>NC_092872.1:325127798-335127798 GCF_028372415.1 Notamacropus eugenii
ATCAAGAGTTTGGAAACAGTCTTTTTCCATAGATTACATAGACAGAAAGGCCTTCATCTTTAAAACTGACCAACTGAGCATTGTCAGGACTTTTTCTTGTATTTATAACTGAAGGTGAAAGAGTGACTCCTTCACTCATAGAGGATGATAACATGAGGTTAAGTGGGGGAAATGCTGTAAAAGCAAGGGGCTGCTATCACAAGTTCTTAGATTTGCATTTCTAAAAGAAAAGCAAATATTGAGGGGTCAACAATCACTTTAATCAAATACATACATCATTCACTTAGTTCAGGAGAAAAATGTCAGCACCCTGAACTTCAGAGAAAACACAAAAAAATAGTAATCAACAGACATGGCTTCCAGCTACCTGACCTTAAGAAGTACATACATCACAGATCAACAGACAGATCTAGTTGTCTGACCATACATACACAGTTACCAAAGGGAGGAATCTGCTTAGTGACTTCCCAGGTTTTGGCCTTTTCCTTTAATTTTTTCCATTCTAGGTACAGGAAGCGGAGTCTTTGATGCAACATAGAAGTGATAGGCATAGAAAGCTGAGAATCTAAAAGTCCACACCAATCCAACAGCAAAGCTGTGAGGATCAAAATTCTGGGAAATAGCTTACCTGAATTTTGGACTTGAAGTTGATGGAGCTAACAAAGTGTGGGAATTGAACTAAATTGTGAGCCTAATCCCCTCCTTTCCTTAGAGGCTGAGGTAGAATGGGGGGGAATGATGCCTAAAGATGGAGAAATGTTTATGTATTTGTTCTTGCCATATCTTTGAAGCAAACATCCCTTTGTAAAAGCTAATTCAGTATTAAGTGACTAAATAGAACTGGGGTGCTAGTCACAGAGACCCTAAAATAAGAGGAATATAGTTGATGGGTTCTTGAGCTAGTGGCAATGAATAGAGACTCCCCAACATCTTTAGGGTAACAGAGAACCTGGCAGGAATAAAATTGCAACAAGTTTGACTCAGAGAGTGAGGCCAGAGTAACCATATTACAGTTCTTTCTACTATAACTTTATTGTTCCCAATGATATTGAAAAGAATTTATAATTCTTGGACCAAAAGGCTGATTACTCCTTAGTGTACTGCTAAGCCATTATTAAGGATATTAAAAAACTCATGGAAAAGAAAGGTGCTGCAGGACTGAGTAAGCACAAATATTGTCTGAGTTTTCAAAAGAGGAAAAAAAATCTAGTCTGTCAACCACAGGCCAGTGAATTTGACTTTAATTCCTAGAAAAATTCTAGAATAAATCATTGAAGCTAGCAAAGGAATTAGTAATTATAAATAGCCAGCATGGATTCCTCAAGGACAGGTCAAGCTGGATTAATCTTATTCTGTTTTAAAAGTAAATTTGATAAACAAATAGATCTAAGGAATGTGTTTATAGCAGCAGTGACTGGGGCACCCCTGATATTAGCACTCTTGATTCTCTGAACTGAAGCAACTATCATAAAGTTGGACATGTGCTCCAGCACTTTGCTGATGGATATGAACTGTACTAGGATGACACAGGTAACTCATAATTATTTCTCTGTGATTGAAGGGTTGCAATCAAAAGATCCCTTCCTTACTCTACCCTATAGGTTATATATAAGGTTATATATATATATATATATATATATATATATATATGATCTGTAGAATCATCTATGACACTGAGAACTCTTTTTCTTTTATGTGTTGTGAGCAGAGGATTCCCCTCCCCTCGCCTCCCACCCAGTACCAATGACGACTTGTAGTAAAAACACATGGAAATCTGAGATGGATTCCAAGGCCCTGGTTACCTTCTTCTCTCATTGTGTTTCCGTGCACAGGTCAGTTACTAATGATCCTGAAAAGTACACATTTCCAGACCTATGATTACTGTTCATGATTTCCTGGGATTTGGGCTTCAGCTCATCAGAGGTAGGAGGAGTTTTTTAACAGACCACTTCTTGCAGAGTATTCTCACTAGGATCATCACATATTTGAAGAAATAAAAAAACTACACCCTGACTGGTCAGGGTGTCTGAATATTGGTATGGACAGAGAAGGTCCAAATTGAAAATGAAATATGTTTGGCAGCCACATAAAGTCTGGTAACTTTCTGGGGGAAATATTATGAGTCTAATAGCTAACTTAGTATTTTGTTTCCTATATTTAATCTTTAAATCTTTTGTATCTTAGTCATTTTCTGTGGCAGAGGAAATAAATAACTGTTTTATACTTGATACATATATTGTACTATGAGCCCTTTCTTGAAAGGACTTCATTGTTCACATTTTGAAAAGATATTATAAATGAGCCATCATTAAGCTTTGTTTTAGAGATTTTTCTGGGATTCTTCAAGAGGGAGAACAAAGTTCAAGAATGAGCCTGATTCCCATTCCCCTTTCACATAAGCCTCATCCTCAAGATTACCATGGAATCTTTTCCATCTTAAATAATTTCCTTGGTATGTGAAACAGCCTGTTGTCCTGTATATGATATCTATATTGTACAATGGGTATCTTTTCTAGAAAGGACCCCATTATTTACAGTTTGAGGAAGTCCTAGACATGAGCCATACCTCACTTTACTAGAGTTCCTTGAAGTTTTACTTTGAAGTAAGGAAAGAGGAAGAATGAAATCTTAACTATTTATGAACCATGGTCCCCATGGACCCTCATATTCTATGGAAATGAAATTTTCCTGTAATTTAACAAAGAATTTGATAAAGTAACTCATCTTATTCACTTTCTTAATAACCCCCTAACTACCTAACTACCTAAAATATACTAAACTTTACCAAAAGACTCCACCAGTTTCCCAGTTTCTATATTCCTTTTCAAAGTGCAAGCCAAAGTTCTCCCAGGAAAAAATCCTGAGGAGAGTGGCTTGATCAGGACCAATGGTTTCAAGCCCTGGCAGAGTGGAGAACTCCAGGCTAATTGCCCAGGAGTATCCCAGCCCCAGAGGATCCCATAGGTTTTGCTTAGCATTTCCAACTAACCCTATATTCATACAGAATGGGATGTCTGGATCTGCATCAACTCATGGTTGCCCTAGTTGAGAAGGGGGAGACTAAGAATTGGTGTCAAAAGGCCAGCTGGGAAGACCCAGAGGAGGATCTTAGGGTAGAGAGGGACTTGGAGGACTGAGGTAAAGAACATTATCAACTTTCCCAAGTTATGGGTGAAAAGCTTCTTGAGACCATACCACTTTTGTTCCCCAAACTCATTGATTTAACAAAGGTTCAAGATACTAAATAGGACCCTGGGGAATCTGTCTATCACTTTCATGATAGACTTGTCCAAGACTTTGATGCCAATTTCAGTCTCCATGAGAGTGCAATAGGGCAAATTCAGTTTCTTTCCTATTTGTTAATAATTTTCACCCACCCATCTGTAAGCAAATTAAACTGGCTGTTTCTGATTTGCAACATTGACAGCTCTTCTTTAGACTGCAGTATGCTCACAGCCACTCTGGGAGAGAAAGATGAAAACAGTAAAAAGGAACTTAGAAAAGCAAAAAAGAAATTTTCCCTTGCATCCCTTCTGTAGCAGGTGCAGTCCGTTCCTTACCATCCCTGACCCTATACCATCCCTGTTATCTGCAGCATTCTTTTCCCATAATATCAAAATCAAACAGACTGAGAGTTTGCTTTAATTATAGAAAATCTGACCACTGGAGGAAAAACTGTAAAATGGGAACTGGGTCTGATGCTGAAGAGAAAAAAGTGAAAGCATCCCTAAAAGAACTGAGGGACCTTCCCTGAAACCCCAATCACTAAGCATGACTAGGCCCTGGGGAGGGCTGGCAGGAGGAGTGACAAAAGGAGGGGGCTGTACAGGTGGTGCTTGTAATTCTCATGACTCCTGTTGGAGATATTTCCTTGCTCATATAGGAGCAAAAGGTGTCTGCGCTAGTTGACCCCAGTGCCATATTCACAGTTTTAAACGCCTCTGCCTTCCCCATTACCTTCCCCTAGAGTTAAGTGTGTATCTCAGTTGTGGGGATTGCTAATAAGAAAACTGTAGCACATACCTCAGAACCACTTTCCCTTTATATTGGAGAGATCAGTGCTTTTCATCCTTTTGTCCTGGCTCTTGAGGATACTAGACAGGCCACTGTTTTTTTTGACCCAGGAGGGACCACTTCCTTGTGTCTTTTATCCCCTACATACTCCTTAACCCCTTCCAACCATCTAGCTCTCAATCAAGTTCCCCCTTCTTGTGGATTTCAGATAATAATGATATCAGGTCAGTTATCAGTGCCCCACCTATAGTTGTGCAGTTAGCTCTGCCATTTGATTTATTCATATCTGAGAATCAGGGAATGTTGTTGATGTAAGCATATTGAATCCTTCCACTTATCTACTTGAAGTGGAAAGTAAGAGACTTTAGACCATAACTGTATAGTTTTCCTGGATGTATTGCTTTCCCCAGGAGGACCTGAAGGAAACTTCTTTAGAGGAAGCAGTCTTTGACTGGCATACTGATGAATCTTACCACAGAAGTGAGGAAGGAGACTTGGTTTCAGTTATAGCATCACCACCACAGAAGTAGATGAAGCTTGATCATTCCTTGACGTCCATTCAATGAAGCAAGCAGAACTGGAAGCGGTAGCCAGAGCTTGTGAATTAGGAAAAGGTTACATTGATAGCAGGTATGCATTTGGAGTGGCACATAACTTTGAGATGCTATGGAAATATTGGAGCTTCCTTACCTCCTCAGGACAGTCCATTAAAAATTATAAACAGGTTTCCCATCTATTAGACTCCTACTGGTTCCCCAAGCTGGAGCAGTAATTAAAATTCCAGGACACTAGAGAAAACAGCCTGGAAATGACTTCTCTGACCAAGTAACTAAACCACAGCTTTAACTTCTCAAATTCCTAAAGTACAAGTCCCCATAAACACTGCCTTAGTATATTCATCTTTCTCTGAAGGCCTGCCTAAGCCTCCTAGACTAACAAAAGAAGAGATAACCACTGCCCAGAAGAGAATGCTTATCACAATGCAAGATAAGCTTCAAAAGAAGGGATATAAATTTGATAAGACTATGAGACTATCCAAATGGACTTATAGTGTAAGTCCATTGTACTATACTTATACTATAAGTCCATATAAATACATATACTATAAGTATACATAATATATTTATACTAGAAGTATATAGAAGTACTCCATATAAGCTATATGTATATATATATGCATATAGTATTTATACTAGAAGTCCATATAAGAACTTACACTATAAGTATATATAACATACTTATACTATAGGTATAAGTGTATATATGTACTATATACTTAAATATACATTTTTATATATATAAATATATAGCACTTATACTAGAAGTCCATATAAGAACTTATACCTTCTTATGATGAATACCTTTATTCATTCAGCCATTGGGTACCCAAAAAACTGGTGGTGCTAGCTCCAAACTGGTGGGGGAGTTTTGGCAGAGCCACTGTCATCACCTATGAGATGTGTCCTACCTGCCCCTAGGGCAATGCATCCAAGTTTCTGAAGCCTTCTTCTGACCAGAATTCTCTCCCAAATGTGCCCTTTGAAACCTGGAAGATTGACTTTATCCAACAACTACCTGCCCTTGGATACACATATGCTTTGGTTATGGTCTGTATGGTTTTCTTGTGGGTGGATGTGTTTCGCTGTCATACTGCCACAGCCCTGGAGGTACCAAAAATTCTCTTAGAAAAAAATCATTCCATGATAGGGGAGGTTCTTAAAGAGACACATAGTGATAAAAATATTCATTTCACAGGAGTTTCATTAGCTAAGCTACTTTCATCCTGGCCAATTACTCAGCATCTCCATTGTGCCAATCACCTCCAATCATCAGGAATGGTTGAAAGAGTTAATGGGATACATAAAACCTCCCTTGCTAAACTCTCAGAGGACCTATGTATCCCCTGGCATAAAGCCCTTCCTTTAGCCCTGTTAAGCTTTAGATCTGGATCATTTGGTTCCCATAAGCTCAATCCCTATGAAATAGTAAAAGGACACCCCATGCATATCAGCCAAAGGCTCCCTCCTATAATATTTCATTGGATTGGTTCAGAAGGTTTCAGAGACTTACCAACTTGTCTCACAGTCCCATTCTTTAGAAACTCCAACCAAACCTCAGCCCCAGATTCAATTGGTGACTGGGTCTACTGGAAAGTGATCTCTGAAAACACTTGTTGGAGCCATGGTGGAAAGACCCCTTTGCAATCCTGCCCACTATCCCTACTGCAGACAAATTCAGGGAAGTGGAGTTCGAATCCATCTGTCACATCTCAAAAGGTAGTACCATTCACTTGGATTTCAGAACCCATAGGTGACCTGACTCTAAAGATTAAATGGAGTCTGAAGCAGATGACCTCTGAGGTAGATAGGATGAGAAGATGACAGATGATGTAGACCACCAACCCAAAAAACCGAATATAGGCTGAGGTTTGCAGTTACTCCCTCTATGAACTAAGCCTTTTTTTCTCCTTGCTACTGTCCCCTCAATCTCTTAATGCTCATGAAAATAGCAGGTGTTTTCCCCCCTTCACTTTTATGTTGTACTTACCTCCTTAAGTTGGGATTAATGAAAAGTTTTCTACTTAAGATAAAAATTCCTGGAACTGTAATTTGTTTTGAGTTTTGATTACAGGGATAGTTCTCTGAATTGTCACAAAGCCAATAATAGAAAATGGCATGTGTGGCAGTTTGAGGACTGCTAATGTGGATGTATGCTCCTTGGAAAGGTTGTAAGGATAATTTAGAACACAGCCTAGATAGGATCCTCCTGACTTTATTTTCAAATTTTGTTGTTTCCTTTCTGGAAAGAAAAATTTCCACCTGGTTAATCTTGTGTGTTGCTTTAATACTGTGTAACCACATGGTTGGCTTTCAGATGTGACTGGAATCAAACAGAACTAAGGGAGTTTTCTCCCTGTTATATGATAACTATGTCCCTCCTTTTTTCCTTTTATAGCAAACTGCTGCAATCAAGAAATTTTTTAAAATCATGTTTCAAATGGATGTTCCTCATTGGCCTTCAAGGATCATTCCAACTTTTTGATGAAAAAGAATGAGAAGGAAATTTATAATTTTCACATTAATCAATATGATATGTGAAATGAATATATTAGTAATTTAGTTTCCTCAAGAACTGTCTCTCTGGCTCAGAAGTCAGAGCTCACAATATAGCTCAAACTGATTAATCAAAACTTTGACAGTGCTCACAATTACTGGACTTTCAGTGAAGTGAATGGAGAATTGCAGAACTTGTTACCATCACAGAACTCTGGTTCTGTACTCTAGGGGATGTAGTCATGATCCCCAAAGACTTGACTCCCTAATTGTTATATTGTAGGGCTTGTGAGTTTCTCTTGGGAAAGCACTAAATGTTTGTTTGTAATGTGTCTTTCCCCCTTCTTCCCCACTTGTGATTTAAATATGCAACCTGTGCTTTTACTTCAGCTAAAATAACATTCCTCATTCTGAAATGGATTAATTAAGCTACTTGATTACTGGCACTCCAGTCTCTAGGCCTGCTTTGCGTAGCTATGAACATTCTCAGGTTAGAGACTAGCTTAGTAAAAATACTGTTAATGAGACTAATAAATTGGGCATGCAAGTAAAAAAGCTAGGAAACAAGCAAATTAAAAATTTCCAATTAAATACAAAATTAGAAATTCTGAAAATCAAAGGAGACATTTAAGTAATTGAAATTAATGAAACTATTGAACTGGTAAATAGAAATAAGAGTTGGTTTTATGAAAAAAAGAGAGTAAGAGAGATAAACATTTGGTTAATTTGATTTAAAGAAAGAAAGAAGAAAGTCAAATTACTAGTATCAAGAATGAAAAGGGTGAGTTCACCACCAATGAAGAAAAATTAAAACAATAATTAGGAGCTATTTTGCCTAACTGTATGCCAATAAATCTGACCATCTAGATGAAATGGATGAATACTTACAAAAATATAAATTGCTTAAATTATTAGAAGAAGAAATAAAATACTTAAGCAACCTCATTTCAAAAAAAAAGAAATTGAACAGGCCATCAATGTACTCTCTAAGAAAAATATCTCCAGGGCCAGATAGATTCACAAATGAATTCTATTAATACTTAAAGAGCAATTATTTCTAGTACAATATGAAATATTTGAAAAAATAGTCAAAAGAGTCCTACCAAATTCTTTCTATGAGAAAATATGATTTTGATACCTTAACCGGGAACAGCCAAAACAGAGAAAGAAAATTATAGAACAATTTCCCTAATGAATAGTGATGCCAAAATTTTAAATAAAATATTAGCAAGGAGATTACAGCAACTTATCAGAAGGATACTACACTATAACCCAGTGGGATTTATACCAGGAATGAAGGGCTATTTGAATATTAAGAAAACTATCAGCATAAATGACCATATCAATAATAAAATTAACAGAAATCATATGATTATCACAGGCAGAAAAAGCTTTTGAAAAAATACACCATTCCATTCCTATTAAAATGCTGGACAGCATAGGAAAAAATGAAAATTTCCTTAAAATGATAAATGGTGTCTATCTAAAACCAGCAGCAAACATTATATATGATGAAGATAAGCTAGGAGCATTTCCAATATGATCAGGGGTGAAACAAGGATGCTGATTATCACCACTGTTAAATAATATTGTACTAGAAATGTTTGCTTTAGCAATGAGAAGAAAAAGAAATTGAAAAACTAGTATAGACAATGAAGAAACAAAGCTATCACTCTTTGGAGATGACATGATGGTATACTTAGCGAATCCTAAAGAATCAATTAAAACCTACTTGAAATAATTAGCAAGTTTATCAAAGTTGAAGGATATAAAATAAACCTACATAAATCATTGGTATTTCTATATATTACTAACAAAGCCAAACAGTAAGAGATAGAAAGAAAAATTCCACTTATAGTAACTATAGACAACATAAAATATTTGAGAGTCTGCATGTCAAGACAAACCCAGGAACTATATGAACACAATTGCAAAACACTTTTCACATGAATAAAGTCATATCTAAATAATTGGAAGAGCATCAGTTGCTCACAGGTAGGCCAAACAAATATAATAAAAATGACAATTCTATCTAAACCAGTTTACTTATTAAGTGCCATATCAATCAAACTACCAAAAAAAAATCTCATAAAGCTACAAAAAATAGTAATAAAATTCTTCTGGAAGAGAAAAGGTAAAAATATCAAGGGAATTAATGAAAAGAAATGCAAGGGAAGGTGACCTGGCATTACCAGATCTCAAACTGTATTATAAAGCAGCAATCATCAAAACTGCTTTGGACTGGCTAAAAAAAAGAGTGGCGAATCAGAATAGGTTATATACATAAGACCCAGTAGTCAATAACTATAGTAATCTACTTTTTAATAAACCCAAAGACTCCAGCTTCTGGAATAGGAACTCATTATTTGACAAAAACTTTTGGGAAAACTGAAAAATAGTATGACAGAAACTAGGCATAGATCAACATCTTATAAAGTCAAAATGGGTACATGAGTTAGAGCTAAAGGGTGAGACTATAAACAAATCAGGAGAGCAAATTATAGTTTACCTATGTAATCGATGAAGAATGGAATAATTTATGACCAAGCAAGAGATAGAGAACATTATGGAATGAAAAGTGAATAACTTTGATTACATTAAATTAAAAAGATTTTGCACATACAAAGCCAATACAGCTAAGATGAGAAGGTAAACAGAAAACAGGGACACAATTCTTACAACTAATGTCCCTGATAAATGCCTCATTTCTAAAATATATAGAGAACTGGGTCCAATTTATAAGAATACAAGTCATTCCCCAATTAATAAATGGTCAGAGGATACAAGCAGGCAGTTTTTGGATGAATTTAAAGCTAGCACCACTCATATGAAAAAATGTTCTAAATTAGTATTAGAGAAATACAAATCAAAACAACTTTGAGATACCACATCATACCTATCAGATAAGCTAACATGAAAAAATAGGAAAATGATAAATCTTGGTGAAGATGGGGGAAATTGGAACACTAATGCATTGTTGGTGGAGTTGTGAACTGATCCAACCATTCTAGAGAGCAATTTGGAACTATACCCAAAGGGCTATAAAGCTGCATACCTTTGACCTAGAAATATAACTTCTAGTTCTGTATCCCAAAGAGATCATAAATATGGGGAAAGGACCCACATGTACAAAAATATTTACAGGAGTTCTTTTAAAAAATATTAATTAGGTTTTTTTTTAGTTTTCAACATTCACTTCCATAAGTTTTAAATTTTCTCTCCCTTCCTACCCTCTCCTTCCCCAATACAGCATGCATATGTCTGTACACATACATTCCTATTAAACACATTTTCACATTAATCATGTTGCACAGAAGAATATATAACACGGGAGAAACCATGAGAAAGAAAAAGTCAAAACTAAACAAAAAAGAAAATAGGCTGCTTTGCTCTGCATTCTGATTCCATAGTTCTTTCTCTGGATGTGGACAGCATTTACCATCATGAGTCCTGTGGAATCGTTTTAGGTCCTTGCATTGCTAAGAAGGGTATCAAGATCAGTCAACTCACATTGTGGCTCTTTCTGTGAGCAATATTCTCCTGGTTCTGCTCACTTCACTTAGCATTAGTTCATATAAGTCTTTTTAGGATTTTCTGAAATCCACCTGTTCATCATTTCTTATAGCACAATAGTATTACATTGCATTAATATACCACAACTTGCTCAACTGTTCCTCAATTGATAGTCATCTCCTCAATTTTCAATTCTTGACCACCAAAAAGAGAGTTACTATAAATATTTTTCTGCACTCTTCTCATTTCTATCACCTCTTTGGGATACAGTCCTAGAAGTGGTTTTGCTGGGTCAAAGGGTATGCACATATTTGTAACCTCTTGGGCATAGTTCCAAATTGCTCTCCAGAATGGTTGGATTTGCTCACAGTTATAGGAGCTCTTTTTGTGATGGCAAAGAATTGAAAATTGAGGGGTTGCCCATCAATTGGGGAATGGCTGAACAAGTTGTGGTATATCATGTAATAGAATACTATTGTTCCATAAGAAATGATGAGCAGGCAGACTTCAGAAAAACCTGGAGTTACATGAACTGATGCTGAATGAAGCGAGGAAAACCAGGAGAACATTGTACATGGTGACAGCAACATTGTGCAATAACCAACTTTCATAGACTTAACTATTAGCAATACAAGAATCTAAGACTATTTCAAAAGACTCATGATGAAAAATGCTATCCATCTAGAGAAAGAAGTATGGAGTCTGAATGCAGATTGAAGCATATTATTTTCTCTAATTATTTTGTGTCTTTTTTCTTGTCATTTTTCCCTTTGGTTCTAATTACTCTTTACAGTACAACTTATATGAAAATATGTTTAATATGATTTTTACATGCATATCCTATATCAAATTGCATGCCATTTGGGAGAGGCAGGAGTGGAGGGAGAGGGAGAAAATTTAGAACTCAAAATCATATAGAAGTGAATGTTGAAAACTAAAAATAAAGAAATACAATAAAAAAAACCCCAAATATTCTCTGCCTTCTGTTACTTCAAAGACAAGAAGCTAAAATTACCAAGGAGAAAGGGTTATTTTTTTTATGACTTGTACCTAATAGGCACTATAAATTTTTGTTGAACACATTGAAATTCTTCGGTCTGGAAAGGCAGAAGCTGAGAAGGGATATGACATTATGGTCCCTTTATAACTTCTGTGATAAAACATATTGTGGATGTTTTGGAAAGAAAAATCAGTACAAACTTGAAATACAAGCACAGTGTCCAGTGCTTAGCACTGGCATACATTAAGTGCTTAATAGATTTTTATTGATTGATTGTAAGAGATTTCTAAAATACTTAAGTTCTTGGATGGCATACCTTGCAAATTATTATGGTAACTGAAGCCATTTCAAGTTAATCTTCTAAACTATTTTTGATGTGGGTATCAAGGCATCTGACATAGGATTTAAATATAGTTTTTATTATCTGATTAAGTTTGTATTTTCTGTTCTATTATCTGACTAAGATAAAATTTTGGAAGTCACCATATATACATGTGTTGGTTGGTTGGTTGTTGTCCTTTGTCTTTGAAGAGGACAAAAATGACATCACCATGATAAAGTGAAATTTCAGTGTGTCCAACTGGGGCTGATCAGACCAATATGAGCTCAGAATGCTCTACCACAGGTTGGACACAGATAGTCCATTTGAATATTTGGGGTGGATATTCCAAATTCTCGCATCCTTCGTTTACTTTGTGATATCTCAATTCTACTTTGCTCATAGGGCACAGCATCATTTCTGATGTGGGCATGCCATGATGAGCAGTCCTGTGCCAGTGTCTCCCATGCTGCACAGTCAAATCTAAGGCTCTTGAGAGAGACCTTGAGAATGTCCTAGTATTGCTTCTTCTGGCCACCATGTGATTGCCTGCCTGATGTGAGTTCTCCCTAAAATAGTCTTTTTGGCAAGCATACATTTTGCATTTGAATTACGTGACCAGCCCATAGGAGCTGTGCTTTCTGAAGAATAGTTTGAATACTTGGCAGTTCAGCTTGAGGAAGGACTTCAGTGTTGGTATCTTATCCTGCCAGGTGATCCTCAGAGTCTTCCTAAGACAATTCAAATGGAAACAATTCAGTTTCCTGGCATGGGGCTGGTAGACTGTTTTGAGGGTCATTAGGCTCCTTTCATGTGGCAAAGCACCTGATGCTGATGCTATTCCAGCTGAGATTTACAAGGTAGGGGGACTACAGCTCATACAAAAGTTGACTGAAATTTTCCAAGTTATATGACAAGAAGTGGTTATCCCACAGGAGTTCAAGAATGTCTCCATTGTCCATCTCTATAAAGGTAAAGGGAATAGATTGTCCTGTGACAGTCACAGGGGAATCTCTCTCTCTCTCTTAGTCATTGCTGGCAAAATTCTTGAGAGAGTTCTCCTTAATAAGCTGATCCTTCACCTGAAAGGTGGTCATATACCTGAGTGTCAGTGTGGCTTCATAAAGGGCCAAGGAACAGTCGATATGGTGTTTGCTGCCTGACAACTCCAGGAGAAATGCCAGTAGCAGAACACAGGTCTGTACACAACATTTGTAGATCTGACCAATGTCTTTGACACTGTTAGTTGTGAGGGCTTATGGAAAACTATGTCAAAATTTGGTTGCCCAGAGAAGTTCATCAACATTGTACGTCAATTTCATGATGGCATGTTTGCCTGGGTTCTGGATAATGGACAATGCTCTTGTGCCTTCCCAGTCACCAATGGAGTGAAACAGGGCTGTATGCTTGCTCCCATACTTTTTAGCATGATATTTTCAGCCATGTTGAAAAATGCTTTCAATGAGGATGAACATGGCATCAAGGTCAACTACCATACTGATGGCAAGTTCTTCAATTTGAAAAGGCTACAAGCCAAGACCAAAGGGAATGTTCGTGCATGGTTTTCTGTTTGCAGATGACTGTGCACTCGATGCAGCCTCTGAAGCTGAGATGCAACAAAGTATGGATCAATTCTCTGTCGTCTGACCTAATTTTGGCCTAATAATTAACACCAAAAAAACACAGGTGCTCCATCAGCCATCGTCACACCATTCATACATGGAACCATCGGTTACAACAAAGGGACAAGTGTTGAATGCTGTGGATAAGTTCACTTACCTTGGTAGTGTACTTTCCAGGGATGTACACATTGACAATAAGGTTGATGCACATATTGCCAGAGCTAGCTTAGTGTTTGGGAGCCTCCAAGAAAAAGTTTTGGAGAGAAGAGGTATTAGACTGACTACCAAACTGAAGGTCTACAGAGTCATTGTGCTGACCTCATTGTTATATTCTTGTGAAGCATGGACAGTCTACCAGCACCATGCCAGGAAACTGAATACATATATAATACCATAAGGTATCATTGTTGTTATAAAATATAGACATGTTTGTGTATACATCAGTAGATATCTACTGATCTGTATGGATATCTATATAAATATCTTATAAACATTTCTTTCCTTTTTAAACTCTATAATCTATATCTATAGCTTGTTGTTTTTTATTAGATCTGTGATTTCAATAGCCTTAGAGAATTCTCTGCAGTATTGAGAAATTGTTATTTGCCCAGAGTCACTTATCCATCAATGGGTCAGAAATAGGACTTGAACCTATGTCTTCCTGACTGCAAGACTAATGCTCCTTCTCCACTATGCAATACTGTTTTTTATACGTAATTAAAAGAATTAAATGTAACAGAGACTAAATTCTTCTCATGGAAACTTGGATAATACCTAACAAACCTGAACCATTTCTGAAGAACTTTCTTATATCTCTGCTCAATAAATAGTTAAAGCAGAGATTCTAAAGGATGTTGTCTTTTTCTTCTGTATGTAGAAGGAATGGAATTGTGGGTGTGAACACCCAACTCCACCAATTCTTCTTTCTTCTCTCTCTGAACTGGCTTACTCACTCAACTTGTGCTGGTGCTGACATGCTGAGGGCTCCCATACTGCAATATATTACTCCTGAACCCTTACCTGTGTACTTTCCTTTTATACAAATTAGCAAAGATGATACCTTTAACTTTTAATCATGAAAAATTCGCTATACAGAATGGAAATATAAGAATAATCATTGCATAAAAGTAGGCCTGTAAACCTCAGTCACAGTCTACTACGAATGAACAAAGGATTTGTTGAGAAGAATAGACACACACTTGTACGTCAACACTCAGGAAAAAGTTCTGGAGCCTGGATTAGTGAGTTTTACCACTTAAACTCATTACATTCAAACTGGTTTCCTATTGTATCACCCAAATATCTCTCTCTCTCTCTCTCTCTCTCTCTCTCTCTCTCTCTCTCTCTCTCTCTCTCTCTCTCTCTCTCTCTCTCCTCTCCTCTCCTCTGTTCCCCTCCCCTCCCTTATCCTCCCCCTCTTCTCTCCCTTGTCTTTATTTGTCATAACCAGGACTAGCTAGGTTTGTCATTAGCTCCTGAATGCCTCAGCAACTTGCTCTAAGCTAACTGTGTCCACTTCATGTTTTACTGCTCTTCTCTTTACTAGTCTCTGTAGTTGACTGTCCACTCAAGTTATAAACTCAAAGGTTCTTTATCTGTTCGCTGCACTGTAGATTAAATGACTTAGCATATACTGTCCATGGTATCCTATCACCACTAAATTACAATTCTAGTCCCTGCAACCATCCTTGCTAGATATTTTCAGGTTTTGCAGTTTTTATATTTTGCAGTTATAAATGCTGTGTCTTTAAGATTTTTTAACATTTTATTTCAGGTACCTGCCACTTTTTTAAGGCTTCAGTCAAATTCCTTAATCCTATATCCCCTGTTTCTTTCTCAGAGGGGCTGCTGGTCCTTTCCTAGGAAAAAATCCTAACTGAGATCTTTGGAGACTCATATTAGCATCTAAAATGATTTCTGGTGCTTCTAATGTTTTCTTTTAAATTTCAAGTAAATTCTAATCATTTTTCTTCAAATTCTTCATTATTTAATATCATTTTAACTTTTTGAAATATTCTCTTATCTTCTTTCAAATATTTGCTAATAAGTTTATAATTATTTTTGGAAATTCTTCTTTAGGAATTTTAGAAGGGCCTATATCTTCTGGCAATTTATAGAAAACTGATCAAGTTTTGTCTTTCTTCTCATGTCTTAGTACTTCACGTCTCCCTGCATAAAGGATCTCTATGTCTATCTGTCAAGTGATACTCCCTTAACTAGGAATCCTCTGTGTATTTTTGTCTGCATTTCTAGGAACTAGTGTTTTTGGAGATACACCATCTAGATTACTTATATTGTCCTCCAAATTTAATAATACCTATAGTTTATTAATAGATATTAATATTTAAAATTAAAATAATAAGAAACATGTTGGGAAATTGATCTGACATGAAAATAAGACACACTGGAAAACTGGGTTTTTTTGCCTTTAGTAGATCTTTGTGATATTAGGGTATACAATGAATATAAGATGGAATATTTCTCCAGTGGGTCCTTGCCAAAGCAAAGGATACTACAATAAATCCTGGATGACCCTCTCCTTTGTTGCACAAATATGGTACTGTGGGCATGAACACCTAACTTCTCCAACTCTTTTCACTTGATCATCCCAATTTGGATTCTCACTGGCAGGTCAGGGTTCCCAGACAGGCAGCCATGCTCCTGCAACTCCCTCTCATGGTCCTAGGGGTTCTATTTATGTGTCAAAACTACCTCTCTACTACTAACAGGCACTGTTCCTGAACATTGTGCTTTCCATTTAAATAGATCAGCCAAGATGATAACATTAACTCTTAATCATGAAACATTTATTACATAAAGTTTCCAGAATGGCCATTACAATCCACTCTTAAACATGAGTCACTCTCTCCCACCATTTTATATAGTACATATATATAATGTACATAGCATATACAGTATACATCCACTTAGAGGAGTTGAGACAAACATAAAGAATGCTAGCCAGGAGACAAATGCTTAGGGAAGCCCAAGTATCCAGGTAAACTTATGAGTATACTTAAGACCTTGATATTCTTGGTGTCTCTGTGGAACAGTCTGCACTCGTCAACTGCTGGGTGGGATCAATTCACCACTGACTTTTCTACTCAAATTATTCCTTGCTGGGACTCCAAGATAGCGTTATTCTCTTTTAGGAGAAGCAGTTCCCTGAAGTCTGAGGTCTGCAGAGTGACTCAAGTCAGCCAACTTGGCTAGGCTTTGAAGAGTTTCTTTCTCTCAAACCATAAGTGGCAGTAAAAGGGCAAGGCATATTCTGAATAGGAGTATCCCACATAGATCATTCCGGTGCCCAGAGACCAAAAAAATATGAGATCCCAGACCCAAACTGGGGCACGATGACAATGATCAAGTACCTGCTGGTTGCTTAGTTCACTTACTACCCAGATTTGTGTCACGCAGCATAGGCTGAGGAGAAAATCTGCACCCAGGAATGGTGTTCCAATGTAGGAAGAGGTGAAGGGCCCTAGACGCTATAATGAGCAAGAAACAAAGTCAGAGACAAGCAGAAGCTGTGTGGCTCTGATCCCAGGAGCAAAACTGGGCCTCTGCTCTAGTCTCTAGTCCAATCTGAAGCATGCAGTGAAATAACAAGGGTAGGAATTCCATATCAAAGGGAAGTCTTAAACTGTGCACTCCAAACCTTCAAGTTTGCCAGCTGGCTAATAGTAACTGAGATCAGTAGCAGTCTTCTGGAACTTCCAGTCAGGGATAGGTCCATAGGAATGCTACTCAGACCAAAACTTGGGTTAGGAACTTGTCAGATTCAAGACAGGAAGCAAGATTTTGCTCTGGATTAGATTTAAACTTACAGGACCCCTCCTGAAGTGTCCCTCGGATTTTAAACAAACCCTAAACTCAAACCCCCCTCCACCAAGAAAGCAATAGAAAGACTGAAGAGGAAACAATCTGAGGCCAGATATTCTTTTTCAGAAGAGCATAGATCTCACACCTAACATAAAGATCAAAGTCAAGAGGTAGACTGGAATAATAAGCAAATAAAAAAAAGAATCCCACCATAAAGTACCATTATGGTGACGGAAAGTCTAACAAGTGAATTCAATAGAGAAGAATGACTTTAAAAAACTTCGGGCAAAGACTTAGAAAAACCCAGCCTAACTTGTACACAAGTCTAGCCAGAATGCCTGGAAGAGATAAAGCAAAAATTAAAAGAAAAATTTAAAACTTGTCTTAAAAACCAAATGAGAGTAGTAGAGGAAAAAATGAGGAAAAAAAAGCCTCAAGAACTATGGAAGATTTTGAAAGAGAAAAAATAACTGGGAACAAGATAGACCAAACTTTACCGAAGGAAAAGTTACTTGAAAATTAAAATTAGAATTGACCAAAGGGAAACCATAGATCACAAAACAAATAGAAATATTAAAACTAAGTCAAATGACTGAAAAAAGTAGACAAAAATTTAAAGAACACAAAAGGCAAAATTAAATAACCTGGAATACAAACCAAGGAGAGGTAATTTAAAAATCATTGAAAGCTGTGATCTGAAAGCTATGACCAGAAAATAAAAAGGACCTAGTCATCCAAACTACCAAAAAACTGTAAAAGGAAACTACTCAGATTTCTTAGAATGAGAGTACAAAGTAGAAAAATAAAGAACCCTTGCCATATCTTGAAAGAAAACACAAAATGAAAATTCTCTGCAGTGTAAGAGCTAAAAATCTAAAGCTTTCAGGTCAAAAAAAAAATACTGCAAGTGGCCAGAAAGGAAGAATTCAAATACTGAATAACCAGAGGCAGGACAACCCAAAATTTAGCAGTCACAGCTATAAAGAACTGGAGATCTTCAAATGCAATATTCCAGGAGACAAAAGACCTAGGTTTACAATGATAAATAACCTACCCAGAAAGAGTGAAGATAATACTATTGAGGGATGGGGTGAGTGGGAGGGTGTTCCTTAATAAAATAAGGGACTTCTAAACCTTCCTGATGAAAAGACCAGAGGTAGGTATTCTGACATATAAACAGAGGAATCCAAAGAAGAATAAAGGTGGAAAAGAATATGTATATATAAGAATATATATATATATATACATATATGTGTGTGTGTGTGTGTGTATATATGTATATATATGTGTATATATATATATATATACCCCTTCAGAACTTAATCATCAGAGATCATAGAAGAAGCTTAATTAGACAGAGGGCTTGGGTGTGGTTCTGATATGTCTAGAAAGGGCAAGGGAAGGGAAAATGAATATGCTGGAGTAGGAAGAGAAGGGAGAAGGAAGGGGAAATTATTTTACATAATTGACGTGTGTAAATAGAAGCCCACACAAACAAGGTTTAGGGGTGGGGATTGAGCAACACTTGAACCTTATTATCTGAACTAGTCAAAGGAGGGAAGAACACACACACATTAACATTTCATTCAATAGGGAAACAGGGAGGAAAGGAGAGGTGAAAAGGGGAAAAAATAATAAGAAGAGTAGTTTAAAGGAGAAATTAAGCTTAAACAAAGTAAATTCTTAAAGTAGGGGTGAAAAACAAAGAGGAAAAAAGTATAATCGAATAAGATGGAGCCAAAATAGACAATTAACAAAACCAGTGAAATTTGAATAGGATGAACTCACCAATGAATCAGTAAGCATGTTTACTATGCACCAGATGCTGTGCTAAGGATATACATAGAGGAAAAAGATAGTACTTGCCATTAAGATGCTTACAATCTAAAGGGGGAGACAAAATGCAAACAAATAAATACAAAGTAAGAAATAATTAACAAAAGTAAGACACTGGAATTAAGAGAGGTTAGAGAAGGCATCCATTAAAAGATAGGATTTTAGTTAAGGAACCAAGGAAATAAGTGGGCAGATCTGAGGAGACAGAGCATTCTAGGCATGGGGGATAGATAGGAAAATAGAACTGAGAGATGGACTATCTTATTCATGGGACAGCAAGAAGGCAAGTGTCACTGGATTAAAGAGTATAAATAGAGAAGTAAGTTATAATACTGGAAAGGTAGAAGAGAAGGGCAGGTTATGAAAGGTTTTGAATGCCAAACAGAGCATTTTATATTTGCTCCTAGAGGGAATAGAAACCTTTGGAGTTTATTGAATGATGGTGATTAGAGGCAGGTGGGTGACAGGAGCAGATCTACACTTTAGGAAAATCACTTTAGTATTTGAATGGAAGGTAGATTGGAGTAGACAGAGAACTGTGACAAGCAGACTTACCAACAATCTATTAAAGTAATCCAGCTGTGAAGAGATGAGATCCTGCAGTAGAGTAATGGCAAAATCAGAGAAGAGAACAAGATACATTTGAGAGATGCAGAAAAGGTGAAGTGATCATGCCTTGGCAATAGACTGAATATGATGGGGGGAGGAGAGTGGGATGAGGACAGACTGAAAGATAATATGTCCAGGATGACTCCTAGGTTATGAACCTGAGGGACTAGGAGGATAGTGTTTCTCTCTCTATCCATAAAATGGAAGAGTATAGGAGTATAGATTTGAAAAAGATCAGAATCTAACACTATATCATTAAAACACACTTAAAACAGAAAGCAGCAGAATTAAATTAAGGTTGTAGGGTAAAATCTATTATGCTTCATCTGAAGGAAAAAAAGGCAGGGGTAGTAATCATTATCTTTGACAATGCAGCAGCAAAAATGGACCTGATTAAAAGATAAACAGATAAGTTATATTTTACTGAAAACTATCAGAAGTAATGAATTAATATTAATACTAAACATATATGCATCAAATCACATAGAATGTAGTTAAATGAGTTATAGTGGAAATACATAGTAAAACTAATAGTGGAAAACCTTGATTTATACCTTTCAGATCTATATGAATATAATAAAAATAATAAAGGCAGAAATGAAGCACCTGAAAATAATTTTAGAAATCTTAGATGAGATAGGACACTGGAGAATAGTGAGTAGGAATAATAAAGAAGTCTACATATTTCTCTACTATGCATGACATCCTCACAAAAATTGATCACCTATTAGGGCATAAAAAGACTCACAATGAAATGCTAAGAAGCAGAAATATTAAATTAATCTTTTATTCATCATAATACAATATTGTATAAAGCCAAAAGATTTTGAAACAAAGATTAGCAATAAATTAGAAACTAAATATCTTAATCCTAAAGAACAGGCAGGTCACAGACTTCCAGGAGTCAAGGTGGTAGAGTAAGCATTAGATTGCTGTCCCTCCTCCCATTTTCACCCCTAAACAACCTTAAAATACTATCTCAGAACAGATCCTGGAAAAGCAGCCAGCAGAAAGACAAAGTGGAGCAATCTATTGGTCTGGGACATTGAAGAATTGATTAAAATGTCTTTATCACTCAGGTAAAGGGGGAGCACAGTCCAGTATGGGAGGCATCCCAGTAAACCAGCAGCAAGCTGCACTTCAGCCAACCAATGGGAGAACCTGAGCCTCAGGGCAGTGAAGCAGGTAAATATCAGCATCAGGATTCCCCATATGCCTTAGCACAACCAGGTAAACTAGCAACTTCCAGCTAGGAGAATCATTTTGTGCAGCCCAGGGAGGCATCCTACAGCAGCTGGACTTCCCCCTGCTTTAGCACAGCACTGAGCAGTCAGCCATCATCTGGCTGCAGACTTCCAGATGCTTAAACACAGCCAAAGGAAAACAAGCATCCTCCACATGCTTCAGTGTAGCACTGGAGAAATGCAGAAAAAACTCACTTGGCCTCAGAATATGCCAGACATCACCAGTAGGACCCCAGCTCAACACCAAGTAAACTGCCAAATCCCTAGAGTCTCCAGCTGCCAGGACCTGAAGCTCCAAGGCACAAAGCTAGTTACCAGATCCCTAGCCCGTAGCAACAAGAAGCTTAGGACAGTACCCTCTGTGCTCTAGCAGGAGAGCTAAAATTTAAAAGTCAAGAAATAGGCAAACAGAAAGAGCAAAGAGGAAAAAAACATAACTTTGACCTTAGAGAGCTTTTATTATGAGAGGGAAGATCAAAATACAAACTCAGAAGAGTTTGTGAATACAACTACGTCTGAGACCACAAAGGATAATATGAAATGGTATCAAGCTCAAAGAGCCTTTTTGGAACATCTCAAGAAGTATTTTAAAAGTCAAATAAGAGAGGAAAAATAAAAGAAATGAGAAAAGAAATGAGAGGTATGCAAGAGAGAGTCAGTAGCTTGGAAAAAGGACAAAAAAATAACTGAAGAAAACAACTCCTTAATAAATGGAATAGGGTAAAATACCTCATTGGAAAAACAACTGCACTAGAAAACAGATCCAGGAGAGATAATATAAGAATTATTTGACTGCTGGAAAGTCATGACCCAAAAAATAAAAAAGACTGGATAGCATCTTTCAAGTCATCAAGGAAAGCTGCTTTGAGGTTCTAGAACCAGAAGGTAAAATAGTCATAGAAAAAATCCAGCAGTCACCTCCTGAAAGAGATCCAAAAATGAAAACTTTAAGGAATTTGGAGCCAAATTCCAGAATTCTCAGGTCAAAGAGAAAGTACTGCAAGCAGTCAGAAAGAAATAATTTAAATATGGTGGAGCCACAGTCAAGATTATACAAGACCTTGCAGCTTCCACATTGAAGGATCAAAGAGCTTGAAATATGACATTTGAGAAGAAAATGGGTTTGAATTACAACCAAGAATCAACTACTCAGAAAAATTGAGCATTATCTTTCAAGGGAAAAGATGGACATTCAATAAAATTGGGGACTTTCAATTATTCCTGATAAAAAAACAGCTGAACAGAAAATTTGATCTTCAAATACAAGACTTGAGAGAAGCATATAAAGAAAAAAACGTTATACAACAAAATAAAACTATTTACATCCCTATATAGGAAGATGATACTTGTCACTCTTGAGAACTGTATCTTTTTTAGGGAAGTTAGAAGGAGTATACATGGGCAGAAGATATTGGGATAAGATGAGTATGATGTGATGACACAAAAATTAATTAAGAGGTGAAAAAAGGAATGTCCTGGGAGAAGAGGAAAGGGGGAGACAGAATAGGGTAAATTACATTACTTGGGGAGGAATAAAAGGCCTATTACAGGAGAGGGAAAAAAGGGAAAGGGTGAGCATTGTTTGTGTCTAACTCCCATGGTGTTTGGCTAAAAGAGGGAATAACATACACATTTAGTTGATTACAGAAATCTATTTTATCCTATAGGAAAGTAGGAGGAGAAAGGGGAAAGAAAAGGAAGGGGGGCTTCTAGAAGAAAGGGGAGACTAAGGGAGGTGATGGTCAGAAGCAAAACACTAGTGAGGAAGGAAATGGTGAAAGGAGAGCAAAAAGTATAAAAAGGGGAAAATAGGATGACAAGAAAGATAACCATGATTGTGAATAGGATGATCTCTCCCATAAAATGGAAATGGATAGCATAATCCTATAATATGTTGTTTACAAGAAATACATTTGAAGCACAGAGATACACACAGAGAAAAGGTAAAAGGCTGGAGAAGAATATATTATGCTTCAGCTGAAGTAAGAAAAAGCAGGGGTAGCAATCTTGATTCCAGACAAAGCAAAATAAAAAATAGATGTAATTAAAAGAGACAAGGAAGTGTGTAGATCCAAGATGGTGGAGTAGAAGCAGGGACTTGCTTGAGCTCTCCACCAAACCCCACCAAATACCTGTAAAATATGACCAAACAAATTCTGGAGCTGTAAAACCCACAGAATGAAGGTGTGAAGCAAATCTCCAGCCCAAGACAGACTGGAAGATCGGTGGGAAATGTTGATTATGCTAGACTGGGAGTGGAGCACAGTCCACTAAATCACTGGCAGTTATGATGGTTTCTAGACTTCTCAATCACAAAATGCTGAAGAGAACTTGAAAAGCCAGTGGAAAAAAACCTGTCAGACTTGAGTGAGAGAGTGGCATGGTCCAGTCCCAACTCAGAGTGGTGGGGGGGCCAGAGGAGCCCACAGCAGCTGTAGCAGCACCAGTGGCAGGGGCAGTGGCTATATCTGGAGCTCTAGGCCCATAGATTAAGGGGGGAATTGAGTGGCTGACAGTTCAACCCCCCTCACCCTACTGGAAAGAGGAAACTATTTTGGCAAAGAGCTCAAAAGTGAAGTAATTGGCTGGAGAAATGAGCAAAAACAAGAAAAAAAACTGAGACTATAGAATCTTACTTTGATGACAAAGAAGATCAAAACATACAACCAATGAGAAGAAAATAAAGTCAAAGCTCCTACATCCAAAGCCTCCAAGAAAAATATAAATTGGTCTCAGAACATGAAAGAGCTCAAAAAGGATTTTGAAAATCAAGTAAGAGAAGTAGAGGAAAAATTGGGTAGAGAAATGAAAGTGTTGCAAGGAAATAACGAAAAACGAATCAACTTCTTGCTAAAGAGAATGCAAAAAATGCTGAAGAGGATAACACCTTAAAAAACAGACTAACCCAATTGGCAAAAGATCCAAAAAGCCAATGAGGAGAAGAATGCCTTAAAAAGTAGAATTGGCTAAATGTAAAAAGAAGTCCAAAAACTCACTGAAGAAAATAATTCCTTAAAAATTAGAATGGAGCAGACAGAAGCTAATGACTTCATGAGAAATCAAGCAATTATAAAACAAAACTAAAAGAGTGAAAGAATAGAAAAAAATGTGAAATTTTATAATGTAAGCACCCCAACACACACAGGGGGACCTGCTGTCACAGGTTCTCTAATCTGCTTTTCTAAAAGGAAAAGCAAGTTTTGAGGTGTTAACAATCACTTTAATCAGCCACATGTATCATTTAGTTAGTTCAGGAGAAAAAGTCAACACCTTGAACTTCGGAGAAAACACAGAGAAATCTAAATCAGCAAATGGCACTTCCAAGCAGTATTGAAGCAATACATATATCAGAATTCAGCAGACAGATCCAACTGTTTGACCATAGTTACTAGAAAGGGAAGCACCAACATTTGGGTTTTCAAAGCCAGTGGGCTGCTTAGCAGCTTCCCAGAGTTTCATCTGGCACACAGACCTTCTACCAAAAACTAAGTCCTGAAGTAAAACCACACCTCAGAGTCTTTATACATTTTTTAGAGCCAAAGGACTTCATATCCCATGAGAATCAGTGCCTCATTGACAAAAGGTATGGGCCTTCCTACAAATCTTCCCAGGACCATCAATGGGTGGGAAAGATTCTCCTCAATCACATTATTCAATCAGAGGCAGTTTTAGTAAAACAAAAACAGATCCTACTTTGCTTGCTTTTACAATCCACACTTCCAGGATCCTTGGCCTTACAATCTAAATAGTCATGGGTCCTGGAACAAATAGAGGCATTATACTTCTTGATTATACTAAAACAGAAACAACAAAAGATCCTACTTTACATGTCATTACAAATATCTCATTGGAAAAACAACTGATCTGGAAAATAGATTCAGGAGAAACAATTTAAAAATTATTGGATTACCTGAAAGCCACGAAAAAAAAAGAGCCCAGACATCATCTTTCAAGAAATTATCAAGGAAAACTGTCCTGATATTCTAGAACCAGAGGGGAAAATAGATATTGAAGGCATCCACCAATCACCTCCTGAAAGAGATGCCAAAAGGAAAACTTCTAGGAATATTGTTGCCAAATTCCAGAGTTCCCTGGTCAAAGAGAAAATGTTTCAAGCAACCAGAAAGGAATAATTTGAGCATCATGGAAACACAATCAGGATAACACAAGATTTAGCAGCTTCCACATTAAGGTATTAGAGGATTTGGAATATGATATTACAGAGATCAAAGGAGCTAGGCTTAAAACAAAGAATCACCTACTCAGCAAAACTGAGAATAATATTTCAGTGAAATAAAGGGCTTTCAAACATTCTTGATGAAAAGATCAGAGCTAAATAGAAAATTTGACTTTCAAATACAAGAATCAAGAGAAGCATGAAAAAGCAAATAGGAAAGAATAAATCATAAGAGGTTTATTAAAGTTGAACTGTTTATATTCCTATGTGGAAAGAGAATATTTGTAACCCTGGAGAGTTTTTTCAGTATTAGGGTAGTTGAAGGGGTTATATATATAGACAGAAGGCACAGAGGGAGTTGAATATGAAGGAATAATATCTAAAAAATGAAATTAAGGGGTAAGAGAGAAATATATTGGGAGAAGGAGAAAGGGAGAAAGAGAATAGAAATTATATCTCACGTAAAAGAGGCAAGAAAAAGCTTTTTCAATGGAGAGGAAGAGGGAGGAGATGAAAGGGAAAGAGTTAAACTTACTCTCATTGGATTGGACTTAAGGAGGGAATAACATGCACACTAAATTGGATATGAAAATCTATCTTACTCTATAGGAAAGTAAGGGGAAAGAGGATAAGCAGGGGAGGGGAAATGGTAAAAGGAAATGTTAATGGAAGGAGGGGGTAATTAGAAATAAACACTATTGAGGATGGACAGGGTCAAAAGAGAAAAAAAGAATAAATGGGGGGCAAGATAGCATGGAAAGAGATGTAGTTAGTTTTTCACAACATGAATGTTATGGAAGTGTTTTCCATGACTACACCTGTATAACATATTGAATTACTTCCCTTCCCATTGTACCTGGGTGTGGAGAGAGGAAGGGAGAGAAATTGGAACTCAAAGCCTTAAAAATGAATGTTAAAATTGTTTTTACATGCAACTGCGAAAAAAGACATATGGGCAATAATGTATAGAAATCTATCTTGCCCTATAAGAAAATAGAGGGGAAAGGGATAAGAGAAGGGGGTGTGATAGAAGGGAGGGCAGATTGAGGCGAGGGGTAACAGGTATGCATACTATCTTGGGGTAGATAGAGAGGAGAGATGGGAAGAAAATATGGAACTCAAAATTTTGTGGAAGTGAATGTTTAAAACTAAAAATAAATAAATTTATTTGAAAACAGATAAGAAAGGAAACTACATATTGCTAAAATGGTGCCATAGATAATGCAGTAGCATCATTACTAAACATATATGCACCAAGTGGTATAACATCCAAATTCTTAGAGAAGTTAAGTGAGTTACAAGAAGATATATATAACAAAATTATAATAGTCAAGGACTTCAACCTCTCCCTCTAAGAACTTGATAAATTTAACAACAGAATAAACAAGAAATAAGTTAAGTAGGTAAGTAGAGTTTTAGAAAAAAGTTAGATATGGTAGACCTCAGAAGAAAATTGAATGGGGATAAAAAAAGAATATGTATTTTTTTCTCAATAGTACATGGTACCTACACAAAATTGACCCTATATTAGGGCTTAAAACCTCACAACACAATGCAGGAAGGCAGAAATATTAAATGCATCCCTCTTAAATTGTGATGTATAAAAATTACGTGTAGAAAGATCATGGAAAGACAGACTAAAATTGTTTGGATTGTGTGTGTTCATCCTTCATTGCTGAAGAAGACCATGCCATCAGAGAAATGATGACATGATTTGCACTTGACTTTGTTTTGAGTGAGAGGGCTGTGCAGGTCACCAGCATCACTTCTCCAGAGCCATCTGCATCCAGTGACCAGATATTCCTCAGGATGACTGGACATGACCCAGGATGAGGCAATTGGGGTTAAACGACTTGCCCAAGGTCACACAGCTAGTGAGTGTCAAGTATCTGAGGTGAGATTTTGAACTCAGGTCCTCCTGACTCCTGCACTGGTGCTCTATCCACTGCACCACCTCGCTGCCTCTCTAAAATTGTTTGGATACTACATAATCTAATCCTAAAGAATACTCATTAAAAACTAGATCATAGAAACAATCATCCAAACAATTCATCCAAGAGGACAACAATAATGAGACAACATACCAAAACTTATGGGGTGCAGCCAAAGCAATTCTTAGGGGAAATTTTATATGTCTAAATGCTTACATGAATAAAATATAGAAAGAGGAGATCAAGAAATTGAGCATGCAATTTAAAAAAGCTAGAAAAAAGAACAAATTAAAAATCCGAATTTACAAACCAAATTAGAAATTCTGAAAAATCAAACTTGAGATTTAAAAAATTGAAATTAGCACTCAGAGAGAGAAATATGGAAGTCACTCACATAATGTAGCAGATCATGTTTGTGTATGTGTATCTGTTTGTGTATCATGTTCTGATTTGTTATACGGATTCTTTCATTTATCTTAGTCTGACTACATAGCATGACTATAGTGAAAATATACTCAATAGGAAAGTATATGTAGAATCTATACAGAATTGTATGCAGTCGTGGGGAGGGAGGGAGGCAGTGGGGGGTGGGTGGGGAGGGATAAAATCGCAATTGTATGGCAGTGATTGTTAAACATTAAAAAAAATAAAAAAATTAATAAAAAAAAAAAAGAAAAAAAAATTGAAATTAGTTAAACGATTGAACTAATAAATAAAACTAAGAATTGACTTTCTGAAAAAATAAAATAGGTAAACCTTGAATTAATTTGGTAAAAAGAAGAAAGAAGAAAACCAAATTACCAGTATCAAAAATGAAAAGGGTGCATTCACCACCAATGAAGAGGAAATTAAAACAATAATTAGGAACTATTTTACCTGACTGTACATCAATAAATCTGACAATCTAAGTAAAATGGATGAATATTTACAAAATATAAATTGTCCAGATTAACAGAAGAGGAAACAAGATACTAAAATCACCCCCATTTCAGAAAAAGAAATTGAACAAGTCCTCAATGAACTCCCTAAGAAGAAATTTCCAGTGCTAGATGGATTTACAAGTGAATTCTGCCAAACACTGAAAGAACAATTAATTCCAATACTATAAAATATTTGGCAAAAAGAAGTGAGGAAAGAATCCTGCCAAGTTCTTTTTATGATACAAATATAGTGCTCTTACTTAAAGCAGGAAGAGCCAAACCAAAGGAAGAAAATTATAGATTAATTTTCCTGATGAATATTGATGCAAAACTTTTAAATTAAATCTTATCAAGGAGATTACAGCAACTTATCACAAGGGTAATACACTATGACCAGATGGGATTTATGCCTGGAATGCAGGAAAATTATCAGCATAATTGACTTTATCGATAACAAAGTTCACGGAAATTATGATTATCTCAATAGGCATGGAAACGCTTTTAACACTAGAGAACAAAGGAATATACTTTTATTTCCTTGAACTGATAAAATCATCAGCAGTCATTATATATAATGCACATACTCTAGAGGCTATCCCAAGGGTAATACTAAGATATCTATTATCACTGCTGTTGTTCAAAGTTGTAATAGAAATGTTAGCTTTCGAGATAAAGTAAGAAAATGAAATTGAAGTAATTAGAATAGGCAATGAAGAAACAAAGTTATCTCTCTTTGCAAATGATATAATGGTAGACTCAGAGAATCCTAGAGAATCAAATAAAAAAACCAGTAGTTTAGCAAAGTTGTAGCATATAAGATCAACCCAGATAAATCATGGACATTTCCATATATTACTAACAAAGCCTAGTAGCAAGAGTTAGAAAGAGAAATTCCATTTGACATAACTATAGATAATATAAAACTTTTGGGAATCTACCTGCAAAGACAAACCCAGGAACTATATGAACACAACTACAAAACACTTTACACAAAATAATATCAGATCTAAATAATTGGAAAATATCAGTTGCTCATGGCTGGGCTGAACTAATGTAATAAAAATGACAATTCTACAAAGTTAATTTACTTATTCTATGCCATTCCAACCAAACTAACAAAAATATTTTTAAAAATTTATCTATTTATTTATTTTTAGTCTTTAATGTCAGATTTTGAATTCTAAATTTTCTTTATCTCCCTCCCCTTTCCTCTCCCCAAGATGGTGTGCAATCTGATATAGGCTTGTAGCACCAATGCAATATTCACAGTGCCTAGGATACCCATGAATATCTTGGCACAATTCTGAATCATGAAATACCACAGACTCTCCACATGGAAGACAGGACCAAAACTTTTTATTAGACACCATAAAGCCAAATTCACCATAATAACAAAAATCTATGCACAATAGCAATGGAGAGAATAACATCATCTCTAAACCTTCCCCCTGCTAGGCTTCCCACAAACCAGCTCCCTTAAACAAATCACAAGCAGACTCCCTTAAACAAAATCACGAACAAGCTCTTTGACTCATGCTAGCCAGATGCTTGCTTGTCTGCATCCTTCCTAGCTTTGACTGCTGTGATGACTAACTTCTCAGCTCTGCTCTAGCTCTGTCTCTTCCTGTTCCATCCTTCCTGTTCCACCCATTCAGTAAGTTCCTTCCATCACAGGCATCATGTGATTCAGACTTCTATGTGACACAGGAAGGTCACATGGGCCTATTAATGAGTGGGAAAGATTTCCCATTTAAATTGCCATTACAAGACTCTACTTAGACATTCATATAAAACATATTTTCACATTAGTCATGTTGTAAAAAAAAAAGGATTAGAACCAATGGAAGAAAACAGGAGAAGGAAGAAAGAAAAAATAAGGAAAAAGAAAATAGTATGCTTCTATCTGCATTCAGTCTCCACAGCTCTTTCTTTGAATGTAGGTAGCATTTTCTATCATGAGTCTTTTGCAGTTGTCTTAGATTATTACATTGTTGAGAAGAGCTATTTGTAAAAGCAGAGAGAAACTGTTGAAGGAAACAATTCAGTTGGAAAAAAGAGCTAGTTTACATGGGAATTCTCTGTGTACCAGCTATTCTTTAAAAGAGCAAGCTGTGTGTGTGTGTGGGGGGGGGGGTCCTCAGGAAAAATAAATGGTTATTCATTTACCTCAGAATAAGAAGCAAAAGAAGTGTGCATACAATTATTGTACAGACCCAGCCTAGCTGCCACATCAATGACTGCCAGGAGAGTGCAAGCGTCAGGGAGGAAAATGAAACCATGTTACAGGGGGAGAATTCTCAGACAGAAGCATGCCTCATTTTAAGGCAAAAACAAGAGAACCAAATGGCAACACAGTATTTATGGAGATAATTGAGGATTTTACTCAGCAGGAGTTCACAGATATTTTGAGTTGGTTCATCCAAGGGATGGGAGAACCATTAATATATTAGATGGTGAGAATCAGTGATGAAGGGGTCAGAAGAGTATCTATAGATGGCATGTATTGCTTGAAATTTATAAATATTACTAAGCATTCTTTTGTACAGCAAGCTTTTAGAGATTATGATATGTAAAAAGGTAACAGAACAACTAATCTGTTAGCTTTGACAGTAGATGAATATAATAAGCAGTGTCCTAATGATTCTATGTGACCTAGTTGAGATAGACCCTGGTATTCACTTAGGGGCTATATAAGAAAGTTAAAGGGGGAGGTAGTGAAGAATGCTATAATGATTGGAAACTTCTGATGCATACTATGATACCCCCTTAGCAGTTTCTGATAGGAATATAATAATGAAGATGACTCATCCTGCTTACAAGCCACCAGTTATGACTCTACTAATTGTGGAAATAGGGCACTCTGTTTCGGAGGTTCTGGACAAGATTTCACAGTTATGTGACTTAGAGGACTGGGGGAAAGATAAATTTATTCAAGAGAGAAAAGTAAATAGCCAGTGGATTCAAAGTCAGAATAGATTGATGAGGAAAGAATTGTTTACTATTCTATCGAGAGGAGGGGTAGATTTTGAAAGCATAGATGGTATTCCAATTAATGAACTATACAAATATACTGAGAAAAGGGGCTTGATACTAGACAAAATAGAGAACTGCCCCTACAGAGTCTCCTGAACCCTTGTATCCAAGTTTGTCATACCTTCAAGGAGAATAGGAAATTGGCTGAGGCCCAGCTCAGATGAAAGAAATACAGAAATGGGACTACAGATCTCATATCAATTTGACCATATATTGGAAAAATGGGATCAATTGCTGTAACTAGAGTATTAATAGATACTGGGGCAGAGGTTTCTCTTATAGATGGAATCCCTGATAAGTTTAAACATGGAACTCCTGTCACCATTCCAGGCCTGGGAGTGGCTGAAATATCAGCCAGAGAAGTCAAACTGATGATGAAAACTGGACAATTGTGCCAATTCCTGGATGCATCATTGAAATAGATATATTGAGAGGTATGACTCTAGATTTACCTGATGGGAGATGCCAATTTTCTGTAAAGAAGATAGGAATTAATACAGTTTTAGGGGGTAAGATAAAAATGAACCTAACCACTTGACCTAAACCTTCTGAAGTAAGTTCTTTAAACATGTACCAGCTGGGAAAGATGAAATTACTAATAGTATAAAGAAATATGTTGAGGCAGAAGAGTTAGTCCCTACAGTTACTTGATGGAATAATCCTGTTTGGCCAATATGAAAGTTAGATAGGACAGGGAGAATAACAGTGGATTACAGACAACTGAATAAGGTGACTCCTCCCTTGTATGCTGCTGTTCCAGATACCATTACTGAATAGAAAGGATCCAAAAATATGATTGGACTTAGTATGCAGTTATTAATTTAGTCAATGCTTTCTTTCTAGATCCTAACCAATGGGACCAACTTGCTGACACTTGGCAGGGCTGACAATATACTTTTACATGCTTGCCACAAGGATATCTTCATTGTCCCACTATTTGTCATAGGATTGTGGCTGAACATTTAGATGAAATAGAGCTACCTGGAATACAGTCTACACACTAGATAGATGGTATTATGATACAGGAAAAAAATGTAAAAGAAGTGGAAAAGATTTTGATGTTTTTAATTGAGCTAACTCAAACCATAAAATGTTTGGGTATACAACGAAAGAAGGGCCTGCAACAAATTCTCCCACAAGCCTGACGAAAGATTCAGGGTTTTCCTATCCCCACCAATAAGAAAGAGACCCAAAAGTTTATAGAATTATTTGGATATTGGTGACATCACATACTGCATCTAGGCCACATTTTGAAACCTTTATATAAAATTACTTGGAAAAAATATGAATTTGATTGGGGGCTTGAGCATAGTAAAGCTTTTGAAGAAATAAAGGTCACTATACAATTGCCCCTAGATTTATGACCTATGCAAAGTGGTCTGGTGGAATTCCAAGTGACTGTACAGGATGAACATACAAAGTGGAGTTTATTGCAAAAAAAGCTAAAATGTGCCCTTAGGATTTTGGTCTAGGAAACTTCTTCATCCTTAACCCAATATACCCCTTTTGAAAAGCAGTTTTTAGCTGCATATTGGGCGTTGGTAGAGACTGAACAACTGACTTTGGGCCATGAGGCAATATTAAGACCTGAAATTTCAGTTATGACCTTGGTAATGAGTACCCCAGCTTCTCATAGAATTGGTCATGCTCAAGAGGGTAGCATAATTAAATGGAAATGAAATATTCAAAATAGATGAAAAGCAGGCAACAGGGGAGTTTCTGCTTTACATGGATCTATAGCAAACATAGATACTGAGGGGAATGATACACCCTCCCCTGAACCAAAACAACACTTGGTATAGTCTTTGGTAAAACAGAATGAGGAATATGATGGACTAACTGAAGAATAAAAGAGACATGCATGGTTTACTGATGGGACAGCAAAATATTTGGGCCATAAAAGGCATTGGAAAGCAGTAGCCTATAACCCATGTACTAGGTGGACTTTGGAAAGTACTGGGATAGGCAGAAGTAGTCAATATGCTGAACTTATGGCAGTACATCAAACTATAAAAACAGAACAAGGAGGACCGTGTCATATATTCACCGATTCATGGGTGGTAGCTAAGTTAGCTACATGGATGCCCATGTGGAAAAATCAAAATTGGGAAATTCATGGCAAATAAGTCTGGGACAAAGAAATATGGGAATACATATGTGACATATCTTTGCTTACTAATTTGTCAGTTTTTCATGTAGATTCTCATGTGGTTCTCACCACATCAGAACATTTACATAATGCAAAGACTAGCAAAGACTGGTACTCAACATATTGTCCCTGCTCAGATACCAACCAATGATCTGATGCTAGCAAAATGAGTACATCAAATGGTGGGCCATGTAGGGGTCCAGGCCACACACCAGTGGGCATAAAGTCAAGGTATTAGTATCTCTTATTCATTGTTGAAACAAGTAGCAGAGGAATGTTATATCCATCAATTGGAAAAGGAACAAACTGTTTCTTGGGTAGTAACTAGAGAAATAGCAAGGGGGAAGTACCAGTCCAAATTTGGCAAATAGATTGTATTGGACTACTACCCCAAGATAAAGGATGCAAATTTATATGTACTTGTGTTGACACCTATTCAGGTGAACTAGTGGCTTTTCCCTATAAGAATATGACCCAGAAAAACACCTGTAAAACTCTAGGTAACATAAGTCTGTATTATGGAAACTCAATGAAGATCTAAAGTGACAATGGGTCACATATCAAAGTTAATGAAATGAAGAAATATTGTGTATTAAACAACATAGAATGGATGTATCATATTCCATATTATCCACAAGCATCTGGGGGTAATTAAATAAATGAATGGATTATTGAAAGAACAGTGAAGGAAGTTAAGTTTTAATAATTCTTATCAACATTAGAAAGATAATTTGTTCACTGCTTTATGTAATTTGAATAAGAGACCATTGGGAGGAAGTATACATCTAGCCAGAATAATGACCCCAAATCTTCAAATTAGAAAACAACCAACACATAAGATCCCAAATATTGAGTATTAGGCTGTGAGACCATGATGTTCTAGCACCATATCCAGGGACACTTGGTTCAACAGGATATGATTTACAATTTTTAGAGAACTTTAGGTTGAATAGAAAAGAAATAAGAAAAATCTCTATTGGAATATGTATGAGAATCCCTAAAAAATCATTTTGGATGGATATTATGTAAATCAGGATTAGCAACTCAAGGAAAACATGTATTGGCTGGAGTGACAGACTCTAATTATCAAGGAGAAATTATTGTGACATTTCAAAATTTTGGTGAAGAGCCCATACAGTTTTGTAAAAATGATAGAATAGTTCAAGTGAATAGTATTTGTTAAATAATAGCCCTTGTCAAAACTGACCCTCCTTCCAAAATATCTAGCAGAGTAACTGAAGGGTTGGAGTCTACTGATAGAATAAAATTGGGAGCTAAAGCAGGAGTAAAATAGAAGTCAGATGATGTTCCAAAGGCTGCAGAAAGTATAGCACATGGGAAAGATAATATTGTAACTGTTGTTTATTCATTAGAATATGATTACCAAATTGCATACTTAAATCCTATATTCTACTGCCAATGAAGTTATGATAGTGGGTACATGAACTCCAGAAGCATGGCTGACCCTATATCTACCCTGCTTCCAGTAATTTTCTCCATGTTTCCTTTTGGATTTTGTCCATTTTATCTGTTTGCTAGATTTGTTTCCTATAGGCTTAATACCCTCCACCCACAGATGCCTGATCATTTAAACTGGATGTCACCTCCATCTAAGACTGTGATATGTCACCTCTGGACGTGGCATTGACCAATCTCCAGATCCCAGCTAAAGAACTGATCTCTTGAATGGGACTTCTTGGGGCAGAGACAACTATATGTCCAACCTCAACAGGAATTAGCTATTGAAGAAGAGACCTTTGCCCCTTACACCAAGATTTTAGGCACCATTCATTCATGGGGAAAATGATGGGGTGCTTGTACTCAAGCCCCATCCTAAGATATTGTTTATGTGCTTATTTTGTGTGATCCCTGTTATATTGTTGTAAAGTTCTGTTGATACTAGTTGCCTAAGATATTGTTTTATATGCCTATTTTCTCTTACCCTTGTTACAGTTCTGTTGATACTGTTTGCCCCATTGGCCTATGTAATGAATATGAATGTACTGATAATTTAATGGGGCTGAATGTACTGGTAATTTAAATGGGAAGATCTTCACATTCATTAATAGGTTTATTTGACCTGCTTAAATCACCTGGCAGCCTTAGTCACATGTAATGGGAAGAGCTTACTGAACAGGAACAGTGGAGCAGAGCTGGGAGGAAGTTGGGCAGAAGGAGGACAGGACATAGGTAAGCAGGCACAGCTAGGCTTATGAGTGTTTGTTTGTGAGAAGGCCTCAGTAGAGGCCTGTGGGGGAGGCTTGGGAATGACTTTGTCCCCTGTCATGCTAATGTGTTTTGACTTCTTGGCTGCTATTATGGATTTGGCATCCTGGTGTTGGTATTTGGCTTTCTGGTGTCTAAATTAATATTTTTTTTTCTGCCTTCTATATGGAGAATTTGTTGTACTTTGCAACTCAGAACTATGCTGACAGATTCATAGCAGCCCTCGGAGCTGTGAATATTGCCTTGGTGAAACACTCATTGAAGAAAATAATTTCTTAAAAATTAGAATTGGTTCAATAAAAGCTAATGACTCCCATGAGACAACAAGAAACATAATAAAACAAAATCAAAAGAATGAAAAAATAGAAGAAAATGTGAAATATCTCTTTGGAATAACAGGTGACCTGAAAAACAGATCAAGGAGAGAAAATTTAAGAATTATGGACTACCTGAAAGCTAGGATAAAAAAATAAAAAGCCTAGACATCTTTTTTCAAGATATTTTCAAAGAAAACTGCCGTGGTCTTCTAGAACTAGACAATAAAGTAGAAATTTAAAGAATCCACTATATTACCTCAAAGAGATCCCAAAATGAACACTCATTAATATTATAGTCAAATTCCAAAGGACCCAGGAGAAAATACTGCAAGTAGCCAGGAAGAAATCATTCAAATATCATGGAACCAGTCAGGAAGACACAGAATTTAGAAGCTTCTATATTGCATGATATTCCAGAAGGCAAAGGAGCTAGTACTATGAGGAAGCATTGCCTGTGGAGGGGTGGAGCCAAGATTGTGGAGAAAAACCAGTGACTCATCTAAGCTTTTCTTAAAAAAAACCCTCAAAGTCCTTTAAATAATGCAATAAAATGATTTCTTGAGTCTTGAAATCCACAAAAGGATTAGGGGGAAATAATTTTCCAGCCAAAAATTACTTAGAAGGTCATCCAGAAAGGTCAGTTCCATGTGGATAAGAGTGGTGCACAGTCCAGTGCAGGGCATGCCAGAGCAGACCAGGCCCCAGCAAACCAGGATCATGTTTTACCTTCCACTGTGTCAGCAGTAGTAGCTACTGCTTCTGGAGTTCTGAGCCTAAAGAAAATAGGGGGGGTTGAACAAGTGATCAAAAGGAGATTACAGGGGTCTCACTGCTAGCAGTGGGAGCAGGACTCTATTGCTTTATCCATATTCGGACCTGGGATGCAGTCCTGCATGACAATCCCATAGTGAGGAGGAACACTAGCACACCAAAGCTTCTGGATCACACGTGGAGCAGGGACCCTCATCACAGTTTCAGATCAGAAAAGAGTGCTTGTGGTAACTCACAGACCAGAAGAGGATTAAATGCAGCTCTGCTTAACTCATACCACCCTGAAAGAAATGCAAGTTTACAGTTCCCTAGAAGTATCTCTGAAAACAGCTGCTCGAAACCTTTGATGCTTGGAACAAATAATGCAGGGAAATCATGAAAATTAATTAACAGCTCAAAAGGAGGCACAAAAAAATACTGAAGAAAAATAACATCTCAAAAAACAGATTAGGCCAAATGGTTAAAGAGGCACAAAAAGCCATTGAGAATTATGCCTTGAAAAGCAGAATTGGGCAAATGGAGAAAGAGGCATAAAAATTCACTGAAGAAAATAATTCCTTAAAAATTATAATGGACCAAATGGAAGCTAATGACTTTATGAGAAAACAAGAAACAATAAAACAAAATCAAAAGAATGAAAAAATAGCAGAAAAAGTAAAAAATTCTGTAGGACAAAAAAGGCTTGGAAAATAGATTCAGGAGAGAAAATTTTTAAAAAGTCATAATAAGAAAAAGTACCTAGATCTCTTTCAAAAACTTATCAAGGAAAACTGGCCTGATATTCTAGAACCAGAAGGTAACATCAAAATTGATAGAATCCACTGATCTCCTACTGCAAGAGATCCCAAAATGAAAACTGAGTATCAATTCTTCAGGGAAAAAAGTGGATATTCAAAGAAAGAGGTGACTTTCCATCATTCTTGATGAAAAAGTCAGAGCTGAATAGAAAATTTGACTGGCAAATACAAAACTCAAGAGAAGCATTAAAAAAGTAAACAGGAAAGGCAAATCGTAAAGGACTTAATAAGGTTAAATGTTTACATTCCTAAAGGGGAAGATGATATTTGTAACTGATGAGAATTTTCTCATTATTTAGGCAATTAGGAGTACATATAGACAGAGGGCACAGATGTGTGTTGAACATGAAAGGATGATAACTAAAAAAAATAAAATTAAAGGGTGAGAAAAAGTAATGCACTGGAAAAAAGTGGAGGGATTAAAAGGGTTGAGATTATCTCACATAAAAGAGGCAAGAAAAAGCTTCAAGATGAGGGGAATGTGGGGGAGGCAAGGGAAGGGAGTGAATGAACCTTACTCTTATTAGAATTGGCTCTTTTGTGGACACAGACCTAGCAATGGTATTGCAGGTTTTCCTCAGGTATACATGTAGCAATACCATTACTAGGTCTGTGTCCAAAAAGAGATTTTTGAAAAATTCCCCAAAAGAAAAGTACCTATGCATACAAAAATATTTTTAGCAGCTCTTTTCTGGTTTCAAAGAATTTGAAATTGAGGGAATGTCCATCAACTGAGGAACAGCTGAACAAATTGTGATTGTGATGGATTACTATTGTGCTGTAAGAAATGATGAACAGGATGCTGTCAGAAAAACCTGGAAAGACTTTTCATGAGTTGATGCAAAGTTAAATGAACTATGTACAAAAAACCAGCAATATTGTAAGATGATCAGCTGCGAATGACTTAGGTCTTAGGACTTATAACAAAAAATACTATCCAACCCCAAAGAAAAACTGATGGTGTCTGAATACAAATTGAAGTATACTTTTAAAATTTTCTTCATTTTTCTTGAGGTGTTGTTTTTTTGGTCTGTGTTTTCTTTCACAACAAGACTAATATGGAAATATGCTTTGCATGACTATACATGTATAACCTATATAAAATTGCTTGCCATCTCAATGATGGTGGTGGAGAGAGAGGAAAAGAGATGATTTGGATCTCAGTTTTAAAACCCAATGTTAAAAATTTGTTTGTAGTTGGGGAAACAATAAAATACTAAAATACTAAACAAAAAGAAAAAAAAGAATTATCTACCTAGCAAAACTGACTATAATCCCTTAGGGCAGAAAATGGATTTTCAATTAAATGGAGGACTTTAATGCATTCCTGATGAAAAGACCAGGGTTGAAATAGGAAACCTATTTTCAAATAAAAGACAAGAGGAGCATAAAAAAATAAGCAGGAAAGAGAAATTATAAAGGAATAAGACTTTAGTGTTTACATTCCTACACGGGTAGATAATACTTGTAACTCTTAAGAATTTCTCATTATTTGCAAAGATAGAAGGATTATACACAGACAGTGGGCATAGGTATGGTTGAATATGATGGGAAGTTATCTAAAAAATAAAATTAAGAGGTGAGAAAGAGGAATGCATTGGAATGAAGGTAAAGGTGAACATAACATTGGGTAAATTATCTCATATAAAAGTGGTCCAAAAGACCTCTTACAAAGAAGATGGCAGAGGTAAGGGCAAGAACTTGAACTCTCATTGGAATCGGGTCAAAGAGGGAATAATGTGTGCACTCAGTTGGGTATAGAAATCTATCTTACTCTATAGGAAAGAAGAAAGGGAAGGGAATCACAAAAGGAGGTAGGTACTGAAAGAAGGGAAGGTGGATTGGGGGAGATGGTAGCCAGAAGCAAAGCAATTTTGAGGATGGGCAGGGTGAAAGGAGAGAGAGAGAAGAACCAATTGGGGAGGGCAAATAGGATTGGGGCCAATATACAATAAGCATAATTGTGAAAAAAACTTTTGCAAGTGTTGCTGATAAAGCTCTCATTTCATACACACACGTATACCCACACACAAACATATATACATACACACATATGTCAAATTTATAAAAATAAGAGCCATTCTCCATTTGATAAATGGTCATAGGATATGAATAGGCAGTTTTCAAACAAAATAATCAATGCTATCTATGGTCATGTGAAAAAAATGCTCTAAATCACTATTGATTAGAGAAATACTAACCAAAACAACTCTGAGGTATCACCTCACACCTATCAGATAGGCTCATATGACAGAAAAGGAAAATGACAAATGTTGGAGATGATGTGGAAAAATTGACACTAGGGCACTGAGCAATTTGGAACTATGCCCAAAGGACTACAAAACGATGTATACTCTTTGACCCAGCAATACCACTACTTGCCCAAAGAGACAAAAAACAAAAACAAAAATGAAAAGGACCTGTATGTACAAAAATATTTATAGTAGTTCTTTTAGTGGTTCCAAAGAATTGGAAATTAAGGGGATGCTCATCAATTGTGGAATGACTGAACAAGTCGTAATATATGATTGTAATGGAATAATGTTGCACTATAAAAATGATGAACAACACACTTTCAGAAAAACCTGGAAAGACTTACATGAACTGATGTAAAGTGAAATGAGCAGTACCAGGAGAACATTGTATACAATAATAGCAATAGTGTATGATGATCAACTGTGAACGACTTAACTTTTCTGAACAATACAGTGATCCAAGACAATTCTGAAGAATTTATGATAAAAAATGCTCTCCATCTCCAGAGAAAGAACTGATGGAGTCTGACTGTAAATTGCCTTTTTTTTTTGGTCTATGTTTTCTCTCATAACATGACTAATACAGAAATTTGTTTTGCATGACTGTCTGTACATGTATAACATATCATATTGCTTGCCTTGTCAACAAGGGGGTAAGAAAGGGAGGGAAGGAGAGAATTTAGACCTCAAAATTTAAAGAAAAGAATATTAAAAATTATTTTTACACATAATTGGGGGAAAATATTAAATAAGAAAAAAGATACTATACCCATTCCTGTTTAAAATGCTAAAAAGAATAGGAATAAATGGAGATTTCCTTTGAAAGATAAATTATTTCTATCTTTTAAAAATTTTATTTTAATTGATTTATTTTTAGTTTTCAACATTCATTTACATGAGTTTTGAGTTCCAGATTTTCTTCTCATCTCTCACCTCCCACACCCTAAGATGGCATGCATGCTGATTACCCCTCATCCCAGTCTACCTTCCCTTCTATCACCTCCCCTTCCTCCCTACTTTCTTGCAGGGCAAGATAGAATTCTATAACCCATTGCCCTGTATATCTTATTTCTTAGTTGCATGTAAAAGCAATTTTTAATATATGTTTTTAAAATTATGAGTTTAAAATTCCCTCCCTTCTTTCTTCCCCACCTACCCTCATTGAGAAAGCAAGCAGTTTGATATAGGATATGCATAAGTAGCTATGCAAACACTTCCATAATAGTCATGTCATGAAAGACTAACTATATTTCTCTTCATCCTATCCAGTCCCCCATTTATTCTGCTTTTCCTTTGACCCTATCTCTTTTCAAAAGTGTTTGTTTCTGAGTACCTTCTCTTCCAATCTCTCCTCCCTTCTATCATTCCCCCTCTCTTATGCCTTTCTCCCCTACTTTCCTTAAGGGTGAGATAGATTTCCATACCCAATTGAGTGTGTATGTTATTCCCTCCTTAAACCAAATCCAATGAGATTAAGGTTCACTCATTTCCTCTCACCTCCCCCCTCTTCCCCTCCCATGTAAAAGCTTTTTTGCCTCTTTTATGGGAGATAATTTACCCCATTCTAGCTCTCCCTTTTTCCTTCTCCCTGAAAGGGTGAGGGAATAGGTCAAAGGGGGTTATAAAAGGGTGTTTAGATTTATGAGAATGGGAAGATAAGGAAGGGATCCTTGGAGTGGAAGTAGGTTAAGTACTAGGAGGGCAAGATAGTGGGTAGAAGTAAAGTACAGGAGTTAGGAGGTATAGGAAATAAAAGGTATTTATAAATATAAAAATAAAGATCAGAAGTAGAATTTATTAGGAAAAGTATATACCTATGTATGTATATGTGTGTATGTGTGCATATGAATAAATATAAAACATATGTATATATGTATATACACATATGTGTGTATATGTATGTACATATATATAGATATACACATATATGTATATTTATATATCTATATAATTGTAGCCTTTGGGGGAGGGGGAGGAAAGGAAAAAAAGAACGAAGTAAAAAGTTCAGTGAACAAAAGACAAATTAAAATGAAGCAAAGACAAAGTGGACAGCTCTCATTACAAGATCTAGTATTTATTATATAAACTTTCTTGAAATGGAAATTCATTGCTGCATATTTTGAATGCCCTCATGTTCTGCTATGCACACAACCTGATTTTTTACCTTTTCTATTCAAGTTTCAATATTTTAATTTATAATATGTTTCAATTTCTTTTCCTATTATGTATTTGAGTTAGTAACAAAAAAATTTTTTAAAAAAAGGAAGACGGTAATCATAACTGTGAATACGAATGGGATGAACTCTCCCATAAAACAGAAGCAGATGGCAGAGTGGATTAAAAACCTTAATCCTATAAACTTCAAAGTTTAACTTAAAAGAAACACATTTGAAACAGAGAGATACATACATATTAAAAGGAAAAGGATGGAGCAGAATATACTATGCTTCAGATAAAGTAAAAAAAGCAGGGATAGCAATCCTGAACTCAGACAAAAAAGAGCAAAATAGATTTAATCAAAAGAGATAAGGAAGGAAACTATATCCTGCTAAAAGGTACCATAGACAATGAATTAATATCATTACTAAACAAATATGCCCCAAGTGGTATACAAATTTTTAGAGGAGAATTTAAATGAGTTACAGGAAGAAACAGACAGCAAAATTATCCTAGTGGGGGACCTCAACCTCCCCCTCTTGGAACTAGATAAATCTAACCACAAGATAAACAACAAAGAAGGTAAGAAAATGAATAGAAATTTAGAAATTTAGAAAGTGGTGGATCTCTGGAGAAAACTGAGTGGAGAGAGAAAGGATTATACCTTTTGCTCAGCAGTACATGGCACCTACACAAAAATGGACCATGTATTAGGGCACAAAAACCTAATATTCCAGTGAAAAAGGCAGAATGCATCCTCTTCAGACCATGATGCAATAAAATTACATATAATAAGGGCTATGAAAAGATAGGCTAACAAATAATTGGAAACTATATAATCTAATCCTACAGAATGAGTGGGTCAAACAAATAAACAATCAATAACTTCATCCAAGAGAATAAAAATAATGATAAAACACACCAAAACTTATGGGATGCAGCTAAAGCAGTTCTTATGAAAAATTTTATGTCTCTAAATGTGTATATGAACAAAATAGAGTAAGGAGAGGTCAATGAATTTAGCATGCAACTAAAAAAGCTAGAAGAAAGAAAAAATTAAAAATCTCCAATTATATATCAATTAGAAATTTTAAAAATCATAGGAAAAATTAAAAATATTGAAGTCAAGGAAATGATTGAATTAATACATAAAATTAAGAGCTTGACCTTATGAAAAAAGATAGGATATAAAGAATTTGGTTAATTAGATTAACAAAAGAAAAAAAAACACCAAATTACCAGTATAAAAAATGAAAAGGGTGAATTCACCACTGATGAAGAGGAAATTAAAACAATACTTAGGAGCAATTTTGTCCAACTGTATGCCAATAAATCTGATAATCTAAGTAAAATGAATGAATTTTTACAAAAATATAAATTACCCAGATTAACAGAAGAGAAAATAGATTATTTAAATAACCCCATTTCTGAAAAGGAAATCGAACAAGTCATCAATGAATGTCCTAAGAAAAAATCTCCATGGCCAGATGGATTTGGAAACAAATTCTGCCAAACACTGAAAAAACAATTAATTCCTATGCTATATAAACTGTTTGCTAAAAATAGGCAAAGAAGGAGTCCTACCAAACTCTTTTTATGATATAAACATGGTGTTGATACCTAAATTGGGAAGAGCCAAAATAGACAAAGAAAATTATAAACCAGTTTCTGTACTGAAGATTAATGCAGAACTTCTGAATAAAATATTAATAAAAAGTATAAAACAATTTATCAGAAGGATAATACATTATGACCAGGTGGGAATTGTACATAGAATGAAGGATTGATTCAGTATTAGGAAAACTATCAGCATAATTAACCATATCAATAATAAAATTAACCGAAATCATATGATTATCTCAAGAGATGCAGGAAAAAAATTTGACAAAATATAGACCTCATTCCCATTAAAAATTAAATTCCTACTAAATTCCTACTAAAACCACAGGAATAAATGAAGTTTTCCATGAAATAATAAGTAACATCTATTCAAAATCATCAGCAAGCATTATATGTAATGTGGATAAACTAGAAGCATTACCAATAAGATTGGGGGTGAAGCAAAGATATCCATTTTCACCACTGTTGTTCAATACTGGATTAGAAAAGTTACCTTTAGGGGAAAGAGTCAAGATAATGGAGCAGAAGCAGGGATCTGCTTGAGCTCTCTCCCAAACCCCTCAAAATGCCTGTAAAAAATAACTGTAAACAAATTCTAGAGCAGCAGAAGTCACAAAATGAGAGACTGAAGCAAATTTTGAGCCCAAGACAATCTGAAAGATCAACAGGAAAGATCTATCACTCTAGACTGGGAATGCAGCACAGTCTAGCATGGGCCATGCTGGCACACATAGAGTTGAAGCAGGCTTTAGGGGATTGAATCACTGGCAGCTGCAGGGGTTTGCAGACCTCTCAATCCACAAATGCCAAAGATAGCTTCAAAAGTCAGTGGGAAAGGTCTCTGTGGTGTGGCCGCAGCCCCAGAGTAGCAGCAGCCACTGCTTCTAGAGCTCTCATCCTACACATGGTGAGGCAATCAAATGGCTAATCTGGGTCACAGTCCTGGGTGGCCATCCTGAGGCATGTAGGAGTGATAGAGTGACAGAGCTTGTAGTGGCAGTGGAGAGGGAATCCTCACAGTTCCAAAGGAAAAAAGAGTGCTTGTGGTTGATCACAGGTCAGAACTCAGGCCTTGAGAGGAGTACTCACCTTTCCTTTGATCATACCACTTTGGAAGAAATGAAAATTTACAGGTCCCTAGACATATCTCTGAAAACAGCTGAACAAAATCCCTGAAGTTTGGGGCAATACACCCTCTACTTAACAAAGAGCTCAAAAGTCAAGTAATTGTCTGGGAAAAAGAGCAAGCGGGGGAAAATGAGGCTATAGAATCTTACTTTCTTGATGAAATGGTATTTATTTACATCCTTGATGAAAAGGAAGACCAAAACATAGAACCACAAGAAGACAACAAAGTCAACATTCCTGCATTCAAAGCCTCCAAGAAAAAATATGAATTACTCACAACAGTGGTGATAATGGATATCCTTGTTTCACCCCTAATCTTACTGGTAATGCTTCTAGCTTACCCATATTACATATAATGCTTGATGATGATTTTGATTGGATGCTACTTATTATTTTGTGGAAAACTCCATTTATTCCTGTGCTTTTAATAGGAATTTAATAGTGTTTTTAATAGGAATGGAGGCTATAGTTTGTCAATTTTCAAAAAGAATTTTGAAAATCAAGTAAGAGAAGTAGAGGAAAAATTGGTAAGAGAAATGAGAACGATAGAAGAAAATTATTAAAAAACAAATCAACAGCTTGTTAAAGGAGATCCAAGAAAAAATTATGAAGAAAATAACACTTTTAAAATTAGACTAACCCAATGACAAAAGAAATCCAAAAATGAAGAGAAGAACGTCTTAAAAGCAGAATTGGTCAAATGGAAAAGGAGGTCCAAAAGCTTAATGAAGAAAATGATTCCTTAAAAATAAGAATGGAACAGATGGAAGCTAATGACTTTATTAGAAACCAAGAAACCACAAAACAAAACCAAAAGAATGAAAAAAAATGGAAGATAATGTCAAATATCTCATTGGAAAAAAAAACTGACCTGAAAAATAGATTCAGGAGAGACAATTTAAAAATTATGGGACTACCTGAAAGCTGCAATCAAAAAAGAAAGAGCCTAGTCATCATCTTTCATGAAATTATCAAGGAAAACTTCATTGATATTCTAGAACCAGAGGGCAAAATAAATATTGAAAGAATCCACCGATCACCTCCTGAAAGAAATCTAAAAAGAGAAACTCCTAGGAACATTGTAACCAAATTCTAGAGTTACCAGGTCAAGGAGAAAATATTGCAAGCAGCTAGAAAGAAACAATTTAAATATTATGGAAATACAATCAGGGTAACACAGGATCTGGCAGTTTCTACATTAAGGGATTTCCCTATTCTTCTGATTCTTCTTTCATAGCATGACTAATGAGAAAATGTAATTTGATTTGTTTAATATAATTGTACATGTATAACCTATATCACATTGCATGCAGTCTTAGGGAGGGAAGGAAGGGAGAAAAATATTTGAAACTCAGAATCTTATAAAAATTAATGTTGAAAACTATCTTTGCATGTAATTGGAAAAATAAAATGCTATTAAATGAAAAAGAAAAAGAAAAAATAAAGTTTACATATCTCTGATTAGCCCTAGGAACAATTTAAAAAAGAATAAGAGTCATTTTCTAATAAATTAATTGGCAAAGTATATGAGCAGGCAGTTTTCAATGGAAGATACCATAATGTATCAGCAAGGTCCCTGACATACACAGGAGGGCCTGCTTCACAGGTTCTTAGATCTGCATTTCTAAAAGGAAAGACAACTTTTGAAAGGTCAACAATCACTTTAATCAAGCACATATATATTATTCACTTAGTTCAGTGGAAAAAGGTCAGCCCTGAACTTCAGAGAAAATACAGAGAAACAAAGTTCAACCAATTGAGAGGGCTTCCAACTGTCTGACCATACACCACAGATCAACAGAGAGATAACTGTCTGACCATACATACATAGTTACCAGAGAGAGAAGCACCAACATCTGGGTTTTCAAAGTCGGGCGGCTCATTAGTGGCTGCCCAGAGCCTTGTCTGGACAAACTAACACTTGCAATGAGTAAACCTTGAAGTAAAAACCTCACCTCAGAGTATTTATACATTTTTTCAGAGCCAGATGTTATCACAGCCCTTGAGAACCAGTGCATTAGAAATTAACAAGAGGCATGGGCCCCCCCTAATCAAACTTTCCTTAATGGGCAGGACCATTAATGGGTGGTGAAGATCTTTAATTTCACTAACATTACACCAAATCAGAAAAAAAATTGTATTTTCGAATTCTCTAAATTGCTAATTAGAGAAATACAAGTTAAAGTATCTTTTTGGGCCCATGTCATAGCCATAAAATAGACAAAGATGACAAAAGAAAATAACATTTTTTGAGAAAATATATGGAAAAACATTGACAGAATTGTAAATTGACTTAATCATTCTACTGACTTGATTTTCATGATTTTCTTTCATCGCTGTCATTTCTCTTCCCAATTTTTCCTCCATCTCTTTCACTTGATTTTCAAAATCATTTTTGAGCTCTTCCATGGCCTGAGACCATTGCATATTTATTTTGGAGGTTGTGGATACAGAAGCCTTGACTTTTAGGTCTTCCTCTGATGGTGATCAATGTTCTTCCTCATCTGAAAGGATGGAAGAAAATACCTGTTCTCCAAGAAAGTAACCTTTTATAGTCTTATTTTTTCCCTTTTGGGGGAATTTTCTTAGCCAGTTACTTGACTTTTGAGTCTTTTGTCAAGAGGGAGGTATACTCTGGGGACTTGTAAGTTCTTAGTTCCTCCAAGGTGGCACAAATAGGGGAGAGAAATTTACTCCTCTCCTGGCCTGCACTGTGGTCTGGGAGCTACTGTAAGCTTCTCTGCCAAGGATCTTCGAAGTTATCTTTGGTATTTGTGGGTTGAGCAATCTGGGAACCACAGCTGCTGCCAAGGTGTGCTTGTGCCACATGGTCAAGGCTGGACTGTGCTTTGAGGGCTACACTCTGCTGCAAGCCCAGTGTGATTCCTGTCTGCTTTCCAGGCTGTCTTGGGCTGGAATTTTCTTTCACTCTTTTGTTTTATGGCTTCTGCTGCTCTAGAACTTGTTTAGGGTCATTTTTACAGGTATTTTATGGGCCATGGGGGGAGAACTAGAGTAGGTGCATCTTTCTTCTCCACCATCTTGGCTTGCCCCCTGACTTAATCATTCTGGAAAGCATTTTGGAACTATTCACTAAATTATTCATGTCTGTTAATCCAGAGTACCTTGTCTATGGTGCAACTAGTTGGTACAGTGTGGAAGGAAAAGATTTTAAACTGCTTATCAAAATGAAGGTCTATAGAACCATTATGCTGACCTCACTGTAGTATGCCTGTTAAACATGGATAATATACCAGAACCTTGCTAGGAAAAGGAATTGTTTCCATTTGAATGGTTTTAGGAAGATTCTGAAGATTATCTGGTAAGATAAAGTAAGGGACAGTGAGTTCCTTCTCAAACTAAACTGCCAAACATTCAAACTCTACTGCAGGGAGAACTCTGAAGGGCTGGTCACACTGTTCAAATTCCAAACATATATATTTGCCTAAAGACTATTTTATGGAATACTCATACAAGGTAAGTGTTTACACAGAGGTCAGAAGAAGCAATTCAAGTCCACTCCCTTAAAAACTTTGCAATTAATTGTGAGGCATGGGAGATACTAGCATAGGACTACCCAGGGTGGCATACCTACATCAAAGAAGGCATTGTGCTCTATAAACAAAGCAGAATTGCAATAGTTCAAAAGAAATATGAGAAACAAATTTAGAGACATCTCCACTCCAAATGTTCATATGTGCTATTTGTGTCTGACTTTGTTTCTGTGGTAGAGCCTTCAAAGTTCATACTGGTCTGATCAGCCATACAATGTACTTTGACCATGATACAGTGATTACATTTTGGTCTTCTTTGAGACTGAAGGGCATTCACCACCAGGTAATTCAATGGATAGAACACTGGGCCTTGAGTCAAGAACACCTGAGTCCAAATCCAGCCTTGGATATGTATTAGGTATATGACCCTGGGCAAGTCAATTAACCCTGTTTTTCTCAGTTTCCTCATCTGTAAAATGACTTGGAAAAATGAATGGCAATCACTCCAGTATCTTTGCCAAGAAAACCCCACATGGAGTTACAAAGAGTCAAGTGTGACTGAAATGATTCAACAACTACTACTACAACAAGTTCCAATAAACCACAGTGCAAAATGTCTATAGCACTGTCTACGTAATTATTTGACTATACATCAAAGAGATAAAAGAAAGAAGGAAAGAATCCATATAAATATGTTACCTTTTTGTAGCAGCAAAAAAAAATTAGGAATTGATGGGGAGCTGAACTATTAGGAAATAAATAAATTTTGATGTATGCATGTAACTGAATAGTATTTTCCCATAATAAATGATAAAATAGATAATTTCAGGTAAATCTAAAAAGACTTGTATAAAGTGATACAAACTGAAGTTAGCAAAACCAAGAGAAAAATTTATACAATAGCAACTCTAAAAGGAAAAAGAATTTTGAAAGTCTTGAGAACTCTGATTAGGGCAATGACAAACTATGATTCCAGAGGTCCAACAACGAAGCATGCTACTTACCTACTGGCAGAGAGATGATGGACTCAAGATACATAATGAAGCATGGTTTTGCACATGGTTCATGGAGGAATTTGCTTTCTTGACTCTGTATTTTCTACAGGAGTTTTCTTTTTCTTTTTTGTTCTATCTTTGGAAGATGACAAGTGAGAGACGAAATTATGAGGAAAAGAAAATAAATGCCTGTTAATTTATTTTTAAAAAATTTCCATTCACTGTCCAGGTCTACCCTCTGTAGTCAAAAGGTTATCTCTGTTTTACAGAACGACCTTTCAAATCTTTGGAGATGGCAAACATCTCCACTTCTTTAAATTGATGCTTTGATGGCATAGTTTTTAATTTTTTCACCACACTGGCTTCTTTTCTTTAGGTATGATAATTTGTCAATATCCCTTTTAAAATGGAACTGAACAACACATATGGTGAAGAACAGACCTGTCCAGAGAAGATTAAAGTGGGAATAATCACCTCTCTTGTACTAGACAGAAGATTTCTATTGTACTTCAAAAGTAGCCTTAGGTTTTGACTGTTAAATTATATTGTGGACTCCTATTGGGTTTATAATCCATGAAAACCTTTAGCTATATCACTCCTAGACAGTGAGTTGATGCAGTAGATAGAGTGCTGGGCCTTAAGTTAGGAATTAAAAAGAAATGACTAAGCAGTGCTAGGCAGTATCCTAACAATAGGGGATACAAGTCCAAAAGTAAGACAATCTTTGCTATTAAGGGGCTTACGTTCTAATAAATGGAGGTAACATATACAAGAATCACAGAGATGCTGACCCATAGGACAGCTAATTGACTCATACTTTCCAGAAGCCCTGGTCAAGAGGTAGAAAAGGAAAAAGGAGAGGAGGAAATGCATAGTGTCAGGGCAGATAGCAGCATAACTGGAATAGAAAGCTGGATGAAATATAATGAATCACCTGGGGTCTGCAAAATTTAAATGCAATTTAAATTTTAAATCAAATTAAAATTTAAATTAAATAAAGAGAACTCAACTCCAGCATAGAAATTCCAAAATTTAGTGGATCAACTGATTCCATAATTGGAGTCATAATTTCTCAAGATCCAGTGAAGAAAATAGTTCTTTATTATGTCCCTCTGCTCTCTTCCTACTCCAGTTCTTCTGTTCTCAAGTCTAAAAACAGCAATTCTTTTAAAAGTGAACCTCCTAAGACATACATAAGCAATCTTTGACCTTCACAGTTGCTTTCTGTTGGATATTCCATAACTCATCTGTGTTCTTTCTCAAAACTAGTACCGAGAATTGAATGTAGTATTCCAAGACCCTACACCTCTGACAATGAAGCCTAAGATCTCATTATCTCTTTTGGCTGTCATTGCAATCTACTAACCTCAGATTTCTTTCAGATGAACTCTTTGCAGATGAAGAAATTAAGACTCAAAGAAAGTGTGATCTGATCAATTTACATAGCTAGAAAATGGTAGAGTGGCAACTTGAACACAAGTTCCAACTCCGTTGTTCTTCCCAATATAGCGTGATGCTATCTATGTCTCTTTGGGCCAGCTATTATGGATAACTTGGCTCAAAACACTGGATATAAAGTCACCCATAAATCATCCAACAATCATTTTGATGACTTGCTTTAAAAACAAATCATACACACTTGAATGCAGATTATTTTTTCCTTTCCTTGAAATCTACAACTGAAAAATAATTCAAGCCAAATTTCATAAGGAATATGAAAAATCATAAAATGTTTGCAGCAAGCATTGCAGAGTTTATTACATACAGCCCAGAGGAAAGCTTTGTTTTTTCTACTCACAAAGATGAAGTTCTGTTTAATTATTCCACCAATAAGCTTACATACCAACCTCTAGCCATTTGCGAGGGGAGATATTAAGTAGTCCTATGATCAGCAGGTACCCTGTGATTTTTTTTTCCTCCATTTGATAATCATTAGTATATCTAGTAGTTAACCTTCAACTGAAATTGAGTGTGAGAGCTTTTCACATTGTATCACAGACAGAGATTTACTAGGGGTTAGTTTTAACATCACTGATGACAAAAGCAGTAAAAGGTGCAGCTGGATTGCACATTGAATAAAGTACTAAGTCCTTAATCGGGAAAATCTAAGCTTACATCTAGCCTTAAACATTTACTCTCTGTGTGACTCTGGACAAGTTATTTAATCTGCTTTCCTCAGTTTCGTTATCTGTAACATGGGAATAATAATAATAATAATAATAATAATAATAATAATAGTATAGTATCTACCTTCAAGGGTTTTCACAACCAAAGATCAAGTGAGATAATAATTGCAAAGCACTTAATAAATATTTATTGACTTGATACTGTTTAACTTGACTGGATCTCACTGATTCTTGAGGGCAGGGACTCAAGTATACCTTTGATTGTCTAGTTTTGGATGCTTGCAAGTAGTCAACATTGAATATATGTAAGAGTCATGGGGAATTTTCATATTTTCCCTTGATAGGTTATACAAAACATACACAAATACTCCCTGCCTGGTTTCATGTAAGACTTATGCAGTCTTCTTGTACCCCGTGACTTGGGGGCTTGTATTGTGTAGTGAAAAGTCCTCTAGTTGGTGACTGAGTCAGAAGAATTGATGACTCAGAGGTTTGATATAGGAAATGACAAACTGTCTACTTGACCACTAAGCCAGAATTCAAAGTACTTAAAAAGGTGTTCTTCCCTTTCACTCTTTTTTTCTTTAGAAATGAGAGGAGTATTTGAGTTGCTTCTAGACAGCTCAGTGGAGAAACAATGGGTGCCTACGTCTCTTTGTGTTTATTCTTTCCTGATCTTAGGGAAATGAGTTATTATGAGGTTGTCCAGGCTACAACCTTTTGAGTTTTGAAAGGTCTAGAGGTCTACAGTTACAGCAGTACTAACATTGTTCCCCACATATTAGTGGCTGATAGCAATGGAACCACTTGCATCAGGAACAGAAAAACGCACCAAGGACAGAAAGCAACCCAAGGACAGTGGCCTTTCTGGGGAAAGTGACCCTGTAAGCTAGAGAGAAGTGACAGCTATGTATATAAGAAAGTTATGGACCCTCAGAGTCCAGGCAAATGACTCACCTAGAAGAAAGCTCCTCTTAACGGTAACTTTGTAAGTATTCCATTAAAGATATAGTACCAAGAATTGCAAGTTGCTTCTTTACCATGTGTGTTCTCTACATGTGAGATAATAACAGCACCTGCCTCAAAGGGCTGTTGTGAGGATCAAATGCCTGGCAAATAATAGGTTTTATATAAATGCTGGTTCCCTTCCCCCTCGTGTCCTAAGCACTTTACAAATATAAGTCACTGGGCTAAGTGTTTTATAAATATTATCTCATTTGTGGCTAAGTAATTGTTATGTAAGCTGCTTTTCTGTAATAAGGTAAGCACTTGAATGGTATAGTTTGGTAATGAGATGCATATTCCCTAAATCTGGTAAACAACTGATAAATATATACCTCTTAATGATATTTCTATTGCGCAAATCTAGTAAACAACTCATAAAAACCTAATTTCATAAACATTATGAAATTAAACTGTTTAGGTAATTGATCACCAATCAGAATCTATCCAGAACCGTAAAATCCCACCAGAGTCCTCAGTCATCTGTCTGCTTGTAGGTAGCCACCAGAACTGACCCTTGTATTCCCCACACTCAAGCAATTCAAATAATTTATGTTCAACTGAAATCAGTGATGATTGACAGTTGTCTTACAATAATTCTATGTGATCTACAAGTAAGGCAGATGATTGGTGCCATCAATGGGAGACTAACTACAGTGACCTGAGCTGTCATCACATTGATCACTAAATCTATTTCTAACTTGATTAATTTGGTGGACCAAGTACTCCAAACCCAGATGAATATAATTATTAACTTTAACAATATCAAACCAATATAGAGTTACCGACCTCATTTTTGTTTGATATTTTGTTTTTCCTCAATTACATGTAAACCATTTTTAACATTTATTTTTTTATTTTGAGTTTCAAATTCTCTTCTTCCCTCTTGGCCTCCCTCCTCATTGGGAAGGCAAGGAATATGATATAGGTTACACAAGTGCAGACATGCAAAACATTTTTATATTAATAATGTTGTGAAAATAAGCAGAATAAAGAGAAAAATAAAGAAAAATTTAAAGAGTATGCTTGGATCTGTATTCAGACTCCATAAGTTCTTTCTCTGGAGAGAGACAGAATTTTTCATTATAAATATTTCAGAATTGTCTTGGATTATTGTATTGTATGGGTGTCATTCACAACTGATCATTATACAATATTTTTACTGTATACAGTGTTCTCCTGGTTCTGCTCATTTCACTTTATCTTAGTTCATGTAAGTCTTTCCAGTATTTTCCAAGAGCATCCCACTCATCACTTCTTATAGCACAACAGTAGCCCATTACAACTATATACCACTTGTTCAGCCATATCTCAATTGATGGACATGACCTCAATTTCTAATTCTTTGCCACCTTAAAAAGTTAGTTGCTATAAACATTTGTGTACGTATAGGTCCTTTTTCTTTTTGTTGTTTATCTCTCTGGGCTACAGATCTACTAGTACAACTAGTATTAGTAGTGGTATTACTTGGTCAAAAGGTATGCATGGTTTCATAGCCCTTTAGTTCCAAATTGCTCTCCTGAATGGTTGAATTAGTTCACAACTCCACCAACAATACATTTCCATATCCCCTCCAACATTTGCCATTTTCCTTTTATGTCTCATTAGCCTTTCCAAGAGGTGTGAGGTGGTACCTCAGAGTTATTTTAATTGGCATTTTTCTAATCAGTAGTGATTTAGAATATTTTTTGATATGATTATAGAGAACTTTGATTTCTTCTGAAAACTACCTGTTCATATCCTTTGACCACTGAGGAATGGCTCTCATTTTAAAAAATTTGGCTCAGTCCTCTATATATTCAAGAAATGAGAGGCCTTTATCGGAGCAACTTGGAGAATATTTTTATCACAATTTTGATTATTAATTTTGTATTTCCCTCCATCCTATTTTCCCCTATTTATACAACTCTCTCCCTCTCCTTTCAGCCTGTCTATCCTCGAAAGAATTTTTGCTTCTGACTACCACTTCCCCAGTCCACCATCCCCTCTATCAATACTCCCCTTCTCCTACTCCCTTTCCTTCCTACTTTACTGTAGGGTAAGATAAATTTTTATGCCCAACCGAGTGTGTATGTATGCTACTTCTTCAAGCCAATGCTGATGAGTATAAGGTTCATATGCTCCGCCAGCCACCTCCTCAATCGTCTCCTCCACCATGCAACCTCTTTCTTCACTCTTTAATGTAAAATAATTTACTCCATTCTACTTCTCCCTTTCCATTTCTTCCAATGCATTCTTCTTTCTCACCTCTTAATTTTATCTTCAAGATAATCACACAGTATATTCAGCTCACACCCACACTTTTCATCTTTGTATGCTCCTTCTAAATGCCCTAAAAATGGGAAAGTTTTTGTGAATTACAAGTATCATTTGTTCATGTAGGAATGGAAATAGCCTATCCTTATTGAATCCCTTATGATTTCTCTTTTCCTTTTACTTTTTTATGGTTCTCTTGAGTTTTGTATTTGAAACTCAGATTTTTCATTCAATTCTGATCTTTTCATCAGGAATGCTTGAAAGTCCTCCCTCTCCTTGAATATCCATTTCCCTCAATGTCCCCCTCCACGTCCCCCAAAGGATTATATTTAGTTTTACTAGGTAGGTAATTCTTGGTTATAATCCTATCTCCTTTGCCCCTCAGAATATCACATTCCAAGCCCTCCAATACTTTAATGTAAAAGCTGCTAAATCTTGTGTATTTTGACTGTGGCTCCATGATATTTGAATTAGTTTTTTTTTTGTTTGCTTGAAATATTTTCTCCTTCAGAGTCCTCCCAAATACTTTTTATGATACAAATATGATTTTGATACCTAAAGCAGAAAGAGTCAAAACAGAGGGAAAAAAATAGAGACCAATTTGGAATATAGATGAAAAAATTTTAAATAAAGTTTTAGCAAAAAGAATACAGCAACTTATCATGAGAATAATACATTATGATCAGGTAGGATTCATATTAGGAATGCAGAGCTGGTTCAATATTAGGAAAACTATTAGCATTCTTGATCATATCAACAACAAAACTAATAGAAACCACATGATTATCTCAATAGATGCAGAAAAAGCTTTTGACAAAATACAACACCCACTCCTATTGAAAACACTGGAGAGCATAGGAATAAATAGAACTTTCCACAAAATAACAAGCAGCACCTACCTAAAACCTTCAGCAAGTATATGCAATAAAGATAAGCTAGACGCATTTTCAATGAGATCAGGGGTGAAACAAGGATGTCCATTATCACCACTTATTCAATATGGTACTAGAAATGTTAGCTGTAGCAACTAGAGAAGAAAAAGAAATTGAAGGAATTAGAATATACAAAGAAGAAACTAAGTTATCACTCTTTGCAGATGATATGATGATATACTTAGAGAATCCCAGAGATTCAAGTAAAAAACTACTTGAAATAATAAACAACTTTGGCAAAGTTGCAGGTTACAAAATAAACCCACACAAATCTTCTGCATTTATATATATTACTAACAAAGCCCCAAAGCAAGAGATAGAAAGAGAAATTCCATTTAAAGCTAGGGTAGATACTATAAAATACTTGAGAGTCTACCTGCCAAAACAAATTCGGGGACTATATGAACACAATTACAAAACTACTTTTCGCACAAATAAAGTCAGATTTAAGTAAGTGGAAATACATCAGTTGCTCATGGGTAGGCCAAGTCAATATAATAAAAAAGACAATTCTGTCTAAATTAAATTACTTATTCAGTGCTATATCAATCAAACTATCAGATAACTATTTTCTAGAGCTAGAAACAACAATATCAAAATTCATCTGGAAGGACAAAAAGTCCTGAATATCAAGGGAACTAATGAAAAGAAATGCTAGGAAAGGTAGCCTACTTCTATGACATCTCAAATTCTACTATACAGCAGCAATTTTCAAAATCACTTGGTACTGGCTAAGAAACAGAAGGATAGACCAGTGGAATAGGTTAGGTACTACAGACACAGTAGTCAATGAATATAGCAATCTACTGTTTGATAAACCCAAGGACTCCAGCTTCTGGGAGAAGAACTCAATGTATGACAAAAATTGCTGGGAAAACTGGATAACAGTGTGGCAGAAACTAGGCACAGACCAATACCTAACACCATACACAAGAATAAAGTCCAAATGGGTGCAAGATCTAGGTATAAAGATTGATACTGTAAACAAATTAGTAGACCAAGGAATAGTGTCAGATTTATGGAGATTGGAGAAATTTTTGACCAAACAAGAGATAGAGGATGTTATGAAGTGCAAAATGAATAATTTTGATTACATTAAATTGAAAAGTGTTTGCACAAACAAACCCAACTCAACTATTATTAGGAGGGAAGCAGAAAAATGGGAAAGAATTTTTGCAACTAGTGTCTGTGATAAAGGCCTCATTTCTAAAATATATAGAGAACTGAGTCAAATGTACAAGAATACAAGTCATTCCCCAATTGATAAATGGTCAAAGGATATGAACAGGCAGTTTTCAGAGGAAGAAATGAAAGTTATCCTATAGTCACATGAAAAAATGCTGTAAATCACTATTGATTAGAGAGATGCAAATCAAAACAACTTTGTGATACCACATCACACCTATCAGATTGACTAATATGACAAAACTGGAAGATGATAAATGTTGAAGAAGATATGGGAGAGTTGAAACACTATTTCATTGTTGGTAGAGCTGTGAGATGATCCAACCATTCTGGAGAGCAATTTAGAACTATGGCCAAAGGGCAACAAAAATGTGCATACCCTTTGACCTAGCAATATTGCTTCTAGGACTGTATCCCCAAGAGATCATAAAAATGGGAAAGGATCCCACATGTACAAAAATATTTGTAGCAGCTCTCTTTGTGATGGTCAAAAACTGGAAATCAAGGGGATGCCCATCAATTGGGGAATGGCTGAATAAATTATGGCATATGAATGCAATGGAATACTATTGTGCTATAAGAAATGATGAACAGGAAGACTTCAGAGAGGACTGAAAAGACTTATATGAACTGATGCTGAGTGAAAGGAGCAGAACCAGGAGAACTTTGTACACAGCAATAAGCACAGTTTGCAAGGAATTTTTCTGGTAGACTTAGTACTTCATTGCAATTCAAGGACTTAAATAATTCCCAATGGTCTCTTAAGGCAAAATGCCTTCCACATCCAGGGAAAGAACTATGGAATTCGATTGGAGAATGAAGCAGATCATTTTCTTTTGTATTATGTTTTGGTTCGTTTTATGATTTCTCCCATTCGTTTTAATTCTTCTATGCAACATCACTAAAGTGAAAATGTATTTAATAGGAATGTATATGTAGAACCTATATAAAACTATATGCTGTATCAGGGAGGGAGAGGGGAGGTAGAGGGGAAGAGGGGAAGAGAGAGGGAAAATCTAAGATATATGGAAGTGATTGTAGAACACTGAAAACAAATAAAATAATAATAATAAAAATAAATTTAAAAATACTTTCTCCTTCACTTGTGAGGTATTGAATGTGGCTATAATATTTCTCAGAGTTTTCATTTTGGGATCTCTTTCAGGAGGTGTTTGGTGAATTTTTCAATTTCTATTTCACTTTCTGGTTCTAGAATAGCAAGGCAGTTTTTCTTGATATTATCTTGAAATATAATGTGTAGGCTCTCTTTTTAACTTGGCTTTCATGTCATCCAACAATTCTTAAGTTATCTCTCCTTAACTTTTTTTTAGGTCAGTTGTTTTTCTACATCTATATCTCACATTTTCTTTATTTTCATTTTTTAAAAAATTCATTTTATTGCTTCTAATGTTCATGAAATCATTAGCTTCCATTTGTCCAATTCTCTTGTTTAAGGAATTATTTTCTCCATTTAGCTTTTGTATCTCGTTTGCCATTTGGACAATTGTACTTTTTAAGCTCTTCTTTTCATTGGATTTTTGTGCCTCTGTTACCACTTGGTCTAGTTTGTTTTTTAAGGTTTTATTTTCTTTAGTGATTTTTGTATCTCCTTAACCAAGCTGTTTTCTTGCATCACTCTCATTTCTCTTCTGATTTTTTCTTCTACCTCACTTCTTTAATTTTGAAAAATCCTTTTTGAGCTCTTCCATGACCTGAGACCAATTCACATATTTCTTTTTGGTTTTGGATGGAGCAGTTTTGACTTTGTTGTCTTCTTTTGAGTTTGTGTTTTGATCTTCTCTATCACCATAGTACCTTTCTGTGGTCAAATTATTTTTTGTTGTTTACTCATTTTCTGGCCTATTTCTTCACTTTTAACTTGATATGTTAAAGTTGGGCTTGGCTTCTGAGGTTGAAGAGGCACTGTCCTGAGCTTCAGGATGTTTTGTGCAGCTGTTTTCAGAGTTAGTTCTTGGGTCTATAAATTTTCAGTTCTTCCAAGGTGGTATGATCTAAGGAGAGGTGTCCTTACTCCTCTCTTGGACTGTGCTCTGGTCTGTGAGTGAATACAAGCACTTTTTTCCACCCTGGAATTGTGACCAGGGAACCCACTCCATTATGTCTGGAAGCTCTGGTGTGCTAGTGCTCCTTTTTGCCCTGGAACTATGATCCACTTCTGTGTCCCATATACTCAAATGGGCAATGCAACAGAGTTCTACCCCCAGTGCCAGCAAAGGGAGCCCTGTAATCTTCTGACCAGCTGTCCATCTCCCTTACCATTTGTGGACTAAGAGTTTTGGAAGATGCTGTTACCAATTTTGTTGCCTTGAAGATCTTCTGTTGTCTTACCAGGGCAAGGACTGAACTGGACTGCACTCCATTCTCACCTCAATGTAAAAGACCTTTTCTGTGAAGCTTTTACAATGTCTTAGACTACAAAACTGTTTCACCCCCTCCTTTTGTGGGTTCTGCTGCTGCTGAATGCATTTAGAGGTGTTATTTAAAATTGGTTGGATGTGAATTGGGGAGAATTCATGTTTGTCTCTCCCTTTCTCTCTCATCTTGACTATGCTTCCCCATATATTCCTAAAAGTTGAAAATACTCCTCAAATTAAATATAATGACTGTAGGTCAAGATGCACTGAACAACTTTCCCCAATTAATAATCTAATCTATCAAGAAGTATTTATTAAGTACCTACTACTGTATATACCAGAACCTAACCCATAGTGCCTGAAGCCCTTAGCAATTGAGATGCTGTATTCCTGGAGACAGGGGAAGCAAACTATTCCCCACTCCATAAAAGGAATGCTCTACACTGGGAGAGAACTTGTCCTTGTCTATCTGTCTAAGACACCAGTCATTTACAATCTTTATGGAGCATCTTTGCTCATTATCTTTTGTAGCGATGTAAAAAGATCCTGCAACATCTTTTCTTTTCTGTAGTTGTTGTGTTTTTGCAGTGGTTTACTGCAATGAATGAAGCATTATTAAGCACCTACTATGTGCAGAATACTGTGGTAAGTGCACAAGTAGAAAGTTAAAGCATTCCTTACTCTCAAAGAAGACAATATTCATGGAAAGTCTCCACAACAAGTCAGATGAAAAGATTTCATTGTCCTTAGGATGCAGCCTAAAGCAGATAGTAATGTTTCTTTAATGCCATTTCCACTGAAAAAATAATATCAGTATTTAGGGTTGAGTCATTTGCTAGTATCCTAATATTATAGAATGGTGTCTATCTACTACTCACATGTTCTTACTTCTAGAACTGAAACACAGAATTCAGAAAAAGAAAAATGTGTTCATTTGTTACTGAATTTTGGCCCCTTCCATGAAGAGTCCTATTGGAAATCTCTCCCTTTTTTTTCTGAGATGGTGGGAGGAAAGGAAGGTTGGACCTGTGATTTCATAAATTGATTAATCTTACATTATGGAAACCCCCACTATCATGCAGATAAGCAGTTTGTTCATAGCTTCTAGTTATAGCTAATTTCCTAGTTTAAACAACTTGCCCAGTGTATACAGAAAGTAGATGTGAAAGGTAAGACTTGAACCCAAATTTTTCTGACTTCGAGGTTGGATCTCTACCACTTTATAATAAGGAGAAGTAGATAAATAAATATTAATGTTTCTCCACTGAAATTAGGATGTATTGTGCATTCCTTAGGTGAGTACAACAGAGAAGTAGGAGTGTAATATTTTTAAATTCATTACAAGGAATATGGCCAAGTCTTGTTGCCTTATTCATGTAATCCAATTGAATATTACCTCTTCTTCTTGGAAATGGTAACTATCCAAGTTCATTTCATTATAATGAATCAACTTCTAGTAAGCCACAAGGTAAAGTCTACTGAAGTTTTCTCTCTTAACTGGAATTTGAAAAACTCAAGGCCCTGAAATGTAATTTGTAATTCTCTTCCTTTACAATTCTTTGGCTCCTTTTCTTTCTATCCTTTTGTTTTTCCTTTATAAATGCTGTATTGATGCTCTTTTGTTTATATCACTGTCATTTCCCACTGACATCTCTCATTTCCCTGACAGAAATCACCTCTGTGACAAATAAGCAGAGTTGGCCTTTCATTCATTTTCTTGGATGGTAATGAATTTATCCTCACTCTTTAAATCAAGAGGCACAAGAACAGGATTTCCTTCCATGCCAAACTCTAGATATAGGGAAGAGACCAAATTGCAGTGAGGATGACAAATAATCTAGTTTGGAGAGTACATGAAAGATAAGTGTAACATAGAAACAATTTTTTTGTATTTTTTTGTATTTTGTATTGATAAAAGTTTTTATATTTTTTATTGATAAAACAATTTTTGATGTTGAGCCATTAGACATTGCCAAGTTTCTTTTCCTGATCTTTTGTGTGACTGAAAATGAGGTAATTTCTTTTGCTACTTTTGGAGTTCTGTGGGTCTCTATTATGAGGATGGATTGGCTTACCTGTTTATTAGTGGTGGCTGGTGACAGTGGTGGTGATGATGGCTAAGATGCAATCTCCATTGGAAACAATGTATTGATGGTAATGTGGGATGACATATGAGTACTTTTACTCATGGAGCTCTTAGGAGAAGTTCCTAAGGTGATCAGAGGACCTTATCACCTCCAAAGAAGGGTGAGGGAAAGGAGGGAGGGGGAAAAAATTGAAGCAACATCAGATTTTATATTCTTAGGGTCAAAAATCACTGCAGACAGTTAACTACGGTCATGAAATTGAAAGATACTTGTTCCTTGAAAGGAAAACTGTGACACATCTGCACAGCATACTAAAAAGCAGAGATATCACTTTGACAACAAAGGTCCACTTAGTCAAAACTATGGTTTTTTCTAGTAATGTATTGTTGTGACAATTGGGCACTGCAGAATTGACACTTTTGAATTATGATGCTGAAGAAGACTTTTGAGAGTTTCTTGAAAAGCACGGAGATCAGATCAGTCAGTACTTAAAGATATTAATTCAGGCTATTCACTGGAAGGTCAAATACTAAAGGTGAAGCTTACATACTTTGGCGACATAATGAAAAACAGGATTCATTGCAAAAGACCTTGATATTGGAAAAGATTGAAGACAAGAGGAACAGGTGCAGCACAGGATGAGATAGATAAACAGTGTCATGAAAGCAATCAACTTGAGCTTGGACAAACTTTGAGAGATAGCAGAGGAGAGAAGGGCCTATTGTGCATGGAGTCATGAAGAATCAGACATGACTAAAAGAATGAACAATAACTTATGTTACTTTCTGTATTTCTAGGTGACTCAGTATTGGAATGTGTGCTGCTTGAGACCATCAACTTGTCTGCTTTCTATTTGTAACTCAAGTGCTTTACACATAGTAAGAACATACTATTATGTAAGCAAAATACATTTTTATTCATTCATTCATATAAGTTGGTTCCATAAGAATCATATGATGTTTATAGTCCGCACCTCATAGTCTCGCATTTGATCCTATGCTTCCTCCTTTTATTGTCCATCTACATAATGGCAACGCTGGGATTACCATCCATACTTCTTGCTTCTCAAGTCACTATTCTTTTGACTATGCCTCCCTGCCTCATTGTATCACTTTACATTTTATCATTAATATCATCAAGACACAAATCACTCATATCAGCTTATGTCCTAGGGAAACTGGCCCATCTTTACTACTGATCCCCCAATTTTTAGTGATACCATATTAATATATATAATATGTGTGTACATATATAACATAAACACACATACATATATGTATACACACACATGCACACACATATATGTGTATTATTCATGTGTTCAACTTCTCTTTCTCCTCCCTACCCCCATTCCCAAGAATGCAAGTGCCTAGAGGACAGAAATTATTTTTTGCTCTGTATCTATAACAGGAAGCACAGTGCTATGACAAATCAGGCATAGAATAAATATTCATTAAAAGAATGGATGGCAAGTTAGACAGAATATATATACATATATATGATGGAGGAATGCATAATCTGACCAAGGCTGAGGCAAAACTGTCAAAGTGAAAGTTCAACTTCATTTCGCTCTCATATTCTATAAATGCTTATTCACTTTTGGGTGAGTGTGATTCCCACCTTTTCTAATTCATTCAGTGATCTTAACCTTTGCTTTGATTACCCATGGACAGTTTTATAATACTCCTTTTCCCAGTAGCAGTCTCCATGTTCTCAAAATTGCCAACATTTTCACTCCTAATTAAAAATACCCAATGATACAAGCTACCTGTGCTACATTCATAGTCAACCTAATTAACTAATTTATTAGTTAATTATGTAACCATATGTTAAAATAGGGTGTTGGTGGCCCAATATTTTAATGTCTGCTGTAAGAAAAACATAAAGAAAAAACACATAGAATCTGGCATAGAAATACATTAAACTCAACAGGGAGAGGCAGATAGAAAACAAAGGAGTGAAGTATGAGGGAGTGTTGAGATTTTTAATCATAAAAGGGGGGTTACTGAGAAGAGTGTAAAGATCGGAGATGGGATTAAGATTTAGTAAAGGGGAGAGGAGGAGGAAATACAGACTATTTCGATTATACATTTTTAGTGTAATAAAATTCCTTGTCTTTCTCCAACTCTTTCCTCATTGTAAAGGGAACAAATCAATAAATAGGGCACACAACTGAAAGAAATAAGAAAAAACAACAAATCAATATACAACAACCAAACACAAAAACAGAAGGCCTGAAAATCAAGGAGACACCATTGTCAATAACAAAAACAACCCACATGGAACTGATAAACAAAACTAGGTGCTGACTGAAAAAAATGTGTACAGTAGATAAACCATTAGTTAACCTGTCAAAAAAGGGAAAAATCAAATTGACAAAAAAAATGAATAAATTGAGAAGAAATAAAATTTCACAATTAAGATGAAATGAAGTTTTGGAAATTATTCTGCCCAATTACATGCCAATAAAACTTATAAATTAAATGAATGAATATTTACAAGAACATGAAACACCCAGGCTTATAGAACAAGAAATAATTAACTTCAATTTCAGGAAAAGAAAAGAAATTGAGGAAGTGATAAAGGAACTCTCAAAGCAGAAAAAATAACTCAAATGAATTTATAAGTGAATTGTATCAAATACTCAAACAAGAACTAATTCAAATAATATGTTTTTGACAAAAATAAAGAGATCCTATTTAACTCTATCTGCGATACAGTTACACTCTTGATACCTTAAAACAGTGAGAAAGAAAGCAGAGAAAGAAGACTATAGACCAATATTCTTAGTGAATATCAATGCAAAAATGTCATATTAACATACAAAAAAAGTTATACACTATGGATTTATACCAAGAATGTATTATTGGTTCAACATTAGGAAAAGTGATTTCATTCCTAATTGAGGAAGCTTCCTTTACCAATGCATGTCAGCACCTTCTCTTAAAGTTATGGTCAGTCTAGAGCACTGAGAAGGCATTCCTGGGGTTACCAATAGCCAGAATGTATCAGAGGTGTGACTTAAACCCAGGGCTTCTGAATTTATAGGAAACTCTCCTATATAGCAAGTCATGTTATAAAAAACAAGAAAAATCACATGATTTCATCAATAGATGCAAAAAAGAAACCTTTTGACAAAATACAACATCCTTTGATATTGAAAAAGAATATTAAAATGGCAATAAATTGACTATTGTTTAATATGGTAAGAGCATCTTTCTAAAACTAAGATCTAGCATCAAGTGTAATGGTAAAATGTTAAAGGCTTTCCTAATAAAATCAAGAATAAGACAAGGATGTCCACTGTTACCACTATTATATGATATAGTTCTAGCATCTACTATATGCCAGGCACTCTGTTGAGCAATTTTACAAATATTATACAATTTGATCCTCACAACAACCCTATGAAGTAGATATTGTTATTATCCACATTTTATAGTTGAAATTGAGAGTAAATGACTTGCCCAGGTCATATAGCTAATAAGTGTCTGAGGCTGAATTTGAATTCAGGTTTTCTCAATTTCAGACTCAATCCTCCATCCACTGCATCACCAGCTATCTTTAACTATAGCAACAAGACAAGGAAAATATAGTTATCCCTTCAACATCATAGGGTTTAGGAATGTGGTGCCCACACAATCTGAAAAATCTATGTAGAATTTTTTGGCCCTCCCTCCATATCAGAGAAGTCTGAATTTTGTCTTTTTCTTTTATGGGGTCTTTACAGTACCTTGCTGTAAATTTTTGGCTGATAATATGCAATACTATAACATATATTTTATGCCTTTATGAGCTTCTAAACCTTTTCTGTGTCATCTGCTGGCCTTTGTGTGTGGTCTGTGGCTTCTACAAAACTCTTTAAAAATTCCCTTTCAATTTCTTATGCCAACCTGTGACATATCGGAACTATGATAGGGAAAGTTGTAATATGGAAGGGATAACTGTAAATTAAAGGAATTAATATAGAGTCTATGTACCTTTTATTATTGTCCTTTTATTAAAGAGATTTTTTTCTATGAAGTTTGGATTCAGTATAAGGGCCACACTTGAGTATCTAAAGGGTCACATATGGCCTCAAGGCTGCAGATTACCCAGCCCTGGTATAGACAAAGAGGGAACACAATTATCACATTTTGCCAATGACATAGTAGTCTTTTCAGCATCAATGAAAATTAATTGAGTTAAAGTCAGAAAGACTTTGAATTGGAGTCTAGCTAGATTAAAATCTATCCATAATTCTGTGACCCTTGAAAAATCATAGAAGACCATAGAAGATAAAAATGGACTTTTCTGATTGCATGAAATTGAAAAGATTTTGTTTCCCACCTCTCGACAGAAAGGTGATTAACTAGAGGTATAGAATGAAACAGACATTTTCAAACACAGTTAATTTATGTATTTATTTTTTGAGGTTGTACTTATTTGCTACAAGGGAGAGCTTTTTTATTTTTGGGGGGGGGAATAGGGAGAGATTTTGGATAGTGAAAATGATTTGGGAAAACAAGAAAGAAAGAGCATCAATGATTCATTAAAACCCAAAAGAAGAGAACAGAAAGGGGATACAATGCAGGTTGATGTTGGACAACCATGTTAAACTTGAAATATACCAAAAGTGGAGGCTATAATGTGTGTGTGTGTGTGTGTGTGTGTGTGTGTGTGTGTGTGTGGATATGGGAGGAGGAACTACATATAACAGAAATTTATAGTTTAATATACAACCCCTTTCAAATTTTTATTTGTACATTGAGATGTTTGTTTGTGAAGGTTCGTTAATTTCACAATAAAAAAAGAAATTAAACACATACTTAGACAAGACATTCTAGAGACTATGTTGTAATGGGAATTTGTGCAAGGAACTTCAGGCACTCAGCCAGACCAGTGAGGAAGATATTTTAGGTCAAGGAGGTCTTTTGGCACCCCTTATCTCATAAGTTGCCAACTACTCCCCCTATGTTCAGGAGTTATGATTCCTGGAGTACAGGAGACAGAAAACTGCAGTTTTGTTGTTGGCATTAACAATCTCTTCTCATAGTTAGGATGAAAAAATGTTACTTTATTAAGATCGTAGATTTGTGTGTGTGTGTGTGTGTGTGTGTGTGTGTGTGTGTCAGCAGGCAATTATGATAGTTGTAACAGCACTGAAAATTTGTAGGTTTATGCAGAATGTCTCTCCCACTGTCATAAGCTACTTTTGTTTTTACTGGTGATAAATGGGGTTCCTACATATTCATATACGTAGAAATGGCTTCCTTTTTATGTCCTGATCTAGTCAGGAATTTAAACTTTTTCACATAAGTTCCACTTACATTTTTTCCCTTTAACCCTAAAAGTGCAGGCAATGGAATTTTTCTTCTAAAAATCTGATGTTGTGATTGTATGTAACGTAGTTTTTTCTCATTATAATACTGCCAGGTGGTACTGCCAGGTGGTAGAAGAAGGAGAAAAGCTGGGTAGAGTGTTACTAGTAAGTGGGTGAAGGAGCCCTAGATTGGACACAGGATAGGAAGGCAAGAAGTGTATCTTGCCCCCAAATTATGTGGGATTACTGCTTTAAGATTTGCCTAAAGCCATGTGTAATTTGTATTTTGTGGTTTGTTTTTACCAATTTAAAATTGTTAGCATACGATGAAATTCTTAGTAGTATCATCTTGGGCTGTTTTTTTCAAATTGGTTTATTAAAGAGTCTAAGAAAAGAGTCCCACTTTTCTCCTTTCTAGGGAGTTTACTTGATAACCAAGTTAGCTTGAGGGAAGATAGGAAAATCACGGTGTTGCCCTATCTGGGCTTCTGAGAAAAGCTCACACAATAGAGTGTGGTTAATTTTATACAACCAATGCATGGACTGCTCTCCTGAGATAATTCTTATTGGTGAAACTTTTCTTCATAAGAATGTAAAATGCAAAAATCTATTGAGTTAGATGTCTACCAAGAATAATACTTCAAAAGTAAAGGTTCTCAAATACCTATTTGCCCACATACGCATGCATGTAAATGTGCTAAAATAACAACAATATTTATAATAACCCCTTGCAATTCCAGACTGCCTTTCATCTGTTGATCTTAGAATATTTTATAAACATTCATTAATTCCAACAACACTCCACTGAGGTAGGTAAAATTGTTATTATCCACTTTACAGATGAAGCAACTGAGTCAAATAAATAATTTGCCCAAGGCTAGCCAACAGCTGTGGGAGGGCTGAGATTAAAAGTTTGGAGTTCCTAGAGATATATATTAGAACAGTCAAAACAATCATGTAACATACACATCCCATGGGCGAGTAGAAGGGAATCTTTTGTCCTCAGAAAGAATTATCTCCTATTTTGAAAAAGTTGAGAGCATACTTTCTTTTGCCTTTGGGATTTAGCTAAGCCAAAGCATCTGCTTGTCTTATTATTACCTATTGGTTTATCCTTCACTTTGCTCTCATAGTCACTGATGTTCAGAGAAAAAGTCTGAGCCGTGTAAACATTTCTAGGTCTAGAAAATGAATGCATTTCTGTTCGCACAACTACAGAGTTTGTAAACTCAGAGCTCTGTAAAATCAAAGTTATTGCCATCATTATGATTACTATGTATGCTAGGACATACAGACATAAGAAAACTCTGATTTGTTTGCTTCTTTACTATTATACTTTGTCATATTTTCAGTGCATGTACTTTAGCCTGATATTTCCACTGAAACAAAATGAGAGAATAAACATAGAATATTATCTGGAACCAATATATTTCCAACTGTACTGGCAGCATACTGCCAAAGAGCTTAGAGAAAAATATTAAATTAATTTAATTCCACCCTAACATTAATGTTGTTTAGAGTTATGAAGCTCTTAGGAACTGCATTCAGGCCTGAGATTGTCATAATTTTGACTTCAGTGAAGACAGGCTATCTGCCTTGTCCCAGGTATTAGGACCTACTATAAAGACCCAAGCAAGAGTAAGATTGAATAAACTAGGGGAATAATAAACTAGTGGAGCTGTTCACTCAAAAGGAAATGAAGGATATTACAGAGAATTGCTATATATTTCAGCTTTATCACTGGTCCAGGTCAAATGATAACATGACTTCACTCTAAGGCAGAAAGTTGAATGAGAAAAAAAATTTTATATCGTTATTTTCACTAACTGCTAATGGAAACTTAGCATTTCCTTCAATTAATTTTAAAATATTTTTCTTTAAAGGGGTCCATAAACTTCACTAGAATGCCAAAGGAATCCCTGACACACACACAAAATGAAGAGGCCCTGCTCAAGGATCCTCCTTCTGCTTAGCATGTTCTCAAGAACAAGAACCAGGAGTATACTAAAGTCAGATTAAGGCAATCAATATAAAACATACTGTCTTCCACCCTTAGAGGTCTAGCTAAGAGCCTAATATTTTTTAGAATGGTTCATTACATAAACGAGATAAGTAAAATAAAATTTTAATCTTATTACAATCATCTTAAAACCATATTTCTCTTAGAGAAGTGTGAACTGGTTTATAAAAGTCCACAGGAATCCAAACCCACTTGATTTGCTTGTTTTGTTTGAATTCTTCTATAATTAACTTAGTTGAGAAGTTAACTTTCACCTCTCCCCATATCCTCTAGCTCCCACCTTTCTATTACAGTCTATGGGCATCTGTTAAAAAAAAAATAATAAACCTATATTTATTTGTTGTTATCTGTCCTTGGTTCTTGAAGAAGACCATGACATCAGGAAGATGATACCATGTCTTGCAAGGGAATTGTATTTAAGTGAGTGAGGGCTGTGCAAAGTCACCAGACTCACTTTCTCCTCTGGAGCTATCAGGGTCCAGTGGCAAGATATAGATCAGGACAACTGCAGATGATCCTGGATGAAGTAGAAGATATTGGTCTTTTTAAGCTAAGGTCATTTGGAAATCTCAGTTTGACTGAGGCAACACCCATTCAGTAATTGAGGCTAGATAAGAAATAAGCCAAGGAATGACCCTTTTTACCTAATTTTAAAAAATCAATTGAGGAGGAGAAGACCCTTAGATTTTTCTGGCCGAAACAGAAATGATTGCTATTTATATTCACTCTGAGCCAATCAAGGTCCAAAGAATGACCAAGTGGAGATTGACCTGGGACCTATTGTTGACCAGCTAATGACAGTCAGAGTGCACTGGCTTTAAGGTATGATCTTTAAGAAGGAAATCTAGCCTGTAAACCCCACATTATCTTGCTAGGTTTCAGCTACCAAAATTTACATCCCTTTGGGCAGAGCACCTATAGGTAATGATATAATACCCTATTTTGACAGAGGAAGGAAGGAAGGAGAGATGAAAGGAGGAAAGAAGGAAGGAAGGAGAAAGAAAGGAAAGAAGGAAAGGAGGAAGGAAAGAAGGGAGGGATGGAGTTGAATTGCCAAAGTGGAACTTGCGAGTTATCCCAGTGGGGAAACTCAGACTAGTCACAGGTTATTGTTTGTCTTTCATTCTCAAAGAGGACCAGTGACATAGAAAGGTAATGTCTTGACTTGTGAGTCAATTGGATTTAAGTGAGGCAGGGCTGTGCAAAGTCACCAGCCTCACTTTCTGCTTTGGAGCCACCTGGGTCCAGTGGCAAGATATAGATCCGGATGACTGGAAATGACCTACAATTATTTGTAAGGAATTGTTGATAGGCCAAATGTCTTATATTTTTTTGTATCCATCACAGAACCTGACACACTACCTTACATAGTTAGCATTCAAAAATAGTGATTGACTTATTGTCATATCATATATGACATGTTAAAATTATAATAACACATAATGATTTAATTTTTTACAAAGTAATTGTTTGTATCATCTCATTAGGTCATCACAGCTGCAAAGATTGGTGGCATTATCTCCATAGATGAAATAGAGATAGATGAGATGAGAAAGGAAACCCAGATAAGTTAAAAGATATACCCAAAACACAGCTAGTAAATATCTGAGGAGGATCATTTGTGTATGACAAGACAAATTCACAAATCCACCAAGCACCCAAGCACAAGAGTATATAGCATGCATACATACAAAATGTATAACTGTACACATGCATATAATATGATATAAATACATATATACATGTACATATATGAATCGTCTGCATGTATGTTATTGTTCAGTCATTTCAGTTGTGATTGACTTGGGGTTTTCTTGGTAAAGATACTGCAGTGGTTTGCTATTTCCTTCTCCAGCTCATTTTACAGATGAGGAACTGAGCAAATATGGTTAAAGTGACTTGCCCGGGGTCACATAGTAAGAGTCTGAGGCCAGATTTGGACTCAAGTAGGTGATTCTTTCAGACTTCAGCCCTGGCACTTTATCCACTGTACCACTTAGCTGCTCCTCTGCATGTATATATGGGTACACATATACATATACATTATATATGCATGTGCATATATATAACAGAAGACCTGGGTTGAGGTCCTATCTCTTAGCACATACCTATGATGATTAAATTAAACAGGTCATTTAAGACTATTTGATTTGATGGAGCTTTCTCACTTGAAATTCCCAATGATGATGGTATCACAGGTTCAAACAAACCAGCATAGAAACAACAAAAGAGAAAGAAGAAAAGGACAAGTGAGGGGAGAAGACAAGGTATTTAAGGAGGGAATATTCTTTGGTTGTGAGATGGCCATACTAAGAACATTACACCCCAGGGTGTTCAGGGCCTCTGTATTATTTTAGAATGCTTCAGACTAACCAAAATCACATCAGACACTTTCTAAAATGAAAACTTTCAGCTGTTTAGGACTGAAAAAAATAACAAAAACCTAGAATCCTGGGACTGAACTACAGCTATAAAATTTAACAGAGTTGGAAATTCTTCAACTATCAACTCTGACTTTTTGCTGACTTTTCAAGTCATGGATTTATGCTTCTGTTAGAGCAGGGCTGCCAATTAGGGGGAAGAAAATGCTAATGTTCATTTCATATGATCCTATAAATACTTTTGAAAAGTGTTAAGTGGAGGGCAGTATTAGTAATGAGACGTGAATGTCATTGGAAAGGATAGCATGACCATACACCTGCTTTAAATACAAAGTCATCTACGTAAAAACCAGAGAACAAAGTGGTATGCAGCCTAGGTTGAACTTATACATTGACGCTTAACAAAATAATCATTAAAGAACAGAAAACTTTCCTTTTAATCCTCTCCCATAGGACAACATGTGAATGTTAGCATATTTGAACTGCTTCACATTCCTTCTTGCCTACTTTTGAGAACATACTACATTTTAAAACTTAGGTTCTTTCATGTTTTATTTGACCCTATGTAATTGCATTCCTGAAGGAATAACAGGCTCCCCTAGTGATTTATACCCTGTATTAAATGTCAGTTTTGAAGAGACACAGTGAACAGTTTGGTTTAACCTTCTGCCTTCCCTCTCAAAGTTCAAAACTAAAGTAGGGCCATGTAGTTCTAAAGATTTTTAGGGAGTAGAGTTTGAGAGTGAGGGAAGAGATAAAAAATGAACTGAAGGAAGAGTAACAAGTGAAAAAAAATTCTTAATGTTCATCCAGTGCTCCTAAGAGCTATCAGCAGTTGAAATTATAAAGACATAGCTTTCTTATTGTAATTTGTAATGTTCAATTCCAGGCCAGCACAATTATGCAGGCTGTAAATCAGCACCACATTCTGGAATTGCTGGGATTCTGTTTCATGTTGCCACCTACTGCTCTAGCTGTAGGGACTCCCACAATAACGCATAAAAAGTGTTTTCTCCTCTGCACAAATTGATGAGCTGTGGTTTTGGTATCCACTACAGTGAGGTTAAGAAAAAGAAATCTCAATTCTTATAATTTAGCTGGTTTCTTTTGTTTTCAGGCACTTTGCTCTTATGATATTATTTAAGTTGAAAATATTTTATTTCTCTTTGTAGATTTACTTACAACATATTTAAGAACTGTTTAATCACTTGCTCTGAGCTAATTATTGAGAAAACAGTTAAATAAATCTTGATAAAATGGCATACCTTATTGGTATATCTCTGCGTATATAAGTCTGCATCTGTATTTAAATTTCAAAGTAAAAGCAGTCATATCACGACTCAGTATGTCACTGAAGTAGTCATTATTTCCTGCAAAGGATCTTTTTTAAAAATGCAGAACAAGAAAAAAGATTATCTTTAAAGAATTTTCTCTTGCGCCATGAAAAACTTTCTTTTCTCACTCTCTACTTCTCATCCCATTTCAACATTTTCTCAAACACGGTTATCTAATTATTCAATAAGCATTTATTAATCATTTACCATGTGAAGGCACTGTAGCAGACATTGTAATAAATAGTAGGGATAGATTTCTTCATCCTTTCCTCTCAAAGAGGATCAATGACATCAGGAGAGTAATGTTTTGACTTAAAAGTGAATTGGATTTAAGTAAGGCAGGACTGTACAAAGTCTTCAGCCTCACTTTCTCCTCTAGGATCTTCTGAGTCCAGTGGCAAGAAATAGGTCAGGATGATTGGAGATGGCCCTAGATGCAGTGGGAGATCCTGATATTTCAAACTGAGGTCCTTCTTAGTTCTCAGTTTGTCTGACACAACACCCATTCAATGACTGAAGCATAGGTAAGAACTGAGGCAAAAAATGGACTCCTTTCACTTCATGAAAGAATCAAAAAAGAAGGGGAAGACCTTCAATGCTTCTGGCCAGAACAGAAACAATTGCTATTTACACACTCAGAGGAGACTTGAACTGGGACCTGTTATTGGCCCATCAATAAGAGCCAGAGAGATTTGGATTTAAAGGCATAGTCAAGTAGTTCCATTTGAATCCCAGTGGACTTTATCAGGTCTGGCTTACCAGAGCTATATTTCAAGAAATCATTACTGAAAACTATATGAGAGAAAAGAATTAAATGCCCCAGTTTAAAAAAAAAAAAACAACAGCAACAATGGTTGAATAAATAAATAGGGAAGAAAAAAATCTAGCCACCAAACCCAAAGATACAGAACAAAACAAAAAATCAACAAAATGATACAGTCCCTGCTCTCAGGGAACTTGCATTCTACTGCTTAGAAAAGGTTTCACCTCTGTGACTAATTATAGAATCAAAACAAGAAACAGATTCCTTATGTACAATCATGCTTATTTAATAAAGTACTGTGGCATAAAGGCCTAAATCTGTAATCCTCAAATCCCAACTCTGAAGTAAAATTTTCTTTGTCTTTAGGGGAATCATTGATGTTAAACCTCAGTTTCCCTCAAAAATAATATTCATGCATTTTATTGGCTTGTTATGAAAATTAATTGGTTAAAGAATAACGTTTAGATAGTTATTTTCTTATATCATCATTCTTGTTTTCTTAATTGGTACATAGCTGGAAAGAGGTTAAAAATTTTCCAAAAGTCACACAGGTAAGTTCTAAAGCCTAAATTCAAACATAGTCCTTTCCATAACTTTTTCCACTTCCATGCTTATAAATATTAAATATCCCATACTTGTAGCTGACAGGAATAGACACTTATCATTCTAGTGTTTCATACAGGTAGATTCATATATTTAATTTCTTATGTCTACACAGAGGACCTTTTCTTTCTCCATAGATATGGTGAATCACAAACTACAAAAGATGTGGAAGTGTATGACTCAAATAGACTTTACACCCTATTATTTTCATTTATCTTTCCATCTTATGTATTATATTGTTATAACTGAGATAAAGCTGGAGTTAATTTACTTTAGCAATAGAGGTACATATATGTAGCAATAAGCTACATATTGTTCATTGGGATGGAAACCTAGTGATAGTACAACATTCTTGAACAATGATTAGAAATATAAACATAACAAATATTTATTAAGCATTTTCTACATACAGAGTGCCATACTAGTCCTGTTGAAGATACAAGGTTAAAATAGGATGTGGATGTTGCCTCTAAAAAAGCCTTAACTAGCAATTCTTATTCTCAGTACAAATTAGGTAAGATTAGGATACCTGGAGATGGTCCTGGAAGCAGTGGGAGACTTTGTAAGGTAAGTTCTTTTAACATGTCTCAGTTTGACTGAGTGATTAAAGCTAGGTAAGAAGTGAGGCAGAAAAAAAGAAATGAGGCAGAGAATGGGGCTGTCTTACCTAGTTTAAAAAAAATCAATCTGGGAGGGGAAGACCCTCAGGTTTCTGGCCAAAAAAAATTGCTATTTACATTCACAATGAGCCAATCAGTGTCCAAAGAATGACCAGGCAGAGATTGGCCTGACACCTATTGTTGGTCAACCATTGAAAGCCAGAATGATTTGGATATAAGGCATAGTCCTTAAGAAAAACATCTAGCCAGTTAAACCCTAAGATACCCTGTGAGGTTTTAGGAATCAAAATTTACATTCCTTTGGGCAGAGTACCTGCACCAGATGAAAGCACACCCTTCTATGATACCCTATGTGGACAGAGGGATGGGTAGGGAAATGAGAAAGAGAGAGAGAGAGAGGAAAGGAAGGAAGGAAGGAAGGAAGGAAGGAAGGAAGGAAGGAAGGAAGGAAGGAAGGAAGGAAGGAAGGAAGGAAGGAAGGAAGGAAGGAAGGAAGGAAGGAAGGGAGGAAGGAAGGAAGGAAGGAAGGAAGGAAAATAACAAAGGACTGGAGACTAAGGGGATCTCTATCAATTAGGGTATGGATAAATAAGATATGATACATGAATGTAATTGAATATTTTTGTAGTATAAGAAATAATGAAAGGGATAGCTTTAGAGAAATCTAGGAAGACTAGGAACACTGCTGGAGTCAGGACACTACTCTTCCTGAGTTCAAATCTGTCCTCAGCATGCACTAATTTTCTGACCTTGGGCAAGCCACTTAACCCTGCTTGTTTCAGTTCCTCATCTGGAAAATGATCTGGAAAAGGAAATGGCAAACTAATGGGGTCATGAAGAGTTGGACATGACTGAGACTGAAATAATGATAAAACCAAGAAGACCTGTATGAACTGACTCAAGAGTGGTTACCAGAACCAAGAAAATAATTTTTACAATAGCAAAATTATTGTAGTCAAACAACCTTGAATGACTTGAGCACCCTGATCAACCATGATTCCAGAGGATTCATGATGAAGCATACAATGCATCTCCTGAAAAAGAAGTGATATACGTATTGAGACTTTGTTTTTACAAGACCAGTGGGAGTTTGTTTTTTCCCACTGAACTACACATGTTTATAACAAGGGTTTTGTTTTTTCTTTCCTTTCAATGTGCAGGGAGAGAAGATGTATTTTCATATATTGAATAAAAATGTAATTTAAATAAAAATACCTAAGACTGTTCCTTTAAGAATGACCAAGTTTAGAAATACTGGTTAGCAATTTGAAATAACACTGGGAAAAATAGCAAATGAAGTTGAATTCCAATATTTTCATTAAATATTTGAGAATATCTGACTCCTAGATTAAAAAAAAATTTTGGAGAAAAAAAGAATATTGTATCAAAAAAATTATTAAGTAAAAATTTCTCTAATTATGCAATTAACTAATGCACCAGATATTTATACTTATCGGTGGGTTAAAAAAAACAGTATTTGGAGCTTTCACTATGGTCCTACTCTGATGATGCATGTTGGAGTGAGGATGACCCTGGGTTCTCAACAGCCATGTCAGAAAAATATAAATTTTAGTAGATCTTAACAAGCTAGAAAAACTTCATGCATATATGTAGAGACAGTATAACTTGTCTGAGAACCAGACTAATAAAATGTGAAGTTATGACATGACTGCAGTTTTTCTAGAAAGAATGTATCTTTCATCTCTGAAAAAAGGCAACATCTACTTTTTTCTTGATCTACACTTTTCTGTTTATTATATCTGGCTGGAAGCAGAATGCAGTCAAGTGTGAGCTGTGCTGGCACAGATGGGACCTGAGTAGGCCTTGGGGGAACTGAATCATTGGTACCTGTAGTGGTTTCCAGACTTCATGACCCCAAAAAGCCTAGGACAAATTGGAAACTCAGTGGAAAAAATCTGTGAGACTTGAGTGAGAAAGTGGAGTGGTACAACACCAGACCCAGTGGGGTGAAGGGAGAAGAGGTGCCTGCAGCAGGATAAACAGCAGTGGCTGTTTCTGGGGCTCTAGGCCCACAGATTGTGGGTGGATTGAGTGACTGACAGTAAGTCCTCAACCCCACTGAAAGCAGAGAACTACCTTGACAAAGAACTCAAAAGTCAAGTAATTGGCTGGGGAAATGAGCAAAAACAGGAAAAAAAAATTAGACTATAGAATCTTACTTTGGTGACAACGAAGATCAAAACATATAACTAGAAGGAGATACCAAAGTTAAAACTCCTACGTCCAAAGCCTCCAAGAAAACTATGAATTGATCTCAGGCCATGGAAGAGCTCAAAAAGTATTTTGAAAATCAAGTAAGATAAATAGATGAAAAATTGGGGACAGAAATGAGAGTGATGCAAGAAAATCATGAAAAATTATTCAACTGCTTGCTAATGGGGACCCCAAAATTGCTGAAGAAAATAGATAGCACTTTTAAAACTAGACTAATCTAAATAGCAACAGAGATCCAACAAGCTAATGAGGAGAATACCTTAAAAAGCAGAATGGCCCAAAGGAAAAGGAGTTCCAAAAGCTCACTGAAGAAAATAATTTCTTAAAAATTAGAATGGAGCACATGGAAGCTTATGGCTTTATGAAAAATCAAGAAATTATAAAACAAAACCAAAAGAATGAAAAAAATTAGGAGACAATGTGAAGTATCTCATTGGAAAAACAACTGACTTGGAAAACAGTTCCAGAAGAGAGAATTTAAAAATTATTGGACTACCTGAAAGCCAAGATGAAAGAAAGAGCTTATATGTCATCTTTCAGGCATTTATTAAGGAAAACTACCCTGATGTTTGAGAACCAGAGGGGAAAATGATATTGAAAGAATTCACTGATCACCTCCTGAAAGATATCTCAAAAGAAAAACTCCTAGGAATATTGTAGCCAAATTCCAGAGTTTCCAGGTCAAGGAGAAAATATTGCAAGCAGCCAGAAAGAAACAATTCGAGTATTGTGGAAACCCAACCAGGATAACACAAGATCTTGCAAGTTCTACATTAAGGGATCAAAGAACTTGGAATATGATATTCCAGAGATCAAAGGAACTAGGATTAAAAGAAAGAATCACTCACCCAGAAAAATTGAGTATAATCCTTCAGGGGAAAAATGATCTTTCAATGACATAGAGGACTTTCAAACATTCTTGATGAAAAGACTAGAGCTGAATAGAAAATTGGACTTTCAAATACAGCAATCAAGAGAAGCATTAAAAGGTAAACAGGAAAGAGAAATTATAAGGGACTTACTAAAGTTGAACTGTTTACATTCCTACGTGGAAAGATAATATTTGTAACTCGAGACTTTTCTCAGTATTAGGGTATTTGGAGGGATTTTATACACATACACACACAGAGACACGCACACACACACACATATATATACATATATATACACAGAGAGAGAGAGCACAGGAATGAATATGAAGGGATGCTATCTAAAAATGAAAATGAGGGGTGACAGAAGAATATATTGAGGGAAGGAGAAAGGGAGAAATAGAATGGGGAAAATTAGCTCTCACGTAAAAGAGACAAGAAAAAACTTTTTCAGGGGAGGGAAAGATGGGGGAGGTGAGAGGTAAAGAGTGAACCTTACTCTCATTGTATTGGGCTTAAGGAGGGAATAACATGCACACTCAATTTGGTATGAAAATCTGTCTTATACTACAAGAAAGTTGGAGGGAAGGGGATAAATGGGAGGTGGAGAATGATAGAAAGGAGGGCAAATGGGAGGAGGGGGTAATTAGAAGTAAATACTTTTGAGAAGGGACAGGATCAAAAGAGAGAATAGAATAAATGAGGGATAAGATGAAGGGAAAAAATAGTCTTTCACAACATGACTGCTATGGAAGTGCTTTACATGACTACCTATGTATAACCTATGTCTAATTGCTTGCTTTTTCAATGGAGGTGAGTGGGGAGGGAGAAAGGGAGAGAGTTTGGAACTCAAAGTTTTAAAAACAAATGCCAAAAAATGTTTTTACATGCAACTGGGAAATAAGACATATGGGCCATCAGGTATAGAAATCTATCTTGCCCTACAAGAAAATAGAGAGGAAAGGGACAGAGAAGGGGGCAGTATGATAGAAGGGAGGACAGATTAGGGGGAAGGGGCAATCAGAATGTGTACTGTCTTGAGGTGGGTGGAGGGTAGAGATAGGGATAAACTTTGAAAATCAAAATCTTGTGGAACTGAATGTTGAAAACTAAAAATTAATTAATCAATTTTTAATTAAAAACAAAGAGTTTAAGGGAAACTTGCTTTTCCATGAAGTGGAAAAAGAGAAAAGGAAAAGGCTTATCATTTCTCTTGTGAACTTGTACGGGATCAGCAAAACAGGTAGCCACATGTTCTTCATCTCAATTCTCAGCAACAAATCTCATATGTTGATCTGACCTAATCTCTTCTCCAGTGTATGTGGCACATTTCTTGAGCCATATACAGTGACCTCCTTCTATTCTCCCACTTTCCCCCCTACCCTTTTTTTCTGATGATTTCCTCTTCTCACAAACTCCTTCAATCCAAGATAAAATCAGACTTCAGAAACTGAGAACCTGCACATCACATTTATGAGACTGGCTAAAATGACAAAACAGGAAAATAATAAATGCTGGACAAGATGTAAAAGAGTTGAAACACATTCACTGTTGGTGGAGCTGTGAGCTGATCCAACCATTCTGGAGAGCAATTTGGAACTATGTCCAAAGGGCTATAAAAGTGTGCATTTTCTGTGACCCAGTAATACTCTTTCTAGGGCTGTATCCCAAAGAGATCATAAAAATGGGAAAAGGATCCACATATACAAAAATATTTATAGCAGTTCTTTTTGTGGTGGCCAAGAAATGGAAATAGAGAGGATGCCCATCATTTTGGGAATACCTGAACAAGTAAGTTGTGGTATAAGAATGTAGTGGAATACTATTGAGCTATAAGAAATAACGAACAGGTGGACTTGAGAAAAACATGGAGTAAATTTCTATTACCATTCACTCTGAGTCATCAAAAGCCAAACAATGAACAATTGAGGCTTGGGTTGTGACCTCTTATTGGCCCATCAATGAGAGGCAGAGTGATTTGGGTTTAAGGCATGGTCAAATAGCTCCATTTGACTCCTGACTGGCTTTATCAAAGTCAAACGATTTATTCTTGGTTTTAATCCTATCTCCTTGGACCCCTGGAAAACCAAATCATCTGGAAATTCTCATCTTAAATGGTGGAATAAATAGGTAGGGAAGAAAAAGATCTAGCCCTCAAACCCCAAGATATCTTGCAAAGTTTCAGTGATCAAAATTTAAATTCCTTTGGGCAGAATACCCACATTTAAGGGTGCGATTCCTCATGTGAACACAGTGAAGGAGGGAAGGAAGGAAGGAAGATTGCTCAACTGAAATTGGATCCCCAATGGGGCTGCCGCTACTCATATTGTTGTTTATCCTTCATTCTTGAAGAGTACCAATGACTTCAGGACATATGGAGGCATTATAAGGAGCACAGGACTTTAAAGTTACTTGAGTACTACTTATTACCCACTTATTACTTACAGCTTAGGATCATCCTTCTAGTAACCCAAGTTGTCAGTCTCAGTGTCATCTCACTTTCACTCACTCAAATAGCCAAACAATTGTCAAATATTGTTTTTATCTCCACAACATCTTTTGTATTCTCTTTCTCTCTCTCTTTCTCTCTCTCTTTCTCTCTCTCTTTCTCTCTCTCTCTCTCTCTCTCTCTCTCTCTCTCTCTCTCTCTCTCTCTTTCTCTCTCTCTCTCTTTCTCTCTTTCCCTCTCTCTCTTTCTCTCTCAATCTTATTTCAAATTTAACACTAGAAGGATAGGGAGAGAAGTTACTGCTCTTTCCCCTTTTCTTCTTCTTACCCTGTCTCAAACCAATAGCATTGTTACTATTCCTATGCACAGGTAGAGCAGAGTGGTTCAGTTAGGCTGCCTCTTGTGATTTGTGTACATTCCCTAAATAGACCACTGAATATCAATTTCAAGAGGGATATATTTAGACTTAGAGATACTCTTGTGAGTGCTAGAGATGCTAGGTTATCAGTAGGAGCTAACCAGTGACAGGGGAAATTGTGGCATCTGAAAAGATAACCATTAACAAGAGTATGAAACAAAGCTCTAACCTGGCATGTCAAAATACACGACCTAGAGGAAATTGTTTGGACAATGCAGAATCAAGGTGTGATGCATAATGGCTATTTAGGAGTCCCACAAAATGCTTTATGGTTAGATGGTTTTAAGACTCAATTTCCTGAAAAAATGTAGCAGTAGTTATGCCATTACATCCTTTTAGAAATCTTTCTGCCAATGCATACTTGTGGATCTTGTAGGTCTTTCTTTTGTGTACATAAGATGATAGCTGTCTTATACTTGATTGATATTGTACATTGAGTTCCTTTCTACTTTCTCCTCTGGGGTGACCCTAGATACTAACAAAAAAGCCTAAGCTGTAAGTAATTTCCCCCAAGGTGCTGAAATAAAGGATGTGAACAGCCAAAAAGTGTGAGAAAAGGAACCTAAACCCTCTTATTTAGAAATCTGATTTCCTCAGGACCACTAAGTCACACCATAGTTGAGTTCAAAGCTGATTTAGCCCCTAGTGGAAAGAAAATAGTGGTTATAAATTTTTACTCTTGAAGCAGGTATTTGATAAATATAATAGGAATAGGGACTAGCAGGGTATAGTGGAAGGTGCTAGACCTGGAGTCAAAATAGACTAGATTAAAATCATTCCTCTGACATTAGCTATATGACCATGGACAGGTCTTTGAAACATCAGTTTCCTCAATAGAAAACTACCTGTAGTGTTCCTCAGAGGGTTATTGTGAGCTAGTTTGGTCTTAGCTACTCATTAGTTGTATGACTTGGATCAAGTTATTTTATTTCACTAAACCTGAGTTTCTTCATCTATGAAATAAGGTTGTTGAAGTAGATGTCCTTTCAGCTCCTTCAAGCTCTAAATTTTTTATCCTGTGGTTACACACACACACACACACACACACACACACACACACACACACACACACACTTTTGGCTTTTCTTTGTAGAGATACTGGAGTAGTTTGCCATTTCCTTCTCTAGCTCATTTTATAGATAAGAAAACTGAGATAAACAAGATTAAGTGACTTGCCCAAGGTCACACAGCTCGGGAAGAGTTTGAGGCCACATTTGAACTCAGGTCTTCCTGACGCCAGGCCCAGCACTCTATCTACTGTGCCATTTAGCTATCCATGCATATGTATATGTGCATGTGTGTTTGTGTGTGTGTATCTGTGTGTGAAATGTATTTGTATATGTGTTCTTAGTCCATGATGTTATGGTGCCTTTCAAATGCTTCACTTGGTCAGAAATTAAATGAGAATCAGTTACCTTAGATGACAGCTTTGTGCACTACTCCATCATCAGTTAAGGAAATAATCATATTTTTGTATACAATTTGATTTTTAAATTAAGAAAAAAATAAATATTATATTGCCAAAGTAAGCCAAGAAGCCTCCACTTCAATTCTTAACCACTAAAGTAGCACCTGCATTTGCTATAGCTTGCTATGTAAACTACAGATGAATAACACTGGTGAGCTAAAATTTGCCTGAAGGACTGGCATTGGATGCCTTTCCATATTTGTAGCTGGACAAGTGATAAAGTTGGAAGAAGAGCTGACGACTTAGCTATAGATCATAGCTCAAAATCTGACACTTCTATAACAAGGCATTGAAAGCAAGTTTCTTTTTTTTTTAATTAGTCATAAAAACAGCTTAACTAAAGTGCCAACTCTAATTCCTTATTTTTGCCCTCCGCATTCACAAATGATGAAGTATGCTACCAGGAAGTGTTAGGATAAGTAATTGCATCTAAATCAACTTCCATTATTAAAAATCAGAAAAGTAAACAACTTCAAACTGTAGAGATAAGTTTTGGATTTAGTATCTGCCTTCTCAGATAGCTGTGGAGAAGGAGAAACTGAACAACACAGCTTTAGCAGATCTCCTACAGGAAAAAGTTCCTTCAAGCATTAGTCAGCTCTAGCTACACCCTTCCAGGGATCCCAACAGTGGTAGCAACAGTAAGAGAGGAAGCTACCTAAGTGCTGAGAGTCAAATGCTTCTGTTGTTCCCTGCTTCTTCTTCCTTCCCCTTTTTTCTGTTGGCCTCTTTTCTCCTCTCCAGTCCTCTGAAGTCACCTGCTGGAAGTCCTCTAGCTTCTCCTTCAGGTAAGAGATACAACAATGACCACTTAAGACTCACTCAGTTCCTACACATATCAGGGATCCTATTCAGTGAGAGACTGAGGTCCTTTTAAGGGGAAGAGCATCTAGAGAACCAGCTTTCAATGTCCCATGTTACATTCATTAAGAAATAAATTTTTAAAAAAATTCTGAGTCTATGTATATTGGTGAAAAGCAGTGTATTAAAAGCTAAAAAAAAAATCTTCTCATTTTCTATGACTTTAGAGTGTTCTTTGATCTCTTGTGCATAGTACTGCTGCCTAGTACTCCCTTCACCTGGACCAAGTTACCAATGATCATCCACTGATGTCCTTTGCCTGACAGGCATTGCTCAGAAGCTACCACCAAAGTTCATGTCATTCCAAGAAATAAGAATCAGCCACATAACAGCAATCTCATCCAGCAGTTCACTGGTAGCAACTCACAACTATTACCTCTGGTTCCATTTCCACCATCAGCTACAATGGAAGGTCTGAGCATTCTGGAGAAATGTCTCTCCATTATCCTAATTTTCTGGCTACTAACTAAGGCCACTGACAAATAAAGTTCTTTGAAAAGTCAAGTTGTTAGAACACTGAGGAAGGAAGGAATGACATTTCATTGAGCTCAAAAAAACTAGCTCTGGGTCTTGTGGATGAAGAGTAGCATTTTTCCTATTGCTTCTCACTTCTGAAGTGCTCTGGGATTACAAGTTAGATTAGGCAGGCTATTTCATATAGAAATCACTATAGGGTATGTGCATGCATTTGTGTATATGTGTTTAAGGAAAATAAAAGCAAAACAGAAAAATTACAATTACAAATATTACAAGAAATCACAATAGGGAGGCAGAGTAAAGATGGTGGAGTAGAAAGATGCACATACTCTGGCTCTTCTAGCAGAGCCTATAAAATACCTGTAAAAAATGAATTTCGGGAGGAGGAGCCAATATGGCGGGGTAGAAAGATACACATATGCTAGCTCCTAAACCACAGCCCATAAAATACCTATAAAGAAGAACTCCCAACAAACTCTGGAGCAGCAGAAGCCACAGAACAACAGAGTGGAGGAGATTTCTGTCCCAGACAGACCTGAAAAACTGACATGAAAAGTCCATTGCACACTGGACCCAGAGCAGAGCCCAGTCCTGCCTTGGCTGAGGCACCAAGAGCAGTAGATCCAAGCAGGCTTCAGGGACAGAATCTCCACCAGCAGCGCAGGTCCCTCCACCCACAGGCACCAAAGGTCAGTGAAAGGGTCTTTTTGGCTGGCCAAGAGGAGAGTGGGGTATCCCCATAACTCAGCCCCACTCTGGAGGCAGCAGTAGAGGCAGCAGCAGACAAGGGCTCCCAAAACACACAGGAGCTCAGATCCATTGTTGAAGGTCTCTGCATAAACCCCTGAGGGAACTGAGCTCCATGTGGAGGCCAGGCAGGCAGCTGAATTTAATCTCACACTGAATAGCAGCTCCGCCCCCACCCCAAGCCCTAAGGCTGGGAAGCAGCATTTGAATCTCAGACCCCAAGCACGGGCTGGGTGGATCTGGAGGCGAGGTGGGTATGGAGAGGAGACTCAGAAGTCAAGTAACTGGCTGGGAAAATGCCCAGAAAAGGGGGAAAAAATAAGACCATAGAAGGTTACTTTCTTTGTGAACACATATCTCCTCCCATCCTTTCAGATGAGGAAGAACAACGCTTACCATCAGAGAAAGACATAAAAGTCAAGACTTCTGTATCCCAAACATCCAAAATAAATATTCAATGGGCTCAGGTCATGGAAGAGCTCAAAAAGGATTTTGAAAATCAAGTTAGGGAGGCGGAGGAAAAACTGGGAAGAGAAATAAAAGAGATGCAAGAAAAGCATGAAAAGCAGGTCAACACCTTGCTAAAGGAGACACAAAAAAATGCTGAAGAAAATAACACCTTGAAAAATAGGCTAACTCAAATGGCAAAAGAGGTTCAAAAAGCCAATGAGGAGAAGAATGCTTTCAAAAGCAGAATTAGCCAAATGAAAAAGGAGGTTCAAAAGCTCACTGAAGAAAATAGTTCTTTCAAAATTGGAATGGAACAGATAGAGGCTAATGACTTTATGAGAAATCAAGAAATCACAAAACAAAACCAAAAGAATGAAAAAATGGAAGATAATGTGAAATATCTCATTGAAAAAACAACTGACCTGGAAAATAGATCCAGGAGAGACAATTTAAAAATTATGGGACTACCTGAAAGCCATGATCAAAAAAAGAGCCTAGACATCATCTTTCATGAAATTATCAAGGAAAACTGTCCTGATATTCCAGAACCAGAGGGCAAAATAAATATTCAAGGAATCCACTGACCACTGCCTGAAAGAGATCCAAAAAGAGAAACTCCTAGGAACATTGTGGCCAAATTCCAGAATTACCAGGTCAAGGAGAAAATATTGCAAGCAGCTAGAAAGAAACAATTCAAGTATTGTGGAAATACAATCAGGATAACACAAGATCTAGCAGCTTCTACATTAAGGTATGGAAGGGAGTGGAATAGGATATTCCAGAAGTCAAAGGAACTAGGACCAAAACCAAGAATCACCTACCCAGAAAAACTGAGTATAATACTTCAGGGGGAAAAATGGTCTTTCAATGAAATCAAGGACTTTCAAGCATTCTTGATGAAAAGACCAGAGCTGAAAAGAAAATTTCACTTTCAAACACAAGAATGATGAGAAGCATGGAAAGGTAAACAGCAAAGAGAAGTCATAAGGGACTTACTAAAGTTGAACTGTTTACATTCCTACATGGAAAGACAATATTTGTAACTCTTGAAGCTTTTCAGTATCTGAGTAGTTGGTAGGATTACACACACACACACACACACACACACACACACACAGAGAATTGAATAAGATGGAATCATATCTTTAAAAAATGAAATTAAGTAGTGAGAGAGAAATGTATTGGAAGGAGAAAGGGAGAAATGGAATGGGGCAAATTATCTCTCATAAAAGAGGCAAGCAAAAGACTTTTTAGTGGAGGGAAAAAGAGGGGAGGTGAGAGAAAAACATGAAGTTTACTCTCATCACATTCCACTAAAGGAAGGAATAAAATGCACACTCATTTTGGTATGAAAATCTATCTTACAATACAGGAAAGTGGGGGAGAAGGGGATAAGCAGGATGGGGGGAAGGATGGAAGGGAGGGCAATGGGAGGAGGAAGCAATTTGAAGTCAACACTCTTGGGGAGTGACAAGATCAAAAGAGAGAATAAAAGCAGCAGGATAGGATGGAGGGAATTATAGTTAGTCTTACACAACACGACTAATATGGAAGTCATTTGCAAAACTGCACAGATATGGCCTATATTGAATTGCTTGCCTTCCCAAAGGGAATGGGTGGGGAGGGAGGGATGAAGAGAAGTTGGAACTCAAAGTTTTAGGAACAACTGTCGAGTACTGTTCTTGCTACTAGGAAATAAGAAATACAGGTAATGGGGTATAGAAAGTTATCTGGCCCTACAGGACAAAAGAGAAGATGGGGACAAGGGAAGAGAGGGATGATAGAAGAGAGGGCAGATTGGTAAAAGGGGCAATTAGAATGCTTGGTGTTTTGGGGTGGGGGCAGGGGACAAATGGGGAGGAAATTTGGAACCAAAATTTTGTGAAAATGAATGTTAAAAGTTAAATAAATAAATTAAAACAACAAAAGAAAACAAAAAAAGAATGACTTTCAACAAATTCTAGAGCAGCAGAAGCTACAGAACAATGAAGTGGAGGAGATTTCCACCCCAGGGTGACCTGGAAGGTCAAATGGAAAGGTCTGTTGCACCAGATACAGAGTGGAGCACAGCCCATCCTTGGCCATAAGGCACAAGGAGGAGCAGGGCCAGAGCAGGCTTCAGGGGCAGAATCCCCAGTGGCAGCAGCAGAGGTTCACGGATCCCTCAACCCATAGGCACCAAAGGCAGCTTCAAAGACCAGTGAGAGGACTTATTGACCTCTGTGACAAAGGAGCAGGGTCCACCCCTAGCCCTGGCCCCAGGCTGCAGTGGCAGTGGCAGCGGCAGCAGCAGCAGCAGGCAGAGGAGGTGTGTGGCAGTAGCCTCTACAAGCAGCAGCCAGCTTCCATTGTTGGAGCTCTCAGCTTAAAGCCCCTGGGGGAATTGAGCAGCTGATCTGATTCTCAGCTCTGAGTAGCTGCCCTTCCCTCTGACTAAAACCCCTAGAGGAACTGAGCAGCTGATCTGAATCTCTGTCCTAAGCAAGGTCCTGGGGCATGGTGGAGCAGGAGGCCCCTGAAGAATAAACTCCTCTCCCTTGATTGTGCCACCTTGGAGAAACTGAGAACTTACAGGTCTATACTGTAGAGCAGAGTATACCCCACTCTTGACAAAGAACCCAAAAGTCAAGTAACAGGTTGGGAAAATGCCCAAAAAGGAAAAAAAAAATAAGATTATAGAAGGTTACTTTCTTGGTGAACAGATATTCTCTCCCATCCTTTCAGATGAGGAAAAACAATGTTTACCATCAGGGGAAGACATAAACGTCAAGCCTTCTGCTTCCCAAACATCCAAAATAAATACGCAATAAGCTCAGGCCATGGAAGAGCTCAAAAAGGATTTTGAAAATCAAGTAAGAGAGGTGGAGGAAAAATTGGGTAGAGAAATGAGAGTGATGCAAGAAAATCATGAAAAACAAGTCAACAGCTTGCTAAAGGAGACCGCAAAAAATGCTGAAAAAAATGACAACTTTAAAAATAGCCTAACTCAATTGGCAAAAGAGATCCAAAAAGCCAATGAGAAGAAGAATGCTTTAAAAAGCAGAATTAGCCAAATGGAAAAGGAGGTTCAAAAGTTCACTGGAAAAAAATAGTTCTTTAAAAATTAGATTGGAACAGATGGAAGCTAATGACTTTATGAGAAACCACAAAATTACGAAACAAAACCAAAAGCATGAAAAAATGAAGATAATGTGAAATATCTCATTAGAACACCAACTGACCTGGAAAATAGCTCCAGGAGAGACAATTTTAAAACTATGGGACTACCTGAAAGCCATGATCAAAGAAAGAGCCTAGACATCTTCTTTCAAGAAGTTATCAAGGAAAACTGCCCTGCTATTCTAGAACCAGGGGGCAAAATAAATATTGAAAGAATCCACTGACAACCTCCTGAAAGAGATCCAAAAATAGAAACTCCAAAGAATGTTGTAACCAAATTCCAGAGTTCTCAGGTCAAGGAGAAAATATAGCAAGTAGCTAGAAAGAAACAATTTGAGTACTGTAGAAATACAATCAGGATAACACAAGATCTAGCAGCTTATACATTAAGGGATTGGATGGCATGGAATATGATGTTCCAGAAGTCAAAGGAACTAGAATTAAAACCAAGAATCACTTACTCAGCAAAACTGAATATAATATTTCAGGGGGGGAAATGGTCTTTCAATGAAATAGAGGACTTTCAAGCATTCTTGATGAAAAGACCAGAGCTGAAAAGAATATTTGACTTTCAAACACAAGAATCAAGGGCAGCATGAAAAGGTAAATAGGAGAGACAAATCACAAGGGACTTACTAAAGTTGAACTGTTTATATTCCTACATGGAAAGATAATATTTGTAACTCTTGAAACTTTTCTCAGTATCTGGGTAGTTGGAGGGATTACACACACACACACACACACACACACACACACACACACACATAGAGAGAGAGAGAGACAGAGACAGATAGAGACAGAGACAGAGAGAGAGAGAGAGAGAGGAGACAGAGAGACAGAGAGCACAGGATGAGTTGAATAAGAAGGGATCCTATGTAAAAAAAAATAAAATTAAAGGGTGAGAGAGGAATATATTGGGAGGAGAAATGGAATGGAGCAAAGTATCTCTCCTAAATGAGGCAAGAAAAACTTTTTCAATGGAGGGGAAAAGGGGGAAGGTGAGAGGGAAAAAGTGATGCTTACTCTCATTACATTGGGCTCAAGAAAGGAATAATCTACACACTGAATTTGATAAGAAAACCTATCTTACACTACAGGAAAGGAGGGGAGAAGGAGATAAGCAGGTTGGGGGTGGTGATGGAAGGGAGGGTAAATGGGAGAAGGGACAATTAGAATTGAACACTCTTGGGGAAGAACAAGGTCAAAAGAGAGAACAGAAGAAATGGGGGGCAGGATAGGATGGAGGGAAATATAGTCTTACACAAGATGACTATTATGGAAGTCATTTGCAAAACTACACATATATAGTTTATATTGAATTGCTTGCCTTCTCCGTGGGGATGGGTGGGGAAGGAGGAAGGAAGAGAAGTTGGAACTAAAAGTTTTAGAAGCAAATGTTGAGAATTGTTTTTGCATACAACTGGGAAATCAGAAATACAGGTAATGGAGTATAGAAATTTATCTTTCCCTACAGGACAAGAGAGAAGATAGGGATAAGGGAAGTGAGGGGTGTTAGAAGGGAGGGCAGACTGGTGGAATGGAAGGGGTAATCAGAATGCAAGGTGTTTGGGGGGAGGGAAGAGATGGGGAGAATATTTGGAACTCAAAATTTTGTGAAAGTGAATGTTGAAAACTTAAAATAAATAAAATTTTAAAAAATGAAATAAAACAACAAATTATTCTTATTCTTCAAGTCACTTATGTTTTCAAATAGCCTCAGTAACTTTGTCAACTTTATGTAAAGAAAATAAATTGTCTCAAGTGATAGAGTTTAACCCAGGTGGTAGAAGTCAGGGTAATTAGTGTTGCAAGGACAGATTTTCATCTGTAGATATGTTCCAGTATCTCATCTCTTCAACTTTGGGGAGATTGCAATTTTCAGTAATGTGGAAAGTTAGAAAAGGGCTTTGTTTGCTGTGATTCAGTGATCACTTTTTCACTCTCCTACCCCCCAAGAAGAGGACTGGGTGAGAATCATATCTATCCCCTACAATAAGATATTAAAATCCAGAAGTTTCATGTTCTCTTAGGGGTTCAGAATAAAAGCATCTTTATTTTTTAAAATATTTTAATTTTTCCCAATTACATGTAAAGACAATTTAACATCAATTTAAAAACAGTTTGAGTTCCATATTTTTTCCCTTCCTCCCTCACGGCCTCCCTCCCTAAGATGGTAAGCAGTTTGATATAGGTTATACATGTGCAATCATGTAAAAACATATTTCCATATTAGACATGTGAAAGAAGAAACAGACCAAAAGTAAAAAAAAAAAAAAAAAGACAAAATATAGTAAAAAAAATAGTATGCTTCAGTCTGCATTCAGACTCCATCAATTCTTTCTCTGGATATGGATAGTATTTTTCATCATAAGTTCTGTGGAATTATCTTGGATCATTGTATTGCTGAGAAAAGCTGTCTTTCACAGTCCATCGCTGTACAATTTTGCTGTTATTGTGTACAGTGTTGTCCTGCTCACTTTACTTTGCAAAGGCCACTTTCCCTGGTGGCTCTAAAGGGAAGTAATAATGATCTTTCTCTCAACCAGCTTAGTCCCATCCCATAAATGGTTGATGGCACAAAAATGACAACTATGTCAATCATATTTATTAGGACAAACAGTGAAAACAGGGATTGGGAAAATTAAACATTTTAGTGTGGATGGTAGAATATGCAATAATAAATGAGCTCTTTAACTAAGGAGGGAAATAAAATCTCAGTTTAACCAGAGAGAATGATCTCACAAAGTGAGTCCAATCTGAGAGGTCTCTGGAGTAGTAGGCACAAAGGAGGCAAAGGATATATAGGGAGTTGGGAAGTCTTTCCTACATATCAGAAGGTCTGAGTACTCCTTAACTATTCAGAAGTTTGTGCCTTCTTTTTTCACTCCAACTTTCTCACACATCAACTCTTCCAAGTCTCTCTAAACCCCCTCACACATATGACATACACAGCATCTCATTTCCAGAGTTTTCTCAGTTAATCATTAATTTCTTTCCATATATGCTACTTACCAAATTCCAGACCATCATTCAAGTTATTGTTCAATGTGCCTGGGGTAGAAGTAGGGTAGCACCAATAAACTTTGAGCAACTTTTTTTTTTAAATCAAGGCCATGTGTTTTCATAGCGAGATTGCTAGACTTAGAATTAGAAAGATTTGATTTTAAGTCTGACCTTTGTTACCATGGGTAAATCACTTAAACTTGCTGAACTTTGGGTTCAATATATCAGAGATTTATAATCTCTAAGATTATGAATTGGAAGATGGTTGGGATCTACATTGGTGGAGGGACTTCCTACACCAAGAAAATCTAAGGTATTTGAAATATAAACGTATTGCTCCATATCACTACTTGACATATTTCAAAATACATGTTAAAATCTACCATCCTGTTCTCTGGAAAACAAAAAGTTCTAGATTTCCCACAAATAACAAAATTATTTTCCTTAGAGAAAGAATTAAACTTCAGAGGTTACTATTTACATTTTTCTCTGTTCCTCTTTTATGGACATTCAAATAAAGATTAGGACTCAGCTAAAAGTTAATTTTCAGATTAAAAAGTGTATTTCATTACACTTTCAACAAAAGTCTGGCATAGGTTACAGGTGAGTAGAAAATTTTATTTGAGGACATTCCATATTCCAACTACAAACATCTTTACTACTTGTCCTCATGCCTATAATTTTCTCACTTTTCTCTTCCCTGGCTTCCTTCAAGTCCTGGTCAAAATCCCATTCTCTAGAAAAATCCTTTCCTGATTCCCCTTAAAATCTTCCTTCTGTTAATTTATCCTGCATATATCTTCTCCACGAATAGTTATTTGCTTGTTGTCTCCCCAATTAGACTGTGAGCTCCCTAAGAATAAGGACTATTTTTTGCCTTTTTTGAATCCCCATAATTTAGCCAGCTTAGTCTGGCATGTAACGTAAAGTGCTTAATAAAGGTTTATTGATTGAATAACCAACTCAATACATGAGTACATTTCTTTAAGTTGTGACCATTTTCTGTACTGATTTCATAAAATAAAATACTTCATGGAGACAAATCAAGAAAAAAAATTCCTCCCCTAAAACTTCTCTCATCCTAAATAAATTAAATTTTAAAAAATTGTCCAAAATCTACTCATTCATTAAAGTAATCCACACCAAGTAGTATAGCATCACAATTCCTAGAGAAGTTAAATGAATTATATGAAGAAATAAACAGCAACACTATCATAGTAGGGGACTTCAACCTCTCCTCAGAACTAGATAAATCTAACCCCAAAATAAAAAAAGAAAGAAGTTAAGGAGATGAACAGAATTTTAGAAAAGTTAGATATGCTTGATCTCTGGAGAAAACTGAATGGGGATAGAAAGGAATATACATTTTTCTCAGTAGTACCTAGCAACCACACAAAAATTGACCACATATTAGGGCATACAAACCTCACAAACCAATGCAGAAAGGCAGAAATCTTAAATGCATCCTTTTTTAGATCATGATGCAATAAAAATTGCATGTAATAAAAGGCCATGGAATGTCAGACTAGAATTAATTGGAAACTAAATCCTAAATTTAATCCCAAAGAATGAGGTCAAACAGTAAATTATAGAAAGGAATGTCAGACTAGAATTAATTGGAAACTAAATCCTAAATTTAATCCCAAAGAATGAGGTCAAACAGTAAATTATAGAAATAGTCAATAACTTTAACCAAGAGAATGACAATAATGGGACAATATACCAGAACTTGTGGGATGCAGCCAAAGCACTATTTAAGAAAAATTTTATATTTCTCTATGGTTATGTGAATAAAATAGAAGAAAAAGAAATCAATGAATTGGCATGCAAATAAAAAAAGTTAGAAAGAGAACAAATTAAAACCTCCCAATTAAATACCAAATTAGAAATTCTGAAAGCCAAAGGAGATATTAACAAATGAAATTTAAAAAACTATTGAACTAATAAATAAAACTATTGGTTTTATGAAAAAAAAAAACAATAAACATAAACCTTTGGTTAATATGATTAAAATACAGAAAGAAGAAAAACATATTACCAGTACCAAAAATGAAAAGGGTGAATTCACAATAAATGAAGAAGATATTAAAACAATAATCAGGAGCTATTTTCCCTAACTATATGTCAATAAATCTTCCAATCTAAATGAAATAGATGAAGTTACAAAAACATAAATTTCCCAGATTAACAGAAGAGAAAATAAAATACTTAATAATGTCATTTTAGAAAAAAGAAATTGAACAAGCTATCAATGAACTCCCTCAGAAAAAAATCTCCAGGACCAGATGGATTTACAGATGAATCCTATCAAACATTTAAAGAACAATTAATTCCTATACTATATAAACTTTTTAGGAAAATAGGCAGTCCTACCAAATTCTTTTTATGATGCAAATATGGTGTTGATACCTAAACTGGGAAGAGCCAAAACATGGAAAGAAAATTATAGACCAATTTCCCTAATGAGGATTGATACAAAAAATTTAAATAAAATAATAACAAAGCGATTATAGCAACTTATCACAGGGATAATGACCAGGTGGAATTTATACCAGTAATGCAGTACTGGTTCAATATTAGGAAAACTGTCAGCATAATTGACTATAACAAAATTAACAGGAATCATATGATTTTCTCAACAGATGCAGAAAAGGGGGATTTTTCTGGGAAGATGGTGGAGTAGTCAGAAAATTCCAAGTTCTCAAGATTTTCCTGCACAAAAGGGATAAAATTGTGCTTCAGGGTAAACAAAGAGCAGGTAAAAATAAATAAGAATAAGAGTAGTACTGGGGTCCTTCTGAGAAAATTATAGATTTGAAGAAAAATCCCAAGACAATTTTTGGTCTCTGTGAAGAGTAAACACCTCTAGCTTAGGGTCTGCTTTAACAATCTGCAGCAAGCCTGGTGGTTGGGGGTCTGGGAGGCTGCCTCAGCCCCAGTCAAAAGAACTTCACACACACACACACACACACACACACACACACACACGTTGGGCAGCTGAGCCAGGGAATATTGAGCAAACCTCCACTGACAAGGAATGTCAGACCCAACTGTGCTGTGGAGAGACTGGCAGGGGTGCAAGAAGAAACCGGCACAAGCCTGGTAAATGCAGAAGCAGTGGAGCGGGATCCTGCTGACTGTGGGCACTTATGGGAGGCTAGAAGTTTGGCTTTGATTCCAGGCTAGAGGGGAGAACTAAAGATCTGAGTCAAGAGGCAACATCCCCCATCCCTCAGGAATTGAGGTGATTACAAAAATTAAGTTACTACCACCAAAATGCACAGGCAAAGGAGAAAGAATCCAACCACAGAAAATTATTAAGGGAATAGAGAAGACTAGGGTTTGTCTTCAAAGGAGGATATTGAAACAAAGATACTCTCTTCTACTCCAAAGAGTCAAATGGTCACCTGCTCAAAAAGAATTTATAAAAGAACTTTAAAAATCAAATGAGAGAGATTGAGGAAAAACAACAAAAATAAAAACAATTCAAGAAAATAAGATTATGAAAAGAAAATCAATGAATTAGAAAATGAGATCCAGAATCTTTTTTTGTTCAGGAACCACTACTAGCAGGAACACAAGCTCTTTACTACAATCACATAGTGGCAGGAAAGAAAGGGCTAATTCAATTCATCCCAGGGGCTGGACCTCCAAATTTGAATGAACTTGGCACAGCTGGAACACTGAATTTGTGTCCTCCATGTTTCTCAATCATTTTGGATTCATGGGCTGCACGTCTCTGCTCTACCAGAGTTGCTATGTCTTGTAACTGTTTTCTTTGTTCTTCATTAAGACCATGAGTCAGAGCTTGGTACCACACAAGATTATGATTTAATAGTCTGAAATACAGCTTTAAATATCTGATACCCATCAACAGGGTTCTCTTCATAATCAATGTTTGTGGAATAGCCTTCCAGGACAGCTTCTTCTGCATCATCTTCTTCCCACTCTTCATCATCACCATCTTCTCCTACCTACTTAGGCAGAATCTTTAAATATTCTTCTCCATCTTCATCAATATCATCTTCATCACTTCCAAGTTCTGTTTCTTCATCATCATCAGCTTCATCACTATCATTTTCATGCTCTGCATTACAAGCATATGCTCTTTTTAACCCATTAAATAAAAGGATAAAAGCTAGAAGAACTTGTTCCAAAACCTGATTTAAAACTTGCAGTATTTGTTCCAAGTCAATAAGAGCACACAAGCCTAGAACACACATATTTCTATTGTGAAGCCCCAAGAAACAATCAGCATCATTAAGCCACTATGTAAAAAAGTGATTTTTGACAGGTTCAACTTTGTTGGGGAATGGAAGGTTTTCTAAGGTGTTGAGGAGCAGATGAGGATTGTAATAAAGAGCTGCAGTAGCAACCTGAAGACATTGTTTGGAATTCACTTGCTTTGATCTCTCTGGTCAGTCTCTCCAATGCAGTTTCCACAAACAGGGGAATACAATGGTCAATGCCATACCCTTTGCATTGTAGAATGATCATTTCCAACAACTTGGCTGCATGATATTCTGCATCTTCTCCTGCTACACCTGTCAAGACCTTTTTGTACATGCAACATATTTTAAGATATTTGGAATCTGACAAAAGAGTATTTGTGTCCATGGTTACATAATTATGGAGACGAGACATCATATCTCTAAAGTATCAAAGCCATCCTGTTGAAAGACTTCAAATACAAGAGGCAAAAGTTGCCACATTTGTGGAGAGACTTGCTGACAGGTCAAACTGTGAGCTAAGGAAAAGATTTCCTCACAGATTCTAAAACATGCTGTTGTAAAACAGTACCAATGACTTGCAAACAGATGCCCTCCAACTAATGTGTTATCTCTTTGCCATCTTCTACCACACTAAGAAGTGTGTCGATTGTGTTTAAGATTACCATAGCTGTTACTGCTTTATCACTACTTCCTTCTTCATCTGACCCAGTCTGGATTACCTGGTTAGATGTCATGGTCAAGTGCTGTATCATTTCAACAGCAAGAGGAGTAACTTCTTCACTGTACTTGAAAATCATTTTCTGAATCACATTAGTCAGATCATCATTTTCAGTCTCTGAAGAAGAGCCTGGATCGCAGGCCTGATGAATGGGGTAATGTGTTCCTTAGCGTTCTCCTGATTGCCAGCCAGAACTTGAAGGGCAATAGCAGCTTCCACTTTCACAGGCATCTCTCTATCATCAATCAGACGTTGTCTGGTCAGTTCCAAGGCTGTCTGCAGGTCCTGGTCACTCTTAAACTTCACTTCACAGAAACAATGAAGCACCCAGCAAGCCTTTAAAAGATTTGATCAACAAGTAAAAATGCCTCCTTTCAAGGGATCGAAGGATATGATATTCCAGAGATCAGAGGAGCCAGGATTGAAACCAAGAATCACCTATCCAGAAACCTGAGTAAAATTATTCAGGGGAAAAAATGATCATTCAATGAAATGGAAGACTTTCAGACATTCTTGATGAAAAAACTAAAGCTGAAAAGAAAATCTGATTTTCAAATACAAGAATCAAGAGAAGCATTAAAAGTTAAACAGGAAAGAGAAATCATAAGGGACTTACTAAAGTTGAACTGTTTACATTTCTTCGTGGAAAGATAATATTTGTAACTCTTGTGACTTCTCTGTTTTAGGGTAATTTGAGGAATTATGTACATATAGAAAGAGGGCACAGGGTGAGTTGAATATGAAGGGATGCTATCTAAAAATAAAAAAGTCAGGGGTGAGAGAGGAATATATTGGAGAAAGAGAAAGGGAGAAATAGAATGGGGTAAATTATCTCTCACACAAATGAGGCAATAAAAAGTTTTTTCAATGGAGGGAAATAGGGGGAAGGTAAGAGGGAAAGAGTGAGCCTTACTCTCATCACATTTGGCTTAAGGAGGAAATAACATGCACACTCTATTTGGTATGAAAATCTATCTTAATCTACAGGAAAGTAAGGGGGAAGAGGGTAAGTGGGGGCTGGAGAGATGATAGAAGAAAGGGCAATTGGGAGGAGAGGATAATTAGAAGTAAATATTTTTGAGGAGGGACAGGGTCAAAAGAGAGAATAGAATAAATGGGGGGACAGGATAGGATGGAGGAAAATATAGTCTTTCACATCATGACTGCTATGGAAGACATATAACCTATGTCAAAGTGCATGCCTTCTTAGTGGGGATGGATGGAGAGGGAGAAAAACGTTGAAACTCAAAGTTTTAAAAACGAATATTAAAAATTATTTTTACATGCAACTAGGAAATAAGACATACAGGCAATGTGGTATAAAAATCTATCTTGCCCTATAAGAAAATGGAGGGGACCTCCCATTGAAGAGAGATTACACTTATACTGCTTGGTTCTAGATGTCAGGATCAGCAATAATGGGTGTAAGGTATAAGGAAGAAGATTAGGGCTAAATATAACGAATGACTGGTTAATGATTAGAGCTATCCAAAATTCAAATGAGATGCCTAAATATGTATGTATTTCTAGATGATTACAGGTCTTTGTGCATTACCTAGAAATTTGTAGATATGATTCATAATTCACAGAAGGGCTGGATTATATGTACGCTGAGGTCTTTTTCATATTCTATGATTAAAAAAGAAACTTTCAGAAATAAAAAATAAAGGGCCTTTGTTTAGCTCCTTGCTAAATCTTAGGCCCGCTGCTTTTGTGTCAATAAAGCTCCCAATGGCTGCAGAGAAGGTCTAAGTGAATTCACTCACATTTTGAACCAGTTCTCCCATATCTCTCTCTTTAACATAATGGTGCTGAAACCTGGGAGTCCAAATATTAATTGGACTCTGATGACCTTCTCTTAGACACTGAGATAAGAGGTAAAGGTCTTTTTCTTTGTTCTCCTCCCCAGACCTTTCTGCTCCCCCTGTCTCCCTAGCAGTGAGACCCCTGCAGTGCCCAGACATTGCCAGCCGCGTCTGTAGCTCCACTGACTTCTGGGTGGTCAGACTGTGGACCCTCATATAAGGGGACACCCTTGTGCTGGGTCTGTCACATTTTTTTTCCTTTCTTCCTGGGACACTGGGAAAAGTGGTGAGAGGCTACTTGGAGACTGCTGGGAAGGGTACTGGGGGAGGAGATATTAAGGAAAAGCAGCTAGTGTTCCATTGTAACACAGTCTGACCTCAGTATAATCTAGAAAAGTAATTGGTGAAGTGGGTTTCTAAACAAAACAAGCTTAGTAAGAAATTTAGTCTCAAAAACTTAAAGAAAAGATACCTTGCTCTTCTTGAGCAGACTTTTTATCCTGTATTGTTTCTTCCTCTCCCCTTTGGGACATTGGGGGAGGCAGGTAGGTGGGACTCTGCACCTGATTTTCTTTAAGGATCCTTGCACCCTGGTTTCAGGGTCTCTGTGCTGTTCGCTTCTGCAACTGGTTTATTGCCTAGATGTAAGCCTTCTTACTGTCCCTAACCTTTTCCTCCCCTCCCTGAGGGATATACATTTGCTAGTCAGCTAAGTTTCAAAGGTAAAAGAGACAAGGAACTACAGATCCTCTCCAGCCAAGACTGGAAGGCTCTGGGTCCAGGGGCTGGAGGACAAGGACCTTCACACACCTTCCAAAGCCCTATCTGGAAGAATAAGTCCAATTCCCTCATTTCTCTCCTTGCTAGGGAAAGGGGAAAACTGAGAGTTCTCTCTTCCCTCTGCACCCCCAATACTCCCTGTCCCCATGGCCATGGCTACAGGATCGCACTTCTCTCCTGGCCAGCTGACCACCAGATCCTTTCACTTGGACTCAGCAAGACTTCCCTAAGAGTTCCCCCTAGGTTAGCAAAAACGTGAATTTATGGATAATAATCTTTTCTTTTAAAGTGCTAAGAGCATTGGGTCTTAGAAATTAAAATGTTACCACTAGTGATTATGAATCCAGATTTGAATTGCTCATTCAACTAAGTTAGGGTCACCTGAATGGTGATTAATTGATTCTGTTTCAAGTTTTAAATACATGCTTCTGATGTGGTTATATTTCTGAATTTTCTTATTGTGTAATTTTGTATTACCTATGTTAGAAAAGCAATTTCTCTTATAATCTAGATGTTGCTAGATTAAGGATTGTATTATCAGATTATGAGGTTGTTAACTAAAACAAGGATTTTTGGAACCATCTAGTCAAGCCTGTGTAGTCTTCTGTGTAGTAGAGTTCCTAATGAGAAAATTTTTAAAGTCCTGGTACACTTATCATGATAAGACCAGTTTGATCGGATATGTTCTTGTCTTAGGGAAAAAAACTGAACTTCCTATCCAAGGTAAAACACCTTTTATGATTATTGAGAATTTTGGTCTTACAGCATTTTGAAGATTTGTGATACTTAAAAAAAATATTTTGCACCAACTTGGTTTCCATATATCCCCATCCAACTAATTTACCTTATGAAAGTTTAGTCATTATCCCTTTTAGCATCGGGATGGATTGGGAGCTTTTTTGGAAAGGGAAATACTTTTTACAAAGAAATGCTTTGCAAAATCTCGTTGTGTGATTCTAAAGGCCCACTAAATTCTATTTGTAAGCTAATTTGTTTGGATTACTTGATACTGATAACAATTATATCCAAACTGACTGTGAGTTTTCTAAGTTTCACTCCTAATTTTGTTGTGTCCTTAAATAGATGCTTTCAGAGAAAAAGAGTCATTGGTTCATGCTTCAACTATCCTAAGAAAGGGCACTCTTATGAATGTCAGACTGAAAGGTTCAGTGCCCCACTCTAAATTTTTAAGGGGTGAATATAAAAGTGATAAGTTAGAATCTTAACAGATTCTGGAGGTTTTGTCATTGATCCTTAAGGAATTTTGAAACTCATTAAGGAGTTTTGAAACACCTCCTTACAACCTTAGTCACTCTCTTATCCTACTCCCTTACATTGAGTCAAGAAGGTGAATGAAGGAGGATGGGTCAAGAAAAAGAAATCAGTCAGTCACTGTTTGCACTTAGTAAGATAGCTCATCCTTATAATTTTTATATGATCTGGAAATACAGCTGATGTCATCTGAAGTTTATTGTTTGTGTTTATACCTAAAACAATTTAGTTCTCACTTATGAAAATTTTTAATGTTAAAACCTAAAGCTGGTACATTGTGTATATATGTGTGGAAAGGAAAAAGTACAGCCTCAGCAGCTGTAAGGAACTTGTTTGATTGATGGAGTTCCTAAAGAAGGAATTATTTTGGTAAGAATTTGAAAATATATACAAATGATCTCTAGTAATTGGTTTTTGCACCAGGACTAATTTAAAATTTGAGATGTGAGTCCTGGCAAATTTTTGATAGTGGACTTGCCATCTGGGTTAAAAGCTCTTGGAACCAAAATGTACTATGTTTTGAATTATCTGATGGATCATAAAAATTCATCAATAGTCAATCCACAATCTCAGAGAAATGCCACAAGTTACTCAGCGAAAATGTGACCATTACAGGTGGAGATCTCCCTCTGGAACAGCTGAAAAGACAATCCTAGCCTCTGCCTAGAATGGGATTCTCCTGGCTCAGTTTCCCCATTGTGTTCCTTTGAAAAGGAATGTTTCCCACCTGAATATTCCTGAGTCTGGCTATAAGGTGGAATTGATACTAAGTGCTTGCAAAACTGTGGTGTTTTATGTAATCACGTCCTTGCTTTTCCTTTTTACAGCAAATTTCTGTAATCAAGGCAAATGGTCAGTCTGAATGGGTAGTTATTCTATACCCCAGTTGGGTAAATTAGTACTTCATAGGCATGTGAAAAATTAAATCCCTGCAATAGCACATTCTTTCTGAATGACATGGAAATAATTAAACAAAAGGAAAAGAAATTTGTGAAACAAAGGTACAAACACAGTGTTGAATCTTTTTCCTATAGACTAAGGCTGGGATACATCTGAGCTACTACAATAAAGTGTGTGTTTAAGATCTGGGCTATTCAGCCTAAGATTACATTCCTTTTTATATGTTAAACAACTTAGTAAAAGGATATTTGGCCTAGTCATCTGCCTGTTACTAGATATACGTCTGTATGAAATAAAGTACTTAAATGTTTTAAAATGATGTTAAAATAATTGATTATTGGTACAACGGATTAAGGGACCTACCTGCTATTCTATTAATTACTGAAACTAGATCAGAAACATTTTCAGTTTGAGGAAAAGAATTTTAGTGCAATTTTCTTAGAAGGAGGTAACATGGAATATTTTTGTATTAATGGAAAAGTCAGCTTTATTCAAAGTTTGTTATTATTATCGAAATGATACCTGTTTATACTGTATGTTCTGTGGTACAAAGATGCTTTGTTATAAGCAACTTATTCATATGTACTGTTTAGGAATTAATTACTTATAGATCCTACCAAGTCGTATATGATAACTGGAGTTAAAATCAGTCCCTTACAAGTAATTCATCTGTATAACTATTAAGCTCAGGGGTAGAAAGTTTCTACCTGCAAAGTGTTGTTACTTATATTTACAAGTATAGAGTTGGATCTTCAATAGCATCTGATCCTCCAAAAGGAATTGGAATCAGAGTGGAAACTTTTGAGAAAATAACAAGATCAGAAAATCCTGTGTGTCAAAAGTAAATAATAATATCATGGGGCTTTTGGTTTCTTTCTTTGTTTTTTCTCTTTTCTGACGTCACTTTTAATGCTCCTTCTATTTGGGGTCTGCATATTGAACTTGTTTGTCAGATTTGTGTCTCCTAGACACCTGCAGGTGGTCATGCAACAAGGATACCTGTTATACACTCTCCTCATCTCCTAGACGCTGCTTCAGCCTAATTTTACTCTCCTCCTCACCCCAACTCAGGCAGAGACAGCTCCTTTGTCCCTCTCCCAAAAACATTTGGGTGGATGGTGAAACAGACAGGAGGGCTAAGGTACAGAAGCAAGCAGGAGGAGGCAGGGTGTGAGATGTGACATAAGACACAGGGCATGACTAGCTAGAAAAAGTGATCAAAGAAGACTGTACATTGAAGCCCCTCATGTTGGGGGACTTGCCTGTATGCTTTCTCATTATGCTGTGCTCTGGGCCCCACCTTGAATCACTTCTGTTCCTGGCCCACATGATGTCTGATTCCCACCTTATGCCAAAGGTTAGGCCTGCTTCCTCAGTACTGGAAGTCTAAAGCCTTAATTCAAATAGAGAACTCTGTGGGGCAAGGCAAAGTATATAATTGCTGGTTGTGTCACCATCATGCCCAGGATACTAACTTACTCCTCATAGCTCTCGCCCTATATTCCCTAAAGATCTTACGTGGAATTTTTCCTTTGAGCACTCAAAGGGTATTACAGGCAACCTCTTGGATGCAAGACATCCACTCCAGCCTGATATCTCCCCCTACCTCTTCCTGGGGGTCATGGTCTCTCTCCCTTCTTTCCCTTCATTGTGACACCATTATTGGTCATTTTACTTGCTCTTATATGTGGTCTGTGCTTGTTTAACCCCCTGGTTCATTTTTTGTCTTCTCACCCACAGTAACTTTTAGGATACCAACCCCTGAACTTGATGACCCCGAGTGTTTTGCCTCTCTCCACCCTGGATTCAGTTGGCACTGCATGCTTATCACTTCCCCCGAAACCTATTCTGGCCCCTGAAGTGGACTCTTGGCCCCTGTTCAGCAGGAAGCAGCTATTTAAGACAATGACCATCACCCCTTTTTCCCCAAAAGAAGTCTCCTACCTAGTGGGTGAGTGGGGAAATGATGTGGATAGAAACAGTGTCCTAAGAGTTAAAATAATATTGATTGAGTTTGTGAAGCCCTTGGTACTCTAAATTTTCCTCTTACCACAACTTCCCCTTATCCTGGACCATATAATTCCTTGTCCCCATCCCTCATCCTGGGGGTAACATAAAATTCCCTGTCTCCACCCCTCATCCTAGGGAATGGGATTGCCTTATCTTGTATCACTCATAGTGCTCACCCGGTGCCTTTATCTTGCAAGACTTCTTTATCCTCCAGGACTTACCCTAGATTTCCAACTCCCACAAGGAAACCCTAAAATCATCCTACATAAGTCTGGTTCTTTTCCTATATCGTTACCTTTGTTTAGCTCCTTGCTAAATCTTAGGTCCACTGCTTTTGCATCAATAAAGCTCCCAATGACTACAGAAAAAATAAATAAATAAATAAAGAGAAAAAAAGAAAAGAAAATGGAGGGGAAGGGGATGAGAGAAAGGAGAGGTGTGCTAGAAGGGAGGGCAGATTAAGGGAAGGGTAATCAGAATGAACACCATCTTGGGGTGAGTAGAGGGGAAATATGGGGAGAAAATTTGTAACAAAATGTTGTGGAAGTCAGCATTGAAAAGTAAAAAATAAATAAATTTTAAAAAGACAGGAAAAAAAGAAGTAAAGAAGAGGAGTCAGAAGGGATAGGAAAAAGAGATACACACAAACATAAATAGAAAGATCAGGAGTAGAATTTGTTAGGGAAAGTATGTCTGTAAATACTTATGTGTATATATGTATATGTGTATGTATATATCTCTATATAAATATATCTGCATTTAATTGTAGCTTTCAAGGGGAAAGTATGGAGGGAAAAAGAATAAAGTGAAAAGTGAACAGCAGAGAACAAAAAAAAAACTTACAAGAAAGCATAGATCAACAACTCTCAACCAAACGTAGTACAGGCTTTCTTCATAACGGAAATTTCTTGTTATATATCTTGAACCCTCTCTTATCTTCTGCTATGTATATGACATGCTTTTTTCTTACTTTGCATTTAAGTTTCAATATTTAAGTTTATGATATGTTTCTTTTTCTTTTCTCTATTGTGTATTTGAGTTTTGGTATTTGAGTCCAAAATTTAAAAAAAAAATTTAAAAACTGATATAGAGAAAGCTTTTGCTAGAATACAGTACCCTTTCCTATTAAGAACACTAGAGAGCACAGGTATAAATGGAGTCTTCCCCAAAATAAGTGGCATCTATCTAAAATCATCAGCAAGCATTGTATATAATGGGATAAGCTAGAAGTATTTTCAATAAGAGCAGGGGTGAAACAAGAATGCCCATTATCATCACTGTTGTTCAACATTGCACTAGAAATAGCAATAAGAGAAGAAAAAGAAATTGAAAGAAATAAAGTAGACAACGAAGAAACAAAGCTATTGCTCTACAGAGATGATATGAGGGTAGACTTAAAGAATCCTAGAGAATCAACTCTACTGGAAATAATAAACAACTTTAGCAAAGTGGCAGGATATAAAATAAATCCACATAAATCACTTGCATTTCTACATGTTACTAACAAAGGCCAGCAGCAAAAAATAGAAAGAGAAATTCAATAAAAATAACTGTAAGCAATATAAAATATTTGGGAACCTACCAGTCAAAAAAACCTCGAAACTATATGAACACAATTACAGAACATTTTTCACACAAATAAGTAAGATCTAAATAATTGTAAAAATAGCACTTTTACAGTTGCTCATAAAATGACAGTTCTACCTATATTAATTTACTTATTCAGTGTCACACCAATCAAACTACCAAAAATATATTCTAGAGCTAGAAAAAATAGTAACAAAATCATCTGGAAGAACAAAAGGTCCAGAATATTAAGAGAATTAATGAAAATAAATGCAAGGGAAGGTACCCTAGCCATTCCAGATCTTAAATCGTATTATAAAGCAGCAATCATCAAAACTACTTGGTACTGGCCAAGAAATAGAGTGGTGTATCCATGGAATAGTTTAGATATACAAGATATGGTAGTTGATGACTATAGTAATCTACTAATTAAAGCCACAGTTAGAATCACACAAGATCTAGCAGCAGCAAAAAAAAAAAAAAAAAAAGATTGCAGCTCTTGGAACACTATATTACGAAGAGCAAAAGAACTGGGGTTCCAACCAAAAATATCACACCCAGAAGAACTCACTCTTTAACAAAAATTTCTGGAAAAACTGGAAAACAGTATGGCAGCAGTTAGGCATAGATCTTATACCACATACCAAGATGAGGTCAAAATGGGTACATGATTTAGACATAAAAGGTGAAACCATGAGCAAATTAGGAGAGCAAGGAACAGTTTACCTGTCAGATCTATGGAGAGGGGAAAATTTTAAGACAATACAAGAGATAGAAAATCCAAAATGGAAATTTTGATTATATTAAATTTAAGAGTTTTAGTAAAAATAAAGTCAATGAAACCAAGATTAGAAGTAAAGCAGAAAGTTGGGAAACATTTTTTACAGCCAGTGTCTCTGAAAAAGGCCTCACTTCTCAAATATATAAAAAACCGATTCAAATTTATAAGAGTACAAGTCATTCCCCAATTGATAAATGGTCAAAGGATATGTACAGTTTTCAGATGAAGAAATTAAAATGCTTAAAATTACTACTGATTAAAGAAATAAAAAGCAACTCTGAGGTACCACCTCATACCTATCAGATTGGCTAATATGAAAGAAAATTAAAATAGTAAATGTTGGTAAAGATGTTAGAAAATAGGAACACTAATGCATTTTTGATGGAGTTATGAACTGATCCAACCATTCTGGAGAACAATTTGGAAGTATGCCTAAAGGGTTATAAAAGTGTGCCTACCCTTTGACCCAGCAATAACTCTATTTGGTCTATATCCTGAAAATATCATTGAAAGGGAAAAGAACCCACATGTACCAAAATATTTATAGCAGCTCTTTTTGTGGTGGCAAAGAATTGGAAATTAAGGGGATGCCCATCAATTGGAGAATGACTAAACAAGTTGCGGCATATGAATGTAATGTAATACTATTGTGTTATAAGAAATGATGAACAAGCAGAGAAAAAACTGGAAAAACTTACGTGAACTAATGGTGAGTGAAGTGAGCAGAACCAGGAGAACATTGCACACAGTAATAACCTGGTAAGATGATCAACTTTGATAGACTTAGCTCTTCTCAGAAATACAGTGATCTAAGATAATTCCAAAAGACTCATGATGGAAAATGCTATCCACATCCAGAGAAAGAACGATGGGGTCTGAATGCAGAATGAAGCATACTATTTTTTCTTTTTTTTGTTTCTTGTGGTTTTTACTTACTTTTCTGATTCTCCTTTTACAACATGACTAATAAGGAACTATGTTTCATATGACTGTACATATGTAGCCTATGTCAGATTGCTTGCCATCTTGGGGAGGGGGTGGTGGAGGGAGAGAGGGAGAAAAAATTGCAACTGCAAATCTTATAAAAGTGAATGTTGAAAGCTAAAAAAAAATGTAACCTAGGTCCTCAAAGCCTTTAAAAAGATCAGATCAATTCAGTTCAGGCTATGGTATAATTCTATAGTGTGTGTTCCTACAACAGTGTTTCACTGTTCTGGTGAATAAAAGTGACCAGGCAGTGACCCAGAAACTGGCAACTTTTGAAGATAGATATCTTTAATTTCTTCCTCTGAAAACTGCTTGTTCAAATCCTTTGACTATTTATCAATTGGGAAATGATATGTATTCTTGTAAATTTGACTCAGTTCTTTATATATTTTAAAATTGAGATCTTTATCAGAGACACTAATTGTAAAAATTCTTTCCCAGTTTTCTGTTTCCCTCCTAATCTTGGTTGCATTGACGTTTTGCAAAACCTTTTCAATTTAATGTAATCAAAGTTATCTTTTTTTCATTTCATAATGTTCTCTATTTCTTGTTTAGTCATAAATTCTTCCATTCTTCATAAATCTGACAGAAAAACTATTCCTCGCTCCCCCAATTTTTTTATAGTATTAGCCTTTATATCTAAATTGTGTACCCATTTGGACTTTATTTTGGTATACAGTGTCAGATGTTTGTCTATGTCTAGTTTCTTCCATAGTATTTTCCAGAAACTGGAGACTTTTTGAAGCCTAATTGGTTGGTGGATCAGAGTAAAGGACAGATTTTTTTCATTCTTATTGTCATATATATGTATATATATATGTATATACATATATATACATATATATATAAAATATGTCTTATAAGACATATTCCCTCATATGTCTTTACATAAAGTTTGGACCTGCTCTCTTCCCCTCCTCCCCTCCTTCCCCTTCTGCCTAATCCCCCCTCCCCCACACTGCTCTCCCCTCCTCTTTTACAAGAGCTTTGAAGGTTGGAGGAATTTCTGGAGATGGTTGGGTAAATGCTCTTGGTACACTATTCCTACCCCCCCCACCCAATTTCTTCTATATTCAATAAATAGATGTTAATTGTTAATAAGTATGGCTAATTGAATGGACTGTTCTACAAATATGAGGATGACTTACTGAGAGAGGAAAGAAAAGAAGAGGGGTGGGAATAAACTATAGATTTTGTATTTTTGAATGATATTTCATTTTATCCCTCAGCTTAAATTGAGAAACTATCCCAAGAAGCTGTCTGTGTGAGAGTGTTTGTGTGTGTGCATGTGTTGGTGTGTATGTTTGTACACCTGAAGGGAAGAAAATAATCTGAGCATTACTGGTCTCTTCCTTTCCTGGTGGTCAGTAGGAATATTGTAGAGATATCACAGTATTTTAGGAAGAATATTCCAAGAAGGTGCCAGAGTAGTTTGATTGGCACCATTTACCTGGTGAATTGAGGTGCTGTCAAATCACAAACAAGTCACATTCCCTCTTTGGGTTAATATCACACTATCTTTCTAAGGAAGGAGGCAGCAGACAAACCTATCTGGGCTGCTACTGCTACTCAAGAGTCTCAAATTTCAACAGGGGTAAACTCTAAGTGTCATATATAATCTCCACCTATATTATTATCCATCAGGAGATCTGGATTATCTATCATGGTGTGGTCAAAAAAGTATAGTCTTGGTGCTAGAAGACCAGGGTTCATATCCATTATACTTCCTGTTGCTGTGAAAGAAGATTGTGGGGAGAGAGAAGAAATTGTGCTAAATAAGAAAAAAAAGAAAATTACTGTGTAGGAAGATTGGGAGATGGTTATGGATGCAGAGAGTTGAGTTGCTGAGATTAAAGAAAAGAAGTAGAGTGGGGTTGTTAAGTTATTAAGGTCTGACAATTGTAAAAGTTTTAATCAACTATTTATGTTTGAGGTATAAACACTTATAAGCAGTTCATTTTTTAAGTAAAAATTTCAGCCATTACAAATAATAGGCATAAATTATGTAGTGACTTGATTAACCATGTAATATTTGTATTTCTGCTACAGCTGTGTTCCAAGCAAACATAGGGTGACTTTCTCCTCATGGAGAATGTGAAAAAAACTCAGAAACAGAAGCAAGCATTCAACTGAGAAAAAAAAAACAAATTCTGCATTGGAGGAGAGGAGATGACCCTTGTCATCTGGTTGAAATGTTTGATTGCAGAGGTGAGGAAGGAGATTCAAAATTAGAGATTCAGAGTTGAAGCTTCAAAACAGACTTGAGGCACCTCCTCAAGATCTGCATCCTCATCCAGCAATGAGCTGGATGGTATGAGGATGAAGAAGTTATTGGAGAGACACTGAAAGAGAGAGAGAGAGAGAGAGACAGACAGACAGACAGACAGAAAGAGACAGATAGAGACAGACAGACAGAGATACAGAGACAGAGAAAGAGACAGAGAGATTAGCATTACAAAGTTAACATATGAGAGGTCATCCAGTAAAGGCCAGAGGATGAAGAGTTGGTGATTCCCTACTAGAAGGAGTGGTAATAAGTCAGTTTTTTGTTAGCCTGATAACAACAGAGAGGTCTATTGTAAACCCAGGACAGCTATCCACAACATAATAGAGAACCTACCATGACCTGACAAAGTAGATGATAAATACTCCTTTCTAGTGATTCATGTGGACTGATAATTCTAGACATTTTCAAATACAAATGACACTTCCAGAAGGAGAAACTTTAAAAGTATTGGAGATGATTATGAATTCTTAGGTAAGAAAATGAAGTTAATAATGTGTTTTTCTTTTTTTTGCCTATTGGAGGCAAGAGATGCAGAAGAGAAATACTAATCTGAAAAATGAACAGATAGCTAAGAAGATGTATCCAAGGATGAAGTGTGAATTTCTGGACCTTAGTTTAAATTCACAGTGTTCCAAAAGTTTAGAACAGGCTTAAATTTTAATAGTATAAAATTACATTAAGACTTTTGGAACATCTAGATAAGAATGATAGATTCTTGGCCACAGGTGAAATACACCTAACAAAGAATGGTAAAAAATGTTTAAGGAAGGGATCTTCTTTCCTCATCTCAACTGCTGTAATGCACAGAATGTAATCACAGAGTATAAAGTTTATATTAAGGACTTTTCTTACAACTGTAATATGTCAATAAACCCTTAATCAGATTGAGAGAGCTTTGGCTATTTTATTAATGCAACTCACATCACACAGAAAACAAACAATTCGGTGGTTAATGACTGTAAGTTTAGAAGAACTTTGTTGAGGCAAGTCCTTCACCTGTAACAGAGGGCTTTAAGGAGGTAGAGTGAATTTTCTCTCCTCTCCACCTCCATATAACCTATGATTTGAGCTACTGGACCTGTGGGAGACAATTCGTTCATCTGAGAATAGAGAAACACACCGAAAGATAGACAAAAATACAAGCAGCTTCAAGGAGCACGACCCCTTCTCAACAGAGGAATGTTCCAGTTATAAAATCAAGAAAAGAAAAGACCTTAGAAGTCTCACCAAATGGCTCACCCAGTAGCGACACTGTACTCAATAGGAGCTGTGTGAGGATCCTATAAGAGAGAAATGACTTCTAAGCCCAACAGGGTTATCCTGAAAATGTAAAAGTAGTCATACCTCTTGATTCCTAATCAGAAGGTGGGAGTGCAAGTTGAGAAAGTAACCCTGAATGCATGTTACGTGATAGGCATTCTATGTAGAATATATTTGGGTCTCACATTAATTTCCTGGAGAGATCTTCCATCAGTGGCCCTCATTTTTAGATAACCAATGTTTATAGATATCCCTGGATAAAACTTATTGAATTGTTTTCTCCTTGTTTTCTTTTAAATTTATAATTAGACAGTCAATTTTCTGTTGTATTTCCTTTACAAGTAACAAAAGTTCCTTTGAAATAGCTTTTGCTTACATGGATGCTTAAAAACTAACATGTGTTGTATTATAAATAGCTATTGTAAATGTTAGGGGCAGCTAGGTGGTGCAGAAGATAGAGCACCAGTGCAGGAGTCAGGAGGACCAGAGTTCAAATATCACCTCAGATACTTGACACTCACTAGCTGTGTGACCTTGGACGAACCAGTTAACCAACCCCAGTTTCCTCATCCTGGGTTATCTCCAGTCATCCTGATGAATATCTGGTCACTGGATTCAGATGGCTGAGGAGAAGTGAGGCTGGTGACCTGCACAGACCTCCCTCACCCAAAACAAAGTCAGGTGCAAGTCATGCTATGATTTCTCTGATGGCATGGGTCTTCCTCAGCAATGAAGGATGAATACATTGTAAATGTTATCAAGGCTATACCTCACATGGAGCATGCGGTGTCATGTGTGGCTTGAAGTGCAGACAGAGTAGACATCTCTAACTTTTTCTCCTCCCATGAAGTCCTGTGAGTGCAGGTAGAACAGAATATTGAAGAATAATGATGAAGTCAATGTAGTTGTCTTTGGGGTTCAAGGTGGCCTCTTTGCCTGGCCCTGCTCTAGTTTCCTGAAGCTGAACCAGAAGATTTTAACATCATTACCAATGCTGCATTCTCTTTGCTAAGATAGCTAACAAAATTATAGCTATATGATCCACAAATATAACCCAAAGTATATCTGTTACTTTAATAATTATCTAATGAAGGTGTTCTTCTGTTAGCACTTTGAGTACTCCATTCTCTTGGTCCTCTATCTCTCCAAGAGGAATGGTCTTAAACATTACATCATCTCCCACATGATTGCCTTAGATTCTATGGTGCCAGTTCAGCATCACTGATGTTCTTGCTCCTGTGGACCACACTTGAGAAGGCCTAGATCTTGCTAAGGCTGAATCCTGTGAGTTATGTTGATCTTTGAAGCTCAGGAGTACCTATCTCAACTTGGACATTAGTGGCAATGGGTTTTGCATCTACATAGATCTGATGACAGATACCATGTACCTGGATATGGGTGCCTGGGTCTTGTACCAAACCCAGGAACAATCTTTGTAGGACAATTTCTTCCTCTAATCTCAAATCCTACAGCACCTATCTCTATCAAGTCTGGGTGCTCCATCCTGAGTAGGTACTTAAAAGGATCTTTTCTTTGTTATTAGAGAAGTATTATAGATAAAATTAGCCTAGGCATCTTTTGATCCATTACCCTCAAATATCTCAACAAGAGTTTATAAACATTTATGCCAACATCTGGCCTTGTTCCTATAAAGTTATCCACTGCCTTGGCAACTTAAATTACCTGTCAGACTCATCACTCTGTCTGGCTCATGGGCCTTCAAGTTCCCTGGTACACTTTTGTCTATCCTACCCATATCTCCCAGGATTGTTCTCCTGGGGGACATCATTCACCTCCAGAGAAAATGCTAATTTGGGGCCTATGATATAAGTATACCAAAGGTCCTCTGCCTTACTCAGATGAAATAGAGTTTCCATATTTAATTTTGACATTCAGTCTCTCTGCAGGAATGCCTCCTTTAATTAGAAGGCATCCTCCCTCTTTAAGCAGCACTTTATCCTTAGAGGATCAGTACAGAATTCTAGGAATACCTACCTACTGTCAATTCATAAGATATATATTTCTTTAGTCAAAATCTCAGATAGGACTAGAAAAAATTTCCTAAATTTTCTCATTACCTTAACATCAGTAGCCTTAATTGCACTTTCTTCCAATCTTTTTATCTTTCTTAATGTCCTTTTCTTAAATTATGGGTCTTCTCTTAATAATTGGAGACCAACATGCTTTTTCAACTTCAAAAGCAAGATTCCCTTAGTTTCCATCTTTTTTAGAATTTCTTCCATGTGTACTCACATCAATACAGATATATTAATGCAATTAATAAATGCAAAGTATTAAGGCAACAATAGTCTATTGAATTAATATACTATAATTAGACAATATAGCACCACAACAAAAGACATGAATTTAAATTATGAAAACAGTGTGTATCAAAGTATAACCATTATAGATAGAAGTATAATTCAGACTTTGAAGAAATATATCTTATTAATAAATTCAGCAAACATAATAAGATGAAGTCTTTCAATAAATGAAAAAATATTTTTTAAAAAGTCCTGGATACACCCAGGAAAAGCAAAATTATCTATATTTCTAAAAATAATCTTATTACAAAAAAGAAAAAAATTAAATTAAATATTTTACAGAATGGGAAGTCAAAATCTGCTATCTGTCAGAAACTAAGTAAAAAAAAATGCCCAAGATTCAGACTGTTTGCCTGAACTGTCATCCATTCAAATACAAAGGGCTATGTAAGAAATGAGCCTAAAGAGAGTGCCATAAGATACACCATCACAAAAAAATCAATTTGAATAATAAAATCCTCCCTCCAAGTCTTCACACATACACACACACACACACACACACACACACACACTATAAGCTCACAAATAGAAAATGTAAACTAGATTGTAGGTAGAAAACAGTTACTATTTTTATTCAATGGGCCAGCAAAAGTATAAATAAACCTAAATCAATGAATCTTATGGAATTGAAAGGTAGAGATTTCAGTGTCTATTCAAAAAAGCCTGAGGTTGTTTGAGTTTAAAAGGTAAACCTAAATAGTCCCGTTCAGAAACAATTTTTTTATTTATTTAGTATTTAATTTTTCCCAGTTACACATGAAAACAAATTTTGCATTCATTTTTAAAACTTTGAGTCCCAAATTCTCTCCCTCCCTTCCTCCTCATCCCGCTCTTTGAAAAGGCAAGCAAGTTCATATAGGTCATAAATGTGTAGTCATGTAAAGCTTATCCATAATAGTCATGTTGTGAAAGAAAACATGAACAAAACAAAACCCTCAAGAAAAATCAAGTAAAAAAAGAAAAAAGTATGCTTCAAGTATTCAGACACCACCAGTTCTTTCTCTGGGGATGGATACAGCATTTTTAATCTTAAGTCATTCAGAGTTGCCATGTATCACTGTATTGCTGAGAGTAGCTAAATCATTCAAAATGGATCATCTTACAATGTTGCTGTTACTTTGTACCCTGTACATTTCATTTTGCATCAACTCATGCAAGTCTTTCCAGGTTTTTCTGAGAGAATCCTGCTCATCATTCTTATAGCACAATAATAGTATTCCATCATAATTACATGCCACAACTTGTTCAGTCGTTCCCCAATTGATGGATATCCCTTCAATTTCTAATTCTTTACCCCTAGAAAAGAGCTGCTACAAATGTTTTTGCACACATAGATCCTTTTGCTTTTCACTTTTTATTTCTTTTGGGATACAGACTTAGTAGTGGTATTGCTAGGTCAAAAGGTATGAATGGTTTTATAGTCCTTCAGGCATACTTACAAATTGTTCTATAGAATGGATGAATCAGTTCACAATTCTGACAACAATACCTTAATATCTTCTTTTCCCCGTGTCTCCTTCAACATTTGTCTTTTATCTTTTCTCTCCTATCAGCCAAGGTTTCCCAGTGCATCCTGGGTCATCTCCAGTCATCCTGAGGAATATCTGGTCACTGGATTCAGATGGCTCTGGAGGAGAAGTGAGGCTGGTGACCTGCACAGCCCTCCCTCACTCCAAACAAAGTGAAGTGCAAGTCATGTCATGATTTCTCTGATGGCATGGTCTTCTTCAGCAACGAAGAATGAACACAACAACCTATCAGTGCCTCAGAATTGTTTTAATTTTTGTTCCTCCACTCAATAATGAGTGAGATTATTTTTTCATATGACAGTAGATAGCTTTAATTACTTCATTTGAAAACTGATCATATCTTTTGATCATTTGTCAATTGGGAAATGACTTATTTTGATAAATGTGACACAGTTGTTTATATGTGAGAGAAATGAGAATTTTATCAGAGAAACTTGCTTCAAAATTTTTTTACGGTTACTGTTGCTAACTGTATTTTCTTTCATCCTACTCCCCCACCCCCATTTATTCTATTCTCTCTCCTAACAAGTATTTTGCTTCTGCCTCTTCCTCCAGTATGCCCTCTAATCCATCACCCTCCCCTTTCTCTTATCCCCTTCCCCTTCTATTTTTCTATAAGTTAAGATAGATTTCTATCCCCCATTGTCTGTGTATTTTCGATCCCCAGTTACATGTAAAAATAATTTTTAACATTTGCTTCAGGCGGGATGGAGCCAAGACGGCGGACTAGAAAGACACACTTACACAGGGTCTCCCCACACAGCTCACAAAATATGTGTAGAGAGGGACTATCAACAAATTCTGGAGCAGCAGAAGTGGAGAACAAATGAGTGGAGGAGATTTCCAGCCCAGGGTGACCTGAAAGGGCCACGAAAAAGTCGGTTGCACTGGCTGCAGAACTGAACCCAGACCAGCCTTGGCCGTGCAGCCTGAGGAGACTCTGGGAGGAGTACACCACAAGGGCAAAATCTCTCGTCACAGCAGGGGGTCCTCAGATCCCTCAACCCACAGGTGTCAAAGGTCAGTGACAGGGTTTTATCAGCTGACCACGAAGGGAGAAGGGCCTTCCCATAGGTCTGGCAACAGGCAGCTGCCACAGAGGCTGCACAGCAGCCCGTACAGAAGCTCCCTTGTTGAAGCGTAAAAACCTCTGGGGGCACTGAAGAGCTGAGTCTTACCTCAGCCCTAGGTGGAGGCCCTGGGCAAGCTGGTCTTTGTCTCACACTGAATGGTGGCCCTGACCATCCAGCTTATCTGAAAATCAACCCCCAGTGCTGACTTGGCAGAACTGAAGGCCAGGTGAGTGTGGAGAGGTAATTGCTAAGATTCTGGGCACAAAAATACCTCTCTCCATACAGACCAGTACATGCTTGATTGTACCACTTTGGAGGAACTGAGATCTCACAGATCCCCAGAGTATACCCTACTCTTGGCAAAGGACCCAAAAGTCAAGTAACTGGCTGGGAAAATGCCCAAAAAAGGAAAAAAAAATAAGACTTTCTTGGTGAACAGATACCTCCTCCCATCCTTTCAGATAAGGAAGAATAATGCTTATCATCAAGGAAAGACATAAAAGTCAAGGTTTCTCTATCCCAAACATCCAAAATAAATATTTAATGGGCTCAGGTCATGGAAGAGCTCAAAAAGGATTTTGAAAATCAAGTAAGAGAGGTGGAGGAAAAACTGGGAAGAGAAATGAGAGAGATGCAAGAAAAGCATGAAAAGCAGGTCAACACCCTGCTAAAGGAGACCCAAAAAAATGCTGGAGAAAATAATAACTTTAAAAATAGGCTAACTCAACTGGCAAAAGAGGTTCAAAAAGTCAATAAGGAGAAGAATGCTTTAAAAAGCAGAATTAGCCAAATGGAAAAGGAGGTTCAAAAGCTCACTGAAGAAAAGAGTTCTTTAAAAATTAGAATGGAATAGATGGAGGCTAATGACTTTATAACAAAACAAAACCAAAAGAATGAAAAAATGGAAGCTAATGTGAATATCTCATTGGAAAAACAACTGACCTGGAAAATAGATCCAGGAGAGACAATTCAAAAATTATGGGACTACCTGAAAGCCATGATCAAAAAAGAGCCTAGACATCATCTTTCATGAAATGATCAAGGAAAACTGCCCTGATATTCTAGAACCAGACGGCAAAATAAGTATTCAAGGAATCCAACAATCACCTCCTGAAAGAGATCCAAAAAGAGAAACTCCTAGGAACATTGTGGCCAAATTCCAGAATTCCCAGGTCAAGGAGAAAATATTGCAAGCAGCTAGAAAGAAACAATTCAAGTATTGTGGAAATACAATCAGGATAACACAAGATCTAGCAGCTTCTACATTAAGGCATCAAAGGGCATGGAATATTAAATTTCAGAAATCAGAGGAACTAGGACTAAAACCAAAAATCACCTAGCCAGAAAAACTGAGTATAATACTTCAGGGGGAAAAATGGTCTTTCAATGAAATAGAGGATTTTCAAACATTCTTGATGAAAAAACCAGAGCTGAAAAGAAAATTTGACTTTCAAACACAAGAATGAAGAGAAGCATGAAAAGGTAAACAGCAAAGAGATGTCATAAGGGACTTACTAAAGTTGAACTGTTTACATTCCTACATGGAAAGACAATATTTGTAACTCTTGAAACTTTTCAGTATCTGGGTAGCTGGTGGGATTGCACACACACACACACACACACACACAGAGAGAGAGAGAGAGAGAGAGAGAGAGAGAGAGAGAGAGAGAGAGAGAGAGTGAATTGAAAAGGATGGGATCATATCTTAAAAAAATGAAATTAAGTAGTGAGAGAGAAATATATTGGGAGGAGAAAGGGAGGAATGGAATGGGGCAAATTATCTCTCATAAAAGAGGCAAGCAAAAGACTTTTTAGTGGAGGGAAAAAGAGGGGAGGTGAGAGAAAAACATCAAGCTTACTCTCATCACAATCGACTAAAGGAAGGAATAAAGTGCACAATCATTTTGGTATGAAAATCTGTCTTACAATACAGGAAAGTGGGGGAGAGGGGGGATAAGCAGAGTGGGGGGATGATGAAAGGGAGGGTAATGGGAGGAGGGAGCAATTTGAAGTCAACACCCTTGGGGAGGGACAGAATCAAAAGAGAGAATAGAAGCAGCAGGATAGGATGGAGGGAAATATAGCTAGTCTTACACAACACGACTATTATGGAAGTCATTTGCAAAACTACACAGATATGGCCTATATTGAATTGCTTGCCTTCCAAAGGGAAGGGGTGGGGAGGGAGGGAGGAAGAGAACTTGGGAGTCAAAGTTTTAGGAACAACTGTTGAGTAGTTTTCTTGCTACTAGGAAATAAGAAATACAGGTAATGGGGTATAGAAAGTTATCTGGCCCCACAGGACAAAAGAGAAGATGGGGACAAGGGAAGGGAGGGATGTTAGAAGAGAGGGCAGATTGGTGATAGGGGCAATTAGAATGCTTGGTGTTTTGGGGTGGGGGGAGGGGAGAAATGGGGAGAAAATTTGGAACCCAAAATTTTGTGAAAATGAATGTTAAAAGTTAAATAAATAAATTTTTTTCAAAAAGCCATTTGCTTTTAAACTTTGAGTTTCAAACTCTCTCCCTTCCCCACCTCCACCCTCATTGAGCAGGCAAGCAATTCAATGTAAATTATACATGTGTAGTCATGCAAAACATTTCCATAATAGTCATGTTGTGAAAGACTGTATTTTCCTCCATTCTATCCCATCCCCCATTTATTCTGTTCTCTCCTTTCACCCTCTCTCTCCTCAAAAGTGCTTTGCTAGTGCTCCTCCTCATCCCAGGACTATGACCTAGATCTAAGTATGGGAAAAGCAACAGAGTCCTGCCTCAGTACTAGCAAAGAGACGCCTTCTGACCAGTTGTTTGATCCCCTTACTGTGTATAGGATGAGAGTTCTGGAAGCAGCCGCTGCCACTGCCAGTGCTTATTCAGTCACTCTCAAAGGCTGCTCCTGCTTTGCTGGGGACTGTGCTGGGGCCAGGGCTAGACTGTGCTCCTCTCTCACCCAGAACTGACAGACTTCTCCTACTGACCTTCTAAGCTGTCTTCGGTGTTTGTAGGCTGAGAAGTCTGGAAACCTCCATAGCTGACAATGATTCAGTGCCCTGAGGCCTATTCTGGGTTTGCTAGGGCCTAGTCTATGCTGGTATGGCCTGCGCTGCATTGTGCTCCTCTCCCAGTCTGATACAACAGACCTTTCCTGTTGACACTCCAGGTTGTTTCACTCTGTCTTTTTGTGGGTTCCACAGCTCTAATATTTGTTTAGAGTAATTTATTTCTAAATATTTGGAGGAGTTTGGGGGATAGCTCAAGTGAGTATCTGTCTTTACTCCACCATTTTGGTTCTGCTTCATCAATACCTACCCTTGAGAACAATTTACTGAAGAACCACAGAAAAAGGGAAAAAAAATTTCCAAAGTTAAAAAACCTCTACAATTTCTAACAGATAAATGCCTGGAAATTATATTCTTATGGACAATGATTTTACATGTAACACAGCCTTCCCTGGCTTCCAATGTCTACAGGTTAGCAAAGTCATGAAAATCTATTTGCCTCAATTTCCTTCTCTGAAAAACAGTACATACCTCCCAAGATTGTTGTGAAGATTAAATGAAGCAATATTGGTAAAAATTGCTTAGCATCATGCCTGGCATATAGTAGATACCATATAAATCCTTACTCCCTCCCCTTCTTCTTCCCTTCCTTCACACAAGTGCAATCACAAATATGAGCAAAACAGATTTTGCTTACCTAAAACACATGTGCCTAGTACAGAGGTTGGCAAATTATGAGCTATGAGTCAAATTCAGCCTGCCACATGTTTTCATACTGCCTGCAATTTAAGAAAGGCTTTCACATTTGTAAATCAACAGTACAAAAATATGTGGTGGACTGAATATGGTTTGTTGCTTATCGTTTGCCAATCCCTGGCCTAGTACACACTGTGTGAGCTCATCTTTTTTCTTTTTTTTAAATTTTAGGTAGACAGAAATTTCTTAACTTGTTATGAAATGAGTCCAAACAGCTTGCTGAGATCCTTATGGCATCACCTCTAAGTATTTAATGTACTTGGACATCACATCTATTTGGTACCTAGGTTCTTTTTCTTTTTAAGTTTACATGTTTATCATAGGAGAAAGTTAGGGACTCTTTCTGGATTGTTCTTTGTATGACAGGGATCTTTTAGGGGAAATTTCAGATGTTATAAGCCTCAGCATATGTGTATATGTGTATATCTATCTATACATTTTTTTAAATTAATGAAATACTTTTTAATTTAAGGCTATATTGAAACTATATGTATATACATATATATGTACACAAAGGGCGGGAGAGAGAGAGAGAGAGAGAGAGAGAGAGAGAGAGAGAGAGAGAGAGAGAGAGAGAGAGAGAGATGATGATGGTAGCTATGTGGCACAGTAGATAGAGTGATGGGCCAAGAGTTAGGAATACTCATCTTCCTGAGTTCAAATATGACCTCATGCACTTACCAGCCGTATGATCCTGGGCAAGTCACTTTACTCTACCTCAGTTTCCTTATCTATAAAATGAACTGGAGAATGGCAAGTCAGTCTAGTATCTTTGCCAAGAAAATCTCAAATGGGGTCACGAAGAGTTGTTAATGTCTGAAATGACTGAACAGCAACAATATATACATGTATGTATATATATATACATGTACATATGTATATGTGTATATAGGCATACCTATAGATTTACATATAGACATATATTTTTCAGCACCACATAGAACATTTTAAAAAACTGATCATGCATTAGGACATAAAGATATTACAAATAAATTCAAAAAGGTGTAAATATTCTTTACAAATTATAATGCAATAAAATCAATTCAGGGAGCACAATCAAAAGCTTACAGACCTAAATGGAGACTTCACAATGAAATCCTAAATAATGTATGAGTCAATGGACAAATGACAGAAATAACAGCGTGAAAGAAAATTATAATGATGAAACAACATGTCAAAACTTTTCGAATACAAAAACAAATCTCTTAAGAAAAATGATATCCTTAAAAGCATACATTAACAAAATTGAAAAGAAGAGGAATAATGAACTGAATGTGCATTTTAAAAATTTGAACGTCAACAGATAAACAAGCATAAAATAAATGCAAAAGAGATGTGAATAATTAACAGAGAAACAAACTAGAAACTAAACCTGCAAATGAAAAGTAAATCTAATAGGTGATTCTTTGAAAAGACTAACAAAATTAATAAATCTTTAGCCTATCTAATTAAAAAATAAAGGACAAAAAAATTGAATCAACAAAATAGCAAGTGGATAAGGTGAAATTCTGACAAAACAAGAAGAAACATAAGTAAGTATCAGAACGTACTATGAACAGTTGTATACCACCAAATTAGAGAATTCAAAAGAAATACACAAAATATTTTTTAAAAATATAAAATAGCTTAGTCAAGTGAAGACAAAATGGATATTAAATAATTCAATCTCAGAAAAAATAGAAATAAGAAATAGAAAAAATATGAAATACTTATTAAAGAAAAAATGGATATGGAAAACTAACTCATGATAAATATCTGAGAAGAATTTCATCAGTCTTTTAAAGAACAATTAGTACCAATCGATAAAGGAAATTTTTGACAAAATATGACATTTATTTATGTTAACACTCTAAAAAGTATAGGCAAGGAGGATTTTTTTAATATTATAAAAATTATCTTCCTTCTTTCCTTCCTTCCTTCTTTTCTTCCTTCTTTTTTTCTTTTCTTTTTTCCTTCCTTCATTTCCTCATTCCTTATTCCTCTCTTCTTCTTTGCTTCTCTTTTTAATTGATGGTTGAGCTGTATCGAAGGGAGTTGTAGGCAATAATCAAGCCAAAACAAAGAAAAGCCATCAAACTATTTTTAAAATACACATAAGAAAGTTCATAAGGAAGCACAGACAAGCAGGTCACTTTTGAATATGATATGAATAATGTTTATGTACTTAAAGGTAAGCAAGCAATATGAAATGCAGATTCATGGTTTTATAAAGATCCTCTTTTTGTGTTCTGCTATATGTGTGGAAATGCTTTTTTATATATCAGTGATTTTTAAAGATAATTAAGTAAAACTAGAATTAGCACAGTCAACGAATGTGAAATGGAAGAGATCTAACTGGGTAACTACAAAAAGGATAAGGAAAATTTTTTTAAAAAAAGGAATGACCTCTAGAAAAGCCTGGCAGTTAGCTAGGAGGGTTGTTACTGATTTTTTTACTATGTATTTTACTGTTCTTAAAGTTGGAAGAATAATCAGAAAACCAATAAAAATAAAACAAAATAAAATAGCTGCTAGCCATTGCTATAATGAGAGAGTGGAGGGGAGCAAGCTTTTATTAAGTACCTGCTAAGTGTCAGGAATATTACAAATATCTCATCCTTATCCTTATTATTTATATATATATGTGATATATATGCCATATATATATATATATGTGTGTGTGTGTGTGTGTGTAATATATAAGCCTTAGCCTTATATATTACAAATATCTCATCCTTACAACAACCCTGTGAAGTCGATATTACTCCCATTTGACAACTGAGAAAACTGAGGCATTCAGTGATTAAGTGATTTGCCCATCATCAAACTGCTAGTAATTCTCTGAGACTGAAGCTGAAGTGCCACTGAGAGGGAAACATATTTGTCACGGACAAAGCAACAAAAAACCTGAAATGCTAAAGTTTAAAAAAGGACATTTTTTTAAACTGATGAAACACTTTTTAATTTAAGGCTATATTGAAACTGTTATCAGAAGAGCATACAAGCTCTGGACATTTTCATCAGATTGCAAAATATCCACCCTAAAATGTTTTGGACATTTCTTTCTTTCTCCTAGTGGTTCAGAAATTCTTTTTCTCATTTAGAGAATCATGAACTCTCTCAGGGGGGAACGAGGTGGCACAGTGGAGAGTCCAGAAGATTCCTCTTCTTGAGTTGAAATCTGGCTTCAGACAGAGCTGTGTGATCCTGAGCAAATCACTTATCCCTGTTTGTCTTTGTTTCCTCATAAATAAAATAAGCTGGGGAAGGAAATGGCAAACCACTCCAGTACTTTGCTAAGAAAACTCCAAATGGGGTCACAAAGAGTTGTACATGACTGAAAATCTACTGAACAAAAGCTGAACTCTCTTTTATTGATATACAGAGGGGTAGCATTTTTCTGGAACTTCAGAAATACCCAAATCAAGATGGATTACTGCAAGTTGACCTAGTACCATGCACATAAAGCAAAATCTAAGGACCAGAACTTACCCAAGGTTCTTGGTCAAGGTAGCAGCAGTCTGGAGGAGTCAGAGGAAAGCAATGAGCCCTTTATTCTGAAATCTAGCAGACAACAAGATGGAAGGCATCTGCCCTAAGCCTCTCTAAGCTTTGGGGGTTAAGTGTTGAAGCAGAGTGGTTCCAAGGAGAAGGAGAAGTGGTACATTTTGGGGAAAAATAGATTGCAATAGCAAGAGATTTTTGTGACAATATGAACTGGGAGTTTGGGCAAGGAAACAAGGAAGGGGAGAAGCTAGGCCCAGACTAGCAGACTAAGTGACAAAGTTCTAGGACTGTATCAGGATGCCACTCTTTAAACTCAATGTAATTTTTTCTGGTTTTCTTCCACATATCAAGAAAGATTAACAAATTTATTCCATATATGAATAAAATATGATTCAGTAGCCTGTAGATTCATCTGATTTAAGTTCAACTGAAATCTATATGCAGTCAAAATCAGAAAAAAATTAGATTGCTAGTCAAAGATACACTTAATATACAATCTGATAAAGTGTTAACAAATTAAAGAATATGTATTGAAAATCTTGTGAATGTAATAAAAAATAATGTAAAAGAAGTAACTGCAGCAAAAGGAGTACATTCTACATTTTAAAAGATTTTTAAGACATAAAAAGTTAATGTTTATTTTATGGCAACAAATTAATTATTTTACTTTGTCCCAGGGTCCCATTATACACATTAATGTGTGTAAGCCATATCTAGTCTTTTTGAAGTGCTATTTAAGATAGTGGCATATATGTATGTATGAATGTATTACTTATATATACGTCACACATATGTGTATATATATGTGTGTGTGTATTGATAGAGAGATAGATAGAAAGATAGGTAGGTAGATAGATAGATAGATAGATAGATAGATAGATAGATAGATAGATAGATAGATGATAGATAGATAGATAGATAGATAGATAGATGATAGATAGATAGATAGATAGATAGATAGATAGATAGATATAACACATTTATAAGGAAGTCTAGTTTATTTCTCAGAAGCTAAAGCTGGCTCAGTGTTCTGGGGGAAAAGTGCAATTCTTAGGTGTTCTGTGACCACAGCTGCTGATTTGCATGTGGTAGAGAAATTGCTAATTACTTAGCCACAGCTGGTGAAAAGGAATGACTACTCTGCTCTCTACTAACCATTTGTTTCTGGAAGAAGGAAGAGAAGACAAAAGACACTTCTCTGCATTGCACCTATTTTGCTGAGAAGTGGAGGAAAAGAAAAATATTTGCAAAGAGGCAGAGTTGGAAAGGCTTTTGCCAGAATTAAAATTAGGATCCCTGCATTTTCCTAAGAGTATAATGTTTTCAGCAAGATGCATGAGGTAAGGCTGAAGCTGAAAGAGACAAATACTTGAGGTGCTGTATTGGAGTAAACTCAGTTGAATAATGAACCAGTTTAGAAGCAGAGCTTCAGAAAAGCCCAGTCACTTCATCCAGCTGAGATGACGCTCATTTTAGCAGTAGAAGCTATCATCACATGTCAGGTATATTCATCAAAGAACTTTAATGGATTGTCACTGAAGCAAATAATAATTTATAACATTTGCATTTCATTTTCAGGTCTAAAAAGTACTTTAAAATATTATCTTATTTTATCCTTTAAATAACCCTGGAAGGTAGGAGTCATTACTATGCTCATATTACAGAAAAGGAAACTGAGGCAGGAAGCGGTTAAGTGACTTGTCCAAGGTTATCCATTGTCATCAAGTCTTTCTGATTCTGAGGCAGCTAGGTGGTACAGTAGATACAGCACTGGGCTTGAAATCAGACTAGACCTAACTTCAAACCTGACCTCAAACAGTTACTACTTGCACAAGCTGGGAGAGTGGATTAACCTCTTATTGCCTCAGTTTCTTCAACTGTAAAATGAGGATAATAATAGTTTTGATAAGACTACAGATCTGCAAATCAGGTAAGCTGAACTGCTAACAAATTCCTCTGCTTTTACAGTATCAACCACTAATCTGTAAAGAGTTTTCGATTTGGGTGCATTAATTCTTCAGAGAATGTTTAATGACATAAGAAACTGTAAATATGTCCATCTCTCTGGGCTTTTAAAAAAGAAATCCTACCTATTCAACTTTTTTTATTTCTCATTCAAATTTTTATTTCTCATTCAAGTGGTTATGTAAAAGGAAAAGGTAGTTGATTCTATGTTGACCCATCAAAACTTAAGAAGTTACAGAATTGTCAATAGAAGAAAAGTAAACTGCAATTTCAACATGAAATTCTTCAGAACATTTCACAGTTGGGCTTAAGGGGAATTTAATGTAAGAAATCATCTCTGAAAGAAAAAACCAAACAACAACAAAACTAATGGTTAAAAATCATTTCATTTAAAAATATATACACATATAGGTATATGTGTGTATTAAAATCCAACAACTAGAATACCATCTTAAACATTTGCAAAAACCTACCAGGCAAAATTATGAGAGCTACACTTACCACTGCCTTTTAAATTCATATCTGTATAGCTTTCACAGAAGATGTAATGCGATAATTACCTCAATTTCTAAAACAACTCAATTTTAAAGAAGAAAATGACCTCATCTTTGAAAGTAAAAGTGTTTTTGGTTTTAAATCAACTTAACTCTGTCCTTGTTGCATTTTCTCAGGGGTGCTATAATAGAATCTACTGCAAAGTTTTCCAGGTATTTGTGTTGTATTGTGATTTATTTTCTTTTTCGAATCTAATACTGGTTGATTCATTTTTTTGTTTGTCTAGATTCTTTCATTTTCTATCTCCCCTTAAGCAGCTCTCTCACTATCTCAGCGATTCCTTCCTCATAGTTATTTTCCCTCCTCTTTGTATTTTTGCCCTGTGGCATAAACAGTGCCTATCCAGTAAACAAACAAACAAATGAGATGGAGCCAAGAGGGTGGAGTAAAAGCAGGTACTTGCTTGAACTCTCCCCCAAACACCTCCAAACACTTGCAAAAAAAAAACTTTGTAAAAAAAATTTTTTTACACGTCAATTTACTAAACAAATTCTAGACTATCAGAACCTACAAAATGACAGAGTGAAACAAATTTCTAGTTCAAGACAACCTGGCAAGTCTATAGGAAAACTCTGTTGCACCAGTGTGAGAAAGGAGCACAGTCCAGCAAAGGCAGCTCTGGAACAGACAGGGTCATAGTAGTACTCAGGGCATTGAATCACTGGCAGCAGTGGTGGTTTCCAGATTTCTCAATCCACAAACCCCAAAGACAAGTTAGATGGTCAGTAGGAAAGATCTATTAAACCTGGCTGAAAGAGGAGTATGGGCTGACCCTAATACCAAGGTGGCAGCAGCAGCAACAATGACAGAAACTGCTTTTGGAGTTATCAGCCTACAGACAGTGGTGGGATAAAGCAGCTAATTAGAAGTGGATTGCAGGAATCTCCTTGCTGGCACTGAAGGAGATATCTCTTGCTTTGCCTGGGATTGGATCTGGGTCACAGTCCTGGGTGATTGTCCTGGGGTGGGGAAGAGTGCTGGCATGGTGGAGCTTGTCATGGCTATTGAGAGGGAATCCTCCTCATAGTTCCAAGGTGTGATTGTTTGTGGTTGCTTGTGGTCACAACAGAGCACAGACCAGGAGAGGAATAAACACCTCTTCTTGGATCATATCACCCTGGAAGAAATGAAAATTTGCAGATCCCTAGGAATATCTCTGAAAACAACTGCACAAAACCCCTTCTATCATCCCAGCCCCTCTTTCTTATCCCTTTCCTTTCTGTTTTCCTGTAGAAAAAGACAGATTGCTATACCTCATTCCCTGTATACATTATTTTCCAGTTGCATATAAAAACAATTTTTAACATTCATTTACAAAACTTTGAGTTCCACATTCACTCCCTTCCTCCCTACCCACCCTCATTGAGAAGGGAAGCAATTCAACATGGTAGTTAGGCAAAACACCTCCATAATATTCATGCTGTGAAAGACTAATTATATTTCCCTCCATCTTATCCCACCCCCACCCACACACACATTTATTCTATTCTCTCCTTTGACCCTGTCCCTTCTCAAAAGTCTTTGCTTCTGGTTACTCCCTCCCTCAATCTGCCCTCCCTTCTGTCATTCCCCCCTTTCCCCAACTTTCCTGTAGGGTTAGATAGATTTCCATATCCAACTGAGTGTATATGTTATTCCTTCCTTAAGCCAAATCCAATAAGAGTAAGGTTCACTCATTCTATCTTACCTCCTGCCTCTTTCCCTCCACTATAAAAGCTTTTCCTGCCTCTTTTATGTGAGATAATTTACCCCAATCTACCCCTCCCTTTCTCCTTCTTCCAGTACATTCCTCTCTAGCACCTTAATTTTATTGTTTAGATATCACCCCTTCTTAGTCAATTCACCCTCTGTTCTCTCTCTCTCTCTCTCTCTCTGTCTCTCTCTATGTATACACACACACACACACACACACACACACACACACACACGCGCGCGCACACACACACACATATGTTTCCCCCAGCTACTTTAATACTGAGAAAGGTCTCATGAGTTACAAATATCATCTTTCCATGTAGGGATATAAACAGTTCAATTTGAACAAGTCCCTTAAGATTTTTCTTTCCTGTTTCCTTTTTCATGCTTTTCTTGAGTCTTCAATTTGAAAATCTTCTCTATTCAACTCTGGTCTTTTCATCAAGAATGCTTTAAAGTCTTCTATTTCATTGAATATCCATTTTTTCTTCTGAAGGATTATACTCAGTTTTGCCAGGTAAATGATTTCTGGTTGTAATCCTAACTCCTTTGACCTCTGGAATATCATATTCCAAGCCCTCTGATCCAGTAGTATAGAAGCTGCTAAATTTTGTTTTATCCTAATTGTGTTTCCAAAATACTTGATATGTTTCTTTCTGGCTGCTTGCAATATTTCCTCCTTGACCTGGAAACTCTGGAATTTGGCCACAATATTCCTAGAAGTTTCCCTTTTGGAATCTCTTTCAGGAGCTGAACACTGGATTCTTTCAATTTCTATTTTTTCCTCTGGTTCTAGAATACCAGGGCCTTGGCCTAAAGGGGCCAAGGTCTCCCAGTGCATCCTGGGTCATCTTCAGTCATCCTGAGGAATATCTGGTCACTGGATTCAGATGGCTCCAAAGGAAAAATGAGGCTGGTGACCTTGCATAGCCTTCCCTCACTCAAAACAAAGTCAAGTAAAAGTTATGTCGTAATTTCTCTGATGGCAAGGTCTCCTTTAGCAATGAAGGATCAACATAACAACAACAATCATAATTTCTTGAAAGATGATGTCTAGGATCTTTTTTTGATCATGATTTTCAGGTAATCCAATAATTTTAAAATTCTCTGTATTGGAACTATTTTCCAGGTCAATTGTTTTTCCAGTGAGATATTTCACACTGTCTTCTACTTTTTTCATCCTTTTGGTTTTGTTTTATAATTTCTTAATTTCTCATAAAGTTATTAGTTTCAATTTGCTCCATTGTAATTTTGAAGGAATTGTTTTCTTCAGTGACCTTTTGGGTCTCCTTTTCCATTTGACCAATTCTGCTTTTTAAGGCATTCTTCTCCTCACTGGCTGTTTAAAACTTTTGTCATTTGCCTCAGTCTATTTTTAAGGTGTTATTTTATGAAGTATTTTGGGGTCTTCTTTAGCAAGCTATTGACTCCTTTTTCATTATTTTCTTGAACCACTGTCATTTCTTTTCCCAATTTTTCCTTTGCTTTTCTTGATTTTCAAAATCCTTTTTGAGCTCTTCCATGGCCTGCAACAAATTCATATTTTTCTTGGAGGCTTTGGATGTAGGAGCTTTGACTTTGTTGTCTTCTTCTGGTTGTATATTTTGATCTTTGTCACTAAAGTAAGATTCTATAGTCTGATTTTCCCCTCACTGTTTGTTCATTTTCCTGGTCAATCACTTGACTTTTAAGCTCTTTGTTAAGGCAGACCTCTGCTTCCAATGTGGCTGGTGTACTGTCCCAGGCTTCAAGGGTTTTGTGCAATTGTTTTCAGAGATACTTCTAGAGACCTGTAAATTTTCAGTTCTTTCAAGGTGATGTGATCAAAAAAGAGGTGCTTATCCCCCTCTCCTGGCTTGTGCCCTGTTCTGTGAGTGACCACAAGTATTCTTTTCTGCCTTGGAACTGTAAGGAGGATTCCTTCTCCACTGCCACCACAAGTTTCAGCATGCCAGTGTTCCTCCTCACCCTAGGACCACCACCTAAGACTGCAACCCAGATATTTTTTATTTGCCCAGGGAAAACAAGAGAATACTGCCTCAGTGTCCTTCAATCTTCCTCTGAGGAGCTGCTTGATTGCCCCCACTCTCTATGGGTTGAGAGCTCCAGAAACACCTGCTGTCACTGCTGCTGCTGCTGCCAACCTGGGATTGGAGCCATCCCATACTCCTCTCTCACCCAGGTCCCACAGACCTTTCCTACTGACCTTCTAAGTTGTCTTTAGTATTTGTGGGTTGAGAAGTCTGGGAATCACCACAACTGCCAGTCATTCAATCCCCTAAGGACTGCTCTAACCCATGTGTGTTGGCACAACCAATGTTGTACTGCACTTCTCTCAGACTGGTGCAACAGATCTTTCCCATTGACATTCCAGATTGTCTTGGGCTGAAACTTTATTTCACTCTGTCATTTTGTGGGTTCTGATGCTCTAGAATTTGTTAGGAGTCATTTTACAGGTATTTGGAGGGGTTTAGGGGAGAGCTCAAGTAAGTCCCTGGTTTTATTGTACTATCTTGGCTACACCCCTCCAATAGTACATTTGGAGAAATATACAATAGGTGGTTCTCCTTGGACAAAATGAAATTCTCCTCAGAACAAATGGAATCTTTGACTTTCGTGCTCTATGAAGAAAAGAAGGACTTCATTTTTTAAAGGAAAAGCATAGTACTTTCTCTTCTTCATGGAGAACTCTTGTAAAAGAGGATGTATGCAAAGTGGACTGGATAGTACTTTATTAAAATGGAGGTGCTTAGACTGACAATAAATAATGCAAGTCCTTGATTTACTTTTGGTTTGGTGATTTAAATAAGTAAGGTTAAAAGATCATCAAAAATGAGAACAAGGCTAAAATCTAGATCAATGAAGCTTCTATTACACGTACTTTCATATGGAACTTGGCTGGATTCAAGGTGAAAAGCAGGTCAGATTGTGCTGAATTTCCTGAATTCTCCCCTTTGAGAGATCTCATGCATATGGTAAATGGAAAGATAATGATTCCAAATTTATCAATTTCTAAAAGGTTCATTTAAATTTTCTGCTTTAATTATTGTTACAGCTAGCTTAAATAAATATTTATTCCACCACAACTCTTTTAATTTGAAAGTTTTAATATTTGTGTTTGAGGAATTACAAAAGAGAGAGGAACAATGCCAAGTTACCTGCCTCCTCCTTTGTTCCTACTCATGTGCTGCTGGAAACAAAAACCTTTTTAATTGGGTCTACTGTAAATTTATGTTATCTAGTTCCAACTGGGCACTCACAGCAGTAAGGTTATTATTCTACTCTCCCCTAAATTGGTTAGCTATTCTACTATTGTTATGTATTGCCAAAGCAATATTCACAACACCAATAGTGACTGAATTTGCCAGCACAGTTGTCACTTGCAAAGTATAACAGACTCTCCATATAGAAGGCAGAAGAAAAATGTTTACTCAGACACCAGAAAGCTAAATCCATCATAGTAACCGAGAAATCCATCATAGTAACCAAGAAGTCTATATGTATTATCAGGCCTTCGCACAAACGAAATGCCCTTCTCTCACAGATAACCAACTGCTTTCTTTCCCTCTCTCTCTCCCAGATCTGACTAGTCTGATTCACTTCCTGCTCTACCACTTCCTGTTCCACCCATTCAGCAAACTACTCCCACCACAGGCTACATGTGACTAAGACTTCCATGTGACTCAGGCAGGTCACATGGGCCTGTTAATGAATAAGCAGGATGTTTCCATTTAAATTTCCATTACATTATAATATATCTTTCAGCTATTTCAAACCATCTATTGTCTCATAACACCCACAGTTCACCTTCTTGCAACATTCTTTCACCAGACAATTTGGAACTATTTTACCAGGGCATAGTAGTATTTATCTCATTCTGGAGAATAATTTTATTCTCATTCTTAATTTAGTGAGGGATAACATTACCTTTTCTGTCACTTCATATATCTAGCTCACAGTGAATTTGCATTCTATTAAGACCTCTACTTTGGGGGGGAGGGTTGTATTATTTTTTAACCTGTACTAACCATACTTCCTGTAAAATCAATTTTTTTCAAGTGTACAACTTTGCACTTATCCCTATTTGATTTCATGTAGTGAAACTCAGTTTATGACTGTAGCCCATTGAAATGATTGTGTACATAGGGTCTATCATCTAATGCTGTATAGCTGTATTCTCCCAAGATTCTGACATTTGAAAATTGGAGAAGTGTCCCGGTAATGCCATTAACTAAGCCATTGATATAAAAAAACACAACTAAAAATTTTTTAAAAGCTATTAAAACAACACCTAGCCTAAAGATTATTGGTTCATTACATTCAAAGCTTTTAAGTCAATATTGATCCATTTATGCCTGTTCTTTGGTTTGATGATTCAGTGAGTTTCAGATCTTGTTTATTATGCTAGTATCTAATATGTTTTTCCATTTTATCCACAAGCATAATATAAAAGTGTACCATAGCTTTGCTGAAATTTACACCTATAGTAAGTCTTCTGAGCTCTCATTACACTGTCAAAAAAAAGACAAATTTAGCCTGACATGAGACAATGTGATACAGTTGAAAGAGTGGCAGACCTAGGTTTTAATCCTACCTCTGCTATTTACTACTTGTGTGACCTTAAGCAAGTCACAACTTCTCTGGACTTCAATTTTATCACCTATAAAATGAGAGAGTTGGGAGACACTCCAAGGCTCATCCCAATTCTGTTTAATACTAATAATTTCTTAACAATTACACCATGCTGGCTTAGTGATACATATTTCTATTTCTAAGTGCTTCTTAACCATTTACTTAATAATGTGCCCCAGAATTTTGTTAGGAATAGGAGCCAAGTTCACTGGTTTATAGTTTGCCAGCCCTACCTACTCTCTTAAATTTTCTGAACACTGAGATGATGTTCTCTCTTATCCTTTAATAAAGCAGCCCCAAAATTCTCTAGGACCTTTCAGGATAACCAATGATACAGCTCAGAATACAGGCAAGAAAACAATATACAGTTGGACTATGAAAAAGTAATGGGAAAAACCAAAGAAGGTTCCAGAAAAGAAAATAAAACATATCTCTTCCTCCAGGCAGAGGGGTGAGTGACTTCTTTGTTGTCGTTCAATTTTTTCAGTCATATCTGACTCTTCGTCACCCCATTTGGGGTTTTCTTGGCAAAGATACTGGAATGGTTTGCCATTTCCTTCTCTAGTTCATTTTAGAGGTGAACAAACTGAGGCAAAGTGACTTTCCCAGGGTCACACAGGTAGGAAGTGTCTGAGGCCAGATTTGAGCTCACAAAAATGAGTCTTCCTGACTTTAGACCTAGTACTCCATTCACTATGCCACCTAGCTGCCTCAAAGGACTTCTAGGATAGAATATTTATACACTACTGAATAAGGTCTCTGAATCAGATATTTTGCTTAATCATTTTTCTTCTCACAAGGAGGGGTTTATTCTGAATGGAGGATGAGAATTAATGGTGACATAAAGACAAAATATATCAATAAACTTAATTAAGCTTATCTAAATGAAATAAAAATGAGATCATATCTGCCATTTCTTTCAGTTACAATTGGATGTAAGTCATCTGGGCTTGGTCACATGAACTCATTTAGGGAACCTAGATGATGCCTGACCACCTATTCATCTTCAGTTTTTTTTGCCTTTTAAATACTAAGGTCATCCTCTTTGAAAGGGAAAATCGTTTAAAAAAAAACAACTGAGGGAAATGGCTAAACAAATTGTGGTGCGTAAATTTAATGAAATATTATTTGCTACAAGAAAAGATGAGTATAATGAAAATGGGAAAAAAAAGATTTACACAATCTAACACAGAGTGAAGCAATTGAATAACAAAACAATATGCTTAATATCCATAACAATGTAAGTAAAAAGAATGGTCACATATAAAAAGAATGTTTTTCACATATCTCATGCTATATACCAAGGTCAAAATGAGCAGATGATTTAGACGTAAAGAGCAGCAAATTAAAAGAACATGGAAAATATTACCTGTCAGATCTATGGATAAGGAGCTTATGACTAAATAAGAGATAGAGAGGTATGATAGATAATTTTTATTTTGTTGTTAGTCATTTTTTAGTCATGTTTGCCTCTTTGTGACTCCATTTGGGGTTTTCTTGGCAAAGATACTAGAATGGTTTGCCATTTCCTTCTCCAATTCATTTTACGGATGAGGAAACTGAGGCCAAAAAGTTAAATGACTTGCCCAGGGTCACACAACCAATAACTGTATAATGGTGAATTTAAATTCAGGTCTTCCTGATTCCAGGCCTGGTGTTCTATCCACAGCTTCTCTGTACATCCTAATTTTGATTATATAAAATTTGATCTCAGACAAAATTAAGGTTAAAGTAGACTTAAAACAGAAAAATAGGGAAACTACACTATGTGTCAGCCATGTTCATCAATGTTGTTTTGGACTATTTAAAATAACTAGAGAGTATAAGGTGGAATTTTCCTGTGGTGTAGGAAATGATGAGTTGGTAGACTTGGAAAAATATGGAAGGACTTGGACTTATGAAGAAAGAGGTTATATACCCTAAGAGAAACAGAGGACAAATAACTATAGTATGGTCTTACATAGACGCATATGAATGTATGTATATATATGTGTGTGTGTATATAAGTATGATTATAGATATCTAAGTATATGTATGCATAAGTGTATGTATGTAAGGGCCTGTGTATGTATATAAATATATATGTGTGTATGTGTATGTGTGTGTGTGTTTGTGTGTGTGTGTATGTGTGTGTGTATCTGTCTATCTAAATATATCCACACTTTATTCTAGCCTTGGGGAAAGGGGTAAAATGGGCAGGGAAGGATTAAGTCAAATGTGCACAGGAGAGAACAAAAGAAAACTTATAAGGAAACAAAGAAAAGATGGATAGTTCTCAACAAAATGAGTAGTATTTATTATATAGGCTCTCTTGAAATGGAAATTTATTGCTGTATATTTTGAATCCTCTTTTATGTTCTTTTCTGCTGTGTACATGGAAATATTTTTCCTTTATATCGCATTGACATTTCAATATTTAAGTTTATACTGTTTCTTTTTCTTTTCTTATTGCATATAGAAGTTTTAATATTTACATCTAAAATACATTTTTAAAAAGAAAAAGTCTAAATCACTATTGATTAGAGAAATGTAAATTAAAACAACTCTGTGGTACCATCTCACACCTATCAAATTGGCTAAGATCACAAAAAATGAAAATAACAAATGCTAGAGCAGATGTGGAAAGTAGGGAAACTAATGTACTGCTGGTGCAGTTGTGAACCAGTTCAATCATTTTGGAAAACAATTTGGAAGTATGGCCATACTTGTGTGCTATAAAAGTGCTATAAAACTTGCATACCCTTTAATTCAGCACTACCACCAGTAGGTCTGTATCTGAAAGAGTTCAAAGGAAAAAGAAAATACTTAGAAGCACAAAAATATTTATCGCAACTCTTTTTTCAGGGCAAAGAATTGGAAATTTAGAGCATGCCTATCAAATTGATGAATGGCTGAACAAGTTGTGATATATGATTGTGATGAAGTATTATGGTATTATAAGAAATGACAAGTAGGATGGTTTAAGAAAAACACAGGAATACCTATGTAAATTGATGCAGAGTAAAGAGAGCAGAACCAGGAGGTCATTGTACATAGTAACAACAGTATTGCAATAATGATCAACTGTTAAAGACTTAGCTACTCTGATCAATACAATAGTACAGGATAATTCCAAAGGACTTATTATGAAAAATGTTCTTCACCTCCGGAGAGAGAACTGATAAACTTTGAGTGCAGATTGAAATATAATTTTTTCACTTTGTTTTTCTTTCTTTTTGCAACATGGCTAACATGGAAATATATTTTGTATGATTTTGCATGTAAATAACAGATATCATAATGCTTATTATCTCAATAGGTGGGGAAAGGGTTGGAAGTAAGGAGAAAATTTAGAAATCAAAAAATTTTTAAACAATGATAAAAATAAATTAGAAAAAATGAATGTTGTAAAATTACAAAGCACAAAAATGACTCTAAAGAAGAGAAATGAGAAAACACTCTTTCTTACCTTTATTCTTTGCTATGGTAAGAGGTCCACAGGTGTGATACATTGCACATGTTTTCAGACTTTTTCAACATTTTCCTGTTTTTTTCTCTTCCTTTTCCTTTTTTTTCCTTTAAAATGTAATTTGGCTTTCTGGGAGCAGAGAGGAGAAATTATACTGTGGAAGTATTGGTGATATACACCAATAAAAATTATATCAATTGCTATTTTTAAAATGTAATCAGAAACTATTATCATTCCATTTACTCTGATTAGGGGTGCTCTCTCTTCTTTGATCATTCTCTGGTTCCGGATATTTCAATATTTCCATAGGATCATGATCTCATTGATATTAGAACTCTTTAGAACTGTGCAAATTACATTACACATTGATGTAAGAACTCCACAGAACTGTGAAAATTCATGACTTCCATCCTATGCAATTTTTGTAATTGGGAGAGAAAGAAAAAGTGTGCACAAGGAAATGACAACACAGAAAAGGAGAAAAGTACTATGGAAAAAGTCACTGTGCTTAGAGGGGAAAAAAAAGGAATTGACATACTTCTCTGCCAATGGAAAGAGAAGCTAGGTACTGAAGTCAGAGAAATAGGGGAAGAGAAGAATCAAGGAAGCAAAATTCAATTGAAACAGAAAGTTTCTCTATAAGCCTGACCTACCCTTGCCTATTCTTCCACATTTGTGCATTGTGATCTGTCAGGGCAGACTGGGCCCCAGCAAACCAGGAGCAACCCTTGGGACAACTGAATCAGTGGCAACAGGTGTTTTCCAGACATCTTAGTCCACAAACAGTAAGGGGATTGGACAATGGTTCAAAAGGAGATTTACAGGGGTCCCTTTGCAGGCACTGAGACAGGACTCCATTGCATTACCTATACTTGGATCTGGGTCTCAGTCCAAAGTGTTAGTCCTAGTTTGAGTAGGAGCACTAGCACAGCAGAGATTGTTGCAGCAGGGGAACAGGGACCCTGGTCACAATTCCAGGCGTTGAAAAAGCTTATGGTTGCTCTCAAACTAGTGCAGAAATCTGGAGAGTAGTAAACACATCTCTCCCTAAACCATACCACCTTGGAAAAGCCAAAAACTTATAGATCTCCAGAATTATCCCTGAAAACATCTACATAAAAAACTTGAAGCTTCAGGCATTTCCCTCTCCACTTGGGAAGCAGAACTTTTCTTTAACATGGAGTTAAAAGTCAAGAAATAGGCTAGAAAATGAGAAAACAACAGAAAAATATTCTGCCCATGAAAAGTTACTATGGGACTAAGGAATATCCAAACACACACTCAGAAGAAGATAAGCATTGCTATAATCATAAGATTTTTAAAAAACTTTTATAGATATAATCAATATATCAGTAGTTTTCCTTATGTAAAACCACTCCTGTATTCCTGGTATAAGTCTTGGTTGGTCATAATGTGTAATCTTTGTAATATACTGTTGTAATCTTTTAGCTAGCATCATATTAGGATTTTTGCAAATATGCTTGTTAATGAAATCGGCTTATAACTTTCTCTGTTTTAACTCTTCCTGATTTAGGCATCAATATCACATTTATTTCATAAAAGAAGTTTGGTGTGATACTTCTTTGCATATTATTTTAAATAATTTATTTAATATTGGAATTAATTTATATTTAAATGTTTGATAGAATTCACTTGTAAGTCTACCTGGTCCTGATGTTTTTTTTCTTAGGAAGTTCATTATGGATTCTTCAATTTCTTTTCCTAAAATAGGTCCATTTAGATATTTTATTTCTTCTTCTGATAATCTAAGTAATTTACATTTTGGTAAATCTTCCATTTTACTTAAATTGGTAAATTTATTGCTATTTAATTGGTAAGATAACTCCTTAAAATAGTTTTAATTTCATCTATATTAGTGGCATTTTTCATTTTTAATACTAGTGATTTGGCTTTCTTCCCTGTTAAACATCAAATTGACTGGTTCTGAACTTCCAGGAATCAAAATGGAGCAATAAGTAATAAGCCACTCTCACCCTCCCTTACTGACCTTGAAAAACCCAGAAACTACTGTCCCAGGAAAAAATACCTGGAACAGTGGAGCCAGCAGAAAGACAGGTTGCAAAAGCCTTTTAGGTCATGAGGCTAGGAGAAATTAATGGGAAAGGTCCTTCTTCTGAGGTGGAAAGGGGCCAATACAAGATGGGAAGCATTCTAACAAGCCAGCTGCAAGCCCTACCTCAGTCAACCAACAGGAGATTCTGAGCCCCAGAGTGGTGGAGTGGGAAAGCACCAACATCAGGATGACCCACATGCCTTGGGACAGCCAGAGAAACCAGCAGACACTAGCTCAGAGAACCATCACTTGCACTGGTAGATGGGAATCCACCAGTGGCTGAGTCTACTCCTGCTCTAGTGAAGCTCCTGGTGAGGAAGCAACCTCCAGCATCCAGATCACCCCCACTCCCTCACAGCATCCCATGAGCTTCAGTGTAACACTGGGGAAATGCAGAAAAATGCCACTTGGCCTCTACACACACCAGACACCACCACCAGCTCAATCTCAGCACCAGGTAAGGTACAGCCTCTACAGCCTCCAGCTGCCAGCACCTGAGACCTCAGCACATAAAGCTAGTATCAGGACCCTAACCTCCAGCATAAGAATCCTGGGACAGTGGCCCCAGTGTCCCAGAAGCACAGATCAACTTTAAAAGGCAGGAAAAAAGACAAACACTATGAGTAAAAAGCAACAAAGAAAAACAAAGACCATAGATTCTCATTATGGGGACAGGGAAGATCAAAACACAAATTCAGAAGAGGACAGAATGGTCAATATATCCACATCTGAAACTTCAAAGTGGAATATGAACTGGCTTCAAGAACAAACAGCCTTTTTGGAAGAGCTCAGGGATTTTAAAAGTTAAATTAGAGAGATATTAGAAAAATTGGACAATTTCATTAAAAATACAATTGACAAAATGCAAAAAAGTAAACTGAAGAAAACAACTCCTTAAAAAGTAGAATTGGACAAATGGAAAAGGAGGTACAAAAGCTAATTGAAGAAAACAATTTTATAAAAATTAGAATTGGGCAAGTGGAAGCTAATGACTCTATGAGACACCAAGAATCAGTCAAAGAATATCCAAAGAATGACAAAATTAGAAGAAAATGTAAAATACCTAATTGGAAAAGCAATTGACCTGGAAAATAGATCCAGGAGAGATTATTTGAGAATTATTGGTCTGTCTGAAAGCCATGATCAAAAAAAGAGTCTGAACAACATCTTTCAAGAAATCATCAAAGAAAACTACTCTGAGGTCCTAGAACCAGAGGGTATTCATCAAAAGAATCCATCTATCACCTCCTGAAAGGTATCCCAAATTAAAAATTCCAAGTAATATAGTAGCTAAATTCCAGAATTATTAGGTCCAATGCAGAAAGTCAGAAATATTACATCCATCCTTTTCAGCTAATGATACAATAAAAAATCATATGTAATAGAGACATAAAAAGATAGACTAAAAATTATTTAGAAGCTAAATAATCTAATCCTAAAGAATGAGTAAATCAAACCACTTCATCCAAGAGAATGACAATAATGAGACAACATGCCAAAACTTATGGGATGCAGTGAAGGCGTTCTTAGGGAAGTTTTATAACTCTCAATGATTACATGAACGAAATAGAGAAAGAGGAGATCAATGAATTGGGCATGCAACTTAAAAACCTAAGAAAAAGAACAAATTAAAAATTCCAAATTAAATATCAAATTAGAAATACTGAAAAACAAAGGAGAGATTAATAAAATTGAAATCAGGAAAACTATTGAACTAATAAATGAAACTAAGAACTGGTTTTATGAAAAAACAATAAAATAGATAAACCTTTGATTAATTTGATTTTTGAAAAAAGAAAGAAGAAAACCAAATTACCAGTATCAGAAAAGAAAAGGGGAAGTCTACCACCAATGAACAGGAAATTTAAAAATTAATTAGAAGCAATTTTTGCCCAACAGTATGCTAATAAATGTGACAATATTAGTGAAATGGAAGAATATTTAGAAAAATATAAATTACCTAGATTAATGGAGGAGGAAATAAAATATTTAAATAACCCCATTTCAGAAAAAGAAATTAAACACACCATCAATGAATTCCCTAAGAAAACATCTCCATGACCAGAAGCATTTATAAGTGAATTCTATCAAATATTGAAAGAGCAATTAATTCCAATACTACATAGACTATATGGGAAAATAGACAAAGAAGCAGTCCTACCAAATTCTTTTTCTGTTACAAATATGATACTGATATCTAAACTGGGAAGAGTCAAAACAGAAAAAAAAAATTATAGACCAATTTCCCTAATAGATATAGATACAAAATTTTAAATAAAATATTAGCAAAAAGATTACATCAACTTATCAGGAGAATAATACAACAGGTAGGATTTATACCCAGAATGCAGAACTGGTCTATCAGCATAATTGATCATATGAACAACAAAACTAACAGAAACCATATGATTATCTCAATAAATGCAGAAAAAGCTTTTGACAACATACAACACCCATTCAAGGAGTTTTCCTTAAGCTGACAAGTAGTATTTATTGCAAATTATAAGCAAGCACTATATGTAATGGGGATAAGTTAGAAGCATTTACAATAAGACTGGGGGTGAAATAAGGATGTCCATTATCACCACTGTTACTCAATACTGTACTGGAAATGTTAGCTTTAGAGATAAAAGAAACAGAAATTGAAGGAAATAGAATAGCCAAAGAAGAAGCAAACCTATCAGTCTTTGCAGATAATATGATAATAGACTTAAAGAATCCTAGAGATTCAGTAAAAAACTATTTAAAATAACAAACAACTTTAGTAAAGCTGCAGGATATAAAAATACCCACAAAAATCATTGGTATTTCTATATATTACTAGTGAAGTCCAGTATCAAGTGGTAAGAGGAGACATTCCATTTAAAGTTACTGTAGACATTAAAAATATATGGCAGTCTACCTGCCAAAATAAACCCAGGAACTATATGAACACAATTACAAAGCACTTTTCACACAAATAAAATCAGATCTAAATAACTGGAAAAACATCAGTTGCTCATGGGTAGGCTGAGATAAATTAATTAAAATTACAATTCTACCTAAATTAATTTACTTATTCAGTGCCATAACAAATGAACTACCAAAACTTGCTTTATAGAGCTAGAAAACAGAATAACAAAATTCATCGGGAAGAACAAAAGGTCCAGAATATCAAGGGAATTAATGAAAAGAAAGCAAGGGAAAGTGGCTAACCATAGCAGATCTTAAATTGTATTATAAAGCAGCAATTATCAAAACTACTTGGTATTGGCTAAGAAATAGAGTGGTGGATTAGTGGAATGGGTTAGGTACACAAGACACAGTAGTCCATGACTATAGCAATCTCCTGTTTGATATAACCAAAGACTTCAGCTTCTTGGATAAAAACTCACTATTTGATAAAAAAAAAATGCTGGAATAACTGAAAAATAGTATGTCAGGAATTAGTCATAGACCAACATTTTACACTGTATACCATAATAAAGTCAAAATAAAAGCTGATAGCATAAGCAAACTGGGAGAGCAAGGAATAGTTTGCCTGTCAGATTTATAGAGAAGAGAAGAATTTATGACCAAACAAGAGATAGGGAACATTATGAAATGCAAGAACTGTTAATTTTATTACATTGAATTGAAAAGTTTTTGCACAAACAAAGCCAATGCAACCAAGAATAGGAGGGAGGCAGAAAGCTTGGAAACAATTTTTACAATCAGTGTCTCTGATAAAGGCCTCATTTTTGAACTATATAGAGAACTGAGTCAGATTTATAAGAATATAATCATTCCCCAATTGGTAATGGTCAAAGGATATGAGCAGGTAATTTTCAGAGGAAGAAATTAACTATAGTCATATGAAAAATGCTCTAAATCACTATTGATTAGAGAAACGCAAATCAGAACAACTCTGAGGTATCACATCACACCTATCAGGCTGGCTAATATGACAAAACAGAAAAAAAATGATAAATGCTGGAGAAGATGTGGGAAAATTGGAACACCGATGTATTGTTGCTGGAGTTGTGAACTTATCCAAACATTCTGGAGCTCAATTTGTAGCTATGCCCAAAGGGCTATAAAAAAAAAACAACAATTGTACATTACCATTTGTCCCAGCAACACCTCTTCTAGGTCTGTATCCCAAAGAGATTATAAAAGTGGGGAAAGGACTCCTCACATGTACAAAAATATTTGTATAAAAAATATTTATAGCAGCTCTTTTTGTGGTGGCCAAGAACTGGAAAATGAGGTGATGTTCATCAATTGGAGAATGGCTGAACAAATTGTGGTATATTAATGTAATGGAATACTATTGTGCTATAAGCAATGGGAATTAAGCAGACTTCAGAAAAATCTGGAAAGACTTATATGAACTGATGCTGGAAGAAGTGAGTAGAACCAAGAGAACATTGTACACAGTAATGACTACATTGTGTGGTAATTGACTTTGATCGACTTGGCTCTTCTCAGCAATGCAAGGGTCTCAGACAACTCCAAAAGACTAACAATGGAAAACACTATTCATGTCCAGAGAAAGAATTTTGGAGTTTTAATGCAGATGGAAACATATTATTTGCTCTCCTTTTCTTTTGTTGTTTTGCTTCTTCTTTTTCATAGCTCCTTTCATTATTTCTAATTCTTCTTTACAACATGAGCAATGTGAAAATATGTTTAATATGAATGTGTAAGAAGAGCCTATTTCAGATTGAATGCTCTCTTGGGGAGGAGAGAGGAGAGGTGGAGAAAATTTGAAACTCAAGATCTTATGGAAGGGAATACTGAAAACTAAAAATTAATAAATAAAATTTTTAAATGAAATAAATCTTAACTTCAATAAAAAAAAAATCAAATTCACCAATGGTTTTATCTATTGCTTTCCCCCCATAAAACCAACTCCTAGTTTTATTTATCAATTCAATGGTATTTTTACACTCAATTTTTGTATCTTTATACATCTTTAATTTTAAGGATTTTCAATTTCGTATTTAATTAGGGATTTTTTTTTAATTCTTTTCCTAGATTTTTTAAATTGCATGCCTAATTCATTAGTCTCCTCTTGCTCTTTATGTAAACATTTTAGAGATATAAATTTTCCTCTGATTACTGATTTTGTTGTATACTATAGATTTTTATATGTTGTCTTTAATATTTTGTCATTCTCTTTAATGAAATTATTGATTTTTTTCTGTGATTTGTTCTTTAACATACTCAATAAGACTAGGTTATTTAATCTCCAAATAGTTTTTATTCTATGTTCTCATGGATCCTTCCTTAGCATAATTGTAATTGCATCATGATCTGAAAAGGATACTTTTAATATTTCTGCTTTTGACTATATCATATTTATGTTTTAATATACAGCCAGTCTTTGTAAAGGTACTATCAACTGCTAAGAAAAAGTGTATTCCTTTCTATTCTCATTCAATTTTCTCCAGATATCTTTCATACACAGTTTATCTAAAATTCTATTCACTTCCTTGAGTTAGTTCTTATTTTTTCAGTTAGATAAGGAATAGGAGGGTAAGGAGAGAGTATAAGGAAAAGAAAGGCTGAGAAGGGCAACAATTAGTTTAAAAAAAAGATGTAGGGAAATTCACATACAGTAATGTGAATCATTTTGAATGTGAATGGATGAACTCACCCATAAAACAGAAATGGATAGAAGAATGGATTAAAAACTAGAATACAAAAGTATATTGTTTACAAGAAGCACATTTAAGAATGAAAGGCACACATAGAGTTAAAATGGAGGGTTGAAATAGAATTTATTAGACTCCAGCTGATGCAAAAGAGTCAGGCGTAGAATCATGATCTCAGACAAAGTTAAGGTTACAATAGATTTAGTTAAAAGAAGATACCACAGACAATGAAGCAATACCAATACTGAATCAATATGTACCAAATACTGAAATATTTAAAAGAAAGGTTAAATGAATTACAGGTCTAGATAGATACTATAGTACTATAATAATGGGGGACTTTAATCTTTCCCTCTCAGAACTAGACAAATCTAACTGAAAAAATAAGAAGTAACTCAAAGAAGTGAATAGAATTTTAGATAAACTGCGTATAAAAGATATCTGGAGAAAATTGTCTCCCCCTAACCTCCTGAATCTTCACGTACACACCCTTCTAAAATTCTTTCCCTTATCCTGTCCTCTAGTCCTCTATTTCCTTATAAGTTTAGAAGACTCATACCCTTTAAGATGTGTAGGTTTCTCTTCTCTTTTTTCTACAATCATTTCATTGATTATGTAAGAGTCCCCACTAATATTTTCATAGTGCAAAAAAGCTGTTATTACTCCAAAATGATTAACAGAACAGTTATCTTTAATATAGCAAAGAACCAAAAAAAATTTAAAAACCTTCATGTTCTAATTTATACTAAATTTGCTAACTTTATACCAGAGTATAACAAGTTTAAAGACATTAAATTATAAATATGGCATTTCATTAGGAACTATTTAAAATAAAGGAACATACTATTACACACAACATATGAACATTTGAAGGTGAGATGTGCCAGCAGTGAAGTTTCAGGAGTTGGGGTTCAAATTTCAAGTGAAACAGACATTTTGGTAGTTTCTGTGTTTTATGGCTGGGTTGAAAGTGTTACAGTTTTTCATTATGACTCCACTCTGCTTGTCAAAGGAAGGAAAGGGAAGGCTTTCTTGGTAAATAAATCTCTGTTTCACTGTAATTCTGAAGAAAATCATTAAAATCTGATCGATATTTTAAATAAGTTAAGATAATATTCTTTTTTTTTATTTAACTTTTAACATTTCTTTTCACAAAATTTTGGGTTACAAATTTTCTCCCCTTTTATCCCCTCCCCCCCCCAAACCCAAGCATTCTAGTTGCCCCTGTGACCAATCTGCTCTCTCCTCTATCCTCCCTCCCTTCCCTTGTCTCCGTCTTCTCTTTTGTTCTGTAGGGCCAGATAGCTTTCTTAACCCCTTAACCTGTATTTCTTATTTCCCAGTGGTAAGAACATTACATTTGATCCTAACACTTTGAGTTCCAACTTCTTTAGCTCCCTCCCTCTCTACCCCTTCCCCTTGGAAGACAAGCAATTCAATATAGGCCAAATCTGTGTAGTTTTGCAAATGATTTCCATACTAGTTGTGTTGTATGGGACTAACTATATCTCCCTCCACCCTATCCTGTCCCCCATGACTTCTATTCTCTTAAGATCCTTTCCCTCCCCATGAGTGTCGGCCTCGGATTACATTCTCCTCCCCATGCCCTCCCCTCCATCCTCCCCCCCACCCTGCTTGTGCCCCTGTCCCCCACTCTCCTGTATTATGAGATAGGTTTTCCTATCAAAATGAGTGTGCATTTTATTCTTTCCTTTCGTGGAATGTGATGAGAGTAGACCTCATGTTTTTCTCTTGCCTCCCCTCTTTATCCCTCCACTAATAAGTCTTTTGCTTGCCTCTTTTATGAGAGATAGTTTGCCCCATTCAACTTCTCCCTTTTTCCTCCCAATATTTCTCTCTCACTTCTTGATTTCATTTTTTTTTAAGATATGATCCCATCCTCTTCAAATCACTCTGTGCACTCTGTCTCTATGTATGTGTGCGTGTGTGCATGTGTGTGTATGTACTCCCACCCAGTACCCAGATAGTGAAATGTTTCAAGAGTTACAAATATTGTCTTTCCATGTAGGAATGTAAGCAGTTCAACTTTAGTAAGTCCCTTATGACTTCTCTTTGCTGTTCACCTTTTCATGGTTCTCTTCATTCTTGTGTTAGAAAGTCAAATTTTCTTTCCAGCTCTGGTCTTTTCATGAAGAAAATTTGAAAATCCTCTATTTCATTGAAAGACCATTTTTTCTCCTGAAGTATTATACTCAGTTTTGCTGGGTAGGTGATTCTTGGTTTTAGTCCTAGTTCCTTTGACTTCTGGAATATCCTATTCCATGCCCTTCGATCCCTTAATGTAGAGGCTGCTAGATCTTGTGTTATCCTGATTGTATTTCCACAATACTTGAATTGTTTCTTTCTAGCTGCTTGCAATATTTTCTCTTTCACCTGGGAATTCTGGAATTTGGCCACAATGTTCCTAGGAGTTTCTCTTTTTGGATCTCTTTCATGCGGTGTTCTGCGGATTCCTTGAATATTTATTTTGCTCTCTGGTTCTAGAATCTCAGGGCAGTTTTCCTTGATAATTTCATGGAAGATGATGTCTAGGCTCTTCTTTTGATCATGGTTTTCAGGTAGTCCCAGAATTTTTACATTGTCTCTCCTGGATCTATTTTCCAGGTCAGTTGTTTTTCCAATAAGATATTTCACATTATCTTCCATTTTTCGAATCTTCTCGCTATGTTCTGTGATATCTGTCTTTCTCATAAAGTCCTTAGCGTCCATCTGTACCATTCCAGTTTTGAAAGATCTATTTTCTTCAGTGAGCTTTTGAATCTCCTTTTCCATTTGGCTAATTCTGCTTTTGAAAGCATTCTTCTCTTCATTGGCTTTTTGAACCTCTTTTGCCAATTGAGTTAGGCTAGTTTTCAAGGTGTTAATTTCTTCAACATTTTTTGGGGTCTCCTTTAGCAGGGAGCTGATCTGCTTTTCATGCTTCTCTTTCATCCCTCTCATTTCTCTTCCCAGTTTTTCCTCCACCTCTCTAACTTGATTTTCAAAATTTTTTTTGAGCTCTTCCATGGCCTGAGCCCATTGGGTGGGCTGGGGCACAGAATCCTTGATTTCTGTGTCTTTGCCTGATGGTAAGCATTGTTCTTCCTCATCAGAAAGGAAGGGAGGAAGTGTCTTTTCTCTGAGAAAGTACCCTTCAATAGTTTTATTTCTTTTCCCTTTTCTGGGCATTCTCCCCAGCCAGTGGCTTGACCTCTGAATATTCTCCTCACACCCACCTCACCTCCTGATCCTCCCAGCCAGCGTTTGGGGTCTGACTTAAGATAATATTCTGATGAATTGACTCAACTTGTGGTAAATACTTTAAAATGACAGTTTTAAAGCAAACAGCAGCTTTTCAAACAGTAATGCTCTATATACTTATATTTAATTTACATTTAATGTAACATTGTAAATTTAAACTTTATGTTAAAGAAATTAACTCAATCATGTACAGCTCTTCATCCATTTGCACATAACATTTCTTACTCCTTCCCTATGCCGCCCCAGCTTATGTAGAGAAATCAGACAAGTGCATTATTCTGACACGAACTGTTTCTGAATATTTAACTAACAAACTACATGAATTACCTTTCAACTAAATTTCTTTCCCAAATAATAGAGGCATTTAAAATACCTATCCTGTAAAAGTGACCTCTAGTCAGCTCCTTTAAAAACTGTTCTTCCAACTATATCCTTACATTATTTCACCATATTTAGGCAAAAGAAATATATTACAGGATTAACAAATGGCTTAAACTAAAAATTGAAACTAATATGAACATTTATTTTATGAGTAATTATCTTCACGGCAAACAAAGTTATTGTAGCAAGAAAATCTGTTTTTGAGAGTGTGATAACCTGCATAGTAAATGATATATGTATATATTGAAAGAGAAATATAACATTTCAAATAACTAATCCCAATAAAATAACCTATCCAAAAGTTAGGGGGGAAAAAAAGCTCAGCTTTGAGCATTGACAGAATCACAATTTCACTAACATGAATTTTCTTATTTCTCCAAACTTCATCCCCCAAACTCCTAATTTTTGGATACTACACAGCCTTCCCCTCAAACTGTAGTTCTTACAATTAAAACATTATTATAATTTATCAAAAAGAAACCAGTCCTAGGCACTTTATTAATACTTATGCATTCTCTCTCAGCATGGTAGCAAAACCTTTGACAAATTTTGGTTTAGCCTCTAGAGGTGACTTGTCTCCTATTATAAAAAGACCATTGTCCCTTGAAGTATGTTGGTAAAATGCGTACCACAATTGTGAGAGGTTCTATTACACACATTACAGAAAACTTCTGAAATCTATAGCAAAATTACAAGAAATTGGTGGTCTGAAGATTGCCTAATTCTCTATACAAAGTCAAAAAACTTTAAAATGACAGTGCACATTCAGAAAAAACACATATTCATATGTAACATATGTATCATACATATTCAGAAAAGAAACTAGTCAAGACCAAGAGTTATCTGAATCACTGACACTGACTAATCAAAGGAAATATACATCATGGAAAGTACTAAAATTTTTAAATTCACTTTTTGAGGGAAGGAGGGATTGTCAGTAGTTCAAAACTTCTATCATTTCCTTGTTCAATTTCTTTTTTTCTGAAATGGAGTTATTTAGGTATTTTATTTCCTCTTCTGTTCATCTGAGAAATTTATATTTTTGTAAATATTCTTCCATTTCACTAAGATTATCATATGTATTGACATATAGTTGTGCAAAATAGCTCAGAATTATTGTTTTGATTTCCTATTTGTTGGTGATGAATGCACCCTTTTCATTTTTGATGCTAGTAATTTGGTTTTCTTCTTTCTTTTTTTTAAATCAAATTAACCAATGGTTTATCTATTTATTGTTTTTTTTTTCATAAAACCATCTCTTAGTTTAATTATTTCAAGTGTTTTCTTAATTTCAATTTTATTACTCTCTCCTTTGGTTGTCAGAATTTCTAATTTGGCTTTTAGTTGGGAATTTTTAATTTGTTCTTCTAGTTTTTTAGTTGCATGCTCAATTCATCATTCTCCTCTTTATCTATTTTATTCATATAAGCATTTAGGGATATGAAACTTCCCCTGAGGATTGCTTTCACTGCATCGCATAAGTTGTGATGTATTTTCTCATTATTGTCATTCTCTTGGATAAGGTTATTGATTGTTTCTATGATATGTTGTTTGATCCATTCATTCTTTAACATTAGATTATCTAGTTTCCAATTAATTTTAGTCCATCTTTCCATGGCCCTTTATTACAAATAATTTTTATTGCATTATGATCTAAAAAGGATGCATTTAATATTTTTGCTTTTCTGCATCAGATTGTGAGGTTTTTATGCCCTAATACACGGTCAGTTTTTGTGTAGGTACCATGTACCACTGAGGAAAAGGTATAGTTTTTCTGTCTATTTCTTCCTGCAAGTTTAGTATTCCTGTTTAGTAATTATTTATTTAGTATTCCTGTTTAGTATTCATATTACTTCATTTTCTATGGTACCTTTTATCAGGATGTAGTTTCCTTCCTTTTCTCTTTTAATTAAATCTATATTTGTTTTTGCTTTGTCTAAAATCAGGATTGCTATCCCTGCTTTTTTTAAAAAAATACCTGAAGCATAATAGGTTCTGCTCCAATCTTTTACCTTTACTATGTGTGTATCTCTCTACTTTAAATATGTTTCTTGAAAACAGCATACTATAAGATTATGGTTTTAATCCATTTGACTGTCCACTCCTGTTTCATGGGAGATCTCCTTCCATTCACATTCAGAGTTATGATTACTATTTGTGTCTTTCTTTCCATCCTATTTTTTCCCCTTTATGTTTTTCTCTCTCCTTTCTCTCTCTCCCTCCATAGAGTTTTCCTTTTGACTGCAGCCTCCTTCAGTCTGCCCTTTCTTCTATCAGCCACCTTCTTCATCTTCCCCTTTCTATCCACACCCTCCGTTTTCTTTCCCCTCCTAATTCTTGTAGGGTAAGTTAGATTTCTATACCTAACTGATTATGTTATTCCTTCTTTAAGTCAAATCTCATGAGAGTAAGGTTCAAACAATGCTCATCTTCTTCCCTTCTTTCCCTCTACTTGTAATATTTTTTTGTGTCTTTTCATGAGATGTAATTTACCCTTATCTGCCTCCTCATTTCATCTTCACCCAATACAATCCCTTTTCACCAATTAATTAGATTTTTATCATCATATCAAAATCAACTTATATTCACACCTTTTATCTATGTATACTCTTTTTTAAATGGCATAATAACAATACAGTTCTCAAGAGTTCCAAGTGTTATCTTCCCTTGTAGAGATGTAAAAAGTTTGCCCTTATTAATGACATGTTTTTTTCTTTCCTGTTTACCTTTTTATAACTCTCTTGAGTCTTGTATTTGTAGATCAAATTTCTCTTGAGCTCTGCTCTTTTCATCAGAAGGTTTTGGAAGTCCCATATTTTGTTGGCTGTCCATCCCCACCCCTGAAAGACTATGCTGACTTTTGCTGGGTAGTTGATCCTTGGTTGTAATGCAATCTGTTTTGCCTTACCAAATCTCATATTCCACATCCTCCAGTCTTTTAAAGTAGAAGCTATAGGGTCTTATGTAATCCTAACAGTGGTTCCATAATATTTAAATTGCTTCTTTTTGGCTGCTTGCACTATTTTCTCTTTGACCTGGTAATTTTGAAATTTGGCTATGATATTCCTTGGCATTTTTAATTTGAGATCTCTTTCAGGAGGTGATTGGTTTATTCTTTTAATAACTATTTTACCTTCTGGTTCTAGGATCTCAGTGCAATTTTCTTTGATGATTCCCTGAAAGGTGCTGTCCACATTCTTTTTTTCATCATGGTTTTCAGGTAGACCAATAATTTTTAAATTGTTTCTCCTGGATCTATTTTCCAGGTCAATTATTTTACCAATGAGGCGTTTTATATTCTCTTCCATTTCTTCATTCTTTTGGTTTTGTTTGACTGGTTCTTGACATCTCATAGAGTCATATGCTTCCACTTGCCCAATTCTAATTTTTAAGGAATTGCTTTTTTCTATTAAATTTTGTACCTTCTTTTTCATTTAGCCCATTATACGTTTTAAGTAGCAGTGAGTTTTTGTGCCTTTTTCTTCACCTAACCAATTCTACTTTTTAAGCACTAGCTTTCTATGGTCAGTTTTTGTCCTTCCTTTTCTAAGATGCTGACTCTCTCTTGTATATCTCTCTTTTCCAATTTTTTCTTCTCCCTCTGTTATTTGCCATTTATAATCTTTCTTGAGCTCTTCCAAGGAGACTTTTAGGGCTTGGGACCAGTTCATATTCTCCTTTGAGGTTTCAGATGTGGGTATATTGACAGTGTTGTCTTCTTCTGAATCTATGCCTTGATTTTCTTTTTTTGTCCCTATAATAAGAACCTATGGTTATTGTCTATTTCTGGTTTTTGCTCATTGTGTTTGCTAATTCCTGGCTTTTAGAGTTGAGCTCTCCTGCTAGAGTGCAAAGGGCACTGACCCTTGTCACTGGTTTTGTGTGCTGGGGTCTCAGGTGCTGGCAGCTGAAGGCTGTAGGGGTCTGGTAGGTTACCTGGTGCTGAACTGGGGTCAGCAACACTGGAGGTGGAGGTAGGGAATATGGTCTCTGGGGGATAGCTGCTTATCCAGGCCTTGCACTGACTCCTGCTCACCCAGACTTTGCACTCAAATGTTTTGCAGCTGGAGGATATCTGCCAACCTGGAGTTGTGCCTCCTAGAGTTGTTCTTCCTAGAGTTGTGGTGAAGTGCTAGGAGATTTGGCAGCTGGAGAATGCTGGCACATGTGGTGGTTTTCTAAGCTGGTGTCTCTGATGCCCCTGTCTTTGCTTGGGCGGGGGTGGGGGGTGGGAGTTGTCCTGGTGTTGGCACTTGCTTGCTACACCACCCTGGGTCTCAAGATTTCTTCCTGGTTTGCTGAGGTAGGGCTTGCTGCTGGCTTGCTGGGAGGCCTCTGTTCCTGTGCTGTTTCCCCCTGCCCCAGAGAGAGAGGGGTCTTTCCCATTAGTTCCCAAGCTTCCTTGGCTACAAGACTACTCTACTCCATCTTTCTGCTGGCTCAGCTGTATTAGGATTTTTCCTGTGGTGATATTTTCTGGGTTTTCAGAGGTTAATGCAGAAGGGTGAGAGTGATTTACTTCTTACTCTGCTATCTTGAGTGGAAGTCCTGTTTTTCCACTCTTTAACCCAGATCTAATGATAGCAGGGTCCCAGCACAACCAGTCCTCCACCCCCACCTGTTTCCTCTGTATCAGTTCTTCCTTTCACAACCTATTTTATGAGATAATTGCTCCTTTTTGCCTTTTCCTACTCAATTTTTTTTTAGAATCACCCTATCATCCTCAATTCAGCAGTGACTTTTATTTTCAAGCTACCCTAGTAATGATAAAAATCTTAAGAGTATTCATAACATTTTCATGTATGAGAAGTAAGCATTTTGACCTTAATGAGTCTCTAATGATGTCTTTAATGTTTTCCTTATATTTCTTCTGGATCTTTTATATCAAATTTTCCATTGAGTGCTGGTCTTTTTGTCACAAATATCTAAAGGTCTTTCAGTTCATTAAAAATACACTTTTTCCTTTGAGATTATACCAAACTTTGCTGTGTAAGTTATTCTTGCAACTCCAGGTCTTTTAGTGTAGAAGCTGCTAGGTCTTGTGAAATCCTGATTATCTGCACAGTATTTAAATTGTTCTATTCTTGTTGCTTGCAGTATTTTCTCCTTAACCTGGAAATTTTGAATCTTGGCTATCACATGGCTGCAAGTTTTCCTCCTTGGGTCTCTTTCAGGTTCTCACATATGCTTCACCATAGCCTTGAGTGGTCAGGTGACCTCTGGTGGCCAGACCTCTACTTGCTTCAGAGTAGCCCTGGGGAAACACGGGAAAACCCCACCTGGCCTCTGCACATGCTAGACACCCCCACTAAGACCCCAGCTCAACAAGTAAGCTGACAGACCCCCACAGTCTCCAGATGCACAGAACAAGTGACCAGGCCCTTGGTCACCAGGTCAAAAAGCTTGGGACAGTGCCTCTTGTATTCCAGCAGGAGAGCTCAACTTTAAATCCCATGACATAGGCCAAAAAAATAGCAAGAGGCAAAAAAACACAAACATTGACTATAGAAGGTTATTATGGAGATAGGGAATATCAGAACACAAACTCAGAAGAAGACAACAATGTCACAATACCTATATGTGAAATCTCAAAGAGTAATGTGAATTGGTTGCAAGACCCAAAAGCCTTCTTGAAAAAGATCAAGAAGGATTTTAAATGTCAAATAAGAGACGCAGAAGAAAAACTGGGAAAGAAATGAGAGGCATACAAAAGAAAGTCAACAGCTTGCAAGAGATGAAATTGACTGAAGAAAACAACTACTTAAAAATACAATTGTTCAAATGGAAAAAAAAATCCACTGAAGAAAAAACTCCTTAAAAAGTAAAATTGGTCAAATGGAAAAGGAGCTTCAAAACTAACTGAAGAAAATAATTCCTTAAAAATTATAAATGAGAAAGTAGAAACTAATGGCTATGAGACATCAAAAATCAATCAAACAAAATTTTAAAAATGAAAAAAAATAGGAGAAAATGTAAAATGTCTCATTGGAAAATCAAATGACCTAGAAAATAGATCCAGGAAAAACAATCTAAGGATTGTTGGTTTACCTGAAAGATATGATCAAAAAAAAGAGTGTGAACATCTTTCAAGAAATTATCAAAGAAAACTGTCCAGAGGTCCTAGAATAAAGTAGTCCTAGAGTAAAATAGTCATAAAAGAATGAATGATCTTCCTGAAATGATCCCAATGATCCCAAAATGAAAATGTCAAGGAATAGTGTAGTCAAATTCCATTACTATCAGGTCCAAGAGAAAATACTGCAAAAAGCCAGAAATAAACAATTTAAATATCATGGAACCAAAGTAAGAATTATACAAGACTTAGAAGCTTCTGCACTAAACATTTGGAGGTCTTGGACTATGATACTCTGGAAGGCAAAGGAGCTTGGATTACAACCAAGAATCAATTACCAAGCAAAATTAAGCATAATATTTCAGTAGAAAGGATGAATACTCAATAAAATTGGGGACTTTCAATCATTCTTGAAAAAAATCAGAGCTGAGCAGAAAAATTAACCTTCAAATACAAGACTCAAGAAAAGCAAAAAAGGTAAACAGGAAAGAAAAAACAAGTTATTCAGTAAAGTTAAACTGTTTACATCCCTACACAGGAAAATGATGCTTTTAACTCTTGAGCATGTATTTTTCTTAGTGCAGTTAGAAGGGGTAGACATAGACAGAGGGTGTGGGTATAAGTTGGCTTTGATGTGATGATGCGAAAATTAATTAATTAAGGGATGAAAAAAGGACTGTGTTGGGAAAAGAGGAGAGGGAGAAGCAGAATATGGTAAACTATATCACATGGAGAGGCATAAAAGACCTATTACAGTAGGGAGAAAGAAGGAATAAAATACACATTCATGGAAGCCTATCTTACCCTATAGGAAAGTAAGAGGAGAAAGGAGAAAGAAAAAGGAGGGAGGTGGATAGAAAGGAGGGAAGAATGAAGGGAAGAAGTAGTGGGGAAAGAAGAAAGAAAAGGGGGGGCAGATAGAAGGGGGGCAGATTGAGAGAGGCAGTGGTCAGAAGTCATTGGTGAAGAAAGAAAAGATGACAGGAGAGAGAAAAGCATAAATGCGGGGAAATGGGATGGAGAGGAGGACACAGTTTTAATAATCATAAGTGAATGTGAGTGGGATTAACTCTTCCATAAAAGAGAAGTGGATAACAGAGTAGATTAAGAACCATAATCTTAGAATATGTTGTGTACAAGAAACACATTTGAAGTAAAGAGATACACACAGAGTAAAGGCAAAAGGCTGGAGCAGAATTGATTATGCTACAGCTGAAGTAAAAAAAAAAGCAGGAGTAGCAATTCTGATCTCAGACAAAGAAAAGCAAAAATAGATCAAATTAAAAGAGATAAGGAAGTAAACTATATCTTGCTAAAAGGTACCTACCAATGAAGTAATATCAATACTAAATATATATACACCAAGTAATGTAGCATTCAAATCCTTAGAGGAGAAGTTTAGGGAGTTACAGGAAGAAACAGACAGAAAACTATTCTAATGGGAGACCTCAACCTCCCTTTCTTAGAACTAGATAAATCAAATCTCTATGATAGATGGATATGGTAGCCCTCTGGAGAAAACTGAATGAGGATAGAAAGAAATAGATCTTTTTCTCAGTGGCACATGGAACCTACCCAAAATTGATTATGTATTAGGTCATAAAAAAGCCTCACAATCCAATGAAGAAAGACAGAAGTATTAAATGCATCCTTTTCAGATAATGATACAATAAAAATTATGTGTAACAAAGGGCCATAGAAAAATAGTCTAAAGATTAATTGGAAACTAAACAACCTAATCCTACAGAATGAATAGTTCAAACAACATATGATAGAAACAATCAATAACTTCATCCAAGAGAATGACAATAATGAGACAACATACCAAAATTTATTGGAATACAGCAAAAGCTATTCTTTGGTAAAACGTTACATCTCTAAATGTTTACATGCATAAAATAGAGAAAGAGGAGATCAATGAATTGGGCATGCAACTAACGACGTTAGGAAAAGGACAGGTTAAAAATTCCCACTTAAATATCAAATTAGAAATTCTGAAAAACAAAGGAAAGATTAATGAAATTTAAATTAAGAAAACTATTGAAATAATACTTAAAACTAAGACCTGGTTTTATTTTTTAAAATAGACAACACTTTAGTTAATTTAATTATAAAAAGAAAGAAGAAAGCCTAATTTCTGGTATCAAAAATGGAAAAGGTGAATTCATCACCAATGAACAGGAAATAAAACAAAAATTGGGAGTTATTTTGCCCAAATGTGTCCCAATACATGTGAAATGAATGAATATTTGCAAGAAATATATAAATTTCCCACATTAATAGAAAAAGAAACAAGATATTTAAGGAAGCCCATTTCAGAACAAGAAATTCAACAAGTCATCAAGGAACTCACTAAGAAAAAATCACTAGGGTCAGATGGATTTACAAGTGAATTCTGCCAAACATTGAAAAAACAATTAATTCCAATGATACATAAACTTTTTGGAAAACTAGGCAAAGAAATAGTCCAACCAAATTCTTTTTATGATATAAGTATGTTACCTAAACTGGGAAAAGCCAAGACAGAGAAAGAAAATTATAGACCAATTTTTCTAATGAATCTAGATGTAAAGATTTTTAACTAAAATCTTTGCAAGGAGGTTACGGCAAATTATTACAAGAATAAAACACCATGATCAAGTTACATTTATACCAGGAATGTAAGGCTGGTTCAATATTCTGAAAACCATCAGCATATTTGACCATATCAATAACAAAACTAACAGAAATCTTGATTATCTCAGGAAATGCAGGGAAAGGTTTTGACAAAGTATGGTGCCCATTCCTATTAAAAACACTAGAGAACATAGGAATAAGTAGAGTTTTCCTTAAAATAATCAGCAAGCATTGTATGTAATTATGGGTAAGCTAGAAGCATTCCCAATAAGAACAGTTGTAAAACAACGATGTCTATTATCATCATTGTTACTCAATACTGTACTGAAAATGTTAGCTTTAATAATGAGAAGAAAAATAAAATGAAGAAATTAGAAGAGGAATTGAGGAAACAAAGCTATCACATTTTGCAGATGATAAAATGATATACTTAGAGAATCTTAGAGAACCCATTAAAAACTATTTAAAATAATTAACAATTTTAGCAAGGTTGCAGAAGATAAAATATACCCATATGAATCACTGGCATTTCTATATTTTACTAACAAAACCCAGCAGCAAAAGATAGAAATAAAAATTCCATTTCAAATAACTGTAAATGATATAAAATATTTGAGTCTACCTGCCAAAACCCAGAACTATATGAACAAAATTACAAAATACTTTTCACACAAATAAAGTCAGATCTAAATAATTGGAAAAATACAAGTTGCTCATGGGTAGGCATGACTAATATAATAAAAATGACAATTCTACCTAAATTAATTTACTTATTCAGGGTCATGTCACTCAACCTACTAAAAAATTATTTTATAGAGCTAGTAAAAACAATAACACAATTCATTTGGAAGAACAAAAGGTCCAGAGCATCAAGTGAATTAATGAAAAAAAAAAAAGCAAGGGAAGCTGGTCTAGCCATACCAGACCTAAAATTATATTCTAAAGCAGCAATCAGAATAACTATTTGGTATTGGCTAAGAAATATAGTAGTGGACCAGTGGGACAGATGAGGTAAACAAGACATAGTAGTCAATGATGATAGTAGATGATAGTTTGATAAACCCAAATGCTCCAGATTCTGGGATAAGAACTCACCATTTGACAAAACTACTTGGCAAACTAGATGGTAGTAATGAGGCGTAGATCAATATCTTATACCCCATACCAAGATAAATTCAAAATGGGTACATGATATAGACATAAACCGTGATACCACTAGTAAACTGGCATGTAATAGTTTCCCTGTCATATGTATGGAGAAGGAAAGAATTTATGACCAAATGAGAGAGAGAGAGAGAGAGAGAGAGAGAGAGAGAGAGAGAGAGAGAGAGAGAGAGAGAGCATTATGAAATGCAAAATGGATAATTTTGATTAAATCAAAATAAAAAGGTTTTGGATAAACAAAGTCAATACAGCCAAGATTAGAAAGGAAACAGAAAGCTGGGAAACAATTTTTATAGTCAGGGTCCCTGTTAAAGGCCTAATCTCTAAAATATATAGAGAATGGAGTCAAATTTATGAGAATACAAGTCATTCCCCTATTGATAAATGGTCAAAGTATATAAGCAGGCAATTTTCAGATGAAGACATTAAAGCTATCTGTAGTCATAAGGAAAAATGCTCTAAATCACTATTTATTAGAGAAATGCAAATGGAAACAACTCTGAGGAATCACATCACCACCTATCAGATTGGTTAATGTGACAAAATAGGAAAATGATAAACGTTGGAGAAGATGTACTAAAATGGGAACACTAATGCATTGTTGGTGGAGTTTTGAACTGATCCAGCCCCTCTGGAGAGCAATTTGGAGCTATGTCCAAAGGACTATAAAGCTGTGCATAACCTTTAATCCAGCAATATCATCATTAGTTCTATATCCCAAAGAGATAATACCAAAGGAAAAAGGACCTACATGTACACAAAAAAATTTGTAACAACTCTTTTGGGGATGGCAAAGATTTGGAAACTGAGGAGTTACTCATCAATTGAGGAGTGACTGAATAGGTTGTGATGTAAAAATGTAATGGAATTACATTTAAATTAGTTGTGCCATAAGAAATGAAGAGCATGCAGATTTCAGAAAAACCTGGAAAAATGTACATAAGCTGATATTAAGTGAAGTATACAGAACCAGGAGAACGTTGTACACTGTAACAGCAACATTATGCAAAAACCAGCTTTTCTCAGCAATACAATGATCCAAGTCAGTTCCAAAGACTCGTGATGAAAAATGTTTTCCACATCTAGAGTAAGACCTATGGAGTCTGAGTGCAGATCAAAGCATATTCTTTTTTCTTTTGTTTCTTCTTTCTTGTTCTTTTTCCCTTTTGTTCTATTTCTTTTTCACAACTCGACTAATGTGGAAATATGTTTAATGCAATTGTACAAGTATAGCATGTATCAGATTGCTTGCCCTCTAGGGGAGGAGGTAGGAAGGGAAAAAAAATTGGAACTCAAAATCTTATAAAAGTGAACGTTGAAAACTATCTTTACTTGTAATTGGAAAAAATAAAATAGTATTAAGTGGAAAAAAGAAAGCTCTGAAATTGTTTCTCATGTAATTGGGAAAAATAACACATTCAATTAAAATTTAAAAAGAAATATATTAAACTCGATGAAAAAACAGGCAAGGAGAGGAAAGAGGGAATGTAGGCTAGGGAGTAATCATAGGCAAAACAAACCTTTAGTGAGGGGCTAGAGTAGTTTTGTATAATTTTTATATCTCCCCAGTATCTACCATAGCACTATGCCCAAGGTAGATGACTAATAAATGCTTATTTGATTTGGAGAGTATGGCCATTAGTTCTATACAGCTGGAGTACAGAAAAGGAATTGAACAGCAAGAAAAACTTAAAGCTCTGGGCTGACCTAATTTGAGCTAAGTTAAGCATATCTAAGGCAATGTATTAAGTATTGGACTTGGAGTCAGGTGATGAGGGTTTGAAATCTCAAACTAATAGTTGCATGATTCTGACCATGTATGACACTAGCCATGAGACCATGTGGAAGCCACTTTAATCTTCTTCGCTTCAGTTACCTCACCTGTAAAGTGGGGATAATTTTATTTACACTATGTATATCATTTGATTGTTGTAAGGAAAATGTTTTATAAGCCCTAGATCACTACATAAATATAAGCTATTGTTATGAATTCATCAAATTATGGAATTCAGTTTAATTCAATAGAATAATCATTTATTAATTTCCTTCTATATTCAAGGGACTGTTCCAGAAACTGGGGATATGACGAGAAGAGTGAAAAACAGTCCCTGCCCAGAAGGAGCTTGCATTATAGTAGCAGACACAATCAATAAATGATAAGCAAATGCAAAATAATTTGAGGAGGGAGAGTGTGTATGAGAGACAGACAGATAGACAGAGAGAAACAGAGACACATACAGAGAGAGAACTAATTACTGGGGGGATTTAGAAAGGCTTCCTGTAGGAGATGACACATTAGTGACTTATGACAGCATTTAGAGATGCTAAGAATAATGATGTAGTACATTCCAAGCAGAGGAGACCACAGTCACAGAGGCAGAAAATGAGATGCAGTCTGGAAAAAAGCAAGTAGTTCAGGTTGGCAAGAACACAGCACCCTACCCATTGTACCACCTACCTGCCCACAACTTAGCATCTGGAAATTGGGAGATGAGGAAAAGTATGGTAACAAAAGTATGTATTACACTGCCTTTGCGTTTTGAGTTTAGCTTTCAAAGGATTGGGCATTGGTTCCTAAAGTGCATAATACTGACACCTGGGGTGCACTGGAATGATCCAGGGGGTGGTAGTAGCCTTGGGTGCAATTGGGGGACTTGAATAAAAATAAAAGTGTAGTGGAAATACAAGGAAAGAAGAGATGATACGAAAGTTTTAAAAAAAACCATTTGTACATATTTCATCTGTTGTATAACAGAAGTAAGGTCACATAAACACAAAAAGCAAATTATAACCAATCAGTGGTCAAGTCTGCTGACAGGTCTTAACAAGCAAGTATCGACAGGAAAACATGTTATGCATTGTAGGGAAGTCCAGTATGCATCAGCAGGAATATATGCATGTAATGACTTGTTTATAATATAGTACTATAAGATTATATGATACAATATTGCATCATCAAAATTTCAATGCACACAAAAAATCCCAAATTTACAATAAATTATTAAATTTCAGATGCATCATTTTTAAAAAATATATTTTATTTTTTGAAATGATTCCAATTAAAGAAACATTAAAGGGTTAAAGACAATAGATTTCCAAGGGAGGGCATTGAGTAATATTTTTTAAAGGTGAAGTATAGGCCAAATAAGCTTGGTAATCTCTAGTTTAGCTCAAATTGATTTTACTTATATTCTGCTTAAAGCAAACAGAATGAAGGCCCACAAATATACTTGAGATGGGAAAAAGAAAAAAAGAACTGAATTAGTTTTCCTCAACAATTCTATTTCCCACAAAGACAATTGGTCATACAAATATTTTGAGCCTTGGAGGACAAGTGAGAAGATTGGAAAAAAAAAAATAGAAGGGTAAAAATGGGCTAGAAGGAAGATGACTTTAGAGTGGTTTGTATATAACCAGAAATGTGGGATTGAAAAAAAATGAAAATATTTTCCCTCCTTATCCTATCCTTCTAATATATCATGAGGATACAGGTTTTCAAGGAACATAAGTATCTCTGGTGTAAGGGTGGCTGATCCCTTTTGGTGTCCACCTGCCACTCAACTTGTGACTCCAAGAAGCTATAGGCTGTGCAGCAGCTACACCCCCAACAAACTACTTCTATAAACAGGCTAAACCAGGTTGAAAGTAATCAGTGGGCCTCAAACCTGTTGGTGAGTTAGGGGGATGTCTAACACAAGCCTGTGAAAACTTCCCTCAGCAGAATGGACTGATGTGAACTATTTGTCACCAATGACCATGAAGGTGCCTGAAGCAGGCACTGTGGAGCACTTAGAGCTTGCCTTCAACAAGATGAACAGTGTAATGGTAATTTAAATGGAAAATCTTTCATATTCATTAATAGGCCCGTGTAACCTGCCTGGGTCACATGGAAACCTGAGTTACATGAGTCTGAGTTCCATGGAGCCTACCATGGGAAGAGTTTGCTGAATGGGTGGAACAGGAAGAGGTATAGCTAGAGCAGAGCTGAGAGGAAGTTAGTCTTGAGAGCAGTCAGAGATAGGAAGGATGCAGGGTGCTGGGTAGCAGTGAGTGGTTCTGTGATTGTTTGTGATTTTGTTTAAGAGAGCTTGCTTGTGATGAGTGTAATGGTCTGGTTTTTGGGAAGCCTAGCAGGGGGAAGGCTTATGATGGTGTTGTTCTCTGCACTGTTATTGTGTATAGACTTTTGTTACTGTGATGGATATGGCTTTGTGGTATCTGAATAAATGTTTTTCTTCTGCCTTCCATGTGGAGAGTCTGTGGTATTTCACAATTCAGAATGTGCTGCAATATTCATGGCTGCCATGGGCACTGTGAATTTCACATTGACGCTACACATGGCATCAAGGTAAGCTACCACACTGACAGTAAATTATTTAACTGGAAAAGTCTACAAGCCAAGACTAAAGTAGAAGGAGTTGGTGCATAATTTTTCATTTGTAGATGATTGTGTACTCAATGCAGCCTCCAGGAGAGATGAAATTGGATTGATTCTCTGCCATTTGTGCTACTTTTGGTCTGACAATTAACACAAAGGAAACAGGATCTCCACCAGCCAATTCTGCATCATCTACACATGGAACCATTGTAACAAATGGAGGAATTTTGAATGCTGTGGATAAATTCACTTACCTTGGCAGTATATTTTCTAGGGATGTCCATAGAGATGATAAGGTTGACACACATATTGCCAGAGCTAGTTCAGTGTTTGGGAGTCTCCAAAGGAAAGTATGGGAAAGAAGAGGTATTAGGCTGTCTACCAAACTGGAGATGTATAGGCCACTGTGCTGACCTCTTTGTTGTATGCCTCGAAAACCTGGACAGTATATGTCCAGTATGTCGTGTCAGGAAACCAACTCACTTCCATTTGAATTATCTTAAGAAGATTGTGACAATCACCCGACAAGATAAGGTACTGGACACTGAGATCCTTTCTTGAGCTGAAATACCAAGCATTCAAACTCTGTTGCAAAGAGTGCAATTCTAATGGGTTGGCCATGTTGTTTGAAAGTCAAATGTATGTTTGCCTAAAAGACTATTTTTATGGAGAACTTACACAAAGTAAACATTCACATAGAGGTCAAAAGAATTGTTACAAGCACCCTCCCAAGGTCTTTTTGGAAGAACTTTGGAATCAGTTGGGAGACACTGGCACAGGACTGCCCAGCATAGCATGACTGCATCAAAGAAGATGTTGCACTCTATGAGTGAAATAGAATTGCAGTAGCTCAAAAGAAGCATGAGATATGCAAATTTAGAGACATCTCCACTCAAAATGTTCAGGTGGTGATCAATTTGTGGTAGAACCTTCTGAGCTCATATTGGGCAAGATACACTGTACCTTGATCCCAACACAGTGATGTCATTTTGGTCCTGTCAGAGAATGAAGGAAAATAACCAATCAATCAACCAACCAAAGTGTAACACTAATTCTAACAGTCTTTCCTATAGAGGCTATATTTACTGTTACTATAGCTTTAAGAGTCTGATGGAATGTAGAGGATTTGGCATTTGACTGGAAGTTTTGAAAGACTATGATTAAAGAAATAATGAAGATAGTTGAAGAACTATGGAAAAGATAGAGAAAAAGACACTGAGGAAAAGCTTTATGTGAGAAATTTTTGACTTGTGTTGTGAAGAAACATTATGAAGACTATTATATGAACAGTGAGTCTAGTAAGAAAGTGTTAAAAGCTGTGGCCTGAGAAAAATTATGAGACAGAAAAAAAATGAAAAGAACTTTCCTGTTGGAACTGTTTTTACCTTTGTCTTGTAAAGGAGATGAAGAGGATTCTTAGAAGAGACTTTAATTTATATCTAGAGTGCATTGAAAATTGTTGCTGTGTTTCAGAAGTAATGGAAAGTCATCTGAAATTACAGTGATTGCTGGAGGTTGCACTGGCTGTGGTCTTTCTCATAGCTAAAGCATTTCAAATTTTCTATGTATAACAAGGATTTTGTTCTTGTGTGTGGCTTAAAGAGAAGCAGAATGGATATCTCTAGCCTTCCTCCCATATCCTCAAACTCTTTCTTCAAAAGAGATTTTAATTCCTACCAAAAGGGAAAGTAGGAGGTTTGGGCCAGAGAATACCACTCTGATCTCCACAGGGGCAAGGGGTACTAGACCACAGGTATTATTTGTCTGCTTCTTTAAATATTGTTCATTTAGGGGATATGATTTGGTTTGAGCTAACTTTTGGGTGTTTTGTTATTTGGGGAGAAGATAGGGGGGACCTCAAGCTCTATATCCAAGGTTTCCCCAGGTCCACAAAGAACACATACAGCAAATAGCAGAGAAACCCATCTATTCAAATCATAGCAGAACAGAAATCAAGGTATACATCAGAGAATGCATATCGGACAACACAGAGTGGAAGGACCCTCCCTTTGGGAGTGAGGTAACTCAGCTCAGCCAATTAGGGAAACTCTCTGATATCTCTAGAGCAACAAGCTGGGAATAGGGACATGATGGAGACTGCCAGCTCCTCTCATGTTTTCTTACAGTCTTTTTCTTTTCTTTTTTCTTTTTACAGTCTTTTTCTTCCACAACTTGAAGTGGGGTTGGCCTCTTCCATCTTTCCTCTCGAAGCTAGAAGCTGCCTAGATGCTCAAAGAAAACTTGAAGCTTGACCAGTCTCCAAAGGGAGCACTCTGAAAATTGAAGCTTTCTGCCTCTTTACAGCACCAATCCCCCATCATGTAGGGCAGGACATTCATTTCCACCAGTAAGGAAAGAATTCCATATCAATGGGCTTCAGGACAGGTCTTTGTGTTGTTTATTTATTGCATCCTTAGTGAATTGAAAAACCAGTAACTTTAATATTTATTTAAAGGTTTTGGTATAGAGTAACAGTTTATAAAACAAGTTTATAAAAAAATGTTTCTCAAGTTTCTTAAATATGTAACATTTAATAAATTGGAATAGGAACTCAGTTATTTTATTAATTAATGAGAGGCATGGCAATTAGGGGATCATTGAGGAAATATGTTCTAGGTAACCAACAAGTGAGTTTGGATGATCCAGCATAACTCTGTTACAAAAGCATTGTTTATAAGGCAAGAAAGACAAGCTGTTTAGTGTAGGAAAGGTTCCTGAGAGATATTATACTATTATTATACTATCAGAGGTCATTTTCTTGGCCTTAGCAAAGTTAGGTAATACCTTCCAAACCCATAACATCTGAAGATTTCTCACTATACAGAACATTTTTGTTTGTTTTAAATTTTGTTTTTAACAAAATAGTATATCTGCAATTTCTGAGCCTTGGGAATAAAGAATAAGATGGTTGCATTTGATATTGACAGCTCAATAAGCATTTATCTAGTCATTAGAGCTGAAGCAAGTACACTGAAAATATATGTATGTATTTTCGTCCTTCATTGCTGAAGAAGACCATGCCATCAGAGAAGTGATGACATGACTTACATTTGACTTTGTTTTGAGTGAGGGAGGGTTGTGCAGGTCACCAGCCTCACTTCTCCTCCAAGGTCATCTGAATCCAATGACCAGATATTCATCAGGATGACTGGAGGTGACCTAGGATGAGGCAATTGGGGTTAAGTGACTTGCCCAAGGTCACTCAGCTAGTGAGTGTCAAGTGTCTGAGGTGAGATTTGAACTCAGGTCCTCCTGACTCCTGCACTGGTGCTCTATTCACAGCACAACCTAGCTGCCCCACTGAAAATGTATACCCTGACATGGAAGAGCTTATTTTCTAACACAGAAAGATGGACACCATACAATTTTAATGATATTGTAATTTTACATAGTGATAATTATTGTGATTCTATATTATTACGATTATGTTCTAAAATGAATTAATGTTGTTACTTATCCTTTAGAGGAGAATATGATCCTACCTTGTTAAGGCGGAAGAAGTGTATTTTAGTGAAAGAAGCCAAGTGTTCTGATAAAGTCTCAGTTTTACTCTTGGATCAGCAAGGGACCCCAGAAATCATCTAGTCTAAAAAGTTTACAAGTGAGGCAACTAAGATCTAGTTAGGAAGTGATTTGCCCCTAGCCACATGGCCCTTAATGCATTGTTAATACCAGTCAATTCATAAGGAGGACTGGAGATGGCCCAGGATAAAATGGGAGACCCTGCTCCTTTCAGGCTAAGGTCTTATCACATTCTCACTTGGAGTGAGATACACTCATTCAATGAATAGGCTTCTTTAAGTAGTTGATGACCCCTTGATTTAATTAAAAGAAAAACTGGGAGGGGAAGACCCTCAGAGTTCCTGGGTAAAAGAGAAACATTTACCATTTAGTTATCAGCAAATAGTAAAGAAACCTATTTATCCAAATAAAAGCAAAATAGAAATCAGAGAAGTTATACATAGGAGAATATATACCAGAGGACATAAAGTGAAGGTGTTCTCCCATTTGGAATGAGAAAACTCAACTCAGTCAAGAGAGAGAGTCCTTGCCTCACCCCAAAGAAAACTTTCTGCAGTTTCTAGTGTAGTAAGCTGGAGATAGAAACCTGATCCTCTCATGTCTTCCCAATCACTTCAGCAATCTGAAATGGGGTCAGCCTCTTCCACCTTTCCTCTCAAAGCTGGAAACCCAAAAAACACTTGATGCCTGAAAACAACTTGAAGCTTGATGAGTCCAAAGCGGACTTTGCTTGAAGAGTCCCAAAGGGGTCTGGCAGAGAATTGAAGTTCTCACCTGTCTCCAACTCCCACCTCACCTCTCACATGGTGTAGGGCATTCATCTCCACCAATAAGAAGAGAGTCTCATACTAATGGACTTTGACACAAGGGTTGTCACTTTCTTCCTTCATCTCTTCTTAAAAGCAAAATAGGGAAGAGAGAAGAAAGAGATATACTTGTATCTTTAAAAAGGTACCTGTGATCTGGAAAAGAGCTGTTAATTGGCATCATGTTGGGAAGATGGGGGGGGGGGGGTGATAAATGGGAGGCCAAGCAAAAGAGAAACAGTTATGATGTGTATGTAAACTTTTTTTATTAGACTTCTTGTCCTATACTTTGAATCACTTTTCAGTCCTACCCTGTCTCTAACAGTTCCAGACAATGTCACCCCCAAAATTCATGGCTCATTTTTGCATGTCTGTGGGAGGAGGCAAGGGGCTGGAGGCAGTATCCAGGTCATCATGGATCACATTGTATGTACTGTAATCTTTGATTTCATACATATACACACACACAAAAGTGTTGTAGGGTAAAGGGATAGTGATCACACTTGCCTCAGAGTTAGAAGAACCTGAATTCAAGTTCAGCTTCTGACATATCCTGGTCCTGCAAATTTGGGCATATAATTTAATTTTTCAGTGCTCCAGGAAACATTAAAACTACAAATTACAAAAGTCACCTATCTGAATTAATAGAGAAAGTTACTTCAGTGGGAGCTCCCTACACCGATTAAATCCCAGGCCTAAACATACACTTAAGATATATTTGTGCGTGTATATGCAATACACATACATATAGATGTATATGGATAAACATACATATACATACACACATACATGTACATATAATGTGAAGGCCTTTTAATAGATGTTGTGGTGGAAATCTTTTAGGTTTTAGGCTATTAGAGGTGACTTTTCTAGAAAACTATTCACAGTTTGTTTCTTAGCATTTAGAAATCTTTTAACAATTTAAAGACAGCAAACTAATCCAACTACTCCTTTCTCCATAATTTGATTTTAGAGGTGTTTCATTATCTCTAATTACTCAGGGTAAATTATGATTACTCAGTGTTTTAATAATCAGTTTGAGTAGCAGTTACTCTAAACTTAAGGGAAGGCCAGACTCCCATGGGTATTTCTTTTGAGCCAGCAGACTAGTCTGTGCATGCTTTCTGGTACCATTGAACTTGGTCCCCAGGTGAGCACTACAAGCCATATTAGAATGGGAAAAGGAGCTTCAGAAACTCTGGGGTTTAAAATTAAGGCTGCCTTGGTTTTCAGGACCTTGGGAGGTTAGCTTGCAGGATTAGAGGATGTGGGCGGGCTCTTACATAGAAAAGGGGAGGAGAAAACCAAAGAGAAACATGAAGGGGAGGAGAGGCTAGGAGAGGAGAGGGAGGGGTGGACCCAAGTGTGAAAGAGGAAAGCAGGGCAGGGCTGCAGAGAGAGAGAGAAAGAGAGAGAGGAAGGAGAAGATGAAAGAGGAGAGAAAGGGAGGGAGAAAAGTGTAGAGAAGATGGCAGAAGTTAGGTATGTTTACTATGCAAAGCAATTTTACTCTTGCAAGAATTGCTTCTGCTTGCTTGGTGATTGTTATATCTCACTGATAAGATTACAATTAAAGACTTTTTTAGACTCCTGTGCCCTAGCCTTTGATTTCTGGACAGGTTTACTACAACCTTTCATACAGAATTGCTCAAGATTCTACTACTCTGAAAACACACGGTAAGCAATAATAAGCTAGGGATATAACAGGCACACTGCAATGAGACTTCCAAGAAAGGGGAGAGAAAGTGGGGGAGGGAGAGAGGGAAAGAAGGAAAGAGGGAAAGAGGGAGAGAGGGAAAGAGAGGGACAGAGGGAGAGGGGGAGAGAGAGAGACAGAGAGAGAGAGACAGAGAAAGACAGAGAGAAATGGAAGAAAGGTTGTGGGGAAGTTTTGTTCATGTCATACTCTTCTCCACAAAAAACTAAAGAAAATAAAAATGAACTGTTTAAATAAGAGATGGTGGCTCCAGGATATGAACTTGTAGCTGCAGAGTGCACTTCTGTCTTGTAGCTGTAAGCAAAAAGAATGAGACAGAATGGCGGAGATGAAACTCTTTGTAGGGGGTTGCTAAATATTGCTTCTTGGAGCCCAAAGCAGGGTATCTTTGCTCTGGGCTCTGACACTATCCTCTCAATATGTTGGAAGAGTCACTGGGGAGAAAAGAGAGCTAAGAGCTGAGAGGTCTGTGGTCCTCAGGTAGGGCAGGGAGTGAGTTAGGAATACTGGCTCTATTCTGAAGTCATATAGGCATACCTTGTAAGGAACACTGGTTCTGTAGTTTGAGATTGGACCCATCTAGAGAGTTCTGAGCATGCCCATTTGAGAGTAGAGGAGAGCAAAAGAGGGAAGGAATTCTTTTGCAAAACTGGAAAGGCAAAGATAGTGTAAGGAGATGGGTCTGCCACTGTGCTGGTAAACTCTTCTGAATGGGAGCATCAAATGTGAGACTTAAAGCAGCAGGGAGCACTCTGTAGTTTCCTCCACTGTTAAGCTAGAAAATGTATGTAGGTGGGAAACTTTTATTAACTCTTTACCCAAAGGAGCTACAAAGCGTCCCCCCCCTTCCCCCCATCTCCTTTGAACATCTGGGACTGAGGGAGTTAGTTTTAAAAAAATAAATAAGGTCCTTGATTTTTGAAAATTCCCCTGAAAAATATCCTCCTTACCACCACCAAAGAAGGTGAAAGAGTGGGTTAAAGGAGTTCCCTAACCACATATACATATTTATTTTTTTAATGTGATTAGGAACTAATCCCATTGATCTAGATCTTATTACTGTTAAAACACACACACACACACACACACACACACACACACACACACACCGTCTCAGTGCTCCTATAGTCAGATTTACTAGTGTTTTCAGAGAGGCATTGCCTTAGAAAATATTTTTCTATTGCATAGTTCAATGCAGAGAATTTTGGCAAATTGGGGAGGCATTTTTCTATTCTTCTTTACTCTCCTCCATTAGGATAATTCTGTCTTCTCAGTCCTGAGTTATTCTGAAGGACTTTTCAGAAATCCAGACTCCATAGGGAGTTAGTTGCTCCATCCCTTTCCACTCACTATTCATACTGAACTCTATTCAGTGGTGCAAGAAAACCAAAAGGGCACTAAAAGATTGCTTATTCCTTTGGGCACCTACTTCTAAATTGATGATTAAAATTAGGGTCAGTCCTCCATTTATAAAAAAAGGTGTCAGTAAATCTGTTTCTTGGGTTGGAGCTCAGGGAGAGAGAATTTTTTTTGTGAGATGCCAAATTATCTGGAGCTATTTTTCTTTTCTCCAAAAGTTCTCTCTGGTTTCACTTTAGGTGGCCCATAAGAGAAAAAAAGGGGGAAGCAAACAGATTAAGATAGAGGGATGATGGAAGCTCAGAGGTGAAGAAAAGGAAGCCAGTGCGAAACTGACACAGAAACAGAGAGTATGACTTGGACCACTGGATTGTTCTCCATGGATTTATTTTTGTAAATGTTTTATTTGCCTATGTTTGCAGGAGAGAAAATTTTCTCGCCAAAAACAACAAACTAGTATTTAATTCTGTGACCAGAAGGGATTGACTCCTTACAATGAGGTTAGAATATGAAAGTCACCGACCAAGAATTGAAAAAGAGTTGAGAAGCATTTCTAAATGGGTGTATTTTTTCTGGGAGTTTTGCCTAATCTAAAACTGGTTGGTACTGAATATAAACCTGGGTATTGACGCTCTTTTTCGGAAAGTCAGTTCTACTGACATTTTAGATTCAGGATATTCTTTTATCAAATTCAAATGAAGGAGACGGCCCTAAGCCATTTTTTAAAGGCTTTAATGGCTTTTTGGTAAAGAAAGCTGAGAAAATGGTTATTTCTCTTTTAAGTCTTCCTACTCTCCATCGATCCTCCCAAGTGTCGAACAGAAGAAGCCTTTAGGTTGGAGCAGGGTGGTCTTAGAACTTAATGTCTGCTGTTGTTTGTGGTGATTTTTCTGTAGAAAGCAATATTTTGACTGTAACAGATTTGCAGGAGGAAGCGGTAGCAGCATGTGTGTGTGTGTGTGTGTGTGTGTGTGTGTGTGTGTGTGTGTTCCTCCCTGTTTTCTTTCCTTTTTTTTAAAGAAATAACTCGCTCAGAAGACCTTGTGGTATAGATAAGTCATGTCAATTATATCCAATAAAAGACGCAAGAATTCCCGAATTCCCATGAGTTTCTCGTTAAAAAGGCATAAACGCAGTAGTGGGTACCCATTGAGTGGTACCTTTGAACCCTTGGCGGGAGGAGATTTTTCAGACATCCTGCAATCTGCAGGTACAGAACATAGTCTCCCCCTTTCCCTTTACCCCAAGCAGCATTTTCTCATTTCTGCTTGAATGATCTGGATCCTTAGCGCTTTGGACTGCAGGTTTCGCTGCTCGAACTTAGGATACATAGTGGACCCAGTCGAACACTATCGACAGTCGCCAACACCCCCTAGGTTCCCGGAGTCGCTGGAGGCGCTGCGATAGACTTCGGGATGGGAAGGTGTACAGGGAGTGGAAGGGGCGGGGAATGGGAAGAATTGGGGGGGTGGAGGGAGGAAGGAATGACCCTTTTGACTCTGGAGGAGGGACCAGATTCTGAGCGCGAGGGGCGGGGACTGGCTTCACGTGACTTTGAGGGGCTGGAAGAAAAACAGAGCCTGTCTGGTTGGGAGTCTCATTATATTCAAATATTCATTTTAGAAGCCATTGCCTAGTGCCATCCCGAGCAGCGCAGTGCCTCAGCTTCCCTGAGCTTTTCAAGAAAGTTTGTTCAAAGATCGGCTGTCAAGAATCATGGACTGTTTTTATATGCCTTGTTTTCTGTCAGTGAGTAGACGCCTCTTCTTCCTTTTTTTTTTACTCCCCCCTCCCCAATTAATTTATGCCCCGGCTTCTTCATCTCTCCCTACTCTCCCTTTCTTTAGTGTAACAATTTCGGGCTTTGATAGGCGGTACTGTAGTCGTTAATTTCTTCTCCACAGCCTTTCCCTCTCCTGATACAAATGTAACTTAAGTTGCCTTCCCATCTGGTGTATTTCTAAGAAAGGAAGCGCAAGTGGGGAAGGGAAATGGGGTTGGGGTGGGGTGGGGGGAGGAAGACCAAGCAGTTAGCCTTATATTTACCCTCCGGGGTTTTCCCCCTTTTTGTAGAAAGCCCCATCATTTCTGTTTATGTTCAGTCGTTTGTCAAAGCAGTTTGAGCGGGCGGGGGAGGAGCCCTGGGCTCAGTCCTCGCAGAGTTTATCGGGAAGCAATTAAGCGCTTTTTGCTGGTCTCTTAAAAACACTTAAGCCTCAAAATAAACAAGACGAGGCAGCCAGCCTGCTCCAGAGCTGCTTTCTCTGTTGCTGGAACTCCTTGGCCGCATCCTTTGATTCCACCCCTCACCCTCTAAGCCTACCACTCCCCTCCAACCCAGACTTAATCAGCGGGATGTTCTCCTGCCCCGGGCGGGGGAGGGTGGGGGGTGGGGGAGAGGAAGGGGGCGCGGAGGAAGAGAGAAGAGGGAAGGAGAGGGTCAGGGGAGAAAGGGGGGCTGATGGCATTTCAGACACCCCCCCCCCTTAATCCCCTTCCATGTTAACTGTTTATCTTTGGGCAAGCCAAGTTGAGATCATGGCTAAGATAGCAACGGGGACAAAAAAAGATTAACAGAATGGAGGCTATCCGATTTGGGGTTATTTGACTGTAAACAAGTCAGAACAAGTAATTACAGGGCAATTCCTGCGTTCAGACCATGCATGGCTGCAGCTGATCCGGAGTAGGGGGAAGGCGAGATGCAGACTTGATCTTTGGACTGGTTATTAATCTTGGCCGCCATTTATGGACATCTATGTATACACAAGTGCACATATTTTCACCCTTATTTATTTTATTAATTTAACCCTCCACCCCTTACCCCTCCCTAGAGACACCATGATTCCTGGTAACCGAATGCTGATGGTCGTTTTATTATGCCAAGTCCTGCTAGGAGGCGTGAGCCATGCTAGTTTGATACCTGAGACGGGGAAGAAAAAAGTCGCCGAAATTCAGGGCCACTCGGGAGGACGCCGCCCTGGGCAGAACCATGAGCTCCTGCGGGACTTCGAGGCGACGCTGCTGCAGATGTTTGGGCTTCGTCGGCGGCCCCAGCCGAGCAAGGGCGCTGTCATCCCCGATTACATGCGGGATCTCTACCGGCTGCAGTCTGGAGAGGAGGAGGTGGAGAAGGAACAAGTCCAGAACATCAGCCTGGAGTACCCGGAGCGTCCAACCAGCCGGGCCAACACCGTGAGGTGTTTCCATCACGAAGGTCAGTCTGAATGCCATATGTCTAGGGATGGAGAAAAGAAACTGTGCTCCCCCTTAAGGAGTGGATAGGAGGGAGGAAAAGGCTGGGGAAAGAGTATGTATGTGAAAATTTAAATAGCTACAACTTCAGCCGACTTGACGTATGCTTCCTAAAGTCCCGAATCAAACACTGGAATGGATTTTATTTCTCTGGAGACAGAGAGGAAGAAGGTTGAGGGCATTGCAGAGGGGAAAAGAGAGGATGTCATCACTGGGAAAAGTCCTCTTACTTCCCTGTTACTTGTTTTTCCCTGCCTCCTCCTCACCTTTTCAGAGTTAGCCCTGTCAGCTTTTCAAGCTGTATTTTTTTAAAATATCAACTAAATTTAATACTACAGCTGTGTATTTGTAAAGTTTGTTCAATAGGGGCCTTGTAATCCTATCTGGATGTTTCCTAGTGGATGTTTCCTTTCCAGGGTAAATCTGAGTTATTAATCCACCAGCATCATTACAGCTTTGGAATTTATTTTCCCCTCTGTAACATGATCAACAAGGCATGCTCTGTGTTTCTTAAATCGATGTGGAAATGTTTAGCAATACTGGAAAATTGAAGCAGAGTGGTGGTTTGTGTATATTTCCTTTCACCTCTTGCTGTATCTTCCCCACTTTCTTTTTATTTAAAACCACTTGAAAAACAAATGAACAAACAAACACACTAAAGCATGGATACTAAGCCAAGATGTTTTTAAAAGGAGAGTCTGATCATGTTGGAGTAAGGAGCTGACACATGGAAATTATTAGAAATATAAAGGAAGATAGGAATTGCTTTCTGTTTTTGGTGCTTGGGAGTTGTTATTTTTGCTTATTTGAGAGAGTGGCTAGTTTAAACTAAATAGCCAAATTTATGTCCCTCAAACATGTGACTGGCAGAGTTCATAGTTCAAACTTTTAGTTGTATCTTGATTTTTCTCTTCATTTTCCTCCCTCTCAAGAAAAAAAAAGTTAATGTACTTTTTTTTATTTTCCCTTTCTGTGCCTAGAACATCTGGAGAGCATCCCAGGGACCAGAGAAAACCCTGCTCTTCGTTTTCTCTTTAACCTCAGCAGCATTCCGGAGAATGAGGTGATCTCTTCTGCAGAGCTCCGCCTGTATAGGGAACAAGTTGATCAGAGCCCTGACTGGGAGCTGGGTTTCCATAGGATTAATATTTATGAAGTTATGAAGCCCCCAGCAGTATCCATGCCAGACAGCCTCATTACTCGACTGTTAGACACCAGACTTGTCCATCACAATGTGACTCAGTGGGAAAGTTTTGATGTAAGCCCCGCAGTCCTTCGATGGACTCAGGACAAACAGCCTAACCATGGGCTGGCTATTGAGGTGACTCACCTCCACCAGAGACAGACCCACCAGGGCCAGCATGTCAGGATTAGCCGATCTTTACCTCAAGGGGGCGGGGATTGGGCCCAGTTTCGACCCCTTCTGGTCACTTTTGGCCATGATGGCCGGGGGCATACCCTGATCCGTCACCAAAGAGCTAAGCGAAGTCCAAAGCACCATCCACAGCGGCCTCGAAAGAAGAGCAAGAACTGCAGGCGCCATCCCCTCTACGTGGACTTCAGTGATGTGGGCTGGAATGATTGGATTGTGGCTCCCCCAGGTTACCACGCCTTCTACTGCCAGGGCGACTGCCCCTTCCCACTCACTGACCATCTCAATTCCACCAACCATGCCATCGTTCAGACTCTGGTCAACTCGGTCAATTCTAGCATCCCTAAAGCTTGCTGTGTGCCCACAGAGCTAAGTGCAATCTCTATGTTGTACCTAGATGAATATGACAAGGTTGTACTTAAAAACTATCAGGAGATGGTGGTAGAAGGATGTGGGTGTCGCTGATACTTGGGAAGTCCTTGGGAAGGGGAGAGGATTACACACATGCACAAACACAAACTCACCCTTACCCTCTACCTAACCACTTACCCACATACAGACTGTTCCCTTATAGCTGGACTTTTTAAAAAAAAAGAAAAGCAACACCTAAACATTCACCTTGACCTTATTTATGACTTTACGTGCAAATGTTTTGACCATATTGATCATATATTTTGACAAAATATATTTATAACTATGTATTAAAATAAAATGAGTCATTATTTTAAAGGTAATTTTTTTCAGTAAACCTGCCTCCCTCTTTTTCCTGACCCATGTTTTTGGGATAGGATTTGCATACTTTACACTAGTAATACCAAAGCAGTGAGGTAGAAGAAGGATAAAGAAAATCTTGGGTCAGGGGAGTTGGAGGAAAGGAAAATGAATTGTGTATCTCTGAGAGAACAGAGAATCATTTTTATTAATGAAATTAAATAATTATAACATTTATATAGCGCTTTATTTAGTTTATAAAGCACTTTTGTCACAAATCAGGAGACAGTAGTACAAAATAGTACCCCCATTTTATAGGTGAAGAAACAGGCGTGGGAAGGTTAAGTCTGAAGTCACACAGCTCCCTTTTCAAGAACCCCTGGTGGAGTTTGAACCCAGACTTTCTAACTCAAATACTATATTTTTTTCTACCACACTATGCTCCCCAGTTAGAAAATTTTCTTTTTAATTTCTTTTAAAAAGATGTAGCTTTCTTTTATATCTTTCTTTCCTTTCCTAATGAAGGAGATCAAACATCTAGGATTTTGTTTTTTCTTTATATACTTCCTAGCTTTGTTCAGTTAGGAAATCTTTTTTACACTTTGTAAAGTAGGAACACGGCCTAAACACATTTTTTGCACTTTGGTTAACATTAATACCTATAATTTCTGTTAACCTACTTAAAGGCAAAGGTCTTTTCCATGGGAGGAAGAGAACTTCCACAGGGTGGAGGAAATACTACTTTGAGATGGTTGGAGAGGCAAAACTGTAGGAAACTGGGAAAAGATTATTCCCAAGACAGTATTCACCTTTTAGAAGCATAATAGATTGTGAAGAAGTTACTTAACACTTGAAGATATGGTTCCTGACTGATTTTATGACACCACAGCATGTTTCCTATTATTCTTGATTGTGGTATTCTTAAAATTCATTTTCATTTATTAATTTTTATAAGGTCATAGGCCAGTTTTAGAAGAAATGGGCATTATATAGTCAAATAATTATAATGTCCCAAGTACAAAAATATTGGCAACCATCTTTTAAAAAAGATTTTAAATGGAGAGCTGTTTTAGCAATCCTCCTCACTAGATCCCTGTTTCCCTTTGGGCTCAAGTAGATTCTAGGAAAAGCTGAAAGATCAAAATTGTTGCAACTTTTTCCCTCCTCAATCCTTTCAAATCTATTGGAGCTTGTGTCCCTCCAGTTTAGCTAATATAATCACAGAAAAGGACGTAAATAACAGAAGTAACAGATGTTAATATGTTAAGTGAAGTACAAAAACAAATCTGGGTCTTGTTAATTGCTTTACAAAGTGTAGAAAAGTTTTCCTACCTGAATTGAAAGGAAAACTTGGCATATACTGGAAGATTAGCTACACCCTGGTAACTTTTAAAAAAGCAAATGTTGTTAGCCCTGGAGGTGGTGAAGGTACTTGAGTCAAAAAGCAAGTTTTTTCATGATTACCTTTGCCTTGGTATCTTGCAATAGAACTACTTGCCCAACAGAAGACATCTGTTTAAAGCAGGGAGCAAGAGTCAGTGTCAGGGGCAAGAAGTAACTTCAAAAAATATGACCTCTGGCAGCAAAGAAAAGAGAGATGGACTCAAGACAGAACTAGCTTTGGTCATTGAGAATTGCCTAATAGGGAGGAGTGGATCCAGGGAACTCAGCAGAGGAATTTACCAAGCAGAGACATTACGAAAGTTCCTATTGCACTTCAGTCGCCTTTCGGCATATATGTTTCTTGTGGCCATTTCTTTTTGTGTAAATTAACTTATCTTTCCTTCTGTTCTCTTCCCCTAGAGGAAGTGCTTATATTAACTAAGCTGAGAGAGGGGAGGATTCCCTTCTGCCTCCCTACTACAAGGAAATTTCCTAAAGTGGGAAGAGACTAAACATTTATATAGCACTATGTCAGACATCGTACCAAGTGCTTTACAAACATCTCATTTGATCTACACAACAACTCTTTGAAGTAGGTGCCGTTATTTTACTGTTGAGGAAACTGAGGCAAACAGGTTAAGTGACTTGCCCAGGGTCACACAGCTACATATGTCAAGTCATATTTGTTCTTCCTAACTTCAGGCCTTCTGCTCCATCCACTTCGCCACCTAGCTGCCAGAAATAATTATAGCAACAAATGTAGCACTAAGGCCTCCCTGGTTTGTTATAGGGAAAACTAAATTAAACCACAACAGAGGACTAGCTTAATACCTTTGGCATTATAACTGAGGCAATTAGGGAATGTAAATGGATAGAGTGGTGGACCTGGAGCCAGGAAGACTTGAGTTCTAATGCAGTCTCAGATCAGCCTAAGTCACTTAACCTCTTAACACTTAACACTTGTTAGCCTCAGTTTCCTCAGTTGTAAAATTGGGATAATAATAGCACATGAAGTTTCCCAGGACTGCTGTGAAGATCAAATGAGATAGTATTTGTAAAATGCTTTTAGCACAGTGCCTGACATATAATAGGTGCTTAAAAATGCTTGTTTCCTTCTTTCCTCCCTTAGGCATTTCTCTTCAACTAAGAGCTAACCTCAGGAATTAATTTCATGGGAGACAAATAAAACTTTTCCTTTAAATATCATCAATTAACCATTTAACTCCTGGAATTTTAAACTTAATGCATTTCTTTTTTTTATCTCTAGATAACCTAGGGTATGTTTTGAAAGAAAGTAATATCACAGTGTGTGCTTGTGTGTAAGGAGTGGAGGATTGCAATGAGGGAGGAAGTGTATAGGGGAGTATTTTTGTATGGTGATGGTACAGGGTTTTTACGGTGTTGATTCCAATAAGTGAATGGGCTGTGTTCACAGTATATGTATCTTAAATCTGTGGTGCATTTACGGTATGTGTATACTTACCCAGGCATGTGATCTTAAGGGGAAAAAAATGGGGAAGTATGATTTATTTTTGTTTTAAATTATTGAAGCCTTGCAATTCTCCAAAAGGAGCTGCTTAGTTGAAACCAATAAAAATAGAAATGGAAAAGTTGCCAAAGCCTCAGCTCCCTGCAGAGTGCAGGTGGAGAGAACAATCAGAGCCCCACTCCAATACAGTATTATGGGTCTCTCCAAAAATCCCTGCAAAGCGATTTTACCCCTTCCCTTCTCTTTAATAAGGATGGGGCTTGAATAAATCTTTTAAGGGAAGCTGAACAGTCATTTCCATTGCCTGATTTCCAACACTTTTCTGAAATTTACGTGTCACTGGAAAAAGTCTAGCTTTCCCCTATTGTGCTTTGAACTCATCTGAGAGACCAGTTATGTTTAAAGGTCAGTCATATTCGAGCCTCCCAGCTCCCCCTTCTCATTCTTTACTGGCTCGTTTTCAGTAATGGATAATGTTCATTTGTTCAGCCAAATATTTGGTATGGGGAATTTACCGTGAAATTCTGTGAGTACTGTGTACCTAGTTAAGAAAACAGTCCCAACGCCGCAAACGTCAGCATAAAAGCCAAACTGCTACAATGTTTCAACTCCTTGAAGACGGACCAATGTAGCGCGCCAGGCAAGGGAGGGCGTCCGTTTGCAGTCCGGTACTTGCAGCCCGGGCAGGGTGGCTGGCTCTGTGAGCTTGGAGCACTGGGGTTGATTTCAAGTGCCTCGCCTCCTATTCTCGGATCATTTCCTTCGATCGCTTCCTTTTTACTGACGGTAATTCAGAGAGAAATTGCGAGGATGAAGGGAGTCAGTCCAAAGAGCCCGCACCTTCGGATGTCTATAATAGTCCAGACCAGAGCACGTAAACTGCCTTGTGGTCCAGTCTCCCCAAACCTTCAACTTGAGACTGCTTTGGGGGGGGGGGGGGGGCGAGGGGAAGGAGGAGGAGAAAACGACCCAACCATCGGGTAGTTGCATAATGCGCTGAGCCCCTGCCAGGTGACCCGCTGACTTTGTTTTCTGTCCTGACTGTAACTTCATTCCTTTCCTCCCTGGCCCCGGCCAACGTCACACAGAGACTGACACAAAGAAGCCGCAGCCCTGGCCGACCCCCGCATCCCTCGGGCTGGACCGACTTCAAGATCTCACAGGCTCCCCTCCGCCCCTTTCCTTCCCCGCCCCGCGCCCGCCGGGTTTCCTTTTCCTGTGTCTGAGGGCCCGGGAGAGGAAGACGGGCCGGGCCGGCGAGCCATGGGGCCCGCGCCCTGGACTATGACGGGCGGCCGCCGGGAGGCGCTCGAGCCACTTTGTGGAGGAGGAGCCCGGCAGGGGACCAGGGCGGGCGGGCGGACTAGGCTGGGTCGCCGCGGAAGGCGCTTTACAGAAGGAAAGGACTAGTAGGTGCGAAGGTGCTGAGGCTCTAATCTTAATTATTACTGTGGCTGGGGGGGGGGGGGGGGGGGGGGAGGAGGAGAATGTGAATAGCCTGGCAGCGGGAGGAAGAGGACTTCCTCCCCAGGGGTGGGAGAAATACCACGGGTAATGGTTGAGAGGCAGAGCTGGAGGGAGTCTGCCGGAGGCTCTCCACGGGACAACATCCTTAAAGTCACGTACCCAGCCCCGTCCTGGGCTGCCACAGTGGGGTAAATTTGCTGTTTCAGTCGCAAGTTCCGGAGATCAGAGCTCACACTCCTCATATATAATAACACTTCGGTTGCAACGATTATGCCTCCAAACCTTTCACCGGATTTTCTGGGAATCATTGAATTAACATCCCAGAATTGGCCTGTGTGGTCCTAGAAATGAACTCAGTGAAAACTTACCTAATTAAATGAACATAAGGCTTTACAGTGAACTTGGCTTATTCTTCGTATGCGTTTCCACCTTGAATTGTGTAAAGGAATGGAATGTCAAAAAGAACAAAAAGGGATTTGAATAGGTAGGGGGGCAGTCTGTGGCTTCACATTTCACATTAATACATCTTAGGAGGAACATTACCTTGGGGTTAGTGGACGGTGTTAATTAAACACAAGTGCAAGCATTTTCATGTTTACAAATATGAAAGCAGTTCTAAAATGAAAATATGACAAAAGTGATAGCATATAACTAGCATGGGTACGGAAGATCCATAATGATCCCAAAATCATAACTGTGATCATTATCTGAGAAAGAAGCTGATGTAAGGAAACTGTTAGGTTGCAGAGCTTGGTAAAACTGTGGGTCAGAGAAACTGACAACAGTAAAAAGCTTGGAGATGTGCCAGGAAGTAAATCTGTCCAGGGAGAAAATAAGGAAACCCCAAATCTATCGCTTTTTTTGCAAGTCACTTCATTGCATAGATTATCTAAAGAAACCTCCATCTCTCTTCTTCTTCCTCCCACCATTTGTAGTCCTTGAATGAAAAAAGAATTTTATAATTATATTGCTGTTTATTTAGTCATCTAACCCTTAATATGTACCTAGGTTTTGTGTCAAACATGGAGGATACAAAGAAAGACAAAAACATAGTCCTTATCCTCAAAGAACTTACATTCTAATGGGGAAAACAACATATAAAACATTGTGCATAGAAGAGACATGCAGTGTAAATGGAAATTGTCAGTATCCTCTTGCCAAGACAGATCCTCTTTTTACTCCTCTCCTTTTACTATTAAGACACCATGTTTTTTCCACAGCTAAGGCCCAGCAAGTGAACTGTGCCTTGAGCTTGGCATAACAACAATTCTTTGCTTTCACCCTCTGGATGAACTCTGCTGCAGTCCAGAATTGTTTTGTACTGGCCCCAGGTGGCCTCTGAGCTTGGACAAACACCTGTAGGAACCATGTTCTGGTCGTGAAGCCCTGCAATGTATCAAACTCTTCTCATTGTTGCTGTTACCCCCTCATTGTCATATGGCTACTGCTCACTGCTATATGTATGCAGGTTTGGCTTCACTAAAGCCTTTTTCCTCCTAGAGGAGATTCCGGCATGTGTCTAGTTTCCCCCCTCCCAACAGAATAAAGAAAACTTTTTGCTTATGATCACTGTTAGCTCTTTGTTTTTATTTTATTTCTTAGAGTTAACTGTGGTTGTGATAACCTGTGTCAGCCCTTTGCTATTTTCAGGGTTAACAGTGGTTGCATAATCTCTATGACTCTTAGGTTATTTATTTTCAGAGTTGATTATGTCTTAGAAAGAAGGATCCAGCACTGGGGGACCGGGTAGGAATGGGACCTCTAAAGGCTTCTTAAGTGTTGAAGGCAGTCAGGAAAGCCAAATGGAGGTGAGCAGGAAAAGCATTCTAAGGATGAGTGATTACTGTTAAAAAAGGTATGTCCTTTTTGTGAAATAGCAAGTGAGCCAGTGTGAGTGGTTTACATAGAGCTCAGTAAAGAGTAAGAAGAGTGGAAAGGTAGAAGCTAAGCTGACAAGGGCTTTCAATGCTAATATTTGATCCTGGAAGTAATAAGGAGCCACTGGTGTTTATTGAGTAGAGGGACTGACCTGGTTAGGCCCCTGTGTTAGGAAATTCAATTTGACACCTAAGTGGATGGGTTTATTGGAGCACAGAAAGACAGATTAGAAGCAAGAGGTAATGGAGGGCTAAAGTAGGGTTATGGCTATATGAGTTAGAAGGCTATGCATACCAGAGATATTGTGGATGTAGAAACGATATAATTTGGTAATGGACTGGATGTGTAGGGTGAGTGAGAATGATGAGTTGGAGATGACACTGAAATTTCAAGCCTGACAAATTGGTAGGTGGAGAACCAGGATAAAACAGTGTCACAAAAACCTTGGATGGAGAAAATATTGAAGACAAAAGTGATTAACAGTGTCAAAGGCCTCAAAGAGTAGCCTGAAGATTGATTTAAAAAAAAAAAAGACACTAGATTTAGCAATTAAGAGATCGTTGGCAATTTTTTAGAGAATATTTTCAGTTGAATGATAAGAGCAGAAGCATGAGTGTTTATATAGGAGTGAGAAGAGTGGAAGAATCAAGGGAAGACAGCTTTTTCAAGGAATTTCTCCCCTAGTAGAGAAGGAAAGCTATAGGACAATAAATAGCAGGGATGGACAGATTAAGTTGGAAATTTTTAAGGATAGGTAGTACATGGACATGTTTGTCAGTATCAGAAAGGAACCAATAGATAACAAGATTAGAGATTTCTCAGAATGTGGGATGGCAATGGGGGCAATGTACTGGAGAAGAAGAGATAGGTTGGGGCTGAGGGTGTGTGTAGAGGGGTTTGCCTTGGCAAGGAAAAGAGCTACCTCTTCAAAAGACTTTGAATCAAGGAGGAAATGGAAGACGATATCTGATGTGAGATGAAGAATGAATAAAATGGACTCAATTCTTTGTGTGAAGTATGAGATGAGGTCCTCAGCTGAGAGAATGGAGAGAAGGAAGGCTTATAGGAAGTTTGAGGAGGAATGAAAAAAGTTGGAATAGTCATTGTGATGAGTGAAATAGTGAATTGATTAGGAAAATGTAAAGGAATTTTGCCTTTCTGCAGTGAGAGCCCAGTTGAGGTTCAATAATATAAATCTGTAGTGGACCCAGTCAGCGTGGTTTCATAGATTTCTCCAGTTCTGTTCAACAGCACAAAGGAGTTGAGTAGGTGGATGATAGGAATATCCAGGGGTAGAGTTTAGCATGACTGTCAGTAAGACAAGAAGGGAAGCTGTTTGACTATAGAGTTGAACTGATTCACCAAGAGGGAAAACCTACATGAGTGTAGCCAGGGTTGACATGATGGCTCAAGGATGGTCTCAATACCCTTTTAAATAAAAAAAAAACAGCAAACTAGCTTACCTTGCACTTGGGGAAGGGGTTAAGATATTGCTTCTACCGCAGTCTTGGAAAGAACTGACATGTAGGAATTGCAGGGCACACACAGTGAGGATGAAAAATAGTATTATATGTAAGGCATAGAAAAAATATACCGATAAAAGATTATGATTGCATGAAGGTAATTTTGGGGTTTGTGAACATGAACTTGAACATGGGACACTTGTTTGATAAATGGAAGATCAAGATCATCTATCTGTGTATAGCTGAGGAGGATTAGTAGAGTATATCATGAGAATTAAGTAGATTGTGAAACAGTGAGTTTATGGTTTTTGAGGGAGCATCAGTATGTTATGAGGACAAGAGTTGGGTTCCACAGAAAAACTGAGGTAAGCACTAACCTCATTGAGGAGAGAAGGAGAATATCCTACAGGTCAATGTTTAGCAGTTACCAGAAATTTGATTATTTGATAAATTTGAATTGATAAACCTCAAAAGATGAAAGGTTACTGAGTGATGATGAGAGGGACAATCTGGAAGTGACAATGGATGAGCAAGGAGTATTCTGTATGAGTGAAAGTACAACCAATATTGGAAGGGACTGGCTTAGCTAAGAGAGTGAGTAGATCTGGAGTGATACACTGGGTAGGTGGTACAGTTGAGAGGATGAAAGTAAGGGTACTTGCTGCAGGATGAATAATGGGGTTTCTGCAGTGACAACCAAAGGTTCAGAAACACTGGGATAGGGAAAGTATGAGGGGATGAGAGTATGCTAACCCACTGAGGAATGAGAAAGCTAGAGAAAGGTCATTGAGGGATGCAGGAGATTAGATTTTCAAGGTCCAATGTCAGGCTAGGTAGTGATGTCCTTTGAGACTCTAAAGGACCTACTGCACAGCATAGAGGACAGTAAAGGTGTGCCTTGGGGGGAGTCTAGAGAAGAGGCAAGCTTTGCCAGAGTGTCTGGTCCTGTGATAGCCTCCAGAGCACTGGAGAAAAGACTGGGTCTAGAACAGAGGCTTTGACACAAGTAGCCTGGATCTGGGACTGAAGTCAAGGCTCTCTGGGAAGGCCCTGGAGTGAAGAGGCCAGGTACTTTCTTAGGAATTACGAATTTAAATGACTGGCATTACAGTTTCTAATTCTCTTAATTCAGAAAGCAGGTAAGATAATGTTCAGAGATTAGTTAAAATTAACTTTAATTTCCTTTTAAAAATGTGAAATTTGAAACATAAAAGTTTGATTATGAATAGCTGGTTAAAATATTGAAAATGAAGAATTTATATACATAGCTGTGCAATTCCACAGAACAGTTAAAATGGATTAATGTACAAAAAACTCATGGCCCCAGATGTCCTAAGTTGTGTTATTGATGGAAACATTTAAAATCCACTTCTAGTAAGTTTCTGAAGAAATATTTCATTGAACTCTGTGATTTTAAAGATAACTTTAGATTATCTTTAGTCACAGATTTCCAGAAAATTCAAAGCAAACAAAAAAATCTATTAGTTCAATGAGCCTTTATTAAACACCTATTATGTGTGAGGCATTGTGCTAAGTGCTAGGGATACAAAAAGAGTCAAAAAGAGGATTCCTGCTCTCAAAAAGTTTATGGGGAACTAATGGGGGAGAAAAGCAAACAAATATTTACCAAAGAAATAGAAAAGTAATTAAGAGGTAAGGCATATACACAAGACATAGCAGTCAATGACTATAGTAATCTAGTGTTTGATAAACCAAAGACTCCAGCTTCTGGGATAAGACCTCACCATTTGACAAAAACTGCTGGGAAAACTGGAAAATAATATGGTAGAAACCAGCATAGACTAACATCTTATACCTTATACTAAGATAAAGTCAAAATGGGTACACAATTGAGATATAAAGGCTGATACTATATGCAAACTAGGAGAGCAAGGAATTGTTTACCTATCAGATTGATGGAGAAGGGAAGAATATATGACCAAATAAGATAAAGAGAACATTATGAAATGCAAAATGGATAACTCTGATTACATTAATTTGAAAGGTTTTTGCACAAACAAAGCCAAATCAAAATTAGGAAGGAAGCAGAAAACTGGAAAAGAATTTTTACAACCTATGTCTCTGATAAAGGCCTCATTTCTAAAATATATAGAGAACTCAGTCAAATTTATAAGAATACAAGTCATTCCCCAATTGAGAAAGAGTCAAAGGATATGAACAGGCAGTTTTTAGAGGAAGAAATTAAAGCTATCTATAATCATATATGAAAAAATTCTCTCAATCACTATTGATTAGAGAAGTGCAAATCAAAACATTTCTGAGGTACCACCTCACATCTCTCAGATTGGCTAACATGAAAAAACAAGAAAATGATAAATACTGGAGAGAGACGTGGGAAAATGGGAACATTAATGTGTTGTTGGTGGAGTTGTATTTGGAACTATATCCAAAGGGCTATAAAACCGTGCATACCCTTTGACTCAGCAATACCACTTCTAGGTTTGCATCCCAAAGAAGTAATAAAAACAGGAAAAGCATCCATATGAACAAATATATTTATAGGAGGTCTTTTTGTGGTGGCCAAAAATTAGAAATTATGGGGATGTCCATCAATTGGGGAATGGCTGAACAAGTTGTGGTATATGAATGTAATGGAATACTATCGTTCCATAAGAAATGATGAACAGGCAGACTTCAGAAAAATCTGAGAAGACTTGAATGAACTGATGCTGAGTGAAGCGAGCAGAACCAGGAAAACATTGTACACAGTAACAGCAACATTGTGCTATGACCAACTTTGATAGACGTATCTCTGCTTAGCAACGCAAAGATCTAAGACAACTCCAGATGACTCATGATAGAAAATGCTATCCACATCCAGAAAAAGAACTATGGAGACTAAATACAGACTGAAGCATATTATTTGTTCTTTCTCTCTTTTTTTTCTTTCTTTCTTGTGGTTCCTCTCATTGGTTCTAATTCTTCTTAAGAACATGACTAATGTGAAAATATGTTTAATATGAATATACATGTAGAGCCTGTATCAGATTGCACACTGTCTTTGGGTGGAGGGAGGGAGGGATGGGAAGAAAATTTGGAACTCAAAATCTTATGGAAGTGAGTGGTGAAAACTAAAAACAAATAAATAAATGCGTTAAGGCATATCAATGGGGTTGAGAAAGGCTTCCTATAGAAGATGAAAGTTTAGTTGGCATTTGAAGGAAGCTAGAAGACAAAAATGAGGAAGAAGAGCATTCCAAACCTAGGGGGACAGTTTGAGAAAATGCCTGGAGACAAGATGTAATGTTTTGTTCATGAAGAAGCAAAGAGACTATTGTCACTGGACTGAAGAGTATGTAGAAGGGAGTAAGGTCTAAGAAGACTAGAAAAGGTGGTGGTGGAGGTTGGGGTGGAGGTTATATCATGAAAGCATTTGAACACTGAACAGGATTTCACATTTGATTTTGGAGATGATAAGAAGCTACTAGATTTTATTGAGTAAGAAGGTGGCACTTTAGGAAAATTACCTTGGAGGCTGAATGGGGGATGGATTGGAGTAGGGAGAGACTTATGTTAGGCAAACCTACTTGCAATATTTCAGGCATGAGATGATGAAGACTTGCACCAAACAGTGCAGTGTCAAAGGAGAAATGAGGACATTCAAGAGATGTTGCAAAGCTTTTGTTGAAACTTTCACTCTCTCTCTCTCTCTCTCTCTCTCTCTCTCTCTCTCTCTCTCTCCCCACCCCCACCCCCCATATGAACAGAAAGCTACATCAGGGAATATGGAGCCAATTAAGTCCTAGAAGTGGGTTTGTCTTCTTTTAGGGTCAAGCCTCCTCACGTTGTAGGTAGGAAGAAAGAAGCTGTGTCAGGAAAAGACGAATTCTGTTGCACAAAGCATCTCTCAATAGCAGGGTCCTAAGATTCTCCTAGAGGACTTTCCAACATTTAAATGCTTATAGAGCTTATACTAGGCAATTCTGACATGGGCAATACTGAGAGAGAAAAGGAGGAAAGGAAAAACAAAACAAAGCAGAAATGTACAGGAGAACAAAACCCAGAAATCATAGGCCTATCCTCCCCCTTTCAGGGGGGACCACATCTCACATATCACAGTCCAATCAACGTAGTAACTCGAGCTCATGGTGAATTTGCTAATGCAAGTTGGTGACAATGATCAGAGCAGCACCAGGATTATCAGAGCCACAGCAGCAAATAGGATAGCATCTTCAATATAGTTAAAGATTTCTTCTGATATGAGGTAATAGCAATGAGCAGGAGCAGCTACAGAAGCATTAGGGACACCTTTGGCACAATAAGCAATTCTTCATCATTCATCAGGATCATCTGTAGTAAAGTGGCTAAAAGGTCATTTGTCTGTTCAGTGCAACTTGTCCCTGGGTCTGATTCGATACTGAGTCTTCCTGTACTGCCTGTGTTCCTTGTACCCTGTATACCTGCACCTGTTGTTGTTGAGTCATTATAATGCCAATGTGATACCTATAGCAGTTGCTATGAATATGCATGCATATTTCCATGGTAAATTCACAAAAATCACTCTCTTCATCAAAGATGAAACCAAGATATTTATTCAGATACCAGAAAGCCAAATCCACCATGGTAACAAAGAAGTTCATACACACCACCTATCCACGGAGCACCAACATCCCCAAGCCTTTCCTCCATTACACCTCCCCACAACCAGCTTCCCTAGGCAAAATTCCTCTCTCACTCAAGCTTGCTGTTCTGCCTCAGCTCTCTCTCCCTTTCTCCCAGCTCTGCCTCACTCTCCCTTCCTGCTCCACCCATTCGGCAAGTTCCTCTCACCATCGACTTCTTGTGACCCAAGCTGTGAGCTGGGCCAAAGCTCAAAGCAGATCACATGGACTTATTAAAGGGCAGGGAAGATCTTCAAATTCCTTAGCGTTATAGTCATTTAGTAATGTCTGACTCTGTGGCTCCATGGAACAGCACACCAGGCCCTTCTGTCCTTCACTATCTCCTAAAGTCTGTCCAAGCTCATATTCATTTCTTCTGTGATACTTTCTATCCATCTCATTCTCTGTCATCCCCTTCTCCTTTTCCTTCAATTTTTCCAAGCATCAAAGTCATTTCCAGTGACTCCAGTGAATCCATTATGTGGTCAAAGTACTTCAGCTCCAGTATTTCTCTTTACAGTGAATAGTTAAGTTAATTTCTTTAAGTACTGACTGATTCAATCTCTTTGCTGTCTAAGAGACTTTCAAAAGTCTTCTTTGGCACTGCAGTTTAAAAGTGTCAGTTTTGCAGCTCTCAGATTTCGTTATAGTCCGACTCTCACAGTCATACATTACTACTGGAAAAAAATAGCTTAGACAATATGGACTTTTGTTGGAAACGTGATGTCTCTGCTTTTCAGTATGCTGTACAAATTTGTCATAGCTTTCATTCCAAAGAACAGACATGTTTTAATTTCATGGCTACACTTGTCATTTGCAGTGATCTTTGAGCCCAAGAATATAAAATATGACACTGCATCCAATTCTTCTGCCTCTATTTGCCAGGATAAGGCAGTGATCTAGGAGGGGACCCTGTATCTATACCCACTCAATTTTTCCTGGCTCACCTGTCAAAATTTCTCCTTTTTCTTGGGGTGCCTTAAAAGGATGATATCTAATCTTTAGAGGGTTCTGCTGAACTTTATCCTCTTCTTATGCAGGGCCTCAGGATTGCCACCAAGTAATCTAAGGGATCTCTCCTCCCTTCCATGCAAATTCTTAATCACTGTAGTTTTGCAGTGACACTTTTACCACTCCCATATCATTAGGAAGCAAGCAACTTCCCAAAAATTTTGCCCCATAGAGTTGGTCCAAACTGTCCCTGTTAGAAAAATAGACCTGCCAATTGAGGGGCGTCTGAGCCATTTCCCTAGGGAGCTTATATTGGACAGATTTCCCCAAAGGAGCAGGGGCTTTGAGACTTGGGTGATCGTATGCAAGGAATGAAAGAAAGAAGGCCTTTAGAACAATGTCTTCAACAATGTCTAAAATATTGAACAATATCTAAAAGCAGTCCATCCTTGTCAGGTAGGTTTCCTTGGAGGCCAGAAGCAAGAAATTTCTGGACTCTCCCTTATTGGGAGTAGTGTTAATTTGATAAGGACATGGCTTTTAAGAGGCAGGATACCAAATGATGGTTGCCAGGGGAATGGAGATGAAGCTGTTGTTCCAGAAGCACATTCTAAAGTTCAATAATGCCAGCTGTCTGAGTATGGTATGGGATGTGGAAGACCAGTGGTTGTTGTGGCAGGAGGCCCAATCTTGGATCTCTTTTGAGGTAAAGTTGGCCCCAGAGGGAATAGTGTAGGCAGGTCCATAAAAAGGAAAATATGCTCCATGAGAGCTTTGAAGGTTACTGCTACCAGTCATTCTTCTGTCTTATGACTTTGATTTCAGTAAGATACAGTACAACCTCTGAATCAGATCTTATTTCCATTCTTAGACCCATGAATTTATGGCTACAGATGGCTGGTACTCAACACTCTCAGGAGAGCTCCCTTCACTTGTGTAATCACCCTCTCTATTAGTTTTCCTTTGGCCTTCAGTATTATTCCTTAAATGTCAAGAGATCTGTATGTAATTGCTAAATGCACTTTACCAGTTTACTTTTAGTCTTATTATACTGGCAGCTCAACTTCTGCAGAATGGTCAACAGTAACGAGGAAATGCTGATGCTCTCAATATCTAGCCTGTTAGCTTATTCCAGCATGTACTGACTGGGCTAATTGTACTTCATCAATAGGAGCTTGCTCCCTGTTCCATTGAGAGATTTTCTCACTCACAACCAGAAAGGTTCTAGCAACTGGGCACCACCAGGAGGTGTCAGGGCATAAGATCAACTTCAGATTTGTAGTGCCTTTTCCCCACCTTGACCATTGTATGAACCAAAGGCTATCTTTAACATCCTATCAGTTCAAATTTCATTAGAAGCTAAATAGTGTCAGGACTGGTTAGTTCTTATATGGGAGATTATCCATGAATGCCAGGTGTTGTAGACTCAAAAGAAGAGGCATCGTAATGTAATAGATAACGAACTAATCTGGGATTTCGGAAGATGTAGTTTCAAATCTTAATTCTGATTTATTCTGGCTATGTGACTTGCCCCTCCCTCCCCAAGTCAGAATTTCTTAATAGTCTATTCTATTCACTTAACTTCTCTGTGTTCTGTTCTACTGAGTGGCTTATTTGTAGATTGTAAAGACTGTGAAACTGGGAGTAGGCGAGACAAAACTTATAAGGAAGTGTTCTTACTTAGCTGCTCCTTTAGGAGGTATGAAGAGGTTCTTCCATCAGCTTGATATAATTACAGGGTGGCTAGTCATTGATTAGCTAAATACCTCTCCTGACTTTTAAAAAGCAAACTAGCTGCTCTTTGGCTCTGGTTATTTCCTGACCTGGCATTAGAGAAGGACAAGTTGCTGAGAGCATCTGGGTGGAGGAGGAACCTTCAACTCTGTCTTAGTCAGAGCCTTAAGAAGCCCAGAGCACATGACCCTGTGTTTGCTTTTGTCTTTGTTTCTGTTGTACTGTCTCACTGAGTGCTTTGTAAAGGAGATTGGATATTATTGTGAGCTGTTAGCTTCAAAAAGTCAGAACAAGCCATGAGAAGTCCTGGAGCTAGAACTTATACTGGAATTTTCTAGAAGCTAGATGGTAGAGAATAGTCTTTAGAGACCTATTGGCCCAGTCCCACAGTAGTAAAGATCCTGTCTGTTGGCTAGGCCATATTTGGAAACGAACTTAGGTGTGTGGGAGGGAGTGAATGCTATGTAGAAATTATATTAAATCTATATCTGCTCTCCCCAGAGATTGAGATGGTATAGGATAAAGGATACTTCTAGGTATTGAATAAGATGTTTGTAACTTCTGTTTTGCTATGTATTTGTAAAAGCTTTAAAAAAAGCAAGCAGACGTTCTAAGAGAGTCATCTCTGACAGCAGGGTACAGAGAAAAACTTAACCCTTGAGAAGGAATCACTCTTGAACTTTTCCTTCCAGAGTTCAGCATACAGGGGTGGGATTTGTCTTCTCCCCATCGACAACAGTATCTCACAGCAGAAGAATTCAACCAGTAGAAAATGTAGTGTCCCAGAGGAAATAGGCCTTACAAAGGCTAGCTTTGGATTCTACTTAAGCTTCAAAGGGTAATGCGCAGGTCCAGGGACCTGCACAAAATGATTTGCTCAGTAGTTACAGTGTGCCTAGGAAAAGCAGTGTGAAGATACCATGAGAAAACTGTATCAGGGTCCTGCAATGCCAGAGGTGTGAATTACCTTGGTCACACATGTTTCCTTTGCCTTGGTCACACGTTTCCTGTCCATATGTCCTTTCTTCCCACTGATGCTATGTGTATTTGTGGGACAGTGGAAGAGTGTGCCCAAGGTTCACTAGGGGAATGTTTTCCTACTGGTGCTGACATTTCAGTAAATGCCTTTGCTTTTTAGCTAATTGTGTCAAATGGTTGGCTAGTAAAGGTGAAGGTAAAGCTCATGAGCTATAGTTTTAGCAGTGCACACAGAGTAACTTTGAACCTAGTTGCTCTTAGACCCAGGAACCTAACCTGCAAATGTAAGTTGGGGGAGAGAAATCCCAGGGAAAATTCTATATAGTATTAGAATTAAACTTGGAATTTCTAGTCTTTATCTTTGTACCATTTTTGCTTAAAAATGAATTTTGAATTGCTACATTATTTTGAAATTATTCTTCATAAATTTCAAAAAAAGACTGGATAAAAATAGGGAACAAACTAATATTAGATTCCTTAAATTTTTATTTTAGGACACTAAAGTTACCTTTTAGCATTTTGCTACATGTCATGTTGACAAGTAGGTGTTGAGTGGATAGAGCACTGGGCCTGGAGTCAGGAAAACCTGCGTTCAAATCTGGCCTCAGTAACTTACTGGCTGCGTGACCCACAATTTAACTGTACGCTTACTTGTACAACTTCTGTGCATTGAGCTGAAGAAAGAAAAGGCAAACCACTCCAGTGTCTTTGCCAGGAAAACCCCAAATGGGCTCATGAAGGATTGGATACAAAAACAATAAATGTTAGTTAAAACAATTCACCTCCTAAAGATAAATCCCTTTACTACTAGAAAGTTCTTGACTTTCTTAAAAATCAGACTCACCATTTGCATAGCAAAGCTTTCCATTTAACTCTGGAGAAAAGATTCCTCAATACAAATCTTCAATGGTCACATCTCCATATGTGGTCATCCAGTTTACACTTGAAAAATCTCCTGCTTTAAGGGGCTTTTAGGACTTAAAGGTATAAAAAACAATCTATGCTTTATTTACTTATTTCTTTTTGATATTTTTTCCAATGCAAGCTCAATTCAGACTTTGAAAATGATTCATTACTCTGTGAAAAATATCCTCATAATCATCTGAATCAATGCACAATTCTGAAGTGTCCAATTTATGCATGACATCATTATATTTTTTGTAACATATGGAACAAATGCCCTCAGAGATAGCTTACAGTTAAGGAATAAATACTGTTGAAATGTGGCATTTTATCATTTGGCACAATATTTTGAACATGCAATGCTTAATAAATGTTTGCTGCATAAATTAATTTTGAAATGTGGGAGAGTAAAATTTATAATTTATTCATTTAGACATAGTTTTTTATCTTGGGAAGACATTTAAATATTTTCCATAAATACTTTAGCTATGTTTTTAGGACTTCACCCTGGAGCTTTTGATACTAAAGCTGTTTGGTTTTTTTAAATCTCATATTTTTTGCTTTCTTTTCATTTGAGAATATCTGAAAATGAAGTACAGAAAAGGAATATGCCCACAGTACACTTGAAATGAAACTGCATGGGGTGAAATTTCTAAGCATCCTTAGCTCTCTCACATTGGATCTGCTATAAAATACTTGTTTTTCTTTGTTAATTTCAAAGTGTAACATATATCAGGTGGATAAATTGTTAAATGATGTGATATACTTTTATAGCTTGCCAACAATGTTCTGGTGCTATAAAAACATACAATTAAACATCATTCCTACCCACAGAGCTGCATTTCCAGTGTTCAAATATATATCATTAGGCAGTTAAGTTGGCATCTTCCCATTTGACTTGTAATAATTATTTTTTATATTTGGGAATTATCCTTCTATGTAATTATGTGTGATAACTAAAATATCTTTCATATTATAGTATAATTTTCTTGTTACACATGTTTAATAACTCAGTAGTTTACTTATTCAGGAATGTTGCATTGTATAGACAGACTTAGCTATGGATCCCAAAACAGGGATATCTCATATTTCACTGAATTAGCGTAAACTTCTTTCTCATTTTTGTAAATGCTCATCTCACTTTAAATGTATATTAAATATAAATCTGTAGCATACATGTTTTCTTGGATGTGGAGGGGGTGGTGGGAGATAGCGAGGAAACAAGGATGATACCTAGGTTTTTTAAGCCTAGAGCATTGGAAGGATGATGGTGCCTTTGACAGTAATAAGGAATTTTGGAATGGAGGAAAGTTTAAGGGAGTTATAAGTTCAGTTTGGAAAACGTTGAATTTAACATGTCTACTGGACATCCAGTTTGAAATGTCTGAGAAGCACTAAGAGATGAGACAATGGAGATCAGCAGAGAAGTTAGGGTAGGATAGATAGATTTGGGAAATCATCAGCTTAGAAAAGATAATTAAGTTTAACCATGCCACATATGTGTTTGCTTGTTGTTTCCCCTAATAGATTCTGAATTTCATTGTCTTTTTCCTCTTTTTTTATCTCCAATGCTTAGCACAGTGCCTGGCATATCGTAAGCACTTAGTAGATGTTTATCAGCCACCAAGTGAATAAATTATAGTTATTAAAACAATTAATAATGAAGACAGCAGGTTTTATTCTTGGAAATTAATTTTACTTGTAATTTCATATGGAATAGAGAAAGGAATGATGATGATAAGTGTGAGATATAAAGATTATGTTTCCACACAGATGAAGGAAAGGGATTTTTTTCTTTCATGCTTCTCTGCAAAAACAGTTCTCAGAATAAGGGGAAAAACAGGAAATCCATCACCAGAAACCATTCTCAACCAGGTTTGAGATTAGGACTGGGTAAATAGGTCAGCTAGGCTTCAAGCACACATGCTTAATTGCTTCATAAATATCAACTTATCCTCCCTGGGAGGAGCTAAAGCTCATTTAAATTAACCTGCAATTTATGTGGAAGGAGGGGCAACATATGAAGGGGGGGGTAACATGAAGTAGGCGTGCCAGGAAGATGTACACCTCAGAGTAAGTAGACTCAGCTCCTCCTCTCCTGTCTGTCTCCCCCTCCCCTTCCTTCTCCTCTCCAAAGGAAGGTAAATTTAGATGGCCAAAAGATGCCCAGGTGACTTGAGTTTTACTGGCTAGTCTCTCTTCCCTCCCCTTTCCTCCCCTCCACTCCCCTCCCCTTCCCTTGAGCCTATCGAACTCAGGCCCAGAGACCATGGGGCCCCTGCCCCCTGCCTAAAGGCTCTCTTCTGCACCCCACCCCCACCCCAGGCTTCGGAGTGATTATCAATAGTAATTGTTGCTGTTTCCCTCCCAGCCTGATGTCTTTCCTTGCCTCTTTAAAGGGGCCATGCCCTGGCTACTTCTTAAAGAGACCTATTCAGTGAATGGGCTTACCTCACCCTAAGTGAGTACCTGCATAGACCTTGGCCTACAGGGGCCCAGGTCTCCCAGGGCATCCTGGGTCATCTCCAGTCATCCCGAGGAATATCTGATCACTGGATTCATATGACTCTGGAAGAAAGTGAGGCTGGTGACTGCACAGCTCTCCCTCACTCAAAACAAAGTCAAGTGCAAGTCATGTCATCATTTCTCTGATGGCATGGTTTTTTTGGCTACGAAGGACGAACACAACAACAACAACTCAGAGTACTCAGCCACTGAGGAAATTAGGGAGGGACTTCGCATTTCTGGACTGGGATTTTAACCACTAGCTTTCACTTTTGGGGTATGTACAGGCAGCACACCCATTTCTTGCAAGAAATGTAAAATAAGCTTGCCTCATCTACCTCAGGAATCTTTGTCATTCTTGCGGGAAATTTTATTCCTAACATAAGTATTATTAATGACTTATGAGTAAGAAATTGTTTAATGCAATTAAAAAATACTGTAAAAATATCCAGAAAACCCATCATTAGAAAAAAAAAAGGAGGTGACTAGTGAGCACGTTAGATAACACCTATTCAGGGGGTACATTATCAACTTAAGTTCTTCAGTGCTACCCATGTCTTTCAAAGACTTTTAGTGTCTTGAGTGGATAATTTGTGGATAATTTGAAAGGACATGGATGAGAATTACATGATGAAAAAGTATGAATGCTTATCCTAGGGCAGTTTTGGAAATGGCTGAAGGCATCATAGTCTTTATTAGAAATTCTGAGGAAACAATAAGGGTTGGATGAGATTCCCGTAGCCCAGAAAAATCTCTACTTTGTATGTTTTTTATAAAGGGAAATGATAATTAGTGCGCTAACATGTAGAAAATATTTCCTCGATGGATATAGGATTTCATTAATGTGACTATTTCTTCTAGTGGTACAGATTGGAGCCATCTGTCCCCTTTCTACCCTTTCCATTCTTCTTCAGGTCTTCTCATAAATCACCCACAGGGAATCCATTAAATCTTATTCTAGATCTCTTAATATGAAAATACCTATAAAACACAGTCTTCAATCTTGCTATTTCATTCTACCTCCTTTTATGGTGGCATATCTCTTTGTTTATATCTTTTATACTACTTCAGGTATGCAGTTCTTTGCGTGATGGCATAGAGGTTGAATAAGTATAAATTTGGGACTTCCAAATATATTATCGCAACTAAAAAATTATCTCACAAGTACTATTCACAATGGGTTTGCCTTTCACATATCAAAGATAATAATACAAAACATCTTTTTCATGTAGGCTGGGCAGATTTTCATTTAAAAGGGTGAAAAAGGCCTGGATTAAATAAATCCAAGTACCTAATAATAATAACAATAGTATAACTTCTTTAAAGTTTGCAAAGCACTTTATACATATTATCTCATTTGATCCTCATCATAACCCTGCGAGGTTGGTGCCAATGTTATGCCTGTTTTACAGATGAAGAAACTGAGGCAGAGAGCAGTTTAATGATTAGGGTTATAGAGCTAGTAAATGTCTGAAGCAGGTTCATATTCAGGTGTTTCTGACTTTTAAATCCCACAATCTATCCAATGCACCACTCAGTTGCCTCTGTGGTAATATGCTGCAACCCATTGGTGCCCAATATTTGTCTCTCAATTGCCCTTTTAGTGACTTTCAACTTGAATACTTCAGAGACTGTGGTAATCTAATAATTAGTGCTATCTAAAAGCAGAATGGGCTGCCCTGAGAAACAGTGACTTTCCCCATAATTGGAGGTATTCCATCAAAGTGTAGATGTCCCCTTGTTTGATATTATATTGAAGATTCTTCTGGAGTATGGGTTGGATTAATTGGTTATTGAGATACCTTCCAGCTCTAAAATTCTGTGAGTCTATGATTCAATTATATATAGCATAACGAGAATACTTTTGTTAAACATGGGTCTTTTGAGTCCAAGGAGTATTTCATTTTTAACTTTATATGTCCAGCTTATAGCACAGTGCAGGGCATGTACTCTAGTGGGTACTTAGTAATTATTTGTTGATTGATTAATGGTTTCAGAGGAAATTTTGGATTCATTTAAAATACTGTGCAATATTTGTTCTCTTACTCCTGAACATTAACTATAAGTATTCTGAAAAATATTAAAATAATCCAAAACAAAGTTTCCCTATGAGAAAATGACGTACTAGGCAACAATCAACTTGGTTTTATTATAATCCAACTAGACAAACCTGTTTTCTTCATGTAATATAATTTTTCTGGGCCAGGGCACTCCAGTGATTCAGGCTCATCACTGAAACCCAACAAAACATTCATGGGCCATAAAATTATATAAAAACAAATTTACTTAAAATAAATTATGAAACAAGATATAATTACTAGTTAAAATGGATGGTGTTTCCTTCTGTTTCTTCATTTTCCATGGTCAAAATAAAAAAATGTCTTTTGAATGAAAGTAACAATTCTGCTAAACCTCTGGTACCAACTCCTCATAAGTTGGGCTTTTTATGTCTTTTTATCCCTTTAAATGAACATCTACCCAGTCTACTTAAAATAAATGTAAACTACACACCTGCACCTATACATTCCTTTGCAAAGAGGAGACCTATCTGAGATGGAGTCAAGATGGCAGAGTAAAAGCAGGGACTTGCTTGAGCTCTCCCCCAGATCCCTCCAAATACCTGTAAAAATGACTCTAAACAAATTCCAGAGCTGCAGAACTCACAGAATGATGGAGTGAAACATCCAACCCAAGACAGCCTGAAAGGTTAATAGGAAGGATCTATTGCACCAGGCTGGGAGTAAAGCACAGTCCAGTGTAGGCTACACTTGTACAGACCAGGTAGGAGCAGACCTCAGGGGACTGAATAACTGGCAGCTGTGGCTGTTTCCAGACTTTTGGGCCCACAAACACCAAAGACAGCACAGAAAGTCAGTGGGAAAACTCTGTGTGACCTGAGTGAGAAAAGAATATGGTTCAGCCCCACTCCTGGTGGAGGTGGTGGCTGTGGTGGGCACCAGCAAGGGGTGGCTATTTCTCAGAGGTCCTAGACCACAGACTATGTGAGGATTGAGCTTCTGATCAGAGGGCACACAGCCCTCCTTTGATCATACCACATTTGAGGAACTGAAAATTTATAGGCCACTAGAAGTATCTCTGAAGATAGCTGCACAGAACCCCTGAAGTTTGGGACAGCAGAGTCCTACCTTGACAAAGAGTTAGATAGTCAAGTATTTGTCTGGGAAAATGGGAAAACATCATAAAAAAAACTTAGCTTATAGAATCTCACTATGGACAAGGAATATCAAAACATACAATTAGAAGAAGACAACAAAGTCAAAGTTCCTGCAACCAAAGTCTCCAAAAAAATATAAATTAGTCACAAGCCATGGAAGAACTCAAAAAGGAATTTGCAAATCAGCTAAAACAAGTAGAGGAAAAGTGGGGAAAAGAAAAGAGAGTGATGAAAGAAAATCATGAAAAACAAGTCAACAGCTTGCTAAAGGAGACACAAAAAGAAATACTGAAGAAAATAACACTCTAAAAAATGGACTAACTCAAATGGCAAAAGAGGTCCAAAAAGTCAATGAGGAGAAGAATGCCTTAAAAAGCAGAATTGGCCAAATGTAAAAGGAGGTTCAAAAGCTCAGTGAAGAAAATAATTGCTTCAGAATGGAGCAAATGGAAGCTAATGACTTTATGAGAAACCAAGAAATTATAAAACAGACCAAAAGAATGAAAAAAAAGAAGACAATGTGAAATATCTCATTGGAAAAACCACTGACCTGGAAATTAGATCCAGGAGAGATAATTTTAAAATTATTGGACTACCTGAAAGCCATGATCAACAAAGGGCCTAGACATCATCTTTCAAGAAATTATCAAAGAAAATCACCCTGATATTCTAGAACCAGATGGTAAAATAGAAATTGAAGAAGTCCACCATTTACCTGTGGAAATAGATCCTAAAAGGAAAACTTCTAAAAATATTGTAGACAAATTCCAGAGTTCTCGGATCAAGGAGAAAATATTGCAAGCAGAAAGAAATAAAAACAATTTGAAATGTGGAAATACAATCAGGACAAAACAAAATTTGGCTGCTTCTACATTAAGGGATCAAAGGGCCTGGAATATGATATTCCAGAGGTCAGAGGAGCTAGAATTAAAACCCAAAATCACTTTCACAGCAAAACTGAATATAATTCTTCAGGATAAAAAATGGAACTTCATTGAAATAGAGGACTTCTAAGTATTCTTGATGAAAAGTGGAATAGAAAATTGAACTTTCAAATACAAGAATCAAGGGAAGCATGAAAAGGTAAACAGGAAAGAGAAATCATAAGAAACTTATTAAAGCTGAACTGTTTACATTCCTACATGGAAAGATGATATTTGTAACTCATGAGACCTTTCTTAGTATTAGGGTAGTTGAGGGAAATAGATAGATAGATAGATAGATAGATAGATAGATAGATAGATAGATAGATAGATAGATGGATGGATGGATGGATGGCACAGGGTGAGTTAAATATAAAGGGATGATATCTAAAAATAAAATTAATGGGTGAGAGAGGAATATAATGGGAAATGGAGAAAGAGAGAGATTATCTCATATAAAAGAGGCAAGAAAAAGCTTTTACCATGGAGGGGAAGAGGGGTGAGGTGAGAGGGAATGAGTGAATCTTACTGTCATCAGATTTGGTTTATGGAGGGAATAGCATACACACTCAGTTGGGTATCTTAACCTACAACAAAGTAGGGGGAAGGGGATAAGAGAAGGGGAATGATAGAAGGGAGTGCAGACTGGGAGAGGGAGTAATCAGAGGCAAACACTTTTGAAAAGGGACAAGGTTAAAGGAGAGAATAGAATAAGGGGGGATCAGGATAGGATGAGAGGAAATATAATCTTTCACAACATGACTATTATGGAAGTGTTTTACATGACTACACATGTACTACCTTTATTGAATTGCTTGTCTTTTCAATGAGGGTAGGTGGGAAGGGAGGAAGGGAGAGAATTTGAAACTCAAAGTTTTAAAAACGAATGTTAACAATTGTTTTTACATGCACTGGGAAAAAAAGATGTACAGGCAATAGGGTATAGAAATCTGTGTTGCCCTACAAGAAAGTGAGGGAGAAGGAGATAGGAGTGGGGTGTGTGATGATAAAGGGGAGGGCAGACTGGGAGAAGGGGTAGTTCGAATGCATACCATCTTGGGGTGAGGTGAGAAGAGGTATGGGAAGAAAATTTGGAACTCAAAATCTTGTGTTAATGAATGTTGACTAAAATAAATAAATTAATACAAAACATAATTGAAAATTAAAGGGAACCCACAATCTCCTAAGTCCTCATTTCTCTAGGTGGCATAGTGGATAGACTCATCTTCCTGATTTCAAATTTGACTTCAGCTGTTTTCTATCTATGTAGGACCCTGGGCAAATCAGTTAACCCTGTTTGCTTTAGTTCATCACTTTTAAAATGAGCTGGAGAAGGAAATGGCAAACCACTCCAGTATCTCTGCCAAGAAAATGCCAAATGGTGTCACAAAGAGTTGAATATAACTGAACAACAACAATAAAATTTGGAGGAAATTTTCCCTATTTCACCCCTCCAAAAGATGATTACATTCATTTTCATTTCTTTGAGGCTATCAGTATAAAATCTATGATTCAAAATCTATTAATATGACTAGAAAATTATCTCACGTACATGTACTATTGATAATGGATTTCCTTCTCACATATCAAAGATAATAATTCATCACAAATAAAAATTAAAAAGTAACTACAAAGAATTTAAATACATGTAATCATAGATAGGGCTGGTTTTTTGCAAAGAAATGTTTAAGTACAGGTATATTGTTTTCTTGCAACTTCAATTAGCTAAAGACATTTAGGGTAAAATTTTGTTCTTCTAAAACTAAGAAGAGCCAGCTGTGATCTTTAGGTATAGTTAAAAGCTTTTTATTCTATTTATTGCTTTTTTGTGATTTTTTAGGGGGATGGTAAATAAACAAATTACACTAAAAGAACAAAATAAAGAAAATTAAAGGGGAAATGAGGTGTTAGTTATTTCATTTGAAATATTTATTTTCAGATTTAATGGTAATTTTAAAAATACATTGAACTTGCACAAATTGGAGTTGGTGCAGCCCAGCCTTGGCCACATGGCATAGCAGGGACAGTACTGGAACAGGCTTTAGGTTGAGGAATCCCAGGCAGCAGCTGCAGTTCCCAGATTCCTCAACCCAAGAACATCCAAGAGAACTTCAATGGTCAATGAGAAAGCTCTTTCACCTAGGTGAGAAGGGAGCAGGGTCCTGCCCTAACTCTGGCCCCAGGAGGCTGCAGTGTCCGTTTTTGGAGCCCTTGGCCTAAAGACCCTGGGGGAATTGAGCAGCTGATCTGAATCTCAGTGCTGAGTGGCAGTCCTGGGGTGAGGAGGAGCACTGGCTGGTGGAGCTGGTGGAGGCTCTGGACAGGGAATCCTACTCACAGATGCTAGGCAGAAAAACTTGCAGTTGCTCCCAGACCAGAGCACAGGCCCTTGATTGTGCCACCTTTGAGGAACTGAGAACTTACAGGTCCCTAGAGTATACCCTCCACTTGACAAAGGACTCAAAAGTCAAGTAACTGGCTGGGAAAATGCCCACAAAAGGGAAAAAAATAAGACTATAGAAGGTTACTTTCTTGGTGAACAGATATTTTCCTCCATCCTTTCAGATGAGGAAGAACAAAGCATACCATTAGAGGAAGACATCAAAGTCAAGGCTTCTATATTTAAAACCTCCAAAAAAAATATGCAATGGTCTCAGGCCATGGAAGAACTCGAAAGAGATTTTGAAAATCAAGTAAAAGAGGTGGAGGAAAAATTGGGAAGAGAAATGAGAGCAACGCAAGAAAATCATGAAAAGCGAGGCGACAGCTTGCTAAAGGAGACCCAAAAAAATGCCACAGAAAATAAAACCTTTAAAAATAGACTAACCCAAATGGCAAAGGAGGTCCAAAAAGCCAATGAGGAGAAAAATGCTTTAAGAAGCATAATTAGCCAAATGGAAAAGGAGGTTCAAAAACTCACTGAAGAAAATAGTTCTTTAAAACTTAGAATGGAGCAGATGGAAGCTAATGACTTTATGAGAAACCAAGAAATTACAAAACACAACCAAAAGAATGAAAAAATAGAAGACAATGTGAAATATCTTATTGGAAAAACAACTAGCCTGGAAAAGAGATCCAAGACAGACAATTTAAAAATTATGGGGCTACCTAAAAACCATGATGAAGAAAAGATCTTAAGCATCATCTTTCATGAAATTATCAAGGAAAATTTGCTGTGATATTTTAGAACCATAAGGTAAAATAAATATTGAAAGAATCCACTGATCACCCCCTGAAAGAAATCTGAAAAGAAAAACTCCTAGGAATATTGTAGTCAAATTTCAGAGTTCCCTGGTCAAGGAGAAAATATTGCAAGCAGACAGAAAGAAGCAATTCAAGTACTGTGAAATACAATCAGGATAACAAAAGATCTAGCAGCTTCTACATTAAGCGATCAAGGGGCTTGGAATATGATATTGCAGAAGTCAAAGGAACTAGAATTAAAGCCAAGAATAACCTGCCCAGCAAAACTGCATATAATACTTCAGGGGAAAAAAATGATCTTTCAATGAAATAGAGGACTTTCAAATATTCTTGATGGAAAGACCAGAACTGAACAGAAAATTTGACTTATAAACACAAGAATCAAGAGAAGCATGAAAAGGTAAACAGGAAAGAGAAATCATAAGGGACTTACTAAAGTTGAAATGTTTACATTCCTACATGGAAAGATAATATTTGTAAATCTTGAGATTTTTCTCAGTATTTGGGTAGTTGGAGGGATTATATACGTATAGACAGAGGGCACAAGGTGAGTTGAATAGGAAGGGATGATATCTGAAAAACTAAAATTAAGGGATGAGAGAGGAATATATTGGGAGGAGAAAGGGAGAAATGGAATGGGGCAAATATTTCTCATAAAAGAGACAAGAATAAGTTTTTTCAGTGGAGGGGAAAAGGGGAGAGGTGAGAGGGAAAACATGAAGCTTACTCTCATCACATTTGACTTAAGAAGGGAATAACATGCACACTCAATTTGGTATGAAAATCTATCTTACACTACAGGAAAGTAGGGGAGAAAGGGATAAATGGGCTGTGGGGGGGATGATAGAAGGGAAGGCAAATGGGAGGAGGGAGTAATTAGAAGTAAAGACTTTTGGGGAGGGACAAGGACAAAAGAAAGAATAGAGTAAATGGGGGACAGGATAGGGTAGAGTGAAATATAGCTAGTCTTTCACAACATGACTATTATGGAAGTCTTTTGCATAACTACACATGTATGGCCTATATTGAATTGCTTGCCTTCACAGTGGGGATGTGTGGGGTGGGAGAAAGGGAGAGAAGCTGGAACTCAAAGTTGTAGGAACAAATGTTGAGAATTGTTTTTGCATGCCACTGGGAAATAAGAAATACAGGTAATGAGATATAGAAATCTATCTTGCCCTACAAGAATAGAGAAAAGATGGGGATAAGGGAAGGGAGGGGTATGATAAAAAAAAGAGGGCAGATTGGGGGAATGGGTAATCAGAATACGTGGTGTCTTGGGATGAGGGAGGGGAGAGATGGGGGGAAAATTTGGAACTCAAAATCTTGTGGAAATGAATGTTGAAAACTAAAAATAAAAAAATAAATTTAACAAAGAAAGAATTGGCCAAATGAAAAAAGAGATACAAAACTCCATTGAAGAAAACAAGTCCTTAAGGAGTAAAATTGGCCAAATGGAAAGTAAAGTACAAAAACTATTTGAGGAAAACAATACCTTAAAGTTAGAATTAGGCAAGTGGAAGCTAATGACTTTATGAGACATCAAGAATCAAACCAATTCAAAAGAATGAAAAAAAATGGAACAAAATGTAAAATACCTTATTGGAGAAACAAGTGATATGGAAAATAGATCCAGGAGAAACAGTATTAGAATGACTGGACTACCTGAAAACCATAATCAAAAGGAGGACCTGTATAGCATCGTTCAAGAAATTACCAAGCAAAACTGCCCTGATATCCTGGAACCAGAGGGCAAAATAGGTATTGAAAAAATCCACTGATCACCTCAGAAAAGAGATTCTAAAATTAAAATTCCAAGGAATATTATAACCAAATTTCAGAACTATAAAATCAAGGAAAAAAATACTACAAGTGGCCAGAAATAAACTATTCATATATGAAGGAGCCAAAATCAGATTTAGATAGGACTTAGCAGCCACAGTGTTAAAGGATCAGAGGTCATGGATCATGTTATTCTGGAAGGCAAAGGAACTAGGACTGCAATCAATAATCACTTATCCAGCAAAAATAAGCATAATTTATAAGAGAAAAAGTAGTCATTCAATGAAATAAAAGGATTTCAGGCTTTTATAAGGAGAAGACCAGAAGTAAACACAAAATTTGCCTCCAGTATTAAGGCCCAAGAAAAGCATAAACAGGTAAAAATGGAAAAGAAAAGGTAAGGGACTCAGAGCTAAACTATTGACACCTCTACACAGGAAGACAATACTTGTAATTCTTTAAAAAATTGTATTACTAATTATACAGCTAGAACTAATATATATCGAAGGTATGGGTAATAAGGTGAATTTCAGGGAATGACAAAAAAAAATTAAGGGTTGGGAAAGAGTAGTACAATGTACATAGAAGGAAGGGAGAGATAGAATGGGGTAAATTATTTCACACGCAGAGGTACAAAAGACCTGTTACAGTGGAGGGAAAGACGGCAGGGTGTGTGTTGAGCATCACTTGTGGGAATCATACACACAACTATTTGAATGTAGAAATCTATCTTACCCAACAGGGAAGTAGGAGAGGAGATCAAATAAAAGGGGACTGACAGAAGAGAGGGCAGATCAGAGGAGGTGGTAGACAGAAGCAAAACATTGGTGAGTAGGGACAGAGTGAAAGGAAAGAGAGGGCAAACAGAAAGAAGAATAGGATGGAGGAAAATACACAGGTAGCAATCATGAATCTGAATGGGATGAACTCTCCCATAAAACAGAAGCAGGTAAGAGTGGATCAAAAATCAGAATGCTATAATATGGTGTTTACAGGAAATACACTTGAAGCAGTCACACAGAGAGTAAAAGTAAGGAGTTGGAGCAGGCTCTATTATGCTTCAGCTGAAGTAAAAGGAGCAGGAGTAGCAATCCAGATCTCAGACAAAGTAAAAACCAAAGGAGACCTAATTAAAAGAGATAAGGAAGGAAACTATATCTTGCTGAAAGGTACCATACACAGTGAAGAAATATCAATACTAAACATGCACCAAATGGTATAGCATCCAATTTCTTAAAGAAGTTAAATGTGTTACAAGAAGAAATAGACAGCAAAACTATGCTAGTGGGGGACTTCAACTGTCCCCTCTCAGAACCTGATAAATCCGACTCAAAATAAAAAAAGTAAGAAACTAAGGAGGTGAATAGAATATTAGAAAAGTTAGATATGACAGACCTTTGGCATGATTTAGACATAAAGAGCCTCACCGTATGCAAATTAGAAGAGCACAGAATAGTCTACCTGTCAGATCTATTGGAGAAGGGAAGAATTTATGACCAAACAAGAGATAGAGAGCATTATGAAATATAAAATAGATAATTTTGAAGTTAACAGATAATTTTGAATTAAAGTAAAAAGTTTTTGTACAAACAAAACCAAATGCAACCAAGATTAAAGGAAAGCAGAAAGATGGGAAACAATCTTTAGACTGAGTGTCTCTGATAAAGGTCTCATATCTCAAATATATAGAGAACTGAATCAAATTTACAAGAATGTAAGCCATTCCCTAATTGATAAATGGTCAAAAGATAAGAACAAGCAGTTTTCAAATGAAGAAATTAAAACTCTACATACATATGAAGAAGTGCTTTCAATTATCTTTGATTAGATAAAAGCAAATTAAAACAACATTGAGGTACCACATTACACGTAGAAGATTGAATAATATGACAGAAAATGAAAATAATAAATGCTAGACAAGATGTAAGATAATTGAGGCAGTAATGCACTTTTGGTGCAGCTGTGAGCTGATTCAACCATTCTGGAGAGCAATTTGGAACTATGCCCAAATGGCAACCAAATTATGCATATCCTTTATTCTAGCAATACCACTTCTGGGTCTGTATCCCAAAGAGATCGTTAAAAAAAGAGAGAGAAAAGGACCTATATGTACAAAAATATTTATAGCAAATCTTTTCATGTTGGCAAAATATTGGAAACTGAGGGGACACTCATTAATTGGAGAATGATTGAACAAACTCTAGTATATGAATGTAATGGAATATTATTGTGCAATAAGAAATGATGAACTGGCAGATTTCAGAAAAAAACTGGAAAGACTTGTATGAACTGATACAAAGTGAAATGAGCAGAACCAGGAAGACATTATACACAGTATCAGCAACACTGTGTGATGATCAGCTCTGAATGACTCAGCTCTTCTCAGCAACACAATGATCCAAGACAAGGACAAAGAACTCATAAAGGACACTGCTATCCATGTTCAGATACAGAACTGATGGACTCTGAGTGCGGATCAAAGCATAGTTTTTTCATTTACTTCATTGTGTTTTTCCTCCTTTTGATCTGTTTCTTTGACAGCTATGACTAATATGGAAATATTTTTACATGAGAACATATGTAAAAGCTATCAAATTATCTACCATTTTAAGAACAGGGGAGAGAGGGAGAAAGAGAAAAATTTGGAATTCAAAATTTTATAGAAATTAATGCTAAAAATTTTCTTACTTCTGGGAGCCAAGATGTCAGAGTAAGCAGTAAGTTGTTCTTACTTTTTCTTGCTGACCTTGAAAAACCCAGAAAATACTGCCCTAGGAAAAATCCAGGAACAGCAGAGTCAGCAGAAAGATGGGATACAGAAGTATTTTAGCTCAGGAGGCTAGAGGATTAGCAGTAAAGATCCCTCTTTCTGTGACTAAAGGAGACCAGTACAAGATGCTAGGCTTCCTGGCAAGCCAGCCACAAACTACACCTCAGTAAACCAGCAGGCACCAGGACACCCTTCGTACTTTTGCACAGGCAGGGGAACTGGTGGACACCAGCACAGGGAACCTGCAGGCACCAACATGGAAGAACCCGTCTACCAGCAGCTGTATTTTCCCGTCCTCTTTCACAGACCTTGAAGAGGAGGAGACCTCCAGTGACCAGACCACCTGTCCCCCAAACCTTATGCCACAAGTTTCATTGTAACCCAGGCAAATGCAAAAAGACCTCACCTGGCCTTAGCACACACCAGCTAGCTCCAGCTCAGCACCAGGTAAGGTAAGCATTATACAGCTCCCAGCTGCCAGAACTGGAGGCCTCAGCACAAAAGCCAGTTCCCTAGACCCCAGTACACAAAGCTAGGGACAGAGGCCCCTGTGCCTCAGAAATAGCGATCCACTTTAAAAGCCAGGAGAAAGGAAAACACAATGAGCAAAAACCACCTTAGAAAATCAAAGACCATAGATTCTTACTATGGGGACAGGGAAGATCAAAATTCAAATTCAAAAGAGGACAGCATTATCACTACCACATCTGAAACCTCAAAGGATAATATGAATTGGTCTCAAGTCCAAAAAGCCTTCTTGGAAGACCTCAAGAAGGATTTAAAAAGTTAAGTTAGAGAAGTAGAAAAAAATGAACAGTTTCTTTTAAAATACAGTTAGTAAAAGGGGGAAAATTTTACTGAAGAAAACAACTCCTTAAAAAGTAAAATTGACTAAATGAAAAAGGAGGTACAAAAGCCAACTGAAGAAAACAATTCATTAAAAATTAGAATTGGGCAAGTAGAAGCCAATGACTCTATGAGTCATGAAGAATCAGTTAAACAAAATCAAAAGAATGAAAAAAAAAAAAGAAGAAAATGTATATTACCTCATTGGAAAAATAACTGACCAGAAAAACAAATCCAGGAGAGATAACAACTAATATTGGTCTACTGGAAAGCCATGGTGAAGAAACAAAAAAGCCTGGACAGTATCTTCCAAGAGGTCATCAAGGAAAACTGCTCTGAGGTTCTAGAAACAGAGGGTAAAATAGTCACCAAAAGAACTCACCAGTCACCTCCTAAAAGAGATCCCAAACTGAAAATGCCAAGGAATATTGTAGCCAAATTCCAGAATTATCAGATCAAGGAGAAAATACTCCAAGCATTCAGAAAGAAACAATTCAAATATCATGGTACTATGCTCAGGATCACACAGGACCTTGCAGCTTCTACATTAAAAAGATTTGAGGGCTTGGCATATGATATTCTGTAAAACAAAGGAGCTTGGATTACATCCTAGGGTCATCTACCCAGCCAGATTGAGCATAATGTTTTAGGCAAAGAAATGGACATTGAGTGAAATAGGGGATTGTCAGATCTTCCTGATGAAAAGACCATAGCTCGATGTAAAATTTGATATTCAAATGTAAGACTCAAGAGAGGCATAAAAAGGTAAACAGGAAAGGGAAAAAAATGTTATTCAATAAAGACAAACTGTTTACATTCCTACATTTTAAGGAAGGCTCCATTTATTCCTGTTTTCTAGTGTTTTTAATAGGAATGGATGTTGTATTACAGTTGCAGTAGATGTTTTAAAAAATTTGGGAGTCCACCTACCAAAACAAACCCAGGAACTGTATGAACACAATCACAAAGCACTTTTCACACAAATAAAATCAGGTCTAAATTATTGGAAAAACATCAGTTGCTCATGGGTAGGCTAAACTAATATAATAAAAATGGCAATTCTACCTAAATTTATTTACTTATTCAGTACCATACCAATCAGATTACCAAAAAATTATTTTATAGAGCAAGAAAAATAATAACAAAATTCATTTGGAAGAAGACAAAGTCCAGAATATCAAAGGAATTAATGAGGAAAAATGCTAGAGAAGGCAGCCTGGCCATATCAGATCTTAAATTTTATTATAAAGTAGCAATTGTCAAAACTGCTTGGTACTGGCTAAGACATAGACAGGTAGATCAGTGGAATGAGTTAGTTACACAAGATACAGTAGTCAATGACTATAATGATCTACTATTAGATAAACTCAAAGACTCCAGCTTCTGGGATGAGAACTCACCATTGGACAAAAACTACTGAGAAAACTGGAAAATAATATGGCAGAAACTGTGCATAGACCAAGGTCTGACACTATACCAAAATAAAGTGCAAATGGGTACATGATTTATATATAAAGACTGATACCATAAGTAAATTAGGAAAGCAAAGAAGAGTTTATCTGTCAGATTTATAGAGAATGGAAGAATTTATGATGGAACAAGAGAGAGAACATTATGAAATGCAAAATATATAATTGTGATTACATTAAATTGAAAAGGTTTTACACAAACAAAGCCAATGAAACCATGATTAAGAGTGAAGCAGAAAACTGGGAAAGAATTTTTACAATCAGTGTCTCGATAAAGGCTTCATTTCTAAAATATATAGAGAACTGAGTCAAATTTATAAGGATATAAGTCATTCCCCAATTAATAAATGGTCAAAGAATATGAACAGGCAGTTCTCAGAGGAAGAAATTAAAGTTATCTATAGTCATATGGAAAAAATGCTCTAAATCCACTATTGATTAGAGAAGTGCAAATGAAAACGGTTCTGAGGAACCGCATCACATGGTATCAGATTAGCTAACATGACAAAACAGGAAAATGATAAATGCTGGAGAAGATGTGGGAAAACTGAAAGTCTACTGCATTGTTGGTGGAGTTGTGAACTGATCCAACCATTCTGGAGAGCAATTTGGCACTATGCCCAAAGGGCTATAAAAGTGTGCGTACCCTTTGACCTAGCAATACCATTTTAGGACTATATCCCAAAGAGATTATAAAAATGGGGAAAGGACCTTCATGTACAACAATATTTATAGCAACTCTTTGTGGTGGCCAAGAACTGGAAATTGAGGGGATGCCTGTCAATAGCTGAACAGGGTACCATAAGTGAATGGAGTGGAATACTATTGTGCTATAAAAAATGATGAGAAGGCAGACTTTAGAAAAACCTTGAAAGGCTTATATAAACTGCTGCTGAACGAAGTGAGTAGAACCAGGGGGACATTGCACGCAATAACAGGCATAATGTTCAATGACTGATTTTGATAGACTTAGTCCTTCTCAGCAATGCAGGACCTAAAACAATTCCAAAGGACTCATGATGGAAAATTCCATCAAAACCCAGAGAAAGAACTATGAAGTCTGAATATAGAGCAAAACAGGCTATATTCTTTTCTTGTTTTGTTTTGTTTTCATTCTTACCACTCCTCCCATTCATTCTCATTCTTCTATACAACTTGACTAATGTGAAAATATGTTTAATAGGAATTTAGACCCTAGACCAGATTGTGTCTAATCTTGGGGAGGGGAGAAAATTAGGAACTTATAGAAGTGAATGTTGAAACATAAAAATAAATTAACTTAAATTTTTTTTCAGATGGATGGAGCCCAGATGGCAGAGTAAAAACAGGGACTTTTCTGAGTGCTTCCCAAAACCACTCCAAATACCTGTAAAAATGACTCTAAACAAATTCTAGAGCTGCAGAACCCACAAAATGACAGAGTGAAACAAATCCTTACCCCAAGACAACCTGGAAAATTAACAGGAAGGGTCTATTGCACCAGACAGAGAGAGGAATGTGGTCCAGCATGGGCCATACCAGCACATATAGGTTGGAGCAGGCCTCAGGGGACTGAATCATTGGCAGCTGTGGTAGTTTTCAGACTTCTCAACCCACAAATACCAAAACAGTCAGTGGGAGAGCTCTGGGCCCACAGAAAGTGGGTGATACAAAATTCCTGAAGCCTGGGACAGTACCCCTACCTTTACCCCCACCCCTATTGGAAGCAGAGTTCTACTTTGACAAAGTTAGAAAGTCAACTGTTTGGCTGGGAAGATAAGTAAACATCGTAAAAGAACTCAGACTATAGAATCTTACTTTGGTGACAAGGAAGATCAAGACATAAAACAAGAGGAGGACAGCAAAGTCAAAACTCCTACATCAAAAACCTCCAAGAGGAATATGAATTGATCACAGACCATGGAGGAGCTCAAAAAGCATTTTGAAAATCAAGTAAGAGAAGCAGAGGAAAAGTTGGAAAGAGAAATGAGAGTAAGGTAAGAAAATCATGAAAAACAAGTCAACAACTTGCTAAAGGAGACCCCCCAAAATACTGAAGAAAATAGCACCTTAAAAAATTGACTAACTTAAATGGTAAAAGAAGTCCAAAAAGCCAATGAGGAGAAAAATACCTTAAAAAAAGCAGAATTGGCCAAATGGAAATAAAGGTCCAAAAGCTCACTGAAGAAAATAATTTCTTCAAAATTAGAATGGAGCACATTGAAGCTAATGACTTTATGAGAAATCGTGAAATTATAAAACAAAACCAAAGGAAGGACAAGTAGAAGACAACATGAAATAGAAAACTCACTGTCCTGAAAAATATATCCAGGGGAGATCATTTAAAAATTATTGGACTACTTGAAAGCCATGATCAAAAATAGAGCCTAGATATCATCTTTCAAGAAATGATCTAGGAAAACTGCCCTGATATTCTAGAACCAGAAGTAAAATAAATTGAAAGAATCCACCAATTGCCTCTGGAAAGAGATCCCAAAAGGAAAACTCCTAGGAATATTTTTGCCAAATTTCAGAGTTCCTAGGTCAAGGAGAAAATTCCGCAAGCAGGCAGAAAGAAATAATTCCAGTATTATGGAAATATAATCAGGATAACACAAGATCTAACAGCTTCTACATTAAGGCATCATAGGGCTTAGAATATGATATTCTGGATGTCCGAGAAGCTAGGATGAAAACCAAGAGTCTCCTACCCACCAAAACAATCTAATCCTTCAGGGGGAAAAAAATGGACACTTAGTGGAAGAGAGAACCTCCAAGCATTCTTGATGAAAATACCAGAGCTGCATAGAAAATTGGACTTTCAAGTACAAGAACCAAGAAAAGCATGAAAAGATAAACAGGAAAGAGAAATCATAAGAGACTTATTAAAGTTGAACTGTTTACATTCCTCCATTAAAGTTGACATTTGTAACTCATGAGACCTTGCTTACTATGAGGGTAGTTTGAGGAAATAGATAGATGGGTAGATGATAGATAGATAGATAGATAGATAGATAGATAGATAGATAGATAGATAGAAAGAAAGAAAGAAAGAAAGAAAGAAAGAAAGAAAGAAAGAAAGAAAGAAAGAAAGAGAAAGAAAGAAAGAAGTAAGAGAGGAATATACTGGGAGGAGAAAGGGAAATATACAATGGAGTAAATTATCTCATGTAAAAGAGGCAAGAAAAAGGTTTCGTAATGGAGGGAAAGAAGGGGGAGGCTAGAAGGAATAAGTGATCTTTACTCTCATCAGATTTGGCTTAAGGAGGGAATAACATACACACTGAATTGGGTGTCTTACCCTACAGGAAAGTCAGGAGGAAGAGGATAAGAGTGAGGATGTTAGAAGGGAGGACAGGTTGAAGGAGAGGTAGTGAGAAGCAAACACTTTTGAAAAGGGAGAAGGTCAAAGGAGAAAATAGAATGATTGGGGGGCCAGATAGGTTGAAGGGAAATATAGTCTTACACAATGTGGTTATTATGGAGGTGTTTTGCATAACTATACATGTATAACCCATATTGTATTGCTTTCCTTCTCAATGAGGGTCAGCAAGGAGGGAAGAACGGAGAGAATTTGAAACTCAAAATTTTAAAAACAAATGTTAATTTTTTTTTCTTTATGCAACTGAGAAATAAGATATACAGGCAGTAGGGTATAGAAATTGATCTTGCATTTCAGGAAAGGAAAAGGAAAAGGGATAACATGGGGGTGATAAAAGGGAGGGTAGACTGGGGGAAAGGGTAATCAGAATGCATGCCATCTTGGGGTGGGGGGAGGGGAGGGATGGGAAGAAAATTTGGAACTCACAATCTTGTGGAAATCAATATGGAATACTAAAAATAAACAAATAAATTTAAATCTTAAAATTTTTTCTTAACATATAAGCAGGGGGGAAATAAAATATTTAAAAATAAATAAAACTTTATAATGAGAAAAAATAATATTTGGCTGCTGCTCCTCCCCTACTCAGAAAGTTTGAAGGAGCAAATTCAAAATAGAATATGAAGGTGGGGGAAAAATAGATAACCAAGAAAGCAGTTTGATCTCACATTTGAATGGAAGCTAAGGTGCCTCCCACTGTCAAAATTTATCAATCAATCAATAAAATTTATTAAGTATGCTTCTAGTATGCCAGGCACTGTGTTAAGTACTGGGTGTACAAAAAAGCAAAAGACAGTTTCTTCCCTTATAATCTAATGGGGAAGACATGCAGATAAATCTACACAAATAAGCTACATAAAGAATAAAAAGGAAATAATTAATGGAGGGAAGGCACTGGAAATAAGAGGGTCGGAAGGTTTCATACAGAAAATGGGATTTTAGATGAAGCTTTTAAAAGAAACTAAGTCAGTAGGAAGAGCAGAGGAGGTAGAGTGTTCCTGGTTTTGAGGACAGACAGAAAATTCCTGGAGCAAGGAGATGGAGAGTTTAAGTATCTTTTTCATGGAACAACAAAGAGAACAGTATCACATAATCAAAGAGTATATGGAGGGGAATAAGGTCTATGAAGAATGAAAAATTAGAAGGGGGCTAGATCATAAAGGGTTTTGAATGCCAAACAGAGCATTTTGCATTTGCTCCTGGAAGCAATAGGAAGCCACTAGAGTTTGAGGGTGTGTGTGTGTGTGTGTGTGTGTGTGTGTGTGTGTGTTACATGATCAGATCTGCACTTTAGGAAAACCACTTTAGTGGCTGAATGGGATGAGAGAGAGACTTGAGGCAGGTAGATCCACCACTAGGCTATAGTGATGAAAACCTGAACTAGAGTGGTAGCAGTGTCAGAGGAGAGAATTTGAGAGATGTTACAACAGTGAAATTGATAGGCCTTGGCGCTAGCTTGGATGAGGGGAATCCAGGATGATTTCTAGGTTGTGAGCCTGAGGGACTAGAGGGATGGTGTTCTCTACAATAACAGGGGAGATTTGAGGAGAAGAGGGCTTAAGGGGAAGACCATGAATTCTGCTTTGGATCTATTGAGTTTCAGATGTCTACTGGACATTAGTTCAATCAGAGATGCTAGATTGGAAACTGTCAAACTATTTTGGAGATAACAAGTTTTCCAAAGCTAAGGGTCACCAAGCAAGTTTCACTTGAACTTGGCATAACAATAATCCTTGTGCTCTGGAATGATCTCACCCTCTGGCAAAGCGTATTGCTTGGATCAGCATCAGGTATTCACTGAGGGATTTAGCTTGCCCTCTTTTCCAGGGCCATCTATCACATTCACAATCACTGTTCCTTGTCACTGACTTACTACACGCCTGTTTCATCATAGAACTCTGATTCTATACCCCATAAGCAATCATAACCCCTAAGATTTCAGACAATACTTTTCCCACAGGGAATAGTAACTCAAGATCTGTTCCTGTGGGACCAGTAACTCAAGTCCTTAAAATGATTATATTATGACCCAGCCCAGTACATAAACCCTGTCTTTAGTCCTGCAAAATAAGCCCCTCTTCTTAGGAGGAGGAAGGTGCAGGGAGGCTTTCCATCTACAGGTGTCATTTTCCTCACTCTGAAATTAATTAAGCTTCTGTTTATGTCCTGACTCTCCTGTCTCTGCCAGCTCTGCTTGGCTACAGCCACCCACTGGTTAGAGACCAGTTCTGATCTAGTTGACAAGATAAGCAGATTGAGGCAGGAAAGATAGATTTGAAAGTCATCAACATAGAGATTGTAATTAAATCCATGAAAGTGGATGAGATCACCAAGTGAAATAGTATAGAGAGAGAAAAAATGGGGTCTGGGACAGAACGCTGAGGGACACCTACAGTTAAAAGGTATAAGCTGGAGAAGGAACAAGCCTCCTATAGAAGGAAAACCAAAAGAAAATGGTGTCTCAACAGTTTAGAAGAGAAGAGACAATCAAGTAAAAGAGAGTGATCAACAGTGTCACGGGCTGCAAGAGGTCAAGGAGAATGAGGAATAAAAAAACACTGGATCTAGCAAATAAGAAAGACATCCTCAGTCATTTTGGAGAGAGCAGGAAGGGTAAGATTAGAAGTCAGAAGGAGTTCAGAAGAGATTGAAAGGAGAGAAAATGAAGGCATCTATTAGGCATTTAGTGTCACATGACAGCAGTTGGATTGCTTAGACACCAGTGCAGAGTGATAAATTATAAATTCTCGAAAGCAATACCATTTCTTGGTATAGTACCACATACAATTAAGGCATGTAGTAAATACCTTTGATAAGGTATGAGAAGTGAGAGGAACAGAAAGGAAGAATGGAATCTGATGAATTTTCATGTTTGAACAAAAACTTAAAAACTGTACCCAGTGTGAAAGATGACCTCAGCTGGAAGGGGAAATATATGGAGAGCATCATCTTTTGGTAGACCCTGATGGAGAAACCACCAGCAGCCATTTTATAGAGAGGAGGAAGAAAGATCACTCCAGAGACTTGATAGCCTCTTAATTATTCAGGAACTTTCAGACCTTCTAAATTTAGTATCTTTCATCATAGCCCTGATCATTTTACCCTAATTATGGCTCTGATGAAATTCTTTGAAGAGAGCTTTGGAATTCTTAGAGTTGGAGGTCATGCCTTAACTTACTACACAATACTTCAAGGGTCTTTGATTTTGTTGTTGTGGGTATAACTCTTCATTGACAAAGATTGCAACTATTTAATAATGATAGGTGTTCTTTGTGAGTTGCTGTAGGCCAAAACATTCTCATCCTATGGTTAACCTGTTAGTGAAACTTTGTGAATTTAGCTTGGCTGGTTCTTAGGCATGTAGTTAGTTAATAGTAGGAGTGGGGATGGAGCATACTTTACAGTGTCAGAGGGCCTGCCAGAGCTTGTACTCTGTTGACCTAGCCTTTTGAGAACCCAGGTACCAGTGTAAAGCTTTGCTGAAGGACCCAATAGAGTTCCAAAACAGTTGCATGTAATTAAATAGCATTTTAAATGGTCTAGGAAAACTTGCTCTTTAAAAGAGTTTAATTGATAGAAGGCATCTTATGGATCATGTTCTCCAGTTTCCTCCATATTTTACATGTGAGAGATGAAACATGTGATCCCTATCCCCCAATTCAGTTGATGTAGTAACAATATTTAATCATAAATATGAAGTTTTAATGTGGTAATAAAGTGTTAAATTAACTGGAATCATAATCATCATTTATAAGGTACTGAGAAGTCCCTTGAATGAATCAGAAGAGAACAACAGATTGGTTGAGGAAACAAGTTTATTAGGTCCTAGTGGGTGTTAAACAGCTAAGCCCTGGTGAGCTCCAGTAGTCCATTCTGGGAACTGTTTCAGTTTGGTGAAGGATTTGGCAAAGCCCTATGGAAGGTAACTAGTTCAGAGCTTTAGAAATTCAAGTCAGGAGGAAACAGAGTATTCCAGCTATACACCTGAGAAGAAATCATTTGGGTGATGCATCTGAAAGTGATAGTCAACTTCTAGCCCTGAAATTAAAGGGGGTAAACGACTAAAATATCTGTGGTGGATCACTCCTCAAAGAGACATTGATGTGAGTGTGCCCTACATTTTAAAAACTGTACTTTGAAGATAATTATGCTAAACTGTCTTCTAGTCCCTCCAGCTGTGTTTCTGGGCCTTTCCAGTTCTATGCACGGGTGGGGAACCTGACTGAATCAAAAGGCCACACTTAAGGACCTAGAGGGCTGCAGGTTCCCCATGCCTGAAGGGGGTTTTACTCAGAACTCAGTTTACCTTCAAAGTAGCCAGGAGTAAAGAAATATTCGGAAATTGAAGGAACAAATGCCTAATAATTTCCTGTGATCTCCTTTTGCAGTGACGGGATGCCTTTGAATTGTTAATAGTCATAATCTCATAATTGCCTCAGAAGTGTTTTCAATGCAGGTTACACTTGCAGTTTGGAATTACCAATCCTGAACTGGGAATTCCTAGTCTTGATGGCAACCTTACAAGTTTAAGTTTTCAACAGATCTTGAGTCTCTCAGCAGGTGATGTCCTAAGAGTTTCCTTTTGAATTGACTCCAGCATGGCCATTTTATTTGTAAAAAAAAATCATATAGCCATCTGAGGCTTTCCTTATTGTGTGGAATTTAATTGAGACTTCCAATAATTTAACTCAAGATGTATTAACTGATTAAGGCCAAAATAATTTCTGGTTCAACTGAAAGATAAACATTAGCCAGCTATAAACTCCTATTACTGGTCTATGTTTTTTGATCAATTTATACCTTGATCTGCTGTAGCTTTTTTCCTACTATTTTTGACATGTTAACCTCCTTTGTATGTTAGTCTACTATAAATTTTATAAGCATAGCTTTGAAATAATATCTTAATTGTATCTTTCTCTTTTTCTCTGATATAATTGGAAACCATATAAACCTTGGGAAAGTTTTATTGTGTCCTAAGTGATAAATTTTAGATACCCTGAATCTATGTTGAGCATGATAAAGACAGGTTCCTAAAATGTCTCTGTGTGTTGATAGGTATGATTAGAAGCATTACTTATCAATGAATCTGTAAATATTTCCATATCAAGGCTGACTAGCAGCAGGAGTAATTTCCTGCATTCAAGCAGACAGCCACTTACAGGAAGGGAAACCCAGTCCCTGGCAGGATGGACCATAATCTTTTGGAGTTCTGATCTCATCAATTGTCATAGACCAGCCAGGGTTACTGACACTCTAGCCTTGAGTTTACTCAGTGTCCCTCCTCCATGCTTCTCACAGCAAACCTGCACAATATGAACTTATGCACTGGCTAGTGACAGAACGCACACGCTCCCCTTCCCCCTATCTTTTTCTAGTTCCATGTAGATTTGGGCTGTAGATTGTGGAAATGTGCTGTGATCTTAATGGCCAGCATCATGACCACATTCTGTGCTACCAAAGATCTCTGCAGAAAAGTTGAGCAGAGAGAATAGGGCAGGACACATGTCTGGAATTGAAATAGAGCTCAACATCACACTCCAATCTTTATCCCCTCCTCCTATAGCCTTGGAAATCTAAAATTGAAACAACAGAAATCAACTTTGGTGGCAATAACACCAGCATGGTAGCACTCTCTGTTACTGGAATGGATTACTCAGGAACAGAATGAATAGGAGAGGACTGTGTGCGTGTGTGCGTGCATGCGTGTGTGTGTGTGTGTGTGTGTGTGTGTGTGTGTGTGTGTGTGTGCAGGACTACTCTACTAAACTTAAAGGAAAGAGCCCAGCATTCAGCAGGGCCGTGGGGCAGAGTAGTGAATTATGAATTGTCCAGCAGAGAAGGAGGTTAAGACACTTTGAGATTCAGGTTCAGGGAAACTACCCTCAGAGTGGAGACAGTCAGAGAGTGAGCAATAGGGGAAAGTAAGAGGGAACAAAATAGATGGAAGTTAACAAAGATCTCATGAGGAAGAAAATTCAGATCTTGAGCACAAGCAGATAAATCAACAAGAAAAATATTAACAGAAAAAGATATGGCTTTCAGAACTAGCAAATAATGTTAGACCTCTGTGAATAAATACTGCAAAAGAGAGGAAAATGACCCAACACTTGATGTGATAGAGTACCCTATGGAATTTAAGGAGAACATACTCTGAGTTGATTAAAAGAGAAATGAAAATTATGAGAGCAGAATTTATGGTCTACACAACAGAAACAATTGGTAGAATAGAAAAATTAATCTGCAATGGCAAGTCTGACCAAAGAAATGAAATACAGAAAAACTGATTGGGAATATAAATGCACAGATGTAAAAGACAATCCAGTAGGAAAAAAATACAGTAATATTAAAATATTAAAAGAAAACGTGTTCTCAGTTAAAGCAAAAACACAATGAACTTGAAGACAGGGTGTGTAGAGATAGCTTAGTTTGTCTTTACGCCCAGAAGAACATGCCACATCAAAAATACCGTTCAAGAAATAATATAAGAAAACTGCCCCAAACTGCTCCAAAATGGAAAACAAAGTACTAATCAAAAGAATCTACGGATACTTGGAAAACCTTAGAAAATCAGCAAAGATACTAATTCAGTGTAATGGTAATTTAAATGGGAAAACCTGCCTGGGTCACATGGAAGTCTGAGTTACATGGATCATGTGGTGGGAGAAGTTTGCTGAATGGGTGGAACTGAGAGGAATTTAGTGAGAGACCAGTCAGAACTGAAGGACGCAGGCAAGCTAACAGCTGGCTGTGAGCAAGAAAAGGGAATTTTGTTTAAGGGAAGCCTGTTTGTGATTTAAGGGATCTGGTTTGTGGGGGAAGCCTACCAGAAGGAAGGCTTGGGGCAGGTGTTGTCCTCTGCATTGTTATTGGGTATAGATTTTTGTTGCTGTGATGGATTTGGCTTTATGGTGTTGGGCTTCAGCTTTCTGATGTCTGAATGTTTTGGTTCTGTCTTCCATGTGGAGAGTCTGTTGTATTTTGCTATTCAGATTTGTGCCAGGATATTCATGGCCACCGTAGGCACTGTGAATATCGCATTGATGTTACATTCAGACAGTCTATAGCTTCAAGTATAGTTGCAAGCCGCAAAGTAAACTCATAAAAATGAACTGCATTTTTATATGAAGATAACAAAACCAAGATGTCAAAATAGAAAGGGAAATCTCATTATAAATAACTATAAAATGAAAAAGATATCTGGGAATTGATCTATCAAAGGATACAATAGACTCATTTAGATTCAATTACAAAGTACTCCTTAAAGAAATAACGAATAACTGAAATAGTTGGAGGAATATTAAGTGCTCATGCTTTGCAAACATGATAAAAATCACAATGTGATTAAAATCACGATACTATTGAAGTTAATTGACACTTTTAATGCCAAGAAGATACTTTATAGAACTTAATGAAGAGTCATTTGGAAAAACAAAAGATCTCGAATATCAAGGGAAATAATAAAAAGAAGTAGAGAATGAAGGGGGATATAACACTTCTAGGCTTCAAACTATATTGTAAAGGTGCAGTCATCCAAACCATCTGTTAATGGTTAAAAAAAAAATAGAGATAGATCAATGAAACAGACAAAACAATGATGAATCAGAAACAATGGAAGTCCATAATCCAGTATTTGAAAATAGAAAACATAAATTACCCTTATTTAATTTTAGAAAACTGGGGGAAAAAGTCTCGTAGAAATTAAACTTAGACCAACACCTTATACCATGTTCTAAATGTATATGTACATTTAATGTTAAAGATTAAACTGCTTAAAAAATGAGAAGAGAAGAATATTATATACCTTTCATAGCTATGGGTAGGAAATGTATCCTTAACCAAATGAGGGCAATTACAAAAGATAAAATAGATAACGTTGATTTCATGAAACTGAAAAACTCCTATACAGACAAAATCAATGCACCTAGGATAAGAAAGGAAGTGGCTAAATGAGGAAAATATTTGTTTCAAATTTCTCTGATAAGATTTGGTATCTAGACTATATAAACAATTATATGTATATAATACATATATGACTGAGAACCTTTCACCAGTAGATAAGTGGTCAAAGAATATGAACAAATAGTTCTCAAAAGAATAATTCCCAAGAATTTACAACTCCATGACTAAGATCATGTTCTTTTTCCATTTGGGAATCTATAATTTTAGAACAACTCTACTTCTCAATTGATTTCATCATTCCCTCAATAGGGACAGAATTTTCAGCTCCATGTGAAATTTAAAAAAAAAAAAATGCCTAACTCTTATAGTCTCACCTGGACTTATAATGTTTATGTATAGCTTTGAATGAGAAAGTTGTTTCATTAAAAAAAAGTTACCTTTACCAATCTTTAGTATTTCTAGTCTTTTTATTGTCTTGCCCATAAAAGGAATTTTTCTTTATAGCAGTATCACAGCTGTTTTTTGTTTTAATCTGATCTTCTCCACGTTTTTCTAACTAAGAATTCTAGACTATGCTGTAGATGAATCAAATCATCTCTCCTTGACACTGATCTTTGTTTATTTTAAGATGATTAATCATAACAATAGTTTGTCACTTCTTGGGCTTGTTTTTCATTTAAACTACATTTTTCTTTATACTTCATTGTGACTGCTCTGCTTCACTTTTGCATACCAAAAGCTACTGAAATATTTCTAAAAACTTTTGAAGTGTGCTGTTTAAGAGCTACAGTTTTTGCACATTTTGTTGGAATAATATCCATTCTTAGTAAACCAAAAAAAAAACAAAAAAACCCCCAAAGCATTGAAATACATGCTAACATTTGATGGATGGAGAACTAACAAAAGTTCAGAGACCAGTTTTATGGTATTTCATTTATTCAAGAACAGACATTCTAATTTTGCTGCTTAGTGTGAAGAAGCACACATACATAATGATTGCTGTCACCAAAAGAAACAATATAAAAATTGTTGTTTGTCTCAAGTAATTTGCACAATTGTAATTGTAGGAAGACCTGAAAAAGAGAGCACACTTAGACTGAACTGAATGTGCAATGGCATGATTTACAACCAAATGCCAAGAATACATTTTGATGTATTCTTCTATGGAAGACCTTGCATGGAACCTTTCAGTTTCAATGAATTAATGTGTGCTTAATGAAAACAATTACAAAACTGTTAAAAAAAAAAAGTGTGGCTCAATTTCAGATGACTATAGAGCATATTTTAGTGTATGGGCTAAAAAAAACTAAGTGAGGCAGCCACATTAGAGGTGCAGATTAAAAAGAAAAAGACCTCAGGAAACCTTTTTTAAGGAAAGAATTATGGACAAAACTTTTCTGCTTGAAAAAGTAAAAGGACAGTGTGATAGAGACCACAGCAGTTCACAACATCAATAGAAGTATCAGGACATAAACTAGAAAAACATTGCTACTATTAATAGATTGAATGAATTTAGGAGGACAATACAATTTTGTTGCTTATGAAAATTGGTATTTCGGGTCTGACAGAGTCTTTTTCAAGGTTTCCAGAGGACAAGCGGTACTAGGGAAGTCTGGATAGATGCCTCCCATCTCCACCATGAAGCAGCTTTCGTATGTAATCTATGTTCCTATCAGCCTTGTTCTCCTGTCTGCGTCCTTCTACACAACTTGCTTAGCACAAACACACAACTCCTCTACGGTTCCTTCTCTGGTGTCAGACTCGGCATTCACAGCACAGTGCTCTAATGTAGATTTCTGCTCTAAGGCTGCCTAGTCCTGTAAGCTTGGAATGGATGAAGATGGTTGGATTGCAGCACCTACTGGCTGGAGTCTCTGGTTTCTTACACTCATTTTGCTCCAGGTGGGTAAACTCTGAAAGATAACACCTGACGAATCCAAGTACACACAAGCATAAAATTTGGGACTCCCTGGACATTACTAGCAAACTCCACCAGTTTCCTACATGAAAGGAAGATAATAGTCTTGAAATAAGATTCAACTTCTAGTTTCAGCAAGGATAAGAGTACTTTCACACCTACTTTCAAAAGGTTACTATTTAGTCCTGATAGTTTTCCTCTCTCTGTAGCTTAATATCTGATTTATTTCCATAAACATTTGCTGAATTGAATCAATAGGAAGAATTTATGAACTATCAATTGTGTTCCCAACACTATTTTGACACTCAAGGATACAAAGAAAGAATAAGCAACAGCCATTCCTCAGAGATAAGTGATCACAAGATATGAACAGTTATTGAGAGAACTGCAAATTATAAATTACATTAATTGCCATTTGGAAACTTGCTCCAAATCAATAATAATAAGATAAATACAAATTTTAAAAATTCTGAGTTTTCACCTCTCACCCTGAAAATTGACTAAGAAATCAAAAATTGAGGAGTTGTAGGAAGAAAGGAATACTTGTACACTGTTGGTAGAGCTATGAATCGATCCATCCATTTTGGCTATCCATTTGGAATTATGTAAATGTGTGACATTACTTCATACTTTTTGACCAAATAAATCCCTCTACTAGACGTATACCCTAAGAAGCTCAAAGATGAAAACAGTTTCAGCAGGTCTCTGTGGTAACAAGTACCACAAAAGCTGGAAACAAAGTAGAGCAAAAGTCAACTGGTATATATAAATAAATGTAATAATTCCTGCTACATAGAAAAGAGAAAAATCACAAGAAGGAACCTGAGCTCTGAGAGACTGAGAAAGCAAAAAAGAAATGGTGCTAGAAAACAATTAAGGGAACACAGTTGTCTCCCTTTGACAGAAGCGTGGGGGAGATATACAAAAGGAGACTCCAGAGCCACTATCAGGTAGTCTTATTTAATGAGGTTTTTTGTTTGTTTGTTACAAAGAAGGGTTTGATAGGGAAGAGGGTGGGACAGTAATATAGACCTAGAAATAACTGTGATGTAAAAATAAAAGGCATCAATAAAAGTTTTTTTTAAACAAATTGATGTTTCTTTTCAGAAAATTGAGAAAGAACCAAGGGAAAGGATTGTTCTAGATTCTCAACATGATAAGACCTCACCATAAATTTCGGAAAGATCTGTTTCATTTGGATTTATAGGACCCTATACAGAGGTAATGGTGAAATTGAAAGGAATACTTTCCTGAGCAATGAGTCTCGTGTTACAATAACATTCCAGTTTTTCCATTAGACACATTTGAGGGCTTTACAATAAAAGACTGAAAATTTATGTTCTTAGTGAGAAAGGCTATACATATCTGAGATACAACAAGGAAATTTTGAAGTTTCCTAAGAAGCAGTTAGTATCAACAAGAAGTTAGACACAGGAGCTGGTTTGTCTAGACCCACCAACTACATCTAGAGTGTCAACTCTAATTATAAACAATTCTAGACTATTCAAAATACTAGCAGTATACTATAAGTGACAAGCTGGCATCCTGTACTTTGGTTATCCACACAGCTTGTGTAGATTCCTACAGGAGGACAGAGGCAAGTAACAGTGAGCATCATGAAAAAATTCTTTAGTACTAGAAGAATAGAAGTGTTTGTCTAGGCATGAAGATAAGCATGTTCTCAGTTCATGAACAGTATGTGAAATATGTCTAAGTAATGACTGACAGGATACAAGCCGTCAATTCTTTATTGTTCTGGAATGTTATAGGAAGACAATATTATATATGATGAAAGACCCCCAAAGTTATCTAAAATAATTTCTGGTCAATGAATTCTTCAGTGTCTAGTGGCCTATATGTAGGACATATAATGATTTTTCAGAAGATGAATGGGAAGATATGAATGTGCATAGACAACTGAACTTTGCATAGAAGAACTAAAGGAGGCCATTGGACCATGCCACTGGTTTGCAGGATGCCTTATGCTATCTGTCACAAAGTCATAAGTTTTCAGTGTCAGACTTATTCAGTGCCCAATAGCGGATTAATATGGAAGACGAGAAGAAGGATTTCATCTGATCAGATGGAGTCTACTAACTTGAATATATGCCCGAGGGCATTTTGAGGGCACCTACAAGTTTCCAATGACAGATGGAAACAGTAGTTGGCTACATGAATTAATTATGCCTTGATGATGTTGTTATTTGTAAGACCTTGGAAGAGAGATAGTGTTACATCATTTAAAACAATATTGTTAACCTTTTTTTTACATCATCAACCACAGGGCAGTCTGGTGAAGCTTATGGACTTCTCAGAATAATGTTTATAAACATAAAATACAATGTGGGAGATTAAAAATGAAACCTGTTATATTGAAATAGTTATAAAAGTACTAAAAACAAAGGAAAACAAGTTTATGAACACCATGCAAAGACCACCTGAATTTGAGGAAACTGGTCTCAAGCTTTCAAATGATGAATTTTTGCAAAACCTCTGTTAAGTATATGGGTCACACGGTATTCCAGGTGTGATCACTAATCCAGAGAAGGAAGAAGCACTCCTGACTGGAGGATGTCCACATGTCTTTTGAAATCTACGGACTTTTCTATGATTAGGCTGTTATTGAAATTTTATTATTAGACAATGAGAGAAGTTGGATCTGTGCATTGGAGTGCTTCAATGAACTGTGAGTGTTACCACAAACAGTACCAGTAAATGGTTGGTGCTGCCCACTGAATATTGCTATATATTTATGAAAGTTTTACATGGTGCCTGTGGACTTATGAGTCAAGAAAGAACCCTGGAGGTAATCAGAAACAAATTTTAGGGGTCTGTGAGCAAAATATGGTCACTAAGAAGCATGAGACATGATTGCTTTGTGTAAAGAAAGGCACTACAAAATTATACTTCATGTTTCTAAGTGACCATTTGACATTATTCTTTGTGATGGAAGAGGGTTTCTTTGCTTCATTATCCTCCCCTGAAGATGAACTCTGGTCTTCTCTATTCCCATACTAGTCCTCTATGATTGGATTCTTTCTTCTTTGCCTGTGCATTTAGTTTTTATAATCACCTCTAGTCCTGAATTATAGGGGATGGTGCCTCTGATGTCAGATCCTCTTCATTTCTCTCCTCTGACCTTGAACTCCAACCAAGACCTCCAGTCTCCTGTAAGTGCCCACAATCAGCAGTGTCCCCACCCCACTGCTTCTACACTTACCCAGCTATGCTGGTTCTTTCTCACCCCTGCTGCTTTCCACAGCACAGCTGGGTCTGGCGTTCCTTGTCAGTAGAGGTTTCCTAGATCTCCCTCAGATTGGATGCCTAATTCCCCTCACTGTCCTGAGGGTAAAACATTCCCATGGCAGACCAAGTTAGCCTCCCAACCCAGTTAACCCCAGGGCTTGCTATTTGTTGTAGACCCTAGCCTGGAAGTATTTACTCTTCACAAGGACGATTTCTAGTCCTAGGATTTTTCTTCAGGTTTTCTCTGATTGTTCTAAGAGGATCCCTGTTCTACCCCTACTCTTATTTGTTTTCAAAGCTCTATGTTCACCCAGAGGTGCTATTTTATCTCTTTTGTGGAGGAAAATCTTGAGAGCTTGAGATTTTCTGACCTACTCCACTCTCTTCTCAGAATCCTTTTCCCCAGCCTATTTTTTGACTTGGAACTTTACACTAGAGTTGGACTTTACTCTGAGGCACTGTGTCAAGCTTTAGGGGTTTTTTTGTGCTGCTTTTTCTCAGTTATTTAGGGGATGGGAGGGAGGGTCTGCAAGTTTTCAGTGCTTTCAAGGTGGTATGATCTGGGGAGAGGGCTAGTCATTGTTCTCCTGGTTTGCTCTCCAATTTTTACCTAGGAAGGGTCCCTTCTCTTCTTTCTCTGCAAGTGCTAGTACTCCTCTCTGCCCTGAAACTGTGTATGGGTAACAAAACAAGGTCCTGCATCCAGTGTTAGCTCAGGGTTTCCTGGAATCTCTTTCTGACCACTTGCCTGAATTGAATGCCTTGTGGTCACTGAGCTGAGAACTCCAGAAGCTGCTAGTCACCTCCAAGGCCCGCCCTAATGTCATATACCTCTTTTGCAGCCCACCTAAGATTTCTTAGATTGGAAAATCATCCAATCCTGACCTTTTGCTGACTGCCACTCTAAAATTTGATTTGAGACATTAATTTAAAGTTGTTGGAAGGGAATACTGGGAAAGTTTGCCCCTAATCTTCCATCTTGGCTCCACTCCCACTTTTACACTTTTCTGACTCACTGCTCCCTCACCATAGTTACTTTTTTGAACCTTCCCTAACCTTCTGAATCTCCCCCTTTCCTCCACCTTCTCAGCTAAGAATTTTTGCTTCATATTTCAACAAAAAAAGAGATTTATGCCACTCAGAAAGGCTGCCCTCTTCTCCTTGGTAACTCATATCAAATAACTTGCCTTCTACCACTTTCTTCTTCATATTGTCTCTTGAGGAAAGATGGTCCTTCTTCTTACCAAGGCAAACCCTTCTATGCGCACAAGGGATCCCATTCCATCCTGTCTTTTCCAGCAGAGATCTCTATCATCCTCAGTCTTCTACTAATCTTCACTCTCTCCCCGTACGCTAGCTGTTTCCTCACTGCTGGCAAACATTTCCATGTTTCCCCCATCCTCAAAAAATTCTTTAATTGATCCATCCACCCCTGCTTGCTATTATCCCATATCTCTTCTCCCTATTGTGGATAAATACTCATATAATCTTTCATTTCCTTTCTTCTCACTCTCTTCCTAACTCTTTGTAGTTGGACTTCTACCCACATCATTCAACTGAAACTCATCTTTCCAAAGTTACCAATAATCTCTTAATTAACACACCTCATGATCTTCTCTCAGTCCTCATACTTCCTGAATTCTCTGCAGTCTCTAACATCATAAATCACTGAATTTTCCATGATAATTTCTTCTCTCATGGTTTTGAGACTCTATACTCATCTCATTCATCTCCCACCTTTCTGACTTACTGGTCAGTCTCCTTTAGAAGGATTAGAGAGATGCAAGACTACTAGATTTTAATTGAGATCACGTCTGCTAACCCCCTGGGTAATTTTTTCCTTTTTCCTTTTTCCTTCATACTACTTCACTTGGTGATTTTGGTCCTGGTCCATTTCTTCTTCTCCTCTACTATTTCTTTTTTTAAAATATATAATTTATTTTTCAGTTCTTAACATTCACTTCAACAAGAATTTGAATTCAAAATTTTCTCCCCATGTCTCCCCACTCCCCCAGAACAGCATGCTCCCCTTCCTCCAGTCTGTCCTCCCTTCTATTACCCACCCTTCTTCCATCCCCCTTCCCCTATATTTCCTGTAGGGCAAAACAGATTTCTATACTATTGCCTGTATAGCTTAATTTCCAGTTGCATGCTAAAACAATTTTTAGCATTCATTTTTAAAGCTTTGACTTCCATATTCTCTCCCACCCTCCCCACCTACCCTCATTGAGAAAACAAGTAATTCAATGTAGGTCATACATGTGTAACAATGGAAAGCACTTCCATAATATTTATGTTGTAAAAGACTAACCATATTTCCCTCTGTCCTATCCTGCCCTTCATTTATTCCATTCTCCTCCTTGACCTGTCCTCCCACAATAGTGTTGCTTCTGATTATCCCTTTCTCCTATTTGTGGTCCCTTCTATTATCTTCCCTCTCCTATCCCTTTCCCCCTTGTCTTCCTGCAGAGTAAAATAGATTTCCACATGCAATTGAGTGTGTATTATTCCCTCCTTAAACCAAATCCTATGAGATTAAGGCTCAATTTTTTTCCTTTCATCTCCCTCCTCTTCCCCTCCATTGTAAAAGTTCTTTCTTTCCTCTTTTATGTAAGATGATTTGCTACATTCTGCCTCTCCCTTTCTTACTCCTAGTACATTCCATTCAACAGTAAATTTTATTTTTTTAGGTATTTGCCCTTCATATTCAGCTCACCCTGTACCCTCTGTCTATATGTGTGTGTGTATATACATATACATATATACACATATATGTATATATACATATACCCATGTACATATACATACCTACACATATGTAATATACACATACATACCTATGCATGCACACCTACATATATATAGTCCCTCTAATACTGAAAAAGGTCTCATGAGTTACAAATAACATTTTTCTATGTAGGAACATAAACAGTTCAATTTTAATGTGTTCCTTAAGGCTTCTCTTTCCTGTTTACTTTTTCATGTTTCTCTTGATTCTTGTATTGGAAAGTCAAATTTTCTATTCAGCTCTGGTCTTTTCAATAAGAATGCTTGGAAGTCCTCTATTTCATTGAAATTCCATGTTCTTCTCCTGAAGTATTATATTCAGTTTTGCTGGGTAGATGTGTCTTGGTTTTAATCCTATCTCCTTTGGCCTCTGGAATATTGTATTCCATGCCCTTCAGTCTCTTAGTGTAGAAGCTGCTAAATGTTCCTTGAATCTGGCAAATGATAAATACCTGTCAATGGATCATTTCCTTTATCATAAACTTAAGTAACAGATCACCAATCAGAATGTAAAGATAATTTCTAATTGGCAATATCTAGAACCATAAAAACCCATTGAAAGCCCAGACATAAATCTGTTCTCAGGAGTAGTGCTCATTGATGGAAACTTGTCAGAATGCTACCTCTGAAGGTGATGCATGACTTCTTATTGGGCAGAGAACGGACTTCATTAGTAGTGCTGTCATTAACATTCTTATGGGGATCTTTAGGGATTTAGTTTGGAGGTTCGTTCCTAGAGGATTTAATATTTTTCTTATTTAAGCCAACAAATTTTGATTGCATATATTGATAAAAGTAAATCTTATTAGTGCACCATTAGCCTAATAAACATATGTAGCAGCAAATCAATTTAGATTTCTACTGTTACAACTAATGAAACTAATATCTCACACTTTGTCTAGCTTTTGTGTTTTATGTTTATTGTAATCTACATAAAACAAAACATTAGAAATTCCTTTCTATAATACAACATGTGATGAACTATGAAATAACTTAGATTAAGAATCTTTTTATGACTCAGATCAAATTAGCCACATTGTACTTTGGTGCTATGAATTCTTTTAAAATTTGTCTGTTATTTACTATTCAAAATTTTGTCTTTTATTTTATTATATTATGTGTAATATATGTTATGTATATATTGTCTTTATTATATATAAATAATATATGTAAATATATTGTAAATATGTAAATATTTACATATATGCTATTTATAGTTCCTATGTTCCTACCTTCAGGGCATTGTGAATAGTCCTTCATTCTCACTGATCTATCTTTTTTACCCATCTCTTAGCTTTATGTATTACTCGAACATACAATGGGCACATACTTCTTTTTACTTTCACCCACCTAGGGGTCTTATGGTCTCTGTGGCATTTCAGGCCCAGAATTTCCAAAGTTCTTTGTTGTTGTTTTTCCAATTATTTATTTATTTATTTTTAATATTATTTTTTATTAAAAAAATTTTAAGTTCCAAATGCTCTCCCTCCAATTCCTTCCTCAGCTATTGAGAAGGCAAGCACTATGACATTGATTACATATGCAAAGTCATGCAAAACATTTCCATGTTGCAAAAAAAGTAAGAAAAATAAAATGGAAAAGTATGCTTTAGTCTGCACTCAGAGTTCATCAGTTCTCTCTCCAGAGATGGATATCATCTTTTATCATGGGTTCTTTGGAATTATCTTGGATTATTGTAGCTAAATCTTTCGCAGTTGATCACTGTTATAGTAGCACCATTATTATGTGCAAGGGCCTCCTGGTTTTGTTCATTTCACTCTCCATCAGTTCATATAAGTCTTCTTAGGCTTTTCTGAAACCATCCCCCTTATCATTTTTTACCTATCACAATCATACACAACTTGTTTAGCTATTGCCCAATTGATGGACTTCTGCTCAGTTTCTAATTCTTTGCCACCACCAAAAAAGCTGCTATTAATATTTTTGTACAACTCAGTCCCTTTTCCTTTTCTTTGAACAGAGCTTGTTTTTTGTTTTTGTCTTTTTGCCCAAAGTTCTACATAACCAAGAGCCACAAACACTTTTTTAGTGAAGAAAAATAGAAACTATTCACCTCTCTGTATTATAAGGTTCTTGGAAAGATAAAGCCCAGAACTTAAGGACCTTATTCCTTGTAAAACTAAGTACTAATGTTCCACTAACATCTGGTTTTCCCTGGAGATGTTTATATGCAACTGTTCTATGAAATCAGCCAACCATGAAAACTAATTTTAGTGAAAGAAATGTGTGGAGATGATTTAACTTAATGACTTAGTTAAGTTGAATGACTTCCAGTAGCATAGTAATGTGTTGCGAGAAGAAATTTTAAAAAGAGAAAGAAGCTTGTCTCTTATCTTGTTCAAATGATTTTCCTTTCCTCAGGAGGAGAAAGGAAAGTCTGAGAATTCATCAGAGTTGATACAGATTACCTATTACTTTATTTTATGTTTGGAAAGAAAATATGTAGTCAGTAAAATCTGTTTATTTGGCTTTCCTAGGCATTCCATATGCATGGAAGTAAGATTAGAAGGAAACAAGATCATTAGAGTATATTTCTGCCAGGATGTCTTTCGAGAGGTTTCACTTGTACAACCAGGGTATCCCATGCCTAATGATCCTATTGAAGTCAAGTTTTGCTGGAATATTTGAATACAATATACTGTCTTCTAGAAACTTCATGCAAAAGATAAGAAATTTACTCTTACTACATAATTCAGATAGAATAAGTCAATGAGAAATATTTCCTTATTATGTTAAGAATACCACTAACACTGAATTTGTGAACAGAGAAAGAATCATATATATGTCTTCTATTGGTTCATGACATGACAGTCATGACTTAGTTCATGTTAGAGAGAAGGGTGAGTAATACAAGAGAAAGAAAGCAAGGCTTCTTCTCTTATAGTCAGTTATAGTTATAGCCAAGAAGATTTCTCTGATGCACACCATGGAAAGAAAGCCCTTGTTTGTCAAATTATTTTGTAGAAACTGGCTGATTTTGAGATTTCAGTTCCATTCAATTTGACATAATTTGCAAGTACCCGCTATTTACAAGGCACTGTGCTATATGTTGGGGATACAAAGATGAAACATGATAAGATGTTTGTCAAATGGCATGATGGGAAAATATGACATGGACAGGTAAGTCCAATACAGTTTGAGCAGAATGTGATGGATTTGCTGCAAGATGACAAAACAATAAGAAGTGAAAGGAGTGAGCTCTGATCATATCCTCTCAATGAATTAGAAACATCAACTTATGGGGAGGGGTGAGAGAAAAAGAGGAAGAAAGTGAGGAAGAGGAGAGGAAGTAGAAGAGGAGGAGACAGTGAGAGAGACAGAGAAAGAGACAGACCAAGAGAGGGAGAGAAAGAGAGAGAGAGAGAAAGAGAGAGAGAGAGAGAGAGGAGAGATGGAGAGAAGGAGGGAGAGGGGAAGGGAGAGAGGGAGATTGTTTTAGTAAATCCTGGAGAGTCCTGGGACATCTTGCCTCTCCATATCCTATGGTAGAATCAGTGGAGACTTTCACTTCTCCCTGATACCACTAAAATCAGTGTCTTGCCAGGGACCAAAGGACATGTGACTCCCACCTGCTTACCTTTCCACAAACAAGACATTATCTCTTGGTTCTGGGCATTTTTTTCTGTTTCTATGTTACATCCCCCATGCCTGGAATGCTCTCCCTCCTCATCTCTGCCTCTGGCTTCCTTAGTCTCCTTCCAGTTTCAACTAAATTTATCTTCAACAGGAAGCCTTTCCTCATGCCTCTTAATTTCTAGTCCCTTCATTCAGTTGATTATTCTATTTGTCCTCTATATGGCTTGTTGGTACATATTTATTGTGTTTGTCACCCCCATTAGATTATGAGCTCCTTGAGGGTAGGGACTGTCTTTTAACTCTTGCACCCCTAGTACAGTACCTGGTACATAGGTGCTCAATAAATATTAAATATTGATTGATTCACTCCTCCCATAACCAACTCTGAACCTAACCAAATTCTTCCTTCTGAGGTACAGCCCTGTTCTACCTCATAGTAACATATTTGCACTAGGCCTGCTCCTTCTATCTTTCCCTATTCTGAAACAGAGAAATTAATAGTAAATTTTTAAAAATGTAACATAATAAGTATCTTATATAATATAAAATACTCAACACCTAAAATTTTTCAATAAATTCAAGTCAAATTACCAGGTGAACAAACATTTAATTATCATTTACTGTGTGCCAGGCACTGTGGTAAAGGCTAGAGATACAAAGAGAGGCAAAAAAAATACAGGCTTTTCCTTCAAAAGAAAACTGAAAAGCAAAAGGAAGGAGGAGAAAGTACCCATAAGTATCAGGTGAGGAGAGAGGCATAGTCAAAACTGAGTGAAACTAAACATTTTCATCTAGTTCATCCAGCGCATCTCATCAACAAAGGTCTAGAAAAGACACCAGATGGAAATTTGGTAGAAAACACCAACAAAAAGTCACAATGAGTTATTTTTGCAGCACAGAATAATTTAGGGAGACAGAGAGTCTGCAAATTGGTAGTGGGGTCTGACCAGAAGCACACACACACATCAGGAGAGCATTATGATGCCCAGAGACTGAAAGAGGGATGATATAAAGCACCAGAGCAGGAAACATTAAGCAGAAAAAGATCCCAGGTATGGGTGCCATCTTGTAGGTCTGTTTCCCACTATCCAGTTATAGATTTCAACTCAGGGACAGAGAGAAATAGTTACGGTTATAGATCCTAGTTATTCAGGGAACATGTTCCAGAAACAAACAATACCTGTGTGACTTTGATATGTGACTTTGATTCCAGAACCAGAGGCATACTCAGTTCTAGACTTTAGGCCAGCATGTAGATTTGAAGTTGAATAATAAGGGTAGGAGTTCCAGACCAAAAGGGAGTCTGTGGTAGCTCTGAACCTACAGAGTTTCTCAAAGGGCTAAGAGTGACTGAGTTGAACAGTAGTCTACTGAAAGTTCCAACCAAGGACAAACTGACAGACCCAGATCTGGAACAAGAACTCAAAGATCTCAGATTAGGAGGGAAATTAACAGATCCTTTTCTGGATCACATTGGGAACACCGAAAGCTTGCAAGCCCCAAGCCTAAGCTATGAAAATAGTAGAAGGATATAAGAAGACAGAAGGTCAAGTCAGACATCTAACAGCAACCCTACCCCAAAAGTGTGAAAAGTCCAACACTAACATGAAGTCCAAAGTCAAGAAATAAACTAGGAGACTGAGAAAACCCAAAAAGAATCCTAATGTAAATAGCCATTATGGAGACACAAACCAGAAGATAATGATTTAAAAACATCTACAAGCAAAGTCTCCAAGAAAAATAGAGCTTAGATACAAGTTCAATAAGAGTTCCTAGAGGAATTAAAGCAGTAGTTTTTCAAAAAGGGCTAAAAATTATTTTAAAAACTAATGAATTGAGAGTTTTAGGGGAAAAGATATGAAATGAATGTTAACATCTTGAAAAAAGAGACAAAACTTTTTTTAAATTTATTTTAACTTTTATATTTCCATGAACACAGCAGAACACAAAGAGAGAATTCTTTTCTGTGCTTCCTTGTAAATTTCCTTTTATTCTCTACTGTGGACTTTTTATTTTTCTCCCTTTTCACCTTGAGAAGGCTATAATTAAATATCGACATTCACACATACATATACACATACCTACATACACACATATACATACTGTATATACTTCTAATTAAGAAGGAGTTGGATAGCATCTTCATCTGTAAGTCCAAGTCTTTCCAAGTTTTTCTAATATCAGCCAACTCATCATATTTTTTTATAGTGCAGTGGTGTTCCATCACAATCATATACCACAACTTGTTTAGCCATTCCTGAATTGAAAGACATCTCTCATTTTAATCAGAGAGGTATAAGATATCTCAAAGTTGTTTTAATTTGCATTTTTGTCTGTAATAATAGTTTAGAGCATTTTTTTCATATGACTCTGCCAATCACCTCCAGAAAGATGAAAATTAAAACTCTTGGAAATAATATAGCCAGAAGAACCTAGGTTGAAGAAAAAATAATGGGAGCAACCAGGAAGAGAATTGAAATATTGAGGACCTACATCCAGGATCACACAAGATTTGGGAGCCATTATATATGGAAGGAAGATCTTTGAATATAATATTCCAGAAAGTAAGGAATGCAGGTTTATAATCTATAATCTACTCAGCAAACTGAATATAATTCTATTGGGGAAAAATGGACCTGTAACAAAAATGAAGAATTCCAAGAATTTCTAATGAAAAGACCAGAGCTGAATGGGAAATTTGATATAAAAACATAGAAGTAAAGAAAAGCATATAAAAGTAAACATGAGAGAGCAATCATAAGGAATTAAACAAGGTTAAACCATATACATTCCCATATGTAAAAATGATACATGTAGCTCCTCAAAACTCTATCATCATGAGATTTTATAGAGGGAAATCTAATTAGAATGAGGGTCTGAGAATGACTCTCTTGTGTTCTGATGCTATCAAAAAAGATAGGAATGGATGGGGAAGAGGAACACACTGACAGAAGCAGAAAGAATGGGGGAATTTATTTCACATAATTGAGGAGTGCAAAAAGAAGTTTAAACAACCAACATGGGGAGCAAGTTACACACTCACTCTTACCTGCACTGGATAGAGATGGGAAGAATACAGATACACACATAGTTGGGTACAGAAATACAACTCATCAACAAGGAAATACAAGGGAATGAGGCTAAGGGAAAAAGGGAAAAGAATGGGAGGGAGGCTAGACTACATGAGGCATTAATCAAGAGCAAAATAGACTCTTAAAGACATTGCAGAAAAAAGAGAAGGAAAAGTATAAGAGAATACAATTGAGGGGAATACAGTTAGCAATCATAACTACAAATCAGAATGGGAAGAATTCACTCATGCAACACAAGAAGATAGCAGAATGGGGGGGGGGGGCGGATCCAAGATGGCGGAGTAGAAAGATGCACATACACATAGCTCCAAACCCACAACACATAGAACGGCTACAAGGAAGTAACTCATGGCGAATTCTGCACCCAGAGGCCATAGAACATTGGAGCAAGGGAGATTTCTGTTCCGGAGAGACCTGCAAACCTCTTGCGGGGGTCCTTAGCACTGTGGACTGGGGGCGGGGACTGGGAGCTGAGTGCAGCCCTGCTGCGGCCCCAGCACCGAGAGGAAAAGATCTGAGCGGGCTTCAGGGACAGGATCACCAGCGGCTGCACAAGTACCTCCACCCACAGGTGACGGGGGTCGGTGAGAGAGTCTCTTTGGCAGGTCGAGAGGGGAGTGGGGTGCCCCCATAATTCAGTCCCCCCCGGGAGGTAGAACCTGAGAGGCAGCTGCAGACAGGGGTTCCCCAGGCGGGCGGGAGCCTGAATCCATTGTGGAAGGTCTGTGCATAAACCCCCTGAGGGAACTGAGCCTGAGAGGCGGCCCTGCCCCAACCTCAGCACCTGAACTTAATCTCACACTGAATAGCAGCCCTGCCCCCGCCAAAAGCCCTAAGGCTGGAAGCAGCATTTGAATCTCAGACCCCAAACGCTGGCTGGGAGGATCAGGAGGCGAGGTGGGTGTGAGGAGAATATTCAGAGGTCAAGTCACTGGCTGGGAAAATGCCCAGAAAAGGGAAAAGAAATAAGACAACAGAAGGTTACTTTCTTGGAGAACAGACATTTCCTCCCTTCCTTTCTGATGAGGAAGAACAATGCTTACCATCAGGCAAAGACACAGAAATCAAGGCTTCTGTGTCCCAGCCCACCCAATGGGCTCAGGCCATGGAAGAGCTCAAAAAGAATTTTGAAAATCAAGTTAGAGAGGTGGAGGAAAACCTGGGAAGAGAAATGAGAGAGATGAAAGAAAAGCATGAAAAGCAGATCAGCTCCCTGCTAAAGGAGACCCAAAAAAATGTTGAAGACATTAACACCTTGAAAACTAGTCTAACTCAATTGGCAAAAGAGGTTCAAAAAGCCAATGAGGAGAAGAATGCTTTCAAAAGCAGAATTAGCCAAATGGAAAAGGAAATTCAAAAGCTCACTGAAGAAAATAGTTCTTTCAAAATTAAAATGGCACAGATGGAGGCTAATGGCTTTTTGAGAAAGCAAGACATCACAGAACAAAGAGAGAAGAATGGAAAAATGGAAGATAATGTGAAATATCTCATTGGAAAAACAACTGACCTGGAAAATAGATCCAGGAAAGACAATTTAAAAATTATGGGACTACCTGAAAGCCATGATCAAAAGAAGAGCCTAGACATCATCTTTCATGAAATTATCAAGGAAAACTGCCCTGAGATTCTAGAACCAGAGGGCAAAATAAATATTCAAGGAATCCACAGAACACCGCCTGAAAGAGATCCAAAAAGAGAAACTCCTAGGAACATTGTGGCCAAATTCCAGAGTTCCCAGGCCAAGGAGAAAATATTGCAAGCAGCTAGAAAGAAACAATTCAAGTATTGTGGAAATACAATCAGGATAACACAAGATCTAGCAGCCTCTACATTAAGGAATCAAAGGGCATGGAATAGGATATTCCAGAAGTCAAAGGAACTAGGACTAAAACCAAGAATCACCTACCCAGCAAAACTGAGTATAATACTTCAGGGGGAAAATTGGTCTTTCAATGAAATAGAGTATTTTCAAATTTTCTTGATGAAAAGACCAGAGCTGAAAAGAAAATTTGACTTTCAAACACAAGAATGAAGAGAACCACGAAAAGGTAAACAGCAAAGAGAAGTCATAAGGGACTTACTAAAGCTGAACTGTTTACATTCCTACATGGAAAGACAATATTTGTAACTCTTGAAACATTTCAGTATCTGGGTACTGGGTGGGATTACACACACACACATGCACACACACACACACACAGAGAGACAGAGTGCACAGAGTGAATTGAAGAGGATGGGATCATATCTTTAAAAAAAAATGAAATCAAGCAGTGAGAGAGAAATATATTGGGAGGAGAAAGGGAGAAATGGAATGGGGCAAATTATCTCTCATAAAAGAGGCAAGCAAAAGACTTATTAGTGGAGGGATAAAGAGGGGAGGTGAGAGAAAAACATGAAGTCTACTCTCATCACATTCCACTAAAGGAAAGAATAAAATGCACACTCATTTTGGTAGGAAAACCTATCTCACAATACAGGAAAGTGGGGGATAAGGGGACAAGCAGGGTGAGGGGGATGATAGAAGGGAGGGCATGGGGAGGAGGGAGCAATTTGAGGTCAACACTCATGGGGAGGGACAGGATCAAAAGAGAGAACAGAAGTAATGTGGGACAGGATAGGATGGAGGGAAATATAGTTAGTCCTATACAACACAACTATTATGGAAGTCATTTGCAAAACTACACAGATTTGGCCTATATTGAATTGCTTGCTTTCCAAAGGGAAGGGGTGGAGAGGGAGGGAGGTAAAGAAGGTGGAACTCAAAGTGTTAGGATCAACTGTCGAGTAATGTTCTTGCCACTAGGAAGTAAGAAATACAGGTAAAGGGGTATAGAAAGCTATCTGGCCCTACAGGACAAAAGAGAAGACGGAGACAAGGGCAGAGAGGGATGATAGAAGAGAGAGCAGATTGGTCATAGGGGCAATTAGAATGCTTGGTGTTTGGGGTGGGGAGGGGATAAAAGGGGAGAACATTTGTAACCCAAAATTTTGTGAAAATGAATGTTAAAAGTTAAATAAATAAATTTAATTTAAAAAAAATAAAAAGAAGATAGCAGAATGGATAAGCAAACAATACAATAATAATATATTGTTTGCAAGAAACACACTTGAAATAGAAAGATGAACATAGAGTAAAAATTAAGAGAGGAGCAAGATCTCTGATGCTACAGCTGAAGTGAAAAAAAGAGTAGAGGTAGCAATTATGATCTCAGACAAAGAAATAGTGAAACAGGCTAAATTAAAAGAGATAAATTTGGAAACTACCTTTTAAGAGAAGATATCATAGATAATGAATTAATGTCAATGACATAAAACCATAGCATCTAAATTCTTTTTTATAGTTTTATTCATTCATTTAGTAAATTTTTTCCAATTACATGTAAAAATAATTTTTAGCATTCATTTTTAAAAATTTGAGTTCCAAATTCTCTCCCTTCCTCTCTCCCCAACCCCTCATTGATAAGACAAGCAATTCAATATAGTCATGCAAAACATTTCCACATGAGTCATGTTGTGAAAGGAAACATAAACCAAAGAAAGGAAAAAAACTGAAGAAAAATAAAGTTTAAAAAATAATGCTTTAATTTATTTTCAAACACCATCAGTTCTTTGTCTGGGGATAGCACTTTTTCATCATAAGTCTCCATGAGTTATCTTGGATCATTATATTGCTGAGATTAGCTAAGTTGTTCATCTTATAATATTGTTGTTACTTTGTACATAGTACATTTCACTTTGCATCAGCTCATGCAAGTCTTTCTAGATTTTTCTGAGAGTATCCTGCTCATCATTTCTTATAGCACAATGGTTTTCCATCACAACCACATACCACAGTTTGTTCAGTCATTCCGCAATTGATGGGTCTCCCCTCAGTTTCCACTTCTTTGCTATAAATATTTTGTACATATAGGCCTTTTCCTTTTTTTTTAATCTCTTTTTGGATACAGACCTAGAAATGGTATTGCTACCTTTTACTATGGTATACATATGCCCTTTGGGTATAGTGCCAAATTGTTCTAAAGAATGATTGAAAAAGTTCACAACACTACCAATAGTGCATTAATGTTTCATTTTTCCCATATTCCCCTCCAATATTTGTCATTTTCTTTTTCTGTACTATTAGACAGCCTAATAGTTATGAGGTAGTACCTCAGAATTGTTTTAACTTGCACTTCTCTAATCGATAGTAATTTAGAGCATTTTTTCATATGACTATAGATAACTTTAATTAATTCATCTGAAAACTTTATATTATTGATCATTTATCAGTTGGGTAATTGCTCTTATTTTTATAAATTTGATGCTGTTGTTTTCTATATATTTGAGAAATGAGGCCTTTATTTGAGAAAACTGATTCAAAACTTTTTCACAGTTATGATTGCTAAATGTAATTCTCTACATTCCAATCCCCCCCATTTTCTCAAAATTCTCTCTCTCTCTTCTCAACCCATCCTTCCTCAAAATGGCTTTGTTTCTCTTATCAAATTCTTTTTATGATACAAATAGAATACTGATACCTAAACTGGGAAGAATGTGAACAGAGAAAGAAAATTATAGACCAATTTCTCTAATGAATATGGATGTAAAAATTTTAAATAAAATATTAACCAAAAGGTTACAGCAACTTATCATGAAAATAATACACTTTAATCAGGTGGAATTTATACCAGGAGTGCAGGGTCTCTTCAATAGTAGGGAAACTGACAGCAAAATTGATCATATCAATAATAAAACTAACAGAAACCATATGATTATCTCAATAGGTGCAGAAAATGCTTTTGACAAAATACAACACCCATTCCTTTTAAAAACACTAGAGAGCATAGGAATAAATGGAGCCTTCCATAAAATCGTAAGTAGCATCTACCAAAAACCATCAGCATGCATTATATGTAATGGGGATAAGCTAGATGCATTCCAATAAGATCAGGGGTGAAACAAGGATGTTCATTATTACCACTGTTATTCAATATGGTATTAGAAACCTTAGCTTTAGCAATAAGAGAAGAAAAAGAAATTGAAGAAATTAGAATAGGCAAGGAAGAACCTAAGTTATCACTCTCTGTAGATGATAGGATGATATACTTAGAGAATCAAGTAAAAAACTACTTGAAATATTTAATAAACAAATTTAACAAAGTTGCAAGATATAAAATAAACCCACACAAATCATCAATATTTCTATATATTACTAAGAAAGCCCAACAGCAAGAGATAGAGAATTTCCATTTAAGGTTACTATATACATTATAAAATATTTGGAAACCAAATATTTTACCAAAACAAACCTAGCAACTATGAACACAATTACAAGACACTTTTCACACAAATAAAGTCAGAGCTAAATAATTGGAAAACATCAGTTGTTCATTGGTAGGCTGAGCTAATATAATAAAAATGACAATTCTACCTAAATTAATTACTTATTCAGTGCCATACCAATCAGACTACCAAAAAGTTATTTTATAGAGTGAGAAAAATAGCAAAATTCATCTGGAAGAACAAAAGGTCCAGAATGTCAAAGGAATTCATAAAAAGGAATGCTAGAGAAGGTGACCTAGCCATACCAGATCTTAATTTGGATTATGAAGCAGCAATCATCAAAAGTATTTGGTACTGCTTAAGAAACAGATGGGTAGATCAGTAGAATAGATTAGGCACACAAGACACAGTAGTCAATGATTATAGAAATCTACTGTTTGATAAACCAAAAGATTCCAGCTTCTGGGAAAAGACCTCACTATTTGACAAAAGCATGTGAGAAAACTAGAAAATAGTATGGCAGAAATAGCATAGACCAACATCTGACATCATATACTGAACAATTTAGATATAAAGGCTGATACTATAAACAAATTAGGGGAGGCAAGGAATAGTTTATCTCTCAGATTTATGGAGAATAGAGAAATTTATGACTAAACAGAAGATAAGAGAACATTATGAAATTCAAAATGAATAATTTTTATTACATTATGTTGAAATGGTTTTGCACAAAGCCAATGAAACCAAGATTAGGAGGGAAGTAGAAAACTGGGAAAGATTTTTTACAGTCAGTGGCTCTGATGAAGGTCTCATTTCTAAAACATATAGAGAACTTACTCAAGTTTATAAGAATTCAAGACATTCCCCAATTGATACATGGTCAGAGGAAATGGACAGGCAGTTCTCAGAGGAAGATATTAAAACTATCTCCATAGTCATGTGAAAAAAATGCTCTAAATCACTATTGATTACAAACATACAAGTCAAAACAACTCTGAAATACCATATCACACCTATCAGATTGGCTAACATGACTAAACAGGAAAATGATAAATGTTAGAAAAGATTTGGGAAAACTAGGACTCTAATTCATTGTTAGTGAAATTGTGAACTGATACAACCATTCTGGAATTTGGAGCTATACCAAAAAGACTATAAAAATGTGCATATCCTTTCACCCAGTAATACCTCTTCTAGAGATGTATCCCCAAAGAGATCATAAAAATGGGAAAAAGATCCACATGCACCACAATATTTATAGTAGCTCTTTTTGTGGTCTCTAAGAACTGGAAATTGAGGGGATGCTCATCAACTGAAGAATGACTGAACAGGTTATCGTACGTGAATGTAATGGAATACTATTGTACTATAAGAAATGATGAACTTGTGGCCTTCTGAAAAACCTGGAAAGACTTATATGAACTGATGTTGAGTGAAGAGAGCAGAACCAGGAGAACGTTATACACAGTAATGACCACACTGTGCGATGACTGACTTTGATAGACTTAGTCCTTCTCAGCAAAGCAAGGACCTAAAACAATTCCAAAGGACTCATGATGGAAAATTTCATCAACATGCAAAGAAAGAACTACAAAGTCTGAATCTAGAGGAAAGCAGCCTATTTTCTTTTTGTTTGTTTGTTTTATTTTTCTTTCTCATGGTCCTTCCCCTTCCTTCTGATTCTTCTATACATGATTATTGTGAAAATATGTTTAATAGGAACACATATAGAGCCTATATCAGACTGCATGCCATCTTAGGTGGGGAGAGGAGAAGGAAAGGAGGGTAGAAAATTCTTAAAAATAGAATGTTGAAATTGAAAAATAAATGAACAACCACAAAAAAATGCTTTGTCCCTAACCATTGCCTTCCCCAATCAGTCATCTCTTCTATCATCCTTCCCCCCTTTCTCTTATCCCCTTCCCCTCTTACTATCCTTTTGGGAAAGACAGATTTCTATACCCAGCTGAATGTGTATGTTATTTCCTCTTTGATCCAGTTCAGATGAGAACAAGATTCATTTACTCCCTTCCCCTACCTATTTTCCTCTCCAGTGTAAAAGCTTTTCCTTGCCTCTTTTTGTGAGGTAATTTACCCTGTTATACCCCTCCCTTTCACTTTCTTCCAGTGAATTCCTTTTTCTCACCCCCTTATTTTTGTTTTTTTAGATATAATCCCTTCATATTTGACACACACCTGTACCCTCTGTCTATATGTATATTCCTTCTAACTGCCCTAATGATGAGAAAATTCTTATGAGTTATAAGTATCATCTTCCCATTTAAGAATCTCAACAGTTTAACCTTATTAAGTCCCTTATAATTTCCCATTCCTGTTTTCCTTTTTATGCTTTTCTTTAGTTTTGTATTTGCAAGTCAAATTTTCCATTCAGCTCTGATCTGCTCATCAAGAACACTTGAAAGTCCTCTATGTCATTGAATGTCCACTTTTTCCCCTGAACAATAATACTCAAGTTTTGGTAGGTAGTTAATTCTTCGTTGTAATCCGAGATCTTTTGCACTCTGGAATATCAGGTTCTAAGCTATCTAATTCTTTAATGTAGAAGCTGCTAAATCTTGTGTTATTCTGACTGTGGCTCCACAATAATTGAATTGTTTCTTTCTGGCTGCTTACATTAGTCTCTTCTTGACCAGGTATAATGGTAATTTAAATTGGAAGATCTTTCCCATTCATTAATAGGCCCATCTGACATTCTCAGATCACATGGAAGCCTGAGTGACATGAATCTATGGAGGGAGAAGTTTGCTGAAGGGGTGGAATAGGAACAGGCGGAGCTAGAGCAAAGCTGAAAGGAAATTAGTTAGAGCAGTCAAAACTGACAGAAAGAGAGAAGGCAGAGTGTTTGTTGGTTTGTGGGAAGGCCTTAACATGGGTAAGGCTTGGGGATGGTGTTGTCCTCTGCATTGTTGTTGTGTATTGATTTCTTTGTTATTGTGGTGGATTTGGCTTTCTGGTGTTGGGATTTGGCTTTGTGGTATCTGAATAAATGTTTTGGTTCTATCTTCCTTGTGAAGAGTCTCTAGTATTTTGCAATTCAGAATTGTGCCAGGATATTCATAGCCACCATAGGTGCTATGAATGTCACATTGGCAATACACCTGGGAGTTCTGCAATCTCAATTTCATATTCCTGGGAGTTCTCATTTTGGGATCTCTTTCAGGAAGTAAACAGTGGATTCTTTCCATTTTAATGTTAACTTCTGGTTCTAGAATATCAGGACAGTTTCCTTGCTAATTTCTTGAAAGATGAAGTCTAGGCTCTTTTTTTAATCATGGTTTTCAGGTAGTCCATTAATTCTTAAATTATATTTCCCTGATAATTTTTCCAGGTCAATTGTTTTTCCAATGAAATACTTTGCATTTTCTTCTTTTTTTCCATTCTTCCAATTTTGTTTTATTGTTTCTTGTTTTCTCATAAAGTCATTAGCTTCTCTTTGCTTAATTCAAATTTTTAAGAAATCATTTTCTTCAGTGAGTTTTTGTACCTCCTTTTCTATTTGGCCAATTCTACATTTTAGGGAATTTTTTTTCTTCACTGAATTTTTGTTCCCCCTTTCCCATTTGGTCAATTCTGCTTTCTAAGGCAATTTTCTCCTCACTGAATTTTTAGGTCTGTTTTATCATTTGGCCTAGTAGGTTTGTTTTTTGTTTTTTGCTGTATAGGATTTTATTTAGAATAGAATCCTATGTGCTCCAAATGCTATGACGTAGAAAAAAGACTACGGTAGAAATTTGAATGGAATTTCAAAAATAAGTTAATATCAATTTCAGAAACAATTATAGATTTGAATGACATGCACTATTAAAATTTCTTAAATTAAACTAAAAAAGTAATAATCTAATCATTCTGGGTATAAAAGAATATGTTGATTGAAAATAAGAACCATGAATTGAGGAATTTAATGCTTTTGAAAATAAGGCCAAGACTATATATGTAATACAAAATATTTCATATTCTTTAGTAAATATTTTTCTTACTTATCATGCAGTACCACTTTTGAAATATGTAATCTCTCCTTATCTGAATTCTAGCTATTCTAAACTGTGAGCATCAATTTTAGTATTTTATGATGCATTCAAATGTGGCCATGAGTTAAAAAGGTAACCTACTAGGACAGAGTCCATTAGAAATGTAGTTTCTTCTACCATCTTGACCTATAAGATCATCATATCTGTAGATGATTGTTATTTTTGTCACCATTTAGCAGTAAAAATTTCTGCACTTGATAAGCAAACACTGGTAAATACTTCAGTACTGTGTAAATGAATGAGAGTGTATCTTAATGAATTACTGAAACAGATGTAACAACTATTTTCAATCAAGATTAAGAAAAAAGTGATTAGGTTTGATGATGAATTTTTTTTCTTGGTAATTTGTGGAGTGAATGAAAAGAATCTAGTCACTAGCATTTAAATTTACACTTGTATAATTAATTCTCTGCTATTTGAAAGGTAGGAAGCTGAAACTCAACTTTCATGTTCTTGACTCCATGAAGTTTTTATTTGTCTTCGTAATCCTAAAGGATGAAAGTAATATTCATTTTCACTAACTAAAAGCCTTATTACACTTGTGTAGTCATTACCCCTATTATGTAAAGGCTTTGTTTCTTTATATCAGCAATTTTCTATATAGCCACTACATACAAAGAAGACATGATTTGACAATCAATAAAACTGAACCCACAAACCATTAAGGTACTTTATGCCAGGCTCTTAACATGAATTCCACATATTAAGTCCCCAAAATATTTTGATTGCTTTTTTGTAATTCAGTTTTGGGGGCTCAAGTAGGGGAGAGGGGAGGAATGAGGGGTGGATAAACTTCACTTTGATCTTATTTTAGTACATTTAAATAATGATTTATTAATGTAGTAAGTGAAAAATAAATTGCAAAGGAAGCTTTCTTAGCTAGATGATTAAGTACAGTACTTTGGATTGTTCTAAAAGGATATTGCATGACCATCCCTAAGTTTTCAGAGCCAAAGCTGTCTAGTATTGTGATTACTTATTGACAGCTTGACTAAAGTTCTTAAAAATTCACTAGTGCAAAAGCTATGCCTAACAATCTTTCATAATGTTTTAAAAGTATCATGTAAGTTGTATGACAAAAACACATATTCAGATACACTGATATGCTAACATGACTGCAATATATCAAAAGACATGCAAGATCAATTCTTATGTATTCAAGAGTTATTAAAAAATTAGTGCTTTGGCCAAGCCATATTTATAAACACAAGTTGACAATGCAAAATAGTTGCATAACTAATGATGCTAGACAGCTATGTTATAGTAGGTTCAAGTTAACCCCACCTGTTCAAAAATACCAAAAAAAATAAAACCCCTAAAAATACTTAGCTAGTATAAACCTGTAGTATTTGCCTGAATTTCAGTACTTACTATAATCATTATTCTAATGTTTAAAACCACATCTAAAGGATAAAGCATAATCATCTACTAATTGGTCTATTTATTTATTTCTCAATTAGTGAAAATGTCCTTAAGTTGCGAAACAAATTTCAACTCTGATTGCTTTGCAAAAGAAAGGACTGAAGGCATCCACTTTTCAATGAAATTTATAGTTCTCCACCACCACCCACACGACATGCTATATGAAATGTTACTAACTGAATCACAGATATTAAATACTGAAAAAGTTAACAGTTTATTATAATTTATTTTATTTAACAATCTAGGAAGTGCACAGCCACCAGCAATTCCAGTGCAATTTCAGGTGCAATTGGGAATTCGGTAATCTTTGTAGAGCTGTTAGTATAACAAACCTTGCAGGTAAAATATATGCATACTTTTGATAGCCCATGTGATGGAATTTCTCTAAAATTAACCTCATTGGTTTCATTTTCAGAAAACTGACCTGGTCCACTTAACATGACTTTAATTGTTCCTGATGTTAAAGTATGCTCCCTTTTTACAATAAATTTATGACCATCAGAAGATATCAATTTCACATACATATCATTTGGGCCCTCACACCCTCTGTATGTTTTCTCTTCTCCATCCATTATCTCCTTATGAAATTATATTTTGTTTCCCCAGGAATTTTAACAGAACACCTTCTTGTCAGTTCTGCAGCAACACAGATCAGTCCCCACTCCTGCTATAGCCCCTGCTCCCAGGGGCCATCTGTTCCCTCCTCCCCAACCCTGCGGGGCCCCAGTCACCCACCTGGTCTTTTTTTTAAGACGCTATTTTTATTCAGTATATTGTACTTCCTTTACCAAGCTGTTTGCTCTTTTTTTCATGATTTTCTTGCATCACTCTAATTTGTCTTCCTAATTTTTCTATTTCCTCTCTTACTTGATTTTTAAAATACTTTTTGAGTTCTTCCATGGCCTGAGATCAATTAATAATTTTCTCTGAGGCTTTTCATGTAGGAACTTTGACTTTGTAGTCTTCTGAATTTGTTTTGATTTTCGTTGTCACCAAGGTAACTTTCTACAGTCAGAATTTTTGTCATTTGTTTGCTCAATTTTCAAGTCTATTTCTTGACTTTAACTCTTGGTTAACATGGGCTTCCATTTCCAAGGTGGAAGGCACACTGTCCCAAGCTTCAAAGGTTTTGCACAGCTGTTTTCAAAGATACTTCTAGGGACCTGTAAATTTTCAGTTCTTCCAGGGTGATATGATCTAAGTAGAACTGTGTTTACTGCTCCAGTCTGTGAGTGACCATAACCACTCTCTGGTTCTAGGATATCAGGGCAGTTTTCTTTGATGATTTCTTGAAAGATGATATCTAAGCTCTTTACTTTTTTTATTCTAGTTTTCAGGTAGTTCATAATTCTTAAATCATCTCACCCTGTTCTACTTTTTCAGGTCAGTTGATTTTCCAAAGAGATATTTCACATTTTCTTCTATTTTTCATTCTTTTGATTTTGTTTTATTACATTGTTTTATTGTGTTTGTTATTGTCTCATGGAGATACTAGCTTTCATTTGCCCAATTCAAATTTTTAAGAAATTATTTTCTTCAGTGAGCTTTTGTGCCTTACTTTCCATTTGGCCTCTTCTCCTTTTTAAAAAAAAATCATTTACATTTAGTATTCAACATTCACTTCCATAAGATTTTGAGTTCTAAATTTTCTCTCCATTTTCCCCTCCCCTCACCCTAAGATGGCAAGTAATTTGATATAAGTTCTACATATACTTTCATATGGAATGTGTTTTGACATTAGTCCTGTTGCAAAGAAGAGTTAGAACCAATGGGAGAAACCATGAGAAAGAAGAAACAAACACAAAAAAAGAAGAAGAAAGAGAGAGAGCAAATAATATTCTTCAATCTGCATCAAAATCCATAGTTCTTTTTCTAGATGTGGACAGTATTTTCCTTCATGAGTCCTTTGGATTTGTCTTGGATCCTTGCATTACTAAACAGAAATAAATCCATGAAAGTTAATTATCACACATTGTGACTGTTGCTGTGTACAGTGTTCTCCTGGTTTTGCTCACTTCACTCAGCATCAGTTCATTCAAGTCTTCCCAGGTTTTTCTGAAGTCTGCCTGCTCATCGTTTCTTCTGGAACTATTGTTCCATTACATTCATATATCACAATTTGGTCAGCCATTCTCCAATTGTTGGGCATCCTCTCAATTTCCAATTCTTGACCACCACAAAAAGAGCTGCTATAAATATTGTTGTGCGATGTAGGTCCTTTGTACTATTCTTGTTTTTAAACTTAGTTTTGTACTATTCTTTGGTTTTTTTCAGTATTTTTTTGCTTCCTTTACCAAGCCATTGCCTCTTCTATCATGATTTTTGTACATCACTCTCATTTCTTTTCCCAATTTTAAAATTTTTTGAGCTCTTCCAGAAATTATTTTTGGACTTGAGACCAATTTACATTTTTCTTTGAGTCTTTGGATAGAGCAATTTTGACTTTTTTGCCTCCTTCTGAGGTTGTGTTTTGATCTTACCTGCCACCATAGTAACTTTCCAGCTTTCTTTGTTGTTGATGTTCTTTGCTCATTTTTCTAACCTATTTCTTGACTTGTAATTTGATATGTTAAAATTGGGTTCCACTCTTGGGATGGAGAAGGTATTGTCCCATGTTTCAGGGTTTTTGTGCAAGTCTTTTCAGAGCTAGATCTGGGAGTCTATAATTTTTCAGTTTTTTCCAGGTAACATGATCTAGGGAGAGGTGTAGTTAGTACTTTCTTGAACTGTGCTCTGATCTGTCAGTGACCACAAGTACTCTTTTTTGCCCTGGAACTGTGACCAGTGTCTCCATTCCCCTGTGTAGGTAAGCTCTGGTGTGCTGCTGCTCCTTTTCATCCTAGACCCGCAACCCAGATCCCATATGAGCAATGTAACCAAGTCTTGCCCCCAGTGCCAGCAATAGGACCCTTATAATCTCCTTCTGACCCAGTTTTCCAACCCCTTTACCATCTATGGACTGAGGGCTCTGAAAGTCATAAATGTTGATGATGATTCAGTAAATCCTAGGACTTACTGCTGGTTTTCTAGGGCTTAGGCTACAACTGCAGTGGACTGTATTTCACTGTCATCCTGATGTAACAGACCTTTCCTACAGAATATATCAATGGATGTTATGGACTGGAAAATTGCTTTACCCTGTTCTCCTGTGGGTTCTGCAGCTTTAGAATTTGTCTAGAGGTACTATTTAAGTTTATTTGGATGGGAGTTTGGGAGATCTAAGGTCATTGCTTGCCTTTTCTTTGCTATCTTGGTCTTCCTATAGTATTTTTTTCAAAGGCTCCCACACACACACACCTATTGATATAATCATATGATTTTTGTTTTTAGTAGTGTAGTCAATGATATTTATTGTTTACCTAATATTGCAAAGTCCTCCATTACTAGTATAGAAATCTAATCCAGTAGTAGTGTAAATCTTAGTGATATGTTGCTTTGTTCATATTTTATTTAAAAATTTTGCTTCAATATTCACTGGGGATATTGGTCTAAACTTTTTGGTTTTGGTTTAAGTGTCAAGACTGTATCTGTATCATAGAAGGAATTTGGCAGTACTCATTATTTTTCTTTAATTTTCAAAGTTTTTTATTGGAATTAATTGTTTTTTAAGTGATTATTAGGATTCATTTCTAAATCTCTTTTAATTTCTTTGGAAATTTATTTATGGATGGTTTAATTCCATTTTCTAACATTGAGTTGAACATGTATTTTCTGTTCTATCTGAGCATTTAACATTTTTGTAAATATTCATCCAATTCATTTATATGGTCAGTTTTGTTGGTATATAATTGGACAACATAGTTGCTAGTATCTTTCATTTCTTCTCATTTGGTTGTAAATTCACCTTTGTCTTTTTAATATTAGTAAATAAGTGTTCTTTCTTTTTTAAAATGAAGTTACCTAATGATTTGTGCTTTTTCTTGTTTGTTTTTCTCCAAAATCCCTCATTTTATATATAAATATATTTTTGCTTTCAATTTTATTAACATACATTATTTTTCAGAATTTCTATTTTGGCATTTCATTAAAGGTTGGGTGAGTTATTTTAATGGTTATCCAATAGTTTATTGGCTGCATGCCCACTTCATTGATTTGTTTGTTCTCTCTTTTATTGATGAAATTATTAAGAGATATAAATTTTCCTTTATGTACCACTGACTACATAACAGAAAAAAATTAGCGTATCTTCTCATTGTTGTCTTCAATGAAATCATTGTTTGTATGATTTGATGTTTGGCCTACCTATTCTTTTTTTGTCTTAAAATAATATTTTATTTTTTCCATTTACATGTAAAGATAGTTTTAACATTCATTTTTACAATATTTTGAGTTCCAAATATTTTCCCCCTCTCTCTGCTCACCCTTCCCAGAGATGACAATATCATATAGGTTATATGTGTATAGTCATATTAAATATATTTCCCCATTAGCCATGCTTGAAAAAAGGAATCAGAACCAAAAGGAAAAGCCACAAGAAAGATAAAAGAATCGAAAATGGTATGTTTTGATCTGCTTTCAGACTCCATAGTTCTTTTTTTGTGGGGGCGTGAGGGATGTGGATAGCATTTTCCATCATAAGTTTTGTCTTAGTTCCTTGGATTACTGAGAAGTGCTAAGTATATCAAAGTCAGTCATTGTACAATGTGTCTGTTGCTGTGTACAATATTCTTGGTTCTGCTCACTTCACTCAGCTTCAGTTTATTATAAGTCTTTTCAGGTTTTTCTGAAGTGTGCCTGTTTATCATTTCTTATAGAAAAATAGTATTCCTCTACATTCATATACCACAACTTGTTCAGCCATTCCCCAGTTGATGGGCTTTCCCTCAATTTCCAGTTAAAGAACTGCTATAAATATTTTTATATATGTGGGTCCTTTTCCCATTTTTATGATCTTTTTGGGATGCAGCCCTAGAAATGGTATTGCTGTGTCAAAGGGTATGCACATTTTTGTAGCCTTTTGGCCATGGTTCCAAATTGTTGGATCAGTTTACAACTCCACCAACAATGAATTAGTGTTCCCATTCTCCCACATCTTCTCCAACATTTATCATTTTCCTGTTTTGTCATGTTAGCTGATCTGATAGGTGTCATGTGGTACCTCAGAATTGTTTTGATTTATATTTCTCTAATCAATAGTATTTTAGAGTATTTTTTCACAAGACTATGGATAGCTTTGATTTCTTCATCTGAAAACTGTTCATATCCTTTGACCATTTATCTGGTGGAGAATGACTTGTATTCTTATAAATTTGATGCATTCTTTATATGTTTTAGAAATGAATGAGGCTTTTATCAGAGACACTGGCTATGCAAATTGTTTCCCAGCTTTCTGCTTCCTTTCTAATCTTGGTTGCATTGGTTTTGTTCATGCAAAACCTTTTTAATTTAATGTAATCAAAATTATCCATTTTACATTTTATAATGTTTTCTATCTTCTTCTTGGTCATAAATTCTTCTGTTCTCCATAGGTCTGACAGATAAGCTATTCTTTAATCTCCTAGTGTGATTATGACATCACCTTTTATGTTTAAATCATGTACCCATTTTGACATTATCTTGGTATAGTGTGTAAGATGTTTTTCTATGCCAAGTTTCTGTCATACCATTTTCCAGTTTTCCAAACAGTCTTTGTCAAATAGTAATTTCTTATCCCAGAAGCTGGAGTCTTTTAAACTTTATCTTTGGACACTCTTGTGTACTTCATATATTCCACTCATTCACCACTCTGTTTCTTAGTCGAGAACTTAGTAGTTTTGATGATGGCTGCTTCAGAATATAGTTTTAGATCTGGTACAGCTTGACTACCTTCTCTTGTACTTCTTTTCATTAATTCCCTTCATATTCTGTCCCTTTTGTTCTTACAGATGAATGCTATTTTTTCTAGCTTTATAAAAAATGGTGATAGTTTGGTTGATATGGTACTGAATAAGGAAATTAATTTAAAATTTTCATTTTTATTATATTTGCTTGGCCTATCCATGAGCAACTGATATTTTTCCAGTTATTTAAATCTGACTATTTGTGTGAAAAGTGTTTTCTAATTGTATGCATATAGTTCCTGGGTTTGTCTTGGCAGGTAGACTCTCAAATATTTTATGTTGTCTACAGTTATTTTAAATGAAATTTCTCTTTCTATCTCTTTCTGTTGGGCTTTGTTAGTAATATATAGAATGCCAATGATTTATGTGGGTTTATTTTATATCCTGCAACTTTGCTAAAATTCTTAATTATTTCAAGCAATTTTTTTCTTGGTACTCTAGGATTTTCCATGTCTAGCATTGTATCATCTGCAAAAACATGTTCAACTATTCCCTAGTTGATGAACATTCCCCCAATTTCCAACTCCTTGTCACCAGAAAAGAGCTGTTACAAATATTTCCGTCTATATAAGTCCTTTTCTTTTTTGGTTTTTATGTCTTTTGGTATATCTAGTAGTGGCAGTGCTAGCTCAAAGGGTTTTATAGCCCTTTGAACCTAGTGCCAAATTGCTCTAAAGAATGATTGAATCAGTTCACAACTTCACCAGCAGTGCATTAATGTCTCAAGTTCCCCACATTCCCTCCAATGTCATTCTCCTTTTCTGTTCTATTAACCAATCCAATAGATATGAGGTAGTACCTCAGAATTGCTTCAGTTTGCATTCCTCCTATCAATAGTGATTCAGAACACCTTCTCATGTGACTCATAGATAGCTTTGACTACCTCATCTGAAAACTGTTAGTAGTTTTTGATCATTTATCAATTGGAGAATGGCTCTTATTTTTATAAATTTGACCCTGTTCTCTCTGTATTTGAGAAATGAAGCCTTTATCTAAGAAACTGGCTTCAAAACTTTTTTCAATTATGATTGCTAAATGTATTTCCCTCCATCTTTTTTCCCTTTTATTCTATTCTCTCCTTTTACCCTGTCCCTCCTCAAAAGTGTTTTGCTTCTGACAACCACCTCCCCTAATCTGCCCTTCCTTCTGTCACATCCCCCTCTTTTCTTATTCCCTTCCACTCCTACTTTTCTGTAGGGTAAGACAGATTTCTATACCTAACTGAGTGGTGTATGCTATTCCCTCTTTGAACCAATTCTTATGAGGGTAAGGTTCACTCACCCCACCCCACCCCAACCTCTTGTCCTCCACTGTAAAAGCTTTTTCTTGCCTCTCTTTTGCAAGATAATTTACTTCATTCTACCCCTCCCTTTCCCTTTCTCCCAGTACATTCCTCTTTCTCACACTTTAACTTTTTCTTTAGATATCATCCCTTCATATTCAACTCATGCCTGTTCCTTCTGTCTGCATGTACTAAGTGCCCTAAAAATGAGAAAGGTTTTTTTTTTTTTTGCCAGTTACAAGTCTTTCATGTAGGAATATAACCAGTTTAACCTTATTAAATCCCTTATGGTTTCTCTTTCCTGTTTATGCTTTTATGCTTCTCTTGAGTCTTATATTTGCAAGTCAGATTTTCTATTCAGCTCTGATTTTTTCATCAGGAGTGCTTGAAACTCCTCTATTTCATTGAATGTCTATTTTTTTCCCTGTAAGAATTATGCTCAGTTTTGCTAGTAGGTGATTTTTGGTTGTAATCCTAATTCCTTTGCTCTCCAAACCCTCCAATGCTTTAAAGTCAAAGCTCCTAAATCTTGAGTTATGTGACTTGAGACTGTGATTCCACAATACTTAAATTGTTTCTTTCTGGCTGCTTGCAATATTCTCTCCTTGACTTGGAAGCTCTGGAATGTGGCTAAAATATTCCTGGAAGTTTTCGTTTTGTGACTTCTTTCCTGAGGTGATTGGTGGATTCTTTACATATGAGTTTTACCCTGTGGTTCTAGAATCAGGACAGTTTTCCTTGATAATTTCTTGAAAGAAGATGTCTATGCTCTTTTTTTGATTATGGCTTTCAGGTAGTTCAATAATTCCTAAATTATCTCTCCTGAATCATTTTTCCAGGTCAATTGTTTTTCCAAGGAGATGCTTTATAATTTTTTTCTCTTTTTTCATTTTTTTGATTTTGTTTTATCTTGATATCTCATGAAGTCATTATTTTCTACTTGCCCAATTCAAATTTTTAAGGGAATTATTTTCTTCAATGAGCTTTTGTACCTCCTTTTCCATTTGACCAATCCTGTTTTTCAAGGCATCCTTCTCTTCACTGGATTTTTGCACCTCTTTTATCATTTGACCTTTTCTGGTTTTTTAAGATCTTATTTCTTATGCCTCCTTTACCAAGCTGTTGACTTTTTTTTCATGATTTTCTTGCACCACTCTTATTTCTCTTCCCAGTTTTTCCTCTACCTCTTACTTGATCTTTAAAATCCACTCTTTCCTGGCCTGAGAACAATTCATATTTCTCTTTGAGGCTTTTGATATAGAAGTTTTGACTTTGTTGTCTTCTGTGTTTGTGTGTGGATCTTTTCTGTCATCATAGTAACTTTCTATAGTTAAGATCTTTTTCTTCTATTTGTTTATTTTTTCAGTTTATTTATTGACTTTTCACTTTTTATTAGAGTTGGAATTTGCTCTTGAAGTGGAAGAGGCACTGTCTCATACTTCAGTATTTTTGTGCAGGTAGTCCTTGTGGTGAAATTCTAATAAAACTTACCCCAGATTCAATACACCCACTGCCCCTAGCCAGTCACTGCCGCAAGATTCAATTCACATATTCGATCAGGTGTGTCCTTGCATTCAGCCACAATCACATCATCCATTTTAGCCTAAGACAGGCTTACAATACCTAACTATACATCTTGACCAGACAGAACTACAGTAACTAGCCAATCAGAAAGCAATGTGGCCAGGATGTTTGACCAGCAAACCATAGAAAGAATCTCTCCTATTACCTAATCCATTAACAAATACCTCCTGCCTTTTCAATATTCATAATTTCTGTTGTATAATCAGCATTATTACACTGAAATTTGCCTGTTCCCCTTGCAACTTAGTGTGTTGGAGGTGCCATTCAAAAAAATGCCTATACTTGAAATAGAGGTATTGTGACTCTGTGAATTCATTTTCGACAACCCTCACAACAAATCATGAAACCACAACAATTTTGGCATCCCTGGGTCAGCAGAGTCTCTGATTTGAACCCCCTCTAATCCAAAGGTAAGCCTATCTTTTTCCTTTCTCATAGGTCAGGGGTCCTTAAAACACCTAGGAAAGCTTGACAGGATCACTTGGGCCCTAGTGCCTGGGGTCTTTGCAGCTGGTAAATTCCCTCTAGACAGAGGAAATTCTGTTTGAGAATTTCACAGGGAGTTCTTTATGAATTAATTTTTTCTTCATCCTCTCCCTTGGGATGCCCCTGAAGAGATAAAGGTAGCTATAGGGGAAATTTCCTTTTTCTTACTGGCATTCAGTCCCAGCTCCCATCCCATAGGGCTACCAAGCTGTAACATTGCCTGGTCTCAATATAATCTAGAAGACCAAAAAAATGTTATCACTATCTGTGCTTTGTTTGTATTTGTCTGGTCTGTCTGTGTGAAAATCTCTTTGTAATATTTAAAATACCGATGGCCAGAAAACAAAACGAAACTTTTGATGGCTGTACTTGAACTGGAAAGATTGATAGCCTTTTTGGAAGAAAAACTCTCTCTCTCTCTCTCTCTCTCTCTCTCTCTCTCTCTCTCTCTCTCTCTCTCTCTCTCTCTCTCCCTCCCTCCCTCCCTCCCTCCCTCTGTCTCTCTCTCCCTGTCTCTGTCCCTGCCCCCCCTTTCTATCTCCCCATTCTTGGACTCTGGCCAAGTTCTGGATGTGGAGGGACAGATGAAAAAAAGAGGACAGAGGAAATTTCTCCCTTCAGATATATCTAAGAGAAAAAGGGTCTCTTCAATGATCAAAGACAGGCAGGTTTCAAGGCTGCACTTTAAAACAGGACTAGCATTTTACCCTTTCCTGGATCACAGAAAGGGAAAAGATTTGTATGAACTGGGGCACAACCAAAGGTAATTGATTCTGATTGGAATCTCTCTCTAGAATTTAAGGAATCTTACAAACTAAAGATAAGTACTGGTTAATTTTAAAATAACTTTAAAATTTGTAAGTGTGCTAAACTTGGGAAATTGATTAAATTATATGAGACTTTTATTCACTTTAAGAAATCATAAAGAGTTATGGGTAAATTAATAAATGACGGATTCCTTCCAAGACTGTGGAATCCAGATGTGAACTAAATAAAGCATGCTCTTAAGTGTGATTATTGGGGTACATCTGTGTAAAATATAATTCCACAGTTAGTATTAAGAATCCTAACCCCAGATTCTATGTAATAGCATTTGGAACATAGATCATAGAACATGAAATCATTCTGGTTATATTTTAAGTGAAATGTTGTCTCTCCTAATTTGATTTTTTATTGAACAACCATTTTTTCCCCTGAAGTACTATACTCAGTTTTTCTGGGTATGTGATTCTTGGTTTTAATCCTAGTTCCTTTGATTTCTGGAATATCATATTCCAAGCCCTTCGATCCCTTAATGCAGAAACTGTCAGATCCTGTGTTATCCTGATTGTATTTCCACAATACTAGAATTGTTTCTTTCTAGCTGCTTGCAATATTTTCTCCTTGACCTGGGAACTCTGGAATTTGGATACAATGTTCCTTGGAGTTTCTCTTTTTGGATCTCTTTCAGGAGATGATGGGTAAATTCTTTCAATATTTATTTTGCCCTCTGGTTCTAGAATCTCAGGGCAGTTTTCCTGGATAATTTCATGAAAGATGATGTCTAGACTCTTTTTTTGATCATGGCTTTCAGGTAGTCCCATAATTTTTAAATTGTCTCTCCTGGGTGTATTTTCCAGGTCAGTTGTTTTTCCAATGAGATAGTTCACATTGTTTTCTATTTTTCACTCTTTTGGTTTTGTTTTATGAGTTCTTGGTTTCTCATAAAGTTATTAGCTTCCACCTGCTCCATTCTAATTTTTAAAGAACTATTTTCTTCAGTGAGCTTTTGAACCTCCTTTTCCATTTGGCAGATTCTGTGTTTTAAAGCTCTCTTCTCCTCATTGGCTTTTTGGACCTCTTTTGCCAATTTAGTTAGTCTATTTTTAAAGGTGTTATTTTCTTCAGCATTTTTTGGGTCTCCTTTAGCAAGTTTCTCACTAGCTTCTCATGATTTTCTTTTTTTTTCCCTTTATTTATTTATTTAACTTTTAACATTCATTTTCACAAAATTTTTGGGTTCCAGATTTTCTCCCCTTTTGTCCCCTCCCCCCACGCCAAAACACTGAGCGTTCTAATTGCCCCTGTCTGCCAATCTGCCCTCTCTTCTATCATCCCTCTCTGCCCTTGTCTCCATCCTATACCCCTTTACCTGTATTTCTTATTTCCTAGTGGCAAGAACAGTACTTGACAGTTGTTCCTAAAACTTTGAGTTCCAAATTCTCTTCCTCCCTCCCTCCCCACCCCTTCCCTTTGGAAGGCAAGCAATTCAATATAGGCCAAATCTGTGTAGTTTTGCAAATGACTTCCATAATATTAGTGTTGTGTAAGAACTAATTATATTTCCCTCCATCCTATCCTGTCCCACATTACTTCTGTTCTCTCTTTTGATCCTGTCCCTCCCCATGAGTGTTGACGTCAAATTGCTCCCTCCTCCCCATGCTCTCCCTTCCATCATCCCCCCCACCCTACTTATCCTCTTATCCCCCACTTTCCTGTATTGTGAGATAGGTTTTCATACCAAAATGAGTATGCATTTTATTCCTTCCTTTAGTGGAATGTGATGAGAGTAAACTTCATGTTTTTCTCTCACCTCCCCTCTTTATCCCTCCACTGATAGGTCTTTTGCTTGCCTCTTTTATGAGAGATAATTTGCCCCATTCCATTTCTCCCTTTCTCCTCCCAATATATTTCTCTCTCACTGCTTGATTTCATTTTTTTTTTAAGATATGATCCCCTCCTCTTCAGTTCACTCTGTGCACTCTGTATCTGTGTGTGCGTGTGTGTGCGTGTGCATGTGTGTGTGTATGTGTGTGTGTGTGTGTGTGTGTGTGTGTGTAATCCCACCCAGTACCCAGATACTGAATAGTTTCAAGAGTTACAAATATTGTCTTTCCATGTAGGAATGTAAACAGTTCAACTTTAGTAAAGTCCCTTATGACTTCTCTTTGCTATTTATTTTTTCATGCTTCTCTTCATTCTTGTGTTTGCAAGTCAAATTTTCTTTTCAGCTCTAGTCTTTTCATCAAGAATGCTTGAAAGTCCTCTATTTCACTGAAAGACCAATTTTTCCCCTGAAGTATTATACTCAGTTTTGCTGGGTAGGTGATTCTTGGTTTTAGTCCTAGTTCCTTTGACTTCTGGAATATCCTATTCCATGCCCTTCGATCCCTTAATGTAGAAGCTGCTAGATCTTGTGTTATCCTGTTTGTATTTCCACAATATTTGAATTGTTTCTTTCTAGCTGCTTGAATTATTTTCTCCTTGGCCTGGGAACTCTGGAATTTGGCCACAATATTCCTAGGAGTTTCTCTTTTTGGATCTCTTTCAGGTGGTGATCTGTGGATTCCTTGAATACTTATTTTGCCCTCTGGTTCTAGAATCTCAGGGCAGTTTTCCTTGATAATTTCATGAAAGATGATGTCTAGACTTTTTTTTTTATCATGGCTTTCAGGTAAGCCCATAATTTTTTAATTGTCTCTCCTGAATCTATTTTCCAGGTCAGTTGTTTTTCCAATGAGATATTTCACATTATCTTCCATTTTTTCATTCTTTTGGTTTTGTTTTGTGATTTCTTGGTTTCTCATAAAGTCATTAGCCTCCATCTGTTACATTCTAATTTTGAAAGAACTATTTTCTTCAGTGAGCTTTTGAATCTCCTTTTCCATTTGGCTAATTCTGCTTTTGAAAGCATTCTTCTCCTCATTGGCTTTTTGAACCTCTTTTACTAATTGAGTTAGCCTATTTTTCAAGGTGTTATTTTCTTCAGCGTTTTTTTGGGTCTCCTTTGGCAGGGTGTTTACTTGTTTTGCATGCTTTGCTTGCATGTCACTCATTTCTCTTCCCAGTTTTTCCTTCACCTCTCTAACTTGATTTTTCAAAATCCTTTTTGAGCTCTTCCATGGCCTGAGCCCATTGAGTGGGCTGGGATACAGAAGCCTTGACTTCTGTGTCTTTCCCTGATGGTAAGCATTGTTCTTCCTCACCAGAAAGGAAGGGAGGAAATGCCTGTTCACCAAGAAAGTAACCTTCTATAGTCTTATTTTTTTTTTTCCCTTTTCTGGGCATTTTCCCAGCCAGTGACTTGACTTCTGAGTGTCCTCTCCACCCCCACCTCGCCTCCAGATCCGCCCAGCCAGTGCTTGGGGTCTGAGATTCAAATGCTGCTTCCCAGCCTCAGGGCTTTGGGTGGGGACAAGGCTGCTATTCAGTGTGAGATTAAGTTCAGGTGCTCAGGTGGGGGCAGGGCCGCCTCATGGGACTCAGTTCCCTCAGGGGGTTTATGCAGAGACCTTCAACAATGGATCTGGGCTCCTGCCTGCTTGGGGAGCCCTGGTCTGCTCCCTCCTCTGCTGCTGCCTTCCGAGGGGGCCTGAGTCATGGGGGCACCTCACACCCCTCTCAATCCGCTGAAGAGACCCTCTCACCAACCCTTGTCACCTGTGGGTGGGGGGACCCACGTGGCCTCTGGAGATTCCATCCCTGAAGCCTGCTCGGATCCACTCCTTTTGGTGCCACGCCGCCGAGGCAGGGTTGGGCTCTGCTCCGGGTCCAGGGTGCGAGGGACCTTTTGCGAGAGGTTTTCAGGTTCTCTGGAGCAGAAATCTCCTCCACTCCATTGTTCTGTGGCTTCCGCTGCTCCAGAATTCTCCAGTGGTTCTTTTTTTACAGATATTTTGTGGGCAATGGGTTCGGAGGTAGCATATGTGCGTCTTTCTACTCCGCCATCTTGGCCTTTCATGATTTTCTTGCATCATTCTCATTTCTCTTCCCAATTTTTCCTTCACCTCTCTTACTTGATTTTCAAAATCTTTTTTTGAGCTCTTCCATAGCCTGAGACCATTGCATATTTATTTTGGAGGCCTCTGATGATAGCCATTGTTCTTCCTCATCTGCAAGGATGGAAGGAAGTAACTGTCTACCAAGAAAGTAACCTTCTACCATCTTATTTTTTTTCCCTTCTTTGGGCATTTTCCCAGCCAGTTACTTGACTTTTGAGTCCTTTGTCAAGAGGAAGGCATACTCTGGGGACCTGTAAGTTCTCGGTTCCTCCAAGGTGGCACAATCAAGTGAGAGGAATTACTCCCTGGCCAGTCTCGTGGCTGAGGTTCAGATCAGCTGCTCAATTCCCCCAGGGCCTTTAGGCTGAGAGCTCCACAAAGAGACACTGCTGCTGTGGCAGCCATGTCACCACCACCACTGCCTGGGGCCTGGGTTGGGGGGGAACTTGCTCCCCTCCTGCCCTTAGAAATAGCCCTCTTGCTGACCTCTATAAGTTCTATTTGGCACCTGTGGGTTGAGGGATCTGGGAACCTCTGCTGCTGCTGCTGCTGCTGGGGACCCCACCCCCTGAGGCCTGCTTCAGGTGCCACATGGCCAAGGCCAGGCTGCACTCTGCCCTGCATCCAGTGTGACTGACCTTTCCCATTGGCCCTCCAGGGTACCCTGGGCTGGAAATCTCTCATTCTGTGATTCTGTGGCTTTTATTGCTCTAGAATTTCCCAAGAGTCATTTTTTACAGTCATTTTATGGGCTGTGGGGGAAGAGCTAGGGTATATGTATCTTTCTACTCTGCCATCTTGGCTCTGCCCCCTCCTAATTTGATTTTTTAAGATACTATTTAACACCAAGATAAATTGGGAAAGTGCATAGGTCTGAAAAAGAGACATTTTAAAAAACATTTTCTTGAGTCTTGTATTTGAAAATCAAACTTTCTGTTCATCTCAGGTTTTTTCAACAGGAATGCTTGAAAGTTCCATTGAATATCCAGTTTTCACCTTGAAAGATTCTACTCAGTTTTTTTTTTGGGGGGGGGGGGGGTAGGTGATTCTTGGTTATAATCCTAGCTCCTTTGCCTTTTGGAAAAGGCATATTCTTAGTCTTCCAGTCATTTAACGTTGAAATTGCTAAATCTTGTATTATTCTGACTATGGCTCTACAGTATCTGAGTTGTTTCTTTATTGCTTCTTACAATATTTTCTCCTTAGCTTGAGAGCTCTGGAATTTGGTGGTAATATTCCTGGGAATTTTCATTTGGAGATTGCTTTCAGAAAATGATTGGTAAATTCTTTTCATTTTTATTTTACCCTTTGGTTCCAGGATATCAGGCCAGTTTTCTTTGATAATTTCTTGAAATCTGATCTCTCTCTCTGTCTCTGTCTCCCTCCCTCCTTTTCTCTCTCCTTCCCTCTCCCTCCTTTTCTCTCTCTGTCTCTCTCTCTCTTTCTCTCTCTCTCCCTCCCTTTCTCTCCATCCCTCCCTCCCTCTTTCTCTTTCCATCTCTCCCTCCTCTTTTTGTGTCATAGCTTTCGGATCTTCCAATAATTCTTAAATTATCTCTCCTGGATCAATTTTCCAAGTCAGTTGTTTTTTCCAATTTTCTTCTATATTTTCATCTTTTGATTTTGCTCCATTGCTTATTGATGTCTCATGAAATCAGTAGTTTCCACTTGCCCAAATCTAATTTTGAGGGTATTATTTTATCTTACCCTCTGGTTCTAGAATAATTTCTTGAAAGATGATTTCTATACTCTTTTTTTATCATGAATTTCAGGTAGTCCAATAATTTTTAAATTATCTGTCCTGGATCTATAACCAGGTCAGTGTAACATTAGTGGAATTTAAGCTCTTCCATGCCCATTAATAGGCCTCATGTGGAGTCCATTAAGGGAAACTTGCTTATGGGGAGTCTTGCTTGTATGAAGGCTTTCACATTTTTTGCTAATTTCTAATTAGGCACTGAGTCACCAGTGTTGTGATGCTCTCTGGCACTGAGAAGGATAAATATACTCTAAGGTGAGGTTTTGCTTTGGGGGCTCGATTATGAGAAAGATCTTGTGATTTCCTGGTTAAGATTCTGAGTAGCCATATGTTCAGATCTCCCTAACTGCTCAGCTGTAAAGGCTGTCTCAATCCAGGGATGTATATAAAGTGTATAGAAATATTGCTTTGATTTAGGCAGTAGAGCCCTGTCTGTTGGTCTTTATTTCTCAGTTTATATTTTCTCTTTATTTTCCCTATTTATATTTTCTCTGAAGTTCACAGTGCTGACTTTTCCCTTGAACTAGTGAATGTAAGAAAAAATATTGTTGACCCTTTAAATAGTGCTTTTCCAATAAAGCAGATCTAAGAATCTGTGCTAGCAGTCATCCTGGGTATGCCCTGGTGGTTGCCTTTATAATCAGTGCTTTTTCCCATGAGACATTTCATTTTGTCTTCTATTTTTTCATTCTTTTGGCTCTGTTTTATAATTTCTTGATTTCTTATAAAGGCATTCACTTCCACTTGCTCCATTCTAATTTTGAAGGAATAGTTTTCTTCACTTAACTTTTGGGCCTCTTTTTCCATTGGCCAATTCTGCTTTTTAAGGCATTCTTCTCTTCATTGCCTTTTTGTACTTCTTTTGCCATTTGGGTTAGTCTATTTTTTAAGGTGTTGATTTTCTTCAGTATTTTGGGGGTCTCTTTTAACAAACTGTTGACTCAATTTTCATGATCTTCTTGTATCACTCTCATTTCCCTTCCCTATTTTTGCTCTACTTCTCTCACTTGATTTTCAAAGTCCTTTTTGAGCTCTTCTGTGGCCTGTGACCTATTCATGTATTTCTTGGAAGCTTTTGATGTAGGAACTTCGATTTTGTTGTCTTCTTCTGGTTGTATGTTTTGATATTCTTTGTTACCCAAGTAAGATTCTGTAGTCTGAGGTTTATTATGCTGTTTACTCATCTTACCAGTCAAATACTTGACTTTCTAACTCTTTGTCAAGGTAGGATTCTGCTTCCAGTGGGAGTGGAATTGGGGGTGAGTGGACTGTCCCAGGCTTTAGGGATATTGTATCAGCCACTCCATCCTCCATTGTCTGTCACCCAGAGGTCCAGAAGCAGCCTCAGCTACTATTACTGCTGTGGAGGCCACCAGCGCCACCACTGCCACTACCACCACCACCCTGACTGCCCCGGGACTGGAGCCAGACCCCAGCCAGACCATGCACTTCTCTTTCACTCAGGTCCCACAGAGTTGTCCCAGTGACCTTCCATGCTGTCTTTGGTGTCTGTGGGTTAAGAAGTCTGGAAACTGCCACAGCTGCCAGTGTTTCCATACCTTGAGGTCTGCTCTAGCCTGTTTCTGATGGGGTGGCACATGCTGAACTGTGCTCTGCGCCCTTTCTGTTTCTATAAACCCTTCCTGTTGACTTTCCAGGTTGTCTTGGGCTGGAGATTTGTTTCACTCTGTCATTTTGTGGGTTCTGTAGCTCTAGAACTTTTTGGAGAAATTTTTATAGGTATTTGGAGGGGTTTAGGGGAGAGCTCAAGCAAATCCCTGCTTATACTCTGCCATCTTGGCTCCACCCTTCCTCTACATTTCTTACATGATTTTAAAAATCCTGTTGAACTCTTCTATGGCCTGAGACCAATTCATATTTAGCTTGGAGGCTTTTGGTTGCAGAAGCTTTGATTTTTGTCTTCTTCTGTTTGTATGATTTGGTCTTCCTTGTCACTAAAGTAAGATTCTATGGTGTGATTTTTTTTCCCACTGTTTGTTCATTTTCCCAGCCAATTACTTGACTTTTTAGCTCTTTGTTAAGGTAGGACTCTGCTTCCAGTGTGAAGGGTGTATTATCCCAAGCTTCAGGGCTTTTGTGCAGCAGCTTTCAGAGATACTTATAGGGACCTGTAAATTTTCAGTTCTTCTAAGAAGGTATGATCAAAAGAGAGGTGTTTACTCCTGCCCTGGCCTGTGTCCTGATCTGTGAATGACCACTCTGTCATTCTGTGTGTTCTGCAGCTCCAGAATTCGTTTAGAGTCACTTTTAACATATATTTGCAGGGGTTTGGGGGGAAAGCTTAAGTAGGTCCCTGCTTTTCCTCTGCCATCTTGGCTCTGTCACCCCATTCTAATTTTCAAGGTGCCATTTTCTTCCTTGAGATTCTGGATCTCCTTTTCTAATTGGTTGACTTTCCTTTCATAATCTTCTTTTTTTTGGATTATTCTTATTTTTAAAAAGCTTTTCCTCCATCTCTGTCATTTGATTTTTAAATTCTTTTTAAAGATCTTCTGTGAACTCTTTTTGGGCAGGCGACCATTTGAAATTACTCCTTGGGGCTTTCTTTAGTTCCATATCCTCTTCTAAAGGTGAATTCTGGTCTTCTGTATTCCCATAATAGTTTTCTATGGTTGCATTCTTTCTCCTTTGCCTGCGTATTTTTTGTGGTAATAGTTTAATTTTTGTAATCACCTCTAGTCCTGAGGTAAGGGGGATGGTGCTTCTGGCACCATTTTCAGTTTTTCCCTGTAGCCTGGAACCAAAGATAAGCCTCCAACCCCCTTTAAATGCCCACAGCCAGCAGCTTTCTGCCCTACTGCTTCTGCACTCACCAGGCATGTGCTGGTTCCTTCTTGCTCTTTGTGTGGTTGCATACAACTTCCAGCATAGCTCAGTCTGGCATTTCTAGTCAGCAGAGGTTCCCTCTATCTTCCCTGGTTTGAGGGTAAATGTTCCTGTGGTTGGAGTGGAGGCAACCTCTCATACTGACTAGCCCCAGAGCTTGCTGCTTGTTAAGTGGCTTGCAGCTTTTTAAAGCAGACCCTATCCTGAAGGTGTTTACTCTTCACAGGGACCAAATTTCATCCTGAGATTTTTCTTCTGATCTTCTCAAATTGTCCCAGGAAGACCCCTGTTGTTCTTATTTATTTTTACCCGCACTTGGTTCCTCCTAAGGTGCTATTTTATCTCTTTTGTGTGTGGGGGGGGAAGCTTCGAATTTTTGACCTATTCTTCCATTTTCCCAGAATCCTTTCCTCATGCCTTTTTAAAATCAGGCTAAATAATATCAATTTTGTTAATTTTTTCAAAGAAAAATCTTTTTATTTTATTGTTCAGTTTTGGAGTGTTTTCGGTTGGCAGTTTATCTATTTTTTTCTTTATTTTCAAATATTCTACCTTTTGTGTTTATCTTGGATTTCTTTCTATACTGAAATTCTATTTTTTTAAAAAAAAAAAGAATGAATGTAATTTATTAAGTTTTCCTATTGTTTCTTTTGTATGTTTTTTAGGGATATCACTTTTGTGCTAAGGACAGTTCAACTGCATCACAGTTCATTTCTTTCATTCTTCCCCCTTTCACCCTCCATCCCTTCCTTTTTATTATTTAGTTATATAATTCTTCCCCCCTTTCTTTCCTTCTCAACTAAGTGATTAATTAAAAATCCCTCCTTCTCTATTCCCTTCCAACCTTTTTCTTAATTTTTTTTCAATTTCTGTATCTTTCTCTAACAATCTGATTACCTTGTTCTCTTTATCAATTCTATTCTCTATATTTTAGAACTTTTATTTTTTGATTCATAATCAGTATATTTATGTAGTCCATGTAAACTATCTCTACTCCCACTCCTGCTACTGGATAAATTTCCCAGAATATCATTGTATCTCACTTATGGAATCCTAAAGGGGACAAGATCCTTTAATGTCTTCAACTTGAACCTCCACTGGTATGCTTCTCCCAATATTATTCATTAAGAATCAGTCACTGAACATATAAATTTTAGGTAAAGTTGTCATTTTTATTATATTGACCCTGCTGATCCATGAACAACTAATATTTCTACAATTATTTAAATCTGATTTTAATTGTGTAAAAAGCTATTTTTTTTAAAAAATAATTCTGTTTATGTAGTTGTTGGCCTTGTTTTAGCCAGTGTACTCCTGTGTATCTTATAGTGTTTGTAGAGTTATTTTAAATGGAGTATCTTTTACTATCTCTTCTTGCAGGATTTTGTTTGTAATATATAGGATTGTTGATGGTATATTTGGATTTATTTTGTATTCTGTTACTTTGCTAAAATTACTAGTTGTTTCAACTAATTTTTTAGTTAAGTATTTGGGATTTTGTAGGTATATTATTATATCATCTGAAAAAAGAAAGTTTTATTACCTCATTCTCTATTCTGATTCCATTCATTTCTATTTCTTCTCTTATTGCTAGGATTTCCAACACATTATTGAATAATATTGTTGACAGTGGATATCACTGTTTCTTACCTGATCTTACTAAGAAGCCTTTTGGCTTATCCTCATTACACACAATGCCTGCTGGTAGTTTTAGAAAAATGTCTTTTTATCAATTTAATAAAAAATTCATTTATACCTTTCATGTGTTTATAATAGAAATGAGTGTTGTAACAAATCAAAAGCTTTTTCCGTGTTTGTTCTTATAGTAATATGATTATTTTATTTTATTATTGGTATACTCAATTATATATCTTCACATACGTTTCAATTATATGTTTCCTTATGTTAAACCATCCTTGTATTCCTGGTATAAATACCACTTGGCCATAATATACATTCTTTTAATATATTGTTGTAATCTTTTCTCTAGTATTTTATTTAGGATTTTTGCAACCATATTTATTAATGAAATTGGTCTATAATTTTCTTTCTCTCTTTTTACCCTTCCTGGTTTAAGTATCAGTATCCTATTTATTTCATAAAAGGGGTTTGGCCCTTGGTACATACCTGGTACTTAGCAAATGTTTAATAAATTTGTTGTTGTTCAGTTGTTTCAATCATAACCGATTCTTTGTGACCCCACTTGAGGTTTCCTTGGCAAAGATACTGGAGTTGTTCAGGATTTCCTTCTCCAACTCATTTTACAGATAAGGAAACTGAAACAAATAGAGTTAAGTGACTTGCCATGGGTCACACAGCTAGCTAAGTGTTTGAGGCCACATTTGAACTCATGATGATGAGTGCCTGGCACTATATCCACTGTGCCACCTAGTCTCCCATTTAATAAATGCTAGTTAACTGTTTAACTATTTCCAGATTTTTATGAAACCATACCTTTTGTCATTTCTCATGGTATAATAATATATTTATACATATGTATATATGTATTTTTTGCATATATACACATATACATGTATGTCTGTATAAATGGGTTGCTTATCCATCTCCCAATTAATGGGCAATTCTTTAGTTTCCAATTCTTTGCAACTTCAAAAGAATCTGGTATAAAGATATCTATATATATATGGATGTCATCTCTTTTGGGGTAAAGATTTTGTAATGCTATATTATGTGCAACTAGGTAGCAAAGTAAATAGAGTGCCAGGCCTTGAGTAAGGAAGACCTGAGTTCAAATCTGGTCTCAGACACTCTGTTCATTTGCTGTGTAACCCTGGGCAACCAACTTAAATGTGGTTGCTTCCATTTCCTCATCTGTAAAATTAGCTATAGAAGGAAATAACAAACCACTCTAGTATCTTTGCCAAGAAATCCCCAAATGGGGTCATGAAGAGATGGACACAGCTGAAATGACTGAACAACAAAAAGATGGATCAAAAGGTATGTACTGCTTCATGACTTTCTTGGTATAATTATAAATTACTCTCTATAATAATTGTTTCAATTCACAGGTCCACCAAAAAAATGCATTAAGGTCTTTTTTTTTTGGAGACCTTCCAACATTTGTCATTTTCCTATTTTTTTTTTTACCAACTTTGATAAACTAATGGGTGTAACCTAAGAGTTGCTTTAATTTGCATTTCTCTATTGGTGATTGGAATCATTTTTGTTCATATAGCTATTGATAGCTTGGATAGATGTCTTCCTTAACAATTATCATATAGGATATAGTTCTCTCTAACCAACATATACATATGTTAGAGACGAACTTGACGCACAAAAAAGGTATCAGGAAAAATTTGTTAAAAATGGAGTTCAGAAGAGGAAAGACTTTCTATGTTCCTCCCCCTGAGGGAATGGATAGCTTCCAGTATGGCCACTGGAAGGACTACAACCAGGTCAGGATGGGGCAGGACCTTTATAGAATTCCAAACTTTGAACCTCGAGGGCCCCTGTCTCCTGGTCATGTGACTTCATATTCTCATCTGATGGGCTTTCCCTCAAAATTAAAATAATTCTCAACTTATTGAGCATGCACAGTAGTTTTCTGACCTTCACCTTTCTGTACTAGGTTATACCCAAGATCAGCTGGAAATGTGGAAATAAAACTTGCTTCCTGTTGCCCACAAACTCCCCCCTTTTCTCTTTATTAAAATTTTTATTTCCACACCTAAATCCATTCAATAAATACCCACCTCACTTTTTTCCCTTATGAATTCTTCCCTTCATCTATCTTCCCTTTATATGAATATAGGAAGGGAGCAAAGTTGATCAATGCATTGACAAATTACAAGGGAGCATTCCCCTTGTTATAAGTACAGATACAGAAATTCAAAAGAAAAAAGTAAATCAATGAATTGTCCATTTAGAAGTTCCATCTCATATTGCAGTCTGGGAAGGAACATCATCTGATGCAGTTTTCTAGTCTGGATATTCCTTCAAGCCATCTTCAGCACAGTATCTCGGCATCTTCTTTCCTTTGTCTTCTTGTAGGAATCCAGATGTCCACTCTCCTACAAAACTGACCTTAATATAATTTTAGATTACCAATCCTATCACTCTTACAAAATCAAAATTGGAACTTTGGCCAATTGTCATATTTAAGAAATTCACATTAGAATCCAGTTTTTACATTTTATATTAATTTATTATTCCTTTCCCCTATCAGGAAGATGAGATTTCAGTAAGGAGTCAATAACAGACTTTGGTACTTAATAAATACAATAAATAATCATTTATAACAGTACATATCACATCATAAAACAATTTCAACTTGTAGTCATGTGATGCTTCTTTTAAAGCATTTACAATGTAGACCATAAACCATTTTTCTTTTAACATTAACCAACTAAGACAAAATAATAATAACTATGTATGCTAACCTCACAGGTACTTGACCTGATTGCCTCCATACTATGCTATTACTAAAATTAAAGGACCTAACTTATTGTTGTTGGTCTAAAATCCCAAGCCTAATAGTTTAATTTTAGACTTAGCCTCAGATGTTCCCCTACCAACAATCTATTATTTAGTAAATCTGGTATTTTGCTTATGAAACTTTTGATTATAGGAAATTGCCACTAAAAGTAGGGACACTGTAGGGAAACAACAATTCCAGTCAGGAGTAGATTGTCAACTGGCATCCAGCCAAGCTTAAAGTTTGCCAGGTGTCAGTGGAGAAATTGAATCAGGAGAATCCTACATCAGCTCAGGCTAAACAGCCTTTCTCCTAACCTTCCCATGAGATCACCCCTCACTGGCATCATGGAATAGTGGCTCAAACTGCCTTTCTTACTATCCACACCTGGAGTTAGACTCAGAAGAATAGTCAGTTGATAGTCCCATAAAATCTTAAAACAGCAAGCTCCAATAATCAGTTTCAGATATAACTATAATTTCACATTGGCTAAGGAATATCTTTTGAAATAAGTCTTAAGTAGCTTACATGCCTTTCTATACTTGTTCTAGTTCTTTATTAAATAATAATCATAAAATCAAATTTACCCTTAAAACCATAAGCTATTACTCTGATTTATATCTGTTTCCCAAGCTTCCCTATGCCTTTCTAACCATGCTCAATCTAAAAGAATGAGCTACATGTATAAGTTCAAATATTAACTTCATCTTATGTTCATGAAATGAATTCAACTCAAAACAGAAACACTTAACTTTTCCATCAATGCAAAATATTACCAGAGGTTACCTGCCTCTGAGAAACTTAGACTGAAATTCTTTTCCCCAAACTGAAGAAGTCTCTGATTTAGTCTCAGTAATTAATTCAGTCAATGTTTTAATACTAAGTGCTTCTACATCATTTTGTAACAGGTAAAGACCATATTCCAAGTTGGACCTTTTCTCCTCATCCCAAAAGAGTTTAAGTCACATTTGCCTAAAAAGATCCTGTAAAACCTCACCTTGAAGGCTCTTTGGATTTCCCCATGTGAACTGGCTGTCCTGAGGCCCATGAGCTTTTCCGTGTCCTATGCCCAAATCTCTGTTCTCTTTGATCCTATCAATCTAAATCTTCAGGTTACTGGCCACTCCCATCAAGACCATCCCTGGAACCCTTAGACTACCTGGGGCCACCCCTGGACTCCTTCCTTAGTCCTTCTGTAGATAAGATAACAAACTTTGACCTTCTTTAGCTGAAAGAAGGCTTGGGGTGAGTTCATTTGAGCAGGACCAAGCATATTACTGTTTCTGAGTCCCAAGTACCTCTAACCTCAACAATCCCATACAATTACTGTTAACTTTAAATCCCAGTCTTTTTCTATGGAACAATAATACAACATCACATTCATACTTTGGTTTCCTTTCCTTTAATTATTCCTATAGCATTCAGAAAGAAAGTTCTCTTTCAGGGATTTTATCTTTCACAAGACCATATATATCAGAGTACTCATTTACCCAATAAATTGAAAACAGCAAGATTCTACTATTTACATTGCGCTTGCATCTTAAATTATCTGCTTTGATTATAGAAACATGCCACGAAGATGAAAAGCAAGGACCTAATTAGATATCACCTCCACTTTATAGTCAGACTCAGAAATAGTCAAATGGGAAAACATTCCTTTTTGGTGGGGAAACTGAGGCAGAAAGATCCCATACCAGGCTGAGGACACAATTGTCCCCTGAGGCAAACTTCTCCCTGTAATACTCACATTCCTCTCCGAGTAGTAGAACACAATTTGTAATGGTCCCAGAAGCTTTGCATTTGATGGCAGGTTTCACTATCAAGAATATTACCATGACTTTCATCTTAGCTCTTAAATTTGTTCTGAAAGCCAATCACTAGAGATCATTTCACCAAGGAGATCAGTGCCAGTCAAACATTTCCCAAACTTTTGGGCTTGTTCTCAGATTCTCCTCTTCTCCTCAATGGTAGTGGGGTCTTCCAAGTGTCTCCCCAGTTTTTCTCTCATCTGAATGGAGAATGGAACACTCTAATTGTTCCACTAGACACAGGCACTTCCCTCAGGGGAAAAACCCTGAAGGCCCTCTGGGGATAGGGGCCTGGGAAGAGAGACAAGAAGTCCCATTCTTGTGGGGGAAGGGCTGGGGAATGCTGCCTGAACTGGATTAGGCTTCAAGGCCAGGGGATCTGGTAGGCAAGGAGTAAGATCAACTGACACCTGAGGAGGGGAAGGGGTCAGAGGGGGAGATACCCCAGAGACTGCTGTGGGAGTGGAGTCTGAGGCTTCAGTGGTTGTCACCTCAGGGAGAGTGGCTGCAGTGGGACACACCTCGGCAAGACCTGTGGCTGGAGCTTGGGGAGGGGGAGAGGGCCAAAACCCTGAGGCCATAAGAAGGGGATCATCAAAAATGTCCTCTTGACCACCATTGCTCCTTTGAGGGGTAGTTCTAGCTATAAGCATCTCACAATCTTTCCTGAGAACAAGATTCTGAAAAAGCTTAACAAATGCCATTATGGAAGAGACTTCTAACCATTTTCCTTCCAATCTCACAGTATAATTCTAACTATAAAAGCTTATTTATTTTTAAAGTCCCCAAAACAGGCCATACTTCCTGGCCCTCTAGGCAACACTGAGGCCAAACAGTATTGCAAAAGAACACGAACTTTTTCTTTTTAAGTTCTTTAGAGTAACTAAACTTTTCCCAATTTTGTAAAAGACAAACCCAAAGGCAAATTTTTGGGAATTGCAAAGGAGTAACCCGTTATAACAAATTAACTTACAAATACAAATTGGGTAGGCCTTCCAAAAATCATACAAAAGATTTTACAAAATGTTTCTTCATACAACAAATATTTTCCTCTCTTAAGAACAGTTTACAATATATCACATCACAGACATACTTTTGTAAATGCTTGTTTTATAGCAAAAACAATCTTAGTTAAAACTTTCTTCTTAATAGCAGAAATAAACTTTTTAACATACTTAATACATCTTTAGATGGAACAGGCTTGAAAATCACACCCTTATATGTATATTTTTTAAGAATTCTCATTTTCTCAATAAGAATTCTACAATAAAGAAACTCTTATGCAGAATTCTTAATAGCTTCTTAACCAATCCATCATTAATTTAACAATGCAATTCCTAACATAACAACATTTAGATGGATTAAGTAAAGATTTAAACTATTTAAGTTTACTTAAAAAACAAGCCATTACCCATTCAGGTGAATGCATTTCCACATTACCTTGTACAGTAATTCATCTCCTTATTACCACGTGGGCACACTCTATCACCCGCTCAGATAGAGTCATCTCAAATTTGATTGTGCTGTTAACTATTAAATCAAATTAATCATTTATCACTACTTATTTATAACCAAATATAAATTTTAAAGTATCAAATTTCTATCACATCCTTTAATAATCCCAATCTATATATGACAATCCAAATATGAAAATTGTATAACCACTGTATTAGACTAATGTTGCATCTCACATATGCCCATCCTTATGTCAAGTGCTTTACAGTCATAAATACCAAATAACAATATCTTTTTCTGCTGAATTCTGATAGGAATTACATTCTCAGATGCTGCTTTGTATTCCTTCAGGACATATTTTAACTTGAATCATATCGAACCTGAATTTATAACCACTAATGATAAACATTTTAACCTTTTCTCACCATAAGTCAAAAATGCCCTTACTACTTAAAAGAAAATTTCCCTTGAAGGAACACTTGGCTGGCCATTTTCAGCTCTGAATAACTTTCTCCCTTTTACTCTACTTTCTTAAAGAGCTGAAACACCATCTTCTGGCTCCCCTCCCACCCCCTCCCCACCCCCCATGAGACTGACCAGACAAGGAACTTTCCCACTTAACTCAGATAGGGAGGGGGAGGGAGTAACCTTTCCTGAGCATATGGAATCTGCTGTTCAAGCTCTACAGAGTTTGAAGTCCCACTTGTTCTCCTCAGGTTAATTTAAAATATGCAGTCTTTCCAGGCAGAATCTTTCATAGTTTAGAAGATTAAGTAATGGACTTGCCTAAATTCTCACCCTCCTTGTCTTCATCCTTCTCTGTATTTGAGTAGTTGGGTTTATAGATAGATAGATAGATAGATAGATAGATAGATAGATAGATAGATAGATAGATAGATAGATAGATAGATATAGATATAGATATATATAGACAGAGGACACAGAATGAGTTGAATAGAAAGGGATGATATCTGAAAAACTAAAATTAAGGGGTGAGAGAGGAATATATTGGGAGGAGAAAGGGAGAAATGGAATGGGGCAAATTATCTCTTATAAAAGGGGCAAAAAAAGCTTTATCAATGGAGGGGGAAAAGGAGGAGGAGAGAGGGAAAAAGTGAATCTATTCTCATCACATTTGGCTTAAGGAAGGAATAATGCACACTCCATTAGGTATGAAAATCTATCTTACTCTACAGGAAAGTAAGGGAGAAGGAGATAAATGGGGCTTAGCAGGGGAGATGATAGAAGGGAGGGCAAATGGGAGGAGGGAATAATTAGAAGTAGACACTTTTGGGGAGGAATAAGGTCAAAAGAGAGAATAGAATCAATGGGGGCAGTATAGGATGGAGGCAAATATAGTTAATCTTTCACAACATGACTATTATGGAAGTCTTTTGCATAACTACACATGTATATCCTATTGAATTGCTTACCTTCACACTTGGGATGTGTGGGGAGGGAGAAAGGTAAAGACATTGCAATTCAAAGTTTTAGGAACAAATGTTGAGAATTGTTTTTGCATGCAACTGGGAAAAAAGAAGTACAGGCAATGGGGTATAGAAATATATCTTGCCCTACAAGAAAAGAGAGAACATGGGGATAAGGGAAAGGTGGGGTGTGATAGAAGAAAGGGCAGATTGGGGGAAAGAGTATTCAGAATACACAGTGTCTTGGGGTGGGGGGAGAGAAAAAATGGGGAGAAAATTTAGAACTCAAAATCTTATGGAAATGAATGTTTAAAACTAAAACAAATAAATTAAAAAAGAAATATCTGTTACAAAAAATTAAAACAATCTATTATCTACATTTAACAAAGAATTGGCACAGAAGTCACATGATTTATTCAAGTTCATAAAGAGTCAGGTCATTGAAAGCCTAAGTCTTCATCAAATTCAACTCAATTTAGTTCATAGGAAGATTTTCAGATCACCAAAAAGGTGGAGGAATAGATGTATTTTGCAGTCCCAATAATTCTGAAAAAAAGAAATATAATTATGCATAGGAAGTAGAGTAATTCTAGCTATATAGGACAAGAAAACAACTGCAATAAGGCAGACCTCATTAGTTGATACTGATAATACTAATTCATATACTACCCTCATAATATCCTCACTTAGCACTCCTTCTGAACCAGCCTCCATCCATCTACAGGATCCTAACCAAAATATGGATTTGTGTTTTGTGACACATTCAGGGATTTCTGTTCTTTTGCAGAGACTCTATGAGCACACGCCACTCTTGTCCTTTTCGTATCATCCTGTTGCAAATAGCAGTGGACTTACATTTTATTCTGCTCTGTGAGGAGAGGTGAGGGAATATAAGGCTGAACAGCATTTAATTTGCTTGAGACATGCCATAGGTTAAGTGTTAACATCTTCTGGAAGCATTATTAACTGATGAGATGAAAAGAGAACACACTTCTTCCTCCCATAATATTTCTTTGCCTCAGTTTCCTAAGACCCTGGACTTCTGAAAAGAAGATTCTGATTCATAACTTGACTGTGCCCTTTGCTATATGTGGAAAGTACTTAGGAAGTGGTTTTTTCTTCCACTTCAGGAAATGGTTGAGAGGATGTGGGAGTGGGCAGTGACAGAGATTAGCACTCCCCACACAGTATCTTTTAACAAACATCTTTTTAATTTCCTTTGTCCAACTAAAATATACATGTATGTTGTACAGATTTCTTATGAAGTAAAGAGAATTACCCAGATTGAAGGTAATTTCCTGTGTGTGTAGTAGCACACTGAAAACTCAGCTTTCCAAAGTTTTGATATTTGAGAGCAATATTTTTCTTTGAGAGCAAACTTTCTCATTGCCCTCGTGGCCAGTAATTAGTGTTGCCTTGGGTGCCTGGGAGACTTTGACATAGCAGAAGGGGAAGAGTAACTTATTAATTTGTGGACCAAAATCCTCTAGTGAACAATGAAGATACTTTAGCAGGTGTAAAACCTATACATGGATAGTTTTCTCCATGAAGTAGTCAGTGAGCCAGTGGACTGAGAGCCATTCTGATTATTGACCAAAATGTATATACTCTCCCTAACCAATTAATTAATTGAGAGTTTACTTTTTCATAGATAGCAGAAAGTGGGATAACAAGCTACTCTTGTGGATGATGATAACATTGCCACCACCATCAGCTATACACTTAGCACACGTACTATTTGAAATATTTCTTTTTTATTTCTAAGTACTTTTTAAAAATTGAATTTATTTATTTTCAGTTTTCAACATTTACTTCCACAAAATTTTCTTCCCATCTCCCCCTGTCCCCCACCCTATGATAGTGTGTATTCTAATTACCCTTTCCTTTAATCTACTCTCCCTTCTATCACCCTTTCACCTCTTATTCCCTTCCATTTTCTTGTAGGACAAGATAGATTTCTATACCCCATTGCTTATATATCTTATTTCCTAATTGAATGTAAAAGCAATTTTTAAATTCATTTTTAAAGTTTTGAGTTACACATTCTTTCCCTCCCCCCATCCACCCTCATTGAGAAGGCAAGCAATTTGATACAGGTTGTATATGTGTAGTCATGCAAAACACTTCCGTAACAGTCACGTTGTAAAAGATTATATTCCCATCTCTCCTGCCCTACTTTCTATTTATTCTATTCTCTCCTTTGACCAGTCCCTCTACAAAATGTTTGCTTCTGATTACCCATTCCCCCAATCTATCACTCCTTCTATTATCCTCCCTATCTTATCTTCTTCCCCACTGATTTCCTGTAAGGTAAAATAAGCTTACATACCGAATTGAGCGTGTATGTTATTCCTTTCTGATGCCAAATACGATGAAAAGAAGGCTCACTTAGCCAATGTCACCTTCCACCCTTCCTCTCCATTGTAAAAGGTCTTTCTTGACTCTTTTATGTAAAATGGTTTGCTGCATTCTACCTCTCGCTTTCTCTTCCTCCTAGTACATTCCTCTCAACACTTCATATTATTTTTTAGATATCGCTTCATATTCATCTCATCCAACACCCTCTGTCTCTGTCTATCTCTGTCTCTATTTCTCTGTCTCTGTCTGTCTGTCTGTCTCTCTCCATATATATGTATGTATATATACGTATATATATATATACGTATATATACATACATATATATGTGTGTATATGTGTATATATATATATATATATATATATATATATACATATATATATTTCCTCCAACTATCCTGACATTGAGAAAGATCTCATGAGTTACAAATATCATCTTTCCATATAGGAATATAAACAGTTCAACTTTAATAAGTCCCTTATAGTATCTCTCTCCTTTTCACCTTTTCATGCTTCTCTTGATTCTTGTATTTGAAAGTCAAATTTTCTATTCATCTCTGATCTTTTCAACAAGAATGGTTGGAAGTCCTCTATTTCATTGAAATTCCATTTTTTCCCCTGAAGTATTATACTCAGTTTTGCTGGATAGGTGATTCTTGGTTTTAAGCCTAGCTCCTTTGACTTCTGGTATATCATATTTAAAGTTCTTCAGTCTCTTAATGTAGAAACTTCTAAATCTTGTGTTATCCTGATTGTGTTTCCACAATACTTGAATTACTTCTTTCTGGCTGCTTGTAGTATTTTTCCTTTGACCTGTGAACTGTGGAATTTGGCTGCAATAGTCCTAGGAGTTTCCCTTTGAGGATGTCTTTCATAAGGTGACTGGTAGATGCTTTCAATTTCTATTTTACCCTCTGGTTCTAGAGTATCAGGTCAATTTTCCTTTATAGTTTCTTGAAAGATGATGTCTAGGCTCTCTTTTTGATTATAGCTTTCAGTTAGTCCAATAATTTTTAAATAATCCCTCCTGGATCCATTTTCCAGATTAGTTGTTTTTTTTTTTTTCCAATGAGATACTTCACATTGTCTTCTATTTCTTCTTTCTTTTGGTACTGTTTTATAATTTCTTTTTTTTTTTAATTTTTATTTATTTATTTATTTAACTTTTAACATTCATTTTCACAGAATTTTTGGGCTCCAAATTTTCTCCCCCCTTGTCCCCTCCCCCCACCCCAAAACACCAAGCATTCCAATAGCCCCCATCACCACTCCGCTCTCTCCTCCATCATTCCTCTCTGCCCTTGTCTCCATCCTCTCCTCTGTCCTGTTGGGCCAAATAACTTTCTATACCCCTTTACCTGTATTTCTGATTTCCTAGCAGCAAGAACAGTACTCGACAGTTATTCCTAAAACTTTGAGTTCCAACTTCTTTTCCTCCCTCCCTCCCTACCCCCTCCCTTTGGAAGACAAGCAATTCAATATAGGCCAAATCTGTGTAGTTTTGCAAATGACTTCCATAATAGTTGTGTTGTATAAGACTAACTATATTTCCCTCCATCCTATCCTGGCTCCAATTACTTCTATTCCCTCTTTTGATCCTGTTGCTCCCCGTGAGTGTTGACCTCAAATTGCACCCTCCTCCCCATGCCTTCCCTTCCATCGTCCCCCCCACCCTGTTTATCCCGTTATCCCCCACTTTCCTGTATTGTAAGATAGGTTTTCATACCAAAATGAGTGTGCATTTTATTCCTTCCTTTAGTGGAACGTGATGAGAGTAAACTTCATGTTTTTCTCTCACCTCCCCTCTTTTTCCCAAACTAAAAAAGTCTTTTGCTTGCCTCTTTTATGAGAGATAATTTGCCCCATTCCATTTCTCCCTTTCTCCTCCCAATATATTTCTCTCTCACTGCTTGATTTCATTTTTTTTAAGATATGATCCCATCCTATTCAATTCACTCTGCGCACTCTGTCTCTATGTGTGTGTGCATGTGCATGTGTGTGTGTGTAATCCCACCCAGTACCCAGATACTGAATAGTTTCAAGAGTTACTAATATGGTCTTTCCATGTAGGGATGTAAACAGTTCAACTTTTATAAGTCTCTTATGACTTCTCTTTGCTGTTTACCTTTTCATGCTTCTCTTCATTCTTGTGTTTGAAAGTCAAATTTTCTTTTCAGCTCTGGTCTTTTCATCAAGAATGCTTGAAAGTCCTCTATTTCATTGAAAGACCATTTTTTCCCCTGAAGTATTATACTCAGTTTTGCTGGGTAGGTGATTCTTGGTTTTAGTCCTAGTTCCTTTGACTTCTGGAATATCCTATTCCATGCCCTTCGATCTCTTAATGTAGAAGCTGCTAGATCTTGTGTTATCCTGATTGTATTTCCACAATACTTGAATTGTTTCTTTCTAGCTGCTTGCAATATTTTCTCCTTGACCTGGGAATTCTGGAATTTGGCCACAATATTCCTAGGAGTTTCTCTTTTTGGATCTTTTTCAGGTGGTGATCGGTGGATTCTTTCAATATTTATTTTGCCCTCTGGTTCTAGAATATCAGGGCAGTTTTCCTTGATAATTTCATGAAAGATGATGTCTAGGCTCTTTTTTTGATCATGGCTTTCAGGTAGGCCCATAATTTTTAAATTGTCTCTCCTGGATCTATTTTCCAGGTCAGTTGTTTTTCCAATGAGATATTTCACATTATCTTCCATTTTTTCATTCTTTTGGTTTTGTTTTGTGATTTCTTGGTTTCTCATAAAGTCATTAGCCTCCATCTGTTACATTCTAATTTTGAAAGAACTATTTTCTTCAGTGAGCTTTTGAATCTCCTTTTCCATTTGGCTAATTCTGCTTTTGAAAGCATTCTTCTCCTCATTGGCTTCTTGAACCTCCTTTGCCAATTGTGTTAGCCTATTTTTCAGAGTGTTATTTTCTTCAGCATTTTTTTGGGTCTCCTTTAGCAGGGTGCTGATCTGCTGTTCATACTTTGTTTGCAAGTCTTTTATTGCTCTTCCCAGTTTTTCCTCCACCTCTCTAACATAATTTTCAAAATTTTCTGAGCTCTTTTTGAGCTTTTCCCAGGTCTGATCCCATGGAGTGGGCTGGGATACAGAAGTCCTGACTTCTGTGTCTTTCCCTGATGGTGAGCACCGCTCTTCCTCATTGGAAAGGAGGGGAGGAGAAACCTGCTCACCAAGAAAGTAACCCTCTATAGTCTTGGTTTTTTTCCCTTTTCTGGGCATTTTCCCAGCCAGTGACTTGACCTCTGAATATTCTCCTCACACCCACTTCGCCTCCGGATCCTCCCACCCAGCGCTTGGGGTCTGAGACTCAAATGCTGCTTCTCAGCCTCAGGGCTTTGGGCGGGGGCAGGGCTGCTATTCAGTGTGAGATCAAGTTCAGCTGCCCAGGTAGGGGCAGGGCTGCCTCTCGGGCTCAGTTCCCTCAGGGGGTTTATGCAGAGACCTTCAACAATGGATCCAGGCTCCTGCCTGCTTGGGGAGCTCCGGTCTGCTCCCACCTCTGCTGGTGCCTCCTGAGGGGGCCTGAGTCATGGGGGCTCCCCACTCCCCTCTCAACCCGCCAAAGAGACCCTCTCAGCGACCCTTGTCACCTGTGGGTGGAGGGACCCACATGGCTGCTGGAGATTCTGTCCCTGAAGCCTGCTCAGATCTGCTCCTCTCGACACCGGGCAGCTGTGGCAGGGCTGTGCTCTGCTCCCAGTCCACGGTGTGAAAAACCTTTTGTGAGAGGTTTTCAGGATCTCTGGAACAGAAATCTTGTCTGCTCTGCTGTTATGTGGCTTCTCCTGCTCACGAATTTATTGGCAGCTCTTTTCTACAGATATTTCATGGGCTGTGGGTTCAGAGCTAGCGTATTTGTGTGTTTCTACTCCGCCATCTTGGCTCCGCCCCCCTGTTTTATAATGTCTTGATTTCTTATAGAGTCGTTAGCTTCCATTTGCTCCATTTCAATTTTGAAGGAATTATTTTCTTCAGTGAGCTTTTGTTCCTTACTTTCCATTTGGTCAATTCTCCTTTTTAAAAAAATTATTTACTTTTAGTATTCAACATTCACTTCCATAAGGACCCATAAGAGCTGCTCCATCTCCATCTGACCCTGCATGGCCCACACAAAACTGCACTCTGCTCCCAACTCAGGTGTGATAGACCCTTCCTGTCAAAATTGCAGATGATCTTGTGCTGGAAATTTGCTTCAGTGTGTCATTTTGTCATTTCTGCTATTCTAGAACGTGTTTAGAGTCATTTTTATAGGTTTTTTGAGGAGTTTGGGGAGAGAGTTCTAGCAGGTCCCTGCTTCTACTCTGCCATCTTGGCTCCACCTTATTTGACATTTTTCTTTGTAGTGGTACTTACTGTCATGTCATTACAGTGAAATTTAATGAACTTAATGTCTACTTTTTTTAAAGCCTTCCTATACTTCCAAGTCTAGTTTACTATTTCCATGAAACTTTTCTGATTCCTTGATTTACTATTTTCCCTCAGTCAAAAGTAATCTCTTTCTCCTTTAATCTCCTATCATACTTTGTTTCTCTTTTATGAAGTTAACTTACTACACTTTCTATTATTGTTGGTGTTGCTATTATTATAATTATTTTTATATGCACCTACCTTATCTTTCCTAGTAAACTCTGAGATCCTTGAAAGCAGGGACCATTCGTGTTTTCCTCTTTCATTGTGTCAAAGTCAAGAGTTTGAAATAGTGAGAACTTAATGAATTTTTATTGAACTTGAAAATATATTGAATTTTCATAAAGTGGGTGAAGAATACTTTATTTGGCTAAATTCACTTTAAAATTAAGTGTAAATATAGCAACTGATTTGTCTTGGATAACTTTAATTTCAGTGCAGCGTACTGTCCTTATTTACCAAATGCATGCTCTGAGTGAGTATGGGTAGTAAGACTTTATTATTGATCTGATGTCATTCAAATAAAGCAAAAAAAGAGTGAAAAAAAATTCCTAGTAGCAACTAATATCATATCTAGGATTCCATGTGTTTTGAAAGAGTCATATTTTCCTGACTCTTTAAAAATGCCTTTCTTTTCAGAGTGACCACAACTAATGTGATTACAAATTCTGCAAAATATGGGTATATGTGTTCCCACAATATGGTTTTAGAGCTTATAATACTGGATTGATTTGAAGTTGCAAAGGTAGATTCTTAGTTTAGAAGTACCTGCATACACATCGCTAACTGAACTAACTAATGGTCACTAGCTGAGTAGTCAACATTTTACAATCATTCTACTGAAAATTTTAATCATCTAATTTCACAATGAAAGAATTAATTCTTGCACAGTAATAAAAAAATAAGGCCAGAAAAACTTTGAAAGAAGTATAAGAGGGCATTCCCTGATAAAGAAAACAACCAGCTACACAAATGAAACTGGCTTGTTGCTTGATGATTAAAAAGAGGAGTCCTTCTGAGTCAGGTCCCAAAAGGTACAAGCAGATGTTTGCACTGTTTCACAGCTGCTTAAAATGATGTAAATCCAAAGAATTTTTCTTTGTTATTATAAAGTAAAAAAAATCTAGAAAGCAAATTTTAGTCATTCAGATACTCTTAGCAAATGACATCTGGTTTCTGTGGAGCTTATTTAAGCAATTCCTTTTTTTAAAAGTTTGCCAAGGAGAGCAACTCTAAACTTTCAATCAGTCATCATAAAAACTATAAAATTTAGATTCCAACGTAGCATATATTTTAAGTAAAATTAAGTACATCTAAACTGGGAAGCTTTACTTTAAGAACATAGGATGGATGTATAATTAGTTAGGGAAATTCATGATAAAGTTACATTGAGAATCTTAAGATTTAAATCCAAAATGATTCCATATGTTCGGCAATGGTCTTGTGGTTGGGAATAGAGTTAAATAATACAATGTTAGAAGTTACCTAGAATAAAATGTCAGCTCTGTAAGACCAGAGTATATTTCAATTGTCCTTACATTTAAGGTGAGGCAACACAGAGAATAAATAATCATGTTATTAGTTTTCTGGTGCTAGAAAGGAAGCGAATGATAAAATAATGTACAAAGCAAATTGACTGTAAAGGAGATGTGAAGAAAGACACTATATGCATCCAGAGAAAGAACTGACAAATAGAAATATGTACAGAATGTGTGTGTGTGTGTGTGTGTGTGTGTGTGTGTGTGTGTGTGTGTATGTGATGATAACCATCTCTGAAGTGGGGTGGGGAAGAGGGAAAAAAAAGAGAAGGAAAAGGAAATTTACATGATAAGTTTGTTGTATATTTAAAAAGAATAGCAAGTTGTACATAGTGAATTTGCAGTTTCATATGCATCTTTTTTATTATACTGTTAGGAAAATGCCTGTTTTATTCCATAAATTTTAAAAATGTAATTAATTAATTTTTTGAAAAGAGAAAAGCAGGCCAATGGAAAAAGATAAGTACAAACTCTTACAAAAGAAATAAATGTTGACACTCTCCACAGATATCATGCCTTTCAATTTATATTTAGAAGGTAATATGATATTTCCTTGTGTCACTAAATACTCTGGGTTCAAAGAGTCCTAGGTTTATTACTGGGAATCTGACTCCAGAGGACTCAGTTTATTTCTTTGGCACATTTTCCCCACTCTGGAATAAAATCTTAGGGATTTATAATCAAAGCTTAGGAATGGTGTAGGTCTAGGTTTTCCTAAAGATGGTTAAGAATTTCCCTTCAACAAAGGTACTTAATGGAACATGTGGTTATCAAGTAAAATTAAGCTTTTATTTCACCCACTAGAGAAAATGCTTAAAACAGAAACAACTCACAGGAAACTATTAAAAACATAGAAACCAAAAAAATTCAAGTAGTCCATAAATACCTTAAATGCCCCTAAGAAAGTAAAAACATGTTGAGATGCTATTTACCCCCATCCACTTCAGAACAATACCATAATAGTGATTGATAAGGTCTAGAACTCTTGGGGTCTCAGAGAATGATACTGGTTTTTCAGCTGTACGGTAACTCCATCAAATAGCCTCCTTTCCTTCTTGAGAAGAATAGTATTAAGGAAATCTTCTCTCTCTAGGAGCCCAGTTCCAACTCAATTCAAGACTGGAAATAACTTTTCTCTGATGCGTTTTCAGAAAAGGAAACAAAAGCTCAGAAGTCAACCAGGAGAAATCCCTCCTCCTCTCCTCAATTCTCTCCCTTTGCCACACCCCCCATCCTCCCACATACTTTGCTACTTGTTTCTCTGAAAGTTCAATACAAAATAATTTAGTAAAAGAAAATTTGAGTCTTAAGCTGACTCTCAAAAAAAGCATTTAACAAAATGAAGATGAGAAAAAGCCATTCCAAAAGGGGAGAAAAGAGTGAAAGAGAAATCATGGAAACAGGCAGAAAGTATATATAGGGAGCTATAGGAGAATAGCAGAAGTGAAAAGAAGAGGTCATATTAGGAAGAATAAGGAAAGAAGTTAGACAGTTAGGATCAGATGATAGAGGATCTTAAATGTGAACTCAAGCTAAATGAGAAACCATGACTACCTTCTTTGATAGGTATTATCTAGTTCCCCCCAGACTATGACCTCTTTGAGATAAGGCAAAATTTCTTTCCTTACTTTGATTTCCTATTGCTTATCATAGTGCCTGGTACAGAGTAAGTGCTTAAGAAATACCAGTTGATTTCTAATACCAGTTGATTTCTTGACTGATAGAGAATGACAATAAATAAGTGGTATTTGATAAAAGTGGTATTGAAATCTTACATAAAGCAGACTAGAGTAGGAAATTGCTTTAACCTAGGTATGAGTCATTTATTCAACAAGCCTTTATTAAGTTCTTACTTTGTACCAGGTACTATAATCATATCTGGGAATACAAAGAAGACACTAACAATGCTAACCCTCAAAGAGCTTAGTTTTTAATGGGAGCCTAGGCAGTATGTTAATAGATAGGTATGTACAAGATATATAAGGAATTAATGCACAGTGACCTTACAAAGTAAAGCTCTAGCATTTGAGGAAACTAGGAAATGTCTCCTGTAGAAGGTAGTACATAAGCCAATATTTTTTAAGATTTAAAGGCTGGTAACCCTTTATTAAATATTCATCCAGTGAGCATTTATTGAGCACTTAGTATTTTTAATTAATTAATTAATTTTTAGTTTTCAACATTCCCTTCCACAAGATTTTGACTTCCAAATTTTCTCACCATTTCTCCTCTCCTCTCACCCCTATGACAGCATACATTCCAATTACCTCTTCCTCCAATCTGTCCTCCCTTCAATAACCCCTCTTCTTTTATCCCTTTTCTGCTCTATTTTCCTGTAGAAGAAGATAGATTTCTATACCTCATTGCTTGTATATCTTATTTCTCAGTTGCATATAAAAACAATTTTTAACATTCATTTTTAAAACTTTGAGTCCCACATTCTCTCCTTCCCTCCCTCCCTCCTCACCCACCCTTATTGAACAGGTAAGCAATTTGATATCGTTTATACATATGTAGTCATGCAAAACATTTCCACAATAGTCATATTGTGAAAGATTATTTTCCCCTTTATTCTATCTCATCCCCTGTTAATTCTATTCTAACCTTTGACCCAGTCCCTCCTCAAAAGTGTTTGTTTCTGTTTACTTTCTCCACCAATATGCCTTCCCTTCTATCAACCCTCTTCTCTTATTCCCTTCCCACCCACTTTCCTGTAGGGTAAGATAGATTTTCATATCCAATTGAGTGTGTATGTTATTCCCTCCTTAAGCCAAATCCAATGAGAATTCCCTCCCCCCTCCTCCCCTCCACTGTAATAGCTCTTTCTTGCCTCCTTTATGTGAGATAATCTGCCCCTTTCTATTTCTCCCTTTCTCCTTCTCCCACTACATTCCTCTCTCTCACACCTTAATTTTATTTTTTTTATATATCATCCCTTCATATTCAACTCACTCTGTGCCCTCTGTGTGTGTGTGTACATATATATATATATAAGAAAAGTCTCAAAAGTTACAAATATTATCTTTCCATGTAGAAATGTAAACAACTTTAGTAAGCCTCTTATGATTTCTCTTTCCTGTTTACCTTTTCATGCTTCTCTTGAATCTTGTATTTGAAAGTCAAATTTCCTGTTCAGCTCTGGTCTTTTCATCAAGAATGATTGAAAGTCCTCTATTTAATTAAATGACCATTTACCCTCTGAAGGTTTACATTCAGTTTTGCTGGGTAGGTGATTCTTGGTTTTAAGCCTAGCTCCTTTGGCCTCCAGAATATCATATTACAAACCCTCTGATCCCTTAAAGTGGAAGTTACTAAATCTTGTGTTATCCTGATTGTATTTCCATCATACTTGAATTATTTCTTTTTGACTACTTGCAATAATTTCTCCTTGACCTGGGAACTCTGGAATTTGGCTACAATATTTCTAGGAGTTTCCTTTTGGGAATGGTTTTCATGAGGTGATTGGTGGCTTTTTTAAATTTTTATTTTACCCTCTGGTTCTAATATCAGGACAGGTATCCATGATAATTTCTAGAAAGATGATGTCTAGGTTCTTTTCTAGATCATGGCTCTCAGGTAGTTCAATAATTTTTAAATCCTCTGTCCTGGATTTTCCAGGTCAGTTGTTTTTCCAATGAGATATTTCACATTGTCTTCTATGTTTTCATGCTTTTTGATTTTGTTTTATAACTTCTTGATTTGAGTAGAGTCATTAGCTTCCATTTGCTTCATTCTTATTTTGAAGGAATTATTTTCTTCATTGAACTTCTGGACCTCCTTTTCCAATGGCCAATTCAACTTTTTAAGGTATTCTTCTCTTCATTGGCTTTTTGGCTTCTTTTGCCATTTGGATTAGTTAATTTTTTTAAGGTGTTATTTTCTTCATTATTTTCTTGTGTCCCCTTTAACTAGCTGTTGACTCAATTTTCATGATTTTATTGCACCATTCTCATTTCTCTTCACAATTTTTCCTCTACTTCTCTTACTTGATTTTCACAATCTTTTTTGAGTTCTTCCACAGCCTATGACCAATTCATATTTTTTTTGAAGGCTTTGAATGTAAGAGATTTGACTTGCTTGTCTTCTTTAATCTGAGTTTTTTCCCTTTCTTTGTTCATTTTCCCAACCAATTACTTGAGTTTGTAACTCTTGGTTAAGATAGAACTCTGCTTCCAGTGTGAAGTGTCTACTATCCCAAGCTTCACGGGTTTTGTGCAGCTCTTTTCAGAGATACTTCTAGGGACCTGTAAATTTTCAGTTCTTCTGAGATGATATGATCAAAGGAGGGGTGTTTACTCTTCCCTTGGCCTGGGTACTGATCTGTGAGCAACCACAAGCTTTTCTTCCTTAGAACTGTGAGTAGCATTCTCTTTCCACTCCCTCCATAAGCTCTACCATGCCATAACACCTCCTGGCCCTAGAACCACCACCCTGGCCCATGACCCATATCCAAACCTGGGAAAAGCAAGAGAATTCTGCCTTAGCAGCAGCAAAGGGATTCCTGTAATCCTCCTCTGATCAACTACTTTATCCTCTGTGGCTGAAATCTCCAGAAGCAGCCATTGTCACTGCTGTCCCTGCCCTGGGGCTAGAGCTAGATCACACTCCTCTCTCACCCAGGTCCAACTCTGTATTCATACTCAGGTATTTTACTTTTACTGTACTCCCAGTATCTTAAATGGGGTATTTCTTACTATCTCTTCTTGCAGGGTTTTGTAGGTGCTATTGTAGAAATGTTAATGTGGGTTTATTTTATATTCTGCTAATCTGCTAAAATTATTGTTTCAACTTTTTAGCCAAATCTCTAGAATTTTCCAAGTGTATCATCATGTTATCTGCAAAGAGAGATAGATTACCTCATTTCTCATTCTAATTCCTTTAATTTCTTTTTCTTGTGTTGCTATTACTAGCATTTCTAATAAAACCATACCTTTATTAATGCAGTCCATGATTACATTAACTTGTTTGGATGCCATATCACATTGCTGACTTATACTGAGTTCACTAAAACAAAATACTCTTTCTTTCAGGAAAATTGCTTTCAAACTATGCTTTCCAAAAATGTAAATTGTGAAGTAAAATTTTGAACTTATGTGTCAGAAGCACCAGGTTTGACACTGAGATGAAAAGAATTTCAACTGCTTCCAAAGTTGATAACACCATGAACCATAAAAAGATATCAGTTCAATGAACTAATGTCACAGAAGATTAATCCCTTATACATAACACATTCATTTTCCACCCCTTCTTCATAAACTATCTTGCTATGTCAAGGTTGTATAAGATTACCTCTGAGCTTTCAGTAGAGCTCAAATACGTCATCCTCTTCCTGTACCTGGAGCCACCATTTTTCCTGACCCACAGAAAAACAAAAGACAGATGTTCATTCTGACCGGATCTTCAATGTGGCGGTACTCTGTAATAAAATACTGCTTGGCCAGAGAATGGAGGAACACAGTGAACTCGATGAGAGCACAAAAGTATGAATACAGAGTATGTGTATGAATATGAATGATTATGAATACAGACTATGAATACATAGTATTCATATGAATACTATGAGTATGAATACATGAATTGAGTATGAATATAGAATATGAATACAGAGTATGAATATGATGTATGAATGCATCAGAATATGAATACAGAGTATGAGTATGAATACAGAGTATGATAGAGTATAATGTATGTTTCTGTTGTTCCTTATTAAATATAATTTTTGTTGCATTGTGATCTGAAAAAGGATACTTTTAGTATTTCTGTTTTAGCTATAATTTTTATATTTTCTAATATGTGGCACATCTGTGTAAAAGTACCATGATCTTCTGAGAAAAAGGTGTATGCTTATCTATTTGCATTCAGTTCTTTCCAGATATCTAGCATCTCTAACCTATCTAAAATTCCATTTACTTCCTTGACTTCTTTCTTATATTTTTGGTTAGATTTATCTAATTTTTGAGAGGGGAAGATTGAAGTCTCCCACTATTTTAGTACTACTATATATCTCCATCTGTAATTTATTAAACTTTTTTAAAATTTAAATACTATTCTATTTGGTGCATAAAGGTTCGGTATTGATATTGCTTCATTATCTGTGGTGCCTTTTATCAAAATGTAGTTACATTTTGTCGCTTTGTCTATTTTAGCTTTAACTTTATCTGAGATGATTGCTACCCCTGCCCTTTCTTTTTTTATCACCTGAACCAAACCTCCATTTTAACTCTATGTGTATCTCTAATTCTTAAATGTGTTTCTTGTGAACAAGATACTGTTGGATCCTCATTTTTTAATCCATTCTTCTATCCATTTCTGTTTTATGAATGAGGTCATCCCATTCACATTCAAAATTATAATTACTATTTGTGAATTTCCGTCCATCTTATTTTTATTCATTATTTTCCTTCTCACCCTCTCTTTTTATCCTATCGCTATTATCCTTTACCCCCCTATTCCTTATTCAACCTGCTCCTCAAAGAGTCCTTTCCTTATCTTCTTCCCCCCACCCTCCTAAATCTTAATCTATACATCCTTGTAAGAGTCCCTCCCGCTATGTTCTACTCTTCTTATTTCTTTATGAATTTAGAAGACTTTTATACTCTTTTAGATGAATTGGGTATACAACTAAAAAAACATAGAAAAAAACAAACTAAAAATCCTCAATTAAATACACAGTTGGAAATACTTAGAATTAAAGGTAAGATTAATAAAATTGAATGTAAAAATGAATTAATAAATAAAAATAGGAGTTGATCTTATGGGCAAAACTCAATAAAATAGATAAACCATTAGTTAACCTTATTTTTTTTAAAAAAAAGAAAAAACCAAATCACTAGCATTAAAAATTAAAAGGGTGAATACACCACTAATGAAGATGAAATTGAAGAAATTATAAGAAATTATATAAATAATTATACATTTATTTTTTCTGTATAATACACCAATAAATCTAGCAATTTAAGTGAAATGGAAGATGGTTACAAAAATATAAATTGCAGAGATTAACAGAGGAAGAAATAGAATCTCTAAGTAGACCTATTTTAGAAAAATAAATCAAACAAGCCATAAATTAGTTTCCTAAGAAAAAAATCACCAAGACCAGATAAATTTATAAGTGAATTCTATCAAACATTTAAAAATCAACTGTTTTCAATATCAAATAAGTCGTTTGGAATAATGTGCAGAGAAGGGATCCCATGAAACCCCTTTTATGAAACAAATATGATACTGATATCTAAACTAGGAAAAATAAAAACAGAGAAAGAAAATTATAGACCAATTTCATTAATGAATACAGATGCAAAAATCCTAAATAAAATACCAGCTAACAGATTGCAACAATACATTACAAAGATTATCATTATTCATGGAATTTATACCATGAATGCAGTGGTGGTTTGACATAAGGTAAGCTGTTAATCTAATTGAATATATCAATAATAAAAGTTTATTTAAAATATATGATTATGTCAATAGATGTAGAAAAAGCTTTTGATAAGGTACAACATTCCTTTCTATTAAAAAGCACTTGGAATTATAAGTATACATGTATATTTTTAATTGATAAAAAACATTTACTTAACACCATCAACAAGCATTATTTGTTATGAGGATAAGTTAGAATCTTTCCCAGCAAGATCAGGTGTGAAAAAAGAATAGTCACTGTTACCAATATTATTCAGTATTGTATTGGAAATCCTAGCAATAACAGTAAGAGAGGAAAAAGAAATAGACATAATCAGAATAGGGAATGAGGTAATAAAGCTCTCTCTTTTTGCAGATATGATGATATACCCAGGAAATCCCAAAGACTCAACTAAAAAGCTAGTTGAAACAAACAATAATTTTAGCAAAGTAGCAGGATATAAAATAAATCCATTTAAATCATCAGTATTCCTATTTATCAAAAACTAAACCCTGCAAGAAGAAATATTCATATGTATACATATTTGTGTCTAATGGTAGCCATCTCTAGGGTGGAGAGGGGAAGGGAAGAAAGGAAGGAATGAAGGAATGAAAGAAAGAAGAGAAAAGAAAATTACGTGGTAACTTTATATTTCAAAAGAATAGCAAGTTGTGTGTGTGTGTGTGTGTGTGTGTGTGTGTGTATGTAATGTATATTTAATGAAATAGAAGACTTTCAAGCATTCCTGATGAAAAAGCAAAAGTTGGGTAGAAAAATTGACATTCAAAAACAAGACTCAAGAGAAGATACAAAGGTAAACATCAAAGAATCATAAGGAACTCAATAAAGTTAAATTGTTTACATTCTTATATGAGAAGAAGATACATGTGTCTCCTAGAAACTTTATCATTATTAGGGCAGTTACAAAAAATTACATAAAAAGAGTGTAAATCAAAAAAAATGAAGGGGTTCAAAAGAGTAGTGCACTGGATAAAAAGGTAAAGGTAAGGTAGAGTGGGAAAAATTTTCTTACATAAAAGAAATATGAAAGGAAGAGCTTTTATAATAGAGAAAAAATGAGTTTGGTGGGTAATGCTTGAACTTCACTCTCATTGGAATTTGTTTAAAAAGAGAAGAATACACACATACACCCATACTCAGCTGGGTATAAAAATCTGTCTTGCCCAACAGAGACATAGGAAAAGGGGATAAGAGATATGGGTGTGGGGGGCAAGGAAGTATAACAAGAGGGAGGGTGGATTAGGGGATATGGTGATCAGAAGCAAAATAAACTTTTGAGTAGGGACAGAAAAAAAATAGAGTGAAAGGCTGCATAGAAGAAAAGAGGATGGAGGGAAATACACAGACAGCAATTGTCAAACTCATCTGACTGAATTTGTCCTTGTCCCCATTCTCAGACCAATGGATTGCCAGAGAAGGACCAGACAATATCACTCTCAGAATGACTATTTTGTAAATGTCCTAAACTCTCCCCTCCAGAGATTTCCAGGTTTTCTCTATGGACTTTCACTTGTTATGCAAAACAACTTAGCTTGTGAAACTGTGAGATATCTGTAACCTCTACCACCCGCAGCTTGACCATAAAGCTTGTTCCCAGTCCCCTCTTTTGGTACCTCAGTACTTACTGTGTGGCATCCTGAACTGTAATTCACTGGGCTCTGAATGGGGTGCCTTTTCCTAATGACTCCAAGTAGATTTGAGCTCTCCTTCCTTCAGTCTCCAGCAATTGAGAAGGAAGGTTGATAATGAGGTCTGTGAACTTCAGGAGGAGGTCTCCAAATTAAAGATGGAGAAAGAACAAATTAAGTCAGGTGAAGGTTTATACAGAGATATAGTATATGTTAAAGAGCCCCTGAAGCAGACCACTCCTTCTTTCTTTGCCTTTAGAGTTTCTCCCTCCTCTGACAAGAGGTTCCAGTACTAATAAAGAACAATTAGTCTGGCTCAAATTGATGGGGCTTCAAGGATAAAAAGGAGGAATTAATTTGTGCACACTAAATTATTTTAAGTAGCTTTACTACTTATGTTTACTGTCTTTGTGTCTGTCCTTGTGGAGTGATATTTATGTTAAGATGTGCTCTGTGTGTGTGTGTGTGTGTACATGTGTGTGTGTGTACGTGCGTGTGTGTGTGTGTGTGTGTGTGTGTGTGTGTGTGTGTGTGTAAACAAGGCAAGTTGCTTTTTTTTCCTACCCCCTTGCAGCCCAAACAAGGGGAGAGGAGAAGCAACTTCTTGCTCCTCCCCATCCAATTAATTTGAATAAATCCCTTATCTTTCCTCTGAACTATGCAATTCTCTCTGCCACTCGAAGCAGAATTATCAGAAAGGTAATTTACAGAGAGGCAGTTAGAGAATGGCTACAAATTGATTTTTTTACCTGCCTTTAAGATATTTATTAAAACTTTAATTGAGAATTGATCTCCAGTGTTGGAAAGTGTAAGTCCAGGTTTAACTGAATCCCAAAATTAAGGTTTGGAAATCATGTTCAATTTAAATCTGAGGAACTATCTGGCTTCTTAATCACCAGAGTTTTAAGCTGAGGATTATCACCATATTTCTTTAAAAATGATTTTATTCGTAATAAAGGATTCTTTTGAGATGCTAAAAGTATATGGGACTTAGATAAACTGAGAACACCATTTGGGAATATAGATCCAGTTGTAACTGAATTTATTCTGGTCTTATTTTAAGTGAAATTTGTCTCCTAATAAGATGCTTTTGGTAAGTCAGGATTTATTGTGCTACTTTTCATTAAGATTAAGTGTTAAAAAATTACATGGATCTGGAAATGTGTTAACTGTGTGATCTTGAAATAAGTTACTTCAGTTTACCAATCTGTAATGTGGATATTTTATGATTTTAGATCAGTATTCTTTAGGGTTATAGTTTCATTATAGATTCAGTTAATGAAACTGCTCTTTTAGAAAAGCAATAGACATTTATAATGTATATTCTGTGATTTGGGGATGACATGAATATCTTTAAGATGTCCCTGTCTGTGAAAAGCAGAGTCCTGAGATCCTACTAACCATTTAAGTACAGTGGTTTCATTTTAGTTGAGAACTAAAAGTTAAAAGAGGAGAAATTCCCATTTTATTACATTGCAAAGAGTTTTTAAACCTTAATGGCTTAGCCTATTCCAAATGAAGTCACCTGATGATCATGCTCACCCACCTTAGCACTGGGCCCTTGACCTGGCTTATTAAAGCCTTTATTTATTAGTATTATTTGGGCATAGTTATGTTTGAATCATCTATGTTGTTATGGTAAAAGGTTTCATAATACTTAAACTTGAGAACTGAAAAATTCAGGGGTGAAACTATGGGAAAGTTTACAAATCTCCTTACAATTAAGAAAGTAAGTTCCAACTACATTTATTGTGGTGTATTCGAGTCATGTCTTAAATTTGGTAGCAAAACCACCAAGCCTATAGAATCCAAATGGAGATTTGAAGTGTGGCCATCACTGATGGGGTATGACCCTGGAAACCCCACCCCTCTCTTTACCTGAGGCATTTACCCATCCAAGTAATCTTCGTAACTGGACTTTCACTGTGGCCTATGCCCAATCTCCCAATTGTCTGTTACCCCTTAACCTATCCCAGCCCTTCATTGTCTGTTACCTCTGGATCACCCCCAGCTCCTTCCCACCCTTGATCCCATCTAGACCACACTATCCCTTGGCCACATAGTCCAAGGTTCTGGAATTCATGTAGAGCACCCACTCCTTCTCTGTTATCTCCCAGTCACCCCAATTACTTGGCCACTCCTGCATCCTTCCCACAGTCTTTCTGTATATAAGGTCCATCTTGCCCCCCATTAAATTGCTCAGATTCCTCAAGAATCTGGCCAATGCTCAGATTCCTTAAGGGTCTGGCCAATGTGGCAGATTTTTAGAATCATGCTCACCCTGAGCAGTGACCCATGTGACACTATTTCAGGGTCCCAGCAACCCTAAATCTCAACAATCACAAGAATTTAAAGCTTTCCCATAGTATTAATGCCAGGCCATAATGACTTGAGTAAGCTTCTCCTTTTAAGAACTGAGGAGAAGGGTAGACACAAGCATTTTGCCTTCCACTTATCTCTTAATGTACTGCTTTGCTGCTGAAAGACTTTCCCATACCTGGTAAGACTCCAAAGTACGGTTGCTGAGATCATTCCTTGTTAATCAGGGTAGCTAGGTGGTGCAGTGGATAGAGTACCAGTGCAAGAATCAGGAGGACCTGAGTTCAAATCTCACCTCAGACACTTGACACTCACTAGCTGCGTGACCTTGGGCAAGTCACTTAGCCCCAATTGGCTCATCCTGGGTCATCCCCAGTCATCCTGATGAATATCTGGTCACTGGATTCAGATGGCTCTGGAGGAGAAGTGAGGCTGGTGACCTGCACAGCCCTCCCTCCCTCAAAACAAAGTCAAGTGCAAGTCATGTCATCATTTCTCTGATGGCTTGGTCTTCTTCGGCAACGAGGGATGAACACAACAACAAACTACAAAATAAACCCTCAAAAATCAACCAAATTTCTTTTTAATAATGTCAAAATTCAAGAGCACACAAAAGAAAGGAAAATTACATTACAAATTACTACAAAATGCATAATTGAGTAGATTGAACGCATAGAGCCACAGTGGATAGAGACTGATGCTTATAGTTAGGAAGAACTGAATTCAAATTGGCCTCAGATACTCCGTGTGACTTTGGGCAAGTCACTTAGCTTTTGTTTGCTTCAGTTTCCTCATTTGTACAAGGGAATAGTAATTACATGTATCTCACAAGGTTGTTGTGAAGATCATGAGATTCTCCATATCTATATCTAGGTATCTGTATATACATATGTAGATACATATGTCACCTATATAAATTAGAGTGAACCAAATAGAAACCAATGACCCCACGAGGCAACAAGAAATATTAAAATAAAGTCAAAAGACTGAAAATATAGAAGAAAATGTATGATAATTGGTAGAAAAAAAACTGACCTTGAAAACAAATCTAGGTGAAAAGGAATTGAGTCATTGGCCTAAATGAATACTATGACCTGTGTGTGTGTGTGTATGTGTGTATATCAGATTTCTTAGAACCAGAGAACAAAATGTAAATGGAAAGAATACACTGGTCATTTCTTAAAATAAATCTCAAAATAAAAATTCTTAGGCATATAGTAGCCTTATCTCTCTGTCTTAGTCTCTATTTCTGTCTCTATTTCTATATCTCTGTCTCTTTCAGAAAGTAATTCCAAAGGTGTGAACTAATTGTTTTCAAAAGAACTGCAAACTATTATCCACAACATGAAAAAATATTCCAAATCACTAATGATAATAATTCCCTCCAAATTAGCAAATATTATAAAAGTTTGGAATAGTCATTGTTAGAGGGGCTGTGGGAAATACATGAGTGTATTTTTTGTGAAGGTGTAAATCAGTACAACAATCTTAGAAAGCATTTAGAATTTTGCAAATATTAAAATGTCCAAACACTTTGACCCAGAGATTCCACTGCTAGGTTTATACTCCAAGGAGGTCATTGATGAGAAGTCCTCATATATACCAAAATATAGCATTATGTTTTTATAATAATCAGGAATTAAAAATAAAGTAAGTTGATTGAGGAATGGCTAATCAAATTGTGGCATGTGAATATAATATGCTATAAGAAAGGAAGACCATGAAAAACTATGACAAAGCTTACATGGCAATTTTAAGTAGATCCAAGAAAATAATATGTAGTGTAACTATAAAAATGTAAGTGGAAAGAAACTACCAAAAAAAATTTTAAAACAAATACTTCAAAATTACAAAGAATAAGTATTGCTCCAAAGTAGAAATATCAGAAGATGTACCCTTTTCACCCCTTTACAGAGTTTTGCATAGACTCCAGAAGTATGGTAAATTTCACATATTTAAGCCTTTTGTGATGTCAGATTTGTTAATTTTCTCTATTTCTTAAAGACTCTTTTTTATTTTACTTTAAAAATATTATTTGTATATAGTGTGACTCTCTGTGAACAGAAGAGGAAAGGATATTAGGGGAATTTGGTAGCATAAAAAATACAACAAAAGACATCAATGACAATTATTTTTTAAAAAGATATAAGAAGAGAATGAACAACAAAAATAGCGTTTGAGGATTAGAGCAGTAGAGAGAAGGGAGTTTATGACTATTGGCTTAAATGTTCTCAGGAAAGTAGCAGATGAGGTTCTGTGTTGAAAAGAGTATGCCATTTCAAATGGGAGTTGTAGGGAAGAGCCATTGTGGGTAGTTAATGAGAAATTAATAAACGCATAGTCATACAGGGTTGAGAAACCATGTGGTGTTTTTTCTAACACTACTACTTTTCTTTTTCTTTTGTGTTTAATTCTTAGAAATATCTTTTTGGAAGAAAGTAATGAGGATGACAGAACTGACCTATGATAAACATTGTTAGTGTCACAATTCTCCCCTGCAATGCTGGTGATCATTTTCTTTTCCATTCTCTATATTACCTCTTCTCTAGGTCCATGCCCTCTCACCTTTCTAGATGTCGGTATCTGCCAAAAGCTTTGATTTCTCTTCTCTTGATGAAGGTTATTCTTGGAGGCACAGAACTCAGGAAGTTGTTTTCCTATTTAAAAGCTTCCACATATGAGACTCATTGTAAGGTTTCCATATCCCATTATGGAATATGCTTCTTTCTCCCCTTCTTCATGTCATTTTTTCCCATTTGACCCCCTCCTACCAGTAGGCTATTTATCCATTTCCTTCCTTCTGTTCCAATACCTCCATTTGCCAACTGATCAACTCTGACAACTTTTACAACTCTTCTTCTTATGGAAAGAGTACAAGTAATACCTTCATTTTTATCATACAACCAATTAATAGACTCAGTGGTTTCAAACTCAAATAAAAATATTCTCATGGGCATCATGTTGACTTGGAAAACCATAAATTAACAGTATATATGTTGTATTAAATTTTTTATTTAATTTGTTAAACATTGCCTTAATCTCTTAATTCCACTCAGTAGTGGCCTCGTGAATTTGACACTCTGGCTTGTACCATTTACTTCCATCTATTCTCCACCATCCCTCTTTTCTTTTATGCACTTTCAAAAGCTGCAGTTTAGCACCACAAAATACAGTGATTGATCCGTAGAGAAATAGTTGATTATCAGATTTAATCTATGGTATTTCAGGCCTCCTCAACTGCCATTTGTTCTATTTCTTAGAATTGCATTTTCATCTTTATATTCCACTTTTAGAAATAAATTTTTTAATGTTACATTGGCTTGTATCCTCTTCTAAATTTATGTTAAGATATTCTGTTGCTAATCCCCACCTTTCTCATTGTTATCACTACAGATAAACTCACCTCATTATAAATAAACTCCCCTTCATAACAATTAGGTAAAGTCAAGTGAAACAAGTAAACATATTGACAATATTTGAAAACGTATTTCTCCTTTTATACCCCTAGTCCATTACTTTTTTGCCAATAGGACAGAGATATACTTCATCATCATTCATATTGAGTTGTGATTGGTCATTGTTTTGATCAAAATTCCAAAATATTTTAAACTGTTTTTCGTTATAAACTGTGACATTATGCAAATTGTTTTCTTGGGTCTGCTCATTTCACTTTGTATCACTTTGCATAAATCTTTCAAGAAGTCTCTGAATTTCATATTCATCATTTCTTATGGCCCGGTTGATGGACATCCACTTTGTTCCCAATTCTTTGCTATAACTAAGTGCTGTTATAAATATTTTGCTTGTACATGAGTACTTTTCCTTGATCTTTGAGCTTTCAGGTATAGTCTTAGTAATAGTATAATAAAATTTAGTAACTTTAGTAACTAATTTTAGTAACTCCAGAATGGTTGGACCAATTTACAGCTCTACCAAAAGACCTGTCTTCCTACAGGTCCTCCAACAATTGTTCAGTTAATTTATTTTTTATTTTTTTTATTTTTTATTTTTTTATTTTATTTTTTTATTTTGTTATATTATTATTTTTTAATGTTTTACAATCACTGCCATAAAATTAAGATTTTATTCCCTCCACACCTACCCCCCACTACCCCCCTCCCTTCCCACGACCGCATACAATTCTATATAGGTTCTACATATACTTTCCTATTGAGTACATTTTCACTATAGTCATGCTATGTAGTCAAACTAAAATAAATGGAAGAAATCATATAACAAATCAAAACATGATACACAAAAACACACACACATACAAACATGATCTGCTACATTCTGCGAATGACTTCCATATTTCTTTCTCTGAGTGTGGAAGGCATTTTGCCTTAGAAAACCACCATTGGGATTTTTTTTTTTAAATAAGTTCTTGCATTATTACGAAATTCCAAGTCTACCAAAAAAAACTCTCACACACTGTGGTTGTTGCTATGCACAAAGTTCTCCTGGTTCTGCTCCTTTCACTCAGCATCAGATCATATAAGTCCTTCCAGGCCTCTCTGAAGTCTTCTTGTTCATCATTTCTTATGGCACAATAGTACTCCATTACATTCATATACCATAATTTATTCAGCCATTCCCCAATTGATGGACATCCCCTTGACTTCCAGTCTTTGGCAACTACAAAGAGTGCTGCTATAAATATTTTTGTACATGTAGGACCCTTTCCCATTTTTATGATCTCTTGGGGATACAGTCCTAGTAGCGATATTGCTGGGTCAAAGGGTGTTCAGTTAATTATTAAGCTTTGCCTCCTCACAGTCATTTCCTCTCATTTTCTATGAATTCTTCTTTCTTCCATTCTCTCCTTTTATACTTTTCAGTTATCATAGGAGCTCTGATTTCCCTTTTCTCAATTCAGGATACCGTTCATGAAGGCACAATGTTCTCTGAGAAGTAGTGTCACTAAACATGAAATTTCTACAGATTATATCAGTTTAAAGTCATCATCTCCCATTACAAAGTCTCTCTCTCATGGGAATTTTCTTCTCTGGAAGGTTTTGCCACCACTGAACAAAGATTTCTCCCTTTCTTTCCCCTATTTTTCAATCCTCCCTTCTGCCTCTGGTTTGACTTTCCCCTGAAGCAGGAATAATGATATCCATAAGCACCAAATTCCAATCAATTAATAATTGTTAAACATTTATGAAGCACCTACTAAGTGCCAAGCACTGTACTAAATACAAAAAGACATGAGACAGTCTCTACCCTCAAGGAATTTACAGTCTAATGGGGGATAAAACATGCAAGCAAGGTGAACAAAACAAACTATAATCAGGATAAATAACAAATAATAAAAAGAGGAAAAACGCTGAAATTAAGGGGAGGGAGAGGCTTCCTATAAGCTTTCTATATCTCTTTATAAAATATATTTTGTGCCATGGAAACATTAATCTTGTACCCTGCTGCACCACCAAAAGAAGATTTGCCCTTCCCCATGCTTTCCCCCCCCACCATTTCAATCCTTTCCTTTGCCTTCTCATCCATTCTTCTATAGGCTCTCCATCCCCTCTATCTTCTTTCTCCTATTTACCCTTGTACGTGTTTTCTGATTGTGTGATTTAGTACCCTCCCCCCAAAAAACCAGGAGTTGGGAGGTTTAGTCAATGATGCTTTAAGACAGTTTTGTCACTATCACTACTACTGAATCTCCGCTTTAACTCCTCTCTCCTTCTGTACTTTTGTGAAGAAATCTCTTCATATTCTTTTCTTGTTCTTCTGCTAATTGTGACGGTTAACCATTTCTGTTATATGGAGGGGCATGCTGAAAAGCAAATCATTTGTTCATTGTCTTCTGTTTTGAATGCCTTATGTTCATTGAACATTGACTTATTTATTTAGTGAATTTATAGTTAGGCTCAGATTTGTAGGTATGTCACTTTGACTTTCATCTTGAGCTCTCACTCTCTTTGCGGACATGTTATTCAATTCCTTCCTGAATTTTCTAGTGGATGCTGAAGTCTTTTGCTACTCAAATTTCCTTTCTTAGGAAATTTTTTTTCTTTAATATTTTGAGATCTTTGTAATTGGAATTATTAAATTAATAGCTATGTGTCTTGGAATTTGTAGGTGCAAGAAGTGCAAGAAGTGCCATAAGTGCCATCTGTGAATTATTTTAATTGACACTTGCTTTCCAGTGCTCTTGATTTTCTTGTTTTACAGTGTTCATATATTTTTAACATATTTTTCTTGGATCCCTATAATTCTTAAGATGTCACTCCATATCCTGTAGTTGAGATCATCAGTATGTTTGCTTGCTTGTATGGGAATTAGGTTTTCTTTTAACATTATTGCTTTTACCTTCTATTTTTCCAGATTATCTTTCATTTTTCTGCATTTGTCAATCAGTCAATATAGTCAATAAGTGTTTATTAAGCATCTATATATGCTAGGCACTATGCTTTCCCAATCAGCAATTCTATCCTTTGTTTCTTTGGTGAGACATGCAAATGTAGTTTCAAGTTTTCCTATTCTATGATTTTTGCTATATGGGCCAAAAACTCTGCTTTGTCAAGTCTTATTTCTCATTCCAACCACATTTTCTTAGAGGCTTCTACAGAGCCTTGTGCCTGATTAGATGCTGATTCATTTTCCTATGTCTTGCAATATTTATTCATAGAGGTCTGGAGTACTTTTGTTGATCTGATGGTCATATTCACTTTTTGAAAAACCAATATCTTCCCTATTAGTTTATCTACTTTTGTTCAAGACCCTCAATTGATTTTTCTTACTCCTGAGATTGCTTGATAATTTCAATCTTTCTCCCCTTTTATATTTCCCTATGGCTCACATTCTGACTCCTTCCCCTTTATTGGAGGTTTCTCTGAGGGTTGGATAGTAAAACTGTCTCAGTCTCCCCCAACAATGAGCAAATGATATGTCACTGGCTTTAGTCCTCACTCCAAGTGATTGATGAGAGGTCAGAACTGGTCTCTGCTGGTTACTGTGTTCTTTACATCAGGCTTAGAGGAGTTCAACACAGCTACATACACATGTCTTGTTAGCTGTCTCTGTTTCTCAGTTCTCTGGTTAAGCTATGAGGTGAGCACTGCCAAATTGCTGTTCGAGCTAGGACAAACTTCTGCCTTTTGGTTTTCCATTATGAAAAGGGTGGGGTAGCTTTGAATTCTCTTACAAGATTGTGAGTAGGCTTATATAGCCCTGCCAGAGAATCATGATGAACTGTGGGGGAAAAGATGCTCAGTGAGCATGTTAGGAGTTATGGGTTACCCTTCTCCCTTGTTACTTCATCAAATTATTATATATTTAAGGGTTCTTGGCGATCTAGACTGTAAGAGTCACTGCTATACTTCTTACATAAAGTTCTTATTTTAGAAAGGTTTGAGAGGTCATAAAGATCAGAGAAAATGTCTAATCCATTATCTGTGTTTTTCATATAACCTAGAAGTTCCATTCACATATAATGTCATGGTTAAGTTTATATTTTTGAGAAAATAAAATTGACATTGTCTTCATTTTTTTATCATTGATTCTATTCTGTATCACCACTGACATTTTATATACTCTCAAAGTCATGTTTCTTTTTCTCTGAGTTCAGTTCAGAAGTTCAGCTTTCTTCTCTAAGATAATTAAGTTTAGAAGTTCAGTTTTCCTGCAAATCACTGCTTTATTCTTATGGCAAAGAAATCTGTTACCCTTGAAGGATGGAAGTGGATGCCAGAGAGTCTAGCCTGTTATCTCTATGACACTGGCTGTCCTTCAAAAAATCACTGTGACACTAACTAGTGGTACAAGTGGACACCACTAATGAGCTTTCCATAGTGATGATGGAAGAAGGGGTTGTTACTAATCTTGCATTTTAAATTTGGAGCCAATCATATTGTTTTTCCCAAAAATGAGGCTTCCATCTAGGTTTGCCTGTAAAAATTATCTGTCTGCCCTCATTTGAAGTTTTTCACTTGTTGAAGGGCGAAAAGATCCCTTTTATTGGTAATTGCTAGCCTTACCAATAAATTGAATGTGCTTCAATTTACCTTAATTTTGATCAAACATTTTTCTCTATTTCTCCCTCATATTATTTTTATTATTAACTGCTATCATTCTTTGGCAAAATGCAATACCTTGCTTCTTCAGCTACTTAAGCAATCATATTCTCACAACTTTCTAATTTTGTAGTTTTACTTAACTTTTTACTTCTTTTTATCTAATTTTTTCTCTTTTTTTCTTGTCTTAGTTAAGTAGGTTTTTACTAAAAATCCTCCCTATATTCCCCTTCCGTATTTTTGTTTGTTAGGGGTTTTTTTAGCTCATTCTTGTTACTTTACCCAAAAAAAGATTTCTTTTTCTCATTTTCCTAACTCATATTCCTTTCTTGTTTTTTTCCCTGGACATTGATTCATAGTCTTAATGTGTATTTGTTCTTTTTTAAGTCTTAAATACAGATACAGATTCCCCATGAAATTGTAAATTCTAAGGCACCTATTTAGAATTCCTTCTTCTAACTAATCTTGTTACCATCCTCCTTCTTTTTTCTTTGCACTTTCAGTTTTTAGCACCTTATTTTCTATGTTCAGAAATTAGTGGCAATTTTGCTGTATCATTTCTTACATTATAGTATTCAGGTTTTTTACTTGCGCTCTTTTGGGAGATATATAATACCTAAGTTGTCACTATACATTTTCCTCTAAGATCAATATGTCTTGTCTATATGGAGATTTTTTTATTTTAACATTATTGGTTTTTGTTTCTCTTATTCTGTATCATTCAATTGTGCTCATTTGTATTCTTGATCTATTGTTCTCTCTTTTGATTCTTTGGGGAAGTTTGCCACCATGAATTCTTTTTTTTCTATTGTGTGCCTCACTCTTAAAAGTATGAATTTCTTCACAAAATAAAGGGAATATAAGTATTGGACCATTGTGAAAATTTTTCTGCATCCAGGATTGTGAGGTTCATTACTCCCACCCATGTTATTTGTGATCATTTTTTTCCTATTTGCAATGAAAATCCTTTGTTCCATCCCATCCCACTCTTCTTGTTATTAGTTTCCAATTTGTTCTGTTATACCTCACATTTAGAAATATCAATTCCTCCATAAGATAGAGGAGATAGAAGTATTGACTTATGGTAGAAATATTTTGGGTGTGTGTGTCCCCAGTTGTGTGTTTTATTATTATTACCTTCAGTCCTTCCTGTGATTAATTTTTTCCCCCTATTTGACAATAAATATCTTCCACAGGTCCATCCCCTCACTTTTCTGAGTTTCAGTTGTTCTATGAGAGATGACTCCCCTTTTCTTGAGTCATGATGTTGTCCATGGAGGTACAACTCTTTCTCAGAAGAAGTATTCTTTCTAAATATCAAATCCCTGCAAATTATACTAATTTAAATTCTCCATCTCAGACTTCCAGGAGGCACGATGGCAGAGTAAGAAATAAATTGCTGCCACTGTGGCATATTCAACTCTGCAAAACCATAAAATAGCACACCAGAACAAATGGTGGAATAGCAGAGTCAGTGGAAAGACAGGTTAGAGTAGTCTTTTAGCTCAGGAAACTTGAAGAATCTGGAAGAAAGTTTCATCTTACTTCAGTGAAAAGAGAACTCATTCCATGACAGGAAGCATGACAGCAAGCATCAAACCCCATCTCAGCAAACCTGTGGGAGCTTCTGAGCCCCAGTGCAGTGGAGTCGGCAAACACCAACACCAGGGCCCCCACATGACTTAACATAGCAAAAGGAAGCCTAAAGAGGTGAACAGGAAAGAAAAAAAGTGTTATTCAATAATGTTACATCCCTACAAGGTAAAATAATATTTGTAACTCTCAAGAACAGCATTTAGAAGGTGTATGCATAGACAAAGGGTGTGGGTATAAGGTGACTTTATGTGATAGTAAAAAAAATCAATGGATATAAAAAGGATTGTATTGGAAGAGGACAGGAAGAGGCAAAAAATGGTAAATTATGTCATATGAAGATACACAAAGAGCTATTATGGTAAGGGAAAGAAGGAAGGGAATTCTTTATTACTCCCTCCATTTTTGGAGAATTTTTTGAACCTTACTCATTGGATTTGGCTCAAAGAGGCATTCAGTTGGTTATAGGAGTAAGAAAGGAAAAGGGGGGAGTGGATAGAAGGGACAGAAGAATGGAGGGAAGAAGTAGTAGATGGAAAGGGAAAGAAAAGGGAAGAGGGCTGATAGAAGAAAGGGCAGATTGAGGCAGGTGATGGTCAGAAGCAAAACACTGGTGAAGAGGGAGAGGGTGAAAGGAGAGGGGAAAAATATAAACTATATTATATAAATTACATAAAATACATAAAGGGTGAAATAGTATGGGGAGAAAGGCACAGTAAGTAATTTTAAATGTGAATGGGATAAACTCTCCCATATAAAGGAAGGATAGCAGAGTGCATTAAAAACCATAATCCTACAATATGTTGTTCACAGCAAACATTTTTAAAGCAGAGAGATACACAAAGAATAAAGGAAAAAGGCTGGAGTAGAATATATTATGCTTTAGCTGAAGTAGGAAAAGCAGGGGTAGCAATCCTGATCTCAGACAAATCAAAACCAAAAATAAAAAGATCTAAAATCTTGCTAAAAATTACCATAGACAATAAAGTAATATCATCACTAAACATATGTATACCAGGTGGCATACTATCTAGATTCTTAGAGGAAAAGTTAAGTGAGTTACATGAGTTATAGAAAGAAATTGACAGCAAAACTATATTAGTAGGGGGACTTCAACCTCTCAGAAAAAATAAATCTCACCACAAAATAAACAAGAAAGAAGTTAAGGAGATGAATAGAATTTTAGAAAAGTCAGATATGATAGACAAGAGAAAAATAAATGGGGATAGAAAGGAACATACCTTTTTTTTAGCAGTACATGACACCTAAACAAAAATTGCCTATGCACTAGGGCATAAAAACCTCACAACCCAGTGCAGAAAGGCAGAAATATTAAATGCATGTCCCTCCACTTTCTTATCTCCTAACTGATTTGTCCCCCTGTTCTGCAGTTTAAACTCAAACATGCACAAAATTATTCACTTGATGGTAAGATGTTGTGAGGTTTATTCCAAAGTGTTTTTCTTCCCCTTTTGTCTTCTATTCTTTCACTTCTGTCTTTACCTGATTGTGTACTTGTAGATATATCTTTATTGCCCTTGAGTTATTATAGTTGTTACTTTTCCTAATTTCCATTCCTTTTTTTTCCCCGAGAACATTTTATTTCATTACTTTTGCTTTTCTTTTGGATCACAAGAGAGGGGTACTAGGCTAGAATTTACACACATATTTATAATATATATCCTTAAATATTATTCATCTGAGGTTATGTACATAGATAGATATAGATATGCATTTACTATTTTGTAATATTTGCTGAAGTCTGAAAGAAGCACATTGTAACTTCAATAAATATTGTTTTGTGTTCTAGATCATGTGACCAACCATATGGAAAACTAATTTTTTTTAGGCTCCACTCACCTTCTCCCCTGTCAGAAAAGGAAGAAATCATGCACCTGAAACAAAGAAATGAGAACTGAATCTCTGGAACAAGACAGCAAGAAGCCTGAAAAGGTAAAAGCTTTATGAAATAATGCTAAAGAACACTGATCCTTTTGTTTTATGATTTCTCCAATTCATTTTAATTCTTCTATGCAACATGACTAAGGTGAAAATGTATTTAATAGGAATGTATATGTAGAACCTGTATAAAATTGTATGCCATCTCAAGGAGGGAGGGCGGAGGGAGGGGAAAAAATCTAAGATATATGGAAGTGATTGTAGAACTCTGAAAACAGGTAAAATAATTTAATTAAAAAAAGAACACATCCTTAAAATGTCCTGTTTGTGCCAATCAATAGACACTTTCTCCATTACACTCTTCCACTTTAAAATATTTATATATCTTATATACACAACACATACCTGTCTATATTATATATTATCCTAGTAATATTACATATTATATAATGTATAATTATATATTTATATATAATTTATTTCAAAACTTGTCCCAGTTGATTTTCTGAGGACAGCTCATGTGTGTGTATGCATGTACACCCAATATGTACCCAATACATACCCAATGCATAAACATACATACACAGGTGTATGTTACATCAATATGTATATGTGTATGTATCTATCTCTCCTCAGCAAATCAGCCGAGGTGAATTTTTACTTCATTTTCCATGCCTTCAGACCAGAATAATTCTCTGGAGTCTTGGAGAGGCTTCTGAATTGTTCTTTCTGAATACCTTCCATAGTACCTCGTATTAAATAATCTTAGAAAAATTAAACAAATTAAAGATTTTGCTGCCTCATAATTCAAAAATCACAAATGTCCCAAAATAGAGAGCTGTTCAGATTCAACAAAGAATGTTTTATAAACCTTATAAGAGATGATTGCATCTTTTCACTAGTAACTGCCTGACTTGATGTTTCAAAGGCTTTCCCTCCCTCCAAAGGCAATAAAGAAAAGAAAAAAGAAATCAAGCTTTTCATCTCAGAAGTCTTGTTTTCACAGAACTTCCCAGAGCCCATGACACTCTAATCACTTCCTCACCCAGTTTGGTAAGAAGCCAAGTTTTCTGGCTAAAATCTCTAACAATGATGTCCTCAGTGCTTAAGGTCATCTAATTGGAATCCCAACAAAATATCTAGTTATCCATTTCTACTAAAGACCAACCAAAATTTTTGTAAGGTGCCTTAGATGTTCCCTTTTATGGCTCAGGTCAATTTGCTCTGGGTTCCTAAAAAAAAACTACAATTGAACTTTCCCTAATATATACCTGAATCTTCAAGGATAATCTGAACAAAATTCCAAGCACATTTACCAATTTGATGAACAAAAATTTTAGAAGGAAAGAAAACCTGATCAGGTAAGCCCTGAACATGTATGGGGCCTTCCAAAGGAGTTAAACAGTTAGGTTTAAGTACTGAGAATTTCTATTGCATCAGGCAAAGCTTATTTTATGGATCTTAAGGGTCTCACATAAGGATCTCATATCAGAATCTCACAAGAAAGTAAGCAGTCTAGTCTGCTTAAAAGTAAAATGAATGCTTATGAATTACGTGCTCTTAAATAGCTGGTTGATCTTGAACAAGATATTGAACAAAACGCAGAGAGTAATGTACTAGATATTAGGGCATAAACATTCAAAGAAGTTGAAGTTATTTCAAAGGAGCTACTATTACCTATAAAGAGAATACACAGGAAAACAAAAATACAAATTTTTCTCTAGCGATCCCTGAAGCTATGATGTCTAGTAATGAAAGTCTAAAGTAGAAAATTTTTCAAATGTGTCTTTGTAAAAAAGAAGGTCCCCAAGTTATCCCAAGTAAAGGTCCCCTATAACAACATTTCTGGGGGAACTCATCTGACTAGCCCTTCAAATATAGCTTAACTTCTTTTTTTAATGTTATATTTTATTGTCTTTTTACATTTTTGTTAAATATTTTGCAATTACATATTTGAAATATGTAATTTATTTATCTTTTAGTTCTCAACATTTACTTCTACAAGAATCTGAATTCAAAATTTTCTCCCCATCTCTCCCTACCCCCTACCCCAGGACAGCATGCACCCTATCCATATCTTCCTCCAGTACGTCCTCCCTTCTATTAGCTCCCCTTCTTCAATTCTCTCCATCTATTTTCCTGTAGGGCAAAATATATTTCTATACCCCAATGTCTGTACATCTTATTTTCCAGTTGCATGCTAAAACAATTTTTAACATTCATTATTACAGCTTTGAGTTCCATATTCTCTCCCTTCCTCCCTCTCCACCCATCCTCATTGAGAAAACAAGCAATTCAATATACGTCATACATGTATAGCCATGCAAAACCCTTCAATAATAATTGTGTTGCAAAAGACTAACCACATTTTCCTCTGTCCTATCCTGTCCTCCATTTACTCCATTCTCTCCCTTGACCTGTCCTCCCACAAAAGTATTTGCTTCTGATTATAGCTTTCCCCAATTTGCTATCCCTTCTATTATCTTCCCTCTCCTGTCCCCTTCCCCCCTGCCTTCCTGCAGGGTAAAATAGATTTCCATATCCAATTGAGTGTGTGTTATTCCCTCCTTAAACCAAATCCCATGATAGTAAGGCTCAATTATTTCCTTTCCTCTCCCCCCTTTCCCATCCATTGTAAAAGCTCTTTCTTCTGTCTTTCATGTGAGATGATTTGCTACATTCTACCTCTCCTTTTCTCTTATTCCTAGTAGATTCCACTCCTTCTAACTATCCCAATACTGAAAAAGGTCTCATGAGTTACAAATAACATCTTTCCCTGTAGGAATGTAACCAGTTCAACTTTAATGAGTTCCTTAAGGCTTCTCTTTCCTGTTTACCTTTTCATGCTACTCTTGATTCTTATATTTGAGTGTCAAATTTTCTATTCAACTCTGGTCTTTTCAACAAGAATGCTTGGAAGTGCTCTATTTCATTGAAATTCCATTTTTTCCCCTGAAGTATTATACTCAGTTTTGTTGGATAGGTGATTCTTGATTTTAATTCTATCTCCTTTGACCTCTGGAATATCGTATTCCAAACCCTTCAATTCCTTCATGTAGAAGCTGCTAAATCCTGTGTTATCCTGATTATATTTCTACAATACTTGAATTTTTTTCTTTCTGACTGCTTGTAATATTTTCTCCTTAACCTGGGAACTCGAATTTGGCTACGATACTCCTAAGAGTTTGCCTTTGGGGATCTCTTTCAGAAGGTGATCGGTGAATTTTTTCCATTTCTATGTTATCCTCTGGTTCTAAAATATCAAGGCAGTTTTTCTTGATAATTTCTTGGAAGATAATATCTGAGCTCTTTTTTTAATCATGGTTTTCAAGTAGACCAATAATTTTTAAACTATCTCTCCTGGATCCATTTTCCAGGTCAGTTGTTTTTGCAATGATGTATTTCACATTGTCTTCTATTTTTCATTCTTTTGGTTTTGTTTTATAATTTCTTGGTTTCTCATAAAGTCATTAGCTTCCATCTGCTTCCATTCTAACTTTTAAAGAATTATTTTCTTCAGTGAACTTTTGAACTTCCTTTTCCATTGGGTCAATTCTGCTTTTTAAAGCATTCTTCTCCTCATTGGATTTTTGGGCCTCTTTTGCTATGTGGGTTAGTCTATTATTAAATGCATTATTTTCTTCAGCATTTTTGGGGTCTCCTTTAGCAAGCTGTTGACTCGCTTTTCATGATTTTCTTGCATCATTCTCATTTCTCTTCTCTATTTTTCCTCCACCTCTTACTTGATTTTCAAAATCCTTTTGAGCTCTTCCATGACTTGAGACCATTGCATATTTTTTTTTGGATGCTTTGGATGTAGAAGCCTTGACCTTGCTGTCTTCCTCTGGTCATATGCTTTGCTAAGAAAATACCTTTTCATCAAGAAAGTAACTTTCCATAGTCTTATTTTTCCCTTCTTGGGCATTTTCCCAGTCAGTTACTTAATATTTGAGTCCTTTGTTAAGTGGAGGATATACTACCCTAGACTTCAGAGGTTTTGTGCAGATATCTCTGAGATACCTCCAAGGGTACCACCTCCAAGGCAGCACAATCAAAGAAGAGGAATTTACTCCTCTCCTGGACTATGCTCTGATCTGTGAGCAACTAAAAGGTACTCTTTTCTGCCCTGGAATTGCTAGTTGCCACCAGCTCCACCATGCCAGCCTTTTCTTCATCCCATGACCTCCACTGAAGACTAAGACCCATATTAGCTGCTCTCTTGCCCCAAGGTCTTTAGGCTGAGGACTCCAAAACTGGATGCTGATGCCACAGTGGCTGCCACTGCCCTGGGATGGGGCTGGGGCCACACCACGGTCCTGTCTGACCCAAGTGAAAGAGGTTTCTTACAGACCTTTGAATCTGTCTTTGGGGTTTGTGGGTTGAGAAATCTAGAAACTGCAGCATCTACCTGTGATTCAGTTCCCTGAAGCTTGATCCAGTCCTGTCTTTGCCACATGACCCAGGCAAGGCTGCACTCCGCTCTGAGCCAGATTTGAGAGACCTTTCCTGTCAGCCTTCCAGGCTGTCTTGGGTTGGAAATCTGTTTTTCTCTGTCATTTTGTGGCTTCTGCTCCTGTAGAATTTGTTTAGAGTCATTTTTACAGGTATTTTAAGGGCTATGAGGGGAGAATTAGAGCAGGTTCATCCTTCTACTCCACCATCTTGGCTCTGCCTACCTTAACTTTTTAGGACAGAGAATATTACTATTTTCTTCAGGATTCCAGGAGTAGTACTGAAGGCTTGTGATTTTTAATAATATCAGTCAGCTAGACAGAATCAATTACTTTTACAAAAGTATAAAAAAGACAGAAGATTTTATGTATAGATATAGATAAAATTTCTCCTATTGAAATTATATACACACACAAATATATGTGTGTATGTACATACAGAAACTGGGGGCACATTCTAGCTTTATATATACAAGGTCACTGGAGATAGTGAACTAAAGTTTAAAGTAGTTCTTACAAAGCAATCCCTCCACCCCAAGGCATAGTGTCCCTTCTACACAAACAAAAATATGTCCTTGGTGACAATGGGCTCAAACTTGAAGCACAGGGTATTAAGACACGTGTAAGGAACACATAGGGCCAAGTACCCAACTTCTGAGTTCCCACCAAATTTGCTTCTAGTAAGTTGTGTTGATAATAGATAATTTACATGCCTGCTCACCTGGCCCAGCTCCTTACAGGATGAGGGGGTATTTGCTGACTGGGACAGAGGTCTCTTATTCAGCTGTTACACTAGCTCTTCACTAGACTTGACAGCTGCTACTGTTGACTATAATTGCTAATTGGACTGATGTGTCTGGTGAATTTCTTGGTCATCAGTCACTTGGGAACTTTACTCTTAGATTACTTCTTTGGCTAACATCAGGAAACAATAGGTCCAAAACAAACAGAAGCACTTTTTGCTCATAGGAAAAAACATCGAGTCTGGGTGGGAGATAAGATATATGCTGCCCCCTACTTCATCCCTTACCAGAGACACACAGCAGTTTTTACCTTACTTACTGCCAGGAAGGGAAAGCACAAAAAAGTTGTCTGAGGGTGGGGTATATCTATTCCTTTGTAGCCCAACTCCTTTCCAGCTCATCTCCTCCTGGATTATTAAGACTTCTGGCTTCTTAGCCATCCAAAAGATACTTTTGCTAGCCCACACTACTAGCTCCTAAATTCCTCATAGGCAGAAATACAAGGCTTCCAGATGTTGTATTGGAACTAGGCAGCAAATATAACTCGTGCTCTCACTAACCCAACAAGAAGGACAAGTTTTAAAAAAAACTAGTTAATTATGTTTAGTATTTATTGTTGTTATTTAGTCATTTCAGTCATATCTGACTCTTCATTTGGGTTTTCTTGTTAAAAATACTGGAGAAGTTTGTGATTTCCTTCTCCATTTCATTTTATGGATGAGGAACTGAAGTAAACAATGTGAAGTGACTTTCCCAGAGTCACCCAGCTAGTAAGTGTCTGAAGTCAGATTTGAACTCAAATTTGTCCCCAACTTCAAGTCTGTCACTTTATCTACTATACCACCTCACTGCCCATGTTTACTATTGCCTTGTCTAAAGTCACAATTGGTATACTTGTTTTCTTTTTTTGAATTCAACTAAAGAACAATCACTTTTGCTCTAGTCACTTATTTTAACCCTGTAAATCTTTCTATTTCAAATTGCTTCTTTTAAAGAAACATCAATGAAGGCTGCTTTCTAATTTATTCTGCTATCTCCTTCCATTTTAAGAGTGAGTTCATCTATTACATTTACAGTTTGGGGGTATTTTCAAAAGGTAGCAATTGATCTGGGTCTTGAAGGAGGCTGAGAATTTTAAATGTGGAAGTGATGAGGAAAAGAATTCCAGATATGAATGCATCTGGTACAAAGGAGATATTGGAGATACAAGAAATAGAATGACATGTACTGTGAACTGATGAAAACTAGCTTGACTGGCTCTAGCCTCTTAGTTTTCATTTATTCCAAGACTAATAAACCCAAAGACTGGGCATTTATTTTCAGCCACTATCCTCTTGCTCGATTGCTACAGTTAGAGTTAAGTTCTCTAAATCCCTGCTCATCATTACTCACTATTAATAATCTAGAAAATATTCTCATTTCATTGGTCCTGACTAGACAACTCTCTTCTACTATGGATGATAGGGCCATTTTCTATTAGTGTAAGCTGGCCCTTTGTCTAAAATGCCATATGAATTGGAGACCTTTGCCTAGGCTGGGAAAACTGTGTGCTGCTCTCAGCCAGGAACTGAGACTATTCCCCAATGGCATCTGTTCTCTTCTTGTGAGAAGTAATAAAGCTTTATTAACTGCTATCCTTTTATGGCTATGTTGTTTATCAAAATTCCCTTGCACTACTAGTACTAATATACATACGTATATATTAGTGGTAGTATAATAAGACTTTAGAAAGTTAATTTATGAAGGCCTTTAAACGAGAAACAGAGAAATCTATGCTAGATGTATTAGTCAAGAAAGACATAGCCATGCATAACAGAAGTTCAGGGGGTAAATGTTACTGGAAAAATAAGGATTGTCTCTTGATCTTAAAAGAGAGATAAAAAATGGGGTACTTGAAGGTGTGAAAGGGGAAGCTTGTGGAACTTATGTTTGAAGAACTTGATCACATGAAACAACATGCAGCTTCATAAAACAGCTGTGTGAAAACGGAAGAAAAGAGCTGAAAGTGTGAAATACTGTGACTTTTGCTTATGAAATTAAAGGAGTGTGGTTTTAGAACTGTCAGAAATCTTATAGGTCATCTCTTCTAATCCTCTTAATCCTTTCCTCTTTCCTGGATGAGGAAAATAGAGAAGTCAAGTGACTTGTCCAAGTCCAAGTGACTTGTTAGTAAGTAGCCAAGCAAGGATTTGAACCCATTTTACCTGATTCGAAATATATTTAAGTTCATTCACTCTGGTATTTATAGAAAAGTTTTTGCATTTTTATCATGTTCTTAAAATGCATCTACTTGACATAGATTAGAGAATAAGGTATTATTGTATAATTTGAGGACTTGAACAGTTAGGTTAATATTTTCTTTCTGTGTGTGTTTTATTTTCTTTTGAATTTTATTAATGGCATTTGTTTTTAAACTAGTCAATTTCCATCAACTGTACCATCAACTCTCCCTATTAGAACAAAAAAAAAATTAGGAAAAACTAGTGTATATTGTTCAGTATGTCATATTCTGGGTCTTTGGTCTCCTATCCCTCTACTAAGAAAAGCTATTATTATTTCTATTTTAAGTTCTTAGGGGCTAAAATTGGTTATTATAAACAACATCTGACTGAATTTTGTGTTGTTTTTATTTGAATTTTATGTTGTGGTCATCATGTACTGTTTTCCTGGTTCTGCTTACTTTGCTATATTCCCAACTTCCTCTAAATTCCTCATATCCTTCATTTCTTATACTGCAATAAAATTTTATTACCTACATGATACTATTTGTTAATACATTTTACAACTAATTTGTTTCTAGTATTTTGCTGCCTCAAAAATTGCTGCTATGAAAATACATCTGTGTATGTCCTTTATTGTTGCCTTTGATCACTCTGAGTTATATGCCCAATAATGGAAGCACTAGTTCAAAAATATTTAAAATTTTCTATTTGTATTGCATAATTACAAATTGATTTTCAAAACAGTTGGGTCAATTTATAGATCTACCAATAGATATTAAGTATTCACATTTTCCCATAGCCCTTACTTTGTCACTGAATATTTTCATCTTTTATCGTTTTTCCCAATCTGATTGGTATGAGTGAAATAGTTCTTTTAATTTGCATTTTCTTCATTATTCAAGATTTCATATGATTGTTTGCAGTCTTTCTTAAATAGCAAAAATGTCTGTAATTATAATCTTTTGGGAGTTACTTGTGTCCCTTGATGACTTGCCTATTAGTAAACGGTCCTAGTTGTTTGTTTTTTTTTAAGCTATGCATTTCTTAATATGCCTGGTTGAAGAAAAAGTTGTCTTTTTCAGGAATAGTATGCGTACAATGTTTTGATGATTATGCAAAATATCCATATCAAAACATGTAAAATTAAACTACCAGTTCAAGAAATCTGATCATGAAACAAAGTAGCAGATAAGAGCATAGGGCAATAGAGTCAATTGACAGCTCCTTCAGAACTATTAGTATAATGTAGTTGAAAGAGCAGCAAGCAAAAGACATGGGTTTCTGCGATGAAATCCATATTGATTTAAAACACTACAAATGAAAATGATCTATGGTGTATTGTATTTTTATTTATTTTGTCAAACACTTCCCAGTTACATTTTATTCTAATTTGGGTTGCACTTGGGAATTTTGCAAGCCACATGGCTATGAGTTTGACTCCTCTGGTGTAGTGGACAGAGTACTGAACTTAGAACCAGGAGGACCTAGATTTGAACCCTATCTTATTCACCTACAAATAATGTGATAGTGGACAAACTATATCACTGGGTCTCAATTTACTCTAAGGAAAATTGTGGGATTGTGCTTGATAATCTCTAAGGTGCTTTGTAGTACTAAATCTATGAACCTGTGATCCAATTTGGGTTTCAGTTTCTTCAACTATAACCTGATGGAATTAGACAAGATTACTTCTTGAGCACTTTGTAAATCTGAATTTCTATGATTTGGGGGGCAAGCTAAAGAACTAGTTATTTAGTTTTTCTGAAAATGTCCAAAAATAGTACTAATACTTCCTACATTTAAACTATATTAGTAGTATCTTGTCCATATTTCCCAGTTCAAATATACTTTAATTTTTCTCAAAACTATTGTGGCACCTTGGTAAGGTTTCTAATACTTTAGACATATCTTCCAGGAAGGATTTATGGAAAGAAATGGACAAGAATCACATGAGGGGAAGCAACTTATACCATAAGGAAAGATTGGTGTCAATAAGAACATAAATCCATAAAAGAAAATTGAAGCATATCTAGGCACATGAAAGATGTAATATGTATCTATAATGTAAGATGAGTTAAATAAAACAGTCTCATGTAAATTTCCATTATGTATGACAGAGTTTCCAAGAGCATCTGAATAGACAGGCTATGTTTCTTTGTTTTTCTTCCTCTGAATCTACTACTAATGCAAGTGGTCTAATGTTAATAATGAGAGCTTTCAGAAATAACTACTATCTTATCATCCTAGAGGGGTTTTTTTTGTTGTTTTCTTGAAAAAAAATGGAGGAAAGAAATTTCTAATTCTTTTGAGTAAGCTTATGGTTATTTTTCTTTTGGCCTAGGTACCCACCACCCCATCATTTTGATTTCTATTCTGTGACTGCATAGATAAGTGTGATTGATTTCCTTTTGGAACATGATGCAATTCACTTGGAAAAACATTCACTCTGGAAAAATAAGAAAGAGCAGCCAGAATGGGATCTTGGCTAATCTTGTGGAATTTACTCATGTATAAGTCTCTAGTGCTTGGCAGGAACAGTATTCTTTCTGTATATGTCAGCTGGCAGACTTCTGAAAACAGTCATCCCAGTTTTTATTTTTGAAAGACACAGATTGAAATTTAACCTATCAACCAAAAAGGATAATTTGACTCCTTGGATCTCAATTTCTGCATCTTCTAAATGAAGAAGTTAATACTGATCTTCCACCAGGCTCCAGGCAGCATATGAAAAATGTACTATTGGCAGAAGAAACTCAATTCCTGTTATAATTTTAAAGGCATATAAACTCTTCTATGAAATTTTTCCTGGTCCAAAAAGTGGAAAGTGATTGCTCCCTTCCTCTGAACTCCCATAGGTCTTCAATGTCTGGCTTAAGCCTCACCTTCTCTATGAAGTCTTCTTATAAAACTTTAGATGCAATGAATTTTCTAAATTCATTTTTCTAAATTGAATGTTAGGATGATGGGCCATGACTGAGTGTGCCATTGTCAGTAGTGAGAAGGGGAAAATATTTCTGAAATGGAGGAAAGAATGAATGAAGGAATGTATTTCTTCAAATTCCTTCAAAGGGCACCAGATAAAAACTGAAGGTGGAAAACCCAAAGAAATCATCATAATGCATTTGGAATGTTCAGAGAGTCTTCCTTGACCACATTTCTGATCTGTCTCTTTTAGGGAAATTGATGGTCTTAATAACAAGGTGTTTGAGAAGATAAGTATGGTATCTATGTTAGAGCTAGAAGAAGTTACTAAAGGAACACAGCTTATTTGCTAATCGGAGACTGCTTAAAAGCTTGGTTGTACAAAAATATCCTGAACTATACCTCAAAGACTTCATGGCAATCTGGACCAGAGCTATCAACTCTCCTTTAAGTGTATGAGACCATAAGTAGAAAATTGAGGGTTTTCAAAGTCAGCAAGGAGATAAGCTGTACCTTGTTGAAGACAAAGGGAGAGCCCATAACCCTAAGACCCACCCTTCAAGGTACATTCTCCCTCTCAGCAGCCATGAACCACTTCTGCAGTGTTCAATCATGTTGCTGTGGATTGTAAGTTTTCATTGAAACTGACTCCTGACACTTACCTTCCATTGGTTCAACATGCCTGGTAACCGTGGTGACCCCAGGAAGCACAGACACTCTTATTGGCATGGACAGAAATCAGTAGTTCCCAGTGGTCTATTCATCAAAATGTATGAAAATGACTTCTTTGTCTAAGCAGATCCTCTTAACTCTCTTGTCCATGACAATATAGTAATGAAGTGATTTTGTAAAATAATTTGAAGGCATTAACCCCCCTGAGGGATTGTAAATGGATTTTGTTTAACAATAGCTATGCCAAAGTTCTGGGACTGTACTACATGATCTCTATATCCCATAGGATTATCACTTATCACTTATAGTCCTGAGGCTGTGAGGATCATGGGCCTCCAAGAAAAAACCTTCAAATAGCCATTTACCCAGAGTATTTCTAAGTTAAAGTAAATCATAAAGGAGGGGTGCATCATTCACTTTGTAATCAAAAGAATGTTTGACAAAAGAATTTTTGCAGGAAGCAAATTTGTCAAATACTACCATGACTTGGAACTGGCCAGTTTATCCAAGGATCTCAGTAGAAGCTCCATGGATGGTCACTCTGGATCTGATCATGACATAAGAAACAGGTGGTAGTTCTTGGCAGACCCTTTTCCACTCACTGTAGCTGTGTGGACACTATGGACCTGAGTCTTGGTCCTTATTATTTTAAAGTAGAAGTTCATCAAGATCCACCAGAAGAGGTTTCCAGGTTTGATCATAGACACCTATCTCTGTGGAAAAATAATAGCATCTTTAATGTCCCTTTTGTTGTCAAGGGTACCACAATCCTTTTACCCAAGAAAGTTTGAAATTTCTGGGTCATCATCCACTCTTCATTTATGCGCATCTCTCATATCCAATAAATTATCAAGTTTTATTAACTCTATCCCCATCTAAGCTCTTCTCTGTCTATTTTATTGTTATTTTATTTTCTTTATCTTTCTTTTCTTAAGGTAAGAGGAAATGAATGCTGACCAAATTATTTCTCCTTATCAAGATGTTACCAGAAATAATGAGATGTTAATGTGTTAATAAAATGTTAATGCTTCTTTTTTTTCCCCCTTTACAAGTTCAACTACCTTTCTCTTATGGAATTGGAGGTGCAGCTTGGGATAGACTAAAAATGGCCATTCTCCTGGAGGCCCTTAAGAAGCTCAAGTCACCAACTCTATAATCAGTTCAGGCAGGAGTACAATTCCCTGAGAAAAAAAATCTTTCTTAATGTAAAAGAGGTGATTTCTTTCTCCATCTTAACCCTCATTTGTCCATAGCACTTTGAATCTGAGCTATTCAACCAGTTGCAGATCTTGTATTCTTCAGAGGAGAGACATATTTCTCAGATAATCACAATCATAGCTAAATCTGAAAAGTTATGACTTTGGAGTCTTCTGGATTAGATGGGGGCTAAGTAGGAGACAGACCATCAAGCTCCCTATTCCAACAAAACACTGGGGGACAAAAAGGTTCAAGAAATCCAATGAAAAACTATAATAAATAAAATCTTCCATGACAGAATCACATAAAGTCAGCCCGCAACTGAATGGCATGTATAAAGTGCTCTCTTTCTCTCCTAACTCTCTCCCAAATGCCAGAAACAAAAGCTCCCAGTATCTAGAGATGGGACATATGTAGCCTAAAAGGTTCTGTGTCTGGTGTTATCTGGAGTGGAGGACTTACTTAAGAAAAACCCAGGGATTTCAGAAAGCCATAGGATGAATACTTTGAAAACTCCAGAAAATGAAGAGTGACTCAGGGTTTCAATTGGTAATACATTGCCCAGCCCACTAATACTATACTCATACTAGAACAGCCAAGGTAGAAGGGCTCCAAGATCCTTCAAAATCTATACTGAAAAACCAGAGAGGGCCCTGACGACTCAGTACCTTCAACCTTAAAGATCCAGGAGAAGGCCTAACCTTATGAGGTGGAGGTCAGCACAAGAACACGGTGGACTCAAGGTGAGACCAAGCAGGACTGGCTATTCCATTCAAAATGAAGGAGGGGGAGGTAGTTTGTCCAGGCACAAGCCCCAATATAGGAACTAATCCTGGAGAGACAAGTAAATTAAAGTGGGGCTTCTTAAATTTTTCTACTTGTATCTTTCAGCACCATTCCTTGGCATTGCATGGCCTGAGGGCATGTGCAATGCAAAGTGTGCACGCTTTATGTTCAGAACCAAGGCTGCAATGCAACACAGGCAAGCCCTGTGACAAACCCCTCAGATACAGTATGCATTTGATTTTGAATTAATATTTGGTCATGGCATGCTCAGAAACCTTTTACTATTGCCAAATTTGTTATGACTCCATATGGGTCAATTAAGAAGTAGAAATAAGGAGGGAGGGAGTTAAGATTCTGAGGAAAGAATTGTCACAAGGAAAACAGATTTTCTGATTCTAAAGCAGGAATTAAAAGGAAGTGAAGGAGAAAGAACTAAACCCACAGTTTAAGAAGCACTGAATTAAAAAAATATTTACAAGTATAGAAATCCAAATATATGATATAACTGCAAGCTCAAAGAAAAACATAGATTTTCCACAAAGATTAAAGAATACTTAATACTTGCTTACATGAAGCAAGATATAGACAGACTCTGAAGGAAAGAATTGTAAGGAAAATAAACAGCTTAGAAGAAAAAGTGGCAAGTCTTACCCAAGAAATGGGATTCCTGAAAAACAGAGTAAGTCAAACAGAAGTCAATGGCTCCATGACAGTAATAACTATCAAAATAAAATCAAATTATTAAAAAATAGAAAACATATCTTTTATTTAAAAAAAAACAGACCTATAAAGAGATCAAGAAAGGCAATTAAGAATAGACTTCTTGAAAGCTATAATATTTTTAAAATATGCACAATATATTTCAAGAAATAATAAATAAAAATTGTCCATTTATATTTGAACCAAATGTCATAGTAAAGATAGATAGAAGCCCCTGAAAGGAATCCCCAAAAGTCCTATGATACTCATGCTCAAAATCTAGAGTTGTCATATCAAATAAAAGATATTTCAAGCATCCAGAAAGAATAAGTTCAAGTACCAGGGAACTAGTATCAGTATCACACAAGATCTTATGGCTTCCATAATAAATGAGAAGAGATATTGGGATGCAATTAACCAAAATGCAAAAGGTATTGCCTTACAACTGATAATAATTCAGCCTTCAAAACTAAGTATATTCTCACAAGTTAAAAAGCAAACAAACATTTTTGGCAGAATAGAGGACTTCAAACATTTCCGGAGAAAAGACCATAGCTGATTGAAAACTTTGAAATATATACTAAAGGGTCAAGAGAAATTTATATAATTAAATTATTTGAGTAGTAGAAATGAACTGTATGTTATTGTAGTGCTAACATTCTAACAAAGAAAAGGGACAAGTATTATTTCAGAACCTTATTTTTTTCAAGGAGTTTTGAGGGGGGGTAACTAAAAACTGAAGTACAAGTGTGGGTTTGCTTTCTTCTCAGGGTTTTAAGATGTGGAAAGTAAAGGAGAAAGAAGGAGATGGGACTTTCAACTTGTCATAATTGGGGTACCTGACAAGAAGAATATACAGACATGGAGTGGGTGAGGGAAGTGAATATCAATAAATCTGAAAGGAACAAAGAAAGTTTGAATACATACACATCAAACTCAACATGGGAAAAAGTGGGAGTAAGGAGAGACATAAGATTCTGAGGAGGCAATTGTCACAAGGACAACAAATTTTCTGATTCTGAAGCAGGAATTTAAAGGAAGTAGAGGAGAAAGAGCTAAAATCTAAGGTCTTACTATATTTTAATAATTTGGAAATGACTGAATAAAATGATACATGTGAATGTAATGGACTATTATTGAATCACAATAAATTATTAAATAGATTATTTCAGGGATGATTGGTCAGCATGAACTGAAGTAGAGAAGTTTATATAAGGACAACATTATAAAGGAAAAGAACTTTGAAAGTTTTTTGGAAAAAAAATTGCCTCAAGGCATTAAATAATGCAATGACCAACTATGCCTCCAAAGTACCTAAAAGCGTATCACTCACCTCCTGACAAAGAGTTGAAAAATACAAAGTATAAATATATTCATAAGTCCCTTTTGGATTCATTTTGCTTTATTACACTTATTGGTTACAAGCTTTGGGGGGGTTTTATTTGGTGTGTTTCCTTTTTTTTTTTTTGAGACTGGGACTCTATGTCTTGCTCAGATTAAAAGTGGAGTGGCTACTCTTTTTCCTGATTTCAGTGCTGATCAACACAGAATCTTTGACCTGTTCCATTTCCAGTTCGAGTCACTTTTCCCTTCTTTAGGAAACCTCATAGGAACAGCCAGATGGCACATTGGGTAGAGTGCTGATCCTGCAGTCTGGAAGACTCCTCTTCCTAAACTCAAATGTCACTTCAGACACTTATAAGCTGTGTGTGACACCAGAGCAAGTGTGATGGCAATCAGATTAGGATCTTTTGCTGTTTCTGTTTTACTAAACTGCCTCTGATTCAATAATGTGAATAAAGAAGATCTTCCCCACCCATTGATGGACCTGCCCATTGAGGGAAGCTTGATTAAGGGAGTGGTTTTATAGGAGGGTCCCAAGTACTTTTTGTCTTTTCTGTTGAGACATTGGGTCACAGAGTTGTGCCCTCTGGCTCTGAAAAGTGTATAAATACTCTGAGGGTGAGGTTTTACCTTGGGGCTTAGTTTTTGTAAGAATATTTGAGTGCTAGATAAGAGTCCAGGAAGCTGTTCAGCAGCCCCCTGGCTTTGAAAACTCAGATATTGGTGCTTCCCTCTCTGGTTTAGATGCATGTGTGTTAATGGTCAGACATTTTGGAAGCATGTCTGTTGACTTTTGATTTCTCTGAAATTTTGATTTTGGTTTTCTCTGATACTTGTGCTTGATTAAACTGACTGTTAACCTCTCAAAGGTTTCCTTTACTTTAGAGAAGCAGATCAAAGTACCTGTGATAGCAGGCTCCCCACTCTATGTTGGGGTGCTTACTGTTACAGCAAGTCATCTAACTCAGTTTTATCTCAGTTTTCTCATATGTAAAATAAGCTTGAGGAAGAAATGACAAACTACTATAAAAAAATAAAAGACAAGTTTGGTCACAATGAATTGGACATGACTGAAAAATGACCCCCAACAAGGGAACATCATGGTTTTCCCTTGCCAGAGGGTATCCATATTACAGTGTGGACACCTAGGCTCCTTTAGGGAAAGGTTTGTCTTTCACTGCTTTTTTTATCTCCAATGCACAGTGCTTAATATATGAAAGATACTTAATAAATGCTTCTTTACTAACTGATCAGTTTTTAAATCTACTGTACCACAAAACTCCCAAACTCAAGTAATCCACTTCTCAGTTAGCAGGAATCTCAAGTATGTCACCAAACCTGGCCTTTTCTCAATTTTTAATTGAATACTAGGCAGGGATTAAAGGGAGGAGAGTTAGCAATAGGGATGTCAACAAAAGAGGATTATTCAAGGGGTAGAGCCAAAATGGCAAAAAAAAAAAAAAAAAAGGCAGTCATAAGTCTAAACTCTCCCAAATTCACATCCAAATCATTTTTAAATAATGCCTCAAAATGAATTCTGGAGCAGCAGAACCCATAAAAGGATGGGATGAAACAATTATATAGCCAAAGACAACCTAGAAGCTGAGAGGAAAGGTCTGTCACACCTGGGTGAGAGTAGAGCACAGTCCAATGCAGGTCATGCACCTAAAAGAGAGCAGTGGGCCTTTGGAGTAACTGAATTGGAAATACTAGTTTCCAGAGTGTTGAGCCATAGATGGTAAGGGGGTCAGTCCATTAGTCAGGAGATTGCAGGGGTCCTTTTGCAGGCACTGAGGACAGTAATCTGCCCATACAGGACTCTGAGTCACAGTCCTAAGTTGTAGTACCAGGGTAAGGAGGAACACTAGTATACCAGAGCTTGCAACTGTAGTAGAGCAGGAACCATGGTCACAGTTCCATGATGGAAAAGAATGCTTATAAGGACTTAAAGACCAGAGTACAGGCCAGGAAAGTAAGATGACATCCTTAGATCATTCTACCTAGGAAGACCTGAAAACTTACAGGTCCCCAGAACTAGCTCTGAAAACAGCTGCTTCCCCCTCAAAAAAAAAACAAAAAGCAATGCAGATTGGGAAAGTGTCCCCTCCACATCAGGAGGAGGACCCAACTTTAACATATCAAGTTAAGAGTCAAGAAATAGGCTGGAAAATGAACACATAACTAAAAAAATGTTTTGACCACTAAAAATTAACATGGTAGTAGGGAAGATCAAAACACAAACTCGGAAAAAGACAACAAAATCAAAACTCCTACATCCAAAGCCTCATAGAAATATTTGAATTGATCTCATACCCAAAATGAATTGCTGGAAGAACTCAAAAAGGATTTTAAAAATCAAATAAGAGACATAGAAGAAATTTTGATAAAAGAAACAAAAATGGTGCAAGAAAATCATGAAAAAAAGAACCAATAGCTTTGTAAATGAGGCACAAAAATACTGAAGAAAATAACACCTTAACAACTAAAATAGAAGACATTTTTTAAAAAAAGCATAAAAAACCACTGAAGAGAACTTAAAAAGCAGAACTGGCCAAATAGAAAAGGAGGCAAAAAGCTTATTGAAGAAAATAATTACTTAAAAGTTATAATTGGGAAAATGGAAATGAATGATTCTATGAGATATTAAGAAACAAAATCAAAAGAATGAAAAAGTAGAAGTAAATGTGAAATACCTCACTGAAAAATAACTGACCTGGAAAATAGATCCAGGAGAGATAATTAAGAATTACTGGACCACCTGAAAGCCATGATCATAAAAAAAAAAGAGCCTAGGCATCAGATTTCAAGAAATTATCCAGGAAAAGTCCTTGATATCCTACAACCAGAGTGTAAAATAGAAATTGGAAAAATTCAGTGATCACATCCTAAAAGAGATCTCTAAATGAAAATTCCCAGGAATATTATGGCCAAATTCCAGAGCTCCCAACTCAAACAGAAAATTCATGTTTTGGTTCTCTCTCCCATGTGGAGAATCTGCTGTATTTCGCGATTCAGAATTGCTCCAGGATATTCATGGCTGCCATAAGTGCTGTGAATATCACATTAGTGCTACAGGTGCCAAAATAAAAACTCCAAGGAACATTATAGCCAAGTTTCAGAACTAACAGGTCAAGGAAAAAATACTACCAATGACCAGAAAGAAATAATTCAAGTATAGGGGAGTCACAATAAGGATTACACAGGACTTAGCAGCTGCAACTTTGAAGGATCAGAAGTCATGGAGCATGTTATTGTGGAAGCCAAAAGAGCTAGAACTAATTTTCTAAGTTACTCTTGATTTTCCAGAAGTAGTTCTGTTGGTTTCTACTTCATAGAATATCATATCTTATATAAGATAATCCAATCACCTGAACTCACTGCTAGGGAACTTGACTCACATTCTCAACTCCCTCAGTTGCCTCAACTCCCTCAGTTCCTCTTCTGATTGGAGAAATTTTTTCATATTGTTGGACAGTGGAGTATTCCAGAAAACTAAATACTCTAAGTTATGGACTGTATAGGACAACATAGCATAGCACATCGTATCGTATATCATATCATAACATATCAGTTTAGATGGATAAAGTTCCATACCTGAACTCATGAAGCTCTGAGTTCAAATCCTGTCTCAGACACTTAATTGACAGTGTAAACTTGGACAGGTTGTTTGATCTCTCTAAATCTCAGTTTCCTAATTTGTAAAATAGGGATATTAATAGTGCCTACCCCACATAGGGTATTGTAAGGATAATACAATAATGTATGAAAAGCTTAACGTACTACATAAATTACAGCTATTACTATAACTAGTATTGTAGCATAATATGCAAATTACTAATCTTAATAACTTCAAATGCCATAAACTAGATTTTATTAGTAGTAGTATTCCATTTCCATTAGCAGTCCTTACATTCAACATTTACATACTACATCTATTCCCCAATTTCTAAGCATCGCATCAGATCCCATTCTTTGCCACCTCAATGGATCTCTAGAAATTCTGAGACATCTTTAGAATTTGTTTTGCTTAGGACTAATCCTTTCCTTAATTCCCTCCTTCTTATTCCCCTTCCCCCTTCTCACCTTTCCCTCCTATTTCCCTGTTGAAGGAAATGTATTTCTGTATCAAACTCTGTGTGTGTGTGTGTGTGTGTGTCTGTGTGTGTGTGTTCCTTCTTTTAACCATTTCAGATGAGAGGGAGGTTGAAAGTCAGTTGCTCTCTCCACCCCCTCCTCCTTGATTTTATAAATACCTACTTGTGCTTCTTAATTATGTGAGATAACATTTCCTAATCTTCCTTTCCCTTCTCATCAATATATTCTTCTTCCCCTCTTTTTCCCCTAAATATCTATTTTCCAGGTCAGTTATTTTTCAGTGAGGTATTTCACATTTACTTCTACTTTTTCATTCTTTTGATTTTGTTTCTTAATATCTCATAGAATCATTAGTTTCCATTTTTATAACTTTTAAGTAATTAAATTATTCATGGAGAATTTGCCACCAACATGGCATTTCCATTGACAATAATAGTATCTTATGGGAAAGAAGATAAAAATCTTTAAAAAAAAACTAAAATACTGGATTCTGCCACTGTAAACAACCAGATATATAGGTCAACACAGATATAGCAAGCTTAGCTGAGACGGTAAACTACTGAAAACTACTCTTCTTGGAATTTCTTGGAACAAAAGACCTGAAATTGCCTTTTTCTCCATCTTCATTGTCTTGATTTCTCTGTGGCCTTTGATATTCTCTTTATATTCTCTTCTCACTACACTTTTTGTGCCTCTATTCTCTCCTAGTTTTTCTGCTACATATCTGACCACTCCTCCTTCTCCTTTGCTGGATCTTCATTCAGGTCATGTCCACCAACTATCCCACAGGACTCTGTTCTGTACACTGTTCCCTTCTCCCTCTATGATCTTTCACTTGGTGATCTCATCATTTCCCATGGATTCAATTATCATCTCTCATCTCTATGCTGATGATTCTCAGATCTATTTATACAATTCTAACCTTTCTGCTGATCTCCAGTTTCACATTTTCCAACTGTCTATTAGATATCTTGAACTGGATGGCTTGTGAACATCTAAAATCTAAAACTGTGCAAAACTGAATTCATTATTTTCCCCCTTACAAATCTACCTCTTACTTTCTCCATCATCTTTCCTATCACTCAGGCTCACAACTTGGGTTTCATCCTCAACCTTTCATTCTTATAACCCATGGTCAATTTGTTGCCAAGATCTGTCAATTTTACTTTTGTAACATCTCATACATACCTCCTTTTCTCCTCTCACATCACCACCACCTTAGTGCCAACTCTTATTACTTCACACCTTGACTATTATAATGACTGTGGACTTGTCTCTCAGCCACAAGTTTCTTCCTACTCCAATCCATTCTCCACTTATCTATCAAAGTGATTTTTCTCAATAAACACAAGTGGTTCCCTATCATCTCCAGGATCAAATATAAAACCCTGCTTGCTTTTCATATTTTTTTTCATTCTTTTGACTTTGTTTTATTGTTTCTTGATGTCTCATGGAGTCATTAACTTCAACTTGTCCAATTCTAATTGTAAGGAATTATTTTCATCAGTGAGCATTTTTAGCTTTTTTACCATTTAGTCAATTCTGTTTTTTAGGGTATCATTTTCTTTAATATTTTTCTGCCTCTTTTACCAAGCTTTTAATTTACTTTTTATAATTTTCTTTCCTCACTCTCTTTTATTTATTTCCCTAATTTTTCCTCTGCCACTCTTATTTGATTTTAAGATCACTTTTAGCACTTCAAGGAATTCTTTTTGGTTTTGTGTCCAATTCACACTTTTTCCCTCTGACCCTTTGCTTTTAACTGTTTTGAAATCATTGTCTTGTTCTGAGTTTGTGTCGTGAACATCTCCATCATCACAGTATTTGATGAACCTGATGGTTCTTTCTTTTTTTCTTTCTTTGTTTTGTTTTTCACTGTTTGCTCATTTTTCTACCCTATTTCTTGACTTAAAATTTTATGTCAAAGTTGGGCTCTCTTCCTGGTGAAAGGTAGGTGAGGTACTATTCTAAGCATCAGGCTTTTTTATACTTCTCTTTTCAGAACTAGTTCTGGGGTTTGGAATTTTTTGGTGCTTCCAAAGTGCTGTGATCTGAGAAGAGGTGTGGTCACTACTCCCATCATCTGTGCTCTAATCCTTACCCAGGAAGGGTAATCCTTTTTGGATTGTAATCATTATGATTCCTCAGAGTCCCTGCTCCCTTGGACCCAGAAGTGATGCTGCTCCTCAGGGTTCCTGCTCCCTCCAACTAAAAGTGGTCTTCTCTACCTTCGAACTGTAACCCAGAAGAGGGTATCAGCAGTGGAGCTGTCAAACATTGTTCATTCCTATAAACACTACTAGCACAGAGGTCCCCTGTAATCACTTTATGACCAGTTACCAGGTCCCCTAGTCTTGAGAGCTTTCAAAGTTGCTTCTGTTTCTTTGCTACCACCTAGTCTCACCACTGGTGATGCATCCATATAAGTTCTCAGACAATCTCTACTCCACTCATATCAAAGATCTTTCCTTCCTACCTCATAAATTGTCTTGGGCTAGAAGAAGGTCTCTCTATGATCTTTTGTTGGTTCTGTCACTCCAGAAATCAATTCAAAGCTTCATCTTTTCTTCTTTATGATATTCTTAACAATTTTTCTTTCATGGGGCTCTTGAGCAATCTGGTGAATCCCATAGACTTTTTCTTCTAATAATGCAATTTTTCATATGTGGGGTAAGAGAGAGGAAGAGACAAAGAAACAAATAGATAGAAAAACAAATAGATCAGACCATAAACATCGTGTCATTAAAAAAAGAATGAATATTCTATTGTTAGGTTCTTTTGAATGAAGGAAATTAATTTTAGTTCCATTTTTATAATACTAAATTTTTTTACTACCTTAGCAACTGAATTCTAGTCTTTAAAATGTGGAACAGTTAGGGGCCTGCTAAAACTCCTATGCAGAGAAGTATCCAAAAGCTCTGCATTTAACAACAGCAATAATAATAATACCACAAAAATTATCTCAAGCTCTGTACCTGAGGTCCACACATTTCCAATGGGGTAAATAGATAGATTTGAGGGGATCCATAAACTCAGTATTAAGTACATCTTAATTTTTACTAAACTCTCAGTGAAATTTAGTATTTTCTCCAATTACAAATGTAGTCAACAAAACATTAGGAGAAAAAGTCCATAGGATTCACCAGATTGCTCGAGGCCCATGAAACAAAAATAGTTAAGAATATCATAAAGAGGAAAAGGCAGCTGCCTTTAATTGTCTCACTCCTGCTTAATTGCTCCTGCTTCATTTTCCCCAATGCAAACCTTTTCTGCTGCAGCTGTGTCCACTCATTGTATACAACTGGCTTTTCCCCTTCCTGTTCAGATTGCTGTCAATTCCTTTTTGGTATTAAATATCCCACCCCTAAATAAAAGAAAACCTAGAATACTAATCCATGCTTGTATTATTATTTGGCATCATAAATGATAGAGGGGTTTCTTAAGTCTGGAATAAAAAATTTTAAATTCATATAACACTTAGTTTGAGGTAGGAAAAAAGCAGAACAAATAGCACTATGGGGTCTGTCCTTGGGAAATTCCCATTTTGTGATGTTCCCCATTATATTAACATTATATTATATATTATATAATAACATTATACTAACATATAAGGAGAGAAGCAAGCAAGTAGAAACAAAAACTGAGAGAACTTCAGTCTCAAGATGTGTATATACATGTATATGAACATATATTTATAATATGTATATCTGTGTATGGAGTATATATAATATATACATGCATACTTATGTACATATGTAAATACACATATACATGTACATAATATCTTGAGACAGGAACTCTTCAGACCTGGCCCCTGAAAGAATTTGCATCACAGCCGGCTCCCTGAAGGGGATTTTCAAAGGGGGAGGTGAAGGTCCTGGAGGAAATTGTTCAGATAGACTAGATTTATGCAGTCCCCCCATTACCCTTCATACACTATGTCCAGGCTATTTAAAAAGCAAATAGAAACCACCTTCTGGGTGAAGCCCCACTAGAATGGCTTCAGACTTTAGCTATGATTCTCCCCCATCACACAGCTTATACAGGTGTAGGCTAATGGTGAAATTTAAGTAGGAGGTCTTATGTAAATCCTGCTGTCTGGGAACAAGCATTCTGGGAATGGGTAGAGGAGGCCCAGAGCCTACCCTTCTAGATGGGCGGAGGACAAAGAAACCCTCTCTCAAAGCAATTTTGGGTATAGTGTCTTAAAAAAGGGTTAAAAGAAAGCAATTGATAGTCAACTTGTGGAGGTGCTGTGAAAACCATTTGGGGAGATCCAATAACAAGGACATTAGTGGTCATTCATTCCTACCAAAGCTTAAGGCACCCCTTAAAACTCCTGTCCCATTTTGGATCATTCAGGAAAAGGTATAGGGGGCAGACAATAGAACGAAGGGTTATCATGGGTTCTGGGGAGTCAATATCTGTATAGGCTCTTTCAAGCAGCCTCTATGTAAGTTGCTGTTGGAAGATCCAAATGACCCTTAGTCAATAAACATTTATTACCACCTACTATGTTTCAGACAATATGCTAAGGACTAGTGATACAAGAAGAGGCAAAAGACAGTTGCTGCCTCAAGGAACTCGCAATCTAATGGAAGTGAAAAACAAGTAAATAAATAGGTACTAACAAGTTATATACAGGAAAAATAGGAAATAAGAGAGAGACGACACTACAACTAAGAGGATTTGGGAAAACTTCTTGAAGATCAAATTTTATTTGAGACTTGAAGGAAGCCAGGGAAACTAAAGAATATGCCTAGAGCTGAGACATAGAGTATCTTATTTATTAAATACCCACGCCAGTGTCACTGAATTAAAGAGTATGGGGAGTAAGGTGCAAGAAGACTGGAAAGATGGGAGGAGAAAAACTAGGTCATGAAGTACTTTGAACGCCAAACAGGATTTTGTATTTGATCCTGGAGGAAATTGGGAGAAACTAAAGTTTATTGAGTAGAGGGTGACATTATCAGACCTGCACTTTAGGAAAATTACTTTGGCAGCTGAATGAAGGATGAATTGGAATGTGGAGAGAATTGAGGCAGGCAGACCCACTAGCAGGATATTGGAATAGTCTAAGTGTGAGGTGATGACTAGGGTGGTGACAAGTGTCTGAGGAGAAAAGGGGTCATATTTAAGAGACATTACAGAGGTGAAATTGACAGACCTTGGAAACAGATTACATAGTGAGGAATAGTGGACAACATCTAAGTTTCAAGTCAGAGGGTCTGGGAATATAGTGTTGCCATTAACCATCATAGGGAAATTAGAATAGAATGGAAGTTTTAGGGGAAAAGATAATGAGTTTAGTTTTAGACTTGTTGAGTTTAAGATGTCTAGAGGATATCCAATTCAAGATGGTTGAAAGGCAATTGGAAATGGAACTTTATAAATTTAATACATTCTTCTTCTTCTTATACACTACAATCCTGCTAAACTTTCTTACTGGCTATTCCTCAGACATGACCTTTGTACCATCTTCTCATACCAAGGATGCATTACCTCTTCACCTCCACTTCTTAGAATTCCTAGTTTTCTTGTGTCACCTTCTGCATGAAGCTTTTTCTGATACTAAAAGCACCTGTTGCCTTTTCCCTTCCTCTAAATTACCTTGAATTTATCTTGTATATGTTTTTATATGTAAAGTTGCCTTCTTCATTCTATAATGCTAGTTTCTGGGAGACCAGCCAAGATAATAAAGTAGGAGGAGGCAATGTAGGCCAGTTCCCCTGACATCTACATGAGCAAATATCTTAGACAAGAATTAAACCAATAGTGATGAGAAATCTAAGAGAAAAATTATGGTATTTCATCTTTCCAGCATGCGATCAGAAATTCTATCCATAGTCAAGTGACCAGAAAATGAGTTGTGGAGCAGGATGGCCTGAGATCTCAGAATCAGATCCTAAGACAGAGGCAAGACACATGAAGCAGATAATTATTTTAGAACTCCCCTTCTTTATACCAAAAGAATTATTTTGGTAATAATCATGAAATGAAACAAAATAAATAATAATATCAGGAAAAGAAACCATGAAAATTTATCTTACTGAACTTCATATTCATAATTATATAATCACACCAGGAAAAAATAAAATATAGTATAAAAAGGGGAAGAAGAATATTTTATTTGTATTTATGTAATCCCCAGAGTTATTTCCTCCAACAGAGGAGATTCTTTTAAGCTGCAGTTTCTGCCCATCATCAAGTCTTAAAGATTCTTATAATTGGATCTTGGGGTCATTCATTTGTTGTTGTCCTTTGTACTCCAAGAGGATCAAAATGACACCACAATGTTGAGGTCAATGTACAATGTGTCCAACTGTGGCTGGTCAGACCAGTATGAATTCAGAAGGCATAGAGCTTTCTGGAGAGATACAAATAGTCCATATGAACATCTGAGCTAGAGATACCCCAAATTTGTGCATCTCATGTTCCTTTTGAGCTACTGCAGTTACAGTTTATTCATAGTTTATTCACATCTTCTTTGATGCAGCACACTATGCTAGACAGACCTATGCCAGTGTCTCCCACATTTCACAATTGATCTTGATAATAACTTCGGCTCACAGCCCAAATCTAGCCTACTGCCTATTTTTTTTTTTTTTGTTAAATTTATTTATTTAACTTTTAACATTCATTTTCACAAAATTTTGGGTTACAAATTTTCTCCCCTTTTATCCCCTCCCCCCCCCAAACACCAAGCATTCTAATTGCCCCATGACCAATCTGCTCTCTCTTCTATCATCCCTCTCTGCCCTTGTCTCCGTCTTCTCTTTTGTCCTGTAGGGCCAGATAGCTTTCTATACCCCTTTACCTGTATTTCTTATTTCCTAGTGGCAAGAACATTACTCGACAGTTGATCCTAACACTTTGAGTTCCACCTTCTTTACCTCCCTCCCTCTCCACCCCTTCCCTTTGGAAAGCAAGCAATTCAATATAGGCCAAATCTGAGTAGTTTTGCAAATGACTTCCATAATAGTTGTGTTGTATAGGACTAACTATATTTCCCTCCATCCTATCCTGTCCCCCATTACTTCTATTCTCTTTTAATCCTATCCCTCCCCATGAGTGTCGACCTCGAATTGCACTCGCCTCCCCATGCCCTCCCTTCTATCATCCCCCCCACCCTGCTTGTCCCCTTATCCCCCACTCTCCTGTATTGTGAGATAGGTTTTCCTACCAAAATGAGTGTGCATTTTATTCTTTCCTTTAGTGGAATGTGATGAGAGTAGACTTCATGTTTTTCTCTCACCTCCCCTCTTTATCCCTCCACTAATGAGTCTTTTGCTTGCCTCTTTTATGAGAGATAATTTGCCCCATTCCATTTCTCCCTTTCTCCTCCCAATATATTTCTCTCTCACTGCTTGATTTCATTTTTTTTTTAAGATATGATCCCATCCTCTTCAATTCACTCTGTGCACTCTGTCGCTATGTATGTGTGTGTGTGTGCATGTGTGCGTGTGTAATCCCACCCAGTACCCAGATACTGAAATGTTTCAAGAGTTACAAATATTGTCTTTCCATGTAGGAATGTAAACAGTTCAGCTTTAGTAAGTCCCTTATGACTTCTCTTTGCTGTTCACCTTTTCATGGTAGTCTTCATTCTTGTGTTAGAAAGTCAAATTTTCTTTTCAGCTCTGGTCTTTTCATCAAGAATGCTTGAAAGTCCTCTATTTCATTGAAAGACCAATTTTTCCCCTGAAGAATTATACTCAGTTTTGCTGGGTAGGTGATTCTTGGTTTTAGTCCTAGTTCCTTTGACTTCTGGAATATCCTATTCCATGCCCTTTGATTCCTTAATGTAGAGGCTGCTAGATCTTGTGTTATCCTGATTGTATTTCCAGAATACTTGAATTGTTTCTTTCTAGCTGCTTGCAATATTTTCTCCTTGACCTGGGAACTCTGGAATTTGGCCACAATGTTCCTAGGAGTTTCTCTTTTTGGATCTCTTTCAGGCGGTGTTCTGTGGATTTCTTGAATATTTATTTTGCCCTCTGGTTCTAGAATCTCAGGGCAGTTTTCCTTGATAATTTCATGAAAGATGATGTCTAGGCTCTTCTTTTGATCATGGCTTTCAGGTAGTCCCATAATTTTTAAATTGTCTCTCCTGGATCTATTTTCCAGGTCAGTTGTTTTTCCAATGAGATATTTCACATTATCTTCCATTTTTCCATTCTTCTCTCTTTGTTCTGTGATATCTTGCTTTCTCAAAAAGTCATTAGCCTCCATCTGTGCCATTCTAATTTTGAAAGAACTATTTTCTTCAGTGAGCTTTTGAATTTCCTTTTCCATTTGGCTAATTCTGCTTTTGAAAGCATTCTTCTCCTCATTGGCTTTTTGAACTTCTTTTGCCAATTGAGTTAGACTAGTTTTCAAGGTGTTAATTTCTTCAACATTTTTTTGGGGTCTCCTTTAGCAGGGAGCTGATCTGCTTTTCATGCTTTTCTTTCATCTCTCTCATTTCTCTTCCCAGTTTTTCCTCCACCTCTCTAACTTGATTTTCAAAATTGTTTTTGAGCTCTTCCATGGCCTGAGCCCATTGGGTGGGCTGGGACACAGGAGCCTTGATTTCTGTGTCTTTGCCTGATGGTAAGCATTGTTCTTCCTCATCAGAAAGGAAGGGAGGAAATGTCTGTTCTCCAAGAAAGTAACCTTCTATAGTCTTATTTCTTTTCCCTTTTCTGGGCATTTTCCCAGCCAGTGACTTGACGTCTGAATATTCTCCTCACACCCACTTCGCCTCCTGATCCTCCCAGCCAGCGTTTGGGGTCTGAGATTCAAATGCTGCTTCCAGCCTTAGGGCTTTTGGTGGGGCAGGGCTGCTATTCAGTGTGAGATTAAGTTCAGGTGGTCAGGTCGGGGCAGGGCCGCCTCTCAGGCTCAGTTCCCTCAGGGGGTTTATGCACAGACCTTCCACAATGGATTCAGGCTCCCGCCCACTTGGGGAGCCCCTGTCTGCAGCCGCCTCTCAGCTTCTACCTCCCGGAGGGGCCTGAATTATGGGGGCACCCCACTCCCCTCTCAACCCGCCAAAGAGACTCTCTCACCAACCCCCGTCACCTGTGGGTGGAGGGACTTGTGCGGCCGCTGGAGATCCCGTCCCTGAAGCCTGGTCGGATCTGTTTCTCTCGGTGCCGTGGCCGTGGCCGCAGCAGGTCTGGGCTGGGCTCCGCGTCTGCAGTGCGACGGACCTTTTGCGAGAGGTTTGCAGGTCCCTCTGTGGGTGGAGGGACCCGTGTGGCCCCTGGAGATCCCGTCCCTGAAGCCCGCTCAGATCTTTTCCTCTTGGTGCCGCGACCGCAGCGGGGCTGCACTCAGCTCCCAGTCCCAGCTCCCAGTCCCCGCCCCCAGTCCACAGCGCTAAGGACCCCCGCAAGAGGTTTGCAGGTCTCTCCGGAACAGAAATCTCCCTCGCTCCAATGTTCCGTGGCCTCTGGGTGCAGAATTCACCATGAGTTACTTCCTTGTAGCCGTTCTATGTGTTGTGGGTTTGGAGCTATGTGTATGTGCGTCTTTCTACTCCGCCATCTTGACTCCGCCCCCCCACTGCCTATTTTTATACAACCCTCAAGCTAACAATAATTTCTACATTTTTAAAGACAATAAATACATTTATTAAATACAACAAACTCTATTTTAAAATCATTTTTAGCTTAAGAGCTTTACAAAACAGAAGTGGGCAAGATTTTACCCCCAGGGTTTTAGTTTCCAACTCCCGTTCTACTTTATCTAGCATTTTGCTATATTCTAGGTAAGCTATAAATAAACAAATGCTACAACAGCATTTCCCTCACTTACCAGCTAAGTAATCCTATCAAAAAAAATGTAAAATAAGTAAGGTATGACCTAATCTTGCTAAAGCCATGGTGACTCTTAAGTACAAGAACTTACCTTTTTTTTAATGTATAATCCCTCAAATAATATGTTTTAGACTTTTTTTGAGAAAATTGTACTGACTGGTCTAAAGTTGGTGGGGAAAGATATTTTAAATTTGTTTTTATTCTGAATTTAAAAAAAAACAAACAAACCTGCTCAACTTCACTGCATTTTCCTCTGGCCTTCCTTGTGGTCTCTTCTGTGCATTTTTTTTAATGCTTCCATTATTTTTTTTCTTTTATTAAACAACTCTATTTCTCCTTGAACTGGGAACTCTGGAATTTGACTGCAGTATTCCTAGAAGCTTTCCTTTTGGTGTCTCTTTCATGAGGTGATTGATGGATTCTTTCCATTTCTATTTTACCTTCTGGTTCTTGAATATCAGTGCAGTTTTCCTTGATAATGAAAGATGATGTCTAGGCTCTTTTTTTTACAATGATTTTCAGGTGGTCCAATTATTTTTAAATTATCTCTCTTGGATCTATTTTCCAGATCAGTTGTTTTTCCAATGAGATATTTCACATCATCTTCTATTTTTTATTGTTTTGGTTCTGTTTTACAATTTCTTGATTTCTCATAAAATCATTAGGTTCCATTTGTTCCATTCTAATTTTTGAAGGAATTATTTTCTTCAGTGAACTTTTGGACCTCCTTTCCCCTTTGGCCCATTCTGCTTCTTAAGGTATTCTCCTCATTGCCTTTTTGGACCTCTTGTGACATTTGGGTTAGTCTACTTTTAAAGATGTTATTTTCTTCAGCATTTTTGGAGTCTCCTTTAGCAAGCTGTTGACTCATTTTTCATGATTTTCGTTCATCACTCTCATTTCTCTTTTCAATTTTTCCTGTACTTCTTTTACTTGATTTTCAGAATCCTTTTTAAGCTCTTCCATGGCCCTCCATTTTTCTTGGAGGCTTTGAATGTAGGAGCCTTGACCTTGCTCTCTTCCTACAGTTGTATGCTTTGATCTTCCTCATCATAAGAAAATATCTTTTCACCAGGAAAGTAACCTTCTTATTTATTTCTCCTTTTTGGTCATTTTTCTAGCCAATTACTTGTCTTTTGAGTTCTTTGTTAAGTGGAGGGTATACTTCCCCGAGTTTCAGTGGTTTTATGCAGGTGTTTTCAGAAATATCTCTAGGGACCTGTAAATTCTCAGTTCCTTCAAAGTGGTATGATCAAAGGAGAGGTGTTTACTCCTCTCCTGGCCTGCACTCTGGTCTATGAGCAACCAGAAGCACTCTTTTCTGCCCTGGAAATGCAAGTAGGATTCCCTCTCCATAGCCACCACCAACTCTGTCATTCCTGTGCTCCTCCTCACCCAGGACCACCACCCAGGACTGCCATCTTGAATCCTCCACCATTTGTAGGCTGAAAGCTCCACTTCAGCAGTGGCTACCACTGCCCTGGGGCTGGGGCTGAGGCTGGGGCTGGGGCTGAGGCCATACCACTCTCTCACCCAGGTAAGAGAGCTTTCCCACTGACCTTTGAAGCTGACTTTGGAATTTGTGGGTTGAGAAGTCTGGAAACCACTATAGCTGCCCATGATTAAGCACCAGTCTGTGCAGACACAGCCCACACTGGACTGCACTCTGCTCTAAGCCCAGTGCAATAGACCCTTCCTATCAGGCTTCCTGATTGTCTTGGACTGGAAATCTGTTTAACTCTGTCATTTCGTGACTTCTGCTGCTCTATATTGTGTTTAGAATCATTTTTACAGGTATTTTGAGAGATTTGAGGGGGAGAGCTTAGGCAGATCCCTCCTTTTACTCTGCCATCTTTGTTCTGCTCCCCTCAAGCATACTTTTTAAACTTTATTTTTATTGGGGGTTTTTTTGCATTTTTTGTTTTGCAACATGGATAGCATGAACATATATTTTGTGTTTCTTCATATGTATACTTGCTATCATATTGATTGTCTTCTCAAGGAGTGAGGGGGGCAAGAGGGAAGAATTAGGAACTCAAAATTTTGAAAAATCAATAAAAAATTTAAATGTAATTGGGAAATAGTTAATGAAATAAAGAACTTTTTCAGTAGAAGAGATGAGGAACACCTTACAGAAAAACATGAGAACAATAGAGCAGTGATTGATAAACCCAAAGATGCTACTTGGTATGTAAGAACTCATTATTTAATTTCAAAAAACTCTTGGGAACTTTGCAAAGAAGTGTAGCATAAACTAGGTATAGACCAAAATCTGACATGATATATCAAAATAAATTCCATACTGTTAAAATCATAACTAGCCTCAGTTGGCTGCTGTATTCTTTCACTCAGGTTTAGTGGAGTGTCCATAAGATGTATAATGCTACACAAATCCTATCCCCACAAAGTGACATGCCCCACTCCCTCTATTTCTTAGTTTTTTGGTCAGGCACTGGCAATTCAGAGCTTGGTAGCACTGGTGTTATAGGATTGTGGCTCCTGGCAGACTTTTGCTCATCACGTGTCAGTGCAAATTTCTGCATCCTTGGACCTGAATCTCAACAGCACAAGAAGAAGGAGGGGGAACCAAAGCATTGGGTTGATTTTTGTTGTTAGTCTGGGTTATGTTCTTTTTTCTGCTATTACAGCCTCTTTGCTGATTGTGTGGGAGGTGGAAGAGAAGTGTTAAATAAGTTCAGAGTCAGTAAGTGTCAGTACATGAGGAATTTTTTTTAAACTCCTTATGAACTCTAAGTGTCAAAACTTTGGATACAGCTCAATTTGACTTATCTTTGAATCATAATTTCTGTTTTTGAGAGGTATGACAAACAGTAGTGATTAGTAAATATATCTAGTCCCCTATCTTGTTACTCAGGTGACCTGGAAATCTTTGATGTATCAATTCATACAAATTTCCCACCCTGCTTTGAATTCTTAAACTTTACTAATTTGTACTATATAGTAAAATTTCTTACAGTAATATGGAATAGGTTTTTCAGCTAATTCATAGGCCATCACTGTTTCCAGTTTGCTATCATAAAGAGTGATGTTACGAACATTTTGGTATATTTTTGGGGCCTTTGACTTTGTCTTTGTCTTCCTTAGGGCATATGCCTAATAGTCAGAATGCTGCAACAAAAGTTACTTATAGGAGTCAAGATGGTAGAGTAAGCAATAAATCATCATAACTCTCCCAAATTCATCTCCAAGCAGCCATAGAATATTTCCCCCAAACAAATACTGGAACAACAGAACTAGCGAAAAGACAAGGTGAAACAACTTAAGAAACTTGGAAGATCAGTCCAGAACAGTAAGCATCCCAGCAAGCCCCACCTTGGCAAACTAGTGATAGATGCTGAGCCCCAGCATGGTGGAGCAAGCAAATACTAACACCCTTACCCCCAGCATGCCTCCACATACCCAGGGGAACCAACAGACTCCAGTTCTAAGAACCATCACAGACTTCAGAAAAGTCCCAGGCAAACAGGCATCCTCTAGAGGTCAGAACACTGCATGATTCCATTTAGGCCCAGGGAAATGCACAAACACCATACTGTCCCCAGCACATGCCAGACATCATGACTAGGACCCAAGCCTAGCACCAGGTAAGCTTCCAGACCCCTAAGGCCCCCAGAAGCACCATGCACCCCCCACTCCATGCCTCCAATGCACTGTTGGTGGTGTTGTGAATAGATCCACCCATTCTGGAGAACAATTTGGAACTATGCCCAAAGGGCAACCAAACTGCAGCAATTCCATTACTAGGTCTCTACTCCCAAAGAGATCATTAAAAAGGGGGGATAGAACCTACATATGCAAAAATTACCTATAGCAGCTCTTTTATTGGCAACAAAATATATTGGAAATTAAGAGGATGCTCATCAATTGGGGAATGACTGATCAAGCTGTGGTATATGAATGTAATGGAATACCATTATGCAATAAGAAATGATGAACACAGACAGATTTCAGAAAAACCTGAAAAGATTTATATGAACTGATGCAAAGTGAAATGAGCAGAACCAGGAAAACATTGTATACAGTAACAGCAACATTGATGATCAACTATGACTCAGTTCTTCTCAGCAGCACAATGATCCAAGGCAAGTACAAAGACTCATGAAGGAAAATCCAGATAAAGAACTGAGCAGATTCAACATTTTTTTCACTTATTTTATTCTGTCTCATGGTTTTATTTACTTTTGATCTGTTTCTTCTTCCACAAGTATGACAAGTATAGAAGTGTTTTACATGATAGAACATGTATAAACTATATCAAACCACCTACCATTTTCTGAAGAAGGGAAGTGAGCAAAGGAGGGAAAAAACTTGAGACTCAAAATCTTATAAAATGAATGCAAAAAATTTTTCTTAATGTGTAATTGGGGAAAAAATAAAATATTTAAGGAAAAAAAAGAAAAAGAAACAGTTGTAGATCAGTGGGAAAGATTAAGTACATAAGATACAGGAATAAAGTACCACAGTAAGCTAGTGTTGGATTAACCAAAGACTGCAGCTTCTGAGACAAGAACTCACTATTTAACAAAAACTGCCTGGAAAAATGGAAAACAGTATGACAGAATCTAGGTATAGGCCAGCATCTTATATCATACACCAAGATAAGGTAAAAATGGGTACATGATTAGACATAAAGGGTGATAACCATAAGCAAACCTGTCAGATTTATGGAAAAGGGAAGAATTTATGACCAAACAAGAGAAATGGCATTGTGAAATATAAGAGATAATTTTTACTACATTAATTTTAAAGTTTTTGCATAAATAAAACTAATGCAACCAAAATGAGGACAAAAACAGAAAACTGGGAAGTAATTTCTATAGCACATATCTCTGATAAAGTCTCATTTCTCAAATATATAGAAAACTGAGTCAAATTTGTAAGAATATGAGTCATTCCCCAATTGATAAATGGTCAAAGGATATGAACAGATAGTTTTCAAAAGAAGAAATTAAAGCTATCTATAGTCATATAAAAAATGCTCTAAATCATTATTGATTAGACATGCACAATAAAACAATTCAGAGGTACCACCTCACACCAATTATATTGGCTAATATGACAGAAAAGGAAAATGGTAAATGCTGGAGAGGACATGGGAAAATTGGGACCCTAATGCATAGCTGCCAACCCCCATCAGTAGTATTCTAGTTGTTTGTAGTTGACTATATAGCCTTTGTCAGCTAGCTGAACGACTCAGCAGATTCAAAGCAACTAAGATTCTTGCCTAACCCTTTTTGGGCCTGGGCTACATCCTTAATCCGCTCTGGGAATGTTGTCATTCTAGCTTTTACTGAGTGCAAAGTCTACCCTGAAAAACCCTGTTATACTGGTTTGGCCCAGTTGGAAGATCTGGGGGCTAAGAACTTGGTTTGGCCCCTGGTAAAGACTCTATGCTTTTTACAACTTCAGCCCCTCTGAGCCTGTGATCTGCTCTGGGCCATCAGTTTTAAATTAGCTTTCTTTCTGTCTTGAGACTGAGCCCACAATATGTCACCATTTCCTGTTGCTTGGCTTGGAGCTCTGGGAGTTGATTCTCTCACTCTCTAGGCTGTACTTTCATCTACTTGTGTCTTGCTCTTGCCTCTCTATTTCACCTGTTATTGCCACTCTATTTCATCTCATATCTTAGATGAAGGGTTCTTCATGAAGGCTTCTTGAACTCTTGGACAAATTCAGCTCTGAAATGTATGCCTGCTACCATTTTTGCCTTCAAATTTTCTGTCATTCCAGGAGAGTCTTCCAAAGTCTCTCAGATCCTTGGAAAGTCTTCCAAGTGTCTGTGATCCCAAGAAGTATTTTTGAACATTTTGGGGTTTCAATAACTGAAGGCTACTTATTGATTTTTTAAAATGAGACTCTTTGGAGTATACTTAACATGAGCATTAATGGCCAGACTAATTAATCATGTTATTAAAATATATCAATTCAAATCTCAAAGTTCTGAGCTTTTATAGGCACATATAGGCCCAAAGCCTTTATGTTAGAAATATCCAGAAACTTAATGAGAGTTACTTTATTTCTAACATAATAGAAACAGAAGGATGAGAATATAGTAGTTGTAGGAAGCTTTTATTCTTTGTTATAAATATATCAGTGTTTATGAAAGGGAAAGTGGAAAGGGGACGATACTCATTGATTTTAATAGCCAAATAGCTTCTATTGACCATACAGGTATCAATCTGCATTGGACAATTAACTCAACTAACTTTATATCATTTTTACGATAGTAGCCTCACTTTAAATAAAGCTATTAGATACTGACAGATCAGTTCAACATCTGTAGGTATTATAGCAGCAAAATAGTGATGGAAGGTTATTGTCAGTGGAATGAATGTCATGTCAGTCAACTGTATTTCTTTTAGACAAGTTTCTTAGGACTTGCATAATTCCACTATTACTGGAACCTACAAGAAGTCAAGGAAGAAGTGCCCCCACTAGCTGAAGGAAGTTGTGGTCACAAAATTTAGAGTTTTATAGTTTATTATATAGGTAGTATATTGTATTTTGCTAACTGTTACCAGGTGAATAAACCCATAAAAACAGCACACAATAATCCCATCATCTGCTTTTCTTATTCCAATATGATATTAAAATAATCTCATTCAGCTGAAAATGATGAGTCACATTAATGTAATAAATGCATTCATTGTGCCTTTAAGGAAGGAATTCATTGAAATCTTAAATTTTTGTTGCCAATTAACTATGATCCAAAGAAGCTGTTTTAAAGAGAGAGACAGATAACATTGTTGTAAACTAACAACCTTTCCCTGTGAATCTCAGTCTCATGTAGTTGGCTCAAGAGATTCCCCTCTTCCAAACTTTTCATTTTCCAGCAAACCAAGTAGCAAGAATTAGGCCATAGCTAACTGGATGATGAAAGTCAATTTAAAACAGAGACCAAAGGACCATGTTTCATAGTGGGTGGAAACAAAAGTATCTGAGTCACCACTTAAAAGGATGTAAGGGAAGAAAGCCTATGCTCTGATGGAAGAACTCCTGGCAAAGGTTTCTAGCTCATACCTCTCTCCTCCATAATTTTTAGTGCCAGCAGCAGAAATAGCAACAGCAGGAGCAGCATTTCTATTGTGCTTTAAGGTTTGCAAAGCACTTACATGTGTTATCTCTTTTGATTCTTACAGCAGTTCTTCAACACAATTTATAGGCTACATGATACTTGTGTTTAGGAGAGAGGGAGGAGAGGTAGCACAGGAAGTAAAATAACTATAATGATGAAGATAAAGCATTTGTTAAACCAGACACTGTGCCAATTACTGGGGGATGGGAAAGAGGGGGGGAAGAGGGAGGAGAATACAAACAAGAAAATTCCTGCCCTTAAGGAGCTTACATTCCTATGGAGAAAAACTAGAGAGAAAAAAATAGAGCTAGAAAAGGAATGTGGATTTGGGGGTAGGATGGGTAAATGCTTGATAGCATGGTGTGAAAATGCTTTAGAGGCCTACTTCAGATCATAATAAGGCAAAAGATCACTACACTAATAGAGCCCAGCATGCCATAAGCAGAGTTTAAGGTTCTGGTGGGAAGAGAGGCAGCATTGTGTGGAAATGGTCATGAAATGGCAAATGAAAAGAGGTCAGTGTGTTTATTTCTAGTCAATAGTGAGCACAATATACAATATCATGGTATATGTATGTGGAGGGGGCTGTAGTTTCCTTAAACCCTGAGGCAGGGAAGGGGTGACACAAATGACCTAACTCAGAAATAAGTTTGAAAGCTGCTGCAGTGGCCCTTATGCTTACTAGCCAGAGTGAATCTTGAAGACGTTGGTAAGAGCTGATCATGTGTTAACTATCCATCTAAGGTTTCATATTAAAAGAGCCACAACACTTCCCTGAGGCAAGAGCAAAAGCTGTAGGATAGAGTTTCAGCTGGTAGAATAGTAGAGAAGCTGGGAATGTTAGCTTCTAAGCCAAATGAAAGCAGCAGGAGAGTTGTTAGGCCTTCATTTTCAAAGACGATCAATGACCTTCCCAGGTGATGTACTGACTTGCTAATGAATTGAATTTGAGTAAGGCAGTTCTACTCTCTCTTCCAGAGTCATGGCCATTGGAACAAATTGTACTTACATATTCTGTAAGAAGGGTGGGGGGGAATCTTCACATGCTTGGGAAAAACATCCCATTATCTCACTGACAGGTCTGATACTTGTCAATTACCCTCAACCTGGTTTAACCTGTCTGCCAAGATGGTTTTTACCGGGGCGCGGCTGCTGCCCATGCTACAGCATCTTGGAGACAAAGATGATTGGATGACAGATGGATACCAAAGGTGGATGAGCAGCCCTGAAAAGGTGTTAGTCCTCCCTGAACACTGTATACTGGTGTCTGAAGGCAAAGAACCCTTTAAGCTCTCAATTTCTGATAAATCTGATGGGTTAATTTATCCTCAGTAGAGTGGAGCTTTAGCAAATGACAGTTAAGAGATAACAAAAACCACACAGGCAACAGCATGACAATGGAAAAATTAATGGCAGCTTCAGAGGTGGAGAACAGTGGAATGCCACATGCAGAACTCTACCAATAACTGCTTGAGAGGCAGAGTAAAATGACAGCAGTCAGAAATTTCTCAGTCATGACAAAGAAGAACAGCTGGGAGACAGAGATCTGAGAGCTAGGAGAGGTTTTCCCACACATAATGCCTGGCAAATGGTGTGAAAGTTGTTCCTCACCTCACAGAATAAGTTTTCACCATACTTGTTCCCTTTCTGACATATAAATCTATAGGGGATTGTCTCCTGGGGATCAGGGATTAAGAATGGTTCTTATGAATAGGTTATCCTGCTATTGTTTGTTGTGTACACATTCAATGGAGGCTCATGCCATTTTTCTCCTCAGCACTGAAATCAAGTGATTTATGATTCAAGATACAAGATGCCGAAAGTTAAAGCAAAAATGAAGAGACATCTAAACCAAGAGAATAAAAGAGAACATATTTGGTTCTGGCAGAATGGTGCTAGATTTGGAATAAGAAGAACTAGGCTTGAATCTTGGTTCTTATACTTGAAACCTATGTGACATGGTAAAGTCCTCAACTTCCCTAGATCTCTATTTTCATGCATAAAGTGAGGAGATTAAACTACTAGTTGCCTTCTGAAATTTCTTTCAATGGATCTATGATCTGTTTTGAATTTATCAATTTCATTTCTTATAAAGTTTTAATAATATGAACTAACCTTTTTATAATTCTAGGGCATAAGACTAGCTCCCTTAATATAAACTAACTTGTGTTAGAGCAGACTTCTGTTCTTGAAGTCAGAAGACATGCATTCTAATCCTGACTGCACACTAGCAATGTGATGTTGGGTACAAGAAACTTGACTTCAACATCTCACCTTGACTATACTTCACTCTGGCTATCATTCTGTTAATACTTGGTGGCGCTACTACTACTACACTTGTCTTGGGATTTGGCTATCCCAGTTGGGGAGATACTAAGATGTATAACTGGCCTCAGACTCCTGACCATGCTTCATTCCTATCATAAGCCACACCCACTTTCCACTCCTTGTTCTGGAAACAAAAATAAGGAATAACATTGCCTCTGGAAGGTGCATGTCAGTTGACTGTCCTATGGTCCAAGCTACCATTTTTGTGACTTCCTAGACCAAAATCGCTCCCCAATATTCATTTTTTTCTTCCTATTATAAGCTCCTTGAGGGCAAAGATTGTCTTTTCATTGTATTTATATCCTTAAAATTTAATACAATTTTATTAATGCTTTTTCATTGATTCATTCACCTCTTTGGGCCTCTTCTTTAACTATCAAATGAAAAGGTTGAATATATAAGGTCTTACCCTGCAGTAAAACTGTATTATTTTAAGGACCTTTTTCAGTTATCTTCTCCACCAGGTCTATGAGAGGGAAAGAGACAAGCATCATTCTTGACCACTTATATGCAATGACACTTTCACCAGGTATATGACAAGGATAGAATTTGAGAGGGAGAAAAAAAATGCAGCAAAGGATATATTAATGACTAGTTAATTAGTGAAAGCAGGCTTGAGAGGAGGAGTGGAAAACATAAGGATGAAATCAAGGAGACTTAATTATATACCGTTATTGAAATTTATGTTGAGTCAGTCATAGTGACCCCATTGTTTCCAGTGTGACTTGTCTACCCCCACTGTTAATCAGTCTGTTGGGAAAGGCATCACCCAATCTGTTGGGTGAGGCAGCGAGCATTTTGACCTAATTTTCTTTTTGGTGTTCAGGCAGGACCAGCACCTCTGGTGTGAAGGCTTATTGAACCAGGACTGCTCATCTGCCTTTGGTGTCCACCTTTCGCCTAACTCTTACCTGGGGTTCTAAAAAGCTGTAGGATGGGCAGTGGCCAATAAAACTATCTCAATAGAAGGGCTAAACCAGTTAGGGATACTGACAGGTCTTAAACCTGTCAGTGAGGTAGGTGGATATCTATCCCAAGCATGTGAAGATTTCCTCTAGTAGAATGTTTGGATGAGAACAACTTGTTCCAATGGCCATGAAGGCACTGTGGAGTTCTTAGAGCTTGATCAGACATCAAAGATGCCAAGGTCATCCACTGTATCCTGAACCATCTCCAGTCATCTTGACTTTTGTCCTACCACTCTGTCTCACTTAAATTCAATTGATGCAAATCAAGATATAGTTAGGACATTACCCCATGATGTCACTGGTCTTCTTCAAAAAGGACAAGCAACCTTCTAGACCTTCCTCCTTATCTCTAATCACATTTTCCTATGATGCCACAATGGGGGAGGAGCTGAGATGCAATTGCCCATCCCTTATCAGGATTGTCTTGCTCTTATTATGAAAAGTTGGCTTTAAAAGCAATCTCCATTTTGAAAACCAAGTTGGCCTTGGTGACAAACCCACCAATACTTTCTTTCTGCCCTGGTGTTTGTTTTTTTTAAATAAACTCCTTTTAACTTTCTCTTCCTGAGTTTTGCCTCTTTTATCAGAGAAAAGGCCCAAACATGAAATTTTCTTTTCAAAATCATGACTGAATAAGTTGTAGTGCATGCTTGTGACGGAATACTACTGTGCTATAAAAAATGATAAGCTCAATGATTTTTAAAAAACATGGTAAGACTTGAACAAAATAATGAACAGTGAAATGAACAGAACCAAGAGAACATTGTATACAGTAATATTGTTTTAGAATGTTTTTATTTTTTATTAATTTATTAATTAATTTATTAATGATTTTATTAATTTTATTAATTAATATTAATTTATTGATGATTTTATTAATATTGTTTTAGAATGATTTTGAACAAATAAGTTATTTTTGGCTATTATAAATACCCAAATTAACTATGAAGGGCATATAAAGAAAGGTGCTTTCTGCAATCAGAGAAAGAGCTGGTAAATAGAAATATATGGAGAATAATTTTACATATATATATTTCTATATATATATATATACATACATGTTTGTGTCTAATGGTGGCTGTGAGGGGGGAGGGAAGAAAAAACAAATTTATATGATAATTTTATTGTATATTTGAAAGGAATAGTAAGTTGTATATGGTAGATTTGCAGTTTCATGTACAATCATCTTTTCATTGAATATGTTATAGAAATGCTTGTTTTATTCCATAAATTTAAAATAAAATTTAATAATAATTCAAAAGAGCAAAATTAAATCATCTTTCCAAGGTCCTTCTATTATTAATGCTGAGGGAGAAAAAAATGTTAATAGAGAGTATCTAGGTCACCCACAAATAATCTTGCTCTGTGTTTGACTAAACAGACTGCTTTAGATTATATGAGAAACTGAGGAACAGGCTTATTCCAATGATTAAAAGTTCCAAAGTCAACTACAAGTCATGTCATTATCTCCCTGATGTCAAGGTCCTCTTCAAGAAGACCTAGATTAAAGTCCCACCTCTGAATTTACTGGCTGTGTGAGGGTTATTCATATTTGTGCATGTGTGTGTGCATGCATGTGTGCATTGAGCACTAGGTACTACATGTTTGTTTTGTTTGAAACAATCTGATCCCAGTTTTCACCCAGAGGTACTCATCTTCTTCCACTCTCCACTGAAAAAATCAAACTCATATTTCATTATTAAAATTTTGCTATTATTTTCTATGATTTTAACTCTACTCTTGATTGGCATGCCATATGATTAAGGGCCTCTCCTACTACCTACCCGTTTTCATACCATTTTATTTGAATCATTTTCATCCATAGCACTACATTCTAAGAAATATCACTTCTTTTTCCTTCCCAAAACTTCTCTAGGACATTCCAGTCTGATTCTCTTTCATGTTTTTTTTCCCTCATAAATGTTTACTATTTGTTCCCTCAATGACCTTCAAATACCTAAAAGTTATTAGTCTTATCTCTTCTTTTGACCAGACCAGATAAGAATGCTTTGGTCCTTTTCTTTGTTTCACTGCTTCCCCATTCCAAAAAACATCTTAATTGAGGAAGGAAACAACATGGTGCAGTGAAATGACTTATCCTCTAATATTCTTTGTTCTCTCTCTGCATTTTTGAGTTCTGAATTCCCCAAGGTTTTTGGAATTTCCACCTTTATTGAGATTTACTTCTATGTGTCCTAAAGAACTGATTTACTTGTTTATCTATTACAATTATTCTTTAAGAGCTCAAATCCACATCATTTCATGATCAGAACCATTTATTGAGTTTCTAAGATGTTTCAAGGATTGTAGTGGGAGTTCTATCATCTTTTCCTCTGACATGCTTCTTGTTACAGTGTTGAGTCTATTATTATATCATTTCAACACTTTTTGTTTTGACGTATAATATTTATTCATTGCATTGGAGATTCTTTTTTGTTGTTCACTGTTTTATTGTTTCAGTCTGGCTTTTTTCCCTGTGAGATTTTAATTGTGATAGTCTTTCCCCCTCCCCCACCTTTTGTTGTTTGTTGTTTAGTTAATTTGACTCATGTTTTTTTCTCTTATACTCTGCTTAAGTATGAACTTTCAGCTGTTTTGCTAGAAAATACTCTTACAAGGGAGCCGTATCCTGAAAAACAGAACATCTTTTCTAATTATTCCAGAACATCAGTACAAGTGCTCTGGGACCTAACAGTATTCTCCAAGATAGCTCCATTTCAAATGAGAAATTGAGCCAACAAACAAAGAAAAACAGCCATAATTATTCATAATCTTCCATAATTAATGGAAGAGTTGTTCAGAAGATGAATGAGCAACACTTTCTTTTCTAATCCTGATCTCAGAAACACAAGGAAGCATGGATAGCCAAGGGAGCACTAGCATTTTTAAAAAATCTCTAATCTTGCCCTTGATTCAGATCTTATATGGGAGGTTTTATAAACTTGACACAAACTCAGGTGTATTTTTTTATGGGGAATAGGCTAATGGAAACATGTTTCCACTGTAATCCATGCAAATGACTGTTGGAATTGAAAGTGAACATACCTAATTATAAGAAAATAAGAAAAATGCCGCACATCAAATTCACTTTTGAAATTTATTTTTTCTGATTACTGTTCTATTTTACTGACATATTAATATACTTTCTCAGACCTCTTCTACAACTTTTTCCAATTATAATTAATGAAAAGAGAGGGGTGAGACTACCAACTTTCACAGCAGTTAACAAGTTCACAAAATAACAAATGAGACAGTAAAATTTTTCTATAGTTAAGGATGCTCAGACACTTCCAGTGGGATTTTGAATGAGATAAGAAAAGTTTGTAGGGTTAATCAAACATCAAATAAGTTCTGAAATATTTTGAATTGGATGAAATACAAAACATGTTTTGCCTTCAGCATTTTCCCCTTAGTTTTAAATTCCCTATGTATTTTAGAAGAAATATAATACTCATTTTTCTGACTCATTCACATAGAATATGTGAACATATTATTTCATAAATGTTATTTGATGACCATAAAGCCTTCTGAGCCCTTTTCTCCAAAATGGTAGGAAGATACACGTTGCAAAATCTTATGGATTTTAATCCACAAAAACAAATCTGGCTTGAAACTCAATTTGTCAAAACAAAAAGTTAAACTCAGAAATTGGTAAAAACTCACCTCCTTGATCATTATTATTTCACTGTAACTTCTTTAGCTTTACTTTTGACAATAAAATAACTTAGGATATCATGAAGATCCTGTGAAAGATATCACTAACAGAATTTTTACAGTGAGAAAAATAACTCTAATTTACTGACTATATTTGTGACCAACAAGGGGAGGGATACTTTGTCTTTCCTGTGTTCAATGTAGCCTGATACTAGATTTGGAATTATCTTTCTTGATAACTCAAAATCAAAAAGAGATATCATTTACTTGAACCTAAGCAAATAATTTCATAAGGTACCTCATGTAATTCATGAGGGAAAGATGGAAAGATATAGGTTAGATTAAATAACCACATAATTAAAGAAATAAGTAAATTCAGTCCTGCTTTAACCACTGGATTCAAATTAGATATCATTTGATGTCAATTTAGAAGGTTGTAATGATAAGTGAATTTGAAGATGTTCCCTGCCCCTTAATAGGCCCATGTGACCTGTTTTGGGCTTTGGCCTAGCCCTCAACCTGAATCACATGGAACCAAAGGAAGAAGTTGCCGAACAGGTGGAACAGGAAGAGTGAAGCAGAGTATGTTAGAACTGGGAGAAAAAGGAGGCAGAGCTGAGGCAGAGCCGATTGTGAGTGAAAAAGAGTGTGATTTTGCCTAAGGGAGCTTGTTTGTGGGAAGGCCTGATGGAGGGAATGCTTGGAGATGGCTGTGCTCCCTGAATGGATAACGTGTATAGATTTCTCTGCTACTATGATGGATTTGACTTTCTAGTGTTTAAATAAATGTCTTGGTTTCATCTTTGAGGAAGAGAGTTTATATTTTGTGAATTTACTTTGGAAATGTGCATGCATATTCATAACGGCTGCTGTGGGTATTGTATTGGCATTACAAATGGTGACGAGGATGTGATCATGAGATAGGATGAGGAGACAGAAAGGCTCTAGGGAAGGACATGTGTAACTTGGGATGGGAGGATTTACCTTATTCTTCTCTGGTGAGAGAATGGGCTAAAAGCACAAGGCTGTGAAAACTGGGAACCAAGGCTACAGAAGGGAAAACTCAGAGAGTTTTAGAAAGATGTTTGCAAGGAATACCAATAGAACCAGGGAAAGGAATGGCAGGGATATGTAGAAGAGGGTGGGCATATTAACAACCTATATAAAAGTAGAGACAAATTGCTGGAGGAAAAGATTCAGTTGAAAAAGGAGTTAACTGATTTGCAAGAGAAGTTTTCCATGCTACAGCATCCAAACTTTCTTTTAAAAGAGCATGGTAAAAAGTATTACATGGTAACAGAAAAGACAGTTATGAGAGTGTCTCAGAAAAAAAAAAAGAAAAGAAGGGAAAAGTTAACAACAGGAAAGTGAATACAACCCTTGCATTGAGGCCCAGACACCTGGGAGGAAGGTACATGGGAGGATAATGAAATTTAGATGAGTTTTCTAGGAATGTGGGCACATGTCCAATACTACAAAGGAAGTAGGAGATCCAGGGGGGCCACACAATGCTTAAGGAAGTAACTGAGGATTTTTCTCAGCAGAAAGTCACAGATATTTTCAGTCAATTTACCTCCCAAATGGGAGAATATTAGTACCTTGGATAGGGAGAATCAGTGATGAAGGGGCCTGAGGAATGTGGATAAATAACATAGATTGTTTGAAATTCATAGGTATTAGTCAGAAGGCTTTTGTACAGCAAGTGTTTAGGGATTACCATATTCAAGGAGGTAACAATGGAACTAATATGTTAGTTTTAGCTGCCAGGGACTGCAATAAATAGTATCCCACTGACTCTATATGGCCTAGTGGAAATAGACCCTGGTATTTACTTAGAGACTGTATGAGAAAGTTAAAGGAAGAGGTAATGAAAATTGCAATAATGATCAGAGACAGTAAGACTTATCATAGCACCCCCTTAATGTATCCTCATAGAAATATGATAGTGAGGATTACTCCTTCTGCTTATAAGCACCTGATTCTGACTCTACTTATTGGAGAAATAGGGTACCTTCTTTCAAAGGTGCTGGATAAGATTTCACAGTTAGGTGACTTAGGGGAATAGGAAAAAAATAAATTTCCTCAAGAGAGAAGAGCAAATAGCCAGAGAATTCTAAGTTAGAATAGATTAACAGAGAGAGAAATGTTTACTGCTTTGTTAAGAGCGCGGATAGATTTTGGAAGAATAGATGGTATTCCAACTAATGAACTATATAAGATATACCAAGAAAAGGGACTTAATATTACCTCCTTTTGAATCATTATATTCAAGTTTGTCACAGCTTCAGGGAGAATAGAAAATTGGCCAAACCCAATTCAGATTAAAGAAATATACAGGCGAGATTACAGACCCCACTTCAGTTTAACCGTATACCAGAAAAATGGATCAACTACTGTAACTAGGGCATTAATGGATCCTAGGGCAGAGGCCTCTCATATATGAAAACTCTGTAGTGAAGAAGACAGGAGTTATTGTAGCTCTAGTAGATTCATGAACTCCAGAAGCATGGCTGACACTATATTTACCCTGCTTCTGGTTATTGTCTCCTTATTCTTTTTAACCTTTGTTTCTTTGTTTAACCTGTTTGTTAGATTTCTCTCCTGCAGGCTTAGAGCCCTCCACTTGTACATGACTGACTGCTCAAGCTGCATGTCTCCTCCTGTCTATGACTGTGATATATCACCTGTGGAACTGGCATCAACCAAGCTCTAGATACCAGCTAAAGAACTGACCCCTTGAATGGGACCTCTCAAGGCAGGGACAGCTCTATGTCCAATCTCAGCAGGAAGTAGTTATAGAAGAGGAGACCCTCACCCCTAGCCCCAAGGGATTTGGGGGTCCCATTGTTTGAAGGTGGAATGATGGGGTGCTTGTGCTCAAACCCCCACTTTAAGATATTATTTTATGTGTTTATTTTCCATTATCACTATTATCCCTGTTATATTGTTGGGAAGTTGTGTTGATACCAGGTACCCCTAAACTACCAATGGTGGGAGAAACTTGCCAAACAGGTGGAGCAGGAAGAGTGGAGTAGAGAGAGAGTGGGGTGGAGTTGGGAGAGAGAGGAGGCAGAACTGAGGAAGAACAGCTAGCATGAGTGAGAAAGGGAGTGATTTTTGCCTAAGGGAGTTTGTTGGTAGGAAGGGCTGATGGAGGGAAGGCTTGGGGATGACTGTACTCCCTGCATTGATAACATGTAAAGATTTCTTCTTTACTATGATGGATTTGGCTTTCTGGTTTTTGAATAAATGTCTTGCTTTCCTTTGAAGAAGAGAGTTTATATTTTATGAATTTACCCTGGAAATATGCATGTAAATCCATTACAGTTGCTGTGGGTCTCACATTGGCATTACAAAGGTGATCTCTAATAAATTCAGCAATCTGTACTTAGCTCTATGCTATTCAATACTTTTATCATTCATTTTGTTGACATTATAGATGGTATTCATATTAATTTTGCAGATGACTCAGAGACTAGGAGAAATAGCTAACAAACTATACAAAAGAGTCAGGATTCAAAAAATTTTCAACAAGATGGAAAATTGGACCAAATCCGGTAAGTGAAACTTTTTTTGGAACGTCCTATGATTTCATTGGTGCAAAGATGTTTCAAATCTTTAGGATAAAAATAAGTTTATAAATACAAGGGCTTCCATTTGGGTTGGGATAAAGTTAATTTCAAAATTACCACATGGGAAAATTATGTTTAGAAAGAAATTTACTCTAAAAAGATCTGGAATTGACTGCAAGCTCAATATGAATTAGCAGGGTAATACATCATCCAAAAAAGAGAGAAATGAAGCAAACTCCTGGAAGATGTAGAGAAGACAGACTTGAAGGCACAAATAGAGGAATAGTAGGCAAGAAGAAGAGTCAGCTCTTCAACAGGAGTAGAGTATGGGCAAACTTTTAAAGGTTTGTTTTGTTCTTGTTTGTTTGTTTTAGTGTAGCAGTCATGGCCATACTCACATATAACCTAAATGTAGTAATCTCTCCTCAGCCTGCTAGTGTACTCATTACCATATTACTCTTATATCGCAGGTTGTGAGATATTCCAGAGTATGTCTGGATATTTCATTATTATTTACTAAAATTGTGAAAAAGGCTCATTAATGAATCAATCAGCCTTGAGCCACCACCCCAATTCATTAAATATTATTTTAATTAATTTAGCAAACAATTCATCTAATTTAAACATAATTCATTATTAAATAAAATTTGATATGTTATTATCATCTATATAATAAACTAAAGAAACTTCTTTATATAAGCAATTGTTCATAACTGCCTATAAATCAAAACAATCCAATAATGGCATAAAGAATAATAAAAGCAAGTAATCATTTACAATGTTTCAGTTGTAAGAAAGATCAAAGCAGAGTTACCTCTATCTCTTCAACTGCTCACTTTTTCAGTTCACTTCTGGAATATAATCCCACCATTTAACAGTGGTCAAAATTTTTAAGATTACAGTGCTCTTGTGATGTTTAAAATGGTTCAAGAGACATAGTTTCTGGGTAATTTAACCATTGTATTAATAAGGCTAGCAGATTATTAATAAAAGGATGGTCATTTAGCCGTGTCTCTTAAACCAAAGACAGTAAGGTCACAGTTTATTTGTCCTTCAAGGAAAAGGTGTTCCTGAGGGGTGGCAATCAATTTGAATTGGTTAACAAAAAGACAGGTGTGGGCTATATTAAAATGAAGAACTTGGGATATGTCACTCTAATCTTGATCAAAAAGATGTCAATTTCATTATCACCTGTCTTACTAATAGGGAGAATCAACACTTCACCAGACCTGTCTGAGAAAATACAATGAGCAGGAATATGTTCATTTGTCTAAATATAGAATTTCTTTTACTGTCTAATTACATATTGGTCTGGAAAAATCTCTAAGAGAGATTTCCCACACTCCTTGGTTTATAGATGAGGAAGTAGAAAAGGGGGAAAACCTTGGTCCTAATTCAATAATTAGTTATCAGAATATACTGATAACCTCCTAAGTAAAAATAGACCTACTTAAAAGAGAGAGACCTGAAAGCCACATTTAATTAAAAGGTGCCATACAGGAGCAGAGTCAAGATGGTGGAGAGAAGCCAAGAAGTTGCCTGAGCTCTTCACAGTTTCCCTCAGAAAGAATGTTAAATCAAGCCTCTAAATAGATTCTGGAGCAACATAACAATTTTCCAGCTTAAAATAACTTATAAGGACTTCAGGATAAGTCTGTCTCACTTGGGTGAAAGGGAAGTGTAGCCCTGCACAAACAATGTTTGCGCTAGCCAGCAGGAAGCTCTTAACCACAGAACAAATCAACAACTGAGGCCCCTGGGTCCTGTGAGACCTCTAGTCCCAGCACAGAAAGCAAATTGCCACCTCTGGAACCTGGGCAACAACAGGTGAGATTAGACTCGGCTACCTCAGTGTAGTACGCAAGAAACAGCACCAGAGGCCTCTGCATGAGAAACTTGGGAAAAAGTCCCCTTTGCCCCAGTAGTAGAGCTCAACTTTAAAAGACATGTAAAAAAATGAGCAAGAAAAAAAAAGAACTTTGACCATAGAAACATACTGTGGTGACAGGAAGATCAAAACAATCTCAGAAGGGGATAACATTGTCAAAATGCCAAATATGAATTGATCTCAAGTCCAAGAAGTCTTCTTGGAAGAGCTCAAAAACGATTTTAAAAGTCAAATAAGAGAGACAGAAGAAAAACTGGGGAAAGAAATGAGAGGTATGCAAGAAAGAATTAGTAATGTGGAAAAGGGACAACAAAAAATTGCTAAAGAAAATAATTCTTTAAAAAATACAATTGGTCAAATGGAAAAAAATCCACTGAAGGAAACAACTACTTGAAAAGCTGAATAGGCCAAATGGAAAGAGTTGTAGAAAAGCTAATTGAAGAAATTAATTACTTAAACATCAGAATTGGTAGGAAAACAAAGAATAGTTTGCTTGTCAGATTTCTGAAGAACAGAAGAATTTATGACCAAAAAAGAGTTAGAGAACATTATGAAATACAAACTGGATAATTTTGATTATATTTAATTGAAAAGTTTTTGCACAAACAAACCCAATGCAACCAAGATTAGGAGGGAAGTAGAAAATTGGGAAAGATTTTACAACCAATGTCTCAGATAAAGGCCTCATTTCTAAAATATGTAGAAAATTGAGTCCAATTTATAAGAATACAAGTCATCCTCCAATTGATAAATGGCCAAAGGATATGGACAGGCACTTTTCAGAGAAAGAAATTAAAGCTATCTATAGTCATATGAAAAAAAATGCTGTAAATCACTACTGATTAAAGAAATGCAGATCAAAACAACTCTTAGGCACCACTTCATACCTATCAGGTTGGCTAACATGACAAGATAGGAAAATTATGAATGCTGGAGAAGATGTGGAAAAATTGGAACACTGACGCACTGTTGGTGGAGTTGTAAATTGATCCAACCATTCTGGAGAACAGTTTGAAACTACACCCAAAGGACTATACAAATGTATATACCCTAGACCACTTCTAGCACTGTATGCCAACAAGAACATAAACATAAGGAAAGGACCCACATGTACAAAAATGTTTATAGTGAATAATTTATAATATAGTGAATATTTATAGTGAACTTTTTGTGGTGGCCAAGAACTGGAAATCAAGGGGATGTCCTTCAGTTGGGAAATGGCTGAACAAGTTGTGGTATATGAATGTAATGGAATACTATCTTGCTATAAGAAATGATAAATAGGAAGACTTCAGAGAGGCCTGTAAGGACTTATATGAACTGATTATGAGTGAGGGGAGCAGAACCAGGAGAATATTGTACACAGTAACAGCCACATTGTGTGATGATTGACTTTGATAGACATAGCTCTTCTCAGAAATGCAAGGACTTAAAACTCCAAAAGACTCATGATGAAAAATGCCATCCATATTCAGACAAAGAAATATGGAATCTGATTGCAGACCAAAATATACCGTTTGCTCTTTTTTTGTTTTGCTTTTTTTTTCTCATGGTTCCTCCCATACATTCTAATTCTTCTATACAGAATAACTAATGTGAAAATATACTTAATAAGAATATATATGTAGAGTCTATATTGGATTGCATACAGTTTTGGGAGGGAAGGGAGGGAGGCAGAGAAAATAAAAATAGAGTTGGGCAAGTGGAAGCTAATGACTCAGTGAGACATCAAGTATCAGTCAAACAAAATTAAAGGAGTGAAGAAATAGAAGAAAGCATAAAATTCCTCATGAGAAAAACAATCAACCTGGAAAATAGATCCAGGAGAAATAATTTAAGAATTATTGGACAACCAGAAATCCATGATTGAAAAAAGATTATTTCTTGACCTACACATTTATTGTGATCTTGGGATAGAAAGATGGACTACTGTAGTTTCTCCTTTGATTTTGCAATCACTACTCAGCCTCACTTTCTTCTTAGACCATTTCTGGAGTAATTATGGAACAAAGTGATATATGGTGCTTCTTCCAACTCTGCCATCGTGGCTGTTCTCAAGTTTTGCAGCTAAAAGGACTCAGAATGTTGGGAAGAACAGTGCCAATTGACAGTTTATAGAGAAGGTTGAGAAATGTATTGTTGTGAAATACCTCTCCCTATGACTTCAATGATTTTATATATATATATACATATATACATATATATGTATATATATATATATATTGATCCATAGTCCTGTCACACTGGTCTCCTGGTCGTTCCATTAAAAAAAAGCCCCATTTCTCAGTCATAAGCATTTTTACTGGCTGTCCACCCCACCTGGAGCACTCTCCCTCCTCCACTCCCAACTTTCTGACCTTTCTGGCTTCCTTTAAATACCAGCTAAAATTCTGTGGTTGTGTGTTCATCCTTCATTGCAGAAGAAGACCATGCCATCAGAGAAATAATGACATGACTTGCACTTGACTTTGTTTTGAGTGAGGGAGGGCTATGGCTGTGCAGGTCACCAGCCTCACTTCTCCTCCAGAGCCATCTGAATCCGGTAAGCAGATTTTCATCAGGATGACTGGAGATGACCCAGGATGAGTCAATTGAGGTTAAGTGACTTGCCCAAGGTCACACAGCTAGTGAGTGTCAAGTGTCTGAGGTGAGATTTGAACTCAGGTCCTCCTGACTCCTGCACTGGTGCTCTATCCACTGCACCACCTAGCTGCCCCAACTAAAATTCTACCTTCTACCTTCTACAGGAAGCCTCCCTCCCCTCTTCTTAATTCCAGTGCTTTCTTTCTTTTAAGTATTTCGTATTTATCCTGCATATAGTTTGCTTTGTGTATATGTATATGTGTGTGTGTGTTTATATGTTGTCTCCCTCATTAGACTGTAAGCTCCTTGAAGGCAGGGACTGTCTTTTGTCTCCTTTTGTGTCCCCAACAATTACCACCATGCCCATACCACACCATAGTAGGCATGTAATAAATGTTTGCCAAAATGAATTGAATGAGAAATTGAATCCACAGGGATTTTGTGAAAAGTCAGTTTAAAATAATTTAAGAGGAACTACCTCACAGTATGGAATCCGAAAGAAGGTATGTTTATATATGATCCAAAATGAGCTACGAGAAATCTGTATTATGTATGTTTTTCCCTACACTTATGAACTACAATCCATGAGAAACTATGAAACTGAGAGTTGAATAAGGATGAACTTCCTTCTAAGGAGAACTATGTTAGGTGGAATTTTATGGGGAAATTTTACAGAGAATTTTATGAACAGTTTTAGGAAGGATTATTTTCTGTATTTTTGAAAAGAAGACAAAGAGAAAGGAATACTCCTAAGGAGAAATATGAAGATCCCTTAAACATACTTTAATTGTTATCTAGAGTGATTCAGTTGATTTGCAATTGTTTTAAGTTAAATGGAGTCAACTAATTGATATACTGAGAGTTTGAGGTGGCTTTGATGGTGACATTGATATTAGTTGTAGCCAAAATTTTTTTTAATAATATGTGTACACATACATGAGTGTATGTACATGTATGCATAAAAATGTTTATTATTGCCCTTATTTGCTAATAAAGTATACAGTCAGGTGGCACAGTGGATAGAGCACCATGCCTGGAGTCAGGGGCAGCTAAGTGGTGCAGTGGATAGAGCACCACTGCAGGAGTCAGGAGGACCTGAGTTCAAATCTCACCTCAGACACTTAACTGAGCTGTGTGACCTTGGGCAAGTCACTTAACGCTGATTGCTTCATCCTCGGTCATCTCCACTCATCCCAATGAATATCTGGTCACTACTGGATTCAGATATCTCTGGAGGAGAAGTGAGGCTGGTGCCCTGCACAGCCCTCCCTCACTCAAAACAAAGTCAAGTGCAAGTCATGTCATCATTTCTCTGATGGCAGCGTCTTCTTCAGCAATGAATGATGAATATATGCCTGGAGTCAGGAAGACCTGATTTCAAATCCAGCCTAACTTACTAGTTAACTGTGTTACCCTGAGCAAATAAGTTAAACTCTATCAATCTATTTCCTCATCTGCAAAATGGGGTCAATAATGGCTTCTACCACCCAATGTAATTGTAGGAATAAAATGAGATCACACTTGTAAAGCATTTTACAAACATCAAAGAGTTAGGTAAAAGCTAGCTATTATTATTTTAATGTAGATCAATAGGAATTATTAATAATGAGAAAGAGATTTCTATATTTCATTTAAAAAGTAAGAGACTCTAGAGAGTTGATTAATAAGTATCAATTGCAAATTGTTCGATGAAAAACAAATGTTCTAATATATCCCTCAAGTAGTCATATAGTTCATAATTAATAAAGTAAATTTTTAGTCATTAGTGAAATGTCAGGAAGACACTGAGGAGTCAGTGTGGTCAGACTCCAGACTCCTAAAACTTCCTAGAGGTGAAGATCATGTCCTTTCATATCTGATAGATAGATAGATATACATATATATATGTACATGTATATACATTTGTACATATTATGTATTTTCAAGAGCTTTTTCTCCAGGATATAAGTGGTTTTCTTCTGAGGAAGAATTTCTAACCATTAACAATCATATAAAAGATTACTTCAAATTCCTAATAAAAGAGAGAAATGCAGACCAAAACAACTCTAAAATTTCATCTCATACACAATCAGCAAAGATGACAAATTTTTAGTCAATGTTGGAGGTGTTAGAGGAAGAAAGACATACAAATATACTATTGTTGGAGCTGTGCAATCATCCAACTATTCTGTCAAACAATTTGAAATTATCCTAAGAAAGTAATTAATGGTCACATATCCTTTATCATTTATATCATTAGCTAATCAAATGGTTTTTACATCCTTATCACTATGGCTTTATTGACCTACCATAAATATACTCATATTCAGTATCCTCCTGGCTTTTGTTAAAAATAGGAATGTGTTAAATATGATACAGCTGTTGTTCAGGCTTGTTAAACCCATAGCATGAAATTTGCTTCCATTTATGGACCAATGTACATTGGGGTGTCATATGTAATGGCAGCCCCAAATATGGTTTAGCACATTTTTTCACTAGCATTACATGAGAAATTAGTAGTTCTGACTCCAAACAAAAGAGCAATGTTCTTTTTAGCATATTTTGTGAAATTTAGTTAGAATACTATTTGTGCTATTATGAGCTTTATCAATAAAGCTCATTTTTAAAATTAAATGATGTAAGGCAAGCAGATCTCCACTGGGTATTCAGAAACATGGAGGTCTAGACCCAGCTCTGTTACTTGTTATCTATGTGATCTGGGACAAGTCACTTAACCTCTGTGGGTCTCAGATTTCTCTCCCATTAGACTGTGAGTTCATTGACTTAAAGAATATATCTTTAAAATTTGTTTGTATCAACATAGTGCATGATATGTATTAATTACTTAGTAAATGCATGTTGACTTGATGACTCATCTCTCAAGCCTCTTCTTGTTCTAACAACTTGTGATTCTAGGTCCCTTGATCTCTAAGACTTGATCTCTGAGGTCCGTTCTATGGTTGTCTGAAGTAAGCAAAATAAGGAGGGATCTGTAATTTGCAATTACCTGTGTTCAGATGGAAAATTTCAATTCATGGTCTTTCCTCCCAGGAGGTGGATATTATAAAACAGCAATAGAAAGGTTATAGGATGGTCTGAGGACTACAAATGATTTCCACGAACTTCTTTAATTTGTGATAGCATCAAGTCAAAAGCATATTGTACACTTTTAGTCAAAAATTATGGGTTTTTGGAAACACTGGCACACACTTTTACACTATCTGACAAAACCATTTGTACCTAGGCTGTGACTTCACCTGGTGTCTTTCATTTTTCCTTGCATAAAGACAGGGTGCAACAAAGTAATAGAAAAATGGAAAACATCTTTGACAGAAAATTAGATTGCAGCTGTGTAACTGGAGAGCACAACCATAAATCAGAATGTCAAATCCAAAACACATGACATTTTGCAAGTTCTCCATGTGCGTTATAATGTGATTACAGCCTGGATGCTATTATGATTTAAAACAAAGTCTTTCATGCTAGAAACAAAATGTGGAATGTGAGGCGCCCGGGGGAGAGGACCAGGAGCTAACAACTTACCCTTGACTGTCAGAGAGGTGGGCTACAGTATTCAATATTTTAAGAACTTGTTTGTCATGAGAGAGAGAAAAATATATATAGATACATATAATAGAAGAAGAAAACAAGAACAAGAACTCCTCAAGGCAGAGATCTTAACATAAGGGACAAATTAAAGTGTTCAACTCTATCTGAATTTTTTTTATAAAAGCAAAATCCTAGAGCCAAATATGAAGATTACAGAAGTCATTCTTTCCTGTCTATCACATAAACAAATGACCCAGCTGTTATTGCTAAGATTCCAGTTTTAAACTTGGAATTTCTTGTATAAACTTCGATGTAATGGTATTAAAAGTGTCATAGGCAATGAACATCTAACCCTACTCAATAAATTGTAGGCTCATGGCATGAACTTCTAGAACTGTTAAAGACTGTTGGACCTTTTTGTAGTTTAAGTAATTTCCAAATTGGGCAGTTCTCCAGGTATATTTTCAAACAATGTAACCAAGAAAATACCATATACCGAGTCCATCAGACATATGAAAAAAATGCAAAGGAGAAAAAGCTGAGGTATAAGACAATGCAAGTACCAAATGATCACTCCGGGGAGCTTGGAATCAGATCCTTTAAGAAAAGGGAATGTTTTAATTCTAACAGATGGAACCATGAGCTAATCTCTGTTCCCAAAGGATCTTAACCGGTCCTGTTTTGAGTCTGTCTTTGGAGACAGAGTGGTCATTTTAAGGGGGGGTGGAGGAAGTAATTAGATTTCACTATGGGTGGGAAGAGAAGAGGAAAGATTTGATATGAATGGAACTGCTAGGGGCTAATAAATTGCTCTGAGTCCTACTGATGTGGAGAAAATTTGAAGATGATGCTTTACATAGGTTTTTTAAAAAGTGGGGAACATGAGGAGAGAAGCAGTAGAGACTGCATTCCTTTTTCATTTTAGATACATTAGCATCTACCTATTTTTTCATGGTTTACAGCATGTCTAAAGTGAGAAAAACATATGAGAAACTGAGTTGCTTTCTTGTGACTTCAGTTGAAATTAATCATCAAGGAAATAAAGAGTCTTACTTTTTGGAACCTCAAGAAATAATTTCATTGTCCTAGTAAAAAGAGCTAAAAAAAAAAAAGATAGGTTAAGTGACTGTCACGTAGTAGAAACAAATGAATAGATTCAGAGAAAAAGGAAAGGATCATAGTAACTCTTTTTGTAGTGGCAAAAAGGGCTGTGGTGGGGTGGGGGGGGGGAGGTGTTTAGGGGATGGCCAGCAATTGAGGAATGGTTTTGTTTTGGCATATTAATATGATGGAATACTATTGTGCTCTTAAGAAATTAAGAAATAAAATATTTCCAAAAGATTATGAAATGACATATGAACTGATGCAACTTGAAGTAAGCATGCCCTGAAGAATAATGTATTACAGAAATAGCATAATAATAAACATTTGAGGACTTTTCACAAACTTACGAAAATGAGCAGAACTAGGTGAACAATTGATACAATAACAACAATATTAGAAAGAAACTATTCTGAAAACTATAAAAAGTATGTTCACTAAAATGACTATTCATGATTCCTTAGTACTGATAATTAAACATACTATCAATGACAGGTGATGGATTTACTGTGGAGAATGAGACACTATTTTTTGTATACAGTCACTGAGGGAATTTGTTTTGTTTAACTATCCATATTTATAATAAGGGTGTTTTTCCCTTTATTTTCCATAATGGGGTGAGGAGAGGTGGGAGGGAGGAAAAAATGAGTTTCATTTCATTTCATTTCATTTCAAAAATAGAGAGGTGGGGGAATGCGTAGATATGGGATTTTGCATGCGCTTTCAGATGAGGTTACTACTGTTAGTTTTATTTAGTTATTTTACTGTATATATTTTATACAAATATATTATGTACACTATGTGCTTTACATATTTTACTTTACAGACTTCTCACAGAGTGGGGATAATCTGTAAATTTTGTAATGTAAAACAAAACCCATCAGCAAAAGCAACAGCAGCAACCCTTTACCAATAGCACTAGCTATGCACATGGTTAACTGTGGTCAGGTTAGATGTGCTGGTATCTACTCGGTTTATTGGTCCTGATATCTAAACTTTGTATCACTCTCAAAAACTAGCATGATGGTCAACTCACAGCAGGTATTTGACCAATGTTTATTTCATTTTATTGTGTTGTATTGTATTATAGGTGAGACAAAAATGCTTCAGCCTGAGACCTTAAAACAATAGATTGGAGATGTGGGAAATTTATTTGACAAGTTGTGGTTTCAATAGATCAAACAGCAGAAATGGAGGGAGCCTTAGATATCATGTAGTTCAAATAATTTATTTTATAGATGAGCAAGTGGAGATTTAGGGAGATTAAGCAATCCACACAAGGTCACATTGCTGCACTTCTAAGTAGTAGAGTTGGCATTTGAAAACAAGTCCTTTGACTTCAAACTCAATAAACTTAACACTTCACAACATTACTTTAATGGCCACTAAGATCTCTCTCAACTTTTTGATTCTTTGAACACATCCACTCAGAGTTCCTTTTTGTTTATTTTCACCCTTTCCAGACATTCTAGACTTTAGTTAAGTGGAAATTCAACTAAGTTAGGTTAAAAAAATGTTTAACCAAAAAAACACTAGATTTCCCTAGGTTGTTTCAGATGGCATTATCAAGAGCACATGTTATTACTCATAGCTAAGAAGCACATAGGGATTCATTTCTCTCATCTTAAAAAATCCTCTATTGATGATCCCAAATACTAAAGGTGATGATAATGAGAGTTCTGAGGCTTAAGGCTATTTGCTGCTAGGATTGTGGCTTTTTTTTTTTTTTTGGTATGGATTTTCTATTCATTATAGTATAACACCCATTAAAACTCTCTTTAATTTTAATGAAAAGGACAGAGAATGAAGGGCAAACCCCATGGAATGAAATGGTGGGATGGATTTACTTTTATAAAAAAATCTGAAAACAAGAGTAGAGAATGAAATTATTAAAACCATACTCTGTTCTACTTTAATTTTCACCAGAGTTTTGCTAGTTTACTTTAACAAGTAACATTTGATTGAATTCAGGCCTGCTTTTGTTTACAAAATGAAATGAGAGCCAGAAAGAGTCATGACCCGGCTAATTTGCACATATACTGCATCATCAGTCTCCTCCCCTTTAAACAAAAGAAATATTTTTTTCTCCGTGTGTGTGATTTTGATGACCACCCATACCCTTTACTATTGCACTAAGCAGTCCTGACAAAATTAGAATATATTTTGTTTCCTCCTTAACTCCTAATATTTCATGTGCTACTGAGAAAAGATATGTCTGAACTCATACATTGGGAAGGAGAAATTAAGATCCCAACAATCCATAGCCAAAAAAGCAAAACGAACTATTTGGGGACCAAAACGAAGAGGGCACAGGAACAGTAAACATGAAGGTAGTAAGAAATGTGGAGGGAGTTCATTTTTAATTACTTTTTAATTACATAATTAATTACTGAAGTGTCAGGCTTAATACCCTATTTCGTGACTTTTACCCATACCTGCTTATTGTTTGGGTTTTTTTTTTTTACTTACCTCTATTTTAAAGTGACTCCTTTCTAGATTCAATGATTCTTTTTTGTCTTCTGAAATAGGATAAATGAAAGTTACCAATTAACCACTATGGTTGCTACCAGATCCATCTCTTAGGTACAATAAGTAAGAAGCAAAAGCTCCTTTATCCCCTTCTCTGCACTACTTGTTTTGGGTATTCAATAAGGACTAGTTAGCACTTTATTGTTGTGGTTCAGTCATTCAGTAGTGCTCAATTCTTTGTGACCCCAAGTCCATGGAGTTTTCTTGACAAAGACATTGGAGTGGCTTGCCATTTCCTTCTCCAGTGCATTAAGGCAAACAGAAGTTACGCAAGGATCACATCGCTAGAAAGCGTCTGAGGCCTATTTGAACTCAGGTCTTCCTGTCTCCACATCCAGTGCTCTACCCACTGAGTCACCTAGCTGCCTCAGTTGTCTCTTAAGCTAGTCTTAAAGACAAACAAAAAAAGATACAAACTTCAAATGCGTACTACCAATCTGAATAACTAAAACTAATGTAAAAGTCATTTTTAAACCTTCACAAATCCCAAAGTTTACTTAATTATCCATAGTCACTTACTTTTCACTTCATACCTGACATTAGTGTTTATTTTAATCTAATTTCAACTAATATATATTTTCATGTGTAGAGAAGTAGAGGACCATCCCAGGCAAACTCAAAGCTGGGGTCACTCAGTTATACTATTCTTGCATTATAGAATTATAGAATTTTAGGCCCTCAGCCTCTGTTCTCTGAGCTCAGTGGAGAAAGCCCCATCCAGAAACTCAACATGTCTATTTACAAGAGAGATCTTTGACTCTCGTGGAAACCCTACTGTTGAAGTTGATCTCTACACTGAAAAAGGTCAATTCTGAGCTGCTGTGCCTAGTGGAGCTTCTACTGTTATCCATGAAGCCCTGAAGTTCCAAAACAATGATAAGACCCACTACAGGGAGAAAGGTGTCTCAAAAGCAGCTGAGCACATCAACAAAACTATTGCCCCGACCCTAATTAGCAAGAAATTGAATGTTGTGGAGCAGGAGAAGATCAACAAATTGATGACAGAGATGGATGGCACTGAGAATAAATCCAAATTTGGTACAAATGCCATTTTGGGAATGTTTCTGGCTGTTTGTAAGGCCGGAGCTGCTGAGAAAGGTGTCTCCCTGTACCGTCACATTCCTGACCTTGCAGGCAACAATGAAGTCATCCTGCCTGTTCCAGCCTTCAACATGATCAATGGTGGCTCCCATGCTGGTAACAAGTTGACCATGCAGGAGTTCATGATCCTCCCTGTTGGAGCAGCAAACTTTAAGGAGGCCATGTGCATTGGAGCTGAGGCCTACCACAACTTGAAGAGTGTGATTAAACAGAAAAAAAAGACAAGATGCCACCAACATAGGGGATGAGAGTAGCTTTGCTCTTAACATCCTGGAGAATAAAGAAGCTCTGGTCCTGCTAAAGAATGCTTTTGGAAAGGCTGGCTATACTGATAAGGTCATAATTGGCATGGATGTTGCTGCCTCTGAATTCTTCTGATCTGGGAAATATGACTTGGACTTCAAGTCTCCTGATGATTCCAGCAGATACATCTCCCCTTCTGAGCTTGGGGACATCTACAAGAGCTTCATCAAGGATTATCCAGTGGTGTCTATTGAAGATCCCTTTGACCAGGATGATTGGGAATCTTGGAAAAATTTCACTGCTATTGTTGGCATCCAGGTGGTAGGAGATGATCTCACAGTGACCAATCCCAAGAAAATTGAAAAGGCTGTGAACGAGAAGGCCTGCAATTGCCTCCTACTCAAAGTGAACCAGATTGGTTCTGTGACTGAATCTCTCCAGGCATGTAAACTGTCCCAATCCAATGACTGGGGAGTAATGGTTTCCCATGGCCCTGGGAAGACTGAAAATACCTTCACTGCAGACTTGGTGGTGAGTCTCTGTACTGGGCACATCAAGACTGGTGCCCCCTGCTGATCTAAGCATCTGACCAAGTATAACCAGCTTCTCAGAATTGACAAAGAGCTGGGCAGCAGGGCTAAATTTGCTGGAAGGAACTTCAGAAACCCTCGGGCCAAGTAAGTTCTGTGGCTAGGAGGCCTAAGAGCTTGCAGGAGCCAGTCACCTCTTTAGAAGTCTGCTCCTGTCCTAAAAATGGGCAGCACCAAGTACTAGACCAGTCTTGTTTTGGGTGCAGGGGCCTCTGCTGCTTAACTTCCCTCTCCCTTCAACCTTTCTGTGATATTCTCACTGCTTTGTTAGAACTGTCTTATACTGGAGACTACCTGATCATCTGGCTCTCTGTCAGAAGACCCTTTATCATCTTGTGACTGCGATAGATTGACCTGTTCTTACCCCCAACCCTGGTGTTGATGTGTGGAGCCATGTACTCTGCAGCCCAACGAACCCACAGACCAAATCCTTAGTGGCTTCTATGTGCAGAATAAAAGTATTCAGTAACCCACTGGAAAAAAAAAAGAATTTTAGAACTAGAAAGAGCCTTAGAAATAAGTCCATTTTTTTGCAGCTGAAATCCAAAAGAATCAGGTGAATTAAGATCTGCCATCACCAACTATGACTGTTGTGAACCAAGATTCTGTCTAATAGATAAGGGGCAGTTTAAGTTATCTTCATGGTGAGTTTTCCTGAACCCCAACTGTGACCTCTTTTGAATTTATTTAAAAATAAAATAGTCATAGCTTTCTAAGTTAAAGTGAAGGCAGCAGACTGTGCTGTTAAAGTAAAAAAAAAATAAGGAAGCTTTTTGTAATACTCACATTACATTTTCCAATGCAAACTTCTTTTCTGATTTCTTTCATATAAAAATCTACATTTTTATTTTTGAAAATAAATTTACTTCTTTATATTACATGAATTTATCCTCTGTCCCTCCCGCTTTTTATACATACACTAAAAAAATGAAAAAAATTAATAAGGTCCTCCTAATAAGCATACATAGTTCAGCAAAACCAATTCCTGTAATGACTGAGCTCAAAAATGTATTTCTGTCTGCTCTTTAATTTCAACAACTCTCTGACATTAGGTGAGTGATGTACTTTATCATCAGTATTCTAGAGTCATAGTTTATCATTTTACTGATCAGAGTTCTAAGTTTTCCCAGTTTTCTCTGTAGCATTGTTGTTATTGTATATGTTATCCTCCCAGTTCTGCTCTCTTCACTCTCCTTTAGTTAATAGAGTTCTTTCTTGTTTCCTCTGAAACTGCCAACTTCATTCATTTTATGTACAATAACACTCCATTGTACGCATATGCCATAAATTATTTAACCACTCCTCAACAGGATACCTCCTTGGTTTCCCATTTGGGGTTACTATGAAAAGAACTGCTATATAAACATTTTTGTAGAATATATCCTTTTCATTTTCTTTTATCTCTTGAGCATATAGACCTAGTAATGTCTAAAGCATCAATATGTTTGTACATTTTAGTAAATTTTGGAACAAAGTTCCCAGTAGATTTCTAAAGTGACTGTATCAATTCACAACTCAACCAACAATGGAATGTCTTTTACAATCCCTCCAACATTTCTAATTTTTCTATTTTACAGTCTCATCGGTATGAGGTGGTACCATGTTGGTTAAACTTACACTATATGTATGCACATACATATATGTATTTGTGTATGTATGTATATGTATACATTCATGATCTAGAGCATTTTTTTAATATAATTGTTTGTAATTTGGGTATCTTCCTTTGAAAACTACTTTGTTGACTGCTTTGTCATTTACTTTGACCACTTGTTTATTGGGAAATGGTTCTTTGTCGTCTATATTTGAATCAGTGCTTTATATATCTTGGAAATAAAACTTATAGTAGAGAAACTCATTGCAAAACTTTTTCCATTTCATTTTTCTCTGCTATTTTAATTAGATTTATTTTTGAAAAAAACTTTTAAATTGATGGATAATCAAAGATTTTCAGTTTTATCTTGTATTATACCCTTATTTAGTTATCAACTCTTTAGTTATGAACTTGGGTTGTAGGGTATGTTGACAGAAGACTAGTGCTTCTGGTGTGAAGGCTACCAAGCCCTTTTTAGACCTGCTTTCTTCTACCTTTGGTGTCTACCTGATCTACTTAACTCTCACCTGTGGCTCCAAGAAGCTATAGCATGCACAGTGACCATTTTGGCAGATGGGCTAAACCAGGCTGAGGCTATCTGAGGAGTCTTAAACCCACTGGTGAATTAAGGAGGTATCTATTCCAAGCACATGTAGATTTCCACTGGTGGAATGGGCAGATGAGAACAATTTTTCCAGTGGCCATGAATTTGACTGAAGCACATGCTCTAGAGCCCTTAGAGGTTTGTTAAGACATTGAAGACATCATTGTTAAGACATTGAATGTCATCAATTGCAACTCAATCCATCATCAGTTGTTTTGGTTCTGTCTTGCCATTGGACTGTATAACTCTGGAAGAGAGAGTGAGGTTGATAACTGTGAAACTCTACCTCACTGAAATCAAATTACGCATGAATCAAAAGACATCACCTATATCATTTTACCATTTTTACCTATCTCAAAGTCTTATGGCAACAGGCAAGTGATGAAGCTATAGTCACAACTGTGCCCACAGACAGCCCAGGTCATCTTCTCATTGGAAGCAGCAATGTTATTCAGTAGCCTCCTGGATGTCTGAGGAGCCCTTTAAGGAATACACTACTCACCTCTTGGTGTGAGGAAGGGGCTAGAAAAGGTGCCCTAGAAATTGTCTGCTTAGCCAGCCTTAGCCTGATTACTGCAGCAGGCAGGGATCCCACCCTGTGTTTGAAACACAAAAAAAGTGCAAAAACTTTTACAAAGATGATTTCACTCACCATTGGTACTTGGAATGTGCACACACTAATAGACAACACAAAATCCAGTAGAGCTGAAAGAAAAACAGCTCTTGTAACAAGAGAACTCAGCAGGTATCACATCCAAATAGCAGCCCCAAGTGAAGCAAGCTAGCAGATGAAGGCCACCTTACTGAAGACAGGGTTGGATACACGTTTTTCTACAGTGGCCAGAGTGAAGGGGAGCACCATGAAGTTGGTATAGGTTTTGCAATCAAAACTAATCTAGTCAACAAGGTTGTATGCCCACCAAAAGTTGTGATGACAGACTCATGACAATACAATTGGCACTTGAAGGAAAGTGCCATGCCACCATCATCAGTGCTTATGTTCCCACCATGACAAACCCTGATGAGGTCAAAGAAAAATTTTACAAAGACCTGGAGATTCTCATTATTAATTTTCCAAAATAGGACAAGCTTATGATTCTGAGAGACTTTAATGCTAGAGTAGGTTCAGATTACCAGACACGGCATGAAGTCCCTAGGAGGAAAGGAACTGAAAATAGCAACACTAATGCTCACTTATTGCTAAAGACTTGTGCATCTCATGACTTTCTCATCACAAACACAGTCTTCCATCTACCCAAATGCAATAAAACTTCATGGATGCATCCTTATAGCAAACGCTGGCATTTAATAAACTATGTGATTGTAAGAAGAGACAGAATATAAGAGTGACAAAGGCAACGTGTGGTGCAGAGTGCTGGACTAATCATAGACTTATACTCTTCAAGCTAAATATTTGCATTCAGTAAAAGCAGAAGTCCCAAGGCAAAATGACTATCAGCAAAATTAATGTCAACAGTTTAGAGCTTCTCTGAGCATGAACAGTTTGTTGCTAACTTGGAGGGAAAGTTGAGCCAACACACAATTGGTAAGGTGGAGCAGAAAAGCAGCTTTCAGAGATTTGGCATACAGCACTGCGTTTGCTCATCTGGATCAGAACACTCACAAACATCAAGACTGATTTGACAGAAATGATGGAGAAATTCAGAGGGTGCTAAACGAAAAATGAGAACACCACAGGATTTACCAGCAGGATACTTCATCCATCTCTAAGAAGGTAGTGTTTAACTCCATCAAAAGTAAAGTACAAGCAAAGTTTAGAGAACTGCAGGACTCTTGGCTCAACAAGACAGAGGAAATTCAGTTTTATGTTGACAGTAACAATCCGAAGTGTTTTTATGGTGCCCTGAAAGCTATTGGCCAAAAACCTATGGTGCATCATAAGTACTTAGTGCTGATGGAACCACATTGAATAGTGATAAGAACATGATTCTTGAAAGATGGGCTGAACACTTCCATTACTGTTCTCAACAGACCATCATCAATCAGTGCTGCAGCCAGTGACCTCAGGTTGAAGTCAATCTTTCCCTAGCTGATGTTCAAACTGAAGAGGTTTTGAATGTCATTAGGTTCTTTTCATGTGGCAAAGGACCTGGTACTAATTCTATTTCAACTGAGATTTACAAGGTCCATCACTCATTTAAAAGCTAACTGAAATTTTCCTGGTTACATGGCAAGAGGAGGTTATCTACCAGGAATTCAAGGATGCTTCCATTATCCATCTCTATAAAGGTAAAGGAAATAGATTGTCCTGTGACAATCACAGAAAGGTCTTTCTCTTAGTCCTTGCTGGCAAAATTCTTGCCAGAGTCTTCCTTTACAGACTGATCTTCACTTGGAAAATGGTCATCTACTTGACAGCCAGTGTGGCGTCAGAAATGGCCAAGGAATGGTCTATACGGTGTTTGCTGCCCAACCATCCAAGAGAAATATCAGGAGCAGAAAAGAAGTCTGTAAACAACGTTTATAGATGTGACCAAAAACCTTGAGATAGGAAAGAGAAGATACCAGGCACAGAAGTCTTTCTTGAACTAAACTGCCAAGCATTCAAACTCTACTGCAAAAAAAAAAAAAAACTGACAGACTGGCCATGTTGTTTGAATGTCAAACGTACACTTGACAAAAAGATTATTTTATGTAGAGCTCATACAGGGCAAGTGCTCACATAGAGGTCAGAAAAAGTGATACGAGGACATCATCAAGGGCTCTCAACTTTGGAACTGGATCAGAAAACGTACTGTGCTCTATAAGCAAAGCAGAATTGAAGTAGTTCCAGAGAAATATGAGTGGCACAAATTTAGAGAATCCATCCCAAGTGTTCACATGGACTATTTGTGCCTAACCTGTGGCAGAGCTTTCTGAGCTCATATTGGTTTGATCAGCCACAGTCAGACACACTTTAATTTGACCTGATTTTAATTTGATATATTAGTGTCATTTTGTTCCTCTTCAAGAATTAAGGACAACAACTACAAACTCTTGCCCATCAATGAATATGATAATTCTTCTGCAATTTGTTTATGAAGTGGTAGATCTGTTATATCAAGCTTATATATATCCATTTGTAGTTTGTCTTCCTATATGGTATGAGACATTGGTCTAAACCTAATTTCTGTCAAACTATTGTCAAGTTTTCCAAGAATGGTTTTTGTTTGTTTGTCAGTTTTCTCTTAGTAACTCAGATTTTAGCTAATGTAGATTTGGCTCAGTAGCTTGATTAAACCACTCTATTTCACTCTTTATCTTGTATTCCTGATCTATTACACTAATGGACCCATTTTTAAGCAGTAATTTTCATGATTACTCATTTCTAATTTAGTTGAGATGTGGTAGAGGTGAATTCTGTTTCTTCCCATTATTTAAAAATCATTATTTCCTTGAGATTCTTGACCTTTGTATCTCCATATGAATTTTGTAACTCTAGAAAGTAATTTTTGGTAGTTAGGTAGAGTACTGAAAAAATTAATTTTAGTAGCAGTATAATTTTAATGTAATGACTTGATCTTTGCGTAATCAATTCTGTTGTTCAGGCATTTTCATTCATGTCCAATTCTTCATGATCATGTTAGAGGGTTTTCTTGGCAAAGATACTGGAGTGGTTTGCCATTTCTTTCTTCAGCTCATTTTACAGATGAGGAAACTGATTCAAATAGGGTTAAGTGACTTGTCCAGGGTCACACAGCTAGTAAGTGTCTGAAGCTGAATTTGAACTCAGGAAGATAAGTCTTCCTGACTCCGTGCCCAGAACGCTATCTACTGTGCCACCTAACTGCCCTTACTCCATTTATTAAGGTCTGCCTTTAATTTTTTTGTGAAGTATTTAATAACAGGATTCATGTAGTTACAGCATGCATTTTTTTAGACATCCAAATGTTTGATAGCTTTGGTATGTGTTTTGTATGGACTTTTCCTTTCTCATTTCTGCTAGAGTTTGTTGGTAATACCTAGGAATGTTGATGATTTAGGTGGAAGTATTTTGTGTCCTGAAAATTTGCTGGATCTATTAGTTGTTTCAATTAATTTTGGGGGGGGGGGGTTGTAAATATATTGAGGGAATAATTTTGTTTCCACTTGACATATGCTTATTCATCTGATTTCTGATTTTTTTGTGTGTATTACTATAGTCAACTTTTCTAGTAAAATGTTAAATTGTAGTGATAAAAATGGGCATCATTGCTTTAATCCTGAGATTATTGAAAAGGACTTTAACTTTACTCCATTGCATATAATGTTGGTCCTTGGATTTAAACAAATAGTATTTACCATGATAAGGAAATATCCATTTATTCTTATGCTTTCTAAAGTTTTCAATTGAAACAGGTAGTAGATTAAAACTTATTCTGTCTATTAATATAATCATACATTTTTATTATTGTAAATGGTTTTATATATATGCATATATATATATTCTAACTACCCTAATAATGAGAAAGTTCTTATGAGCTACAAGTAGTATCTTCCCATGCAGGAAAATATATAAGTCAACAACCTTATTAAGTCCCTTATGATTTCCCTTTCCTGTTTATCTTTCTATGCTTTTCTTGAGTCTTGTATTTAAAAATCAAATTTTCCATTCAGCTCTGTTTTTTTTCATTCTTTTCAAGAATGCTTGAAAGTCCTCTGTTTCACTGAGTATCCTTTTTTCCCTTGAAGGATTACATTCACTTTTGCTGAGTAGGTGATTTTGATTGTAATCCAGGCTCCTTTTCCCTCTAGAATATCATATTCCAAACCCTCCAGTCCTTTAATGTAGAAGTTGCTAAATCTTGTATTCCCCTAACTATGGCTCCATCATACATGAATTACTTCTTTTTGGCTGCTTGCAACATTTTCTCCTTGATATGGGAGCTCTAGAATTTGGCTATAATATTTCTGAGAGCTTTCTTTTGGGGATCATTTTCAGGAAATGATCTGTGGATTCCTTCAATTTCTTTTTTACCCTTTGCTTCTAAAATCAGGACAGTTTTCCTTAACAATTTCTTGAAAGATGATGCATAGGCTCTTTTTCTGATCATGGCTTTCACATATTCCAATAATTTTGAAATTATCTCTCCTGGATCTATTTTCCAAGTCAGCTGTTTTTTCCAATGAGATATTTCATATTGTCTTCTATTTTTTCATTCTTTTGTTTTATTGTTTCTTAATTTCTCATAAATTCATCATCTTCCATCTGCTCAATTCTGGTTTTTAAGTAATTATTTTCTTCAGTAAGCTATTGGGCCACCTTTTCCACTTGTCCAATTCTGCTTTTCAAGACATTCTTCTTCTCATTGCCTTTTTGGACCTCTTTTTACCATTTGGTGTAGTCTGTTTTTTTAAGGTATTATTTTCTTCAGTAAATTTTTGTGCCTCTTTTACCAAGCTATTGACTCATTTTCATGATTTTCTTGCATCACTCTCATTTCTCTTCCCAATTTTTCCTCTATTTCTCTTACTTGATTTTCAAAACACTTTTTGAGTTCTTTCATGACCTGAGACCAATTCCTATTTCTTTTCTTAGAGGTTTTGGATGTAGGCGCTTTGACTTTGTTATCTTCTCCTGAGTGTGTGTTTTGATCTTCCTTGTCAACACAGCAATTTTCTAGGGTCTGAATATTTTTTCTGTTGTTTGCTCATTTTCCCAGTCTATTATTTGACTTTTAATTCTTTGTAAAAGTAGAACTCTGCCTCCAGGGTGGAAGGTGCACTGTCCCAAGTTTCAGGGGTTCTGTGCAACTGTTTTCAGAGGTACTGCTGGGGACCTATAAATTTTCATTTCTTCCAAAGTGGTATGATCTAAGTAGAGGTGTGTTTACTCCTCTCTTGGCTTGTGCTCTGGTCTGTAAATAACACAAGCACTCTTTTTTGGCCTGGAACTGTGAAGAGGGTCCCCACTCCACTGTGGCCACAAGCTCTGGGGTGCTAGTGCTCTTCCTTGCCATGGGACTGGCACCCAGGATGGCAATTCAGATCTAAGTATGGGTAAAGCAACAGAGCCCCCAATTCCAGCAAAGAGATCCCTGTAATCTCCTTCTGATTAGTTGTTCAGCCCCCTTATCATCTGTGGACTGAAAACTCCAGAAGCAGCTACTGCCATCACTGATTCAGTGGCTCCCAAGGCCTACTCCTGGCTTTCTGTGGCTCTGTGTGCACTGGCATGGCCTACACTGAACTGTGCTCTTCTTTCACCCTGGTGCAACAGACCTTTCCTGCAATCCTTCTAAGTCAAGTTTGCACAACATATGGCCTGCAGGCCACTTACAGGCCACACACTACTTGCAGCCTGCAAAAAAATTTTGGGCAGCCCTCAAAAAATGTAGAGGATGTAAAACAGACCTGCAAAACACACCACCCTCCAAGGGCCCCCAGGCCATATATTGTGAAGGCCTGTTTTAAGTTGCCTTGGACTAGAATATTATTTAATTCCATCTTTTTGTGGTTTGTACTATTCTAGAATTTGTTTAGAATCATTATTTAAAGATATTTGGAGGGGCTTGGGAGAGCACAGTCAAGTCCCTGACTTTACTCTGCCATCTTGGCTCTGCCCTTCAACTGTGTTTCTTATAAAACTAAATATTATCAGATTCTGTTTTCTAATTCATTCAGTTACATTCTGTGATTTTACGGGTGGGTTCATTCTATTGTTGTTCAAAGTTATGGTTGTTAAATATGTATTTCCTTCTATGTTTTCTTATATTTATTCTCTTCACTCTCTACTCTGTAAAAATAAAAATAAGGTGGATAAAAAAAAGTTAGGAAGAATTTGTCTGCCACTTGTGATTTATTAAATAAATAACTTACTTTCTCTCAAATGTAACTCTTCACTTACCTTTACCCTACCCTAGATCACAAAATTTCACTTTCTTTCTTTTCTTTTAATCCCTCCCTTCTGTTGCTCTCTCTACTTACCTATTTGCTTACCTTTTCAGCTTTCTCTTCTAGACCCTTTTCCTCCCCTCCTTTGTCCCTTCCCCCTCTTATTTCCTTTTGGAGTTTAATGTATTTTTACCCTAACATCTGTGTGTGTGTGTGTGTGTGTGTGTGTGTGTGTGTGTGTGTGTGAAAGGGTAGAAGATAATTATGTTCAATCCTTCCTTTATTCAATTCAGATGAAAATGAAATTTGTGTTATGCTCTTTCATTTCCTGCATAATTATATACGCTGTATCTGATGAACCTCTACTATGTGCTGTCTTCCTTCCTTTTCCTTGTCCTTGATTCCCCTAAAAATTCCCCTTTCCCTCCCATTTGTCTTCTAAGATCATAAAGCCACTCACAGATCTTATGTCAGCTGTACCTTTCTCTATGATCCTTAACGTTATTAAAGTTCTGAGAAGACACTTATTTCTCATAACCTTATTAACATGTAAATAGTCCATCTCTTTATATTTTCTTCAAATTAAACAAATATTTGTAGACTTTTTCTTTTTTTTCTTGGTGGCTATAATACCATTTCAAAACATCTGTCTATTCAGTTCTGGCTTTTTTTTTTTTTAAAGAAAGTTTGGAAATCCTCTATTCTATTAGGAATTCATATTTTTCCCTGAGAAATTATATTGTTTGTCAGACAGGTTGTCTTTTTGATATTATATTCCAACTCTCCATTCCTTTAGTGGTGACTGCTAAAACATACGTGAAACATGGATCTTTGGTACTTGAATTATTTCCTTCTATATGCTTTTAGTAATTTGTTTTCTTCAGCTTTAAAGGTCTAGATTTTGGTTATGGCATTGCTGAAGTTTCTATTTTAAAATTTCTTTCGTAGGGTGACCAGTGAATTCAGTCTTCTCCTTTGCTCTCTGGTTCTAACATACCTGGACAAATTTCTTTCAAGATTTCTTTGAAATATAATTCCCATGTGTTGTTAGGGTTTTTTTTTTTTAATTTTGCATTTCAGGTATTTCAAAGATTCTTACATTCTCTCTCTTTGATCTATACTACAGGTCAATTTTTTGGTATTAGATACTAGCTAGTTAGAGACAAATATGCCATTATATATTTATCTAGAGAATGAATACCTATTTCTATCTATATTGTTTCTGTTGTTCTAATCTTTTGATTTTCTTTAAAAAATATTTCATTTTGTCTCATGAATTCATGAAGTACTGTTTGGTCCAGACCAACTTTCATGGAATTTGTTACTTGGGTAAGGTTTTATAAATTTTGTTCCAAGTTGTTAATTCTCTTTCTTCTAATAGCTTCCAAGTTTTTTTTTCATCCTTGCTGTGACTACCTGGGTCTTGAATTATTGTTCTTTGGCCACTTTTGGTATTTTTGTTTGACCTGGCAGTTTTATACTTTTGGCTATGATGTTCCTGGGAGTTTTCATTTGGGGTTTCTTTTTGGAGGTGGTTGGTAGATGCATTGTTTTTTTATTTTTTACCATTTTGTTCTAAGAGTTATAGGCAGTCGTCATTTGCAATTTTTTGAAATTTGATATCTAAATATTTTTACACGATTTTAAAGTACTTGATAATTCTTAGATTATCTCTCTTTGACCTAGCTTCCATGCCAATTGTTTTAATATGTTATGACATTTTTCTTTTTTTTAAATTGGGCAATTAGAGCATTTTATTTTAATTTTGGCTGTGAATAGTCTCTAATCATTTATATTATTGAGAAGTGACTCATTAATATGCATTTGAATTAACTCCCTTTATATCTTTGTTATCAAATCTATATCAAAGAAAATTGCTACAAAGATTTTTTTATTCTGAGTTAACTATTTCTCTTTTAATTTTAACTGCTGTGATTTCATTTTTCAGTAACTTTTTAGATTTATAAAATAAGGATTATCTACTTAATCTTCTCTGGTAATTTCTGTCCTTTATGTGAGCAATTCTTACCCTCTCAAGAGTTATAAAAGTTGTATCTTTCTCTGTTAGTTTATTTGACTTAATTTAATAATTATAATTTAATTAATTTATTTATGCATGATTAAATTACTTGTAGTTTTATTTATTTATTTACAGCTTAACTAATGTAATCTATTTATGTCCTTTTATATCCAAAAAAATTTATCACTGTGAAATTTATTGTGGGGGATGGAGCCAAGATGGTGGAGTAGAAAGACGAACCTGTAGAATCTCCCCCCACCCCACAACCTATAAAATACCTGTAAAAAATAACTTTAAACAAATTCAAGAGCAGCAGAAACCACAAAACAACAGAAAGAAAGAGATTTCCAGCCCAAGACAGCCTGGAAGGCTGACAGGAAAGATCTTTTGCACCAAGTGCAGAGCAGAGCACAGTCCAGCATGGGGGACAGGACCCAGAATAGCCTTCAGGGTGCCATCACCAACAGCAGTTCCTAGATTTCTCAACCCACAAATGCCAAAGACATTTTCAAGGGTCAGCAAGAAAGCTATTTCACTTGGATGAGAAGGGAACGTGGTCTGAACCCAGCAGCAGCAGCCACTGCAGTACAGCATCCATTTTTGGAGCCCTCTGCCTAAAGACCCTGGGGGAATTGAGCCACTTATCTAGATCTCAGCCCTGAGTGGCTCTCCTGGATTGTGGAAGAGTGCTGGTGGTGGAGCTGGTGGAGGCTCTGGAGAGGTAACCCTGCAGGCAGATCCTGAGCAGAATAGGGTGCCTATACCTGTTCCTAGACAAGAGTGCAGATCAGGAGAGGAATAAACTCCTCTCCCTTGATTGTGCCACCTTGGAGGAACTGAGAACTTATAGGACCCCAGAGTATACCCTCCTCTTGACAAAGGACTCAAAAGCCAAGTAACTGGCTGGGAAAATGCCCAAAAGGGGGAAAAAATAAGATTATAGAAAGCTACTTTCTTGATGAACAGGCATGGATGAGGAAAAGCAAGACATACCATCAGAGGAAGACCTGAAAGTCAAGGCTTATGCATCCAAAACATCCAAAATAAATATGTAATGGTCTCAGGTCATGGAAGAGCTCAAAAAGGATTTTGAAAATCAAGTAAGAAAGATAGAGGAAAAACTGGGAAAAGAACTGAGAGCAATGCAAGAAAGTCACAAAATGCGAGTCAACATCTTGCTAAAAGAGACCTCAAAAAATGCTGAAGAAAATAGCACCTTTAAAAATAGGTTAACTCAATTGGCAAAAGATGCCCAAAAAGCCAAAGAGGAGAAAAATGCTATATAAAGCAGAATTAGCCAAATGGAAAAGTTTCAAAATCTCATTGAAGAAAATAGTTCTTTAAAAATTAGAATAGAGAAGATGAAGCTAATGACTTTATGAGAAACCAAGAAAATACAAAACAAAACCAAAAGAATGAAAAAATAGAGGATAAGGTGAAATATCTCACTGGAAAAACAACTGACCTGGAAAATAGATCCAGAACAGACAATTTTAAAATTATGAGACTACCTGAAAGCCATGATCAAAAAAAGAGCCTAAACATCATCTTTCATGAAATAATCAAGGAAAATTGTCCTGATATTCTAGAACCAGAGGGCAAAACAAATATTGAAAGAATCCACCGATCACCACCTGAAAGAGATCCAAAAAGAGAAACTCCTAGGAATATTTTAGCCAAATTCCAGAGTTCCCAGGTCAAGAAGAAAATATTGCAAACAGCTAGGATGAAACAATTCAAGTATTGTGGAAATACAATCAGGATAAAACAAGATCTAGCAGCTTCTACGTTAAGGGACCAAAGGGCTTGGAATATGATATTCCAGAAGTCAAAGAAACTAGGATTAAAAGCAAGAATCACCTACCCAGCAAAAGAGTATAATACTTCAGGGGAAAAAAATGGTTATTCAACGAAATAGATGACTTTCAAGCATTCTTGATGAAAAGACCAGAGCTGAAAAGAGTATTTGACTTTCAAACACAAGAATCAAGAGAATCATGAAAAGGTAAACAAGAAAGAGAAATAATAAGGAACTTTCTAAAGTTGATCTATTTACGTTGCTACATGGAAAGATAACATTTGTAACTCTTGAAACTTTTCTCAGTATTTGGGTAGTTGGAGGGATTACACACACACACACACACACACACACACACACACACACAGAGAATAAAGTGAGTTGAATAGGAAAGGATGATATCTAAAAAAATAAAACTAAGGGGTGAGAAAGGAAGATATTGGGAGGAAAAGGGAGAAATGAAATGGAGCAAATTATCTCTCATAAGAGAGGTAAGAAAAAGCTTTTTCAATGGAGGAGAAAAGGGGGGAGTTGAGAGGGAAAAAATGAAGCTTACTCTCATCACATTTGGCTTAAGGAGGGAATAACATACTCAATTCGGTATGAAAATCTATCTTACATTACAGGAAAGTTGGAGAGAAGGGGATAAGTTGCAAGGAATGATTGAAGGGAGGGCAAATGGGAGGAGGGAGTAATTAGAAGTAAACACTTTTGGGGAGGGACAAGGTCAAAAGAAAGAATAGAATAAGTGGGGGGCAGGATAGGATGGAGGGAAATATAGTTAGTCTTTCACAACATAACTATTATGGAAGTCTTTTGCAAAACTACACATACATAGCCTATATTGAATTGAGTGCCTTCTCAGTGGGGAAGAGTGGTGAGGGAGGAAGGGAGAGAAGTTGGAACTCAAAGATTTAGGAATGAATGTTGAGAATTGTTTTTGCATACACTTGGGAAATAAGAAATATAGGTAACAGGGTATAGAAATCTATCTTGCCCCACAAGAAAAGAGAGAGGATGGGGATAAGGGAAGGGAAGGGTGTGATAGAAGGGAGGAAAGATTGGGAGAAGGGGTAATCAAAATGCATGGTGTTATGGGGTGAGGGGAGGGGAGAGATGGGGAAAAATTTGGAACTCAAAATTTTGTGGAAATGAATGTTGAAAACTAAAAATAAATAAGTATTAAAAAATAATAAAAAAATTTATTGTGGCATCTGAGGTCAACTGTTGGCAAAATCTTAATAACTACCCATTTCCTTTCTACTTTTCCAAAGTTTCTATCCTTATCCTAACAGTTGAGGGCTTTGGAATTTATCACATACTATATTATTATGTTTATTTTTTTTTCTATCTTACGTTTATAATTTGTTCAATTGATCACATTTTTAGTTGGGTTTTTTTTAACCAGTATTGAATAGTTTTGTTGGTTATTGCTTTGTTGTAGAATTTGGGATCTAGTACTCCTCCATTTCATATTTTTTTTAAATTACTTCACTTGAATTTATTGACCTTTGGTTCCTCCAGAAGAATTATGTTCATGTTATTTCTGGCTTCATAAGGCTATCCTTTAGTGTTTTGAATGATATAGTACTCAATGTGTAATTTAACTTAGGTCATGCTGACATTTTGTTATTTATTTTATCATGGCTTAACCATGAGCAATTAAGTATTTCTTCAGTTATGGAAAGGTTTTTTTTGAATGTTTTATAGTCCTATTCACATAGTTTCTGTATGTTTCAGTAGATACATTTTTAGGTACTTTATGCATTCTGTAATGATTTTGAATGGAATTTCTCTTTCTATCCTTTTCAACTACATTGATAGCAAAAAAAAAAAGAAGGTAATAATTTATGTGCATTTATTTATAACCTGCTATCCTGCTAAAGTTGTTCATTGATTCAATAAAATATCTGTAGAATCTTTAGCGTTCTCTAAACGAGCATATCATTCACAAAAACTGTTAATCACATTTTACTTTAGCTTGTGTTTATTTTTTCAGTTCTTTTTTCATGTTTTATTGTTACAGTTAGCATTTTACTACTACCAAGTGATGATAGCAGACTTCCTTGCTTTGCCCCTGGTTTTACTGGAAAAGCCTCTAAATTTTTTCTGTCAAATATAATGTTTGTCCTTGGTTATAGATATATACTATTATTACATTAAGAAAGATTTGTTTTTAGGATTATGTTTTTTAGTGTTAACAAAAAGTGGTGCAGTATTTTCTCAAAAGCTTTTTCCTCATAATAACATAATTCTGTAAATTTTTTTGCTGAAAATAGCATACCATATTATATTCATAGTTTATAGTACAGTAGAGGGAGAAAATGGAGGGAGATGAGCATTGTTTGAACCTTACTCTCGTTGGATTTGACTCAAGGAGGGAATAACATACTCAATTAGAAATCTAACTTGCCCTATAAACAGTAGGAGGGGAAAAGGGAAAGAAAAGGGAGGGGGTAGATAGAAGGGAGGAAAAAAGTAGGAAGGGAGGAAAGAAAAGGGAGGGCAGATTGAGAGAAGCAGTGGTCAAAAGCAAAATGCTAGAGAGGAGGGAAAAGGAGAAAGAAAAGCATAAACAGGGGGAGGGGTAATAGGGTGGAGAAAAAGGCACAGACAGTAGTCATAACTGAATTAATCCCATAAAAGACAAATGAATAGCAGAATGGAATAAAAATCATAATCCTATAGTACATTGTTTATAAAAAACACATCTGAAACAGATAGATATACACCAAAGTAAAGGAAAAGACTGGAATAGAATATATTATGCTTCAGCTGAAGTAAAAAAAAAAAAAAAAAAAAAAAAAAAAAAAAAACATTGAGAAGCAATCCTGATCTCAGACAAAGCAAAATCAAAAAATTTTTTTAAAGATTTTAAAAAGATAAAAAACAAAACTACCTCCTGCTGTAAGGCACCACAGACAATGAAGTAAAATCATTATTAAACATATATGCAAAAAGTGGACAGCCTCCAAATTTGTAGAGGAGAAGTTAAGGGAGTTACAGGAAGAAATAGACAGCAAAACTATACTGGTGGGTGACCTCAACCTCCCTCTTCTAAACTAGATAAATCTAACTGCAAAATAAACAAGAAAGAAGTTAGGGGAATGAATAGAATTTTAGAAAAGTTAGATATAGTAGACCTCGGAGAAAATTGAATAGGGATAGAAAGGAATTACCTTTTTATCAGCAGCATATGACACCTACACAAAAAAATGACTGGGTACTAGAGCACAAAAGCCTCACAATCCAATGCAGAAAGGCAGAAATATTAAATACATCTTTTTCAGATCATGATGCAATAAAAATTAAGTGTAATAAAGGGCCATGGAAAGGTAGACTAAAAATCAATTGGAAATTAAATAATCTAATCATAAAGAAAAAGTAAGTCAAATGACAAAATAGTAGAAACAATCAGTAATGTCATACAAAAGAATGACAATAATGAGACAATATGGCAAAACTTATGGGATAAAGTGAAAGTGGTTCTTAGCGGAAGTTTTATATCTCTCAATGCTTACATGAATAAAATAGAGAATAAGAAGATAAGTGAATTGGACATGCAACTAAAAAAGCTAGAAAAAAGAACAAATTAAAAATCCCCAATTAAATATCAAATTAGAAATAGTGAAAAAAGGAGAGATTAATAAAATTGAAATTAAGAAAACTGCTTAATAAATAAATAAAACTAAGAGTTAGTTTTATGAAAAAGTCAATAAAGTAGATAAACCTTTGGTTGATTTTATTTTAAAAAAAAGAAAGAAAACCAAATTTCTAGCATCAAAAATGAAAATTTACCACCAATGAAGAAGAAATTAAAACAATTATTAGGAGCTACTTTGCCCAACTGTATGTCAATAAATTTGGCTATCTTAGTGAAAAGGATGAATGTTTACAAAAATGTAAATGGTCCAGCTTATCAGAAGAGGAAATAAAATATTTAAATAGCCCCATTTCAGAAAAAGAAATTGAACAAGCCATCAATGAACTTACTCTGGGAAAAAAATCTCAAGGGCCAGATGGATTTACAAATGACTTCTATCGAATATTTAAAAAAAAAAAAACACAATTAATACCAATACTATATAGATTATTTGGGAAAATGAGCAGAGAAGGAGGCCAAAAAATTCTTTTAGTGAAACAAATATGGTACTGGTACCTAAATCAGGAAGAACCAAAACAGAGAAAGAAAATTATAGATGAATTTCCCTAATGAATATAGATGCAAAAAATTTAAATAAACTATTAGCAAAAATATTACAGCAAATTATCATGAGAATAATACATTATGACCAGGTGGGATTTAAACCAGGAATGCAGGGCTGGTTAAATATTAGGAAATCTATCAGCGTAATTGACCATATCAGCAGCAAAACTAACATAAACCTAACTAGAACACTAGTGGATTATCTCAAGAGATGCATAAAAAGTTTTTGACAAAATAATCCATTCTTATTAAAAATGCTAAAGAGCATAGGAATAAATTGATTCTTTCTTAAAATGATTAGAAGCACCGACTTAAAACCATCGGTAAGCATTATAGCTGTAAAGGCTGATACTATAAGCAAACTAAGAGAGAAAAGAATAGTTTACATGTCAGATTTATGAAGAATGAAAGAATTTATGACCTAACAAGAGATAGAGAACATAAGAAATGCAAAAATGGATAATTCTGATTAAACTAAATTGAAAAGTTTTTGCACAAACAAACCCAATAAAACCAAGATTTACAGGGAAGCAGAAAACTGGGAAAGAATTTTTACAAACAGTGTCTCTGATAAAGGTCTTATTTCTAAAATATATAGAGAACTGAGTCAAATTTATGAGAATACTAATCGTTCCCCAATTGACAAATGGTCAAAGGATATGAACAGGCAGTTTTCAGAGGAAGAAATTAAAGCTATCTCTAGTCACATGAAAAAATGCTCTAAATCACTATTGATTAGAGAAATGCAAATCAAAATAACTCTGCTACCACATCACACCTATCAAATTGGGTTAATATGGCCAAACAAAAAAATGATAAATGTTGGAGATGTGGGAATTTTGGGACACTAATACATTGTTGGTGGAGTTGTGAACTGATCCAGTTGCTGGAGAGCATTTGGAACTATGCCCAAAGGGCTTTAACTATGTACATACCATTTGACCCAGCAATACCACTTCTAGATCTGTATCCCAAAGATATTATACAAATGGGAAAAGGATCCACATATACAAAAATATTTATAGCAGCTCTTTCAGTAGTGGCAAAGAATTATAAATTGAGGGGATGCTCATCAATTGGGGAATGGTTGGACAAGTTGTGATATATGAATGTAATGGAATACTATTATGCTATAAGAAATGATGAGCAAGTGGGCTTCAGAAAAACATGGAAAGACTTATATGACCTGAGGCTGATTGAAGTGAACAGAACCAGGAAAACACTGTACACGATAACAGACACATTGTGCAGTGACTGACTTTAATAAACTTATTTCTTCTTGGCAACACATGGATCTAAGACAACTCCAAAAGACCCATGATGGAAAATGCTGTTCGTATTCAGAAAAAAGTACTATGGATTCTAATTGCAGATCAAAGCACATTATTTGCTCTCATTCTTTTAATTGTTGTTTCTCCTTTCTCGTAGTTTCTCCCATTAATTCTAATTTTTCTTTACAACATGACTGATGTGAAAATGGGTTTAATATGAGTGTATATGTAGAACCTTTATCAAATTACATTCCATCTCGGGGTGGGGAGAGCAGAGAGATGGGGAGAAAATTTGGAATTCAAAATTGTTGCTGTGTTTGTCCCTTGCTGCTGAAGAAGACCATGCCATCAGAGAAATGATGACATGACTTGCACATGACTGTTTCAAGTGAGGAAGGGCTGTGCAAGGTCACCAGTCTCACTTCTCCTCCAGAGCCATCTGAATTCAGTGACCTGATATTCCTCAAGATGACTGGAGATGACCCAGGATGCACTGGGAGATGTTGAAAACTAAAAATAAATAAGTTAATTTATTAGAAATGAATAAATAGTATCTTCAATAGTTGTGAGGTGCAAAATAAAGCCTCAAAAATCAAGATTTCTACATAAAAATAAAATCACAGGGCTAATAATAGAAAGGAACATCTAATTATAAATGTGTGTGTGTGTGAAAGAGAGAGAGAGAGAGAGAGAAAGAGAGAGAGAGAGAATTAGAGCAAACACACAGAAAAATAAAAAATGAATGCCGAAAATTTTTTGAGAAGATACTTCCTCCTGCCCCCCCAACCTCATCATTTGGAGAATGGATAGCATCATGATGATGACAAGATGAGGAGGAGAAGGAGCAGGAGGAGGACTATGACAATGATGACCAAGAGAATGATGATGATGAGAGGTGATCAGACATACTGGAGGAAAAGGCTTTAGGAGGAGTTTAGTGCTCCATCCTTCAGTCCAATTGGGGGAAAGCAGGTTGAGGAAGTTGGGGCTCTTCCATAAATTAGAAGAATAAGCAAACATTAGAACAACAATTTGAAGAATAACCATTGAACATTATAACTATGAACTGAAACCTTCTAAATCAAAGGTGTCTCTCCACTTCCCATCTTTAATTCATTTTGGTTTGAACTCCATGGTCTTGATGGCAGAGGATGACCTAAGACAACATTTAAGGAAAAGAAAAAGCACAAGCAAAACAAAAATTAAGATGAGGGTAGCCTGGAAAATGGGACAGAGGAGGGAATAGAGGCTATTGGGGATCCAAGAAAAGAGGTCTCCAATACATCAGGGATGAGAGAAACTAACTTTAGAGTGAGAACAATTTTCTGGCACACAAAAACTGATTTATTTGAAGATAATACTTGTTTTTGAGGCTCTCTCCAAGTATTAATTGATTCTTACATGATGTCTATTTACAGTGACAATTAGGAAAGCCTCAAGAATCTACAGCAGCTGTCTCCAGAGTGGTGAGCAAGCTAGAGATATAAACCTCAAGTCGTGACTTTCCTTGTTCTTTCACTAGCCCAAACTCTCTTCTTGTACAAGACATGGAGAGATTATAAAAAATTCTGGCTGGGCAAATCATTTAACTTCTCAGGGTCCAGACAAATTCATGGGGTATGTAGTACAGATATATACAGATGTTTCGGCACCTAGGTAGCACTGTGGATAGAGCATTGAACTTTGAATCAGGAGGACTCATCTTTGTGAATTTAAATCTGGCCTCAGACACTTACTGTGTGACCCTGGGCAAGTCACTTAATCCAATTTTTCTATTTCCTCATCTGTACTGATAATCATCTGATCAGAATTTGCTCTGTGACTTACGGTCTTGTGGAGATCTGAACCATTTATCTATTTTTTCTCCTTCTCAGGCAACCTACCCACTTCCTTTTCTGGACACACATGCTCACTGATGGATTTTCCTTCTCACATATTCACATACACACACAAACACAGATACATAAACAGCCATATTTGGCCATCTGTAATTGCCTGCTAATGCTCGTTCTACTTGTATCCATTATTCCTTGGAGTCTCCTGATGTTTTGCTTTTTCACATGGCATGAACCCCACTGACATAGAATCACTTGCAGCACATAGAGGTGAAATGTTACCACATCTATTTGTGTGATTTTATTTATTAAAACTTAAAGAGATAAAAAAAAAACTCACTGTGAATATCATCTAAGTTATAAGAATGAAAATCTAGGGATTGCTTAGAAGTTTATTTTCCAAATGACTGACATACGTTGGTAGTTAAGACTTTTCAAAGACAGCCATCTTCAAGGTCAAACAGTAAAGAGAAATAAGTGTGTCTCTGTTTCTCTCTCACTCCCAGAGTCAACCTGGAGGTAGGTGGACTTCTGGGCTTGACGTGGCTACACAGGCTGAGTTGGACTCTAGGGAAGGATAGAGAAGATGAGGATGGTGCCAATGCTGAGAAGCCCAGGGCTGGAGGCTGAATGTCTCCAGTGTCTCTCCTGCCCAGGCTCAGAACTCTCTTTCACTTCACATGCTGCTTGACTTCTGTGGGAGCTTGGAGCATGGAGAGGGGAATCACAGCAGGAGAAGGTGGCTGGCTAATGGCATTACTGTTGCATGAGATTTGTTATGAACTATTGACTTCACAAGCCAGGCTGGGGTGCTCTGGGAGTAGTTGGCAGTGGACAGGAAGGACAAACATTTGAAGAGTTGGACACACTGGAACAACTTGAGCTGTACACTTGCTCAGGCATTCTGACTTCTGGCTGAGTCACTATCTTAGTAGAAGAATTGGGCTAGTTCTAGCTCTGAAAATGTTTTGGTAATATATAGGTTATCTGTCTTTTAAGAAATTAAGATTTCTGCCATATATGGATGGCACAGTATCTTGGAAAGAATAAGAATGTGTGGCCTCTGTCTAGCACATGTTTTTCCCCTCTGGTGCCTTATCTTTTCCATGAAAATATTTGATCAACATGGAATGATTTGACAATAGTATTACTGTTATGTAAACTTAATTTAAAAAAAGCATCTCATGCCATCTATATGACAATGTACATATAAATACATAATATGTAAAACATACATGTAATTTCTCAGGGTGGCAAATCTACCACCAAATTCTTCAAAGGAATTTGTAAGACTCTTTAAATTTTTGCTCAAATATATGTACATATGAAAAGAAGACTGAGGATATAAAAATTGAACCACCACAGTCTAACACAGTCCCTTACATGTGCTTAATTTTCATTTATTTTAAGACACTCAATGAAAAACTTACTGGCCCATATTGTCAGCTACAACAGACATATATTGTTAATAGCTTGATAAAAGTTTCAATACTAATCAAAGTGTTTTATTATTGCATTATGCTAAACTGCAGGGAACTCTAACTTCATTAAAGGGTACAGATAAGAAAAAATTCAGAAGCTTTGGATACACAATTTAATAGTCTAGCTAGTGTCATGTTTTGATTTAAATAAATTTTAGTAAAAGCTCACCATCCTTTTACGTTCAGCATGAAAGTTCAGAAAGATTCTGAATGCTGCTTAGTAAGTATTTGCTGAATAAAAAATTATTTGAACATGTCCATTTCAATATCCATTTCAATCCCTTTGGTAATGTACCTTAGGCATTGGTTCATAGAGTGGGGTGAAAGGTATTCTCATTAGCCACGCCAGTTTAACTAAATGTACAATATGCTTTTAGGGACATCATTTTTTTACATTTTAATTAGACATTAATTGTAACAGTAATCATCATAAATCCCATGAGTACTATATATACTACCAGGGCTGCTTCTAAGTATTTTGGTATTGGAGTAGACTTAGAGGTACCTGACTTCCTCTCAGAAAGGAAAACAATAAACATAGAAGTTATTTTATTAAGGTTGAAGCTGACAAGTCATACTTGGTATGAAAACAAAGTTTGCCTAAAATACTGTAATAATTACATAATTTAGACAACATTTAAAGGTAAACAGATACTAAGATACAAAAATGCAAAATCTAAAAACAGAACACAGGTTACCAAAATATATAAACCTGGCAATGAAACAAACAATATTAAAGAGAAGGACAAGGTTAAAATAACATAAGCATGCTTTAAAACAAAAATACCAGATAATAATCTAGTTGAATATCCTATTGATGGGTTGATGGGACCTGGACCCACAAAGGAATAAAACATGTCTCTGGGCCTCCACCCAAGGCACCTGGCCCACCCCAGACTACTTGCATATATGGACCATTCCTTAATCCCACCCAGATCACCTAGTTTACTTACAATTCCTTTCACTGTTTCACTTGATCCATCCCAAATTATTTACCACTCCTTTATCCCACCCAGATCTTTTCACTGACCCTTTTGTACAAATCTCATCCTCATTAGTTTACAGGTTCCCTAAGAACCTCACCTGCTTTATTGGCATTGCAATAAATTTTTCCACTTGATTGGAATATGGTTTAAGTGCATGAATTCATCCCAAGCTGAATGTACCCTGATATTTTGGGGTTCCCAGAAACCCTAAACTGCATCACTATTATGAAACTAAACAATCCTCCTACACACACTTTTCTCCCATTTGAAGAACCTGAGAAATATAATTTGGAATATTCTTAGGCACCTATTACTTTAAACTTCAGTTTTTAATAAAACATATTATTTTTACCAAAGCACTTGCTCATGTACATATCAATGAAAAAGTATCAAATAAATGCACAGTGCCATCATAATATTTGAATGCTAAGAACATGAAAACTTAAAATGTTTATGAAACTTATAGAAAAAAACAGGACAACAGTGAGTGAAATCAGGTTAAGTGAAGACCGCTTAGGCATGAATTCCCCAAAACCCCTACCCTTTCTGCCAAAGCTAAAATAACTATCTCCCTTAGGCAAATAAAATGCTCCAGGATGGAGGAGAACCACCACAGTTCCAGTCATGTGACCTGGTGTGCCCCCCCCCCTTACTTTCCCTTTACCACCCCCTCAATGCCACATCAGCATTCTTCCCATAAGTTCCATATTTGGTAACAAAAACCCTCATTAGTGAGCAACGATCCTCTCCATGTTCTTTGTTTCTGGGGTAGATTCCCGCACTTAAACTGTTCACCTGTACTCTCAGCCAATGGGAAGAGAGGATGATGGGCTTCAGTGTTAGAGACTATATAACGTTGTATTCTGCTCTGCTCAGGTGCACTCCCTTGCTGACACTGCCCATGGTCTCCCGGGAAGTGTCCATTCTCATGAGATTGTAATAAATTCCTTTTTGCCTTCTACCTTGAGAAGCCTCTTAGTTTAATTTGAGTAAGGGTCACTGTATCTCACGCAACAGTAAACTTTGTTTTTAGCTAGCATGTCATTATTAATGTACATAATACTTGAATAGCATATAGTAATTAAATTGAAATTACATTATTCACTAATTTCGTTAGGTTTTTTTATTTAGTTTAATAAAATTCAAAGTTTGCTTGAAAATGTTTCCAATACAAATGAACTCAACATTCCTATCTGATTGGAAATAGCTCAAATAACAAAAGTTCCAGATCATTGTTAGAAACTTGTTTTTAATCAACACAATGAAGATCAGTGGGGAAAGGTATACAAATTTAAAAAAAAAAAACAGTTTATGTAAAATATCTTTAAAAATATTAATACTCATGTAAACTTCTAGAATACTTGTTAACTTCGAAGCATTAAACTATACATGAAATTCATTTACCATGAATCCTTGCTTGTTGGCTACTTTGAGAGATCTCTTTGCATGTGTCTGAGAAACCTCTTTTGTTCCCTGTCACAGTCCCTTATGTTAGTAGTGTGGATGACTGGTTAAGGCTTTCCCCAGTACAGGTTTGACTCTAGTTAACAATTGTATACTTGTAGAAAACAAAGCTTTCCTGGGAGCATTTGACTTAATCCAGTTTATCAGCTCCACTGTGTCTAAGTCATAGAATTCTCTCAATTTTGATAGCTCTTCCATCATTCATGGCCAAAATTTATAGCAAAGATGGATGAATATTACTACAGATACTGAATACCTTACCATTTTCATCCTTTTAGGTGTTTAGAGATGGACCAATTGAAAAAGTAATTCCTACAGTTACAGCTACATTAGCCAAATGATGCAAACACACACATATGTGATGTTCCTTCATTTTCATGAAATATCCAAATTGGCCAAATATCCAAGCAAAATAGAATGCACAAAGTTGTAGGCTGTTCCAAGCTTCAGGACATTCAGGGCATTTTCTCTTATTATCCATGGAGTGTACATTAGTATAACTAAAGAGGTTCTGAAAAGCAACAGCTACTATCACTACAATAGAAAGAACAAACACATATACGTAAAAGAGTTAAGTATGTGAGAGTCTTTCAAGTGTATTAAAGGATGGGAGATCAAAAAGTCTTCACATAGGTACAGATATGGATCAAAATCTCCTTTTCCTCTACACCCAAATTTTGGCTTCAGAAATTTAAACATGTGTTCATTGGACTTTAGATTAAGAAATTGTATCTCAATAAAGCTATTGAAAAAAACTGTCAAAAAGAGTACCAGAATTAAGTTGAACAAAAGTTTCCCGGGCTTATTAAGGAAGCCTCCAGTTTTCATATTTTCCTGAAATTTTCTTGCTGTTGATACTGAGAGGTTAAAACCTACAAACATTGACCCAAGAATCATGAAACTAAAGAAGTGAAGGATATAAGAATAAGAGTAAACTTGCCACCTATATAGCACATAGCCATGTACCATAAGCTGTTCAGGCAGTCCATTATGAATAAAATCAATGCTTGTATCAGAATCACAAACTGATTAAAGTGCCATGTCACACTAAAGATAAAAGTATATATAAACACTGCAAGAAGAGTCAGTATTTCACAAAGAAGCTGTAAGTGTAGTCTAAATAAATATGTAATTACTGCTATATAAACTGAAGCATGGAAATACCCAGTTCTCTCCCAAAGGAATGGTGAACTCTTGTGGTATCTATTCTAATTATAACATACCAGAAAGCTATTAACAGTCCTTAATACTATATTTCATTAAGGAGCCAGCTGGTTATATAAAGTGCTGTGATGTACATTGTTTGGAGTCCAAATAAAGGATAGATACAGGTTCTAAATGTGTCTGTATAATATCAACTCATGGAAAACTTTCATCATAGTTAGCATTTGTAGCACTGGTTTGGAACAAGGGTAATATGTGTGAATTATCACACTTTGTTCTGAATGATATTACTTGCTCCACTTCCTTTATCTTAGAAAACCGTAAATCATTTTCATATAAAGTAACCAGGTAGACGGAAGTAAGAAATCCAATGCAAAGGCCAAAAGTTCCAACAGTTCCAGTATATGACAGAATTTTCCATAATCTTCTCCCACTGTGAACACTTAACAATTGTCTCTCCAGTTCCTCCTCTTCCTCTTATGATGGATTAACCTCATCAACTTTCACAACTTTTATTTGTTTTCTTTATCTAATAGTTATCATGATGTAAGACTTTCATGTATTTTTCTTCAAACCAATCCTTTTTGACCATCAGTGGGAAGCCACAGCCCTGGGCAGTAACAGAAGATGGCAACAGGTCTTCTTAGACTTGATGGGTCCTTGCTCTGGTCTCAGCAGTGTCAAGGAGTACGGAGGCAAATGGTGTTGACCTGAAAACTTTGTTAAAGAAAAGGCAACAGGCTAAATGCATACATTTTGTGATTTAATTAATTAAATAATTCCTTTTGAAGAAATGGTAACACAATATTATGTAACCAGAGATTTTCTGACTGACTCAGTACAGAAATCAAGTGGCTTAAACACATTTTACTGTGAGAAAGGAACTCTCTTAGTTGAACAAATTGAAAATTTAGTAAGACAATTAACAAAGTAGTGTCAATTGGGTTTTATAATCCCAAGCTGTGTGAATTTCCTCTCTGTAGCATAAGTCTCTGTGACATATGATAAGGAGAAAATCCCACCACTCCGATGGCAGACAACCTGTCATAAATAGGTCCTTGAAGTTAAGGACACAAGAAAGGGTATCTTGACAAAGTTAAAATTACAACCCAGGACATCTGTGTTTTTCCTTATCACTAAGATGCCAGGAGAAGGGTCTGGTAAGGAAGGTACTAAGTCAGCCCCATTTGTTTTGCGGATACCAAAAGGCATTCTCTGAGTTAACTTAAGATACCAAAAGAGACTATTAGGTCCAGATTCTTCTTAATTCAAGCTTTGGCCCTTATTAAATTCCAAAATTTATATTAAATATTATCAATGGCAAGTGAGGGAAAGCATGCAGGCACACATAGACACACAGACACAGACACCCTCTCACTCCCCCCCCACACACACACACACACACCTGTACAAACCTGACAAAATATCCACAAAGGAGGGCTGGGGAAAGAGGCAGCCACTTACACTTCTACACTCATCATTGCATGCCCTCCTCATGCCCCTCACACCCAATACCCCACTATGCCTCTGATCCCCTCCTACATGGCAGATGACTCAGAGAGTTGCCCAGAAGACAAGGGGCAAAAGACTGGGAAGGAGGAATCAAAGAGGAAAGGGAGGGAGACTTTTCGAAAAGACTGGTTTTTCAAGACTATCTTTCAGGACTTCTTTAAGTTATTCTACAACTCTGTGTAAACTTCAGCCTCATTTTTGATTTGTTCTTTCTCCTTTTATTTGGAGATCTTCTGAAGAACACAGACCTTATTCTCAGCCTTATTTTTCTTTTCAATTTTTGGCTATTTCCCTGAGGAGAAGAGAGTTTAGATTCAGATTGCATCTTGGTTGTTTCAAGAAATCATTAGAAAAAGGCATCCCACTCAGGGCCCTTAATCCAGGGGACAGCAGAATCAAGGATAAACCAAAAAAAATAATTCTGTTGTGATCAAAAGAGTCCCACTGTAACCAGCAATGTCAGAGGTCAAATTTGGTTAGATTCTGTCAATTATCCAAGTACTTACAAGTATACAGTCAATAATTTAAAAATATATCATCTCAGTAGGACCTGCTGGAGTGAACCCAAAATTACCCAGGGGTCTTTTAATAAACCCTCAATCAAAGAGCCAGAGACTCAATAAAAAGTGACAGGAGTTTAGGGATTGAGAGATCACTTGCCTAGGTCAGACTGAATCCAGCTTGGAAACAAGGGTTCTGTGCTAGTACCAGGCATCTGAGGTTGAAGATGGTGCCAAGCAGACACTTTTGACACCAGAAATGTCCTTCTGAAATAGAGATGACAAAGTAGCAACAACAAGAGGAAAGGAAATTATAATTCAGGATACCATGCAAGCACCAAAGTACTAGAGTACCTGAAAGTGGAAGAAGGGGCATAGGAAGAGAGTATTCACCAGAGACACAGCCTAGAGAAGCTATTAACATGAATTGCTTTGTATAACAACCAAAAGACCATAGAGAAGACTGGGGAGGCTCAGGGAGTAGTGACATCTGATCAGAATAGCAGACTGTCTGCAACTGGCTGTAACCTGCTCCAGCCTGGGAGTCATTGGGATCAGGGTCTTCTGATGAGTGCACTCAACAACAGTAAATATCCTGTACTTACACATAAAAACAGTACTTGTAAAAGACATGAATTTAAATCATGGAAACAATACCAATGATTTTTTCTTTTATCAACATACACACACATATACATATGTATTATACACACATACACACCCATATGTATGTGTATATATGTATATGTGTATGTACACAGAATAGCATTCAGATTTTCAAGAAATACACCATATTAATAAATGTAGCCATTATGCAACAAGATGAAGAAAAGCCAGAATAAGTTTATTACAAGTTCATAGACACAATAAAACAAGATAAAAAATTCTAGTATACAATAGGAAGTACAAAATTATCTGTGGCTCTAAAGAAAATCTATTTCTTATGGAGGAAAAAAATTTTAATTGCAAACAAAATATGTTTTCCATAATGAAAAGTCAAAATCCACTTCTGAAAGAGAAGCTGACCACAGGGGAAAAAAATTATCAGAAATTTACCACGTTTTTAAAAAAAGTTTCCCAGGCTTTTTTTCCACTGCTTGCCAGAGGTAATACCCATTCAAATTCAAAGTGAGAGTAGGAAATGAAAGAAAGAAGATGACCTCTGGATTTGCCATCACAAAAAGTCAATCTGAGAGAAAAAGATCTTAAAAAATTTCACAAAATTTAATTTTTAAACTATATACCAGGTTGTTTGTAGAGAACATTTCCTATTTAAACTCATTTCAGACCTGCAAAAAGTATAAACAAATCTAAACAATGGATCTTAAAGAATTGAAGGCTAGAGCTTTTAGTGGCCATTCAATAAAAGCCTGAGGCAATCTTGGTTTATTAGATTTATTCAAATATTCCTATTTAGAAAATAATGGCCTAGTCTAGAAAACCAAGGGGCAGAGAGAAAAAAGTATTAGCTTTCAGAAATAAACTAGCAAAAACCTCATAATTTCCTACAAAAATTATATTCTTATGGATAGAGCTTTTCTCTACATGCAGCATGACAGGTCTGAGAGAAGGTTGAGACAAAGTACAAGGAAGAGCTCCCACGGGATCCCTGAGCAAGTTCTGGGTACAACAATGAGTGCCATTTGGCAGCCATGTTATATACCATCCAGGGCCAGATTATGGATCTAGGGTGGAGAGGACCAGTTGTGAACACAGGCACTAGCTGTGACTAAGCATGAAACAGGTTGGAAGTAAATAGCTGTGTTGTTCTGATCCCAAGAACCAAATGCTGTATCCCAGACCCAAAGAAAAACCAGGAGTTCAGTCACTCTGAACCTGCAAAGAACCTTCTGTTGAGGTCAGAAAAATATAATGTTGAGGTTTGGGGTGCTTGGGACCCCAAAATACTGACACCCTGGGTCCTGCCCAAAATGAATTCGACCCAAACCTTCTTTCAGCCAAAGTAAAACAAAGTTTATTAAAGATCCACCATATTGGGTTAGCTCTTAAGAAGTTTCATCATTTGAGATGCTTGTATTAACAAGCAGGGTAGATAGAATCTGAGCTAGATTGCATCTGACCTAGATTGAATCTGAGCCCCTTCAAGGAATCAAAATGGAACTTACATACAGAAAGTCTGTAGAAAGGATGTAGTAGTCGTCTAGCAGTCTGAGGTGATAGGAGAAAGGGTTTAGGAAGGGTCTTGAGAAGGTGTCCAAGAAGGATCTTAATGGAACTGGGGTGACTGATCAAGGGTGGGAAACGGCTGGAGGCAATATGGAGATAACAGACAATGGAGGGCTGAGGTGGGAAGCAGGTGGGGCAATCCAGATGTAATGGAGAGCCAGGCTAGGTTAAGGGTAACAGATTTGGGTGGATTTTTTTGCTAATGTCTATGGGTGCATTGCTCTTTCATGGGTGTTAATTGCTTATATTAAAAACTGAAAATTTTTCCTAGTATAGTAATCTAGCTGAAGAAATAAATGAAGGCTTAGAGAGGTTAACTGACTTTCCAATATATATGTAACAGTAACAGATCATCTTTTCAAGCATCTTTTCAAGCTGTTGTAGACCAACTATGCTTATGAATAGGTTAGACATTCATCTTACCAGGTAAAAGAGACAATAACCTTGTTTCCTGGACTTAACTTTATCCCTGTGTCTTTTGTCCACCCACTACTCTAAAGGTAACAAAATAAAAGATTTGGGAGATTTTTTTTAAAAAAGGATTATGGAATCCCAAATCCTAAAGAAGTTTAGTAGTTACTGACTGATTTATAGTTGAACCTTATGAAATTAAAATTGCAAGATATATAGAATACTGGACTGTGGTTGTCCACCAACGCTCCAAACCCCCAAACTGGGAATGTAAGTACAAAAGGATTTTAAGTTTGTTGGAGGGACACTGTTTTTGTTATAAAGGGGCATGGAACCTGGAGACCAGAAGCTTCTGTTAGGGGGAGGATATACTCCATTGTCTAGCCTTCAAGACACTGAAGAGAATGTAAAGAAAGGCTTTTTTGATATTCTGAAAGGTGTCAACTCAAAATAAAAGACCACAAAGGTTGCAGTAACAAGGTTCTTTAATCCAGGCAAGTGACTTGAAATTTAGGACTCCACAGAGCACCAGAGTACTGGGATGCTCAGGAAGGACAAAAAAGGCAGAGTTTAAATGCACTTCAGCATGCACCAACCATGGCATCAGGTTCAAGTAGCTCCTCTGATGGCTGCATTCAACAAGAAAATCTTGCAAACTAAAAGAGCATGGCAACACCTGAATTTCCCTAAAGGAAGTCAACAATAGCCAAAAGTTTCAAGTAAACCAAATTTGGAGATAGCAGAGCAATATCCAGTGAGTATAATCAGGGAGAAACTACAAGATCAATAGAGTAAACCTGGCAGAATCAGTGCAATGGCATTACTAGAAGATATCAGTGACCCTAATCATTAGAGGTCAAGGCTGCCCTTCCATATGAACATTATAACACATATGTTCCATTCATATGTGTCTTTCCATGTGCTTGTTCTTGCTACATAGGCCCCTTGTGTCCACTGTTCCCAGTGATGTACTTGTGTATTTGTGGGAAAGTATGCCCCAGGTTCATGAGGAACATATTTTGGTTTTTCTTTGTATGCCATTTCATTAAATTACTTTACTTTGATCTAATTAAATCCTCTGGCTTCCCATAAAAGGTAAACACATTTTGGGGAACTCAAATTACCATTGTAAGGGATAGGAGCCTACAATGTTACTTGAAAAGGGAGTAGCTGTTCTAGGGAGAACTGCCCTAGAAGGTTATCATTGGGAATAACAAGTAATATTACTAAAAAATACATTATGCAAGTAAGGAAATTAAAAATCAAGAAAAGAAACTTGTGAGGAGAAACAGAATTCTAAAAGAATTGAGATAAAAAATCCCAAGGTCCAGATGAAGACAACTGATCTTTTGTTCTTTTTGCATAAAATGATGGATCAAAGGCAACAAATAAATAGTAGTCACAGAAATTGAAGTTTTCAACTGAGGAGAGCCTAGAGCCAATACAATGTGGCTCTGAAAAGATTTAGAGCATAAAAAAAGCTCTGGGTTTGTTGAAATACATGTAAGCAAGGAAAGATATACTTTATTCAGCTACACATTTGGTAATTTTTTTAAATAGTTATCAGCTGCAAGAGCAAAATTCAACTTACCCCTTATGAAGATAGCTGCATGATGCTTTTGTTCTCAATATTTTCTTTGGTTTCCTTAGAAAAAATGTCAATTATTTAACTTCAGACTAACACTTATTAAATAAAGGCATTATTCTTGCTTGTTTCCAGATTTTACCTGATCTTTCCTTACAGTTCCTATTTGAATTAATTGACTGAAATTCCTTTCCTTTTTAATGAGAAATTCACAGTTTTTATCAGGAGCAATTTGTTTTTATTTCTGTTCATGACTTTCTTCTAGGTTTCTGTGGTTTCTATTAAGTTTGACTGTTTTGCCTACATGTTAAACTTTGGGAAAATGTCACAAGTATATTTTCCTCACATTGCTCAGTCCCTAAACCAAAATTATGGACATTCTTTTTACTTATCAAGTTTTTTAAAACTCAGCTTACAGTCTGCTATTTATGTAGTTCCACCTGCGATTCACCAACCACATAAAATTCTTAGAAGCAATTATTCTTAAAGCTAAGGAAGTATAGGAAATTTGTAATGATTTTACAAGTTGATATTTTATAGATACATGATTACAATGGTTTGGCTTGTTTGAAATAGCGAGCCATTTGAGAGTAAACTGATCAGTTTTCCATACCAAAAATGATTCATCTTGACATATCATTATAAACAACTAACTACAAAAGTCAGGTACAACCAAAGTCCTGGGATAAACTCTCAGTTGGACAAACACAGTTTGCTTCTCTTGGTTTGGGGCAAGAGCTCATGGTTCAAGTAGAAAGCTTGCTGAGTAATCCATATTGATGATATGAAGTATGACATATAATGAACTGTTAGAAATACCAAGAATCCTACCTGGCCATGAGTGAACTTAGAAAAAAAGATTTTTATTTCACATCATTATCTGTTGGGTGACTTGGCCTCTAAACCCTTGTGAAGGAGAGTCAGGTGCAAACACACCTTAAGGTTGTTACAAAAATCCTTTTATAATTCATCTAGATTCGAATTTCATGGCTTGAACCCCATTGACCATCATTCCAGGGTTCACTAAACCCCACCCCTTGATTAAATCTTCTCATTTCCACATTTCAATTCCCCCACTACCTTGCTCATCTTCATTTACTTTATTTTTTATTTAATAAAGGAAATGTCAATCCAAAAAGAATTCTCTTAGTACCCCCCCACCCCATTTGTTGGCATCAGATAGCATGAGAAAGATTTTTTTCCTCAGTTACTAAGAGAATTGACAAAAGCCTGAGTTTGAAGATTTGAACCTAGGATATCAAGGATAAAAGTCCAATTATAATGGACCTAACCCTCATCCTTTGTAAATGAGGCCTGGCCTGGTAGTTCTTTTGATGCTCAAAAAAAGGCCTCAGAACAAAGAAAAGTAGTAGATATGCCGATTTCACTCCCCGCCACAAGCAGTTCTCTTATGTTAGCGACCAGTATGATTTCAAATCATGTTTCTTATAATTTCTATTTTTATATAATTTCTGTGGGAACAAAATTCAATAATACCTTACATGCACCAATGTTCAGCAGTTGCTAAATTAGCTTATGTCTTATCCTTCTTAAAGGAAAAAAAGTTTATTTCAAACTTCTGTTTAGTTCAACTCAACTTTATTTACATTCACAGACCAAAACAATGCAGATTCTGTGGCTTTTCCACAGGGGTCATCTATCCTCGTTTCTGTGACTCTGAGAATTCAAAGATTAGTTAAAAATACTCTGAACTTTGGTTTGCATATAAATATGTGTGTGTGTTTGTGTGTGGCTTTTTTATTTAACCTTCTTCTTAATCTGTGACTAATTTTTCCATGTCTTCTGATTTCTTATTTTTTTCACCAATCACTTTTTTCTATGATCTATTGATTGTCACCTCAAACCCCTAGTGACATTTACAGGTTAATCACTTGTGACTGGGCTGAATCTGACTTTCTTTCTCCACAAATCAGGGAAGTCAAAACAAAAATTTAAGAAGTTCAGTTCTTGCACTAAAAATATAGCTACTGACACAAATAATGTGGCTGTTATACAGGGTAGTTTGGTGTGATTCAGAAGCGCAAATTATATTTAGTTTTTCTTTTTTAAATTTAAATAGTATTTTTTTTTGATTACATATCAAAAAAAATTTTAGCATTCATTTTTACAAGAGTTTCATTTCCAAATTTTTCTCCTTCCCTTCTTCCCCTCCCCTCTTCAGAAAATGGTAGGTAGTTTGATATAGTTTATGCATGTGCTATCATGTAAAACATATTTCCTTATTAGTCACTGTTATGGAAAAAGAAACAGATTGAAAGCAAATAAAACCATGAGAAAGAATAAAATAAGTGAAAAAAATATGCTTCAATCTGCATTCAGTCAATCTGCTCTCTATCTGGATAGGGATAGCATTTTCCTTCATGAGATCTTTGTACTTGTCTTGGATCATTGTGTTGCTGACAAGAGCTGATCATTACACAATGTTGCTGATACTACGTACAATGTTTTCTGTTTCTGTTATTTTCACTTTGCATCAGTTCGTACAAAACCAGGTTTCTCCGAAATCTGCCTGCTCATCATTACTTATTGCACAATAGTATTCCATTACATGCATGTACCATAGCTTGTTCAGCCACTCCCCAATTGGTGGGCATCTCTTCAATTTCCAATATTTTGCCACCACAAAAAGGGCTGCTATAAATATGTTTGCACATGTAGGTCCTTTTCTTTTTTTATGATGTCTTTGGGGTACAAACCTAATAGTGGTATTGCTGGATCAAAGGGAATGCTCAGTTTGGTTGTCTTTTGGACATATTTCCAAATTGCTCTCCAAAGTGGTTGTATCAGCTCATACCTCCTCCTACAGTGCATTAGTGTCCCAACTTTCCCATATCCTCTCCAACATTTATCATTTTCTGTTTTTGTCACATTAGCCAATCTGATTGGGGTGAGGTGGTATTTTAGAGTTGTTTTAATTTGCATTTCCTCTAATAGAGATTTAGAGCACTTCCTCATATGCCTATAGATAACTTTTATTTCTTCATCTGAAAACTGCTTGTTCCATGTCTTTTGACCATTTTTCAATTGAAGAATGGCTTGTATTCTTATAAATTTGACTGTGTTCACTGTACATTTGAGAAATGAGGACTTCATCAGAGAGACTTGCTATAAAGATGGTTTCCTAGCTTTCTGTTTTCCTTCTAATCTTGTTTGCATGGATTTTGTTTGTACAAAAGCTTTTCAATCTGATATGATCAAAATGATCTATTCTACATTTTCTAATACTCTCTGTCTCTTATTTGGTCATGAATTCTTCATCTCCCCATTGATTTGACAGATAAGTTATTACTTGCTCTTCTAATTTGGTTGTTTCATTGTCTATGGTATCTTTTAGCAAGATGTTGTTTCCTTCCTTTTGTCTTTTAATTAGGCGTATTTTTTGCTTTTATTTTGTCTAGGATCGGGATTACTACCACTACCTTTTTTTTTACTTCAACTGAAGCATAATAGATTCTGCTCCAGCCCTTTACCTTTACTCTGTGTGTGTATCGCTGCTTCAAGTGTGTTTCTTATAAGTAACACATTGTACGAGTCTGATTTTTGATCTACTCTGATATCCATTTCTGTTTTGTGGGAGAGTTCATCCCATTCACATTTAGTCATGATTACTACCTGTGTATTTCCTTCCATCCTATTCGTCTTCCTGTGTGTCCTCTCTCTCCTTTCACCCTTTCCCACCTCACCAGTGTTTTGCTTCTGTTTACCACTTCCTCTAATCTGCTGTAACAGCAAGCACCCTAGCATACCCAGGATGACCTGCCAGCAGAGGTTCTTGGATCTGCTTTTCTTAAAGGAAAGCAACTTTTAAGCGATCAAAAATCTTGTTTAATGACATTCACTAGTGCAGGGGGAAAGTCAGCACCCTGAACATCAGAGAAAATACAAACAGAGAAATTACCATAAAGACCAACACACAGGGCTTTGACTGCTTCAATCAAAGCAATATTGCTATACACTTTATATAAATCACTAGATCAAGAGAGCTTTTGTTTCTGAGCATTTAGGGGGTCTGAACATATAGCTACTCAGAGTCTCCATTAGGGAATCACATAAGCAAACTCCTAAAGCAAAACCTCACCTCGCAATATACATATACACCATTTTCAGAGCCAGAGGGCATCACAACCCTCAGGACTCATGCCTAATTAGAAATTATCAAAAGGTGTGAGCCTTTCTACTAGCAAGCTTCCCTCTAATGGGTGGGAAGATCTTCAAATTCCATTAACATTACATCTGCCCTCCTCTATTTCAGTCCCCAAACCTCTTGGCCCCCTTAATTAATCTCCTCCCCTCCTACTTCCCTGTCAAGTAATTTTCTATATTCAATTGATTGTGTATAGCATTCCCTCTTTGAGCAAAAACTGATAGGAGTAAGGTTCAAGTAATGCCAATCACCCACTCTCCCATCTTCCTCTCCACTGTAAAAGGTCTTTCTCATATCTTCATGTAAGATAATTTGCCTCATTCTACCTGTCCCTTCTGCGCCCTTTGTTCTCTTCTTTGTCTTCCTTTAATAAATTTTTTGGTCATTTCCTCAAAATCACCTTACAGCCATATCATCTGTCTATGTATATTCCTTCTATCTGTATTGTTAGTGATATAATTATTGTGTCACAAGTACATCTTTCTGTGCAGGGATGTAAACAGTTTAGGTCTATTGAATTCCTTATGTTTTCTTTTCCCTTTTACCTGTTTATGCTTCTCTTGGGTCTTGATATCAGAGGTCAAATTTTTTCGTTTAGTTCTGGTCTTCTACTTATGAAGGCTTGAAATCCTTCTATTTCATTGAATGACCATTTTTCCCTTGATGTATTATGCTTAATTTTGCCAGCTAAGTGATTCTTGATTATAGTCCTAGCTCCTTTGCTCTCCAAAATATCATGTTCCATCACCTCCAGTCTTTTAATGTTGGAGCTGCCAGGTCCTGTGTGATCCTGATTGTGACCTCTATTTGAATTTCCAATATTTAAATTACTTCTTTCCAGCCACTTGTAGTATTTTTTCCTTGACCTGATGGTTCTGAAATTTGGCTGTAGTTTTCCGTGGGGTTTTGATTTTGGAATCTCTTTCTTACGGTGATCAGTCGATTCTTTCAATGCCTATTTTGCCCTCTGGTTCCAGGGCATCAAGGGAGTCTTCCCTGACAATTTCTTGAAAGATGATATCCAGGTCCTCCTTTTGATAATGGTTTTCAGGTAGTCCAATGATTCTGATATTATCTTTCCTGATCTCTCTCATGTTTTTGCCATGAACTATTTCACATTTTTCTACCATTTTTTTTATTCTTTTGAATTGATTTAATTCATGATGTTTCACAGAGTTGTGACCAAACATCTGCCCAGTTCTAACTTTTAAGGTATTATTTTCCTCAATTACCTTTTGTACTTTCTTTTCCATTTGGCCTATTGTACTTTTTAAGCAGTTTTCCAAGCTATTGACTCTTTATCAAAATTCTCTTGCACCATTATCATTTCTTTTCCCAATTTTTCTTCTATCTCTCTTATGTGATTTTTAAACTCTTTTGTGAGTTCTACTAATGAGACCTTTCTGGGTTTGAGACCATTTCCTGGTTTTCTTAGGGGTTTTGCCCATAGGTGTTTTGCCATTGTTATCCTCTTCTGAGTTTGTGTCTTGGTCTTCCCTGTCTCCATAATAATTTTCTATGGTCAGATTCTTTGTTGTTTTCTGCTTATAATTTTTTGTGTCTTTTTATTTTCTTTTAAATTTCAGTTATGTCACCAGAGTGAAAGGTATGTCTGGTTTCTTGTGCTAGTGACTGTAGGCCCTGGTTGTTTACCTGGTGTTATGCTGATGATGCCCTGAGGCTCACAGGGGGACCCTCAGCTGAAGGTCCTGAGCCCTGTGGTGAGGGGATGGGGTGGGATGTGGCTGGTGCTGCTGGAAGCTGTAGGAGTCTGGCAATTTACCTGGTGCTGAGCTGGGGTCCTAGTGGTGGTGTCTGGTGTGTGCTGAGGGCACTGGTGTGTTTCTGCATTTCCCTAGGGCTACACTGAAACAAGTGTGGTCAGGCCTCTGGAGGCTGCCTGTTTTCCCAGGGCTATGCTGAACATAGCAGATCAGTACTGGCTGGCAGCTGCCTGTTTTAGGCACCCATACAGTTGGCATCTACCTGGAGCCTCTGGAGGATGCCTACTTGTCCAGAACTAGACTGAAGCAGGTGGTAGTTCTCAGAACAAGAGTCTGCCAGTTACCCTGGCTATGCTAAGGCAGTTGGAAGGTCCTGTTGTTAGTGTTTGCCTCCTCCACCACACTGGGGTGCAAGATCTCCCACTGGTTTTCTAAGGTGGGGATTGCAGCAATGCTTCTCATCCTGGGCTGCATTTCCTTTTCACCTGAATGACACAGATTTTTCTTGCTGATCTTCCAAGTTTTGTGGGTTAAAAGGTTGCTTTACCCCGTCTTTTTACTGGTTCTGCCATTTCAGAATATGTTTGGGGGCTCCATTTTATTATCAGTTGGAGGTGAATATGGGAGAGTTGCAGTGATTTACTGCTTACTCCACCATCGTGGGCCCAGGAAGTGTCAGGAGCATAACATTTAATTTGTAGGGAGATTTTCCTGAAGTGTTCCAAATGTAACATTCAAATATTTTATACATATATACATACATATATGTGCATATATATTTTTCAACTTTTTTTGCTTTCATTTATTTTTTCCTTGGTTGTTAATTTATTTGTTTTCAGTTTTCTACAATTACTTCCATAAGTCTTAGATTTTCTCCATCTCCCCTCCCATTTCCCCTCCTTCCCCCTCAAGACAGCATACAATCTTACATGGGTTCTACACATATATTTGTATTAAACACATTTTCACATTGGTCATGTTGCATAGAAGAATTAAAATGAATGGGAGAAAACATGAGAAAAACCAAAACAAAACATAACACAAGAGAAAATATTTTTCTTCATTCTGTGATCCAATTCCATAGTTCTTTCTTTGGATGTGGATGGCATTTTGCCTCAAGAGTCCAGTGGGAATGTTTTAGGTCCTCACATTGTTATGAAGGGCTAAGTCTACCAGAATAATTCCTCATACATTGTTGTTACTACTGTGCACAATGTTCTCCTGATTCTGCGCCTTTACTCAGTATCAGTTCACGAAAGTCCTTCTAGGCCTCTGTGAAGTCTTCCTGCTCATCATTTCTTACAGCATAATAGTATTCCTTTACATTCACATACCACAACTGGTTCAGCCTTTCCCCAGTTAGTGGGTATCCCTTTGATTTCCAGTTCTTGGTCACCACAAAGACAGCTGCTATAAATATTTTTATACATGTGGGATTCTTTCCCATTTTTATGATCTCTTTGGGATACAGTTCTACAAGTGATATTGCTGGGTCAAAGGGTATGCACATTTTTGTTGCCCTTTGGAGATAGTTCCAAATTGTTCTCCAGAAAGGATGGATCAGCCCCCAGCTCCACAAACAATGCATTAGTGTTCCAACTCTCCCGTATCTCTCCAACATTTATCATCTTCCTGTTTTGTCATGTTAGCCAATCTGATAGGTGTGATGTAGTATCTCAGAGTTGTTTTGATTTGCATCTCTCTAATCAATAGTGATTTAGAGCATTTCTTCATATAACTATAGATAGCTTTAATTTCTTCCTCTGCAAACTTCCTGTTCATATCCTTTGACCATTTATCAATTGAGAAATTACTTGTATTCTTAAAAATTTGACTCAATTCTCTATATATTTTAGAAATGAGGCCTTTATCAGAGACATTGGTTGCAAAAATTCTTTCCCAGTTTTCTGCTTCCCTCCTAATCTTAATTGCATTGGATTTGTTTGGGCAAAAGCTTTTCAATTTAATGTAATCAAAATTATTTATTTTACACTTCATAATGTTCTCTATCTAGTTTTCCCAGCAATTTTTGTCAAACAATGAGTCTTCATCCCAGAAGTTGGGGTCCTTGGGTTTATCAAACAGTAGATTGCTATGTTGCTGAGAAAAAGGTATATTCCTTTCTGTTCTCATTCAATTTTCTCCAGAGATCTATCATATCTACCTTATCCAGAGTTCTGTTCACCTCCTTAACTTCTTTCTAGTTTATTTTTAGGTTAGATTTATCAAGTTCAGAGAGGGGCAAGTTGAGGTCCCCCACTAGTATAGTTTTGCTGTCTATTCCGTGCTGTAACTCCCTTATCTTTTCATCTAAGAATCTGGATGCTAAACCCCTTGGTGCATATATGTTTAGTAATGATATTGCTTCATTGTCTTTTTTAGCAGGATAAAGCTTCCTTCCTTATCTCTTTTGATTAGGTATATTTCTGCTTTTCCTTTGTCTGAGATTTGGATTGCTATCCCTGCTTTATTTACATCAGCTAAAGCATAACATATTCTGCTCCAACTTTTCACCTTTTCCCCATGTGTATCCCCCTGTTTCAAAAGTGTTTCTTGTAAACAACATATTGTTGGATTATGGTTTTTAATTCCATTTTATGGGAAACTTCATCCCATTCACATTCACAGTTATGATTACTATTGGTGTCTTTCCCTCCATCCTATCTCCCCATTTATGCTTTTAGTTCTTTCTTCTCCCTTCCCCTCCTCACTGAAGTTTTAATTTTTGATCACCACATCCTTCAGCCTTCCCTCCCTTCTATCAGCCTTCCTCTCTTTTATTCCCCCTTTCCCTTACTATCTCTTCCCTTCTTTTAGCCTCCCCTCCCTTTTCTTTCCCCTTTCCCCTCCTACTGCCTATAGAGCTAATTAGATTTCTACACTTAACTGAGTTTTTTGTTCCTTCCTTGAACCAAATCAGATGAGAGTAAATCTCAAACAGTGCTCATCTCCCTCCTCTCTTTCCATCTACTGTAATATGTTTTCGTGCCTCTTCTTGCGATCTAATTTATTTTTTTCTGCCTCCTCCTTCTCACATCTCCCATTATGATCTCTTCACACTCTTAAATCATATTTTTTATCATCACATCATTTATTTATACCCATTCCCTCTGTCTATATCCCTTTTAAATATCATAATAAATATACAGTTCTCAAAATTAACAAGCATCATCTTCCCTTATAGGGGTGTAAACAGTTTTCCCATATTGAATAACAAGGGTTTTTTTTCCCTGTTTACCTTTCCATGCCTCTCTTGAGACTTGTATTTGAAGATCAAATTTTCTGTTGAGCTCTGGCCTTTTCATCAGGAAGGTTTGGAAATCCCTTATTTCACTGAATGCCCATCTCCTTGCCTGAAATGTTATGCTCAATATTTCTGGGTAATTGATCCTTGGTTGTAGTCCAAGCTCCTTTGCCTTATGTAATATCATATTCCAATCCCTCTGATCTTTTAGTGTAAAAGTTACAAGATCTTATGTGATCCTGACTGTTGTTGCTCAGTATTTGAATTGTTTCTTTCTGGCTGCTTGCAGTACTTTCTCCTTAACTTGATAGTTCTGGAATTTGGCAACAATAGTCCTTGGTGTTTCCATTTTGGGATCTCTTTCAGGAGGTGATCAGTGGATTCTTTCGATGACAATTTTCCCCTCTGGATCTAGGACCTCAGGGCAGTTTTTCTTGATGATTTCTTGGAAGATATTGTCCAGGATCTTTTTTTTTTTCATCATGGCTTTCTGGTAGACCAATAGTTCTTAGATTTTCTCTCTTGGATCTATTTTCCAGGCCAGTTGTTTTTCCAGTGGGATATTTTACATTTTCTCCTATTTTTTCCTTCTTTAGATTCTGTTTGACTGATTCTTGATGGTTCATAGAGTCATTAGCTTCTACTTGCTTAATTCTAATTTTTAATAGATTGTTTCCTTCAGTTAACTTTTTTTGTGGCCTCTGGTTCTTTCATCTAGAATGCTGCTGCTTACCTAGTGTTGAGTTGGCTGGTGTGCCAGAGCAGAGGTCAGGTGAAGTCTTTCTGAGTTTCCTTGGAATTACCCTGGAATTCACTGTGTGAGGTGTGGGAGAAGGGTGGTCTAGCCACAGGAGGTCTCCTCTCCTGACCTAGAGCACAGACAGGTTCAGTGGGATGGTGAACCCTGTCTGTGCTAGTGTCTTCCCAATTCCCCTGGCTATCCTTAGGCACTCCTGGGGTCCTGTGTTGGCACTTAGAGGCTCTATCCCCCTTAAAGGCCCAGGATTTCCTCCAAGTTCACCTGGGACAGCTCTGGTCCTGCACTGGTTCCCTTCAGCCACAGCAAGAGGGATCCCCCTTTGCAATTTTTCTATCCTCATGGGCTAAGACTATTTACCCCTTCAACTAATCCCACTATTCCAGGATTTTTCCTGAAGAAATATTCTTTGGGTTTTTCAAGGTCAACAAGAGGAGGGGGAGAGTATTTACAGATCACACCACCATCTTGGTTCCCAGAAATTCAAGTAGGTGACTTACAGACATTTAATCTGCAAGCTGATACTCTTGGGATTGGCTGCTGCAGATACCTGGAGTTCTGCACTTCTCTTTCATTTAGTTCCACTGGACTCCCATCCTGGGCTGAATTGTTTGAGAATCTGCACTGCTGGTACTGCTTCCAACCGCACAGTGGTTCCTTCTCCACTTCATGCTGGTACAGCCTGTGCACTTTGCGCTCCTCTAGCCCCATGCAACAGATCCTTACCATCGACCTTCCAGGCTGTCCTGGGCTGGAAATCTGCCACGTTCTGTCTCCTAGTGGACTCTGCCACTCTAAAATTTGATCATATTCTTTGTTTAGAGATATCTGAAGCAATTTGTCCTAGGTGAGTACTTGCCCTCACTCTGTCATCTTGGCTCCACTCCCCCCTCCAGTTTACTTTTTTTAAAAATCAATGCACATCCTATATAATGGACAAATTTTTAAGCTTTAAGAGATGTTCATGTTAATTACCCAAGAAGAGCCAGCTGTCATATCAGTCTTCATCAGGCTACACTTATACTCCAAAGTTTGCAATGTGGCATTCACTGAAGACAATAAAACTCCAAAGGGAATTCATTGTTTTAAGTTACTGATTACAAGCTTAGAAAGTGATGGATCAAAGTTTTTATCTTTTAAGTATCTGTCACTTCACAAGAATGTCTGTCTAACCCAGATATTTCTCCTTTCACTCTACTTACAGAAAAAAAATTTTATTCTCAAATATTTATCCATTGAATATTTTGGCATTGTAGATTTTGATGATGTTTGCTTTTCTAAAAAGCAAAACCTTTTCTGGTGAGAACATCAAGTTTTAATATAAAGACAAAACAAAGACAACAGAAGTATTTACTCAAGTTTAGTCCATTTTTATAAAATATTTATACTCTTCTTTTGAAAATGAAATATTAGAAAAATTATCCATACACCTATGCATATTTGAACCTATGGGGAGTCCCTAAGGATTTGTAACATGTTGTATTTGTATGTTTGAACAAAAATGTTGTACTCCAACAATCTTATTCTTTGTTCTAAAAGCCAAGATTTCATTTTAGCATGATCAGAGAAGAGTGATACTTTTAGTATTTCTTGGTGTTTAATAGAAGAAATGTTTTTATTTGAATTCAGATTTCATTTGGTTTATAGGAAGGATTTGGTAATATGTTCATACCAGTATTTCACTTATCCCAAAAATCCTGTTATATAGGAAGAACTCATGTTGAAACTCCTTGTTCGTTAAACGGAAAGATTCAGTACACCAAAAGCTTCTGTTATAAACACCATAATTTTTCTGCAATTTATAAAATATTCTATCTCTATTAAGTAATAAACCCTTGACCTTAGAGTTCAGTTTTAAGGTTCTATTTGAGAAGATGAACATGATAGATGGCAATAATAGGTGAAAAGTTCAAAAAGTTAATAAAAATTATTTATCTTTAGACCATAGGCTTATGTCTTGTGGAAAGAGTGGAATGAACAATGCTTTATAGATAAAATCTTTTAGGGTAGTTACTGCAAATATATGTTTTCATTTTGAAAATGTAAAAACTGAGGCTATAAGAGGTTAAGTGATTTGTCCAATGTTGCTTATTTAATTCTTGATTCAGCCAACGATTGAACCTAAGTCAAAAAGCATATGCTTGAACAATTCTTTGTGAACTTCAAAAGAAAAGAACTGTGGTAAAATGGAAAAATTTAATTTTGTTTTAACTCAGTTCTCAAAGATTTTCCATCAGAACCTGAGAAATTATATATACTAATACCCTGATGCTGCGTTTATTGCCTTTTACCAGTTTTGTCCCCCATGATAATACTTTGTGCTTTATCACTCTCTTCCAATAACCCTTTTAGGACCCCATCTCTCCCGTGCCTCACCCCTCTTATTTATTTTATTCATTTTTCTTTTTGCATTAGAAAAAATGATTTGATTTCAAATAGTGTCATTGGATCCTGAATGTGATGGGACAGAACATATAGTCTTTACTCTCTCATATAGGAGAATACTAACTCATCCACATGACTATCCTAAGATATCAAGATATGAAATCAAAAGATATAAGTTCTAAGTCCAGTCATGTCAATAATATTCTCTGTGACTTTGAAACTTTTTTGTTTAATTAAATCCTTTCATCTATATATTAGAATATTAATAAAACTCTCTACAGTTGCTTAGAATTTTAATAAAAATATTGCAGAGCTCATTATCTATGTAAAAGTGAGGTTATCATTTTGATAGAACAAAACCAAATCATAGTCAAAATCCCTTAACCTATCTATTGTTCTGAGTGACTCATATGAGTTTCAGGATAGAGTATCTAATCTCAAATCCTCCACCAAAGGAGAATGCAGCAGAGGAATCCGTAACACTTCCACTTCTACTCTACCATCGATTCCACAGCTAGTTGAATCTAAAATCATGAAGCAGGCGAAGGTCAAGTATACAGAGTCAAAGCTACAGCTAGCTATGTTGCTATAAATATTTGTAGATGTTGCCTTCAGGTTCAAAGTAAATGCTTATCAAAGAAGCTAATGAAAATTCTTTCATGTCATTCATATTTACTATGCAACATTCTGATGAATCAGAGTTAAATGAATCTAAAGCACTTTTAAATTTCCCTAAAATAAAGGTCGTTTTTTTTAAAACAAAGAAAAATGTGTTCAGGGTGTAATTGCAATCAAATTAGGATCTTTTCTCTGGATAAGGTAGATATGATAGATCTCTGGAGAAAACTGAATGGGAATAGAAAGGAATATACCTTTTTCTCAGCAGTACATGGCACATATACAAAAATTGACCATATACTAAGGCATAAAAACCTCACAATCCAGTTCAAAAAGGTAGAGATACTCAATGCATCCTTCTCAGATCATAATGCAATAAAAATTACATGTAATAAAAGGATCTTTTGCTGTTTTTGTTTTACTAAAAGTGCCTCTGATTGAATAATATGATTGTGGAGGATCATTCCCACCCATTGATGGGACTTCCCATTGTGGGAAGCTTGACTACAGGAGTTGTTTTGTAGGAGGGTACCAACTACCTTTTGTTTTTTCTAATACCTAGAAGTTGATACTTCCCTCTCTGGTAACTGTATGCATGTAATGATCAGACATGTTTGTGTATGTAATGGTCAGGCAGTTTGGAAGCACTGTCGATTTATTTTTGATTTCTCTGAAATTTTTATTTTCTCTGATACCTGTCCTTGATTAAAATGATTGTTAATCCCTTGAAAATTGCTTTCCTTTTATGAATGCAAATCTAAGAACCTGTGGTAGCGGGTGCCCCTGTGTATGCTGGGGTGCTGACTGTCACACAGGGCAAAACTAATTTGTGACTTTATTAACCTCCCAAATGTTTTTGGGGAAAATAACTTTGAGCTGTGCCAAATCACAAGTACTTTGGGGTTCATGTATCCCAGGTCTTTACTTAAGAATATTTTTTATACAACCGTTTTCCCCAGGCAATTCTACAAAGGAAATCTGTAATTGTCTTCTCCATAAATAAAAGAGCATCTCTAAGTGGTATATACTTCATGCCCCCATGAGAAAGCAAGAAGGCAACTTAACACAAGTCTTTGGGGTCTTGTCTTCTCCATAGGACCATCATACAATTTGGTAATAAGCTGACCGTGCTGGGTCCCTCTCTGTTCAAATAAACAATTCTGATTTTCTCATGAGGTTATACTTCACCATGACCCTTGAAACATTAACAATGTGGTAACCAGTCACATAATTTCTGAGTGAAATATAAATAAACAGAATAAGCAATGACTATTGCTGTGTTCTAGTCCCGAGCATAGTATTTAAAGTGTTACATTTCTTCATGAATGGTAGAGTAACTAACTCAGCTTCTCAGATAAAACACCTGTGATAGGAAGAATGTAGCAACTGAACTAAATTAAACCAGAAGTTAAAATATTTTCATTACATTTGCAAAATAAACAATTATCCCTCCTTCAGCATAACATAAATGGAAATGCCTATCAAACAAATCAAATGTTTGTTTCTAATGGCAAAAAAATGGACTTTGGGTAAAAATTCCATTTAACATATTCAGAACAATATATATTTTGCAAATCTTTTACAGATAGAATTGTTACTGGGGTAAAATCAAATACTTTCCATTTGTAAGTTTGTTCACTGGCTGCTGTGAAAAGCGCTAGGACTTTCTTTAAATGTTAGGAGCCATGAAAGAAGACCATTCCTTGAAGTTTGTGATTCTACAAATAACTCAGAATCTAATATTTAAGTATGCTTCATTTAGCCATCAGAACTACTTCATGAATGTTAAATTGTAGTTAAAGAAAGGTCTCTGGGTCATGGTATCTTTCATGAAACTCCCACAGTAGTAACGAGACACATTATGTCTCTTGTAGGTAGTTGGGAATCGGCCAGAAGATAGGGAAAGTTTAAAGTTAAGAAAGTGTATGGGAAGGGGAGGGGAGTCATTAGTGATACAAGTTAACTTGGAACATAGTCTCTTGTGAAGTGTTCCATGGGTCTATATTATTGTTTTTAATATTTCTACTAATGACCTCAATAAAACTAATAGATAAAAGATAGGCCGTCTAACATACAGGATAACAGAACCAGGATCTAGGAAGATTTGGACACACTGAAATATGGGACCAAATTATTAAAATTAAATTGAATATGGATAAATTTGAAGTCTTACATTTTTGTTCAAAAAATTAACCTGACAAGAACAAGACCAAGAAGATGTAGACAGACAACAGTGCTTACAGAGATATAGAAATTCTGATGGACCTCAAACTTGAAATGTATCATGAGGATATGTTAGCCTTAAAAACTAATGAAGACATTAAAAAAAGTCAATGTCTAGGCCAAGGGAAGGGAAAATTGCACTGTACTCTGATTCTTGTCCGACATAAGAAATATGTTCAATTCTGGGTGCCACGATTTACAAAGGATATCAATAATCCATAGTTTATCTGGAATCTATTCATAAAGGTAACTAGGCAAATAAAGTATTTTCAGACATCATATCAGTTGAAGGAATTGGGGCAGGGGAAAAGGGGGTGGGTTAAGATCAGGAATCCAGAGTTGGAAGTGACCTCAGTGGCCAAATAGTCCAAGCCCTTCATTTATAGGTGAAGAAATTTGAGACTATGGAAGTTAAATAACTTACCTAAGGTCACATAAATAATAAGTATTAAAGGCAGGCCAGCTAGGTGGAATAGAGGATAGAATGCTGGGCTTGGAGTCAGGAAGACTTATCTTGATAAGTTCAGATTTGGTCTTAGATAATAAGTAGTCTTGTGACCCTGGACAAGTCACTTAACCCTGTTTTCCTCAGTTTCCTCATCTATAAAATGAACTGGAGAAGGAAATGAAAAACCCCCCCAATATCTTTGCCAAGAAAATCCTAAGTGGGATCCTGAAGAGTGGACATGATCAAAACAACTGAACAATAACTAAAGAAAATTTAAAGAGAAAGTTTGAATCCAGGTCCTTCGACTCAAGAGTCAATGCTATTTCCACTGTACCATGCTATTTAGAATGGAGAAGAGAAGAGATACAACAGATATAAGAGCTATCTTCAAGTACTTAAAGAGTTGTTATAAAAAGTGAGGTTGGATTTCCATTGGGCCTCAAACGACAGTAGTAGGAGCAACCAGTAGAAGTTTCAAATAAACAAGTTTAGATTGTAATTTCTTAAGATTAGAGTTAGTCCAAAGGGCAATGCACTGTTTTGAAAGGTAATAGGTTCTTCCTCACTAGAAATTTTAAAGGAAAGACTGGATGACTTTTTTACATGCTATCAATTAATCTAGCTCCTAGAGGTGACAAAAACAGATGATACCAAGGACACGAGCCTTGGGAATAGGGACTACCTCTTTATAGTAATATAAGAGTAAAAGAGGAAAATAAAAAAGATATAGATGAGTTTGAAAGTTTGTATTAGGAAAGATAAGAGAACTGACTAAATCTGGCCTTGATTTTTCTCCTTAAAGAAAAGGTGAAAATCTAAGAATGAAATCTAAGAATGAAACCAAATATCTTGTGGTACTATAATTATATAATATTTTTATAACTTTGTCCATTGTTGTAAATTATGTTTCTATAAAGCACCAATAAAATAAAATAATTAAAAGTAAAACAACAGTGCTCTCATTCTGCAACAGATCTGACAGACTACCTAACCTTTAACCAAAAGTAAGTTTAATTAAGAGGAGTATAGGAAGGAAAGTCAACAAAGATGCACCACTGATTCAGGTAGGTGCAACCTCCTTCTTTCTCCCATCTCCATATAGAAATTCATCTGGTCAGAAGCATATGCACTTACATGGTAGTGGGTCCATATAGTCTGAGAAGTTTCAGCTCCTCATGGCCTGGGTTATGCCTTTCGTTTCTGGGAAGCCAAGTCAGTTCCTTGAGCCCCAGTGCCCTAGAACAGTCAAATGTGAAAGGTGAGTGCTGCCTTTTAGAGAAAAACCAGTCTAGTCTATATGATAAGGATAAGAGTAGATGTTTCTCTTATCACACCTCTTCATGATTTATTTTTGGTAAGATTTGATTCTTTGAATAAGGTAACAATGTGAAAGAAATCATCTCAGATGACTTAACACCAGTCTAATATTGTGGAGAGAGTTAATATTAGTGAGTATGGGGCTGACCCTTCATTACAAAAAACCTGGTTTGATTTCCAGCTGCTAAAATATTTAGGCAGAATAGGCACCTGCAAGTGATCACTTAACCTCTCAGTGCCTCAGATAACTAAAGTCTTTAAGGTATAGAAGGTAGCTATTGTGCATTAATGGAAGGAGTTTCCATATAAGCACCTCCCCAGAACGAAAAAATCACTGGACAAATTGTTATGCACCATTTCTCCTCCTCTGACAGAAAAAAAAATTCTAAATGAATTTAAAAGTAGCTTTTATGACTTGATGGCAGTATTATGTGGGCAATGATAAATAAGAAATCTGATTGCTAACTTTCCTTGTTTTGGTTACTATAATTTTATTGATACATTCTCCACCCTCATACACTAGGAAAAAATACTTAGAGCTTAGGTTGTGACTCATGCCTAAAATCTCCCCAAAGTAGGAAAGGTAAAAGGTATTCGATGTAGAGCAAATGTCAGATAAGAGATAGGTTTTTTTTTCCTATACACAGAGAATGTCTCACTAGCTCATATTGACAAAAGGACGTTAAAAATGGTTTGATTAGCTTATGAGTACTGTTATATTCAGAGGGCATTGCCAGAAACTTAAATAAACAGTGGTAATAATTACCGTTATACTATGTTCAGAAGTTAATGCTTAAACTCTGGAACACGAAAAGTTTTCAGAATTGCTATCAGTTTCAACCAAGAGACTCACGATGTGGAGATCATCTTGAATTCATAAGGCTGTTCCCATCTCTGAAATGTTGTTCAGTGACCTAGGATATGTAAAGAAATACCCAACAGAAGAGTTATTCAGAGGCCCGGGTTCAAACTTGACTAGTTGAGACCATGTGCTTTAGTGAGATAACCATGTGGACATTTTTATACAAATGGGATGGAGAAGGACACATGCATGCTCACACACACGCACACATACGCACGCACGCACGCACCTTGCAGACAAGAAGAAAATAAAATGCAGCCAAGAAGAGAATAAATAAATGTCATTCCATTTGGAGTAGAAATCAGAATCCAAACGTATTATTTACAAGAAACATACTTGAAATAGAAAGATACACACAGAGTTAAATAAGGAACTGACATAGAATTTATTATGCTTCTGCTAAAGTAAAACAGAAAAAGCAGAGGGAGTAACCATAATATCAGAAAAAATAAAACCAAAAATAGACATAATTAAAAGAAATAATCAGGGAAACTACATTTTGCTATAAAAAGGTACCATAGACAGCAAAGCAAAATCAGTACTGAGTATAGATGCATAAATATCACATCATCCAAATTTTTGATGGAAAAGCTAAATGAGTTAGAAGAAGAAATAGACAGCAAAGCTATAATAAAGAATAACTTCAAATTATTCCTCTCAAACCAAGGTAAATCTAAACATTAAAAAATTAAGGAGATGAACAGATTTTTGGAAAAGTTAGATATGATACACCTCTGGAGAACACTGAATGGGAATAAAAAGGAGTTTTCCTATTCTCAGCTGTACATAACAATTTCACAAAAAATTAATAATGAATTAGGTCACAAAAACTTCACAAATATGAAAAAACAGAAATATTCAATGCACTTTAATCCAACCATGATGCAAAAAATTACATTCAACAAAAAGGGTCTTTGAAGCATAGATTAAAAATTAATTGGAAACTAAATAACATAACATTAGGGGCTAAAGAAAAATCATAGAAGCAATCTATAATTTCATTAAGTATAACGACAAAAATTAAATCAAATGGCAATAATGTAATGAGCACAATTTTTGAGAGGCAGCCAAAGAGGTACTTAGGAGAAATTTTCATATCTCTAAATGTTTACATTAATAAAAGGGGAAAAGAACAAATCAATAAATTGGTCTTGCAATTAAAAAAACTAGAAAAACAGTAAATTAAAAATACTTGATTAGGCAATAAGATAGAAATCTGAAAACCAAAGAAGAGATTAATAAAACTGAAAATAGAAAACTATTGAAATAATAAATGAAATTAGAAACTAATTTTATCAAAAAAAACAAAATTGATGTCATTGACTAATATGATTTATTTTCAATTCTTTAACATTTTTATTTAAAGCTTTGAGATCCACATTCTATGCCTCCTTGATTTTCTCCCCTTCCCCTTCCCTTAAGATGGCAAGCAATAAGATATGGGTTATACATGTGCAATTATGTAAAACATTCCATACTGGTCTACATACTTTCTACATACTTTCTTCCATACTTTCTACAACAAGACTTATACAAAAGAAAAAATGAAAGAAAGTGAAAAATAGCATGCTTCACTCTGTATTCAAACGATATCAGCTCTTTTTCTGTAGGTGGTTAATATGTTTCATCCTTAGTCCCTTGGGATTATCTTGGATTATTGTGTTGCTGAGAATAGCTAAATCATTCACAGTTCTTCATTAAATGATATTGCTGTTTCTGTATAGAATGTTCTCCTGGTTCTGTTCACTTCACTATGCATCAGTTCATATAAGTCTTGCCAGGTTTTTCTAAAATCATCCTGCTTATCATTTCTTACAGTATCATAATATTCCATTACAGTCATATACTACTGTTATTTAGCCACTCTCCAATTGATGGGCATTTCTTTGATTTCCAACTCTTAGCCACCACAAAAATAGCTACTATAAATATTTTTGCACAAATACATGCTTTTCCCTTTTTTTGGATGTCTTTAGGATGGCTAATTGGATTTTTAAAAAGAAAGAAGAAAACTACATTTGTTGTTCAGTTGTTTCAGTTATGTCCGATTCTTCTTGTCCCCCTTTGAGGTTTTCTTAGCAAAGATCATAGAAGGTTGTTTCTTTCTCCAGCTGATTTTACAGATGAGGAAACTGAAGCAAACATGGTTAAGTGTTTAAGTGTGCTAAACCTAGAGAAGGAGAAGGTTGTTGCTAGTCCTGCATTCCCAACTTCTAATCAAACATATTGTTCCCCATGACTCAGTCGTGTAACCAGTTATGTTGTCCTTAACACAATGATGTCTCCAACCCTATAACAAACTGTATTATTTCCTTACCTATCCTGTTCTGTTCTTTGTTCTTTACTTCCCAAAACCTATAAAAGGACAGCTGTCATTCTGCTTGGGGTCTTTGGCCTAAAGTGAGGCATCCATTAACCTGCTTTATAAATAGGTAGCTCCATTGCTAATAAAACTATTATCTTGCTTGGAGAAAACTTATCTCAGTCTCTTTGTTGAATTTTACTTGTGACATTAATTTTTAGAATAATTTATTTTTAATATTCTTCTAAAAATTTTTTGAGTTCTAAATTCTCTCACTCCCTTCTCTTCCTCAGACACTGAAAAGGCAAACAGTATGATATCAGTTATACATCTGAATTCATACAAAATATATTTCCATATTATCCATGTTGCAAAAAAAAACTCAAAAAAAGTAAAAAGCATAGAGTGAAAAAAGTATGCTTCAATCAGTAGTCAGAGTTCATCAATTTTCTCTCTGGAGGGGAATAGCAATTTTCATCATGAGTAATTTGAAGTCTTGGAGCATTGTCTTAATCAGAGTAGATAAGTCTTTCACAGTTGATCATCATTGTTGTTGTATTTGTCCTTCGTTTTCAAAGAGGACCATGACATCAGGGAAATGATGACATGACTTGCAGTTCACTTTGATTTGAGTGAGGGAGGGCTGTGCAAGGTCACCAGCCTCCCTTTCTCCTCCAGAGTCATCTGGGTCCAGTGGCCAGATATTCATGAGGAAGACTGGAGATGGTGCAGGATGCAATGACAGACTTTGTCCCTTTTAGGCTAAGGCCTTTTTAGGTTCTCCTTCTGAGTGAGGCAACACTCATTCAGTGAGAAGGCCGCTTTAAGAAATGAGTCAAGGGATGGCCCCTTTAACTGGAAAAAAAGAAAAGAAATTAACCTAGGAGGGAAGACCTCCAGGGTTGCTGTTTCCAAGTGAAAGAATTACCATTGACATTCACTCTAAGGCAGGAGGGCCCAAAATACAGCCAGAAAGTGGAGCTTGGGCAGGGACCAATTGTGGTACAATCTATGAACTCCCGGGTGTACTGGCTTTAAGGTTTTGTGAATGAAAGAAAGAAAGAACGAGAGAGAGAGAGAGAGAGGAAGGAAGGAAGGAAGGAAGGAAGGAAGGAAGGAAGGAAGGAAGGAAGGAAGGAAGGAAGGAAGGAAGGAAGGAAGGAAGGAAGGAAAAAGGAAGGAAGAAAAAAAGAAAGAGAAAGGTGCTGGGGATGGAAGCTCAATTCCAGGTGGACAGTCTCGGGCGGGTAAAAGTGGGAACTTCTAAATCTTAGAGTTCTCACGAGGCCCCCCCAGGAAACGACTGGGAATTGAGGTGAACCGAGCTATCTCGTGTATTTCCGCCTCTTCCCGTGAGAAACGTGATGGGAGAGAGCTCTCCCCACCCTCGAGATTGTCCCGGATCTGGGCACACTATTGTTATCTAACAGCACGGTATTCAGATGCAAACTATGCTGCTGGAGAGTTTAAGTAGGATCAGGAAAGCCTGAAAGCTCTCTTGGGCGGAGGGGTGCGGAGCGGACAGGACAACAAGGCTCTGCTTTTCCTCTCTCCTCTCTCCCCTCCCCCTCTCTCCCCTCTTATACTTCTACTTCCAATCTCTTATTGTAAGATCTTTGCCTCCTTGGGAGATTCTTCGCTCCCTCCTAAGGAAGAATTCCCCTGCACTTGTAACTAGACCCTGAAATAAAGCTCAACCCTTGTTCGACTCTGGAACGTCCTTTCTCTCATACGAGCATCCGGTTTGGCCAACCGAAGACCTCCGAGAGAGGTAAGGGAAGACTCGGGTAGCCCTCAGGCCTCTAGGCCTGGCAGAAAGGAAGGAAGGAAGAAAAATGTTTTTCAGGTTCTTACTCCTGACTTCTCCCTACATACATTTAGAAAAAAAGTGTCTTACTGGTCTCTCTGTGTCCCGCTGTTGCTCTTCTAGGATGTTGAATTCATTCACCCCTGCATTTCTATTGTCTGTAGTGTTTGTCCAACAAATGATTTCTTCAGGCCTGGTTTGGTTTTCTTTTAAAATAATGTTTCAAACATCTTTTTATTATTGAAAATTAATCTCTTTTTTCATGTATGATTAAGCACAGATTTGCAGGGTAAATCCTTTCACTGCATTTTGAGCTCCACTGCTTTTCTGAGCACATTATTCAATTCCATCTTATATTTTCTGGTGGGTAAAGAATAGTCTTGCATTATTCAAATTTTCTTTCCTTTATATTTGAAAGTCTTTCTCCTGATCACTTGCAAGACCTGTTGTTTCTGATTTGAATTATTAAATTTAACTACTCTTCTCTTTAATGGAGGAAATATATATATCAATTGCCACTTAATTTTATGTTTTCAATAGTTCAGGACAATTTTTTGTATTATCTCATGCATTATAATATTCAGATTGTTCGATTTTTATCCTTCTGGGAGAACTGTAATTCTTTTCTTTTAAAAACTATACTTTGTTTATTTTCACATTCATATTTTAAAATTTTGAGTTCCAAATTCTAGCCTTTCCTCTAGCCCCTCCCACTGAGCAGGTAAACAATGTGATACTAATTATACATGTGAAAACATATACATAGAACACATATTTCCATATTAGCTACATTCTAAAAACCAAAAAGCAAAAAAAAATAAAGTAAGTGGGGGAAAAAGTATAATGCAATCTGCACTCAGAGTTCATCAGTTTCTCTGGAGGTATACAGCATTTTTCATCATGAGTCCTTTGAAACTATTTTGGATCACCATCTTGATCAGAATAGCTAAGTCTTCTTACAGCTGGTCATCTTAACAAAATCATTTCCCAATTGATGGGCATCCATTCAATTTCCAATTCTTTGTCACTACAAAAATATTTTTGTACATATTTATAAAATATTTTTACACATAGTTTCTTTCCCTTTTTTTTCATTCCTTTTGGGATACAGACACAGCATTATTGTTGGGTCAAAGGTATGCACAGTTTTGTAGTCCTTTGGGCATGATTCCAAAGTGTTCTCTAGAAAGATTGCTCTCCAAAATGGTTGCGTTAGTTCACAGTTCCAGCAACAATAGTGTACTTATTCTTCTATGTCATCTCCAGCAATTGTAGTTTTCTTGTTATACCATGTTAGAAAATCTGATAAGTGTAAAGTGGTACCATAGAGTTGTTTTAATTTGCATTTTGTGAGTAATCAGGAGTAATTTAGAGCACTTTTTCATATGACTTCAATTTCTTCTGAAAACTGCCTGTTAATATCATTTGACACTTATCAACTGTGGAAATTTTAAAAATTATTTCTATAAATTTTGCTCAGTTTCCTATATATTTGAAATAGGATGCCTTATGCAAAGAAACTTATTGTAAATCTCCCTCCCTCCCTGCCCCCACTTTACTGCTTTCTTTCTGATTTCGGCTGCATTGATTTTGTTTATGTGAAAACCTGTTAAATTCCATGTAATCAAAATTATTCGTTTAACTTCCCATAATCCACTCTATTTCTGGTTTGGTCCTAAACTCTTCCTTTATCCATAGATCTTACAGGTAAGTTTTTCCATGCTCCCCTAATTTGCTTATGACATCACCCTCTATGTCAAAATCATGTACACATTTTGACCTTATTTTGCTACGTAGTATGAGATGTTGTTATACATCTAGTTTTTTACAAACTTATTTCCAACTTTCCTAGCAATGTTTGTCAGATAGTGAGTTCTTTCCCTGAAATCTTGGATCTTTGGATTTATCGAATGCTAGATTCCTGTAGTCATTTACTACTGTATATATTGTAGCTAATTTATTCTGTTGATTTACAATTCTATTTCTTAACCAGTATCATACTGTTTTGAAGATTAGTGTGTTGAATTATCTAGTTTGAAACCTGATACTGCTAGGTCAATTTCTTTCACATTTCTTTCTCACTGATTCCATTGATATTCTTGACCTTTTTTTTCTTCTGGATTAATCTTGTTGTAATACTTTTAGCTCTATAAAATAATTCTTTGGTACTTTGATTGGTATGGTATTGAAAAAGTGAATTAGTTTAGGTAGAATTATCATTTTTATTATACTGACTTGATACTGACTTATACATGAGCAATTAATGTTTCTCCAATTGTTTAGCTCTTCCTTTATTTGTGTGAAAAATGTTTCATAACTGTTCTGTTATAGTTCCTGGATTTGTCTTGAGAGAGAAATTCACAAGCATTTTATTTTGCCTGCAGTTATTTTAAATGTAATTTCCTTTCTTTCTATTAAACTGCTTATACCCTTTGACCCCGTAATAGCATGATTAGCTCTCTTTCAGGGAAAAAGGAAAGAATCTATATATTTGAAAATATTTATAATAGCTCTCTTTGTGTTGATGAGGAACTGAATATTGAGGGTATACCCATCATTTGTGGAATGTCTAAACAAGTTCTGGTATACAACTGTAATGGAATACTATTGTGTTATAAGAAATGATGAACAGGATAATTTCGTAGGGAAAAAAACAAAAAGACTGGCATAAAATAATGAAGAGTGAAATGAGTAGAACCAAGAACATATTGAATAAAGTAACTGCAATATTGTTCAAAGAACTGTGAATGAATGTTATTTTTTAGTATTATAAGTACTCAGATCAACTGCAAGGACCTATGGAGAAAGATGCTTTCTACCTCCAGAGGAAAAAAATTGATAAATTCAAGTACAGTTTTACATATATAAATACATATATCTATGTCTAATGATGGCATTTAAAGTGAGGGGGAGGGAGGAAAGCGGAAAGACCTGCACAGCTGTGAGCAAAAAAAATGCTCATAAGGAAACACAGAAAAGCAGGGTTGCTTTGAAAACAATTATGTGGTACTTACTATATAGGTTTTCAAAAAAAGGTAAATGATTTGAAATGGAGATTTATGATTTCATATTGAATCCACTCTTTGTACTGTGCTATGTAAATGGATTTTTTTTGTTCTTCTTGTATTTCAATACAAAATGAGTAAAAATTTTTATAAAAGAAAACGGAAAACAAAGGCTGAACAACAGCATGGTTCTCAGTGCTGAATTTACTCTGTCACAACTATCAGATTCTCATGGAAGAGAAAACTGTTCTCACTCACCAACCTGGAATCGACCAGTTTAAGCATATGAGCATCACTTTCCAAAGTCTAATGGAAAAAGTTATTAGAGACATGAACTACCTGGAAGTATTATGCCTAGACAAATCTTTTCCAATAAATACAAGAATAAGGCAAAATGTCTTACTTTCCTCACTATAATTTTATGCAATTCTGAACTTGTAGAAAAGCAATGAGATAAGAGAAAAATATGAAAGAGGTAAAGATAAGCAAAGATGAGATAAAATTATCATTATTTGCTGATTTGTTGGATTACTTTAAAAATCCTAGTGAATCAGTAAAGAAACTGAGAAAATTACTATCCATCAAAATTGCTAGCTAAAAAAATAAATTGGGTGGAGTGAGAGCAACTACTCACCTAAGTCCTTAGACAAACTCCTTCAGATACCTCTAAAAAGATAATCTGAATGGATTTTGGAGGGGCAGAATCCAACAGGAGAAAGACTGTGCTAGATTCACTGCCCAGGCAGACTGGAAGGTCAATGGGAAGGATCTCTTGCTTGAGGCTGGAGGAGCACACAGCACACAATGCAAAGGATGTACCAGCAACATCCCCACTGTGGCAGGGCCCAGCAGGAAACCCCAGGTGGTCTGAGGGAGCAACTGCACTGTGGAATCTTGGGCATATTAACCCAGGATGGGAGTCCAGCAGAACAAAGCCCCAGGTATCTGCAGCAGCTGCTCTTGAGACTATCAACCTACAAATTAAATGTCTGTAAGTCACCTACATGAACTTCCAGGAGCCAAGATGGTGAAGTGATCAGTAAATGCTCTCCCCTCCCCTTGTTCACCTTGAAAGACCCACAAAATATTTCCCCAAAAAAGTCCTGGAACTGTGGGATCAGCCGAAGGGGCAAACAGTCTCTTAGCACATGAGGCTAGGCAAATCACCAAGGAGGTCCCTCTTGCTGTGGCTGAAGGGGGCCAGTGCAAGACCAGAGCTGTCCCAGACAACCCCACCTCATCAAATTGGGAGGAGATCCTGAGCCCCAGGAGCATAGAGCCCTGCAGCTGCCAACACCAGGACCCCAGGCATGCCTCAGCACCCCAGGGGAATTGGGAAGACACTAGCACAGACAGGTTTACCTACTGCTGAGCTTGCCTATGCTCTAGCTCAGCAGAGGAGACCTCCTGTGGCCAGACCACCCCACCCCACACTTAACACAGCTAGCTCTAGGGTAACTCCAGGAAAACACAGAAAGACTTCACTTGGCCTCTGTTTTCTCACCAGCCAGCTCAGCACCAAGTAAGCTGCAGAATTTTAGCTTCTAGCTGAAAGAACCAGAGGCCACAACACACAAAGCCTCAAGTTCAAGGCACAAGAACTGTGAGACAGAGCCCCTTGTGCCCCAGAAGCAGAGATCTACTTAAAAGTCAGGAAAGGGTGATCATCATGAGTAGGAAGCAAAATAGGAAAGAAAAGATCATAGAATCTTTCTATACCGACAAGGATCAAAACATGAATGCTAAAGAGGTCATCACTGAGACTATACTCCCATTGGAAACTTCAGAAGGGAATATGAAGTGGTCACAAGCCCAAAGAGCATTCTTGGAAGAGCTGAAGAAGGATTTTAAAAGCCAAATTAGAGAAATAGAAGAAAAATTGGCCAATGATTTTAAAAATATGAAAAAAGAAATAGCAGAAGAATTTAAAAGGAAAATTGGACAAATGGAAAAGGAAGCACAAAAACTAACTGGGAAAACTGAACAAATGGAAAAGGAAGTACAAAAACTAACTGGAGAAAATAACTCCTTAAAAGGAACAATTGGACTGATGGAAAAGGAGATGCAAAATTTAACTGAAGAAAACAATTCGATAAAAATTAGAATTGGGCAAGTAGAAGTTAATGACTCTATGAGACATCAAGAATCAGTCAAACAGAATTTAAAGAATGAAATGATAGAAGAAAATGTAAAATATCTAACTGGAAAAACAACTGACTTGGAAAATAGGTCCAGGAGAGAAAAATCTAAGAACTATTGGTCTACCAGAAAGCCACAATGAAAAAAGACCCTGGACAAAAAATAAGTTAAATAACCTGATAACAACATAAAAGAAAAAGGAATAAGCAAAATTCCAAAGGGAAATATATAACAAAATGAAAGGAGGAAGAGTTGGGAGTAGGGCTAAAGAGGACTAATGGGAATAGAGCCACCTTTTTAAAATTGGCTAAAATAACTGAAATAACAGTGGAAGAGGAGGGGAAAATCACAATTTCAAAAAAACCAAAGAGATATAAAGGAAAACATAAAACCAATTCTCATAATTTTAAATGGAAATGGATTAAATTGTTCTTTAAAATGAAAAAAAATGATAGACTGAATAAGAAAACAAAACCCCCCACACACAGAATAAAAATGAGGTACCAGAAAAACATTTAATCTGAATCAGATGAATCCAGAAAATCAGGAATTGCAATTCTGTTATCAAATAAAGCAAAAACAAATATACAAAAATATTAAAATGAATAAACAAAGAAACTACATTGTACTGAAAGGAACCACAGACAGCAGTATTAAATTTATATGCTCCAAATACCTTAGTATCCAAATTCATAAAGGAAACAATAACTAAGCTAAAATATATTCAGTTCTATACTTTCTCTTTATTTTCCTGTTAGACATCCAAAGGTGAGAGAGGGATTTTGAAATCTCTGGATTGCATTACACACACATATATACATATGTATGTATATGCATATATGTATATGCATATATATATATATATATACACACACAAATATATATCCTTTCTCAAATTTAGGTAAATCTAACAGAAAAATAAAGAGAAAATATACAATTGAATGGATTGGTGGAGAAACTAAAAATAAAATATTCCTGCCATCTTCCTAACATGACTACAAAAGTATATACATATTTCCCCATACCACAAGGAAGATTTGCAATCATATGTTGAGGCACAGAGATATTAAACAAATTTTTAAAACACAGTAATAGTAAACTCATTATTTATAGACTAGAGTAAAATAAAAAAGTCATTGGTTCAGGGGTTACAAATAAAAGGACCTACAAATACATTTCCCAAATAGAGACTTTATAATGAAATCATAAATAATTAATGGCTCAAAGAATAAATCACAGAAACAATAAATAGTTATAGGAAAGAAAATGATAATGATGAAACAATGTATCAAAATTTCTAGTATATAACTAAAGCAGCCCTTTGGAAGGAAATCATATTGATGGGGTACAGACTTTGGGAACCTCCTTGAACTCTTTTTGAATCTTTGGGCAGTGTCTTGGGGTCGATAAACTTTTCATTATCGCTATGCCCAAATCTCTGTTATACTTCCCACCCTTGATTCTATCAAAATCCCATTTTCCAGGCTACTGGCCCCTCCCATCAAGATCCTCCCTAGATTCTATCTTTATTCACCCCAGGGTACTAGTCATTCCCATCAAGATCTCTAGATTCCTCAGGCTACTCACCACTCCCATTAAGATCATCCCTAGAACCCCCAGACTACTAGACCACCCCCAGATCCCTCCCACAATCTTTCTGTATATAAGATCCATCTTGCCTCCATGAAGGTGCTCAGATTCAACCCAGCTCAGACTCTGTCTAGCTGAGATTCTATCTGGCCCACTTGTTAATACAAGAGTTATAAATGTTTAGACTCCTTAAGAGTCAACCCAATATGGCAAATCTTCAATAAACTCTGTGTTACTTTGGCTGAAAAAAGGTTTGAGCTAAAGTCATTTGAGCAAGATCCTGCATGTTGGTATTTTGGGGTCCCCAATACTCTGAACCTCAACAATATGCCTATAAATATACAATAAGCAAACCAAAAAAGGAAAGGATAAATTAACTGAATATACTTTTTAAAAAACCCAAAAAACTAACAAATTAACAAACTAAGCACAAGGGGCAAGTAGGTGATGCAGTTCTTCCTAATTTCAAATCTGGCCTCAGACACAACCTTTGTGACTCAGGGCAAGTCACTTAACCCTATTTGCCTCAGTTTCTTCATCTGTAAAATAAGTTGGAGAAGGAAAGGACAAATTACTCAAGTGTCTTTGCCAAGAAAACCTCAAATGGGGTCAGAAAGAATGGGACATGACTGAAAATGTGACTAAACAAAATTAAGCACAAAAGAGGTGTTAAAAATTAGGGAGTGGATTCTGGGAAGATGGCAGAATAGGTCAGAAATGTTTCAGCTCTTCAAGTTTCCTCCACAAAAAAAGACAGAAGATCACGTCACATCGCAGCAGCAGAAAAAAACAAGGGTTAAAACAGTTATCCTCCTAAGACAATTTAAGAAGAGTCCTGGAAAAATCAGACATCCATAGGTGGATATTTGGTCTGAGTGAAGTGCAAACACTCCCTGGCCCCCTCTGCAGAATCAACAACCAACAAGCCCTTGGGACAACTGGGCTGAGAGGTGGCCTTAGCCTTAGAAACTCATTTTGCAGATGGGGGTCTGACTGCTGAGTAGGGAAAGATTCCACTGTTGAGGGACATCAAGCACAGCTGTGCTGACCAGATCATCTGGGCCTGGGGCTGCAGGGGAAAGGAGCTACCACACAGCTGGTAAGTGCAGTAGTGAGAGGCAGATTCTCTGTTGGCTGTGAGCACTTGCAGAAGAGCAAACTCCCTGGTTTCAGTTGCAGGGCAGAGAGGACAGTTGTAGTCTGCAGCCACTAGAGGGACAAGGAGCAAGATCATTTGTGAGCCAATGTGTTTGTGGCCTCCAGCTGTGGCTTAGGAGTGGAGTGGAGTGGAGACGAGACAAGAGCCCAAGGTTGAGTCTTAAGACAGACATCAGAAAATAGCCAGAAGAGACTTGGGGATCATTTCCCATTCCTCAGGACTACAACTTGATTACACTAATAACTGCTGAAAATGAATAAATAAATGAGAAAAAAAAGGAGAAAGCAAAGGAGAAAGAACCCAACCATAGATCATTACTATGGGGATAGAGAAGATCTGGGGTCAGAGGAAGATAAAGGAGCTTAAAAGGTCACTCATTTTTCAATGAGAAAAGTCAAGTGGTCCCAAATATAAAAACAGTTCTTTGAAGGACTTTAAAAAGAATTTTAAAAATCAAATAAGAGATATTGAGATAAAATTAGAAAAAAATATGGCAAATCCAAAAATATCAAGAAAATTATGAAAAGAAAGTCAACCAGATGGAAATAGAGAATCAAAAGCTTAGGAAAAAATTGAAAACTAGAATTGACTAAGGGGAAATTAATGACATCCTAAGACACCAAAAAAATAAAATAAAATAAAATAAAATCAAGAGAATGAAAAAATATAAGAGAAAGTGAAAAAATCTCATTAAAAAAACTGATCTGGAGAACAGATCAAGGAGAAATAATATAATAGATTACCTGAAAGTTATAAAAAAAAAAAGGAATCTCAATACAATATTACAAGACATTATCAAGGAAATTTGCCTTGAAGTTTTAGAACAGGAAGACAAAGCAAGAATAGAAAAAACAAAATCCACTGATCACCACCTGAAAGAGATCCCAGGAAGAAAATCTATATATCCTAGCCAAGTTTCAAAGTTCCCAAGGTAAGGAGAAAATATTGTAAAAAGCAAGAAAAAATTCAACATATCATGGAGCTACAGTTAGGATTTCATAAGACCTAGCAGTTACTATACTAAAGAACCATAAGCCTTGGAATCCTATATTCTGTTAAGCAAAAGAACGGGGTTTATGACCAAGGTTAACTTACCCAGCAAAGATAAGTATAATCCTGAATGAAGGAAAAAAATAGATATTTAACAAAGTGAAAGACCTTCAGATTTTGTGACAAAAAACCCAGAACTTAAGGAAAAATATGATATATAACATCCAAGAGAAATATAGGGTAAACATTAAAGACAAATTATAAGGTTGTCAATAAGACCAAATTATTTACTTTCTATATGGTAAAATATTAGCAATACTCTTATGATTGTCATCATTATTTGGGTAATTTGAAAGAAAGGCTTGGGCTGAGCTGAGTATGACAGAGTAATTCCAAAAAAACTAAAATTGTGTAGATGTAATGGTAATTTAAATGGGGAGACCCAGCCCATTCATTCATACGCCCATGTTACCTATCTGGGTCATATGAAACTTTGAGTCACATGGAGCCTGTGATGGGAGAAGTTTGCTGAATGGATGAAATAGGAAGGGTGGAACAGAAAAAGGCAGAGCTAGAGCAGAGCTCACAGGAAATTGGTCAGAGTCTAGTCAGAGCTAGGAAACGATGCAGGGGAGCAGGCAGTTGGCTAGCATGAGTGAAAGAGTTTGTTTTTGATTTTGTTTAAGGGAGCTTGCTTGTGGTTTATTTAATGGAGCTGGTTTGTGGGAAGCCCAGCACGAGGAAGGCTTGAGAATAGTATTGTTCTCTGCATTATTATTGTGTATAGATTTTTGTTACTGTTGTGGATTTGGCTTTGTAGTGTCTGAATAAATGTTTTGGTTCTCTCTTCCATGTGGAGAACCTGTTGTATTTCATGATACAGAATTGCACCAGAATATTCATGGCCACCATATGTGCTATGAATATCACATTGGCACTACAGTAGAGAGAGATAAAGAGGAGTAATTATCTCATACAAATGAGAAATAAAAGGAAAAATTGATACAGAAGAAGCTAGTGAGGTAAGGGCAGATAATGTTGGAATCTTACTTTCATCAGTAATAGGTTAAAGAGGAAACTATATCTATGTAGATATATATATATTTCTAGAAGGGTATAAAAATCTTCTAAATTCAGAAAGAAATAAGAGGGCAAGGGGATAGGGTGGTGGGGGAGAAGATAAGGAAGAGACTTTTAGAGGGCTAAGTAGATTAAGAATAGGAGAACAAGGTGGTGGGTAGAAATAAAGCAGAGGAGTGAGGAGAGATAGGGCAAATAGGGTGAGAAGGATAGTGAGAAAAAATAGAAATAGGAAAATACATAATAGATAATTGTAGCTAAGAACGTGAAAGGGATGAATTTACCCATAAAATAAAAATGGATAACAGATTAAAAATTTGAATTGGACAATATGTTGCTTTCAGGAAAGACAAAAATAAGAGATATGCACAAGGATATAATAACAAGGAGTAGAATTTGTTATCTAAAAAAAGCAGGGATAGTAATCATGATCTCAGACAAAGTTGGAGTTAAAATAGTTTATCAAAAGTAAAAATAGCGAAACTACACTATGTATCTTCAATATTATTCAATGTTTTAGAGCATTTAAAATACCTAGACAGTATAAAATACCTAAGAGTATACCTTCCAAAACATACACTGGAACTATATGAACATTAACATAAAAAACTTTTTATACAAATAAACTCAGATCTAAATAGTTGAAGTAATATTTATTGTTCATGGGTAGGTAAAGCCAATATAATTTTTAAATGACAATTTTACCTAACTAATCTATTTATTCAATGTCATTCCAATTAAATTACTAAAAAATTATTTTTCTGAGTTAGAAAAAATAGCAAAGTTAATTTGGAAGAGCAAAATGTTAGGAACTTGAAAGAAATCAGGGGGAAAAAATGTAAAGGAAGTATATTCAGCAGTATCAAACCTTAAACTATATTATAAGGGAGAGCATTATTGAAAAAGATAATTTTGATTATTTTAAATTAAAATTTTCTTATATAAATAAAAACTATTGGCCAAGATTAGAAGGAATGTAGCAAACTGGGGAAAAACTTTCATAGACAATAGCATATGATTGAGTAGGAATATTGCTGTAGTGTAGGAAATGAGTTGCTGTTTGATTTAGAAAAACATTGAAAGACTTGGATCTATGAAGGAAGATGCTACCCACCTTCAGAGAAACTGATAACAGGTGGAAATAAGCATACTATAGTCTTATAAATATATGTATGAGTGTATATTTGTATATATATTTATGTTTATAGATATCTATATATCTACATATAGATATATATGTTCATGCTTAATTGGAGCCTTCTTGGTGGGGGAGGGAGGAAGGGGAAATAAAGTAAAAAGTACACAGCATAGAACAAAGGAAAATCAACAAGAAAGAAAAGAAAGGTGAGAAGCTTTGAAAACAATGTTTAGAATTTATTATATAGGGGTTTTTGTAATAGAAATGTATTGTTTTATATTGAATTCTCTCTTATGGTTTTCTGTGTACATGGCAATGTTGTTTTTTCTCATTTTGTATTTAAGTTTAAAATAAAAAATTTCCCAAAAAAAAAAGAAGAGAAATAAACAAGAAATTTTAAAAATAGAAATTATAAATAAAGTGTGGTTCCTTGAAGAAAACAAATGAAATTTATACACATTTAGCTCATTTGATTTTAAAGAAGGTAGAAACAAAATCAATAAATAGGAAATGAGTAAGTTAAAATCACAATAAAATCAGAAGAAATAAAAAGAATATCAGAACCTATCATGTACAGGTATATGCTAACAAAATTGAGTGAATCCACTTTTGGATAGATTCATCAGAGAATCCTACCAAATTTTTAAAGGACAATTAGTACCCAAACTATAAAAATTATTCTCAAAAATTGAGAAATTACCAGGATCCTTTTATGAAACAAATATAATCCTAATATTTAAACCAGGGAAGAATAAAACACATAAGGAAAACTACGGACCAATATCATTAATGTGTATCAATGTGAAAATTTTAAACAAAATTCTGTCCAAAGATAAGCAATTCATCCAAGAAACCACTCATTATGGTGAAGTGGGATTTATACCAGGGATATGAGGATAGTTCAGTATTAGAAAAAAAATCAGCACAACCATATAAAAAACAAAACTTCCAAAGCCACAATTGTCTTAATAGGTGCAGAAAACATACAATATAATTGTGTAACACAACACTCATTTTTAATATAAAAAGCATCTATCTAAAACAAAAATCCAGTTATATATACAATAAGTATATACTAAAACATTTTCAAACAAATACAGCATCAAATAATTTGTTTTTAATATAGTTCTGGAAATGATAAGAACGATAAGAAAACAAGAAAAAGAAATAAAAGATATAATGACAGGGAAAGAGATGTAAAATTATCTTGATTTCTTGATCATATAATAGCATGCCTGGAAAATCATGGGAATTCACAAAAATACTAATCAAGGTGGTTAATAGCTTCAGCAACCTTGCTATCTACAAAATAAAAATTCTTAACAATAAACTGCATTTCTATAAAACAATAAGGAAATCAAAAGTAACCATAGAAAGGAAACTCCCATCCCAAATAACTATTAAAATACATAAATTGAGCATCAATCTACCAAAACATGCAAAAATCTTTGACGTGTTTATAACCAAAGTGCTCTATAAAGAAATAAAAACAACCTCAATGGTTGGAAAAATACTCAATACTCATGGCTAAGGGGTGCCAATATAATAAAATGACAATACTACCAGAGTTAATTTACTATTTAAATGCTTTGCCAACCACATTACCAAGGAAAGAAATTATAGAACTTAATAAAATAAAAACAAAATTCATTTGGAAAAACAAAAGATCTAGACTACAAAAGGAAATAGTGAAAAGAGGTAGGGACAAAGGGGAAATAGCGTTTCCAGGCATCAAACTATATAACATTTTTAAAAAATAGTCATCAAAATCATCAATATTTGTTTAAAAAAATAAAGAGATGGAGCAATGGAACAAACTAAACAAGAGAAAATCAGAAACAATGAAATTTAATATCCCAGTTTTTGATAAAGTGGAAAATATAATTATCTAGGAGATAACTTCTTCTTTGATATAAAAAAACTGCCAATAAAACTGGAAAATAGTCTGGCAGAAATTAGGCTTAGATCAACAACTTACACCGTATTCCATAATACATTCTAAATGAATATGCAACCTTAATATTGAAGATCATACTACAAAAAAAAAAAAACAAAACAAATATTATGCCTCTCACAGTTGGTAGGAGTTAAGAGGAAATATATTCTTAACCAATCAAGAAATAGAAGCAATCACAATAGACAATTATATGCGTCATATATTTGTCACAGATTGTGACTAATATGTGTATATATGTATGTATGTATGTACATTTGTATGTATGCACATATATGCCTTAACAGATAAGTAGTCAAAAGAAGAATTATATTCACAGCCACATGAAAAAAATATCCAAATCACTAAAAACAGGAGAATTGTAAATTCAACTTTATCCCCTTTATGCACCCTTAAAAAGACAGCTCTTATATAGTCCCTATGTTATTGTTTGGGTTTTTTTTTAACTCCATAGGTGTCTCTTTTTTTGTAGTTCTTTTTCATTTCAATAGCCTCAAGAGATAATTTGATTTGTGACTTGAATTTTCTTTAGTAGTTGAATATATTAACCTCTTTTATGTTTCTTTTGTTTGGAATAGTTATCAATTGAAAAATATTCTTAGTTTTGCAGGAATGCTTAGAATGTCACTCTTTGGTTGAATATCCATTTTTTTTCATTGATTTCAATTTTCATTAATTTGACGATCCATCTTGAGTTCCTTGCATTTTTTAGGAATGTGCAATATACTCTTGTGTTATTCAAATTTCTTTTCCTTTTCACTTGGAGGCTTTTTCTTGGTGGTTTGTAGAATTTGTTGGGTTTTTTATTGGAATTATTAAACTTAACCATTATGTCTCGTAGTTGAAAAATGCAATTGTTTATTTGATGTTGTTTTCTTGGAGATAATCTGTGGATTCTTTCAATCAGTGTTTTTTTTTATTTTTTTTAAAGAAGTTCTGGGCAGTTTTCTTAATATTGTTTCTTGCACTGTGGTGTTTCTTCTACACTGTGGTGTAGTTGTTTAAGTTATATTCATCTGGGATGCTTATGATCCATTAGTTGTTTCTGTGCATCCCATCTTTGAGATTGAGATGTGTTGCTTGCACAGAGATCATGTTTTGTCTTAAAAGTTATTAATTTTTACTTTTCTCCTATGTGACTGTCCTCTTCACTATATTTGTGTTTATCTATTCTCTCGTTCCTTTGGAGGGATCATTATGAACTCAAGTTCTCTATTCTGATAATTATTTTGACTGTGTTTCTGCCATTTGTTCCTGTGTGGGATGGCTCGGATCCCTACTTAAATTAATTACTCAGAGGCCTCTCAAAGTAATGACAGAAAGTTCATTTATTCAATTCTCGAGAAGCAGGACAATCCTATACCAGTTCATCTGGAGTAGGAAAGCTGAAGACAAAGAAAAGGCAGTTATTTATATAGACCCTAATGCAAGTCCCTCCCCCCAGCCCCCACTGACCATTATTCTCATTAGCTGAGAATATGATCTTACATTCTAGACATGAAATCTGACCAATCCCTTTTGAAATGAAGACATTGAAGAATTAGGTAAACTTTATCCAATCATTGAGACCCTAATGTACTACATAGTTTTATATCCTTATATGGAATTATTCTGTTCTAAAAATATAGTAACCTTGAGCCTCTCGGTCTTACCTCACCCCTGGGAGAAGAATTACAATCTGAGAAGTCTTCACTAAACCTATTCCACTCATTCCCAACTTCTTTAAGGCAATGATTTCTCTCATGAACCATCCTGCTGTATTTTGTGTTCTCTGAGGAATTTACAGGATTCAGTCTCTCTTCAGTTATGAGTTCAATTTCCCTTATCTTGCACTATTTGTGGAGAGATGTTTGCAATGTTTTATATTTCATTTTTACTCATCTTCCCTTTGAGTTTTTGTTTCTTCCTTCTTTGTTGAGGTCAGAGTCGTGAGTGCTGGTTCAGATTTAAAAGAATTCACTCAGACCTTCTTGTTAGCCAATGGGGGCTTTATTGACACAAAAACACACAGACCTGAGATTTAGCAAGGAGCTAAACAAAGGCACTGACAGGAAAATAACCAGACTTACATAGGCAAAAAACTATACAGCCTGTAGGACGATGATGTAATTTTTAAGGTTTCTAAGGACAGGATAAGTACAAACAAGGTGAGCAAGGTGGTTGCTTGCAAGATAAAGAAAAGTTGTCATGACACAGGATGAGGAAGATGAATGACAGGATAGGAAACATAGGATAAGGACTACAAGAGCAATTCTTTTGGTACAAGTTGCATGGTATTTCAAGATAAGGGGGAAAGGACATTAGGATTTCCTCAAGTTACAGAATGGACTGTAGAATGAGCCTCAAACCCCCTCAGAGAGCCTGGGAAAGTAACACTTATTGATTTTTAGGGTATCATTTATATGCTCATCATCTTGATTTATCTGTTTGTGGTATAAGTGTTTTTACTTCATTTTCCTTCTACTAAGATGGATGGTGATTTTAATTTAAGATTTAAATTCCCCCTCCACCCCACTTGCTGAATATTTTCCTCTTTGGTGGTAGACTAGCCTCAAGGGGCAAGACCTCAAAGCTGTCTTAGACTCCTTCTATGTTTTGGAAATTTACTTTTCATCAGTCTTGGTCTCTTCCCCAAGAAACCTCTATTGGAACAAGACTGGCCCTCGCTGGATACACCTTTCTTTTTTACCTGCTACAGCCTTACACACTGCTGGGTACAGGGAAGAAGGATAGATTTGGGAAAGGCTGACAGAAATGGAAGCCGAACCAAAATCCTTGAGGGTATTCCTAAAAGCAAACCAGAGAATATGTCAAAGCATGAAGACTGGTAGAAAGAGGAGAGTGTTGAGTAAGTACATTGGGATTTAACATTCTCCACTGTTGATTCGTAAGGATGTTACCTTGTTAGGCTTTTTGCTTTCTTGTCCTGTGAAAATAATTGTAATTTCTTTGCTTCTGTCAAACACTTTTGGGGTAGAGAGGGAATTGAGAGTTAGTGGAGACTGAAGAAAATGTCTGTAGTCCTCTAGCTCATTGGTCACATGACTCCTAAATCTCTAGCCATAATATTTAACAATTATTTCTTTCCTTGCCTTCTTTTGATGTCCTATCTAGCCCCTGATGTTGAGATTTGTTTTGCTTGTGACTATTTCCTCCCTAACTCTACCTTAAACACTCTTCCATCTCCCTATTTTCCTGTTGAGATTAATATATTTTAAAGTTATTTTTTACACAAGTGTATATATGTACATGTGTTCAAATTGCCTTTGTAAAATTCATATGGGTGAAGTTGATGAGATACCTGGTTTGTTTACCCCTTCCTTCAGTAGATTATATTCTACTTCTCATGCACCTCAATTACAAGAAACAGAAAGTTAAGCACCCTTCATCATTTCTTCTCCAGTGTGCTCCTTTTTTCACTATTCTTCTTTCTGAACTCTAGAAAGTCAGAAAAAGTGGAAACTCACCCCCCCACACACACACACACACACCAGTAGTTTTTATTTAAATCTTTTTGTGACCCTCAACAAAATTAGAGATCTGAAGAGACACTTTTCTCTTTAACCCCTGTTAAAATATAAGTACTTCTTAATTTTAAATTGCTCAAATGTATTTAACTTTCTAAGTTCCTCTAAACTAATGTATTTGTACTTCAAAATTTCTACTCAGCTGTGATCATTTTATCAGGAAAGTTTTAAAGATCCTTTTTTTCCACAAAATTATGCTTAACCTTACAGAGTAAGTTATTCTTTGTTGTAAGGCATTACTCTTGGTCTTTTGGAATATCTTATTCCAAGTATTTCTCTCCTTCATATATAATTACTGCCAAGTCTTATGTAATCCTCATTATGGTTGTTTTGTCTCTATGACATTCCTTTGTAATTTCTTTCAGGAAGTGGCTGGTAAATTCCTCCTATTTTTACTTTGTTCTCTGGACGAATAGATCTGGGCCATTTTTATTTATGATTTCTTGAAGGAGGTTTTTGTTTGTTCATTATTTGGGGATTGTACAATGATTCATAAATTCTCTTTAACTTGTTTTTCAGGCTTAACATTTTTTTCAATTTTTTTTTATTTTGTTTAAAAGCTTTTGTCATATGGAATCATTGAGTTTTATACAGTCTGTTCCAGTTTTCAAGAGATTCTGCTACTTAAGCAAGGTTCTTCACCTTCTATACTAATCTATTAATTTCTCCATATAGATCTTACATATCTCTCCATAGAGATATGTTCTACATACAATTATAATATTATGGTTATAATAAAATTCATTTCTCCAGAGTATTTATTATGCCTATTTCATTTTTTTAATTGCTTCATTCTTTCCAGACACTCTTGTAGTTTTTGTAACCAGGTCATTTTTGGTGAATCTAAGTTGTAGTTACTGTGTGGTACAATGATTAGAGTATTAAGCTTGAAATCAAGAACACAACTTCAAATGTAGCTTCAGATACTTATTATGAAAGACACTTAACTTCTGCCTGACTCAAGTTCCACAACTGTAAAATAGGAACAATAGCACCCACCTCCCAGGGTTGTTGTGAGAAGCAAATGAGAAAATATTTGTAAAACACTTGGCATGGTGCCTAGAACACGGTAGATGTGAAATAAATGCCCTTGTCCTTGAGGGCTTAAATTCTGAATATCTCTTGGCTCATAACATTTCTTCACAGCATTCAGTGTCTTCTTCTGTTTACTCATATCTCCAGACTCAGCTTCTGAAATAAGACTTTATTCCAGGGCCAAGTTCTATTACTTCTTTGCAGTACTCTTGTATGAAGTGGTCAGAATCTGTTCTTTCCTGACTTTGATTTCTTGGAAGCCACTGGGTTCACTGGTCACATGATCAACGTTCTTTTCTGAATTCAGAGTGCTCTAGATTTCTCTCACCACTATCCCTATGATCACCACTATCATCTCCATTGTCATCACCACCACCATTCTGTATCAAGTAAGAGTATGATGGACTCCTGGCCCTCCCCAGGCATCTTGGCCAAAATGCTGTTGGCTCTTAGTCCTTGTCCATAATTAGATCTCTGTGAGTTGCAGAACCTTCACCTCTTTTGTATCAGAACATTGCTGGCTTCCTATTCCTCCACTGGAAAAGACTGCTGTGGCTTCAGATGTGCCTCAAGCATTTCTGAAAAGAAATCTGATAGTCTGACTGTTTGTTTACCTGAACTTGAGCTGACTTTCCTGGTGGTGCTACTCTCTCAGTACCCATACATGTTTCTTGCTTATCTTTATGTACAGTCCTTTATTGGATGAATTTTTGTCATTAAAATCTTTTCTGGAGTATATGTAAGAGAGTTAGGTTCATTTATGACTTTTCATTACCATTGTCTTAACCAAAAGTCCCTCTCTATTGCTCTTTGTGTAATCCACAACTTTAATAGTTAGAACCTCTGATGTGCCAAACTAGCTCAGGGTTTGGGAGACTCTGAAGAAAAGTTTGGGAGAGAAGAGGTATTAGACTAACTACTAAACTGAAGGCCTACAGAGCTGTTGTGCTTAGTTTATTGTTGTATGCCTGTGAAACATGAACAGTCTACGAGTGCCATGCCAGGAAACTGAGTTGCTTCCATTTGAACTGTCTTAGGAAGATTCTGAGGATTATCTGGCAGCATAAGGTACCAGACACTGAAGTCCTTGCTCAAGATGAACTGCCAAGCATTCAAACTATACTTCAGAGAGTGCAACTCCAGTGAACTGGCCATGTTGTTCAAATGCAAAATGTACACTTGCCAAAAAGACTATTTTATGGAGAACTCACATGAGGCAGGCATGGTGGTCAGAAGAAGTGATGAAAGGACATTCTCAAGATCTCTCTCAAGAACTTTGGATTTGACTTTGCAACATGGGAGACACTGGCACAGAACCACTCAGCTTGGCATGCCCACATCAGAAAGGGTTCTGTGCTCTATGAGCAAAGCAGAATTGACACAGCACAAAGTAAATGTAGGATGCACAGATTTGGAGTATTCACTCTAAATATTCACACAGACTATCTATGTCCAATCTGTGTTAGAGCATTCCAAGCTCATATTGGTCTGATCAGCCACAGTCAGAAACACTGAAACTTCATTTTATCATGGTGATGTCATTTTGGTCCCCTTCAGAAATGAAGGACAACAACCAATATGGAAATACGTTTTACATGATTGCACATACATAATCTTTGGATAATTGTTTACTGCCTTAAGGATGGGGGAGGGAAGGAAGGGAGGAAACTCATTTTTTTAAATGAATGTCTTTACATGTAATTGGAAAAAATGAGAAACTATTTTTAAAAAGAAGATGAGCCCTTCAAATTGTACCCTGTTGGTGACCCTGCTAATCCTATACATAGGAACTATGCTGCCCCAAACAAAGTGGAAAGGAGCTAAGCATAGCATAGCAGCCCTGTTGCTCTATTCTTTTGTTTATGATCCTTTGAAAGGGCTCCTCAATGGCTTATAAAAGCCTAAACCTAATATTTTCTCTCCAATATAAGTTGTGAATTCTCCTGTGGTCATGTAGTCACAGTGAGACTAAGTTGAATAGAAACCTCCCTCTTCATTAGATATGTTATTTTTTGTTCAATACAATGGTTTGTAATGGTAATTTAAATGAGAAGATCTTTCCCATTCATTAATAGGCCCATGTGACCTACCTGGGTCCCATGGAGGCCTGAATCAATGAGTCAAGTCATATGGTACAAAAAGAGGTAGAGCAGGAAGAGTGGAACAGGAAGAGGGAGAACTAGAGCAGAGCTGAGAGGAAGCTAGTCAGAGAGAAGTCAGAGCTAGGAAGGATACAGGCAAGCAGGCAACTGTCTAGCATGAGAGAGCTTATTTGTGTTTTTGTTTAAGGGAGACTTCTTGTGATTTGTTTAAAGGAGCTGGTTTCTGGGAAGCCTAGCAGGGGGAAGGCTTGGGGATGGTGCTGTCCTCTTATTGTGTATAGATTTTTAATACTATGATGGATTTGGCTTTCTGGTGTTGGGATTTGGCTTTCTGGTGTCTGAACAAATGTTTTGGTTCTTTCATGTGGAGAGTCTGTTGTATTTCATGATTGTGCTGGGATATTCATGGCCACTGTTGGTGGTATGAATATCGCATTGGTGCTACCTGGTTCTAATAGAGTATTTCAAAAACCAAATAACTAGGAAACCATGCTTTGATCTAAAAATAAATTTAAGCTAATAATTAAAAAAACTCAAGGTTTCCCATACTAAAATTTAAATTCATTAAAATCTTCTACATTCTTCTTCTCCATAGATCAAAATGAAAGGGAGAATGACATAATAGAATGATCACAGAATTTGTGATGTTTGGAGTCAGAATATCCAGATTTGAATTCTAAATTTTCTAATTACTTTTCTGTGACCTTGGGGAATTCACTTTACCTCTCTTTGCCTCAATTTTCTTAGCTATATAATAATGACATTGTGCTAGATGATATCTAATTTGCCTTCTAGTTCTAATTGTTATGATGTTGTGATAAAACCAAATACTACTAAGTTTTCCCCAGATCTGATTTTCAGAGCTACTAAGTCCCATTGTTCGTTCAAGTAGTCATTAAAGGATTCTATCTAGTAAGGACATCGTTGAAGAAATGAGGCCATGATACACCAATTTAGTATAATCTGCTAAATTTTTTACATACTTACATTTTCCTCTGTTTATCACTCATTCATATCTGAAAAGAAATGGGAATATTTCTATAATCATTTTGTGAGTAAAAACAGTTCATATCAATGTATCCTGGTTGGATTTATACATCTGCATTCTTTGATCTCCTTGGTAAAGCTGTATAAAAACTAAGAGAAAAAAACTATTTCCTATATAACGTTCTTTTTAACTTCTCCAACTTGAGTGTGTACTTAATTTATGTTCCCATAAGGTATCTGCTACCTAGAGCTCAAGGGATAACTCTGTGGCTCTACAATCTAAAAACTAAAGTTCCTGACCCCCTATAAATGTACTTTCAATATAGGCTAGTAGTCACAACTAGCTCTTAATAAACACATTTATTAATATAGTATAGTAAGAACAGTTGCTATGAAACATTCCTCCCCTAAACTTTGGTTGCATTCTCCCAAAAATGCACATGATATCCATGGGAAGAGTGCACTTGTCCTTAGAATACAATGATAGTGAAGAACATATGTAAAACACACATAAGGCACAAGCAACTTACAACTCCTACACTAAGAAGCCTGGAAGATATTTCTCTGTACAGAATCCTCATCCAACTCCCCACTGAATGCATCCTTTCTACTGGATTTGCTCCTCACTATAGTCTGACTCCTTTCTCTTCTCCAGGTCAATCTTGAAATTGTCTCCTCTCTCAGGTTAGTCTCTCTTTCTCCATGTCCATTAAAGTCTGTACCTTTTCTCCATTATATACAGTGTCTCCTACTACTTGAGTTGCTACATAGTTGATGGGTATGAAGCTTTAGAAATTTCCTTTTTACACTTAAAGGGTCTCAATGAACAACCTCTTATTTGTTCAAACTTTGACTGTTTCACCCTTTCTGCTGCTTATCTATAAATTCATCAGAAGCATGGCTAGTTTGTTCTGCTTGTCCCCTTGTCTGTTTTAATCTTTCAGCAAAAAATATTTTTTGGGGGGAGGGAGGGGGGTAGTCGGGGGTAGGTGTGAGGGGGATAAAATCTCAGTTGTATGGCAGTGATTGTTAAACGTTAAAAAAAAATTTAAAAAAAATTTAAAAATTAAAAATTAAAATTAAAAAAAAAACTAAATAAAAGGCTTTTGGATGAGGTGGGGGAATAAAGTGAATGGGAAATAGGCAACTCATTTTTGATAAACCAGAATGGCATTTCTAGGAAACTGTTTAAATTATACATTTGCCTTGGTTAGAACTTAAAAAAATCAGTATTCCAATAAAAACTGTGTATACATATATGCAAGTATATGTATATTCATATATGTATATGTGTACATATATATGTATATATATATATATATATATATATATATATATATATATATATATATATATATATATATATATATACACACATACATATACAGCATATTCATTCCATGGGCAGCACTTGAAGGAAGCAAATAAGGTACTGAAAGAAGGTTGGCTTTATTCTAAATAACTTATTTAAAATTTCAAATATTATTCATATATGAATTATGAAACATGTTGGTAAATAATGATTTTTCTCCTCATTTTCTTGTAATCTCTTATATGTAATAAAGATATTAATTTGATACTTTAAAAAAATATTTTTTTTTAAAAAAAAGCAACTTTATTCTTGGTTTAATATCTCATTAATACCTTGTGCTTACATTCTGGGCCTTCTGTGATTCCATCAACTGAAGTGGGAAGGGAACTCCACTCCTTAATCCATCTAGCTGGTATAGTGGCATCAGGGGGCCCAGGCGTAGAGTCAGAAAGAATTGAGTTCTAATTTTACCTCCCATATTAGCTGTATGACCCTGAACAACTCCCTTAACCTCTGTTTGCTTACTTACTTCAACTGTAAAATGGGGATAATAATAGCACCCATTTCCAGGGTTGTTGTGAGGATTAAATTATTGTGAAGGATTAAATGTAAAAAGTGCTTAGTACAATGTCTGACACGTAGGAAATGCTATATTAAATGCTTATTCCATTCCCCTTCCTTTCCCCCTAAGATATGCTATAGTGCTCATACAATGCTTCTCACAAATATAAATAATGTGATAAACTGAATGCGGAAATACCCCTGGGTCAGAAGATGTGTTTTTTGTTTTGTTCTGTTTAAAGTGGACTTTATTTACACATTGGGCCAGTTTCTAATCAGGCACTTCCTGAGCAGTCACAGTCAGACATAAAGACTTACTCAAACTTGATTAATGACTTATGAGAACTAGATGTAAGCAGGGCTCTCCCAGAAGTTTGGGAAGAGCAGCTGAAGCCTGGCCCCTTCCCTCATGACAAATGCCACTAAAAACCAAAATGTTTAAAAGAAATAAGTTTAAAGAAGAAAAAAAGCAACCCAGAGAAATATCAAAGACCTCATTACGATGAATAACTTTAAAGCTCTGGTTCTCTCACTTTTAAAACTCTTTGTAAATAAAAGGAAAACATTATTAGATTTTCAACTATGACTATTTTCCCCATTTGACCCATTCTGAAGTTGAATCATTCTAATTCTGAGGAAAGAAGGGTTGTTTTGTTCTTGACAACCCCACCCAGTGCTGATGTAATACTTTGCCTGATGAGTGCATGAAGATCTAATCCAGGAAGAGAAAAACTTTTGCTTAGTGCTCCTAGAATGGCAAAGAAGGCATCTAAATAGATCAAAGCTGAAATAAAATGAATTAATTTGGTAAGTCCTACAAATAGCAGCATTCTCTTTGATTTTCTGTCCCCCAAAACCCATCTCCAATGAACATCCTTTCCTTACATGCAATGCTCTTTATCAAAGAGTTCTCTATCCTTTAATTAGTTTACCACTGGATAAACTACCTTCCCAACCCTATGCAATAGTATGATAACTACAGTCAGCTTACTAGCTAGGAGTTTCCAAATTCAAATCCAAGAAGACTAGAAGCTATTGTCCTTCACACTGTGAGGCAGAACTTGCAATTTCTGCCACTTTCCCACAAGTCCTGGAATATTTTTGAAATGAAAGGTTCCTTGCTTGGTTAGTTTAAATATTAAATTTATATTTGGGATGAGAAGTGCCTAGTGCTATCTCCCAAATTCAGATAACATCTCAGAGAATAGCTGCCCAAGGTTCAAGGTATGCTTGTAGAGTTGAATCTCATAAGATCCTACTTTACCAGCCCCTATCAATGAATTTACCTTTTATGGTCAAGCAGCAAAGATAATTAGTTCAAAGAAAAGGCATTTAATAAAATAGTATAGTAGGAAAAGTAACAACAAAATATTTCCCCACAAATCTGGAGGATACTCCCTACATAGTTGGGACGCCCTATATCATAGTTTATATCCTTACACAACATCTAAAATGTTGACATATGTAGGGAACATGTAGCCACAACATGGCAATGGCTCATGTATTAGGTTTTAGTCCAGGATATTGGTGGAACTAGAAAGGTATGTGTTAACCCTCATACTCTCACAAATAACATCTGGGTCTGTAGTAAACAAAGACTTTGTAATACAGACCTGGAATAGTTCAGATTAACTTTGCCCCCAGTTTTTTAACTGTAGGACCAGAAAAATATAAAAACAGTTTCTCCAGTTTGGATGGGAGAGCTTATGAGACCCAAGGAAACCTCCTTGCTGATTACTTGTAACCTTCTTGCCAGAAGTTTTTGGTTGGTTTTTATTTTCCTAAATTGCTTTTTTTTAACCACTTTGAGAACCACTTAGTACCTAGGCTATAAGAATATGATTTTAGTAAATTTGTTTGAACCCCCTGGTTCTGAGTGAACCATTTCACTGGATGGGAAATGCCACCTCACACAAGGGTTGATCCGCAGAACCTCCTAATTTGCTTCATCTCTTAGTGTTCTAGTTCCTTTTTCTGTAACTCACACTCTGGACTATTTCTGAAGGACATGTACCTTGGTGAGATAATACAGAAACTCCTGATTAGTCATAAATTGCAGGAATTATGTCAAAGACAAGGAACAAGATAATCAGTGAGCTATTAGAAATGAAAAGAAGTAGTCCTATATCTCTGTCTATCTCTTTTTCTTTCTTTGTCTCTGTCTTCTGTCTCTGACATGACCTGGCTGGTCAGGTGACCTAGAAGGTGTGCACTGCTGAGGCAGGGTAGTATTGACATGAAAGCAACCTATCTTTCTCAATAGTCCCTTGAAGCTGTCTTTACCTTTTGGAAGTATATAATGTAGGTGATGTCTTTTTATGTTCCATGTTTATTAACACACGTGTAACAGTGACTACCCTGACCCACACTACCTGAAGGCCAAGTGTGTTATATTTCATTCTCCCTTAGTGTTCTATCCCAGGTATCCTCCCCCTAGCTTTAAAAAGGAACAGGGGGCATCTCATCTCTGCCATTGGCTCTAACCCCCACCAATGGTATTCCCCCAATTTTAGGGGTTCCCTTGTGCTGCAGTTCCATTTAACCACTTAACAATTGGATTAACTTTTACTAAGAAATATTTACTTTAGAGGTTTAATATACGTAGGGATATAGCCCCTAACACTCAGGGACATAAAACCACACATATACCTTCTCAGTCTATGGAAAGGGGAGGGAGATCAGTTACAAAGATTAAATTAGATCCTATAATAATCTCACCAAGTTCCAAGTCCAAAGCCTCTCCTGTACTTAAATCCCAGACATCCTGCATTCTCAGAGCTTCCCTACTGGACTGGGAGCGATACTTGATTTACAATACTGCCTATAAGGCTGCCATGGCTCAAGTTGGAATCTAATGAGTCTACTACCTGTCCCTAGAACTGAAAAAGATAAAGACTAGAACAAAACCTCAAGCCTCTTTTTCATGGGTCTCAGTGGGGTTGGGGGGAAGGGACATAGTCCTTCCTTTCACCCAGTTCAGATCATGGCACCCATCCTGTGAGTGAACAGGATCTTCATGTTATCTACACAGCCAGAAAGAGAGCAGAAGTCTAGGTCTCCTGGCCAACCAGGTAATGACTTGGATTTTCTTCATCCTTTCAGGGGTAGCATCCTTTTGGCAGTGAAGCATCCTCTCTATAAAGCAGTAATGTTGCAACCTGTTCCAGCTACATGGCAATGGAGAGAGGCTGCTCCCAAACATATGGTGGAAAAACACAGAATGTCTCCTCTGAGAGCCAGGTCTCTGACTTCTCCTACATAGGTCCCTTCATGCTAGGTGATATTGTTTAAGTATCTTTTAATCTTTAAACAATTATGTATCTTTTTGCACAAAGAATAGTTCTTCAGACTTTTTAAAGCAAAAAAAAAAATAAATCCCACCTTCTGTATGAAGCCTTCCCCAATTCCAGTACCTTCCCTCTGTTAATTATCTTCTATTTATCCTATATATAACTTGCTTTGTATATATGTGTTTGCATGTTGTTTCTCTTTTAAAGAAAGGAAAATATCATGTATTACTTTAAAATGAGAAAAAATTAAAAGAACATTTTAAAGGATTTTTTTTCTTTCCTTATAAGCTATGGAGAGGAAAAAACTGCTATTCCAGAAATATATTAAGTTACTAAAATGGAAACTTTTTTCTTCTTCTGAGATAGGTTTTCTACTTACCTTCAAGAACCCTATGCAGAACTCAAGCACTAAACACCTTGTTGAACAAGCAGCTGAAACAACAAACTACTGAGGCATGCATTACAAGAGCTGTATTCTGATCATGTATATATTTTGAATTTATTATGGGACGTTGAGAGATGGAAATGAGAGATGGAAAGCTTGCACAACATCTAAAGTGTTGACATATATGGAGAACAATCCTAATTTCTGCCAGACTGATTTCTAGTTGTCCCAGTAATTCTTATCAAATAGGGAGCTCTTTCCTAATTTATTATTTCAGGCTGATCAAATATGAAGTCATTGAGTCCCATTTTTTCTGATTTTCCATTGACTAATCTCTTCAATTGATCTGTTTTTCCATTTTTAAGCAATAGCAAATGACTTTGATGACTACATTTTATAATATAGTTTGAGATCTGAAAAATAATTTCCCATTATATTTTAGAATTTTTCATTTCTTTATATGAATTTTCTTATTCAGCTTTTTAAAATATTCTTTTGATTTTATTGATATGACATTAAAACAATAAACCTGGATAGTATTCAGTTTTTCTGTATTTCTTTAAGGCAACTTTGTAATTGAATCTATAAAAGTATGAAGTGTACTTTGATAGACTTTTTTTATTATTTTGAATGGGATTTCTCTATTTTCTTATCCTTTTCTTATTATCTTTCAAAAATCTTACTTATTCTTCAGGATTTATTTTGTAGACTGTAAATTTGTTAATGTTAACAATTTCTCAATTAGTATGGTTAATTATATTGATTGTTTCCTTGCATTCTTGATATAAATCTTTATGGATTCTTTATTTTTTTTCATTGATTTATGCTCTATAAACTGTTTTATAATTTCTGCCTTTTTACTTTTATTGATCAGTTTTGTAGTACAAGTTCCATGCCATGTGACATGAAGATATATGCATATTATTTAGGGACCCAATTTAAAGGACCTTCTAAGTCTTTGAGTTCTAGTTTTCATAGCATTATATTCAATTCTATTTTTTATTTACTTTTCTCTTTAATTTGTCTAAATCTGAAAGAGGAACATTAGCATCTATTACTATTATTTTGCTATTATTTATGTCATCTTGTAATTTAGTTAATTTTTCCTTTATGAATTTAGATGCCATGGCATTTTAAGTGTATAAATTTAATATTGGTATTGGTTTATTTTTTATGGTTTCTTTTAATGTTATGAAATTTGTTAATATGCCCTTATTTATTTTGTGAAATGTATTTTTTGCTTCGATAAAATTATTTCAACTTCTGCTTTTATTATTCATCTGGTGCATAACAAATTTTGTTACTGCATTTCATTTTTATTATGTGAATGAATACCTGTAATGGTAATTTAAATGGAAAGATCTTTCCCATTCATTAATAGGCCCATGTGACCTGCTTAAATTACATGAAAGTCTAAGGCTCATGTGGTGGGAGGAGCTTGCAGAATGGGTGGAACAAGAGGGGTGGAACAAAGCTGAGAGGAAATTATTGAAAGCAGTTAGGGTGGAGGGAGAGAAAGGACACAAGCAAGCAGGCACAGCTAGGCTTGTGAGTGTTTGTTTGTCTGTATCCACAGCAGGGAGGAAGGGAAAAGGGAGAGGCTTGGGAATGACTTTGTCCCTTGCAGTTATAATGTGTATCGATATCTTGGCTCTTAAGACAGATTTGACTTTCTGGTTTTGGGATTTGGCTTTCTGGTGTCTGAATCAATCATTTTCTTCTGCCTTCTATATGGAGAGTCTGTTATACTTTAGGATTCCAAACTATGCCAGTATAATTATAGTCACCCTTGATGCTGTGAATATTGCCTAAGCAATATATAACTTTTTTTACGTTTTTTTCAAACTCCCCCCACCATTGAGAAAATCAGAAAAATAAAAGTCCTGTTATAAACATGAATAATCAAGAAAAACACAATTCTCATTGGTCAGTTCTAAAAAAAAAAGTTTCAGTCTGGGCTCTGAGTTCATCACCTCCATGTCAGAAGGGGACCAGCATATTTCATTAGAACTCCTCAGAAATTCTAGTTGGTATTAATTCAGAGTTCTGAGGCTTTATCTATCTATCATCTATCTATGTGGGTATTATGTATATATTATATTACATACATAGGTATACATATAAACACATAATATGCATGTATTATATAATATGTGAACAATTTCAAAGAGTTCGTAATGAAACATGCTGACCCCCTTCTGACAGAAAGGTAATGAACTCAGATCACATCTTGAAACATAACTTTTTAGACTTGGCCAATGAAAATTTTTTTTTTTTACTTTGAGAAAGTGAAAAAGTTGATTATATACACCTATATGTATATTTTCACATGTATACATATGTTTAGAGAGTATATGAATATATACATGTGCATACATACATGTGCATATACACATATTTGTGTATACATACACAGAGAGAGTTGTGTATAGAAAGAGTAAGGAGGGAGAGGGGAAATTAGGAGTTGAAATTAAGAGTGGGACTACTCCTAAGCAAAACAAACTCTAAGAATATATAAAAAATGTTTAAAACTCTTTTTGAGGTACCAAAGAATGAAAATATAAGGAGATGCCCATAAATTGGGAGATAGATGAACAAATAATGGCATATAAATATGACAGAATACTATTCTACTGAACTCATCAGTAAAATGACCGGTGGATTCCAGTGGACCAATGTTGAAATATGCTACCTACCTCCTGATTGAGAAGTGAAGGACTCAGAATGCAGAATGAGGCAGTATTTTTTAGGCCATGGTCAATGTGGAAATTTGTTTTGATTGAATATGCATATGTGTAATGAGTTATATTTTTCTTGTGTTCTCAATGGGGAGTTGGGAATGGGGTGGAGAAGAGAAGTCAGATCTTGGATGATTAAAATTATATACATATGTATATATATAATGCATATATCTAAATTTATGTACATATAAAATATATGTATATACATTTGTGTATTATATTTATATGTGTATATAAAGCTCATGAAGTGAATGACCTTGGTGTCTTCTATGTCTGATCAAGCTCTAAGTGCTCCTCAGTGACTGCTTCAGCCACCTTCGTGGCCATTGAAACAAATTGTTATCATCCCATCCCACCAAGTGTTCATTTGCTTGAGGTAGATATCCCCTAACTCACCAACAGGTTTGAGACCGGTAGGTTACTCTCAACCTGTTTTAGTCCATCTGCTGAGACCATTTTACCTGGGAGTTTCTACTGCACATGCTATACCTTCTTGGAGCCACAGATGAGTGTTGGGTGACAAGTAGACACCAAGCGTAGATGAATTTGACCCATTGTTGGTGGGATGAAGGGAAAAGAAAAGCTAAGTTACAACTGGTAGAGCAAAACCCTGCAACTAAACACTTAGACTTGCTCTCTTTTTTTCTAAGTCACATCCAGAAGCAGGGTGGATGATCTATTGTACAGGCCCAACAAATCAAGGTAGAAGTCCTGCTGTCTTAGAAGCATTGATCTTTGCATGTTATACCCTAACAATACTAGCAAACCAGCCATCTTTCACTTTGACCCTGCCCATGGCCTCACTTACCTTCCCTTGAAAAACAAATTTACAGCCCAGGGAACTTATTGGTATCATACAACTACCAAATAGTGGTCATAAAATTAGTGGGACCCTTAAGTAAGGTGGGGAGAGTAATCTAATGGACATCAGCAAATAGTGATAAATGGGTCCCATCTAAGAGAGTGAGACAGGAAATGGGAGGTACCTTATGAATCCTGTCCACCAGGCAGTCTACTGACAGTTTAGTGGGAAAGGAACTAACTAGACCAATAAGAAAGGATGTCAGCTGGTGGGAAGGAGAATCCTAGTTAGCCCACGTTTTTCCTTGCATCATCCCCACAGGTAACTCTGGACACTGATTGTGTCAGCTCCATTTGTATTGATCCTGTGGACCTGTTCAATTTCTAGTTCAACCCGGGCCATCAGCTATATAATGAAGGCAACCAGAAACAGGGCCACAAAGGTGCTCCCACTTTTTGCAAGGACTTTATTGTGTTTGTGTCCCATTAACTACTTACATAACCAAAACACTGAACTTCCTGTCACAACTCAGCTAAGAGAAGAAGCAGCCAATTTCTGCAACAAATGGATCTGTCACTTGGTTCTAAGAATACCTGAGGAATGTATTTGAAATGCCTTCCAAACCACAGCACTTTGTATGAGAGGCATAGCTATAATCTTGATCCTGATCCACTGCGTGCTCCAATGCATCCAACAATATCCTATTAATTCCTTCATGGTCTATCTCACTCATGCTTCTTATGTGAGAGCATTTTTTCCGGAAGATAGTGAGCTGGAACTAGGCGGTTGCTAGCCCCCCACTTCTGAACAGTATTTTTGTGTTAACTTTCCTACTTCACTATCCTTCATTCCTTCTTTCCTATTTCCTCATTCTTGTTCCAAGCTCCTTATTAAGTTATCTAGAAACTACCTTCATTTTATTGGTGCTATAGATAACAAGGCAGTCACTCATTATCATATTGGCCACCCCTCCACTATCACCTCCCCCCATCAGCACTTTATGGTGCCCACTGCAGACATGGAGGCCACACACTGAGCCTATCCCTGTTATCAGTTGTTTTCATCCTTCTCTTATGAGTAGCAGTAAAATTTGTTAAAGCTTTCTCTGGGGGAGTTGATGCTTTTTAAGCATCCTATACTGCAACATTCCTTTGTAAAAATGGGAGGTCCACACATGTTGCACATTGCTCATATTTTCAGACTTTTTGGAAGTTTTCATCATTTATGCTGATTTTTCTCTTCAGTCTCTCTTTTTTTCGTTTTTAAAAATATTTTTTATATGAGATGACTGTAACAGAAAGCAAAGTAGGATCTTAACTGGTTTTCTGGATTGAGTTTTAGCCAATAAGACATATAAGTGGGATCTAACCATTCAGATATGGGCATGTGGTCTCTAGACATCAGATGCTGAGTAGAACTGTATATAAAGAGATCCAGTGTTGAGAAAACTGACATTGAAGAGAGCCAGTGTTGAAGGGGTGAACCAGTATTGAGAAGAAGAGAGCTGAAAGAGGAAAAGAAGACCTCTGAGAGCAGAGAAGAAGACCTCTGATGGCAGAGACTTGCTGAAGTAGCCTCCAAATTTTGAAAGTGAATAGAGCTGCCCATGGGAAGGAGGCTTAGTTTAAGCCCCTTTTTAGAGCTGTTAAAGTGAACTGAGCTGTTAACACAAAGCCTCTGGACTTTGGAGGTGAATTGAGATGATGGTGCTAGTGGTATGGTCAGTTGTTGTCGTATTGAGCTTTGTTTTCCCAGAGGTGGAAGGTGCCCGGGAGAGCTTGGATTGACACAGTCCCCATGAGCTGAGACATGGAACAGGAGTAGAGAGCTGCCTACATGTGAATCCAGGCAACAGTCAGGAGTGGTCAGCCCACAGAGGAAAGAGCTGTGGGACTTGGAAGTCAATCTCGAATTAAGATGAAAGAGGACTTTGCTTGGACACTTGGTATTGATTGGGGAGATTGTTCTTACTATGACCTAGAGGTGAATGGTGTGGTATTTTCTAATACCCCTTAAGGATATGTTGTGCTGGGGAAGACCCTAGCCTGGAACCCTCTGATTGTGTAAATAAGTATTTTGGAGAATGCTACTGAATGTGATGATATGTTATGTGCCATATAATATATTGAAATTTATGAGATCTACAGAAACCATCAGTATTTCTATATAACACCCATTAAAAAGTTAGAGAAATTCCGTTCAAAATTACTATAGAATGTATTAAATACTTGGGAGTCTACCTACACAAGAACAAGTGATAAATATAACTACCAATCAATGCTTGCAGAAATAAAGTCAAACCTAAATATTTTGAAAAACATTAATTGCTCATGGGTAAGACAAGCCAATAAAATAAAAATGGCCATTTTACCTAAATCGATTTATTTATTCAATGTCAAGGCAAAACTTTATAGACTTAGAAAAATAATAAAAATAATATGGAGGCAAAAAAATTAGTCAAGAATCTCAAGGGACATAACAAAATGATGTGGGAACAAAGCAGGCCTTGCAGTGCTAGATACCAAACAATACTATGAAACAATAATTTCATTTCAAAATAGTTTAATTCTGCTTAAAACAAAGTGCCTTTCTGAAGGTCAAATAACTTATTAAATGGCAGAACTAGAACTGACACTCAAGACTCCTTCCACTGTTCAGGCTGACTTCATCATGGTAAAATATTACTTAAGGATGAGTATCCTACAAGTTTCCTGTAAAACATTTGATAAATAGATACCTCATTTTTTAAAATTTTAAATGGAAATAAAACAAGAAAAATATATAGCATGAAGATAGATAAATAGCTTGTGTTACTAGTGTCTACTGATTTCACATAGTCACCAAATAAAGACAGAATACAAAGTCACATAAAACAAGATCCTGGAAAACCTGACCATTTGGCTGTTCTGTAAGGCAAATCAGATACTTTAGTACAGTGACTTATTGTTCCAAGCAGAGCTGCCAAGGACTCTCCATTCCTCATGGCTCCAAGGACTTGTGAGCAGTAATCTTTAATCAGAATATGACTAAATTTACTCATTCAAAATTTTGATATACAATTAAAATATGTGCTAACCTAAATATTAGAGCTAGTGGCAACTATAATTAGGCTTTCCCTATTTAATTTAACAGATATATTAAGTTCCCCTGTGACCTTGATATGATAACAACATTATTTGACATTTTATGATAAAGGAGCACTTTAAATCTATCATCTCCTTTGATCCTCATAAAAAGCCTGTGAAGTAGATAATACAGATAATGTGTATGGAGCACTTTACACTTACAAAGCATTTTAAAACTATGAGATAGATAATTGCAAAAAGTACAAGTAGTACATTTAACAGATGAGGAAACTGTGACTCAGAAAGGTTAAATGATTTATACAAGGTCAGACAACCAAAAAGAGAAAGAACTGGGAAATCAAGACTTATGACAGGGCGGAGCCAAGATGGCGAAGTAGAAAGACGCACATACACATAGCTCCGAACACACAAACCACAGAACGGCTAGAGGGGACCAACCCAGGGCGAATTCTGCACCCAGAGACCACGGAATATTGGAGCGAGGGAGATTTCTGTTCCACAGAGACCTGCAAACCTCTCGCGGGGGGTCCTTCGCGCCGTGGATTGGGCGCCGGGACGGGGAGCAGAGGGCAGCCCTGCAGCGGCTGCAACACCGTGAGGAAAAGATCCAAGTGGGCTACGGGGACGGGATCTCCAGCGGCCAAGCGGGTCCCTCTACCCACAGAGGGACCTACAAACCTCTCACAAAAGGTCCGTTGCGCTGCAGAGGCGGAGCCCAGCCCGGACCTGCGGCGGCGGACGCGGCTCCGAGAGGTACAGATCTGAGAAGGCTCCAGAGACGGGATCTCCAGCGGCACAAGCCCCCCCACCAACAGGTGACTGACGGGGGTAGGTGAGAGAGTGTCTTTGGCGGGTCGAGAGGGGAGTGGGGTGCCCCCATGGCTCGGGCCCCCCCAGGAGATAGAAGCTGAGAGGCGGCTACAGACAGGGGCTCCCCAAACGGGTGGGAGCCTGGATCCATTGTGGAAGGTCTGTGCATAAACCCCCAGAGGGAACTATGCCTGAGAGGCGGCCCTGCCCCTGACCATCTGAACTTAATTCTCACACTGAATAGCAGCCCTGCCCCCGCCAAAAACCCTAAGGCGGGAAGCAGCATTTGAATCTCAGTCCCCAAACGCTGGCTGGGAGGACCAGGAGGCCAGGTGGGTGTGAGGAGAACATTCAGAGGTCAGGTCACTGGTTGGGAAGAATGCCAAGAAAAGGGAAAAGAAATAAAACTATTGAAGGGTACTTTATCAGAGAAAAGACACCTCCTCCCTTCCTTTCTGATGGGGAGGAACAATGCTTGCCATCAGGCAAAGACACAGAAATCGAGGATTCTGTGTCCCAGCCCATCCAATGGGCTCGGGCCATGGAAGAGCTCAAGAGGAATTTTGAAAATCAAGTTAGAGAGGTGGAGGAAAGACTGGGAAGGGAAATGAGAGGGATGAGGGAGAAGCATGAAAAGCAGATCAGCTCCCTGCTAAAGGAGAACCAAAAAAATCTTGAAGAAATTGGCACCTTGAGAACTAGCCTAACTCAGCTGGCAAGGGAGGTGCAAGGGGCCAATGAGGAGAAGAATGCTTTCAAAAGCAGAATTAACCAAATGGGAAAGGAGATTCAAAAGCTCACTGAAGAAAATAGATCTTTCAAAACTGGAATGGTACAGATGGACGCTAAGGACTTTATGAGAAAGACAGATATCTCAGAACATACCGCGCAGATTCGAAAAATGGAAGATAATGTGAAATATCTTATTGGAAAAACAACTGACCTGGAAAATAGAATCAGGAGAGACAATGTAAAAATTCTGGGACTACCTGAAAACCATGATCAAAAGAAGAGCCTAGACATCATCTTCCATGAAATTATCAAGGAAAACTGCCCTGAGATTCTAGAACCAGAAGGCAAAATAAATATTCAAGGAATCCGCAGAACACCGCATGAAAGAGATCCAAAAAGAGAAACTCCTAGGAACATTGTGGCCAAACTCCAGAATTCCCAGGTGAAAGAGAAAATATTGCAAGCAGCTAGAAAGAAACAATTCAAGTATTGTGGAAATACAATCAGGATAGCACAAGATCTGGCACCCTCTACATTGAGGGATAGAAGGGAATGGAATGGGATATTCCAGAAGTCAAAGGAACTAGGACTGAAGCCAAGAATCACCTACCCAGCAAAACTGAGTATAATACTTCAGGAGAAAAAATGGTCTTTCAATGAAATAGAGGACTTTCAAATTTTCCTGATGAAAAGACCAGAGCTGGGAAGAAAATTTGACTTTCTAACACAAGAATGAAGAGAACCATGAAAAGGCGAACAGCAAAGAGAAATCATAAGGGACTTACTAAAGTTGAACTGTTTACATTCCTACATGGAAAGACAATATTTGTAACTCTTGAAACATTTCAGTATCTGGGTACTGGGTGGGAGTACACACACACACACATGCACACACACACACATACATAGAGACAGAGTGCACAGAGTGAATTGAAGAGGATGGGATCATATCTTAAAAAAAAAATGAAATCAAGCAGTGAGAGAGAAATATTGGGAGGAGAAAGGGAGAAGTTATATGGGGCAAATTATCTCTCATAAAAGAGGCAAGCAAAAGACATATTAGTGGTGGGATAAAGAGGGGAGGCAAGAGAAAAACATGAGGTCTACTCTCATCACATTCCACTAAAGGAAAGAATATAATGCACACTCATTTTGATAGGAAAACCTATTTCATAATACAGGAGAGTGGGGGACAGGGGCACAAGCAGGGTGGGGGGTAGGATGGAGGGGAGGGCATGGGGAGGAGAATGCAATACGAGGTCGACACTCATGGGGAGGGAAAGGACCATAAGAAAATAGAAGTAATGGGGGACAGGATAGGGTGGAGGGAAATATAGTCAGTCCTATACAACACAACTAGTATGGAAATCATTTGCAAAACTAAACAGATATGGCCTATATTGAATTGCCTGTCTTCCAAGGGGAAGGGGTGGAGAAGGAGGGAGCTAAAGAAGTTGGAACTCAAAGTGTTAGGACCAAATGTAATGTTCTTACACTGGGTAACAAGAAATACAGGTTAAGGGGTCAAGAAAGCTATCTGGCCCTACAGGACAAAAGAGAAGACGGAGACAAGGGCAGGGAGGGAGGATAGAGGAGAGAGCAGATAGGTCACAGGGGCAATTAGAAAGCTTGGGTTTGGGGGGGGGAGGGGACAAAAGGGGAGAAAATTTGTAACCCAAAATTGTGTGAAAATAAATGTTAAAAGTTGAATTAAAAAAAAAAAAGAAAGAAAAAGGCAACATGAAGTGATGTCCCTGTAGTACGTGAATGTAGAAGAAAAGAAAAAAAGACTTATAACACTGCTTTTTCCATTAAATACTGTTACCTCTCACTTGTAAGTTTCATTGAAAATACTCAACTTTCTATTCTGAGTCATTTGGGTACTTCGAACAAAGTGCCAAAAGCTACAGTTTTATCTCTGGACACCTGTGGAGGATGCACTGATGTCAAGAAGAGGTACCCCTATAAAATTATGCATAAGCATAAATACTATACTTTGCAAAGCAACAGAGAGTAATAGTCCTCTTCTATTTCAGTCAACATAGTTCTGTTCTCATCATTTTTAGCAGATTCTTACTCCATTGGCTAAAATTTTCTTCATTATTCTCTAATCCCTAGTATGTCTGAATTCCTACCTGATGAACGTAGTGAAATGATGTGCATCCCACTTCTCAGAGAGACAAGACATTCATGTCTTTCCATCTTTGCTACTTAAGGAACTTGTCACGTCTCACAGACTTAGAAATAACATTGGCTATAGAAAGAGTGTGCCAATATTGGACTAACAGCAAAGACTAATTCAATTGTAGCAGGAAAAATTGAAGTCAGATATGAGAATGACTTTGCATGAGAGCTGAATATATTAATGAGCAGGTTGTAGATCTATCTCCGAAGAATTTTTAAACCAGTATAGACAAATGGCTTTCTGAAACGTTTTGAGTGTAGCAGCAAGACAGAATGGATACCTTTTCAAGGTTCCTTTCAACCTTATAAGTTTGTTGACAGAGAAAGAGCAAAGAATGTTTTAGGGTTTTCCCCCATTCTTAGATGGAGAAAAGTACGTTCCAAACAAGAGCTTTATGCTAGGTCTCATAGTCTTATTATAATTTTCAGTGGAGCTCACACAGTTTGATTTTCTTGGCTCACAGAAAGCATCCTGCTGAGCTGTAAAAGTTATTCCAGACAGGACTTTGTGTTTACAGAAATTTCAAGCAGCAGAAGGAGTCATAGAAAATGAATATACGAATTTATCACTGTAAAGCTGCTTTCTACTCCTGCCATTTTTTTTTCTTCCCCTCAATTCCTTCTATATCCCCATCTTCATTGCCTTTTTTTTGAATCTGTTATCATCTAGTTTGGATTGAGTAGTTTAGTGACATTGACAGTAAGCATCTTAAAAATAAATTAAAACAAAGGAAAATAATAATGGAATGAAACAGAGGGCAAATGAAAGTAGAGAAGAAATCAAATGGCTATGGAAAATAAGTAGGAAAACAAAACAAGGCTCAAACTAAGTTGGAATATGAGATCTAAATAATATTCTTAGATGTCTCAGAGAGCAGAGGTGTCTAGAGCTCTTGACTATAAATTCATGAGTGGGTTCCACAAACCATGTCTTGCATATCCTTGGGAGGCACCCACATTGTTTTTGGGAAAAGCATTGAAGATCAGAAGACTCGTTCATAATTGCTACAGAATGCACAAAATGCTTGGGAGTCCCAATTCTTAACCATATGTCTATAGGCAAGTCACTTAATCTATTTATGCCTCAGTGTCCTCATCTATAAAATGGAGAGAACATTTGTACTACCTACATCAAAGGATTGCAAAGAGAACATTTTGTAATATTTTAAAATGCTACATACTTTTTAAATTATTTTAACCCTCAGTTGATATATTGACTTGTTTTTGGTACTAGGTATAATACGTTTACATCATATATTCAACATAAATCCAAGGACTCCAAACGCATTTTATCATTAAGTTCAAAAAATAACAAGGATTTTCTTAATATTTTGAATAGTTTTTCCTATGCCTTATTCAATTCCTAGGAGACCTAAACCAGAAAAATCCCTAATATCCTGGTCACCACACAATTCGGTTCAATTTCATGAAACAAACATTTTTAAAGCACCTGCTATGTTCAATAATTCTAATAGGTCCTGGGATACAAAGACAAAAACAAAATTGTTTCTGTCTTCAAGAAACTTAACAGGAAGGATATAATATCTCTCTACAACCACCCTAATGCAGGTTCTTATCACCTCATGTTTGACTATTGCAATATCATTCTGTTTAGTTTCTCTGACTCAAGTCTCTCCCCATTACAATCCATCTTCTACTCAACTGTCAAATTGATCTTCCTAAATTAGAGGTCCCATGTCACCTCCCCTATTCAATAAACTCTAATGGCTCCCTATAATCTCCAGTTTCAGGTATAAAATCCTATGTTTGACTTTTGAAGTCATTTGCAACTGGTCCTTTTCTACTTTACTCCCCTCCACATACTTTGCAATCCACAGGCACTGGTCTCCTTGCTGTTCTTTAAACACCACACTTGAAAAGTTTTCACTGGCATCTCTCATGCCTGAAAGGCTCCTCCTTATCTCTACCTCCTCCTTCCCTGAATTCCTTCAAGTTTCAGCTTAAGTCTGCAAGGAATTTTTCTTAGCCCTCTTTAATCTTAGTGGGGTTTTAGTCTAAAACTACCACCCAATTTATTTTGTATATATCTTGCTTGTAAATTAGTTGTTTGTATGTTACAGTGTGTATTGCTTGGGAACTGAGAACTGAGTTGGGGTTTGGCCTTTCTTTGTACCCCAGTACTTATCACAGTGTCTGGCTCAGACTAGGCACTAAATGTTTACTAGCTGATTGAATGACTTATTCATAAGTATAGTATCCCAAATTGCTGTGGCAATGAGAGTAAAGCAAATGCTATCCCAGAGTTCACCAATTAATCAATCAATAAACATTTATTAAGCCAGGCACTGTGTTAGGAACTGAGGATACAAAAAAGAGTCCCTGCCCTCAAGGAACTCACAATGTAATGGGGAAGACAGCAAACAAATATATATAAATTATACACACACACACACACACACACACACACACAACAAGATAGATAGGAAATCATTAATAGAGAAAAGACACAAGAACTAAAAGGAGTCAGAAAAGGTTTCCTATAGAAGGTAAGATTTTAGTTGGGACTTGAAAGAAGCCAGGAAAGCAAGGAAAGCAGCAATACTGAGGGAAAACATTCCAGGAATTGAGTACCAAAAAAAAGCCCAGAACCAGGAGTTGGAGTGTCAATTACAGAACAGCAAGAAGGTTAGCGTCCCTGGACTTAAGGGCATGTGGAAGACAGTAAGGTATAAGAAGACTGGAAAAGTACAAAAGTGCTATGTTATGAAGGGCTTTGAATGTCAAGCAAAGGATTTTGTATTTGATCCTGGAGGCAAAAGGAAACCATTGGAATTTATGGAGTAGGATGGTGATATGGTTAGATCTAAACTTCAATAAAAATTTACTTTAGTGGCTGAATGGAGGATGGATTGAAGTGAGAAGAGACTTGAGACAGAAAGAGAGCTATAACAATAGTCCTGATGTGAGGTGATGTGGTTCTGCACTAGAATGTTGGTACTTAAGAGGAGAAAAGTGAGCATCTTCAAGGGAAATTGTAATAGTAAAAATGACAGGCCTTGACAACAGACTGGATATGGGAAGTGGGGGGAGAGAATGAGGAGTCCTGATTGACTCCTAAGTTGTAAGCCTGAGGGACTGGGAGAATGGCGTTGCCCTTGACAATAATGAGCAATGTAAGAGAGTGAGAGGGTTTAAGGGGAAAGATAATGAATTCCATTTTGAGGATGTTGGGTTTAAAATAGCTACTTGGAAATCCAGTTTGAGATGTCTGAAAGGAAGTTAGATATGTAAGACTGGAGATCAGGAGAGATGTTGGGAAAGGTCCATGCTGAAAATAGTCAGTATAGAATAGACACTTAAATCCATGCAAGCTGAAGAGGCAACCAAATGAAGTAGTATAGAGGGAGAAGAGAAGAGTACCCTTTGAGACACCTACAATTTATTAAAGGAGATGACCTGGATGAAGATCCAATAAAGACAAAAGAGTGGTCTGATATGACCTATGACACACTCTACTGCAATTATTTACTAGTTGGATTATCCAGGGTTTTCTATGGACTGACATTTGATATGTCTCAAACTGTCCCAACTCATGCCACATGAAATGACTGAACAACACAAATGTATATGGAATCTAAATATATTCCCAGTGGTCCTCGTAATGTAGCATTTCCCTTAGGGTTAGCTCACTTAAGTCTTTTGCTAGCTCTCTTCTCTACTTCCAAGATCTCCTTCCTATGAGACTTGGGTGCAACCTTTTGACTGAATCCAAGTTTTACAGAATAAATCCTTTTATTAAGGGGATTTGTCCCATGAAGTTTGGATTCAGTTAAAGGGCTTTACTTAAGGACCTAGAAGGCTACATGTGGCTTCGAGGCTGCACATTCCCCACCCCTGCCTAAGCTATTTCCTCCTTTATGTGACTGGCTTCCTATATGCATGTCTGTCTGGAGTGTGCATCAATTGAGCTTCAAAATAAAAAAAAATTTTTTAACTCATATTTATTGATGAGGTATCTAAGTTGCTGCTAGTTGATTAAGGTTAAGAAATCCTCTCCTCCATCCCTGAAAGGTTCTCCTCATCAAATACTCTGGAGCCTTTACTCCTGGCATGGAATTTGGCTGTTCAAAGTCATACAATTTGTGTAACAATTCCCAAAATGATGAGTATCTACGTTGTTTCCAATTCTTTATTATCACAAAAAAATGATGTTCTGAATATTTCATTGGGTTTTTTTTTTTGGTTTGTTTTTTTTTTTGTTGTTATCAATGACAGGGAGTGTCACTGATATATGGTGTATAAGCTAAGGAATAGAATCTCTGGGTCATGAAGAACATAGAAATTTTAGTCAGTTTGCTTTCATAATTCAAAATAGCTTTCTAAAATGTTTGTACTGATTCACATTTCCACCAACAAGCTACTACTATGCCTATCTTCCCACAACCCCTTCAATATTGATGATTCTAATCTTTTATCATGTTACCAGTTTTCAGAAGTGTGAGGTGAAACTTTAGAGCTGTTTGTTATTTGCATTTCTCTTAATATTAGTGATTTGGAATCTTCTTTTATCTGGTTGTTAATTATTAGAGAGTAAATAAACATTTATTAAGAGCCTACTATGTGCCAGGCAATGTGCTAAGCACTATAATTCTTTAAGAAGTTTTTGTTGAAATCTTTTGACCACTTAGGGATTTTTGAAATATATGCAGATATATGCATACACACTTATGTGCATATATGTATGTGCATATACTTTGGGAAATGTTTTGGTCATATATGTTATACATATAATTAACATATAGATGTTAATTTTATATGCCTTATGAGAGAAGTTTACTAGAAAGCTTTCCTCCCCAATTCAATCTCTTACTTTCTTACCTTAGATTCACTAATTTTATCTGTACAGAAGTTTTTTTCAGTTTCACATAATAAATGTTATCATTTTTGTCTTTTGGAGCTGTCTTTATCCTTGTTTTGTCAAAACTTCACCTTCTAGGTGGAGCCAAGATGGCAGAGTAAAAGTAGGGACTTGCTTGAGACCTCCCCCAATTCATTGAAACACCTATAAAAAATGACTCTAAAAAAATTCTAGAGTAGCAGAATCCACAAAATGACAGAGTGAAACAAATTTCTACTCGAAGACAACCCGGAAGGTCAGCAGGAAAGGTCTGTTTCACTAGTCTGAAAGAAGAGCACAGTCTAGTGTGGACCATGCCGACACACACCCAGAGCCCCACCAAAACCAGAGCAAGCCTCAGGCCACTGAATCACTGGCAACTGTGGTGGTTTCCAGACTTCTCGACCCACACACACCAAAGGAAAGTTAGAAAATCAGTAGGAAAAGTCTATTGAATTTGGGTGAGAAAAAAACATGGCCCAGCCAAAGCCCCAGAACAGTGGAACTAGTAGTGGAAGCAGTGGCTGCTTCCAGAACTCTCAGCCCACAGACAGTGGAGGGATTGAGCTATTGATCAGAGGTGGATTGGAGGGATTTCTTTGGTGGTGATAAGGCAGAATTCTCTTGCTCTGTTTGTGCTTCAATCTGGGTTGCTGTCCTGGATGGCAGTCCTGGGGCAAGGAGGATTGTTAGCATGTCAGAGCTTGTGGCAGCAGTGGAAAGGGAATCTTCTTCACTGTTCTAAAGCAGAAAAGAACACTTGTAGTCATTCACAGAGCAGAGCACAGACAAGGAGGGGAGTAAACACCTCTCCTGTGATCATACAACTTTGGAAGAACTGAAAATTTACAAGTCCTTAAAAATATCTTTGAAAACAGCTACACAAAACCCCTGATGCTTGGGACAGAACACTTTCCACACTGAGTTAAAAAGTCAAGTAACTGACTGGAGAAATGAGCAAACAGTAGGAGAAACACTCTGACTGTAGAATCTTACTCTGGTGACAAGGAAGATCAAAACATACAACCTAAAGAAAACAAAGACAAAGCTCCTATCAAAAGCCTGCAAGAAAAATATGAATTGGTCTTAGGTCACGGAAGAGCTCAAAAGGGTTTTGAAAATCAAAGAAGAAAAGTAGAGGAAAAACTGGGAAGAGAAATGAGGGTGATGCAAGAAAATCTTGAAAAATGAGTCAACAGCTTGCTAAAAGAGACCCAAAAAAATGCTGAAGAAAATAACACCTTAAAAAATAGACTAACTCAAATGACAAAACAGGGCCAAAAAGGCAATGAGGAGAAAAATGCAATAAAAAGCAGAAGATGCCAAATGGAAAAGGAGGTCCAAAAGCTCACTGAAGAAAATAATTCTTTAAAAATAGAATGGAGCAAATGGAAGCTAATGACTTTTTGAGAATTCAGAAAATTATAAAATTAAAAACAAAATAATGAAAAAAATGTAAGACAATGTGAAATATCTCACTGGAAAAACAACTGGCCTGGAAAAATAGATCTAGGAGAGAGAATTTAAAAATTATTGGACTACATAAAAGCCAAGATCAAAAAAAGAGCCTACACATCATCTTCCAAAAAATTACCAAGGAAAACTGCCCTGACATTCTAGAACCAGAGGGGAAAATAGATATTGAATGATACCACTGATCACCTCCTGAAAGAGATCCCAAAAGGAAAATTCCAAGGAATACTGTAGCTAAATTCCAGAGTTCCTAGGTCAAGGAGAAAACATTGCAAGCATCTAGAAAGAAACAATTCAAGAATTGTGGAAACACAATAAGGATAACACAAAATTTAGAGGCTTTTACATTAAGGTATCAGATAGCTTAGAATATACTGTTCTGGAGGTCAAAGGATCTAGGATTAAAACCAAAAATCACCTACCTAACAAAACTGAGTATAATCCTTCAGGAGAAAAAATGGATATCCAATGAAATAGAGGACTTTCACACATTACATATATGTGTGTGTGTATGTACATATATATAATTTATTTATTTTTCAGTTCTCAACATTCACTTCCACAAGAATTTGAATTCAAAATTTTCTCCCCATCTCTCCCCACCCCCCACCCCAGGACAGCATGCACCCCATCCACCCCTTCCTCCAAATCTGTCCTCCCTTCTATTATCCCCCCCTTCTTCCATCCCTCTCCACTCTATTTTCCCATAAGGCAAAATAGATAACCTATTGCCTGTATATCTTATTTTCCATTTGCATGCTAAAACAATTTTTAACATTCATTATTAAAGCTTTGAGTTCCATATTCTCTCCCTCCCTCCCCACCCACCCTCATTGAGAAAACAAGCAATTCAGTATAGATCATACATGTGTAACAATGTAAAAACACTTCCATAATATTTATATTGCAAAAGACTAGCCATATTTCCCTCTTTCCTATCCTGCCCTCCATTTATTCCATTCTCTCCTTTGACCTGTCCTCCCACAATAATGTTTGTTTCTGATCACCCCTTACCCCAATTTGCTGCCCTTTCTATTATCTTCCCTCTCCTATCCCCTCCCCCCTTGCCTTCCTGTAGGATAAAATAGATTTCCATAGCCAATTGAGTATGTGTTTTTCCCTCCTTAAGCCAAATTCCATGAGAGTAAAGCTCACTTGTTTCCTTTCATCTCCCCCTCTTCCCCTCCATTGCAAAAGCCCTTTGTTGCCTTTTTTACGTGAAATGATTTGCTGCATTCTACCTCTCCCTTTGTTACTCCTAGTACATTCCACTCAACAATAAGTTTTAGTTTTTAGGTATTCTCCCTTCAAATTCAGCTCACCCTATGCCTTCTATGAGTATATAAATATATATATATATACATATATATGTATACACACACACACACATATATACATATGTACACACATATGTATATATACACACACATATACCCACGTACATATATATATACCTATACATATATAATATACATATCTGTACATACCTATAGGTGTATATATGCATATAAATACATACATACATATACATACGTATAGACATATACACATGTTTATGTGTGTGTGTGTGTGTGTATATACATATATACATATATATATTTATATGTTCCCTCTAACTACCCTAATACTGAAAAAGGTCTCACGAGTTACTGTATCGCCTATTACCAAGGCAATATTCACAGCACTGGTGGTAACTATTAATATGCCAGCGTAGTTCTCAATCACAAAATATAATAGACTCTCCATATGGAAGGCAGAAGAAAAACATTTATTTAGATACCAGAAAGTCAAATACCAGAACCAGAAAACAAAATCCGTCATGGTGACCAAGAAGTTAATAAACATGATCACGGCAGGGGGCAAAGCCATTCCCAAGCCTCCACGTCCTCAGCCAGGGTCTTCTCACAAGCAAACACTCATAAACCTGAGCCTTGCTGCATACACCTGCCTACATTCTCTCCTCTCTGCCCCAACCATGCTCATTCACTTCCTCCTGGTTCAGCTCCACACTTCCTATTCCACCTGTTCAGCAATCTCCTCCTACCACATGTGACTTAGGCTTCCAGAAGATTTCATGGGCCTATTAATGAATAGGAAAGATTTTCCAATTCAAATTACCATTACAGTTACAAATGACATCTTTCCATGTGAGAAAGTAAGCAATTCAATTTTAATTCAAAATTAATTTTAAGCAATTAATTTTAATGAGTTCCCTAAGCCTTCTCTTTCCTGTTTACCTTCTCATGTTTCTCTTGATTCTTGTATTTGAAAGTCAAATTTCTTATTTAGCTCTGGTCTTTTCAACAAGAATGCTTGGAAGTCCTCTATTCCATTGAAATTCCATTTTTCTCTTGAAGTTTTATACTCAGTTTTGCTGGGTAGGTGATTCTTGATTTTAATCTTATCTCCTTTCACTTCTGGAATATCATATTACAAGCCCTTCAATCCCTTAGTGTAGAAGCTGCTAAATCTTGTGTTATCCTAATTGTATTTCCACAATACTTGAATCATTTCTTTCTAGCTGCTTGTAATATTTTATCCTTCACCTGGAAACTCTGGAATTTGGTTACAATATCCTAGGAGTTTTCCTTTTGGGATCTCTTTTAGGAGGTGATCAATGGATTTTTTTCAATATCTATTTTACCTTCTAGTTCTAGAACATCATGGCAGCTTTCCTTGGTAATTTCTTGGAACATGATGTCTAGGCTCTTTTCTTGATCATGGTTTTCAGGTAGACCAGTAATTTTAAAATTATCTCTCCTGGATCTATTTTCCAGGTCAATTGTTTTTCTAGTGAGATGTCTCACATTGTCTTCTATTTTTTCATTCTTTTGGTTTTGTTTTATAATCTGATTTATCATAAAGCCATTAGCTTCCATATGCTCCATTCTAATTTTTAAAGAGTTATTTTCTTCAGTGAGCTTTTGAACCTCCTTTTCCATTTGGCTAATTCTGCTTTTTGAAGTATTCTTTTCCTCATTGGCTTTTTGGACCTCTTTTGCCATTTGGGTTAGTATATTTTTAAAGGTGTTATTTTCTTCAGCATTTTTTGGGTCTCCTTTAGCAAGCTGTTGACTCACGTTTCATGATTTTCTTGCTACACTCTCATTTCTCTTCCCAATTTTTCCTCTACCTCTCTTATTTGATTTTCAAAATGCTTTTTGAGCTCTTCCATGGCCTAAGACCATTGGAGACCATTTTTGAAGGCTTTGGATATAGAAGCCTTGACCTTGCTGTCTTCCTCTAATAGTATGCTTTGCTCTTCCTCATCCAAAAGGATGGAAGAAAATACCTTTCCACCAAGGAAGTAATCTTCTATAGTCTTGTGTTTTCCCCTGTGGGAGCATTTTCCCAGCCAGTTACTTGACTTTTGAGTCCTTTGTCAAGTGAAGGGTATACTACCCTAGGCTTCACAGGTTTTGTGCAGCTGTTCTCTGAGATATCTCTGGGGACCTGTAAGTTCTCAGTTCCTCCAAGGTGGCACAATCAAGGGAGATGAGTTTACTCTTCTCCCCTCTTGTGCTCTTGTCTGTGAGCAATCAAATGCACCCTTTTATGCCATGGAACTCCACAGCTGCCACCACCTCTACCTTGCCAGGACTGCTCCTCACCCCAGGATCACCACTCAAGACTGAGACCCAGATCAGCTGTTCAATTTTCCCATGGTCTTTAGGCCAAGAACTCCAAAAGTGGAGCTGCTGCAGCAATGGCTGCCACTGCCTTGGGGTGGGGGGCCATGCTCCCCTCTTACCCAGGTGAAAGAACTTTCTTACTGACCTTTGAAGATGTCTTTGGCATTTGTGGGTTGAGAAATCTGGGAACTGCAACAGCTGCCTGTGATTCCACACCCTGAAGCCTGCTCCAGTCCTGTCCATGCCATGCGGCCCATCTGGGCTGCGTTTTGCTCCAAGCCCAATGCAATAGACCTTTCCTGTCAGCCATCCAGACCATCTTGGGTTGGAAATCTGTTTTACTCTGTTATTTTGTGACTTCTGCTCCTCTACAATTTGTTTAGAGTCATGTTTTACAGGTTGGGCTATGGGGGGAGAACTAGAGTAGGTCCATCCTTCAACTCCACCATCTCAAGCCTTTCTGATGAAAAAACCAGAGCTGAATACAAAATTTGACTTTTAAGTGCAAGACTCAAGAGAATCATGAAAAGGTAAACAGAAAAGAGAATCATAAGGGACTTGTTAAAGTTGAACTATTTATATTCCTACATGGAAAGATATTTTTAACTCATGATACTTTCTCAGTATTAGGGTAGTTGGAGGGAATATGTGTGTGTATGTGCGTGTGTGTATACATATATATACATATATATGTGTATGTATATGTATATATATACATATATGTTCAGACAAAGGGCACAAGGTGAATTGAATATGAAGGGATAATATCTAAAAAATAGATAATTAAAGGATGAGGGAGGAATGTACTGGGAGAAGGAGAAAGAGAAAGGCAGAAAGGGATAAATTATCTCAAGTAAAAGAGGCAAGAAAAAATTTTTACAATGCAAGCAAAGAGGGATACTATGAGAGGGAATGAGTGAACCTTATTCTCATTGGATTTGGCTTAAGGAAGTATAACATACACACTCAATTAGGTATGAAAATCTGTCTTGCCCTACAGGAAAAATAGGGGGAAAGGGGATAAAAAAAGGAGGTATGATAGAAGAGAGGGCAAATGGGAGGAGGAGGTAATCAGAAACAAGCATTTTTGAGGAGGGACAGGGTCAAAGGAAAGAATAGAATAAATGGGGAGGTGGAATAGTATAGAAGGAAATATGGTTAGTCTTTCACAGCATGACTATTATAGAAGTATTTTGCATGATTGCACATGTATAACCTATATCAAATTGCTTTCCTTTTCAATGCGAGTGGGTGGAAAGGGAGGAAAGAAGATAATGTGGAACTCAAAGTTTTAAAACTGAATGTTAAAAATTGTTTTTACATGCAACTGAGAAATAAAATATAAAGGCAATGGGTTATAGAAATCTATCTTGCCTTACAGGAAAATAGAAGGGAAGGGGATAAGAGAAACTGGGTGGATGATAGAAGGGAGGGTAGATTGGGGGAAAGGGTAATCAGAACATATGCTGTCTTGGGGTAGGGGGAGGAAAGAGATGGGGAGAAAATTTGGAACTCAAAACATTGTGGTAGTGAATCTTGAAAACTCAAAAATAAATCTATTAATTAAAAAAAAAATTTACCTCCTACCAGTAATTGTGAGAGAGATGATTCTTTTGTAATTTTTAATAGCAGAATCTAACGATCTAAGATTTCATGATGTATCTTTAGTATGTATCACGAAATATGATATGAAGGGACTGGTTTAAGCCTAATTCTTGCAAGAAATCTTTCCAATTTCCCTAGCATTTTTTATGAAGTTGGGGTTTCTTTTCTAAGTAATTTATGTTTTACACTTCATCAAATACTGGGTTACTGAGTTTCACTGTTTTGTATTCTCTCTAGACTAATCTTTTCCATTCATCTACCTCTCATATTTTAAACCACACCAGATGGTTTCTATGACTGTTGTTTTATAATATAATTTGTAGTACAGAAGTACTATTCATCCTTTGTCCTTACCTCTTTTCATCATATCTCTTAATACTCAAGGTCTTTGGTTTTTTCCAAATGAATTTTGTATAACATTGGAAATGTAGCTAAACTTGGTAACATGTCATTCTTATTAAATTAGGATGGCTCACCAATAAGCACTGAATATTTCTTCAGCTATTTAAGTTCTTGTAGTATGGACACTAAATATTCTTGAAAAGTCTGATGGAATTGTATGGATACATCAGGAATAGGATTTGTTTATTGGTGTGTCTGTGTCTGTGTGTGTGTGTGTGTGTGTGTGTGTGTGTGTGTTGTTTTGGTAGTGTTTTTATACATAGTTCTATTCCCTTCTGAGATTGGGTTAGAATATTTATTTGACCTTCTATTAGTTTGAGTATTTTATATTTTTGAAGGTATTCTATTTCTTTTGTCTTCTCAGTTTTATCAGCATGAAACTTTATAAAGAGTTCTGATTATTCCTTTGGCCTTTGCTTTTCTATGTTTTCCTATCCCCTCTTGAAGACTCTGTTTTGCTTCTGACTATTGCTTTCCTTAATCTATTCTTCCTCTGTTCCCCACCTTGACTGATAATCTGAGGGGAATGAATGAAAGTGCAACCAGTACTGGAAATGCTGGCCAGGGAGACAGCATCATCAGGTCTCAATGATTGCCAGAAGATGAAAAGAGTGGAAGAGGAAAGATGAAGGAAAGTTTGTTGTCTATGCAGCAGGCTTTCCAGAAGGCACTGTGGAAGGAGTAGATAGAGTTTATTTGGGGTTTCAGAGGTTGGAGAATTAGGGGGAATGGGAATAAGGAATCATATAATAGGGGATGAGGAATGGAGTTTTGGATGATGACCAACACAATAAACAAATTAAAGGATCGTGGAAGAAATTACCTATCAGATCTATAGACAGGAGAGGACTTAGTAACCAATCCAGAGAGACAGAGAGGTTCACATCAGGTAAAATGGACAATTCTGATTACACAAAATTTTAAAAGTTTTGCATGAGCAAAACTGCTCCATTTCTAGGCTATATAAGAAAGCAACTCAAATTTATAGGAATAAGAGCCATTTCCCAACTGATAAATGGTCATATCAGTAGTTTTCAGAGGAAGAAATCCAGGCTATCAGTAACCATATGAAAAAAACATTCTCTAGATCACCAAAATTTGGGAAATGGATATTAAAACAACTTTCAATTGCAAAATCTCTTGAATATGATTCTTTCTCTCCTCTCATGTGCCATAGCTCTAGTGCAAGCCTTTATCACCTCACACTTCAATTATTGCAATAGCCTGTTCTAGGTTTGCCACCTCAAGTCTCTCTCCACTCCATCCTCCAGGCACCATTTGATTTTTCTAAAACACAGTTCTAACCATGTCACCTCCCTATTCAATAAACTCCAGTGACTCCCTATTGCCTCCAGAACGAAAAACCCTTTGTTTGGCATTCAAAGTCCTTCATAACATAGCCCCATCTACTTATCAAGTGTTCTTATACCTTATTCCCTGCCAGATACTATTCAATCTAATGAAATTAGTTCCCTCATTTCTGTCTAATAGCTTCCCTACCTTTCTTTAAATCCCAACTAAAATCTCATCTTCTATAGGAAGCCTTTCCCAACCACTCTTAATTCTTGTGCCTTCCCTTTCTTTATCATAGCCTATTTAATCCATATATAAATTTTTTATACTTTTTTTGTCTGCTTCTTATATTCCCTACTAGATTATGAGTCCTTTTATTACTGGGACTATTTTTTCTCTTTTTCAATTTCCATCCTTTACTATGGTGACTGACAAACAGTAGATATTTAAATTTATTAAATGATTGACAAAACAACTCTGAAGTTATTTTAATTTAATTTAATCAATCAGTTTTGCTAAGTTGTCAGAAAAGAAAGAAACACATTCAGGAGGGACTATGAGAAATTAAGTACTTTAATGCACTGTTGGTGAAGCTGTGAACTAGTTTAACCATTATGGAAAGCAATATAAAAATCCATCCAAAAAGCTATTAAACTGTGCATATTCTTTTACAAACCAGGAGGAAGGGCTTAGTGGAATGGGAGACACTTGCAGCTCATTTGAATTTAAATTACATAAGGAGAGAGACAGAGAGAGAGAGAACTGGGTGCAGACATAAATTTAACTTTATAAGGAAAAATGAAGGAATGGGAAAAAGGGAGAGGGAGAAATAATGGAAAAGGTAAATTCAGGGAAGGAGACAAGCAATACAAACTCTAACCTTCCAGGGTAGATACTGAAGAAGGATTTTAAGGGGAAGAGTAAGAATATATGATTAAATTCTGGGTAAGAGAAAAACAAAAGGAACAAAAGTTAATTGCATCAAATATAGAGCACTTCTACTAAATACACTCCTCATTTACCACCTTCCACTTCTTTAAAAGGACAAGATGACTTCTGGATGAGATGGAGGAGTAGACATTTTCTCTGATCTCCAGGACTTCTAAAACCCCTTTTGTCTTTATGAGACAAAAAAAAAGCAACTTCACCTATCTCCATGGTCTATGACATCCAGAATCCAAAGGAAAGTTTTAAAAAGATTGAACTGATGCTCACTAACCCTGAGCTCACTTAGCACTCCTCTACCTCCCATACTACCCACAGCAAAGCTATAAAACAAGCAAAGACCTGACAAACTGACTTGTAACAAAACCCAGTCCCACACTCTGCTCTCCCCTTCCCTTTTTCCAGTACCAAGAGGACCCTAGCTGTGAACAGTTGCTCTAAGAAAAGCAATGCCACCTGATTAGAGTCCTTCAAGAGCAAAAGGCTGTTGAAAAAGCCCTTCAAGAGCAAAAAGATAAGTGGGAACAAAAAGCACTCCAGCAGACAACTCTGTGGCAATAGTGTTACAAAGCTCCAAATTGTCCGTTCTAGAGTTGCACAGCCTCACACCCCCAGTCTCAGAAATCTTGATTCAAGCCCAGAGAAGTGAGAAACAGAAGGCGTGAGATAGAACATCATGCTGGGTGGAGGGGAGGGTAAGGTGGGTAGCTTGCTGAACTCTACTAAGCCTGAAATAAAGTACTCAGCAATTGGTTGGGACTAGTTATGTCAGGTAAAAGTCTGTCGGAACAGAGATCTAGACTGGTAAACTATGAATTTCCCAGAGGATGGTGATCTACGGGAGATTAGACCCCAAGGAAACCAACATCAGAGAGGAGATAATCACAAAGTAAATATTAGTAGAAAATAAGGAAGCTGAGGAGAAGACTGAAATTACCAATGATCTCAGGAAGAAGAAAACAAACGCTTTGAACATAATCAGATAAATCAGCAGGAAAAATAATAGAAACAGAAGGAAATATGGCCTCTAGATCTAATAAATGAGTTTAGGAAATTATGAATAAATACTGCAAAAGAGAGGAAAATGATCCAATATTTGATGAGACAAAGAAACTTGTAGAATGTTAGGAGAACATGGAACCACAACACACTGTTCCTGAGTGGATCAAAAGAGATATGAGAAATTATAAGACCAGAATTTATAGCCTGCACAGCAAAAATAATGGGCAGAATAAAAAAAAAAAAACTGGAATCTGTGAAGGTGAACCTCACCAAAGAAACAAAAAAAGAGAGAGAACAATAGCTTGGGAACACAGATACAAAGTAGTGAAGAGAAATTATAGAGGAAGAGATAAAAAAACATTAAAAAATATATTCACTAAGCAAGTAATATATACTAATCTTGAAAATGGGGCATGTAGAGAAAACCTATGGATCAGAGGTCACCCAGAAGAGCATAAGACAAAATAATCTTAACACCATAATGAATGAAACAATAAAAGAGAGCTACCCAGAACTTCTGAACATAGAAAATGAACAATTGAAAGAATTCACAGACCACATCAAGAAAAAAATCCAAGAAGCAAATTCTAATAAGACACATAGTAATTAAATTTAATAATTCAGTTTAGAAACAAAAATTTCTCAAAGTGATCAGGAGAAAGACCTTCAAAATGAAAGAAAACTTGAATAATAAATTACTAGAGTTATAATCACATTATTTGATAAAACAAAAGAAAACATTCAAAAATAAAGAGATAGACAAAAATTATATTTTGCTGAAAGGAACAATAAACAAAAAAAACCTCAACATCAGTAATAAACTTATACTCTCCAAATATCTTAGAGTCAAACTTCATAGAGAAAACATTATCTATTTGGTATTGGCTAAGAAAGAGTGGTGGAGAGAGGATTCTGGGATGATGGTGGAGTACGTCAGAAAATTCCAAGCTCTCAAGATTTTCCCTACAGAAGAGATAAAATAGCACATTAGGGCAAACACAGAGCAGTAAAAATAAATTAGAGCAAGGGCAGAACAGTGATCCTTCTGGGACAATTAGAGAAGGTCTGAAGAAAAATCCCAAGACAAAGGTTTGGTCCCTGTGAAGAAGACACACCTCCATGGTAGGGACCTCTTAAACAATAGGCAGTAAGTAAGACCTGGAGTTGGTTATGTTGGGAGGCTGCCTATGCCCCACCCACAGAAACCTCTTCCCCCAGGAGAGTGAAGGGAATTGAGTATCTCAGCTGGGGAAGATTGAGGCAACCTCTGCTGACAAGGAATGCCAGACTCAGCTATACTGTGGAGATGCTGCGGGGGCCAGAGGTGGGGAGTGGAGTGAGAAGGAACAAGTAGGGCAGGGATGCCCCTGGCTGAGGGAGTAGAATTTGCTAGAGAAAGCTTATGTTTACATATGTATGTATGTATATGTGTGTATGTATATAGATATAGATATGTAGATATAGTATGTATATATATCTCTACATAAATATATTCATGATTAATTGTAGACTGGGGGGTTTAGGGGGAGTAGAACAAAGTAAAAACTGCATAGCAGAGAACAAAAGAAAACTTAAAAGGAAGCAAAGAAAAGAGATATCTCTGAAGACAATGTGTAGTATTTATTACACAGGCTTTCTTGAAATGGAAGTTTATTGCTATATATTTTGAGTCTTCTCTTAGGTTCTACTGCGCACATGATATTTTTTTCTTATTTTGTATCTAAGTTTTAGAAAAATAAAACTAAAGAAAAGAAAGAGTGGTAGATTAGTGGAATACGTCAGGTATACAAAACACAGCAGTCAATAACTATAGTAATCTACTGTTTGATAAACCCAAAGACTACAGATTCTGGGATAAGAACTCACTATTGAATAAAAACTGCCAGGGAAACTGTAAAACAGTATGGCAGAAACTAGGCATAGACCAACATCTTATAACATATAACAAAATAAGGTCAAATGAGTACATGATTTAGACATAAAAGGTGATACCATAAGCAAATGAGGAGAGCAAGTTTACCTGTCAAATTTACAAAGAAAGGAAGAATTTGTGATGAAGCAAGAGATCAAGAATTATGGAATACAAAATGGGTCATTTTGATTGCATTAAATTAAAAAGACTTTGGACAAACAAAACCATGCAACCAAGATTAGAATGAAAACAAAAAGCTGGGAAACAATTTTATAGTCAGTGTCTCTGATAAAAGTCTCATTTCTAAAATATATAGAGAATTGATTCAAATGTACAAGAATATAAATCATTTCCCATTTGATAAACTGTCAAAGGATATGAACAGACAGTTTTCAGATGAAGAAATTAAAGCTATCTACAGTCATATGAAAAATGCTCTAAATCACTATTGATTGGAGAACTGTAAATCAAAACATCTCTGAGGTACCACCTCACACCTATCCCATTGACTAACATGACAAAATAGGAAAATGATAAATGTTGGAGAAGCTGTGTGAAAATTGGAATACTAATGCATTGTTGCTGGAGTTGTGAACTAATCGAACCATTCTGGAGAGCAATTTGGAACTATATCTTTAAGAATTGCAAAGTATTTAAAAACCATATGAAATACTCCAAATCACTAATAATAAGAGAAATGAAAACCCAAACAACCCTGAGGTTTTACCTCACACCCTTCAAATTGGTAAAAATGACCAAAATGTCCATAGTTAATGTCAGAGGGGTTTTGGAAAAGCAGACAATTAATAGATCATTGGTCAGACTATGAAATGGTACAACTATTTTGGAAAGTAATTTGGAATTATGCAGATAAAGTGACTTGAATATTCATATTCTTTGAACCAGGAACCATTACTGAGCTTATACCCCAAGAAAGGCATTCATAAGGAAAAAGCCCCCTGTATGCTCTGAAATATTTCTCTTCACAGTTGTTTCAGGTGACCTGAAAATGATCTCAACAATCTTTAATTCCCCCATTCCATTCAAATATCAAAGACAATTTCATATCTTCTTAAGAAAAAACCTAAAATAACTTGCATGGGGTGTGAGAGGGAGTTAGGATATTGCTCCTAATTCAGAGATATACAATGACAGTTAGCAGGTTTTATATGATTGAGTGAAGGCTGTTTAAAGAAGCAGTAGACGTGAACATGTTTGAAGGCAGCAAAAAACCCAGTAAATGAAAGAAATTGAAGATGAGAAAGGAGGAGGATAGTAGGAGCAATCTCTTGGAGAAGATGGAGCAGATTGGATCAAGAACCATAGGGTTTTTGCCTTTGGAGATAACTACACTTACATTATTCTCCTTTTATCTCTAATATTGAGGGTTTTTTGAATTCGTTTCTTCTCACTTTCTCTTTAAAGACTGACATTCTTCAGTAATTTGTATTTAGTCTACTTCAAAGCAATCTCATTTCCAAGAACGTCTTTCCTTCCTCTTCAGTATCCTTCCCCTCTCCCCCATTTGTCATCTCTTTCCTTAGTTTAGGAGTTTTGCTTAACTTATTGATTCTGTTTTTCTTCTTTCTTTTTTCTATCTTTTTTTTCTTCTCTCCTCTAAGTAAAATCCTTCTTCACTTCCTGCTATTCAACTGTTTTTGCTTATTAGATGACTTTTATTTCTGTGCCTTTTTTCTAATAAAAGGATTATTTCCCTCATTCTCTTTAATAATTTCCTTCCCTTTTTGTCTATTCTAAAATTTTATTCTTTGATTCATGGTCCTTTTGCTTATTTATGCTTTCTTTAGTCTACATATTTTTCATGGAATTAAAGTTTCTAAAGTGCCTATTTTGAGTTGCCCATTCTAAACAGTTTTTGTTATTACTTTGTAGATCTTGTCCCCTCTCCAGTTCTCATCATTGTGCTTTGCTCTTAGAAATATCAATTCCTACAGAAGACAATGAATATAGAAGTTTCACTCAATATTAGAAACTTTTCTCTGTCCTTGATTGTGCAATCTATTTCTCCTCTCTGCTCTTTCTATGATCATCTCCCCTCATTTGCCATGAAATCTCCTCTCTGAGTCAATGTCCCACCACCCTTCTAGATGTCAGATGCTTCTAGGAGATATTCCATTTCTCTTGTGGCAGGATACTGATCCTGTAGGCACAGTATTCTCAGAGGACTTATTTTCCCTTGTTTTTCATTGACCTGATTAACATACAGCATACATGCTTCTCTATCTTCTACCTTACTCATTCTTCAGTTTAAAACCACTCAAAAAAGTGGTGTTTTCGGACTATACCTCCATTATCACTTTCTCCCTTATCTCCTTGTAAACTTTAAGAAATTAATCTCTTAGTGACCCCATTATTATTGTTGTGGTTTGGTTGTTTTTAATCCCATATGTCTATATCTCTTTCTAGGTTTCTTTGTTTAATTGTTTCCTAAGTTAATTTGTTTCATTATTTGTGATTATCTTGGCTACTATATTTTTAACCTTTCTTGAGTTAACTACTTCCTGTGGCATTTGCAAAGTAAATAATCTACTCACATCTGATTTTTCCCCCCAGGAATGCTTCCAATTCTTTTTTTGTACATACATCTTTTTTCATTGATGATTAAACTCACGTATGACGGGTATGTAACCTCGTTACATATTGAACTCCTTTTAAAAACACATTGTTCCATTCCCTTCTGCAGTTTCTGATAGTGCAGGATAGACGTGTTACTCAAATTTCCTTTTCTTTATATTTGAGGTCTTTCTCCTGGTCCTTTGCAGAATTTTTGTTGTTGTTGTTAGAATTATTAAGTTTAACCACTATGTGTCTTGGAATTTGTAGCATAAGGTTTTTTTTTTTTATTTTTTTCCTGAAGGTAATCTGTAGGTTCTTTCTATTGGTACTTTGTTTTCTGTGTTGGGAAGTTCTGAAAAGTTACTTTTTTTCTATTATTTATGGAACTGTGGTGTTCAGGATTTTTGACACATCATGTTCTTCTAGGAGACCCATGATCCTAAAGTTATCTCTGCATATCCAGAGATCAATATCCTTTACTTGTATAGAGATATTTTCCTTTTAAGTTGTTATTTTTTGCTTTTCTTCTTGCAGATTATCCTTTACTTCTGTATATTATATTCCCAATCAGTTGTTTTCTCTTTCAATTCTATGGAGAACTCACCACTGCAAGTTTTCTGTTCTGCCAATGCTTTTCTCCTATGAAAGCCAGAAATTCTCTTTTCATGATTCTTATTTATTTATTATTTATTATTTCTCTCTAATTATTTGGGAATGTCCTGCTGTGCGTCCATGCCCTTTTAGATATCCATGGGGTCCTCTGTCTTATCAGGAACTGATTCATTGTCCCTTGTCTTATAATATTTTTATAGATATGTTTGGATTCACTTAGATTTCCTGAAGGCCATCTTCACTTCTGTTATTATCTACTTGTGCTCAGGTTTTTTATTTGAATATTCTTTCTTTGTAGATTTTTTTAATGTTTTCAGTCACATATTTCTTATATTCTCCTATTGCTTACTTTCTGGATCCTTTCTTCTTGATGATAGATTCCCCCAAAGGCTCAACCTCAAAGGTATCTCAGCTTCCTGCCATGCTGGGGAATTTCTTTCCCCAGCCTCAGCCTCTGCTCCAAGTAATTTCTGGGGGGATAGAACTGACCCCCACTGAATGCTGGTCCCCTTTTTATTGGGCCCAGTGGAGCCCCTCCACACTGAAATTCCTTGCCATACTTCCTCGTGTTTATTAGCACTCTAGACAAGAAGTGCTATAGCACAGCACAGGAAAAACGTGATTCCATTTTCCTATAAGAGCATGGGGGCTGATAACAAGAGGAAGTGGAGTAAAGATTAGTTTTCTCTGCTCTTAGTTTAACAAGTTATTACCTTTTTACAATTTTGGGTGTCTTTGCCTGTGGAAATAGTTGCAATTACTTGACCTCTCATAAAAATTCTTATTTTGAAGAATTTTTAGAAATCATGATCAAATAAAATGTCTAGCCCTCATCCTTTTGGTTCACATTGATGTAACATAAGGAGAAAGGGGGAAGGGGGAGCACTTGATGAATAGACTCATTTTTCCAGTAAAATATGAGGTAAAGTTCTCAACTAAAAGGATGAAGGGGGGAAATAGCATAAGAAGTTTCAGGAGAAATGAAAAGATTTGGAATAGCCATTGTGGAGAGTAGAATAGTGAATCAGGGAGGAATGGCATGTTTGTCTTACAATTCAGATTAGATAACATAAATCTGCTACTCATAAAATTAGTTTAACAAATCCATTCCTTTATAAAAAGTGCAAAGGTAAATTGTCGCAAAGATGCCTTTAAGCAAAATGTAATTTCCCTATTTATCTCTATTGATTAGGTCTAATTTTGCTTTGGCTTTATTTGAAATCACGAATACTAGCCTGGCCTTTTGTGCTTCACCTGAAATACAATAGGGTCTACTCCAATCCCTCATTTTAACTCTGTATTTGTATCTTTCTGTTTCAAGTAAGATTCTTGTAAATAATGTATTGGTTGATTCTGGTTTCTAATCCATTCAGCTATCCTATATTATTTTATGGCTGTGTTCCTCCCTTTCATATTTACAATTGCAGTTGCTAATTGTTCATTTCCCTCCATACTTCTTGTACTCCTGTACTTTTCTTCCTCTTTTTTCCCCACCGCCTTCTAAGAGTTTGTTTTGTTTCTGACTATTGTCCCCCTTAATTGACCCTCCTTATACATTCTTTTCTCTTAACCCTTTTCCTCCCCTTTCCTTTCTTGGGAAAGATGTATTTCTGTGTCTAATTTTATGCATATTTATTCTTCTGTCCTTTGACCAGTTCATATGAAAGTAAAGTTCAAGTGTCATCAGCTCCTTATTCCTCCACCTTGTATAGTGCGTTGTACTCACCCCTCCTCTTCACGCATTCCATTTATGTGAGATCATTTTCCAATTGTTTCTCTTTCTTCCCCCATCCCAGTACATTCTTCATCCCAATCTATATTGTTCTTCTTTCAAGATTATGCAAACATGATGTGGTCATTTGGCGGAAGTAACAAATATACAGCAATTTAAATAAAATCCACAACTCTGTTTAAAAGCAAAAATTAATCTCTTCAAACCCTAGCTAAATTATCCACTATTAAAGGTGATTTGAAGTAAAATGTATCAATCCCTCACCCCTCTCCCCACCCCCCATCTCCCACCACCCTCTGTTGAAAATGTTTCAAGTTCCACATTCTGCCATGAGGTGGCAGAAGTGTACTTTATTTCAGCCTGTGGAGGTCTGTAACCAATACCCTAACAATTTATATGAGTTTGTATAAAAAATCTTTGTATAGGTAGATAGATACACATAACATAAGCATTGCTAGACCACAAAAGATCCCAGATGCCTACTTGGTTATATGTAACACCACCTCAAAAGACAGAGGAAGAAATATTCCCAGACAATAGTCTTTAAAAGTGCCTTTTGAAACGCTGAAAAAGAGGATGAAGATAGGAATAGTACAGTAATTTTTTTATTAGAGCCCTCATTACTTACTCTGCCCATCTAATACTAATATTTGCCCTAAAACAAACTATAATTATTATTTTTCTGCTGCTCAAGAGAATTATTTATATTATCACATGTTATATGATTAACTTTGTAAAGGATCTTCAGTTTCTCAGTTTCCTATTCTACAAATGTAAAATAGGAGTAAACTCCAAAATTTTTCAGGATTTGCTGGCTGTATCCATATATGAAAAGTCAAAGATATGGCAAGACAGGTAGAAAATGATCTTTCCCATGAGTCAAAACTTTGCCTTTTTACCTTTTCTCTGTCTACTCATCTACAATAGAGAATAGAAGTTTGGTATTTAAAAACCAACCATAATTCCAAAGAACTAATAATGAAACATGTTACCTATGTCCTAATAAAAAGGCAAAGGATTCAGAATGTGAATAAGACAATTAATATTTTTCAACATGTCCAATGTTGATTTGTTTTGATTGACTATACATTTTTATTAACATTGGTTTTTTTCTTAAGTTCTCAAGGTGGGGGTGGAATTGGGATAGAAGGATGAAAAGACAGCTTTTCACTAACTGAAAAAAAATAAAACATAGTTTAAATTTTTTAAAAAAAAGATAAAGCAGCCTAAAAAAGAAATTAAAAAAACGTGTTTTCTAGGTAAAATAGCTTCTATGTCCTATTCAGAGATCATTTTAATTTAATATGACAGAATTGTTCGTTTTCACTATGATCTTCTAGATATTTCCCACCTCAGTCTTCTTCCCTATGGTGTCATATGATTTGACACCATGACAATTACATCCCAATTATGGCAAGGTGATCCTACCATGAATTAATGCCATGGGCCACGTTTCCATTTTTCTATTAAAATTATACATATATCAATTTTTCTGAGTCTAGCTCAGAAACTGGAAGGGTGAACGACAATTGATTTGTAAAGAGTTCATTAGTCTACAGTTTATGCCCAAGTTGCTTCAGCTATTGAGATGCAGAAAGGTGTTGCTGCCATTTTCCTCCATGGAATTCATACCAGGAAAGTTCTGAATAGATGAGAAAAAATAGGAAAACTCAACAATTTTGTAACTCTTCTGCAACACAGCTTCATTTTCTTTCAGCTATTGTCCACCTTCCAACCCCTAGACACACCAATAGTTAAACATAATAAATGATAGTCCCAAGTCAGATACAAATGTCATTAGATTGTACCCCATTCTGAATCTATCAGCACAAATAATCAAGAGGTGATAGCAATCAGAAAAGTAGAAACAAAATAATTTGCAGAAGAGAAAAATGCTGTCAGAAGAGAATGTGAGCCTAAGATGGAGCTCCAAGAAAGACTGTTATAAACTTCAGGCAAGTAGCTTTCCTCCAGAGATTTAAATTTAATATGGAAAAAGACTATTTTCATTGTCATCCTCTAGATGTCACCCTTCCTCAGGGTCAATGTGAAGGAAGATGTATCTTTATAAGATATTAATAAAATATTTTTAGATACAGGAGTAAAATGGTTCTGTCTGAAATGCTGGTTCCCCAAAGTCATTTCTCCTTTTCACAGCTTCTTGTCATACTCTATGTACTCTGCATAGCCTATGTATACACAAAGTGTTCAGTAGTTAGAACTTTCCTATACAACAGTTACAAGAAACAAGTAAAAAAATATCATCCTCATTGTCATATATGATTACATTCTATGTAATAGCATTCACACCCTTCAATACTTACTATTTGGTATTGAAGTGCCCATTTTTGAAAGCTATGCAAAGCTGCTACATTAAGACAGCATGCATGAACAGTAATAAAGATTGCAATAGACATGCAATTTGTAAACTCCTCATATTGAGCTTAATTTCCCTCAATAAATAAATAAAAGTACTGACTTTCACTATTGTAATTATCCAGAAAGACTGACAAATTATATTCAGAGTGCTGTTGTTATGGACAGAGACAGAATCGATAGCTTTGATTATGATCAGAGAATAATTCCTACGCGAATGAACAGCTATTACAGCTATTGGCAGATCCCAACTTGCTGCAGAAGAGACAAACCACAAAGAGTTTCACAATAGCCACCCACTCCTCACAATAGGGCCATGGTTCACTGGTGCACCAATATCACAAAAGGTCACTCCTCCCTCCTGTCTGGTAACAAGCACCAGATGCCTTTTATGTACAAGCTACAGAAACTGGTCATTCTTCAGCCTGAAGGAATTATCTGCAAATCGTATTTCTGATGGAAAAGGCATTATTTTGTCTTGATTCATGTCTTGATTCATCTACTCGGGAACTCAGTCCTCTGCAACATCTAGTGGCTAGACATCACTTTTGCCAGAAAGTTGTGTTTATTTGTGGGTCAGTTTCCCATACGCTGGTCCAAGGAAACTTCATCTTATATTACAGATGCCCAAGAGTCATCATGGTATAATGCTTAGAAAGTCAGAGTTATGTGACTTTAGGCAAGTCACTCTTAATGCCCCAGATAACCCTCTAGTACTCTAAGTTGCAGTACAGGTACCAATAAGTAGAATATATTTCCTCATCAAGGGTTCCCTCTATCAATAAAACAACATTTAATATAAAAAATTTTAAATTACACATTCCTAGGAAAGCAGTACCCCCCCCTCAAAGGTCATTCTTTATACATGTCTATGGGGATCAACAGAGAGATTAAGAGATAAGTCCAGAGATATTTAAATTACCGGGATTCAGGAACTGCCGATGACAGGTGACCTTAGTTAGACTCCATTGATTCATGTCTGAAAATATTTTCTAAGGTTTCATAGAAGTCTGGTGGCAGAGAGATATCAGTGAGGGAAGATACAGTATATATTATTTTACAAATGAGGAATCTGAGGCCCAGGGCGGTCAGGTGACTTTCCTAAGGTCAAACAGATAGGATCATAGCTGTAGACATGTAAAGAACCTTTGAGGCCTTCTGGTCTAACTTCCTCATTTTATAGATAAGGTAACTGGGCCTCAGAGAGGTTAAGTGATTTTGTCCCGAGTCATACAGCTGGTAAGTATCCACAAAGGGATTCAAACCCACATCTTCTTTGCTCCAAGTTCATTGCTCTATGTACTACACATATACGTTGCCTTCCATAGTAAGCAACTAAGCTCAGAATTGAATTTAAGTCCTCTGATTCCCAAATCCAATACACAATCATGCTGCCTTTCACATCCTCAACTAACACTAGAAGTCACAACCAATATTTTTATACAATTGCAGGGGGAAAAAATTGAGCTAATTGAGAGTTCTGGCTAGTCATCCTAGCTAACCAAAGTTTGACTTTTAAAAGATCTTTTCCCCCAATTGATAAATAGTCGAAAGGATATGAACAGGCAGTTTTCAGAGGAAAAAATTAAAGCCATCTACAGTCATATGAAAAAATGCTCTAAACCACTATTGATTAGAGAGATGCAAATCAAAACAACTCTGAGATACCACATCACAACTATCAGATTGGTTAACATGACAAAACAGGAAGATGATAAATGTTGGAGAAGATGTGAGAGAGTTGGAGTTCATTGTTGGTGGAGCTGTGAGCTGACCTAACCATTCTGGAGAGCAATTTAGAACTATGCCCAAAAGGCTACAAAAATGCGCATACCTTTTGACCCAGCAATACTGCTTCTAGGACTATATCCTCAAGAGATCATAGAAATGAGAAAGGGTTCCACATGTACAAAAATATTTATAGCAGCTCTCTTTGTGGTGCCCAAAAACTGGAAATCAAGAGGATGCCCAACAGCTGGGGAATGGCTGAATAAATTATGGTATGTGAATGTAATGGAATACTATTGTGCTGTAAGAAATGATGAACAGGAAGACTTCAGAGAGGACTAGAAAGACTTGTATGAACTGATGCTGAGTGAAAGGAACAGAATCAGGAGAACTTTGTACACAGCAACAACCACAGCATGTGAAGAATTTTTCTGGCAGACTTAGTATTTCATTGCAATGCAAGGACTTAAATAATTCCCAATGGTCTCAAGGCAAAATGCATTCCTCATCCAGGGAAAGAACTATGGAATTTGATTGCAGAATGAACAAGATCATTTTCTTTTGTATTATGTTTTGGTTTGTTTTCTGATTTTTCCCATTCATTTTAATTCTTCTATGCGGCATGACTAAGGTGAAAATGTATTTAATAGGAATGTATGTGTAGAACCTATGTAAAACCTATGCAGTCTCAGGGAGGGGGTGGAGAGGTAGGAATGAATGGGGGAGAGAGTGGAAAAATCTAAGATACGTGAAAGTGATTGTAGAACACTGAAAACAAATAAAATAAAAAAATAAAAGATCTTTTTTTTCAAGAGTGGGAGGCAAACCACCAAAAAAAAAATTCATATCAAAGATTAATTTTTTAATGTCTAAATATTCCAGGGTTTAGAACAGATTTTCCTATATGTTTTACAGCACTAAATAATGACAATTAATCATAAGAACACTAAAGCACAAAAAATATCAAATTATCAAATCACAGTAACAATACATTTTCATAGCACTTTATAAACTGCCTTTGTATACTCTCATTTCATCTTCACAACCCTTCTGTAAGATAAACAACACAAATTATCATTATGCTATTTGCAGTGAACATTCATTAAGTGTCTTCCTCAAGTTCCTCTAGTTAATCATTCTTCTAGTTCAACCTTGTCTACAATATCCTACACAAACAACTTAGAAAAGTAGGTTCCGTCTTATGCTCTGATGAGTACTTATAAAAATACTCTGTGATAGCATCTGTCATAAATCTTATAAGATTTAAGCATATGTGTGGAAGACACATAGTTTAAGAAGAAGCTATTTGGTACATTCCGTTCTACTGAGCCAAATGTCTTTTTGAAATGAATAGACAATAGAAACAATGGGATATTATATTTTCCCTATCTCTTATGCAGTCATATGACTGAAGATGTGGTCTAATATAGAAAATCATACGTGCATGACTGCCAGTGAGGCAACGGGTTGTATTTGGGGATCAAGAAATAAAAGAAGACACAAAGTTCTAAACTGACTACTGTTCTCCCTTCTACATTGCAATTTTCCCTATCATAGTTTTGATATAGCATGAGTTGGCATAAGAAATTAAATGGGAATTTTTTAAGAGTTTTATAAAAGCCACAGACAGTAGGTGAAGGCCAGGAGATGATACAGAAAAACTTTAGAAACTCAGAAATGCATAAAATGTATGTATATTATTATGTAATATCTACCTAAATTTTATAATAAGGTACTATAAACACCCCATAAAATAAAAAGAAAAAATTCAAACTTCTCTGGTACAAAGGGAGGGCCCAAAAATTTTACATGGATTTTCCAGATTGCTGGGACACCACACACCTAACCCTTGAGATGTGGAAGAATCAGAATCAGAAAATCACAAATTGTTAAAGAGGGAAAGAATTTCTGAAACTATCTGGTCCAAGTTATACCTGAAAGGAATCACACTCAAACACACCAGACAATTCTGCTTAAAGATCTCTAGCGAGAGGAAACCTATTACTTCCTAAGATATCCAACTCTAATTTTTGGACAGCTCTAATTTTTAGAAAGTTTATCCAAATATCAAGTCTAAATTTGCTTTTTTGTAACTTTGGTCCATTGCCTTTGGTTCTGTCCTTTAAACACAAAGAGAATCAGTCTAACCCCTTTCCCATGTGACAACTCTTTAGCCATCTTGCTTCCTGTTTAGCAATTTCTTTACTTTAGATGGAAACATAGGTTATTCCCTGATGAGCTGTAAGGAGGCATCCTTTAGTCAGCACTTTAATATGAACTGGAAATCACAATGGCTAATTTACCAATGTCCTTGTAGAACTACAATGGACATACGAATCTTGTTTCCTAGTTGAAATATTTAGTTGCTTCAAATTGAAACAAACTAGTAAGAGAATACAAACTTAGTAAGCTAGTTTTTTTTTACATAGACTATGTATTGTACTGAAAGAATATGCCCACTTATCAATTACGTAGCTAAAGTTATACAGATTATAGTGTGTTTTTTTTAAGGTTTTTCATAAATTTTCCTGTATGCATCAATTTAATAGGACCTCCACTGGATGTGAAATTAATGTTCTAGAAGAACTGCATTGGAGTAAACCATCTTACATCTTGATTAAAAAGAAGCTTGAATAGAAAACCAAATCAATAAAATGGCAAATGGAAAAGGTGAAAATATAACAAAACTAAAAAATATAAAGACTAGTAAGAACATATTACACACAGTTATATGCTAACTGAGCAGAGAACGCAAAAGAAATAGAGGTATACCTTGAAACATACAAAATACCTAAACTGTTAGAAAAACAGATAGACATCTTAAATAACACAATCTCAGGAGAGAAAATGGATTTAGTTGTAAAGTAACTTTGAAAGAAAATAAATTCTGGTCCTGATGGATTCGCAGGACAATGCCATCAAACTTTTAAAGCATAATCAATACTCATACTCACAAACTATTCTCAAAAACTGAGAAAATACTCTTTTGTTCTTTCAGTTGTGTCAGACGCTTCGTGATCCCATGGATCCCATTCAAAACTACATGATCATCTCAATAGACCTAGAAAAAGCCTTTGACAAAGCAGAACACTCTTTTTTGATAACTTTACAAAGTTTAGGCACTGAGGGACCTTTATTAATGCCACAAAAATTATGTATCTAAAACCAAAGACAAGCAGTATATGCAATGAGGATACGGTAGAACTCTTTCCAATAAATACAGGAATGATACAAGAATGCCCACTCTCCTTACTGTTATTTGATATTGTTCTGGAAATGTTAACAATAACAATAGATGACAAAGAAATTAGAAGAATAAAGTTAAGCAAAGGGGAGATAAAACTATCCCTGTTTGCCAATAACATGATTGTTTACTCAGAAAATTTTGGGGAATTAGCAAAGATACTAGTTGAAACAATTAATTGCTTCAGCAAAGTTGAAGGCTACAAAATAAATCCTCAATAATCAACAGCTCAATACATAACATTATTCTATGTAATAATAACAAAACCTAAGTAGCAAAAATAGGAAGGGAAATCCCATCCCAAATAACTACAAAATACATTGTTGTGTTCATCTTCGTTGTGGAAGAAGACCATGCCATCAGAGAAATAATGACATGACTTGCACTTGACTTTGTTTTGAGTGAGGGAGGGCTGTGCAGGTCACCAGCCTCACTTCTCCTCCAGAGCCATCTGAATCCAGTGACCAGATATTCATCAGGATGACTGGAGATGACCCAGGATGAGGCAATTGGGGTTAAGTGACTTGCCCAAGGTCACACAGCTAGTGAGTGTCAAGTGTCTGAGATGAGATTTGAAATATCTGAGAGTCAACTTCCTAAAGCACACAAAAGACTTATACAGATTCAATTATACAGTGCCCCTTAAAAAGTATTTGAAATGAAGATTTCATATAGATTTACTTTTTTGTGTTCTGTTGTGTGTTTCAAAATGCTTTTTTAGACTTTCATGAATTGATGCAAAATGAAGTAAGGAGGACAAGGAGAACATTGTATACAATAGCAGCAGTATTTTATGATGATCAATTGTGAATAACTTAGCTATTCTCAGCAATACAATGATCCAAGACAATTCCAAAAGACTCATGATGAAAAAGGCTATCCATCTCTAGAAAAAGAACTGATGGGAATCTGACCACAGATTGAAGAATACTATTTTTACTTTATTTTTTTTGTATCTGTGTTTTCTTTCATAACATGATTAATATGGAAATATGATTTGCCTTATTATACAAGTATAACTTATTTCAAATTGCTTACCATCTCATGGAGGGGATAGAGAAAGGAGGAAGAGAATTTGAAACTCAAAATTTTTTTTAAATTATTTTTACCTGTAATTTGGAAAAAAAATAAAATACTATTAAAATTGTTTAATGCTTTTTGTTGTTTAAATTCAAAATAAATAATTAATTGTCCATCATCCTTCTTTGGAAGATTTTATAATTAAGTTATTATTTTGAAATATGAAGGGCAGAGCCAAGGTGGCAGACTAACAGCACAGACTTTCTAAAACGCTCCCCCCAAGCCTAGCCAAATACCTGCAAAAAACGGCTCTAAACAAATTCTGGAGCGGCAGAACCCACAGAATGACAGAGTGAAGCAAATCTCCAGCCCAAGACAGCCTGGAAGTGCCGGGAAGTGTCTATCGCACCATGGCCCACACTGGACCTGAGCAGGCCTTCGGGGGACTAGATCTCTTGTACCTGTGGCAGTTTCCAGACTTCACTACCCCAAAATGCTGAGAACAAATTGGAAAATCAGTGGAAAAAATCTGTATAAGACAGTAGAGTAGTTGGGCCTCAGCCCTAGAGTGGCAGAGTGTGGAGGGAGCAGAGGAACCCGCAGCAGTTACAGCAGCAGCAGGGGAAGCTGCAATCACTGTTTCTGGAGCTCTAGGCCCACAGATTGTGGGTGGATCAAGCAGCTGACGGTACACTCCACCCCCACCCCCACCCCGCACACCCACTGGAAGCAGAGAACTATCTTGAAAAAGAGCTCAAAAGTCAAGTACATGTCTGTGGAAACGAGCAAAAACTGGAAAAAGAATCAGAATATAGAATCTTACTGACTCCAAGTCTGGGCTCTTCCTACTGTACCACCTTAGTATATGTATGAGTTTAGGTAAGCTTGTGCCTGGGCATTGGTCATTTGCTGCTTGTCCACATATTCAAGTAAGCCAATGCAAAGACAGAGGGTGCCCATGTGCCTCTAGGTTGGAATGGGTGGGAGATAGAACAGCCTTCCTTCCCTGACTAGCTTTGGGGAGTCAATTCAAAGAGTCCTACACCCAAAGCCACAAAGGAAAGAAGGCAATGAAAGGAGGGTAGCCCCTTTTATTTACTCAATCAATATTGGTTCAGCAACTCTTGAATGATTAATTTTGGCTTTGCTCTAGCCAATTAGAAGAGATTTTATGACCAAAAGTAAGAGATTTTATGACCAAAAGTAGGAGCCCATTAGTCACACATGCTCACCATGACAGGACCACTCCCTCCCTTTCCCCATAATATGTGTTACGTGAGGTTTCTTTCCCCTGAAAGGCACCAAAACTGTGCTCCAGACTTGATTGGCTCTACTTATGGAAACCTATTAAGTCTCTCCAAAATATCTTTCAGTCATTTTCTCCTTTTCACTTCCATTCCCATTTTTGCTACCACTACTCTAGCTTAGACACGGTATCTCCCACCTAGATTACTATTGCAATACCCTCCTAATGGTTTTCCTACCTTCAGTTTTTCTCTTTCTAATATATTGTATTCCATATTGTCAAAGCAAATATCAAAACTCAAAATTGGAAACGTGGTATTTAGTGCAATTTAGAAAAAAAAATAGTCAGCATGGGGCTGAATTTTGATATACAAGCCACTTCCATGACATTTACATTAAAAAGGGATCAGCCTCTGCTTGAACTCCTCCAGTGACAGGGAACTCAGCTCAACTTATTTTTGGACAACTCTAGTTATTAGAAAGTTGTTTGTTTTTATGTAGAGTTAAAGTCTATCCCCCAGCCCAACTGGGTCTTACTTTCTTCTCAAGATATAACAATCCTTTTTCCCATATGGCAGACCTTTAAATATCTGAAGACAGTGAGTGAACAACTAAGTGTCTTAATCAAGCTAAGAATTCCCATTCCCTTCATGTGACATTATTTTGAGGCACCAACTCCTTAGTCCATCTTCCTTTTAGAAATGTTCTAATTTGTCATTGTCCCTCATAAGATATAACACTCACAACAAAGCACAATGCTCCAGGTGGGGTATAACCATTACTAAATAAAATAGCATTATCACTTCACTGGTTCTGATGCTTATTATTCCACTAACACTATCTAAGACCTCATTAGCATTTTTAGGCAGCTATTGCCATTAACATGGAAAACCCTAAAGCCAACTAAAAACCTAAGTTCTTCCTTACATGACACTGGCAAGTTGAAGCTTTCCTTTCTCTTTATATTTTATTTTCTGTTCCAAATTCTCTCCCAAGTTCTCACATTCCCCTCCTCACCCATTAAGAGAAAGCAAGAATTACAAAACTGCTATAATCAAGCAAAAACATATCTCCACATTAACCGTTCCCTTGTTTAGTATTCAAAGCTTTTCATAACCTAGCTCCTTCCTACCATTTTAGTCTTCTTACACCTTACACATAATATTCACCATGACGTCAGACCCAGCTCATCCTCTCCCTTTTGTCTTCCTCTCCCCTTCCTTTGGAGTTTATTGGCTAGATATCCTTCCTTTCTTCCTTCTTTCCTTCCTTCCTTCCTTCCTTCCTTCCTTCCTTCCTTCCTTCCTTCCTTCCTTCCTTCCTTCCTTCCTTCCTTCCTTCCTTTTCCCAAAACCTTAAACCCAGTGCACTCTGAAGGCTGGCCACAAAACAGTAAGTCCTTGTCCAAGCTCCACTTAGTGGCTGACTTAAAGTCATTATCAATAGTAACAATTTCTCTTTCCCTCCCAGTTTAATTTATTTTTTTTCTTTCACTCATTAAAAGGGCCATTCCCTGATTACTTCTTAAAGAGGCTTATTCCCTCAATGGGTGTTATCTGCCTCAAAGTGAGTACATCAAAACGGCTAGTCTAAAAAGGCCAAGGTCTCCCATTGCATCCTAGGCCATCTCCAGTCATCCTGATGAATGTCTGGTCACTGGATTCAGATGGTTTCAGAGGAGAAAATGAGGCTGGTGACCTTGCACAGCCCTCCCTCACTCAAAACAAAGTCAAGTGCAAGTAATGTCATCATTTCTCTGATATCATGATCTTTGAAAACGAAGGGTGAACACAACAATATTCAATCCAATGACACTGGTATCCTTTTATACACAAGACACTCCATCTCTTGGACCTGGGTATTTTCTTTGGCAGTCTTTCATACCTGGAATTCTCTCCCTCCTCATTCCTGCCCTGACTTCCTTTAAGTCCTAACTAAAATTCCATCTTCTACAGGAAGTCTTGCCCAACTCCTCTTAATTCCACCCTCCATCTCCGATGCTTCCATCTATATTCTGAGTCCATCACCTCTTTATGTAGAGGTAGATAACATGTTTTATCACGAGTCTTCTGGAACTGTGGTGAATCATTGTGTTAAACAGAGTTCTAAGTCTTTCAAAGCTCTTTTTCTTTACAATTTTTACAACATTGTTACTATATAAATTATTCTCCCACTTTTGTTCATGTAACTGCATCATTTATATGCCTCCTCAGGCTTCTCTGAAACTATCTCCTTCATCATTTCTAATAAGACTGAATTCTATCACCTTCACTTGCCATAATTTGTTCAGCCATTCCCCAAGTGAGTACTGCCTCAGTTTCTTATTCTTTGCCACCAAGATGTTATAAATATTTTTGTACATATTTTTGTACTTCTTTCTTTGGGGTACAGCACTATCACTGGGTCAAAGGTATGCATAGCTTAATAGTTTTTTGGGCATAGTTCAAATGGCTTTCCTGAATGGCTAGAACAGTTCACAATATCAATAATAGTGCACAAATGTACGTTTTCCTACAGCTCCTCTAGTATCTGTCATTTTCCTTTTTTGTCAGCTTTGACAATCAGATGGGTTTGAGGTGATGGTGTAGGCCTATCTGTAATGTCAATACCATTTTAGTTCAGGTTCAATGTTGGGACAAAATGAGGCATTCAAAAGTCAATGAACATTTAACAAAGAAGGTTAACTTCCCTGAAACACAAAGAGAATATGCAACAAACATACAATGAAACTTAGATTCTCTGGATCTTGTCTTTGGAAACGCATCTAGTCAGTAAGTCATCAGGGCATAATGACTCCTATGGTTGGAGGCCCACATTAGAAGAGGCCATCCCTGACTACACGTAGTGGCAACTTTTATGCCTCTTGATCTAGCTGCATCAGGGAATCTGGAGCAAATGAGATTGCATTTGCATGAGAGGGGAGGAAGATGAGAATGTCAGGCAAGTTGGGGCCAAAGTAAATTGCAACAGGAAAATTCTGATCCTTATCACAGGTGGGACTTCAAGATAATTTTAATTTACATTTCTCTAGGATTTAGAGTACTTCTTCATGTGATTATTGATAGCTTGGGTTTCTTCTTCTGAAAACTGACCATCTATATCCTTTGACCTGGCTTTTATTCTTATAAATTTTAAACAGTTCCCTATATATCAGAAATGAGACCTTTATCGGAGAAACTTGCTGCAAATATTTTTTTCTCCATTTCCTGCTTCTCTTCAAATTTTAGTTGCATGGATTTTGTCTGTGCAAAAATTTTTAATTTTATTTATTCAAAATTGTCTATTTTATCTGCAATCAACTTCTTTCTTTCTCTTGTTTGGTCATGAACTCTGTCCCAACTCATAAATCTGACAGGCAATTTCTTCCATGCTCCTCTAAATTGTTTATGATGTCACTCTTGATGTCTAAATCACGTTCCCTTTGGAGTTTGTCTTAGTATATACAGAATGAAATGTTCATCTATACCTAGTTTCTGCCAGACTTCACAGAGTAGGTATCTTGCTGCCTGTGTGTGTATAGTTCCTAAGTATGTCTTGGCAGGTAGAATCCCAAAGTTTTTAACTGTCTGTAGTCAATTTAAATGAAACTTCTTTATCTCTTCTTGAAGGATGACATTGGTAGGGTACAAACTTTTATGGATTTAGTTCATATCCTACAACTTCGCTGAACTTGTTGATCATTTCGATTATTTCCTTAGTTGATTCTCTAGGGTTCTCTAAACCATATCATCTGCAAAAAGTGATAATTTTGTTTTCTCTTTGTCTGTATTTACTGCATTCATTTCTTTTTCTTGTCTTTTTGCTGTAGCTACCATTTCTAGTAGAGTACTTAACACTTTACCCTTGATCTTTTTGGAAAAGCCTCTAATTTAGACCCATTACAGATAATATTTACTCTTGATTTTATTGCTATTTATCTTTTTAAGGAAAATTCCATTTATTCCTCTGCTTTCTAGTATTTTTTTTTAAACAGGAATTTTTAGTATTGTATTTTTTCAAAAGCTTTTTTAAGTCTATTGATATAATCATATGATTTTTGTTATAGCTAATATGATGGATAATATTTACAGTTTTCCTAATATTGAATCAGCCCCACATACCTGTTATGAATCCAGTCTATTCATAATGTTTAACTCTTGTGATTTGTTGCTATAGTCTCCTTGCTAATCTTTTATTCAAAATTTCTTTCAACAATATTTATTAGGATATTGGTCCAAATTTTTATTTCCTTGTTTTGATTCTCTCTTAGGTATAAAAATTGTATTTGTGTGATGGAAGGAATTTGACAGGACACCTCCTTTTCCTATTTTATCAGTTTACGCAGTATTGGCATTAATTGTTCATTAAATATCTGGCAGATTTTATTTATAAATCCATCTGGTCCTGGATTTTTTTTCCTTTCAGAGTTTATTGATGGCTTATTCCATGTCTTTTTCTAAGACAGATTACTTAAGTGCTCCATTTATTGTTAATCTGGGTAATTTATATTTTTGTAAACATTAATTCATTTCATTTGACTGTCAATTCTATTGGCCTCTAATTGGATGAAATAGCTTCTAATAATTTCTTTTATTTCTTCTTCATTGGTTGTAAATTCATCTTTTTCCTTTTTTAATTTGTTTTTTGTCTTCCTTTTAAAAAATCAAGTTAGATAATGGCTGTTGACCTGAAAGCCAAGTTAAAGAAAAGGCAACAGGCTAAATGCATACATTTTATGATTTAATTAATTAATTAATTAATTCCATATTAAAGAAAATGGTAACATAATGCATTATGGAGCCAGAAAAATGTTCTGGCTACCCAGTACAGAAATCTTCTGACTTATATACATTTTGCCATGAAAAAGGAACTTTCTTAGTTGAACAAATCATAAATTCAGTAAGACAAGACAATTAATAGAGCAATGTCAGTTGAGCCTTGTGATTCCAGGCTGAGTAAACATATGTCTTGGTGACATAAGAAAGGGTAAACAGAGTTCAAATAGAAATTACAACCTAAGATGCCTGTATTTTCTTTACCATTAATATGCCATAACATAGCATATGTCTATAGATATTAAGATATGGAAAAAGTCCCATTATTCAAGACAGTGTCTTAGGTTAAAGGTCTCTTAAGGAATGTTAAGTCAGCCTTGGCTGGCTTTTGTTGACATAGGAAGAGGCATTCTCTGAGTTTGCTTCAGAGAGAATAAAGAGATTATTCCAAAATTTTATATTAAACATTATCATGACATAGCTATTTTTTCCCCAAAAAGCCCATCCCTAATACAAACACATATGTGCGTATATACATATATACATATACAACTTATTAATTCAATGGGTTTTGTTTTCAATATTGTTAATCTCTTCTTTGACATTCAGGATTTTTATTTGGGTGCTTAAGTAGGAGTTTTTTACTTTGTTGATTTTCTATTTTTTTAAGCTGCATTCTCAGTTCTCTGATCTGCTCTTTCTTTTACTGATGAAAGCATTGGTGCTAAGTATAGCTTTAGTTGCATCCCACAAACATTGGTATGATGTCTCATTATTGTCATTACCTTTAATGAAATTATTGTTTCTATGGTTTGTTCTTTGACCCAATCATTCTTTAGGATTATTATTTAGCTTCCAATTAATTTTTAATTTTTGTTTCAAAGGCCCATCTCATTTTATGGCTTTGCAGTCAGTTAAAGATTTATTTAGTAATTTTGCTTTTTTGTATTTGTTTGTGAAGTCTCTATATACTAATAAATAGCTAATTTTCATGAAAGTGTTATATATAACTGAGATTAGGTATACTCCTTTCTATTCCCATTGAATATTTTAAGAGGTCTGTCACATTCAACTTTTCTAAAATTCTATTCAATTCCTTCATTTTTTAAAATTTTGTGTTAGATTTATCTAGATACAGGAGGGGTAAAGTGAGGGCCTCCACTATTATAGTTTATTTGGTTTATATGTGTTTAATATAATTCACTGTAAAACTACCTTTTAATACAGGCAATGGGGTATAGAAATGTATCTTGCCCTACAAGAAGGTAAGGGGAAGGGAGATAAGAGAGGGTAGTGGGGTGAGGGGAGGGCCAACTGAGGGAAAGGTAATCAGAATGCAAACCATCTTGGGGTAAGGGGGAGGGGAGAGGAGGGGAGAAAATTTGGAACTCAAAATCTTGTGGAAATGAATATTGTAGACTAAAATAAATAAATTAATCAAGAAAAAATACCTTTTAACAAAATGTAATTTTCCTGCTTTATCTTTTTAAATTAGATCTAGCATTGCTTTTACTTTGCCTGAGATCACAATTCCATTGCTACCTTTTTTTTTTTGCTTCAGCTGAAGCATAATAGAATCCACTCCAGACTCTTATTTTAACCTTGTGTGTAACTTCCTGTGTCAAGTATGTTTCTTGTAAACAATATACTTCTGGATTCTGGTTTCTAATCCATCCTACTATTCCATTTTGTTTTATGAGTGAGTTCATTTCTTTTCACATTCACAGTTACGATTATTAATTGGGTCCATACTATTCTCTTTTACTTTTCCTTCTCTTTTTTCCCATCTTTTCTTTAGTAGTGTTTTACTTCTATTGCCTCCCTTAACAAACCATTCTTTTGACTTTGTTTAGTATTTTATGAGGTTTCAGGAAGTCAGTTTCTATTTGGTCAATTTTAATTTTCAAGGAGGTTTTGTTGTTTTTTTTTTGGTGTAAAATGTTGTACCTCTTATTCCAAGTTGTTAATTCTCTTTTCAGATTTTTCTTTCCAAGAACTTTTGTTTTCCTATTTTTTCTTCTACTGCTCTCATTTGGTTTTTAGAATGATTTTGAACTCCTTTTTTTAAGTCTTTTAACTCTTCCAGGAATTCTGTTTGGACTTCTGTATAAGTAGCACTTTTCTTTGGAGCTTTACTTATAGATGTTTTCAAGTCATTCCCTTCTGACTTTCTGTCTTGAGTTTTGCTGTCACGACAGTAGCTCTTTATAGTGGAGTTCTTTTTTCAGTTGCTCATTATTTCAATATATTTATTCATTTTGAATTTTTTGTTGGTGTTGAGCTTTGTGCAGTTCTAGGGGGAAAGTCTGCCCTGAACTCCTCTTATATTCTTCTGCTGCTTTCACAGCTCAGGCTTTGGTTTGCAAGCTTTCAGTGCTTCCAAAATGATGCAATCTACAAGGCTACTACCTAGAACTGAGTCTCCACTCTGCTTCTGGGATCAAAGCCAGACTACTACTGTTTCTTGTTCAGTACAGAATTCAGGCCCAGTACCCTATGACCATTTCTCTGCAACCACTCCTTTCCATTCTCTGTGACACTGAACAGAGCAGTCAGAAATAGAACTTTCAAGTGGCACCTAGGATCTCTTCCTGTTCTCATGCTTCCTGCATTGGTGCCCTGTCTCAGCTCTTTCAATGCCTGGGAGCCTTAATGCTCTGTATCTGACATGTTCCTGGTCAGATTCCATCCCCAGGGTCCACAAACCTCTCTATCTCCCCAGGCTTCCCTGAGCTGGAAAAATTACTCACTGTGAGTTTTTCTTCAATTTCTCTATCACAATTCAATCTGGTGGATTTTCTAGATCTTTTTGGAAGGAAGCTTGGTGGAGGAGTTAAGTTGTACACCTTCATGCTTCCTTCTTTGCCATCTTGACTCATCCTGTACTTGACATAAATTTGTTATCATGTCACTCTTCTTTTTGAAAGTTTTCTTCAATAGCTTTTTTTCCTTTTTAGAAAATTTTATTTATTTTTAGTTTTCAACATTTACTTCTATAAGGTTTTGAGTTCTAAATTTTCTCCCTCTTCCTCCCCTCTCCCTTCCCCAAGACAGTGTGCAATATGATATAAGCTATATACATGTACATTTAGAGTAAATATATTTTCACATTAGTCATGCTGTAAAGAAGAATTACAACCAATGGGAGAAACCACAAAAAAGAAGAAATGAGAAAGAGAGAGCACAAGCGAACAAATAGTATGCTTCCATCTGTATTCAGACTCCATAGTTCTTTTTCTGGATATGAATAGCATTTTCCATCATGAGTCCTTTGGAGTTGTCTTAGATCCTTGTACTGTTGTTAGGTCTATCAAAGTTATCTTTGCACAATTTTGCTGCTGTTGTGTACAATGTTCTTCTGGTTCTGCTCACTTCACTCAGCATCACTTCATGTAAGTCTTTCCAGGTTTTTTCAAGGGCTTTTCATTGTCACTCAAGTAAAGTTGATTTGCTTTAGCTTAGTATGTAAAGTTACTTATCATCTAGCCCTAATCTATTTTCTAGTCTTATCTCCAACTATTTCCTATTCATATAATCTATCCAAAGCTGCATTACTTATGGTTCCTTTAATATACTCACTTTTCTGCCTTTCTTTTTCCATATACTCTTTCTCTGCCTACAATGCCCACTTTTTGCTAAAATCCCACTCATCCTTCAAGTCACAGTTTAAGTGCAACCTTTGTCAGTAAAGTGTCTTATTCACAAAGTCAGAAATAATTTCCCCCTTGTCTACATTTCCATATCATTGGGTTTGTAATTCTCCAACAGCTCTTATTTCATTAAGATGCATAGGTAGTTGGTTGTTGTCCTTCATTTTCAGAGGACAAAAATGACATCACCATGATAAAGTGAAGTTTCAGTGTGTCCAACTGTGGCTGATCAGACCAATACAAGCTCAGAATGCTCTACCACAGGTTAGGCACATATAGTTCATATGAATTTTTGGGACGGTACTCCAAATTTGCGCATCCTACATTTACTTTGTGCTGTCTCAATTCTGCTTTGCTCATAGAACACAGCACCCTTTCTGATGTCCTCTTATGAGTATCCTTTTATGAGTATCCTTTTATCACTTCTTCTGACCACCATGTGATCACCTGCCCCATAAGAGGTCTCCATAAAATAGTCTTTTGGGCAAGTACATTTTTCATTTGAACAATGCAGACAGCCCATCAGAGTTGCACTCTCTGAAGCACAGTTTGAATACTTGGCAATTCATCTCAAGCAAAGACTTCAGTGTTTGGTACCTTATCCTGCCAGGTGATCCTCAGAATCTTCCTAACACAGTTCAAATGGAAGTGATTCAGTTTCCTGGCATGGTGCTGGTGGACTGTCCATGTTTCACAGGCATACAACAATGAGGTCAACACAACAGCTCTGTATATATAGATATAGATATATACACATATACATGTATATGTATAGATGCATATATATGCACATATATCTATATTTATGAAATCAGTTTGGTATGGATTATATTGTTCATCTTCATCCATATTTCCCACAACACTTAGCATAATACCTTATACATAGTATGTGCTCAATAAATGTTGCATTGAATTTAATGGAGCTGGAAAATTATAGAACTTAAGTGAAAATATTAAGAGTTGAAAAGGATGGTAAGTGATCTTGTTTGGATTTGATTATCATTATTAACAAATATTTATTGAATACCAATTTTATGTAAGACTGCACAAAATTCTGAAGACAAAGATTCTCAGTTAGAGGTACCTTAGGCCACTGAGTCCAATTAGCATCTAAATAGGAATCTCTTCTGCAAAATGCCTTGGGGTTCTGGGCCCCCTTTTCTTTTACCTCTATATTAATTCACTTGGTGATCTCATCAGTCCCATGAACTTATCACCTACCTCTATTCTGATGATTTTCAATATATCTAGCCAGCTCTAAACTTTGTGCTGACTTCCAATCTTACATATCTAGTTATATTTCAGACATCTTTAACTGGATGTCCAGTACAAATCTTAAACTCAGCATGTCCAAAACAGAACTCATTATCTTTCCACCTAAATCCTGCCCCCTTCCAAACTTCCCTATTACTGTTGAGGGCACCACCATCTTCCTAGTCCCTTAGGCTAACAATCTTGTCATCATACTCAACTCCTAACTATCTCTCATACTCCATATTCAATCTGCTGCCAAGGCAACATTTCTCCAATACACCCCCTTCTTTCCTCTGATATTGCTATTTATTTCTCTCCTCTGATATTGCCATCTTGGTTTGAGTTCTTACCACCTCATACTTGAACTACAACAAGAGCCTGCTGGTAGGTGTACCTGCTACAAGTCTGTTCTTATACTCCAATACATTCTCCATTCAGCCTCCAAAGTGATTTTCCTAAGGTGCAGCTCCAACCATGACAATTCTCTTGCTCCCTCAATCAATAAACTCTTGTGGCACCCCATCATCTCTAGGATTGAATACAACATCTTCTGTTTGGAATTCAAAGCCTTCATAATCTAGCATCCCCCTGCATCAGTAAGCACCCCAACATACACAGGGGGGCCTATCACAGGTTCTTAAATCTGCATTTATAAAAGGAAAGGCAACATTTGAGGGGTGAACAATCACTTTAATCAGTTCAAACAAATACTTCCAAAAACACCTTTTTATCTTTTACATTCCCTAAGTTACCAAGCCTTCCATCTATTCAACAGACAACCTTTTTATCTTTACCAAAACCAATGAGAGCAATATGGATTTACAATTAACCTACATCCCTAGATCAAAAGAGAAGTCAGGGGTCTGAACATAAGGCCACTCAGTGTTTCAACCAGGTAATCACAAGATCCTTCTCATAAGAGAATCCCTAAAGTAAAATACTAACCTCCCAGCATATATAACAAAGATTTGACTTCTGATTGACTCAGACTCAGCAGGCACAAAACCCATATGACTCAGTACATCTGTGACCCATCAGGGCTGAAAGAGGACTGAACCCTGTGGTGCTCACAATCTAGCCTGAGCCTGGAAAACAACTCCAAACAATCAAATCCCACCCTGTTTCCTGCTACCCCCCCCATTTTTTCAGTCTTTTTACACTTTATCCCTGATTAATTGAAAATTTGATTAATTAGGGTACACCATGCACCTGAACAGAGGGAACAGGGGCACATTTCAAGTGCAAAACTTGGGAAAATTTATTGGTGAGTACAGCCCATGTATGTGAGAAACAGCAGAACCTAATCTGCTGCTTCAAAGATTGGGGATTTTTACGTATGGTTTTACAACAAAGGGAGGCAGGAGAATAGGAGGAACACAGAGTACTGGGGAACTAGGACATCTGTGCAAATATGAACCGGTTTGATCGAGCCCTGGGGTTTCTGGCACAGAAGAGGTGTTTCAGGTTCACTCAGTGGACATCACAAAGGATCAATGGTATGTCAAACTTGAGCAACACTCATTCTGCCTCTCCTAATTGGCTGATTTTGATTCCCAGATTATTTCAGCCTCTCCTAGATGGTAAACGTGCTTAAGCAAATCAAGATGATTATTAAACTCATTGTTCATTCCATTTCTACATCATCCTCCCACTCAAAGTCCAGTAACACCAGCTTCTTTGCTGTTCCACAAACTTGTCACTCTATCTCCAGCTTTGGATTGGCTGTCCACCGTGCCCCGTGCCTGGAATGCTCTCCTTCCTCATCTCCATTTCTGCCTATCTTGACTTTCTTCAAATCCCAACTAAAATCCTATCTTCTACAAGGGAGCCTTTCCCAATCCCTCCTAATTCCAGGGCCTTCCCTTTGTTAATTATTTCCTATTTATCCTGTAAATAGCTTGTTTTCACTTAATTGTTGGTTTATAGTTTCCTCCATTAGACTGTCAGCTCCTCAAGAACAGGGATTAGCTTTCTCCTTTCTTTATATCACTAGCTCTTAGAGCAGTGCTGTGGCATGTAGTGGGCCCTTAAATGCTCTTCAACTAACATCCCTGTTAAGTAGTCATCCAGTCTACATTTTTATAGCAACATGATAAGGAAGGCAGTCACAAGGCAGTCCAGTCCACTTTTAGACACTCTAGTTCTCTGTACTGAAGAGGCTGTTAACTTAATTGAGACAGATATAATACATACATTAAAAATAATTTTGAAAAGCAATATGTTAAAGGAAATATGAAACTAGTGGCCAAAAGGAAAAGAAGTTGAACTCAACTGAAGTGCATTCCAAAGGCTGGGTCGTAGAGGGACACCAGAACAAAGTAAAGAAAATTCTCAAGCACTTCCAGGATTCTGAATGAAGAATGAAGCGTCCCTGTGTGGGAAGCGGGCACAGAACCAATCTCTAGAAAGGAATCACGTGCTTTGTTCCTTGCAAGGCCAGCCTTATTTTTAATCCTACTGAGCCACAGAGAGATGAAAAACCTTAGTTCTCTCCACAATACCGCCTCCTTGGCCACGTAGGATAGAGGTCTGCGAGGGGGCACACGCGGAGCGAGCACACAAGGCCCTTGGTGACGCGGGAGAATGGAGGAGGGGGCGGTGATGGTCGTCATGGGGACTAATCAGGCCCGGGGAGGACCAGACCCAGCCAAACCGAGCCGGCCCGCTCCGCAAGCAGAGGCGGAGCTTCGGGGAGCCTGGCTAGTTAGAGCGCCTCCTCCACGACGTGGGCTGCGTGATAATGGGGCGTTGGATGGAACGAGTCTTCGGTCGCCTCCGCCGCTGCGGGGCTCGGAGAACCGCGGCTGCTTGTGCGTTCCCGACGAAGACTTCCAGATTTTAAAATTCCGGGTGGAAGGGGTGTTGACATTAGCTCTGAATGTGTCCGGGCCGCGCTGGGAGTCGGGGCTCGGCGTGAGGTGAGGCCGCCGGTCGCGGCTCGGCACCATGAATTACCCTGGGCCAGGCTCCCCGCTGAGCCCGGAGCCTAACGGCCGGGGCGGCGGAAGCGCCTGGGAGCTGAGTTCCGAGACGGTTTACAGTAGCGTGTGCTGCTACGAGCACCTCCCCGGCGGGGACTCGACGGATACCGAGGTGACCGTGGCCCTGCTGGGCGGGGATCCGGGGCTGCCCCTGGCGCAGGGCTTGGAAGAGCATAGCCATCACTTGACTCTGGATTCCTGCCTCAGCGACGAGACGTTCGACTTCAGCTCGGCAGAGTCGGCCTCCTCCCTGCGCTACTACAGCGAGGGCGACAGCTGCGGCGGCGGCGGCGGCGGCAGCTCCTCTTCCCTGCTGATTCCCCCGCAGGCTCAGCAGTCGTCCCTGCACTCATCGATCTCAGGCAGTGCGGTGGCGGCCGCTGCGGGGCCGGGGGAGAGGAAGCGAGCCCGCTCGGGCTGCCCGGCGTCCCGGCATCGCTATGAAGTGGTGGCCGAGCTGGGCCCGGAGGAGGTCCGCTGGTTCTACAAGGAAGATAAGAAGACCTGGAAGCCCTTCATTGGCTACGACTCTCTCCGCATCGAGCTGGCCTTCCGGAACCTGATTCAGGTGACTGGTAGCCGGCCGCGGGCCCTGCGGGAGTCCGCCCCAGCCTCGAGCTCCGGGGAAGAGGATGAGGACAGCACCTGTGGTTACTGCCGGAGCTCGGGCCTGAGCGAGCCGGAGATGGAGGAGCTGATCCACGTCGAGCCGGTGTGCGTCCGAGGCGGGCTCTACGAGGTGGATGTGGCCCAGGGAGAGTGCTACCCCGTCTACTGGAATCGTGAGTACGGTGCGGGAGGAGGGGGAGGGGCTCGATCCCCATTTACGGTGGTAACATGTTTGAGGCACAGTCCGAGCTGCTGAGGATACAGTAACGAGAATTTCTACTTCAGTCCAGACGCTCTTTTAGATATTGACTAAGGTAAAAGTGGAGGGCTGCTGCATATTATGCCTTGGAGAGATTTAAGGAGGAGGGTATCCCTACTTTAGATTTAACTTTGATTCCCTAGAGAGGAAAAAAGATAGAAGTCCAGGTTCTAGTCACATCTAGATAACAGGACCAGGTGCTTTTGTGGGAAGAAAAGGCAGATGAAAAAAGGCCCTGCTAAGATAACGACACTCCACCATCCCCCTTAGCTGGAGGTAATAGTGTAACAGATTTTACGATCACCATGTTTAATTTTTTGATCGTGATTCTGGTTATTCCGCTTGATCTGATTTGGTTTGATTACTTTGAATAACGGTGATTTAGCGGTATGTTTTAGGGAGTGGGAGGATTTCAGAAATATGTAAGATGCTCAACAATGGTGTATCTTAAGAAAGTAAATTTCTGGTGTTGGGTAATTCAATTTAATATACATTTATTAAGGGCCATATGTGTGCCAAGCAATATTCTAAGTGTCAGGGATACAAAGGGGCTAGAGACAGTCCCAGCCCTCAAGGATCTTACAATCTAATGGGAGAGACAAGTAAACATACACAAGCAGGATAGATATGAAATAATTAAAAAAGAAAATTAAGAGGTGTTAGTGAAGGCTTCCAGTAGACAATGGGTCAGCAGTGGGAGTTGAGGAGGATGAGCATCCCAGGATGGCTAGAGTGTCTTGTTCCAATTTTAGGACAGTCACTTTAGTGCCTCACTGGAGAATGGATTGGAGTAGAGAGAGACTTGAGGCAGGCAGACCCATGAGCAAACTATTGCAATAATGCAGATATGAGCTGATGAGGGCTTGCACTAGAGTGGTAGCAGTAAAACAAAAGAGAAGGGGGCATATTGGAGAGATGTTGCAAAGGTGAAATCAACAGACCTTGGCAACAACCTGAATACGGGAGTTGAGAGGTATTGAGGATGACTCTTTTGGTAGTCAGCCTGAGGGACAAGGATAGTATTGCTGTTTACAGTAATAGAGAAAGAAGGGGATTGGGGTGGAAGAGGATTTAGGGGGAAAGAATGAGTTCTGTTTTGGACAAACTGAGTTTAAGATACCTGCTGGACATCCAGTTTGAAATGTCTGAAAGGCAGTTGGAAATTTGAAATTAAAGGTCAGAAGATGAATCTTCTGCCCAAGAGAAATTTCTACCCAGGAAAAGTAGATTTCATAATCATTAGCATAAAGATGGCATTTAAATCCATGGCAGCTAATGAGATTACCAAGTGAAGTAGTGTAGAGGGACAAGAGAAGAGCACCCAGGACAGAACCTTTATGGACATCTAGGGTTAGAGGCCACAATCTGGAAGAGGAATCCAGCAAAGGAGACAGAGAAAGAGTCAGGTAGGGAAAAATCAGAAGGGAATGGTGTTTTGAAAACCTAGGAGGAGAGTGATCTACTGTGTCAAAGACTGCAGAAGGATTAAGAACTAGGATTGAGAAAAGGCCATTAGATTTGTCAACTAGGAGACCATTAGTAACTTTGGAGAGAGAGCAGTATCAGTGGAATGATAAGGTCAGAAGACAGATTTTAGGAGGTTAAGAAGAGAGTGAGTGGAGAGCATGTCTTTTTCAGTTCAGCTACAAAAAGAAGAGAAATTAATCCGTAGCCGGGATGGAAAGATTAAGTGTGGGTTTTTTAAAGTATGCTGGAGATCTGGGCATATTTGTATACAATGTATAGTGGGAAGGGAGAAATTGAAAATAGTTGAAAGAGGGGGAGATATCTGTTAGAATAAATAAGTTGCTTCCCATTGCATTGGAAATAAGTGATGAGAAACACACACACACGCACACACACACACCTTTCAAGCAAGTGAATTTCAACAAGTTTAGAGACTTGATTAAAGAATCGAATACTAAAGGGCATCCTAAAAATTGCATTGCTTCGATAACAAACCTCACCTATCTTTTGAGTCTTTGTATCCCCACTGCCTAGCGCAGTGTCTGGTACAGAGTAGGTGCTTAATAAATATTTATTGTTTCATTGATCTGTAAGTATACTTGGTCTAGTCCAGCTGATCTTCTTGCCTTTGTTTTTCCTTTGAGATCATTTCTACTACCTCATATTGTATATTAGAATATAATCTATGTACTAAGATGTTAGATTCCATATGTGTTGGCCCCATGATTAATAGGTTACTGGTTGTTGTCCTTCGTTTTCAAAGAGGACCAAAATGACATCAGTATGCAAGAGTCAAGTTTCAGTATGTTGGACTGGTTGATCAGACCAATATGAACTCAGAATGCTGTACTGCAGGGCAGGTATATGTACATGTGAACATTTGGGCTGGATTCTCTAAATTTGTGCATCTTGTGTTTCTTCTCAGCTGTTTCAATTCTGATTTGCTCATAGAGCAAAGCATCTTCCCTGAGGTGTACACACCATGCTGGGTGGTCCTGAGCCAATGTCTCCTTATGTCACACAATCAATTCCAAAGTTCTTAAGAGAGACCTTGAGAGTGTTGTTGTGTTGCTTCTTCTGACCACCATGTGAACACTTGCCCTGTGTGAGTTCTCCATTAAATAGTCTTTTTGGCAAGCATATATTTTGCAATCGAACTACATGGCCCACCTATCACAGTTGAGCTTTCTGAAGTAGAGTTTGAATGCTTGGCATTGGCCCCATAACTGATAGAGAAAATGGTTGGTTTGGTTATATAATCATATTTTCCTCTATTTTGTCTGTTGTTCTTCCCTTATCATCCTTAAATATTCCAAGGTGGTTTGGCTTAATTGGATATCTTGACAAGCTTGTTTTTTTTTTTCTTTATACCTCTTTTGTTTTATGAAGCAATACTGTTTATAATCTTCATGATCATGATCAGTTTATATTCTAAGTTTTAACCCTTGGTTGCCATATCTTTCTATTTATTTGGAAGAAAGCTATATTTAGACTTTCTGGGAAATGGTAATAGTCTATTCTTTTTTCCATTTCTGAATTTTAAGCTTGTCTAAATAAGTTGGGTTGGAGCTGTAATTATGCACCATATCTTTTTCCCTTTTTTCTTCTAATTTGATATCTTTGTTCTAACAATATGATGGTCTGGCTATATATAGAACTGATTAGAAAATAACTCCTCTCAATATAGGCAATCATGTCTATCATGTATCAGGTTTGTTTTTGTTTCTGTTGGATTGGGGGGGCAGTGTTATTCAGTACTCTCATAAATGTCACGGAATAGAGCGCCAGACCTGGAGTCAGAAAGACTTGATCAAATCCGGCCTCAGATACTTGTGTGAACCTGTCCCTTAACCCTGTTTGCCTCAGTTTCTGCATCTGAAAAATGAGCTGGAGAAGGAAATGGTAAAACCATTGCAGTAGAAAACCCCAAATGGGATCACGTAGAGTTGGAAGCTACTGAAAGGACTCAGCAACAACAACATATCTAAAGTCTTCAGACTCTATACTTTAAGAAAGTTAGTCAAGGAAATCACATACCCAAACCAACTGGGTCTAATACAGATTTGCTGTCTAGTCTTACTCTAGCCAGGGGTGGGGAACCTGCAGCTTTGCAGGTTTGTTTTACAGAACACATCCTTTTATTAAGGGGATTTGTTCTGTAGGGTTTAGGTTCAGTCAAAAGGGCTACACTTGAGGACCTGAAGGGCCACATGTAACCTTAAGGCTTCAGGTTCCCCATCCCTGCACCTAGGCCCTTGCTTCAGCTAGTGTAGCACCAGTATGATATTCACAGGGCCCTGGGTGGCCATGAATATTGCGGCACAATTCTGAATGCCATAATACAACAGACTCTCCACGTGAAAGACAAAATCACAACATTTATTCAGACACTAGAAAAGCCAAATCCATCCCAGTAATAAAGATCTATACACAATAACAATGCAGAGGAGAACGCCATCCCCAAGCCTTGCCCCTGCTAGGCTTCCCACAAACAGGTCCATTAAACAAATCATCAGCAGGCCCTCTTAAAATCACAGTCACTTAAACTCAGGCCAGCCAGCTGTCTGCATCTTTCCTAGCTCTGTCTGCTCTCAACACTAATTTCCTCTCAGCTCTGCTCTAGCTCCACCTCTTCCTATTGCACCCATTCAACGAACTCCTCCCATCACAGGCTCCATGTGACTGGAGCTTCCATGTGACTCAGGCAGGCCACAATAGGTATTAATGAATATGAAAGATCTCCCCATTTAAATGACCATTACAGCTTGACAATCTACCCTGCTTTTTTGGTTTTCCCCCTACCTGCCTGAACCTCTCCTAAGTATCTTTTGCTAATTTTCAAAGAGAGGAAACCTAGAGAGGAGAAGAGGGTGGTCAATTATGTCAAATGCTGCAGAGGGGTAAAACAGGATGAAGGCCAAGAAAAGAACATTAGATTTGGCTATTTGGAGATCATTGAGAACTTTCACTTTCAATGGACTTACCTCTGTGGATTACCTCTAATTTATCCAGTGTATATCTCTTGTACATGGTGGTTTGCATGTTTTCACCTCTGAGCTCTTTGAGAGTAGGGACTGGTTTTTTTGGGGGGGAGGGCAGGGGTTGCTTTTCTTTGTATCCTAAGGGCTTAGTACAGTACTTGGTGCTTAGTAAGAGCTTAATAAATTATTGTTGGCTGTGTGTGAGATTACAAAGAGTTCAATTAGAATCTCTATGCAAATGACTCCTATATATATATATATGTACCCCACCCCACCCCCACCTCAGTTTTTCTCCTGAAATGGTGATATCTCCTGGATGTCCTAAAGGAATTTGAAACTGAATGTGTCCAGAATTTATCTTCCCATCCATTGCCCTCCTGAATTGTCCTTAGGGGCACCAGCCATCTTATTATAGTCATCCATGTTTACAACCTTAGCATTAATCCTTAATTTCTTATAGTCACACCTCATTTTTGTCAAATGTTTGTTGCAGTTAGTTGCATCTTTCTACTTCTACAAAATCTCTTGCATCTCTTTGTTGTTGTTTAGTTGTGTCCAACTCTTCATGACCTCATTTGAGATTTTCTTGGCAGAGATACTGGAGTGGTGGAGATCATTTTACAGATGAGGAAACTGAGACAAAGAGGGTTAAGGGAGTTACCCAGGTCACATAGCTAGTAAGTGTCTGAGGCCAGAAATGAACCCGGGAAGATGAGCCTTCCTGATTCCAGGTCCAGCACTGTTTCCAGCACTGCCACATGGTTGTCCACTTGAATTTCTTCCCTTCTCACTATTCACACAGACACTTATCCTAGTGTCTTCTTATCCCATGCCTGGATTATTGTATAAGCCTCCTAATTGTCTTCTTGTCTCCTCCAGCTGCCCAGTGATAATAATTAGAGGGCTAATCTTGACAAAAACTGCATTACCCCCCTATTGCCCTCAGGATCAAATAAGTTTCTTTGTTTGGCTCTTTTAGCCTTTTACAATCTGACCCAATCTGTCCTTCCAACTATAATTAGAGTTTACTCCCCTTGCCACACTCCATGGTTCAGCTAAATTGGTCTTCTTGTTCCTTACACAGAATATGCCTCCATCTCTTTGCTTTTGTCCCTCATACCTGAACGCGCTTTCTCCTCACTTCCACTTCTTAGAACCCTTAGTTTCTTTCAAAATTCTGAATAAACAACACCTTATATGTGAAGTCTTTTCCTGATCTCTATCTCCATCACTTAGATGCCACCTATCCCCCCAAATTTGCCTTGTCTTTATTTATATAGATCTTGTATATATGCTTATTTCTGAACATGTATTCCCTCCTGATAGAATAAGCATCTTGAGAAGCAGGGTCAGTTTCATTTTTGTCTTTATACCTCAAGTGCCTAGTATCATGCTTGGCATATAGTAGGCCCTTAATAAATATTGGTAGTCATAATGTGAGGCATCTGTGTTTTCTATACAAGCTTTTTGGGGTTTTGTTTCTTGAGCTATCATTTACAACTTTTCTTGGACCATGTTTTCCTAAGCCCACTTTTGTACAGAAGTCATCAAGTATTCCTGATTTAATTTTCAGGGTCTTATTGAGTTCTTCATAGAATTTATCTCTCTCTTCATTCTCTGTAACAGATGGTACACAAGTTGTAGGTAGGTTCTTTTGTGGTTATCCTTATTCAAGTACTTGTCTTTAATAGTGCAATTATGACTAAGCATCCCATGAAATATTTCTTTTTGCCTTTGAATACGGAAAAACAATTCCACTAACTCTTCTTGCTTCTCCAAGGCCATTTTTCCATTTAGCTACAGCCTCCTTTTGTCTTCTGGTTTCATTTACAATGAGAAAAATTAATAGTTCTCTTATTCATTTCTTTTAATGGTAGGCATTGATCACCAGACTAGGGCCATATAAAATATCAACAGTTAAATTATTGGCTATAGCCACAGGCACAGATAGTGTCAGAGGTAGGATTCGAACCTACTACTTAAAGTCTTCTTAACTTCTAGCTCAGCATACCACTATAGCACATAGCCATTCATATAGAAAGTATACTTCAACAATCAATAAATTAATTAATTTAATTAATTAATCAATCAATTCATTAAGTGCCTACTATGTGCCAGGGCTAAACACTAGGAATACAAATATGAAAAAAGAAAGACAGTTCCTGCCCTCCAGAAGTTTTCAATCCCTTAGGAAAAGACAACACTCAAAAAGAAGTTGAAAAATGGAGAGGAAGAAGTGAGAGTGGGAAGGAGGGAAGAGGTGGGGTAAAAAGTAGGGGGGAGGAAGACCTAGGATATAGGAGGTTGCCATAGGAGGCAAGGTACCTATACCAGGTATGATGAAGTATTAGGTGAAGTACCAGGGCTGGTACTTGCTTATTTTTAGGTTTACATGTGAATTGGCAGCTCAGAATAACTCAGCCCGTCAGTCTTCTTTATTCCACAAATTGGGAAACGGTGGTTTAGATAAATTGGTGTCTTGATAGCTCTATAAGGAATTAAAAGGAATTCAGTAAACTTTGATATTTTGAAGTATGTCTTTAAACTTTTGAGTCTGATGAAGGAAGAAAATTATATTTCCCCCCTAAATGATCCTTGGAGCTATTATCAGAGTACTGATTTGGAGGTACTGAGAAACTGAGCCAAAATGACTTTTGTTTTGTGCCACATTTGCAGTATTCAGCTTCTTAATGATAATTGTAGGTGATGAAGGTGGGTATAGTCTTAGAGCTAGATATCTAATTCAGATATAGTGTAAATACTGCATAGGTAAGATGAGACAGAGTTATCAAACATGAGAGGTTATTTGGCAGTGTTAGGCCGAAAAAAGAGCAATAATGAATCTTTTCTTAACTGCATAGACAAAATCTGAAAAGTATAGAAAAGAACACAAACAGGAGGTTTTTTTTCCTATTTTGTTAAATTTAGGATATACAGGTATATTTTTTTTAAGAAGTGCAAGATATAGAAATTCCCAGTTTATCATAAAAATCTGTTTTGTTTTTCTTTGTGTTTTGAAATTTCACCATAAAAAATTAATTTAAAAAGTTTAGGCCCCATCCTACTGGCTGTATGTAGACTAGGCCTGTTTATTCTGGCCCCTACCTTAATTCTATATGGTCAGCAATGCAAATACTAAGAGTGTTTATTTATTTGTTTTTGAACCAAAGGTCCATGAACTTGGATGGAAAAAAATTGCATCTTTATTTTCATTAACCTCACACTGAAAGTTAGCGTTTTCTGTCAATTATAAATTAAAGAAATAGTATTCTGAGAAAGGGTCCATAAGCTTCCAAGGGCCCATGACATAAAAAAAATGGAAAACCCCCTGAAGCGAGGAGTGTTGCCTCTCTGTTATGATTTGTTTGAGAGTGGGAGGGAATTGGGGACGCAGAAATCCTCAGTAAATCATTAATTCTTTAGTGACAGCATCCTAAAATACCGTGAGACGGGTGTTTTTCCATATGAGTATAATCTTATAATGGTCACACTCATGTTATTTTCTGTGTAGTACTTACTCTTTCTGTCTCTTTGCTTATGTGTGTTTCTGTAATTGTGTTGGTCTGTTTAATGTTCAGCTTCTCCCAAAATCTCATCACTCAGAACTGGAAATGCTCTCTTCAGAGTTATTAATGATCTTTTACTTAACAAATCTGATGGCCTTTTTTTTTCAATCCTCATACTTCTTGATTTTTCTATTCAATTTGACACTAGTGAACACCTTCCCATCTATATTCCCATCTCTAGATAATTGTGATACTACTCTGTCCTGATTCTCTTACCTCTCTGATTCCCCTTTTCAGTTCTCTTTACTAGATTATCATCCTTGTCAAGCTCTCAACTGTGTATACCCCAAATCTCTGCCCTCTTCTTAGATCTCAGTATCTAGTCCCAGTTTCGCACCTAAGATTTGATTTCCTGTCAACAGCTAGGACTGAATGTCTCACCCCTCTACTAAACTAGCCTCTGTCAAAGACACCACCATCCTTCCAACTTCTAGATTTGTAACATGGCATTATCTTTCACTTCACTCAGGCCACATGTACATACATACATGTATATGTTACCAAATCTTACTCTTTCTTCCTCTATATCTCATGCATCCATCCGCTTCTCTCTACTCAGACAGCCACCTTCTTAGTTTAGGACTTCATTATCTCTCTCACAGAATGTTGCAACAACTTCCTAATTGGTCCTATGTCAAACCTCTCCTCCTTCCTGTCTATTCTCTACAAATGCAGATCTGACCATATCTCTGCTGTTTAGGGTTTGTAAAGCCCTTTCAAATCTTACTTGACCTTGTAGCACATACTCCCCTAACTGCATTCTGCAGTGTAGTCACACTGGTCTTCTCTCTGTTCTCACATCTAACAGTCCATCTCCTATCTCTTTGTCTGTATACTGGCTGTCCTTCATACCTGCATTGTACTCCTTTATCTCTTCTACCTTAGAATCCCATATGTCCTTCATTGTGCAGCTTGAATGCCACCTTTTTCACCAAGCATTTCTTGAGTCCTACTCTTTTCTCAATTGCTAATGTTCTAAAACTGCCTTGCATTTATTTTGTATGAATTCTTACATGTTGTATATACATATTATCTCAACCAACAAAATATAACTGACCTCATTTAATGTTTTTGTTTGCTTGTTGTCTCCCTCATTCGATTGTGATTTCCTTAAAGGGAGGTACTGTCTTTTGCTTCTTTTTATTTCCCCAGTGCTTAGCATAATGCCTGGCACATAGGTGCTTAATAAATGCCTGTTGACCTACTGACTAGTTTTCTTGCACAACATGCTCCATCTCCCTATTGTGAGCATTTTCACTGGTTGTTTCCATATCTGAAACATTCTTCCTCATTTCTACTTCCTAGCTTTCTTGTCTTCCTTCAAGTCTCAACTAAAGTACTCTTCAGGAAGCCTTTTCCAGTCCCCCTTAATCTTAGTACTGTCTTGTTTTTTATTTATTTTTGTCTTTGTATCCCTAGCTCTTGATATATTGCCTGCCTGGCCTGCACAGTTGATAGAGCTCCAAGCCAGAAGTCAGGAAGACTTGAGTTCTAATGTGGCCTCAGATACTTACTAGCTGTGTGACCCTAGGCAATTCCTGTTTACCTCAGTTTCCTCATCTGCAAAATTGGGATAATAGCACACACTTCCCAAGGTTGTCGTGAGATTGACATTGAGATAATATTTGTAAAGTGCTTAGCATAGGACCTAGCATGTAATAGATATATAAAAAAATTTAGCCAGTAGGAGGAGGAGGTAAATGGATTAAGAGTAGGAGTAGGAGTAAATGGATTAGTTCAGGGGTGGGGAACCTGAGGCCTCGAGCATGTTCCTCAGAACTGAATTAGTTTGTATCTCCAGCTTAGCATCAGCATAAACATAAGCATAGTGCTTGGCACATAAAAGATGCTCAATAAATACTTGTTGATTAAATTGGCTGGAGCTTTATAAGGCTTTTAGTTCAGTCCAAGCCTGGATAAGAATCTTTTCTATAACTCTACTGACAAATGATCATATGGAGTGTACTTACAAACCTCCACTGAGAGGGAACTTAGTATATTTTGAAGCACTCAATTACACTGTTAGGTTGATTGTTAGCAAGCTTTTCTTTATATCAAGACTAAATCTGGATTTTGGCATTAGAGAGTATCACAGATCTTTTTTAAAAATGCTGGCATTGGGGGTAGAGTCAAGATGGTGAAGTAAAAAGTCTACCCCCAATACCAGCATTGCTAACAAGTACTTAACAGTGCTTATGCTGAGCACAAAACCCCTGAATCTTGGGACAGACAGTACACCTTCCACACTGGAAGCAGAGACTTTAACAAAAAGCTAAAAAGTCAAGTAATTGGCCAGGAAAATGAGCAAACAGTAGGGAAAAAAATCAGACTATAGACTCTTAGTTTGGTGACAAAGAAGATCAAAACCTACAACCACAGGAAGACAACAAAGTCAAAGCTCCTACATCCTAAGGAAAAATATGAATTGGTCTCATGCCATGAAGGAGCTCAAAAAGGATTTTGAAAATCAAGTAAGAGAAATAGAGGAAAAATTGGGAAGAGAAATGCAATAAAATCATGAAAAATGAGTCAGCAGCTTGCTAAAGGAGACCCCAAAAATGCTGAAGAAAATAACACCTTAAAAAATAGACCAAGCCAAATGACAAAGGAGGTCCAAAAAGCCAATGAGGAGAAGAATGCCTTAAAAACAAAATTGACCAAATGGAAAAGGAGGCCCAAATGCTCACTGGAGAAAATAATTCCTTCAAAATTAGAATGGAGCAAATGGAAGCTAATGACTTGTAACAGTAAGCACCCCAACATACACAGGGGGTTCCTGCTATCACAGGTTCTTTAATCTGCTTTTCTAAAAGGAAAGGCAAGTTTTGAGGGGTTAGCAATGCACTTTAATCAAGCATGTGTGTCATTCATTTAGTTCAGGGGAAAAAGTCAACACCCTGAACTTCAGAGAAAATACAGAGAAAGCAAAAGTCCGCAGACATGCTTCCAAATGCCTCACCATTAACATAGGTACATCTTTACCAGAGAAGGAAGCACCAACATCTGGGTTTTCAAAGCTGGAGGACTGCTTAGCAGCTTCCCAAAGTCTCATCTGGCTCACAAACCTTGTTCCAAAAACTAAGCCCCAAAGTAAAACAACACCTCAGAGTCTTTATACACTTTTTAGAGCCAAAGGGCATCACATCCCTTGAAAAACCAGTGCCTCATTAAAAAAAAAAAAAAGGTGTGGGCCTTTCTACAAATCTTCCTAGGCCCAACAATGGATGGGAAAGATCCTCCTTAATCACATTATTCAGAGACACTTATAGTAAAAACTAAAGATCCTACTTTGCTTGCCCTTACATGACTTTATGAGAAATCAAGTAATTATAAAACAAAACCAAAAGAATTAAAAAATGTAAGATATTGTAAAAGACATATTAGAAAAATAACTGACCTGGAAAATAGATCCAGGAGAGAGAATTTAAAAATTATTGGACTACCTGAAAACCATGATCAAAAAAAGGAGTCTAGACATCATCATTCAAGAAATTATCAAAGAAAACTGCCCTGATATTCTAGAACCAGAGGGAAAAATAGATATTAAAAGAATCCACTGATCACCTTCTGAAAGATATTCCAAAAGGAAAACTCCTAGGAATATTGCAGCCAAATTGCAAAGTTCCCAGGTCAAGGAGAAAATATTGTGAGTAGCCAGAAAGAAACAATTCAAGTATTGTGAAAACAAAATCAGGATAATACCAGATTTTGCAGCTTCTACATTAAGGGATCAGAGGGCTTGTAATATGATAATTCCGGAGGCAAAGGGGAAACTAGGATTAAACCCAAGGATCCACCTATCCAGCAAAACTGAGTATAATCTATGAGGGATAAAATGGATATTCAGTGAAATAAAGGACTTTCAAGCATGCTTGATGAAAAGACCAGAGCTGAATAGAAAATTTGACTTTCAAATAGAAGACTCAAGAGAAGCATGAAAAGGTCAACAGGAAAGAGAAATCATAAGGGACTTATTAATGTTAAACAGTTTGCATACCTACATGGAAAGATGATATTTGTAACTCATGAGACTTTTCTCAGTAATTTTGTAGTTGGAGGGAATGCATACATACATATATACACACACATACAGAGGACACAGGGTGGGTTGAATATGAAGGGATGATACCTAAAAAATAAAACTAAAGAGTGAGAGAAGAACATACTAGGAGAAAGAGAAAGGGAGAGTTAGGATGGAGTAAATTAATTCACATAAAAAGCAAGAAAAAGCCTTTACAATGGAGGGAAAGGGGTGAAGTGAGAGAGAATGAGTGAGAGAATAGAATAAATGGGGGACAGGATAGGATGGAGGGAAATATAGTTAGTGGTTCACAACATGACTGTTAACGGAAGTGTTTTGCATGACTACACATGTATAACCTATATCGACTTGCTTGCCTTCTCAGTGAGGTGAGGGTGAGGAAGGGAGAGAATATAGAACTCATAGTTTTAAAAACTAGTGTTAAAAATTGTTTTTACATGCAGCTGGGAAATGATATATAGGCAGTGGGGTAAAGAAATCTATGTTGCCCTACAGGAAAATAGAAGAGGAGATAAAAGAAGGGAGGAAGGGGTGACAGAAGGAACTGCAGATTGGGGGAAAGAGTAATCAGTATGCATGCTAAATTGGGGTGGAGGGAGGGGAGAGATGGGAAGAAAAATCTGCTTTAAGTCCAGGCCCAGTACTCTCTATTACTCCATTTAGCTGCCTTTGATTGCGTCACATTCTGTCTTTTGCAACATACCATGCACTCTGAAGGCCTTCTAGCCTTAGCTTATGCCATGCCCTATTCCTAATACATTTAGATAAATAACAGATTTAGACCCCAGCTGTAGTGATTGAATAAAAGCTTTGCTAGAGTCAGCTTTCCACCAACCACATTAAAAAAAAATACAGTTATAAAATACAGAAAACTCAGCCCTGACAAGAATAGTGTAAATGTAGATAATGTGGCAAATACTAAACATTCAAAGGAAAGAACTGTTTCAGTGGTCAGGTTACTGTTCACTAAAGGAAATTGAGGCAGTATGCTTCCAGGTGACAACTCAAGAAAGTAAGAGTTGATGTTTATCTTGTATAGACCTATCCATGTGTACTTTTTGTCTACCCAGAACTATCATTCTAGGCAGGATTTGTTTCATTTTAGTCTTGCTATTTCTACTACCTCATAATTGCTACATTAGTAGGTCATTATTTGTTTGATGATTGATTAGTAGGGTAGAGTAATTTATCAGATGGAGCCATTAACCCTTTCAGAAACCTTTGTCCTAGACCATTAACCTTTTAGATGTAAAGCTGATTCCAGGTTTGGAAAATGGTCATAATTATTGTTTGTGTGTTCTTCCATTAACTTATCACCTTAAATGTGAATAGGTTAAATTCTTCAATAAAAAAGAATAATAGATAAGAAAACAAAAGTCTTTCCAAGTTTGTTTTTTTTTAAATCATTGAGCTCATCATTTCTCATAGTACAGTGGTATTCCATCTCGATCATATACCACAACTTGTTCAGCCATTCTCCCATTGATGGGTATGCCAACAGTTTCCAGTTCTTTGCCACCACAAAGAGAACTGCTTTAAACATTTTAGAACATATAAGTTCTTTTCTTTTTTCTCTACTCATCTTTGAAAATAGAGCAAGTAGAGGTATTGCTGGGTCAAAGGGTCTAGATAGTTTATAACTCTTTGAGCATAATTCCAGATTGCTCTCCAAAGTGCTTGGAACAGTTCACAATTCCACCAACAATGAATTAGTGTCTCACTTTTTCCATGTTTTCTCCAACATTTGTTGCTTTCTGTTCTATTATTTTAGCCAATCTGGTAGGTGTAAAATAATATCTCAAGATTATTTTAATCTTCATTACTCTAATCAGTAATGGTTTAGAGCATTTTTTTATGTGACTGTAAATTGTTTTGATTTCTTCATTGGAAAACTGCCTGTTCATATATCCTTTGACCATTTATCAATTGAGGAGTGATTCGTATTCTTATATGTGTTTTAGATATGTCCCTTATCTGATAAACTATCTCTAAAGTTTTTCCCCAGTTTTCTGCTTTCCTTCTAATCTTAGCTATATTCATTTTACTTAAAGCCTTTTTAATTTATCTAAATTATCTATTTTACACCTAATTTTGCTCTCTATATATCTTGTTTATTCATAAATTGTTCACCTATCCATAAGTCTTGATGTTTTTGATGTTCTTCTTTCTTGTAAAACCTCTCCTTGTATCTAGATCATGTATCTATTTTGACCTTATCTTGGTAAATGATGTGAGATATTGATCCATGCCCAGTTTCTGCCATACTGTTTTCTAATTCTCCCAATGATTTTTTTTTTTTATCAAATAATGAGTTCTTATCCCAAAATCTCAAGTCTTCAAACTTGTCAGGTTACAAAGTTATTGTATTTATTTGCTGCTGTAAATTGTATGTCTACTCTGTTCCATTGATCTGTCTTTCTTCTATTTCTTATCCCAGTGCCAGACAGGTTTGATATTTACAGCCTCATATATATAGTTTAAGATCTGGTACTGCCAAAGCTCCTTCCTTCAGTAAAGTAGCAGTATACAAAATAAATCTGCCAAAGTCATCACGATTTTTATACCATAGTAACAAAAACCATGAAAAAACCCTATAAATTCCATTGAAAATAACTTCAAAACACATAACATCTTGGGAGTATGTATACATATTCATATACATGTGCACATACATGTATATGTATACATATTCATATACATGTGCACATACATGTGTATATTAAATTTATATACATATTTAGTATATACACAAACATGCAGGGTTGACTTTAGTCAACTTTTTTCTTTTAGTGAATACGAAGTTTAAATCTTTTAGGAAATATATGAAGGTATCTTATTTTCATTTCTTTTTCACTTTTCTTCATACCTGTGCCACTGAATTGAATGGTTCAAGGTAAGGTGAGATTTAGGGTATATTTTTTTTAATTCTGCCTTTAATTTGTATAACTTAAATAGCAAACCACTTAATGTTATTTCTTCACATTTGAAATTTTGAACCCACCTTTGATTTTGATTTTTGAAGGCTAATTGACCAGTCAGCTTTTATGAAGAATATGGTAGGTGCTAAGGATACAAACACAAGAGTGAAGCATTCCTTGCTCTTAAGGAGCTAACATACACATCGTAGATAATTAGAAAATATTTTGCAAATTTAGAGGTAGTACTTTATGTACTATTTATTGCAAGAATGTTTTAAAAAGCATGGCGTACTGGACAGAGAGGTGGCCTTGATGTCAAGAAACCATTCCAACCTAAAAAGAGACAATATCTCACTTTACATTAATTGTAATCTAATGATTACAGCTATGTGACACGGTAGATAGAGCCTCTAGAGTCAATGACCCTGTGCAGGTCACCTAACCTTTTTCAACCTCTATAAAAGGGAAAAAATAATAGCATCTTCTTTACTAGGTTGTTGTGAGGATCAAATGAGTTGTTGTATGTAAAGTGCTTTGTAAACTTTAAAGGACTACATAAATGGTAGTTAAATATAAAAGTAAAATTGACTTTACCTCAATTTTTATTAATATAAACTGGACTTCAGTCTATAAGGTAACTGGGAAGGTTATTTCCCCTTTGGCTATTTTATTTGCCCTTTCTAAACAGTATCTAGTTATCTTTAACCAAAAAACCTATGTTCAAATCCTGTCTCTTAGTAGTTGTTGACTGTGAGCAGATCTCTCCTCAGTGACTTCGGTAACCCTCTAACGGTTCTGTATTGATGGAGTTTCTTCTTGGTGAATTTCCCTCAAATGAAATGACGATTCAGGCCAATAAATAAATAAAATGGATTGGTAGATAAATAAAGTCAGCTATATAGTGCAGTGTTAGCTATCATTACTAATAGTCATTCAGTCAGTAAACAACTCCTAAATGGCAGGCATTGTGTTAAAGCACAGGATAGAAAGGTTAAAAACAGCCCCTGCTTTGTAGTTGCCAAAAACTGGAAGTCAGGGGGATGCCCATCAATTGGGGAATGGCTGAATAAATTATGGTATATGAATGTAATGGAGTACTTTTGCACCATAACAAGTGATGAACGAGAAGACTTCAGGGAGGCCTGGCAGGACTTATATGATCTGATGCTGAGCAAAAGGAGTAGAATCAGGAGAACTTTGTGCACAGCAGCGACCACAGTGTGCGAGAGTTTTTTCTGGTAGACTTGGAACTTCGTAATAATGCAAGAACTTCAAAAAAAAAAATCCCCGAAACAGTCTCTGATCTCAGGGAGCTCACAGTGTAATCATACAGACAATATGCAAACCACTGTGTACAAACAAGCTGTATACAGAATAATTTGAAAATAATCAACAGAGGAAAAGTACTAGAATTAAGAGGGATTAGAAAAGGCTTCCTGAGGGGTTTGAAGGAAGGCAGAGAAGCCAGGAAGTAGAGATGAGGAGGGAGAGCATTTTAGGCATGAGAAATAGCCAGTGAAAAAGCTCATAGTTGTGATGGGGTGCTCAGGCCCCAGCCTCAAGATCACGTTTCTGGAAGCCTCCAGATAGGACAAGGGTCTGTTGAGGAATTTCTAGTACCACACAACAGTCTATTTCAGTATTCTAGCATTGAAGTGTTAAGAGTATGCCATCAGGGTGGTGGCAGTGTCCAAAAAGAGAATAAAGGGAAAGCGCATATGCAAAAGATGTTATGAAAGTAAAATTGACGAGCCTTGGCAACAGATGGGATATGAGCAGTGAGTGGTAGTGAGGAGCTGAGGCTGACACCTGAGTGACTGGGAGGATGGTGGTGTGCTTAACAGTAACAGTAGTAGAGAGAAGTTTAGTGCTAGATGAGTTCAGTTTTATACATGTTTAATTTAAGATGTCTCCAGTTTTAAGATGCAGTTTGTAATATCCATTTGGATACAGGAGACTGGAGGTCAGCTTATCCATAGCTGGTTAAGTAGATTTGAGAATCCCCAGATCACCCCAAGTGAAGTAGTTTAGAAAGAGATGAGAATAGGACCCAGGACAGAGACCTATGGAGTACCCACAAATTAGCTGTTGTGACCAAGATGGAGTTCTAGCAAAGAAGAATGAGAAAGAAGGGTCAGATAGGTAGGAGGAGAACCAGAAGAAAGTGGTATCTTAAAAAACCAGAGAGAAAAGACAATCAAAGAGAAGCAAGTGATTGATACTTCAGTGACTGCATAGAAGTCGAAGAAAGATGAGGTTTGAGAAAAGGCCATTAAATTTGGCATTTGAGACTATTAGTAATTTCTTTGGAGAAAACAGTTTTGGCTAATAATGAGGTGGGAAGCTTAATTGTAGAGAGTTAGAAGAGAGAGAAGTGGAAACACCAGTTTGTACTTCTCAAGTAGCTGACCACAAAAAAGGAGGAAAGATATGAAAGAATAACTAGTGGGGATTGACAGATCAACTGGGGGTTTTTGAGGATTCGAGAGACATGTGAGTATGTTTGTTGGTAGTAGGGAAGCAGCCAATAGACACAGACTGAGACTAAGTGAGAGAATATGGATGATAAAATGGGCAATCTGGAGAAAATGAGATGGGATAGAATCACTTAAGTATGTAGAAGGGGCTTGCTTTGGCAAGATAGCTATCTTTGCCATGAATTTTGCTATTCTGTTAAGATGTTGAGATATTTAGAACATTGTAGTTGTCACCTTTTGTTTTAAGGTAGCTTTTTCTCCCCTAAAGAATTGAGTAATAATAATAATTCATTTTATACTATAGCTTAAAATTTGCAAAGCACTTTCTTAACAAAAGTGAAGCCATTCGGTACAAGGTTGATCCCCCTCAGAGAACTGAAACTCTAGTAAAGTATCTGATATAGCATTTAAACTAAGGTGCTCCGGATTGAAATCCTGAGAAATTCTCTCTCCCTCTTTTTTTTTTATACTGAAGCTTTAGGAAAGGAAAATATCCAATGGTTGGAAAAGTATTAATAAAAGTTTTAGCACTGCAGAAACTTTTCAGAGAAACATTGAATGGACTGAAAGTTATGTTATCAAAAAACTATATTAATCTTTAAAGCAGAGAGTAGGATTCTTTTGATTTTCAGCTTCTGTGGAATTTCAAATTCTGTGGAATTTTCTTTTAAGATTTCTTGAAATGTGATATCTAGACTCTTTTTTTGTCATAGCATTTGGATATTCCATGTTTCTCAAATTCTTTTCTCCTTCATCTATTTCCCACCTCAGTTGTTTTTATTATTAAATGATATTCATTTCCTTCTATTTTTTTTTAGCCTTTTCACTTAGCTTTAATATTTCTTGTTGCATCATAGAATTATTGGCTTCTTTTTGATCCATTGGAATTTTTAGGGAATATGATGCTAGGGCAACTTTTCATACTTGCTGGTGCCAAGTTAACTCCCTTTCCAATTCTTTATTCCATATCAGTCATTTATTTTCCATCTTCTTCCTGAAGTGTCTCATTTCAATTATAAAAACAATTTTTATCTTTAAAAAAATCTTTTGCTTCATTTCTTCTAGGAAATTGTAGTTGAGTTTGGTCCCCAGGTTCTGTTTTACTCTGAGGCAGTTTGTAGATGTTTTGGAGTCATTCTTATCTTAGATAAATGTTTTTGAGCATCTCTGCTTCTGTAATTGCTCGTTATAGTAGGGTTTTTTTGTTTGTTTACCCTTTTTTTCAGCCTACTTCCTGAGTTCGGACTTGATGTTAGTACTGGGCACTTTTGTAGGGAAGGTCTATGATGGTACTTTTAGTGCTTTCTTAGCATGTTGATTGTTGTATTATTACAGCATCTCAGATATACTGTGGATTATAATCTTTCAGTGCTCCCACAGTTGTCTGATCCTAGGCCAAATGTCTTCCCCCTTGTTCTGAACACTGTAAATTCCTGACTAGGGCTAGGTGTAAGCAAGAGTAGACTACTTCCTATCATGCGCAAAGAGTGATAGCTTTGTTTCTTCTTTGCCTATTCTGATTCCTTCAATTTCTTTTTTTCTTTTATTGCTAAAGGTAACATTTCTAGTAAGACAGTGAATAATGGTGGTGATAATGGATATTGTTTTACCCCTGATCCTACTGGAAATGCTTTCTGATGGTTTTAGAAAGATGCTACTGGTTATTTTAAGGAAGACTAAATTTATTCCTATGTTCTCTGTGTTTTTAATAGGAATGGGTGTTGTATTTTATTAAAAGCTTTTTCTACATGTATTTAGATAATCATATTATTTGTGTTATTATTTGTTGTTGATGTGGTTAATTATGCTGATAGTTTTCCTAATACTGACCAGCCCTGCATTCCTGGTGTACATCCTACCTGGTCATAGTATATTATCCTTGAGATAAGTTGCTGTAATCTCTTTACTTATATTTTATTTAAAATGTTTGCATCTATATTCATTAGTTTCCACCTCAGTTGTTTGTGATTAGATGATTTCCATTTCATTATTTAGTTTCCAGTTAAGTTTTAGTTCTTTCCATGGACCTTTATTACATGTAGTTTTGCATTGCATCATGATCTGAAAAGGATGCATTTAGTATTTCTGCCTTTCTATATTAGATTGTGAGGTTTTTATGCCATAGTACATGGTCAGTTTTTGTGTAGGTGCCAAGTATCGCTGATATTTATTAGGGAAATTGCTCAGTAATTTTCTTTCTTTATTTTGGCTCTTCCCACTTTAGGTATCAGTACCATATTTGTGTCATAAAAAGAATTTGGAGTAGGACACCTTCTTCATCTATTTTCCCAAATAGTTTCTATAGTATTGGAATTGTTTTTAAAATGTTTGATAGAATTCACTTGTAAATCCATCTGGCCCTGGAGATTTTTTCCTAGGGAGTTCATTGATGACTTCTTCAATTTCTTTTTCTGAAATGGGATTATTTGAGTATTTTATTTCCTCTTCTGTTAATCTGGGTAATTTATATTTTTGTAAATATTCATTCATTTCACTAAGATTATCAAATTTATTGGCATACAACTGGGCAAAATAGCCTCTAATTTTTGTTTTAATTTCCTCTTTTTTGATGGTGAATTCACCCTTTTCATTTTTAATACTGGTAATTTGGTTTTCTTCTTTTTTTAAATCACATTAACCAAAGGTTTATCTATTTTGTTTTTTGTTTTTCACAATGCCAGCTCTTAGTTTTATTTATTAGTTCAATAGTTTTCTTAATTTCAGTTTTAGGAATCTCTCTTTTGATTTTTAGAATTTCTAATTTGGTATTTCATTTGGTATTTTTAATTTGTTCTTTTTCTAGCTTTTTTAGTTGCATCCCCAATTCATTTATTTCCTCTTTCTCTGTTTTATTCATGTAAGCATTTAGAGATATAAAACTTCCCTTATGAACCACTTTTGCAGCATCCCATAAGTTTTGGTATATTATTTCATTATTGTCATTCTCTTGGATGAAGTTATTGATTGGTTCTGTGATATGTCACTTGATCCACTTATTCTTTAGGATTAGATTAGTTTCCAATTTTTAGTTCTTTCCGTGGCCCTTTATTACATGTAATTTTTATTGTGTCATGATCTGAAAAGGATGCATTTAATGCTTCTGCCTTTCTGCATTGAATTATCAAGTTTTTATGCCCTAGTACATGGTCAGTTTTTGTGTAAGTGCCAGATATCACTGTTTAAAAAGGTATATTCCTTTCTATCCCCTTTCAGTTTTCTCCAGAAGTTTCTATAACTCTATTCACCTCCTTAATTTCTTCTTTGTTTATTTTGTGGTTAGATTTATCTAGTTTTGAGAGGGGAAGGTTGAGGTCCCCCACTAGTATAGTTTTGCTCTCTATTTCCTCCTGTAACCTCCATAGCTTCTCCTTTAAGAATTTGGATGCTATTACCACTTGGGCCATATATGTTTAGTAATGATATTACTTCATTGTCTATTGTACCTTTTAGCAGGATTCCTTCATTTTCTCTTTTAATTAGATCAATTTTTTGCTTTTGCTTTATCTGAGATTAGGATTGCTACTCCTGCCTTTTTTGCTTCAGCTGAAGTATATCTGCTCCAACATTTTACCTTCACTCTGTGTGTATTCTTGTATTTCTTGTAAATAGCATATTGTAGGATTATGGTTTTAAATCCACTCTGCTGTCCACTTCCATTTTATGAGAGAGTTCATTCCAGTCACATTCACAGTTATGATTTACTATCTGTATCTTTCTATCCTATTTTTCCCCCACTTTATGCTTTTCTCTCTCCCTTTCCCTCTTCACTAGAGTTTTGCTTTTGACCGTCACCTCCCTCTCTCTGTCTGCCCTCCTTTCTATCTGCCCCCTCCCTTTTTTCCCTTTTCCCTTACTACTTCTTTCCTCCCTTTTCTTTCTCCTTCCCCCTCCTACTTCCTATGGGATACATTAGACTTCTGAGTATGTTATTCCCTCTTTGAGCCAAATCTTATGAGAGTAAAGTTCAGAGAATGCTAGAGAATCAAGTAAAAAACTACCTGAAATAATAATAAATGACTTTAGCATAGTTGCAAGATATAAAATAAAACCACATAAATCATCGGCATTTCTACATATTACTGACAAAGCCCAACAGCAAGAGATAGAAAGAGTAATTCCATTTAAAGTTACTGTAGATATTTTAAAATATTTGGGAGTCTACCTGCCAAGACAAACCAGGAACATAATTACAAAAACACTTTTCACACAAATAAGTCAGATTCAAATAATTGGAAAAATGCCAATTTCTCATTGGTAGGATAATAAAAATGACAATTCTACCTCAATTAATTTACTTAGTGCCATACCAAACTACCAAAAATTATTTTATAGAGCTAGAAAAAATAATAAAATTCATCTGGAAAAACAAAAGGTCCAGCATATCAAGGGCATTAAGAAAAGAAATGCTGGCCTAACTGTACCAAATTTTAAATTATAAAGCAGCAATCATCAAAACTGCTTGGTACTAGCTAAGAAATAGAGTGGTGAATCAGTGAAATAGGTTTGGTACACAAGACACAGTAGTCATGAATATACTAATCTACTGTTTGATAAACCCAAAGACTCCATCTTCTGGGATAAGAACTCACTATTTGACAAAAACTGTAGGGAAAACTGGAAAATAGTATGGCAGAAGCTAGGCATAGACCAAAATAAACTCAAAATGGGTACATGGTTTAGGTATAAAGGCTGATACTATAGGCAGAGTAGGAGAGCAAGGAATAGTTTACCTGTAAGATTTATGAAGAAGAGAAAAATTTATGCAAAATCCATAATTTTGATTGCATTAAATTGAAAAGTTTTTGCATAAACAAACCAAGTGAAAACAAGATTAGAAGGAAAGCAGAAAGCTGGAAAACAATTATTACAGCTAGTGTCTCTAATAAAGTCCTCATTTCTAAAATATATGGAGAACAAAGGCTATGTTTGCCAGTACTACTGTTTCTACTGCTGCTACTGCTACTGGCTTGCAAACTTCATTTTTCTTCATATACCTACTAGAGCCTTCCTTCCCAGCAAAGAAACTGCCCTGCATAGGTACCCTTCTCACTCCATCACTCACTTGGATCTGTGACACAAGATTACACAGGGCATGAAAAAGCTACCAGTTAGCACTTGCCCCTGTAATAGTGCCTTAGTTGTGAATCTGGGAGTATCCCTGTGCAGGTTTTAGACCTCCTCTTATCCTGGTATATAGCTTCACTCTGGGTAACCAGGTGATCCAAGTGTTGGCTGCTCCTGGCCCAACCCAATGGTATGGAGATCTTCCTGCCTGCCTATGCTGAGCTTGGCTGAACCAAATATTCACTGTGACTTTTTTTGGAACTCGGTATCAAAATTCAGTTTAGTGCATTTGCTTTTTTTCTCGCCATTTTGTGTTTTATTTTTCCCCAGTTTCATACAAAAACAATTTTCAATATTCATCTTAAAATTTGAGTTCTAAATACTCTCCCTCTTTCCCTGCTTCCTTCATTGAGATGGCAGCAGCTTGCTAAAGATTATATATGTGTCATCATACAAAACATTTTCGTATCAGTCATATTGTAGAAGAAAATATAGACCTCTCTTCCCCACCAAAAAAAAAGGAAAGAAAGCAAAAAAAAAATGTGCTTCAATCTGTATTCAGACCTCCTCAGTTCTTTCTGGGTGATGTTTTTCATCATAAGTATTTTCAAGTTGTCTTAGATTGATGTATTGATGAATTCACAGTTACGATATAGTCTTACAATACTGCTATTACTATGTACAGTGTTCTTCTGATTTTACTTATTTCACTTTGTTCATGTAAGTGTTTGTAGGTTTTTCAAAAATCATCCTGGTTGTAATTTCTTAAAATAGCATAACAGTATACTTTCTGGTGCATTTTCTAGATGTGTTAATAAGAGTTTGTGGAGAGGAGCTTCATTCTTTACTTCTTATCACTATCTTGGCAAAAGTTGCCTGTGCAAAATTGAATATTAGCCAAATCAATAGATAATTAAGTGAAAAATCTGTTGAAGAAAATAATAAAGCATCTCAAAATTAAAATGCTATTTTTATTATTTTTTATTTTATTTTTTATAATTTATTTATTTTTAGTTTTCAACATTCATTTCTACAAGATTTTGAGTTCCAAATTTTCTCCCCATCTCTTCCCTCCCTGACCCTGAAACACTGTGCATTCTGATTACCCCTTCTCCTAGTCTGCCCTCCCTTCTATCACACCCCTCCCTTCCCTTATCCCCATCTTCTCTCTTTTCTTGTAGGGCAAGATAGATTTCTATACCCTGTTACCTGTATTTCTTATTTCCCAGTTACATGCAAAAGCAATTCTCAGCATTCATTCCTTAAACTTTGAGTTCCAACTTCTCTCCTTTCCTCCCTCCCCACCCATCCCCACTGAGAAGGCAAGTAATTCAATATAGGCTATGTATGTGTAGTTTTGCTAAAGACTTCCATAATAGTCATGTTGTGAAAGACTAATTACATTCCCCTCCATCCTACCCTGTCCCCCATTTATTCTATTCTCTATTTCGACCTTGTCCCTCCCCTAAAGTGATTACTAATTACTCCCACTTCCCATTTGCCCTCCTTTCTATCATTCCCCCCACCCCACTTATCCTCTTCTCCCCCACTTTCCTGTAGTGTAAGATAGATTTTCATACCAAATTGAGTGTCCATGTTATTTCTTCCTTAAGCCAAATGTGAAGAGAGTAAGCTCACTTCTTCCCTCTCACCTGCCCCATTTTTCCCTCCATTGAAAAAACTTTTTCTTGCCTCTTTTATGAGAGATAATTTGTCCCATTCCATTTCTCCCTTTCTCCTCCCAATATATTCCTCTCTCACACTTTAATTTTATTTTTTAGATATCATTTCTTCCTATTCAACTCACCCTGTGCCTTCTGTCCAACTGCCAAATACTGAGAAAAGTTTCAAGAGTTACAGATATTACCTTTTCATGCTTCTCTTGATTCTTGTGCTTGAAAGTCAGATTTTCTATTCATCTCTCATCTTTTCATCAAGAATGCTTGAAAGTCCTCTATTTCATTGAATGACAGTTTTTTCCCCTGAAGTATTATACTCAGTTTTGCTGGGTAGGGGATTCTTGGTTTTAATCCTAGTTCCTTTGACTTTTGGAATATCATATTCTAAGCCCTTCGATCCCTTAATGTGGAAGCTGCTAGATCTTGTGTTATCCTGACTGTATTTCCACAATACTCAAATTGTTTCTTCCTGGCTGCTTGCAATATTTTCTTCTTGACCTGGGAACTCTGGAATTTGGCTACAATATTCCTAAGAATTTTTCTTTTGGGATCTGCCATGGATCCAGACCCCGAGGCCTGCTCTGGGCCTGTTTCTGCTGGTGCCCCACAGCCACGCTGGGCTCTGTCCACGACCAGTGTGATAGACCTCACCTGTTGGCCTTCCAGGGTGCCTTGGGCTGGAAATCTCTTTCACTGTGTTGTTTTGTGGCTTGTGCTGCTCAAGAATTTGTTTAGAGTCATAGAGGGGGAAGAGCTAAAGTAGGTTCATGTTTCTACTCTGCCATGTTAGCTCTGCCCGCCCCAATGCTATTTTAGTTTTACTTTTACTCTTTTGTTGTTGTTAGATTGGGACCTGGGATTCCCTTGGTGTAAGAAATTCACAGTAGGGAAATTCTATCAATCCAAATTATCAGCTGTTCTTAGAATCTCTTTTGAGTTGCTGAGAGATTTTAGAGGTTAATTGGCTTGAGAAACTCAGTACCTTACTCAGGGTGACCAGAAGTAGACTTTGAATCCAGGTTTGCCTGACTATGAGGCAGCTCTTCACTAGGCCATATTCCTATTTATAATTTGTTTCATGTTACTGTTGTCTCATCATATTCAGTATATAAATAAAGGACTAGAAAGAAAAGCTAATGGTTAAGCATGGAATTTAAGTGTTGTACAGTGAAGCTTTATATTTTATTAATTTTTACATTTTATAAGCTTTCAATACATGCTAATAATACTAGCAAACATTTGCATAACATGTACTATACTATTATTATTTCCATTTTACAAACGAGAAAACTAAGGCAAACAGAGGTTAAATGACCTGCCCAGGGTCACACAGCTAGTAAATGTCTTTGATTGGATTAGAACTCAGGTTGACTCCAAGAGATATTCTCATCCACTGGATAAATGGATTTAGCTTTCCTTTAATGATGTTTCTTGTAATTTCTGTTTAAATAACAATTGCAGGCTAGAATTCTGTTTAGTAGCTCTCTTACTTGTGAGGTATTTAAAAATAAGGAGTGAAACCTAAAAACACGTACCTTTTCTTTCAGTTTGATATATATTCATTTATAAAGTGATGTGTGTTTGAAGTGGATTTTCCTAATTAGTTTACATTAAAAATTGTCTAGATATGACCCACTGAGAGTAGTACTTAAATAAAGGGTGATCCTTTGTGAATTTCCTTGAGGAAGTTATTCCAGCACAAAAAAAAAATCATGGCCATAAACTGTGAAACAGAAGTGTGACCTTTAAAAAGTCAAGGAGATATAATTTCTGGATAATCTAATCATTTTATTAATAAGGCTAGCATGTTGAGGGCAGTGGCATTCTCCATTGCCAAAGACAATCATGGCTGCAGCTATGGCCTCTTTGCCCTTGGAAGAGGGTGATTACCACTGGAAGATTGATTAACAATTAATGAGAATGAATATTACAATGAGGGGCTGGATTATTCTCATGAAATTTGGTTATATCATTTACTTCTAAATTACCCACAGCCCCAGTTTTCTTTATTTTGTTGAAGAAGGGAAACTAGACACATGTGCTGCCTTAGTGTGGACAAATTTCTAGTGGCTATGCATTGTGCTGCAGTCCTGACAATGAGGGGAACAGCAATAATAAGACAAGTGTGATTCATAGCAGGACTTAATAACCTGAACATTTTTACTGCACGTGCTACTTTGAGCTTAGAGACCTGCTAGTGCTGATGTGAAACAATTCTGGGATTTTGCTGTGGTTGAGTTCGTCTAGATGGTAAGCATAAAGCATTGTTGTTATGCCAAGCTCAGGGCACAGCTTGCTTTCTGGGTCTTAGCTCTGGAAAACAGGGTGTCACCTATTAGTTTAAAAAAAGAGAGAGAGGGAGGGAGGGGTGATCTTGTCTTGGGGATCCTGATAGCACCTTTCATCATAAGCCCTTCAGAGTTGTCTTGGATCGTTGTATTGCTGAGCTAAGTTACTCACAGTAGATCATCATGTAATATTGCTGTTACTGTGTATAATGTTCTCCTGGTTCTGCTCGTTTCACTTAGCAAAAGTTCATGTAAGTCTTTCCAGGTTTTTGTGCAAGCATCCTCCTGGCCATTTCTTAAAGCACATAAGTATTCCATCATGATCATAAACAGCAACTTCTTGTTCAGCCATTCCCCAATTGATGGATATCCACTCAATTTCTAATTCTTTGCCACCACTAAAAGAGCTACTATAAATATTTGTGTGTGTGTGTGTATTTCCTTTTTTTAATCTCTTTGGGATGTAGACCTAATAGTGGTATTACTTGGTCAGAAGGTATGTATGCATGGTTTTTTAGCCCTTTGGACATTGTTCCTAATTGCTTTCCAGAATGATTGAATCAGTATACAACTTCATCAACAGTACATTAGTGTTTTAATTTTCCCATATCCTCTCTAATATTTGTCGTTTTCTTTTTCTGTCATTTTAGGCAATCTGATAAGTGTGTGGTGGTAGTTTAGGGTCATTTGAATTTGCATTCCTTTAATTAATAGTGATTTAGAACATTTTTTATATAACTATAGCTAGCTTTGATTACTTTATCTGAAAACTGCCTTTTTCATATCCTGTGACAATTTATCAATTGAAGAATGGCTCTTAATTTGGTTCAGTTTTATTTATGTTTGAGAAATGAAATCTTTATCAGAGAAACTTGCTATAAATTTCATTTTCATAGTAATAAATACCAATTATGTATTTCCATTTCTCCCCATTCATCTCTCTCTCTCCCTCCCCTCCTTTTACCATATCCATTCTCAAGTGTTTTGCTTCTGATTTTTACCTCCTCCAAACTACCCTGCCTTCTATTAGCCTTTCTTCTTTTCTCTTTTCCCCATTCCCCTCCTTTCCTGAATATTAAGATAGATTTCTATACCCAATTAATTGTGTATGTTATTGCCTCTGAGCCAATTACAATGAGAGTAAGATTCACATGCTCTCCTTTTTCATTCCCCCATTTTCCCCACTATTGTAAAAGATCTTTTACATCTCTTTTATGTCAGATAATTTACCTAATTTACCCCATTCTACCTCTCCCTTTCCCCTTATCCCAGTGCATTCTTCTTTCTCATCCTTTAATTTTTTTTAGATAATCATACCAGCATATTCAGCTCACATCTGTGCCTTCAGTCTGTGTATTACTGTCCTCCTTGTAACTGCCCTAATAAAGAGAAAGTTTTTAGGAGTTATGAGTATCATTTTCCCATGTAGGAATATAAACAGTTGAACCTTATTGAATACCTTGTGATTTCTCTTGCCTTTTTATCTCTTTATGCTTCTCTTGAGTCTTGTATTTGAAAATCAGATTTTCTATCCACCTCTGATCTTTTCATTAGGAGTGCCTGAAAGTCCTCTATTTCATTTGTTAACAGGATTTTACTGAGCCAGCCTCACGTGAGAATAATGCAACAACAGGCCAGTCAAAGTGCTAGTAATGAGGTAGCCATTTAATTAACTAGTTTCATTAAGAGGAACAGATTTCCAATTTGGGAATTCTCCTGAGCCAAATTCCACCTTGCTGAGGTGAAGGCAAATACATAAATTACAATGGGAAGGGACAGGTGAAGGTGGATTACAAACATTCCTATTTCCCAGGGCTTGATTGTTTTCCCGTGAGAATCCCAGAAGTAGAAGAGAATATAACAATTCTAGAGTCCTGTGGGAGCAGTATCGCTCAAGTCTTTGGGGGTCATTACTTGGTGGCACAAGACCAGAGTTCTGTGACAGGAACAGATTCTACAGTTCACTTCGCTGAAGGTTACGTAAGTACAAGAATACCAGTGATGGTGAGCATTTTCAAGGTTTGATTGATCATTTCAAGAAGCATTGTGAGCTGCTTACAAGAGAAGCAATTACAAAGAATCTAATCTGTTTGTATATTCATTACATATATCAATTATTATGAAAATCATGATTCCTTTCACACCAATTTCCCCTAAAGGCTTTTTATACTCTGTATTACTGGGTAGGTGATTCTTGGTTGTAATCCAGGCTCTTTTGCCCTCCAAAATATCGCATTCCAAGCCCTCCAATCCCTTAAAGTATAAACTGCTATATCTTGTGTTATCCTGACTATGACTCCACGATATTTGAATTCTTTTGGGCTGCCTGCAGTATTTTCTTCTTGAACTAGAAGCTCTGGGATTTGGCTACAATGTTCCTGAGAGTTTTCATTTGAAAATCCCTTTTAGGAGGTGATCAGTGGATTCTTTCCATTTCTGTTTTATCCTCTGGTTCTAAAATATCAGGGCAGTTTTCCTTGATAATTTCTTGGAAGATGTTATGTAGGCTCTACTTTTGATCATGACTTTCAGGTAGTCCAGTAATTTTAAAATTATCTCTCCTGCACGTATCTTACAGGTCCAGTGAGATATTTCACATTTTCTTCTATTTTTTTATTCTTTTGATTTGTTTGATGGTTGCTTGTCTCATAAAGTCATTAGCTTCCATTTGCCCAATTCTAATCTTTAAGGAATTACGTTTTCATCAGTGAACTTCTGTACTTTTTCCATTTGAACTTTTCCGTTTGTCCAGTTCTACTTTCTAAGGAGTTCTTCTCTTCAGGGAATTTTTGTATATCCTTTTTCATTTGGCCAGTTCTGTTCTTCAAGGTATTCTTCTCTTCATTGGATTTTTTTGTGGTAGGCCTGTTCTGTTTTTTAAGGTGTTATTTCAGTATTTTTTTGCGTCTCCTTTTACCAAGCTGTTTGTTGACTCTTTTTTCATGATTTTCTTATATCACCCTCATTTCTCTTCCCAATTTTTTCTCTACCTCTCTTACTTGATTTAAGAAAACTCTTTTTGAGCTCTTCCATAGCCTGGGATAAATTCATGTTTTTCTTTGGAAGCTTTGGATGTAGGAGTTTTGACTGTTGTCTTCTTCTGAGTTTGTGTTTTGATCTTTCCTGTCACTTTAGTAACTTTCTATAGTCAGGATCTTTTTCTGTTGTCTGCTTATTTTCTAGCCTATTTCTTGACTTTTAAAATCTCTGCTTAAGTGTGGCTTTGCTTCCAGAGTCTAGGTGGCTTGTCCCAAGCTTCACCTTTTTTGTCTGTTTTCAGAGATAATTCTGGAGACCTGTGAGTTTTCAGCTCTCTCAAGGTTGTGAGATGTATTTACTATGCACTGGTTTGTGAGAAACCACAAGAACTTTTTTCCGTTCTGGAACTGTGACCCAGATGCACATTCCCTTGTGGCCACAAGCTCTGGTGTGCTAGTGTTCCTCCCTGCTCTGGGACTGAGACCCAGGACTTGATCTAGATCTACGTATAGGCAATGCAACAGAGTCATACCCCTGGTGCCAGCAGAGGTACCCCTGTAAATCTCCTTCTAACCAGTCCTGCAACTCCCTTACCATCTCTTGGTTGAGAGTTCTGGAAACAGCCATTGCTGCCACTAATTCATCCTGGGGCCCAGTCTGCACTGGACTGGACTCCACTCTCATCCTGGTGCAACACATCTTTCCTGGTGACCTAAGTTGTCCTGGGCTGGAAAATTGTTTCACTCCATCTTTTTGTGAGTTCTGCCACTCTGGAATTTGTTTCGAGTCATTATTTAAAGGGATTTGGAGGGATTTGGGGGAGAGCTCAGGTTTTTATTCTGCCATCTTTTTTTTAGTTCTGCCCTCCCTGAACTAAACCCTTCATATCTTAAGGAGAAAATGCTGACCAGTTGACCATTTTAGGGGAAGACAGAACAACTGAAATTGTTTAAATTTGCATCAAGGGTTCTTTGAGAGATGAAGGAAGAGGTGCTTGATTATAAGAGTGGTAACACTGGAATAGTTACTAAGAAGCATTAAGGAATCTACCAGCAGAAAGAATTTTAATAATAGGATTAACAACCAGTTGCCCTGGAGGTTAGAGCAAGTCAGTGGCCAGGAGCCAAAGAACTGGATCAGGCAGTCTCTTCTGGTTTTATCAGCTCAGGCACTTAACTTACTACATGACCATTGGCAAGTCTCTTAACCTCTGTGAACCTCAATTCCTTCATTTTTAAAATAGGGGTGATCTTACTTGCAGTACCTACTTACAGGGGTATTGAGAAAAGCAGTGTTTAAACCTTTAAGCATTGTAGGAAGAATGTTGCTGTGATTCATTTTATTCCCTTTGAGTTTTCCTTTGTGGCACCCTCCAGAGCCATGCTGTTTTTCCATTGGTTGCAGAAAACTGTTGTACTTATATTTATCTCTCCCTTTTATTCCTTTCGCCCCTGATGTTTTCAGTCTAAAACAGTGGTAACAGAGGAGATTGAAACAGCTCAAAGGAAACACAGGATGCGCAAATTTAGGTTGTCCACCTCAAATATTCACACCACCTATTTTTGCCCAATCTGTGAGTGCATTCTGAACTCATATTGGTCTAATAAGCCACAATTGGACACGTTGAAACTTGACTGTAGCATAGTGATGTCATTTTGGTCCTCTTTGAGAATGAAGGACAACCACCAGCTAGCCAGGTAGATATGAATCCTGATGTAATTTTGAAGTCTGTACTAGTTAAATGGGAAAAGGGATAAGTTGATTAAAAGATTTACATTTAGAATTTATATTCATTAATATGGAGTTAAAGATTTCAGGGTTTTGATCAGGGAATCCAGTCCTAGTTCAATAGTATATTATCTCCCTAACAAAGTTACAGATACTTATAGTTCCTTCACTACGAACAGCTATTCAACAACTCCTAGAGAGCTGAAAAAGATAACAAAAGATTTAGAAAATCATTAGGGTGAAGATGGAGGATTTGATAGGTTGCTTTTCCACTTCGCCAATGGACTAGGACAAAAGACATTATATTATGTTTGATAATTGATCTTCAAGGTAAATTCTCTTATCCTTAGCTGTGAATCTGATGGATGTTTTTATTAAGGCACAAGGAACCTGCCCTGGCAGCTGTTGCTGTTTGTTGATATGGTGGTGGGGAGGATTATTTAAGGAAATAATTTTATTAATTTTCTGAATGTGGAGTTGTATCACTAAGGCAAATCAATATTCACAGCACCAATATGACTATGCCAGTGTAGTTCTGAATCACAAAGTATAACAGACTCTCCATATAGAAGGCAGAAGAAAAACATTTATTCAGACACCTGAAAGCCACATCTCAACACAGAAAGCCAAATTCGTCTTAGTAATCAAGAAGTCAATACACATTAACACTGCAGGGTACTATTCCCAAGACTTCCACCGCCCCACACCCCACCCCCTTCCCCAGGAGCCTTCCCGCAAACACTCAAAACACTAGCTTTGCCTGCCAGTGTCCTCTCCTCCACCCTAACTGCTCTAAGCAACTTCCTCCCAACTCTGCTCCACTCTTCCTGTTCCATCCGTTCTGCAAGCTCTTCCTACTACATGTGACTTAGGCTTCCAGGTGATTTAAGCAGGTCACATAGGCCTATTAATGGGTAAGAAAGATCTTCAAATTAAGCAAAAAAATAGGTTAACAATGCAGAAGTGGAGAAAATATATGAAAAAATGTAGTATTTAAAGACTTTAATTGCTCCTATACTATTTCTTGGGAGCTAATAAAACTTAGTAAACAAGTATGCTGTTGCTGAAATTATGTAGAATAGCACTGATTGTTTCTTTAGTACCAGAGTTGTTTGCTTGGCCTTGCAGGATGGTTATTCACCTAACTGCTCAAGTACTATTTTTAGGCACTTAGGTAAGTAGAGTGTGGGTTTTTTTGGTCACTTTTACGTTAATGTAATCTTTCATGTCATATAATTAAGATTTGAAAGACAAAATAGTGTTAACAGATAGAGTTAGTTTCACACTCAGTAAGATTTGAGTTCATGTGCCAAGACACATGGGCACAGTGACCCTAGGTAGGTCATTTAACTTCTCAGTGCTTCAGGTAACTAAGTGATTGTAAGTTTCAAAGAAGACAGCAGTCTGCAGTAGTAGAACTAGTTCTTACGTACAGTTCCCTAAGCTATTGAATTCATAGGTCCAGTCAGACAGCAGCAATAATGACATGCTATTGAAAGTGCATACATTGTTCTAGCTTAAAATCTCCACTTGAAACCTTAAATTTTTAAAAAAGTTATTTCAATGCCATTGCATCTTTAACGTGTATTTCATGTATAGGAACAACACGTAACATTGTAGTTACTTTGTTTATTGTTTCTAAGAAGCAGAATGCTGAAATTATCTATTCTTTGATTTATTATGTTTCTAGAAAGTGACAAAATACCAGTAATGCGTGGACAGTGGTTCATTGATGGTACTTGGCAGCCACTAGAAGAGGAAGAAAGCAATTTAATTGAACAAGAACACCTTAAGTGTTTTAAGGGTCAACAGATGCAAGAAAATTTTGATATTGAAGTGTCAAAACCCATGGATGGAAAAGATGGTAAGACCAATTCAGTTTCTTTACCTCATAACGTGTTCTTTCTGTGATCCAAATAAAATCTTGAAATGTTCTAGCATCACCACTTCATGGTGTAGGAGACAGTACTTGTTTTAGTATAAGAACTCTTATTTACGTACATTTGCTTATTACCTACAAACTGCTGTGAATTAAAATTAATTAAAATTTACTGCTTAGGTAATAATAGAACTTCTGTAATATATTGCAGTATGAAATTTGTTATGACATGGGCCTTGTTTTAATCTTTTTATCGAGGGGAATTTTTATTGGAGGTACAGAAGGACTTCATTACAGTACAGTTTCACCTGCCTAATAGCATCATATAGGGTTAGTTTTCTTTCAGTTGATCAGGTTTTTTATTCTACTAGTATAGAATATGGTAGACATAACTTTTTAATAGTTGAAATAGTTTACTACTTTTATTGAGCTATCTTAATATTTAATATATTTGCAAAGTAGAGTGTTTATAATATAAGAATTTCTAATATTTAATTTTATAACCTAGATGGTCTTAACTTGGATAAAAATTTTGATAACTTAGCAAAATACAAGTCTTTTCTATAGCAGTGTTTAAAATACTTCTATTCTATTATTACTGCAGGCAGTGGAATCAGCTATGCTGGTAAGTATAACAGAACAGGTAGATTAATATCTTATAGATTTCTTTAATATTGTTTTCTTGAAGTGTTTCTTCATCCATGCTTGCCTTTTTTTGGGAGGTTCTCTTTTAAAACCTACACTGTAAGTATAAAATACACATACCAATAAAACATCTTCTCTCAAAAACCAACAAAAAAGCCCCAGTATTGGTTAAGCAGAAATTAACCTCGTAATTGAGTTATTAAAATTAATGATTAAAATCAATGATGCACAAACATTAAAACAGCATTGATTTTAACTTGTTTTCCCCGGCCCAAAATTGTTGCAAGAATCATCATTGTTGCAAGAATTTTGGGTGGAGGAGGGAGGGGGCGCCATGAGGAGAGGGAAGTGGGATTAATCATAAATTAGGGAGCAGCATGATTCACAATACAATGTTTAAGTTTAAAATGCCATTAATAGCAACTTGATAGTAATTTTTCTGTAACTCTGTGGAAGGTGATTTTTGTCATTTTAGCTTCAAACATTTAGCTAATGTGTTGTATTTAGCTTCTTTTCAGTTGTCTTAAGCTTGAGTTGAAGAAAAGTAACTTACACCCTCGATAGTTTTTGCTTACTCCATATTGTCAGTGTTGTGATTTCAATATTAAGTTTTGAGGATTAAGTGGAAGCTGGATGTTTCAATGTGAGGTGAATATAGGTTAAATCTCAGTAAATGCTATTACAAAGAAGAAGTTCTTTATGTAGTAGCCATTTCTGTGTTCCAGCAGATAGGCCATAAAAATAATGCTTGGTTGACCTGAATACAGCTTGTCATATGCCATCATCTTCTATAATAAGTGCTTTCTTTGATACTGCTTAATTTTAGTCATTCTGGAGTTAAAAAGGCCAACATTTTTTTTTCCTTTTTGATGTTTTATTAATGCATTTTTTTTGTACCACAATAATTTTCCAAAACTCCTCTCCAAAACTGCTCACCTATGAAATAAAAACCTGTTAAGTAAAGCCTCCTGATACAGGGACTTTGACTGACAGAATATACAGTATTTATTACCTGTCCCATCATTTCTCTATCAAGAGGAAAGAAAAATATTCCAACATCAGTTGTCTAGAATGAGTATTGGTAATTTTATCTTGTTTTTGTTTTTTTGTAGTGTTGTCTTCACTTAATATATGTCAGTTATTCTTCTAGTTTTACTCTTCTCGCTTTACATAATGTTATAGAAGTATTCCCATATTTTTCTGAATTCTTCATATTTTTTGTGGCACAATAGTATTTAGTGAAATTAATATACCATAGTTTATTCAGCCATTATCCAGTCAATGGGTACCCATATTTTGATCCTGGTTTTTAACTACTGGGAAAAGAGGACAATATGTTTTCATCATGAAAGAGTTTCAGTGCTGTTTGGGAGAACTAAATGCTATTTTAAAAAAATAAAATGCCATCAATGCACCTCTACTCTTCTACCTTTAAAAATCTTGTTTTCATGCTTTACTTGCATGTCTCTCATTTCTCTTCCCAGTTTTTCCTCCACCTCTCTAACTTGATTTTCAAAATTCTTTTTGAGCTCTTCCATGGCCTGAGCCCATTGGGTGGGCTGGGACACAGAAGCCTTGATTTCTATGTCTTTGCCTGATGGTAAGCATTGTTCCTCCTCATCAGAAAGGGGGGAAATACCTGTTCCCCAAGAAAGTATCCTTCTATAGTCTTATTTTTTTTCCCTTTTCTGGGTATTTTCCCAGTCAGTGACTTGACTTCTTGAGTATTCTCTTCACACCCACTTTGCCTCCAGATCTTCCCAGCCAGTGCTTGGGATCTGAGATTCAAATGCTGCTTCCAGTCTCAGGGCTTTGGGCGGGTGCGGGGCTGCTACTCAGTGTGAGATCAAGTTCAGGTGCTCAGGTGGGGGCAGGGGGGGGGGGCTCAGTTCCCTTAGGGGGTTTATGCAGAAACCTTCCACAATGGATCTGGGCTCCTGCCTGCTCTGGGAGCCTTGTCTGCTGCCGCCTCCGCTGCTGCCTCCCAAGGGGGCCTGAGTTATGGGGGCACCCCACTCCCCTCTTGGCAAGCCGAGAAGACCCTCTCACCAACCTTTGGGGCCCGCGGGTGGAGGGACCCGCGTGGCCGCTGGAGATTCCATCCCTGAAGCCTGCTCAGATCCGCTCCTCTTGGTGCCGCGCGGCCAAGGCAGGGCTGGGCTTGGCTCCGGGTCCAGGGCGCAACAGACTTTTCGGGTCAGGTTTTCAGGTTCCTCTGGAACAGAAATCTCCTCTGCTCCATTGTTCTGTGGCTTCTGCTGCTCCAGAATTTGTTGGGAATTCTTCTTTACAGATATTTTATGGGCTGTGGGTTCAGAGCTAGCGTATGTGTGTCTTTCTACTCTGCCATCTTGGCTCCGCCCCCTACCTTTAAAAATCTTAATTTATCTAAGCAATACCATATAAACATTCAAGCTACCCCCACCCTGCAGAAACAGCAGCAGCAACAACAAAAAACTCACAATATACAGGAAGATCCAAGAACTTAGAGGAGGAAGGGGATAAATCTGAAAGTACAGGTCTTCTTTCTTCTACTTGATTGAAATCCTTTTTTTTTAAACTTGGTAATTCATTACAAGAAGGATAGATATCTGCTCTCTTAAAGCTTAGGTATTTCAGATTGGGAATGCGATGACTATAATATATCTTTCGCATGTATAGTCACCAGTATTTAAAAAGTTATCACAAACTTATCACACTGATAAAGTTAAAAGCTTTGTCAGTCTTTTGTTTATTGTGTGCTAATTACCTCTAGGAATTTGTATTTTCATTTTTCATTAGTTTGGTAAATTCAAACTTTTATTTCCTTCATTGAAAATCCAGCACAGTTTCATTTAACAATGGCAACAAATGATCCCTTTACATGCATAACAACTGATTTATCTGCCATTATAAGTTTAAGACATTCTAAATAAGGAATTATATGCTTTAGGAGAGAAAGTATTTTTGGTTTTAAACATTTATTAGACCTCAGAATTAAAATTGACCCTGTTTAGTTGACATCATCATATGTTGCTTTTGCTTTCTATTTCTTTTCTATTTAAAGAGAAAATACAAACTGCCTGCTCCAAGTACATGAATTTCCCATCAATACTATGTATCAGATATATAGTATATATATGTTTACTTTAAAGATATATGATATACATTGACTTTGTTCTTTGTACACTTTCTGGAGTAAAAATCCTTTAATACGTAATCCATATTGGAGTTGATATGAAACTATTTATGACTGATTAAAACCTAACCGTTGCTTTCATAAAAAGCATCTGAGTGCCTAGTTTGTATCTAACAGTGTGTTAAACATTGTGGAAAGAGAGGGATGAGGTAGACCAAAGAAGTAGTAGGTAAATAATACACATATGGATTAGCTTCAGAAAATTACGAAACTATGAATATAAAATAGTATAGAATAAACTGAATTCATAATTTATGAGTCAGCATAGTATAGTGGGAATGGTACTGGATTTGGAAGGCAGAAAACCCAGGTTCAAGTCCCACTTCTTACCGTCATTAACCGTGATCATCTTAGGCAAATCACTTGATGTCTGTGAGCCTCATGTTCCTCATCAGTGAAATTGGTACAATAATATTTGTACTGTCTACCTCAGAGAATTGTTGTGAGGAAAGCACTTTGTAAACTGTATGTGAACTATTTTGTACACACACACACACTCACACACACACACACTCACACACACACACACACACACACACACTCACAGAAGTGATACAAAATTAAGAGTAGTCACCATGGAATTTAATTAAATCGGTGAGGTTTTCTGAAAACAGCCTTAGAGATATGTTACGTTTTGTTTTCTAGAAGTCCATGTAAGTATCTTAAAATAAATTGTCTGTAAAATGAGTGTAATAATACTTATACCACATACTTCAGAAGACTGTTTTGAGGAAAGTACTTTGTCAACTGTAAAACACTTAAGTAAATAACCTTTTTTTTTTTTTATACTGAAGAGATATATAACAGAAGAGTAATCACAGTAGAATGTTTTTAAATGAATGTGATTTCCTGGAAATATATTAGTGACATTTTTGTTTGTTTTTTGTCAGTCTATAAAAGTATCTCAGAATCAGTTGTCAAGAATCTATCAAGAACATCTAATGATCTCTCTATTCAAAATATGTTATTAGGTATTATGAATGTGTATATGTATACATATATGTATGTATACCTATCTAGAGGTTTAAATATCTATATAGACATGCATGCATACACCCATATATAAATACACAGTTCTTTTCTTCAGATGTCTTACTTGATATAAAATACTCTCAGTTCTGTTTCCTTTAGGACTTTTCTCTGCTTTGGTTATTCAGGTTCACTTTTGCTCCCAAAGAAATTAGATTGCCCCCCTCAGTTGCTACAGATTTTCTTTTAATAGCTTCAGGGTAGTGTGCATAATATGGAGAGTGCAGTCTTGAAAGCATTAATTGAATAAAAGTAAAACTTTCATTTATATTTAAATCAGTGCTTCATTAAATATAATTCTCTATGAAAAGCACTGTATAGTTCTCTCTGAAAGGAATAATATTTGATTTGTTTTCATTTTTTTGCTACCAAGTTTAGAAAATGTTTATTTATAGAGATTTCATGTAAATGAAAACCTTGAAATCTGGGGAAATCTTACTGTTTTGAGGTCTTTGTGATAAAATCATTAATTTTTCATATTTAAGTATTTCAAGGATTCATTATTTCATCAATGTATTTGTCTTCATGAATTGTTATTACTAGAAAATCTCATGACTTGGGGGCCCCTCTTTGGTAACGAACTTTTTTGATCATAGTTAGACTAGTCTTTTGCCAAGTAATTAGTCTTTCTAGCTGTCAGATCTTGTGGTCCATTAATACAGTCTTTAAGGACCCAGAGCAACTTCTACATCATGATGAGAAATATGAAAAATATATAGCTAATTGGAATGATTGCCTTCCTACTTCATTCATGTTCTGATTATTGTTTCAGGTTCTTGATGTTTTATTCTTTTAGATACACTGTTTGTCTCTCCATACTCACTTTTCTAGGTATATGTAATTCTTTTCATGCCAGTTTCTCTTTTTCCCACATAAGATCTTGTATCTAGGAGCTGCTTCTATTTTCTGCTTTGCATTTAGCAGGCAAAGGGTTGGGTTTTTTGTTTGTTTGTTTAGGTTTGGTTAGGTTTTTTATTTTCACCTCTGAGGTCAGTCCTTAACTTCTTCATAATAAGTGGCAGACTTAAAATGAACAAATGTGTTACGGTTAGTGGTTGGAGTAAGTTAGGTTGTTGTTTTGAAGTGGGAAAGGAGGAAGGAGAGCTCTTTTGGTCAAATGATTAGTGCTTTTTCAGGGAAGGCAGCTTTGGTGAAGTCCTGAAAAATATACCATGAATTGCTAATAGCTCTCTTCTAAACTTATTTTAAATTAAAACCTTTTTTACTTTTAGTTCACAAATTAAAGAATTTTAGAGATTGAAGAGACTTAAACAACTTTTAATCCAACCTATACCTGAAAATGTCCCCATCAAGGAGTTACACAGCTTCTTATTGAAGAACTATAGTGAGAGGGCGTTACCTCTCAAGGCAGTCCATTTCACTTATTAAAACTCTAATTCTTAAGAAGTTTCTGACATAAAACTAAAATTTGCTTCTTTGCATCTTATTCCTAGTTCTGGCCTTCCCCATAACAACCCTGCGGTTAATTCAACATATTTATCATGTTTCCCCTGAGACTTCTTCTAGGTCAAACATCCCCAGTTACTTCAATTAGTGGTGCCAGTTCATGGTGCCAGGACACTTCATCATCCTTACTGCTCATCTTTGGATTCTCTCCCACTTATCAAGGTCTTTCTAGAGTGAAAAATAGTATGGCATAGTTTTCCAAAGGTGCTTTTTCCAGGTGACGGCAGAACTGTCACCTCCTTATTCTTAGAAGCTATGCCTCTTTTAATGCAACTCAAGATTGTATGTCTTCTGGCTAATCACACTACTGACTCATTGTGCTTGGGGTCCACTAAAACACAGAAATCTCTTTCTGACAAACTGCTGTCTAACCAAACCTCCCCATATTGTGCTTGTGAAATTAATTTTTTGAAACCAATGATGTACATTTATCCCTATTTTGTCCAAGTATCTTCAGTCAAGTAACTTAGACTGTTTTGGATCTTGTGTCATTCTCTATGTTAGCCATCTCTCCCAGGTTTATGTCATCTACCTATGATATAATAAGCATGCCTTTACTCAGATATTAATAAAAATCATATAACGATACAAAGTCAGAAGAGGTCTTTAGGGAAATATGCTAGAAACCTGATAAGTTGTTACTAATGACTTCTCTTTTGAGGCTAGTTAAAAAGCTTAATTATGTTATAATCTAGCCTTCATCTTTCCATATTTTCCATAAGAATATTATGAGATACTTTGTTAAAAGGTTTGCTGAAATCTAAATGACCTATGTATGTACAGTATTTCCCTGGACTACCAGCTTAGTATCCCTGACCAAAAAGGAAAGGAAGAAAGAAGGTTAGTCTGTGCCAACCTATTCTTGTTGAATCCATGTTGACTCTCTTTCCCCCTTTAAAAAAAAAGATAATCACTAAGTATTTTTTCAGTCACACGTTCTAGAATTATTCCAGGGAAGTCAAATTTTTAAAATTAGGATTATTTCCTATCTTGTAGACAATTTATATTGCTTCCTTTTTTGGTTTGAATACAAAACATTTTTCTCTGCCATTACAGTGGAGGGTTGAGGCAAGTTCATTAATTATTTAGAATGAAATTATCCTAAATGAATATATTGGGTTTGAGGAAAGGTAAAGCAAATAATTTTGAAGTGAAATTTGGAGTATGGAGGAGTAAGCTCCAATACTGAATATTTAGAAAATTTTTGAAGTTTGTAAAGTATATATGCTTATGTATCTTACATATCTTCTTCCACTCCCCTGCTCCCTTGGGCTCCCCACCAAAACCATATATTTTGGCAACGGCAGGGACTAAAAGAGGATAGGATATGAATGATGCCTTTAATTTTTAAAAGTCAATCACCATGGTTGCAAAGGCATCCTGAAAAATTAATTTTTATTATATTTTTTGTTAGTTTAAGATAGTTGCGTTATCTGGATATTTCTAATTAGTGTTTTTAAAATAAATAATGGAACTAAAAATGTGGATATAGTATTGTTTGTAATTTTAAATATTTTTAGTTGTGTGTTTTCAGGTTTGACTTAGAGAGACAATTTGATCTACCTTGACTACTTATCAAATTTTTTCAGTGAATATTTTTAAAGATAGCAATTTATTGATAATAGCTCCATCTCCAGTTACAAGTGATAGATCGTTTTCAATAACCGACCAGAAGGCACATGAAAGAAGAAACATTTTTAATGACAAAACTTAATTTCACTTGCATGTTTTCTCTTCCCTATTGTGATCAGTGTTATTCTTGTAATATTAATGCAATTATTTGTAGCTTTTTTTGTCATGGCTTTTGGCTTTTATGCATCTTAACAATGCTGTAGTTAGCTGTCTTAAGCTTCATAAGTTTCTACTTCTTTTAATGACCAAAAGTTTTGAGTAAAATTTAAGACTATATGTATAATATTGCACAATAGAATAATACTGGTTTTCATTTTTTTTGAGTTGTATCTAACCTTTCTTTAATGTCACTTTTAGATAGAAGGGAGTGAGGTTAAAAGTCTAATACCTAAACACCAATGTAAATTAAATTTCACATATTTTATAGTACAATAACTGAATATGTCAGAAATTACATTGTAAGGTCAGACTTAAGATGAATTTTAAAATTCTTATCTTTTGGTAATTATATCAAAAGAAACTTTACTAATGCTTGACTTTTAAGTTTTATTTACCTATTACCAAATATGATACATCCTTTTGCTGTTTGATTCATGTTTATGTGATGTCATTCTTGCCAGCATCTTTCATAGATCATGTGGTTTGCAGTTTGGTTTTCCATTTTTTGTTATGCCCTTTTGCTTATGTGGAACTGAAATACATATATTTTTTTGAAATACATATTTTAAAAATCTTTTAACAACTTGGCTAGTCTTGTGAAAAATAACTGTCCTTATCTACTGTACAAATGCTTCAGTGTACTTCAGTAACGCAAAGGGCACCCTAACAAAACTCATTTGGAAGCATCTCCATTTGCTCAGTAAAGCTTTTTGTTCAGATGTTTAAAATGTATCTGTTGAATTAATAACTTGTTTATCAGCTTTCTACTGGATCATTCATACATATTTGGTAAATGTAAATAACCTTAGTGGGTGGGTGGTGGGTAAGCATTTAAATCTTATAAAAGAGAATTTTGAACTATACATGAACACAGAAATGACATTCTTTTGTTTATGTGATGCAAAACTTCTAAATACAATAGACACATGGTTGTTTTTAGCTAAAGATTTTAGATGCCATGTTTATTTTTGGTTTTCTCGATGAAATCAGATGATATATTTGATAAACATTATGAGGATGTTCTTTTCTCTAGTTGTAATTTGATATTATGTAAATTAAGCATTTAAATAATGTTTGTCCAATATAATTCATCATTTCTATTGCCACTACAACAAAAGACAAAATAACACCCTCGTTTAAAATTTACTTTGAAGCTCAGTGTTTTTACTTTCTTAGTTGTCTACCACCTCCCTCCCTTCTCCCTCCCTTTGTTCAAATGGAGAGGATATAAGGAGAGTACAGATGCTGCATGTCTTAAACGAAAGCGTTCCCAAGGTACAGTAATTGTAGTTTGTTTTTTTTCTCCATGTAGTTATATTCCTGGCTTTTGGCATTCAGTTGTTTGTTTTGGTAATGTATTCTGAAAGATTCATTCTTCTGCTTTTTAGGCAAGTAATATGTGTTTAGGTTCTTAGGAATTAGTAGGTGCCTCCTGTCCTTTATGCTTTTTTAATCTATAGTTAATTAGCTGTAGAAATATTCATACATTTGTTAATAAGATGTATGTGAGCCAATGAGTTAACAACATTGAAGTTATTGAGTCATTTGGGTCAAAGTTACCTAAAGAGAAGCCAATTTTCATCATTCCCCCTAACAGTGCTAAACATATTGTTCTTGCATTTTCAATATTCTAAGTGTCAAAATATTTGCTACTAAAGATGTTTTACGTAAGAATTTACATTGGGTTAGAAAGTAATTTATGTTTCCCATTTGTTAAATCATTTTCTAAATGATTTTAATACAAAACTTTTAGAACAAAATATTGGAAAATTTTCTTTCATATACACAAGTCTGAGTTTTTCTGCCTATCCCTTCATTACAAATAAAAATATTACTGACACAGTTGTTTACATTAATTTAAACTTTGTCTTGTGCTCATTGCTAATAGCATCATTAGGCAGATTTTGTAAAACAAATGGAAAAAGTTGACTTTCACATATGAATGATTTTTTTAAAATTTCATTTGTTACAGTCATACCTAAGAATCATCTGCTTTCCCAGGAATTCTATGGGAATGTGACATATTAAAAACAAAGGCTTTTATGGTTGCAAATATTGACTCGGGGTGTATCTTTAAAGTTATGTAACGGGCTAGAAGTCAACTTTTTAAATTTATAATTCTTTTTTCCTTTTTTTTTTTTTTTTTGAGACTGGGTCTCCCTATCCTACATGGGATAAAAATGCATTGGCCTCTTCTGGGCTCAGTACCACTGCAGATCAGCATGTGAACTTTTACTTGCTCTGTTTTCAGTTTTGGCCAGTTTGCTCCTCAGTAGGCTATCCACTCTCTGAGTCTTACCATATTGATGCCAGACTTAGCGTAGACTGGTTGCAGCATACTGTAGCTCTGAACTTCTGAGCTCAAATGATCCGTATGCTTCAACCTTCCCAGTGTCCGGGATAAAAGTTGTGTGCCACTATACTTAGGCATGCATTCTTTATAGTGGAAATTTCATTCGTCAGACACTCAAGAGCTTAGCTCTGCCACCAAAAAATAAAATAAAATAATTATGTGGCAGGTTATTTAACCTATTTCTACTTTTGTTTCTTCCTCTATAAAATGGAGTTAAGATATACTTATTTACAAGGATTTTGTGAGGAAAAAAATAGGGTAACCTAGATTGGTTATAAAGATCTGAAATATATGGTCCCTGTTCCCTTGGTTACCCAAAGTTTAGTATGCAAATTTTTCTTACCAGCATTCCTGAGAATAGAAAAATACTTTTTTGTTTTTATGTTTTTTAGTCCTTTTGAAAATAAGAACTGTAAAACAGCTAAGTGGTATAGTCAGTATCTGGAATTAATCTAATGATGGTTTTTCTTTAGTGTTCATACCAAGCCCTAATGTGGTAAATAAACTAAAGCAATATTTCTTGTAGTTTTTCCCCCATAACAAATATTTAGGTAAATTTAAAATTCCTCATTCAATCCAAATTCAAATTTTTTTCATGGGAAAAAAATTAACACCTGAATTAACAAATTAAACAACTAAAAATCAGTCTGCTAGGAACAGTCACCTTTTTGAGTACAGAATTATGCTGGATAAATAGTAAAAAGAGCAAAAATGTTTTACTTTGTTGTTAGGGGAATCGGATTGGTAATTAGAGACCAATCATTGGTACTAATCTCCAAGACTGATAACTACCTTAACAAGACATGTTGAATTATATTTTAATTATTTAATTAACTGCTTCCGAAATATATGAGTTTTCTTTAGGTTAGAGGACACAAACTTCCAGCAGAAAAAAAAGCTCCTAAATGTGTAGTTCCAGTAGGCTAAAACTGTTTATGAATCTCAGACTTAGATCATAACATTGCTTTTCTAGTTACTGTACCATGTTTTTTCTTGCCTCATCTTTACTGTGCCTACTAAGACAGAGGCTTAAATTACATAAGAAAATCTGTAACATACATCAAAATCCAAAAATGAACTATAAAGGTCAAATTGTTATGCCATTAGCTTGAATAATTTTAGGCAAGATGGGACAATAAAAATGAGATAAGAAGAAACATATCATTGCCTTTGAATTCTCTGAAGGGTAAGAATTTTATATTTACAAACATAGTTGAAGGGGTGAAATACAGAGGCTAATCCTGTTGTTCAGCATATTAAATGATGCATCCAATATTCACCCATTCAGACTATGAACTAATGAGACAAAATCTTGAGTTTTATGAACTTTTGATGATTTTCCATATAAAATCTAGTATATCATAGTAACCTTAATTTAAAGGTTGTTCTTTTTTTCTTTGCAACAGCTATTCATAGTTTCAAGTTGAGTCGAAACCATGTGGACTGGCATAGTATGGATGAGGTATATCTTTACAGTGATGCAACAACATCTAAAATTGCAAGAACAGTTACACAAAAGCTGGGTTTTTCTAAAGGTAATAGTTTTTTTTTTCACTCAACAAATGGAGAATGTTGTTTTTCCTATTCTTAGAAAATATTCAATGAAAAATTCACATATTTCATGAATGACAGTGCTAATATTTATCATTGTTTTCAACCTGTCTTATTTATTGGTGATTTAGCTGACCTACGTCATAACCTAATATTAAATATTTAAAGAAATATAGTTGAGCTAATAACTTTTATGCTTTTAAAAATAGTCAAAGGATGATTTTGTAGAATTAAAAATATATGGAAGCAGTGTTGTTGGCAAAGGCAAAAAATTAAGTATTTTTACAATGTATTTAAGATTTACAGAGGCCATTTTCACAACAATCCTTTGAGGTATATAGTGTAAATATTATTATGACATTTTTTGGGTGAGAAAACAGATTCAGAGAGGTAAAAAAAATTCTGAGCAAGTAAGTTGAATATGTGCATAGATTTTGTACATGAGTCAGGTACCCAAACTTTTAAAAATTAAATTTGTCCCTGACTGAGTCAGGTTGTAGTTTTTGTTAAAATTTTCAAAGGTATGTAAAAAATGCCGCCTATTATAAATTAAAATATTGGACTTAAGAGTCATGACTTTTCCACAGCTTCAAGTAGTGGGACCAGACTCCATCGAGGCTATGTAGAAGAAGCTACTTTGGAAGACAAGCCCTCACAGACTACTCATATTGTATTTGTTGTGCATGGCATTGGGCAGAAAATGGACCAAGGAAGAATAATAAAAAATACAGCCATGTGAGTTCTTATGCACATATTTCATAATTGCTGTGGCATGCTAAATCTATACCTGATCTCTTAGATTGAAGAGCTATTCAGACATTAAAAGGGTGTTCCTTCTTGTTACAAGGTTCTTCAGTACTAATTCTCATGATAAACAGCTATCTTTGATTCTTAAGGTAATAGAAGGCAGGCAAGGAGGGGAGGGACTGTACTTTTACTCTGATTATTAAAAGTAAAACATAAGGCCCAAAATGAAAATAGATTTTTTAAAAAATCAAAGCCTGGAGTGTGTCTTACTGTTTAAACTGGTATAAATTGAGAAGGTAATGAAGGTTATTTAACCATAAGAATCAAAACCTTTTTTTAATCACTAGTCAGTTGTATGTAACTAATTAATTGAAATACTATAATGGAACTACAATGTCATTGATCTATTTATTTCCTCCATTTGTGTATATCAGAATCATGCCTTCTCATCCTATTAGATTTTTATTCTTCCTTGAATAGATCCTTCATAGAAGGTTCATCCAGTGTTTTGGAGTTCTTCCTTCCTCTTAAAATCTTTTTACATTTCTTGGTACTAGTTTAACATTCTGACTGTCTATATGGTATCCTTCTCTCTTAACCTTTTCTATTCATACATTATCTTCTATCCCTTATGCTACTTGTTGCACATCAGTCATTGTTGGATTTATGTTGCAACCTGCTTTGTCCTATGTCTTACCTATTGTTGGATTTATGTTGCAGCCAGTTTTGTCCTGTTTTACCCTTCCCCTCAAATGTCAATTCTGGGGATGGTGACTATTTGCCAGTAACCTTGGAAGAATGTGTATTGTAGTATTTTGTGGAAAAAATTTTTACTTGTATTTTTTACAATATTACCTATATTTTTTTATGATACCAGAATTAATGTCTAAAATACTTATTCTAACTCCAGTTTGAGTTGTCCATGATTTTGTTACAAAGAAGGAGAAGGAAGCATATTCTGAAACCCAATTAAGTCTTTGTGTGCGACACTAAAGCCACAAATTATTTCATTTTAGAGATTTTAAAGATGTGATTTTGTGTAATAGTGAATGAATTTTGTATGAGTATTCCAAAGGACTTTCTATCTATACATTTTGCCTTAGTATTTTTATGGGAGCATTGATGTCAAACTTTTATTAGTCTTCCACTGAAACTTTTCTCAAGAAGGCAACTGAAGTTTTAGGGATGAAAGTTAAGTTCTTGTCCTGTCTAGATACCAACTCCATGCCTCCTTAAAGTTATGGCCTTGCTTTAGCTATCAGGAACTTTGACTTTTATTAGGGAAATTTTGAATAGACATATTTTTTTGTTATATAATATAGTATACTGCTTATGTATTTTGTGTTGGAAGAGTTTTTTAAATGTTTTCTATTGAAAGCATATTGAAAAATGAATAGGACTTGGAATTTTACCCCTGAAATCTAATCCAATCTATTGACTGTTGACCTGTTTTGTGCACTGATTTTTGTCACATATTTTAATACATTAATGGACTTTTAGCACATTAATGGACTTTTGAAATCATCTTGTCTACCTTTTCCATTTCTGGAGGTGGAACTAAGGCCCAGAGAGGTTAAGTAATTTGTCCAGGATAATAGGATTTAGAGCTGGAAAGAACCTTAAAGATCCTCTGAGTTGACCTTCTCCTCAACTTGGAGATGCAGAAAAATTAAATTACTTGACAAGACTAATTTTGACTGAACTGGGGCTAGAGTGTGTTCATTTATTTCTGATCATTATTTTTATTTTTGTAGCCTTATGTTTGAAAATAATTTCTGCATTATCCCAATATATATTATTCACAAGAAGTTATCTGAATGGTGGTCCCACTAATAAAATTCTGAATTGAAAGCTAACTGTTGAATTGTATTGAATATATATATTGAATTATACATGTTGTTGTTCAGCAGTGTTAAGTTGTGTCCAACTCTTTGTGACCCCACTTGGGGTTTTCTTGGCAAAGATACTGGAATGGTTTGCCATTTCCTTCTCCAGCTCATTTTATAGATGAGTGACTTGCCCAGGGTCACACAACTAGTAATTTCTGAAGCCAGATTCGAACCCAGGAAGATGAATCTTTCAGACTTCAGGCTCGGCACTCTGTCTACTGTCCCAGTTATTTATTAGGGTTCCACAAAATCAAAGAATAAACAGCCATTCTCTCTGGTTTAAACTCTACGAACTTATACCTAATATCAATATGATAACAAGATAGTAGTATTTTATTACCTTAAATAAAGGGAAATTTTATTTATGGGTGTTGAAGATCAGTTGTTTTTAAAAATAAAAATTAGATAAATTCCTTGTTTTAGTAACTTTCCAGTCATTATAACTAAGCTTGCTGTTTATACCCAGTTAATATAGCATTTGTTTTTATTGTAGTTGTCACAAGTGATATTTAATTTTATTGTTTAGAACAAAAATGTTAAAAATTTAATATGTAACTGTGTGCTTCGTCAAACTCTGGTTTGACAGGGTGTTACGTCAGAGTGATAAGGAAATATTGCTGTGTCTGGGTGACTTGATTTTAAAGATAAGATGGGTAGAAATATGCAAATGGAATGAAGCAGTAGAACGAACATCCCTATGTTAGGTTCATTCCACTAAATATTATAGAGGAAAAGCAGTCAAAAATGTTTCCCTTTACCTTTGTGCTTTCACATATATGATACTTGAGTATTCAAGATTGCTATACTCACCCACCCTTGGGGCAGCTAGGTGGTGCCGTGGATAGAGCACCAGTGCAAGAGTCAGGAGGACCTGAATTCGAATATCACCTCAGACACTTGACACTCACTGGCTCTGTGACCTTGGGCAAGTCACTTAACCCCAATTGCCTCATCCTGGGTCATCTCCAGTCATCCTGATGAATATCTGGTCACTGGATGCAGATGCCTCTGGAGGAGAAGTGAGGCTGGTGACCTGCACAGCCCTCCCTCACTCAAAACAAAGTCAAGTGCAAGTTATGTCATCATGTCTTCTTCAGCAACGAAGGACAAACACACTCTCACCCACCCAGTGTGTATATATCAGAGTCACATTCTTAAAGGAAAGATTTAATCTTTGGTCTTTAACAAAAATTATGGTATTTTGATCTTCACAAATAAAAATTTACAACTCTAATGAGTTTGAATATTAGCTAGAATCTATTCTGAAGTAATCTGATTTATTCATGGCACCTCAGTAAGCACTTTTCGGTTTATTAAATGGAGGAAATTTCTAGCAATTTTCCTTTTGCTTATTTTTTTCTCTTAAATTTTAAAAAAATGTATAGTATCATAGATCTAGAAAGAGACCTTTTAGACTATCTAATCCAATTTCTTCATTTTACAAATGAGGAAACTGAGGCCCAAGGGGGTTAAGTAACATACCCATGGTCACACTACAAGTGTCAAAGGAAGGATTTGAACCCAGGTCCTCTGACCTGTAGTGCATTACTATTCTACCGTATTACTTTTAAGGTATAATTTTCCACTTCTTCAGTTCACCAAACTAAGGCAAATCATTTAATATAATGTTTATTGCTTATAATTTTGTTATACATTGTAATGTATAGATTTACATCAATGACAGTTTCAGTCTTTTCAGTATGATTAAATGTTGAATATACTCAGCTACCTAGAAAACAAAAAATTTCCATATTACTCTGACTTCTGATTTAACTGAGGAGACGGCTATGTATTTATTTTTTTAAGACTTAAAAGAATTATTTTGCTGCTTTCTGTATTCTAGAGTCTAGATATTTAAGATTTGATTGAACTAAGTAGGAATACAGAAAAATTGCCATTTCAAAGTACCATATTTAGGAATAAGTTTAGGACAAGTTTAATATTTACTGGTTTTGTTGTAGAATTCTTTTTATCTTTTGCTCTACTTTATTCTAATTAAATATAATCATTTCTTGTTGAGAAGTAGCAGCCTATGGACATACATATAAATAACTGAAAATTATCTCTCAGAAGTATAGGAATAGATAGACTGAGTTATTTTATTGAACTGTCTCTGAAATAGAAACATAAACTTTTGTAATTTCTCCTCTTAGCCCCATAAATTCTAAATAATATTTCTTGGGTTGTACTAACTAAAAAAATTAGGCAAGGATATTATCTCTTTCTGTCCTTCATCATTTCCTCAAATCACTTTATGCAGTTTAGAAAGGCCATAGATTTCCTGTTTTGTCATATAATTCAGAGTCTGAAAGTGGCAAAATGTATGACATATTGCTTGTTAGTTTATTTTGTCTTATGCTGTTAGCCTCATTTCAAATAGACTTTACCTAATTAAAATTTATTTAGTTAACCTAAGTAAAATTTTATTTTAAATTTTAAAGATATACTTGTCCTATTATGAAACTCATTTAATATTTCATGAAATTGAAATCTAATGTATATTTTTCTTCTTCATTAATGAGACTTTTATTGCTTTTGACCAATAGCAAGGCATACATAGCAAGGAATAGGTAAGACTAGATAACGTTTTTTAATTTTCATAAAAGAAATTATCAGAACAATACATACTTTGCTATCTTAATCTTAGTGTTTGATATAGATCTGGTTTCATTTATAATGGTCTATTGTATGTATGTACATATAAATATATGATTATGTTATGATTTTGATCTAGTGCAACAAGTTAAAATTATCCTAGTTTTGACCACCCTAAAACTGCAGTAAGACTGCTCAGAATTGTCACGTGTGTGTGTGTGTGTGTGTGTGTGTGTGTGTGTGTGTGTGTGTGTGTCATATATAAGCCTTCGTCTAAAAATCATGGACCCAAAGAGCAAAGCACAGTCGCAGAACTCTAGGTTCTATAGTGAAGTTAAAGATCTGGAAACTACACAACAGTTTAAAAAAAACAAACAAACCTCCTTACCTGAACTCTGTCACTCATCCTCCCCTATCCAGTACCCTAACAATTGTACTTTGGGAAGAGTTTGGATTGAAGTGTAGTGCTTTCATGAAAAATATTCCTTGCAAATTGTGTACATATTTATAGTCTTATACCAAATTCATAATCAAGCAAAGTCCCACATTGTCATTGCCCCACAAATGTCTCATTCTACATCCTGAGTCCATCACCTCTCTCTCAGAAGATGGATAGTATTCTTCAAAATGGTACTCTTAGAATTGTGATGTTATTGTTTTGATTGCAATTCTTAAGTCTTTCAAAATTATTTGCCCTTCTGTTACTTTATAAATTGTTCTCCTATTACTTTACTTTGCATTAGTAGCTCATTATATTTCTGAATTTCTGAATATTTCTGATATTTCTGAAATCATCCCTTTCATCCTTTCCTTTCATGATCATATCCTGTTAAATTATTCAGATATTTCCCAGTTTATGGACAATTTAGTTGTCTACCTTTGTTTTGCATTTTTATTAATATTAAGAAGAAGAAGCACTTGTATAGCACTTAAAGGTTTTCAAAGCACTTTACAAATATCTCATTTATACCTTAAGACAAATCTGTGAGGTTATTATCAAGAACTACTATCAAGACATTTCCCCCCTTACATATGGATCTTTTGTTTTTCTGTCTTTGTTCTCTTTGGTATATAGGCCTAATGGTGGTATCACAGAATCAGAAGATAGGTACCAGTTAGTAATTTTGGAGTATAGTTCCAAATTGTTTTCCAGAGTTATGGTATTGATTTATAGTGTATTCTTGGCTGCTAAGGGCCAAGTTGGAGGTCTTTCATTTGTTCAGGGAGTCTAGCACTTGCTGCTTCTGCTTCATACCAAGCCTCCTCAGGTGAGATCCCTAGTGCCCTGAGTCTTCCATTTGCTGCTGGCAACAAGGTGTTCCCTGAGGTAAGGCTGGTAGGGGTTAGGCCAGGCAACTCCCATCTGCCCCATAGCAACCTCTTCCATCTGTGCTAGTACAAGGCATCTTCTGCTTCTTTCTTTTAACCCAATCTACCAAATGGGATATGGAGAACCTCCAGTGCAAAGAAGAGCAACCCTATCTTCAATTTCATATCTCCATCTCCTCTTGACCCTGTTGTTTAAGGGTATAGGAGTATTGTCCTCCTCTCAGTGATAAACATTCTCACACCTGGTCATACCCTTCCCATCCCAGTGACTCGAACTTCTGTAGATAATCATCCAAACCCCAATCCAAACCCCTTACCATGGTATTCGAGTCCTCATTCTCATCCCTTCCTAAGCCCAAAATTTTATCCTAACTCCATCTATCCATTGTGAACCCTGGAATGTCTATTCCTTAGTCAACAAACTTCCCTTCATTTTAAATCTACTCTTCTCTTATTCCTTCCATCCACTAGCTCATACTGAACCCTGACTTTCCCTGATGACTGAGACTCCCTGACCTCCTTTTTCAGTACTGGCTACATCTTCACTCATTCTCTATGGCTTATTGGTCAAGGGAGAGGAATTGGAATACTTCTTTTTCCCTATTGCCACTTCCAGGTCCTACCTTTTCACCACCCAGTCAAAATCCTGGTAGCTGTTGTCTACAGGCACCCCACTCCTACCCCAATCTAGACCACTCCCCTGCTCGGTGAATTTGATACCTGGCTTACAATTTGTCTCTCCTCCCCAACCCCTACCTTCATACTAGGGGACTTCAACATACATTCTGATTTTCCTTCAAATAGACATCTTAAACTCAATATGTCTAAAACAAAACTCATTACTTTTCCCCTTAAACCCTTTACCATCTCCTACTTTCCGTGTTATTGTAATGTAGGCAACACCATTCTCCCAGTCCCTCAGACTTATTACCTAGGACTCTTAAACCTTATTCCCCAACATATACTCTTTCATCCAGTGACACTGATTTCGTGACTGATCCACCAACAAGACACTGTATCCCACCTCTGGGCATTTTCTTTGGCTCCCCACCCATACCTGGGACAATACTATCTTTCCTCTCTTTTGACTACTGACCTCCCTGTTTTCCTCAAATTTCAACTAAAATCCCACTTTGTATAGGAAGCCTTCCCCAAACCCTCTTAGGGAAATATTTATCCTGTTTATAACTTACTTTGTATTTGTTTCTTTGTTAATTTTCCCATTAAATTTTAGCTTCTTGAGGACAGGGACTATCTTTTTCCTCTTCGTGTATTCCCAGTGCTTAGCACTGTGTCTAGCCCATTTAGTAGGACCAGATTATTGATTATTGAACACTGAGTTGTCGAGTTCCATCGTTTCTAGTTCTCTCTGTTGCGTTGATACTTTTTCTCTTTTTAACCACTACCATTGTTACTTTATAATATAGTTTGAGTCTGGAATTCCACTATTGTCTTACCACTTTTCATCATTTTCCTTGATAGTAGATCTTCTGTTTCCTAAATGAATTTTGTTTTTATTTTTTCAAGTTCTGTAAAGTATCCTTTTATAGTTTGAAGTATTAAACTGTAAGATAACTTCAGTTATAATGTCATTCTTATTTTATTGGTATGGCCCAGCAATGAGCACTGAATGTTCCTTCAGCTATTTAAGTTAGTTGTTCCTCATTTCTTAAAAGAGCGTTTTGTAATTGAATCTGTAGTTTGATGCCTGAATATCTTGTAGCTTTTTGAATACGTCTTATATTTTTTTTTATCACAGAGAAATGATAGATTTTTTTAAGGGTTTATTTTGTTGCCTCCAGTTTTGCTGAAGCTGTTGTTTCAGTTGGTATCTTCTGGTTCCCTAAATAAGTCATTATGTCATCTGTAAAAAGGAATAGTTCTATGTTGTCTTTACCTATCTTTATGCCTTAATTTCTTTTCTCTTGTGTTATTGCTGTTAGTTGCATTTCCAGAACTATATAACAGCAGGGAGAGAGTGGGCATTTACTCCTGTATTTTTTTGGAATGAGTTCTAGTGTAGCCCATTCTGCGTGATATTTGATTTTGGTTTTAGATAGATGCTTTTTATGATTTTAAAAAGCTCCTTCTGTTCTTGTACTTCATAGGGTTTTTAGTATAAATGAATCTTTTAATTTCTGAAAGACCTTTTCTATGTCTATTGAGGTGATCATGTGATTTTGGATGTTTTTTTTTTTTTTAATATGACTAAATTATTTTAATTATTTTTTAAAGGTTGAACTATTCTTATACCCCTGGTTATAATCCTAACTAGACCATGATGAATAATTTCTTAAATGAGAATTAGTGCAATCTTTTAAACAGGTTTGTATTTAAAATTTTTAATAGTTTCTACTGGATAAAGGACTGCTTTATCCTTCTCTGGTTTAAAACATTAGGACTATATTTGCCTCATAAAATAGCAGTCTGGAAAAATACTTTTTCTTGATTTTTCAGAACAGTATGGGTATTATGGGTACTAAATGTTCTTAAAAGTTGTGAATCCATCAGTACCAGGTTTTTTTCCTTTGATAATTCATTTATAATTAGGTCTCTTTATTTGAATTCATGCTGGTTGTTTGCATTGCTCTTTGACCATTTACCGTATTATACGTAATTATAACTTTGAATAGTGCAATTTCAACTTTGTACAACTACTCCAGGACATTGAATATGGTTACACTATTTGCATTAATCAGAACCTTGCTGTAATTCAGTTTCTTTTTCTGAGATTGCATTGAGTATTTTATGTTTTTAAAAGTATTCCATTTATATTCTCTTTTGGTAGCATGTAATTGTCCATAACAAGTTCTGATAATTCTTTTTATTCTGGTTTTGTGATTGTACTATGTTAATTTGCTCTTGATTCTTTCCTGTTTTTATCAGAGTACTTAAAGGTTTTTTAGTTTTTTCAAAGAACTAGATTTAACTTTGTTATTTTTATAATATTTTATTTCTACATCATTTATTTCTCCTTTTTTACTATTTTTCCTTTTGCATTTTTCTTGAGTTTGTTGATTTTGTTATTTTTAAAAATATATATTAAGTATAATATTCAGTTCATAGTGATCTTGCACGTTTATAATTTGCCAACATATATTTTTAGGGATATAAGTTTTCCCTAACTTTAGATATGTCCCATAAATTTCCATCATTACCATTTTTTCACATTATTGTTTCTATGATTTATCTTTGAACTACTTATTATATGAGATTTAATTGTTAAATGCCCTTTTGGGTCTGTGTGTTTTGCTTGGGCTCTCTGAACTGATTTCTGCTATTGTGTTATGGTCTATAATAGCTATGTTTACTGTTTCTTCCTTTTTACATTTATTTTCTATTTATCTGTTCCTTAATACATGGTCAACTTTATTTTTAAGGTTCAATGTTAGTGCTTAGAAATATAAATGGTTTTTAACAGTCTCATTTCAAAGATGCCATAAGTGTCTAGTTTCTTCAGTAGTTTATTCTGTTCTATATTTTCCATTAAATTTATTCAAAGTGGAGAGGGGGAAATTAAAATCTCTTATTTTATTACTGCCTTATGTCTTCTTATAATTAAGTTAAATTTTCCTTTATGAATTTAATTAAGTTATTTAGAACATATGATTAATATTGATAATGATTTGTTTGTTGTCTTGGGTCCTATCAGTATAAGGTAGTTTCTTTGTTAATATCCATTTCAGGCCACTAGGTGGCACAGTGAATAAAGTGCTAGACTTGGAGTCAGGAAGCCCTGATTTAAAATCCAGCCTTATTCAGCCTAACCCAGTCACTTACTTGGCTGGGTTATCCTAAGCAAATCATTTAACCTCTATTTGCCTCACTTTCTTCATCTGTAAAAATGGGGATAATATTAGCACCTACTTCTCATGGTGGTTGCTATGATAAAAAATAGTAACATGCTTTAAAAACCTTTCAGCACTATATAAATAAATGTTAACTTACCATTATTACTTAGGTACTGATTATTCATTTTTGCTTTGATAGTATGACTGCAATTCTTACTTTTTAAAATCTACCTGATGGATGGTAAATTTTGTTCAAGCTTCTCATTTTCTTTGGTTTTTAAATATTTTTGTTGCAAGCAACAGATTTTGTGTTTGTGTGTCTGTATGGATGTTTTGTCATGAATTGAGATTTTACCTAATTCTTCTTTTCCTTTCCCTTTTATTAAGTACTTAAATAAGTCTTCCTCTCTTCCCCTTCAACTTCTTTATTTTGCTTTTTTCTTTTTTGACAGTTTTTTCTAAAAAAGAATTTCTTTCCCTTAGTCTCTTCATTAATTTATTTCCATTCTCTCTGTTACAGTTTTATTCTTTAATTCATGGTTGCTATACTTATTTATTCTTTAATATCTGTTATTCCTCATGGAATTAAAACTTCTAATCTCTTTAGTATCAGTTTCCTCTTCAAAACAGTTTCTATGGTATTACCTTGAAGTTACTGTCCTTTCTCTATTTTTATGTTTTTGCTACACTCTTTGAAATATAAACTCCTGCAGGAGATGGAGAAGGTAGCAATATTGTGCTATGGTTGGAATTTTCCTGGATCCTTGATTGTGCAGTCTTTTACTATCCCCTGCCTTCCCTATGATCTTTTTTTTTCTTATTTGCCATGAAATCTCTAGGTCCATGCCCTACCACCCTAGGAGATCTCAGTTGCCCTTGCATGGGAGTTCTGATTCCTTTTATTCTGACACTAAATGCTGCCCCTGAAGACACAATTCTCCCCCAGAGGTAATGGTCTAAGGCCCAGATCCCTGTTGATTTTATCGATTCTAAGGACCCCAAATCCCATAATGGAATGTAATTCCCCTATGTAAGTGTTCTTTGGTGGATCCTCCTCCCACCAAAGAATTGAAATCTCCCCCTTCCTTTTCCAGTTCCTTCTTTTGCCTTTTTACCCATTCTCTTCTTTAGAGGCTACTGGAAATATTTTCCCTTCATTGTTTGCCATTGTATTGATTAGGGCACATCAGGCATTCATCTCTATTTTGTTTCTCCCCTTTTCGGCATCCTCCCATTCCTCAATGTACCCAAAAAAAAAAGATTCATCTGTAGCTGGGGTCTTTTAAGACCTAGTCCATGTTATTTCAGGTTTGTTCTTCATTTGTAATTTCCATTTTAGGTTCTGCTTTTACCCTTACCTCCTTGGGTACTTTTTGGAAGAAATCTGTTAATGACCCTGGTTGGGTTTTTTTTTTTTCCCCACCTTTTATGTGTCATTCTAGGTTTTTTCTTTATTTTCTGGTATATTTTATTTTATTTCTTCATAGTTAGTATATTTGTTTGCCTTTATTGTATTTATATTGTCTGAGATATTTGCAAGAATATTTTCACATCTTTTTTCCCACTTAGGAATGTTTCAAAAGTGTCTGTCTTATTCAACACCCATGTTTTCTAATTGATGAGATTCAGATTTGCAAGTTACGTAGGAATATTCTGGAACTAGCTCCAGCCAGCTCATTCAAGCCCATTGTTAAATTTTCAGTGAGAGCATTTACAACTCAGAATTTGGCAAACAAGATAAATCAAGGCTTGATTTATTGTTTTCTTGATTCTTAGACTAAAGAAAGAGATAGAGAAAATGTTGACAATGCAGATTAAATTTAAAAGTGTATCCTTTGTAAATTTCTGGGAGTTAACCACTACTAGTGAAGACATTATTCCATTTCTTTCCTTTGGAAGACATTGTTCTGTTACTTTCTGCTATATCTTATGGGTCCAGAATAGTTTTTGTTATTCACATCTCCTTTTGAAGCTCTTTCTCTTAGTCAATTGCAGAGTTTATTTTTTGTCCTTATCTTTGTGCAATTTAACCATTTTATGTCTTGGAGTTTGCAGCATAGGCTTTGATTGTTTTGTTTTTGTTTTTCCTTGAAAAGATCTGTGGATTCTTTCAATTGGAACTTTGTGTTCTGGACAGTTTTTCTCATAGTATTTCTTGTATTACAGTGTTAAGGGTTTTTCTTGTCAGGTTATACTTCGGATTCTTAAATTGTCTCTCTACAGCTTGTCTTTGAGATTAATATGTTTTGCTAATATCAAGATTGTGTTTTCTTTTAACATTATTGCTTTTTGCTTTTCTTCCAGATTGTCTCTTGACTTGTTCTCTATGTTGTTTCTTTGGAGAGATTCACCATCGTGGATTCAAGTTTTTCTGTTTCTGACAATTATTTCTGCTATGCAAGCCTTATACTCTACTTTTATGACTCTTATTTTTTTTCTTGAACCATTTGGGAATATCCTGCTGTGATTCCATGCTGTGTGGGGGAATCCACAAGGTTTTCTACCTCCTCAGGTGTTTATTCATTTTCCTTTGTCTTGCAGTATTTATATAGAAATGTTTGGACCAATTTATATGTCCAGTGTTCCTTATTAATTCATCTGCTTATATTCAAGCCTTTTAAATGAGTTTTCTTCCTCCTAAGGTCTTTGGTAAATTTGGTGGTTTTTTTCCCTTATATTCCTCTTGCTTACTTTCTGACTCCTTCTTTGAAGGAGACTCTGAGGGCAGGGCCTCCAAGTTAGTTCAGCTTTCTCCCATGCTGGTAAATTTTGTTTTTCGTTGGCTTTAGTCTCTACTTCAGATGACTTCTGGAGGGAAAAAACTGAGCCCAGCTCAGTCCCCTTGCCTTCAGGCTTGATGGGGCCTCCCATACACATTGGTATCCTGCCCCATTTCCCTCTGTTCTTTAGCTCTCTGACTGAGCACTCCTGTGCAGCACACATGCTTCTACCCCAGGCAGAGTGTGCTTCTGATTTCTGGAATTTCTACCTCCTTAGCTTCATTACCCCACAATGATGGCATGTGGACAGGGTAAGGAGTAGGGGTGGGGGGGTAGAATAGAAAGTGTGCTGGCAGAAACTGCCATGACAGCAAGGGGAAACGGATGAATAGATTTCAGATTACAAGCCTATCAATCCTATTTTATTGTACTGCTAGAGTATGGAGGCTTAGGAGGTGGGGTATAGGGAGAGAGAGGCTAGAAATTAGGGACCAGGGACTTACTTTCTCTGCTGTTCAGGTTACCTTATTCAGGTTCTTAGTGTTGTGGAGACCTCTTATGTATAGAATTCTTATTTTGAAAAGTTTTGAGAAGTTGTGAAGTTCTGATAAAATGACTAGTCTTCCATTTTATTGATTACGTGATCCATTAATCTTTCTTTGTTTCTTTTCTTTCCTTTGAAAACCCCTCCTTAGAATGCATACTTTGAAGTTAGTGTTTGTTTTGCTTATAACTGATTTTTCCCTGGAACTTTCCTCTCATTACTCCTATTGCTACTCTTATTCACTATCTTCCTCTTTCCCTGTTGAGTTGAATATATTTCTAGACCCAACTCTGTGTATATGTGTTTGTTCTTGTTCTTTTGACCAGTTCATATGGAAATGAGATTTAAGTGATTACTACCTATCCCATGCCTCTCCTTGTTTGTATAGTTTTCCTCTTACACACTCAGATTAGGTGAGATGGTAAATTCCTTCCTCTTCCCTTCTTCTTTCTTCATTTATTATATCTTTCCTTTTTTTTCTTAAGATCACTAAAACATGACAGAACCTATCCTAGGTTCTTGGTCTTATATAACATCTGCTGTCCACCCTAAATAACTTTAAGGTTCTGAGGGGATACTTATTCTATGAGAATGTAAATCTTTCTTATGTATAGTCCCTTCCAAATGATCAAATAAATTTGCTTCTTTAATATTTTTCTTAACTCTTATGTCTTTATTTCACAGTTTCTATTCACCTCTGCTCTTTTGTATCAGAAATACTTATCAGTCTTTTGTTTTCTTGGGATGTAGTAGATAGATGCAGTTCTAGTCCGGGGGTGGGGAACCTACAGCCTGAAGGTCACATGTGGCCTAGGTCCTTGGGTGAGTCCAAGTTTTATAGAACAAATTCTTTTGTTAAGGAGATTTATTCTGTGAAGTTTGGGTTGAGACAAAGGGCCACACTTAAGGAACTAGAGGGCCACGTGTGGCCTCGAGGTCACAGGTTCCTCACCCCTGTTCCTAGTCCAGTCCAAGTGTTGGAACAGGCTGAGTAAGGCCTTCCTAGCTAGATCCACCTCCCTAATAACACTGGCCTTTGGCTCTGCCCCTAGGCTTACCTGGGCCTAAAACAGCTCGCTGTGGTTTGTCCTTGAATTTCCTAGCCACTACTCATTCTGTTTCTCTTCCTGTTTCTTTGTTGGAATAGTTGTAAGGGATATTCTACGTCGTGCCTACTTCTTCCTACTCTGCTATCTTTTCAAGGGTGATAATTTTTTTAGACTTTCTAATTTGCTACTTTCCTGAAATTATTATTTCAATTAATTTTTAGTAAACTCTCTGAGATTCTCTAAGTAAATAATTTAATCTATAAAAGGCGATTTTATTTCATCTTTGCTTATTCTTTCCATTTGAGCTTTTTCCATTTCTTTTTCTTGTCTTATTGCTATATTATTTTTTTCTAGAACTGTATCAAATAATTGTGGTAATAATGAATCTGATGGAAAGACCTCCTAGAGATGTGTGTACACACACACACACACACACACACACACACACACACACACTTCCAAGATTTCTGTCAAAGTACTAAAAGTCCTTACTAGCAACCGCATTTCCTGTAAAACTGCTAAAGAAAAACTCAAATTGGTACCTGTTTTATTAGTAAAGAAATGTCCCTTGAGATTATCAAGTTTTTGTATCTAACAATTAGGACCCTAAGCCTTACAGAGATAAGAAATAGAAAAAACACAAAAACTGTATGAATAGCTAAAGTAAGTGCTTTGTAAAAATCCACATGCTAAAACTCATTTGTTTTGCTCTGTGATTATAAGGATTAATTACTGAGATGCCAAAATAGACAATGGCACAAAGAATTTAGTTGCTGGACTATACAAATTACTGTGTGCAAACATAATGGAAAATTGTTGTGTGATAAGAAATGAAGAATAAAGACACATTACACAGAATGAAGAACAGAAAAATGGGAACTCTCATACATATTAGCTATATTTATAATAGTAATACAAACAATAAAATCCAAAAAATGCACTTCAGAGTTCAAAAAGGGATACAGGAACAAGATGAACAGTTTTGTTGTTACTTTGCTGACGTAAGCCATTTTATTTATATATGTAAGTATGTATGTATGTATTTATTAAAGAAACTGTAAGTTACAAGTTAAAGTTTCATATACAGGTTTTTTGTTTATTTAAATCTTTAACATATGTTTATTAAATTTGCTAATTTTTAAAAACTTTTTTGTTGAAATTAAAAGTCATTAAAAAAAACTTCCTAAGGGATAAAAGCCACAGGAACATATGAATTCACAAGTATATTCTATTAAACACTCAAGGAACAATTCTAACAAACAATGTGAATTGTTTACTAAAATGGGTAAAAAATGATCCTACCAAACTTCATCTGTGTTAGGATTGTGATCCTGATACCTAAACCAGGGAGAGATAAAGCAGAGAAAGAAAATGTTAACCAGTATCTTTAATTAATATCATTGCTAAAATATTGAATAAAATGTTAAAAATATTAAAAATTAAGCACTATCATCCAGCAAGGCTTATACCACGAATGCAGGATTGGTTCAGTACTAGAAAATCTGTGAACACAATAGACTATGTTAATTGAAGAAAATAGTAAGGGAAATGCTTCTAACAAAATACAAAGTTCTTTTATGCTTAGAAAAGAAAAAAAGAAATGGCCCATACACTAATATGGTAAGCAATGTCTCTCTAAAACCAGGAACTAGTGTCATTTGTAAGGGAGAAAAACTAGGGAAATTTGTAGTAAGATGAAGGATGAGGATGATCCTCAAATAATTGTCACTCCAAATATTTGATGTAGTACTAGAAATGAGCTATCTTTAGGGCAACATAATGAAAAAAATAAACTGAAAAAATAAGCCATAGGCAAAGGAGAAATGAAATTGCCTTCAGATACATGATGGTTTACCAAGATACTCAACTAAAACTAATAAATTTAAGAATTTGAGTAAAGTAGGTTATAAAACCCACAAAAACTTTCTGTACATTATCAACAAAATCCATCAGAAAAAGATAAGAGAAGGAAATCCTATTCAGAATAGCTATGGAATATAAAATATCTGAGAGCATATGAATGCAGCTACAAAACACTGTAGAAAGAAAGACAGGCTTACATAAGTGGAGAGATATTAATTGCTCATGATTGAGTCATATCATTTTAATAAAAATGACAGTACTACTTAAATTACCTTATTTAGTTCCATACCAATAAAATTAGCAAGAGGTTCTTTTGTTTATTTTTTCCTAAAAAAAAAAAAATTCTTCTGGTGGAACAAAAGCTTAATGATCTCAAGGGATAGAATGAAAAAAAGTAAGGAGGAGACCTACAAAGACCTAAAAGTGCCAAGGTCTCGAAGAAACTGTCCTAATAATGATCATGTATTTGTTAGTTAATAAATAGAAATTTTAATTGGAAAAGATTAACATCTGATCCAGAAGCTATTGAGTAAGATATTATTGAATAAAGCAAGTGGCTCCAGACTCTATCTGACAAAAATTACCAGAAAAGATGTAAAGTTGTGGGGGAGAAATTAGATTTAGACCAGTATTTTACTCCATATGCCACAATAAGCTCCAAAGAAATAGATAACTTAGATACAAAAGGTCATATTATAAACAAATTAGGAGATAAGTGGAAAAATTAGATTTCTTGAGTATACATGGAGAAGATCACAAGAAAATGAACAGTTTTGGTTATATGAAACTAAAAAGATGTGTAGCAAATTTTTTATAAACATCTGATATTGAAGAGAAATAAGGAATTGATACAAATACCTAAAACAAAAACTATTTCCCAATAGAGTATGAATAGGTGTTTCTCAGAAAAATGGCAAGGTATCTAAAACAATATAAAATAATATTTCAAATTACTTACAGAATTCAAGAAATACAAATTAAAACATCTGAGGATCTACAATACCCATCTGATTGGCAAAGATGCAAAAAAAAATGAGAATTTTTGAAGAAGTATTCAGAAGATAGGCAGATTAATGAATGCTATTTTTAGAATACACTCAAAAGTTGTTAAAATGTACAGGTATGCTTTGACCCAACAGTACTCCTTTTGGCCCAAAGGTATCAAGGACAGAAAATGGGCCTATTTTGTACAAAAATATCTATAGTAGCACTTTTTCTTGGAGCTGAGAACTAGAAAGAAAGTAGATGCTCATCATTTGGGGGATGGCTGAATAAATTATGGCATGGAAATATAATGGAATATTATTATGCACCAAGAAATGTTGAACTGAAGGAAACCTAGGAAAACATACATGAATTAATGAGTAGTGAAATGAGCAGAACAAGGAAAATAATTTGTACAGTGCCTACAACACTGTAAGGTCAAATAACTTTGAAAAACTTAAGAACTTAAGTCACCACAGCCTTGAAGGGAAGTTGATCTAGATCCCTTTATCACCTTTCATAACATGACTTCATTGACACATTGTTCATTTTTCTCCTCTTACACTGCCAGTCTTATTGCTGCACCCCTACCCCACACTGAGTCAGTAGTATAACCCAGTATCAATAATCTAATCAAAAAAGTTAAGTTTACAAACCACAGTATTCTTCTGGTGTTCTTTAAACAAACATTTATTTATTGGCTACAAAAGGTACTATGAGGACAGCAAGATGGTGCAGTGAATAGAGTGCCTGGCCTGATGTCCAGAAGATTCATCTTTCTGAGTTTAAATCTGCCCTCAAGCACTATTGTATAATCCTGGGCAAGTCATTTAACCTTGTTTGCCTCTCCATTGTTTTTGTCAAGAAAATCCCAGATAGGGTCTCAGAGAGTTGGATACAACTGAAAAACTACTGAACAACAACCAACCACAGTAGACTTGCTTGGCACATTTTACTAGATAAAATCATTTTCTTTTCCTTGTCTTAATCCCATCAAAATTTCCAAATTCCCTTCTCCCACTCCTGGTCTGGAGTAGTCATACATGCAAACAAATATGGTCACATGTGCAAACAAATGCATATGCAGTGTAAATAGGAGGTAATCTCAGAGATGGGGGCTGGGGGTGGTGTGCAGGAGGAGAGGCAAGGAGGACAGAGGGACATGGGAAAGACCTCCTTGTAGAAGATGGGATTTTACCTGATTCTTGAAGCATATAAGGAAAGAGATGAAGGAGAGCATTCTAGGAATGGAAGACATGTCGTGTACTAAATAAATACCAGGAAAGCTATTGTTAACAGACTTCATAGAATAAGGGCTACTGAAAAGATAGATAGGGACCAAATTTCATATGTGATCCTGGAAGTAAGATAACCATTGGAACTGGTTGAGTTTGAGAAGAGAAGGCATGACATGGTTAGACCTGTGCTTTAAGACTGATTACTTTGGCAGCTAATTAGAGGATGGAGTGGAATAGGGAGAGAGACTTGAGATAGTGAGACCAATCAAGTTTGATATGTGGTAGCTGTGAGAGTGAAGCCTTTTCAAAATGAGATGTTTTGAAGGTAAAAACTTGTGTGCCTTTTCACTCACTGTTGCCCCTATGTTTGAAGTGTACTGTCTCTTTCACTTTTCTTATCTGCCTTCAAAATCAACCCAATTACCAAGTGTTTGGAATCCTCCAATTGCTAATTCTTACCCTTTTTCTGTAAAATTACTTTGTATTTGTTGTAAACCTGCAAGAAGCATCCTAATGTAGTGAATTCAGTAAAGGCTTATTGAATGAATTCTAATAAATGCTTCTTAAATGACTTCAGAAATGAGTGGGAAGTGGCAGATAGACTTCATGAAGAGACGATTTTTACTGTAGTTGTGAAGAAGGGGAAAACAATTCAGGTAAAAGATAAGAGACGAATTAGATGGGCCATAGGCAATGGCAGTTTATGAACAGAATAGTAAAGATTCAATGCACAGTAACTGAAGATAACCAATCAACAAATACTTCTTGAACAAGAAGTTTCTGACACGGGGTGTTAGAGAAGTAATGTATGACATATGGACCCTATCCTCATTGTCTAGGTAAGAAACAGACATGAATAATTTGGAGAAAGGTTGAATGCTAAATTCGTGGTATTAGCTTTGTATATTTAATTTTTAGAGAAGAGAAAATCAGAGCTTTATGAATAAAAGGAGGACTTGAGCCACTCCTTCTAGGATGAATAATAGTATTTTGAAAGCTTACAACATAAGCAAAAGCGTAAGATAGATGTGCATGTATATGAAGCTTGAGATGTCAGTAAGCATAGGTAAAAAGAGGAATGTAATTTCATAGAGAGCTTTAAAGTCCAGAATCAGATGCTTTTATTTACTTCAAGACTTTATTGCAAGTAAAATTACAGAAAGAAATTAATAGAAGAAATTGATTGGATCATGTTAATCCTGTTATATGATAGCAGAGAAACAACATACCAGAATTCTTGAGATACAGCTGAACAGTTCTTGGGAAAATTTATATCTTGAAAATTTTATATCAATAATAGTAAAAGAGAGGATCAATAAATTAAGTGTGCAGTTAAGAACACCAGGAAATAAATTAGTAACCCTAAAATAAGTACAAAAAAAGGAATCTCAGCTAGAGGAGAAATAACAAAACTTTAAAATATTAGACTACTAGAACTAATAAAATTCTTAAGAACTAGTTTCTTGTAAAGGTGAACAAACTCAATTAAAACATTGGTTAATATGGTCAAGAAATAAGAAAAGAAAATCAAATTGCTGAAATAAAAAACGAAAAAGTAAGTTTAAATAAGAAAGTGATCAGAAATTACAGTTTATAATTATATTCTCAAAAAAACTGGGAAATTCAAAGAATATTGATGAATATTGAATTGATAATTTGTGAAATTAGGGTAGGCATGCCCAGCTCTTTGGGTACTCTCCAGAAAAAACCACATCTGGCATCAGGAAACAGAGTGGCAGTTACATTTTAATTAAATTTAATTAAAGCACAGAGGGTTTCTTGGAGCAAAAAGCACAAAAAATAGACAAGTGGCAAAAAGGGTACAGAGGCAGATAATGTGAGGACAAGGGATTATCGGGTGATAAAGGCAGGCAATCTGAGGAATAGAGGATTATGAGTCACTTGCATAACCATAGATTGGAGCTGGGAGCACTCATACAGCATGGACCTTTAGAAGTTTAAGAGTGCTGGGAACATTGGGGGAGGGTGGAGTTTGAGATCTCATTTTGTAGGGTTTTTGGGAAAAACAGACTCTTGGCCATATCATTTCAGAGTTGTCAGTAAAGCATGACTACATCTTAAAATTATCAACACCATTTGGCATTCTGTTGGTCTTACATCATAGGACCAAAAGGCCCAGACAGCAGTGCCTAGAAGGCTTCTGCTGATTCAGCACATTACTAGGATGTGAATTTTGGTTACTATATACAAATACTACTAAATACTAAATACTATATATAATACAATTTGTAAATTATGCTCGTTTGATCTTTGGGATGGTTTGTACATGACTTCTAGGTTCCCCTTTGCCTGTTATTTCCTGCTTACTACTACCTTATACTGGCTACTTAAAAACTTAATTACTATATTGACTAAAAAGGGCAACAGGTAGTCAGGGGAACCAGAACAAGATACAAAAATACAAAATACCTGAAGATTAACAAAATAAGAAATAAAGATCTTAATTCAAACTCAGGAAAATGAATAAGCTATATATTAACTGCCCAAGGAGAGGGGAGGGGGACCTCCAGGCCAAATGTATTTTATGAGTTAATTCTACCAAAATTTAAAAAGGAGTTAATATTTATGTTGTAAAAACTGTTCTCAAAAAAAGAAATCAGAAACCAAACAGCTTTTATGAAAATGTGGGCCTAGGATCCAAACCAGGGAGAACGAGATCTATAGAACAATGTCATTAATTAATATCTATTTTAAGGTAAAATTCTTACCAGAAGCCTATGGCATATCCAGAAAATAATTTACTATGACTAAGTATATGAGAAGTGTTCAGCATTGAGGCAACATTCTCCATGATCATATCAATAACTAAGCTAACAAAAGCTGTAAGATTGTTTCAAAAGATGCGTTAAAAGCCTTGGACAAAATATAGCATATTTATATGCCTTAAAAAGAATAGGCACAAAAAGGACATTTTTATATGGTAAAAGAATTAACAGTTTGCATTGGAGGACTGCTAGGACCTTATTCCAGTACAAAGAGGTAAAAAGCAAGGTGTTTAACAAGCACAAAATTGAAAGCATATACATTGTCAGAGAAGAAGCAAAATTTTCCGTTTGTAGAAGAATGAGAGAAGAAATTAAGGAAATAGCTGTAGGTGACAGGATGCAAATATTTTTACAGGATCATTTAATCCACAAAAATTTATTAAGCATTTTTTAATAGGCTGAGTGCTGTCCTAGGTGCCATAAAGGGCAAAAATGAGGAGTCCTTGTTATCAAGGAACTTACATTCTATCAAGGGAGACAATTGTGTGTATGTGTACTCAAAATAGAATACAAGATAATTAGGGGGAGGGAGGGCACTAACAACTAGGGACATAATGAAAAGTGTCATGTAAACAGTGGTGCTTGAACTGAGTTTTGAAGTAGACAACGTGTTCTTCACCTTTTACCTTGTTCAAAGCAGTAGGAACAGCCAGTGCTATTGAGAACCCAGAAATGGAATAAAGTTAGAAGACCAGTTTGGGTAGACAATAAAATTAGGGAAGAGGAGTAATATATATGGCTCAGAAGGTAGTCTGTCTCCAGAGCATACTCCTAATTCTGCTATTTCTCTATGAAGTACAGTGAGGAATATCTTCCATCTTCCCTCTTTTTTATGTATTATCTTCCCCCATTAAAATATAAACCCTTTGAGAGTAGGTACTATTTTTATTTCTGCTTGTATCTGTATTCCCAGCCCTCGCGTTAACACCTGACAAGTAGACTTAAATTCTCATTGTTAACTTTAAGTGACAAACAAAAGAGTCACTTGTATTTGATGATGGAGATGATAGTGAGCTATTGGAATTTATTAAGTAAGGAGATGATGTGTTCAGACTTGTGCTATGTTTCCTAAAGCACAGGTCTGACCATATCGTGTCCTGTTCCCCTTATTCATTCAACTACTGTGGCTCCCTATTACTTACAAGATTATATATAAAATACTCCATTTAGCGTTTAAAATTCTTTATAACTTAGCATCTGACAGCTTTTCCAATCTTCTAACACTTTATTCTTCATGTCCTCTACACTCAAATGACACTGGCCTCTTTACTGTTCAGTGTACAAGATAATCCATTTCTGATTTATTGCATTTTTACTGGCTATCTCCCATGTGTCATCTCCACCTACTGGCTTTGGTAACTTCCTTCAGGACTCAGCTCAAATCTCACTTCTGATCCTCTTAATTAATTAGTTAACCAGTAAATTAATTAAGGCTACCTTCCCCCTGAGATTACCTTTTTTCTATCTACTCTGTGTACATCTTCTATGCACATATTTGTTTGCCATATACTCCTTCAAGTGATGTGATTATTTTTACTTTCTTTGTAACACTAGCGCTTAGGACATTTCTTGTTGACTATTATATAGACTGTTACTTTAGTAACATCTGTGGATGCCAGATTGGAGTGAAAAGATATTTGAGGCAGGGGGATCAATTAGGAAAATATTGCAGTAGTCCAGGCAAAGGGATCAGAGCCTGAACTAATGAATGGAGAGAAGAGTGATTGGATGTAAGAAATGCGTGGAAGTAGAAGACAAGATTTCGCTACTTATTGAATACATAGGTGACAGTGATGAATCAAGAATGATTCAGAGGTCTCAATCTAGTCTTGGATAATTAGAAGGATAGTGTTGCCCAGAAGAATAATAGAGAAATTAAGAAGGAGGGTTGCATACATTTCTTCAGAGAACTCCCTAGGAGGAATGGCTTCTGCCAATGAAGTTCATATGATCTACTTGCAAGTTATAATCTTAGGAACTGTTTAGACAATATGTATTTATAAGTAACAGAACTTGGACCTAGGTTTTCCTGATTCTGAAGTCAACGCTTGAGAATACAAAATAAATCTACAAAAAGAATCAGCTTTTCTAATATAATATTGACAAAAAAAATAAGAAAAATTCGTTTTTTTTTTTAACTAAAAAGGAATAAGATGTGGGAGTTCACCTATCAAGACAAGACACATAAGAAACAGAAGCATCTGAAAACAGCAACTCAATGTTTGATAGACCTAAAACCATAAATTATTGAGGGAAAGACTCCCTTTTTGAGAACTGCAAGGAAAACTGGAAAGTCAATTGACATAAATTAGGTTAAAAGAGAAACCAAGTACCACAATAGTGTTTAATGGAAAAGCAACCTGAATATAAAATGTCATACTACTTAAAAGGTAGCAGAAAACTAGTTCAGATCAGGTACCTTCCACAGTTATATAGCCAGAGGAAAAATTCTCAACCACAAAAATGATAGAAAAGACTTGTGAAAAATAAAATCAATATCTTTAATTATATGAAATTAAAAATATTTTGCACAGTGTCAATGGCAGAATTAGAAATGATAGACATGTGAGTAAAATATTTGCATGAAATAACACCCATAAAAACTGATACTAAAGTGCATGGGAAATTGAAAAAAATACAGAATGCCAGGAGTCATTCCTTAGTAGGTAAATGGTCAAAGAAAATGAGCATTTTTAATAGATAATAGAATTTTAAACTATAAATGATCATGTGAAAACATGCTCCAAAAATAGTAAGAAAACTGAAAATTAGAGAGACTCCAGAATTTTACCTTAAAACATATCAAGGCAAAGATGATAAAAAATGACTGTTGCTGTTGGTAGACGTGTGGGAAGACAAATAGGCTGTGGTAGAGCTGTGAGGTGATCTAACTACTCTGGATTTGTTTGTGGAATTATGCAAGAAAGTTACTTAATTGTCCTTACTTTGCATCCATTTATAAGAAAATCCAAGAATGCAGTATGTGGTTATTACCAATTATGTGTACTCTTTGTGATAAATCTGGAAACAAAAAGGGTACCCTATCAATTGGGAAATAACTGCTATAGTATGTATAATTGACAATCATGAGAAATTAAACTTGAGGGAATAAGCAGAACCAAAAAAATAACGTACCCAGTTATTACCGTTTATATGGGAAGATTACTAAAAAGAAGCTGACCTGGGTGACTGAAAAATTAATAATGGTCCTAGCAAATAGTGATAAATACATGTTCTCCCTCACAGCAAAGATGGAAAACTTAAGGGACAAAATATTGTAGACATTATTAGATTCATTTACCTTGTCTTTGTTTTTAATTATTTTTCTTTATCATATGGGAAGTTTCAGTCTGGAAGGTACAGCAGGTTGAAATAATTGTGAGATAAAGCCAGAAGGCATCATTAAAAGATATTTCTTTTAAGAGCAGCCTTGGGGCTCAGAAATTGTAAATGATTACCTAATCTCATAGATAGTAGAAAGTAGTAAAGCTGGGGTTTGACTCTAAATTCAGTGTCCTTTCTACTATAGAGTGTGTGTGTGTGTGTGCACACACATAAACACACACACACACATATATATTATGTAGTATTCTGTGTCTGTAGCATTCTATTATGGACTTGAGCATATAAAAAATATTCCCATTACAGGTCAACCCAACATTTGGAATCACTGTTAATAGAAGTCCTTTTTCAGGGAAACAATTCCTATAGGGCAGGGACTTTTTCATTTTTGTTTTGGGTAGCCACTTTTTATCACACTACCTGGCAAGTACTAGACATTTAATAAATGTTTGTTTACCTGCATAATTGGTTATACAGTGCAGTATGTATGCCAAATGTACACTTGTAGAATTCTTAATCAGCCCATATACCACTTACTGTGTCTCTTGTGTCCCTTAGAATAAATTGACTTTGATTAAATTTGTCCTCTTTCCACATTAGGTGTTGAATCATTTTTTCCATCGCTGTAATCAAAATATTTTTCTCTCTGAGATTTAAATTCGCACTTAATTCAGGAAGCATTTTTGCCTTTATATGTGTCATTGTATATAGTTTATATGTATTGCAGTTCTCCCACACAACTTCAAATTGAGTGTTATTAAAATGGAAAACCTATTCACATGATATTTATATATACTCATAAAATTTGCATACATATATCAAAGTATTCTACATTAATTTTAAATTTTTTGTGAAGTCTTAAGTGACTCTATGAAACTGTACCACTGCAACTGCTTTAAAAACATTAGTATTACAGTTTCAAGAAGTCCGTAGCATTCATTTTTAAAAGAAACCACATAAAACCACATATCACCAATTCCATGGCATTATATGCATGTTTATAGTATTGTGTTGAGTGTGAATGGTTACTACCTCTTTAAAATTATGATTACTAACCACAAAATTAATGTACACCTTCCCCCTCAGTGGTGGATAAACATTTGTAGATAATAATTGAGTATGAAGAGAATTTTTTTGAGAACTTGCTTGTGCTGTTTCTTTTAAATTTTATTTTAGCCCTAGCAAAATCTGTATAAGCATATACATAGCTTTAGAGTTGGAAGAGACCCTAGAGGTCATCAGACACAGCCCCCTCATATTACAGATGAAGAATCTGAGGCCCAGAGAGGTTAAGTGACTTTCCTCGGGATTGAACAGCTAGCAGGTATCTGAGGTAGTATTTGAATCAGGGTTTTTCTGATTCTATCTTACTTATGAATACATAAATCAAATTAGCACTCTTAATTGGTAAAAAGCAAATCTGATGAATAACTGAGGTATTTCTAAATCAGGAAAACTTAGTACAGCATTTGCCAGTGACTTTCCTGTCTCTTTCCCCAAGGCTAGTAGTATTAAATGTGGGGGAAAAAATGTTAGAACATCTATTTCTAGATTTTTTATCTAAAAGCAAAAGAAATGAAGCTTTAGCTTCTTTTAATGAGTAGATTGACCCTGGTGTCCTCACTTGGTTTATATGTTATATGATCACATATACATGATCTGAAGAGTGGAAATTTTCAGAGTTGATATTGGCACTCTCATATTGTACATTTGCTTTTAGATTATTACAAAGCACTACAAGTTAATATGTGCCCAAATTATAAAACAGGCAAGTGTTCTAAAAGTATTCCTATAAAGAAAGCACACACTAAAAATAATTCTAAAATTGTCAACACAAGCAAACAACAAGAAAATAGCAGAGATAACAGTTCTACAGTACAGAATTCTGCATTAGCCGTATTATGATGTAAAAACAATACTGGAATAATCAGATCTAACAAGTCAGCTAAAAAAATTCATTTATCAAGATTACTTGAAAAATGGATTTACATCTATTTTTATTAATGAACTTCACCCTAAGCATATATTGTGCCTTCAGAAAATAGCTAATGGTCATATGAAGCCTTCATGATTAGTAAAATATTTAAGAACTACTTTTGTTGCCAAATATGTCACCTTCCAAAATTCTCATATTTTCACTTTTAAAATTCTAAGCAGAATATTCCAACATGTTTAAAAGTCTTCCACTAATTAGAGTGGGTTTCAAAGCCATTTTTCAAAAGAAGCAACAATTTCACATTAGTCTGCAAGTACAACTTACTGATATAACAGCAAATATAAATATACTAGCTGAATTTCAGCAAAAATCTTTGCATAGATGCAGCCACTGATATACTTCTTCCATTTAGATATTTATGAAGCGTCTTTTCCAGCAGTAACAGTCATTAAAACCAAATGTTGAAATATAATCTAAACATAGAGCCCCAGGACTTGGAATTCATGCATTTCAATTTTTAAACCAAGTTTTTTTAAAGTAATGAAACTTTCCATCACAAATAATAATATTTTGTGAATTAAAATACTTGTGCTATTAAAAAGCAAAATAAAAATTATTTTAAAATATTACCTCCTCTTTAACTACTATTTTGTGTAAGTTTTACAATATACATGATGGTCAAGCTGTCTGTGGTACATAATTTGTAAATATACACATACATGTGTGTGTGCTCAAAAATTTTTAATAATAAAAGAAAATAAGCATAACAGTAATAATATTTATATAGTGCCTGCCAGGCATTATTCTAATCACTTTACAAATATTACTTCATTTTATGAAACAAAAAAAGTATAGGCCCTATTTTATCACATGCTGTGCTAACACTTGTTACAGCTTCTGGTGCCTGAACTATGCCATACCAGTGACCCCACTCTAGGAAACATTGTGCTAGAAAAGGAAGGAAGAAGAAAAATAGCAAAAAAGAAAAGGAAATGGAAATTCCTGGAAATCAGAAGCTTAATCAAAGGCAAGAATGCCTTATTTTATTATGATTACCACTAACTTACATATCTTACATGCAGCTTCTGTAATTATTACTGGATTTACTCTTTTTGTTTGTTTTAGCATTATAGTAACTTAACGACAAATAATCTTGGGAGTTAGATAGAGAAACCTTTAAGATGCACCTGGTTTGGGATGTATATCAAAGAGATATGGCATAGTCCTAAGCATGTATTATATATCTTTCTGGAACTTCAAAGGTAGGACCAATCATTCAGAAGAAGTATTCTGGAAATGTTGTTGTTGTTGTCGTGTTAGTCTTTTGTTTTGGAAGAAGACCAGGGCATCAGAGAAATGGTGACGTGACTTGCATGTAGTGAAGTACCTCATGTAGAATTGGAATAAAAATACAATTTAGATGCCTAAACATAAGATAAGCTAACATAAATCTTAATAGTTTCTCATGTAAATTTCAAGCCTCTGAAGGAGAAAAATACATTATTGCTAAAAAATATCTAGGTCCATTTGGCAATATTGCCAATATAAATTAAAATATTCTTGACCCAAGTTGCACAATTTCCTCTGGGTTCCATTTTTTAAAATTTAAAACTTATATTTGTTACTAAAATGTAATAATTATAAAAGTTAAACAAATACAGAAATAATATATTGTATATATGCATTTTGATTTAATCACTATATTAAATCACTTCTTGACCTCTGCCTATTCAGTGATTATGATGTGGTGATCCTGATTTCCTGATATATTTTTCTCCAAAGGTCATTGATAATGACTATTTTTAGCATGACTTTTATTACCCAGATAAATTAAGACTATGATGCTGACATGTGGAATATAGCCAAAAAAAAAAAAAAACCCACAGGCTTAAAAAACTAAAATAGTTTTGGGAGGTCATGAGGAAGAAAAAAATATATATGTATTGGATTTAGAGTGTTTTTTAAAAGATTATAATGCCTAGCCTATGCTCTTAACACAACAAAATCTTGTTTTATTAGATTTCTGATATGAAATATGATCATGAAAATAACATTTCATATACAAAGATGATGCTTCTGACCATCTTACTGATTCCAAAATCAAATACTGGTCAATGTCTATGAAAAACTTATAAGTCATGTGGAAGGATTTGATGTATCATTCATTAGTTTCCTTCAAATATAACTGTATAAATGTGAATTGAAGATTAGCTAATAGGAAATCCTCTTCACCCATCATCATTTTGGCGAAAGGTGGTTTTAGTAATCTGCAAAAAACCTTCCAAACAGGAATAGAATCCTCTCTACGGCTTGGTCCCCTGGGAACTCAGTATTCCATGATGTGAAGGTTCCAATTTACCCTGATTATATCCCATTGCTTCTGAAAAGAAAGAAGAGCTCTACGGATTCATGAGATGAGATTGACTTTAATGGCCCTAGACTTCTCCAGGCTTTGGGTGAATTTTGTCAAAACAACCATGCATCTTTAAAAATCAGCAAAGGTTAGTAAATTTATTGATCAAAAGAAGGCAGCAGTATATGAAGACTGGCATCTCAGTTCTACAAGGACTGACACATTATTTTCATTAAAAGGCATTTGGTTCTTGTATTATTTGTATTGTTTTTGGTGTTTGACCATCACTATCACGTGAAATCTTTTTCCTCTATCCATAAGATACTGTTAGTTTAGGAAAGAGATTAAGCTCTCTTAATTTGCTATCCTAATAATATTAAACAGGGCATGCATATCTGAGATTTGTGCTGTTAACAGTTCTCTGAGGCAGAAAGTTGTATAAAACATGTCTGTTCAAAACATGTTAGTATTTTTTAATTCTTTGTTTGGTTATACTTCATGGCACTACCATACATGGGAAAGGTCATCACTGTATTTTAGAGCAGTTCTTAACCTCTGTTCCATGGGATGTTTTCAGGGGGCTCTGTGAACTTAGATGGGAAAACAAAATTTCATGTCTATTTTCACAAACCTCTAAATGGAATTTTGCATTTCCTTCAATTTATGAATTTTAAAAAGAGGATTCTGAGAGGAGTCAGTTGCCTTTACCAAACTGCCAAAATGGTCCATAACATAAAAACCAGTTAAGAATCTTCGTTTTAGAGGAAACAAAAAGCTTGCTTAGGATATAGTCCTCAAGAATATCTGTGATTCCTAGAAATATTTAATGCATTTACTTTTCCCTTGTTTTGCTTTCATATACTTACATACTTATATACTTTTAAAATGTGTTAAGTAAGTAGTTAAGGACATTTTACAGAAAGGCTTACCTAGCTTATTAGTCCATTTTTTTCCCCACGTTATCATCTCTGTTACTTAAAAGATGGAAGAGTATAGAGGTAGAAATTATAAGTGTTTTTCTTTAGCAAGTATTTGTGAGTGAAGAAAGTGTTTCATTTCATTATTTTTGGAGTTTGTACCTGTAAGATACGTGTATGTATATGTATTTTCATATGTGTGTAGACATGTACTTCTTTTGGTTTTTTTCCCTGGTCCCTGTGGAGGAACTCTTAGAAGATAGTGCCATTATTTCTACCTTTTCCAGCCTCTCACTTAGAGCCATTCCATTAAACAGAACTAGAGGAAAGTTTTTTCATTCCCATTTAGCAATAATCACAGCAGAATTCCAAGTGCAAGAATCATAATTTAGAAATGAGAATTGTGTTCTTATACTAACTTTGATTCTCAAGTGATACGGCCTTGGACAAGTCTCTTAACATCTCTGGGCCTTGGTTTCTTCATCTGTAAAGAACTAGATCACCTCTTAAGTTTTCTTACATTTCTCAAATTCTTTTTCCAAAATAAGGATTTAGCATGTATTATATAGAACAATATCTAAGTTTCGTGAGAGTAGATTATACTGCATTATATTTAAGCATGGCAGTATAAGCTATTAACACCTCTATTAGCCACAAGATAACATTTTAATTTTTATGTTTTTCACCAAGGAAAATTATATTTCTATATGAATATACACACCTACGTGATGTATAAAGTGGGTTTTTTGTCTTATTTATAGACATGAAATAATATTTTCTCATCCATCTACCTATTGAAATCATTTTTGTGTTTCCAGTTATAGAGACTCTATGCTTTAGAAGTAATAATTTTCATAAGATATGTTGTGGGTCAGACATTTTTAGTATATATTTATACTTACTTATGTGACCATATCAGAAATTATGATAATTTCCTTATAGTTTGCGGAATCAGATCAGTTTGTTAGAAAGAAAGGTGTGAGTATACACAGTACTGATGATTTTATTCTTTGAAGTGGAAACCTACTTGTACTTCCCCCCCAAAAAGGTAAAGGAAAACAATAATTATACTCCTTCTAAATTTAAGGGTTGTTGTATGTTATGTGCGTGTGTTTAACATGTTGTCATATAATAAAATATGGAATTATAGCTTTCATGAATAGCCGAGAAGAAATTATTTGAAAATCTTAACATTTAATAGTGGGAGTCGATTCCAGGATTCTTTTCTTCAAGCATCCTATTTTTGAGTACTGATGCTTATCTGCTTTCATACTCAGATTTGTTAAGGATGAAATTTTTGAAAACATAGCAACCGTGATAATTTCAACCTTGAATACAAATAAGAAAATCATTAATTTACTTAGGCACATGCTTATCTTCGCTAAGTTGCCAACTTTGGAAGACTGAACTATCCATAAAATAAGTGAATACTTTTTAAAAATAACTTTTAGAAGTAAGATTTAAAAAAAACATCAGGGAGCAATCAAGGATAAATAGTTTTGGAAATTAGAATGTATTGGGGAGGAGTAAAAATGAGTAACTAAAGTAACTAAAATTTAATTAGTAGCTTAGTGACATATGAAGGAAACAAATTTACTGTGTTTTAAGGTTTCATTTGTAACTTAACCTAATGAGTTCCTTTTTCTTAATAGGATGAGAGATGCTGCACGAAAAATAGAAGAAAAGCACTTTTCTAATCATGCAACACATGTTGAATTTCTGCCTGTTGAGTGGAGATCAAAACTTGCTCTTGATGGAGGTACATTCAGTCTGTTGCCTTCAAGAACCAATTTAAGTGTACCTACTCCCTGATTCTCATACCTGGAAATGAATGAGGTCTTCTTCCTTGATTCTCTCCAAGTACTTTTTACCTCTACATTGCTTTGATCATATTCAAAATGTATTGTAGTTATTTGTAGACCTTGAGAACAGAGTCTATGGGGCTTTTTGCATTTTATTTATTTACACACATTTATTATCTTCCATTCTCTCCCAATTGGACAATAAAAATAAAAAATAAAACTCTTGTAACGAATATGCATAGCTCAACAATAGACTTTGCCAAAAAATTAGGCAATAGACATGTCCAAAACTGTATGCCTTACTCAGCATTTTGAGTATCACCTCTGTGGTAGAAAATAGATAGCATGTTTCATTTTCAGTCCTCTGGCTAAGGATTGATCCATCATTGATCAGAGTTCTAAAGCCTTTCAGAGTTGCTTTTCTTTATAATGATATCATTATATAATTTGCATATGTAATTTATTTATATATTTTTATATATTTGTATATGTGTAATTTTTATATATTAATTGTTCTGCCACTTTTGTTCAGTTTGCTGCATTAAATCACAGGATGTAAATGCATGAAAAGTGTAGACTGTTCAATGAGAATAAGTGAGGGAAAGATTACTACTTGGATAAGGAGAACAGGAAAAAGTTCATGGAGGAAAATCCATTTGAAATGAGTCTTAAAGGATGAGTAGGATTTTAGTAGGCAGGATATATCATTCCCATTTTCCCCTGAAATTGTTTCATTATTTTTCTTGTGACATAGTAATACTCCATTACATTCATATACTATAATTTGTTTAGCCATTCCTCAATAAGTGGTTGTTGTTGAGTTTCTAGTTTTGAGCTACTTACTACAAAGAGAGCTGCTATAAATATTTTTGTACATAGAGTTTCTTCCTCCTCCTCCTTCTTTGGTCTCAGTGGTATAGCTGGGTCAAAGGGTAAGAACAGTATTACTTTTCAGAGGTCTATGTTTTAGTTTATGTTTTGAATCTCTCACATGTAGCATTGCAATTTTCACTTTATTGTGTTTAAGAAATGCTTGCATTGAATTAAACTAGGAGCTGGATAATGTTAAGCCAAGCATGTTTTTTTGTTTACTTGTTTTTTAAATAGAAGACAGGAAGGGAGTGGAATTTGAATTGAGATTTAATGAATGGGTAAAAATTAAGGCAGTTGAAGTGATGACCCTTGAAGCATAGTGAATATAAACAAAAAAGGAAAGATGATTTGAGAATTATAGAACAAATTTATCTGGTAGGTCACTGATATGGTAAGCTCTGCTTCTTCCATTGGGGAAGAAATATTTCTTTGTATTGCTTTACCACTTTGATGGGCTTCAGAAAATAGCTAAAGGTAATATGAATACCTCTAATGCTTATTTACTATCTGTATAACTTTGGGCAAGTCACTTAACCTCCTTAGTTCTGTTTTCTCATTTGTAAAATGAAGAGATTGGACTCTCACCTCCAAATTCCCTTGCAGCTCAAAATCTCCATTACTGTTAAATCTTGTTCAAAGGTTTAGAAATGAGCATTGAAATGCTGAACTCTGAGAACAACAGATAAAACTAGTTTGACTAGTCACTTAGAATGGAAAGATAGGCTAGATTGTAAAAGGCTGTAAATGCCAAGCGGAGGATTTTGTATTTTATCCCAGAGACATTGAAAGTTATTATTTAGGGAAGTGACATCAGAGATGTGCTTTAGGAGCATCAATTTGTCTATTCTATGGATGATAAATTAGAGACAGAAGAAGCTTGGAAAAGGAGAGTCCAGTTAATACTGTTGCAATAGTGCAAGCAAGAGATTATGAGGGCCGATGGCATACCATTCATTATATGAATGGAGAAAAGGGATGAATCAGAAGTTGTGATTGGCAAAACTTGATAATTATTTTTGAGGGGAAGGGGATGAAAGTTGAAGATAATTCTGAAGTTATTAGTTCAGATTTGACTTTAGCACTTATAAGTCACTGAACAACATAAAGAATGTTTCCTTTACCATAACGTAGCAAGGATATGCAACTGAATTACAATGGCACTTACCTTCAGCTTTGGTAGATGTGGCCTCCCTTGCCTCTTTATGAAAACACTTCTGGTCAACGTGTCATCAGGGCAATGGTGACTCACTTGGTCCCAGGCACCTACTGAATCTGAAAGGCCCAGTCTCTACATGGGTGGGACTTTTTTTATGCCTTTAAGTAAGCAGGGTCAGGTTAAAGAGGGGCCAGTCAGGTCTCACCGATGACTTTGTCTTCTTTTAGGGAAAACTAAACCACATACAAGAGGGAAGGAAGTCTGGGCCTAACCCATGTTATGGGATAGCACTAGTAGATATTGTTAGCCCTGTCACACCCAGATTCACAGCTTTATTACCTTCAACTAGCTCCTCCCTCACATTATCCCCACCCCCTGCATATCCAGTTTGTTGCCAGATTTTGTCATTTTTGCCTCTACAGTATCACTTGTATGTGTCCATTTCTCTCCATGCACATAGCTGCCAGCCTGGTACAAGCCCTCATCACCTCATTTGTAGACTATTACAATAGCCTCAACTCTTTTCCTACTTTAGTACAGCCTCCACTCAGCTGCCAGTGTTTTCCTAAAGCACAGGTCTGACTATGTCACCTCCCTCCCCCCAGCCTTCTCCTTACACACTTTCACAGTTAACTTCCTATTGCTATTGTATAAAAAATCCACTGTTTCTCTTTTAAAGTTCTTCACAATCCAACTCCTTACTACCTTTCCAATCTTCTTATGTTTGCTCACTTCCATGTACTCTACGATTCAGTGACTGGCTTCCTTGCTGTTCCTTGGATAAAACACTTTTATCTCCTGACCCCATATGTTTTCACTGTATGGCTCCCATAACCTGGAATGAGCTCCCTCTTTACTTGTGTCTCCTAATTTCCTTCAAGATTCAACCAAAATCCCACCTTCTGCAAACTGCTCTCCCTCTCCGCCCTTGCCTCCACTCAGTGCCCTTCTCATTTAAACTGTCTGCAGCTACGTACATAGTTATTTACTTGTTGTCACCTTCATTAGAATGTGACTCCTTGAGGGCAGAGAACATGATTTTTCCTGTGTTTGTATACCCAGACCTTAGCACACAGTGCCTGGCACATAGTAAGTGCTTAATAAATGCTTGCTTGATTGATTTATTACTTAATCATTGAAACTTTAGATAAATAAAAATAATATCATGCACTGAGGTTAGCATTATTCACAATTTTTTAAAATTATAAAACTTTGTTTTACCTTACTCATTTTCCTTGTCTGTAGTAGGTCACAGTAAATGATCTTTGATTTGTCCGTTACTATGATCATTCTTAATTAAATGAACACAGAGTATCAAAGGTTTTCATTTAATGTTTATTTAAAGATCCTGCACAGTTATTACTTGTTTAGATCTCATCTCATCTATACCCGAGGTGCCTAAGAGCAAGTAGATGAAAATGGGGAAGGAGAGGAGTCGAAAGACTGTATGATCCCTTGGCAGCAGAAATTTACCATCCACATGTTGCCTTCTTACTCCTAGACATCATTAGCTTTATATTCTATCAATAGTTTAAGCAGTCTTAACTTGTGATTTCAATGATCCTGCTCAGATTCGAGTAGATAAACTGATACTTACTTTCTTGTCTTCTGTGTATTATGTTTAATGGACTAGTGATAATTTAACTCAATTCAGTTCAACATTTATTGAGGAATACTTTGCAGAAGTCACTATGTCAAAAACAGAAGCCAGAAAGATCAAAATAGAGCCTTAAAGAGTTGGCACTTTATTGGATGGATTCAAAATACACACACATTAAAAGTACAAAATAGTTTGAGAAGGGAGAGATCACTGACAACTACACAGAGCAGTCTTGAGCTGAGTCTTGAAAGAAAATAAGGATAAGAATTCTGAAAAGCAGAAATGAAGAAGAATTTATTAGGATAAAAATTTATTCCTGGCTTTGGGGAAGGCTTAAAAAAGTGTGCAATGATAAGTATAACAGAATGTCTGATGTGGAAAACATCTAATGATCCAGGTTGGCTGGAACATAGAATAATGGGAGAAAATGTAAAATAAGAATGGAAAGAAAGGATGAAAAAAGTTACAGAGAACCTTAAATGCCAAGCAAAAGAGTTCATATTTTGTCCTAAAGGCAGTGTGGAGTCAGAGAAAGCTTTTGAATGGGAGGGTTGACCTTGTCGCTTTGGAAGATTATTTGGCAGCTGTGTACATAGGAGAAAAAGGATAGGTAGGTAAGTAGATAAATAAAATATTTATTAAGGCACTGTGCTAAGTGCTGGAAAGGCAAGACAGTTCATGCCCTCAAGGAATTTATACTCTAATGGGGGAAAAGAGTATACGAAAGAGTGCCACGTAAGGGGAGGGAAAGTGTAACCACCAGCAATGGAAAGATGGTGAAGGTGCCTAATGGCCTAAATTCATATAAGGAAGACAGTTCAGTATGGATAGGACACTGAAGATCCTGAGATACTTAAAGAGAATTTGGCTAAAGAAACCCAAGTAAAGGATCAACTGTGGTCTCAAAAAAAAAATGTAGAAAAAGGTAGCAAAATCCTGTGAGATTAGTGTCCAGGGTGTTAAACTTCAGAATAAGCTAAAGCTAGCACTCAATGCTAAAGACAACAATAACTGACATTTGTTATACTATTTTACGGTTTGAGGAGCACATGAAATAAATAATCTCATTTGTGCAAAAGGATTGTTTTCTTTTTTGTGCTTTTGGAGGGACAGGGGGAACTCAATAGGATCAAGAACTCTGGCAAAGATGGTGAAATAGGAAGAAGCAATATAGCCTTGTTATGCCCTATAGCTACTCCACCAAAGATCTAGGAAGAGCAACAGACTAGGTAGTGACCTGGAAATCTAAGGAGAAACCACAGGAAGTAATTTTCTAACACAGGTGAGCAGAGGGAGACAACCATTTGGCCTGGTTATGAGGACAAGAAGTATTTGTGTACTTTGCAAGGGACAAGAATATGAACTTACCAGCATCTGTGTCTTTCTGACTATGGATTTGTCATGGACTGAAGCAAGGACTTTTAGTAAGGTGCAGACTCCAGCTTACAGACCTGCAGTTATGTACTCTTGTATCCAGCTCAAACCTGCCCTGAGGCTGTGTTACAGGAGTAGGAACAGAAGGAGAATGCAGATGTGTGGCTCTGACTTGAAGCATGTTCATGGATTCAGTCCATTGATCTGGGGTAAGAGTTTTCATTGAGTAAGGGGTTTGAGAGCAGGGAGGTCAGACCAAGAGAATTCTAAAGTTGTATTGATCTGAACCTGTAGGGCCTTTCAACTAGCTGCCTAGCACCTGGAGCACCAAGGACAAGCCTACAGAACCAAATTTGGGGCCATGAGCTTACCCTGTATCATTCACAAAAAATCTTTATTCCCTAGCATGAGCCACTGCTGAGATCTTTAAGAGCATAGCATTAAGACACTGGGGGACAAAGAGGGGAACAAGTTGGCAGATTAGAGCCAGCCTAGCTGAACTCTTTCAACATTCCCCTCCAAACAACTTTAAAATAACACCGCAAATCAAATTTTGGAGTGGCAGAGCCAAAAAAAGGTCTGGGTAAGACATTTTCTGGCCTAAGAAAACTTAGGAAGTTGTCAGGAGAAGTTTGTGATGCCACAGTGGAAGCTTATCTGAAGCCCACATGTGTGATGCAGGAATAGCAGCAGTTTTGGGAGCTCTCCACCCAGAGGTGGGAGAGGGGTTAGACAGCTATTCAGAAAGAGATGAGAGAAGCTGTTGCTGGCACTGATTGGCAAGTCTGTTGCCTATACACAATTCTGGGTGGAAGTTCCAGGGTAGAGAGGAGTGCTCAGGGGTGGTCAGTTGCAAGGGAGCAGGGGCTTTGGTCACATTTTCAAGGCAGAAGGAAGGCTAGCACTTGTGACTTCAGGGAACCAGGGGCCTTACCTGAATCAGGACCAGAGTACAGACCAGGAGAGCAGTGACCATACCTCTCTGATTTTCAAACCACTCTGGAAGCACTCAAAAGATACTCCCAGGACTAGTTCTGAAAATAGCAGCATGAAAAAGCCTGAAGCTTGGGGCAGTGGCTTCCCAGCCCTGGGTAAGCAAGTCCCACTTTATCATAAAGTTCAAAGGCAATAAATAGGCCAGAAAAAATGTGCAAAAACAACAAAAATGGAACTTGATCATAAAAAGCAGAGAAGACCAAGACACAAACTCAGAAGAACACAACATTGTGAAAGTAGCTACAAAGAAAAAATACTAATTGGACCCAAGCCCAGTAAAAAAAAATTCCTGGAGGAGTTAAAGAAAGAGATAAGAATAGTAGAGGAAAAAAATGGTAAAAGAAGTAAGACTAATGCTGGAAAATTATGGAAAGAGAATTAATATCTTGGTAAACTAGGCACAAAAAAAGGAGAAGAAAATTAATAAACAAAGTTGACTAAATGGAAAGGAGGTACAAAAATTCACTGAAGAAAATAATCCCTTAAAAATGAGAATTGGGCAAACAGAAGTTAATGATGCCATAAGGTATGAAGAAAATGTGAAATATCTCATTGAAAAACAGCTGGCCTGGAAAATAGATCCAGAAGAGATAATTTAAGAATTATTGGACTACCTGAAAGCCATGATCAAAAAATAGAGTCTAAATATCATATTTCAAGAAATTATGGCAAACTGCCCTGATATCTTACATCTACAGGGTGAGATAGAAATAAAAGAATCCACTGATCACCTCCTGAAAGAGATCTTTCTGAGTAGGGAACTAGGAGGGGAAAAGGATAAGAGAAAGGGAGGGAATCATAAAAAGGAGGTCAGAATAAGGGAAACTGTGGTTAGAAGCAAAATAGACTTTTGAGGAGAGGCAGGATAAAAAGAGAGAAGAAACAAAATGAGATAGAGGGGCATACATAGACATGTAACTGTGAATATGAATATGTGAGTTCACCCACAAAATGTAAGCAGATAGCAGAATGAATTAGAAACCAGAATCCAACAATATGTTCTTTACAAGAGACACATTTGAAACTGAAAGACATAGAATTAAAATAAAGGTCTGGAGCAGAATCTAATATTCTTCAGGTGAATTTTCTAAAAAATAGCAGTCATCATCTCAGACAAAGCAAAAACAAAGGGAGACCTAATTAATAAAGGGATAATCAGGGAAACTACGTTTTGCTGAAACATAACATAGACACATTAAATATTTTGCAGCAAGTTTCTCTGATAAGGACCCTCAACTCTCAAATATATATTGAGTATTGGACTGAATCAGATTTATAGAAATAAAAGCCATTCTCAATTGATAAACAGTGAAAGAATAGAAACAGGCAGTTTTCAGAAGAAAAGCTATTTCTAGTCATAAAAATGCTCTAAAATCCTATTAATTAGAAAAACCATTTCACAAGTATCAGAAATGACATGCTAGAGGAAATGAGAGAAAAATAAGTACACGAATTGCTGATGGAATAGTGAAGTGATCCAGCCATTCTGAAAATCAGTTTGCAACTATGCTATATAAATCTGTGCTTACCCGTTGACCTAGCAATACCACTACTAGGTCTATTTCCCAAAGAGATCAAAGAAGAAGGAAAAAGACCTATATGTACAAAAATATAACAAATATTTTTGTGGTGTTAAAGAACAGGAAATAGGGGGTGGAGCCAAGATGGCAAAATAGAAGGATGGATCTGCTCTAACTCTCCCCCCATAGCCATAAAATACCTGTAAAAAATGACTAAAAAAATTCAAGAGCTGCAGAAGCCACAAATTGACAGAGTGAAACAGATTCCCAGCCCAAGACAACCTGGAAGGTCAACAGGAAAGGTCTATCGCACCAGGTTCAGAGCAGAGTGCAGCCCAGCCTGGGCCACACAGCATGGACAGAACTGGAGCAAGCCTCAGGCTGCGGAATCATGGGCAGCAGCTGCAATACCCAAATTTTTCAACCCACAAACACCAAAAACAGCTTCAGAGGTCAGTAAGAAAGCTCTTTCCCCTGGGTGAGAGGGGAGTGCGATCTGGCCCCAGCCTCAGACAGCAGCAGTAGTGTCCACTTTTGGAGCCCTCTGTCTAAAGACCCTGAGGGAATCCAGCGGCTGATCTGGATCTCAGCCCTGAGTGGTAGTCCTGGAGTGAGGAGGAGTGCTGGCTGGTGTGGTGAAGCTGGTGGTGGCTGTGGAGAGGGAATCCTGCTCGCAGTTCCAGGGCAGAAAAGAGTGCTTGTGTTTGCTCACAGACCAGAGAGCGGGCCAGGAGAGGAGTAGACTCCTCTCCCTTGATTGCGACAACTTAGAGGAACTGAGAACTTACAGGTCCCAAGAGTATACCCTCCTCTTGACAAAGGACTCAAAAGTCAAGTAACTGGCTGGGAAAATGTCCAAAAAAGGGAAAAAAAGAAGACTATAGAAGGCTATTTTCTTGGTGAAAAGGTATTTTCTTCCATCCTTTCAAATGAGGAAGAACAAAGCATGCCATCAGAGGAAGACATCAGTCAAGGCTTCTACATCCAACACCTCCAAAAAATATATGCAGTGGTCTCAGGCCATGGAAGAGCTTGAAAAGGATTTTGAAAATCAAGTAAGTGAGGTGAAGGAAAAATTAGGAAGAGAAATGAGAGTGATGCAAAAAAATTATGAAAAGTGAGTCAACAGCTTGCTAAAGGAGACCCAAAAATATGCTGAAGAAAATAACACCTTTAAAAATAGACTAACCCAAATGGCAAAAGAGGTACAAAAGCCAATGAGGAGAATACTTTAAAAAGCAAAATGGGTCAAATGGAAAAGGAGGTTCAAAAGCACACTGAAGAAAATAGTTCTTTAAAAATTAGAAGGGAACAGATGGAAGCTAATGACCTTATGAGAAACTAAGAAATTATAAAACAAAATTACAAGAAAGTAGAATGTAGCAAATCATCTCACATAAGAGAGGGAAGAAAGAGCTTCTACAATGGAGGGGAAGAGGAGGGAGATGAAAGGAAATAATTGAACCTTACTCTCATGGAATTTGCCTTACAGAGGGAATAACACACATTGAATATGGACATCTATTTTACCTTGCAGGAGGGCAAGGGGAGAAGGGGATAGGCGAAGGAAGATAATAGAAGGGACAGCAAATTGGGGAAAGGGATAATCAGAAGCAAACACTATTGTGGGAGGACATGTCTGGGGAGAGAACAGAATAAATGAAGGACAGGATAGGACAAAGGATAGAGCAGAGGGAAATGTGATTCGTCTTTTACAGCATAACTATTATGGAAGTGGTGCTTTGCATTGTTAACACATGTATGACCTATATTGATTGCATTGCTTGTTTTCTCAATGAGGGTAGGTGGGAAGGGAGGGAGAGAATATGGAACTCAAATAAGAATGAATGTTAAAAATTGTTATCATTTAACTGGAAATTAAGCTATACAGGCAATGGAGTATAGAAATCTGTTTTGCCCTACAGGAAAATAGAGGGAAAGGGGAATGGGAGAAGAATGGGTAATAAAAGGAGGACAGACTGGAGGAAGGGGTGGATGGGGGTGCATGCTGTCCTGGAATGGGAGGTGGGGGGTAGAAAATTTTGAATTCAGATTCCTGTGGAAGTGAATATTGAGAACTAAAAAATAAATTATATATTTAAAGAATTGAAAATAGATTTGATGCTCATCAGTTGAGGAATGAGTAAACAACTTGCAGAAAATGATTGTGATGGAGTACTATTGTGCTGTGGGAAATGATGTGGGAAATGGCTGGTTTCAGAAAAACATGACAAGACCTAGATCACTGTGCATAGTAACAGCAATGCTGTAATGATGTTCAACTGTGAAAGACTTGTCTATTCTGATCAATATAGTCATCCAAGATAATTCAAAGGACTCATAATGAAAACAGTGCTATCCACCTCCAGAGATGGAACTGATGAACTCTGAGTGCAAATTGGGGTATAGTTTTCTTACATTATTTTTCTTGCTTTTTTAAAAAGAATGGTAAATATGGAAATATTTTGCATGGTTTCATATATAATTGATATCATATTACTTTCCTTCTCAGTGGGTAGAGGAGGGTTGGAAAGAAGGGAGAGAATTTGGAACTCAGTTTCAAAAGAAAATAAAAGAATTTGGAACTCAATTTTTAAAAAAATTTCAAAATAAATAGAAAAAAATTTTCACCTTGGAAATTAGACAAAAAAAAAAAATACATGGCATTAAATACCTGAAGTTCTAGCAGCAGAAAATACAAATAAGAAGGGAGTACACATCAGAGCCAAAGAAGGTATTGACATCCCACAGAATTGATCAGAATCCTAATAGAGAATCCCGTTTGGGGAAATAAGGCTAGAAGGGCCTTATTATATAAACAAATAAAAATACTCCCAAGTAAGATGCTAGTGCTAACACCTAAGACACAAATCCAGGAGAAAAGAACAATTCTAAAACATCTCTAAGCAAAGCCTCAAAGAAAATCACAGCTCAACTACCAGATCAACTAGAATTCCTGGAGGAAATTATTGAAGCAAGACTTTATTTTTTGTTCTTTAAGTTAATTATATGAAAGGGATAGGATCACTGAATCAAACTGGATAGAAAAATAATATTGTTTCTGTTCTATCTGCCAAGGATAATGATCTTTGGATTAGAAATGACAGAATAAAAATGCCAGATGGAAAGTTGAAATCCAAGATAATTAATGAAGCTAAGAAGAAAGCACTTCAGGCCATTAAGCCAAATACACTACAGTCCAAGATACTGGCGAGTATCTTAAATAAGCCGCCCTTTGTGATCTTTGAAAGATCAAATACAAGAGAAGTGCTGCAGGCCTAGAAAAGAGGAACTTTTGTTCCAGTTTTTTAAAATGGGGAAAAGAGAATTGTGTCTACAAACTATAATGAACTTGTCTTGGATTCTTGGCAGAATCAAAGAACATTATCAAAAGGACTGGTCAATCAACATCTAGAAAAAGGAAGTAGTAATGACAGAAGACCAGTATTGTTTAATCAGAAACAGGTCAGCATTTGAAAAAGTCTTTTAATAACCTTGTGGACAAAGATGGGTGTGATGGAGAGATGTAGGGCAGAGTCATAGTTAGAATTAGGTGAGTTTGAACTAGTTCCATGGCTAAATCCAAAGTATAGTTAGTTATTAAAGGGTCAATATCAACATTGCATAAGATCTCTAGAAGTATGTGTTTGCCCCTGTTGACATGTAGCATTTTTCTTATAGTGGCCTGGCATATAGTAGGTGCTTAAATAAATGCTTGTCGATTGATTATTATATGCCTGGAATAAAAGGGCATAAGTGGCTTATTTATCACATTTGCTGGTGATTCAAAGCTGAGAGGAATAGTCATCATGTTAGATGACATGGTTCATTATGTTCTTGAATCTAATAATTTAACGGGGATAGATATAAATTCCTGGGCAGCTAGGTGGCACAGTGGCTAGAGTGCTTTGGTCTGGAGTCAGGAAGACTCATCTTCCTGAGTTCAAATCTGACCTCAGATACTAGTTGTGTGACCCTGGACAAGTCACTTAACCCTGTTTGCCTCAGTTTCCTCATCTGTAAAATGAGTTGGAGAAGAAAATAGCAAACCACTCCATATCTTTGCCAAGAAATTCCAAAATGGGTTCATGTAGAGTAGGACACTACTGACACTACTGAACGACATAAATTCCTACATATTCATAAATCATCTTAACAAATACAAAATGAGAAAAAGATATGGTCAGATTCATCATCAAAGGTTCATCTTCATCCGTGTATTTAGAGGGGAACTACTGGTTCAAGTCAACAGAATGATTTAGCACTTGAAAAGTTTGATGTGTTAACAGAGACACTGTGTCCAGAAGAGTAAAAGAATAATTCCACTATGATGGGTTATGTTTATCCCATGTCTGGATTATTATGTTCAGCCTGGGTAATATTTTAGCAGATGTGACAAACTGGTGTGTACTTAGAGTGGGGTGACTAAAATGAGGAAGCCCTCAAGATCATAACAAAAGAGTATTGGTTGCAGGAAGTAGACATGTTTAACGTAGGGGAAAAAATACTTAAAAGATTTTAGAAATGGAAGAGATGCTTTTGAAGTCACCTTGTCTAATCCTGTCATATTAAAGATGAAGAAACAGACCCAAAGTAGTTAACAGATCTCTCTAAAGTAGTAAGTAACAGAGCTTGGATATGATACATACCAAGTTTTCTGAGTCAAACTAGCAACAAGTTGATGGACTAGAAATTTTCTCCAATCTATCATCAAATTCCCCAAAATAGAAATTATGTGCCAAAGATAAAACATTTCAACCCAAAGGAATTTTTTTAAATCCCCCAAACCCAGAAACTGCTCAGCTCACTGACCTTGAGCTCACTCAGCACCCCTTCTCCACCTCTCACATTACTGACAAACAACTTAGGCTTACATCAAAACCCAGTCCTACACCCCAGTCCTTTCTCCCACTTTCCAGTACTGTGGAGAGCTTGGCTCTTAGCTGAGGAAATTTGCTGAAACCTCAGCTTGGCCACAACCCTTCAAGACTAAAAATTGGCTGGGGCAGAACTACCAGCACCCCAAAGCTCTGAACAGGTGATGCTGGGGAAAAGACTGAACTGCTAGTGCTAAGCCAAAAAGCTGAGGAACAGGAGTCAACAGATCAGAAGGACAGGATACCATGCAAGTGGAGGGACTGCAGCACTCCACCAAGCCTGAGTGAAAGAACTCAGCACCCAGGTGGGGCCAGTTCTGACCACCCAAAAGTCAGTTCAGAGAGAGACTTGGCTAGTGAACCATAAATTAAATGTGTCTAAATTAGGGAGGAAATCAACATGAGGGGGGAGTTATAAACTATGTCATATGGAAAATAAGGTAGAAAAAAGGACTCAAGATACAAAGATTTCAGGAAGAAGAAAACTCAAAAGATCTTAACCATAAACAGATAAGTCAGCAAGAAAAACAGTAACAATAGAAATAAATATGGCCTTCAGACCTAATAAATGATTGTAGACCTCGCTGAATAAATACTGCAAAATAAAGGAAAATGGTCCAACACATGATTAAACTTGAGGCACCTGTAGCATTTGAGGAGAACATGTCTCTGCAATACCTGCTCCTGAATAGTTTAAAAGAAAAACGAGAATTATTAAAGTAAAATTTGTGTACTGCATAGCAAAAATAATTAGCAGATAAGAACAACTTGAATCTACGGTGGCAAGCCTCACAGTAGAAACAAAGGAGAAAATAATAGGTTGAGAATGCAAATGCATATAAATAAAGGACAAACTAGAAGAGAAGCAAAAAACAACAATAAAAGAAAATATTTTCACTGTGCAAGCAAAGCAAAGATTTCCAAGACAGAATGCAGACAACCTAATTGTAGGATTTCCCAAAAGAACATGCCTACACAAACATTTTTAATATCATAATGAAAGAAATGATAGAAAAAAACTGCCCAGAACTTTTGAATATAGAAAATAAAATTCTGAAAAGAAGAATTCACAAATCACCTCTGGACAAAAACTTGCGGCTGCAAACTCCAAGATATGTAGTGGTTAAATTCAACAATTCAATTCTGAAACTAGAAGTTCTATATGCCATCAGGAGAAAGACTTTCAAATAAAAAGGAAAGGAAATTTGGATGATGAAAGTCTGTTGCAGTGCAAAAATGGAGTGATGAGGGCTTAAACAAGTGAGGTGGCATTGTGAGTAAAATGTTGTCTGCCTTGATAGAATGTAAATTCTTTGAATGCTAGGTATGTAAATGCTTAGTAAGTATTTGATGGTTAATTGATTCAGGAAATTGTTGGTATAGGTTTGGCACAGTTTGGCCATTGGATTTGGGGAAGGGGGTGAAAGTGATCAAGAGTCAAGAATGTACCTTGGTAACTAGGAGAATGTTGATGAAGACATCCACTGTTAACAGAAATAGAGAAATTTGTAAGAGGGATGGGTTTGGGGAAAAAGATAAGGAGTTCTTTTTGGACCTGTTAGTCCCTGTGGACTCTCCAATTTGAAATATATCTTGGGCAGTTGGTGAAATGGGACTGAAGTTTGGGAGAGACCAAGACTGGATAGTTATGTCTGCAAGACTCTTGAAAGGAGATGATAATTGACTTCACAGGAGAAAATGTAAAGAGGGGGAAGAATGAAGAGTCCTCAACAAAACAAGTCCTGATCGTCTGTACACAAAGCCACATTTATTATATTTGGTGTTTACCCTTGAGTAATACCGTTGATAATAGTCCTGAGCAGTACTCATGGATATCAATAAGCACAAGGTAAAGAGGGACAGGAAAGAAGAGCAATGAGAAAAAAGATCTCTATGGTCGGAAGCAGAGCACCACCTACATTTATCCTAGTTGCCCCTTGCTGACACCCAGAGCAGTGAACTGCCTTCCACCACTCTATGTGCCTACCAGATAGCAAAGCAAAAACCAGTGTAATTCAGTGACTAGACTTTGCTAATAGTGTTTGATTATGACAGTTTTCCTTAACTGTGTCATTTTGTTTTAACTTTGTACGTGTTTTGTTTCTGTTCATAAAGGTTTTTGAATGTTTACCTTGATCTTTCTCTTTACTTCCAGACACTGTTGATTCTATTACTCCTGACAAAGTACGAGGCTTAAGGGACATGTTGAACAGTAGTGCAATGGACATAATGTATTATACGAGTCCGCTTTATAGAGATGAAGTAAGTATTTTAATACATTGTTCTTTGCTGTTATAGAATAGTGACATACCATTATTCAGAATTTGAGCACAGGTTTAACCCGTGAAAAGAGAGGGAGACTTATGAGAATTCATCTATTAATATCTTACCCTTAACGTGGTAATACACTTTATCCTGTAACTTAGAATTCATATTTTTCCAGTACTCTTAGCTTGTTTTGCATGCAAATCTTTCTTGAAAAATAAAAAAGTAAAAAAAAAATCATAGGGATGTAGATTTAGAACTGGGTCTTAGAGACCATTTAATCTAACACCCTCAATTTATAGATGAGGAAACTGAGGTTCTGAATGAGAAGTTAAGTGACTTGCCTCTATGGTCATAAAGAGAGTAGGTGTGAAAGGCAATATATAAACTCAGATCTTTCTGCCTTACAAAGTGTCAGCACTTTGACCATGATGCCATTAGTTGCTCTTATAATCAATTTTATCTCTGATTATAATTGAAAAATGATATGGTCTTGAGTATTTCAAACCTGACCTTCATCTTTATACTATAGCCTTACCCTATAGCCCTCCTTATATTTTCCCTAAATAATTGAGCAAATATATTCAGAGAAGAGGGGGCTTTCTTTAATAAAAAATAAGACTTCTTTTTGGGGTAAAAAGAAACATTAAGAATATTGCTGCTTAGCAAATTTAGCAAAATTAGCAACAAAAAAAAAAACTTACTGGCTTTGGAAAGTAATTTAATCTCTTTAGGTTTCATTTCCTTAAATCTATAAAATATGAGGATTGTTCCAGACAAAACCTGAGGTCCTTTCTAGTCTCCAAATATTATGATCTTAAAGCTTACAGTTATTTTGTTTTTTGTTAAATGCTTTTTTGTTTGAGAAATTTTCTCCTCCTTTCTGGCCACTTTATTACAACTAAACAGAGAAACCAAAAGGAGATAAAGGTCAGTATAGTCAGCCAAACCACATGTAAATAAAACTAAGTTCCTAGTTTAAGTGAACTCCATACGACTTCTCAATTATTGTATTTAATACATGGATTCTTAATCTTTTTTGTGTCATGGACCTCTTTGGCAGTCTGGTGAAGCCTGTGAAGCCCTTTTTAGAATGTTTTTAAATGCTTAAGATAAAATGCACAGGATTACAAAGAAAGTCAATCATATTGAAATATGATTTATCAAAACATATTTTTAAAATTCATGAACCCCAAGTTGAGAATATTTGATTTATTGGGATGTTTAAAATACATTGCTTAAAACCAGCATTTCTTGTATTTAGGACATATAGGTAAAACCCTGATTCGCTACACCAAGTCAGCAAGTAAAAACATGCTTTTAACTAAGTGGATGCCAAATAAAGATTTGCCAGTTTGGTTTCCTTACTACCTATAGGGCACATGTTAAACACTATGGATTTCATAAATAAAGGTGAGACATGGGCCCTGTTTTCAAGCACTTCATAAATGATAGAAGTATGATGCACCTTCCCTTTGGAGATATGAAGGGATTTAAAAAAACTTCTTCCCTCTCCCCAAGGACTTTCTGGGACAGGTGAGTTTTTTCCCTTTTCAGGGGAAAAAAAGTACACATTTTTAGATAAATGAAATGTTTATGATAAAATATTCGTGTGCTGCTACTTAATCTTTATTCAATACTATTTCCAAAATCACATAATAGGAAGATTTTTGTATTTGTGCTGTTTAGTCTTTTTTTTTTAGACCATGTCCAACTCTTTGTGACCCCACTTGAGATTTTCTTGGCAAAGATACTGGGGTGGCTAACTATTTCCTTCTTCAGTTCACTTTACAGATGAGAAAACTGAGGCAAACAGTTAATTGACTTGCCCAGGGTCACACAGCTAGTAAATGTCTTGAGGTTAGATTTGAACTCAGGTGCTTTACCACTGTATCTATAGTCATTGCAAAATGGTAGAGTAGAAAAGAATGGTAGGTTTGGAACCTGAGGACCTGGGTTTAAATTCTAATTCTGACACTTTTAAATAACTGTGTGATCATAAGCAAGTCACTTAGCTTTTCTGGCCTTGTTTTCCTATTCTGTGAAATGAAGGAATTGCACTAAACCTCTTCTAGTTCTAAATGTGTAAAGCCATGAAAGTATCTTCTGTATTGTTGCTGCTTTTTCTCTTGACATGGCACTTCATAACAAATAGTCATACAAGCCCCTTTATAAAATGTATTATTTCAAATCAGTTAAAAACTGCCTAAAAATAGTGTAATGACAAATGATGGTATGTTACAAGATATATTTTCTGCTTTATAAATATGAGTTAACTATTATTAATATGCCTCTATGGCATACAAAGAAAAATTCAATACCCTTGTTTCTGTGCTTCTTATTCAATTTTTACATAGCCAATAGTGATACAGATGTTGCTTAATTCAAATTTTGGTCTAATTCTTAAAATTTGGTCAAAAATGAAAGTACTAAAGCCCTTAAACTTCAGCAACTTAGAACTCCATAGCTAAAATAAATTAAAATATCTAATGCAATTTCAGTTTGTATATTTGTAGTTGTGTAAATCATACTTATAAAATTAATACAAGCATGATTTTATGCATAAAATAATAAATAATTATCCCAGTTTTCAAAAGGTAAGAGTAGAGTATGCAAAACGTAAATTAATGGGCTCAACTTTAACTCCTATAAATTTCCTAGTGCATTTTAAAAAAGAATGATTAGTGAGCATTTTCTTTTAAAAAAACAAGAAAGAAAACTGATCATAAAGGACCATAATGACTTCATTAAGAACATAGTTTGTAAGACCTATACTTTTTATACCTCTATACCTTTTTTTTTTCATAGGGTTACCAAGACAAATCAGAGAACTGTTGTAAATGTATTTTTCCTATATTTTGGCAAAGAATTTCAGTTTATCATTACAGTTTTTGTGGACAAGATAAAGAGATGTGGGCTGGACAATAATATATTTCAGTGGATTTGAAAATATTTTAACAGATAGACCTAGAGTAGTGGTCATTATTGTTTTAATATCAACTTGAGACTCAGTGTGGCATAGTTAGAATTTTACATTCGAGTTAGAAAACCTGTTTGAAAAGAAGCTTTCCTTCTGAAACTTCCTAGTGTGGGGATTAAAATAGTCCAACCTATGATAAAAGGGACTGAGATAGACTCAAAGCCAATGATACTTTATCAAAGTGTCCATGGTCTCCTCTAATGAAGTGGACCTCAGATCTTCCTTGTGATCTGAGATGCCTCCTTCTTCTGGGACCTCATTTTTATAGGGTTTGATATCTAAATACGCAAAAGAGGCATGGTAAAATACAGAATCTCATTGGTTGATAGTACTCTTGAGGGGCAAAAATGACACATTAGTAGCAGGGTCAGCATGGGACATCTCCACTGACTAAGTGGTCATAAGATGGTCATCTCCTCCTATGGGACAAGAGAGAATGGTCTGGAAGTACAAAAATAAATTGGAGAACTTTCCATGTAGTTGAGTCACCTCTGCCACCCCAGACTTGGTCCCCATGACAAGGAAGGTGAAGGGCCTCTAGTTAGCTTCCTATGATTAAGCAAGTGATCTTACAATCTCCAGTTCACAGTTCTGGGGCCTAATATACAGAACTTATAATCAGTACCCCTATGGAATCATATCAAGTTGATTGATATTGATTGGAATAGAGTAGGGGTCTAAATGAATTATTTCTCACACTAGCTATGACTCTGGGCAAGCTATTTAACATCTTAGTCACAGATCAGTTCCTAGGACTTAGTAGATGTCTTAGACATTTTTGTATGTGTTGAAGGAATTCCCACCTTGTTGTAACTTCTGTGGTGAAAATGAAGAAACTGATTAATATCCAAACGATTGCAGCCAGGATCATGAGCATGGTGTTCATGGCATATAAGAATTGGTAGAAGAAACTCAGGTTATGTAACTTTGAAAAGATTTAAGGAGAATATGACTATCTTTAACTATGTGAAGGGATCACTTTTGAAGGGATTTGACTTCCTGAAATCAAATTAGCAAGCATTATAAGGCACTTGCTATGTGCGAGGCACTGTGAATACAAAAAAAGTGGGAGGAGAGGAGAGCAAAAAACATCTTCTGCTCACAAGCTTACAGTCTAATGGGGGAAGCAGTGGAGAGACTAAGCGTTATTGTATAGCACCTCCCATGTGCCAGACTTTGTGCTGAGCACTTAACAGATATCTCAATCGATCTTCACAACAGCCTAGAAAGTAGGTTATTAACTAGGAAGAGCTATTATCCCCATTTTACAGTTAAAGAAACTAAGGCAGATAGAGTGACTTCCCCAGGGTTCCGGTTCACATAGCTAGAGTCTTGGGCCAGATTCAAATTTGGACTCTTCCTGACCAAAGCTATAAACAAGATATATGCAAGATAATTTTAGATGTCTCAAAGGGAAAACACTAGCATTAAAAAAGGCTAGGAAAGACTTTTTATCAGAGTCTGATTTTTGTTGAGTCTTAAGGAAATCAAGAAGTAGAGATGAGGAAGGACAGAGTTCAAGGACTGAGGAACACCCCATGAACATCCCTGGAATCAGGAAATGTAGTGTTATGTTTGAGGAATAGCAGAGAGGGTAGTGTCATTGGATCACAAAGTATGTGGAGAAGAGTAAGTTGTAAGAAGCTTGGAAATGTAGGAAGGGGCCAGGTGTAAAGAAGGGCTTCAGAATCTAAACAGAGGATTTTATATTTGATCTTGGAGGAGACGTGCTCAATTTAGGAAGATCACTGATAACTGAGTAGAATGTGTCCTAGAGTGAGGAGAGATTTGAGTCAGGTAGACTAACTAGCAAGCTATTTGAGGAGAGAAAGGAGAACATATGTCCAGTTTTGCAAAGGTTGAATTGACATGATTTCGCAATAGATTGAATATGTGGTATTGGTGAAAAGTCAAAGATTATTTCAAGCTTGAGTGATTTTACCAATGGTACTGTCCTTGGCAGCAATAAATAATTTGGAAGAGGAAAATGTTTGGGAAAATGAGTTCAGTTTTGTACCTGTTGAATTGAAGATATCTTTGGGATATCCAGTTCAAGAAGTCCAGTAGGCATATCTCAAGAGAGGTTGGACAAATAGATCTAAGCTTTATTAAATCTCTGCTAGGTCCTGAGATCACCAAATGAATCAGTATAGAGAGAAAAGAGAAGAGTAAGGACAGACCCTTGGGGGTCACCCCCATGGTTAACATCTATGACATGAATAAAAATGAAGCAAAAGAAACTGAAGAGTGGTCACATTGATATGAGAACTAGGAAAAGGGAAGTGTCATGGAAACCTAGAGGGAAAAGAAGGAAAAAAGAATGATCAGTAGTAGCAAAGGCTGCAGAGAGGTCAAGAAAGATAAGAATTGAAAATAGACTGTTAGATTTGGAGGTTAAAAAAGCATTGGTAACTTGGGAAAGAGTAGTTCCACTTGAATTACTTCAGAAGCCAGACTGCAGGTTGGGATGAGAATTATAGGAGATGAAGTAGAGGTAGAGATATCCTTTACACTTTAGGCAAAAATGAAAGAGGACAGCTATAGGGTGATAGGTAGTGGATCAAGTGAGAGATTTTTTGAGGTTACAGGAGATATGTGCATGTTTTCAGACAGTAAGGAAGCAGCCAGTAGACAATGAGAGACTGAAGATAAATAGAAGAATTTGCTAGAAGAGATAGGATGGAAATCCTGAAAAATGGATTAAACATTCTGCCCAATATCAGAGGGCAGAGCAAGAATTGGTGGAAGCTGCTTGCACTCTAGTTTGATATAAGAGAAAACTTCCTATAATTTACAGCTATCCAAAAGTGGAATGGGCTACCTTGAGAGGTAGGCACTTCCTCCTTCCTGGGAGACTTCTAAGAAATGATGGATAACCACTTCTCTATGTATTTTATAGAAACAGTTGTTGTTTAGGTATAAGTGGAAATAGATGCTCTCTCAGCTTCTGTAACTTTTGGATTCTGTACTTTATATTTCTAAAGAAAGAGATTGACGAAAAGTATATTTTTAGGGGAGTGAAGTAAGAGGAAAAATTATTCTGTTTCCCTCTTTCACAAATGACTGCATGTTTCTAGAAATATTTCCTTTCTATCATAATAACTCACATTTTATATAGTACTTTGAAGTATGCACAGTACTTGCAACAACCTGTGGAGTAAGTAGTTTGAGCATTATCTTCCCTGTTAACTTTAGTATGGTACCTTGCCTGGGGTCACACAGTAAACCTTAGAGCCATGATTTAAATCTAGGTCTCCAGCACTCTGCTATACCACACTGCCTTTTAGGCAGTTAGCAAACATTTATTAAACACCAACTATGTTTGTTCCAGGCATTGTGCTAAGCTCTGGGCTTACAAAGTAGAGGTCAGTGTCCCTGGATCAGTATTGGGGTAGTGGGGAGAGGGGTGGCAAAGGTGGAAGATAACCGAAGTGGGAACAGGGCAGGATAAATTTATGAAGGGTTTTGAACACTAAACAGGAGATTTTTTATTTGATCCTGGAGGCAGTAGGTAGCTGCTAGTCTGAATAGGGGTTTGACATGGTCAGACCTGCATTTGAGGATCATTTTGGCAGCTAAGTGGGAGATGGACTGGAGTGGAGAGTTTGACTGTTGTCTGATTAGATTGTGAACTCCTCAAGCACAGGGATTGCATTTTTGTCTTTCTTGTATCCCCAACAATTAGTGCATAGTAAGCATTTAATAAATGCTTATTGGGAAATCTGCTCTTGGCTTGTTGAAATGGAACTTCAAATACATATTCTCCTTAGAAATGTTTCTATGTATATGGTTAGGTTCTGTAGTAGTTTTGTTCCACTATACTTGAGGCACAGTGTGTTTCTATGAAGGAAATGCCTAAAATATAGCCTAGGATAAGTTAAGGATTGCCTTGATTGATGAAGGGTAACAAAGGAGAGTAATTAGTGGTTTGTTTGTTTTTAATTGCTAGCTTAAATGAAAAGGTTTTTTTAAATTTTTTACTGAGCCCATGAAGAACTTCCTCTTACCAACGTAGAATAGCACTTGCTCTTGTGTGTGTTTGTCCTTTGTTGCCGAAGAAGACCATGCCATCAGAGAAATGATGACATGACTTGCACTTGACTTTGTTTTGAGTGAGGGAGGGCTGTGCAAGTCACCAGCCTCACTACTCCTCCAGAGCCATTTGGATCCAGTGAGCAGCTATTCATCAGGATGACTGGAGTTGAGGCAGTTGCGGTTAAGTGACTTGCCCAAGGTCACACAACTAGTGAGTGTCAAGTGTCTTGAGGTGAGATTTGAACTCAGGTCCTCTTGACTCCTGCACTGGTGCTCTATCCACTGCACCACCTAGCTACCCTACATGGTCTTGCAAATTGTAGTTGAATGGGACACTTAGCTAACTGCTCATTCAGTGACCTGTCTGGATTATACAAGTAGTATCCTTTTTTCTCCTGTCTTCAGTAGATTACCCTCACTATTATCCCTCCCTTTGGTATTCAGTTTTCCCCCAACTACTGCTTGCTTCTTCTACAGACACACCTAATTCTTCCTCACTAGATGCTACTATGCCTACTAACTATCATGCTGTGTCTGTACTCCCTTTATCTGCTGAACTCTGAAAAAGCCATCTCCAATAGGGGCCTCTAACAACCTCTCCCTTTGCAATCTGGATTCCAGACTCATCACTTAATTGGAACTTCTTTCTCCAAAGTTACAAGGGATCTCTTAATTACCAGATCTGATAGTCTTTTCCTAAACTCCATCCTTCTTAATCTCTCTGCAACATTTGATACCCTCTTTTCCTCAGTAGTCTCTCTTCTCTTGAGTTTTTGTGACATTATCTCATGGTTTTCCTCCTATCTGACCGCTTCTCAGTCTCTTTTGCTAGATAATCATTCATATCATGCCCATTAATTTTGTGTATACCCCAAGGCTCTACTTTCTTACTCTTGCCATTCTGTTTCTTTCCTATCTTTAGTTTACATCCAGAGCTGACAACTGTAGGGAAGTGGGCCATTTCCCAAATGTCTTTGTATAACATTCCTCATACATGACAGTGTCCAAACATGCTGGAGGCCAGGGGCCTTGTCACTGGCTTTGTGCTCGGGGGCCTTTGGTACTGGCAGCTTGCTCACTGCACTGGGGTGGCCTGGCCTACTCATGCTTGTTGTTGCCTGGTTTCTGGGGCTGGCAACTTGCCTCTCTGTGCTGGGGCTGCAGGCCTCATAGCTAGCCTGCTGAGCCAGGACTGATGGGCCTCTCTTGCTGATCTGGGCTGCAACTAAGAGCCTCCCGCTGACTTGCCTAAACACTGTGCTGGGCCCCACTCCTCTTTCATGCAAGTGAGACAGGCCTTTCCTGAAGTCCTTCTAAGTTATCTTCAGCTGGAAAATTGTTTTTAGTTGGCAGAATTCTACTTTCATCCATGGAAAAGTGCAACAAAAAAAAATGTGTGCAAGTGCTTGATTACTCTCTGGGGTAATAAAGCTTCATTTCAAAACTTCTGTAATATTTAACTAGGGTAAAGTGTTTTGGTTTTTTTCCAAATCCTATTGTGAAAGCAGTGGACTTCTGAGATTATCCTTTTGTAAGTTATGTTCTCCAGAATCCATTTGGAGGCTTGATTTAATGTTGTTTCTGAGGGAAACTGAGGAGCTCAGGCAGCTTCTTGACTTCTCTCTTACATCTTGACTCTGCCTCTCATGTCATAGAATTCTTTTCCTTGAAGATGCAGCTCAAGTGCTACCTTCTACATGTAGTTTTTCCTGATCCCCTCAAATTCTAGTGCCCCTCTCAAGCTACCTTGTATTTAACTACTTTGTATTTACTAACATTTATTCTATGTTCTTTTATTTATACTTGTCTACCCCATTTAAATGTAATCTTCTTGCTTTTAGTGACTATTTCATTCATTTTATTGATGTCTTCAGTGTCTGGTATATAGTAAAGGTACTTATTACTTGTTCGTTGATTGATTACTGTGTACCGCTGGAATATTCTACAGATTGAAAGCATTTGCAGTTTTACCAGGGATGAATGCATTTGCATAAATTCACACTACAGCCCCACCGTTATTGAATTTTATTGTTTCTGTATTATTTTTTCCAATTTGGTGAATATGAGAGGGTATCTTAAAGTTCAGCAAAGTTCTTTTTGGAAGAAGAAAAACAATATCTCTTTTTATCTGAACTGCCCTAGAGTCAGTGATAATTGATAGAATTGTAGAGGTAATTCTCCTTTTCTGTTGTACTATTTTATAGAAAGAGAGAGAGGTGGTATTAAAATCATTTGGAATATACCCACAATCCTAAAATAAGTCAGAAATTAAATTTTGCATTCCTAGAAAGTTTATTGGTATATGAACTTAGCTGGCCTCAGGTTCAGAAAAATCTAGTTTCAAGAGCTACCTCTGAACATATGACTGTGTGATCCTGAGACAATCAGTTATCAGTCCCAAATAACTCTTTAACACAGTAAGTTAGAAGCTGCTAATCTATATTAGAAGTGGAATTTCCTTACTTGTGAGTTTTCTATACCCACAAAATCAAAAAGGGGGTGGGGGGAGGGATCAGGGCAAAAATAAACCAAAATTCATTTCCCCTGAATTAAGGACATAATCTCAGAAGTCCACTGCTTTCAAAATAGGATTTGGAAAAAAAACAAAACACTTTAATCTAGTTAAATATTATAGAAGTTTTGAAATGAAGTTTTATTACCCCAGAGAGTAATTAAGCATTTGCACACATATTTTTTTTTGCACTTTTCCATGGATGAAAGTAGAATTCTGCCAACCAAAAAGGGCTTCCCCTGCTAACTTCATATACCATTATATGAAAATAGAAAAACTACAGTCAGTTAGACTAGTCCTCCCTTATGACTCCACTAAGATCTTCCTCTGACATCTCATTATGGCATAGAGATGATCCTAGATTCTTGAAGGTTATGCCAGTAGAGCTCAAGGTCTGGCAGATTCTACCATAAAAGTCATTGAGTATAAGCGTCAGACCATATATGTTAGCTAAGCTATATTCAGATAGGCTGGCTGCAGGGTGAATTTTTGAGTACAGGGTTTCTTGAAAACCATCTACTAAGACAATGCTGTCAAACTCAGAAACAGAGAGAAAACCACAAAATAACTTTTTCTTTGTTGGATTTTCACTTATTTTGCTAAACATTTTCCAATTACTTTTTGATCTGGTTCAGGCACACTGGGGAGTTTTGACATCTCCGTACAAAGACATTGACAAAATCACTGATCTTCAACATATAAACAGTGGAAAGGAATAATATGTCTAGGAATGTTAGTCTTTCAATTAAAAAACATCCTACTTTTCAGAAATAATATATAACTTTTTCTCATTTTTACATTTCCAAACCTAATAGTTAGATAGGCTTTGAATTAGTAAGGCTAATGATGTCAGTTTTTTCACAAACTTAAAAAGTAACTCAATTTAGATGTGCTACTTAACACTATGGGTTTGTTTTGGGGATTTTTTGTGTTTGTTTTTTTAACAACAGCCTTTTAAAAAAAATTTTGTTGTACATTTTAAGCTTCTTAATAGAATGTAAGTTCCTTGAAGACAGGAATGACTTCATTTTTTTGTCTATGTAGCACATCATGTAGCACAGCACCTTACACACAGTAGGCATTTAGTTTGAGTTGAAATTGCAATTAAAATTTCAGGGGGAAAATTATAATTAGGGCTACATATGAAAGTTTTCCTTCTCACAATATACAAAAGCAACATAGAATTATTACTGGGACATAAATGGAATTATTTTGGAAGTGATTATTTTGAAAAGTTCTAATACTTCAAATAGCCTAACCCTGATTTCTGAGGTTTTGTTTTCCTTTGCATTAAAAGGATATCAATAAGCTTTGACACCACAGTGTAAACCATGTTATCATTTTAACTGGCTTAATTATGGAAATGTTTTCTTTTTAATTTTTAAACTTGTTCTTAAAATTGAACCTATGTTGGAGATAATTGTCACTGTCCTCATGGGATTGCATAGCATCATGTTCTTGATGTTTGTTCATCTTTTTCTTATTACACAAGAGATGAAAATTAAAAGTTAAGACCAGTGTTAAAACTAACAGGATTGCTTTCTTATTTCAAACAGCTAGTTAAAGGTCTTCAGCAGGAGCTGAATCGATTATATTCGCTTTTCTGTGCTCGGAATCCAGACTTTGAAGAAAAGGGGGGTAAAGTCTCAATAGTATCACATTCCTTAGGATGTGTAATCACTTATGACATAATGACTGGCTGGAATCCTGTTCGACTTTACGAACAGCTGATGCAGAAGGAAAGTGAGGTACCTGATGAACGATGGACGAGCTATGAAGAACGACATCTCCTGAATGAACTCTATCTAACTAAGCAGCGGTAAAGTAATAATGATAATAGCATTTCTTTAGTACCTAGTATATGCCAGCACTGCGCTAAGCACTCATTTAATAGTAGCTATTTTTCTCTTTAAAGAATGACCAGTAAGTGAAACTCTCTTCCAGAAATTATTATACTTGGAATTGGCATTGTAAAGATAATAAATCTTAGACCAAAGATTACACCATTACATGCCCTAGTTGAATTTGAGGTATTTAAAATATTTTATTCATTTCCTTATGTTTATAATAAATACATTTATCTCCCTACTTTCTCTCCCTTGGTCTTTACCTTCTGTTTTACTGAGTGATTTTCTAGTTTCTGTGTAGGATCTTTAATGACATAGGTTTTAAATTTGGAAACTTTTAATGAAAGCTTAATGAAAATGAAAACTTTTAAGAGGGATGTTTAGAGAACAGGGAATTTTCAAATTAAGAAATTACATAGAGTAGTAAGACCAAATCTCTTTTTGAAATGCTTAGAAAATAGAGTATTATTTCAAGCCTATTTTGTTCATTAATTATAAATATAATGTATCATATTAATTTTGTGAAGGTTTTAAAATTTACTTACTATATCACAGGTTGAAAGAAATAGAAGAAAGATTGCAAGGACTGAAGACATCAGCTATAACACAAACACCTGCCTTAAAATTTAAGGTATGTAAAGAAATATAAAATTTGTATTGTTCATTTTTGTATGAGTTTTTTAAATGTCATTTCGCATAAGACAAAATTACAACTGAGAAATGAAATTATTTTAAATATTTAGTCAATTCTACTTCAGCTCCATTCTTTGTGGTAAAGTCACTGATCTTGAGTTCTGTCGATGGTAATGCTTCTGGGCTATTTCTACCCACCATCATCTTATGTTCTGAGGGACTACAAATTAATTTATTTTTCATTCAACAAACATTTTTTTTTGAGTGCCTTTTAGAAGCCATTGTGTTAGCTATATTGGGTGGGAAGGGATTCAAAATTATAAGACAGTGTTCTACCTGTAAGGATTTACCTAAGGTACATATAATTTCCTTCTACAAAGTTCTGCTCTCGTACCCCATCAGAATGTGGGGGTATTCCCTGGAACTTCCCTCAACTTGACTTGATTCCTATTCCCCTTGACAAGTTCCCTCTGGAGTCTCCATCTTTGAGAAGAGCTTAGGCTGACCATCCTTCATTCCCCTCTTGGTTCTGTTTCTTACTCTATGAACTTCATCACCATGCCCCTACCCAGCTGCTATTTTCCCTACTCCTGTGGCCAGCACATAGTAAATACCTAATAAAAGCTTGTTGCCTGCCTTAAATTTCTACTAAGCTGGAAATGTCACAAATATGAGCCTGCCAGCAAACTGTCCACTTTCTGAGGACCAGCTGCCTAGGTAGGAAAGTAGCCTGGCTACATGAAGAATTCTTTGGCCATGGCAACCCTTAAAATAAAGGAAAAAAATAAAAGAAAGTGAAAGAAAAGAAAAATAGAGAAAAATGTAAAGGTATCCTCAGGAGTTCTTCTACAGGAAGAAGAAGGGGCATAAAATGCTAAGAATCATCATTTTAAGATCATCTCTACACTTGAACTCAGAACGTAGTAGTCTTTGACCAGTAGCCAACAAATGGACATACTGCTGGAGGAACTGAATCTTACCAATCTTGGCATTCTCTCTGTAAATGAAGTCAGAACAAAAAAAAAAGTAGAAGAATTTGCAGCTAAAGAGATGGCCCACAGTTTCTTCTGAGAGAGACAAATAAAGGATTTGGCAGAGTTGGTTTTATTGTGTTTCTTAATACAACAAGAAACATCATTTCATAAAACATCTGGCCATCACAAAATGGAGTGCTCACAAGTACTTGCCAAAAGGCCACTGTCAAATAATACAATATCAGTTTCAGAGAATGGAGGAGTTGTGGTTCTATGAAAAGTTTGATAATGACCTGCCAGATTTAGTAAGCATAAACTTAGATAGTAAGCAACTTCACTACAGAAGTGAGAATGTATGAGAATAGTTAGAAATACTTTAAAGGACATGTATCAGTGAAAAAGAGGCCAAAAACTTGTTGACAGCTCAGTTTCATGTCTTTATACGGTAAATACTTTTTTGAGAAGAGAAGCACTGGACGTGACAAGCACTGAATAGCGTCATCTAAAAAAATAAAATTGGTTATATGTTAATCGATGGGAAATAATTTTTTACTGATATAATCATTCCTAAATTAGTTTTCTTTTTATAGTCAGAATACCAACTTGTTAGAACAAGGATAAAAATTAATACAAAGTTAGAAGAATAAAAATGAGAAAAATACATCCCCTGGAACTGAAACAACTTAAGCCTAACCTAATCAAAAAAGTTGATATATTGAAATGGATCTGTAATTTCATCAATTTGGTGGTTCTTTCCAGGGGTGAAGATTGCAACTTTCATTCCTTCCCATCTTAGGTGACTTTCTTCCTCACCTAAATTTATCAGAGAAGTTCTACCCCAACATTCTGGATGCTTTCTTACTTTGTCTTGACATTGCAACAATAACAGTGGAGCACTCTAGATAGCAACTCGTCATCACTCTAAATTTGATCATCTCATCGTGCCTATCATATGTTTATCTGATTACATCTTTTACTCTTTTTCTTCTTTAAAAATCTTCATTGGTTAGATGGTTTAGCTTGCTCACACACCCTCACATACCTCTCCATTGTTCTCTGTATGATACTTATTTCTAGTTCCTCAGATATTATTGTGTCTCATGTCTCAAAGCCATGTGGCAACAGTGACAGAATGTTGGTATTAAACAGATGATTCCTGTGGTTAAAACTAGTTTCAGAAACCTTGGTGGGAGACTTGGCTAAGCAAAGCCATACAAGAACATTTAAAGATAACATGGAAGGAAAATAGCAACCAGAACAAAAGATCTAAAAGATTTGTTTGATAAAGATTTTTACCATCAAGGAGAGTAGAGCCATCTCACTTGGACTCTTAATATTACATGTACTTACAGAGAAAATAGAAATGGCATAAAAGAGATCAAAGAAGAGAAGAGCAGCCAGATTAGACCAAATATATGAGAAATACCTAGTGGAAGTGATATAATTGTGAGGATATTGAGGAATATATTCACAGAGTATCTGAATGGAAGATACCAACTACATGATGGGGAAAAACTTAGACCTTGTGCATATGAAAAAAGAAAGAAAATAGCGATAACTACTGGACTATTCATCTATTTTCCCATCTTAATAATTTTCTGTTAGTAGAGAAGAGGCAGGTTTTTGCAAGTATATTCCACAGTGAATCATATCTTCACAATCACATACTTGTGTAAAATATCTAATGAAGACTGGATCCAGCTGTTTTTATTGTTTAATTATAGAAAAGCATTTGATTCAGTGGAGCAAAATGTTGCCTTAAGGATTTTCCTTAAATTAAGTAGCTCCCTTTCTACATTAAAATCATTCAAAATTCCTAAAATTATATAAAAGTAAAAGCAACTTCTTTCAGTTATCCAGTGATTATATCAGGTGAGGCATATAACAGATGTATATTTACCACGGGCAGATGTTTCCCGTTGTCATAGAGGAATTCCAGTTCATAAAGTTGAAAAGGAATTTCCTGTTAATGATGAGGTTCACTAGATGCTCTTGTTTGCAGATAACATTTTAGTTATTGCATCAAGCCCCAAAACACTGCAGAACTTCCTTGACAAAATTTATAAGCATGCATTAGACTTTGTCTAACTTTTCACATAGAAAAAAACAAGCTGTTAAAGAAAACATGATTTCCATATTATACCAGTGAGTTAAAGGGATATACATTTACATGTCAGAGGTGAGGCTTAAACCTAGTTCTCCTTGACTTCATGTCTGGCTGTCTCTCTACTATGTGACTACTTTTTTTTTTGTATAAGTTTCTACATACGTACACACACACACACACACACATACACACACACACACATATATATATATATATATATATATATATATATATATATATATATATATATATATATATATATATATATATACATATTCTATAAATGTTTTAGGTAACTAAAGCAAATTGAATTAAATTTTACAGATGTAGGAAAATCACAAATAAAAGAAAAAAGACTACTTTTCATCAGGGCTCTCTAAGCCTCTAGACCTCATTGTTTCAAATGTGGGCTGCAATTTTTTTTCTCAAAATCTGGTTTATCAAAACCTGAGAACAACTTAGAATTCTTGTTTTTCAGCATGTCCTTATAAATGAAAACAACACATGCTTTTTATATTTAGGAACAAATAGCTTTGAGCAACGCAAAGGCCCCCAAATCCTACAACATTTCTGCACCAATGACACTTAGACCCAAGCATGAAATATCCTTTCACCTTGAGAATCTCTATAAAGTCACTCCCAGAAAGGCTAGTGTACTATTCTATTGGAGTAACCTTTCTTTCCCAGCGTTCCAGATCTTAGAATTTAGAAATAGAAGGAGTCTTAAAGATCATATAATTCACTTCCTCATTTTATAGATGAAGAATCTAAGGTAAAGATTGGACAAGTCACTTAATCTAAATTTCACAAATTATCAGTGGCAAAACTAGAGATTCAGACTCAGGTTCTCTGATTCCAAACCCATTGTTCTTTCCCTTACATCATGCTGCCACTCTGTGCTCAACTAACATATTCTTACCAATGCTCAGTCACGGAAGCCTCCTCATTCTCATTTGAACATCCCTATTACCACACACAGAGAAGATTCCCTAGGAGTAAGATGTTTTTGTCACTTGTGTAGAAGCAGTCATCTAAAAGCAGATTTTTTGTTACGTAGGCTAACACAAAACCTCTCCACTGGAGCTTGCTCTTATCTGCCCATTTAGATATTTGTGTATAAGGGATAATGTGCTCTTAACTAACGATGTAGAATGGTCTATGTATCTTCCCTTTTTCTTTTTTACCCTTTCAGCCCTGCTTGGACTAAGGGAGATATCCTTTCCCAAAAGACAACATCCTAGCTCCCCAAGGGCTAGTCAGCTAGCTCAGTTGGTCTTTAGCTCACTCTCATGAAGCACGTGAAAAACTACCTGTACATGAAATAAGAAGTTTCCCCCATCCACTTTATATTCATGTTTCTGTAATAAATGATTTACAGCTTACACATCATTATCACATATATTGTCTCATTCATTTCTTAAAATAATCCTATGAGATAGGCCAAGATAATTCTCATTTTACAGCTCTGAAAATTAAATTCAGACAAGTTAAGTGACGTACCCAAGTTCATATGACTAGTAAGTAGTAGAGCTGGGACAAAACCTAGGTTTTTGGACTCCTAGTCCAATTTGCTTTCTGCTATGCTGTCAAAAGTTATTGGTAAGTCAAATTCTACATTAAATACAGTATTGGACCTTTCAAATGTAAAGGATACCTGTGATATATCCTTTAATTTAAAATGAATAATTTGTAATTTGATTTTTTTGTATATCATTTTTTTTGCAGAATTTGCTTTTTTTATAGATGAAATTTTTTATAGAAAAAATTACATGTGTAATTTAGTAAAAAAAAAAAAATAGACAAAAATAAATGTCATACTTCTTTGCAATGGACATTAACTGAGAAATCTTATTTTCGGCAGCAGAGATCTCACTGCTAGGTATAGCTCCCAAAGAGATTATAAACAGAAAAAAAGCAGTACTTCTGTGGTATCAGAGACCTGCAAACAAAGTCGGTGCCTATATTTTGGTGAATGGCTAAATAAACTGTTGTATATTAATTTAATGGAATATTACTGTCTACTTAAAAATGATGAATGAAGAATTCAGAATAACATAGAATAGCTTAAATAAACTGACAAAGATCAATTAAGCAGAAACCTAGACAGGAATATCACATGAAAAGAAAAAAAAAACAAACCGAAAAAAACCTGAATGCTGTGTAATTATAATAAACAAAATTGGGCCAAAGAACTGAGAAAATGCATCGTTCTCTCTTCTTCACAGAAGTGGTAAACCAGGAAAATCTTGTCTAGTTTAGTTAGTGTGTAGGTTGATTTTTTGTGTGTGTGATAACAACAGTGGGTTTTTTCTATTTTTTAATTGATTTATTTATTTTTATTGGCAACATTTATTTACACAAGATTTTGAGTTCCAGATTTTCTCCCCATCTCTCCCTTTGAGCCCTCCCCAAGACACTGTGCATTCTGATTACCCCTTCCCTCAATCTGCCCTCCCTTCTATTACATCCCTCCCTTTCCTTATCTCCATCTTCTCTCTTTTCTTATAGGACAAAATAAATTTCTATACCCCATTACCTGTATTCCTTATTTCCCAGTTGCATGCAAAAACAATTCTCAACATTCATTCCTAAAACTTTGAGTTCCAACTTATCTCCCTTCCTCCCTCCCCACCCATCTCCACTGAGAAGACAAGCAATTCAATATAGGCTATACATGAGTAATCCAGTCATAGATTTCATCCCTCCAAGTCTCAGTGATATGTATGAGGCAGAATTTACCTTCTTTCATTAGGACCTCCAATTTCTCATTTGTTTGCCTGAACTCTGCGCATTTTCATATCGACGTTTGATGCCATGGGTTTGTTTTCTTGTATTTCTTTGTGCTGTAGCTTTTTCTCCTTGTACTATTTTCTTATTCCTTTTTTCTGTCTATTCTCTTTAGAATCTAACTTAAGGGAAAGGCCTAGGCAATCTTTACTCTCACTCATCCTTTTTAGTGTAAAGCTTTTTTGATTAAATTTGCCAGATACCTAGCAGATATGTCCTTAATAGTCTTTACAGTGTATTCCATCTCTGACCAGGAGTCTGTCAATTCTATATTGTAAGAAATGACCCAGAAATCCAAAACCCATTCTCAGATGTTTCCCAAATCATTGTTTCACTTTTATAGCCTTTACTAAAGGACAAACAGCAGTGAAGAAAACACAGCATGTGGCCTTGTGACACTTTTTATTGTCTAAGGATTATGATTGTTGGCAGTGCTTTTTAGTCTTCTTCTGGAAATGTTACTTGTACCCATGTCAATCACCAAAAGTAGGTAGTTGTTATCCAATTGGAAATTTCTCTGTTATGTCTCAGGTTGTTGTTGTCAAGTCATTTTTCAGTCATGTTTAACCTTTCAGGACCGCGTTTGGGGTTTTCTTGGCAAAGATACTGGAGTGGTTTGCCATTTCCTTCTCCAGTTCATTTTACTGACAAGCAAATGTAGGCAAACAGGGTTAAGTGATTTGTCCAGGGTCACTGAGGAGAGAGCAGTTTCAACAGTAAGAAGCTAGATTGCTACAATGGAATGGAATGAAGAGATGATTCTCTTCTAAGGTGGCTTTCTGAAGGAGTTTAACTGAGAAGGGGAGAAGAGAAGGTGATAATGGGGATGGTTGGATCTAGTATGGATTTTTTAAGGAGGGGAAAAGACATTAGTATGTCTTAGTAGATAGTAGAAGGAAGTTCTTGAAGATATAAGAGGAGAAGAAGAAAATAGTTTCAGTTTTGTCAGTAAAGTATGAGATGAAGTCCTCAGCTGGGGGAAGGGTAGGGATTGCGTATGAAACATGCTTAGGGAGATGACAAAGTTTGGAATAGTTGCTATTAAAAGTTGGATAGCAAATGGTATAAGAAGATATGTTTACTACAGCAAAGGCCCATTTGATATTAGGTAACATACTAACGTAAGCTTGTATTACACCCAGTTCAACATTTTTTCCAGCTCTGTGACTTCTTGTGAATAGGAATGAAGGAGGCAAATAGTGAGAGTAATCCAAGGTTGGGTTTTGGCCAGGCATGACTGGAGTAGGGCAGGGGGCAAGAGAGTGGAGTGTACAGGATAATGTAGAACTGAACTGATTCACAAAAGCGTCAAACTGAGGAGTGAAGGGATTGAAGGTCACAATATAAAGAATAAGGTGAAGGCTTAGCAATTTGCTCTGTGAGAAAGATATCTCCACATTATATCTCACATCCAACACCTTTCTATTCACACAGTTTTCACTCTTCACTCTTGCTAGAACTATTGCAGTCTTCCTAATTGTACTTACTGCTCAAGTCTTTCACCTCTCCAGACCATTCTTTATAGAACTGCCAAACCGATTCTCTAAAAGTCCAAGTCATTCCCTGCTCAATAAACTCCCTTGCCTCCTCCCTATTGCCACCATCATCAATATAAATTCTTTTGTTTGGCATAGGAGGGAAGGAAAGCAAAAAAAGAAAAGTGACTTGCCCAGGGTCATACAGCTAGGAAGTAATTGAGGCCAGTTTGCAATTCAGCCTTCCTGACTCCAGGCCCAGTGCTCTGTCCACTGTGCCACCTAACTAGCTGCCTCAGTAGCTTAAGTTCCTTCACATCCAATCTCCTGCCTTTTTTTCAAGCTTATACATTATTCATTACCCTCATTCTTTGAGCTAACCTGACCCATTTCTCATACAACATTCCATTTCCCATTTTGTTACCTTTACATGTTAAATATGTTGTCATCCATGCCTGGAATGTACTTCCTCTTCACCACTGCCTTGTAGAGTCATTGATTTCTTTCAAAGCTTATCTCAGGTACTACCTTTAAATGAATGAAGTCTTTCCTGAGGCCAGCAACTGCCAGTCTCCCTTCTTCCCCATTACCTTTTATTTTGTGTGTGTGTTGTATGTACATTGTGTGTGTGTACTAATACATAAGAGACATACACGCACATAGTCTCCTTTAATAGAATGTAAACTTCTGAGAGTACGGATTTTAACTTCTCTCTTTTTTTATTTTTGTATTCTAAGTACCTGGCACATAGTAGGCATTTAACAGATGCTTATTGATAGATTATTCAGTCATTCTCATACTTGAATACTTTCTCCTTCTGCCACATTTTCATGACATTATTACTTATTCTTTCTCCCGTCAATTTCCTTTGATGGTTTATAATCTCTGTTATATCCTTCATTTACAAGTATACCATAGATCTTAGTCTGGGACTTTATTCTCTTCCCTGTCTCTAGTCAGTAATCTCATTAGATTCCATGAGCTTACATCTCTATACATATAACTTTGAAATCTTAATATCTACCTTTCAATCTGTCTCCTGAACTACAGTCCTGAATTATGAACTGCTTATTGGATATTTCTACCACAGTGCCCTAAAGGGCAGTGAATGTTGCCCACAAATGCAACATGGCCAAAGTGGGAATTGCAGTGTTCTCCCTAAAAGCTACTCTTAAGCCTACTTCTTAATTTCCCTTTCTCCATCAAAGATGTACTCACATCCTTTAGTTACTTGAGTGTATCACTTCAGGCTCACTGGGAACAGTGTGATACAGTGGGATGAATAATGGCTTGGAATTGAAGGATCTAGATTCTTTTCTTGGATATGAACTTGCATGTGCAGTCACTTTTGCTCTCGGAACTTCAGTTTTCTCATCTGTAAAATAAGGGAGTTGGATTAAACACCCTCCAAGGTCTCTTCCAACTCTAAGATCACAAGATCTTCAACCGTTCACTCTTTTCCCCATCCAATCTACTACTGCTACTACAACGTTTAATCACTTTTCTCCACTCAAAATGAGATACTTCAAATTCTAAGCATTCCTTACCAGGATTATTACCATCAATCACCAGCTTCTTGCCTTTGGGGTAACGGGAGAAGACACCATTCCATACACTAGGATTCCTGCCACCCAGGTTAAAAGGAGAAACTACATTCCTTCAAGCACCAGATTCTTTTCTTTTTGGAAAGAGGAGAAAACATTGGGTCTCAAGCCTGGGTTCCAGCCTTCCTCAGGAAGGGGGGAAACACCATTTCAACATGCACCAACTTCTTACCTTAGAAATAATGGGAGAGGACCACAGGGCTTTTCCTGCCTCTCACTGGAAGAGAAGAAACACCATTCTATCAAGCACCAGACTACTTATTCCCTTCCAGGGAATAGGAAAAAGGCCTTTTCCAGTCACCAGCCTGGTCTGTTGCCTTGGAGAGAGTAAAACCATTTCTTTAGCTTCCAGCATTTGTACCCTTACCTGAACTGCCTAAGGGCCTGAGAAAATTCCAACCTGAGACAATACCTCTTTGGACAACGAATCCATATCTGCATTAGAGGCTTGTCTTAAGTGTCAATTTCTTCAGGAGGCCTTTTGTAGTCCTTTCTCTCCCCACAAAAAAAAAATTTATTTTGTTACTTTTTTCACATTTGTTTGTCTATGTGCATGTTTTTTTCTCTGCATTGCTTATAAATTCCTTAAGGACAAGAAATGGTTTGTTTTTATCTGTATATCCCTTGCACCCCCACAGTGCCTAGCACATAACAGGCTTTTAATATTTATATTCTGAATTGAATAAATGAGGTTTATTCCAGCTTTAATCTTCCTTGATTCTGTAAATAGGGCCAAGAGCTCAGTCTGTCTTGAAGATCCAATTAATTGTCCAATTCATACTTAGTTTCTCTTCTCATGCTGAATTTTATTTTCAAAGATGTCAATATTTGAAGGTGAGAGATAACATCCAAACAACAGTATCATCCCTTTGAAAAATTCTGTGTACAGTAAACTTCTTACTTAAAGTCTGTGCTTTTTAAGAATGCACAGTGTTCTGTATTGTAACTGAGACAAGAATCCTGGGTTCTAGTACCAGTTTTCCCAATAGATCTTTGTGTGACCTTGAGTAAGATTATCATCTATCTCTAGGTTTGTTCCTTTATCGGTAAAATAAAGAGGATTGAATCTTAAATTATTTTTCTTTGTTTCCTTCAAATATGATTTATTTAGGATTAATCATTTTCTCTTTTAGGTTGAGAATTTTTTCTGCATGGGATCCCCACTAGCGGTTTTTTTGGCATTACGTGGCATCCGTCCAGGAAATAGTGGAAGTCAAGACCACATTTTGCCTAGGATCATATGTAACCGGTTACTAAATATTTTTCATCCCACAGATCCAGTTGTGAGTTAGAGTTATAAACTTTTTCTCTCAATGTTAAATTTATTATTGAATAACTGTGGCACTCTGAAAGAAACTTTAACTTGACCTATAATTATTTCAGCCCTCAGATTGCATTTGTAGCAGTTTTGCAGAAAAAATACTGTACAGAGAATGTGGTTTTAGTTTATTACATGTAAAGATATTTAGGCCATAATAGAGCAATGTTTTAGAATTTGCAGATTTATATTATAGTTTCAAAATTGAAATTGAGGCTGGCCTCAGGAATGGTAGCCTAGCAATGTGCATTATTGAGCCCAATTTTTAATGTTTGTTGCATTTTTCTTATCACTAACTGATACTGAATATATGACACATCCTCTTTGAAATGTGGTTAAAATAGTAGTAAAGATACACAGAAATTCACAGCTGATAAATTCCAATAAAGGATCTAGTAATAAAATCCATGACCTCAGAAGTCTATACATACATACACAAAGCAGAAGTAAGAAATAAAATGAACATATAATTCATTACTAGTTCAGGAAGACACATTTTATCTTATAGTTATTCATATAACAATATAATTGTATTGTAATAGCTGTTGATATGGGAAAGTTTTGAGGCATTGAAGGATCATTCATGTCCACACTGAAACAAGATCCAAGAGCCAAGGAAAGTGCAATTGAAATTGAAAAAACAGTGCCAAAAACTGACAGACCATTGCTGCAAGATAATCAGATTCTTAGAAAACAAGCAGAGAGGACAAGGCCTCTAGAAGAGTTGTTACTGTTTCCTGTACACTATGGCACAGACTGTTTGAAACTGGAACAACAGTGGGGAAGACCATCAAAAAAATAGCTGTTTAACCATTGCTGTAAATAAAAAATACTTGTCATGGGCAATGTAATACAAAGATTGGAAGTGATAAAGATTTATGAAAAAGGTAATTTTTGAAAGCTCACTTTTCATTTAATGTTAAATCAAAAGTATCATTAGAAGTCCAGGTTATCCTTTTAACATCTTGATATCTTCATCAGATTGCTGAAAGACATCTTCTCTGTCCCCTAACCCCTGCTTTCCCCCAACCCCCAAAGAAATGGATTTTGTTTTTATAATGGGCCTGGAATTCTTGTCCCTATTGAGAGAATAATGAATGCTAATAAATATATTGATAATACTGAGAAGCAGAACTGTTGTAAAATTACATAAATTCCCAAATGGAGATAGAATACTACACCTTGCACCATGCCATCTATCAAAAAAGTTAAGAAGTTTATCTAAACAATGAAAATAAAACATGTCAAAATGTTCCAGGAATTCCTGGATTTGAACCTCATTAAAATCCATAGGATTTAACCAAGGCTAGGCTTGGGAAAAGGGACTGTTCATATGGTTAATAGCCAATGTAATAAAAATGTGGTTTCATGATGAAGTATTAAAGAGTGTGTGACAAAATCTTGTGAAATGAATGCCAAATTGTACAAAACAAGTGATTATAGCAAAAGAAAGACATATATGACATGTTAGAAGTATTTTTAAGATGTCAGAAGTTGTAAGGTTAATTGTATGTCAGAAAGTATTATTTTCCTTTGCCTAAGTTTAATTCACACACTACTGTGGAATGTAATTTTGGAAAGAATATACCTTATTCCGTAAGTAAAAGGATGGGGACAGCATAGCTTTACATATTAAGAAAGTATCCTTATATGAGGAAATACAAGAATCAGCATGAGTAATCAAGATGGGGAGACCATTTTAATGAAAGTCAACAAAAGAAGAAACAGAATCAGTGTTGGAGGACCTCAGTTATCCAGACATCTATAATAGCATGCTTTCTGTGTAAAGCAGCTTCTTGATTTGTGTTGATAATTTCATTTTTCCAAAATTGGAGGAGTCAACAAAGAGTGGAAATCACAGGAAGTCTTGGGAGAAGTGACCGTTTCATCTTTGAATTTGTCATAGAAAACCAGAAGAAAATTGAATACAGTCTGACATCTGAGATTTTGGAAGAAAAGATTTCAGAGTTTAGGGAAAGAACAATTATCCAACCCTAGAATTCTACAGGAAAAGTCAACCCATGAAGGATAGGAAGCTCTCAAGAATGAAATTCTAAAGACCTTAAGAAAAGTAGTTAAGATGAGGAGAAAAAAATGAAGTGGTCTAAAGTATTTTGGATACACAGAAAATGTATCGACCAACATAGAGTTTTTAAAAAGACATGTACGAAGAATAAAGGCAAGAACAGGTAATGAAGAATCATATAAAAGGATGGAATGGTTCTTTAAGAATGGTGTCAGGAGTAATAAAATTTAGAATTTGCTGAGACTAACGAGGAAAGCTGAAGACAAGGAAAAGGTTGGGGACCATAGTGTGGTTTTACCCATATTGGGAAGAGAATTAAAAAAGGAATAAACTGTTTCTTGGGTTGGATGTAATGATGATAATTGATGGAGAGAAATAAGAGCATCTTAATTAAATCTTTGCTTTCTAAATTGATATTCAACCCTAAATATGAATACCTAACTGCCTTAATGAGTTCAAGTCACTAATCTCAGATGGGCTACAACCCACAGTACTGAAAGAACTGGAAGATGGAATTTCTATTGATCTTTGAATGATCAAGGAGTATAGGATACATAATGCAGAACTAGATATAGGCATATGCCCCAGGTGTTTATAAAAGTGGAAAAGAGAAGAGAATATACAAACTATAAGGACAATAGAACTTGACTTTGATTTTTGGAAAAATTCTAGTAATCATTAAAGGGGTGTTTCATGAAACGGAAGCAGTGATTACAGAAGGCAAAATTATTTCATCAGGAACAGGATACACCAGATTAATTCCATTTCCTTCTTTTGAAGGCATTACTAAGAATGGTTGATCAGGGGATTACTGAAGATACATTTAGTTTGCCTACATTTTAACAGTATTTACTATTCTTTCATTCTGTTGTGCAAAAGATGAGGAGGTATAAATTAAATATCCGGATTTAAAGTTAGATGAATTCAGAAATTGTTTGAATACCGTATTCAAAAAGTAGTCATTTTTAGTTTGATGTCAGCTTAGAAGAAAGTCTGCAGTGAAATGCCCCAGGGATCTGTGCTTGGACCTGCGATATTTTGACATTTTTGCCAGTGAGTTATATAGGAGTATAAATGACTTGTTTGTCACATTGACAGATGTCCCAAAGCTGGGACCTAACATACTTTTGAATTAGGAATAAATGTAAACTTGGACCTCACATGAGCTCAAAAATTCAGCATCATAAATTTAAGCTAGTGGAAGCATGACTAGACAATTACTTTGCTAAAAACATACAGTTTTTTAGTGTACTGCAAGTTCAAGCTCAGTGTCGATCATCAGTGTGAGAGGATGCCAAAAAGAACTAATACAAACTTAGGCTATGTAAAAGTGTTCAGGGCTAGGAATTTGATATTAATAAACATTTTTAAGCACCTGTTGTGCTTAGTGGGGGTGGGGGGGAGAGACAGTCTCTGCCCTCAGGGAGCTTACAATCTAATGAGAGTCAGTCAGTGATTGGTAGAGAAGCCAGGGAAGGGCAAAATGTTGCCCAAAGGAGGGTAGCCAAATGGGAGTTGAGGAGCTGTACCTCCTGTCTTCCCTCTTTAAATGAATGGAGATTGAGGATGCCCTGACTCTACCCTCCAATCAAAGGGGCAGCAGTACTGATGAAGTGTGAGTTTAGATTTTGTAAGATGGTGAAATTTCCCAATGCTGAGTTTACTGAGCAATTGATCGAGGAAGTCCAAAGTGAGTGTCGCCTACCAGGAAATGTGGAAATATCTGATAATACCACTACACTCTGTCCTGATCAACCCACACCTTGGGTGTTGTGTCCAGCACTAGTTAACACATTTTAGGAAGAACTTTGAAGAACTGGAGGGCAACCAGAATAGTGACAGGCCTAAAAGAATCCTTCAAAAGACTAGAAGGGTTTGGCACAGAAAAGGAAAGCCTATAGAGAGGATGCGAAAGCTCCCTTCAGGTATTTGGAAAGCTATTTTATGGAGGAAGATTTAGATTTATTGTGCTTGGATCCAGAGAATAGCAGTAAGAGCCTTTGGTAAAAATTGCAGAGACAAATTAAAGATATAAGGAAAAACTGCTAAACAACCCTCCAAGAATGGAATAAACTAACTTGAGGACATTGTGGGTTCTTCTTTATTGGTTGTCTTTAAGCAGAAACTGAATGACCATTTGTCAAGTACGTTTTAGAGAAGTTTTTCTTCACATATTATTGGAATAGATGTTCTCTGAGATTTTGTTATGGTCTACTATAGTTTTAGTACCAAGGCATTCACTTTAGTGATCTGACTAGCAGGTTATATAAAGCTGGAATTCCTTCAGGTATAAACATACGAATGGACCTGTGTGTCTGTCATCCACATGGCCCAGTCTAGCAATTTCATTAATCCATCATCAAAGAAGTGAGCTACCAAATCATGAATATTTTTGATCATAGTAATTCATTAAACTATCTGACAAGTAAAGCTACAACAATGAAATCTTGGATCTTTGAAGTAATGAACTAACAATAACAATAAGACATTGACTAAAGACTGAAATTTTAGAAAATTATTTCCATTGTGGAAAAAAAAATACACTTTTGGTTAAGAAATGATACAGTAGGAGGAGGAGGGGACAAAAGGAGAGAAAATTTGGAACCCAAAATTTTGTGAAAATGAATGTTAAAAGTTAAATAAAAAATAAATTAAAAAAAAAAAGAAAGAAATGATACAGTAATCCCCCCTACCCTCAGTTTTTCACTATTATTCCTGGGACTCACAAATATGTTTCATCTTGTCCCAGGTGGTCAAAACATTAGAAAACTACAAAGTGATACAGCTAGTACAGTTAAGTATAATAAAATGGAGGCTCAATTTAAAAATAATTAAAATGACTACACACTTAATAAGTTCATTTTATAGTTAATAACCATAATTGTGTTGTTTCCCATGGTGACAAATAGCTTCTGTCAAGTGTTGACCTTAAATGAAAGCTAGAGATTAAGTTGTTATAATTTGGTTCTTTTCTACGATATGTTTACCATCTTGTTCAATCCTAATTTACTAACAAGGTTTTTGAGACTGTCAAAAACAATAATTAAGAGGAATTTCTTTCAAGATAAAAGTTTAATTCTTTTGTTAATTACCAATTCTTGTAACCTCTAGTGTTTTAGTTGTTTAATCATAATGCTAAAAGCTTAATGTGTCCAGGCCAGCAGTGTACAAAAATACAGATAGCCTGAAAGGGAGGGTGATTTTAGTACTTTCCATAGATTTCAACAAACTTAATGGGCTTTATCCCCATATTGAAAGAGATGAGAAAATGCATCACCCTCCCTTCTTTGAATAGGTAGTGGACTGTCAAAAGTAGTTAATGTGTTGATGGTTTGTGTTAAACATTTTTTCCTCTTTGTTATAAAGGATAGCTTGCTGGGGAAGAAGGGTAGAGATATTCAGAAATAATGTGATGTTACATGAATAGTGTAAAATTTAGAAAAAAGAAATTACATTAGATCTTCCCTTTAGAAGTTGATTTTAACATAATATTGAATAATGAACAGTTTCTGTATTAAAAAATTGTTATTTATGATACCTTCTAAAATCTTTGTTTTTTTATTTTTCTGTCAAGGCTTATAGATTAGAACCATTAATTCTGAAACACTATAGCAACATTTCACCTGTCCAAATCCATTGGTATAATACCACAAATCCTCTACCTTATGAACACATGAAGCCAAGTTTTCTCAACCCTGCAAAAGAACCTACCTCAGCATCAGAGAATGAGAATTTGTCAGCAGTGTCAAGCCCAGTGACTTCACCCGTCTTGTCTCGACGACATTATGGGGAATCTATAACAAATATAGGCAAAGCCAGCATATTAGGTAATTTCTCATGAATATTCTTGTTCCCTTATTGGAAATATGATTTGTTTGCTACCAGGTATGTTTTCTTTAAGTATTTATGAAAAAAGCTATCCTATTTTGAGTTTCTATAGCCAGAGTTAATAGTTTATATTGAGCAGCCTCTAGTTAGGTTTTATAGTCTTTACTTCAAGAATTAATAAAGGGTATCTTCTAGAGTTCTGTGACTCTGACTTACATTTAATCTCTTACATGTAGGTATGAAATAATTTGGCACATTTTTTGTTACAGAAATGAAGTTTTAATATGATGATCATATTTTAAAGTGATTTGGTATACGTCACAAATTCAGACTTGCATTTTGCTTAATACCAAGTTTTTAATGGCACATGCATGTACTGCAACAAAGTATGAGTATAGCTTCACATAAAATATTTTGTGAGAAATATTCTGATCTGAAATATAATTTAGTAAATGCTTGAATAAAACAATTCCTACATCCCTTTATCATAAGAACAGTGCCTTAGAGTATGTTAAACTTTTCATCTTATGTAGTAACTCTGTTGGAAACTTAAAAGTAAGAATTGTATTTTTGAATGTTAATTACCACTTTGGAAAAAAATGACTAATATTCCAGCCTATCTTCCCTCAGACTGTAATTGATGGGTGGAGCTCTTAACTATTTTCGTAGGGTATGATTCAGCATACATGATGACTGTCTTATTTTTGTGAAATGCAGGAGCTGCTAGCATTGGGAAAGGGCTTGGAGGAATGTTATTTTCAAGATTTGGACGTGCTAGTAGTTCATCCACATCACAGCCATCTGACACATCAAAAGAAGTAACAGAAGAAGAAAAGAAGTCCGTCACCCCACCAGCCGGCACCACAATGGCCACCCAGGCCTTTCCACACAGCAATTCTGGCTTTCTCGATTCTACATGTTAGTGCACACTGTACTTTGCTTATTCTTTTTAAGTAAATTCTTAAATTATTTTTGGAGTAAAATTGAAACTTTAATATGAACAGTTATATTTATGATCTAAAGAATGTTACAGTTTAAAAACAATGAACATTTTTTACTAATTTTTGGTCAGTTCAACAAAAATCTACTAAGCATCTGTCTTCTTCATACTTGGCACTATGCTGGGCACTGCAGATTTAAAGACAAAAATAAAATAGCTCCTGCTCTAAAGGAAGCTTGCCTTCCACTGGGGAAGATAACATATACATATATAAAGATATATACAAAATAAATAACTAGGTAATATGGGGTAGGGCAATAATAACAAGGGGAGATTAGGAGAGGTTTTATGTAGGAGGTAGCACTTCAGTTGGATTTTGAGGAAAACAAAATGCTAAGAGACAGGGGAGATGGTAGTACACGGTGGGAGGAAGGGGCAGCAATCCATTTCAGTCAGAGACAGATGGGAAATGGCATGTCATGTGTGAGGCCAGTTTGGCTGGACATAGAGTATAAAGTAATGTATGAAAAGGCTGAAAAGTAGGTGGGGACCAAGTTTTAGGGAGCCAAACCTATTACATTTTATCCTTGAAACAGTAGGGAAATCGCTAGAGTTTATTGAGAAGAGAGTGTCATGGTCAGGCCTTCCCTTCAATGTTAAAAAAAAAAAAATTCTAGAAAGATTGTTTTTTGCTATTTTCTTTTGTAGTTGTCATGTCATATAGTTAAGAACTTTAGTTTAATGGGGTCTCATAGCACATTTTCAATATTAGTGATGTCTAATTGATCCTCATATCATACAGTGGATGGTTTTAAAGGACATGTACAATAGTGGTAAAAATTCTGCAGTCTATCATAATTTCTTCAGTATATGGTATATCTCATTTTGAGTTGTGTTTCTCTTCCAATCCAGTCTGCCCCAAGTCTTTAGTTTCTGTTATTGGCTTCATTTCACCCAAGCTGATTTTAAGACCTTTAAATCTAAAAATTGTATAGATTCAAAGCCAGGCTTAGAAATGACAAAGCAAAATTTGGTAAGTAGTACTCTTAACTGCATATCATCAATAAAAGTGAAATATAGTCATTAGACCACAGATAATAGCATAAAATATAGTCTAACTTTACTAAATTAAGGACCCTAAGGTTTTTATAACTGAATTAAGTATCAGTTTATATTGAAACTTTATATAATTTTCTTATCTAATTTATGGTCACGTCAACAGTGATTTCGAAACTTAGGACATGCTTAGAGGTTACTTTTTTACACGACCAGAACTCTGGACTTATTTTGAGGGGAGATAGAAAGATTTCGGACCTATGATTTTCTCAGTATAAGAAAGCCCCTTCTACTAATGCAAATTAGTAATTGTTGTGCAGCTTAAAGAGTCATAGAGAATTGCCTGGAATGGTGAAACAATGTGCAGAAGGCCCCACTAGCTAGATTGTGTGAAGTGCAAGACTCGAACCCAGATTTTTTTGAGTGTGTGGTTGACTTAATACTATCATACTACATTGCCTCTGGGTGTACACATAAATATAAAAGAGGTATTCCTCTGTGTACAAATTTGATAAGTATTTTAACTTTTAAAATTATGTAATTCAAGTTCTCTTTTCCCCTTGCCCTTTAATATAAGGAGGGATGGATTCTGAAACCTTGTACCCTGTTACATATAGTCAGGGCAAAAAAGCAAGAGGAGAAAGACTGCTTTCTTCCTCTAGAAGGTGCAGGTTCTTAAGCCTTAATTCTTTTATTGATTTATAGTTTACAGTATGGGAAACATTTTTGCTACGCTCAGGAGAAAAAGACATTAAGATAATGTAATCAGATTCAGAACTGGTTGAATGACCAGACTCTAAAGAATAGTCATTAGTGGTTCATTAGGAAGTGTCTAGGTGGACTTTTCCAAGGAGCTTTGCTTAGCCTTTGGTTTACTATTTTAATCAATTAGTTAAATAAGGGTATGGTATGCTCATCAAATTTGCAGATATAAAGTTGGGAAGTTTAAATGATGCACTAAATGACAAAATCCAGATTCCAAAGGTTTTGCCAGACTAGAGAATGGGGCTATGAGTCTAATAAAAAGAAATTCAGTAGAATGAAGCATAAAGTCTTACATTTTGGTACAGAAAATCAGTTTCACAAATATAATATGGAGGAGACATGGATAGATAGTAGTTCAATGAAAGATCTGGATTACAAGCTCAATTTGAGTCACCAGTGTGCTGACATCAAATTTTTTTTAAAATTTTGGGTGGCATTAATGAGGGGCCTAGCTTCCATGAATCAAGAGGTCCCACTATACTTTAACCCCCTATCCCAATGTCCATCCTTATCTGGAGTATCGTCTTCAATATTAAAAGTCACAATAAGAATATAGATAAGCTGGGGCGTCGAAAGGATGATAGCAGTGATTTTGAAGAATCTTGAGTGAGTCCATGACATAGGAAGATCATTTGAAGGCACAAGGCACGTTTAGCCTCAAGAAAAGACTCATGAAGGATATACCATGTGGAGAAGAGATTAGAATTTATCTTTTTGGTCCCAGAAGACAGAACTAGAAGTAATGGGTAGAAGTAACAAAGAGGCAAATTTAGGAGTGACGTCAGGAAATTTTTCCTAACAACTAAGTCTACTCAAAGTATGATGGATTGTCCAGAGAAGAGGTGAGCTCCTTCTACTTGAAGGTCTTCATGCAGACACTAGATAATCACTTGTTAGGTATATTATCTTTGATATGTGCATTGAACTAAATGCCCACTGAGATCCCTTCTGACTCTCAAATTCTGTGGATCAAATGACATGATGTTTATAAAGTGTTTTTCAGACCTTAAAATGTGAATGCTGGTTTTGTTATTGTTATTCTTACTGTTGTCATGTAAAGTTACAACAGACTCATTTGTGCAGATCCCAGAGCCAGAACCTTCCCTTAAGTAGTTAGCCCCTGTCCAAAACACACTATCGTTTAATATGTCTATCTGCTCAGTGCTGCTATTTTTAGGTTGTACCTGCCTATGTCAGATCAGGCCAGAGTAACTAAGGAGCACCTGAATTTTGTAAAGACTGGTAGGCCTTCAGATAATTTCTAGGAAGTTTATTCCACAATTATAGATTACAGTACAGCAAATTTTCATGTTATGCACAACAGAATGTATTTGTATGGTTTGGTGAGTTAAACTACTGTTTTTCTTTCATTGGAAATATTGAACTGAAGCAGCAAATATGAAGGGACAAGTTATTGTTATACCATGCAGGTGACAAAATAATGTTATTCAAAAGTGTAGTGGCAAAGAGTTTTATTTAATTTATTTTTTTATTTATTTAAGTAAACAGTTATTTAAATCACTGTTAAAACACATTTATGATACCTGACCCCTAAAATAATAATAGCATTTAAGTACTATTTTTATGTTTGCAGAGCACTTCACAAATATTTATTTAATTCTCACAGCCACCTTGGGTGGTGGATGCTTTTTTTATCCCCACTTTACAGAGATGGAGACTGAGGCAGACAGAGGTTAAGTGACTTGCCCAAGGTCACACAAGTTAGTAATTGAGGCCAAATTTGGACTTCAGTGAAGGCTTCCTCACTCCAGTCCTAGCACTCCATGTACTGCACCACCTAGCTGACTTTGAATGTTATGATAGTTGACCTAGTTGAGAAGAGGTAACCCCCAGCTTACTACATAGAACTCCAAAATGGTGAGGTGAAGCTAAGGGCCACTTTCAGTTAATCTTGCTTTTTCTATAGCAGCAATGAAGAGTGGTGAGTAATCTTCTTCAATACGTATTATTCATTTTAGTCATGTCCAGCTTTTTGTGAGCCCATTGGGATTTTCTTGGCAAAGATACTGGAGTGGTTTGCCATTTCCTTCTCCAGTTCATTTTATAGATGAGCAACTGAGGCAAACAGAGTTAAGTTAAGTTAACAAAGTTAAGAGGTAAACAGACTTTCCCAGAGTCACTCGGCTAGGTGTCTGAAGTCAGATTTGAACTCAGGTCTTCTTGACTCCAGGCCTGGTACTCCATACACTGCTCCACCTGGTTTTTCCCTTCCATACAGTATATAATTGTATTTTAACAACTTAATACATTCTCCAGCAATCATGCTTGTAAATTCTTTGAATTGTGCTACATTGTCAAGCCAAGCTCTGTCATCCCTGGATTTATCTAAATGTGTGTCCAAGTATAATAACATAGTTCTATTTGTAACATATTCTTTTCAACATATTTACTAAAGTAGTTTTCTCTGTTTCTAGTGTTCTGGCCAAAACTAAAACTTTTTCTTTAACTGAATCTTTCAGAGTTGCCATAGTTAACTCTTTATTTTGCTTAAGGATATAATCATGTCTTCATTGGATATTTTCTTATTTTGTCACTTAAGTACTCTTATAAATCTGATGATTATCATAGAAAAAGATTCCTTTGCATCCTTTATCTTAAGTTTGGAAACTCGTTGATAAGATGTTTGCTTTGTTTCTATTCTTGCCTTCTACCTACCCCACTTGCCCCAGGCCTGAGGAATCAACTTTTGGTTACTTTAATCTGAGAAAACAAAGGCATTCAGTTTCCTGACCAATGTGGGCATTTCTTTCAAGAGTAACCTCTATTGTCCATTTGTTGTCATCAATTTGGAGCTTAGACCAGCAAAATAATTTTGACAAACCTTAACCTTTATTAAATCTTGATAGTGTCTGTTAACAAATCAAGATGTACTTTAGAAGATTATTTCCTTCTTTCCATGGTTTGATTGCTTCAATTCTTGCATTCTGCTTGATTAGTAATATTCTATGAAGAAAAATAGCTGTTTTCTATAATTCTATATCTTCCCCTCCAGCTGACTTGTGGAGACCTGTATATATATCTTGATTATATATTCTACAATGAAAGATGCTCCACAGTAATAAAACTTGTACTCCTGTATGTATTGTCACATGAATTTTCTGATCAATTCTATCTAAAGCCAGAACAAATCAGGAAACAGGTTTTATTACACTCAAGAGTGTGGCATTCTCCACCAGTAGTTGATGGGGAATGCATCATTCACAATTCAGCAAGCAATAGTTGTACATTATATGAAATAAAGAAAAAGAAAGATGGCTACTCATTAAAATGCAGGTGACCATACAAAGAAAAATAGTATACTTATTTAAAGAAAAATGTATATCATTTTCTGGAGAAAAGGGAGTTATTTTCTTAGTATGACTAGTTTTGATGAATCAGTGAAAACCTCCTGTCACACCCAACCAGGGAGAAGGACATTTGAAGGACTCAGGAATCCTCCACCTTCAGCAACTAAGTCTTCTTGTACAAAAAAGAAGAAAGAAGACACTGAAGTACACCAGCTGGATCGTATACAGCAAAGTGACTGATACAGAACAAGACAGAATCAATTATGTTCTCTAAAAAAACTTCCTTCCAATAGTATGCTAGACAATCGTACAGAATCTGAACCGCTCTTCTAACTTTCAGTCTCCAAATCTGCGGTTCCCATTTTAACAGCCAACACTTTTCAGTGTTTTGTGATCTGTTTTTTCCCCCAAAGATTTTAGACTACAGGAATCATTCTTTACTCTTCCACGACTTCTTTTTCCTGGATCTGTAATGCAGAGTAAAGACAATTCCTTTGATATGGTATATATCAGGAATAGCGTTCAGAATAATCTGAAAATGACCCACTTACATGTTCAACTTGACCCACTTACATGTTCAACTTTGATGAAAACTGGATTAGTACTTTTCTATAAACTTTTTTGTAAAATCAATTTGTATGCTATTTACAAATATGATTTTATATATATTTTTAATGGCAATCGTATAAAACCTTTTAATAATTATTAACTACCTTTAATGGACTAAAATTATGAATTTTCTTATGTTCCCCCAGGAAGAGAGGTACCTTTAAGTTAAAAAGAGTCAAAATTTCCTTCCTTTTTTCTCCTGTTTTTCTGAGAGGCTCCAAAATCATCTTTTAATGCATATAGATAAAATATATATTATATAAATTATATAATATATTTTATTCATAAATTTTATTTATATAATAACTATATAAATTATATACTAAGGAGATTTACAGGAAGCTATTGATGCTTGGAATTACATGTATGACTTTGATGGTTGATCTTTTCATTATAGTTTTTTAAATACATTGAAAGGAAGTATATAGCTTGTAGCAAAATAAACTCAGAAGCTCTGGATTTTTTCAACATATTCTAATATTAAAATCTTGATGTGTGTAACAGGTTTTTTTCCTTCCTTTTTCTCCCACCCATGCTCCTCTTTTCTCCGTTGGGTTTTGCCACACATATAAGAGTCCAGATCTTTTTTCTTTAATTATTATGACCTCCAGTTCACCTTTACACTATCATTTGATTGTTATAATTTTTAGAATTTGTTCTGTATTTTTAATTTTCCATGCATGCCCATTTGGGTTTTCTTGACAGAAATACTGGAGTGGTTTACCATTTCCTTCTCCAGCTGATTTTACAAATGAGGAAACTGAGGGAAACAGGGTTAAGTGACTTACCCAGCATCACAGAGCTACTAAATGTCTAAAGCTAGATTTGAACTCAGGTCTTCCTGACTCCAGGCCCAACACTCCTCTGCCAAGCCACCTAGCTACCCTGTTAGATCATTAGCTCTCTGCCTCCCCAGTCGTACTATGGTAACTACAAAACTCAGAGCACAAAGCCAGGCTATATGATGTACCTCAAGGCTCATAGACACTACATTGTAAGTTCAAAGATCCCATTTACTTCATGTCCATCCTAATATCTTCAGGCCAAGGCATGCCCCCATGTCCCCTCACTCCCAATACTTTGAGTAAGAAGAGAACTCAGCTTAGATATCTCACTTTTTACCTGGCTACACTAGTTTGGGGCTTTTCTGACATCCCACTATGCCTCCTCATTAGGTAAAATCTTATCCTGCTCTAACCCAGCCTTTTCAGTTTCCTACTTTGACTTTCCCATTTGATTATAAGCTCCTTGAGGGCAGGGACTGGTTTTTTGTCAGTTTGTTTTTATCCCCAGTACTTAGCACAGGGTTTGGCATATAATATCGATTGACTGGCCACCAGAGCATACTAGGACTGAACTTTTTAATGATTGTGCTAGAGACATCACGAAATAGTTCTCTAGGTGCAAACATATCCAATCCAGTTCCCTAACTCTCTGTTTTCTCCTTTGGCGAGGACAGCTTGGAAAAGCTAACCTAAAGTTACTGGTACTAACAATGATCTGAAGAAAATTCACAAGACATGATAGAGCAAGGCAGCATGGTTACACAAGAAAGGCTATGAGAGCCAAAAGTCAAGTTAAATAAAAACTAAATAGGGGCAAAAAATTACCTTTCATTGACAGTTAAATAAATTTAAATCCAAAGTTTAGGGAATTAGAAAGATACATTGTACAAGTGAGATTTGAGGATTCTAGAGCAGTTTTTTTCCTTACCAAGATTTCATTGATGAATCTCCTGTATCTTTAGTCTTCCGATTCCATCTTTTGTTTCTTCCCATTTGCCCCAATGGTACACTTCATCCAGCCCTCTGTTTTTATCAGTAGGTTTGGTGTACATACATTGTCTGCTCTCCCACTTTCCATTGACCTCTACCCCCTCTGTTTTCCTAAAGCATGCTTATTAATGTCCAAGAAAATGAAAAATATTGGGGGAAAACCAGCCTCACAGAACCTCACACTCCTATATGTGAATATATACTGTTTAAATTGTAGCTATTACACCTTGAGAACTTGTTTTTGTTTTTCACTTAGGCAGAAGCAAGTTGTAGATTTAAAGATAAACAGACCTAGCCTCAAAGTACTTAACCTGTTTTTTGAAAGCACCTACAGATGTCTGGAAAAATGCTGCTGTTTTTGTTCATGCTGATGTCATCTTTGAAGGCAGTGGTAATATTTGTTGCTTTTTAGGCTACTGACCTGTGAATTGATCAGTCATATGGCCCTCCCAGCTCCCCATCCCTGGATAGAAATAAAAGATAAAATGTTGTAAAATCGCAAGGTGGCTGAATCCCATCATAAATAAGTGTATGATATGTATTAGATAAACCATTCATTACACTTATATCACATCTCTCTGAATCTGGTGAGTTTGAAAACAAAGATTTAATTAATGATGACCAGGCTGTAACTTAGCACCTACATAAATTTTACTTTCTCATTTGCACTAATAAATTTCCAGTGTGAAGCAAAGCCCATGCTTTTCTCAAAATTTCACACTTCTACTTCCTAAATTCCACCACATTGTTTGTTTTTAAACATCTTTTACATCTCTAAACCAAGAATAAAATTGAATTGGTTGGATGGTCTGAGTTTTAGTTGATCTTTGTAAAATATTGTACAAATCAGAAAGAGGTGCTAAAGACCAAGATTCCATTAGCCAAGTTTTCCTTTCCTGAAGTTTTATTAAATCAGTGAGTCATTATTAAGTGCCTACTGTGTGCCAGGCATTGTGATAGAAAGATAAAAAATAAAACAGTCCTCCTACTTTCAAGGAGCTCACAAGTCTAATAAAACAAGACTAATTGAATCCTCTTGCAGCCTTGTTTTGTTAAGTGTCTGTCAAAGTCAGAACTAAATTACTTTGGAAGTTAGAAATTGGCCTCGACAATAAATAATCAGCTGACAAGTCGAATCAAGAGTAAAGTTTCCCTCTGAGCCTCGTTACTATTCCCGTATTTACCTCACGATTTCACCTGTTATTCATTGCATTCTCCTCTCTCATCATGTTCTGTTCACTAAGAAAAGGCACCTCCCTCATCTTAGCAATATAAAATTTTTTATGTGGTTTTTTTTCTTTGTGTATATTGGGGGGGGAAGGAAATATAGAAACCTCAGATTAAAAGTTTTGAGATAACCTTCAATTAACTTTTTTTAATCTTCAGTTATTTATTTAATAAGATTCTACAGTTATCTATTTAATAAAATTGTGACTTTTTTATTTTTTTTCCTAGTGGAACTGGATCACAGGATTGATTTTGAACTCAGAGAAGGCCTTGTGGAAAGCCGATACTGGTCAGCTGTAACATCGCATACTGCATATTGGTCGTCCTTGGATATTGCCCTCTTTCTTTTAACTTTCATGTACAAACATGAACAAGACAATGATGCAAAGCCAAAGTTAGATCCAATCTGAACTTTTGAAGGAACTTTAATGGCACAAAATTGATGCTTGTTAAAATTCAATATGTTTAAGACACAAGAGGTTTCAGGTTTAAGTATGTTTCAATTTTATTGGGGCAAGAAATATTTGTATTTAAAAGCACCTTATTTTTATTTTTTTTAATATTCAGTCCTAACCTAGAGAATTAATTTCAGATTTTTAGATAGCACTCTATATGGCATCACAGAAGAATGGTTGCTAAGGAATAATTGAAAAGCCATTATGGTAACAATCATAAAACTGTTAATTTAAGTATAAAGATTCATTATCCAGTGGAATCCAATTAATTAACTAATTATATGCACCTAAAAGTTTATTTTATGTAAGATTAAAAAGCAAAAGGCATTATTTTAAGTTAAAATCTAGATTTTCCACAGTAACATTGAGGCCATTCTAACTACACGTTTAGATCTTGTTGAATTTAACTTAATTAGATAACTAATGTGTAAAAAAAAAGATAACTACTATATTTATAATTTATTACCTCTAATTATTTTATTCTAACGTTTGAAACATTACTTTAAAAAAGAAGAACTTAATTGGGCATACCTTAAGAAGCACATTTCTACAGTGTTATTTTTTTTTCCAGAAAAAAAATGTCTTTGTATTTTTCTGTTGGATAAATAGTCATTATGTCAAATTTCCAGTATTTTTTTTTCATTAAAGTTTCACACAGATAATATTCTAGTTCAGTTCTTTTCCCTGCAGAATTCTGTGATTCTTTAAGGTACATATGTAGCATGAGAGAACTTTTTAAAAAGATAATTAGTTAAAAGCTATAACTAAAAAAAAAAATTCATATCCCCCAAAATTAAGTGAATTTATGAAATTCTACTAAAATATAGCTTCTAGATGTTTAGGTAATACCAAATTTAAGGCACAAATTTGGATTACAATTACAAAGCACTAGAAGAGTTTTCCTCAAGATAAAGTTTCCAAAGTGCTTTGAAAGCCGTTCAGTAATCTTCACAGTAGTTCCCAGAAGTAAGTAAATGAATAATGTTCTCATTTTACAGATGAGTAAGCTGAGGCACCATGATTTTTTAAAGTGCCTTGAATTAGATTATATAAATTAGAAAATAGATTGCAGCCAAATATCTGTCTTGTTTTATTAGCAACACCATTTCACATTCTGATTTGTAACCTGTTAAGGGTCTGCAAATGATAATAATGTATGTTATACCCTCGTAGTTTACAGAAAAATAGCCTTGGGATCAACACTCTCCCCATTCCATTCTTGTAACCATGTCACATGAGAATCAGATGTTTAAAAGGTAATTGCCAGAAAAGAAGCTATCTGACTCACCTTCTGTAGCATCCCTATTTTATTCATCCCTCAAGAATATTACTGAGTGTAAAAACATCTCTGATTATCTTTGTGTGTTTTTATACATACATACACACAAATATCTATATGTGTGTATGTCTTATGTGTATGTATTCACACATGTGTCAGTCATATTTTGTTTTCTCCTTTCCATGAATTTATATAAAGTAAATCAGTTATTTGAAGGTTCAAAAATAAGAACATATTACCTACTAGCATGTGTTTCACTAAGAAACATTTGCTGTAAAAAGCTGTTAATGAGATCCTAACAGTGCTGAAGCAGTTCTTTTTCAAGTTTAGAAATTCCCATGAACTCTGGTCATTTCCTTTGCCTGTTCATTTTCTTGGGTCCAATCCGTTCTCAGGAAAAACAAACACATCTCAAACAACTGACTGAATCGTTCGTAAGGTACTTGGAAAAATCTCCCTGTGTGTGGTTTGACACTCACCCTGAAATATTTTTAGAGTTTTTCTTATAGTTGGAATGCAAAGCATTCTTTTTACCTGAAAAAGAGAGAAAGACTATAATGTCCATTTGATTTGATGTTTTTACGATGAAAGGAAAACATTCATCCAACTATGGAAGAGGTTTACTTTGTTTTGTTCCATATCAAGAAAGTCACGTGAAGTTAAGCTTTTTTGATGTTTTGGAGTTCTGTTCATGAGAAAGATCAGGTTGCTTATTCCATTTTATCTTTAAATGAGACCTTCTGATCACCATAAGCTTCTTTTCTTTTTAATGTGAGAGGATTATGTGTATTGATAGACACTACAGTTTTGATTTTATAGAACTGTGCTTGTTTCTATAGTTCTGCATGTGTTCATGGGATGTACCTGTACATACTCAAGTAACACACAGTATGTATAGCTCAGGCTTGATTTAGCTATCAGTTACTGGGTAACATTTTTGCATCCTTATTTGAGCAAGTATGAAATCAGCCATAAATTTATTTGTTATTTATTGTACATGTATGGTGATTATCCTGGGTACTGTTCAGATAATTCCATCTTATTATAGTTTCCCAAAACCTATTAAAAGTTACAGTGGAGAAACATATTGATTGGAAGTTGTGCCATTAAAGAATATTTTAGCCATTTCTCTAAAATTAATTTTTATGATTTTTTTTTTGTTTTTAACCTGTAAAATACAGTTACTTGCTAGGTTATTTCAGTTACAGTAAATTGTCATTGTTTCAAATTTGAGTTTTTCTGTGTTTATTATAAATCTCAATAGTAAATCCTATTTGCTTCTTCTGAGCTCCTCTTCCATGAAGAGGCTTAGGAAGCTTACGTTTTCTTTGTTTATATTGGACTCCAGTTGGACTCTTTACCCTGGGTTTCCTAACAGGGAATTAATTTTTTTTTAGTTCAAAAAAAATCACTGGAGGAAAGTTGAACTTTTTTTTCCCCTCAAAAAAAAATATCCGCCTGGCAGATTGTAGGGGTGAAAACATGAGCTTTTTATTTACATTTGCTTTTGTATATTCATTTATGCTTTCTCTCCTCCCTATAATTGAGGCAGATAGTGAAGAAGTGTTTACATTCATTAGGAGTAAATGTAGTCTCCTGTAATATCAAGCATGTTTAAATATTTAAAATATTAAATACTTGTCATATAAAAAGTTTAGAATCTTTTGAACATTGTTTCTCAGCCTTTTAGCAGTGATGAAAGCAATGTCCAACCTCCTTTGTTATCTTTTTGTATTTTCTATGTTATAGCATACTTTTCTTTTGTTAATACTCATTTTCACTCATCCATATTTAATCTTCAGATATATGGATTGATTTTGTGCCTTTGTGGAGAAATCCTGTGAGAGGAGGGAAATACATAATTCTAATCTTCAGAATGTCATAGCAATAATCCAAAATTGAGCCATATTTTTCTATGAGAGTTTGAGGAATTTTTTGCTTCTCTTTTTTAAATTGTGCATTTCTCAAAAGCAACTAGCAGTGGAATACAATGGTTCCCCTGAGACATGCAATTTATTTCCTTTCAGGTTTTATATCCCTTCCTATTAGGTCAACCTTTTTTATTATGTTAAATGAAATATTTGGTTACAATATATTTTTTTTTCTTTTCTCCATAGGAATGTATGAATGTGATGAGGTGTAGAGATAGATGCAATGCTACAGAGCTAAGGGATGTACGTGATATCCCCACACCCATTCAGGTTCACCTTCTGCTGTCTCTCAAGTTCATAGGCAATCTAGTCTGTATGTGTCTTAGGATATACTCAGAAATTACAGATGCCCCCCCCCATAATAATAATAATAATGCAGAACTCTCACCCTTTTTGGTCTCCAGTTAGTTTAAGGATCCCCTCCTCCCCCACCATTTTCCCTATGACCATACTTCCCACCTCAGTCACAATCTTCCAAATTCTCAAAAGAATTTGTTGATTCACTATTAATTGCCACATCACATATTAGTATCAAATAACATAAAAAACTCAGCTAGACGTTAACATAATGCACACCATTCTTAAAATAATGTTGCATCTAGGTTGATTTATTTCCCCCTTAACCTGCTGATAAGAGAGCAACAGAAAAGAAGGATGATGGGACAGATAAAATGAGCAGAAACTTCCCCCAGTGCAGCTTTGTAGGGAAGCAGGGAGAGAAAAAACTGTGAACTGCACTCTGCTTGCTCTCACTAGCAGAAGCTACCAACTAGTCCAAGACAATCTGGTCTCAGTATCTTTGGTAGGCTCAGCTGCTCTTCACCTCTACCTGTATCCAATCCATCTATGCTATTCATCTGAATTTGTTTTGCTCTCATCTTCCCCTCCCTGCTTCTGTACACACATTCTGCAAATTCTCTTGCTTTCAGTTACAAGCAGCAGCACACCAATCTTCCACCAACTGCCTGTGGCCAAAACAATCAGAAACCTGTGAATCCAGACCGCCAAATTTCTGTGACCTTTTGTCCTTCAAAGTCTCTATGATCTCTATGAGGTCCTCTTGGCAAACACAGGCTATGGGTTCAACCATGGGGAGTCAGCATATTCCTTACTCCCCATTGCTACCATCATTCAGAAACATTTTCTCCTTTGAGCTTAATTCAATCTTTGCAACACCCTTAAATGTATCCCTTTCCCTCTGCACCTGCCACAATTTTAGATAATATTAAGAAAAGAAATAATCAGCACTGAAAAAAGGATAGCCAGGGATAAGTCATCTGTAAGGATCCAAGTTGCCATGAATACAAAAAAATAGCAAATATGTCAAAAGGAAATCTATGAAGAGGTGGTATGTGTAGAAAAGGGGTTCCAGAAGAGGTGAGCAGAAAGAGAAAGGGGCTGGGTTGAGCCAGATGGGGATAAGAGAACATAATGTAATTTGTAAAATACATTGCCTGCATGAAGTATGTTTTGATGCTTTATACTCTCTCAAGGCTTGTGTTTGAAGGCCCAGTACAAGCTGTGCTAGGTCAAAGTCTAAGGTTTTGGTGCACAAGGCCTGGTATCTAATGCTGTATTCTGATTGGTCAGGGAAAGGAAGTATCTTGAAACCTAGTCCAAGAAAGTCCTGCATTCCTTTACACTAAAAATAAACAACTCAAATGGAACCTTGTATATACAGATTGCTCAGGGCTGAAACTGACATAATACAAAGCCTTATCCTGCATTTCTGCTACAACCCTAGCTTCCCATGTTTTACCTTGGACCTACCTCTTCCAGATCTGATTTCATTATTCTCTGACCATATATCCCTTAATTATAATTTATTTGGCCCTGTTAAATTTATAAAAAGGCCAGGTTCCTGAGTTACATGATAACACTATTACAATTTAAAAACAAAATTGAACTTGGAGTCAGAGAACCTGATTTTGAGTCTCCTAGGTCTGCTAATTAAAACCTGTGTGACTTTGGGCAAGTTGCTTAACTTTTCTGAGCCTCATTTTCTTCATCTGTAAAAGTGAAGCATTTAGACTACACTAGAAAGACATAGGTTCCTATAACTCCAATGCAATACCTATAGCAGCCACTATGAATATGCATGCATATTTTCAGGGTAAATTCACAAAATATAAATAACTCTTCCTCAAAGATAAAACCAAGATATTTATCCAAATACTAGAAAGCCAAATCCACCATAGTAACAAAGAAGTTCATATACACCATCAGTCTAGGGAGCCACCACCATCCTCAAGCCTTCCTTCCCCACAAACCAGCTCCTCTAGGCAAAATTCTTCCTTCTCTCACACTAGCTGCTCTGCCTCACTCCCACTTCCTACTTCACCTGGTTGGCAAACTCCTTCCACCATGCCATGTGATTCAGGCTCCTTGTGACTCAGGCTGTGGGTTGGGCCAAAGCCCAAAGCAGGTCACATGGGCCTGTGAAGGGGCAGGGAAGATCTTCAAATTCCTTTAATATTACAGTTCCTTCAAATTCTAAAGCTATGATTGGGAGATCCAAATCTAAAACCAATAAATGATCATTTGGATGAATGTGAGAGGTGGATTTATGGTATACCACTCTCCTAAATGCTGTTGTTAAATGCTCCATGATACCCTATATAGCCTTTTGGAGGAGAGAAACATCCATTTTGGACTGCCCCTACCTCTCTGCCTTTCCACATATTCCCAGAGGTCTTCCATAAAGATTGAGTATCTACTGTGTGCCACATGCTGTGTCAGGTGCTAGGGGCAAAAAAAAAGAGGCAAAAGATAGTCCCAGCCCTCAAGGAACTCACAATCTAATGGGAAGACAACAAACAAACAAATATATATTTATATACAAACATGGGATAAATTGGAAGTATACTCAATTAGGAATAACTAGGAGGGAAGGTGCTAGAGTTAAGATGGGTTGGGAAAGACTTCCTATAAAAGATGGGATTTTAATTGGGACTTGAGGGAAGTCAGGAGGTAGAGTATTCTAGGCATGAGGGATAGTCCTAGAAAATATTTGAAGCTCAGAAATGGAATCTTTTGCGGACCAGCAGGAGGCTGTCTCTGGATCAAAAAATACATGATAAGAAATAAGGAGTAAGAAGACAGAAAAGTGGGGGGGAGGAGCCTGTATTGTGAAGGATTTTAAATACCAAGCAGAAGATCATATATTTGATCCTGGAGGTGCTAGGAAACCATAAGAGGGTTGTTTTTTGTTTTGTTGACTGTGGGGGAGGGATGCCAAACAAGGTTGGACCTGCATTTTAGAAAAATCATTTTATTGGCTAAGGGTGGGTTAGACTGGGGAGAGATAAGGTAGACAGGCTATTACAATAATTCATTTCCTCACATGAACAATTTAGCTTCTTTCGTTCCATGAAGACCATGTTCATAATTACAGTCTTTTGTTCTGGGCTGGTCCTGACTCATGCTGGCCCTGTCCCATGTTAGTTTAGATTTAATAATGGAACAAAATTGTTTCACAAAAAGTTTTACTTAGCCATTGATCCAATATGGGTTTATTCTAATAAATATTAAAGTAGCTAATAACAGTTTTGCAAAGTATGTATTTTTTTCTCACTTGATTATCACAATAATCTGGTGAAATAAATAAATAAAAATTGAGGATAATACACTGACCATTCAGTAATTTACCTAAAGCCAGAGGAAGGTATTGAACAAGGATAACATTTTACAAATGAAGATACTGTGATCCAGAGAGGTCAAGTGAGTTTCCTATAGTCGCAGCTGAACTCTAGTCTATTCTAACTCCAAGCACTTTCTGCTACATAGCACTGCATCATTTGAATTTTACTTAATAGCTATAATAGAACTGTGATTTCATCAGTATGAAAGATATACCAAATAGACATAGCTATAACTAAATGACAGCTGCTCCATATATCATCCTACATAAATTATTCAGAGAAGTTGTTCAACACAATGGAAACTTCCTTTTGTTATTTTAGTATTTCAAGGTTGCCATTATAGCTCGTACCAGCCATCTGTTGTCTTTTTTGCTCCTTCTCCTTTCCTAGTCATGTCTTTTATGGATTCTATTGCGACATTTCTCATGAAATAACTTTCCTAATTACTGTCTAGGGTACCACAATCCCAGTTACTCAGGGTAGGTATCATCCTCAACTCTTCATCTCCATATCCAATCATTTGCCAATTCCTATTTTAATTCTACCTTTCTGTAAATGTCCTTTTCTCTCCTATAAAACTGTCATCACCCTGGTCCAAGCCCTCATCACCTCACGCCTGGACTACTGCAATAATCTTCATGCTTATCTCGCTGCTTCACATCTCTTCTCACTTCAGTCCATATTCTACTCAGCTATTAAATTGTTTTTCCTGAAGCTCAGGTCTCACCATGTAACCCTTCTATTCAGTAAACTCCAGTGGCTTACTATCACCTGAAGAATCAAATATAAAATTCTCCATTTGACTTTTAAAACCGAACTTCTCCCCCACCCCCACCACCTTTTTCAGTTTTGTTATACTTCCACATGCTCTTCAATCTGGCTTCCTCACTATTCTTCCTGCTAGTTATCCCATCTCCCACTTCCTACCATTTTCATTGGCTATTCCCCCATTCCTGGAATTCATCTTTTCTTTCTGTCTTTCTTGACTTCCTTAAGATATCAACTAAAAATCCCACTTTCTACAAGAAGCTTTTCCTAATCCCCTTTAATGCTAATGGATTCCCCCTATCATTTCCAGTTTATCTTGTCTATATCTTTTTTGTACATAGTTGTTTGCATGTGCCTACCATTAGTCTAGGAGATCTGGAGAGTAATGTTTTTGTCTGTCTTAATATCCCCAGCACTTCATTCATTATTGCACACTGACTTGCTGTGACATGTCATTGTAAGGAATATTTTACAACCTGTGTATGCACACTATCTTTTTATGATTTTTTTTTTAAAAGCCGTATTTTTAAAATACTTTTCTAAAATGGTATCAAGTGGTAACTTTAAATATTCAGCCAACTAACAGCATATCCAGAGAAAGAGATCCAGTGAGCACCTATTGGTAATGTGTTACGGAATGCTACAGCTCCTTCAAACAAAATGAGGAATTTGGCTCAACACACTCAACTGTGGCCAAAACCCATCATATGTTTCCAATGTGGGCAATACCGCCTCCAGGGGGCACTGAAACAGTCCAGTGGGACATTGAATAAAAATAAGGGGGCAGTGGAAGCATAAGGAAAGAAGAGAAGATTAAAAAATTTTGAAAAGTTTCGTACATGTTTCATCTGTTGAGTAACAGTTAAAATAGTAGTGATTACATTATTTTCCAAATAAATACACAAAATGCAAATTATAACTGATCAGTGGTTAACTTTCCACCAACAGGTCTTAACAAGTAAGTGTTGGCAGGTGAGCATGTTGTGCATTGTTGGGAAGTCCGGCATGATTGGCAAAAATATGTGCATTTAATGACTTGTTTACAACACAGTACCATACAATTACATGATGCAATATCATTTCCTGCATCAACAATGCAGAAAAACCCCACAAATTTACAATAAATTATTAAATTTAAGATGTATCATTTTTTTTTAATATTTTCTTTTTTTGAAATGACACAAATTTCAAAAAAACCACTAAAGATTTAAAGAGAGTAGATTTCCAGGGGGCTGCTGAGTAATTTTTTTTAAAAGGGGGTTGTAGTCCATATAAGTTTGGGAACCTCTAGGCTAGATGAATGTTAATTGGACCTACATCAGACCACACCCCTGATAGTTTAGGTTTGATAGTAGTACAAAATGAGACACTAGATAGATCATTCTGCAAATGATTTACTTACAGCAGGAGGACGGTATTCAACGAGGAGAGGCATTGAAGACACCTGAGCTTAGTCAGTTGAGTGAATATTACCCATCATGATCCAGGCAAAAGTCTGAGTGTACCAGGACCTCCTTGTGACTGTTTTGTTGTCAGGTGAATGGAAAGTGAAATGGGAAGGAACAACCTGAGCCAAACAAATCTTGAGGACTGCCTTTTAAAGAAAAAAATACCTATTAAGGAAGAACTTCCTTGCATGGGGACAGGAATTAAGATACTGCTCCCATCACACTATACTCTTTGATGGTAAGCCAGGATCTCCATCTCCCTGGGAGCTGAATTGGCTGGGAAGTGGGGGCTAAAGGAAAGGGTAGAAAAAGGGTGAGAAATACAAAATCATCTCACGAGAAGCCTCTGAATAACTGCCCTACTGTGAGGGCAGAGCAGACACTTAAATCTCCCCCTAATTTTCAGACAGGTGTTAGGGTTTTTAAGTTACACATTTAATTTGTCAATCTGCTCTTTCTCTTTTATCTTAGAAAATCTTAAGAGATAAAAAGTACTTCTTTGGCTATATACCCCCAAATTTAATGTTGTCTCATTGTTGTTCCCTCTGAACAATGTCACCCCTTGGTCCTCCAAGCCTTCCCTGCAGAGGAATTGTACAATGATTACTGGGTGCAGTTTTAGAAGCAATGCAGAGGAACCAGTTGGTTCTAGATTATAGTAAGTGATGGAATGCTTGACTTCTCTACCTGCTACAGTGTGCTGTCATTTGCTGCAGGAGTCAGCATGCCTGTGTACTGCTCCCCTTATCTATGCCTACTGCCTATGCTTACTGGCCCTAAGGCCCATGCTTGTTGCTTCCCACCAGCACCTAACTGTTGTCTCTCTAATGCTAATAGGGTCTGAATCTCTGCTTGTTCTTTATTTACTCTGCCTGAGTTAACTTCTACTTCCTATGCAAGAGCAGAATAACTGCCACTTTTGAGGTCAGACTCTGCCCCATTAAGCAAGAGGGTCAATGTGGGCCTGTGTTTGCTGGGTGTTGTGATGGATGCTGTTAGTGCTGGGACCAGACGCTGCAGGACAGTGTTGCCCTGGCTGTTCCACCACAATTGAGACTAAGCAGTCTCAAAGAAAGGGTGGGTCAAAGAATAAGGCATAGAAATAATAGATGATTTCATTAGACGTAATGGCAACAATAATACAACATGCCAAATTTGGGGAATGTAGCCAAAGAAGTCCTTTGTATTTCTAAAGACTTTGATCAATTAAAGAGAAAAAACATCAGTCAATTGAACTTGAAACTATAAGAACCTAGGAAACCACCAAATTTTAAAGCCCCAATTTCCAAAGTAGAAATATTGAAAATCCAGCACAACATTTATTTTAAAATAAAAACAACCCCCTGAATTTTTTTTTTAATATTAAAAAGATCCTTTAAACAAAATAAACCAGGTGACAGCTCACACCAGCCACCAGCCTCTTCCCCAGACTTCACAGCTTCACAGCCTGGGTTTGGGTCATCGCTTCTGCTTTCTAAACCGAGACCCCAGAGCGGAGGTCCGTGGTGGATGCTCATGCAGGCGGTGATGAGCCACAAGAAGGAGGCTCCTGCCCCTCCCCTCACAGCATCATGGATCCAAGCTTATTAAAAGAACGTGAGGTCTTTCAAAAAAAGATCTGTCAGTGAAAAAACTTCCAGCACTTTCTGAGTCGTCCTCATCATCCAAGAAGAAGAAAGTCAAGCTCGAGCAGAGAGGATCATCAGGCTCAGATCGCAGAAATGAAACTTCAAAAACCCTTTCGGGAAGGCTCAGGATATAACTTTGGAGTTCTTGCAAAGAATGTAAATTACACGAAGACCCGACACTGGAGACGTGACACACATCCACTCTCTTTAGAAGAAATTTTGGATGAAACTCAACATTTGGACATAGGGCTTAAGCAGAAACAATGACTGACATCTGCAGCACTAGTTAACAATCCCAAATTTGAAATAGTACGCGGGAAACACACCTTCCAGCCCAAGTACATCCTGAAAGATAAGAAGAGCTTCGGCTCCTAGACTGGGGCAGCTAGGCGGTTCAGTGGATAGAGCACCAGGGCAGGAGTCAGGAGGACCTGAGTTCAAATCTCAACTCAGACACTTGACACTCACTAGCTGTGTGACCTTGGGCAAGTTAATTAACCCCAATTGCCTCATCCTGGGTCATCTCCAGTCATCCTGATGAATATCTGGTCACTGGATTCAGATAGCTCTGGAGAAGTGAGGCTGGTGACCTGCACAGACCTCCCTCACTCAAAACAAAGTCAAGTGCAAGTGATAGTATCATGTCTCTAATGGCATGATCTTTTTGGGCAACAAAGGACAAATACACACAAGCATGACCAGAGAGGCATGGGAGGAATCCTCCTAGAAGACAATGGAGGAGGGGCTGCCCAATGGCCAGAAAACTGTCAAGGCCTTAGTAAACCAGTTCATCTTTAGTCATATGTCCTGACAAGAAGATCCTCTTTTTCAATGATAAGAGCCGTGGGTGAAGAATTTCAAAAACTTTGGAGCTGCATCACTTTGGATTCTATGCATGAGGAGAAAATTGAAGAGTATCTGAAGCAACAAGGTATTATTTCTATGCAGGAATCTGGACCAAAGAAAGTGGCTCCCATTCAGCAGAGGAAGAAACCACTCATACAGAAGAAACGAAGGTTCAAGATTCCCAATAAGCACTTGGCTTAGTTCTAGAAGGATTACTCTGACATTGTTCCAGGCAAACAATGAATAGTTTCTCTTCTGATCAGCTGCATTCACAAAGAATCTCAACTGAGGATGCTCAAGCTGGTGTCAGCGGGAACGTGGCTACTTCTCCCTGACTGTGGAGAGGAAACAGCTCCGTTTGCAGAGCAAGTGTGAGGTACCATTCTCCTCGGGCCTTGCTTTGATTGGTTGGCTGAGAAGTAATTCCCTTAGGTTTATTCACCTTATGAAAGATATGCTTCTGCTCCTGGTTCCACTTCCCCCTTTTGTTATTAGAGCAAGTGTATAGGTAGAATTGAATGCAATTTGTGTTTATTCTAAGAGAATCTATTTATAATAAAATCATTGTCAAACCATGAGAAAAAAAAGATAAACTCTTAGCTAACTTGATTTTTTAAAAGAGGAAAACCACATGAATAATATCAAAAATGAAAAAAGTAAATTCCAAAGAAGAAATAAAGCAAATTATTAGAAGCTATTTTGCCCAGCAGATGCTGATAAAATTGACAATCTAAATTAAATAGATGAGGATTTAATGAAAATATAAAATACCCATGTTAACAGAACAAGAATGCAATCACCATGAACGTTCCCTGACAGAAAAAAAACTGAGCCATATGAATTTAAAACTAAATTCTATCTAACATTCTAAGAACAATCAATTCCATAATTATGTAAGCAGTTTGATAAAATAGGAAAAGGACAATTCAACAACAATCTAAGAATATTCAACTCAATGGGAAATGAAAATTTGAAGGAGAAACTACAAATTTTTCCAGGCTAATATCACAAATTCGACTTTCAGTCAAATGACCAGGGCATGAACTGTATTTAATAAGGGAAGGCTAGGATCATAGACTCAAATGTCCTGAACTATGAGCTAAAGCAGCAGTGCTGGGAAAGCAGACCCCCTAGTCCAAGCCAAGAGCTCCTGCTAGAAGCAAGGATTCATAATACATTGCTCATGATGCCCATAGCCTGTGGCCAGGAGTAGCTACCCATCTGACTAGGCATCCAAAATTCAGAGCTTGGGCAGCATTCTGAGATTCCAGGAACTAATCAGATATTCATCCCCTGGGCTTGAAGCAACAGCTAGAGATCTCCCAGAGCAGCAAAGGGCCTGAACCACACACCAAAAACTCTGGGCTAGACCTGTAGCACAAGGAGATCCAGAAATAATACAGTATCTCAGGGCCTGGAGCACCTATTGAGGACCCAGGTCTAGCATGAGTCACCCACAGTTCCCCACCTAAGAAAGCAGGGTCAAGATCATCTCTCGGAGAGTCTAGGATCATAGAAAACCCCAAAAGAGTTCCTAGTTAGGAAGCCAGTAATTGCCTAGATTGCCAGAATGACTTTTTAAAAATCTATCATGAGGCCTGGAATACCCAAGACATAGACTCAGAAGAAAAGAATACCAAAATACCTACAAGCAAAGATCCGAAAAAAACTTGCCCACAGGTCATTTGGAATTTGGAATTCCTAAAAAAGTTATGTTTTTAAAGAGTTTAAATGATATAAATTAAATGGAAGTGATAGAGAAAAGAATTGGGGGGGGGGGCGGGAAATACGTCCAGGTCACGTGATAAACAAGATGGGAGACTAGATATCTTCTCTGATCTCCCGGACCTCTCAAACCTCTTCAAAACAAAATATGTATTAAAATAAGTCAGTTGTCTTCATCATTTAGGACACTCAGAACAGTTTTTTTTTTAAATTAAACTCACTTCTATATTTGGCTCACTCAGAAATCCTCCCCTACATTCCTACCAACAGTGAGACTGTACTAAATGACCCACACCAAATGGCAACAAAATATAACTCCACAACCTGGTCTCCCCTCCCTCTTTCCAGTGCCCTGGAGAGCTCACCTGAGTTGTCCTCCAGACCAAGGAAGCTTGCTGATACTACATAGCTAATACTGTGGCTGCCATGCTTCAAAAGATCTCTGCAGGAAAGTTGGGAACAGATGGAAAGGGGTAGTACACGTGTCTGAGCTGGAATTGGAATTCAACACCACATCGCACCACCCTTCCTCCCAAGAACCTGAGAGACTCAAACTACAAAAATTAACACCATAGTACCAAGCATGGCAGCTCTCTGAACTGCTAGTTTCAGACCAGAGAACTGAGGAATAGAGGGAGCAGAACAGGACACTGGGACAGTGTGTGTGTGTGTGTGTGTGTGTGTGTGTGTGTGTGTGTGTGTGTGTGTTGGGGTTTGGGAAAGGCTTGTTGGGTGGCACTCCAGTTCTTTCCACCCATAAGACCTTGACTGGTGTACCATGAATTTCCCAGCATGGGTGGAAACAGACTCTTTGACATCCATCCCTCAAGTAAGTCACCATTAGAGAGAAAAGAGAGAGTCAGAAAGTAAGTAATAGAGAGAAATAAGAGGATAGGGGGAATTGAAATTACCAAAGATCTCAGGAAGAAAACTCAAAAGAGGTTTAATATAAGTAGATAAATCAAGAGAGAGGCAAGTGGAGGCAGAGCCAAGATAGGAAAGTAGAGGAAAGATTCAGCCAATTTCTCCAAACATTCTCCTCCAAACAACTTTAAAATAATGCCTAAAATCGAATTCTAGAGTGGCAGAGCCTATAAAAAGTCAGGATGAGAGAGTTTCCAGACCAAGACAATTTGGGAGGTTGGAAGGAGAGATCTGTGAAATGGAGATGGAGCACATGTGGAGCAACACCAGTGGTGGGATTGGTAGTGATAACAGAAGCAGTAGCAGCTTTAGGAGTGCTCATACCAAAGATGGTAAAGAGAGCTGCCATATGGTCAGAAAGAGATTAAAAGGGACCCCTGTGCTAGCACTGGACATAGGACCAGAAGCTGTTTGGCATCTCCATTGTCTATCCCTGTTGAGGTTCAGGGTGCTTGGGACCCCAAAATACCAACATGCTGGGTCCTGCTCAAATGAATTAGACCCAAGCCTTCCTTCAACCAAAGAAAAACAAAGTTTATTAAAGATTTGCATATTTGCAACACTTGTATAACAAGTGGGCAAAATTAAATCTGAGCTAGATTGAATCTGAGCACCTTCATGGAGATAAGAAGGATCTTATATACAGAAAAACTGTGAGAGAGTTCTGGGGGTGGTCTAGTAGTCTGGGGGTTCCAGGGATGGTCTTGATGGGAGTGGTCAGTAGCCTGAGGTGTCTAGAGGTCTTGATGGGAATGACCAGTACCCTGGGGTCAATAAAGATAGAATCTAGGTAGGATCTTGATGGGAGTGACCAGTAGCCTGGAGAATAGAATTTTGATAGGATCAAGGGTGGGAAGTATAACAGAGATTTGGGCATAGAGATCATGAAAAGCTTATGAGAATGTCAGATTAAGTGGGGAAATCCAAGGAGTTTTTCCAGGTGAGGTTTTCCAGTGCCCTTCAGACAAATGGGACTAAAACTTTTGGGGTAAGAGATAAAGGTCTCAGTGTGGGCCTGTAACCCATCATACCCACTTCATAGTCACAGTTCAACAGCAGAGAGGAGCACTTTTGGTCAAGAGGGAGCAAAGGGGTTGAGAATCATTTTCAGTCTCAAAGAATCACTTTCAGTCTCAAAGAAGCAAGGACCCTGAAGGGCAATATCCACTGCAATCCCAAGGGAGCAGGAGCTCTTCCTAAAAACTAGAGTGCAGACCAGGAGAGCAGTGATCACACCTGTCCCCAGGTCACACCACCATGGAAGAATCAAAAACCTCCAAACCCCCAGAACTAGCTCTAAAAACAGCATTAAAAAAAGAAAAAAGAAGAAAAAGCCTGAAGCTTAGGACAGTGCTCCCTTCTCTCTATATTCTGGGAACAGAATCCAACTTTAATAAATTCAAAGACAAGAAATAGGCAAGAAAAATTACAATAACAACAACAAAGAATTTGACCATAAAACCCTATTACAGTGACAGGGTAGATCAAGACAAAAGTTCAGAAGATGATGAAGCCAAAACAGTTATAAGCAAAGCCTCAAAGGGGAAAAAATGTTATTTGGACACAAAAATGCTAAATAAAATAGCACTTTAAAAATCAAAATTGGCCAAATGGAAGAAGAGGTACAAAAGCTCACAGGTGAAAATAATTCCTTAAAAATTAGAAGTGGGCAAATGGAAACCAATAATTCCATGAGACATCAGAAAACAATAAAACAAAGTCAAAAGAATAAAAAATAGAAAAAAAAATGTGGAGTATCTCATCAGAAAAACAACTGACCTGGAAAATAGATCAAGGAGAGATAATTTAAGAATTATTTGACAATCGGAAAGCCATAATAAAAAAGGAGCCAAACTTTCCTGAAATCCTAGAACTAGAGGGTAAAATAGAAATTGAAAATCTCCACCCATCACCACCTGAGAGAAATCCCAAAATGAAAACTGCCAGGAAATTCCAGACAAATTCCAGAGCTCCCACTCAAAAAAGAAGTAGCCAGAAAGAACCCATTCAAATATGGAAACACAACCAGGATCACACAAGATTTAGCAGCTACCTAATTAAAGGATCTTGGAATATGATATTCTAGAGGACAGAGGAGCTAGAATTACAACCAAGAGTAACCTACCAAGCAAAACAGAAATCCTTCAAGGAAAAAAAAATAGATATTTAATGAAATAGAAGACTCTCAAGCATTCCTGAAGAAAAGACTGGAGATGAATAGAAAATTTGACTTTCAAGACTTAAGAGAAACATAAAAAAGTAAACAGGAAAGAGAAATCATAAGGGACTTAATAAGGTTAAAATATTTACCTTTGTATGTGGGAAGATGATACAAATAACTTCTGCTCTAGAATTTGTTTAGAGTCATTTTTAAAGGTATTTGGACAGGTTTAGGGGCAAACTTGGATGAGTCTCTACGATCTTGACTCTGCCTCCCAATGCATATTACTTCTAAGAACTTTATCATTATTAGAAAAACAGAAATGTTAAATGCACCTCTGTCAGACCACAATGCAATAAAAGCTACATTTCATAAAGGATTGTGAAAACGTAGATTAAAATTAATTGGAAACAGAATAATCTAAATCTAAAGCATGAGTGGATCAAAGAACAAATCAGAGAAACAATGATTTCAAAGAGAATGACAACAATGAGACAACATACCAAAATTTGTGGGATGCACCCAAAGCAGTACTTAAGAGAAAATTTTTTTTCTAAATGTATTCATCAGTAAAAGAGAAAAATCTGATCAATGAATTGGGCATATAACTAAAAAACTAGAAAAAGAACAAATTAAAAATTTCCCATTAGAAGCCAAAATGGAAATGCTAAAAATCAAAGAAGAGATTAATAAAATTAAAAGTTAAAAAACTTTTAAACTAATTTAAAAAACTAGGTTTTATGAAAAAAAATACAATGGATGCCATTAATTAAAAAAATAAATCATTGATTAATGTGGCTTAAAAAAAAAAAGAAAGGAAACCAAATTACCAGCATCAAAAAGGAAAAAGTAAATGCACCACTAAGGAGGATGAAATTAAAACATTTATTAGGAGGTTTTTTGCCCAATTACATGTCAGAAATACTGAAAATCTAAATGAAATGGATAAATATTTGCAAAAATATAAACTTCCCATATTAACAGAAGAAGAAATAAAATACCTAGGTAACCCTGTCTTAGAAAAAGAAATTGAAAAAAATCATAGATGATCCCCAGGACCAGATAGATTTATCATCAATACTACCAAACCTTTAAAGAACAATTAATCCTAATACTATACAAATTCTTTTTTAAAATATATAAAGGAGTCCTGTCAAATTCCTTCTGTGACACAAAATTGGTTTTGATACCTAAACCAGAGAAAGCATAAACAGAGAAGGAAAACTATGGGCCAAAGAATATAAATGGAAAAATTTTGAATAAAATACTAGCAAGGAGATTATATCAATAGCACAAAGATCATACGCTATGAGGTAAGATACATGCCAGGAATGCAGGGTTGGTTGAATATTAGGAAAACTAAAAGCAAAATTCACCATATCAATAATAATAACAGCAAAATACATATGATTGTATCAATATATGCAGAAAAAGCTTTTGACAGAATATCATATCCATTATTAAAAAGAAAAACCACATGGAGACTATATGAATCAATGGAATCTTTCTTAAAATGATAAGGTGGTTGGTTGGTTGGTTGGTTGGTGTCCTTCATTCTCAAAGAGGATCGAAATGACATCATCATGATAAGCTCAAGTTTCAGCATGTCCAACTGTGGCTGATCAGACCAATATGTGCTCGAAATGTTCCACCACAGATTGAGCACAGACAGTCAGTGTGAACATTTGGGGTGGATACTCCAAATTTGTACATCCTGTGTTTACTTTAGGTATTATCAATTCTGCTTTGCTCATAGAGCACAGTACCCTCTCTGATGTAGACAAACCATGCTGAGAGGTCTTGTGCCAGTGTCTCCCACGTAGCACAATCAAATCCAAAGTTCTTGAGAGTGTCTTTGTAGTAGTTTCTTCTGACCACCATGTTGTCACCTGCCCCTACGTGAGTTCTCCATAAAATAGTCGTTTTGGCAAGAGTACATTTTGCATTCAAACAATGAGGCCAGCCCACCAGAGTTGCGCTCTCTGAAGAATAGTGTGAATTCAGCTCGAGCAAGGACTTCAGTGCCTGGTACCTTATCCTGCCAGGTGACCTTCAGAATCTTCCTAACACAGTTCAAATGGAAGCAATTCAGTTTCCTGGTAGACTGTCCATATTTCACAGGCATACAACAGTGAGGTCAGCACAATGGCTCTGTAGACCTTCAGTTTGGTAGTCAGTCTAATACCTCTTCTCTCACAAACTTTTCTTCAGAGCCTCCCAAGCACTGAGCTAGCTTTGGCAATGTGTATATCAACTGCATCGTCAATGTGTACATCCCTGGAAAGTACACAACCAAGGTAAGTGAACTTATTCACGGCATTCAAAACTTCTCCATTTGTTGTAACTGAAGGTTCCATGTATGGACGGTGTAGTGGTGGCTGGTGGAGTACCTGTGTTTTCTTGGTGTTAATTATCAAGTCAAAATTAGCACAGGCAGCAGAGAATTGATCCATACTTTGTTGCATCTCAGCTTCAGAGGCTGCACTGAGTGCACAATCATCTGCAAACAGAAAATCATGCACCAGCACTCCCTCCAATTTGGTCTTGGCTTGTAGCCTTTTCAAATTGAAGAACTTACCATCAGTATGGTAGTTGACCTTGATGCCATGTTCATCTTCGTTGAAAGCATTTGACAACATGGCTAAAAACATCATGCTAAAAAGCATGGGAGCAAGCACGCAACTCTGTTTCACTCTGTTGGTGACTGGGAAGGCATGAAAGCATTGACTACTATCCAGAACCTGGGCAAACATGACATCATGAAATTGACACAAAATACTGATGAACTTTTCTGGGCAACCAAAGTGTGACATAACGTTCCATAAGCTCTCACAGTGTCAAAGGCCTTGGTCAGATCTACAAACATTGTGTAGAAACCTCTGTTCTATTCCTGGCATTTCTCCTGGAGTTGTCAGGCAGCAAACACCATATGGACTGTTCCTCAGCCCTTTCTGAAGTCACACTGGCTCTCAAGTATATGACCATCTTCCTGGTGAAGGATCAGACTATTAAGGAGGACTCTAGCAAGAATCTTACCAGCAATGACTAAGAGAGAGAACCCCCTGTGGTTGTCACAGGACAATCTATTCCCTTTACCTTTATAGAGATGGACAATGGAGCCATTCTTGAACTCCTAGGTAATAATCTCCTCTTGCCACATAACCTGGAAAATTTCAGTCAGCTTTTGAATGAGCAATGGTCCCCCTACTTTGTAAATCTCAGTTGGAATAGAATCAGCACCAGGTGGTTTGCCACATGAAAGGAGTCTAATGGCCTTCAAAACCTCTTCTTCATTTGGAAGTTCATCTAAGGAGAGATTGACTTCAACCTGAGGTAAATGTTCAGTGGCCTCAGCATTGATTAATGATGGTCTGTTGAGAACACTATGGAAGTGTTCAGCCCGTCTCTCTAGGATCATGTCCTTATCACTAATCAATGTGACTCCATCAGCACTGAGTAGTTGTGATGCACCGTAGGTTTTTGGTCCATAAATATCTTTCAGGGAATCATAAAAGTGCTTTAGATTGATACTATCAGCATAAAACTGAATTTCTTCTGCCTTCTTACTGAGCCAGGAATCCTGCATCTCTCTAAGCTTTGCTTATACTATGCTTTTGATGAAATTAAATGCTGCCTTCTTAGAGGTGGATGAACAATCCTGCTGGTGAATCATGTGGAGTTCTCCTTTTTCATTTAGCAGCTTCTGGATTTCCCTATCATTTTCATCAAGCCAGTCTTGGTGTTTGGGAGTGTTCTGACCCAAATGAGCAAATGCTGTGCTGTACACCAAATCTCTGAAAGCTGCCCACTCCTTTTCTGCTCCACTATTACCAACTGTGTGTTGGCTCAACTTTCCCTCCAAATTAGCAACAAACTGTTCACACTCCTAGAAGACCTCTAATTTGTTGACATTAAATTTTCTGGTAGTCATTTTGCCTTGGGGGTGGCACTTTTGATGAATGTGAATATTTAGGGGCTTGGAAAGGATAAATCTATGATCAGTCCAGCTCTCTGCACCACACATTGCCTTTGTCACTCTCACATCTTGCTGTCTCTTCTCCTTACAATCACATAGTCTGTTAGATGCCAGTGTTTGCCATGAAGCTTTATTGCTTTTAGGTAAATGGAAACCAGTGTTGGTGATGAGATCATGTCTTCAGCAGGAAATGACCATTGCTGTTGCTGATTTCAACTCCATTCCTCCCTAGGACTCCCTGCCAAGTTTGATAGTCTGAGCCTACTCTAACATTAAAGTCACCCAGAATGATTAGCTTGTGTTCTTTTGGCACATTGATGATAAGGGTCTCTAGGTCTTCATAAAATTTTTCTTTGACCTCATCATGGTGGGAGCATAGGTGCTGATGATGGTGGCATGGCTTTCTCCTGTAAGTGGCAATTGCATTGTCATGAGCCTGTCATTCACTCCTTTTGGCAGGCATACCAGCTTGCTAACTAGAATAGTTTTGATTGCAAAACCTGGGCCAGCTTCATGGCACTCCCCTTCATTATGGCTACTCCAGAAAAAATGTGTATCCAGTTCCAACTTCAGTAAGCTGTCCTTCATTTGCCAGCTTTGTTATCTTGCAAGAGCAACAGCAGTTCATCTTTCAGGTCTACTGGATTTTGTGTTGTCTGTTAGTGTGTGCATGTTCCTTGTGCCAATGGTGAGTGGAATCATCTTTGCAAATGTTTTTGTACATTTTGTACATTTTTTTGTGTTTCAACCACAGAGTGGGATTCCTTGCCTGCCATGGTAATCAGACCAGCATTGAGTAAGCAGGGAATTTTTAGGACACCTTTTCTTAGCCCCCTTCCTCATACCAGGAGATGAGCAGTATGAACCTTAAAAGGCTGCTCAGACACCCAGGGGCTGCCAAATTTCACTGCTGCTTCCAGTGAGAAATGACCCTGTGGCCTGGGCCACCTGTGTGCAGGGTTGTGACTACAGCTCCCACTGTATCCGCATCTGTTGCTTCATCACTTGCCTGTCACCACAGGACTTTGAGATATAATAGTAAAATGGCATGGATGATGTCTTTTGATTGGTGCATAACTTGTATTTAAGTGAGGCAGAGTTGCACAAAGTTGTCAGCCTAACTTTTTCCTCCAGAGTCATCATAATCCAGTTGCAGGACAGAGTCAAGATGACTGGCAATGGCTCAGGGTGCAGTGGATGACCTTGGTGTTTTCGGTGTCTTACCAAGCTCTAAGCACTCCACATTGCCTGTTTCAGCTGCCTTCATGGCCGTTGGTATAAAATGTTCTCATCCACCCCTTCCACCAGGGGAATCTTCACATATTTGGAGTAGACACCCCCCTAAATCACCAATGGGTTTGGGACCCCTTGATTACCCTCAACCTAGTCTAACCCGTATGCCAAAATGATTTACTGGGGTGTGGCCACTGTGCATGCTGCAGCTCCCACTCTGTGAGAGTTGGGTGGAACAAGTGGACACCAAAGGTGGAAAGCGGCCCGGAAAAGGACTTGGTAAGTCATTACACCAAAGGTACTGATCCTCCCTGAACACACCCTACACTCCACAAACCTAAAGCCATCAGCAAACATTATCTGTAATGGAGACAAATTTACTGATAAGATTGGGTGAAACAAGGATGTCCATTTATCACCACTATTATTCAGTATTGTAATAGAAATGCTAGCTATAGTAATAAAACAAGAAAAAGAAACTGGAGAAATAAAAATAGGCAATGAGGAAACAAAACAATCACTTTTTGTAATTGATATGATGGTATTCTTAGAGAACCCTGGAGAATCAACTAAAAAACTGGGTGAAACAATTAATAACTTCAGCAAAGTTGCAGGATACAAAACAAACCCATACAAATAAAATTTCAGCAAATAAAATTTCTATATACTACCAACAAAACACCGAAGGAAGAGCTAGAAAGATAAATTCCATTTAAAATAATTGAAGACATTGAAAATATTAGAGAGTCTCTCTTCCAAGACAAACCCAGGACTGTATGAACACAATTGCCAAACCCTCTTCCCACAAATAAAGGTGGCATAATTGATTGCTTGTGTGTAGGCTGAGTCAATCTAATGTAAATGAAAATTGTAGGTAAATTAACTTACCCATTCAGTGCCATACCAATCATACTACCTAAAAATAATTTTATGAAGCTAGAAAAAATAATAACAAATGTCATCTGGGAGAACAAAAGATGAAGGATATCAACAAAATCAGTTTTTAAAAACGTGAAGTAAAGCAGCCTAGCAGTACCAGATTTCAAACTATATTACAAAACAATAGTCATGAAAACAATCAGGTATTGGCTGAGAAATAGAGTGTTAAATCAGCGGAACAGATTGGACACATGATACAAAGTGGTAAATGATCACAATAATCTAGTGTTTGATGAACCCAAAGATCCAAGTTTTGGGGGGTAAGATTTCACAATTTGGCAAAAACTATTGGAGAAAATAGAGCAGCTAGGTGGTACAGTGGATAGAGCACCATGCCTGGAATCAAGAAGACCTGAGTTCAAATGTGACCTCAAGCGTTTCCTAGTTATGTGACCATGGGGAAGTCACTTAACCCTCTTTGCCTCAGTTTCCTCATCTGTAAAATGAGCTGGACAACAAAACAGCAAACAATTCCAGTATCTTTGTCAAAAAAAATCCCAAGACCCTAAACTGGTTCACAAAAGAATCATACATGAGTGAAAGGACTGAACAACAACAATAAATTGGGAAAACTGGAAAGCATTTTGGCAGAAATTAGGCATAGACCAACATTTCACACCATATATCAAAGTAAAGTCAAAATGATTACATGATTTAGACATAAAGGTGATATTAGAAGTAAATTGAAGGTGCATAGAAAAATTTACCTGTAAGTTCTATGGATAAGGGAAGAATTTAAGACTGATATCAGTAATAAACTTACACACTCCAAATGCCTTAACATCTGAAATCATAACAGAAACATCTGAGCTTTAAGAAAATATGGCTAGCAGCACAATAGTGAAGAGACTTGCATCAGTTCTGGATAAGTATAATAGAAAGATAAACAAAAGGAAAACTAGAATTTAAAGACTGACCTATGGTATCTTCTAATGGAAAAGCAAAAGAATATATGTATTTCTCTGCACTATGTGGATTTCTATAAACTGATGCAAGATGAAGAAGAGCTGAAGAAAATAATATATGCAACATGACAACTATATGAATGGAAAGAATGACACACCAAAACATCAAATGTAAATGAAACAAAATGATAAATACCAAATAGAACTCAAATGAAGAGATGTAAGAAGGCACCTTCAACTTATCCCATTGTGGAGGTGGGAGTGCCATAGGTTTACACATTGCACAGACTTTTGGACTTCTTCAATTTATTCATCAGGTGTACTGACTTTTTTCTCTCTCTAGAAAAACGTTATTTGTCATATAGAACGGATTTCTGGGAAGCAATAAGGGAGGAATACATGGGATACTATGGTGAGATAAGAAACAGAAAATAGCAATAAAAATTTATTTAAAAAAAAACAGACAGGCATGAAGGATATCCCACCTCCACAAAGGGGTAGACTGGAGGTGTCTTTTTACATCTCTTACTTATGTAAGGAGATCAGGGCAGTTTTGCTTGACAATTTCTTGAAAGATGATGTCTAGGGGTTTTTTTGATCATGGTTTTCAGGCAATCCAACAATTCTTAAATTATTTCTGCTTGATGTATTTTTCAGATCAGTTGTTCATCCAGTGAGATGTTTCACATTTTCTTCTATTTTTTCATTTGTTTGACTTTGTTTCATTGTTTCTTGTTATGTCATGAAGTTATTAATTTCCATTTGCTCAGTTTTAATTCTTAAAGATTATTTTCTTCAATGAGTTTTTGTACCACTTTTTTTCATTTGGGCTAATTATGTTTTAAGGTGTTATTTTCTTCAGTATTTTTGTACCTCTTTAATATATTGCCAAGGCAATATTCACTGCACCAGGGAGGACCATGAATGTGCCTCATAGTTCTGAAGTACAAAGTATAAGAGACTCTCCATACAGAAGACAGAAGAAAAACATTTATTCAGACACCAGAAAGCCAAATCCATCATAGTAAACAAGAAGTCAATACACATTAGCATTGTAGGAGACAACACCAATCCCAAGCCTTCCCCTTCTCCGCCCCTACTGGGGCCTTCCCACAAACAAACACTCACAATATTAATTGTATGCCTTCCTGTGTCCTCTCTCTCCTCTGCTCTAACTGCTCTTACCAACACCTCCTAGCTCTGTTCCATCCTTCTCATTCCACCCAGTTCAGCAAGCTCCTCTCCCCATGTGTAACTTGCATTCTATGTGATTTAAGCAAGTCACATTGATCTACTAATGGGTGGGAAACATCTTCAAATCAAGCAAAAATACATTAACAATACATTCCTTTACCAAGCTGTTATCATAATTTTCTTTCATTACTCTTATTTATTTTCCCAAATTTTCCTCTACCACTCTTTTCTCTCTTTAACTTTTCCTCAACTTTCTTAACTAGCTTTGTTTTGAGACAACTACTCACTGTATATGTGAAAGTCCAGAATGTGATTATTCTTAATTTACCGATGAAGGATAAATGAAATGTCCTTATTTGTGCTCATTGGAACATGAGAGAAATAATAATGTTGTTGTTGTTCAGTAATTTCAGTTGCATCTGACTATTCATGACCCAGTTTGGGGTTTTCTTGGTAAAGATACTGCAGTGATTTGTCATTTCCTTTTCCAGCTCATTTTATGGATGAAGAAACTAAGGTAAGCAGGATTAAGTGACTTGTCCTGGATCCTACAGTTAATAAGAGTCTGAGGTGAGATTTGAACTCAAGAAGGTGAGTCTTCCGGACTCCAGGCCCAGCACTCTATCTTTGCACCACCTAGCTGCCCAGAAATATTATCGTTGCCTTAAACTGTGAGTAGTGAACCTTTGCTATTTGAGGTTGCAGTCCCGTGGAACTGTAATTACAAATTATTCTAAATGCTTATTTCAGGTATGATTGTCTGAATTGTCATGAAACCAAGAGTCCACCATTCAAGGGGACTTTCATGTGCTGCCCAAAAGGAGCTGAGTCTGTAAACTGCTACAGTAGATGTCTGTCCCCAGGGGAAGTTGAGAGGATGACCTAGGCTTCGGTAAAGGTATGGTCCTCTAGATTCAGTTTCCCCTTCTGCTATTTTCTTTCTAAACTGAAAACTTTTCCTATCTAGTTAATTCTGAGTCTGGCTATAATGCCCTGTGAATAATTGTGGGACTGTGCCATATGATAGGCTGTTAAATATGACTGGTGCATAGTCAAACAGAGCTAAGGGAGTTTTCCCTTGTTATGGCTTATGCAAAGTCAGTCTGTGCCCTTGAGGGGACAGTCTTGCCATCATCATAACTATCACCCTCTTTTTTCCTTTCACAGCAATTTCTATACTCAAGGGAAGTGACCTATAGGAGATCTTTCATAATTTGTATCAGAGCTAAATCTATTGTTGTATTGACTAAAACTGAAATATCTGAATGCTGCAAGTAAGTTCTTCTGCTTGTCATCCACTTGCTAGGGTCACTATTGACACTTAACACAGCACTCTTTTTTCCTCTTGCTGAAATCTCCTGTTATTTTACCACTATTTTGTGCTTCCCTGGTGATTTTTGTTCCTGCAGATTCCTAAGGATTACTTTTCACTTGTCTCCAACACCTCTGGGATCCAGGAATTCCTTCAGGTAACCCACTCTTCCCTGGAGTTTTTGTCACCTATTAGGTGATAAAGCATGTTAAGTAACATGCTTCCAAATTGTTGTTTTTGATGGTTATTATTTAGTTTATAATTAATTAATTGGCACTATGTATATGCTACCATTTTTGATAACATAAGGATATTTTCCTCCTAAGGGGGGAATTAAGATTTATTGTCATTCCAGTTGGGGAAAACTTTTATTGTTAAGTGTTGAACACTAAGACATCTGAGTTACTGAAGGGCTTACACTGAAAACACTAAGATGTCAGTAGATAAAATCAGTTCCATATCCCAACCAACTAAATAATTTTTTGAGCTTTTCAACCCTTTGAGAATTATGTGTTAATGTATGAGGGGATATTTTTTTTGAAATATCTCATTCTTTCAAGCTGATATAGAAGTAGTGTCCTCCTAAGGGTAAAATTACACTTAGATAAAGGTGTAGAATAAAGATGTAATGTAAAATATTTTCAAAATTGAATGTAGTTTTTAAAAAAATATAGAACTTGTCCCTATTAAAAACATGTGAAAGCATGATATAAATGAATTTTTCTTTAAAATGATAAAAAAAAAATCTACCAAAAACCATCAGCAAGCACTATTTGTAAGAGGGATAAGCTAGAAGCTTTCCCAATAAGATCAAGAGTGAAACAAGGATGCATATTATCATGAATATTATCCAGAATTGTATTAGAAATGCTAGCAATAACAATAAGAGAAGAAAAAGAAACTGAAGGAATCAGAATGGGCAACGAGGTAATAAAACCATCTCTTTTTGCAGATGATATAATGATATACTTGGAAAATCCTAGAGATTCAACTTAAAATATTACTGAGCCTTGGTCAAATGGGATTTATACCTGGAATATAATTTATAGCACAGAAATAAAGCTGTTAGCACAGTTGAGTTATGGGGGCTGGGAAATGAGCAGTTGAGATTATGTTGTTTCATAATTTGTATATATACAGTATTATAGGAAAAATACTGGTACCAAAAAAAGGATTTTTATGGCAGGGAGAAGCTTGATATTGCTAAAAGCACTGTATCCTTTCCAAAATGTAATCCAACCTGATTTCTCCTCCTTTTAATTTCTGGGTTCAATTCACTGCCCATCTTCAAAGGTACTTTACATTATTTGTAAAAAATACAGATCTTCATACTTTCAGTATCTTCTTTATAGAATTATTAAGAAAATGATCTATGAAGTGTTATGGGAGAGTGATGTGTTGGTAGGATGGTTAGAAAGCAGTTGATCTGAAAAACAGCTGAGGGTTTTGGTTGACTGTGAGCACATTTTGACTCAGCAGTGTAACAAGAAATCCAAGAAAAGTAAGCAATCTTAGGATGCTTTAATAGAAATAGAATATCTAAAGTGAGGGTGCTGAGAACACCCCTGTACTGTTCTCTGATCAGACCACATCTCAAGCCTAGTTCTGAGAACCACATTTTAGAAGAGGCATTGACAAGCTTTAGCATGTCCATAGTCAATGGACAGAATGCTGAAGAGACTTGAAAACATGCTATATGGGAATTAGTTGAAAGACATAGAAATATTTTTGAGAAGAAAAGAAGACCTGGAAGGTGGGGGGAGGTAGATGATTATCTTCAATCATTTTTCACATCCTAGTTTTGAGAGGCTAATTTCAGGGGCTAGATCAGTCTGTGCTGCTCATTCCTCAACCTTTAGGAATAAATGTTTCTAAACAGACTATTATCACTATATCACTACAAGGTGAAATTCAAGACAGCTGCATAACATATGTATCTAAGTAGAGCACCAGTGCAGGAGTCAGGAGGACCTGAGTTCAAATCTCACCTCAGACACTTGACACTCACTAGCTGTGTGACCTTGGGGAAGTCACTTAACTCCAATTGCCTCATCCTGGGTCATCTCCAGTCACCCTGATGAATATCTGGTCACTGGACTCAGATGGCTCTGAAGGAGAAGTGAGGCTGGTGACCTGCACAGCCCTCCCTCACTCAAAACAAAGTCAAGTGCAAATCATGTCATTATTTCTCTGATGGTCTTCTTCGGCAACGAAGGACGAACACACATAGTTGAAACAATTAATAATTTTAGCAAAGTAACAGAATATAAAGTAAACCCACATTAATCATCAGCATTTCTACACATCACCAACAAAAACTCTACAAAAAAGAGTAAGAAATACCCCATTTTAAAATAAATATAGAAAGTATAGCATACCTGAGAATATGTCTGAACATAATTATAAAATGCTTTTATACAGAGAAAGTTAAATTTAAATAAAAATTGGAGAAATATTCATTATTCATGGATGGAAAGAGTCAATATAATAAAAATAATTCTTCCTAAACTAATCCACTTATTCAATGCTATCCCAATTAAATTAACAGAAAGTTATTTTATTGAGCAAGAAAAAATAATTTTAAAATTCCTTTTGAAGAGCAAAAAGTCAAGAATATCAAAGAAATTTTTAAAAAGTAAAGGAAGAAAGTTTAGCAGCAGCAAATCTTAAACTATAAGACAGTAATTAACAAAACAACCTGGCACTGTCTAAGAAATAGAAAGATCAGAGAAGAAATGCAATATACAGTAAATGATTTTAGTAACCTTGTGATTCACAAATGTAAAGGGAAAAAGGAAAATAACTTATATGTTCTAAAATATTTATAGCAGCAACCTTTGTGGTGGTAAAGAACTGGAAATTGAGTCAATTGGAGAAGCGTTAAACAAGCTTTGGCATATGATTGTGATAGAATACTACTATGCTATAAGAAATTATGAGCTGCTTGATTTTAGAAAAACATGGAAAGACTTGCATGAAATAATAAAGAGTGAAATGAGTAAAACCAAGAGAATGTTGTACACTAACACCATTATTTTTAAAAGAACAACTAAGTTACATTGAATATAATAAATAAATCAAATCAATTAAAAAGGACATATAAAGGAAGATATTATCCACCTTCACAGAAAGAACTGATAAACAGAAGTGTGTATAGTATGGTTTTACATATATATATATATATATATATATATATATATATATATATATATATACACATATACATATACATATACATATGTGTATCAAATGGTGGCCTTCTGTAGTGTGGAATGGAGAGTAAGGAAGAAAAAAATACATTAAAAAGTGCCACAGCAGAAAAACAAAAGAAAACTCAGAAGGAAACACAGAAAATCAGGATAGTTTTGAAAATAATATATAGTATTCATTACATAGTTTTTTTGAAAAAAAGTAAGCAGTGTGAAATGAAGATTCATAGCTTCATATTGAATCTTCTTTTGTGTTTTGTTGTGCACATGAAAATGCTTTTTTTTGTATTTAATTTCAAAATGAATAAAAGTATTTTTAAAGTTGAATGAAGCAAAAGATTTATTTTAAAAGCTTAACTTAATGAGTTTCAAAGTCCAACCTTCTGTGATATTTTAAAATGTTTAGTTTTTGGCTTACCAACAGCCTAACAATTTGCTAACTTACATCACATGGCACTTACAAGTAGTAAAACTGAGGGTTTTACTTTTATGCACCCTAGCATATATGTCTACTCTGATAAATATTCATCATTACCTAGAAAGGCTCATCGACCCTCATGGATTTCTTTTTAAGATTCTCTCTTTAGCCATTTGATATCAGTGCCCATATCAGGTACAGGACTTAGGTTATAACAGGTAAATTTCTCTGGCGTTTTGGGTAAATTATGGGCTCCTGATGCTGAGTTGGAAAATCAAATTTAGGAAAGTATACTAAGTTGTATGAAGGTCTGCTTTGCAAAAGATTATAGCAGAAACACATAAAAATCTCTTTAAGTAACCTGAACTAGAGAAACAGATCTTCTGGAGAAGCCACTCACTTCAGAGCTGCTCTGAGGACAGGCTTATCCCAGAATGCCTAAGAGAAGATGTTTTCAAAAGCCAGACAAATGCATGAGAAATCTGAGCCCAAAGATATGATGTACCGATAAAATGTCCAACAAAAATTGGTTGCTAGAAAGGAGATTCAACGCTCACTTTTTCCTTTCCTTCCTTCCCTATGCACCACTGTCTCTATAAGGCCTGCTTACTGAAGGGGACTTCCCAGAAGGAGTTTGTCAATGCATCAGCCATGGGTGGTTTCACAGACCAAGGGATGAATTGTTATAAGATTAAACCAGATGCTTTAGTCCCATTAAAGTTGAATACCTGGGATAAAATTTCTTTAGCTGCTATTCCCATATGTTGGAGTTATAGCACTAGAACAAGCCAAGATACTAGCCTGAACTACAAGTGAGTCCATCAGGGGGCCTGTGTCATGTCACAGGGTTCTCTGAGCCCTAGGCTTCATAATCACCTTTTGGCTTAGAAAAATTGATTTCTGAGAAAGTCATGGTGATTCACCATGATTCACCGTACTTTTGCTTCTGTAATCATTACTTAAGCTTTACTAAACATGGAGTGATAGACATACATGATTTTTACTATATATTTTTTTAAACTAATCAAGATAAGTAATTCATGGGAGGCTTGGCCTAAGAATCGAGGGGGAGGAGGGGTCTTGAATTTTGAAACTGAATTGACTTTTAATTCTATTTTTTTAAGATTTAAACAAACTAGATTTAATTTTACTCAGGTTACCTCAGGTCACTTGGGTCATGATTCTCTTTTTAAGACTTTTATCTCCACCTTTGTCTCATGACTTGTACCTTCACCCCTGTATTTTGACTTATACCTCCACCCTTGTAACTTTACCCCTCACCCATATTCCAGAGAAACTTGTTTAGCCTAAATGTGAAGCTAATTCAATCTAAACTGCTCTAGTGACTCCCAAATTCCCTGAATCACTTGTTTATGGTTAAGGGAATTTCAGAAGGGGAGGTCCAAATGTTATAATATCAAACTGATGTGGGAGGTTTTTACTTTCTAGCCATTCAGAAGACAAACCTATTCTGCTTGAGACTTTACTCTCTCATCTTATTAATCACCATAAAAGACTCTGCCAGAACTCATTCAGGGGGATAAGGGGGTTCATCATTGAGAGACCACTGACCCCATTTATTGGCAATTGCTAGCCTTGCTAATAACTGGACTGTGCTCAGAACTTTGTCTCTCAGAATTTCTCTCATGATACATAGCACCAACTGTCTCTCAGAAAATTTGAATTGGGTGTCCCATAGTTACTTCAAATTCATACTTCCAAAACAAAAGTCGTTGTCCCCTCCAATCTCTCCTCTCTTTTGAATTTCCCTGTTACTTTCTAAGTCATCACCATCCTCTCATTCACCTAGATTCGCAACCTTGGCATCATCCTTGATTCCTTACTCATTTACCCCAATCACACACATCCAATCTTTGTAGATATAATATTTCTACCTTTACAACATCTCCCATACACATCCCCTTCTCTCTACTCATAAAGCAACCAGGTTAGTTCAGGCTCTTATCACCTCCCACTAGTTTATTACAGTAATATTCATGTTAGTTTCCTGGCCTCAAATCTTTCCTATTCCATCCCCTACTATACTGCCAAAGTGATTTTCCTTAAGCAGAGTTCTGAATATGTTATTCTTCCCTTTTAGTAAGACCAGGATCAAATATAAACTCTTCTGTTTGGCATTTAAAGCTTTCCATAGTCTTGCCCCTTCCTTCTGTAATCAGAATCTGAACATGCTTTCCCACCTTAAGTATAATATAGATGTGGACAGCTACCATAAAATGGCAGGCTGTGTGTGTCATGTAGATATCTGATCTGTTATCTGGCCTATTCTGTCTCTAAAGGAGAATTCTATTTCTGTCTTTGTGGAGAGCTAAAGGAGGGCTCTGTCACCTGACTATTTATAAGAAGAGTATTGGGTTGGAATTATATCTATCTACCACACTTCAAATATTGGTAGTCTAATATTACAAATTTTTTGAGGTTCAAAATAAAAACAACTTTCCCCAATCACTCCCAGGGGGAGCTTAATTTTTTGCTTACTTTGCCAGCTTGTCACACTCCCACAAAACACTTAGTACATAAAAATTATGGGCACATAAAAAGAAAACACATTAATCCAAATAAACAAAAGTCAGAGAAGTTATACACATTATTAGATTAGGTAAACAAATACACACTCTCTGGGATCACTGTCTTGTCATAGCAGAAGGGCTTGCATACCTCAATGAAACACAAGATGGACATACAAAGAAATAAAAATCAACAGACAGGACTTCCAACTGTCTGACCATATGCAATATGTACATAGCTACCGGAGAGAGAAGAGCCAGTATCTGGGTTTTCAAAGGGGCGGGGCGGGGGGGGGGGGGAGGGGGGCGCCGGGTTGCCTAGCTCCTTCCAAGCTACCCAGAGTCTCATCTGGCCAAACACTTCCAAAGAGTAAGCTCCAAAGTAAAACCTCACCTCAGAGTGTTCATACAGTTTTCAGAGCCAGAGGGCCTCACAACCCTTGAGAACCAGTGCCTCATTAGAAATTAACAAAAGATATAGGCCTTTCTAGAAAATAAATCTCCCCTAATCAAACTTCCCTTAATGCGCAGGCCCATTAATGGGTGGGGAAGATCTTTAACTCTCATAATTACCATTGCAAAGTTTTATCTCTTTTATGTAGGATTCTCTGACCACTCTGTGCTCAGTGATTTGTCCCTTTTAGAATCCTAGGACTAGAGCTGAAATGGTCCTCAGCTAGCATTTAGTTGAATTTCCTCCTATTATGGGTGAGGAAAATGAGACCCAGAAAGCTAATGTAACTTCCTTAAGATCAGACACACACTTTGCTGTACTGATTAACAGACTTTCAACTAGAACCCAGGTCTCCAGATTCTTCTTCCACTATGCCTTCTCTTATGTCATGCTGTCTTAATTATATGCTGAATTAAATGCTAATTATTTTTTGTACTTTTCTGTTACTAAACTGAAGTTCCCTGATCACAAACATACTTCTTTTTAAACTCACAGCCCCTGCCAATACTGAAATAAGTAGCACTGAACAAATACCTATCAACTGACTCAGATAATTGTCAAATGCTTGGCTGTTTTGTGCGATAAATTTAAATTAGGGTTCAGAAAAATTTCCAAATGCTCTGTGATTAAAATTCAAATCAAGGAAAACATCATCAACAACAAAAAAATACATGATAACCCAATTTAAATTTATATTTAAGTTTCCTGTATGAAAATACACCTTTTGAAAAAATAAATAAATAAAAATTTTAAAAAATACACCTTTTGAGATCTACAACATCAAAAGCAAGTGCTACTAAACTCTTTCTGTGTGATCTTATCACTGAAGTACTTAGAAAACTCTTGGACATATATCTAATCCTTATCTGTCTTCTGAGTTTCAGTCTCAAATCACCAATTGCCTATTAGAAATATCCAACTAGATATCTCATAGTCATTTCAAATTATATATGTCTAAAACAGAATTTAAAGACACCACCATTCTTTTTAATCACCCAAATTTACAACCTAGGAGTCATCCTTAATTCTTCATACTTCCTCATTCTACCCGTCCAATCAGTTGCCAAGGTCCAATGATTCTACCTCCAAGACATCTCTTGAAAATGTTCTGTTCTCTGGTCTTTTGTAAAAGCCTCCTAAGTGATTCCCCAGCTTCTAAGCTCTCCCTTCTTTTATCTATTATTCACACAGCTGATAAATTGATGTTCCTAAAACACATCTGACCACAACATTCTTCTTAGGAAGCTTGTGGTTCCTCATTACCTTTAGATTAAAATATAAACTCTTTTGTTTGTCATTTAAAGCCCTTAATAACCTGGTTTCAGTCTGTCTCTACAATCTTACCTCCAGCCGGTTCACCATACAACATTCTAACTCCTGTCTCTATGTTTTTGCACAAATTGTACCCCACCACTGAGATGCTTCCTCACTTAGACACCAGCTCCTAAGGGGCTCAACCTAAATGCTACTTCCTTCGAAAGGTTTTTCATGATTCTGCCAGCTGTCAATATCCCAAGGTGACAGGTCAATGTGGTTTGGGGATATGTATCTCTTGGGAGGTGTAATTAGCTGTGAACATATTGTATCCCCCTGGTAAAATATAAATTGTGTTGTTGTTGTATTTCCAGTGACTACCACAGTTCTTGGCTTCTTAGTTTCCTTAAAATGCTTGTTGATTTTGAAATGTTATTTCAGAATTTTTCTTCCTGGACTATCTTTTATATAGCCTTTCTCTCTTTAAGGTATTGCTTTACTTAGCCCACAGGGACTGAGACATTTGCTCTTCCCTGTCCCAGACTGATTTTGATTGGGTTCAGTCCTGGGGAGCCTGGCCTCTCTGGTGTGTGTGGGAGTATTCCCTTGTTTCACATTCGTAGATTCATTAAGTATTTCACCCTAGCTACTGTAGAGAAGATTTTAATTACGGTATGTTAGATTATTACACACAAGTCCAGGGATTTCCCCAAAGGGAGGTTAGGAAAAGAGATATTCTTTTATATTATGTAATTATATAATATGTATATATTCTCATATATACACATAAAGAAATATTAAAGATAAAAGAATCACAATTTAAATGAACAGGATTAGAATAGAACTCAGTAATTTAATTTACATTGTTATAGTTTGCTGGGAAGCTAATATTTAAACCTCATCATAATATAACGCAGTTTCACCTTGTTTGGGCATTTTCCTTACAACTCTCTTGGCTAAAGGGCTAGGTTTGGGTCAGTTTTCTTGTCAGTGACTGGCGCACTGAGAAAGAAGATTCCTTTGCTGTCAGCTCCGTGATCCATAGCCTCTGGACCTTTGGAACTCACAAGGTCATGTCTAGTTTTGCACATATCTACCATGCAATACTCATCCAGTTAACATTGGGAAAAAGTAAATACACAAGAGCAAAAGACATCCAGAGGCCCAGGAAATGTTCTTACAGTTGCATGGAGGCTGGGTAGAAGAGAGAGGCCAGAAAGGAAAACAGAGGTAGAGGGATAGGTTGATCCTTCGTTTACATTTACTAAATCTTCAGCTCTGCTGGGTGTTGGTCATCTCTCATTACAAACTCCTTAGTGATGACTCATACATGGGTGGAAACTGCTTTCCAAATGTCCACTTGGTCGCAAGGAATGGAAACTGAGAGTGCTAGGTTTGGAGTGTGGGGTAGGGAAGGGTTGCTACTCTCAGTTCCTCACTCCTTTCTAACTTATGCCTAGTGCTACTATCTACCTCTGCTTCTAGTAAAGTGACCTTCCACCCTTTTTTCTCCCTATCATCTCCTTCCCTTCATGACAAAGTCAGCGAGAATAGAGTTCTTATCCTGTATTGAAAAGAAAAATTACATTCTCTAATTGGCAGCTAACTAGTTTTTTATCAAATTTTCTAAAATGCTGTACACACAAGCAAGCATACACAAAACACAAATTCTGTGAATACTATAGGTATTGTGTATTTATTTTGAAAAGAAAGTGTACAGTACAATTTTAGTAAACTCAGAAAAAAGGCAGAAGGCAGACAAGATCCCCAGTTTCAGTAGCTGAACTGAAGGCAGATCTGTTAGGTATAGTGTGATCTAAGTCCATTGTTTAGCACCTTATTTGGATATTGCTCCATATAAAGCTTAAGCTGTTTTTCCAAACACTGGGAAGACTTCTGAGCTACTTTGCAGGATGATGTAAGCATTGTAATTCTTATTTTGTCCTTGAGTTGCTAGAAGAGAGTTTCACATGTCTCGGAATTTGAAACATTGAGTAATGCCAAGTGGAAATAAAAATTTGGGAAAACCCTGTACAGTCACACTTAATAAACTAAAGAAAAATCAGAGTTCACTTTGTCACCTCAACCTCAAAAACAAGGAATAGATTAGATCACTGTTAGGGAAGTATAGAAGTGATCAGATGCTCTTGTCTTTATTCAATAATTGCTAACAATGATAATTAACTTTAAAATATTGCCTTCTTGAGTAATATTATTGCTGAAGTATAAGCTTCTGACTTATTAAAATAAAATCTGTGAAAGTATAATTTAGTTGTTTCAAATTTAGAGTAACATAATAACACAACTATTAAAAAATAATTTTTTTCTTTCAATCACTTGATATAGGCAACATTCTTTTTGTGTGGAAGTGGCAGGGGGGACAATCTGTGATTTCATTGATGTGGAGCTGTTTTGCAATTTGTAGTCTCAAAGAATTTCCTGGGACACTGAGAGGTTGTGTTGTTACCTATTCCCATATGTCTACCGTCTAATTAGGAAGCAGCTAGGTGGCAAAATGGATAGAGTATTGGGCCTCAAAAGCTAGCTGTGTGACCCTGGGCAAGTCATTTAACTCAGTTTGCCTTGGTTTCCTCATTTGTAAAATGAGCTAGGGAAGGAAATGGCAAATCACTGTAGTATCTTTGCCAAGAAAATTCCTAATGGGATCATGAGGAGTCAGACATGACTAAAACAACTGAACAAAAACCTTCTAATCATGGGTTGGTTAACCACATTGATATAATACACATCAATATATGAAGCTATTGCACTTTCAGTGGTTTGGCTTAGGAGAGTTAATAAATAATATCAGTAATTCAGGCCATGTATAAACTTTGACACCTTTGTTAGGTTTTTGTGGCTTTTTTTAAGGCTTGGAGGTTATGAGCTTATGAATACTAGCATGAAGTATATGTTTCCTGGATCCCAGAAAAATTTCTCAGAGTTTTGCTAAGGCTATAAAATCAAGTTTATATGTTTATGAGAATAATCCCAAAGAGAATCATAGGATAAATTAGATATTCCCAAAGCACAGATCTTGAAGCTGAGGTAACAATAACACGTTGCTTCCTCACCATTAACTGTTCTCTAGACCACTACAAAGTGAAGAAAAACTGAACATCTCATAGCAGGCATAGACTTTTTCCGCACAAAAGGAGAAAACTGAAAAGCCATTTCTGTGAGCTATAATCCTCTCTAACCCCCACCCCACAACCCAACCTCATTGTATGCAGACTTAGAGGTCTGCAGCACCCCTCTCTTCAGCCCTTGATAGGCTATTAAAATATTCTTCAATAAATTTCATTTCAATAAGTAAACTTTATGCATGGGCGCTCTTCTTTTTTTCTCTTTTGTCACCAAATGTTGGAATTAAAATGTATTGGAGAACCCGACCAATTTTTTATTTCTACAATAAAAATCTTAAAAACCTAGAAAAATCGCATTAATTCAAATCGGTGGCAGATTTAAGGGTAATTTAGAATTAAGTAACTTTCCCAGAGTCACATAGCCAGTGTACTAAAAACAAAACTTTAGCCTAGGTCTTTCTGACTCTCGGACCAGTGTTTTACCTACTATACTATGTTGCTCTGGCTTGGCAGAGAGGAAAAAGGGAGATTGTTCCAGGCAGACAGAATGATCTGTACAAAAGCATCAAGGCAGAAAGAAGCAATCACCTTTACATGGGATATCCATGAGATGGGGAGAGAGTCCCATTTCCAGACTCCAAAGCCTTGGAATGTAGATGGCACAAGAAATAAAGAGCCACTAGAGAGCCTTGAAAAAAGGGTTTTAGCATAATAAAAATAGTGCTTGAAGAAAAGAATTTTAACTACTATATGTGGAGTATATTGGTGAGAAGAAAGGATTCTAGGCAGCTACTAAAATCTGGGTCCAAGGTCTTTAACAGTTATTTAGGTAGCATTTTTTAGGTTTTCATTATCCTAACTGACTTTCACAGCAATCATGTAAAGTAGGTAGGACTTAACTAATGCCAAATTGAATCAGGAAGACCAGAGTTCAAATTCTGCTTCAGATGCTTGCTGGTTGTATGACCCTGGGCAAGTCACTTAACTTCTCTCAGAATCAATATCCACATCAATAAAATGGGAAGAACCTTGGAGGACTGTTGTGAGTTTTAAATGATATGTAAAAGACATTATAAATTTTGTTCAGTTGTTTTTCAGTAGTGTCCAAGTCTTCATGACCCCATTTTGGGTTTTTTTTGTCAAAGATATTGGAGTTGGTGTTATCAGTAAGTATCTTGGCATACACAAAAGGGCCTGTTGTACAGGTTCTTAGATCTGCTTTTCTAAGAGGAAAGCAACTTTTGAGGGGTCAACAATCTATTTTACTTACATTCACCAACAGAAAATACAAGCAGAGAAAAAAAAGACCAACAGACAAGGCTTCTAACTGTCTGACTATAAGCAATACTTACATCACAGATCAACAGACAGATCTAACTGTCTGACCATTACATACATACATCATTACCTGAGAGAGAAGCACCAACATCTGGGTTTTAAAAGCTGAGGGGCTTCTTCATGGCTACCCAGAGTCTCACCTGGCACATGAACCTTCTTCCAGAAACTAAGCCCCAAAGTAAAACCTCACCTCAGAATATATATACACTTTTCAGAGCTCAAGGGCATGACCCTCAGGGCCCAGTGCCTCATTAGAAATTAACAAAAGGTATCTGAGACAATATTGCTTCTAGGACTATATCCCAATGCGATCATAAAAATGAGAAAATGTCCCACATGTACAAAATTGTGGTGTACCACAATGTGGTGGTCAAGAACTGGAAATCGAGGGAATGATCATCAGTTAGGGAATGGCTAACCAAGCTGTGATATGTGAATGTAAAGGGGCACTATTATGCAATAAGAAATGAGGACTTCAGAAAAACCTGGAAAGACTTATATGAACTGATGCTGAGTGAAGTCAGCAGAACCAGGAGAACATTATATACAGTAACAGCTACAGTATGTGAGGACTGTTTCTGATAGACTTAACCCTTCACAGCAATGTAAGGATCTAAAACATTCCCAAAGGACTCTTGAGGCAAAATGTCATCTACATCCAGAGAAAGAACTATGGAATCAGAATACTGAATGAAGCAGACTATTTTCTCTTGAATTATGTTTTGTTTTGGTTTGGTTTGGTTTCTCCCATTCGTTTTAATTCTTCTATACAACATGACTAATGTGAAAATGTGTTTAATAAGAATGTATGTGTAGAATTCGTTTAAGATTGAGTGCTATTTTGGGGAGTGAGGGGGAGAAAATTTGAAACTTATGGAAGTGATTGTTGAAAACTGAAAACAAATAAATTAATTAAATAAATAAATCTTGGAAGCAAACATGCTATTATTTTTAAAAAAAAGTATCTGAGGTCTATTAACGGGCAGGGAAGATCTTTAACTCTAATTAACATTACAATTGGCCATTTTCTTCTATAGCTTGTCAAAATATTAAGAGATACCCTGTTTTCCAAAACTAAGTCCCACCAATTAAGCTGTGTCCTGAGCTTGGCATGACAACAATCCTTTACACTCACCCTCTAGAACTAATGGTCCCTGAGCCTAGGCAAGTACCCACAGGCCCAGACAAGAAGCCCTGCTATGAGTGGACATTTTGTCAATAGACAACTTTGTCTCTCTATTGCTGTTGTGCCTCACTACTCTTGCTACACTGTACTGTTTGACTCTTTGTCTAGCCACAAGTATATAAATCAAACTTCAGTCACACTAAAGGAAGTCCCCCCCACTAGAGGTGGGGCTCTGGCACATGTGTCCTTCCTTGCAAGCTATTTTCTTCACTTTGAAATTAAACTTCTGTGTAATTCTTGACAATCCTGTCTCAGGTCTGTACTGTTCAGCTCTAGCCACCCACAAGTTAGAGTAGGCCTGCACAATATACAGCTTGCCAAAGGATTTCAGGCCGCTTGAAAAAAAAATGTAGAGTTGACACTGTGTACTCTTCTGTTTGTCACGTGACTCACAGCAACCAACCATCTGCAGTCTATCTCTAGTCTAACCTACCTGCATTTCAAAGAAATTTACAAGTTGTGTAGGTCTAAATTTGCTGGTTTGGTTCAATTGGCATTAATTGGTGTCAGAAGTGGGATTGGACATAGAACCAGATCATTAGACTTTCCAGGACTAGTGGCAATTGACTAGGGGCCACCAGAGATTTATTTCTCTGGAGCCTGACCTCCCCATCCTCATCTGGTAAGTCCTCTGTCCTTGTTCCTGCTTCATTCTCTGAGCTCCCACCTTGGTTGAGCTCACCATTCTTTTTGAGGAAAACTCCAGGACCCCTCCAGTGACCTGGTTTGTCTCAGGTCACTCTGATATGGATGTCCTCTCTTAACTTCACACCTCTGTAAATTGGCCTTTATGTATGCCTCTGTAAAATTGTAACTGCATGCCTAAACACACACCTCAGTAACTTTGTGCTTCAGCCAAACAGGTTAAAATTAGAATTGTGATTGTGCACTCTATTAAAATTATCGTGTCTATTTGTATCTGTCTTGTCATTTTGTCTGTGTCTTTGTAAAATGTAAAATGTAAAATGTTTGTGTCATGTAAAATGTTTATGTAGATTCTGTTACCTTGACAGATTTAAAATGAAGCCAGCCAGAAAAGCTTCTAAAGGCTGTAGCCAGAGAGTTTGGAACACTGAAAAAAGTTAATGAACTTTTATGGTTGAAGCAATTGTTCCAATAAGCAAGACTAACTCCCATTTAGGCTTTCCACAGAAGATTAGGTTATAATAAAAGAGAAAAAGAAAAAAAATCTGCAAGACACTTTTTTCGCCTATCATTTCAGCTTTGGACATGTTGTAATTACAGAAATAAAGTCAGATAACTCAAGTTTGTGAAACTACTAAGAACATTTTAGCAGATTGAAGAGTTTGAAGATTTATCATTTTAGGATTGTAAGGGAGACCTCCTAGGACCTTGGGGTAATTCTAAGAACTCACTCTTTTCTGAAATATCATAGTAAATTTTGGGGTATTCTGCATATTTTGTTTTAAAGAAAAATAAGAATTAAACTTTATGAAAGTTAAAAGTAAGTATCATTTTCCTTTGAAAATTGATGGCTTTATTTTTCTAAAACAATGAAGGAAGGCAGCTAGTTTGGAAGTAATCCCAGAAAGACGAAAAGAAGAAAATAGGCAAATGGTTTTCTTCTTATAGCAACCTCCTGTTAACGCTTCCTTGACATTTATGACCATAAAAATAGAAGACTGATTAAGCCAAAGAGACTCCTGTGACTCTCCCAGGTCAAAAGACCCTCTCTTTGTGATCCCCTCTCATCTCAGATCAGACTCCCAAATACAGGTGTTTAAGAAATGCTGAAGGGCAGCATACCACAGTGAATAGAGCACTAGCCCTGGAGTCAAGAGAACCTGAGTTCAAATATAGCCTCAGACACTTGACATTTACTAGCTGTGTGAACTTGGGCAAGTCACTTACCCCTGATTGCCTCCCCTCCCACCTCCAAAAAAAATGCTGGGAAAATGTAGGGAAACTTAAATTATGCTCTGTTTGCAGAAATCTATTATCTGGGAATCCTAGGCAAGTTATCTTATCTCTGTTTGTCCCAGTTTCCTGATCTGTAAAGAGAAAAATAATAATGGTACCACCTTTCAGGGCTATTGTGAGATCAAAATAATATAATGATTACAAAGTGCTTAACAGAGTGATGGATATGCTAAGCACTAAATTATTATTATTTGCATAATTGAATTTAATTGTTCCATACCTGATAACTCTAAAGTGGTTTTAAAGTGCCAAAGTAATAAGATCAATGACTTTTATATGTGATAATTTGGAAATGCAATTGATGTTATCTGAAGTTTATTATTTATGTCATTATTGTATTTGTAAATTTTTTTATATTATGAAATTTGAGAAACTTGTAACAGAAATGTTATTAGACAAAACAAATTTTTAATCTGGATACTGTTACACATGAATTGGGCTTTTAGAAGACGTGACAGAAATAAATGTTTGAAAACTTAAATATTTAATGAGATATATTTTATTATAAAAGATAATAATAGCAACAGTAAGTTTACTATAATAGTGAATTTTCGTTTGAAAATTCTTGACTATTGTGGAAGTGTATTGGGTGATTTAAAGATGTAATTTCAACATATCAGTGATGGGTCAACTATCAGATATTTGTTGTATGTCTGAAGCCTCAGAAAATGGATAGTTTTAATTTATAAGTAAAGGATAAATGAAATGTTAACTGTTAGAGAAACATCAGGAAAGATATTCAAGCACTAAGTTGTGGCTAGTGAAATGTTACTATTTAAGTTAAAAATTCTTGGGACTATAATTTACTATTATTTGAGCTTTGATTACAGGGATAGTTGTCTGAATTGTCCGGAAGCCAACAGTAGAAAATGGCATGTGTTGCCATCCAGGAACTTCTAAAGGTGGATGTCTATGCCTAAGAAAAGTTTCAGGGATGATTATGGCATGAGTTAGGTAGGATCCTCCTGATTCTATTTTCCCATTGTGCTTTTTCCTTTCTAAAAAGGAAAATTCTCCACCTAGTTAATCTTGAGTATTGCTTTTGTTATACTGTGACTACATGATTGGCTGCCAGATATGACTCATGCCTGGAATCAAATAGAACTAAAGGACTTTTCCCCTATGTTAGGATATATGACATTGTTACAACAATGTCCCTGTTTTTCCTCTTATAGCAAATTTCTATAATCAAGAAATTTCATAAGCACAATGCTAAGTCTATTAAATAATAGATTGATACTGGAACATCTCTGAGTTACTGTAATAGGATGTAAGTATGAACATCCTACAATTTTAACCTGTATTTGTGGTCAAATGATAATATAGGAATGATATCCTCCTTGGTTATTTGTTTGTTATCTTTTGTTCTCAAATAGGACCAAAATGATACCACTATGCAAGTTTCAGTATGTGCAACTCTGGCTAATCAGACCAATTTGAACTCAAAATACTCTATCACAGGTTGGACACAAACAGTCTATGTGAACGTTTGACGTCGATTCTATAAATTTGCACATCCTGCATTTCCTTTGAGCTGTTTCAATTTTGCTTTGCTAATAAAGCACAACACCTTCTCTGATGAGGGCATGCCATGCTTAGCGATCTTGTGTCAGTGTCTCCCACGTCACACAATCAATTTCAAAGTTCTTAAGAGAGACCTTGAGAGTTACCTTGTATCATTTCTTCTGATCACCATGTGAACACCTGCCCTGTGTGAGTTCTCCATAAAATAGTCTTTTTGGTGAGCATACATTTTGCATTCAAACAACATGGACAGCCCATCCCAGTTGTGCTCTCTGAAGCAGATTTTGAATGCTTGGCATTTAATTCGAGTAAGGACCCTCAGTGTCTGATATCCTATCCTGTTCAGGTGATCTTCAGGATCTTCCTAAGACAATTCAAATAGAAGCAATTCAGTTTCCTGGTATGGCATTGGTATACTGTCTAGGTTTCACAGGCATACAACAATGAAGTTTTAGCACAATGGCTCTGTAGACCTTCAGTTACCATCTGTAACCAACGATTCCAAGTATGGATGGTGTGGTGGTGGCTGATGGAGCTCCTGTGTTGTCTTGGTGTTATTAGGCCAAAATTAGGACAAGCAGCAGAGAATTGACACATACTTTGTTGCATCTCAGATTCAGAGGCTGCACTGAGTGTACAATCATCTGCAAACAGAAAATCATGCACCAACATTCCCTCCACCTTGATCTTGGCTTGTAGCCTTTCCACATTAAGGAATTTACCATCAGTGTGGTAGCTGACCTTGATGCTGTGTTCAATACTCATTGAAAGTATTTGACAACTTGGCTAAAAACATCTTGCTAAAAAGCATGGGAGCAAGCACACAGCCTTGTTTCATTCCATTGCTAACTGGGAAAGCATGAGCATTGTCCGATATCCAGAAACTGGGCAAGTATACCATCATAAAAGTGATGTACAATGTTGATGAACATCTCCAGGCAACCAAATTTTGACATAATTTTCCATAAACCCTCACAACTGACAGTATCAAAGACTTTGGTTAGATCTACAAACATTGTGTACAGACCTCTGTTCTCCTCCTGGCATTTCTCCTGGAGTTATCAAGCAGCAAACACCATATCCAACATCATATCTACTATTCCTCAGCCTTTTCTGAAGCCACACTTGCTCTCAGTTAGATGACAATATTCCAGGTGAAGGATCAGCCTATTAAGAAGGGCTCTGGCAAACATCTTGCCAGCAATAACTAAGAGAGAGATTCCCCTGTGATTGTCACAAGACAATTTATTTCCTTTAACTTTATAGCAATAGTAGAATGGAGGCATCCTTGAACTCCTGAGGGATAAACCTCCTCTTGCCATATAACCTGGAAAATTCCAGTCAGTTTTTGTATGAGCAATGGATCCCTTACCTTGTAAATCTCAGCTAGAAGGGAATCAGCACCAGGTGCTTTGCCACATTAAAGGAGCCTAATGACATTCAAAACCTCTTCTTCAGTTGGAGCTTCAGCTAGAGAGGGATTGACTGCAACCTGAAGCAAATGGTCAATAGTGTCAGAATTGATGGATGATGATCTGTTGAGAACATCATGGAAGTGTTCATCCCATTGCTCTAGGAGACTCTCTGTCTAGCCACAAGTACATAAATCAAGGTTCAATCACACTAAAGTAGGACCCCTGACAAAGGCGGGGATCTGGCACACGTGTCCTTGTTTACAAGCTGCTTCCCTCACTTTGAGATTAAACGTCTGTTTGATTCCTGACTCTTCTGTCTCTATCTTGCTCTGTTCAGCTCTGGCCACTTATAGGTTAGAGGCCAGTTTCATCCAATTCACAAGCTTATTTTACAAATAAGGAAATTGAGACAAAAGAGGTTAAGTGACTTGCCCAGGGACACACAGCTAGTAAGTGTTTGAGGTACTCCATCCACTATACCATTTAGCTGCCCTTTAAAAAATTTAAAGATCTATATAAGTGTTAGCTGTTGTTATGACTAGCTGATCTTTCTTATTATTCCTCACATGTGACATTCCACTTGTAGTTGCAAAGGACTAGGCCTCTATCTGGGTAAGCACTAGTGTGCAGACCACGAGAGCAGTGACCACACCTCTCCCTGGGTCACACCACATTGGAAGCACTTACAACTTAACAGCTACCAGAACTGGTTGTGAAAATAGCAGAATGAAAAAGTCTAATGCTTGGGACAATGAATTCCCCTGACCCCCACCTCTCTGGGGAGCAGAGTTCAACTCTAGCAAAGCTCAAAGTCAAGAAATAGCCTGGAAAAAATAAGCAAAGAATAAAAAAAAAGAAAGTAACCACAGAAAGCTACTATGGTAAGACGGAAGAAAAAGACAAATTCAGAAGGAGACAATAACATGAAAATATCTATAAGCAAAGCATCAAAAAAATAAAGATGGGGTATAAGCCCGACAAAAATTCTTGGAAGAGCATAAAAATAGACTTTTTTAAAAAGAGCTAAAAAAAGGATTTTAAAAATCAAATAAGAGAAGTTGTGAAACATGGGACGAAAGGAAAGCAATGCAAGAAAATTATGAAAAGAAAATTAACAGTTTAGTAAAAGAGGCACAAAAATATTAAAGAGGGGTGGAACCAAGACAGTGGAGTAAGAGCACAGATTTACTAGTGCTCTCCTCTCAAACCCAGCCAAATACCTGCTAAAAATGACTTTAAACAAATTCTAGAGCTGCAGAACCTGCAGAAGGACACAATGAAACAAATCTCCAGCCTAACACAGCCTGGAAGGTCACCAGGGAAGTGTTATCACACAGCACTGGGAGCAGAGCACAATCCAGTGTGGGCCATGCTGGCACAGATGGGACCTGAGCAAGCCTTGGGGGGACTGAATCTTGGGGGGACACCTTTGGTGGTTTCCAGACTTCATGACCCCAAAACACCAAGGACAAATTGGAAGGTCAGTCAAAAAAACTGTGGGACCTGTGTGAGAGAGTAGAGTGGTCGGGTCCCAGCCCCAGGATGGTAGAGGGGGTGGAGAAACCTACAGAAGAGGAGCCCTGGGCAGCAGGAGCATGGGCAGGGGCAGGGGCAGCAACAGCAACCGTTTCTGGAGCTCTAGGTCCACAGATTGTGGGGAAATCCAGTGATTGACAGTACACCACCCCCCACCTCTACCAGAATCAGAGAAGTTTACCTTGACAAAGAGCTCAAAAGTCAAATACATAGCTGGGAAAATGAGCAAAAACGGAAAACAGACTACAGAAGCTTACTTTGGTGACAAGGAAGACCAAAGTATACAAACAGAAGACAACAAAGCCAAAGCTGCTACATCCAAAACCTCCAAGAAAAATATGAATTGATCTCAGACAATGGAAGAGCTCAAAAAGGATTTTGAAAATCAGGTAAGAGAAGTAGAGCAAAAATTGGGAATAGAAATGAGAGTAATGCAAGAAAATCATGAAAAAAGAGTCAACTGCTTGCTAAAGGAGACCCTACAAAAATACTAAAGCAAATAACAGTTTAAAAAATGGACTTAACCCAAATGGCAAAAGAGATCCAAAAAGCCAATGAGAAAAAGAATGCCCTAAAAAGCAGAATTGGCCAGATGGAAAAGGAGATCCAAAAGCTCACTGAAGAAAATAATTCCTCAAAGATTAGAATGGTGAATATGGTAGCTAATAAAACAAAGCCAAAGGAATAAAAAAATAGCAGACAATGTGAAATATCTCATTGGAAAAACAATTGACCTAGAAAATAGATCCATGAAAGACAATTTAAAAATTATTGGACTACCTGAACGTCATAATCAAATAATAGCCTAGACATCATCTTTCAAGAAATTATCAAGGAAAACTGCCCTGATATTTTAAAACGAGAGGTAAAATAGATATTGAAAGAATCTACCAATCACCTCCTGAAAGAGATCCCAAATGGAGAACTCCTAGGAATATTGTGGTCGAATTCCAGAGCTCCCAGGTCAAGGAGAAAATATTGCAAGCATCCAGAAAGAAACAATTCAAGTATTGTGGAAATACAATCAGGATAACACAAGATCTAGCAGCTTCTAAGGGGTCACAGGACTTAGAATATGATATTCCAGAGGTCAAAGGACATGGGATGAAAATCAAGAATCACCTATCCAGCAAAACTGAGTATAATACTTCAGGGGAAAAAATGGTCATTCAATGAAATAGAGGACTTTCAAGCATTCTTGTTGAAAAGACCAGAACTGAATAGAAAATTTGACTTTCAAACACAAGAATCAAGAGAAGTATGAAAAGGTAAACAGGAAAGAGAAATTCTAAGGAAGAAATTCTAAGAGAAATTCTACATTCTTACATGGAACGAGAATACTTGTAAACTCTTGATACTTTCCTCAGTATTAGGGTAGTTGGAGGGATTATATACATATAGACAGAGGGCACAGAGTAAGTTGAATAGGTAAGGATGACATCTAAAAAGATAAAATTAAGGGGTGAGAGAGGAATATATTGGGAAGAGAAAGGGAAAAATAGAATGGGGCAAATTATCTCACATAAAAGAGTCAAGAAAAAGCTTTTTCAATGGAGGGGAAGAAGGGGAAAGTGAGAGGGAAAGAGTGAACCTTACTCTCATAACATTTGACTTAAGGAGGGAATAGCATGCACACTCAATTTGGTATGAAAATCCATCTTATGCTACAGGAAAATAGGGGGGAAGGGAATAAGCAGGGGGTGGGGAAGATGATAGAAGGGAGGGTAAATTAGAGGAGGGGGCAATTAGAAGTAAACACTCTTGAGGTGGGATAGGGTAAAAAAAGAATAGGATAAATGGGGGGCAGGATAGGATGGAGGGAAATATAGTTAATTTTTCACAATATGACTGTTATGGAAGCATTTTGCATAACTATATATGTATAACCTATATTGAATTGCTTGCCTTCTCAATAAGGATGGGTGGGGAGGAAGGAAGGGAGAGTAGTTGGAACTCACAGTTTTAAAAACAAATGTTAAAAATTGCTTTTACATGCAACTGGGAAATAAATACATAGGCAATGGGGTATAGAAATCTACCTTGCCTTACAACAAAACAGAGGAGATAGGGATAAGAGAAGGGAAGGGTGTAATAGAATGGAGGGCAGATTGGGGGAAGTGGTAATCAGAAGCATGCTGTCTTGGGGTGGGAAGAGGGGAAAGATGGGGAGAAAATCTGGAACTCAAATCTTTTGGAAGTGTCTATTGAAAATTAAAAATAAATAAATTTAAAAAAAATTTTTTTAAAGAAGAAAAAAAATTGAAGAAAATAACATTTTAATAAACAGAACTGGCCAAATGGTTTTACCATTTGAGGTATGTTATATTTACCTGACTGAGGCGTAAAACATCAATGAAGAAAAGAACTCCTTAAAAAGCAGACCACCAAATGGTAAAAGACGTACAAAACTTCACTGATGAAAACAACTCCTTAAAGTACAGAATTGGCTAAATGTAAAAAAAGATACAAAAGCTAATTGAAGGAACCAAATCCTTAAAAATTAGAATTGGGCAAGTGAATGTTAATGATTCCATGACATGTCAAAAGAATGAAAAAATAAAAGGAGATGTGAAATATCTCATCAAAAAACTAACTGACCTGAAAATATATCAAGGAGAAATAATTCAAGAATTATTGGACTACTGAAAAGTCATGCTCCCCAAAAGAACTTACGTATTTCAAGAAAATACAAAGGAAAACTGCCCCAGTATCTTAGAACCAGAGGACAAAATCAAAATTGAAAAACCACCTCCTTAAATAGATCTCAAAATACAAACTCCCAGGAATATCATAGTCAAATTCCAGGGCTCTTAGGTCAAAGAGGAAATATTTCAGGCAGTTAGAAATAAACCATTCAAATACTGTGGGGCCATAGTTAGAATCATACAAGAATTAGCAGTTGCTAATAAAAGTCTTGGAATATAATATTCTAGAAGACAAAAGAGCTAGGATTATAAAAAAAGAATAAACTAGCAAAATAATAATAATAATCCTTTAGAAGGGAAAATGAGTATTTAATGAGATGACTTTCAAGAATTCCTGATGAAAAGACTAAAGCTGAGTACAAAATATGACATTCAAACACAAGACTCTAGAGAAACATAAAAAGGTAAACAGGAAAGAAAAATCATAAGGAACTTAATAAAGTTAAACTGTTTACATTCCTATGTGGGATCTTCATCTACATCTGATAGATGTAACTTCTAAGAACTTTATCATTACTAGGGTAGTTAGCAGGAATCTACACAGATAAATGGCACAGAAGTGAATTGATCATGTTGAGATGATCTTAAAAAACGTAGGGGTGAGAAAGAGGAATGCACTGGGAGAAGGTGGAAAGAAGAGAAAGAATAGGGAAAAATTTCTCACATAAAAGAAATATGCAAGGAAGAGTTTTGACAGTGGTGGGGAATACGTACATACACATACGCGCGCACACACACACACACACACACACACACACACACACATGTTGCCCAATGTGGAAGTAGGAGGGGACAAAGCTAAGAGAAGGGGAGAATATTCCAGTCATGGAGGACAGCCAGTGAAGAACAGCAAAGAGGTCAGTGTCACTGGATTGTAGAGTATATGAGAGGCACATGAGTATAATGTATAAGAAGAGTGGAAAGGAAGTGTGTGTACAGGGGGTGGGAAGCAGATTGTAAAAGGTTTTCAACAGAGGATTTTGCACTTAACTCTGGAGGTGATAGGGAATTACTAGAGTTTATTGAGTAGGAAGATATTACAGTCAGAGCTATAGTTTAGGGAGATCACTTTGACAAGTAAGTGGAAGATGTACTGGAGTGGAGAGTAACTTGTTGCAGAAAGACTAAGAGCAGACCATTTCAACATTCCAGCCATGAGGTGATAAGGGCCTGTATCAGAGTGGTAGCATTAGCAATAGATTGGATATGAGAAATGAGAGAGTGGGGGTACTTGAGACTAGCACTTAGGTTGTAAGACTGAAAGATAGGGATGAAAGTAACAGAAATTTAGAAAAGGGAAGGTTTTTGGTGGAAAGATTACGAGTTCAGTTTTGAACACGTTGAGTTTAGGATGTTTGCAAGACATCCAATTCAAGATATTGAAATCGGCAATTGGAGATATGAGTCTGGAGACTCAGTAGAGAAGTTAGAGCTGGATACATAGATTTGAGAATTATCAGGACAGAGAAGATTAATTAAATCCATGGGAACTGGTGAGACCATGAAATGAAATAGTATAGAGAAGACCTAGGACACACACAGTGCATTAGTGGTAGGTATGATCTAATGCAGCAAAACTGAGGAGTGGTAGGTAGATATGTAGGACAAAAGACCAGAGTTATGTAAACACAGAAGAGAATCAGGGAGAAAAATGTGATTGACAGATGAAAGGCCTGAAGAGAAGGCTAAGGATTGAGATTTGATTTGATAATTAAGAAATTGTTAGTCAGTTTAGAGAGAGCAATTTTACCATATATAATGAATGATAAAGTCTGAAGAAAGACTGTATAGAGTTAGTAAGAGAGTAAGAGGAAAAGAAGTGGAGGCACCTTTTCAAGGAGTTTAGTCACAAAAATCAAGGAGAACTATCACACTGTAATAAGCAGAGATGGATGAATCAAATGAGAGTTTTTTGAGGTTGGGGGGAAAATGGAGCATGTTTATAGGCAGTAAGGAAGAATCCAGTAGACAAGAAGAAATTGAAAATAAGGAGTGGAGATAATATAGGGGGAAATCTACTGGAAGACATAGAATGGAATGGTATCACTTGTGCATACAGAGGGATTTGACTTAACCAGGAGAAGGGTCCTTCATGTGAGACTGTGGTGAAGGAGGACATAATGAAAGAAGGCATCAGGGTCATATGAGATGAGGAGGGGATAAAATTCGTTCTCGTCAAATGGTCTCAATTTTTTCAGTGAAATATGAGGCAAGGTTCTCAGCTGAGAGAGTGGGAGAAAGACTTTTGAAAGGAGATGAAAAGGTTTGGGAGTGGTAAAGGAGGATAGTGAGTTAATTATGGAGGTATAAAAGGATCAGCAGCCAGATCCCAGGTGAGGTTATGTAACATAAAATCATAGAAGTTCTGTGGTTTTCTCCAGTTTCATTCAGTAGCACATGTGTAGGAGTAAAGGTAGTAGATAGAAGGAGTGGTCCGTGGTTGAAGTTTGGCAGGGCAATATCATTGATACAAAAATGCCTATGCAGGAGGCATGGAGAAAAGAGGATAAGGTACAGTTGCACTTGTTCACCAAGGAGTCAAGATGGGGAAAGAAGGAGAATATAACTAGTTCAGGGGTGAAAATGTGGGAGAGAATTGAGGGGTTGAGAGATTGGAGGTTACCAGGTGGGCAAAAGCAGAATTTGGTCTTAGAAGGCAGAGGGAGAGGTGGAATGACAAAGGATTGTTATCAGTTAAGGGAATTTCAGTGGTCATGAACAAATGGAGCATTTCTTGGTGTTGGTAAGATTTAGGATATAACTATTTTTATATACTAAAAGAGAAGATGATGGGAAATGAGTAAGTTGAGGAACTCTGATAAGGGTATTTAAGGGAATTGGGGGGAGGGAGTGGAGTGAAAGTATTACTGGAAAGGGCAACCAGGGAGCCAAGTCTCAGTGAGAGCCAGTAGACTGAAAAGAAAGGAAAAGATTTAAGATGAAAGCAAGTTTGTTGCCTAAGGAGCAGGTATTTCAGAGAGCACGGTGGAAAGAGTGGGACACTGGAAGGGGGTTTATTGATGGGAAAGGAGGGATTAGGCATTGGGGACCAGGGAATGGCGTCTGAATGATAACCAGTAGGGCTTGGTCGAGTCACTGGGATGAAGAGGTATGACCTTGGGGGAATTTGTTAAGCTTTGAGGGAATTTTCATTATTCATAAGGATCTGACTTTCTTAGCACAGTGCCTGCTAGGTAGTAGTTGGTTAGTAAATGCTTATTTCCTCTTTCTCTAAATGATTAAAGGACTGGGTGAGTTAGTTTAGGAGCAGTGTATTGTACTTATTTTTTTTTAACCAAGACTATGGTAGAGTGCTCCATTAAGTCCTACTTTGATGAGTCAACAACAAAGGAGGTAGATTTTGGAAGGCTGTGCTATAGAATGCAACATCATTTCAGTCTTAAAATCAGCCTAACTATGACCAGAAAAATATCTCACCAGGTTAGCTACAGAATGCCGAATTCTGCCAAAGCAATTTTAAGAACAAATTTATTTATTTTTATTTTTCAACATTCACTTCCATAAGTTTTAAATTTTCTTCACCTCCCTCTTTCTCCCTCCCAAAGTTGGTGTGCAATCTGATATAGGCTCTACATATAAATTCTTAATAAACATATTTTCACATTAATTATGTTGTATAGAAGAATTAGAACAAAAGGGAGGAACCATGAGGGAGAAAAAACAAAACAAAAAAAGAGAGCATATAGTATGCTTCAATCTACATTCAGACTCCATGTTTCTTTCTCTGGATGTGGATGGCATTTTTCATCATGAGTCTTTTAGAGTTGTTTTAGGTCCTTGCATTACTGAGAAGAGATAAATCTATCAGTCAGTCATAGAACAATGCGGCTGCTACTGTGCACAATGTTCTCCTGGTTCTGCTCACTTCATTCAGCATTAGTTCATATAAGTCTTTCCAGGTTTTCTGAAGTCTGCCTGCTCATCATTTCTTATAGCACAACAGTATTCAATCACATTCATATACCAAAACTTGTTCAGTCATTCCCCAATTGATGGGCATCCCTCCAATTTCCAGTTCTTGGCCACCACAAAAAGAGCTGCTATAAATATTTTTGTACATGTGAGTCCTTTTCCCATTTTTATGATTCTTTGAGATATAGACCTAGAACATTTTTTCATATGACTATAGATAGCTTTAATTTCATCTGAAAACTGCCTGTTCATATCCTTTGACCCTTTATCAGTTGGGGAATGACTTGTATTCTTATAAATTTGACTCAATTCTCTATATATTTAAGAAATTGGGGACTTTATTAGTCACTGGTTGTAAAATTTATTTCCCAATTTTTTGCTTCCCTTCTAAGCTTGGTTGCATTGGCTTTGTTTGTGCAAAAACTTCTCAATTTAATGTAATCAAAATGATCCATTTTGCATTTCATAATGTTCTTTATCTCTTGTTCGGTCATAAATTCCTCCATTCTCCATAAATCTGACAGGTAAACTATATTCTTTGCTCTCCTAATCTGCTTATAGTATCAGCCCTTATATCTAAATTGTGTATCCATTTGGACTTCATTTTGGTATATGATGTAAGACATTAGTCTATGCCCAGTTTGTGTAAGACATTGGTCTATGCCCAGTGTTTGCCACACTATTTTCCAGTTTTCCCAGTAGCTTTTGTCAAATAGTGAGTTCTTATCCCAGAAGCTGACATCTTTGGGTTTATGAAACAGTAGATTACTATAGTCACTGACCACTATGTCTTAAGCATCTAACTTTTCCACCGATCTACCACTCTATTTCTTAGCTAGTACCAAGTAGTTTTGATGATTGCTGCTTTATAACAAAATTTAAGCTCTCTTATGGCTAGGCCACCTTCCCTAGCATCTCTTCATTGATTCTCTTGATTTTCTGGACCTTTTGTTTTCCTAGATGAATTTTATTATTTTTTCTAGCTCTATAAAATAATTTTTGGTAGTGTGGTTGGCACAGCACTGAATAAGTAAATTAATTTAGACAGAATTGTTGCCAAAGAAATTCTAGAAGACTACTAAGTTACAAAGGGGATGCAATATTCCTTGTTGGAGGAAGCAGCCACATGTATGACATAATAGACGCTATTTTCAGTAGTGAAGTTATTTAGGGTTATTTCTCGAATATCCCAGTTTAGGGATTTTGAATGAGAGCTAAAGCCAAATTCCACGTTCTCTGAATTCAGCATGGAGTTATGGGTTACGCAGGACATTCGTCAGGTGGTAGTTTTCTGCTGTTCACAAGCCTCTCAAATTTCAGAGCCTTTCCAGAATGGGCTTGGAGCTGGCTAGGAAAATTTTTCCCCTTTAACCAGGGTTTAATTGACCATCTGATCTTTTGCCCTGGAGATTCAGTGCAAAGATTGCGAATATCAGTGAAATGGACAAACCATCCATTTCCCTCCCCTCCCACCCCCCAGCCCTGCTTCAGATTTTCTGGATTGGGGGCGTGGCACTATCGTGGGCGTGACAATGCCTAGGGCACAGGAAACCTACGTTTGGTGAAGTTCTGGGATTGGGAAATGGGACCTAACCAGAGGGAACTTTGTTCCTAAAAGAAGAAGCCTTGTCCTGGGAATTTTCTGTGGTTTTTTCTCACAGAGAAGCTCTCCCCTTCGCTTTGAAAGAAGAACTAATATAAGAACAAGCAGGAACTTGGCAAATCCTTTACCCTAGAAGTAAAAAGCTAGTCAAGAGGAGCTTTTTTACTGCCCACCCACCCCTAGAGCCAAGACCTCCACGCCCCTCCCCTCAAGATCCAGCTGCCGAAAGCCCGGATGTTGGACTCCCTCCCTGTACTGGGTCCTTCATTTCCATAAAAGGGCAGTGGCTCCTCTAGCTGTGATTGAGGCTGCAGGCAGCTCCCCCGCGCTCCCCCCCCCGCCTCCTTTCCCTCCAGCCTCTCGTTCCTCCCACCTTCCCTAGAACCACCCCCCAAAGCTCCCACTCAGACCACTCCACCCTCCCCCAACGCCCTCAAGCCTAGACTCCAACCCTTTGCCGGTCAGCTTGGAGTGGGGGGCTGGGGGCGAAGCCGGACCAGGTCTAAGCGGTGTCTAGGGCAGAAGCCGCTTTTCTGTCCTCTCTGGGAGAAGAAAGGGCCCTGCCAGGAGCGAGACATCCAGGGGGAGGAGAAGAGGTGGGAGGAAAGGGGTGGAGCTGAGCCGCTGGAAGTGGGTAGGGAGGAGAGGGGGACGGGACTGGGGCTCCCAGACTCCATTAGCTGCCCAGGCCGGGAGATACCTCGACGAGCCATCTGGGACTGTGGAGAGGGGACGCGGAGGGCGACGGTGGGCCCGCCGCTCCCGGGCCGCCCGAGGCGCGGACCACGCCCGACCCTTCTGTCCGCCTGCTGCCGGCTGCCGGCCGGAGGATCCGCGCGGTGAGGGGACACGTCGGTGGGGACTTTTAGTTTGGAGTTTCACGTTTCTGCAGCCGTGGGGTAGGGCGGGAGTGGGGGGCGCTGGGAAGGGGACTTTGCCAGCCCCGGGCGGTGTCTCCTCTGCGCGGGTGGCCGGGGGGTGACTGGGCTGCGTCTAGACAGGTGAACACAACGGTCCAGGCTTTCGCGGGAGGCGGAGCGGGTCCCGTGGCTTCCAATGGGACTTGGGGAGCCCAGCCCGAGCGGGCTTCTGTCAGTGGGCAGGGCGGGCGGGGCTGGGGCCCTGCTCCCTGGCTTCGCCCGAGGCTCCGCGTCGTCTTAGGAAGGCTTGTGGATCGGTCTCCCCGGAGCCGGCTGGGGAAGACGGAGAATGGCTTTTTGGGGGGAAGGGCGTGTCGGGACTGGTAACCCCCAGGCTCCTGCACCCTTACGCGTTTCTCCCGGTCGTTCCTCAGACAGTCCTTTGAAGCGCAGGGGAGAGAACGCTTTCTTGCACTCTTTAGTGCGACCTTTCCCTTGGTGTTGCCTGTTCTTTCCAGTTTTCCTCCGCCCTGCCTTTTAGGGCTCCATGGGATTTGTCTTCTTTTGGAGAGTAACTCTTACGAGGGCCATTTCCTTTCCACTCACAGGAAGGAGCTATGGCTCTGGACGGGATAAGGATGCCAGATGGCTGCTATGCGGATGGGACGTGGGAACTGAGTGTCCATGTGACGGACCTGAACCGTGATGTTACCCTGAGAGTTACAGGGGAGGTGCATATTGGGGGGGTGATGCTCAAGTTGGTGGAGAAACTCGGTGAGTTGGACATATAAAAAAGCCCTTAAGTAGCAATGTCTATCCATGTTCTAAGCCTGTACGGTGGAAGACTGGAGAGAAATGCCCCTTTTGTATGTGGGGGAGGGGAGCCTCAAGGAAGGACCATTTTATGTATTTTAAAAATAAGAATATGTTATATCCTACAAAAAAGTTAATTTAAGGGTTTATTTGTGAGTACCGTGTTCTTTATGTCTCCCCCACCGTATGTGGCATGAAATCAGTGTTCTTTGGGATTTAGTTTTTACTGCTCTTAACTGACTAGTTAGTATTAATACTATGAAATCTAAATGATTCCAGATCTTTTATTTGCCTGTTTAAAACTCTTTTTGCTCTAATGTAAAAAGAGAAACAAAATCAAAAATGTTTAATGTTGGAGAAGGTAAAAGAAAGACTTGTATTTTTTGTTGTTTCTTATCTTTTCCTGTATCAGGATGTTGGTATAGTTTGATCTAATATGAAATCTATCAGTATTTCAGAATATTTAAATTGTGTTCTAAATCGTGAAATTTCTAGTAATAGGAGGTTCTTGTAGGCAGTGATTTAGTGCATTTAGTGTTTCATCCATCTTTCTTTTAGAAGCTCTGGAGAAGTGTTTGACCCATCTGATAACGTAGCTGGTGCTTACCATCAGCTGCTGGTCTTTCTGAATTTATCCTAGAATAACAAATTAAGAACTGAATGAGAACTTAGATATCATCTAGTTTTAACCTCAGTTTATGATGAGGAACCTGAGGAACGGAGTCATTAAGTGACTTGCCTAAGGTCATACAAAGGGATTCTTCCAGCCTATGTTTTGACATCATATTCACTGCTCTTTTGACTGTAATAGATAAACCTCACCAATTACTTGTGTAAGGGTTTGCCACCATATCAAAGACACTATTTTGATACTTAGCATTTATGTCACTTTTGAGTGTAATATAACTATAAGGCAGTCCCCCATCTTATGAAGAAAAGAAAGAGTTCCTAAATAAGAGTTCCTAAACTGTAACAACAATAGCAGTTTATTATCCCTAGTACTTATGGTTTATGAAGCACTTTCCTCCCACTAACCCTGGAAAGTAAATGGTAAGTCAGATATTTGGAACTTAGGACACATTTCTCTATAGAAACAATGTTATAACTGGGTTTTGGACCACTCTGTCATTCCCTGAAAAATCCATTTAATGCATATTACCTTTGAATTATAGTACTACAAATAATTTTTCACTTATCCATCATTTATAACATTGTTTACATGGGAAAGTATAACGTTCTGATAAGCATATAGAAGGTGATTAATATTTATATGTGTATTTACATTTTTTACACATAGGAGATGCTTATTACATGTTTAATAGCAATCTAAGCTATATGTTAAGCAGAGTTTGCTAAACTAATATTAAATTTGCAGACACAGACTAGCTTGATATAGCCAGAGAATAGTAAAGCTATACTACATAATATGCAAGAATCTTTTGGTTTTGCAGAGATGGTCAGAGACTGTTTGGAGTTTGAAAATTCATCTGAAACAGAATGTTGAGTAGATTACTTTTTAGTTAAGAAAAATGTTTTAAGGGGTTGTGTTTTATGTATTCCCCCCATGTATGTATATATTGTAGTGTATTTTGTAGTTGTGATACAATAATTAGTGATATTATCCTATTAAATGGTTCAAACATTTAAGAGTAGTTTTTCACAGTAAGTAAATTTGTCATAAATAAGTTGTATGTACAAGGTCGAATATTAGGAATTGTTGGGTCTACTGAAGGGAATCTGCTGAATTCGTAGCACATTGAAACCTGGGTGTGTAATGCTTAATGTTGCATAGGACAGAATGAAGAATAACTGTGTATGTTCTGAACTATATTCAAGGAATTTTAATTTAATTTAGCAAACGTTAAGTGCCTTACTAAAACACTGTCCTTGAGCATTTAAAAATGAAACAAGCCACAGTCCCCTGCTTATGGTCTAGGAGGGAAGATGAGGTATGGGCAAAAATAAATACATTGCATATTAGCATAAATGGTAGGGAGAAATCGAAGTAAAGTGCTTAAAAGTTTTGAGGAAGGAAAGATCACTTCTAGGTGGCAGTATCAGGGGTAACTTCTTGGAAGAGGTAGCACCTAAGCTTGCCCTTGAAAAACACTAGTCAGAGATGGGGAGAGGAGTTCATTCCACAAGTAGGGCACAACTTAAATGAAGGCATAGATGAAAAATGACAGGGTAAGATTGGGAAATGTGAGAAATATCAGAAGAACCTTTTTGTAAGGTGGCCTCGTTTGTAAGAAAGAATATTATTTCTAGTGAATGTTATTTCTGAGAATAGTGTTAGAACAAGTGTGCAATGTGACCATTTGAAAATTTGATTTTATTAATTATGTTGAAAAAAATTCATCTAACATCTAACTATTTCTTAACCTAACATATATCTGTCTCTTAACTGGTCTGGTAAAAATATTGGTAATTAAGATTGTAGCTATAAACAGGGAGACACTGGTATAGGACCACCCACCATGGCATTTCCGAAGCAAAGAAGGTACTGTGTTCTATGTGCAAAGCAGCATCACAGTAATTCAAAAGAAATGTGAGATGTGCAAATTTAGACTTCTCCACTCCAGATGTTCATATGGACTGTTTGTGCCTGATCTGTAGTGGAGCTTTCTGAACTTGCATTGGTCTCTCAACTTACCATTTTGGATTTCTTTGAGCATGAAAGACAGCAACCAGTTACTTATTAAAGTTTAAAAAAATTGTGGCCCTTCACCATCTAACATCAATGATAGATTAATATTTGAGATTGAGAAAAAAAAGAACAAATATGAATGTCCTTGATTTCCTTTTCTTCCAAAGGAAACATGTTTGCATCAGGGATTCTTGTCCTTTTAATAAGTGACCCTTGTTAGAAAAATCATTTTTAAGAGGCATTATATTTGTTTCATAAGATGAACTGGTAAGACAACTACTGTCAGGATAATAACAAATATATAGAATATTGGATATACAGCACTGTGTCAGTGTTTGGGGTAGATAAAAAGCTTAAATGGTAATAATAACTGACTTAGGGCATTTTAAAATTTGCAAAACATTTTACAGTTTCATTTTAGAATATTGAAGTAGGTGCTATAGGTAGGACATAATCTCTGTTTTCAAGGAATGTAGTCTAATATGGGGATCAGAATCAGCGGAAGCTTCCTGGTACGGTAGAACTTGAATGGAACTTTTGAAAGAATAAGGAGGAATTCATCAGATCAACATGGGGAGAGAAGGCATTACAGGTATTGGGAATATACAGGAATTATGTGCGCATATATGTGTGCGCGCATGCGTGTGTGTGTTATATGTGTTTTGGGGGGTGGGTGCCTTGGCTGGAATACAAGTACTAAATGTTATACAAGAAAAAGCTTGGAAAAGTGGGAAGTCACCAGATTATGAGTGGAAGTAGGAAGATCTGTAAGAAGACTTGAAATAATCCAGGTGTGTAGTCATGAGAGCTTGTACTTGGGTAGTGGCAATAACCTTTTTATTGATCTCACTTCCTTAAGTCTACTAATCCAGGGTGGGGAACTTGTGGCCTCAAAGCCACATGTGGCATTCTAGATCCTTGGTTGCCTTTTGACTGAGTCCAAGTTTTACAGAACAAATCCTTTTGTTAAGGGGATTTATTCTGTGAAGTTTGGATTTAGTCAAAGATTGCACTTGAGGACCTAGAGGACCACATGTGGCCTCAAGGCCACAAGTTCCCCACCCCTGTTAAGACTATTCCATCTCTGCTTCCACTTAGCTGCCAAAGACATTTTCTTAAATTTCAGGTTTGATTGTGTCACAATTCCTCTCTACCCCCCTACTCATTAAACTCCAGTGGCTCCTTATTACATCCAGGATTAATATAAAATGGTCTCTTTGGCATTTAGAGCAGACCTGCACAATCTGTCAGTAGGTAGGGGCCAAAATTAAAGTAGGCCACAGGTCATGTGACAAACAGGAGAGTGTGCACTGGCAACTCTACATTTTTTCAGGGCAGCCTTAAATTCTTTGTTGAGGGCTGTATGTTGTGCAACCCTGATTTAGAGTCTGTCACAGCATGGCTTCTTCCCACTTTTCCAGTCTTCTTACACTTTACTGTCTTCTATATACTATTTTTGATCCAGTCACACTAGCCTAATTCTTCAGATGTGACCCTCCATCTCCTAACTCTGCTTTTTTTTTTTTTTACCAGCTGTGACCCAAGCTTAAAATCCTCTCCTTCGTATTTACGTCCTGGCTTTCCTGGCCTTCTTTAAGACTCGCTTCAGATTCTACCTTTCCTAGTCCCACTGTCTGCTAGTGTTTTCCTTCTGAGATTACCTTACCTTTATACTGAATATATCTTTTATGTGGAGAGTTATTTGTATGTTGTCTCCACCATTAGAATATGAACTGCTTAAAGGCAGGGATTATATTTTGCCTTTCTTAGTTTCCCTAGTGCTTAGTGCAGTGCCTACTATGAAGCAAGCAAGGGCTTAAAAAAATCCTTGTTGATTGATTTGCACGTGATTTGTAGAAGTGGAGTTGACAGAACTTGGAACAAGATTTGATGAGAGAGGGAAGAGTAAAAAATAACTCCAAAGTTCTGAACATAGAAGACCATTTACATGATATCAGGAGGTTAGAGGAAAGAGGCATTGTGATATAAATGACAGCCAGCTCCAGAGTCAAGAAGGCATAGTCAAGTCTTACCCCTGATGTATACAGGTCATATGGCAATGGCCAAGTCACTTAATCTCATACTAGGACTTCTCAAACTTTTTCCACTTGTGACCCCTTTTTGCCTGAGAAATTTTTATGTGATATTGGGTACATAGGTATATAAAATAAGTATGCAAGTCAAACATTTATTGGTAATAAATCATAAATTTATTTTGAAACAATTGTTTGGCATACATTTAATTTTACTGTTCATTAAAGATGAAAGCAAATTTGCATGCGAATGAGATGGGTGTGCTTGTTTATTACAAAAAGAATTAAATCTTGGTGAAATATTTGATACTGCAGGATGTAGAGCATCTTCAGTGTTTTTCAGAGTTGATTGAAATTTTGATTTTGTAATCATCAGTGTTGGGAATGCTGCTTCTCATAAACATGTAGTACAAAATTGGCAGAAGTATGTTTAGGGCCATTTCAGAAATTGTTGGAAATTCTGTTCTAATCCCAAGCCAAAATTCATTTAATGATTTTGTATGTACTGTAAAAACGCTGAAATTCATAACATACAATAGTCTCAAATCTGAGCCGAGGCGTTTCTGGCAGTGTTCATTGGCATTGTGTGACATGATAGATAGCATGTGCAGTGCAAAGGGCACATGCTGTATGTTCAGAGCCATGGCTGCAGTGAAGTTGCATGATGCAACATGGTCAAGTGCTGCCGGAAGCCCCTTGGATTCATTACACATTTTATTTTGAATTAATTCTTGGTCATTACACATTTGGAAATCTTTTACTGTTGCCAAATTTTTCATGACTCCTACATTCACTTATGTGAACTCCATATGAGGTCCTGACCCACAGTTTCACAGAAGTGCTCTCTTAGATCTCCCTCCTACCCACCAGTTCCCTAAGTAGAAGAGCAGGAGCTTAACTCCATGGTAGAGGGAATTCCCTATAGCAATGAAATCGTAAATCTGGTCCAGAGAAAAGGAGGTCATAAGGGAATATGTTTATAGGGAAATGTGATCTTGGTTTGGGACATGTTTATTTTGAGATGATGGTGAGCCAGATGGAGAGGTCTTAGTAGGTAGTTGGAAATAGGGAGTAGGACCTCAGAAAACACATCAGAACTAGAGAAAAATTTGGTAGGCATCTACATAGAGGACCATAGATATTGAATATGTGGGGAGCAAATAATATTGCTAAGGGAGAGAGTTAAGAGAGGAAAGAAAACCAAGAACATATGTGGGTATTTCCAAAGGATTAGAAAGAAAAGAGGACTAGTAAAGAAAACATAAAGAACAGATAGGTAGGAGACCTAGGAAACGTTATATCTCAGAAGTTGTTGAAGAACATATTTTATAGTGGTAAAGGGTGGCCAGAGTTGCAAGGCAAGGAAGATGAAGACAGAAGAAATGTCTGGAGTTGGTGGTTAGGAGTTCAGTTGTTCTAGAGCTGTAACCATAATAAACCCTATTTTAGGCATATTCAACAGAATTTCATGTTAACCAACATAATGTTATGTGAGGCTGACTCTCCTGTTCTGTCATCAACCCCTTAGGACAGCTTGGTAGTAAAACTATAATTTATAGCATAAATAGAAGCACTTGCTTTATTTAAATAATGAACCAGAGCAAATAATGCCTTTAGTTATATAGTAGCAGTGATTTCTTATTTAATTGGAACTTGGATCATTTTTGGTTAAGTTCATTAAAATGAAATGTTACCTTTTACATTTTGAACTCAGAGGATAATGATAGTAATTAAAATTAATTTATTTGTCAGGTAATCAACAGGCATTTATTAATGTGCATTATGCTAGGCACTAAGTATACAAAGACATGTGAAACAGTGGAAATCTAATAAATATTTTACGTATGTGTATATGTATATACAGATATATGTATATAAAGAGAGAGAATGAGCATATATGTATATAGGTACATAAAGTGTTATCCCTATTTTACAGAGGGGCAAATTGAGGCTTAGAGAAATCAAGTCACTTTTGACCACATGGCTAGTAAGGGTTGGATTGAGGATTCTTATCCCAGGTCTTCTGACTCTGAAGTCCACTCTTTGTAGTGTATTCTGCTTTCTTCCAAGATCCAAAATAATCTGTTTGACACAGTATTGCCATCATTGAATTTGTGATCTAAATGATCTGCAAAATTTGTACAATTGTAACCCATCTGTGTCAGTGAGGCTGACATTGACTTCCTATAAATCCTCACTGGAGGCTCCCCGTAAGCAGGGGGCCTTCCAGTAAGTCTTTTGATATTGCATAGATATAAGTAAAGTATATGGATTGTCCATTGGTTACATTTCATAATCACATGACTAGCCCACTTCCCTTTTTCACTCGCACATCCTCCTGATGATTTTTTTATGCCTTTTATTCAGGAGTTTGTATCTTATAATAAAATGCAAATGTACTTGGTCACCATGTGACCCTACCACTCTTTTGAATGACTCACAACTTAATTTTTGGTGGCTCATACTCTGTGATTTGCATCCATCTTCACGTGAAACAATACTGATGTTGAAAAGAATGGCATTTATTTCAAGTAGAAACTTGGGGTCTTTAGTAGAACTACACAATATCTGAAAAGTAATCCAGCTCATTTTTCTCTTGGTCAATTCTGGGGCTCATTGTCCATTTAGAATGCCTTTCCAAGATATAAGTATTTTAGGTTTTGTATACAATGGACTAGACTATACACATTGTTTTAACTCATGATTTTTCTCATATCAATAGATAGGCCAAAGTCTTCTGATAATATTCCTATAAGTAGTTATAGAGTTAAAATTTATGTATAGCGTTTGATTTTCTTTGATTTACATTATGGAATTTGAAAGTATGTTACTACAAAATAAATTCTTTGGTGAACAGAAATGAATACTTTTGATGAGAAAAGATTAAAATGAAGTCTGGAGTTTGTAACATACTAGCTGTCCAAAGAATATTGTATTTATAGTTGGAGATTGTTCTTATTAGAAGTGAGATCCCCAAAAGTAAATTGTCTTTTTCTGAAGAGGAAAAAAAAAAGGCCATTCATATCATCATGCAGAACATGATATACACCAGTATACATTTTTTTGTAATACATAATAAAATTAAACATTTTCTTTTTTTCTTTAATATTTTTTCCAAATTGCATGTAAAGGCAGTTTTTAATATTCATGTTTTTAAAATTTTGAGTTCCAAATTCTCTTCCTCCTTTCTCTCCCTCATTGAGAAGGCAAGCAGTTTTATATGAGTTATGCATGTTCATTCATGCAGAACATTTATTTTCTTATTGGTCATGTTTTGGGGGGAAAAACAGACCAAAAAAAAGCACCACGAAAAATAAGGTTTTAAAAACTTTTTAGCATGCAGCCTTCATGAATTCTTTCTCTGGGGATGGGTAGTGTTCCTCATAATAAGTCCTTTGGTAATTGTCTTGGATCACTATATTGCTGAGAATAACTAAGTCATTTCATAGTTGATCATAATTAAAATATTGCTGTGTACATTGTTCTTGCAGTCCTACTTATTTCACTTTCCATCAGTTCATGTAATCTTTCCAGGGTTTCCTGAAACCATACCCTTCATCATTTCTTACAGTGCAACAGTATTGCATCACAATCATATACCACACCTTGTTCAGCCATTCCCCATTCCTCAGTCGCATTCCCTCAGTCACCAATTCTTTGCCACCACAAAAAGAGCTATTATAAATATTTTTGTACATATAGATCTTTTTCCTTTTTGTTTTTTTAATCTGTTTGGTATATCAATCTCAAATTGGTTTTGCTGGGTCAAAGGACTTGCAAAGTTTTATAGCTCTCTGTGCACAGTTCCAAATTGCTCTCCAGAATGATTGAATCAGTTCACAACTTCACCAGCCTTAGTGCCTTAGTGCCTCAATTTTCCCACATCTCCTCCACCATTTGTCATTTTCCTTTTCTGCCCTGTTAGCTAATCTGATAGGTGTGAGGTGATACCTCATAGTTATTTTAATTGTCATTTCTCTAATCAGTAGTGATTGTTTTTTCCATAGGATTATAGATAACTTTGATTATTTTGTCTGAAAACTGACTTCACATCCCTTTGGACATTTACCAGATGGGGAATGGCTCTCATTTTTTAAAAATTTGACTCAGTACTGTATATAGTTGAGAAATGAGGTCTTTACTAGAGAAACTTGCTGTAAATATTTTTTCATATTTATAATTTTTGTGATTTCCCTCCATCCTATTTCCCTCTATTTATCCTACTCTCTCTCCTTTTACCCTGTCCATCCTCAAAAGTGTTTTGCTTCTGACTTCTGCCTCCCCAAACCAACTTCCCTTCTGTTAACCCTCCTCCCCACTTCTCTTGATCCTTCAACACCTACTTTCCTATAGGGCAGGTCAGATTTCTATACCCAACTAAGTGTATGTATTATTCCCTCTTTGAGCCATTTCTGATGAGAGTAAGACTCAAGTGCCCCCTCCCCAACTTCTCCCATCTTTCCCTCTACTGTTAAAGCTCTTTTGTACCACTTTTATATAAGATGAGTTATCTTGTTCTACCTCTTTTCTCCCAGTGCATTCCTCTTTCTCACCCCTTAATTTTTAAAATATAATTATCCCATTGTATTCAACTCATGCCTGTGCTTTCTCTCTCTCTCTCTCTCTCTCTCTCTCTCTCTCTTTCTCTCTCTCTCTCTCTCTCTCTCTCTCTCTCTCTATATATATATATATATATATATATATACACTCCTTTTACCTGCCCGTATCATCTTCCCATGTAGGAATGTATACAGTTTAATCTTATTGAATCCCTTATGATTTCTTACTTGTTTACTTTTTTATGTTTCTCTTGATTCTTGTATTTGAAAGTCAGATTTTCTATTGAACTCTGATCTTTTCATCAGGCATGCTTGAAAGTCTTCTATTTCATTAAATATCTATTTTTCCTCTGAAGGATTATACCTGATTTTGCTGGATAGGTGATTCTTGGTTTATTCCTAGCTTCTTTGCACTCCAGAATGTTATATTCTAGCCCTCCAATCCTTTAATGTAGAAGTTGCTCAATCTTGTGTTATCCTGATTGTGATTCCATGATATCTGAATTGCTTCTTTCTGGCCATCTGTACTATTTTCTTCTTGTCCAGGCAGCTCTGGAATTTGGCTTTATCTCTTTGAGGAGATGATTACCGGATTCTTTCCATTTCTATTTTACCCTCTGATTCTGGCATACTAGGGCAGTTTTCCTTGATAATTTCTTGGAAGATGATATCTGGGCTCTTTTTTTTTTTTTTAAATCGTATTCTTCAGGTAATCCAGTAATTCTTAAATTATCTCTCCTGGATCTGTTTCCCAGGTCAGTTGTTTCTGAATGACATATTTCAGATTTTCTTTTATTTTTTTCATTTTTTAAATTTTGTTTTTTTCTTGAGATGTCATAGAGTTGTTAACTTCCGCTTGCCCAATTATAATTTTTGAGGAATTATTTTCTTCAGTGAGCTTTTAAAGTATCTCCATTTCTATTCAGCCAATTCTACTTTTTATGGAGTTGTTTTCTTCAGTGAGTTTTTGTACATCTTTCTCCATGTGGCCAATTTTGCTTTTTAAGGAATTGTTTTTTTCCCTGAATTTTTGTGCCTCTTTTACCATTTGGCCTATTCTGTTTTTTAAGGTGTTATTTTCTTCAGTATTTTTTGTGCTTTCTTTAACACACTATTGACTCTTTTTTCATTATTTTCTTGCATCACTTTCATTTCTTTTCCCAATTTTCCCCCTACCCCTTTCACTTAATTTTTAAAATCCTTTTTGGACTCTTCCAGGGATTCTTTTTGGCCTGAGACCAGCTCACATTTTTCTTTGAGGCTTTGAATGTAGCAATTTTGGCTTTGTTGTCTTCTTCTGAGTTTGTGTTTTGATCTTCTCTGTCATCATAGTTATCTTGTAAGGTCAGGTTCATTTTTTGTTGTTTGCTAATTTTCCAGCCTATTTCTTGACTTTTAACTTTGTGTTAAAATTTGATTCTGCTTACGTGATGGAGGGCCACTGTTCTGAACTTCAGGTTTTTTTGTGTTGCTGTATTTAGAGCTGGTTCTGGGGTCTGTAAGGTTTCAGTTCTTCCAAGGTAGCATTATTGAAAAAGAGGTGTGGTCACTGCACTCCTGGTCTGTGACTGACCACAAGCACTCCTTTCAGCTCTTGACCTGTGACCAGGGTCCCTACTCCTCTGAGTGCGCCTCCTTATCCTAGGACTGTGAACCAGGACTGAGACCTGGATCCACATATGGGCAGAGCAATAGGGTCCTGAACCCAGTGCCGGGTATTAAGGGACCCCTGTATTCTCCTTCTGACTGGTTGTCCAGCCTCTTTACCATATGAGGGCTGAGAGCTTTGGAAGCCACTGCTACCTATTTGGTTGCCCCCATGGCCTGCTGCTGGCTTGCCAGGGTGAACTGTGCTGGTCTATGCTTTACTCTCACCACAGTGTGACAGACCTTTCCTGTCTATCTTCTAAGATGTCTTTTTCTGGAAAAATTTTTTACCGCTTTCGTGGTTTCTGTTGCCATTCTAGAATTTGTTTTGAAGCATTATTTAAAGTTGTTTGGTGAGGGCTTTGGGAGAGCTCAGAAGAATCCCTGCCTTTTTTCTGCCATCTTGACCCTGCCCTAAAATAATCTAAGACGCAGTGTACTAAGAGTACCAACTAAGAAAGTCTTCTTGCAGAAGGTAAAACTAATTTAGCTGGGACTTAAAGAAAAAGCCACGAATTGAAGACAAGGAAATCAGAGAGTTCCATGTGTGAGAGATAGTAAAACGTGTGGGCTCAAGAGATTGAGTGTCTTGTTCTAGGAATAGCAAGAAATCCAGCATCACTGGATCATGGATCATGTGGGGGAGAGTAAGGTGTAGAAGAACTGAAAAGATAGAAAGGGCAGTGTGTTATGTATTAGGAATACAAAGACAAAAACAAAACAATTCCTGTCCTCGGTTATTTAGCATCCTAGGAAAGTCTCCTGTTTATAGGCCATGACTCAAGTAGGAAAGCAGGAAACTGATGTTCTGGAGATCATCGTTTTTATTGTATCTTTCTTCCTCTGCTTCATCATTTCTAGCTATAGTTTATTTTTTTCTTCACTAGTCTGTTTAACTGATGCATCTCAAGGGAGGGCTTGTTTTTGTAAATAAAGTCACTTTATGATTTAATTCTGTATTATCTGCCATATTAAGACAGAATGTTGACAAAATGTAGGGATTAAAAGTGATTTGTCTGTGATAATCATAGATTGGAGGCCTTGTTACTCTTTTGGACATTTGCCACAGTGAGCTTCCATACTCTTCTCAAAAGTACCATGAAAATAGTTGCAAGAATTTTTTTAAAAATCTGCTTTGGTAATTAAGTGAATTTGAAATATAGCTTGTGTATAGCAACATATTTCCTGACTAAGCTGCATAAACATAATTTCCCCAATTAAAAAAAACTGATTATATTTTAGGCTGACTTCATGATGATATTTAAGCTTCTGTAAGATTTTATAATGAGGTTATAGTCTAAACTGACTTTGCTCTAGAGTGCTCTTTTTGACAAAGAGATCATGTTTGCTGACTTTAGCTGTTTTAAAGTTACTTTGGCTTTATCTTGGTGAGGGATATGTTATATTGAAATTTTTATAGGATATAGTAATAGTCTCTGTAGATTGTTAATTTATTCAGTTCTTACGTTTAGAAGATTAAAATCAATAGCTGATTAAAAGAGGTTAAATTGCAAGCTGTATCTTCTCATCTTTTGTCTAATTTAGTGTCAATTTTTGTTATTTTCATGTATCAATTAATTAATTCACAAACGAGCTTCTATGTTGGTAAATAGTCTTTTCCTCTCTGTTAAAATGTAGTCTTTTTGTTGTTAGGATGTTTCCAGCTTTCTTTAAAAAAAAAAAGTCTTATTTCATCATGACATATTGATGTAAGGCTCCTTTGTAGTCTACAGGCCTGGTGTCCTCTTTCACTTCCTGATCCTGAGCCATATTTTCCAACTAATTTTTCCCCTACCATCCTCTCCCACTTTTGCATTGTCATTATTAAGGTACTGTGTATACGTATGGAAGCAGTATTTAGATTCAAGATAGCTTTAAGACATCATTAAAATATTATGATGGAAACATTATTTCTGAGGTATTTATGAAATGCTTTTTAAATGAAAGTTTCCTAGTTGCTATTCTAGAGATTATTTAGAAAGATCAAAGAAAACTCAAGATCAATATTGAATAGTTAAAAATCCAAAAGAAACTTAGTTTCAGTTTCCAAGCTGCACTTACTTCTAGATATATGTTACGTGTTTAGAGATGAAAGATAACAACAGATAGATCTGTTATTCTTGGTTTAGTCTTGTTAGTTTCTCGCAGTTCTTTTAAAAAAAAAAGTTATTATTGATATCTTGTTTTTTATATCATGATAGTTATCTCAGGTGTCACTTTCCCTAACCCATGCAGAGAGTAACAAATAATATTTTTCAGAAGGGAAATAAAGGTCGGTTCAAAGGTCAGATTGAAAAAAATCTGAAAATAATGTGTAACACCTCTGGACCTCCCACCTCCATAGAGGGCTGCGTTGGGGATGTCCTCTCATCTCTTCATTAGAGCCCTACTTTGTCTTTATAGTTGTGTTTCATTTACTTTTTTTTCTTTTGGTGTGTTATTGTTCTTTCTATTTATATTGTTGTATTTGCTCTGTATTCTTGCCTTTGCTTTGCTTTACATTAGTTTATATAGGTCTTTCTATGTCTCTCTATATTAATAATTTTATATCATATGTATATAAATATGTCATCAGTTCATTTTTAATAGCAGTTATACTCAATTATATTCATGTACCACAGTTTATTTAGCCATTCACAATTGTTGAGCATTTACATTGTTTCCAATTCTAAACTCTCACAAGAAGCGCTGCCATAAATATTTTAGAGTATATGAAGTCATGTAAAACATAATTCCATGCTAGCCATGTCACAAAAAAAGTCAAGAAAAAGAAAGTGAAAAAAATGCTCTGATCTGCTCTTAGAGTTCATCAAGTTTCCTGGCATTTTTCATTTTGGAACTGTTGTGAATCATTGTATTGATCACAGAAACTATGTCTTTCACATCATTACAATACTGTGAACAATATTCTCATTCAACTCTCTTCACTTTGTGTCAGTTTGTGTACATCAGCCTGAACAACCTGTGGCCTGTCAAAGGATTTTCCTCTACGTTTTTTGCTGGCCACCTGAAATCCTTTGGTAGGCCGAAGGTTGTGCAGGCGTGATATAACTCTACCCAGGTTTTTCATCATTTCATCACCCTTATCATTACTTTTGGGGTGGGAAGCAGTTGGGTTTAAGTGACTTGCCCAGGGTCACATGGCTGGAAAGTATCTGAGCCTGGATTTGAACTCAGGTCTTCCTGACTCCAGGGCCGTTGGTCTATCTATTATGTCACCTAGTTGCACTTCCCCCACCTCCCTCTCAATAATTTCTTATAGCACAGTAGTGTTACATCACAATCATGTACTACAAGTTGTTCAGCTATTCCTGAGTTGATGGGCATCTCCTTGGTTTCCAATTTTTTGCCACCACGATAAGAGCTGTTATAAAGATTTTTGTACAGATAGGTTTTTTCCCTTTTCTTTGATGTCACTGGGACACAGACTTAGTTTTGTTATTGCTGGGTCAAAAGGTATGCACAGTTTTGTAGTCCTTTGGGCATAGTTCCCTATTACTCTCCAGAATGATTGGACTAGTTCATAACTCCACCAGCAGTGCATTAGTGTCCCAATTTTTCCAAATCCCCTCCAGCATTTGTCATTTTCCTTTTCTGTCATGTTAGTCTGATAGGTGTGGAGTTCCCTCTGCTTTTCTTGGAATTTCCTTTTACTAAGAAGCTGGGAAATATGAAGGGAAAAAAATGAAAGCTAAACACATCAGGATTTCTTCACTTTCCTTTTCTGTCCATACTCTTATTATACCTACGCTCCTTTTTACTTCAGAAACTTTAATCTTAGCTTCTTTGACAAAGTGCCCAGAGTTGACTTCCTTTGGTGGAAAAGGAAGATTGGAGGTTTGCTATTTTTCCTCTGAAATATTGATGAATAATAGCACTGCTCATTTTGTATTCAAAAACAAAGTGTTTGGAGGCAGAGCCAAGGTGACAAACTAGAAGGAAACAATACAGCGAGTTCTCCTCTACACAGATTTAGAAAATGCACCAGACTGAGTCCTAATGGGGAAATCCAAGACAAAGTCATAGTCATTTTTCTAGCCCAGGTTAGTATAGGAAGACAGAGATTGGTGGACACTGGGGACAGTGGCCAGGAGTAGCCCATGTGGGGTACTCTAAAAACTCAGGGAGAAGTTGTATTCAAGGTCAAGGGGAGGTCCCAGACTCATACCAGACTCACCCCACCCCACCCCCTGGACATCTAGGGGCACCTTGATGGGGACAGCATCTGCTACCCAAGGCAAACTGATGAAGTGACCTATGGGGTGACATTCTTAGGCAGGGAGGCCTTGGGCAATATACTGAGAAAGGAAGAAATTCAGAAACAATCAGCAGTGATGGTATTCTGATAACTAGGGCAAGCAGTCACAAACCCAAGAAGAGGCTGATATTTTGTCACTGAACCAGTAGAGCTTCCTAGTTGACTGATGGTAGCTAAGCCCAGTAGCATTCTGTTTCTAAGACTAAAACCTAACTCAGATCAAGGGGACAGTAATCAGACTTTACCTTGAGACAAACCAGTTTGGGAGTGTTGAAAGCTCACAGGTCCTCAGCCTGTTCCTGAGAGCCTGTAACAATACAACATTCAATACTCCAAGAAAACAACAGAACCAGCCCAGAGTTTCATTCCAGAAGTACACAGAGCCTAACACTAACACTGAATCTGAAGTCAGAAAGTAGTCTGTAAGAATGTGATGAGAGACATGCTCATGACACAAACCCAGAAGTGAATGACTCCAAAACATACAAACAAAGCCTTGAAAAAAAACAGAAGATGGGAATATATTCAAATAAATTCTTAAAAGATATGAATCAAAAGTTTAAAATGTTTTTGTCAATGTTGAATCAAGAGTGCTAGAGGAAAAAAACGAAAAAAATTAGAGCTATGGAAAAAAGAACGAACAGTTTGATACAAGGGATACAAAAACTTGCCCTCTGAAAATCTGAATAGACCAAATGGAAGCCAGTGACTACATGAAAGAAACATTAAAAGTCAAAACAGTGAAAAAAGAGAAGAAAGTGTAAGGTATCATAACAAAAACAACTGACCTGAAAAACAGACTATGTGACCACCATGAGAGCCTATTCATATTTCAAGAAATCTTTAAAAAACAACAACTGTCCAGGGCTATTCCCCCCACCCCTATTTAATAGTGTTTTATTTTTCCCAGTTACATGTAAAGCTAGTTTTCAACATTGATTTTTCCAAGATTTTGAGTTCCAAGTTTTTCTCCCTCTCCTCTCCCCTCCCAAAGACAGCAGGCAATCTAATACAGGATATATATGCATAATCATGTTAAACGTATTTCTACATTAGTCCTGTTGTGAAAGAAGAATCAGAACAAAAGGGGAAAAATGACAAGAAAGAAAAACCAACAAGCAATAAAAAAGTGAAAATAGTATGCATTCAGACCCCATAGTTCTTTCTCTGGATATGGATAGCATCTTCTATCATGTGTCTTTTGAAATTGTCTTACATCATTGTACTGCTGAGAAGAGCTTAGTCTATCAAAGTTGGCCATTTCACAATGTTGCTTGTTACTGTATACAGTGGTCTACTGGTTCTATTCACTTCACTCAGCATCAATTCCCGTAAGTCTTCGCAGGTTTTTCTGAAATCAGCCTGCTCCTTATTTCTTATAGCACAATAGTATATCATTTCTCAGTTGATGGACAGCCCCTCAATTTCCAATTCTTTGCCACCACAAAAAGAGCTTTTACCAATATTTTTGTACATGTGGGTCCTTTCCCTTTTTTTATGAGTTCTGTGGATTACAGACCTAGTAGTGGTGTTACTGGATCAAACAATTTGATTATTCTTTGGGCATAGTTCCAGATTACTCTCTAAAATGGTTGGATCAGTTCATGACTCCAGAAACAGTGCATTAAGGTTCCAATTTTCCCACATTTTCTCCCAACATTTATCATTGTCCTTTTGTGTCATATTAACCAATCTGATAGGTGTGAGGTAGTACCTCAGAACTGTTTTATTTTGTATTTCTCTAATCAATAGTTATTTAGAGCATTTTTTTAATACAATAATTTTATTTTCTTCATCTGAAAATTGTTCATATCCTTTGACCATTTATCAGTTGGGGAATGACTTGTATTCATATTAATTTGACTCAGTTCTCTATATTTTTGAGAAAGGAAGCCTTTATCAGAAAAACTATCTGTAAAAATTGTTTCTCAACTTTCTGCTTTCCTTCTAATCTTGATTGCCTTGGTTTTGTTTGTGCAATCTCTTTTTAATTTAATGTTATCAAAATTATTTGTTTTACATTTCATCATGTTCTCTATCTCTTGTTCAGTGATGAATTCTTCTCTTCTCCACAGATCTGACAGGTAAACTAATCCTTGATCTCCTAACTTGCTTATGGTATCAGCTTTTACGTCTAAATCATGTACCCATTTTGACCTTATCTTGGTATATGGTATGAGATATTGATCTATGCCTAGTTTCTGTCATGTTATTTCCCAGTTTCCAAGCAGTTTTTGTCAAGTAGTGAGTTCTTATCCCAGAAGCTAGAGGCTGAATGAAGATTGAAGCATACTGTTTTCTCTTTGTTTTTTCTTTCTTGTGGTTTTTCCCTTTTATTCTGATTCTTCTTGTACAACATGACTAATGTGGAAATATGTTTAATATTGTACATGTACAGCCTGTATTAGATTGCCTGCTATCTTGATGAGGAAAGGGGAAGGAGAGAAAAAAATTTGGAACTCAAAATCTTTTCAAAGTGAATGTTGAAAACTATCTTTATATGTAATTGGAAAAAGATAAAATAAATTTTAAAAAATTATTGATAGTTCTACCTCTCCCACTGCCCCAATTAGGTTCCTCCTTATTCTCCCCATGGCTTTTTACAACATTCACTTTGATAAGATTTTGAGTTCCACGTTTTCGTATCAGGATCATCATTAGTGTTCTGTACTTGATTTGGATCACTGTGTTGTTGAGAAGAACTAAAGCTATCAAATTTGGTCATCATACAGTGTTGCTGTTACTGTGTACAAATGTTCTCCTAGTTCTGCTCATTTCACTCAGCATCAGTTCCTGTTAAGTCTTTCCAAGTTTTTCTGAAATCTGCTTGCTTATCATTTCTTATAGCACAGTAGTATTCTATTACATTCATATCCCACAACTTATTCAGCCATTCCTGAGTTGATGGGCATCCCCTTAATTTCCAGTTCTTTGCCACCAGAAAAATAATTTTTAACATGGAATAGAAGATTGTGGTTCAGTTTTCTATTCATGTAAATACATGCAAGGGACTTTTAAAGACATTTTGAAGCTTTAGAACATTGACCCTTATTTGTTATTTTTATCACTTGACTCTTCTTTATTGATTGATGCTTACTGTAAAAAAATTTGGAAAATCTCAAAAAAGGCACACTCAGTTCTTGCTTTTCATATTAGTGAAAAGAATCTGAAATTTTTTGTGGAGGGAGAAGGGTGGCAGATAGAGAAGAATGGGAGAAGTTTAGAAATTTGGTAGGAAGCAATAGGTTGTTTTAATGAGACTGGTGAGGCATTCCTGGAAGTGGAGAAAATCTATCCAAAGGGAATACACAGGCTTCAGAATACCTTCCCTTTCCCCATGTATTTTACTGTCCCAGGTTACTTGTATCATAAGAGATGAAACGAAGGAGAGTTTTTACCCCTTAGTCAGAATCTTAGTACCTTGAAAGCAGGCTATCTCATTTTTGCCTCTCCATCCTCAGTCCCTGGAGTTAGGTGCATAGTAGAGCTTACTGAATGCTTATTAACTAATTTTATAGGAAATTGGAGGAAGAGGGAGATGTACCTGGTATATCAAGTTGGAACTTTAAATACATTTTCCCTTACAACTTTGTTCTGTGATAGGTTCTGTAGTACTGTATATACTTCAAGTATGTTATGATATGCATGGTTTTTTTTAATAGCTCAGAGCTCAGTGTAAAGTTTTCTGTGGGAAGTTACATTTTGAATTTTCAGGTAAGTGTCTTGGAAATGAAGGTTAGTTAGGTTATGTCTGTACAAATAAAAGAGTTGATACCTTTAGAAAGATTGTAAGTGCATATGTATAGCGTATCACAAGGGCTTTACTTCATGTTTTGGGAAAATCATTACTATTCTTTCAATTAGTCTTAAGGCACATACTTTAATTCTGAATAGATTTAGAGCACAATTTTTTACATTTGAACATTTTAAATGTTAACCAATGAAAAACCCCAAGAGACTGACTTTCTGAAAACTAATAATTTATTAATTAGCTCGCAATCAACAAATTGATGGTCAGTGGTTTCTTTCAGTAAAAAAAGACACACTCTGGAGTGCCTGAAAGCCTTAAATGTTTTTTTTTTAAAGGGAATGCCTCTGACAAGTAAAAATCAACCCTGATTGGTGGACATTTAATGAAGTGTTGGGCTAGAAGTTTTTAGCTCCTCTTGCTGAGAACATGGCTTGATCATGAGACTCAGTTGCCACCAGCAATCTGAACAAGAGAATCCATCTCCGTCAATCAGTCAAGCTTTCAAAAGCTAACTTTTTTAGAGGAGATAGGTCTTAAATTAGGAAAGAAAGGAGAAAAATCTGAAATCTCACTTCAGTAATTTATTTTTATATAGTAGTAAATAACTTCTCTTAGCAGGTCTCCTCTATACCGTCTGTGCTGATTGTCTTAATTTTCAAAATTGGCAGTTTTCCATATTCTTTTGAAATGAGTTTTAATTTTTCCTAAATGAGGAAATGAAACTTCATAAATGTGAATTTATTGTATTAATCTCACATAAATACCACAGTGGTAATATTCTCTATCACACACAGGAAATTGAGGCAGTTGAGGCCTAATTAAATCAATACTTTCCTTTTTTAAGGACTTTAAGATTTGTTTGGCATAATGGGAAATTTGAATTAATCTAGGCTTAGTATATATCAATATAAGTAATTGATAGCAGTATATTATATTGTTTAAATTCCTTTTTATTGTTATGAACATAAGTATCAACTAACACAAACACTGAGCTGTTCAGTGAACAGAAAAATATTGTAAATCTTCATTATGTGTAGCTTGGTTTTTTCCTCATTTTATACTAATTTAATATGGTATTTCTAATACTCTCCTTCTTGTCTGAGTCGCCTTCTGTACTATCTTCTACTTTAAAAAGATTTATTGATGCTCCCCTTTTCTTCCTATTTAAAATATCATTATCACTATCCCTTAGTGTCCTCTCCCACTTACTGTCCACAACTCCCCTGAAAAACCAACAATAAATCCTCCCTTGAGATGAAAATTGTATAATCATAAAAAACAAATCCACAGTTGGTCCCTATTTAAAAATGTTGCATTCTGTACTTTTAATGTATTACCTCTCTGTTAAGAGATGAGAAGCATTATTCATTATCAGTCTTCTGGAATTGAATTGATCATTGCATTGATCGAATTCTTTTAGTTATTTTACTTTACACTGTTATAATCGTATAATTTTACATGCTTCATTCACTCAAAATTAGCTCATGCTTAAGAGTGCAGAAGAGAACTAGGAGAGAGAGAGTGTTACAAAATCTATAGAGAAGAGAATAACAAGGGGAAGAGAGTGACTGACAGAATGTCAAGGGTGGCAGAGAGGTCAAGAAGGATGAGAACTGAGAAAAGGCCATTAAAAAATTTGGCAGTTAAAAATTCATTGGTAATTTTGGAGAGAATAGTTTTAGTACTTTCCTTTCTTCCTTCTCTGTTCGCTTATGATGTGCTTTTATATTTAGGTCATGTATTCATTTGGAGCTTGTCTTGGTATGAATATAAGATGTTGTTCTACACCTGATTTCTCCCAAATTGTTTTCCAGTTTCTCTGGAAGTCTTTTCCCCCCAAATAGTGAGTCTTTATTACTGTCATTGGGATCTTTGTACACTGAACTACTAAGTTCATTTGCTTCTATAGGAATATGTGTGTGTGTGTGTGTATGTATGTGTATATATACACATCAAGTTTTTTTTTCTTAAACCAGTATCAAATAGTTTTTAGTTTATTGTTTTATAGTAGAGTTGGAGATCTGGTATTTCTAGCCCTCTCCTCTTTCCCTTTTTCCTTCCCCCGTAGTATTTACCTTGAGATTCTTGACCCTTGTGCTTCAGATAAATTTATTAGTTTCTTTGAAAAATTTGGTTTTATTTACCAGTTCATTTTTTTGTTTTCATTTTTAAAATTCTTGATTTTTTTTTGAATTTTGAATTTTATTTTTGTGTTTTATTGTCATCTTTTGATTTGTTGCCTTTTGACTTTTTTAGTTGCATGCTCAATTCATCAGTCTGTTCTTTCTCCCTGTTTAAAAATGAAAGATAAATTTTTTTCCTAAGGATTTCTTTGGCTTCATCCTTTATATTCTAATTTTTCTAGCCTCTTCATAGAGAAGAAAAGGAGAGGAGAAAAAGAAAGAATTTGATTAATACTAGTAGCATGTAATTTACGTGTTTTTTTCCTAGTCCTCTGACCTTTCTTCCTCTCTTTGTCAAACCCAGACACCAATCTTTAGTTTTTAAATTTTCTTTTTTAAAAACCCCCAACAATTTTGTGATCAGAAGCTTATTTTTCTTGTGACTCTTCCCTCAGAAATGCTACTCTTCTTCCATAAGAGATATAGTTTTGGTTTGCCTTCTAGATCTGGGTGGTTTGGTTTTTTTGTGTGTGATTTCTTGAAATGTGGTGTCCAGGGTCTGTTTGGTCATGGTTTTCCCAGTCTGATTTTTATTTTACTTCTCCTAGCCCTATTTTTTAGTAAATACTTTACATTTTTCATAGTAGATTACATCTTCTACTTTTTCAGTCCTTTAACTTTGTTCTGATTACCTTGTTGTAACAGTTTCTTGTTGGACTCAATGACTCAAATGGAGTCATTGAATTTTCATTGCTCTCTTTTTTTTAGAGTCTGGTATTTGGGTAAGGTTTTCTACCTTCTGTTCTAAGGTATCTATTTTCATGGTTTTTTTTTCCTCTCGAACCCTAATTGCATTTATAATCTCCTTACCTTGTACTTGATTTTCAGCTACTCTGTAGTTCTTGTCTGAGGCTGTGTTTGTAGTTGTGGAATTACATTTTTGGATTTACGTCTTGGGTTCTATTGTCCCATAGAATTTCTTTATTGTTTTTGATTTTACTGGTATTTTCAGCCTTAGTTCTTGTTTCATATTTTCTGATCCACCCAGTCCTTTCTGGTATATCTGTGAGGTAGGCTTTGTTTGATCCTGTTTTTTCTGTAATCTGGACACCATTGGCCTGTCCAGAAGTGGTAGAAAGTGTCAGTCCCTATGCCCTGTCTTAGTCTGTCTTCTGTGTTTTACTGCATGTTCTAGCCCCAGTCAGACTTGTTTCTCTTGCATAATCCCCAGTTGGGAGTTATTTCTGCCCTCTATTATACCCTTGACAGGCCACAGTGTTGGGTTTAAAGTCATGATCATCTCAGGTGCCCTGCACAGTCTGCTTGGCACTGGCATCCAGAAGCAGAGTTGGCACTGTTTATGGTGGTGCTGTGTGGCACACAGTGCCTGAAGAATCATCCAAAGAACACTCCCTTTTCAGTGACCTATATCATTTGGTCCTCTTACTTTTCTTCTCATTGGCTGAGGCCTTCTGGCTTCAGGTCCTTAATGATTGGAACTTCCACTGGCTTGAATCTCTCTGTTTAGAATGATGGTTGAATTTGAATCTGCTTTTTGTAATTTGAGCTGACTTCTCTGTTGGGATCCTTTTCCAGCTCTTATTCCTCCTTTCTTTTTCCCTCCACCCCAGTAAGTCTTCTAAGCTATCTTTTTTGGGCAGTTTTTGTCCATATGGAGGAAGTTACGCATTTCTTTTCTTATATTGGTCTTTTTGAAGTCATATTAAGAAATATACTGGGATTTATGTTGGGGATCTGGGCTTTTGTAAACCTTTCATGTTGCTATCTTAACTAGAAGTCCTAGCAGTATACTGTTGTACTTATCAGCATTGTAGAAGCTGGATATTTTATCTCTTGATAAATAAGTTTTAGTGTTCCTATAATGTAGGAATACATTTGTCATTGGACCAAGCTGCTTCTTATATTTAGGGCAGAAGATAACATTTCATTTCTATTGGTGAGATGAACAAATAAAAAAGCCCTTACTATATATTTGACTATGGGGAGACAGGAAAATGAGACATTCCTTATAGGATCTTATATTCTAATGGAAGGAAATAGAGGGGAGTGTTGGCTAGGGAAGGGAATTTTGGTGTGGGGAGTCACAGAGATAGAGAATAGAGCTACAGGACAGTCTGTTGTCGCCCCATTTTTTGTAAGAGGTCTTTTGTCTTTTCTTGCTCTCCTCTCTTTTTCTTCCCCGTCCTTAGTCTCTCATTAGTGACTTATTTCTGAGATTATCTTCTGTCTGCTCTGCAAATATCATGTATGTACATAAATATATGTATAGTTTTCATGTTGTCTCCTCTATTAAAACGTGAACTCTTTGACACATTTAAGTGCTCAATAAATTTTAGTTGATTGATTAACTCTACTGGTACTCTGTCAGTGTCAGAAGAAAATGAGGAAGGTCTTCAGTACACTAGATAGATCCCCTATGGTGAACTTATGGGCTGACATGGATAATAGTTGCAGAAGACGAGCAGGCATGGTTGGTTGTTGCCTGTATTGTTTGAAGGAACTTCAAAATGAGATCACAGATCCATTTGCATCTTTGTCCAGGTATCTCAAACATTATGTGTGTAAAACTATAGTTTTTATCTTTCATCCAGGGCAGCTAGGATCTGAATTCAAATATGGACTCGGACTCTTGTTAGCTGTGTGACCTTGGGCAAGTCTCTTAATCCTGTTTGCTTCAGTTCCTTTGTCTTTCATTCACAAACTAATCCCTCTTTGGAACTTTTCTTTTTTGTAAAGGGCATCACCTTTAGAACCTTATCATCTCTCACCTGAGCAATTGCAGTAACCTCCCACTACATCTAAAAGTCTCTGCCTCCAGTTCATCCTCTACACAAGGCCAGTTCATCCTCTACGCAAGCCGATTTTCCTAAAGCACAACACTGATTATGTTACTCTACTAACATATTGCCTCTAGCTATACCCTTGTTACACTTTATTCTCTGCAGATACTCCATGAGAATCTAGACAAACAGGCCTTCTTGCTGTTCTTCATGAATGGTACTTTATTTCCTGCCCTCTATGCCTTGCACTATCTGTCATAGTTGGAACACACTTCCTCTTTACCTCTGTTCTTTAAAATCCCTAATTTCCTTCAAGCCTCAGCCCAAGTGCTGCCTTTCATATTAGTACTTTCTTAATCCTACCAGATGTTAGTTCCTTCCCCTCAAATTCTCCCATTTTTGTACATATCTTATATGTACATAAGTCTTTTGGCAAGACTGTAAGCCCCTCAAGGTCAGAAATTGTTTAATTTTTGTTTTTGTATCCACAGGGTTTGAGTGTTTGACACATAGTAGCCCTTTAATAAATGCTTGAGTAATTGATAGGGTGTTCATTGATTCAACACATTTATTGGGTACCTAAGGTGCTAAGATGTCAGAGATGAATATCTTTAAGTAACTTTAAATATAGTAGGGGAGGTAAGATAAGTAAAGAGATAAACAAGATAGACCACAAAATATGTGCTCTAAAGAGACATTAATAAGAGTTCAGGTGGACAAATTACATTTAATTGTGAATATCAAAGAAGGCTTCATGGAGGAGAATAACGTTTGAGTTGGGGTTTAAAGGACTTTGACAGAAAATGGCTCTGTTAGAAAGGTGTTCCCAGGAGAAGGGAACAGTATAGAGTATTGGCAGAGGGAAAAAGGTGTATTTGGGAAATAGCAAATGGTCAGGTTTGTCAGAAATGTAGTGTGCTTTTAGATAGTAGGGGAAAATGGAATTGAAAAACTATATGGGTCTTTTTGTGGCTTTAAATGCAGTTAAAAATTTTAAACCATAGTAGGCATTAGAGAACTGTGTATTATTTTTGAGTAGGTAAATAACATCAGAAAGAAGGGAGTTAATTTAGAGAAGAAATGACAGGGTGAATATGGTCACTGTCTTCAGATATTTGTATTTCTGTAACATGAAAGAAATTAGTTATTTTGCTTGGTTCCAGAGGGCAGAACAATGGATAAATGTTATAGGAAGGTAGATTTTGGTTCCATGAGAAGAGGAAATTGGGAAATGACCCTTATTTTTATAAATTTGTGTTCTCATAAAATATAAATATAAAATATGAACATATTTTATATTTTAATTTAATATGTAAAATAAAAATAAATATAAAATGTGTTCTCATAAAGAACACAGTTCTATATATGTGTGATTAAGACAAACGTGCTTCAATTTTTTTTTTATACTTACTTTTGCTAACTGTATTTTCTTCTTTCTCATTGCCTGCCTTGCCCCATTTATTCTATTCTTTCTCTCCTTTCACCGTCTCTCCTCAAAAGTGTTTTGCTTCTAACTACCCCCTCCCCTAGTATGCCCCACTTCTACATCAACCACCATCCCTCATCCACTTCCCCTTCTTCTTTCCTGTAGGGTAAGATTGATTTTTATACCCAATTGAATGTGTATGTGTAACACCAGCACGATATTCATAGCTGCCTATATGCCAGCATAATTTAGAATTGCAAAATATAATACTCTCCACATGGAAGACAGGACCAAAACATTTATTTAAACACCAGAAAGCCAAATCCCAACACCAGAAAACCAAATCCATCATAGTAGCAAAGAAATCTATACACAGTAACAATGCAGGGTACACTACCATCCCCAAGCCTTCCCCCTGCTAGGGCCTTCCCACAAACACTCACAGCTTGCTGTCTGCTTCCTCTTTCCGTAAGCTCTAATTGCTGTATCCAACTTCCTCCCTGCTCTGCTCCACCCTTCTTGCTCCACCCATTCAGCAAGCTCCTCCCACTACAGACTCATGTGACTCAGATTTTCATGTGACTCAAGCAGGTAGGAATGGATGGGAAAGATCTTCCCATTATCCAAAAGCAAATACATTAACAATACACTATGTTATTCTCTCTTTGAGCCAATTCCAGTAAGTAAGGTTCACTCACTCTCCCTCATCTCCCTTTCCCCTCCACTGTAAAAACTTTTTCTTACCTTTTTTATGTGAGGTAATTTATGTCATTCTACCTCTCCCTTTCCCTTTCTTCTCGTACATTCTTCTTTCACCCCTTTATTTTTTAAGATATCATCCCTTTATTTTCAACTTACACCTCTGCTCTTTGTATGTATATATGTATATACTCCTTCTAACCACCCTAATAATGAGAAAGTTCTAATGAGCTGCAAGTATCATCTTGCCATGTAGGAATGTAAACAGTTTGGCCTTAAGTCCCTTGTGATTTCCCTTTCCTGTTTACCTTTTTATGCTTCTCTTGAATCTTCTATTTGAAAGTCTGATTTTCTGTTCAGCTCTGGTCTTTTCATCAGGAATGCTTGAACTTCCTCTATTTCATTGAATATCCTTTTTTACTCATTTTTTCCTCACTTTCCTTGGTAGGTGATTCTTGGTTGTAATCCTAACTCCTTTGCCCTCCAGATCATGTTCCAAGCTATCTACTGCTTTAATATAGAAGCTGCTAAATCTTGTGTTATCCTGACTGTAGCTCTGTGATATCTAAATTGTTTCTTTCTGGCTGCTTGAACTATTTTCCCCTTGACCTGAGAGCTCTGGAATTTGGCTATAATATTCCTGGCAGTTTTCATTTTGGGATCTCTTTCAGGAGTTGATCAGTGGATTCTTTCAATTTCTATTTTACCTCTGGTTCTAGACTCTCAGGGCAGTTTTCCTTCATAATTTCTTAAAAGATGATGTCTAGCCTATTTTTTTTGGTCATGGCTTTCAGGTAGTCCAGTAATTTTAAAATAATCTCTCCTGCATATGCTTTCCAGATCAGTTACTTTCCAATGAGGTATTTCACCTTTTCTCCAATTTTTTCATTCTTTTGGTTTGGTTTTCTTGATTTCTCATAAAGTCATTAACTTCCATTTGCTGCATTCTAATTTTTAAGAAACTACTTTCTTCAGTGAGCTTGTGCACCTTCTTTTCCATTTGGCCAATTCTACTTTTTAAGGTCTTCTTTTCCTCATTGGTTTTTTGGACCTCTTTTATCATTGGCCTAGTCTGGTTTTTAAGGTGTTATTTTCTTCAGTATGTTTTTTGTGTCTTCTTTATCAAGCTGTTGACTCATTTTCCTCAATTTCTCACATCACTCTCATTTCACTTCCCAATTTTTCCTCTACCTCTCTTATTTGGTTTTCAGAATCCCTTTTGAGCTCTTCCATGGCCTGAGACTAATTCATATTTTTCTTGGAGGCTTTGGGTGGAGAAACTTTGACTTTGTTGTCTTCTTCTGAGTGTGTGTTTTGATCTTCCTTGTCACCATAGTAACTTTCTAAGGTCAGAATTTTTTCTGTTGTTTGCTCATTTTCCTAGTCTATTACTTAACTTTAACTCTTTGTTAAAGAAGGGCTCTGCTTCCAGGGTGGAGGGCACACTGTCTCCTAAGCTTCAAGGGTTTTGTGCAGCTGTTTTCAGAGATACTTCTAAGGACCTCTAAGTTTTCAGTTTTTCCAAGGTGATTTGATCTGAGGACAGGTGTTACTCCTTTCCTGGCCTATACTCTGGTCTGTGAGTGACCACAAGCACTCTTTTTCTGCCCTGCCCCTGTGACAAGGGTCCCTGCTTCACTGTGGATGCAAGCTCTGCTATTCCTGTGTTCTTTCTTTCCCTGGGACTGCTACTACTGAGGACCATGATCTGAATCCCACTATGAGCAAAGAAAGCAACTGAGTCCTGCCTCAGTGCCAGCAAAAATTCCCCTGTAATCTCCTTCTGACCAGTTTTTTGGCCCCCTTACTATCTATGGGCTTCAGTGCTCTGGAAACAACTGTTACTGATTCAGTGGCTGCCAAGGCCTGCTCCTGGTTTGTTGCAGCTGAGTCTGGGCTGCCCTGGGCTGAACTGTGCTCCACTCTCACCCAGGTGTGACAGACCTTTCCTGTTATCTTCTAAGTTGTCTTAGGCTAGACAATTATTTTACTCTATCTTTTTGTGAGTTCTGCTGCCCCAGGAATTGTATTATGGCAATACTTAAAAGTGGCTGGAGCACTTTGGGGGGGAGCTAAAGTGAGTCACTACATTTTCTCTGTTTGGGCAAATCTTGGTCTGTTCTGTGCCTGCTTGGTTCTTGCTGCTAATTTTTTTGGCTGTTGATTTTTTGGGTATTTGGTGATCTCTCTCCACTACAGCTCAGGCTAGGTACCTGCAGACTTTTAATTTTTCAAGAGCCATCTGATCTAGGGCAAAGACTGTGTGCTTCTCACCTTTTTTGAGCTGTACTAACTCTTGACTTGTGTTTGAGTAACACAACTGTGACTTCACCCCAAGTTGGAGCCTCAGGGATTTGGTGCTAGCCTCAGCCAATATCCCCTTAATTGGAAATCTTTGTAGGTTCAGAGTGACAGAGCTGTAAGACCTTCTTTGGTATATGCTTCTTGCTCTGTTTATTTCAGTGTAGGCTTCAACTGGGTTAGAGTCCTGTATGGGCTATCACTCTACAATGGGGTCAGAGCCACTTAGCTGCTATTTGCATCTGTACTTGTTCATTGCTTATATATTACTTAAGGTGTGTAGGATCACAACTTGGGACTGTACCTCCACCCCTCGATCCAGATCCTCCCTCCTTTTCTGCTAAATCTCTGATTAATATCTGGAATGTGAATGATAGCTCTTCTACTTAGCACCTACTACACAAGTCAGACCCCTCTTCCTCTGGAACCTCTTTTTCTGGCCATGGTGAACAGCTGCAGGCAGGCCCTTGTTCAATCCTTGTAATTTAATGGTCCCCACAGTGTGCTTGTGGCTAGAAACCCCATTTGTAAACCTCTCTGTGTTGACTTAAGCAGGAAATGACTCACTTTAATTTTTTTCTTGGATTTACTGATCTGGACTCAATGGTATATATCTTTTTAGGTTCTTGTTGAGCATTTTAGTGGTGAGTTGGATTGTGTTGCTTCCTCTTGCTTTGTTATCTTGGCAAGTCTCTTTGAATGCAATTTCTTTTTCTGGTTTTTCCTACTGGGTTTTGTTTTTAGCAGAATCTAGTAAAGAATTTTATCAGGAGACTTTTCAGCATCTGTTATATAATCATGACTCTTATTATTTATTATGTTAGTATAATTTATTGTATTTATAGTCTGCCCTGTTTTGAACCAGCCCTACATTTTGAACTCAGTCATCGTATATAGTATTTTAATGTGTTGTATTTTCTATGCTTGCTAATATTTTATGTAAAATTTCTATTTCAGTGTTTACCAGGTACATTGGTCTGAAGTTTCCTTCTTCTGCTTTGTCTCAGATATAGGTATCAAGACCACATTTGTTTCATAGAAAGAGATTGGAAAGATGTCTTCCTGTTATTATAAATAGTTTATGTAATATTGGAAATAATTTTTTTGGATAAAGCCATCTGGTCCTGTAGTTTCGTTTGGGAGTTCATTTATGGGCTATTCAGATTTTTTTTTTCTGAGATTGGGTTACTTAAATTCTTTTTCTTTTAACCTGGGCATTTTATAATTTTAAGTATCCATGCATCTCATCTAAATTATCACTTTTTAAAAGCATATAATTGGGCAAAATAATCTTCTTTGTTTCCTATTTAATTGAGTTCTTAATTTGGATACTAACAATTTGGTTTTCTCTTTAAAATCAGATTAGCTAACTTTTTATTGTCTTAGTTCTTTCTTTTCCCCTCCAAAAAAATCAGCTCCTAGTTTAATTGCTCAATTCAACTGACCTTTTGCTATGAATTTTATTAATTCTTTTAATTTTTGTTATTTCTACTTTGTTACTTAGTTGAAGGTGTTTTGATTTGTTAAGTTTTTTACTTGTATGCTGAATTTATTGATTTGTTTTTTCTTTTTAGAGATATGTTTCCCATGTTTGTTTTACCTATGTGTCATTTCATGTTTGCCATTTTTGTTGATGAAATTTTCTGTTGTGTCTATATTTTTTTTACTTATCAGTTTTTTATTATGTGACTTAGTTTCCATTTAGTTTTTAATTGAATTTGATTGAATATGTTTTTATTGTATTATGATCCATAAAAGATGTTTACTTTTTCTACTTTTTAACTTTTTTTGTGTGAGGTTTTTTATACCTTAATAAATGATCTGTTTTTGTACATTTGAGAAGTATATAAGTTCCTTTCTGTTCTTATTCAGTAATCATTAATGATCTATCTTTTCTGATTTTTCTAAAGTTCTACTCAGTTTCTCAATTTCTTGTTTCTCTTTTTGTTAGATTTGTCTATGCCTGAAGGCATTATGTTTTGGCTCTACATTGTTTTAATTTTACTATCTATTTTCCCCTGAAATTCCTTTAACTTTTCCTTTAACTATTAAGATGCCATAATGTTTGGTTCTTATATAATAAGTATCAAGTAATCTTTATGTTGTCCAATGTAATTTTCTTTTTTTAAATCATGTGTATGTATACTTTAGCCTTATTTGAAACTATGACTGCCACCCCCCCCTTTTTTTAAGCTTGACTGATGGATAATAGATTTTGCTGTAGCCCCTCATGTTAACACCATATGAATCTTTGTGTTTTTCGTAAAAACATATTTGCTAATCCATTCTGTTGTCCTCTTCTGTGTTATGGGTGAGTTAATCCTGTTCATATTCAGTGTTTTGATTGTTAAACATGTATTTTCCTCTATTTTGTTCTCAAGTGCCCTTTCCCCCTCTCTTTACTCCTCTTTCCCTTTACAAAGTGTTATTATTGTTCAGTCTTTTCAGTCACATCTGACTAGTCATGACCCCATTTGAGCTTTTCTGGCAAAGAAAATGGAGTGATTTGCCATTTCCTTCTCCAGGTCATTTTACAAATGATGAAACTGAGACAGACATGTTTAAATTACTTGCCCAGGGTCATACAACTAGTAAGTATCTGAATCTGGATTTGAACTAGAACCAGTACTCTATCCACTGTGCTGCCTAGCTACACTGTATAAAAATTGTTGTTTGTCCAGTCATTTCAGTAGTGTTCAACTCTTCATGACCTCATTTGGGGTTTTCTTGGTAAAGGTACTGGAATGGTTTTCCATTTCCTTTCCCAGCTCATTTTACAGATTTGGAAACTAAGGCAAAGAGCATTAAGTGACTTACCCAGAGTCATACTGCTAGTAAGTGTCTGACTAGATTTAAACTCAGGAGGATGTCTTCCTCACTCTTCATCTGGCACTCTTTCTACTGTGTCACCTAGTTGTCCCTTCTTTACAAATTAGAAAGTGGTAAAAGAGAGGGAATTTTTGTGACGCTTGTGCTTTATAAAAGAAATGGTTTATTTCCTGTTATATCTCCTCTTCCTTTGTACCTGATCCCAGGTTTTTACTCTTTCTTCCTTTCCTTTCTTTCTATCTTTTACATACCCCTTTTCAAGCCTTTTTTTGTCTTTGACTATACCTTTCCTATCCCATCCTTTCTCTTAGACCCCTTTTCCTTCCTCTTATGCCTGTCCCCTTCTATTTCTCCTTTCAGTTGAATGTATTCCTATACCAAATGTGTATGTGCACATGCAATTGTTTTCAATATTCCATTATGCCATTTAGGAAAAAGTGAGGTGCATAGTATCCTGGTTCCCCCCCCCCCCTTTCCTCTATGTTTAAATACTCTTCATCTTATTTTGTGATAGTGATTTCCCTCCCCTACCTCTTTTCTTTCTCTGTATTGTTCTTTGTCCTTTCCAAAGACCATTACAATAGAACGAAACCACCCACAGGCCCTCAGTCATTTTTACATTTATGACTTATAGAATATATGACTTTAAGACTATAATTCATTCCCACATGGGTCTCTAACAGTTAAGAAATATGTATGCCTTTTCATGTTCCATGTCTACTCAGTTCTTGCTTTTTCATTATGAATGCTAGGAAGCCTCCCATTCCTTCTCTCTGTTACCACTCCCATTCCCTGTAGGATTATGTTTGGCTTTGCCCTTTGCTGGAAGCCTTTATCTCTTTTGTCTTTTTAATATCATTCTGAGCTCTCCTTTTCAGTGGCAGCTGTCGAGTATAATCCTTAATTTCCTTGCTACATGAATTCTTTATTTTTTGGCTGTTTATAATATGTATTTTTTGACCTATAAGCTCTGGATTTTGGCTGAGGTTCCTGGGAGTTTTCATTTTGGAGTTTCTTTCAGGAAGTAACCAGTGGATTTTTTTGTAATTTCACTTTGTTTTAAGAATTCTGGGTAGTTTTCATTTAACAGTTCTTTAATTGTTTTATCTGTACTTTTTTAGTCATGATTTTAAAATAGTTAGACAGCTCTGTTCTTAACTGGTTTTCTAGGATAATGGTTGATATTATTTCCTACATTTTCTAGTTTGGGGTGGGTTTTTTGTCTCCCCATCCCCCATTCTTTTGAGGCCTATTTTAATTTTCAGGGCATATAGTTTTTCACCATCTGTTCAAAGGCATTTGCTCTCTTTGCTATTCCATTTTGTATTTCTTGCTTCATTTCTTTGAGATACCCTTAGCCTTGCAGCCAGGATTTTTTTTATCCTCTTGGACTTTACCTGGAGTTGTTGTGGATCATTGTCTTCCTTGGGGTTTACCTACTAAGTGTCTATTTCTCCTTTACATACCAGCACTATATATCTCCCCTTAATCTACTTTGTTAGAAGTTAACCGGTCTAACAAGCCCCCAACAGTGAGAAGCATGCTCACCTTAAATAAAGAACAATACCTGTTGTGAAATCAGGAAAGCTTTTATTCATCTTTATGTCCATTCCCCCTGAATGGACAGGAGCCCCCCCCCCCCCCCTTCCCCCAGTAAGGTTACAGGAAGACTACAACACGTGCAGGAAGATAGGGCTTCTTATACTGTTTTCTGAACTTTGAATCTCCTGCAACACTGTTCCCTGGCATGTGACTTCATGTTCTCCTCTCTAATAGGCCCTTCCTTACACAGTTCCTTGTGCCTGCCCATTAGTTTCTGACCTCTAACCTGTCCATGCTAGGTCACAACCCTTATCACCTAGGAATGTGGACAACAGAACTTTCTTACTTCCCATACACTATAATTCTTAATTTTATGTGTTAAAGAGGAGATTTTGTCAGAATCTTAGCTTTGGGGTAAATGTTATTGAAAAATTTAGAGGAAAGAATAGTTAAAATGTAATCTTTTATAAATATTTAAATTTAAAATGTGATCTTTTATAAATATTTTAAATAATACATTTTTAAAAGGACTAAGTTGTATTGAGTTTCTGAGTTGATTTCATAAAAAATGATAAAATTAACCCACTAAAACAGCTAATTTTTGAAGAGGTTTATACAAATGTATAAGATATTAGATATGTGCTCATGTAAAAAAATTACCTTATCTGGTATTCTTTTAGAGTAGTTACTAGTTAAAATTCCCCTAATCAAAGTTCTAGCATAATTCTAGGCATATGGTACACAGCAAAAGGTAATGTAGAAGATCCTTTAGCTTAGTTTATACAGATAAACAGAGTTAGCTACCTTAGTAGAATTCAGTGGTGTGCTCCCAAAGTGCTCTGATCAAAGGTGAAGTCTGATTGTTGTCTGAGTTCTGCAAGTTCCTGACTGGGTATGTGTCTAAGCAAGAGTAGACCACTGCTAGCTTCACCCCCTCTCTCAGCTATTAAGCTCTGTTGGTTCAGAGCCATAGACTTGTAGGTTCTACTTTGGTCTGTGATTCCCGCTCTGGTTATTCCTCTGTGGCCTGGCGTAGATGCTGGAAATGAGACTCTGCTCAGTGCCTGACATCTGAGCTATACTGCTGCTGCTGACTTCTGAATTTCCTCCCTTTTTGGTACACCACCCACGGGCTTCCTACCCAAGAATACCACCCATATGCACAGATACTCTTCTCAGTCTGCCCAGGATCTATGACATGGAACTGCATAATAGGTGAGAGAACTGCCAGTTCACAGTGCCCTGGTAAGGGTCTGGACTGCCCCTTGTTGTGGTACACCGCCTCTACTTGAGCACTTGAATACTCTGAACACAGCATGCTCCTGGATTGACCCTATCCACAGTGTCCACATACCTCTCTGTCTCCCTATGCCAAACTATGATAAACAAATGACTCATTATGACTTTTTTGGATTTTTCCATTAGTATTCAGGCTGATGCATTCTCTAGATTTGTTCTGAGGGAGGTATATGGAGTTCTCTATATTGCTGCCTACCACTCTATCAGTTTGACCGTATCTCTCACTAGAATTCTTATTGACATAGAATCCATTTTATATTATTACGTAGTTGTCTTAATCTCTTCTAATTTCACGGTATTTCCAAGACCTCTGCTTTATCTTGATTTCTTCTAAGTCTTGTGTGTACCCAATTGTGGCTTCACAGTATTAAAAAATTCCATTCTGGTTGTTTCTGGTATTTTTCTCTGGAAAATTGGGAGCTCTGGAATTTGGCTAGTATTCTTGGGAGTTTTCATTTGAGATGGTTTCAGGAAGTGCTTGGTGGATCCTCTCAATTTCTATTTTATGCTCTGAATCTAAGATGTTGGGGCAATTATCCTTTATAATTTCTTGATATATGATACCTGGGTTCTTTTTTTGATTATGGCTTTCAGGTAGTTCAATAATTCTTAAGTTATTTCTCCTCGATCTATTTTGCAGGCTGGTTGTTTTCCCAATGAGATATTTCACCTTTTTGCCAATTTTTTTCATTCTTTTTTTCTTTTTCTGTATTATTTCTTCATATCTCATGGAGTCATTAGCTTCTACTTGCTCAATTCTATTTTTTAAGGAGATATTTTCTTTAATATTTTTTATATCTATTTTACATAGCTATTCTGTTTCTTAATTGTGTTGCATTCTCATCCTCCTCCCTCCTCCCCCCACTACCATTGTTATTTGATTTTTAAAGTCATTTTTTCTTTTGACTAATAAAGTTTTTAAAGCCTTTAATCACAGATGCCATTCAAAATAAAATTTTTAACTATGGTTTTAGAGTGAGGCTATAACATAATTGTAATACTAAAGATAGCAAAATAATCAAGTGTTTAGGATTAACTTATGCTTGGGAAATAAATTGTTCTTTATTTAGATATTATTATATAAGTGAATAGGTCACAAAAGTGATGCTTCTTTTTCTTACCGTAACAGTTTTTCCCTCAATTGATAGGTAGAATAGTCTTTTGTTTAGAAAGATTGGACTATTTTCTAAGATGACCTCTTTGTAAAATGTGATATAATCCAGTCTGGAAGGTCTGTTTTAAGAAGTAAGAGAGAATTTTGAGAAGATGGTGGAATAGGTCAGAAAATTCAAAGCTTTCAAGATTATCCCCCACAAAAGAGATAAAATAGCAACTTAGGGCGAGCAAAGTGCTAGTGAAAATAAATAAGAATAGGGGCACAACAGGGTATCTTCCTGGGACAATTTGAAATCAGAAAAAAAATCCCAGGACTTGGTTTGGTTGCTATGAAGAGTAAACACCTCCTGGTTAGGGTCCACTTTAACAAGCCCTGGGGTTGGTTGGTTTGAGAAACTGCCTTAGTCCCAGCTGCAGGAACTTCTATTCCCTGAATAGTAGGGGAGTTGGGTGCCTGAGCCTGGGAAGATTGAGGGAACTACTGCTGACAAAGAATGCCAGATGTAGCTGTTCTTGAGAGAGTGGCAGGGGTGAGAGGGAACAAGCACATACCCTGTGAGTGCAGAAGCAATGGGGCAGAAAGCCCTTGACTGTGGGCATTTACAGGAGTTTGGAAATTTGGCTTTGGTTCCAGGCTAGAAGGGAGAACTGAAAATCTGGGGCAGAAGGCACCATCCCCCATGCCCCAGGGTTAAAGGTGATTACAAAAATTAAGCTATTACCACTAAAAATGCATAGGCAAAGGAAAAGAATTCAACCACAGAAAACTATGATGGGAATGGAGAAGACTCAAGGTTCATCTTCAGAGGAAGATATTAAAGTAAAGAAACCGCCAAGGAGTCATGTCAAATGGTCACCTACCCCAAAAGAATTCATAGAATATCTTTAAAAAGACTTTTAAAATGAAATGACAGAATTGGAGGAAAAACTAAAAAAGAAAGAAAGAAAGAATAATCCAAGAAAACCAAGAGGATTATGAAAGTAAAGTTAACCAATTAGAAAAGGAGAGCCAGAATCTTAAGCAAGAAAATGATACCTTTAAAATTAGAATTGGGAAAGATGAAGCCAGCAAAATTATAAAAGAACAAGAATGATTAAAATACAAACAATGAAAAATAGAAGAGAAAGTGAAACAGATTTGGAGAATTGATCAAAAAGAGAAAACATAAAAATAATTGAACTAACTGAAAGCTATGTTAAAAAAATTGTGATACAATAATATAAGAAATATTAAAGAAAATTATCCTGAAGCATAAACACAAGGAGGGAAAGTAGAAATAGGAAAAAAAAAATCTATCAATCACCTCTTAAAAGAGATCCTATGAGGAAAACTCATAAGCATATCATAGACAAATTTCAAAACCCCCAGCTCAAGGGTAAATATTAAAAGCAGCAAGACTAAAAGAATTTAAGTATGATGGTGCCACAATTAGAATCACACAAGACCTAGGAGCAGAGACATTAAAGGACTGCAGGTCTAGGAATACTGTATATTGAAGAACAAAGGAACTGAGACTCTGGCCAAAAATATCATACCCAGCAAAGTTAAGCATAATCCTGAATGAAAAAATAGTATGTGTAATCAACTGTCAGACTTTTAAGTATTTGTTAAAAGAAGTTTAGACATGCAAGAGCCAAGAGAAATATAAGGTGCATACAAAAGATTCGTTACAAGGGATTCAATAAAGACAGACAGTTTCATTTACTTTTTATATATGTAAAATGTGTGTCTAAGATTTCTATTAATAATTGGTGTATCTCCAAGGCAGTATTCACAGCACTGGTGGTGACTATCAACATGCAGGCATAGTTCTCAATTGTAAAGTATAACAGATTCTCCAAATAGAAGGCAAAAGAAAAACATTTATTTGGACAGCAGAGAGCCAAATCCATTATAGTAGCCAAGAAGTCAATACACATTAGCACTGCAAGGGACAAAACCATTCCCAAGCCTCCCCCTTCCCCTGCTGGGTCTTTCCCACAAGCAAACACACTCAGGAGCCTAGCTGTCTGCTTGCCTGTGGCCTCTCTCTCTCTCTCCACCCTAACTGCTCTCCCTTCCTCTCAGTTCTGTCTCTTATTCACCTATCAGTTCCTGTACGTTTCCTGTTCCACCTGTTCAGCAGGTTCCTCCCACCACATGTAACTTAGCCTTCCATGTGATTTAAGCAGGATATATGGGCCTATTAACTAATGAGAAAGATCTTCCCATTTAAATTACCATTACATTCAAGCCCAAGATCTTCACATTCGTTACATAGGTTGGTGGGGCAACTGGTATCAACAGAACTTTAACAGAGATAACAGAAAATAAGCATATAAAACAATATTGTATGCAACTCATTTCAACAGAACTTTACAATAATATAACAGGGATCACACAAAATGGGCACATAAAACAATATCTTGAGCACTAGCACCTCATCATTCCCCCCTCAAATGGATGGGGCCCAAAATCTTTGGGGAAGGGACAAAAGTCTCTTCTTCCATGACTACTTCCTCATGAGATTGGGCATAGAGCTGTTCCTGCCCTAAGAAGTCCCATTAGAGTGGTCAGTTTGGTCAGTCTGGTCTATGCCAGGTCCAGGGGTGAGATGTGGATAAGGGGTGACATCTGGCTTAAGCAATCAGGCACCTGCAAGTGGAGGGTACTAAGCCTGTAGCAAACAAGTTTAACAGACAGAAAATCAAAAAGAAACAAAGAGACAATAACCAAAAGCAGGGTAAATACATGATCAGCTGTGCTTCTGGAATCCATGAACCCACTATCATAGCCTCTTTTATTAGGAGAGAGAATATATTAGTTAATGGTACAATTTAGTAATCATCTTCTGTCTAAACAGCAGTTACGGTATTATCTTTCCCATGTACTATAATTTCTGCAGCCTTTGGAACATCGTCTGGCTTCAGTTTTATTCTATCAGTAGAGCCCAGTCCTTCAGTTTCTCTGCGAGTTACTTCAGAAGGAGGGTCAGTTTTCACGAGGGGTATTGTTTCACAAGGAATAATAATCACTTGAACTATTCTGTCAGTTTTACAGAACTGTATGAGTTCTTCACCTCAATTTTGGAATGTCATAATAATTTCTCCTTGATAATTCTAATATATCACTCCAGCCAATACATGTATTCCTCAAGCTGCTAATCTAGATTTAGGTAATATCTGTCGAAAATTATTTTGGGAGATTCTCATACATATTCCAGTAGATTTTTTCTTATTTCCTATACAACCTGAAGTCCTCTAAACAATGTAGGTGTTCCTGGACACAGTGCTGGGACAGTCCAATACTCAGTATTTGGGATTATATGTATTGTTTTCTAATTTGCAGATTTGGGGTCATCATTCTGGCTAGAGGTATACTTCTTCCTAATGATCTATTATTCAAATTATATAAAGCAGCGAACAAATTATCTTTGCAATGTTGATAAGAATTAATAGAACTTAACTTTCTTAATTGTTTTTTCAATAATCCATTCATTCTTTCAATTAACCCAGACCCTTGTGGATAAAATGGAATATGACATATCCATTCTATGTTGTTTAATACACAGTATCTCTTCGTTTCATTACCTTTTTGAAATTTGACCCATTGTCACTTTGGATCTGCATTGGGGTTCTATAATATAAACTTAGGATGTCTAGAGTTTTATAGGTGTTTTTCTGGGTCACATTCTTATAGGGGCAAGCCATTAGTGCACCTGAATAGGTGTCAACACAAGTACATATAAATGTGCATCCTTTATCTTAGGATGGCCAAATTTGGGCTAGTACTTTTCCCTTTGCTATCTCTCCAGTTACTACCCAAGGAACAGTGTTTGTTCCTTTTCCAACTGACATATTTAACATTCCTCTGCTACTTGTTTTAACAATGAGTGAGAGATACTAATACATCAGTCTTGTGCCCCCTGGTGTGCAGCCTGGACCCCTAAATGACCAGCTGTCCAATGGACCCATTTTGCTAGTTGGCATAAAAGTAGGGACAGTATGTTGAGTAGCAATTTATAGTAGTCAATCAGTATTCAAGTTCATATTTTTTCCCAGTAATTTTATATGAGGGTTTCAAAATCGGTCCTATATGTGATATGTGATGTTGCTAACATCCAAATAATCCTATAAACTTTTGGGCCTCTTATTGGTGGGGATAGGAAAATCCTGAATCTTTTGTCAGGCTTGTAGGAGAATCTCTCACAGCTCTTTCTTCCATTGTATACCCCAAAATTTTGCAGTTTTAACTGGTCCTTTAATCTTTGCAGGGTTAATTTGCCACCCTTTGCTTTTTATATGCTCAATTAAAAGTGTCAAACTCTTCTCCACTTCTTTTACATTTTTTTCCTTATATCATAGTATCATATATGTAGTGGGTAAATTGTACACCAGGTAGCTCTAATTCATCTAAATGTTCAGCCACAATCCTATGACAAATAGTGGGGCTATGCAGATATCCTTGGGGCAAGCATGTAAAAGTAGATTGTTGGCCCTGCCAAGGGAAAGTAAATTGGTCCCATTGTTTGGAATCTGTTGGGATAGTAAAGAAAGCACCGGCTAAATCATTAACTGCATACCAAGTCCCATCATATTTCTGGATCCTTTCTGTTAAGGTTATGATATTTGGAATAGCAGCATACAAGGGAGGAGTTATCTTATTCAGTTGTCTATAATCCACTGTCATCCTCCGTGTCCCATCTGACTTTTGTACTGGCCAGACAGGATTAAATTGAGACATACCTCTCAATATATCCATTCCAATGATGTATTCAGGAATGGGTACAGATATCATGGTATATTCTTTCTTTGGTAATTGCCCAGTTTTCATCATTAGTTAGACTTGTCTGACTGATATTTCAGCCCCTCCCAGTCCTGTGATGGTGATAGGAGTTCCATCTTTAAACTTATCAGGGTGACCATATATAAGTGAGGTCTCTGCCCCAGTATCTATTAATGCCCTGGTTACAGTATTTGATACATTTTTTCAATATATGGTCAAATTGATATGGAGACTGTTATCCTATCTATGTATTTCTTTAATCTTAATTGGGGCTTGGCCAGTTTCCTATTCTCCCTAAAGGTGTGATAAACTTGGATATAAGGGTTCAGGAGGATATAAGGGTTCTTACTTCTCTATTCCATCCAGTATCAAATGCTTTTTCTTGGTACATTTTATATAGTTCATTAGTTGGAAAATACCACCCATGCTTCCAAAATCTACCCCTGCTCTCAGTAGAGCAGTCAGCAATTCTTTTCTTACCAATCTATTCTGACTTTGAATCTACTGCTATTTACTCTTCTCTCTTGGGGAAATTTATCTTTTACCCAGTGTCCTAAATCATTTAACTGTGAAGTCTTGTCCAGCACCCCAAAAGAAGGTGCCCTATTTCCTCAGTTATTAGAGTCAAAAGTAAATGTTTGTAAGCAGGACAAGCTGTCTTCACTATTATATTCCTATGAGAAGGTGCTAAGGGGGTATCATAGTATGCATCTGTATTTCTGATCTTTAAGGAAGTCTTCATTACCTCCTCCTTTAACTTTCTTATACAGCCCCTCAGTGCCAAGGTCTGTCTCCATTCAGTCACATAGAGTCAGTATAATACTGTTAACAGATTAGTCATTTTGTTACCTCCTTGCATATTGTAATCTCTAAAGGCTTGGTGTACAAAAGGATTCTGACTCATACCAAAAAATTTCAAGCAATCCATGCTATCTATTGATACTCCTTCAGCTCCTTCATCAGTGATTGTCACCATCCAAGATATTAACAATTCTCCCATTGTTTGAGTGAACCAACTCAAAATATCTGTGATTTCCTGCTTATTAAAATCCTCAATTATCTCCCTAATTACTATGTTCCCTGCGTGGTTCTCTTGTTTTGACTTTAGTATGGGGCAAGCTTTGACCTTAGAAGGCTTCCCCTGCAACATTGTTTCATTTTCTAACTCGGACTTAGTTACATTTTCTGCCCATGCATTCCCCTCGCAGTCACCATCTTGGCAATTAGACTGGATCTGTCCAAAGGCTGTATGCACACTTCCTTTTCCCTCCTGCTTCTTCTTAGCTAAGTGAACATACTTTTCTTCCACCTAAAACCCCTCAGCTTGTTCTTTTAAAGGAGTGCCCAAATGCTGAGAATTCCCATACAGACTAGGTAACTGTTTTTCCTTCTGAATTTTTTCTTTCAGCAGCTTGTCTCTCCTTTTACATATGATATGGTAACCTGTTAATAAAATCCAGCCTCTCCTACATACCCCTGCCAGCTCAGTCATTGGTTTTATTTGTATTTTTTGCAAATACCTTTCAAAGTCTCTAAGTTCCTCTTCTTGTAACTTCACTTCCCAGCTTTCAGAGGGTCTAGTGCTTTTAGCCCATTCCCTTGCTAGAGAGGTATACCAGCAGTCTTACCATGCTGTGATAGCCATTTCTTCCTCTAAATCCTTTCTGCCTCCAAATAGAGACTTTATATCCTGTCATCTTGTTCATGACACCAAATATATTGACAAGGCAGTATTCACAGCACTAGTGCTGACTATGAATATGCTGGTGTAGTTCTCAATTGCAGACTGTAACAGACTCTCCATATAGAAGGCAGAAGAAAAATATTTGTTCAGACACCAGAAAGCTAAATCCATCATAGTAACCAAGAAGTCAATACCCATTAGCACTGCAAGGGACAAAGCCATTCTCAAACCTCTCCCCTTCCTCTGCTGGGGCCTTCCCACAAATAAATAAACACTCAGGAGCCTAGCTGTCTACTTGCCTATGTCCTATCTCTCTCCACCCTAATTATTCTTACTCACTTCCTCTCAGTTCTACTCCGTCCTTCCTGTTCCATCCATTCAGCATGCTCTTCTCACCACATGTGACTTAGGCTTCCCTGTCATTTAAGCAGGTCACATGGGCCTATTAATGAATGAGTAAGATCTTCCCATTTAAATTACTATTACAATTGGGTAGCTTATAAGAAGGATTGAGGAAAATGTGAGTATAATATGATTTTAAAGAGTAAAACCATTTAGGAACAGATAGAGTAATTATTTTATGCAAATGAGATGCAAGAGGAAGAATCAATATAGGGCAGTTAGATGAGGGGGAGGGCTGGTAGTTCTGATCTACTTTCATTGGGAATGGATTTAAGAGGAAACAATACATATATATTTAGAAGAATATAAAAGTCTTCTAAGTTTAGAAGAAATAAAGCTAGGAACATAGGGAAGAGGACGAGAGAGGGATCTTTAGAGGGGAGGGGGAAGGAATACCTAAAAGGTGGGTATAGACGGGTATTTAGATTTATGGGAATAGGAGTATAGTGGAGGGATCCCTGGAGAGGAGTATGTAAGTAATAGGAGGGCAAGATAGCAGGTAGAAGTAAAGTAGAGGAGAGTAGAGAAGTAAAGTAGAGAGGAGTAGAATTTGTTTGGGTAAGTATATTTCTATGTATATATATGTTTATATACATATCTATATGTATAAAGAAACATCTAAACTTAATTGTAGCCTTGTGGGGGGGAAGAACAAAGTGAAAAAGTGCATAGCAGAGAACAAAAGAAAACTTACTCGAAGCAAAGAAAAGCTGGACAGTTCTCAACACAGTGTATTATTTATCATATAGGCTTTCTTGAAATGAAAACATTTTTACATATTTCAAATCCTCTCTTTATGTTCTGCTGTGCACATGATGTGCTTTTTTTCTTTCTTACTTTGCATTTAAGTTCCAATATTTAAGTTTATGACATTTTTATTTCTTCTGTATTCTGTATTTGTGTTCTGACGTTTGACTCTAAAATAAACCTTAAAAGAAAACAAAAGTAGATGAACTCTTTTTACCCTGGTGTGCAAGATAATGATTTTTTTTTGTACCACTCTTGTTCTGCCCTGAGGTTTTTCTCTAAGAGAAAGAGATGAGAGGAACCTATGGCTTCTTTTTGAAAGGGGGAGAAATTGATGTGCTTCATAGCCTTAGGAATTAACAAAAGAATCAAGGTTGGAGCTTAAATAGGACTTGACTAAATATTAAGACCATAGAAATAAATTCTCTTTCCATTTCAGTGAATTGCAAGAATAATTACTTTTGAGATTTCTTATAACTAACTTTTTGTTTTAAATTTCACCGTTCTCCCTGTAGTTACTAGCTAAGCAGAAAGCCTTAAAGGATTATTTTATTGTAGAAATGAACAGAATAATGTTTTCAATGAACTAAAGGAGTAAGAAATCATTGGAATCTCAAGGAGAATAGGATTTTTCTAGTCTTGTGTATTGCAGTAATTTTTCAAGGTTACTAATTCCTTTGTAAGTTTTAATTCCACCCCTCCTTTCTTTCTTTTGCTTTATCATTTCCATTAACATTTATTAAGAACCTTCCATGTACAATAGCACTGTACTTGGCATAGGGTGGTGCAAGGGGGGAGGTTGGGTACAAAGATAATAAAAAAGGACAATTGAAGTTCTTTCAACACAATAGGGAAGATAATAACTAGCTGGCTAGCATTTAAATAGTTGTTTAAGATTTACAAAGCAGTTTACAAATACAATTTCGTTTGATCCTAGCAACAACCCTGGGAGGTAGGTGCCATTTTCCAGATGAGGAAACTGAGATAAAATGGATAAGGTTACATAGCTAATAAATGTATGAAACTGAATTTAAACTCAGGCCTAACTCTGGGCCTGACACTCTACCTAGCAGCCATATACACAAATATATTTGATACAGGAATATTATAAGGGCAAAATATTTTAAGGTTCAAACAAAGTGCTATAAAAAGTTTTGAAGCCCTCATTTCTATCTTTTAGAATCTCTACCTTTCTTTAAGGCTCAGCTCATGTGTCACCCAAGTTAAACCTTTTCTAATTTCTTTGTTAGTGCTCTGCCTCTCTCATTAAATTATCTTGAATTTGTCCAGAATATAAGCTCCTCAGAGATAAGCACTATATTCTTTAGTGTTCTGTATATAGTAGTAATTGTTGTTGCTGTCATTATTAAATACAAGCTTAATATGGGCTTGTATTAAATTGAATTTTCAGATGGGAAGGGGGGAATCAGGGAAGTATTTATGAATAAGGGCAACTTAATTGAGCCTTAAAGGAAGAGAAGGGTATCAATAGACAGTGTCCTGTTCAAATACACATAATCTAGAGAAAATAGAAAATCTAGAGAAAATAATCTAGAGAAAATAGTGGATCATAGGATCATAAATTTAGAGCTGAAAGGAATCTTGTAATTTATGTAGTTTTACATAATGAGAAACTAAGGATCAGAAAAGTTAAATGACTTGCCTAAGGTCACATAGGTAACAAGTAGATCTAGCTTTTGAAGCCAGAGCCTCTTAGTCCAAATCTAGCCCTTTTCCTAGTTTCCTCTGATATCCGTAAGTTTTCTCAGTGCTAAACATCTCTAGTTCCTTCAACTAGTCTTCTTATGTCTTTGTCTCAAGGCCTTTTATCATCCTACTTGCCCTTCAGTTTATCAGTATGGGCCGAATAAACTTCTTTCCTACAATGGAAAGTAGTCATTATATTAATCCATTCCATTTTGAAAACTTTTTTATCAAGTGCTTTCATATGATATGTTGCTTTTCCCAAGTCATCCATCTCAAATTATTTTGAACAAATTACTATACAAACTTTAGCCTGGGAAAAAAACTGTGTAATTAAGTTTTCAATAATTATTGATTAGGCTGTTTTCTGGTTAGAGCAAAAACTGAAATGAATCAAATTATAGGACCTGAAAATTCATCAATTGTGGATTGTTGTTGTGTTTCTCCTTTTTTTTCAAGGAGGACTGTGACATCAGAGAAAGGATGACATAATTTGCAGTTGACTGATTTGAGTGAGGGGGGATTGTGCAAGGTCATCAGCCTCACTTTCTTCTGGAGAGCCAACTGGATCCATTGATCAGATATTCATCAGGATGACTGGAGATCACTCAGGATACAATGGGAGACCCTGACCATTTTAGGCTAAGGCCTTTTCAGGTTCTCACTTTGAGTGAGATAGACCGCATTCAGCGAATAGGCTTCCTTAAGAAGTGAGTCAAGGGATGGCCCCTTTAATTAGAAAAAAAGGGAAAAAAAATCAAGATGGAAGAGGAAGATCCTCAGGGTTGCTGTTCCAAAGAGAAACAGTTACCATTGACGGAGGGAGGGAGGGAGGGAAGGAAGGAATTAATTCAGCTCAGTCCTTAGAGGGTCTACCTAATACTTTGGATACCGAGATATGCTAAATTTTCTAGCACTCCTACAATCCTCAGATTCTGAGGTTAGTATGAATGCATTTGGAAAATCAAAAGATATTCATGTGTGTTTTGAAGCTGACAGTTAATCAAAGAATTAATGTGAGAACAGGTATTTGATACTGTAAGTAAGAGCTTCTCTCCTCCCCCTCAAAAACTGCCTTGTATTTATTATGCTTTTTCCACATGACAACCTTTCTAATATTCGAAGACAGAAATCTGGTCCCTGTCCAAAAGTCATAGAGATAAATTCAAGCAATATTAAGTAGGCCGTAGGCCAGTTTGCCTGAATAGTAGAGTTCATGGAGGGGTGTAATGTTCAGTAAACTTGAAAAGATAGGCTAGAGGCACATTATGAAGGCCTTGGAAAGCCAGAGCATTTGGTCTTTAATTCTAGAAACAATAGGAAGTCACTACAGTTTTTTGATTAAGAGAATGACATAGTCACAACTGTGTTTTGGGAAAATCATTTAGGAAAATCTCTGTGGAGAAGGTGTTAGAGAGGGGTAAGAAACTTGAGGTAGAGGGATCAGTTAAGAAACTATTGTAATAGTCCAGTTGAGAGTTGAAAGCCTGGATTAAGTAGTGACTTACGTGTGAGTATAGAGAAGGGGAAAAGTCTATCAGGTATGAAGATAGAATTAGCAATATTTGGCAACTGATAGGGTGTAGAATGAGATACAGAAGACTCCAAGACTCAGAATTTGTTAACTTGGAGAAATGGAAGGATGGTGGTTAATAGAAATAGGGAGATTTTGGGGGAAAAGATATAAATTCATTTTTAAAAATATTGGTGGAGCCATGTATCTGTACTCTGTCCCTCTCTTTCTTACTCCTATCTCTAAGTGGAGAATGTACCATTGAATGCCTTCCTATTTCCATTTTTAAAAGTAGCTGGAGTCGGATCTTGTTACAGTTGCCTTTTTTCAAGAGTAGGCAAGGATTGTGAAAAGTTGCTTGTTTTTCTGTGTTTGATTTCATTTGATTACACAAAGCTGTTAAATAGTTAACAAACTTTTTTATTTTTGTTGTTGCCATTTATGCCAATACTATGTTGGGGAAAGGAAGTTGGATGTTGTTCTTTTAGATTTTTGTATGTGTATCCTTTGGTGAAGTGTGTTTTAGTATTTTTGTTTTCTTGATAGAGGTATAGATTCTTCACGGCAGCTAGGTGGTACAGCGGATAAGAGTGCCAGGTTTAGAGTCAGTAAGAATTGAGTTCAAATCTGGCTTCAGACACTTACTAGTTTGTATGACCTTGGGCAAGTCACTTTACCCTGTTTCCCTCAGTTTCCTCATCTATAAAATGAACCAGAAAGCCAACTACTCCAGTATCTTCGCCTAGAAAACCCCAAATGGGATCATGAAGAGTTGGACACCACTGAAATGACTGAACAGCAACATATGTTCTTCCTTAAGTTCTTGATTATATTGTAATGTATTTAGTGTATTTCGTGAGTTATTTTCTTACTTACAGAGCACTTAAAGCTCCTTGCTCATGAACTTTGTCTCTACTACAGAATACCCTCTTCTCTGATACTGTGTTCTGAAGAATAAATAGAATTCAGAAAAAAAAATAAACTTCCCACCATCTTGAATATTTTCCTAGTATACTACAGTGATCTTTTCCTTTTCTTAACTCTTATGGATAGAACTTATATCCATGTTACTCATTTGGCCCTTATTTTATATTGCCTTGAAATGTTATTTTTTTATGTGTTCCATAGCCATAAGAATTTGCAAAGGAATACATACATATACACATATGTGTGTGCATAAATGCATGCCTCTTTTTATCTACCATGCTATATATTAATTAGGCATCCCACAAATGTATATTATTGACTTTTAAATCTGGAAGTGCCAGGTTGAATTTTTATTCAGTTTTCCTGTAATATATGTATATACATATATTTTAAATATGGGACTCACATATGACTGAAGTTTGAGGATTTGCTAACTAGAGGCTCATTACTAGCTTGAACACTGCAGAGTTTTAGAAAAGATTTAACTTCTGGTGGTGGATATACTGAGAAAACCTGAGATTCATCAAGTATGTTGTAAAACATAATTAAAGATGCTACTAACCTACTAACAGCACTGGGCCTTGCCTCTAGTAGATGCTCAGTCAATGTTTATGATACAGAGAAAAGACCCCTGGACCTAGAATCATAAAGATCTAGAATTTATTCTCCTACGTAACACTTAGGAAATTATGATTCTGGGCATGGTTCTGTTTCATCATGTTAAATGAGGATTGTTCATGTTCTGCCTACCTCATAGTATTGTTGTAAAGAAAGTGTTCTATAAGTAACTATATAAACTATTGTCATTGGTGTGAATGAAGTTTTTAAAGTTTTTTTTAGACATTGATTTCTTTTTTGTGAAATAATCTGAATGATCTGAGGTATGTTATTTTATTTTTATTTTCTAGATGTAAAAAAAGATTGGTCAGATCATGCCTTGTGGTGGGAAAAGAAAAGAACTTGGCTACTTAAGACTCATTGGACCTTGGATAAATATGGTATACAAGCTGATGCTAAACTTCAGTTCACACCTCAGCACAAATTGCTTCGCCTACAGCTCCCAAACATGAAGTATGTGAAGGTGAAAGTGAATTTCTCTGATAGAGTGTTCAAAGCTGTTTCTGACATCTGTAAGACTTTTAGTAAGTATCACTTCATTTCTTTGTTTAAAATGCCCTGAATATCAGCGTTCTATATCTGTGTGCTGAATATTTAGCTGACATGTTTTTCATTGAGGAGCAGCACGAAACAGTAGAAAGAAAGCCAATAAAGGCTGAGTTCAAGTCTTGCCTTTCACCACTGAATAGTTGAAAGGCATGCATTTAATTTCTCAATGTCCAGGTTACTCTCTGAGACTTAGTTTTAGACAGGGAACTTCTACACCGTGAAATTGTGAGTCTGGATCCCAGGTCTGCAAAAAGAAAATCCTTTCAGAAGTTCCTAAGGAAATTAAAATATAAAAATATACTTTTCCTAAATGTTGGATTTTGACCCCATTCCTTTATGTTCTTTATTATAATTTAAGATATATAGTTATTGAAGCAGGGTGAAAAGTCAAGGAATATATTGTGGATTTTTCAGTATCATGTAGTGGAAAGAGTAATGGACTTGGAGACAAAAGTCCTATGTTTAAGTGTGTCCTCTTCCTTAGTAGCTGTGACTTTAGGTAAATTATTTATCTTTTTTGAGTTTCAGTTTCCTTATGTTTTTTAAATACATTTTTAAGTGATGTATTTTTCATTTTAATATCCCCATAGTTTCCCCTGGCATTCCTTCCACTCCCTGAGAGTCATCTCCTATAACAAATATTAAGATGAAAAAAAAGAAAGAGGAAAAAAATCAGAATTGTTGATCAGTACATCAAAAAAGTCTCATAATATGTACAGTACTTGGGGACCTTCTACTTCTGCAAAAGTGTGGAGTGGAAATATCTTATCCTGTCTCTTGAACTGTGCTTGTTCTTTTGGCAACATTCACTTTTGATTGGTATATGTAATTCTTGCTGTTTACATTGTTATAATCATTGTGTATATTGTTTTATTGGCTCTGCTTTACTGCATCAGTTCATGTAAATGTTAACATGCTTCTCTGAATTTATCACGTTCATTATTTCTATAATATAGTAATATTCCATTACAGTCATGTACTTCAGTAGTTTAACCATTCCTTAATCAATAGGTGTCACTCTGTTTTCTATTCTTTGCTGTCGCAAAAAGTTCTGCTATAAATATTTTGTTGTTTATGGAAACTTTCTTCTTATCAGTGGCCATTTTGGTAACCAGTTTGGAATTACGCAGAATGGTTTTACTGATTCACAGCTCTATCCAATGTGCCTATCTTCCCCACAACCACTCCAACATTGACTGCTGTGTCTTTTGTCATGTATGTCAATTTGCAGGGAGCATTCTTCTATAAAGTTGTTAGTAGTTTGCAATTCTTCCTTAAGAACTATTTGTTCATATCCTTTGACCACTTATCTTTTGGGGAATGGCTTTTGGTCATATACATATATGTGTATATGAAATAAGCATATATAATAAATGTATGTAGCAGATATACATTTTACCTCCATATATATATGTGTGTATGTATGTATATATATGTTTTGTGTGTGTGTGTGTGCTTGTGTGTGCCTGTGTGCTTGTGTACAGACTGCTTTCCAGTTTTTACGGAACTTTTTATCAGATAGGGAGTTTTTTCTCAGTAACTTATGTTTTCTCTTTTATGAAACACTGGATTAAGTTTCATTGTTTCTGATTTTTTCATTGTTTCCATTGTTTTCAAGGAACAATGTCTTGTTCCTTTGGCCTACTTCTCTTTTTTAATGACTGCCAGATGGTTTTGATTATTATTACTTTGGAATATAGTTTGCTCTTTGGAAGTACTGTTCCGCCTTTGGTCCTTTCAGAATTTCTCTTGATAAATCTTTGAGTGTCCAAATTCTGTATGATATTCCTTTTATAATACAATTGGTATAGAATTAAAATTGTAATTAACTTTTATATTGGCATTTTTATTATGTTGGTTGCTTTCTCCATTTTAAAGTGGAAATAGATAAAAATCATTGTATAAGGAACATGACCTTTATACTTCTTTCTTCAAATATAGCAGTGTTTGATTTTCATGATATTGATGGATTTCCATCACTTTTTTTCTTTATGGAAGATCTGAATAGGTTCCAAAGGAAATAATCATTAATGTGGCATCTTCCTTAGTAAGAGTCTGGCAATTTGAGTTCTGAAATGAAATGTGGATTGTTTTTGGCTTACTCAGTCATGTAATACATGTCTATAATGAAATATTACTGTACTGTAAAAAATGATGCCTGTGAAAAATTAAAGAAGCATGTTAACATGCTACATAAACTGATGCAGAGACAAAACCAACCTATACAACGTCGACAACAATGTAAACAGAAGGAACGCACATCAAAAGTGAATATTGCAAAAAAGAACAATTTTATGTTCAGCCATAAAAAAAAAAAAAAATATGAGCAGTAAAGATAGGTACCCTGTGTTGAAAATTGTTGGGGTTTTGTTTTTGTTTTTGTTTTTGGTACCTGACCAAAGCAAGTTTTGTAGTTTTGTAAAGAACTATTTTTTGGGCTTTAAAATACAGAATTGTAGCCTAATTTTACCATTTTAATTCTTCAGTCTTTAGTTGTTCACAGTGATTTTTATTACACCTATCATACTAAGTGAATCCTTTTAAAAATTCCTGATTTATTGTATATGAAAAGCAAAATCTTCATTTGAGATCAACTAAAGTGTTCTCCTAATTCAGAGTAGGCTTTAACATAAAATCAATATCCTAAATTAAAGGACTGGAACATGAAGAACTGTCATTGTTGGTAACATTTTAGTTTAATATGAATTCTGTGTATGAGAATGGACTTTGAAACTCAATCCTATTGATCTAGTATTTGTTATGGGGTTGGGGAAGAGTGTTGTATGTGAGCTTTCATGGGTGAATTGGTAAAGAGAGAAGTATTTTATTTCATGTCAAAATACCATTGACTCAGGGAACATTCTTACTTAGTGGTTCATGCACAAGAAAAAGAAATCTGAATTCTATGCCTAGATTTATTTGCTTTGAGACAAGAGGCAAATATTCAGCATTGTATTTTATTGTTTTCCACGGTGTTACAAATAGCTACCCTTTATTTTTCTTTTGAAAATTTTTAAACATTCTTTTAAAAAGTTTTTGAGTTCCATATTCTCCTTCCCATTGAGAAGGCAAACAGTATTAGTTATACATGTGAAGTCATACAAAACATTTCCACACTAGCCATGTGGAAAAAAAACAAAAAAAAGTGGGAGAAAGATAAAGTGGGAAAAATATGCTTCAGTCTGTACTTAGAGTTCATCAGTACTCTGTCTGAAGGTGGATGGTATTTTTCATTATGGGTCCTTAAGAATTGTCTTAGATCATTGTATTGATTAGAGTAGATGTTTTTTACAGTTGATCATCTTTAAAATATTATTAGTTTTGTGTACAATATTCTCCTGGTTCTGCTTACTTCATTTTGCATTAGTTCATATGAGTCTTCCTGGTTTTCCTGAAAACCTGTTTGTCATTTCTCACAGTATAATAGTATTCCATCACAATTATATACCACAACTTATTTAGCCATTCCCTAATTGATGAGCATTCCCTTATTTTCCATTTTTTTGCAACCACAAAAAGAGTTTCTATAAAGAATTTTGTACAAATAAGTCTTTTTCCCTTTTCTTTGATATCTTTGGGATACAGACCTAGTAGTGGTCAAAGAGTATGCACAGTTTTTTTAGCCCTTTGGGCAAAGCCAGATTGTTGGTTCTCCAGAATGGTTGAATTAATTCACAGCTCTACCAGCAGTGTATTAATGTCCCTATTTTTGATGTCCCCTTTATGTTATGTTAATCAATCTGACAGGTGTGAGGTGGTATCTTAGAGTTATTTTAATTTGCATTTTTCTAATCAGAAGTGATGTACAGCATTTTTTTTTATGTGACTATAGATGGCTTTGATTACTCTCTCCAAAAGCTGCCTATTCATATCCTTTACCATTTATCAGTTGGGGAAATGACTCTTATTTTTATAAATTTGTCTTAATTCCTTTTATATTTGAGAAATGAAGCTTTTATTAGAAAAACTTGGTTTAAATATTTTTTCCCAACATCCTGTTTTCCTTCTAATTTTAGTTGCATTCATTTTGTTTGTGGAAAGCCCTTTAATTTTATGTAATCAAAATTATCCATTTTGCTTCCCATGATCCTCTTTATCTTTTGTTTGGTCACAAATTCTCTTTCTGTCTCCATAGATAGTTAAATAATAAATAAATATTTAAATTTTTCTTTGCTCTTCTAATTTACTTATATCACCCTTTATGTCTAATTCATATACTCATTTTGACCTTATTTGGTATATTGTATGAGATGTTGGTCTATGCTTAGTTTCTGCCAAATTGCTTCTTAGTTTTCCTGGCAATTTTTGTCATTATGGTAAGTTCTTGCCCCCAAATCTTGGATCTTTGGTTTGTCAAACACTAGATTACTATGGTCATTTTACTGTTGTGTATTTTGTACCTAGTCTGTTTCACTGATCTACTATTCTTTTTCTTAGTCAGTTAATGGATAGCTTCATTATTACTGCTTTGTAATATAGAAAAGTTAAATAAATGTATCTTTGGAGAGACCTGAATATAAAACTTTCTTAACTGTATTGTGTGATATAGTTTCTTATTTTTTCCTAGATTTTTTGGTTAATATATAAAAGAGCTCAATTAGTGATATAAATGTGTTCAAAGGTAAACAAATTTCTTTCTCTTTGAATTGTAAAAGGGTTTGTTTTCTTTTTGGAAGGCTTTTTTTCTTCCTAGAAAAAAAGATTTTATATGAAACTGTGAATCTTACATTAACTTTAACAATTTAATATCAACATTACTGTGCTTGTCTGTGACCCTTTCTGAATAATTTTCTTTTCTTTCTTTTTTAAAAAACTTTATTTAGTATATTATTTTTCCCCAATTGCATGTAAAAACAATTTTTAACATTCATTTTTAACACTTTGAGTTCCAAATTCTCTCCTTTCCCTCCACCCCCACATTAAGAAGGCATACAATTTTATATAGGTTATACATGTGTAATCATGCAAACATATCCATAGTAGTCATGTTGTGAAAGAAAACACAACCAAAAATCCTCAAGAAAAATAAAGTAAAAAATCATGCTTCAATCTGTATTCAGATACCATTGGTTCTTTCTCTAGAAACGGGTAGCGTTTTTCATCATGAGTCCTTCAGAGCTGTCTTGGATTGATACATTGCCAAGAACAGCTAAGTCATTCATAACTGGCCATCTTATAATATTACTGTTACTTTGTATCTAGTATCTTTCACCTTGCATCAGCCCATACAAATCTTTTTAGGTTTTTCTGAGAGCAGCCTGCTCATCATTTCTAATAGTACAATGGTATTTCATTATAACCACATACCACAACCTGTTCAGCCTTTCCCCGATTGATGAGCTTCTCCTCACCTTATAAGTCTTTACCCTCAGAAAAGAGCTACTTTAGATATTTTTGTGCATATAGGTCCTTTTCCTTGCTATGTCAAAGGGTGTTGCATGGTTTTATAACCCTTTGGTCATAGTTCCAAATTGCTCTACAGAATGGTTGTATCAGTTCACAACTCCACCAGCAGTGCATTAAAATCTCATTTTCCCTACTTCCCCTCCAACATTTCTGTCCTATTAGCCAACGTAATAGTTATGAGGTTTTATCTCAGAATTGTTTTAATTAGCATTTCTCTAATCAATAGTGAGTTGGAATATTTTTTCATATTGCTATAAATATAAATATTTGATTACTTTATCTGGAAACTGATCATATTTTTGTTCATTTATTAATTGAGGAATGGCTGTTATTGTTATAAATTTGACTCAGTTCTCTGTATGTTTGAGAAATGAGACCTTTATAAAGAAACTTGCTTCACAGTTTTTTCACAGTTATTATTGCATAGTCCCCTTTCCCCCATTTATTCTATTGTCTCTCACCTTTCACCCTGTCCCTCCTCAGAAGTGTTTTGCTTCTGACTACCCTCTCCCCGGATTTGCCCTCCCTTCTATCACCACCACCCCTTTTAATCCCCTTCTCCTTCTGATTTCCTGTAAGGTAAAATAAATTCCTATACCTAACTGAGTGTGTATGTTTTTCCCTCTTTGAGCCAATTCTGATGAGAATAAGGTTCACTCACTCTCCCTCACCGTCTTCCTCATCCCCTGCACTGTAAAAACTTTTTCTTGCCTCTTTTATGTGAGATAATTTACCCTATTCTATCTCTTTCTTTCTCTTTCTCCCAGTACATTCTTCTCTCACCCCTTAATTTTATTTTTTACGTATCATCCCTTCATATTCAGTTCACACCTTTGCCCTTTGTCTATATGTACTCCTTCTAACTACCTTAATAATGGGAAAGATTTTATGAGTTGCAAATATCATCTTCCTATTTAGGAATGTAAATGTTAAAAATTATTAAGTCTCTTATGATTTCCCTTTCCTGTTCACCTTTTTATGCTTCTCTTGAGTCTTGTATTTGAAAGTCAAATTTTCTATTCACCTCTGGTCTTTTTATCAAGAATGCTTGAAAGTCCTCTATCTCATTGAATGCCCATTTTTGCCCCTGAAGGATTCTACACAGTTTTATTGGGTAGGTGATTCTTGGTTGTAATCCTAGTTCCTTTGCCTTCCAGAATATAATATTTCAAGCCATCTGATCCTTTAATAAAAAAGTTACTAAATCTTGTGTTATCTTGACTGTGGCTCTGTGATACCAAAATTGCTCCTTTCTGGCTGCTTGAACTATTTTCTCCTTGACCTGGGAGCTCTGGAATTTGGCTATAATATTCCTGGCAGTTTTCATTTTGGGATCTCTTTCAGGAGGTGATCAGTGGATTCTTTCTATTTCTATTTTACCTTCTGGTTCTAGACTCTCAGGGCAATTTTCCTTCATAATTTCTTAATAGATGATGTCTAGCCTAATTTTTTTTTTTGGTCATAGCTTTCAGGTAGTCCAGTAATTTTAAAATAATCTCTCCTGCATATGTTTTCCAGATCAGTTACTTTCCAATGAGGTATTTCACCTTTTCTCCAATTTTTTCATTCTTTTGGTTTGGTTTTCTTGATTTCTCATAAAGTCATTAACTTTCATTTACTGCATTCTAATTTTTAAGAAACTACTTTCTTCAGTGAGCTTTTGCACCTCCTTTTCCATTTGGCCAATTCTACTTTTTAAGGTCTTCTTTTCCTCATTGGTTTTTTGGACCTCTTTTATCATTGGCCTAGTCTGGTTTTTAAGGTGTTATTTTCTTCAGTATGTTTTTTGTGTCTTCTTTATCAAGCTGTTGACTCATTTTCCTCAATTTCTCACATCACTCTCATTTCACTTCCCAATTTTTCCTCTACCTCTCTTATTTGGTTTTCAGAATCCCTTTTGAGCTCTTCCATGGCCTGAGACTAATTCATATTTTTCTTGGAGGCTTTGGGTGGAGAAACTTTGACTTTGTTGTCTTCTTCTGAGTGTGTGTTTTGATCTTCCTTGTCACCATAGTAACTTTCTAAGGTCAGAATTTTTTCTGTTGTTTGCTCATTTTCCTAGTCTATTACTTAACTTTAACTCTTTGTTAAAGAAGGGCTCTGCTTCCAGGGTGGAGGGCACACTGTCTCCTAAGCTTCAAGGGTTTTGTGCAGCTGTTTTCAGAGATACTTCTAAGGACCTCTAAGTTTTCAGTTTTTCCAAGGTGATTTGATCTGAGGACAGGTGTTACTCCTTTCCTGGCCTATACTCTGGTCTGTGAGTGACTGCCCTGCCCCTGTGACAAGGGTCCCTGCTTCACTGTGGATGCAAGCTCTGCTATTCCAGTGTTCTTCCTTTCCCTGGAACTGCTACTACTGAGGACTGTGACCTGGATGTCAGTATGGGCAAAGCAACTGAATACTGCTTCAGTGCCAGTAGAAAGACCCCTGTAAACTCCTTCTGACCAATCATTTGACCCCCCCCTTACTATCTGTGGGTTGAGAGCTCCAGAAGCAGCTGCTGCCGCTACTGATTTAGTTGCTCACAAGGCTTGCCCCTGGTGTGCTGGAGCTGAGTCTGTGATGGCGTAGCCTGGACTGGACTGTGCTCCACTGTCACCCGAGTGAGAGAGACCTTTCCTGTTGACCTTCTAAGTTGTCTTTGGCGTCTGTGGGCTGCGAGGTGTGGAAACCACTGCTCCTACTCCTGATTTAGTCACTCCCTTGACCTGCTCTGGGTTTGCTGGGCCCTGGCCGGAGCTGGGTGCAGCCTGTGCTAGACTGTGCTCCTCTCTTACCCTGGTGCAACACACCTTTCCTGTTGACACACCCAGTTCTTTTGTACTGGAAATTTGTTTCATTCTGTCTTTTTGTGGATTTTGCTGCTCTAGAATTTATTTTGAGTCATTTTTAAAAGATATTTGGAGGGATTTGGGGGAGAGATTAGAAGAGTGCCTATCTTTATTCTTCTTGGTTCCTCTTTTCTTCCTTTCTTTTCTTTTCTATGCACTAAAAAAAAAAAGTTTCAGTGACACTCTTTTCTTTCTTTTCAACACTGTCAATATCCCCACACTTCTAATCCACTTCTCCTGGGAATCCCCAAGTGTTTCTGAATCTGCCGTTTTTATAACATTCCACAGTTTATTTGTGAGGCATTATTTGTTTATTCTTCTCAAATGATGGGTACTCACTTGTTTCCAGTTTCTGTTACAACAAAAAATGCAGTTATAATTATTTTTGCCCATATAGGTTCTTTTTTGGGGAGGGGGGGGAGGTAAAGAGAGCTCTTTTTAACAAGGTCAAAGGAAACTGTTGAAGATCTAGAACAGGAAAAACTCAAAAGAAAAGTAAACCAGGATGAAGTGCTCCTCACCTATTGGCAGACAGTTGTTGGACAGTAAGTATGGACAGAGTCCTATGTTTTCAGATTTATCCAGTATAGAGATTTGTTTTGCTCAACTCTACTTATTTGTTAAGAAGAAGGTTCTTTGGACAGGGAGAATTATTGGCAAGTGACAATTTTTTTTTTTTGAAGAAAATATCAATAAAACAAGTTAGTTGATGGAAAAAAGTTGAAAAGTTTTGTGAAAAGGTACCAAATTTGAATGAAAGTACCTTCATAAAATTGAATTTTTTATAAATCTCTCATAAAAATTTGTAATCTTCAAATTCAGAACTAGCATTCAATCTCTGCATTCTTTGAATATGTTAAATTAATATTCAGGAACTAAATGTTCACTTGTTGAAGAATGTATTTCTAAAATCTTGTGATTAAGAGGAAGTTTTCCAAATACAATCCTTTTTTTTTCCAGTAATCATATTTAAAATGCATTGCATTTTCAAAGAGATATTCCCCGGTAGGAGGATAAGAAATGTGGCGCTAAACAAAATATGCTGCGTGTTGCCAATATGCTCTGCCTTTTGATATGCTCCTCCTCTTTGCTCCATAGAGATAAAATATCTAATACATGCAAGAGAATGGAACTTGATGTACCCGTTGCCTTCCTGAACAAAGTCTTCTAGGGTACTTTTAAGTCCTATTTCTTTGAATGCAATGGTTTACTTCCATCTTTTGACTTAAATCGACTATGAGTTAAACAAGCACAGGTTCTGGGATAGGACTCATTTCTTGGTATGTGAAATCTGGATTTGAATTGTAACTTCCATGCAGATAATCTAAATTTTCTCTAGTGTTTTCACTTGTCAGCTGTTTTATCCACTGTCACTGACTTTAGGGAGGCTATGCTATTTAAATTGACTGGGGGCCTCAACCATAGGATACAAAGAAAAGCAAATCCTATTCATAAGAGTTTTTTGTATTCATGAGTGGTAGTTCTGCCACATCATTCAAAAAAAAAGTAATTGTATTGCCTCGTTTAAGATATTTGTTTACCAGAATTGGAAAAAATAGATTGTCTTATTGTAGAAAGCACTGTGGAAAGGAATCTTATATCCCCGACAAAATTGTGTATAAACCCTAGATTTCCATAGAAAGGTAGACAAATTAAAAAATGGAAAAACTCTTCTTCAGGCCATTGTTGGTGTGGGAAGACAGTTGAATGGCATTGCGGACAAGAGGTCAAGGCTTTTCATATTTGAATAAGGAAAAAGCAAAAGTGAAAGTTTTAAGTCAATTTAGTATCATGGCTGTTATTTTCTAAACATAATTAGTGTTCTTGGATTTCAGTTCTTGAAAACTGTAAAGATTAAAGAAGGTACTTTTCAGTGTAAATTAAATTCAGTTTAAATTAAATTCAGTTTAAATAACAGTGCATGTTTGATAATCACTGGAGTTTCATTAGTTGTAATACTGAAACTTGGGCTTTTAAATGGAATATGTTTTGAAGTAGTTTTGCATTTTCTTGTCATTTATATGCTTCTCCATAATCAAAGGTTTATCATGCTGACACTCTGGTTTCAGTATAACTAGCTACTTAACTTAAAGTCAGTACTTGCATCTACTAGAAGAGTGGTCACTTTCTTTCAGATGAGAACTGAATTTTTAGTAGTATTATTTGTATATTTAAACTTTGACAAAACCTGCTTATTAATAAAATGTGTGACCTTTATAATACCATATTTTTACATATAAAAAAGTATAATATACATTTAAAAAACCGCATTTACTACCTTACTCTGTTTATTTAAAAGATAAATAATCTATTTCCTTTCCTACATTGTTAGTTATTAGGAACATTATAGATGTGACACAGTAATTCATATTAGCTGCTGACATTTTCTAAACTTTTACTCATTTTTAACGTAAATGTTTTAAGAATGTAATTAAGTTATTTAACACTCTTCCCAAACTGGGCACTATAAATGATGCAGCCTAAGAATTACATTTCTTCCTTTGAAAACTAGTTACATTCCCCTTTGGGCATAACCTCTTACTTGCTTTTTTTTTTTTTTTTTTTGCTTTATTGCATGTATAAATGTGAGAAGGCAACCCTTCTCAAGATCAAACCTGTTGGAATACTATTGATGGGATACTTACTCTGGGAACTCTCTTGAACCCTCCTTCCCACTTGATATGGCTTTGCCTGAGGCCATGAGCTTTTCTTTATCATCTTGTCCAATTGCCTTGGCTATTTTCCACTCTTGATTATGTCAAAATATCTATACTCATATCTGTTGCCCTTAGACTAGCCTTCCTTTGTTTGTTCCCTACAAGACCCTCCAAAAATCCCTGCTCCAGTCACTCTGGACTACTTGGTCACTCTTAGATCCTTCCCACAGTCTTTCTCTAAATAATATCTTTCTTGTCTCTGTGAAGGTGCTCAGACTCAATCTAGCTCAGATTCAGTCTGGCCCTCTTGTCCCTACAAAGTTCACAGATTCTTAGACTCCCTTCTTAAGAGCCTACCCAGTATGGCTAATCTTTAATAAACTTTTTCTTTGGCTAAAAAGAAGGCTTGTGTCAAATTCATTTGGACAGGATCCAGCATGTTGCTATTTTGGGGTCTCGAGCACCCCTAACCTCAACACTATGTGTTAGATTTTTTTACTTGGACGTATTCCTTTCCTCCCTACCTCCATCTCTTCTTTGAATTTTAAAGTGTAGTGACTGACTTGTTAATTTTTGAGTTCCTCAGACTTTTATTTATAGGTATTTTTCCTTTTAAGATGATGTAACTTTTTGACTTACAAAATATAGGATATGGAAAGCTTATTGGGTATAGTTTTAATTTTAGTCAGGGAAGGCTGAAAGGTTAGACTTTTCAGTTTTGATTGAATGGAATAAGGAAATTAATTAAAAATTATTAGTGGTTAATAGTAATAGTTTAATAGCACAAAATACTCTGGAGAGTGCTAAGTAGAGAGTCAGATTTAGGGTTATAAAAAAGAAAAATAAAGAAGCATTAATATTATAATAGCCAAATATGGTATTAAGAATTTTTAAATTTAAAAACTTTATAGGATTTAGAACTGGAAGGGATGTCATAGATGATTTAATCCAACCCTCTCATTTTAGTGTGCAGAAAACTGAGGACCAGAGAAGTTTAAATGGTTTGATCAGAGATAAGTGACACGCCTGAGGTCATGCAATTAGTGTGTCAAGCATTTTGCAAACTTTTAAAGTGATTTAAAAGTATCAGTCATTCATTGTTATCATTCACATAGCTACTCTCACAATTTAATTCTTTTGGTCTGTTGGATATTTTGGTGTGTTAAGATGTTTTGGGAACTTATTTGGAAATTTAGATGTCTTTTTCAGTCAGTGGTTAGATTATTTGAGATAGGACTGGATAACAGTAAACCAAATCCTGATTAGGAAATCCAAGAAAAGAAGTCATTTTTCTGGCCTAGGTCAGCATAAGGAAACAGAGAGGTCTGTGGGATGGGATCTGGCCACCACTGAACTGCACGGAGCACTCCACTACCCAGCAATTATGGCTCTGCTGTTGGTCAGGAAACACTGAGGTAGTAAAAGATATAGAAATGAGTGCCATCTGGCAGCCCCATGGCTCACTATCCAGTTTCAGGTTTACATCCAGGCTAGGCTGGGGAGGAGAATCCTGTTAGAAGCATTTATAGTAAATCGAAACACATGTCCACTTTGCCCATGTCTGAAATACATATATACATACACACGCACGGACACACACACACACACACACACACACACACACACCATATAGTACCTTATTCGGCACTCTGAGTCTGTTGTCTTTCAGGAGGTAGGTAGCATGTTCCTCTAGAATAATAAGTTGGTCATTATGTTGTTCAGAGTTCGCATGTTCTTAAAATATTGTTTTTGATATATAAATTGTTCTATTACTTCTGTTCACTTCAGTCCATTGGTTCATACAAATTTTCCTGGGTTTTTCTGAAATGATTCCTTTTATCATTTCTTATAGCATAATAGTGTTCCCTCACATGTATGTACTGTAACTTGATCAGATTATTTCCTAATTGATAGACATTATGTCAGATACCAAATCTTTGCCACTTCAGAAAGAATTGTAAATGTTTGTTTTGCTTTGGGTTATTCCCTTTATCTTCCCTTTTTCAAAATGACCCTTCTTCCTTTTCCTCCTGTTTCCTTGTTGAGTGAAATGTATTTTTGTACTCAACTGTATGTGCATGTGTATTCCCTCCTTTGACCAGTTCAGATGAAAGTGAATTTCAAGTGTTAGCTTGTTCACTCCCTCCTTCCTTCTTGTTTGTATAAACTGCCTCTGTGCTCCAGTTTCCCAGCCTTCTTTTCACTGTCCTCTCCCTAGTATAATTTCTCTTCCTTTCCCTTTTCTTTCTTTTTAAAATCATCAACATATAACAAAACCATTCCCATGCTTTCCCTTCAAACTAGACTCCCATTACAATCCCTGATGATATGGTTCAGAGGGAATACCTAGCCCTTTATCATTCATTGTTTGTTCATGTTTACCTTTTTGTGTTTTTCTCAACTTCTGTGTTTGAACTTCACAGTTTCTATACAAGTCTGGTCTTTTCATCAGGAATGCTTGGAAGTCCTCTCTTTCGCTAAAAGTCTAATAATTGCCCTATAGAATTATACTGGTTTTTTTAGGCAAAGTTACTCTTAGCTGTAAGCCTAGGTCCTTTAACATCTGGAACATGATACTTTAAACTCTCCATATCATTATAGTGGTGTCTGCTAAAAAGTTGTAGGCATCAGAAAAATTCCTCCATTGACCCCAAAAGGGAGAACCTTTGATGGTCCAGTCCTATTCTTTCTAGGTACCTGAGTGCTGGGCCAACCCCATAGCCAGTGTCCAGGAATCAGTGTCAAAAAAGATCTGCCCCATGCCTCAAGGTCTTCTCACATGCAGTCCATTCCAGTTGTTTTGGCAGGTAGACTCCCAGGTATTTTATATACTCTGTAATAGTTTTCAGTGTAATTTCTTTCTTTATGTTTTCCTATTCAGTTTTGTTGGCTATATATAGAAATGCTGATGATTTATGTGAATTTATTTTATATCATACACCTTTGCTAGTTATTTCATTTAGTTTTTTAGTTGACTTTTTAGAGTTCTCTAAGTTCACTATTATATATCTACAAAAAATGATCATTTTTTTTCCTTTTTTGTCTATGCTTATTCCCCAATTTCTTTTTTCTTGTTTTATTGCTACAGCCAACATTTCTAGCACTCTCTAAAGAGTACTAGATATCCTTGCTTTGCTATTGATCTTATTGGAAAGGCTTCTGGTTACCTCATTATATATAAAATGTTTCCTCATTGTTATAGTTATAGGTGAGTATTAGCATTTAGGTATAATTAACATTATGAAAAGATGAGTTTATTCTTGTGTTCAATATGAATGGGTGTTATTTTTTTCAAAGATCGTATGATATTTGTTGTTCTTGTCATTAACACAGTCATATGGTTACAGTTTTCTTAAGATTGGACCATTCTTTCATTCCTGGTATAAATCCAATCTGGTCATCATATATTATCTTTGTTACTGTCTATAGTATCCCTTGGTATATTTTATTTAAGTTGTTTGTATCAATATTTACTAGATTTGAAGCTTTCTCTTATTTTCCCTGATTTATCGAAATCATGCTTCTATTATAGAAGTAATTTGGTAGTATCTTTTCCTTTTTTTTTCAAATAACTTTTAAATGCCTTGGAGAGTTCATTTGTAAATCCATCTGGTCTTGAGTATTTCTTCCACACTTTGGGAGCTTATTTTTTGGCTTATTTAATTTCTTTTTTCAAGATTGAGTTAAATCCTGTATTTGTATCAATTTCAGTATCTCATTTTTATACATATAAATCCATTTCATTTATATTGTCCCTTGTTTACTTTTTTGTTTTTTGATAATGATTTATCTGTTTTATTTTTTTAAAAAACTGAGTACCCAGTTATATTTATTAATTCTATGATTCTTTTCCTTTCAGTTTTGTTTATTCTTTGATTTTTAGGATTTCCAATTTTGCCATTATAATTGGACTTTTAAAATTTTTTGAGTTTGATGGGTAATTTTTTGATCTATTCTTTATTTCTTGTATTGGTGAAAGTGTTTATAAGTAGAGTGTACACTTTCCCCAAAGACTGCTTTAACTGTAACCCCAACATTTTGCTATGTTGTCCCATTGCTATCATCATCCTTAATGAAATTATCTGTTGTTTCTATGATTTATTCCTTGACCTAACTTTTCCTTAGGGTTGTTTAGTTTCTAATTAATTTTTAATAATTTCTTCAATAGCCCTTTATTGAATCTAGTTTTTATTACACTGTGGTCCACAAAAGATGTGCTTTCTGTTTTTCTACGTTGGTTTTGAAGTTTTGTGAGCTAAATACATGTTCAGTTTTTATAAATGTGTCATGCACTGCTGAAAATATGTATATTTCTTTCTTTTACTCTTCAGAATTTACCAGAGATCTTTTCTCTCTAACTTACCTAAAAATCTGTTAGGTCCTCAGCTTCTTTCTTAGTTAACTTTAAAAAAAAATTAGATTTATTATCTAAGTCTGAAAAGAGCACTTGAAGCTCACAACTAGTAAGAGTTTTGCTATTTCTCAGTTAACATTTTTCCAGTTACTTTGATTCCATGTCAATGAGTAATATGTGTTGATCGTTTTAAGCGTCATGTAGTTTCCCTGTTTATTTCTTTTAATAGCTATTCATCAATCTCCACTTTTAGAAATTTGCTTGAAGTGTTATGTTCTGCTCTCTCCCCTAAATTTTAGTAATAATTTTTTTTAAAAGGAAAAAGAAAGAGGGGAAAGGGGGTAGAAGGAGGAGGAAGAAAGAAGAGGAATGTAATAAGACTTGATGATGATAATGATAATGATTTTATGGCAACTGACTGATGAATTTAAGGCAACTAGGTGCTACAATGGATAGAGTGCTGGGCACAAAGAGCTGAGTTGAAATTCAGCCTCAGACAAATCACTTAATTTCTATGTGCCTCAATTTCCTCAACTCTAAAATGGGGATAATAATACCACCTGCTTTCCAGGGTTGCTATGAGCACCAAATGAGATGATATATGTAAAGCTCTTAGAACAGTGCCTATCATGTAGGATCCATACAAATACTATTATTGTTATTAATTTAACTCTAGAGATATTTGTGTTTTAAGTGTTTTTAGATTTTACTGTCTAATTTCTTCTGCCAACTTCCTCCATTTTGTGAGTAAGCTTATCCTTTTTACATTCAGCGTTAGAATAAGGGTAGGGATTGGATCTGTAATTTTATTATTATAGAGGACTCCCTGGTGAAGAGTCTTCATGTACCAATGCAGTTTGGCATGTTCTCTGAAAATTCTGTTCTTAAGAGAATTGCCTAGAGCAGAGAAATTAAGCTAGTTTGCCCAGTGTTACACAACCAGTGTATGTCAAAGGTAGGATTTGGACCTAAATCTTCCTAAGTTCAAGGATGGATCTCTATCCACTATGCCAGACTGTTGTGTTATTATTTTTAATTATGTATTGCCCTCCATCATAATATCTTATTCTTTTTTCTTCTTCTCTATCTTCTTCCACATCCCCTACCTCACAAAGAATGTGGTGCAGAAATAATTCTAATAATCTATAGCTGAAATGTTCTGTACTCACTCCCCTGCCTTTGTCTCTTTACAGATCCCAGTCATCTGTCTAGCTCTTCTACTTTCTTTTTAATTCTCGTTTTATTATCAACCCTTCAAAGATAAAGGGTTTGGTTTTTTTTTTTTGCTTGTTACTCTTAGCTATCCCCAATCTAGTCAGATAGCCACCACGCCAGTTCAGATCTGTATCACCTCTTCCCTAGATTATATTGATAGCCTCCTAATTAGGCTCTCTGCCTCCATTCCTTTTGTGTAGCTGACAAAGGGATGTTCATAAAGGATAAGTCTAACCAGGTTATTCCTCTACTCAAGAAGCCTCATTGCTCAGGATAAAATGCAGGCTTGTCTGTCTGGTACTGAAAGCTCTTCACAGTCTGATTCCAGTTTCTCTTTCCAGACTGATCACACATTACTCTACCTCATGTTGTTTATAACCTTGCTAATAAACTGACCAATGACCCATTTCCTTTATGTGATGTTCTGTCTCTTGTCTCCATACCTTCACTTCTTAAAATCCTCAGTTTCCTTTAGTGGAAAAGTCAGGTACAACTTCCTGCAAAATGTTTCCAGATTTCTGTCAGTTGTTGGTACCTTCCTCTTAAAAAAACCCAAAACACTTTGTATTTAATATGCATGCAGAGGAAGGTACCAACAGCTGACGGAAATCAGGAAACTGAGGATTTTAAGAAGTGAAGGTGATGAAGAAAGGCACCCCAGGTATGAGGGACTATCCTGTACAAAGGTATGGAGACTTATACTTGGATTGGATCTCGGTGTAATAGTGGGAGTAATATCCAGTGATGCTGGAAAAATAGGGTGGAGTCAGGTTATGAAACATTTTAAAAATAAAAAAGAAGAGTTTATATTAGACTTTAGAGGTAATAAGTTACTAGAATTTGTTGAGCATAGGAGTAACATGGTTACACTTGTACATAAAAAAGATCACTTAGCCAAGCAGTGTTAAGCAGTGTGGCGAATGGACTAGAGTAAGGTAGGTTCTTGCTCTGATTTAGATGAGAGTTGATGGGGGTCTATCACTAAAGTGATAGTTGAGTAAAGATAAAAGGTTGATTTTGTAGGATGTTGTAGAGATAGAAGTAGCAAGATTTGGCAATTTATTGGATAGATAAGTTATGGCAAAATGAGGAGTCCTAATTAATGCCAAAGTTACAGATTGAAAGGTTAAGAGAATCATAATGCCTTCAACAAAAATGGAGAAGTTTGGAAGAAGTATGCATTTAAGGGGAAAATTAATGAGGTCAGTTTTGGCCATATGGCATTTGAGATGTCTAATAGGCAGTTGGTGATATGTGGCTAAAGCTCAGAGAAGAGTTAGGAGCTGGTTTGAGATGAAGAGAGGAGGTGGGAGAAGCCTATGAAATTTTGGCGGGTTATATGGACCTGGACTGTGTCTCAAATGGGAAATGTGGGTAACTAAGGCCTAAAATGATATATTTTAGGTCAACATTTCAGCAATATATGCAGTTATATAGAATGTTAGGGCTTTATCACAAATACTGAAATGTCACACTCACTTATACTTTGATTAAAGGCATTGCTACCACTCACTAAGAATTCTATTTTTTCAGATCTTTTTCTTTTCTTTTCTGCCTCTCCTTCCACTGAAAGATGGATATGAAAAACATATGATAGGCATTGATTTAACTTAATTAGAATTCCAAAATATGGAAACTCCTACCAATTCAAGTTGACATCTCGGCAACTAATTTTTTTTTCAACACATGATTTGTTAAAAGCATATATGTTGTAAGTAATCTGTGGAAAAACAGAACAGGAAATTTTGTATAATTTTTTGTAGCACCAATGTGATAATTCACAGTGCCTACATGAATATTCTGGTGCAATTCTGAATTATGAAATACAACAGACTATCCACATGGAAGATAGAACCAAAACATTTATTCAGACACCACAAAGCCAAACCCATCATAGTAACTAAGAAGTCTATATACGTTATCAGGTCTTCCCCCAAACACTCCCAAGCCCAGCTATCTGCCTTTCTCTCTCTCTCAGTTCTGACTGCTCTGACCAATATCCTCTCTGCTCCAGCTTGCCTCTTCCTATTCCACTCTTCCTGCTCCACCCCTTCCTGTTTCATGTGACTTGATTCATGTGATTCAGGCTTCTATGCAACCCAGGCAGATCACATGGACCTCTTAATGAATTTAAATTTTATTTAAATTTAAATTGACATTACACTTTTCAAGGCAAAAATACTTTTTTGTCTTGATGCAAACTAGTAATAGATAACTTTATTAAACTTGTAAATGCTTAAACTTTCTCTTGTTCTAGTGAAGAATTTTAATTTGTATTTTTCTTATTAGATATCAGACATCCTGAAGAACTCTCTCTCTTGAAAAAACCCAGAGATCCTACAAAGAAAAAAAAGAAAAAACAAGATGAACAGTCTGAAGATGAGGCACTTGAATTAGAGGGACCACTAATCACGCCTGGATCAGGTAAGATTTTGAGGGCAAAGTGAAAATTATGGAGCTGATTTTTATGGTATTTCCCAGTATATCTGATTTTTATTTCATTTCAGTCCATTGATGAATTTTTCTTTCTTGGTACATGCTATTTGCAAAATTAGCATGACAAAAGTATGATTACTTTTGATACTTGATACTACAATACTTGAAAAGTGTTCAGTAAACTTTAAAATAGCAAAAAAACCTTTTCAACAGCACACAATTTTCATTGATATTTTTAAAAATATATTAAATATTAATATTAAATATATGTTCAGTGTTAAATATATTAAAATATATATTTGAAAATGTCACTGTCTTAGTGTTGCTCATTCTTTTCTCTTTTTGCTAATCTAGATAAATAAAACATTACTGCCATACTAAACATTTTTGTCTGTAGCAGATGCCTGAGTTGTTCAACAGACACATTTTTCTTTTAAAAAATTAACATGAAGAGTATTGATATTAGAATTTATTATTTAAGACCATCTGTTCAATTTTTCCCTTAGGCCTAGTTTTATTTAACTTATGTTCTAGAAATGTTAGCAGATGCTTATTGCCTAAATATTATAACATGTGAGAGACCAGATACTTAAAATCAACTGATTATTTTTATTCTCATGAGTCAATATTCACTTTTTGGTTAGGGGGAGGGAGCACTTTTTCCAATTGATGTTCAAGATATTTAGAAAGTAGTAGATAACAATATAGACCTCAGGCAAAAATTACTTAACTTCTCAGGGTTTTGATTTTCTCATTTAGAAAGGAGGGGACTAGTTGACCTCACTAGTCTCTTCCCACTCTAAATATCTGATCCTGTACTCACAGCTCCAATAAGGGCACAGAGCCTTTTCTTTGGCCTTCCCTCTCTTCTTTCCTGCATTCCTTCTCTTACTGAAGTGCACTTCATTGCTGCCTGATCTACTGGTGTCACTCTCTTTGACCATGTTCCAATCCAGAGTGTGTATTTTAGGAACAGAAGAGAAATATTATGTAACTGCATCCTGAGATTATTTTGCTCAAGTCATTTGGAGGAGAAAAACATGTGTAGGAATAATACATGTAAGCCAGCAAGAGATTAGATACAACAGGATAAAATTGGAAGGCAGAGGCTTATTTCTCTTTTATCATTGACAGATAATTGAATACATACCATGGCAAAGGCATTGTGGCTAATATAGTCATGGGAGGAATTTATAATCTAGTTGTAGTGATGAGACTGGTATACAAGGAAAAATAATAAAAGTAATAGCTTTATAACACCTTTCTCAAAACAAAGTATTATTACCATTATACAGATTAGGAAATTGTTGCTCATATTGATTTAAGTGTATACAGACAGTAAGTTAAATAAGAGTTCAATTAATTTCTGTTTTTGAGGAGCTTCCCTTATTTGGAGGATGGTGCTGGAACACAAAAAAATCCTAAAAATAATTACAATAGAAGAATAATAAATATTAATAACTAGCTTTAAGGTTTGCAGCGGGCTTTACTGGAGAAAGCCAGTGCACATGGTGGTTTTCTAAATTGGTGTCTACCTGTTCCCCTGCCTGTACTGAGGCACTCAGGGGTCCTGGTGTTGGTGCTTATCTGCTCTACCCCTGGGATCGCCCCCTGGTTTCCTAAGGTGGGGTTTGCCCCTACCTTGCTGGGGTGCCTCCTGTCCTGTACTACTCTCCCTCCCCCAGAGAGAGAGAGGCCTTTCCTGTTAATTCCCCAAGCTTCCTCGGCTGCTGCACCTCATTTTTCTGATGGCTCAGGACTTTTTCTGGAGTGACATTTTCTGGGCTTTCAGAGGTCAGTAAGGGAGGGTAAGAGTGGTTTACTCTGCCATCTTGACTTCCTGAAGTGGAACCTCCATTCAATAGCCATTTCTAAGACTTCATTATTCTTGACCTTTCTCCAGTCTTTGACATTGTTGATCACCCTCTGATACCCTCTTCTCTTTAGGTTTTCAGTTCACTATTATTGCCTGGTTCTCTCACTTGACTATTCCTTAGGTGAATCCTCATTCAGATCACACTCTCTAACGATGGGTGTCCTTCAGGTTCTCTCCTGAGCTCTTTTCTTTCTTCATGCCATTTCATTTGGTGATTCCATCAACTCTCATGGATTTAATTACCTTGTTTATATTGTTTGAATCTATCTCTCCTGCCCAGTCTCTGTGTTGACCTCTGTCTTGACCTCTTGGCAATCTCCAATTGCCTTTCTGGCACCTCATGCTGAATGTCCAGTAGACATCTTAAATTAAACATGTCCAAAACAAGAATGTATTATTTTTTTCCCTCCAACCCCTATTACTGTAGCAGACAGCCCCATCTTCCCAACCCCTCATGCTCAGAACCTAGGAATTGTTCTCAGCTCCCTGCTATCTCTCACCCTCTATATCCCAGCTGTTTCCATGGTCTGCCAATTTCACCTCTGCAACATCTTTCCTATACTACCCCTTCTTTCCTTTAACAAAGCCACCATCCTGGTGCTGGGCCTCATCACCTCATGCCTAGACCATTATTGTAGCTGCTGGTTGGTTTGCCTGCCTTAAATCACTATGCACACCAGTCGATCCTCCATTTGGCCACCAAAATAATTTTCCTAATGCTCATATCTGACCATGTCACTCCCCTACTCAGTATACTCCTATAGCTTCCTATTGCCTCCAGGATCAAATACAAAATCTTCCAATTACCACTGAATGCCTAATGGCTGTTTCATGAATAAGATACTCCATCTCACCCATCAGACTTTTCCCTGACTATCCCCCATGGCTTCAGTGCTTTTCCTCCTCAATTTCAACTACTGACTTCCCTGGCTTCCTTTAAGTCCCATCTAAAATCCCTTCTTTTACTGGAAGCCTTCCCCAAATCCTTTTAATTCTAGGGCTTTCCTAATAATTATTTCCTATTTATCCTGTATATTACTTTCTTTGTATATATTTCTGCGCATGCTGCTTCCCATGTTAGACTGAAATCTGCTTTAGGGCAGGAACAGTCGTTTGCCTCTCTGTGTATCCCTAGCACCTAATAGCTGACACGTAGTAGACACTTAATACGTATTGATTGATTGATTCATCCATCAACTTTAACTGGAGATGGGATAGCATGTTTCATTGTTAATCTTTTGAAATTGTTCATTGTGTTCATCAGAGTTGCTGAGAGCTTTTTAGTTAATTATCTTTACAATATTGCTGTTATTGTATAAATTATTTTCCTGGTCTGCTCACTTCATGTTGCCTCAGTTAATAAAAGTCTTTCCAGATTTTTCTGAAACCACCCCCTTCATCATATTTAAGTGCATGATAGTAATATATCCATATACAGTTTGTTCAGCCATTTCCCAATTAATGAACAACCCAGCTGTTTCTAATTCTTTATCATCATTAAAAAAAGCTGCTATAAATATTTTTGAACATATTTATCCTTTTCCTCTTCCTTTGACCTCTTTGAGTGATAGACCTAGTAGCAGTACTGCTGAGTCAAAGAGTATGCACAGTCAAATAGCTTTTTGGGCACAGTTCCACATTGCTTCCCAGAATAGTTGGACTGGTTCACAGCTCTACCAGAAGTGCATGTTTTCCCACAGCTTATCCAGCATTTGTCATTTTCCTTCTTTTGTCAACTTTATCGATTAGATGGGTGTGAGGTCATACTTCAGAATTGTTTTAACCTGCATCTTTAATTTTTTTTTAATTTTTTAATTTTTTTTTAGATTTCTTTTAATTTTTAGAGCATTTTTTTCATGTGGCAGTTGATAACTTGGGTTTCTTTCTTTGAAAATTATCTATTCATATTCTTTGGTTGTCACTGATTTGTAATGACTAAAGAATTAATGTAGCAGATAAATAAATTGAATGGTAATTTATATGAATAGAAAACTATCATTGCCAATGAAATATACTTAAAGTAATAAAAGTTGCCAAATAACTAACTTGTGGATAAATGAGTGGAAATTGTCAGAAAAATCAGGTTTTCACTTCTAATGCAGAACATTTTTCAGTATAGTTTGATGATGCAATAAATATTTATTTAAAATCTTGTATATGACTAGCATTATGCTCTATAATTTGGGGAATATAAAAAAGGGTAGAAGACAAGTTTACTCTCCATTAGGAATTTATATTTACAAGGAAAAAACATACATATGGGAAAGAACTGGAAAATTGAGTATAATGGCATATGGTTAACAGCCAGCATAGACAGTAAATGCTAAATCAGGCTAGAATGGATACCAATATAAAGTGACCAACTGCAAACATAGATGTTTTAAACCTCATTGTATGCTTTCAGTGTTCCTGCTTTTAGGCCAGGCTGATTATTGCTATAGAACAGTCTCAAAACTATACCATCAGATTCCATTACAATATCTTGCTTATATCAGTTGGGCCTTATCTGTTGCTAGGATATATATTTTAATAGTGATTTATTTTCTTTTACTTAATTATTCTTTTGACTTTTCCAAACCTTTTTCATTCCCAAGTCCCCAAATTTATATATATTGCCTTGGTTCTCAGGAGATTGCCTTGCCTCTTATTTTCCTGAAAAGAACAAGATCTGGTAAGAAGTCTTTTAAATTCATGCTTTGACTTCTGAGGCTAAATTTTGTGGTTGCTGTCAGTCATTTTTCAGTTGTATCTAACTCTTTGTGACTCCATTTGGGATTTTCTTAGCAAAGATACTGGAGTGGTTTGCCATTTCCTTCTCCAGCTCATTTTTCAGATGAGGAAACTGAGGCAAACAGAATTAAGTGACTTGTCCAAGGTCCCACAGCTAATAGGTATCTGAGGTCAGATTTGAACTCGGAAAGATGACTCTTCTAGACTCCAGGCTGGATACACTGTGGTATCTCTAATCTAACCTCTTTTCTATTTAAAATATCTTCAAATACCTGAAAACAGCTATCCTGTGCCCTTTCCTCCCCTGACTCAGGACTGGCAAGAGCAATTTGCATTAGGCCTAGGGGCAGCGAGGTGGTACCATGGATAAAGCACTAGACCTGGAATTAGAAAGATCTGAGTAAAAAAATCAAGCCTTAGATACTTGCTGTGTGACCCTGGATAAGTCACTTCACTCTGTTTGCCTCAATTTCCTCTTTTGTTAAATGAGCTGGAGAAGGAAATGACAAACCACTTCAATATTTTTGCCAGGAAAACCCCAAATGGGATCACAAAGTGTTGGACCCCACTGAAAGGACTGAACAACAATAACACTTCCCTCCTGTATCTCTCTTCTGCCTGCAATTGCTTTATCTGTGCAAGAAGACTTTAATAGCCTAAGGAAATCTTCTCTTCTTTGTCCTGACTGACTAAGGATAAATGGGTCTCTTTGAGGTAGTGGGAATGAGCTAACTAGGACTCATTCCTCCTTTGTAACTCATAATAAGTGACTTTCACAAGACCATCAAGCATGGTATCACTCATTGACTGAATTATGACTGATACATGTTCATTAAATTCTGATAGTATGTCACACTCTGAGTGAATAAACTATAGTTAACCTCTTTCCGTCTCACTGTTTATGGTTATTTGCAGTACCTATTCAAGGGATCCAAGGACAATTTTGTCTGACAGTGCTATCATGGTCCTGGATACTCTGTCTCTCAGTGCCTTTCATGACTGCATTAGCTTTCTTGGTCACTAGTCATTTGCCTGCTCCTCCTTCCTTCTTGTCTTTAAGGAGATACTGTCTTTCTGTTTTCCACAGCTTACTACTTTTATTTTTTTATTCATTCATTCATTCATTTTAGAGCATTTAATGCTATCCTATTACACTTCCTCTAGGATCATTAGCCAACATTTTTCACCTTCTCTTGCATCTTTAAGATATCGTTTTCCAGTGGTTCCTTTCTTTCCATCTACAGACATATCCAAATATCCTTTTACTTTTAAAATCTTCCATTAGCCTTTTAAAGGAAGTTAAGACCCATGTAAAGATCAATACTAGAGCTTAGCATGGTTCTGAATGCTAGCATTCAGAAATCTAAGTCTAGTGAGAGAAGTTAAGGAAAATGCAAAAGAGTAGTGTTTTTTTTTTAATTTGGAGAAAAAGGATCTAAGAGGAAATAGGTCCTCTTTGTTTTGAATGATGGTAACTCACAACAGAGCTGCTCCATTCCTCTGGAAAAGACACTAATAGGAAATTGATGGCCAAAATAAATAAGGATATAGATAAACCCTAGTAGCGTTTGTTGAATTCAAATTACGTTTGAGCAAATGAACAACATCCTTGAGTAATGAAAGCTAGCAGATGTAATTGTTGAGCCACTGTCAGTGATTTGAAAGGTGGTGGAAACTGGACCACAAGATTGAAGAAGGGCAGACTGTCCTGATTTTGAAAATAGGGAAGAGAATAATCTGCATGGTTGTTTAGCTAGTACATGAGGGAAGGCTGTGGATATAGTTTACTTGGTTTTAACAAACTGTTGTTAAAGCGTTTTATACTGTTCTTACAGAGAGATGTAGAAGAGATGATAGTAGAGTTACATCAGGGGCTCTTAAGGGGCCTGTGAACTTATTTTTAAAAATATTTTACTAAATTTATTTCAGCATAATTGGCTTTTTTGTGAGATCCCATGTAGTTTATGTCATACATTTTAAAATATTCTGAGAAAGTTGTAGAAAGGCTTCACCATACTACCAAATGGATCCTATGGTACAAAAAAAGGTTAAGAACCTAAATTAGATGGATTTAGAACTGACTAGATTTGGAGAAACTCAAGTAGAGTTTAGCTGGGATCTCTGCTTGACTATTTGCTATGTGACATTTTAATCTGTGACTTGAATAAGATTTACAGATGTCACAAAATTGTAAGAGTTAGCTAATGAATTAAATGACACTCAAGACTCCAGAAAATTCTTGACAGACTAGAGAAAAGGGTTTAATCTAATAAAGTGAATTTCATTAGAGATAAATCTAAAGTATTGTACTTGGTTACAAGATCAGCTTGTATCAAAGATAAAATTAGGGAGGTATTCATACACAAGTCAAGCATTTATTGTGCTTAATAATTTGTCAGGCACCTTACTAAATATTGGAGATAGAAGAAAACAGAAACAATTCATGCTGTCAAGGAGCTAACAGTCTAATGGGGAAGATAGTATGCAAACAACTGCATATAAATAAGGTATATACAGTGTAAATGGGATATGATCTTATAAGAAAGGCCCCAGCATTAAGGGGGATGAGGAAAGGTTCTTGCAGAAGGTGGTTGTTGTTGTGACCATGACATCAAGGAGGTGATGCCTTGACATGCAAGTGAATTGGATTTAAGTGAGGGAGAGGTGTTCTAAGTCATCAGCATCACTTTCTCCTCCAGATCCATCTCCAGTGGTGAGATATAGATCAGGATGCAGTGGGAGACATTAGCCTTTTGAAGCTAAAATCTTTCCCACATCTCAGTTTGACTGAAGCAATGCCCATCCAGTGATTAGGGCTAGGTAAGAAATGAGGCCAAAAATGGTCTCTTTTACCAAGTCAAAAACAAAAAAAATCATTCTTCCTTAAGTAACAATTACTACCTTTATTTTTTTTTTTTAGTTTACCTTAAGTGTAATAGATTTTGCTCCAGTTCCCCTTTTAACTCTGTGAACCTTTGTTTCAAGTGTGTTTTTCTAAAGGCAATTTATTGTTGGATTCCAGGATTCTAATGCATTTTAGGATTAGATCCTTTCTAGGCCATGCACTCCCTCTTCTCCCCTGACTCATACTGCATAGATTCCTTCCACATCTCCTCCATTTCCCCTCTCACATACAAAAAGATGGCCCTATTCCTTAACCAAGGCAGAGCTCTCTACCTGTAAAAGCAACCTCATTCTAACCCTTTCTCCAACAAATTGCCCCATCTATCATCCTCACTTTCTGACCTGTCTTCAATATCTTCCTGTCTACTGGTTCTTTCCCTACTATTTACAAATATGTCCATGTCTCCTTCTTCAAAATAATTCTCACTTGATCCTTCTATCCTTGCTGTTGTCCTATGTTTCTTCTACCTTCCATGGCTAAACTCCTTGAGAAGAATGTCTATGATAGATACCTTCACTTTCTTTCCGTTCACTCTTTTCTTAATCCTTTACAATCCAGTTTCCAACTGCATCATTCCACAAAAACTGCTGTCTCCAAAGTTACCAGTGATCTCTTACTTGCCATTTTCAATGGCTTCTTCATAATCATTCTTGACCTCCTTGCAGCCTTTGACACTGTTGGTTACTCTCTTCTCCTTGATGCTGTCTTTTCTCAAGGTTTTCAGGATATCACTATCTCCTGGTTCTTCCTCTTCCTATCAGACCACTCCTTCTTAGTCTGGATGCTAGATCTACGTTTAGGTCACTCCTTCTAACCATAAGGGGCCCAAGACTCTTTTTCTCCCTCTATACTACTTTGGTGGTCTAACTAGTTCCCATGGATTTAATTATCATCTTTATGCTGATAATTCTGGAATCTACTTGTTCAGCCTTAACCTCTCTGCTTACCTTCAGTCTCACATCCTCAGTTACCTTTTAGACATCTAGAAATGGATGTGCTATAGACACCTTGAACTCAATATGTCCAAAACTGAATTCATTTTCTTTCCCCCTGCCTGTCTTCTCTTTTACTGTAGAGGGCAGCACAGTACTGTGATTTTTATTATACTGACTTGTCCTACTCTTGAATAATATTTTTCCAATTAATTAGCCCTTTATTTCCATAAACAATTGTTTGTGGTTGTTTTTATATAGTTCTTGTTTGAATCTTGAAAGGTAGACTCCCAAATATCTTATGCATTTTTTAGCTATTTTAAATGGAATTTCTCTTTATAGCTCTTCCTGCTGAGTTTTGTTGCTGTTTTAAAGAAATGCTCATGATTTCTGTGGATTTATTTTATATCTTTGTAAGTTTGCTGTCATTGTTTAAATTAATAATTTTTTCAGTTAATTTTTTTTGTTTGACTCTTTAGAGTTAGGGTTCTTTAAGTACATTGTCATATCTATGAAAAGTGATCATTTTGTTTCTTCTTTATCTATAGTTATTCCATCAGTTCTTTTTCTTTTCTGGTCTCCACTGTTACAGCCAGCATTTCTAGTACTTAGTCAGATAGAAGCAGTGATAGTGGATATCCTTGTTTCTGAATTTACTGGAAAGAGTTCTCTGTTACATGATTTTAGTTTTAGATATGTGTATCATTTTAAGGAAAGGTCTGTTCCTATATTTTCTCGTGTTTTTAACAGAAATGGGTCTTTTATCTGGTCAAAATGTTTTTCTGCATCATGATCATGATTTTTCTTGATTTGGTTATATGATATATAAGTTTATAGTTTCCTAATGTTTAACCAATTCTTAGTTCCTCTTCAAAATACAACTTGGCTGTATTATATTATCTTTGTAGTATGCTGTTTTAATCTGCTTATATTTTATTGAAAATTTTCGCATCTATGTTTATCAGGTATTTGGGCTTATAATTTTCTTTTTCTCTCTGGTTTATGTATCAGGAACATATCTGTGTCATAGAAAGTATTTGTTAAGGTCCTCTCTGTTGGTTATTTTGTAAACAATTTATGTAATAGTGGAATGAGTTGTTTTTAAATATTTTGTAGAATTCATTTTGACCCCATCTGGTCATGGTTCCTTTTTTCCTTTTGAAACTTCATTTTTGTTCAATTTTTTCTTCTGATATTGGGTTGTTTAAATTCTCTATTCTGTTAATTTGGGTGTTTATATTTTTGTAAATATTTACTTTTAAGTAGTTGATTTTGCTGCTGTTTATTTGACAAAATAATTTCTTGTCTTCATTTTATGAATTCTTTTTCATTTTTATTTTTAATGATTTTCCTTTGTCTTTTTTAAAAATTAAATTAACTAATTTTATTAGCCATCTTATTTTTTAACTTCTGGTTTTATTATTTCTGTGGGTTTTTTTTTCAGTTTTGTTAAATTAAATTTTCATCTTCAAGATTTCTTTTTTGGTGTTAGAGTTTTAAAAATTTGTTGATTTTCTACTATTTTAGTTCCATTAACAATTTAGTATTCTCTTCTTTCTCTTTTTTGTTAATAGAAGAATTAATATAAATAAATATAAATTTTCCCATAAGGACTACTTTGACTGTGTCTCCCAAATTTTGGAATGTTGTCTCATTGTTGTCATTATCTTTAATGAAATTATGACCATTTCTGTTTTCTTCTTTGACCTATCAGTTGTTTATGGTAAGTTATTTCATCTCTAATTCATTTGGTTATTTTTATCAGTGGCCCTTTATTGTCTATGTCTCAGCTTTCTGAGGATAAAATCAAATCGAGGACCTTTCCTCAATTGCCAGTGATCTTTCTTTAGACCTTTTCTTTTACCATGGATATCAGAGTTCTGATGTGGGATCCATAATAGCCATAGTTCTACTACATAAAGTAGAGAGGTTAAGGTCTTTTTCTCCCATAATCTTTTTTTTTTCCCTTTAAATCATCTTCCAACCTGAGCAGAGGCTATTTTTTTCTTCTTTACACTGAAGTATCTTTTTTTCCCCTTCAGGACATAGATTTTTCTTTCTACCTCTATACCAAAGTCTGCCATGTTCATTCTAGTCCTTCAAGGGATTTTTTCCCTCTTGGTGGAGTTTCAGGGAAAAGTCAAGACCTTCACTTTAATTTTTGTGTTCTGTTGCGGTTTGAAGACTTCTGTTTTCATCCGTAAGGGAATTTTGATCATGTGTACCGCTTATTTAAAGGATGAGATATTTAGTAATACATTTACTTAATGGTGGAATAGAACTGAGCTGTACTGTTTTTCTCTGTTCTGCCATCTTAGTCTAGAACCTTTATTTATATGGGCGTGCTCTTTTTTGTCCTGGAATTAATAGGCTGTAGCCCAGTCTCCTAGTGGCATGATTAAGGATTTGGCCTTGCCACCTTCTTTGTCTCTTTCTTATTGAGCAGTTTTGAAATTAGATTTTGTTCTGTCCCTTGTTGGGAGCTTAAAAAAATCCCACTGGGATATTGACAGTGCTTGTAGCAGGCCTCCTGGGAAACCCAAGGCGTTTGCTTCCCAAGTGCTTTTCTGGCCCTTTTTATTGCTTTGACTCAGACTGAGGCTCTCTGACCACAGGTGCTGAGTTGCCTGACTCATTTGCCTTAATTGCATGGGCACTGGTCTGACATTATTACTTTCTGTGCTATGGGCAGGGCTTGTTGGGTGTTGAACTGCTAAGGCACTGCATGTTGTGCTACATTAGGACTTGTATTGTCACATCTCTTGATATGCCTCTGGCAGGGCTGCCTGATTGCTGATTTGACTCCAATCTTTTGCTTTATTTCCATTGGGTCTACATGGCTGCTTAATGCTGTCACCTAGCTGCTGTCACCTACTGCACCTCTGGTAGGTTGCCTCAGCTCTGAACTGATCTGAATTTGTCTCTTAGTCTATGTTTGTGCTTTGACTTCTGCTTGCCCTGGCTTGACTCCCTTTTGTAGGATTCTGCCAATCTTTTTGTCAGTTCTGGATTTTATAGAATAGTAAACATATAGATCTTTCTCATCATTACCATCATCAGCACTTACTAAAGATCTTACCATGTTTGAGGAAGTATTTTTTACTGTAGGAGTGAATAAATGGTACCTGCCCTCAAGAAACATTCTTTTTTTATGTAATAAAGTATTTTTGCCAATTACTTGTTAGAACAATTTTTAACGTGGATTTATCAAGCACCTAATATGTTTCAGGCACCATGCTAGGTGCTGGGGCTACAAAGAAAAATGAAACAATCCTTGCCCTCAAGGAGCTTTCATTCTGTTGCTTTCCATAGCATAAAATAACAGTAAAGAAAATACACAATAATATGGTGAGAAGTCAGTTGGAAAGGAACAGTCAGAGGGTTAAAGGTGGTTGGAAAGGGCATCAGGGAAGGCTTTCTGGAAGAGGTGACCTTAGAATTAGGCTTTAAAAGATACTCCAGAGAGGCATGGTATATACTCATGCTCCTAATAGCTAACATTTCCATCCTGCTTTTGTGGTTGTTGTTCAGTTGTGTCTGATCCTTTGTGACCCCATTTGGGGTATTCTTGGCAGAAATACTGGAGTGGTTTGCCATTTCCTTCTCCAGCTCATTTTATGGGTGAGGAAACTGAGGCAAATAGGGTGAAATGACTTGCCCAGGGTCATACAGCTAGTAAGTGTCTGAGGTCAGATTGGAACTCATGAAGATGAGTCTTGCTGCCCCTAGGCCAGTCACTCTAGTCATTTTGCCACCTAGCTGTCCTTATACTGCTTTAAGGTTTGCAAAATGATCACTCTGTTCTTCACAACAACCCTAGAGAGTTAGCCTCAGTTTGAAGGAAGATCTAGGTTCAAGTTCCACTTCTGACATATAATAGCAATGATTGTGGCTAAAGTCAAGTCAATGGATTCTCAGAGTCCCAGGCAACTCTCTAGAGCTATACTAAGCTGTATGTTAGGTGGAGAGAGTTTCCTCCTTCAGGAGTTCTCCATACCAGTGAAGTCACAGATCTAGTTCCTATCCTTTTTTTAAAAAATATATTAATTTATTTACTTTTCAGTTCTCAACATTCACTTCCACAAGAATTAGAATTTAAAATTTTCTCCCTGTCTCTTCCCACTCCAGGACAGCATGCACCCCATCCACACCTTCCTCCATCCAGTCTGTCCTCCCTTCTATTACCCTTCCTTATTCCATCCCCCTCTCCTCTGTTTTCCTGTACGACAAAATAGAAATCTGTACCCCATTGCCTGTACATCTTATTTCACAGTTGCATGCTAAAACAGTTTCTAACATTCATTATTAAAGCTTTGAGTTCCATATTCTCTCCCTTTCTCCCTCCCCACCCATCCTCATTGAGAAAGCAAGCAGTTCAATACAGGTAATACATGTGTAACATGCAAAACACTTCCATAATAGTTATGTTATAAAAGACTAACCACATTTCCCTCTGTCCAATCCTGCTCTCCATTTATTCTATTCTCCTCCTTGACCCTCCCACAATAGTGTTCATGCTTCTGATTATCCCTTTCCCCAATTTGCAGTCCTTTCTATTATCTTCCCTCTCCTATCCACTTCCCCCCTGCCTTCCTGCAGGGTAAAATACATTTCCATGTCCAATTGAGTGTGTGTTATTCCCTCCTTAAGCCAAATCCCATGAGAGTGAGGCTCAATTATTTCCTTTCATCTCCCCCCTCTTCTCTTACATTGCAAAAGCTCTTTCTTGCTTCTTGTATGTTGAGATGATTTGTTGCATTCTACCTCTCCCTTTCTGTTACTCCTAGAACATTCCACTCAACAATAAATTTCTTTTTAGGTATTCTCCCTTCATTTTCAGCTTACCCTGTGCCTTCTGTGTGTTTATATGTGTGTGCATATGTGTATATGTACATGTATGTATATATACATATACACACACATGTTCCCTCTAACTACCCTAGTACTGAAAAAGGTCTCGTGAGTTACAAGTACCATTTTTCCATGTAGGAATGTAAACAGTTCAACTTTAATGAATTCCTTATGGCTTCTCTTTCCTGTTTACCTTTTCATGCTACTCTTGATTCTTGTATTTGAAAGTCATATTTTCAATTCAGCTCTGATCTTTTCAACAAGAATTCTTGGAAGTCATCTATTTCATTGAAACTCCATTTTTTTCTCCTAAAGTATTATACTCAGTTTTTCTGGGTAGGTGATTCTTGGTTTTAATCCTATCTCCTTTGACATCTGAAATATCATATTCCAAGCCCTTCGATCCCTTAGTGTAGAAGCTGCTAAATCCTATGTTACCCTGATAGTATTTCTACAATACTTGAATTGTTTCTTTCTGGCCGCTTGTGATATTTTCTCCTTGACCTGAGAACTCTGCAATTTCACTACAACATTCCTAAAAGTTTTCCTTTTGGGGTCTCTTTCAGAAGGCGATCGGTGGATTCTTTCAATATCTATTTTAGCCTCTGGTTCTAGAATATCAGGGTAGTTTTTCTTGATAATTTCTTGGAAGATAATGTCTAGGGTTTTTTTTTTATTGTGGTTTTCAGGTAGACCAATAATTTTTAATTATTTCTCCTGAATCTGTTTTCCAAGTCAGTTGTTTTTCCAATGAGATGTTTCACGTTGTCTTCTATTTTTTCATTCTTTTGGTTTTGCTTTATAATTTCTTGATTTTTCATAAAGTCATTAGCTTCCATCTGCTCCATTCTAATTTTTAAAGAACTATTTTCTTCAGTGATCTTTTGGACCTCCTTTTCCATTTGGCTAATTCTGCTTTTTAAAACATTCTCCTCCTCATTGGCTTTCTGGATCTCTTTTGCCATTTGGGTTAGTCTATTTTTAAAGGTGTTATTTTCTTCAAAATTTTTTTGGGTTTCCTTTAGCAAGCTGTTGACTCATTTTTCATGATTTTCTTGCATTGTCCTCATTTTTTTCCCCAATTTTTCCTCTACCTCTCTTACTTGATCTTCAGAATCTTTTTTGAACTCTTTCGTGGCTTGAGACCATTTCATTTTTTTTTTTTTTTGGACACTTTGGATGTAGGAGCCTTGACCCTGCGGTCTTCCTCCAGTTATATGCTTTGGTCTTCCTCTGATTATATGCTTTGCTCTTTCTCATCTGAAAGGATACAAGAAAATACCTTTTCACCAAGAAAGTAACCTTCTATAATCTTATTTTTTTCTTCTTTTTGGACATTTTACTAGCCAGTTACTTGACTTTTGAGTCCTTTGTCAAGTGGAGGGTATGCTACCTTACGTTTCAGCTGTTTTGTGCACCTGTTCTCCAAGATATCTCTAGGGAACCTATAAGTTTTCAGTTCCTCCAAAGTTGCATAGTCAAGGGAGACATGTTTACTCTTCTTCTGGTCTACGCTCTGGTCTGTAAGCAGCCAAAAACACTTCTTTCTGCCCTGGAACTACAAGTAGGATTTTCTCTCCACAGCCGCCACCAGCTCCACCATGCTAGTGCTCCTGCTCACCCCAGGATTGCCACTCAGGACTGAGACCCAGATCAGCTGCTCAGTTCCTCCAGGGTCTGTAGGCCAAGAACTCCAGAAGTAGATGCTGCTGCCTGCAGTGGCTTTGGCTGCCCTGAGGCTGGGGCTGAGACCAGACCAAGCTGTCCTCTCACTCAGGTGAAAGAGCTTTCTCATTGACCTTTGAAGCTCTTAGGTATTTGTGGGTTGAGAAATCTGGAAACCTGAGCAGCTGCACGTGATTCTGCACCCTGAAGCCTGCTCGAATCCTGTCTGTGCTGTGTGGCCCACGCTGGGCTGTGCTCCACTCCGAGCTCAATGTGATAGACCTTTCCTATCTGCCTTCCAGGCTGTCTTGGGCTAGAAGTCTGTTTCACTCTGTCATTTTGTGGCTTCTTCTCTGAAATTTGTTTAGAGTCATTTTTTACAGGTATTTTAAGGGATTGGGAGGGGAGCTAGGGCAGGTCCGTGCTTCCACTCTGCCATCTTGGTTCTGCCCCCTCAAGAAACATTCTAATTGAGAGACAATTTGTGAACAACCATGTACTTACAAGATATGTTCAGTTTAAATGGTAGATTATCTCAAAGGGAAGTAGAAGGGACCAGGAAAAGTCTCATGGTTTGAGCTGAAGGAAGCCCAGAAGCTGAAATGAGGAGGGAAAGATTCTTTATCGCCTCTTTAATCATTGTTCCTTTTTGTGCAGTTTTTAAACTTTTCTCTAGGGTTTATTGCAAGAATCTATACTTCTGTGTTCAGACATGCTGCCATCCTCCCACATTTCTTGTCTATTTTATAAAATGAAGAATTGGAAATGTAGCTTCAAATGTAAACTTGTTTGTTTTGTTTTTTAGATAAAGTTCATTTTAGATTCTCAGCCTTTGGCACCTTTTGATCATGTTGGAATGGTATCTTATATATATGATTGAAAAGACTCCTGCTAGTACATACATTAATGATATTCAAGTCAAGAGTCAGGGTTACATTTACTGATAATATACAGTGTCCCTCCGTCATCAACTTCAAACCTTCTTGCCTACTGCTTCTCAGACATCCTTACCTTGATGTCCCATTGGCACTTTAAGCTCAACATATCTAAATTGAACTTATTTTGCCCACTTGCCTTGACCTTCCCCAGTCTAAGTTTACCAGTACTTCTTCAGTTACTCTCTCAATCACTGCCCTGCCCCCTATCCATACCTTCAGAATCATCCTTAATATTTGCATCTACATTACCCCCTAAAATGCAGTAGGTTCTTAAGGCCTGTCAATTCCACCTTTCCAGCCTCAGGCATGTATTTGTCTCTGTTTACACAGCCCTCAAACACAGATGAGCCCTTCATCACCACTTGCATAGATTCTAGCTTTTCCAGTCTGTTGTTTGTAGAGCTGCCAAAATAATCTTTGTGATGCCATTTTCATTCTCACAATCTCTCATTTTTAGTGATTCTCTCTTGCCTATAAGAAAAAATAGAAATATCTGTAACCTTTTAAGCCTTATTTCATATTACTTCCCTTCATTATCTACATTTCAGATTGTATTACAGTTCTCTGAACTCAGCATTCCATCTTGTCAATGTGAATTCACTCAAGATATTCCTCATACCCAAAATGTACTCTTTTCTCATTTCTGCCTTTCACAATCCTCATCTTCTTCCAAGGTATAGCTCACTGCCATCTCTCTCCTTGAATTTTCCTTCAGTACTTTTTCTGTTTTCTCACTGGCCCTTTTGCTACCTACCTTATATTATTCTTATCTTTGTATATTCCAGTATAATGTTAGCTCCTTGAGGAGAGGGACAGTTTTATCTTTGTATTCCCAACATGTGGCAGTTTCTTATTACATATACACCAGTAAGTCATTTATCAAGTGCTTACTATACATGCCAGACACTGTCTTGGTGTTTTCAGCCTTGTGGTGTTTTTTTTTTTTCTGGAGGTGATCTACGAACTCTTTTAATTGACATTTCATTTTTTATGTTCAGAAGTTCTGTGAAACTCTCTTTTTTTATTTCCTATACTATGATGTTATAGTTTTTTTGCCATGTCACATTCTTCTGGGGAACTTATGATACATAAATTTTTTTTTCCTCTTTTCTTGATTGTCCTTCATCTTATAATTCTCATTTTTCTTTTAAACACCTTAGGAACATGGTTCTATGTTTTCCTCAAGTTTCAAATGGTCTTCTTTCTCATCAAATGGTAGATTGTTTTCTTTTGTTTGTCATTGTTATTTTATAGTGGATAGAGTGCCAGGCCTAGAGTCAGTAAGATTCATCTTCATAAGTTCAAATCTGGTCTCACATAAGTGAAAGCTGTATGACCCTGGGGAAATCATTTAACCCTGCTTGCCTCAGTTTACTCATTTGTAAAATAAGCTGGAGAAGGATATGGCAAATCACTCCAGTATTTTTGCCATGAAAACCCCAAATGAGGTCATGAAAAGTCAGATACTACTGAAACAATTGAACAACAACAATGACAGAAATGTCCTATGTCACTGATTTAAAGTTAGAAATAAATTAATAATAATAATAATATGAACAATAGAAAATAGCATTATGATTTTAGGATATTTCTCCTTCTCCCCAAAGTTGCACATGTTTATCTTTAAACTTAAGTTAATTTTTTTAAATGACCTCAACTGATCTCTCCTATTTCCTGTTCATCCGGGTTAATTGCCAAATGAATCTTACTAATATACATATCTGTACATGTCACTCTCCTGCCTAAAAACTTTCTTCAGCTCATTATTGCCTACAGTAGAAGTTCTCTGATTTTTTAATCTTACAACCCTTTTATGCTTTTAAAAATGATTGTGCTTCCATCTATATTCCTCTTTCCCCCAGAGGTTCATAATGGGTTATATATCTGTGGATATTTACAATTAAATTGTCTTAATAATATTTTAAAATAGTTTTGACCTCACTAACCACTGGATCACAACTTGGGAATCACTGGCATAAAGTAGAACAGAGTTCAGACTCCTTGATCTGGCACTCTATGCCCTTAACAAACTAACTCAAAGCTAGAAATTTATTTTTGCATTAATCCACTTAATTTGATCTGTGTTCTAAAGAAACTCAGATGATGATTGTTTACTGATTTCATCTTATCCTTTTCCACCTCTGCTGTCTCTAATGAGTGGAACATATTCCACTATGATAAAATTCCAGCATAATGATAGTAATCCAACATTTAAGGTTTACAATGTGTTTTCCATGCATTTTAATTTCCCTCTAGTAATTCTCTGAAGTAGGAACTATAATTATCCCTGTTTTGTAGTTCAGAGGGTGAATTGGAATCTTCCTCTTCCTTCAAGGCTCACCTCATATTCTTTATCATTTTCCTTTTCTGCTTTTTCTAACTTTGCCCTACTAAAAGTAACTTCTATTTCCTCAAGATTTTAATAACACTTTCGTTTTTTCCTACATGCATTCTATATTGAATAAGAGTTCTTTGTGTATTTGCCATATGTCTTCGTCAGTTGTAAGTCCCTGAGAGTAAAACTTTCGTTTACTTATACTTTTATATTCCCAGTTCCTTATGTGTAGGTGGAACATTGAATTATCCATTGAATTGAGTATATGACAAAATCATATTAGGATCAGTTTTACAGAAAGGTTCTGTTATTGATCATTTATGGTTCACTGCTTGTAAGTTGTCTACCTAATTCTCTGTAATTTCTAATTGGTTATTACTACAAAACAATTGTTTGTAGTAACAGTTTTTATCCTGGTTGTTTTTAATTCCAAGTAAAATTACTGAGCCTTTACTTGTTTATATTTAAATTTTAATGGATCAGCTTCTGGAATCAAAGATGAACCCTAGTACAATTTGTTAACCACTGTGTTAGCTTACTAAGTGGTATATTTGATTTTGGACCAGATGAATTGAGTGAGTGACAATAAAGTATTATCAGCCAAAAAACAAATCACTTATAAATCACTTAAGGTTTTTATTTCATTTTAGGATACTTTGTGGTATTTAGATTTAAACTGATCCCTCTTCATAGCATGAAAGTAATCTTTCATTCCAGAAGGTATGGTAGAAGAACACAAATTCTGACAGGTTCTACCAAACAAAAGCAGTTTTATTATGGTTCCAGTAAATGACAGGCTGTATTTGCTATCCAAGGACTAACCTAGCCAGAGAACAGAAAGGTTCATCATCAGAAGATAGGCCATTAGATAATAAACTTATTAAAAAAACAAAATAACCTCAGTTCCATGACTGTGGTAGAACTGGTGCTAGAGAATGTTAAAAATCACATAGTTCTTACACTATCTCCAAACTATTAATTTAAGGTACTCATAATGTTTAGTCTTTTGTTAAATTACTAATTCACTATTAGAAGAGCTCTTCAGCTATGTTGACATTCTTTCTATGAAACAAAAAGACAAAGAAGTTGCAGCTAAGTGGGATAGTTTTTTTCACCTAAAAGACAAACAATATACTAAATGAAGTTTATATCATCATAAAACAAAGATATCAGTAGATCAACAGACACTTATTAAGCCATTGTCCTAGGTGACTGAGATACAAAGACCACTATGAAGATAATTACTGCATATGTGCTAACATCTGTTGCAATGGTTGAAGTAGAGAAATTCTATGAAGAACTCAGTAGTGTCCTATAAAGTCCAATTGTTTGATAACCAGTGATTTCAGTTTTAGTATGAAGGTAGGTACAGGGAAGGATGGATAAATATATATATTTTGAAAAATGTAGTTGATATTAAGAAGTCAAAATCTTATAGATATCTTTAGAAGCCTCATGTTTGCATATAATGAATACTTCAAAGAGTCAGGCACTGGATATAATAAGCATTGAATAATATCACACATAAAAAGAAATTTAACTATATCCTACACTGGAAACAGTTGCTTACTAAGGGGTAGGAGTCATGTCAGAATAAGCTATCTGTATACAGTCAGATCAGCTGATTAGATCAAAGACAAAATAAATACCAAATCAGTCAATAAGCATTTGTTAATTGCCTACAATATGCCAGGCACTGTGCTTGGTACTTGGGATACAAAGACAAAAGTGAAGCTGTTTCTGCCCTCAGTGAGCTTGAAGTCTGGTAAGGAGACACTACATATAGGTATGTATAAAATAGATAATGGAGGTCAGGGGAGAGGAACTAATAACTGGAGAGAAAGTTTCATATAGAAGGTGGTTTTTTTAACTGAGCCTTGAAGGATATATAAAATTTTTGGAAGTAGAGATAAGGAGGGAAGGGGCGTGCATTTCAATGATTGGAGATATGTACTGTAAAAGCACAGAGATAGAAGATGGAATGCTGTGTGGGAGAAATAAGGACAGTTTGGCTGGAACATAGAGTGCATGAGGAGAATGCCGATAAGAATAAGGTTGGAAAGGTAGGATGGGCTCAGGTTGTATGTTAAATAAGAGTTTGTATTTGATCTTGAGATGATCCTAGGGCCTGTGGAGATTTTTCAGCAAGGAGATAATAGCCCTTGAGTAAAGTGTCTTTGGAGGATGGTTTGGAGACTAGAGTCAGGGAGTCCAATTTGGAGACCATTTGCAGTAGTCTAAACAAGAATTGCTGTGGGCTTAACACAGGTTGAGTGACGGAATATATAAGTGGAGAGAAGGTAACGTGAAAGACATTGTAGAGGCAGAATATATTCATATACAATATTTTAATAAGAATTTTTATATAATTTATATACACACACATATATCACTTACCGTGTGCCAGGCACTGTGCTAAATGCTTTACAATTATTATCGCATTTGATCCTCACAACAACCCCAGGAGATAGGTGCTATTATTATCCCCATTTTACAGATGAGGAAACTGAGGCAGACAGGTTAAGTGACTTTCTCAGGGTCTCACAGATCAGTGTCTGAGGCATTTGAACTACAGTCTTCCTGATTCAAGACTTTGCTCTTATCTACTGTCCCAAGATATGATATTGTGTGAGTGAGAGTGAGGAGTTAAGAATAATGCTGAGGTTGTGAACATATATGATTAGAAAGATTGTAATAACCTTGACAGACACGTTTGGAATTAGTATAGCTTTTGGGGGAAAATACAATGAGTTTTGTTTTGAACATGCTGAGTTTAAGAAGATTGTGGAATACCCATTTTGAAATGCCCATAAGCAGTCTGTGATACAAGGCAGAGTCTTAGGAGAAAGCGAAGCTGATAAGGTCAGCAAGGTACAGTATAGAAAAAGAACGAAGAACAGGGATGAAAAAAGACAAAAAAGATGTCATGTTGTAAAACCCAGAGAAGATAGAATGAATACCAGACAGTGCAGTTGCCACTGAGAAGTCAAGAAGGAAGAGGAATGAGAAAAAAAAGTCATTGTATTTGACAGTTAGATTATGATTGTTGGTAACTTTGGAGAGAAAAATTTCGATTAATGGATGAATTCATAAACCACAGGGCTGAGAAGAAAGTAAGGTAAAAAAAAAGAATAGAAAGCTTTTTCTAGGAAGTTGGCTGAGAAAGGGAAGAAAGAGGACAAGAAGCTTGAAGATACGATAAGATTGGTGAGGATTTTGTGTTAAAGATGAAGAGATATTTGTCTTTTGATGAGCAGCAGAAAAGGAAGTAGTAGAGAGGGGGAGACTGAAAATAAATAAGAGAGAATAAAAACCAAAGGAAAAGTTAAGGTTGAGAAGAAGGCACATTTTTAGCCTAAGAGTAAGTAGGTATGTTGGGCAAGTGTTTTAGAAGAATGGTGAACTGGGCCCAGAATTGAATAGTTGAAGATAATTTGAATGTATCATTTAAAGCTGAAAAAAATTATCTGCGACATCCCATCACCACCACTACTTAATTTTATATATGTAGACACCAGCCTACAGTTGCTCCTGATTACACAGGGGACTCTGAATTTAGTGCTCTTTTTTCTAGGATGTATCAGGAAAATTGAATCTTGCTTTCAGTAACCTGAGTTACTTAATAGAAGAAAAACCCTTCTTTTTATCACCAGTATTATCCTAGTGATGTTCAGAGAAGCTTCACCTCCATGTGAAGCATGTAAACACAACTGAAGATTAACTAAAGTTGTAGGCAACTCAAAAGGCAAAAGAAATATGTATGGTTGATATGCATAGCCTGCAGCAAATTTACCACCAATGACTTCCTTCAACAAGTGTCATAGAAGATATCAATAGACTGAATGACTGAGAAAGGAAATGGGTTTATCATGTAGCTAACAGAACCAGAAGAAGGGTCCCTATTATGTTTTTGGAGGGAGCACACATACTTAGAACAACACTTCATGTACTCAATTTATTGTCAGTATAATTGTCATTATATTCTTCCATTTTTTGGTGAGCCTTAAGTTATAGGCTGAAAAGAGAATTTGTGCATGTGTGTGTGTGTGTGTGTGTGTGTGTGTGTGTGTGTACAATCATTTGGGGGCATTTAAGGATAACTGCATCTTAACTTGAATCATATTTTTAATTAAAAGTGTTTTACCTACTTAAGAAATAATGCAAAAATAATCCCTTGATTTATGTGAACTTCTTAGGCTAAGTAAGGGCATCTATTTACCTTGAATGATTAATTTTGGAAAACACATTTCTTTAAATAAATTGACTTGGAATGCACCTTTGAATCTGTTAAAATCTTTTTTACTCATTGTAACTTGGTGATAATCCTTTCTTTTGTTCTTAACTGAAAAATTGAAATTTTATTTGTCATTAGATAAAAGTTGTTAAAGATTTGTATAATTTTTTATGACTGTTCTTTCACTTTCTTTACCACTGATTGGTTCTGTCCTCTCCTTTCCTTGCTTCTGAATTCCTTTCTTTCCTTTCCTGTAGGCCCTGATGTTCTTTACATCGGCCCTTTGAAAGGTGAGCCTTACCTCAGTAAATCTCCTTGGTCTCTGTTTACCACAGCTATCTTCTTGACTTCCATTCTGATTCTTTTAAAACTGAAGTTCTTTTCAGAATTCCCAACAACTAAGTTCTGTTTTTAAGGTTTCCAACTATTTACATATTCATGAGTAAGTATAATTAAAGTAAGTTTCAAGTATTTTTTAAAACTGGTACAATAGTTTGACCTTGGGGAAAAAATGTTACTATTCTATAAACATTTGTGAATAATCAGTGCTAAAAGTTAAAATTCTATACCTCCAACTTATTATTCATTTTCTGTTATTAGGAAGCATATATTCAAGCCCTGGACTCTATAGTAAGACGATGACTCCAACTTATGATGCTCATGATGGAAGCCCTCTGTCACCAACTTCAGCTTGGTTTGGTGATAGTGCTTTATCAGAAGGCAATCCTGGTATACTTGCTGTCAGTCAGCCAATCACATCACCAGAAATTTTGGCAAAAATGTTCAAACCACAAGCTCTTCTTGATAAGGCAAAAATAAATCAAGGGTACGTTTAAAACTATAGATGATAATATTTTCCTTACATAGGAATTAAAATAATTCTGACTTTTCACTGTCTTTGTTGTTTACTTACAGATGGCTGGATTCATCAAGATCTCTCATGGAACAAGATGTGAAGGAAAATGAAGCCTTACTACTCCGGTTTAAATATTACAGCTTTTTTGACTTGAATCCAAAGGTACTCAGAATTTTTTTGAAGGGGAAGGGCCATTTTATGCATTTGTTGTAGATTTAAAAAAGCAGATTTTATAAATCAGGTCTTGAACTAATGCATATACTTTGCATACTGATTATTAACACAAAACCAAATACTTTGTAAAAATTTTATTGGTATACTTTATTTTTATTTCATCTCCATTTCCTAATTCATATTTACCCACTCTTATCCCTCCCAGAAAATCATTCATTATAACAAAAATAAAAAAAGAAAATAATTTCAGCAAAACCAACCAAGTCTGACAATACCTACTGTTCCATATCTGTTGTGCCCTGCCTCTGCAAAGAAGAGAGGGAGATTCATTCTTATTTTTTCCCCCATGGAAATAAACTTGGCCATGATTTCACAATATTTCGGGTTTTTAAATTAAATTTTTATTTTTTAGGGGGGGGGGGGGTCTGTTTTCATTTTCTTTTTATTTTCAGTTCCAGATTTTCTCCTTCCTTTCACCCCTTCCCCTATCCATTAAGAAGGCAAGAAATGCAATACCCATTATACAAATGCAAAACTTTTCTGCATTAGCTATGTTCTGAAAAATAAAAGCTAGAAAAGTAAAGAAAGGAAAAAAATGTGCTCCATTCAGCTCTCTGAGTCCATTAATTCTCTGTCTGGAGGTGAATAGCATTTTACATCATGTGTCCTTTGGAGTTGTGGTAAATTAATTGTGTTGATTAGAGTTACTAAGTCTTTCATTGTTGATTATTGTCACAATAATGCAGTTACTGTACAGATTATCTCCTGGTTCTGTTCACTTCACATCGGTTCATATAAGTTTTCTGAGAATTTTCATTGTTTCTTATGTACAGTATTCCATCGCAGTACTGTACCATAACTTGTTCAGCCATTTCCCAACATCCTCTCAGTTTTCAAATCTTTGCCACCACAAAAAGCTGCTTTAAATATTTTTTGTACATATGAGTCCTTTCCTTTTCTTTGATGTCCTTGGAGTGTAAATAGTGAGAGTTTTGCTGGGTCAAAAAGTACACACAGTTTTATATTCCTTTGGACATAGTTCTAAATTGTTTTCCAGAATGGTTGGACCAGTTCTCAGCTCCACCAGCACTTCATTAGTGTACTTATTTACCCTTATCCCCTCTAATATTCATCATTTCTGATGTGTGGTGGTACCTCAGAGGTGTTTTAATTCGCATTTCCCTAGTCATTAGTGATTTAGAACATTTTTCCTATGATTATTGATAAATTTAATTTCTTCTGAAAACTGCCTCTTCATATCCTGTGACCATTTATCAATTGATGAATGACTCTTACTTTTATAAGTTTTATTCCATTATATTTATCAGAGAAACTTGCTGCAAATTTTTTTCCCTCAGTTTCCTGCTTTTCTTCTCATTTTAGCTCCTTTGGTTTTATTTGTGAAAAAACTTTTTAATTTTATGTAATAAAAATTTTCCATATTTTTCAATTAGCAAAAATTTGCCTTATCTTCCTTTCCCCTCTAGTAGTTGAGAAAGAAGAACAAAACCCATTTCTAAATTAATTATATAAAAAAAAAATCTCATTTTACACTCTTTAGTCCTTCACCTCTGTATTAAGAGATGGACCATATGTTTAAATCCTGAGTCCTCAGAAATTGTGACTGAGCAGAGTTTCTAAGTCTTTCAAAGTTATCTGTCTTTTTACTATTTTTACACTGTATATAGCTGTGTATAGTATTCTGGTTCTGTTCATTTAACTCTACATCAATTCATACGTATCCTACTTGACAAGTTTCTCTGAAACTATTAAAGTACAAATAGTGTTCTGTCACATTTATATTCCGTAACTTGTTCAACTATTCCTCAGTTGATTTGCACCCTCCCCAGTTTCCAATTCTTTGCCACCTTAAAGAACAGGTATAAACTTTTTTGTATATCCTTGATTAAGAGTTTGTTTTGCCTAAGTCTAATTGCTCCTCCATTCTAAACAACCCCTCCTCCCCTTCAAATTTTTCCTTTTCTCCTTTTCCTCCTGTTTCCCTGAGTGAATATATTTCCTCCCCCAGTCTGGTGGGTGTATACATTCTTCTTTCCTTTGACCATTTCAGGTGAGAGTAAAGTTCGAGTATCAATTTCCTGCGCCCCCACTCGTTTCTCCTTTATGTATAGACTTGTGCCTGTTTATGAGGTAGTTTTCCATAATCTACTCTTTTTATTTTTCTTTTTGTATCATCAAGATAAAACAAAATTCCTACCAGTTACTACAGAATGCTGCTTATGATGATATTTTTTCTGTAGTCATTGAAAAACCACTTAACATACTGAAGTTGTATTACAGATGCAAAAAAATCTATTATGCCTCTCTCAGCTAGAGAAAACTTAATTTGAGGAAGCTGTCCCTTCTGTCAAATGCCAGCGTTTTGTTTCTCCAACAAAATGTGAATTAGAGCCAGATATCAGAATCTGGCTTACTTAACACACATTACACACCACTAGATCTTCATATTATATTTTCTACTCACTCTGGAAGGCTCCTTCTTCCTCCCATGACCCCTACCCTTACTTACTTGAAACAACTAGACTCATTTTGATCAGTTTTTTGCTAAAGTGAACTAGACCTGTAATTTTATTGTTTTAAGGAATTCTTGGTGAATAAATTCTTCCCAATGAAGATCTGCAACTGTTCTGAAGTTTACAGTTTTTGAGATTTGCCTGGAGTATTTAGAAGTTAAGAGACTTACTGAAAGTCCTGTTGCCAGTATATATTTCAGGGCTTGAACCAAGATCTTCCCTATTCCAAAGCCAGCTCTTTATCATACTGTCTCTTTCACTAAAATGTCCATATGCAAATAAGACGCCAGAACTGCAATTCAGATAATACCCAAATTTTACATATACTTGCAAAAATAAGATGAAATATTTAATTTGTGGTTTTGTCAATGTTGGTAATAATTTTGATTAATGAGATGTTGGTTTTACCTATTATATATTCTTAAGATTAAAAATGACAAAAACTGTTTCACTCAATTTGCTCACATAAGCATTGTATTCAATTAAAATCAGTCATTTTTGCCAGAATTAAATTTATATACACATATACATAGGTATGTACATAGAAATGTCAAAAAAAATGTGTCTATTCATACTCTAAAATAATTGCTTTTAAAATTATTATTCTTTTAGTAATATGATTGAATAGATCAATGTACTTATAACCGCTATTCTAGTTAGTTGCAGTGTTTGCTGTTCTCAAGGGCCTACCACATTTTATGTCTCTGCAGTGAATTCACAAAAAATCATTAATCTCTCATTCACTGTTTCATTCTAATGTGGTCAAGCTACAAGTTCTTTGTTTCTAGAAGTCAATAGTTATGCTAATATCTTAAGTTGTACTTCTGTTACCATACCATTTCCTCATGGAGTCAAAATCACCTTTCACTTATGGAAAAACAAAAACTAAAGCTAAAATTTAAAAAGCAGTAACAAATTTTAAAACAACTAACTGACTTTTTAACCAATTTGATGAGTTTTCTTATGTTTTTGACAGAAAGACAAGTGGGGTACATGTGCTCATGTATGAGGAAACTGGGTTGTTTTTTTTTTTAAACATTTCAGATAGTTTGTATTGAATAAAAATCAAAGAAAACTTTTAGATATAAAAGTAAGTATTGCTACTTGACAGTTTTTAAGTATTTGATATATTTTGTTTCAGTATATTCAATCTTTACAAATAGCCAAACCTAAAAAAGTACATTCTCCCCAAAGGAATTAGTTTATCAGTTAACAGAAAGAAGGAACATATCTTTGAGCTTTTTAGTGATTTTTGGAAATTAGGCTTCTGAGTTACAAAGTTCTGACGTACTTTTTTGGTTTAGATGTACTAAGTACTTTCATTTATTGCAGTATGATGCAATCAGGATCAACCAGCTTTATGAACAATCCAAATGGGCTATTCTCTTAGAGGAAATCGAATGCACGGAAGAAGAAATGATGATGTTTGCAGCTTTACAGGTAGGTGAGACAAAGGACTAATAATCACTCTTTATTTTGATTTGTTTTTTAAACTATAGAAATATCCTAAATACAGTATTCCTAACCTTTTGCTATGGGAATTATAAGTGGAAACAAGAAATTGTTAAAAAAAATGCATAGGATTTTTAAAATCATTGCATTTGACTTACTTTTTTATTCATTTATTTCCTGTTATAATTCCTATAGACAGGATGGGATAATGGTATATAAAACTAAGCTTGCAAATTTGACACAAATAATAATTTTAAACACCTTGTTAGATATTAATAAATCTGAAGATAAACTTCCAAATAATTTATATTTCTGAATAGAAAATTAAACATTATATTGAGTAAATTGACATTAATTTTGTGGTTTTACTTAGTATATTTGGAGAGGTTATTTAGTAGATACGTAAGATATGGTGATTTACATGTAGACCTTCCCTCAGTTTTTAAATTGTTTTCACACTATTGCTTAATCAGTTGTTAAATTTTATTTTAAAACACTTAGCTAAATGAATTCAAAAGTAGGTCCAAGTTATATATGGGATTATGGCCATTCTTTGCATCTAGTTGATCATATTCTAGGGGAAAATATCACTTAATAGCAATGTTTTCTACATTGAATTAAAGGTGAATCAAGAAACAGGTTTTGCCTTTCTCCAAGATGGAGAAATTACTGTCAATTCTAAATGTTAAGTATAGTGACCTTTTGTAGAGTAATCAGGCTATTTCCATTCTACTTTCTCTTTCTCGAGTTATTTGTTTGTCCTAAAACTTCTATTCTTGTATAGGGCCTAAGTGATGCAGTAGATAGAGTACTGGACCTGGAGTCAGGAAGACCTGAGTTCAAATTCAACCTCAGATTATGGGAGTATGTCACCTCTCTCCACCTGCTTTTCCTCATCTATGAAATGAGAATAATAGTACTTCCTCCCAGGGTTATTGTGAGGATAAAATGAGATAATACGTACAAAATATTTTTCACCTCTTAAAGTACTATATAGAAACTATCCTATGTTATTTATATATTTTCTTCTCCCCTTACAAATTTGTGAAGTGCTTTGCAAATCTTAAAGCGCTATATAAATGCTAGCTATTGTAAGTTGTTTATCATATCCCTTCCCTCCCTTCTCCCCCATGCCCCTCACAAATACTGCCTGTAATCCTTGAGATATGGATTTTGATGTGTTTAGAGCATTCTTCGTATGGCTTCCTTTTCTGTCCCAAAATTCTTGAATTGATTTTAAGTTCTGTTGATTTAGGAACAGTTTGTCAGTATGACCTCCATATTCAGGAAGATAAAGGGAAAAGATTTGTAAAAAAAATTTGTAAAGGAAGTTTGAAATTGAATCATAAAACATTTATATATTTTGCAAGTAAAAGCATGATATTTAGAATGGACTTACTTTGATTCTCTTTTAAATATTAAGGAAATTATAATGCATAATTTCTCTTTCTAGTATCATATCAATAAGCTGTCGATCATGTCATCAGAGAATCATTTGAACAACAGTGAAAAAGAAGTTGATGAGGTAGATGCTGCCCTGTCTGATTTGGAGATTACTTTGGAAGGAGGTAAAACATCAACTATTCTGGTAGGTGTAAATTTTACTTAGTTTAACAATATAATATTGATTATGAATACACATAGCACTGTGCCTTTTTTCTGTAGAACTTTGCTGTATTTTATGAGACTGTGCATGTTTGTGATATAGTGCTGTATACGAGAAAGAGCCCTAGCATTTGAGTAAGGAGAGACTGGAATCCAAATCCTACCTTTATCACTTTTTTTCTTTTAGCTTGCTTTTATTCCCTATTTTTCTCTATCTCTCAACTTCTAGACATGCCAATTTTAAAAAGAAAAAAAAGTACCAAATATGCATTATCAAGTGAAACAAAATCCTTAGCTATATCTAAAACTGTATATGCCCCATTCTAAATCTTGAGACCATCACCTTTCTCTTAGTAGTTAGCATACTTCATCATTGATGCTCCAGAATCATGATTGGTCACTGCACTGATTAGCATTCTGAACTAAATATGCATTTAATAACTTCCCTTAAGTTTTCTGAGCCTCAGTAAATTCATTTGTAAACTGGAAATTATAATGCAGCTTCACATTGTGCAGTGTGATCAAATGAAAAAAAATAACATAAAGCACTTTGCAACCTTATAATACTAAGTTCTCAACTTAACTTCAGTGGAGTTCAGACAAAAGTGGAACTGAGAAAAGTTGTCTTTCTATTTTATGTTTAATATTTTTTCATTATGCAGCAGGTGGGGGAAAAATGACTGCTATTTGTTACTCAGTAAAAGTATGTCAACCCATTTTCTGTAAGGTGACTGAAAGTATCTTTAGCCCAATACCAGTAACAGACATTGAGATAATATATACTTTTTCTTGTTGATTTTGAAAACTTTTCACTGCATGTACATTAAAGATTGTGAGTGTTAGATATGGCCACATCTATTAATTTTAAAACTCTTATAGTTCTAAAGCCTTTTCAAATCTTGCCATTCTTTTATTTTAGATGTTCTTTGGACTATTGAACAGGTGGGAAAAAATGACTGCTTTTTGTAGTTGAATAAAAAGTATTGGAATGTAAGCTTATCATTAGTAGGGTTACAGAAAATCTCCTTGGTACAATTCCATTAACTGACAGGGCAATATGGATGATACATAATTCATTGTTTCTATGTGATTTTGATTACTCCTAGCTAGTCTCTATATTTTGGAAGCTTTTTACATTGAGTATTTAGTCTGGTGACATCTATTGAAAACATTAAGTTTTTATATTATATCTGGGCAATTGTGGGCAGTCTATGATAATACTCTGGTTGCTGTCCAGTTTATTGGTTGAATTGTCAGGGATATTTTTGACTTATGTGGTCAGTGAGTCAGTCAGCATATATTTATTTAGCATGTAACTGCTATAACTGGCACTGTGTTCATTGCTGGAAATACAAAGTAAGATTACAAGATTCCTGGCCCTCAGGAAGTATGCATTCTAACATGGAGACAACATGTCAGTAACTAGGTATATACAACATATATACAAAATAAATAGAAGGTAATCTCAACTCAAACTAAGAGATTCAGATGAAGGGTAGAGCATTCTTACTCACTTCCCATGAGCAGATGATCATACCTTTGAGCTTGCCATCACCCATAAATGTACCATCTCCACATTCAAGAATTCGGAAATCCCCTTCTCTGACCATAATCTTTTTACTTTTTTACTTTTTACTTCTCCTTCTGCCTCTCCTTACAAAACCCTTCTTCACCTGCACTGTGACTTCCAATCCCTTGTCCCCTCAATTCTCTCCCAAACCACCTCCCCTCCATTAGCCATTTTCCCCATCTTGACTCCTTGGTGAACCATCCTCTTCTCTTGAGTCCCTAACCTCCATGTCCTGCCAAGCCTCAGCCTGATATCACTTCCACTGTTCACTGCCTTTGCTCCTGCACATATGCTGCTGAATGACAGTAGGAAAAAAATCACACAAATGTTCTGAGCAGGTCCACTACAAGTTTTTGTTGCACAACCTCAAGTAGGCCCTCACTCCTCTCAGGCAATCTTACTGTCCCTCCTTTATCAACTCTCTGTCTCACTTTCCAAAGCAGCTCTTCCAAACGTTTTCATCCTTCCTCAAATCTGTCATGAATTCCCATTCTCTTCTCTCTCAGCTGAGATCCTTATTTCATATTTTACTGAAAAAATTGAAGTCATTCTTCTTTATTGATCACTCTTTCTTTGCTTTTTTATCTCTAGGTCAGGCCACACATGGCCTTCTAGATCCTTGGATGTGGCCTTTTAACTGAGTCCAAGTTTTACAGAATAAATTCTTTTATTAATGGGATTATTTTATGAAGTTTGGATTCACTCAAACAGCTGCACTTGAGGACCTAGAGGGCCACATTTGGCCTCAAGGCTCCCCAGCCCTGCTTTAGGTTTTTAGGACACTACTCTCCCCTGCTTCTCCTCCTACCTATCTGACTGTTCTTTCTTTGTCTCCTTTTTCATATCCTCTTCCAGATCACACCCTTAAGGTTCTGTTCTAGGCTGTCTTCTCCCTCTACACTTGGTGATCACATCAGCTCCCATAGGTTTAATTAATCATCTTTATGCTGATGATTTTCAAATCTACTTGTCCTGCCCCAGATGCTGTTGATCACTAATATTGCATCTCTAATTGCCTTTCAGCATTTTGAATTGGATGTCCAGTGGACTGCTTAAATTCAGCATATCCAAAATGGAATTAATTATCTTTCCCCCTAAACCCTCCCACGCCTTCCTTCCCTTTTACTGTATAGAGCAGCACCATCCTCAAATTCCTCAGACTTACAATCTAGGAGTCATCCTGGACTTCACTCTCTCTCTTTTACTCCCCATGTACAATCTTTTGCCAAGGCATCAACACCACCTTTGCAACCTCTTTCAAATACCTCCCCTCTACCCCACAGTGTCTCATCTGACAATGCCACTACTCTAGTTTAGACCCTCACAAACTTATACCTGACTCTTGTAATACCCTCTGGGTAGATCTGCTGCCTAAAATATTTTTCTACTCTAATCCATTCTCCATTCAAACACCAAAATGATTTTCCTAAAGCATAGGTCTGATCATTTTGATCCCCACCCCTGCTACTCAGTAAACTCCAGTGACTCCCTGTTGCCTTTAGGATCAAATACAAAATGAATGCTGTGTTTAGCATTCAAAGCTCTTCATAACCTAACTCATTCCTACCTTTCCAGTCTTCTTACACCCCTTTTTATTGTTCAGTTGTTTTACTTGTGTCTGACCCTTTCCTCCATTTGGGATTTTCTTGGTAGAGATACTAGACTTTTACTTCTCCAGCTCATTTTATAGATGAGGAACTAAGGAAGACAGCTAATAAATGTCTGAGGCCACATTTGAACTCATGAAACTGAATTTCCCTGTCTCACGGCCTGGCACCCTTTCCATTGTGCTACTTAACTGCTTTGCATATACTCCTTACCCTCCCCTCTTTGATCCAGTGATACTGGCCTCCTGACTGTTTCACAAACATACTGCATCTCCTGACTCCTGGATTTTTCTTTGACTGTCCCCCATACCTGAAACCCTGACCTTCCTCAGCTCTTCCTACTGACTCCCTGGCTTATTTTAAGCCTTAACCAAAATCCAGTCTTTTACTGGATGCCTTCTTTTCTTAATCTTTCTTAATTCTAATGCCTTCCTGTTTATAGCTATTTATAGCTTGCTTTTTATGTATTCTTTGCATATTGTCAGCTTTATTAGATTTTAGGCAGAGACTATCTTTCGCCTCTTGCTATATCCCTAGGACTTCCCACATAGTAGGTGCTCAATAAAGGCTTATTAATTGATTGGTTGAAGGATAAAAATTGAGAAAAGGCCAATGAATTGAGCAAGTAAGAGATATTGGCAACTTTATACTATAAAGGATAATATAATATAAAGATTTTTAGTTTCAGCCCATGAAAGATTCTATTCAGCAAGCCTGGGTTTTGCTAAGTGTTAAATTTCTGCAACATAAATTTAATACAGCTTTTACTGTTATCTTTACATTATCTGCATTGATCTTTCCGTTTGGGATCCTTAAGGATAATCCTTCTATAATGTCTCATGGCAGTGACTAGTACTGGTATGCCTAAGCTCCTCCATTTCCATAAATTCTAATGGTTCAGGCTTTGGTGTTATTTATTGTTTTTTGGGGTTTTTTCTCTTGGTATTATTGTTAACAAGAACTTTAGAATGAACTCTTCCTGGGTAGACCTCGGTCAAATCCCATAGACACAATTTAACTGAATAAATCTTAATTTATTTTTTGAGCCCTCATAGCTTAAGTCATGGGCAACTTAAGTTCTTCGGGCCAGGGGGAGGGAAAGGTGTGCTCATAGAAGATACCTTGCTCATACAGAGTGTTCCAAAAGTCTTGAAGCAATTTTAAACCTTAATTGCTTAAAACTACACTGAGACTTTTGGTTTGCATGAGCCACTTGCAGGGGAAACCTGTGTTCACAAATGTTTTCAGTTTTAAAAATTATTTCTGTATGTTTCCAACATGTTTAACTTACTTCCTCCTCAATTTTGAACTATTTAACATCCCTTCAGTCAACCTTTAATTTTTGCAGAGGAATACTTAATTTCACCCATTTGAAAAAACTATGCCTCTTAAGTATTATAAGAAAATATAGTAATTAAATCATTAGAAATTTTTAAGGATTATGTAGGCTTGCAATTTTAGACACTTAGAAAACATAGAAATTAAGCTTTTAGCTTAAGATATATACCCATTCTCCCCAAATGATCTGATCATCTTCTGTGTAGAATGTAAGCTCCTTGAGGGAAAGGATATTCATTATGGTCTTTGAATCTCCAGTTTCCCTGTAAAACCATAGGTGCTTAATAAATGCTTATAGATTGATTTGTTCATATAATATTACCAAATTCAGTTTAAAATTTTGCAGTTTTGAAGTACCATTATTTTACTTTATATCATGGAAATAACTAGTCTTCCAAATTTTCACTTCCTTTTTAAACTTCCTTTTTTTTCTGTTTTAGAAATCTTGCCTTTTAAGAGGGATCCCATTTCATCATACCTTCAGAAATTTATAAACATTTGTATAAAATTTTGTACCTGAGATAATAATTCTTGATGTCAGATGCAAATTGTTTTAGAAACCAGAAAACTAGAACTAAATTTCAAACTTATACATAGCTGTTTCAATTTTTCTTTTTTAGGGAGACATCACTTCCATTCCTGAACTGGCTGATTACATTAAAGTTTTCAAGTAAGTAGGTTTTTAAAAAATATTTAACTTTTGTTTTGCTGGCAGATATATATCTAAAATAATTGTCTGTGGCAATAAGAAAAAAGAAAGATGCTTCTAATTATAACTGTGTAATCATATTATTATCAAATTGTCAGTGCATCAAAGATGTATCATTTCATTGGTAAAGGAACTCCTTTCATTCATGCCAAATTGAAAACTTCTTATTGTATTAGATTGTACGAAAGAGTTGCTCATTACCATTGGATTGGCCAACGAATCCTTCTGCTTTGACAACCCATGAAACAAACCTAAAAAAATACAAAATGGCCCTTAGTTCTCTTTCGCTGTTTCAGTGACTATGGCATAAATTAGGGCAAAGGGTCTTGAATCATAGAATTCTCAGACTCTGTAAACAATAATTTAATCATTGGTACTATAAATACAATATATTTATGCAATGAACAACTAGCAGATATACTGCTAGATAAAATAAGCAATATCCAAATACAAAATCTTGCTGCCAATGAAACTGAAAGATATAAGGAAGATATAGGTAAATGGAAAGCTATTTAATTGCTCTTCTTGAAGAAGCAAGTAAAAGAATAGGAGGATTTCATATTACCGTGCACCAGAGCAGAATCATCATTTTTATGCAACTCTTTGAAGTGCTCGTTGCAAATGTACATAAAAATAACACAATGAAGGTTGTGTGATGAATCTGTTGCCAAAGAGTAAAGGAACAGAGAAATTCTCCAAAGAACTCCACAAAATGTTCTAAGTCAAGGCAGCAAATTGGGTAATTTCAGTATAGAAGCAGGCACAGGGAAGAATAACAAAAAGCATGTTGAACAGAATGTTACAGGAAGAGGCTCAGTGTTGTAGAATACAAGGCTTTTGAGTACATCATTAATTGTCTTCAAGAAGAGCACTAGGAGGTCCTAGATATATCTGGCAAAGACCAAACAGTATCACAAAGGGTGAAATTTACCATCTTAACAAACAGGAAACAGAATTGGTAAGTTATATAAGAGTTACTTTTCACTAGTTAGAACAAAGATCAGAATCAGTAGCAAATTCCAAGAAAGGAGAAAGATTTAAAAAATATGAATTGCAACATTTAAAATTCTAAGATCTATGTGCCCTATTCAAGGAAACATATTGTTTGTGCCCAAAAATGTAAAAGATAAAGGCACTTATTTTCATTGCTATTTCTTAAAGAAGTTTGATCATTATCAAAGTTTGAATAGTCATTTCAATGAATTGACCAAAAAAGTCCAGATGCTGCCTGAACCAGCGAGTTCTTGATTTTCTTGCCAATTAGAGACATGGTAAACAAAGGGAGGGTTGTTGTGGGGTACGAACTAAAAAAAATTAAAAAATATGACCGAAGGGCATTGCAGTATATTAGCAATAGCATTGCCTCAGAAAGTAGTAAAGGAGTAAAGAGGAAAATAAGTATGCAGAAAACTTGACATACTGCCAAATTAAGTTATATGAGTGAAGGAAGAAGTACTTATTAAGCATTTCAGCATACAAAGCACTGTACTAAATATTGCAGATACAAATGAAAAGGAGATAACCCCTGCTTTCAAGAAACTCATTCTAATGTAGGAGACAGCATGGAAAAGAGATTTCAGCTGCAAGTCAGGTGAAAATGTGCCATGGTCTTCAGGGTACATCAGCAAAGCTAATAGTAATGTAGTTTCTTAAATGTCGTTTCCACCAATAAAATCATATGAAATCCAGATTTTATTTTCTTCTTCTCTTCAGCCTGGTAAACCTCTAACCTGAGGTTCTTCATTGCTCATTATTGACTCCCTCTCTGAGAAAACCATTTTGGGAAAGACTCCAGGCATGCCTCCTCCCTCTCTCTCTCAAATTCCATCTCCTTTTCCTCACCTGCCTCGATATGCCTATCTCCTTCTTTATATATGTTGTCTTCCCTCATTAAAATGTGAGTTCCTTGAGGGTAGGGATTTTCTTGTTTGCTTGTATTTGTATCCCCAGCTTTTAGAACAGTAGCTAGCACATGCTTGTAAAGCACTTAAGGCATGCCATCTCTGCGTGTGTCTGTGTTTGTGTGTGTGTATGTGTGTGTGTTTCTCTCCTCTCCTTTGTTCACTGCCTCCTGGACCATTCCTTTCCTCACTCCTTTTTCCATTCAAGCCATTTGACAGTACCAAGGACTTTGGTACAGATGATTTTATTTTCTGGGTCTTTGATAGCTGTTGTTAAGGAAGTGGTGGTATCAGCACTTTCAGAAGTAGTTGCTCCATAGAGGTAACTTTTCACGATGATACTGCAGGAGTTCAAGCAAGACTGACAATGGAGGTGGCACTGGTATTCCATGAAATTGATTCACATGCTCATTTTGTCTCTCCCTTAGGGTTCCTTGTTGCTTCAGCTAGGTTGGCTTGCCTGCCCTATAGGTTATAGTTGGTGGCGATGGCTAGCCCCTTCTCTACAGTAGAGGCATACTTTGTTTTTTGCACTTTGCAGATATTGCAGGGTTGGTTTTTTGTTTTGTTTTGTTTTTATATACTGAAAATTTGTGGCAACCCTGCATTGAGTAGTGCCATTTTTCAATAGCATATACTCACATCATGTGTCACATTTTAGTAATTCTCACAGTATTTCAAACTGTTTCATTATTATTATATGTGTTATGGTGGTCTGTAGTCAATAATTTTTGAGGAACTGTATCTATATAAAATAATGAAGTTAATAAATGTTGTATGTTTTAACAGTCGTACCAACCAGCTGTTCCCTTGTCTCTCTCCCTCTGCTTGGGTCTCCCTCTTGCCTCAGATACAAAAATATTATAGAATATTACATAAACTTAGCTGATGAAGTGGCAGCAGGGCTTGAGAGGATTGATTGCAATTTTGAAAGAAGTTCTACTGTAAATAAAATGCTATCAAGTGGCATCATATACTACAGAGAAATGTTTCATGAGAGGAAGACTCAATTGATGTGGCAGATTTCATTGTTATCTTGTTTTAAGAAATTATCACAGCCATTCCAACCTTTCACAGTCACCACTTGTCACCAACATTGAAGCAAGACTCTCCATCAACAAAAAGATTAACTTACTTGAAGTCTCAGGTGATGGTTAGCATTTTTTAGAAATAAAGTTTTTTTTAATTAAGGCATCTGCATTTTTTAACAAAATAATACTACTGCATACTTAATAGACTATATATAGTGTAAACATAGCTTTTATATGCACTGGGAAACCAAAGAATTCATGTAATTTACTTTATTGTAATATTTGCTTTGTTGTGGTGGTCTGGAACTAAACCCACAATATCTACAAGATATGCCTGTAGTTACATTCTCAGATGATGGCTTCAGGGCTTAGTCTGGAAATAGGGCCAGTGTTCTAAGAAGCTCTGCTCTCCTGGCTGTGCCTTTTTTTTAATATTATTTTTTATATTATGTATGCTTTATATATATTTATATATCTTTTTATATTATTTTTAATATCTAGATCATTTTTCCATTTGGTACTTATAGTATATGGTATAAGATTTTGGTCTAAATGTAAATTGCTTTCTAGTTTCCCCCAATTTTTTTTTTTTATTTTAATAGTAAGACCTTACCCAAATACCTGGCATCTTTAGGTTTATTGAACACTATGCTGTTATGTGTCCATTTGTTTCTTTTTTAAAATTATATAATTTATTTGTTTTCCACAAGAATTTGAATTCAAAATTTTCTCCCCATCCCCCACCAGAAGACAGCATGCACCCCATCCACCCTCTCCTTTAGTCTGTCCTCCCTTCTATCACCCACCCTTCTTCCATCCCTCTTCCCCTCTATTTTCCTGTAGGGCAGAATAGATTTCTATACTCCATTGCCTATATAGCTTAATTTCTAGTTGCATGCTGAAACAATTTTTAACATTCATTATTAAAACTTTTTTTTTTAATTTTTTTTTTATTTAACTTTTAACATTTATTTTCACACAATTTTGGGTTACAAATTTTCTCCCCTTTTATCCCCTCCCCCCCCCCAAACCCAAGCTTTCTAATTGCCCCTGTGACCTATCTGCTCTCTCCTCTATCCTCCCTCCCTGCCCTTGTCTCCGTCTTCTCTTTTGTCCTGTAGGGCCAGATAGCTTTCTTGACCCCTTAACCTGTATTTCTTGTTACCCAGTGGTAAGAACATTACATTTGGTCCTAACACTTTGAGTTCCAACTTCTTTAGCTCCCTCCCTCTCCACCCCTTCCCCTTGGAAGACAGGCAATTCAATATAGGCCATATCTGTTTAGTTTTGCAAATGATTTCCATACTAGTTGTGTTGTATAGGACTAACTATATTTCCCTCCATCCTATCCTGTCCCCCATTACTTCTATTTTCTTATGGTCCTTTCCCTCCCCATGAGTGTCGACCTCGTATTGCATTCTCCTCCCCATGCCCTCCCTTCCATCCTCCCCCCCACCCTGCTTGTGCCCCTGTCCCCCACTCTCCTGTATTATGAGATAGGTTTTCCTATCAAAATGAGTGTGCATTATATTCTTTCCTTTAGTGGAATGTGATGAGAGTAGACCTCATGTTTTTCTCTTGCCTCCCCTCTTTATCCCACCACTAATAAGTCTTTTGCTTGCCTCTTTTATGAGAGATAATTTGCCCCATATAACTTCTTCCTTTCTCCTCCCAATATTTCTCTCTCACTGCTTGATTTCATTTTTTTTTTTAAGATATGATCCCATCCTCTTCAATTCACTCTGTGCACTCTGTCTCTATGTATGTGTGCGTGTGTGCATGTGTGTGTGTGTGAACTCCCACCCAGTACCCAGATATTGAAATGTTTCAAGAGTTACAAATATTGTCTTTCCATGTAGGAATGTAAACAGTTCAACTTTAGTAAGTCCCTTATGACTTCTCTTTGCTGTTCACCTTTTCATGGTTCTCTTCATTCTTGTGTTAGAAAGTCAAATTTTCTTTCCAGCTCTGGTCTTTTCATCAGGAAAATTTGAAAGTCCTCTATTTCATTGAAAGACCATTTTTTCTCCTGAAGTATTATACTCAGTTTTGCTGGGTAGGTGATTCTTGGCTTCAGTCCTAGTTCCTTTGACTTCTGGAACATCCTATTCCATTCCCTTCTATCCCTCAATGTAGAGGGTGCCAGATCTTGTGCTATCCTGATTGTATTTCCACAATACTTGAATTGTTTCTTTCTAGCTGCTTGCAATATTTTCTCTTTCACCTGGGAATTCTGGAGTTTGGCCACAATGTTCCTAGGAGTTTCTCTTTTTGGATCTCTTTCATGCGGTGTTCTGCGGATTCCTTGAATATTTATTTTGCCTTCTGGTTCTAGAATCTCAGGGCAGTTTTCCTTGATAATTTCATGGAAGATGATGTCTAGGCTCTTCTTTTGATCATGGTTTTCAGGTAGTCCCAGAATTTTTACATTGTCTCTCCTGATTCTATTTTCCAGGTCAGTTGTTTTTCCAATAAGATATTTCACATTATCTTCCATTTTTCGAATCTGCGCGGTATGTTCTGAGATATCTGCCTTTCTCATAAAGTCCTTAGCATCCATCTGTACCATTCCAGTTTTGAAAGATCTATTTTCTTCAGTGAGCTTTTGAATCTCCTTTTCCATTTGGCTTATTCTGCTTTTGAAAGCATTCTTCTCCTCATTGGCCCCTTGCACCTCTCTTGCCAACTGAGTTAGGCTAGCTCTCAAGGTGCCAATTTCTTCAAGATTTTTTTGGTTCTCCTTTAGCAGGGAGCTGATCTGCTTTTCATGCTTCTCCCTCATCCCTCTCATATCCGTTCCCAGTCTTTCCTCCACCTCTCTAACTTGATTTTCAAAATTCCTCTTGAGCTCTTCCATGGCCCGAGCCCATTGGGTGGGCTGGCACAGAATCCTCGATTTCTGTGTCTTTGCCTGATGGCAAGCATTGTTCCTCCCAATCAGAAAGGAAGGGAGGAAGTGTCTTTTCTCAGAGAAAGTACCCTTCAATAGTTTTGTTTCTTTTCCCTTTTTTGGGCATTCTCCCCAACCAGTGACCTGACCTCTGAATATTCTCCTCACACCCCCCTCGCCTCCTGGTCCTCCCAGCCAGCGTTTGGGAACTGAGATTCAAATGCTGCTTCCCGCCTTAGGGTTTTTGGCGGGGGCAGGGCTGCTATTCAGTGTGAGAGTTAAGTTCAGGTGGTCAGGTTGGGGGCAGGGCTGCCTCTCTGGCTCAGTTCCCTCAGGGGGTTTATGCACAGACCTTCCACAATGGATCCAGGCTCCCGCCCGTTTGGGGAGCCCCTGTCTGTAGCCGCCTCTCAGCTTCTATCTCCTGGGGGGGCCCGAGCCATGGGGGCACCCCACTCCCCTCTCAGCCCGCCAAAGGGACTCTCTCACCTACCCCCGTCAGTCCCCTGTTGGTGGGGGGGCTTGTGCCACCACTGGAGATCCCGTCTCTGGAGCCTTCTCAGATCTGTGCCTCTTGGAGCCGCGGCCGCCACAGGTCCGGGCTGGGCTCCGCGTCTGCAGCGCGACAGACCTTTTGCGAGAGGTTTGCAGGTCCCTCTGTGGGTGGGGGGACCCGCGAGGCTGCTGGAGATCCCGTCCCCGTAGCCCTCTCGGATCTTTTCCTCACGGTGTCGTGGCCGCGGCAGGGCTGCCCTCTGCTCCCCGTCCCGGCGCCCAGTCCACGGCGGTAAGGACCCCCCGCGAGAGGTTTGCAGGTCTCTGTGGAACAGAAATCTCCCTCGTTCCAATATTCCGTGGTCTCTGGGTGCAGAATTTGCCCTGGGTTGGTCCCCTCTAGCCGTTCTGTGGTTTGTGTGTTCGGAGCTATGTGTATATGCGTCTTTCTACTTCGCCATCTTGGCTCCGCCCCCATTATTAAAACTTTTAAGTTCCATATTCTCTCCCTTCCTCCCTCCCCACCCATCCTCATTGAGAAAGCAAGCAGTTCAATACAGGTCATACATGCACAGCCATGCAAAACACTTCCATAATACTTATGTTATGAAAGACTAACCACATTTCCCTCTGTCCTATCCTGCCCTTCATTTATTCCATTCTCTCCCTTGACCTGTCCTCCCACAAGATTTGCTTCTGATTATCCCTTTCCCCAATTTGCTGTCCCTTCTATTATCTTCCCTCTTCTATCCCCTTCCCCTCTGCCTTCCTGCAGGATAAAATAGATTTCTATATCCAATTGAGTGTGTTATTCCCTCCTTAAGCCAAATTCCATGAGAGTGAGGCTCAATTATTTACTTTCATCTCCCCCTCTTCCCCTCCATTGTAAAAGCTCTTTCTTCCTTCTTTTATGTGAGATGATTTGCTACATTCTACCTCTCCCTTTCTCTTATTCCTAGTACATCCCATTCAACAGTCCATTTTATATTTTTTAGGTATTCTCCCTTCATATTCAGCTCACCCTTTGCCCTCTTGTCTGTGTATGTGTGTACACATATACATACATACATATACCCATGTATATATACATACCTATACACACCTACATATATGTATATATACATATATATATTCCCTCTAACTACACTAATACTGAAAAAGGTCTCATGAATTACAAATAACATCTTTCCACATAGGAATGTAAACAGTTCAACTTTAATGAGTTTCTTAGGCTCCTCTTTCCTGTTTGCCCTAGTCAAATTTTCTATTCAGCTCTGGTCTTTTGAACAAGAATGCTTGGAAGTCCTCTAGTTCATTGAAATTCCATTTTTTCCCCTGAAGTATTACATTCAGTTTTGCTGGCTAGATGATTCTTGATTTTAATCCTATTTCTTCTTTGATCTCTGGAATACCATATTCCAAGCCCTTCGATCCCTTATTGTAGAAGCTGCTAAATCCTATATTATCCTGATTGTATTTCCACAGTACTTGAATTGTTTCTTTCTGGCTGCTTGTAATATTTTTCTCATTGACCTGGGAATTCTGGAATTCGGCTATAATATTTCTAGAAGTTTTCCTTTTAGGATCTCTTTTAGGAGGTGATTGGTAAATTCTTTCCATTTCTATTTTACCCTCTGGTTCTAAAATATCAGGGCAGTTTTCCTTGATAATTTCTTGGAAGTGATGTCTAGCCCCTTTTTTTGATCATGGTTTTCAGGTAGACCAATAATTTTTAAATGATCTCTCCTGGATCTATTTTCCAGGTCAGTTGTTTTTCCAATGAGATATTTCACATTGTCTTCTATTTTTTCATTCTTTTGGTTTTGTTTTGTAATTTCTTGGTTTCTTATAAAGTCTTTAGCTTCCATCTGCTCCATTCTAATTTTTAAAGAACTATTTTCTTCAGTGAGCTTTTGAATCTTCTTTTCCATTTGGCCCATTCTACTTTTTAAAGCATTCTTCTCCTCATTGGCTTTTTTGACCTCTTTTGCCACTTGGATTAGTTTATTTTTAAAGGTGTTATTTTCTTCAGCATTTTTTTGGGTTTCCTTTAGCAAGCTTTTGACTTACTTTTCATGATTTTCTTGTATCACTCTCATTTCTGTTCCCAATTTTTCCTCCACCTCTCTTACTTGGTTTTCAAAATCCTTTTTGAGCTCTTCTGTGGCCTGAGATCATTGTGTATTTTTTTTGGAGGTTTTGGATGTAGAAACCTTAACTTTTATGTCTTCCTCTGATGGTACACTTTGTTCTTTCTTATCCAAAAAGATGAAAGAGAATACCTGTTCACCAAGAAAGTAACCTTCTGTTGTCTTTTTTTTTTTTTCATTTTTTGGGGCATTTTCCCAGCCAGTTACTTGACTTTTGAGTCCTTTGTCAAGTGGAGGGTATACTCTAGGAACCTGTTAAGTTCTCAGTTCCTCCAAAGTGGCACAATCAAGGGAGAGGAGTTTATTCCTCTCCTGGACTGCACCCTTGTCTGTGAGGAACCATAAGCACTCTTCTGCACAGGATCTGTGAGTAGTATTCCCTCTCCAGAGTCTTCACAAGCTCCACTGTACTATTGCTCTTCTTCACCCCAGGTCCACCACTCAGGACTGAGACCCAGATCAGGTGCTTCATTTCCCTAGGGTCTTTAGTCAGAGAGCTCCAAAAGTGGATGCTGCTGCCACCCTGGGGCCAGGGCTGGGGCCAGACCAGGCTCCCTTCTCACCCAGATGAAAGAGTTTTCTTACTGACCTTTGAAGCTGTCTTTTGGCATTGTGGGTTGAGAAGTATGGGAACCACAGCTGCTATAGACCTTTCCTTTTGGCCTTCCAGGCTGTCTTGGGCTGGAAATCTTTTTCACTCTGTTGTTTTGTGACTTCTGCTGCTCTAGAATTTGTTCAGAGTCATTTTTTACTGTGTTTTAAAGTAAATTATTTTGTGGGCTATGGGGCTAGAGCTAGAGTAGGTCCATCCTTCTACTCTGACATTTTGGCTCTGCCCCTGTCCATTTGTTTCAGTGTGTTGTTTGCTTACTTTGTTCCACTGATCAGTGTTGGGTTTTTTTAACCAGAGTCAAGTTGTTTTGATGGGTAGTACTTTGTAGTATAACATCAGAGCCAAGTCTTCTTTCTTCTTAATTTTTTTTTATTTCTCTTGAAATTCTTGACCTTTTTTTCTTCCCTTTGATTTTTGAAGTTATTTTTTTCTAGTTCTCTAAAATACTTTTTGGTATATTGATTGTTATGGCACTGAAGAAGTTAACCTAGCTAGTATTATCATTTTTATTATATTAGCATGGCTTAGCCATGAGCAATTAATATCTGTAAACTTATATAGGTCTGTATTTCTGTAAAGAATGTTTTAGAGTTATATTCACATAATTCTTGTGTGTTTCTTTGCTGATGGTATCCCAGATATTTCATCCATTCAAACAAAAATTTTTTTGTTTGTTAGTTTTTTAGTTTCTCTATATTGCTTCCTTTTGAATATGTAAAAGCCCATTTTTTAAAATACTAGTATTTCCCCAGGATGATCTATGTCTGGAAATCATGAAATAGCACAAACTTTCACAAATTAGAATTATAAATAACTCAAAATGCAAAGGAGAAACTTATGAGCAGGTATAAGTAGCATATTACTTATATGATGGTATAAAATAGGGGTTCTTAACCTGATAGATTTCATGGAGTGCATGAATTTGGATAGGGAAAATCTTATCTTAATTTTCACAAACGCTAACTTAACTTTAGCATTTCCTTTCATTAAATATAGGCAACAAATTTTATTCTGAGAAAGAGTCCATAAGCTTCACAAGACTACTGTATGGGGTCCTTGGCCCCCAAACAGTTAAGAAACCCTTACATGAAAGATCTCATCTAAGAAATCTATCTAATCTTAAAAGAAAATAGGCTATCATCATGTAGAAAGAATAAGGGACAGCAGGGAGAGCTCCCAGCATACTTTGTAGAAGTTCCGTATAGCATTTATGAGGAGACTTGAGATGGTAGAGAAGGGGAAGTTCTCTCTCCTTCCACACCAAATATACAGGAGCCTCAATATTCAGAAAACTGAGCAATGACAGGAAAAGGAAAAAAGGTAAAGAACCCATTGGTCAGTCTGTAAACATTTACTAAGTATCTGGTATCTGCCAGGCAACTGTGCTAAGCACTGGGTATATGAATATAAAAAAGATATTTCCCTCATAGAGCCTAATGGGGAAGAGAAGCCAAAAACGTTGGAGGGAGGGCTGGAGGGAGTAATTGGGAAAGGGAGAAGTGGGGAAAGCATAGTGGAAGAGTCAAAAATCCAGGGGAAAAAATAGCTGATGATCAACTCATCAGCTCATGTGCAGACCTAGGTTGACCCTGCAATCCCCAGGGTTGTAGGTATTTCAGGTCAAAACTTCTGGAGTTTACTCTCTGGTGTAGGGTAAGCAAGGTGGTCCTTACTGCAAGGGAAAGTGGCGGCCCTAGGGGAGCTCCACTCCCAAGGCTCACACCTCCCACTCAACATATATACTTAATGCTGGGAAGCTGACCTGTGGTAACCCTAGATACCCAGTTTTAGAGAAAACTAATTACTAGAAAAGTATATTTTACAGTTAAATGATAAAACTTGATTTTTTTGATTTATTAAATTTAGATTGCAGGAAACCCATATCTAGAAATTTTTAGTGTCCTTTGGTGATTTAAATGTGAAATTATTTGGATTATTATTATCATTATTTTGATATTTGCCTGTTGTCATAATAAGATTGTTCTAGCCAGAATTTCAGTGTAGGGGAAAGAGTGCTCTTAGACTTAAAATCTCAAGAGACACCTATATTCAGATCTCCCCTCCAGGATTTTCTAGCTTTGTGGTCATGTGCAAATCATTTTACTTTTCTGAGCTTCAGCTTCCTCCTCTGCAAAATGTAGGGTGTGCCTTTAATTCTGACCTCACAGGGTTGTTAGAAAGATCAAATGAGAATGCACTTTTTACACATCAAATTAAATATACCGTAATATAAGTTCACTATTATTATCATTCTTTTAGTTGATTCTTACTTTAGGAAAATATTTATTATTTGGTTCTTAGTTAATATTTCCACTCAAATTTCTGTTTATTTCTGTGAATTCTGCTAAAAATTAGAGTTATTAGGGTATGAGACTTTTTCTATGCCAGGATAAATCTTTTATTACAAAAAAATGCAAAATGTGTTTATTCCTAGAACCTAGGGAATTATAGCTTCTCTGTAGAGTTATATTTGTTCTAAGAAATCCGAGAAAATCGACACCTTTGTCAATAAACTTTATAAAATTTGGCTGGTGAAACTACTTTTTTAGTAAGCTGCTAATTTTTATATTTTCCTGAATTGTGTTTAATACGCAGGCCTAAGAAGTTGACACTTAAAGGTTATAAGCAGTACTGGTGCACCTTTAAAGATACATCTATTTCTTGCTACAAAAGTAAGGAAGAGTCCAGTGGAACTCCTGCTCACCAAATGAACCTGAGAGGTAAGAAAACTTTCATTTACACATACCTGGATTTGATCTCTCACTTTCACATGGTTTCTGGTACTCTTCCACTTCACTCTTGCATAAATCCATAAAATTATAGATTGAGAGCTGGAAGGGACCTTAGAGATGTTCTCTAAGTTTAATCCTTCATTTTACACATGGGGATCTGAGGCCTAGTAAATTAAGTGACTTGCCTAAGGCCACACACCTGCCTTTAGGGAGATGAGACAATGATAATTATTTTTTCTTTGTGAATTTTCATTCTCTATGAATTTGTAATTGTCAGATGAAGATATACCTACTGAAAGCATTTGTTTTTCATGTCAGAATTTGCGGTGCTTTATCCAGTATACACTCTTATTTGCAAATGTTAGGTGTGTATCTAATAGTATACATAGCATATTTCCTAATACAATACATATTTCCAAATACAAATTTCCTATTTACTCTTGGGAGGCAGAGCTTTTGGGGTGGGAGGGCCAGTGTTAGTTTTTAATGAAAAATTCTTGGCGAAATAAAATATCAAAGTGAAATAAAAAAGGATGAAAAGAGGCAGCTAGTTGGTGCACTGGATAAAGTGATAGACTTGGAGTCAGGAAGAATTAAGTTCAAATCCTTCCTCAGACATTTATTAGTTATCAGCAACTGGACAAGTTACTCAAAAAAAAAAAACCCCTCCATTTGCCTCAGTTTCCTTATCTGTAAAAATGTGGATAATAATAGCACCTATTCCCAGAGTTGTTGTAAAGGTGAAATAATGCTTGTAAAGCATTTTGTAAACCTTAAAGCACTATATAAATAGTATTATTATTACTAGTTTCACTAGTAATGTTTTTAATGTTTTTACTTTGAAAAAAGGGAGGGAAAATTCTGCATTAAAGTATTAATACTGTTTGCTTTAATTTTTAAGCTATTTTTTCAATGAAAAGCATGTATTTTCTCTCTCAACCTCCACCTCCACTCCCCACAGCTAAACAAAAGCTTCATAATAGATATGCATGATCAAGCCAAATAAATTCCCATATTGGCCGCATATGTCCAAGAATTTATTTCTCATTCTGAATGTTTAGTCCATCACCTCTCTGTTAAGAATTCTTCAATATCAGTCTTCTGGATCATTGCATTGATTCTTATCATTCTGGATCATTATATTGATCAGAATTCTTAGTCTTTTAAAGTTGTTTTTTTTACAGCATTGTTGTTTTACTATAAATTATTCTCCTGGCTCCGTTCACTCCACTCAGTCAGCATCAGTTCATTTCATATCAGAACTGATTGAGATCAATCTTTCCTTGTTTTTTCTGAAAACTTCCCCTCCACCATTTCTTTTGGCACAATACATTTCATTCATATTTCATATTTTGCTTGGCCGTTCTTCAGTGTATGGGCAAACCCTTAATTTCCAGTCTTTGACAGAACAAAAAAGGCTGTTTGTAAATGTTAGCACACCTTTTCCTTTTTCTTGTATCTCTTTTGAGTTATAGGCTTAGTGGTGTCCTTTGGTTGAGTGGTTTAATAAATAGTTTAGTAACTTCTTTGGGCAAAGCTCCAAACCGCTTGAATTTCTATCATTTTCTTAACCACTATGCTTGTATTTAGACTTGGTCCTTTGTGTATCTTTTTCTTTAAGTTACTTTTGTACTTAGGTGGACGCATGATTTTATTATAATCTTCCCTCCGCTGATATAGATCACAGCTGTTTCTTGCCTTCTCCTTCTTGCTGAATGTTTGTTGAAATGAATTGAATTTTATTAAATCCTCTGTGATTTCTCATATTTTTTTCTCAGAAGTTGTCCAGAGAGGATCTAATCCTTTTTAGTTATCTACATCTGTGATAATGCTACTTCTTGTGTACAAGTTGGCCTCAGTTACATAGTGCAGCTTGTTTACTAATGGGAAAACAGAAAATTTTAATTCCTCAGAATTATGGTATTCTATAACTTGCAGTCATTACAGTGTGTGTGTGTTCGTCCTTCATTGCCAAAGAAGACCATATCATCAGAGAAATAATGACATGACTTGCACTTGACTTTGTTTTGAGTGAGGGAGGTCTGTGCAGGTCACCAGCCTCATTTCTCCAGAGCCATCTGAATCCAGTGACCAGATATTCATCAGGATGACTGGAGATGACCCAGGATGAGGCAGTTGGGGTTAAGTGACTTGCCCAAGGTCACACAGCTAGTGAGTGTCAAAGTGTCTGAGGTGAGATTTGAACTCAGGTCCTCCTGCCTCCTGCACTGGTGCTCTGTCCACTGCACTGCCTAGCTGCCACAGTCATTACAGTATCAACAAGAGGATGTGGCTGGTTTGTTATCCTTAGTGCTTGAAGAAGACCAAAATGACATCCCTACATCAGGGCCAAGGTGCAGTGTGTCTGATGGTGGCTGATCAGACCAGTATGAGCTTGGAAGACTCTACCATAGGTCGAGCATAAAAAATTCATATGACATTTGGCATGGGGATATTTCTAAATTTGCACATCTCACATTTCTTTTGAGTTACTGCAGTTCTGTTTTGTAAGGTGTTAGGAATGGCTTTTTGCAACTTCAGTTATTTTGGATTCGTTGAAAATAATGTCAAAACGTTTCCCAGATCCCATATACCTCAGTCTTCTTTCCTCCTCATTTCTGGACCCACCTTATTGTCCCTCTGCTTGCTATTGTTTAAGCTGCATATCATTGCCTGGAAAATTTGTTTTTCCATTGTGGATAGTTATATTAATGTCTTTCACATCACCATGAATCACACAGAATCAGAGACAAAAAGCCATCCAATACAACCCATGTTCTAAGAGGTATACTCTCTATAACATACCGAACAAATGATCATACATTCTTTATTAGTGGCAGGGAACTTTCTATCTCCTCAGGCACTCAGTTATTAAAAGTCTTAAGAGGTTTTTATTTGTATCGTGCTAAAATTTTCCTTTCTGCCACTTCTTATTGTTCCTGGTTCTGCCTGCTATGACCAAGCAAAACAAGTCTAATAATCCTTCTTCTTCATAACATTTTCATGTTGTTATCATGATGATCCTCCCTAAATCTTACATTCCCTAGGATAAATATTCAGTTTTTTCAAGCAATTCTTGTATGGCTACAGATTTTTTAGTGTCCCCCATAAAATGATGTCCTGTAAGAATTTTATGGAAAACTGGAAAGCAATTTAGCAGAAATTAACTTTAGACCAATGTTTTATACCGTGTAGCACAATAAACTCAAAATCCATGTGAGACTTGAGAATCAAAGTTTATGCCATTAAATAATTAGAATTAATCAGTTATCTTTCATAGCTATGGCCATAGAGTTCTTAACCATACTTAATGATAAGTCATGAGTTCTTAATCATAACATATAAGAGATAGAGGCAATCAGAAATGATATAAGATAATTTTAATTACATAAAATTGAAAAACTCCTGCATGATTAAAATAACTGTAGTTAGAATAAGAAGGGAGGCTGTCAGATGAGGAAAAATCTGCATCACATATTTCATAAGGATTTGATATCCAAGATAATTTGGAAACACAGATGGGTAAGTGGTCAAAGTATATGGACAAAGAGTTCTCAAAAGAAGAATTGGAATATTAACTACTATATGAAAGATTGCTTCAAATCACTAATAATTAGAAAAAGGCAAAACAGAGCAAACCTGAGGTTTTACCTCATACTCAGCAAATTGGCAAAAGTGAACTGAGATGGAAAGTAGTCCATTTGAAGGGGCTGCAGAAAACCAGGCACACTAGTGCATTATTGGTAGAGGTATGAGTTGATCTAGTAATGCTAGAAAGCACTTTTGAATTATGCTTTGAAAGAAGTAATTAACATGTCCATAACCTTTAACCCCCAAATCTCACAGCTTACGAGTATACCCCAAGGAGATCAAAGACATAAAGGTGTCATCCTTGTTTCAGCCCTATGTTATTAGAAAAACTTGTAGCTTATCCTAGTTACAGATAATGCTTGCTGATGGTTTTAGGTAGAGACTACTTATTATTTTAAAGAAAACTCCATTTAATCCTATGCTCTCTAGTATTTGTATTAGAAATGGGTGCAGTATTTTGTCAAAAGCTTTTCTGCATCTGTTGATGTAGTCATATGATTTCTGTTGGTTAATTATGGTTAATTATGATTAGCTTGGTTAATTATGCTGATAGTTTTCCTAATATTGAACCAGACTACATTCCTTGTATAAATCCATCCATTTCACTTAGATTGTCAGATTGTTTTGGTATATAGTTGGGCAAAATAGCTCCTAATTAATGTTAATTTCCATCCTTTTTATTTTTGATACTGGTAATTTGGTGTTCTTTTTTTTTAAATCAAATTAATCAAAAGTTTATCTATTTTATTGGTTTTTTTCCATAAAACTAGCACTTATATTTATTAGTTCAATGATTTTCTTTCAATTTTATCAATCCTATGATTTTTCAGAATTTCTAATTTGATATTTAATAAGAGATTTTTAGCTTTTTTAGTTGTACACCCAATTCATTGATCTCCTCTTTTTCTATTTTATTCATTTGAGCATTTAGAGAGATAAAATTTCCCCTACAAACTGCTTGGGCTGCATCTCATAAATTTTGATATGTTACTTATTGTTGTCATTTTCTTTGAAAAAGTTATTGATTGCTTCTATGATTTGTTGTTTGAACCACTCATTCTTTAGTATTAGGTCATTTAGTTTACAATTAATTTTTAATTTACCTTTCCATGGCTCTTTAAACATTTAATTTTTATTGTATCATGATCTGAAGAGGATACAGCTAACATTTCTTCTTTTTCTGTTTGATTGTGAGGTTTTTATGCCTCAATGGTTAATTTTTGTGTAGGTGCTATGTACCACTGAGAAAAAGGTTAATCCTTTCTATTTTCATTCAGTTTTCTCCAGAGGTCTATCATATCTGACTTTTCTAAAATTCTATTCACCTCCTTAACTTCATTCTTGTTTATTTTGTGGTTAGATTTATCTAGTTCTAAGAGGAGGAGGTTGAGGTCCCCTACTAGTATAATTTTGCTGTCTATTTCTTCCCGCAGCTCCCTTAACTTCTTTTCTAAGAATTTGGATGCTATACCACTTGGTGCATATATGTTTAGTATTGCTCTTCATTGTTGGTGGTACCTTTTTGCAAGCTGTAGTTTCCTTCCTTGTCTCTGTTAGTTAGATCTGCTTTTGCTTTTGCTTTGTCCGAGATCAGGATTGCTACCCCTGCTCTTTTTTTTAACTTCAGCTGAAGCATAATATATTTTGCTCCAGCCTTTTTCCTTTACTCTGTGTGTTTCTCTCTGCTTCAGATGTGTTTCTTGTAAACAACATATTGTAGGATTATGGTTTTTAATCAACTCTTCTGTTCATTTCAATTTTATGGGAGAGTTCATCCCATTCACATTCAGTTATGATTACTGTGCATTTCCCTCCATCTTATTTTCCCCCCATTTCATACTTTTCTCTCTTTTCAACCTGTTCCTCCTCCCTGACTACCACCTCCCTCAGTCTGCACTCCCTTCTGTCAGCTCCCCCTTGCCTTTTTTTTCCCCTTTCCACTCCTACTTCCCTATAGGCTAAGATAAATTTCTATACCTAAGTGTGTATGTTAATGTTTCTTTGAGTCAAATCCAGTGACAGTTAAGGTTCAATCAATGCTCATCCACTCTCTGGTTTTCCTCTACTGTAATGGGTCTTTCACACCTTTCATATGATATAATTTAACCCTTTCTGCCCCTTTATTCTCCTCCCAGTACAATCCTTTTTTTCACCCCTTAATTTTTTTTGTCATCACATCAGTGTCAACACACCTACCCTATCTGTCTATGTATGCTCCTTCTAGCTTCCCTAATAAAGGTACAGTTATTGAGAGTTACAAGATTCATCTTCCCATGTAAACAGTTTAACCTTACTAAATAGCATGTTTTTTTCATTTCCATTTACCTTTTCATGCTTCTCTTGATTCTTGTATTTGAAGATCGAATTTTCTGTTCAGCTCTGGTCTTTTCATCTGGAAAGTTTGAAAGTCCCCTTTTAGTGAATGTTCTTTTCTCCTGAAAGATTATGCTCAGTTTCACTGGGTAGTTGATTCTTGGTTGTAATCCAAGCTCCTTTGCCTTATAGCATATCATATTCTAGGCCTTCTCATCCTTGAATTTAAAAGCTGTTAAATCATGTGATGTCCTGTGTCTCCATGATATTTGAAGTTTCTTTCTAACTGCTTGCAGTATTTTCTGCTTGATCTGATTGTTTTGGTATTTGGCTACAATATTCCTTGCAGTTTTCATTTTGAGATCTCTTTCAGGAGGTGATCGGTGAATTCATTCAATGACTATTTTGCCCTCTGCTTCCAGGATAGCAGGGCAGTTTTCCTTGATAATTTCTTGAAAGTTGCTGTCCAGGCTCCTCTTTTGATTATGACCTTCAAGTAGTTCAGTAAGTCTTACATTATTTCCCCTGGATCTATTTTTCAGATCACTTATTTTTCCAGTGAGGTCAGATAGGAGAGACTAGAGTGGGAGCTTTTCTAGCAGATATTCTAGCAGGTTCACTTGATCCAGGCAGATAGGAAGACAGGATGGAAGACATAATAAGCAGTTAAGTAAGCTTACTTTATTCTTGCCTTCTCAAGAAGGTTGCTGATGATGGGAGCACCAACTCCTACAGCATCCACTGATTACTCTTCTCACAGGAGCCAGTGAAAATGTAGTAGGAGCTATTACTCATACAGGTCTCCTAAGTCTTGAGGGAGGCCAGTCGAAACTAATACACATTAAAAAATCCTCCCAAGCCTTAATGGGGGACAGTTAAGGCACACACAGCATTCCAGCTTGTGCATTTCCCCGTAAACCTCAGTGGGAACTGATTGAGGCAAACACACATGCACGTTCCCCTTGTGCATTCCTATTCCCCAATTACTGACCAGTGCCCACTTGATTTATAGGGTAACAGATAAAGAAGGCAGTTTACCAGTAACAGCCTCATAAGTCAACATTAATTCATCATTCTATCTCACTGCAGAGTCACAGTGGGTACATACCACCTGAACTCAAATGCTTATTATTTATCATTATAATATGATGTACGAATGTGATGAAGATGTTTACAAACCATGAGCTTGGGAACTAGAGATTACTATGGCCATGGATCTTGGGAACTATTATCTAAAAAAGAATAACAAAATCCACCCTACATACACTAAAATCCACTTTACATATAGTGTTTTACAGTTTCTTCTGCTTTTTTCATTCTTTTGAATTTGTTTGACTAATTCTTGACATCTCATAGAATTATTAGCTTCCACTTGCCCAATTCTAATTTTTAAGGAATTTTTTTTTTTGTTAGCCTTTCTACTTTCTTTTCCATTTGGCCAATTCTATTTTTTAAGCAATTGTTTTCTTCAGTCACTTGTGCTTCCTTTTCCAAATTGTTGATTTACTTATGTAACTGTCATTACTTTTCTCTAGTTTTCTTGTACCTTTCTCATTTGATTTTTAAAATCCTTTTTGAGCTTTTCCAAGAGGGTTTTTTGGGCTAGAGACCAATTCATATTCTCCTTTAAGGCTTAGCACATAGGCATTTTGATATTGTTGTCCTCCTCTGAGTGTGTTTTGATTTTTCCTGTCACCATAATAGCTTCCTATGATCAGGGCTCTTTTGGGGGTGGGGTTTGCTCATATTCTATTCTGTTTCATTTCTTTCAAAGTTGAGCTCTACTTCTGGGGTATGGGGGGGGGGAGGCGTTGTCCAAGCTTCTTGTGCTAGGGGCCAGGGACCTGGTCACTGGTTTTGTGTGCTGGGACCTCAAGGGCTGGGCACTGGCCCAGCCTAGTCATGCCTCTTATGCCAGGTGTTCCAGGGCTTGCAGTTTACCTTCCATGCTGGAACTGGAGGCCTCACAGCTGACCAGCTGTCAAACTGACCTGCTGAGCCAGAACCAGGGGCCTCAGTTGCTGATCCGTGCTGTAGCTAAGAGCTTCCCACTGGCTTGCTCAGGCACTGTAAACACTAGACTGCAGTTCCCTTTGATGCAAGTGAGACATAATTTTTCTGAAGTCCTTTGAAGTTGTCTTAAGCTGGACAGTTGTTTCACTCTGTCTTTTTGTGGGTTCTGTTACTCCAGAATTCATTTAGAAGATTAATTTAACATTGTTCCCAAGGGAAACTGGGGAGAGTTCGGGTAACTTTGTGGCTTTTCTCTGCCCCAAAGTATCATTCCTGCACTACCTATTTTCCTTCCCATTAACTCTACATTATCCTTTGGTCATCATCTTCCTAGTGTCATGGTCTTCTTCAAGAATAAAGGACAAACAACAACCTGTGAGTAATCTGAGCTGCCCCACTGAACAGTTCCAGTTGGGCAACTCAATCCTTTTCCTCCTTTTCTTCTTCCTCTTCCTCTTTCTCCTACTCTCCTCCCCTCTCCTGCCCTCTTCTCTCATTTCCCCTTTTTCCTCTTACCTCTCCCTTCCAAATGAGGTATCACACACCCTTATCTATGGGTGCTCTGACCAAAGGAATGTAAATTTTGATGACTCAAACCTAGGATATCTTGGGGTTTACAGGCTAGATTTCTTTCTTAAAGATCATGCCTTAAATGCAATTCACTCTGGCTCTCATTGATTGGCCAACAATAGGTCCCAGCCCAAGCCCACTTAGTGGTCATTGTTTGGGCCCTGGTGGTTCAGAGTGAATATAAATAATAATTGTTTCTATTTTGGCCAGAAACACCTACCAGATTGAGTTTTTTAAAATTAGATAAAAGGGGCCATTCCTCGGCTCATCTCTTAACCAGTCTTAATCCCCAAATAAGTGTTGAACTCAGTCAAAATGAGAATTTAGCTTAAAAAAACCAGGGTCTCCCACTGTATTCAGGGCCATCTCCAGTCATCCTGATTTGTATCGTGCCACTGGACCCAGATGGTTCCGGAGGAGAAAGTGAAACTGGTAACTTTGCACAGCCCTCCCTCACTTAAATTCAACTCACTTGCAAGTCATGGCATCATTCTTCTGATGTCATGGTCCTCTTTGAGAATGAAGGACAAAAAACAAGACTATCAGCTGTGTTTGTCATTTCTCTTGCCTTCTTGTCAAACTCCACACTGAATCCCTACTATCATGTGCCTCCTTCAGTGCTTAACAGAGAGAGAAAATCACAAAACTTGACTGGGTCCGTGAAAATTTATGCTGTATTATCTCAACTGAACCTTTACTGTGGCTAGGCATTCCACTCTCTACAACCTTCATTTCACCTTTCCAAACCTTGTTTATCTTCACACCTTCCATAAAGACCTCACCTCATAGTGCACTGAAAAAATTCAGGCCATTTACGAAAAATTCTCTTTTGTCTCCTCTTCCTTTTCTCACACTGCTCAAACCTCTTCCTCCACTGTATCCTCCTTCACTGCTTTAGAAGACGTGGCCCTTCTCTTTGCCAAGGCCAACTCCTTTTCATATAACATTGATCCCATCTTCTCCCGTCTTCTTTAACAAATTGCCTCCCATTCTCTCTCATCTTCAGTATCTCCCTTTGTAAAGGCTCCTTTTTTTCTGCCTAAAAACATGCCCATGTCACCTTCATCCTTATTAAAAAAAAAACTTCTTCCTTGGTCCTACTATCCCCACTGGATGACATCTTCCCATTTTCAGCTGAACTGAACTGCAAAAACTATCTACTCTAGGTGTTCTTATTTCCTTTCTTCTTAACACTCTGGCTTCTAACCTTATTCAACTGAAACTGTCCTCTCCAAAATTAACATTGTTTCCTTAATTGCTAAATTGCTTTTCTAAATCCTCATCCTCCTTGACTTGACATTTGGAAAGAAATTGATCTCCTTCCTCTCTAGGTTATGTGACACTGCTCTTTCCTAGTTCTTCTCCTATCCATCTGACCACTCTTTAGTTTCCTTTGGTGGATCTTCATTCATGTCATGTCTATTAATCATGAATATCCCTCAAATCTCTGTCTTGGTCCCTTTTCTCTTCTTCCTCATTTGATGATCCCATCAGCTTCCATGGGTTCAGTCATCATCACAAGATGATTCCCAGATCTATATATCCCACCCCTAGTCTCTCTTGTAAGCTCTAGTCTCACATCACCAACTGCCTTTTGAACATCTCAGATTGGATGCCCTATAGGCATCTAAATTCAACATGTCAAAGATAGAACTCATTATCTTTTCCCCTCAAACCCTCCATTCTTCTCACCTTTTATATTACTGCGAAGACGTTATCATCTTCCTAATCTCCCAGTCTTAAAACTTCTTTTATTCTGACTCCTCATTCTCATTCACCCCATATATGCAACTTGTCAAATCTTGTCAACTCGTGTCAACATTTCCATATATGTTCTTTTTTCCATTTGAATAGCCTCCACTTCAGTGTGGGCTCTCATTATCTCACACCTGGACCCCTGCAATAAGATTCTAGCTAGTTTCCTTCCCTCAAGTATCTCCACTCTTAGTACGTCTTCCACACAACTTCCAAAATTATTTTCCTAAAGCATAGGTTTGACCATGTTACCCTAATAATCAGTCGATTCCAGCGATTCCCTATTCCTCGAGGATTAACTATAAAATGCTTTGTTTGGTATTTAAAATGCTTTACAACCTGGCCCTTTCCTATCTTCCTTTATATTCTTTGGTTCCCTCCATGTGTATTCTGTGGTCTAGCTACAGTGACCTACTTCATGTTCCTCATAGATGATATTTGCATTACCTGTCTTCTGTGCCTGGAATGATCACTTAGGCAATAGGCTTTTCCCAATCCGTGTAGATTACCTTCCATCTACACTGTATGTATTTATGTACTTACTGCCTCCTCTACTACAGCATTAGTTCCTTAAAGGCAGAAACTGATTTTGGCTTTCTCTGTATCTCTAATGCTAAACACGTTCGTTACCTGGCACGTAATCAACATTTGATAAATGCTTCTTGACTCACTATTTGACTATAATTACCAACACTGGCCCTGAGAAGAGTTGAGAAAATGCACCTCTTTTCCTTCTTTGCCAGAGAGTGTGGGTGTCTGAGTCAGTTGATGTATTGCTTAGTTTGACCAAGCTATTTTTTTCCATCTTTTTTCTTCAATTTTTAAAAAATTGTGTTCAGGAAAAGGAGAGGAATGTTTTCAGAAATTATTTTTAAAAATCAGTAAAAAAATTTTTAATGAAATTTTTGTGTGCCTTTGGACATCAATAAAGAATCCTTTGCTTCTTAAACCATTTACCATAGCAGTGGCAAACATCTTAGGTTTAACACCTTGATATCATTTCTTTGTGGATTATCGAATAGTTATTTCTATATAGTTACATAAGTCTTAGATTCTTGTATGAATTTAAAAGAACCAGAGAGTTTACCAGGTCTGAGAACATTCCAGGTTGTTTTTTTAAGGGAAACACTTTTAATCAATAAATGGTAGACATAGAGGAATCTTTGTTTTTTTTTATAATTGGGGATCCTCACGTTAAACACATTAACCATCATAAAAATTTTATAGAGTTGAAAAAGAAGGTATGTGAGTTGGTAGTTATCATTGCCTTTCTGGTTACATTTTCTTGACTAAATCATCTTGTAATTTTCTCCATTATTTTGTAGTTTCCTCTTGGGAGTATCTTGAAAATTAATTGGTCCTTGAGTGCTTGTAAAGTTATATCATTTTCAATTGGATTTCTTCTATATATTTTTATTGAGGCTTAGTTCCTCTTCGTAACTTCATCATCTTATGGATCCTGTCATTTTCTCACATGGTACATGTATAATGGTGACAATCTAATTGTAGTGATGCCAGTCACCAATAGAACGGTGATGTTTTTGACATTTTTGTCCACTTGTTGTCCATTTGATTTCAACTTCAAGTGTTCTCCCAAAAATCTTACTTAGCTAGATGTGTCACCAAGCTTATAAGAAGCATTGTTTTCTCCTCAGCCACTTTTCACTGCTTTTTGAAGTGACATTTCTTGTCCTCCACCATCTATCCATAATCTTCTGTCATTCCCTCTCTCCATAAAATCTATTTTATATCTTTATTTGGACCTCAGATCCTTCTACTCCACAGTGATTTCTCAGGCCATCATCTCTACTCTAGCTTCACTTTCCTCCCTTTCCAAAGCTGACCCAAGCATTAATCAGTTCGACATATACTCTTTGAATTCTTTGATCTTTTATATTCTTTCTTTGTCCTGTTGTCATTCTAGTACTAACTCAGGATTATTCCAACCACCTTCTCTCCTTTGTATGTACTCACCTGCTATTGAATGATGAACTGCTTTGCCTAGATACACTACATTTGACTAGATCCACTACAAACTTACATAATCTCATTTGGACCCTCAGCAAGACAGTTCTTTTATACTTCCCTAATTGATCATCACACTCTCTAAAATGGCATTTCTAAATCTTCTTAAGTCTTTCACTTTTTCATCAGAAGACCTGTTAAAAGAAAATCTTTGTTTGGGCTTTTGCCCTCAATAATGAAGTAAACTCAGGTAGGGAATATTTAAAGTTTATTAAAAACACGAAGGCAGAAGTACTGTATTGGTGGATTGGCCACAAGGGACCAGTCCACAATATTTGAATCAGGGCTACTTTTAAATACAGTCTTTTTTTAATAAAAAAGACAATCCTAATAAGCCCACACCTCCAAAAGAGGACAAGCCATTGCATAATAAGATTAGAGGCAAAGGGGATGGGATCAAAGTTCATGCAGCAAACTTGCTGACGTCCCTCACGAAAGACAGATTAACACTATCTGGAAGGCAAATCAGTCTGGAAACTTGAGGATCACTACGTACATTTCAACAGTCCATTTGCCATAAACTCCCTCTTCCCTGTTTCATTTCTTGAAACTCCTTGACCTCACTTCTACCTTCTCCCTTTCACCGTTTTTTTTTTTTTTTCAGTCTCTGAAGACTCCTTATCTAGGCTAATTTCCCTATTTAAACTTTTCCCCTCCTGTCTCTTCCAGCAGATTATTCCCATAATCATTTCTTGTTTCTCTAATCTTCAGTTGCTTCCTATCCACTGCTTCATACTCTTCTGCCCACAAACACTCTGTCCCATCATTAATACTTTCACCTGATCGCCATAAGCTTTTATTAGAATGTAACCTCCTTTAGGGCAGTCAGGAAGATCTGAGTTCAAATTCAGTCTTAGCCACTTATTAGCTGTGTGACCCTGGGAAAATCACTTAACCTTTATTTGCCTCAGTTTCTTCATCTGTAAAATGAGAATAATAAAAGCACCTTCCATCTAGAACTGTTGTGAGGATGAAGTGAAATAATAATTGTAAAGCACTTAGCACAATGCCTGGCACATAGTGAGCCTTATATAAATGTTAGCTGTTATTGTTACTGTTGTTATCGTTGCCACATTTATTTGTCTATTTCATTGAATAATTTATTTAACTTTAGTATTCTAGTTTGACATCACTAAACTGAATCAGTAATGCTCCCCTTGCTAATTTTTATTATAGGCCTGCAGCCTAGAAGTATACCTTTTAAAACAAAATACTTAATTACTTTCACTTAATAGTAAGGAGGAACATTTAAAAGAAATTCTAGGGATAGATTTTCATATTTTCATCTCATATATTTTTGTACATAGAAGAATATATTCTTTGAATTTTCTTCACAGAAGAATTAGAGGTAGTGATTTGGTAATATTCTTGAAGTTTTTTCCACAGATACCAGATTTCAAAAGTTTCTTCTGTTATTCTCAGATGAAAATTAGAATTATGATTTCTGAGTGAAGCTTTTCTTGAACTTATCTCATTTTTTTCTGTTGTGAACTTCCTTATGAGCTCATATATTCTTTCCTGATAGCTATAAAAATAGGAACTTTCACCATATCATCTTCCACACACAACAAAATACAGAGTTCCTATCCTGTGTGGTCTCTGAAATAAGCATTGATTGATTCACGTTTCCCGTAGTTGTATTAGTATTAAGATATCAACACTATGGATTCCTGTAATTAACAGAATCTTTACTCCTGAAAATTTTCCCAGAAAAAGCAATTCTGAAATTGAGTTTTATTTCCCACTTTCTCATTTATGCAGTTGTATATCATTTTAACAAATTTATTCCTAAAATATTGTGAATTGAATTTGTTGTTACTGTTCAGTTGTATCAGTCATGTCTGATTCTTCATGAGCACATTTGGGATTTATAGATAGTAGAATAGTTTGCCATTTCCAGCTCATTTTACACATGAAGAAACTGTGGCAAATAGGATTAAGAGACTTGCCTAGGGTCACACAGCTAGTAAGTCTGTTTGAACTCGAAGATGAGTTCAAACTCAGTGAAAATGAGTTCTGACTCCAGGCTCAGCCCTCTATCTACTGTGTCACTTAGCTGCCAGAAATTTTTGTAATTCACATTTTATTTTGAAAGTAATTGCTCTTTAAAGAAATCACTTGTAAATACCTATGTAAGATGAGAATTCCTTTAATAAAGAAAATAATTGTGCCAAAGAACATTTAGATCACCACAAGCAGAATACTATAAATGTAAATTTAAGCTATCCTTAATGAGTTTGTGTGGAAGACATACTTACTGTAATTTTAAAAAAATAAAAATAATTTTTTCATTTTAAATTATAGGATGTGAAGTTACTCCAGATGTAAACATTTCAGGTCAAAAATTTAATATTAAGCTCCTAATTCCAGTCGCAGAGGGTATGAATGAAATCTGGCTTCGTTGCGACAATGTAAGTTTTTCATTTAAAGTACAATATAAATCTTGGTTCTCACTTTCATATGTAGGGTCCATATAATCAATGAAACTCATCTTTATTACTGTGTTTTTCATGCTTATTTAAATTTTGTTGTACTTATGCTTACTTAAATTTTATTATTAAATTTCTCTGCAATTGTAGGAAAAACAATATGCACACTGGATGGCAGCCTGCAGATTAGCCTCCAAGGGCAAGACAATGGCAGACAGTTCTTATAACTTAGAAGTTCAGAACATTCTTTCATTTCTGAAGATGCAACATTTGAATCCAGATCCTCAGTTAATACCAGAACAAGTCACCACTGATATTAATCCTGAATGTTTGGTGTCACCTCGATACCTAAAGAAGTACAGAAATAAACAGGTATTCATTTCTTTAATACAGTTTTGTTGTCTTTGTCTTTAGAATTCAAATTTAGCTTTATTTTTCTTTTTTACTTAGAATTCTTGATGATCATTCTTTGCTTCATACCAGGTAGACAGAGAAAACTAAATGTAGTTTCGCTCAGTTTAGATTTTAAATTCCCTTTTTAATAGTAATTAATAAAATAAATTTCCTTTGAAGGAAATTCTCAGAAGTTTCAGTCATTCAGCATTCATCTTGGCATTTCAGAAGATTCAAGTTACAGTGAGATTTTCACGTAATATGTGGTAAGGAAAGTAGTAAGGAAGGGAAAAAATGCTATACTAGAGATATTTATGGAATGTTGATTAGAGTTTTAAAAAGTCAAGCAAAGAATAAATTCATTATAATTCTTTCAAAAAATACTCCATAAAGAGATATTTTTATAGGATACAGTTTCTAAAAGATAAGTTTTCAAAAACCATCAAGGCAGATCCACAGCTTTTAGCAATTAGTATACATGCTATGTCATTATCAAATTAGTATCATGTAAGAAGCTTAAATATGTTAGCAAGAGCTACCAACCATTTTAATGATATTCAAATCAAATTATGAAATCCTTTTTCCATAGATCTTTAAGATGCCATAGTTATCTATCTTTCAGAATAGTCAGTGGGCCATAAATCAAGACCTATATTAAAGGCCTTCCCAGTCATACAGATCTTGGTTTCTTTTTATAGTAATGTTTTAAAAGAATTATATCCTTTATTCTTTTGTTTCTGTCATCAGTGACTTATTTCATTGGCACAGCATAGCATTCTTGCCATCAATTAATTTTTATTTATTCAATACTAAGTGGGAATGAGGAGGAGGTCTATAAGGACTTTATTGCACCAAAGTACTTTGTAGACTGAAAAATTTGAAAACCACTGAACTCGATTACTCTTTATGACTCTTTACCCCTATTAGTCCATATTGATCAGAGATGCATTGCATACTTTTGAATCATTAGTGTCAAAATTTAATTTCATCTTAGTCTTTTAAATCTATTTCACATTCCACACAAAGATTAACACTATAAGACTTGCCATAGATGTATTTTAAACTAATAATAAACTGATTGTCTTAAGAAAAGAGTTGCTCACATGACTAATATGAAAATGTGTTTAATAGGAATGTATGTCCCTTATCAAATTGCATGCATCTTGGGGAGGGAGGGGACAAAATTTAAAACTTATGGAAGTGAATATTGAAAACTAAAACTAAATAAATTGAAAACTGTAAAAAAATAAAAATTAAAAAAAAACAAGAGTTGCTCAGCTTTTACATCTGATAAATGTTGTCTGCTTGAGTAGGATACTTTTTTTTTATGTCTATAGTCCCTGGAGTCTTAGACAATAGTGCTTTTTTTCTCTCTCCAGGAAAAAGGATTCAAAAAGCAGGTGGTAATTGAAGGCTTTGGTTTACTGTTTTAATTTTAGAAACAGTATGTTCATTGTAATGTTTTAATGCACCTGATTTTTTATTTTACTTATCTGAAAGAGTAGTGCATGGATGGTATTACCTTTTACTGCCTTTGAGGTAATGAACTATTTTGAATATTTATATTGTTTTCTCTTTTAAAAATAATGAGTTCTACTATAACCAGTTATAGCTTGGAAACGAGATAAAAAGTGGTGTTTTTCTCTTGTGTATTTTCTCCCCACAAATGGTGTGCACATGTTAGAAGCTTAGTGTTTTAGTAACACAAAATTTTTAAATGATTTCAAATAGTTCCTAGTATAGTTCTGAAATAAAAATGGATCTGTGCTTCCTTGTTTTCATTTTCATGCTTACATTCATTTTGCTTGGTTTCTTCCTAAGGAATTTTGCATGATTTTTGGCTATAATTTTGGTTTGCAGTTGACTGTGACTTTTTCTTTGCTTTGTTGCCATTTTCTGATTCCTTTTTTTTTCTTTCTGCTTCTTTTTTCTTTCCTTCCATTGCCATCCACAGCCAGGCTATATAAGAGATTTGGTAAGTTCACAGTATTTAAAAGTAGACACATACAGAGAATAATTTCACTACTCTTGTATCTACACTGGTTTTATGTGTGTGTGTGTGTATACACACACACACATATATATGTGTAATGTAAAAAAAGGCTACAGTTTTTTCTGGTTACTTAAAAATTAAAAAATGCTTTCTAGTTATTTAAATACTGAAAAACTGCTAACAAATATCTTCTGCTAGAAACTTTCATTTCAATAACTCATTCCATACTTAGATTTTGAAGCCAAATTTATTCTTTAGAGAAAACATCATGTAGGACAGAATAACTATTTTTATTTCACATAAAAGCATCGCCATACTTTAACTTATAATAGACATCTCAAGTAGCAGCTATGTCTCATAATGTTTTTTATATTTGTTATGGGGTAATATATGGAATTAAGCATTAGATATTAATACCAATTTTTTATTATGTAACTAATTAGTTCATATTCTTGTCATGCATATTTTTAGCATAACAACAATTCTTTAAAGATAAGTAACTAATAGTAAAGGTGATGTTTAATTATATACAGATCACAGCAAGAATCCTGGAAGCTCATCAAAATGTAGCTCAGATGAGTCTTATTGAAGCCAAAATGCGATTTATTCAAGCTTGGCAGTCTTTACCAGAATTTGGCATCACACACTTTATTGCAAGGTTAGTGACTCTGCTAAGTACTACTATAAGCTTCAAATTCAAAATTATGAATTTATACTAAAAATATGAAGTCATCTAGCATGAGCTCTCTCTTCTCTCTAATTCCACATCTGTAACCTAACCTTTAACATCATCTTCCATTCTCTGTTTTCTTTTGTCTCTGATCCTCAAAGGTGACCTTTTCTCCTTGTCAAGTTCAGACTCTCTATGTGTGCTATTGATCCCATTTTCTCTAGCAGATTGCCCTCTCTCATCCTCTTTAATTTCTGTTCTCTTCTTTTACATTGGCTTCTTCCTTACTACCAATAAATACATCTTCTTCATACTTAAAAACTTTCATATGACCCCAGCATCCACTCAAACCATTGTCCACTTGCTTTTCATCTCCAAACTATTAGAAAAAACTGTCTATATTTGTTGCCTCCACTTCCTGACATTCCAGTTACTTTTCATCCCCTTGCAGTCTACTTGAACGTTCAACTGAAACTTCTCTTTCTGAGGTAACCAATAACCTAGGAAGTGCTGACTTTGTTGGCTTTCACCTAGTTGTTATGCTTCTTTACTTCTCTGCAAGAGTTAACAATGTTGACCTCCTTTGCTCTGGGTTTTCATGACACTGCTCTCTTCTGGTTTTCCTATATTTCTGACCACTCCTCACTCTCCTTTCTCTATTTCCACCCCCACCTCCAGAATAGTCAGGTCCACAAACATTTATTAAATGCTTAATATATATCAGGCACAGTAAACAAAGAAATCCAAAGACCCTTATCTCCCAAGAAGTTCTAAAGGGGGAGAGACTTTAGACAAGGAGTTTGATTAGATGCCTGTTGCATTATTGAAGGCTTCTGAGCCTACTTGCTCTACAATGGTAGTTGTGTTAATGAAGAGAAGGGGACATATACAGAAAATGACATGAAGGGAATATTAACGTATAGGCTACATGGGATGAGTGAGGGCAAGAAGTCAAGAATGGCACTAAGCCTGGGTAACTGGGAGGATTGTGGTACTCTCAGAAGTAATAAGAAAGTTCAGAAGAGGTGACAGTTTGAGGGGAAAGATAATGAGTTCTCTTTTCCCTATTGAATTTGAGATGCCTCCAGGACCTTCAATTTGAGATGTCCAGAAAGAAGTTAGTGGTGTGACTTAGGAGAGGCATTAGAGGGATTATAATTCAGCCCATGGGGACTGATTCAGTGACCAAGTGAGAAAGTGGGAAAAGGAAAGGCTCAGGACAGAACCTTGAGGAACGTTCGTGGTTAGTAGATGTCACATGAATGCCAGTAGAACAAAGGAAATTGAGAAGGAGCAGGCAAGTAGGAGGAGAACCAGAAGCAAGCAGCGTCACAAAAACCTAAAGAACAGAGAGCACTCAGGAAAACAGGGGGAGCAACATTTTCAAAAATGGCAGATGATTCAAGAAAGATAAAGAATGAGAAAAGGTTATTAGATCTGATGAATACAGGATCATTGTTTCTGTAAATTAGTTACAAATTAGTTTCCAAAAATCAATTTTTGGAAACATGCAAATAAAATGACTACAATATCCATACAGTTTTACTCAGAGATTCCAGTATGTCTTCCCAGGGAAGACATTGGTAAAAAGAGAGTTCCCATATTCGCCAGTTTATAGGAACATTTTTAGTAACAAAACTGGAAAACAAGTAGATGCTGATCAGTTGGGGAATGGTTTAAACAAATTGCGATACATGAACAAAAAAAAAAAGCCATGGTGTAAGAAACAAGGAATATGGATGAATATAGAGAATCAAGGAAAGACTTGCATAAATTGATGCAGAATGAAGTAAGCAGAGCCAAAAAAGAATTGAAAGGGAGTGTTGCAAAATTACAGAGAACCATCATGATCTAAAAGAAATCAGAAAACAACTCCCCCTAGTCCTTTGCAGGGATTGCAGATGATACAGGTGTGAATTGAATATGATGGGATAATTGTATAAAAAATAAAATTAAGGGGTGAGGAAAAGGAATGCACTGGGAGAAGGAAAAGAGAGGTAGACTGGAGTATATTATCTGACATAAAAGAGGTACAACAGAACTTTTGCAGTGGAGGGGAAGGTGGAGGAGGTGGGATAGGGGAGCAGTTTGTGAACCTTACTCTCATCAGACTTGGCTCAAAGAGGGAGTAACATACCATACTCAGTTGGGTATAGAAATATATCTTACCCTACAGAAAACTAGAAGGGGAAGGAGATTATAGAAGGGGGTGGGTGCTGATAGAAGGGAGGGAAGTTTGGGGGAGGTGGTAGTCAGAAGCAAAATACTTTGAGGATGGACAGGTGGAAGAAGAGAAAGAATAGAATAAATGGAGATAGAATGGAGGAAAATATGCGATAATCTTAGTTGTGGAAAAAAATTATAGCAAGTGTCACTGATAAAGGCCTCATTTCTCACATAAGAGAAAATTAAATCAAATTTATAAAGATTAGAGGCATTCAATATTAATTAGAGAATTGCAAACACTCTGAGCTACTATTCCACATCTGTCAGATTGACTAATATGACAGAAAAGGAAAATGACAGATATGGGAAAATCGATACACTGAAGTGTACATAGTGAAATGGTATATTGATTCAACCATTCTGGAGAGCAATTTGAAACTATGCTCAAAGGATTATAAAACCATTTATATTCTTTGGCCAAGCAATACCACTTGGATCTATATCCAAAGAGATAAAAAAGAAAAAAAAAAAGAGGTACAAAAATATTTATAACAGCTCTTTTAATAGTGGCAAAATATTGGAAATTGAGAAGACATCTGTCAATTGGGGAATGACTGGATAAGTGGTTGTATATGATTGTGATGGACCACTATTGTAATGTAAAAATAATGAAAACGGTGGTTTCAGAAAAACCTGGAAAGACTTACATGAACTGATACAAAGTGGCATGAGCAGATCTAGGAGAACATTGTGTGCAGTAACAGCAATATTATACGATCAATTGTGAATGATTTAGCTGTTCTCAGCAATACATGATCCAAAACAGTTCTGAAGGACTTAAAATGAAAAATGTTATCCATCTCCAGAGAAAGAATTGATGGAATCTGAATGTAGACTGAAGCATACTTTTTCTTTATTTTTCTTGGGATTTTTTTGGTCTGTGTTTTCTTTCACGTGACTAACATCCAGATATGTTTTAAATGACTACACATGCACAACTTACATCAAACTGCTTACCTTTTCAATTGGGGGAAGGGGCAGAAAAGGGAGGGTTTGGAACTCAAAATTTTTAAAATGAATGTTAAAAATTGTTTTTACAAGTAACTAGGAAAAAAAGCATTAAAAAAAATGTTTATTGACTGACTTAACTCTCTTGCTGATCTCATCGGTTTCCATGGGTTCAACTATCATTTCTGTGCAGGTGACTACCAAATTTATGCACATAGGTTCCTCCTGACCTCCAGACCCATAAAACAATTGACAGCTAGACATCTCAAAATGCCCAAATTCCACCCCCCAAAACCTCCCCCTAACTTTCCTGTTTGCGTGGAAGACACGAACCATTTTTTTAGAGGTTTTTTTTGGTCTTAGTGTCCTCATCATCTAGCACAGTGCCTGACACATAGAAAGCACTTAATAAATACTCGTTAAATTGAATTATATCTCTTTTACTAATCATGGTATTAAGAAATTTAACTAAAATGATGTTCCTGCTTAAGAACACACCATGATTAATAATAAATCTTAAGCTCCACTAAAATGTAATGTTTTTATGACTTTTACAGATCTTATATATACAGAAAAAAAGAAATTCACCAGGTTTTCTGCTTCACTCCTACAAAAATAAAATGTACACTTCAGTGTTATTAAATTAGTAGCATGTCCACCTATTTAAGCCCACTGAGTAACTGAAAATAAGATATTTTATATGGGTATCTTTCACTTATATAAATAAATGTTACAGATTTCAGGGGGGCAAGAAAGAAGAACTGATTGGCATTGCCTATAATAGATTGATTAGGATGGATGCCAGCACTGGAGATGCAATTAAAACATGGAGATTCAGCAACATGAAACAGTGGAATGTAAACTGGGAAATAAAAATGGTAGGTAAATTTTTCTCTTAATCTATGTAGCCCTTTTGCAGGAAAGTAGAGTAAGTATAAAAGATTGTTAAAGACATCACTGTTACTGCAATATCCTTAAGTTTAGAAACCACACTTCTTTTCTTTATAAAAGAAAAGCAGTGTGGCATTGTTCAAGACTAAGGAACTCTGTTTATCTTTAAATGCTAATGTGCTCCAGTATCAAATGATAACAAATACAGATGCCTCAAAGACAGAAAGGCCTAGGTTCAAGTTCTTCCATACTGTGGCTGTGTGGCCCTGAGCAAGTCACTTAACCTCTCTGTACTATAGACTAAATTTATAAAACATGCTACTCACAGGCTTCATGAAGCCCTCAACACTCCTGAGTGTGACCCAAACAAAATTGATGAGATATTTCACATTATCTTTTATTTTTTTCATTCTTTTGGTTTTGTTTTGTAATTTCTTGGTTTATCATTAAGTCATTGGCTTCCCTCTGCTCCAATCTCATTTTTTAAAGAACTATTTTCTTCAGTGAGCTTTTTAACTTCCTTTTCCATTTGGCTAGTTCTGCTTTTTAAAGCCTTCTTCTCCTCATTGGCTTTTTGGACCTCTTTTTACAATTAAGTTAGCCTATTTTTAAAGGTGTTATTTTCTTCAGTATTTTTTTGGGTCTTCTTTAGCAAGCTGTTGACTCGCTTTTCAAGCTCTTCCATGGCCTCAGCCCATTGCATATTCATTTTGGAAGTACTGGATGCAGAAGCCTTGACTTCCTCTGACAGTATGCATTGTTCTTCCTCATCCAAAAGGGTGGAAGGAAATACCTGTTCGCTAAGAAAGTAACCTTCTATAGTCTTATTTTTTTTCCCCTTTTTTGGGCATTTTCTGAGCCAGTTACTTGACTTCTGAATCCTTTTTCAAGAGGAGGGTCATAGTGCTCCTCCTCACCCCAGGACTGTCCATGCTCAGGGCTGAGATTCAGATCAGCTGCTCAATTGCCCCAGGGGCTTTAGGCCAAGTGCTTCACAGATGGATGCTGGCGCCTGCCACTTGGGACCTGTGCTGGGGAGGGGCCCTGCTCCCCTCTTGACCAAATGGAAAAGCCCTCTCACTGACCTTTGAAGCTTTCTTTGGCGCTTGTGAGTTGAGGGATCTGAGACCCTCCCTGCTGGGGATTCTGCCCTGGAGGCCTGTTTCGGTCCTCTTCCTCCCAGTGCGGCACAGCCAGGGCTGGGCTGGGCTCTGCTCTGCTAAGTGTCCCATGCGATAGACCTTTCCTGTCAGCCTTCCAGGTTACCTTTGGCTGGAAATCTCTTTCACTCTGTCTTTCTGTGGCTTCTGCTGCTCTAGAATTTGTTGAGTCATTTTTTAAAGGTATTTTATGGGCTGTGGGGTAAGAGCTAGAGTATATTCATCTTTCTACTCTGCCATCTTGGCTCTACCCACCCCAAACAAAATTAAAATGTAATTGGGAAATAGTTAACAAAATAAAAATGCCATAAAACATAGATATTATTACATTTTAAAACTAACTCAATATACAACCTACAGGGATACTTATTTATAGATTCTTTTGAGTTTGGCAACACAGTTCTAAGTGATTGTAAGAAAATAAGTTGAAGGGAAGGTACCAGCCTGTGTTGGTAGAGAGTTTCCTCAAATGGAAATTCTTATAGCAATGAAATCAAGGTCCAGGGCCATTTCCTCTTCGTATCCATTTTAGTCATTTGATATTGGGGTCCATTGGTATTTTAAAATGAACAGAGTTCATAAATTTTTAACAACATATTTTAGGGATATAGTCAAGTTATGTAAAAAGATAATTTGAAAAGTTTGATTTAGAGTAATAGTATCCTTTAGTGTCATGGTATGATTTTTTTTTTTTTAATAAATCCTTAGCAGTGCCATTCTATAGTTCCCAATTCTAGGATGTTAAGGTTTCCGAGACCTAAAGGTTAAATTTCTAAAGCAAATGTCAAATGAAACACAGGAAGTAGATTTTCTCCCAGGACTTCAAGAGACTTTCTCATTAATTGAATCACCAGCTTAGATTCAGAGACTGGGAAAGCTGTAACTTAATGACCTAAATGTTTTTGCATTCATTTTCTTTCTAGAACATGAAAAGATTAAACAGAGGAGCATGATTTATTTACTGAACAGCAACCTATATAACTGAAAGGCATTATTAGTTTATAATTTTTTTAAATAGTAAATATTTTGAGTACCACTAACTTTGTAAATATTTAATATAAATTTTCTTATCTTCAGCCAAATAAAGCTGTCTGACATGGATGTGACTATAATCAAGACAGATTAGGAAGGAAAAACAAAGCTGCTGCTAGAATTAATGGAAAATTCCATTTATAAAAATTAATGGAATTAACAAATAGCTTTATTTGAATACACAAAGCTATTTAAGCCTCTTTTACCTTTCGTTCTAGGTTACAGTAGAGTTTGCTGATGAAGTGCGATTGTCTTTCATTTGTACTGAGGTGGATTGTAAAGTTGTTCATGAGTTCATTGGAGGCTACATATTCCTCTCAACACGTGCCAAAGACCAAAATGAAAGTTTAGATGAAGAGATGTTCTACAAACTTACAAGTGGTTGGGTGTGAGTTGAATGTATTTTATAATGAAACCTCATAGCCATTATCAATATTTAACTTTAAAAGCTGTTATTTGAAATATGCTGCTTAATAAAGTAAGCTTGAAATGTATCTCTTATCATGAAAAATTTTTTAACCTTATCAGAAGATTAATTATCAAAAGTTATTATGTACACAAAAAGGCACATCCATTAATCAGCAATCATGATACTACATATGGACAACAGTATGTGACAAACAGTGCTTATAGCTGTAAACCTCAAGGTGATGAGCAGATCAAAAACTAAATTTCATCAATTTAAGCTAGCCAGATTGTAAGAAATACAAACCATTTACTATAATGCCATCCGGGCTTAAACTATATGAAGACTATTTATCATGTTTAACTTGTGTGTTTTATTGTATATGTAAATTTGGCCTCATATTTAGAAGTAGCGTGTTTTAGACTTTATTTTATCGCTACCTAAATGGCCTGAAATTTTGGAAGAGTCATTGTGTTTGAACTTGAAGGATAATAATGTTAACTCTGTTATACCTATTTTATCTCTCTTAACCTTTTCCATTTTTTTGTGTTTTTATTTTTATTCTTACACCATATTGTATAAAATACTTGCAGTATTCACCAGCATATTCACTATCTGCCTAAAATATGCAACTTTTGCATTATAATATGAAGTAAAGGTCTATGAAGTATGCATTTTGTATAACTAATGTACAAACACAAATTTTATAAAATTGTACAGTTTTTTAAAACTAGTATCACTGATCAGCCAGGGAAAATGGCTTAGATAAAGTATCACCATTAATTATATGCTTTTAAAACTATGTATATCAACTTGGTAGAAACTAATTATAACAATGCATTTTTTATCTCTGCTAAATTAAGTATGATTTTGTTATAACTAGTGATGATTACGCCACAGTGTCCTTCACTCTGACTTTCAGAACTTGGCATTTCTAGCCTGCTGCACTCTTGCATTCTGCCTTGATGCTAGTTAGAGAATTCCAAATCCTACATAAGCCAGAAAAGAGCCAAGAAGTGGATTACCAGTATCGTTCAACATCCTGTTGTTTAAAAACTATATAAATGCATTTTATTTTAAATAAAAGCAAACTCTTTCATTTAACATTGGTTTTCTGTTGTTATGTTTACCAAAAATGAACTTTTACTTTTTCTAAAGAAGAACGTCTGGCTATTAGTATTACCCTTTGCTTTGGTGGCAGTCTGTCACCAAAATTCTGCAGTGTCATGGCAAAAAATATTCCTTTGTTAAGAACTCAACCACTTGGCCTGGGAATCTATTATCATTTCATTTATTAAAAATAAACTTTTGACAAAAATATCAGATATCAGTCACCACAAAGTAATAATCACTAATACAGTGTATTAGTTCTGTCAGTGTAAATGAATAGCCAAGTAACGACAGTCTTTTTCCCTGTAATACCTGGAGTTTTTTTTTCATTAAAGTTTAAATGAAAAGGAATAGCTTAATGAAAAGATCATCTTATTTAGCTTTAAGCTTGTAATATGCTTTCCCATTCTCCTCTTAAACTGTAGCCATCTTAGATTCCTCTGATTCCTTCATGCTTTCTGATCTTGATTCTTTGCATTGTTTCTTTCTCCTTCCTTTCTTTTATATTTCATGTTATATTATATTTATACTTCCATAATTCAGGTCTTTATTACTCCATACCTTCACTGTTCTGCTATTGCAGAACAGCCTGTTAAGGTTAACCTTAGCATAACCTTCTAACTGGTCTCCTTGCTTCTGGATTTTTAGATACTTATCTATCACATCTATCCTATTTAAGCATCTGTAGTGAGTTTCAGTTCTTTACATAATTAATAATTAAGTCTGGTGTTTAAGACTCTCTATAGCCTGACCATAGGAACATCCACCTTTATCTCTCCACTGTTTTCTATGTATACCCCCACTCCCTAGTAAATGTGAACTACTTGCTCTTCCCCAAATACTCATTTCTACATCCATGCCTTTGTTTGTCAGCCCCTCTCCCTACCATCTTTACTTAATTAAAATTCTTCCTGTTTTTTAGGACCAAGTTTGTATTGCCACTTTCTCTGTAATGCCATCTCAGGCCATCCCAGACAGAAATGTTCTTTCCGTTACTTTGCATATTTCTACCATTTCTTTCATACTCCTAACATTGTAGTTATTTGCACATATTTTTTCTTCTCTAAGAGAGAAAACATTGCATAGTAGATAATTGGCCTTAAAGTTTGAAAAACCTGAATTTGAATTCATCTTCTGATACCTCTAAAACTGTAAGTTGCAGAATAGTTTCTATAATATTTCCTTAGTCCTTTGTTAAGTAGTCCTGTCCCCTGGAAAGAAAGAAAGAAAAAGGATGAAGTTAAACTTACCCCTTAGGCTACACAAATCATCCCTTTAAGTGATCTAGAATTTTACTGGTGGAGTGCTTGGAGCCCAATTCTAAAAACACATTTCTCTCTAAAAAATCACATTTCTCCCTAGCCTCAAAACACTATCACAGGCTGTTTCTCCCCAATCCAAAGATAACCTGCCCTAGACCTCTCTTCCTGATACAGCAGCCAGCTTCACCTATAGAATTTATTAGCTTGAACTAGCTGTAAACTGGCTGAAGTGGCTGAACTGTTACTGGGTCATAATGACATTTACTACTCACTGGCCAGTCATACGTATCCTAGACTTAGACATACGAATACTCCCAGGTTTATCTTGTCCAATAAAGACATTGATGGGAGCAGCCTGGGTATTTCTCAGTCAACCCTGACCATTAGTTGACTTAGTGACATTTCAGGCCTAAAACCACACCTCCATGTAGCTCCCCCTTGGTCTATTTCCTGGTGAACTCTGGGTAAAATATCTTTGCAGTAGATACTAAAAGTGCATGTTCCTTTAAGAACTAACCACTCCTTAACCACTCCCTAATCTTGCTATTTGGAACATGTTTTACTATAGAATATCCTATATAAACTTTAACTGTACCCCTCTAAGGTTGCAGTTTCCCTAAAAATTTTTGCCCGCTGAAAAGCGTAATAAATCTTTACTACCTTGACCTCAAGAATGCTTGAATCTGCAAATTCTTTTCCAGACAGCGCAGACAGGGATCTCCAATTTTAGGGTTCCTGTATCTTCCTAACCCTCATCACTACCAAGGATCCAAGTTGAGCTCACTGCCCTATAACTATGGAAATCCCTTTTTTGAAATTCAGGACATTCACTTATGCGTAATCTTGTGGTGTGTCTTAATTCCTCAAAGATCATCAACAGTAGTTTAACAATCATTTGCAGGTTCTTTCAGTATCCTGAAAGGTCATTTTTTCAGGTGACTTGAATTCATTGAAGGTAGCTAAGATTTCTCTTACCATTTCTTCCATTTTCTTCCATTTTAATTCCCTCAAGTCTTTCTGCCATGATGGGTAAACCAGGAGCAAAGTAGAAATTAAGTAGTTCTGTTTTCTTCTAGTTGTTTCACCCATTTTCACATATATTTAAGTAAGGAATGAATTGTTCCCATCAAAGATTTTTTTAAAAGATCTCTTTGTTATCCTTAATATTTTTCAGAAGCCCCAGATCATACTCAGCTTTAGCTTTCTTGATGTTCTTTTTATAGGACCAGCTTCTCTTTTGCCTTCATCCTCTATTGAATGACCTTGCTTCCAGACTTTGAGCAGAATTTTTTAATAGCAAAGCTTAACAGACAGTCCCTGTGTAACTATATTGGTTACTTTAGACTCCTCCCCACTTTTCTTGATCAAAATAGTTATTAAGTACATTGTCAGAATTTTTCTTAGAAATCTTTCTTGATCCAGCTTTCCTTTTAGGAACTTTTCTCTGGACTTTTAGACATTAGATCTTATGAAGTCATTTTATTACAGGAAACTAAAGTTTTTAAATGCTTTCTCATTAGATAACTGATAATCAAGGCCAAAAATGCTTATGAATAATTAATTGTGATACAAAGCAAAAACCAAGTCATGAACATAACTAATTCCTGTTTTTTCTCCTTGACAATAGCCAAGTCTTTATTGAGATTAAGACATAGCCATTACCCTTAGAAAAATACTCAGATGTTGATGGGATAATCTTTGCTATTATATTGACTAGGAACAAAAGTTAAACTTGATAATACTTTGTTAGTTGTTTCCTTTTCTTCACATATATTTCAAGTTGTGGTAATTTGTGAAGAATTTGTTCCAGTTCTCCATCATTAATATTGTCTCCAGCTATTACAGATTAGTTTGCTGGTGATTTATCATGGCATGAAAGATCATGGCAAAGCTGCACAAATTCAGGCACATCCTCTCAAGCTGAAAATACTCTTAGTGCAATGTTAGACATGTTTATGCTGGAGATCAAGTTCTCATGCGTATAGAATGACAGATCTTTTGAAATATTGAAGTTTAATATGAATTATGATATACTTACTATAAAATAATTTGTATTTCTAAATTTATATCACTGTAAGTGTTTGCATTGTCACCACCGTTATTTGGGCCTTCATTAATTACCTCATGAAATGGCCTCGTTGCCACTGTTAGGAAAACTGAGTTCAAATCCTGGATACCTCCTAGGTTTGAAAGCTTGACCAAGCCATTAAAATTGATTGGGCCTGGAAAATGGAAATAATAATGCTTATATTCAATAGGTCCTTGTGGGGAAAGTGTTTTGTAAGCTTTAATACAGTGAGTAAATGTTAGTCATTAGTCCTCTTTATTTCAGTCAGACTTGCTGAACAGGGCCCAAGTTTTCCCCAAAAATTTATGCTATCCACTTAGCATGAAATACCTTAGCTCTCTTTATAGCAACCTATAACAATGTAGAGATAATCCAAATTTCAACAGTTGTTCAGATAGTTGTTGAATTAGTGAATTAAGTAAATGGATAGAGTTCTGGACCTGGAGTTAGGAAGATCTGTTTCACATACTTACTAGCTGTGTGACCCTAGGAAAGTTTTGTAACCTCTGTTTGTCTCAGCTTCCTCAATTATAGTGTACTAATTATAAATCCTAACTATGACACACGTAATGATATTTCTGTGGGAAAATGGCATTCAAAGTTCTGTCTTGGGATTCCAAGGACACATATCATTGCATTAGAGCAGGAAATCCAATTTTTCCTGTCCTTCTTCTCGATCTTCCAGGCAGGATTAAACCCCTTCAACATCAAGCCACAAGTGGGCTTTATGGCCTGACCTAAATGCCATTAAGATTGTGTGGGATAAAAAGACCCTTACTCAAAATTTTAAATAAATGAAGAGGCTTCTCAATAAGAACAGAAAGAAAAAGATTTATTACAGTTCTCAAGAAAGGGATGTCCTTCCACCAGGTCAGGGGAACCTGATAGAAGGAGGCCACTTATGGAAATTAAAGCACAATTTTTATACCCTAACGCAGAGAATCCCACCTCCCCACTATCCCACCTCTCCGTTGGCTGGGAGGCTCACAATCGAAGCACGAAAAACTAGACAAACCCTGGGAGATCTTCACCTATCCCAACACAGTTGCCTCATCTAATATCTAACTTAACTGCTGATGTGGCTTTAGAAAAGAGGAGAGGGGGAGAAGCAGGAGTTGGTAGCATTGATGGTGGCAACAGTACAACAAACAAAGGGGAGATTTGAGTAACTTCCAAGTTTGGCTACAGCCCACAGCACTGTCACAAAGAAAGCTGGTAAGGTGGGGGGGAACCAACTGACTGTCCACAGACCTTGGATACCTGAAACTTGGGTATCCAGGGAGAGAGGCCTTATGGAAGAGAAATTTTATTTAGAAAATCCAATATTCCCCATATTTTTATTATGAAAAGTCTTCACAATCTCCTCATCTCACTCAAGATAATGAGAATACAAATTAGTCTTCCACTCCCACGGGACTCTGGGTTCCTATGGGTCTCAACCTGTGGTCTTAATCGTGTGTGGGATGGCTCAGGTCCCTACATAAATCAATTACTCAGAGGCCTCTCAAAGTGATGACAGAAAAGCGATTTATTCGATTCTCGAGAATCTGGACAATCCTACAGCAGTTCACCTGGAGTAGGAAAGCCGAAGACAAAGAAAAGGAAGTGATTTATATAGACTCTAACACAAGTCCCTCCCCCCCCACTGACCATTATTCTCATTAGCTGAGAATATGATCTTACATTCTAGACATGAAATCTAACCAATCCCTTTTGAAATGAAAACATTGAAGAATTAGGTAAACTTTATCCAATCATTGAGACCCTAATGTACTACATAGTTTTATATCCTTATATGGAATTATTCTGTTCTAAAAATATAGTAACCTTGAGCCTCTCGGTCTTACCTCACCCCTGGGAAAAGAATTACAATCTGAGAAGTCTTCACTAAACCTATCCCACTCAATCGTAAAAGGTGAAGTTTAAATATTTGTGTAAGTGGAGCCTGGGGATACTTTGGTCTTGGGGTAGCTCCTTCTTTGTCCCCTTTTTTTCTACAGACCCCAGGGTTTAGTTTTCTGCATCATTTCTACTGCCAGAGATTATAAATAATCCCAACCTGTGTAATTCCACTTACCTTTTTTTGCACTTGGACTCAGTAGCAAAAATTTCAGGTAGAACTTGCTAATGAGTCCTTTGAGTATATTAAGGAAAAATTAATGTTTCAGAGGAAGAAGTTTCTTTAGAATTCTGGGGGGAAATCAGGTAAAGAACAGACTAGAGCCTATTTTGTCTTTGTCCTGAAACCTGCTTTTCTGATGTTGCTGTTTTTGTCTGTGCCATAACCTAATTTCCCAAGTTTCAAACCTTAATGTTACTTTTGACCCTTTATTCTCTCTCACCTCTCAATTTGATCAGTTGAATTCTATTTGTATCTTATCTTTTACATTCAGTCTTATTCTCTCCATTCCAATCCTATAGACATCTTACTTTACCATTTGCTTAGACTGTTGCAAGAATTTCCTAAAAATTCTTGATGAATCATGTGAGTATAGTGTTAAAAGTAACCTGAACAGCATTTACATTTATTATGAAGTCTTAGGCAGGGAATCAGTGATGATAAGGGTAGACATGCTGTTTTCTGCTGCCCATTCAAGACAAGTGATACAGAAAAGTGAAGCTGAAAATAGGATTTAGATTTCTGGATCACAGCCCATTGTATAACCACCAAACTAGATACCAACTAAACAGTAGAAAAAAGAACTTTTGTTGAGTCCCTCAGAAGTTCATGGAGACAAAAGCCAAGAAAATTTTTGTCATTCAGCCATGCCCAACTGTTTGTGACCCCATTTGGGGTTTTCTTAGCAAAGATACTGGAGCAGTCTGCCATTTCCTTCTTCATCCCATTTCACAGATAAGGAAGAGGAGGCAAACAGGGTTAAATGACCTGCCCAAGGTCACACAGTTGTACATGTCTGGGGTAAGACTTTAACTTAGGTCTTCCTGACTAGGCCCAGCAACTTATTCACTGAGCCATCCACCTGCAGTCCAAGAAAAATCAATAATAAACCCCTCAAATTTCTATAGGCTAATATCCAAAATTTCAAAAACAAACATGAGAAATGAGAGATCCTAATGAAAAGAAGGAAAATGACATCCCTGAGAGTCAATGGGATGAGATACATGGCAGAAATGTGTCATCTTGGATGGATGTAAGTTATTTGAAAGAAATATTTATCTCAAGAGGAGATTGAGGGTGGGGTGAGAATAAAACAGTGGCTAGCAGTATACATTAAAACATACTTATTGGGAAAATTCAGGACTCAGAGGAGACATAGGCGTATGGTGGAAGGCATTTACTAAGGAAGGGAGGAAGGAGAAATACATTCTAATGCTAATAATATTGAACATACTACAATGTGGAGCATACTACAAGCTACATGAACAGAATGAAGAATAGATGAAGTCAGAAAACCAATAAAAACCCTGATATGCCATCGCTGTAATGAGAAACTTCAATTATCCAAATGTCAGCTGGTGTTTTGTATGCCAAAATCAGAGCACTTAACTTTTTAACTTCCTTATATGGTAATATTTGAACAAGTGAAGAAACCAAGGAAGAGGGATCCTATTCTGGATCTTAGTCCCACCAAGAGGGAGGAATTGGTTGCTGGGATGAAAATAAGGGTAATCTTGGGAAGAGGTGACTGTTCCTTCCTAGAGTTTGTGATAGGGAAGAAAGCCAAGAATAGCCTGACATGTGCCCTGGATCTTGAAAGAGCAGATTTCAAAAGGTTCAAGGAAGGATAGATAGAGAAGTTCATGGATTAAAGTTTCACAAGGAAAGTCAGCCCAGGAAGAATTAGAAAAATGAAATTCTAAAAACAGAATTTTAAGAGGAAAAACAGAAAACTCCTGACTTCTGATTACTCTTTGAATGTATTTTTGCCTATCTATTTATCTTTAAATCTTAGTGAAGTGTTGAACACAAAGTAAGTGCTTAATGATTATTGACTCTTGCCTCCAGGAATCCCTTTGTTTACAAACTCCTTTGGGATTTAAAGTCTTTTTTCTTGGCTCCTGTCTATCCTGTCAACCTGACTCTATATACCCTTATTCTGAAATGCTCTCCCTTCTAACCTTTAAGGCTCTGTTCAAGTGCTTCCTCCTACAAGAAGCTTTTCCCTAATCTTTCAGTAAAGACTATACAAGTTACATTGCATTTGTTCTGTTTGTAATAGGGCTTTATCACCTAAATTGGTGGCAGCCATCTGGAAAATCATCCCACAACATAGGTGGGAGTAGCTTCTTTCCACTGGCTGCATAGCCATATTAAAACTGGGAAACAAACTCTCTTTCCCACATCATAATGATAGGGTTCAGACTCTGGAAACCTCCCTGAACTCCCCTAGAATCTCCCCACCTGGTCTTTCATACTCAAATTTGTAACCTGGTCCTCCTGAATCCTCTCATTTAATCTGGCCTTTCATATTCAAAAATGTTGCCCTTGGCCTAGCCTGGCCTTCCATTGTCTGTTATCTCTGGATTGCCCCACCTGCTTCCCACCCAAACCCTCCATTGTCTGATATCTCCTGATTGCCTCCAGCTGTTTCCAACCCTTGACCAGCCACCCCCTCCTTGGACTTTTCCTCTAGACCCTCCCTAAACCCCTCCAGCTCTGACTCTATCTAGCTGAGATTTGCATCTGGCTCCCTTGTGAATACAAGCTTTACAAATGTTTAGGTTCCTTAAGAGTCAACCCAATATGGTGAATCGTTAATAAACTTTGTCTGTCTTTGGCTTTAAGAAGGCTTGACCCCAGTTGATAAATGGTCAAAGGATATGAACAGGCAGTTTTCAGAGGAAGAAATTAAAACTATCTATAGTCATATGAAAAAATGCTCTAAATCACTATTGATTAGAGAGATGCAAATCAAAACAGCTCTGAGGTACCACATCACACCTATCAGATTGGCTAACATGACAGAACAGGAAGATGATAAATGTTGAAGAGGATGTGGGGGAGAGTTGAAACACTAATTAATTGTTCGTGGAGTTGTTAGCTGATCCAGCCATTCTGGAGAGCAATTTGGAACTATGCCCAAAAGGTTACAAAAAATGCATACCCTTTGACCCACCAATATCACTTCTAAGACTGTATCCCCAAGAGGTCATAAAAATGGGAAAGAATCCCACATGTACAAAAATATTTATAGCAGCACTCTGTGGTGGCCAAAAACTGGAAATCAAGGGGATGCCCATCAATTGGGGAATGGCTGAATAAATTATGGTATATGAATGTAATAGAATACTATTGCTATAAGAAATGATGAACAGGAAGACTTCAGAGAGGCCTGGAAAGGCTTATATGATCTGATGCTGAACAAAAGGAGCAGAGCCAGGAGATCTTTGTGCACAGCAACAACCACAGTGTGCGAGAGTTTTTCCTGTTAGACTTGGAACTTCATTGCAATGCAAGGACTTAAAAAAAATTCCCAATGGTCTCTTAAGGCAAAGTGCCTCCCACATCCAGAGAAAGAACTGTGGAATTCAATCGCAAAATGTAGCAGATAATTTGTGTGTGTGTATGTGTGTGTGTGTATTGTGTTTTGATTTGTTATATGATTTCTCCCATTTGATAATGTTTAATATAAAATTTTGGAATAATCTCTTTGTTCTCTCTGAAGTAAACTCAGAGAGTGCCTCTTCCTATGTCAGCAAAAGCCAGCCAAGGCCGACTCTACACTCCTTAAGGAGACCTTTAACCTAAGACACTATATCTTGAATAATGAGACTTTCCTTTATATCTTATTATCTATAGACATATACTATGTTATGGCATATTAATGGTAAAGAAAATATAGACATCTTAGGTTGTAATTTCTATTGAACTTTGTTTACCCTTTCCTGTGTCAGCTATTTCGAGTACCTGTTTAGGACAGGAAGCCTGGTGGGATTTTCTTATTGTATGTCACAGAGACATATATTTACACAGCCTGGAATCGCAAGGCCCAACCGACATTACTTTGTTAATTGTCTTGTCTTACTGAATTTATGATTTGTTCAACTAGGAGAGTTCCTTTCTCACGGCAAAATGTATATAAGCCAGAAGATTTCTGCACTGGGTAGCCAGAACATTTCTGGCTCCATAATGCATTATGTTACCGTTGTCTTTAATAGGGAATTGATTAATTAATTAAATCATAAAATGTATGCATTTAGCCTGTTGCCCTTTTTTTTTAACCAAGTTTTCACGTCAACACATTCATTTTAATTCTTCTACACAGCATGACTATAGTGAAAATGTATTTAATAGGAATGTATGTGTAGATACTCTACTATATAAAACTGTATGCTGTCTCAGAGAAGAAACAGGGAAGGAAGGAGAAAAAATCTAAGTTATATTGTAGTGATTGTAGAACACTGAAAATAAATAAAATTAATTTAAAAAATAATAATAAAAAAGACTTGAGTCGAATTCATTTGAGCAGGACCCAGCATGTTTGTATCTCAGGGTCCCGCAGCACCCCTCAGACCTCAACAATAGCATCCAAGAGAGTGAAAGGTCCTGTTACAACCACAACATAGATAAGTATGAACTGATTGAATTCAGAGAAAAACTACCTTCCTCCCCTCCTCCTTGTAGGACCTGTGACTCTACAAAACTTTTCAGTTCTAGATAGAGGCATTGGGATCTCTGGACCCGAATCAAGCTATTGAGGTTTGGGGTGCTCAGGACCCCAAAATACCAACATGCTGGGTCCTACCGAATGAATTCGACTCAAGCCTTCTTTCAGCCAAAGTAAAATAAAATTTGTCAAAGGTTCGCCATATTGGGTTGACTCTTAAGAAACCTAACCATTTGTGACACTTAAGCTAGCCAGATAGAATATTAGCTAGACAGAGTCAGAGCTAGATTGAATCTGAGCACTTTCAAGGAGGCAAAATGGAATTTATATACAGAAAGACTGTGGGAAAGATCTAGAGGTGGTCTAGTAGTCTCCAGGAGGTCCTAAGGAGAATCTTGATGAGATTTAGGTAATGATGTAATCAAGGGTGGGAGATAACTAGAGGCAGTTGGGAGGTATCAGACAATGGAGGGTTTGGGTGGGAATCAGGTGGGGCAATCTAGTGGTAACAGACAATGGAGGGCCTGGCTAGATTAAGGGTAACAGATTTGATTTTGAAAGGCCAGATTAAGTGGGAAGATTCAATGAGATTTCCAGAATCTTTGCCCCATCAAAGCCATGGTGATTTTTCAGGCAGGATTCCCAGCAAGACGTTTCAGCCAGTCCCAGCAGGAAACTGTGAGAGTGCTTAGGACTTAAGCACAATGATTTATTTTACACATGGAGGTTGGTACTTTGATTTGAGCATATTGTGAACCTAGTCCCCTTCTCCCACTCCAAAATGAGGAGATTGAGGAAGAAGGAATTATCTCTCCCACACACACCCCAGGTGTTGGGAGGATATCTGTATATTTGTTCTTCATATATATATTTCAAATAAATCTTCCTCTGTAAAAGCTAATCCTAAATGGTTAAATGGAACTAGGCTGCAAAAATTAGAATTAGCAGAGCCCCATCAGTGGAAGCTGGAACCAATGTCAGAGAAACTAGACACTTACCTTAAGAGTACCAGAGAACCCTGGGCCAGAGTAGTCAACAGTAATCAACACGTGTGTATACATGCATACGTTATGTGTGCATACAATCATATATTTGTGTAAAATATAGGTAGATATATACATTATATAATAGAGGAAAACAAATTCATAAATCTAAATATGAATGCATCAAATTCTACAAGAAAAGAGAATAGAGGAATGGATATAAAAGCAAAAGCCAAAATACACTAAGTGCAAGAAACATTTAAAGAGAAAGAGAGAAAATGAAGGGGTAGAATAAAATCTATTCATCAGGTAATTCTGAACATATAGGATTTGCAGTTATGGTCTCAGATAAGTAAACATTAAAAACTAGCAAAGTTAATAAACAGAAACCATAATAGAAATAAAAAACAACGTTGAAAGGCATCCTAGACAATGACAAAGACAACATTAAATATGTACACCAAAAGGTATAGTAGCTTAGTTCTCAAAGGAAAAGCTAAGCAAATTGGAAAGAGAGTGTATAAAAACACAATAATAGATTTTTATATTATGCTCTAAAAGCTGAGTACATCTGACAAAGAAAAAATACAGAGCTGAAAAATTGTTTGATAAAACTGACTTCTGAATGAAAATATTAAGAAAACATATTTCTTGGTATCTCATATCTTTAGAAAAATTAATCATGTATTAAAACATAAACAATCGATCATCCAACATTTGTTAAGTGTCCATATGTTCTAGATATTGTCTACTAGGCACTAAGATAAAAATCAGCCAGTCACTGCTCTCAAGGACTAATTAATTGATAAATGAATCATAATCTAATGCAAAGAGGTGGATACTATATTATGTTTTCTTGTAGAATGTAATACCATAAATAGTCAAACAAATAAAGAAAAAGGGAGTAAATGAAACAAACCTAAAAGAAGATTAAGTAGTAACATTTTGAATAAGGAATCGGTTGAAGAACAAATCGTGGAAATCATAAATAACTGTGTTAAAAGTAATGATAAAAATAAAACAACATATCAAATGTTCCTTATAGGAAAATTTATATTTCTGAAAATTTATATAAATGGAAAAAGAAAGGATGAATAGTTAAATGTGATCTTTTTAAGACCAGAAAACGAGCTATAAATTCAAAAGAAGAGATTGAAAATTAAAGGAGAAACAAAGAAGTTTGAAAATGTTATAGAACTGAGCTAATTTCTTGTAGATTGTCAATTGAAAAGAATATCAGTAAACCATTATCTACATTAATTAAGAAAAAGAGAAGAAAATTGTTAGCAAGTTAAAAATGTAGATTGACAAGAGATTAGGAATTTTAAGAAGTGTAATGGTAATGTAAATGGGAAGATCTTTCCCATTCATTAATTGGTCAATGTGACCTATTTAGATCACATGGAAGCCTAAGTCACATGTGGTGGGAGAAGCTTGCTGAAAATTTGGTACAGGAAAGGTGAAGCAGAAGTGGGAGGAAGCTGGTCAATCTAGTCAGAGCTGGGAAGGACACAGGCAGGCAGGCACAGCTTAGGGTCCTGAGTGTTTGTTTGTGGGAAGGTCCCAGCAGGGGGCAGGGAGGGTTGGGAATGGCTTTGCCCCCCTTCAGTGATAGCCTGTATTGACTTCTTGGTTGTTATGATGGATTTGGCTTTCTGGTTCTAGGATTTGGCTTTCTGGTGTCTAAATGTTTTTCCTCTGCCCTTTATATGGAGTCTGTTATACTTTGCAATTGAGGACTATGCAGACATATTCATAGTCACTACTAGTGCTGTGAATATTGCCTTGGTGACACAAGAAGTTATCAACTAATATATAGTTATACACAAAAAGCACCTGAGAAATAAAGGGAAATTAATGTGTATCTTCAAAAAGATAAAATATCCAAACTAACAAACCAAGAAATAGTAATTTTCAACAATCTAAGGAAAAGAGAATCTAAGGAAAAGAAATTAAGCAAGTCATAAATGAATTGCCATTTAAAAGAAACAAAATACCACAGGCCAGAGAGATGTACAGGTCTAAGAGTGATGTATTCCCAGAGGAAGAAGCTTCTTTGGCACGGTAGAGAAAGGATGTAGAGTCAAAAGTGTGACCTGGGGAGGAATGAAGACACACACACACACACACACCCTTTGCCAGCATTTCTATGTAGCACTTTTTTTAATAGTAGGAAGAAATAATAATCAGAAAAATATCATTCAAAACAAATACAAAATGCATAAAATGAGCGTTAACATACCAAGACACACACAAGATGTATAAATGCAACTACTATCGATAGAAATACAAATACAGTCAATAGGAATAAGGTGTAACAAATAACTGAAGATATATTGGCTATGGCAATGCAAAAAAATTAAGACTTCTGGAAGCCAAGATGGCAGAATAAGCAGTAAGTCACTCTCACCCTCGCTTATTGATTTTTAAGAGCCCAGAAAACACTGCCCCAGGAAAAGTCCTGGAACAGTGGAGCTAGCAGAAAGGTAGGGTACAGCAGGTTTTTAGCTCAGGAGGCTAGAAGGATTAATGGAAAACATCCCTCTTGCTGTGGCTGAAGGGGACTAGTACAGAATAGGAGGCCTCCCAGCAAGTCAGCAGTAAGCTCCACCTCAGCAAACCTGCAGGAGATCCTGAGTCCCAGGGTGGTGGAGCAGGCAAGCACCCATACGGGGGAACCTGGAGACACCAGTGCAGAGAACCACCATGTGCACCCCCAGATAGGCATCCACTAGCAATTGAGCCTACCTATGCTTTGGCACAGTCCCAGGTAAGGAGGTGGCCTCCAGAGGGCAGACTATTCCCACCCCACCCCCTACCCTGGGAGCTTCAGTTAACCCTGGGGAAACAGAAAAACCCTATCTGACTTCAGCACACACCAGCCACCACCACCAGCTCCAGCTCAGCACTAGGTATGCTACCAGACTCCTACAGCCTCTAGCTGCCAGCACCTGAGGCCCTAGCACAAGAAGCATAGGAAAGTGTCCCCCTGTACCCCAAAAGCAGAGACTGACTTTAAAAGCCAGGAAGAAGGCAAACGCTATGAGCAAAAAGCAACAAAGAAAAACAATGACTATCAAGAATTATTATAGTGATAGAAAAGATCAAAACACAAATTGAGGAGAGGACAACATTGTCAATATACCCACATCCAAAACCTCAAAGGGGAATGTGAACAGGTCTCAAGCCCAAAACTCCTTCTTAAAAGAGCTCAAAAAGAATTTTAAAAGTCAAGTAAGAGAAGTAGAAGAAAAATTGAACAATTCCTTTAAAAATACAATGGACAAAATGAAGAAAAAGTACACTGAAGAAAACAACTCCTTAAAAAGTAGAGTCAACCAAATGAAAAAGGAGGTATAAAAGCTGACTGAAGAAAACAATTTGTTAAAAATTAGAATTGGGCAAGTGGAAGCTAATGACTTGACGAGACATCAAGAATCAGTCAAACAAAATCAAAAGAATGAAAAAATAGAAGAAAACATAAAGTACTTCATTGAGAAAACAACTAACTTGGAAAATAGATTCAGGAGAGATAATTTAAGAATTATTGGTCTACCTGAAAGCCATGATTAAAAAAAAAAAGTCTGGACAGCATCTTTCAAGAAATCATCAAGGGAAACTACCCTGATACTCTAGAAGCAGAGTGTAAAATAGTCATTAAAAGAATCCAAAGGAGAGGAATCTGGGAAGATGGTGGAGTAGTTCAGAAAATTCCAAGTTTTCAAGATTTCCCCAATCACATCTTATGACAAATAAAGTGCAAGTAAAAATAAATAAGAATAGGAACAGCACAGGGGTCTTCCTGGGACAATTTGAGAAGATCAGAAGAAAAATCCCAGGATAAGACTTGGTACATGTGAAGAGTAAACAACTCCAGGTGAAGGTCCACTTTAACAACAAGTGGCAAGCTCTGGGGTTGATTGGTTTGAGAGGCTGCCTTGGCCCCACAGCCACAGGAACTTTTAACCCCAAGATAGTGAGGGGAGTTGGGCATCTGAGCCTGGGAAGACTGAGGAATACTCTGCTGACAAGGAATTTCAGACCCAGTTATGCTTTGAAGAGCAGCAGGAGTGAGAAGGGAAAAGCACACACCTGGCTAGTGCAGAACCACTGGGACAGAAAGACCCTATCTGTGGGCATATACAAGAGGTTGGAGGTTTGACTGTTGTAGGCTAGAAGGGAGATCTAGGGCAAGAGTCACCATCTCCCATACCTCAGGGCTAGAGGTGATCACAAAAATTAAACTATTACCACTAAAAATGAACAAGCAAAGGAGAAAGAATCCAACCATAGAAAGCTATTATGGGAATAGAGAAAACCAGGGTTTATCTTCAGAGGAGAATATTGAAGTAAAGAAACCCCCAAAGAATAATATGAAATGGTCACCTGCCCCCAAAAATTCATAGATCTTGAAAAATGACTTTAAAAATCAAATGACAGAGATGGAGAAAAAACTAAAAAAAAAAAAAAAACAAACAAAACTCAAAACATAATAATCTAATAAAAGAAAAAGATTATGAAAGGAAAGTCAACCAATTAGAAAAGGAGATCCAGAATCTTAAGGAAGAAAATGACACCTTGAAAATTAGAATTGGAGGTGAAGACAGAGAAATGATAAAAGATCAAGAAATAATTAAACAAAATTTGAATAATAAAAAATAGAAGAGAAAGTGAAACATCAAAAAACAATAAATTTGGAGAATAGATGAAGGAGAGAAAACATAAAAATAATCAGACTAATTGAAAGTTATGATAAAAAAAGAATCTTGATACAATAAAAGAAATAATTAAACAAAATTGTACTGAAGCATTAGGGCAAAGGGAGAAAGTAGAAATAGAAAAAATCCATAAATCACCACTTAAAAGAGATCCTATGAGGAAAACTCACAAGAATATCATAGTCAAATTCTAAAACCCCCCAGCTCAAGGATAATATATTAAAAATATCAAGATTAAAACAATTTAAACATGATGGTGCCACAATTAGAATCATACAAGACCTAGGAGCAGAGACATTAAAGAAAGAGCAAAAGAACTGGGGCTCCAGTTGAAAATATCATACCCAGAAACGTTAAGCATAATTCTGAATGAAAAAAATAAATGAACATCTGATCAACTATCAGACTTTCAAGATTTTGTTAAAAAAAAACAACAAACCTGAACTTAATAGAAGATTTCACATACAAGAGCCAAGAGAAATATGTTACCCACCAAAGATTGATCATAGGGGATTCATAAGGATAGACTATTTACTTTCTATATATGTAAATTGTAAAATATATGTCTAAGATTCTTATTGATAATTGGGTAGTTCATATGAAAAATTGGGGTAAACCTGAGTATGATATGAGAACAACAGAGAACAAAAGAAAACTTACAAGGAAGCAAAGAAAAGATGGACAGTTCTCAACCCAACATGTAGTATTTATCATACAGATTTTCTTGAAATGAAAATTTATTATTACATATTTTTAATCCTCTCATGTTCTACTATGCACATAACATGGCTTTTTTCTTTCTTTAAGTTCCAGTATTTAAGTTTATGATATGTTTTTGTTTCTTTTTTTTATTTTGTATTTGTGTTCTGGTCTTTGAGTCTAAAATTTTTTTTTTTTAAGAGAGAATCCACCAACCACCTCCTGAAAGAGATCCCAAAATATTCCAAGGAATATTGTAGCCAAATTTTAGAATTATCAAGTTAAGGAGAAAATACTGCAAGCATCCAGAAAGACACAATTCAAATATTGTGGAACCAGTCAGGATTACACAAGACCTTACAGCTTATACATTAAAAGATTAGAGGCCTTGGAATATGATATACTGTAAGGGAAAGGAGCTTGGATTACCACCAAGAATCAACTACCCAGCAAAACTGAGCATAATCTTTTAGGGCAGGAGATGGACAGTCAATGAAATAGGGGACCTTCCTGATGAGAAGATTAAAGTTCAACAGAAAATTTGATCTTCAAATACAAGACATAAGGGAGGCATAAAAAGATAAACAGGAAAGAAAAAAATAAACACATTATTCAATAAGGGCAAATTGTTTACATCCCTACATGGTAAGATGATACTTGTAACTCTTGAGAACTGTATCTTCATTATGGCATTTAGAAGGGATATACATAGACAGAGGGTAAGGGCATAAGTTGACTTTGATGTGATGATAAAAAAAAAACCTAATTAAGTGGTGAAGGGGGATTGTAATGGGAGAAGAGGAAAGAATAGGCAGAAAAGGGTAAATTACATCATATGAAGAGTCACAAAGATACATTACAGTAGAGGGAAAGAAGGAGGGAGATGAGCATGGTTGGAAACTTACTCTCATCAGGTACCCTATAGGCAGTAGGAGGGGAAAGGGGAAAGAAAAGGAAGGGGGCTGATAGAAGAGAGGGTAGATTGAGGAACACAGTACCCAAAAGTAAAACTCTAGTAAGGAGGGAAAGGGAGAAAAAAAGAATAGCATACAAGGGGGGAAATAGGATGGAAAGACACAGATAGTAATCATAACTGTAAATGGGAATGGCCCAAACTATCCCATAGAATGTAAACGGATAGCATAATGAATTAAAAAACATACTCCTACAATACGTTGCTTACAAGAAACACATTTTAAACAGAGGGCTACACACAGAGTAAAGGTAAAAGGCTGGAGGAGAACATATTATGCTTCAGCTAAAAAAAGCAGGTGTAACAATCCTGAACTCAGACAAAGCAAAAGCAAAAATAGATCAAATTAAAGGATATAAGGAAGGAAACTATATCCTGCTAAACTACATCCTGCCATAGACAATGAAGTAATAGCATTACTAAATATATATGCATCAAGTGGTATAGCATCAAAATTCTTAGAAAAGAAGTTAAGGAAGTTACAGGAAGAAATAGCAAAACCATACTAGTTTTGATAATCATTGTCACCTCAATCTCCCCCTCTCAGAATTAGATAAATCTAACCACAAAATAAACAAGAAAGAAGTTAATGAGGTCAATAGAATTTTTAAAAAATTAGATATGGTAGACTTCTGGAGAAAACTGAATAAGGATAGAAAGGAATGTACCTTTTTCTCAGCAGTACATAGCACTTACAAAAAAAACTGACCATGTGGTAGGGCATAAAACCTCCCAATCCAACGCAGAAAGGTAAAATAGTAAATGCATCCTTTTAAGATCATGATGCAATAAAGATTGCATGTAATAAAGAGCCATGGAAAGACAGACTAAAAGCTAATTGTAAACTAATTAAATCTAATCCTAAAGAATGAGTTGATCAAACAACAAATCATAGAAACAATCAATAACTCATCTAAGAGAACGACAATAATGATACAACATACCAAAATTTATGAAATAGAGCAAAAATGACTCTTAGAGGAAGTTCTATATCTCTAAATGCTTAGATAAATAAAATAGAGAAAGAAAATTAATGAAGTGGGCATGCAACTGAAAAAACTCTAGCTTTTAAGAACAAATTAAAAATCCTTAGTTGAATACCAAATTAGAAATACTGAAAAACAAAGGAGAGATTAATAAAAATGAAATTAAGGAAGCTGTTGTACTAATAATAAAAACTAAGAGCTGGTTTCATGAAAAAAATAGAAACCTTTGGTTAATTTAATTTTTTAAAAAAAGAAAAGCAAATTACCAGTATCAAAAATGAAAAGGGTAAATTCACCACCAATGAAGAGGAAATCAAAACAATAATTAGGAGCTATTTTGCCCAACTGTATGCCCATAAGTTTGGTAATCTTAGTGAAATGGATGAATATTTATAAAAATATAAATTGCCCAGATTAACAGAAGAGGAAATAAAATATCCCCATTTCAGGAAAAGTAATTGAACAAGCCATCAATCAACTCCCTAGGAAAAAAATCTTCAGGGACAAATGGATTTACAAGTGAATTCTATCAAACATTTAAACAACAATGAATTCCAATATTATATAGACTATTTTGGAAAGTAGGTAGAGTCCTACCAAATTCCTTTTATGATACAAATATGCTACTGATACCTAAACCTAGAAGAGTTAAAACAGAGAAAGAAAATTACAGACCAGTTTCCCTAATGAATTTTAAATAAAATATTAGCAAAAAGATTACAGCAATTTATCTTGAGAATAATACACTATGACCATGTAGGATTTATATCAGAAACGCAGGGTTGGTTCAATATTAGGAAAATTAGCAAAATAATTGACCACATCAATAACACAACTAACAGAAACCATGTGATTATCTTAATAGATACAGAAAAAGCTTTTGACAAAATACAACACCCATTCCTATTAAAAAACACTACAGAGCCTAGGAATAAATGCAATCTTCCTTAAAATGATAAGTAGCATCTAATTAAAACTATCAGCAAGCATTATATTTAATGGGGATAAACTAGAAGCATTTTCAGTAAGATTAGGGGTGAAATAAGGACATCCATTGTTATTCAAGATGGTACTAGAAATATTAGCTTCAGTAATAAGAGAAGAAAAATAAACTAAAGGAATTAGAATAGGCAAATAAAACTACTTGAAATAATAAATTAAAAACTTTAGCAAAGTTACAGGATATCAAATAAACTCACACAAATTATCAGTATTTCTATACCATATGAACAAACCTCCAAAACAAGAGAAATTCCATTTAAAGTTTCTGTAGGAATTATAAAATATTTGAGAATCTACCTGCAAAAACAAACCCAGGAACTATATGAATATAATTACAAAACACTTTTCAGACAAATAAAGTCATATCTAAATAATTGGAAAAACCTCAGTTGCTCATGAGTAGGCCAAGTTAATATAATAAAAATGACAATTCTACCTAGTTTACTTATTCAGTGCCCTACCAATCAAACTATCAAAAATTATTTTATAGAGCTATAAAAATAATAATAAAATTCATCTGGAAGAACAAAAGGTCCAGAATATCAAGGGAATTCATGACAAGAAATGCTAGGAAAGGTGGCCTAGCCATACCAGATCTTAAATTGTATTATAAAGCAGCAATCATCAAAACTATTTGGTACTGGCTAAGAAGTAAATTGGATCAATAGAAGACTAATGCATTGTTGGTGGAGTTGTGAACTGATCCAACCCTTCTGGAGACCAATTTGGAACTATGGCAAAAGGGCTATATACTTGTGCATACCCTTTGACCCAACAATACCACTTCTAGGTCTGTATCACAAAGAGGTCATACAAATGGGAAAAGGACCCACAGGTACAAAAATATTTTTAGCAGTTCTTTTTGTGGTAGCAAAGAATTGGAAATTGAAGGGATGCCCATCAGGTTGGAAATGGCTGATCAAGCCGTGGCACATGAATGTGACTGAATACTATTGTGCTATAAGAAATGATGAGGAGGAAAACTTCAGAAAAATCTAGAAAGACTTATTTGAACTGACACTGAGTGAAGTGAGCAGAATCAGGAGAACATTGTACATAGTAATAACCACATTGTACAATGACTAACTTTGATAGACATTTTTTCTCAGTAATGCAAGGTTCTAAGACAACTCCAAAAGATTCATGATGGAAAATGTTGTCTGTTTGATCTAGAGGCCGAGGGCTACCCGAGTCTTCTTACCTTTTCACTGGTCTTCGGTGGCCATCCAGATAAACGTATTGAGAGAAGAGACTTTTCAGAGTCAAACAAGGATTAGGCTTTATTCAGGGTCTTAGTTACGTTTCCATATGCAGGGCGAGTTCTTCCCCAGGAGAAAGGAACCCTCCTTCTCCCAAGTGGCAATGATCATACAGCAAGAGGATGGGAGCAGAAGAGGGGAGGGGCCCTCTTCCCTCTAAGGGCCCCACAGCAAGAAGAGGGCCTTCAGGCTTTCCTGTCCCTACTTAAGCTCTCCCAGCTGCATAGTTTGCACGTGAATACGGTATGTACTCTCAGCCCTTAGCTAATTAACAATAGGTGTGCTGAGACTACGGACCAATTTCAAGGGTGGGATGCTCTCCCCAGCAAGTTTCCCACTGAGAAGAGGTGGAAAGACACAAGATAGCTTGTGTTTCACACCTCAATCCCCAGCTGTTCCCTGGGGGGCCTCGTGAGAACTCTGAGATTTAGAAGTCCTCACTTTTACCTGCCCGAGACTGTTCACGTGAAAACTGAGCTTACATCCCCAACAATTGTCTATATCCAGAGAAAGAAAAATGGAGTCTGAATGCAGATTGAAGGATACTATTTGCTCTCTCTTTTTTGTTTCTTTTCTTGTGGTTTCTCCTATTGGTTTTAATTCTTCTTTACAATATGACTAATGTGAAAATATGTTTAATATGAATGTATATGTAGAGCCTATATCATATTATACGCTGTCTTAGATTGGGGGAAGAGATGAAGAGAAAATTTGGAACTCAAAATCTTATGGAAGCGAATGTTGAAAACATAAAATAAATAATTTTATTTTTTAAAAACTACCTAGAACTAATTCATATATTTGGTGCTATAACAGATTAATGAGGAGATAATGTATATAAATAGACAAAACAATAACATTCATTTGAGAAAACTAAAAGTCTGGATTCTTAAGGGAGATAATGAGGAAAAAACTACAAAAGCTACAAATGATGTGTACATAGCATTTCAAACTACTCACTACCAACTGTTTCTTGGATATTTCTAATTGGATATCCTGTCGTCATCTCATATGCAGCATATCCAAATCTAAAATCATCATCTTTCCCTAAAAATCACTCCTCTTGTGAACTTCCCATTCATTGTTAAAGGCACCGTCATCCTTCCAGTCACTCACATTTTCAAGCTCGGTATCTTATTCTCCTTCTCCTCACATATCCATCCAATTAGTTACCAAGTCTTGTCGATTAAATCCCTACAACCATTGTCCAATCTTCTTTCTGCTCACAAGGATCACTTTAGCATCACTTCTTGCCTGATATATTAGAATAATTTCCCAATCTTTTTATTAAAAGTTTTTTGGGGGGACAGAGCCAAGATGGTGGAATAAAAGCAGAGATTTGCTTGAGCTCTCCCTCAAACCCTTCCAAATACCTGTAAAAAATGACTCTAAATCAATTCTAGGGCAGTACCCACAAAATGACAGAGTGAACCTGGAAGGTCAGCAGGAAAGGTCTATTGCAACCATTCTGAGAGAAGAGTCCAGTACAAAACATGTCAGCACTGACTGGACCCCAGCAAATCTGCAACAGGCCTCAGGGTACTGAATCACTGGCAGCTGTGGCAATTTCCAGACTTCAGAACCCACAAACACTTAGACAACTTAGAAAGTCAGTAGAAAAGTTCTGTTCAAACCGGGGTGAGAGAGGAGCGCTGTCTGGTCCTAGTCCTGAAGTAGTGTCAGAAGTGATGGTGGCTACTTTTGGAGTTCTTGGCCCATAGATGGTAGAGGGTGGGGTGGGGCACCAAGCGCCTGATCAGAGGGGGATTATAGGGACTTCTTTGCTGGTGCTGAGACATAATTTTGTTGCTTTACCTGTGCTTGGATCTGGATTGCAGTCCTGAGTGGCGGTTCTGGGGTGAGGAGCAGCACTGGTGTGGTGGAGCTTGTGGCAGCAATAGAGAGCAAATCTTCCTCACAGTTCCAAGCAAGAAAAGAGTGGTTGTGATCACTCACAGACCAGAGCACAGACCCAGAAAATAGTAAACACCTCTCCTTTGATCATGCAACCTTGGAAGAAATGAAAACTTACAGGTCCCTAGAAGTATCTCTAAAAATAGCTGCACAAAACCCTTGAATCTTGGGATAGTACACCCTTTACACTGGAAGCAGAGCCCTACCTTCACAAAGAGTTAAAAGTCAAGTAACAGACTGGGAAAATGAGCAAACCAGAAAAAACTCAGATTATAGAATCTCACTTTGATAACAAAGAATATCAAAATATACAACCAGAAGAAGACAACAAAATCAAACTTCCTATATCTAAAGCCTCCAAGAAAAATAATAATTGGTCTCAGGTCATGGAAGAGCTCAAAAGGGAATTTGAAAATGAAGAGAAATAGAGGAAAAATTGGGAAGAAAAATGTGAGTGAAGCAAGAAAATCATGAAAAATGAGTCAAAAGTTTGCTAAAGGAGACCCCAAAATAGTGAAGAAAATAATACTTTAAAAATAGACTAACCCCAAGTGGCAAAAGAGGTCCAAAAAGTCAGTGAGGAAAAGAATGCCTTAAAAAGCCAAATTGGCCAATTGGAAAAGGAGGTCCAAAAGCTCACTGAAAAAAATAATTCCTTAAAAATCAGAATGGAGCAAAGGGAAGCTAATGATTCTATGAGAAATCAAGAAATTATAAAGCAAAACTAAAACAATGACAAAATAGAAGACAATGTGAAATATCTCATTGGAAAAACAACTGACCTGGAAAATAGATCCAGGAGAGAAAATTTAAAAATTATTGATCTGCCAGAAAGTCATGATTTAAAAAAAAAAAGCCTAGATATCATCTTTCAAGAAATTATCAAGGAAAACTGTCCTGATATTCTAGAATCAGAGGGGAAAACAGAAATTGAAAGAATCTGCTAATCACCCCATGAAAGTGATTCCAAAAGAAAAACTCCTCAGAATATAACAGCAAAATTCCAGAGTTCCTAGGTCAAGAAGAAAATATTGTAAGCAGAAAGGGAGAAACCATTCAAGTATTGTGGAAACACAATCAGGATAACACAAAATTTAGCAGCTTCTACATTAAGGGCTTGGAATATGATATTTTGGAGGTCAAAGGGGCTAGGGTTAAAACCAAAAATCATGTACCCAGCAAAACTGGATATAATACTTCAGGGGGAAAATGGACACTCAATGAAACAGAGGACTTTCAAGCATTCTTGATGAAAAGACTAGAGCTGAATAGAAAATTTGATTTTCAGACATAAGAATCAAGAGAAGCATGAAAAGGTAAACAGGAAAGAAAAATCATAAGGGACTTAAAGTAGAACTGTTTACATTTCTACAAGGGAAGATGATATTTGTAACTCATGAGATCTTTCTCATTATTTGGGTAGTTTGAAGGAATATGTATAGAGAGAGGGTACAAGGTGATTTGAATGTGAAAGGATGATATCTAAAAAATAAAATTAATGATTGAGAGAGGAATGTACTGGGAGAAGGAGAAAGGGAGAGGTAGAATAAGGTAAATTATCTCAGATATAAGAGGCAAGAAAAAGCTTTTACACTGGACAGGAAGAGGAAAGAGGTTGGAGGGAATGAGTGAACATTACTCTCATCAGATTTGGCTTAAGGAGGGACTAACATACACACTCATTTGGGCATGGAAATCTATCTTACCCTACAGAAAAGTAGAGTGGAAGGGGATAAGGAGGGAGGGGGGGATGATAGAAAGGAGGGGGTAATCAGAAGCAAACCATTTTGAGGACAGACAGGGTCAAAGGAAAGAATAAAATATATAGAGGATGGGATAGGATGGAGGGAAATATAGTCTTTCACAACATGACTGTTATGGAAGTGTTTTGCATGACTCCACATGTATAACTTATATAGAATTGCTTACCTTCTCAATGAGGGTGGGTGGGGAGAGAGGGAGGAAGGAAGAGAGGGAGAGAATTTGGAACTCAAAGTTTTTAAAAATATTTTTAAAATTATTTTTACATGCAACTGGGAAATAAGATATGCAGGCAATGAGATATAGAAATCTATCTTGCCCTTCAGGAAAATAGGAGAAGGGGATAAGAGAAGGGGGGTTTTGTGTGATAGAAAGTAGGGCAGATTAGGCTAAGAAGTAATCAGAATGCACTCCATTCTTGGACTCGGGGGAGAGAACAGATGGGGAGAAAATTTGGAACTCAAAATCTTGTGGAAGTGAATGTTGAAAACTAAAAATGAATTAATAAAAAAAGTTTTTCCCCTTTCTAATCCATCTTCCACACATCTGCCAAATTGTTATTCCTAAGGCACAAGTCGGACCATGTTACTCTTCACTCAATAAACTCCAGCTGTTCCCTATTGCTTTTAGGATCAAATAAAGACTCCTCTCTTTGTGATTTAAAACCTTTCACAACCTAAAGCCAACCTCATTTTCCAACCTGACTATATATTACATTCCTTCACTCTGACTCCTAGCTTCTTTGGTTAAACCAGCTAAAATCCTACCTTCTATAGGAAACCTTTCCCACTTCTCTTAATGCTAGTGTCTTCTCTTGGTCAAGTATTTCTAATTTATCCTTTATATAACCTGCATATTGTCTCCCCCGTTAGAGTTTCATGAGAACAGGGACTCTCTTTTACCTTTCTTTGTACCCTCATGCTTAGCGCTGTGTCTGCCACATAGTAACATAAAAATGTTTACTGGCTGATATATTGATTCTTCAGTCTAGCCAACTGACCTTTTGGCTGTTCCTCACACATGACATTACTTCTTGCTTTTGTATTGACTTTTCTCCATGCCTAGAATATACCCTCTCCTCACTTCTTGCTCTTAGAATCCCTAGTCTCCTTCAAAGCTCAGCTCAAATGCTATCTCCTCTATGAGGACTTTTCTGATTATCACATCACAGCTGCTACTAATACTTTTCCCCTAAAAAAATTACACAGGTAGCTAGGTGGCTTAGTGAACAGACTGCTGGGCCTCGAGTCAGGAAAATTCATCTTCCTGAGTTCAAATGCAGCCTCAGACATGTACTAGCTGTGCGATCCTAGGCAAATTACTTAACGCTGTTTGCCCAGTTTCCTCATCTACGATATTAACTGGAGAGAGAAATGACAAACCACTCCACTGTCTTTGCCAAGAAAACCCCAAATGAGGCCATAAAGAATCAGACAGACTGAAAAACAACAATAAAATTACATTGTATTTGTTTTGTATACAGCTATGTAGCAATGGGGAGGAGGGGTAGTGAACAGATTGTTCAGCTATTCCTATTTTATCCCTCGCCCCACCTACTGACTCTGCCTAGAAAGGGGTACCCTGAATATACCTTCTTATTTGTTCTGGGAAGTTATGTCAAAGAATCTATCATTCACTCTAAATTTTTTTTCCTCCAAGCACCTAACAAACACTTCAGTATGAAATCTCTCTTTTCTGGAGATGTGTACCCCCTCAATTGCCTCTTCTCAACTGCATTTCTAGTAAATACACACAGACTGGAAAAAAACAAACTTAACTCTGTTTTTATTCTTTGATGATGAAGTAATCCTTTGAAAAAAAGGAAGGTAAAAATATTTTCTTTTTTGCCCAGAGGGAAAGGCTTCATTCAGGCTTCCAGGAAGGAACTCCAGGGAAGAAAAGGTTCTACCTTGGGTTCTACAGACCAGAAACAGCATTGCTTCTGTCTAAATATTCCTTATACTCTATTGGCCCAAATAGTCACTTCCTAAGTCCTAGATCTGCTTCTTGTGACAGGCCTTTGTCTATGTTTTGGCTCTCCTAATTCCAAGCAATTTCTCCCTTGTCTCACCTTCATTTCCTAGACTGGCACCTACTTGTACCCACTCAAACAGGCTTCACTGGATAGCTGTAGTCTCTGCCTTCATCAGCTTCAGGCTTAGCTATAATCCTTGTCTGGGACACTGCTATGCTTTTTCAGAAAGAGCAGGGACCTTTACCCTAGGACTGGCAGAAGGCTTCCCAATTCTGTTCCCTAGGTCTCAACTTCAAGATAAGCCACTTATGAGGTAGGTTGTGAGACAGCCGGGTTATCCAGACAAGCTTTATACTTTGACAATTCTTTCTGGTATGTGGCTAGGTCCCCTTGATGAGAGATCTCACCCTAATCTAAGATTCAGTATATTTTCCAAATTTTCATCTCTCCAGGACAGACCAACTTGTAAAAGGTCCAATCTGGTTACCAATGTTATTGTGCTCTATGCAGTATCTCTGTCTCCTAGCAGTTTCTACAATAAATGTTCCAGGCAGGAGAGGTGCTGCCTCAGGGTTTAGTCTTCTTCCACTATTTGGACCGTTATTGAGTTACAGTGCCCCAAATCCTCACTTGAATGTGTCTTTCTGAGACACTGGTTTAGACAGTCTTTGAAAAACTGGTAGGCAGCCTCTTTTTCTTAAGAGTCTGCTAAGGTAAGTCTCCTTCTACTCACCAGAAATTGTAATTTTCTCTACTATAGGCAATAAATGGTTGCAGTAAAGGGTCCATGAAGGGCCCCTAGTAATGTTTCCAACTATTTTATCAACAAACAAGTTGCTCAGACTTTCCACAACTAGGTATGATGCAGTTTTTCACTAACCTGCCAGTTCATATGGCTCATCAAAAGCAAGATTTCTTAGTGAAGCCAAGATTCCTTGTTATATGTCGACAATGAAGCTAGGCGTTTATGTTTGTCAGCATTGCTCTGAGACAAAGCTTTGGTGAGGAGCTAAGCTTCTTTCTGCTTCTCATTCAGCTAAATGATGTACTGCCTGAATGTTGTTGTTTGCAGTCATTTCAGTCACATCCAACTCTCCATGACCCCATTTGAGGTGTTCTTGGCCAAGATACTAGAGTAGTTATCCCATTTTCTTCTCCAGTTCAGTTTACAGATTGAGGAAATTGAGGCAAACAGGGTTAAGTGACTTGCCCAGGGTCACAGAGCTAGTAAGAGTCTGAGGCTAGATTTGAATTCAGGAAGATGAGTCTTTCTGACTCCAGGCCCTCTATCCACTGTGCCATCGAGCTACTTAACTGTGGTTGTCCACAATCTTTTCATCCCTGCCAAGCTATTCCAATATACAAGTCAATTGGGAGGCACAGTTCTTGCCTAGGCATTAGTATGCATAGTTTAAAGCATATGATTTAAAGCATGGCATAATTCTCATGTTTACATGTACTAGGAATCCCACATATTGACTTCACTGAGATTTTCATTCCGGTTTCAGTGTCTATAACAAATTGAGCAGTGTATAGTTGAAATATTCAGTCTGTGGATTGCCATTGAGAGTAAGAAGTATAGTTGTAGACTCCTTAATGCCAGTCAAAGCTTACATCTCCTTGAGTAGTGTGCTTTTAAAGTTTCTGCCTTGGTACAAATGGATCCTGGCAGGAAGTCCAACTGCTGAGAAAAATTTCTCCTAGTATACTTTAGTAAGTGTGGAAGCTTTTGGGTTACTTGTTGGGTATGCCTCTGCATATCTTGTAAAATAATCAGTCACCACCAAAACATGGCTTTTGTCCTTGCTATCTCCTTCCAGAGCTAGAGAGCCAATGCAGACACATCATAGGAGTTTGCTAGTGTCTGTATTTTCCAAGTATGTATAATGAGCTGGAAGTTCTCGGACACAATAAGCACAAGTCTCACACTTCTTAGTGATGTTTGTAGCCCCCCTGGGTCAATAAAATCTGTACAGTAGTTCTAGGGTCATCTGTTGATCCATATGACTATAGCCCATATGTGTTCTAGGTAGGTTCCTGATACTGGGAGATTAGTGACAATCTAGTATGCACTGTTTCACAACTACAATTTAAACCATTATCTCAAGAGTAGTAATATCTTAAGAGAACTTGAATTTGAGTCCTTTAGCATTATTATCCTGATTCTTGTCTTTTTCCATTTCTTCCAGTCCCTTATCAGCAATTACCATCAATCATTTATAGACAATATGGTTGAGTGAAACAAGATTCACACATGCTTCTAAAATACCGCCTGCTGAAATTTCCAAATTCTCAGCTATATTGCCTTTTGCTTGTAGCAAATCAGTATAACTTCTTTACTTCTTCCTTGGGTATCAACATAGCTTCAGTATCATATGGCATTTGGGTTAAAAGTATTTGTATTCATATTAGTCTTCCCTAGCCAGGAGGGTATGCTCAATTTATAGCTGTCAAGTCTACTTACCCATTTTTGGCAAGCAGTGTCTAACATGGCACTGGTCAGAATATGTCAGTGGATTATTATCAGTACATAACTTGCAACTTTACTTAATATGCATAGTCTTTAGACTTTTCAGTGATAGCCTACTTAAAAGCCAAGAACTTCAACTTGTTTTCAAGGTAATGAATTTCACTATCACTTAAGGCTCTTTTGGTAAATACAACTGGTTTCTTAGGACCATCATTCTCTTGGTATAGGACCACTCTTGAACCCTCTAAGCTACCTTCTGTATACTAGACAAAAGACTTGTTTGGATCTGCATAGGGCCACTACTGGTATATATGAGAGAATGTTGGCTAAGTCTTTGGAAACTTACTCATATCTGGCCACCTATGGGTCTCCAGAGGACTTTTAGGGTTTTAAAACAAATAAGCCTCTTATTGTGCATCTTGTTCTTTTCAGTCATGCAAACATGAGTGAGGTCATTCTGCAGTTTAGCAGGAGAAGCACAGCTCTCAAAAAAACCCAAAACAACTTGTGATAATAACTTCCAACTCCTTAAAAAGAAGTCTTTAGATTTGAAAGGTTCTTTGGATGTGGTTAAGTCAAGCGCACTCCAGTCTTTTTTGGATCAGACCTCTTAAAATTGCTGAGATACTTTGTGGCACATGCACTACTTTTTATCAATCTATTTACTTATTTGTTTGTTTTATTCTGAACTTAAACACCAAATAAAATGAATATTTCTATTTAAAAAATGGAATGGAAAAAGAATTGTACATGAAACAATTAATCTATTATATTTAGCTTGCTTTCACTTTTGAATATATACAACTAAAATTATCATGGAACTTTCAAAGCTGTCCTGTTCATATTTCCTTCTGAATTACTTTTTTCTTTTCTGTTCATTTAAAAAAATAAATTCTTTGATGATCCTCTTTCTTTCTTTTCTTCTTCATTTTTTGGTAAACCTATTGCTATCTCCCTACCCTTTCCAATCATCTTCCCTCAAAAATTAAAAAAGAAAACCCATAACAATATGTATGTGAAGGAATAACAACAGCAGCAAAAATCCCCATGTTGGCTATTTCTTATAATGAATGACTCATTTTGCACCTTAAGTCCAGCATCCCTCTGTCAGAAGGTGGGTAGCATGCATTCATATAATTTCCATTATCTGGAATCATGGTTAGTCATTCTAGTGAACATATTTTTAAGTCTTTCAATAGTTGTTTTTCCTGACAATATTGTTGTAAAAATTGTCATCCAGATTCTACTCACTTAACTCTGTCTATTCACATAGGTCTTCTTGGATTTCTCTGGAACTGTACTTCTCATCATTTAATACAATGCAACAATACTCCATTACATTAATATTGATGTGTATCTTTTAGTTTTCAGTTCTTAGCTAAAAACAAACAGAATTATTATAAACAAGGGTCTCTTTCCTCTTTTTTTCATCTCACTGAAGTATAGGACTAGTAATACTGTTTCTAGGTCAAAGATCACACATATATTCTAGGGCACTGAGGGATCACTCAGTTGAGCCCCCTGTTTTATACTCATTTATGCCATTTTGGACTGAGTTTAGTCATGGATGATCTGCCTTTAATGAGAGGCAAGGCTTTCCCTTCTTACACTGATTGGCTACTCAGAATTCCAAGGATGATGGTAATTAGAGTATGGTTCACAAGTTTGCCCAGAAGACAGAAAGCAAGGATGTACTCAATCTGTAATATGAATCAGGTGTGGGATAGGTAATTTATTTCTATGCACAAAAGGGAACAGCAGAATCATAGCATACTTTAATAGAAAAATTGGGAAGGAGACTTCTGGGGGGTGGGGCCGTATTGGTGGAGTAGAGAAAGCAGTTGAGTTTGCTCTACCAATATTTACCTCCAAATAACTTTAAAATAACATCTCAAATAGAATTCTGTAGTGGCACAGTCAACAAAAGTTCAGGGTGTGACATTTTACAATCCAGAACAACTTGTTCAGAAGTTAGAGGTCAGAAGGAGAGGTTTACAGCACCCAGCATGGGGGCTGGCCCAGAGCCAATGTGACAGTAACACGGGGTGTGAACAACAGCAGCTTTGAGAGTTTTCAAGCCAGAGATGAGAAAGGGATCAAGCAACTGGTCAGGAAGATCACAGGGTATATCTGCGCTAGTACAGGGCATAGAACAGTGTGCTATCTGGCAACTCCATTGCCTATACCCACTTCTGGTTCACAGTTCCAGAGAAGAGCAGCATATTCTGCCCCAAGGGAGCAGGGGCCCTGAGGAGCAATCTTAAGGGGAAGCAGGAGACTTCCAATCTCAAGTGTTACATCAGAAAACTAAGGTAAACCAAAAGCCAATGATCTGGTTAGGCTAGCATTAACTAATAAATTGGGTCAGTGGGCTTTTTTCAACAACAAAAGACTCTAAGGTAGGGCTCACCAGCTTTAATATAGTTTTGGGGAGTAGGTGGGGAAGACAATGAGATTGGTTACAGGTTAGCCAGTATAATGGGTGTGGGCATAATATGCTTGGTTACATCAAACAAAGCAGGCTAGCATCCATGTGAGGTTAGTAACTACCCCTCTCTGTCATTAAGGAATGTTTGATTGACTTATGTGATCTATCTTCATCCTGAGGGCATTGTAAGTGGCTTGTAGGCCAATAAAGTATGGTAGAAAACAGTTTTTTCTTTTAATTATACCTTTAACTCAGAGGGAAAGCTAAATTCATGTGCTCAACTCAAGGACATAGTAAGGTGGCCTTAGGCAGACACAGACTCAATTATAAAATCAATATAGTATAAAATCAATTACATTATAGAATCAATATAATAGAAATCCATACAGTAGAAACTAGAGTTAGTATTAATTTTGATCTTTTTGCAAGGAAGAAGTGACCACATTTCCCAGTTCATACCACCTTGGAAACACTGAAAACTTCCAGATGTCCAGAACTATTTCTGAAAAGAGCAGTGTGCAAAAAAAATGGAAGGTTGGAATAGTGCCTGCCCACACCCACACACAGAACAGATCCCACCATTAATATAAGTTCAAAGTCAAGAAATAGATTGGAAAAATGAGCAAACAACAAAAAAAAATGCCTGACCATAAAAAACTACTATGGTGAAAAGGAGAATCAAGACACAAAATCAGAGGACAATGATGTCAAAAACAGAAGAAAGCAAAGCCTCAAAGAAAAATTTGAATTTGATACTGGCCTAACTAGAAATCCTGGAAGAGTTAAAAATTTATTTTAAAAATCAAATAAGACTGATAGAGGAAAAAATAGGAAAAGAAATGAGTGATGCAAGAAAATGATAAAAGAAAATGAACAGCTTGGTAAGAGAGACACACACACACACACACACACACACACACACACACACCCTGAAGAAACTAACTCCTTAAAAACAGAATTGATCAAATGGAATAAGATGTACAAGACTTCACTGATGAAAATAATTGCTTTTAAACAATTTTAAGTAGAATTGGCCAAGTGGGAGTTAATGATTCTATGATATGTACTTAAGTTATAATTTTAAAAGCCCAAAGAACAAAAAAAAAAAAGGAAGAAAATGTTAAAAAATCTTATTGGAACAACAACTGACCTGGAAAATAGAACAAGGAGAAAGAATTTCAGAATTGTTAGACTAATGAAAGCTATGATCGAAGAAAGAGCCTAGACATCATATAAGAAATTATAAAGAAAACTCCAGAACTGAACCAGAGGGTAAAATTAAAAAAAAAAAAATTAAATCCACCAATGACCTGAAAGAGATCCCAAAATGAAATCCCCCAGGAATATCAAATTGCAGAGCTCCTACATCAAAGAAAATACTTTAAGTGACCAGAAAAAAATCATTCAAATACTGTGGAGACACACAAGATTTAGCAGCTACTACCTTAGAAGAGCAGAGAGCTTGGAACGTGCTATTCCAGAAAGCAAAGTAGTTAGGATTACAATCAGGAATAACCTACCCAGGAAAACTTCCTTTAAGGGAAAAGTCCTTAAAGGGAAAAATGGATATTTAATAAAACAGAGGGTTTTCATGCATTTCTGATTTTTTTTTAACCGAGATGAATAGAAAATCTGACTTTCAAATACAAGACTCATGAGATGCATAAAAAGGTAAAACTAAAGAGATACTGTAAGGGATTCAATAAAGTCAAATCATTTACAATCCTATATGGAAATATAATACATACAACTCCTAAGAACACTGTCATTATTAGGGCAATTAAAAGGACTCTACATAGGCAGAGGGCATAGGAAAGAACTGATTATGTGGGGATGATCTTAAAAAAATATGGATGAGAAACAGGGATGGACTAATAGAAGAGGGGAAAGGAAGAATTCAGAAAATTATCTTACACAAAAGAAGTGGGCAAGGAAGAGCTTTCACAGTGGAGAGGAAAATGGTGTGTGTGGAAGGGCAACATATGAACCTCACTCTCATCTGAATTTGTTCAAAGAGGGAAGAAAACAAACACACGTCCTCAGTTGTGAATAGAAATCTATGTTACCCAACAGGGAAGTAGAAGGGGGAGAAAAAGAGTAGGGGGTGATAAAAGGGAGGACTGATTAAGGGATTCAGTGGTCAGAAGTAAAACATAATTTTGAGGTGGATAGGGTAAAAAGAAAAGAGAGAAAGATAAATCAGAACAAAATAGGATGGAGGGAAATGCACAGTTAGTAATCATAACTGTGAATGTGAATGGGATGAACTCACACATAAAATGGAAGTGGATGGTAGAATGGATTAGAAACCAGAATGCAATACAGTTGTTTATGAAAAGAGACACACACAGAATTAAAATAAGGAGCTAAAGCAGAATCTATTATGCTTCAGCTAAAGTAAAAAAGGCAAGATTAGAAATCATGATATTAGACTAGGCAAAAGCAAAAATAGACCTAATTAAAAGAGATAAGCAAGGAAACTACATCTTGCTAAAAGGAATCACAGACAATGAAGTAATATCAATACTAGATATGTATGCACCAAATGGCAGAGCATTCAAATTTTTAAAGGAAAAGTTAAGTGAGTTACAGGAGGAAATAATAAAACTATACTAGTGGGAGATCACAACTTTCCCCTCTCAGAGTCAAATAAATCTAACTATAAAATAAATAAGAAAGAAGTTAAAGAGATTAACTGAATTTTTAGAAAAGTTAGATATGATAGAATTCTGGAGAAAATTAAATGGGAATAGAAAGGAGCATACATTTTCTCAGTTGTATGTAGCACCTTTACAAAAATTTAACATATAATAGGGCACAAAAACCTCACCAATAAAGCAGAAAAGCAGCAATATTAAATGCACACTTTCCAGACCATAGTACAATAAAACTACATTCAATAAACGAACATGGAAGTATAGCTTAAAAATTAATAAATAATCTACTCCTAAAGAATAAGTGGGTCAAAGAACAAATCATAGAAACAATTTTGTTAAAGATAATGACAATAATAAAACACTTTTCACTCAAATCAATGATTTCTTTCTGACTGCTTGCAATATTTTCTCCTTGACCTGGGAGCTCTGGAATTTGGCTGTAATATTACTGGGAGTTTTCAATTTGGAATTGCTTTCAGGAAGTGATTGGTGATTCTATTTTACCCTTTGGATCTAAGATATCAGGGCATTTTCCCTTTATAATTACTTGAAATATGATGTATGGGCTCTTTTATTTTAATCATGGCTTTCATATACTCCAATAATTCTTAAATTATCTCAATTAAAATCTTAAATTATCTGTTCTTGATCTATTTTTCAGATCAGTTTTTTCCCAATGAGATGTTTCACCTTTTCTTCTGATTTTTCTATTCTTTTGACTTTTGTTTCTTGATGTGTCATGGAATCATTAGCTTCCACTTGCCCAATTCTAACATTTAAGAAATTATTTTCAGGGGGTAAAAGAAGGGAAGACAGACTAGAGGAAGGGATGGATGAGGTACATGCTGTCTTGGGGTGGCAGTGGGGAGAGATGGGGAGAAAATTTTGAATTCAAATTCTTGTGGAAGTGAATGTTGAAAACTGAAAAATAAATACATTATATATTTTAAGAAATTATTTTCATCAGTGAGTTTTTGTACCTCTTTTTCTTTTGGCAAATTCTGCTTCTTAAGCAGTTCTTTCCTTTTCTTCAATGAATTTTTGAGCCTCTTTTAAAGTCTTATTTTCTTCAGTATTTTTTGTGCCTCTTTTATCAAGCTGTTAATTATATTTCCATAATTTTCTTGCATCACTCTCTTTTCCTAAGTTATCCTGTACCACTCATATCTTTCTTTAACTCTTCCAGGAATTCTTGATGGACATGAGCTTAATTAGCATTTTTCTTTGAGGCTTTGGCCTGCTTACTCACTGTTTTCTGCTTCTGAGACTGTGTCTTGGTCTTCCCTGCCACCTTGGTACTTTTTCTGGTCAAGTTCTTTTTTTGTTGCTTGCTCATTTTTCCAGTCTATTTCTTGACTTTGAACTTTATGTTACTATTGAGTTCTGCTCTCTTGGGGTGGAAGACTTTCTTCAGGCTTTTTCATGCTGCTGTTTTCAGAGCTCTTTCTAGGGGTCTGTGAGTTTTCAGTGCTTCCAAGGTGGTGTGAGCCTGTGGGAGGTGTCCCTGCGCTCCTGGTCTTTACCTAGGAAAGGTCCTTGCTCTCCTGTAATCAAAAATGCTAGTACTCCTCTTGACCTTGAAACTATGACCAGGTCTCCTGTTCCTCTGCAGCCACAAGTGCTAGTACTCTCCTCTACACTGGAACAGTGACCGGGGCCTCTTCTCTGTTTTAAAGAAAATTAAATTAGTTCATTTTGTTACATTTAAATTCCAAGTTGTCTCTCTCCTTCTCTCTCTCCCTATCCTCCACTATAGAAGGCCACCATTTCTCTCTCTCTCTCTCTCTCTCTCTCTCTCTCACACACACACACCATACATGCACACTTCTATTTATCAGTTCTTTCTCTAGAAGTGGATAGCATCTTCCTTCATGGGTCCTTTGTAGTTGAATATTTGTAATACTCAGAATAGCTTCATCATTCAGTTATTCCTCAAGTAATATTGCTGTTACTGTATCCAGTGTTCCCTTGCTTCTGCTTATTTCACTTTGAATCAGTTCATGTAAGTCTTTACATATTTTTCTAAAATCAACCTGTCCATCATTTCTTATAGCACATTTACAGTATTCCATCACAATCATATATCACAACTTGTTTAGCCATTTCCCAATTGATGGACATCTCAATTTCCAGTTCTTTGCTGCCACAAAGAGAGCTGCTATAAATATTTTAGAACATATAGGTTCTTTTCCTTTTCCCTTACCACCTTGGGAAACAGACTTAATAGTGGTGTTGCTGGGTGAAAGGGTATAAATACTTTTATAACTCTTTGGGCATAATTCCAGATTGCTCTCCAAAGTAATTGGATCAATTCACAGTCCCACCAACAGTATATTAGTGTTCTAATTTTTCCACACCACCTCCAACATTTGGCATTTTCCCATTCTAGCATTTTAGATGATCTAATAGGTGTGAGATATTTCAAAGTTGTTTTACTTTGCATTTCTCTAATTCAAAAATTTCTTCATCCCAAAATTGCCTTTTTGTATCCTTTGACCATTGATCGATTGGGGAATGACTCATATTCTCATAAATTTGACAAAGTTCTCTATATATTTGAGATAAGAGATCTTTAACTAAGAAACTGTCTATAAAATTCCTCTCACCTTCCCCAATTTTCTGTTTTCTTTCTAATAATGGCTACATTGCTTTTATTTGTACAAAAACTTTTTAATTCCTTTTTTCCTTGTGAGAAGTGTTCTTTCCTGTCTTGGAACTATAACCCAGAACTGTGTATGGGCAATAGTTGCTGATCAATCAGTGCCAACTGTAGCCAGTGTCAGCAAAGTCCCCTGTAATCCCTTTCTGGGCAATTGACCAATCCCTTGTATTCAACCAATCTCTGGGCTGAGAGCTCCTAAAGCTGTTGCTGCTGCTGCCACCACTGTCACGGCTACCATCATGGCCCACCACTGGTGCTACTTGTGCTCTGGGCTGGCATAACCCTTTGTCACAGAACTCTATTGCTGACCTAAGTTGTCTTAGTCTGGAAAAATGGCTCACTGTGACCTTTTGTTGGCTCTGTCATTTCAAAATTTGATATAAAAGTAGTTATGTTTAAGGTGTTCATAGGGAAATGCTGAGAGAGTTCAGCTGGGTTGCTGCCTGTTCTCCACCATCTTGACTCCCCTGTCTTATTTTCTTTCTAAGAATGTTTCAAATGCCTCTTTATTGTTGAATGTTGAACTTTTTTCTTGTATAATTGAGTTCAGATTTGCAGGGTAGGTCATCCTGGGCTGCCTCCTGCTCTTTGAAACATGCTTGTTACATTCCCTCCTAAAATCTCTGGTGGGTCCAGAATAGTCTTTCATTATTTTAATTTTTTTTTTTGTATCTGAAGATCTTTTTCCTGATTGCTTACAAAACCTGTTATTAAATTTAATCACTGTGCCCTGTAGTTTGCACTCTTGGGTTATGTTCTGGAAAGACTCTGGATCTTTTCATTTGGCATTTCATTAATTATCTAGACAGTTCCCTTCTATTATTTCCTGCATTGTGGTGTTAAGGTTTTTTGGTCCTGTTATGTTTTGTAAATTATGTTACCTGTATACATCCTGTCTTTGAGATCAGTATGTTTTACTTGCATACAGTGGGTAAATTTTTTACAATAAGTTTTTTGCTTCTCTTCTTCTAGCTCATCCTTCACTTCTGTGTATTTGTATTCTCAATCTATTCTCTCTTTTGTTTCTTTGGCCTCAGCTTGCCATTGAAGACTCCAGTTTTCCTATTCTGCTCATTATTTTTTGCCATGCAGGTCATAAATTTTGTTGTCATAATCCTCCCTTATCTTTTAAGCCACTCAGAAACGGTGTTTTATAATTCCATGTTCTGAAATTCCACAAGGTTCTGTTTCAACAATTGTTAGACCTTTTTTATTTTGAAGTACTTATTCATAGATACCTGAACTCATTTAGGCCACAAGGTTCTTCTTTAGAGAAATTATTTCACTACCTGATGGTGGCAGGGACCAATGAATATTTATTTTCTTCCTCCTGACCCCTTTCTCCCAATTACATTTTAAAATTTCTTGAGAACAGGGTCTTTCCTCTCTTTCCTTACTGTCCTAACACTATCTTACAAATAATTATTTAATAATTGCTGTTGAATTGACTATTTTTCTCACAATCCTTTGAGGTCCACAGACAGAAGTAGACGACGCCAAGAAAAGTTATGTGAAATCTGTTCCGTCACCTTAGTGAGAGGGTAAGTTGCAGAGCTGGAACTCTTCCAAGTCCAATGCTACACTGTATCATTTATAGTATAAGTACAGAGCAGAGCCAAGATCATGGAGAGGAGAGACGAGAGAGAGGGACCAAGGTGTTCCGGGAAACCTCCCTACTTAGAGGATTATTACTCGTCAGTAAAACGAGAGCATTGGAGGGAACGACTTCCCAGACTAAATCCTTGCCAGGGAAATGAGAACAGCCTTGGAGAAGCCAAGAGAATCTGCTACTTGTGCGCTTCCTGTTCGTTACTCATGCCGCTAAGAAAACCCCGGTCCTGCGGGACTCGGAGTCAGTCTGCTCCTGGGACGAGCGCACGCCCCCACAGGGCTGAAACGCTCGGAGACCACGGAAAAGGTGGGGTCGTCTGCGGAAGGTGAGGCCCACGGGCTGACGCAGTTCCAGGGTGGGCGGGAGAACATGGCGTGGCGTTAGTGCCGGGGCTCCCGGGAGCTCCGGCCTTCACCCCACCCGAGACCTCTCTCCTTCCCTCCTCCCCTCGTCCCCTCCCCCAGTCCCTCAGGTCCGGTTCCGTCAGGACACTGCCCTCCTCCCGGCCCGTGCGTCAGGGGGCGGGGGCACTCCCGCTGCCACGTCTGGGCCGCCACGGCGCCGCCGGGGGCGCGGGAGAAGCGCGACGAGGGGAAGCCGGAGCCGAAGCGGAAGCCGGATGCGGATTTGACGCCTCGCCGCCAGGTGAGCTGCGGGGCCGGGCGGACCGGGCGGACCGGGCCGACCGGGCCGCTTCGCGGAATGCGGTTATGCCAGAGGGGTCGAGGCCGAGTTGTGTCGGGACCGGTCCGCCGTTCGCTCCGTGAGGTTAGGCATAGAGGATGCTGGGTGAGCGCCGAGAGGCGGCTTTAGGAGCGTGCGGCCGCTTCTTCTTCCCCAGGCTCGGCGCTCGGCGGAGCCAGCCTCCGGCCCCAGCGCGGACCGGCCGCGGCTGAGGGAGCTGAGCCGAGGCTACCAGCCCCGCTCGGAGCTGCCGTGGGACGTTAACGCAGACCGCGCCGGCGTCCGCTGGAGGGAACCCCTAGAGACGCGGGCCGGAGCTGGGGCGCTCAGGGAGGCGCCCGGCCGCACATGCCGCCCTGCCTGCGGGACCCCGCCGCTCACGATAGCGCCCCGAGGGCGGGTGTTTGTGCTCCTTTCACCTTAGCCCTTTCCGGGAGGAGGCATGAAGTGTCCCCCTCCGTGGGGCGACCTCGGGAGGCCAGTCTAGTCACTGAGCACCCCGAGCTTCTGTTGCACGTTGGGTCAGCGCTGGAGCAAGTAGCATCCGCGCGGGGTGCGGGTGCCCCCCGGGGCTACGTGAGGCACTGCCCTTTGTTCATTTTCACTGGCTGTTGAAACTGCCCAGGAAACCCACCAAGGTGGCCTCCTCCCTCGGAGATCCTGTTTAGGTTCCTTTAAAAAAGCCAGTTGCATGCAGTGTAGTGGATGGGAGATAGCCTCTTATATCAAGGAGCGTCTTCACCTGTTATTTCGTCATATTCCAGAGCACAAGTTCCAGATGAGTGAAGTTTATTGCTTTAAACGGAAGCGTTAAAATCATTTTAGAGATGAGGCCTATTATAAACCCTCTAGTTCAGTTCCTGTACTTTACCAGGGAAGCCGACCCCAAAGCTTTTTCACAGCTAGTGGCACCGATGCAAATAGAATTCAAGTATTTCGAATCTTTCTCAAATACCCCTTTTCTAGCCTGGGTAACGTCGACCTAAACTAAGGTTGAACGGAGGCAGAGCTCCTCTGGTGGGGTGTCATCTGAAGTCGGCCATATGAGATAGTGGAAGAAGAAGTACCTCTTGATTGTTCAGAGAAGGAGAGAGCCAGCTTGGGGTGCTGTGTAGATTGCTGGGCGTAACATTCCTCCCACTTGGGGAGTCACCAGCCTTTAGATCATCTCAGGTTCTTCCCTGTGGTTGTGGATAAATGACTTGTGGCTTCTAGTTCTAGCCCTGCCACTAACTAGCAGTGTTAGAGTGGAGAAGTTATTTGACTGATGCATTGTGATAAAACTGAGATAAAAATGCATGCTTTGGATACTCTCGAAGTTGTGGAAAAGAAGATAGTAAATATTATTTGAAAAATGTATAGTAATTAGATAAATATGGCAAGACCAATGGCCCAGTAAGTGTAAGACTGATTCTGGCATGAATTACAGGTCAGAAGGGAAGAAAGGTATAGCTGTGCCAGAGGCAGATGGAAGTGAATTGCAGGGCGTATATTTATTATAGACTAGGTTTGAGTTAGAGCTCCACTGACTTCCCTTGGGGTTATGATTACCCATACTGGTTACTGGAAGGAACACTGGGCTTTACGTCAGGATTTTAGTCATAATTCTCCCTCTTATTTGCTGTGTGGTTTTGGGCTCAGGTTCTAGACCTGGCTAGGCCTCAGCTTCCTATTTGTAAAATGAGTTAAAATGATCTGAAAGGTACCTTCTCACTGTTACATTCACTAAACATATATAATATTTAAGAAGCATAAATAATAGAGCTCAGAGGGACTCTTGAGACCATCTAATATAGTTCCCTCCTTTTACAGATGAAGAAAGTAAGGCCTAGAAAAGTAGTTGGTCCAGGGTCACAAACCCAGGGAGATGAGAGCTGAGTTTTGAGCTTCAAGTTCTTTGACTCCAAATCTAGCACACTTTTTCGGCTATATCACATCTCGCTTACCTGGCCTCATTGGGAGGATGAACGTGTTCCCTATGAAGTCTGTTTTCTAGATGAATGAAATTTATTGCTTTAAATACCAGAACTTTTTATTTTAAATATCTTTTTCAGGAAAATCTTTATAATTGTTTTAGGTATTTATTAAGGTAATTTAAAACTCATGTTAGAATTCAGTATTGTATTATGCTGTAATACAGTGAAGCATTGAGAATCCTCTGAGGTGTGTTGGGTTTGTTAGCCCCCTATACCACAAAGCCTCAGTACTCCTATGTAGTGTAAAAGGAAGTATAGGAGAGTGACTGGAGAGCTGGCCTTAGAGTCAGGAAGATTGGGTTCAAGTCTTGCCTAACACATCCTGGATGTATGACTTCTGGGCAAGTCACTTAACCTCTCTCAGAACTCCAGATGATTAAAAAAAACCCAAAAAACTTTTAAACAAATCTCACGTTGAATGTATTTATATTGTATAGCGTTACCTAAGTAAAGATTTTGCTACATTTCAAAAATCTGAATAACATTTTTTAACTTTGACGTAGAAGATCTGTATCTTTCATAGTAGTCAAAATTCAAAAAGATTTGAAGTTGTAGAGGGTTTCTTCTCTAGGAGTTCTCTTTATCAGTGAGATCACCGGTCTGTCAAAACAAACACAAAAGTAGAGAAAGAAAAAACAAACTTCCTAGACATTCCTTTGGAGGAGGGGTACACCCAAATGAGGTCACAGATCCATTTGAGTATTATTAGACCATGATTTCATGGACAGAAAGCTAGCTTGTGAAGCAGGAAGATGAGGGTTTAAATCCTGCTTCTGCTACGTCCTGTGGGTTCAAGTCCAGCCTCTGCCATTCTGGCTCTGAGACTCATGGTAAATCGCTTAATCTCTTGGTGCACAAAGCAACTTTCTAAGATTGTAAATTGCAGAGAAGGTGTCAATCTACATTGGCAGGGAAAGCTTATTCAACCAGGAGGTTCCTTATGCCAGTAAATAAATTTTGGTAAATAATTTCAGTCCCTATTCCTATCCTTTAAATATAACACTGTGTGAGAGACAGGACAGTTAGAATTCTCTTTTTGCAACTGGAAAGACTGAAGCTTGGACAGGTTAAATGACATACACTGTGATACAGTTGTTCCCTGGTTCAGTAGAACCAGAATTCTAAGCTAGGTCTTACGGCTACTAGACCTTTGCTCTTTTCACTATATCCTGCAGTCTCCAGACCTTTCAGAAGACCTTTTCGTCTTGCATATGTTCTTTTGAGTGTGTGTTTGTTCTTTGTTGCCGAAGAAGACATGATGACATGACTTGCTCTTAACTTGTTTTGAGTGAGGGAGGGCTGTGCAGGTCACCAGCCTCACTTCTCCTCCAGAGCCATCTGAATCCAGTGACCAGACAGTCACCAGGATGACTGGAGATGACCCAGGATAAGGCAATTGGGATTAAGTGACTTGCCCAAGTTCACACAGCTAATGAGTGTCAAGTGTCTGAGGTGAGACATTTAGGGCCAGTGCAGGAGTCAGGAGGACCTGAGTTCTTTTGAGTAAATAATTTCTGAATAAGAAAAGTGTTACAGTACCCTTATAAATGCGTGAATGTAGAGTACAACTGAAAAGGTTTGAAAAATACATTCTTATACTATTAAAACAATTTTGTTCCTGTTTTCTTGAAGAGCCTTCAACATTTGTCATTTTCTTTTTTTTTTTTTTTTTTTGTCACCTTCACCAGTCTGATAGATGTGAGGTGGAACTTCAGAGCTGAATTTGTGTTTTTCTTTCTATTAATGTTGTGGTGCAGTTTTCCAGTTGTTAATTGCTGTTTAGTGTTCAGTAGAGCCAAAGACTACATTTCCTAAAGTAAAGACTATTTGATAAAAACTATTGGGAAAACTGAAAAGCTGTTCAGCAGAAACTAGGTATAACCAACATTTCACAGTAAATACATGATTTTAGATGTAAAAGCACATCATAAGCAACTTACAAAGAAATAACTTTCAGATCTGTGGAGAGGGAAAGACTGAAGACTACTTACTAAATATAATGGAAGAAGTGATAGCTCTAGTAATAGAGGAACATAGAAGATACAATAGACAATTTTGATTATATAAAAATTTTAAAAGTTTTTGTATTCTATCACCCTTAAAATCAGAAGGGAAACAAGTAATGGGAAAAATGTTTTACAGCATAGTTTTTGTTAATTATCCAAGATACATAAGGAACTGATTCAGATTTATAAGACTTAAGAACCATTCTTCAAAAGACAAATGGTCAAAAAATAAGAAGAAGCAGTTTTCTTTTTTTTATATGTTGTTACACAGTAAAAGCGTCTTAACAATATAATGATTTAAAACTACAAATCCTGTCACTTTAAACCTTGTGCACTTGCTGCATTATTTCTTTTCAATAAATACTCCAGTTTCATTTCCAATAAAAGTAATATGAATAGTAGTTTTACCCAAACAAGATATTGTGTTTAAATTTTTTATTTTGGTAGCAAAGTTATATAGTATATTTTCACTATACTTTTTTGGCAGTGCCTGAGTTTAATTCAGAGCAACACCACTGCACCAACAAGGTATATTGAAATGAATGTGGCATATGATAGTATAGATATCCTTTGTTTTTTCTTATTGATCTATGCTTCCTACTGATTCCTTTTCTTAACTGAGCAAATCAAAACCAAAAAACCCAACCACTAAAAATAAAGCCTCTTAATACATGTCTGCATAGTCTGGCAAAAACACATTCCCACGTTAGCTGTATCCGAAAAATGTATGTCTTTCTGAATTTTAAGTTCATTACCTCTCTGTTGGGTGGTCAGTGGCATATTTCCTCTTTATTCTTTTGGACTCATTAATCACTGTATTGATCAGAGTTCTTAAGGCTTTCAAATGTATATATACATTTTCTAGAATGTATAAATTGTTCTAGTTCTGTTCAGTTTTTATCAATTCATAGTGGTCTTCCTAGTTGCCTTTGAAATTTTCTATTTGATCATGTCTGAAGACATTTCATTCTATTCATATACCACAATCTGTTTAGCTATTTCCCAATAGTATACCCTTTTAATTTATAGTTTTATGATACCACAAAAATAGCTGCTATAAATATGTTTGTATGTTTAGTTACTTTTCCTCTGTTGGTATATTTAGTTACTTTTCTTCTTTCACTTATTTATTTGTGGTCTGGATTAGTAAAAGTATATTTGGATCATATACATTTTACCACTTTGGACATAGTAATAAATTGCTTTCCAGTTCACAGCTCCAGTAATAGTACACTAGTGTGTACCTTAGTGTGTACCTTAAGTAGTTTGTCTCCTTCCCCTCTCTCTCTTTTTTTCCTTTTTCCCTTACTGAACTGCTCTGTTTCCAACCTGGTCCATTTCACCCTTGCTTAGGCAGCCAGGTAGCTCTACCTTCTGGTGCCTCATCATTTTGGAGCTGGACTTAGATGGGCAGTTTTCTTTTTTTGTCAATTGAATTATTTTATTTATTTTCAGCGTTTGATAATCACTTCCATATATCTTAGATTTTTTCCACTTCTTCCCCCTTATTCCTCTCTCCTTCCCCACTCCCTCCCTGAGATGGCTTACAATCTTATATAGGTTCAACAAGTACGTTCCTATGAAGTGCATGTTGCATAGAAGAATTAAAATGAATGGGGGAAACCCTAAAACAAAACAAAACATAACATAATATAAAAGAAAATGGTTTGTTTCTGTCTGTGATCCAATTCCATAGTTCTTTCTCTGGATGTGGAAGGTGTTTTGCCTCGAGTCCATTGGAAATTTTTTTTTTTTTTATTTTGTAATGTTTAACAATCACTGCCATACAATTGCGATTTTATCCCTCCCCACCTACTCCCCACTACCCCCGTCCCTCCCCACTACTGCATACAATTCTGTATAGATTCTACATGTACTTTCCTATTGAGTATATTTTCACTATAGTCATGCTATGTAGTCAGACTAAGATAAATGAAAGAAATCGTATAACAAATCAGAACATGATACACAAACACATACACATACACAAACATGATCTGCTACAATATGTGAGTGACTTCCATATTTCTCTCTCTGAGTGTGGCAGGCATTTTGCCTTGAGATCCTCCATTGGGATTTTTTTTTTTTTTTGGTAAGAAGTTCTTGTGTTATTACAAAAATCTAGGTCTACCAGAAAAAACTCTCACACACTGTGGTTGTTGCTGTGCATAAAGTTCTCCTGGTTCTGCTCCTTTCACTCAGCATCAGGTCATATAAGTCCTTCCAGGCCTCTCTGAAGTCTTCTTGTTCATCATTTCTTATGGCACAATAGTACTCCATTACATTCATATACCATAATTTATTCAGCCATTCCCCAATTGATGGACATCCCCTTGACTTCCAGTTTTTGGCAACTACATAGAGTGCTGCTATAAATATTTTTGTACATGTGGGACCCTTTCCCATTTTTATGATCTCTTGGGGATATAGTCCTAGTAGCGATATTGCTGGGTCAAAGGGTATGCACATTTTTGTAGCCCTTTGGGCATAGTTCCAAATTGCTCTCCAGAATGGTTGGATGCGCTCGCAGCTCCACCAACAATGAATTAGTGTTCCAACTTTCCCACATCCTCTCCAGCATTTCTCATTTTCTTGTTCTGTCATGTTTGCCAATCTTATAGGTGTGATGTGGTACCTCAAAGTTGTTTTGATTTGCATCTCTCTAACCAATAGTGATTTAGAGCATTTTTTCATATGATTATAGATAGCTTTAATTTCTTCCTCTGAAAATTGCCTGTTCATATCCTTTGACCATTTATCAATTGGGGAATGACTTGTATGATTATACATTTGGATCAGTTCTCTATAAATTCTAGAAATGAGGCCTTTATCCCCGAGCTTAGCTGTAAAAATTCTTTCCCAATTTACTACATCCCTCCGGATTTTGGTTGCATTGGGTTTGGTTGTTCAAAAACTTCTCAGTTTAATGTAATCAAAGTTATCCATTTTGCATTTCATAATGCATTCTATCTCTCCTTTAGTAAAGAATTCTTCCCTTCTCCATAGATCTGATAAATACACTATTCCTTGCTTCCCATTGGAAATTTTTTAAGGCCATACATTTCAATGAAGTACTAAGTCTACCAGAAAAATTCCTCACACACTGTGGTTGTTGCTATGTACAAAGTTCTCCTGGTTCTGCTACTTTCACTGAGCATCAGTTCATATAAGTCTTTTTAGGCTTCTCTTAAGTCTTCCTGTTCATCGTTTCTCATAGCACAATAGTATTCCATTACATTCATATACCACAACTTGTTCAGCCATTTCCCAGTTGATGGGCATCCCCTTGATTTCCAGTTTTTGGCCACCACAAAGAGAGTTTCTATAAATATTTTTGTACATGTGGAACCTTTTCCCATTTTTATGATCTCTTGGGGATACAGTCCTTGAAGTGATATTGCTGGGTCAAAGACTATGCACATTTTTGTAGCCCTTTGGGCATAGTTCCAATTGCTCTCCAAAATGGTTGGATCAGCTCACAGCTCCACCAGCAATGAATTAGTGTTCCAACTCTCCCACATCTTATCCAACATTTATCATCTTTCTGTTTTGTCATGATAGCCAATCTGAAAGGTGTGATGTGGTATCTCGGAGTTGTTTTGATTTGCATCTCTCTAATCAGTAGTGATTTAGAGCATTTTTTCATATGATTATAGATAGCTTTAACTTCTTCCTCTGAAAATGATAGGCAGTTTTCAAAGAAAGAAATCCCAGCTGTCAAGAACTATATGAAAAAATATTATAAATCACTAATAGAGAAATGTTAATTAAAGGAATTCTGAGATTTCACCTCACAATCATCAGACTGAAAAGGAAGACAAAAGAGGGCAATGATAAATGTTGGAAGGGCTTTATTTAGGAAAACAGGTACGCTATTTATATTTAGAGCAAGTCTTTTTATACTAGCCCCAAACTGGAAAGTAAGGGAGTGGCATTTCTTATTGGGGAACGATAAGACAATTTATAGTATATTAATATAATGGTATATTTTTTAAAATTGGCATTATATTTTTTCCCCAGTTACATGTCAAAAAATTTTTAGCAATCATTTTACAAGATTTTGAGTTCCAAATTATTCTCCTTCTTTCCTTCCTTCCATTCTCTTTCATCTTCCAAAAATGGTAGGCAGTTTTATATAGTTTATACATGTGCTGTCATGCAAAAACATTTCCCTATTAGTCATAGTTGTGAAAGAAGAAACAAAAGGAGAAATTGAGAAAGAATAAAGTAAGTGAAAATAATATGCTTCAATCTGCATTCAGTGTCCATCATTTCTTTGTCTGGATATGGTGAGCATTTTCCTTCATGAGTCCTTTGTACTTGTCCTGGATTATTATGTTGCTGAGAAGAGCTGAGTCATTCATAGTGGATCGTCATACATTGTTGCTAATGTACATTTTTTTCCTGGTTCTGCTCATTTCACTTTGTATCAGTTCATAAAAGCCTTTCCAGATTTTTCTCTAAATCTGCCTGCTCATCATTTCTTATTGCACAATAATATTCCATTATATTCATATATCCCAGTTTGTTTAGCCATTCCCTAATTGATGAGCTTCCCTCAATTTCCAGTTTTTTGCCACCACGAAAAGTGCTGCTATAAATATTTTTGCACATGTAGGTCCTTTTCCCATTTTTATGCTCTCTTTGGGATACAGACCTAGTAGTGGTATTGTTGGATCAAAGGGTTTGCACAGTTTGGTTGCTCTTTCAGCATAGTTCCAAATTGCTGTCCAGCATGGTTGGATCAGTTCACAACTCCACCAACAATGCATTAGTGTTCCAATTTTCCCATGTCTTCTCTAGCATTTATAATTTTCCTTTTTGTTATATTAGCCAATCTGTTAGGTATGAAATGGTACTGCAAAATTGCTTTAATTTGCATTTCTGTAATCAGAAGTATTTAGAGCACTTTTTCATATGCCTATAGATAGCTTTGATTTCTTCATCTAAAAACTGCCTGTTCATATCCTTTGACCATTTATCAGTTGGGGAATGACTTGTATTCTTATAAATTTGACTCAGTTCTCTATGTATTTGAGAAATGAGGTCTCTGTCAGAGACACACTGTAAAGAATGTTTCCTGTCTTTCTACTTTCTTACTTATCTCGGTTGTGTTGTTTTTCTTTGTACAAAAGCTTTTAAATTTAATATCAAAATTATCTATTTTACATTTTATAATGCTCTCAATCTCAATTAGGTTGTGATCTGACAGTTAGACTATTCCTTATTTTTCTAATTTGCTTATGGTGTCATCACCCTTTATGTCAGAATCACACCAAAGATTTGTCATATTTAACCTGTCAAATATTCTGTTTATCTCCTTATTTTCCTTCTTGGTTTTTTTTTTTTGGTTGGATTTATTGAGTTCTGAGAGGGGACAGTTGAGGTCCCCCATTAATATTGTTTTGCTGTCTATTTCTTCCTGTAGTTCAATTAACTTCTTCAGAACTTCTTAACTTCTTCAGTAATTTGGGTGTTATTCTACTTGATGCATATATGTTTAGTATTGATTATTGCTTCATTGTCTATGATACCTTTTAGCAAGATGTAATTTCCTTCCTTATCTCTTTTAATTAGGTCTATTTTTGCTTTTACTTTGTCTGATATGTGGATTCCTACCCCAGCTTATTTTTAACTTCAGCTGAAGCATAATAGATTATGCTCTAGCCCCTTATCTTTACTCTGTGTGCGTGTCTCTCTGCTTCAAGTATGTTTCTTGTAAAGAACATATTGTAGGATTCTGGTTTGTGATCCACTCTGCTTTCTGTTTCCATTTTGTGAAAGAGTTCATTACGTTCACGTTACAGTTATGATTACTACCTGTGTATTTCCCTCCATCCTAATTCTTTCTCCTGTCTGTACCTCCTCACCAGTGTTTTCCTTCTGTCTACCACCTCCCCTAATCTGCCTTCCTTTCTGTCAGTGCCCATACTCCCTTTACTTGATCTCCTTCCCTCCTTTTTCCCTGGCAGGTAAGATAGATTTCTGTATTCAACTGATTGTGTATATGATTCCCTCTTTGAGTCAAAATGATGAGAATAAGGTTCAAGTGATGCTTGTTGCTTACCCTCCCATCTTCCCCTCCACTGTAATAGGTCTTCATGTGAAATAATTTATCCCATTCTACCTCTCCCTTCTATATCCATTGTTCTACTCTTTCTCATCCCTTAATTTTTTTATGTCATTCCCTCAAATTCACCTTATGTCTGTATCCTCTGTCCATGTATATTCCTTCTAGCTGTACAATAGTGATACAATTCTAGTGGTAGAACTTTTAAGAATTAAACAAGTATCATTTTTCCATGCAGGAATATAAATAGTTTAGCTCTATTGAATTCCTTATGTTTTTTTCCCCTTTTTACCTGTTCATCTTTCTCTTGGATTTTGATATTGGAGGTCAAATTTTTGGTTTAGTTCTCATCTTCTCCTTATGAAAGCTTGGAATCCTTATATTTCATTGAATGACCATTTTTTCTCTTGATATATTATGCTTAATTTTTCCAGGTAAGGGATTTGTGGTTGTAATCCTAGATCCTTTGTCTTCCAGAATATCATGTTCTATCACTCCCAGTCCTTTAATGTTGGAGCTGCCAAGTCCTGGGTAATCCTGATTGTGACTCCCCAGTATTTGAAATGTTTCTTTCTGGCCACTTGTAATTTTTCCTCGACCTGATGGTTCTGAAATTTACCTACAGCGTTCCTTGGAATTTTTATTTTGGGATCTCATTCCTGAGGTAGTGGATTCTTTCAATGCCAGTTATGCCCTCTGTTTCCAGGACATTAGGGCAGTTTTCCTTAACAATTTCTTAAAAGATGCTGTCCAGGTCCTTCTTTTGATTATGACTTTCTGGTAGTCCAGTGATTCTGACATTGTCTCTCCTGGATCTATTTTCCAGATCAGTTGTTTTTCCCATGAGGTAGTTTGTATTTTCTTCCATTTTTTCATTCTTTTGAATTTGTTAGATTAATTCTTTATGTCTCAGAGAGTCATTAACTTCCACTTGCCCAATTCTAACTTTTAAGTTGTTGTTTTCCTTAGTTAGTTTTTGTACTTTCTTTTCCTTTTGGCCAATTGTACTTTCTAAGGAGTTCTTTCCTTTAGTGGATTTTTGTATCTCCTTTTCCATTTGGCCATTTCTGCTTTTTAGATAGCTTTCTAAGCTGTTCATAATTATCTTACATCACTCTCATTTCTTTTCCCATTTTTTCTTCTGCATCTCATATTATTTTTAAGCTCCTTTTTGAGCTCTTCCATGAGTTCTTTCTGGACTTGAGACCACTTCCTGTTTTCTTTGGCATTTTGCCCATAGATGTTTCAACATTGTTGTCCTCTTCTGAGTTTGTGTCTTAGTCTTCCCTGTCACCATAATAATTTTCGATGGTCAGATTCTTTTTTGTTTTTTGCTCATTTTTTTTGCCTTTTTTCTTTCTTTTAAATTTGAGCTCTGCACCTGGCATGGAAGGGGCACTTTCTCATGCTTCTTGTGCCAGGGACTGCAGGCCCCAACTATTTAGCTAGTATTGTGTTGATATTGCCCTGAGGCCCATGGGTACCCTGGTGTCTGGTGCTGTGCTGAAGGAGTAGGCTGGGGTATGTGGTTGGTGGTGTTGGCTGTAGGAGTCTGGCAGCTTACTTTTTGCCAAACTGGGGGATTAGTGATGGTGTCTGATGTGTGCTGAAGCCTGGTGGGTATTTCTGCGTTTCCCTGGGGCTGCTGAAGCACTTGCAGGTCTGGCCACTGGAGGGTGACTGGCTTTTGGAGCTGTGGAGATCTAGCCTAATTCCTCATGATGCTGGAGGATGAATGTTTGCTTGGGGCTACACTGAAGCATATGGAGGTCTGGCCACTGGAGGATGCCTGTTTGCCCCAGTCTGTGGTGGTTCTGGGAGATGGAGTCATCCAGTTTCCCTACGTGTTAAGGCATGTGGAGGGTCTTGGTGTTGGTGTGTGCCTGCTCTACCACACTGAGGCTCAGATTGTCAGCTGATTAGCTGAGGTCTCATGTCTGTCCTATCATCAAAAAACATGCATGATCTATCCATTCTGCTGTTGTCTTATACCTCTTCTGCCTTTTGCAACTAAACTCCTTGAGAGTCTGCAATAAGTGCCTATGCTTCCTCTCCTCTCACTTTCTTCTTCAGTGTCTAACAGTCTGCCTTCCAATCTCATCATTCATTTGAACTCATTCAACTAAAACTGCTCTCAGAATTTACCAGTAATCTCTTAATTGCCAAATCTAATGGCTGTTTTTCAATCCTCTTTCTTCTTGAACTCTTTGTAACTTTTGACACTGTTGTTCACCCTCTTCTCCATACTGTCTTTTCTCTAGTTTCAGGATACCATTCCTAGTTTTCTCCTTACCTATCTAATAGTTCCTTGGAATTCAGTGTCTTGCTTCATCCAGGTCATACCCACTAACCAAGAGCGTGCCACAGGGCTCTTCATGTTGTGTTCTACAGGGGATTGTGAGCACCTCAAGACCTTTTGCCTTTCTTTGTATTTTCAGCACTTAACTCAGTGCCTGACATATAGGAAGCACTTAATAAATGCTTATTGACTTAAGTCACATTTTTATTTTTGTCTAATATGGATTGTATCATTAACATTTTACTCCTGTGAGGAAAAACCTTAAATAAAGATTTGGAGCTGAAAAACACTTTAGGGTTCATCTATTCTTAACTCTCTCACTGTATAGATAAAAAAAATTGTGGCATGGAGAAAATAGATGAATCTTTCTTAAAAAATAACTTATAAAAACATTTTTTAAAAATGGTATTCTTACTTGGATTTGGAAATATTATCCATTGTTAGAGATTTACACACTTGATTTTTCTATACTGAGTTTGTTATCATAATGGAAATTTTTTTTTTTGGTATGGGAAGGAATTAAAACTAAGTTTCTTTCAAATTTCTCTTATAAAATGTTACTTTTCATCCACACCATGACCTCCAATCCCTTGACTTGTTATTTTATCTCCCAGGCCATCTTACTTGCACTAGCTATTCTCTCCTGTTTTTTCCATTTTGACCCCTTGGTGAAACAATGCAACTTTACATTGTCCTCCTCTTTCAAATCCCTAGTCCAGTATCATTTCACCAATTACTTCCTGCCAAGTCTCAGCCATGGATCACTCCCACCATTTGCCACTTTCACCCCTGCACACATGTGAGGCTCAATGAAGGTGGAGAAAATCAAGCAACTGCCCTGATTGGGTCCACTTTAAGTTCGTTACATTAACTCAACTGTTGCTAAGTTGTTGTACTTGACCTGCCTTATCAGGTCACTATCCCACTGTCCCCTCCACAGTGGCTCTTCCAAACCTTTTCATTCCTCCTCAAGCCTCACATGATTTCCTGTCCTTCCATTCCCTCAGATGAGAACTTTGCCTCATAATTTACAGAAAAAAATTGAGGCCATTCGCCATGAACTCTCTTCTCCCCTCTTCTTTATATCCCATCACTCAGATGCATCCTGCTGTTTTCTTCTCCTTTACTCCTATCTCACATGATGAGGGGGCCTTACTCCTACCAAAGCCAACAACCCCTCTACCTGTTCAAGCAATCCCATTCCATCCGATCTCCTCCAACAGATTATTGCCTCTGTCTTCCCCCTTTTATCACTTATTTTCAATCTCTTCCTCTCTATTGTTTTATTCCTTTCTGCCTAGAAACATGCCCATGTCTCCCCCATCCTGAAAAAACCATTATTTGATCCTTCTGTCTCTACTAACTAGTGTCCTGTCTCTTCTGCCCTTTTTGGTTAAACTCCTCAAAAAGACCTGTGCTCTCTTCACTCTCTTCTTAATCCCTTACAGTCTGGCTTCTGACCTTGTTACTCCACCGAAATTGCTCTCTCCAAGTTAGCACTGATCTCTTAGCTGCTAAATCCATGATCTTTTCTCAGTTTCCATTCTCCTTGACCTTCCTGCAGCCTGTGACATTGTTAACCACCCTCTTCTCATTGATACTCTCATCTCCCTAGGTTTTTGGGACACTACTCTCCTGGTTCTCTTCCTACCTATCTGACGACTACTCATTTTCCTTTGAGGGATCTTCTTCATCCAGATCATGCCCTCTAACTATAGGGTATCCCATATGGTTGTCTTTGACTGTTTTCTTTCTCTGTATTATTTCACTTGATCTCATCAACTCCATGGGTTTAATTATCTTCTCTATGGTGACAATTCTCCAGGCTACCTATTCCACCTCCCTGCTGACCTCCAGTCTTGCATCTCCACCTGCTTTTCAGACACCTCAAATAGGATCTCAAACTCAGCATGTCCAAAACAACTCATTATCATTCCCCCTAAAACCTTCCCTTCCCTCCCCCCATACTTTCCCTGTTACTGTAGAGGACAACACCATCCAGTCCCTCAGGCTTAAAACCTAGGTGTGATGCTCTTAGGAGTTACTCTTGACTTCTCAATATCCCTCATCCCCTTCATGCAATCTGTTGCCAAGATCTGTTGATTTCACCTTTGTAGCCTGCTGGTGGGTCTGCCTGCCTCTGCTTTCTCCACTCTACGTCCTCCATTCAGTCACGAAAGTGATTTTCCTAAAATACTGGTCAGACTTTGACACCCTCTCCACTCATTCAACTGTAGTGACTTTCTGCTTTTTGTTGTTGTGTTTGTCCTTCATTCTCGAAGAGGACTATGACATCAAGATGATGACATGACTTGCAGCTGACTTTGGTTTGAGTGAGGGAAGGCTGTGCAAGGTCACCAGCCTCACTTTCTTCTCCAGAGTCACCTGGGTTCAGTGACCTGATATTCAACAGGATGATTGGAGATGGCCCAGGATGGAATGTGAGACCCTGGCCCTTTCAGGCTAAGGTCTTACCACATTCTCACTTTGAGATATACCCATTCAATGAATAGGCTTCTTTTAAGTAGTTAAGTAGTAATACTACTAATAAGTAGTATTAAAGGGGATGGCCCTTTTAATAAAAAAAAAATCAAACTGGGAGGGGAAGACCCTCAGGTTTTCTAGGTAAAAGAGCAACAATTACTATTTTGTAATGACATTCACTCTGTGCTAGGTGGGTGGAGACTTGTTTTCCAGTCTATGAGCTCTAGAGCGAATTGGGTTTAAGGTTTGATCTTTGAGCAAGAAGTGTAGCCAGTAAACCCAAAGGAAAAAAAGGCACCTTTTGGCCATGGGGTGTACTTGCCTCTGGGTAGAACACCAGAGGACAGAACAGGAGAGGAGCTGCTACAAACTCAAATGAAATAATATTATTTAAAATACTTTGCTAACTGCAACATAAATGTGAGATATTATTTTAAAGGGTCTATGTGTATATGTGGTGATGTATTGGATTGAGAAGACAAAATTACTTAACTGCTCTCATACATTTTAAAAACTGAAATTTCACTGAGTCCTTTTTGGTATTATTCAAGTATTGCTTTGCTTTGCAGAAATATTAACTTTAAAAATCTATTTTTTCTAAGACAAAAAAGTTCTTTGTATAAATTATTATTTTAATTTCAGGCCTCATTGCAGTCATGAAACCTGATGAAACACCTATGTTTGACCCAAGTCTATTGAAAGAGGTGGACTGGAGCCAGAATACTGCAACATTTTCTCCAGCCATCTCCCCAACATACCCAGGAGATGGTTTGGTTTTGAGGCCTCTTTGTACTGCAGATCTGAACAGAGGTAGCGATTAATATTACATTTATTAATGATGCCTTGAATTGGTTTACTCTTATCTGTGCTAATGAAAGCCAGTTAGCACTGATACGAATGATAAGATTTAAGGTTAATATATTTATGATGTATTTTTGAATCTGTATTTAAATGTGCATGTTGAAATACTATGTTCAACATTAAATTAGATACCCAGTGAAGATAATTCAGGAGGAACAGTAAAGATACATCTTTTCTCCTTACCCTCTATTCTTCAAATATCCTTTCTCCTGGGAGGAATACCACTTTCACTTTTTGCTTGTCTCCCCTTCAAATAGCTTACTAATAAGTGCTTTGATTTAAAAGGAACCATACCTCTCTCTTCAGGCTATGGGAAGTTACTAAGTAGATAAGGTCTTTCAACTTTTTTCCAGTAATCTTTTTCTCAGGTTAAGCCACACTGTGCAAAAATCTTTTGTAAAATGAAACTGATTATACACAAATATTTTCATTCATCAAATTAGGCAAATTGAAATATCTAAACCTAGAGAAAAATGGTTGTCAAAAACCATAAAGTATTTCCAACTTAAAGCTGAAGAATGTGATTTTTGGTGAGGTGTATAACTGTGGCTACAAGAATTAAAAAAAAAATTTTGTTCTTTGAGAAAAACCATGTTTGTTTTTAAAAGCAGTTTCTGTTTTTTGATTGTAGTGCCATAAATTCTGGCGTAACTAAAATAGTCGTGTATTGTATGATAATTGGTATCATTCATGAATTAAATCCATTTATATTTTATTTCTTGCACAATATAGATGCTCTTTTTAAAAATAAATATTGCCATTTGAGAGATGTGTGATACTTAAATGCATTTATGGGATTTTTTTTGGGGGGTGGAAGGAGTTGGGATTACATGTGAAAACAGAGACCTAGGTTTTAGTTTCTTCCAAAATGCGCCTTTGCTTAAAAAAATTGTCATTTTGTATGAAATTTGTTTTCTGAATTAGGATTTTTTAAAGTACTTGGTCAGCTGACAGAAACTGGAATGGTCAGCCCTGAGCAGTTTATGAGTGAGTACACATCTCTGTATGTTATTGGAAAAGGAATAAAGGGAAGATAAGTTTTTCCTTGTGTGGGCTTTGTTCTGTCCCAGTGTGTGTCTACGTTTGGCAAAACTGGGAAAACATAAATAGAAAAATTAGTTAAGCATTCTCTACATATGGCTTACCTTAGCTGAAGGTTGCAGTAGAACAAAAGTGACTGATACATCTTCATTTCTGTATGTGTGTGGATTGATGTAATTCTTGCCCTGGCTTGGGAAATTTCTCATGCTGTATAGAGAATGTGGCATAGGTTCCATTGAATGTATACTATTATTGCCTTATCAAAAAACAAGTTTGAAATTATTTTAATTGATTTTTTTATTGTTAATAGTTTCTTAATTGTTTTAAAATATTTTTTGGGTATAATTCTTCTCAATCTCTTGGTCACTTTCCGTAATAGATGATTTTTTCCTCTACTAATTCAAATTTGAATCTAAGATGGCAAAATAAGTCTAAAATGCTCAGTAGGTGGAACTAGTGGTTCTGTGATCAACTAAAGTTATACATCTATTATATAATTATGTCTTTTCCTGTTCCTGCAGGATCATTTGAACACATGAGGAAATCAGGGGATTATTATGTTACAGTTGTAGAAGATGTCACTATAGGGCAGATTGTTGCTACAGCTACTCTGATAATAGAACATAAATTCATCCATTCATGTGCAAAGGTATGCTTTTCTTATTCCGGCCTGTGAAAGTAGTTGACATTCCTTGACAAAACTGGACAAATGCATTATAAGTCTTGTGATTCTAGGCAGTTCTTTTAATCTGCTTGAGCTAGCTTCCTTTTTAGCTTTAAAATAAGAATAATACTTTCAGTGTTTTACCATATAGGGTTTCGTGAGAAACCCTTTGTTAACAAATATTGTGAATAATTTCCATGAAATGTATCTTTTTCAGTGACTTATTTTAAAATTAAAAATCTGTTCCCTTGGAAAAATTCTTAATTCCTAAATAGAGTAAAATCATGTTTAATAATTGAAGTTGGTTGTACAATTGGAGTTGGTCTTAGTATGTAGGCTTAGAAATACCAAGAAAAACAAGCATGGAGTGAAGTCAGTAAGGACTAAGTGGACCAAAAATTCAGAATTTGGTAAAGAAAAAGATCAGGTCATGTACATGAAGTCCTAGAAGCAAGTATCTAGAATACTTAATAGGGAACTTGCTACACTTGTTGGTACCTTTAAGGGTAGCAATACTCTTCTAAAAAGCCTTACCAGTTTTAAAGCATTGATTAATGGTTCTGAGGAGAGTTCCTGAGCGTAAGTAAATTGCACCTCAAGTCAGGGGTAGAAGTGGGAACAAGATGATGGCATGTGGCTGCTGGGTTCTGTGTGAGTTTCGGTAGGGAGGAGTTTCTGTAAGGCAAAGTTGTGACTAAATTATTGCTTTTAAGAAAAGGTGAATTGGTGCGAAACAAGGCATCTTTCTGTTTCTTTATAAAAGAAATAATTTAGACCCAGAAAGGTTAAACAGTTTGCCCAAGATCACACATGTCATAAGTAGCAGGGCTGGAATTTGAACCCAGGTTATTTTTATTCCAAATCTAGTATTCCTTCCAAAATCCTATACTGCCTCAGGAATATTATAGAGATGGAAGTACATAAAGCTGTTTTCTGGTAGTGATGCCATACAAGCTTATAAATGATACACATTTCTCTTCATGTGACTACTTATCAAAATGATGCCAGTAAAGACTGTTCACTTACTAATTTATCAGACTAAAGGTTCCTTTTTTAACTAAACACAAGGATAAATATTTTCACAGAGAGGAAGAGTAGAAGATGTTGTTGTGAGTGATGAATGCAGAGGAAAACAACTGGGGAAACTGTAAGTATTTTGCTACAGAAACAGTATCAACTTTTGGTAGATTAGATGTTCTTGAATCCATAATGAATGAGTTCTTGTCATGACTGAATTAGGGGGAGAGCTAGGTGGTATGGTGGATAGAACCCTGGACTTGAAGTCAGGAAGACTCATCTTCCTGTGTTCAATTCTGGCTTCAGACACATAGTAGCTGTGAGACCCTGGGTAAGTCACTTAACCCTGAGGAAATGACAAACCATTCCAGTATCTTTGCTAAGAAAACCTGGAATGGGATCATAAAGAGTTGGACACCACTGAAAAATGACTCAAGAAGATAAGTCAAGAGTTTAAAAATTCCTAAAAATTGATTGTTTAAATACCTGACTTAAAAAAATATCAAGCTAGTTTTGGAATTCCAGTGTAAGGTAAAATGAGCAGTACTTTTTGGTGGCAACTTTTAAGATATGAGCAATTAGCAATAATTATTAGCTAGGACCCAGAGAACTTTGTGATGTCACTCCGTGATTTTAGACTCCTGGAAAGGCCTCAGGACTCACCATGCTGCCATACTGGCTCAACAGTTTTCTAAAGACTAGCCATTTGTCACTATGGTACAGCAGAAAGGGCAGCAGGTTTGAAGCCATAGGATCTGGGTTCAAATTCTGACCCTGCTGCTTGCTACCTGTATGACTTTGGCAGCTCAGTAAACCTCAATTCTGTGAAATGATGAGATTGGGCTCAATACCTTTAAGGTCCCAAAACTTTCAGCTTTAAATCTGTGATACATTGTCTTTCAAAAAGATTCACATCTTTACTTTAAGTATATGTACTTGAGTTCATTCAGTTGACTCTCACATTGGTACAGAAAACAAATGGGGGCGGAATATGATTATTTCCTATGACACTAACTTCAGATTTAGAGATTTATCACAAATAGCCTCAATCACCCATTATGGATTTTTCATCCTTAAGCATGTGTATACATGCATACATGTGCATTTGTATACGTATATGTATACTTAAACCTATTTATAATTATAGGAGTACTTTTTTTTTTTTTTAACATTTTTCAAGATTGAAGGAATTAAGAGGGATGGAACCTTTCAATGAGAAGATAACAAAGAGAAACAATTACAATGAGGCAGAGAAAACTGTTGCCTGAAGAAAATGATGTAGAAATAGAGGGAACTTGATCAATTTAAGACTTTTAAAAACATTTAAATTTCTTTTTCAAAATTGTATTCATTCTCCAATATAATCCTATAAATCTTTTATAACAGATTTTTAAAAGGAGGATTCAAGAGGAATACACCAACTTAAATTTTTAAAAGTTATACAGAAGATGAGTACAAAAACAGGACGTTGGACTTACCATGTCAGGAATACTAATTCTACAATCGTTAGAAACACTAGGAATAAAAAAAATGCTTAGATATATTGAAATAAATGACCACGGGAAGTTTATTGTTTAGTCATGTCCAACTCTTTATGATCCTATTTGTGGTTTTCTTGGCAAAGATGTTGGAGTGGTTTGTCATTTCCTTCTCCAGCTCATTTTATAGATGAGGAACGGAGGCAAACAGTGACTTGCCCAGGGTTGAACTCAGGAAGATTTCCTGACTCCAGACCTGGCAACTCTCGACCATGGAAATTAGGACTTTTAACTTCTGCTTATTTTCTTTTTTACTTGCTTTAAGTTCCAATTAATTATAGGGTTTTTTTTTCAGTTTTAATAGTTAAAGTATAAATATTTTGGTTTCAAGTTCATCTTAATTTATTTGATTAAAACATGTGCCTGGTTAAGTCTCAAAAGTAATTGGAATTTGTTTTTAAAATGAAATGCTAAAAACAAAACTTTATCCACGTAAGTGTTTCAGTAGATCTTCAGTAGTATGAATATGCTAGAATGAAGGTCTAAAGGGTTGTTTTTATTTGTATCATTGGTAACATTTCTGTTTTGTTTTTTGACAAATTTAAAATATTTGCAGCAATTAAAAAAAAAACCTCTTATTTCCTTAAACAATTTTGTATTGTTTTGCATATGCAATAGGAATGACATCTAAAAATCTTGCAGTTGATATAAAGGTGAAAATTCGTATATAAACTTTAATCATGTTATATTTTAATTCTGAGAAAACTCTTTGAAAAAAGCACAAAATTTAATTCATTAAAAAGGCTGCAATAAAAAAATTAATCTGTCTTTCAAAAAGCTATTCAAAACAACCTTATTCTTAAGAGTTCATTCTTCTTTTTCAGGTTATTGTCAACTCTTACTCTGCTAAGTAAAAAACTGAACTGTTACAAAATTACCCTTGAATGTCTTCCACAAAACGTTGGTTTCTACAAAAAGTTTGGATATTCCGTATCTGAGGAAAACTACATGGCTCACAGGTTTCTAAAGTAATGATAGCAAGAATCATTTTTAGAACGAAAGCAAAGAAATTTATTGCAACTAGGCTATTCTTTTAGAAAATCAAAATATTTTATTGCTACAAAACCAGTGACACCTCCCTTTACCCCCATAAAATACTGGACAAAAGTTTTTAGTCTGCAAGTTTGGCATATTATTAGAAGATTAAATTGGATTTGGTGGAGCATGCTGTGATAACAGACTATAAATGAATGTTATGAAGATGACTTTTAACCAAAGGAATATATTTTTAACTTGAAATTTTTCCTGTATTTTTCTAAAGTTTGGTTTTATTTCTTTGTAGTCAAAGTATAGAGTATCTGTTTACTATCTTATTTACTGTTATGAAACAGAAAGATTGTGTAAAAGAATATCCTGTAGTGTACACAAAAATTGTTAACTAGTTTAATTATAATAAAAAACTGACAATGGGTTTAATTGCAAACTGACTTCTTAATAAACTAGTCATTGTAACTCATCGAACACAGGTATATTTTGGGGAAGTAATAATGTTGGCAAATATCAGATTATAGCTTTATAAAAAATTAAAAACCTTCCATTTGAAATAATGTAATTTGATAAAGACCTATTGAATATATGGGGGGGATGATGAGATTCAAAGTAAGAAGTAACTGTTTTACCTGTGAAATTTAATGTACCCAACCTTGTCAATATAATTTCATTTCTGCTGAATCTAGGCATCTGTATTTATCTGATTTTAGAAGTACAACACATTGTGGCAATCTCTGGTTTCCTTCAATTCTGGAAAACATGTCTCATAGCTTTTCATTGATGCACACATCAACATTCTGATGAATATTTTGTGGGAAAATCACATTGCTTTTGTTGCATTCATAAAATCTGATGGGGATTTTCTCAGTGATAATATGCACTTTTTGGTATTTGCTTTTTTTAATTTTTAGTATCAAATAAAAATGTAAAATTACTATTCACATGAATAGTACTCTGTTAACAGAACTGTAAAATTTTTCCTGTTTCCTTTTAATAATTCTTGAACTTCTAGGTCCTCAGGTAATGGTCAGTGTTATTTATTAGCTGTTTGAGAAATAATTAAAGATCATCTGTTTTCATCATCTGCTGTTGTATCTGCTTTGCTTCTCATTCCTACCAAGATGGCTAGTACTTTTCTGGATATGCTGTTTTTTTAGATTACTTTTAAAGAACCAAGTATAACAGATTTATAGTAAGTCATAAAAACCATCCCGTTTTAATGAAAAATCAAAATTAACTGATCCACAGTTTTTTTTTGAAGACATGTGAAATAGTAAGTGGCTCTGTCATGCTCATAGGTACTTATCTTATTAGTGAGGAAGACATGCTGAAAAGAAATGAAGTGGCACCAAAACAGAATAAAAGGAAAAAAAAATCACACCCAAGCTGGAGATTTATTAAAACTTTACTCTCAATGATTCATTTCACTAGACCTTCTTAGGCGCAGTGTTCCAATAGAATCTAAATTCTAAGCTATAGAGCAAGGAGGATAATTAGCTAGTATTCAAGTATTTGAAGGACTGTGACAAGGAAGAAGGGTCAGATTTATTCTTGAATTCAGAAGGCAGAATTAAGCAATATTCAAGTTGCAGAGGGGCCAATTTTGACTTCCCAGTAATTATAGCTATCAAAGGAAAACGGAATGCCTGAAGTGCTTTCTTGTTCAGGTTCCTGTGGTCTTTCTTTTCCAACTCTGAGTTTCTGTGATACAATAATTCTGCTTTCTATAAAACCATTTGTATAGTTTTGTCTGAGTAAATATAACTTAAAAAAACAAACATCAAAACAAGCTTTGGTGATTTCAAAAATATAGATTGGATTAAAAACTAAACTGAAACTAAAACATTAAAAAACCCATTCACATTTTTACACAACTGGAATTCTGAACCAGTCTGGACCATATTCTTAGGAAAGGTACTTAGAAAATGGAAAGTGTGAACCATTGGACTACACTACACACAGTATCAACAGAAAATATAAAAACAATCATTTATTCATGATATCAAGTGACTAAAATCAGATTTAAATGAATAAATTCTTTTTTTTCCAGACACAGTGGCACACAATGCTTAATCTATTTTGTACGGAGTTTAATAGTTTCACAAAATAAATTTTTAGTATTTTGTGCGAGGACTAGTTGCCTCTTGCATTATGGCATTCCTATACACTCAATACTTTGTCCAAGATACATTTGTTAAAAGCAGAATAAATTAAACACATCACCTATACAAAGACAAGGCTGTTCTTTCTGAATAATTTTGCTGCATAGTAAATTACAACTACATGTCAATAAAATGTTAGCAATTCAGGATGCACCTTGAACTGTGAGGTATGATACCTCCCTATAGGAGGAAGCTAGCATGTAAACCTGAATATCTTAAGTGATTTTTAGCTGCCATGAAGGGATAAAAAGAAATTCCAGCATTCAAAAACCACTGAAATCTCAGGGTGCTGAAAATTCTTTTTTTTTTTTTGTAACGAAGTAAAAACTTCCCTTTTGGGAATTTAAATTACCAATCATTTCTGAAAGTACAGTGATCCAGATGAACACTAATAAGAAATTTTGTATTAGTATGTAATAACTTAGACTGGTCACCATTGTTAAATTATGCACTTGGTTGTAGATATTTACTGTACAGTAAATTGAGATCGTGATATGTATATCCCAGCTTTCCAACCCAAGATTTTAGTTAAATGTTTCAGGTTTAACTCAGTTGAATTACTATGAATAAAAAGAGACCTTTAAGGGGAAGGAAGTATTTAACATTTTCAGACAGTAACCTCTTAGTTCTCTTGAAGGATAAGATCAAAAACTAACATTCTGCTTCAGAAGTTAATTAGTGGTGAGATATTAGCAAAAGCTCTCTGTTAAATTCCTCACCTTATAGAAGTAACCAGTAAACAGAAAATACTGCCTTAACTTTTTCTAGCTTAGAGAAAGTATCATGAACAAAATGACCTGATTAAAAAGCAAGAAAAAATTTTAATTCCAACATTTGAAACACAACCACTAGTAAAATGTTCTTCTGCAATAAAGAATAATAAAGTAGATTTTCATACTGCTGTGTGCATATATGTGACTGTGATGTAATTTTACTTTAATTTCACTTGTGCCTACCTATGTCCTAGATTAAAGTCACATTGGCCGAAAAACCCTAAAGAAAGAGCCATATGTATTCATCATAAAAATTATAATGGAGTATTAAAAAAAAAGTTTTCATTGCCATAGTTCATAGGCTGAGTTATTTGCATGCATCAAATTTAGATGAAAAAATTTAGATAATTAAGTATCAGTGAGAACAAAGGAATCACAAACTAAAAGTTGGAAAAATGAATGGAAAACATTCCATGAGGGAAGGAAACGACAAATTAAACAACATTCAACAAGAAAATAAGACTTAGAAAATCAGTACCAGAATGAAATTTTCCTGTAGGCATTAATTAATTTCACTCTCAAGACAATGACAAGTCTGTGAGACACTGTTTAACTTAAGAGTGCTACAAAGGCACTTCAGTGGTAGCATATAATCAAATAGCACGAAAACAAAACGAAAGGACAAATACCTAACCAGAAATTAATGGGTACATGCATTTCTCTAAACTGTTGGAAATAACAAAACAAAAGACAAAATTTTGAGAGGTTAAGTCTGAACTTTTGGGCCTACATGAAGGATTTTTAAAAATTAAGTGCAAAATGACTACAGAATGAAGCTGCAGTATCAAGTACTAAGAATATGACTAACAATAAGAGCTAGATGACATTTATTAATGCTACAGTGATCCGCTTAAAGTAAAAGCTGTTACCTGACATCACCAAATGGATTTTGGTTAAGTCTCCAGTGAAAATCGGTAATGTAATAATTAGCACTAATGTTTCAAAATGGAACAGAAGTAGTAAGAACTGAACACTCTAGATTACTATGCAGTTTTGTGGGAGTTATACCTTTGATTTTAGGTTATTTAAAAGATTATATAACTCATATGACATTTACTAACTGATTTGCTCTTTCATTCATTCATAGGAGGCCAAAAGCATATAACAAATAAGCGGGATAACAAAATATCTCAGACAACCTGATATTAAGTAAATTATTCTCCCAAAATGTTTTATGATTTCATGTATTTTTTACTGGCATTATTCATAAGGTTTAGCGATAGGGTGAGCAGAAGAAGGATGGGATAGAAACAAAAGGGAGAGTCCAAAATAACAAGGTGTAATAGATACCTACCAGAGAAAATCCATTAAGCATTTAAATGTAAACACTGAGAAAAGTGAAGAGTGGGTTAAGTTTTGTTTTTGCTATCCAACAAAAATAAAAAGGTGAAAAATTCACTTCTGTTTAAACATTTTGGAAAAGCAATACATGCTATCTTATAATACCTTTTATATTTGTAAGTAAAAACATTAAAACCAAAAATCCATAAAATGTGCTTGCTTAAAACAACACTTGTTAAGTAACTGATCCAGAAACCATTCCAAAGGTCACTGCAAAGAGAAGCTTCAATCTGAGAATCTCATACTCGAAAAGATAGCACAACATGGGTTGGGAAAGATGTCCATTTTAAACAATTTGCCCAAATTGTTACAATAAGTTTTATACTTCCAGTTTAAAAACTTAAGATATCTAAAAATAATAAAATTTTTTGCAAACATTTTCACTTTTCCTAAGTGCTATTCAATTTGTAGGCCACAATAAAGCTAATTTTAGAAATAATAGAAGGCACTTTTCTACTTAGAATTAAAAAAAATAATAAAGTAAGACAGTGTACATGTTGTAACCTGTATTTGGAATAGTTCTGGACAAAAGAAAAAGGCTAGACACTTTTCCAAAGAACACAGATACATCTGGCTTTCACCAAAAGAAAATCCAAATGGGAAAATTCACTTGAAACTTCTAACTCAATTTTTTTCAGAAATAGTAGTGCTATCTATATACTTGGCAAAAGGAGGTATTTTCCTCTTTCGTTAAAAGTTTTACGTAGGTTAGCCAATGCAGTGATGAGGGAAGCTGAACCAATGACATGATTTGAAATATATCGCAGAAGTCCAAGGAAAGTTTCCAAACAAAATCAAGGTACATAAACTTTTACTCAAAATGTGGCAGATTCTTGCATTAATATTCCTGTAAGAAGTTCCACCATAAAACTGAATTGTAAAATTATTTTAAAAATGTATAAACACAAAATGAATTTTAACAAACTTTTCTTTAGTAAATTGTTATAAATTACAAATAATTTTTATAAACAAGCCTCCCCAACTTGCATTTTGTTTTAAAGTAATAACTTTATATCATACAAATAAAGACATTTTCAAGTATGAAAAGTGCATTATTGCAATAATACTTCTTTGCAAGTCCAAAAATTTTGTTTTATAATAAAACTGTAAAGTGTAAAAAAAAAAAAAAAAGAAAAAGAAAACAATCAGTGCCATCTATTCAAGAAGTCCATCATTTTCTTAAAATGTTGCTTTAGCAAGTTGCAGAGAAAGACATTTGGAAGCAACATGTAATTGAAAAGAAGCTACTTGTGTTTTTCTCATTTTACATTATTAATGTATTTTCCCCTTCACATACAGGAATTCAAACACTATATAATGCTGGTCTGAGGCACCATCATCCATTTTGAGCTGCAGCAACTTGCATATTTCCGAATTCCTCCTCTTCTTCATGTGTACGTTTCAGGCTGCCTGAAAGTATAACAAAAACAGAACATAAACTGGGCTTTTTCGGGTATTCCAGGAAAGTCTAATCCCATAACTGAAAAGTCATTGTGAGACTAAAGACTTGCGTGGCAGAGAGTGATGTTGTTATTTTATTTTTAAAACTTTTAACTTCTTGTATGAGATATCAATCTGAAAGACTGTCTTAAAATACTTCAAAGAAAGCAACGAACTGTGGTTTCTATGATATTTTGGGCCTTTGTGCTCCTAACAACTGATTGAAGTCAGATCTTCCTAGCAGTAAGAAATATGGAAAATCTTTTAGAATTTTCAGGGATTTGGGGAAAAATAATATTCAAATTAAACACTTCATGTTTTTTTTTTTCTTTTTTTTCTTTTTTTTTTTTTTTTTTTACTTCATGTTTTTTTTTACATTATTTTGCTATAGCAAGTATATCAGGTACAGCTGTAATCACCAGTGCCAAAGAGCATGAGAAACCATTTCATAGTTGCTACTTGCAGATGAGGAATCTACTATGTTCAGGAAGCTTTCTGAGATACAGGCATCTTTTTGAAGCTACCCTTTCAAATATGAGCCATTCAACTCACTAAACAGCAACAATTTCCAGTTATTTAGAATGCTTCCCAACAAAAATGCAAAAGAAATTCCTTTGTTTTTATAAAGGATAAACTGCAGGGAATGGAGGGACAAATTAAACAGGTCAGGAAAGGCAGCTTTATTAGTAAATTCTCTTGCATTATATTATTTGCAGCAGTTCCAAAGAACAGTCCCTAAAGACTGTGTTATGTAATGGGGTAGGTACTGATGAATATCCTATGTTCCATGGGAAGATTCTAACATGAAAGTAATTGATCTCACATTCTGATAAAATATAAGATTATTTTTTTTATAGGAAACATCCTCTTTACTTAGTAGGACTGTTTACCTACTTTTATTTTCTAATATTCCTTTTCTTGTGGCTGTGTGGTATAACTCTACTAGAAGTCAGAAGATCTGAATTCTAGACCTGGTTCTGGTACTAATTATGTGAGACATTTAACTTCTCTCATTAAGTGAGTTTTCTTATCTACAAAATGTGGGTTTTCTCCCAAGTCAGCCTTTAGGAGGCAGAGTAGTTGTCCAATCTGCACTGGTAAATTTTGATCACTGAGATGAGCTCTGTGTACCAATATAATCACAGGTTTGGGCAAAAATAAAATCAGGGTTTAATTATCACCTGACAAACCTCTCAAAATCTTCAAATATTTTAATCCAAACCAGCTGTGCTATGTGGAAAGAAAATAAGGAAAAAATGTGGTCCAAACCTGTGATTTCATCTGCACAGGAACCTCCCAGTATGTAAACTTCTTCCCCCAATGCAGATCTGCAAGTTGGCCACAACTGAAAGACTGACTTACCCATTGTCACACACTATGTAACAAAGAAGCAAATTATAAGGCCATTCTTTTATCCACTGTATCACATTTTTCTCTCAAGAAATTATATCAAGTGAAAATGAGTCACTGAAGACTCTTTTAATAGCCCAGCACAATGATAGGCTGGCAGATAATAAACATTGCTTACTTCATATTTAGTTTAGATATAAATGTACCATTTTGGAAAAGAAAATGCATTTTAAGAATACTTTAATAGAAATGCATGAGTTCTTAACCTTGGGTCCATGAATTTATTTTAATAGTTAGATAACTATTTCAATATACTTGGTTTCCTTTGTAATATATAAATTCCTTTATGCATTCAAAGATAGGATTCATAGACTTCACCGTTCCAGATGCCAAAAGGGCCTAATGAATCATTAAGAACCCTTGCCCAATTAATTGATTAATCAAACTGGTTAGTTAGGGGACTAAATGTTTTTTTTCCAGTCAATTCTAATAGAGGGCATGACACCAAAAGCTGACAGAAAAATGTTAATTCTGATGTATACCTTACATAATTTTCATAATGATTCACTACTGAATTATTTATTTTGGTAACTTTCTGTTGTAGTTGCAACCTGGAAGTTGTAACTGCTTAGTGTTGGTTCAGGTGGACAAAAGCAATACTAGTTTATATCACCTTTCTTGTTACCTTAAGAGAAAATTCTCACCTGTAGTACCAGACTGAACAGATAATGATCTTTCCAGTTGTAGTGGTGACATCATCTGTATTGTTAATTTTGCTAGATAAATGGCTTCATATTCCTATTTGAAAAAAAATTATTGCAAATGTACACAAGTTTTTCAATGCCTAAAATAGCAAAATACATACAACAGATTCTCCATTTCAAATTAAAGTATGTGGCTGGGATTTATACTTTCGAAAAAACAAAAATAGACTTACAAATAGCATCACACACCAGCACAGTAATGAGACATAAGAGCTAAATTCCAAAATTGTATTCCCCATTTCCAGTTAGCTGACTATAGGGGTTTAAGCAGCTTTGATGATTAATTCTGTAAAATAGGGATAATGCCTGTCCTAACTTTAACAATCCTATGAGAAATAGATCAAGTGAAATTCTGTGATACACCAATTAGATGCCACCAAATTAATATGGCATGACTGACAAAAATCAACACTGGCTTTGGAATTCCTTAAAAATCAAGAATTGTGAATCAAGGATGTTTTATATTAATCAAGCATTTATTAAGTGCCTATATATGCCAGAAACTCTGGTAAGTGCTAAGGAAACAAAGACAAAAGTGGAACAATTCCTGCACTGAAGAAACAAAAGGAACAATATATACATATAGGGCTATATAAAATGGTAACCTTGGAGAAGGCACAAGCAGTTAAAGGTATCAGGAAAGGCCTCATACAGAGAAGAGAGCTTAAACTGAGGATGAAGGAAGTCAGGAATTGATTACAAGAGGAGGTAAAGTATTCTAGGCATTGTGGACAGCAAATGCAAAAGCACAGTGGAAGGAAATGGAGTACTGTTCATGAAAAGCGGGAAGTAGGCCTGTGAAATACATGGAGAGAGGTAATATGTAAAGGCTAAAAAAATATAGGCAGGGCTGGATTGTGAAGAGCTTTAAATGGCAGAGAAATTTATACTTAATATGGAGTCAGTGGAGTTTACTAAATGGGGAGTAGGGGTGGGAGTGGTGTAGTGGGGTTTGGCATGGTCAAACATGCACTTAGGAAAACCACTTTCTTAGCTCTGTGGAGGATGAATTCAAATTGAGCAAGACCAAATAATAAGCTATTACAATAGTTCAGGAAAGAGATGCTGAGGATCTGAAATAAGGTGATGGCTGTGTAAATGGAGAGCAGTTGGATACTAGAGATGTGTAGGTGACAAGATTTGTCAAATGACTAGACATTTGCAATGAAGAAATGATATTCTGGGTGACTACAAGAATAGCGATGCTTTTGATGGAAACAGGGAAGTCTGGAAGAGGGGTAGTTTGGGAAGAATGATAATGGATTTGATTTGGGACACAATGAGTTTGAAATGTTTGAAAATCCAATGTAGGAAATAGGCGATGCTGGACGAAAGCTTGAAATGAGTGTAAAAAGAAGTCAAAGACTCTGAGATAGAGCAGAGGAGGCATTCCAGGCATTGGGACAACCAATGCAAAAGGCATGGAGTCAGGAAATGAAGTTTCATGTATGAGGAATTGCAAAGTAGTTTGGCTGACCGTACACTACAGTAAGGTGAGTAATATATAATGAGCCTGGAAAGATGTGACACAGACTATAAAGGGCATAAAAGGTGAAAAAGAAACAAGTTTAAAAGCAAGCATAAGCTTTGTGGCTCTAACAACAGGAGTGAAGGTCTCAGTTCTATCTCTAAGCTCAAGGGCAGGAGCCCTAGACCAAAAAAAGAGAAACTGCAGAACTTTCCATTGGCTAAGTCAAGCAGCAGTCTACTGATACTCCAATCAGGGGCAAACCCACAGCTCAGACCCAAACATGTCAGAAACCTGCAGAACAGTAGAGCATTGATCAGACTTTGCCCTGGATCAGACCCCTCTGATAGCACTGAAAGCTTGAAATGTCCCCGAGAGCTTGTAATAACATGGAATTCAATACCCTCATCCCCTCCCACTTGACCCCAAGAGAGCAGCAGCAGGAACAGCCCAGTCATTCCCTCCAGAAGTGCAAAGAGCTCAGCCCTAACATCAAGTTCAGTAAGAAAGCAGACTTTTAAAAGCTTAAAAAATTAGTTTGAAAAGTTTTTATAAATGAAATGAGAGCAATAGAGGGAAAAAGTGGAGAAGAAATAAGAGCTATGTAAGAAAGAACTAGAAAAGGAAATTACAGCTTGGCACGAGAAACACAAAAAAAATCAAGAAACAAACTGAAAATCATGATGGACCAAAAAAAGATGACTTGAGATAGCAAGTCTTATCAACGCTCATGGTATACCAGCAACAAAGGGAAACTGTCCCTCTTCAAAGTCACACAAACAGGTCTCCAAACCTTTTTGAACACATATCTCTTCCCTAGCAGTAAAAAAAAAATTTTTGAACACAATTACTTGCACTGAGTACATTTCCTTATTTATAATTACACAAACTACTGTAATAAATATTACGTACATTATAAAATCTTCACACAAGTAGAAAGTCATAAAAGGATGACATAAAAATGAAATAATATTTGATCCTGGAGTCAAATGGGAGCTATTGACTAGGGATGGTCAGATCTGTAACTTGAGAGTTGCGTGGTGGGCAAACTGAGGAGGAGGAGGATATGAGGCAAGAAGACCAATTAGGAGACTATCACAGAAAAGAGACAGTGGTTGCATGAGTAAAAAGAAGAGAACAGATATGAGATGTGGAGGCAGAACCACTACTATGTGGAACAGAATATGAGGTTGTGAAAACATGAGAGACTAGAAGACTGGTGGTATCCAAGAGAGTTAACAGGGAAGTATGGCAGACAGGCAAATTGGTAAGAAAGGTAACAATGAATATGATTAAGATAAAAATCCATCAAAACCTGCTCATCCTATGTAACATTCTGATCCACTCAAAATGAAAAGGGGTGAGGTTCTCACTTGTCTCTGCCTTCAATGGATACTTACCAATGCAATAAGGTCGTTTGGGGGTGAATTTTTTTTAATAGCTGCAGATCTGCTGTGGGAAGTGGTCAATTTAGGTTACAGCTTTCCTAATAAGCTGAAACTGACCTCAGAAAAAAGAGAGTAGGGAAAACTTGTATAACAAAGGGAAACAATGGTTGAAGGCTGGGGGACAAAGGTAGGCGTGGTTACGTTGGGGACAAGCTGTCTCCCACCTTCCTACAGGCGAAGCCCAGGTCACTCTTCTTATGGAGATCATTACTATAAAGGCTCCAATGTGGTAAGTACTACAGATATCTCCATTTTACAGATAAGGAAACATGTCTCAGAGAGGCAAAATGACTTGCCCATGGTCACATGCTTATTTAAGTGTTATGGGAAGCCAGTATCTTGACTCTTTCTACTACCATGTTGGCTTCATAATCTTGTAAATTAAATAACTTGTCTAATCTTGCTTTTCTTATTATAGAATATAAATAATTTGAGGCTAGTTGTTTCTAAGTTTCAGGGCAGCTTAATGCCTCTAGGCATATTTCTCATCTGTTAGAGTTTCTTTAAATGAGTTTTTCAAAATTTTTTGTTTCAAAAAGATCTTTTGTCTTTACATCATCCTCTATTTCCAGATATATCCCTTCCTTCATGTCTTACAACAAAGAATTTATTAAAAAGGGGAAGGGGTAAGTAGTAGATTAGCAAAACTAAATACCACATAAACCAATGTTATGCACCCACAGTTAAGTCTCCCACCTCAGCAAAAAAAGAAGAGAGGTGTATTTTTGTATGTTTTTTTTTAAGGATCAGCTTGGTTACTATACATACCTAGTGTTCAGTTTTGGTTTAAATTGGTTATCATTATAATAAAAATTATGGTAATTTCACAGAATTAAAAATTTGGAAAAGGTCTCAGCAACCATCTCCTCCAAACCATACATTGTAAGAATCCCCACTGTAACATAGTTAAGAATTAGTCATGCATTCTCTGCTAAAAGACATTCAAAGAAGGGAAGAAACCCATGACCTCTGAAGGAATTCCATTTCACTTCAGGGTACCTCTGATGGTTACAAGTTTCTCCTGGCATCAGGTCTAAATTGACTTCTTAGCTATTGACTATGTCTCTTGGGTCAAACAGCACAAAACTAACCCACCTTTTCAAATACTGAATATAACTATCATGTTTCTCTGAGTCTTCTCTAATGCAGGCTAAACACCCCCAGTCTCTTCAACTGCCCCCTCATTTGTCCTGGATTTAAGGGGCTTCATCACCTTGGTTGCCCTGCCCCGAACATTTTCCAGCTTATCAATGTCCTCCAACTATGGCACTTAAAACTGAACATTATATTCCACACAAGGTCTGGTGAGGGCAGAGTAAAGAGAGACTATCAATTACTTATTTCTTAGAAGTTAAGCTTCTTTTAATGTAGCCCATGATTGTACTGACTTTTATCTACCACATCACACTGACTCATATTGATCTTGGTCCCCAATCTTTTTCAGACAAACTGATAATTCTGACTCCATCATCTAGTTGTGAAATTTTTTTGTAAGTTTTTAGATTTTCCCCAATTTCATTTTATTAAATTTAGCCCAATATTTTAGCTTGCTAATATCTCTTTGGATCCCAATGTATTGAGTGTGTTAGCTATCCTTCCCAGTTCATCGTCACCTGTCAACATGCCAACTACGTTTTTATTCAAATAATAAAAATGTTAAATGTTTATTAAAAATGTTAACTAGCACACATCCCTAGGTTATGCCCTGATGTCAAACTATTAATCAACAATTAACAACAATTAATTTATTAATCAACATTACTCAATCAACAAGTACCTACTAAAAAAAGGAATAAAAAGAATCAATCTCCATCTGCAAAGTGCTGATATCTATAATTATTCTTTGATTCCTTCCAATCAACTTGTTCTGAATCTATCTAAATGCATTACTTTCTAGTCTACATCTACCTATAGTAAAGAGAGAGAACTATAGTAATTTGGTATAGTAAATAGTGAGGTACTAGTACTTTAAAGATTTTAGAATCAAATACAGCACCCAAACTATAGCTACCACTGCATGGGCAATCTTACCTAATTAAGCAAATGTCTAAATGAAGAATAAAAGGAGTAACAGAAGTTACCTGAAGCTGATGGACAAATCCAGCATTAGGATTAATACAGAACCTTCTTTCTTGGACATATGTAAATGCCTCCCTTAAGAGTAAAAACAAAAAAACCAAAAATGCTAAAAAAGATGTACCATTATGCGTCATGAATTTATAATTCTTTCAGAAATACTGCTTTATAACGTAAAGTATCATTGCAGAGTGAAGAAATAGAGAAATCAATGATATGGTATCAAGCAAGACCTAAATTCAAATCCTGCTGCAAGAATTATTAGCTATGTTAACACTAAGTAAAGCATTTACTTACTTAACTTCTCTGAGCCTTATTTCTCTTACCTACAGAACAAGATTAATTCAATTTACACTACCTATTTATAGGACTGTTATGAAGAAACTTCCCACACTAAAGATTATCGCTAAGACCAGTTTTCATGTATATTCACATCATATTTCTATCTAGAAAGAAGACTCTGAAAATTTATCTTGAGCAGAATGATGCTTATACTTTGGGACATAGCCAAAGTGGAAATTCATTTTGCTTGCCCATTACATAAACAAGAGTTTTTCTCTCTCTCTCTCTCTCTCTCTCTCTCTCTTTTGGATGAGGGTGGGTGGAAGAAAGAAGGGTTATGAATAGGCTTCCAAAAAATGTGAAGAGAACAGAAGGAATCACAGACAAGCAGGGAGGTTTTAATAGTTACGTGTTGAATTTATCCTATATTTAAAAAGCAAAGCAAGTGCTACATAGTAAAAATTTGCAGTTCCATAGACAAATGAATCCCTCCTTTTATTCTACAATGTAAATGCAAATGTTTTGTGTTTGTGAAGTTCAGAATAAATTTTTTTAAAAAGAAAGATTATCCTGGGTGAGAAAAATTAGCTACCTACATTTAAACAGAATAAAACAAAATGCAATCAACCTTTAAAATCTATCAAACGAAAAACATTTATTAGCTCACCAAATTTTTTTTTAATCTATCTGTTCAGTACCAGTATGGCATAAAAAAAAACGCACAAAACTCTTTTTTCTATTTTTGATGTAAATTTAAATGGCAACATTAAAAGTTCTCCTAACAAACTATCTTACTCTTGTCAAGGAAGCTGACTACAAAGTTAAATGCAGGCAGGTGATCAATAACTCTAACAGAACTTTTCTCACTATGTGGACCTAGTTAATATCATGCCACAAACACTACATTAGGCTGTGGAATACTTCCTTACCTGTATTTCACTCCAAATGTTTCCATAATGTATGCAATAACTAAGGCAGCACTGAAAAGAAAAATATTTTTAGGATAACCAGTCAAAATTACTCATTAATTAAATACTTTACACAAAGGGTAGCCTCATACCTTCTGGAAATTCCTGCATTTCCATGCACAAGAACTTTTCCTGAAAAACAAGAATTTTGTATTCTAGTAGACTTATCTTAACCATCAACTAAAATATACTCATCACTTTATAAAGACAATTCACAAATAAGTAGTCATCTCTTTAAGAAAGGCTTTTAAAAACAAAACACACTTCTTCAAAGATTTTATTTAAGAATTCAAAAGCCTCTTCAATCCATGATATTTGTACAAATTTACATACTGAGTTGAATTTTCTTTTTTTAATGCAAAATGTGATTTTATTGGTACAGGGAGCCCCATGAAGAACTTCCTCCACTAAAGCAAATCAGTAGCCTAATATTATAATTAAACCATGATAATGCTAGACACAGCAACAAAATTCTATGAGCTCAGAAAACAAGAATAATCAACACTGAAAATCTCCATCCTCATAAAAATGGCAATAAACTTGCTATATCTCGTATTCTTAATCAGTAGCCCAGTAATTCAGACATTAAAAAAAATGTTTTGACTCCTCTCCACTGATAATTAAAATTAATTAAGGAAAGAAAATAAGATTTACCTCCTGTTTGTAAACTTCCATCAATAAATTCTTTAGTCTGAGGATAAAAATAAAGGTTGCAAAAAAAAAAAAAAAAAAAGAAAACAATTAAGATCTACAAAAAATAAATCACATATAACTGAAAAAAATTCAAGAATATAAATATTTTAGAAATAATAAAGTTGCAGAATATGGGGGTATTTCTTAGTTTCAAACATTTAACAATTATTATTTTTAAGTAACTGATGAAGGCTAACTTTGTTCACTTGACAAGTTAAATTTTACCAGCAAAACAAAGAACTACTAAATGGCAGCATTCCCAAAAAACTACCCATGAAAGATTTTTTAAAAATAGTTTTAAACAAAAATATCCAATATATCCAGAATTCCTAGGGAATGAATAATTCTAGTTCTATGAATTTTTCTGATAGCTGGAGACAATGAAGAAGCTCCTGGCAAGCAGAAAGGTTGCTACGTTACAAAAAAGGACTTCAGAAAGACTAGCAAAAAATGTCACCAAAGAAGTGCACAAGTGAAAAAGATGGGCTAGTCACATGACAAGAGCAAGGGTCAGCCAAAGCAGAGTCCCTGTGCTTAACTGATATTTTTGCAATGTCATGGAAAAGTGAGGGTGGCCCCCCAGCATGTCAGGTGGGAACTTATGGGAAAACATGGTTAAGAATCACATAAGGTCAACTGGCATGGAATCTGTATCCTTAGCAGGTATATATACATCAATAAGATCATGGGTGCATTTAAGTATTTTACTTAGTTTTTCAAATGCAAATCTAAGTGCATACTATGTTCTATCCCGTTTAATGGTGTTAAGGACAGGGACTAGACCTTCAGTATCATGGGTATAAGGAACTCTTGTATAATGAAATTCCTGCCACCAATGAAGATTGTAATCTTTTCTATAACTTATAGTAGTTGCCTGGAGAACCTTTTATAAAGAGGTTAAATGATTTGTCTAGAGTCTCACAGCCAATATATCATGAGTTCAGGTATTCCTGGCTCCAAAACCTGCATTCTATCCACTATGCCATGCTTCCTCATTAAACAGCATGGTCAATTAACAAGTATTTATCAAGAGCCTCCTACTATGTGCCAGGCACTGTACTAAATAAAAACAAAATTAATTTGCTTCTGGATAGGTCAATGTCATCACTATAAAAAATGATGATATGCTGCAGTTAACTGTGGATGATGTGGCAGATAGAACTGAATAGCTACGGCCCCAGCAGAAATCCTCTCAGACTCTTGATGACAATTTGCTCAGCGGTCATTTGTGGGTTTTGCATAGAGTGAAACACGTAAGGGCACGACTCCTTCAGAAGCATAACACAGCTGATACAAAGGAGTGAATCAAAGGTGGCAGCCTTCTCCCAAAAGGGTTTCCCCCTCTCCAGAAGTTATCACCAATGCTACTGATGTCCTCTGATTAATGAATAACATTCAAAACATGTATGATTTCTTTAGCACTAATACAAAACTGTCAAAGAACTTCTCTGGTTACATTGTACCCACTACTGAATCTGGGCTAAGGTGCTATGGAGAATTTACTCCAATATTTAAGAATGTTTCATCACTGTCATCAGATTAGAACACTATCTATTTTTAAACCAGTTCTCCCCGTCTCACCCAAACTAGAAGTACAATAATCATTCACGGGCCTAATTTCTGCTGACTGGCATGGAAGTTTTGACCTGCTATTTCCAATTTGGGGTGGTTCACACCCTCCCTATACAGCCTGGTGGGCCCCCTATTACAAAGGCTCACTATACTGGTGCTGGACTTAATTTGGATACCCAATCAGCTTTCACTCACTGCGAGACTAAGAAATCTATTAGGCTTAGCCTCCCTTGTAACAGGGTTTGCAGTGTGGTGCCTTTATATGAAGCCAGATGATGATACTTCTGAAAACTAAGCCAATTTTCCCAAGTCCTCTATAATGTTCAGAAACAAAACTGTATCTTTGGTATTACAACTTTTCAAAGCACTACCTAAATGCTGAACCAGTCTCCTCATGAAAATTCTTAAATGATACCCATATGCACACATTGAATCAATGAAGTAACATGCCCTGTACATGTTAAAAATATTCCCAGATGTTTCTTCAGAGTGAACATTACCATTGTCTAGCATTAGGAAAAAATTACCCTCACTGATATGCCTATGGGCACAGTGATGCCCTTAAGCGGCTGAGATCTAAAATGCTCTTCTCATATACACTGCAGAGGTGTTGTTAATGTCTAATGTGCTTTTTCTGAGGTACACTGATAGCCTGAGACATACATAACTAGCCCTGTCAGAACTACAGAAACAAATTATACAGTGAAAAACTCTCAGCCTCTGGGAAAATACTAACATAACAAAATAAACCTATGGACATTACTGGTTTGCTATAATGATAAAAATATTAAACTCTTATATATGCTTGGTTCTATGACTCCATCAATAAGTCAATCAAATAACAAGCATTTATTAAATGCTAACTATGCATGCAATGGGCTAAGTAATGGGAACACAAATAAAAATTTAAAAAAATCTCTGTCCTCAAGGAACTTACATTCTAGTGGAAAAGACAATTTATGTCAAAAGATGCAGAGAGGTCAATTAGTATGAGGATTAAGGAAAGGTCATTAGGTTTAGCAATTAAATCATTGGCAGTTTTGGAGAGATCAGTTTCAGCTGAGTAATGAGGTTGGAAGTTAAGACTGCACAGAACTAAGAAGAGAGAGGAAAGGAAGTAGAGGTGAGTCTTTTATGTACTTAATTATAAACACGTTATCTAACCTATCTGGGATATATTGAGACCCCTGGCATATTTGATAAGCACATCATCTGTGATTTTATTCAAGTCACAGATAAAAATGTTAAAAGTACAAATCCTTGGGGCACACCTCAAGACATTTCCAGAGTTGTCATATAATTTAGATTCAGACCCAGTAACTCTCAATAACTATCTTCAGGTGTGAGTGTTTAAACCAATTCTGAAAACAATCAAACTGTACTACCAGTTAGCCCACATATTGTTAATGTGGTTATATTATAATTCCCATAAAGAGGATCAAACTTTTCAAGTCAATGTGATTGACGAAGCAAGTTTCCCAGCATAAAATCAAGAATTTCCCACAACTAGTAATGTTCCAGCCAAACTGGAGCTAACTCTACTAGGGGAGGAATTTTCACATCAGTAAGTTCACAGGTCCAATATGAGAAAGCAAGGAATGTTTCATTTTTTTGGTAGCCTCAGTACCTAGCATAATCCATGGCACAGAGTTTGATATTGCTCATTGATTGATATAATCCCTTTAAAAATCAAAAAGGGAAAACCAGAGTATACCTGTGGTTTTCTTGAATAGGTCATCCTTAAAAAGTGAATATAAATTGGCTTCTTATATAATGTTCATATATGCACCAATAAAGTTTAATAACCAGTGTAATTTAAGCATTTCAGTTTGAAAAAGGTATTATAATCCTTAAAACACTACAGAAATATGAGTTATTATTACTGGATTCTTCCAGGAAGGCATATTATTTCCTTAGATAAATTGCAGAGTTCCATTCAAAACTAAGTTACAATAAGAGTCAATTGTGATACATACCATTGGGAAAAAACGTATTATATTTTCAACTGGATTATCTGCAATATCCAGTACCAAATACCTGAAAGTAAATAAGCAATTCAGAATTAAATTACCTTTAGGCAAAGGAACAAGAAACAGTTAATAATGAACACTTCTTAAACCCTAACTATAAAATATATTAAATGGATGTAAAATTTAGCAGAGGAACAGAATCAATATTCAGTATTCATATTATATCTCATATTGCTTCATAAATATTCTCAAAATATTTGAACATGTACAGGCATATGAAAAACAACATCATTCCCATTTTATAGCAGAAAAATCAAATAACACATAGTGGTTAAATATCTTAGTCAAGTTAAAAGATAAAATTGAAAGATACATTTCTCTTTGGTCTCAGTCCTAGCTTAATGATGTTTTAAAATAGCATGTTTTTCCCCAACAGGTCAAGACAATTTTTAGTATTCATTTTAAAGAGATTTTGAGTTCCAAATTTTTCTTCCCCCTTTTCCTACTAATGATTTTTTAAAAGCATATAACTTCTTAAAAGAAACATCCTAATAAAACTTGATATCTGTTGCTGTTTTACTTTGAAACCACAGGTCACAACATAGTTCTTAATACGCTCTTAATAAATGCTTGTTGATAGGACACCTCCCAAGTTGGAAGGGTAGGAAGAAGCAATATGGCCCTGTTCCCTGTCATAGCCGTTTTGCAAAATCCTAAAACATGGACCAAACCAATTCTTGACTGGAGATTTAAAAAAAAAAATCAGAGTGAGTAATTTTTCCAGCCTAGGTCATCATAGGCAAATAGAAAAAAAAGGTCTGAGGACACTGGAGAAGGGGTCTAGCTACCAGAGCCTTCTAGAACAGAAACTGAACTAGAACTTAGGGCTATGTAGTAGAGCAAGAAAAGGTCCAGTAGGGAGCGGAGGAGGTATGATGCAGTTTGGGGAACAATGCAGAACTGTTGCTCGTAACTCCAGAGATAAATGAAGACCGAGGGTGGCAGTGTAGGGGAAGGAACAGTCTTAGGCATCAGGCTATGTACTGTGCAAAAAACAAGTTGAGAAGCAAGTGGTAGCTCTGTGACTCTGACCTCAGGAGCCCAGTAAAGTCTCAAAACCAGCCCCCAGCCTAGTCTGACACCTGAAACAATTGAACAACCACAGCAGATAGCTCAGATCAAGAAGTAAACTGCAATTTTGTCTCTCTGAAGTTCTACAGTTTTCCAGCTACCTTAAAATGGCTGAAATGACTGACTGTAGCAGTCTATTGGAGCTCCAACCAGGATAAGTCCACAATGATGTTGCTCAGGCCCAAACACAAGTCAGCTTGCAAAACTGACCAGAAAAATAGTGATCAGACTTTGCTCTGGATCAGATTACTCTGGGTACAATGAAAGCTGGCCTGAGTAGCTCTCAGGATCCTTGAAGGACACAGCACTCAATATATGAAGAATACAAAAGAGGGCCTTGAAAGGTCCAGATATTCTCTTCAGAAAGTGTGTGTAGTGCCAGTCTCTAACATAAAGCCTGGATTTGGTAAGCAAAACTGGAAGAATGGGTTAAAAAAAACATCCCATCATAAAGAGCTATTATAGTAGTAGGGATGTCTAATAAATAAACACTGAAAAAAGAGAATGACTTCAAAATATCTTCAGTCAAAGCCTCAAATAAAAATATAGCTTGGGTACAATTTCAACGAGAATTCTGGGAAGAGATGAAGTAAGAACACATATAACCTATATCAGATTACTTGCTGTCTTGGGGAGAGAAGAGGGGAAGGAGAAAAATTTAGATCTCAAAATCTTATAAAAAATGGAAGGCTGAAAACTATCTTTTACATGTAATTGCAAAAAAAATACTATTTACAATAAAGAGATGAAACAAGAGTTTTAAAAAGTGAAGACTCTGAAAATGATTTTATAAATGAAAGCCTTTGAGGAAAGAACTGAAAAAAAAAGAAAGCTATATTGGAAAAGACTTGCACAGAACACTTAGAGTTTAGCATAAGTAAAACCTAACCCAACCAAAAGTGTTTGAAATTTTGAATGAATCAAGTATAATAAGTTAATGATTCCATGAGAAAATAAGAAATAATGAAATAAAGTCAAAATACTAAAAAAAAAAAAGAGGAAACATAAGGTATCTTGTATTAAAAAAAGAATGCCTGGAAAACAGATTGATGAAAGGCTATTTCAGAATAACTGAACTACCTGGAGACTATGACCCCCCCTCCCCCCTATCCCCCAAAAGCCTACTTTATTTTAAGAAACTTCAAAAGAAAACTGCCCAGGTATCTTATAATCAAAAAGCAAAATGAAAATTCAAAGAATCCACCAGTCACAGCACCTCCTGAAAGAAACACTAAAATTAAAACTTCCAGGAATACCATGGCCAAAACCATAACTTCTAGGTCAAAGAAAAAATTTTGCAAACAGCCAGGGAAAAAAGAAAAATCAGGTACCAAGGAGTCAGTTAGAATCATATAAGATTTAGCAATCACCCACTATAAAGGATCAGAAAGCTTTATGATATTCCCAAAGACAAAAGATAAAGGCTTATAACCAAGAATAACATAACCAGCTGTAAAAATAAACTACTTTGAAAAACTTAAAAATTGAGATCAATGTGGTGACCAGCCACAATTCCAGAGTACCCATGATGACACTTACTACCCATCTCCTGACAAAGAGGTAATGAATTCAGGGTCCAGACTGAGATTTATGGTTTTTTGGACACGGCCAATGTGGGAGTTAGTTTAGTTTGACTATGTCTATTTGTTACAAAGGGTGTTTTTGTTTTCTTTTTAAATTTAATGAAAGGAAGAGTTGACAGTTGTTAATTGAAAAAAATGTGAATTAAAATTTTAAAATGTTAAAAGATGCTTTAAAGTTATTATTTAAAGAATGTTTTTAGACCATATAATTTTCATATTGGATTTTCATTTCCAAATCTTCTGGGTTACACCTAAAATGCTAAAATAATATGCAAAGAAGACAATGTTTCTTGACACACACACAAAATGGGACATCAACTATTTCCATGACATGAACAGGAATATATTTGTAAAAAATGTTATGTTGCAAGCAATCAACGCAGAAAAATTCTAAAGTTAGTAATCTTCAGATCTGTAAACATTTAAATACATTTTAAACTATTCAAGTATTTCCTACACTCAGAAAATTACTAGATCATGCTGGAGCCAGAATAGAAATAGGTCATTCTTATCTGTCCTTCAGTTGTTGGTTGTTTTGTCAATACTCTATATGCCTCCCCTGGGACACCCGGATTTCTCCCAGCTGTTCCTAACTCCTTTTAAGTGTTTTTACTTCTCTCCTAGGACAATCTAAGAAGTAGTTCTCAAAGATTGTGCCTCCAGTTTCACTAAGTGTGTCTTGAAATCCTAAATTCTCACCTTCAGCTACTTGTTCTTTCCAGCTTGGCTTTCTATCCACATGTTCTAAAGAAAAAAGCAAAACAGTAGAAGGGAGAAAGAAAGACAGAGGAATCTCAAGGCCCAGGTGACGAGTTGGCTGTTCCACAACTCTGGAACCATTTTCCACTGCCATCTTAAAAGTTCAGCAAGCCTTGATGCTTTTTTCTGTTAGCAAAAGAAATCTGAGAACCAAGGTTCTAGAGAGCAGAAAAGACAAGGGTCATGACACTGAGAATAAAAAGTACTGCTTTAGAGGTAGGAAGGCAAGGTTCAGTTTGTGAATATTGTATTCACATTCAAGGATCTCAGGGTGACTGGAAGAAGAGTCTGCGTTCTGAGTAGGAAGCTTATCATGGCCCAGAGAAATGTACATAAAATAAATAAGAGTAATTTGCCATGAAATGAATTCTACTTAGAAGATCACCTACTGGTATAATGAAACCATACCTCCCTCCTCTTATTTCAGAGGTGGGAGAAATTAGGGTGTAGAATGTCAGATATAGTAGAAATATTGGTCAGTTTTCCTTTTTTCCTCTCTTTTTTAATCTTTTAGAAGGGATGGGTATTTGTAGGATCAGAAACAAATGTAAAAACAAGACATCACTAGAAATAAAAAATTCTGAATTTTTCAAATAAGATGCAAATGGAGTATAAAAAAAATAAAAGCATTGCAAATGTAAGATATCACTGTTATACTGAGTATATTTAGTGACCTCATACTTACATGCTAGGGCAGCTAGTATATGAAATAATGAGATACTGAAATGATTTCTTAAAGGGTAATTGCTCTTTACTGAAATATAAAGTTACTCTTAAGGAAATCTGGCATTTATTTAGGTGACAACTGGCTTAAATCCTAAGGTACTGAAGGGAAGCTCTGTGTCTGAGGGGCTTGGTAACCATGATACGCATTATCTGTAAGTAAATAGTATATAAGATAAAGTGTTATTTCAGAAAATACATGATTTAAGTTAAGAAGACACTCCTAATTAATTTATTTTAAACTTTGGCAAACCCAATTATAAATGATCATAAGTGATTTTGATTTCAAAATCACCTGGCACAAGTTACTTTTCTTTGAAACCAAAGAGAAGGCCATTCAGTAAAGCTTCACACTAACCACAACAAGCTTTTATTAGATTTTCTGATGCCTAGTATGTGATATGTTGAATCCCACTTCCCAATCTCTCCGACCCCAAATTACACCTACACACATTTCTTACCTAAATAATTGTTGAAAGTTTGGTTTAATAAAGTTTGCTTCAATGTTTTGTCTTATACATATTACATGGGTTATTCCATGTTTCTGTAGTATAGGTAGCTGTAAAAAAAAGTATAGAAGTTTAAAATATGAAACATCTTCTTAAACATACATTTTAAAAACATATTAAAATTCTTAGAAGATGAAGTTCTCATGCTCTGTGTATTTGTTGTGGGGGGAGTGTGCTGGCCTTGGGGGTGCTTAGAGAGAGATTTGCTATGCACCAACACCAAGTGTCACTAAGAAGCTGCCAAATCCAAAAGCTCCTGGAATAGCAATGCTTCCCTATACCAATCTGTTCAACCCCTGCAGAAAATGCCCAAGAAAGCAACTTGTTTCTCTTCAGGTGATGTAGCCCTAAGCTCATCAGCAGCCAGAGGTACTGAAGGATGTAGAAAAGAAAATCTCAACACCAAAGTCCTTGGCATTGTCAAATGGTTCAACATTAGAAACAGAAATGGCTCTATCAACGGGAATGAAATTAAAGAATATGCATCACCACTTGCATTGCTGTTGAATGCTAGGGACAACTGGGCTTTTTCATCTGACCTGCAGGTAAAAACTCCTATATGCATTGTCATTCACGATCAGAAGTGACATCCTAAAAGCTGGGACTGACTTCCTTTTCTATTTGTATCCTCAGTAGTTAGCAAAGTGCTTTGCTAACTTACATACTAACTTTAATAAATACTTTTTCATTCATTCATAACAGAGAACCCAGAAATGGTGATCACAGTAGCATAGTTTAGGATTACAAGAGCACTAAGATGATGAATTTTCCAGACAATTAAAATATAAGTGTGATGGTCATAACAGACACGCAATAAATACATAAAATTTCCGAGCTGACAAGAACTTATTTTACAAACTGAGTCTCATCACAATGGCTTTTCCAAACCTTTTCATTCCTCCTCAAACCTCCCACATCTCTTCCTTTCTTCTACCCTCAGTTGAGAACTCTTCAATTTAATTTTGCTAAAAAAAAATTGAGACCGTTTGCCAAGAACTGGCTCTTCTTTCCTGTTCCTCATTACCACTGATTACAAATTTGAATTAATTCACATTCCCTGAACACAAAGGTGGGGGAGAGGGAGAGATAATCAGACTAAGATTCATAATATGCCCCATTTTATACATAAGTGAATCATCTACAAGCAATTAACAGAGCTGACTGCCACTTGGTCACCACTGACACAAAATAGCACATAAACTTTTACATCGATTCTCCAGGGTTCTCAGATAGATGACATCAACACCATCATCATCACCATTCCTAGGATTTATGCAGCACCTATGTGCAAGGCACTATGCTATAAGCACTTTATAAATATGATCTCATTTTTTATCTTCATAATAACCTGAGTATTTTATCCTCCTAGTAGCCCTGATAGGTGTATTATTATAATAATAAGGCAAATAAGGCAAACAAAAATTAAGTGATTTTTTGAAGATCACAAAGCTGAGGTTGAATATGAACTTAGGCCTTCCTGGGTCCTGGCCCAGGACTCCATCCACTACCCACCTAATTGCAACCCTTGTATTTTTTCAGAACCATAACCATTTTTACACCTGAGGCCAGACAGAAGAAATGAGTCCTCAGGTGGGGTTGGGAAGACAGAAACCTAGGGATACCAAGATGGGCAAGTTTATTCCATTCCTGTAGATCATCTAGTAGAGCTTCTACTCCATTTATAGAAATTTATTAAGTACAGTTATCCCTTCCACATTGCAAGGGTTAGGGGCATAGAACCCCCTGTCATCTGGAAAATCTGTGTAATAGTTTTTGATCACCTCTTCATACCAGAGAAGAAGTCTGAATTATTGAGGTTTTAAATGATAAAATATGTTGATATTATTCAATACTATACATGTATTTTATCCATTTCTAAATTTCCAAACTTTTTTGTGTTATATACTGGCCTTCATATGTCATCTGCAGCTTCTGCAAAACTCCCCCCAAATTCCCATTTAATTTCTTATGCTGACCCTTGATGGGGAAAGTCATGATGTAGAAGGGATAACTACATGGTATGTACAAAGCACTGCGCAAGGTAGTAGATATAAAAACAATCTCTTCCTTCTAGGATCTATACTAGGAAATATAACATCTAAATAGATAAATATAATATAGTTTGAGTAGGGAGAGAGCACTAACATATAGAGGGATAAGGAAAAATTTGTACGAAGTAGCACAAGAACTCAACCTTGAGGAAAGTTAGGGATGAATACAGATTCATCAAATGAGGCAGAATTGAGTGAGCAGAATAATAAAAGATGATATATTATGGCCACAAAATATATACTTATACTTATTAGCTAATAAGTATAGCTAGGAAGGGCTTCTATTACAGGGATGTAAAACAAAAAAGGAAAGAAAGCAAACAGTATCAATGAAACATTTTTAAAATACCCAAAAGAGAGTAGAAGTTCAGAAGGGAATCTAAAAAAGAACTGTTTTGTAACTATTACATTAAGGTTAAAATACATACTTTTAAAAAAGTGTATGCTAAGAGAAGTTAACAGTTTTTTATCTGTTCTTCATAGTTATTGGTGTTTAAGTCCATAGAATAAATTTAAGAAAAAAAGAATAACAGAGATATTTAATATTTAATTTAGTGCCAAATTAGAAACTTAACAAAGTCTATAAATATTTTTGCTACATAAGCTGAAATCTAAAGAATTCCTAGTCTATTAGATGTCTATTAGATGACAGTACTGATAGTACCTACCAGAAAAGAATCAGCAGTTATCACACCTTCAATACAATAAATGTATTGACTAAAAAGAAGACACAATGTTAAGAGCAGCTAGGTGGTGCAGTGGACAGAGTACCAGGCCTGGAATCAGAAAGACTCATCTTCCTAAGTTCAAATCTGGCCTCAGACACTTACTAGATATGTGACCCTGCGCAAGTCACTTCATCTTGTCTACCTCAGTTTCCTCATTTGTAAAATGAGCTGGAGAAGGAAATGGCAAACCACGTCAGTATCTTTGCCAAGAAAACCCCAACTGGGGTCATGAAGAATTGGGCACAACTGAAATGACTCAACAATAACAGAGATGATGCTTACAGTTTAAATCTTGTAATGTCCTGCATGTCAAAGGGCTGGCTAACATCAAAATTAATTCCCTATCAAAAAGTATTCAATACAACATGCTAAGGGAATTTTCCCATGGGAATATATTTCTGATTTTATGCCAAATTCAGGGTCAGTTTACTAGAATACAGAGTGTATGCAGAGGAGTACTTTAAATAAGTTTAAAAGATATTTTCATGGAAGATGTACTGGAGAGAGAAAAGACTGGAAGCTGAGAGTATTTATTAAGAGTCTATTATATGCTAGGCCCTAGAATTACAAAACAAGGAGGGAAATAATTTCAACTCTCAGGGAACAATGCAGAAGACAACTACATATATGAATATATACAGCATAAATGCAAAGTGAATACAAATATACAAAGTAGTTATATATAGAAAGCAAAGTGATAGGGAGGGCCCTAGCAATTGAGGAGATCAGGAAGAGGTTCATGGAGAAAACAGTTTTTGAACTGCGTGTCTTAAAATAAGAAAAAGATTCTTTGCAATGGGGATAAGGAGTAAGTACATTCCAGGAAAGTGAGATGAGAAGTACAAAGAAACAAAAAAAGGAGATGGAGGGTCAAGGAGTGAGGAACACAGAGTAGTTGCTCAAGATTTCTTACCACTTAAGTGCAAGGCACTGTGCTAAGTCCTGAGAATACTAAGAAACAGAAAAATAGTGTCTTTAAGGATGGAAAGACAGGTTGGGTCCAGACTATGGTTTTAAATACTATCCTAGATACAATAGGAAGCCACTGGCATTAGAGGAGACAGTCAAATTTGTGCTTGAGGAAAATTAGTTTGGCAGGAGTATATAGCATGGACTGGAGTAGGGAAGAGTATTAAGGCAGGGAGACTGAGGCAATGAAAACCTAAACTAAGTGGGCAGACAAAAGAGACCAGATTCAAGAGCTACTGTGAAAGAAGAAACAAGAAGTGGTAACTGATTGGATATGTGTGATAACAGAATAAGGAGTCCATGATAATGGCAGACTAATAACCCAGAAGGATGGTATCTGTGAGAGAAATAGCAAAGTTTGAAAGAGGGAGTATTTTAGGGAAAAGACTGCAACATACAGACTCTGAAATATCTCTAGGACACCAATTTGAAATATCTGACAGGCAACTGATGATGTGGGGACTAGATCTCTATATCTTGGAGTCATCTGCAAAGAAACAAACTCATGGGACCTGATGAGATTACCAAGAGAGAATAATATAGACAGAAAATAGAAGAAGAAGTAGGAAATAAACCTGGGGAACACCCACAAATGATACTGATGTTGAACCAGTAAGAGACTGGGGAGGAATAATCAGACAGGTAGGAAGAGAACAAGAGGAGCATAGCGGTAGTAACACATAGCCTTGGAGGGTAATGAAAAATGAATTGGGACGTAGGGGGCAGGGAGGAGGGGGAGTAAGAAGCAAAGGGAGGTTTGGAGGCAGGTTGGGAAATGTAATGAGTTCTGTTTTTATTTCAGGATTTCTATGTGACATCCAGCTAGAAATGTCCCATACACTGTATGGGTCTGGAGTTTAACTGTTAAATTCCTAATCATTCTTATAGGTCTACTCAAATGATATCTCTCTCTCAAGAAGCTTCTCTTCCATCACCCTACTTGATTAAGGTCTTCCCCCAATAGAATAGAAAGAGGACTAGCTCTGGAGTCAGAGGACCTGGGTTCAAATTCTCCTCTGACCTTTACTATCTGTTTGACCTTTTCAAAGTTACTTAATTTGCCTGCACTTCAGTTTCCTTAACTGCATATGAGTTTGCCCCAGATGGCCTCTGAAAAGCCTTTCATCTCTAAATCTATGCTCTCTCAGATCTCTGTAACCTTATAAAGCACTTCTGTAATATTCTGTGTGACAATCATCTGTTTTCAACCCTACTAGACTTACACTGAGTGTGACTTGAGTGCACTGACCATCTAATCTCAATCCAGAAGCTAATAAAATGTCATGCATGTTAAATAAGGAATTGTTTAATGTATCGGAGTCACTTAAATCTCTCAGCACTCTAGTCAACTCTAAGACTAAAAGCTGCAGAGGTGCTGACTTGTACTAGTTGAGGAAATTTCTTTATCTAGGGTATTCTCTACTAATGAAATCACAAGTTCAGTCTCTAACCCCTACTCTACAGAAATGGTATATATTAAAATGGGATTCTGTACTATTCTCTCTGTAATCGCACAAGAATACTCACTCGCTTTGGCTCTCTAGCCTTACTTACTCCACTTGTAGTCCATAGTATTTCAACAATTCCAGCGATATTGTCAAAAGTTAGGCGGAAAGCTGATAACATATTTAACTGCTTAAATAAACACGAGAATGTGTAAAGAATGCTTAAAAGCCAATTCTTACATCCTTCAAGACTTTTTTTCCAGAACTGAAATTTAAACTGCAAATATTTATTTGTAGGCCTTCAAGATAATGAAGTCCAAATTAAGCATTTTAAAGTGGAATTTAAAAAATTATATCTTTTACCTTTAATGAAAAAAAAACTAGCATAAAAGAAAATTAATCAGGAGCTAATTTAAACTTTAACATTTAATTTTATACTAACCTAGCACAGAACAGTTTTCTAAAGTGATTTTTATATTTAGTCTTTAAATATTTGTTCTTTTCAATAAAACATTAAGAAAACAAAAAGCAAAATAATACAATTTAGGTTTTTTTTTACATTTAAGTCATCTCAGTTGTGTCCCTGTAACCCCACTTGGGGTTTTCTTGGCAAAGATACTGGAGTGATTTGCCATTTCCTTCTCCAGTTCATTTTACAGATGAAGAACTGAGACAAACAGGGTTAAATGACTGGCCCAGGGTCATACAGCTATAAGAAGTGTCTGGGGTCACATTTGAACTCAGATCCTCCTGACTCCAGGGTTGGTATTCTATTCACTGTGCCACCTAGCTACTCTCATAAATTTAGATACAGGTTAATTCATAGCTTTATACAAAACTATGAAGTGTTATAAACTTAAAAGTGCACTAATACTTTTTGGGATACCATGGCTATGCACTGTCTCAATAGCCTCCACCCTCAAAAGATTTCTTGTGTTATTAGGATAACTTGTAACAGAAAATTCAATTAATAAATTATGTCTATGAACATAACCTAAAAAAGTCATACCTTGCTTTTCATAGCTGAAGAATATGGGCCCAAAAACAATCCAGGTAAGATTTCCTAAAAGAAAAATTAATTACAATTACCAATTTACAAATACTGATCAAATTTAAGTTCAGGGCAGGAAGAAAACCCAATCACTGCATTATATAGTTAAAGAAACAAAGAGGTCAAGAGAGGAAACAACTTGTCCAAGGTCACACTATTAATTCAGTAGCAAAGACAAAATTAAAATTCAGTTCCTGACTCCCAAGCCAATGTCTTTTCTACTAAATCACACCACTTTATATCATGTTCACTGATTTGAGAGTTTTCATGGAAGTACAAAATATGTTCCAAAGCTTCTTGTTATTTAGAGTAGCCAATGGCTGACATACGTAATGAAAATGCGTGCTACTTGCTAAAATTAAAACAGACATTAAACCTTACCTTTAGGAACTATATTTAGAACTCATTTAAACAGCTAATTCTAGTAAAAACATTAGATATGGCCACTTTTTAGAAGAATGCCATCTCTATATCCTCATAGCTTCTTATCAGCCATTCCTTGATAGATTCTATGATCAAATTACAGGAAAAAGCTCAACTTCTTTTTGATCCAATTCAAAAGCATTAAAAGACACTGTGATGACAGGAATACAGTTACTACTGTACATTTAACAAAAACACCACAAATTTAATATTAAAATCGTACCTTCTGAGTCTAAAAAGGCAACCTCAAAAATGCTGGTGTTAAATACAGGTATCCATTCTAAATAAACTCAATACATCAAATTATGAAGTCAGAAACTTGAGAGAGCAAAGAAACATTTACTCTACAAAAGTTGAAGAATGTTCACCATGGTTATGTGTTAGATGGTAGTACCCACTGGCTAAGTGTAATGTAGCAGTCCAGCTCTATTAAATATCATAAATATTTGTACTAAAAAGGGAGAAGCAAATTGAAAACAGCTGTGTCTTATAATGCATGCTTCCCAACATGCAGGAATAAGTCAATATTAAGTCAATAACTTAATTCCTTTCACATCAAAAGTTTTCAATTCAGTATGTTGAGTGATATTTTTCCAAAGGAAATTAGGCACAATAGAATTCTGCTAGAACTAACACATGATCTAATGTTTTAAGTGCTTATAAACGTATCATTCTCATTTTATAGAACTGATTTACTCAAGTTCATACAAATTAGACAAGAAAATCTGTAGCTGAGTCTCAGCTTATTTTCTAATAATCAGTCAAGATGATGTCAACAGGCTTATTTTCTATCAAGATGTCAATGCTGTAATACTTTGGACTATATTCTAGGTAGAAAATTATTTACTCTCAATTGTGCTGGTCATCTGATTTAAGCATCTGATTTACTTTAAGCAAAGGGATAATTAATGCATTTACATGACAAAACCATGAGGTTTAAACTAAACATAAATTAAATGGACTAAATATTAACATCATACCTGCATCTCTCGCCTCATGGGATAGGTCCAATCCTTAAAAACACACACAAACCAAAAGTTAAGTAAAAATTTTCCCAATTTAAAAAGCAAAAGAAGTTACACAGCAGCACTATATAATTTTTTTTAAGACCAAGTTAATAACAAGGACAATAAAAATCATACACTTAATAAACATTTATTAAGCACCTACTATGTGCCAGACACTATGGGCTAGCAATACAAAAAGAGGCCAAAGCCAGTCCCTGGTCTCAAGGAGCTCACAATCTAATGGAGGAGATGACAAGCAAATAAATATGTACAAACTATATGCACGAAAATTAGGAAATCACTAAAAGAGGGAAGGTACTAGAATTAAGATGGGTTGGGAAAAAAGATGGGCTTTTAGTTGGAACATGGAAGAAGACAGGAAAGCCAACAGGCACAGATGAAAAGGGAGAGCACTCCAGGCTTAGGGGGGTGGCCAGAGAAAATGCCCAGAGCTGAAAAATAGAGGGTTTGGGAGGGTAGGGTGGAATAGTCCGGAATAGGCCAGTGATCAGAAAGGCAAGACAGAGGAGCCTAAGTTAGGAAGAGTGTTGTTTCTGGTTTTGATCCTGGAAGCAACAGATCCCAGCTATTGGAACAAGAACTCACTATGTGACAAAAACTCTTGGGAAAACTGGAGAGTAGCCTGGCCCAGCCCAGGCAGAGACCTGGTTCTGACATTAGGTTGGACTGCACAGAATTCTCTGTGTGGTCCCAGTCTGGTCCCATTGTCCTTCTCTCTCTCTCTTTTTTATATTAAATTTATTTATTTTAAGTTTTCAACATTCATTCCACAAAATTTTGAGTTCCAAATTTTCTCTTCATCTCTCCCCTCCCCCAATCCCAAAACGCCGAGCATTCTAATTACCCCTACCACCAATCTGCCCTCCCTTTTAACACCCCTCCCTTCCCTTATCCTCATCTTCTCTTTTGTCCTATAGGCAAGATAAATTTCTATACCCCATTACTTGTATTTCTTATTTCCCAGTTGTATGCTATATAATTTTTTAAAAAAATTTGTCATAGATTATTAAATAATAATTTTATATTGATAATGCTATTGACAAGTACCAAGAAACAATAACTAAAATATATAGAGTGAACTTCTAGAGATGTGATTCTGATTTTATTAACAGTACACAGCTATATGTTATCATTAATCACATTCAAAAAACTCACAACAGATATTCAAGGGTTTCAACATTTAGCCCAATGTTACAGTAGTGAAAAGAACCAGAATTTGAGCCTAGGTCCTTTCACACTTGATTCCATCCTTTTCCCAGTGTTCTTTAGGAAAAGCACTGAGAAATGGGAGTAAAATGAGAGGCAGATGACCAGGACTGTAAGACTACTAGAGATAATACCAGGACTGGTAGAAGGAACTGGGACTATTTGGAAGAAAAAAATTTAGAGTAGACATTTATCTGTGAGGCTGCTAAATGAAAGAGGATTAGACTTGTCCTCCATGGCTTCAGAGTCTCCAAACAAGTGTAAATTGCAGATGTTCATTTATTAAATATAACACTTCCTCTTTTTCTATTTTTTTGCTTTGCTGTGTTATTTACAAATTCAACAGCTTACTCAACAGTATTAAATATGCCTTCTCTGTTAAAGGAAATCTTTTTATTCCCTACCATCTATTACAATTAAAAATTTTGATTTAATATTTTATTTTTCCCCAATTAACATTCCTTTAAAATTTTTTTGAGTTCCAAATTCCTTCCCTCCCTCCCTTTCCCCACCATGAGAAGGCAAGGAATTTGAAATAGTTATACGAGTGCTGTCGTACAAAACATATTTCTATTTCCATGTCAGCCATGTTGTAAAACACAGACCAAAAAGACCCAAGAAAAATTAAAAAAGTAAGGAAGTATGCTTCAATCTGCATTCAGATTCCATCAGTTCTTTATCTGGAGATAGACAGCATTTTTCATCACTAAGTCCTTCAGAACTGTCTCGGATCATTGTGTTGCTGAGAAAAGCTAAGTCATTCACAGTTGATCATCATATGATATTCCTATTATTATGTACAATATTCTCCAGGGTTTTGCTCATTTTGCTTTGCATCAGTTCATGCAAAATTTCCCCATCTTTCTGAGAGCATCCTGCTCATCACTTCTTGTAGCACAACAGAAACCATCACAATTATATACAAAAATCTGTTCAGTCATTCCCAAATTGATCGACATCTCAATTTCCAATTCTTTGTTATACTTTTGTTATAAATATTTTTGTACATATAGATCCTTTTCTTCTTCTTCTTTTTTAAACTCGTTAGGATGCAGACCTAGTCGTGGCATTGCTTCATCAAAGGGTATGATGCTTTGGGCACAATTCCAAACTGTTTTACAGGATGGCTGAATTAGTATACCACTTCACCAACAATGCATTAGTCTCAATTTTCTTATTGTTATTTTCTTTTTCTGTCATATTAGCCAACTTGAGAGGTACAGGGGTACAGGGTGGCAGCTCAGAGTTGTTTTAATTAGAATTTCTCTAATAGTGATTTATACAGTATATTTTCATGTAACTATAGATAGCTTTGATCATTTCATCTAAAAACTGCCTGTGTATGTCCTTTGACCATTTGTGAACTGAGGAATAGTTCTTATTTCTATAAATCTGATTCAGGTCTCTACACATCTGAGAAATGAAGTCTGTATCAGAAAACTTGTTAAAATTTTTTTCCCATTTATGATTACTACATATTTCCCTCAATCCTATTTTTCCCATTTATCCTATTCTTGCTCTTTTTTTACCATCCATCCTTAAATGTAGTCAAAAGATTCTAACACCTCTCCCAATCATCTCTCCCTTTTATCAGCATCACCCCCCCCCCCCCCCCAACCCCTTCACCTCCTACTTTCCCATATGGAAAGAAAGATTTCTATAGCCAATTGAGTGCATATGTTATTCCCTCTTTGTGACAATTCCAATGAGAGTAAGGCTCATATACTCCCCTTGCTCTCTATCTTCCCCCATCACTGTATAAGCTCTTTCACACCTACTTCTTTTATATCAGATAATCTGCCCCATTCTCCCTCTCCCTTTCCCCTTCTCCCAGTGCATTCCTCTCTCACCCCTTAATGATACATATATATGTATATATATATATATATATAATATGAAATCAAATTTAACTCATACTTGTGTTCTCTATGTATACTCTTTCTAACTGCCCTAACAATGAGAACATTTTAAGGAGTTAAGGAGTTTAAGTATTATTTTCCCATGTAGAAATGTAAACAGTGTGATCTTTTTGAAACCCTTATGATTTCTCTTTCCTGTTTACCTTTTTATACGCCTCTTGAGTCCTGTATTTGAAAGTCAACTTTTCTATCAGCTCCAGCCTGTTTTATCAGGAATGCTTGAAAGTTCTCTATTTCAATGAATTTCCACTTCTGCCCCTGAAGGATTACACTGTTTTGCTGGGTATAATCCTAGCTTTTTTGCCCTCTGGAATATCATATTCCAAGCCCTCTGATCCAGGAATACAGAAACTAAGTCTTACGCTATACTGAATGTGGATCTACAATATTTTAACTGTCTCATTTTGGCTGCTTACAATATTTTCTCCTTGGTCCGGGAGCTCTAGAATTTGGATAGGTTATCCTTGGGAATTGTCATTTTGGGATCTCTTTCAGGAGGTGATTGGTGGATTCTATCAGGATCTATTTTACATTCTTGTTCTAGGAGATAAAGGCAGTTTTCTTTAAGTTTCTTGAAAGATAATGTTTAGGTTCTTTTTTGATCATAGCTTTCAGGCAATCCAATAATTGTTAAATTATCTCTCCTGTAACTATTTACCAAAAAGTCAAATTTTCTCCCAATAAGATATATTCTACATTTTCTTCCTTCTTAAAAATTTTGTTTTATTGTTTCTTTATATTTCATAAAGTCGTTAGCTTCCACTTGCCCAATTCTAATTTTTAAGAAATTATTTTCTTCAATGAGCTTTTATAATTCCTTTTCCATCTGACTAATTCTACTTTTTAAGGTACTCTCTTCTTCAGTAAATTTTTCTACTTTTTTTTTCCATTTGGCCAATTCTGCTTTTCAAGGCATTCTTCTCTTCATTGGAGTTTTGTATCTCTTTTATCATTTGACCTGTTTTTTAAGGTATTGTTTTCTTCAGTTGTTTTTTTTTCTGGGGAGGGCGGAGAGGAGGTATGTGTGAATCTTACTCTCATCAAAATTGGCTGAAAGAAAAAATAAGGTACACACTCAATCGGGTACAGAAATCTATCTTACCCTACAGGAAAGTAGAAAGGGAAGACAATAAGAGAATGGGGGGGGGGAGGTCAGACTGGAGGAAGATATAGTCAGAAACAAAACACTTTTGAAGAGAGACAGGGTGAAAAGAGAGAAAGAACAGAATAAATGGGAGTAGGAGGAATAGGATGGAGGAAAATACAGTTAGCAACAGTAACTGTGAAAAAAAATTTGAAGTTTCCCTGATTAAGGCATCATTTCTCTAACATATAGAGAATTGTGTCATATTTATAAAAATAAGAGCCATTCCCTAAATGATAAATGATCAAAAGATATAATCAGTTTTCAGATGAAGTAATTAAAATTATCTGTAACTATATGAAAAAATACCCTAATTCACTATTGATTGGAGAAATGCAAATGAAAGCCATTCTGAGGTACTACCTCATACCTATTACATTGGCTAATAGGACAGAAAAGGTAAATGACAAACGTTGGAGGGGATGTGGGAAAAAAGAGACATTAATGTACTGTTGGTGGAGTTGTGAACTGATTCAACAATTCTATAGAGCAATTTGGAACTAGGCTCAAAGGGTTATAACATCCATGCATACACTTTGACCTAGCAATACCACTATCAGGTCTGTATCCCAAAAGACAGGAAATGACCTCTATGTACAAAGGTATTTATAGCAGTTCTTTTCTGGGGGTAAAGAATTAGAAATTGAGAGGATACTCATCAACTGGGGAATGACTGAACAAGGGGTGTATAATTATGATGGAATACTATTATACTATAAGAAATGATGAGCAGGATGCTCTCAGAAAAAACCTAGAAAGACTTGCATGGGCCAATGCAAAGCATAATGTACTGGGTACAAAGTAACACCAATATTGTAAGATGACCAGCTGTGAATGACGTAGCTATTCTCGCAAAACAACCAACACAACTCTGAAGGATTTAGGATGAAAAAAGCTATATATCCCCAGAGAAAGAACTGAGAGTGTCTAATCTCTTTTTTAAACTTCCTTTATTTTTCTTGAGTTTTTAAAAATGTTTTTATTTTACAACATGACTGTTATGGATGTGTTTTACATGACTGCACATATATAACCTCTATGGAATTACTTGATCTCTCAATGGGGGAAGGGAAGGGGGAGTAGAGAGAGAAAGAGAAATAATTCGGAACTCAAAGGTTTAAAAACAAATGTTAATTATTTTTACAAGTAAGTGGGGAAAAATTAAATGTTAAATAAATGCAAAAAAGAAAAGTAGTTTTCCTTAACAAGGGAGAAGGTGCTTGACTTGCCATTCTTGTTCCCAGAATATTTCAATCCCAAGGATGTCACTATTCCTCCACTAATTAGACATGCATCACTCATTTCGTACCTCTCTCCCTATTACTGTGTATCTCTTCTCCCTTTTCTGACATTAATCTTTCAACACTTTACACTACTCAATTTATTCTCTCTTCTCAACCTAGTTTTAAAACTATAAATTGAGGGGTAGCTAAGTGGCACAATGAAGACCCCAGAGGACCTGAGTTCAAATTCAGCTTTCAGACCCCTGACACATACTAGCTATGTGACCTTGGGCAAGTCACTTACTTAACCCCTATTGCCTCGCCTCCCCTCTCAAAAACACACACACACACACACACACACACACACACACACACACACACACACAAAAACCTCAAAATATAAATTGTTCAGCTTTACTAAGTTTGTGCAAAGGTAATAGTGTCCACAGTTCAGTTCTGCCCTTGTGCTTGAAATAAAAATCCTTTGGCTAAGTATGAAAATGCAGCACACTGGGTTAATTCTTCAACAACTCTTTTCTATGTTGGCTGACTTCCACCTTATCACTGTCCTTTCCAAAATATGGTGCCCAGAAATGAACACTCTAGAGGTGGCCTGACCAAGGCTGAACACATTAAGACCATCAACTCATCAGTACCTCAGATCTATGACTGCAGCCTCATATTCCATTAGGCTTTTTTTTTGCTGCTATATCATCACATTGTTGACCTGTTTAACTATCAGATCATTAAACCCCACCTATCTTTTTTTTAAAAATTAATTTATTTAACTTTTAACATTCATTTTCACAAAATTTTAGGTTCCACATTTTCTCCCCTTTTGTCCCCTCCCCCCACCCCAAAACACCGAGCGTTCTAATTGCCTCGGTCTGCCATTCTGCCCTCCCTCCCTCCCCACCCCTTCCCTTTGGAAGGCAAGCAATTCAATATAGGCCAGATCTGTGTAGTTTTGGAAATGACTTCCATAATAGTAGTGCTGTGTAAGAACTAATTATATTTCCCTCCATCCTATCCTGTCCCCCATTACTTCTGTTCTCTCTTTTGATCCGGACCCTCCCCATGAGTGTTGACCTCAAATTGCTCCCTCCTCCCCGTGCCCTCCCTTCCATTATCCCCCCCACCCTGCTTATCCCCTTATCCCCCACTTTCCTGTATTGTAAGATAGGTTTTCATACCAAAATGACTGTGCATTTTATTCCTTCCTTTAGTGGAATGTGATGAGAGTAAACTTCATGTTTTTCTCTCACCTCCCCTCTATTTCCCTTCACTAAAAAGTCTTTTGCTTGCCTCTTTTGTGAGAGATAATTTGCCCCATTCCATTTCTCCCTTTCTCCTCCCAATATATTTCTCTCTCACTGCTTGATTTCATTTTTTTTTAAAGATATGATCCCCTCCTCTTCAGTTCACTCTGTGCACTCTGTCTCTGTGTGTACGTGTGTGTGTGCATGTGTGTGTGTGTTATCCCACCCTGTACCCAGATGCTGAATAGTTTCAAGAGTTACAAATATTGTCTTTCCATGTAGGAATGTAAACAGTTCAACTTTTGTAAAGTCCCTTATGACTTCTCTTTGCTATTTACTTTTTCATGCTTCTCTTCATTCTTGTGTTTGAAAGTCAAATTTTCTTTTCAGCTCTGGTCTTTTCATCAAGAATGCTTGAAAATCCTCTATTTCATTGAAAGACCAATTTTTCCCCTGAAGTATTATATTCAGTTTTGCTGGGTAGGTGATTCTTGGTTTTAGTCCTAGTTCCTTTGACTTCTGGAATATCCTATTCCACGCCTTTTGATCCCTTAATGTGGAAGCTGCTAGATCTTGTGTTATCCTGATTGTATTTCCACAATACTTGAATTGTTTCTTTCTAGCTGCTTGCAATATTTTCTCCTTGATCTGGGAACTCTGGAATTTGGCCACAATGTTCCTAGGAGTTTCTCTTTTTGGATCTCTTTCAGGTGGTGATCTGTGGATTCCTTGAATACTTATTTTGCCCTCTGGTTCTAGAATCTCAGGGCAGTTTTCCTTGATAATTTCATGAAAGATGGTGTCTAGGCTCTTTTTTTGATCATGGCTTTCAGGTAGGCCCATAATTTTTAAATTGTCTCTCCTGGATCTATTTTCCAGGTCAGCTGTTTTTCCAATGAGATATTTCACATTATCTTCCATTTTTTCATTCTTTTGGTTTTGTTTTGTGATTTCTTGGTTTCTCATAAAGTCATTAGCCTCCATCTGTTCCCTTCTAATTTTGAAAGAACTATTTTCTTCAGTGAGCTTTTGAACCTCCTTTTCTATTTGGCTAATTCTGCTTTTGAAAGCATTCTTCTCCTCATTGGCTTCTTGAACCTCTTGTGCCAATTGAGTGAGCCTATTTTTCAAGGTGTTATTTTCTTCAGCATTTTTTTGGGTCTCCTTTAGCAGGGAGCTGATCTGCTGTTCATGCTTTGACTGCATGTCTCTCATTTCTCTTCCCAGCTTTTCTTCCACCTCTCTAACTTGATTTTCTATGAGCCCTTCTATGGCCTGAGCCCATTGAGTGGGCTGGGATATAGAGGCCTTGACTTCTGTGTCTTTGCCTGATGGTAAGCATTGTTCTTCCTCATCAGAAAGGAAGGGAGGAAATGCCTGTTTCCCAAGAAAGTAACCCTCTATAGTCTTATTTCTTTTCCCTTTTCTGGGCATTTTCCCAGCCAGTGACTTGACCTCTGAATATTCTCCTCATACCTACCTCGCCTCCGGATCCTCCCAGCCAGCGCTTGGGGTTTGAGATTCAAATGCTGCTTGCAAGCCTCAGGGCCTTTGGTGGGGGCAAGGCTGCTATTCAGCGCGAGATTAAGTTCAGGTGCTCAGGTGGGGGCAGGGCCGCTTCACGGGCTCAGTTCCCTCAGGGGGTTTATGCAGAGACCTTCAACAATGGATCCAGGCTCCTGCCTGCTTGGGGAGCCCAGGTCTGCTCCCGTCTCCACTGTTGCCTCCCGAGGGGCCTGAGTTATGGGGGCACCCCACTCCCCTCTCGACCCGCCAAAGAGACCCTCTCACCCCGCCAAAGAGACCCTCTCACCGACCCTCGTCACCTGTGGGTGGAGGGACCCGCGTGGCCGCTGGAGATTCCGTCCCTGAAGCCTGCTCGGATCTTTTCCTCTCGGTGTGGCGGCCGCAGCAGGGCTGTACTCAGCTCCCAGTCCCGGCGCCCAGTCCGCGGCGCGAAGGACCTTTTGTGAGAGGTTTGCAGGTCTCTGTGGAACAGAAATCTCCCTCGCTCCAATGTTCTGTGGCCTCTGGGTGCAGAATTCGCCGTGAGTTACTTTTTTGTAGATGTTCTATGGGTTGTGGGTTCAGAGCTATGTGTATGTGCGTCTTTCTACTCCACCATCTTGGCTCTGCCCCCCCCACCTATCTTTTTCAAAGTGATATTCAGCCATACTTTTCCATCTTGTACTTAAAAAAAAAAAGTTTTATTGAAGAAATTTGTCTTTACATTAGTTATTTCCAAGTACTTTCAGAATGAATCCTCCCCTCTCCTGTGACAAAGAACAATGAAGCAAAAACATTTAATATAGAAACCTTTCTAAGACTACATAAATACTTTGTGCCCCACAGTACCGTATCCCACTTTTCTGCCATGAGGAGGCAAGGTATGTTTTACCTTTCCTCATGGACTTTTCCCCATTACTTCAGAGTTCAACTTCCTTTTAGTGATTTTTCATTTACATTGTTGTTCCTTACTGGGCCTGACCTGACTCAGACTAGGAGGGGGACTGTCCTGTGTCACATATTGGAATGAAAAGAGACGCCTAGATCATTCAACACTAACAAAAGGATATTTAGTCACAACAGAAGGATATTCAATAAGGACACACACTAAGGCCACCTGAGCTCATTTAGCATAAAGAAGCTCGATTGCAGGAGTTGCCCATTGTGGTCCACTAATCAAGAACACTTTTAAGTTCCTCATGGCTGCTTTCTATTCTGACAACCAGAAGTGATGTCAAAAGCCTGAAGCCTGTACTGTAGTCCCTTAAGCTATCCAATTACCAAGAATGGCTTCATTATCTTTCATGAGAACACTTGGCCATTAGGTCATTCACAACTAGGGACAGTTTTGACTCCTCTCTGCTCATATTTCTATCTTTAATTTTGTCCTTGTCCTATTACCAATTTCTAGTGAAATAAGTGAAATAACAACAGGAAGATGGGGTATTCTTGCTTTACCTTTCTCTACTGTTTCTCCATTTCAATGCTAGATCTTTGTTCAAAATATATGCTTCCAATATCAGGTATTCATTTTAAAAAATCAGAGACAATGTTTATTTTCATAGGAACCTTTAAGACGACCATGGATAAAGCTATATTCCAGATAAAATCATATTCCCCACATAGTGACATAATTCTTCTCTGACTCTATCTACCATGCCCCAGAAACCTCTCCATTCTGGAAGTTTCATAAACTGGAATTACCCTCTGCCTCTTCAACCTCTCCCTCTGATTCCTCCCAGAATCTCCATTTTAAGAAAGATGACAAGATCATAGAGATCTTTATCACTCCAGATTCTTCTCCCAGCTTCCTTTACCAAGCTCTAGTGCCAGGTACTTACATCTCCTCCTCTCTGCCCCTCCTCCACATCTCAGCTTCCTTTAATAAGGTGACGTTTTAGATTTTTCCCTCCATCAAAACTTAAAAGTGTTGGGTTTTGCTTTTAGTATTTATTAGACTATAGAAGAATTTAGTACTTTGATTGTACCTAAAGGCAATATAATCTGCTAATGGAGCACACCTTAATATGTTTAGGGAATATTCCTAACTATTGACCCAAAAAGACTTTCTTTGTGCACAGATCTTTCTCATGATAAGACAGTAAAGGGTACAAAGAAATACGTCACTTGATACTGACTGAAAATGCTGAGGCGGAAAAAACAAACTAATGATAATTTTAGTTTGATAATTAGTTTAGCATCATTTGCTCAAAAAACTGCAGTTTTACTAAAACTAAAACAGTCTTCAAACATTAGGTACTCACATCTCCTCCTCCCTGTCCCCCCCTCCATCTTCCAGCTTTCTTTTATAAGCTGTCTTTCTACGATTCAGTTTGTATTTGTATTTCCAGAATTTAGCACAGTTCTTGGCATTTTCCACAGCGAAAGGAGGAAAGGGGTGAAAACACTATTCCATCACACCAGGTCTCCTGCCTCTGCTGGAAGAGGAGAAACACAATTCCATCAAGCACCAGACTACTTTCTAGGAAAGAGGAGAAAGGCCATTCCAACAAATCTCCAGTCTTGCTCCAAGCAAGTATCTATTCAACTGAACTGCAAGATTCCACCCAGAGACCTAATGACCATGAAAATCTACTCAAACTCATCCCTCAGAGACAAACTCTCCCCATTTCAGCAAATCCTGTCTCCCCAGCTGTCACTCCATTCCTACCTACTACTCCTATTCTTACTTCCCCTTCAACCCCAAGCCCCCCAAATCCCACTCTAAAGCTGCCTATGCCTCCCACTGTTTTCTCTAGAATGCCTGCTCCACAGGCAACAAACTTACTCCATTCTAAATCTTTTACTTTTCCATTCGCTAAAACCTGGCTCCCTTCTGATAACACAGCTTCCCTTGGCCACCCTTTCCAGCACTGGTTGTATTTCCAAGCCCCAACTCAGTAGCTGAAGTAGAGGAGTTGGAAAACTTCTTACTCTCCATTGCCATTTCCAGATTTTCCCCCTCCACCATCACTCAGTAATCTTTCCTCTTTTGAGGATCACTCAATTCATATCTAATTGCCCAATAAAATTCTGCTAGCTGTTGTCTACCAAGCTCCAAGAGGAACTTCCACTTTTCCCTCCATGATTTCAATGCCTAGCTGACAATCTTTCTTCCCAAATGCCTGCCCTCAAACTAGGTCAACATGCACACGGATACTCCTTCTAACACCTTAACCTCTCAGTTCTTCAACTTATTACTTTCTCATGACCTTCATCCCACCTCAGCTACAGAAATGGTCAGAACCTTGATCTTGCCATCACTTACAAAAGCATTACTTCCATGTTTATGAACTCTGAAATTCCCTTATCTGATAATGCTATCTTGGCATTCTTTCTCTCCCCAAAACAAATTCTATTCTCCATTAACACCATAGCCTTGAAAATCCTGATATTCAGTTGTCTCCCAAAGCATCACCTTTACTCTAGCTACACTCCCCTCTTTTCTGAGAGGGTCTTCTTCCCTGCTCATCTCAATTTATCCATATGCCACTATCCCATGGGAAAACCTGGCTTTTCCAGCAAAAGCAATCCCCTCTACACATACAAGTGATACCACTGCATGTTCTCTTCAGTAAACTGCCTCCTCTATCATCCCTACTTTGTCACTTATCTACAATTTCTCCCTGTCTACTTCCAGATTACCTAAAAACATGCCTAGGTCCCCCCATCCTCAAAAACTCTCATTTGATCTATCTCTATTTCAGTTAGCTACTGTCCCTCATCTCTCCTATCTTTTGTGGCTACATTCCTCGGGAAGGTCACTAGGTGTCTCTACTGCCTCTCTGCTTATTTTCTTAACTTTCTACAGTCTTGTTTCTGATCTCACCTCTCCTCTGACACTGCTACCATCTTGGTTCTGGAGGGTATCATCTCTTAACTGGATTGTTGCAATAGCTTCGTTAAATCCATCTGCTGGACAGATAATTTTCCTAAAATGATCTTCTAAAGCTCAGACTTAAACACGTCATTACCCTACTCAATAAACTCCAGTGGCTCCCTATCACCTCCTTATCAAATATAAAATTTTCTATTTGGCATTCAAAGTCCTTTCTAACCTGCCTCCTTCACCTTCCTGTTCTTCTGGACCCTCCAGGCTTAAGACTGATTATCAATAGCAACTGTTGCTGTTTTCCTCCCAGCCTGATGTAGTTATTTTTCTTTGACTCTCTAAAGAAGCCATCCCCTGAATACTTCCTAAACAGGCCTATTTACTGAATGGCCTCACCCTAAGTGAGTAACTGCACTGACTTTGGCTTAAAGGGGCCAAGGTCTCCCATTGCATCCTGGGCCATCTCCAGTCATCCTGATGAATATCTGATCACTGCATTCAGAAGGCTCTGGAGGAGAAATGAGGCTGGTGACCTTGCACAGATCTCCCTCACTCAAAACAGTCAAGTGCAAGTCATATCATTTCTCTGATGGCATGGTCTTCTTTGGCAACTAAGGATAAACACAACAACAATACACTACACCCTCCCATGTACCCAGTCAAGGTACTCCATGTCCCAACTGTGAGCATTTTTACTTGCTATCTTTGAAGCATGAAATACTTTCATCCCTCCTCATCTTAGCTCCATGACTTCCCCAGCATCCTTCAAGTTCTAGATAAAATCCATTTTACAGGGAGTCTTTCCCAATCTCTCTTTAGAACTTGTGTCTTCCTTTTTTTATTTCCTATTTATTCCACATCTATGTAGTTTGTACATTTATTTGAATACTGACTCTCTCATTAGATTGTGAGCTCCTCAAGGGTATGGATTGTCTTTTGTCTTGGTATACCTACTGTTCGGCATGGTACAGGTTCTTAATAAATGTTTCCTGACAAACTGATCAGTATAGACTTGACTTGAAAAATGATTGGAAAGGTAGTTGGCAGCTCTATTGTGGAGTGTCTTAAGATTCCAGGCTAACGAGTTTATATTTTATCTTAGAGACAGTAAGGAGCCATGATGATTAGGGATGGGGAAGGTCAGATTTGTTTTAGGAGTATCAATTTGGTATTTGTGTGGAGGACAGACTGGAGGCATCGAGAAAAATTAGCAGGCTTTTGCAATAGTTGTGGCAAGAGATGATGAGGGTCAACTAAAAAAAAAAAGATTTGTATGAGTGAAATGGAAAAAAAATGGAAATAGGATCAACAAGACCTAGGAACTGGTTGAATGGGTAAAACGGAAAATGTTAAAAAAAAAAAAAGGGGTGGGGGAAGCCAGGGTTAATTCCAGGATTTGGAATCCAGTTTCCACATCTCTAAAATGGGAGTAATAAGTGTTATAACTACCTTACAAGCCTGTTATAAAAATCAAATGCAATAAAGTACATAAGATGCGCTATAAACTTTACATATAATGCAATATCAATATAGTTACACTACTAAACCTCCCTTTTTCATTTCTCAATCTTGTACTTGTTTCTGAAACCAAGAGTAAATAACTTAAGCTCCTTGATGACAGGTACTATTTGATTTTTTGTTTTTGTATTCCCACTGGCCAGAACATAATACCCACTTTACCAAATGTAACCTAATATTATATTTTGCTCACCATTCTAACTTGCTGAAATCTTTTTGCATCCTGATATCTAACAAGTGGCACTTAAAGTTACTTTTTCATGGTACTTTACCATTCCTCAATATGACAGGTATTTTAATTCTCTTTCCATCCTTTTCAATGCCTACTCTACCTCAAGGGGCAGTACGTGGTGAAGTGGAGAGAGTGGCCAGGCCTGGAGCAAGGAAGATCTAAGTTTAAATCAGGCCCCAGACATTTACTAGCTGTGACCCTGGGCAAGTCACTTTACCCTGTTTGCCTCAGTTTCCTCATCTGTAAAATAAGCTGGAGAAGGAAATGGCAAACTCTAGTATCTTTACCAAGAAAATTGCAGATAGGGCCACAACTGAAAAACTTTACCTTACCCTTCTTCCCTTAATGCTGTCACTCAAGATATTAGCTGATCGTTATGACAGCTCAAATTTTATACATAAAGTATTTGCCTAAAAGTCCTACATGGAAAATCAGGAAAGAAAAATAAACCAATACGCAAATCACAGAAATCTCACTGTGCAAATATCCAAATAAGGATTATTACATAAATTTCACATTACTTAAATGATTTTAAAAAATATAACATAAAAATGACATTACTGTGCTTTCAGTTCTTAAGTAATAGCATCCCCAAAATATGCATACTTATTACATTACATGTCTTGATAATCTTGTAAAAGGTTCTTAAAAACAACTGACTATACTGTAAATCTTACTTAGTTCTTTTTCCCCACTTTTGAATACAGGATTTTAAAACCTACTATTTTCAAAATCTTCCCTAGGACCTAGGTAATGACAGTAAGAAATTTTAATGTGCAGCAGTGAACCAAAATGTGTGGCAGTGATTCTAATATCAAAAGACAAACTGTTCTCACAGAATATCTCGAAGAGCTCAAACGTGGTTCTACCAATACACATTCTGGAGTTACTTTTTTTCCTTCAGGTCTCCTGATTTCCAGAGGAGAGCAAATGCTCAAATAACTGCACACACCAGGCTCCCTTAAAGTGTAAAGGATGGCATTTTTGAATAACAAATGCTTCTTTTCAGGCTCATCTTGAAATAATTCTCTCATTTGTTTCCCCAAATACATTTTTGGGTTGAATTTGGGATTGGAAAGTTGAGATCGCTAGTAATGTTAGATTTCTTTCTAGCATCATACATTCATACTTCTGAAAACAAAAAATTATTTCCATATGTTCAAGAAGACTAAGAAAAATCACCCCCAAATCAGGTAACGTGGACTTTTGGTAAACCCCAACAAAAACAAGCGCTGGGGAAGCATTCGGGAGTACCTTTCGGTCACCTTACTCCTTACATTTATCTCAAGGAGACAAGATTTGTAGATGGAAATGCTCAGCCCCCTCCCTCCGCCCCCACTCAGAAGTCTACCAAACTTTGGAAAACTCCAAGCGTGCTGGCAAAGTCCTGCCCCCCCCCCCCGGAGGGCCCGGCCGAGAGCGAGCCCGGCTTTCAGGGGGGTAGAAGGGAAAAACCCAGGTCCTCAGCCGGGCAGGGCTTTCTTCGGCCACGCTCGTCTCGAAGCACCCCGGCAAGGAGGCAGCAGGAGGGCAACAGCCTGCTCTGCTCCGCGGAGTGAGACGATCTTGGGGGTCATCGCTTCAGCTCCCAGGTAAACCCCACGTTAACCAGGGAAGTCCCGGGAGCCCCCGGCCAGAGGCGCAGTCTGGAAGGGCCAGGCTGAGGCCTGGGGGGCGCCCCTAGGCCGGACCCGGCCAGGGAGGCCTATCTCTGCCAGGCAGCGGCCCGACTTACCTCGGCATCTTCTTTGGACTGCGGGAGGGTGGGAAACTCCAACTTCACGTCCTCCATGGCCCCGGCCAGCCGGTTGGTGCGGTCTGGAGGGCCAGCCGGCTGTCCAGCCCGTAACCCTCAGGCAGGGAGCGACGGCTGCGGCAGACGAGACGGCCGGGGGGTGGGGGGGTGCGGGCTGGCTACTGACACACCAAGGCCACTGGTTCCCGGCGACTCCGGCGGCTGCGACGGCGGCGCGGCTGAGCGTTGGGAGGCTCGTGCTCCGCCGCCATGCTGCTCCTGCTCACCCCACCCCCCCTACCCCGCCCCTTCGGCCTCCCGCACTCCCAGGCAGCACGGTTCACTTCAGCCCGGCCTAGGCAGCGACCCAGACCTCCCCGCGCCTGCCCAACCAGCGCAGGGCCACGTACAGGGCTGGCCTACCCTCCCGCCGCCGTGTCCCTGCGCCGGCCTTGGCCACGCCTCTCCCCCGGTCCAGCCAGCGGAGCTGACGTAGACACGCGGGCACTTCCTCCTGCCGCGGGCCGCTGCCGGGCAGGCCGAGCCACTGGACTCAGGAAGTGGGTCTCGGTTCAAGCTAGGCCATCCTGGCTCGTCCTTCCAGGCCCGGGAGTGCCAAGTTCCGTTTTTACCCAGTTGCCTCGCCGAACTGGCAGCCTGTTAAAATGCCCCACCACGGGATAAGCCCAGTAAATGGGGTGAGGCAGTCACCCTAGAATCCAAGGTCAGTCTTTTTTCCTTTCCACACGCCCCCTGCCTCACGCACATGAAGAGCATCAACATTGCAGTGTCTCCGTAGGAGTACAAACGAACTAAGTTCACTTTATTAACTTTTGTACAGCGTGAGGGGCGGCCCAGCCTGAATCCTGTGGGCAGGCTCTACCTCCCACCCGCTGGGTTGGACCTAGGGCAGGTCACTTAACCTTTCAGTGGCTCCAAGAAATCGCGAAGCAGATGCCAGATACATGGTGGTGGATGACGTTTCTCCACCAGATCGCTAGAAAAATGAAGTAAGTTTAGTAGAAAAGGTGTGAACGGTGCGACTTGCAAAAATGCCACACTACTGACACAATGACAAATCAAATTTTCTGTAGATTTTTTTTAAACCTTCTATAAGTAAGGAAAATATCTGTAAGGATCCGGCAATAATGTGAGGAAGAAGGCCCTTCACCAAGGCAGGCGGTAACTGAGCCTTACTTTCCAATCTCGGGTTTCATTTCAGTGGCCCTCCAGGTTGCCATTATGGGCAGTCATGCCTTCAACTTTTGTGAGGAACCTCTGGTCTGATTCCTGACAGTCTTCTTTTTATTCTATTATGCCCATGCCTTTTCTTTTTTCTTAAATATTTATACTGATTGGCTCAAGTGTCTGAAGGAAAAATTAAATCCCTTTTCCCCCTCTGTTACAGTAAGGGTGGCAAGTAACTGAATAGAGGAAAACATATTTGGACTATATAACTCAGTTTAGGTTCACAAAGAAAGGGAGGTCGTTTAGTCTCTCCTTTTCCTGAAAGGAGGCCAACAATTAGTGACTTGCTCAACAGTATACCAGTAATAGGTGATACTTGATCTTCTTAAGTTTTAACTAAAAAACAATCCTAAGAAAATTTAAGTAACAGGTTACCAAAACATTAAGTAGCTTTCAATATTTCAAGATGTAGTACCACATATTTTATGTAACTGTTGAAGAAAAAAGATTAAACCTTATGATTAATGTTTTATTATGACATCGAGTCAAAATCTTTCAAAAATAGACAACTCAGAGTAGAATGTCAGATGAAAGAAATGATTTAGCTGATCTTTGCCTATTAAAGCTAATTAACTGAAGCAAAATTTCAGCACTTTTTATGAGTAAACTGCAGCAGGGAAAAATAGTTTTAAGGATATATTCATACATATCCAAGATGATCTGGGAATCAACCTGAGAACCCAACACAGGCAGCCTCGTGGTGAAAAGAAGCAACCCTACTAAAGGCACTCTATCTCCTTGCTTACCAATTCACCCCCCAGCCCCAACTCTAGTTCCAAGGCTATCCCAGAATCAGGGACAGCCCAACACTGGCAAGAACTGCCATCGCCTGGGATGCCTTCCCACCTTGTTTTCCTTCTTCACCCAGGCTACTTGACTCAAAAAGCCTGGATAATATGTAAGTACCACCTGCCCTACCACTGCATCTTCTACTTACTTAACCTAGAGATCACTGGGCCCTGAAAACCAGCCCCATTGTTGCACACTCAGGACCTTCAAGACCTTCCTATCTACCCTGTGCTCTATTCCAATGTGAGCTTCTTGTGAACACTGTCTCAGTTTTACCATTTGTATCACCAAAACTTAGCACATAATAAATATACCTTACTTAGGTTTGAAATTAAAGTAAAATGAGACACTTGCAGAACATGTGACAATTAACAAAAAGGTTTACTTAGCCTTGGCAGAGGAAGGAAATTGAGCAGAAAAGGATATTCAAGCAAAGATACAGAATTGATTCCTTTGGGCTCAGTTTTACTGCTGCCATGTTACTCATGATGATCTGAGATCAGAAGCCTGAGAAAGAAGCCAGGTGACTATTGCTTCCCCAGCTTTTGTACTTATAGCATGAGGAATTAAAGTCTCAGTACCTTTTCAAGGAAAAAAATCTAGCCTTGGTAGGGCCTTAAAGATATTGCTCCTAACACAAACTCATTTTAATTAAATGAATTACCATTAACACAGTATTGAGAATACAAACTAATTGCTTTACGAAACATATCTGTTAAATACTATTAAGTGGCTTGCGCTGTAAGCAATCTCAGTGTATTTTCCACCCCCCTTCCACACTCTTTGTATGGGAAGTGTGATCATCGTAAGATGTAGCATCAGGGATCTTAGAAGTCATGCAGTCCAACATGGAAGTTTCTTTTAAAAAGGGCACACAATATTCAGCTAATGTTTGAAGGCTGTTTTCGTTTTAGTAAAACTGCAATTTTGAGCATGATGCTAAACTAATTATCAAACTAAAATTATCTTTAGTTGTTTTTTCACCCTCAGCATTTTTAGTAAGTATCAAATGTCATATTTCCTTGTAGCCTTTACTGTCTTATCATGGGGAAGATCTGTGCACAGAGAAAGTCTTTTTGGGTCAAAAGTTTGGAATATACCCTAAACATACTAAGGTGTGCTTCATTAGCAGGCTACCTTACCTTTAGGTACAATCAAAGTACTGAATTATTCCACAGTCTAATAACTACTAAAAGCAAAACCAAAACCCAAATATTTTCAATCCTGATGGGGAAAAAATTTCCCCCCTCAATTCAGGCAAGATTAGTTAAAAAAAATTTTTTTTAATGGAAGGAAACACTATGCACACAAGTTGATTTGAGAGGCACAGTAATGCATTATAATGTAAATGAAAATCCATGATTACTGACAGGTTTTGCTTTAAAACTAACTTTTAAATCCCTCAAATTCAAGAGACACTGATTTGGGCTATCATATATAAAACTTACCAAAAACCCAAAAAACCATGACAAATGTACTCTCAGTCAAGGCTACTATATTAAGAGGACTGAATCAAACAAATTTATTCAACTCTTTGGGATGAAGAACACAAGTAAAATAATATAAAATGTCATTTAAGAAAAGCTCTTTTGAAACTGATACCTCAAGTCATTTCAATATTTTACAAATTGTCCACAAAGTAACTATTTCAAAAATTCTTATCCAATTCATCTCATTTAATTTGCTGCAATAAATACAACACTGACAGATGTTTTTGTGCCAGTATTGTACATAGAATTAATGAATTATTACTATGTCATATGCTTTCAATGAGATCATATCCAATACATAATTTTCCTCAACTTTATTTTTATATTGTGCTAATATCTTTTAAGAATTATAACTTAGACAGGTTTATAGTCTAGTTTAGATTCCAACTTCTTAGAATCAGCCACTTTTCTGACTGCTTTCATGAAATCTTCCTGTACTACAAAATCATGATCAGCACGAATTGCAAACATACCTGTGAAGAATAAAGTAACATAATTAACAATGCAGCTATTTATTATTTTGTTTTTTCATATTTACTTTTTGTCCTAAAAGTGCCACCATTTAAAAAGATGAAGTATTTTTTCCAATCAAGGAAAGTGTACCTTTTCTCCCTCTCCCTTCCTGCTGAAAAAGGGGGGAAATTCCCCAAAACTCTTCTTATAAACATCAAGTGAAACAAGCTGCCACATAGATCATGACTCCCCCCCACCCCAATATGTCTCAATCTGTACTGAGTCCATCACCTCTCTAATTTCATGATGAATCCCCTGGAATCATAGTTGGTAATCGTGTTGATAGGCATTCCTAAATCTTTCAAAGTTGTCTTTATAATACTACTGTTATTGTATAAATTATTCTCCACCAGTTCCCATGTTTCCCTTTATCTTGCTTTTCACTCACCTACTCAAGTCCTGGCAATTTATTTAGCTTTTAACACCACAGCTGAACTTAAATCTCAAAGGTGTCACATTAATTTTCTTAGTGATCTCATGAAATAATTACTATTTTAAAAACAAGATATGGATGGCACAAAAATATCAGGTAGACTGAAAATGGGGATCACAAAGCAAGTCAATACTAGAACTAAAAACAAGATATAGAAAACTTGTATTTATAGAAATTTTACATAGAGCAATTCATCATTTTCTAACCCAATACCCTGCCCACTCTAGAATCATAAACTGCAAGAATTCATACGTTTATCAAATTACAGAAACAGAAGATAATTCAATTTGAAAAAATCTCTTACCTGCTTCAGTGCAAACATTTCTTAGATCTGCTCCATTAAAGCCATCTGAGAGTTTCACAATTGCTTCATAATCTAGTCATAAGGAATACTGGAAATTAACTGTATTATATTCAATCTCTTTCCAAAACTGAAAAGTTAGACTGAATTTCTTCCTTTGAAATAGGGGACCTTTGTCATTTTTATTAATATATCATAAGAATACTAAAAATTATCTCATTTATTATCCTGGATTATACTTTTTAAGAGTACAAATCAGCAATAATTGAGGTTTTAAATCAGAAAATAAATTAACTTCCAAAACCATAACTTATTTCAATGTACTGGTTTGTATTGTTTCTAAGTGCTAGCTACTTGACAAGTAAAAGAGCTAAGAACTTTGTTAGTACAACAGTTCAGGCACTTGGTACACCAAGTGCCTAGTAGCAATTCAGGGATGTGCTATGCCCACTGGCAATGGTGTATTATTTTTGGCAGACTTGTTGAAGATTGGCAATTCCTGTTTGATATCATGAAAGTAAAAAACCATTATTAAGTATAACCCTTAATTGGGATAAAATTTATCCCAAGACCAAGAGCTCTCTATTCAAAGATTCTTATAGCAGTATAGTCAGTTTAGTTGTTTCAAAACAAAAAAAAGTTCTTCAGTTTTGAAAATTAGAATTTGTTCCAACACAACTGATATATAAGGGAACATTCTGAGCATGACTCAAATTTTGAGTCTGCTTCTGAGATTTCTTCCTCAAGAAACAGCAAGAAGCAGAAAACTACCAATTCACAATAACTGAAAAGCTACTATCCTCCTGAGACACCCACTTCTACAATGAAAACCTTTTTCAAGATAAACTGCTGTATTTATTGTATATCTTCTGCTGTATAAGCCCAGTGAACAGAGAAGGGTGCTCCACATCATCCCCATTTCCACCTGGACCTGCAGGGCTACTCCTACTTGCTTGCTCCTGCGGTCCTGAGATGTAGGCAGCACCCTGAGGTGACAGATGTCACTGCTTATTGTAGTAGTTCATTATAACATATATATATTTCTTAACTATTTGATATGTATAAAATCATGCTGTTATTAGGTTCTTATCTTTTATGTCACTGATGAAATTTTTGAGCACTTTCCCCCTCGGTCTCATTTTTCACATAAGCGTTATGGTTTTTATTAAACAGTTCTGCTGAGCAGGATGCTTTTTTGGGAATGCATATGTCAAATTATAGCAGAACTGATTGTAAATGCAAAAACTGATAATGACCTAAATGTCCAATACATGGGAATGGCTAAATAGTTGTAGTACTTTGATCTAATACCTGAGATCTTAACTGGGGAAGAGAATGTCAAAAAGAAGGTGATGTGATCAGACCTGCATTTCAGGAAGAAAATCATTCTGGCAGCTATGTAGAGGATGAACTGGCATGGGGAGAGACTTGAGGCAGGGAACTCAATTAGGAGGGCACTGCAATAATGTGAGGTGATGAGGCCCTGAACTAAGTTGTTGATTGTATGAGTAAAGAGAAAGGGCTGGATGCAAAAAATGCTATCAAAGCAGAAAGGGCAAGAATTGGAAACTGAATATGTGGTGGGAGGAGGAGTAATGAGTTGAAATTGACACTGAGGTCACAAACTTAGGAGATTGGAAGAATGGTAGTGTCACTGACAGAAAAGGACAAAAATTACCAGAAGGGTAGGTTTGGAGAAAATATAGTAAGCTGTGTTTTGGACATAAGTTTGAGATGTTTATGGACATTTAGTTTAAAATCTCCAACAGGTAGTTAGTAATGTGGTACTGGAATTGAAGCTTACTTCAATATACAGATCTGCACTGAGATAGTAACTGAATTCAAAAGAGATGATATCACTAAGAGAAAAGGTATAGGGTATAGAGAAAGAGGAAGAAACAAATTCCCCTAAGAGTCACTGTGCATGATATGGACAATGAGCCAATAAAGGAGACTGAGTTGTCAGTCAAATGGAAAAATGGGAGACTGTCATGAAAATCCAGTGGAGTGAGAGTATGAAAGAAAAGAAGGTATTGAACAATGTGAAATGTTGCAGAGAGATCAGGAAAGAAAAAAACTGAGAAAAGGTTGTTACATTTTTCAATTAAGAGATAACTGTTAACTTTAGAAAGAGCAATTTCATTTTTAAGTTGGAAGACATCGCAAAAGGTTTAGAAGAGTGAGAGAAAGAGGAAATATTGAATATAGACATTGTTCCCCCTAGGAATTTGGTTAGGGAAAGGCAAGACATAGGATGATAGCTTAAGGGAACATTTTTTAAGGATAAAAGAACCTTAAGCATGTTTGTAGGTAGCATGAAGAGACAACCAGGTAGGGTTTCTGATGGTTAGGAGTGGAGGGGATTGAAGGAGTGACCTGTTGGAGAAGATGGGATCAGAATTATCTCATTATCAGATACTGTAGGAAAAAAAGGAGAGCTCCTGGAAAATGGTATATTTCAGTAAAGTATGAGTTTAAAGGATGCGCTGAAACCGAAAGAAAAGTTCTGGAACAATCTCGCATAGAATGGGATAGGGAATCGATTACCGAAGAATGAAAATTGCCTCAGGCATCTCTCCTTTCTCACCAGGCTGTACTCATTTTGGATTTCTTTGGCTTCCTCACCATGGCCTCAAGTTAAGTACTTTCCTTTCCCCGCTCTATCTTCATCCCATTTCAGCTTTCTTTTTTGTCTTTCCCAGTTAAGTTTCTTAAGGACAGTGTCTATCTTTCTTTTTTGTATTTGTATCCCCAAAGCTGAGCACAGTGCCTGGAGATAGTAGGCACTAAATGTTTGCTATGACTCTAACCTTGCTGCAGCGAGGGCCTACTTGAGGTTACATAACAAAATTATGACGTAAATATTAACTTATTTATATGAAATAGTTATCAACTAAGTTTTATCGGCTCTATTTATGCCCAAAGTTATTTTTGGGAAATCAAAAACTTAATTTTTTAAAAGTACAGATCAAAGTATCCCAAAACTTTGAAGCATAACTTCTCTGTTATACAGTAAGTGATTTTGGCCAAATCTTAAAAACAACAGCAACAACAACAAAATACAGGTTAAGAATAATAAACCTATTAAGATTTTTAAAAACTCTGACAACTAAGGGAGAAGAAAAATTATGAAATTTACATATTTGTAATAATCATAACTAAACTGAGGTAAAAGTAAGCTTTATTTCTAATCTTTTTTTTTAAGGCTATATATGTATCACAACTCCTCAGAGATCAGTCTCAGCTAATTTTTATTTTAATTTCGTGGGAGAAATATCTTAATGCACTTTCCCCTCCTCCCTCCAAGAAAGTTATGGTAGTTTTTCCTTAAAAATATATTGAAAGAATAGTTGAAATGTGATTGGCTCAGAGAATTAAAAGCTATGGCTACTAACATCTTTCTTGCTTGACAAAACAATCACAAGAAGCTCCAGCTTCTTTCTAAAGCTTAGCTAGCAAACCATGAAACAATCAGAGGAAAGGGAGCTTCACTCAGCTGAGTCAAAAGCTACGATGTCCTCATCATATATCACTCTCCCTGGTTTGGCTAGCTAAATGTCCTAGGTGGAGCAGTGGAAAGAGGGCTGGGCCTAGAGTCAAGAAGACCTAAGTTAACATCTAATGTCAGATACACACTAGCTGTGTGATCCTGGGCAAGACACTTAACCCGTTTCCTCAATTGTAAAATGGGGATAGTAATAGCACCTACTTAAAATGGGATAATAGAAGGAGCTATGTAAATGTTTCTTCTCTTTCAATTCCTTTTCCCTTTTGATAACTGTTAAATTGCTTAAAAATCTCTCATTTTATTCTCATATTAAATCTAATTCACCAGGGGACTGGCCTGCCCCAGGCCTACCCTAAAAAAATACTTTAATTTGTAAAACACAAAAAAATCAGATTTTAGGTTATTTTTCATACCTATTTCACCATGTTTTGTGATAGGACCTGCATGAATCTTCAATATGTCTAATCTTGCTTGTTCATTTGGTAAATCAATATCTGAAATTAATAAATATTTGTTTAGTTGAATTTGAATCTTTAAAAAAAAAGGCTGTGAAAGAAAAAGAAAGGAACATATTTTAAAAAAGAAAAAGTTAACAGCTGAAGCTAACTTACGTATTTTTCTATCTAATCTTCCTGGACGCAACAAAGCAGGATCCAATGTGTCTGGTCTGTTGGTAGCCATGATCATTTTTACTCTGTGTAAAGTATCAAATCCATCCATCTGATTCAGTAACTAAGAACAAATTGAAAACCAAATATTTTAATAGTTTACTTGCGTGATAGCTTGAAATGTCTTCCTCTAAGCATTAAAGACATAAAATGACAAAAGGCCTAAATGGTTATTTCACTAATACCTTCTTTTATATTTTGCATAGAAGGAGACTTTCTTTTCTCAAAGTGTCAAGAAAGCAAAAGAATGGCAGGTGCTATTATGAAAATTTCTATATTTACAACCAGCCTTCATAAAACCCCTATATAAGGTTCAAGAATTATAAAACTAGAAGTACACATCTCATATAATAATGGATGTATATAAAGGCACTATTTCCTTTCCAAAGGCTATAGTGTGTTACATACAATTAAAATAAACAAAATATTTATATAATTGAAAGGAATCAAGTATTAAGGAGTAAGTACTTCTACAAGGTTTTGTTGAATAAATTTCACAGGAAGAAATTACACAATAAAATACAAGTTTAATAACAAACATGCATTTTCCCAATTTGTGTATTAACTGATCAGATGCTAATCACATAAAAATAAATGAAAAATCTGGGTTGTTTTTAATCTCAATTTATTAACAGACAATTTGTATACACTTTCCTCCGAATAGGCTCAATTAATTTTAAAATTTCATACCATTCTTATAAGGCAGCATACTTTGCAGCCATACAGTTACAAATCTGCCCTGCTGATATTAAATAACACTTTATTTACTTTCTAACTGCCAAATCCAAGGGTCCTTTTCAGTTCTTATATTCAACTTTTCTGTAGCATTTGATACTTCTGATTACCTCTCTTACAGAGAAGGGTGGAGAAGTCAAGGGAGTTGGTTTGAAAGACGTTGCACTCTTTAGCTTTTCCTCCTTCTTCTGTCTCTCTACCACCCTGTAGGTGGCTGACCTTGGTCCTCTGTCTTTCATTTCCTCTCTCTGACAATCTCATTTACTCCTATGACTTCAACTACCATTTTAATGAAGATGATATATACCTACAATATTCACCTAGTTGTACTTACTAACCTGAATATACTGGCAAATTCAACAGTCAAAACTTACTGCCCTTTACCTTTTACCTGTTCGTCTTCTTAATTTCACTGTTCTTGTCAGTGTCATCATTCATTCAGTTTCAAATGTTTGCAATCTTGGGGTGTTTGACTCTTATTGATAGTTGCTACGCTGGTATATTCCACATCCATAACATCTCTCACATCTGTTCTCTTTTCTCTAGTCCTACTGGCACTACTCTAATCCAAGTCCTCTTAATTTGTCTGGACTGTAACAGCAGCTTCCTCTCAGACCTTCCATTCACCACTACATCTGTCTTGCAAACAGCTCTTTATGCACAGGCTTGGTCATATCACTTCTCTGCTCAAAAAATCTTCAGGTGATTCCCTTTTAAGATGTCTCCCTTTTTAAAATGAGCATTTTTGGTCCACTTACACTTAAACTTCTAATAATGAAGCAGAAGGAAAAATTGTTATTGTGGTTTTAAAATAACTTCAAAAAAATATATAGCTTATTTTTTGCCACCAATATTCTAACACTGTTTTGGAATCCTAAGGGAAAATGTTTTAACCATACAAAATTATCAAAATAGAACCAGACACTGGCAAATAAACTTTTTATCTAAAAAAAAAAAGTTTCTAATTTAAATCTCTATTTAGAAATTTGAAATTTTCAATGTGTTGTCAGCCTCTAAATGTGAAATTTTAGGAAATATTCATGGTGTTTAATAACAAATGTAAAAAGACTTCCTTATAAGCCCCCTTTACAAAACCTTACCTCCATTAGAGTTCTCTGAATTTCTCTATCAGCTGAAGTACCCTCAGAAAAACGACGGCCACCTAAAGTGAATGTAAGATTTAGAAATTTGTACATATTTCTATTTCTTTTCATATCTAATTACAACAAAATAGAATTTATTTGAATAAACAAGACAATAATTTTTTTAAAGTTACACTGTCAAAGTTAGAACTAATATGCAATCTTTAATTTTACATTTTGTCAGTGTTCCTCAAATGCAAGTTTATTGTAACAGCCAAAGAAGCTGAATATTTAATTCCCCCATTCTATAGAGATAGCTGTAAAAAAAGGGGAGGGGGAAAAAAAATCAAATTTCTTCAGAATTTCAATCAAATACTTCTAAGCCTAAAATAAAATTTGAAAACAATTCATCTTACCAATAGCATCTATTTCATCCATGAAAATGATGCATGGCTGGTGATCCCTGGCATAATTGAACATTTCTCTGATCAAACGAGCACTTTCACCAATGTACTTGTCTACAATGGAACTGGATACAACCTGATGAAAAGAGAAAAATGAGATAAAAAGTGTAAAACATTTTTCATTGCAAAAACCATAAAAATTATGAAAAATTTACCTTACCTTTAAAAAATTGCAGTCCAGCTGGCTAGCAACAGCTCTTGCCAAGAGTGTTTTTCCTGTTCCTAGGAAGGATATTTAGAACGCCTGTTAATTAAATGTTTCCCATTTATCATTTTCTTGCACACAGGCCTTAATGAAAGCCTCAAACATAATTCTACTGCCAGGACCACACCTAAATAGATTTATAAGTACAACAATGTATACTTTCATGTTTGAATCTTTCCATAAGTCTTCTACACAGGGTCCAACATATGCTAGTCATGAAGACTCCTGAGAGATACCTCCCCATTACTCCAGCAAAGAGGGAAAGTAAAAACAAGGACAGAATACACTGTCTCCGGTGGAGGGACATTGTTGCAATAACCAACAATAGCTTCTCCATTTCCTTTCATTTGTTGGTGCCTCTATTCTTTGCATGACTCCAGAGCAAGAAATGAAAGCTTCTGTAAATACTCTACTACTCCCTTTGAATACTGGTAGGCCTTATGAGAAGACAAAGGCACTCTAGTTTAAAAGAAATGGGAGTATATTAGGGAACAGAGTTCTATGGGCATTCTCCAATAATTTGAGGGCTTCCTTAAAACCTCAAAGAAACGCTTAAATAGACTACAACAATTACAGCATATATAATAAACACTCAAAGTACATACTGACCTGGTGGTCCATACAGCAAACAACCTTTTGGAGGTATTATTCCTACACGCTGGAATAATTCAGGGTTTGTAAGGGGTAATTCTATTACCTAAGAAAAGAATAAAAAGGTACAAGGGAGAGAGAATGTTAGTAAAATTGCAGAAATGCTACGTTTTATTAAAAAGCTCTTTCATATAGATATGATTATGTATAGCTGCTGCTGAATGTTTTTTGTATTAGTGTTTCTATTAAACGCAATTGAATATTTTAAAAATCAAAATTTATCTATAGAAACAAACATCAAAATAGGCATATCACATTAACTATTTTGAGACCATCGTAAAAAAGATGAGAAAAATAGGGAATTAATTGACTATACTGTTACAAAAGACCACCATTAACTAAGTTCCTCAAAGGTGGTATTGAAAATTCATTTTCTACATCAACATTTATATTTAGACAACAGAAACCACAAGACAAGAACAAGCTAAAAAAATACAGATTTCACCTGTGATCTACATTCTCATGCTGTCAGTTGTCCAAAAGATGAAGAGATTATCAAAACACTGGGAATATGACAGTCTAAGAGTTGAGAGGATGGGAAAGCCATAAAACTCATAAACAGGCATGGGACTGTAATTGTCAATTCCAATTAATTAAGCAAAACTCATGACACACTAGTGTGCTTTGGCCAACTCTTCAAGGAACACTGCTCTATGGAGTTCCTACTTTCCTTCTGTTATACTGGCATTAAATTCAATTTTATAATAATATAAAGGTGTTTTAAGAAAGTAAGCTGATGAGTGGAATAGGCCTTGAACTCTTAACAGATTACGGGAATACAGATTAGTAAATGTGGGAATAAGTATCACATTATAATGAAATCAACAGGAAAATGTAAGTCACTTAACGATTTTTCAGGAACTATCTATTCTGTAAATCAAGATAAGTTTATAACTGATTTCACCTCTAAGAGGCTAAAAGAAAAGCCACTCCTAAAGTGAGTATTTTATTAAATAGCAGGAAATTAATAATACATTTTGAAGTATAGATACCTACCTTATTATTATTCCAAGGTTGATGGAGAAAATGAGATAGGATTAATGCCAAGATTAAATTACTTTAACAATTATAATGTAAAATAACCATGTGGTAGAACAAGACTTTTCCTTTTGGACATGACCTATGATTTCGGTAGGGAGTTCCTGCCAATGTAAGCCAGTACCTTCTCTGCAACTTATTGTTTTAGAAAGCTATCTGAGGTTCTAAACTATGAGCTGAGTTGTCCAGGGTCACACAGCCAATATATATCAGAAGTCAGGCTTGAATTCATATTTTCCTGATTCTAACACCAGTTCTCTATTCCTTTACTACATTATGTTGCTTCTTGAATGATAGTTAACACTTTGGGTTTTTTTCTTTTTCCTCCTGTCAGAGTCAAAGAAGAGACTTTTTCTGGTATCCATTTGTCTCCAAATTACCTAACAACATTAATATTTTTCAGGGTTAGCTTTCTCCTCTCATAGCTATAGACATAAACTGGTTCATTATAAGTGACTGCCATTTATTAACAGTACTGTCATACTGTTACTTCCTTCAGGCATCCTGAAACCATCACTATTTAATGTTAACTTTGGGAAAAACAGAACTATACCTCTCTTAATTCTCTGATTTGTTCAGAAAGCCCTCCAATCTCAGAATAAGAAACATTCCCAGGGTCTTCATGAGACATGTTGTAAACCAGAGGATCAACTTCTCTTGGCAAGTATCTGTAAGGTTAAAATAAGTATATTTATTTTAAAAGGCAAATTTTCTTTCAATCTACAGATATGGTTAAAAAAAAAAACAAGGTGAGGGGAAACTATCTTATGAAGAAATTATTCAAGGGAAAATGTTTTTAAATGTAGAAATAAACAGTCACTTAATTATTATGCCCTTTTTTATTGAGAGGGATTTTTATAGATCCATCCATCGGCTTAAATACTAATAATAACCATTAGAAAAAAAAGAGATCAAATTTTTTTATGTGATCAAGTCATAAATTTTTTAAGATAAACTTTACCTTCACGAAAACAGAAGGATGAACTATAACAAAATGGATTTTGAAACCTACCTCATGATAGTTAGTGTAGTCATATCCAGAGCAACTCTTGTCCCTGGCTTCAGCTTACTCTTGTCAAGCTAATTTTGGAAAGCAAAAAAGTGTGATATAAACATTAAATGAGGCAAAAATAAACATGACCTATGTGGGCAGTAAAAAGCTGAATTTTAGAAACAAAAAGTTTATTTTTACTCCTTCATTGCAAAGAATGCTAATATCACTGTATATCTTTTATCCTGATAGAAAGGCATATAACAGAAATTTCAGTGTATATCCCATTCTAAGTGACAGCCTGAAATAGTGGCTAGAAAGCCAGTGTCCGATTCAGAAAGATCCAAGTCCAAGCCTTGCCTAACACATACTGGCTATCTAATCTTGGGGAAAGTCATTTAGCTACTCAGTGTCCCTAGAAATTCTCTAAGACTAAAATTACAAATGGTTGCTGATATTAATAATAGTATGTATGAAGTACTTAAGGATTGCAAACTTTACACATATTGTTTCATATGATCCTATGTGATCACGTGAGGTAGTGAAGTAGTGATGCAGGTGTTGTTATCACCTTCATTTTACAGATGAGGGAACTTGCCCAGCACCACACAGCTACTATGTGTTCCTGACTCCAAGTTGTCTATCCACTACTCCATGCTGCCTCAAATCTGGATTGTTAGAATGAATTACCTCAATAACAGTTCTCAATATGTAATTATGGGTCTGGACAAAAATATTACTTCTCTACTTCCTATAAATATTGAACCCCTTTCTACAACACAAAGTTGTGCCATCAAATATTTTTACTGGTAAAGGTAACAGAATTGACAAATTAAATACTTTGTTGACCCTTGCCCTATTCTGTCCCCCAGAACAACCAAAAAAATTTTTGAGAACTGAGGATTTTTTTGAAAGGGTGTAGAGAAGGAATTAGAAAAAAATCAGAGATCATGGATGTACAGATTTAGCACTGGAAGGTCATCTAGTCCAAAGTCTTTGTTTTACAGATGAGGAAACTGAGGTCCAGAGAGGATAAGGGATTTGCCCAATGTAAAAAAAGCAGTAAGTGGCAGAAGCAGGATTTGAACCCTGGGCCTCTGACTTAAAATCTAATATTCTTTTCCTTTGAAGCACACTGCCATTACTACTACAGCAGTTTACTGAATGAATTTGAAAAAATCAGAGCTATTTCCCAAAGGATATTTTGTCCTCTAAAATTTTTCCTGCCTTCCTACATAATAAATTCTCTCCTAATTTGAATTTTTCAAAATCTTGCATCCTTAAAGTAAGAATGAAAGCAAAATAATAAAAGACTGTTGCAAATAAGAAGACTGGAGGTCCTTTACCTCTCCTCATTGCTTCCTACATTCCAAAGACTAAGGGCTGATTATTTTTCCATGAAAAACACAGTAGTGGCCACATAATAGCTATAGCAAAACAATTAGTGACATTCCTATGAAACTGTTAGCTTTTATTCACTGTGATACCATCTAGACATAATCTAGACATAAAAATACAAAATATTTAAGATTTTTAAAAAATATCTGTGGTTTTCTCCCCACTCCCTTAGACTAATATCCAAGAAAAACCAAAACCAATACCAACTAAGGTTCATGTGAAACTCTTTTGAATTTTCCTTTTTCGTACTGATGATAATTATCTATTAATAAAATTTTTTTTTTCAGTGTAGACAGTCTCTCCTATCCAAGTAGCTAATGGGAGAAAAAAAATGAAACAAAATGACTGCATGTAAAGGTGTTTGCTTCTGTAATAGTATTTCAAAGCCTAAAAACAAATTCATTTTGGATTACCTATGTTATATTATCATTGAAGCAGTACATTACAATACTAATGCACCACATTATTTGAAATTAGTAATTTTTTTTTTTATATTTTATCTACTGGGACAGTTGGAGACAGATAAAGAAAAAGTGATAGTCAAAATGAATTGAAGCTTTCTAGAATTTCTCCAGTATAGGTCTTTTATATGTCCAAAAAAAACACTGATAGGAGCTGAAGAGAGAAAATTTGAGCAGAAGGACCTAAAGAGAAAGAAAATGAAGAAGGAAAAAGAAGAGAACTGAAAGACTAGAACTTGAGAAAAAACAAAAGTGATAAGACAGGATAAGAGGTTATGTAAGACTATTACATGAACTTCAGTAGGTCATTTGCCTTTCTTTTCTCAGTTACCTCACCTAAGGTCCCTTTCAGCTCTTAATATCTGTTCCTAATTGGGGTATGATTATTAAGACGTTAATAAAGCAAAGAATCACTAAGGAGGAAACAATGATAACTCCCATCCAAAGATTTCCACAAGAAGTTTACATGTCAAGGAACAAAGAATGCGGCAAAGTGCTGTCAGGAGAATCTTGCAAGTGATCTTAATGTTTCTATTTCTGCAAAAGCCAACTTACGGTGTTGTCTATAGTCAAAGCATAGATTGGTCTCCCTCCTAAAAAGAGAATACCTGTCTACCATGCAGAAAGAATGCAAAAGATTTTAATATAACAGTGGAAAAAATAACCTAAAGAGGCAAAGGCAAAATCTGACCTCTGTTCAGAGGCTAGAAGGAGGACAAATGGGACATAGAGAGAGAAATGGAAAAAGTTTATAGATTCTTCCCAAAGAGGAAGGGGCAAAGCTTCAGAAAAGGATGAAGCTGCTTGCATTAAAGTACAAGGGTTCAAATTCTACTTCTGACACTAGTTGAGTGACCTCAGACAAATCTCTTACACTCCCCGAACCGCAGTTTCCTCACCTGTAAAATGAAGGGGTCAGACTAGATGGCTTCTCAGATCACTTCCAACTCTAGTTCTATGATTCTAATACTCCCTTGGGAGAAACCATCCAGTAAGGAACAGAATTAACCCTGTGATCCCTATGAAGGTGAAAACTGATGAGTGATAATGTTGACTGACTCTCACCAAAAGGTACTTAAGGCAGCTATTTTCTGACCTACGAAAAGCTTGCTACTTTCTTCCAGGTTCATGCATTCAGGACTTGACAACCTCCCTAATCAGATTGTCAAACCTGTTTAACACTACCTACTATGTTAGAAACATAAGAACAAATGATAGCTCCACAAGAACTCTAAAAGCACTGCCAAAGATCATGAAGAATTGGGCAATATGGTGGAGATGTTGGTATTTTCATTACAGCTGCTAGTGAACATAAGGGCCTTGGAAGACAAAAAGCAGATTCTGGAAAACAATTGTATTTTCCCTCCCTAAATTTCAGATGTTTATTCATTGTTAAACCCAATATGATTTCATGCAATAGGAGAGAAAATCTAACATTTCCTTATTTTATTCTCCAAGTAGAGGATAAAAAAGGTAATGAAGTCTCTCCTCAGTGCTCAAGTGCAGGAACCAAATGAAGGACCAGCCTCCTGTCCTGGTCCTAGAGACCAAGCCAGGATTAGACAGCCTCACACGACCAGAGGTGGACAGAGACAAGACCAAGAGACTAGCAGCCCTGATGGTGCTGCACTTGGCCCAGTAGCAATATTCTCTCCTCAAAGAAGTTAACCTTCTGATGCCAGATGTGGTATTAGAGTCTGAGGCAGTGCGACAGCTGGTTCAGGATGAGAAGACAGAGCCATAGGGGGAGATAGCTGATATTCCCAACCTCCAATATATTCTGGCCCCACCACATGAACCATTCATGGCAAGATGTCTGTGTGGGCTTTTGCTTATCCTAAGGCTCCTATTTTTTTCAACTTTCTCACCTCAAAGCATTCAGGCACTAAGGAAGAAAAGGAAGTGATCAGGAGTCAAGTCCACCTGAGTTAAACAGCCATTCTTCCTCTAAACTGGGGGCCAAAAAGCAAAGAAAGTCCTTGCCTCACACAAAGAATGGTTCTCTGACCCATGCAGGACCTTCCCCAGGACTCAGGATGCCTAAGATGGAGTTTGCATGCACTAGCCTCTTTCTCTACCTTTGCTCAGCTACCACTGTCAAAAGCCAGGTGCCCTGTGCCCAACTTCTATGCAGAACTGCTCTACTCCTCTTGGTCTACTTACTTGAGACCTCAATGCCACTTCTGATCTCTCTGAGGGGACTTTTATGAAGCCCACTGCCTCTGAATTCCTCAGCTGGGATCCTCCAGTCCGCGATGGATAGGCAGACAGGAACAGGAAGGATACAGCACAGGGGTTTCAGGGAGCCCCACACACTGGTATCCAGCCCAGCAGAGGCAAAGACATCATCAAGGGGTCCTGAGAATGGGATGTGTCTCCTGTGCTTATCACCTTGGCTCCTTCTGCCCCATGCTTGCCCTGGAGTTCTATACTTCTTCATCAACTGAAGATCAACTGACAATTCAACTCCTTACCTAGTATTCCTTCCTATGTAACTCCACCCGATTCCTTGACACTGCCTTCTCTTCCTCTCCTATGCTCTTATTGTAACCACTTTGTACTTATATTCACATGCATGTATTAAAGTATTAAATTGTATTTAAGTATTAAATGTATTAAAGTATTCTTAAAAAAAATAAAACGATCACTTTTATTTTATCTTATACATTTAAAAACATTCTGAGGAGTCCATGGGTTACAATAACAAGATTACAGAGAAACACAACCTTGAAAGAATTTAGAACTCTGAACAACATAATGATAAACTACAAGTCCAAAAGAATTAAAATGCCACAAGTCACTCACAGAAAAAGATATACACATTCAGACATGGTCAGTGTAGGAATTTCTTTTCCCAGACAATGCAGTCATGTACTAAGGGCTTTATCTTTTGTTTTTAAATTTGCACAAATGGAGAGGAGGGTGGTAGTGAGGTATGTAAGGGTCACACAACTAGTATATTCTGGAGGGACAGATTAATTATTAAAAAAAAATGTGTAACATTTATTTCAATATAAAAAACAAAATGAGATTACTTTTTCTTTCATACATTGCAGGTTTAATAAACTAGAGAGTAAGCCAGAAGAATAAAGGGATTCAAGATGATGCCATAACAGTCAGTTGAAGGAAATGGAGATGTTTAGTGATAAGGATTGGACCTGTGATTTCACTGATATAAGGAACTCCTGTATAAATAAACTCCTTCTACCACTATAGACCAGCATATTTCTGTGAAATTTTCTCTCATCTTAAAAAGTTGCCTAGAGCATTGAGAGGTTAAGTGATTTGCCCAGGGCCAAATAGCCAGTTCTCCAGCTACTATTCCATGGTGCCTATATTATTAGGAATCCATGACATTTGTTTTTAAATACATGAAAGACTATTACATGAAATCAAGTTTATACTTTTCTGCTTGGTTCTACAGGTCAACCACTGTTAGTTGCAAAAAGGCAGATTTTGCCTCAATGTTAGGAAAAACTTTTGAACAATTTAAGTAATACCTTTGAGAGATATCCTTCCACTAGAGGTTGCCAGATGAAAACTAGGTTAACTCTTTGTTGGGAATGTTGAAGGGATTACTGGTTCATATGGTGGCTTGACTAGATGGCTTCTGAAGTCTTTCAAGAACTTAACCCACAATTATATAATCTCAAGAGTTAGTTATACCTTTACTATTGCTTTCAAGAGACTTTAAATAAAGTAACACCCTTTTAAGATATTTGTCTGTTATAAAATATAAGATTATGACTTAGTATTGAAATATATCGTAGGGGAAAATTTGGATTATGAATTTAAGCTTTATAATTCTTAAATGAACAAACTTATAATCTTAGAATATGACGAAGTCCTATTCCAACAGGATAATGTTCTTCCATTTGTCTGATGGCACTGTGGTTTCATTACAGCTTGCAATTTCAACAATTTAATAGAAAAATCCAGTGTGTATGGTGGTCACAAAGTGACAGTCCTAGAAGACTAAAAACCAGTCCAGCTATGGCCTAGTACTAAGGTCAAGAATTCAATGAATCTAGGAATCACTTCTTGCCATTAGCAACAGCCTCATAACTGGTCTCCCTGCCTCAAGTTTCTCTGAGTTCCAAAGATCAAATGTAAACTCCTTGGTGTGATATTTAAAGCTCTTCCTACATGCTCCTTCTTATCTTCCCAGTGTTCTTATATTTTACTTATGGTAATAAGCAGTATCCTAACTCCTGCTTCTATACAATTTAAGCTAGTTTTTCTTTGGTATGCAATTTATCCTTGAGACTTGGCTGGATTGGAGGACTAAAGGCTCAGGCAACTTGCTGGTTGCCTGAATGTAAAACAAGCACAAGGAGCTCCAGTGGCCTTCCCTCTGATGCTTGGCTGGTGGATCACAATGTGTAACTAAAGGAAGGAAGCTTCACTCAGCTGAATCAACTTATAGTATCTCCAATTCCTATGCTTAGTGAATACCCTCCTGCTGTGGCTAAGTAAATCTTTTTGCTAACCGTTGAATGACCTATGATTGTCTCATTTTATTTCAATATCAAATCTGAACTATCAGGACATGGGCCTGACTAAAATAATCTTGTGAAGGATGGGGGAGGGGAGGGAAGGAGAGGAAAGGTCTTTCCTTCCCGTTCCCCCAACTGGGAGATTACTGAGTAAATTGCCTGTGGGCATGCAGCACAAAGAGAGAATGTTCTGCCCTAGATAATTCTGATAAATTTTTAGGCTAGCTGTTTTGTCCCTGGGCTTACTAGCTGTCAAAGTAGCCAGAGAATTGAATTCGAGGGGGATTGAAAGCAATGATTGTCCCCTTCACTGCAAGAAAAAGAAAACCCAACAATAACCAAATGCCTAAGAGTTAGATTTGCTCTGCCTTACTGGAACTACTGTTAATGGTCATCACTCAATTGCCTCAGAGGAAGCCTACCAAAAAAAGGTTCCTCCCAGCTTTGAGAGAGTTATATTTTGTGTGTGAAAGAGGTCAGAACTGATAGATTTTGAATTTTTAAAGAAATTACAAAGCAGTTAATCAAGCAAGCAGCTTTGTCCTATGATGTAGAATATAGTCAGGTAGTTGAGAGTAGCAAGAGGGACCTCAAAAGGAAATACAAACTAAGGCAAATGTCTGGAACTTTAAGATTGTCTAACAACTATGCTGAAGAAATGTTAAGGGTTTGGGGGTTTTCTTTTTGTTTTCCTTTTTCCTCCCTAATTTTGTACTTATGAAACCAAAGGGAATTCTATCTTATGGCCTTTGATTTTTTTGGGATAAACCACTGGCGGAAAGGACAATATTCAAAGCTCTCTAGGAGTCCAGAGATCTTCTGGGAACTGGGGTTATGGACAAATGTGCAAACTGCACCCCTGTTAATTTGTTCAGAATTGGTAGGGGTGCTGAATTGGTTTAAAAACATTCCACTTTCACTCCCAACTATATACAGTTGTCTTTCTAGATTCCAGTGAGGAGTCCCTGCAGATCTTAAGCTGCAGGTGCTCCCCTCTGCCCTGACATGTATGTGAAACTGAATTGGTCATTCCTAATTTTGGTGGTAACTTTTGGAATTTAAGATGTCAGGGGCTTTTGTGTACTTCAGTGAAGGCTGACTGGTAGCAGAAGTAATTTCTGCAATGGAGAGTATTACCACCCTGACGCGATTGGTCAGTCATTTGGAAAATATCGAGCCATGTGCCTAACTTCATCAACTGTAGTGGATCAGCAAAGGGATGAGTTGATATACCAGAGCCCAGAATAGGAGAAGAGTTATGCTCCAGAAGTAGATGCACCCATGCACATCACTGGCCTGCAGCAAACCTCTTCCTAGAGAGACAAGGTCAGGCCTCCTACAGAGGGGCAGTCAGGCTAAAGAACTAACAACCCAACAGCACTCAGATTCATGGCAACACTTATCCCAAGGAAGGAGAGAAAAGCCCAGGCTCTACTGGAGATAGTTGTCCTGCCCCAGCACAGGGAGTAGAGGGTGGCCCTGACAGAGATGATAGTAGACAAAGATGTATGCTCCAGCAGCAGTGGACAAACTGTGGGCAGAATGAAGCTTCAACAGCAATGGACAGCCAAGTGGCTGCTAGTCAAAAAAGAATAGACATTAGTGTGCAATAGCAAAAGGCAAAAGCACTGCAGTACATTGTTTACTCCAATTTATAGCTGACTGATTCTTCCACACTGCTGACAGTACAATATCCATTGATCACTTACAACTCCTCCCCAGGGAGGGCTTGGAGAGGATCAAGGAATGGCACTGCTTGGCTTTCTGGCAACAAGTGGGAAGTGAAAGTGTGTGTACACATCTCCCACAGAAAAGGGTAAGTTCCTTACTGAACTCAGATGATACAAAGTGTTTTGTATTATACTCTTCTTACCCATAGGACTCCCAGGAAAGAGAAGATCCTGGCTGATGAACTTGTGAACACTGAGTACTGGTACAGGACAATCCTCCCTGATCTGTTATAAATACTGGTAATGATGACGGATGTGTCAGCATCTGCGTGACAATCTTGATGTTTCTGGTACTGATCCAGCTTATGGTGACCTTTACTAGGTCACCATATCTAGTGCTAGAACCAGCATAAACTGCAAAGACTGTCATCATTCATCACATGGACTGTCATTTATAAATAAGTCGTTTAGCCTTGGGACCCAGTCTTTCATAGGACTGATTCAGTCACACCTTCAGGGAGCTGTTAAATTTTTTGGTTTTCTTTTCCTCCTGTAAGCACTACCTAACCAGACTTCTTAAGTAGCAAAAGTCAGGGGTGACCAATAATGTTCTCAAAGTTCTCTAGACCTTATCACCAAGGGATGGAGTGTGGTAGGCACAGAATCCTGCCCCCCTGCCAGTTAGTAGTTTTTCCTTAAAAGTTATTGAGACTATCCTTGAAATTTGGTTGGTTCAGGCGAATGAAACCTCAGGCTGTCAATATCTTTTTCTTATCATCTAAGCACAGAACAACCATAAAGAGCTCCACAGTTATGACTAAATAAATCTTTTGCTAACTGTTGAATGACTTAATGGTGCCCTATTTTATTCTAATATCAAATCTGAACTACTAGGATACTAGCTTGAGTCAGGCCCAGCCCAGAATGCTTCCACACAGTATAATCCAGCCATATTAACTTACTGTTATTCACATAACACTCTATTTCTAAGCTTCTGCACTGTCTCTGATCCCTGAAATGCTCTCCCTCCTCAGTCCTACCTCTTGGAATCCTTGGTTTCTTTTATTATTCAGTTCAAGCATCATCTATACAAGGTCATTCCTGGTCCATCAGTGTCTTGCCTTCTAAGCTTCTTCGTATGTCTTTATGCTTTCTATCTCATTACAATAAAAGCTCCTTGAGGGCAGACAGATTTGTTTCACCTTTGTCACTGTATTCCTAGCACTTAGCACAGTGTCTTGCACAGTGTAGGGGATTAATAAATGCTTGATGATTGGTACCTAATGTATCTTCACCTGTGAGTGTCTTCACCAATCACCTTTGTAAAATGATCACATTATAATAATAAAAATGTCTGGCCCACATTTTTCACTCTTTATTATTTTCTAATGGCAAACAGCTACTTATTTAGTAAGACAATTATAAGTTGATTTGGTAACTAACACAAAGAATAGACACCTTCAATACTGATCTAAAATCAAAATCCTAAGCCACCAAATTTTCCCAAATGTGGCTTGTACCAGGCTATGAGGGAAAGTAAAATGGAACAAGATTTGAAAGGGAGGTGGGAGACAGAATGTGGAGGCCTTTAAATACCCAACAGAAGAGTACACATTTTATCTTAGAAATAAGAAAGCCATTGAGGAATCTTAGCAAAGAAAGTGGCACAAGAAGGAGCTACTGGAATTAGCAGGCTATTGCAACAGGCCAGGTGAGAGGTTATGTGAATAGAAAGGGCAATGGATATAGGATGTTGTAGAGGTATAATTGGCAAGTCCTGGTAGCTGGATGAATATAAGAGTAAGAGAAAGAAGAGTAACAGTATGAGTAAATTTGTAGACCTGATTGGTTGATCAGTTGTGAAGATAGTGGCATCACTGACAAATAAGAAGTTGAGTTAGGGGAAAAAGTCAGGATTTTGGTAAAAGGATCTATTTTGACGTGTTATGTTTGGGAGTGGTGTAAAAGGGAGCTAGTGATGGGACACTAGAGCTTTAGAAAGAAATGAGAAGAATCAATATGTATATTTGGGAGACAACTGCACAGAAGTCACTGAAGCCAGGGAAACAGATAAGATCACTAAGGCAGGATGTAGAGAAAGTGGCCCGTAACAAGGTATTGGAGTATACCGACCTTTAGAGGAAGAGATATGGATAAAGCAAGGTACATTGTAAAATAACAGTTAAAGAGTGGGGAAGATGATCAAGAAAGTATCGTCATAAAAGCTGAAGAAATTGCCTTTCGAATGTGTGAGAGAAGGGCTAGAAGAAAGGAGAAAATCTGGAGCTCAAAATTTAAAAATGAGTGTAAAAAATAAATAAAATTAAATAAGAGATAAAGAAAAAAAGTATCCAGGAAAGGATATATAGTTAGTAGTGTCAAAAGTTTCTGGGAGGTTAAGGCTAATGACTGAAAAAAAGCTATCAGATTCAGTAATTAATAAATTACTGATAATCTTAGGAGAGATCAGTTTTAGTATAGTAGTGGGATCACAATTCTGACTGCAAAAAGTCAAGAAGTGAACAGGAGGTAAGAAAATGAAAGTAATGGCTTCCTAAAGTGAACAATAAATTTGGCTTCCCTGAATACTATAAACCTTAATACTGCTTTGAAACGTAGGATTGGGAATTAAGAGTTTAAATCCTAACTTGTAACTAGCTGTGTAATTTTGAATATCACCAAACTTCTGCATGCCTTAATTTTTGTATCTAAAAAAATGGGAGTAGCTCTAAAATTGTATTATTTCTAAATTTATGATATTTATTCATTTATTCACTGAATATTTGGTCAAATAAGAAAAAAGGTAAAACTGAATTACCTGACGCCGACAACCCACAACATATCTTGGTCCATTTGTTGCTTTAACAATGACTAGAAAAGAAAAAAAGGCCATAATTATTTTTTAAAGACATTTGCAAGAAGCAATTTGGAACAATACTCCAAAAGTCACTAAAATTGTGCATATGTCTTCATCCCAATATCCTTATTAGGCATATACTCAAAATTTATTTTTTTTAAAAACAGGAAAAGGTCTTCTTTATATGTACAAAATTATTTACGGTAGCACCTTTTATATCAAAAACCTGGAAATAAAGTGAGTGCCCATTATTTGGGGAATGGCTAAACAAATTCTGATACATAAATATAATGGAATATTATCCTGCCAAAAGAAATGATGAATGGGACAGATTCTGAGAAACCTAGAGGAAGTGAACAAAGCCAGAAGAAAAATTTATACACTGACTACAATGTGAGGACAACTGTGAAAGACTTAAAAACTCTGATCAAGGCAGTAACTAATCACAACTCCAAAAGTCTAATGATAAATCATATTTTTCTCTTTTGGCACAGAAAAAATAGACTGTAGGCAACTGAATGAGATATGTATATGTGTGTGTGTATGTGTGTATATATATATGTATATGTATGTCTGTATGTCTTCAGACCAACCAATACAACACAAATTCATTTTGTTTGATTATATTCATTTGTCACAAAGCCGCAAGTCATGAAAAAAAAAGAAAAAACATCATCCAAAAAAATAAAGAAAACATCATCAAAACATACACATTAAAGCAAGTTCAGATGGGGACACATTCAAAATGGGCAATGTGGGTAATACTATGTTAAAACTGAAATACGCAAAAAACTACAAAGCTATATGTGGTACAGTTTCTTTTTTCTGACCTTGTCATATATGGAAAATCCATGTTTGTGATGTCAAGTTCATAATATGGATATATACACATGTGTATAATGTTTTTAAAAAGATATCTGTAGGAGGGAATGTTACTTTATTTAAATCATCCAAATTAAAAATGACAATTCAGAAACCACTACTCGAAGAAAAACCAGCTTGTCAAATTGTTCTTTCAAACTATTCGATATATTTCAAAGGAAAAGCATATTTCTGTATGTATTTTGTATATTTTGACCATCTACTTACATTTTTCTTCTGTTAATTGTTTAAGTACTTCACCCACAATCTACAAAAGAAAAAAAGTGTCATTATTTAATGTAATTACCTGCAGTAGCCAAAATTACAACCAAATCAACAACTTACCTGCCCAACACTTTGCAAGGCCTTCAGATCATTTTCAGACTTTTCATATTGCTTGGTAAGCTCTTTCAACTGTTCTCTTACTGAAATAAAACAACTAGCATATTAAACAATTGTTTTATCAAATGTATCTGTGACATCTCAAATTTCTTATTAAAATACCGATAGATTGTACAAAGAAACATTTATTAATTTGTCTGTTTCTAATGAATGATTGTTGATTTTAAGTCAAGTAGCAACCTGACTTTTAAGGGTTATGTATTCGATGATCTTAGTTTCCACTGGCTAATGGGTTTTCTTATCAATGGTTGTTTACATATACTGACAAATTAGGAATGATAGTTTTCATGCCTCCAATTCAAAGTATATTGCATCCTCATCATCCTGTAACCCAAGCACAAGATTCTGCTATTCCGATCAAATGATCAATAAAAATAAGATGTGTTAAAAAGAAATGCTGACATCCCTTTCGTTTAGGAGATGAATGGTCGGTAAAAAAGCTAAGTGCATTGAGAACGGGTGACAGGGTCCAGCACAAGAACCACAAGTCTTGATTGTTTCTGCCCAGAAGCACACGTACATCCCCTCAGCTGAGCTGCGTAGCTCTCGCCGTGCCCCGGCGTTCTGCATTCCAGAGCTTCCCTCCTTAAGCCCCTGCAGCTCCCGTCCCCTTCGGGGCCTAGAGCAAGAGCCTCTGCCTCCTAAAGTGAGTCGTCCTCGGGCCCAGGCACCTTCTCCACTACGCTCGGCCTTCAACTGCAGCGGGACAGGCCCTTTCCCCCTTCTCCGCCCGTCGGGTGGGCTTCCTCCCGTGCCCCCGGGGCTCGGTCGGCATCCCCCCCCCAGGCCGCCGCCGGCTCGGAGCGGCCGCGGCTCGCGGCACGATGACAAAGCGCCTTGTGCTACAGCCCGGGTCTTGTCGTTCAAAAGCCTGCCCAGAAGGTGGCCTCCCCTCGGCGAAGAGAGGAGCAGGGAGAGCGGGCCCCAAAGTCCGTACCAAGGTAGAATACTTACACTCTTTGAGGCGCCCATCGATCTCCTTGTGCTCGAGCAGCTTCTTACGGTAGTCCTGAAGAGCCTTATCTCTCGGGTCCGCCATGATGAGAAGACGCCTCTCATAGGGGATGCTGGGAATGTCCATGGCCGCCGGGGCGGGGGGGAGAGGGGCGGGGACGGGAGGGGAGGAGGAGGGAAAAAAGGAACTGACACGATACGCCCCGCCTCTCTACCCAGGTTCCCCCCACCCACATCTCCTCCTCCTTCCCCTCTTTTCCCACCTCCCACCCTCTTTCCCAGGAGGCACTTCGGCTCTCTCCGGGTAGGCAAGACTCCTCCCCCGCGCGAAGCTGAGCTGCTGACCTCCCCGTACACCGTCCCCTTCTGGTAAAGGCTGCAAATAGCAAGAAGCCGCTCCTGGGCGTCCTCTGAGGCTTCAGACATAGCCTGACTCCTGCCTCTGGAAAAGAGAACTTTGAGTTAACAGTGACTGAAAAAAAAAATCAGAGAAACAAAGAACGTTTTTTCCAAACATGTCTCGGTTGCCAATCATCTTATACAACAGCTTAACCTTATTTTTCAAGCGCGTGAGGCTCTTTGTAATAGTAGTTGATAGCCCCATTTCTGAAACTTAGGGTTTTTCCCCTTTGCACACAGCTAGCATCATTACTAATTTCCTAGGAAATCAGGAAAGGCAATAATCCTGAGTCAGTGAACAGTGTCTATACAGCACTTGCTGACACAGCACTTTACATACATAGGCACCCTCTTAGACCTCCCTTCCCTGCCTCAGTGGCCCTGGGAGACTCTGCCACTGCACTCCGTGGGTCTGTATTTCTGAACTCACCACAATCCACCCCCAAGGGCTCCCCCCAAATGCCCTCCCCCCTTACCCTTCTGTAGTTAGCCACAGGACACAATTTGTTGTGGTTCAGTTCTGTCGACTGGAGAGCCAATTTGGGGTTTTCTTGTCATCTCTACTGGAGAGGTTTGCCATTTCCTCCTCCAGCTCATTTTACAGAGGAGGAAACTGAAGCCAACAGGGCTAAGTGACTTGCCCACGGGTCACACAGCTAGTCAATGTTGGAAAGCACATGTGGAGTGTCTTCCTGATTCCAGGCTCAGCACTCTATCCATGGACCCACTGCACCACCTAGCTGTCCGCAGGATACAATTAGCTCAAAGCAAAGGCATGATATGAAAAAATAGCGACACAACTTCTTCATAATCCTGAGAGGTATCATGACAGCAATATAAACAGCAATAGTAGGAAGACTGGTCACTTCTTGTGGAAAGCACATAAATAGGGAATGTGTTACTTAAACAATTTAGACTTCCAAAGTCTCTCCTTGCTTGATGTCTCTCATGAAGTTCTCACTGCTCTTCATGGGACCTCTGCTGGGTAAATCACTATGACCACCAGGAGTTTCAGTTCTTAGGCCTGATACTTGTTGAGCAGGATTTCAGCTTCAAACACCAGCCTCTCAATTCTTCTTGCCAACTTGACTCTTTACATGTACTCCTCTCCAACTGACATTACCACAATGTTTCTGCTTATAAGATGTCATTGTCAATGGAGGGATGGGAGGAAAGAGAAAGAATCCTCCCCCCACCCCCAGCTTTCACTGAGGCACAACAGAAAAAGTGAAAAGCAAATTGTCACTTCACAGCTGACTATTGCTTTTTTAAAGTCCACCAGGGGCATGACTGATCCTACAGACAGATGATGGCTGTATTTCTCTGTTTCATCAGTTGTCTATCCTTTGGTCAGTGCTTTATAATTCCATCAGGTTTACTGAGGAACTTTTTTCTCACTTTGTAACTGAGTTATTTAGGCAGCCTCCTTGTATTCTATTGTTTGATTTTTTTAGAAAAACTCCTAAACACTTCTGGTAACCATGTAACCGCAGCTTCACCAGCCCCTTCCATAGGGACTTAGATACTGTTACTATATCTTTAATAATGAATGGAATCTTGGGGAGTTACTGTTTCATCTGTTATCTGTGAGAAGTCTATGAGTGATGACTTTTACTTTAATGCTTATTCTGGAGATACTATTAACTGTGATGCCTGTGGAGGACAGAATAAAGTCTTCTTTCCTGAGAGGGAGTGATGTAAATGTCAAGGAGAAAAGGTCTAAAGAGGCATTTCTTGTGAGGATTGAGTTTAACTCTTGTCTTGGAAATAAATATTATGAAGTTAATTCTTGGGAAAAGACTTTGGCATTTAATAAGGAATTCAGGATGAGCAGGGAAGAGAGTTTATACTACTTTCTTCTCACTTCTCAACCCCTGGCATCTAGCTTCTGACTTCATTATTCAAGTGAAACTACTCTCACCATAGTCACCTCTAACCTCTAATCAACTATGACTCTTCCACTAACTAGCTATGTAATTTTGAATTTCCAGTTGGATTTGGAAAAGTGATTCATTCTGGCTATGGTCTTCCTGTCTCCCAACAGATACATTGTATATGATTATTTCTCTTTGTTATGTTATTTGTTACATTTTCATGTTATAATTATAGAATTTTTTTTTAAGACTAGAAGATAATGGGGGAGAGGAGAGGACAGGACAAGACAGGAGAGGAAGTTTATGAGGAAGGGGGTTTGTCCAGTTTAATAATTTTTAATAAATTGAGGAAAGATTAAGGGCTAATTGGCTAATTAGAGGAGTGTTGCAATTTTGGTAATTTATGGGGGAATGTGAGAACATAGCCCTTGATTATCTTAGAAACCAGGATGTAACAATCAAGTAGAAGGTAAGAGTGGGTTAGTCATTCCTAAAACCTGTTCATATCTCCTAAAACCCAGATATTAAAACTTATATATTACGTATCCTCTTGAAAATTCCTTTGTAACTCTTGTGCGATACCCATTCTCTCCTTTACTCCAGTCTCTGCCAAAGAAGTCACCTCTCTTCTTGTCAGGGATCACCCTAATATTTAAACCCTTAGTCCCATTCCTTCCTATTTCCTTTGACAGACTGCCCCCATATAATCCTGGACTTATATCACTAAACTGCCTGCCTTTTGGATATATCCCATGAATGTCCTATAAACATGTTAAAGGCAAAAGAGGACTCTTCTTAAACCAGTTCTCCCTAATTTCCTTATTTCTGATGACTAACGTTGTCTTCCTAGTCATCCAGTTTTACAAATTCAGTCAACTTTTATTTCTCACTCTCCCCACCATATTTGATGTTTCCAGGTTCTACAGTATTCTTTGAATCTATCCTTTTCTCTCTTTTTACATAACCTCCATGTAATTCAATCAGTCAACATTGACTAAGTGCTTACTATAAGCCAGAGACACTCACTGTGCTAAAATTTGGGGATAACAAGAAAGATAAAAACTAGACCTTGCCTTTAACAAGTTTATATTCCAATGAAAAAGATAATCTTTTAATTTTTATTTTTTCCTCCAAATTTATTTATTTGTTTTCAATTTTTAACAATTATTTCCATAAGTTTTAAATTTTTTCTCCTTCCCCAAGACAGTATGCAATCTTATATGGGCTGTACACATATATTCTTATTAAAAACATTTTCACATTAGTCATGTTGCATAGAAGAATTAAAACGAATGGGAGAAAGTATGAGTAAAACTAAGCAAAACCAAACATAACAAAAGAGAAAATAGTCTGCTTCATTCTGTGTTCTGACTCCATAGTTCTTTCTCTGGATGAGGATGACATTTTGCAGAAAAAGATAATTTATAAATAACTGTGTACCCTGAAGATAAATATAGAGTAGGTGAGAGGTAATCTCATAAGAGAAGGCACTAGCAGTTGAAGGAAGGTTGTGAGTAGAAGATAAACACTGAGGTGAATCTGGAGGAGTCCAGTTTAACAGCAAGCAAAGTGGGATTTTTTGTTGTTTTCTTTTTGGAGTTCAGTTTCCCAAACTCAGGCTAAATTGAGAACATCTGAAGGCTCAATTTCCTTTGAACCCTGATAGTTCACAGCTGTGCTAAGTCATGTAGGTTTCATGCCTACTGACTTTGAGTCAATCAGGAGCCAAATCTTTGTTATATATACTGGGAGGCTGGTATTTTACTTTGGGGGTTTGCTTATGAGAAGAATCTTGTGATTCCCTGGTCAAGACTCTGAGTCATCATATGTTCAGACCCTCTGACTACTCAGATGTAAAGGCTCTCTCGATCCAAGGGTGTATGTAAAGTATATAGCAATATTGCTTTGATTCAGGAAGTAGAGCACTGTCTGTTGGTCTTTATTTCTCTGTTTATACTTTCTTTGTTTGTATTTTCTGAATGTAATGACAAAGGATTGTTGACCCCTTAAACAGCTATCTTTCCTAGTAAAGTAGATCCAAAAACATATGCTAGCAGCCATCCTGAGTATACCAGTGTGGTTACTTATACATTCAGAGAAGCTAAGAGCCATAGGTGAGGGAGCAGAGTATTCTGGACATGGGGAGCAGCCAATCCAAAACACAGAATCCAGAGACAGAGTGTTGCATGTAAAGAACAAGATCAGTGTAACGGCATCATAGAATACTTGAATGTGTATAAAGTATAAGAAGACTGGAAAGGTAAGAAGTGCTGTGAAAAGTTGTAAAGAGTTTCTAATGCTGAGTTCCAGGGTCTAAGGTGGCAGAGTAAAGAGTGAATCACTGTCACTCTCCTATGATCACCACTGAACAGCCATAAAATAGTGCCCCAGAACAAATTTTGGAACAGCAGACCCAGTGGAAAGATGGGTTACATCTTTTAGCCTGGGAAACTTGAAGGATCAGTAAGAAAGGCCTGTCTCACTAAGATAAAAGGGGAGCCTGTCTAAGGACAGGAAGTAGCCCCACAAGCCCCATCTCAGAAATCTAGTGGGAGATTCTGAGCCCTAGTGTGGTAGAGTAGGCAACCACCAATACAAGGACCTCCTTTATGCCTTAGCATAGCCAGGAGAAGGAGAAGACTCCTGCTCTGAGAACCACCATGTGCTTCAGCACAACCCAAGGTGGACCAGCATCTTTTAGCTGCCAAACATCTTCGTGTTGAAGTAAAGTCCCAGAAAGGCAGGCATCCTCTAGCAGCTGATTTCCCTGGGCTTTGTTATAGCTCTGGGTGGGCAGGTGTCCTCCAATGGCTAGATTTCCATGTGCTTCAGTGCAGCCCAGGATAGTCAGACATCCTCCAGGGGTTAGACCTCCATGTACATCAGTGTAGCCTGGCAGAAATGCAGAAAATCCCCACCTGGTCTCAGTTCACATCAGATATCACCACTAAGATCCTAGCTCAGCACCAGGTAAGCTGCCAGATCCCTATTGCCTCCAGCTACCAGCATCTAAGGCCCCAGTGCATGAAGCCAGTGACCAGGCCCCTGGCCTCCAGAATAAGAAGCTATGGACAGTGGCGCTTGTGTTCCAGACAGAGAGCTCAACTTTAAAAGTCAGAAAATAGGCAAAAAACATGAGCAAGAAGCAAAAATGAACATTGACCATAGACAGTTACTATGGTGACAGGAAAGAGCAAAACACAAACTCAGAAGACAAAATTGTCAATATACTTACATCCAAAACCTCAAAGGGGAATATGAACTGATCTCAAAGCCAAAAAGCCTTGTTAGAAGAGCTCAAGAAGGATTTTAAAAGTCAAATAAGACAGAAGAAACATAGTGGGCAGGGGGTGGGGGGAGGATTGAGAGATCTGTAAGAGAGAGTTAATAGTTTAGAAAAGAAAGGACAAAAGTTGATTGAAGTAAACAGTTCTTTAAAAAATAAAATTGGCCAAATGAGGGGAAAATCCACTGAAGAAACAATTCCTTAAAAAATAGAATTGGCCAAATGGAAAAAGAGGTACAAAAGCTAGCTGAAGTAAATAATTCTTTTTTTTAAAATTTTTTTCCCCCCAAATTAATTTGTTTTCAATTTTGAACATTTGCTTCCATAAGTTTTAAATTTCCTCCCCGTTTCTCCCTTCTCCCTCCCTAAGATGGCATGCAATCTTATATGGTCTCTACACATGCATTCCTATTAAACACATTTTCACATTAGTCATGCTGCATAGAAGAATTAAAATGAATGGGAGAAACCATGAGAAAAACAAAACATAATAAAGGAGAAAATAGTCTGTTTCATTCTGTGTTCTGACTCCATAGTTCTTTCTTTAGATGTGGATGGCTTTTTACATCATGAATCCTGTGGAAATGTTTTAGGTCCTTGCATTGCTGAGAAGAGCTAAGTCCATCAAAAACAGTCCTTGTACATGGTGGCTGTTACTGTGTATAATGTTCCCCTGGTTCTGCTCACTTCACTCAGTATCAGTTCATATAAGTTTTTTCAGGTTTTCTGAAGTCTACCTGTTCATCATTTCTTATAGCACAACAGTATTCCATTACATTCACATATTACAACTTGTTCAGCCATTCCCCAATTGATGTGTATCACCTCAATTTCCAATTCTTGGCCATCACAAAAAGAGCTGCTATAAATTGTTTTGTACATGTGATTCCTTTTCCCATTTTTATGATCTCTTTGGGATATAGTCCTAGAAAGAGTGTTGCTGGGTCAAAGGGTATGCACATTTTTTATAGCCCTTTGGTTATAGTTCTAAATTTCTCTTCAGAATGGTTGGATCAGCTCACAGCTCCACCAACAACGAATTAGTGTTCCAACTCTCCCACATCTTCTCCAACATTTATCATCTTTCTGTTTTGTCATGTTAGCAGATTTGGTAGGTGTGATGTGGTATCTCAGAGTTATTTTGATTTGCATCTCTCTAATCAATTTAGAACATTTTTTCACATAGATAGCATTAATTTCTTCCTCTGAAAACTGCCTGTTCATATCCTTTGATCATTTATCAAGTGAGGAATGACTTGTATTCTTGCGAATTTGACTCAGTTCTCTATATATTTTAGAAATGAAGCCTTTATGATAGATACTAGTTGCAAAAATTCTTTCCCAGTTTTCTGCTTCCCTCATAATATTGGTTGCTTTGGATTTGATTGTGAAAAGTTTTTCAGTTTAATGTAATCAAATTTATCAATGTAATCAAATGTATTTTGTAATCAATGTAATCATTGTAATTGTAATCAAAATTATCCATTTTGTACGTCATAATGCTTTCTATATCTTCTTTAGTCAAAAATTCTTCCCTTCTCCATAAATCTGATAAACACACTATTCCATGCTCCATTAATTTTTTATAGTATCATTCTTTATACCTAAATCATGTACCCATTTGGACTTTATTCTTGTATATGGTGTCAGGCATTGGTCTATGCCTAGTTTCTGCCACACTTTTATCCAGTTTTCCCAGCAATTTTTGTCAAACAGTGAGTTCTTATCCCAGAAGCTGGGGTCCTTGGGTTTATCAAATAGTAGATTGCTATATTCATTGCCTACTGTGTCTTGAATACCTAGCATATTCCAATTGTCTACCCTTCTGTTTTGTAGCCAGTACCAAGTGGTTTTGATAAATGCAGCTTTATAATACAATTTGAGATCTGGTAGTGCTAGGCTTCCAGCCTAGCATTCCTAGCATTTCTTTTTTGTTAATTCCCTTGATATTCTGGACCTTTTGTTCTTCCAGATGAATTTTGATATTATTTTTTCTAGCTCTGTAGAATAATTTTTTGAGTTTGATTGGTATGGCACTGCATAAGTAAATTAATTTAGGTAGAATTGCCATTTTTATTATATTAGCTCAATCTTCCCATGAGCAACTAATGTTTTTCCAATTATTTGGATCTGATTTTATTTGTGTGAAAACTGTTTTGTAATTGTGTCCCTGGGTCTCTGGTTTTGTTTTGGCAGGTAGACTCCCAAATATTTTGCAGTATCTATAGTAAATTTAAATGGGATTTCTCTTTCTATCTCCTGCTGTTGGACTTTGTTACTAATATATAGAAATGCAGATGATTTATGTGGGTTTATTTTATATCCTGCAACTTTGCTAAATTTGTTAATTATTTCAAGTAGTTTTTACTTGATTCTCTAAGATTCTCTAAATATATCATCATATTGTCTGCAAAGAGTGATAACTTAGTTTGTTCTTTGCCTATTCTAATTCCTTCAGTCTAAGAAAATAATTCTTTACAAATAGAATTGGGCAAGTAGAAGCTAATGATTCTATGAGGCATCAAGAATCAGACAAAATATGAAAGAAGGGACAGCATATTGAGGAAAGGGATAATCAGAAGCAAACACTATTGTGGGGGGACAGTTCAGGGGAAAGAATTAAATAGATTGAGGGCAGGACAGGACAGAGGAAAATGTGGTTTGTCTTTTGCAACATATATCTTATGAAGTGTTTTGCATGGCTACACATGTATGACCTATATATAATTGCTTGCTTTCTCAATAAGGGTGGTTGGGGAGGGAGGAAGGGAGAGAGTAAGGAATTCAAAACTTTAAAAATGAATGTTAAAAATTGATTATGCATGCCACTGGGAAATAAGATGTGCAGGAAATGGGGTATAGAAATATTTTTTGTCCTACAGAAAAATAGAAGGAAGGGAATGGAAGAAGCAGGGATGACAGAAAGGAGGACAGACTGGAGAAAGGGGTTGATAGGGTGCACACTGTCCTGGAGTGGGGGGTGGGAGAGATGGGGATACATTTTGGAATTCAAATTCTTGTGGAAATCAATGTTGAAAACTGAAAAATAAATTATATATTAAAAACAAACAAATAAAAAGAATAAAAAAATAGAAGATAATGTAAAATACCTCACTGGAAAAACAACTGACCTGGAAAATAGATACAGGAGAGAAAATTTAAGAATTACTGGAGTATATGAAAGCCATGATTAAAAAAAAATCCTGGACAGCATCTTTTAAGAAATTATCATGGAAAAGTGCACTGATATCCTAGAAGTAGAGGGTAAAACAGTCATTGAAAGAATTCACTGATCACCTTCTGAAATAGATACCAAAATGAAAATTCCAAGGCAGATTGCAGCCAAATTCCATAGTTATCAGTTCAAGGAGAAAATACTGCAAGCAGCCAGAAAGAAACAATTTAAATATCATGGAACCACAGTCATGATTATGCAGGACTTAACATCTTCTAAGTTAAAAGATTGGAAAGCCTGGAATATGATGTTCCAGAAGCAAAGGAGCTTGGATTACAAACAAGAATCAACTACTTACCAAAGCTGAACATAATCTTCCAGGGGAAAAGATAAGACATTCAGTGACATAGGGGGTTTTCAATCATTTCTGATAAAAAAACCAGAGCTAAACAGAAAATTCGATCTCTAAATAAAAGACTCAAGAGAAACATAAAAAGGTAAACAGGAAAGAAAAAAAATGTTATTCAATAAGGTTAAACTGTTTACACCCCTACATGAGAAGATGATATTTGTAACTCTTAAGAACTGCATCTTTATTATGGTATTTAGAAGGGGTATACATAGAAGGTATGGGTATAAGTTGAATTTGATGTGATGATTAAAAAATTGAATAATTAAGGGATGAACAGGACAGGGGTGGGGAAACTGTGACCTTGAGGCTACATGTGGACCTCTAGGTCCTCAAGTGCAGCACTTTGACTGAATTCAACCTTCACAAAACAAATCTCCTTGATAAAAAGATTTGTTCTGTAAAACTTGGACTTAATTAAAAGGCTGCACCCAAGGACCTAGAGACCCCCAGGATCCCCACCCCTCTCTAGGACAGGAGGAAAGGCGATGCAGAATAGGGTAAATTACATCACATGAAGAGGAGCAAAGAGCTATTATAGTCGATGAAAAGAAAGTGTGTGTGTGTGTGTGTGTGTGTGCATGTGTGTGTGCGCATACATGTGTGCGTGTGGAAACATTGTTTGAACCTTACTCTCATCAGATTTTACTCAAAGAGGGAATAACACACATTCAGTTGGTTACAGAAATCCATCTTACTCTATGGGGAAGTAGGAGGAGCAAAGAGAGGGGGGTGGATAGAAAGCAGTGAGGAAGGGAGGGAAGAAGTAGTAGGAGAAAGGGGAAAGAGAAGGGAGGGGTGCTAATAGAAGGGAGGGGAGATTGAGGGAGGTGATGGTCAGAAGCAAAACATGGTGAGGAGGTAAAGGGTGAAAGGAGAGAGAAAAGTATAAACAGTAGGATAAATAGGATGGAGAGAAAGACACAATTAGTAATCATAACTGTGGTTGTGAATGGGACAAACTCTGTCATAGAATGGAATTGAATAGCATAGTGGATTAAAATCCAGAATCCTACAATATGTTGTCTACAAGAAACACAGAGTAAAAGTAAAAGGCTGGAGCAGAATACATTATGCTTCAGCTGAAGTAAAAAAAGAAGAGCAGGGGTGGCAATCCTGATCTTAGCAAAGCAAAAGCAAAAAATAGATCTAATTAAAAGAAATAAGGAAGGAAACTACATCTTCCTAAAAGGTACCATAGAGAATGAAGTATTAGCAATACTAAACATATATTCACCAAGTGATCTAAATTCTTAGAGGATTAGTAAAGGGAGTTACAGGAAGAAATAGACAGCAAAACTATACGAGTGGGGGACCTCAATCTCCCCCTCTCAGAAGTAGATAAATCTAACCACAAAATAAACAAGAAAGAAATTAAGGAGATGAATATAATTTTAGAAAAGTTATATATGGTAGACATCTGGGGAAAACTGAATGGCAACAAAAAGGAATATGTCTTTATCTCAGTGGTACATAGTACCTATCCAAAAATGGACCAGGAAAAACCTCACAACCCAATGCAGAAAGGCAGAAATATTAAATGCATCCTTTTCAGATTATGATGCAATAAAAATTACATGTAATAAAGGGCCATAGAAAGATAAACTAAATATTAATTAGAAACTAAATATTAATCTAATCCTAGAGGATGAATGGGTCAAACAACATATCAAAGAAACAATAATTTCATCAAAGAGAATGACAATAATGAGACAACATATCATACTTACGCGAATGAGCCATAGTAGTTCTTAGGGGAAATTTTATTTCTCAAAAAGCTTACATGAATAAAATGGAGAAAGAGGAGATTAATGAATTGTGCATCCAACTGAAAAAGCTAGAAAAAGAACAAATTAGAAGTCCCTAATTAGATGCCAAATTAGAAATTCTGAAAATCAAAGGAGAGGTTAGTAAAACTGAAATTAAGAAAACTATTGAGCTAATAAACAAAACTAAGAACTGGTTTTATGAAAAAAACCCCAATAAAATAGGTAAACCTTTGGTCAATTTGATTAAAAAAAGAAAGCCAAATTACCAGTATCAAAAATGAAAAGGATGAATTCACCACCAAAGAAGAAATTAAAAAAAATAAGTATGAGCTATTTTGTTCAACTCTATGCCAATAAATTTGACAATCTAAGTGAAATGAATGAGTATTTACAAAAATATAAATTGCCCAGATTAACAGAATAGGAAATAAAATACTTAAATAACCTCATTTCAGAAAAAGAAATTGAACAAGACATCAATGAACTCCCTAAGGAAAAATCTCCAAGGCCAGATGGAATTACAAGTGAATTCTACCAAACATTTAAACAACAATTAATTCCAATACTAAATAAATTATTTGGGAAAATAGGTGGAGTCCTACCAAATTCTTTTTATGATATAAATATTATGCTGATGTGTGTGTATGTCCTTTGTTGCCAAAGAAGACCATGCCATCAGAGAAATAATGACATGACTTGACTTTGTTTTGAGTGAGGGAGGGCCGTGCAGGTCACCAGCCTCACTTCTCCTCCAGAGCCATCTGAATCCAGTGACCAGATATTCATCAGGATGACTGGATATGACCCAGGATGAGGCAATTGGGGTTCAGTGACTTGCCCAAGCTAGTGAGTGTCAAGTGTCTGAGGTGAGATTTGAACTTAGGTCCTCCTGGCTCTTGCACTGGTGGTTTATCCACTGAACCACCTAGCTGCTCACTTGATGCTGATACCTAAACCAGGAAGAGCCCAAACAGAGAAAGAAAATTATAGATCAATTTCACTAATGAATATTATTTAATATACTTAAATTATTATTAAATTATTTAAATTTAAACATTTATTTAAACATTAATTGAAAATTTTTAACTGAATGTAATTTTTTTGCATTGTGGTTGCGTTTAAGATTGTATTTAGTATTTCAACATTTCTCAGTTTCTAAGATAAATATTAGCAAGGAGATTATAGCAACTTATCATGAGGAATTAATACACTATGATCAGGTGCGAAATGCAGGACTGGTTCAATATTAGGAAAATTATTAGTATAACTGACCATATCAATAGCAAAATTAACAGAAATCATATGATTATCTCAATAGATGCAGAAAAAGCTTTGGACAAAAAACAACATCCACTCCTATTAAAAACACCAGAGAGGATAAATGGTCAAAAGGTATGAACAGGCAGTTTTCAGAGAAAGTAATTAAAGCCATCTATAGTCATATGAAAAAATACCTAGCTGAATGTGCAGAAAAATCAGCAACCCTGAAGTCAATTAAGCTCATACCAGCTTTGAAGCAGACCTTCAGCCATTTGGTGGTTTATAGACCTGCAAGACTTTCTTACAGAGACTCCTTGTTTTGCATCCCCTTATCTTATTGTTTGTGCTCAAATCCTGAATTGTCAGACTGATTTGTGGGGGGTCACATATCTGACACCTGGAATTCCTTACTTTCCCTCTGTGATCTCCCCTTCTTTGGGAAAGAAACTGACTATTTCTCATCTTTCTCTCCAAATTCCCTGTCTCCTTTTGTTTGAAAAGTATAAATATCTCACTCTTTCCAACTGGGCCTTGAACGTGTCAGAATAAACCTTGTTCCAGCTTGCCAGCTTCATCTCAAGCAAATAAATGCATTTATAATCCATGTAAACTATGATCCAACTTTGGTTCATTCCAGATCCCTCTTTTTGAATCCGGGTTTTCTTCTGTTTAACAGTCCACAGGGCTTTTTCTGTATCAGAACAAAAGGGAAATAGCACTTTCAGATTTTATATTATAAAGCAGCAGTCACCAAAACCACCTGGTATTGGTTTAAAAAATTGAAAACACTAGACAAGGACGAATCAAAAACATCCTGTCTGGGCAACCAGTTGTGTCCACCAACTGTACACCATGACGACCTTTAGTTCTGGAAACAGCTGGCTTCTATTTGCAGAGCTGTGGGAAGAAAATGTCTCACTAGTTCTGCGTGTTTGTGGCTCCTTCAAACATAGTTTTTTACCCTTTAACAATGCTGAGAGGCAAGGACCAGCAATTTTCTGTTCTTCAAGTTTCCTTGGTTGTCAGGAATGGTGGAAAAGGTTTAGATTCTTGTGTCTTAACAGAGAGAAAAGGTTTCTGTTACAACTAGGTATTTAATTTAAGGTTACATATTTGCAGTATTCTCTTTGGTATAGCACATAAAGGATTTTAGTTTGAACAAGAGGTAACTTTAGGCTTGTTTCCTTTCTCAACTTACTTGGCCTGCATTCCTGTCTTTATTATACTATCAGAAGCAAAGCTTTGCAGTATTTTGGTCAGTCATAAACACTTCAATTTCCCTCTATTATCATTCCGGGCTGATGGTGAACAATTACAAAGCATGAGTTAATGTCTTCCTTAATCTGAATATATAGAAGTGGACAAGAGGGGAGGAGAAGATGAGATGGAAAGTCACTTCATGGAGGAGAGAAAGCACTGACTAATTTTCTTTTTGCCTCCTTTCTCTCTGGAAAAACAAGTCACTGCTTTGCTGTTCTGAATTTGAGGAGAAAAGTCCCATAAAAAAACAGCGCTGGGTGTAGAAGGCCCAGCAAGTAAGGGCAATGAGCAGACAGTGCCAGTCTCCTGAAGAAAGGAAAGGAGAAGAAAGCCCCGGGCAGGGAAATCCCAGTGCTTGCTTGCACGGGTTCTAAAGCACAACCTCATTTCTAGAAACTTTGGAAAGTGGAGGTGGGGGTTATAGAGCTGGGAAGTCAAGAAAGCTGCTCACTGGAGGAAGAGGAGGTGAGGTGCCTGAAAGGGAGGAGGGGCTTTAAGGGTGGCACCCAAGAACCCGGCGTCTATACCTCGATTCTCTGTTGCAACACTGTGTGCTTCTCGAGCACCAGACTGGCAACTCCTGAGGATTGGAAAGAAGAGAAAAAACAAGTAAGAGGCTAGAGGAAGGAGGCGTGGGGACCACGGTTGGCGGATGGTGCTTCTGTGGCACTGCCGTGGGGCTCGCACTACGCAGAGGAGGGCAGCAGAAGTGCTTCTGTCAGGTAAGTAAGAGTTAGAGATCAGATGAGGCTCAGCTTCTTGCTCACGCATCTGGTGCAGAAGTGCATCGTCCAAATTGTAAGACTGGGAGTTTCCATGCGAAGTAGAGCCTGTGGCAGTTGTGGTACAGCCTGTGCTTTCTACCACCTGTGTGTTATGTGTGTAAGTTGTTTTGTGTGCCCTTTTCTCCTTCCCTTACACTAATAAGGGCCTATGCCCCTCTTTATTAGCATTTTCTTTCTGGGTGTATGTGTTAGTATATGCGATCTTTCTTGCTCTCTTGGCCGGGGAGATGTGCTTTGGGCTCCACCGTGTAGTTTTTTTTTTCCTCTTTCAGGTGTAAGTAATGGTTATGTGCGTTAGTACATTGCTGTGTGCATCTTCCTGCCTTTTGAATAACTATGTGTGTGTGTTATTTACTGGCAGGAGAATGTTTCTGTTGTGTCCTCTTACTTAGGTATATATAGTGTAATAGTTATAATAACGACAGTAATTAATAGCATTTATGCAACACTTTGTATCTAATAGTCTCAACAATGCTGTAAGGTAGAGGCTATTATTACTCCCATTTTACAGATGAGGAAACTGAGGCTGACATAAGTACTTAAATTAAGTACTTGCCCAGGGTCATAAGCTAGTAAAATGTTGGAAGTGGAACTGAATCCTAGATCTTAGTCTGGCACTCTATCCACTAGACCAGCAAGCATTACCCTAAATGCACTTCATGGTTACTTAGTGAAAGAACACTAGATTTGAGGAAATTGAATTTGAATTCCTGTTTTCCTATTTAGTACCTCTATGACTAAATCAGGACCACTTGCTTCAGCAATTGTAATGAGATCTTTTTGACTTGGAAGAATTTAAAAGTTAAAGAGCTGATCAGTTTCTCTTATCCATTCCAGTTCTTTCTGTTCTTGCTTCTCTGGACTTACTATTCCAGCTTGTGTTTTGGGATTGGGAACCTTCCTGAAGGGGCCTACTACCCTGATGCTATGCATTTTTTTCTCTCTCTCTTTCTCTCTCTGTGTGTCTCTCACACATACACACACTATCTATAGTGTGTACACACTACACACACACACACACTACACACACACACACACACACACACACACACACACACACACACACACACACACTGCATATTGGCATCTGAACTGGAACTGGCTTCTGACCTGTGAGTAGCTGGAGCCAAACAAGCAAAGTAGAATAGTGATAGGAGAATCAGGACACAAACATAAGTTCAATTAATTTTGGAGTGAGGAAAATGACTAAAGGGAATGCCCCCACCTAAGAAGGAGGGCTTAACATGCTGGACTAAAGGCAAGTCTTGTATACACACTGGACTGGACCATGAAAAAATCATTTTTAGGTCTTGAGTTATCCATCAGCCATATGAGAGCAGTATTGTCTCAAGTTTTTGGGGTCATACCTACCCTGAGGGGCCCAGAACCAGAGTACTGTGATGGGACAAGAGTGCAGTAACTGCCAATAACAAAGAAGAGGGATTATTAACATGTGGGAAATATGAGAAATCCCTCAGTGAACACCTGGTGCTGGTGTTCACTGCAATACACTTTGTCGAGGGTGATATCATCATGAGTGCAAAGGATTATTGTTATGCCAAGCTCACGGCACAGCCTGTTTGCTGGGCTTTCGCTCTGGGAAACAGGGTATCTCTGAAATATTTTGATAATCTATAAAACACTACTTATTTATATTTTTCAATAATTTGATAATAATAATTTTAAGTTCCAAGTTCTCTCCCTCCCCCTGATTCCTTTACCACTCTTTTTGAGAAAGCAAGAAAAACAAAACCTTTACAAATATGTAGTCAAGTAAAACAAATTCTCTAATTAGACACATCCCAAAATAGAAAGAAAAAGAAAGAGGGGAAGAAAATATACTTTGTTTTTCATGATGAGTCTGTCAGCTGTCTGTCTGGAGGTAGAAATAATATTTCATTATGCGTCCTTTAGAATTTTGGCTGGTCATTGTGTTGATCAGAAGTCTTTAACATTGATTATCTTTACAATATTGCTATTACTGCATAATTGTTGCATAATTACTGCATAAATTGTTCTTTTGGTTCTGCTCACTTTACGTTGCATCAGTTTACACAAATCATCTCAGGTTTTCCTAAAATCTTCCCTTCATCATTTCTTATAGAACAATAGTATGGTATCACATTCATACACTTATTGATGGATACCCCTTCAGTTTTCAATTCTCTAAGAATACAAAATAATTTTTCTTCTTTTTCAAAAGAATTTTGCTATAAATATTTTTGTATATATGTACACTATCCTTCTTTGGGATAGAGACCTACTAGAGGAATTACTGGATCAAAAAATATGCACGGTTTAATAGCATTTTGGGCACATTTCCAAATTGCTTTCCAGAATTATTGGACTATAAATAGTGCATTTCTGTAACTATTTTCCTACAGGCCCTCCAGAATTTGTCATCTTCCTTTTTTTTTTTTTGGTCACTTTAGCCAATTTGAAGATTGTGAAATGGTACCTCAGAGTTGCTTTATTAATGATTTAGAACATTTTTCATATAGCTATTAATAGCTTGAATTTCTTTCTCTGAAAACTACCTATTTATATCCTTTTTGGCCATTTATCAATTGGGGAATGATTCGTTTTCTTGTAAATTTAACTCATTTTCCTACACATCAATAGAAATAAGACCATTATGAGAGAAACATGATGCAAAGATTCTACCCCTACCTCCCATTTCCTGATTTTCTTTTAATTTTAGCTGCATTGGTTTTATTTCTGTAAAAACTTTGTAATTTTATGTAATCAAAATAATCTATTTCACCTCCCATAAACTTTGCTGGGTCTTATTTGCTCATGGATTCTTCTGTTCATAGAACTGACTGGAAATTTCTTCCATGATTTCTTAATTTCTGATGTCACCCTTTATGTCTAAATCATCTATCCATTTGGAGCTTGTCTTAGTATATGATGTGGAGTCAATAAACATTTATTAAGCACCTACTTTGTACTTTTTACTTTTCCCAACAGATTTTGTTGAATAATGAGTTCTTCCCCCGATAGCTAGGATCTTTGGGTTTATCAAACACTAATTTAGTATTGCTTATTTGGTCCTGTATATTGTCTACAAAATTTATTCAACTGACTAACCTATTTTTACCCAATACTAATTTTTTTAAAGCTTTGTAATATAGTTTTAAGATTTGATATTATGAGGGACTTTTTCTTTCCTACTTCCTCTCCCCATTGATTCCCTTAATATTTCTAACTTTTTTCCTACAGAAGTATTTTGCCATTATTTTGTAAAACTCTTTTAACTCTATAAAGTCAGGGGATGGGCCCTTTAATGAGGCAAAGAAAAATAACTACATCAGACTGGGAAAGAAACAGCAACAGTTACTATTGATAATCACTCTTAAGCCAGGAGGGTCCAGAAAACAGCCTTTAGACAGGCTATAATATTCCTGAGTGTTTTCATTTGGGGATTTCTTTCAGGAGGTGGCCAGTGGATTCTTTCAGCTTCTCCTCTGCTTTCTAATCCGAAGATATTTGTGCAGTTTACCTTTATGCATTCTTGAAATAAGATATCTAGGCTCTTTTTTTTTGGTTCAGGTTTTCAAATGATCCTTAAATTATATCTCTTTGATCTATTTTCTAGTCAGTTGTTTTTACTATGAGATATCTTACATTTTCTTCTATTGTTTAGTCTTTTGACTTTGTGTTTATTGTTTCTAGATGTCTCACAGTCATTAAATTCCATTTGGCTACTTCTAATTTTCAGTTAGTTATTTTCTTCATTAAGATTTTGTAACTTTTACCAAGCTACTAATTTTCTTTTTACCATTTGATTGTATCATTTTCATTTCTTATTTTTTCTACTACTCTCATTTGGTTTTTAAAATAATTTCATTTTTATTCTTTAATTCTTTGAGGAATTCTCATTGGGATTGTGTTCAATCCTAATTTTTCTTTGAGACTTTGCTTGTAGATATTTTCAAGTAATTCTCTTTTTTTGTGTGGCTGGACCTTCCCTATCACCACAGTAGGCCTTTGTGGTGGAATTCTTTGATTTGTTTGTTCTGTCTTCCAGCCTACTTTTTGACTTTAGACTTTACTTTACTGTTGGGCTCTTTGTACTTCTGAGATGGGGTAGGGAACATGCCTGAGCTGCTGTTTTTTGACATCTTTCTATCATTTTCTTAGCTCCATCTGGGAGCCTGTATGTTTTTAGTTCCTCCAAACTACTGTGATTTGAGGTAATGTCTCTTACTACCTTCCTGGTGCAAACTCTGAAAGTTCTTGATCTAGGCTTGTTTTGTTTACTTGTGCTTGGTTGAGAATTTCAGCCAACTGCTACTAGATTCAGTCAATGGTATCTCTCTGTCTGGTTCTATAGGTTTGGAGCTCCTGAACTGCAGGTTCCTCTTTGGTCTGGCTGATGTCCTGATGATTCTACTGAAGGCTTATTTGCTGGGTTAAAAGCTAGAACTAATTTTTCACTCTGCTTCTGACCTCAGAACCATGTCACTATTCACTTTTCTGAACTTGTTCAATGCTCATTACCCAGGTAGGCCTGGAGCTCAAAGTTCCTCTTTGCCACTGTTCTGTGACCAGGAACTTCCAGTGATAGAACTTCCAGAAGGTGCCTCTTCTTGCACCCAATGCTAATTCAGGGATGCTCTGGAATGTCTTTCTACCTTGGTGCCTCCTGCCCTGGTGCATTGTATTGGCCCTCTTTCTCTCCCTGTACACTGGAATGTTCCCCACTGCTATTGCTGCATGCTCCTGACCAGCACCTGTTCCAGTGTTGATAGACTTTTCTGTCTATCTTCCAGAGTTTGCCAGGGCTAGAAAAATGACTCACTTTTTCTTGGTTTTCCCAATCAGAATTGCATCTGGTGGTTTTCTCTTTCATGAGTTGGGTCACCCTAAACTCTAATGTAGGGGTGCAAGGACATAGATGTAACCAGCATTAAGAAGGAAACAGAAAACTGGGACAGAATTTTTACAACCAGTGTCTCTGATAAATGCCTCATTTCTAAAATATACAGAACTATGTCAAATTTATAAGAATACAAATCATTCCTCAATTGATAAATGATCAAAGGTAATGAACAGGCAGTTTTCAGAAGAAGAAATTAAAGCTATCTATAGTGATATGAAAAAAATACTCTAATTCATTTGTGTTTGTCCGTTTTCAAAGAGAATCATGACATCAGCGATATGATGACATGACTTACAGTTGACTTTGACTTGAGGGAGGGAAGGCTATGCAAGGTCACCAGCCTCACTTTCTCCTCCAGAGTCATCTGGATCCAGTGACCAGATATTCTTCAGGATGACTGGAAATGGCCCAGGCTGCAATGGACCCTGGTCCTTTTAGGCTAAGGCCATATCAGGTAGGTAATGCCCATTCAGCGAATAGGCCTCTTTAAGAAGTAGTCAAGGGATGGTCCTTTTAATTAGAAAAACAAAAAAAATCAAGCTGGGAGGGCAAGACCCTAAGGGTTGCTGTTTCAAAGACAAACTATTGATGGCCTATTCACTGAATGGGCTCTGGAAGAGAAAGTGAGGCTGGTGACCTTGCACAACCCTCCCTCACTCAAATCAAAGTCAACTGCAAGTCAGGTCATCATTTCGCTGATGTCATGGTCCTTTTCTAAATCACTATTGACTAAAGAGATGTAAATCAGAACAACTCTAAGGTACCACACCACACCTGTCAGATTTGCCAACATGACAAAAGAGGAAAACTATAAAAGTTGGGGAAGATGTGGGAAAATTGGAACACTAATGCATTGTTGATGGAGTTGTGAACTGATCCAACCATTCTGGAGAACAGTTTGGAACTATGTGCAAAGGGCTATAAAAATGTGCATCTCCTTTGTGTCAGCAATACCACTTGTAGAACTATATCCCAAAGAGATCAAACAAATGAGAAAAGAACCCACATGTACCAAAATATTTATAGTAGCTCTTTTTGTGGTGGTAAAGAATTGGAAACTGAGGAGATGTCCATTAATTGAGGAATGACTGAACAAGTTGTAGTATTTGAATGTAATGGAATACTATTGTACTATAAGAAATGATGAGCAGGCAGATTTCAGAAAAACCTAGAAAGGCTTACATGATCTGATCCTAAGTGAGGGGAGCAGAACCAGGAGAACATTGTACACAGTTATAGCCACATTGTGTGATGATTAACTTTGATAAACATGGCTCTTCTCAACAATGCAAAGTTCTAAGACAACTCCAAAAGGCTCATGATGAAAAATGCTATCCACATCCAGAGAAATAGAGTCTGAACACACATTGAAATATATCATTTGCTCTCTCTTTTGTTTTGTTTCTTCTTTCTCATGGTTCATTCCATTGGTTATAATTCTTCTTTACAATATGACTAATGTGAAAATATGTTTTATATGAATGTATATGTGGAGCCTACATCAGATTGCATGCCATCTTGGGAAGGGGGAGAAAATTTAAAACTCAAAATCCTGTGAAACTGAATGTTGTAAACTAAAAATAAATAAAGATTTTGCTGCAAATTTCTCTGATAAAAATCTCATATCCAGTTATATGAGGAATTGATCTAAATTTATAAGAATAAAAATCATTCATTCCCTAATTGAGAAATGATCAAAGGATATAGACAACAGATATAGTTCTTCAAGGAAAACATCTAAGCCACATGAAAAAATTCTCTAAATCACTAATAGTAAGAGAATATATATGGAAGCAACTTTAAGCTTCTATTTTATTCCCAATAGATTGGCAAAGATGACAAAAACTAAAATTAAGGGGATGCTGGAAAATAGGCACATCAATGACTTTTAGTGGAACTCTGAATTGATACTGCTATTCTGGGAAACAATTTGGAACTATGTCCCCAAAGTCACTAACTGCAGATATTCTTTAACCCAGAAATACCTGTACTATTCCCATAAAGATGAAAGAAGTAGGAAGAGAAACCTTATATACAGAAGTACTCATGGAAATTCCTTTTTGTAGTAATAAAGAACTGGAAACTAAGGGGAATACCCATAAGGTGAAATTGGCTGAACAAATTATGGTATATAATTATGATGAAAAATTATTTTGCTGTGAGAAAATAACCAAAAAAAATGGATTCAGGGAAACATAGGAAGATTTATATTAACTAGTGCGGAATGGCATTAGCAGAACCAGTAAAACTATTTCTATAATTGTGCCAGTATTGTACAGATTCAAGATTTCTGATTAATGTGGTGAGCAATGATGATTCCAGAGGATTAATGATGTACTCTGCTATCACAGCTCTTGACAGAGAGGAAATAAATTCAAGAGGAAGAATGTAACACACATTTTTGGACTTGGACTATGTGGGAGTTTGATTTGCTTGACTATGCATGTTTGTTGAAAGGAATTTGTTTTCTTATTTTTCTTTAAATAGGCCATGAATGAGTTGGAGCAGAGAAAACGCATGCTTGTTAATTAAAAAAATAAAATAAAGGACAAAAAAAGGATGAACATCTTTAATGCTCTAGAATTTTACCACGAGTGAAAGTAAAATTCCCTGGCCTGAGGGTCAGTGGGACTTCATAAAGAGCCAAGAAATGGCTAACATGGTATTTGCTTATCAGCAGCAAAACAGAGGTCGGTACAAAAAGTCTATCGACCTGACAAGTCCTTTTACATGTATCATGTATAATATATGTATCATATACGCATGTTTTACATATGCATTATATGCATAAATTTATACAATGCATATTATATGATATATACATATATTTGTATATGCATGTATTACACATGTATTAAAGCAAGCAGTTTTAAATTAAGATTTATGGTTTCAAAGAGAATCCTATTTTTGTGTTTTGCTGAGTATATGGAAATACTTGGGATTTTTCTTCAGGGGTTGTTTAGGGTATATGTTCAGGATTCAAAAACTAAATTAAAGATGATAGGAAAGTAGATTGATAAAGTTTTCATAACTAAACTGGTAGTGTGATTACTGAAATAAAGAAATTTTACATTGGAGGGAAAGACAGGTGAAATGGAGGTAAGTGAGTGAACCTTACTCTCATCGGAATTGGCTCAAAGGAAAAATAATGTACACACTCACTTGGATGTAGAAATCTTTCTTGCCATATAGGAAAGTATCAGGGAAGGAGGAGAAAGGGCGTTGCAGGGCTGATAAAAGGGAGGCCAGATTGGGTGAAGTAAAAGTCAGAAGGAAAATACTTTTGATAATAGACAGGGTAAAAGGAGAGAGAGAATAGGATAAAGAGGGGGCAAATAGGATGGAGGGGAATACCTAGTAATATTTATTGGGAAAAATTTTTATAGCAAGTTTCTCTGATAAAGACTTCATTTCTCAAATATATAGAAAATTATGTCAAATTTAAAGAAATAAGAGCCATTTCTCAATTGATAAGTGGTCAAAAGATATGAATAGACAGTTTTCAGATGAAGAAATCAATGTTATTGTCAACTCTGATAACAAATGACCAAAGACCAAAGCAGCTCTGCAACTGCTCTTAACTCTTAAAAAAAACCCAGAGAGCTCACACAGATTATCAAAACCACAGATAAATCTAAAAATAAAATAAAAAAAAAAAGAAAGCTAACAGTGGTTATGAGCAAAAAGCTTTCTTTATTCCATTGGAGGAGGAAAACTAGACACATATGCCAGGGCTCCCTCTAGTAGAAGACCCACTTTAGTGTGAGAAAAATCTCAGTACTTATATAAGGGGCAAGAGAATGAAGTGTAGACCTGACAATGAGAAGTAACAATAACAGAGATAAGCTTGATTCATAGCAGGACTTCATGAACATGAGTACTATAGGTAATTGTCTGAGCTCAGAGTGCACCTGGTACTGGTGTGAAACAATTCTGGGATTTTACTATGGCTGAGATCATCCAGAGGGTGAGTCACAAAGGTTTGTTGTTATGTCAAGCTCATGATACAGCTTGCTTGCTCGACTTTAGCTCTTAAAAACAGGATGGCACCTAATAGTAAAAAGAGAAGAGTAAAAAGAGAGGGCATGGTCTTGGCATGGGGATCCTGTTATTATATATTGTCATATGAAAAAATACTCTAAATCATTATTGATGAGAGAAATGCAAATTGAAACACTGACCTATCACCATACACTTAATCAGATTGAATAATATGACAGAAAAAGAAAACAGAAAATGTTGGAGGGAATTGGGAAAATTAAAACACTAATGTCTTGTTGTTGAAATTATATACTGATTCAACCTTTCTGGAGAGCAATTTGATACTATGCCCAAAGGATAATTAAAGTATACATACTATTTGACCCAACATCCCAGTGAGATAAAAAAACAAAAATATGTACAAAAATATTTATAGCAGCTCTTTTAGTGGTGGCAAAGAATTGGAAATCAAGGGGATGTCCATCAATTGGGTAATGGCTGAATAAACTGTTGTATGTAATTGTGATGGAATATTATTGATCTATAAGAAATGATAAGCAGGATACTCTCAGAAAAACATGGAAAGACTTACATGAAATGATGCAAAATGAAATGAGGAGAACTAGGGGAACATTGTACACAGTAATAGCAATATTGTATAATGATCTACTGTGAATAACTTAGCTATTCTCAGCATTACAACTGTGCAAGACAATTCTGTAGGGCTTATGATGAAATGTGCTGTCCATCTCCAGAGAAAGAATTGATAAAGCCTAAATACAGATTGAAGATTTTTTTCTTTTTTTTCTGGTCTGTATTTTCTTTCACAGCAAGACTTACATGGAAATGTGTTTTGTATGATTACACATGTATAACCTATGTCAAATTGCTTGCCCTCTCAATGGGGGAGGGGAGACGATGAGGGAGGGAAGGAGAGAATTTGTAACTCAAAATCTGAAATAAAGGATGTTTAAATTGTTTTTGTAACATAATTGGGGGAAAATAAAATTAAAAAAATAAAAAAAGAATTTAAGGACATTTTGCATTGTTTATAGATTTAATGAAGGAGACATGTAGGGAAAGAGAACAAAGATTTTTGAATGATAGATGACTTGTGGTCCTAGAGGAGGCAAGTAAGAATGAGAATCAGAGCACAATTCAATGGATTAGCCTGGGATGGATTAGTCAACAGCGGAGGAATTTCTTCATTAGATGGAAGAAAAGAGAATAATCAGGCTGGTATACAAGGAAATAAAAAAGGAAAGTGAAGGAGTTTGTAGCTAGATCAGTGGTGTCAAACTCAAATAGAAATGGGGGCTACTAAAACAACCATAAGAATCCCTGCAGACCACATTTTGACTAAGAAAATCACAACATTCTCTATGTATGTATTTTTATTTATTTTATTAATTATTCCTAATTACATTTTAATCTTGTTTGGGCCACCTGAAAGTGTTGTGGTCAATAGACTACGTGTGTGACAGAAATCATCTTCTTCAAACCTTGGGGTGAAGTGTACAATTGGTGGCAAGAGGCAAAATGATAAGATTTGGAATAGTTGTGTATGAGCAGCTGAAGTTATGTGCCATGATTTTGTAGTGGATGAAAATAGCTTTACTGCAAATTTATGTAGTGATGTTCAGCAGCTGAGACAGATGAAAACTCTAAAAGACAGAGTTTCTGAGCAATTAATAGTCAATTTATTAATTAGGCTAGCCTGTAATCAATAAATTGATGGTCAGTGGTTTCTCTCAGTAAACAAAGATGCCAAGAGAGACCCTGAAATGACTTAAATCTCATCTGAAAAGGAATTCCCTTGACAAGTGAAGATCAATCCTAATTGGTAGACATTTAATGAAAAAGAGGGCTAAAAGTCTTCACCTAGTCCTGGTAAGAATGTGGCTTGATCATGAGACTCAGCAACCTCAAGGCATTTGGGTAGGGAAGATATCTTCATCCTGATCTCTCTAGCTAGTTTTCTCCTTCATGAGCTGAACCCTAATGGAGGAGATCAAAGACAAAGGGTTCCTCCTCCAGGCACAAGTTTGCCCAGACTGGATTCTGACTCTAAATGGAAATTAAGTCTCCTAGTTGGGTGGGGTCCACCCAAAATTAACTAGCATGTTTCTTAAGGATTAAGAGCAATTTCTTTACTCAGCCATGCCTTTCAAAGACTAACTGACTTTTAATGGAGTTGGGCTTTAATAGAAAATAGAAAGGAAAAGGATAGATCACAAATTAATAATTAGTCATTAATATAATAGTATAATATTAATTTTTCTCAGCAGCCATGAATCAAGAACAAAAAAATTGTATGGTGAGAGTTACCCAGGGGTGAGGATTCATACTGAAGCAATGGTGAAAGGTCAGTGGGTCAAAGGATTCCTTTCAAGGAACTAGTGATATGTAGTCTGGAAAACCCTCAGGGAGAATATAATAACCATTTTCTAATACTTGAAAGACCTAAATATGTAAAGGAATAATTTTCCTTTTTCTCTCTGACTCTCTAGAGAAGAACCTGGAACAATGGGCAGAAATTGTAAATTTAAGTTTAATTCAATGAAACCCCACACCCATGTTGAGGTTGAGGGGTGCTGGGACTCCCAAAAAGGAACACACTGGGTCCTGCCTGAATGGATTCAACCCAAGCCTTCTTTTAGCCAAAGAAAAACAAAGTTTATTAAAGATCTTCTGTATTGGGTAGACTCTTAAGGAATCTGAGCATTTGTAAGCAGACTAGATAGTATCTGAGCCCTTGTGACACTTGTATTGACAATGAAGAATGAATCTGAACACCTTCATGGAGGCAAGATGGATCTTATATACAGAAAGACTGTGGGAGGGAGGGTGACCAAGTACTTTGGGGTGGCTGGAGGAGGGGTCCAGGGAGGATCTTGATGGGAGTGGCCAGTAGGCTGGGTTGATTATAGGTCAAATCTAGGGAAGATCTTGATGGGAATGGGGTGACTTGAGGTCAGACACCAGGAACCAAGAGAATGGGATTTTAGATAGGATCAAAGGTGGGAAGTAGCTGGAGGCAATCTGGAAGTAACAGAGATTTGGGCATAGGGATAATAAAGACCAGATAGCCTCAGGTGAATGCCAGATCAAGTGGGAAGATTCAAAGAGAGTTCAAGGAGAGTTCAATTTTAAAATTTGTACATTGTTTTAGTCATGAGAGCTTGTACCCCATCAACCCCAACAATTTAAACTGTCTAAAAATAGAAGGCTGACTAGAGAGTAGGTGGGTTCTCTCTCCTTAAGAGTCTTCATGCAGAGGTTGGTTGTACATTTGTTGGGTATTTATTTTTCATATGGTTTGGAGAAGTTCATCATTGATGTATATTTCAACTTTCAAATTCTGTGATTTTATAACCAGGGAAATGGGTTGTGAAACATTAAGGTGATTACCCATTCATTAGGTAAGGATGTATGTAAGTAAATCCAGACTCTGGCACTGAACTGGGAGAATAGGGGAGGATCAAGGGAATGAAAGTCATAAGAGGTTAAAGAGTAGGTTTAAAAGTTTGCAAGAGTTGTGTTTGTCCTTTGTTCTCGAAAAGGGCCATGACATTAGGGAAATAATGATGTGAGTTGCAGTTGACTTAGATTTGAGTGAGAGAGGGCTGTGCAAAGTCACCAGTCTCACTTTCTCTTCCAAGGCCATCTGGGTCCAGTGGCCAGATATTCATCAGGACAACTGGAGATGGCCCAGGTTGCAATGGGAGACTCTGACCCTTTTAGCGATGGTCTTTTTTTTTTTTTTAATCAAAGGATCCATCCCTTGAGTAACTACTTGAAGAGGCCTATTCACAGAATGAGTGTTATCTCACTTAAAGTGAGAAGCTGAAAAGACTTTAGTCAAAAAGGGCCAGGGTCTTCCATTGCATCCTAGGCCATCTTCAGTCATCCTGATGAATATCTGGCCACTGGACCCAGATGGCCCTGGAGGAGAAAGTGAAACTGGTGACCTTGCACAGCCCTCCCTCACTCAAATCCAAATCAACTACAAGTGATATCATCATCTCCCTGAAGTCCTGGTCCTTTTCAAGAATGAAGGACAAATGAAGGACAAACTAATCTGTGAGTAGCAGATCCCCTCTCTTCTCTCCTTTGCTCCCCTCGCCTCCCCTGTCCTCTTCTCTCTTTCTCCCTCCTCTCTTCTTCCCTCCCTTCCCCTACTCTCTCCTCCTCTTCTCTCTTCTTCTTTTCATTCTTTCTTCTCCTTATCTGAGAGTATTCTGCCCAAAGGGAGGTAAATTTTGATGGTCAAAAGCTACCTAGTTAACTTGGAGTTTACTGGCTAGATTTCTTTCTCAAAGACCAAGCTTTAAACCTAGTTCACTCTGGAGCTCATAGATTGGGCAGTAGGTCCTTGCCCTCCTAGCACAGAGTGAATGTAAATACCAAATAGTAACTATTTCTCTTTTACCCAGGAACCTTTAGGATCTTCCCCTTCCAGTTTAATTTTTTTTTTTTATGAAAGGGGCCATCCCTTGAGTAACTACTTAAAGTTCACTGAATAGGCATTATCTCACTCAAAGTGAGAACCTGTAAGAGTAGGATATGTAGAAAGATAAGAGGCAGTGGCTGGGCGAAGGAAATTTTAAGTTCTGGATCTTGGAGCTAGTACAGTTCTGAGTTGTGATGCCATGGTTTATTTGATGAGAAGGGGAGAAATAAGTTCTTGGATTTGAGAAGTTTGAGGAATTCAGAGGTCAAGTTGATAAATGGGCTGTTAACATGAATATTGAAGTTCCTGAGGAAAATGGCAAGGGAAAGTAGTAGAGGAAGACTGTGAACAAAGAACTCCTTTAAAAACTTGAGAAAATGGCTAATTTGGAGGTGAATAGATGACAGCAACAAGTATGGGAGGACTGCTCCAGGTGTACTGAAGGACTCTTTAAAGAACAATGATCATTGAAGTAAAATGGGAAGCTCCAATTAGGAAACAGGTAATATACCTCACTAGTACAGAACAGATCTTGAATGGCTAGTAAAGAAGGAAATGAAGAAGATGGATATCTTCCCCTCCTTTACTCCCCCTAAATTCTAGCAATGCCAAGGCTGAAACTCTGAGTATAGAAAAGGCAAAAAATGTCTATGGACTCTACAAAATGCAGCTTTTATACGGGTAGTGCTGGGCAGATGACCTAATGTCTAATGTTAAATATTTAAGAATGGCTAGATTAGGGCAAACATATCTTCAAATGAGAAGGATGAGAGCTATAATCTAGAATGATTGACATAGGCAAGTGGAAATAAATTTGAAATGGAAACAAATCATCCCCTTTGAGTTACATTATGAGAGTATATTTTTCCACTTGATTTCTGAATATCTAGTTTACTAAACTTAAAAGTACATATACTATCAGATCTTATTCATAATGATCTTGGATTTATTTTTCTTCTAATCTTAGAAAATACTTTTTACAACTGGCTTGAAGATAACTGAAGATTTTTTTAAAAAACAAAATAGATTTTTGATTTCTCATAATCAGCATCATAAAGAATGTTATATTTCAACAAATTTCACACATGAAATTTCCATTTTCCAATTACAAAGAAATTTAGGTCTTTGTGTAGAAAAAAAGAGCTTTCTACAAACTTCTATCTAGCCTACATTCGAGCATCAATATTCACCTAAGTGCCACATATCTTTTAAAGGTATTTGACTTCTGGGAATGAAATGGTGCCATTTTTTTTGTTTTCAGTATCATTATTTCAAATGTGATCATTAGAATGTCTTTAAATTTGTTCCTGAGGGAATTTCATGGTGTCAGAAACATTTCCTACTGCTGTTTTTGCTTTACATATTTGTGGACAAGTTTGACTATAGCTATTTTATTCATGGACATGTTTGATCTACATTGAAAATTCTTTCCCTTCAGAAACAAAGTAGAGCATTAATAAACTGAATATTTCTGATAGTAAATTGATCCAGGCCTGTGATTTCATTGGTGTAGGGAATTCTATGTTGTTGGATACTTAACTGTATTTACGAAGATCAGTCTGGTAAAAATGTAATTTTAAAATTTGTACATTGTTTTAGTCATGTTTGACTCTTTGTGATCCCATTTGGGGTGTTCTTGGTAAAGATACTGGGGTGGTTTGCCATTTCTTTCTCCAGCTTATTTTATAGATGAGAAAACTAATGTAAACAGGGTTAAGTGACTTACCCAGGTCACACAGTTAGTAAGTGTCTGAGGTCAGATTTGAACTCAGAAAGATGAGTTTTCCTCACTCCAAGCCTGGCACTCCATCCACTGTACCATCTAGCTGACTTGATAGATTGTTTGGAATTTGATTTTTGTGAATGTGTTCATCAAGAAATCTAATTTGACCTTTCTGACATGGTGTAAGTCTTTGAATGCTGAAGCTGAAATAATGAAGATAAATATATTTAATTAAAACTAGATCATGAAGAGAATCAGTGTGGTATGGTGGAGTTCACCACATCAATGAGATCACAAGTCAAGTTCATATCCCCTACACTCAATAATGAAATCAAGGCTGTACTTTTAGGGATCCTTTCTATATTATATTACTAGAGAATTGTGAAAGTATAGCATATAGGAAAAAACTCTGCAGTTGCCCCTTCAACTGCCTTACTACCCAATCTACAACACCCTGCAGTCAAAACATACTCTCTCACACAAAATGTATAAAAATTTGTAAAAATTATTCCATTCATCATCAGTAGATGAAATGTACACACTCTTATGGACAACATGAAATCCAGTAGACCTGAAATATGAACAGCTCTTGTTGTGAGAGACCTCAACAGGTATCATATCCAAATAGCAGCTCTGAGGGAAAGAAAGTTGGCAAATGAAGGCCAGGCTACTGAATTCAGAGCAATTGTCACTTACTACTAAAGACTTCCGCATCTCATGATTTTCTCATCACTCACACTGTCTTCCAATTACCTAAATACAATACCCTCAGCAAACACTGACATTTAATTGACTATGTCATTGTAAAGAGAAGAGACATACGGTATGTGAGAATGACAAGGCAACGTGTGAAGCAGAATACTACGCTCATCATAGACTCATCCTTTCCACACTAAATATTCTCATTCAACAAAAGCAGTGGCCCCAAGGAAAGACTACTAGAAGACCTAATATCAACAGATTAGATGATTTCTCTGAGTGGGAAGATTCTTTGATAACTTGGAGGGAAATCAGAGCCAACACACAGTTGGCAACAGTGGAGCAGAAAAGGAGTGGGCAGCTTTCAGAGATTTGATAAAGAGCATTGCATTTATTCATCTGGGCCAGAACACTCACAAACATCAAAATTGGTTTGATGAAGATGATGGGGAAGTTCAGAAGTTGCTAAATGAGTTCTCTATAGGGTTTAACAGCAGGATAGTTCATCATGTCTAATAAGGCAGCATTAAACTCCATCAAAAGTAAAGTGTAAGGGAAGCTCAGAGAGATGAAGGATTCCTGGCTTAGTAGGAAGGCAGATGAAATTCAATTTTACACAGACAGCAACAATCCAAAGAGCTTTTATGATGCCCTGAAAGCTATTTATAGGTCAAAGATCTATGGTGCATCTCAACTACTCAGTGCTGATAGAGCCACATTGATTAGTATGATAAATTAGTATGATTGGTAAAGATATGATCCTGAAGAGATGGACTGAACACTTCCATACTGTTCTCAACCTACCATCCTCAACCACTGCTGAAGCCAGTGACCCTCTAGCTAAACTTCCAGCTGAAGAAGAGGTTTTGAATGCCATTCAGCTCCTCTCATGTGGTAAAGAGCCTGGTGCTGATTCTATTCCAACTGAGATTTACAAGGCAGGGAGTCCACTGGTCCTATAAAAACTAACTGAAAATTTTCAGGTTATATGACAAGAGAAGGCTATCCCCCAGGTGTTCAAGGATGTCTCCATTGTCCATCTCTATAAAGGAAAAGGTTATAGGCTATTCTGTAGCAATCACAGTGGGGTCTCTCTCTTAGTCATTCCCAGAAAGATTCTTGCCAGAGTCCTCCTTAATAGCTTCATCCTTCACCTGAAATATGGTCATCTACTTGAGAGCCAGTGTGACTTCAGAAAGGGTGGAAGAATGATTTGATAATGTTTGTTGCCCTACAACCGCAGGAGACATGCCAGGAGCAGAACAGAGGTCTGTATACAATGTTTGTAGATCTGACTAGGGCCTTTAATGCTGTCAGTTGTGGGGGTTTGTGGAAAATTATGTCAAAATTTGGTTGCCTGGAGAATTTCAGTGGTTTTATACATCAATATTATAAGTTAATTTCATGATTGCTTGCTTGCATTGAGTTCTGGATAATGGATGATGCTCTCATGCTTTCCCAGTCACCAATGGAATCCGAAGGACTGGGGGTTTGCTCCCATTCATGATGTTTTCAGCAACATTGTCAGATACCTTCATCAAGGACAAAAAGAGCATCAAGGCCAGCTACTGCACTGATGTTAAGTTATTTAATTTGAAAAGGCTACAAGACAAGATATAAGTGGAGGAAAAATTGGTGCATGATTTTTTGTTCACATATGATTGTGCACTCAATGTAGCCTCTGAGGTGGAGACACAAGAAAGTATGGATCATTTTATTGCTGCTTGTACTAATTTTGGCCTAATAATTAAGACCAAGAAAACAGGTTTTCCACCAGTCAGCATCATACCATACATACATGGAACCATTGGTTACAGCAAATAGAGAAATATTGAATGCTGTGGATAAATTCACTTACCTTTGCAGTATACTTTCCAGAGATGTCCACACAGATGACGAGTTTGATGCACACATTGCCAGAACTAGCTCAGAGTTTGGAAGACTGAAAGAAAATGTGGGAGAGTAGAGGTATTAGTCTATCCACCAAACTGAAGATCTACAGAGTCATTATGCTGAACTCATTGTTGTATGCTTGGGGAACCTGGACAGCATACCAGTGTCATGTCAGAAAACTAGATCATTTCCATTTGAATTGTCTTAGGAAGAATCTGAAGATCACCTGGTAAGACACTAAGGTCCTTTCTTGAACTGAACTGCTGGGCATTCAAAGTACTTCAGAGAATACAACTCCAATGGGCCGGCCACATTGTTTGAATGTCAAATGTATGTTTGCCTAAAAACTATTTTATGGACAAGTCACACAAGGCAAGTGGTTGCATAGAAGTCAGAAGAAGCAATACAAAGATATTTTCAAGGTGTCTCTGAAGAATTTTGCAATTGATTGAGTGACATAGGAGATACTGGCAAAGGACAGCCCAGTATGGCATACCTGCATTGAAGAAGGTGCTATTATCCTCTGTGAACAAAGCAGAATTGAAGTAGCTCAAAAGAAATATGAAGATTCACAAATTTAAAGACATTTCCACTCTAAATGTTCATATGGACTATGTGTGTCCAATCTATGGTAGAACCTTCTGGGGTCATATTAGCTTGATCAGCCACAGTTGGACACACAGTACCTTGACTCCAACATAGTGACATCATTTTGGTATTCTTAGACAGTGAAGGACAGCAACCAGCCAACCAACCATTTCATCACAATCACAAACCATAAATTTTTAGCCATTCTGCACTTGATGGGCATCTCCTTAATTTCCAGTTCTTTGCCACCACAAAGAGGGCTGCTAGAAATATTTTTAAACATTTAAGTTCTTTTTTATTTTTCCCTGATCACTTTGGAAAACAGACCTAATAGTGGTCTTCCTAGGTCAAAGGGCATATACAGTTTTATAGCTCTTTGGGAGTAATCCAGATTTTTCTCCAGAATGGTTGGATCAATTCATAGTTCCATCAACAAGTGTCCCAATTTTTCCACATCTCCTCCAAAACTTGTCATTTGTCAAAACTTTGTCATTCTTCTATCATTTTAGCCAATCTAATAAGTGTGATATATTTCGAAGTTGCTTTACTTTGCATTTATCTAATCAATAATGATTTAGAGCATTTTAATATGGTTATATATGTGTATGTGTATGTATTTCTTTCTATACATATAAGTATGTATGTATATATGTATATGCATATCTTTGATTTCTTCATCCAAAGACTGCTTGTTCATATCCATTGACCATTTTTTCAATTGGGGAATGACATATTATAAATATGACCAAGTTCTCTATATATTTGAGATATGAGACATTTATCCAAGAAACTGTCTATAAATTACTTCCTGCAGCAATTTTCTGCTTTCTTTCTAATCTTGGCTATATTGGTTTTATTTGTGCAACCTCTTTTTAATTTAATGAAATCCAAGTTATTAATTTTACATCTCACAATGTTCATTCTTTTGTTTATTCATGAATTCTTCTCCTATATATTAGGTCATATATATCAATTTTGACCTTATCTTAGTAAATGGTGTGAGATATTGGTGTATCCCCAATTTCTGTCAGACTACTTTCCAGTTTTCTCAACATTTTTTTTTACCAAGTAGTAAATTATTATCCTAAACTTTAAATCTTTACATTTTCAAATACAATGTTACTATAGCTATTTACTACTACATATCGTACATCTATTCTGTTCCACTGATTCACCTTTCTATTTCTTAGCTAGTATTAGATAATTTTGATAATTACTGCCTTATAATATAGTTTACCACTAAACTTCCTTCCTTTGCATTTTTCATTAATTTCTTTTAAATTATTGAACTTTTGTCTTTCTAAATTTTTAATAATTTTTTCTAAATCAATAGGTTTTTTTTTTGGTAACTTTATTGGTATGGCACTAAATAAGTAAATTATATTAGGTAGAATTGTCATTTTTATGATTTTGGTTCTGCCCACTCACAAACAATCCATATTTCTCCAATTATTTAAATGGGACTTTATTTGTATTAAAAAGTGCTTTTAATTATGTTCATGGAATCCTTTGGGTTTTTTTTGGCAGGTATACTGCTAAGTACTTTATGTTGTCTATGGTTGTTTTAAATGGGGGACATCTCTTATTATCCCTTTTTTCACAGTTTTGTTTGTGACATATAGAAAGGCTGATGATTTATGGAGGTTTATTTTATATCTTGCTATTTAGCTACAGATAATTGTTTCAACTTTTTTATTTGAATTTCTATGGTTTCCAAATACAGCATCATGTTGTCTGCAAAAAAGATAGTCTTATTACCTCATTGCCTATTCTGATTCCTTCAATTTCTTTTTCTTCTATTATTGCTATTGCTAGCTTTTCTAATACCGTATTGAATAATATTGTTGATAATGGGCATCCTTATTTCAATCCTGATCTTATTGGGAAGAATTCTAGACTATCTTCATTATAAAATAGTGCTTGTTGGTGGTTTTAGGCAGATGCTTTTGTCATTTTAAGGAACTTATACATATGTTTTCAGGTTTGCTTTTTTTAAAAAAATAGTAATGAGTGTTGTATTTTCTCAAAGGCTTTTGCTGCATCTATTGATACAACCATACGATTTTGTTACTTTCTTATTGACATGCTCAATTATCTTATTCCTGGCATGAATCCCATTTATTCACACATTTGGTCTTTGTGATATATTGTAGTAGTCTCCTAGGTAGTATTTTATTCAGAATTTTTGCATCCATATTCATTAATTAAATTGGTCTCTAATTTTTTCTCTGTTTTTGCTTTTCCTGGGTTAGATATAGCATCAACTTTTTTTTTCCCCATAAAAGGAGCTTGTTAGGACTTCTCCTTTGCCTATTTTTCCAAATAATTTATGTAGTACTAGAATTAATTGTTCTTTAAATGTTTCTTTAAATTCACTTGGGAATTCATTTGGTCCTGATGCTTTTTTTCTTAGGAAGCTCATTTATGGCCTGTTCAATTTCTTTTCTAAAAATAGTTTTATTTAGACATTTAGATATTCTACTACTTCTGTTAATCTGTTATATTTTTGTAACTATTCTTCCATATTACTTAAATTGCTAAACTTGTTGGCATATAATCGGGCATAGTAACTCCCAGTAATTGCTTTGATTTTGCCTTCATTAGTGGTATATTTAACCTTTCCATTTTCGATACTAGTGATTTGGTTTTCTTCTATCTCTTTTTAAAAATATTAACTAATGGTTTTTCCATTTTACTGTTTCTTATAAAACCAAATTCTAGTTTTATTTATTAGTTTAACAGTTTTCTTACATTCAATTTTATTAATTTCACCTTTGATTTCTAGAATTTCCAATTTGGTGTCTTATTGGGGATTTAAAATTTGTTTTTTCTAGTTTTTTTTTAATTGCATACCCAATTCATTGGTCTGCTTTTTATTTTACTGATTTAAGCATTTAGAGATATAAATTTTCCTCTGTTGCTTTGGTTGCATCCCATAGGCATGTTTTCTCATTTTTCTCATTCTCTTTAATAAAATTGTTTGTGTCTGTGACTTGTTCTTAATCCCCCTTAATCTTTAAGATTTGGTTATTTAGTCTCTAACTTTTAATCTGTGTTTCCATGGTCCTTTGTTAAATTGTTGCATGATGATATGAAAAAGATGCAATTAATATTTCTTCTTTTCTGCATTTAACTATAAAGTTTTGTGTTCTAATTTATGGACAATTTTTGGAAAATTTAAACGGTATGAGGAAAAGGCATATACCTTTCCATTTCTGTTCAGTTCTCCCTTGATATCTATAAAATCTAGCTTACCTAAGATTTTATCAATCTCCTTGATTTCTTATTTATTTTTTGGTTAGATTTATCTAATTCTGCATGTGGAATGTTGCCCCGATATTACAGTTTTGAGATCTATTTTCACCTGTAATTCAGTTAGCTTTTCCTTTAAAAATTTAGATGCTTGGTACATATTTGGTACATATAGGTTTAGTACTGATATGACTTCATTATCTATGGTACTTTTAATCATAATACAGTTTCCCTGTTTGTCTCTTTTAACTAAATCTATTTTAGCTTATCTTTGTTGATCATGATCGCTACACCTGCTTTTTTTCATCAGCTGAAGCATAATAATTTCTACCTCAGCCCTTTGTTTTTACTCAATGTGTATCTCTCATTTTAAAATGTGCTTCTTGCAAATGGCATATTAGATTGTGGTTTTTGATCTATTCTGCTTTCCATTTCTGTTTTATCAGTGAATTTATCCCATTAACACTCACAGTTGTGATTAGAATGTATGCTCCAACCTATTTTCCTTACTGTTCATTCTTCTATCCCTCTCTTTTTACTCTATCCCTCCTAAGAGGTCTAATTGACTTGTGACCACTGCCTCTCTATTCCACACCCCTTCAAAGAAACCTTCTTTTATCTTATCTACTTGCCCTTTTATTTATTTCCATGCCCTTCTAAGTGTCCCTTCCTTATACTATCCCTTTGCTCTACTATTTCTTTGTAAGTTGAGAAGACTTTTATATCCTTCTAGATTTTTTTCATTCCCTTTCTTAACCCAGTTCTGATGAGGATTAGGTTCTAGCACTACCAGCCCTCCACTCTTGCCTTCCACTGTCACTGTTCTTCCATTTATGCCTCATTTCTATGAGATAATTGCTATATTTTACCTCTTCCTACCTAGTTTTAGTTTTGAGATCATCCTATCATATTCAACTCAACCCCAAGCCTTCTATGCATACATACGTGTACTCTTTCAAACTATCCTAGTAATGAAGCTACTTTTAAGAGTTGCAGATAACCTTTTCATATATAAGAAGTAAACAGCTTGACCTTTTAAACTTCTCATAACTGATCTTTCATGTTTATCTTATGTTTCTCCTGATTCTTGTAGGTCAAATTTTCCTTTCAATTCTCGTTTTCCTCACGATACCTAAAAGTTCTTTGATTAGTTAAATATCTTTTTTTTTTTTCCCATGCAGGATTATACTCAGTTTTTCTAGGTAAATTATTCTTGTTTGCAAACTCAGCTCCTTTGCCCTTTGGAATATCCTGTTCCACTTCTCCAATCTTTTAATACAGAATTTGCTAAATCTCATGTTATCCTGATTCTAGTTCCATAGTATTTAAATTGTTTTTTTTTTTTTTTGGGTTGCTTGTAGTATTTTCTCCTTGACCTGGGACCTCTGAAACTTAGCTGTAACATTCCTGTATTTTCATCCTGGGGTCTTTTTCAGGTGGTGACTGGTGGATTTTTTAAAATTTCTATTTTACCCTTCAGTTCTAAAATTTTAGGACAATTTCCCTTAATCATTTCTTGAAGTATAGTGTCTGACTCTTTCTTTGATCATTAGTTTCAAGTGGTCCAACAATTTTTATATTATCTCTCCTTGATTTTCAGGTCAGTTTTTTTTCTTTTCTTTTTAAAATTAAATTTATTTATTTTCACTTTTCAACATTCACTTCCACAAAATTTTGAACTTCAAATTTTCTCCCCATCTCCCCCCTCCCACCACCCCAGGACAGAATATGTTCTGATTACCCTTTCCTCCAATCTGCCCTCCCTTATATCATGTCCCCTCCATCCCCTTCCCTTCTATTTTTCTGTAGGGCAAGGTAGATTTCTATGCCCCATTGCCTATATATCTTATTTTCTAGTTGCACGTAAAAACAATTTTTAACATTCATTTTTAAAGCTTTGAGTTCTACATTCTCTCCTTTCCCCTCTTCCCACCCACCCTCATTGAGAAGGCAAGCAATTTGAGATAGGTTATACATATGCAGTCATGCAAAACAATTCCATAACAGTCATCTTGTGAAAGACTAATTATATTTCCCTCCATCCTGTCCTGCCCTCTATTCTATTCTCTCTTTTGATATGTCCCTCTGCAAAAGTGTTTGCCTCTGATTACCCAGTCTCCCAATAGTCTGTCCCTTCTATTATCTCCCTTCTCTTATCCCCTTTTCCCCTTGCTTTTCTGTAGGACAAGGTAAATTTCCATACCCAATTGAATGTGTATGTTATTCCCTCCTGAAGTTGAATCTGATGAAAGTAAGGCTCACTTATTTCCTCTCACCTTCCCCCTCTTCTCCTCCACTGTAAAAGCTCTTTCTTGCTTCTTTTATGTGAGAAGATCTACTACATTCTACCTTTCCCTTTCTCTTTCTTGCCGTACATTCCTCTCAACCTTAATTTTTTTCTTAGATGTCATCTCTTCATATTTAGCTCATCTTGTGCCCTCTCTCTCTCTCTCCATATATATATATATATACACAATATACATACATATATATACACATACACATGTATATATACATATGTATGTAAACATATGCATATATGTATATATGTGTGTGTGTGTAGGTATATATATATTCCCTTCAACGACCCTAATACTGAGAAAGGTCTCATGAGTTGTGAATATCATCTTTCCATGTAGGAATGTAAATAGTTCAACTTTAATAAGTCCCTTATGGTTCTTTTTCCTGTTTAGCTTTACATGCTTCTCTTGATTTTTGTATTTGAAAGTAAAATTTTCTACTCAGCTCTGGTCTTTTCAACAAGAAATTCCATTTTTTTCACTGAAATAGTATACTAAGTTTTGCTGGGTAGGTGATTTTTGGTTTTAATCTTAGCTTCTTTGACCTCTAGAATATCATATTCCAAGCCCTCCAATCCCTTTGTTTAGAAGCTGCTAAATCTTGTGTTACCCTATGTTTCTATAATGCTTGAATTATTTCTTTCTGGCTGCTTGTAATATTTTTTCCTTGACCTGGAAACTCTGAAATTTGACTATAATATTCCTAGGGGTTTTCCTTTTGGGATCTCTTTCAGGAGGTGATCAGTGGATTCTTTCCATTACTATTTTACCATCTGATGCTAGAATATCAGCACAGTTTTCTTCAATAATTTCTAGGAAGATGATGTCTAAGCTCTTTTTTTGATCATGGCCTTTAGGTAGTCCAATACTTTTAAAATTATCTCTCCTGTATCCATTTTCCAGGTCAGTTGCTTTTCCAATGAGACACTTGACATCATTTTCTATTTTTTTCATTCTTTTGATTTCATTTTATAATTTCTTGATTTCTCATAAAGTCATTAGCTTACATCTGCTCTGTTCTAATTTTGAAGGAATTATTTTCTTCAGTGAGCTTTTGGACCTCCTTTTCCATTTGGCCAATTCTGCTTTTTAGGGCATTCTTCTCTTCATTTGGCTTTTTGGATCTCTTTTGCCATTTGGGTTAGTCTAATTTAAAGGTGTTATGTTCTTCAGGATTTTTTTGGGTCTCCTTTAGCAAGCTATTGATTCATTTTTCTTTATTTTCTTGCATCACTCTTATATCTCTTCCCAATTTTTCTCTACTTCTCTTACTTGATTTTCAGAATCATGTTTGAGCTCTTCCATGGCCTGAGAACAATTCATATTTTTCTTGGAGGCTTTGGTTGTGGGACTTTTGACTTTGTTTTCTTCTGGTTATATGTTTTGACCTTCCTCATCCCCAATGACATAAAAAAATACCTTTTCACTGAAAAAGTAAGAATCTATAGTATGTTTCCCCCCTGTTTGTTCATTTTCCTAGCCAATTCCTTGACTTCTGAGCTCTTTGTTAAGTGGAGGGCTCCAGAAGCAGCCACTGCTAGGCAATTGCTGCCACTGCCCTGAGGCTAGGGCTGGGGCTAGACCATGCTCCTCTCTCAGCCAGATGAGAGACCCTTCCCACTGACCTTTGAATGTGTCTTTGGCATTTGGGGTTGAAAAGCTGCAGCTTCCAGTGATTCAGTCCTATAAGACCTGCTCCAGTTTTGTCAATACTGGCACAGCCCATGCCAAATTGTGCTCCACTCCTAGCCCGGTATGATAGACCCTTCCTGTAGACCTTCTGGATTGTCTTGGGCTGGAAATTTGCTTCAGTCTGTCATTTTGTGGCTTCTGCTGCTCTAGAATTTGTTCAGAGTTATTTTCTACAGTTTTTTGAGAGGTTTGGGGTGAAAGTTCAAGCAGGTGCCTGCTTCTACTTTGCCATTTTGTCAGCTGTTTTTCTAATGAGATATTTCATATTCTCTTCTATTTATATATTCTTTTGATTTTGTTTCATTATTTCTTGGTGCCTTATGTAGTCATTATATTCTCCTTATCCAATTCTAATTTTTAAGGAGTTATTTTCTTCTGTAAGTTTTTGTATCTCTTTTTTCAGTTGGTTGACTTTCTTTTCATAATTTTCTTGATTTTCTTGCATTACTCTTATTTTTTTTTTCTAATCTTCTATTAACCTCTCTTATTTGATTTTTTAAAAGTCCCTTTTGATCTCCAGGGACTCTTTTTGGATTTGTGACCATTTTTACATTTTTCTTTGAAGTAGAAATAGCTGTCTTCTTCTGAATTTGAACTCAGATCTTCTCTATCACCATAGTTGCTATCTATAGTCAGGCTCTTTCCCTTTTGTTTATTCATGTATGTGTATACACACACACAGATATATGTTAGTAGCTTTATTTCATTTCTTGGTTATTTACTTTGTGTTTGAATCAGGCTCTAAACATGAGGTGTGGAGGATAACATCTCAAGCTTTAGGTTTTTTGTTGTTGTTTTCTGAGGTCTGTCTGGGGTCCTGACCTCAGGTACTCATTTTTGTCCCTGAGCCATGGTCAAGGGCCCCCAGCAATGCTATGACCTAAAATGCTCTTGCTCCCTACAATCCCTCCTTGAGCTGCAAGCTTTAGCTCATCCCCTTGCTCTGCAACCAAAACCAGGGCATCCATTCTCTTGTGAGTGACCATAACCAGCAGGGCCCCTTCTGCTCCTCTGCCATCCACTCACTGTTGTGTGCTCACTTCTCCTTACTCACAGCCATAGCCTAGGACAGCATCTGGTCAGCACACCTATGCTCCATGACGTGCAGCAGTGGAGGACCCTGCAATCTTCCTCTCATCAGCTATCTAATCCCACATTATCTGTTGGGTGAAAGTTCCTGAAGCTGAGGTTGCTTCCTGTACAATGCTCCAGGGGCTTGTTGTTTGTTGATTCAGGTATACCTGCATGGGGAGGGTGGAGGATAGGGGCAAAGTGTCAGGTTTTTCCTAATGTCCTCCAAAGTTATCTTAGGCTGGATAACTGTTTTGCCTCAACTTTTCATTATTTCTGCCATGCTAAGGTTCACTTTGAGGCATTATTTTAAGAAGCAGGTAATTTCCTGCCTTATTCTGCCATCTTGTGCAGGATTCTCCTCATTTGTTCTTGATATGCTATTTGAGTAAATGCTTTTGATATGAGCTTTTTTGGGTTTACTGGATGACTGTTCAATAGGAAGCATATTCATGAGGTCCAGTAATGGTAGTCACCCATCAGCTTCCCCCTAGAATCCATGAAAGTTATTGCTTTCCTGGTGACCCAAACTCTAAAAGAGCTATAAATATTTTTGAACATCCTTAGAATTTGTTTTGTTACATGCTTATGCCTTCCTTAACTTACCTTCCCTTTAATTTTCCCTTTCCCCTTTTCTCCTTTTCTTCCTCTTTCATTATTGAGTAAAATGTACACACACAACTCTTATGTGTGTGTATTTTGTTTTTGACAGTTCATATGAGAGTGAAGTCCAGCTTCTCCTCTTATTCCCTCCTCCAACCTAGTATAGTCTTCTTCTCTTTTTATTTTTTTTCTTAAAGTCATCCAGACATTACTGAACCACACTTAAGCCTTGTCAAATTGGACTCTCTCTCTGAACCCAAATGATAGGATTCAGAGTATATATCTATATATCTATATCATATAAATTCTATATACATATATTTATATATATACGCACATATATGGGAGAATTATTGATATATATGAAAATATATCTATATATATCTATATATATAATTCTCCCATATTTGAATGTAAACAGTCTATCCCTGTCCTTTATCATCATTTATTCATGCTATTTTTTAATGTTTCTCTTCATTCCTGTGTTTGCACTTCAAAATTTCTCCACATCTCTGATCTTTTCATCAGGAATGTTTGAAAGTCTTCTATTTCATTAAATGTCTATTCCCCCCTTCCCCCCATAGCATCATATTCTCTTTTATTGGGTAGGTTATTCTTGGCTATAAGTCCTACCATTTGCCTTCTAGAATATTATATTTCAAGTTCTTCACTCTTTTATTAGGCTAATAAATCTGGTCAATCATGTGTGATCCTGACACTTGGTAGTTCAATTCTTTCTGGCTACTTGCAGTATATTTTCTTTTGACCTAGAAGCTCTGGATTTTGGCTATTGTGTTCCTGGGAATTTTCATTTTGGTATTTCTTTCAGGAAGTGACTAGTGAATTCTTTCTAATTCTGCTTTGCCTTCTGGTTCTAAGAGAACTGGTATTTACTTTTAAGGTTTCTTGAGATTTGATGTCTATGTTCTTTTTTTCATCATGGCATTCAGATAGCACAATGATTCTTAAAAATTTTCCCCCTGATAAATCTCTGAGGTCACTTGTTTTGCTTTGAGATACCTTATGTTTTCTTCTACTTTTCAGCCTTTTGACTTTATTTTAATATTTCTTGTTCACTCCTGGAGTCATTAGCTTCTATTTAATCCATTCAAAATTTTAGGAAATTTGTTGCTTGGGTAAGGTTCTATATCTCTTGTGCAAAGTTTATTCCCTTTCCAATTCTTTCTTCCACAACTCATTTCTTTTTCAAATTTTCTCATGCATTCTCATTCCATTTTAAGAAATACTCTTGTTTTATCTCTTCCATGAATTATAGTTGAGTTTGTGCCTAAGCTGTGTTTTTCTCTGAGACAATGCCAGTAGCAGTCTGGAGTCATTTTCTTTTTCATTTGTGTCTTAGACATTCCTGCCATCATAACAGCTCTTTATGATGGGATTTTTTTTTGTTTGCACATTTTTGCAGCATATTCCTTTGGACTTTGGACTTGATATTAGCACTGGACTCTGTGCCACTACTTGAGGGAAGGTATGTGGTGGTCTTGTTACTGCTTTCTTAGGGCATTGAGTGTTATGCTAATGCAGAATTTCAGGATAGACTGGGGACCTACAAGTTTTCAGCGTTTTCAAATTGGTCTTATCCAGAGCAAAGTGATTTCAGCCACCCTTCTCATTCTGGTCTATGAGTTCTTGACCTGAGTTTGAGTCTGAAAAAGACAAAACTGCTGCTGGACCCCACCCCATCAGCCACCTGGAAAGCCCTCTTGGATCACAGCAGCATAATAGTAGACTCCCTTTTAGTCCAGAGTTCTCATTCTGTTTACTATTCTGCATCTTGGACTAGATGTTAGAAGTGATATTCCTTTGCATATGAGATCTGAGCCACACTACTGTTGCTGCTAACTTCTGAGCTTCCTCATTTTTCTGTACACTGTTCAGGGCTTCCCTATCCAGGAATATAACTACTTTGTGCAGATCCCCTTCTTACTCCATCCTGTATCTGTGATGTGGGATTGGGTAGTGGGCAACAAAGCTTCCAGTTGACACCTGTTCCCATTGCAGGGACCTGGTGTGGATCTCAAGGTATCCAAGGTGTTTACTTGCGCCAGTGTACACCTTCTCCCTTGGTGTTGGAGTGCCCCATGGAGTGCTCCTGGCCTGACACTGTCTCTAGTGTCTGAAGCCCTCCTTCTCTATCTTATTCTGAGTTGAGCTAGACAAAGTACTTAAGTGTTCATTTTTTTCTGGATTTTCCCATCAGGATTTGCTCTGGTGCCTTTTCTCAATCTCATAGGAATTTCTGGAGATGAGCTCAGTTACATTCTTTTCTATCATTTCATTTTGGCTCTACTCTCTTAGGAATACTATTTTCTATGAATATTTGGTTTTTCTACTGTTATTCTTCCTGTCTTACTGTTACTCTCTGTGATATTTTCCTCCATCCTCTTCTATTTAAAAAAATTTAATATGCTATTAGAAATATGCAACAATGCCAACAAAGAAACTTGCTTATTAAATGTTTGTATCTAAAATAACTTGAATATATAATGTATGATAATGAGGCTATGTACAAAGTGGACAGAGTACCAGCATCAAAACCAGGAAGTCCTGGCTACAAGTACTGCCCCTGTCACTTACTAGACTATATGATTCTGGGTGGGTCACTTAACCTTGCAGTGCCTCAATTCACTGGTGTAGGGAATGCCTGAGTAAGGAAACTCTCTTTCCTAATGCTTGTCTGTACCTTTAATGTAACTTATTGCAGTATTTAGAATATTCCATAACTGGCCACATTTTGAAAATCTATAAGATGTTTATTTTGAAAAGAAGTTTAAAATTCACTTATATTCCATAGAGTTGATTTAAAGAAAATGTTCATAAATTATGAACCTGTGTGAGTAGAATGATGGTAGCTCCTTCAGCTAGAACACAGAAGTTGGGACGAGAAGTAGGACTGGGAAAGGTAGATGTTGATTTTAATATATTTATGGAGGAAATCTAATTTGAGATGTCTAATAGGGAATTAGAGATGTGAGTTGGAAGGTCAGGAGAAATATTAGATAAGCAGATTTGAGAGTCATAAATTAGAGACAGATGATAATTTAATCCATGGGAGCTAATGAGATGATCAAGTGAAACAACATAGAGGAAGAAGAGGGCCCAGGTGAGAGTTTTGAGGGAAACCTACTTTTAATTGACATGACATAGATGAAGATGCAGTAAAAGAGCCTGAAGAGTGGGAAATGGGTAGAAAGAGAAATAGGAGAAAGTAGTTTCATGAAATTTAGAGAGAAAAGAAAATCAAGGAGAAAAGGACTATCAACATATTCAAAGGTCATTAGATTTGGTAATTGAGAATAACTTTGGAGACAGTAGTTTCAGTGAATAGGAACTGTGTCTTATACTTTTATATACCATAACAACCCTGAACAATGCTAAGCACATTGTATCTAAAAGGGACTCAAATATAGTCATTTAATAATTAACTTAACTCTTTTTAGGAGGAGTTCAGTACAAATTTTAGGAACATTTCAAGAACTGAAATTGTGTTGGTTGCTGCCTTTGGGGGAAAACTTCAGGAAAGCGAAGAGAAAGAAGTCACATTTTTCTGGTTTGTAGTTGTTGAGTAACTGATAATTTTCCTAATTCTGTTATAGATTCAGGGATTGGGAACAGCTCACAAATATACCAGAAAGTGGATCTTTTTATGGACTCTATCTATGAAGGCAAGAAATAGTGGCATTGTTTAATGCTTTCGGCAGGTTAGTTTTGATGTACAAAAATAGATTTTTAAGGTCAACCACATCTAATGCCATATGTAGAAAGTCTGGTAAAATGGAGCTGGAAAATGCATTTGCAATGAAATGAACCCCTTTTACATGAAAACTTCATTATTACCAGATTTTTAATACTGATTTTTCATTATATTATCATAAATTGGAACCTAATATGAATCTTCAAAGGGATTTTAGAGAGTATCAAATCCAACCCACTCTTATTATAGTTCTTGAGAAAATTCAGAAGTTAAGTGATACAGGTGGTAATTTGCAGAGCTAAAATTTCAATCAAGGTCTTTTGACTCCAAATCTCTTTCCATTGCACCACAAAATTCTCTTCTTTGTTTTCATTTGCTGATGACCTCTCAGTCATATTTTTTTAGTTTATATACATGATACTAATATTTTAAAGATTGCTTTATGTCATATTGCTTTGATACCTGTTTGTTTATCCAGATGCTGGTCTATAATGGTTATTAGAACAGTCATTCCTTATTCAATACAGGTTCAAAATTTTCAATTAAAAAAATTCTCTTCTTTGAAATCATCCTTAGACTTGGATTTTTATCTTTTCTCTCCCTAAATCAGTAGAATACCCTTAAAAACTGATCTTAAGGTTCCAAATAACCTATATCATGAAACATAGGTATAGTATAGAAGTCATGATTCTGACTTTGATCTACTTAAAGTCTGACATGTAAAGAAAGGTAAAGTATGCAAAAATATAAAGTATGTTCAGGAATATCCTTATTCATGCTGAAAATTATATTAGTTTTTTGAATGACAATCATAAAGCTCCTAGAAGCTGGATAGACATATTTTTAATATATATATGTAGTTAATTCTTTTATAGAAAAAAAATTTCTCTCTTTCTCTCTCTCCCCACTAGCTGCTAGGTATAATTATACTTGACTTCCAATTCTCTAAAAAAATTTTTTCCAGGTCAATTTTATTTTATTTTAGAAGCAGCTAGGTAATGCTGTGGATAGAACTCTGGGCCTGAAGTCAGAAAGCTTTGAGTTCACGTTTACCTCAGATACTTACTAATTGTGTGACCCTGGATAAGTCATTTAACCTCTATCTGCTTCAGTTTCCTCAACTGTAAAATGGGGATAATAATAACACCTACCTCCTAGGGTTGTTGTGAGGATCAAAATGTGGTAATATTTGTAAAGCACTTAGCATAGTGCTTGGCATATAATAAGTATCATATAAATGCTATCATTATCATCACCATCATCATTATTACAATTTTAATTAAGATTTTTCTTCCTCCCAGCTACTCCTTCAACTCCCCATCCTTCCATTGACAAAGCAAGAAAAATAAAACCCAATATAAACATGCATAGTCAAGCAAAACAAATTCCCATATTGGCCATGGCAAAACAAAAGAAAATATAAGCCTAAATACGTCAATCAATAAAGTCAGTAAATAAACATTTATTAAGCAACTATTATGTGCCAGGCACTCTTTTAATCTTCACTCTGAAAATATCAACTCTCTATCATGAAGTGAGTAGAATGTTTCAACATGAGTCCTCTGGAACTCTGGTTTGCTATTGTATTGATCAGAGTTCCTCAGTTTTTTCTAATTCGTTCCAAAATTGTAATTGTTATTGGTTTGTGAGGTTGGTGACCTGAACAGCCCTCTATCACTCAAAACAAAGTCAAGTGCAAGTCATGTCATGATTTCTCTGATGTCATGGTCTTCAAAAATGAAGGATGAACACAGATATGTATATATCTAAATCTAGATAGATATAGATATACACACATATGTGTATACATATGTATACATATATATACACATGTGTGTCTGTGTATATATGTGTGTATATGTGTTTTTTGGTCATGACCTTCAGGTAGTGCAATGATTCTTAGTGAATAGAGCACTGTGCTTGATCTCAGGAAGACCCCAATTCTAATCCAGCTTCAGACATTTACTAGCTGTGGGACCTAAGGACAAGCCACTTAACTTCTGTTTGCCTCACTTTCCTCAACTGTAAAATGGGGCTACTACTTACCCCACTGGGTTATTGTGAGGATCAAATGTGATAATATTTGTGAAGTCCTTGGCATAGTGCTTGACATGTAATAAGTGCAATGTAAATGTGTATTCCCTTCTCTTCCTCCCTTTTTTTCTTGATTTCTTTTCCAGGTCAGTCACTTTTGCTCTGAGATAACTCATATTTTCTCACTCCCCTCCATTATTTTCACTTTGGGTTAGTATTTCTTGATGTCTCATGAACTCATAAGTTTATATTTGGCCAGTTCTAATTTTTAGTGTGTTATTTTCTTGGGTAGGAATTTATACCTCTTGTTCTAAGTTGTTAATTTTCTTTACAAATCTTTCACAGTTCTCATTTCTTTCTATTTTTTTCTTTTACCACTGCAATTTGGTTTTAAAAATAATTTTTAGCTCTTAAAAAACCCTCTTTATTATCTCTTCTAGGAATTCTTGGTAAACCTTTATGAAATCTGTATTTTTCTTTCAGGCTTTGCTGCCAATCTTTTTGAGTCATTCTCTTCTTGTGGGTTTGTGTCTTGAGCTTCCCTGTTATTCTTTACGATTTGATTCCTTTTTGTGGTGGTTGTTTGCTCATTCTTCTAGCTTATGGGTAGGCTCTATACACTTGTGGGGGGATGTCTGGCCTGAACTTCTTTCCTGATTCAGGATGTGAACCCTATTCTCAGTCCAGAGTCCATCCACTACATCACTTATAATAAGTTACAGAAAGATAAGAGGGCATTCTCCAATGTTCTTAAATGCTTAGTAGAATGCACAGTCAGGTAAAAATAGCTTTAAAAAATTTTGCTTCAGCTCATTCTTCCTTGTTTCCACTCTGAATGAATTCTATTATTTTCCTTTCCCAGTGTGATAAAGAACATAGAAATTGTACGTCTAGAAAGAACCTTAGAAATCAACCATTCCCAACTTTTCTAAAAGAAGAAACTGAGGTGCAGGGGCTGAATTGAATTGTTTATAACTAAGGTTTTCCAACCCAGTTCAGCTTTTTCCATTATACCATGCTGCCCCGCTAATTTTATCATCTTAAAAAAGACATTTTCATATAGAATTTAGAAACTGTGCTAATTCTTTAATGAAAACACAATTAACCTAGATCTTTAAGTTGTGAGGACAATTTTTCTGACAAAAGCTTTTTTATATCACCAAATTTAAGTAAAAGTCCTAATATGTTAAATTAAAAATTAAAATATATTGTACATTCTAGAGCTTTAAAAATATATGCTACCTTGTGAAGTTATTTTAAAATTTTGTTGTTTTTAAAATTAAAATGGACATTTTATCATAGCTTCTAAGAATATTGAAAAAATTTCACTTTGTGTATGCATGTGTATGTGTGTGTGTATTTCTTTACAGAATTTCAACAAATGTGAAAAAACTAGAAAACTTAAGGAACTTTTTGAATATTCATTGAAAAGAATGAATTATTTTGAATTGTGCTTATTTCGGTGAAAATAGTGGAGGCTTCTTCATATAGAATAATAGCAATGGAAGTCTGCTAAGGCTGACACTCATATGAAGTTATATTTTTGTAAGAGGAGAACTAGATGGTTGTGATAAATTTTTATACTTTGTGAAACTGAAATGTGGGTAAAAATTTTTGTTCTGATATTGTTATATAAAATTAAATGTTTACTCTTGATTAAAATCTGGAATGTGAATTTCCATGGAGTAAAACCTAGTTTAACTAGGTTTTGATTAACTTATTTTGGAGCTACTTGGGATAATATCTAATGCAGTCAGTGAGCTAATTAATTTATTAAGCATTAGTATATCCCAGGTACGGTACTAAGCACTGGAGATGAAAAGAAAGGCAAAAACAAAACAAAACAAAGCAAAAAAAGTCCTTGATCTCAAGAAGCTCACAAGTATAGTGAGGGAGACAACATACAAATGACTATGTTTATAAGCAAGATATATACCAGGTATACTGGGGGAAGTCTGAGAAGGAAAAAACTAAGGTTAAGGAGAACTGAGGAAGATTTCCTGGGCAAAAGGTGGGACTTAAAACTGAGACTTGTAGGAAGTCAAGGATAGCAGAGAGGCCAGAGGCCAGAGATGGAGTCTTGGGGGATAATCAATTAGAAAAACCTTACTCTCTGGAAATGGATACTGCATAAGAAACAACAAAAAAGCATTTTCACTGGATCATGGAGTACACTAAGGGCATTAAGGTGTAAGAAGACTAGAAAGTATGGTCCAGAAACTTAAGCATAATTTATACTTATATTTTTCAATACACTTTTCCATAGATAAGGAAGACTGCTTTAATATTGTGTTATACAGCAGGATGTGGAGGGATACTTAAATGGTGATAAATGAAGCAATAAAGTTTATTGCTAAGACCTTGTAAAAATTTGATTAGTTTTATGTTCATGCTTATGTTATTCCCCAAATACTAAAATTGATTTTTAAATACTTATTTAATGATTTTTTTTCCTCAGGAAAAATGACAAAAAATCTAGAGTTAGAATACTTTACATATTTTGAGGTTTAAATATAATTGGGGTCATGAGATTTTTAACTTTCTTTATGAAGATTACATGGAGTGATATATTTGACTATTTCTTTTCTTTTTTTCCCCAGAAATGAAGCTTCCTTTATCAGGGAACTCTTTTGCAATACAATTATTAATATATTATAACTACTGTAGAAACTTGTGTTTGAAAATTTAGAAACTTGTTAATGGTATCTAAGAAGTGAAAACAAAGGACTCTTTCCTATCAAGTCCTTTTGTACTACATGATAAAGTAATGCAAATAAATAAAACATGCTATACAGTGATGGGATTTTTAGTTTAATAATTAGGGAATGATTAAAATATTATTTAAACACTTACCAGGTATTTGAAACACTCAAGTGATTTCCTTATAATACCAAGTGTGACTATATGGTTTCGCATATAAATTATTATATGTATTCAATTGTATTTTCAGTTCCCTAATCCTTTAAATTCTATAGTTTGTATTTTAGGGAAACTTCATCTGTATAGTCCATTTACCACTCCACCATCCCCCACCAAATGTTGACCAAGTTGTATCTCTGCAAAGGGCACAGAACCACTTTTATTTTATCAGTAGTGCTTTGTTACATTTTAGTGAAATAACAAATAATACATTCATTGGCCATAGCTATACTTTTGCAACTAGCTTGCAAATGAGTAACAGTGTTTCTCAGCAATGTAAACAAAAAAGAAAGGAAAGAAGGAAGCAGAAAGAAAAAGAGAAGGAAAAGAAAAAAGAATAAATAGAAAGCTATGCATATAAAAGCCAATTTTTAGCAACAAATTACATCAGTAAGACTGCAACCAGCCAAAATGAGTGATCAGAAATCCAAAATTAATAGCCCTCCATTAAAAAAATTGTAAAAACTAGTACTGCTAGTCACATAGAATTTTATGCTTCATAACAAGACTAATCTTCCATATTCATGAATCAAAAGAAAGTTTCAGAATTGTCATTATGTGTTCCAGTGCAAATTGAATAGTAAGCCACTAGCCCTTTGCTCATTTACATACGCTCCCTTCCTTCCAGACTATAATTAAAGTGCTCCCAGTGCTTTGGAATTCTTCAGCAAAATTCAGGCCAGAAGCTTAGAGAGTTTATTTTATCTTTGGTGATTTTTTTGGAAGGAGGTATGTGCAAGGAGAAACAATAAGGTAAGGGTTCAGGGCTACTAGTTGGTGAAAAAAGCAAGTTTCTAAATCACAATTTGGGTAAGTTAAACTAAAGCAGCTGGAAGAGCCAAGATATTTAATACTAAAAATATCTTTCTTTTTAAAAAGTCTTTTAATATTTTGCTGGTCAAACGACCTTATCTTGGGAAATCCAAATAGAACAAATTTGCTCTTAGACCAGGGAATGAACAAATGACAAATATTTTTAGTCAGTGGTGGATGGATTATAATAATATAGCTTACATTAGCAAAATTTTAAAAAGTTGAGGCATTCTAAAAATTTGTATTGATAAAATAATTATATGCAAATTTTAAATTGCTACATGTTTTATCCTGGAGAAATTAGTTTATGGAAGATTTTGAAGCACAAGTGTTTCCATCATTGGATTTTCTAAACACTAAATAGACTTTTAATTTTAGCTGCAGTATTTTATCTGTGTTTGAATTAAAAGTCATATCTGCACCGTAAAAAGATTATTTAGCTGTGTATGAACAGCCTACTCAACAATTTAAAACAAAGACTTCATTTTACTTTTGGTTAAACCTCTAGTAATATTACTATTTTAGTGAGGTTATTATTATATTATTTAGTGAGCAATATTAACTAAAATGCCTTTCAGATTTTAATGAAACCAAGATGAACTTCCCAGACAGTACCGGAGAGAAAAAGTATTCTAATGAATTAATGTTAGTTCCTTTTTTTTTTTTTTTTTAGCAGTTGATATCTTTTAACATATAGTGACAATTATCCCAATCCAAATTGTTGCATATTTTCTAGTACCCACTATTGTTCTTGTTGTTTCCCATATAGACACACTTTAAAAAATACATTTAAAAATTCTATTATAAAATTAACATATCCTCATTTTCAATTTTTTTTAGATATAAGAGAGAGCATGAAGAAAATGTAATTTAGTTTAAAAAGGAAAGCATTCTCTTAAACATTGTTAGCCACTTTAAAAAATCCAATACGCTTACTGTACTTGTTTATTATCCCAGTGTTTGACATTGCACATATAGAAGATATATAAAAATAGGAACACCATATACTAAAAATTTGAGGCAATTCATGTTCTGAAGTGCTGCACTTATGTTTACTATGCTAATCAATTATGATTTCATATACTTGAAGATAATCCCATTACTGATAATTAGCTCCTCTGATTACATTAACCTAAAATAATTCTTTCAAAAGTTATTGTAGCCCTAATCTATAATGTTAAAAAAAAATCCCTAAACAATTAAAATTGTTCATTTTGTGAACTGTACCTGTGAAATTGTTTGGTTCCAAGAATTTCTACCATTCTTAAGTTCTAAAATTCACTGTTCCTTTTCTGAAGGAACTAGGTTTCAAGTACTTCATATAGAATGAAGTCATATTACTGCAAAATGATCTTTTGACTGAGAACTCTAGTAAAAGTATTCATTAGCCAGTTTTGCCTAATAAGAACTGACAATTACCTTTTATTAACCACGCTAGTCACCATTGTGTTAAAGTTACTACAACAATTATAAATGCTTTTGAGAAACTTTTGGGTAGTGTTTTAGAATTCGTATTTAAAAGACCATTTCTTTAGAAACAATAATTCTAGTATATATTTTTAAAGTATTGAACTGTTATGCTTGAATTCACTTCATGCCCTTCTAATTAATTTTGCATTTTGATACAGAGAACATTAGTGAATACATAATGTATGCTTTTGATATAAAAATTGTCCAAGGACTTGTTGATAGGTACTGCTGCCAATTATACTTATCAACATGCAGAGACATTTTAATAACCAGTTTATTATATGTTTTTGGCAAAGACCCATGGTTCACAAAAACCAATGGACATTTTCAGAAGCCTTATATAAATTTTAGTTACAATGCAGGATAATTACACTAGAATTTTGCAGAAGGCAAAAGAAGGTAAAGATTTACACTTCAAAAAATAGGTAGCAGAAGGGGAAGATTTTTGTCAAGTAAAACAAAAACAGAAACTAGCCAGGAAACACTGGAAGTATAGCTGAAATGTCAATCTAGATTTCTGTAGAAAGAAAGAGCAGGAACTAACTAGGTAGCACCAAGACCATAATTGATGTCTCAGCTTGATTTTTGTAGGTTCTAGCTAGTTGTATGACCTGCTTTCAAAAGAAAATAGTGGTATTGAAGCCAATACCAAAATTCACCTATGACACTTTGATCTTTTTGGAAAGACTGCTGCCAAGGTTTGATGTATAGTAAAACAAAACAATTTGAACGTAATAAAACAAAACAATCTGAACCCTAGAATATTGTTTTTGAGATTATTGTTTATTCCTCTAGAGCATAAAGAAAAAAGTGCAAATATACATTTATTTTTCTAAAATCAGGAAATTCTAGGGCCCTTATTTTATCTCCAACTCTTAAGTTTCAATTCTACTTCATTTATAATGAAGAGATCAAAAGTAATGGTTTTGTCTTACATTTATACAGCTAATTCTAGCTTTATTTTTTCCCCTTAATTATAAAAGATAATGGAATGTTAATGTAGATAAAGTCAAAATACTGAGAAAATACATACTCATGAAAACCACTTTAGGAATATGGATTTTGGTGATGTTATCAGTTTTGTGGAGAAGAATATAAGCCATAGTGATTGTGCATATCTAAGTTACCACAAGCAAAGAGAAAAGGAGCAGAATCTGATGTTGGTCCATTCAGATGAGGATTGACTATGAAACTGTTGCTGCCACTTCCAGGAATGGTTCCATACCAACCCAAGCCTTGTGAATTAGATAAACTGCAACGACAACAACAACAAAATTCAAACTATGCCTAGGATATATAATTAAAGTGGTCACCATTAAAAAAAAAGCTTTTCAATTAACTTTCATATTTAGTTTTAGTGATCCAGAACTTTGTGTTCCCACTTAAATCTTTCTCCATCAACTCCAAAAATGAAGTTTAGCAGGAATTTAATGGATTTTTAGACTGAAATTTTTCTGTAACCTATTATTCTTTTATGCCTTTGTTACCTTATTTACGCTAATCTGGCTTTAAAAAGACAATGCCCCCAGAAGAAATATAAAATAAATTTAATTTGCTAATAATGATTACTAATGTCAAAAACAAATTCAAACAAATGTTTAAGCACCTATTGTATGCAGAGCACTAAACTTGAAGATAAAAGCAAGTTTAGATAAGGGCTTTAATGGAGTACTTTCCCCTGCCTGAACAAATAACCCTAGTTCACATAAAGGTTTCCAGAGGATCCCACAATCCCTTCAGAACTAGGTCTGGGACCTTTTCTTGAGATCACAGGAGGTCTATTTCTTGATTTTTCAATGAATTTTGAGTGACACTGAATATCTATATATCTATACCTATCATCTATGTTTATGATGAATGAGGCCTTGAATGATTAAGGATCTAGAAGATAATTTCCCAGATCTCCCAACCAGACCTGTAGAATCATGGGTAAAGGCAGGAAGGAATGAGGAAGGATAGCTTTCAATGACCCTTGTGCCCATTGCTTTAAGCGCTTCAGTTAGTTTTGACATATCACTACTATACTATCATATAAGGTTTAAGGGTCAAAAATTCTTTCTCCAAAATTAAGAGCTGTTAAGAATGCTTCAACAGAACATTAATCCTGTCTAATTGTCTTTGTTCACATCTACCTTCCTTCTCTTGAGCCTCCAAGTCTTGGCAAGTCATCATCACTATCATACCGTCTTGGATTGTCAAAAAAGTAAGCTCTGGAATTGTAACTGTGACTATTTCCAGTACCATCAGGAGCCTGTGAACAAAAGAATATATAAAAACAAGTATGAAAAAATTGTCTTCTTTTCAAGTAATCACAAAGGAGGCTGACACTTTTTGAACTTCCACATAGAAAAACTTCATGATTTTTAAAAGAAGTGTGTTTTAAGAATTTATAATATCCTACCAAATTCTGGTTTGGCTTCTGTGCTCTGAAAAACAACACCATTGACCAGGCTGGTATATGTTCCCACAAAAAGAGGATCATGCCAAACACTACATATTCTTCTTCACTGATGTCTTCCACATGATTCTGCAAGTACACAGCACGTAAAAATACTTTTGTTTCATTTACAAAATGTCCATTATGACCAAATTGCCTCAGATTGGACACAAGCATCAAATGAAAAAATCTAATGCACTAAGAAAGAAATTAGAAGTACATAAACAAATGAAATCACTTTTAATGGTCTTCCATGTGATACCTGCAATGTACATAAATGTAAAATATTTTTATTTTGCTAGCATCTAGTTAAGAATAGGTCAGTTACAACTATGTTGATTTCAGTAAAAAAGGAAACTTTTTGAAAAAAGAAAGAAAATGTCTTTAGAGAAATCTCACCTTTTAGGTCTGGTATGTTAGATGGTACACAGAAAAAAATCTGTATACTCGTATTTGCATGAGCAAGAACAAGGAGTAACATTAAAAACAGTTGCATAGCTGCTAATAATAATATACTATTCTGGCCTACTCCTCCATGGTCTTGCTCATTTTTCATTCTATTAGTTGTATATAATGGAGAATAGAAGCATAAGGTACTGCAGCTCTGGTAATTTCTCTCCCTTAAAACAATACTTAACAACTTTGTTTAAAGAATAGTCAAGTATTCTTTCTAATGCTATCTCTTTTTAAGTGCTATTCTAAAAGACTAATCTACATGTGAGATAAAGTGATATCATATATTATCACTCAAGAAAATTAGAACAGTATACTTTTGCATGATGATAACTAGTTACCAAGGTTTATACAAAGCTTAGTGCAGTATTGCAATAGATGATGTTTTGTATTTTGTTTTTCTTATAACCCTAGCCCCTGGGGTTATACTGTATGCTGCATACAGCAAACACTTAAACTCTCATTTGGATTGGAGAATGTTAGAATAGAGATCACTGTACTAAGTACTCATGGCCAAGGAATTGTTTCTTTTCATTATTGAGGTTGAAAACTGTAGGATTAGAGCAATATTCTCTCCTTAAAATTGTAATTTTCAACCAACTAGTCAAGTTATACACTAGTTCTGAGTGGCTATTCAAAAAGATATTCAATTTTACTTTAAGATATGAGATAAGCATACATAATATAAAAAAATTGAAGACTTTATTAAAATAAAAGATAGCTTTATTGCCAATATCCAGATGCTAGTAATATTTACTTAAAAGAAATATGACTAGAACCCTTTCTAAAAATGTCTGAATAAGCTATAAATGCTGCATGTAACTGGAAATTAGTAATAAGTTAAGCAGAATTAATAAAAGCATCTAACAGCTAGCATTTATACCCAAATTAAAGTTTATTTTATTTCTATAAGCTTAAATTATTAGTGCACATTATGGAATTACCTTTTCTGAAAGATTATCCCATCCAAAGTTAAATGGATTTTCTATAGTTTCCTGAGATAGAGTAATCACCACCAAATTGTAACAAGCTCTTGAGGAATAAAGAAGAATGACTACTGAGCCTACTGTAACAGTCTGACACATAGATGTTCCCTAAAAGAGATAAAACCATGATGTCAAAGTTATAAATGAACTTAAATGATTATTTAGATACAGTATATAGTAAAAAGAAAAACAAACTAGAACTCAGTTTTAGAAGATTCTCTTCATCAGTATAAAGGGTGAGGATGTTCCCTTCTCAACATAAAATGAGTCAAAGTACAAGATGGCGAATAGCTGGGCATTTACAAGCTAAGTGTATTATTTTGTTTGAAGTATTGTGAAATTCCATTTAGAAATACATTTTGAAATTATAAGATAGATCTTTCAGAACAGAAATAATTCTTATATTACCCTAAGTTTGGCTCACCCATGCTACTTACTCTCCTCACTAAGTTTACAAATAGTGTCTGATAGTGCCTGTTATATGTATCACAGTCCAACTTGAGGGATTAGACTATCCCCAAAAACATGTCAATTAGAAATTCACCCAGCAGCATGATTTCCTCTATTTTTCAAGGGAGAAAGACCTATTTTTGATAGTCATTGGAAGCCTTTTAGAAAGGGGTTATACATGAAGGAGATGAAAGGAAAGTGGGCTAATAGAAGGAGAACACTTGGAAAGTTGCAAAATAGTCCTCTTGGAAAAGAGTTGGTCTTTAGATTCACATAATTTCATGAGAATGAAATTCTCTTATTACAGTATTAATGATAAATATTAATAAAAAGGTCACCAAGAAAATACTTGACGTTTGTATGCTAACATCTGTTGCAGAGGATGTGGAGGTAGAAAAAATCTACAAGGATCTCAGTAATGAACTACAAATGAATACTTCAATGCAAAGGCAGGCATAAGGATAGAGAATAAAACGGCTCAAGATCAAGCAACTACAGGCTAAAAAGACATAGTCAAAATGGAAGCCTCAAGTCTATGTAAGGCATAGTTTCTTCAGGAAGAGTCAGGAGAGAGTGGACATTGGTAAGTCCAATCACAAGAGTAAAACGATAAAATAGATGGGATAGCTAGTGTTTATATAGCTTTAAGGTTTGCAAAGTACTTTGCATATGTTATCTCATTAGATCCTCACAACAACCCTGTGAGGTAGGTGCTGTTAATCCCATGTTCTATTATCATTTAATAGTTAGTCCTAACTACACAGGAAATAAAATAAGTTGAATGATGCATATAGTTGGATGGGTAGCCCTTGGAGCTTGGCTAGTTATTGCACAGAATATAAAGTGAGTCCAGAATTGTATTGAAGATTTGGCTGGATTACAGTTGGGAAATTATATAGTGCTTTAATAGATCTCAAGCTTCTCCTTGGAACAAATGACTTTTTTTTTTAACACCAACATTTTTCTAGTCATGCTATGGCTCTGAAGTATGGAATACTAGTATTCAGAGAATGAAAAATTTTGGTCAGCATAGGGCAATGAAGAGTTTGCATGGTAGGAATAAGTAGGGTTTACAATTAGTAGGTGTTACCAATAAGAAGATACATCCTCAAAAAAATGTACGATTGCAAAGGAGGTAAAGCCAGTTCTGGTAAAAGTGAAGGATTAGCCTGCATGTTCCTTAACTTTAACACATATATAATGTAAAGAAAGCTAGAAAAATGTCTCTTTATAGAAAAGTTTAACAAAAGCAGCATGGAATGCAAAGGCATAGATAAGTTATCATCTATACCACTGAAGTGGTTCCTCGAACTTTTAACATCAATCCATTCTTGGATCACCATGATATTAAATGTCTATTTCTAAATTTTTCTTCTCAGTATTGGTTTCAGTTATATATCCTTAATATTTCAAATTCAACCTTTTCAGTTTATACTATAGTCATAAATATAAACTTGTGTTTGTTACCATTCTAGCAATAGTACACCCTATACCACTAAGCTTACCAGACATAACACGTGTGGTGTTCTAAATTTCAAATAGCTGCTAACTAATTCAATACATTCAAATAGTATGAGTTTTTAGAACAAAACCTAGAATTAAGTTTTTGGTCAAACTAATGGGTTTGACTTGGTTACTGTATGCCATATATAATCTCCATTGAAATATCTTTAATAATGTAAGACCAAAATCTCTAGTAAAATTTATAGAACAGAAATTTCTAGAAACTAGGCAGCTAAGTAGCACTGGACTTAGAGTCTCAAAGAGCTGAGTTCAAATGCTGCCACAAATGCATACTAGTTGCATGAAACTGGGAAATCCAGTTAACTTTCCTTGGTCTCAGTTTCTTCATCTGTAAAATGGAGATAATAATAACACTTATCTTCCACAGTTGTGTGAGGACAAAATAAGATACTATCTCTAAAGCACTTTGGAAACCTTAAAGCACTACATAGATGTTAGCTATTATAGTAGCTTACTACATGAAGACTAAGATTAAACAAAAAACAAAGCATGATTTCCACCTTACTGGGAAACTATCTTGCCTTCTATGACTGGGTAATGATGTCAACCAAGGTAATGTATTATTCCCTGCCTAAAACAAGTGTTAACATTTTAAAACTTTTCATCCATAAGGAATTCCAAGGTCTTTAACAAACGACTGTCCTTTGGGTATAGAAAAATTTATACACACATATACACAGATAGACATGTACAAACACATATGTAAATGTATTTATTCACACACAAAGATGACAATTATGGCTCAACTATATCTTCCCCTCCTTATTTCTCCTCCCCCAAAATGGAACAGGAACTTTCAGAGCCCTTTAATTTTTATTGAATCACATAGATTGTAACTAAATAAACAAAGGAGGAATATGAGTACATTGATGCCCTCCTTCCTCAGTTTCCCTCAGGGAAAAGAGAGGGAACAAAATGAGGAAGAGAGAATTTAAATACACTTATGGATAAGGCTAAGTTTAGAACCACTTTTAAGTATTGTGTATTAATTTTAGAGAATAAAGTAACATGTTAGTTTCTAAGCCTATGCACTAATCAACTCTTTTATAAAGAATCTGACTTCAATGTTGGGAATAGAAGGAATTTTAGTGATTTTATAGTACAACTTCTTCATTTTACAAAATAAGCAGTTGATATATAGAGATATAAAAACTAAATTAATTGATATTCTGGAATTCTTAAGCAATAATTTTAACAAATTATTTTTCATCCCTACTAGGCTAACCCAGTAAATAATGGAAGGCTGGCTTAAAAGTTTTCCTTGGAGAGGCAAATAAAGGAATTGATAGAGATGATTCTAGCATGTATCTAGAAGCAACAATATAATTTCATGGGACATTCATCATTTCAAATTGCGGTGCTTATTATAAATATTTGTAAAAATGTCACTATGAAAATGATTGCAGTGTATATGAACACATTGATTGCAAAGAACAAGGTGGCAGAAAAATTCAATGAAGAACCTTGTAAATTTGTCTAAATTAAAATTATATCAAGTGCCCCAAAATTCTTAGTGTAGTTTTAAACTTTTGATAATTTTAGAACTACAAATGCTACAAACTTACAAGAACATCATCTTAAAGTTTAGTTATATAAAGTTCTTTCACATCTATTTGGTTTTATGAATTCTGAATAATAAACTTTTCATTTTAATTTAACAAGACAGGGAACTCTGCCATTTTGCATTGCATGTGCAACAATTTTTGAATTTCTCAGATGAATGAATCTGTAGGGGACATTCTTTTGCTTGGCTACCTTATTCATCTTATCTATCTCCATTAGACTTTAACTTGTAGGGTCATGACAAAACTGTCATGTACACATCAAAACCTCATTTGCTGGATAATTTTAAGGAAAGAATTACAAATATGTTCCTTTTAATCACTGAGCAGTGACTGCTGAGAGTTTTTACAAAGTTCAAAAATAAACTAGAGCAATGCATAGCACAAGATTATAGTTATGTTGAATGTTAATAAGAAACATTAAAAATTTTAAAAAAGCCTTTCAAACTATTTTAAAGTTTGTTCCATTTATATTTTGGAATTTACTAAAGCTTGAAACTGTACTAAGAGTTTTGGGACAGTGTGTGTGTGTGTGTGTGTGTGTGTGTGTGTGTGTGTGTATGTGTGTGTGTGTGTGTATGTGTGTGTGTGTGTGTATGTATGTGTGTGTGTGTGTGTGTGTATGTGTGTGTCTATACACACTCTCATAACTCTGACTTCAACATGAAATGGTGGCGGGACTACTTTTTGGATATGTTGTAGAGGAGATTCTTTTCAGGTATGAGTTGAACTAGATGATAATCTGAGATCTTTTTCTAACCATCAGAGTCTATGATTCTGTGGGTACAGGGGTGGATAAAAAGAATGTTAGAAAATATGGTTCAGGAGTAAGAAAGGAGAGGCAAAATGTTTACAGACTACCTTTCAGCTCTACACCATAAGAAAAGCATGGAGGTGCTTGACTTGGGCAAGTGTCACATAGTATCAAAAGATGAAGATTCTTCTTTTTGTTTTGACAGGAAATGACTGGTTACTGATGTGGAAATATTTTCCACAGTTGCCTACTATGTAGGGTTGTACCACCAACAAGAACAAAAATCAAATTGACAATACTGGAAGAATAAAAATGACAAAGTTATTGCCTACAAACAAAAACAACCTGGGCTATATAATAAGCAAGCTGTTATAGGAAATGGATGGGAGGGCAACAGAAACAGATTATACTGATTTCTTAAATAAGTTTAGCTAATGTAAATTAATTGGCATAATGAGATCAAAAAGAGCTTAGAAGCTACCTGAGAAAAATGCAAAAACAAAGAAAAATTGAGCTGCATCATCTTGATTAAGCAGAGAGAGATGAGGAAGCCAAGGACAATAGTTAAGATCTTTAGAAATGAATTTATATTATGTTGGAAAAGGAAGGATAGTGGAAAATTACACTGGACTTTTCTTCACAACCATAAAATAGGTGAATTTTTTAGTAGATTTTTTTTTTTGCCTGACTTCAAATTTTGTCTATCACCCACCATTTTCATCAACTTTATGTAAAGAATCATTTGACTAAACAAAACTGGGCTCATTTAACTCACCTAAAAATGTAGGTAATGACAATATCATATTGTATTTTGTCTGTGGAACATCCCTCATCAGCGTCCAACATTAGTCAGGCAGCATACTTGGACTCCACTTGCCCTGGTATTGCTTTTCCTTGTGGAGCTTTCTTGATGGAAGCATTCCTGGTGCTCAATCACTGATAGCACCTAGGTTTTCTAGGAAGAAGTCCAAATGTGAATCCAAGAAATTTATCTTGATTGACATGTTATATCCCTTAACATTATAGATTTTGAGAGGATCATTGATAATTTCTTGTTGACTTTCTGCTTTTTAATTTCCCCTAAAATTTTTTGGTGACTTTTGGAAATGTTTTCCATTCTGCTCCTTCAATTGTTCTTCAAACAATGATCTTTAATTACTTTCCATATTGAGGACTTACAAGCATCCCTTCTGATTTTAGCCTGATTCTTGGAAATTTGTTCTTCAGATTAAAAATACAAACAAACCCTGCATTGTTTCAATTCATCAACTCGATAAAAAATTTCAGTTAAGCCAAGTTTCATGTATAATGATGATAAGAAAATTCAAGCTTTACGATATTTTTCCCTGAAAAATCTGCTCTTTCCTTGGATGTCTGTGTTTTGATATAATAGCATTTTCTGTCTCCGATGCCCTATTCACAAAGAAGGCATCAATATAAGTCACATTATAGCCTCAGTGAAAGAGCAATCATTTTCAGATTTCCCCTAATATGCCAGGAATACTTTTCATACATAATACTTCTTAAGATGCTTATTGTTTTGAACAAATTTTGGTGCCCTCTTGAAGGAGGTTCCATATTTTTAATCTAGAAGTAAAAAGTTCCACTTGATTCTTAGAGAAGATATTGAACAAAGTTCTTAAGTATGCTCAGCAGAGGATCTTATGACAGAAAGGCTACTTCAAATGATAGAGGGAGAGACCACTTCTTTGGTTGTCTCCTACCTTGTCATTTTGAACTTCCTCATTACAATCTGGTATCATCAGGTTCATATTTATTCAAATTACAAGTTTCTTGTACTATGTAAGACATGTCTTACTGTGAGGATGATAGATTTGGACAGTGTACAGTATGTTTAAAAATAATTACTGATACTTGTGAAGTGAAATCTGTTAAATAGTCTTGTTGTCTCTAAATCATAGGAATTGCCAATAGTATATGATGAGAACCAGGCATCCTCCCAATCAGTAACCTAACAAATTGTATTCATCCTTCATTGCTGAAGAAGACCATGCCATCATACAGGAATGAAGGAAGAAGGAAGGAAACAAATGTTTGTGAAGTGTTTACTATGTGCTAGGGACTGAGCTAAGCACTATACACATATTATCTCATTTGATCCTTACAACAAACCTGGGAGGTCAATGCTATAATTATGAACTCCATTTTACATTTGAGGAAACTGAGGCAGATGGAAGTTAAATGAATTATCCACAGTCACTTGTGGCTAGTGTCTTAGGTTGGATTTGGATTCTGGTTTTCCTGACTCCAGGACCAGCACTCTATCCATTGTGCCATCTAGCTACTTCAACAGCACAACTGAAGGGCCCAAACATTAGTCTGATCCTTTTCTTCTCTCTAAATTAGAGTTTATGTGCTTTCTTAACCAAAGGAGTAAAGTTTAGTCTGAGAGTTTAGTCTTTGAGTTAGCTCACAATTCAAACAATTCTGATGACTGACAAAGCATACTAAGAATTCAAGTAAATGTATATTAACATCTCAGAAGTACAAAACAATTGAGAACAGCATTGAGAGAGGTCTGATATACATTTGTATGTATACACACAAATATTTGTAATCCTTCCTACATGTGTTGACTCCCCCTTATTAAAATGTGAGCTCCTAGAGAGTGGGGACTGGTTGCATTTTCTATTGTATCCTTTGGCACTTAGCCCAATGTTTGGTACATAGTAAATGACTAAAAATGCTTTTTTTCAATTCATTCAGTCTTATAGAGTTCATTGAAGCCACATAGCAGATGAGATAAGTATTTACATAGCATCCAAAAACAAGCCAACTAGTAACTCTTTTCTGTCTCTTTTCCACCACACCACACTTCATTACTTCTTCATATTGCATGGTTTATCAAAATATGAATAACTAAATAATGGTGGGTGATAGAGAAATTTCTTGTATTTTTGAAACTCAGATCAAAACACACACACACATAGAGAAATTTGCCTGCAAAATTCACATATTGTTTAATAAAATGATGAGAAATAATGGACAGCTTTGTAAAGTCTGATGAAGAGATCCAACTAAGCAGATTCATTCTGGGGGCATTTAAGTTGAAAACTAGAATGAAGATAACAGACAAAAATGGAAGAGACATAAATATTTAAAATTTTTTTCTCAATTACATGTAAAATTTTTTTAACATTCATTAAAAAAATTGATTTCCAAATTCTCTCCCTCCCTTCCCCCTCTCCCTGAGAAGGCAAGCAATTTGCTATAAATTAGACATGGGCAGTTATGTAAAACATTTCCATATCAGCCATATTGGAAAGAAAAAACAGGCAGATGAAAAAGAGAGAGAGAGGGGGAGGGAAGGAGGGAGGGAGAGAGAGGAAGAGAGAGAGAGGAAGAGAAAGAGAGAGAGAGAGAGAGAGAGAGAGAGAGAGAGAGAGAGAGAGAGAGAGAGAGACAGACAGACAGAGAGAGAGAGAGAGACAGAGAGAGAGACAGAGGGAGAGAGAGAAGTATGCTTCAATCTGCATTCAGACTCCATCAGTTCTTTTACTGAAGGTGGATAGCATTTTTCATCATAAGTCCTTTGGAATTTTCTCATATCATTATATTGTTGAGAATACCCAAGTCATTCACAATTGATCATTGTATAATATTGCTGTCTCTGTGTACAATGTTCTTCTGGTCCTGCTCACTTCACTTTGCATCAGTAGATGTAGGGCTTTCCAGGTTTTCATGAAAGCATCCTGCTTATCGTTTCTTATAGTACAGTAATATTCTATCACAATCATATATCACAACTTGTTTAGTCATTCCCCAATTGATGGGCATCCCCTCAGTTTCCAATTCTTTGCCACCACAAAAAGAGGTATTGTAAATGTTTTCATACATACGGGACTATTTTCCTTTTTTAAAAATCTATTTGGGATAAAGACCTAGGAGTGGCATCACTGGGTCAAAGGATCACTATGTCTTTTCGAAAAAGCTCTCCAGAATGGTTGGATTAGTGTTTAGAGTCTATTTTCCCACAACCTCTACAATATTTGTCATTTTCCTTTTCTGTCATATTATCCAGTCTAAAAGGTGTGAGGGTAGTACCTCAGAGTTGTTTTAATTTGCATCTCTAATCAATAGTGATTTAGAGCAATTGTTCATATGACTATAGATAACTTTTATTCCTTCATCTGAAAACTTTCTGTTCATATCCTTTGACCATTTATCAACCAGGAATGACTTGCATTCTTATAAATTATAACTTAATTCTATATATGTTTGAGAAATGAGCCTTTATCAGAGAGATTTGATGTAATTTTTTTACACTTCCCTACTCCCTTTCTAATATTGGCTGCATCAATTTTGTTTATGCAAAAACTTCTTTAATTTTATACAATCAAAATTATCCATTTTACATCCTGTAATGCTCTCTATCTCTTATTTGGTCATAATTTTTTTCTCTTATATATAGATCTGACCAGGAAATTTTTCTTTGCTCCCTAATTTGCATATGATATTACCTTTATGTCTAAATCATGTATCTCTTTTGAGCTTATCTTGGCATATGTTGTAAGATGCAGATCTATGCCTAGTTTCTGTCAAGCTGCTTTCTAGTTTTTCCAACAATTTTAATAAAATATTAAGTTCTCTTACCAAAAGCTTGAATCTTTGTGCTTGTCAAACACTAGATTACTATGATTATTTACCATTCTGTGTTGTGTACCTAATCTATTCCACTGATCCACCGTTCTATTTCTTAGTTAATACCAGATTTGCTTGATGATTACCACGTTGTAACACAGTTTGAGATCTGATACTGCTAAACCACCTTCTTTCACAGTTTTTTTATGAATTTTTTTTCTTTTTCTTTCCCCTTCCCCAACCCAGCCTTTTTACTTTATTTTTCTGGGTATTCCTGACCTTTTGTTCTTCCAGATGAATTTTGTTATTTTTTTCTAGCTCTCTAAAATAAGTTTTTTGGTAATTTGGTTGGTATGACACTGAATAAGCAAATTAATTTACGTATAATTGTCATTTTTATCATATTGATATGGTCAGTTATGCTGATGGTTTTCCTAATATCAAACTAGCTCTGAATTCCTGATATAGATCCCACCTTGTCATAGTGTATGATCCTTGTGATATAATGCTGTAATCTCCTTTCTAATATTTTATTTAAAAGTTTTTCATTAATATTCCTTATGAATTTGGAAAGGTTTCTTTTTTGCTTATTTTTACTTTTATAACACAAATATGGTTTTGGTACCTAACTCAGAAGAGTGGAAACAGAGAAAGAAAACTATAGACCAGTTAACCTAGTGAATATCGATGCAAAAATTTTAGCACTCCAGATTAAAAATCCAAAATTAAACACCAAATTGGAATTAATTGTTCTTTAAATATTTGGTAGACTTAGCTTGTCAATTCACCTGGTCTTGGAGATTTTTTCTTAGGGAACTCATTTATGGCTTGTTCAATTTCTTTTTCTAAGATAGGGTTATTTACTCAATTTCCTCTTTTGTTTAGCTGGTCAATTTATATTTTTGCAAATATCCATCTATTTCACTTAAATTTTTAGATTTTGGCATATAATTGGAGAAAATAGCTACACTTATAATTGCTTTAATTTCCTCTTCTTTGGTGGTAAATTCACTGTTTTTATTTTTGATACTGATAATTTGGTTTTCTTCTTTTAAAATAAACTTAACTAGTGGCTTACTTTATTTTATAAAATCAGCTCCTAGTATTATTAGTTTAATGATTTTCTTACTTTAAATTTTATCAATTTCTCCTTTGATTTTCAGGATTTCCAATTTGGCATTTAATTAGGATTTTAAATTTGTTTTTTTTCTAGCTTTTTCCCAAGTTGCATGCCCAATTTATTGACCTCTTTCTTTTATTGATGTAAGCATTTAGAGATAAAAAATTTCCCCTATGTACTGTTTTGGCTGTATCCCATAAAATTTGGTATGTTGTCTTGTTGGTGTCATTCTCTTTAATGATTAATTAATGATTTAGGACATAATAACTTAATGGCAAATTATTGAATGTTTCTATTTGTTCTTTGACCCACTATTCTTTAGGATTATTAAATTTCCAATGAATTTTAATTTATATTTCCATGGTCCTTTATTGAATATAATTTCTATTGCATTGTAATCTGAAAGGGATGCATTTAATATTTCTGCATTTGGTTGTGAGATGTTCATGCCCTAATACATGGTCAATTTTTGGGAAGTTGCCATATGAGAAAAATGTATACTAATTTCTACTTCCATTTAGTTTTCTCCAGACGTCCATCACATCTAAACTTTCTAAAATTCTGTTCATTCCCTTAACTTCTTTTTTGTCTATTTCATAGTTAGATTTATCTAACTCTTAGAGGGGAAAGTTGAGGTACCCCAAAGTATAGTTTAACTATTTCCTCCTATAACTCATTTAACTTTCCCTTTAAGAATCTCAATGCTATGCCATATGGTACATATATGTTTATTGTTGAATTTCATTGCCTGTGGTACCTTTTAGCAAAATGTAGCTTTCCAGTTTATGTCTTTTAATTAGGTATATTTTTGCTTTAGCTTTATGTGAGATCATGATCACTACCCCTCCTTTTTTTTTAACCCTAGCTGAAGCATAATGGATTTTCTTCCTGTCCTTTATTTTAATTCCTTCTGCATCTCTCTGTTTCAAGTGTGTTTCTTGTAACAACATATTATTGGATTCAGGTTTTTAATCCATTCAGTAATCTGCTTCCATTTTTATGGGTGAGTTCATCCCATTCACATTCACTGTTATGATTATTAGCTGTGTATTAACCTCCATCCTATTTTTCCTGTCTATCATATTCTCTCTCTCTTTCTCACCTCCCTCAAAAGGCTATTTTGTTTTTGACCACCGCATCCCTTAATTTGTACACCATTCTATCAATTCTCCCACACCTTCCTCACCATCTCATCTCTTTTCTCATCTGCTTCCAAGTAAGGTAAATTTCCATATCCAACTGAGTTTTTATGTTATTCCCTCTGAGTCCAATGAGAGTAAGGTTTAAGCATTGACTGACACCTCCTCTCCCATATTCCCCATCCATTGTAAAAGCTTTCTTTCATGCCTCTTTTGTGAGTTAATTTTTCCTGTTCTTCCTCTCACTTCCTCCTTCTACCAGTGAATCTATCTCTTTTTATCATCCCTTCATTTTATTTTTTAGAAATCATCCCATCATAGTCAACTCACAACCATGTATACTCCTTCTATCTGTCCTAATAATGATAAAGTTCTTAGGAGTTATAATTATCATCTTCCCATATGGAAATATAGACAGTTTAACCTTATTTAATACCTTATGTTTTCTCTTCTATGTTTACCCTTTTGTACTTCTGCATCTTGCATCTGAAAGTCAAATTTTCTATTCAGCTCTGGTGTTTTAATCAGGAATGCTTGAAAGTCCTCTATTTCATTAAATATCCATTCTCTTTCTTTCTCTCCCCCCACCCCCAGGATTATACTTAGTTTTGTGGGGTAAGTTATTTTTGGTTGCATTCCTAGCTCCTTTGCCTTCTAGAATATCAAGCCCTATAATCCTTTACTATGGAAGCTGCTAAATCTTTTGTGATTAACTGTGGTTCCACAATATTTGAACTGTTTCCTTCTGGCTGCTTGCGGAATTTAGCTCTAATATTCCTGAAAGTTTCATTCTGAAATCTCTTTTAGGAGGCTATCAGTGGATTGTTTTCATTTCTATTTTACTCTCTGGTTCTAGGATATCAGAGCATTTTTTTCTTGACAAATTCTTGAAATATGATACATAGGCTCTTTTTTCATCATTGCTTTCAGGCAGTCCAATAATTCAGGTTTTTTGGTGCTGCTGTTTTCAGAGCTAGTTCTAGGAGTTTGTAGGTTTTTAGTGCTTCCAAGGTAGTATGACCTAAGGAGAGTTGTGCTTTCTTCTCTCCCGGCCTGTGCTCTGGTCTTTACCTAGGAAGAGACCTTGTTTCCCTGTAGCCACAAGTGCTAGCATTCTTCTTCATCCTGGAACTCTGACCAGGGCTCTAGCTCCCATATGGCCACAAAAGATATTGCTCCATTTGGCCCTGGAAGTGTAACCATGTCCTTTGATTTGCTGTAGCCATAGGTGTTATTGTTCCTTTCTGCCTTAGAACTAACACCAGGTCCCCTGATCCCTTGTGAGCAACCTCAAGCACTCTTCTCCATACTGGAACTGTGACCAGGGCCTCTGTTTTCTTTTGGCCACAAGCATTAGTGCTCCTCTTTGCCCTGGGATTGTGACCTGGAACTGTGTATGAGCAATGCAACAGACTCCTGAGTCCAGCTCCAGCGAAAGGTTTACAATTTCTTTCTGACCAGTTGTCTGATCCACTTACCATTAGTGGGCTGAGAGCTCCTAAAGATGTTGCTGCCACTGATGCAGGCACCTTCAAGGTCTTCTGGTGAAGCCTGATGCTTTGTATTCCAAATCAGCCACTACCCTGAGAGACAGACCTTTCCTACTGACCTCCTTGGTCAGTATTGACCAGTCTTGGGCTGGAAAATCATTTCACCCAAACTTTTGTTGGTTTGTTTGTTGCTACAAAATTTGATTTTGAAGCCTTATTTTAAAGTTGCCTGGATGGGAATTTGGGTGAGTTCAGTTGAGTTTTCGCTCTTACTCTACCATCTGGCCTCTGTAAAGATTTTTATAGCCAACTCGAGGTCCATGGGAACCATGGCTTGTAGAAATGGCTTGTAGAAAAAGATGGTAAGTACAGATGGATTAGACCAATTATATCCAGAGGATATCCATATTGGGGAGCAAACAAATTGAGGGTAGCGAGAACTTAATTCTCAAGATATCTGAAAAACAGGAGGATACCAAATGCTTAGAAAAATCTCAGGTATCCTTCCCTCCAAAAGGCAAAACTGAGAATATAAAACTAGTAATTGACCTTGTCTAATTTATCTCTTCAAAGTATTATGAGAATGACTGACACACGCAGGGCATCTTTGATGAATGGGGCAGTATTTTCAGACTTTTTGCAAATAATATTGTATATAATACTATGTCTTCAGTCATACACTTTCAAAAAGGCATAGAGAATACAAGATCCCACTCTGCTTCATTATAAAACAAATTGATTCACAAGTGTAAAAGTCTACCTAACAAACTATCCAACAAAGTATATCCCTATGTATTAGAAAAAATTGAACTTTCTTATACAAAATAATTTTGTTTGTTGTTCTTCTATATATAAGACATAATACAGGAAGACAGATCTATGTTCACCAAATTAATTTGCCAAGAATTGGGCAGAGTACTTAAGGAAAAGTGATTCCCTAATGAAATCTTCCAGATGTTCTTGCGTGTGGATGACAGCTTGTTGACTAAATAAAGTCCTAAAACAGTGCTTCCCAAGCGAGACCTGTAAATACTGAAGAAAAAAAAAAGTCCTGAAGGCATGAAGAATGCCTATTGTCCATGTAGTTGGATAGACAACTCTTAGAACTCATCAGTCAATACATAGACACTGGACAGACACTGACAATGTGTAATGAATTGTGTTCACAATTGAGCAGGAGAACCTGATTACTTTTGGGAAGTTTCACAGTTCCTTTAAGGACCCTAAGCTTATTTCTGACACTAAGGTTCTTCTTTTAAGATCAATATCCTTCTGATGATATTGTATGGCCAAAAGTTACAGAATACTAGTCTGAAGAACTGACTTGATGACCACTTAAAGGGTAATGGGGAGGTCATATGGTGAATTGAGCAGGCTGCAATAAATAACAAATGAATCATTGCACGAAAATCCTATAAAAGGATGTCAGAAACATTTGAAGGGTAACAAAAGGAAATAAGCATTTACAAATACTTATTTTGGGTGAGGCACTATGCTAAGCACTTTTCTAAATATTACTCATTTGACCCTCTTAGCAATACTGGGGGATGGGGGTGAATAGGTGCTATTATAATTCCCATTTTATAGCTGGAGAAACTGAGGCAAACAGTGGCTATGTGACTTGCCCTGGGTCATATAGCTAGCAAGTATGTGAGGTCAGATTTGAACTGGAAAATGATTGGAAAAAGTGATGATCTAATGATGTAGGAAGTGTGAAGATAACCAAGGGACAGCTCAGTTTTTATCTATACCCAAAGGAAGGTTCCTAGCACTCTGGGTGAACCTTCTGTGTTAACTTCATGTCTGCATATTGACAAGTGTCTCTCAGGATAGGTAGGCAGGGGCAAGTTGAGATAGGGTCATAGATTTAGGACTTACATGCCCCAAGCAGAATAAACTGATAAAAGATATTAATGAATAGGAAAGGAGACATAGACAACAAATATGTGTTATAAACAGGTACTAAGGGATTTTGATCAGCACCTCTGAAGTTAGTTTTCTCATACAGCTGAGACCTCAGATCTAAGTATCTAAATCATATTGCAATGGTAATACTAATAACTATCATTTATAAAGCAATTTACAAATATTTTCTTATTTTTATTCTCATAATAACCCTAGGAGGTAGGTACTATTGTTATCTCCATTTTAAAGAAAAGGGAACCAAGGAAGGCAGAGCTCTATAAGTGACTTGCCCAGTATCATACTGCTAGTAAGTATCTAAGGCTGGATTTGAATTCAGGTCTTACTTATCCAGGTCTAGAAGTCTATGTAGTGTGCCATCTAGTTGCCTATATATAGTATCTTGGAAGAAAGAATCCAAAATTCATTCTAAGTGATAGCACACTTACCTTTGATTTGAGGTAGACATTTGCTGATGACACTTTTGTAATTTTGCATATGTAACTAACTAATGAAATGACACAAAGAATGACTAGGCTATCACTAATTAGTGCTTGAGCAAATATTGTCCATTTCAATTGATTATCTGAAATATCTCCATGAACTAACATTGAACAAGTTAAGTTTGTCACCAAAAAGAGAAGGTTTGCCAACATAAATCCCAGACGTAGAAGAATTCTGAAAAAAAAAATAAAAGCAAACCTGTTAGGTGTACTTACAAAAATAATGAAAGAAACTTAAAAATCAGTTCATGCTTCCTCAGAAGTGTGAATCTTATGTATTAGAAAAATTCTCAGAAGTTTCTTAACCTTATTGAAACCAACTTTACTAATGGAACATAGATACAAAACTGACAGTAAGGACAACACTAGGAATACTAAGGCTCAGAAGGAGTTGAAGTTAGTGAGAATAATAAATAATAAATGAAAATAATAAAAATATTTTTAAAGCTATGTTGAAAAAAAGATTAAAGAAAGAATAGGATAGCTATTTGAGGTAGATGGTATGATGATAAAATCTTCTTTTTATACAGTACTTTAGGGTTTACAAAAGCACTTTCTTCATGACTTGTGAGCTAAAATATACAAATATTATCCCATTCTACAGAGGAAAATGAGACTTTGAGAGATAAAGTGACTTCTACTTCATTCCATAAGACTATGGGGAAAGGCCTGAGCCAAAATCTGACTATAAGTCTAGGATCTTATTTATTTATCAAATAGATGATAATGATTATGATAATAGAGAGAATGCAAAACTTATAAACTTAGTCTGTAGGTCTATAGATCTGATGGGCAGAAATCTGAAAGAGGTCTCATTTTCTGAGGGTATTTATGTCTACCACTATAGGGTTGACATAAAGCTGACTAGACCAGACAGGGCAGAAGGTAAAAGGAACGGGAGAAATAGAGTTTGTTCAGCCAACTTTGGGACAGTCCATTAGACAATTCAGATTATTCAGGATATAATCCTACTTGAAAACAAAGCAGATATCAGCAAAAATTAACCCCTGTAGAATGAGAAATGTCATGGGCACAAGCACTGGGTAGTATTGCTGATAATATTAATCAACAACTTGAAATTGTCCTTTGTCCATCAGTAAAATGGTACCTTGCCCTTAAGGAGCTAGCTTTTGAGAATTAATGTTTTGTTGAATTCACCTGCAGCTTTGCCCTTTGTGAAGTATGCACAACTGGATCTCAGCAGTCATCAATTGATGCCAATTGTTACTGTGAGGGATGAAAAACCTGGCAAGCCCCTCCAGTAAGTTGTTTTGAGCCACATGGTTGGTATGTGACAGAGCCCTGAGGAATGGGGCAGATAAGACCTTTGCCTACACTAATTTCTGAATGGTGGCCAAGTTGTCTGTGTCTTGGAGGGAATAAGATTAGAAAATTAAAGGACTTCATCTTTGGGGTCAGGACTAATAAAGGAATTTTGCCAATCCCTTCTCCCACACATAATTATCAGTGAAGTGGGGTGGTCATCAATGTGAAATTGGGGGGGTCATGATACATTGCTTTTTGTAAGTGCAGGAACTTATTACCCCTAAAGCTAAGGCAGCTATTTCTGCCCAATATCCTAACTAGTTCATGTGAGTATCCCACTTACCAGAAGCCTTGCCTACAAAAATCATAAATTGGTGCCTCCTTAAAAGGGGATGAGGTGTAACTTTCCAGTCCAGAATTTGTTTGGATCCAGCCCCAAGAACTTATCTACAAAGGTATTAGGGATAAGAAGGGACTTCTTATAGATGCAGTTCTAATTGTCTCCCTTGGCCCTTCCTTATTTTATTTTCAGTGCATAGTTGCCTAAGCCTCAAAACGCCTCATTCTCCTCAAAGGGCTCCATTTACTCCAGGGAATCTGCTTAGCTGATCCTCAATTGGCAGATTTCCTTTGCCTCCAGGTTGGTTAGGGTAACTCTTTTTTCAGAAGGATTTGTGGGATCAAAGAGTAGAATTTTAAAGAGATATTTTGCTTTTTAAAGGCACAGAGAATGTGAAGCTGTCTTTGTATTAAGTATGGTAAATTTATATTTTTCTGAAAAAAAAGGGATATATTACCTGGCTTTATGGCAATCAAGAGTCCTTGGAAAAGGGTGAGGGATAGTTCATGCCTAGCTCCAGTGAAAGAAGAAGGCAGCCTCTACACAAAGTCCTCAAACGGGTCAGGGAGATTTAGTGTAACCCTTCCAGTAGGACTTCTAGGGAGAGAAAAGTCCTGACAGATTGGAAAGGTATCACTGAGTAGGTGAGGTTTATAGGGTAAATCTCAGTATTGACCCTGGTACTAAAATAAGCTGCATCCAAGAGCATAATGACCTCTAGAAGTTATCTTTCTACAGATGACTGTGATCTGTGAAGATGATAGATAACTGACAGAAATATCATCTGCACTATGGCCCTGATATTTCTAGTGCTGTTTCTGTTCATCATTATCTCCTTACATCAGGAAAGCCATTGGGAACTTCCAGGAAGCCAATCATTTTTATACTCAACATCATGTTTCTAACTCAAGCCCTGATTAATACCACTTCCCTCAGCCTCCTCTCCCCTCTGACTAGAAGGCAGAAACTAGACTGTCTCAGCTTACTCCATTTTACCTCTGCTGCCTTACCTGGTTAAAACTCCTTGGAACAAGGTACCCTATGATAGGTATTCCCCTTTTCAAATTTGTTAATAACTCCTTTGATTTTCAGAATTTCTATTTTGGTGTTTAATTGGGGTTTCTTTTTTGTTTGTTTTCTGGTTTTGTTTTTAGTTGTACATCTAATATGTTAATTTGCCCATTCTCTTTTCTATTTACCCAAGTTTTTAGATATATGCTTCCCCCCCCAAGTATTGTTTTGGCTGCATATCACAAATTTTGGTATGTTATCTCATCATTGTCATTATCACTAATGAAATTATTGATTACCTCTGTGATTTATTTTTTGATCCATCCATTATTTAGCATTAAATTATTTAATTTACAATTAATTTTAATCTTTGCTTCAAAGGCCCTTTATTGAATCCATATCCATAATTTTTATTGCATTATGATTAGTAAAATATATACTTAATATTTCTGCTTTTCTGCATTTGTATGAGAAATTTGTATGCTAGTCAATTTTTGTAAAGGTGCTATTCACAGATGAGAAATAGGCATACTCCTTTCTAGTTCCATTCAATATTCTCCAGACGTCTATCATATCTGATTTCTAAAATTCTATTAATCTCCTTATCTTCTTTCTTGTGTTTATAGTTAGGTTTATCTAGGTCTAAGATGGATAAATTGAAGTCCAATATTATTATAACTCTTTTAATTTTTCCCTTAAGGACTTAGATTCTATATTATTTGGTGCATATAAGTTTAATATTGATATTAATTCAGTGTCTGGTAACTGGTTATTCTATTGTAGGCTTAGATGCTCGGCTAAAGGATTCAACTGAGTCACTGTTTCCCTACTGGGATCATAGTCACACAGCTAACATTTACTTCAGGAATTTGTTCCTTGCTCATTACACAGCGAGGGCCCATGATCAGGACCACCTCTCTCTGCCTTGGATCTGTGACCCAGAAGTGGGTAATGGGCAAAAGAGCTGCCAGATACCAACTGTTCCTGCACCAAGTGCCAGTTTAAGGATCTTTTGGAATCTTCCTCTATATTGGTACTTTCATCCCTGTGCCTTTTCTTGGCTCTTTTTCTATCCCTGGGTGCTAGAATGTTCTTTTCATGCTCCTTGTCAGAATCCATCCCCTGTGTCTACTGACTTTTCTGTCTGGACTGGACTAGACTAGAAAAATGACTCAATGTCAACTTTTTCTAGGTTTTCCCAATCAAAATTAAGTCTGGTACATTTTCTAGATCATTGTTTAGTATGGACTGTGGCAAGCTATGCTCAGTTGTCTCTTTTTATTCCCCTCGTTTGACTTCATTTTCGTAGAACTGATTCTTAATCAACTAGGGTTTGGACTAGATCTTTGACGCTTCTTCCAAGTTTGAGATTCCAGTATTTTATGATTTAATGTTAAATTAGGATTATGTTTAGAAGACTCTACTAGACATAAAAATCTCTATAAAATAAACATTTTTGGGAAAAAATAATGGTACTTTACAAAAACTTTTTTCTCTTTAGCATTATTTAAAATTCTAGCTTCTGCATTTTTATGACTATTAAGCACAATACTATGAAATTAATGAATGGAATGGACAGTTTTTTTAAGTTTGTAGAGGCTATGTACAAATATATTTCTTATAACGATTTATTATAATCCTTTTTTTGTAACTATTTACAACAATGGCTGAGTTACATAGTCAGATTTTCATTATCTATCTACCTTTAGATTACCTATTACGGGTGATACTTTCTAGTTTCACAATACCTTCTCATTTTGCTCACTTTCCAGGGCTGTTGTGAGGATCAAATGAGAAAATAATTGTAAAGTGCTTAACACAGTGCCTGGCATACAGAAATGACTATATAAATTTAGTCATCATTATTATTTGCTTTAGTTTCAAACTTTCAATACAAAAGCCTTGACTTCTATTCACTCACAGCAGTTCTTTGAAGCCCCAAAGCCTGACTTTCTGTCTTGTGCCAGAAAAATTGAGAAATGTCACATTTTGTTTCATTCTGTGTATATATGGTAGAATTATCTCCAAAATGTAATATTAAATAGCTGTAAGGAAGAATGAAGCAAAGTTTGGAATGGTAAATCAGTCTGCTTCCTGGTATAAAGGTATGCCTTTTTAAGATGGACAGTTTTACTAATTGATGACAAAAACAACAAAAACAAATGTGAGACTTGTGTAGTTGAGAAACATCAAGAAAGTATCTTGTAGAGACAAAACATTTATTCAGGGTAAAAATGACTGCGTTGTCCTATGTTCCAGCATCTAATTTATGTGTGACTGACAAGATTAACTTTGGAAATAATGTTAGAAGTGTTTTGTAATTACTGGACAAATGAACACTGCCTGGTCATTACTTGTTAAATGGGAAATACAGGTAGGGGCTCAGGAGCTATAATGTAAAATACTAGGAAGGCATCTCTTCCACAAAGCTTTCCTCCTAAAATCCTGAAAAGTTAAAGTTGTAGGATTGACCATGACCTCTTAGAACCCCTCAGTTTGCTAGCACAGGGACAAATTGGGTGAATAAGTCCACTTGGTGGGAAGGTATTGGTTCATACACTCACTACATTAGCTTAGACATATTCCAGTAAGGAAGTCTTTGATTTATTTGCCAATTTGGATTATTTATACCACTGATTCAATAATTTGGATATAGTTCCCAGTATTTTCAGAATGATCTGCTCAAGATAAATGACCTAAAAACAAAAGTCTTAAATTACATAGTAATTCCTGATATAACTGACATTTAAATATCATTTTAAAGATGCTTTATGTATATATACACACACATGTGTGTATGTGTGTATGGTTCTACATATATATAACTATGTTATATTCTCTTTATATATAGAACCATAGATAGAAATATATACATTTAATATAATTAAATACATATATAAATATAATATAAATATATAATAATATAATATACAATAATATAATATAATAAAAATAATATAAATACACATATAAATACAAATACACATATATATATATAATATATAATCCTGTGAGGTAAGTACTATAAATACCATTTCTATCTTATAGATGAAAAGACTGAGGTACAGAGATACTAAGAAACTTGCCCATAATCACAACTCATAAGAGTCAGATGCAGGATTCAACTCCAAGTTTTGTTGGCTCCACTATACTATGAAACACAAAGATTTAGTCTGACTGATTTATTTAATCTATGAATTTCAAAGGTTTTAATTAGCATGATCATAAAGTCAGAGATATCAAGAGATATCAAGATGACTTTAAATACCATGTAGTAAGACCACTTCATTTAACTGATGTGTCAGAAAAGTAAAGTGACTTTTGTAAGATCACATGATAGTGACATATCAGAGATTAGAAGCTAGATTTCCTAATATAGTAAGTACTTTTCACTGACAGTTTATAATCCACACATTGCTATAGAAATATGAGTTCTTAAGCTAACAAGTATAGAAACAAGAAATTCTATCCTAAATTAGAGTAATGTATCTTTAATTTATCACAGTTGTTAGAAATTACTTCAAAGATTGGGGATCAGAAGTGAGGTAGAAATCATCAGTAACATTAAGAAAGAGAGAGAACTGATTAAATAGATTAACTCCCAAATTAAGTAGGTACATTGAATTAACACCTGAATGCAATTTGAAAATAAAAAGAGAATTTTACCCACAAGGTTAATACTTCTGGTAACTTTCACATAAATTAAAAAAAAAACTTAGCTCAGATCTTCTGAACTCTACTTTCACTGCTGATTTATCTGGTGAGAAATGTCTTATTTGTCATTAAGTATTTCTGCTTATGATACTTACTTGTTTTTGTCAAGTTCAGCTGCACATCTGACTTTACAGATAACCTATAAAGAAAGATTTGAAAAATGCATTAGCAAATATAATTGAGCACTTGGACATGCACAGTATATTTACAAAATACTATAGTAGTTAGCTACTAAAAAATAAAAGTTAAACTGATTAAATTAAATGTTTTTCTTCCTATTAAAAAGTAAGAATTGTTAAAAGAAAAGATAGTATTGACATAGAGTTTTAAGGTTTGCAAAGAGCTTCACATTTATTATCTTATTTGAGCCTCATAATAACTCAGCAACATAGGGGTTATTATTACCCTTATTTTACAGAGGAAGGTGCTGAGGCTAAGAGAAGTTAAATGACTTGCCTGGGATAATAGACCTAGTAAGCATCTGAGACAGGATTTGAATTCAGGTCTTTCTGCCTCTAAGTCTAGCTCTCCATTCATTACATCACAGTGCCTTTCCACCTCTACCTTAAAGGAAAATTAAGTTAAAAAGATTAACAATTTATTTCTGTATGATAAGCCTTCATGATATTGCGCAAAACTTTCCTAATTTATGAAACACTATATTACGTCAACTATCCTGAACCTCACATTACAAAGATGTTTAGACTTACACCCCAATTATGTATATAAATTAGAAAGTGACTTATTCTCTAAGAGTCTTTTATAGGAGGAAAGAGAGATGGAGATAGGGGACAGCAAAAAAAAAAAAAAAGTGCACCAAACAAAGAAGAGAAGCAAGATTACAAAAGTATAGCAGGTAAACAGAGATTTAGTTCTACAGGGAATTCAGAAGGAAAGGTATACTCACTAAAGGATAGCTTAATACAACTTTGACTTCAATCATTTATCCTTCCATTACATACTGCAGTACCCAATATTTATAAAGCAGTGCATTTAGCACTAAGGATTATGCAAAAGCAGAATAAGCTTTCTGACTTTTGTTCCATCCTGGGTGTTATAATAAAAAAAAAGGGCATATATATTACACACACACACACACACACACACACACACATACCACTTGTGTATATACACACATGTACATGTATATACATATATATGTATATATGTGAAAACTGATCATTTGCTGTCTTACATTGTTGTTTTGAATAGGTGCCTTAGCAAATTGTGTCTGATTTCTAAGGGCCAGATTAATTACATTGGAGTGGGGAGGGACCAGTAGGCTAACCACTTTGAAATAAATTCTTCTAGGTTGGCAACTCATAAAGCAAAGAAAATCCAAAATGGATCTCAGATATTCACCTTTCACTTGTAATGTGGTGATGGCAAAGTGGTATAAAAGAGAACAAAGGATACTGAGAACCAGTTGTTAGACTATCTAAAAACATTAATATAGCTGCTGTACTCTAAATGTGAGATCCATGTCCAATAACCAAGGAATGGATAAATGACTACAGGAATCAAATGTATCAACTTTACATTCTTGCTATAGGAGCTATCAAAAGAAAGCTGTATCTAAACTGAGAGATTTCTTCATTTGTCCAAAAAGCATTTACTTGTAAAATAAATTTTTTTTGATATTTTTTGTTTTCACATACTCTAGATTTCTTTTTATATTCTTCCTTCTCCTCCACTCCTCCCTGAGAGCAATTTCATGCATTTTTTAAAAAGTGGATCAACAGAAAAGAAATCAGCAAAACTGATCAACACATCAAAATATCTGAAAATATATAGGTAGTGGCAATGTGGGGTAGGGAGAAGGCTGAGTTTGGCTAAATGGCAGAGCCCTCAAATGGCATCTCTTGACATGGAGAAGGCTAGGGAGCCTTCTTTTCAGAAAGCTGTGATTATGTAGAATACAACTACTTTGGAGACAAAGAAGCACATGGGGACATTCTATAACTGATTCTAGTCAGTTGACTACACAGTGAAGTGGAGGCTCTTTGATTGCCTTTTGAAGGCCTTAAAAAACATTTCAGCCTCAGCTACTTCCTCTTTGCCTCAGTGGTCTTGGGGTGGTCTTTTTTGCTCCTGGCCATCAGTGAAGATGACTTTGTGAATTTGAAGGTCTTCCAGAATCTGGGTTTGCAGCATCACTGCCCCAAGAAACAAGGAACAACCTTTGAGAATCACTTTCTGGACCCACACCAGCAGAGGCTGAAATGAGGACTAATCAGGCAGTTATGCCACATGTTGATATGGATTTGATGTAGGCAAGGCTATGAAGGAACTGAGCTAAATTGATCCTACTCCCCGAGGAGACAGAGGTAGTGTAGAGGAGAGTATGTGTGTGTGCCTGCATGGTAACAGGAGAAATGTTTGTACTCTGTTCTTGCTGGATCTTTGAAATAAATATTCCTTTGTAAAAGCTCAATGTTAAGTGGTTATGTGTAATTGAGGTACTATCAGATAGTATACTATCTAGTGTCTAATAGACATTAAGAGATAGAAGAAAAAAGTTAGTGGGATCTTATGCTCATGAAAGTAGAGAACAGGCACCCCTGCTAATTTATAGGGTACCCTAGAACTTTGAGGGTTGGGGCAGCTAGAGTGCCAGGACTGAAGTCAGGAAAACCCATCTTCTGCTTTCAAAATTTGGCCTCAGATACTGTGTGCTGTGTGCCTCTGGGAAATCCACTTAACCCTACTTTCCTTAGCTCTTTGTAAAATGAGCTGGAGAGGGAAATGGCAATGCACTTCAGTAAAATCTCAAATGATGTCATTAAGATACAACTGAAATGACTGAACAACAACAAAAAGTTTTGAAAAAAATACCCATTGAAAAAACCAGTTCCTTAAAAGGTAGAACTGGCCAAATGGAAAAGGAGCTACAAAAGCTCACTGAAGAAAATAAATCTTTAAAAATTAGACTTGGGCAAATGGAAGCTAATGACTCTATGAGACATCAAGAATCAGTCAAAAGCAAAAGAATTAAAAAATTGAAGAAAATGTAAAATACCTTATTAGAAAAACAATTGATCTGGAAAATTGACCCAGGACAGATAATTTAAGAATTATTGGACTACCTGAAGGCCATGATAAAAAACAAGAGCCTGGACATCATCATTTAAGAAGATTATCAAGAAAAGTTACCCTGATATCCTAGAACCAGAGGGTAAAACAATCATTGAAAGAATCCACTGATCATCTCCTGAAAGACATTCCAAAATGAAAACTTCAAGGAATATTGTAACCAAATTCTAGAATTAACAGGTCAAGGAGAAAATACTGCAAGCAGTCAGAAAGAAACAATTCAAATATCAAGGAGCCACAGTAAGGTTTACACAGGAGTTAGCAGCTTCTACATTAAAGAACCAGAGAGATTGGATAATGATATTCGAGAAGGCAAAGGAACAAGGATTACAACCAAGAACCACCTATTTAGCAAAACTGAATATAAAAAATTTCAGAGGAAAAAAAGGACATTCAATGAGGTAAAGGAATTTCAAGTATTCTTAATGAAAAGACCAGAACTGAATAGAGAATTTGACTTTCAAATATAAGATTCAAGAGAAGCATAAAAAGGTAAGCAGGAAAGAAAAAAATATTATTGAATAAGATTTAAGCTGTTTTCCCTAAACAGGAAGATATTTGTAACTCTTGAGAACTGCATCTCTGTTAGGGCAGTTAGAAGGCATATACATAGACAGAGGGGATAGGCATAAGTTGACTTTGATGTGATCATATGAAAAATTAAGAGGTAAAAAAAAGGATTGGACTGGAAGAAGAAAAAAGGGAGAGGCAGAGTAAAGTAAATTATATCACATGCAGAGACACAAAATACCTATTACAGTATTGGGGAAAGAAGGGAGGAGGTGAGCATTGTTTGAACCTTACTTTCATCAGATTTGGCTCAAAGAGAGAATAATATATATACTCAGTTGGGTTGGAAGTAGGAGGGGAAAGGGAAAAGAAAAGAGAAATGGGGGCCTGATAGAACAGAGGGCAGAAGTGTAGGAAGGGAAGGGACAAATGGGAGAGTTGATAGAAGGGAGGGCAGATTGAGGAAAGTGGTGGTCAGAAGCAAAACTCTGATTTGGAGGGACAGGGTGAAAGGAAGGTGAAAAATATAAATGGGTAAAAATAGGATGGAGGGAAATACACAATTAGTAATCATAAAAATGAATATGAATGGGCTAAACTCCCCCATAAAATGGAAGAGAGGATTAAAAACCAGAATCTCACAATATATTATTTACAAAAAAACACATGTGAAGCAGAGAGAAACACACAAAGGAAAGGTAAAAGGTTGGATCAAAATAAGTAAAATAAAAAGGCAGGGTTAGCAATCATGATCTCAGACAAAACAAAAACAAAAATAGATGTAATTATAAGAGATAAGGAAGGAAATTATATCTACCTGAAAGGGACCATAGAAAATGAAGTAATGTTAATACTAAATATGTATGGACCAAGTGGTATAGCATCCAAATTCTTAGAGGAGAAGTTAAGTGAATAATAGGAAAAAAATAGAGAGCAAAACCATGCTAGTAGGGGATCTCAACTGTTCCCTCTCAGAAAAAGATAAATCTAAGCACAAAATAAACAAGAAAGAAGTTAAGGAGGTGAATAGAATTTTAGAAAAGTTAGATATGGTAGACCTCCGGGGAAAATTGAATGGGGATAGAAAGGAATATACCTTTTCTCAGTGGTATATGACACCTACAAAGAACTGACCATGTGTGTGGGCATAAAAACCTCACAATCTGATGCAGAAATGCAATGGACAAACAAAGAGTACTATGAAATTCTTTTTATGACACAAATATGGTACTGATACCTAAAACAGGAACGGCCAAAACAGAGAAAGAAAATTATAGACCAGTTTCCCTAATAAATATTGATGGAAAAATTTTTAAATAAAATATTAGCAAAGAGATTATAACAATTTATTACAAGGATCATACACTATGACCAGATGGAATTTATATCAGGAATGCAGGGCTGGTTCAATATTAGGAAAACTATCAGCATAATTGACCACATTGATAACAAAACCAATAGAAATCGTATTATTAACTAAATAGATGCAGAAAAAAGCTTTTGACAAAATACAGCACCCTTTCTTATTAAATACACTAGAGAGCATAGGAACAAATGGAAATTTTCCTTAAAATGATAAATATTATCTATCTAAAAGTAGCAGCAAGCATTATTTGTAATGAGGATAAGCTAGAAGCATTTCAAATAAGATCAGGGGTGAAACAAGGATGCCCATCATCACCACTATTATTAAATACTGTACTAGAAATGATAGTGTTAGCAATAAGAAAAGAAAAAGGAATAGAGGGGATTAGGATATGCAACAAGGAAACAAAACTATCACTCTTTGCACATGATATGATGGTAAACTTAGAGAATCCTAGAGAATCAAGTAAAAAAGTGCTTGAAAGAATTAACAACTTTAGCAAAGTTGCAGGATTTAAAATATACCCACATAAATCATCAGCATGTATATATATTAAAAATAAAGCCCAGCAACAAGAGATAGAAAGAGAAATTCCATTTAAAATAACTGTAGACAGTGTAAAATATTTTGGAGTCTGCCTTCCAAAATAAATCCAGAAACTACATGAATATAATTACAAAACACTTTTTACACAAAGTCAGATCTAAACAACTGGAAAAACATCAATTGCTTATGGGTAGGTAGAGCTAATATAATAAAAATGATAATTCTACCTAAATTAATTTTCTCATTCAGTGCAATACAATCAAACTACCAAAAATTATTTGCTATAACTAGAAAAAATAATAACAAAAATTACCTGGAAGAACAACTGATCAAGAATATCAAGGGAATTAATAAAAAAAAATGCAAAGGAAGGTAGCCTAGCTATACCAGATCTGAAACCACATTATAAAGCTGCATTCATGAAAGTTGTTTGGTACTGGCTAAGAAATAGAGTGGTGGATCAGTGAAATTGGTTAGACACACAAGACACAGTAGTCAATGACTATAGTAACCTACTGCTTGATAAACCCAAAGACTCCCGTTTCTGGGATAAGAACTTACTATTTGACAAAAACTGCTGGGAAACTAGAAAATAGCATGGCAAAAACTAGGCATAAATCAACAGTTTACACCACATACCAAGAAATGTTTGAAATGGGTACATGATATAGACAGAAGGAATGATACCATAAGCAGGTGTATCAGTAAGCACCCTCACATACACAAGGGGGCCTGTTATCACAGTTCTTTGATCGGCTTTTCTAAAAGGAAAGGCAACTTGAATCAAATGCATGTATCATTCATTTAGTTCAGGAGAAAAAGTCAGCACCCTGAACTTCAGAGAAAATACAGAGAAATTTAAATCAACAGAGAGCGCTTCCAAAACTGTCTGACATAAGCAATGCATATAAATCAACAAACAGACAGGTCCACCTGTCTGACCATAGTTACCAGACAATCCCAAAAGACTCATAATGGAAAATACTAACCACATCCAGAGAAACAATTGGGAGTCTGAATGTAGATTTAAGCATACTATTTTCATGTACACTTTTTTGCTTCTCATGATTTTCCCCTTTTGTTCTGATTCCTCTTTCCCATGACTAATATGGAAATATGTTTAACATAATTATACATGTATAACCTATATCAGATTGCTTGCTGTCCGGGGGATGGGGGAGGACAGGGAGGGAAAAAATTTGGAACTTGATATTTTACCAAAATGAAGGTGGAAAACTATCTTTATGTGTAATTGGAAAAAAATTAAAATACTATTATGGAGGAAAAATACACACTTCCAGAACATTATATAATGATGCTTATCTTGTCTTTGGAGAATTTTCATGATATTAAAAAGATAGCTCTATGCTTATTTGTTGAGTTTTTAGTGTAAAAGAATATCATGCTTTTGGAAATGCTTTTTCTGCATCTATCAAGATAGTCATGTGGTTTGTGAAGTTTTCTTTTCCTAAAGTTGAACCATTCTTACAATTTTGATGTTAACCTAACTTGACTATAACCAATTATTTCTTGCATGTATTGCTGCAGTTTATTTGATAGGATTTTATTTATTTGATTTTCGAATTGATATCTGTTAATAACATTAGCTTTTTTCCCCCATTGCTTATGTGTTAGGACTCTGTCTCATAAAAGGAATCTGGGAGAAGGCTATTTCTCAATTTTTGAGAATTGTTTTTTTCTGATATTAGTATTAATTATTCATTAAAGGTATAATGAAATTGGATTTATAATGCATCAGGATCAGAAGTTTTTTTTCTTTGCAGTTCTTTTACAGATACTCTAATTCCTTTTCTTAGGTCAAATTACTCTATTTAGTCTTGTATTAGCCTGGATATTTTATATTTTAAAAGATAACACTATTTTATCTTCTTAGTTATATTGTGATATAACTGTTTACAGTAGATTTTATTAATTCTAATTATTTCTTCAAGTTTTATGACTTTACCTTGTTCATCTACTCTTTCAATCTGATTTTTTGTCTCTTCTTTTTAATCAGTCCGGCAAAAGATTTATCAAATTGTCCTACAAACGGCTTTTGGTTTTCTTTATCATTCCTGTAGTCACTTTGGTGTCCAAATTGTTTTTGCTTAATTTTTAAATAGCCCCTATTTTGTGCTTATTTTAGGCTTATTTATTGACTTTCTAATTTTAAAAAAGCACATTTAGCTTAATAATTCCTTTTCAATTTAGCCAATGCATATTTTTTTCTCCCTTCCTTCCCTTGAGGACTGCTTTAGCAGTATCTCAGAAATTTTCACATTTTATATCATTGTTAAAATTTTCTTTCATATAATTATTTTTGTGATTTGTTCTTTAACTTATTTTGTCAGTCAGTTTTTGTATGAGCAATGGTCCTCCTACCTTGCAAATCTCAACTGGAATAGTATCAGCACCAAGTGTTTTGCCACATGAAAGGAGCCTAATGGCACTCAAAACCTCTTCTTCAGTTGGGAGTTCAGCTAAGGAGAGATTGACTTCAACCTGAGGTAAATGGTCAGTGGTCTCAGCATTGAATGATGATGATTTGTTGAGAACACTATGGAAGTGTTTAGCCCATTTCTCTAGGATCATGTTCTTATCATTAATCAATGTGGCTCCATCAGCACTAAGTAGTTGTGATGCACCATAGATTTTTGGTCCATAAATAGCTTTCAGGGAATCATAAAGTCTCTTTGGATTGTTACTGTCAGCATAAAACTGAATTTCATCTTCCTTCTTCCTGAGTCAGGAATCCTGCATCTCTCTAAGCTTTGCTTGTACTTTGCTTTTGATGAAGTTAAATGCTGCCTTCTTAGAGATGGATGAACTATCCTGCTGGTAAATCCTGTGGAGTTCTCTTTTTTCATTTAGCAGCTTCTGGAGTTCCCCATCATTTTCATCAAACCAGTCTTGGTGTTTGAGAGTATTGTGACCCAGATGAGCAAATGCAGTGCTGTACACCAAATTTCTGAAAGCTGCCCACTTCTTTTCTGCTCCACTGTTGCCAGCCGTATGCTGGCTCAATTTTCCCTCTATGTTAGCAACAAACTGTTCATGCTTAGAGAATAGCTCTAATTTGTTGACATTAATTCTTCTGGTAGTCATTTTGCCTTGGGGGTGGCACTTTTGATGAATGTGAATATTTAGCTTGGAAAGGATAAGTCTCTTATCAGGCCACCACTCTGCACCACACATTGCCTTTGTCACTCTCATATCATGTCTGTTTCTTCTCCTTACAATCACTTAGTCTATTGGGGCAGTTAGGTGGTGAAGTAGATAGAGCACCAGTGCAGGAGTGAGGAGGACCTGAGTTTAAATCTCACCTCAGACACTTGATACTCACTACCTGTGTGACCTTGGGCAAGTCACTTAGCCCCAATTGCCTCATCCTGGGTCATCTCCAGTCATCCTGATGAATATCTGGTCACTGGATTCAGATGACCTTGGAGGAGAAGTGAGGCTGGTGACCTGCACAGCCCTCCCTCACTCAAAACAAAGTCAAGTGCAAGTCATGTCATTATTAGTCTGAGTCTATTCTAACATTAAAGTCACCCAGAATTATAAGCTTGTCCTCTTTTGGCACACTGATGATAAAGGTTTCTAGGTCTTCATAAAATATTTTTTTGACTTCATCAGAGTTCGTCATGGTGGGAGCATAGGCACTGATGATGGTGACATGGCATTTTCCTGCAAGTAACAATCGCATTGTCATGAGCCTGTTATTCACTCCTTTTGGCAGGCATATCAGCTTGCTGACTAGATTAGTTTTGATTGCAAAACCTATGCCTGCTTCATGGCACTCCCTTTCACTGTGGCCACTCCAGAAAAATGTGTATCCAGCTCCAACTTCAGTAAGCTGGCCTTCATTTGGCAGTCTTGTTTCACTCAGGGCTGCTATTTGGATGCAATAACTGTTGAGTTCTCTTGCAACAAGAGCAGTTTGTCTTTCAGGTCCACTGGATTTTATGTTGTCTATAAGTGTGTGCATGTTCCATATGCTGATGGTGAGTGGAATCATCTTTGCAGATGTTTTTGTACATTTTGTACATACATACAAAAGCTGACTGAAATATTGCAGGTTATATGGCAAGAGGAGGTTATCCTCTAGGAGTTCAAGGATGCCTCCATTGTCCATCTCTATAAAGGTAAAGGGAATACATTGTTCTGCGACAATCACAGGGGGGTTTCTCTCTTAGTCATTGTTGGCAAGAATCTTGCCAGAGTTCTCCTTAATAAGCTGATCCTTCACCTGGGAGATGGTCATCTACCTGAGAGCTGGTATGACTTCAGAAAGAGCTGAGGAACAATTGATATGGTGTTTGCTGACCAACAACTCCAGCAGAAATGCCAGGAGCAGAACAGAGGTCTGTATACAACGTTTGTAGATCTGATCAAGACCTTTGACACTCTTAGTCATGAGGGCTTATGAAAAGTTATGTCCAAATTTGGTTGCCCAGAGAAGTTCATTGGTATTGTACGTCATGATGGCATGTTTGGCCAGGTTCTGGATAGTGGGCAATGCTCTCGTGCCTTCCTAGTCACCAATGGAGTGAAACAGGGCTGTGTGATTGGTCCCATGCTTTTTAGCATGATGCTTTCAGCCATGTTGTCAAATGCTTTCAGTGAGGATGAACACAACATCAAGATCAACTACCTTACTGATGGTAAATTCTTTAATTTGAAAAGGCTATAAGCCAAGACCAAAGTGGAGGGAGTGTTGGTGCATGATTTTCTGTTTGTAGATGATTGTGCACTTAATGCAGCCTCTTAAGCTGAGATGCAACAAAATATGGATCAATTATCTGCTGCCTGTGCTAATTTTCGGCTAATAATCAACACCAAGGAAACATAGGTGCACCATCAGCCACCACTCACACCATCTATACGTGGAACCATTGGTTACAACAAATGGAGAAGTTTTGAATGCTGTGGATAAGTTCACTTACCTTGGTCATGTGCTTTCCAGGGATGTACACATTGACAATGAAATTGACACACACATTGCCAGAGCTAGCTCAGTGTTTGGGAGGCTCCGAAGAAAAGTTTAGGAGAGAAGAATTAGACTGACTACCAAACTGAAGCTCTATACAGAGCCATTGTGCTGACCTCATTATACTATGTCTGTGAATTACAGACAGTCTACCAGTGCCATGCCAGGAAACTGAATCATTTTCATTTGAACTGTGTTACGAAGATTCTAAGATCACCTGGCAGGATAAAGTACCAGACACTGAGGTCCTTGCTCAAACTAAACTGCCAAGCATTCAAACTGTGTCAGCGCAACTCTGATGGTCTGGTCACATTGTTTGAATGCTGAATGTACACTTGCTAAAAAGACTATTTTATGGAGAACTTGCATGGGGCAGGCAATGACATGGTGGTCAGAAGAAGCAATACAAGGACACTCTCAAGGTCTCTCTCAAGAACTTTGGATTTGATTGTGGGACATGGGAGACACTGGCACAGGACTGCTCAGTACAACATGTCCACATCAGAAATGGTGCTGGGCTCTATGGGCAAAGCAGAATTGAAACAGCACACAGGAAATCTAGGATCTGCAAATTTGGAGTAACTATCCCAAAAGTTCACATGGAGTACCTGTGCCCAATCTGTAGTAGAGCATTCCAAGCTCATATTGGTCTGATCAGCCACAGTTGTATACACTGAAACTTCACTTTATCATGGTGATGTCATTTTGGTCCTCTTTGAAAATGAAGGACAACAACCAACCAACCAACCATTTTGTCAGTCAAGAAATATTTGTTAAGCAGATACTATATTCCAGGCATTATGCTAAGTACTGGGGATACAAAGAAAGGTAAAAGATGGTCTCTGCTTTCAAGAAGCTCACAGTTTAATGAGGAAGACAACATGCTCAAGAAATTTGTTCAATTTTATATTTTCCCTTTTAAAAAATGTTTGATTTATCAAATGTGTGAGAGGGCCATTAAAGTCTCCAATTATTGCATTATTATTTATGTTTTCTTGGAATTCAGTCTTTTATGAGTTTAGATACTAACAAATTAGATGTATATTTTTGATGTTGATATTAATTAATAGTTACTTTCAGCATAATGTAGATCCTTGTTTATCTTTTTATGTTATACAGTTCCTTACTAACTCCTACTCTCTTCATACTCATTTTCCCCCCAAATTCAATGAGATCTCCTCTCTGGGTTCATTCCCTCTAACCTTTTGGGATGTCAGTTCTCCCCATGAACTTGATTCCCATTCTCTTGAAAAGTTATTGTCTGTGGAGGCTCAACATTCTCAGAGGTAGTGGTCTCCCTAAGAACCAAATCCCTGTAGACTATACCTATTCATTTTCCCATTGTAGAATATATATCCCCTATTTGGGAGCATTCATCACTGAATTGAGATTTCCCCCTTTCTTTCTCCCTTTCATTCCTCTTCTTTGCCATCTCACCCATTCTGCAGTTTTCTCTTTCAAAAAATCCCAAAACAAAATAAAAAAAAAACCCATTGATTGATCTGAAAATGGGATATTATGGGGTTTATTCCATGGTGCTTTATGATTATTCCTCAGTTCCTCCACAAAAGTTCCACCTTCATTCTTGTCTCCTTATATTTTTAGAAGAAATCTCTTGATGCTATTGTTTTTAATCCCATACATATCTCTTTTTCTAACCTAGCATAATTAAAATTTGTTGCCTTTGCCTTTGCCACCATGGATTCAAGTTTTTCTATTTTGACAATTATTTCTATTATGCAGGGCATAATTCATTTTCATGATTCTTATTTTTCTCTTCAAAAATGCTGCTGCAGTTCCTTTCTCTTTTCAAAATACATAGGGTCTTCTGATTCATAAGATATTGACTCATTATCCTTTCTCTTACAATATTAATCAGAAATATTTGTACTTGTTTGGATGACCAGAATCCATTTTCTGCTAATATCTTTACTATTGGCTTATCTGTATGTGCTCAAACTTTAACCTGAATTTTCTTCATCCTGACATCTTTGGCAATTTCAAACTTTTCCCCTTATGTTCCCTTAATGTTCAGTTTGGGACTCCTTCTTCTTTGAATGGTGATTTCTCCAGGAACTGGACCTTAAAATTATCCCAGGCTTCCTCCTATATGGGGAAATTTACCTTTAACTCACTTCAATTTCTGTCCAAAGTGATCTGGGAGGGATAGCTAGATGCCAACCCTCTTTTGTATACGCCTGGTTGAGCCCCATACACATGGGCACTATACCTCATTTCTCTTTGTTTTTTCCTTATCTGACTGAGCACTGCCACATAGCAGGCTGTCATGCTGCCACCTCAGGCAGTGTAGGTTTCCATGTTTTTTGTACCTCTGCCTCTGCTACACAAGGATGGGGGGAGGCAAAGCTGAGTTCTGTTGTAAGTTGGGTGGGGTAGCCATGCCAGGGCCTGGAGGCTCATGAGGAAAGGAGTATTATATGAGCATGGTAGGAGTTAGGGGTTAACCTTCTCTGCTGTTACTTCATCAGGCTGTTACCTAGACAGAGTTCTTGGTGTCTTGGACTATGGAGGCAGATGAAATTTCATTATCTTTTGAATATAGTTCTTATTTCGAAGAAGCTTGAGAAGTCATGAGTATCAGACAAAATATTTAGCCTTCCATCTTACTGGTAACCTGACCCAGAAGAGCAGACTGATTTTCCACAAGTTTAGTTGAGGAGAAAAAAGATATAGATAGGATAATAACAATGGAGATAGTAGGCTCTGGTGAGGTTTACAGCTGAGAAATCTGGCAAATAATGGAGTTCACAGAGTTGGTTTTATCATGAATTCAGCTGTTACGAGAAATATTTTGTGGGACATTTGAGTATTTTCATATTCCATTGCTTAGAATAAGTTTTTAAATAAAGCCACACTTATGGTGCCAAGATGGTGGAGTGAGGAAAGAACTCCATAGAACCCTCCCAAATTCTCCTCCAAACAATTTGAAAACTGCCTCAGAACTGACTGAAGAGCAGCACAGCAAAAAAAGTGTTCTCACTAAAATGTGAGGGGAACAAAGTCAGAGAGAAGCAGCAGCCAGTCTCGCAGCAAGGGACCTGCAGCAAGTCTCCAAGCCTGGGGCAGTTCACCAGAGAGGACCAGCTGTCCTGCAAACCAGCAGTCTCTAGGCAATCCAGCAGCTCATGCAGCACAGTATGGGCCTACCCCAGGGGCTCCAACCCCAGCACTGGTCACCAGAGATCGAGATGCCATTGCTGACTGGTAGTGAGGCCTCACCCCCAGGGCCCTCAATCAGAGAAACCCTGTTTCCATAGCAACCCAGTAGCAAGGCCCCACTCCTGGAGGTGACCAGCAATAAGCAATAAGACAACCAACAGAAATATTGTTTCCATAACAAACCAGCAGCAAGGACCAGGCCAGCAGATAAACTCCATACTTTGGGGAGGTCAACAGTGTGCCCCTATACCCCAGTACAAACCAGATGGGAAGCCTACCCTCCACTATAAGCAAGTAGCTAGATCCTGAAGCCCAGTGAAAGACAGCAGCAAGACCGTGAGCCCCAGCATAAAAAGCTTGGGACAGTGCAGAACCAGAGCCAACTCTCACATAAAAACACCAAGTCACAAAAGAGGCAGAAAAAATGAGCAAAAAACAGAAAAAGAACTTGACTATAGAAAATTACGATGACGACAGGGATCAAGGCCTTAAAAGAGGACAATTGTATCAAAATGGCTAAATGTGAAACCTCAAAGAAAAATGTAATTTGGTCTCAGGCCCAAAAAAGATATCCTGGACAAGCTTTAAAAGGATTAAAAAAATTAGAAAAGTAGAAGTAAAATTATGGGAAAAATGAAAGCAATGTAAGAGAATCACGAACAAAGAGTCAACAGCATGGAAAAGAATATACAAAATTTTACCAAAGAAAATAACTCCCTAAAAATGGGATTTGCCAAATGGAAAAGGTAGTACAAAGGCTCAGTGAAGAAAATAATTCTTTAAAAATTAGAATTTAGCAAGTGGAATATAATGACTCCAGGAGACATCAAGATATGATAAAATGAAATGAAGAAGTAAAAAATAAATAGAAGGAAGTGTGAAATTTTTCATTGGAAAAACAACTGACCTAGAAAATAGATCCAAGAGAGATAATTTAATAATTATTGGACTATCTGAAAACCATGATAAAAAATAGCTTGAACATCATGTTTCAAGAAAGTATCAAGGAAAACTGCCCTGATGTACTAGAACTAGAGGGCAAAATAGAAATGGAAAGAATATATTGATCACCACCTGAAAGACATACCACAATGAAAACTCCCAGGAATATCATAATCAAATTTCAGAGCTCACAAATAAGGATTGGTGGTTGGTGGGCAAAGTTTAAACCTTACTCTCAATAGAATTGGCTCAAAGAGGGAAAAACATACAGACTCAGTTAGATACAGAACTCTACTTTACCCTATAAGGAAGTAAAAAAAGAGACAGAGATAATTGGGGGAGGGAGAGGGAAATGATAAAAGGAGGCAGATTGGGGAAAGCAGTAATCAAAAGTAAAACACTCAGGAGGAAGGACAGGGTGTGTGGTAAAAGAGAAGGATAAACAAGGGGAAAATAGCATGGAGGGAAATATACAATAGGTTATCATAGGTATAAATGTGAATGGGGTGAGCTCCCCGCCAAAACAGAAATAGATAGCAGAATGGATTAAAAATCAGAATCCTATAATAAGTTGTTTACAAGAAACACATTTGAAGCAGAGACACACAGAATAAAGGTAAGGGGCTGGAGCAGAATCTATTATACTTCAGCTAAAGCAAAGAAAGTAGCGGTAACAATCATGACCTCAGACAAAGCAAAATCCAAAATAGATCTCATTAAAAGAGACAACGAAGGAAACTATATTTTGCTGAAAGGTACCATAGACAGTGAAGTAATATCAGTACTAAACATATATGCACCAAATGGTGTAATATCCACATTTTTAAGGGATAAGTTAAATGAGTTATGGGAGGAAATAGACAAAAAAGCTTTATTATTGGAGGTCTACTACCTTCCCCTCTCAGAATAGATAAATCTGACCAAAAAATAAAGGAGGGGAATAAAATCCTGGAAAAGTTATATATGATAGATCTTTGGAGAAAATTGAATGGGAATAGAAAGGAATATACCTTTTTCTCAGCAGTATGTGGCCCCTATACAAAAACTGATCACATATTAGGACATAAAAACCTAACAACCAAATGCAGAAAAGCAGAAATAATAAATGCATTCTTTCAGATCATAATGCAGTAAAAATTACATTCAATAATGGGCAATAGAAAGATAGCTCAAAATTAATTGGAAGCTAATCTAATCCTAAGAAATAAGTGGGTCAAAAAACAAATCATAGAAACAATGGACAATTTTATTAAAGGAAAGGACTACAACAAGGCAGCATACAAAAGTTTATGGAATGTAGCCAAAATGGTACTTAGAAGGAAATTTATATCTCTAATTGCTTACATTAATAAAATAGAGAAAGAGCAGATCATTGAATTGGGCATACAACTAAAAAATATTAGAACATGAACAAACTAAAAATTCCCAATTAAAAACCAAACTGGAGATACTAAAAATCAAAGGAGAGAATACTAAAGTTTAAAGTAAGAAAACCATTGAATTAATAAATAAAACTAGAAATTGGTTTTATAGGGGATAAAAACCAATGAAATAAATAAACCATTGGTTAATTTGAATAAAAATGGAAAGAAGAAAACCAAATTACTAGTATCAAAAATGAAAGATGTGAATTTACCACCAATGAAGAGGAAATTAAAGCAATCATTAGGAACAATTTTGTCCAATTATATGCCAATCAATTTGACAATCTAAATGAAATGGATTAATATCTACAAAAATATAAATTACCCAGATTAAAAAAAATAAAATACTTAAATTACCCAGTCGTAAGAAAAAATATCAATAAGTCATCAATAACTTTCTTAAGAAAAAATTCCCTGGCCCAGATGAATTCACAAGCGAATTCTACCAAACATTTAAAAAACAATCCCAGTACTATACAAACTATTTGGAAAAATAAGCAAAGAAAAATTGCTGCCAAATTCCTTTTTCTGACACAAATATGGTGTTGATATCTAAACAAGGAAGAGCCCAGAGAGAGCAATTTCCCTAATAACTTTTGATGTAAAAATTTAAATAAAATACCAGCAAAGAGATTATAGCCATATATCACAAGGGTCATTCACTGTGATCATGTGGGATTTCAGCATAACTGACCACATCGATAACAAAACCAACAAAAATCATATGATTATCTCAACAGATGCAGAAAAAGCCTTTGACAAAATACAACACCCATTTCTATTAAAACACTAGGGAGTTTAGGAATAAATGGAGCTTACCTTAAAATGATAAGTAATATTTTTATCTAAAAGCACTAGTAGCATTATCTGTAATGTGATAAGCTAGAAGCCTTCCCAGTACAAACAGGGGTGAAGCAAGGATGTCTATGTTATCATTATTATTTAATGCACTACTAGAAATGTTAGCTATAGTAATAAGAAAAGAAAAAGAAATCAAAGGAATTAGAATAGACAATGAGAAAATAAAACTATCTCTCTTTACAGATGATATGATGGCATACTTACAGAATCCTAGAGAATCAACTAAAAAACTGCTTGAAACAATGAACAACTTCAGCAAAGTTGCAGGATACAAAATAAATTTACATAAATTTTCAGCAAGTGAGAATTTGAAAAGACCTTAGTTTAAGAGGGTCAAAGTCTCCCACTGCATCCTGGGCCATCTCTAGTCATCCTGATTGATATCTAGCCACAGGACCCAGATAGCTCTGGAGGAGAAAGTGAGACTAGTGACTTTGCATAGCCCTCAATCACTCAAATCAAAGTCAATTGCAAGCCCTGTCATCAAATCCCTGATGTCATGTCCTCTTTGAGAGCGAATGACAAACCACAATATTACAAAGTTCAGCAGCAAGAGATAGAAAGAGAAATTCCATTTAAAATAAATGTAGACAATATAAAATATTTGGAAGTCTGTCTACCAGGACAAACCCCAAAACAATATAAACACAATTACAAAACACTTTTCACACCAATGAAGTCCGATTTAAATAACTGGCAAAATATCAATTGCTCATGGATAGGCCAAGCTAATAGAATAAAAATGATAATTCCACCTAAATAAATCCATTTACTCAGTGATATACCAATCAAACCACCCAAAAATTACTTGATAGTACTAGAAAAATAATGACAAACTTCATCTGGAACAATAAAATGCCAAGGCTCTCCAGGGAATCAATTTTTAAAAATGTGAAGGAGGTGGTCTAGCCGTACCAGATCTCAAGCTATATTATAAAGTGCTAATTATTAAAATAATATGGTACTGGTCAAGAAATAAAGTGCTTATAAGACATCCCATTTGGGATGTCCAATTGAAAATTCAAGAATGTGTTTCAGGAGAGAGGTTAGGGCTGGATAAGAATATCTGAAAAATTCCAATAATCTGAATAGTTTCTCTTTTGTGTTTTAAAAATCTCAAACACATTTATCATTGGACTGTAAGCCTTTATAATTTCCTATTTGACAGATTTTTGATACAGGGAATTCTCACCATCCCTTGTAAAAACATCACTGTGCAAAATTGTTAAAATAAGTTTAAGCTATTATTCAATATGATTTCTATTTAATAAATATTTAAGTATTAATTGTGGGCAATACAGTATCCTAAGAGGTCTCAATAGAAAAACAAAACAGTCACTGCCCTTGAGGAGTTCACACTCTATTGAGGAAATTCAATTACATAAATAAACCAACAGAAGATAATTTGAAGGACAGTAAATGTTTAGTGAAAGTTTAATGGGCAAGATGGCACTTAAGTTAAACCTTAAAGAATGACATGGATGCTCAGTGGTTACTTTATCCCTGATAACCACTGCAGAACACTGATGATATGCAATTGTAGATAGCAGAGGGGTCTAGTAAGTGTCTGGTTTAGTAAATATTTGAAGATCAGACCCATGAAAGTGAGACTGAACCCACATTTGGTACCAGCTGTGAACATTCATCTTAAAATGGAAGAGGGATGAAATCCATTTATTAGAATACTATTCAGAATAATGACTAGGCTCTAAGTTGTATTAGCATAGGCAATCTAGTACTCTGAATAGCCTGAGATATAAAAGCAGGATAAATATGTTGAGGGATTTCTTTTCTGAGTTTTAAGGGATCTTAAAGTATCTATACCAAAGGCTACTTATCTCTAAACAAATCTAGAAGCCCAGGACCAGAGGACCTGTCACTGCAAATCTAATGGCTTAGATACTTTGTCACAACTCTTTGTTTTCTAGAATATCAACTGAATAAGTTGTGGAAGGAGACCGTTCATTGATGACACATTCAAAAGGGTTATAGGACCCCAGATTTTAGCAGCTCTAGTTGTTTGAATGACTCCTCTCCTATGGCTAGCAGACTCTCGTTTTGTAACAGGATCAAAATCTACTAAACTTTTCCTCCCCACCAATGTAGATTGTTATTTTTTTTCCCCGAAAAGGCCAGGAAACTGTTCCCAATATTAGATTGGCTCAAGGAGCTAAGCGTTGAGCTGCCCACCTCTTGGAACAGCTTCCCAGCCTCAGACTTTGCTGACTTGGCTTTCTCATTACCTAAAGGCATAAAGAGGTCCACTCATGTGGAATCTGAAGCCTTCAGAATAGCCCAGTGTCCCAAGCCCTGTTGACTAGACTCATTTGTGTCCTCTTGAGTACAGAGTCAGGCCCAGACTATGACAAGTAGCATAACCGATAGCTGGAAAGAGATGTCCCTAGCATGGTTGAAGTAGGATAATCAGATGAACTCCCCAGGTGTGTGCTGGTTAAATGTTTAACAAATTGTTCTTCATTGTATATAAGATACCCTTTAAGTTTAACCTACATTATTAATAGTTTTTTTAAAATCACTTTAGATATAAACAACCAACAAAACAAATCAAGCCCTGATTTATAGCTTTGCTGATTTGGGAGTTGTTAGCTGATATGAATTGTCTTCAGCACATCTCTGGCTCTCCCTCAAATTATCACATTCTGGTGGGCAACCTTAAATGAGTCTTCCCTTCCTAAGTGCTTCCATGCATACCACGACACTGATGAGTGTTGATTGGGCTAGAGGACACTATAGTATCTGAGGTCCTGGATCATGTAGTGGCCCTAATGATGGAGATAGGTAGGACATAAACCTTAAGAAAACCAAGGTCCAGTCCACCCAGTCAGGTTTTGAGGGATAGAGGAAAAAGAGTTAAAATAAATTATCCTTCAGATAAAATGTCTTTGTATGGTGATTAAGGACTTAGCTTCAACTTCTCTTTCTAGCATTCTCTTTGTTTCAGAGTCCATCAGTTTTTTTATTAAACATATTTTCACATCAGTCACGTTGTAAAGAAGAATGAGAACCAGTGGGATGAACCATGAGAAAGAAGAAATAAAACAAGAGACATAAAGAAAATAGTCTGCTTCGCTCTGCATTCAGATTCCACAGTTCTTTTTCTGGATGTGGACAGCATTTTCCATCATGAGTCTTTTGGAGTTGTCTTAGATCCTTGCGTTGCTGAGAACAGCTAAATCTATCAAAGTTAGTCGTTGCACAATGTTGCTGTTACCGTGTACAATGTTCTCCTGGTTCTGTTCATTTCATTCAGCAGTAGTTCATAATATGTCTTTCCAGGTTTTTCTGAAGTCCACCTGCTCATTATTTCCTATAACACTAGCTTTCTCTTTTTAAAAAAATTCTCATCCCCTTTCATTACATTAGTCAAACTGGAGCACTAGCTGTTACTACACTGTACCCTCCATCTCTTACCTCCATGTATTTGATTAAGCAAGCTATCCCTTGTGCAGGTCATGTAGTCCCCTTCTTATCACAATTTTTTAGAGTCCTTAAGTTTCTTTGAGGCTCAGAGGCTATCTTTTTTATGATAATAGCTAATATTTATATTGTGCGTACTATGTAGTGCTTTATAATTATTATCTCATTTGAGTCACATAACAACTTTGGGAGGGAGGTAATATTATTACCCTCATTTTACAGATGAAGAAACTGAGGCAAATAGAGGTTCAATGATTTGCCCAGGGTCACACAGCTAGTAAATGTCTGAGGTCAGATTTGAACTCAGGTATTCCTGACTCCAGAACCAATACTCTATCTACTTCACCTAGATACCTCATGAAACCTTCCCTAATCCATGTTTGTCCTTAGCCCCAATAAGAAATGATTTAATGAAACTTAAAAAATGTCTCTCTTCTAAAATACCTTTCCTTTTTCCCCCCCTCATAATTTTACAAAAGAGAACTCTAGGGACCTTTGAATAGTTCCAGGAACTACCCCCATCTCTTTATCATATCTAATAAAGCAGGTAGTAGAGGTCTAACAAAAGGTGATTAGCTAACTGATTAATAAAGAAGATACTACAGATATTCCTTCCATATCAGGGTGCAGTATGTCTATGATTTAGAAAATCTGTGTAAATTTTTTTGGCTCTCTCTTGTATCAGAAAAGAAATCTGATTTTTTTCTGTTTTTTTATAGGGTATTTACAGTACCTTATTATAAAATTTGGGTTGATATTATACAAGACCATACACATATTCTATGCATTCTTGAATTTCTAAATTTTTTCTATGTCATCTGCTGGACCTTATAGGTTGTTCATGACTTCCTCAAGACTTCCAAAAAAATCCCATTTTTCTTATGCTGACTTCCAATATATTGAAACCATGATGAGGAAAGTCAAGATGTGGAAGGAATAACTATTTCCTTTGACCTAGTGTGAATGGTTATGCTAAAGTATACACTCTTTCCTTTGCAACAACTTAAACATCCTCTTTCTTGTTTTAATACCTAGCTTTTCCTGCTTAGGTGCCTGGTGCCCAACATATGTCCTAAGTCGGTCCTACATAGCAGTTTCTTACCCAAAACTGCTTTGTAAGGAACACATCTTTTTTTTTTGTTACTTTCCCTGGGTTATATAGCTTAAGACGAGAGGATACAACACACACCCACACCCACACCCACAAACACACACACATATACACACATGTATATATACACACATATGTATATACTTAGAAGTATATACATATGAATATATACATGTACACAAACATATATATTCACATTATCTATGAATACATACACACATACAAACATAACTACCCATTGTATATATACATATATAAATTTGTATATTTATCTTGATCTCTGTCTATATACCTGTCATCTATTAAATTGTGAGACACACATGTCCATCACCTACTGAGTAAAATAAACTGTAAATGCAATTTACTTCTGTGTCTGTATCCTACGCTGGTTTAGCTGGACAACAGCTAGAAGGACCTTGAAAATTCTCACATCACTTAAGAAAAAATTCTTGAAACAGCAAACTTAAGACAACAAACACACAACTAGTATCATAATGTATTTTGTTTTTAAACTTATGGCATAAGCAATAATACTGCATCCAGAATTATTACTTGAGAATTAGGATTCCTCTACTTCTCCTTTCCCTTCCCAGGATTCCCCGCAAAAGTGACAAGATAGAATGGTTATTGGGACCTTCCTGAAGCTAAGTAGGGAAGAGTAGGCAATAATCTACAGCTGAATTTGGGAAATATATTTGCCATTCTAGTAATGATTTCTTTATCAGCTGTCATCATACTAGTGCTCCCTGTTTTCTGTAAAGGATTTTTAAAAGTATAAATGATGAAGTGTCTATCATTTATACAGACAAGCTAAAGAGCTTGGGTCTCGGAGAGGTATGATGACCAAACACGAGTGGGGCCTTTTCCCCATCCAAGACAAGTGATTTTGAAAACCAGGCCTTCATCCTTGGTCTCTGTATTTGTTCTTTTACATTCTAAGCATAGAAAGTGTAGTCTCAAATCCTGTGACCTTCAAAAGGTCAGGAAATCAAGTCACAGGAATCTAGCAATTAGATTCCAGGTTGGATTTTGCAGCCAGTCCAGCATCCATGCCTTGATGAACAAGGAGTGACCTTCAGGACTTAGACCAGCAGAAATTGAGCCCAGCAGTCATGATGCACCTAGACATAAACTTGGTGGGACCAATGTTATGTAGGCTGTTTCGAGTCTATTCCCTCCTAAAACTAAGGTGATATAGGGAGAGTATGCAGCTGAAGTGTTAGAGGGAAATATTTGTATGTTTATTTTTATTATATCTTCAATATAAATTTCCCTTGGTAAAAGCATTTGATGTTAAGTGACTAAATGGAAGCAAGACTGACCATGTTGGGGGTTGAAGAAAGAGCTGGTTGGAGGCTTGAGAAGAGTAGAGAAGAGAAATACCCCTAACTCTTTCAGTATAGTCCAGAACCTAGAGAGGCAGATATAGCCATCCGGGCTCTGAGAGAGGAAGACAAGGCATACTCACTACCCTATAAACTTGATAAGAAGGTAACTTAAATGCAAAAACACCCATTAAGTTTTCTAAACTAATTATATATCATTTTTAAAAGAAACTAAGGAAAATAAAGATTTTGTATCAACTTAGGAATATATGCATAATAAAATATTCATAGTATCACTCTTTGTGGTAGCAAAAAAACTGAAAACAAAATAGGTGCCTACTGAGTAGGTAACAATTGAAGAAATCATGATATATGAAGGACAAATAACTACAAAATAAGAGATAAGAGGAATTCAGAAAAGCATTGGAAGATTTGTATGAACTGATACAGAATAAAGTAAGCAGGATATACATAATAATTAAAATAATATAAATGACTAGAATACAAAAAGAAAATCCAACTTTAAAAACAATCAGTTTTGGAGAATAGATATTGAAATGTTGGAGGGAGGGGAATTATAGGTATAGAATCTTGTGAACACTGTCAGAGGTAGTCATTATATTGCTTGGTTTTTGCTTACTTAAAAAATTTTTTATAATGAGGGCAAATTCAGAATTACACTAATAAAAGGTATTATTAAAATTTACTTATAAATACAAGGGATGTTTGGTCCAGTGAAAATCTGACATGGCTCATATATTTGTTAACTCAGTATTTTCTTCACTAGCCCTGTAATTTCATTAGTATAGAGAACCTCTGGGTAATGAAACTCTCTCTACTAATGCAGGTCTGTAACACATCAGTTGCCTGGGGGCCTAGGATCCCACCAATAGTATGTTCGGAAGCAACACTTGAACCCGGGTCTTCCTGACTTTGAGGCTGGCTTTCTATTCACTATGCTTTTCTCTCCACTATGCCTCTTTAACTATAAATGAATAGGAATAAAATTAGTGAGAAAGATAATCAAAATTGTGAAATCTAAATATCTGAATTTTTAAAATGCTTAATAGTAAATTTGGAGCCAGAAGACATTGGTTCTTCTTTGAAGCAGCTAAGTGGCACAGTAGAAAAATGCTAGATTTGGAATCAGAAAGACACAAGTTTGACTCTTGCCTTGGACATTTAATTAGGTGTATGACCCTGGGCAAGTCATTTAACCTCTCTCAAACTCAGTTTCTTCATTTGTAAATTGCAGATAATAATAGTACTTACCTCACATGACAGGAGATTCAAATAAGCCAATATGAAAAAAACAGTTTGTAAATCTTAAAGCACTCTATAAATACTAGCTATTATGACCAGTTCATTTTTTTGCTATTTTCATTTGCCTATGTAATTTTAAATTATACTGCACTTTCTTTACCTCTAAAATGACCTATATGAACTCCAAGTTCATCAGTTCTAAATCTATAATCATGACTTATTTTTAACTAACTAGGAAAGTGATTTCTAATTAGAAAGTTACTTTTTAAGTAGGTGTTTTTGAATAGCTTGAAGAAAAATTTATTTTCTACACAGCATTGTAGAGCTCTTCAAAACCTTTCTACTATTAACTTGACTATCACTTTTAAAGGATTTAACACCTCTCTTCCCCACCCCCGCTAATGCTTAGAGTTCTCAGCAGTTCAGACATCCATTGGATTATTACATGAGACATCTAGTTCCAATATTTCAAGGTATCATACCATGGAAGTATAATTCGAAAGTCTTGAGCTTAGATTACAGATGCCATTATTTTTTCTTCTGCAAAATGTAATTCATAAATTCAGTGTTCAAGTCAAACAAACCCTATTCCAGTATAATTCTCATACTCATTGCAGAACTAGAATGTTTACATTGTTATAAATGCCATTTGAAACTTTAGAGCTTAAAACATCAATGTCTCATTTAAGGAAGATCTATAGTAAACTAGAATTTAGTTGTAAACACTGGATATCAGTCTCTTATTAGGAGTGGTGGAAGGACAGAGAATGTGTATTACCGGAACATTAATATGAACGGTCTCATACAGCTTTTAAACAAAGTTGAAGACCAATATACACAGATTACTCATTTAGGGGTTTATCATCCAATTTATTATTACCCTTGCCTTTTGTTTCTCTTGCTTGATGCCTCAGCTTTAAGCATATCATGACCTGGACTTCTCAATTTTTCCTACCTGTTGTTTTGTGAAACTCAGGATGAGTTAATTTTATATGGTTAATGATTGTTTAAATGGTTGGAAGAGTAGGAGGCTGAAGTTACCATAACTTTTCAGATTGCACTGTCTCTCAAAGATAACTGAAAGTTGGTTATATATTAAGAGAAATGCTCACATATACTAATTTAATAAACTACTCTTTTATATACAGCTGCCAAATTAATATTTCTAAGGCACAGGTCTAGCCTCCACTCAAGAGATTTCTGTAGCTCCCTATTGCCCTTAGATTAAAATACAAACTACTTTGTTTGGCATTTAAAGCCCTGTACTCTGACTTCGGTTATCTTTCCAGTCTTAGACATCACTGGCACTCACATAATCTGCTCCAGCCAAAGAAGTCTCACACAGTGTACTTATTTGGTATACCTCATTTATTTACTTATCTGAGAACAACATACTTTGTTCTTTTAGCAGGATAAAAGCTTCTTGAAGTTAGGGAGTAGCTCACCTTTTATTTGTATTCTCAACATCTAGCATAAAACCTGACACATAGTTAATGGCTAATAAATGCTTGCTGATTAATAATTAATTAATTGATGATTGATTAATAATAAATATTTATTAGTTGATTATTTTATTATCAATTAATAACATAATAATAATAAATAACACAATACTAGGTAATACAAACCAAGATTAGTCTATAATGGAGTATTTGTATTTCTTTCCGAAGATAAAAGTCTCCTAGGTTCCCCAAATCCCTTTTAGCATCATTTGGGAACTTTTGAAGCACTGAAAGCACATATGTCATGTAAGCATCTATAACAACCCCAGATAACTATTTGAAATAGGTCAAATAGCTAAGTGCTGCAGAACAATGCAACCCAACCAGCAGCACTATTCCAGAAGAAAGACATAGGGTGTTGGATTGGAATTCAGCTATAAAGCGAGTGACTGCAAAAACAGTTTTATGCTTTTTGTAATGAGCACAAATTAAACTGTTTTATTAGCAATAACAGGACTAACTTTAAAAAGGTTTGACAAAGCACCAAATAGTTAGGGCACTTGGCACATTCATTCATTCATAATGCTTGCTATGTACTGTTATAGAAGGACCAAGATAGGTCTATATTGTTACACCTCAAGTTACTGACTATACTACCAAAGCTACTGAGCCACGTCAGTGTGAGATTTCTTGAGCCATAGTGAAAAAGATGTAGGAGGGTACATAAGCTGCTAATAAAAGAAATGCAGCAACAATAGAGAAACAGCTCTGCCTGGTGACGTAATGGCTGGCAGCGGGCCAGATTTAGCAGTTCAGGTACAGCAGGACTACTGAAAATACTACTTTTTCCCCCGTCACTTTGTTAGTGCTGCAGTTCTCCTAGGGGAGTCAGGATGCTAAACAAAAGGCTTGTTTTGCAGATTAAAGTTACAAAGCATTTGGACACGAAACTGAAGCGTCAGCTGCTTAAATTTAGAATGGAAAGTACTCATGGCAAAAGGTAAACCAACAATCCCGGGTTAGTGTCCAGTTGACCCAAACTCCTCTCCTACCATTCTGGGAGGCTATCTCTGGTACCCTCCCCTCCCCCACCCCCCCACTCCACTCCCGGACTCCCAGCCCCAAGTCCCAGGTCCCTTTCCTCTCCGCTCCTCCTTACCTCTGCCAGGTAGAGGTTGAGGAGACAGAGTGTAGAGAACTGGAGGCAGGAAGGAAAGCAGTAGAGCAGCCAGCGGGAGAAGAAGTGGAGGCTAGAGGGCGGCCAGAAAAGGGGCAGGGAGCCGCCGAGGGAGAAGGAGGCGGAGAAAAGAGTGGTCCTGAGTGCTGCCCACGAAAGGCAGAGGAAGAGGCAGAGGCTCTGGTAGCTCAGCCGCCGCTCTCCGTACAGGAGCAGCCGCCACAGCTGCAGGTAGGCGAAGGAGAAGAGCGCAGCGTACAACAAGGTATGCAGGATGCTCAGGGCCAGCTGCACCGAGCCGGGCACCACAGTGACAGCTGCAGCTCTCTCGCCTTCCTCGACTCTGCTGCTGGCCATTGTCGCCCCCCCACCAGCCTCAAACGCGGCTGGGGAGCCCCTGACAGTCACGCTCATGAAAGGAGCTGAAGGGGGGAGGCTCAGCGGGCAGCAAAGGACCGCACTTGGAGCTTCCAGAGTCAAGGGGGTGGGGGCAGATGAAAGAAGTCCTCGTCACACCCCTTCCACCCCAGCCTGCGGGAGCGATAATGACAGGATCCCTAAGCCACAGCCGAATCTCGGAGCTTCCTCCTGGCTTCCGGGGGTGAGGGTGGGGGGGAAGACGTGGGCTCCTCCTCCTGCGGCTCCACAGTTGCAAAAAAACAAGTCGGGACTGAAAGAATCAGCTGAGAAGCCGGAGCGTTTGAGCAGCTCGCTCCGCACCCCTGGCTCGCCGGGATTGGCTCAGCCGGGCACGCCTCCAGCCAGCAGGAGTCAGGAGGCCACAGATCTGGGGTCCCCATCGCGGGCGAGCCAGCAGCTCGTGATTGGGCGGCGGCTTGCTCCCGCTTACGTTGCTTAGTGGGCTGGTGGCAGCTCCGGCAGCTCCTTTCGTTGGAGGACTCCCTCTTCGGAGGTCACCCATGGACTGCTCCGGGCCCACCTTCTTTGGTTCCCATTGGCTTCGGGAACGTCTGCGTAAATAGCTTGAAGAAAGGGCGAAGGCTTGGAGATTGCTTTTCTTTTTCCTGGTTGGGGGCGGAGAGTCCCTCTCAGGTAGGCGTAGTTTAGTCTCCTGGTGTTGGCCTAGAGAAGGATGTAGAGCTTGCTAAACGTGCACCTTCCTCCAGGAGGATTTATCCTTTAGCCCCGGTTCGCTTGCACAGCCACATCCTTCTGCTTCCTCAGGAGCTGCAGCATTTTTGTGCAGCCTCTTCCCCACGGGTGAGGAGAGACTGGGCCACAGACAGTGCTTAGGGAATCCCAGGCAGGTGAGTCATGGTGGTGTGTGGGTTTTTTGTTTTTGTTTTTTAATTCAGAGCCAATGCTGACTTCTTCTCTCCTCTAGTCTTTCATCCGGGCTGGGCTGCAAGTGGTGGGGGAAGGAGCCCAAGGCCTAAGCCCCTTTTTGTGTGGCATGCTCCTTTTTGTCAGTCTGGTAAACATCTATGGACCCCTTTTCAGAATGTTTTTAAATGCACAGAATAGAACACATAGAATGACAAAGAAAACCAATAATATTGAAATAGTTAACAAAATAGCTATTTAAAAAAAGTTCACAGATCCCCTGCTCTGGGCAGTGTTGTAATATTTGTCAGTTGAGGTAGATAGACTATCTTTTGTAGCTGGGTATTTCTCTCACTCTTCCTGGCGAATTTTCCTGGGGGTGAGGTTGGGAGGGAAACTAGAGAAAGTTCCAGAGTTAAGATTTGGTTGGTTCACACATCCCTAATTTGCAAGATGTCCACAATACAGAAAGGAGATGGGAAGGCAGTCAAGTGCTCCCCAGGAGTGGGAAATTTGGAACCTCTGTCTTTTTACTCCTAACTCTGTGCTTAAGGGCAGTTTTATCAGAAAAATGGGATTTGACGGGAGGTTTGAAGAAGAGGATTTGGAAAGATGGTTTAAGAATGACTAGAAAGAAGGCAGGTAAGCAGAAGAGGTGAAGATGAGAGTATCTATGGCCGCTTTGTTGAGGACATTGATGGCACACCAGTAGTTTGAGTTTTGATATAAGACTTTTGGGGGGTCTGTAGGGACTCTGAAATGTTTTGAGGATTTAATATGTGTGCCTATTGTTTACACTGATAAATGTGTAAGTTTGTGGAGAGCAGGAACTGTTAAATTTTTGTCTTTGTTTTGGTTTTTCCTAGTCTTTATGTGCTTGTTTCCTAGTATGTGCTTGTTGATAGAGGACAGTGGCCATCTCTTTCAAAGATCTTTACTCAAAAGAGGCATACTATGTGGTTGGATTGATTTTAGAGCTTCTTTCTTTGGAAGAAATAAAATCCATGGGTATTGTTAATGAGATAACAAGGGTTTATTGACTTTTGCTCATAGACAATTTTCCTCATTTGACATTTTAATCAAAGAATCAAGAAAATCTCCTTGACATTTTTTTAAGAGTAGAAAGCTTTATACAAATTTTCCATGTGTAAACTGTTATTTAAAAAAATAGAATATGAAAGATGAGAGTTTCTACCAAATTTTGTTTTTCAAAATCTAATATCATGCAACAAAAATCACTCATTTTGATAATTGACTCTTTTACCCATATTATTCATGCATCATGAAGCATGTAGCAAAAAAGGCAACAATCTGAAATTCATTTTTTAGACTTTTTAGATACAATTTTTACCCCTCCCAAGAACAGTGTGTTTTCATTATTAATGAAAATATATTTTATAGTTGTTATGTATCTTTCTATCTCTACCTAGTTTGTCCTTGTGATTTTACTAGTGTAGGGAGCTCCTTATACAGAAATTTCATTTATTTTCAGGTTAGCAACTATTTATAATATAGCCACTTAGTTGTTACTTGGGGGCACAGAGAGGTTGTTGCTTCTCTACGTTCATGCTTTTTTCAGAGGTAGAAATGAAATACAAGATCTACATAGAACTGTTTCATCAATATATTGATATATCTTGTAAAATATTTTACTCATTTATTATTGATGGTTTGCCGTTAACAAATATGTAGTTTTGTGTATAGATTGTGAATTAAATGCAGAATTAATATTTTATGAAAAGTATTGCTATTTTATTCTATCCTTTTTCTGCAACCATACAGATATATTAGAATGTATTTATTCTAAGCACTGTGATAGGTTCTGGAAATATGAATACCAGAAAGATATAGTTTCTGTCCCTAAGGTTCTGCTAAGGAGATGCAGCATGTTCAAAGATAAATAAATCCAAGACATATACAAAGTAATTGGGGAGAGGAAAGACTAACAACTGGGGAAATTAGGAAAGACTTCTTGTATACTGTAGCACTTGAGCTGAATCTTGAAGGAACCTAGGGTTTCCAAGAAGCCAGAGGTAAAGAAGAACATTTCAGCTATGGGGGAAAGCCTGTGCAAAGGCATGGAATTGAGAACTGAAATGTCCTGTATGGGGGAAAGCAATTTGGGAGGATAGAGGAGTAAAATGTAGCCATGGAAAGATGGACAGGAGCCAGGTTGTAAAAGATTTTAAATACCAAACATTGGAATCTTTTTTTTTTTTTTCACCTAGAGACAACAGAAATCAATTTAAACTTCTTGAGCAAGGGAGTAGTGTAGTTTGGTTTAAGCTTTAGCAATATAATTTTTTAATAGCTTTCTAGAGTATGTATCTCAGTGGGAAAGGACTGAATGCAGGGAGACCAGTCCAGAGGCTATTGTAATAAATAGTTTGGGCTGGAGGTGTCAGGGACATTTTGTTTGTATACTTGTGGGAAATTCTCAAATTAGGAGGGATTTCAGAGGCTCTTACGTCCAACGCCTTAACCTGAACAAGAATCCTCTCTATCACATAGCTTTTATTTACTCTGATCTCCCATAGTTTTCCCCCTCTGCTTCCTGAAAATACTTTCCCTCCTCAAATTTTCCTAAAACAAAATGACCAGATTTCTCCTTCCAGTCCAGATTAATCTCCGTTAACCTTGCAAAGGAAATTGGCTTTTATCTTTCTTGACAGAGATGTTAGGTTGTGTCTTGTTTTTTTGTTCTATTTAAAAAACATTCTCTGCCTAAAGGAAATATTTAAACATTCAGAGTTACAGAATTCCCATGATTTTAGATGATTACAAACATTTTGGGACAAAATGTTTTCCAGGGAAATTTGAAAATATTACTTTGGCTATATATGCGTACTACTGGATTTGCACAGTGGATGATTTCTTTTTTAAAAAAATTCAACAGTACTTTATTTTTCCCAAGTACATGTAAATACTATTTTAAGCTTCATTTTTAAAAAGATTTTGACTTCTAAATTTTTCTTCCTCCCTTCCTTTCCTCCCCCTCCCGACGACAGCAACCAATCTGATATAGATTATACATGTGCAGTCATGTAAAACACATTTCCGCATTAGTTATGTTGTCAAAGAAGAAACAGAATGAAAGGAAAAAACCACAAAACCCTCAATAAAGTGAAAATAGCATGCTTTGATCTGCATTCAAACTTCATTAGTTCTTTCTCTGAACATGGATAACATTTTCCATCATGAGTCTTTTGGAATTGTCTTGTATCATCGTACTGCTAAGAAGAACTAAGTCAGTCAGAGTTGATCATCGTACAGTATTGCTGTTACTGTGTACAATGTTCTCCTGGTTCTGTTCACTTAGTATCAGTTCATGTAAGTCTTTCCACATTTTTCTACAATCAACTTGCTCATCGTTTCTTATAGCACAATAGTATTCCATTACATTTATATACCACAACTTGTTCAGCCATTCCCCAACTGATGGGCATCCCCTCAGTCTCCAATTCTTTGCCACCATAAACGAGCTGCTGTAAATATTTTTGTACTTGTAGGTCCTTTTCCCTTTTTTATGATATCTTGGGGATATAGAGGTAGTAATGTTATTGTTGGATCAAAGGTTATGCACAATTTGATTGCTCTTTGAGTATGAATGATTTCTGTATTTGTAAAGCTTGTTTGTAGTTTGTTAAATGATAACTATATTATTTGCTGGAGCAAAATGAAGACTAGAACTTGTAACCGTAGGTTTTAAACATGTTTGCAAATACTGCATTTTCCCAGTTGTTATTGCAACAAATAGAAAGTCAATTCAGTTATTTATAACAAAGATTATATAATTATGATATTTTCTACAGAATGAAAAGCAGTTCATAAAGTCACTATCCCTTTGAAGAAAGTAATATTATCATTTTGCTGGAGAAACTAAGTTAAATTATTTGCCTTAGGTGACTCAGGTGTTAGTGGAGATAGACACAATTTATTTCAGATCTTTACCCAGTGTGCTTGGGCATCTCTCTGAGTTAATAAAATAAAGTGGTTTGATTTTTTTATGTTAATAGTTCTTGAAAAATGTTTTTCATGGTAGTCTTTTTTTAAATACCACTTACATTTCCTAATGCATTTCAGCTTCCCTTTCTTCCCTTCCCCCAACAGAAAACCATACATTATAACTAAGAAAAAAAAAAGGACCTAAAAAAGTCAATTTAGCGAAACTAAAGAGCCAGGGTTTCTGGTTAAGTTGACTGAGTGAAAAATTACAGACCATCTCTCCTATAAGTACTATATAGTAAACAATAAAATTAGCACCAGATCAAATGATTGAAATAATTCTCTGGGTACCCTTTTTTTGTGGTATAATATTTTTCCCATGCCTTTATCATTCTTCTTCAGATACTTTGTGAACTACTTCTTCAACTCCCTTACAATTGGTGCCTCTAGTACGTATCTCCAATATGCACATGGTTGACTTTTTCCCTTGTGATTCACTTTAGTGTCATTTCTACCTCCTCTATAGGAACATCTAAGACTGTCATGTTGAAACCCAAGTAAGGCAGCTCCACTGTACTTGATGGTAAAAAAGTTTATTCTCAAAACACTTCTAGATCTTTCATATTTTCCTCATTGTTGTTTTCCTGATTACTGTGCTTGGTCCCTCACCAAACATTCTTTCAACTGATTTTACATTTCACTACTTTCTCTGTTTTACAAGAGGATGCTGCTCGTTACGTTCATTCTTCTCTCAAGGATTTTATAAATACGTTTATATTCTTGTGTTGCTTTTGATTCTTGGCAGGTGTTTGTTCAGTGCATTTTGTAGACTGTTGTAACAGTTTACACTGGTTTTAACTTCCTTATGCAATTATTATAGTCTGTGTCTATGTCCTTTCCTCCACTGATATCTTATTTTAATTAACAGCTTGTTTGAAGAGGTTAGAATTGCGTTGCTTCAGTTGCACTTAGCAATTTTTCACATTTTTATTCTTCTAGTTTTGTACTAGATTTGATCTTTTCTCTAAGAAGCCTGTGGTCCGATTCTCCAGACAGCTGATTCAGGAATGCTTCCCACATAAGTTATGCCCTTTCTTGTCTTTACTTTCTGCCATTTTTTGACAAAAATGTGATCCTTTGCCAAAGCCAGATATAGTTGACTTCTTCACCTCCAATCTCCTCTAGCAGTTTTTATTGTCATATCATGAATCTTTAACTTTTTCCCATAATAATAACAACATTTATATAGCACTTTAATGTTTGCAAAGTGCTTTTGAAATATTTCATTTTTATCCTCCCACCCATCCTGGGAGGTAACTGCTATTATTCTATCCATTTTAAAGATAGGGGAACTGAAGCAGAAACAAGACACTGACTTACCCCAGTGTCACACAGTAGTAAATGACTAAGGCTGTATTTAAATTCAGGTCTTCTTTACTCCAGCCCCAACATTCTATCCACTGTGCCATTTAGCTGCCTAAACAAGAGTTAAACTTGGTTATTTATTTTCCTAAGGAAGCCTTTTTGTCCCGTTTGACTTGAGGGTAAGAACCCTCCTGTGTAAGGGACTTTTCCAAGGATTTTAGAAAGGCCTTTATTTATTTATTTTTAAATAGTAATTTATTTGTTCCAATTACATGTAAAGACATTTTAAAATTCATTAAAAAAATTGAATTCCAAATTTCTTCCTCTTTTCCTCACCTCCTTCTCCTCTCCTACCTTCTCTTCCCTCCCTAAGACAGTAAGCAATTTGATGTAGGTTTTATATGTGTAGTCATGTTAAGCATATTTTTATATTAGTCATGCTGTGAAAGAAGAAACAAACCTCTTAAAAGAAAAAAGAAACGATAAAAATGAAGAAAATGAAAATAGTATGCTTCTCTGCATTCAGAGTATATCACTTCTTTCTCTGGATGTGAATAGCATTTTCCTCATGAGTCCTTTGGAATTATCTTGGATCACCATATTGCTGAGAAAGCTAAGTCATTCATAGTGAATCATCTTACAGTGTTGCTGTTACTTTGTACAATGTTCTTCTAGTTCTGCTCACTTGCTTTGCATCAGTTCATATAAGTCTTCCCAGGTTTTTCTGAAATCTGCCTGCTCATCATTTCTTATAGAACAATAGTATTCTATTATATTCATACATGACTTGCTCAGCCATTCCCCAATTCATGAGCATCCTCTCAATTTCCAATTCTTAGGAAGAATTTTAGAAGAAAATATTACTTATTAAAATTTCATTATTTTAAAAAAGGTTTTAAATGTGCTTCTGTAGATCTGACCATGTCATTCCTTGTGACTGAATGTACTGAAGTACACTCAGGGGGCTATTATTTCTATGTACAAACATCTCTATCTGGTATTTAAAATCCTTCATAACTGGTAGCCAACCTATCTTTCCATCCTTATTACACATTACTCTGCTTCACGTATCTTGTGATCTAGGCACACTGGCTTTATTACTGTTTCTTATACAAGGCACTTCAATTCCTCACTCTTTTATATGTCTATATTTGTTCATATAAAAAGATATAGATATGTTAAAGTGGGCATATGAGTATATCCTACACAAAACTAACTGCCCAAGTGATTTTCCTAAAGCATAGGTTTCGCCACATCCTATTCCAAAGGCTTGTTGCTTCTAGGATAAAATAGAGGGTCCTTTATTTAGCTCTTAAAGACCTGCACATCTTAGACTCATTATACTTTCCTTATGCACAAGTTTATTTCCCATTTTCTAGTCTTTGCAATGTTTGCTAAGTTATGTACCTTCCTCCAACTCTGTTTACCACATCAGTAGTAGGAATAGAGGGTGGAGGGTGAAAGGAATCTAGGGATTAGGATATGGAAAGGCATGAGCATCCATAGGAGAGGGTCAAGGAATTCAAGAACAGAAGACATTGTTGAAGTAGTTAACTAATAGAGTCAAGGTTAGAACAGAATTGATAGCCTTGAAGAGTACTTAAGGATAGAGGGATTAAGGTCATGGTGAGGATGAAGTATAGTTTTAGAAGGCTTATGGAGAGATAGAATGATAGGTTAGGAGCAGACAAACGGACTGTGTAGAGTTTGATCACTGAAGTGGAATGCTTGTGCATGATGATGATATCAAGAGTGTGACCAAACTCTGTGTGTAGGTGAAATATACAGTGAAAGACTAGGCCATGGGAGTTGAGAAGATTAGGGATTCTTTTTAATTGTCCCTTGGCACACTTGATTATGCTTTTAGTATTAGAGGTTAGATATTGTGTTAGATCAGGAATTGGGGTATAGATGATTTTTGTGAACCAGGTAGAAAGAAGCGGTGGTCTTCTGGGGTCTAGTTGATAATAGATACTTTGATCTGAAATGGGTGACAAAATTTGAATGGAGTCAATCTCAGAGGAGTGTGATTCAGATAAAGGGAGAGTCTGGGAGTGGTGTTTGGGTATTTTGACTCCCTCTCCAGGATTAGTATGTTCAGGACACATGAGAAATGGTATTCAATCCTGGAGAGAGTATCTAGTCATCTGTGGGGGTGTTCAGTTTCTGATTAACAGTAGATGGCAGGAACCCAAGAAGAGCAAGTCTAAAATGAAGAGAAGTTTAACTATGGAATGGGAGATTAAGAGGGCACAATGAAAGGGCTGGACCAATATAAGAAAGGAAAAGGAGAGAAAGGAAAGTGGCTTTGGGGGGAAAGGTTATGCTTAAACAACTTGCAATCCATCATCACAGAGATGATGAGAGGAAGGAGGTAAGGTGATTTAGTTAGTGATAGGGGTTGAGGCCAGGCATAGGACACTTACCACAATCCTCATGTTCTCCTCAGTTTACTAGACTCATCAGATCATGGAGAGGGATTAGAAAGGAGAGGGAAAAGGAGGGGGTGACACTGATGGATGCTTCTCTGACAAATGGGCTACTTAAGAACCTTTATGTCTACATCTGTGTATGAGCAGTGATGAGTCCTTATTTTATGCATTTTCCATTGGGTGAAATAAGGGTAGTTGTAAAACAATAAAGCAGTCATTCCAGCAGTGGAGGTGGGGTGATGGAAGGAACTTGACCACAGTCTAGAAGTGCAAAAGAAGAGAACAAAATCTTTCTAAAAATTTAAATTAGCTGACAAGACATAGAGAGACATATAAACATAGGTGAAAGAAACACAAAGACCAAGAATTTGAAAGAAACACAAAGACCAAGAACTTAGCAGCACTAAAAATTTCTTGCTAGCTTTGGCTTTAGATCTACAAATCAAGTTAAAATGCACATCTTCTCCAATCACATAGATACCTGCAAGATTTCAGGGCCATATGGCTATAATTGTTGTCCCTTGACAGTTCCCTTAGGGGGAACAAAGTCATCTTTGGACACTTTGTCACCCATACAGAACACATGCACAAACAGAAACAACAACAACAAATAACCCTAAAATTTATATTTCCAATTATATTTCTTCACGTCTAATTTTCTTTATATATTCAGTTGGATACCGAGACCTCTTTGACTGCACCACCTTGGCTAGCACCCTGGACATGGGGTCAAAAACCCAGCCCCCTTTGACCACCCCAAAGGCTGGATAGCCTGTAACCTCCCAAAGCTCTCTTTGGCTGAGTTTTCTAGCTAGGGTCAACTAGCTTCAATCCTGTCCTAGCTAACTAACTTTGTCCTTCATCCAGCACACTTATCCAAATAGGATTTTCAAATCTGAATTGGCTGAGATACCCTTAAACAAACAAGGCCTTATCTTTGTCCCATTAACTGTGATTGACCTACTCTCTCTTGTAACGAGGAACTCAGCCCAAAGAGAGGGGAGTACAAAATATGAGTGGAGAAGTGAAATTGTTCGAACCAGAGATCTGACACAAGTGGAGACAAAAAAACAACCTCATGTAACCTTCCCCTGAAGCCTCTGGCTAGCGTAAGTCACTTTCTCTCATCATAGCCCACCACTAACACCATTTGTCAATAGGCAATCACAACGTGACAAAGCTTTTGTGAAAACCAGGTTCATTACAAGAGAAATGAACATGCATATGGAACCCCAGAAATTCACAATCCATACAGAAATTTGCATATTTATGACAGCAGGACAAAGGAAGGAGGGGATACCAGGAAGGGGCATGGCTTGGGAGGAGAGAAGGTCCAATAAAAATGGGAAAAGGACAAAATCCTTCCCGCAGGGGAGGAGAAGGTAACAGTGAAAACTTCATTCTTTTCCCTTGGGAACTCAACTATGAAGATAAGAGAGTCCACATATTTGCAGGATCTCAGCTTCACAAGCAGATTTCCCACTCTGGCACAGACTGACTGACAAATGAAGGGGCTAGAAAATGTGTCCTAAAAATTATCTGCTTATCCAACCCTGGCCTGCTCACTTTTGCAGGTTTCACCCTATAGTCAAAACAAAAAATGTACAAAAACTTCTGCAAAGATGAATCCATTCACCATTGGTACATGGAATGTGTACACTTATAGACAACACAAAATGAAAATCCAGTAGACCTAAAAGAGAAACAGCTCTTGTTGGGAGAGAATTCAGCCAGTACTGCATCCAAATAGCAGCCCTGAGTGAAACAAGGCTGGCAAACTTATAGAAGACAGAGTTGAATATACATTTTCCTGGAGTGGCCACAGTGAAGGGGCATGCCATGAAGCAGGTGTAGGTTTTGCAATCAAAATTAATCTAGTCAACAAGCCCAAAGGAGTGAATGACAGGCTCATGACGATGCAATTGCCATTTGCAGAAAAATGTTATGCCACCATCATCAGTGCCTGTGTTCCCACCATGACAAACCCTGATGAGGTCAAAGAAAAATTTTATGAAGACCTGGAGACTGCTATCATCAATATGCCAAAAGAGGACAAGCTTATAATTCTGGGTGACTTTAATGCGAGAGTAGGCTCAGATTACCTGACTTGACAGGGAGTCCTAGGGAGGAATTTAATTGGAAATAGCAACAGCAATGGTCACTTACTACTGAAGACTTGTGCATCATATGACTTTTTCATCATCATTCTAAATGCAATAAAACTTTGTGGCTGCATCCTCACAGCAAACATTGGCATTTAATTGACTATGTGATTGTAAGGAGAAGAGAAGGATGGAATGTGAGAGTGATGAAGGCAATGTGTGGTACAGAGTGCTCAACCTATCATAAACTTATCCTCTCCAAGCTAAAATATTTGCATTCAACAAAAGTGGTATCCCCAAGGCAAAATGACTACTAAAAGAATTAAAGATTAAAGCTCATTTCTGAGCAGGAACAGTTTGTTACTACCTGGGAGAGAAAGTTGAGCCAACACATAGCAACAGTGGAGCAGAAAAAGAGTGGGCAGCTTTCAGAGGTTTGGTGTATAGCACTCCAGTTGCTTGTCTGGTTCAGAACACTTGCAAACAACAAGACTGATTTGATGAAAATGATGGGAAATTGAGAAGCTGCTAAATGAATAATGAGAACTCCACAGGGTTTGCCAGCAGGATAGTTCATCCATCTCTAAGAAGGTAGCATTTAATTCCATCAAAAGTAAAGTACAAGCAAAGCTTAGAAAGATGCAGGATTCTTAGCTCAGTAAGAAGGCAGGTGAAATTCAGTTTTATGCTGATAATAACAATCCAAAGTGCTTTTATGATGCCCTGACGTCTATTTATGGGCCAAAGACCTATGGTGCATCTCAAGTACTCTGCTGATGGAGCCATATTGATTAGCGATAAAGATATGATCCTAGAGAGATTGGCTAAATACTTCTATAGTGTTCTCAACAGACCATCATCAATCAACTGACTGTGTACCTCAGATTGAAGTCAATCCTTGCCTACTTGAAGTTCCAACTGAAGAAGAGGTTTTGAATGCAATTAGGCTCCTTTTGTGTGGCAAAGCATCTGGTACTGATTTCTCTTCTAGCTGAGATTTACAAGGTAGCTTATACAAAAGCTGACTGAAATTTTCCTGGTTATATGGGAAAAGGAAGTTATCTCCCAGAAGTTCAAGGATGCCTCCTTTGTCCATCTCTTTAAGGGTAAAGGAAATAAATTGTCCTGTGACAATCACAGGGGTGTCCTTCTCTTAGGCATTGCTGGCAAGAATCTTGCCAGAGTCCTCCTTAATAGGTTGATCCTTCACCTGGAAGGTGGTCATCTACCTGAGAGCTGGTATGACTTCAGAAAGGGCTGAGGAACAGTTGATATGCTGTTTGCTGCCCAACAACTCCAGTAGAAATGCCAGGAATAGAACAGAGGTCTGTATGCAACATTTGTAGGTATGACCAACACCTTTGATACAGTCACTTGTGAGGGTTTATGGACAATTAGGCCAAAATCTGTTTGCCTGGACAAGTTCATTAGCACTGTGCATTATTTTCATGATTACATTCTTGCCCAGATTCTGGATGATGAACAGTGCTCCTGTACTTTCCCAATCAGCAGTGCAGCAAAACAAGACTGTGTGCTTGCCCGCATGCTTTTTAGCATGATGTTTTCAGCTATGTTGTCAAGTATTTTCAGTGAGAATGAACGTGGCATCAAGGTCAGCTACCTCACTGATGGCAAATTCTTCAACATGAAAAGGCTACAAGCCAAGACCAAAGTAGAGAGAGTATTGGTGCATGGTTTTCTGCTTGCAGATGATTGTGCACTCACTACAGACTCCAAAGCTGAGGTGCAGCAGAGTATGTATCAGTTCTCTGTCACTTGTGCTAATTTTGTTTGTGCTCTTATAATCTATTCGTGAAACTCTCAGTTTTACCACAAATAGAGAAGTTTTGAATGCTATGAATAAGTTCATTTAGCTTGGTAGTATACTTTCCAAGGATGAACAAATTGATAATGAGATTGATGCATGCATTGTCAGAGCTAGCTCAGTGTTTGGGAGACTCCAAAAGAAAGTATGGGAGAGAAGAGGTATTAGACTGATTTCCAAACTGAAGGTCTACAGAGCCGTGTGTAGAGCTCATTGCAGTATGCCTGTGAAACCTGGACAGTATACCAGCACCATGCCAGAAAATTGAATCTTTTCTCTTTGAATTGTTTTAGGAAGATTCTGAAGATCACCTGGAAGCATAAGCTACCAGACACTAAGATCCTCACTTGAACTAATCCAAGCATTCAAACTCTGCTTCAGAGAGCATGACTCTGATGGGCTGACCATGTTGTTTGAATGCAAAATGTAGACTTGCCAAAACGACTATTTTATGGAGAACTCACATAGGGCAAGTGTTCACATGGTGGTCAAAAGAAGTGATACAAGGACCTTCTCCAGGTCTCTCTTAAGAACTTTGGAATTGATTGTGTGACATGGGAGACACTGGCACAGGACTGCTCTGCATGTCATGCCCTTATCAGAGAAGGGTCTGTCTTCTGTGAGCAAAGCAGAATTGAAACTGCTCAGAGGAAACACAGGATGTGCACATTTAGAGAATCCACCCCAAATGTTCACAGTGACCATTTGTGCCTGACCTGTGGTAGAACATTCAAAGCTCATGTTGGTCTGATCATCCACAGTCAGACATGCTGAAACTTGGCTCTAGCAAAGTCCTCTTTGAGAATGAAGGATGACAATCAACCTTATTATTGTGATTGTTGAGCATACAGTTTTGTAGTGTTTACTTTATCGTGTAGATTTTTTGCCCTCTACATATCTTCATGTTTCTCTTAATTTCCAATTAATTATTTATTGTATGCATTTATGATGCAAATATATTTCATTACTGAAATATATCACAATTTATTCAATTATTCTTCAGTTTGTTGTGATTTTATGATATGTTGTAGTAGAATTGTCTCAGGCATTTATTGATATTGGCGCCTCTCATGAAGTGGGCTAAGTTCCAAGAGGAACCAGCAACTTCAGAGAAAGCAAGATAGATTTTTACAGGGTAAAGATGCAGTTACATAACAGAAATTATTTATATTAAAAAAGCAGGAGGGGCTTGTTAAGGGATTAGGTAATAGTGGAACTGCCCATATGTTTACCTACAATGCATACAGAAAAATCCATTTGGGGGGTATGTATGTAAGATAATGATATTATAATAAGCCCCTCTATGTCGCAGGTTCATCTAAAGGACAGCTTTTGCTATTACTGTGCAGGTTGTTGTTGCTCATCCTTTGTTTTCTTTTTTTAATTTGTTTTCTGTGTTCTACAATCACTTGCACATATCTTAGATGTTTCCCTACCTTCCCTCTCCTTCCCCCTACCTACCTATTCCCTCCCTGAAACGGCATACAGTTTTATATAGGTTCTACACATCCACTCCTATTAAATACATTTTCACCTTAGTCATGTTGCATAGAACAATGAAAATGAATGGGAGAAATCAAAAAACAAACCAAAACATAATACAAAAGAAAATGATGTGCTTCATTCTGTGGTCGAATTCCATAGTTCTTTCCCTGGATGTGGAAGGCATTTTGCCTTAAGAGACCATTGGGAATTATTTAAATCCTTGTAGTGCAATAAAGTACTAAGCCTACCAGAAAAATTCCTTGCACACTGTGCTTATTGCTGTGTACAAAGTTCTCCTGCTTCTGCTTCTTTCACTCAGCATCAGTTCATATAAGTCTTTCCAGGCCTCTCTGAAGTCTTCCTGTTCATCATTTCTTGTAGTACATTAGTATTCCATTACATTCATATACCACAATTTATTCAGCCATTCCCAAGTTGATGGGCATCCCCTTGACTTCCAGTTTTTGGCCACCACAGAGATAGTTGCTATAAATATTTATGTACATGTGGGACCCTTTCCCATTTTTACGAGCTCTTGAGGGCACAATCCTAGACGTGGTATTGCTGGGTCAAAGGGTGTGCATGTTTTTGTAGCCCTTTGGGCATAGTTCCAAATTGCTCTCCAGAATGGCTGGATCAGCTCACAGCTCCACCAACAATGAATTAGTGTTCCTGCTCTCCCACATTTTCTCCAATCATCCTTCATTTTCAAAGAAGACCATGACTTCAGAGAAATGGTGACATGAATTGCACTTGACTTTGTTTTGAATGAGGGAGGCCTGTGCAAGGTCACCAACCTCACTTTCTCCTCCTGAGTCATCTGGATCCAGTGACCAGATATTCATCAGGATGACTTGAGATAGCCCAGGATGCAGTGGGAGACTTTGGCCTTTTTAGGCTAGGCCTTTTCACCTACTCACTTAGTGCTTACTTAGGGAAAGTCCCTTCTATTGACCATTGTGCTTGGACGTCATGGTGATGCTGCTTTCTGATTGGTTGAGTATTGTGGTCCTCTCTGAAACTGGATGGATGTCGTTGTGGTTGAATGCATGGACACACTTGCTGTTTCTGTGAGAAATATGAGTTCATGGACACATCTGTACCAGTGAGAATGAGGTGTATATGAAGAAGTTAGGCTATTGAGTGTTTGGAGCAGGGTGAGTGGCTAGGTAGGGGCAGTAGGCCTGCTGTTCACTGGGGCCTATAAGGAAGTTAGAATATTGGGTATTGGAGGCAGCTTTATTAGGATTCCATCAAATTGATGGATATTTATTCCAGTTTTTTCTCTGTCACAAAAAAAGATACATTGAATTTTCAGTGTATATATGGTGCATTTCTTTTCATTTTTGACTTGAGGTATGTTGTGAGACCAGATACTAGTGGATCTGTTGGAGGTGTGAGTTAATTCCCTACACTTCCACAGTACCAGCTGATAATTCTTATGAGTTAAGAAAGGCAGTTGAAGTTAACTTTTCTTCTAGTTGGATTTCACAAGAAGAGCTTAAATACATTTTTCAAGACTTTAGTGAAGAGCTCCTGAAACCCCAGGGAACCAGGAATTAAATGTTGTAACATTTAATTTATTTGTCAGAGACTTGTTATTTGCTTTTGCTTCTGTGAACTACTTTTTAAGCATCTGAGGAGCTGCTTCAACCTGGGGAGAGTTACATTTTTATTAAAAGGTATTGATTGCATAAGTCCTTAGACTCTGAGTGATCTATTGTCCCAGATGCAGAAATGACCTAGACAGGGTGCATGCTTGGTAGTGGAATTGCTGGGTTAAGGTTGAGTAACTTTTAAATAACAATTTATTAACTTCTCATATCTCCAAATTATTTTCCAGAATGGTTGGACCGGTATACAGTGCTACCAACCGTTTATTAGAGTGCTTGTTTTCCTTTAGTCCCTTCAGCATTGACTGTTTTTGTCCGTTATTAGCTTTGTCTTTATGGTGGGTGTGAGTTTTAATTTTCTTTTCATTTATTGATGACTTGAGGTGTTCTTTCAAAAGACTATCAATAGTTTTTAATTTCTTCCTTTTTGAAAATTGCTTGTTTATATATTCTGTGACCGTTTATGTAAATTTTTTATGTTATCTTGGATATTAGGTCTTTATCAGAGATATTGAATATAAGATTTTTTTCTTGGTAGATAGCTTCTCTTTTTTATATTTGTATTTACAGTATGTAAGTTTCTTTGAGCATGGAGATTATCTTAGTCTTGTATTCCCAACACCCAGCACAGTGACTGGCACATTGTAGTTAACTAGAAATCACAACTTCATGAAACATATGTGAAACTGGATTTATTACAAGATAAATGTACATGCACGTGGAACTCTTCTTAAAAGTATGAAGTTCACAATTTAGACAGAAGCTTGAATATTTATGAGTTGGAACAAGAGAAAGTCTTAAAGGGGAAGAATGAAGGGTAATCCCCTCCCAAAAGGGAGGAGAATGGGAGAAAAAATGATCAATCCCCTCCTGAAGGGGAGGAAAAATGTGAAAAGGAGGGAGGGAAAACATGAGTAAGTAGGATGGCAAAAGCAGCATTCTTTTCCCTTGGGAGATACCAAGCTATAAAGATATGATAGTCTGCTTATCGACAAGGGTCCCAGCTGCACAGTTTCTTAGTCTGGTACACATTGACTGGCATCTGTCTTTGTAGCTAGTTTGATTTCCAAGGCTAGGGGTAAAAATAACAAATTATGTCAGCCCAGGAGGAACTTTGTCCTTAATATGTTCAGGACCTCCAGCATACTCTGGGTCCAGTGTTTCTGGCAAATATGGCAGATCAAGAAGACAGAGATTAAATTGGATTCAGGTTAACACAGGCACTTAATAACTACTTATTAGGTAACAGTGTGGCAGAAACTGAACATAGATCAATGCCTGACACTGTACACAAGAATATAGTCCAAATAGATACATGATCTAGGTATAAAGAATGATACTATGAAAAAATTAGGGGAGCAAGGAATAGTGCATTTGTCAGATTTATGGAGAAAGGAAGAATTTTTGACCAAACAAGAGATAGAGAACATTATGAAGTGCAAAATGAATAATTTTGATTACATTAAATTGAAAAATTTTTGCACAAACAAACCCAGTTAACCAAGATTAGGAGGGAAGCAGAAAACTGGGGAAGAATTTTTGCAACTAGTGTCTGTGATAAAGGTGTCATTTCTAAAATATATAGAGAACTGAGTCAAATGTACAAGAATACTAGTCATTCCCCAATTGATAAACGGTCAAAGGATATGACCAGGCAGTTTTCAGAGGAAGAAATTAAAGCTATCTGTAGTCATATGAAAAAATGCTCTAAATCACTATTGATGAGAGAGATGCAAATCAATACAACTCTGAGGTACCACATCACACCTATCAGATTGGCTAACATGACAAAACAGGAAGATGATAAATGTTGGAGAAGATGTGGGAGAGTTGGAACACTAATTCATTGTTGGTGGAGCTGTGAGCTGATCCAACCATTCTGGAGAGCAATTTGGAACTATGCCCAAAGGACTACAAAAATGGGCATACCAGATGACCCAGCACTATTGTTTCTAGGACTGTATCTCAAAGAGATCATAAAAATGAGGAAGGGTCCTTCCTGTACAAAAATATTTATAGCGGCTCTCTTTGTGGTGGCCAAGAACTGGAAATCAAGAGAATGCCCACCAACTGGGGAATGGCTGAACAAGTTGTAGTATATGAATGTAATGGAATACTATTGTGCTATAAGAAATGATGAACAGAAAGACTTCAGAGAAGCCTGGAAGGACTTATATGAATTGATGCTGAGTGAAAGGAGCAGAACCAGGAGAACTTGTACACAGTAACAACCAAAGTGTGCTATTGCAAGGACCTAAAACATTCCCAATGGACTCTTGAGGCAAAATGCCATCCACATCCAGAGAAAGAACTATAGAATTGGATCACAGAATGAAGCAGACTATTTTCTCTTGTGTTTTGTTTTATTTTTTTCTCATGGTTTCTTCCATTCATTTGAATTTTTCCATGCAACATGACCAAGGTGAAAATGTATTTAGTAAGAATGTATGTGTAGAACCCATATAAGATTGCATGCCCTCTCAGGGAGGGAGTGGGGAAAGAAGGGAAGGGGGGGAGAGAAAATCTAAGATTTATGAAAGTGATTGTAGAAAACTGAAAACAAATAAATTAATTGAAAAATAACTACTTATTGATTTTGTGTAAAAGTTTCTATATTTTATACACTTGAAATAATTTATTTTATCTTTTAAGAAAACCTATATCTTAAGTTCAATTAATAATTTTCCCTTAACCATAGATCTGAAAGGTACTGCTTTCCATTCTCTAATGTTTCTTATGATGTGACATTGTCACATCCATTTGGAGTTTGTTTTGGTATGTGGTGTAAAATATCGAGTAAAGCCCATTTACTGCCAAAATGCTTTCCAGTCTCCTTGGACAATTTTTGTCAAGTAGTTCTAGTACTTTGTGTTCTTGATTTTATTGAACACTAGGCTACTGTGCAGAATTGCTTAAGTGATTTTGATTACTGATGCTTTAAAATATAGTTTGAGATTAGGTAATGGCAGTTCTCACTCATTCTTATTTCAATAAATTGTTTTCCTTGAAAGCCTTAATCTTAGGTTCCCCTTGGATTGTTATAATTTATTAAATAGGATAACAATACAATGAAAGTTCAGAGAGGTAACAATAGCCTGGAAGCCGAGTTATTTGAGCTCTAGACCAATGTGCTTCTTTCAGTGTGTCGTCTTGTTAAGTAACTTCCATTCTCTGGACCTCAGTTTGCTCCTTTATAAACATCGGATTTAGAACGTAAAAGAATATCAGTGATCACCTAGTCCAAGTCTCTTATTTTATAGATAAGGAAAGCCTATACACCTATCCACAGTCCATTAATAGTGAGTAAATGGAAGAGCCAGGAATTGAGTTATGTAGCATTACGTTAAAAATCATAGTTTAAAAAAAAATGCACTGCATTTCCTTTAAGTGGTCTACAAGCCTACTTCTGCCACTCTTTTTTGATCTTTTTCTTTGATGAACCTCAGTTTCCTTAGGTAAAATGAGGGAGTTGGATTTTATGGCCTCTGAGGCCCCTTCCAACTCTTGATCTGTCAGTTTCTTGGATCTAGATTTCAAAAATCTTTGGTTCTGTGTTCTTCATATTTTGTCCAGTTTTATTAAATAACGTGAATATTTTGATTAATTCTGTAAATTAATATAAGTAGCAACCACTCCATTTCCAGAAAAGTTTAAAATGAATTTTTCTGTGTTTTTTCATACTCGCATGTTTAGAATATAGTTTTTTCTTAAAATTCCATGTGCATTCCATGTGTAGACCAGAAAAATTGATACTTAATCTGATCCATTGAGGATATATTTAATATTTGAGTATAATATTTGATATTTGTATGAATTTTCTGAAATATCTTTCCTTTTCTTTATAAGATACAGGCTCTCTATGGAAAAACCTTAATGAAAGAAAGACTTGTTTAGGATAAGCTTTAAGACTGAAACTTTAAAGAGGGAGAATTACCATTGCATATATAAGATGTAGGAAAAAATATGTTGGGAATTTTCAGCAAATAAATGTTGATTGAGAACATAAAATGAAATGAACATAGCAAAAAGCATTCCTTGTGTTCAGGATACAAAGATATCTTAAATCAATGCAAAATGGTAAACAGATTTTAAAGTTTAGTCTTAAATATTATATTCACCTACACTTTTGGAAATTTGGCTATGAACAGATTGGCTTTGTATGTATTTTTCTGTGCAAAGTGAAATTTCCTTCTATAATGTTAATTTAAAGAAATTGATCATGTAATGCCGAAAGTCCTCACTGAAGTTATTCCTTTAATAATACTTTTAACAAATTTTAATGATTATCTCAAAAAAGCATTTTACTGATATATGTACTTGAAATCTGTTATAAGCTCCAGAAATCAGTGGCATAAACAAAGAAATGTTGTTTGGTCATATTAATAACTGGAAGAGTCAAAACAAAAAGAAGTTACTGAAATCATTATTATTGAAATAATAAAATTAAATTATTATGAAATTATTATTATAAAATAAGTTTAAAGGATGCCAAGGTAATCCCATGTTTTTTTCTTTCAGATTCTGCTTCATTTAGTTCTTCAGTTGATAATGTCTTCCAGATTAAACATATGGATATACAGCATCTTTTTTGTGCTGATATGTTTATTTTATAAGTCTTTTGCAAGAAATAGAGACACTCTAATGGAACTGAGTCTTCAGGAATATTTCAGCACTTTGCAGACAGGAAAAACTTCCCTAGTTTATTTTAGTCAAGATGGTTAGTATTTTTTTTAAAGTACAATTTATGTTTTCATGATATTTCCTGTTTAAACAAACTGTTGTTCAGTGGGAAAACCTTATTATTCCAAGAATTAATACAAAACGTTGTAAATGCGATGTAATGTAATGAAAAACATTTCAAAATTTAATACTGTTTCTGAAAATCTATATAATAATTTATTTTCATTTTTTTGCATGTTATTGTTTGAAAAAGATTTCTTTCCTGTTACCAATGTTCAGAATTGAGTTTCTCATTAATTTTTTTGTACACACTTGACTTTAGCAACACCTTTAATTATGCTTTTCTTTCTGTTAAGTAGAATTAATATTATTAATAGTGTCATTTCATAATTTCAAAGAATACTATTTTTTTATATTACTGATGAAGTCAATTCTTATTTCTGTTTAGAGTTCAGACTGACACCTGCCTATAATTGCAAAGCAATAAAAATTGGGAAAATTACTTTTAAATGTAATTTGTGTGAATAGTGTGGTGTACCAATTTTTTTTAGAGGGCTGATGACTTATGTCAAGTGATAAGTTGATTTATATTTTTGGCTATATGTTCCTTTTTCACCAGAGTCTGATTTTGAACTCTCATTGTGGCTCTGAGGAAACTCTAGCCTGAATAACAAGAGGCAACAAGACAGTGGCTAGAATGCTTGAAGTGAGGAGATCTGGGTCTGAATCCTGCCTCAGATACTTAGCTAGCCATATGATCAATCACTTGGTATTTTATTTAACCTGCTTTGACCTCAGTTTCCTCTTCTATAAAATGGAGATAATATTTTTAACTACACAGGGTTGAAGAATGATATAAATCAGAATAGTTATCCTTCAAATTGTTATTTTTTATCTTCTGCATTGGTTGTGCCAGTGCTTTGGAATATGTTTTACCAAGCCAGAACTGCTTGAGTAAAAGCCCAGTCACAAACTTTATATTTGTCCTTGAAGGATCAGCCTAAGTAAATTTGAAATAGGGTAATCACCAGAAGTTTGGCCACAAGATGGTGAACTTTTTTATCCACAACAACCTACAAAAGACCATCTTTAGTAAGGTAAAGATTGATTGTTTGGTGCAGTGAATTTTACAATACTAAGTCAAAGATCTTTGAAAAGAAAAATAATGACTCAAACTTAGTATAAATAAAGTATAGTATGTTATAATTTCAAAGTATTTTGTGTATTCTTTGTAGGGTCAACAGGTATAATTTTTGTATTTAGCTATAAGCCTCTATATTTGGATAATTTCTCTTGGATTTTTAAAATTCACTTTTAAGAGACAAATATTAGAAAATATTTTTATGTCCTTATTTGAGTTTCTCTAGATATTACTGTATTTCTTGAAGAATTGAAAAAAGCAGCTGGACCTCTTCATAACTATGGGATTTCAGTTACAAAGGTAAAATAACATTTTTCTTATGGGATCACTAATATTTTATTTATTATTTTTCTGTTGTCTTATGACTGAGAATCTAAAAATATTTTGGTATTGTTACTGTTTTTCACAGTATTCTCTAGAGTGTGGAAATATACTTTGCTCCATATTTCAGAAAACAGAAGCAAAGACAAATCTGTTCATCAAAATTCCCAAAGATAGGCTATATCTTATGTAAGCTGTGTTGTTTTAAATAGGACTCTCATTGTTTTCTATCTTTAATTAGTTTTGGCTTTATATTACATTAGTTTTGGTAAATATATACATACATATATATATACATGTATATATCGTAGACATATGTATAAGTAAGGCAATGTAATTTTTTTGAACAAGCATTTATCAAATAACAGTTATGTAGAACACAAATGTAATTGAGATGGCTAGAATGTTTTACTGCTTCATCTTGCAAAAATTTCTCACATCTGTTAAATGAGAGTCACAAATTTGAAAATATGTAGGGTTAGAGAATTATAGATCTAGAGTTAGAAGAGATCTCAGAGGTCATCTAGACCTACTCTCTCAGTTTTACAGAAGAGTAAACTGAAGCCCAACATCATATAAGTAATAAGTAGTAGAGATGAGATTTGAACCCAGCTCTTCTGACTCCAGAACAGAAATTCTTTTTGTCATTTTGTAATTTCCACTCAAATGTAACATGAAAAATTGAGTATAGATCTCTTCTTGGAAATTTTTATAGCTAAAAAAAGATTACAGAAAGAGGATGCATAGAAATAGAAAATGTCCTACAGCATGTCCTAAATAAGATTCAGAATTATGTAAAAGAGTTTGACTTATTTGTATGATAAACATGAAGTGGATAAATAATGCCTATTTTCCAGACTGTGATATATAATTAACTTAAGGAGTTTTTCTGAGTGTGTATGTGTATTTGCAAATGTATATTCAGTGTCCCCAAACTCTTAGTGTGGTTTATTATAGCTATAAATAGCTAAAATAGCTTTAAACTTCACTAAGACTTTTGGAAATCTGTGCATGTATATGTATGTTTTTGTGTACATAGATACACATATGTAGTGTGTGTATTCATTTCTATATGTAATATAGATAAACAGATACTGCTTCTGGACTTGTGATTCCATTGGTATAGGGAACTTCTTGGTGAGGGAGCATTCTCTACCAGTGCAAGTCACCACCTTCTCTGAAACTTGGAGTTTTAGAAAGTTGAGAAGAGCATAGCGAGGTTAAATGACTTGTTTTTGTACGTAAGAGGTGGGACTTGAACTCAGGTCCAGAACACCTGGACACAGTCTGGCTTCAAGATCAACTCTGTTATCCCACAGTATCTCATACATATGTATATATATTTTGTATGTATGTATATACATGTCACAAAAATATACATACATGTATATATGTATATTGAGACATTGAAAATTGACTGTCTTAAGTCTAAGAATTTAAGCTCCTTGAAGGCACGGACTGTCATTCATTGTCTTTGTGTTCATTTTAGTTGCTTTCATCTATCACAAACTTTGGCATTCAAACACAGATTTGGAGTAGTTCTCTTCTACACTTTGGAAATGAATAACTGGACAATTATTTTTACTTGAGAAGCTTAAATTTACAGTATTTGTTGGTCTTTATTTTTAAAAATTGATTGCAGAAATAATCCTATACTGTTAAATTGCCTCAAATTAATTTCTGAAGTATCCTTAAAGTAATTCATCTGTCCTGAAAGGTATGTTTTTACTTGTTTATTTCCCAGTCAATCTAACTTCAGAGAGAAGGTTATTATAAAGCTACAGGAAGATGTATTTCTTTACATCTCTAGGTCACAGGTTTGAGCAGAATCATGTACTTAGAGGAGCTACATTAGAAGAGTGAAAAGTGTTCTGATATTGAATTCAGAGACCAAGAATTCAATCCTGACTCCAGTTAATCTCTCTGGGACTCTTCCATCTATAAAATGAGGGAACTGAACTAGATGGTCTCTAAGGTCTCCACCAAGTCTAAATTTATGATCCTATGACTAGATGGTCTTAAGGTTCCTTCCAGCTCCAAGTTTTATGATCCTTGCCTTTCTGAGGCATTATAATAAGGATCCTCATAGTAGCATTTTAAAAAATGGCACTTAGCAGGAGCCTAGAATTTTGCTTTCTGAGGAATTAGTCCCTTCATATAAATGACCCAAATTAACTCTGTCTCTTTAGCCTCGTAATTCTTTATTACCATAATCCAAACTCTGCCAGTCTTTCAACCCTGGTTTGAGTTACTGAGCTCCCGACTTTCTTGGCCCCTGAATTTGGCTCCTCTAATTTGTCTATTCTTGCACCTGATCTTCAATTTTTTGTCACCCACCCTACCTCTACCTTAGTCCTTGGCCTGTCACCAGAGCCTGTAATTCTACTCCCTTCTTTATCTCTACTAGCACACTTTTCCAAGGTGTTTTACTTTCAAACAAAAAGCATCCATAACTTTGTAGATAATTTCTGGGTTGAAGGTAACCTGAAGTGCATGTTATTATAATTAGGAAGTAAAAACAATTGTAACTGTGGGAGAGGCAGTCAGATATCATGGAAAAACCTGGAGCAAATCACTTAATTTCCTTATATGTAAAATGAGGGGATTGAATTATGTGACTTCTACATTTCCTGAGGTTCGTTCTAAAGCTGTGATTGTGGGATTATGTGGTGGAATAGTATTTATTAAAAAGTATATTCATAACTGAATAGAGAGAAGCAAGGAGGAAAGCATTCTACGAGTTTTCCTTTAGTTTCTAGTTCTTTGCCACTATTAAAATTGTTACTATAAATAATTTTGTACATATAGCACTTTTTAGTCATTTTTTATCTCTTTTGTTCTAGGATTAGTAGAGTTAGTGTTTGAGGTTAGTAATTGTATTTAATAACCTTTTTTTCTTTTCCTCCATACAATCCTTTCCAAGCTTAGGGTTTTATTTCTAATGAATCCCTCTGTGAATCTACTTTCTCTTTTATTTTTCTCTTTCCTCTTTTCTGGTTCTCTACTGGTGAGTTGGTGTAGAAATACATTCAAACTCTTTATGTATATGTTTGTATGTTTTATCTTTCTTTGACCAGTTAAGATGAAAGTGAGGTTTGAGTGACACTTTCTCCCCCCAACCCTTTCCTTCTTTATATAGATTTCTACTTGTGTACCTGATTATGTGAGATTAATTCCTACCTCCTTTTGCCTTCCTTTTCTTATTTTAATATAAATGAAACATAACAAGACCACATTAAGAACTTCTATCTTACTTGACTCCCTCTATGACTCTGATGATAGTAACGTTTTGAAGGCACACTTTTATTATCCCTTTTCCCCAAGGAGGTAAATAGTTCATCTTTATAAAGTCTCATTTAGTTGCACATTTATGTTGCACACCTTTTTGTATTTTCTCGACTCCCGTTTTTGTATTTCAAAGTTCCTACTCAATTCTGTTCTTTTTTTATCAGGAATGCTTAGAAATTCTCTTTTTCATTGAAGTTTACTTTTTTCCCCTGTAGGATTATACTCATTTCTTTCTGGATAATTGTCAGTCATATTCCTATTTATTTAATTAAATTTTTTTAGTTCTTAAAGGGAAACATATTAATGTCCTTCACTATCATAATTTTAATCTCCATTTCTTTCGATAGCTCATTTAGCTTTTCCTTTTAACTATTTAGATTCTGTGGGATTTGGTATGTGTAGATTATGTATCAAAATCAAGTAACAGGTTCTGGTATCATTCAGCAAAATGTAATTTCCTTATTTATCTCTTTTAATCAAATCTACTTATGTTATTGTGTTGTATAAGATCATGATTATTAACCTTTATTTTTAAAATTTAAGCTGAGGTATAATAGTTCCAATTCCTTATTTTAACTTTTTATGAGTCTTTATATTTCAAACATGTTTCTTGTGAAAAAATATTGTTGGATTTTACTTTCTAATCCATTCTGTTTATCCCTTCTACTTTATGGGTGAGTTTATTCCATTCACTTTCATAATTATGATATTGTAAGTTTTCTTCTTTCTTATTCTCTTATAATGTTTCCTCTCTACTGCTCTTTGTCTCCTTTTTTTTTTATCATGGGTTCATATCCCTTTTTTCCTTAGAAGCTTGTCTTTATAATTCTCCCTTTTGAGCTTAGGATTTATTTTGCTTATGACTAAATCCCTTCTTGAATATGCCCTTTAAAAAATTTCCCTCTTTCTATATGCCAGAGCAACAAAGTTAAAGGATACAACCCAGAGAGACAAAATGAGAATTACTGATTTGTTAGGAAAATAAAAGGAAACAGAGCTTGAGTGCCATATTCTAGGCAATTATCTAGGGATTTTGGACACAGAGGGCAGAACTCAAATCAGTAGAATCCATAGGACACTGATAAAGGGAAACTCTAACCTTAACTGAATAAGAAATGTATTTGTGAAGTTCCAGACCTTTCATATCAAAAATAAATTCTTGCAAGTACTGAAGAAGAGTTGGTCACTTCTCCACTGGAGTGTAAATTCTTTGAGAAAAAAGGTTGTTTCATTTTTGTCTTTGTTTTCCTCGTGATTGAGGATGATAAAAGCAGATGATAAAAGCACAATAAATGATTGTTGATCAAAGAAGCACTAATTCTAATTGTAGTCAGTCTAATATCTTCTCTCTCCCATACTTTCCTTTGGAACCTCCCAAACACTGAGCTAGCTCTGGCATCAACCTTATTATTAATGTGTACATCCCTGGAAAGTATACTACCAAGGTAAGTTAACTTATCCACAGCATTCAATACTTCTCTGTTTGCTGTAACCAATGTTCCATGTGTGGATGGTGTAGTGGTGACTGATGGATCACCTGTGTTTTCTTGGTATTTATTGTTATGCCAAAATTAGCACAAGTGGCAGAGAATTGATCCATACTTTGTTGCATCTCAGCATCAGAGGCTATATTGAGCGCACAATCATCTGCAAACAAGAGAATCACACATCAACACTCCCTCCACTTTGGTCTTGGCTTGTAGCCTTTTCAGTTGAAGAATTTGCCATCAGTGAGGCAGCTGACCTTGTGCTCATCCTCACTGAAAGCATTTGACAACATGACTGAAAACTCATGCTAAAAAGCATGGGAGCAAACACACAGCCCTTTTTCATTCCATTGGTAACTGGGAAAGCATAAGAGCATTGTCCATTGTCCATTATTCAGAATCCGGGCAAGCATGCCATCATTAGGTACTAACTAAAAGTCTACAGAGCTGTTGTGCTGACCTCATTGTTGTATGCCTGTGAAACCTGAACAGCATATCAGTGCCATGTCAGGAAACTGAATTGCTTCCATTTGAATTGTATTAGGAAGATTCTGAAGATCACCTGGTAGGATAAGCTATCAGACACTGAGGTCCTTATTGGAACTAAACTGCCAAGCGTTCAAATTCTTCTTCAGAGACCACAACTCTGATGGGCTGACCATGTTTTTGAATGCAAACTATTGCCAAAAAGACTATTTTATGGAGAACTCACACAGGGCAAGTGTTCACATGGTAGTCAGAAGAAGTGTTACAAGGACACTCTCCAAGTCTCTCTTAAGAACTTTGAAATTTATTGTGTGACATGAGAGACACTGGCATAAGTTTGCTTAGTGTGGGATGCCCACATCAGAGAAGATTCTTTCTTCTATGAGCAAAGCAGAATTGAACCAGCTCCAAGGAAACACAGGATGCGCAAATTTAGAGTCCACCCCAAATGTTCACGTGGACTATTTGTCCCTAACTTGTGGTGGAACATTCTAAGCTTGTATTGGTCTGATCTGCCATAGTTGGATGTATTGAAACTTGATTCTAGCATAGTGATGTTATTTTGGTCCTCTTTGAGAATGAAAGACAACCACCAACCAATTCTAATTGTATACCGTTATTCAATAAAGACAAAAATAAAAGAAGAGACCTGCCTGCCAAGTGCTGAAAATCAGATGAATGTTTCCTTTGTAGCTCAACCTTACCCATATTGAAAAGCTAAGCATCTTATTATACCATAAGAACATGTCCAGAAATTTTAGTTCTTTCTAGTGAGAATTTCAAGGGCTTTAATATTGCCATTGATCAATTGAAATCTCAAGAAGGTAACCTTGAATTATATGCAAATTAAGAGTCTTTGACACTGCTGACATGATATAAAGAGCTGAAAAGTCTAGTGCAACATTTAATTTTTGCCTAACTTGTATTTTTGGCATCATGAATCTAGGTCTGGAAGGGCCTCTAGAGGCCATTTAGTCCAACCCTAATTTTAAATATAAGTAATCTGAGGCCCAAAGGGGTTGATCGTCTTCCCAAGGTCATAGGTAGCAAATGATAGAGCTGAGATTTGAATTCACGTCTTATGATTACAGAGCAGTTGCCACTCACACTGTCACTTGTCACTGAAAAAATCCCCAAAGTTGGGAATAAGAAGACAGAATCTCTTGATAGTGAAACATGAAGACAAGCCCTCTGGAAGACTGAAGGGATAGGGAATGGAAGAGAAATAATGTACATTTAAATTGTGGTCTATAGAATAAAGTTAACCAAAACAGGTAGGGATTAGAAGATATGTTGATTTCTAAAGAGTACTCTTAGCTCAGCTACAGTGGAAAGGGTAGAAAAAAAGATTTTAAAAATTACATTAGTAAAAGTACAATCAATTTCAAGATCTTTTATTGATATGGACAGAAAAATTAAGCTAGAAGTAGTTATGTATTAATAATGAAATTAGTGAATATGAGCTATTAAAAATAAAGCAGGCAGTTTGGTACCCTATGCTAATAAAAATGAAAACAAAACAAAATACAAGGACTCAGCCAAACCTACTTACAGTCTTGCATGATAGTCTTAATTCACTAATAGAAAAGTCAGTTTCTTAAGGGCTTAGAAAAATAACACTTTCACTTTGCTACTTTTAATAAATTACTCTAAAAACTTTGAGATTCACAGAAATTCAAAATGAAGTGTTGTAATAATTTCACAGTTATGCTTCATCTAAATCCAAAAACTCAGAGGTGGCAGTTATGATTGCTTATTGGGCAATGGCAATCATTATTATTACCAAGACAAATAAAAAACTACATTATGATTGAAATCATCCTTCATGGTGAAACAATAGAAATATTAAATCTGTATGTGTCATTTGGCATACCAGTCAAGTTGTGAAAGTTAAGTTCTAGGTGACCTTTTCTGTCTGAGCTTGAATAATCCAACAGAAGAATCTTTAGTTGTCACAAGTTATTTTTTAGGGGATAGATTTTTCCACCCCTTTGTAAATAATCCAAATAAAAGGTGCTGAAATACAAACTCACTAATGACAACTTTATATCTTAAAGAAATAACAATAATTCAAAGACCAACTTCTACTCTGGTTCTTGCCACACACTGATAGACTGCACTGGTCTGGTTTAGGCAGCCTTAAGATCAATAAGTCAACAATCAGATCATGCAACCATCTGATTGGGTCCACTACAAATTAAGATTACATGAACTCAGCTGAACCTTCACTGTTGGTAGGAAGTCCTATTATACATCCCTTATCAATTACTATTCCATTTTCCACAGTAGCTCTTCCAATCCTTTTCATCCCTCCTTAAACTTCCTGTGGTTCCCCATTTACCCACCTTCTCAGCTGAGAACTTTATCTCATATTTTACAGAAAAAAATGAGTACATTTATTATAATAGAGTTCCCTTTTCTCCTTCTTCATCTTTCATTACTGTATGCCTTCTGCCACTGTCTCCTTCATCATCCCTATGATGAGATGACATTAATTAGTAATTCTTTTGCCTGCTTGATTGATACTCTTCCATCCTGTCATCTCCATCAGATTTCTACCCTGTCATTCTCATTCTATCACCATTTTCTTTCTTTTTTTAAAGATGATTTATTTTTAGTATCCTTTCTTAAAATTTCAAATTCAAAATTTTCTCTATCCCTTCCACTCTGCTCCCACTATTGAAAAGGAAAGTAATATATCAGTTATACATGTGAAATTAAGTAAAGTATATTGCCATACTAGTAATGTTGCAAAAGAGCAAGAAAAATAAAGTTTAAAAATTACATTTCAATTTACATTCAGAATTCATCAGTTCACTCTCTGGAGATGAATAGCATTTTTCATCACAAGTCCTTTAGAATTGTTTTGAATCATTGTATACATCAGAGTAGCTAAGTCTTTCATAGTTGGTTATCATTGTAACATTGCTGTTCCTGTGTACCATGACCTCCTGGTTCTGCTCGCTTCATTGTGCCTGAATTCATATAAATTTTCCTATATTTTTCTGAAACTATCCTGTTCATAATTTCTTATAGCACAATACTACTCCATCATAGTGATATATCACAACTTGGTCAGCCACTCCCCAATTGATGGGTATCCCCTCAATTTCCAATTCTTTAGCACCACAAAATCTCAATATTTTGTATAAGTGTCTTTATCCTTTTTTATTGTCTCTTTGGGATACAGACTTCTATGGTATTGCTGGATAGAGGGTATGCGTAATTTTGTGGCCCTTTGGACAGATTTGCAAATTGTTCTCCAGAATGGTTGGACCAGTTCACAACTACACCAATAGTGCATTAGTTTCATAATTTTTTCACATCTCCTCTAACATCTGTCATTTTCCTTTTCTACCACATTAGCTAATCTGATAGATATGAAGTGGTATCTTTGTTTTAGTTTTCGTTTCTCTAATCTAAGCATTTTTTTGTATGACTATTGATAACTTTTATTTTTTTCTTCTGAAAACTTCCTGTTAATATCCATTGACCATTTATCAGTTGGGGAATTGCTCTTATTTTTATAAATTTGGCTCAGTTCCATATATATTTGAGGAATAAGACTTATCAAAGAAACTTGCTGTAAAATTTTTTTTCTTAGTTTTCTTCTAGTTTTGGCTGCATTGTTATTTGTAAAACTTTTTAAATATCATGTAATCAAAATTATCCATTTTACTTCCTGTGATCCTCTCTGTCTCTTGTTGGATCACAAGCTCTTCCCTTATCTATAGATATGACAGAGAAAATTTTCCATACTCCCTTAATTTGCTTTTGAAATTACCTTTATGTCTAACTCATGTACCCATGTGATCTTATTTTAATCTTAATATTATACCTAGTTTCTGCCAAACTGCTTTCCACTTTTCCCAGCAATTTTTGTCCCCAAGTATTGGATCTTTGGGTTTATCAAACACTAGATTGCTAATGTCATTTACTCCTATGTATTTCTTTCACATTTCTTTCATTGATTCCCTTAGTATTCTTAGCCTTTTCTTTTTCCAGGTGAATTTTGTTATTTTTACTAGATATATGATTTAGTTCTTTGGTATTTTGATTGGTATGATGATACATAAATTAATTTAGATAGAATTATCATTTTTATTATATTGGCTTGGATTTTTGGTTGTTACTTACTTGTTTCAGTTGTGTCTGACTCTTCATGGCTCTGTTTGGCGTTTTCATGGCAGATATAGTGGAGGGGTTTGCTGTTTCCTTCTCCAGCTCATTTTACAGATGAGGAGCTGAGGAAAACAGGGACAAGTGACTCGCTCAGCATCACACAGCCATTAATGTCTGGTGCCTCATTGGAACTCAGGAAGCCTGGCTTCAGGATGAACACTCTATCCACTGTACCACCCAGATACCACCTTGGTATCTTGCCTACTCATGAGCAATTGTTCAGATCTGTCTTTGTTTGTGTGAAAAGTGTTTTGTAATTGTTATTGTCCTATAGCTCCCGGATTTGTCTTGTCAGGTAGACTTTCAAGTATTTTATACTATCTGCAATTATTCTTTCTATCTTTTTCTGCTGAATTTTGTTGGTAATATGTAGAAATACCAATGATTTATGTATCCTGCAACTTTGTAAAAGTTTTTAATTGTTTCATATACTGCAGCTTTGTAAAAGTTGTTAATTTTTTCAAGTAGATCGTCTAGAGTTTTCTAAGTATACCATTATATTGCCTTCAAAGAATGATAGTTTTGTTTCCTGACTGTCTATTATTACTCCTTTTATTTCTCTTTCTTGTCTTATTGTTATTGCTAGCATTTTTATTACAATGTTGAATAATAGTGGTGATAATGGACATCCTTACTTTATTCCTGATCTTTTTGGGAAGACTTTTAGTTTATTTCCATTACAGGTGATGCTTGCTTTTGGTTTTAGAGAGATGTTACTCATTAAAAAAAGCTCCTTTTATTCTTATACTTTCGTGTGTTTTTAATAGGAATTTGTCAAGTTTTTTCCAAATCTTTTGAGATAATCATATGATTTTTGTTGTTTTTGTTATTCATGTGATGAATAAATGCAATAAAAGCACAAAACATAATCAATTTATTAATAGTTATAGGTATAACTGTTAACAAAGCAGACTGGCCTCCTCAGTAAGGCCAGTGACCCCAGTGAGAAAGGAAGTACTCTATTGACAATGCAGACATCGAGAGGGGTTGGGGTCGTTTTGAAGCATTATAATTGACTATACTAGGAAAAGTGAGATGGCATTCAGGGATGGATAATCACACCCCTCTTTGACAATTAAGGAGTGTTAACTGTTTTATGGTAGCTAGGTTCCATTAAGGGTTTTTTATTATGATAGGAATAATGTGAGAGGAGGGAGAGAAAGATCCATTGGAGGAAGTCTCCTTAGGCAAGTAGGCCATAGTGTAGCACAGAGAAGGAATACAAGTGAAGGATGAACATTCAGTCTTTTTCTTAATAACTGATTCTCAATGTCAGTTTCATTAGTACGTCATATTTTAGGGTTCAGATGTTTGATACAGTCATATGATTTCTGAAAACATCTCTTGATGATTTCTGAAAACCTCTTTTCTTGGGCATTCTGGAATGGGCATGTTCTCTGAAAGGAGGGACTTCCTTAGATTTTCTACTAAATTTCTGGTCAAATTTTTTGCAAAAACAAATCTCAATACAATTTAGTACAGTGACTTAAGTTTGCTTTTTCAGTAAGTAGGTCATGTGGTAAAAACCAGCTCAAACCTTATGATCCTAATCCTGTTGACAACAGAGCTATAAGAACATCAAATTAAGGACCCATAGTTCACATAAAACTTCATGGAATTTAGGTTTCTGCATTTCCTTTTTTTGTTTTTATCTTTATCTAAATCCTGTACCTAACATATACACTGCAAACAACAGTCTGAAGGAAGAATTAAAAAAAAATCCATGAGGATCTGACTTGTAAAATGAGCCCTTGTGGTTAAAGATTTAATATTTACCAAAATAAACATGTAAGCTAAGGTTAAGAATGCTTTTCCAAATTGGCATTGACTATCATTTAACTTCTTAAGACTTGTGTTTATTTCATTCTTCACCTTGGATTCAAGCCCCACAAAGGGAAAAATCTTTACTATCTATAATTGCTCTGTGAAGTAAGTTATAAATTGTTATATTGATATATTTAAGAAATTCAGATAACAACTGAGAAATTAGAACCTAACTAACTGTTTTAAACTGTTTGTACAGAGGGTAAATAATAGAATTGCATTTATAAAATCCCAAACCCAAGTTTTAGAACTTATTATTAGAACATGCTCAAGGCCTATATATCCATTTGAATTATTTTGCTTTTGACATATATAATCATCTAGGGGCAGCTAGGTGGTACAGTGCATAGAGTACCAGTGCAGGAGTCAGGAGGACCTGAGTTCAAATCTCACCTCAGACACTTGACACTCACTAGCTGTGTGACCTTGGGAAAGTCACTTAACCCCAATTGCCTCATCCTGGGTCATCTCCAGTCATCCTGATGAATATCTGGTCTCTGGATCCAGATGGCTCTGGAGGAGAAGTGAGGCCTCCCTCACTCAAAACAAAGTCAAGTACAAGTCATGTCATCATTTCTCTGATGGCATGGTCTTCTTTGGCAACGAAGGACAAACACACACACACACATAATCATCTGATCTTGTTGATCTCTCAAAATTTTCCACTCTATTTAATTTACCCCTTAGGAGGATGAACAAATAGATAACAATAGTCTTTGTAAGTAGATTACTTCTATGCTGTGGGTCAATGGCTACACAAATGAATTTTACTTAAGAGATGGTTATTTCACTCCAGTTGTAACAAAAGACCTGGGATGGAACATGTAAATATACTAAGTAATTAATTCCAAATTGTATACAGAGAATAGCATATATCAATTGAGTTGTTTATAGTAAAACATGCTTAGTTGTTAGCTGTGTTCAAATGAAATATTACACACACACACACGTACACACACACATTGCTGCTATTGAATACTCTCCAAACAACATAATCAAGCTCGCTCTCTTAGAATTTGCTTGCATTTCAGATCATGCTCTGTATACAGGTCTATTTCAAGGACCTAACCTTACACATGGATATATAACTACTAGCGAGCAGATGACAAGTCCAGATACTTATCTGCTTAGTTGTTTGGGGGCATGGAAATGACTAAAATCTCAGATTAAAAACAGAAAGACATTATATAGTTTCATCTTAACTTTATAATGTTCCAGTATTAGTTTATTAAATAATGGAATAAGTATTCATATTTTGTATGGACCCTAATTATAGAAATTTGCTATAAAAGGAAAAGAACAGGCATATGTTTACAAGAGCATTAAAACTGGTCCTCCAGGTCTATGCCTAAGGGAATAGTATGATAAGAGCATCATTAGTTCTGTTTGATTGTAGGTAAGAGTCATATAGGCAACCAATTATATGACAGGATATCACAGCCAGGCTCAGGAATAACCAGGTGGGGAAAGTTCTTCTATTGGGAAACCTACCCAAGGTTGTTCCCCAGTATTCTCTGAAACATATATACACCAGTAGCAATTCACAGCTGTCATTCTCATTTAACTGCTGGCATTTTTGTTGAAGCAAAAAGCAGCGGCTTAATGACACAAACATAATCGAAAATAAAGCTCAAAAAGAAAATTCATAGTTCTAAAAGATTTAACCTTAAATAGCAAACTTTCACTAATTATATCTTAGGGGTGGACATAGTTATTATTACTATCATGTTGTAATAATAAAAGTTTATCCAACTTAACATTCTTTACTTCTTCTTTTGTAACTTCTTTCCTAGTGTAAACTCATCCTGGTGTCAAAGTCATTCAAAATTAAGAAAAATAATTAATTACATTCTCCAGGCCGAGTAGTAAACCACTGGATGGATGAAAGGACTAGGGCTGGATCAAAATGCCTGAAGTCCTGTTTCCCCTTCTTTAAAAAAAACAACACAAAACATAATCAGGAAGGTCAAATTCTGGCAGAGATCTTTTAAGTTCACATGATAGTTGACTCCAAACTTCCAGAATATTGCTGGGTGCTTGTAAGCTTAGAGATTGTGCTACTAATTTAAGATGTGACTTTAATGTAGCTAAATAAATTTAGGTGGAACTGAACTTTTTTAATGTAAGCAAACTTGTGAATTTTCCCATTCTAGCTGGGTGTGAAGCTAGTTCTTCAAACTCTGAAGGTTAGCAAGGTTCCAGCCCCAGTACTACTATTTCTCAGGTGTAAGCATTATAGAAATCTTATATCATATCACCAGGCGATATGAGAAGATCTTGTAACTGTGCCCAAATAACAAGTCTCAGATAACTTATCATTGAAACATACTAAGAGATGTTTGAGACTCTTATCATAGTCCTAATGAAATAGAATATTTCCAATGAAGTGTTTTAAACAGCTTTTAAACAGCTCCTTAATAGCTGAATTTGTAACCTAATAGTATCTGAATTATAAAAGAAATTATTTTCCTTGCAGTGTTGATGTTACCAAGTTTAAAACATGAAATAAATACACCTCCCGATGTAGTTTCCTTCCTTATCTCTTTTAACTAGATCTATTTTTGCTTTTCCTTTGTTTGCTTTTTAAAAAAACTTCAGCTGAAGCATAATATATTCTACTCCAGCCTTTTACCTTTACTCTGTATCTCTGCTTCAAATGTCTTTCTTGTAAACAGCATATTGTATAAGATTGTTTTTTAACCCACTGTGCTATTTACTTCTGTTTTATGGGACAGTTCATCCCATTCACATTTGGTTATGAGTAGTAACTGTATAACTGTATATTTCTCTTTATCTTATTTTTCCTCCCCCTTTATACATTTCTCTCTCTCTTTCCCTCCTTTCCTTTCCCTCCTCACCAGTGTTTTACTTCTGACCACAACCTTCCTCATTCTATTACCCCCTTCTTCCCTTTTCTTTTCCCCTTTCTCCTACTATTTCCCTGTAGAGTAAGATAGATTTCTATAATCAATTGAGGGTGTATGTTATTTCCTCTGAGCCAAATTTGATGAGAGTAAGGGTCAAACAATGCTTGTCTCCTTCCTTTCTCCCCCTCTACTGTAATAAGTCTTTAAACCTCTTCATGTAATGTAATTTCCCCTTTTCTGCCTCTTCCTGTCCTCTTCTCCCAGTACAATCCTTTTTTTCACCCCTTAATTAACTTGTAAATTATTGCATCAAAGTCAACTTTTACCTACAGCTGCTGTCTATGTATACGCCATCTAAATGCCGTAATATAAAGTTCTCAAAAGTTACAAATATCATTTTCCCATTTAGGGATATACACAGTTTAACCTTACTGAACAATTTTTTTCTTTCCTGTTTTTTATTGTTCTCTTCAGTGTTGTATTTGGAAATCAAATTTTCTGTTCAGTTCTATTTTTTTCATCAGGAATGATTGAAAGTCCCCCTTTGTGTGGAATGTTCATCTTTTCCCTGAAAAGATTTTGCTCAGTTTTGTTGAGTTGTTGATTCTTGGTTGTAATCTAAGCTACTCTGCCTCCTGGAATATCATATTCCAGGCCTTCAGAATGTTGAAACTGCTAAGTCCTGTCTAATCATTACTAATTCCACTATATTTAAATTGTTTCTTTCTGGCTGCTTGCAGTATTTTCTTCTTGATGTTGTAATTTTGAGATTTTGCTACAATATTCCTTGGTGTTTTCATTTTTGTATCTCTTTCAGGAGGTGATTGGTGAATTCTTTCAATGACTTTTATTCTCTGATTCTAAGACCTCAGGGAAGTTTTTCCTTGATAATTTCTGAAAAGATGCTGTCCAGGCTCTTTTTGATCATGGTTTTCAGGTAAACCAGTAATTTTTAAATTATCTCACCTGGATTTATTTTCCAGGTCAGTTGTTTTTCCAATGAGATATTTTACATATTCTTCCAATTTTTTTATTCTTTTGATTTTGTTTGAATGATTCTTGACATCTCATAGAGTCTTTAGCTTCCAAAACTTGCCCAATTTTTAAGGAGTTAAAAAAAAATTTTTAAGGAAATATTTTTATTTTCTTCTGTTAGCTTTTGTACCTCCTTTTCCATTTGATCAGTTCTACTTTTTAAGATGTTGTTTTCTTCAGTGCATTTTTTTCCGTTTTCAATTGTATTTTTTAAGGATTTGTTTTCTTCAATTAATTTTTGTCCTTCCATTTCTAAACTGTTGACTCTCTCTTGCATACCTCTCATTTTTTTAAACTAATTTTTCTTCTAACTCTCTTATTTGACTTTTAAAATCCTTCTTGAGCTCTTCCAAGAAGGCTTTTTGGGCTTAGGCCCAATTCATTATTCTCCTTTGAGGTTTCAGAGGTAAGTATTTTAACAATGCTGTCCTCCTCTGAGTTTTGTTTTGATCTCTGTCAGTATAGTAATTCTCTGTGACCAGTATTCTTTTTTGCTTTTTACTCATCTTGTTTGCCTATTTCCTGGCTTTTAAAGTTGAATTCTCCTACTAGAGCATGGGGGACACTGTCCCAAGCTTTTTGTGCTCAGAGAAAGGGGCCTAGACACTGGCTTTGTGATGTAGGGCCTCAGGTCTTGGCAGCTGGGGTCTCTAGGAGTCTGGTAACTTACCTGGTACAAGCTGGGGTCCTATTGGTGGTGTCTGGTGTGTGCCGAGACTAGGTGGAGTTTTTCTGTGTTTTTCTGAGGTTTCACCAAAGTACTGGAAAGTCTGGCTGCTGGAGGACCCCTGCACTCCTGGGACTGCGCTGGAACACAGGGAGGTCCAGCAGCTTTTGGATGCTTGTCTGCTCTGGGTTGCACTAAAGCATGTGGTGCTTCCCTGAACTGGAGTATGCTGGCTCCCCTGGCCATACTATGGTATGTGGGGTGTTGATGTTGGAACTATGGAGGTTCAGGATCTCCTGCTGGTTTGCTCAGGTAGGGCTTGCTGCTGGCTTGCTGGGATGCTTCCTGTCCTAGAGTGTGCTCTTTTTTTACTGGAGTGTGACAGACTTTTTTCTACTGATCCTTCAAGTTTCCCAGGCTAAAGGACTGCTCCACTCTGTCCTTCTACTGACGCTGTAGTTCTAGGATTTGTTCTGGGGTGCTGTTTTATGGTTTTTATGCAGGTGAACATGGGAAAGAGAGTGATTTACTGTTTGTTCCTCCATCTTGGCTCCCAGATGGAGTAGATTTTAGAATTTCCTTTATAGGAAATTTAGAATTTCCTTTATAGGTAGGGAAACTGAAGCCAAGAAAAAGGATTTAATTTACATCTCCAGGGTTATGCAGCTGGGAGCATAGTCTGTTAGTTTATTTATCCACTTTACAGATTGGTAAACTGAGATAAAGCAAAGTCACAGAACCAATGCATATGTTGATGCCAAATAGCAATTACATTTTATTAAGTTCTAGTCTACCACAGTTACTCTAATAGGGGACCACATAGACCACATTCTGATTTAATTTCAGGACAGATTTTGACCAAATCAAATACGGATTTTATAACCACTAATGGTAACATTTGTTAACAGGATTTTTACTGAGCCAGTCTCTAACCTGAGAATGCTCAGAGCCTGCCCAAAACAGACATAGAGGGAATGCCAGGAATCAAATAGATTAATCAGTTTCAGAGTGAGTCAGGTTCTCTTAGCTGAAGTAAAAGCACAGGTTGTATACTTAAGTCACAAGTTGGGAAGGAGCGGTGGAAAGAAGGTAGATTACAAACAGTCATTTATTGGTTTTCCATGAGAAACTTTTAAGTCCCACAGTTCAACAATTCTGGAGTTAAGTCTTTGGGGATTGTGACCACCACCTCCCCTAAAGTATAGAACCAGAGTTCTGTGATGGGAACAGGTTCTGCAATCTTTGATTTGCTTCACTTAAGATCCAGTGATTGTGAGCATTGTCAGAATTTTGATGTCAGAGTTTAAGCTGCATTGTGAGCTCTGACTCCCAAGCCAGAGAGTCAGCTCTTCAGAAAACTAAATTACTAGTATATTCATTATGCATATAACAATTAATATGAAAATTTTAAATTTCTTTCTCACATTTAAAATCTGAAAAATTTCTGGCAGCACTTCAAAATTGAGAGCCTGATGTTATTACTTAGCTCATTTTAAAAGACACATGATAGTACTCTCTACTCAGAATACCATTTTCTCTATTTCCTTTCAGATCACCCCAAAAGCCTGATAAAGTGTTTCTGTCCCTACCTCCTCTTACCTGTCCCTGAGGCTTTTCAGTCCTTTTCTTTTTTTTGTGAAACAATCAGGGTTAAGTGACTGAGGTCACTTGGCTGAGAGTCACGTAGCTGAGGCCAGATTTGAACTCATGGTCTTCCTGTCCAGAGCCAGTGCTTTGTCCACTGTGTCATCTAGCTACCCCTGGCTTTTCAATTCTTAACTCTTAAAACCAAAAACTTCTCTCAGATCTTTCTTTCCAACACATTTAAAGTGTAGGAATGCTTCCTTTTCTTTTTTCTTTAAAATACCTCTCCTGTGCCCTTCAAAACCACACACTCTGAGTCAGTTTAGTAGCTGTGACATGTAATTGTTAACAATGTGGGTCAGATTGGTCACCTCAGTAAGATCAGTGACCTCAGTGAGAAAGGGGATACCATCTTTATTGACATACAGGAATGGAGGGGGATTTGTGTATGGCTATACAAGGAAAACTAGATTAGCATTCTGTTGTGTCTAACTATGTCTCTCTGACAATTAAGGAATGTTAATTGTTTTATGGGACTCATCTGTCTCTTGTAATCTTTGTTAGGGAACTGGAAACCACCAGGCAAAAGTATACTTTTTTCTTAGATGTACATGGCATCTTCACAAAATGACCATGTATTAGACTATATGAACCTCACAAACAAATGAAGAAAAGCAGAAATATTAAATGCACTCTGTTCAGATGAAATGAAAATTACATTTGATAAAGGGCCTTGGAAATATAGGTTAAAAATTAGTTGGAAACTAAATAATCTAATCCCAAAGAATGAGTGAGTCAAAGAACAAGGCATAGAATCAATCAATTATTTGTGAGATGCAGCCAAAGCAATAATTAGGAGAAATTTTGTATCTCTAAATGCTTATATCAATAAAAAAAGAGAAAGAGCAGATCAAAGATTTGTGCATGCAATTAAAAAATGGATAAAGGACAAATTAAAAATCTCCAATTAAACACCAAAATAGAAATTCTGAAAATCAAGAAGAGATTAATAAAATTAAAAGTAAAAAAAACAACCACCAAAAGCCGGGAACTGGTGTACCAATAAAATAAAATACAATGAAATAGTTAAGCCATTTGTTAATTTGATTTTTTTAAAAATGAAAAGGGTGAATGTACCACTAATAAAGATAAGATCCTGACAATTATTAGGAGCTATTTTGCCCTATTAAGTGGCAGTAAAACTAACAATGAAATGGATGATTTTCAAAATAATATATAAATTGCCCAGATTAATGGAAGAGGAAATAGAATACTTAAATAATCCCATTTTAGAAAAAGAAATTGAATAAGCCATAAATGAGCTCCTTAACAAAAAAATTCCCAGACCAGACATATTTACAAGTGAATTCTATCAAAGATGTAAACCATTAATTCCAACATTATATAAACTATTTGAAAAATTGGTTTAAAAAAGTGTCCTACCAAATGGTTTTAATTTCTAAGCCTGAGAGAGCAAAACCAAAGAAAATTATGTACCAATCTTCCTAATGAATAATGATGCAACAATTTTATTTTATTTTTTTGATGTAACAATTTTAAATAAAATACTAATGAGGTGATGACGGCAATATCTCACAAAGATGACCAGGTAGGATTTATACAAGAATGTAGGACTAGTTCAATATTAGAAAAAATCATAAGTATTGTATAAGTGACCATATAAATGTGAAAAGATAAAAGTTAATATTATCCCTAATATCTACTGTACTGATTTTACAATGTAATTGATCCTATTTCCCATTTTCTGAAGACACATTTCAGTCTTAGAGAGTTAAGCTGAAAAATGCAGTTTTAGGTTAAAGGTGTGGTTGAAAGGGAATGTTGAAATCATTCATGTCCATAGTGCCTGGGACATTGGCTTGTTGTGTATAAGCCCCAACCAGCCTTACTTGGTGCCACCCCTCAAAAGACAAGTCATCTGTCCTTGCAATTAAGGGAGGCTTGATCTCCCTCAAGGGGCAGCAGACCTGGTAGTTTCCTCTTTCTTTAACTCTTCTAGAAATTTTTTTGGGCTTGTGTTTGATTAGAATTTTCTTTGAAGCTTTGCTTTCAACTGTTTTCACATTGTTGTCTTCTGAGTTTATGTTTTGATTTCTCCTGATAGTGTATTAGCTTTTTATGCTTAGATTCTGTGTGTGTTTGCTCATTTTCTAACCTATTTCTTGACTTTGAACTTTCTGTTAAACATAGGCTTTGCTTACCTGATTACCTGAGGTGGGGGTACTCTCCCAAGCTTTAGGCTTTTAAGCTGCTGTTTTCAGATCTAGTTCTGTTTTTCACTGCTTCCAGAATGGTATAATCTAGGGAAAGATGTGGTCACTACTCTCTTGGTTTGAGCTCTAGTCTTTTCTAGGAATGGCCCCTGCTCTCGTACATTCTCAAGCTCCAGCACTTCTCAGGGCCCTGAAATTGTGACCAGGGCCCTTGCTCCTTTGTGACTACAATTGCTTTTCATTTCCCTGTAACTGTGACAAAGAACTATATATATAGGCAATGAAGTTACCAAATAATGCCAGGTCCTGTGCCCAGTGCTGGCAAATGATCCCCTCTAATCTCTTTCTGACCCTATTTTTGTTTCTGGGCTGAGAGCTCCAGATGGTCCTGCGGTTGCAGCCTCTGAGGCACACAGCTAGTATTACTCTGGCCTGGCACCCATCCTAGTGTCACATATTTCTCCTCATTTTCTTGGGCTGAAAAATGTCTCTCCCCAATTTTTTGTTAACTATGCTGCTCCTTAATTAGATTTAACACTAAAGTTGTTGGGGGGGGGGGGTGCACATTGGCTTCTCAATGCCTTAACTCTACCATCTTGGCTCCTCCTCCTCTATTTCTTATTTTCAGTTTCTTACTGTCTACTGGGTTCTTCCCTTCTGTCTTCAAGTATAACTGTTTCCACAACCTTAAAAAAAGCCTCACTTAATCCTTCTATCTCACTAATGGTCACTAAGGAGCTATTCTGTTTATTGCTTCATGGTAGATATGGTCCTGGGCATTTCCGGGGACAGTGATGCAGGAAGGAGGAGAAACCAACAGGGAGGAGTTGGACAGATAGCTCAGCATGGCTCCTCTCCAGGGGGTACCCAGATTGGTGAAGTTTTACGAGACCATGGCTAGGCAGCTAGCAGTGCGTTTTATAGATGCCACTGCAGCTGATGTAGGTCACCCATCTGATGACAAATCAAATAGATATTCATATTAGTGCTTGATGGAGAACTCCAAACTTAATCCTGAGTATGAAACCTAAATATGAAAGGATTAAATTGTTTTACTAAAAGTAGAATAAAACCATGGATGAACAGCAGCATCAACAAAAATCCGCAAGAATTTCCTGCACACAAGAAACAGACACAGTGAAAGTCAAAGAGTAAAGAAGAAAACTGCAGTCTGCTGTGTTTTAGTCACCTAATCAAGAGTTTAATCAGTCTTAGATTATGCAACAATTAAAGCTGATGAATTCAAATAAATAACCAGGGAAACTAAATTATGTTTAAAGGCATCATCGATGGTGAATAATTAACTCAACTAAATATGTATGCACCACAAAATATAGTGACTTAAGTTCTTTTAAAAGAAAAACTTACATGAATTGCAAGGCAGACATTTTAATTTTTCTGTCTGAAAATTGGATAAATCCATCAGAAAGCTAAGCAAGGATGAAAATATAAAGTTTACTTTAGTGAAAGATAATCAAAGAGAAAAGTCCCTAGCAGGGAATTGCCTTAGAAAGGCTCCTAGAGAAGTGAGATTTGAGCTGAGTCTTGAAGGAAGCTGGGGAAACTAATAGATGGAAGTGAGAGGACAGCATTCCAGGAAGGGAGGACAATAAGTGCAAGTCATGGAGACAAGAAATGGAGTATCATGTAAAGAACTCAAGAGTAACTTCTTTGGAGTAGGATCTGAGAGTATGTGGAAGGGACCTGGTTGTAAAAGGTTTTAAATACCAAATAGAGAACATTATATTTGATCCTGGAGGTAATAGGGAACCACTTACTGAGAAGGCCCTGTGCAATATGAGAAAAACTCATACTTCTTGGATAAGCTAGAAGTCATTAACTACAATCTTTTCAGTTAGATGGAAGACCACAAGGCCTTACTGTATGCCCTTCTACTGCATCCTAGGTTCTGTATTGTTTGTGCCTGACACTAGACATAGACTTGTTTTTTGTGTGGATGGACAGGTCAGATACCTGTGAATGATTACAGACCTCTTCCAGGTAACTCAGTAATGCTTTAGTACTTGATGCGATCATCCCTTAACAGGAACATATTGGAAGATGACACCATCCACTGGGAATCTATCTTCAATCTTGGCTCTTTATTAGATGTCCCTTAATAGAGTAGTATGCAAGCATCTCTTTGTATGTCTGTTTTTGTCTTACCTAATATTTATTATCAAAGGGTTAATTATAATATATATCATAATATAATATATTATATTATAATAATATTTAAAATAAATGAATAAATATATGATATATAATATATATAATATAATAAACAGGATTAATTCTGTTTTATATCTTCCAAAGAATTAGTGAATCCTCTTTATAGATGAATGGGAGACACTTTATTGGAAAATAACCTGTAATGCTGTGTTCTACCTAATCAAATGCTTTTGTAATTAATAAAGTTAATCTTATACTATCAGTTAACTATGAAATGTAAATGTATTGTCCATTTTTAATGTCACTTGTGAAACCCTGCTTATTGCACTCCATACTATCATCAAGTATACTTTTGATTCTTGTATAGATATCTCATAAACCTTTGATTTAGCTGAGAGAATAGACATCTAGATGGGTTGATGTTTCCTGTCACCTTTTTTGATATTAATAAGGTCTTAAGTTTTTAATGGCTTTGGTATTTCTTCCTTCTTCACCTACCTTATACTTCAGTCCCTTAATACTTTCACAGTTACTTTGTCTCTAGCACAGATCTCTTCTCTATATATTTGGTTCAGTTCTACTGCTTTTCTATATTTGTTCTCCATAATTCCATTTTTACCTTATAAGCACATCTAGGACTATGTGTGGTGTATCTGTCATCTTTGATGGAGAAAACAGTTTATATAGATATTTTCCACTTTTCTTATGTTTGTAGTCCTTTGATTTTTGTCCTTTAATACCTTTTGGATAACTTTTTAGTTGGATATCTTGTTAATCCATCTTTAAAATGAGTTTTGTCTTCCACTCTTCAGGTTTGCTTGATTAGAAGATACTGATAACGCACATGCTTGTCTATCATCGTTTATCATATGTTCTATTTCATTATTACTTTTGGAAGCCATCTCTCTTTGTTTGGCAAGTGTGGCAGATGTTTCTTAAGATATTTTGTAGGCCCTCTGTTGCAGCAATTGTATGTTGCTTTAAAACTTCTTGATCAATTATTATATTATTACTATTTTTATTTTCACTTATTTTAACATTTAAATATTTTAAATAGGTCATCATTTCATTTATTCACCATATCCTTTTCATTATTATTCTTTTTAATTTTTTACTAATTCTGGTCTTACCTCATCAATTTTATGGCCCACCTATACATGGCTAACTTAGGAGGTATTTTCATGTCAATAATAAGTTTTTTCCTCTCTGTTATAATTTATTTCATTCTCTTTGGTGGTACCTAGTACTCTACATATTTAGCACCTGCTGATTCTTTTTTTTTTTTAAGAAAATGTTCAGGACCCAGAGGCATGAGACTTTTATATAATCTATAGGTCTTTGGCTTCTCTTATTTCTTTTTCCTGAATGAGACCATCCCATATTCACCTTTTTCTGGTTTCTTATTGAAGTGTTCAAACCCCTTCCCATCTCCACCAAAGTCAGCGTATGCTGACTACATCTGGAAGGCCTTATCAAATTCTTCATAGAATATTTCTACTCCTTCATCCTCAGCAATCAGTGTTGGTAAATAAACCATAATTATTTTCATGGTAGATGTTTTGCAGCTGATTATCATTAATATTGACAAATACATGACCAATATCCAATGAAATAATGTTACTTATTGCCTTTGGGCATATTATAAAATCCATTCAGCCAATTCCTTTGTTTACCTTTGCAAGAAGTAATTGTGAGCTATCCTTCCATCTAGATGCAATTTCCTTATTTCTTTTGATATCATATATAGCAACAGTATCCAAATTTATATGATTCAGCTCTTCCAGCAATATGTCCACTCAGTCATAGTCATTGGGCAAGAGTCTCACATTTAGAGCAGTATCAGTCAAACTGAAATGTACCAGTGGTTCAAAAACTATGAACCTCTGTTAGTCTGTAGTTTGGAAAACAACCAAACTATATGTAGCAAGTTTGCGCTTTTATTTGAAACCTTCTTTTTATTTCTTATGTGTGTGTTAGATTATATTTTTGAATGAATACTAAGTTCATAGTAAAAGGAAAATTAAAATTCAAAACAAAAAGAAAATTATTCAACATTTTTCATTCTTACTTTTGTTTGATTGTGCAGTGTCCCTTTCTCTGAATCTTTCAGGTTTCCCCTACTCTCATCTATTTGTTTGTAATAGAGCTTTGTTACTGACATAGCAGTTTGACATTGGCTAAACCAATTAACCACTGGGATCTTATTTGTAAAATGGGAGAGTTGGACTAATAAGCCTAAAGATTGCTTTTAATTCTACTATTCCTAAATGTTAAGAAATCAAAATCTCAGGTATCATTTTGTAATATTCAGTTCATTTTAACAACTGGTACTGGGGGATGCAAAGACCAAAATATGGCCACTTTTTTCCAGAAATCCACATTTTAGTCAGAAGAGGTGGGGGAGAACAATGTAAACAAAATACATACAAAATAAAGATGGGGAAGACTAACAATTGGGGGAATCAGGAAAAGCCTCACATAGAAAGCACTTGAGCTCAACGTAGAAAGGAGATAGGAGTTTCCAGAGGCAAACTTGAAAGCATGGGGAACAGCTTATGTGTGTCAAGATTTTGAGACAGGAGATGTAATATTGAATAAATTTAACAGAATAGAAAGTAGACTGCTTTGGTACATGAGGGAGTTATATAAAATTAGTCAGGAAAGATAGGTTGGAAAAAAAGTTGTGAAAAGCTTTAAATGTCACTTAGAGGTTCATATTTTATCCTAGAGCAGAGATTTTTAACTTTGTTTCATTGACCTCTTTGGCAGTCTGGTGAAGTCTATGAACTCTTTAGAATAATATTTTTAGCGTATAAAATAAAATGCATAGAATTACAAAGGGGATCAATTATATTGAAATAGAATTATTAAAATATTTAAAAGCTGAATTTACTAGAGCTCCTGTCCTAGAAGTCATAGGGAACAAGTGAAGCACCTTGAGCAGAAGAGTATTGTAGTAGGAACATTAAATTTTGTAGTTATATGGGGGATGATCGATAAGTAGAGAAGTTAGATGTGACAAAACCAGTTAGAAGGTTGTTGCATTAATGAAGAAAGTCTGGATTATTGTGTATTTGGTGTGAGTGAAGGGAATTGTTAAGGTAGAATATGCAAGACTTGGCACCTCATTGAATATGAGATTGAGGGACTGAAGAATTAAGGATGGCTCCTAGTTGTAAATCTGAGTGACTGAAAGAATGTTGGTACCATTGACAAAGGTTAGGAAGTTAGAAGGAAGGGTAGGTTTTAGGAAGAATGATAATGAGTTATGTTTTGGACATATTGGAGTTTCAGTGCCTATGGGATGTCTACATCTAGATAGGGATTAATAAAAGAAGTCATCAGAATATTAGCAGAGATGGTCAATAAGTGTGTCACAAGGTCATTTATAACTGGTTTAAGTATTGTATTGGTTTAACATTTCCTAAGCATTTTACATGTTACCTCATTTGATCTTCATAGCTACTCAGAGGAAGTAGCACGTTTTTAGCCCCATTTTACAGAAAAAAGGAATTGGAGGTACAGAGAGCTTAGGTGACTAACTCATGTCCGTACGACTATTAAGTTTCAAAAACAGGATTTGAACCCAGATATCTCTGTATTTCCATTGCTCTTCCTACTTATTATCCTGCCTCCCTAAAATATGACCAGTTTGGAGAGAAGCTACAATGTGGATAATTGTTTTTAACATATTTATATGTATTTTTCATGTCATAAAACTTAAATATTTCAAACTTTTTTCCAGGTTAACTGTGCTAAAGAAGAAGCATCAAAATACTGTGGAAAGGAAAATGATTTGACAAAAGCATATTTATTCCGGTAACTTGTTTTATATATGTAAAAAGTTTTATATATGTAAAAAATATGTAAAAAGTAGAAAAGTAGAAACTTGTTTTATATATGTCTCATAGTGAAAAGTAAGGGGTAAAAGTAGAAAAAAAAGTAGAAAAGTAGATAAAGGTAAATTTTAAGTTTTGAGATTAAAATACATAATTTCATTATGTATTGCAATTTTTTAGACAAAAAGAATAATACTCTCCATAAAGGTTAGACAGTCAGCCAATAAATATTTTTAAGTGCCTACTATGTTCTAAGTACTATGCTAAATTGTGAGGATACAAATATGAAAAAGAAAGACAGTTCCTGTCCTCAAGAAGCTTACAGTCTACTGAGGAAAGAGAACACATAGGAGGAAAATAAAAAGCAAGGCCAGATAGGAGGAGGAAGGGAAGGAACATAGTGTGGAACCATGATGAAGTCATGTGTAACAGAGGTTGAAAAGAGAATATGACATGACTTTTTAATATCTAAAGTATAGTATCTTTCCTTTTTAGGAACTAGTCTTCAAAGAACAGTAATTTTTGATCCATTTAATGGGTGTGCAATGTCTGACTTTTAAAAAAATTACCATGCATCATGTTTTATCAAGACATTATATATTCTTTAGCATATTGTTTTGTAGAGAGTACACATTTAATTTTTTAGTTGAACTTAACATTTCATTAATAATATATGTTGTTTCGTATTATATGTTGGTACAAGTTTTCTTCTGAACATAAGCATTCTGACATAATTTCTTACCTTAAGTCTCTTACTTGTTGTCCTCTAAGATCCCTTCTAGTTATAAATCTATGACTTTACTGAGTAGATTTATTTAAGTCTCTACTCTATAGTGATAAAACATTTGGAATCATTTTATTCATAAAAATTAAAAAAAGCAAGTGTGTTGCAAACCATTTTGGTGACTCCAAACATAACACCATATTCTTTAGGATACGATCTGTCATTTTCATAGAATAGAACATTTCATATTGCTAATAAAATATTCTTTCTAATCCAATGAATACTGTCTCCTATTATTTATAGAACATTGCAAGTAGTAGATAGAAAGTTTAGAGAAAACATGGCAAATGAAACTTGATTAATTTGAAATAGTATTATTACATATAGTTTTGGGATTGATGTAATAAATCCTTTATAAATGATTTTTAAATGATAATTTGTATGAAGTGTTCATTAATACTAAGTTTAGTCAAAAGTAATAAGTAATTTCAAATACTACATGAATTCTCATTTTTTTTTGACAGAGGGAACATATTACTCAGAGAATTCCCCACTGATACTTTGTTTGATGTGAATGCCATTATAGCTAATGTTCTCTTGTAAGTAGAAGTAAAAATGAATTCATTTGTTACTTTTTAAAAGTTGTCTTATATTGATTTAAACTTGATTTTGATAGTTGGGTTTTTTTTTTGAGATTTGTAAGTTATTAATGATAAAATGTACAGGGCCTGTATCTGTTTTGGTAAGTAGGTTCTAAACTAAAAATGTATTGAGGTATATCAAACAGGTATTTAGTATGTCTTATTTTTTAAATCATCATGGTTTTTCCTCTTATCTCTCTGCATTTCCTTCCCCCTCCCAGAGTTCTCCCATATAACAGATATATCACATAAAACAAATAGTATTTTTAAAAGGCAGGTAAAAAGAAAAAGAGGTGAAAAATGTCAGCACAGCTGATCAATACATTGAACAAGTCCAAAAGCATGTGCAGCGTCCAACATCTGTGGACTTCTCACCTCCAGGAAGGAGTGGGCTGGAGGTGTCCTCTCTTATCTCTTCATTTGAGTCATGTTTGACCTTTATAATTTTGCTACGTTCACTGGTATTTGTTTGTGTTTTTGTTTCCATTTGCATTTTTGTAGTAATTGTGCATAATTTTCTTGCTTCTGCTTACTTCTCTCTGCTTTAGTTCATGCAGTTCATTCTGTGCCTTTCTTTATTCATCACATTCATCTTTCCTTACAGCTCAGTAATATTCCAATACATTCATGTACCATATATTTTTTAGCCATTTTCCAATTGTTGGGCATTTACTTTGTTTCCATTTCTTTGCTAGTACAAAAACTGCTGTTATAAATATTTTGGTGTTCATGGGGGCTTTCCTTTTATCAATGACTTTCTTGGGGTATAAGCTCAGTAACAGAGTCTCTGGGTCAAAGGGTGGGGACATTTTAGACACTTTATTTGATTAATTCCAAATCATTTTCCAAAATGATTGTGCAAGTTCCAAAACAATTCTACAAACAATATATTAGTAGGTATTGTCACCCCACAACTTCCCCAAAGTTATTGTATTTTTGATCATTTTTGCCATTTTACACATTATAGGAAAAACTTCAGGATTGTTCTGTTTTTTATTTCTCTATAGGGATATGGAATATTCTTTCATGTGGTTTATAGTTTGCAAATTTTTTTTGAGAGCTGTTTATATCCTTTGACCTGTTATCAGTTAGGGAATGGCTGTTAGTCACATATTAGTTTATCTGTTATTTTTGAAAAGTTACTTCTTTTGTTTATTCTTTTTTTATTTTTGCTTTTATTTTCAGTTAATGTTCAGGATTTCTATTTTGATATGTAATTGGGAATTTTTAATTTGTTGGAGTTTTTTAGGTATTTTTAGTTGCATGCCTAGCTTGTTGATCTGCCCTGTCTGTTTTATTGGGAATGTGTTTATAGATAAAAAATTTCCCCTAAACTCTGTTTTGACAGTATTCCCAAAATTTTGCTTTGTTGTCTTATTTTTTGTCAGTCTTTAATAAAATAATTGATTTTATGATTTGTTCTTTTACTCATTTAAGATAGTTACTTAACTTCCAATTAAGTTTAATCTTTGCTTCAGATCCTCTTTATTAAATATAATTTTTATAGCATTATATGGCATTTTATAGCATTCCATTCATGGCTTATAAATAGACATGATCCTTTTTATTCTCATTCAGTATTCTCCAGAAATCTCAGGTTCTTTATTTCTCTTAAAAAAATTTTATATAGATTCATCAAAGTCTAAGACGGGTTAATTGATATTCCCCACGTTTATAGTTTTATTGTCTCCTTTAACTCATTTAACTTGTCCTCTGTGAATCCAGATACTGAGTCATTTGGTGCATATATGTGTGATACTTTGCTTTTTAATAAAATGTAGTTTCCATTTATTTTTTTAATGATTTTTGCTTTTGCTACCTCTGTCTTTTTTATTTCAGCTGAAGCACAATAGATTCTGTTTTAGCTCCTCTGTATTCAGTGTGTTTCTTGCAAATGATATATTGTTAGATTCTAGTTTCCAATCCATTTTTATATTCTCTTCCATTTTATGGATGACTGTTCTATATTTCCCTTCATCCTGTTTTCTTATATTTTCCTTTTCTTTTCTTTTTTCCTATTTAAGAATTTATTTTGCCTCTGACTAATCTTTACCTTAATGTACTCTCTCTTCTCTTTCTCCCCTCCCCTTCCCTTAACCTCTTTCCTTCCTTTTTCCCTTTTGAGTGAAATGTATTTCTGTACCCAGCTCTCTGTGTATGTGTATTCTTCCATTCTTTAACCTGCTCAGATGTGAGTCAAGTTCATGTATTGCCCACTACCCCTTCCTGTTCTTCCCTTCTATTTGTATAAACTTTTCCTTTCATGCTCCGTTTAAGTGAGATAATTTTCTCCTTTCTTCTTTCCCTTCCCCTCCACACCTCCCTGGCCTCCAGTTCCATATCCCCTCCCTTTCCATTCTTCTTTTACAATCAACAAGATGTAACAGAATAATTCCTAGGTTTATTAAATGAAGTCTTCTTTTTATGAACCCTAATGAAGAGAAAGTTCTAAAGGGATACATGTTATCATCTGTCCACATAAGATTATAAACAGTTTATCCTTTAGTTCCTTATGATTGCTTCCTCATCTTTACCTTTTTATGTTTCTCTTGACTCCTGTCATTTATATGCCAGATTTTTTACTAGCCTTTTGTCTTTTCAGGGATGCTTAGAACTCCTCTATTTTAGCAGAGGGCATTTTTTTCTTTTGTAGAATTATTCTTGCTTGTAAAACTAAATCTTAGGGGTTTTTTTGGAATATATATTCCAAACTTTCAACTTCTTTATGATATTAAATCTTGTGTGATTCTGACTGTGATACTTTGCTACTTTTAATTCTTTCCTTCTGGGTGTTAGTGGTGTTTTTTCCTTGACTGGGAGCTCTGAATTTTGACTCTTGCTGTCACCTACAAATTCAAGAGTTTCACATTCATGAACTCTGAAATTTCCTCATCTGATCACAGATCTATTGATATTCCACCTCTCCTTCTGTCTTCCAAAAAGTCTTATTCTTTGTCAGCAGTGTGACCCCCAATCTCTGACCCTTCATTTCTCTCGTAGGATATCACCCCAGGCCTAGTTATACTCTCTTCCTTTCTCCATCTTGACCCCTTGGTAAACCTCTACACTGTTCTCTTTTCTTGAGTTCTTTGTCCAGTTATCATATAGCCAGTCTTGCCCTGTCAGGTCACAGCTTGGATCACTTCCATCATATATTGTCTTCACTCCTATGCCTATGAAACCATTCTAACTAAAAAATTGTGATAAAAGGTAATCCTTATATGTCTTCCTAATTAACTCATTATTACACCTACCATTGCAGCTTTTCCAAACTTTTTCATCCTTTCTCAAACATCCCTTGGTTCCTCTTCCTCCCATCCTCTCAGTTGAGAATCTTGACTCATATTTTACTGAAAAAAATTGGGGCTATTCACAGAAAGCTCTCACTTTTTCTCTCTTCCTCGTCTTCACATTGCCTTCAATCACTATCTACTTCACCCTATCTTTCACAAGAAATGGCCCTTTTTCTTGCCAAGACCTCTCATTTTATCACATCTTCTCCAAAATATTGCCTTCTCTGTCATCCCCACTCTCTCACTTATCTTCAGTCTCTATCTGTCTACTGGCTGCTTCCTCATTGCCTACAAATATACCCCTGTCTCCCCCATTCTCAAAAAATCCACACATGATCAGTCCATCCCCACCATCAACCTATATGTCTCCTGCATTTTGTGGCTAAACTCATTGAAAGGCCATTTGTAATAATAATAATTTCCTCACTTTTCACTTTCTTGTTAACTTTTTTAGTCTCCCCAAGGTTACTAACAATTGCCAGATCTAATGGGATTTTACCAGTCCTCATTCTTCCTGACCTCTCTCTTTGATCCTATCATTTATCCTTTTTACCTTGATATTGTCTTTTCTGTAGGTTTTCAGAACACCATTCTGTCCTGATTCTCATACTGCCTATCTCCCCACTCCTTTTCTTTTTTAGATCTTCATCCAGGAAAAGGCCTACTAATCATGGATGCTCCGTAGGACCCTTTTGTCTTTTCCTACCGTACTATTTCCCTTTGTAATCTCATTAATTGTCATGGATTAAGTTATCATGGATTAAATCATCATGCTAATGATTCTCAGATTTGGTCATTTAATGCTAACATTTTTGCTGACTTCCAAGTTTCTCATCTCCAACTGGATATCCTGTAGACACTTTAAATTCAACATGTCTAAATCTGAACTCGTTATCTTTCCTCTCAAAACCTCTCCTCTTCCAAGCTTCCCTATTACTGTTGAGGGTACCACCATATTCCCAATCACCAAGGCTTGCAATTTAGGTGTCATTCTAGACTCCTCACTCTTTCACATATCCTTGCTCCCCCAAATCCAATCTATTGCCAAGGCCTACTTCTAAGTTTTTCTTAGTAACATCTTTTATGTATGTCTTTTCCTCTTATGTGACATTGCCATCAACCTGGCCTAGGCCCTGATCATCTCATACCATGATTACTGCAATAATAGTCTGCTTGTTGTTCCCCCTGCCACAAATACCTCCCCACTCCAATAACTTCAACCCAAATGCTGAAACCATCATCCTAAAGTGAAAATCTGATCATGCCACCCCCTTCTCACTACTCAGTATACTGCAGTGATTCCCTATCACCTCTTGGATGAAATAGAAAATGCACTTTTTTGACCTCAAAGCCCTTCATAACCTGTGTGATCATCTTATAACTTACATGCCCCTTGACCCTGAACTCTCCTTTCATATGGCCTTCCCCACATCCCCCTTCCTCCTATACACAGTGATTCAGTGGTGCTGGTGTCTTCACTCTGGGCATTTTTACTGGCTGTCCATTAGACCTCTGACTTCAAGTACTAACTAAAAATCCCGCCTGGGGTGTAGGGTGTGTTCATGTAGCATAGTGATATCACTATCACTAAGGACAACAACCAACCAACCAAAGAACCAAAATCCCACCTCCTTCCTGATCCCTTTAATTTTAGTGCCTCTTTCTATCCTTCATCTCTAGTTTATCCTATAAATAATTTGTTTGTTCAGTTATTTGTACAATGTCTTCCCCATTAGGTTGTGAACTCCTTGCAGCCTTTTGCCTTTTTTTGTACTGTAATATAATAGCACTTAGCACACCACCTGGCACATAGAAGGTGCTAAATAAATATCTATTGACCATTAAAATATAATTAGAAAAAGTAGTAGAAACAAAAAAAAAATGTGATTCCATCCTTACACAAAGTAGTATTTTAATTTTTGAGTTAATTTTTGTATTTTGGTACCCAAGTGCTTATTGAGTGTCATTATGATTAATGTGTCTTGGAAAACTGAGACTGCAAGAAAGAGGTGGGCAGGGGAATAAGTATTTATTGAATGCCTATTATTATATTTGAGGTACTATGATAAGAATTTTACAAATATTATTTTATTTGATCTTCATCTGGGAGGTTGATAATGATTATTATCCCCATTTTACAGTTGAGGAAATTGAATCAGATGGAATTTTACATCATTTGACTAAGGTCACGTAGCTAGTAAGTGTCTGAAGCCAGATTGGAATTCATGTCTTCTTGACTCCAGGACAAACATTTTATCCATCATATGACCAAGCTGTTTCTAAAGGGTTCAAAAGATAACTTAAATAATGTTTTTAGTACTACTTTATACAACAGGTAGTAAATTTAAGGAACTTACAAGGGTAGTATATATACAAGGTAGTATAATCTGAAAATAAAAATATATTAAAGATTTTACATGTTAATGGACGATAATTTTCCAAGGGGTTATTTGAGAATATTAGGATAATGTGCTTTAGTACATATTTTAACTAGAATATTGGCAAATTATCCTTTATGTAGAGTGCATTTCTTTCTCACTTCCTTGGTCTATCGAATTGAAAGTGATTTTTTTTCTCATCAAATTTGGTAGAAGACTTTTGATTTTTTCCTTGGCCTCTATTATATCTTACTTTATATTAGAATTTATTTGTATACATGTTACATCTCCACAAAATTAAAAAATACCTACAGGGCAGGAGATTATAATTTTTATCTTTTTATCGCTAGTACCTACTAGTGCCTTACTTTAGTTATAAAATTTAAAGAATATTGAGTTGAATTGAATAATATCATGGAAGACAATCTTGCTGTCCTATGAGCTGTACCTTGTTGTCACTGTAAGAACTAGACTACTGATTAGGATTATGGATCTTACCAGTTAGAGTAATTCTGATTTTATTGTTATTGATTAGTGTTAAAACTAAATAGGAGGTGGTACAATTGTTTTGTAATTTTTAAATTGGTTCTCTTTGCCACTCTTATGGAATCAGAAGTTTGAGATAAATTGACTTAATTGTTTTATCTTACTCTTTTTTGGAAGTAATGCATATAAACTAAATTTTTTTTTCTTTCACAGTGCACTTCTATTTAATGAAATAAAATACGTTACTTCACTAGAGGACTTTGAAAATATAGAAAATGCTATGAAGGGAAAAACTAATATTGCCCTCATATATGTAAGAGCAATTGGAACACCAGGTACTAAGTAAAAACTTTTAATTTTGTTGTGTTACTATATTTGTGTAACTGTACAGAAGGTAAGTAAAATAGATTATGATCATAGTGTCAAACTTGAAAATATATTTTGTAGATCTTGTCTACTTTCTTTGTTATTCTGTGGCATTTAATTAATATTGACTAATTACAGTAGAGTTGCATCTTTTTTCCTTTTGTTTATTAAATTATTTTTTTCAGTATTCTACAATCACTTTCATATGTCTTAGATCTTTTTTCTCATCCCTCCCCACTTCCTCTCTGAGATGGTGTACAATCTTATGTAGGTTCTACACATCATTCCTATTAAATACATTTTCACCTTGGTCGTGTTGCAAAGAAGAATTAAAATGAATGGGAGAAGTCATTAAACAAAATAAACAATACATAATACAAAACAAAATGGTCTGCTTCATTCTACAATCCAATTCTGTAGTTCTTTCTCTGGATGTGGAAGGCATTTTGCCTGAAGAGTCCATTGGGAATTTTTTAAGTCCTTGAATTGCAATGAAGTACAAAGTCTACTAGAAAAATTCCTCACACACTGTGGTTGTTGCTGTGTACAAAGTTCTCCTGGTTCTGCTTCTTTCACTCAGCATCAGTTCAGAAAAATTTTTTCAGGCTTCTCTGAAGTCTTCCTGTTCATCATTTCTTATAGCACAATAATATTCCATTACATCCATATACCACAGTTGCTCTCCAGAATAATTGGATCAGCTCACAGCTCCACCAAAAATGAATTAGTGTTCCAACTCTCCCACATCTTCTCCAACATTTATCATCTCCCTGTTTTGCCATGTTAGCCAATCGAATAGGTGGGTTGTGGTACCTCCGAGTAGTTTTGATTTGCATCTCTCTAATCAATAGTGATTTAGAGCATTTTTTCATATTACTGTAGATAGCTTTAATGTCTTCTAAAAAGTGATAAAGCTAACATTTCTGGTACCATATTGAATAATAGTGATGATAATGGACATACTTGTTTAACCCCTGATGTAATTAGAAATGCATCTAGCTTATCCCCATTGCATATAATGCTTGCTAATGGTTTTAGGTAGATATTGCATATTATTTTATGGAAAGTTCCATTTATTTCTATGCTCTCCAGTGTTTTCAATAGGAATGGGTGTTGTATTTTGTCAAAAGCTTTTTCTGCATCTATTGAGGTAATCATGTGGTTTCTGTTAGTTTTGTTGTTGACATGACCGATAATACTAATAGTTTTCCTAATATTGAACCAGCCTTACATTCCTGGTATAAATCCTACCTGATCATAATGTATCATTCTCGTGATAAGTTTCTGTATTCTTTTTGTTAATATCTTATTTAAAATTTTTGCATCTATATTCATTAGAGAAATTGGTCTATAGTTTTCTTTCTCTCTTTTGGCTCTTCCTGGTTTAGATATCAGAACCATATTTGTATCATAAAAAGAATTTGGTAGGACTCCTTCTTTGGCAGTTTTCCCAGATATTCTATGTAGTATTGGATTTAACTGTTCTTTAAATGTTTGATAGAATTCACTTGTAAATCCATCTTGCCCTGGAGATTTCTTCCTAGGGAGTTCATTGATGGCTTTTTCAATTTCTTTTTCTGAGATGGGGTTATTTAAGTATTCAACTTCCTCTTCTGTTAATCTGGGCAATTTATATTTTTTAAAAATAATCATCCACCCCATTCGGATTGTAGAATTTATGGGCATACTCTTGGGCAAAGTAATTTCTAATTATTATTTTAATTTCCTCCTCATTGAATGTTAGTTTACCCTTTTCATTTTTGATATTGGTAATTTGGTTTTCTTATTTCTTTTTTTAAATCAAATTGACCAAAAGTTTATCCATTTTATTGTTTTTTTCATAAAACCAACTCTTAGTTTTATTTATTATTTCAGTAGTTTTCTTAATTTCAGTTTTATTTATCTCTCCTTTGGTTTTATTTGGTATTTTCTTGGGGATTCTCAATTTGTTCTTTTTCTAACTTTTTTCAGCTACATGCCCAATTCATTGATCTCTTTCTTTATTTTATTCATGTAAGCATTCAAAGATATAAAACTTCCCCTAAGAACTGCTTTTGCAGTATCTCATAAGATTTGATAGGTTGTCTCATTATTGTCATTCTCTTGAATGAAGTTGTTGATTGTTTCTATGATTTGTTGTTTAATCTACTCATTCTTTAGGATTAGATTATTTAGTTTCTAATTAATTTTTGGTCTATCATTCCATGGTCTTTTATTACATATAATTTTTATTGCATTATGATCTGAGAAGGATGCATTCACTATCTCTGTCTTTCTGCACTGGACTGTGATGTTTTTATGCCATAGTACATGGTCAGTTTTTGTATATATGCCATGTGGCACTGAGAAAAAGGTGTATTCCTTTCTTTCTCCATTCATTTTTCTCCAGAGATCATATCTGCATTATCTAGAGTTTTATTCACTCCTTAACTTATTTATTGTTTATTTTGAGGTTAGATTTATCAAGTTCAGAGAGGGGGAGGTTGAGGTCCCCTGCTAGTATAGTTTTGCTGTCTTTTCCTTTCTGTAACTCCCTTATCTTCTCCTCTATATCACTTGAAGCATATATGTTTAGTAATGAAATTGCTTCATTGTCTATGGTGCCTTTTAGTAGGATATAGTTTCCTTCCTTATCTCTTTTGATTAGATCTATTTCTGCTTTTTCTTTATCTGAGATTAGGATTGCTACCCCTGCTTTTTTTTTCATCAGCTGAAGCACAATATATTTTGCTCCAACCTTTTGCTTTTACCCTATGTGTATGCCCTCGTTTCAAATGTGTTTCTTGTAAACAACATATTGTTGGATTATGGTTTTTAACTGTCTGTCTCCATTTTATCAGAGTTCATCCCATTCACATTCACAGTTATGATTATTATCTGTGTCTTTCCCTCTATCTCCTTTCCCCCTGTTTATGCTTTTAGTACTCCCTTCTACCTTTCCCTCCACAATAGAGTTTTAATTTTTGACCACCACCTCCCTTAGTCTTCCCACCCTTCTTTCAGCTCCCCTCCCTTTTACTCCCTTTTTCCCTTGCTACTTTTCCCCTCCTTTTTAGCTTCCCCTCCCTTTTCTTTCCCCCTTTCCCTCCTAGTGCCTACAGAGCTAATTATATTTCTATACTTAACTGAGTTTGTTGTTCTCTCCTTCAACCAAATCAGATGAGAGTAAATCTCAAACAATGCTCATCTCTGTCCTCTCTTTCCCTCTACTATAATATGTTTATGTGCCTCTTCCTGTGATGTAATTTACGTTTTCCTGCCTCCTCCTTTTCGCATCTCCCATGATGTGAGCCAAGATGGTAGAGTGAGAGCAACTACTCACCTAAGCTCCAAGACATACTCCTTCAGATACCTCTACAAAGAAAATCGGAGTGGATTTTGGAGGGACGGAATCCAATAGGAGAGAGACTGTGGCAGATTTCTAGCCCAGGACAGACTGGAAGGTCAATGGGAAGGATCTGCTGTGCAGGGCTGGAGGAGTACACAGTGCACAGTGCACAGGCTGTACCAGTGCTTTCCCTGCTGTGGCAAGGCTGAGCAGGAAGCCCCTGAAATTGCAGATGTGCTGTGAATTCTCAAACATATCAGCTCAGGATGGGATTCCAGTGAAACTGAGGGTGAGAGAAGCACAGCACCCCAAGTAATTGCAGCAGCCACTTCTGAGACTATTAGCTCGCAAATTAAATATCTATAAGTCACCTACTTGAACTTCCAGGAGTCAAGATGGCGGAGTGATCAGTAATTGCTATCTCCCTCCCCTTGTTGACCTTGAAGAGCTCAGAGAATATTTCCCCAGGAAAAATCCTGGCACAGTGGGATCAGCAGAACGGGTAAGCAGTCTCTTAGCCTGTGAAGCTAGCAAAATCATAAAAGGAGGGTCCCTCTTGCTGTTACTGAAGGGGACCAGTGTAGGACTAATTGAAAAAACAACTGACCTGGAAAATAGATCCAGGAGAGAAAATCTAAGGATTATCCGTCTAGCAGAAAGCCATGATAAAAAAAAGAGCCTGAAAAATATCCTCCAAGAAATCATCAAGGAAAATTACCTAGAAGTCCTAGATCCAGAGGGCAAAATCGTCATCAAAAGAATCCACCATTCACCTCCTGAAAGGGATCCCAAACTGAAAACACAAAGGCATATCATTGCCAAATTCCAGAACTATCAAGTGAAGGAGAAAATGCTACAGGCAGTCAGAAAGAAGCAATTCAAATATCGAGGAGCTCCAGTCAGGATCACACAGGACCTGGTAGTTTCTACATCTAAAGATGGAAGGAATTGGAATATGATATTCTGTAAGGCAAAGGAGCTAGGATTACAACCAAGGTTCACTTACTCAGCAAAGTTGAGCATAATATTTCAGGCAAAGAGATGGACATTTAATGAAATAAGACCTTCCTGATAAAAAGGCCAGAGCTCAATAGAAAATTCAATCTTCAAACGTAGGTCTCAAGATGGTAAACAGGGGGATAAAACAAGCTTGTTATTCAATATGAGCAAACTGTTTACATTCTTATAAGGGAAGATGATACTTGTTAATCTTGAGAATTGTATCTTATGATATATAAAAGGGATATGCGTAGAGAGAGCGGGCATAAAGTAAATGATGTAATGATAAAAATGTGATTTAAGGGATTGTAATGGGAGATGTGAAAAGGAGTTGCATCTTAAAGTGGAATTAGTCTCAAAAATCAGCATGTAAAGAAAAAAATCATGTTTTGTCAAAATGGCACCCTCTTTAGGAAATCTCCAAGTTTAACTGATTTTGTCAGGTGAGTAATGGAAGTTGGCAAGCCATGCCCTAAGTTTATCTCTGCTCATTTAATGGAATAGTGGATATAGAATTACTTGCACTATGTTAATTATTCTTCCTTTCCCTCTTTCCCTTCTTTCCTCCCTGGAGTCAGGAAGACCTAAGTTTAAATCCACCCTTAAACACTTACTAGCTATCTGATTTTGAGCAAGTCATTTAATCTCTCTTTGTCCCAGTTTCCTCAACTGTGAAATAGGGATAATAATAACATCTGACTCTTAGAGTGGTGAGGATCAAATGAGATAATATTTTGAAAGTGCATAGCACAATGCCTGTCACATATTATATATACTTAAAAAATTGCTTGTTTCTTTCCTTTTCTCTCTTTTTCACACTGTGTATAACTGAAGTCAGTTATGTTATGTTATGTGACTCCACTGAGTATGCTTTATCCTAGAAATTTGTTTGTTAGTTATTTATTTTCCCTATTTTTTCTCTTATTATTATGATTTACTTTTACAGCAGCCTTATGAGGTAGAGGAGCATAATTTTGCTGTTTCATGACAGAATAAATTGTAGGTTCTAAACTGTAGAACAAAGGTTTTTGTTGTAACAATTTTGAGACTCTGATTTATACTTGAGTCTGATCATATAACTCTAGATTATAGAAATTACATTTTTAAAAAATTGCATTTCTTTCCTGGATAGAATCATAATGAAATAGTTGTTGTGTAATGGCTATATATAGCATTATAAGAATTTGAATAAGGATTCCGCTGACAGTTTCCAGATTTTTTTATCTCAGGACCCTTTTACACTCAAAAATTGTAGAGGAGCTAAAAGAGTTTTTGTTTATGTGGGGTTTATGTATTGATTTTTACCATGTTAGAAATTAAGATGGATAAGATTTTAAAATATTTATTAAAAAGCCTTTAAAATAGCAATAATGAAACACAATATATTAACATGAAAAATAGCTGTTTTTCAAAACAAAAAATAACAAGAATAGTAGAATTGTTTTCTTTATTGTATTTTATTTAAATTTAGTATCTTACTTTTCCCCAATTACATGTAGAAACAATTTTCAACACTGTTGAGTTCAAAATTCTCACCATCCCTCCCCAACCCTAATTGAGAAGGCAAGCAATTTGATATAGGTTATATGTGTGTAGTCATGCAAAACATATTTCCATATTTGTAAAAGAAAACATAAACCAAAATAAAAACCAAGTAAAATAAAGAAATTAAAAAAGTATACTTTGATCTGTATTCACACTCCATCAGTTCTTTCTCTGGGGATGGATAGCATTTTTCATCATAAATCTTTCAAAGTTGTCTTGGATCATTATATTGATGAGAATAGCTAAATCATTCACAGTTAATCATCTTATATTATTGCTGTTACTGTGTACAATGTTCTAGTTCTCCTCATTTCACTTTGCATCAGTTCATCTAAGTGTTTCCAGGTTTTTCTGAGAGCATCTAGCATCATTTCTTATATCACTGTAGTATTCCATTACAATCATATACTAACAGATTGTTCAGCCATTTCTCATTTGATGGGCATCCCTTCTATTTCCAATTCTTTGCCACCAGGAAGAGCTGCTATAAATATTTGGGCATAATTCCAAATTTCTGTATAGAATGGTTGAATCATTTCACAGCTCCACCAACAGTACATCAGTGTGTCAGTTTTTCCACATCGCCTCCCAACATTTGTCATTCACCTATTCTGTCCTATTAGCTAATCTAATGGATATAAAGTAATACCTCAGAATTACTTTAATTTCCATTTTTCCAGCCAGTAGTGATTTATAGCACTTTTTAATGTGACCATTGATAGCTTTGATTCCTTCATCTGAAAACTGACAGCTCATATCTTGTGACTATTTATTATTTGGGAAGTGCTTACTTCTATAAACTTGACTCATTTCTCAATATATTTGAGAGATGAACCCTTTATCAGAGAAACTTGCTTCAAAATTTTTTCATCTTTGATTGCTACCTATGTTTTCCTCTCTCCTATTCCTTTCTTATTCTTTTCTTTCTCTCTTTTCACCCTGTTCTTCCTCAAGTATTTTGCTTCTGACTACTACCTCCTTCAATCCATCTTTCTTTCTATGAGCACACCCCTTCCCCCTTTTTGAATTGCCCTTCCCCTCCTACGTTTTCATAAGATAAGATAGATTTCTTTATCCAATTGAATGTGTATATTATTCTCTCTTTGAGCCAATTCCAGTGAGGCTAAGGTTGAATCATTCCCCACCATATCCCCCATCTTCCCCTCCACTGTAAAAACTCTGTCTTGCCTCTTTTATGTCAGATAACTCACCCCATTCTACCTTTCCCTTTCTCCCAATGCATGCCTCTTTCTCACCCCTAAATTTTATTTTTTAGTTATCTTTCCATCATATTCAACTCAAACCTGTGCCCTCTGTCTACATATACTCCTAATTGCTCTAACTAATGACAAAGTTCTTATGAGTTACAAGTATCATCTTCACATGTAGGAATGTGAACAGTTTAACCTTATTAAGTCTCCTATGACTTCTCTTTCCTGTTTACCTTTTATATCACCAAGGCAATACCCACAGCAGCATCCATGAATATGCATATTTTCAGGTTTGAATCACAAGATATAACAGATTCTCTTCATTAAAGACAGAACCAATACATTTATTTAAACACCAAAAAAATCCATCATAGTAACCAAGAAGTCAATAGACATTATAAGGCCTTCACACAAACCAACTCCTTTAAGCAAAATCACTCCCTCTCTCACTCACAGCTAGCTGCTTGCTTCCTCTCTCTTTCCCAACTCTACCTGCTCTGTCTCACTTCCTCTCAGCTCTGCTCCACCCTTCCTCTCCACACCTTCCTGCTCCTGTGACTTAGACTCATGTGACTCAGACTTCCGTACTTAAGCAGGTCATATACGCCTATCAATGGATGGGAGAGATCTCTCATTCCATTAACAATATGCCTTTTTATGGTTCTCTTGAATCTGTTATTTGAAAGTCAAATTTTCTATTCAGCTCTGGTCTTTTCATCAGCAGTGCTTGAAAGTCCTTTATTTCATTGAATATCTATTTTTCCCCCCAAAGGATTAAACTCAGTTTTTCTGGATAGGTGATTCTTGGTTGTAATCCTAGCTCTTTTGCCCTTTGGAATATCATATTCCAAGCCCTCTGATCATTTAATGCAAAAGCTTCTAAGTCTTGTGTTATCCTATGACTGTGACTCCATCATACTTGAATTGTTTCTGATTGCACTATTTTCTCCTTAACCTTGGAGCTCTAGAATTTGGATGTAATATTCCTGGGATTTTTCATTTTTGGATTTCTTTCAGCAGGTGATTGTTGGATTCTTTCCATTTCTATTTTACCCCCTGGTTCTAGTTTGTTATGGCAGTTTTCCTTGATAAACTGTTGAGAGATGGTGTCTAGGCTCTTTTTTATCATAACTTTTAGCATATCCAATAATTTAAAAATTTATCTGTTTCAGATTTATTTTCCAGGTCAATTGTTTTTCTGAGATATTTCATATTGTCTTCTGTTTTTTTCATTCTTTTGTTTTTTGTTGTTTCTTGATGTTTCATAGAGTAATTAACTTCCACTTGCTCAAGTCTAATTTTCTAAGGAACTATTTTCTTCATTGAGCTTTTGTACCTCCTTTCCCTTTTAGCCAGTTCTAATTTTTAAGGAGTTCATCTCTTTAGTGAGGTTTTGTACCTCCTTTTCCATTTGACCAGTTCTAATTTTCAAGGTGTTCTCCTTATTTAATTATTTTTCTTTTACCTCTTTTACCATTTGGCCTAGTCTATTTTTTGAGGTGTTATTTTCTTCAGTATTTCTTATGCCTCCATTACCAACTTTTTGACTCTTTTTTAATGATTTTCTTGCATCACTCTCAGTTCTCTTCCCAATTCTCTGCTACCTCTTTTACTTGATTTTCAGAACTCTTTTTGAGTTCTTCTGTAGCCTGATTTATATTTTTTTTGGAAGCTGTGACTTGATTATTTTCTTCTGAGTATATGTTTTGATCTTTCTTGTCACCATAGCAACTTTCTATGGTCAGAACTTTTTTCTGTAGTTTGCCCATTTTCCAAGTCTATTACTGGACTTTTAACCCTTTGTTAAGATAGGCCTCTGCTTTCAGGGTGGAGGGTGCACTGTCCCAAATTTCAGGGGTTTTGTGCAGCTATTTTCAGAGATACTTCTAAAAACTTGTATGTTTTTAGTTTTTCCAAGGTGGTATGATCTAAAGAGTGGTGTGTTTACTACTCTCTTGGCCTGTGCTTTGGTCTTTCAGTGGACACAAGTACTTTTTTTTGCCCTGGAACTGGAGGTATTCAAGTCTCAGAATGTTTCAATACCTGTTAGGGAAAAAATGCTAACTTGTTTGGGGGGGAAGAGTTAAAACATTGTTCTTGCCATCATCCCTTGTTAGTAAAGGACCTTAAGGTCTTCTACAGGACTGTCCATTACTTTAATGACTTTAGGGCTGTTAGTAGTCAACCGTTACTTCTAGTATTCAAGAAGTCTGATGCTGACATCATTAAAAGAGAAAGAGAAAAACTAAAGCAGAAGCATAGAAAACAAATTTAATGGCTCCCTGAAGAAGTAACTGAAGCTGGGAGTCATAGGGAGGATTTAAACATCCAAGTCTGTATGTAAATGATACCAAATCTTTGAAGTTTATAGTGGGTCTCTCAATGTAAAAAGGTCACTATGTATGGGAACAGGACCAGGAATATCAGGTCTATAGCACGGATCATGGTACTTCCTGCATAGCCACTGATCCTCATCATGAGTCAGATTGTTCTGTACTCCTATTCACTTAGTTTTCCTTGGCCTACCCACTGTGACCTCCCTTTCCCTGAGAGCTATATGGGAGGATGAGGGGGAATAAATTTTTTTCCCCTATGGGAAATCCCTAGGGAACCACATCCTTTATTCTATGGGAGCTGGGTTAGCACTTTTTAAAAAAAAATCTCCCTCTTATTGCCTGTTAAGAAAGTCCTCCCCAACAGTGCCACCCCATGGCCTTCCAAGCCCTCTTGGGGAAGAGTTGTACAATGACCTCTAGTTACTTACAGAAATATAGAGGGGCCAATTAGTTCTAGATTATAGTAAGCATTAGGTTACAGTGGTTCTGCTTTTTGTCATTGCACATACTCACTCTTCTGCTGCTAGGATTCTGGGAGTTTCTTCACTTTATTGCAGACTACAGAATTGAGAGCAGGAGGTGGAAGTTGCAGAGACAAACTTCCTAACATCCCAAAGTGCAGTGTTGTGGAAGTGATTTGTTTTCCTGCATAGGTTGAACTAAATAGTCACTGCATTCTCTTCCAATTCTGAAATTCTGTGATTCTTTGCTTCTTAAGCCCAATCCTTTTTATACCATACTATCTTTCATGGATATTTGGATAGAGCATTGGGTCTGGAGTCAGGAAGATCTGAGTTCAGATTTGACCTTATACACATTACTTGTGTGACCCTGGGCAAGTCACTTAACCCTGTTTGCCTCAGTTTCCTCATCTGTAAAATAAGCTGGAGAAGGAAATTGCAAGAAAACTTGTCAAGAAAATTTGTCAAGAAAACTCCAAATGGGGTCATGAGTAGTCAGACTGAAATGAGTGAACAACATCAAAACCTTTCATTGTCCAGATTAGTTTCTCTTAGCAGGTAATAGCTAACATTTTATCACTAACTTGGATAAAAGTACAGATGGAGTGCTAGTGGAATTTGTTATTAAATAACATACTGGATCTCACTCAGGAACCAAAAGATAAATCTCATTAGCCTACAACAATGGACTACACATAATAGAAATAGGTCCAAGGTCTTGTGTTTTGCTTAAAAAATTTAACTGCATGAGTACAAGGACTAGGGAGACATACTTAGAAAACAGAATCAGTGGGTAAGCATGATTTAATAGTGAATGTCAGTTATTTAAAAAGCTCTCACCTTTTTCAACTGTTGTAAAAAAGAAATATTAGTCATGTAAGAAAAATGAGAGTAGCCCTATTGTCCTTGGACCCGATTGAACCACATTTTGAACATTTTCTTTAATTGCAGATTCTTGCCTTTTAGGAAGAACTTTGACAAACTTATTTTATATTTATAGCCAAAGGATCATTGAACAAATTTATGTCTGTTTCAGTCTTTCAAAGAATGTTGTGTAATCTTAAGATGCACCTGGGGGGACAAACAATTTGCATGTTATCAACCTTGTAAAGACAAACAACTTTGAAAGACTTAGGAATTCTGATCAATACAATGACCAGTCACAATTCCAAAGGACTTGTGAAACATACCATTCCTTTCCCAACAGAGAGGTGATAGACTCAGTGCAGACTGAGACATTATTTTTGCGTATGTCTTTTGTGGAAATTTGTTTTACTTGTCTGTACATGTTTATAATAGAGCTTTTGTTTTTCTTGCTTTCTTGTTGAGGGTGGGAAGAAGGTGAGAGGGAGAGAAGGTAGATCTTGTGAAAAAAAATTTAATTTAAAAAGATACAAGTGAGATATATAATTTAAAAAGATACACTGCCTTAATGGCTGCATTTTTCTTTTCTAAGTCATTTTAAAAAAATAATCATGGAATTAGCAAACATTATTATTAGTGTACTTTGTGCTAAGCACTATGTGAAGCTCCAGGTATGGAAAGAAGTGAAAACATTCCGTACCCTCAAAGAGTTTATATTCTAATTGAGGAGATGACACAACGTGTGTGTATGTGTGTGTGTGTGTGTGTGTGTGTGTGTGTGTCTGTATGTACATGTATATACACACACAAGCAATACTCTTAGAGAGCCCAGAGATGTTTCTGCAGTTGAATGTGCAAATTGACTTCATTTCCCAAGAACAGGATGGGGTTGCATTAAATTTGTTTAGTTTTCAAGAAAAAGTAGTTTATGTATATCCTCTAGAACTTCTAGTAAAGAAGGGTTATAAGGTGCCCCTCAAGCGTGGGCCCCAGCATAGGGGAGTAGCATTAGAGACCAAGGGAACATTAATAGCTCCCAGACCAACATTTAACCTGACATAGTGGGGCTAAGTTTATGCCCCAGCCATGTCAACACCTGTAGCAATCTGTCACAGCAGCAGTGCTCCTATGCTGGAATAAGGGAAGCAAAGCTGAGGTCTCAACAGTGGCATCTCTTACAGAAGCATGGCATCTAGAACAGAGCTCATACTCCAGCAGTGGCAGTACCTAACACAAGGGAGGCAGTCTTCTGGCCACTACATAGGAGGGAAAGAAAAACTCAGGCTACAGCAGTCCCAGTGTTTAGGAGTGGTATGTGGGATGGGGTGGGCTGAGCTCAGTCCATTTCAAAGATAATACTCAGGTTCTGGTAAAGGTAAAGCTAAAACCCCAGTAGTGGCAGCATCTAGCAAAGGGAGATAGTGGCAGTTTTGAATGCTTCAGTATGGATTTAGGAGCAGCTTTCAGGGATAGTTTTCAGGTTCTAGAACACAGGGATATTGCTTGTCCTGGCATCAAGAAGGCATTTCTGGATCTTAGCCCTGGGGCCATTGCTTAGGTTCCAGCAGTGGTAGTGCTTAAGGCAGTGCTGACTAGCACAGGAGGTCATTGCTATGGCCAACTTCAGGGGCACAATAATATAGATCCCTGTGGCAGTGGGCACTAAGGCAGACCCTAATGGCAACAAGAAAGGAGTGGTTTCCAGTGGTAGCAGGACCTAGCAGAATTGGAATAGGGAGTGACATGGCCCCCAGTATAATGGGCACTGGCGTGGGCAGTGATAGTCAGGTCTAGTATTGTCCTTTGCTTCTGATAATCTGGAACTGATGGGCACTTTCCACATTGCTGCCAGTACTGTACTCCCCAGAGAAGGCTTGGAGGACTAGAGATGGTGATATTAGTGGGAAGTAGCTTGATTTTCTGGCTATTGTGGTGAGAGAAAACTCCCGTCCATTAGGAAGAATTGGGTTAATGCCTCATGCAAGTTTTCTAACGGGCAGTAATTTGATATTCCACCAAACATACACATTCAGGGTTTCCATGAAGGTACAGCTATTCTAGCTGGTCAGCCAGGACATGTTGAGTAGGTGGTGTAGTGCAGGGCAATTCTTAGTATTAACCTTGGCACTGGGAAAGGCCACAAGCAAGAACATAACTATGCAGGAATTTATGCTGAAATACTGATATTCCTAGAGCTACTCATTTGTGTCTTGTTCAATTTCTTTTTCTAAGATTGGGTTATTTTTCTGTTTCTTCTTATGTTAATTTTGACAACTTGCACTTATAATAGTTATCCATTTCACTTGGATTATCAGCATATTAATGGGAAAACCAGCTTGCAATAATTAACTTGATTTCATCTTCATTGGTAGTGCATTTACCCTTTTCATTTTTGATACTGGTAATGTAGTTTTCTTCTTTCTTTTTAAAAAATCAAATTAACCAATGGTTAATTTATTTTATTTCATTTTTCATAAAACTTGCTCCTAGTTTTATTTGTCTGAGATCATCATTACTTCCTCTTCCTTTTTTATTTCACCTGAAGCAAAACAGATTCCTTTTTAGTCCCTTATTTTAATTTTGTGCTTGTCTTCTTGTTTTCATTGTTTTTCTTGTAAGCAACATATTATTGGATTTTACTTTCTACTCTGTTCTGCTCTCCACTTCCATTTTATGGGTAAGTGTGTCTCATTCACATTCACAGATGTAATTACTAGCTGGGTATTTCCCTTTATCCTATTTTCTTCTCTCCCTCTCCTTTCTCCTCTCCTTCTCCCTCTCCCTCCCTTTCCCCTTCCTCTAAAATGTTGGTTTTACTTTTGACCACTGCCTTCCTTAATCCATTCTTCTTTCCAATTCCACCTCACTCCCCAGTATAACTTTTTCCACTTGTGCTTCCCTGGGTTAGTTATGTTTGCATACCCAACTGAGTTTTATATATATTCTTCCCTTTTTGAACTACTTCAGATTAGAGTGAGGTTTAGGTGTTGCCCATCCCCCCAACCCCCATTTTCCTCTGTAGTGTACAAGCTCTTTTTTTCATGTCTCCTTTATGTGAGATAAATTTCCCAGTTTTTCCTCTCCCTTCTCCCAGTTCATCCCTCTTTTTCATCTTTTAATTTTTTTGAAACCATACCATTGTAACAGTAAGCACCCCAACAAACATAGGGTGCTTGCTATCACAGGTTCTTAGATCTGCATTCATAAAAGGAAAGCAACTTTCAAGGGGTTAACAATCACTTTAATCAAACACATATATCATATCTTTAACTAAGTACATGTATCATTCAGTTAGTTCAGGGAGTCAGCACCCTGAATTTCAAAGAAAATACAGAGAAATCAGAAGATCAACAGACATGGCTTCCTCTGCCTGAATTTAACAGACAATTGGACCCCAACTGTCTGACCTTAGTTACCAGAGAGGGAAGTACAACATCTGGGTTCTCAGACCCGGGGGGCTACTTTAGTGGCTTCCTAGAGGCCTTGTCTGGCCAAACAAACACTTCCAATCAGTAATCTCGGAGTAATCATCAGACATGGCTTCCTCTACCTAACCATAATTCAACAGACAGGTACAGCTGTCTGACCAGTTACCAGAGAGTAAAGCATTACATCTGGGTTCTCACAGTTGGGGCACCTTAGCCACTTCGCAGAGTCCTCATCTGGCACTCAAACCTTTTTACCAAAAACTAAGCCCCAAAGTAAAACCTCACCCTCAGAGTATTTATACCATTTTTTTTTTTTAGAGCTGGAGGGCCATTGCAACCCTTTGACCCACTGCTTCAATAGAAAAAACAAAAGATTTTTGGAACCCTCCTACAAAACAACTCCCCTAATCAAGGTTCCTACAATGGGCAGTTCCATCAGTGGGTGGGAAGGATCTTTAATCACATTAAAATAATTATCAATAGAAATACATACACTGTTTTTAGTTAAAGAAACTCTTGTTTCTATACTTTACTCCTTGTAAAGACTCTTGATTGATAAAGGCAAGAATGAATCAGAGGCACCTGATTATACTAAAACAAAAAGAGCAAAAGATCCTATTTTGATTTCCATCACAACCATCATAATTGATTCACACCCATGCCCTCTGTTTACATAGACTCCTTCTAACTGCCCTAATGATGTTAAAGTTCTTAAAAGTATCTTTCCATATAGGAATGTAAAGAATTTAACCTTATTAAATCTCTTAGGATTTTTTTCATATTTACCTTTTTATGCTTCTCTTTTTTTTTTGACTGTCAAATATTTTATGCAACTGTGTTCTTTTCATTGGGAATATTTGATATCCTATATTTCATTAATGTCCTCTATTTCTTTTTCCCCTCAAGAATTATACTTACTAGGTAGACTATTCTTGGTTGTAATAGTAACTCCTTTGCTTCTGTGTAATAGCTGCTAAAACTTGTGTGACCCTGACTATGGCTCTGTATTTGAATGGTTTCTTTTTTGGCATTTTTAATATTTTCTTTTCGACCTGAGATTTCTGGAATTTGGCTCTAGTATTCCTGAGAGTTTTCATTTTGGGTTTGCTTTCAAGAGACAGTCAAGGGATTCTTTCAGTTTCTATTTTGCCCTCTGGTTCTAAGATATTGGGAGAGTTTTCCTTTTTAATTTCTTGAAATATGAGTCTAGGTTCCCCCCCCCCTTTTGATCATGACTTTTAGATTGTTTAATAGTTCTTCAATTATATCTCCTTGATCTATTTTTCAGGTTAATTGCGTTTTAATAAGATATTTCACTTTTCTTCCATTTTTAAATTTCTTTAATTTGTTCTTTTCTGGATGTCTTATGGAGTCATTAGCATTAACTTGACAAATTCTAATTTTTGTAGAATTATTTTCTTCGGTGAGATTTTGTACCTCTTTTTCCATTTTGTCTGTTTTGGTTTACAAGTTTTTATTTTCTTTAGCATTTTTTATGTTTCTTATGCAAAGCTGTTAATTTTTATAATTTTCTCATATTGTTCTCAGGGGTGTATGACATATTCAGGGAGAACTTGTACCTCTGGTTTGAAGGCTTTCTGAGACCTTTTCAGGGATGCTTATCCATCTTTGGTGTCCACCTATTGCCCAAATCTCATGTGTGGCTCCAAGAAGCTGTAGCATGTGCAGTGGTAACACCCTGTAAAACCATCTCAACGGATGGGCTAAACTTGATTGAGGGTAACCAGTGGACTTCAAAATTGTTGATGAATTAGGGGGATGTCTATGCCAAGTATATGAAGACTTCCCCCAGTGAAATGGGTGGATGAAAACAATTTGTTCCCATGGTCATGAAGGTGGCTGAAGCAGGCACTGTGGAGTGCTTAGAGCCTGGTCAGATACTGAAGACAGCAAGGTCATCCATTACATCCTGGGCCATCACCATTCATTTTGACTTTTGTCTTGTCATAGGACTTTGATAATTCAGGAAGAGAGTGAGGTGGGTGACTTTGTGCAACCCTGTCTCACAAATCTAGTTCACTCAGAAGTCAAAACATTATCCCATTATGTAATTGTTCTTTTTCTTTTCCAAATCTTTCCTCTATCATTCATACTTGATTTTTCAGATCCTTTCTTGTGCTTTCTTTACCTCTTCTAGGAATTCTTTTTTGAGGTTTGTGTCCAATTTTAATTTAACTTGGATGCTTTGCTTGTAGCTATCTTTACATTCTTTTCTTCTATGTTTATGAATTGATCTTCCCTGACACTATAATAGATTTTTATGGTCAGATTCTTTTGTGGTTGTTTGCTCATTTTTCTAACCCTTCTCTTGATGTTGAACTTTATGTTAAAGTTATGATTTTCTTATCTAAAGGGTGGGAGTGGTTCACTGTTCAAAGGTTCATGTTCTTTTGTTAAGATTCTGTTTTTGGAGCTAGTTTTAGGGGCCTGCAAATTTTCTAGATGATATGATCCAGGGAGATGTGTGTTCACTGCTCTCCTGGTCTGTGTTCTCTTTCTTTTTTTAAAAATTTAATTAATTTGTTTTCAGTTTTCAACAATCACTTCCATAAGTTTTAAATTTTCTGCTCCTTACACTCCCCTCCCTCCCTGAGATGGCATGCAGTCCTATATGGGTTCTACACATATGTTCATATAAAACACATTTTCACATTAGTCATTTTGCATAGAAGAATTACAACTAATGGGAGAAACCATGAGAAAAAACAGACCAAAACATAACATAACACAAGAGAATGCTTCATTCTGTGTTCCAATTCAATAGTTCTTTCTCTGAATGTGAATGTCATTTTGCATCAAGAATCCTTTGGGAATGTTTTAAGTCCTTGCACTGTTGTGAAGGACTAAGTCTATCAGAAACAGTCCTCACACACTGTGACTGCTACTGTGTATAATATTTTCCTGGTTCTGCTCATTTCACTCAGCATCAGTTCATATAAGTCTTTCCAGGCTTTTGTGAAGTCTTCTTGTTTGTCATTTCTTATAGCACAATAATATTCCATTACATTCATGTATCACAACTTGTTCATCCATTTCCCAGTTGATGGGCATTCTCCCAATTTACTGTTCTTGGCCACCACAAAAAGAGCTGCCACAAATATTTTTGTATATGTGAGATGTTTTCCCATTTTTATGATATCTTTGGCATACAGCCCTAGAAGCAATTGTGTTATCTTTCTTATCCAAGAAGGACCTCTACTCCTTTACAACCACAAGCCTTCAAACTCCTCTCTATCCTGGACCTGCCAACACGGTTCCCTGCTACTGTTAGACTGCAAGTGCTTTTCTCTTCCTTGGAACTACTACCCAGATCTGGGTATGACCAGTGAAATTGACAAAAAGTGTCTATTCCTGTGCCAAGTACTAGCATAGGAGTCCACTGTATTCTCTTTCTGACGAGTTGTACTATCCCCTTATTATCTCTGAACTGGGAGCTCCAAAATAAGTTGCTGCTGAGCTGCCTCTAAGACCTACAGTTGGTGTTGCTACTGTGGGCATTCCTGCAAATTCCTTCTGCAGTGTCACAGACCTCTCTTTCAACCTCCTATGTTGTCTTTGGCTTAAAAAAAATCTTACCTTGGCTTTTTGTTAACTGTGCTGCTCCAGAATTCAATTTAAATCATTATTGTAAAGGAATTGGAAGGAAATGTTTGGAGAGCTGGGCTATAGTGCTTCCATCACTCTGTTATCTTGGCTTTTAATAGCTTCAAACTGCATCAAGAGTTCAAATAACCTGTACTTGATCCTAGCAGGAATTGTGAATACCAGTTGTGAGTAAGGTAGTGACATGATGAGAATGAGCTTAAGGAAAATTAATTGTGGTACAGCATCTGCCTGAACAGTGGGAAAGGAGGCACAGTTCAAGTGCCTAGAAGTGTTTATTGGTATGTGTTTATTGGTGAGTACAGTGCATGCATGCATGGCCAGAATCCAGTTCAGATTTTTTTTCCAGAAATTTTTGTCAAATAGTGAATCTTTCCCCCAATAACTGTAATCTTTGGGCTTTTCAAACCTTATTTTCCTATCTTGTTTTCTTCTGTTGTATATGTAATCTGTTTTACCTGTTAACCTCTCTTTTTAAACCAGAACTAAATAATTTTTAGTGATTCATACTTTATAGTGCAATTTGAAATTTGGTACTAATAGACCCCCCCACTTTTAAAAATTGAGATTCTTAGGATTTTCTTTTACCTTCTTTACTTTTTTATCATCTTTTTTAAAACTTTTTTTACTTTTTATTCATCTCATGAATTTTGGTATATTTTTTGGTATCAATTTGGTATTATTTTTTCTGTCTATATAAACTATTCTTTAGATAGTTTGGTGTGGCACTGATTGAGTGAATTAATTTAAGCAGTGTCACCATTTTCATCATACTGGCTCAATCCACCTATGAATAAGTGATACTTCTTGAATTATTTAAGCTTGCTTGTCTTCAAAGAATGTTTTATAATTCAACTCATAGTTTCTGGGTAAAATTTGAAGTCCATTCCTAGGTGTTTTATAACATTTTAAATTAATTTGAACAAAATTCCTTTTTCTAGCTCTTCCTCCTGGCTTTCTTGATTATATGTTTTTGTGGTGTAGTTGTTCAGTTGTATTTACACTTTGGACCATATAGACCATAGCATAGCAGGCTCTTCTAGCTTTCAGTGTCTCTTGAAATCTGTCCAACTTCATGTTGGTTGTTTCCATGATACTATATATTCTTCTCATCTTTTGCTACCCCATTTTCCTTTTGCCTTTCATCTTTCCCAATATCAGGGTCTTTTGCAGTGAGTCCCATGTTTTCATGTGGCCAAAGTATTTAAGCCTTAGCCTTGGTATTTGATTTTACAGGGAATAGCCTGAATTAATTTATTTGAATATTGATTGATTTGACCTCCTTGAATGGGGATAACGTATGTGGATTTATCTTATGACCTTTAACCTTGTTGTATTTATTATTTCAATTAATTTTTAGTTGACTCTATAGGTTTCCCTGAGTCCATGATCATATGATCTTAAAAAATAGAAATAAGTTGATTTTTCTTTGTCAGTGCTTATTCCCTCAGTTTCTTCTCCTCCTCCTCCATCATCATCATCTTCTTGTTGTTCTCCTCTTTTCTTTCTTTTCTTTTTTGTTCTCTTCCTCCTCCTCTTCTTCCCCTCCTCTCCTTTCTCCTCTTCCTACTTGTTATTTTTTTCCTTTTCCCTCCCCCTTCCTCTTCTTTCTTCTTCTCTTTCTCCCCATCTTCCTCCTCCTTCTTTCTCTTTTTTCCTTCTTCCACATTAAATAGACATATAATAGAAATCCTTGCTTGACCTCCATGTTGTAAAGACTTTTAACTTTTATTCATTACATATAGTGTTTCTTCTTGGATTTAGGTACATATTGTATCAAGGAAAGGTCTGTTTATCCCTATGATTTGTGGCATTTTTAATAGAAAAGTGTTGGAGTTTGTCAAAAGTCTTTTTTAGCATCTATTAATATAGTCATCCATTTATAATTTATGTTAACATGGTTTTATGTTTTATGTTTATACTATTTGTAATTTATAGTATATATTATTTATGGTTATTTACATTTTAATATTTATAGTTTTCATTGTGTTGAATCAACCCTGCATTCCTGGTATAAACCCAGTCTCACCCTAGTATATGATACTTTCTATTTATTTAATTTTTTGCATTAATATTCACTGGGGATAATTGTAGTTTTCTTCCTCTACTTTGTCTCTTCCTGATTTAGGTAGAAAGAAAAAGATTAGAAGGGTGCTTTATTTTCTTGTTATTGTAAATAGTTGTTGATATAGTATTAGAATCTAGGAATGTTTGATAGAATTCACTTGTGAAGCCTTCTTAAGTTTTTTCTTTGGGCATTTATGACTTATCCAATTTCTTTTTCTGATATTGGGCTAAATAGTCTATCTCTTCTTTTGTTCATTTAAGTATCTTATGTTTCTAAACATTTATCTACTTTAAGTGATCAATTTTTTTAGCATGTATTTGGGCAAAATAGTTTCTAATAAGTTTATTTCACTTCAGTTGTTTTAAATTCTTCTTTTTATGGGAAGACTATAACATGGTTTTCCTTTCTTTTTAAATTAATTGGATTGAATAATTATTTATCTATTTTATTAGTTTAAAAAAATCTAGTTACATTTTTCAGTTCAGGGGTCTTTTTGCTTCCAGTTTCATTTATCTCTTCTTTAATTTTCATAATTTCTATTTTGATATTTAACTGGTGATTTTTTTTGTTTTTTTCAAGTTTTTAGTTGCATGTGCAGTTCAATTATTTGTTCTTTCTTTTGTTGATAAAAACATTTAGAGATAAGGAATTTCTACTCAGAAGTGAATTAACTCATTTTTTCCATTTTCATTTTGGCCTCTCATTCTAAAGGTTCTGGGCAATATTCATTTATAATTTCTGTGTGTGTGTGTGTGTGTGTGTGTGTGTGTGTATGCACATGCTTGCCTTTTGTCTTTCTTGTTTTTCTTTTTTTAAAAAAATTTTTTATTTGTTTTTAGTTTTCAGCATTCACTTTCATAAGATTTTGAGTTTAAAATTTTCTCTCCCTCTATGCACGCTTCCTTTTCCAAAGTGGCATGCAATCTGATATACAATGATGTACACTCATATTAAACATATTACTCCATTAGTCATGTTGTAAAGAAGAATTAGAACCAAAGGAAAAGCAATGAGAAGGAAGAAACAAAAAAAAGAGATAAAGAAAATAGTGTGCTTTGATCTGCATTCAGACTCCATAGTTCTTTCTCTGGATATGGAGAATATTTTCCATCATGAATCTTTTGGAATTCTCTTGGATCCTTTTATTGCTGAGAAGAGCTAAGTCTATCAAAATCAGTCATCACACAGTGTGGTTATTTACTGTGTACAATGTTTTCCTGGTTCTGCTTACTTCACTTAGCATCAGTTCATGTAAATCTTTCTAGGTTTTTCTGAAATCCACTTCTTCATCATTACTTATGGAAGAATAGTATTCCATTACATTCATATACAACAATTTGTTCAGCTATTCTCCATCTGATGAGCATCAATTTCCAACTGATGCCTTCCATTTTCAATTCTTGGCCACCACAAGAAGAGCTGCTATAAATATTTTTGTATATGTGGATTCTTTTCCCATTTTTATGATCTCTTTACATTACTGACCTAGAAGTGGTATTGCTGGGTCAAAGGGTATGCACAGTTTTATAGCCCTTTGAACATAGTTCCAAATTGCTCTCCAGAATGGTTGGATCAGTTCACAACTCCATCAACAATGCATTAGTGTTCCAATTTTCCCACATCTTCTCCAACATTTATCATTTTCCTGTTTTGTCACGTTAGCCAATCTGATATGTGTGAGGTGGTACCTAACAGTTGTTTTGATTTGCATTTCTCTAATCGATAGTGATTTAGAGCATTTTTTTCATATAACTACAGATAACTTTAGTTCCCCTCCACTCTCTTTCATGCCTCTTCATGCCATTCTACTTCTTCCTTCTATCTGTACCCAGTGTATACCTCTTTTTCATCCCTTAATTTTTTATGTGATTCTCTTAAATTTTTATACCCATACCCTCAGTCTTTGCATATTCCTTCTACATACACTATTAGTAGTACAGTTCTCAAGAATTACAAGTATCAGCTTCCTATGTAGGAATAATAAACAGGTTAACCCTGTTGAATCCCTTATGTTTTCTTTTTTTGTGTGTACATTTTATGCTTCTTTTTTTCTATTCTGGTCTTCTTATGATAACTTGAAATCCTTCTATTTCATTGAAGGACCATTTTTTTCCTTGAAGTATTACACTCATTTTCACTGAGTGGGTGATTCCAGGTGGGTTGTAGTCTTAGCTCCCTTACCTTCCAGAATATCATGTTCTATGACTTCTGATCCTTTAATATTATGGATGCTGAGTCTTGTGTGATCATGATTGTAGATCCCAGGTATTTGAATTATTTCTTCATGGACAATAAGAGTATTTTTCCCTTGACCTGATAATTCTGAAATTTGGCTATGATGTTCCTTGGAGTTTTTATTTTGGTATTTCTTTCTTGAGGTGATATATGGAATCTTTAAGTGCCTATGTTAACCTCTGGTTCCAGGCTATCAGGGCAGTTTTCCTTGATAATTTCTTGAAAAATGCTGTCCAGATCCTCCTTCTGTTTATGATTTTCAGGTTGTCCAATGATTCTGACATTACTTCTCCTGGATCTATTTTTCTCAGTTGTTTTTGTAATGAGATATTTTACATATTCTATTTTTTCATTTTTTTGATTTTGTTTAATTGATTCTTGACGTCTTATAGAATCATTAGCTTGCACTTGCCCAGTTCCAATTTTTAAACAGTTGTTTTCCTCAGTTAGCTTTTGTATATTCTTTTCCCTTTGGCCAATTGTACTTTTTAAAGAGTTGTTTTCTTCAGTGAATTTTTTTGCGCATTTTTTACCATTATTTTGTGTTTCCTTTACCAAGCTGCTTATTTCTTGTTTTTTTTCTTCTTTGTAAATGTAAACTAACTTCCCTTTTCCTCATCTTTTTCAGAACATAGGTCAGTAATGGAAACTGCTTTTGTATATGGTACTGCTTATCAGTTTGTATTAACTACAGAAACTGCCCTTTTAGAAGGAATTGGGTATGTATTTGAGGTACCTGTCCAAAATGTTAAATTTTGTTATTCAAAATAAATTATGACAATATGTAGATAAATATTCTAAAGGCAACCTACATTTCTTCTTTTGAGATAAATGTATCAAAAGAATTTGAAATTGTTTTCCTTTCTAATGACTGCCATGTTGAAATATATAAAACAGTTAATGTAATGGCTATAACAAATAAAAATTTTTCCTATCCCCCTGTAGAAGGCATTTTTGGTAAGACACTTTTCTGCCTGGATAATAAAGACAATAATCTAAGCATTCAATTAAAATTTGCTGAAATATTTAACCCAACTGGCGTAACGGGATACCAGAGACTAACAGATTGCTACCTCAGTCACCTGAAAGTCTTTTAAAAATTGTTAAGCTACTGTTCTACCATAATAGTCTTATTCTGTATTTATAATTTACATAAAATATTTTCTTATTAATATTTATTTTCCATTCTAGCTTATCATTCTTTTTCTGATAAGAAAAGTAATGTGTAAAGTAAAAGTACCTTACATTCACATAGCAATTTATAGTTTGCAGTGATTTTTTCTTATCTTATGAAGTAGATAGTAAAAGCATTGTTATTATTCTTCATTTCATAAATGTAAGAATTGAGATTCACAGGGGCTATGACTTTTCTAAAATAATGTGGTTCTTAAGTATCAACCTTGGTTTTCTGATTACAAGTCCAGCTTTTTTTTCAAACATCATAACTTGGGACCTTTTAATTCTTCTCTTTTTAAATTAATATTACTCTAATTTCAATTTTTTGAGAGATTGTGCCAGACAGGTAACAATTCCTACAAATTTTTAACTGTTAGGAATTACCAAACGTTTTGAATACTTTAATTTCAATTTAAATATTAGAATAGGCTCTGGGAACTTAAAACCCCCAAAAGCTAGGGACATTGATTCCAAGAGGATGGGAGGAAATCATTCCAGGAGCACATACTAAGTAAAAATTAATGTTGATAGAACTAGGGTTAGTCATCTGGTTGGGAGGGGGGGGGATTGGTGGGGGAAATTTAAAAATTAGAAACATAAAACATATTGAAAAAACATAAACCAGTGTACCAGGTCCATATTGTGACCTTCTGGGTAATAAGTAAGAAGAGAAAGACAGGCAAAGAGATACTAAGAGCAGGAAGGGCACAAGGAAAGAACCAGCCTGAGCAAGAGAGAGAGGCCAGCATTTCTTTTCCTCTAATCTCTATCCCCTATCTTCCCCCACTCTGGCCTGTGGCTTAGTTCAAGTGTCTATTAAGTATTGTAATAGAAGAATAAATTAATTTTGGGTGTAGTTCAGTAGAAGATCATGAAGTCCTGTGAGGAATTAACTTTTTGATATTTTTATTTCAAGGAATGCTTTTCTGTCTTTGAGCTATATTGTTTTTATACTGAAGTGAACTATTAAACTTGAAAGAAAGCAATAGTTTTGATGAATGAAAAATCCAAGAGGCATAATTTCTAGGTAATTAATAATTGGTTATTAATTATGATTAGCAAATAATTAATAAAAATGTAAAGTCAGCGGCACTCTCAAAAGCCAAAGAGGAACTTTGGAGGCTTCTGAATGTGTGAGTGTTGGAAGAGTGAGTGTTCCCAGCAGGCAGAAATTAACTGTAATTGCTTAACAATTAATGAAAGAATGAATATTATGATGAGAAATGGGCTTATTATAATAAGGGACTGGGGAAACTTGACTTTAATTATGTCACTCTTATGTCTGATAGACTCATCTCTAACCAGACCATCTCTGCCTGGGGCAATCTAGACAAAAAAAATCTGTTCTCCAACCAGTCTTACCAGTAGAACAATAGTGGGGTTATGGTAAGAATTCCACTTAGGAAAGATGGTCTTTACCCTTCAATCAGATCTAAACTTTCCTACTTGGATGTACTCCTGCTCAAGATTGCCCCCAATCTTATCATCAGCCCTCTCCATCAGAGGCTGCCTTGACCTAGTAACTAAATAAGGAAATAGAAAGGGGAAAAAATGAACCAAAACCCTTGATCCTCCATATTAATAATTAGTTATTCATAGTTATTTCTCTCACAGTTGCTAAATTCTAGCACATTAAGATAGAAACACATCTCCTTATAGTATCAGATTGCTTGTCCTTTCAAAATATGAATTTTGAGTTTAAGGAAATATTAGAAAGTTTATTTGTACTTTATTACATATTTTTAAACATAATTTAATTAGAAAGTGATACTGTTCTATTAAAAATTTTTGTTCCATTGAGAGACTTAGGTTAGAAACCATCTTTTGAAAGATTTCATTTGCAAATTGGTGATGAAAAAATAATATTGTTCAGAAAATATTCTTTAAGATGTTAGTTAAAGTTTATTTCCATCTCTGGTAAAAAAAAAAAAACTTAAAAAAAAAACAACTTTATGTTACCTTTACTTTTATACAGAAGTCTTTTTCTTTTTAATAAAATCTGTGGTGATCATAGATCATGGAAGACATGGAGGCATAAAAGTACCTATACCATTGAAATGATAGATCCTTCACACACACACACACACACACACACACACACACACACGCTCACACACACACACTCACACACAGGTATATTGAATCTTAAGACAGTAAATATTTTTATCTATCTGTCTTTCATTATTAGGACTGAAACCTCTGATATAATATCCGGACGTCTTTTCTTCTTTCACTGTAAACTTGTCTTAGACTTGGCTCAAAAGTGCCAAAAGACTGTATTAGAACAACCATTGACTATATTAAACATTCATCGATTTCTCAAGCTGATGGATGCACCTTTGTTGGTATGTATTAATGAGAAATCCCAAGGATGAATTCAGAATATTTTTATTTCATGCATGTGAGTCTAGCCTAGATGAGTATCTTTTTCAAACTATTACTGGGCACATTTCTTTCTTTTGTTACGATGCTATTCCCTTCAAGGAATATAGTTATGATAGCCTGGAAGATATTACTGAACTCTGTATATTCTTGAACATAAATATAACATATAATTACTTACTGGGGAAAGATAAGTAAATACAAAATAATTTCAAGGAGAGTGTTAAAAATTGGCAGGGGATTGGAAGGTAGATGTTGTTAACAAAAGACCCTCAGGGATATAGAGGGACCTGAAATGAAACAGAGTCCAGTCACCAATTAAAAGCATTTATTGTCTTAGCAAAAGACTCATATGGGAGAGAAGATGGTACAAGGGAGCAGGGAGGGAGAGAGAGTTCTCAGTTGCTCAAAAGGGTGAGATGTAGTTTCTGGAGGCTTTCATGCAGGAGCAGAGATTGAGGGAGAGGCCATCTGTAGACACAATAAGCCAGGCAGCAGGATGTTTAGAAAGCCCTGAGCAAGATCTTAAATCTTCAACTTCTGCTCAAGGTTGCCCTTGGGCTGACCAAGACTGGCTTTGTGGTTTCTGGCAGCTACAGGCATCTCCAAATTTGGCTAGAATTCACTTGCAAAGGATCACTGGTATGTCAAATAGCTCTAAGCCTCAGAAATCCTTCTAATTGACTGGTTGTTGTGTAACTCCATTGTTCTGCTCCCTTGTGAAGAAGGGAAGTTCTAATATATAGTATAACCATTACAGAGCTCATATTAGCGGTATCAATAAAGACCTCATGTAGGAAATACATGGGCTTTAGAAAGGAAGCTAGAGATTCTTAGAGGTAAAGGTAAGCAGAGAGTGCCTTCTAGATATGGGGATCACCTGTGCAATGGATCAGAGGCAGGAGATGTGATGTCATGCAGAGTGTGCATGATAGAACTATCCAGTTTGTTTGTAGCAGAGAGTGTATGAAAAAGGGAGTAATAGGAAATAAGACTGGAAAGGTAAGTGGAAGCTACATTATAAGGGGCTTTACATTTTAGGCATTCTAAAAGCAACAAGAAAATTTATGAAAAATGAAATGGTCAGATTTGTATTTTTGTAATATCAAATAATGTCCTGTAATATCCTGTGTGGAAAATGGGCTGCAGAGGAGAAATAATTTAAACAGAAAGATCAGTTGCCTGATTCTAGGTCTGTAAAATTCTTGGGACCACACTTTCATTGTGCCTTGAGGAGCCTCTTGAAACACCCTAAGTATTAGCTTTCTGCAGAAGTTCTTTTCTGAAGACCTAAAGAATTACTGTTATAGCTTAAATTATGACTGGTCAGAAATTATGATAGTGAGATAAGAGAGCCTTATCACTTAGAGCACTTCAGGAGTTCTCAGGGCTAAGCTTTGGTGAAGTGGAGACTGAGAGGTCACTCTGAAATAGGATTTTGCTATCTGTATTGCAATTTAGACCCCAAGGGGTGCTTTTTAAAAGTATGACATTTAGATCCAATGAAGTTGGATTCACAAAAGCAGAAGACTCAGTAATTCCATGCCTACTTAGAATTCATTTTTACATAATTAATTGAGAGGGTACGATGTTGAGCCATTATTCACCCCTGAGGAATATTAGTTTATCATGTTTTCTGAAGTATGCCATATTTTCAGGTTCAGTATTTTGTAAAAAAAAATTGAACGATAGCATAGATGAGTATTTCTGAGATTTGCAGATGATATAAAATTGCAGAAGCATCTAAATATTAGATGGCAGAATTAGGGTCCTAAAAATTTCAACAGGATGGAAAATGGGTCAGATCTATCAAAATGAAATTTAATAGGGATAAATATAGTTTTACAAATTATTTTATTGTTGTCTTCTATCATTCTAAGGCTTATCTTAAAATGGTTAAGATAGCAAATAAACAGTAAAGACAAGACTATATATAGTAGTACATATGAAAATAGTGCTTTTGGTTTACTATAAATTCATCACAACCGAAAAGTGCAGTGTGGTTGAAAGACAGATTTGTACAGTGTTCAAAACAAAGGAGGTGATAGTCCCATTGTGATCTATGCTGATTAGACCACATATAGAATACTGTGTTCATTTCTGAATGCCTCATTTTAAAAGAAATATTGACTAATAGTAATACAAACAGGATAGTGAGGAATCTTGAAACAATGTCATAGGAAGAATACTTCAAGGAATTTTGCATTGTTGCCTAGAAGAAAGGGCTTGTGAAACTTGATACATGCCTTCAAATATTTAAAAGAATGTGGGAAAGGAAACAGATTTGTTCTGTATCTGAGTTTGTAGGTGGGACATCTGAGGATGGAGCTAGGACAAAATAAGTTACAAAAAGGCTGGTTTTTAAATTAAAAAAAGAACAAAATTCCTAACAGTCAAAGCTTTCATACATAAACACAAAAGGAATGAGCTGTTTCATCAGGTAGCAAATTCTCTATCTTTGTAAGTGTTCTAATAAAGGCTGAATGACCATCTGTTAGAATTTTTATAAAGAGGAATCCTTCAAAGAATCTCAGTTAAGATGAAGGCTGTTCTACATACCTCTCCCTAGGTACCCCTTCTCAGATTTTATATTCTGTGTTTCTAAATCTTGCTAAAGAGCAGTGAAAATATGGTGAGTATATGGTCTGTTCATAAATGAGAATTTGTTTTCAGGAAGTAAGAAAATATCATAGAGTATGTGTAGCTGAAAAGGAGGTTAAACTAATCACATAACATTAGTAAAAGATAACAAATTGACATTTTGAGAGCTCTACAGGTATACATGAAATAGCAAAAGAACAGGAGGGAGACCCTATAGTATTCTAAATAAATCCTCTTGAACAGGGATTCTTAACCTGGTATCTGTGAACTTATTTTTTTATTACTTTGATTAATTATATTGCAATATAATTTGTTTCCTTCATATTCTTTCTATTCTATTTCATGCATTAAAATATTATTCTGATAAGGAATTGGGCTATAGGCTTTATCATATTTGCAAAGTGGTTCATGACATAAAAAAGCAGGTTTTTAGCTTCTGCTCTCGAAAGCCAGGGACAAAATTTTCACAAGATGAGAAGATTTACATGAGTTATAAACTGTACTAGTGAAGACTTATCCATACTGATGTGATAACAGATCCTTGAGTTTTGAATATGTTGGATTTTTAAGACATCCCATAGCAGTAGTCTGCTATTATTTAGAAATATGGTTCTAGACCTCAGAAAGAGAAGATAGGAATGGAAGTATAGATTTGAGAATCACTTTAGGAGTGGAAACTGGGAATGTAGAAGATTGCTAAGGGAAAACAGAAATTATGAGAACTAAACATAGTCTAGTTGTTATGAAAAAGGGGAGTTAGAAAAACAGTGGTTAGAATGTTAAGAGAGTTATGAAAGTACATTTGTTTGTGGAAGCCACTGGAGGGGAGGGAATTAATAAGAAGAGCATGGCCAGCAGTATTAAATGTTGTGGTAAGGTCAAGGAGAAACAGGGTACCTCACAACTGGTCATTGGGTTTGGAAATTAGAAGATCATTTCTGACTTTAGAGAGAGCAGTTTCAATGGATAGAGCCAAGGCATCAAATACAGATGACTCTATGATTCTTTCTAAAACAAAACAAAACTGTGAGTGCTAGAGTGGAGAGAAGTAAGATGATAGATTAAGGGTTTAATAGTGTTAAAGCACTGAGCCATATTAAGTCTTGCAATCGTCTTGCATTCATGCTGTAGAAACTGGAGGATTTTTGAGTAGCGTCTTGTGGTAATTTCTATTTGTCAGATATGAATTGAAATAAAATTTTTGATACATTCAGATTTTTTTTTGCACAATGAATTATCAATAATCTAGAAACACGTAATGTTAAGTGCTAACTTGTCCTACTTCCTTTTAATACATAATCTTATTAGTAATTTACTTGGAATTTATTTCCATTGTTCCATTGTTCTCCTTTCTAGTTTTGTTGTTTTCTCTACAAGTTTACCATTGCTTTTTTGGGGGAAGAGGATGGGTGGGGATAAGATGTTTATTATACTAAACTTTTAATTATACATTGTTGTTTAGTTTTTCAGTCATGTCCAACTCTACATGACCCTGTGGACCACAGCATGCTAGTTTTCTTGGCAAAAATATTGGAGTGGTTTGCTATTTCCTTATCTGTTGGATTAAGGCAAACAAAGATTAAGTGACTTGCCCAGGATCACTGCTCGAAAGTATCTGAGGCTGAATTTGAACTAAGAACTTCTCAGAAGGTCCTGTGAAAAGGAAGTAAATGGCAAACTACTCCTGTATTTTTGCCAAGAAAATCCCATGTAGGGTTGGGACACGACTGAACTACAACATCAATAACTTCCTGACTTTAGGACCAGTACTCTATCCAGTGAGCCACCTAGCTATGGTAGGTAAATAAAGTTAGTTGGTTGGTTGGTAATTGTCCTTTGTTCTCTTCCAGAGGTAGACACATACAGTACAGGAGAAAGTAAATAAATGGTTAGTAAGTTTAGTGCTGGATAAAATTTCCTTTTATTCTTGGACATCTCTCTATTAGTACCATCGCCTTTCCCCATCCCCCACTTCACCAGTGGTATAATAGATCATTCTATGAGATCATACCATATGCAAGACTAGTTTATAAATGAGGTCCTTTTTAAAATGTTTTTGCACTTAATATTTTATTTTTTTCTAATTATATATAAAGATATTTTTCATTTTGTAAAATTTTGACATCCAAAATTTTTCTTGCTCCTACCATTCCCTCTCCCCTCCCCAAGACAGCAAGCAGTTTGATATAAGGTTTTACATATATATGTGTATGTGTATATATATATATGTATGTATGTATGTATGTATGCATGTATATACACAATCATGTTAAACATATTGAAAGAAGAATCAGAGCAAAAGGGAAAAACCACGAGAAAGAAAAACAAAAAAAATGAAAATAGTATGCTTTGATCTGCATTCAGACTCCATAGTACTTTCTCTGGATCATGGTAATCCTGAGGGATCAAAGCTAAGTCTATCATGGTTGATTGTTGCACAGTGTTGTTACTGTGTATAATGTCCTTCTTGTTCTACTCACTTCACTCAGCATCACTTCATACAAGTCTTTCCAGGTTTTTCTGAAGTCTTCCTGCTTATCATTTCTTATTGCACAGCAGTATTCCATTAAATTCATATACCACAACTTGTTCAGCCATTCCCCATTTTTCTCAGTGTCCAATTCTTTGCCATCACAAAAATAGCTGCTATAAATATTTTTGTACATGTGGGTCCTATCCCCTTTTTTGTGATCTCTTTGGGATACAGACTTAGAAACAGTATTGCTGGATCAAAAGGTATGCACAGTTTGGGCATAGTTCCAAATTATTCTCTAGAATGGTTGGATCAGTTCACATCTTCACCAACAATGCATTATTTCAGTTTTCTCACATCTTCTCCAACATGTATCATTTTCCTTGTCTGTCATATTAGTCAATCTGAAAGGTATAAGATGGTACCTCAGAGTTGTTTTAATTTACATTAATCTAATCAATAATGATTTAGAGCACTTTTACATGGCTATAAATAGCTTTAATTTCTTCATCTAAAAACTGCTTGTTCATATCTTTTGACCATTTATCAGTTGGGGATGGCTTTTGTGTAAACCTCGGTGTACGAATTTAATTCATTCCACGATTCTGTTAGTCATGCGATTTGGTGTATTGCAAAGTGAATTTTCCCATAGGAAATAATGTAAAGTCGGATGATCCATACCACATCCCCAAAAATATTCATATGAAATAATTATTCATAATTTTAAGTAAGGTTTTGGTCCTGAATGTGTCTGAAATACAGTAACAATGATTAGTACACAATATAAACCAAAAATAAAATAAATTAACCTGCACTTTACCTTTGAGAAGCATTGTGGCTGATGTGAGGGAGATGAGAGGGAGGAAGAGGAGGAAGCGTTATTGCTTGGAAGGAGAATCTCCTATGAGAACATCAGGAATTTCAATGTCAAGAATATTCTCTCTTATGCTACTTTTGCTAAAAGTAAGACCAACACTACTGCCTTCACTTATTTTTTGTTTTTCAGAATCACTTTCATGTTTTGAGTCACTGATTTTTTTCTTTATGTTTGCATCTGACTAGGAATCTATCTACTGACTTGTTTTTGACATTTTTTCAGAATGTCACGGAAATGTGACATTGCATTATCATTAAAAAATATTCGTGGCTCTTATTGCTACAGCCTTTTTTGGGTGATGTTTTTCAACAAAACTTTGCATTTTTGCAAAAAAAAACCAAACCCATTGCTCTAGTTGAGCATCATCCTTTTGTGAGCCATTCAAGTCCAAACATAATGTTTATATTGAAAATCATTATTTGTCCTGCAAGACAAATTTTGTGAAATTTTTTCCCTCATCCAGTGAAACATACATAAACCAGGTTACTCATAAACTAATACTCTACTGTATTTTAGAAATGAGGCCTTTATCAGAAACACTGCCTATAAAAATTGTTTCCCAGCTTTATGCTTTCCTTCTAATCTTGGTTGCGTTGGTTTTGTTTGTGCAAAAACCTTACATTACACACACATTTTGTGTACATTTGTGTACATATATACATTTAATGTATATGTGAAAAGTTCGGCTGTTTGAAGTCAGTTGATAGAACAATTGTGTGAAAATGGGTCAGTTTTCAGGTGTTGTATGTGTTTTCCACAGATATCTGTCTATCTGAATGTAAAATGTATAGTGATATTCGGGACTTTTAAAAATCTAATCAATTATTCATTCTATTATCACTTTAAGTAATAACAAAAATAAGGAGCAAATATTTCTCTGAAAGTGACTGAGGGCACCCTGGATACTTGGAGACATCTACATATTCCTTTAGAGTCTTCACATGTTCACAAGCCCCCTTGCTGAATCCATTTTTTTTCAAATCCCATATTTTTGCACTTTCCTAATTGACTTATCATCCCATTCACTACTGTGACTTGTTCAGACATTTTCATGAATATTTTGACTAAGTCAGTTTTTTGACTAATAACTTTTTTAGAGAAACATTTTAAATTGAATAGCTATTCTCTGAAGCCTAAGCTGTGTTTGAAGAATATATAAATATCTACTTAATGCATATAGCAACGTCTTTGTGCATATGTTTTTAAGAAAATCCATATATTTATTATTTTAAGTTTATGTATGTCATACTCTATCACAATTTTAAGTTTCACATTGGGAACATCAGGCTAAAATAATGACAGAAAAATTTCGGTTAATGTTATATTTGGTTTATAGATTCTTATCTTTCATAGTGTATAACAATTTTATTAATGCTGAAAATTATGTCAGAATAGCAAATTTATTTTCTTTATTGTATTCATTTATTTTCAGTGTAAAAAATTGTAGAACAACAGTGCATAATAGCTATAATTTACTCTTTCTTTTTTCTTATAAAGACAGAAGTTACTGAAGATCCTGAAAAGGTTTCAACTCTTCATCTCCAACTTGGTTTGCCACTGATTTTTATTCTTAGTCAACAAACCACCTATGAAGCTGATAAGAAAACTGCAGAAATAGTTGCTTGGCGCCTCTTGGGAAAAGCAGGAGTTGCATTATTGTTAAAGTATTGTAAAATTTGATTACTTTAAGGCAGAATATTTTCATGTAAAAGTTTAAAACATTTTTAAATGGTAACCCTCATTACTTATATATTAATTCAGAACTGTAACAAATAGAGATAAACCAACAGTTATCTAGATAAACTCTCCCTACCAATTAGGTAAAAGTCTAATTTTAAAAATACGCATATTCCACCTGCTACAAAGGACTTCAAAAAAAGTTTTATGAGAACATATGGGTCATTTGTTAGTAATCTTATAATAATTAGGCATTGTTTACAAAGGCATTAATTAGACTTACTGTTTGTTAAGTCTAGGGACAACTGCTCTTTATGTGAAGTAGCTGAAAGATTAATTTCCATTTTGAAACAGGAACTCCAGAGATTTGAATATTCCTGCTCATGCCAACGTGATCTTCAAAAGAGCAGAAGAGGTTAGTCTTTATTATTCTGAAATTTTGCTTATCTATTATTATGGGTAATAGAAAAATGTTTTCAAGCTTGTTAATTTTGTTTCTTAGGTCAATTAAATTCTCTTTGTTAATAAAAAAATTAGATCTGTAATTTAAATCATCTTATATCAACAGAGAATCTGTTACCAAGTTTGATTTGTTAGTAGGGCCTTCTGGAAGTCTAATTGTATTGTGTAGGTGACCCCGAGTTCTCTTAACAATCTGGTAGATTGTTGTTTCCTCATTACAACAATTAATATACTTGACTAAACTTCTCTAGTAAGTTGTTTTAATTGGTGTAAATATCCTTTCCATTTCCCATTTTTTATCAGTAATTCATTAGTAGGTCAAGTTGAAGTTGTTTTTATTGTGTACCATGTGTTCTTCATTTTAAAGCTTTATATCTTTTTGATCTTAGATTTGTAATACAGAGATAGCTGATTGTAGAATGACTCAATTAGTAGTGATTTATTTCCTGTCTTTTAAAACATGATCAGTTTCATTTTGAAGGATGCTTTTTGCTGCTCATCATGTCTGGTGCCTTCTAATTCTTGGCTCAGTTTCATGTTAACCCTTTTATCTTTTCCTCAACAGTTCTCCATCACAATCCCTAAAGCAGTTATTCAAAAACTATTCTTAACTTCTCAAGCTGTATCCTTTAGAGTGTCCCCATTCCTCTTGTTAAAAGCTTCTTCTTAGCCACAATTCCACATTCTGAATCATCATATTCCTTTGTTTTGTTCTTTTCCTCCTTTTGTTCTCGCCTTGTAGTAATGAGGTGGCCTTTCTCTACTTGTGTCCTTGATCTCAGCTCTTCCCATCTCTAGGGGTTTCCTTCCCTCCATTCCTCTAACCCCTCCCCCTACAATCATTCCTTCTTCTGATTTTTATTTTCTCTTATCTATTGGCTCATTCCCTATTGTCTTCAAATACACCCGAATACTTCCCTCAAATATTTAAAAGCAAACAAACTTGACTCTCTTCCTTTCAGAATCGATTCCTTTTTTATTTAAAAAAAATTTCTATTTATTTTAAACATTCTTTTAAAAAAATTTTGAGTTCCAAATTCTCTCCTTCCCACTCCTCCCCCACCCATTGTGAAGGCATTATCTCAGTTATATATGTGAAATCATGTAAAACATTTCCATTAAATTAGCCATGTTACCAAAAAAGAAAAGAAAAAGAAAAAAGCATAAAGAAAGTGAAAAATGTATGCTTCATTCTGCACTTAAAGTTCACCACTTCTCTCTCTGGAGGTGGATAGCATTTTTCATCATTAATCCTTTGGAATTGTCTTGGATCATTGTTTTGATTAGAGTAGATAAGTCTTTCTCAATTGGTCATCCTTATGGTATTGCCATTGCTGTATGTAGTGTCTCCTAGTTCTGCTCACTTTCCTTTGTATCAGTTCATATTATTCTTCCCAGCTTTTTCTTTGTTTTTTTTCTCTTGTCTTGGGCTGATGATTTGCTTCACTCCATCATTCTGTGGGTTCTGCAGCTCCAGAATTTGTTTAGAGGTATTTGACTGGGTTTGGGGAGAGCTTGCTTGCAAGTCTGTGCTGTTACTCTGCCATCTTGGTTCCACCTCCCTCCCCATTTAGGGAATGGTGTAGTAGTAGAAAATTATATTTGGATGAAGAAATTTCAGATTTGATCCTCGTAGTGGTACACTTGTGGGTAATGGTGAAATAAAGGACGTTTCCATTATGAAGGGAATTGTGATTTTCTCATTAATTGATATGATATGTGTAATGAGTATACTAATAGATTAGAAGTATTTGGCTGGGTTTGGGAGCAGAGTGCTAGCAAATCCATGCTGTTACTCTGACATCTTGACTCCATCCCCCTTTCATCATTTCTTAGAGCACAATAATATCCTCTCATATCCATAAACAATAATTTGTTTAGCTATTCCAAATTGCTGTGCATTCCCACAGTTTCCAGTTCTTTGCCATCAGAAAACAATTTGCATATAAATAGTTTTATACATGTGGCCTCTTTTCATTGATCTCTGGCATGTAGGCTTAGCTGGTACCTATAAGCACTCAAGTTTTGGTCAAAAAACTTCTTTATTATATAAACTATGATCTAGAAATAAATTTATTTTTTTTCAGAAACCACTAAAATGAAATCAGCTCCTTCCCAAACATACTTTTTAATGTTTTTTAGTAAGTAATGAAAAAACAGTACTTTTTTTGTCTTGTTCTTTTTGGCCAGGGTCATCTTCATCAGTTTCTTGTAATGTTTTCCAGATTCTTTCTGGCAGTATCATTTATCCCTATGTGAAATGCCAAAAGTGGATAGTGATTGTTGAATTGGAAATTCCTTGGAGTATAGCAAAGCCTAGTAGATAGCTAACTTAGTACCCTCTCAGAAGGTCATCACCAATCACTGGTAATTATTTTTTTCCTACGATTCTTATTTGGTGGTACCTCTCCTGTAAAGCTGCATAATTATTCCTTTGAGGGTCTATATACTATTCTAGGTGCTTGGGATACAAATACAAAAGCAGGACAGTCTCTACCCTCTAGGAGCATACATTCTACTAGAAGTGATATAGCATGTTCACAGACAGTGATGCCCCAACAGATATTTCTATGGTAGTACAGTTTACATGACGAGCATATTTCACCTCACTTTCTTTTAGGAGAGTGGGTGGAATTGATTCTCTATGACCATGCCTAGCTCTTCCTTCTGGGACTTCAACTCAGGGCATGAACTGTTGAGGTCTCTACTTCCCCTTTCTTGACCATAGCTCTCTGGTTCAAGTCAGTTTATCTGCTTGGAGATAATGAGGTTAGTTTATGAGAGTTTTAGTCTAAGACAAAAAGTTCTTGTTCCTCCATGCTTTCTTTATTTGCAAAACTAGAAATTTATCAACAAAATTCACATAATGTTCTGAGCCCCCTGGTAATCATTTGATTGTGAAACCAGAAAGGTGGTCTCCTAGACATTCGAATTTGGTGTAGTCAGTTATTCCTAGGTCTTTCCTTCTCCCCAAACACATTATTTATAGTAAAAATGCCAACTATGCTTCCTGTTGTGTAGCAGGTGAAAAATGAAATGTCTGAGGAAACGACAGTTCAAGCTTTTGAGCATTTTGATTTATTAAGCAATGCCAGTTGCCTAACAAACTGAGATCAGGTTTCTTCTTTAGCTAATTGCTGGACCCTGAATACAGAGGGAGATAGACTTTTAAAACTGATTAAAAACAACTAATCAAATAAGGACAGTTAATTAAAAAGAAACAATACAATATTAGGTAATATGATTTCTAATTGGAAGAAAGATTAAGGACTTTCCAAGTTGGGAGTGTTCCAAGAGTGAAGTTCCAAGAGTGAATAGATGCATTTCCTTGAAATCAGAAAAGGAGGTGTCTTGTTCCACACAGTGTCTGTAAAAAGTCAAAGAAACATTGAAACAATTACTGATTGATCAGTATGGAGTCAGTTTTCAGATAAGACCTGAGTTGCTTGAGATTTGCAATTGTGAGGAAATTCCTTGTATCAGTCTTTGGATCTTACTGAGTTTCTTGTCAAAAGGTCCTTAGTTAAGGGTCTCCAATTAACAGGTAGAGGTCCTGGTCCAGTTTCCCAACCATGCAGGGTTAGGTTCAAACAATGCAATAAGGTTTTCTCCCACTTTCCATAATTGAATAAGGTTTTGTCATGGGATAAAACTAGACTAGGCCTATAATTGAATAGAGGGGGAGTTGAACTGGCTCCAGAATTGAGTCACAAGATAAAGTCAGTGTGGTCCACTCAGTTCCCACAATTAACTGCTTGCTACCCTCATCCCCTCAGTTCCCTTAGTTGCAAGCAACAGTGAAACAGAAGGGAGAAACAGTAGAGTAAATTCACTGTCTTAGAGATTCCTCTGATTAGGTATAATTTAGTCACTTGTTGCTTGATTCTTTCAATAAGCTGAGTGATGAGTCAAGGAAGAGAAAGTGCTCCAGTTGTTATGAAGTTTAGAGTCAGTATCCTAGAAGGCATCCTTTTCCTACTGTTTCTGCTTCTCCTAAATATCACTTGTCAAATACAAGAAGTTTTTTTAGGTAAAGGGAACATTAGCAACTGGGAAGAATAAGGGAAGTGCTCTTGGGGAATAGACATAGATTGTATGGTCTTTGGAGGAAACTGTGCAATTATCCTTACCTTTTACTTCCTGGAAGCATATCCTTATCCTCTTATTCAGAGGTTTCCAAACTTATTTGGTCTACCACCCCCTTTTTAAAAAAAATTTACTCAATTTCCTCCGGAAACCTACTTTATTCTTTAACCCTTTAACTTTTTTTTATTTGCGTCATTTCAAAAACTAAAATGTTTTTTAGAAAAAATGATGCATCTTGAATTTAATAATTTATTATAAATTTGTGGGTTTTTTCCTGCATTGAAATTTTGATGGCACAATATTGCATCATGTAACCAATAGTATTGTATTGTAAACAAGTCATTACTAGCACATATTCCTGCTGATGCATGCTGGGCTTCCTAACATATGACACGCTTGCCTGTCAAGACTCACTTGTTAAGACCTGTCAGCAGACTTGATCACTGATTGGTTATAACTTGCATTTTGTATGTTCATTTGGAAAATAATGTAATCATTATGACTCTAACTCTGTTATGCAACAGACGAGACATGTTTGAAAGGTTTTTCAAAATTTTCTTATCTACTTTTTTTCTTATACTTCCACTTATACTTCTACTTATGCTTCCCTTATTTTTATTCAGTGCTTCCCGATTGCATCTGAGGCTACTACTGCCCCACTCAGATGATTCCAGCACCCTCCGGGGTGTGGTATTGTCCACTTTGAAAATCTGTGCTCTTATTGGTCATACCCCATGTGATATAGTGCTATGTAAAACTACTACTTATTTGTTGTTCTATCGTTTTCCAATTGTGTCCAACTCTTTGTGGATCCATTTGGGGTTTTCTTGCTAAAGATACTGGAGTGGTTGGCCATTTCCTTCTCCAACTCGCTTTACAGATGAGGAAATTGAGGCAAACAGGATTACGTGTTCAGGGTCACACAGCTCTGAAGTGTTTGAGGCTAGATTTGAATATAGAAAGATGAGTCGCCCTGACTCCAGGTCTGGCACTCTATCCTCTGTGTCACCAAACTGTGTTTTTATAGAACTATAATCCTCAGTATTACATCTCTAGAGTCTTCATTTTTTTATTTAATTTTTCCTGGGATAAGGTTAGTTTGTTTGTCTGGCTTTGATTATCAATTAGCATCCCTACCCAAGTTAATACGTTTTCAATCTTTTTGAATTCCCCTGACTGTCTTGTCAACAAATTTCATAAAGAGGTCATTTATATGTCCATGAAAAGTGGTGATTAATGGAACAGTGCCAACCTGGAGGTTTGTCTTTAATGACATATCAGATTTTGTCCTTGAGCCTCTTCTCTTAAACTGTTTAATCAGTGACTTGAATGCTTTTTAAAAAAATATTGTTTGTGATCTGAGATTCTATTTGAATTTCCTTTTAGTTTTTTAAAATTAGAGTTTGTAGACAGTAAAAGTTTTGTACTAAATGGGAAAAATATGTCGTTTTTTACTTTGCTACATTTTTAATGGTCATATACCACCTATCTGGCATGTATTTAAAGGAACTCTTAATTATATGAATATTTTAATATTTTCAGGGAGTACCACTCGACTTCTTGGTTTTACATGATGCTAACTCGATAATATCCCTGGTGGAAAATAACATACCTATCCAAAATAATGAGCCAGTTAAAGAATATGAAGAAGATGACATGGAGACTTTAAATCTAGGTAATGCTTGTCATGATTTTTTTCTGTCATACTAAAATTTGCTTTGAATCCTATTTATTAATTTTCTATTATGAAATATGTTCATATTTAGTCCTGTGCATCACTTATAGAAACCTACTTTGAAAAAGTAAGATTTTAAAAAGTTAATAGTTATGAAATTACTATACTTTTCACCATAATATTGGTTAGTGATATCCAGACTCTGAATGCATGTTGTTCATAGATTTTAAAAAAAAGTTTAATTGAGCATCACTTCTTTTAACTCTAGCTTCTTCCACAGTCTAGAAACTTCTACATATTTGTTGGCAAAGATTTGCACATACTAGAATGCTCTAATATTTTATTTTAATCTTTTAAATAATAATATCTCATATATATTATACATAGCTTTAAGGTTTACAAAGAACTTTTCGTATAATACCTCAATTGATTCTCACTACAGTCTTTGAAGTGGGCACTATTATCATCTCTCTTTCACTGACAAAGAAATTGAATCTAAAAGAGTTGCCCAGGGTCACATAGCTAGGAAACATCTGAAGTGGAATTTTAATTTAGGTCTTCCTAACTTAAAAAAAAAATTAAATATTTTTTAATTTAATATTTCATTTTCCCCAATTACATGTAAAAACAATTTTTAACATTTGTTTTTAAAATTTTGACTCCCAAATTCTCTCCCTCCCTCCCCACCCACCCACCCACCTCATTGAGAAGGCAAGCAATTTCATGGAAGTTGTTTATGTGTAGTCATGCAAAATATATCCATAGTAGTCATGATGTAAAAAAAAAAAAAACAGACCAAAAAAACTCAGAAATAAAATTTAAAAAGTATGTTTCAATCTGTATTCAGACACCATCAGTTCTTTCTCTGGGGATGGATGTTTTTCATACTAAGTCCTTCAGAGTTCTCATGGATCATTGTATTGCTGAGAATAGCTATGTCATTCACAGCTGATAATCCTACAATATTGCTGTTATTTTGTACCCAGTACATTTCACTTTGGATCAACATATGCAGATGTTTCCAGGTTTTCCTGAGAGCATACTGCTCATGATTACATACCACAACTTTTTTAGCCATTCCCCAGTTGATACGTATCCCCTCAATTTCTAATTATTTTTCTTAAATAAATTTATTTTTAGTTTTCAACATTCACTTCCACAAGATTTTTGAGTTCCAAATTTCCTTCCTATCTTTCCCCACCCCCACCCCAAGATTGGGTGTAATCTGATATAGGCTCTACATATACATTCAATTAAAACTATTTTCACATTACTCATGTTGTAAAGAAGAACAAGAACCAATGGGAGAAACCACAAGAAGACACACAAAAAAGGACAAATATTATGCTTTGATCTCCATTCAGACTCCATAGTAGTTTTTCTAGATGTGGGCAGCATTCTCCATCAGGAGTCTTTCGGAGTTGTCTTAGATCCTTGCATTGATAAGAAGAGATCAAAGTTAGTAACTGCACAATGTTACAGTTGGTGTGTACGATGTTCTTCTGGTTCTGCTCACTTTACTCACCATCAGTTCATAGAAGCTTTCCAGGTTTTTCTGAAGTCATCCTGCTCATCATTTCTTAGGGAAGAATAGTATTCCATCACATTCATTTACCACAACTTGTTCACCTATTTGCCAGTTGATGGGCATCCCCTCAAATTCTAATTCTTGGCCAACACACAAAAAACTGCTATAAGTATTTTTGTACATGTGGTTCCTTTTCCCATTTGTATGATCTCTTGAGGATGCAGGCCTAGAATTGGTATTGCTGGGTCAAAGACTATGCACAGTTTTTGTAGCCCTTTGAACATAGTTCCAGATTGCTCTCCAGAATGGTTGAATCAGTTCACAACTCCATCAACAACACATTAGTGTTCCAATTTTCACTCTATTTTAGTTTTTACTTTGAGATCAGGATTGCTACCCCTGCTTTTTTTACTTCAGCTGAGGCATAATATATTCTGCTCCAACCTTTTACCTTTACTCAGTTTGTATCCCTCTGTTTCAAATGTGGTTTTTGGAAACAACATGTTATAAGGTTATGTTTTTTAATCCTTTCTGCTGTCAGGTTTTGTTTTGTGGAAGAGTTCATCTCATTCGCAGTTATGATTACTATCTGTGTTTTTCTCTCCACCCTCTTTCCCTCCTGTTTATGTTTTTCTTTCTCCTTTCTTCCTTTTCCATCTCACCAGAGTTTTGCTTTTGACCTCTGTCTCTGTCAGTCCTCTCTTCCTTCTATCAATTCTCTCCCTTTTCCTCCTTTTTTACCTTACTACTTCTTCCCTCCCTTTTCTTTCCCCTTTCCCCTTTCCCTTCCCACTGCCCATAGGGCAAGTTATATTTCTATACCTAGCTGAGTATTCTATACCCTCCTTAAGTCAAATCTGATGAGAGTAAGGTTCAAACAATGCTCACTTCCCTCCTTTCTTTCCCTTTAATGTAATATGTTTTTGTGCCTCTTCATGTGATGTAATTTACCCTTTTCTGCCTCCTCCTTTCCTTTTCTCCCAGTAAAATCTCTTCTTATCACTTAATTAGGTTTTTTTATCATCACATGATATTTAATTTATACCCATGCCCTCTGTCTATGTCTATCCCTTCTAAATGTCATAATAAAGAGTTACAAGTATTGTTTTCCCATGTAGGGATATAAACAGTTTAACCTTATTGAATAGCATTTTATTTTCTTTCCTGCTTATCTTTTTATGCTTCTCTTGAGTCTTGTATTTGAAGATTGAATTTTCTGTTCAACTCTGGTTTTTTCATCAAGAAAGTTTGGAAGTTCCCTATTTCATTGAATATCCATCTCCTCCCCTGAAAGATTATGTTCAATTTTCTCATGATTTTCTTGCATCACTCTCATTTGTCTTCCCAATTTCTTAACGTGATTTCCAAAACCTTTTTTGAGCTCTTCCATGGCCTGAGACCAATTCATATTTTTCTTGGAGGCCTTGGATGTAGGAGCTTTGACTTTGCTATCTTCTTCTGAGTGTATTTCTTAATCTTTCTTGTCACCATAATAACCTTCTGTAGTCAGAATTTTTTTACTTTATTTGCTCTTTTCCCCATCCTATTACTTGACTATTAACTGTTTGTTAAAGTATGGCTCCGCTTGCAGGGTGGAAGGTGCACTATCCCAAGCTTCAGTGGATTTCTATAGCTGTTTTCAGAGATACTTCTAGGGACTTCTAAATTTTCAGTTCTTCCAAGGTGGTATGATCTAAGGAGAGGTGTATTCTACTCTCCTGGCCTGTGTTCTATTCTGTGAGCAACCACAAGCACTCTTTTCTGGCTTGGAGGAGGGTCTCCCCTCCACTGCTGCTACAAATTCTGCTATGCTAGTACTCCTCCTTGCCCCAGGATTATCACCCAAGGCTTCAACCTAGAGCCAAGTATGGTCAAACCAACAGAGTCCTGCCTCAGTGCTATCAAAAAACCCTGTAATCTCCTTCTGACCAGTTGTTCAGCCCCTTACCATCTGTGGGCTGAAAGTTCCAGAAGTGCCACTGCCACTACTGCTGCTGATTCAGTCATTCCCAAGGCCTGCTCTTTGTTTGCTGTGGCCAGGGTTGTGCTGTCCTTATCACTAAACAGTGTGACTCCCTCAGCACTAAGTTGAACTGCACTGTAGGTCTTTGGCCCATGAATATCCTTCAGGGCATCATAAAAGCGTTTTGGATTGTTACTGTCAGTAGAAAACTGAATTTCATCAGCTGCTTTACTTAGCTAAGGATCCTTCATCTCTTTAAGCTTCACTTGCACTTTACTTTTGATGGAATTACATTTTACTTTCTTGGAGAAGTATAAGGTATCCTGCTGATAAACCCTGTGGAGTTCTTGTTTTTCATTTAGCAGCTTCTGAATTTCCCCATCATTTTTGTCAAACAAGTCTTGGTGTTTGGGAGTGTTCTGGCTCAGTAAATGCTGCTATACACTAAATATTTGAAAGTTGCCCACTTCTTTTCTGCTCCACTGTTGCCAACCATGTGTTAGTTCGACTTTCCCTCAAAGTTAGCAAACTCCCCTTCCTTCACTTTTTTTTGTTGATTCTTGTTATATTCTAAATCTTTTTTTCCATTGAATTTTGTTATTATATTTTCTAACTTTATAAAATATTTTTGGTAATTTTATTGGTATGACACTGAATAAGTGAAGACATTTAGTTAAAATTATTCTTTTTATTATATTGGCTTGGCCTACCCATAAGCAATTAGCAGTTCTTTAATTACTTAGATCTGTCTGTATTTGCATGAAAAGTTTTTATAATTATCTTCATATAGTTTCCAAGTTTGTCTTGGCAGGTAGATACTCAAGTATTTTATATTTTCTGCAGCTATTTTAAATGAAATTTCTATTTCTATCTCTTCCTACTGGGTTTTGTTTATAACATATAGAAATGCTGCTGATTCTGTGAGTTTATTTTATATCCTACAGCATTGCCAAAGTTGTTAGTTATTTCAACTACTTTTTTTAGTTGATTCTCTAGAGTTCTCTAAGTATATCATTATATTGTCTCCAAAGAGAAATAGTTTTGTTGCTTCATTGCCTATTCTTATTTCTTTATTTTCTTTTTCATGTCTTATTGCTTTATCTAGCATTTCTAGCACAATATTGTATAATAGTGATGATAATGGGCATCTGTCTTTCACTATTGATCTGGCTTCTGGCATATTCCCATTATGCGGAATGATTGTTCTACATTTTAGATACTTTACTTTTCAAAATTTTGAACCATTCTACTCTCCTTAGAGTCTAGGACATCAATCAGTCAACAGGTATTTAATAACTGCCTACAATATGCCAGGTTCTGTGCTCAACATTGATAATACCCCTCTGTGTGTAGGCAGTGTAAATGTTATTGCCAATTTGTGGGTGGAGAAAAAGAGACTAAGGGACAGTAATTGCCAGAGCCATGTAACTAATGATTATCAGGGATGGAATTTGAACATACGACCCTCCTGTGTCCAAGTCTAGGATTCTTGTAGTATGTTTCCTCTTATACCTGAGCAAGAATCTCCTCTAAAAGATCCCTGTGAAATGGTCATTTTGTCTTAGGTAGAAGATCTCTAGGGAAGGGGAACTTACCACCACCCAATGTAGTCCATTCCTCTTTAGAGATAGCTCTTGTTGTTAACAAATATTTGCGTAAATCATCTTCAGACTTGCCTCTTTGAAATTATTCTTCTTGGCTCCTAGCTCTGCTCTCTGAGGTCAAGCACAAAAAGTATAACTAGTCTTAATTCTGCCACTAAATGTCTGAATTTTCCCTCATGCTGTATTGAATATGAAGATATGAAAGGACCAGTGTTTTCTTGACACAGTTTCTTTCCTCCCTCCTAGAACATAAGAAAGCTTTACCCAAAAGACAGCAAATTTGCTTCCATAACCTGAATGGCTTATGTGATTGACCCCAGCTTCCTTCATATAGTTTCCTTTTCTCACACCTACCCAACAGCTAGCCAGCATGGGATGGATCTAAGACAAAGTGGTTCCTGGTTCTTGATTGGTCCTGGCTTCCCTGATATAGTTTCCTCATCATCTATATTTTTTTTAAAAAAGAGTACTGGCCACATGTAATCAAGCCTTTTTGCCTTGGGTGGGATTTCTGAAACCTCTGCAAGTAACCTTTACCCTGCTTTGCTGACCACATGAGTTTCCACATGAGAAACTGTCTTGAGAAACTAAGTGCTGTTGTATCCTGGTTGTGTATCTTTTCTAGGTTATATTAAATGTTTAATGACTTTTACATGTTCCTCATTTCATCCCAACAATGAATTTGAACTAAGAGAAGGCTAGTGTTAAGAGTCATGGCTTCTGACAGAAAGATTATAGCAAACTCATGCCAGAAATTTTTAGGGAATCACCTTGAGGTGGTTAACTTTGACAGAGATTTCTCCTCTCATCACTATGTCATTTCAACCATGATATTCATTTTCTACATACCTTGTTGAATATCCTGGCTATATTAGGCTGGTTCTAAACACGTTTCCTAGGTTTGGGATATGAGAGAAATGAAATAACTAAGACACTGGTCAATTCAAAGAAAACAAAGAACCTACATGAAAGATGCAAAAGCAATTCAAGCATAAAAGTTTCAAGGTTCAAGTCAGACACAGGGTTTGGATTTGACGTAACTCTCCTTGCCACTTATGATTATCTATAGGTATGTCCTGGAAAGGAAGGGTCAAGTCTTCTCAGAAGGAAAATTACATTAAATCTCAGTTGCAGTGTGCTTCAGAGGTCTTATATATTTTTGGAGGAAGGGTGGGGAATAGCACATCAGCAGAGCAACCTAACTCTGAGTTGCCAGCTATATTCCTTAGCTCCATCTCATTGCCCCATATGGCTAAATGAGACAACATGGAACTAGTGAGCAAGAATAGTAGCTTAAATTGAATAAGCTAAATTATATCATAAAGCCTATAGGCTTCATCCACTTTAGGGAGTGTAGTTTTACATTTTATAGTGGCATACCTTTTGTCCATACTATAGATTTATCTGGGAGAATGTATCTATTAGAGACTGTGCCCAGAATTGAAAAAAAGGAAAAGAATGATTTTGGAAACTTTGGAAAAAAGAAAACTTTGGAAACTGACAGGTTCTTTTAATGATCCCATGTTTCTATCTTTTTAATACCCATCTTTTTAATACCAGTTACCTTTTGGTTTTGTTCTGTGTTTGTAAGTCATGAAACACTACCGTCTCTAATGAAGTGAAATTGAGGATTATCCAAAAGGCAGTAGAGAGTAGACAGTAACTCATTATTAACAAGAGTGGTGGTGAAGAGGTGGTGTAAATAATGGTATTAAAGAAACCTATTAGGGAAAAGGGAGAAAGGCTGCATTTCTGAGGAGAACAAAGAATAACTGATAGAAGACCCCCAATGTCCATTGACATCCTTATGATGTAAGGAGAAAATGAGGAAAGCCCCTAATACATAGGATGATTTCCCTCTGGTGAATTTATGGAAAGACTTGGACAAGAGTTACATACGGTGGTCAGGCATCATAGGTTGGAATCAACATTGTTGTGTCAAACAACCATACTGATGATATTACAGGTCCATTTGGTTATTGAGTATTTGATTATAGATTAATATAGCTTTATTAACAACAAAGCAGCATTGTAAATAGCTTGATGTAAAAGTTATAACATTGTTGCTGGATTCCACGTACTACCATTAAAACCAATCTCAATTTCTGAGTCATGTATAGGCTTCTGTAAATTGAAGATCTAGATCCTTGAATAAGTTTCTATATTATCACATATTTTACCTTAGATCAATATGAATTCACAGATATTTACGATATAATTAAGGTTTTATATGTTTACTTTTAAGATTAACTTTAGATCTTTTTCATTTCACATACTGTTTTATTCTTTTAAAACATTATAGGCATCCAAGATGATCAAGTGGTTGAAACAGTTTATAGAGACAGAAAGAGAAATTTACCTTTGGAAGTAATAATAGACCTAACTGAGGAAACATTTAACAGCATAATAATGAATACTTCTAGCAGCATAATATTATTTTATGCTAATTGTAAGTATATCATTCAAAATAAAAATTTTATTTCAAATTTTAATATTGAAATTACTTTTATTTAATATTTTGAATGTAACTAGAAATAAAACAGAATAGCTTTCAAATTTTCTAAGTATATGATTTTTTGAAGTGTTTAATTATGTCTTCATACCTGTCCATCCTAACTATATTTATAATCTAAAGCCTTATTTTTTTCAAGAAGTTTGAATCAGTTATTAAACAGGACAAATTACTAAGAAATTTGGAGAATACTTTTATAATTTTGTTAATATATTTTTCTGTTAGAGTACTATATAATTGATAAATAAGACGAGTTGTAGATTTGATAGAAATATGCTATTTAAATTTTGAGAAATTTATTCATCTATTTTTCTATTATTAAGGACAATTTGATATACTTAATATTTATTTCCCATAACTATTGGAATTTTACAAAAAGTATTAGAATTTTAAAAAACATTTATACAATTAAAAAGTAACAATTTGGTTGAATAACAGAACTTTAACGTGTTTTTAAAATGCATTGGTGATAGCAAGATATCCCTTGTAACAAAATATAATACACCTTTAAGAATATAATTATAAACAATATAGTAACTATTCAAATACCATATCTATATTGCTATCATATGTATATCTATATACATATAGATACATATATCTATTTTTTTTCCTTTGCAGGGGAAGCAGTGTCCTTGGCATTTTTACAAACCTATATTGATGTGGCAATTAAATTGAAAGGTATAGTACTATAGTGTAATAATTTCTGATATGTCTGTGCAATTTGACAGAAAGCCCAAGAGAAACCTAAGCACACGATGATTATATCTTCATAACTAAATTGATGGTAGTAAAAATCTTTTATAAAGATGCTATTCAAAATCATTCCAGTATGTAAGCATGGCTTGATAGAAAGTAGGTATTTCAGTGTATCTGTCAACCACTCTATTTGAATGACCAGAGAACCCCGTAGTCATTATATGCCCAGGGTTATGTAGGCATCCCTTCATTTGCTGGTATTTATTTGGGGTATATATATGTTTTTATGTATATATATATATATATATATATATATATATATATATATATATATATGTGTGTGTATATATATATATGTGTGTGTGTGTGTGTGTGTGTATGTATGTGCACACATACATATATATGTGTACACACATATACAAATGCATATAGCATATCAGACTCTTTGGGCTTTGGTCCTTCTATAGTTTGTGTCTCAAATAATAACCAAATCACAATCTACAGGGGAAAGAGCTTGATTAAACAGATCTAAGTTGTGCTGTATTCCAAAGGGTTTTGTGTTTTGTTGAACCCCCTAAAAAGCAAAGAATGCTCTGTTTTATATTGTTATCATTATTGTATTAAAATATTATATGCAACTACAATTACTAATATGACCATAAATCCACTTTTTAAGAATTATTGATGTAAATAATTTATTCGTAGCAATATTATTAATAAACATGTATTTATTATTAAGTAGACATGAATTATAAAATAGTAACATGATATAAAGTCAGATTGCCCATACCATACTAGGTACAAATGCTAGGTATTTGTGACCGTTGTGATAACAAAGTAACGCTTTGGCATACAGGTCTCCTTAATTTAGCTCTGCACTGTTGAGTCTGTTTGATTTACTCTTACATTTTCTCTCCGGTGTTATCAGTATTGCCAGCTTCTATTGCCAGGCTATTGAAGTGATTAGGGTAGGTATTGAAGTTTTGAGGGTTTTTTTTTATCCTTTTGGTTTCTGATATGTTGACTCTATCTTGCCCTCCCCCCCATATGAAAAAAATACTGTATGCATTTTATACATACAGAGTTATTTGTATGTTGTCTCTCCCATTAGAAGTGAGTTCCTGGAGAGCAAGGACCCTGTTTTGGCATTTGTTTGTACCCCTAGTGACAAGTTGGAGCATGAAGGGGAAGAGATTTGAGATGAAGGGGACATGTGGTAATGATAAGAGCAGGAACTCTAGAGAGCCCCATGAGAGGGTACAATGAGGTCTCAGCTGAATGGGGAAGGAGAGTATGGGGATTGGGAATAGGAGAGGCCATTTTAAATTATAGTGACTAAGAGAGGAGTTTGTTAGGCAGTTTTTACCACCACTCTGAGTACTAGGGATTATAGGAGAATTAGAATTTGCTAACAATGATAATGCTGATGATGCTGATGGTGGTGGTGGTGGTAGCAACAATAACTGGCATGTATATATCACCTTGAGGTTCACAAGTGTTTTACATATATTATGTCATTTGATCTTTACCACAGTCCTGGGAGGTAGGAATTATTATTTTATCCTTTTTACAGATGAAGAAACTAGGTGCTAAGAAAGGTTAAGTGGCTTGCATAGGGTCATACAACTACTAAGAGTCAAAGGCTAGATTAAGTATCTGAGGCAAGGTTTGAACTCATATCTTCATGACTCCCAAGTGCAGAAGTTATTATCCTCTCCTTTATCTAGTGCGCTGCCTAGCTACTATAGATAGAGAAATAATAGTTGATTGGAACCTACCTTCTTGGTTCCTATGTTAAAGGAGGGCAAAATGGTTAGGCAACAGCACTGTTGGTTTCTGTGGCATGTTCTTTCTTCAGACGCAAAGAACTAGGGGTCAGGTCAGCAAGGGCTTTGAACCTAGTGTCCTCATCTGAAAAATTGGGCTGATTATAGCATCTATATTATGGGGTTGTTGCTAGAAACAGGCAAGATAATGTATGTAAAACACTTTGCAAACGTTGCAATCCTGTATTGATATCTGCTGCTATTATTATTTTAAGTATATACAAAATATGTATCATGCTTCCTAGGTGTGGTTCTTCCACAGTTTTTGTCCAAGGCCTTCTTTTTCTTCTTCCTCTATTCTCCTATACAGGTCAGCTTTATGTAGATAACTCACTGATCTATATAAGTGTACGGCCTTGGTCTCTTCTCTTAGCTTCAGGCCCCATCACCAGTTGGACTATTAGATTACATTTAGAGGTTCCTGGCAGTTCCAGAAACTTCTCAAACTCAGCATGTGCAAAACAATTTATTACCTCTACCACCCCCCCCCAAAAAGTTCCACCATTTTCTAAACTTTCCTATTTCTGTAGAAGGCATTGCTATTCTTTTGGTCTTTTAGGTTTGTAACCTCAGTGTTATCTGTACCTCATGTATATCCAATCCACTGAATCTCTTGATTCTCTTTCTCTCTACTAATAGCTACCATTTTAGTTCAGGCTTTCTTCAGCTCTCACCTAGTTATTATAACATATCCCTAACTAGCCTTTCTACCTCACGGCTCCCATCACTCTAGTCCATCTATTTCATTTCACATTACTGCTAAAGTGATTTTGCTTAAGCGTGGATCTGACTGGGTCCCTCTCCTACTCGATCAATTCCAGCAACTCCCTTTTGCCTCTAGGATCAAATATCAACTCCTGTATTTATCTTTTAAAACCCTACAAGACAGACTCAGCCTTTCTAGCCTCATTTTATATTACTCCCTATCCTGATCCAGCCAACAATTCGTAAAAGATTTACTTAGCCATAGCATAGAAAGGATATTCAGCAAAGATGCAGAAGCCTTTCTCCTACCCTCTTTGCCTTTGTACTGAAACATCTTGACTTCTCTATTGTTAAGTAGGCAGTGTGTCAGTACTGGATCCATAGTTCCCTGAGCATGCAAAAACAATTCTCAACACTCCTTCCTAAAAGTTTGAGTTCCAACTTCTCTCCCTTCCTCCCTCCCCACCCATCCCCACTGAGAAGGCAAGCAATTCAATATAGGCTATGTATGTGTAGTTTTGCTAAATACTTCCATAATAGTCATGTTGTGAAAGACTAATTATATTTCCCTCCATTCTATCCTGCCCCCTATTTATTCTATTCTCTCTTTACACCTTATCCCTTCCCTCAAGTGATTACTTCTTATTACTCCCTCCTCTCATTTACCCTCCCTTCTATCATTCCCCACTCCACTTATCCCCTTCTCCCCTACTTTCCTGTAGTGTAAGATAGTTTTTCATATCAAATTGAGTGTGCATGTTATTCCCTCCTTAAGCCAAAAGTGATGAGAGTAAGCTTCACTTTTTCCCTCTCACCTGCCTCCTTTTCCTCTCCATTGAAAAAGCTTTTGCTTTCCTCTTTGATGAGAGATAGTTTGCCCCATTCCATTTCTCCCTTTCTCCTCCCAATATATTCCTCTCTCACTCTTTAATTTTATTTTTTTGAATATCATCCCTTCCTATTCAATTCACCCTGTGCACTCTGTCTATATGTATATGATCCCTCCAAGTACCCTAATATTGAAAAAGTCTCAAGAGTTACAAATATAATCTTTCCATGTAGGAATATAAAAAGTTCAACTTCTGTGAGTTCCTTATGATTTCTCTTTCCTATTTAACTTTTTCATGATTTTCTTGATTCTTGTGGGTTGAGAAATCTGGGAACCACATTTCTTACCTGTGATTCCATGCCCTGAAGCCTGCTCCAGTCCTGTCTGTGCGGAGCAGGACAGCCAAGGCTGGGCTGCACTGTGCTCTGAGCCTGATGTGATAGACCTTTCCTGTTGGCTGTCTTGGGCTGGAAATCTCTTTCACTATCGTTTTGTGTCTTCTGCTTCTGTAGAATTACTTTAAAGCCATTTTTAAAGGTATTTTATGGGTTATTGGAGTAGAGCTGGAGCAGGTCCATCCTTCTACTCCACTATCTTGGCTCTGCCCCCTTCATAGCCCTTTTAACATAGTTCCAAATTGTTCTCCAGAATGGTTAGATCAGTTCACAGCTTCATCAACAATGCATTAGTGTTCCAATTTTCCCACATTTTCTTCAACATTTATCATTTTCCTGTTTTGATCCAATCTGATAGGTGTGATGTGGTACCTCAGAGTCATTTTGCTTTGCATTTCTCTAATCAATAGTGATTAAGAGTATTTTTTATATGACTGTAGATAACTTTAATTTCTTCCTCTGAAAATTGCCTCTTCGTATCCTTTAACCATTTATCAATTGAGGAAGGACATATATTCTTATAAATTGGACTCAGTTCTCTACATATTTTAGAGATGAGGCCCTTATAAGAGACACTGGATATAAACATTGTTTCCCATCTTTCTACTTCCCTTCTAATCTTGGTTGCATTGGCTTCTTTGTGCAAAACCCTTTCAATTTAATGTAATCCAAATCTTCCATTTTGCATTTCATAATGTTCTTTATCTCTTGTTTGGTCACAAATTCTTCCCTTCTCCATAGATCTGACAGGTAAACTATTTCTTGCTCTCCTAGTTTGCTTATAGTATCAGCCTTTACAGCTAAGTCATGGACTTATTTTGACTTTTGTCTTAGTGTATAGTTTAAGATGTTAGCCTATGCCTAGTTTTTGCCATACTATTTTCCTGTTTTCCCAGCAGTTTTTGTCAAATAGTGAGTTCTTATTCCAGAAGCTGGAATCTTTGGATTTATCAGAGTGGATTACTATAGTCATTCACTCCTGTGTCTTGTGTGCTTAACCTGTTCCATTGATCCACCACTCTATTTCTTAGCCAGTACCAAGTACTTTTGATGATTGCTGCTTTATAATATAATTTAGGGTCTGGTTTGACAAGGCCAGATTCCCTTGCATTTCTTTTCATTAATTCCCTTGATATTCTGGATTTTTTATTCTTCCAGATCAATTTTGTTATTGTTTTTTCTAACCGTATAAAATAATTTTTGGTAGCTTGATTGGTATGGCACTGAATAAGTAAATTTATTTAGGTAGAATTGTAACTTTTTTTTATATTAGCTTGGCCTACCCATGAGCAACTGATATTTTTCCAGTTATTTAGATCTGACTTTATTTATGTGAAAAGTGTTTTGTAATTATGTTTATATAGTTCCTGGGTTTGTTTTGGCAGGTAGATTCTCAAATATTTTCTTATGTTTACAGAAACTTTAAATTGAATTTCCCTTTCTATCTCCTGCTGTTGAGCTCTGTTACTGATTTATAGAAATGCAAGTGATTTATGTGGGTTTATTTTATATCCTGCCATTTTGCTAAACTTGTTTATTGTTTCAAGTAGTTTTTTACTTGATTCTCTAGGATTTTCTAAGTCTACCATCATATCATCTTCAAAGAGCAATACCTTTGTTTTTTTCTTTGTCTATTCTAATTTCTTCAATTTCATTTTCCTTTCTTATTTGATAAAGTTAACATTTCTAGTACAATATGGAATAACAGTGTTAATAATGCACTAAGAAACATCCTTGTTTCACTCGTGATCTTACTGGAAATACTCCAAGTTTATCCCCATTACATATGATGCTTACTGATGGTTTTAGATAGATGCTGCCTATCATTTTAAGGAAGACTCCATTTATTCTTATGCTCTCTAGTGACTGTAATAGGAATGGGTATTATATTTTGTCATTTGCTTTTTCTGGATCTATCATGTGATTTCTGTTATTCCCATTGTAGATATGGTCAGTTATGCTAGTAATTCTCCTAATATATAGAACCAGCCTTGCATTGCTGGTATAAATCCTACCTGGTCATAGTGTATTAATCTCAAGACAAATTCCTGTAATCTCTTTGCTAATATTTTATTTAAAATTTTTGCATCTATATTCATTAGGGAAATTGGTCTCCAATTTTCTTTCTCCATTTTGGCTCTTCCTGATTTACATATTAGTACCATATTTGTATCATAAAAAGCATTTGGTCAGACTACTTTGCCTGTTTGCCCAAATAGTTTATATGGTATTGGAATGAATTGTTCTTTAAATGTTTGATAGAATTCACTTTAAATTCATCTGGCCCTGGAGATTTTTTCCCAGGAAGTTCATTGATGGTTTCTTCAATTTCTTTTTCTAAAATGGGGTTAATTAAGTATTTTATTTCCTCTTCCGTTAATCTGAGCAATTTATATTTTTTGTAAATATTCATTTATTTCACTAAGATTGTCACATTTATTGGCATACACTTGGGCAAAATAGTTCCTAATTATTGTTTTAATTTCCTCTTCATTTGTGGTGAATTCACCCTTTTCTTTTTTGATACTGGTAATTTGGTTTTCTTCTTTATTTTTTTTGTAGTCAAATTAACCAAAATTTATTTATTTTATTTTTATAAATCCAGCTCTTAGTTTTATTTATCCTGTAGTTTTTTTTAATTTCAAGTTTATTAATCTCTCTTTTGGTTTTCAGAATTTCTAATTTGGTATTTATTTGGGGATTTTTAATTTGTTCTTTTTCTAGTTTTTTTAGTTACATGCCCAATTAACTGACATCATCTTTCTCTGTTTTATTCATCTAAGCATTGAGAGATATAAAACTTCACATAAGAACCGCTTCCATTGCATCCCATAAGTTTTTGTATGTTGTCTCATTATTGAAATTCTCTTGGATGAAGTAGTTGATTGTTTCTATGATTTGTTGTTTGTCCCTCTCATTCTTTAGGATTAGCTTATTTAGTTTCCAAATAATTTTTAATCTGTCTTTCCATGGCCCCCTATTACATGTAATTTTTATTGCATCATTATCTGAAAAGGATGCATTTTATATTTCTGCCTTTCTGCATTGAATTGTGAGTTTTTTATGTCCTAATATGTGGTCGTTTTGTGTGTAGGTGCCATGCGCTGCTGAAAAAAGGTGTCTTCCTTTCTCTCCCCAATCACTTTTCTCTAGAGGTGAACCATATCTAACTTTTCTAAAATTCTATTCATTTCCATAACTTCTTTCTTATTTATTTTGTGGTTAGATTTATCTAGTTCTGAAAGTGGGAGGTTGAGGCCCCCCCCTCTAGTATAGTTTTGTTGTTTATTTCTTCCTGTAACTCCCTTAACTTCTCTAAGAATTTGAATTCTATATATGTTTAGTGATGATACTACTTCATTGTCAGTTACTTCTTAGCAAGATGTAGTTCCCTTCCTTTTCTCTTTTAATTAGATCTATTTTTGCTTTTGCTTTTTCTGAGATTAGGATTGCTACTGCTGCTTTTTTTAAAATTTCAGCTGAAGCATAATATATTCTGCCCCAGCCTTTTTACCTTTGCTCTTTCTGTATCCCTCTGTTTCAAATGTGTTTCTTGTAAACAACATATTGTAGGATTATAGTTTTGAATCTATTCTGCTGTCCACTTCCATTTTAAGAGAGAGTTCATCCCATTCAAATTCACAGGTGTGATTACTATCTGTGTCTTCCTTTCTATGTTATTCCCCCCCATTTATTCTTTTCTCTCTCCTTCCTTTTTTCCCTCCTTACTTGAGCTTTGCTTTGACCACTGCCTCCCTCAATCTGTCCTCCCTTTTATCTACCCCCTCCCTTTTCTTTCCCCTTTCCCCTCCTTCTGCCTGTAAGATAAGTTATATTTCTATACCTGAGTATTTTATTCCCTCTTTGAGTCAAATCTGATGAGGATAGGGTTCAAACAATGCTCATCTCCCTCCCTTCTTTTCCTCTAATATAATAGGTCTTTGTGCCTTGTCATGTGATGCAATTTATTCCTTTCTTCCTCCTCCTTTCCTCTTCTCTCAATACAATCCCTTTTTATCACTTCATCAGAGTTTTTATCATCACATCCAAGTCAACTTATGCTCATGACCTATGTCTATGTATACTGCTTTTAAATGTTGTAATAATGATAACATTCTCAAGATTTACAAATATCATCTTCCTTTGTAGGGATGTAAACAGTTTGCCATTATTAATAACGTTATTTTTTTTCATTTCTGTTTACCTTTTTATGCCTCTGAGTCTTGTTTTTGAAGATCAAATTTTCTGTTGATCTCTGGTATTTTAATGAGGAAATTCCCTTGTTTCAATGAATGTATGTCTCCTCTCCTGAAAGATTATGCTCACATTTGCTGGGTAGTTGATCCTTGGTTGTAATCCCAGCTCCTCTGCTGTGTGGAATATTGTATTCCATGTTCTCTGATCTTTAAATGTAGAAACTGCAAGGTTCTGCATAATTCTTTCATTCCATAATAATTAAATTGTTTCTTTCTGGCTGCTTGCACTATTTTCTCTTTGACCTGGTAATTTAGGAATTTTGCTACAATATTCCTTAGCATATTCAGTTTGGGATCTTCTTCAGGAGGTAATCAGTGGATTCTTTGAATGACCTTTTAGCCTTGGTTCTAGGACCTAGTTTTCCTTGATGATTTCTTGAAAAATGCTATCTAGGCTCTTTTTTTTCATCATGCTTTTAGGTAGACCAATACTTTTAAATTTTTTTCTCCTGTATTTATTTTCCATGTCATTTGTTTTTACCAATGAGGTATTTTATGCTTTTTTCTATTTTTTCCTTCATTTGCTTTTGTTTGACTGATTGTTGATAACTCATAGAGTCATTAGCTTCCACTTGCCCAATTCTAATTTTTAACAAATTGGTTTCTTCAATTAGATTTTGTACCTCCTTTTCCATTCGTCCAATTCTATTTTTTAAGATGTTGTTTTCTTCACTGTAGTTTTTTTCTGTTTAGCCAATTGTATTTTTTAAGGACTTGTTTTCTATAGTCAATTTTTGTCCTTCCTTTTCCAAGCTTTTGATTCTGTCTTGCATACTTCTCATTTGTTTTTCCAGTTTTTTTCTACCTCTCTTATTGGACTTTCAAAATCTTTCTTGAGCCCTTTCAAGGAGGCTTTTTGGGCTTGAGACCAGTTTATATTCCCCTTTGAGGTTTCAAATGTAGGTAAATTGATAGTGTTGTCCTCTTTTGAATTTGTACCTTCTGTCTTCCCTGTCTCCATAGTAAGAAATTATGGTCATTGTCTGTTTCTGCTTTTGACTCATGGTATTTGCCTATTTTGTGGCTCTTAGAATTGAGCTCTCCTGGTAGAGTAGAGGGGGCAGGGACCCAAGCTTTTTGGGCTGGGAGCCCTGGGGCCTGGTCACCGGCTTTGTGTGTTGGGGCCTCAGGTGCTGTCAGCTGGAGGTTGTAGGGTTCTGGCAGCTTACTTGGTGCTGAGTTGGGGTCAGCAACACTGAAGCTGTCAGGGTGGAGGGGTTGGGAATCTGGCCCCTGGAGGACTCCTGCTACTCTGCACTTCTTTAAAGCACTGGAAGGTTTATCTGTTTGAGGATGCCTGCCAGCCTGGAGTTGTGCATCCTGGAGTTGTGGTTCCTGGAGTTGTGTTGAAATACCAGGAGGTTTGGCTGCTGAGGGATGCCAGCTCACTGGTGCATATGGTGATTTTCTGAGCTGTTGTTTTCTGGTTCCCTTGCCTGTGCAAAGACACTCAGGGGGTCCTGGTGTTGGCATTTGCCTGCTCCACCACCCTGGGACTTAGGATCTCCCCCTGGTTTTCTGAGAGGGGGCTTGCTGTTGGCGTGCTGGGATGTCTTCTGTCTTATACTGTTCCCTTTCTAACGGAGCCTCATGTGTCTTTCCCATTAATCCACCACACTTCCCAGGCTACAAGACTACTTCACACTGTCTTTCTGCTGGCTCAGCTGTTCCAGGGTTTTTTTTTCCTGAGGTAACATTTTCTGGGCTTTCAGAGGTCAGTAAGGGAGAGTGAGATCAACTTCTTACTCCACCATCTTGGCTCCTGGAATTTTTTAAATGTGTGGAGTTTTTTTGTTGTTGATAATTAGGTTCAGATATGTAATAGGTTATGCCATTTGAGTAACACCTTAACTTCTTTTGCTTTTCAGGATATATTCTTCAATTTTCTTATGAGCTTTCTATTGGGTGCAGAATACCCTTTGTTATTTGAATTTTCTTCCTTTTATATTTGAAGATCTTTCTCTTGGTCTGTGCCACAAGTTATCATGTGACATTGGAACTATTAAATTTAACCACTTCTTATCTTGGGATCTGAAACATAAGATTTTTTTCTGAAGGTAATCCATGCATTTCTTCAGCTGGTGCTTTGTTTTCTGTATTTAAAAATTCTGGGTAGTTTTATTTTCCTGCATTCATTATGATATTCAGGTATTCAAATTTGTCATGTTCTTCTGGGTGACCTCTGGTCACTGAACTATTTGTAAGCATCCTATCTTCAAAGTCAAGGGCTTTGGTGTGTATACAGTTAATGTGTTTGTTTAACATGGTTGCTCTTTACTTCTTTTCTGCTAGATTTTCCTTCACTTCAGTATTTATGTGTTCATAATCCATTAATCTATTTTTGTTTCTTTGGACAACATCTGATTGATTTTTTTTTAAGTATGCTGCTTCAATTTTTAAAATTTTGCCTTAAGGGCTCTTAATTCTGACTTTTATTAACTTGTAATTTCTTCTTGGGGATTTTATTTCTCTTTTGATTCATTCTGGAAAGTCTTGTTGTTTCATGCTTAGTTGAGATAGCCCAGTTTTCTGTGTTTAATTGTTTTACTTTTTTTGTGTGTTGTAATATTTGTTGAGAACTATATAATTCTTTAAGAGTTTAGTATTCATTTTTACTTCTGATTTTAGGATTCTCTCTGTTGATTTACCTACTTACTTTCCAGATTTTTATTAAAAGTTTTTCCTCTTGTCTTTGGAATTTCAGATTTTTTTTTTAATATTTTCTCATTACTCACTTTCTGACTCTTTCCTAATAGGCATACCACTAGAGCTAAACTGCAAAACTGTTTTAGCCTCCTCTTATTTTGGTGAATTTTGTCTTCACTAGCTTTGTCCCTGCCATTAGCTTCTGTGATAATAGAACTGACCCCACTGGTCCTCTGCCTTAGTTCCTCCCTTGGCTTTTTCCTAAATGGAATTAGCGTCAATTACTTTTTTTAGACTTGGATGTGGATGAGGAACATGTTCTGAATAGGACTTCTTCAAAATTGAGGTGGGGGGAGAGGATGGGCTAAGCTCAGCTTCATAAGAAAAAGATAGCATATATCCCCTCCTCTCCTCCTCAGGTGTTTGGCCACAATCAGGTTGCAGGGTTAGGGACTGGCAGAGAGTGAGTTTTGCTTATCTGTGAAATCTCTGTAGCAAGAGGAGATCCCAATATTGGGGCACCAGGCACAAGCCTGCAAATTTAATCCCTGATGTGATTAGGGTAATCTGATACAGTGGGTTTGATGAGGGTATTGAGCAAGTATTTTAAGACTTAACATTTTTCAGTGTTAATTCATAAGGATTTTACCTGATTGTGCTTTACTTTTTGTCCTGGGTGTTCAACTGCAACGGCTCCCTGTCTGGTTCAGAGTTCCTCTTTGGAGGTTTTTTATGTTGCTCTATTTTTGAGAATTAGTGAGGACTGAGGAAAGTATTTAGTTCATCATATTGTTTTTCATGTGCCATGGAAGTTCTTTCATTTAATATTGCTATTAGATGTCACTGTCTTTGGTATTTGATCAAAAAATTAATTCTTGATCCTGGGCATTATGGTGAGCTCTTGTAATCTTTGTTGCCTTGGGGGCAGCAGCTTATGTATTATTTGAGCTTGAGAATTCTGAGCCGTAGGGAGCTAAGCAAATCAGATGTCTACATTTAAGCTGAGAACCATTATGATGAGCCTTTGGGAGCAGAAGCCATTAGGATATTTAAACAGAGGCAAATTAGCCCAGGTCAGAAATGGAGCAAGTCAAAACTTCCAAACTGATCAGTATTGGGATAGGGCCTGAGAGCGGCCATGGTACTTCTATCCTAGGTGACATAGAGAGACCCTGTCTCAGAAAAACCCAATTCTTATTTTTGAATGAAAATTCAGTAATTTTTCTTGAATTATGTTTCTTGAATTCTACACTTAACATTAATTTGAGGAACAATTCAGAGCCTTGACAAGCTTGAGAATTTAAAGAATGATTAATCAAGATTAATCAAGAACAAAGCTAATTACTTCTCCCTTTCATTCATTGAATTAACAATTAGCATATTTCATTATATTATTTATTTCCTTGGTGCTCATCATGCTTTTAAATCAGTGTTCAAACTGTATCCCAAATAATATTCTAATATTTTTTCAAGCAAGTACAGTCCTTTCTTATCCAAATAATTCTGAATGGCTGTTTTGGGGGTTTGATATCTAGAAAAATATTATTATTTTTTCTTTTATCTAGGCATGTACAACATGTTATTTACTAGAGTCAACTGTGGAGATTGGTCTAATGTCTGTACAAAACAAAATGTCACTGAATATCCTGTTATAAAAATATTTAAGGAAGGAGAAAAGCCAGTAATTTATACTGGTATGCTCGAAACTGAATATCTCCTAAAATTCATAATATTGTAAGTATATACACTTCAGTATTGGAATGGCATAATATCCTAAGGAAATGGCAGAATTTTAGGTAGATATAACTTCTAATTATGAGTTAATTATTATTTTTCTAATTTAAAGTTTTGAGCAAATAGAGAAAACCAGTAGGTAGAATAATTGAACAGAAAAGGAGATTATATAGTTATCTTTCTCATATGTCAACACTTTGTGGTCATTACAATGGAGCTGATATATTATTAAAAGAGGCCTAAATTTCAAAATAGTAATGCTTACTTGTGTCTATAAAAAGTATAATTTATTTTTGATAGGCCGAAATATTAATTTAAAATAATTTAGAATATGGTTTTATGTATCATTTAGAAACAGAATTTCATGTCCAGTGAAGATAGTGACTATTGAAGAAGCAGAAGAATTTTTAAATGGGGAGTTATATAAAGAATTAACATCCTATTCTAGTGTATCAGTTCTGGGAATATTTAGCCCAAGCATGACAAAAGGTAAATTTCAGTCCTTGATAATTAAATGTATTTTTGAAAATTCATTGTTTGCTATTTATTATTACTGTTTATTAATGAAATACTTTTTGTAAATTTCTTTGGGAAACTGAAAGTTTAAATGCTGGTTATTATTTTTAAAATGTCATTTCACTCTAAAGTGGAAGTACTTCATGAAATTTTTAAAAGCATCTGTAAAATATGGCCAATTTTTCTATGTTTTTAAGATATTTAATAACCATTAATATTGCTCTCTTTAATTTAGTACATTTATAAAAAATATTTTTGTATGAAGACTTGCACTTGTACTTGTCCACTTGTACTAGATACCTGAAATGTTTGCTTTTTCAGACCCCACCTTCAAGTACCTTTTAATGTTATTTTGTGCCTTAACTAACTGGGCATGTACTTGAGAATTTTCCAGCTTTGTTTGGGACCTGGCAGAATTTACATTCCACTGACATAGACTTTGAGAAGCTAGAATCACTTCCACATCATGATGAGACATTGGAAGAATAAACATTATATTACCATAAAGAGAAAAAATGAATCATCCATTGTAGTTTTAAGTCAAGGAATACACTATTATACCTTAACTTGAAAACCAAAAATACTGGGGCAGAGCCAAGATGGCAGAGTAGAAGGACAGATCTACTCTAACTCTTCATCCATAATCCATTAAATACCTGTAAAAAGTGACTCTAAACAAATTCTATAGCAGCAGAAGCCACAAAATGACAAAGTGAAACAGATTTCCAGCACAAGACAGCCTGGAAGGTCAACAGAAAAGGTCTATCACACTGGGCTCAGAGCAGGGTTGCATCCCAGCCTGGACCACACTGCATGGACAGGACTGGAGCAGGCTTCAGGGCACAGAATCACATGTAGAAGCTGGGGTTCCCAGATTTCTGAACCCACAAACCCCACAGACAGCAAGGTCAGTGAGAAAGCTCTTTCACCAGGATGAGAGGGAAGTGAGGTCCAGCCACAGCTCTGGCCCCCACCTCAGCCCCAGTGTGGTGGTAGCCACTGCAGAAGCAGCATCCACTTTTGGAGCCCTTGCCTAAAGACCCTGGGTGAATCAACTGGCTGATCTGGGTCTCAGTTCTGAGTGGCAGTCCTGGGATGAGGAAGAGCACAAATGTGGTGGAGCTGGTAGTGGCTATGGAGAGGGAACCCTGCTGGAAGTTTCAGGGAACAAAAAGTACTTGTGGTTGCTCACAGAGCAGAGCACAGGCCAGGAGAGGAGTAAACTCTTCTCACTTGACTGTGCCACCTTGAAGGAACTGAGAACTTACAGGTCCCTAGAGATATCTCAGGGAACTGCTGCACAAAACCTCTGAAGCCTAGGATAGTATACCTTCTACCTAACAAAGGATTCAAAAGTCAAGTGACTGGCTGGGAAAATGCCCAAAAAAGGGAAAAAAATAAAACTATAGAAGATTACTTTCTTGATGTAAAGGTATTTTCTTTCATCCTTTCTGATGAGGATGAACAAAACATCCCATCAGAGGAAGACATCAAAGTCAAGACTTCTACATCCAAAACCTCCAAAAAAATATGCAATGATGTCAGGTCATGAATGAGTTCAAAAAGGATTTTGAAAATCAAGTAAGAGAGGTGGAGGAAAAATTGGGAAGAGAAATGAGAGCAATACAAGAAAATCATGAAAAACAAGTCAACAGCTTGCTAAAGGACAACACAAAAATGCTGAAGAAAATAATACCTTTAAAAATAGACTAACTCCAAAGGCAAAAGAAGTCCAAAAAGTCAATGAGGAGAAGAATGCTTTAAAAAGCAGAATTGGTCAAATGGAAAAGGAGGTTCAAAAGCTCACTGATGAAAATACTTCGTTAATGGAGCAGATAGAAGTAAATGACTTTATGAGAAACCAAGAAAGTATAAAACAAAACCAAAAGAATGAAAAAATAGAAGGCAATGTGAAATATTTCACTGGAGAAACAACTGACATGGGAAATGGATCCAGGAGAGATTAATGGACTACCTGAAAATCATGATCAAAAAAATAGCCTAGACATCATCTTCCAAGAAATTATCAAGGAAAACTGCCCTGATAATCTAGACCTAGGGGGTAAAACAGAAATGGAAAGAATTCACTGATTACCTCCTGAAAGAGATCCCTAAAGGAAAACTCCTAGGAATATTGTAGCCAAATTCTAGACTTCCCATGTCAAGGGGAAAATATTACAAGCAGTCAGAAACAATTCAAATATTATGGAAATACAATCAGGGTAATGCAGGATTTAGCAGCTTCTACACTAAGGGATTGAAGGGCTTGGAATATGATATTCCAGAGGTCAAAGGAACTAGAATTAAAACCAAGAATCACCTACCCAGCAAAACTGAGTATAATATTTCAGGGGAAAAAATGGAATTTAGATGAAATAGAGCACTTCCAAGTGTTCTTATTGAAAAGACCAGAGCTGAATAGGAAATTTGACTTTCAAATACAAGAATCAAGAAAAACATGAAAAGGTAAAAAGGAAAGAGAAATCATAAGGAACTTACTAAAGGTGAACTGTTTACATTCCTACATGGGAAGATGTTATTTGTAATTCATGAAATCTTTTTCAGTTTTAGGGTAGTTGGAGAGAATATATCTGTAGGTGTGTTTGGTACGTATGTATCTGTATATTCTATATGTGTAGGTATGTATATATACATAGGTGTATGTGTATATACACATATGTGTATACACACATAGACATAGAGCACAGGGTGAGCTGAATATGAACAAGAATACCTAAAAAAATAAAATTTACTGTTGAATGTACTAGGAGTAAGAGAAAAGAAGATGTAGAATGTAGCAAATTATCTCCCATAAAAGAGGGAAGAAAGAGCTTTTACAATGGAGGGGAAGGGAGGGAGATGAAAGTTAATAAGTGAGCCTTACTCTCATGAAATTTGGCTTAGGGAGGAAATAACATACACTCAATTGGATATGGAAATCTATTTTACCCTACAGTAAGGCAAGGGGGAAGGGGATAGGAGAGGAGAGATAATAAAAGGGACAGCAAATTAGGGAAAGGGATAATCAGAAGCAAACACTATTGTGGGAGAACAGGTCAAGGGAGAGAATGGAATAAATGGAGGATGGGACAGAGGGAAATGTGGTTAGTCTTTTACAACACAACTATTATGGAAGTGTTTTGCATTGTTACACATGTATGACCTATACTGAATTGCTTTTTTCCTCAATGAGGGAGGGTGAAGAGGGAGGGAGAGAACATGAAACTTAAAGCTTTAATAATAAATGTTAAAAATTGTTTTAGCATCCAACTGGAAATTAAGATATACAGTCAATGGAATATAGAAATCTATTTTGTCCTACAGGAGAATAGAGGGGAAGGGGGATGGAAGAAGGGTGGTTAATAGAAGAGAGGACAGACTGGAGGAAGGAGTAGATGGGATGACTGCTGTCCTGGCATGGAGGTTGGGGAGAGATGAGGAGAAAATTTTGAATTCAGATTCTTTTGGAAGTGAATGTTGAGAACTGAAAAATAAATGAATTATACATTAAAAAATGAAAGAGAAAAAAGCAAAACAAAAATACTTTTCCCTCCTTTTTGTGAATTCTCAATATATTATACTAAGAATTTCAAAAATTGAAAACATTTCATTTTTATTACACAACATTTTGCACTTGACTCATTCTCAAATTTCTCTTTTTAATGAATTTTTTATTTGAGTCAGTTTCTTCTCTGAAACAATATCTTCTGTTACTAATTCTTAAGTTTACAGTGAGCTATATAATTGGTGGAAATTATTAAAAATGAAATTTTTTAGAGTATGACCTGTGTTATCATAGAAAGACTCAAAAGTTTTCTTAAGAGAACATTTTTCTTTGGTTCTTAGGGAAAAAAAGAAAAAATCTAACCATTAAAAAAATCAATCTTAGTATATTCATTTACATTCCCTCCTTTCACAGAAAGGAACCCAAAGTTTTTCCAAAAGCAGAAGGAGAACCTACCTAGTCTAGATGACTTATAGAACCTACAGAGGATCTAGGTTGACTCTCTATATCATGGTTCACAGACAGACTGGATTTCTTTTCCCTCATTCCTCTGTTTGAATTGGAAAGGAAAGAAATTAAAATGTAACCCCTCAAAAATTTTACCAAAGAAAGATTCAAAGAATTTACATGATTAATTTCAAACTTTAATGGAGGATTTTATCAGCTGCTCTGTTTAAAAGCTAACATGAAAAGCTAACATAATCATATGTTAACTAAAAGCAATGTACCTGAAATGAGAGGTATACTAGAACATACTAGAACAAATGCCCAACTGACTTTTGCCTTTTTACTGATAAAATTAATCATTTGCTTCAGAAACTTTAAAATGTCTAAGTTAGTAGTATCCACTTCAGCAAGTTTTGCTTAGGACTTGGTTTAAATAATTCCAAGAGAATAAGAAAAAATCATATGACAGGATACCATTTTGAAATTTAGAACCACCCTTATCCTTAAGATCTGAATAGAAGGAGTTTGTGGTAACTTATGTGTTGGTAAGAAGGCTCTACTTGCCTCAAAGAAATTTTTCCTCCAAGTACCAGCTGACAACCTGAAATTTTATAGTTAGAGCTTCATTCCTTAAGATTAGTGCTTTATTGGACTATTAAAGTACACATGCCACTACAAAGGGTAACATTTCAGATTCTTAAGAGGGAGTGAAAGAGACATCACTGGGCAAGCTGCCCATATCTCTTGAACTCAAGATTTCTGAGCTGTAGTAGACTGTGCTGATCAGGTGTGAATGAGGTGTTTTGAAAAGGTAAATGTTACAAGTATCTTAAAGGAAAAAAGCAGCTAAAAGTAATAAGCATTTAACATGGGAGGAAAAATGCATTAGTGATTACAATAGTGATCTTATAACATTTTAAGATACAAGTTTATTTTATGATATTTTTTGCAGTCTCTAAAGTAAATCCTTTCTCACATCAAGTACAAAATAAATATTGATTTCTTTACTCTCTGGGGGGCTGCCCAGCTAACACAATCAACACAATCTTTCAAAGGAGAGTTGAGTGTGGATACAATCAACTGAAGCTGAGATACCAACTCTTAAAGAAAGATCTTTGAAGAAAGGTGTGAATGTGGAGTCCCAGGTCAGCATTGTGAAAGTTAGGAAGAGGAGTGACAAGTGATTAGAGGAAAGAGGAGAAGAGAGTGAAGGAATATATATATATATTAGGATCAATATTTTTTGGTACAAAAATGAGTTACGCCTCTGAATATGTTAATATAGTATTAAAAATGCTCTGTTGAAAAAGTCTTTAAGGTACCAATATTCATATATCTCTGAATTTCTCTTGTATAGAGAAATACAAATGTTTATAAATTGATTCATCAAATTTATAATCTAACATAATTTTAAAGGGGACATTTCAAAATTTTGCATATTTTTATGTTTATAGAAAAAGAAAATTTCATTGAAGCAGGAGACCATCTTAAAGGTTATGTCATCACAGGATTCTATTCTGAAGAAGATGCTTTGATCCTGTAAGTTTTTTATTTTCTTCAGTTTTAATAAATAAGTGAAAATAATTCAGAAATTTTTCATAATCTCTCAGGGTGCATAATTGTCCCACAAACAGTTGAACACAAAATAGGAGTATAGCATGCTATTGTGATGGCAATCAAATTAGGATCTGTTTTTGTTTTACTAAAAGTGCCTCTGATTGAATAATGTGATTAAAGAAGATCTTTCCCACCCATTGAGGGGCCTTCCCATTGTGGGAAGCTTGATTAAGGGAGTTGTTTTGTAGGAGGGTCCAAAAGTACCTTTTGTTTTTTGTACTGAGGCACTGGGTCAGAGGGTTATGCCCTCTGGCTCTAAAAAGTGTATAAATACTCTGAAGGTAAGGTTTTACTTAGGGGCTTAGTTTTTGTTAGAAGATTTGAGTGCCAGATGAATATTCTGGGAAGTCGCTTTAAGGAGCCCCTTAGCTTTGAAAACCTAGATGTTAGTGGTTCCCTCTCTGTCAGCTATGATCAGACAGTTTTATCTGTCTGTTGAATTCTGGTTAGGCAGAGGAAGCCATGTCTGTTGATTACTTTGGGGCTTGCCAACTGGAAGTGTTTGTTTGGCCAGATGAGGAGTCTGGGAAGCTACTAAAGGAGCCCCCCAGCTTTGAAAACTCAGATGTCAGTGCTTCCCTCTCTGGTAACTATGGTCAGACAGTTGGGGTCTAACTGTCTGTTGAATTCAGGCAGAGGAAGCCATGTCTGTTTATCTTTTGACTTCTCTGTATTTTCTTTGAAATTCAGGGTTCTGATTCCTCTGAACTAACTGAATGATTTATGTACTTGGTTAAAGAAATGATACATATGCTTGATTAAAGTGATTGTTAACCCCTCAAAAGTTGCTTTCCTTTCATGAATGCAGATCTAAGAATCTGTGATAGCAGGCTGCCCTATGTGTGTTAGGGTGCTTACTGATACAGCTATTTATCCCAAAGATTGGGTTTCTCCAAAAAAATTTGGAAGGTAGTAGTATACCGATAAGCTGGATGTTAGAAACTTTACCTATTCTCTTAATTCCATTATAATCCTTTTTTCTGTTATCCTGCCCACTCTTTCTATAATTAATATCAAATGCAAACAATGATCATGCTTTACCCATGTCACTAATTAAAACATTAAATCTTGGTCCCAAGATTTCTATGTAATGTCATACAAGTCCTCCCCCTTTCCACAAATCTCCAAATAATGTCTCTTTGATCTTTTAGACAATTATGTACTCATTTAGAATGTGATCTGAGCTTACAATTTTAAATAAATTTTTGGTTTCTGAGCATTTTTTGGGTGGTATTTGGGTTGCTCACCTCATATTTTTATAATGTCTGTATTTTTAATATAAATTGGTAAGTTGCATATGACTCAGGAAAATTCATACAATACCTCATTACTGTTTCATTCAGATCACTGCAAATTTTCTGATTTAATTGAGAATTTTGAGTGGAAGGTAGCAATCAGAAGTGGGTGATGTTGTCTTCTCAGCCTAAAGATTCTTTAGGTCAGAAAAGTACAATAACTATTAGTTGTTTTGCCAGTATATGGAATGGTAGGTATATTGTATAGAAGAGAATTTGGAAAAGCAAGTTGGAGATTATATTTGTTGCTTTTTCTGAATCTACCAGGCTTTCCAGTCTTCGAAAACGAAGCAATTAGAAATTTGTTTGTCTAGCATTGTATTTTTTTTTCCTACTGATTAGAGCTTCCCATTTGCTGCATCCTCCCCTTGTCTCCTGATTTTCTTGGGAACCTAATTCAGATTTTATATACTTACAATATCTTGTTTACTAAAATAATCTTACTTTGTCTCTTCACAGGGCAAAGAAATATGCTGTGACTCTTCCAGCACTACTGCTTGCCAGACACAAAGAAGGGAAAATAGATAGCATTTTGCTCCCTAATTCCAATGCTAACAATATAGTTCAAATAATAAAAAGTGCATTGTTGGAAATATTTGTGAGTATATTTTTATAGCATCAATGGCATTTGAAATCAGGAAAACTCAATCTAAAAAAACAAGATTTCTCTCTACATCTTTATAGTCTTCTAACTTTTTTACTGGCCTTAACTACTGAACCGAAGGCTAGCTGCTATATATTATTAAAATTACATAAATACAACTTCCTAATCCACTACCAAAATTTAATAAGCATTTGGATAATTTGTAAGGCTAATATGATTGTTAGTTAATAGAAGTAAGTGGTATAAGATTTCTTGGTAGAATAACATACTTTTTTTTTTTTTTACAAAACAACTATTACTACATTGTTAGAGAAAAAAAGGAACTACCACCAAAAACAAAATAAAACACAAGTCCTTCAACATATGTAGGAAGAGGAAAACATTAAAGCATGAAACCAATGGTCAAAGGAAGAGATATGAGAGATGAAAAGGGGGAAGGGAGAAGGATTCACTTGGATTGAATGAAAAGGAAAAGCTTAAAGAAGTAGCATATTTTGTTTTGTTATGTTTTTTAAGGGAAGGGCTAAGTAAGGAGACTGCAGAAAGAACATTGTGCACAACTGTATGGGAAGTTTCCTCACTGCAAGTTTCCGTGCAATCCATGAATAAAGTTATAGGTCTACTCTGAAAAAGCCAATTTGGGTATTAAGAAATACATTATCATTATTTCAGGGGCCTTGACTTATATCATATGTTTTGCTTTCTATGAATTTCCAAAAAAAATATGTTTTTTTTCTCTTTTAATTTGTAGTAAAAAATATATGGTTTAACATTGTATTATATATTGACATTTTTTCTAGTTATTTTCAATCCAGGGACATTGGAGTAGATAAATTTTTATCATCTCTTTATTTATTTATGATTCTCTTAAAAGCTCATTATAAGATTTTACCAAACACTAAGTAATATTTTACTTTATTTAAAAATAGAGACTCTCTCATTCATTTTAATTCTTCTATGCAACATGACCAATGTGGAAATGTGTTTAATAAGAATGTATGTGTAGAACCCATGTAAGATTGCATGCTGTCTCAGGGAAGGAGGGGGAGAAAAATCTCAGACTTATGGAAGTGATTGTAGAAAATTGAAAACATATAAATTAACAATAATAAAAAAATTAAAAGAGACTTAAGAATATTTGACAATTTTAGCATTCAAATTTATTTTCCTTTGAGAAATTAATATTAGGAAAGTTAATAATTTGAGCATTAAGATAAGTTTGTCATTTTAATGTGTTTATTTGTTATGTGTGGATTAGTATTTCTGTTGCTAGATCTTTCAGATTAACCTCATAACAATATATGAAATTGGAAAGAGGTTATCAGAAGCTTAATGTTCTTCCTGTTAAAAAAGTAAAACTCTTTAGAAGTGATTTTATTTTTAAATATCAATATTTGAAAAACTAATATTTTAATATTAATTTTAATGTGTTGAAGTACTAATTCAGCATTGTTTTATTTAAGATAATATGAATAGATGTTAATGATGAGGGTGAGTTTTATAAGTAGGAAATTTTGTAGTTAAATGAAACCTACATTTAAACCATATGCTTGACAAAATGTAAACTTGTAAGAGCAGATTGTATTGTATTCTTCAGTTTTATGTATGATAATCTCCTATTCCTCTTCCTCCTTTTTTCCTTTCTTCTTTCTTCCTACCTCCTTTCCCCTCATTCTTTTCTTTCTTCCTTGTTTTCCTTCTGTTTGTTTTTGCATTTAACAGCCAGAAATAACAGTGGAAAATCTTCCCATCTATTTAAGACTTAAGAAACCATTACTTATTTTGTTCAGAGATGGCAATTTAAGTCACAAGGATAAACTAGAAATGTTACCTCTAGTAAAACAAAAACACCTGGAAACACTCATCCCTTGCTGGTTAAATCTGTAAGGATACAATGACACATTTCTTATTTTTACTATAACTAAAAATATCCTGGAGAAAATGTTATAATTAAGTTTTTACTATATAAAAAAAACCCAGAGCTTTCCTATTCAGTGTCCATTCTGTGGGAACAGGTCATAGTTTTAATAATATTTTACAAAGTATTTTTGGTATAAGTGAACCATACTAAGATGAGTTATGTTCTGCCAGTAGTGTTCTAGTAGGTTGTAATATATTTAGAACTGATAGGTTTTAAAAAAAATTTTTGCATATATTATTTTTACAAATGTGATATACATTACTGCATATTAGTGTAATCAATAATCACTCATTCATATTAAACATGTGAAATATTGCATTTTTAGCTTATTAGAGATGAGCTCATTTAAACTATTTTAGCAGATACTTTTGGCTGATATAATTATGAATTGGCTCTTGAATTATATAGCCTACTTAAAGAAAAATGAAAAACTTTTAAATTGAAAATTAGAAGAAAAAATCAGTTTAAATAAAATATAAGAAAAATGGAGGAAAGAGGCTATTAGCTTTTCTAATTTTTATTAATCATAATATCTCAGAATGAAGTGCTATATTTATACAACATGAAACCACAGCATGCTTTGTTTTCTGAGAAAAAGCAGATAACTAATTTTCTTTTCTGGCCTCTAGCCTTATTACTGACCTACTTCCTTCTTTTTATTCTAAAGAACATGTGCATTTTGTTTTAAAATTCATAAAAAGGGGAAGATTACATCTTATGGTTATTTGAATGTATTTGATTTTTGAGTCAGCAGGTATTGATTCTGATTTATGGCTGACTTTTGAACAGAAATTACTGGTCATAGAAGCAAGTGAAAAATTTTGAACTTGATTTTTAAAAATCTTTATAAAAATTTAAGTTTTTCCTCATCAAAGGAGCGCATTATTCTGTGTTAAGAGCTATTTCCTCAACAATATTAGGCACAACATGTATTTCTTCCAAGAAGTCACAGAAGGCCATATTTTCTAGAAAATTTTCAGTAGGTCCTTATCATAAATAGAAATTATTAGTATCATACAGATTTGAAATTTAATTTCTATCAAAACATAATGGCATTTTGTATCAGAAATAAAATTTTAACTTGTTGAATTGTTCATTTTTATAGTAAGACTACTCCTGTGGGAAGAGGAATACTGAAAGCTTACTTCAAGCATCTACCTCCATTGCCACTTCTTATTTTAGTGGATCTCCATTTACGGGGCCAAGTATCTGCATTTCCATTGGATCAAACTATAAATGAAAAAAACATTTTGTTGTGGCTTCAGAGATTAGAAGCGGGATTAGATAGTCCTATCAGTAAGTATTCAGATTTGTATGGTACATAGAGCTATGAATTTTGCTCCATGGGATTTAAATCCATGTTTGATTTTTAAAGCCCTTTGCATCCTAGCCCCAATTTATATTTCCATTCTCATTAAACACTGCTCTCCTTCCTGAACTCTGCAGTCCAGCCAAAGTGGCCTTCCCTCTGTTCCTCATGCAAGACACTCCATCTCCCGTCTCTGTGCCTTTGACCATCCCTCATACCTGGAATGTTCTCCTGCCTCACTTGCACCTCAAAGAATCCCTCACAACCTTCAGGACGTAGTTCAGAATTCATGTTTTACATGAATCTTTTCCTGGTAATTCCTGCTAATTTTCTCTCCCTCTTTACCTTGTATTTATTCTGTATGTACATGTTGTTTTTCCTCCTTCTCCCTTGCCTCCCATTAGAATGTAAGTTCCATGAGAACAAGAACGGTGTCATTTTTATTGTCTTATCCCCAGTGCCTGGAATATAGTAGGTACTAAAAGTTTGTTCATTGTTTCATTAGTTCTGAGGCATGGACAATAATGCCAAAAAACTTACCTTAGGGTAACATAAAGACTTACTAAATGACTTGGGGTAACTAATGACTTACTCTGTATATAGACAGAACTTAAAAGTTGATTTCCAACTGATTTATAAGGACCTAAAGTCATTATGGTACAGTGGATAGAAATCCGGCCCCAGGACAAGGAAAAAATTTGGGTTCTAATCCTGCTTAAGACTGTGTGACCTTCAGGACATCATTATTCCTTTCTACCCAGGCAATTCTCTGACCCTACAGTCTGCAGAAAAGGTGATGATCTACATTGGTAGAGGGAGATTCCTCCTCTAGTATTCCCCTACACCGATGCAATAATAATAATAATACATAATAATAATAAGAATTCCCCATCCCTATCCCTTATAAGGGCCACCATAAAGCCATATGTGTACTGAACACCAAATCTGTTCAGTTAGTATATGATTGACCACACCAGTGGTACTCAGTAATGGTAACACAAGCCCCATTTGTAATCTGTTAACAAAAGAGCCACGGGACATATTTTCTGATATAATGTAATATAATATGACATAATGGGCAATTGAGTGGTGCAGTGCATAGAGCACCAGACCTAGAGTCAGGAGCATCTGAGTTCAAGTCTAGCCTCAGATACTTAATAGCTTTGTGACCCTGCCCATACTTAAGCCTGTTTGCCTCATTTTCCTCATCTGTAAAATGAACTAGAGAAGGAAATTACAAACCTCTCTAGTATCTTTGCCAAGAAAATCCCAAATGGGGGTCACTCAGATAAAACTGAAACGACTGGTAACAACATCAAAATATGACACGACAACATTTGATATAACATAATTTAGCATGACAGTATAATGCAGTGATACAATACATAATTAGTATAATATAGAAATTGGAGTTCTTGGAGAACTATAAGTTTGTTTATAAAACTACAGGCAGCTCAAGGGCTTAAGTCTTAATATAACTACACTGTTTTCCAAGATAATTTGGGAAATTTTATTCAAATTTGGAATGCTTTGATGTCAAAATCAGACAATTCAGGCAAAGGTGCAGAGAATCTCCTTAATAAATTTTGAATTCACCCTTTATATTGAGCCCAATTTCAATAAGAATATTGTTTAGAAATTTTTCTTAGATTTTATGACAAACTTGGATTTAAAGCAGAAATATTAAGCAACTAGTATGATAACTTTTGAGAAGATACTAAGATTACGATTTCCACACTTCATGTCCGTGTTTGTACTGCCAAATCAGTCAAGGACTTTACAAAGTTTGTTTTTTAAAACCTCCTTATTCATTTAACATTTGTGCAGAAGTTAGATTCTTACTAACAAGTAGTAATTTTTACTTGAACAAAAGATGGCTTGTGAGTGTCTTAAAAAGGGAAGTGGTGATAATTAAGAGCCATTAAGGCTTGATCAAGATTATGCCAGACTAATCTCAATTCATTTTTGACAAGATTGTTAGTTTGGTAGGTCAACAGAAGATTATAGACCTAGGATCATTATAAATTAAGAATTCAGCAAGGCCTTTGATAAAATCTTTCATGCTAGCCTTATGCCTGTCTGGGCAAATGTGATCTAGATAGCAGACAAATTAGAGGGATTTGAAAGTGCTTGGATGGACATACCTAATCACTAACATTCTGTTTCTATTTAGAAGGCATCTTACAACTAACTTTTAAAAGACATATTAATAATTACAAGATAAGAAGACGTGACTAAATAGCTTATCTGAAAAAGATATGAGGAATTTGTGGATTGTCAATGCAATATGTATCAGCAGTGTTATAGGACAGTGAAAAAAGCTATTATAACCTTAGATTTCATTAAGAGCGTAACAACATCTAGTGCTTAGGAAATAATAATCCTATTGTACTCTGCCATGATCAGACCACACTTATGGAATATTTTGTTCAGTTCTGAGTGCCACATTTAGGAACAATAATGATGTGTTGGAGAGAATCCAAAGGAGAACAACTGGGATAATTAAGGGTCTTGAGGTAGAGAGTGCTTTAGAAGGACAGCGTGAAGAACTAAAGATGTTTAATAGATGAAATACAAATCTGAGTATAGAAGTTTACGTTTCTCCTTATTACATTTTGCTTATTGCTTCTTGGTGTCTTATCATTAACTTTCCCTTACCCAATTCTAATTTTGTTTTATTATTTATTATTTTATTTTCCCCCAATAACATGTAAAAGCAATTTTAACAATTTTTTTTTTAATATTTTGAGTTCCAAATTCTCTCCCTCCTTTACTCCCTCTCCTCCCCCCTCATTGAGAAGGCAAGCAATTTGATATAGGTTATATATATGGAGTCATGCAAAACATTTTTATAGTAGTCATGTTGTAAAAGAAAACACGGATCATAAAAAAAGAAAAGGACCAAGGTAAAGAAAATTTTAAAAAGTATGCTTCAATCTGCATTCAGACTCCATCAGTTCTTTCTCTGGAGATGGACAGCATTTTTCATCATGAGTCCTTTGAAATTCTCTTGGATCATTGAATTGTTTCAAAGTCATTCACATCTGATCATCATACAATATAGCTTTTACTATGTACACTGTTTTCCTGGTTCTATTCTCTTCCCTTTGCATCAGTTCATTTAAGTCTTTCCAGATTTTTCTGAAAGCATCCTGTTCATCATTTCTTATAGTACAATAGTATTCCATCATGATCATATATCATAACTTGGTCATTCATTCCTGGATTAATGGAAGTCCTCTCAATTTTTAATTCTTTGCCACCACCATAGGACCTACTATAAATATTTTTTTTATATTAGTCCATTTCCTTTTTGGTTTTTTATCTCTTTTGGACACAGACCTAGTAGTGGTATTGCTGGGTCAAAGGGTATAGACATTTTTATAGCCCTTTGAGCATAGTTCCAAATTACTTTAGAGTGGTTGAATCAGTTCACAACTCCAGCAGTGAATCATTGTCTCATTTACCCCACATCACTCCAGCATTTGTCATTTTTCTTTTCTTTCCTCCTGGCCAATCTGACAGGAGAAAGGTAGTACCTCAGGGTTTGTTTTAAATTGCGTTTCTCAGGAGTAGAACCAAGATGTCAGAGTAAAAGCAGAGACTTGATAGAGTTCTTCCCCCAAACTCAGCCAAATACGTGCAAAAAATGACTCTAAACAAATTCTGGAGCAGCAGAACCCACAGAATGACCGAGTGAAGCAAATATCCAGCCCAAAACAGCCTAGAAGGTCAACGAGCGTGTCATGCTGGGAGTGGAACGTAGGCCACTGTGGGCCATGCCAGCACAGATGAGACCTGAGCAGGCCTTGGGGGGACTGAATCTCTGCCACTTGTGGTCTTCTAGACCCCCAAAATGCTGAGGAAAAATTGGAAGGTCAGTGGAAAAAACCCTGTTGAACCTGTGTGAGAGAGTAGAGTGGTACAGCCCCACACCAAGGGTGGTGGAGGAGATGGAGGAGTCTGTGGCAACCACAGCAGCAGTAGGAGCCATGACAGTGATTGTTTCTAGAACTCTAGGCCCACAGACTATGGGGAGATTGAGTGACTGACAGTACACTCCCCCACCCCTACTGGAAGCAGAGAACTACCTTGACAAAGATCTGAAAAATCAAATAAATGGCTGGGGAAACAAGCAAACGGTAGAAAAAGAATCAGTCTATAGAATCTTACTTTGGTAACAAAGGAAGACCAAAATATACAAACAGGAGAAGACAACAAAGTGAAAGCTCCTACATCCAAAGCCTCCAAGAAAAATATGATTTGGTCACAGGCCATGGAAGAGCTCAAAAATAACTTTGAAAATCAAGTAAGAGAAGTAGAGGAAAAATTGGGAAGAGAAGTGAGAGTGATACAAGAAAATCATGAAAACTGAGTCAAGTGCTTGCTAAAGGGGACCCAAAAAAAAATAGACTAACCCAAATAGCAAAAAGACATTCAAAAAGCCAATGAGGAGAAGAATGCCTTAAAAAGCAGAATTGACCAGATGGAAAAGGATGCCCAAAAGCTCACTGAAGAAAATAATTCTTTAAAGATTAGAATGGAGCAGATAGAAGGTATTGATTTTATGAAAAATCAAGAAATTATAAAACAAATCCAAAGGAATAAAAAAATAGCAGACAATGTGAAATATCTCATTGGAAAAACAACTGACCTTGAAGATAGATCCAGGAGAAAGAAATTAAAAGTTATTGGACTATATGAAAGCTGTTATCAAAAAAGAACCTAGACATCATTTTTAAAGAAATTATTAAGGAAAACTGCCCTGATATTCTAGAACCAGAGGGTAAAATTAGATATTGAAAGAATCCACCCATCATCTTCTGAAAGAGATCCCAAAAGAAAAACCCCAGGAATATTTTAGCCAAGTTGCAGAGTTCTCAGGTCAAGGTGAAAATATTGCAAGCAGCCAGAAAGAAACAATTCAAGTATTGTGAAAATACAATAAGGATATCACAAGATCTCACAGCTTTTACATTAAGGGATTGGAGGGCCTGGAGTATGATATTCCAGAGGTCAAAGGAGCTAGGATTAAAACCAAGAATCATCTACCCAGCAAAACTGAGTATAATACTTCAAGGGAGAAGTGGTCATTCAATGAAATAGAGGAATTTCAAGCATTCTTGATGAAAAGATGAGAGCTGAATAGAAAATTTCACTTTCAAACACAAGAATCAAGAGAAGGATGAAAAGGTAAAGAAGAGAAGAGAAATCATAAGGGGCTTACTAAAGTTGAAATGTTTGCATTCCTACATGGAAAGATCATATTTGTAACTCTTGAGACTTTTCTCAGTATTAGGGTAGTTGAAGTGATTACATACATGTAGACAGAGGGCACAGGGTGAGTTGAATATGAAGGGATGATATCTAAAAAGATGAAATTAATCTCCAAGTATCATATTACCATGTTGGAATGTAAACAGTTTAACCTTATTGAATCCTTTATGATGTCCCTTTTCTGTTAACCTTTTTATGCTTGAGTCTTGTATTTATTTGAAAATCACATTTTCTTTTTGGCTCTGATCTTTTTATCAAGAATGCTTAAAAGTCTTCTATTTCATTGAATTTTCATTTTGTCCCCTGAAAGAATTATACTCAATTTTGCTAGGTAGGTGTTTCTTGTTAAAATTGTACCTGAAAACCATGATTAAAAAAATAAACCTAGGTATCATCTTTTAAAAAATTATCAAAGAAGACTTCCCTGATATTTTGCAACCAGAGAGTGAAACAGAAATTGAAAGAATAGAGGGTAGGGGGAGAAAATTCAAAACTCAAAATGTTATGGAAGTGACTGTTGAAAACTAAAATTAATTATTAAAAAAAAGAATCCACCAATTACCTTCTAAAGGAAATAGCAAAACAAAAATTCCCAAGAATATCACAGACAAATTTCAGAGCTCCCAAGTTAAGGAGAAAATATTGCAAATAACCAGAAAGAAATAATTCAAACAATGTGGAGACACAAGTAGGATAATACAAGATTTAGCAGCTCCCACATTAAATGATCAATGGTTTTGGTAGCAGGTATTCTGGAGGGGAAAGGAGCTACAATTTGAACAAGAATCATTCTTGATAAAAACATCAGAGCTGAAAAGAAAATGTGATTTTCAAATAAATACAAGACTCAAGTATAAAAAGGTAAACAGAAAAGGGACATCATACAACACAATAATGTTCCTAGATAACTCTAGAGAATCTAGTAAAATTAATTATAACAACTCATAACTTTAGGATGTAAGATAAATACATATAAATCCTTGGAATTCTTATATATAACCAGAAAGAACTAGAAAGAAAAACACAATTCAGGATAATAGCATACATCATACAATATTAGGAGTGTATCTACCAAGATTAATCCAAGGAATAGGTGAAAATATAAAATATTTTTTTGCAGAAATACAGACCTAAATAAATGGGGAAATATTAATTGCTCTTAAGTAGATTAAGATAATATAATAGAAATGACAATACTAGTGCTAACTTAGTTTACTTATTCAGTGTCATACCAATCAAACTGCCAGATGGCTATCCAGTTTTCCCAGCAGTTTTTTTTCAGATATTAAGGCCCTTCCTCCACCCCCAGTAATTGGGATTTGGGGACTTATCAGTGCTACAGTGTTTGACTTGGTATGTAGTGGGCCTACTCTATTCCACTCACCAGCCTCTTTTTAAAAAAGTTTGTATTAAATAATTTTCATGATTATTACTTTATACATTTTAGTACTTTATACAGTTTGAGTTCTGGTATTGATAGATCTCCTTCCTCCCTACTTTTTTTATTGTTGCCTTTTTAATTTTTTTTTAATCCATATGAATTAAAATTTTTTTTTAGCTATATAGCTTTTGGTAGTTTGATTGGTATGTGACTTTTTATGCCTAAGTCATATATCCAGTTGGAGCTTATCTTGATGTACATGAGCGTTGGTCTAGATGTTAAAAAAGTCAAAACTTAAATTAGAGGAACAAGGGAAAAAATTACATTTCAGTTTTGTGTATAGGGGAAGAGTGTTCATGACTAAGTAAGTGAGAGTATCACACAAGACAAAATGAGTGATTTTGATTTATATAAAATATAGGTATAGTATAATCAAATCTAATGTACTAAAAATTAGAAGAAAAACAGATAATCGGGGAAAAATCTTTACAATGTTTCTCTGGTAAAAGTCTGTGTGTGTGGGTTTGTGTGTATGTATGGATGGATGTACACACACATATAAGTATATACACATATTTCAAAATTTATATGATTCAGAGTCATTCTCCAATACATAGATGATCAAAAGATACAAAAAGACATTTCTCAGAGGAAGAAATTTAGGCTACTAACAATCATATGAAAAATTTTCTAAATCACCAATTAGAGAAATATAAAATTAAGCAACTTTGAAGTTCTGCCTCATACCCATCACACTGGCAACGATGAAAGAACAGGAATATGACAGATATTGGAGGGGCTATGAGAAAACAGGTAACCTGTGGAGCTGTGAATTGATCCAGCCATTTTGTAAATTAATATGAAAATATGCTCAGAGAGTTATTAAACTGTACATACCCTTTGACATACTACATACCCACTAGTAGACTTATATACAAAAGAATTAAAGGAAGAAAAAGGATCTATAGGTACAAAAATATTTGTAGCAGCTCTTTTCATGGTACCCCAAAATGGAAAATTCTTCTATTGAGAAATGGCTGAAAAAAACTTACGGTATATGAATGTAATGGAATATTTTTGTGCCATAAGAAATAATGAAATAGACAATTTCAAAGGAAACTGGGAAGACCTTTGTGAACTGATAAAGAGCAAAGTGAATAAAGCTAGGAAAACAATTTCAGGATATTATAGAAAAAAACAACTTTGATCAATGTAATGATAGATTTGAATCCAAGAGAACAATGATTAATAAAACCTCCATTTACCTCTGACAGAAATGTGATGAATTTAAAGTGCAAAAAGAGACTTGCATTTTGGGGCATTGGTAATAGAGGAATTTGTTCTGCTGGATAATATTGTTATTGAGGGATTTTTTAAAAATTGCCTAAGTTGTATGGGGTGGGGGGGCAGTGTTGATAGTGGAAAGGACACATTTTTTTTTAATTGCTACTTGAAAAGCTAAAAATAATTTAAAAAAATTTAACGGACTGTTTCAATAAAAAGATTAGTCTAACTGTCTATATAGGGAAAACCAAATAGTTAAAAAATACCTTTTCCTCATAATGATATGTATTAGAGTGTACTGTAGAGGTGGATAGTGAACTGGAATCAGAATTGAATAGGAGGAAGAAAATTGACTCAATTGTTTTTGGAATATATTATAAAGTACTTTTTATGGCACTGAGCTTCTCCCTGAAACAAAGGCAGATCTCTTTAATGTCAGTATTTTTGGTCATGCTGTATAATTGTAACTCATGTGGTCTCATAGATCTTAAAGATATAAATTTGCAAGTCACTTAGCATACCCAAATGACAGTAGAGAGGTATGTTGAAAATAGAATTGGAATGCAGCAATGAAGTGCTGCACAGCAGTTTCTGAAAGAATATCCTCAGAATTATGTTTATGTGACAAGTGTGGAGTAGAGACAGTTCATTTGCCTCATTGAGATCTAAGCAATAGCAAAATATCTGTAGGAAGGCCCCCAACATATTGCATTTTTTCCTCAAAAGATTTGTAGGAAGTCATGCACAAAAGTGTTGTACAGAATGAGAAGACATGAATGAATGACAGTCTGCACCACTGAAGAGAGTACTCACATCCATTAGATCACAGGTACATCAAAGTATTAATGTATTGGCAACATTTTTGAACCACTTTAATTTTGTTGTAACACTCTCTGTTATCTACCTGAGGAGTTTATTATTGGAAGAATGCCATAATCTTACCTCTCACATTGGTCCATAGCATAGACCCTGAAGACTATATTATGGCAAAATGTGCTTCCTCCAGTTCAATATTATGTTGTCTCTCTAGCATAGTAAGTAGAGTATCAAAATTCAGCTGAGACTATAAGGGTTGGCAACCTGTACCAGTCTTCTTGGTTTGACCTAAGTTCATTTCTCTAGGGTTAACTATATTTCATTTACACTCCCAACTCAGATTCTTTAGGAATAATTCTGTTTTTCTCTTTAGTTTACAGGTTCTTCCCAGCAAGGAAGGAAAGTTTAAAAAAGTGTATCCAGAATACAAAAATGAATTAAGTATGAAACAGCTAACTTTATTCTTATAACAGAAAAGATAATGCAATAAAGAATCATAGAATGATTAGAATAGAAAGCAGTTACATATCATTACTAATATATTAAGTTTAGAAGCTAATATCTAAGCATATTTGGGACATTTGCACATGTAGAGGGAGCTTGCTTTGGCAAGGAGAAAGACTTCTTCATATGAGACAGGATGAATGAAGAGATCATGGAGAAAGGCATTTGAATAGTGAGTAATATGAGACATGAGGAGGGGAGAAGTGGGAGCTGAGCAAATAGCTAGCTATACCTTTGTCAATGAAATCAGAGGCTAGGTTTTCAGCTTAGGATGTGGGACAATAAAAAAACATGGGAAGTTTGAATAGGAATGAAAAGTCTTAGAAAAACCTCTGGGGAATGGAATAAAGTGAATCATTTAAAAAGTTGTAAAAGAATTGTTTTGATGCAATGAAGGCCTAGTTAATATTATGTAATATAAATTTGTAGTGGACTCAGCATGGTTTTATAATTTTCTTCAATACATGATGAGAGTAATCCATGGCTGGTACCTGGCAGACAATATTCATGATAGATTTGGAGGTGAGGGGTAGTAAAGGACTTGAGAGAAAATAGTGGAAAGTTGAACTGGTTCATCAAAAGGTCAAAATGGAGAATGGAGAAGAATATAGGCAGTTTAGGAGTAATGGTCTGTGAAAGAACTGAGGTGTAGGGAGAATTGAGTTTCCAGGGACAATGAGGAACAGTTAGGTTGTTAGGTAGAATGAAATATATGATGATTTTTTAAAAAATTGAGTCAGATAAAAAAATTTCAGAGTTTATGAACAGGCAAACAGAGTATTTAGGGGTATTGGCAAGATCAAGGGTGTGCTTATCTATGGAGCTGATGTGGGGTGATGGGGGTAAATATGTCATGGGAAATTAACAAGCTAAAGACCTAAAAATCTGGGTGTTTGAGGGAGTTCAGTATGAATGTTCAAGTACCTTATTGTGAAGGCAGAAGTTAGGGAAGAGACAAAGACTGGGCCAAGTATTGAAATCATTGAGGAATAAGAGAATTTTCTGGAGATTAATAAAAAGATAACTACTACAAGTATGTTGGTTGTCAGTCAGTAAGCATCTCTTAAGTATCTTTACTAAGCACTAAGAATGCAAGGAAAGGCTGAAAGACAGTCCTTGCCCTCATGGAGCTCACAGTCTAATGGGGGAGACAAGAAGCAAGCAAATATGTGTAAACAAGGTTATGTGATTAGCTTAAGAATCTGTGTGTGTTCACCCTTCTTTGCCGAAGGACGTTCTTATTTATAAGAATAAATAGGAAGTAGGGAAGAGGTGTCAGACCTGTATAAATATCAGATCAACAAGGTAATCAAAAAATAAAGTAAGTTATTTGAGGGTCAAAGAATCTGGAACAATGGTCTTATCTTACTCAAACAGGGAAGTTCAGTGAGGGGAGTTACAAATGGGCTATGTACATTTAGGAGGGCAAAGCAGATCGGTGGAACAGCAGGTGGGTCACAAGTTACCTATTACAAGTGGTAGGGTGGAGCAAAGAGTATTCTGACTCGCCCCCCACAATCACTGAGTTGGATGTACGAGTTAAAAGTGCAGCCAGTGCTGGGAAGAGTGACTAAGGGTGTTGTGTCATCAGGAGGAGCCATATCTCAGTGAGAACAAGAAGTTGGAAGAAGTAAAAAAGGAAAAAGTTTAAGATGAAAGGAAGTTTGTTTCCTCTGGAGCAGGCATTCCACAGAGTACCATGGATTTTGAGTGAGACTTTTGGGGAATCAACTTTAGAGGAGACCTTACTGCTTCTCAGCTCGAGAGGAATGGTAACAGGAATTGTACAATGACAATTCCGGATTCAGAATAACTAAGATGAGTAGGATATCATAAGGTAAGATTAAATTAATCATTGAGGAATGAGATCAGGCAGGTTATCCTCATTCCCAGGAGAGCCAAGCAGCCCATGGGCTTATTCTTGCATAGGCCATTTCCCCTGCCCAAGCTACATTCTTCTTCCTTCCCTATTTAAAATCACTTGCCAAATTTTGCATGATGAGCCAGCAAAGGAGAATGAGGACTGGTCAGACAAGTGGGGAGAGATCTAGGAAAGAGCATTCCTGACTTACACATGCTCAGAAAGGAGAATTCAAGAGTAGAAAGTGATAACAGCATCAAATGAATCAGAGTATTCAAGACAGATGAAGATGGAGAAAAGACCATCAAATTTGCAATTAAAGGACCATTGGTAATTTAGAAAAATCCCTTTAAATTGAGATGAGGGTAGAAACCAGATTGGAAAGTGTTAAGAAAGGAAAGGGGCAACAAGTATGACTAATACTTTGTTCTAATAATTCTGTTCAAGAGAGATGATAGAACAATAACAGCCTGAGGGAAAGATGGGATCTTTTGGATTTCATAGGTATGAGGAGACTTTGGCATGTTTCAAGACAGTAAGGAAATAACAAGTAGATAAGGAAAGCTAAAATACATAGAGAGGGAGAGGATAAAATCAAGGGGTCCTTAGCAGGATTGACCCTGGCAAAGAGAAGTGCCACTTCATTCTTGGAGATCATTATCTTTCTTGAATCTCCACTCATTTTGGGTTCCCAAAATGATATGCTTTGTTGCAATCAAGGTGGGAAGTCTTAATTGTTTTAACTAAATAAAGAGAGAGAGAGAGAGAGGGAGGGAGGGAGGGTGGGAGAGAGAGAGAGAGAGAGAGAGAGAGAAAGAGAGAGAGAGAGAGAGAGAGAGAGAGAGAGAGAGAGAGAGAGAGAGAGAGAGAGAGAGAGAGAGAGAGAGAGAGAAACTCCAAAAAACAAAAACCCCTTCCGTAGAAATGTATTCTTGTGGTCAAGGTCTGTGTGCTAGTGAATTGACTACATTCTTCATTGTACCAGCTTGTTACCCAACATCTCTCAGAGTGTGTGTCTGTCACAGCTGTGAAATACGCTGGTTTTGCCTTCTTTATTTCTTTGGTCCAGACCCGTGAATCCATTGCTGTGAGAAACTCCTAAAAACGCTATTGATGTTTATCTGTAACTTAGTCTTGAGATAGTTACTAGAACACTGACAGCCTAAATGATTTTTCCATGTTCACACACATCTACTGTGTGCCAGAGGTAGGACTTTAAGCCAGGTCTTCCTGACTCCAAAACTGGTCCTCTATCCACTGTGCCACAATGCCTCTCACTTTTTTGTTAACACTAGTTTTATTTGTAAAACTTTTCCTTCACTACTTTTGTAACATTTATTACCAAACACTTTTGTATTTTGCTGATTAGTTAGGAGTCAGAGGATCTGGCTTCAGATTCTAGCTGTACCTGTGCAACTTTGAGCAAATCACTTAACCTGTCTGGGTCTCAATTCCCTCACGTTTATAATGAAGAAATATACTAGATCCTTTCAATTCTGAATCGTGTAGCCAAATTCAAGGATTCGTTTTGTTTTCAGTTTAGCTCAGCTAGTCCTTAGCAGAACAAGATTTAAATTATTTTAATAGCCTGTCAACATGGTCAGACCACTAGGCTGCAGTGTTTACCTTTAAAAATTAAGGAATTGCTAAATGATTTGCCTTTCCTGAGGTTTTGTTTTGCTTTGTTTTGTTGTATTTTAGTGCAAAGCCCAGTCATCTACTTATATTATATTCAAGAAATATTTAAATTCATCTTTATGTCATCTTTGAATTTACTACCTTGTCTGTAGGGATCACCAATCTAAAACATTAATGTTTGGGTAATAATGTCAATGAGCAGAAATATTGCATGGTAAATAGAAGCCAACTAGTCATGACATCAGTTAACACCTGCTTTCAAGTCCATATTTATTTGTGACTGTTGTCTAAGCACTTAACCACTCAATGTCTCAAATAAATTTGTCTCTAATACTATAAATTGAAGAACAGGTGCTGATCTACATTAATTGGAGTTCCCAATACTAATGAAATCACAGGTCCGGTCAAAAAAAAAGCTGAAGGAAGACTACAAATTTACATTTGTCAATTTTTTTGTTTAATTACGGTCTAATAAATTATTAATTTATTCATTATATTCATATATATTTGTATTTTATATAATTATATATATTTTATATTATTGTATATTTATGTATATATTTATAATTTATAACTATTTATTAATTAGACTTTATTCCTTGAACTTTCAAAAAGTCTTTTCTCAATTTTTTTTACTTATGAGAAATGCTTAGATTTGTCTCATAAACATCTCTGAGTTGCTTGACATTATGCTGAAATTGTTTCTAGGAAGTAGAATTCATTTTTCTTCATTTGGATTTATGTTTTTAAAAAAGTTTTGGTTACACAGGTAACGTATATAGGAAACTGAAATACATGTGATCAGAAGTTTGAATGAAACCAAAACCAATCATTTCCTTGCTCAGTCATCCTTATTGCTTTATGTTTCTTCCAAATGGCATTTTAGAAAATTTTAGTCAAATTCCAGAACTCATTTCTAAAATGGGTTATCTTAATGGAGAATTATTGGAGATACAAATAAGTTAGCTTATGTCATACTTCTAATTACTAACATGGTTGCAAAAGGAGATGAAACTCCAACCTTGTTTCCATCCCCTCCTTCTCTTTTATCTCTTTCTATAGTCTTGGAAATAGCATGGACTTTTTTAATATTGAATTTCTTTTTGACTACATTTAATGCTTAACTTATCTTACAAAGCAAATCACTTTTCCATTTTCTAGTTTAGTCTATTCAGTTGCAGTTTTTTGTATAGCATTATATATATATATGTATGTACATATATATTTACACACACACATATGTGTACTCTTGATGTTGAATAAAAACAGTTGAAGTTGAAAAAGAGGTGCTAACCAAAGATTTCAAAAAGCAAAAATTATAATCCTAAGAAAAACATATTTACCAAATTTCTTACTGTTAGTGAAAGTAATATATTTCTTTTGCAAAAATAGCTGAAAATTACAATACTATAAAAAAAACTTTTGTGTACTTTCATTAATTAGCTTTCTAACAACTGTACTTTTAATTATTAACATTATTCTTTTCATAGCAACTTTATCTGATGAAGACTGGAAGCCACCTCTTCCTGCTTACAATTTTCTTAGCAGGATGGATGCCACAGTTCCCTACACAGAAATTGCCCAGTTTCCTGCACCAAATATGCTTACATGTGCGAAAACAATTGATCTTCAACAGCATGACAATGGACACTCTGAAGATAAACCTGCAATCAGAAAGGAAGCTACTTAAACAATGAAAATGAAACACTGAGAAAACAACTCCATTTGAAAGAGCAGGAAAAATGTTTAAACTTGGTGATAATTATTTGTGATTTTCAAAATTTAGTTAACTGCAGAATTTGGGGAGATATGTCAGAGGCTTTTTGACTTATTTGGCATTTGAATATATTACCTTAATTAAAAATTATAACTATTTTAAAGCTCTGGATAAAATTTATGTTCTTTAGATTGTATATTAATTTAACTTAGTCCTAATCACTGGAATGTCCCATCATACCACAGATCAAATATTTATCATTAAATGATCAATTTAATTTTGTTGTATGACCTTTATTATATAGGAATAAATAGAATGTAGCAACAATAATAATTTCTGTAGCATTTTATTGTTTATAAAGCCATTTAGTTCAATTCAAAAAACATTTAGCACCTACTGTGAGCAAGGTATGTACTAGACTCTGGGGCTACAAAGACAAGAATGACAGCCCTTTCCTTCAAGGAGTTTACAGTCTCCTGGGGAGTTTTATACAAGGAACTTACCTATATATTAGTAAGGAGAGCTAAAATATATACAAATGCAATCTCAAGAGAGTGATAAGAACTGGAGCAGGTAGTATGGATGAGAAGGACCTACCAGATAGAGTTGAGGAAGGAATAAGCTTAATATATGGAGATGGCTTGATCATATCACTATATATAGGTATTTGCATGTCATTAATATCAAACTACAAATGTAAACATTTGCCAACAGTTTGTCATAGTAGTCTACCTCGTGAATCCATCAATTAAGATCTAAGCACTGGTTTATTTTGTCCCCAAATCTGTGACGTATTGGGATGATTGAATTTACTTTTCTGATTTATTATTGTTATATGTGAGAAAATAGATGAGAAAGTACTTTTAGAAAATGGAAACTATTAAAATAAAATGTAAAGTTTTTGTATAGGCATAGCCTAAATAAATTATGTTTATGGTATTTCCCAACAATATTTTTTAAAAGCCTGGGAAACTTTCATGAATCCTCCTAAGACTTAAGGATTCATATTTATTTAAAATGAGAAGAGCTGATTAATTACTATTCTTGCTAAATTTCAGATAATAGTAAAGTTGAAGTAGTCTGTCACATTTCTGCTTAAGGTAGACAAGTTCTTTACAACTCTGTTAGTACTCAGTTGTGGGACTTTGAGCAAGTACAACTTGCCAAGTCTCTGTTTCTCCATCCATAAAATACTTGCCCACCTCCTTTATAGAATTGTTATAAAAATCAAAAAATGTTACATGTTATATATATATATATGTATATATATACAACATATATGTATATATATGTACACACATATACATATATAATTTATATTATTGTTACTATCAATGGTTACTATTAGTAATTGGATGACAATTGAGATTAGTGAATTTTAATTAAAATAAACAGTACTGATTATACTAACAAGATATTACCCGTAAAACCTAGCCTTAGTAACAAAACACTAGATACTATCATGCAAAACATGTAAAAAAATAGTTCCTAATATTTAAAACATCATACATATTTATGCTAAAACATTTCATTTGCAAAATTGCCTAATTCCTTTGTTGGTAGTTATTTTTATCATTGCATTTTGCCAGAGTAATTTTACAGAGAAGCTTATTTAGAAGAAATGATATTTTGAAACTTCCATATGGAGATAAAAGTAGCAAATAAATTTCAAAATATTTAAATTGAAAGGCTCTTCCCCTTTTTTTCATTAAAATGAAAGCCATATGCAAAGCCCCATTTGGGATTTTCTAACTTTCTAATTACTTAGATCTGACTTTATTTATGTGAAAAGTGTTTTGCAATTGTGTTCATATAGTCCCTGGGTTTGTTTTGGCAGGTAGACTCCTGGATATTTTATAGGGTCTACCATAGCTTTAAATGAGATTTCTCTTTCTATCTCTTGCTGTTGGGCTTTGTTAGTAATCTATAGAAATGCAGATGATTTATGTGGCTTTATTTTGTAACCTGCAACTTTGCCAAAGTTGTTTATTATTTCAAGTAGTTTTTTACTTGATTCTCTAAGTATATCAACATATCGCATTTGGGATTTTCTTGGCAAAGTTTGTCATTTCCTTCTCTAGCTCATTTTACAGATGAGGAACTGAGGCAAATAGGGTTAAGTGACTTGCCCAGGGTCACACAGCTAGTAAGTGTGAGAGGCCAGCTTTGAACTCCAGGAATAGAAGTCTTCCTGACTCCAGGCCCAGCACTATCCACTGGACGATTTAGCTGCCCTTACTCAAAATCTGCTAGTCCCCAGTTAGTGCAAATAATCCCATGAAGTGGTCAAGTCCAAATTTGCGTTATTTGAGGTTATAATTATAGTCAATCCTCAGCATTCTTGTCTTTAACATTTGGACCTTCAAGAATTCACTTGATTTTATTAATAACCTCATCTTCACTTTTGCTCTGACAATTACATACATTCACTATGTGCAGTAGAGAAAAAAATGAGAGTCTAGGAAAATGCAGATTTGTGGAGTGGTTGGTACCCTACTAGGAACTTCACTGGTCTTGTTCATCATGCCATTATAGAGTAAAAAGCTCCCTGTGTATTCATTGCCTTTAAAACTCGAGTTTTGTGTGCAGTTATGGCCCCAAAGTATAGTGCAAGTCCATTCGGCCCTAAGCCCAATTGTGCAAAGTCAGTGATGCAGCTTAATGAGAAAATAAAGGTATTAGATATACTTAGTTCTAAAATGTCTGTAGGCTGTGAGTTTGGTGTTTTGTTTTGTTGAAGGAAGAAATGTTTTAAATTTTCACCTTTGTATCTCCTCTTCCTGCTTCATTCCCTAATGCATAATAGTCATTTCCTAACTGTTTATTGAGTTGAAATAAGTTCAAATTAATTCATTTCAATTTTGAATTCAATTCAAAATAGAATTAAGAAGACATTATTTTGGCATGAAAATGAAAATCAAAAATGGCTTGACATGTTATAAATCTAAGGGAGTCTCTTAGACACATCAAGTTTATCAAAAAGGTAGTACGGAGAAAGACAAGAATTTCATCAAATGAGGATCAAATATATTTAATAATTAAGTAATCATGACACAAGCATTTTTTTTGGAAACTTTTTTCATGAGACTAATGAAATAATAAGCAGATTTTATCCAAAGCTATACATCAGTGTTTGAAAAGTACTAGTGTACATATTTCTCTATGGTCTTGAATAATTCAGATAAACATTCTGACGTTTATGAGGCTTTTCTGTTTCTAATCCATTTCACTCTAAGAGAAAAATGCTAAAAGGTATTTTGTGGTCTTCCACTCTTTTTTTATTTAATTACACCTTCATGGTTCTCTTGATTCTTGTATTTGAAAGCCAAGTTTTCCATTCAGCTCTGGTCTTTTCTTCAAAAAGGCTTGTAAATCCTCTATTTCATTGAAATTCCATTTTCTTCCTGAAGTATTATACTCAGTTTTGCTGGGTAGGTGATTCTTGGTTTTAATCCTAGCTCCTCTGACCTCCAGAATATCATATTCCAAGCCCTTCAGTCACTTAATATAGAAGCTCTAGATCTTGTGTTATCTTGATTGTATTTCCACAATACTCGAATTGTTCCTTTTTGGATGTTTACAATATTTTCTCCTTGACCTGGGAACTCTGCTACAATATTCCTAGGGGTTTTCCTTTTGGGATCTCTTTTTTTCAAACATAATTGATATATTTATTAGTTTTGCTAAACCACTTTTTTCTTTTTTTTTATTATTTTTTATTTTATTTGTTTTCAATATTCTACAATCACTTCCATATATCTTAGATTTTTTCCCCTACCTCTCCCTCCTTCCTTTCTAACTCCCCACTTCCTTCCTGAGATGGTATACAATTTTATATAGGTTCTACACATACATTCCTATTAAATACACTTTCACCTTAGTCATGTTGCATAGAAGAATTAAAATGAACGGGAGAAATCATAAAACAAGCCAAAATATAATACAAAAGGAAATGATCTGCTTTATTCTGTGATCGAATTCCTTAGTTCTTTCTCTGGATGTGGAAGGCATTTTGCCTTAAGAAACCACTGGGAATTTTTTAAGTCCTTACATTGCAATGAAGTACTAAGTCTACCAGAAAAATTCATCTTTTAAGAGGTGATCAGTGGATTCTTTCAGTTTCCATTTAACCCTCTGTTTCTAGAATATCAAGGCAGTTTTCCTTGATGATTTCTTGAAAGATGATGTAAGCTCTCTTTTAATATATAATTTATTTATTTTTCAACATTCACTTCCACAAGAATTTGAATTACAAATTTTCTCCCCATCTTTCCCCACCCCCACCCCAGGACAGCATGCACCCCATCCACCCCTTCCTCTAGTCTATCCTCCCTTCTCTCACCTCCTCTTCCTCTGTTCCCCCTCCCCTTTATTTTCCTGTAGGGCAAAATAGATTTCTATATCCTGTTGCCTGTATATCTTATTTTCCAGTTGCATGGAAAAACAATTTTTAACATTCTTTTTTAAAATTTTTGAGTTCCATATTCTCACCCCTTCCTCCAATTCAATATAGGTCATGCATGTGTATCCATGCAAAATACTTCTGTAATAGATATGTTGTGAATTACTAACCACATTTCCCTCTGTCCTGACCTGCCCTCCATTATTCCATTCTCTCCTGTGTCCTGTCCACCCACAATAGTGTTTGCTTCTTTTCCAATGAAATATTTCACATTGTCTTCTATTTTTTCATTCTTTTAGTTCTGTTTTATATAATTTTATGTAATTTATATAGTTTATATAATTTCTTGATTCCTCATAAAGTCAGTAGCTTCCATTTGTTCCAATCTAATTTTTAAGGAATTATTTTCTTTAGTGAGCTTTTAGACTTCCTTTTCATTTGGCCAGTTCTTCTGTTTAAGGCATTCTTCTCCTCATTGGCTTTTTGGGCCTCTTTTGTCATTTGATTTATTCTATTATTTTTTAAAATTTGTTAATTTTTTGTTTTCAACATTCATTTCCACATAATTTTGAGTTCCAAATTTTCTCCCCATCTCTCCCCTCCCCCCACCCCATAATGCTTTGCATTCTGATTACCCCTTCCCTATATATGCCCTCCCTTCTATCATACCCCTCCCTTCCTTATCCCTATCTTCTCTTTTTTCTTGTAGGACAAGATAGATTTCTATACCCCATTACTTGTACTTCTTTTTTCCCAGTTGTATGCAAAGACAGTTCTCAACATTTGTTCCTAAAACTTTGAGTCCCAACTTCTCTTCCCAACTTCTCTCCCTTCCTTCCTTCCCACTCATTCCCACTGAGAAGGCAGGCATTTCAACATAGGCTACATATGTGTAGTTTTGCAAAAGACTTCCAAAATAGTCACGTTGTGTAAGACTAACTATATTTCCCTCCGTCCTATCCTGCCCCTCATTTATTCTAATCTCTCTTTTGACCTTGTCCGTCCCCAAAAGTGTTTACTTCTAATTACTCCCTCCTCCCATTTGCTCTCCCTTCTCTCATTCCCCCACCACAATTTTCTCCTTCTCCCCTACTTTTCTGTAGTGTAATATAGATTTTCATACCAAATTGAGTGAGCATGTTATTCCCTTCTTAAGCCAAATGTGAAGAGTGTAAGCTTTACTTTTTTCCTCTCACCTCCTCCCTTTTCTCCTCCATTGAAAAAGCTTTTTATTGCCTCTTTTATAAGAGATATTTTACCCCATTCCATTTCTCCCTTTCTCCTCTCAATATATTCCTCTTTCACCCCTTACTTTTATTTTTTTTAGATATCATCCCTTCTTATTCAACTCACCCTGTGCTCTCTGTCTATATATATGTATGTGTGTGTATATGTGTGTGTGTGTGTGTGTGTGTGTGATCCCTCCAACTACCTGAGAAATACTGAGAAAAGTCTCAAGAGTTACAAATATTATCTTTCCATGTAGGAATGTAAACAGTTCAACTTTAGAAAGTCTCTCATGATTTCTCTTTCCTGTTTACCTTTTCATGCTTCTCTTGATTCTTGTGTTTCAAAGTCAAATTTCATATTCAGTTCTGGTCTCTTCACATTTTTTTCCCCTGAAGTATTATACTCAGTTTTGCTGGGTAGGTGATTCTTGGTTTTGATCCTAGTTCCTTTGACTTCTGGAATATCATATTCCAAGCCCTTTGATCCCTTAAAGTAGAAGTTGCTAGATCTTGTGTTATCCTGATTGTATTTCCACATACTTGAATTGTTTCTTTCTTGCTTGCTGTTTGCAATATTTTCTTCTTGACCTGAGAACTCTGGAATTTGGCTACAATATTCCTAGGAGTTTTTCTTTTCAGATCTCTTTCAGGAGGTGATAGGTGGATTCTTTCAATATTTATTTGCCCTCTGATTCTAGACTATCAGGGCAGTTTTCCTTAATTATTTCATGAAAGATGATGTCTAGGCTCATTTTTTATGATCATGGCTTTCAGATAGTCCCAAAATTTTTAAATTATCTCTCCTGGATCTGTTTTTCAGGTCAGTTCTTTTTCCAATGAGATATTTCACATTATCTTCTATTTTTCATTCTTTTGGTTTTGTTTTATAATTTCTTGGTTTCTCATAAAGTCATTAGCTTCCATCTGCTCCATTCTAATTTTTAAAAACTATTTTCTGCAGTGAGCTTTTGAACCTCCTTTTCCATTTGGCTAATTATGCTTTTTAAAGCATTTTTCTCCTCATTGGCTTTTTGCACCTCTTTTGCCAATTGAGTTAGCTTATTTTTAAAGGTGTTATTTTCTTCAGCATTTTTTGGGTCTCCTTTAGCAATCTGTTGACTTGATTTTCATGATTTTCTTGCATTGCTCTCATTTCTCTTCCCAGGTTTTCTTCCACCTCTGTTACTTGATTTTCAAAATCCTTTTTGAGCTCTTCCATAGCCTGAGACCATTGCTTATTTATTTTGGAGGTTTTGGATGCAGAAGCCTTGACTTCCTCTCATGGTAAGCATATTTCTTCCTCTTCTGAAAGGATGGAAGGAAATACCTGTTCACCAAGAAAATAACTTTCTATAGTCTTATTTTTTCCCCCTTTTTTGGGTATTTTTTTCCAGCCAGTTACTTGACTTTTCAGTCTTTTGTCAAGAGGAGGGTATACTCTGGGGACTTGTATGTTCTCAGTTCCTCCAAAGTGGCACAATCAAGGGACAGGAGTTTACTCCTCTCCTGGCCTGCACATTGGTCTGGGAGCAACCAAAAGTTTTTCTGCCCAGGATTTGTGAGAATTCCCTCTTCACAACTGCCTCCAGTCCCTGCCCTGCTCCAGGGCAGCCAGCACTCCTCCTCACCCCAAGGCCACTCTCAGGCCTGAGATTCAGATCTGCCTCAATTCTCCAGGGACTTTAGGTGGGGGGCAGGGCTGCCACCCAGGGCTGAGATTCCGATCAGCTCCTCAATTCCCCCTGGAACTTTAAGCTACCCTGCAGTGACTGCTGCCTGTGATTCAGACCACATTCCCTTCTGGGTGAAGGAGCTTTCTCACTGACCTTTGAAGCTGTCTGTGGAGTTCATGGGTTGAGGAATCTGGGAACTGCTGCTTCTGATGCCTCCCTGAAGCCTGTTCTGGGGCCTGTTCCTGCCTGGTGCAATAGACCTTTCCTGTTGGCTTTCAGGCTGTCTTGGACTGGAAATCTCTTTTACTCTGTCTTTTTGAGGCTTCTGCTGCTCTAAAATTTATTTAGTGTCATTTGTTACAGGTATTTTATGGTCTATCTGGGGGAACTTCTACAGGTCCTTTTTTCTACTCCATCATCTTGGCTCTGCCCTTGATTTATTCTATTTTTAAAGGTGTTATTTTCTTCAGCATTTTTTGGGGGCTCCTTTAGCAAGCTGTTGAATCATTTTTCATCTTTCTTGCATCACTCATTTCTCTTTCTAATTTTTCCTCTCCTTCTCTTACTTGATTTACAAAATCCTTCCTGAGCCCTTCCATGGCCTGAGACCAGTTAAAGTTTTCTTGAGGTGTTTGATGTAGGAGCTTTGATTTTGTTTTCTTCTGGTTTCATGTTTTGATCTTCTTTGTCACCAAAGTAAGATTCTGTAGTCTGAGTTTTTTATACTGTTTGCTCATCTTCCCAGCCAAATACTTGACTTTTTAATTCTTTGTGAAGGTAGGACTCTGCTTCTAGTGGGGGTGGGGGTAGGGGTGCCTTTACTGTCTCAGGCTGCAGAAATTTTGTGTCAGCCTCTTGATTCCTCACTCTGTGTGGGCCCAGAACTCCCAAGGGAGTCATTGTTGCTGCTGTTGTTGCCACTGCTATGCTACCACCCCCACTCCCTACCCCAGCTTCTCTTTCATCCAGGTCCCACAGAATTTTCCCACTGAACTTCTAAGCTATCTTTGGCATTTGCGGGTTGAAAAGTCTGGAAATTGCCACAGCTGCCAGTGAGTCAGTCCCCTGAGGCCTGCTCCGGCCCTGTCTGTGTTGGTGCTCATGCTGAACTGTACTCCACTCCCAGTGTAATATACCCTTCCTGTCAACCTTCCAGGTTGTCTTGGGCTGGAGATTTGTTTCACTCTGCCATTTTGTGGGTTCTGTAGCTCTAGAATTTGTCATTTTTTTTACAGGTATTTGGAGGGTTTTGGGGGAGAGCTCAAGCAAGTCCCTGCTTTTACTCTGCCATCTTGACCCTGCCCCGCACAAATCTCTGTAAGTTTGGTGTTACAAAACCATCAATTCTTTATATCTGCAAAAAGGAGTAAAGTATAGTATACAATACAATGCCCTCATACTATCATCTGACACAGTGGAAGGTAAGATTCAGGTTAAAATATGTTTTAGTTTTAAGAATTTTTATTTGCCTTATAATATTTATGTTTCTATAGATTTCATGCATTATGAAAAGTGAGTATCATATGAAATCAATTTTTTTGTTGAACTGTTAGTACAAAAGGTCACAGAATTCTACTAAATTACTAGTGAGAAAAAAATGTTACCAGTTGTATTTTGCATAATGCATTGTATGGGTTATTTCATGGTTACTGTGTTAGAAAAGTGCATGTCATCAGTATTAATATTTTATTATAAAGAATTGTATGTAGGAAAGTGTATTTTCAGCAATCTCTAGTGAAAGATTACAGTTTTTGATGGTCATGGGATCCTAACCCCCTATTTCCCATAGGTTCAATATTTCATCATTTGGGTTTTTGCTTTTGTTCCATTTTCTGAGAACAGTACAAAGTTGAGGAGTGACTGTATATATATTGTGGTAATTTTTTCTAGCCTAATGGAAATGTTCAATGAAAATTATTAAAAATAAGGTCTTTATTTCTTTATTAATATAACATAATAACAAAAGATCAGGAAAATATATTTCTGATTCATTTATTATAAAGTAATATAGTAGTTATAGAAAGCAAGGAAAGTTTTAAAAATTACTATTATACTTAAATAAAATTCTTTACTGGTGTTATGATGAAAAAATAATTACTGTTGTTTAAAATACTTTTGCCTAAACTGAACTATCTTTTCTTTCTGTAAGTCTTCATATGCTAGTGGGTTCAGAAAACTTTATCCACATCTTGGCGAATTTGCATGCTCAAATTCTTATATGGTAAACAATACATAATTTTATCCTTGAGTATTATCTAAAATAGTTAATGCTTTAAATACTGTATTATTGTCCTTGAAATATTTTTCAATAGCTGTGCTAAAATAACTTGAGAATCACTATTCAAAAACAATTCTAGTCACTCATGCTTTCTTATAAAAGAACTAAAAACATTAGATAGTTTTAGCTTCTCAGAGCAAGAGGATTTCAAGACTGATAAGCATTGGTTTCCTTTTAAAATCTCCCTTTGCATTACCTCCCAATAGAAGTGTAATATGATCTTTACACACTTTAAACCCAGGTTGAGTCTTATTTTTTCAAAATATAAGTTTTGAAAGGTCTCTTTTTCCAGATGAAGCCTGTTTCATCCACATTAAAAATGTGTTGATTGTATATTCATGTTTTTTAAGTATTTTCTTCAAAACATGAAGTTACAGCAGCCTCATCTACACTGGTGACCTCTCTGGTAATTTTTAACAGTCTGTAGTTGAATTCAATTTTTAAAGCTGTAAGTTTCTTCACTAACCATTTCATTACCATTTGCTTTCCCTGCCTTAAATAAACTTGAAGTTTTTGCCTGAGTGGCTACTCTGCTGAAGGGAATGCATCTTTTATTGTAGTCTTCAATCCATATAACTAAAAATGCTTGCTAACATTTCTATTACATATGATTATTTGCAAATCACAAAAAAACTTTGCCTTTTTGGTTTCTTTTGCCTGTGTGTTTTATTGTATTCTTTACTGTTGGCTCAGATACTATGACATTTTGTCTAATTTAGAGTTACACTGACCACATTTGTGCCATTCAATCACATCAGATTTGGGTTCTTATGTAGCAATATTTCCATCTGGATGACAAAACTGCAACTTTGCCCCCATTGCCAGTCTAGAAGGCAGCTGCTCATTCGATTTAACTAGCTGAAAAGTTCTCTAGGTTCAGAATCACAGAATTGTAGATTCAATTTTGAGTTGAACTCCCTGGCCTGCAAGTCCCAGCCTGGGACCATGGACTGAATTCAAGATCCTGTTCTTGGGCCAGAGTGACAGAGCTATAAGCTTGCTTCTCTTCTTGCTCCATGCCTAGTATACAGCTTCACACTCTGGCAGTGCTGGATTTGCTATGGTGCTCTTTGCCATGAAACACAGCCATGGCCCCTCAGCTCTGTTCCCATACTATAAGACTTTGGGCTGGCTTTTCTGGATGGGCTCCCTCTTCAGTACCTACACTCCATTGGTTCCCTCTCCTAACCTGGGCTGGAAAAATGACACATGATGACGTTTTCTTAGTTTTCCTAATCACTTCTTGGTCCTGTCTTTGCTGGAGTAGTTGTGGAAGAAAGCTGGTTTCTACTGCTTCTTCCTATACTTTCATCTTTTCTGGTCACCAGCTGTTTCTTATTTTTATTGATTTAGAGCATTTTTTTCTATGGTTGCTGTTATTTGCTGTTTTCTCCCTAGGAGAACTACTCACATCTTTTATTCATTTGTCTAATAGGAAATAACTTATTTTTCTGCTACTTATTTTTTGTGGCCATTTGTCATTCTGATTGCTCTCCTCTGCACATTCTCCATTTTATCAGTGTTCTTCCTAAAATGCAGTAAGCAGAACTGAGTATGTTATTACACAGTTTTGCCACACTCAAAATGCTCTAAAGAATAATGCTATATACAAACTACGGGAGGTGCAGCTCTGAAATTTCTTTTTCTTTCTGTAAGGCAATAAGTTTTAGTATATTTATGTATTTCCCATTGTTTTATTTGAAGTTCAGTAATATTTATTTCATGTTGTGTTTTGGTGGCCCCATTTCAAAGAATTCAGAGTGAGACCACCTATAATCCAAATATAGGCAATTATTGAGGATTGAATGCCCCTTAGAAGTGCATCAGGTTCAAGAGGAACTAGCAACTTATTAGACAACACAGGCAAATTTATAGTGTACTGATGAGTATGAAAAAGGTTGGAGAGGTTTGTTCAAGGATCAGGTAAAAGGGAAGGGGTCAGTGTTCAAACATCTTGGTTGTGCCTCTTTCTGGTTAGGGAGCTATTGTGATCCTATCTGGTCAAGATGGATAGTTAGGGTATTGTGGTCCTGTCTTGGGCTAAATGGATGATGTTATTGTGGTTGAGTATAAGAACACACCTGTTCAAATATGTGAATTGGATCTGGGGGCAGTGGCTAGCTAGAGGCAGTGATTATATTGAGTCTGGGGGCCTGTGGTGTGGTTATAGCCAGACTGTGTGGTTAAATTAGGACATGCCTTTGGAAAAAAGAAGTTAAAATAAATAAGTTAGAATGTTGGGGTTAGGGGAAGCTTTATTAGAATTCCATCAATATGACAGCTGATGGATGGCCTTACCAAAACTCAAGTGAATGTGGATATGAATAAACTTTAATTTACCTTGGTTTGTCCAAAAGTTGGACATCTGGAAATATTTATCATGCTACTGTCAAGACATACTAACTTTTAATAATATGTAATAATATGGATCAGATTTTTTTTAGTCTAACTCAGCTAAACCATTGTCCAATATCCCAGTCATTTCTGCTTTATTTTGTAAGACTGAGATCAATTATATTATAAGAGTTATATGAGAGAATGTTAGCTCCATAACAAACTTGGATAACATGAAATTGCATGTCACCAAAGCTCAGCCAAAATGAAAAGCTATTTCTTTGAGCTGTAAATACAGAATTTTGTTGAGTTGTCAATTAAAAAATACAGAATTTTAAGCCAACATTCATTTAAAAAATTAAATTACTTCAAGCTATATTTAGAAAATAGGAGTTTGAAATACAACTTAAATATTGTATCTCAGTTCTATGTAATATACCAGTAGAAAATTAGAAGTTGTGATACCACACAAGTAATGAAGAAATCTTGGCTGTTTTTCTTTTACTAATTATTTATTAAGTACAACCAACTAGCAAGTGTTAGATATGTATTTTGCAAAGGGGATTTGGAGAGGAGTCATATGAATGTTTATATGATATTTCACTTTTTAAAATATTTTATATTTGATCCACAAAACAGCTTTGTTAAGGAGATACTACAAATTTTGTTAAACCCATTTTACAGCTGAGAAAATTGAAATACTAGAAGGACCACATGGGTCAATTAACTTGAACGATTGCCGCTCTTCCCTCCTTCGCAGACCTCCGGCAACGGTTCACTCCCTTCCGATCTCGCCCCTGCGCACCCCTTTGGGCGGAGCGGGGCAGGAGGGAGCCCCGGGTGCTCAGAGCTGGACGCCCAGACTCCTCGGCTGGGCTCGGGCATTTCCGCCTCTTTGTTTTAAACTCCGGACACATTGTTCTCCCCTCCTTTTCGGAGAACCAGGAGGAACCGGCACCCCTCCCCTTTTTCCTCTCCTGCAAGTTCCCGGGGGATCTGCGACTCTACGCTTGTCAAGATATCCCAGTAGTACACAGTCATCAGTACTTTTACAAGTGAAATGAAGAGCAGTTTTTAAGGTTTCCACCAGGTAGCATGGGATTCCCAGGCTGTCTGCTAGAAAGGCAGGAGGAAAGGAGCAGGGGTGACGACCCAGAAGACAGACTAAACCAGACTCCCGGGATAAGGGAGTAGAACGGTAGCATAAAAACCCAAGGAAAGGACAAACTGAAGGCAGAACTTCTAGAAGGAGACCCCAAAGATGCTGACTAGAAAAAGAAGTGTAATGGATACCTAATTGAGGCTACCACCGGAACGGAGTGTTTGCCTACCTTCTGTAGAGTATTCGGAAGAAAATAACACTGAAAATAATGTATAGAACTGTTATTCATCAGTCATCCGCTGCAATGCATGGGTCATGACAGGACCATGCAAGACATGGTTTACAAATTGGCTTCCAAGAAGCAGAAATGAGGAAACTGAGGGAATTATATCACAAATTAGGCATGAAAGTGTCAGGAGACATCAAAGGGGAAACTTGCTCTGCAAAGCAGCACTTACACTCACATCCCAATAGTGAAACCAAAGCCCGTTACAGTTCCAAAAAACAACCTCAGAAGGTAAACAAGACAGGATAATGACAATCCCAGAAGTAATGAACAGCTGGATATATTATGCAAGGAAGAGATTCTTGGCAAGGACCACACACGCAAGTTTGTAGTTGCTACCAAATGGAGATTTAACAAAGCATCTTTGCTGCTACATTGCAGACCCAAAATGGACTTGCTGAAAGAGAACTTTAGTGTCTTTTGGGACTGAGTTTTTGGCAGAGACTATCATCAGGCACCTTCTCAGCACATCAAACTGACATCACGTAACCCAACAGAATTGTTCTGGAAAACTAGTCATAAAGACAGCGCAATATAAAAAATTTTCATTCTTAGAGCTGAGTGTTTTGTATTGTCTTTAGTCATTTTAACAGAGGCTTACAGAACAATTCCAGTTTTCTTTTAATCATTTCCATGAAAAAATTGTATAATGTGTTGATACCATAGTTTGTCCATTTGACCTTTCCCCCCTTCATTTCACACATGTTTTAGCAATCTGGAGAAATAATGGATTTAGCGGCTTGTCGTAGGTGATAGTGTTTTGAGTAGTAACTACCAAATTGAGTAGTTAAAAGCTTCATTGAGATCTTGGCTTGAGCTCGTAGCTATCAAAATTGAAAAATAAAACCTCCTACAGGTTGTAATTAGCTACACAAAAGTAAAGTAGAGAAATGAGGTGATTTCTGTCCATTTTAGGCCAAACAAGGGCAACATTTTTACCTGATTTGCCCACATAATTGCCTTGGTTCTTAGCTTTGTCTTGTATGCATGTATACCCAGCCTGCATTTTCTTTGGTAAATGTTAATCTGGAATGATTTCTGCAAACTACATATTACAATGGCTGACTGGTATAGAAAGAGGTTAAAAAGGACTCAGAATGAATTCTAGTCATTCTTGACCAATGGAATTTTTAGTTGATAAATTGTAACTGCCAGTCAGTTTTGCTAAACCCTTTCTTCTCCAAAATGTAGGTATCTTTGGCTTTTTACATAATAGTATTCCCTATTTGCTAACACACAAACATTTATTACAATAGTGATTTAGAGTCTGACTAAGTAAGAGTGAGAATAGAGCCATTTGCTGAAGTAATCCAAATCGAAGTCATCAACTGTGCCCCCCACAAGTCTGATGCACCGATTCATCCCTCCCTTCTTGCTCCCTGTTTTTGTTGTGTTGTGAACTGGAGAAATCCAAGTTTAAAATATACAGTTAATGCCATCAACCTCAGGGAACCTGGAGAGCTTGTGTAGTTCACCTTTCTCCCTCAGTAGTAACAGAGACTAAGGCGGGAATGAGGAGGAGCCTATGGTTGTAGGATGTTTGGTCCAGCATAGTGTCATTGGCAGTCCTGGCCCTTAGAAAACTGTATCTTTCTCAATATGTATTTCTTTAGTGACTGAGTTTGTGAATTAACTTTTGAAGGTATAATTGGGCTCCTTTATACAACTTTATTTTTTCTTCCAATTTCGTGTTTCATATGCATGAAATGGAAGGAATTAATAGTTAATGCAACTTCATTCTTATCTACAAGAAGAGCTAATTAAATTAATTAAATCCATTTGACCATAAATTAGGCAATTAAAACCTGAACACAAGACTATTAATTCAGACTATTTAAAATAAACTTCTTAATATAAACTAGTTAAGTTCACTTCTAGTACAGTTTGAACTGTTGACTTATCCAAGCCTGATACTCCATCCAAATCAGATTCAACATGTGATGGTTTAATGATTAGATATGTATATACATAATAAATGTTACCTATCTACCTGTAACAGTAAGCACCCTAACATATACAAGATAGCCTGCTGTACACGTTCTTAGATTTGCTTTTCTAAAAGGAAAACTTTTGAGGGGTTCAACAGTCTTTTTAAGTTCCAGTCAAAACATAAGCAGAGAAATAAAGACCAACAGACAGGACTTCTAACTGTCTGACCATAAGCGATATATACAATACAGATCAATAGACAGATCCTTCTGATTATTACATACATACATAGTTACCAGACAGCAAAGCACCAACATCTAGGTTTTCAAAGCTGAGGCGGGGGGGGGGGGGGGGGGGGGGGGGGCAGCGGTGCTCTTTAATGACCACCCAGAGTCTCATCTGGCACATCCCCAAATCCCCAATTCCCAAAGTCAAACTTCACCTTGGAGTATATATACACTTTTCAGAGCCATTGCGCATCACGATCTTTGTGACCCAGTGCCTCATTACAAATTAACAAAAGGTATCTGAGGCCTATTGATGGGCAGGGAAGATTTTTAACTCTTATTTACATTACAGTACCTTAAAATACATAATCTGCTGAAGCATTCTGCAAAACTAGAAATTACTGCAGTACAATTTTAAGCAAAACATTTAAAACTTGGGTAGTTTCCTATGTGATGAGACTGAGAAAGGATTAAATAATATCAAAATGAAAATTCAGATTAAAAGCAATTCACAGTCAGTTGTAACTTGACCTCATAACAATCTGCATTATACATATTTGTAAATTTGTAGCTATCTTTAAAATCACTTGAATTTGCTATGTTGGTACATCATTATATTTAAATATAGGTAATCTATGTATAAATATGTAGGTAATATATGGAAACCAATATTAACATCTCGAACTGGTTATTCATTATTAATTATTGTGTTTAACTCTGCTTTTGTAAGTGTGTTAACTCAATAAAACCTCAGTGGCAAAAGTACCAATTTTTCTAAAATTGTATCATATCAAAATCTCTTTACAACAGGACTATTTTCTCTGGGAAGATTTTTGCTCCATTTGACTTAGCTTATTGTAGTTTTCTCTAGTAAGAGGGGCTGCATCTAAGTAAATGTCAGCAGTAGAAGGAAGCCTCAGAGTCAGATTCTGATTCCCTCCCTCCAGTGAAGCTTTAAAAAACATTTCATTCAAGATGGAATTGGTTAAAATGTGCATTCTTTTCCCCAGAATGAAAACCAGGCTCACTTTGTGTTTGGATAATCATTTAGAATTGTTCAATATGTTCATGCAGGTGAAGTTACTGTAAAGTAGTTTTCATCATTATTTAGCTGGTCAAACAGTTGAAGCTCAATTATCTTCAGTAGTAGTGAGACAGATTCCCCAGAGATTAGTCTCACTAGATAGAGTTTTCATTGAAAACAGAATTCAGATAGAATATATAATAGTGAATTTAAGATTTGGGGGGTTAAAAAAGGAAGAAAACAACTTTATAAAATTATTTATTCTATTCTAAGTCTTCTTTCATAGTTTACCATCCAAATATTTTGTTTTCCATGGTCCACTTATATTTATGGGCATGTAAAATGAAAATGTGAGATGTTTTGCAAACTTCTTTTTACTTTCAGTAGCTTCTGATTTGTATTTCTGATTTTGTTTTTGTTTATATGGATGAAGAGCATGACTTCTGCCTTGGTGCAATAGGTTCAAACATGCATTAGACCTGTGTTGAAATCTACTCACTCCTGAATTGAAAGGTAATTAATTGTAGGTGAGATTTTACAGTGTGTGTATCCAGCTACTTGGTTTTTTCCCCACATTTTATTTCTTTTTCTAATTGTAAGAATGACATTTTGAGATTAAAATAGTGTATGTGTGCATGTGTGTGCATATACATGTGTCACAGAACTACCTGTCAGCATTATTTAAAAATAAATGATTGGGCGAGAAGCCTTAAAAAAATTAGCCATAATTGTTGCTTTTGTTTTAGACACTTGAAACTCAAAAGGCTTAGGTGTTTCTACTTGTTACTTCATGACTTTACCTTTGTTGCTTAGAATTCTAAAGGCTTTTCAAATAGCAAAAGAAATAAAATATGTAGTTCTACCTATAAGGACCAGATGTATCAAATAATGCAAATACTTAAACACTTTATATTTTTATTATAAATAAGAGGAAATGCTCCTACATTTATTCCTGTTGGGTCATTTTTGCTTGTCATGTCTTTTAGGTTATGTCTTTTCCCCTGAGAACAATAATAAAATTCATCAAATGTTTGCAAAGCATTATGAATAATATATTTATAGAGTGAAATGTAATTTTGTCTTTGCAAATAATTTCCACTATTTTACTAATTTGTTTTTTCCTGGCTTTCCAAATTTTCAGAATTTGTAATTTTGTCATCACAATAATGTAGCTTTGGTTTCTTCCTTACTGCTAAAATGTCTAAGAGGCTCCAAGAAACAAATGTAAAACTAATAAGAAATATCCCATCTGACTCATCCTGCAGTGAACTTTCAGAATTCAGTGATATAAATGGTACAATCGCAATGCATGAGGTAGAGAAAAGGTATTACCCATCTGATTCTTATAACAATGAGTCAATAAGTAAAGTTCTTTCTCTGACAGTATAAAAGATAATGAGAAATAGATGTGGAGAGAGAGAGGGAGATAGGGAGAGATCATAGTTGATGATGAGCAATATCTAGCACACTATAAAATTTTTCAGTATATGTCAAATAAGCCTGACAAAGTTGGACTAAAAATTTGATTAGCAGTAGATACTATAAACAAATATTTGTTCAGTGGATTTCTTTACTTGGAAAAAGATGAATCAATAATATCCATCAACTTGCAGATGTAGTATTGAAGCTCATGAAACCACTATTAAATGTAACCTATGGCAATTTCACAAAGAGGCTGGTTTTTTGTTTGTTTGTTGCAAGTGAAGCCTGCATCTGTGGTCCTATTCTGACACTTTGTCATGTTAAAAGTATGGCAAATATTTTCTACAATGTTCTAGATAAGGCCCTCACCAATAGCTGGATAGCACATTAAAAAGTCTATTATTTAAACATTAAATGTTGAGAATATTTCAAAAGGTGAGTGGAGAACTGAGGCAATCCTAATTCCACCTTCTCATATGTTACATGGACCAATCAAGATCTGAGCTAAACCCATCTCCTCATTTGATGCACAGACCAATCTAGATGGTCTTTCTGTTATATAGAAATTGCTTGTTGTTGTTAAGTCATTTTCAATCATGTCCAATTCTCTGTGATTCCATTTATGGTTTTATTGGCAAGGATATTGGAGTGATTTGCCTTTTCCTTCTACAGATAAAGAAACTGAGGCAAACAGGGTTATATGACTTGCCACACAGCTTGTAAGTATATGAGGCAGAATTTGTACTCAGGTCTTCATGACTCCAGGCGTGGTGCTCTGTCCACTTCACTCTCCCTAACCATCTATGGAAATTGTTTACTCCTGTTTCCAAAGCAGCACACACATTAAATGTGGGCTGATCTACCAATGTGTACTTTCTTGGTGTTAATAAATTGCTTTGCCTTATTTCCTGAGTTTGCCTTAACTGATCAATGAGGCCCTAACCTGGATTTCTTTCAACAAATGTATATGTTGTCTCCCCAACTAGACTATAAACTCCTTAAGCTCAGGATTGTTTTCAATGTTTTTGTATCTCTAGCATATAGCACAATGACTGGTATATAGTAGGCACTTAAAAATTGCTTGTTGATTGATTACCTAAGTTGAATGAACTCTTAGGGTTTTCTGTGAACAACCACTACATGAAATTTCTCTGGTAGGATATGTTTTTATCTCTAGTGATCATTGCTTTCCCTTCTGAATTTTCACAAGGCATCCCATTAATAAAATGTTCCAAAATTTGGCCATGATTTTGAAGTCAAATTCACTGGCCTTGTAGTCGGAGGAAATCATTGTTTTGTCTCTTTTGAAAATTAGGATATCTGTCCATTTTCCATACTGCATTATCCTTTAAAGACCACTAATAGTATATGCTTCTGAGTCTTTATCTTATAGTTCTTTTGTAACTATATCCTTCAGAATGATAAGAAAGAGGGAGGAGATTGAATGCTTGACTTGAAGGCAGGAAAATCTGAGTCCATTTCTGACAATAACTGTGATTACAGACAAATCATATTGTACTAGGAAGATCAAAATATAAGAACACCAAGGACCAAGGTGCATAAACAATGCATTTATATGTCTGTATCTGTCTATCTATATGTATGTATATACATATACACATTGATACGCATATATTATTTATTTATTTTCAGTTTTCAACGTTCACTTCCACAAGATTTTGAATTTCTGATTTTCTCCCCATCTCTCCCCTCCCCCAACCCCAGGACAGTTTGCACCCGAAACACCTCTTTCCCCAATCTGCCCTCCCTGCTATCACCCCCACTTATCGCATCCCCCTCCACTCTATTTTCTTGTACAGCAAGATAGATTTCTATGTCCCATTGCCTGTACAACTTATTTCCCAGTTGCATGCAAAAGCATTTTTAACATTAATTTTTAAAGCTTTGAGTTCCACATTCTCTCCCTTCCTCCCTCCCCACCCACTCTCATTGAGAAAGCAAGTGATTCGATATAGCTCATACACATGTAGCCATGCAAAACACTTCCATAATAGTTATGTTGTGAAAGACGAATCACATTTCCCTCTATCCTGTCCTGCCCACCATTTATTCCATTCTCTCCCTTGACTTGTCTCTCCATAATAATATTTGCTTCTGATTACCCCTTCCCCCAGTCTACCATCCCTTCTATGACTCTCCTCCTACCTCCTTTCCCCTGCCTTCCTGTAGGGTAAGATAGATTTTCATACCCAATTGAATATGTACTATTCCCTCCTTAAGCCAAATCCAAGCTCACTTGTTCCTTCTCACCTTCCCCCTCTTCCCCTCCATTGTAAAAGCTCTTTCCTGCCTCTTTTATGTGATATGCTTTATTACATACTACCTCTTCCTTTCTCTTTCTCTCAGTACATTCCTCTCAATACTTAATTTTATTTCTTAGGTATCTTCCCTTCATATTCAGCTCACCCTGTGCTCTCTCTCTCTCCATATACATATATATGTGTGAGTATGTATATATGTACGTATATATACATACATATACACACATATATGCATCCATATACATACACACATAATATATACATACACACATATATATGTCTGAGAAAGGTCTCATGAGTTACAAATATCTTTCTATGTAGGAATGTAAACAATTCAACTTTAATGAGTCCCTTATGGCTTCTCTTTCCTGTTCATCTTTTCATGTTTCTCTTGATTCTTGTATTTGAAAGTAAAAATTTCTATTCAGTTCTGTTCTTTTCAACAACAATGCTTGAAAGTCCTCTATTTCATGAAATTCTATTTTTTCCCTGAAATATTATACTCAGTTTTTCTGGGTAAGTGATTCTTGGTTTTAATCCTAGCTCCTTTGACCTCTGGGACATCCTATCCCAAGCCCTGTGATCCCTTAGTGTAGAAGCTGCTTAATTCTGTGTTATCCTGATTGTGTTTCTACAGTACTTGAATTGTTTCTTTTTGGCTGCTTGTAATATTGTCTCCTTGACCTTGAACCTCTGGACTTTGGCTACAATATTGCTAGGAGTTTTCTTTTGGGATCTCTTTCAGGAAGTGATGGGTGGATTCTTTCTGTTTTTATTTTACCATCTGGTTCTAGAATATCAGGGCAGTTTTCCTTGATAATTTCTTGAAAGATGATATCTAGGCTCTTTTTTTGATCATGGTTTTCAGGTAGACTAATGATTTTTAAATTCTCTCTCCTGGCTCTGTTTTCTAGGTCAGTTGTTGTTCCAATGAAATATTTCACATTGTCTTCTATTTTTTCATTCTTTTGGTTTTGTTTTATAATTTTATTTCTTATAAATAATTAGTGTCTATTTGCTCCATTCTAATTTTGAAGGAATCATTTCTTCAGTGAGCTTTTGGATCTCCTTTTCCATTTGGTCAATTCTGCTTTTTAATGTATTCTTCTCTTCATTGACTTTTTGGACCTCTTTTGCCATTTGGTTTAGTCTGTTTTAAAGGTATTATTTTCATCAGCATTTTTGGGTCTCCTTTTGATTTTCATGATTTTGCATTGCTCTCATTTCTCTTTCTAGGATGTCCGGTTTGTGATATTCCATGGGACAGTTGGTGGTGAGTGAGCACTAGGAGAAAGAGTATGACTAAAAACCTATTATCATCTTTATGACTTTGGAGTCAATAATGATAACAAAAATATGTGAGCTGATGAAATTTTCACAATAGTATAACAAGACAAGTGAAGAGGGCCTAGGACAGATCATTGGATTACAACCATAGTTAGGGGGCATATTGTGGATGATGTCATGATAAAGAAGATTGGAAATCAATGGTCAGACAGGTAGAAGCACAATCAAGATTTCAAGAATGGCAAGAATTGGGGGTGGGGGAGGGGAAAGCAATCAGATTAGGCAAATAAGAGATCACTGGTAACTTTGGAAAGGGTTGTTTTGATTGAATGATGACATAGGAAGCCAAATTGTAGGGCATTTAGAAAACAACAAACAGAGAAGTAAAGGCCATCACTAATGACAGCTTTTTCAAGAATTTTAGCCTTGAATGGGAAAAGTGATATTGAATGATATATTGAGTGTTTTTTTTAAAAAAAGAGGTAGCCTAAGCATGAAGAAAAAGACAGACAGACAGAAACAGAGACACACAGAGAGAGAGAGAGAGAGAGAGAGAGACAGAGACAGAGACAGAGAGACAGAGAGAGACAGAGAGAGACAGAGAGAGACAGAGACAGAGAGACAGAGAGACAGAGACAGAGAGACAGAGAATGGTAGTAGGAGCGGTATGTTGGAAAAGACTGGAAAGGATGGTGACAGAGAAGAATAGTATGAACATAAGTACTGTGAATTCTAGGGAATCATCTTCCCCCCAGATAAAGTAACTTCTGAAAGCTAAAGAAAATACAGCTGACATTAAGTAAATAGAGATTCACAGTGCATACTTTGCTCTCTTTTTCACTAGCAGTAGCAGGATGAGGAAAACATTCTATTTTAAGAAGCCTCCACTACTTTAGACATCTTCTATCAACACAAGACTTCTGTTAAGGCTAACTAGAGATGGCATTTTCTGAAACAAATTCTGATTTTTAAAGTAAACCGACTTGTTTAGCAACTGCTTTATCCTCAAGACTTGCACAATTCTCCACACCACCATGCACATTTCCTTTCTGTTTCAAAATGCCTCTGATTGACTGTGTATAAGTGAGCTTGAAAGGTTATAAAAACCTAACCTGTACCCTAAGAAGCTGAAGCTATTATAAAGCCAAGCAATCTTTCTTGACATGCTAATATATTTTTTCTCCTTTCTGTTTGGCTACTCAATTTATTTTTTCTCCACTCCTATGGTGCTGATGATAAGTAAGATTATACCTAGGCTTTCAAAGAACACAGGATGAGAGTTTCCCCAACAGTATAAAAGACACATGTAGAGGGTTTTGAAATTGACAAGAAAAAGCTACTTCTACATAAGAGATTTATGTAAAGGAGAGAATGGAGGACAATGTCAAAGGACCCAGAGATGAAAAGAAGGAGAAAAGGAGAGCCAAAGAATGGCCTCTCTTTTCTCCATAAAGTAAGTGTGAATAGAGGTTTTTAGCTGGTAGCGTGGGAGAGAGATGGTGTGGAATTTTTAAGGATAGAAAAAAAGGTGTGGCCTTTGTGTGGAGGGAAATAAGGAGTCACAGTGAGGACCCGTTTGAGATTAGATAGCCTAAATTTGTAAGAGTGAAGGAGGCAAATAGTGGGAGTAACACAGGGCTGAAATTGAGAACACTGAGTTTTCAGTGTGTAAGTGGCTATAGAACAAAGGGGCAAAAAATTCAAGAGTACAGGTTAATATAGAATATAACTCAGTAGCCTGAAAAATGGAGACTTTAAAGAGAAGAAAAGGCAACAAGAGAAGTTAACCTTTGGGGTAGAAGGAAGGGAGATCTTAGTGAGCATAAATGGAGATTTAGGAGGAGTAAGGCATAAGGAATGATGTAATTTTTAAAAATTAATTAATTATTTTTTAGTTTTCAGCAGACACTTCCATAAGATTTTGAGTTCCAAATTTTCTCCTCATCTCTCCCCTCCACCCACCCCAAGAGAGTTTACATTCTGATTACCACTTCCCCCAATCTGCCCTCCCTTCTATCACACCCCTACCTTCTCTGATCCTCAACTCCTCTATTTTCTTGTAGGGCAAGATAGATTTCTATATCCCAATGCCTGTACTTCTTATTTCCCAGTTGCATGTAAAAATAATTTTTAGCATTCATTTTTAAAACTTTGAGTTCCAACTACTCTCCTTTCCTCCCTCCCCACTCATCCCCACTGAGAAGGCAAGCAGTTCAATATAGTTTATACATGAGTAGTTATGCAAAACTCTTCCATAACATATTATATTGTGAAAGATTAACTATATTTCCCTCCATCCTATCCTGCTATATTTCCATTCCATCCTATCCCCCATTTATTCTATTCTCTCTTTTGACCCTGTCCCTCCTCAAAAGTGTTTACTTCTAATCACTCCCTCCTCCCATTTACCCTCCCTTCTATTATCCCCCCCCACCCTCTACTTATCCCTTTCCTCCTACTTTCCTGTAGTGTAGGATGTATTTTCATATTAAATTGAGTGTGCATGTTCTTCCCTCCTAGAACCAAATATGATGAGAGTAAGGTTCACTCTTTCCCTCTCACCTCCCCTCTTTTTGCCTCCATTGAGAAAGCTTTTTCTTGCCTCTTTTATGTGATATAATTTGCCTCATTCTATTTCTCCCTTTATCCTCCCAATATATTCCTCTCTCACCCCTTACTTTTATCTTTTTAGATATCATCCCTACCTATTCAACTCACCCTGTGTCCTCTGTCTATATGTATATAATACCTCCAAGCACCCTAATACTGAGAAAAGTCTCAGGAATTACAAATATGATCTTTTCATGTAGGAATGTAAACAGTTCAACTTTAGTAAGTCCCTTATGATTTCTCTTTCCTGTTTACCTTTTCATGCTTCTCTTGAACCTTGTGTTTGAAAGTCAAATTTTCTATTCAGCTCTGGTCATTACAACAAGAATGCTTGAAAGTCCTCTATTTCATTGAATGACTATTTTTCCTCTGAAGCATTATAATCATGTTTGCTGGGTAGATAATTCTTGGTTTTAATCCTAGTTCCTTTGACTTCTGAAATATCATATTCCAAGCCCTGTGATCCCGTAATGTAGAAGCTGCTAGATCTTTTGTTATCCTGATTGTATTTCCACAATACTCGAATTGTTTCTTTCTGGCTGCTTTCAATATTTTTTCCTTGACCTGGGACCTCTGAAATTTGACTACAATATTCCTAGGAGTTTTCCTTTTGCAATCTCTTTTAGGAGGGAATTGGTGGATTCTTTCAATATCTATTCTTCCCTCTGGTTCTAGAATATCAGGGCAGTTTTTCTTGATAAGTTTTTGAAAGATGATGTCTAGGCTCTGTTTTGATCATGGCTTTCAGATAGTCCAATAATTTTTAAATTGTCTCTCCTGGATCCATTTTCCAGCTAAGTTGTTTTTCCAATGAGATATTTCACATTTCCTGCTATTTTTTATTTCCCTTGGCTTTGTTTTATAATTGCTTGATTTTTCATAAAGTCATTAGCTTCCATCTGCTCCATTCTAATCTTTTCTTGGAGGCTTTGGTTGTAGGATCTTTGACTTTGTTGTCTTCTGTTTATATACTTTGGTCTTCCCTGTCACCAAAGTAAGATTCTATATTCTGATTCTTTTTCTAGTTTTTGCTCATTTTTCCAGCTATTTACTTGACTTTTGAGCTCTTTGTCAAGGTAGTTCTCTGCTTCCAGTGGGGGTGGGGTGAGTAGTGTCATCTGCTTTACCCCCCCGCAATCTGTGGGCCTAGAGTTCCAGAAACAATTGCTACCACTGCTGCTTTCTTTGCCCCTGTTGCTGCTGCCCCAGGTTCCTCCTCTATGAGCTCCTCCCCCCCCTCAGCCCTGGGGCTGGGGTCTAAACACTCTACTCTCTCACACAGGTCCTACAGGTTTTTTCCAGTGACCCTTCAATTTGTCCTCCAGGTTTTTGGGGTCATGAAGTCTGGAAATCACCACAGGTGCCTAAGATTTAGTCCCCCCAGGGTCTGCTCAAGTCCTGTCTCTGCCAGCACAGTGCACACTAGACTGCACTCTGCTCCCAGTGTGGCATGATACACACCTCTTGGCAATCTTTCAGGCTGTCTTGGGCTAGAAATTTGCTTCACTCCAGACTGAAGCAGACTATTTTGTTTTTTATGTTTTGTTTTGTTTTTCTCATGGTTTCTCCCATTTATTTTAATTCTTCTATGCAACATGACTAATGGGAAAATGTGTTTAATAGGAATGTACATGTAGAGCCCATTTAAGATTGTATGCTGTCTTGGGGAGGGAGAAGGAAGGGAGGGAAACTTGGAACTTACGGATGTGATAGTTGAAAACTGAAAATAAATTAATAAATTTTGAGGGGGAAAGAGTTCTTGGAAGAGCTTTAAAAATCAAATAAGAGAAGTTAGAAAAATTATTTTTAAAAATGTGATGCAAGAAAATCATGAAAAGAAAGCACCAATATGAAAAAGAGATACAAAAACTTATGGAAAAAAATTAATCCTTAAAAACTGAATTGGTTTAAGGGAAGCTAATGACTTCATAAGAGCCCAAAATCAAAAAAATGAAAAAATAGAAAAGACTATGAACCATTTAATTAGAAAAACAACTCACATGGAAAACAGATTGAAAAAAATAAGAATTGTTGGATTAGCTGAAAGTTATGATAAAAAAAAGTCTACACACTATAATTTAAGAAACCATTAAGGAAAATTACCCTAAAGTTTTAGAACTAGAAGGTAAAAGAGAAATTGGAAAACATCCACTCGTCCCTACCTGAAAGGGATCTCAAAATGAAAACTCACAGGAACATCGTAACTATGTTTGAACCTCCCAAGTCAAGGAAAAAAATATTACAAGCAACTAGAACAATGGAAATGTGTTTTGCATTACTATACATATATGACCTATGTCAAATTTCTTGATTTCTCAATGGGATGGGGGAAAGGAGAGAATTTGAAACTCATAATTTGAAAAAAGGAATGTTAAAATAGTTTTTACATGTAATTGGGGAAAAAAGTAAAAAAATTAAATGTAAAGCTCAAAAATAAAACAACCCTTCAAAACAAATTCTAGAGACAGAACCCACAAAAAGATGGAGTGAAGCAATTTTCCCACCCAAAATAATTTAGGTCAATGGGAAAGATCTGTTGCACACAGTTGAATGCAGACCAGACCCCAACAAACCAGGAGCAGGCCTTGGGAGTGATTGAATTAGTAGTGGCAGAGGTGGTTTCCAAATCTCTGTCCAAGGGGCTGGATAACTGGTCAGAAAGAGATTACAGGGGTCACTTTGCTGACTCTTGGGGCAGGACTCTGTTGCATTGCCTATGCTTAGATTTGAGTCCCAATCCTGGGTGGCAGTCCCAGGGCAAAGAGGAACACTAGAATATCAGTGCCATGGTGGAGCAGGGACCCTTCTCACGGTTCCAGGGTAGCATGGTTGCTCACAAACCAATGCACAATACAGGTAGTAGTAAACGCTTTCCTTAAATCATACCATCTTAGAAGAACTGGAAACTTATAGGTCCCCAGAATTAATTCTGAAAACAGCTGCACAAAACCCTGAAAGATTGGGAGAGTGCCCCGTCCACTCCAGAAGCAAAGCCTTACTTTAGCATAGAGTTAAAAGTCAAGAAATATTCTAGAAAATGAGCAAACAGCAGGAAAAGATCCTGACTATAGGAAGTTACCATGGTGACAGGGAAGATCAAAACCAAACTTAGAAGAAGATAATAAAGTTAAAAATCCTACATCTAGAGCATCAGAGAAAAAATGAATTGGTCATGGAAGATCTCACAAAGGCTTTAAAAATCAAATAAGAGAGGTAGAGGCAAAACTGAGAAGAGTAATGAGAGTGATACAGTGAAATTATGAAAAGAGAGTCAACAGCTTCATAAAAGAAACACACACACACACACACACACACACACACACACAAAATGCTGAAGAAAGCAACACCTTAAAGACCAGAATAAGTCAAATGACAAAATACAGACAAAAATCCAATGAAGAGAAGAATGCCTTGAAAAGTAGAATTGGCCAAATGGAAAAAGATATACAAAAAAGTCACTGAAGAAAAGAACTCTTTAAAAAGTAGAATTGGCCAAATGGAAAAGGAAGTACAAAAGTAGAATTGGGCAAGTGGAAGCTATTGACTTTATGAGACATCAAGAAGAAATAAAGAGAAAATGAAAAGAATGCAAAAATAGAAGAAAATGTGAAATATCTCATTGGAAAAATAATTTGATTCAGGAGAGATAATTTAAGAATTATTAGAATACCTGAAAACCATGATTAAAAAATGATCCTAGATATCATCATTCAAGAAATTATCAAGGAAAACTGCCCTGATATTCTAGAACTACAAGATAAATAGAAATGGAAAGAACCCACTGATCTCCTCATTAAAGAGATCACAAAATGAAACTCTCAGGAATAATATAACCAAATTCCAGAACTCCCAGGACAATGAAAAAATATTGCAAGCAGTCAAAAAGAAACAATTCAAATATCATAGAGTCACAGTCAGGATAACACAAGATTTAGCAGTTTGTACATTGGAGGGGTGGAATATGATATACGGGAAGGCAGAAGAACTAGGACTATAATCACAAATCACCTACCCAGAAAAGCTGAGTATAATCTTTTGGGGGGAGTGGACAAATGGACTTTCAAGCATTCCTGATGAAAAGACCAGAGCTAAGCAGAAAATTTGATTTCCAAAAAAATACAACTCAAAGGAAGCATAAAAATGTAAACAGGAAAGATAAATCATAAAGGATTCAATAAAATTAAACTGTTTACATTTTTACATGGTAGAATGCTATTTGTAACTGAAAAACTTTCTCATTATTAAAGAAGTTAGGAGTATGCATAGACAGAAGGCACAGGTGTAAGCTGGATATGAAGGGATGATTATCTAAAAAAATAAAATTGACTGAGAAAGAAGAATGCACTGTGAGAGGGGGAAAATAAGAGGTTGAATGAGGTAAATTATCTGACATAAAAGAAAATTTACAGTGGAGAGGCAGATGGAGGATGGAGGTGAGCACATGAACCTTACTTTCACCAGAATTGGATCAAAGAGGGAATAACATATACACTTTTTTGGGGTGTAGAAATCTATCTTAGTATACAGGCAAGTAGGAAGAAAAAGACAAGAGAAGTGGGGGAGCTGATAAAAAGTAGAGCAGATTGGGGAAGGTAAAAATCAGAAACAAAACATTTATAAATGGACAAGGTGAAAGTAGAGAGAGAGTCAGATAAATGAGGAAAATAGAATGAAGGGAAATAGTAATCAGATCTGTGAAAAAGAGTACAGTTATTTCTCTGACAAAGACATCATTTCTCAAATATATAGTGAATGGAGCTAAATTTATGGAAATAAGAGCCATTCCTCAACTAATAAAAGGTCGATGGATACAAGCAGATAGTTTTCAGATAGCTTTTGATAAAGCTATCTATAGTCATATGAAAAATGCTCTAAATCACTATTGATTAGAAAAATGCACATTAAAATAACTCTGAGTTACCACTTTACACCGATCAGATTAGCTAATATGACAAAAAAGGAAAATGACAGTTGTTGGAAGGGATGTGGGAAAATTAAGACACTTATGCACTGTTGGTGAAGTTGTATACTGATTCAACCATTCTGGAGAGCAATTTGGAACTATGCCCAAAGGGTTATAAAACCAGAAATATCCTTTGACTAAGCAATATCACTGCTAGGTCTGTATCCCAAAGAATTAAACAACAAAACCAAACAAAACAAAATTAAAAAGAAATTGTGTATACAAAAAATATTTGTAGCAGCTCTTTCAGTGATAGCTAAGAACTGGAAATTGAAAGAATATCCATCAATTAGGGAATGGCTAAATAAGTTGTTGTTTATGATTGTGATGGAATACTATTGCGCTATAGAAAATAACAAGCAGAATGCACTTAGGAAAACCTGGAAAGGCTTACATGAACTGATGCCAAGTAAAATGAGCAGAAGTAGGAGAGCACTGTATACAGTAACAGCAATATCGTATGATGATCTATTGTGAATAACTTAGCTATTCTTGACAATACTGAATGATGTAGCTATTCTGAGTGTCAACTGGATTCAACCTCTTAGCCTGTAGAGACTAGAGACAAACAGAGCAGGCAAGAGCAGCTGCAGAGACTAAGAAGTTTATTTTCTATAGTGAGGGAAATGGCTTGCAAGCAAGGAGGGAAACTAGACACGTATATAGGGCCACCCCACACCTCTAGTGGAAACCTGAAGCAATGGTTTACATATTTGTGGCTAGACAAAGAGTCAAACAGTGTAACGTAGCAACCATAGTGAGGATAACTATAACAGTGAGACAAGGTTGTCAAGTGACAAAAAGTCCATTCATAGCAGAGTTTAATATTGGTGCTTGCCTGAGCTCAGGGACCATCAGTTCTGTGATTTAGTTGCAGCAGTGTTCATCCAGAGAGTAGATGTAAAGGACTGTTGTTATGCCAAACTCAGGGCACAGCTTGTTTGCTTACTGAACCTTAGCTCAGGAAAACAGGGCATCTCCTAATAGTATCTTAATATCAGCAATACATTGATTGAAGACAATTGCGAAGAATTCTTGATGAAAGGTGCTGTCCATCTCTAGAGAAAGAACTGCTGGAGTCTGAATGCATATTGAAGATACTTTGTCTTTATTTTTCTTGAGTTTTTTGTCTATGTTTTCTTTCACAGCATGACTTACATGAAAATGTGTTTTGCATGACCACATATATAACCTATGTGAAATTGCTTTTCATTCTCAATGGGGAAGGAGGGAGAGAATTCAGAACTGAAAATTTGAAAAAAAGAATGTTAAAATTATTTTTACATGTGTTTAGGAAATATAAAATATTAAATAAAAAACAAGAAAGGGGATGCTTAAATTGTTACAAAGAAAGTATCCTTTAGCATAGCCAGTTACACTGGACCAAGAGACCTGTCTCTTCTTTATCAGTCAGTTGATCAGCATTTTGTTAAGCCCCTACAACATGCTTTAATAGATAGAAGAAAGAGAAGGGGATGAGATCCTGGAACTAATAATGTCCTATGAGTTTTCTTTTGAAAGCATAAAATGATTAAGGGGAAGTGAGGTACTGAAGGAGACATTTAGTTTGTATCAAAGAGGCATCATATAGAAAGAAAAAGAAAAAATAACAATTATAGGACAAGATGGAATCATTTAAGTTCTCCCAAACATTTACTTTCACAGTTAAACTAGGCTTCTAGCTGTTCCCTGAAGACGTACCATCATATCTTCTGCACCTTTGCTCAATTTTTTCATTATTACTACTATTTCTCATAATTGTTTTATATTAAATTGCATGTATTTTTATTTACTTAGGATCGCATATTTAGTGTATTTAGGTATCTTAAAGGCCATTTAGTCTAATTCATTTTCTGAGTCCAGAAAATTTAAATGGAATGTGTCTCTGTGTGTGTATGCATGTGTGTGTCCACTTACTAGAACATAAGCTTATTTAAAATATGTCTTATTCTCTTCTCAAGAAGCTTCAGTGGCTCTCTGTTTCCTTTTGGTTAAAATAAAAATTTCTCTGGCATTTATAACTCTTCACAACCTGGTTTTAGCCTATCTTTCATGGTTGAATCTTACATTTCCTCTCAAAGCACTCTATCTGGTCTACTCATCTATTCCCCATATAAGATATTCTATTTCCCACCTTTGTATCTCTATGTATTCTGTTCCCTATTCCCAGAGTCTCCTGATCTCTGCTTCTTACAATGCCAGACTGCTTTGAAGGATCAGCATAAGGTCCACCTCCTTTAAAAAGTCTTTCTTAATTCCCCTAATTGTTAGTGCCCCATATGTGATTTATTTTGTATATATCTTCTATTTACATGTTGCATCTCCCTAACAGAATATAATCTCTGTGAGGACTCCATCTGTCTCACTTCTGTATTAGTTTAACACTGTGCTTAGCATATGGTGAGCCTTTAATAAAAAATTTAATAAAGTTTATTGATTGATTAATATCTTGAATGTGTGCCCAAATAAAATATGTTGACATGTCCATATGAGTCATCCAAATTATAATCTCAACTTGTGGATGGCATGGTTAAATATCTCCGGAGTTTGACCCATACTTCTACAAGGGAGAGAGATTTATGCTTTGAGAAGGACTGCAACTCTTTCCTTGACTAGAGGGGTATTGGGCAAGATTACTTAACTGCTCCCTCAAATGTCTCTGGTTTAAGACTACAACATTCAGTGATTCAGAAGGAAAAACTTCGTGCCTAATCATTCCTAAGAAATTCCTAACATTTGACTTACACTCAATAGCTAAATTCTTTTCTCACTAAACAGTAATTATTCAAAAGACTATCAAAATGGCAAATAATGAATAGACCTATTTATTTAAGCAGAATAGTAAACAGAAAATGAAGATGTTTTACAGATTAGAATATACTAGGGTGAATGATTTCTTTGTCTAGGAGTGAGATAAGAGCTCAGTTTGAAGTAAAAAATATGTCCCAGGTTCACCCAAGGGGAAAATTGCTCTCCCCTCTAGGGAATTGTGCAGGAAATCAGGGTCATGTTGAACAGGTAACAGCCTTTAAGCAACCAAGTTACTTCAGTATGATTTACAGGATCATGTCTTTACATAGAAAAAGTGAAACTCTAGTTCTAAAAGCAAATTTGAAATCTCAACAAGCACTTCTGAATTAGCTTGGCTGTATGGAGAAAATTTGTCTAATTAGATTGGTCCTTTCCTGACTTTTCTTTCATGCTTTTCTCTTTGAAATCAATCAGGACTGGTTCCTCCTAAATAATTCTTTCAACTATCTCCTATAAATGACCTGTATCTGAAGCTGTCCCTAGGCAGGAGATTGTAATGAAGTCATTTATAAAGTTTTCTCTGGAATCTAGATTGTTTCTAGATTTCTTTCTCTTGTCCTGTCAGGTCACCTTTTTACCTCTTCTTTGTCCAAGTCTGTATGTAGACATGTAGGGGGTGTGTGTGTGTGTGTGTGTGTGTGTGTGTGTGTGTGGCTATGAAGTTTTTCCAGGAGGTGTCAGTGTGGTTTATATAATCCTGGAGGGAGCTCTCCTCCTTCTGTTCTTCAGTTTTAAGAGACATGTAACTTCTGGTAAGCTAGGAAATAAGTGGCTGGAGCCAAACCTCATTCTATGGCAATTTCCCTTCCTCCCTCATTCCCTCTACCCCTCTCTCTCCCTCTCCCTCTCCCTCTCCCTCTCCCTCTCCCTCTCTCTCTCTCTCTCTCTCTCTCATTAGAAAGTCCTGATGAGGCTTCGAGCTACCTCCATGAAAGGAGTGTGACTTCCACAGATTCCCAGGGCCAAAGGCATACCCTCACCCTCTTATTTTGCTTTGGCTCCCTACATTCCCCCTCCCCCCCCCCTCCCCCGCCCGCCCGCCCACTCCCACTGGGGATCTCTAGCGTCTTACCTCAGGGAAGGGAAGTACTTAAGATGTACTCACGTTCCTCCGGATGCTGAGCCTGCAATGCTGTAACAGACTCTTGAGTACTTAATGAATGACTTTGCAATTCCGGAGAGTCTATGAAGTATAAACAATCTGCTTTCTAAATCAGGAAACTGAGCACCCTGGGGAGCCTGGAGGACACGAAGTTGTCCCTTGTCCTAGTTCATTCTATGGTCTCTGCTCTCTCCTTACTCCATCTCCCCTTGCCCCCTTTGACTTTTTTCTTCTCATCCACGTCTTCCTCTTCTCCTATTCCTCCCATCCCTTCCCTCTCTGAAGTGAAACTGGGAGTTTCCAATAATGAGCAATATCTCTGACTCCTGGGACTGCAAGAAGCGACTATGGCTGCCGCCTGGTGAAAGTCCATCCATAAGCGCTGTGATGTACTGTATGGGAGTGTTGGGCAACCTCCTAGCACTGGCACTACTGATACACCGCTGGTGGGCTGGCTCTCGGAGTGACCAGGGCTCCCCCAACTGCTTCTGTAGGACCCCCATTTCCCTGTTCCACTTGCTAGTGACCGAGTTGGTGTTCACAGATCTCCTCGGGACCTGCCTCATCAGTCCAGTGGTGCTGGCATCATACTCACGGAATCAGACTCTGGTAGCACTGGCGTCCGGTGACCGGATGTGCACCTACTTTGCCTTCGCCATGACCTTCTTCAGCCTGGCTACGATGCTGATGCTCTTTGCTATGGCTCTAGAGCGCTGCCTCTCCATCGGCCATCCCTACTTCTACGAGCGTTACATCACTTGGCGACTTGGACTGGTGGTCCTGCCAGGCGTCTATGTCTTTTCTCTGCTCTTTTGCTCCTTCCCATTGCTGGACAACAGGCATTATGTGCAGTACTGTCCTGGAACTTGGTGTTTCATCAAACCGGGAAAGTCCTCTTATTTACAGATATATGCCACGCTGTTACTGCTTCTTATTGTTGCGGTGATATTCTGTAACGTCAGCGTCATCCTTAACCTAGCCCGTATGCACCGCCGAAGAAAGGGCAACAGTAGGGTGCACTCCCCGGACACAGGCACAGGTAATCCTAGAAGCCTCAAGAAAAGGGAAAGAATGTCCATGTCGGAGGAGATAGACCACCTCATCCTTCTGGCTGTCATGACCATCACGTTTGTGATCTGCTCGTTACCCTTTACGGTATGTCACTCTTATATACTGCTCTCCACTTTCCCACAACCTTACAATACTTCCCCCATGCATCTAAAGTTTATTTTGCAAAACTATTTCCTAATTTTCCTGCAACTTCTGTATCCTATTTCTTTCTCTTACTTTTCACCTTCACAGTGCTCTCTTTTCCTCTTCCTCTAGCCACTCCAAGACAGTCAGGCTTTAGCGGTGTTCAGTGAGAAAGGAGGTAATATTGTAGATTAGCTAGGAGATCGGTAACAGCTATTGAGAATGATTTGACTGCAGATTCATTGTAGTCTCAGATTTCAACTAACTGAATGATTTTGGCCATTCAGGTAAGCCGGGTCCTGAACCTAAATTTTGCCATTAGTTTGTCTATATAGTCCGTAAGGTCCCTTTCAGTGATAACTTTTAGAGTTAACAATGAATCAACCAACTTAATTACTTAAATGAGAGAGTACAAATTTACTGAAATAAATTATTTTCTTCCTTTCCATTATTGTAAGGATCCTAATTTTGAAGACATAAAAATGCAGGTGACTGATCTATATTATTTTAAAAAAAATTTTTTAAGTTATGGAATAAAACAAACATTTCCATAACATAGTACAATAAGAAAGATGATTGTACAAGAAACTGCCAACCTACTATGCACAACTTGGTATTCCTTTCAAATATCCAACGAAATTTTCATATAATTTGTTTTTCTCTTTTTCTTCTCTCCTTCCCCCTGCCCTAGAGATGACTGCCATTAAAAACAAATAGGTGCACATACCTATACATATATGTATGTATGTGTGTGTAAAAGTGCGTGTAAAAGTATTCCATACATATTTCTATTTATTAGTTCTTTCTCTGGATACAGATAACATCTTTCTTCATAGTTAATTTAGTATTTATAATAGACAAAATAAGTTATTTGCTCAGTTATTCTTAAAAGAATATTGCTGTTACTGTACACAGTGTTTTCTTGGTTTTTCTCATTTTGCTCTTCATTATTTTGTGCAAGTCTTTCCATGTTTACTAAAGTCTTTGAGCTCATCATTCTAATAGCATAGTAGTATTCCATCCAATCATATACCATAGCTTTCCCCAATTGATGGGCATCTTTACAATTTCTTTGCCACCATAAAGAGAGCTGCTATAATAATTTTAGAGCATATAGGTTATTTTCCTTTTTTCCTAATCATCTTTGGAAATAGACCTAGTAGTGGTATTGCTGGGTCAAAGAGTATAGTTTAATAACTCCTTCGACATAATTCCAGATTGCTCTCCAAAAATGGTTAGGTCATTTTACAGTTCCATTAACCAATGAGTTAATGTCCCAATTTTTTCACATTCCTTCCAGTATTTGCTGCTTTCCCCTTCTATTATTTTAACTAATTTGGTAAATGTAAAATGATATCTCAAGGTTGTTTTAGTTAGTATTTCTCTAATCAATAATTATTTAGAACATTTTTTTTTCACATGACCACAAATTGCTTTGATTTCTTCGTTGGAAAATTACTTGTTCATATCCTTTGACTATTTATCAGTTGGGGAATGACTTGTATTCTTATAGATTTGACAAAATTCTAATTGCTGCTCCTGAATTTCTTCCATCTTATGTTTATTGCTATTTTCTTTCTCAGCCTTTCTTTTTACCCTATCCCTGTTAATCTTATGTTCTCCCCTTACCCTCTTATTCCTTATTTTACCCACACTCTAAAAGTCCCTTCCTTGCCTTCTCCCCCCACCCTTCTAATCTTATTCTATACACCCTTTTAAAAGTCCCTCCCCCACATGATTCCTTAGTTTTCTCACCTCTCTAGAAGTTCAGAAGACTTCTACACCTCTCCAGAGGTACATTTTATTTACTCTTCAGTGCAGATGAGAGTAGCCCTCCATCCCCACCTATTGTATTAGTTCTTTCTTTCATGCCCCATTTTTATATTTGCTCCTTTTTGCCATTTCCCACGCAGTTTGGTTTTTAGAATCACCCTTTCATATGTAACTCAACTACAACCTTTCTTTCAAACTACCTTAGTAATTGTAACAGTTTTAAAAATACTGATAATATTTTTATATATCATAAGTAAATAATTTAACCTTTATCCATCTTATAATTAATTTTAATGTTTCCTTTTTTTCTTCTGGATCTTTTATATCAAATTTTCCACTGAGTTATGTTTTTTTGTTACAAATACTTGAAAGTCTTTTTATCAAATATCTTTTTTTCTTTCATTCAGTATTATATTCAACTTTGCTGGATAAGTTTTTGTTGCATGCAATCCCAGCTCTTTTGCTCTTTGAAATATAATGTTCCAAGATAATGTTTATGTTTAGAAGCGGCTAGGTCTTGTGAAATCCTAATTGCTTTTCTGCAGTATTTAAATTGTTCTTTTCTTGTTGTTTGCAATATTTTCTCCTTAACCTGGGAAATTTGAAACTTAGCTATGACATTCCTCCTGTAAGCTTTTTTCTTAGGATCTTTTTCAGGTGGTGGTCAATGAATTCTTTTTATTTCTACTTTATTTCTTATTCTAGAACTTCAGGGCAATTTTCCTTAATAATGTCTTGTAATATTGTAGCCAGATCCTTTTTTTAATCATAACCTTCAGGTAGTCCAACAATTCTTATATTGTGTCTTCTTGATCTGTTCTCCAGATCAGTTGTTTTTCTAATGAGATATTTCAGATTCTCTTCTATTTTTTCAAGTTTTATTATATCCTGGTGTTATTTAATTTTACTTGCCCGATTCTAGTTTTCAAAGAGTTATTTTCTTCCTTAAGATTTTGTATCTCCTTTTTTAATTGGTAAAACTTTCTTTTTATAATGTTCTTGGACTGATTTTATTTTTTCCCTAATTTTTCCATATTCTCTCATTTGATTTTTGAATTCCTTTTTAAATTCTTCCAAGATTTCTTTTTGGGCAACCACTTGATGGTACTCTTTAGGGTAGGAACGGCTTTTATTTTTTAACATCACTATCTTCCTTTGAAGATTAACCTAGATCTTATTTTACACTAAAGTAGCTATCAATGGTCAGGTTCTTTTTCCTTTTGTTACTCATTTTTATTTTTAATTTGTCTTACTTTATTTTTTATTAGCTTAATATTTTATTATTATCAAGTTTTAATCCTGAGTTGTGGGTAATGTTGCCATAGGCATCTGGTCCTTCTTATTATTGTTTCCTGAATTCTGTCTGGGGACTCAACCTCAGGAACTCTCCTCTTTTTCCTCAAAACCCCATCCATGCTGTCCCCAAAAATGTTCTTGTTTCCTGTCTGTATTCATGAGACTTGTATTGGCTCCTTCTTGCCCATAACCACAAGCCAGGGATTACTGCTGGTCAACATCACTAGATCTGGCTTCTGGAAATAGTAGGGAGTCTTTCAATCTTCCTTCACTCAGTTGTCTGCTGTGAGGTAAAAGTTCCTGAGGTGAAGTTTCTTGAGGCTATGAATTACGTGAAAGTTGAGGTAAATTTCTTGAGGCCTAGTTGCTTCTCTCAGGTCCTACTGTTTATTGATTCAGTGGAGTCTGGAGGTATTCACACTTCACTCAGATCAAGCTTCAGCCCTTGGAGTCTTTTCTGAGGTCCTTTCAAGTTGTCCTCCTAGGACAACTGCTTTACCCCTTTATTTTTGCTGCTCTATATTTATTTAATGGCAATTTTCTGTCTATTTCTGGAGGTGTATGTAAGAAGGATTTTGTTATCCTTTTTAGACTTTAGTTTCTCAGGATCCATAGCCATGGCAGCATCTCATTTCCAGGTGTTAGATAATAACTCCCAGAATAGCTCCAAGGATTCTGTTCATTGAGATATAGGGATGACATAAGTAATTTTTACTATACTTTTGCTGAATGATGATATTGCTAAAGTTAACCTGTGAGGCCATTGTGGGCAAGATACCTTCCTTGTCTGTTGCCCTATAAAGCAAGTGGGCACTGGTCAGTGAGTGGGGAATCTGTGTGTGCCTTGACCAGCCCCATCAAGACCTGAAGGGATTTTCGGGAATGCACAGGTTGTGCCTGTCTCAATTGACCTCATTGAGACATAGAGGTGGTTGCTCCCACTACCACCCACTCACCTGCCCCTGAGAGAAGAGTGATTGGGGAATACTGTAGGAGCTGGTGTTCCCATTATCAGCAACTCTCTTTTAAGAAGACTAGACTATAATAAAGTCAGATTATTTAACCCCTCTGAAGTTGTCTTCCTGTCTTTCTTGTCTGACCAGATCAAGAGTGAATCTGTTAGAGGCTGGAGTCCAACCACTCCAGTGCCCCCTGTTTGCAATTCTTTGGTATGCAGATAAGACAAATATAATCAGTGAGGTGTTTTGGTAGGTTTTTTTTAAGTCAACAAACTTTGTTGAAGCTTTGTTGAAGTTGTATTAAATAGTATCTTTACTGATTCTCTAGGAATTTTCAAGTAATTCATTACATCAGCAGCTGACAGGAATACCTATAGTCCTTTTGACCTATCTTTAAGCCATTAAGTTCTTTCACTTTTCTTACTGCTATTGCTAACATGTCCAGAACAATGCCAAATATTGGTGAGGAGAGAGGTTGTCCTTACTTCACTCTCAAATCTGTTGGAAAAGCTTCTGTTGTACCCTCATTACAAATAATGCTTGCTTTTGGTTTTAGATACTTTTTGTGATATTTAAAAAAGTAGATCCCTACATGCCTGTACTTTGTGGGACTTATTTTTCCAAAAGGGAAGATAACAATATTTTATTGTAATTACAAAGGCAATTTTCTTACTTGTTATATGAATAGCTACAAGAACAGACTAAGTGTAATCCTCACACAGGCTTCATGTTAGCCACACTTAAGTAGTTATAAATCTTATGAAAAAATAATTTTAACTGTGGATCCCCAAAATTTCCACTTAAAGACAAATTATTCCTTGACTTTGCTTTTAAAATACTGTAACCAGTTCTCTTTATCCTCCTCACTTAAAAATAAATTCAAACTAATAGAAAATCTTCAAAGATTTCTATGTTGTCTTTTAGGAAGTAACAGAAGAAACAAGTCTACTAGAAACAAAGAGTAGACATTTGGCAATTCATTACCAATGAACATCAGATAATACAATTATGTGTATAAGTGTTTAGTACTCATCCATAAAAATAAAGGCTGTCTGTGACCCACAGCCAATCTTGCTTTTACCAAATACAACATATGTAAGGAAAAAATAATTCTCTAACAACTAAATTCTCATAATTTCTACTTGTGCATATGGATAAACAGGCCATTGAAGTATACCTTCCCCTTGGCAGAGGACCCCAGGCAAGGAGAGGAGAGGAGAAGACAGAAGGAGAGGAGAGGAGAGGAGCTGTTACTCATACACAGGTTGTGTTTGTCCTTTGTTCTTGAAGAGGACGATGACATCAAGATGATGGCATGACTTGCAGTTGACTTTGATTTGAGTGAGGGAGGGCTGTGCAAGGTCACCAGCCTCACTTTCTCCTCCAGAGCCATCTAGGTCCAGTGGCCATATATTCATCAAGACAACTGGAGATGACCCTCTCCTGTCCTCTCTCCCTCCTTGCCTGAGGTGCTCTGCCCAGGGGAAGGTATACTTAGATGGCCAAAAACTACCTTTTGTCCTCAGGGTTTACTGGCTAGATTACTTGCTCAAAGATCAAGCCTTAAGCCCAATTCACTCTGGAGCTCATAGATTGGACCTGCTCACCCTGCTAGCACAGAATGAATGTAAATACTAAATAGTAACCATTTTTCTTTTACCCAAGAACCCTGAAGGTCTTCCCCTCCTAGTTTGATGTGGTTTTTGTTTTTGTTTTTGTTTTTCATTAAGGTGGCCATCCCTTCAGTAACTACTTAAAGAGGCCTATTCATTGAATGGGTGTATCTCACATTCAAAGTGAGAATCTGAGAATTTCCCATTGCATCCTGGGCCATTTCCATGAATATCTGGCCACTGGACTCAAATCACTCTGGAGGAGAAAGTGAGGCTGGTGACCTTGCACAGGCCCTCCTCACTCAAATCAAAGCCAACTATAAGTCATGTCATCATCTTGATGAAATTTTCCTCTTCAAGAAGGAAGGACAAACACACAACAACAACAGCAATAATGAATAACAGGAAAGAAATTTGTTTACCCAAGAAATTCCTAAGTTATAACTCCAATACAAATATATTCCCTTTCATGAGTTTGGGGCTTTTTAAATTAATATAAATGACTTTTATTTTGTCAAAGGCTTTTTCTGTATATATTGAGATAGTAATATGGTTTTAAACGTTTATGTTTTCTTAGATTTGAACCATCCTTATATCACTAGTGTAAATCCAACTTGGTCATAATGAATGATTTCTTGGATAAATAATTTAGTCTGGCAAGATTTTATTGAAATTTTTTTAATTGATGTCCTTTAATGCTCTTGAACTATAGTTCTCCGTCTATGCTTTTATCTTTCCTGGTTTGAGATTTAAGACTGTTTGTCTCATAAAATAATGCTGCTAGAATGTTCTCTTTCTTAATTTTTGAGACTGTTTTATGAAGTATGGGTAATAATTATCCTTTGAAAAACTGATAGAATTCTCCCATAAATCCATTGGCTAAGGAGTGCACAGTTAAAATAAAACTAATGATTAATAGTTTGTTATGAATGAATCAAATCAAATGATACATCAAAAAAGATTACACTGTAGACCAGGGCTCTTAACATGGTATCCATAAACTTAAAAAAATTATCAGTTTTTCAACATTGTTGCTTTACCTTTTAATCTTATATATTTTATTTTATGCTTTTAAACATTATCCTGAGAAGGTTTCACAGAACCCTAGGCTTCCCCAGACTGCTATAGAGGTCCTTGACATAAAAAGGGTTATGAAACCTTGCTGTAGAGTGGCAATTTTCTATTTTCTTTCTGTTTCATTAATACATTTTTACAGTAATAACACTTCATAATATCCACTCCTCTATATTCATCATCCCCCACTGCAACAGTCAAAATAAAGACAGTTAAGCAAAAACAGAGTGATAGTGTTTTTTAAAGATGTATTATTAAGCATATTTTTTTTTAGATTTGGAATTTAGATCTAACTAATCAGCATAGAAATTTTTATCGGTGCCTTTTTCTTTCTCTTAACTTTATTCTTTGCATCCTTGTTCCACCATTCCATTTTAGCTGAGATATTTTAATTAATTAAGAACATACCAAAATCAACCAGGCCTTACACTAATTGGTTTTTAAGTTTTTATTTATTTTAAACTTAAATATTAAAACATAAATACATAATAAGAAAAGAAAAAAAGCATCATCATGTGCACAATAGAATGTAAAAGAGGATTCAAAATATGTAGTAATAAATTTCCATTTCAAGAAAGCTTATATAATAAATACTATGCATTATGTTCAGAGTGTCCATCTTTTCTTTGCTTCCTTGTGAGTTTTCTTTAGTTCTCTGCTGTTGACTTTTTACTTTGTTCTTTCCCTGCCTTCCCCCTCACCTCTCTCCCAATAAGGCTGCAATTAAGCAAACATGTATATATGTATGTGTATGTATGTATGTGTACACACATATATGCATATAAATACTCACATATATACATATATAAATATGCACACAGATTTACATACATACACTTACATAAATATACACATACTTCGACATCTATAATCATACTCACATATAAACATATACATTCATACACATCTATGTAAGACTGTGCTATGCTTATTTGTCCATTGTTTCTCTGAGATTGGATAACTTCTTCCTTCGTAAGTTCTAGTCTTTCCATATTTTTCTAAGGCCCAAGTCCACCAACTCATCATTTCCTACACCACAGCAATATTCTGAATTTATACTGTTTAGTTATTTTAAATAGTCTAAAACAATATTAATCAATATGGCTGACATATAGTATAGTTTCCCTATTTTTCTCCATAGACTCCTTTACTTTACTTCTACTGGCTATCTTGCCCTCCTGTTACTTAGCCTACACTCCTTCAAGGATCTTTCATTCTCCCATTCCTTGTTAATCTAAACACCCTTTGATATCTCCCTTAACCTATTCCTTCACCCTAACCCTCTAAAAATCCCTTCCTTATCCTCTCCCCCCTCTCTTTCTTTTATTTAGTCCTTATTTTATAATTTTATAAGTTACTATCCTTAGTAATAAATTTATAAAATGCCATCCTTATATCACTAGTGTAAATCCAACTTGGTCATAATGAATGATTTCTTGGATAAATAATTTAGTCTGGCATGATTTTATTTAAAAATTTTAAATTGATATCCCTTAATGCTATTGATCTACAGTTCTCCATCTATACTTTCATCTTCCCTGGTTTAAGATTTAGGATTGTTTGTCTCATAAAACAATTCTGCTAGACTGTTTTATGAAGTATGGGTCATAATTATTCTTTGAAAAATTGATAGAATTCTCCCATAAATCCATTGGGCTAAGGAGTGCACAGTTAAAATAAAACTGTATTAGTCTTTTATTTCTTTCTAAATTACACTAATTATTGAAAGGCCTTTGAACAGGAATGGTGTTGCATAAGAATTGTGTTTGGACAAGCTGAAAAACTTGCTCAAGCCCCCAAAATCATCAAATTGGTTGAGAAGAAAATGATTTCCAGAAAGTGTGGTTTTCTAATGCATCCCTGTGGAGAAAAGTATGGAGAAGTCTTAGTTTAATCCTGAACAGATATCCTTGCCCTCCTTCTTTTGGACAGAGGATTTTTGAACTTTCCATCTTCCCAACAGTGTCCTACCAGTATTCTCAGATCTGAATAGGCAGCTAAGGGCAGATAAATGTAGATCTACTACATTTAGCGAAAGTGACAAAATATTCTATGAATGGGAGAAAAGAATTTTTAGGTAATTAGGAGCTAGAACTTAACCCTTTGCCATCTGTGCTCACTCAATTTGATCCATACTTTTCCTCTGAACTCTCCTTCTGGAGGGATAGTTTCTGCCAATTATTATTACTGCACTAGCTTAGTAAAGACACCTTTCTAAAAGCTTTTTAGGGGCAGCTAAGTTGTGCAGTGGATAGAGAACTAGGTGTGAAGTCAGGAAGACTCATCTTCCTCAGTTCAAATCTGGCCTCAGATACTTACTAGTTGGATGAACCTGAGCAAGTCACTTAACCCTGTTTGCCTCAATTTCCTCATCTCTAAAAGAAACTGGAGAAGAAAATGGGAAACCACTCCAGCATCTGTCAAGAAAACCCCAAATGGGATCACAAAATGTTGGGTGTGACTGAAAAAGGACTGAACAAAAATTTCTTAAGGTTACCTGACTACTTTGAGAAAATGATGTTTTAAAAAAATAAGTCTATGTATCTATCTATCTATCTATTTGTATGTATATGTATATATGTATGTAAAATTATTCTATACATACTTCTATTTGTTGGTTCTTTCTCTGGATGCATACAGTGTCTTTGTTCATATGTCCTTAGTAGTTAATTTGGATATTTATAGTAGTCAAAATAACTTATTTATTCAGTCATTCTTAAAACAATATTGTTGTTACTGTATACAATGTTCTCTTGATTCTGATCATTTTGCTTTTCATATTTTATGCAGGTCTAAGAACATTGAGCTCATGATTTCTTATTATATTAGTAATATGATATCACACTTGTATACCACAACTTGTTCAGCTACTCCCCACTTGATGGGCATCCCTGCAATTTTTAGTTCTTTGTCACCACAAAGAGAGGTGCAATAAACATTTTAGAACACATAGGTTCTTTTCCTTTTCTCCTAATCATCTTTGGAAATAGACTTAAAGGTGGTATTGCTGGGTGTAGGTGGTTTAATAATTCCTTGGACATAATTCAAAATTGCTCCCCAAAATGGTTGGATCAGTTCACAATTCTACCAATAATGGATTAGTGTCCCAATTTTTACACATCCCTTCCAACATTTTTCATTTTCCCCTTCAATCATTTTAACCAGTATGTTAGGTGTGAAGTGCTATCACAATGTTGTTTGAATTTGCTTTTCTCTAATACATTATGGTTTAGAACACTTTTCATATGACTATATATTATTTTGATTTCTTCATTGAAAAACTGCCCGTTTATCTCCTTTGTTCATTTATAAATAGGGAATGACACATATTGTTTTGGATTGGCAAAAATCTTTATATATTTGAGATATGAGACCTCTATCTGAGAAACCATTTTTTCTACTTTCCTGTGATCTTGGCGACATATTTTACTTGAACAAAACCTTTTTAATTTATTTTATACCAATTTGTTTTCTATCTCTTGTTTATTCATAAATTGTTCTCCTAACTAGCAAGTAGCAAGTTCCATGTTCTTCTAATTTTCTTGTAAAAACTCTTTATATTTAGGTCATCTAGGTATCTATTTTGACCTTATCTTGGTAAATGGTTTAAGATATTGTTCTATGACCATTTTCTGCCATCTGTTTTCCAGTTGTCCCAACAATTTTTTACCAAATAATAAATACTTTACACTTGTCAAATAGAGTTATTATGTGTACTTGCTGCTGTAAATTGTAAGTCTTTTATATACCATTGCTCTATATTTCTATTTCTTAGCCAGTACCAGATAGTTTTGATAATTCTTACCTTATGATATAGTTTAAGATGTGGTACTGATTAATCTTCCTTTACATCTTTTCATTATTTTCTTTCATATTCTTGTCCTTATGTCAAGAACTTTTGTTAATTTAATTGGGATAACATTGAATATATAAATTTGGGTAAAATTATATTTTTATTATATTGGCCCTGTCTACCCTTGAACAATTCACATCTCTCCAATTATTTAAATCTGATTTTATTTGTGTAAAAGTTTTTTGTGATTTTGTTTATTTAGTCCCTAGGTTTGTTTGGGTGGGCATACTCACAGGTATTTTATATTGTCTAGAGTCAGTTTTAAAAATTAATTTATTTATTTTTAGTTCTCAACATTCACATACACAAGATTTTGAGCTCCAAATTTTCTCCCCATCTCTCCCCTCCACGCACCCCAAGACAGTGTGCATTGCAATTACACCTTCACCTAATCTGCCTTCCCTTCTATCATATCCCTCCCTTCTCTCATTCCCTTCCCCTCTATTTTCTTGAAGGGCAAGATAGATTTCTATACCCCATTGCCTGTAAATCTTACTTCTCAGTTGCATGGAAAGACAAATTTTAACATTAGTTTTTAAAACTTTGAGTGCCAGCATCTTTTCCTTCCTCCTTCCTCTCCCATCCCTACTGAGAAGGCAAGCAATTCGATATAGTTATCCGTGTGTAGTTATGCAAAACACTTCCATAACAGTCATGATTTGAAAAACTAACTCTATTTCCCTCCATCCTATACTTCCCCCCATTTATTCCGTTCTCTCTTTTGATCCTATTCCTCCTCAAAAATATTTACTTCTAATTACCTCCTCCTCCCATTTGCCCGCCCTTCTGTCATTCCCCCTACCATCCTTTTGCCCTTCCCCCTACTTTTTTTTAAGCATAAAATAGATTTTCATACCAAATTGAATGTACATGTTATTCCCTCCTTAAGCCAAATCTGATGACAATAAGGTTCACTCTTTCCCTCTCACCGCTCACCTCTTCGCCTTCATTGAAAAAGCTTTTTCTTGCTTCTTTAATGTGAGAGACAATTTACCCCAGTCTATTTCTCCTTTTCTCCTCCCAACATATTCCTCTCTCACCCCTTAATTTTATTATTTTATTTCATCGCTTCATATTCAACTCACCCTGTACCCTCTGTCTATATGTATATAATCCCCCCAGCTATGCTAATATTGAGAAAAATCCCAAGAGTTGTCTTTCCATGTAGGAATGTTAACAGTTCGACTTTAGTAAGTCTCCTTTCCCATTTACCTTTTTGTGCTTGATTCTTGTGTTTGAAAGTCAAATTTTCTATTTAGCTCTGGTCTTTTCATCAAGAATGCTTGAAAGTCCTCTATTTCACTGAATGAACATTTTTTTTGCCCTGAAGTATTATACTCAGTTTTGCTGGTTAGGTGATTCTTGGTTTTAATCCTAGCTCCTTTGACCTCTGGAATATCATATTCCAAGCCCTTCAGTCCCTTAGTGTAGAAGCTACTAGATATTATCCTTATTGTCTTTCCACAATACTTTGTTTCTTTCTGCTTGCAATATTTTCTCCTTGACCTGGGAGCTCTGGAATTTGGCTACAATATTCCTAGGAATTTTCCTTTCGGAATCTCTTTCAGAAGGTGATCAGTGGATACTTTCAATATCTATTTTATCTTCTGGTTCTAGAATATCAGGGCAGTTTTCCTTGATAATTTCTTGAAAGATGATGTCTAAGCTCTTTTTTTGATCATGGTTTTCAGATAATGAAATAATTTTTAAATTGTCCGTCCTGGATAAATTATCCAGGTCAGTTAGTTCACATTGTCTGCTATTTTCATTCCTTTGGTTTTGTTTTATAATTTCTTGATTTTTCATGAAGTCATTAGCTTCTATCTGCTCCATTCTAATCTTTAAAGAATTATTTTCTTCAATGAGCTTTTGGACCTCCCTTTTCATCTGGTTAACTCTGCTTTTTATGGCATTCTTCTCCTCATTGACTTTTTGAATTTCTTTTGCCATTTGTGTTAGTGTATTTTTTAAGATATTATTTTCTTCAGCATTTTTGGGGTCCCCTTTAGCAAGCAGTTGACTTGTTTTTCATGATTTTCTTGCATCCCTCTCATTTTTCTTCCCAATTTTTCCTCTATTTCTCTTACTTAATTTTCCAAATCCCTTTTGAGCTATTCCATGGCTTGATACCAATTCATATTTTTCTTGGAGTCTTTGGATGTAGACTCTTTGACTTTGGTGTCTTCTTCTGTTTGTATATTTTCTTTTTCCTTGTCACTAAATAAGATTCTATAGTCTAATTCTTTTCCCATTTTTTCTCATTTCCCCAGTCATTTGTTTGACTTTTGAGCTCTTTGTCAAGGTAGTTCCCTGCTTCCAGTGGAGGTGGGGGTGTGTACTGTCACCCACTAGATTCTCCCCACAATCTGTGGGCCTAAAGTCCAGAAACAGTTGCTGCTGCAACAGCAGCTGCTGCTGCTACTGCTGCCATGAGTCCTCTACCCCCTCCACCACCCTGGGATTCAGGCCCGACCACTCTACTCTCTCACACAGGTCTGAAAGATTTTTTCCACTGACCTTCCAATGTGTACTCAACATTTTGGGGTTGTGAAGTGTGGAAGCCATAAGAGGTGCCAGATTTAGTCCCCCTGAGGCCTGCTCAGGTACCATCTGCCCTGGAGTGGCCCATGCTGCACTGTGGTGTGCTCCCAGCTATGTGCAATAGACCATTTGATCTTCTAGGCTAACGTGTGCTGGAGATTTACTTCACTCTGTCTTCTGTGGGTTCTGCAGGTTCAGAATTTGTTTAGAGTCATTTTTTTACAGTTATTTGTCCAGGCTTCAGGGGAGACCAATAGCAAGTCTCTGCTTCTACTCTGCCATCTTGGCTCTGCCCCCTGAAGTTATTTTAAATGGAGTATCTTTTAGTATCTCTTCTTGCAGAGTTTTATTTGAGATATATAGAGATGCTGATGATTTAGTTGGATTTATTTTTTATCCTGCTACTTTGCTAAAAATTATTGTTTCAGTTAGCTTTTTAGTTGAGTCTTTGAGATTTTCCAAGAATATCATCATGTCATCTTCAAAAAAAAAAGATAGTTTAATCACCTCATTCCCTATTATGATTCCTTCTATTTCTTTTTCTTCTCATAGATATTGCTAGGATTTCTATTCAGTACTGAATAATATTGGTGATAGTGGGCATCCTTGCTTTACACCCAATCTTAATGGGAAGGCCTCCAGTTTATAAATATAACAATATAATATAATAAGTATTATAAATAGTGCTTGCTGATGATTTTGGACAAATTTTTTTTTTATCAATTTAAGGATAATTCCATTTATATCACTACTTTCAAGTTTTTAAAAAAATTGAAATGTGTTGAAATTCATCAAAAGCTTTTTCTGCATCTATTCATATAATCATTTTTTAAACTTTTATTACTAATGTAGTTGATAATGTTAATAGTTTTCCTTGCATTAAATCATTGCATTCCTGATATACATCCCACTTCATCATAATGTATAACCTTTGTAATATATTGTTATAATCTTTTGGTTAGTATTTTAAGATTTTTGCAACCATATTCATTAAGGAAATTGGTACATAATTTTTTTTCTCTGTTTTTACTCTTCTTGGCTTAGGTATCACTATCATATTTGTTTTCTAAGAGGAGTTTGGTAGGATCCCTTCTTTACCTATTATTCCAAATAATTAATTTTGGAATTAGGTGACTTTTAAATGTTCAATAGAATTCACTTGTAAATACATCTGATCCTGGGTGCTTTACTTGTAGGAAGCTCATTTATGGCCTCTTTGATTTCTTTTTCTAAAATCATTCTATTTAGATATTCCATTCCATCATTTGCTGACCTAGGTAATGTATGTTTTTGTAAGTATTTTTCCATTTTACTTAAATTGTTAAATTTATTGGCATATAATTGGGCAAAATAACTTCTTATAATGACTAATTTCGTCTTCATTATTGATATATTCACACTCTTAATTTTTGATACCAGTGATTTGATTTTCTTCTCTCCTTTAAAAATCAAATTAACCAATTCTTTGTCAATAGATATTGTTTTTTCAAAAAACAAATCTTAGTTTTATTTATTAATTTAATGGCTTCTTTTACTCTCAGTTTTATTAATCTCATGCTTCGTTGTTCAGATTTCCAATTTAATGTTTAATTGGGATTTTTAATTGGTTCTTTTTCTAGTTTTTTAATTTGCATACCCAATTCAATATTCTGTCCTTTCTCTATTTTATTGATCTGATCACTGTTTTTGCTGTATCCTATAGGTTTTAGAATAGTTTCTCATTTTTCATTCTCTTTAATGAAATTACAGATTGTTTCTATATTTTTTTCTTTAATCATTCTTTCCTTATGATTGGGTTGTTTAATCCTCAATTGGATCTTAATCTGTGTTTCCTTGCTCTCTTATTAAATATATTTTTATTGCATTATCATATGAAAAGGTTTCTTTTAAAATCTGTTTTTCTGATTTTGACTGTAAAATTTTTCAGTACTAATATATGGTCAGTCTTTGTAAAGGTACTGTGAACCACCAAGAAAAGGGTGTGTTTCTTTCTGTTTCCATTGAATTCTCTCCAGATATCTACCATATCAAGTTTATTTAAAATTCTATTCAGTTCCTTAACTTCTTTCTTATTTATTCTTTGGTTAGATTTATCTAGTTCTTAGAGGAAAAGTTTAAAGACCCCTACCATTATAGTACTACTATGTATCCCCATTTGTAATTCATCTTGTATTTTAAAATTTTAGATGCTATAGCAGTTGATGCATATAGGATCAGTATTGATATTGCTTCATTGTCTCTGGTACCTTTTATCAAAGTGTAGTTACCCTGTTAAACTTTTAATAAAATATATTTTAGCCATAACTTTGTCTGAGATCTTAATTGCCACTTCTGCCTTTTTTGCATCAGTTGAAACATTATAAATTCTACTCCAGCCTTCCGTTATAATTCTGTGTAGTTCTCATTCTTAAATGTGTTTCTTGTAAACTGCATTTTGTTGGATTCTGATTTTTAATCCATCCTGTTATTTGTTTCCATTTTATAGATGAGTTCATCCTGTTCACATTCAAAGTTATAGTTGTCATTTGTGAATTTTCCTCCAATGGGAGAAAGAGAAAGGGAGAGCTAGGTTTGTCCTTGTCAGCCTCTCTTTTTACCTTTTCCCTGTAACCTTTTAAGAACACTGACAACATTTCCATATATAAGAAGTAAATAATTTGACCTTCATCAGTGCTTTATAATTAGTCTTCAATGTTTTCCCTGCATTCCTTCTGAATCTTTTATATTGAATTTTCCATTGAGTTCTGGTCTTTTTGTCACAAATACCTGAAAGTCTTTCAGTTCATCAAGTAGTCATTTTTTTTTTCATTCAGGATTATACTCCACTTTGTTGGGTAACTTATTCTTGAATGCAATCCCACTTCCTTTGTCCTTTGAAATAGAATGTTTCAAGGCTTAAGGTATTTTATGGTATTTAAGGTATTTAGGTGTTATGTAATTCTGACTCTCTTTCTGCAATAGTGAAAAGGTTTTTTCTTATTGCCTGAATATTTTAAAACTTAGCTATGACATTCCAGTTAAGTTTTCTTCCTGGGATCTCTTTCAGATGGTGAATAGTAGATTTTTTTTCTATTTCTACTTTACCTTCTTGGTGTAGAACTTCAGGGCAATTTTCCCTAATAATTTCTTCTAATATTATATCCAGATTTTCTTTTTGATTATACCTTTCAGGTAGTCTAACAATTCTTATATTGTCTCTCTTCATTCTGTTCTCCAGATCAGTTGTTTTACTAATAAAATGTTCCAACTTCTCTTCTAGTATTATTATTTCTTGGTGTCTTATAATTAAATCATTCAGTTCCTCTTGCTCAATTCTAGATTTGAAGGAGTTATTTTCTTCCTTAATATTTTTCCATATGGTTAATTTTCTTTTCATAAGTTTATTGAATTGCTTTTATTTTTCTCCTAATTTTTCCTTGATCATTCTTATTTGATTTTTAAATTTCTTTTTAAGTTCTTCCAAGAGTTCTTTTCACAAGTTTGTGACCATTTGATGTTACTGTTTGGGGTAGGAATGGCTTTTTTTACTTTCCTATCTTCCTTCAGATCTTCATAGATATTCGTGGTTGGGTCCTTTTTCCTTTGCTTAATCATTTTTATTTTTAATTTGCATATTTTCTTTTATTTTAGAAGCTTATTATTATTATTATCAAGTTTTTGTCCTAAGTTGTGGATAATGTTGCCCTAGGTTTCAGGTCCTCTTTACTGTTATTTTCTGAATTTTGACTGAGGGCATAACCTTAGGGACTACTCTCCTTGGAATTCAGACATCACATGTAGCTGTCTGATCTCTGGAACATCTTTTCTTGGGCCAGTCTTAAAAATGTGTTGTCCTCAGGAGTAACTCTTCAGTAGAATTATTTTTCTGATTCCAGGTAACTTGTAGCAACTCCTAAAATCTTTTACAAAATGGATCTAAATATAAGCCTTTCAAATTTTCCTTCTCAAATAACTACGTCATATTGTGAAAAGCAGTATAAACCTTAAGAGTTCTGATCTTAACAATAGAGCTATAAAGGGGAACATCAAAGTAAGAACCCAGAGTTTCCTTGAAGCCTCAGAAAATATTGGTTTTTATATGCCCTTTTGGAAATCATTTACATTTGACACAGAATTGTCTAACCTTGTAGATTTCTCGAAATTTTCCACTCTGAGTCCAATTCTTTAGGAGTATCAGATGCTACTGAGGATTCAATACTGTATATTAAAACATAAGTAACAACACTCTTATAGGTAGAAGTTTTCATCCCTGGATTCTATAGTTACACAAATGAATTTACTGATGTCATTCTAATTATAATAACAGACATTGGAGGATATATAAGCAATTAATTACAAAACAGTGCACATCAATAAGTTGTTTTTATAGTAAAATGTGTTTGTACCACAGGACACACAGTACAAACAGGTGTTATTTCCACATTAGTAATAAACTTGAATGACTTTGGCTTGAACTTGACTTTTCTATGAATGCAACACAGAGTATTCCATGAGTTCCATCCCTCCAAGCAAATGGATTGCACTGAAATTCTCTTCCCCAAATCAAACTGAAAATGTTTTTGATTTCCACTACAAAAATTACTAGATTCATATCTTGGTTTCACATTTTACCTTTGTCCAGTTATTCCCATAACATTCTGAAAGAATAAACTATTCCAAGACTTAATCTTTCACCTAACTATGTAAGCATTAGCAGCTGATGACAAGCCTAAGTGCTAATTCATTTAGTTATTTTGGATATGGAATTACTACACCTTCAGACTGAAAATACCAAGAGCTCACATACTTGCATTGTGCTCATATCTTCTACTGACCTTTTGCTCTGATCATAGAAATTTGCTATAAAAGAAAGAAGGAGGGACATGTTTATACAAATATCAAACTGGCCCTTCAGGCTTAAGCTTAAGGACACATATGTAATGGAATAAAGTATCTTTAGCTTTGCTTGATTTCAGGTAAGAGTCACAGTTTAACAACCAGCCACACAGTAATAATTTCACCTCATAGCCAGACTCAGGAATAGCCAGATGGGAAACATTCCTATTCAAAAGGAAATCAATGGGGAAACTGAGTCAGGAGGATCCCACCCTAAGCTAATACTAAGGTTGTCTTCTTGTTTTTTTCCCAGATGAAAACTTTTACCTGTGACAGTTCAGGATCACATTCCCTTTGAGTAGCGTGTGACATTTCTCTCAAATGGTAGATTACTGACTTAATGATCCATCAGACTACTATACCTGAATTCAAAACTCAAAACAAAATCAGTTACAGTCCCAAGAGCTTTCACTTAAAATGACAAGTTTTATTCATCACAGCTTAAGGCTAGATACAAGTTATTTTATTTACCCGTATGAAGTTGGAATAATCAATAAAAGTTTACCAGGACTCACACATATTAGAAATTTCACTTACCGTCTTTCACTTGTTTTTCTTTTCTTCTCAAGTTTAAATTTGTCTTCGTGTAAAGACCAATCATCAGAAATCATTTCTGTACTACACATAAACTTGCAAATATTCAGCAAGCCAAGTTCATTGTTTAGGAATTCCATTACTCAAACAAGCTCTTTTCCCAGAGTTAATGACCTTGCCCACACAGATAGTTTCCAAGAACCTGACAAATTTGCAAAACGAGGGGAATCAACAGAGACCCCAGAGAAGGGGTTGATCCTGATGCCCCTACCAGCTCACCCACTGAGATATATTCTTCCCCTGGAGTGATGTAAGCAACATATTCTCTTGGTGGCAAATCCTCTATTTTCAGTCTTAATTTAGTGTTTTTTTTTTTGCTTGTGGATTTTCTCCTGTATCCTTCTATGGCCACCCACTTGCCAGGATATCTTTCTGACCTCCCATAAAGCATCTGGCATTCCACACCAGTGTCTACCAGGGCAGACAAGGTTTGTTTATCCCAATATATAGTTTATCCCAATATATAGTAACTGTCACATGGTACCTCTGGTCACTCCCTATTGCCCTAGATCAGAGGCAACCTTGGCTGTCTTCCTAAGAGAGGAGAGTTGGTGGTATCAACCCCATTTACCCTTAGAGCTGCTGTGGGCTGTGCTCTTTGAACCCCACCTGCCCCAAGGTGGAAAAGACTGAATGAACAGAGCCAATCTGAATAAGGCTTTGCCTCTTTTGCCTCATTCCCTCAATTACCCATTTTAAGTTTTAACATTATGACAATAGTCCCAAATAACTTAGCTAACAATCTTACAACTTTCATAAATGATAGCCAAATTATTTTAGCTGTAACTTCCTCTTAACTACAGGCAAAGGTGGAAATACCCAATTTTTGAAATGACAGTTACAAAACATGAGACAGGGTTAGCAGGGCATCTCTTGTTTTACATAAATTTACTTTATATACATTTGACTTTATCCAAAAAATTATCACTCTTATCAACATTTCAAAAACATCTATGGTAACTTTACGTCACTCTCCTCTGTCTCTCCTCACTTCTGCCCCTCAGCTCCATACTTTGCCCCCAACTTCCTTACCAAAAAACCCCCTAAAAACTAAAAAGAAACAAACAAACCTCCAAATGAAAGCATAAGGGAGAGGTGAGACACTACCACCCCTGCCACCTGATCAGGGACGTGGTTTGAGACCTCCAGTTGAGAGAGGAGATCTTTGCACTCACTCTGCTCACCCTCCCACATGTCAGGTCTGCACCTCTCTTCTGTCTGCCCATGCTGGGGTACCTCCTGTCTGTATTGTTTGGTCCCCATGTATCTATTATTACTCACCCACTTCTCAGTTCCAACCAGGCCCCCATATGGCTCGCCCAAGTATGGTGAGTTCCTTTTCTTGTTTTCACTTCTCTGTTTTCTGCACCTGTGTGTCCTTGAACTACGTTCTGGCCCTTTCCCTCCACAAGAACATTCCTCTTCCTGTTTGCCTGCTTTCCTCCTTTCCCCGCATACCGGGGCAAATTTGGATTCAGGCTTTACCTAGAGGTCTGCCTAACATTCCACTTACAGAAATAAAGAGCGGTCTGTAATTGTAAAATGCTTAATACAGTACCTGGTACACTGTCAGTACTATGTAAATGTTAACTATGATGATGATAATGATGATGAAGGAGGAGAAAGAGGAGAAATAGGCTAATTTCTTTTATTACATTAAGGTGGAAATCCAGCCAAAGACCATTTTCTTCATATAGTATTTGTATATTTGTTCCTGTTTGGTAAATATTTAGAGATCATAGGATCATAGAGCTGGAAGAGATTTTAGAGGGCATCAGGTCCAACATTATTATTTTACAGATGAGGAAACTGAGGTCCAGAATGGTTAGGTGACTTGCCAAAGGTCATATAAGAAATGGGATTCAAATCATCTTCCTTATTGCAAGTGTAAATCTATTTCTTATACCACACCATAAGATTTTCATGCTATTCTAATCTCAGAAGACAATTAACCCTATTGATACTTTGACTAAGTATTTTGAATAAACGCTTTAAGTACTCACTATCCAAAATAATTTAGTCTACAAGAAAAATGTATGTTTCTTCCTGACTTTACTCTAAATTATGTAAAAACAAGTGTTATTTACGTTCATTTTTCTCACATCTATAGGTCATGTGGTAATGCTCTAATTTTAAAAAAATGTTTACTGTTTCATTGTTTGGGATTTCATGGACTAAAAACAGTACCAGCCTATAAACATAATAGAGATCAGATCAAATCTGGATATTAATCAAAACAGATTGCTCTATTTTTGGGAGTGTGTAAACTTGAAGACCCAAAGATGTTATAATCAGTTAATTGCATAATAAATGATAACTTTTATTAGAATTGGGGTTAGTTTACTCATTTCCTACCATAAAAAACACCCAACATGAAAATTTCTTCTCTTCTCTTTGGCAAGGTGAAACTGCAATGAAAAAAGTGAAATACACACACACACACACATATATGTGTATATATATAATGTTATATATGGAGAACCAATTTTAAAAAAACACATAGCAACACAATCCTTTTTCCAAAGTCTAATAAAAAACATTCCTTACAAAGCAGATTACTTGTGTACATGCCATTCCACTGTTTTTGAATTAAATATGACCCCCAAGTCATCTAGATGGTGTTGAATCCAAAAGCATCTGCATTTGCTTCTGGGTTTGAGTCAAGATCTTGTTACTCATGAGTGGACTCAAGAACAAGTCATCTTACCTCTCTTGACTTGAATTTTCTCATTTGTAAAAGGGGAATTGAAGGAGAGGATCTCAGTTCTATATTCTATAAACCTATGAATTGAGAGAAACCTGAAATAAATTTTTTTCATTATATTATTTTAAAGATTTGATCTATTGTTTTCTTGCCATTAGTTATGGAAGCCTTTTGGGGGAAGAAAAAAAAGGTGAGAAAGTCATAAAATGGGAAGAAAAGTAGAAAGAATAGGAAAGATGTATTTGTGTTCATATTTTACTGTTCCTCAATTGTCTGGTGAAATAAAGGCACCTCCAGTGGCCGAGAGTTTTTATTTTTCTTCCCATTGCCAAATTACAGGACATACAATAGCAGGAAGACCTGGGTTTGATTCATCTCTGATAATGTCATCCAGAACACTACTGATGGTAGGAATGTGTAATCCTCTTGAAATACATTAGGGGAAACTTATAAGTTAAGGACAAGAGGGAGAAAAAAGACATTATTTTTTCCATTCTAACAGCTAGATGTTAGATCTTTTTGGCAGCATTTCCTAAGGAATAACAAAATATGTTCTAATCTCTTCCACTGAAAATATTAATGAACTAACAAATTTTAGTTAAAAATTAACAACTTTTGTTTTCCCTTTACTTTTTACAGATTTATGCATACTTATCTGACCCTTCCTCCGGGGACAAAAATTGGAAACTACAAGCACTTAGATTTTTATCAATTAACTCAATAATTGATCCTTGGATTTTTGTTATTCTTAGGCCTCCTGTTCTGAGACTGATGCGTTCAATACTATACTGTCAGATTTCACTGAAAACACATGATGCTCCATCAACATAACCTTTGTGCATAATGGTTATCAATGTCACACATCACCTGGAAATCAATTTTGAAATGCTTCCATGGAGAAATGGGGGGGGGGAAGGGAAAGGAAAAAAAAGGAGAAAGGAAAGGAGAGGAAAAACAGCGAAAGAAAAGTTAAAGGAAAGGAGAGAAAAAGAGAAGAAAGGAAAAGAAAAGAAACTGATGTTACTGTAATAAACAGAAATAATTTTGAACAATGGACTAGACTACAAATACAGTAATGAGAGGCTGCATGAAATTTGTTGAAAGGATTCAGAAAAGCTTTCAAAGAGCGTAAATTGTGGGGATTTTAGGGGAAAATAAACAACAACTTTTGAGAATCTTGATGAATTCTTGGAAACTGTATTCAGTTACTTTTAGATTTAAGTTTCCCTTTCAACTAAGAATACATGCTATCTCACAAATTATTCAAACTTCCAAATTACTTTGGTCATTCAATGTGATTTGTCTATTTTGTGGTTATGGTGATAGAAATAATATAAAGTCAGATAAAACATTTCTCCATATGTGTATATATATATATATATATGACTATATGACAATTGTTCATTGTTTAACCACCAAGTCTTAGAATATTTTAGTTAGACACATATACCAGCCTTTTCTTTCCCAAGCCCAAAAGTCACAAGATGCCTGTGCTACAAATTTCACAGCTTTCCTCCCTGAATTTTGCTATCATCTTCAGTTTACATGCATACATCCCTTTTCAAACATACCCCAAAGTGCTGAGTTTTTTACTTATCAATATTTCTTTTTTCACTGGTGTGTTTTCTTCTTTGCCTTCTGAATCACCCTAAAATTGATCACAGATTTAAAACTCATTGAATGAAAATGCTATGTCTTAAACTTTGAATCCCTACACATAGTAGGTCTTCAGTAAATACTTTTAATTGATTAATTACGTGTTTGTTGATTGTGGCAAAAAGAGCACTAGCTAAGTCAGTTTATCTGGGTTTGAGCCTTTGTTCTGATATTGATTACCTGTCTGACCCTGAGCATTTATTTGGGTCATCTATCTCTTAATTTTCTAATATAAAAAGAGACAGTTATATTAGAAGTATCTAAGGCTTCTAACAGTTCTAAGAATCAATCTGTATTCTTGACATTTTAATAAAGTGGAAAGAATATTGATTCAGGAATCAGAGGCCCTGTGTTCTAAGTTGTTTCTGAGGCTTACTACCTGTGTGATTTTGAACAAGAAATTTTTCCTCCCTTGACCTCACTTTCATCTGTAAATGAGGGAGTTAGGGATTGTGGGAAGATGGTGACATATTAGATCTTAATAAAGCTGAATTCCTCTACAGGTAGCCATAAAACTTTAAAAATACACCAGAATAAAAAATGATAAAAGAAAACCAAAATAAATCAAGTAAAAATTCTGCTATCCAACTCATGACTGCACAGAAAGATTCAATGGAAGTGGGGAGCAGATATAAGTTATGTGCAAGTCAAAGTGAAAAGTGATGTAAGCCCACAGCAAGATATAAATAGACCATTGCCCAAAAGGAAAGGGGAGATGCTGACTTCATTCACATATGCAACAAGCAAAAGACAGGGTCAGACCAAAGTTGAAGATGGCAAAATACATCTCAAGGAGCTGAGTTCCTATCTGATGCAGGAGATGGAGGTAGCCTAGACCAGTAAGATGTGAACCAGGGCCTCATCCCTACACAACAGGAGACTAGGCAAGACCAGCATCCAGGCAGCTTGGATCTGAACCATAGCAGAAGTCAAGGCCAGGCAATTTATGGCCTCATCAGACACCAAACTCAGGATCAAGTCGGAGCTACCCACATAATACAGAAGTATAGGAATATGACCCAAACAAAATAAGTTCCTAATCCAGAAACTGAAGCTAGAAATATGAGCAAAACAAAAAAGTACACAAGCAGAAGGAACTCTAAACACGAAGTAGAGATTCTAAGTAGAGCCTCAGAAAAAGGAGCATCCTGACCACAAAGAGTATTGATAAAGGAGTAATTTAGTGAGGTACAGGAGAAAATAGACAGCAAAACTATATTAGTAGGGGACTTCAACAGTCTCCACACTGATAAATCCCACCAAAATATAAACAAGAAAGAAATTAAGGAGGCGAATAGAACTTTACAAAAGCTGGATATATCAAGACTCTGGGAAAAAATGAATGGAACTAGAAAAGATTATGCATTTTTCTCTTGTACATGACAGCTACCCAAAAGATGACCATGTATTATGGCATAAAAACCTCTATATTTAGGAAGGCAGAAATATTAATGCATCATGTTCAGATCTTAATGCAATAAAAATTACATACAACAAAGGACAATGGAAAGATAGATTTAAAATTTGGAAACTAAATAATCTAATCCTAAAGAATAAGTGAGTCAATGAACAAATCATAGAAACAATGATTTCATTAAAGAGAATGAAGATGACATATCAAAATTACTTAAGAATAATTTCATTTCTCTAAATTCTTACATCAATAAAATAGAGAAAGAGCAGATTGATTTGGGAACAAACAAATTAAAAATCCCCAATTGAGTATCAAATGAAAAATCTTGAAAAACAACGATGAAATTAATAAAATTAAAAGCAAGAAAATTATTGTTAATAAATAAAACTAGCAGTTGGTTTTGTGAAAAAGAAAACCAAATGAGATAGATAAATCATTTGTTAATTTGATTTTTTAAAAGAAGGAAATCAAAAATGCAATATCAAAAATGAAAAAGGTGAATTCATTACCAATGAAGAGGAAATTAAAGCAAGCATTGGGAAATACTTTACTCAATTATATGCCAATAAATCTAACAATCTGAGTAAATTTGATGGATATTTATAAAATATAAATTATCCAGATTAACATAAGAGGGAATAGAATACCTAAATAACCCCATATTAGAAAAAGGAATTGAACAATTCATCAGTGAACTCCCTAAGAAAAAATCCCCAGGGTCAAATGGGTTCACTAATAAATTCTACCAAATATTTAAAGAAAAATTGATTCTAATACTATATAAACTATTTGAAAAAGTAGGTAAACAATGAGTTCTATCAAATTACTTTTATGACATAAATATGGTGCTGATACCTAAACCAGGAAGAACTAAAACAGATAAAGAAAATATATATATATATATATATATATATATATATATATATATATATATATATATATATATATATATATATATATATATATATATATATATTCCTAGTGAATATTGATGCAAAAAAATTTAAATAAAACTCTTGCAAGGATATTACATTGATATATCACAGGGACCATACACTGTGACCAGGTACAATTTTTACCAGGAATGTAGGGTTGGTTAGATAATAGGAGAACTCTCAGCATTATTGACCATATCAATAATAAAACCAAGAGAAATCATATGATTAGCTCAATAGATGCTGAAAAAGCTTTTGACAAAATACAGCACTCATTCCTGTTAAAAACACTAGACAGGATAGGAACAGATGGAGCTTACCTTATAATGATAAGTAGCAGCTCTCTAAAACCATTAGCAAACACTAACTATAACAACAATAAGCTAGAAGCCTTCACAGCAAGATCAGTGGTGAAGCAAGAATGTCCATCATCACTACTATTATTCATATTGTACTAGAAATATTAGTCATATCAATAAAAGAAGAAAAAGAAACTGAAAGAAAATAGGCAATGAAGAAACAAGACCATCACTCCAGTATGATAGTATACTTAGAGAATCAACCAAAAAACTATTTGAAATAATTAACAACTTTTGCAAAGTTGCAGGATATATAATAAACCCACATAAATCATCAGCATTTTTTACATATTACCAACAAAGTTCCACAAAAAGAGACAGAAAGAGAAATTCCATTTAAAGTAATTTTAGACACTATAAAATATTTGGGAATTTACCTGCCAAGACAAATCCAGGAACTATATGAACACAATTATGAAACACTTTTCACACAAATAAAGTCAGATCTAAACAGTTATGGGTTGCTCATAGATAGGCTGAACCAATAAAGTAAAAATAACAATTTACTTCTTTAATGCCATACCAATCAAACTACCAAAACTTATTTTATAGAGCTAGAAAAAAAATTCTTCTAGGGGAACAACAGGTCAAGTGAACTAATGGAAAAAAATACAAAGGAGGGAGACCAAGCAGTACCAGATTTCAAACTACATTATAAAGTGATATTTATCAAGACTAAATAGAACTGGCTAAGAAATAGAATGGTGGATCAGTAGAATAAATTAGATACAGAAGAATACTCCAGCCCCTGGGATAAGAACTCATTATTTGTCAAAAATTGCTGGTGCAACTGGAAAATAATATGGCAAAAACTAGGTATAGACCAACATCTTACACTGTATACCAAGAAAAGGTTAAAATGGGTACATGATTAGGACATAAATGGTGATACTATAAATAAATTAAAAGGGCAAAGAATAATTTACCTGTCAGATCTATGTAAAAGGGAAGAATTTATGACCAAACAAGAGATAGTATTACAAAATGCAAAAATAGATTTTTTTTTATATTTAGTCAAAAAGGTTTTGCACAACCAAAACCCATGCAACCAAGATTAGAAGGAAAACAGAGAGCTGGGAAATAATCCTTATAGAAAGTGTCTCTGATAAAGCCCTCATTTCTCAAATTTATGAAGAACTGAGTCACATATAAAGAATAGAAGCCATTTCCCAACTGATAAATGGTCAAAGGATATGAACAGGCAATTCTCAGATGAAGAAATCAAAACTATCTATACTCATATGAAGAAATGTTCTAAATCCATTTTGATTAGGTGAATCCTAATTAAAACAACTGAGGTACCACATCACACCTATTCAGATTGGCTAGTATGACAGAAAAGGAAAATGATAAACATTGGAAAGGATGTGGTAAGGTTGGGATGCTAATGTACTGTTGGTAGAATTATGAACTGATTGAAACATTCTGGAGAACAATTTAGAACTATGTTCAAAGCACAGCCAAATTGTGTATACCCTTTGATTCAGCAATACCATTACCATATGTATCCCAAAGAGATCATTAAAAAAAGAAAAGGACCTACATGCACAAAAGTATTTATAACAAATCTTTTAGTGATGTCAAAAAATTCAAAATTGAGGGTATGTCTATCAGTTGAGGAATGGCTGAACAAGCTGTGGTATATGAATGTAATAGAATGCTATTGTGTGTGTGTTCATCCTTTGTTGCTGAAGCAGACCGTGCCATCAGAGAAATAATGTCATGACTTGCACTTGACTTTGTTTTGAGTGAGAGAGGTCTGTGTAGGTCACCACCCTCTCTTCTCCTCCAGAGCCATCTGAATCCGGTGACCAGATATTCATCAGGATGACTGGAGATGACCCAGGATGAGGTACTTGGGGTTAAGTGACTTGCCCAAGGTCACACAGCTAGTGAGTGTCAAGTTTCTGAGGTGAGATTTGAACTCAGGTCCTCCTGACTCCTGTACTGGTACTCTATGCACTGTACTACCTAGCTGCCCTTACCATTGTGTAATAAGAAATCAGCTGATTTCAGAAACACTTGGAAAACTTACATGAACTGATGCAAAGCAAAATGAACAGAACCAGGAGAACATTGTACGAAGTAATAGCAACATTATGTGACGATCAACTTTGAATGATTTAGCTGTCTTCACCAAAACAATAATCCAAGACAAATCCAATGCACTCATGATGGAAAATGCTATCCACATCCAGAGAAAGAACTGATGGACTCTGAATGCAGATAAAAGCATACAATTTTCACTTTTCTTTTTCCATGGTTTTTTCTTGTCCATCTGTGTCTTTTTTCACAACATAATTAATATGGAAATGTGTTTTACATGGTTTCGCATATGTAAGCCATATCAAATTGCTTACTGGTTTAGGAAAGGGGAGAGGAGGAAAAGAGGGAGAAAAATTTGGAACTCAAAATTTTGTAAAAATGAATGTTAAAACTGCCTTACATATAATTGAAAAAATACTATTAAGAAATAAAAAAGAAATTAAATAAGTGATACAAAATGGAATATCTAGGGAGAAAAAATGGCAAGGAGACTTCATAGTGGCAAACATCTAAGAATTGAACTCTTTGAAAATTGTGTGACAAACACAGAATCACTCCATGAGATAATAAGAAAATATTAACAAAAAAATAAATAAAGAAAAAACTAGAAAGCAAAAAAGGATAAAAAAACAACTGACTTAGAAAACAAGTCAATAAATGAAAGAATCTAAAAATCACTGCAGTATCTAAAATTCATGGTCAAGAAGAAAGTTTGGATGCTATATTTTAAGAAATCACGAGTGAATATTGCCTTCATGGAAATCCTCATAAAACAACAGGTAAAAGTAAAAATAGAAAGAATTTAGGAATTATTGTCTTCTGAAACCTCCAAATGAAAATTCCCAGGAATGTCAGTCAAAATCCAGACCTTCTAGATAGAAGAAAAAATACTACTAATAGCCAGAGATCAAATTCCAAAGAGTATCAGTGAAGATAACACAATTATCATCTGCCTCTAAAGGAGAGGAGAGTTTGGAATATGGTATCCCCAAAAGTTTAATCCAGAGTGACTCATCTGGCAAAACAGAGTGCAATCGTGTGAAGGGAAACAGATCTTTATCAAAAAAACAGGATTTCTAAACATTCCTGATGAAAATTTCAGAACTAAATAGACACTTAGAATTGGAAAAGCAGGAGCCAAGAGAAATGTAGGAATGTACATACATTTGATCAGCTTAAAGGAACTATAGTGGATACGAATTGTTTGCATGCTAATGAGAGAAATGAAACAAATATCTTTTCAAAACTGTGTCTTCAAGGGGCATAGAAAAAGTAAATGCCAAAGATCCAGGTCCTGGGAGTAGTTCTGTCTTTTTTTGATGGCTGTAGAGGAAAAGAAAATGGTTACAGAACTACTGGGAAGGAGAGTAAGAAGAGGGGGACAGAATTCATCTCACATAATAGGAGTGTATGAGATGAAGAGTATACCAAAGTGAAGAAAAGGATGGGGGGAAATAGACATCCCACAAACCAATACTTATATGTGCAGAGTGTAATGTAGAAATATATTAAACTTAATGGGGAAATATTAAGGGATGATAAGAAAAAAGTGATTTTAAGAGGGATGGAAGGAAAGGTGTGGGGGGAGTTATAAGCAAGACAAAAAACAAAATTCTATTGCCAGAGAAGGAAATTAGAATGAAGTGTTAAATGTAAACGGAGTAAAAACTTGTGGGACCAAAAGAGACTGTGGCATTTTAAAGCCACAAATGTTGGGCAGTCTCTCACCATTTTAACTGTAAACAAGAGGAATAAATGAAGGAAAATAATTAACAGTCATAACTGAGAACATGAATGGGATTAACTCATCCCCAAAATAGAAAAGAATAGCTGAAAACATCAAAACTATGTTGTTTGAACAAAACATACTTGAAACATAAAAATTCACATAAAATTAAAATGAGGGTTTAGAGCAGAATCAATAACATTTCCAGTCAAATAAAAAATAGGGAAAATCATACATTATATTTGAAAGGTATACCAGATAAATATTTAATATTTATGCACTGAAGAGTAACATCTAAATACTTAAATAAAAACTTAATTGAATTTTGGAGAGAAATAGTAGAATTATAATAATGAAGAATATCATTGTATTTCCTTTTGCACTTAGACAAATCTAACAAAAAGATAAACAAGAAAGAAGTTAAAGAACTGAATAAAACTTGAGAAAATGAATTACTAGAACTCTGACAATTTCTAATGGGGAAAATAAATGAGTTTTCATTTTAAAGCTGTGAGTTTCACCTGTACAAAATTGGGCATTTGCTAAGTCATAAAATCTCACAGATGACAATAATAATGAGACAACATACCAAAACTTATAGGATGCAGCCAAAGCAGCTCTTAGGGGAAATTTTGTATCTCTAAATGTTTACATGCATAAAATAGAGAAAGAGGAAATCAGTGAATTGTGCATGCAACTAAAAAAATGAAAAAAGAACAGATAAAAAATCTCCAATTAAATACAAAATTAGAAATTCTGAAAGTCTAACAAGAGATGAGTAAAATTGAAAGTAAGAAAACTACTGAACTAATAAATAATACATGAGCTGTTTTTTTATGAAAAAGCAAAGAAAAGAGTTCAAGTCTCTCTATTCACATTTTAGGAGCTTTGGGGATGAGTCTATCTAGGGCCAAGGCTATGGGACAAAAAAGGGAGAGAGGAATACCAAGTATTCAAGGGACCACTTGACACTGAAAACAGGTTACTATATGTAACTCCAAACAAATTCATAGAGACACTCTAGTTTTCATAAGGAACTTTAGGGGGCTGACTGCTGAGAGAGCAGGGCATCTCTGTTCAGGTGGAAGTCAATGAAGAACTTCTCATGTTGGTTATAATTGTGATGAATAATCTCAGGAAACATATTGGAATGGATATTATGAATATTATGGAAATGGCAGCAGCTCAATGGTGTAGTTAATAGAGGTATAAGGAAATGAGATAATACTGTAAAGCATTTAGTTCCAGTGCCTGGCACATAGCGGATACCTTATAAATGGTTATTCCCTTCCTTTTCCTTTAGGACATCTTGGAATTTAGTACCATAAACAACACAGATACCTTGGGGGTAGGGGTTGGGGAGGTGAAAGATATTTTCTCACTAGTGATAGAGATGGAGGATGGAATTGTGCTATGTCAGCATCCCCTTATGTGGTGTAGCTAGTTAAATATGTAGATGGAGCCTGGTAGCTTGCAGGGGAATGAAAGAAATAAAGTTGTCATACCAATCGCTGCAGTTGTCCCTAACGCAAAGTGAGTGATATGAGGTTATTGACTTTGTCAATGTCTTTATTCTTGTGGTTGAGACTAGTCAGGAATGATTTGCTTTCACCTTGAAATGAGTTCAGTTGTTGCTTTTGAAGAGGACAGAGGATATCTTGAGGACAAGGTAATATCTTTACTTGCTTGTGAATTGGATTTAGATGAGGCAGAGTTGTACAAAGTCATCAGCCTCACTCTTTCTTCCAAAGTCATTGAAGTCTAGTCGCAAGACAAAAGTCAAGATAACTGGTGATGACCTAGGATGCACTGGACAACCTTGGTGTCTTTAGTTCTGACCCAACTGTAAGTACTCCACAGCACCTGCTTCAGCTGTCTTCATGAATGTTGGAACAAATTGTTCTCATCCACCCACTTCACTGGAGGAAGTCTTCGCATGTTTCATATGTCTAAGGGTAGATATCCCCTTAACTCATCAACCAATTTGAAGCCTGTTGGTTACTCTCAACTTGGGTTAGCCCATCTGCTAAGATGGTTTTACTGGAGTGTGTTTGCTGCATATGCTTCTTGGAGTCACAGATGAGAGAGTTGGGTGGCATATGGATACCAAAGGTGGGCCAGAACTTGGGCCTCTGGTGCCATGCCCTACCCGTCAAGCTCTGGTGTGAGCAGGGATTGGGGGGAAGTGTTTTTGAAATCCAATGGACCCTAGCCCAGGATTAGGGCCTTTATATCCCAGGAAGACCACAGTCACATCTTCCTTACTCAGCAAGTCTTCACACTAGAGGTGCAAGTCCTCCTTGGACACCCCATACTTCACTGTCCTTCCTCAGTGTTACCTGACTTCACCCTAATATTTCCACATTCTGGTGGGCAGACATCTGAAAGAGGTTTTTCTTCCTGAAGGTATTGAGATATGCCACTACACTGGTGATATAATGTTGACAAGGGCAGATGAGCTCATAGTAGCTGAGACTCTGGATTGAATAGTGACATATATGAGGGATAAGGTGTGGGAAATCAACCCCAAGAAAATCCAGTGTCCAGCCTGATCAGTTCTTACTGATCAGTTCTTGAGAATACAATAGATACTTAAGGGCACAGGTTAAAATAAGCTACTGGCATTGGCTTCCTCATTGTGTTTGTCTTTCATTCTCGAAGAGGACCTTGACATCAAGGAATGATGACATGATTTGCATTTGACTTGGATTTGAATGAGGGAGGGCTGTGCAAGGTCACCAACCTCACTTTCTCTTCCAGAGCCGTCTGGGTTCAATGACCTTATATTCATCAAGATGACTGGAGATGCCCCAGGATGCAATGGGAGACCATGGCCTTTTTTAGACCTTTTCAAGTTCTCACTTAGAGTGAGGCAATGTCCAAAGTCTGACACTTATTGGATATTTCATTTTCTGGAGAACCATATTTCATATTTTGGTATCCTGATGGCTCCCATATACCAATTTACTTGCCAATTTGCTTCTTTTGAATGGAGCCCAGAACAAACTGCAATTCTGGAAGACCTAAAACAGGCCATACCAGGCCCTTATACTTTGTGTAGCCCAGGTATTTAGAAGTCTCTCTCCACAAAGATCAGGCAAAGTAAAATCTTTGGCAGGCACCTACAAACAGAGAGACCAAACAACAATTTGATTTCTGAAACTCAAAAGTTCCCCAAATAGCTACTCATTATTTCACTTTTGAAAAGAAGTTACTCTAGATATGATGCTCCCAAGCCAGTGGGTACAGTTTTCTGTTCTGGATGTGTTATACTTACGCATTCTTGGATGCCCCCACAACATCCCTTGAGTATTATTGGTTACTCATGTTCCTTCTTAGTTTAAAATAATTATTTTGCAGCACAGTTGCATGGTAGCACTATGTATCTATACTGAATGAAGCCAAGAACACTAAGGTTGTGAAAGCTCTGAGGAAAAATGCTTCTGTTAAACAAGTTATATGTTCAGATAAATATATTTTTTGTAATGCCTCAATAAATATGTAGAGCACATATTCTGCTTTTAAAAATATTTTTATATGCATTTATTTACACCAGGTTTTCATTATTTTAAATAGTAAATACCCAAATACATAGGGCTTTGTTTTAATGCATAAACATGTCGATGGATACATTGAAATGTGATTCTAAAGTACAGCATTTTTGTAAAGTATTAATGTAACATACTTTGATTCACTAACTGATTTTTCATTGGAATTTATCAAAGTTCATTATATTGGATATATGATTTATTTTTTTAGGCTCCAATAATGACTGGAATAGTAATCCTATGTCATAAAATGTCAATAATAAAATAAAAACATAATGCATAAAATAAAAAAAAAAGAAGTTACTCTTTTGCTACAGAGTTCTAGCTACTACTAAGTCAATCACATCAGATCATTCCTTCACCAAAAATTGGATATGAGTTGTATGATAAGAGATGGGTTCTTTAACAAGATGAGTAGGGCACAAATGGCATCTATGTCAAGTGGAAATGATACATTAAAACTTGAGCCCTCCCAGGCCCTTCGTATATTAGTACCCTTCACAAATAGGTTGTGACTCCATTAGCCCTGCTAGACCAGTGGGCCTGTAAGGACCTGACTCCTAAGGGATGCCATTTGTTTTATTTCCTGATTGTTCTTCTGCCCTCCATGCAAGAGGTATATGAAATTCCACTTCAGTAGCAATGAATCTGGTAAGTGATGATAGTCTGAGGGATGGAAGTTAGACATTAGACATCTTCACTTCTTGTGGCTCTGAACCTGGTGGAGTCTGAAGACCAATTTGGAAATCCTGCCAGAGGGAAGAAGGATGGTCATTGGCCATGAGTCACTGAATGGTCAAGAGTCCCCCGCTCATCCACATATCTGTGGATTCAAAATCGAGTTGGCTGGGATTGTTTGGGGGAGTGAATAGGAAAAAGGAAGAGAGAGAAGAAGTGGGAGTAGAGGAGGGGAGGTGAAAAGTGAAGAAGAGGAAGAAGAGATGGGAAGAGAGGTATTGAGATATGCCACTACACTGGTGATATAATGTTGACAAGGGCAGATGAGAGGTATTGTTATGTCCTTCCAGTTGACTGGATTGTGACTGATATGAGAAAGTCTTTAGGGATGGGACTGATAATGTTTTTATTTATACTAATTTTTGAACAGTGGTTATAAGTATGGTGGGGTTATCTGGAAACTGAAAAGAATAAGACTGTACTAGCAAAGACTATCGTGTTTGAGATGAAGACTAATGTAGGAATTTGCTGATATCTACCATCACAATTCATCACATACAATAGTTTGTGAAGTATATTAGTGTCAGAGACAACAGATACCTTCAGCTCAGCTGAATGAGCATGAAACATTGGAAAATGGGTCCATAGCCAGTTAGGACATGTAGGCCATCATACCATGTTGGTGTAGGTTTGGGACAATATCTTTCCTCCTAACAAAGGTTGATGCAGCTCTTTCTGCCCAACTATGCTCTTCATACCAATCAAAGTGCCCATTTCTGAAAGACCAATATGACATAATTCTCAGTGGTTCCTGGCCTTTGACTGGCAAATTGATTATAGTGGTCTTCTTCTGTCACTTAATGGCAAGAGATCTGTTTCAAGTATAATTTTTAATAGAAAAAAAGCTTATTGTTGATTTCTGGTTTCTACTCCATTCTATGTCATCTTCTATTTTCAATAAACTCCAGTGACTTCCTATTGCCTCCAGGAGCAAATGCAAGAGGCATTTAAAGTCCTTCATAACCTAGCCCCCTGCTACATTTCCAGTCTTGTTACACCTTACTCTCCAATATGTACCCTTCAATCCAGTGACACTGACTTCCTGGCCATTCTTCAAGCGATACCCTCCATCTCTCAGTTCTGGGCATTTTCTCTAGCTATCTCCCATGCCTAGAACATCATCTCTCTGGCTTCCTTTAGGACCCAACTAAAATTCCACCTTGTAAAGGAAGACTTACCTAACCCCTCTTTATTGCAGTGCTTTCTCTATCTTAATTACTTCCTAACAATCCTGTATATAACTTATTTTGTCATGTTGTCCCCCTCTTTAGAGTGTGAACTGGGCAAGGGCTGTCTTTTGCCACTTTTTGCATCCTCAGTATTTAGCTTAATGCTAAATTTAGCTATGGCTAAATTTAAGTGCTTAACAAATGTGTACTGGTTGATGGATTATAGATAAGTTCAACCTGCTCATATGCACAACATTAACTATTTCCCTCTTCCTATTTTCTTATACTTTTCTTTCTCTTGCCTCCACTTTTAAGACTCTGACTAATTCCTCCTTTAATCCTCCTATTTTTCCACTTTTACTTAACTTCTTTCCTCCATTTTTGCTATTGGGGGAAATGTATTTCCGTACCCAACTCTTTCTCTGTGTTTATGTGTATGTGTCTGTGTCTGTGTCTGTATATTCTTCTTTCCTTTGACCAGTTCAGATAAGAGTCTTGTTTACTCTTCTCTAATGACTTGTTTTTACAGATTTCTATTTGTGCATCTTATTTATTTGACATAATTTTCCTCATTCTTCTTCTCTCTTCCAACCCCTTCCACACCACCAGTCCATTTCTTTCCCTCTCCCTTTCCACTAATATTTTAATAATAGAATCACACTAAGATGGTGGAGTAGAAGCAGGGACCTGCTTGAGCTCTCCCCCCAAATCCCTCAAAAAATCTTTGAAAATGACTCTAAACAAATTCTAGAGCAGCAAAAGCTACATGACAGACTGAAGCAAGTTTCCAGCCCAAAACAATCTGGAAAGTGGACAAGAAAGGTTTATCGCACCATGCAGGTAGCAGAGTACAGTTAAGCATGGGTCATTCCTATGTGGATGGAGATGAAGCTGGTATTAAGGGACCAAATTGCCAGCAACTGTGGCAGTTTCCAGACTTCTCAACCCCCAAATGCCAAATACAGCTTCTAAGGTCAGTAGGAAGGGTCTCTTGCCTGGCTGAGAGGGGAGCATTAGTCCCACACCAGCCCCAGGCCAGTGACAATCACTGTTGAGGCTACAAGCTGCAGGTGTTTCTGGAGCCCTCCAAAGAAGTCAAAAGTGAAGTAATTGGCTGGGAAAATGAGCAAACAGGGAAGAGAAAACAGACTATAGATTCTTACTTTCTTGGTGAAAAGATATTTTCTTACATCATTGGTGATGGGGAAGATCAAAACATATAACTAGAAGGAAACAACAAAGTCAAAGCTCCTGCATCTAAAGCCTCCAAGAAAAATGTGAATTGGTCACAGACTATGGAAGAGCTCAAAAAAGGATTTTGAAAATCAAGTAAGACAAGTAGAGGAAAAATTGGGAAGAGAAATGAGACTGATGCAAGAAAATCATGAAAAACGAGTCAACAGCTTGCTAAAGGAGACCTCAAAAATACTGAAGAAAATGATACCTTTAAAATTGAACCAACCCAAATGGGAAAAGAGACCCAAAAGCTCACTGAAGAAAGTAATTCCTTCAAAATTAGAATGGAGCATATGAAAGCAAATGAGTTTATGAGAAATTAAGAAATTATAAAACAAAACCAAAAGAATGAAAAAAATAGCAAAGTGAAATATCTCATTGAAAAGCAACTGACCTGGAAAATGGATCCAGGAGAGATAATTTAACAATTATTGAACTATCTGAAAGCCAAGATCAAAAAAGGAACCTAGACATTATCTTTCAAGAAATTATCAAGGATAGTCTAGATGCTGATAGTCTAGAACCAGAGGGTAAAATAGAAATTGAAAAAATCCGCTGATCACCTCTTGAAAGAGATGCCAGAAGGAAAACTCTTTGGAATATTGTAGACAAATTCCAGAGTTACCAGTTCCAAGTAGAAAATACTGCAAGCAGCCAGAAAGAATCAATTCAAGTATTGTGGAAATCCAATCAGGATAACACAAGATCTAGCAACTTTTACATTAAGGTATTGAAGGGTTTAGAATATGATATTCCGGAGGTCAAAGGAGCCAGAATCACTTACCTAGCAAAACTGAGTCTAATATTTCAGGGGAGAAAATGGACATTCAATGAAATAGAGGACTTTCAAGAATCCTTGATGAAAAGAGCAGAACTGAATAAAAAATTTGACTTTCAAATACAAGAATGAAGAAAAGCATTAAAAAGTAAACAGGAAAGAGAAATTAGAAGGGACTTATTAAAGCCAAACTGTTTACATTCCTACATGGAAAGATATTTGTAACTCATAAGACTGTTCTCGGTATTATGGTATTTGGAGGAAATATAGATAGATAGACGGATAGATAGAGGGCACTGGGTGAGTTGAACATGAAGGGATAAGGTAAAAAAATAAAATTAAGGGGCGAAAAAGGAACATATTGGGAGAAGGAGAAAGTGAGCTATAGAATGGGGTAAATTATCTCAAGTGAAAGAGGAAAGAAAAAGGTTTCACGATGGAGGGGAAGAGGAGGAGGTGAGATGGAAAGAGTGAACCTTATTTTTGTTGGATTTGACTTAAGGAGAGAATAATATCCACATTCAATTGGGTACCTTTCCTAAAGAAAAGTAAGGAAGAAGGGGATGGGAGGGAGGGTAATAGAAGGGAGGGTAGATTGAGGGAGTAGAAGCAAACACTTTTGAAAAGGGACAGGAGCAAAGGAGAAAATAGGATAAGTGGGGCTCAGGATAAGATGGAGGGAAATAGAGTTAATCTTTTACAATATGACTATTATGGAAATGTTTTGCATGACTACACATGTATTACCTATGTTGAATTGCTTGTCTTTTCAATGAGGGCAGGTGGGGAGGGAAGAAGGGAGAAAATTTGAAATTCAGAGTTTTAAAAACAAATGCTAAAAATTGTTTTTAGATGCAACTGAGAAATAAGATATACAGGCAAAGGGACATAGAAATCTATCTTGCCCTATAAGAAAGTAAGGGGGAAGGAGATAAGGGTGGGGGTGATAGAAGGGAGGGCAGAGAGGGGACAGGGGTAATTAGAATGCATTCCATTTTGGGGTGGGGGAAGGGAGTGATGGGGAAAAATGTGGAACTCAAAATCTTGTGGAAATGAATGTTGAAAACTAAAAGTAAATATATGAATTAATTTTTAAAATAAAGATAATGAAACAAAAGAAGAATCTTCTGTTTTTGTATCACCATTTCCAAATATATCCTTCCACCCTTCCAGAAGGGTCATTTTTCATTTTGATAAAATATACTAATAAATTCAAGGGTAAAACAAGGATGCTTCCTTTTCCCACTATTATTTAACATAGGTGAAACGTGTACAGACTCTGGGGTCTATTCTCCTAACTAAACTTTGGCTAGTTTGTTGGGTCCTCAGAGGAACTTTGTTCCTTCCTCAGGATTCTAGGGGTAACTCTCAGAGTGAGGGTATCTAATACCATCATTCTTGAATCCTCATCCAATGTGCTCCATGAATATCCATCCACCAGCTAACATTTCCCTAATATCCAATGTCCAATTAAAATCAACTATATTTTACAAAGGAATATTTATTGAGAAGATACAGCAAAGACTGTAGGATAACAGTATACCAAACAGGGAGCATACCTTTCCCTTTACATGCTATACTTCGATCCTCAGAAGGTAGATCAAATTTAAAATGTTCTTAATAGTATTTTATTTTTTCCAATTACATGTAAAGACAATTTTTAACATTCATTTTTAAAAATTATTTGAATTTCAAATTTTTCTCCCTCCTTGCCCCCCTGTACCCTTCCTAAGATTGTAAGCAATCTGATATAGATTATATATATATGCAATCATGTGAAACATATTTCTGCAATTAATCATGTGAAAGAAGAAACAAAACAAAAAAAATCATGCAGAGTAAAGTAAAAATACAATGCTTTGATCTGCATTCAGATTCATTATCATGATAAATCCTTCAGAGTTGTCTTGGATCACTGTATTGCTGAGAAGAGCTAAGCCATTCACAGCTGATCATCATACAATGTTGCTGTTATTGTATACAATGTTCTCCTGGTTCTGCTCATTTTGTTTTTCATCAGTTCATATATGTCTTTCCAAGTTTTTCTGAGAGTATCCTGCACATCATTTCTTATAGCATTATATTATTCCATTACATTCATCTAGCACAGTTTGTTTAACAATTCCCCAATTGATTGGTATACTCTCAGTTTCCATTTTTTTGTCACCACAAAAATAGCTCCTATAAATGTTTTTGTACAAATAGGTCCTTTCCCCTGTTACTTGATCTCTTTGGGATATAGACCTAGTAGCAGCATTGCTGGATGAAAGGGTCTGCACAGTTTGATTACCCTTTGGGAAGATTTCAAATTGCATTCCAAAATGGTTGGATGAGTTCACAATTCTACCAACAGTGTATTAATGTCCAAATAAAATGGCTTTTATAAAACATTTCCCCCTCTCCCTGAAAATTGGGAGGAAATTTGTCCTTTTTGTTGGTGTAGTAGAACCAATGGAGGAATGACTCCTTCACTTGAAGGACATTGTCGGTGCTGGTTGGTCTATTTTCTCCTGGGATGGGTCACATAACTTTTTCCTCAGGACTGTGGCAAGTGAAAGATGAAAAGACTGAATAAAAGGTCCAAGTTTCTGCGTGTTAATTGCATAATTAGTCGGGGCCAGGCTTTGGCACTTGGCCTCAAGTAAAGGGTGAGACATTGAAAGCATTTAATTATGCATTAAAGCAATTAATTGAGGTCAACTAAGTGGTATAGTAGACAAAGTACTGGCTCTGCAGTAAGGATGACCTGACTTCAAATCTGGCTTCAGATATTTACTAGCTGTGTGACCCTGGGCAAATCACTTAACCCTGATTGCCTAAAAAAATCCCCCAAACAAAACTACATTAATCAAATAAAACCAATTAATTAAAAATAATAATTAGATAGCATATAAAATTAGGCAATCTGATTTCTAATTGGAAAAAAGATTAGAAAGTATCCAAAGTGGGAGGGAGAGAACAGATACAATTCTCTGAAATTGGAAAAAGTGGTTTCTCCTTCCTCCATTTCCCTCCCCCCCCCCCACATATCAGGTGTCTGTAAGTCATCAAAGGAATATAGAAACAACAACCAATTGATAAGTATGAATCCGGTTTTCAGAGGAGACATATGCATTGCTTGAGACACATAATTGTGAGAAAATTCCTTGAGTCAATCTTTGGATATGACTTGGTTTCTGGTCAGCACAACCAAAGAAGGGTGTCTAAACAGCAGGTATAGGTGGTCCATTTTCCCAACCACACTGGGCTAAGTTCAAGCAATGCAATAAAATTTTCTTACAATTCCCACAATTGAATAAAGTTCAAACAGATATCGGACTAGATTCATAATTGAATAGAAAGGAAACTGAGCTAGCTCCAGGGTTTACTCACAAAATGGAATGAGTGTTTCACTCAATTCCCATTTTTACTTGATGTTTTAATTCTCTTTAGGGCTGACTTCTTACTAGGCTCAGCTACTGTAGCTACCAGACTCTGAGACTGTAACCACCTCCAGTTCCTAGACTTTCATTGGTTTTTCCTGTATTTCAAAAATAAAAATTTCATAATCTGGTTCATTCAGCATTAGTTACTTAGTGCCCTTGGATAAGAAAAGGAAAAAACACATCAAATATGGAAGTAACCCAGGTACCATGTGGGTAGCACACAGCAGCTAGATGTGGAAATAAGACACCTTATCTCAGAGACAAACAAAAACAGAGAGACAGAGAGAGAAAGATAGAGACAAAGTTTGAATCTTTTGTATACACACTCAGTTTGAGCTTAGCAGATAATTTTTTGAGGCTCATAAGTCAGCATTTATTATTTAAGTTAAACAATAGGTCATGAAGGGGATGAGGGAGAGCCCCAGGGGAAAGGGAATAAGGGTGGAGACAGGGAGACTAAAGTCTGTCATCTGTGTCTCCTCTAGAAGGGATTGATCCTGATTTCTGAGCCTTGGTCCAGGGCACACAAAGAAGCACAAGATAAGATGACGTTCCAGGGAGTAAAGGTTTAGGAAAATATCAGGGGGTGGCCAAAGTTACACATTCAACTAAATGGGGGTGGGTGGGAAGGGTGCACTTCCCTTTATGGAATTGAAGCCTAGCGATAAGTTCCAGCCTAGTTATTTCATTTCTTATGAAACATTCTTGTAATTAAAGTCTTTGTACTAAAGAATTCTTTCATCACCTTTTTAGCTTCTTGTACTTTTCTAGTTTCTTTGAATATGCATCCAAATTGTAAGCTGCCTGTTCAAGAGCTGTACTTGCTCCTCAATTAAAGCGATCTGATTCAGATAAAGCTGAAGTGTGGCATATTTCTGGTTTAAGTCCTTTAGGTTTCTATTTGTTTGCTCCAATATCTTTCATTTCTAGATACTTCAAGCTGGTCAGTTTGTTCATATTTTCCAGAAGATTATATTCTAGAGAAGACAGCTGGTGGCTGTTAGCTTGCCTATCAGGTACGCGGTCACTTTGGAGGACATGTCCTGGCACACCCCTGTGATGTCCACCTTGGTGGGCTCTGTGGCCTTCTCAGCTCTTTCCACCATATCATAGTCTAGGCTGGGGAAAGGAGGAAGGAGAAAGGAGGGGGATGAAGGAGAGGGAAGAGAGGGGAAGGGAGAAGGAGAAGAAAGGGGAGAAAGGGGCCTTAGCGGATAATTTTAAAGGACTTTTCTTCACCAGACAGTAAGCTGATAGGAAAGAGTGAGAGAATATTTTCAAATGGTCTGAAACAGGGATAGGGTCCCTCCACCATGTATTTCTGGAAGTAAGCTCAATAAGCCTCCACATGGATATTGCACATGCTCTAAGGACTAAGGCTCTCATTGGCCAGTCCCCATTATACTAACAATAGCAACAAAGCAAGAAAATGAATAAATTGTCATTATTTACAGAAAAAATAAATAGCTTCAGTAAAGCAGCAGGATGCAAAGCAAATCCATCAAATAATCAGCATTTCAATATGCTGGTTAGAAAACCAGGGAGAAGCAATAGAAAGTGAAATCCCATGCAAAATATCTAACAAATGCATAAAATAATCTACCAAGAAATACCCAAGACATATAAATACAATTGCAGATCCGTATCTTTTTTTTCCAGTGTACTTTTTAAACACAGGAACTATAGTGATCACATAACAGGTAACAATAAAAATAAATGCCAAATGAAAAAACTACTTATTTTAGTGTAACCATAGATAATGAAATAATAATATGAAACCCAAATATGTTAAATGGTACAGAGATGAAAAGCTAACTGAAATGCAGAAGGAGCTAGAGAATAATACAGTTTAAAATGACTTTAATATATCTATCTCAGTTACTGACAAGTCCAAAAGGAAAATAAATATGAAGCACATTATGTATCTAAATAAATTACTGGAAATGAGGTGGAGGTAGGAAAATAAAATAAAAACAAAGAGCTGGATTCAATATGTAATATAGGGTAATATTTTTTTCTTAATGGTATTTTATTTTTTCCAATTACATACAACATTGATTATTGTAAAATTTTGAGTTCTAAACTTTTCTTCCTCCCTTCCCTACCCCCAAGACAGGAAACAATACAATATAGGTTATACCTCTATGACCATGGTAAACATATTTCCACATTGGTCATGTTGTGAAAGAAGAATCAGAACAAAAGGGAAAAACCACAAGAAAAGAAAAAAATTAAATTAATGTGCTTCAATGTGCATTCAGACTCTTTCCAGTTCTTTCTCTGGATATGGTTAGCCATGGAAAATGTGGAAAATCATCAGGAGGCTTTTAGAATTGTCTTGCTGAGAAGAGCTAAGTCTATCATGGTTAATCATTGCACAATGCTGCTGTTGCTGTGCTTGATGTGCTCTTGATTCTACTTATTTCACTCAGCATCAGTTCGTGTAAGTATTTCCAGGTTTGTTTGTTTTTTTTAAATCCACCTGCTCATCATTTTTTATAGAATGGTAGCATTCCATTACTTTCATATACCATGACTTGTTCAACTCAATTGACGGGCATCACCTCAATTTCCAATTCTTTGCCACCACACAAAGAGTAGCTATAGATATTTTTATATATGTGGGCACTTTTCCCTTTTTTATGATCTCACTGGTGATTTTCCCAGCTATTTACTTGACTTTTGAGCTCGTTGTTAAGGTGGTTCTTTGCTTCCATTGGGGGTGAGGGGTGTACTGTCAGCCGCTCCATCCTCCCACAATCTGTGGGCCTAGAGTTCCATAAAGAGTTGCTGCCTCTGCCTCTGGTCCTGTCCCAGCTGCTGCTTCTGCTGCTTCCTTGGGCTCCTCCTCCACAGGCTCCTCTACCCCCACTGCTGCCTTGGGGCTGGGGCACAATCCCTCTATTCTCTCACACAGGTGCCAAGGGTCTTTTCCACTGACCTTCCAATTTGTCCTTGGCATTTTGGGGTCGTGAAGTCTGGAAACCACCACAGGTGCCCAAGATTCAGTCGCCTCAAGGTCTGCTCAGGTCTGGACTGCACTCTGCTCACAGCACCACACGATCGACACTTCCTGGTGATCTTCCAGGTTGTCTTGGGCTGGAGATTGACTTCATTCCATCATTCTGTGGATTCTGATGCTTTTTGATCTTGGCCTTCAGGAAGTCCAATCATTCTTAAACTATATCTCCTGGATCTATTTTCCTGATCAGTTGTTTTTCCAGTGAGACATTTTACATTTTCTTCTATTTTTCATCCTTTTGATTATGTTTGACTCATTTTTCATGTCTCATAGTATCATTAGCTTCCACTTGTCAATTCTGATTTTTTTTTGAGGAATTATTTTCTTCAGTTAGCTTTTGTACCTTCTTTTCCATTTGACCAATTCTATTTTTAAAGGAGTTGTTTTGTTCAGTCAATTTTTGTTCTTTCTTTTCCAAACTGTTGACTCTTTTTTTCACAATTCTCCTTCATAACTCTCATTTATTTTCCCACTTTTTCTTCTACCACTCTTACTTGATTTTTAATATCCTTGTTGAACTCTAGCAAGAGTACTTTTTGGCTTTCAGACCAATTCCTACTCCTTTAGGGATTTTGACATTGTCCTCTTCTGAGTTTGTTTTGATCTACCCTGTTGCCATATTAACTTTCTATGGTCAGGACCCTCTTCTGTTTCTTACTAATTTTTCAACTTATTTCATTACTTTTAAAGTTGAGCTCTGCTCCTAGGGCACAGGAGGTACTACCTGAAGTTTCTTGTGCTGGAGTAGTGGCCTAGTCACTGTATTTTCAAGAAGGGGCCTCAGGTGCTTGTGGCTTGCCCACTGTACTGGCAGTGACTCAACCTAGTGCCACCTATTGTGCTGCAGTTCTGAGGCTTACTATTTGCCTTCTACTCCAAGGAGCCTTCACTCCTGGATTTCTGAGTCAAAACTGAGGTGCCTCAGTTGCTGATCTGTGCTGTGGCTAAGAGCCTCACACTGTGCACTGTGTTGTGTTCCACTTTTACCCAAGTGAGATAGACCTTTCCTAAAGTCCTTCTAAGTTATCTTAAGCTGGAAAGTTGTTTCACTCCATCTTTTTATGAATTTTGTCACTCCAGAATCCATTTAGAGGTTTGATTTAACATTGTTTCCAAGGGAAACTGGGCAGAGTTCAGGCAACTTCCTGGTTTCTCTCTGCCATCTTCAAAACATTTTATCAATAAACAAATTCATACTTAATAATTTGAGACTTTTTTGCTCATAGTTGGACTGTTTCAAAGTAGTAAAAATTATACTATCTAAATTAATATACCTATTCAAGGCTAAATCAATCAGAACTAAGAAATATACAAAATAATAAAATTTTAAAGAGCAAAAGTTCAAGAATGTCAAGAAAAATGAAAAAAATAATAACAAAAGTCAAATAGCATTTTCAGATCTCAGACTATAAAGCAATACTTATCAAAGTTACTTGGTATTAGTTAAAAATAGAAAAATTGACCCATAGAATAGACTAAACCACCAAATGTGAGAGTTCCACTATCTGACCAATTCTTCTTAGTTTCCTCTATCAGTTCTTCATCCAATTCATGTTCACCAATCATGGTAATATCCCAAGGACCCATTCTATATCCTCTTCTCTTCCCTTTTAGGGAATAATAATTATAATTAATTATTAATTTTAATAATTACAACAACAAACATTAGATGAATAATCAATATATTGTATTAATCTATGCATACATGTATCTATATGTATGTATATCTATATCATATAAATATAATTATTAAAGTTAATCATTATCAGCCACCATTCTATGATTTCATCATCTCTCATGGGTTCAATTAACGTCTCATTCATATTATTTCCAGATCTATATGTCCAGACCTGGTTTCTCTCCTTTTCCCCCTCAGACTTGGATGGACACAGCCCAGGACCCTCAGCCCAAGAGCCTCAGGAATACCAGTGCCCCCTACAAACCACAAGACCTGCTTTCAGTCATGACAGCCATTATTAAGGAGAAAAATCACCGTGGAGAAGGGACCCAACTTCCTCATCACCTCCAGCAACAACTGTTGACCAACTACAACCAAGAGGCAGAGAGACTTGTGACCTAGGAGTGGCAGCACAATTCAGACCACTGGTCCTATCTCCAGATCAACCTTTGTAGTCATCATGTAGGGAACCAAATCCTATGGAGGCCAACTATCCCCACCAAAGGTCAACCAAATACCGTATACAGGATAAGCAAGCTTGCTAAGTTGAAGTAGTAAAGCATCCCCAAGGAGAGCTGGGAAGGAAAGATGGAAAGAAATAAGCATCTTTACCGTATCTACTATGCTCCAGGCACCATGTACTTTACAAATATTATGATAGGTGCTCTTATTATCCCTATTTTACAGCATTGAATGAATGATGCATGTAATTGATTATAAATCAATACATTTACATTTATTTATAATGTAAATTAATAAAATATTTACTTAAAATGCTTTATGAATTAATGAAATATTTACTTAATAAATGTTTCATTCATTCTTCTGAGCTCCAATGTAACATCACCAACAGTCTTTTGGAATCTCATACTAGATATCCTCTAGGCATTTCAAATGGAACATATCCAAAACTGAACTCTTCCTTTTTCCCCTACCCAAATTCTTTTTCAAAGTTCCCCATTACTGTCAAGGGTACCATCATCCTCCCATTTTTGTGATTTAGGGACAATCTTTGTCCCCTCATACTCATTCACACCATATAGTCAATCCATTTCCAAATTTTGTCCTTTCTTCCTTCACATCGTCTCTTGAATATTTTCTCTTCTCTTCCCCCACAACTTCCACCTTAGTTTAGGTCCTCATCATCTTACCGCTTGATTATTGTAATAACCTTCCTGTTGATCACCCTGCCTCCCCACTCCCATTACTCCATTTAGCTGCAAAAGTGATTTTTTTGAAAGATCAACCAGTACCATGTCACCTCCTCCTCAATAAACTCTAGTGGCTGCCTATTATCTTCAAGATAGAACACAAAATCCTATGTTTGATATTTTCTCGTCCTTCATAGCCTTGCTCCTCCCTATCTCTACACTTTTTCCACTTTATTCTTCTCTACACACTCCTTGATAACTCAACACCAGTCTGCTTTCTGTTCCTTTAAAACGATACCCTATCTCCCAAATGTTGACCTTTTCATTGGCTATCTTTCATAACTGAACTTCTCTCCCTTTTCATCTCCACCTCCTGGATTTTCTGGCTTCCTTCAAGATTTCTAAAATCTCACCTGGTGGAGAATTCCCCTTCCCCACACACATGCACTAGCTTTCAGTATTGTTTTCCATTTATTCTGATTTAATGTCCTAGTCTCTTCAGACATCTGCCCAACTCATGGACCCAGAACAACAGATTTATTTTACACATTAATGTAACTATTGGATTTGAAGTTATGCAGAAGTGAGGAGACAGAACAATATCCTAAGTTCTCAAACCATGAATGTAGCTAAATCAGTGTGAAAGAATCAAAATAACTCATGAGTTTAGCACAATGATAAACCAATCCAAATGACTTAAGATGAAATGCCATTCACCTCCTGTCAGAGAAATGATGAACTTGAAATGAAACACACATTTTTTAGACATTACCTGTCCTATATGTAATTGTTGAGTCTTTTGTTTTCTTTTTAAAAATAAGAAAAGAAGTTCTAAAATAACTCGTATCTATCACCACAACCATCCCATTAGAGTAGATAGTGCAAGTATTATTTTCACCATTTTACTGGTGAAGAAATTGAGGGTCAGAAAAGTAAAGTACAATTATTCAAGATCACAGGGCAACAATAATTGGGCACTTTCAGGAGACAATCTTCAGAAAGAAGAATACTCTGATCAGGAAACTCCTTTGAAGAGATAAGAGGAAAGGAGATGGCAGATATGAGGTTAATAGAGACAAATGTACCTTAGTGGCAAAAGGTGGGCCCTAGAAGTAAGATGGTGCTGTTTCACTGAACAAACTGATAACCCTTGAGAATATGTGGAAGGAGGAATCATCTTACCAGGCAACCTGTAGGACAAATTACCAGATGAGATAAATAGACTAATTGTGAGCCTGAATCCTCCTGGCAGAAAATGGACCAAACCAGAGAGGGATGGACTTCACTTGCAGTCTTAAGAGAGAAGTTGGATAGGGGATGATTGGTCCAGTTGTACTAGGCAACTCCAGGAAAAGCCAGAGGTGTGACAATGAAAAAGATATTCTTTAGGAGAGGGGCGATATCTTCATAGTACTTTGTGGAGCAAATTGAAGGTTTGGCAGAGGAGTGAAGAGGAAACTCTTTTCCTCTAAGACTGACACCCTGGAACAATATCTCTAATATTGTTTGGGCTTGATAATATCTCTAAGCATTTGTAACTCAATAGTTCCATGGCTCATTTTCTCTCTTTTTCTAATTCCTTAGTAAACATTTTTAACCCTTGACCTTGTCTTGGTTGGGAAAATAAGAGAAGGGGACTTTAATAGTTTAAAAGATAAAGCATGGTCATTTAGTTGGTTTTTTGTTTTGTTTTTGAGAAGAGATTTAGTATGGTAACAGAGGAGAAAAGTTCCAAATTGTACTTCTGCATATGCAGATAACAAATAACCCAAATACAGGAAATCTTTTAAACATGATATCCATGGAATATACTCACAGGGAATTTGATATAGTCAATAAAAGGTCATTAAGATTGCCTTGCTTCTGTGAGTGCCCAGTTAAGATAAGATGACATAAATTTGTTTGGGATTATTTCATTATATTTCTCATCCTCTTTTAGTGGGTATGCATGACAGCCCTTTCACAGAGGATGGGGAAGACTGCACAGGTATATGTAATAGTCTTCTGGCAAAGGCTGTAGTACATGTCAAGTCTGAGCCTGGCCATAGAAAGTGAAAGCCTGATAAAATCTGCGGTCTCTCTGCCTAGTTCTCTTTCACAGGTCTGGAAGGAGGTAGCTCTTGATAAATTCTACCTTTGAAAAAGATGATATGTTCATTGTAACCAGGAAACTTTGCATAGATCCACAATTTCAAGAAAACATGTGGTCTCCAGCCCTCCTGGAACGGACCTTTCCAGATCCTGCTGACCAATCATACTGCTATCAAGGCTGCCTAGTGGATGATCTAGATCCTGTTCTTCTGGTCCTGATATCTTGCAGAGTAACTATTCCCCTGAAAGATGTTTTACTGACCCAATGTTGTTGATCTTCTTGCTTCATCTGTTGGTTCTTTTTTAAGCAACTATATCCTTTTAATCCTTTGTTATAAGGAAAGTAATTTTTAATTTAATTTGTGGTCCACAAATTATTTTTTTATTTGAATCAGAAGCCTGAATCAATAGAGCCTGAATTAGGCATTGTACATAATATGATTACTTAACAAAAATTATGCTAATAACTTGATAGCAATACTGGAGTACCCCAGGAAAGGAAAATAAATGAGGAAAGCCCAAAATCATAAGATCACAGATTTGGAGCTGAGACTTTACCCAGTCCAATTCATCTATTTTACAAATAAAAAAAGACAGGTTAATAACTTTCCCAAGGTCACACAGGTGGCAGAATGAGATATAATCTCAATTCCTATGACACCAAAATCACCAAGGACAAAAAACAGAGAGAATGAAATGTCAAAGGGAAGTTGTTTCAGATTCAAAAGAGGCATCTCCTATTTTTAGAAAGGGTTGAAGTTTTGATAACTCAATTGCTTATTAAAAGTCCAGTAAGATCACGAGCTTCCCCAGAACACAGAATGATTCAAGACCCTTTTCTCTAGCCAATCTGAGAAGAGAACCTTAGCGTATATGCATCTTGGGGGCTGAGGATGTTCAAATCAAATAAGTTTCTTGCTCACAGGTTTCAGGTAATCTGGTGATTCTTAAATTATCCCTCCTTGATTTTTTTCCTGATCAATTGTTTTTGATATGTGAAACCTACATTTTCTTCTATAATTTCAATGTTTTGCCTTTGTTTTAATATTTCTTGCTGTTTCATGGAGTCATTAAGTTCTTTTTAGACTACTCTAATTTTCAAGGAATTAGTTAACTTGGATAAGGTTTTGCATCTCTTGTACTAAACTGATAATCTTCTTGCCAGATTTTCCCTATGAAGTTCAAATTTCTTTTCCAATTCTTTCCTTTATTGCTCTTATCTCATTTAAAATGTCATTTTTAATTTAAAAGGAAAAAAACCCCTTGTTTTATTTCTTCTAAGAATTCTAATCTATTTCATCTTCAAGTTGTGATTTTCTTTGAAATTGGCTTGTGGGCGTTATGTAATTTTTCTTCCCTATTGTGTTTGTACCGTGGGCATTCTTGGCATCATGATTGCTCTTTTTTCTATTCATTCTTTCTTTGGATTTTATTTCCCAGATTGGGACTTGTGTTTAGTTCTAGAATCTGTGTTCTTCTGACAGGACTCTTGTGGCTTGAATGATCCTGGTCTGTTTTATCTGGGGTCCTGTCTGTGCATCCTTTGGTGAATGCTTTAAAGACCACAGGGATGACAAGCCAAACAGCTGCAAAATTTGGTGAATTTTATGAGGACAGATCAAAGTTATGGCCTGAGACCTGATATACTGGCTTTTCTAAGCTCCAGACCTTGGTTTATATCTAGGCATCATAGATGCAGTTGCCCTAGAGTGGCACACTCTAGAAGACTTTGTACTACTGTCCTGGGTCTAGGGTTAAGTCTACCACCTTCTCTGATCTACCCTATGCTGCACTATTGACCCAACTTTATTTGGGACCCTAGAGCCTGAGAGTCTGATTCCAGTCTCTCTGGAAAACCCAGTGTCCCCATCCTTTGTGTATTTCTTGCATCTATCACTTGCCTGCCAGTAGAATTTGTGATCTTGGACTAGAAAGATGCCCCATTGAATGACTCTTATTCACTACCAGATCTCTCTGTCTTCCTAGTTTCATTCGAGTACTTGTATCAAGAGTTGTACAGTACTGCTTCCTTCTATTCCACAACCTTGGCTTGTCTTACGTATGAATGGTTTGTTTTTTAAAACAAAATTTATTTTGTTTTTTACAACATTTAATTTTCTTTTTATTTCTCCTCCCCCCTCTTAGAGGACCATCCCATAAGACATTTTTAAAGAGAAAGAGAAAGAAGAGAGGCGAAAATGGCAAAACTAATAATTCATCAAAAAAGTTTGAAAATATATGCAATATTGTGTATTTTGGACCTACCACCTCTACAAAAGAGTGGGGTGAGATGTCTTCTCATATCTTTCCTTTGGGGCCTGAGGAAAATTAATATTATGCGGTATCATTTGATCCTTTTCCCCATTTTATCAAAATGCCATCTCTTAGCCTAGTTCAAAAGGAGATCTTTTTTCAGTTGAAACCAAGGCATGGTTGAGGAATGCTATCACTCCTAGCCCCTGTATTACCAGGACACTGACGGCAACTATAAATATGCCAACATAGTTCTGAATCACAAATTATAACAGACTCCCTATTATAGAAGGCAGAAGAAAAATATTTATTCAAATATCAGAAAGCCCCATCCCAACACCAGAAAGCCAAATGCATCATAGTAACTAACAAGTCAATGCACATTATCACTTCAGGGAATACTTCCATTCCCAAGTTTCCTCCCACCCCCACTTCACTGGGGCCTTCCTCCAACCAAGTACTCACAATCTTAGCTGTCTACTTGCAGGTGTCTTCTCTCTCCCTCCATGCTAACTGCTTTCACCAACTTCCTCCCAGCTCTGTTCCCCCTATTCAGCAAGCTTCTCCCACTACATGTGACTTAGGCTTTCATGTGGTTTAAGCAGGTCATGTGGGTCTATTAATGGGTGAGAAAGATCTACAAATTAAGCAAAAATACATTATCAATACATTAGGCTCCAAGATCTTTCTTATCCATTACATAGGTGTCAACAGAACTTTACAACAATATAACACAGATCACAAAAAATAAGCAGAAAAAAATCTTAGGGTTAGGCTTGAACACAAACACCTCATCCTTCCCCCCTCAACCAAAGACTAAAATCTTGGGGTAAGGGCAAAGGTATCTTCTTCTATAGCTACTTCCTGCTTACATTGGACATAGAGCTGTCCCTGCCGCAAGAGGTCCCATTCAAGGGGTCAGTTTTCTAGCTGGCATCTGGAGCTCAGCTGATTCCAGGTCCAGGGCTGACACATCACAGTCATGGACAAGGCATGATGTCTGGTTTAAGTGATCAGGAATCTGCAAGTGGAGGATACTAAGCCTGCAGGAAACAGATTTAGCGAACAAATTTAATAGAAATAAAAAATAGACAAGGAGACAATAACCAGAAGCAGGATAGATATAGGGTTAGCCATGATTCTGGAGTCCATGAACCCACTATCATAGCCTCATTCACAGTAGAATATATGACTTAAGGGTAGAATTTGGTAATCATCTTCTCCTGAATAAATAAGTTATGGTATTATCTTTCCCATGTGCTATAATTTCCACAGCCTTTGTAACATCATCTGATTTCCATTTTACCCAAACCTATAGTTCCTCTGCTAGTGATTTTATGAGAGTCAGTTTTCAAAGGTGATATTGTTTCATAAAGAATAATAATCACTTCAACTATTCTATCATTTTAAAAAACTTTTGAGTTCTTCAATTAAATTTTGGAATGTCACAATAATTTCTCCTTGATAATTAGAATCTATCACCCCTGTCAATACATGTATTCCTCAAGCTACTAATCCTGATTTAGGTAATATCCATCCAAGATGATTTTTTAGAGATTCTCATATATATTCTAGTAGAGATTTTTCTTGTTTCTTTTCTGTCCAACCAAAAGTCCACTAACCAAAGCAAATCATATCCTGCCAAACCAGGTGTCCTAGGATACAGGACTGAGACATCTGGCTTCACAGTCCAATACCCTTTATTTGGAATTGTATGAGTTTGTTGTTTTCTAATTTGCAGATTGGTAGTCATCATTCTGGCTAGAGGTGTATTTTCTCCCAATATGTATTATTCAAATTACATAAATCAATGAAAATCTTTCCAGTGTTGATAAGAATTATTAGAACTTAACTTCCTTCTTTCTTTTTTTTTTAATCAGATTGACCAAAGGTTTATCAATTTTATTAGTTTTTTCATAAAACCAACTATTGATTTTATTTATTAATTCAATAGTTTTCTTAATTTCAATTTTATTAATCTCTCCTTTGGTTTTCAGTATTTCTAATTTGGTATTTACTTGGGGATTTTCAATTTGTTCTTTTTCTAGCTTTTTCAACTGCAAGCCTAAGTCATTGATCTCCTCTTTCTCTATTTTATTTATGTAAGCATTCAGAGATATAAAACTTCCCCTAATAACTGCTTTTGCAGTATCCCATAAGTTTTGGTATGTTGTCTCACTATTGTCATTCTCTCGAATAAAATTGTTGATTGTTTCTATGATTTCTTCTTTAACCCAACCCTTCTTTAGAATTAGATTATTTAGTTTCCAATTGATTTTTGGTTTCTCTTTCCATGGCCTTTTATTACATGTAATTTTTAATGCATTATGATCTGAAAAGGATGCATTGATTATCTCTACCTTTCTGCACTGGATTGTGAGATTTTTATGTCCTAGTACATGGTCAATTTTTGTAAATGTTCCATGTACCGCTGAGAAAAAAGTATATTCCTTTCTATTCCCATTTAATTTTCTCCAAAGATCTATCATATCTACCTTATCCAGAGTTTTATTTACCTCCTTAACCTCTTTCTTGTTTATTTTGAGGTTGGATTTATCGAGTTCAGAGAGGGGGAGGTTGAGGTCCCCCACTAGTATAGTTTTGCTATCAATTTCTTCCTTCAACTCCCCCAACCTCTCCTCTAAGAATCTGGATGCTATACCACTTGGAGCATACATGTTTAGTAATGATATTGCTTCATTGTCTATGGTGCCTTTTAGCAGGATATAGTTTCCATCCTTATCCCTTTTGATTAGATCTATTTCTGCTTTTGCTTTGTCTGAGATTAGGATTGCTACTCCTGCCTTTCTTACATGAGCTGAAGCACAATATATTCTGCTCCATCCTTTGATCTTTATCCTATGTGTATCCCCCCGTTTCAAATGTGTTTCTTGTAAGCAGCATATTGTTGGATTATGGCTTTTAATCCATTCTGCTATCCGTCTCCGTTTTATGGGAGAGTTCATTCCATTCACATTCACAGTTATGATTACAATCTGTGTATTTCCCTCCAACCTCTTTCCCACCATTTGTGCTTTTAGCTCTCCCGTCTCCCTTCCCCTCCTCAATAGTATTCACTTTTCTCCCCCTCCTCCTGCAGCCTTCCCCTCCTTCTTTTGACCCCCCTCCCTTTTAGTTCCCTTTACTCTTATTGCTTCTTTCCTCCCTTTTAGCCACCCTCCCCTTTCTTCCCCCTTCCCCTCCTACTACCTATAGAGCTAGTTAGGCTTATCTACTTAAGATTATTGTTCCCTCCTTTGAACAAATCAGATGAGAGTACCTCTCAAACAATGCTCATCTCCCTCCCCTCCTTCCCTCTACTATAGTTTTGTACTTCTTCCTGTGATATAATTTGCCATTTTCTGCTTCCCCCTTTCCACACCTCCTATTACATTCCCTTCTCATACTTAAATCATATTTTTGACATGACATCATTTACTTTATGCCCGTTCCCTCTACATATATCCCTTTTATCATAATAGCTGCACAGTTCTCAAGATTAACAGGTATCATCTTCCCTTATAGGGAGGTAAACAGTTTGCCCTAATTGAGTAGCAAGTTTTTGTTTTTGTTTTTTCCCCTCTGTTTACCTTTTTATGATTCTCTGGAGACCTGCATTTGAAGATCAAATTGTCTATTGAGTTCTGATGTTTTGGTCAGAAAGCTCTGGAAATCCCTTATTTCGTTGAATGACTTTCTCCTTGCCTGAAATGTTATGCTGAACTTTGCTGGGTAGTTGATCCTTGGTTGAAGTCCCAACTCCTTTGCCTTACGGAATATTGGGTTCCAATTCTTTCGATCTTTTAATGTAGAAGCTGCAAGGTCCTGTGTGATCCTGACTGTGTGTCCTTGATATTTGAATTGTTTCTTTCTGGCTGCTTGTAGTATTTTCTCCTTCACTTGATAGCTCTGGAATTTGGCAACAATATTTCTTGGGGTTTTGAGTTTGGGATCCCTTTCGGGAGGGGAACGGTGGATTCTTTCGATGACTATTTTGCCCTCTGAGTCTAGTACTTCTGGACAGTTTTCCTTGATGATTTCCTGGAAGATATTGTCCAGACTCTTTTCTTCATCATGGGTTTCTGGCAGGCCAATAATTCTTAGATTTTCTCTCCTGGATCTGTTTTCCAGGTCAGTTGTTTTTCCAATTAAATATTTTACATTTTCTTCTATCTTTTCATTCTTTAGATTTTGTTTGACTGATTCTTGTTGCCTCATTGAGTCATTAGTTTCTACTTGCCCAATTCTAATCTTCATCGTAGTGTTTTCTTCAGTTAGCTTTTCCATCTCCTTTTCCATCTGACCAATTTTTCCCTTTAAGGAGCTATTTTCTCCATTTAATTTTTGTACTTCTTTTTCCAATCGACCAATTTTCCCAGTTAGGTTTTGGGTTTCCTTTTCCATCTGATCAATTTTCCCAATTAGGTTTTGGGTTTCCTTTTCCATTTGATTAGCTCTTCCTTTTAGGGAATTATTCTCTCCAGTTAATTTTTGAACTTCCTTTTCCATTTCTTCAATTTTCTTTTTCAGGGTGATGTTCTCATCAGTGAATTCTTTTTTTATAGTTTTAAAATCATTGGCCAGTTTTTCTTTTATATCCTTCTTCAGACGTTCCAGGTAATCTAGTTGTGCTTGGGAGAAATTCATAGTCCCATCTGAGGTTTCAGATGGAAGTACAGTCTCAGCTCTAACCTCTTTGGTGTTTGTGTTTTGGTCCTTATCCCCATAGAAAGATTCTATGGTTTTTTCACTTTTCGTCTGCTTTTTCCGATTCATGATGTTGGCTGAGTGTTGTAGCTTTTGGTTCTTTCAGTCAGAAGGTACAGATCTTTAAGTTGAGCTGATGTGTGTCTGGGCTAAAAGCAGGCTTTTGTTTTTTGTTTCCCCGATCAACCCTGGGGTTAGCTTGTTAGGTGTGTGGGAGGTGTGGTCTGGTCTCAAGCTATCTCCTCAGCTGACTTGAGGCAAAGGCAAGGTCAGGGGATGGTAATCCCTGCTTCCCTATTGTCTTCCCTTTTCCCCTGGAGGGCTGGGGCACGCCTAGAAGCTAACGCGTGTTCCCGCCCCTCCTGGGGCTCGTCTCCTGGCTCTGAGGCTTGCCTGGGTCTCAGTGCGAATTTTCTCTGCCCTGGGTCATCTGTCCCTCCAGATCGCCTCCACCACAGTAGGAAGAATCCCCCTGTGCCACTTTTCCAGCCTCTGGTGTTATGAGACCACCCGCCCCCTTCTGCTGTTCCCGCTGATCCAGGATTAATCTGGGGAAGAATTTTATGGTTCCCTCAGGGTCATCAGGGGGGAGGAGAGAGCACTTACTGATCACTCTGCCATCCCAGTTCCTGGAAGTTCAAGTAGTGACCCACCGAAGTCTGTCTTCAGGCTGAAGATTTCAAGGGCTGCTGCGCTGATGTCTGGCACTCAGTGGCTCTCACCGGCTCGGCCTGGCATATCTCCTGCTCAGCTGGTCTCGCCCGCCACTCTCGGGCTCCTCTGGTCCCCTCCGCCCTGCAGCGCGACCCTGCTGCGCTGTGCGCCGGGGTCTTACCCCCGCGGAACAGATCCCTCCCGTGGACCCTCCGGTCCAGCCTGGGCTCCGAATCTGTCAAAGTCCGTCACCCCCTGGATTTTACACCTCCAAAGTCTGGTCAGACTCTCCCCCCAGATATATCCAGAGGAGTTTTTCCAGGAGCTTAGGTGAGTCGTTGCTTTCACTCCGCCATCTTGGCTCCGCCCCCCTAGAACTTAACTTCCTTAGCTGTTCTTTCAATAATCTCTTCAGTCTTTCAATGAACTCAGAGACTTGTGGATAATAGGGAATAAGATATGTCCATTCTATGTTGTTTAATAAATAATATCTGTTCATTTCATTATCTTTGAAATGTGACCCATTGTCACTCTGAATCTGCAGTGGGGTTCGATAATGTAGACTTATGATACCTAGAGTTTTGCAGGTGTTTTCCTGGGTTGCATTCTTATAGAGACAAGAAACTAGTAAACCTGAATAGGTGTCATATACATTTGCATCCTTTATCTTAGGGTAGGGGTCCAATATAATCTATTTGACAAATTTGGGCTGGTACTTTTCCCTTTGCTGTCTCTCCAGTTATTACCCAAGGAACAGTTAATTCCTTTTCTAATTGACATACATAACATTACTCTGTTACTTATTTTAACAATGAATGAGAGATACTAACACCTGAGTCTTGTGTCCACTGGTGGGTGGTCTGGACACCTAAATGTCTGCCACTTGATGGACCCATTTTACTAGTACCAGCTCATCAGTTGGTGTCAGAGCAGGGATACAATATGTTGAGTAGCAATCTTTACTAGTTGATCAGCATGTGCATTGTACTCACAGTCTGGCATGGTGAGGATCACATGAGCATCTACATGAAAAACTAACAAATTAGTAACCAAAGACATGCCCCATATATCTTCCCGTAATTCTTTGACCCGGATTTGTTTGCCACGAATTTTCCAGTTTTGATTTTTCCACATGGGCATCCATGTAGCTAACCCATTAGCTACAGCCCATGAATCAGTGAATATATGATATTGTCCTCTTTGTTATGTTTAGATAACTTGATGTACTGCCATAAATTTAGTATATTGACTACTTCTACCTGTCTCAGCGCTTTCCAAAGTCTGCCTAGTACATGGGTTATAGTCTACCACTTTCCAGTGGTTAAACATATTAAACAATTCTATATTAAACAATACAGGATGGGCATATCTTATTCCTTGTTATCCACAAGTGTCTGGGTTCAATGAAAGAATGAACGGATTATTGAAAGAACAGTTAAGGAAGTTAAGTTCTAATAATTCTTATCAACATTGGAAAGATTTTTTGTCATTGATGTATATAATTTGTGGCCCAAATATTTTGCATCTTAGTAAACCATGCATGTCTCTTTTGCTCTTCTCTTAATCCATCATATCCCTCATTCCATTTTGCCAAGGACTGTACCAACTATTGCTTTGGTTCAGGGGGTGTATCATTTCCTTCAGTTTCTATGTTTGCTATACATTCATGTAAAGCAGAAACTCTGTTCTTGTCAGTTTTAGATTTATTTTGAATATACCATTTCCATTTAATTTTTCTAGCCTCTTGTGCATGTCCAATTCTATGATAAGCTGGGGTACTCGTTACCCAGGTCATAATTGGGATTCTAGGTCATCATGCCCCAGAATTAGTTGTTCAGTCTCTACCAAAGCCCAATATGCAGCTAACAACTGTTTTTCAAAAGGGCTACATTGAACTCCAGGTGAAGGGAGGTTCCTACACTAAAATTCTAAGGGTACATTTCAGTTTTGTTGTTTTTGCCACAAACTCCAGTTTGCATATTCATCCTGTGCAGTCACTTCTAATTCTACCAGGTCACTTTGCATAAGTCATATATCTAGGGCCAATTGTATAGCAGCCTTTACTTCTTCAAAAACTTTACATTGTTCAAGACTCCAATCAAATTCTTATTTTTTTTCTAGTAACTTTATATAAAGGTATCATAATCTGTGCCAGATGTGAAATGTGGTGCCTTCAATATCCAAATAATCCTATAAACTTTTGTGTTTCTTTCTTATTGGTAAGGATAGGAAAATCCTGAATCTTTTGTCAGTCTTATAAGAAAATCCCTCACAGATCTCTATTCCATTACTTACCATTTTTTTTTAGTTTGAGCTGGCCCTTGAATTTTTATAGGGTTAATTTTCCACCCTTTGCTTTTCATATGCTCAATTAAAAGTGTCAAACTCTTCTCCACTTCTTTTACATTTTTTCCCTGTATCATAATATCATCTATGTAGTAGGTAAACTGCATATCAGGTGGCACTAATATACTCAAATTTTCAACCACAATCCTATATCAAATAGTGGGGCTATGTAGATATCTTTGTGGCAAGCACATAAAAGTATAATGTTGGCCCTGCCAAGTGAAAGCAAATTGGTCCCATTGCTTAAAATCTATTGGGATGGTAAAGAAAGCATTGACTAAATTCAATAAGTGTACAAAGTCCCATCATATTTCTAGGTCCTTTCTATTTAGGTAATGGTATCTGGAGCAGTAGCATACAAAGGAGGAGTCATCTTATTCAATTTTCTATAATCTACTATCATCCTCCATGTCCCATCTGACTTTCGTACTGGTCAGGCAGGATTATTCCAAGGAGTAGTTGTAGGGACTAACACTCCTGCCTCAATACATTCCTTTACAGTATTGATAAAAGTTGTCTGCCAACTCTGGCCTTAGCACGGCAGGTAGAAAATCCCATTCTGTGATCAAAACACAAAAAAATGTACAAAATGTACAAAAACAACTGCAAAAGATGATTCCACTCAACAACAGCACATGGAACATGTGCACACTTATAAACAACACAAAATCAGTAGACCTGAAAGGTGAACTACTCTTGTTGAAAGATAATTCAACAGGTATCACATCCAAATAGCTGCTGTGAGTGAAACAAGGCTGGCAAATGAAGGCCAGCTTACTAAAGTCTGAGTTGGATACATATTTTTATGGAGTGGCCACAGTGAAGGTGAGTGCCATGAAACTGGCATAGATTTTGCAATCGAATCTAACCTAGTCAGCAGCTGGTATGCATGCCAAAAAAAAGTGAATGACAGGCTCATGAAAATGCCATTGTCACTCACAGGAAAACATCATATGACCAGTATCAGTGCCTATGCTCCTTCCATGATGAACCCTGATGAGGACAAAGAAAAATTTTATGAATACCTAGAGATCCTTATCATCAACGTGCCAAAAGAGGACAAACTTATAATTCTGTGTGACTTTAATGCTAGAATAGGCTCAGACTACCAGACTTGGCAGGGAGTCCTAGGGAGGAATGGAGTTGGAAACAGCAACAGCAATGTTCATTTAATATTGAAGACTTGTGCATTGCATGAACTACTCATCACCAGCACTGTTTTCTATTTACCTAAATGCAGTAAAACTTCATGGATACACCCTCGCAGCAAACATTAGCATCTAACAGACTATGTGATTCTAAGTAGAAGAGATAGACAAGATGTGAGAATGACAAAGGCAATATGTGGCACAAAGTGCTGGACTGATCATAGACTTATCTTTTCCAAGCTAAATATTCACATTCATCAAAAGTGCCAGTTCCAAGGCAAAATGACTACCAGAAGAATTAATGTCGACAAATTAGAGCTTTTCTCTGAGAATGAACAGTTTTTTGCTAATTTGGAGGGAAAGTTGAGCCAACACCCAGTTGACAACAGTGGAGCAGAGAAGGAGTGGGCAGCTTTCAGGGATTTGGTGTACAGCACTGCATTTGTTCATCTGGATCAGAACACTTGCAAACACCAGGAATAGTTTGATGAAAATGATGGGGAAATTCAGAAGCTGCTACATGAAAAATGAGAACTCCACAGGATTTACCAGCAGGATAGTTCATCCATCTCTAAGAAGGCAGCAGTTAACTCCATCAAAAGTAAAGTACAAACAAAGCTTAGAGAGACGCAGAACTCCTGGCTAAGTAAGAAGGCAGATGAAATTCAGTTTTATGCTGATAATAACAATCCAAAGAGACTTTATGATTCCCTGAAAGCTATTTATCAACCAAAAACCTATGGTGCACCACAACTACTCAGTGCTGATGGAGCCACATTGATCAGCGATAAGGGCATGATCCTAGAGAGATGGGTTGTACATATCAATAGTGTTCTCAACAGACCATCTTCAATCAATGCTGAGGCCACTGACCAATTACCTCAGGTTGAAGCAAATCCCTCCTTAGCTGAACTTCCAATTGAAGAATAGGTTTTGAGTATCATTAGGCTCCTTTCATGTGGCAAAGCAACTGGTGCCTATTATATTCCAGCTGAGATTTACAAGGAAGTGGGACCATTGTTCATACAAGAGCTGACTGAAATTTTCCAGGTTATAAGGCAAGAGGAGGTTGTCCCTCAGGAGTTCAAAGATGCCTTCATCATCCATCTCTATGAAGGTAAAAGAAATAGATTGTCCTGAGATAAACGGGGCGGGGGGGTGGGGCTCTCTCTTAGTCAGTGCTGACCAGATTCTTGCCAGAGTCCTCCTTAACAGGCTGATTCTTCGCTTGGAAGATGGTCATCTACCTGAGAGCCAGTGTGGCTTCAGAAAAGGCTGAGGAACAGTTGATATGGTGTTTACTGCCTGACCAATGGAGCAGGAAAAATTCCAGGAGCAGAACAGAGGTCTGTACACAATGTAGATCTGACCAAAGCCTTTGACATTGTTATTAGTGAGGGCTTACGGAAAATTATGTCAGAATTTGGTTGCCCAGAGAAGTTCATTAGTATCATACCTCAATTTCATGACGGCATGTTTGCCCTTGTTCTGGATAGTGGACAATGCTCTCGTGTCTGCCCAGTCACCAATCAAGTGAAACAGCTGTGTGCTTGCTCTCATGCTTTTTAGAATGATGCTTTCAACCATGTTGTCAAATGTTTTCAATGAGGATGAACACAGCATCCCAGTCAACTACCATACTGATGGTAAATTCTTCAATTTGAAAAGGCCAAGACCAAAGTGAAAGGAGTGTTGGTGCATGATTTTCTATTTGTGAATGATTGTGTACTCAGTGCAGCCTCTGAAGCTGAGATGCAACAAAGTATGGATCAATTATCTGCTGCCTGTGCTAATTTTGGCCTAATAATTAATATCAAGAAAACAAAGGTGTTCCATCAACCACCACTATGCCATGTACATATAGAACCATCAGTTACAGCAAATGGAGAAGTTTTGAATGCTGTGGATAAGTCCACTTAGCTTGACAGGTTACTTTCCGGGGATGTACATATTGACAACGAGGTTGACACGTATTGCCAGAGCTGGCTCAGTGTTTGAGAGGCTCTGAAGAAAAGTATGGAAGAGAAGATGTATTTGACTACTCAACTGAAGGTCTACAGAGCTGTTGTGTTGACCTCAATGTTGTATGCCTGCGAAACATGGACAGTTTACCAGCACCATGCCAGGAAACTGAATTGTTTCCATTTGAACTCTTAGGAAGATTCTGAAGATCACCTGGCAGGATAAGGTACCAGACCCTGAGGTCCTTGCTCAAACTAAACTGCCAAGCATTCAAACTATGCTTCAGAGAATGCAACTCTGAAGGGTTGGCCACATTTTTCAGATGCAAAATGTACACTTGACAAAGACTATTTTATGGAGAACTCATATGGGACAGGTGATCACATGTTGGTCAGAAGAAGCAATACAAGGACACTCTCAAGATCTCTCTCAAGAACTTTGGATTTCATTGTATGACAGGGGAGACACTGGCAGAGGACCAGTCAGCATGGCATCCCCACATCAAAAAGGGTGCTCTGCTCTATGAGCAAAGCAGAATTGAGACAACACAAAGGAAGTGTAGGGTGCACAAATTTGGAGTATCCACCCCAAATATTCACATGAACTATCTGTGGCCAATTGGTGGTAGAGCATTCTGAGCTCGTAGTGGTCTGACTGGCCACAGTTGGACATATTGAAACTTGACTTTATCATGGTGATGCCATTTTGGTCCTTCTCCAGAACAAAGAACCACAACCAATTTCATCTTACCCACCTGGCACACAATATTGCTTTAAAGTAATTACTTCAGAAGATTCAGGTAAGGTGATTGGGTTCATTTTTATTTTACTCATTAAAACTATTAATTTCTACCTTCCTTATTGCATGTAGGTGTCTCCCCTCAGGCAAATTTGAAATCTTACCTCTCAATAAATGTATTTGTGAACAGGCACAATTGCCACAGTATATTCTTTCCTAGGCAATTGTTCTATTTTCATCATTAGTTTGATTTGTCTGGCTGATATTTCAGCCCTTCCGTCCCAGTCCTGTGATGGTGATAGGAGTTCCATGTCTAAACTTATTATGGTTTCTTTTATAGAAATAATTAAGTAAACATAATTATCTAAGGGAGGCCTCTACCCCAGTATCCATTATGCCTTAGTTACAGTATTTGATCTGTTTTTTCCAATGTATGATCAAATTGATATGGGGTCTGTAGTCCTGTCTGTGTATTTCTTTAATCAGAGTTGGAGCTCTGCCAAATTCCTATTCTCCCTGAAGATGTGACAAAGGGTGCAGGAGGATCTGTAGGGGCAGTTCTTACTTATCTATTCCACCTAGTATCAAGTTCCTTTTCTTAGTACATTTTGTATAGCTCATTAGTTGGAATACCATCTATTCTTTCAAAATCTAGCCCTGCTCTTAATAGAGCAGTGAACAATTCTTTTCTTTTCATTCTATTCTGACTTTGAATCTGCTATTTACTCTTCTCTTTAGAAGGAAATTTATCTTTTCTCTAGTCCTCTAAGTCACATGACTGTGAAATCTTATCTAGCACCTCCAAAAGAGGGTGCCCTATCTCCCCACTTAGTAGAGTCAGAATCAGATACTTGTAAGCAGGAGGAGCCATCTTGTCCATGATATTCCTATGGAAAACTGCTAAGGGGGTATCATAGTACACATCTGTGTTTCTGATCATTATGGCAGTCTTCATTGCCTCCTCCTTTAACTTTCTCATACACATCCAAGGTAAATACCAGAGTTTCTCTCCACTAGGCCACATAGAGTCAGTAGCATATTGCTTATTACATCCATCTGCTGCTAAAGCTAATGTATTGGTTGCATCGTTGCCTCGTTGCATATGGAAATCTCTAAAAACTTGTTGTTCTAAATGATTTTGTCTAATACCTATGAATTTCAAGCAATCCATACCATCTATTAATACTCCTCCAGTTCCTTCATCACTGATTCTCACCATCCAAGATGTTGACAATTTTCCCATCCTTTAGGTGAACCTACTCAAAATATTTGTGACCTCCTGCTGAGTAAAATCCTCAATTATCTCCCTAAACACTGTGCTGCCTCCCTGTTTTTGTCTTAGTTTTGGGAGTGCTTCTTCCTGAGATGTCTTCCTCTCTAACATTGTTTCATTTTTTTCCTCTGACTTTGTTACATTTTTCTCCCATGCACTTTCCTGGAAGTTGTTACCACGGCAACTAGGCTGGGTCTATACAAAGATTGCATGTATACTTCTTTTGTCAGTCTTTTGTTTCTTCTCCTGAGCTAAATGAACAGCCTTGCTGTTTTAAAGAGCATAAATGTTGAGAATTTCCATTCAAACTAGCTAACTGTTCTTCCATCTGAATGTTTTTTCCTTCAGTAGCTTATCTGTGGTTTTACACATAATACAGCAGCCTGTTAATAAAATCCAGCCTCTCCTACACACTCCTGCTAGTTCCTTCCCTGGTTTTATTGGTATTCCTTGCAAACATCTTTCCAGATCTCTACATTCTCTCTTCCATAACCTTGGTTCCCAGTTTTCACAGGGTTTGGTGTTTTTAGTCCATTCCCTAGCTAGGGAAGAATAGAGTAAATCCTCCCATCATGGGATATCCATTTCTTCCTCTAAAGTCCTTCTGCCTCCAAATGGAGATTTTATACCCTGTGATCCTCTTAGTGATGCCAAATGCATTGCCAAGGCAATATACACAGCACTGATGGCAATTATTAATATGCTGGCATAGTTCTGAATCCCAAAATATAACAGATTCTCCATAAAGAAGACAGAAGAAAACAGTTATTCAAATACCAGAAAGCTGAATCCCAACACCAGAACACCACCCATTCAGTGAGCTCCTCCCACCACAAGAGACTTAGGCTCCATGTGATTTAAGCAGTTTGCACAGGCCTATTAATGGATGGGAAAGATCTTCAAATTAAGCAAAAATACATGAACAACACAGCCCCCTTCATCTACTTGTTAACCAGTTTAAAGTGGACACCATAACCAGAAAAGAGCTTGGGCTAGATCCTCCCCACAGAACTACTATCCTGTCCTTGCTTTTCCTCGTCAAACTTAGGAGTGACTTGGTCTCCAAGGAAAGGTCAGATTGGGGGAGGGAGTGAGTGGAAACCTGATTAACATGGATTTTATTTTTCTAGCTGCAATTACTAGAGGCAGCTAGGGTCTCATAAAGCAACTAGCATTTCTTGAAAGTAAGAGAAGGAAAATTTGGAACTCAAAAGCTTGTGAAATTGAAGGTTGTAAAATAAAATTTAATTAATATTTTAAAAAAGTAAGAGAAGGGCATAATTAGCTGCATCTGAGGGCCAGCCCACTTTCCCTAGCTGTAGAATAATCCTATCACCTGAGAATTGGTCCTCCCCAACTTCCCCTTCCCATAATAAAGTAATGGGGAAGAGCAAAATAACCTACCTCCTCATTAAAATATCTACCAGTTGAAGTTTCCTTGTCTCTTCCTGTGGAGCCCAAATTATGTGCCTTCAGGACAATCATAAGGAAGGCACATCCAGATTGAAAAGACCCTGTAGGCCCTCACTCTAGGTCTTTGGTCATTGAGATATACCATAGACCCATTTTCTTGGTTACTATTAGCCTCATCAATAAATTGATCATGCTGAGGTCCCTAACTATTGCCGAGGTGACAGAATGACCAGTTTACTAACAGTTTCATCTTGCTTTTAATAAGTGATATCTTGCCCTGGAGAATATTGCACTTTAGTATATTTTTATTTGCTACAATCCATGCTTGTTTGGCTTTTCTTAAATTCAGAAACGTTCCCTTTCAATGATTTGTGGATGTTCATTCCAATTATTGTATATATTGTTTTCTTCACTCTGTTTGCTTCACTTTACATCAGGTCATGTAAATCTTTCCAGACTTCCCAATATCCATCATATCTATCATTTTACATAATAAGATAATATTTCATTAAATTAATGTCACAGTTTGTTTTCATATTCCCTAATCTATAGAGGTTTACTTTATTTGTAAATCTTTTCTATTACAAAAAAATGCTGTTATAAATATGGTATAGGGAGACTTTTATCTTGTCAATGACCTCCTTCAGGTATATGGCCAGTAGTAGAATCTCTAATTCAAACAGTATTTTAGTCATTTTATTATTTGCATGATTCTTATTTTTTTTCCAAAATGGTTATATTGATTCACAGCACCACCAACAATTCATTAGTGTACTAATCTTTGCACAACCCTTCCAATAATGACTATTCTCATCTTTTGTCATCTTTGTAAACTTGTTGAGTGTGAGATAAAACTTGTGCATTGTTTTGATATGCATTTCTTTTACTGGTGACTTGAAGCATTCTTTCATATGATTAACAATAGTTTGCAACTCTTCTGATAACCCTTTGTTCTTAATCATTGGACATCAAAGCATAGTTTTGATTTACTTATGTGCATGTCTGTAAGTTGTCTGTGTATTTTTGATATCAGATTCTTATCTGAGAAATTTTATACAGATATTCTTTCCCATTTGAGGGCTTATTTTCTTAAACCTGATACATTAATATTATTTATGAAGAAGCTTTTTAGTTTCATGTAATCAAATTCATCTATTTCATCTTTTGTATTTTTAATTATCCTTTGGTCGATTAAGAATACATTTCCAATTCATGGCTGTGAAAAGTATGTGATATGGAAGTAGAGTAAAAATACTGAAATAGTAGGAAGAAGGATCAAGAGCTGAGCTCCCTACACAACACCCCTGCAAAGAGCAAGAAAATGTGCTAGATAAAATGCCTGTCAGGAAATCTAAGAAAAAATTCTGGTGAGATGTTTTCAAGCCTGAGACAGCAAAGGATGATAGAGAAGTCTATACTATTTCATGGTGTCAATTTCTCCAGAACAAGAAATTCATTTCTACTTGCTTACAGTACTGATAAAGTACACTGCTGTTCACTTCTCCTGCACACATTCAATTATTCAGAATGCCTAGATTTACAGAGTAACTAAAATGTTACTTTTAAATGGCTACTGACTTGGCAAAAATTTGAGTCCTTCAATATTTGTAAAGTTGTGTGGAATACTCTTTCTTCTAGTGTGTTTAGTTGACATCTTCAATAGTGGGTCCAGAAGAAGCACCTCTAGATGAGACTGCTTCCACCCCTGGGAAGTTACCAGGCATACCTGCTGGCATGTCCCCTGCACTTTGGTACAGCTTAGCAATGATGAGGTTGCAGACCTTCTCCAGTTCTTTCTGCTGACGTTTAAATTCCTCCATCACAGCAGTCTGGTTCTTATTCAGCCAGCTGTCCATTTTATCATATTTTTCAAGAATATTCTTTTGTTTTCATCACCAATTTTGCCTTGCAGTTTCCATACTCTGTAGTAGCCTTCATGTTGAAAGCATAAGATTCAAGAGAGTTCTTGGAAGATAGCTTGTCTCTATGCTTCTCATCAGTCTTCTATTTCTCAACCTCCAGGACCAAACACTCAATGTCTTCTTTGCTCAGATGACCTTTATCATTGATGATGGTGATCTTCTTCTTCTTGCCTATGCTGTTATCCACATGCATCAATGTCAAATGTTACTTCTATCTGAGGAACACCTTGGGTGCTAGCAGATTCTTGTGAGTTCAAACTTGCCAAGAAGGTTGTTATCCATTGTCATTGCTCTCTCACCTTCATAAATCTGAATAGGCATGCCAGGCTGGTTGTCTGAATCAGGTGGTAAAGATTTGTGTCTGCTTTGTGGGGATGTGGTGGTGTTACATTTAATCAGAACTATAGCAACTCCACCAACGGTTTCAATTCCAAGGTAAAGAGGAGTGATATCCAACAGCAAGTCCTGCACATTCTCAGTTTATGTCCAGACAGAATGGCAGCCTACACAGCTGCACCATAGGTAACAACCTTATCAGTATTGATACTCTTGTTGAGCTTCTTGCCATTGAGGAAGTCTTGCAGAAGCTTCTGGATTTTGTTAATGACAGTGGAAACACCCAGCAGGACAATGTCATGGATCTGTGATTTATCTAACTTGGCATCTCTTAAGACCTTTTCCAACAGTTCCATGGTGCCATGGAAGAGATCAGCAGTCAGTTCTTCAAAATGGATTCAGGTGCTATAGAAGGTATAGAAATTTATACCTTCACAGGAGTCAATATCAATATTGACCTGGATATTGGAAGAGAAGGTACATTTTGCACATTCACAAGTGGTCTGCAGTTGGTGAACAGTCCTCTTGTTCTTACTAATGTTCTTGTTGAGTTTTCACTTGAACTTAGTAACAAAATGGTTCACCATATGTTTATCAAAGTCCTTGCCACCCAAGTGGGTGTCCCTAGCTGTGGAGTTGACCTCAAAGATGCCATCTTCAATGGTAAGAACAGAGACATTGAAAGTACCATCTCCAAGGTCAAAGTTCAACACATTTCTCTTGGTACCAACCATTTTGTCCAAGCCATAAGCAACAGTTGCCTCATTGATGATTCAGAATACATTAAAACCAGCGATGGTCCCAGCATATTTGGTGGTCTGACATTGGGAATCATTGAAATTGGCTGGTACTATGACTATAGCATTTGTGACAGACTTCCCAAGGTAAGTTTCAACAATTTCTTTCATCTTGGTCAAGACTGTAGAAGATACTTTTTCTTTTGATCTCCCCTTTGTACTTCACTGGAACCTTATGTCTGCCTGCATCATTCACCACCATGAAAGGCCAGTGCTTCACATTTGATTGTACAACTGCATCATCAGATCTGTAACCAATCAGACATTTGGCATCAAAAACTGTGTTGATTCATTGTAACTTTATTTTTTGCAGCATCACTGAGTAAGTACTCTGTGTCAGTGAAGGTGATACAGTTTGGGGTGGTCCTGATTCCTTGGTCATTAGCAATGATCTCCACTTTTCCATGCTAGAAGACTTGCATACAGGAATAAGTGATGCCAAGATCAGTGCCAACTGTGGTTCCTTTCAACACGGTTGCTGGGGAGTTGAGGGTCATAGCTGACCACTGTGGAGAAAAAAGGACTACTGTTTTGCTGAGCAGACCTATATTTATTATTTTAAAGAAGGTCTATTTATTCCTACAGTTTCAAACATTAATAAACAGAAATGGGTGCCATATTTTATTAAAAACTTTTTCTATCTCTATTGATATTATCATGATTTTTGTCATTAATATGATTTATTAAGTTTACTGTTTCCCTAGTATTAAACAAGCCCTGAATTCTTGGTATAAATCCAACTATGTGAATAGTTCTGTGACATGTTGTTTTGTGGTAGATCATTGTTAATATTTTATTTAAATGTTTGCATTTATAGTCGATAGAGATATTGGCTATAATTTTTCTATGTTGTCTTTCCATCATTCATGTTTCAGTAATATATCTGTGTTAAAGAAGCAGTTTGTTAGATCCTTTCTTGTGCTATTTTTTGCAAATAGTTCACATCATGTTGGAATTAATTGTTGTTTGAATGTTTGATAGAATTCACTAGTGATTTCACCAAAGTTTTTTTCCTTTGGAAGTTCATTAATAGATTTTTCAATTTCTTTCTCTAAAATTGAATGGTTTAAATTTCCTATTTCATGTTCTGTTATTTTAGGTATGTTATATTTTTGTAATATTAATTTATTTCATGTAGGTTGTCAGATATATTTGCATAAAGCTAGGAAATAGTTTCTAATAATACCTTTTATTTGTTCTTCATTTATCTTTCTTTTCTTTTCTGTTCTTTTCATTCTTTTTTTTTTTAATTAAATTTATTTATTTAACTTTTAACTTTCATTTTCACAAAATTTTGGGTTACAAATTTTCTCCCCTTTTATCCCCTCCCCCCCCCAAACACCAAGCATTCTAATTGCCCCTATGACCAATCTGCTCTCTCTTCTATCATCCCTCTCTGCCCTTGTCTCCATCTTCTCTTTTGTCCTGTAGGGGCAGATAGCTTTCTATACCCCTTTACCTGTTTTTCTTATTTCCTAGTGGCAAGACCATTACTCGACAGTTGATCCTAACACTTTGGGTTCCAACTTCTCTTCCTCCCTCCCTCCCCACCCCTTCCCTTTGGAAGGCAAGCAATTCAATATAGGCCATATCTGTGTAGTTTTGCAAATGACTTCCATAATAGTTGTGTTGTATAGGACTAACTATATTTCCCTCCATCCTATCCTGTCCCCCATTACTTCTATTCTCTTTTGATCCTATCCCTCCCCATGAGTGTCGACCTCGAATTGCACTCTCCTCCTCATGCCCTCCCTTCTATCATCCCCCCCACCCTGCTTGTCCCCTTATCCCCCCACTTTCCTGTATTGTGAGATAGGTTTTCCTACCAAAATGAGTGTGCACTTTATTCTTTTCTTTAGTGGAATGTGATGAGAGTAGACTTCATGTTTTTCTCTCACCTCCCCTCTTTATCCCTCCACTAATGAGTCTTTTGATTGCCTCTTTTATGAGAGATAATTTGCCCCATTCAATTTCTCCCTTTCTCTTCCCAATATATTTCTCTCTCACTGCTTGATTTCATTTTGTTTTAAAGATATGATCCCATCCTATTCAATTCACTCTGTGCACTCTGTCTCTATGTATGTGAGCGTGTGTGCATGTGTAATCCCACCCAGTACCCAGATACTGAAATGTTTCAAGAGTTACAAATATTGTCTTTCCATGTAGGAATGTAAACAGTTCAGCTTTAGTAAGTCCCTTATGACTTCACTTTGCTGTTCACCTTTTCATGGTTCTCTTCATTCTTGTGTTTGAAAGTCAAATTTTCTTTTCAGCTCTGGTCTTTTCATCAAGAATACTTGAAAATCCTCTATTTCATTGAAAGACCATTTTTTCCCCTGAAGTATTATACTCAGTTTTGCTGGGTAGGTGATTCTTGGTTTTAGTCCTAGTTCCTTTGACTTCTGGAATATACTGTTCCATGCCCTTCGATCCCTTAATGTAGAGGCTGCTAGATCTTGTGTTATCCTGATTGTATTTCCACAATACTTGAATTGTTTCTTTCTAGCTGCCTGCAGTATTTTCTCCTTGACCTGGGAACTCTGGAATTTGGCCACAATGTTCCTAGGAGTTTCTCTTTTTGGATCTCTTTCAGGCGGTGTTCTGTGGATTCCTTGAATATTTATTTTGCCCTCTGGTTCTAGAATCTCAGGGCAGTTTTCCTTGATAATTTCATGAAAGATGATGTCTAGGCTCTTCTTTTGATCATGGCTTTCAGGTAGTCCCATAATTTTTAAATTGTCTCTCCTGGGTCTATTTTCCAGGTCTGTTGTTTTTCCAATGAGATATTTCACATTATCTTCCATTTTTCCATTCTTCTCTCTTTGTTCTGTGATTTCTTGGTTTTGCATAAAGTCCTTAGCCTCCATCTGTGCCATTCTAATTTTGAAAGAACTATTTTCTTCAGTGAGCTTTTGAATCTCCTTTTCCATTTGGCTAATTCTGCTTTTGAAAGCATTCTTCTCCTCATTGGCTTTTTGAACCTCTTTTGCCAATTGAGTTAGGCTAGTTTTCAAGGTGTTAATTTCTTCAACATTTTTTTGGGTCTCCCTTAGCAGGGAGCTGATTTGCTGTTCATGCTTTGACTTCATGTCTCTCATTTCTCTTCCCAGCTTTTCCTCCACCTCTCTAACTTGATTTTCAAAATTCTTTTTGAGCTCTTCCATGGCCTGAGCCCATTGGGTGGGCTGGGACACAGAAGCCTTGATTTCTGTGTCTTTGCCTGATGGTAAGCATTGTTCTTCCTCATCAGAAAGGAAGGGAGGAAATGCCTGTTCGCCAAGAAAGTAACCTTCTATAGTCTTATTTCTTTTCCCTTTTCTGGGCATTTTCCCAGCCAGTGACTTGACCTCTGAATATTTTCCTCACACCCACCTCACCTCCTGATCCTCCCAGCCCGTGTTTGTGGTCTGAGATTCAAATGCTGCTTCCAGCCTCAGGGCTTTTGGCGGGGGCAGGGCTGCTATTCAGTATGAGATTATGTTCTGGTGCTGAGGTCAGGGCAGGGCCACCTCTCAGGCTCAGTTCCCTCAGGGGTTTTATGCACAGACCTTCCGCAATGGATTCAGGCTCCTGCTGGCTTGGGGAGCCCCTGTCTGCAGCCGCCTCTCAGCTTCTACCTCCCGGGGGGGGGCCTGAATTATGGGGGCACCCCACTCCCCTCTCAACCCGCCAAAGAGACTCTCTCACCCACCCCTGTCACCTGTGGGTGGAGGGACTTGTGCGGCCGCTGGAGATCCCGTCCCTGAAGCCTGCTCGGATCTGTTTCTCTCGGTGCCGCAGCCGTGGCCGCAGCAGGTCTGGGCTGGGCTTTGTGTCTGCAGCGCGACGGACCTTTTGCGAGAGGTTTGCAGATCCCTCTGTGGGTGGAGGGACCTGCGTGGCCGCTGGAGATCCTGTCTGTGAAGCCTGCTCGGATCTTTTCCTCTCGGTGCCGCGGCCGTGGCAGGGCTGCACTCAGCTCCCAGTCCCGGCGCCCAGTCCGCAGCGCGAAGGACCCCCCCGTGAGAGGTTTGCAGGTCTCTCTGGAACAGAAATCTCCCTCGCTCCAATGTTCCGTGGCCTCTGGGTGCGGAATTCGCCGTGAGTTACTTCCCTGTAGCCATTCTATGGGTTGTGGGTTCAGAGCTATGTGTATGTGCGTCTTTCTACTCCGCCATCTTGGCTCCGCCCCCTGTTCTTTTCATTCTTGATGCCAGAAATTTGGTTTTTCTCTTTCTTCTTTTTAATCAGACTGGCAAATTGCTTATCTATTTTTTAAAATGGAGCTTTATGTATTTTCTTAATTTTGTTGATCACTTTGATTTTCAGGATTTCCATTTTGGTATTTAAGTGAAATTTTAGAAAAATCATTCTAGTACTTTAATGTTATTCCCAATTCATTGATCTGTTCTTTGTTATGGTAGTGGTTAGTAAAAGTGCATAAAAATATATATTTTCCCAAAGAACTGCTTTGACTGTATCCAAACATTTTGGTATGTTGTCTCATTGTAAAAGTTATGTTTACTGAGGCAGAGCCAAAATGGCAGTGTAAAGGCAGGGACTTACCTGAGCTCTTTCCCAAACCCCTTCAAATACCTCTAAATAATGACTCTAAACAAATTCGAGAGCAGTAGAACCCACAAAAAGTCAGAAAGAAATAATTTCCCAGCCCAAGACAACTTAAAACATCATCAGGAAAGAACTGTTGCATCAGGGTGAGAGAGGAGAACAATTTAGCATAGGCTGTGCCAGCACAGACTCAGTCCAAACAAATCCAAAGCAGGTCTTGGGATGATTGAATCACTGGCAGCAGTGGCAGTTTCCAGACCTTTCAGCCTAAAGATGCCAAAGCAAATTTAGAAGGTTAGCAGAAAAGGTGAAAGTGAAACACAGTCCAATGCAGGCTGTGCCAGCACAGCCCTGGCCCTACTATACTAGGAGCAGGCTTTAGAAGCCACTGAATCAGCAACGGTAGTGGCTACTTCTAGAGCTCTCAGCTCACAGACAGTTAAGGGGGTCACACAACTGATCAGTAGGATATTAGAGGGATCTCTTTCCTGGTGCTGGGGGCAGGACACTGTTACTTTGCTCATACTTGGATCCAGGTCACAGTCTTGGGTGGCAGTTGCAGGGCAAGGAGGAGTGCTGGCATACCAGAGCTTGTGGCAGCAGGGAAGCAGGGACCCTTATCATAGTTCCAAGACAGAAAAGAGTGGTTGTTGTCCCTAACAGATCAGAGCACAGTCCAAGAGAATAGTAAACACTTCTTCTTGGATCATACCACCTTGAAAGAACTGAAAACTTACTGATTCTTAGAATTTTCTCTAAGAAAGTTGCACAAAACCCCTGGAAGCTTGGGACAGTATGTCCTCCATCCTGGAATCAGATCCCTATTTTAATAAAGAGTTAAAAGTGATGTAATAAACTGGGGAAATGGGCAAACAACAGAAAAAAATTCTGAACATGGAAAGTTACTATGGTGACAAGGAAGATCCAAACACATGCTCAGAAGGAGATAATTAAGTCAAAGCTCCTACATCCAAAGTTTCCAAGAAAAATATGAATTGGTCTCAGGCCATGGAAGAGCTCAGAAAGGATTTTGAAAATTGAGTAAGAGAGATGGAGGAAAAATTGGGAAGAGAAATGAGAATGATGTAAGAAAATCATGAAAAAAGAGTCAAATGTTTGGTAAAGTACACGCACGTGTGCGTGTGTGCGCACACACACACACACACACACACAACACTGAAGAAAACAACAAGTTAAAAAACAGACTAGACCAAATGGTAAAAGAGGTACAAAAAGCCAATGAGGAAAAGAATACCTTAAAAAGCAGAATTGATCAAATGGAAAAAGATATACAAAAAATCATTACAGGGAAAAAAATCTTAAAAAGTAGAATTGGTGAAATGGAAAAGAAGGTACAAAAGCTCACTGAAGAAAATAATTCCTTAAAAATCAGAACTCAGCAAATGGAAGCTAATGACCCTACGAAAAATCAAAAAAGCAATAAAACAAAACCAAAAGAGTGAAATGAAATGAAAGGCAATATGAAAGATCTCATGAGAAAAAACAGCTAACCTGGAAAATAGATCCAGGAAAGATAATTTCAAAGTTATTGCACTACCTGAAAGCCATGATAAAAAAAAAGGCCTAGCCATCATCTTTCAAGAAATTATCAAGGAAAACCTTCTTGATTTTCTAGAACCAGATGTTAAAATAAAAATTGAAAGAATTCACTGATAACTTTGTGAAAGTGATACCCAAATGAAAAATCCTGGAAATATTATAGCCAAATTCCAGAGCTCTCAGGTCAAGGAGTAAATATTGCAAGTAGCCGGAAAGAAACAATTCAAGTATCATGGAGCCACAGACAGAATAACACAAGATTTAGAAACTTCTAGGTTAAAGGATCAGAGGACTTGGAATATAACATTTTGGAGGGCAAAGGAGACTGGATTATACCCAAGAATCACCTACCCAACAAAACTGAGTGTAAGCCTTCAGATGGGAAAAAAGTGGATATTCAATGAGATAGAGGAGTTTGAAGCATTCTTGATAAAAAAGACTAGAGCTGAATAGAAACTTTAACTTTTCAAAGACAAGACTCAAGAGAAGCATAAAAAAAGAGAAACAGGAAAGGGAAATTATAAAGGACTTAATAAGGCTGAAATGTTTGCAGAACTTTCTCATCATTAGAGCAGTTAGAAGTAGTATATATAGACAGATGGCACAGGTGTGAGTTGAATATGAAGGGATGACTTTTCTTAAAAAATACAATTAAGGAGTGAGGGAAGAATGTACTGGGAGAAAGGGAAAAGGAGAGATACAATGGAGTAAAACTATCTCACATAAAAAGAGGCAAGCAAAAAGTTACACTCAATTGAGTATCGAAATCTCTCTTACCCTATAGGTCTTTGAGAAAGAAATCTAGCCAATAAACCCCAAATTAACTAGGTAGCTTTTGGCCATCAAAATTTACCTTCCTTTGAGCAGGGGACCCTCAGGTAAGGAGAAGAGAATGAGAAGAGAAGAAGAAAGATGGCAAAAGGAGAGGACAAGATGACTTGTCTAACTGGAACTGGATAGCTGGGTCCCCATTCAGGCAGCTCAGACTCTTCACAAGTTGTGGTTGGTCCTTCATTCTTGAAGAGAACCATGACACCAGGGAGATGATGACCTGACTTGAAACTGATTTTTATTTGAGAGAGGGAGAGCTGTGCAAAGTCACCAGCCTCACTTTCTCCTTCAGAGACATCTGGGTCCAGTGACCAAATATCAGTCAGGCTGACTAGAGATGACTGAGGATGCAGTGGGAGATCTTGGCCCTTTTAAGCTAAGGTCTTTTCAAGTTCTCACTTTGAATGAGGCTATGTTGACTCAGTGAACAGGCTTCTTTAAGAAGTGAGTCAAGGTCTTAAACCTAATTCACTCTGGATCTCAAGGATTGGACAACAATAGCTCCCTGCCCAAGCACTACTAATGGTTTTTTTTTGTTTTTTTTTTAACGCTCCTGACTCAGAGTGAAGGTAGATAGAAATGATTTCTCTTTTGACCAGCAACCCTGAAGGTCTTCTCCTCCTGGTTTAAATTTCTTTATTAAAGGGGCCATTCACTGACAAGGGAAGGCGGTGCAGTGATAGAAGGAAGGCTGGATCAGGGGAGGAGGGAGTCGGAAGCAAAACATTTTTGAGGAGGAACAGGGTGAAAGGAGAGAGAGAATAGAATACATGCCGGAGGGGAATAGGATGGAGGGAAATATAGTTAGCAATAATAACTATGAAAAAATTTTGAAGCATAATTTTCTGATAAAAGCCTCATTTCTCAAATATATAGAGAACTGAGTAAAATTTATAAAAATAAGAGCCATTCTCCAATTGACAAATGATCAAAAGATATGAACACTTTTCGGATGAAGTAATGAAAGCTATCTATAGCCATGTGAAAAAAATGTTCTAACTCATTATTGATAGGAGAAATGTAAATGAAAACAATCCTGAGATACTGCCTTATACATATTAGATTGGCTAATAGGACAGAAAAGTAAAATGACAAATGTTGAAGGGCATGTGGGAAAAGTGGAACATTAATACATTGCTGGTAGAGTTGTGAATTGATTCAACCATTTTGCAGATCAATTTTCAACTATGCCCAAAAGGTTATAAAACTGGGCATACGCTTTGACCTAGCATTACCACTACTAGATCTGTATACCAAAAAGGATAAAAAAGAAAGGGACTTACATTACAAAAATAGCTACTCTTTCCTGATGGTAAAGAATTGGTAGTTAAGGGGATTCTCATCAGCTGGGGAATGGCTGAACAAATTGTGGCATGTGATCATGATAGAGTACTATTGTGCTATAAGAAAAGATGAGGAGGGTGCTTTCAGGAAAACCTGGAAAAGACTTACATGAGCTGATACAAAGTGAAATATACTATGTACAAAAGAGTAGTAATATTGTAAGATGTTCAACTGTGAGTGACTTGGCTATTCTCAACAACGCAGTGATCCAAGACAACTCCAAAGAATTTATGATGAAAAATGCTATCCATCCCCAGAGAAAGAACTGATGGTATCTGAATACAGACTGAAGCATATTTTTTTTTTACCTTTCTTTATTTTTCTTGAGTTTTGGGAGAGTTTGGTCGGGCTTTTTTTGTTTTTGGTCTATGTTTTCTTTCAGAACATAACAATTATAGAATTGTTTGTGTGACTACACATATATAGACCATATTGAATTGCTTGCTTTATCAATGAGAGGGGCTGAGGAGGAGGAAGAAGAGAATTTGGAACTCAGAATTTTAAAAATAAATGTTAAAATTATTTTTAAAAGTAACTGGGAAAGAAATTAAATTGTAATATAAAATTTTCTTTACTGAAATTATCTATTCTTGCTATTTAGCTCACCAATTTTTCATTTAGTTAAGTTTTTAAGGATTAAGTTGATTAAGTTTGAGTTGATTTTCAATACTGTTTTTTTCTGTGGCCCTTTTATTTTATTTTTATTGCATTGTGGTCAGTAAAGGATGTGTATGATAGTTCTACTTTTTTTGCATTTCCTTGTTAAATTCCTTAGCAAAGAAATAATTTATTGTGACCACATCAAATTTATACCAGTTATGCAAAGATATTCTGATATTTAGAAAACAACCAACTTAATGATGTTTTAAAGAAATTCAAACCCACATTATTCTCTTAGTAAATACATAGTACATAGTACGATACTCATTTATGCTTAAAAGCAAGGATGCTTATTCTCCTCACTATTATTTGATGTAGATCTAGAAATAATAGCAATAGTGATAATTAGTCAGTAAATCAGTCATTTATTAAGTCATTAAGCAATCATATATTAAATACTTACTGTGTGCAAGGTACTGTGCTAAGGACTAGGGATACAAAGAAATACTGTCAATGAGCTCACAGTCTAATGGGGGAGATGACCTGGAAACAACTATGAACAAACAAGATATATGTGTTCACACATATGTGTACTTATATGTATGTATATGTGTGTATGTACGTATGTATATATATTATCATTTACAACAATAAACATGATAAAATCAAAATAATCATCAGAGAGAAAGTACTAGTATTAAGGAATATCAGAAAAGTATTCCTGTAGGTGATGAGATCTTAGATAAAACTTGAAGGAAACCAAGGTATCCAAGAGGCAGAGATGAGAAGAGGGAGCATTCCAGGCATGGGTAACAACCAGCAAAAATATCTAGTGTCTTGTTCTAGAAACAGCGAGAGGGTTGGTGTCAATAGAACACAGTCGTGGTACAAGGTTTAAGAAGATTGGAAAGGTAGTGGTGGTGGAGTTATGAAACACTTTGGATATCAAACTGATAATTTTATATTTCATCCTGAATGTGAAAGGGAAAGTGACTGGAGGTTCAAAAGGTGACAGACCACAGAGCTGCATTTTATGTAAATCTCTTTGACATTTGAATGAAAGGTAAACTAAAGTATGGAGAGACTTGTGGTGGTGAACAACTAACAAGCAGTTGCAATAGCTCAGAGGGGTAGGAGAGAAGAGAAGGAGACATAAACAAGAAAAGTTATAAAAGTAAAATTGATGGGCATTGGTGTAGCATAAAGAGGATTTTTGTTCTTAGAGTTCAGTTTTCCAGGATCCATGAACATAACAAACTCTTGTTACCCTACAAAGTATCACCTATATAGATTATAAGGACCCTATAAAGCAGGTAGACTCTGGTCAGTGAATGGGGAACCCTTAGGGCTGAACAAGCTAGAATTCTGTGTGTGCCTCGACTGGCCCCCCATCAAGGTTTGGGGAGAGAGGAGACCTCTGAAAGAGAGAGGAGACTTCTGGCAGAGAGAGTGAAGGGGGAATCCTTAGGGTTGAATGCACAAGCTAGAATGCTGTGTGTGCCTTGACCATCCCTCACCAAGCCTGGGGGACTGGGAAGCTGGCAGTTATACTTCAATAGGTCAACAGAGGAGTTAAGGTTAGAAAAGTAGATTTGAGAGTCATCAGCATAGAGATGATAATTAAATCCATGAGAACTGATGAAATCACCAAGTGAAAAAGTATAGAAGGAAAAGAGAAGAGAGGCCCAGTCAGAGTCCTATGGAGTAAAAACAGCAGGCAAACCCTGGATTCAGACTGAAAAGACATTGTCAGATTTAGGAGACATACCAAGAGTAGTGTCATGAAAACCTAGGAAGCAGAGGAATCAGCATTGTCAAATACTATAGAAAGGTCAAGAATGAGGATTGAAAAAGAAAGGCTGTTAGATCTAGCAATGAAGAGATCATTAGTAACTTTGCAAAAAAGTAGTTTTAGTTCAATAATAAAGTCACAAGCCATACTATATAGAGTTAAGAAAAAAAGAAAAGAAGTTTAGATTAAAAAGGGAGGAGAAAAATGAGATGATGATAAATAACAGGAATGGATAGATTAAGCAGGCAGTTTTTGAGTTGTAGCCACAAGATAACCAGATTCATAAACCAAGAAAGCTGCTGCTGAAAGTCAAGCTCTTTCAATACTGAGTTCACATATCCTGTTGTAAAGGAATTTTTGTTCATTTGGAGTTTTAAGCAAAAAGGCAGAAGACTCGGCTGGTGAACAGTCCCTTGTTTAAAAGAATAGGATTTGCCACTTCAGGGGAAAGTAATTACATATTCTCTCTGCTACCTCTTTCTAATCTTTCTGGGATGGAAAGATTACATTGTTCCAATATGGCTAATACTGATTAATTTTTTTCTAGAAGACTTTGGTTTAGGTGGGAATATAAGATGTATTGTTTTCCAAAGTTTGGAGTAGCCAGCAGTCCTTACTCTTATGCCCCTTTGGTTGCCATTTCATATCCTGAAGGACACAAATGCATTTTCTTTTTTTTTTTTTAATTTTGATTTTTTTCATTTATTTATTTACTTTTTATATATTTTTTATTATTATTATTTTTTAATTTAACTTTTAACATTCATTTTCACAAAATTTTGGGTTACAAATTTTCTCCCCTATTATCCCCTCCCCCCTCAAACACCAAGCATTCTAATTGCCCCTATGACCAATCTGCTCTCTCTTCTATCATCCCTCTCTGCCCTTGTCTCCATCTTCTCTTTTGTCCTGTAGGGCCAGATAGCTTTCTATACCCCTTTACCTGTATTTCTTATTTCCTAGTGGCAAGAACATTACTTGACAGTTGATCCTAACACTTTGAGTTCCAACTTCTTTACCTCCCTCCCTCTCCACCCCTTCCCTTTGGAAGGCAAGCAATTCAATATAGGCCAAATCTGTGTAGTTTTGCAAATGACTTCCATAATAGTTGTGTTGTATAGGACTAACTATATTTCCCTCCATCCTATCCTGTCCCCCATTACTTCTATTCTCTTTTGATCCTATCCCTCCCCATGAGTGTCAACCTCGAATTGCACTCTCCTCCCCATGCCCTCCCTTCTATCATCCCCCCCACCCTGCTTGTCCCCTTATCCCCTGCTTTCCTGTATTGTAAGATAGGTTTTCATACCAAAATGAGTGTGCATTTTATTCTTTCCTTTAGTGGAATGTGATGAGAGTAAACTTCATGTTTTTCTCTCACCTCCCCTCTTTATCCCTCCACTAATAAGTCTTTTGCTTGCCTCTTTTATGAGAGATAATTTGCCCCATTCCATTTCTCCCTTTCTCCTCCCAATATATTTCTCTCTCACTGCTTGATTTCTTTTTTTTTTTTAAGATATGATCCCATCCTCTTCATTTCACTCTGTGCACTCTGTCTCTATGTGTGTGTGCATGTGTGTGTGTGTGCATGTGTGTGTGCACATGTGTGTGTGTGTGTAATCCCACCCAGTACCCAGATACTGAAAAGTTTCAAGAGTTACAAATACTGTCTTTCCATGTAGGAATGCAAACAGTTCAACTCTAGTAAGTCCCTTATGACTTCTCCTTGCTGTTCACCTTTTCATGGTTCTCTTCATTCTTGTGTTTGGAAGTCAAATTTTCTTATCAGCTCTGGTCTTTTCATCAAGAATGCTTGAAAATTCTCTATTTCATTGAAAGACCAATTTTTCCCCTGAAGTATTATACTCAGTTTTGCTGGGTAGGTGATTCTTGGTTTTAGTCCTAGTTCCTTTGACTTCTGGAATATCCTATTCCATGCCCTTCGATCCCTTAATGTAGAGGCTGCTAGATCTTGTGTTATCCTGATTGTATTTCCACAGTACTTGAATTGTTTCTTTCTAGCTGCTTGCAATATTTTCTCCTTGACCTGGGAACTCTGGAATTTGGCCACAATGTTCCTAGGAGTTTCTCTTTTTGGATCTCTTTCAGGCGGTGTTCTGTGGATTCCTTGAATATTTATTTTGCCCTCTGGTTCTAGAATCTCAGGGCAGTTTTCCTTGATAATTTCATGAAAGATGATGTCTAGGCTCTTCTTTTGATCATGGCTTTCAGGTAGTCCCATAATTTTTAAATTGTCTCTCCTGGATCTATTTTCCAGGTCAGTTGTTTTTCCAATGAGATATTTCACATTATCTTCCATTTTTCCATTCTTCTGGCTTTGTTCTGTGATTTCTTGCTTTCTCATAAAGTCCTTAGCCTCCATCTGTTCCATTCTAATTTTGAAAGAACTATTTTCTTCAGTGAGCTTTTGAATCTCCTTTTCCATTTGGCTAATTCTGCTTTTGAAAGCACTCTTCTCCTCATTGGCTTTTTGAACCTCTTTTGCCAATTGAGTTAGGCTAGTTTTCAAGGTGTTAATTTCTTCAACATTTTTTTGGGCCTCCTTTAGCAGGGAGCTGATTTGCTGTTCATGCTTTGACTTCATGTCTCTCATTTCTCTTCCCAACTTTTCCTTCACCTCTCTAACTTGATTTTCAAAATCCTTTTGGAGCTCTTCCATGGCCTGAGCCCATTGGGTGGGCTGGGACACAGAAGCCTTGATTTCTGTGTCTTTGCCTGATGGTAAGCATTGTTCTTCCTCATCAGAAAGGAAGGGAAGAAATGCCTGTTCACCAAGAAAGTAACCTTCTATAGTCTTATTTCTTTTCCCTTTTCTGGGCATTTTTCCAGCCAGTGACTTGACCTCTGAATATTTTCCTCACACCCACCTTGCCTCCTGATCCTCCCAGCCAGCGTTTGGGGTCTGAGATTCAAACGCTGCTTCCCAGCCTCAGGACTTTGGGTGGGGGCAGGGCTGCTATTCAGTGTGAGATCAAGTTCAGATGCTCAGATTGGGGCAGGGCCGCCTCACGGGCTCAGTTCCCTCAGGGAGTTTATGCACAGACCTTCAACAATGGATCCAGGATCCTGCCTGCTTGGGGAGCCCCAGTCTGCCACCGCCCCTCAGCTTCTGTCTCCCAAGGGGGCCCGAGCCATGGGGGCACCCCACTCCCCCCTTGACCTGCCAAAGAGACTCTCTCACCGACCCCCGTTATCTGTGGGTGGAGGCACTTGTGCGGCTGCTGGAGATCCTGTCCCTGAAGCCCGCTCGGATCTTTTCCTCTCGGTGCCGCGGCAGTGGCAAGGCTGTACTCAGCTCCCAGTCCCAGCGCCCAGTCCGCAGCGCAAAGGACCTTTTGCGAGAGGTTTGCAGGTCTCTCCGGAACAGAAATCTCCCTCGCTCCAATGTTCTGTGGCCTCTGGGTGCAGAATTCGCCGTGAGTTACTTCTTTGTAGTTGTTCTATGGGTTGTGGGTGACAAATGCATTTTCTAAGACTGTATTCGAGGGGTGCCAGAAGTTGAGCAGTGTGGTTCTTCTAAAAGGTTGCTCAGATAACCAGGGGGATGCCAAATCCCACTGCTGCTTCAGTCCAGTAAGAAAACAATGCTGTGGCCTGTACTGCCTATGTGTAGAGTTGTGACTACAGCTCTGAAGGAAAGCATGAGAGAAAAGAGGTATTAGATTGCCTATCAGACTGAAGATCTACAGAGCTGTTATACTGACCTCATTGTTGTATGCCTGTAAAACTTAGACTTTATACTAGTACCATACCAGGAAAATGAATCACTTTCATTTGAATCATTTTAAGAAGATTCTGAAGGTCACCTGGCAAGATAAGGAAGATAAGGACATTGAGTTTCTTTCTTGCGCTGACCTGTCAAGCATTCAATCTCTGCTGCAAAGAGTGCAATTCCAATGGGCTGGTCATTTTGTTCAAATGCCAATTGGCCTAAAATAGCCCCGAGGCAAAATGACTACCAGAAGAACTAATGTCAACAAATTAGAGTTCTCTGAGTGTGAATAGTTTGTTGCTAAACTGGAGGGAAAGTTGAGCCAACACAGTTGGCAACAGTGGAGCAGAAAAGGAGTGGGCAGCTTTCAGGGATTTGGTATAGAGCACTGCATTTACTCATCTGAGTCAGAACACTCATAAACACCAAGATTGCTTTGATGAAAATAATGGGGAAATTCAGAAGCTGCGAAATGAAAAAGAAGAATCCACAGGATTTACCAGCAGGATAGTTCATCCACCTCTAAGAAGGGAGCATTTAATTCCATCAAAAGAAAAGTACAAACAAAGCTTAGAGAGATGCAGCATTCCTGGCTTAGTAAGAAGGCAGATGAAATTCAGTTTTAAGCTGATAGCAACAATCCAAAGCACCCCTGAAAGCTATTTATGGACCAAAAGCCTATGGTGCATCACAACTACTTAGTGCTAATAGAGCCACATGATCCTAGAGATATAGGCTGAACACTTCCATGTTCTCAACAGACTATCATCAATCAATGCTGAGGCCATTGACCACTTATCTCAGGTTGAAGTCAATCCCTCCTTAGATGAAGTTACAACTGAAGAAGAGGTTTTGAGTGCCATTAGGTTCCTTTCATGTGGCAAAGCACCTGGTGCTGATTCTATTCCAGCTGGGATTTATAAGATTGCTCATATAAAAGCTGTCTGAAATTTTTCAGGTTACATGGCAAGAGGAGGTTTTCCCCCAGGAGTTTAAGGATGACTCCATTGTCCATCTGTATAAAGGTAAAATAAATAGATTGTCCTGTGACAATCACAGGGGAGTTCTCTCTCTTAGTCATTGCTAGAGTCCTCCTTAATAGTCTGATCCTTCATTTGGAAGATGGTCATCTACCTAAGAGGCAGTGTGGCTTCAGAAAGGGTAAAGGACATTCAATATAGTGTTTGCTGCCTGACAACTTCAGAAGAAATGCCAGGAGCAGAACAGAGGTCTATGCACAATGTTTAAAGATCTGACCAAGGCCTTTGATGCTGTTAGTCGTTAGGGCTTATGGAAAATTATGTCAAAATTTGGAAGCCTGGAGAATTTCATCAGTATTGTATGTCAATTTCATGATGGCATGTTTGCCCAGGTTCTGGCTAGTGGACAATGCTCTCATGTCTTCCCAGACACTAATGGAGTGAAACAGGGTTTTGTGCTTGCTCCCTTGCTTTTTAGCATGATGGTTTCAGCCATGTTGTCAAATGCTTGCAATGAGGATGAACAAGGCATCAAGGTCAGTTACTACACTGATGGTAAATTCTTCAATTTGAAAGGGCTACAAGCCAAAACCAAAGTGGAGGGAGTGTTGGTGCATGATTTTCTGTTTGCTGATATCGTACACTCAATGCAGCCTCTGAAGCTGAGATGCAACAAAGTACGGATGAATTCTCTGCTGCCTGTGCTAATTTTGGCCTAATAATTAATATCAAGAAAACACAGGTGCTCCATCAGCCACCACCACACCATCCATATGTGGAACCATCAGTTACAACAGATAGAGAAGTTCTGAATGCTGTGGATAAGTTCACTTACCTTGGTCGTGTACTTTCCAGGGATATACACATTGACAACGAGGTTGACGCATGCAATGCCAGAGCTAACTTAGTGTTTGGGAGGCTCTGAAGAAAAGTTTAGTAGAGAAGAAGAATTAGACTGACTACCAAACTGATGGTCTACAGAGCCATTGTGCTGACCTCATTATTGTTTCTCTGTGAAACGTGAACAGTCTACCAGCACCATGCCAGAAAACTGAATCACTTCCATTTGAGCTATCTTAGGAAGATTCTGAAGATCACCTGGCAGGATAAAGTAGCAGAAACTGAAGTCTTTACTCAAACTAGATTGCCAAGCATTCAAATTATGCTTCAGAGAATGCAACTCCAAAGCCTGGCCACGTTGTTCAAATTCAAAATTAAGCTTGCCAAACAGATTATTTTATGGAGAACACTCATGGGGCAGGCAATCATGTGGTGGTCAAAAGAAGTGATATAATGACACTCTCAAGGTTTCTCTCAAGAACTTTGGATTTTACTGTGTGACATGGGAGACACCGGTATAGGGCTACTCAGCGTGACGTGCTACATAAAAAAGGGTGCTGTGGTCTACGAGCAAAGCAGAATTGAGACAGCACAAACTAAATGTAGGATGTGCAAATGTGGAGTATCCACCCCAAATGTTCACGCAGGCTATCTGTGACCAATCTGTGGTAGAGCATTGTACACTCATATTGGTCTGATCAGCTATAATTGGACACATTGAAACTTGAGTTTATCATGGTGATGTCATTTTGGTCCTGTTGAGAAAGAAGGACAGCAACCAACCAGCAGAGATAGAGTATAAATAGCCAAATTGGACCCAAAAGGAGAGGACTGGGCCAGACTGACTCCAGGAAATTTAAAAAGTTCTTTAAGGATTCTAAATTTTTTCCAGAAAGAAGGCCTAGTTTTTTAAATAATACGCATTTTCTACTGGTATTATATGGCTTTGAGGCAGAAAACACAATAATCTCCAAAGAATCAAAAATAATTATCACACAAAGGGTGATGGAGAAAGGCACAGTGGATGTGAGAAGGTGTTAACATAGAAAGTGGAGAATTTTAAGGCAGAAATAGAGCATGGGATTTCATCAGAGAAATGTCGACTGAAAATTAGATGAACTGTTCCTATGATGAGTCCATGATGAGGAAAGGCTGATTTCCACTACTGATGTCAGGAAAGAGCAATGAAGAGCCACACCATTTAAGGTGGATCTTCTATGATGACCTTATGGTAGAATATGGACAAGAGTTACACTGGATGGGTAGATACTGATGGCTTGCAAAACGCATTGTTGGAGGGAACATCCAAATCAAAGAGAACACAGAACCATTTTACTTTTTCAAGAAAGTCTTCTTAAAAAGAGCTGCCTCTCCAATGTTTCCTGGAAAAATTGCCTCAAATTCTAACAGAAAAAAAATGATGGGGGCTGTGGAAGGAAATAACTGAATGACCTTATTTTCTTTTTCTTTCTCTCATTCCTGGCAACAACAGAGGAAAATCACCATGTATGCCTTCTACTTTAATTATTCAACAAAACTGAATCTGTATATAGCCTTGGGTTTTATCAAGGGAAAGCATATCTTATTTACTATAGTAACCCAGATTACACTTAAGTTTTTTCCTGAGAGTTCTCAGATTTTGTATTTCTCTTATTGAATAGCAAATGCCATGGATTTTTTCACTTTTTGCCACATTTGTACAAACCATACCTCTGGGGAATCCTAAGAACTTTTCTAATAGATGTAAACTTTTACATGACTCGTAAAGTGATTTCCTTTGAGAAATGTCAACGACCTTAACAAATACTCTCCTCCTCTAAGGTAGATACCTAAAGATATCTTCCAAGGAGGGGGAGTCTCCATGCTAGATATTCTCGAGGTGTCTACTAATCATGGAAGTTGCTGAGAAAAGGTAGTGACCTTGCCCTTCTTCCAAAACTATTATTAAAATGATTTTAAAATGTAGGAAGTTATTTGATGAGTTACATGTTACATGAACAAACTGGTGGGTGCATGATGCAAGACATGACATTATCTTTCATGTGTTCTTGGGTAGAAACACAATTTTCAACTTCTAGCCTTCTCATTATCTTAGTAATTCTCTCTTTGAATTCAAAGACTAGTAGTAAACTTCAATGGAAATTATTCAGAAATCACTTAAAATGCAGTATGTCTCATTAATTTAATTAATTTACACTGGGCTTCCAGTAAAATAAGAGAAATTTATTTTTCTATAAGATTTCCCTTCTTTTTCATTCTCAAATCCCAAACCCATAGACATGAATAAACATCAACATTCCAGGCCATATAATTTATTAACAGTAATGGATACTACAAAGACAAATATTGAGAAACTATACTGGCTGTGAGGAAAATCATAGCCTGAAGTCATTCTATGCTCTCCCAAATAGGAAAAAAAAATATTTAACTAGAATTCCCTTGCCAAGAGCTACAACTGCTGATTCCTCCAAAACACTAGAATCATTCAGTTCTCCAGATGAAATAAAGTTCGACTCATTCATTTGTTCTCCAGAACTATAAATTCAACTGTCTCAAAATATCTCCTCAGACTGGTTCTTACAGATTCATTTTCTCATGGAAGTTAATTATATTCTCTCACATACTCTTTCTCCATAATATTTAACCCTCTAATCTGAGAAAAGAAGTCTCTTAGCCCTCTCAGGTCCTCACACTCTTCAGACTCCTCCAAAGATGACTGAGATTGTTAGTCTCTTTTAAAGGTAGAACGACAATATTTGCTGTCATAGTAAAAGGGACTACCTAAGTTAAGGTTTAAATCATATCATATTTGATTTCCAAAAGAAAAATAAATTTACTTTATTTTGTCACTAAGTGACTTACTTAATAAGTAAGAAAAAATATTTCATACAGTTTTCTCCAGTGTAAAAATCAGGTTAGGTAGTGCACTCCAAGAGGACAGCAACTATCTTTTATCTTTCTTCATATCCCTTATACTTAGCACAATGCCTAACAAATAGTAAGAGATTAATAAATGTTTATTGACTGACTAAAATCATGCTCAATATTGTTTACATTAGTTTATTTCTATAGGTCTTACTTTTAGTTTTCTAATAATCTACATAAGATGTCATTTATGCCTTCTAACATTATAATAACAAAAGGTGTGTCCTTCACCTCTATACTTCTCTTCTGCTATTGTTTCAATGAATGCAATTCAATTTTTAAATTGGTCAGATTGGGAAACCACAGATGAATCTCTCCTGTCAATTCTAGATATTATACAAGTTATCTAAAAACTGAATTGCATTCATTGAAATACCGGGAAGCTTACAGATGAACATCACTGAAAAACAGTAGCTTGCATGTTCTTAAATACAGTTCTAGTGGTGTCATGATGCTCCAAAGTACATCCAAAGATGTACTTAATAGGAAAAATAAGGGCTGTGACAAGACATCTTTATAACTTAGGAGTGGGGCTAATGGACAAGTACCCATTTCTGCTTTATTTCCAGAAAAAAGTCAGCGGTAGAATAAATTAGTTACTTTGTCGAGTTGAGTCAGAAGTGTACAGAATAATCTGGAGGAATACTAAAGAGCTTGTGAACTTTTATGGCTAATTGCTTAATAGTGACCAATATAAGCTTGTCAAGAAGGGAGCATCAAAGAAGTATCTGAAGTCTTCAGATACTATCTTGCCAATTAAAGGTTTAGAAACCAATGGGACAGGTATCCTATATAATTCATGTGAAAATGATAATGAATGATATAATTCATTTGAATGATGCTAGATCACTTGAGACAGAGCTCAACACCCCTAACTGGTGTGTTGGTAGAGTTAGAATTTTAGGGTCTTTCTGCTCTTTCTTCTTATATAGTCTCTTAAATGGTCTTTCCACTTTCAATTTCTCACCTTTCCCAACTATATGCTATTGCCATATTGTACTTTTTTAAAAACAAAGATCTAATCATACCACTCCTTTGCACATGATTACTTATTCCTCATTGCCTACTGAATTATCAAACTTAACTTTCAAGGATTTCTGGGTTCAAATCTTTCCAGCTTTATCTATCTCTACTACCCTACACCTACCTTATATTCTAGTTTAAAAGAACTACTTGGAGCTCTTAAAACAAATCTAAGCTTCCCCACGCTCATGTCTTTACTTATACATAGTTTTGTTTTTCACTGACATCCTACGGCTCTGAAGGAGAAGTGAAGCTGGTGACCTGCACAGCCCTCCCTCACTCAAAACAAAGTCAAGTGCAAGTCATGTCATTATTTCTCTGATGGCATGGTCTTCTTCGGCAATGAAGGATGAACACACACATTGCCTTCCAAGTTAATATTCAAACTCCTATGCTTGGCATTTAAGTCCTAATCATTGCTCCACAACCCAGCACTACTCTGCCTTTTCAACCATAGTTCATATTTCTCTCCTTCATGAACTCTTATTATTCTGTTCTCATACTCATATTGGTTCCTTTGTCTAGAATGTCTTCTCCCTCCATTGAGCTTTTATCTGTCCTTCAAATATTTCTTCACTTTAAGGAATTCAAGATCTTATAAATATAGTTTTCTTTAATTTCTCAGATCATAACCTATCTATTTAGTTAATAAACATTAAGTTTCTCTTATACATAGTATTTTGCTAGAGTCTGGAAGATTTAAGTGTAGCTCTTTAGATCTAAAGCTACATAAATGTTGTCCATATCCTTGCACAAATCATCTACTAAAGATCTACTCAATACGATGTAGAACTTCCTTTATACCTTTTAACATCCTGTAAAATACAACTGTAATACCTGGGTTGTTCATCTGTTGTTCCTCATTCCTTCCTACTCTTGTATGGCTGACCCACTTCTTTTTTTTATTTTTAATTTTTTAATTTTTTAATTTTTATTAAATTTATTTATTTAACTTTTAACATTCATTTTCACAAAATTTTGGGTTACAAATTTTCTCCCCTTTTCTCCCCTCCCCCCCCAAAACCAAGCATTCTAATTGCCCCTGTGACCAATCTGCTCTCTCTTCTATCATCCCTCTCTGCCCTTGTCTCCGTCTTCTCTTTTGTCCTGTAGGGCCAGATAGCTTTCTATACCCTTTTACCTGTATTTCTTATTTCCTAGTGGCAAGAACATTACAGTTGATCCTAACACTTTGAGTTCCAACTTCTTTACCTCCCTCCCTCTCCACCCCTTCCCTTTGGAAGGCAAGCAATTCAATATAGGCCAAATCTGTGTAGTTTTGCAAATGACTTCCATAATAGTTATGTTGTATAGGACTAACTATATTTCCCTCCATCCTATCCTGTCCCCCATTACTTCTATTCTCTTTTGATCCTATCCCTCCCCATGAGTGTTGACCTCGAATTGCATTCTCCTCCCCATGCCCTCCCTTCTATCATCCCCCCCACCCTGCTTGTCCCCTTATCCCCCACTTTCCTGTATTGTGAGATAGGTTTTCCTACCAAAATGAGTGTGCATTTTATTCTTTCCTTTAGTGGAATGTGATGAGAGTAGACTTCATGTTTTTCTCTCACCTCCCCTCTTTATCCCTCCACTAATGAGTCTTTTGCTTGCCTCTTTTATGAGAGATAATTTGCCCCATTCCATTTCTCCCTTTCTCCTCCCAATATATTTCTCTCTCACTGCTTGATTTCTTTTTTTTTTTTAAGATATGATCCCATCTTCTTCAATTCACTTTGTGCACTCTGTCTCTATGTATGTGTGCGTGTGTGCATGTGTGTGTATGTACTCCCACCCAGTACCCAGATACTGAAATGTTTCAAGAGTTACAAATATTGTCTTTCCATGTAGGAATGTAAACAGTTCAACTTGAGTAAGTCCCTTATGACTTCTCTTTGCTGTTCACCTTTTCATGGTTCTCTTCATTCTTGTGTTTGAAAGTCAAATTTTCTTTTCAGCTCTGGTCTTTTCATCAAGAATGCTTGAAAATCCTCTATTTCATTGAAAGACCATTTTTTCCCCTGAAGTATTATACTCAGTTTTGCTGGGTAGGTGATTCTTGGTTTTAGTCCTAGTTCCTCTGACTTCTGGAATATCCTATTCCATGCCCTTCGATCCCTTAATGTAGAGGCTGCTAGATCTTGTGTTATCCTGATTGTATTTCCACAGTACTTGAATTGTTTCTTTCTAGCTGCTTGCAATATTTTCTCCTTGACCTGGGAACTCTGGAATTTGGCCACAATGTTCCTAGGAGTTTCTCTTTTTGGATCTCTTTCAGGCGGTGTTCTGTGGATTCCTTGAATATTTATTTTGCCCTCTGGTTCTAGAATCTCAGGGCAGTTTTCCTTGATAATTTCATGAAAGATGATGTCTAGGCTCTTCTTTTGATCATGGCTTTCAGGTAGTCCCATAATTTTTAAATTGTCTCTCCTGGATCTATTTTCCAGGTCAGTTGTTTTTCCAATGAGATATTTCACATTATCTTCTATTTTTCCATTCTTTTGGTTTTGTATTGTGATATCATGCTTTGTCATAAAGTCCTTAGCCTCCATCTGTGCCATTCTAGTTTTGAAAGAACTATTTTCTTCAGTGAGCTTTTGAATCTACTTTTCGATTTGGCTAATTCTGCTTTTGAAAGCATTCTTCTCCTCATTGGCTTTTTGAACCTCTTTTGCCAATTGAGTTAGGCTAGTTTTCAAGGTATTAATTTCTTTAACATTTTTTTGGGTCTCCTTTAGCAGGGAGCTGATCTGCTTTTCATGCTTTTCTTTCATCTCTCTCATTTCTCTTCCCAGTTTTTCCTCCACCTCTCTAACTTGATTTTCAAAATTCTTTTTGAGCTCTTCCATGGCGTGAGCCCATTGGGTGGGCTGGGACACAGAAGCCTTGATTTCTGTGTCTTTGCCTGATGGTAAGCATTGTTCTTCCTCATCAGAAAGGAAGGGAGGAAATGCCTGTTCACCAAGAAAGTAGCCTTCAATAGTCTTATTTCTTTTCCCTTTTCTGGGCATTTTCCCAGCCAGTGACTTGACCTCTGAATATTCTCCTCACACCCACCTCACCTCCTGATCCTCCCAGCCAGAGTTTGGGGACTGAGATTCAAATGCTGCTTCCAGCCTTAGGGCTTTTGGCGGGGGCAGGGCTGCTATTCAGTATGAGATTATGTTCAGGTGGTGAGGTTGGGGCAGGGCCGCCTCTCAGGCTCTGTTCCCTCAGGGGGTTTATGTACAGACCTTCCACAATGGATCCAGGCTCCCGCCCACTTGGGGAGCCCCTGTCTGCAGCCGCCTCTCAGCTTCTACCTCCCGGGGGGGGCCCGAGCCATGGGGGCACCCCACTCCCCCCTCGACCTGCCAAAGAGACTCTCTCACCGACCCCTGTCACCTGTGGGCTGAGGGACCCGCGCGGCCACTGGAAATCCCGTCCCTGAAGCCTGCTCGGATCTGTATCTCTCGGTGCTGTGGCTGCGGCCGCAGCAGGTCCGGGCTGGGCTCCGCGTCTGCAGCGCGACGGACCTTTTGCGAGAGGTTTGCAGGTCCCTCTGTGGGTTGAGGGACCCGCGTGGCCGCTGGAGATCCCGTCCCCGAAGCCTGCTCAGATCTTTTCCTCTCGGTGCTGCGGCTGCGGCAGGGCTGCACTCAGCTCCCAGTCCCGGTGCCCAGTCCGCAGCGTGAAGGACCCCCCGCAAGAGGTTTGCAGGTCCTTCCGGAACAGAAATCTCCCTCGCTCCAACGCCCCGTGGCCTCTGGGTGCAGAACTTGCCATGAATTACTTCCCTGTATCTGTTCTATGTGTTGTGGGTTCGGAGCTATGTGTATGTGCGTCTTTCTTCTCCGCCATCTTGGCTCCGAGTCCTGACCCACTTCTTTTGATCAGATTATTTTGGGGGGCAAAAGTTTTTCTACTACTTCCTGCAAATAAATAATTTTTGGTAATGAGACAGCCTACTTACAGTTTTGATTTTTGGACATTGTGATTTTCTATAATTCAGTAACATAACATCTCTAGAAGATTGTTGGTGTTGATGATGGGTATATATATTTAGGATCATTGAAAGTGCTTCACAATCTCCCAAATTCAATACAGAGTGTTCACTTTTATCTCTTGAATCTGGAAAATTATATGGCATTTTCTATAATTTCAAACTATTCCCTGGAGACATAAATGTATCTTACTAGCAATAAACCACTAACTGTCCATCTGAATACATGTGTGTTCATCCTTCATTGCAGAAGAAGACCATGCCATCAGAGAAATAATGACATGACTTGCACTTGACTTTGTTTTGAGTGGGGGAGGGCTGTGCAGGTCACCTGCCTCACTTCTCCTTCAGAGCCATCTGAATCCAGTGACAAGATATTCATCAGGATAACTGGAGATGTCCCAGGATGAGGCAACTGGGATTAAGTGACTTGCCCAACGTCACACAGCTAGTGAGTGTCAAGTGTCTGAGGCGAGATTTGAATTCAGGTCTTCCTGACTCCTGCACTGGTGCTCTATCCACTGCACCACCTAGCTGCCCCTAATCTTCCAATGAAACCACTATCAAAGGGTAAGGAGTCAGAAAGAGAGTAGTAGGGGTGTATCACTAATGAGATATGAGCAATTACAGTGAATATATATAATATGTGTGTATACACATATATATGTATGTATGTATGTGTGTATTTTAAAGATCAAATCACATAGTATAATTAGCACTTCTCACCCAAAACTAAACCAGCATAATATCTATTCTGCACACATACCAACCAACATTATAGAAATATAGAAAGATAAAGCAAGAAGGTGAAACTCAAAGTTTTAGGAAATAATGTTGAGAATTGTTTTTGCATGCAACTGGGAAATAAGAAATACAGATAATGGGGTGTAGAAATCTATCTTGCCCTACAAGAAAAGAGAGAAGATGGAGATAAGGGAAGGGAGGGATGTGACAAAAAGGAGGGCAGATTGGGGGAAGGGATAATCAGAATGCACAGGGTTTTGTTTGTGGAGAAATTTGGAACTCCAAATCTTGTGGAAATGAATGTTGAAAACTAAAAATAAATGAATTAATTAAATAAAAAAGAGTAAGACAAAGAAAGATGACTCAATATGTGATGAGGGAAAGAAACATATTGATTCCTAAAAGATCACAGAATCATAATAGGCTATTCCTAAGGATCTTCAGAGGGAAATAAGAATTTATGGCCTACACAGCAGAAGAAATCAGCAGAATAGAAAAATTTGAATCCATGATGGCAAGCCTTATCAAAGAAACAAAGGAGAGAATAACTGATCAGGAATGCAAACACACAGGGATGAAAGACAGTCTGGATGAAGGGAAACAAGAAACAATAACGTAAAAAGAAAACATGATCATCCAATATATTGATCTCAAAGACAATGCATAGTGACAACTTAAGGATTACAGGGGTCCCCCAAAAGACTCTGATTACCATAATGCAAGAAATAATACAAGAAAAATACCCAGAGCTTTGAAACACATAAAACAAAATGCCAATAGGAAAAAAACTCAAATTGCCTCTCCGCCTGCCTCTGTCACACACACCTCCATGCTGCAAAATCCAGTGGTTTAATTTCACAATTTCAATGACAACAAGTTTTTGCAAGAAACCAGGAGAAAGACCTCCAAAGATAAAGGAGAGGAAATTCAAATAACATGAGACTACTCTGCACTCATCAAAAACTGAAAGTGGAGACAGAATAATGTGTTTTGAAAAGCAAAGAAGTTCAAACTGCTGACAAATATATGACAGTTGACATAGCTTGTAAATTTTAGTTTGACCATTAATGAAAAAAGATCTGCATTTAATATAGAGACTTGAAGAAAACAGATCAAATTACTTGCTTTTCAAAATCTTCAAATATATACAGATACAAATATACAAAAAAGGATAAATATAGCAGCCATGGACAAGAACAAAATGACAAGAGGAGAAAAGGGTCAAAAGACATCAAGAATTAAACTTACAACTTCCAAACATAAATCAATGTTTTTCTGTGACTAAATTACAGAGAAGGCACATAAAAAGGGAGGGTTGGAGGAAGGAGAGAGAGGAGAATATGTGATGCACCCTAATCATGGACTGACAATGAAAGAAAATAATTTCCATAGTCTCTTAGGAAGAAGAGATCCTATATGAGGATGGGTGAAGAGGCAAAAGAAGGGACTGAAAAAGGGGGGAAGAAAAAGATCAACTTCTTTTAGTGGTAGGAAGACATCTCATTGATCAATACTCCCATGAGGGAAGAGAAATCAAATGAGGACCTTACAATGGGTATAATCTGTAGAGATTTAGTACTTAAAGTGACTTTCCATCATGCCTTAGTAGAAGGGAAATTAGAGGGCCTGAGGGCAAGTGACATTCAGAAGATGGGTAAGGGAAGCTATTCTATGGCAAATGGGGGGAAATGGCCACAAGGGCATAAAGATTAGTAATAAATTGCAAAAGGACTTAGGAAAATTCCTACCATGGGACAATATCTTAATCACTTGCAGGAACTGATATTTCACAAGTGAGGCACTACAGAAAAAAAGGGTCTGGGAGCAGAGATCTAGAAGGCAAAAACATGAAAACTATTTGGAATGGGGTACCTTAAAAGTTTTAATCTCTTGAAAAATAAAAGGAATTAAGAAGGCCTAATAAAGACCAGGAATGAAAAAATAAATGTCTAGAATAGATAAAAAAGGGTTGATAAATAATGAAGAGGACACAAGGGGGAAAATCCTTTTCAGAAATAGATACAGAAAAATATTTAAAAACTAACAAAACAAGTTTAAGGGGAAGAAATGGTAATTTTACTTGACTACATAGCAAATGAAAAAAAAGAGGAGCCAAATAACTTGACAAAAGGAAGTAATAATTTAAGTAGAGTCTCAACACTAGGAAAGCTGGTAACAAACAGGAGTGGGGAGGTCCTCGAGGGTGCGAGGAAAAGAACTAGTGGGAAGTATCATCTTAAAGAAGATTAAGTTACAATGACTGAGGAAAAGGTGGGGGAAATTATAATTCTTAAAAAAGAACAATATTAGAGACAAATAGGGAAAATTATAAACCTCATAACTTTAAATATAAACAGATTAAACAATCCAGTAAAACCAAATAGAGTGACAGATTGGACAAGAAAACAAGTTGTACATAATAGATTTGCATTTTCATGTGTAATTACCTTTTTATTTACTATGTTATGAAAATGTTTGTTTTATTCCATAAATTAAAAATAAAGTAATATATCTTGAGATCTGATACTGCTAGCTTACCTTCTTTCCTTCACATTTTTATTCATTGATTCCCATAATATTCTTGACCTTTTTTTCTTTCAGATGAATTTTATTATCATTTTTTTCTAACTCAATAAAATAATTTTTGGTATTTTGACATGGTATTGAATAAGTAAATTAGACTTACGTAGAAATATCATTTTTATTGTATTAGATCAACCTATCCATGAGAAATTAATAATTCTCCAATTGTTTAGATTTTTATTTGTGGGAAAAGTATTAGCAATTATGCTCTTATGTTCCTAGGTTTATCTTGGCAGGTAAACTTCTAAGTATTTTTATTGTCTACAGTTATTTTAAATGAAAATTCTGTTTTTATCTCTTCCTTTTGGATTTCACTTGTAATATGTGGAAATGCTGATACCTGCTGTGGGTTTATTTTATATCCAGAAACTTGCTAAAGGTAATTATTTCAACTAGTTTTTTAGTTAATTCTGTAGGATTTTCTAAGTATACCATCATATTGTGTGCAAAAAGTGACATTTTTATTTCTTCATTGACTATTCTAATTCCCTAAATTCTTTTTTCTCACCTTACTACCATAACTAGCATTTTTAGTACAATTTTAAATAATACTGTGGATAATGGACATCCTTGCTTCACCTTTGTACTTAATGGGAAGTCTAGCTTATTCATTACAAATAATGCTTGCTCTTGGTTTTAGATACTACTTATTTTAAGGAACATTAGTATTTTCTAGTGTTTTCAGTAGAATATACATTGTAATTTATCAAAAAGCTTTTTCTGTATTTATTGAGACAATCATATGATTTTTGATTTTGTGGTTGATACAGTCAATTATGCAATTAAAAAAAATATTGACCCATCTTTCCATTCTTCATGTTAATCCTACCTGGTCGCAGTTTATTATATTTGTGATATACTGTTGTAAACTTCATAGTAGCATTTTATTTAAAATGTTTACATTTTTTCCATTTTCCTTCTTTGCCTACTTTTCTAAATAGTTCATATAGTGTTGGAATTAATTGTTCTTCAAATATTTGGTAGAATTCAATTGTGAATCATGTGGTCCTGGGGATGATTTTTTAGGGAACCAATTTATGGTTTGTTCAATTTCTTTTTCTACTACAGGATTATTTAAGTATTCTATTTTCTCTTCGGTTAATCTAGGCAATTTATATTTTTGTAAACATTCATCTATTTCATTTAGATTGCCAGATTAATTGGTATATTTTTGGTCAAAATAGCTCCAAATAATTGCCTTACTTGGTTTACTTCCAGCTTTTGCCAAAACAAAAGTAGCTACTATAAATATATGTATACATTATGTGTGTGTTTGCATGTGTATACATGTCTACATATACATACATATACACATATACATATATTTTCCTATTTCTTTGTTCATTTTGGGGTGTAGACTTAGCAGTGGTAGCCTTAGCAGTGGTAGCCTTTTGTGTAAAATTCCTCATTGCTTTCCAGAAATGTTTACACCTTGACACTAATTTTCCTGGTTATCCTGATTTTATATATATATATCTCCCTTCTTGATCACTCGATAGTGAAACCTCTAAGGTGATTTAGTTTACCTATAGAGTCTGTTTAATAATGTTTGTCTCTTAAAGGGATGTGAAATTATAACTCTACTTCAATTTTTATGACAGTGAAGGAAGCATGGGATCATGACTTTTTTGTGATGCTCATGGCCAGTGTACTTCTTTACTACAGTAAGTTTAAGTCCATTGACTTGTAGTTCCTGAGACTTGCTCAAATTGATCCTTCTGACTATAAAACATTGGGAAAAGTTTTCATCAATCTATCCCTTGCCCCTCCTTAAAGGAATTCTGTCATGCTCTAGAAGAGATATAGAGGGAGGAGAATTTCATTGTGGAGATTATTGTTTCTGTCTTTATTTTTATTTAATTATTTTTGTTTTCCCCCAATAACATAAAAAACAATTTTCAACATTTGTTTTAAAAATTGAGTTACAAATTCTGTCTTTCATGCACTGCCCCCCTAAGAGGAGACAGACAATTTGATATGTTATATATATATTCAATTATGCAAAACACATTGCCATATTGATCATGTAGTAAAAGAAAACATAAAAGAAATTTTTTTTAAACCAAGAAAAATAAAGTAAAAAAGTATACTTCAATCTCTATTCTGACTTCATCAATTCTTTTTCAGGGGATGGGTAGCATTTTTCATCATGAATGTTTCAGAGTTGTCTTGGATCATTGCCAAGAGTAACTAAGTCATTCACAGTTAAACATTGTACAATATTGCTGTTACTGTGTACAATTTTTTTTCCTGGATTCTATTCATTTCACTTTGTATCAGTTCATGTGGGTCTTTCAAAGAGCATCCTGCTTTTCATTTTTTATAACACAATAATATTCCATCACAATCATATACCACAACTTATTTAGCCATTCCCCAGTTGATTGGTATTCCCTCAATTTCCAACTCTGACACCAGAAAAGGGTTGCTATAAACATTTTGGGATCCAGATCTAGAAGTGGTATTACTATAAGTAATGTGTGTGAAGGATATGCAAGAAATACAGCTCTCTTGAATGGTAAATTATTAAGCATTAATTCCTTCCAGATTCTAAAAGATGAAAACAAGCAAGATAAAAAAGTTGGTGAGTATGATTTTTAATTTGGAAAACTCAAGCAGTCAAACTTTTTGTAATCTGTTACTGGGAACTGGGAATAGACAGAACTTGTAAAACTTTGTAAAACTTTTCCTAGTATATACAGCTTGAAATTCCTGGGAGGATGGGAATGGGGAGCTGGAATGTTTACGGCAGCTTTTTATCTGATAAAGTCTTTTAGCCAGCTTCAGGAAGTAGAGAAAAGGGTAATTCAGAGCTGGGAATTGTCACCACATGTCTTTTTTTTTTTTTTTAAGGGAACATAAGAATTTATGTATAACAATCTCTTCTTTCAAAGTACTAACAGTATTGGACTTTAAAAAATATTAAAATGTTTACTATTAGCAATTATAATTCAGATTTTATTTGATTAAAGTCAAAATCTGTCCTGAAGGAATAAGAATAGTGTCTGAGAGTGCTCTTGTTGAGGTTTTATTGTTTCAGCCAAAGAAAAACAAAGTTTATTAAAAATTCATCATCTTGGCCAGACTCTTAAGAAATCTCAGCATTGGCTGGACTCTTAAGGAATCTGAGCATTTTTAATGTTAATGGAATTGAGTCAGATTGAATCTGAGCACCTTCATGGAGGCCAAGATGTCCCTTATATACAGAAAGACTTTGAGAGATATCTAGGGTTGACTAAGTAATCTGGGGAAGAGGAGGTCTACGGAGGATCTTGATTGGAGTGACCAGTAGGCTGGGGTGACTAGAGGCCAGATGCCAGGAACCAAGAGAATGTGGTCTTAGATAGGATCAAGGTTGGGAAATAGCCAAAGGTGACCTGGAGATAACAGTCAATGGAGAGCTAGGCTAGGTTAAGGGTAATAGAATTGGGCATAGCAATAATGAAAGACTTACAGCCTCAGGTGAATGCCATAACCCAGATGCTTGTGGATAATATGGAATATGACATATCATTTCTATATTGTTTAATACACAATATCTTTTCATTTTATTACCTTTGAAATGTGACCCATTGTCACTTTGAATCTACATTGGGTTTCATAATATAAACTTATGATATCTAGAGTTTTACAGGTGTTTTTCTGGCTGCATTCTTATAGGAACAAACCAGTAGTACACCTGAGTAGGTGTCAACACAAGTACATACAAATTTGCATCCTTTATCTTGGAGTAGAGATCCAATACAATCTATTTGCCAAATTCGGGCTGGTACATTTCCCCTTGCTATCTCTCCAGTTACTAACTGAGGAATATAACTTTCCTCTGCTACTTGTTTTAGGAATGAATGAGAGATACTAACACCTTGATCTTGTGCCCATGGCATGTGGACTAGACACCTAAATGGCTGGCTGTTTGATGGGCCCATTTTGCTAGTACAAGTTGGTATCAGAGTAGGGACAATATGTTGAATAGCAGTCTTCGCAAGTTGATCAGCATGTGCATTGTACTCACATTCTGGCATGGTGAGGGTCATGTTAAGATCTACATGAAATATTGACAAATTAGTAACCATATATGTGCCATATATCTTACCAGATTCTTTGCCCCAGACTTCTTTGCCATGAACTTCCCAATTTTGATTTTTCCACTTAGGCATTCATATAGCTAACCCATTAGCTACTGTCCATGAAGCAGTGAGTATATGGCACTGTCTTCCTTATTCTGTTTTGATAGCTTGATGTACTGCCATAAGTTCAGCATGTTGACTACTTCTACCTATCCCAGTACTTGCCAAAGTCTGCCTAGCATATGAGTTATAGGCTACCACTTTCCAGTGTCTTTTGTGGCCCAAATATTTTGCTGTCCCATCAGTAAACCATGCATGTCTCTTTTGCTCTTCAGTTAATCCATCATATTCCTCTTTTCATTTAACTGAAGACTGAATCAGCCGTTGCTTTGGTTTGGGAGGTATATCATTTCCCTCAATATCTATGTTTGTTATAGATTCATATAAAACAGAAACTCCACTTTTGCCTGTTTTAGAACTATTTTGAATATACCATTTCTATTTAATTATACTAGTCTTCCATGCATGTCCAATTCTCCTAGAAGTTAGGGTAGTCACTACCCAGGTAATAATTGAGATTCTAGGCCTTAATATTTCCTCATGGCCCAAAGTCAGTTGTTCAGTCTCTACCAAAGCCTAACATGTAGCTAACAACTGCTTTTCAAAAGGAGTATATTGAATTTCAGATGAAGGGAATTTCCTAGACCAAAATCCTAAGGGTACATTTTGGCTTTGTTGTTTTTGCCATAAACTCCAGTTTGCATATTCATCCTGTACAATCACTTGTAATTCCATTGGACCACTTTGCATAGGTCATAAATCTAAGACCAAATGTATAAAGGCCTTTGCTTTTCAAAAGCTTTACTTTCTTCAAGTCCCCAATCAAATTCATATTTTTTCTAGTAACTGTATATAAGGGTTTCAAAATTTGTCCTAGATGCGATATGTGCTGTCACCAACATTCAAATAATCCTATAAACTTTGAGGTCTCTTTCTTATTGGTGGGGATAGGAAAATTCTGAATCTTTTTTCAGTCTTATAAGAGAATCTCTCACAGCCCCTTATTCCATTGTGTATCCCAAAATTTTATGGGTTGAGCTGGCCCTTGAATCTTTGCAGGGTTAATTTTCCACTGTTTGCTTTTCATATGCTCAATTAAAAGTGTCAAACTCTTCTCCACTTCTTTTACATTTTTCCCTGTATCATAACATCATCTATGTAGTGTGTAAGTTGTATACCTGCTATAATTCATCCATATGTTCAGCCACAATCCTATGACAAATAGTGGGGCTATGTAGATATCCTTGTGGCAAGCATGTAAAATTATAATGTGGCCCTCCAAGTGAAAGCAAATTGATCCCATTGTTTAGAATCTATTGGAGTAGTAAAGAAAGCATTGGCTAAACCAATAGCTGCATACCAAATCCCATCATATTTCTGCATCCTTTCTATTAAGGTAATGGTATCTGGAATAGCAGCATACAAGGGAGGAGTCACCTTACTCAACTGTCTATAACCCACTATCATCCTCCATGTCCCATCTGACTTTCGTATTGACCAGACAAGATCATTCCATCACATGTTGCAGGGACTAACACTCTTGCATTAACATATTCCTTTTTAGTATTGGTAATTTCATCTTGCCCACTGTAACAGTAAGTACCCGGAAATACACTGGGGGGCCTGCTGTCGCTGGTTCTTTGATCTGCCTTTCTTAAAGGAAAGGCACCTTTTGAGGAGTTAAGAAACTCCTTTAATCAAGCACATACATCATTCACTTAGTTCAAGAAATCAACAGACAGTGCTTCCAAACTATCTGACATTAGCAATACATATATCACAAATCAACAGACAGATCCAACTGTGTGACCATAGTTACCAGAGAGGGAAGCATCAATATCTGGGTTTTCAAAGCTGTGGGGCTACTTAGTGACTTCCCAGAGTCTCATTCGGCACACAAAACTTCTTCCAAAAACTAAGCCCTAAAGTAAAACCTCACTTTCAGAGCATTTATACCATTTTTAAAGCCAGAGGGCATCCCAACCCTTGAGAACCAGTGCCTCATTAACAAAAGGTGTGGGCCTTTCTATAAATCTTCACTAATTAAACTCCCTTTAATGGGCAGGCCCATTAATGGGTGGGAAAGATCTTTAATCACACTAATAATACAAATACATATACTGTTTCTAGTTAAAGAAATTCTTGTTTCTGTACTTTACTCCTAGTAAAGACTCTTGATTGATAAAGGCAAGAGTCAATCAGAGGCACTTGATTATACCAAAACTAAAACAGCAAAAGATTCTGCTTTGCTTGCCCTTACACCCACTTGGCACAAGATACTGCTTTAAAATAATTACTTCAGAAGGATCAGGTAAAGTGATTGGGTTCATTTTTATTTTACCCACTAAAGCTGCATTAATTCCTGTCTTCCTTACTGCAAATTAGTATCTCCCCTCAGGTAAATTTAAAATCATACCTCTCAATATATCTATTCCAATGACATATTCAGGAACAGGTACAATCACCATGGTATATTTTTTTTTATGTAATTGCCCAATTTTCATCATTAGCTTGACTTGTCTAGCTGATATTTTAACCCCTCTCAGTCCTGTGATGGTGATAGGAGTTTCATGTTTAAACTTCTCAAGGTTTCTATATATTATGGAGGTCTCTGCCCCAGTGTCTATTAATGTCTTAGTTATAGTATTTGATTCATTTTTCCAATATATGCTCAAATTGATATGGGGTCTCTAATCCTACCTGTGTATTTCTTAAATCCGATCTGGGGCTTGACCAATTTCCTGTTCTCCCTGAAGATGTGACAAACTTGGATATAAGGTTAAGGAGGACCTGTAGGCGAAGTTTTTACTTCTCTATTCCATCTTGTATCAAGTTCATTTTCTCAGTAAAATTTGTATAGTTCATTAGTTGGAATACTATCTATGCTTCCAAAAATCTACCCCTGCTCTCAATAGTGTGGTAAACAATTCTTTCCTTGTTAGTCTATTCTGACTTTGGATCCACTGGCTATTTGCTCTTCTCTCTTGAGGAAATTTATCTTTTTCCCAGTCCCCTAAGTTACTTAACTGGGAAATCTTGTCCAGCACCTCCAAAAGAGGGTACCGTATCCCCAGTTAGTAGAGTCAGAATCAGATACTTGTAAGCAGGAGGAGCCACCTTCTCTATGATATTCCTATGGGAAACTGCTAAGGGAGCATCATGGTACACATCTGAGTTTCCAATCATTATGATAGTCTTCATTACCTCTTCCTTTAACTTTCTTGTATAGTCCCCAAATGACTACCAGGGTCTATCTTCAGTAGGCCACATAGAGTCAGTAGAAGATTGCTTATTACTTCCATCTGTTGCCAAAACTAACAGATTAGTTGTATTATTACCTCCTTGCATATTGTTATCTCTAAAAAACTTGCTGTACAAAAAGATTCTAATACCTATAAATTTTAAGGATTCTCCCATCCTTTGGATGAACCAACTCAAAATATCTGTGATCTGCTGAGTAAAATTCTCATTTATCTCCTTGAACACTGTGTTGCCCCTTTGGTTCTCCTGTTTCTGCCTTAGTATTGGGCATGCTTCTGCCCAAGCAGCTTCTTTCTCTAATATTGTTTCATTTTCCAACACTGACTTCATTACATTTTCCTCCCACACAATCTTCTAGCAATCATTGCCATGACAACTAGACTGGGTCTATACAAAGGTTGTGTGCACACTTCTTTTGCCAACTTTTCTCTTCTTCTTCTAAGCTAAATTTTTTCTTCTATCACCTGAGACCCTCCAGCTTACTCTTAACAGAGAGCACATATGCTGAGAATTCCCATGCAAACTAGCTAATTCTTTTTCCATCTGAATTTTTTTCTTTCAGCAGTTTCTCTCTGCTTTTACACATAATACAATAACCTGTTAACTGGTCTCTCCTACACATCCCTGCCAGTTTTTGCCCTGGTCTTACTGGCATTCCTTGCAAATACCTTTTGAAATCTTAAGGTTCTCCCTCCTGTAACCTCAGTTCCCAGTTTTCACAGGGTCCATCTCCTTGCTAGAGAGGAATAAGATAAACCCACCCATCCTGGGATATCCGTTTCTTCCTCTAAACCCTTTCTGCCTCCAAATAGAGATTTTATCATCTGCAATCCTATTCATGATGCCAAATGTATCACCAAGGCAATATTCACAACACTGAGGGTGACTATGGATATTCCTGCTTAGTTCTGAATTGCAAAGCATAAGAGATTCTCCACATAGAACTCAGAAGAAAAATATTTATTCAGACATCAAAAAGCCAAATCCCAACAACAGGAAGCCAAATCCATCACAGTAATCAAGAAGCCAATACACATTAGGACTGCAGGGCACAGAGTCATTCCCAAGGCTACACCCCTTTCCCCCTTCCCCTCCTCACAGGGACCTTCTCACAAACAAACACTCAGGATCCTAGCTTTCTGCTTCCCTATGTCCTCTCTTCCCTCCTTTCTAACTGCTCTCACCAATTTCCTCCCAGTTCTACTCCATCCTTTGTGTTCCACTTATTCAGCAAGCCCCTCCCTCTACATGTGACTTAGTCTTCCATGTGATTTAAGTAGGTCACATGGCCTTTAATGTAATTACCGTTATATCCATCAGTTGGGGAAAGACTAAGTAAGTTGTGATTGTGATGGAATACTACTGTGCTCATGATGAGCCCAATGATTTTAGAAAAACATGGAAAGCTTTGCATGAAATAATGAAGATATAATAATGTAAATATACAGAACCAAGAGAACATTGTATACAGTAACGGTAATAATGTTTTTAGGATGGCTTTGAGTGAATAGGTTATTTTCTCTTTTATAAATACCCAATCTAACTATAAAGGACATAAGAAAAAAGATACCATCTTCATCCAGAGAAAGAAGTGATAAATAGAAGTATGCATAGAATAATTTTATATCTACATGTGTGTTCATGTGTGTTTGTGTGTATACACCCATACCTATTTGTATCTAATGGTAGTCATCTCTAGGGTGGGGGAGGAGAGCAGAAAAAAAGAAAACAACAAAATTTACAAGATTTTGTTGTATATTTGAAAGGCATACCAAGAATGCATAGTAGGTTTGCAGTTTCATGTGCTATCATCTTTTTTATTGCACTATGTTATGGAAATTCTTGTTTTATTCCATGATCTAAAAATAAAATTTTTAAAAGACTTGTATAAAAGAAAGAAGTTTATATTTTTTCTCTATTTGTATTTAATAATGGGGCATTTTGTTATGATTTTCTTACTCTACTATAAACACAGTACTGTGTTCCTTAAGTTACTTTGCAGTAATCTTTTTTAATGGTCATCCTATTCCCACTGGCTCTCTTCTCCTCAACCCTGATCCCCTCACTCCCATTTTTTAACCCCATTGAATTTGGGGTTTTGCTTATTGGTTCCTTTTTCCTTCTATTTTTATCTGGTTATATAATTCTTCTTTCCTCCCTGTCCCCCACATTTTCTCCTTTTAGTCAAATACATTTTTTCTTCCTCTCTTCCTATTCAACTAGTTCTGCCTCTTCACAAAAGGAATTTATCTTACTTTCTTGATTATCAAACTTTTCTTTGTCTGCTCTAGACCTCTATTTTCTGAATGAACTGAATCTCTACAATTGTGTAGTCTCCAATTTTTGTATTACTTGTGCAATTAAAACTTTCAGGGTATCTATTTAAGACTCTCCCATCTAGGCAATTTCTGCCACTGTCTTATAGATTTTGCTCCATGGATTTCCTTTTTTCATTGTATCTCACTCCCCAAACAATGCCAATTATCACAGGTATAAAACAGAACATTACCCTCTGCTAAGGTCCCTCCTTCACCATGTCCCTGATTATGCAACACACCACTGATCTATCCCTAGTTACCTGTTTTTTTCCACTTGTCTCAAAATCTTCCTAGGTCAATGCTCTCTTGCTTCCCCAGGGGCCAATTATCCTCTAGAGTTCCAACTTCCCTTTCCCCTTTCTGAGGCAGGACAAGTGAATTTTTCAAGTACAAAATCCTTAGTGCATGGTCCCTATTTCACTTCACAAACCATCTCTTTTCACTTAGAGGAACATTTATTGGTAAATCCCTTTTATCACCAAATCAAACTCTCCTTCTTTTCCCTTTCCTTTTCAGTCCTTTGGCCATTGTTTTCATCATTCTTCTGCAGGCTTTTCTCTTACTGAGACCACAGAATTTACCTTCATCTCAATGCAAGCCTTTGATTTGATCTGGACACATTACTCATTTCTCTTTATATTCTGGATCCCTTATCCTGTTTTCATGTAACTTCTAGTATTCTAATGTAGCCTCATCAAAAAACATTGATTTATCTGTAGACAGGGTGTCATCATACTTCCTGAGGTCACCTCTTCACTGTTACCTCCACTGGACTTTTGTCTTCACTCCTGTCTCGTTGTGTACATTTAGACAGAGGTCTCTTACTAGTTTCTCTGCTGTGAGTCTGATGATGTTGCTGGCCTTGTTGTCCATTCCTGTATTTCTGTTGTGTGGAGTATTTCAGAAAAAAATAATCTCTTTAGTCTGGTTTTCTTTTATAAAAATGCTTCAAATGCCTCTTTATTACTAAACAACCATCTTTATTCATTTATGGTTAGGTTTAGATTTGCAGGGTAGGTCATACTGGGTTATATCCTGACTGTCAATGTTCAGTGTTCTTTGGAATGTATTATTCTGTTCTCTCCTACATTTTTTGGTGGGTGCAGAATAGTCTTGCATTATTTGAATTTCCTTTCCTTCTTGTTTGAAAGTCTTTCTTCTAGCATGTGGGAATATTGGGACACTAATGCAATGTTGGTGAAGTTGTGAACTGATCCAAACATTCTGGAGAGCAATTTGGAAATATGCCTAAAGAGATATAAAAAGGTACATACCCTTTGATGCAGCAATACCACTACTATGTCTGTATCCCAAAGAGATTTTTAAAAAGGTAAAGCACTTAACTATATAAAAAATATTTAAAGGAGCTGTTTTTGTGGTGGCAAAGAAACGAGAATTTAAGGGATACCCATCAATTAGAGAATGGCTGAACAAATTGAGGTACATGAATATAATAGAATACTATTGTGCTATAAGAAACTATGGGCAGGCTGATTTCAGGGAAAAACAACTGGAAAGACTTACATGAACTCATGCAAAGTGAAGTGAGAACCAAGAACTTTGTACACAATAGCAGCAAAATTGTGTGTGATCAATTATGACAGATTTAGCTCTTTTCAGCAATGTAATCATTGCTGAATGTAAACATGTAATCAAGACTCATAATGGAAAATTCAGGAAAAGAACTGATGAAGTCTGAATGCAGATTGGATACTATTTTTACTTTATTTTTTCATATTTTTTCTTTTGTTCTATTTATTCTCTCACAACATGATTAATATGGAAATATATTTTATGTGATTGCACATGTATAACCTATATCAAATTGTTTACTGTCTTAAGGAGGGGAGAGGGGAAGGAGGGATGGAAGGTGAGAGAAAATTTGGAACTCAAAATCTTATGCAAAGGAATGTTAAAATTTGTCTTTACATGTAATTAGAACAATAAAATGCAATTAAAAATAAAACTATTAGCATCCTTAAAAAAAAAAGAAAAAGTCTCTCTCCTGATTACTTGTAGAACTTACTATTTCTAAATCTAATCATTAAATTTAACAGTGTTTATTGGAGGTTGTAGATCTCGATCTTTTCTGGATGTGATCTATGAATTCTTGCAATTGGTATTTCATTTTCTGTGTCCAGAAGTTCTGGGCAATTCTCTCTTTTATTATTTCCTTCATTATGGTATAAAGGTTTTTTTATCCTATTTAAAATTCTTCTGAGGGTCTTATGACTCTTAACTTGTCTGTATACATCCTGTCTTCTACATCATTATGTTTTACTTATATAGTGAGCACACTTTCTTTATTAATTAATTAATGTATTTTTAGTTTTCAACTTTCACTTACACAAGATTTTGAGTTACAAATTTTCTCCCTATCTCTCCCCTCTGCCCACTACAAGATAGTGTGCATTCTGATTACTCCTTCCTCTAATCTGCCTTCCCTTCTATCAAACCCTTCCCTCTTCTTATCCCCATCCCCTCTATTTTCATTTAGGGAAAGATAGATTTCTATGCCCCATTGCCTACATGTCTTGTTTCCCAGGTGTATGTAAACACAATTTTTAACATTTGTTTTTAAAACTTTGAATTTCAACTTCTGCCCTTTCGCATCCCCACTGAGAAGGTAAGCAATTTGATAAAATTTATACATGTGTTGTCATGCAAAACACTTTCATGACAATCATATTGTGAAAGTCTAACTATAATTCCCTCCATTGTATCCTGCCCCCATTTATTCTGTTCTCTCTTTTGACCCTGTCCCTCCTCAAAAGTGTTTACTTCTAATTATCCCCTCTTCCCATTTTCCCTCCCTTCTATGAGTGTGCATGTTATTTCTTCCTTAAGCCAAATCCAATGAGAGTAAGGTTCATTCTTTCCCTTTCACCTCCCCAATCTTCTCTTCCATTGAAACATCTTTTTCTTGCCTCTTTTATATGAGACAATTTACCATATTTGATTTCTCCCTTTCTCCTTCTCTCAACATATTCCTCTCTCATCCCTCAATTTATTTTTAAAATATCATCCCTTCCTATTAAACTTACCCTGTACCCTCTGTCTACATGTATATAATCCCTCCAATTACCCTAATACTGAGAAAAGTTTCAAGAGTTACAAATATTATCTTTCCATGTAGGAATGTAAACAGTTCCATTTTAATAAGTCTCTTATGATTTCTCTTTCCTGTTTACCTTTTCATGCTTCTTTTGATTCTTGTGTTTGAAAGTCAGATTTTCTATTTAGCTCTGGTCTTTTCATCAAGAATGCTTGAAAATCCTCTGTTTCATTGAATGACCATTTTCCCCTCTGAAATATTATACTCAGTTTTGCTGGGTAGGTGATTCTGGGTTTTAATCCTAGCTCCTTTGGCCTCTAGAATATTATATTCCAACTCCTCCAGTCCCTTAATGTAGAATCTTCTAGATCTTGTGTTATCCTAATTGTATTTCCACAATATTCAAATTATTTCTTTCTGGCTACTTGTAATAATTTGTCCTTGACCTGGGAACTCTGGAATTTGGCTATAATATTCTTAGGAGTTTTCCTTTTGGGATCCCTTTCAGGAGGTGATTGGTGGATTCTTTCAATATCTATTTTATCATCCTGGTCTAGAATATCAGGGCAGTTCCTTGATAGTTTCTTGAAAGATGATGTCTAGGTTCTTTTTATATCATGACTTTCAAGTAGTCAAATAATTTTAAAATTGTCTCTTCTGGATATATTTTCTAGGTCAGTTCTTTTTCCAATGAGATATTTCACATTGTTTTTTTTTTTACATTCCTTTGGTTTTATTTTATAATTTCTTGATTTTTCATAAAGTAATTAGCTTCCATTTGCTCCATTCTAATCTCTAAGGAATTATTTTCTTCAATGAGCTTTTACACCCCCTTTTTCCATCTGGCCACTTCTGCTTTTTAAGAATTCTTCTCCTCATTGGCTTTTTGGACCTTTTTTGCCATTTGAGTTAGTCTATTTTTTTAAGGTGTTATTTTCTTCAGCATATTTGCGTTCCCTTTAGTAAGGAGCTGACTCTGTTTCCATGATTTTCTTGCATCCTTCTCATTTCTCTTCCCAGCTTTCCCTCTACTTCTCTTACTGGATTTTTGAAATTCTTTTAGAGTTTTTCCATGGCCTGAGACTAATTCATATTTTTCCTAGAGGCTTTAGATATAGGAGCTTTGACTTTGTTGTCTTCTTCTGTTTGTAAGGACAGACCAAAGTCTTCCTCTGAGGACTGCTCATGTTCTATCTGTGCAGATGCAGTGCCTGAGCACATTTTCTTTCAAAGCTGTTGTTTTTTTCTTCCGTTCTAAAGTCACCTTTATTTCTGTGTGTCTACATTCCCAATTTATTTTTCTACATTTTGTTTCCTTCATGAGACTTGGTATCACAGATACCAGTTATTCTGCCCATTATTTTTTGCTGTGGAGGTCTTGAATTCTGCTATCAACATTCTCATTTTTCTTTTGAGTCACTCAAGAACAGTGCTTTATAATTCATCCTCTTTTTGCATTCCACAGGGTCTTATCTCATCAAGTTCAACATTTATTTTTTTCGTTTAAGTCTGAACTTGCTTATTAGAATCTATATTTAGCCTCTTTTTGTATCCCCAGTGCTTAACCCTGTGCCTGGCACATAGTGGGTGCTTACCAGATGTTGATTGATTGATATTATTGAGGACAATGTGTGATGTGTATTAATATGGATATGATATCTCCCCATTATTTCAGTTTTAGAAAACTGGGTCAGCTAGTGTTTCCAATATGTGGAATAAGCATACTATCATAGTGGAGTAAATAAGATCCCACCTTTCTTTCACATCTATAAGGAGGAGGGACTGGAGATGAAGCAAGATCAAAGGGACAATTTGCCTGTTGTTTTACCTCCTTGCTCCTCTTACCTGGCTAGAGACCAGCGTCTGAGATCTGGTAGTTGATTTTTTGGAACACTTTCTTTTTAGCTGAAATACCTCTAACATTGCCTCTAGCATGTTGAGTGGATCCTTAGTGGAGGATATATGTATGAACATGGAGGAGAATGATATGATGAAAATACATGCATGTGTTTTGTTTGCCTATCATTTGTCTTTTTTTTTAGCTTATCATTCTGTAACCAAATATGGAGAAAGAAATAGGCCTAAGACAAAGCCTCCATAGTTGGAAGGTATGCTGTGGATAAAAAGTTAGCAAAGGAGACTGGAAAACAGCAGTCATACTTGTAGGAGGAGAACCAAGAGAACAGGGTAACAAAAACTTAGAGAAATGGTTGAAACCAGGAAGAGATAGTGGTCAACAGTGTTATATGCTACAGAGAGGCAAAAAAAAAATGGACTAGAAAAACTCATCTGATTTAGCAATTAGTAAATCACTGGTAACTTTACAGAGATCAGATTCAGTTAAATGATGAGACTGTAAGTCAGATTGCAAATCTCATCAAAGTATTATGTGAGCAGAAAAAAATATGGGCTAGTCACATATTGAGTGAAGGAAAATTGATTGACTCCTTTGGTTTTCATGAAATTTAAAGAGATTAAAAGTCTCATGCAACATATTCAGCCACATGCAATATACTTCAAATAATATATATGTATATATACATATATATGTATATATGTGTGTATATGTATATATACACACACAAACACATTATATATCTACAATATACATATATATCTTTGTAACACTTATGTAATCTCTAGGGCTACACTCTCTTCTAAGTTAAACTTAGACTAGCAGGCCAAGTTCCCAGAGCAAGGCTAATATTCCATTCAGAGTTCTAAAAAATATGTCTAAAAATAAGTTTGAGGGAATGTTTTCCTAAAGCTATAGTTCATTATCCTCTATCCCCCCCAATATCTCTTGGTCTTTTAGTTCTTCAGTATCACCTAACCAGTAATTAGTACCCCAATACTATTTTGATTAGGTAATTTAATTGATAATCAATATTGTCTATTAACTTTAACAAGGAAATATTTACTGAGAAAATATGGGAAGAATGAAATACAAAAACTTCCTCCAACTAAGGAACACTCTTTCTTCTGTGACTCATTCTCTAGAAAGAGTGGGCTCACATTTAAAGAAATAGCTAAGAAAATACTCCTCCCACCAAGTTCTGAGTGCAACATAACCAATGCACAAATTTTCCCTTGCTTACAAGATATGACATTTGCTATCTAGGCTTTGCTGAATCATCAAGTTTAGCTGATGCAACTGCAGAAAACTCTGCTAGTAACTCCCATTGCTGGGCTTCTGGTGGCTTTTCTGATGTTTTGAAGTCCACAAAGTTAATCCATATGCATTACTCATTGAGGTAGATTTTGAAAAAATAAACACAACAGATACAAAAGAAGCAAAATGTGATGTATTTGATGCCACGAGGAAATTGTTTGAGAAAGGAAGTTAATTCCCTTATCCAGAGACTTATGGAATGTCTTTTAATTGACTTGGTGGTAATTCTGAATCACTTGATGGCCACTTAAGAAGTGGGTAGTCTTCAGAAATCTCTAAGGGGGAAAATATTTTGTATAATTCTTCTAATGTGGCTCTCAGAGGTTTTTATGAGAGCCAGGGAATAGTGAGTGGATGACTGTGCCAGAGAGCCTTTGTATCAGCTTAGATCCTGGGATAGTTTTTGGATAAGAGATGACTTCTTAGACATTTTAATACAGATGAACCTAAAGTTAGAACATGCTTTTTGACTGTACCAGAAATGTCCATGTGGTAGCTCTTGTGTTCCTCATTACCATCTCACATCAAGAAAAGTAATCCATCACTGTATCAGAAATTTCATCATCTCTGTTGTGGCTCTGATGTTCTTGGTTCATCATCACTACCACAAACTGCAAAGATATGGCATCACCAATCATGTGGACCATACTGTTAGGCTTTAGACTTGGTCTTTCTGAAGGGGAAGAAAAGGATTAAGATATTTGTTTTGTTTGTTTCTGTACCCCCTTTCATTTAATACTGCCCATACTAAGAAGGGAATATGGAAGGCCTAGAATTATTGGCTTTTGTTTTCCTTCACATTTTGCTTTGTTTTGTTTCTCTCTTAATAATGCCAATGTCAGGAGGACTATCCAGGAAAAGTCAAATGATTCTTAGGACTTTGCCAGCATGGAGTGGTATGAGATGGGATAAAGACACCTTTGGAACTTAATTGGCCTCAGCTTAATATGAAACTCTTTTCCTCACCCCCTCAGCCAGCATTGAATAGACCCAAGGTGAAGCTTCTCCTGGGATCTGATTTTCCCTGGCTTCCCTAATGTGGCTTCCTCAGTATCTAGGGGTATAAGAAGTCCCAACCACATGAAATCAGGAGTCACAGACATGGTGGGTACTTAAGACCATGCAAGTCAGCAAACCCTGCTGACAAACTGAGCATATGAATTTCCAGATGGAAAAGAGTGGGGCTGCATTCAGAGAAGCTAAATTTGACTACATGCGTCCTTTCATATATTCTTGCTGCATTAGGACAAAATAAACTCTCTTTTTCAAATGGTCATCCCAACGTTGAATCCGATTTAAGAAAGTACTGGTGTTATAGCCATGTTTATAATACAAGTGGAGGAGGGGAATGGCAAAGAGTATGATGGAAAATATGACTTGACATTAAGAAATGACAGAGGTGGTGGGACAAGATGGTGGAGTAGAAAGATACACCTACTCTAGCTCTCCCTCATCAGCCCATAAAATACCTTCCAAAAATGACTCTAAACAAATTCTAGAGCAGCAGAAGCCACAAAATGACAGAGTGAAAGAGATTTCCAGCCCAAGGTAGCCTGGAAAGCTGACCAGAAAGGTCTATGGCACAGGGTGTGGAGTAGAGCAAAGCCTGTAGAACATAGCCCAGCCTCTCAGTGTCAGCAGGAATAGGACCAGAGCAGGCCTCAGGGGACAGAATCCTAGGCAGCAGCTGCAGGTTCCTGGATCCATCAACCCACAAACACCAAAAACATCTCCAAAAGCCAGTGAGAAAGCTTTTTCAGCTGGGTGAGAAGGAAGCAGGGTGTCCTCCATTAGCCCCAGCCCCAGGCAGTGGAGGCAGCAGCAATGTGCATTTTTGGAGCCCTCAGCCTAAAGCCCCTGGGAGAAGTGAGCCAGATTTGAATCTAAGGTCTGACAGTGGCCCTGGGGTGAGGAGGAGCACTGGCTGCCCTGGGAGGGGCTGGAGGCAGTTGTGAAGAGGGAATTCTACTCACAAATCCTAGGCAGAAAAGTTTTTGGTTACTCCCAGACCAGTGTGCAGACCAGGAGAGGAGTAAACTCCTCTCCCTTGATTGTGCCACCTTGGAGGAACTGAGAATTACAGGTCCCCAAAGTATACCCTCCCTCCTGACAAAGGACTCAAAAGTCAAGTAACTGCTTGGGAAAATGAGCAAAAAAGGGTAAAAAAAATAAAACTATAGAAGGTTACTTTCTTGGTGAATAGGTATTTTCCTCCATTCTTTCAGATGAGGAAGAACAATGTTTACCATCAGAGGAAGACCTAAAAATCAAGGCTTCTGCATCAAAAACCTCCAAAATAAATATGCAATGTCTCAGGCTGTGGAGGAGCTCAAAAAGAATTTTCAAAATCAAGTAAGAGAGGTGGAGGCAAAATTGGGAAAAGAAATGAGAGTGATGCAAGAAAATCATGAAAAGCAAGTCAACAACTTGCTAAAGGAGATCCCAAAAAATGCTGAAGAAAATAACACCTTTAATATTAGGATAACTCAAATGGCAAAAGAGGTACAAAAAGCCAATGAGGAGAAGAATGCTTTAAAAAGAAGAATTAGCCAAATGGAAAAGGAGGTTCAAAAGTTCACTAAAGAAAATAGTTCTTTAAAAATTAGAATGGAGGAGATGGAAGATGATGACTTTATGAGAAACCAAGAAATTATAAAACAAAACCAAAAGAATGAAAAACTAGAAGACAATGTGAAATATCTCATTGGAAAAACAACTGACCTGGAAAATAGATCCAGAAGAGACAATTTAAAAATTACAGAACTACTTGAAAGCCATGATCAAACAAAGAGCCTAGACATCATCTTTCATGAAATTATCAAGGAAAACAGCCCTGATATTCTAGAACTGGAGGGCAAAATAAATATTGAGAGAATCACCTCCTGAAAGAGATCTGAAAAGAAAAACTCTTAAGAATATTGTAGCCAAATTTCGGAGTTCCCAAGTCAAGGAGAAAATATTGCAAGCTGCCAGAAAGAAGCAATTTGAGTACTGTGGAAATACAATCAGGACAACACAAGATCTAACAGCTTCTATATTAAGGGAATGAAGTGCGTGGAATATGATATTCTGGAAATCAATGAACTAGGATTAAAACCAAGAATCACCTGCCCAGCAAAACTGAGTATAATACTTCAGGGGGAAAATGGTCATTCAATGAAAAAGAGGACTTTCAAACATTCTTGATGAAAAAACCAGAGCTGAATAGAAAATTTGACTTTCAAACATAAGAATCAAGAGAAGCATGAAAAGGTAAACAGGAAAGAAAAATCATAAGGGACTTACTAAAGTTGAACTGTTTACATTTCTATGTGGAGAGATAATATTTGTAACTCTTGAAACTTTTCTCAGTATTTGGGTAGTTGGAGGGATTATATATATATATATATATATATATATATATATATATATATATATATATATATATATATATATATATATATATATATATACACACACACACACACACAGAGGGCACAAGGTGAGTTGAGTAGGAAGGCATGATATCTAAAAAAAAATTAAGGTGTGAGAGAGGAGTATATTGGGAGAAGAAACAGATATAGAAAGGGGAAAATTATCTCTTATAAAAGAGTCAAGAAAAAGCTTTTTAAATGGAGGGGAAAAGGGGGCAAGTGAGAGGGAAAAATGAAGCTTACTTTCATCACATTTGGCTTAAGGAGGGAATAACATACACACTCAATTTGGTAAGAAAACTATTTTACACACAGGAAAATAGGGGAGAGGGGGATAAGTGGGGTGGGAGGATGATAGAAGGGAGGGCAAATGGGAGGAGGGAGTAATAAGAAATAATCACTTTAGGGGAGGAACAAGGTCTAAAGAGAGAATAGAATAAATAGGGGGTAGGATAGAATGGAGGGAAATCTTTCACAACATGACCATTATGGAAGTCTTTAGCAATGCTATACATATATAGCCTATATTGAATTGCTTGCCTTCTCAGTTGGGATAGGTGGGGAGGGAGGAAGGGAGAGAAGTTGGAACTCAGATTTTAAGGAATGAATGTTGAGAATTGTTTTTGCATGCAACTGGGAAATAAGAAATACAGGTAATGGGGTATAGAAATCTATTTTGCCCTACAAGAAAAGAGAGAAAATGTGGATAAGGGAAGGGAGGGATGTGATAGAAGGGAAATTAGATTGGGGGAAGAGGTAATCAGAATGCACGGTGTTTCAGGGTGGTAGAGGGGAGAGATGGGGAGAAAATTTGGAACTCAAAATCTTGTGGAAATGAATATTGAAAACTAAAAATAAACAAATAGATAAATAAAGACAAAAAGAAATTGCAGAAGCTAAATGCTTATAGACTGCTTAAAGACTTCATGCTTATATATCATAAATACTTACTTCAAAAAAAAGAATCTTTACAAAAATATGTTCAGCATTGAATAACTTCATAAAAATAGAATTCGCTGGATCTTAAAAGATGAGACACAACTAATTACTAATGATAGGGTAATTTATGAGTCATCTATGTTCAGTTAGAGTAAATATCAAAATCAGCATTAAATTCAAAGAAAATATAAAGATAAGATACTATTTGAAATTACAACAGCTCCACCTAACTTATTAAACTTATTCAATGAAAAGACAAGTATATATTGAACATCCACATTCCGATACTGGCATATAACCCAAAGTCATCAAAGGAAAATGAAAGTTGCATTTATATCAAAATATTCACAGCAGTACTCTTTGTGGTAGTAAACAAATCTGGAAGCTAATTGGTAAGTGATCAATTGGACAAGAGCTATATTGTGGTATTTGAGTGTAAAGAAATACTATTGTGTCATAAGAAATGAATATGTGGAATTTAGGGAAGTAAGTAGACAGAACAATATACATAATGACCATAATAAGGCATGTGAAAACTACACTGAAAATCAGCCACACATGAATTGATTGAAATAACTTATTTTACTACTGGAGAAGACATGATAAAACACACTTCCCTTCTTTCATAGAGTGTTAAGGAATTACAAGTGATGAATGTTTCCTAAACTGTCAGGAATAGTTATTTTAGGCTAGATTTTGCTTATCTGTTTTATTTTGTTATAAAAGAGGTTTCAGTGTTGGAGTGCAGGGGCTGGGCCTGGAAATAATGGTGGTGTAAAAAACAAACAAACAAACCAACCAACCAAAACCCTTCAATAAAAGGCTAAATAGTGTGTAGAATGGTTAGACATGGAGTCAAGAGGACCTCCTAAGCTCAAATTCTGAGACTGGTATTTACCATTTGTGTGACAAGGGCAATCCCTCTGAGCCTCAGTACCTTTGCTATAACATCAGCATAATAACATTATATCTGGGTGTAATGGTAATTTAAATGGTAAGATCTTTCCTACTCATTAATAGGCCCATATGACCTTCCTGAGTCTCATGGAAGTCTGAATCCCATGGAGCCTGTGATGGGAGGAGTTTGCTGAACGAGTGGAGCAAGAAGGGTAGAACACAAAGAGAAAGAGTTAGAGCAGAGCTGAGGGGAAATTAGTGAGTGAGAGGTCAGAGCTGATGGATGCAGGCAAGCCTGAAGCACTGGCTGCAAGTGTGAGAAGGGCATTTTGTTTAAGGGGACCTGTTTGTGATTTGTTTAAGGGAGCTGGTTTGTAGGAAGTCTAATGGAGGAAAGGCTTGGGGATGATTTTGCTCTCTCCATTGTTATTGTGTATAGATTCCTTTGTTACTATGATGGATTTGGCTTTCTGGTGTCAGGATTCAGCTTTGTAGTGTCTGAATAAATGTTTTGGTTCTGTCTTCCAAGTGGAGAGTCTGTTGTATTTCGCAATTCAGAATTGCACCTGCATATTCATGGCTGTACTAGGCGCTGTGAATATCACCTTAGCACTATACTGGGGTACATATCTAACTAGGTTATTGTGAGGCTCAAATGAGATTGTATGAAGCATTTTGCAAACCTATGCGTTTGCTATGTAAATGTAAGCTATTATTATCTAATGAAACCACAATTGTACTTGAATAGTGTGTATGTGTGTTTGATGAGGGATGAGGGAAGAATGATATTAGAAAAGGACCCCATGGCCCCTTGTCCTGGACAATTGGGATAAGGAGATGAGGGATGCAAACAATAAAATAATTGAAATTACATACAATGAAGTGCTAAATTATGTAGTTCAGACTTTAAATACTAAGAATTTTAGTAATAGGAATTATAATTCAAAGAGTTCAAGATCAACGTAGCTTTCACAATGAGTCTACCTGGGGAATATACCAACAGCAATAGCATTTTAAAATGGAAAAGACAATCATATATAATGTTTACCAGCATAAGAAACACACCTTATGTGCTAATTCTTGTGGTAACAAACCAAGGTAAGCAAATATTCAAGAAATACATGAAAAATCTCAGGGAGTGGGGCAAGGAATTGTCAGGAAGTGGATTTATTAGAACACGGTTTTATAAATGCTAGGTGACAGACAATTCATGGCCTTGAAAAGATTTCTGGGGGTCCCTTGAGTTTCCTCTTACCTCCATCCAATGAATCAACAATAATTTATTAAATACCTGCTATGTAATAGGCACTATACTAAACAATGAGTGGGGATACAAATATAAAGAATGAAGTAATCCCTACTCCATATTACATTAAAATGGTGGAAACAAATATAGTATAAATATAAAGTGAATAAATACAAAGTAGTGAAATACAATGTAATTTGAAAGGAAAAGTACTAGCAATTATGGTGGGGAGAGGATCAGGGAAGGTTTCATGCAGAACATGGTGTCTGAATTTCATCTTAAAGGAAGAAAAGGACTTTATGAGGCAGAAGTAACGAGGGGTTCATTCCAGGCATTGACACATAGGAATTAGCCAAGAAAGTATCCAATTTGATAACAAAACAAATCAGAGAATGTATACATAGGAGAATATATACCAAACATTACAAAGCAAAGACTCCTCACTCTCATGGGAGTGAGGTAACTCAGTTTAACCAAGAGCATCCTAGATTGATTTCACACAAGAGGAAGTTTCCCAAAGTCTCTTATATAGGAAATGAGAAGAGATATGCTAGAGACTGTTAGCTCCTTTCAGATTGGCTTCTTCCCAGAATAGTTTCCTTCAATAGCTTGAAGTACTATTGGCAAAGTTCATCTTCTCTCTTGAAATTGGAAGTCAAAAGCTCCTGAAACCCAAGGAGATCGCAAGTGACTCAAGGGCTTGAAGAGAATTCAAGAGCTCTCCTCTATACTGCTCTTATCAACTGTGCCCTGCCCTTCACACAGGCACAAGCCCATCACACAAATCACACTAATGAGGAGAGAGTCCTTTACCAATAGGCTTTAGGATTATAATTTTAAAACACCTCATTATAATCCTAGGGCTTCTGAGAGTGTTTTGAGTACTTTGCTTAGGGTGCTGAAGCAAATAAAACAACTCATTTTCCCAAATTCGGTTGTTTGCATACAATTTTCCCCTCTTACTTGTGAATAAATAATTTGGTTCCTCTCAGATCCCTCTTTTAACTGAAGACAGGAAGCCAAATCAATTCTAAATTATTCCTCATCCACTTACTCTCAAAGTGTGTAGTGTGGGCTGTGTATAGAGTAAAAGGGCATAGTCCCATTCCTTTGATTAGTTATCTGATTACTTCTTTGGATCTGCTTTAAGGTACTCTGGTGATTTGGCATTTGTAAGAGAAAATGGACATTTTCCAATCAAACATTTGAATTCATAAAAGATGAATTTATCCTTGAGTTTCTTTCACTTTTCTTTCCTAGTGGATTATTTCTAGGAGGACAGTTTAAACAATGGCTAAGGTGGGCTCTCTTTTAAGAGTTAGAAAGAGAAGGGACTCACACCATGCACACTACCACAACTCCATCCAAGCTGAACACGTTCTGCAGTGGGACGCCAGCAGTGGCCACCAGTTGGAAGGCGCTGTTTTCAGGCAATTCCCCACCCCCTACTCCTACCCCTAACCAGGCCAAGCATGAAGTCATGTCCTCTCCTCAGTATTGCCCTTGGGAACTGGAGGCCGTTCGTTTGGTGTCAGGAGTGGTAATGTAGATTGGCAGCCAGTCCGACAAAGGCATTTGGGAGCTGGGACGACCCCGAATGATTCACCCAACGGTAAAGTATGAGACAGAACCGCAGGAAGAAGAGGCTGCAGTGGCCTGGAGCTTTTAGCCTAGTATCTCTTTCCGCCGCCTCCACCACGGATGCAGTTCAGTAGGGCCTCGGCCTAGAAAACTTTTAATGAGAACCAGATGCTGCTCCTGCCACCACTATTGAACTTTCTCAGACTCTGTAGCTCCTCTGATTGGTTCCTGTCTGGACTGCCATAGCCAGTCAGGACTCTAGAAAAGACTTGGAGTCCCACCCTGGGCTTGGAGTGCCAGCAGGGAATCTTTGGTCGGATGTCCAGAGCACCGGATTCTGGGCTGGCTGTGTTGGGGTGTGGAGGGCGGACGCGCTCTGCTCCTGAAGCAATCCCGCGAGCAGAAAATGAAGGGAGAAAGGGATACTGGTCAACCGAGGCAGCTGCTGCTGCTGCTGTTTCATTTACACTGGCTACTACCTTGGACCTCAGCCCTCCACCCGCAAGACCTCTTCCCGTATGGTGAAGCCTGGGGGGACCAATTCCTGCGGGAAGGGGATGATGAAACCTCAGCCTTGGTCAAGCTGAAGAGACCCCTCCGGTTCTATGAAGCTCAGTTCAGTAGCCTCTATGTAAGTTCAACCTCCTTTCACGTTAGTTAGGGGCTTTTTAGAAACTTTACCTTCTTGTCTCTTTGCCTAAAGAGGGATACAGAGTGGAAGAGAGGGAGGAGGAAAGAGAAGGGAGGGAGTAAGAAAAGGGGAGAGAGAGAAAAAGGGGTAGTAGGGAGGTGGTGGGGAAGGGAAGGGAAAGGGAGAGGGAGAGGACAGAGAGAGGAGAAGAGGGAAGAGGAGAGGAGGGAAGCTCCATGGTTTTGGAGATGGTTCTTTTCAGGGATTGACCCCAATCTTTTCCAACATCTATTAGAGAACAAGAATTTCAGCTGGACCAGCTTCAGTCAGAAAAAAAAGGAGGGAGGGGGGAATCCAGATGTTCTTCATGTTTGAAGGTTTAGCTTAGGAACTTAGGTAGAAGTGCATCATGTCCAGACATTTTTCACCGACCTGGCGAGATTTTTTTTTTCCATAGGGATCTATGTTTTCCAAGAACATACTATAAAGGAGTGAGTGTGATATAAAAAAATCCCAGGGCTATTTAGGACAGAAAATATGACTTCCTTGATTCGAGAAGATTGTGGTGAGGCATTATGATTAATGAGATCTTTAAAAACTGAAATGAAGAGTTTTAGGCAAAGGGGTTGTGTTTTTCATCCTGTGAGAGTGGGGAGTACATAATGTTGAACTTGGTGAATAGAAGCCACTCAACTCATGAGGAGAAAATTACTGGAGAGGAAATGAGCTTAGAAGTATGGATGTATGGGTTTGAAATACTACAGATCTTTAAAATTTGTTATCACTGATGATATGATGTTTATAGGGTGCTTTTCGGTTTTCTTCCAGGTGGGCACTAATGGCATCATCTCAACTCAAGACTTTCCTAAAGAAATACAGTATGTGAATGATGACTTTCCCACAAAATTCCCTGCAGTTGCCCCCTTCTTATCTGACCTTGATACTAGCAATGGGAGGGGAAAAGTCTCTTACAGAGAAGATGACTCTGTGGAGATATTGAGCCAGGCAGCCCAATATATTCGTATTGGGTTTCCCCAAACTGCTGCAAACTATACACCAACCCATGCCTTTCTTGCTACCTGGGAGGAGGTGGGTGCCTATGAAAAAGTGACACAAAATGTGTTGCCATCAAGGCTGGTAAGTGAGAAGAGCTATCATCTCTTTCCAAAGGACAAAAAGTCATTGGGTCTTGTATTAATGGAGTCTTTGGTAGAGGGCTTGAATTCTAAGACAAGTAAGAACAAGAAATGAGAACAGTTCTTACTAGAGGGGCATTATTACATAAATGTTTACCAAACAAGAAGTTCTACAGTTTAATTAGAACCAGGTTTCTTTTATAATTGACTATGTTGTGCTCTGGACTTGTCTGTAAAGCAGATATACATTTGCTTTGTAGGTTCTTTGTGTGGTTCACTTTCTTAGAGGATAAGATTTACAGTGTAGATGAGAAAGCTTCTCACCATATTATTCACATTTTTTTATTTTATCCTTTTCTTTCTTTTGTTCTTTCTTTTACATCTAGCTTAGGAGCAACAAAAATTAAAAACTTTCTTATTGTCACCAAGTAATTCAGAGGGCATTCAAGCTTTTCAGGAATTCAATCAGTCAGCTAACAAACATTTACAAGATACCTGCTATGTACAATAGAAGAGACAATGAGATTTGGTGGTTACAGAGCAGAGACACTGGATTTTGGAAAACCTCTGTTCAAATTCTGATCCTGCCATTTACCAGCTATATGACAATGAGCCATACACTTAACCTATTGGTGCCTTGAGTTACTTTTTAAAACTATAAGCTGAAAGTGAGTTTCTAATCTGTATTGACACAGAGAATTTCTACACTAAGAATTCCCCCCAAATAATTAAATTTCAGGCATAATATACTATGCAAGTCATTTGATCACCATTGTTTTTCTGTTTCTTAAGAGTTAGGTATCTCCAATTTTTCTAGTTAGGAACTTTGTTTCCTGTAGGATTTTTTAAATGAAAAACAAAACCAAACACCTGAGATCTACAACAAAAGTAGCTGTAAAAATTACATCATTTCCAATGGACCTTAAGTGAAACATAGGCATTTAACTTTTCCATAAACAGTACACCTTTACTGTTGTCATCCCATGGAATAAAAGATATGGCAACAAATCTGCAGAATAAACTTCTGAAGTTATGTCCATCTCCACAAGTCAGATCTTTTAGGGAATGCATCGAAAGCGGAGAGATAGAGGAGGCACAGTGGGAAAATTCAGATTTACAGAACTAGAATGAGTTAACAACAATGAACTGACTTCAGGAGACTTGTGTTTCCCCTTTTCTGGTTATTTTATATACTTCTTATATTCAACATGTGCAAAAATGAATTCATTATCTTTTCCCTCAAAATTCTTACCTCTTCCTAACTTTCCCATTAGTATCATCCTCCTGGTCATCTAGACTCACAGTGTGGGTGTCATACTCAACTCATCATTCCCTCTTACTCTTATCTCCTGCCTATATCCAATCTTTTGCCAAGGCCTGTTGATTCTACCTTCTTGACATTTTATATGTATGTGTGTATAGATACATATGTAGATATATGGAAATATGTATATATACATATATATATACACATATATGTGTGTGTGTGTATTCTCTTTTTTTCCTGTGACACTGCAATTACCCTGATGAATCTTATCCTCTCATGCCTAGGCTACTGCAATAATCTCCTCATTGGTTTCCTGTCTCAAATCTCTCCTCACTCCCTTATTCAGTTATCGAAGTGCGCTTCATAAAGCTTAGGTCTGACCATGTCAACAGCCCCAATTCCATTCCGTCAACTTTTGTGGATCCATATTACCTTCAGAATTAAATATAAAATTCTCTGGCTTTTAAAGCTCTTAATCTGGCTCCTTCCTACCTTTCCAGTCTTCCTTGCTGTCCTCCACATACTCTGCAGTACAGTGACACTGGCCTCCTTGTATGGGAACTGCATCTCCCAACGCCATGCGTTTTCTTCCTCCTTTTAAAAGATTAAATTTTTTCAATTAGCAAGAATTTACCTCACCTCATTCCAACCCCTCCCCCATCAATTGTGGTGCATTCTGAATCCTTCTATTCTCTTTCAGCAGGCAGATGACATGTTCCATCATTTTCCTCTGGAATCATGGTTGGTCTCTGAAAAGTTGTCTTTACCATAATGTTGTCATGATATAAATTGTTCTCCTGCTTTTGTTTACTGTGCATCAGTTCTTATAAGTCTTTCAATTTTTTCTGAAACTATCTCCTTCATCAATGATTACAGAAGAGTAATATTCATTACATTTATATCACACCGCTTGTTCAGTCATTTCCTAATTTATAAACACCTCTTCAGATTCCAGTTCTTTACCACCTCATAAAAAACTACAAATATTTTTGGACATCCCTAGAGTTTGTTTTTCTTAGAAATAATCCTTCCCTTAATGTGCAGTCCCTCTAATTCCCTTTTCTCCTGTTTACCTCCTATTTTCCTATTGAATTAAAGGTATTTACGTACCCAATTCTGCATACGTTTGACGCAGATGTGAACGAGGTTCAAGACTGATTAAATTTCAGGCATAATATACTATGCTAGTCACTTGACCTGGACAATTCTGTCTTTCTGTTTCTTGAGAGTTAAGTATTTCCCAATTTCTAATTAGGAACTTTGTTTCCTGTAGGATTTTTTAAATTTAAAAAACAAAAATCAAAAACACCTGAGATCTTTAATAGACGTGATTACTTCTTATCCCATCCTGCTTGATGTCTTCTTATATACTCTGATTATATGAAATAATTTCCCCAAACTTTACTTTCCCCCGTAACCCTCATGATGTGATCAACAAGACCTGCATAACAGACCATATCCAGGCTTAATATACACTCCCTCACCTCTAAAGGCGTGATTATGACAGAGTTGAAAGGGGGCTTGTGTATCATCTCCTAATATATGAATGCAAGCATCCTATCATTGGTCAGTTTCTTAAGATTGTTTATTCATTCTTCCATTTTTAAAAATTTCTTTTAACTCCCGATTTTGAGTTTTAAAGTCTTTATGTAGCTCAGAAATACTTAGAAGGCCCCTTTAAAATCCATTTTCCCTACTGTAAGATGCAGTATCTTTGCCAAGAAAACCCCAAATGGAATCACAAAAAGTTGAACATGATTGAAATAACTAAACAACTCTCTCTCTCTTCCCACTCTCTGTGTCTCCTTCCCTTCCCCCCTCTCTTTCTATATATATAATATACACATATATTTGTATATGCTATGTGTGTGTATGTATGTAAAACCTGGAAGCTCTGAATTTTGGCTGTAATATTCCTGGGATTTTTCATTTTGAAATTTCTTTCAGATGATTGGTGGAGTCTTATTTCCACTTTGGCTTCTGGTTCTGAGATATAAAGTTTTATTTTAAGTTATAATGTTTAATTATTCTTATTTTTCTCACCTCTTCTGTTTTCTAGGTCAATTGTTTATGCTTTGAGATACTTTACATTTTCTTTGATTTTTAAGTTTTTTGACTATTTCAGTATTTTTTCTAGTATCATTGAGTCATTGACTTCTATTTCATTCATTCTAATTTTCAGGGAGTTTATTGTGTAGGCAAAGTTGTGTACTTCATAAGTTGAACTACTAATTCCTTTTGGGTTTGTCTTGGCAGGTAGACTCACAAGTATTTTATATTGTATACAGTTATTTTAATGGAATTTCTCTTTCCATTTCTTCCGGGTGTACTTTGTGATAGTATATAACGATGCCAATAATTTATATGGGTTTATTTTATATCCTGCAACTTTGCTGAAGTTGTCAATTATTTCAACTAGTTTTTCAGTTGATTCTCTAGGATTCTCTAAGTCTACCATCATATCATCTGCAAAGAGTGATCATTTTATTTCTTTATTACACATTCTAATTACTTCCATTTCTTTTTCTTGTCTTTTTGCTACTGCTAGAATATCTAGAACAATATTGAATAATGGTCATCTTTGGTGATAATGGGCATCCATGCTTCAGTCTGATCTTATTGAAAAGGTTTCTGGCTTTTCTCCCTTATAAATAACGCTAGCTGATGGTTTTAGATAGGTACTACTTGTCGTTTATTCCTATGCTTTTTAGTGCTTTTTATAAGGATGTTTGCTGCATTTTGTCAAAAGCTTTTTCTGCATCTGTTGAGACAATCACATGATTTTCGTTGTTTTTGTTATTGATATGGTCAATTATGCTGATATCCTAATGTTGAACTAGTCCTGCATTCTTGATGTAAATCTTACCTGGTCACAGTATATGATATTTGTGATATATTGCTCTAATGTCTTTGCTAATATTTTATTTAAAATTTTTGCCTCAATATTCATTGGTTAAATTGGTCTGTAGTTTTCTCTCTGTTTTTGCTTTTTCTAGTTCCGGTATCAGCACCATATTTGTATCATAAGAGGAATCTGATATGACATCTCCTATTTTTCCAAATAGTATAGTATTGGAATTAATTGTCCTTTAAATGTTTGGTAGAATTCATTTGTGAAACCATCTGGTCCTAGGGATTTTTCTTAAGGAGCTCACTGATTGCTTGTTCAATTTCTTTTTCTAAGTTAGAATTATGTAAGTATTCTGTTTCCTCTTTTGTTAATCTGGGAAAATTTACACTTTTTGTAAATATTCATTGATTTAATTTAAATTGCCAGATTTATTGGCATGTAGTTGAGCAAAATAGCTCCAATAAATGCTTTAATTTTATCTTTGTTAGTGGTGCATTCAACCATTTCATTTTTTGGTACTGATAGTTTGGTTTTCTTCTTTTAAAAAAATCAAATCAATTGATGATTTATCTATTTTATTGTTTTTTTCATAAAGCCAGCTCCTAGTTTTATTTATTACTCCAATCTTAGTACTTTTTACTTTCAATTTTTATTGATCTCTCCTTTGATTTTTAGGATTTCTAATTTGGCATTTAACTTGAGATTTTAGATTTGTTCTTTTGCTAGTTTTTTAAATTATATGCCCGATTCATTGATTGGCTTTTTATCTTATTGATTTTACTATTAGAGATAGCAATTTTCACCTAAGTACTACTTTATCTTCATCTCATAAATTTTGGTATGGTGTCTCATTTTTGTCATCCTCTTTAATGAAATTATTTATCCTTTCAGTAATTTGTTCTTTGACTCACTGATTCCTTAGGATTAGATTATTTGGTTTCCAATGAATTTTTGATCTATGTTTTCATGACCCTTTACTGAATGTTTTTTTTTTTGCTTTATGATCTGAAAAGGATGCATTTAATATTTCTTCTTTTCTATATTTATTCATAAGATTTTTATCCCTAATACATGGTCATTTTTTAGTACAGTTAAGAAAAATATATACTTCTATTTCCATTCACTTTTCTCCAGAGGACTATCATATTTAACTCTTATAAAATTCTATTCTTCTTGGCTACCTTGGCCTCCTGCCCCTCATGGGCCGTCTTCCCAGGCAGAGTTAGACCAATGGAGGTCACACTCAGTTTTGGGCTGAGGCCTTCACGCCTGCCTTCCAGGGTACAGCGAATACCACCCTCCTCCTTGGCTAACTGTGGGCCTGACCTCCCATTCCGTGAACCCAGCAGCCCCCAGGCTAAACTCTGTCCCCTTGCTTAGCAAAGTCCTTCTGAAGGTCCTAGTTTGCCCCATTTGATTACTTCAGCAGCAAAGGAAGCAAAAAAGACTACATAGCTGGCTGAGTTCATCTCTCAGCTGTACATCTCAGCTCTCAGGAAACTTCATTACCAGCAATGGAAAAAGGCAACTGACAAGAAAACAATCTTCCTTCAGGGATTTAAGAGCTTAATTTATAGGATGAAGTCAGAGTACTTCCAGGCCTTGATCCACGTACTTCTTACAGCCTGCTTATGCATTGTCAGTATCTACTAAAGTTGGCTATGAGTATTATGCAGAGGTTCCAATTCAGTTCTTTCTTACCTTTCTAGTCATACCTTTCAATTCTGTCATTAACTTGGGCAACCTGCTATTGGGATGGTACCAGCTGCAGCAAAATAATAAAGTCATAGGAAATAGTGAAGATATAAGACAAGCCTGTTACCTGAATGTCTTTGCTGGCATAACCCTGCTCTATGGTCCTGTTTAATAGGTGCTCATCTAATTCACCCCTATGCTGTTCTAGACCAGTGGTTTACCTTGCCCATTTTTACTTGGCCAGTGGTCTGGTGCTGTTACCTAGAGGTTGGTTGGAAGCTCAGGTTGTTTTTTTGTATTGAGTGTACATCTCTAGTCAGTCACAACCTTACCCCATGCCACCATCTTGGATTTGATATAACCCCAGCGTGTCACATTCTTGCTGCTGTGTGGAGTGCCATATGTGCACACTGCCATTATGAGGATTCTGTCTTTGCCATATCTATCAGCCTGGCTATGATATCTTGCCTAGACTTTATTGTCCTTAAGCTGTGTGATCACGGGCTTGCTCTGTGATTTCCTTCAATGAGCTAATTGGTCACTTCTGGTCTAAAATTTGTGATATTATGTTCCACTTAGCATTTTTGTTCTTGACACATTTCAGTAGTACTCAAAGATACATTGCTGAGGAAAAGAAAAAGCTACAAAAAGCTTCTATATTAAGTGTTTTTTTAATTAATATATACATTTGAAAGATAGTGTTTCAGCTAAGTATATTATATCTATTCAATGTTTATGCTGTTTTCCCTATTTTTCTTGTTTCTCTTGTTTATGTTTTTCATGGACATTAAAATAAAATTTGTTAATTAAAAAGAAAATGTTATTCATCTTCTTAACTTCTTATTTATTTTATGGTTAGATTTATCTAGTTCTGAGAGTAAAATTGAATGCCCACACTAGTATGGTTTTAGTATTTTTTCCTCCTGTGATTCATTTAGCTTTCTCTTTAAGAATTTGGTTGCTATGCCATTTGGTGCATATATGGTTAATATTGATATTACTTCATTGTCTATGGTATCTTTTAGCAAAAATATAGCTTCCCTGCTTATCATTTTTAAGGTTTTAGTTATTTATTTTTAGTTTCTACAAGATTTTGAGTTCCAAATTTTCTCCCCATTTCTCTCCTTCCCCCCCTCAAGACATTGTGCATTCTGATTACCACTTCCCCCAATCTGCCCTTCCTTCTATCATATTCCTCCCTTCCCTTATGCCCATCTTGTCTCTTTTCTTGTAAGGCAAGATAGATTTCTATACCCCATTACCTGTATTTCTTATTTCCCGGTTGCGTGCAAAAACAATTCACAACACTCCTTCCTTAAAACTTTGAGTTCCAATTTCTCTCCCCTCCTCCCTCCCCCACCCATTCCCACTGAGAAGGCAAGCAATTCAATATAGGTTTTACATGTGTAGTTATGGAAAAGACTTCCATAAAGGTCATGTTGTGAAAGACTAACTGTATTTCCCTCCATCCTATCCTGCCCATTTATTCTATTCTCTCTTTTGACCTTGTCCCTCCCCAAAAGTGTTTACTTCTAATTACCCCCTTCCCATTTGTCCTCCCTTCTATCATCTCCCTCACAGCCCACTTATCCCCTTCTCCCCTATTTTCCTGTAGTGTAAGATAGATTTTCATACCAAATTGAATGTGCATGTTATTTCCTCCTTAAGCCAAATGTTAAGAGAGTAAGCTTCACTTTTTCCTTCCCACCTCTCCCCTTTTCCCCTCCATTGAAAAAACTTTTTATTGCCTCTTTTATGAGATAATTTGCCCCATTCCATTTTTCTCTTTCTCCTCTCAATATATTCCTCTCTCACCCCTTAATTTTATTTTTTTAGCATTATCCCTTCATATTCAACTCACCCTGTGCCCTCTGTCTATATATATATATATATATATATATATATATATATATATATATATATATATATATATATTCCCTCCAACTACCCAAATACTGAGAAAAGTCTCAAGAATTACAAATATTATCTTTCCATGTAGGAATGTAAACAGTTCAACTTAGTAAGTCCCTTATGATTTCTCTTTCCTGTTTACCTTTTCATACTTCTCTTGAGTCTTGTGTTTGAAAGTCAAATTTTCTATTCACCTCTGGTCTTTTCATTAACAATGATTGAAAGTACTCTATTTCACTGAATGGCCATTTCCCCCCCTGAAGTATTATACTCAGTTTTGCTGGGCAGGTGATTCTTGGTTTTAATCCTAGTTCCTTTGACTTCTGGAATATCATATTCCAAGCCTTTGATCCCTAGAAGCTGCTAGATCTTGTGTTATCCTGATTGTATTTCCACAATACTCAAATTGTTTCTTTCTGGCAGCTTGCAATATTTTCTCCTTGACTTGGGAAGTCTGGAATTTGGCTACAATATCCCTAGGAGTTTTTCAGCAGACATTGGAATGGTTTGCTCATTTTACAGATGAGGAAACTGAGGCAAACAGAATTAAATGACTTACCCAGGGTCACACAGATAGTAAGTATCTGAGGCCAGATTTGTATCTGAGACCAGATTTGAACTCTGGAAGAGGAATCTTCCTGACTCCAGGCCCTAAATAGCTTCCTTACTCCTTTAATGTGGAAGTTACTAAATCCTGTGTGATCCTGAGTTGATTGATATCAATTATATCAAACAATATTAGATTTATTTCTGTCTACTTGCAATATTTTCTTCTTGACATGAGGACTCTGGAATCCATTTGTCCATAATATTCCTGGGAACTTTCATTTGGGGATATCTTTCAATAGGAGGTTGGTGGACTCTTTCTTTTTTCTTTTTTATAGTATTTTACTCTTTCCTAACTATATGCAAAGACAATTTTTGGCATTCAATTTTACAGAATTTTGAGTTCCAAAATTTTCTCCTTCCCTTCCTCTCTGGCTCCTTCCCTCTGTTCTCCTCCCGTCTTCCAAAAATGGTATGCAATTTGATATAAGTTTGTATATATACAATCGTGTAAAACATATTTCCAAATAAGTCACAACTGTGAAAGAAGAAACAGATCAAAAGGAAAAAAATGAAAAAAACAAAGTGTTTAAAATGTATGCTTCAATCTGCATTCAGAGTCTATTAGTTCTTTATCTGGATGTGAATAGCACTGTCATCATGCCTTTGTAAATGTTTTGGACCATTGTGTTGCTGAGAAGAGATAAGTGCAAGGTTGATCATCATACAGTGTTACTATGTATGGTGTTCTCCTAGTTCTGCTCATTTTCCTTTGTATCAGTTTATTTAAATCTTTCCAGGTTTTTCTTAAATCTGTCTGCTCATCATTTCTTATTGCACAATAGCATCCCATTACATTCATAACACCACAACTTGTTCAACCATTCCCCAGTGGATGGGCATCCCCTTAGTTTTCAATATTTTACTCCTATGAAAAGGGTTGCTCTAAATATTTTTGTACATGTAAATTCTTTTCCCTTTTTTATGATTTCTTTTGGATACAGACCTAGTAGAGGGATTGCTGTATCAAAGGATATGCATATCAAAGGATTGCCCTAGGGGCATAATTCCAAATTGTTCTCTAGAAGGGTTCCATCAGTTCTCGATTCCACCAGCAGCTCATTAGTGTCTCAGTTATCCCACATCCTCTCTAACATTTATCATTTTCTCCTTTTTATGTCATTAGCCAATCTGATAGATGTGAGGTGGTACCTCAGCGTTGCTTTAATTTGCATTTCTGTAGTCAAAAGTGATTTAGAGCACTTCTTCATATGAGTATAGACAGCTTTGATTTCTTCATCTAAAAACTGCCTGCTCATATCCTTTGACTACTTAACAGTTGGAGAATGGCTTATATTCTTATAAATTTGACTGTGTTTGAGAATTGAGGCCTTAGTCAGGGTCACTTGCTATAAAGATTGCTTCCCAACTTTCTGCTTTCCTACTAATCTTCATTACACTGGTTTTATTTGTACAAAAGCTTTTTATTTTAGTAAAAATCAAAATTATCTGTTTTACATGCTCTCTGTCTCTTGTTTGGTCATGAGTTCTCCCCTTCTCCAGAGATACACTTTTTCTTGCTTTTCTAATTTGCTTATGGTGTCACCATTTATGTCTAAATTATGTGCCTATTATCTTGGTATACTGGGTGATATGTTGGTCCATGCCCTGTTTTGTGCCCTGTTGTTTTCCAGTTTTGCCAGCAGCTTTTATCAGATAATGAGTTCTTATCCTAGGATACTGGGGACTTTGGGTTTATCAGACACTAGGTTACTATGGATATTTACTACTTTGTCTTGCATACCTAGTCTATTCTACTGAGCAACCACTCTATTTCTTAGACAGTATCAGATAGTTTTGATGATTACTGCTATATGATATATTTTGAGATCTGGTATTTCTAGCCCACCTTCCTTTGACTTTTTTTTTTCATTAATTCCCTTGATATTCTTCTTTTTGTTCTTCCAGATGAATTTTGTTATTTTTTCTAGCTCTGTCAAATAATTTTTTGATTGTTTAGTATGAGTAAATTAGTTTAGGCAGAATTTTCATTTTTATTATATTGACTCAACCTACCTATTAGCAGTTGATATTTTAAAAATTATTTAGATTTGACTTTTCTCACCAGTTGTCTGACTCCCTTATCATCACTGAGGTACTGAAGCTGCTGCTGCCAACGTTGCAGCTGCCTCAGGGTCTGCTGCTGGTGTTGCAGTGATGTGTGCTGTGTTCTGAACTGACTCCCACTCTGGTGTCATAGACCTTTTTTGCCAATCCCCTAAGTTGTCATGGTCTGGAAAAATATCTCACTTCAACCTTTTGTTGATTTTGCCACTCCTGAATTCCATTTAAGGCATTATTAAATTATTTTGAGGGGAAATTTGGAAGAATTTAGCTGAATTGCTGCCTCGACTTGGCCATCTTGGTTCCCTCCACTGAATATTACTGTTGAAGAGGATATAAAACTGAGCTTTTTGAGAATATGTATATACTCTGAGCCTGAGATGTGTGGTAACTGAGTATGATAGAAATGGATAAAAGGAATTGTGAGATTTTTGTACCTGAAATAAAAGAATGGAGAAAAACATAAAAATAAATACCTTTACATAGTACCATAAGGTTTACAAAACACTTTTTCACCAGAGCCCTGGGAAGAAGATAGTTAAACTGTTATTACTTCCTGTTTACAGATGAGGAAACTGAAACTCTGAGATATGACTTGTCAATTATCACACTACTAACAAGATTTAGAGGCAAGAGTTAGTCCCACGTGTCCTGATTCTAAATCCAGTGTTGTCTGCTACAGCTAATTAAGTACAAGTAACACACAAACTTAAAGCCATCATTTGTGTATTTTAAATAAACAAAAGGTTCTTTTGGACATTTGAGGGTTTTAAATGAGGAATAACATTCACAAGGTTACAGGTGAAAAACTCATTTTTTGCTATAGTCAACTTAGTTTTGTAGAATAAATAGAAAAAGAAAAAATCTACAAATGAGGGCATTAGGAAAAGATAAGCTTAGAACAGGGATACATTTATGGGTTGGAGAGAAAAAAGTGGGGGGAAATGAAGAAGTTATAATGGGATATTAAAAAATCAATGATGTCACGGAAATTCTGAAGGAAATGTCAAATTATCTTATAATGTGTAATAAAATATCTGTTCTTTGGTTTACAGAACAATATAAAGGGAATAACTAAATGGAGAACTTTTACGAGGAATGGCATATTGCTTAAAATCCTAAATTATATTAGGTAGTGCAGTGAATAGAGCACTGAACCTAAAGTTAGGAAGATGTGAGTTCAAACATAGCCTCAAATACTTATTAGCCATGTAACCCCTGGGCATATTGCTTAACTTCTGTCTTGTTCATTCTTTTCATCTGTAAAACAGAGATAATAATAGCACATACTTTCCAAAATTGTTGTGAGGATAAAGGAAGATATATATAAAAAGTTATGCAAATGCTATAAAAATGATAATAATTATCATTATTATTAGTTGGTGTAGCTAAATATATTTGTAAACAAAGTGCTGAATTATGGAGACCATAATGATTTCTTTTTGTTTTTCTTTGTTTGCATAGGATGTATTTTTGTATAGTGCAAAGACTCATTTGATGATATAAAGTGTGCTCCTCAGCATTCGTGGCAGAAGCAATCTCAGACCAAGGAATTGCTAGACTTTTAGTCATGTTCTTGACGTCTCTTTTTTTAATTAAATTTCATTTTTTTTATTCTGAATTTAATGATCACTTTAAAAAAAGAATATTTACACCCATGAAGCAGAACAAAAAAAATATGTGAAATCATCAGTCTCTACAACCTTCCTTTTGAAAAATATATAGTAAATTCATTGTTTGTTTAAAAGTTTTCCTGCTTGTCTGAATTTCTTCTGAACTTTCTTTAATCCTGCTCTGTACACTTAAAAATGCTTCAGTGACACTCTGCACTACACTATCCTCTTCTCTTGAATTCTTTGCCCAATTATTATATTGTTGATCTTGCCTTGCCAAGCCTCAGCCTTAGATCACTCCCACCATCCTTTGCTCCTACCCATATGCTGCTGAAGGAAGCTAGAAAAAATAATGTAATTGCCGACTGGTTCTAGAACAGATTTATGTTACACAACCACAACTGGGCCACAAGACAATCAACATATACATCCCTGATTAACTCACTATCCCACTAACTACAGTGGCTTTTTGTTTATTTACTTAGTTCTAGTTCCAAATTTTGTCCATCCATTTCTACTTCCTCCACAAATTGAGAAGGTAAAAATATGATATCTGTTATATAAATGAAGTAATGCAAAATATATTTCCACATTAGCCATGTCCCCCGAAAAGCTAGAAAATAAAGGAAAAATATACTGTGTTATGTACTCTGAGTTCATCGTTTCTGGATGCAGATGGCATTTTTATTCTGAGTTATTTGGAGCCATGGTATTTTATTGTATTAATGAGAGTTAACTAAATCCAGTTGATTGTCTTCACAATGTTCTTATTACTGTCTAGATTTTTCTCATGGTTTTTCTCACCTTATTTTGCATCAATTCATATAAATCTTCCCAGATTTTTCTGAGACCATCCCTTTCATCATTTTTTTCTGACACAATAGTATTACATCACATTCATATGCTTAGCCATTCCCCAATTAATCCCGAGTTTCTAATTCTTTGCCAGTATAAAAAGAGCTGCTATAAATATTTGTGTACATATAGATTACCATCCTTTTTCTTTTATTTCCTTGAAGTATAGACCTAATAGTGATGCTGCTAGGTCAAAGGGTATGTGTAGTTTTATAGCTTTTTGGGCATAGTTCCAAATATTTCTCTGTAATGGTTGGACTAGTTCATAGCTGTACCAACAGTGCATTATGATACTTATCTCTTCCAATTTCCACGACTCTTTAGCATTTGTCATTTTCCTTTTCTGTCATCTTAGCCAGTCTAATCAGTATGAGGTAGTACTTCACAGTTGTTTTAGTTTGCATTTCTCTAATCATTACAACACTTTTTCATATGTCTTTTGGTAGCTTTGATGTCTTTCTCAGAAAACTGCCTGTTTATATCCTTTGACCATTTATCAGTTGAGTGATCCTATTTTTATAGATTTGACTGTTTTCTTGCTTTTCTTCTATTTTTGGTTATATTGGTATTGTTTAATTTCATATAATCAGAATGATCTATTTTACCTCCCATAAAATTCTTATTTCGTTTGGTCATGAGCTCTTCTCCTATCCTTAGATATGAATAACTTCTTCCTTGCTCCCACTAATTTATTTGTTCATGTTCCTCCAATTTGCTGTCCTTTCATGTCTAAATCATGTCATTGTTTTCAGTTTATCCTGTATGTAGTATGAGATGTTGGTTTCTGCCTAGTTTCTGCCAGACTACTTTCTAGTTTTTTCCAGCAGTTTTTGTCAAATACTGTATTCTTGCCCCAATAGCTGGGATCTTTCTATTTATTGAACAGTAGGTCCCATGATCATTAGACAGCTAGATGGCCCAGTGGATAGAGCACTGGGCATGGAACCAGGAAGACCTGAGTTCAAATTTGGTCTCAGACTATGTGATCCCAGGCAAGTTACTTAACTGTGTTGCCTCAATTTTCTCATCTGTAAAATGAGCTAGAGGAACAAATGGCAAACCACTCCAGTTTCTTTGCCAAGAAAGCTCCAAATGGGATGACAAAGAGTTGGACACTACTGAAATGATTGAACAAAAAAAAAAATCTGTGCTCATTTGCTTCTGTATATATTATGTACTTAATCTATTTCATTGATCAACACTGTTTCTTATCTAGTACGAAAGTGTTTTAATGAGTACTGTTTGCAGTTTGAGATCTAATATTGCTGGTCCACTTTCCTTCACATTTTTTTCCTTCGAATCCCTTAATAGTCAACCTTTTGTTACTCTAGATGAATTTCATTATTATGGTTTTTAGCTCAGAAAAATAATTCTTTCATAATTTTGATTGTTTAAGTAAAATTAATCATTTTAATTATACTTGTTTGGCCTACCCATAAGAAATTAATATTTCTCCAATGATGTAGATCTGCCTCTGTGTTAAAAGTGTTTTGCAATTATGTTCACACAATTCTTCTATTTCTTGGCAGGTAGACTCCCAAGTATTTTATTCTGTCTACTGGTATTTTAAATGGAATTTATCTTTTTGCCTCTTTTGTTGTTGTTGCTGTTACTGTATAGAAATGCCGGTAATTTGTGTGAGTTTATTTTATATCCTGCAATGTTATTTAATTGTTAATAGGATTTTTCTGAATTTATTTAGTGCTTTATTTCCCCCAGTTACATGCAAAACTCAATTTTTAACATTCATCTTAAAACCTTTGACTTCCTAACCCCATCCCCTCACTGAGATGGCAAGAAATTCGATATAGATTGTACATGTGTCATGCAAAACACTTCCATATTAGAAATATTGTGAAAGAAAGCATAGACAGAAAAAGAACCTCAGGAAAAATCAAGTGAAAAAGTAAGCTTCACTCCATATTCAGATATCATCACTTCTTCCTCTGGGGATGGATAGCGTTTTTCATCATAAGTCCTTCAGAATATTCGTGGATCATTTTATTGCTGAGAATAGCTAAGTCATTCACAACTGATCATTTTACAATATTGCTATAACTTTGTACATAGTACATTTCACTTGCATCAGCCCATGCAAGTCTTTCAAGGCTGTTCTGAGAGCATCCTGCTCATCATTTCTTATGGTACAATAGTATTTCATCATAATTACATACCACAACTTGTTCAGCCATTCCCCCGTTGATGGGCATCCCCTCAGTTTCAGTTCTTTGCCCCCAGAAAAGAGCTACTACAAATATTTTTGTACACAGAGGTCCTTTCTCTTTTCGTTTTTTCCCACTTCTGGGATACAGACCCAGTAGTGGAATTGTTGGGTCAAAGGGTATGCATGGTTTTATAGCTTTTGGGGGTTAATTTCAAATTGTTCTACAGAATCATTGAATTGATTCACAGTTTCATCAAAAGGTCTCATTTTTCCCACATAATTTTCCTTTTCTCTCCTATTAGACAATCTAATAGGTATGAGGTAGTACCTAAGAATTGTTTTAATTTGCATTTCTCCAATCAATAGTGAGTTAGAGAATTTTTTCATATGGGCATGGATAGCTTTGATTACCCCATTGAAAAGTATTCATATCTTTTGGTCATTTATCAGTTGGGGAATGGTTTTTATTTTTATAAAATTGACTCAGTTCTCTATACATTTGAGAAGTGAGTCCCTTTTCAAAGAAACTTGCTTCAAAATTTTTTTCATAGTTACTCTTGCTAACAGTATTTCCCTCCATCCTGTTCTTCCCCCATTTATTTTATTTTCTTTCTACTTCCACCCTTTCCATTCTCAAAAGTGTTTTGCTTTTGACAACCCCCTCCACTAACCTGTCCTCACTTGTATCACCTTGCCCCTTCTCTTGTCCCTTTTTACTCTTACTTTCTTTATGGTAAGATGGATATATATACTTAATTGAGTGTGTATATTATTCCCTCTTTGAGTCAATTCTGATGAGAATAAGATTCACTCACTTCTCCCCTCTTCCTCTCTACTGTAAAAGGTTTTTCTTTTATATGAGAGAATTTATCCCATTCTACTTTTCCTTTTCCCTTTCCCTTTCTTCCAGTACATTCCTCTTGTTTTTTTAGATATCAACCCTTCATATTCAACTCATACTTGTTCCTTCTATCTATCTGTCTGTCTATCTATCTATCTATCTATCTATCTATCTATCTATCTATCTATCATCTATCTGTCTGTCTGTCTGTCTGTCTGTATGTCTGTCTGTCTATCTATCTATCCTCCTTCAAATTGCCCTAATAATGGAAAAGTTCTTATGCATTATAAGAATCACCTTCCCATGTAGGAATGTAAACAGTTTAACCTTATTATGTACCTTATGATTTCCCTTTCCTGTTTACCTTTTTATGGTTCTCTTGAGTTTTGTATTTGAAAATCAGATTTTCTTCAGTCTGGTCTTTTCATCAAGAACACCTGAAAGTCCTCTTGTTTCACTGAATATCCATTTTTTTCCCCCTGAAGGATTATACTCAATTTTACTGGGTAGGTGATACTTGGTTGTAATCCTACTTCTTTTGCCCTCCAGAATATAATATTCCAAGTCCTTTGATCCTTTGATAGCTGCTAAATCTTGTGTTATACTGACTGTAGCTCCATGGTACTTGTGTCATTTCTTTCTGGATGCTTGAAGTGTTTTCTCCTTGATGTGGGAGCTTTGGAATTTGGCTATAATATTCCTGAGTTTTCATTTTGGGATCATTTTCAGGAGGTGATCAGTGGATTCTTTCCTTTTTTATTTTATCCTCTTGTTTTAGAATATCAAGGCAATTTTCCTTGATAATTTCCTCGATAATTTCTTGAAATCTGTTATCTAGGTTTGTTGTGCTTTTTTTTAAGTCATGGATTTCAGGTAGTCCAATAATTCTTAAATTATCTCTCCTGAATTTATTGTCCAGGTCAATTGTTTTTCCAGTGAAATATTTCATATGCTTTCTCTTTTTTAAAGTCTTTTGGTTTTGTTTTATTGCTTTTTGATTTCTCATAAAGTCATTGGCTTTTATTTGCCCAATTCTAATTTTTAAGGAATTATTTTCTTTGGTGAATTTTTGTGCCTCTTTTTCCTTTTCATGAATTCTGCTTTTTAAGGCATTCTTCTCCTCGTTGGATTTTTGTACCTTTTTTAGCTTTTGACCTAGTCTGTTTTTTTAAGGTGTTATTTTCTTCAGTATTTTTTTCTGTCTTCTTTACCAAACTGTTGACTCATTTTTCATGACTTTATTGCATCACTCTCATTTCTCTTCCCAAGTTTTTCTCTACCTCTCTTACTTGATTTTTAAACTCCTTTTTGATCTCTTCCATGGCTTAAGACCAATTCATAATTTCACTGGAGGCTTTGGATGTAGGAATTTTGACTTTCTTATCCTCTTCTAAATGCATGTTTTAATCTTCCTTGTCACCATAGTAACTTTCAATGGTCAGAATTTTTTGTTGCTTTTTGCTCATTTTCACAGGCTATTTCTTTTGCTTTTTAAAAAAATCTTTTTATTTAACTTATTTTTAGTTTTAAACATTCACTTCCATAAGATTTTGTTTTAAATTTTCTCCCACCCCCTCTTCTCAACCCCCTCCCCAAAATGGCATGCAGTCTGATATAGGTTCTGACAATGTATACCAAAATATAGCCAAAATAGGTACACAATTTAGATATAAAGACTAGTTTGCTATAAGCAAACTAGAAGAATAAAGAATAGTTTACCTGTCAGATTTATGAAGAACAGATGCATTATGGCCATGACCAAACAAGAGGTAGAGAACATTATGAGATGCAAAATGGCTAATTTTGATTACATTAAATGGAAAAGCTTTTGCACAAACAATGCCAATGCTCACTTAATTTCTCCTCTAAGAATTTACATGCTATATTACTTGGTGCATGTATGTGTAGTATTGATATTACATCACTGTTTGTAGTACCTTTTAGCAAGATAGAATTTCCTTCCTTATCTCTTTTAATTAGATAAATTTTTGCTTTTGCTTTGTCTGAGATCAGGATTGCTACACCTGCTTTTCTTTTGAACTTCAGCTGAAGCAAAATATGTTCTTCCCTACCTCCCTCAATCTGCCCTTCCTTCTATCAGCACCCTCCCTTTTCTTCCACTTTTCCCTTATTACTTCTTCCCTCCCTTACATCTACCTCCTCCCTTTTCTTTCCCCTTTTCCCTTCTACTTCCTATAGGGTAAGTTAGTTTTCTGTATCTAACTGATTATATTATTCCTTCTTTGAGCCAAGTCTGATGAGAATAGGGTCCAAAAATGCTTATCTCTCTCCATTCTTTCCCTCTACTGTCATAGGTCTTTATGCCTCTTCATGTGATATAATTTACTCTTTTCTGCCTCCTTTCCTCTTCTCTCAGTATAATCCCTTTTATCACTTAATTATATTTTTTATCATCACATCAAAGTCAACTTATACCCATGCCCTCTGCCTATGCATATCCCTTCTAAATATTGTAATAAAGATGCAGTTTTCAAGAGTTACAAGTATCATCAGTTTGCCCCTATTAATATCATGTTGTGTTTCTTTTCTTTCCTGTTTATCTTTTCTTCCTGTTTAACATCCTTTTAGTCTTGTATGTGAAGATCAAATTTTCTGCTGAGCGCTGGTCTCTTCATCAGAAAGGTTTACAAGTTCCTTATTTCATTGAATTTCCATTTCCTCCCCTGAAAGATTATGACCAATTTCACTGGGTAATTGATCCTTGGTTGTAATCTAAGTTCCTCTGCCTTATGGAATATCATATTCCAAGCTCTCCAATCTTTTAATGTAGAGGCTGCAAGGTACTGAGTAATCCTGACTCCATGATATTTTAATTGTAGTATTTTCTTGCAGTATTTTTCTCTTTGATCTGATAATTTTGGAATTTGGCTACAATAATCCCTGGCATTTTCAATTTGGGATCTATTTCAGGTGGTGATCAGTGCATTCTTTTGATGACATTTTACCCTCTGATTTTAGGACCTCAGAGCAGTTTTCTTTGATGATTTCTTGAAAGATGCTGTCCAGGCTCTTTTTTTCATCTTGACTTTCAGGTAGACCAATATTTCTTAAATTCTCTCTCCTGGATCTATTTTCAGGTCAGCTATTTTTCCAGTGAGGTATTTTACTTTTTCTTCTATTCTATCATTCTTTTGATTTTCTTTTACTGATTCTTGGTGTCATAGAATCATTAGCTTCCAGTTGTCCAGTTCTAATTTGTAATGAATTATTTTGTTCAGTTAGCTTTTGTGCCTCCTTTTCAATTTGGTCCATTTTATTTTTTAAGTTCTCTTCAGTGAGTTTTTGTGCCTCCTTTCCCATCTGACAAAATGCAATTTTGCTTTTTAAGGAGTTATTTTCTGCAGTCAATTGTTGTTCTTCCTTTTCCAAGTTATTGACTTTCTCTTGCATATCTTTCGTTTCTTTTCCCAATTTTTCTTCTACCTCTCTTATTTAACTTTTAAAATCCTTCTTGGGCTCTTCCTAGAAGGCTTTTTGGACTTAGGACCAGTTCATATTCCCTTTTGAGGTTTCAGATGTGGGTGTATTGACATTGTTACCTTCTTCTGAATTTTTTTCCTTGATCCTTCACTCATAGTAAAAATTTCTGGTCATTGTCTATTTCTGTTGTTTGCTCATGGTGTTTGCCTATTTCCTGGCTTTTAAAGCTGAGCATTTTTGCTATAGCACAGGGAGTACTGACCCAAGCTTCTTGTGCTGGGAGCCCTGCACCTTGTCACTGACTTTATGTGCTAGGGCCTTAGGTCCTGGCATTGAACATCTGGTTGGGGGGAGTGGTCTGGCTCCTGAAAGATGTCTGTCATCTGGGATGCTTTGAAGCATTGGAAAGCTTAGCTATAAGAGGATGCCTTCCTGGAGCTCTGTCTCCTGGAATTGTGCTGAAGCTCTGGGAGGTTTGGCTACTGAGGAATGCCTGCTCTCCAGCACACAGGGTGATTTTCTGAGCTGGAGTCTACCAAATATCTTGCCTATGCCCAGACACTGGGTGGGGGAGGGAAAGAGGGCAGTGTCCTAGTGTTGGTACTTGCCTACTCCATCACCCTGGGGCTTAGGATCTCCCACTCGTTCATAAATTGGGAGTGGCCCCAAATTGTGTTATTTTAATATAACTGAATATTATTTACAACATAAGAAAAGGTAAAAGATAATTTTAGACAAGATGAGAAAATATGAACTAATGCAGAGTAAAGTGAAAAGACAGGAGAGAACACTAAAAAATGACAATGGAAAGGAAAACAACTGAATAAATTAAGAATTCTGATCAATACAGTGGCAAATGATCTTCAACTAAGTGTTTTAAGGAACAGTTTCCCAGTTGTAGGCTACCATAACACTGAAGTTGGGAGTGAATACTTGGATCCCTATTATGTTCTTTCCTTACCCTGTCCTTTTACACTGAATGAGTATTGGAAAAGACATGATTGGACAATCAAAAAGGACCATGGCTTCCCCAGTCCAAGATACTGATAAAGTACAGCAGAAGCAAAGAGGACCTCCAGCTAACATTGCCTATCTCACCAAAAACACAATCTCATCTTCCACTTGATTAATTTTCTTAAGTGTGTGGCCAGTTCCCTTTTGCAAACTGTCAATTATGTTTGATTGCTGCCTTTCCTCTTCTCCCACTCTCTGTACAATGTCTTCCACTCCTGGTTTGGTAAGTGGAGACTTCTCATCACTCTGCACTTCAGTTAGTCTGGCAAAATGAAGGTTAGCCCCCCCCAACAATCACTTTAGCTCTGTTCAAAAGCAGTCTTCCTCTGCTTCAAAACCAATAGGAATGAAAAGAAATTGTACCTCCCTCACCCTGTAGTCTCTAGTCCTCCAAGCTTTTGCTAACCTATGTCCAGATGAATGGTAGGCTATATACAGGGACAGGGTCTGGAATTATTTCATTGGTATAGGTAAAGAATTCCCTACACTCTTGTAAGCCAGCATCTTATCTATTACACTTTTAAAGAGTTGTCTAGAATACTGAGAGCACTTGTGACTTGTGTAGGGTCACATAGTCTATGTCAAAGGCAGCACTTGAATCCAGGTCTTTCTGGCTCCCGGACAGACCCTGAGTCTACTAGGTTTTGTTGTCTTTCAGGGTACATATGCATTCCATTCATGTAATAGAACTTTAAGTGCTGTACGATTTCACATATGACTTAGGTAGAATGGACAGTCCTTTTCATACCTAGTACTAATTTGTTTTCTTATTCATACTAAATAATAAGGGTAATAAATAAGTAAGCATAATAAGGAAGTCAGGAAATAAGTATTGTCAGGTATTGTGCTAAGCACTTTAAAAATATCTATTGTAATCCTTACAACAACCCTGGGAAGAAGATGCTGTTATTACCTCCATTTTACAGAGGAAACTGAAGCAGACATAGGTTAAGTGACTTAGCAAGGGTTGTACTTCCTGTAAATGTCTAATTGAATCCAATTCTGCTTGAACCCAAGCCTAGCACTCAATCCAGTGCACCACCTAGCTTTCTGAGAATAATGATCAAGAAGTATATTTTTATATTACTATATTAATCACTAAAATCATACCATTTCACTTATTAATTAATCCCCGCCCTCTGTGCCCCCACCCCAGTTTATTAAATATTGTCTTTAAAATAAACTGGAGTTACCTCTTTTCCCATAAACATTTGTTAATTTCTCCATCAAGCCCACTATTCTCTTAGTCTTAAACAGATATACAAATTTCTGGTTATAGTATTTATTAACAACATTACAAACAATAAAACAAAGACAGAAACAATTATTTACAATATATGAGCTGTGAGAAATATCAAACTTGAAGTCACCTTTAATCTTTAGTACAATTACTGACTTCACTTGAGTTCTGAAAATAGAGTCCCAACATTCAGTTCTTCCACAATCCCAATTAAATAAAAGATTTATTAGTTTAATTAATTAATTAAATTTAAAATGAGGTTTTTGGGTTTTTTTTTAAGGATTCTTTCTGTTTCTTCTCAAGATAAGGGTTAAATTCATTTCTCTTTGGAAATGACATTAAACAAAGTTACAGAGGAAATTACATTTCCTAAATACTACCAGTGATTTAGATTAGAGTAATTTGGAGAAATTTGATATTAGTAACAACTCTTAATAGAAGAATTTTACAGTTAGAATAGAAGTATTTTACAATTTGCTAGTGTCCATGTTTTAAGGAAGATTTTGTCACTAATTCATTTTCTATTTTCTTTCACAGATGAACACTTTTCAGGTAGTCTTGGCATTTGATGAATTTGACACCTACGCTCTCTTTCTTTATCCTACTAATGGCCTTCAGTTCTTTGGAACTCGTCCCAAAGAATCCTATGATTTACAGCTTGAACTCCCAGCCAGAGTGGGTTTCAGTCGAGGTAAAGACGGTTATGAGAAGAGAGAAGGACTTTATTTTAGTGTAACTAGCACTGAACAATCTGTGAAAAATCTCTCTCAGTAAGTAATAAACACTCATTCAACTTTTTATTTCACTTAAACTTTCATGTACTTGAATTTGATGAGCCTTTAGAAACTGCACAAGGCTTCCAGATCAACTAAACAATACCTTTGGTGCATAGAAGAAAGGTTAGCATCTAGAGGAAAGATTAGGTCTTCAATTACAAAGCTTTTCATTCTAACATCATGACTTATTAGAGGCCATATATCATTAATCTCTAGATAGAACTAACTGATATTCATTCATTTTTTATTTATTTCTGTTACTATCCTACCAAAAATTCTAAAAAGTCACTTGTATGTAGAGTAGTGCTGTATCACACCACTGGAGTAAAAGTTGATTGTTAAATTTTCAGTGTGAGTAAAAGAACCACAGAAATTGGAAAACTACAAATCAGAGCTTGTTTTATTATTTTGTTGGTTACCTAGACTTTAAAAAGTGATAATAATGCAGATACTTAAAAGTGTACCCTTTTTCAGAGACCTGGTTGCTAAATGGGAAGTTAGGTGGCACAGCAGATAGAACACCAGATCTGCAGTCAGGAAGATTAGAATTAAAATCTAGGATCAGACATTTAATAGCTGTGTGACCCTGGGCAAGTCATTTAACCTCTACCTGCCTCAGTTTCTTTATCTGTAAATTAGGGGTATAATAGCATCTAATTTCCAGGATTGAGAGTATCAGTCAATCAATAAATGTTTATTAAGTGTTTTCCATGTGCCAGACACTGTGCTAAATGCTGAATCAAATGAGATAACAATTATAAAGTGCTTTCACGCTGCCCAGCACATCGTGAGTGCTATGTAAATATTATTTTTATTAAACATTTAACAGCATATCTCTGGCTGTTTATTTCCTTACATTCTTACCTCTCTATATCCATTTTAGGTTTCATGGTCTATTCAGACATATTTCACTACTTGCCTGCACAAACACCCTTTTAGTTTCATTCATTTGGGGGAGATTTCTCTAAATATTCTTCATTTCCCTCAAAAAGATCAGAAATTCCAAATTTAACAATCAAAGGCTCAATCCAAAATTCAAATCTCATTCAGATCCTTTTATTTAATCCTGGTATATCAATCCTAAATAGCTTCATATTCTTTAAATTTGAAATCAATAAAGGAAAGTCTTACTGTCCTTTGAGTGCTACTTATATAGAAATTATGTAGTCAGTTTATACCCCTTTATTGCTTCTAGATTTGTTTCCTTATTAAGGAAAACAAAATTTTAAATTCTCCCTATCATCAAGTTTTCCAGATGACCTTGCATATAGGGACATATTAAAATCAGCACCTCTTATAGGTGCTGATATATGTTTATATATGACATAAGAGAGAAGAGAGTGGTTTAAATCTAGCTGAATGGTAATTTCAACTTTTTAATATCTAATTTAAATTCTCTTATTTGATGATTACTGTAGCTGCTGCAAGGTGGAATTTCATGGATGTAATACTTTTTATATCATATCAATTTCATTATTTTTATGTCTCTAAGATTTTTCCCTTATTTTTTCAATTTCTCTTATTTTTCAAATATGCAAACAATATTTTTTACAAATATATTTAATGTATGTATGGTAGCAAAAATTAATTTTGATTTTTCATTCTTCCTTAAAATCACTTTTTAAGAATATTCTTTCTAAATGGAAAATATGGAAAATACAAGTACTATAGAATTCCAAATGAAAACAATGGATTTTTGTGAGAAAGTTCACTTGTTTTTATTCAGTTTAATTAATTACTCATTTTCTGTTATGCACACTAACCCATATTCTTTGTTGCTGATTGATTCTTAGGGAAGTGCTGTGACTTTTGGCAGTATAGATTTTGAATGTGCCAAAATGAAATAAACTGACTTAATGAAATCAATTGCTTATTCCATTTTTGCAAAGTTTGGATTTGGGTACATAAGTCAGGTCCTAAATGATTGTAATAATAAAGATGTTTCAATGTATTCTGTTAAGAAATTGCTACTAGACTACTTGATATGCTTCAGCAGAAAACCAGAGGATGACTACAATACTCTTTAGTAGACAAAACATAATTGTTACTACTGAATTAATTGGATGTACTTCAGTTAAAGGGTGAAGAAAGTCCAAATATAAAGTATTCTTTAGAAAAGAATACATAACTGTTCTTTAAATGGAGAGATTATCAGTTAACTCTCTGGATCAGAAATACCTTTTTAAAAGTTTCACAACCTCTACGGTTTTGATTAAGTTTCTTTCTGTTATTCCATATTCATTTTGTATTTTGCCATTTCCCCCCTGAAATATTTTATGTTTAGTTATCCTGTGCACTTTAGCCAAACCAAAATTGCAATTATGGAAATAAAAGTTTTCTAGGGTAAAAATTAACTTAAAGGCTGTACTTTCCATCCTGAAATGAAACTATCTAAGCCTATCCAGAAGGTGAAGATTTATATTCAGAAATGGAAACTCAATCTTTTCTGAGGGAGAAGTTTTTCCAATTTTTTTCAACCTTTGATAGGTATTGATAAGCATTAATTTTGCCAGTTATGTTAGATAATGTTAAAAATCCAGGTGAAGAGTGAATTATTCACTCTTTGGATTAATTATATTCAATAAATACTTACCAAGAATCCATATGTGAATCACAGGGTTAGAGCTAGGAAGGAGAGGTTACTTGGTCCAGCCTCCTCATTTTACAGATAAGTTACATGACGTGGTTAAATCATCAGCAGACCTGATGAGATATGACCTCAGGTCCTCTTAAACTAAATTCAATACTTTTTTGTCTTGTTTTACTGGAGTGATACAAACATAAATAAGACATGATTCCTGCCCTCATGGAGTTTGGTTGTTTCCAGACATCAAGATTTTGCTATCCTAGTGACAAGCAAAAAATTTGGTTGAAAAACAATGGGTTATTCGCTAAATTTTTCAGCCATATTTTTGGTACTATATGCACACAGAGCCTCTGAAGGGATGTTAAAATAGTTTATAAGAAAATTGTGGTATGTTCCTTTATGTTACCATATTTGTTTGGTTCGTTTCATTTTAAAGCCACTAAAAACTATGGATTTGACCTGCTGATATATTTTAAAGCAAGGTGAATTAACTTTGCAAGAATATTCAAAAATATATATCTTTAAATGTGATAGATTCACCTAATTGTTCATTTTTTTTTTATTTAGAATAAGTAACCTGGGCATTCCTGGAGTATGGGCTTTTCACATTGGCAGCACATTCCAACTGGATAATGTTGAACCGGCAAACTTCAGAGGAAACCTTCCCATAACCCAGTCTCTGGAGCATTTTCTTAATAATGCAGCAGAGTACAGTGTCCTGGAAAGTAATTATACTGAAGAGAAAATGGATTATGTTAAGGTTTTTTATAATAACAATGGTGATGGAAGTGAACACTCACCCAGAGTACAAGAATTAGTGTCAAACAGTCACAGCAAGACAGAAGTCTTACTTGACTTACATGCCAGCTCTCATAGTCAAGTAGATCACAATAAATCACACCACGATGGTATGTTCTCTCCACTGCACTCAGATCTAAAATTCAAATTACTGTATCCAGCACCTAGTCATTGGCCATTATCTCCTAAAACAGAATCTGACTCCTTATATCATCAAAATAAGGAAGGGACACCAGAGAGAGAAGCACTTTTTCTGCTATCACAAGGCCACACTGAGTCTTCTCAGCAAAAAGAAATTCAAAGCCCACTTCCGCCAGACACCAATGAAGAAATCCCAGATCTCTTAATAGAAGCTTCACCACTCTATCCTAAAAATGGAACTAGCCAACCCTACCCAGAGGGTGGGGCTATGTCTTCAGAAATGGAAGTACTTGCAGACTATTCTGAGGGAGTTGTACTTCCAGATTATCATTTTCCAGAAAATACACCACCATTGAATCATGGGAGGTATGTTATGGGAATGGAAGAAGATAGAAATTTCAAAACTGATGGTAAGTATATTATAGGTCTGGGATGCTAAGACTTTGTGTTAAAGCTAGTTTTGGTAGAGTCAGCATTTTCCTATTGAACATGTTGGTAAATTCAGAAGTCTGAAACAGTCTTCAGAATCCTTTTTATCAAGAAATGGGCTGGTTACTTTTTGCCAGATATACCCAGGCAGACAGATTCTATTTTGAATCTCTTACCCACCAATAATCACTAATAATATTATTAAAAGTCATGTTCCATAAAGTGAGGTGGAAAGAAATGAAGTTGCTCTTTAGTTCCAAGCTCAAAAGTATAATGCATCATTTTGGGTTTTAAGATTTGGCAAAAATAAACCTTTTCATTTTTCTTTTTGAGTCTTCAGTTAGCTTATAATGATGGTGTTCTTAATTATCTTTTTAAGTGACCATGGATGACGATTATCGAACATTTGTTTCTGTTGTTTTTCTTTACTCCTTCGTGCAGCTGTGATATTTGTCCCCCTGGCCCCCAGTCCTCAGCACCATGACTCATTGACTCCAATGAGAGGCAAGGAGTGGAATACTGAACAATTAATTAATAGATAATAGAATTTGGTATGAATTGACCAATTTCTCTTCAATGTCTGAAGAATCATTTCTCCCTGGTAATCTTTATTACGAGAATCCTTTGCATTTCTGCAGATGTAAAACCTTAATATAAAATTGATAAAAAATTTAATTAAAAATAAAATTCTTTATAGGATGATGTTTTTTTCTATTGTTACTCATGAATAGTCAAATCAAAAATGGGAAGAGATAAACAGTAAAAGTAAGTACTCTTAGTAAGCCACGACTCCAAAGACAAATCTTCCTTTGCCATCTTATTTTCCTTTTCCACTAGGAAAAATATAGGAATATACTGTAATTTGAAAAAGACTTTGAAAAGGAGGGTACCATGTGACTTTGAGTCACATAACCTCTTTGAGTATTAATTTTTTCATTTGTAAAATATAAATAATGCTAAAACTTTTTAAAATCATGGTTGTTTCAAAGATCCAATTAGATAATATATTAACAACTACGTGTATGTAAATGTAAACATATGAATACACGCATATATATCACTTTGTTAACTAAAACCATTAAATCTGGTAAACTAGTAGAACTGACTTGCAAAGTGATCTGATTCTGGGGTTTTTTTTCCTCTTTATGGCTTGCTCAATTTCCCCCCCTGTGATTTGGATATTTAAAATTCACTCTTTCTTGTTTTGTTAATCAATGTATTTTATATATTTGTAAAATATTTATCCATTTAATTTGTTATTTTGCTGGCATATAATCAGGTAAATAGTTTCTAGCAAGTCCCTTTATTTCTTTTTCAAGCATTGTGAATTCCTCCCACCCCCATCTTTATATTAGAAATTAATTTTTTTTAAATCAGGTAACGCATTGTTTTAAGTTTTAAAAACAACTTTTAATTTTATTTAATAATTCCATAGATCCTTTCTGTTTTTCAGAATTTTCTATTTGGGGTTTTAGTTGCAATTTTAAAAAATGATTACTTTCCTAATTATTCTTAGTTGTGTCCCACTTCATTAATGTTTTCTCTCTTTTGTTGATGGACATATTTAGTAATATAAATTTTCCCCTAAGGACTACTTCGGTTGTGTCCTGATTTTTGATGTGGTGTCTTATTGTCCTCATTTTCTTTGAAAAATTCAGTTCACTTTTATGTATTTAGATGCTGTGGCATTTCCTAAATACCCGTTAGGTTTTGGTATTGTTTCACTATCTATAGTACATTTAGGTGTAAACTGACTCCTCAAATTATTTCTTTTAATCATTTTTTTTTTTTTACTGTTGTCTCATCTGTGGTCATGATTGTTATTCTTTAATTTGCCTGAGGCATAATAAGTTCCACTTTATACCCTCATTGTAATTCGGTGAATATTTAAATTTAAGTGGTTTTCGGTAAACAACATGGTGTTGGATTATGTTTTCTAATTCATTCTTCTTATTTTATAATTGAGTCCATCCCATTCATATTCATTATGACTGTTATTTATTTATTCCTGTTCATGGTAGCTTACATTTTTTCTTCTCTTTTACACCCACTCCCCCCAATACCTTTCTTACAAAGGAGGAGGAGAGGAGGTAAAGAAAGAAAAAATTTGATAAATACTAGTATTCTATAATTGAAGTGGTCTCTTCCAACTCCTCTGCCCTCTTCCCTTTACCCAGCCCATACTCTGATCACTGGTTCTTACAATTTCTTTCTTTTTAATATCTCCTTTATAATCTGCCATTCAAAGTTTAATTTTATTTTGCTCCTGCAAGTAAATATTAGTGATGGATTACATTGGATGAGAATAGTCCATCATCCTATAAATATTTTCACTCACCAGTAAGCTGATGAACAGAGGGGTAGATATAACAGAGAGGATCCATGAATGTGCTGCTAAAGGATTACAACAGGAACCTATGGTGTCCATGGAAACAAGCCCTTCTTTCTCTCTTTGTTCTAGATTCTTTGTCACTAAAATCTGTAGCCTAGTGAAATATAATTTGCTTCAGATTATTAATTGCTATCCCCATTTATAATTTACTCTTCTTATTACCTTGGCTGATTAAGGCAAACTATTGCTTGCTGACCCTAAGTTTGTAATATCCTAGGGGACAGTAACCTACCTGTTCTTCCCAGTGAGAGAGATGGATTTGTCTGCCATGTTTATCTGAATTGCTCTTCATTACTTCTAGCATAGCAAATAATATTAAACACAAAATAAGCTTGCTTCTGCTAGAAATTTCTGTTACAAAACAGTGGGATAACAGTAGCAAGAAAATAAACAGCAAGCCCAGTTCCCCTCCCCCCCAAAAAATGTGCATGAAAGGGTTGATTGGCATAGCTCCTTGGAAATAATAGCAGACAATGCAAAATATTCACAATTTTTTTCCTAAAATATTTACAATTACAGAACCAAGGACAGCTTCCCTCATTTAGTCATTTCTCCCTAGTGAGACAGAGAGGAGAGGGAATCTAAGAAGGTTCAATCAGTTACCAGAACCCCCTTTCTCCCAACTTGGAGGCAGAAGGGAAGGGGAGTAAAGGGAAAGAAATCATCAAAAATCTCTCAATTTCCCATAAAATGCCAGCAAGACCGTGGACCAGTGGTAGCTGCATCAGAGATGGAAACAGAATTTATCAGTCTATAAAAAGGAACTCAAATTTGGGACGTTGAAAGGTCCTAGCTTCCTCTCTCCCCCTTCCTTAAATTCCTTATGAACAATTTGAGAGTATACCTAGTTCTATAATATCTGTGGTTGGTTGATTTTCAGGGAAGAGTCTCCATGGTAGTATTGATACTGGGCTACACCTGTGAATCCTAGCAGTACCTTAGCTCTTGAACCTCATTGTTTCTTTTCTCTGTCCCCATTTGTTTCCTTATTGAGTTCAATACATTTCTATACCAAACTCTCTGTGGCTAATCTCTTCTCTTTTTCATTGCAATAACAATGTCTGATTACTCGAGCTTGGGCTGGCTTGTGACCCTAGTCCTAAACTTAATTTGCCAGAATGCACACTGGCTTCTGTAGTCCAGTCCCACTCCCATGGCTCACAGGATTCGAGTTCATTTACAAGGGCTTGTGCAGGCTTTCCTGGTGTGATTCTGCTCTGATATTCTCTTGGCTTCTGACTATTGGGGTGGAGGTGTACAGTTTTGGATTAGATGAAGGTCCTTGCTTCTGTTTTCTTTCGATTTTCTTTATCATTGTCTATCTGGTGCCATTTTCCTATATTTTCTGGGGTGGAAGTGGAGAACTGAGTAACTTTATGATCTTCATATCACTATATCAACCAGAAGTCCTTTTGCTTGGATATCTTAAGATGTTTATGGAGGATGTAGAAATGATACTAAAGAGAAAAATATTGGGGAAAGAAAGTGGAATTACACTAAGTGTAAATAAAGGGAATCCATGTTGGAGGCAACACAGTTGTGAGGATGTTGATGGATTAATTCCCAAGGTATAACAAGGAGTGAAGATATCAAAGGATTGGAAAGAATTTCAGATATAATTTTAATCCCTCACCATCCTAGGAAAGTTCGTCAAGAAGGTATTAGTAGCTAACAGCCTATGTGCCTACTTTTCCATCTGTATAAAATTTTTATAATAATATATAATTCACTGTGGGCATTTTTGATAAGAGTATTAATAGAGAAGAAGCAGACTAACACATCCTTGAAAAAGAGATAGAGAATAGAAGAAATCCATTGGCTTCTTTATTTTTTTTAGATCATTTGATTCATTAGAGCAAAACACCACTATGTCTCTCATCCTGTCTCTCATCCATATATCATAATTATTAAATATTCCTGGAAATATATAACAACAAAGGATATCTTATTCAAAAGATATATTAAACAGAGAAGCATCCTCACCAAATGTGTTCACTAAAATTATGGAAAGTATCCAGCAAAGAGTTAAGTTGGAGAAGGGTTCCTATGTATACTAAAGTCTTCTAAATGATCCTATATACCTATGATGTTGGCGTGGGTGTTGCCCTTGAATATTGGCAAGTCTCAGAGAACTGAAACTATGCAAAAGAGTTTAGTTTAAGCATCTACACAGGGAAAAAATAAGTGAATGAATTAATCAATAAATAAACATTTATTAAGCATGCACTATGTTAAATTCTGGGGATATAAATACAAAAAGACAGTCCCTGCCCTAAGGAAACTCACAATCTATGCGGAAAGACACCACACAAAGGGAAAAAGAGAAAAGAGGATGGAGGAAGCAACAAAGTATCCAGAAATGAATAAGATGGAGTCCAGTTCAAAGATCTGAAGTACTGTAGACAAGGGCTAAATAAAAAGATAGCTAACCTGGAAGTTCTCTTTAAAAATGGAGGCTTGGGGAGAAATTCTTTGCTCTGTCCTCCACTCAGAAGGGCTGAAACTACCAATGAGGTATGACTACCAAGTCTAATGCAATATTGCTGGATGAAGTATTTCCTGATGAGGTCTGTGGAGCATAGCTATAATGAAGTCTTATCCAAAGGTCCAAAGGAGTGAAGTTGGCTGGGAAATGAAAATGAAGGTTACTGTTCAGATTATGACATGCAGTTAGATGAACAGCTTGTAGACCTCACCATACATCTCTTGACCAGTCTGTAACACTCTCCTATGGAATCCCCAGAGAAGTGGACTAAAGTTTAGAGAGCAAATGTAGCAAATAAGACAACTCCTGAAAGTCCTCTTGCTGGAATCTTCAAGATGTTTCCCTTAGGTAAGGTAGAGTTTAACTTTTGAACACCTTATAGAGTCTTAAAGCTGCTGTTCTTCGTCATATCCTCACTTACCATTTGCTTTCTGGTGATAATGTTTAGATTAGAATATGGATGGGAACTCTAAACTCATCCAGCTTCCAAGATTCATAAGGCCCTTCAAGTCATCTGACCAGACATCTTCTTGAAATGCCTTGATTGATCTAAAAATGTCCAGGTCTTGTTCACATCTGCTACATGTTTCTTAATTGACTCACTCAATACGTGTTTTCAGCTAAAAAGATGTCTTGTCAGTTGTTTTAAGGGGATGCAGTGACATAAATCCCCACCCTTATAGTTTTCCCCTAGTTTTAATATTTGTCCTTAACTGATCCACAGTAGTATCTTGGACAAAGACTATAGTCCTGAATCCTAGATAACTGTGTAATGTTTTAGGGAGGTTCTGTATTTTTTCTTTTTGAATGCCCTCCCTGGTGATATGAGTGAACTAAAGAGTTTCAAATCAAATTCCATAACTGACATTCTTCTGTAATTCTATATACATATTCATAAAATTTAACAGCACAATATCACTTTCAACAGGTTAATGCTGCTTATTCCTTGCAGAAAAGCCTTCCTCAAGCCAAAAACAATAAAGAGGAATATATTTCTCTCAGAGGGACAGCCTAGTCCCTTGCAGAATCTCCTAGAATGTAAGGCTCTCCTCATAGGACTTAGTGACCTAGAAATCACTCCCTTGCCATTTAGATGAGATACTAAACCCTTTAACTTAGTGTTTGTGTAGATCCACCTGGAGTCTTTGTTTTCTCTCTCTATCAAGAGGTCTGTATGTTTTCAGTTGCATTCCAAGGGTTACAACAGTGTCCAAGGAGTAGTAGAAAACTTGCCCTACCCCTTTCACACTAGTGTGCCCCTCTACTCTGCCCCACTGCCTTGACAGGCCAGATTTAATCGCTGACCAACTTTAAAAGGGAATTGAAGTGAGATTTCTTGTTTCAGGAGGAAATATGAGTCCCTAAAGAGATCCCAGAGCATGTGGGACTCTCTTCACAGAATATAGAAACCTGAGATAAAAAGAAGTCACCCCATTAACCCAAGGGAAAGCTTAACTGCCCAGGGTAAGAACTCTTCCCTCTGAACATAAATCATCCAAATAGAGTCCAGACAAATTTTCTAGGTGTTTTTTTTCCTACACAGTGAGAGAAATTTCTTCAAGGATGTCTCATAAATAATCCCCTTGGAGGTTCAGGCAAATTTTATCTTGGTTCCTATATCAAAATGCACCTAAAATTTCTTTCAATGGATCCCTGACACAGCAAAGGTAATCCAAATGGAGTTTCTAACTCATCCATCACTAGGACAAGCAAGTTCAGATAAAGTAAAATAAACTTAGAAAAACCCTTAAAGATATATGTAGGACTCCCCAAAAGAGATTATACATTTATGAGTTGATCATTCAGGGTTCCTAGACCAGCAGACAAACCTTATTTTATGAATCTGCAGTCCATAAAGATTTCAGACAAGGTCTCTGGATTCATGTCACAAATAAAGCACATTTTAAGTCTGCTAAGAAGATAAGGTCAACATTTATGTGCTATCACAGTGTGGTCCAAGAGATCTTTCTAGACACTAATATTTTAAAGATACACAATCCATACTTGTGTATCTTTACTAAATAGAGTAATAAAATAGACGTTAGCACATAAGCATTAAAGTTATTAAAGTGAAAGTACACAAGCAAAAGTTGTGGCAAACTGCTTACTTTTAAGGAAACATATAAGAAACAACAATTACAGTCTAAGAAATATAGGAAATAGAAAAATTTAGGAAAAATATAAAAAATAAGAAAAATTCTAACTTTTTTCTCAGTCTCATGTATCCCTAAAACTAGGTGTCTGGGCAGTTAGGTGATAGAGTGGAGTGCCAGACCAGGACTCAGGAAGACTCATCTTTGTAAGTTCAAATCTGACTTCAGACACTTACAAGCTGTGTAACCCTGTGTAAACCTGTTCTGGTTTGCTTCAGTTTCCTCATGTGTAAAATAAGTTGGAAAAGGAAATGGCAAACTGCTCTAGTATCTTTGCTAAGAAAACCCCAATGGGGTCGTGAAGAGTTAAACACAACTGACACTGCTGAACAACAACAAAAACTAAGTGTTTAGGTGCAGTTCCATAAATGGTTCAATGAATCACTTGGAGCCCAAGAGTTCAAATAAATAATCCATTGAATAAAAATATGTTCAAATAGCCCCAGGTAAAAGCAGTTACCTCAGTGAGTTCACAAAGAAAAATGCTGCCGGTAAAAAGATTAAAAACAGACAGCAAAGAGTATTCCTGAGGTCTCAGGAGCTCCTTGACAAAGTTCTGAAACTATTCATATATTCCTCTTAACCAGAGGGCCCACAGTTGGGTTCCAGGTCAAACAAACCCGTGGGCAAAATTAATTCAAACTGCCCCAGATCTGCACCAGTTTCCTTATTTATGACAATCCTGGCTGGCTGCAGTAGAGTGGGAGATTAACTCATCAGTATCTTGGCCCCCACCCTCTAGCCTCTGAACTCTGACAACAGTGACATAGGTAGCCAGAGACACAAATTTCAGTTTCATTGCACAACAGCCCACCCCTCATCCTTGCCACAAATTGGAGAGGGTCCCATGACAACAGCAAAAAGGTATCACAAAGACCTCCCCAATTGCTGGACTTCCCAACTTGCTAGATCTCTTATCTTCTAGCTCACTTAGCTACCTAAGGCTTACTAATATTTGGGTCACCTGGGGCTGCTGCTGGCCTGTTGACCCACATGCTTTATAAGTGCTTCCTGCTCACTTGGGCCAAATGTTCCATTCCACTGCTCTTTCTGGCCCCGTTAGCCCAAAAGCTACTGGCTGTTTACTGGTGGGAGTAGTCTAATTCTCATTACCCTATGGAATTTAGGTCAGTTTTTCCTTAAAATTTATTAAAGTCATTCTTGAAACTTGTCTGTCTCAATAGACTAATAGCTTAGGCTGTTGATATTACTCCCTGGTTGCCTTAGTACAAAACAATCATGAGAAATTCCAGGGTTGCTGTGATTCTTGGCTGGCAGACCATGAAGGTAACTCAGAAGGAGGGAAACTTTGTTCAGCTGAATTAGCTTGAGGTATTCTAAAGGCAAATCCTTGTTGAATATCCTTTTCCTAAGTTTTGTCTGCTGAATGGCTGATAAACATCCTCTCTTTCATTCCAGAATTGAACATCCTTCCTGGGATGATGTTTCTTGCAGAATTTTCATACTGTATCCTTTCTCTATATGCTTTCCCAAAATCTAGCATGTATATCAGACTACTTTTTGTTTACCTCTTTATTAAAAAAAAAAAATCTAAGATGGAATGGTGTTCTCATTAACGTGTGACATGAATAAGTGAAGAGGAGTCTCACTCTCCCAAAATGCCCCAACAAGGGCATGCAATCAAGCCCCTTAATCCAGTCCAGGACTGCACAAAGGACAGTCAGAAGACAGTGCTTAAAGATCTTTTCAGCACAGCCAGCATGAAATGTATGTGAAAAGGCATAGTGCAAAGGGGAGACAACAGCAGTGATGCAACCAGGGAAGTCTCAAGGGAGATGGAAGACCTTGGCAGCACCCTGATTGGCGTAGTCTGGGAGAGAGTGAAGAAGATGACCTTACTAGGAAAGCATTAGGGAAGACTGAAGCGTGCATAATGCCCAGCAAGGACAGAAAACTGATAGCCATGACCAGAGGCAACCAACTAGAAAGCTCTGGCCAGGGACCCTGAAGCTGCCAGTGCTTTGATTTCAGACTAATCAGAGGAAGGTGAAAGCTAGTGACAGAACACAGGAAACTGAGGTCATGACCAAACAAAGCCTGATTACCCTATGCATTAGTATGGGAAAGGGTAAAGCATTCCCTTAGTATAAAGTTCCAAATCAAGCTATAAGGCTAAGGATATCGGTTAACAGAAGAATACAGTTGACACAATGATGAAAAAGTATAGATCAGCATTCCCCAAAGGAAAATCCAAAAGAAGTAAGGAACTTCAAAAGAAATACAAACGAAGCCCTGGGGATGGGTGGGGTGGGGGGAGAAATGACATAGCCATCTGGACTTCAAGAGTATCAGAAAGAAAAGAAACAAGTAAAGTTATCCATAAAACAATAAAGGACAGTAGAATGAACTACAAAGCAAAATCCAGTAATATGCAACTTAAAAAAATAGACATATGAAGCATAAGGATTCGCATAGAGTTAAAATCAGAGGTTAAAGCCAAATATATTATTATGCTTCAGTTGATCTCAAAAAAGAAAAGGGTAGAATCATAATCTCAGAAAAGGCAACTACAAAAATAGATATGGTTAAAAGAGACAAACATGGAAATTATAACTTAAAAATATGCGTCAAGTGGTGTGACAATAATAACTAACATTCATATCCTGCTTTAAGGTTTGTAAAGTCCTCTACATATGTTAACTCATTTTATCCTCACAATAACCTTGTGAAGTAGGTGCTATTATCATGGCCATTTTATAGATGGGGAAGCTGAGTTGTGGCTTGCCCAGAGTTGTAATTGTCTAAGGTAGAATTTGAACTCGTTATCTTCTTCTGTGTCCTATACTCTTCATTTACTGCACCATTTAATTGCCTAGCTAGCATACCATCTAAGTACTTAAAGGAAAAGTAAAGATTCAATTTAAAAATTAAAGGAAAGTAAATAAACAGTGATTATTAATTGAGGATTTCAACATATTCCATTTCAAGACAAGATAAATCTAGCATAAAGCTAAATGAACAAACAAATAAAAAGAAGTTATGAACCTAAATAGAAATTAAGAAAAAAATGAAACAGTAGATTGAGCACTAAATGAGATAATATTTGTAAATTTTAAAGCACTGAATAAATGCTAGCTATTACTACTACTTCTATTGCTACCACTACTGTTTACTACTACTATTCCAAATACTACACTACCATTACAAGTGCTGAATTGGAACAGAATTAATATACATATTTCTCAGTATTAATGGTACCATTATAAGAAGTGATCATGTTCAGAGCATAAAAACTTCATAAATGTATAAAAGTAAAAAAAAATAAGCAGATCCTTTACTAACCCTAATACAACTAGCATAATCAATAGACTTTTAAAGAAAGGTTTCACACTTGAAAGGAGACTAAATAATTTAATCTTAAAGATTTCAAAGAATATTTATTATTTGTCAAAGAACAAATCATAGAAACTACTAATAATTGCATTAAATAGATACTAAGGAGACTTCTAATGCTAAAGCAGTTCTTACGGGAAATTTTTGTGTTAGTATTAATGTCAACAAAAGAGAGAGAGCAAATAAGTTAATTAGGCAAGCAACCAATCAAATTAGAAACATAAATCCAGTTAGTCAAAAATTCCAATTAAACATGAAAATAGAAATTCTGAAAATTAAAAGAGATACAAACAAAATTGAAAGAACATATATTGAATAAATTGATAAATAAGTGGTTTTTAAAGCAGTTTTAAACTGTTTTGAAACACTTAAATCATTAAATTATCTTTTTTTAAAAGAAAGTTAAATTACAATAGGAAAATGCAAAAAGAAATAAAAAATGATGAAGTAAATTATGTGAAACATTTTTGCCTAATTGTATAGCAATAAAACGGTAAGCAAGTTAAATGAATGTATATAAAAATATAAAACATTCCAATGAAAAGAACAAGAAACTGATAATTTAAATTATCCAGTCTCAGAAAGAAGTTTGAAAAGGTCATAAGTTAACTTCTCAAGAAAATAATTGAAGATCAGTTAGATTTACCAATAAATCCTGTCAAGAATCCAAAGATTATTTAACTCTAATAATACATAAATTATTTGTATAAATAAAAAAAGAAGGGATCTTACTAAATTCCTTCTTTTACAATATGTTCCTGAAACCTAAACTACAGAGGGATAATGAGGGGGAAAGCTATAGACATATCCCTACTAAATAATGATTCAAAACTATCAAATAAATTAACAAAAAGGCTACAGCAATATTTTTAAATGTATTTCCAGAAATCCAGGGCTATTGTGCAGTGGAAAAACTACAGACATTATAGACCATATTAATAACAAAATAAAAATGTAGAAAAAAACATTTGAAAAACTACACCATCTATTTATATTTTTGAAAATCTGAAAAAAAGAATGAATGTATCTTTTCTTAAAATGATAATTAGTATCTCTCCTACGATTGTAGTAGATTGTAAACTCTTTGAGGGCAGAAATGGTTTCTTATTTCACTTTTATCTCCCCCATACCTACCACAATGCCTTGTAGGCTTTTCAAAAATATATATTGTATTCTGGGTTTTTTTCCTGAGTTTTTGCCTTATGAATTAAGCAGTGGCAACCATGTGTCTCAGTAGGCATTACTTTTTTCTAGCAATCAAATTTGTTGCCTTTAGTTGAATGCTAATGCTGTAAACATTCAAAACCCTATTTTTGTATTTTTTTCAAACAATTGATTTTGTGGTGAAATTTTCTTGACTCGGTTTGGAAGAGCTATTCTTTTAAATTTGGTCCTTTTTTAATTGTGTGTACTTTATTTTCAGTATTCACACATCAAGCTGCCATCAAGGAGACATGTGAACAGAAACACAGAGAGTGCTCTCAGCATGCTTTCTGCACAGACTATTCCACTGGCTTCTGCTGCCACTGCCAGTCCAAGTACTATGGAAATGGAAAGCATTGCTTGCTAGAAGGTAAAGTGTTTAGACTGGTCTTGTTTCAATTCTGCAAGGGTCTCTTGGGGACTGTATGTAGACACATCAACTCAGAGCTTGTTGGGCTGTTTATTGAGAAATTCTTCCTCTGATCCTTTTCACATACCACTTAGCCCCAGAGTTGAAGGACAAGGAAACATGAAACTCAAAATAGATCATTCAGTTAATCATAAGAAGTCAATAGAAGTAGAGATATTTTGCTCAGTTTTTTAAATGATCTATGGAATTCACTTTTCTGCAAAATCTCTGTCTCTCATTACTGTGGATGCTGGAAGTAACCCTACTTTCCATCTTTTAGGAGCACCTCACCGAGTCAATGGAAAAGTGAGTGGCCATCTCCATGTAGGACATACTCCGGTGTCCTTCAGTGATGTAGACCTGCATGCCTACATTGTAGGAAATGATGGGAGAACCTATATAGCAATCAGCCACATCCCTCATCCTGCAGCCCAGGCCCTGTTGCCTCTCACCCCAATTGGAGGCCTCTTTGGCTGGCTCTTTGCTTTTGAAAAACCAGGCTATGAGAATGGCTTCAGCATCACTGGTAGGTGGCATGATTCATCTTTGGGAGGGCACATATTCATCTGAACTTTAGATTACTGTTTGCTATGATGTTGTTCTAGGTTTTGAGTACAGTCTTGATGATGTCAGCGTTGTTTTGTGTTCATTTCATCCGTCACACATTTACAAAGGAACTATGTGCAAGGAACTATGCCAGGTTCTAGATACGAAGATAAATAATAAAGCTTTGAAAGAAGTAAGGATGGTAAAAATGCATATGCAAAAGTACATAAGGTAGATTATGATAAAGACACAAGAGAGGTAAAAGTTTGATAAATACTTATGGCCTTCTAAAATTGCTTTTCCTCCACTAATCTGCAGCCTTACCATTATGTGGAGATGACCTTAGGTTCTTTAAGGTTGGTTCAATAGAGTATAATTTTTTACTAAAAGAGATTCTAAATGTAGCGACAGACTGTATTTGTTGTCTGAGAGCTAAAATACCTAAATTCATAAAGACTCATTACCATCTCTCAAATTTGCCTTGTCAAATCAAATTGTCTACTGTAAATCTTCATCCTTTCTTTAACTTCATCATAGCCTTTAACACTGTTGCTCACAATCTTCTCCAAAATACTCCTTCTTCTCTAGATTTTTGTAAACTGTTCTCTCCTGATCTCCTACACTTTTTTTGTTGAATCTTCATACATGTCATGACCACTAACAATGGATATTGCCCAGGGGCCTGACCTTGGCCCTCCACTCCCTCCCTACTATTGGTGATTACTTGGTATTTATTTCAGTTCCCATAGAATCAATTGTTGTCTCTATATAAATGATCCTCAGATCTATTTGCATACATAACTTCTATTCTGAAAGCTATTCTCTCATCACCAACTATCTATAGGACCTTTCAAATTGGATATCCCATAGATATGTTAAACTGCAAATGTCCACAGCAGAGCTTGTTATCTTTCCCCCAAAATCTTTTGAAAGTTGTTATTGCTGATTTGGGTACCACCATCCTCCCAGACACAGCCTTCTGCCAGTATCTCACATCCCTTACTCTTCTTTGTAATTTCAACCACCCTATACAGGTCCTCATCACCTCACACCTGGACTATTGTCATAAATTGCTGGGAGTCTGTCTGTGACAATTCTAACCCCACTCTAATCCATGCTGTATTCAGCTTTCAGGTTGATCTCCAGAATGATCCTAAGTCTAGGTCTTACCATATCACCCTCCATCCCCCATCCAATAAACTCCAGTAGCTCCTCATTACTTCCAGAGTCAAATATAAAATCTTATTTGGTATTCAAAGCCCTTCATAATCTGTTGCTTTCCTACATTTTCACATTCTTATACCTTATTTCCTTTACATAATCTGTGATCTAATGACACTGCTCTTTTTGCTATTCCTGATAAGACATTTCATTTTCTGTAAATCAATAGAATTTTTATATAACAATATCCATGTGACAATGGAAATACCATTCAAAATAATTCTAAAATATAGAGAATATTTGGTGATTAATCTACAAAAGTACATAAAAATTCTATTGATTTTTGTGGATATATTTTGTAGCCTGAATCTTGGCTTAAAGTATTATTTCAAACAGCACTTTTGCTGATTCCCTAGGACTTTCTAAGAAAGGCATCATGTTATCCACAAATAGGGAGAGTTTTAAATCCTCTTTTGTTTATCTTTTTCTCTTTAATTCTTTTCTCTTATCCTATCGCTATTGCTAGCATTTCTAGGCCTATATCAAATACCCTAATTTCTCTGTTCCTGAATTTACTCATTTTCTACCCATTCTTCCACCTAACCTCAACTCCACAGAAAGGATCATTCCCTTGACTTTTCCATCATACACAAGTACTCTATTTCCAGACTCATAAAGCCCATTATAAGTTATTATAAACTGGACCCTCACTGTTTCAATGAAATAATTTTTCACCTCTCTAATTTATTTATTATATTATTCATCAGAGCGACTTTTCCAAACTTTTTCATCCCTAATTAAATCTCCCATAACTGTCCCTCCTTACCTACCTTCTCAGGTGAAAATTTTGCCATGTATTTCACTGAAAAAAATTAGTCCATTCACTCAGAGCTTCTTCTTCTCCCCCACTCTTCTCTTATTCACTTAGATGCCTTCTACAACAATCTCCTCCTTCACCACTGCCTCACCTTCATGTGGGGAATGAAGCTGGAGAAAGTCACAGAAGTATGCTGAATCAACTACAAATTAATATTACATAATCTCAACTGGACCCTCACTGTGGCAATGGAATGGGATCCTTTCCTTTACCAAGGCAAACCCCTCTTTTGCAGGTTATCCCATTTTATCTTGTCTTCTCCAGAAGATTGCCCATTCTCACTCATTTTCAATCTCTGTCTTCTGAATGCTTCTCTGCTGCTCACAAGCATATCCATGTCCCTTCCATGCTCCAAAAAACCCTCAACTTATCTTGAGATCCCTTAAAGCCATTATATCTCCTCTGAGAGACTCTGACTTTCTTCAGGTCCCAGCTAAAACCCAACCTTCTATAAGAAACTTTTCCTGATTCTCTTTGATATTAGTGCCTTCTCTCTAAGATTATCTCCAATTTATTCTATTTCTTTTTTGTATATTGTTGTTTACATATCTCCTCAATTAGACTGTGGAGAGTTTGAGAACAAGGAATGCTGTTTGCATTTCTTTGTATCCCAAGCACTTAGCACAATGTCTGGCACATAGTCAATACTTAATAAATCTCTTCTTGACTTTTGTCAAATACAGTTCTGGGGAGGGTGAACATACTTGATTTTCTCTTATATTTGATACCAGAGGCAATAGGGAGCCATTGGAGTTTATTGAGTAGGGGGAGGGGTGACATGATCAGAACTATGCTTTTAAAAAAATTACTTTCATGTACTCGAGTGGTGAGAGACTTGAGGCAAGCAGGCCCATCAGTAGGCTGTTGCCATAATCAAGGCATAAGGTGATGATGGACTACACTAAAGTATTGACATTCTTAGGGGGCATATTCAAGAAATGTTGCAAAGGTGAAGTTGGGGGCAGGATAGGTAAATTTGAAAATCACTAGTATAGAGATGGTAATTAAATCCATGGATGGGAGAAACATGGGCATGTTTGCAGGTGGTAGGGGGAGTGCACTAACAAGGAGATATTGAAAATAAGTGATAGAGTGGGGATGACAAAGGGAGCACTCTGTTGGAGGACATGAGATGAAATGGGATCACTTGAAGAAGTAGAAGGGTTAGCTTTAGTAAGGAGTGAGTACACTTTATCATGTAAGATTGGAGTGACGAAAGAAAAGTGGCAGAAGGTACATGAATGATGTGAGATGAGGGAAGGAGAAGAAGAAGTTCATGGCAAGTGGCTTCAATTTTTTTCTGTAAAACATGAGGCAAGTTTCTCAGTTGACAGAGTAGAGGAAGCAGGAACTCTTTTATTTAATATCCATCTTTTCCCATTGAAAATTAGGCCTAGGCTTGTGGGGGATCAATCTTGTTTGCATCTCAAGTTGCTTTGTTCTGTGGAACACATTATTCCATCCTCACCTGTGGCTTTTAATTGGTGCAGAATAGCATTGTGTTATTTGAATTTCCTTTCCATTGTATTTGAAGGACTTTCTCCTGGTAACTTGAAGAATTTGTTGTTTATCCCTAGAATCTGTCAAATTTAACCACGTCTCTTGCACTTTGCCCTCTGATGATTTCTTTAACTGTAGTCTCTTTTCTGAGTTCAGAAGTTCTAGTCAGTTTTCTGGTATTATTTCCTGCATTTTTGTGTTCAGGTTTTTTTTATACTCATAATGTTCATCTGGGAGACCTTTGGTCCTTAAGTTGTCTCTATCCTGTTTTTGAGATCGATTTGTTTGGTTATATAGAAACATTATGTTATATTCTTTATTTTGAAAATTATTTTTTCAAGAAGCTAAAAATCTACCTTCCTTTTCTCCAACTCCCTCTCTTACCTTCTCCACCCTCCCAGTTATGAATGAAAGAAAAAGAAAAACCTATTAAAAACAGTAGAGCAAAACAAATTTCTACCCTGACTACGGCCAAAAATATATTTCTTGTTTTGCCTTCTGTGTCTTTCACTTCACTGTCAGAAGGTGGTTAGCATGTTTCCTATTAATCCTCCAGAATCGTGATTGGTTATTTTGTTGATCTGAGTTCCTAAGTATTTCAAAGTTCTTTGAATTTACAGTTTTGATGTTTTTGTACATTCTACTTCTGCCGTCTCTACTGTTTACCAATTCATACAAATTTTCCCAGATTTTTCTGAAATCATCATCTTCATCACTTCCTTCAGCACAGCAGTGCAAAACCAGAACCAATTCAGCCATTCCTCAGTTAATTGCCACTCTTCAGTTTTTAATTACCTGCCACTGTAAAAAAAGAGAGAAAAGAGTTTCCACAAGCATCCTTATATTGTCTTAGAATTTGATTTGTGAAGGACTAATCCCTCTCTCATAATCTGCCGTTCATCTAATTCTCTTTCTTCCCTTCTCCCTTTCATTTGTCTATTGAGTGAAATGTATTTCTGTACTGAACTGTTCATGTGTATTCTTCCTTTCTTTGACCATTCAGAAAAGAATAAGATTCAAGGGTCATTTGTTCTTCCTATTCCTCCTTCCTTATTTGTATAGACTTCTGTATGTGTACCATAATGATGGTATGATGGGAATAATATTCCTGCACTTCTTCCCTTTCCTCCTCAGTTTATTCCTCTTCTCCTCCCTTTCCATTTTTCTTTGAAATCATTAAAATGTAACACAGCCACTTCTAGGCCTTCTGTATAACTGATGGTTGCCCCTATTTCTTGAAGGGAATCAAAATAATATCACTATGTTGGAATAAAGGTGCAGTGTGTTTTGCTGTGGCTGATCAAACCAGTGTGAGCTCAGAAGGCACTATCAGAGGTCAGGCGCAAATAGTCCACATTAACATTCAGAATGATGTCTCTAAATTTGTGCATCTCATATTTCTTTTGAGTTACTGAGATTCTACTTCACTTACAGAGAACAACACTTCTTTGATGTAGACATACCATGCTAGGTAGTCTTCTGCCAATGTCTCCCATGTCACTCTATCCATTCCAAAATTCTTCATAGAGACCTTAGCAGTCTCCTTATATTATTTCTTCTGACCCTTTTGTAAGGACTTGCCTTGTGTGAGTTCTCTGTAAAATAGTCATTTGGACAAATGTATGTTTGGTATTCAAAGAATGTGGCTAGCCCATTGAAACTGTGCTCTCTGCAGTATTTGAAAGCTTGTCAGTTTAGCTAGAGAAAGAACCTCAGTGTTCAGCATCTTATCTTGCCAAGTGATCTTCAGAATCTTCTTACGACAATTCAAATGGAAGCTAGTTGGTTTCTTGGCATGTTGCTAGTATACTATCCAGGTTTCATAGGCATACAACAATGAAGTCAGCACAACAGCTCTGTAGATCTTCAGTTTGGTAGGCAGTCTAATTCTTCTCTCCTACACTTTCTTTTGGAGCCTCCCATCACTGAACTAGCTCTGGAAATGCATGTGTCAATCTCATCATCTATGTGTACATCCCTGGGACATACGTTCCCAAGGGCAGTGAATTTATCCACTGTTTTCAAAAGTTTTCCATTTGCTATAATGATAGTTCCACATATGGATAGTGTGGTGCTGGCTAATGGAGAACCTCTGTTTTCTTAGTGTTAATTGTTAGGCTAAAATTAGCACAAGCAGCAGAGAATTGATTCATACATTGTTGCATCTCAGTTTAAGAAGCTCCATTGAACTTGCACCAACTGTCCCTCCTCTTTTGTCTTGACCTGTAGCTTTTTCAAGTTGAATAATTGTGGGGGTTGCACAATATACAAGAAAAAACACTGCGTCAGAGCTCTGAGCCAATGGCACTTTATTAAAAGGACCCGTGGTCCCTTCTAATCATGTGGACCTCAGATCTTCCTTATGTCTGAGATGCTCCCTTCTTCCAGGGACTTATTTTTATAAGGTTTGACACTAGATTTGATACTTGAACACTGCAGAGGAGCTACACAAAATACAGAATCTCCTTGGATGATAGAACTTGCTTCAAGGACTAATAATGATGTATATCAGCCAAAAAAAATGGTGTGTCAGCAAGAGGGTCTTGGATTGGGTGAAGCATGGGGCATCTCCACTAAGTTGTCATATAAGATGGTCACTTGCTCATGTTGGACAGGAGAATGTGGTCTAGAGGTATAAAAATAAGTTGGAGGATTTTCCGTGTAATTGAGTCACCTCCATCATGTTAGATTTGTTCACCATAACAAAGGAAAACGAGGGTGGAGGACCTGTAGTTAGCTTCCCATGATTAAGAAAGGTAACTTACAATCTTCAGTTTATAACTCTGGGGCCTAGTATTTATAACTCATAATCACTACCCTTATGGAATCATATCAAACTGATTAATACTGATTGGAATAGAGGGATCCCAATGAATCATCTCTTATATTCACCACTTTTAATCTTCAGAAAGACTCCAATCTTTCTTTGGATTGTTACAATCTAAAGGCACAGAGGTCAGTCCTCTATGGGGAATACATTGACTGAAGCCATTTGGGGTCACTAGGCCTTTGGTAAGTAGCCCTAATAGAAAATCATTGTGCAATCTATTTCTTAATTTCATTTCCACATCCCTTGCATTAGTCCATCATATCATAAGGTCCAGAGTCCCATATCATACAGTTGTCAAGTCTCTGAAACTTCTTCTGATGTAATCCTGTGGTTCTCTGGAGAGCTCTCTTCTTAGGCATACTGGAATGAGTGGAGCTGCAGAGCAACTTCTAGTGGATTTGTTTCTCCAAGTCACTTGCAGAGATTCTCTTCTATGTTATAAATCTCTGACAAAACAGATCTTAATAAAATTCTAGTTTGCTATAACAATCACAAGTTCAGATAGTAAAAGCTAGCCCAAACGTTAATAGTATAATATGAACATCATTAGACCAGAAAATTTACATTTTTAGATTGTCAACTTCAAATAACAATTGAAAAATTAAAAAATTCTAAAACCTAATTTTCTATTTGGCACAAATAATAACCTTATCTTGTTACAACTATTTATTAAAATCACCTGAAAAATTTTCACTCTAGGTATTTTATTTTCTAGCTATTTTCTTTTAGCTGTTCATTCTCCCCTTAGAAGGATGAGATTCTGCTAGAGAATTATTAACAAAACACTTTTTAAAAATAAGATAATGACCAATGATACACAACTGAATTCATTTAAAAGTTGCCAAAATAATTGCAGTTGTAATAAAAAGTACTGGGATGAAATGCATTGAGTAGTGGATTTCAAGACAGTGTGTAGATCAAATAAATTATTTATAATAAAACATGTTTGCTTTTCAAGACATGCTCAGTATCCACGTAGTAATAACAAACCCAAATAAAATTGGCTTTTCCCATCTAAGTAATACAAGATATTCTAACATTCTTTTCTTCAAAAAAAAGCTGAAGATGCTTTTGTTTTAGCCTTAGTAATTATTAGAACAATAATCTAGTCCCATAAGCTGTTCCATCAATACCCAATTATTCTCATTAATTTTAGGACTAAAATTTTAGTCTAAATACCTGAAATCTTATACCTGTGTCTTATTATAATAGCTCAGATGTGCTCCAGGATTAACCTATAAAATAAGGATTTAATATTGTATTTATACTGATAACATGTCATGATTATAGAAATTTGCCATAGAAAGAAAATAAGAATGTCATACAGTAAGAGAAAAATGATTTCCTAGCTTCATGTCAGTTCTAGGCCAGAGTCATATAGATAGCCAATTTTATTGAACTAGACTTAAAAAGTGGTATATTTTTCAATCAAGAGGAAATGTCATACTGGAGAAATTGAGTCAGGAGAATCCTACTTGAGCCCATGTTAAGAATAATTCTTCTAACTTTCCCCATGCCAACTCTACCTGTCATTCATGGATGTCAACCCCATAGAGTTACTGGCATCATGGATCACTGACCTAATTGTACCTGGAATCAGACTCAGAATAATAATTACAGTCTCATGAGGTCAAGTTCCAATAATCACAGCTTCATATCATTAGGTGGATTCAGTTATTAAAGATCACATATCCTTGATGTAGATGAAAAGAGTTCAAGTGTCTGTATCATGTACTGAAATCCCATACTGTGCAGTTCTCCCAGCCTGCTTTGTAATAAACCATGTTCTTAGGTCACCTTAATACAAACTCAATATAAGTAGAGCTATAGAATCGTTATATTAAGAATACATAATTCATCTGAAACTTCAGAAAATTTCAGTTGTTGCATCATGATGGCCTGCATTATAAAATGAGTATTTGTCTCTCAATATTATTAAATAGATATTTCATGCAATTTTTACATATAAAATTTTTAATTCACCTTTGTAAGTTGTGTCACATTTCTTACTAATTTACCCTTATGAAGATTTTATCACATTAACATAGTGAAAGGATGTTATACTCTCTATTATTTGTGGTTCAAATGACAATTCAAAATGATCCTTCACTATAGTAGTACTATACTTAATCAGAAATCACCAGTAAGTTCATCTTTCTTTACACTTACCCAAATCAAGGGAATTTGTCATGTGAGGAGAAAGGCAGGGACATAGCAGCATTGATTCTGTTTGATTATGAGTTATACGCAGCCAGTTGTGTGACAGGATGTCATAGTCAGGGTCAGAATTAACCAGGTGAGAAAATGTCTTACTTATCGATATGGGGATAGGTCAAGAGAATCCTGTCTTCACCTTCACAGGGTCATTTTCTTGACTGTCCCAGAGACAGATACCCATCTGTGGCAGTCTTCAAACTGCAGGGGCACATGGCATTTCACTTGAATGAACCAGCAGTCTTATGAAGGGTTAGACACTTCTACCTGGATTCAAGACTTTTAAATAGCAGCAAGTTAAAGTCCATTGGGACTCTTCCTCAAACAGAAAAATTTCAGGAATTATGGCTTAGGACTAGATAACTGCTATTTTTCTCATATATTGGCCTCAAAATATTATCTAGAATTTCTCAAATACATATAAATTTCATCAGTTCAAAATTATAATTCACAAATTTCATCTATTCACAACTATGTGTTTCTCCCAACAACCCTGGGAGATTGATTATTCCCTTTGTATATACAAGATTGATTAAACTCTTCTAATTTGGGACAACAAAATTTTCAATTATTGATTTAAAATTACTATTATTTATAATATTAATTCATAATTACTATTAGCAGTAATTATTTACAAGGGTCTATTGTTTTTAGTTGTGTAATATTCAAAATAATTCTTGGTGACACTTCAGCTTGCTTCTTTATATCATTGAATCACTCAAAAAGTCAAATTAATTCTTTTAAATTTTCTAAGTTACTAATCTTTTAGCATAACTGTTGAAACCAGAGCAAGGAAACAATCTTTTCCCTATCAATCAGTTAATATTTGTGAAATGTATCTGTTAAATTTGTACTTGTTTTGTGATGTTATTTTGATTGGGGAAATGAGACATGCAGCAACTATCAAAAGGGCGTTGCTTTAAAAATTCCTAAATTTATATTTCAGTGGGATTATGACTCTTGGAAATTTCCTTTTCAAAATTCCCAAACTCTTTACTTTCAAACCCCAAATTTATGCTGTGTCAGTGCAAACATATTCCAACTTCTTTTTACCCTTCTACTCATTCTTAACTTTTCTTTTTTCTTTAGGTATCACAACTTCTTCTACTTGCTTTATTCCTCAAGTAAACCTCTTTATGTTTCTTTAGTGTTGTATATTTATTTGATACTTATTTTTTAAAGAGTTTTTGGACAATTAGAATTGATTTCAATCACATACTTTTTGTTTGTTTGTTTGTTTGTATTTAAGTGATGGGCAAATAGACCCAAAAGCAACTCAACCAGCACAATAAGGTCCTCGTGGTAGGGTTTCACAGATTTTAGTAAGCAAGATTACTTTGGGGAAGCAATCCTTGTTTCATCCCAGATCTTACTGGGGAGGTTTCCAGCTTCTCCCCATTATATATAATGCTTGCTGATGGTTTTAGATAGATGCTACTCATCATTTTAAAGAAAACTCCATTTATTCCTAGGCTCTCTGGTTTTTTTATTAGAAATGGGTGTTATATTTTGTCAAAAGCTTTTTCTGCATCTATTGAGGTAATGCTGTGATTTCTGTCAATTTTGTTATTTATACGATCAGTTATGCTGAGCCAGACTTGCATTCCTGGTATAAATCCCATCTGGTCAGAGTGCATTATCCTCATAACAGGTTGCTTTAATTTCTTTGCTAATATTTTATTTAAAAATTTTGCATCAATATTCATTAGGGAAATAGGTCTATAATTTTCTTTTTCTGTTTTGACTCTTCCAACTTTAAGTATCAGCACCATAGTTGTATCATAAAAAGAATTTGGTAGGACTTCTTCACTTGTTTTTCCAAAAAGTTTATACAGAATTGGAATTAATTGTTCTTTAAATGATTGGTTTCACTTGTAAATCCATCTGGCCTGGTGATTTTTTCTTAGGGAGTTCTTTTTTTAAGTATTTTATTTCCTCTTCTATTAATCTGGGCAATTTATATTTTTGTAAATATTCTTCCATTTCACTTAGATTGTCAGATATATTGGCATACAGTTGGGCAAAATAGCTCCTAATTATTGTTTTAATTTCCTCCTTATTGGTGGTAAATTCACCCTTTCCATTTTTGATACTATCAATTTAGTTTTTTTCTTTCTTTTTTTAAATCAAATTAATCAAAGGTTTATCTATTTTATTGTGTTTTTCACAAAAACAGCTTTTAGCTTTATTTATTAATTCAATAGTTTTCTTAATTTCAATTTTAGTAATCTATCCTTTGATTTTCAGAATGTCTAACTTGATTTCTAATTGGGAGTTCAGTAATTTTTTTTCCAACTTTTTAAATTGTGTACCCAGTTCATTGATCACCTCTTTCTCTGTTTTATTCATGTAAACTAAAGGATTCCACATGGGCAATATTACCCCTGGGGGGCACTGGAATGATTCAGGGGACAGTAGTAGTCTTGGGTGCAGTTAGGGGGTATTCAGTAATAATAAGGGGGCTGTGGAAGCATAAAGAAAAAAGGGAAGAAAATTATGAAAAACCACTCTTACTTGTTTCATCTGTTGTGTAAGGGAGTTAAAGTAGTAGTGATTACATTATTTTCCAAATAAACACCAAAATGCAAGTTATAACCAGTCAGTGGTCATGTCTGTCAACAGACCTTAACAAGCAACTGTTGGTAGGCAAGTATTGTTGCATATTTTTGGGAAGTCTAGCATGCATTGGCAAGAATATGTACATATAATGACTTGTTTACAATATGATACTATATGGTTACATGATACAATATTGCATCATCAAATTTTCAATGCAGGAAAAAGCCCCACAAATTTAAAATAAGTTATTAAATTTAAGATGCATCATTTATATGTATATTTTTAATTTTAAACTTTAAAAAACAAAAAACTGTTAAAGGGTTAAAGAAAGTAGATTTCTGGGAGGTGGATGGGGAGGGAGCGCTAAATAGTTCTCTTTTGCAAATGGGATGGTAGGCCAGATAAGTTTGGAAATCTCTAATATAAGCATTTAGAGATATAAAATTTTCCCCTAAGAACTATTTTGACTCTATCTCTTAAGTTTTGTTATATTGTCTCATTATTGTCATTCTGTTGTATGAAGTAATTGATTGTCTCTGCAATTTGTTATTTGACCCACTCATTCTTTATGTTTAGACTTTTTAGTTTCCAATTAATTTTTAGTCCATCTTTCCATGGCCTTTTATTGCATGTCATTTTTATTGCATCATAATCTGAAAAGGATGCATTTAATATTAGAGCCTTTCTACATTCGATTGTGAGGTTTTTATTCTCTAATACATGGTCAATTCTTGTGTACTATATACTACTGAGAAAAAGATATATGCCTTTCTGTCCCCATTCAGTTTTCTCCAGATGTCTACTATATCTTACTTTTGCAAGATTCTATTCACCCCTTAACTTCTTGCTTATTTTGTGGTTAGATTTATCTAGCTCTGAGAGGGGGAGGTTGAGATCCCTCACTCATAGTTTTCTTGTCTATTTTTTCTGTAGCTTCCTTAATTTCTCTAAGAATTTGGATACTATACCATTTGGTGAATATATATTTAGCGTTGATAGTACTTCACTGTCTATGGTACCTTTTAGCAAGATGTATCTCTTTTAATTAGATCTATTTTTGCTTTTGCTTTGTTTGAGATCAGGATTCCCACCCCTGCTTTTTTTTTTAACTTCAACTGAAGCATAATATATTCTACTTGAACCTTTTACTCTTTGTGTATCTCTCTGCTTCACATATGTTTTTTATAAACAACATATTGTAGGATTCTGATTTTTAATCCACTCTACTATCCACTTCCATTTTATGGGAGAGTTCATCACATTCACATTCACAGTTATGAGTACTGTGTCTTTCTCTCCATCCTATTCCTCTCCCTCCTCCCATTTATATTTTTCTCTCTCCTTTCTTCCTTTTCTTCTTTACCAGTGTTTTGCTTCTGACCACTGTCTGCCTCAATCTGTCCACTCTTCTATCAGTCCCTTCCCTTTTCTTTCCACTTTCTCCTACTGCTTTTTCCCTCTCTCCTCCCTTACCTTCTGTCCATTCCCTTCCCTTTTCATCCTTTTCCCTCTTACTTCCATACAGAGTAAGATAGATTTCTATAACCAATTGAATGTGTTTTTTATTCCCTCTTTGAGCCAAATCCAATGACAGTAAAGTTCAAACAGTGCTTGTATCTCTCCCTTCTTTCCTCTACTGTAATAGGTCTTTGTTCCTCTTTGCTGCAGCCAGAGCAGTCCAGCAGGTCCAGGGCGGTTACGGGCTCACAGAGGAAGGATGAAAAGACAGGTGGGACACAGCAGTCTGAACGAGCTGAGTTTATTCTGGACATACTGAGCCAATAATTCAGGGAATTGGGATGCTTAAATAGTAAAAAATCATAAAAGTAGTGATTGAAGCATGAAACAGAGCAGATGGTGATAAGTAGAAAGGGAGGCTTCAAGGCCTCTTTATCAGAATGTTATCCTGTATAGCAGGGGCCTTGTCTCCTGGAGCTTCAACACCCGAATTCAAGGACGAGCACCTGAGAACAACATATCACTTAACTTCTCAAGTCAGCTATTATTCTCCCTTGGAGGAGGGGAACTCTTGATCAGGGGCTCTTTAAAACCCCTCAAAGTTCTCTACACCTCTTCATATGATATAATTTACCCTTTTCTACCTCCTTTCTTTTTCTCTCAGTACAATCTATTTTTAAACCCCTAATTAATATTTTTGTGATCATATAAAGCCAACTTATGTTCATACCCTCTGCTTGTGCTTACCCCTTCTAAATACTCTGATAAAGATATGTTACAACTCTCATTTTCCCATGCAGGAATGTAAACAGTTTAAATTTATTGAATAATGTGTTTTTTTTTCTTTCCTACTTACCTTTTTGTTTTTCTTGAGTCATGTATTTGAAGATTGAATTTTCTGTTCAACTCTGGTTTTTCGTCAAGAATAACTGAAGGTCCCCCTATTTCACTAAATGTGCATCTTTTCCCTGAATTCAGTTTTGTTGGGCAGTTGTTTCTTGGTTGCAATCCAAGCCCCTTTGCCTTCTGGAAAGTCATATTCCAAGGCCTCCAGTCCTTTAATGTATAAACTGCTAAGTCTTGTTTAATCCTGACTGTGGCTTCAAGATATTTAAATTGTTTCCTTCTGACTGAGAGATCTGATAATTATGGAATTAAGCCACAATATACCTTGGAGTTTTCATTTTGGGATCTCTTTCAGGAGGTGACAGGTGGTTTCTTTCAATGACTTTTACCCATTAGTTCTAGGACCTCATGATAGTTTTCCTTCATCATTTCTTGAAAGATGCTGCCCAGGCTCTCTCTTTGATCATGGCTTTCAGGTAGACCAGTAATTTTTAAAATTATCTGTCTTTGATCTATTTTCCAGGTCATTTGGTTTTCCAATGAGGTATTTTACATTTTCTTCTGTTTTTTTTATTCTTTTGATTTTGTTTGACTGATTTTTGATGTGTCATAGAGTCATTAACTTTTACTTGCCCAATTCTGATTTTTAAGAAATTATTTTCTTTAATTATCTTTTGTACCTCCTTTTCCATTTGGCCAATTCTACCTTTTAAGAAGGTCTTCTGTGAATTTTTTTTGCAGTTGGCCAATTGTTTTTGTTTAAGGAATTATTTTCTTCGGTCTATTTTGTCCTTCCTTTTCCAGACTCTTTCATACTTTTCATTTCTCTTCCCAATTTTTCCTTCTACCTCTCTTATTTGATTTTTAAAATCCTTCTTGAACTCTTCCAAGAAGGCTTTTTGGTCTTTGGACCAATTCATATTCCCCTTTGAGTTTTCAGATGTACGTATATTGACAATGTTGTACTCTTTTGAGTTTGTGTTTTGATCTTCCCTGTCACCATAATTTTCTATGGTCAATGTTTGTTTTTGCTTCTTGCTCATCTCTGCCTATTTCTTGGCTTTTAAAGTTGAACTCTCCTGCTGGATCACAGGGGCCAGTGTCCCAAGATTTTTGTGCTGGGGGACAGGGACCTGATCCCTGGCTTTACGTCCTGGGGCCTCAGATTCTGGCAGCTGGAGACTGTAGGGGTCTGGCAGCTTACCTTGTGCCGAGCTGAGGTCCTAATGGTGGTTTCTGGTATGTGCTGAGGCCAGGTGAGGTTTTTCTTCATTTCCCCAGTGCTGCACTGAAGCAGGGAGAGGTCTAGACAATGGAGGATGCCTACCTGCCCTGGGCTGTCCTGATGCATATGGAGGTCTGTCCACCTGTGGTTGCACCAAAACATGTGGTGGTTCTCTGAGCTGGAGTCTATGGATTCCCCTGCTTGGCTATGCTAAGGCATGTGGGGGGTCATGGTGTTGGTGTCTGCCTACTCCACCCCACTGGGACTCAGAATGTCCCAATAGTTTGCTGAGGTAGGACTTGGTGCTGGTTTGCTGGGATGCTTCCTGTCCTGGAATGCACTCCCCTTTTACCTGAGATAGACTTTTTTGCTGGGCCTCCAAGGTGCCTGGGCTAAAAGACTACTACTCCACCCTGTCTTTCTGCTGGCTCTGCTGTTCCAGGATTTCTTCTCAAGTGCTATTTTATGGGGTTTGGAGAAGTGAATATGAGAGAATAACAGCAATTTATGGCTTACTCTGCCATCTTGCCTCATGGAAATCCCAGGACCTCCATGTTTTTAATATTTTGGTTTTTCTTTCTCAAAACAATAGTTTATATTTTGGGGGCAGCAAAGTGACAGAGGGGATGGAGTACAGGGCTTAGTGTCAGAAAGATTTGTCTTCCTAAGTTCAAATCTGACTTTACACACTTACTAGTTCTGAGATCCTGGGTGAGTCACTTGACCCTGTTTGCCTCAGTTTCTTCATCTGAAGAATGAGCTGGTGAAGGAAATGGCAAATCATTCCAGTATCTTTGCCAAGAAAACCCCAAATGGGGTCACAGAGAATCAGACATGAATGAAAAATGACTGGACAACAAGTTTAGATTTTAGAAGAATTGAAAACTAAAAAGGAAAGCAAAATATAGTCTATTGAGTTTCTTCTGCAAAAGATGTCTTCTACATGGAAAATAAACCACTGTACAGATATGAGGGTATCAACCTTTTTAATCATAATAAATTAATTAGAATTTATTAAACTAAAATCTAATATTTTACTAAAATATTGTATTTGTTTTAATCAGCCAGAATCCAAATTCTCATCCACATACTCCAACCACCTCCCTCATATGAGAACATAAGAGAAACAAAATGCACTGCAAGCATGTAGTCAATCAAAACAAATTTCTACACTGGACATATCCAAAAAAAAATTGAATCCTTCTGCATTCTGAGTCCTTCATCTAAGTGAATAGTATGTTTCATGATCTAGAATAATGACTGGTCATTACTATAAGAAGAGTCCAGTACTATTCCAAATATTGCCTAACATTTGTATATCATAAGTTGTTAAATAATTCTACAATTTTGAACATTCCCCCCAGATTCTCATTGTTTGCCACCTCAAAAAGAGCCATAATGTCTGTCAACAGGGGAATGGCTGAACAAGTTGTCATATATGATTGTGTTGGAATATTATTATGCTATAAGAAGTGGCGAGCAAAATGCTCTCAGAAAAACCTGGGAAAACTTACATGAACTGATACAGAGTGAAATGAGAAGAACCAGGAAACATTGTATACAGTAACAGCAATAGAATATGATAATCAGTTATGAATGACTCATCTTTTCTCAACAATACAGTGATCAAAGACAGTTCTGAAGGACTTAGGATGAAAAATAGCCAGAAATAAACTGATAGAGTCTGAGTGCATATTGAAATACACTTTTTCTTTACTTTATTTTTCTTGATATTTTTTATCTGTGTTTTGTTTTACCACACAACTAACATGGAAATATGTTTTTCATGACTCCACATGTATAACCCATATCAAATTTCTTGCCTTCTCCATTAGGAGTATGGGAGTAAGAAAGAATTTCAAACTCAAAAATTTTTTTAAATAAATTTTTAAACAATTTTACATGTAATTGGGGAAAAATAAAATATTAAATTATAAAAAGTAAAAAAGAGCCATAAATATATTTGTATGTACTTAGAGTTTGTTTTGCTTAGTACTAATCTCTTGTATTATGTTTTTATCATGTTAAATCCATGAGTTAAATCATGTATGATCCTGACTTTGGTTTTTTGGTACTTGAATTCTGTCTGTTTAGATATTTATATCATTTTTTTCTATGGCCTAGAAACTGGTTTTGTGATATAATATTTCTAGGAGTTTTTGTTTTGGAGTTTCTTTCAGAATGTGACCAGTGGATTCTTTCTATTTCTACATTGCCCTCAGGTTCTAAGAGATCTGGGAGATTTTCAAATGTCTTAAAATAAGATTGTAGGTTTTGGGGAGGTTTTTTTGGTCATGGCATTCAGAGAGTCTAATGATTCTTATATTTTTCTCCTCAATATGTTTTTTGGGTTACTTGTCTTTCCTGTCAGATGTTTCATATTTTTTCAGTCTTTTGACTTTGTTTTAATATTTATTGCTGCCTCATGGAGTCATTTATTTTATTTGGTTCATTCTAATTTTCAGGAAGTTTGTTGTTTCACATTGTATTATGACTCTTATGCCAAACCTTAATTCCCTCCACTTCTTCTTCCATAGCTCTCACTTCTTTTCTTATTCATTTCCTTGAGTTGTTTCATTTCTCTTACCCCCTCTCCTTTTAAGTGTTTTGCTCTTTTTACATTTCTTGCAGGCATTCTAGTTGACTTTGTGCCTAAGTTTTGTTTTTCTTTGAGACTTTGTAGAGATGTTTTGGAGTCATTCTCTTCTGGGTTTGTGTCTTGAACTTTCTTGCCAAAATAATAACTGTTTATGAAAGGATTCTTTTTAGTTTGTTTGCCCATTCTTCCAACCTACTGCTTGACTTTGAACTTGATATTAAGGTTGGGCTAGAGAGTGGCTTGGTTCAGTGGTGGGGAACCTGTGGCCTTGAGGCAATATATGGCCTTCTAGGTCCTCAAGTGTGGCCCTTTTTGAATTCAAGCAAAGGGCCACACTAGAGGACCACATGTGGCCTCAAGGTCACAGGTTCTCCACCTCTGGTCTGTTGCTGCTTTCTTAGTGTATTGAGTATTGCATTATTTTAGGATCTCAGGGATAGGGTGAGGTTCTGCCAGCTTTCAGTGGTCCTAAGTGATCAGGGAAAAGTCTGATTGTTAACCCGCAGGCTCCATAACCCTCTGCTAGTTCCTAAACTTTGAGTATGAGCAATATTAGATCACTGCTGAAATCAATTCCTATCATCCCATTGGAAAACTAATTTTTCATATTACTAGAGTTATAGGCTGTGTACAAATATACTATTATTTGGTATTCTTCCCTGTTTATTCTTCTGCAGTTTGGTCAAAAGACTAGAAATAACATCATGCTCTGCACCTGAGATCTGAGTCACACTATTTGTGCTAGCTTTTCTACTTCCTGCTTTCTCAGTACACAACCTAGCACCCCCATACTTAGGAACATGATTCCTACTTCAGGTTCTCTTCTCAGTTCTCTCTGGATCTAGAACTGTGTAGTGGATGACAAAGTCGTCACTTCTTACCTATATTAATTCCAGTGCCTGAGTGTGGGTCTAAGGGTACCTTGGTATCAGTAGGAGTCTTCTTCCTATCTATGCACACCTTCTCCCTGGGTGCTTGAGTGTTCCTGTAGCTTACTCCTGGTTTTTCCCATCCCTAGTGTCTGTCTCCTTAAGCTGAGCTTGGCTAAACAAATAACTAATTGTGATTTTCTCTAGATTTCTCTATCAGAAATTGATCTGGTACATTTTCGTGATCTGTTTAAAGAAGTTTTATGGAGGGAAGCTCTCTGTACTGCTTACCACTTCATCATTTTGACCCTTCTCCAACAATTGATTGTTTTATATTAACTCTCTGATAATCTTAGTTATTTCTGAAATGTAAAAGAAATGCAAAGAGCTGAGCAAGAATTATTTCTATTTCTCTCTTTTGCTACCTCTTTTTTCTTCTATCTATTAAAAGGTGCTACCTTCAGTAATCACATGGACATCACCTTCTACCCAGGAGAAGAGAGAGTTCATATTACTCACATTGCTGAAGGACTTGATTCAGAAAACTACCTAAGTGTTAAGACAAATATTGAAGGCCAAGTGCCTTTCATTCCAGAAAATTTTACAGCCCACATTGCACCATACAATGAGATTTACCACTACACTGATTTGGGTATGTATAACTTTTTTTGTTATTATTGTACATATGCTGCATGTCAGATGAAATCTTAAATGTTACGATTCAAAAACAGTAATGTTCTCTGTCTGATAGCCTCTGATTTTAAACAGAAAATATAATCACTTAATTTTATGTTGCTTTGGGCTTCAGAATATAAGGATAATTAAGTTCACAACTAATACTAAAAATTTGTTTTAAGCTAATAATTACAGAAAGTTTTGACCAGAGCTGTCATAGGTAGCCCTGTTTACATTGTAACTTCTCTTATTGTTCTTTCATCCTGTATGTAGAGATGATTAACTTCATCCTGAGAGGAGAGAATGAGAGGTAGAGGGCATGAATCGGTTACTATCTGATTAACCTTTATGATAATTAAAAGGCAGAATAATCATGAATTGTGTTTTCAGAGATAGATTCTTGCTAAAACACTGCTCAAATCAAAAAAGGATAATTTTTCTTCTCTCCATTGCTTATTCAGACTTGCTTAAATCTCTATAATGCTAAAAGAAATATTGATCTCAAAACACTGTACCCTGCAGTGCTTTTTCTTTCTTTTACATTGTAAAATATTCAGTATGCTGATTTGGTGTAATTTCTGTGTCCTTTATTTTGGGTTGTAGGTTTCCTAACTAACCACATGTTTTAAAAATTAGAATAACTTGCACCAGATTCAAAGAGCTACTTCTAAAAGAATGTTCTTTATTTAACAATTTTAACATTTACTTTGCAGCTGTGACTTCTACAACCTCCAGAGAATATTATCTTTCATTTGGTGAAATCAACCAAACATTTTCTTATCACTTACACCAGAATATTACTTACCAAGACTGTAATCATACTTCTAATCCCAGGATTGTTCCTAGAACTCAGCAGCTAAATGTGGATCGTGTTTTTGCTTTATATGATGAGGAAGAAAAAGTGCTTAGATATGCTATGACCAATCAGATTGGCCCAATGGAAGGTAAGAAAAAATTTTATTGGCAAGGGTCACATTTAATCTGTATTCATTACCTTTTACCTTATCTCAAGAGGTTAATTCTTTCAGAAAATAATGATGGGCAGGAAGGTAAGGGTAAATCATGCTCAATTTCTAAGAAATAATCTAAAGTTTGGAAATGGTAATGAAAAACTTAATTTCTACTTTTCACATACACTACTCTCTTCTGGATTGCTTGGGTAATTGAACAATTGGAAAACTGGTTATAATTTATTTTTTCCACTAATATAGATATTTAATGCATTGTTGAACCAAGGTAGAATATCTTTTCTAAAAGAAATAGATAACCTTAGTTGTTGGGGGTTTTTAAATATAAGTAGTAGATAAGGGACATAAGAATGCTTCCATCATTTTAAGCATTAAACTTAGAGTCAAGAGACTTGAATTCATATCCTCTGACAATTACTAGTTTTGTTATTATGGAAAATCCCAGGTCATAGGATTCATAACTTAAAATCATTTAGGGGCATGCCCTCAATTTACTCTGCACAAAACATAAAGCAAGATTATCTGCCTCCATGGTCTAGGACACCCAGAATTCAAAAGAAAGCAAACAAACTCCTCCAAAACCTATGAATTGAGTCTCATTGACCCTGAACTCACTCAGCAACCTTCCCTTACCTTTCACACTACTGACAGTGTACTGGTCTACGCAAGCAGACTGAAGAAATACCATAGCCTTATAACAGTTTCTTCTCCCTTTTTAAAGGGATGGATGTGCCATGGATACCTCTGTCCTAGGCTATGAAAATTTGCCCTGGCTAGCTCAGGCAGTTGACTTTAGCCTCGCAGGAGCAAAAGCCTTTTAGAGGCCACAACCTTATAACATCAGCACTGCAAAGCTCCAAACTGCTGATATCGAGCCAAAGAACTAAGGAAGAGAGGGCACAGAACAGGGCAACAGAACAGGACATTGTGTGTATGTGGTGTGTGGAGGGGAGAGGGATGTAACACTCAACCAAGATTGAAGGAAAGAGCACCCTACACCCTGGTCCTCACTTCCTCTTTCCAGTGCAATGGAGGCTGTGGCTCTGGGCTGTAGAAGTTTGTCCAGGGATCAACAGCCAGCTTGGCTACAAAAGCAAAAATCTACCAGGAGCTATAACCTGGAAGTTCCTATGCTGCAAAGCAATGTCCTTGCAATGCCAGGGAAAACAAACCTTGAACTGCCATCTCTCAACCAGAGAACTGAGGAACAGAGGAAGTGGAACAGGTCACCAGGACAGGATACCAAGTATGTGGGAAGTCATGCAGCACACTAGGCCTGAGGGAAGGAGCACAGCATCCAGCTGAGATTAGTTCTAACTACCCAAAAATCACTTGGGCAGAGACTTAGAGTGGTGAGTCTTGAATTATCCAATGTGAGAGGAAGTTGAGACATTTTGAGATCTAGCTCCCAAGGAAATCACAGTCAAAGGAGAGGGAGTCAGAAATTAACTGGCAAGGAAAATAAGAGGGTGGAATATATCACCTATCAGACTTATGGATAGGAGAAAAATTAGGGGGGAAAAAGCATCAATGATTTCAGGAAGGAAAAAAGTCAAAGACTGTAAACATAGATAAATCAACAAGAAAAATAAACAGAATACCTCCAGATATGGCAAAGGGATTTAGATATCTAAATACTGCAAAACAACTGGAAAATTCAATATTTTAGGAATCTGTGACATTTGAGAACGTGGACCCACAATATGCTGTTCCTAAGGAGTTTAAAAGTCAAATGAGGATTTTGAAAGCAGAATTTATGGTTTACACAGCAAAAATAATGAGCAAAATAGAAAAACATGAATGGACAACGGCAAGCCTCACCAAAGATATGAATGAGAGAACAATAGATTGGGAATGTATATACACAAAAGTGAAGGACAGCCTAGAAAAGGTGAAGCAAAAAAAAAAACTTAATATGAATGAATTAAATGATCCTATAAAATGAAAAAGTGATAGATTGTATAGAAAAACCCCAAAATCATCTGCTTGCAATAAGCACATTCACAAAACAGATATATACAAAATAAAATTCTGGAAATGGAAAAAAATACTATGTATCAAGTGAATCTAAAAATCAGGAGTTGCAATCATGCTAGCAAACAAAAGTTACAAACCCAAATTAAGACTTAATCAAATACTAAATAATGAGTGGGTCAAAGAAGAAACAACAGAAATAACTAATTATTAAGTAAAAAATGATAATCATGAAACAACTTACCAAAATTTCTGAGTTGCTGCTAAAGCAGTTCTCAGGAGGAAAATTATATTTCTTTCTTTCTATTAGCAGAATAGAAAAAAAAGATGATTTGTTAACTCAATGTGCATTTAAAAATAGAAAACAAACAAAATTTAAAGATGCACAAAAGAGGAGACATTAAAATTTAGAGGGGAATAGGTAAGTTGGAAATGAAAAAATGGACATAAAATTGCAAGCTAGTTCTTTGAAAAGACTAATACATTGAATAAACCCTTAGCTAATCTACTTAAAAGAAAGGAGTAGAAAATAAAATCAATAAAATAGCAAATGAGAAAAGTAAAATCACAACAAAACTAGAAGAAATTAAATCAAAATCAAAATTTATTACATATAGTTATATGCCAGCAAAACTGAGAACACAAAAGAAAAAAATACCTTAAAAATATAAAATACCTAAACTCTCAGAAGACTAAATACAGAGCTTAAATAACCCAATCTCAGCAAAGTAAACAGATATGGCTATAAAAGAAAAAAAAATGGAAGGAAAAAGACTCCTGGGCCTAATAGATTTGTAGGCTCCTATAAAACTTTTAAAGAGCATTAGTACCAATTCTTCACAAGTTACTTTTTAAAACTGAGAAAGAAAGCACATTACTAGAATCCTTCTATGAAACAAATGTAGTCTTAATACTCAAACCACGGATAGATACACTATAAGAAAAAAAATTATAGACTATTATAGTTAATGAACATTTACTCAAATATTTTAAATAAATCCTATCATACTAAAGTGATTCATCCAAGAAATTATTCATTATGATCAAATGAGATTCATTCTAATAATTCAAGGATGGTTCAACTTTAAGAAAACAACCAACAGAATTAATTATGTTAAAAACAAACATCTTAAAGCACATGATTATCTTAATAGGACAGAAAAGGGCCTCTAAGAAGGCACAGCACTTTTGTGGTTAAAAAACAAGAAACCCTACAAATTAAAGGCATAGAGGGACCTTTTTAATATCACAAAAGCATCTCTCTAAAACTAAAAGTAAGCGTTATAAGTTATGAGTAAACTCTAAAAACTTCCAGTAAAGACAGGAGGGAAGCAAAGGTGTCCATTCCTCAGCTGGCAACATCAGTAAGAAAAGAGAAAGAAATTAAAAGCATAAAGACCGTATCCCACTTTGCTGATGATGGGATGGTTTGCTTGGAAAATCCCAGAGAGTCTGCAAAGATACTCATTGAAACGATTAATAGTTTTAACAAAGTTACAGGCTCCAAAATCCTCAAAAATTAATAACATTTTCTTTTACTTATAGAATACATAATATGTCTAAGAATCAACCTCCCATAGCACACAAAAGATTTGTATGAATTCTATTACAAAGTACTCCCTAAGGAAATAGACATATTTTAAAAGCTGGAGGAATATCAATGCTCATGGCTAGTCTGCCCCAATATAATTAAGATGACAATATTACCAAAATTAATTTACAATTTTAATGCTATATGAATCAAATTGTCAAGAGGATACTTTATGGAACTTAATAAAATAATAACAAAATTCATTTGAAAAAATGAAACATCTAGAATATTAAGAGAAATGATGAGAAGACATAGAAATGAAGGGGGAATAGCACTTCCAGACCTCAAACAATATTAAAATGGAGCAGTTATCAAAAATCATTTCATATTAGTTTATAGAATAGTGATAGATCAGTGGAACAAACTAGACAAGGGAGATTCAGAAGCAAAGAACTCAGTAACACAGCATTTAGTAAAGTGTAAAACATAAATTACCTAGGGAAAACCTTTTTATTTTATTGTTAAAATTGCTAGGAAGACTAAAAATCAGTCTGGGAGAAATTAAGCTTAGACTAATACCCTTCCACCATATTCCACAATAATTCTAAATAGGTACATGACCTTAGTGTTAAAGATCATGCTGTATAAAAGAATAGAAAAGGAGTAGATCATATGCCTCTCATATAGGCAGAAGATGTATTCTTAACCAAATAAAAGACACAATTACAAAAGATAAAATAAATAACTTTGCTTGCTTAAAACTACATAGCTTCTGTACAAACAACATTAACATGCCTAGGATAAGAAGGGAAGTGGCTGAGTGGGAAATTATTTTTATATCAGATTTCTTTGATAAGGGTTTTCAATGGAAGGTATGCAAACAACCCATACATATTAGTCATATATACATACTTGTATACATTACACATATATAGACATATATTTTATATTAGGTAATTCATATATAATGGTAATATACATGCAGGTCTTTTAATCATATGTATGTACATATGCACACATGTATATACATATGTATGTATGTATATATTACTAATATCCATTCCCCAATAAATGGTCAGAGCAAATGAACAAATGGTTCTCAAAGAAGAATTCACAATCACAAGAAAAAAATTATCCAAATTACTAAAAACAAATGAAAACAACCTGAGATTTTACCTTGCATTCTAAAAATTGGCAAAAATGACAAAAAATGGCAAAATTTCCTTTTGGTGGAGCTGTGGAAGGATAAGCTCTCTAATCCATTGTTGAAGGAACTCTGAAATGGTAGGAACATTTTGGAAAGCAATTTGGAATTATGCAAATAAATGTTGTCCATATCCTTTGAACCAGAGACTCTGTTACGGTGCTTAAACCCCAAAGAAGCCAGTGAGAAGAAGAAAGTTCCCATATGCTCCCGATTATTTGTAGTAGAACTTTTTGCGACAGCTAAGATTTTGAAACAAAGTAAATGCTTTTAGATTAGGTAATGGCTAAACAAATTGTGGAATATAAATGTAATGAAATATTAATGTGCTATGTTGTAAGAAATGATGTGTGTAATGAATACAGAGAAACATGGAACAATGTATATGAACTGATGGAGAGTAAGTAGAGCCAAGGAATATAGATAGATAGATAGATAGATAGATAGATAGATAGATAGATAGATAGATAGATAGATAGATAGATAGATGATAGGAGATAGTACTACAGTAATGAAAATTGGAAAGCATAACTATATACTAAAAATCAAAAGTAAATGTACCAAAATTGTAAAGATTGAGCAGAACTCAAATTAAGAGATATGAGAAGATATCCCTAACCTACCCCTTTATGGAGGTCCACATCACACATGTTTCCAGACTTTTTCAGTATATTGATCAGTTCTATACATTTTTATTCTCTCTTTAAAAAATTATATATGTTATAAGGAAATAGCTCTCTGGAAACAGTAAAGATACTTGGAATAATATGGTAATGTAAGAAATAGATAATGTCACTTTAAAACTTTTTTTAAATTGTTATTTGTTTTTAACATTCTTTTCTTCTTAAATTTTTAGTTCCATATCTTCTCTCTCCTGCCACTTTCCCTACTCACTGAAAAAGCAAGCAATTTAATATCAATTATACATGTGAAATCATGGAAAACATTTCCATGTTACCCATATTTCAGAAAAAGCAAAAAATAATAAAGTGAGAAAAGTATACTTCAGTCTGCAGTCTGAGTTCATCAGTTTTCTCTCTGGAGGTGGATGGCATTTTTTCATCATGGGTCCTTTTGAATTGACTTGGACCATTGTATTGATCAGAATAGTCAAGTCTTTCAGAGTTGATTTTCATTAAAGCATTGCTCTTACTGTGCAAAATCATCTCCTGGTTCTTCTCACTTCACTTTGCATCAGTTCATATAGGTCTTGCCATATTTTTATGAAATCATCACCCTCATGATTTCCCATGACACAATAGTACTTCATTAAAATTATATGCCACCACTTATTCAGCCATTTCCTAATCGATGAGCATCCCTTCAATTTCCAATTCTTTCCACCATAAAAAGAGCTGCTATTTTTGTACATGTAACTCCTTTCCCTTTTCTCTTGGTCTCTTTGGAATACAGACCTAGTAGTGGTATTGCTAGGTCAAAATTTATGCAATTTATAGCCTTTTGGGCTCAGTTCCAAATTGTTTTCCAGAATCGTTGAACTGGTTCCCTTTTGCAAGAGTTCATTAGTGTACCTATTTTTCCCTCATCCCCTCCAGCATTAGTCATTTCAGATAGGTGTAAGCTGGTACCTAAGAGTAATTTTACTTTGCATTTCTCTAATTAGTATGGATTTAGAAGATTTTTTTCATATGACTACAGATAGCTTTGATTTTTCTTCTGAAAACTGCCTCTTTAGGTCCCTTGACCATTTATTAATTGGGGAATGGGGGTGTAGGGTGTATTCAGGGAGGACCAATACCTTCGGTGTGATGACTGCCAAGTCCTTTTCAGGGCTTCTTTCCACCTTTGGTATCCACCTGTTCCACCCAATTCTTACCTGTGACTCCAAGAAGCTGCAGCATGCGCAGTGGCTATACCCCAGTGAACCGTTTTGGCAGACAGGCCAAACCAGGCTGAGGGTAACAAAGGGATCTCAGATCCATTGGTGAGTTATAGGGGTGTCTACCCCAAGCATGTGAAGACTTCCCCTGGAGGAATGGGCAGATGAGAACAATTTGTTCCAATGGATAAAGGCAGTTGATGTGGAGTGCTTAGCTTAGAGCTTGATTAGACACCAAAAACGCCAAGGTCACCCACTGCATCCTGAGCCATTGCCAGTCATCTTGATTCTGCTTTGCCACTGGACTTTGATGACTCTGGAGGAGAGAATGAGGTTGATGACTCCATGCAACTCTGCCTCACTTAAATCCAATTTATGCATGAATCAAAGGACATCACTCAAGCTCATATTGGTCTGACCAATCAAAGTCTTACATATTGAAACTTCATTTTATCATGGTGATGTCATTTTGGTCCTCTTCAAGAATGAAGGACAACAACCAACCAACCAACTGGGGAATGGCTACTATTTTTATAAATTTGAATCAGTTCTATACTCAGTATGCATTTGAGAAATGAGGCTTTTTTCAAAGAAATTTGCCATAAAATTTTTTGATATCACTTCATTGTCTGTCAAAATATAGCTTCCCTGAATATCCCTTTTAATTAGGTCAGGTTTTGTTTTTGCTTTGTCCAAGATCATGATTGCCACCTTGCGTTCACTTGAAACATATTAGATTCTGTTCCAGGGTTTTATTTCAACTGTGTCTGTTGGTTAAACTACATATTTTTAGATTCTAGTTTCTAATCCTTTCTGATCTCTGCTTCTGTTTTATGGGTGAGTTCAACTCATTCACATTCACAATTATGATTACTAACTATGTATTTCCTTCTATTCCATTTTCTTGTTTCTTCTCTTTTTATCCTGTCCTTCCACAAAAGTTTATTTTACTTTTAACCACTACCTCCCTTAACTTGTCCTCGCTTTTATCATTCCCCCCCCTTTCTCTTATCCACTTACCCTCTCATTTTCCTATTAGGTAAGTTATTTTTCTATTCAAAAGTGAGTATATTCTTTCCTCTTTGAACCAATTCCAATAAGAGTAAGGTTCAAGCACTGCCCACTACCACTCTCATTTGCCCCTGCACTGTAAAAGCTCTTCCTTGAGTTTCTCTTTTATATGATAAAATTTCCCCCATTTTACCTCTCCCTTCCCCCTTCTTCCAGTGCATATCTCTTTTTCACCACATTAGGTTTTTTGCTTTTTGGAAACCATTCCAACATAATTCACACCCAAGTCCTCTGTTTTCATAAACTCCTTTTAATTGTTTTAATAATGATAAAGTTCTTAAGAGTTATATATATTTAAATATATATACATTATATATGTGTGTGTATTATATATATATATATATATATATAAAATCTTCACATGTCAGACTGTATACAGTTTAACTTTATTGAGTCCCTTATGATTTCTCTTACATGTTTATTTTTTTATGCTTCACTTGAGGCTTGAATGTAAAAGTCAAATTTTCTAATCATCTTTGTTCTTTTCATCAGGTATTATTAAAAGTCCTCTATTTCATTAAATGTTTATTTTTCCCCTGGTAAGATTGTACTCAGGTTTTCTGGGTGGGTTATTCTTGGTTGTAATTCTAGCTCTTTTGCCTTCCAGAACATGATATTCTAAGCCCTTCACTCCTTTAATGTGGAAGCTGTTAATTCTTATGTGATCCTTACTATGGCTCCACAATATTGGAATTTTTTTTCTGGTTGTCTGAACTATTTTTTTTAACTTTGGGACTATTGTCTTGCGAGTTTTCATTTGGCGTTTTCTTTCAGGTGGTGAATGATAATTTTTTTCACTTTTCATTTTAGCCTCTGGATCTAAGATATTGGGACAGTTTTCTTAATAGTTTCTTAGAATTTGATATCTAGGTTCTTTTTTTGGTTATACCTTTCAGACAGTTCAATAATTCTCAGATTATCTCTCTTTGATCTAGTTTCCAGGTCATTTGTTTTTCCAATTACATAGTTCACGTACTCTTATATTTTGACTATGTTACTGTTTCTTGATGTCTTGTGGAGTCATTTGTCTCTGCTTGCCCAATTTTAGTTTTTAAGAAATTATTTTCTTCAGGGGGATTTTATACCTCTTTTTCTATTGGGCCAATTCTGTTTTTTAAGGTGTTCTTTCCTTCAGTGATTTTTTTGGTATATCCTTTTACATTTGACCTAGTCTCCTTTTTAAGGAGCTTTTCGATGAATTTTTTTTTTACCATTAGGCCAATTTTTTTTCGAGTTGTCATTTTCTTCAGTATTTTTTGTTTCTCTTGTATCAAAGCTATTGTTTATCTTTTCATAATTTTCTTGCATTGCTCTCATTTCTTTTCCCATTTTTCCTCTATCACTCTTTCTCTATATACTTTCCTTAACTCTTTCAGAAATTCTTTCTGACTTTGGATCAAATTAGCACTTTTCTTTGTGGTTTTGTTTGTAGCTGTTTTCACACTGTTGTCTCCTTCTGAGTTTATGTCTTGGTCTACCCTGCCACTATAGTAGTTTTTTATGGTTAAATTCTATTTTTTCTGGTTTGCTCATTTTCCTAGACTATTTCTTGACTTTAAACTTTACATAAAAGTTGGATTCTGCTCATTGTGGGGGAGGAGATGCACTGTCTTAAGCTTCAGGGGTTTTGTGCTGCTGTTTTAAGAACTAGTTTTAGGGAGCATGGGATCAGCAAGATTTTGGTGCTTCCAAGGTGGTGTAATCCTGTTAGAGGTGTGGTTACTGCTTTCCTATTTTGCACTCTGGTCTTTAACCAGCAAGAACCCCTGGTTCCCTGCAACAAGAGCTCTAACACTTTCTTTGCCTTGGCACTGTCACCTAGAATTGTGTGTGGCACAAAAGAGTTGCCAACCAGTGCTAGCTCTAGGCAGTGCCAACAAAGGTTCCCCTGTGATCTCTTTCTGACCCTTTCACTGTCTCTGGGCTAAGAGCTGCTGCTGTGGGTGCAGTCACTGATGCTACTGCTACATGTGTGGGCTCTAGAGAGACCCTCCACACCACTGTCACAAACTTCTCCTGCTGTTCTAAGTTATCTTAGACCAGAAAATTGTCTCACCTTGACCTTTAGTTGACTCTGCTATTCCAAATTTTACTTGAGGTGTTATTTTAAAGTTGTTTGGAGGGGAATGTTGAGAGAGTTCAGCTGGAGTTGCCTCTAATCTGCCATGTTGGCTTCTAAAAAAATTTTTTTTTAAAGAAAAGGGGTACTCCTTTGTTTGGAGGCATTAAAGACTGTCCAACAATTGGAAATTCCAGAAAACAAGAAATGACCAAATCACCAAGTGATTTAATTTACCCATCTGCTGAAGTTTATTTACTATGACGAATTATGTACTTTGACTGATCTCTTGACTGTTGTATCACTTAATTAAAAAATTAAAGAGAAATAAATCCCATTTTAAACTTCTGTTTTGGGTATTATGTTTTGAGTGGCAGATAATTTAAATTTTTTATATCCTACCATGAAATCCAATGTAGGTAACTCTACCCTACCAATTGAAAAGCAGATACCCTCGTTCTGCCCTTCCTTGTGTGATGCACATCTTCCTCTTTGTTGTTGTTGTCCATCCTTCATTCTTGAAGAGGATCAATGACATTATGAGGGTGGTGGCTGAAACCCAGATTTCCTGACTCCCACTGCATTGGAAAGAAGTGTAAAATTCAGGAAAGACAGATTCACTGAAGCCTATTTTATATTAGCATCATTTAATTATGATAATGCCCCTCACTTTTTTAAACTACAGGTGAACTAATATATTTTATGTAAGGCTACCAATCAGTTCTCTTATATTTGAATCTTCCTTTCTTGTATATATTCACTTCTTAAAGTTAATACAATCTGTCTGATATTTTCATCTGAAATGACCCTTCTGTTGTGTTTTGAAGATGTTACCATACTAAAGATAATTAGTAGCATGTATAAATTAAGACATACTTGAATATCATTTTCTAGCATGGCAGAGAAGAACAATAATTTGTTCAGAATTTTCTTTTAAAATAGAGAAATAATTATAATAATGATTATAACCTCCCACTAATGACCTAGTCTAATATTTTTAGCACGTAAGTGATCTGGAATTCTCAAAGACTATGCCAGGAAAGTGTAAGTTCTGAGAGATCTTATCAAATTGGAAAGATTTTCTGTAGAATCCCAGTTAAAGATTGTGTATCTTTCATCTAAGGATGAGCTTAGATATTTCTGCAGAGACTAATAACTGGAAGATTGATGATGAATGTTTTGACCAACACAATTCACAAAGAGCATCTACTCTTTAAAGAGTCATGATATATTTCATTTGGTGGCTTATCCCTATGAAACCATAAATTTGTAAAGTCTTAAAATAATGATAATAAACTTTTTATAACACACTGTACTTTTTAGTAACCCTTTATAAGATAAGTAAAAGCATTATTTTCATTATTTCCATTTCTAGGAAACTAGAAGGCCTAGAAATAGTAAGTGCTTGCCAAAGTTCACATAGCAAATTACTGGCATATTTATGAATAGAACTTAGTCTTCTTGATGTTTTGAGCAGTACTCTTTTCATTATCCTTCTTGTGACCCTAAAATAAATTTTAAAATGTTATTTTGGGAGGTATAACAAAGATCATGAAGCAGCAGGAAGAGAGATAACCAAGCTCTTTCCAGTAACTTCTCCACATCAATCTAGAAAATGCACTAGATTAAGTCATGATGGAGAAATCCAAGAAAAAAATAACAGCAAGTCATTTTTTCATCCCAGGTCATCATAGGAAGACAGAGAGGCCTAGGGACAAGGTCTGCCTCTGCATTCCATGCAGAGCATTCTGTCAGTGATTGAGGCTGAGCACTAGGACAAGAAGATGTCCCCAATACAGAGCAGAAGGGCCTGACCTTGTGCAGGGAGTAAGTAGGAACAGGTGCCAACTAGCATCTCTGTCACTCATTACACAGTTCTGGCTCACAAATCTGGGGTGAAATGAAGAGAGGACCTGCATCTAGGAATGATCTTCTAAGGTAAAGAGTAATCATGGGTCTTAAGATGTACATGGAATGAGAATCAAGTTAAGAAACAAACAGAAGCTGTGTGTCTCTGAGTACAAAAGCAGAACAGAGTCTCAGTTCAAACAGAAGCTCAATCTGAAGCCTGTAGAAGAATAACCATAGCTGGACTCCCAGACCAAAGAGGGTCCTACAGTTCTGTGACTCTGAACCAGCAAAACTTTCCAAATGACTGATAGTGACTGAGACCAGTAACAGTCTTCTAGAACTCCAAACAGAGGAAGCCCATAGGTGTGTTGCTTAGATCCAAACCTAGGTCAGGAACTTATGAAATTAAGAACAATATGCCAGTAATCATAACTTTGTTCTGCATCTCACCATTGTGGGAGAACTGAAAGCTTGTGGGTCACTAACCTGAGTTCTCCCAAAATCCTAGAATAACACAACATATACAATAAAGCAGAAGAAAGAACCAAGAAAATACAAGTTCAATTAAGACATTCCTCGTGGAAGTATGCAGAGTCTAGCCCTAATGTCATGTCTGAAGTCAAGAAGTTAAACTAGAAGAACGAGCAAACAGAAAAAGAATCCTACCATAAAAAGCCACTGTGGTGGCAGGATTATTCAAGATACAAACTCAGAAAAACAAAAAACTGGAAAAGAATGTTTATAACCAGTGTCTCTGATAAAGGACTCATTTCCAAAATATATAGAAAACTGAGCCAAATTTATAAGAGTACAAGTCATTCCTCAACTGATAAATGGTCGAAGATGGGAACAGGCAGCTTTCAGAGGAAGAAATTAAAACTATTTATAGTCATATAAAAATGCTCTAAATCCCTATTGATTAGAGAAATGCAAATCAGAACAGCTCTTTGGTATCACATTACACCTGAGAGATTGGCTAACATGACAAAACAGGAAAATTATAAATGCTGGAGAAGATATGGGAAAACTGGAACACTAATGCATTGTTGGTGGAATTGTGAACTGATCCAACCATTAGGGAGATCAAATTTGGAACTATGCCCAAAAGGCTATAAACATATGTATACCCCTTGATTTAGCAATATCACTTCTAGGGCTGTATCTCAAAGAGATCATGCAAATTGAAAAATCACCCACATGTACAAAAATATTTATATCACCTCTTTTTGTGGTGGCAAAGAATTGCAAATTTAGGGGATGCCCATCAATTGGGAAATAGCTGAACAAGTTGTGGTATATGAATGTAATGGAATACTATTGTGATTACATAATGAAATTATGAGCAAATGGACTTCAGAAAAATCTGAAAAGACTTATATGAATTGATGCTGAGTGAGGGGAGCAGAATCAAGAGAACATTCTACACAGTTACAGCCACATTGTGCTATGACTGACTTGGATAGACTTGGCTCTTCTCAGCAATGCAAGGTTCTAAGATAACTCCAAAAGACTCATGATGGAAATGCTAGGCACATCTAGAGAAAGAATTACAGAGCCTGAGTGCATATTGAAGCATATTATTTGCTCGCCCTCTCTTTTTTTTTTTTTTGTTTCTTCTTTTCTCATAGTTCATTCCATTGGTTCAAATTCTTCTTTGCAACATGACTAATGTGAAAATATATTTAACGTGAATGTATATGTAGAGTCTTTATCAGATTGCATGCCATCTTGGAGAGGAAGAAGGGGGAAGGAAGGAGGGGGGGAATTTTGTAACTGCAAAGCTTGTGGAACTGAATTCTATAAACTAAAAATAAATTAATTAATTTTAAAAAATACAAACCCAGAAGAAAAGAATAACTCCAAAATATCTATAAGCAAAGCCTCAAAGAAAAGCTCTGTTTTGAAACAAATTCAACTAGAATGTCTACAAGAGATAAAGCAAAAAAAATTTAAGGTATCAATTTTTTAGAGATAAGATTTTTAAATAAATGAAATGAGATCAATAGAGGAAAAAATGGGAAAGAAAGAGCTATGGAAGAAAGAATTGGAAAGAGAATTAACAGCTTAGCATAAGAGGTGTAACATGTTACACAAGGAACTCTCTGAAATTAGAATGTAACAAATAGAATATAATGGTCCAACAAGGAAACAAAATAATATTAAAACAAAGTCAAAAGACTAAAAAAAAAATAGAAGAAAATGTAAACTCTCAGAGCAAAAGAACTGACCTGGAAAATAGATTGAAGACAGACAACTTGAGAATGATTTGGCTATCTGAAAGCAATAATAACAACAATAAAAGAACCTAGACATAATTTTTAAAAGATCTAAAGAAAATTGCCTAGATCTCTTAGAACCAGAGGGTCCAAGTGGAAGAAGGAAAAATCCAACAGTCATATCCTGAAACTCCAAAATGAAAACTTGCAGGAAATTTACAGCCAATATTCCACATCTTCCATATCAAAGAAAAATTGCAAACACCCAGAAAGAAAAAATATAAAGTACTGAGGAGCCACAGTCAGGGTCACACAAGATTTAGTAGCAATTCCTTGACAGGAATAGAGAGCTTGGAATACAGTTATTCCAATTATTAGAATACTGTAATCCAGAAAGCAAAGGCTTACAACACTTATAAATTACCTGTCAAAATTGAGTATACTCCTGTGTGCGGGTGGTGGGGGAGAGAAGGGAGAATGATGGATATTTAATGAGGTACAGGACTTTTGTATCTCCCCAGTGAAAAGACCAGAGCTGCACAACTTTACAGATCTGACACAGGAGTCAAGAGAAACATAAAAAGGCAAATGTGAATTAACAATCATAAGGGACTAAACAAGAATAAACTATTTATATTCTAGTATGGGGAGGTGAGACATGTGTCCTTTCAGAACCCTATCATCATCATCAAGGATCATAGAGAGAGTGATTAGGTAGAGGACTTAGGAGTGGTTCTGTTATGTTTTGATGATCTTAAGAGAATGGGAAGGGAACAAAAGGAATAAATGAATAGGGGACAGGGAGAGGAAGGATAGGGAAAATTATTTCATGCAATTGGAGTGTTCAAGTTTAAGGCTATACAAACAAGGTGGAAAGAGTGGGAGGCGTGGGTGACATTTGAACCTCACTCTCATTTAAACAGGTCAAAGGAAGGTATAGAACACATAGTTGGGTGTAGGAACACATTTCATCCACTAAGAAAGCAGAAGAGAAAGGGGTGATAAAGGGCAGAGTAGATTAAGGGAGCAATCAGTTCTAAGGAAAAAAACCCTCAAACTCAGAATAAACAAAACTATTTGTTGAAGTTCTTATTGCAGTGACAGGGAATTGGAAACTGAGCGATACCCATTGTTTTGGAAATGAATGAAAAATATATCGCCTATAAATGCAATGTAAGATTGTTGTATTGTAGGAAATTATTAAGGAAATAGTTCCCAAAAAACCTGAGGAGACCTACATGAACCAATGCAGAGTGAAATAAGCAGAACCAGGAGAATGATATATATGAGAACAATATTGTAAATGCAAACAACTTTGAAAGCCTTAGGACCTTTAATTAATGCAATAACGAACTACAATTCCAGATGACTCACCATGGAACATATTACCCATCTCTTGATAGAGAAGTGGTAGACTCAGAGTGCATATTGAGATGTATTTTTTTAATACAGTCAGTGAAGGAATTTGTTTTGCTTGACCATCCATGGGATAGGAAATTTGGCTTTTCATTCTTTCTTAGGGGACAGGAAGTGAGAGAGACAGAAGGCATATTTTTACTTATTAAAAAGTCAAATTTAATTTAAAAAATAGCTGTTTTGTTTCTTGTTGCTGATGTTATATCCAGAAATAAGGTTCTGTTAAGAAAATATTATTTTTCATTATAAGTATCTCCAAAGTCACTGATGTTTGATTTTGGAGTAGATATTCTTCATTAGTTCTGAACACGAAAGTGAGTTCATGTTCCCTAAATATACACCTGATGGAGAGACCATTGCAAAGCTCATGGGAGGTGGGAGAGAGGAGGGAACTTGTGTGATATTAAAACTAAATGAGTAAGACCCACAAGGAATCAATGTCACAACTTGGACGTGTGCTAATAGTGTCCCTTGTATGCTCTGGAACTTGGAAGTAGAAACATTCCTTTTTAAGATGTAGATTTCACTCGTTCAACTCCATCCTTACCTCTTTTATCGTTTTAATCTGCAGTATAATCTATTTAAGAAACATTTACTTAACTTACTATTATGTGTAGACCAGTGTTCTAGGCACTGAAAAAAGATAAACACATATAATAAGATAGTATGCCTTCCTTTATGGAGCTTTCAGTCTAGTAGAGATATATATGATACTAGTTTGGATGCTTCAATAAATCCATGATCTCATTTAATAGTTGCAAACTATCCATAACTTTTCATCATGTGTGATTCTCTCCCACATCCTTATAAATTAATCATAGATCTACTATAAAGACCTTGCCTTAGATTTTTTTTGACATTTTGTGAGTAGTATTTAGGTCATTTGTTATTTATTTGTCCTAATTACACAATAAACATAGTAGGATTACAAAACAGTATCTTTATTAGAAATACCGAGGAAAACAAATTATTATTTGGAGGTGGAAGAAAGTAAAGCATGGAATGAGGATGACTTCATAAAGACGGCATGCTACAATTGAACTGGGATTATAGTAAAGCTACAGTTGTTTTTCCTTCTCCATCTACTATTTAGGGGATATAGATCCCTTGGTGATAAATCCTTGCTATGATGGAAGCCATGCATGTGATATAACAGCTCGGTGTCTGGTGGGAACAGGACTAGCCTATTCGTGTGAATGTACAACTGGCTACCAAGGAGATGGAAGAAATTGTTTTGGTGAGGGATTCTTCATCTGTTCATTTGGCTTCATGTTTTGTAGATGCAAACATGCTTTTTTCTTTGTATTTGCCTTTGCTCAACAAAAGCAACAATGCTGTGTGGTCCTGTGTTGTTGATGCCAAGAACAATTCTTTTAAGGACAAAATATTCTGTGGACAGTATTTAAGTGAAAAGTTTTAGGAGATTATTTTTGGCTCAATACTAGGAAAATGGAACATCTGCTATTCATTGAGATTCCTGAATTATTTGAGCTTGAAGTGCTATATTTTAAAAAACTATTTTATGGACCTTTTAAACTGATCAAGAAAAAGAGTTTTCAGTGTCTCTTTACATTCACATGCTTTTATGTCCATCTGTTTTATTCCAATAACTATAGTCTAAGTCCTATTCATTGTAAAAATTAAAATCTTTACATATATATTGTGTATTTCTGACATGCTACACAGTATTTTAAAAATCTCAAAACTATAAAAGAATTTTCAGATAGTTGGGAAAGTAAAGGAGAAGAGGAGAGATAAATTCTTCATAAAACAAATTAAAATATTCAATTTATTTTTAAAACACATTTCTTTCTTATTATATTATTCTTGAAAAATTCACTCTAACTTTTATAAATAATTTATCATTCCTGCTGTGATTCAATTTAATTAAAAATATTAATTAAATGCTAGCGATCCTCGATAAAATCACATTAAGAGTTAAAATATTTTTATTTTATTTTAATTTAATTGAAACTTTTCTCACTTGCTTTTATTTAGATGTAAATGAATGTACAACAGGTTCCCATCAATGTGGACACAATTCTGAGTGTATCAACTCGCCAGGGAGCTACAGATGTGAGTGTCAGAGTGGTTATCAATTTACAGAAGATAAACGCACTTGTATTTGTAAGTCCATAATAATTTTAAAATTTTCCTTATTTGGGGGCAAAAATAATGATTGGCCTTGGTTTTTAATTATTTTCTCTCTAACGGTTAACTCTTTAGACCTCTGCTGAATTCTCTGAAATATGCTTGTGCAATTTACATTGAAATTATTGAAAACTGTGATTATACTCCAATATTATAATTTTTCTAACTACATACTTTAGAAACTGAATTATTGAAGGAAGACCATTTGTCCAACCAGATGTCTTAGTATCCTGGTCATCTGATGCAACCATATTACCTAAATCTATAGCAACTTCTTTGTAATAGATAGCCCCTTCTACAGACCAAGATTCAGAATTCCTCAAATGAAAATGAAGTTGAGATCATAATTTATCTATGTAAGGATCTCAATTTGTTGTATATATATATATACTTGCTATAGTTCCAAGAAAAAAGTTAAATTGAGGAGGGATAACGTTAAAACAGAAACAAATTGGTTTCTGAAGTTTGAAATTTAACTTGTTTATAAAGTCAAATTACATTAGAGAAAATAAGAAGAGAAACATTTTGGTCTGGTGAGTTTGTGGGACAATATTAATGTTAGCTGAGTTTTGTGGCACAGGTACAAAATATTCTTATTTTTAAGAATTATGCCTTAATTATGACTATAATTATGTCTGAAGATATAAGCTGAAGTCAACTAGGGAGTGGAGTACATAAAGCACTAAAGAGGAAACATAATTTCAAATCTGGCCTTAAACAGTTACTAGTTACATGACCCTGTGCAAATCATCTAATTTCTATCTGCCTCAGTTTCTCCATCTGTAAAATAAGGATAATAATACCACCTGTCCCTCAGAATTTTGTGAGGATAAAATGAAAAAATATGCATAAAGTACTTAGTACAGTGCCTGGCCCATAGTAGGTGCTCAATAAATTACTGTTTTCTTCCTTCCTCTTCCCCTGAAAGTGAACTTTCATAGGCAAGAGAAAGGAACATATAAGGATCCAAAATCAAAACACTAGTTACCATGTTTGATACTGTAATACTAGGATTTTGCATTACACTTTTTGTCTAGGAGTTAGAAGTGCTTTATGGAGTAATAAACTTGAATCAAGAAAAACTAATCTTCAGAGTTAAACCATAAGTACTTAATGTAATTTGATATCCTTTTCTTTTCTCTTCCTTTCTCAGTAATTGCTCCACCATCCAATCCTTGTGAAGAAGGCAGTCATGACTGTGCTCCTGTGGAAAGGGCCCAGTGTATTTATCATGGAGGCAATTCTTACAGCTGTATTTGCCTTTCTGGTTATGTTGGCAATGGGCATGAGTGTACTGGTAAGCACAGGCAAATCAAAACTACTCTAAGAAAGTAATATTTTGGTTTCTGCCTTTTCATATACAAACCACATTTGTAATGTCTAGATAATTATTTTTGCTTGTACAAATTATTGCCATAGACGGGGATGCCACCTTATTAGGGTTTTTTAAAACTATAATTGCTATAAGCAAAATAGAAATGAAAATAAGTGTAATTGACAGACTGAGAGTTTTTTATTTTAATTCAGCTGTTTGGGTAACTTAAAAGTTCTTGGTGTATGATGTTTAAAAGTTGTGTTTTACATTTTACATAGGCTTCATATTTTTTTGTTTTGTTACCATTGGCAAGAGATAAATAAAACATAGATCTGTTGAGTGTTCAGAAATTCTCTATATTCTCTAGCTTATGGACCTTCTTTCACCCTCTTATTCATGTTTTGGTTCTACAAGTTATGCATTCCTACTTTTTAGCTGCAGATAGATAAATAGAAATAGTTAAAGATAAGTCTGTTGCACAGGGGTGAGAGTGAGGAGCAGTCCAGCACTGGCTGCACCAATGTAGGCCACACTCCAGCAAATCAGAGCAGGCATTGTGGAGGAGGGGAGAGGGATAGGAGCAGCCACTGAATTAGTGGAGGCAGTGGCAACTTCTGGAGCTCTCAGTCCACAGAAAGTAAGGGGGTCAGACAACTGGTCACAAGAAGACTACAAGGGTCCTTTTCTGACACTGGGGGCATGATTCTGTTGCATTTCCCATGATCACATCTGGCAGTCCTCGATTGCAGTCCTAGGATGAGGAGGAACACTAGCACACCAGAGCTTGCAGTCATAGTGGAGCAGGGACCCTCATCACGGTCCCAAGGCTGAAAAATGTGCTTGTGGTCACTCACAGACCAGAGTATAGGTCAGGTGAGTAGTAAATATACCTCTCCTTAAATCATACCACCTTAGAAGTACTGAAAACTTATAGGTTCCCAGAATTAGCTCTGAAAACTGTTGTACAAAAAAATGTAAAACTGCAGTTTATCTTCCACTCTGGGAGCAGAGCCACATTATGTAGAATCAAGAAATAGGATGAAAAAATGAGGAAACAGCAGAAAAAGATCCTGATCATAGTAAGTTACTATGGTGAAAGGAAGAATCAATACACAAACTCAGAAGAAGATAACAAAGTCAAAAGTGCTACATTCAAAGCCTCAAAGAAAAGTATGTTTTGGTGTCAGGCCCAAAAATAATTCCTAGAGGAGCTCAAAAAAGGATCTTAAAAATCAAGTAAGAGGTAGAGGACAAGTTGGGGAGAGTAATAAGAATAATGCAAGAAAATCATGAAAAAAGAGCCAATGGCTTGGTAAAGGAGGCACAAAAATACTAAAGAAAATAACACCCTAAAAAATAGAACAGGTCAAATAGTAAAAAAAGAAACAAAAATCCGATGAAGAGAAGAATTCCTTGAAAAACAGAAATGGTCAAATAGAAAAAGATATATAATAATTCATAGAAGAGAACTCTTTAAAAAGCCAAATTGGTTAAAGGAGAAAAGATGGACAGAAATTCACTGAAGAAAGGAACTCCTTAAGAACAGAATTTGTTGAATGGAAAAGCAGGTACAAAAGTTCACTGAAGAAAATCATTCCTTAAAAACTAGAATTGAGCAAGTGGAAGTTAATGACTTCAAGAAGATATCAAGAAACAATCAGAATAAAAAGAATGAAAAAATAGAAGAAAATGTGAAATATCTCAATGAAAAAAGAACTGAGCTCAAAAATAGATCTAGAAGAGATAATTTTAAAATTATTGGACTACTTGGAAACCATGAACAAAAAAAAAAAGCCCAGACATCATCTTTCAAGAAATTATCAAGGAAAACTGCTATGATATCCTAGAACAAGAGGGTAAAATAGTCATTGAAAGAATCTCCACCAATTCTCCTGAAAGAGATCACCAAATGAAAAGTATCAGGAATATTATGAGAGCTTGGAATATGATATTCCAGGACAATGGAGCTAGGATTACAGCCAAGAATCACCTACCCAGCAAATGAATATTCATTGAAATAGAGGTCTTTCAAGCATTCTTGATGAAAAGAACAGAGTTGAATGGAAAATTTGACTTTCAAATATAAGATTCTAGAAAAGCATAAAAAGGAAAACAAGAAAGAGAACATATAAGATCTTCCATATAGTTAAATTGTTTACATGTCTACATGGAAAGATGATACTTCTAACTCATGAGAACTTTCTCATTATTGGAGTAGTTAGATGGAATATAATTAGGAAGCATGGGTGTGAGTTGCGAATGATGGGATAATTATCTAAAAAAAATTAAGTGGTGAGAAAGAGAAATGCACTGGGAGAAGAGGAAAGGGAAAGATAGAATGGGGCATAAAATGCACAATAAGGGAAGATGGGGAGTGTGGTGGGGGGATCAAGGGAACCTTACTCTCATTGGGGTTGGCTCAAAGAGGGAATGACATCCATGCTCATTTGGGTATAGAAATACATCTTACCCTACAGAAAAAGATTGAAAGGGGATAAAAAAAGGTGAGGGAGCTCTCCCTCTACCTCTCAGTCTACTGGCTTCCTTTTTAATCTCAGCTAAAATCTCATCTTCTACAGGAAGCCTTTCCTAACCCCTCTTTATTCTAATATGGTCCCTATATTATTTCCTATTTTTGCTGATATACATACACACACACATATTTGTTTATGGTCTCCCCCATTAGAGTGTGTGTTCCTTGAGAGCTGCAACTGTCTTGCACCTTTTTTTGTGTCCTGAGTGCTTAGTATAGTTGCCTGGCCCATGGTAGCTACTTAATAACTATTGGATGATTGATTGATTGTAAGGAAGGTCTAAACCCAAATTGTGGCAATGACATAAAAACAGAAAGGAGAAATTTAGAGGACAGAGTCAACAGAAATTGGAAAGTAATTCATAAGGGGGAGAAAAGAGTTAAAAAGCTTTACTCTAGAGTCTATACTATAGGAAGAGACTTAGCAATCCCTCTAATGACTCAGGACCATGATTTTTCTTATCCACTGAATGTGTATATTAGAACATATCTGTAGTGCACTCAATTGCTTCTCTGGGAGAATTTCTGTTCCTAAATCATATAAAACAATTGCTGGTTAGCACAGAATCTCAGAGTTAGACAGAACTTCAGAATCCAAGAAAAAAAACAAGCACCTGGTCGATAATTCCCTCCACATGTACCAGACAACTGGTCTTTTTATCCCTGCATGAAGTCTTCCAGTAAAAACAAAGTGCTGGAAAGCACAAATCTGCTTCTCCACAACATTTTATCCATTTTTCCCATGATCCATGACACAATTCCCTTCAGACTTTATAACCCCTAAGAGGAACATAGGTCACTGGTATCAGAATTCTTCACACTGTGAGCTATAGGGACCTACGTGGCTGAAAACCAGCCATAAGAAATGCTTCTCAGAAGCAAAATAAACATATCTGTTATCACAGAAGATCCTACTTCCTGTCTTTGTCTTGCTACCAGCACCTGCACTGGAAATACCTTTAATTTCCTTCTCATTAACTGAAATCTGGTTTTTATTACCTCAGCTTTTTAGGTCTATAAATAATTACTTCCAGGGTTTGTGGGGGATGATGGGAAGAGACCTTATGGTGAAAAGCAGGTTACTAGTTAATGAGGGTTTGAGAGCTTTCATTTTGCTTTAAAATTCTTATTTATGTCTTGCTTTTATGTTACCTTCATTTCCAAATATAGTTGTCTCTTTTTTCTACCCAAACAGTCTTCTCTTGTAATGAAAATTGGAGGGGGGTAGACAAGTAGTTCCACAAAAGTATCCAACATATCCATTTTGAAATTGTTTTTGGGAAGGTATATAATTCTGGGGTTTCCTCCATTCAAGTAGTATCCCATTTTCATTAATTACCAATAATTATTGTATAATTTTAATTATTTAGAATGCTCTAAGAAACTGTAATGAATTGCAGTTGTAATAGCAGGTTCCCTATCATTTGAGGATATTAAAATAAAGAATGGATGACTATGCTAATAATGTTGAGAGTATTCTTATTAAAATACTAAATTAGACTAGGGATGGCATCTGAGATTCCTTAAAGCTCTCATAATTCTGTGGCTCTGACTTAATAATTAAGATTTCTAGTATATCAGAAGAATATTTTTATTTCAATTCTTATTCTAAGTTTCTGCTGAAATATGATACTGTACTCTCCAGACTTAGTAAATAAAGTTTAATCTATCTTAGATACTGCACTATATCATAATCAGCGTTATGAATATAATTGATTGAGAAGGTGTAGGAGGTTGGTTTGTACTACCAAAGGAAAGATATTTTGCTAATGCTACTGAATGAAAAATCCAAAAGGACCTTGTTTGTTTTTTGCCTCTTTCTCCTCAATTTGATTTAACACTTCAATTCAACATATATTTGTTAAACTTCTCCTGTATGTAAAGCATTATATTAAGCACTGAATGGTGAAGCAAAGTTTAGGGAAAACATGGATCCTGCCCTCACAGACCTTATAGTTTTATAGGGAAATGGCACTAACACATATACAGTATTGTAAGATACATGCATTATAGAAGTATGAAATAAAATGCTATATGATGTCTTAAGAGGGAAGGGTATTAGATACAAAGAGAATCAGGGTAAAAGGAAGTGGAATTTGAGGTAAACTTTGAAGGATGAACAGGGGAGAAAGGGGGAGAGAAGTTGACATTTCAAGTACTGGGAACAGTGTGAGCAAAAGAAGAGAATGCGTGTTGGGGAGAAGGGCAGAGAAATGATCCAGTTTGCCTGGAGCTCAGAGTTCAATAAAGTAAGTAATATGAGATAAGGTTGGAAAGGTATAAAGGTGTGATGTTGTAAAGTGTGTTAAATGCCAGGGAAAGGATTTTGCTCTTTATTCTATAAGCAATAAGAAGGTAAAAAAAGATTTTTTTTCTTAAAACTGTTGGAGTCGCTCTACCATTTCACATGAAAACGTTTTCTCATATGCTCCTAACTGCTAAAGCTTCTCCAAAATAGGAACTATGTGAAAGGGATAAAGAAATTTCAACTATCTTTATGGTCTAAGACCATATCCCTAATAACGTAATGCCTAATGAACTAATAGCAGAGAAAGTTTCTCACTCAGCAACCTCTGCCCCACTAGCTACCACACTGGTAGATATACAGAAACCAAGCCAGGGGCTTGCAACAGAAGTCAGCTCTGCCTGCTCCACATTCTCATTCCATGGAAAAAAAGAAAAGTGGAAGCTTGCTCTAGATTGGACAACAGTGCTACAGCACTGAATGTTACAAAAGAGATCAGCTAGAGAACAGAGGAATTGAGAGACATGAGGCAAGATTTCAATTGTATGTGAGTGTTTGTGTGTGTGTATATATCCATTAGGCCTGCAGCAAAAAGGACTGTCAACTAGATGGAGAGACTTCTGTGCTCCAGAAGCCACTTGAGAAAGAGACCAAAGCTGATGAAAAGCGAATTCCCTATCATAGAAAATGTCTGAGGACTTCTAGGGGTGGAGCCAAGATGGCAGAGTAGATGAAGCTGCTGAGCTTATCCCACATTCCCATCCAAGTAATTTTAAGATAATGCCTCAAATTGAAATCTGAAGTGAAAAAGCCAACAAAAAGTCAGAGAGAGACATTTTTCCTGCCTAAGATAACTTAGAAGTCAGAAGGTGACACTGGGGTGGGGCTGGCTTGGAGCACATATAGTGCAACACAATCTGTGGGCCTTGGAAGTGGCAACAGCAGCAGCTTTGGGAACTCTCAAGACAGAGATGGTAAAAGGATTGGACAACTCTTCAGAAAGAGAATACCCCTCTGCTACCACTGAACGGTTAGAGTTTGGCAACTCCGTTGCCTAAATCCACTTCAGGGTCACAATTCCAATATCACTTGCTGTAACGAGGGAGTAAGGACCCAGAGGAGCAGCATCACTTTTGGTAGCAAGGGAGAAGGGGCCCTGTAGAGAAGTATCAGTTATGGTTTTCTAGGGAACAGTGAGCATACCTCTCCCTGAATCACACCACCTTAGAAGCACCAAAAGCTTCAAAATCTTCAGACTAGCTATGAAAACAGTAGTGCAAGAACTCCAGAAGACCCTGGTAACAAAGCAGAAGCTTAAAATGTACAAAGTCAAGAAACAGTCTAGAAAAATGAGCAAATGGCATATATTCAAATTTTTAAAGGAAAATTTTAATGAGTTGCAGGACAAAATAGGCAGTAAAACTATACTAATGGGAGACCTCAATTTACCCCTTCCCAGAGCTAGATAAATTGGACAATAAAACAAATAAGAAAGACATTAAAGAGATGAAAATAGATTCATTTTTATTTAGTATTTTATTTTTCCCCAGTTACATGTAAAGACAATTTTTAATGTTTGTGTTTTAAAACCTTGAGTTCCAAATTCTCCCCCTTCCCTCCCTCCCAACCCTTCCCTCATTAAGAAAGTTATATATGTGTAGTATATAGGTTACATGTGTGTAGTCTTGCAAAACATTTCCTTAACAGTCATATTGTGAAAGGAAACATAGACAAAAAACTCAAGAAAAAGAAAGAAAGTTTTTAAAAAAGTATGCTTCAGTCTGTAATCAGACACCATCAGTTCTTTCTCTGGGGGTGGATAGCATTCTTCATCATAAGGCCTTCTGAGTTGTCTTAGATAGTTGTATTGCTGAGAATAGCTAAGTCATTCTTGGCTGATCATCTTACAATACTGCTGTTACTTTGTACGTAGAATATTTCACTTTGCCTCAGCCCGTGCAAGTCTTTTCAAGTTTTTCTCAGAGCATCCTGCTCATCATTTCTTATATCATATGTTCCATTATAATCATGTATCAGAGTTTGTTCAGTCACTCCCCAATTGATGGGCATCCCCTTAATTTTTAATTCTTTGCCCCCAGAAAGAGCTGCTATAAATGTTTTTGTAATACAAGTCCCTTTCCTTTTTGTTTTTTATCTCTTTTGGAATACAGACCTAGTAGTGGTATTGCTAGATCAAAGGGGATGCATGGCTTTATAACTCTTTGAGCATAGTTCCAAATTGCTCTACAAAATGGTTGAATCAGTTTACAACTCTACAAACAGTGCATTAATATCTCATTTTTCTCAAATCCTCTCCAACATTTGTCATTTACGTTTACTGTCCTATTAGTCAATCTAATACGTATGAGGTACTACCTCAGAACTGTTTCAATTTGCGTTATTCCAATCAATAGTGAGTTAGTTTTTGTTTCATATGGCTATATGTAGCTTTGATTACTTCATTTGAAAACATATCTTTTGATCATTTATCAGTTGGAGAATGGCTCTTACTTTCATAGATTTGACTCAGTTCTCTCTACATTTGAGAAATGAGGCCTTCAACAGAGAAATGTGCTTCAAAATTTTTTCACACTTACTATTGTTAAGTTTATTTCTCTCCATCTTATTCCTCCCCATTAACTCTATACTCTCTGTCCCTGTCCCCCTTCAAAAGTGTTTTGCTTCTGACTACCCCCTGCCCCAGTCTGCCCTCCCTTCTATCATCCCACCCCCTTCTCCTCCTACTTTCCAATGTGGTAAGATAAATTTCCATACCCAATTGAGTGTGTATGTTATTCCCTGTTTGAGCCAATTCTGATGAAAGACTTGCTCATTCTCCCTCACTTACTCCCACTTTTCCCCTCCACTGTATAAACGTTTTCTTTCCTCTTTATGTGAGATAATTTACCCCACTCTTTCTGTTTCCTCTTTCTCTCAGTACATTTTTCTCTCAACCCTTGATTTTATTTTTTTTAGATGTCATCCCTTCATATTCAAGTCACAACTGTGCCCTCCATCTATATATATTTCTTCTAACTATCCTAATAATGAAAAGGGTCTTATGAGTTGCAAATATCAACTTCCCATGTAAGAATGTAAACAGCTTAATGTTATGATTTTCCTTTTCTCTTTACCTTTTTATGTTTTTCTTGAGTATTATATTTCAAAGTAAAATTTCCTATTCAGCTCTGGTGTTTTCATCAGTGCTTAGAAGCGCTCTGTCTCATTGAATATTCAATGTTGCCCTCTGAAGGTTAATGCTCAGTTTTGCTGCATAGGTGATTCTTGGTTGTAATTCAGGCTCCTTTGCCCTCCAGAATATCGTATTCCAAGCCCTCTGATCCCTTAATGTACAAGCTGCAAGATATTATGTTCTCTTGACTGTGACTTCACCATACTTGAATTATTTCTTTCTGGCTTCTTGCAATATTTTCTCCTTGATCTGAGTACTTTGGAATTTGGCTATAATATTCCTGGCTGTTTTCATTTTGTGATCTCTTTCAGGAAGTGATCAGTGGATTTTTTTCAATTTCTATTTTACCCTGTAGTTCTAGAATATCAGGACAGTTTTCCTTGATAGTTTCTTAATTGATGACATCTAGACTTTTTTTGTCATGATTTTCAGGTAGTTCAATAATTTTAACTGATCTCTCCTGGATCTATTTTCCAGGCCAATTGTTTTTCCAATGAGTTATTTCACATTGTCTGTTTTTTCATTTTTTTGGTTTTATTTGATTGGTTTTTTTTTTTAATTTCTCATAAGTCATTAGCTTCCATTTGCTCCATTCTAATTTTTAAGGAATTATTCTCTTCAGTGAGATTCTGGAACTCCTTTTCCATTTGGTTAATTTGGCTTCTTAAAGCATTATTCTCCTTGTTGGCTTTTTGGACTTCTTTTACCATTTAGCCCAGTATGTATTTTCTTTAGTGTTTGTTTATGTCTCCTTTACCTAACTGTTTACTTGTTTTTCATTATTTTCATGTATCACTCTCATTTCTCTTCCAAATTTTTCCTCTACCTTTCTTACTTGTTTTTTAAAATCCTTTTTGAGCTCTTCCATGGTCTGAGACCAATTCATATTTTTCTTGGAGGCTTTGGATGTAGGAGCTTTGATCTTATTATCTTCTTCTGAGTGTGTATTTTGATCTTCCTCATCACCATACTTTTTTCTCTAGTCAGGGTTTTTTCTATTGTTTGCTCATTTTTCCATGCTATTACTTGACTTTTAACTCTTTTATTAAAGTAGGGCTCTGTTTTGAGAGTGGAGAGTGCACTGTCCCAAGCTTCAGGGCTTTTGTGCAGTTGTTTTCCGAGATACTTCAAGGGACCTGTCAGTTTTCAGTTCTTCCAAGGTGTTATGATCTAAGGAGAAGTGTTTACTACTCCCTTGGTTTGTGCTTTGGTCTATGAGAAATCACAAGCATTCTTTTCTGCGCTGTAACTGTGACAAGGTCTGCCACAAGTTCTTGTGAGCCAGCACTCCTCCTTGCCCTGGGACTTCCACCCAGGACTGCTACCCAGATCTGAATATGGACAAAATAACAGAGTCCTACCTTAGTGCCAGCAAAAACGACTTTGGTAATCTTCTGACCAGTTGTTTGTCCCCCTTTTCAGTTTGTGGCCTGAGAGCTCTGGAAGTAGCTGCCACCACTGCTGCTGCTGATTCAGTCATTACAAAGGCCTGGCTTGCTATGGCAGGTGTTGTGCACTGGACTATGCTCTTCTGTCACCATGGTGCCACAGACCTTTCTTGCCAAACTTCCAAGTTGTTTTGGGTTTGGAATTTGTTTCACTATGTCTTTTTTGTGGGTTCTGCTGCTCTAAAATTTGTTTATATTTGGGTTTTTTTAAGTATTTGGAGCAGTTTGGGGGAATGCTTAGGTGATTTCCCTACCTTTACTCTACAATCTTGGCTCTGCTCCTAATGAAAGGAAATTTTAGAAAAGTTAGATATGATATACCTCTGGAGAAAATCTAATAGGAATAGAAAAGACTATACCTTTTTCTCAGTTTACATAGCACCTTCACAAAAATTGACCATGTAATAGGACATAAAGTCTCACAATCAAATGCAGAAAAGCAAAAATCTTAAACATACCCTTTTTAGACTAAAAGACAATAAAAATGATATTTAATAAAGGGCTGTGGAAGCATAGGTTAAAAAGTAATTGGTAACAACTAATCCTAAAGAATGAGTGAATCAGAAAACAGGTCATAGAAATAATAAATAATTTTATTAAAGATAATGACAGTGAGAGAACATACTAAAATTTATGAGATGCAGAATAAAAGAAAGAAGAAACAGATCAATGAACTGGGCATATAAGTAAAACAAATTGGAAAAAAGAATTGATATAAAATCCCCAATTAAACAACGAAATGGAAATCTTGAAAAAGTGAAGGAGAGATTAATAAAATTGGAAGTAAAAAAACCATAATTGAACTAATAGAAATATGAGAGCTAGTTTTATGGGAAAAAATAATAATAAATAAACCATTTGCTAACTTGTTTTTTTTAAAGAAAGAAAACTATGTTACCATTATCAAAAGTGAAAAAGGTGAATGTACCACCAATGAAGATAAAATTAAAGCAATTATTATGAATATTTTACCCAATTGTATGCAAATAAATCTGACAATATAAGTGACATAGATGTTTGCAAAATTATAAATTGCCAAAAATAAGAGAAGAGAAAATAGAATACTTAAATAAACCTATCTTTTAAAAAAAGAAATTGAACAAGAATAAACGAGGTCTTAAAGAAAAAATTCCCAGGATCAGATGGATTTACAAGTGATTGCTCCAAAGGCCTGTTCCTGGTTTGCTGTTGCAGGGACTGCACACTGGAATACACTCCTCTGTCTAATATTTAAGGAACAATTAATCCCAATACTTTATAAACTCTTTTGAAAAATAGGCAAAAAGGAGTCTTACCAAATTTCCTTTACAACACAAACATGCCTTTGATATCTAAACCAGTAAGACCAAAGAAAAAGAAAGCTATTGTCCAGTTTCCCTAATGAATATAGTTTTCAATTTTTTTTAAACATTTTTATTTAACGTTTTGAGTTCCAAATTCTATCTTTTCCTTCCTGCCTCCCCTATCCCTTCCCTGAGATGATGGGCAATCAGATATAGGTTATACATATACAGTTATATAAAACATTTCCATATTAGTAATTTGATACAAGAAGACTTGAATAAAAGAAAGAAAGGAAAAAATTACATGGTTCAGCTTGTATTCAAATATCAGCTCTTTCTCTGGAGTTGGATAGTATGAGATTGTCTTGGACCATTGATTGCTGAGAATAGTTAGTCATTCATTGAACAATACGGTTTTTATTCTCAATAATTCAACATTCTCCTGGATCTGTTCACTTCACTATGCATCAGTTCATCTAAGTCCAGAATTTTCTGATATCATCCTGCTTGTCATTTCTTACAGCACAATAATATTCTGTTACAATCATATACCACAGCTTGATTAGTCATTCCTAATTCCCTTTGATTTCCAATTCTTAACCACCACAAAAAGAGCTGCTATAAATGTTTTTGTACAAATACGTCCTTTTCCCTTTTTTTGGATGTCTTTGGGATATAGACCTAGTAGTGGTGTTGCTGGATCAACAGGTATGCACAGTTTTATAGCCCTTTGGGAATAGTTCCAAATTACTCCCCAGAATGGCTGGATCAGCTCACAACTCCACCAACGGTGTATTCTGGTCCTCATAATTCTAATCTTTGCTAACCTCTGATTTCTTATGAGTTAAAATTTCTTATATAGTATGTTACAACTCTAGGAACAGTATTAAGTCTGCCAATTACTTTTGAATCTTTAAAATCATGTTTCTTAAGGAACTCTGAAATTAATACTTTCATGAGGCAGCTAGTTGGTGCAATGGATAGAATAATGGCCCTGTAGTCAGAAAGACCTGACAAATCCAACTTCAGACATTTCCAAATATGTGACCCTGGGAAAGTCACTTAACTGCTGTCTGCCTCAGTTTCCTCAACTGTAAAATAGGGATAATTACAGCACCTATCTTGTAGTCTTGTTGTGAGGATTAAATAAAATAATATTCGTAAAGCACTTAGCACAGTGCCTGGAACATTAGGAGGTGCTGTATAAAAGCTTATTTGATTCCCTTCCAAGCCAGGTCCATATACATTGAGGTCTCTCAGATCAGTTTACTACTTATGTAACTTTGGGCAAAAAACTGGGCCACACTTTCCCGAACTGTAAGATAAAATAGTTGAGATGGTCTCTAAGGTCTTTTTCACAACTATAGAAGTATCATGCAAACAATGTACAATGAAGTTATAATTATTTTTCCTTTTTCTATTTGCTCCTTCCCATTCCTGGTATCTGCAGATGTTGATGAATGTATAGAAGAAAGATGTCACCCTGCTGCTGTTTGCCATAATATCCCTGGCTCCTTCTCTTGCCACTGCCAACCTGGCTACTATGGAGATGGATTTCAGTGTTCTCCTGGTAAGACATCAAGGACAGGAGGAGATTTGAGTATTAAACTTACAGTTTCTTTTATGACATTATAGATACTTTCAATGAATGGACCTGATGCCTTACATTGAAGATTATGCAAATCCTTAGATTCTTTACAAATGTTTGTTTTACTGAATTGAAATGGTATATATTCTATTACTATAATTTTGTGATTTTATCGATTGCTTCCTTTATTCTCCATAAATTCGCTTATAATTTAGCTACACCATCAAAAAATCTTTAATGACATATCACTAAATATACCATATTACATATCATGTAAGCAAGAAACTTGTCATCAACAAGCATTTACTGTAAGTCAGCTATGCTCCATGCACTGTTCAAGGATACAAGGAAAGATCAAACTATCTCTGCCCTCAAGAAACTTAGATTCTACTAGGGTAAAGTACATGTACATGTGTCTATATAAAAAAATAAAAGCTAATCTGAAGGATAAGACACTAGTAGCTGGATTCAATAGAAAGGGCTTTGTGTAAGTGGTAGCGTTTGTGCTGAGTTTAAAAGGAAACTAGGGATTCTAGGAGGCATAAGTGAAGAAGGACTGCATTCTAAGAAAGGGCATAGCCAGTGTAAAGACTTCTTGTGTGAGAAAAAGAATAAGAAATCAGTCAGTAAATATTTTTTAAGCACTTTCTGTGCCAGGCACTGTGTTAAGTTCTAGAGATACAAAAAAGGACAACAGACAGATATTGCCCTCAAGAAACGCACAATCTAATGAGAAACAATAAGCTAATAAATATGTAAAAACAAGATGCCACACAATCAAAAATACTGGTAGCCATTGTCTACAGACCCTCAGGTCTTTCCCTTCCCTTCCTCAATGAGTTTGATATGTGGCTTACAATTTTTATCTCCTCCCCAATTTCTTCTCTTCTGCTAGGAAATTTCAACAAACATATTGATTCTTCCTCAAACACCCTAACTACTCAATTCCTCAACCTACTCATTGCCCATATAATTCAACCACACACGAAGATAGTTAAATTCTTGATCTTGCCTTCACTCACAAATGTTCAAGAATTCTGAAATCCCCTTATCTGACAATTTTCATCTGTCCTTCTGCCTTCCCTTACATAATTCTGCTCTTCATCCACACCATGGCCTCCACTCACTTGTTCCTCAATTTTCTCCCTGTATATCTCTCTTTCAATAGTCACTCTATCATTTTCTTCCCATCTTGACCCCTTAGTGAATCAGTTCAACACTACCCCAACATTTTCCCTTGAATACCTAACCTCCTTATCACATCACCTTTGTTTGTCACCTTTGGTTCTACACACATGCTACTGAATGAAGGTGGAGGAAAATAACAACCATTCCTGGGTACACTACAGATTTGTGTTACATAATCTCAACTGGGTCCTCACAGCTACAAGGCAGTTTTGCTCTAACTCCCTTATCAACTCACTATCTCATTCTTCATGGTGGCTCTTGCAAACCTTTTCATGCCTCTTTAAATCATCTCCCTTCCCCATTCTCTCAGCTAAGAACATTACCTCATATTTTAGAGTTAAAAAAAGAAGTCCATTCATTTTGAATTCCATTTCTCCCCTTTTCCTCATCCCCTATTATTCAAGTGCCTTCTGCTTCACTCCTGTCTCAGACGATGAAGTGGTATTAGTCCTTATCAAGACTGATTCCTCATCCTATTCAAGTGATTCCATTCCCTTCCATCCCTTCCAAGAGGTTGCCTCCTCTGTTACCCCAAGTCTTTCATTTATTTTCAACGTCTGCCTCTCTGGTGGCTTATTTCCTCCTGCCTACAAAATCATGTCTTGCTTCTGTTTTTTTTTAAATTTATTTATTTATTTTTAGTTTTCAACATTCATTTCCACAAGATTTTGAGTTCTAAATTTTCTCCCCATTTCTCCCCTCCCCCCACCCCAAGACACTGTGCATTCTGATTATCCCTTCCCCCAATCTAGTTTCCCTTCTATCACCCCCCTCACTTCCCTTATCCCCATCTTCTCTCTTTTCTTATAGGGCAAAATAGATTTCTATACCTCATTACCTGTATTTCTCATTTCCCAGTTGCATGTAAAAACAATTCTCAACATTCGTTCCTAAAACTTTGAGTTCCAACTTCTCTCCCTTCCTCCTTCCCCATCCATCCCCACTGAGAAGGCAAGCAATTCAATATAGGCTAGATATGTATAGTTTTGCAAAAGACTTCCATAATAGTCATGTTGTGAAAGACTAACTATATTTCCCTCCATCCTATTCATTCCATTTATTCTGTTCTCTTTTGACCTTGCCCTTTCCCTAAAGTGTCTAGTTTTAATTATTCCCTCTTCTCATTTGCCCTCTCTTCTATCATTCCCCCCAGACTCCACTTTTCCCCTTCCCTCTACTTTCCTGTAGTGTAAGATAGATTTTCATACCAAGTTGAGTGTGCATGCCATTCCCTCCTTAAGTCAAATAGGATGCGACTAAGTTTCACGTTTTCCCTCTTACCCCTTTTCCCCTCCATTGATAAAGTTTTTCTTGCCTCTTTTATGAGAGATAATTTGCCCCATTCCATTTTTTCCTTTCTCCTCCCAATATATTCCTCTCACCCCTTAATTTTAATTGTTTAGATATCATCCCTTCTGATTCAACTCACCCAGTGCCATCTATATGTGTGTGTGTGTGTGTGTGTGTGTGTGTGTGTGTGTGTGTGTGTATGATGCCTCCAAGTACCCAAATACTGAGGAAGGTTTCAAGAGCTACAAATATGATCTTTCCATGTGGGAATGTAAACAATTCAAATTTAGAAAGTCCTTTATGATTTCTCTTTCCTGTTTATCTTTTCATACTTCTCTTGATTTTTGTATTTGAAAGTCAAGTTTTCTATTCAACTCTGCTTGAAAGTCCTCTATATCACTGAGTGACCATTTTTCTCCTGTAGTATTATACTCATTTTTGCTGGGTAGATGATTCTTGGTTTTAATCCTAGTTTCTTTCACTTATCATATTCCACACCCTTTAATCCCTTAATGTAGAAGCTGCTAAATCCTGCATTATCCTGATTGTTTTTCGATAATACTTGAATTGTTTCTTTCTGGCTGCTTGTAATATTTTCCCCTTGACATGAGAAGTCTGGAATTTGGCTACAATATTCCTAGGAGTTTTCCTTTGCGGATCTCTTTCAGGAGGTAATCAATGAATTCTTTCCATTTCTGTTTTACTCCATGGGTCTAGGCTATCAGGACAGTTTTCATGATTTTCTTGTATCATTCTCATTTCTCTTCCTAATTTTTCCTCCACCTCTGTTACTTGATTTTCAAAATCCCTTTTGAGCTCTTTCATGGCCTGAGACCATCACATATTTATTTTGGAGCTTTGGATGCAGAAGTCTTGACTTTTATGTCTTCCTTTGATGGTATGTTTTGTACTTCCTCATTCAAAAGGATGAAAGGAAATACCTGTTCACCAAGAAAGTAACCTTCTATAGTCTTATTTTTTCCCTTTTTTGGGCATTTTCCAAACCTGCTACTTGACTTTTGAGTCCTTTGTCAGGTGGAGGGTATACTTTAGCGACTTGTAAGTTCTCAGTTCCTCCAAGGTGGCACAATCAAGGGAGAGGAGTTTACTCTTCTCTTGGTCTGTGCTCTGGTCTGAAAGCAACCACAAACTTTTCTGCCCAGGATCTGGGAGTAGAATTCCCCTCTAGAGCCTCTACCAACTCCACCACAACAGTGTTCTTCCTCATCCCAGGGCCACCACTCAAGACTGAGACCCAGATCAGCAGTTTGATTCCCCCAGGGTCTTTAGGACAAGGGTTCCAAAAATGGATGTTGTGCTGCAGTGACTTCTGCTACCCTGGGGTCAGGGCTAGGGCTGGACCCTGTTCCCTTCTCACCCAGGTGAAAAAGCTTTCTCACTGACCTATGAAGCTGTCTTTGACATTTGTGGGTTGAGAAATCTGGGAAATGCAGCTGTTGCTAGTGATTCCATTCCCTGAAGCCTGCTCCAGTCCTGTCTGCAGCACCACATGGCCAAGGCTGGGCTTTGCTCTGCTCCAAGCCAGTGTGGTAGACCTTTCCTTTTGGTGTTCCAGGTTGTCTTGGGCTGGAAATCTGTTTCACTCCTTCATTTTGTGGCTTCTGTTGCTCTAGAATTTGTTTAGAGTCATTTTTACAGGTATTTTTATGGGCTATGGGGGAAGAGCAAAAAGCAGGTTCATCCTTCTACTCCACCATCTTAGCTCCACCCCACCTCATGTCTTCCTTCTGAAAAACTCTCAATTGATCCTTTCGTCCCTGCTAACTATTGTTCTGTATCTTTTCTGCTCTTTGTAAATAAACTCAAAAAGACTATCTCCAATAGGTACCTCCACTTTCTCTCCTCTCACTTTCTTCTTAACCCCTTATAATCTGGCTTCTGACCTTATCATTTCACTGAAACTGCTTTCTTCAAAGTTACTAATGATCTTTTAGTTGTGAGATCCAATGGTCTTTTCTCCATGACTTCTCTGCAGTTTTGATACTGTTGATCATTCTCTCCTTGATACTGTCTTCTCTAGATTTTCAGGATACCACTCTCTCTCGATTTTCTTCCTACCTACTGGACCACTCCTTCTCTGTTTCCTTTGCTGAATCCTCCTCCAGATCTACCCTCTATCTGTAGATGTCTCTCAAAGTTCTGACTTGAGCCTTCTTTTCTTTTCCCTTTATATGACTTCACTTAGTGATCTCATCAGTTCTCATGGATTTAACTAATATCTTTATACCGATGATTCTCAAATCTACGTTTTTTCCCCCAATCTCTCTGCTGATGACCTCAAATTTTAACTCTCCAATGATCTTTCAGACATCTCATACTGGATTCTCAGTAGACATCTTAAACTCAACATGTCCAAAACAGAACTTATCTACCTTCCCTATTTTGGTAGAGGGTAAAACCAACCTCACAACCCTTCAGGCTCACAACCTAAGAGTCTTCCTATATTCCTCACTCTCTTTCATGCCCCATCCCCATATCCAAGTTGTTACTAAGGGCTGTTGATTTTACGTTCATTATATCTCTTGAATACACTTCCTTCTCTCCTTTGACCTTACTACCATGCTAGTTCAGGCACTCATCACCTAACACTTTGCTTAGCTTGCTGGTGGACCTGCCTTTCTCAAGTGTCTCCCCATTACAATCCACCCTCCATTCAGTCACTAAAGTGATTTTCCCAAAAGGCAGGTCTAATCATTTCTTACCTTCACCCAAAAAACTCTAATAGTTTCCTATTGCCTCTAGGATCAAATACAAAATGCTTTGTTTGGCATTTGAAGCCCCTCATAACTTAACTTCCTCCTACCTATCCAGTCTTCTTACATATTATTCTCTGACAAGTGTTTTTTGACCCAGTGACACTGGTCTCCTGGCTGTTCTGTGAACAAGACATTATTTCTTGGCTCCAGGCATTCTTTCTGGCTATGCTCCATACCTGGAATGCTCTCCTTCTTGCAGTCCAAATACTAACCTCCCTGCCTTCCTTTAAATCACAACTAAAATTCTGTCTTCTAAAGTAAACCTTTCCAGCCCCTCTTTATCCTTTCTCTTCATTATTTCTTATTTATCCTGTATGTTGCATTGTATATATCAGTTTGCATGTTGTCTCCCCCATTAGATTATAAATTCCTTGAGGAGAGGGGCTGTCTTTCACCTATTTTTGTATCCCCAGTGCTTAGCATAGTACCTAACACATAACAGGTGCTTAATAAATGTTTAGTAATTGACATATGTAAGCAAACATTTTATTGCAAGGTATGTTTATATATTATGTTGTACATAACATATATAAATGTATATGTATATAAATACATATTGGATGTGTGTATATGTACCTGCAGTATTTTCATATATAAATGGCTTATTTGGTATTATAATTATTTCTGTAGTTTGTAGATAGTAAGGTCCATGAAGGCAAAAACTGTGCATTATTTAATCTTTTTATCGTCCCAGCACACAGAACAATGTGCATTTTTCAGGACTTCATACATGTTATTGAATTTATATATATATATGTATATCACATATATATCAGTCTTTCAAATCAAATGAGATAATATTTGTAAAGTGCTTAGTATGAGTCCTGTCCTTTAATAAATGCTTGTTCCCTCTTCCCACCCCTTTCAGATACTGGAACTTGAACAGGACAAAAATTAATTTGATGGTTCTCTGGAGCCATAGAGATTGAGTCCATTTCCTGAGTGAAAATCCATATTGATGCCTCATCAGAGAGGAAAATGGATAAATCTGAAGGGGAAGAGCGGCTGGATTGTACCTCAGTAGAGAGATTTTGGGGGAAAGGAATAAGAATTCCTATGTATCTGTATTTCTTTCAGCTTTAGAACCTGTTTAGTTCTTCTTAGGCTAAGCTCCTTCATCCTGGTTTGAGTATTTATCCCCCTTTGTTTTCTTAGTTGTTAAACCTTGATGACAAATGCTTAAGGGAAAATAATGAAAATGGCTCTCTTTTGCTTCATGTTGATATTGTGCTTTGTGTGGTAACTTTGGAAGCTCTTGTAGTGAACTCTGGTCCAGGAATGGGAATTAGGAACTTGCTTTTCTTTGTTAATTGAACATTCAGAAGATATAAGAAGTAGAACTTGGGGTCAGCAGCATGTGCACTGAATTCTGTACTTGGCCCTCAATAAAAGACTTTTCTTTCTTACTTTAGAACCTACACAGGGACCACAGACAGTTTGTGAGCGCTGGAGGAAAAGTCTTCTGGAGCACTATGGTGGGAGATCTCGGGAAGACCAGTATGTTCCACAGTGTGATGAGTTTGGCCATTTTAATCCTTTGCAATGTCATGGAAACAGCAACTATTGTTGGTGTGTGGATAAGGATGGCAGAGAGGTTGAAGGAACTAGATCACAGCCAGGAATCACTCCTGCATGTAAGAGCCCCCTAAGGATTCATTATGGCATACAAATGCTTGGAGAAATGAGGAAAAGCCATGATACTGATTAAACATTACACTTAATCCTAGGCTACTTGTTCTCCAGGGAAAGTGCCTAAGATGAAGGGATAGAAGGAAAGAAAAAATCAATAAATTTGATATAATAATTTATAATCTGGTCCATAGGATATTCATATAAACATTTGGGAGGCAGCTTGACATAGTGAATAGGGAACCATCCTCGGAGTCAGGAATACCTGCCTCTAGTAAGTAAATACTGTTTGTGTGACTGAACATATAGAAGTAAGTCCCTTAAATTCTCCATTTTCCAGGGTACTGTCCAAGGCTATAAGATACGACAAAATTCTGATTTGCATTGGCAGAGGGAATTTCCTCCCTGGGGATTATCTATGCCAATGAAGTCACAAGTGGAGACCCTACTGCCCAATCCCTCCATCCCCCTGCCATGATTTAATGTTTGGTCTCATTTTTAGTTTTCGTGATTACTTAACATCTGGGATTTATGAGACCATATGGTCCTTTCCATTACCATCACTCTCTTTCTTTTCTCTTTGTCCCCCAAAGTAGGTCAGTATGAAAGAAATTTGCCTGTCAAACTAGGCACCAAAACTTATTTTTTTTAAATTGTAAAGTATCTTCCAGCTTTGTATTCCTTCGTATGAATAATAGGCAGATTTCCAAAACTGTTATTTTTAAAAACCTCCTAGAAATCCAAATTTCATTTAAAAGAACATCTGGAACACATCTGTTGGGTGGAGAGTCTTAGATTATGTAGACTGTGACCTAGAGGAATCCTAATTTAACTAATTTTTTTTTCTTGTCTTTGTCTCTTCTTTCTTCCTCCTATGGCAGGTATACCGAGCATTGCTCCTCCCACCATTCTACCATCCCCACGTCCCGATGTAATACCACCATCTGTGGGCACATTCCTGCTGTATGCCCAAGGCCAGAAGATTGGCTACCTACCTCTCAATGGAACAAGGCTACAGAAAGAAACAGCCAAGACACTACTATCACTGCATGTAAAGTATATTCCTCAGGATGAACTTTTCTACCAGCATGCATAGCTTCTCTGCAGGCTTAAAGCCATCATGTATTTTGTTCTGTCATGATCTCCTCATGCAGATGGCAAGGAAGTATAGGTCTCCTCTCATCCATATATGGTAAACTATTTCTGATATAATCTTACTCTAGTCTTATCAAAGATAATTTTTCAGAGTTTGTAAGTATGGAAAGAGAGAGTTTGTGGTTATTAGGTGTGTCCACTGAAAGTGCAGAAATCCAACTAGGAAATTGCAAATGTGTACTAAAGCCATATAAGTGAAAGTGGGATGGCATATTAAGGAATCTTCCTGTGAAGATACCTTGTAAATTTACATGACAGACTCACCACCTATTTATTTTTGCAACTTAGTTGGAAAAAACCAAACCCAGGATCAATAGGATGTGCTGCTTTGTTTTATCATCTTCTCCACATCTCCAGTACCTGTTCTAGCTCCTTTTTTGGACAAGGAGTTTATGTTAAATCTCATATTTCTGAGAAGGAAATTTCTTTCCTAGGGATGTTTTCTGATTCTGGTTCTGTTTGGCTGAACTTTGGTTTGGGTCAGGGAGAGCAGGGATTTAAGATTAGGAAATAATTGTTATTACTGGTACAAATTCTAGCATCTGAACAAGATTTCTTTACAGAAAAAAAGTTGAAAACCAAGAAATTATTTTTATATACAGAAAAATTCCACTTATTTTAATCAACTACATTTAGTTGACTGCATTTCTTGGAATATCTCTTGACAGGATGAGAAAAAATTGTAACATGGGATTCGTAAGAACATCTTGAAATATGTACTTCCTTCCTTAGAAATCTTGAAATTATTATGGCTTCAGTCTTGGAAATCATTCTCCTGGATTACATGTGTATTTCAATTCCTTGGATAATTAACATTTTAGAGATTTTATTTTTATGTAAAGCTGCAGTTGATCCCAAGGTCTCAATACAAATTCAGTCCTACAACTAATAAAGCCTGAACAATTATTTTGCTTTTGTTGTTCCCACAATTCAATCATATCTGATGCTTTGTGACCTCATGGATCATACAGTCCATGGGTTTTTCTTGGCAAAGGTACTGGAGTGGTTCGCCATTTTCTTTTCCAGTGGATTAAGGCAAACAGGTTTAGTAACTTGCCTAAGTCGCACAACTAGTAAGCATCTGAAGCCAGATTTGAACTCAGGTCTTTTTGACTCCAAGCCCCAGAATGCTATCCACCGAACCACCTTGTTGCCTCCTACACAAGCAGAGGTTAAGTGATTTGCCCAAAGTCATACTGCTAATAAGTATCTAAGGTTGAATTTAAACTCAGGTTTTCCTGACTCCAGATTCAGCACTCTATCCACGGAGTCATCTAACTGACTAGTTATATCCTATAATTATGTTTCAGAGGAAGAGTCAGTAAGCCACACCTCATTTTTCTTTTTTTTTTTCTTTTTTTTTTTAATTTAGCTTTTAATATTCATTTTCACAAAATTTTGGGTTACAAATTTTCTCCCCTTTTCTCCCCTCCCCCCCCAAACGCCAAGCATTCTAATTGCCCCTATGACCAATCTGCTCTCTCTTCTATCATCCCTCTCTGCCCTTGTCTCTGTCTTCTCTTTTGTCCTGTAGGGCCAGATAGCTTTCTATACCCCTTTACCTGTATTTCTTATTTCCTAGTGGTAAGAACATTACAGTTGATCCTAACACTTTGAGTTCCAACTTCTTTAGCTCCCTCCCTCTCCACCCCTTCCCTTTGGAAGGCAAGCAATTCAATATAGGCCAAATCTGTGTAGTTTTGCAAATGACTTCCATAATAGTTGTGTTGTATAGGACTAACTATATTTCCTTCCATCCTATCCTGTCCCCCATTACTTCTATTCTCTTTTGATCCTATCCCTCCCCATGAGTGTTGACCTCAAATTGCACTCTCCTCCCCATGCCCTCGCTTCTATCATCCCCCCCCACTCTGCTTATCCCCTTATCCTCCACTTTCCTGTATTGTAAGATAGGTTTTCATACCAAAATGAGTAGGCATTTTATTCTTTCCTTTAGTGGAATGTGATGAGAGTAGACTTCATGTTTTTCTCTCACCTCCCCTCTTTATCCCTCCACTAATGAGTCTTTTGCTTGCCTCTTTTATGAGAGATAATTTGCCCCATTCAATTCTCCCTTTCTCCTCCCAATATCTTTCTCTCTCACTGCTTGATTTCATTTTTTTTAAGATATGATCCCATCCTCTTCAATTCACTCTGTCACACCTCATTTTTCTTGTACAAGTCTTCCTTACACAGAACTTGTATTTGTTGTTCTTCAGGCATTCAGTTGTGCCTGACTCTTCATGATTACATAGATGCCAGGCCCTTGTATCCTACACTATCTATTGAAGTGCGTCCACGTTCATGTTCATTGTTTCCATGACACCATCTATTCTTCTCAGACTCTGGTGTCCCCTTTTCCCTTTGTCTTCAATCTTTTCCATTGAGTCCCACCTTCTCAGTATGTGGCCAAAGTATTTAAGCTTCAGTATTTGATCTTCCAGTGAATAGCCTGAATTAATTTCTTTAAGTTTCAACTGATTTGATCTCCTTGCTATCCAAGGGACTCTTAAAAGTCTTCCTCACAGCACCACTCACTAACATTAACAAAAATGTTAGTTCTGTGGTGCTCACTTTTCCTTATAGTCCAACTCTCACACCCATACATTGCTACTAGAAAAAAGCATAGCTTTAACTATACAGACATTTATCAGTAAGCTGATGTTTCTGCTTTTTTTGTATTTTATTTTTCCCCAACTACATATCAAGACAATTTTAGGATTCATTTTTTACAAGATTTTGAGTAGCAAATTTTTCTACCTACCTACTTCCCCTCCCTTCTTCCAAAAATGGTAGGTAATTTGATGTAAGTTATACATGTGCTATCATATAAAACATTTCAATATTAGTCACAGTTTTGAGAGAAAAAATAGATCAAAAGAAAAAAACACAAAAAAGAATAAAGTGAAAAAATATACTTCAATTTGCATTCAGAGTCCATCAGTTCTTTATCTGGATGTGGATAGCATTTTCCTTTGTGAGTTCTTTGTATTTGTCTTGGATCATTGTGTTGCTGACAAGAGCTAAGTCATTCATAGTTGATAGTTGCACAATGCTGCTGATACTATGTACAATGTTTTCCTGGTTTTGCTCATTTCATTTTGCATCAGCTAGTACAAGTCTTTCCAGGTTTTTCTGAAATCTGCCTGTTCCTCATGTCTCATTGCACAGTAGTATACCATTACACTCATACTACAACTTGTTCAGCCAGTTCTCAATTGATGATATCCCATCAATTTCAAATATTTTGATATCATGAGAAGGGCTACTATAAGTATTTTTGCACATATAAGTCCTTTTCCCTTTTTATGATCTCTTTGGGATACAGACCTAGTAGTGGTATTTCTGGAACAAAGAGTATTCACAGATTGGTTGCCTTTTGTGCATAGTTTTCAATTGCTCTCCAGAATGTTTGGATCACTTCACAATTCCATCAACAGGATATTAGTGTGCCAATTTTCCCAGATCCTCTCCAACAATTACCATTTTTCTTTTTTGTCATATTAGCCAATCTGATAGGTAGGTGTGAGATGGTAGTTCAGAAATGTTCTAATTTACATTTTTCTAATCAAAAATGATTTAGAGCACTTCTTCATATGCCTGTATGCTTTGATTTTTTCATCTCAAAACTGCCTTTTCATGTCCTTTGACCATTTATCAGTTGGAGAATATATATTCTTACAAATTTGACTCAGTTCTCTATATGTTTGAGAAATGAGAACTTTATCATAGTCACTTGCTATAAAGATTGATTCCTAGCTTTCTGCTTTCCTTCTAACCTCAGTTGCATTGGTTTTCTTTGTCCAAAAGCTTTTTATTTTAATATAATAAAAATTATCTGTTTTACATTTTGCAATGTTCTCTATCTCGTTTAGTCATGAATTCTTCTCTTCTCCATAAATCTGACAGGTAGACTATTCCTTGGTCTTCTAAATGCACCTTTTATGTCTAAATCATTTACCTATTTTGACCTTATCTTGCTATATGGTGTGAGATGTTGGTCTATACCTAGTTTGTGTCCTGTTGTTTTCCAATTTTCCCAGCGGTTGTTGTCAAATAGTGGGTTCTTATCCCAAAGGCTGGAATCTTTGGATTTATCAAACAGTAGGTTACTGTGGTCGTTGACTATTGTGTCTTGTGTACCTAATATATTCCACTGATCTACCATTCTATTTCTTAGCCAGTACCAAACAGTTTTGATGATTAGTGCTTTATAATATAGTTTGAGATCTGATATTGTTAGGCCACCTTCCTTTTTTTATTAATTCTCTTGATATTCTTGACCTTTTGTTCTTCCAGATGGATTTTGTTGTTATTTTATCTTGTTCTGTCAAATAAGTTTTTGGTAGTTGGATTGATATGGCACTGAATAAATAAATTAGTTTAGACAGAATCACCATTTTTATTATATTGGTTCAGTCTCTCCATGAACAATTGATATTTTTCTAATTGTTTAGATCTGACTTTATTTGTGTGAAAAATATTTTGTAATTGTGTTCATATAGTTCCTGGTTTTGTCTTGGTAGGTAGACTCCCAAATGTTTGATATTGTCTACAGTTATTTTAAATGTAATTTCTCTATCTCTTGCTCCTGGGTTTCATTGGTCATATAAAGAAATATTGATGATTTATGTGAGTTTATCTTATATCCTGTAACTTTGCTAAATTTGTTAATCATTTCAAATAGTTTTTTAATGGATTCTCTAGGGTTCTGTAACCATACTATCATATCATCTGCAAAGTACTCTTTGCAGATAGTTTTGTTTCCTCATTGACTATTCTAATGCCTTTGATTTCTTTTTCTTCTCTTATTGCTATAGCTAACATTTCTAGTACTATCTTGAATAATAGCGGTGATAAAGGGCATCTTTGTTTCACCCCTGAACTTATCGGGAAGGCTTCTAGCTTATCCCCATAACCATAATGCTTGTGGGTGACTTTAGATAGAGACTTGTTATGATTTTAAGGAAAATTCTCTTTATTCCTATGCTCTCTAGTGTTTTTAATAGGAACGAGTAATATGTTTTATCAAAAGTTTTTTTTAGCATCTATTTAGATAAATCATATAATGGTTTTATTAATGATATGGTGAATTGTGTTGGTAGTTTTTCTAATATTTGGCCAACCCTACATTCCTGATATAAATCCCACTTAAGTCATAGTGTGTAATCCTCACGATATATTGCTGTAATCACCTTGCTAGTATTTTGTTCACACCTTTTGCATCAATATTCATTAGCAATATTGGTCTACAGTTTTCTTTCTCTATTTTAGCTCTTCCTGGTTTAGGTACCTTATTTGTCTCATAAAAGAAGTTTGGTAGGACTCCTTTTTTGCCTACTTTTCCAAATAGTTTATATAATATTGGAATTAGTTGTTTTGAAATATTTGGTGGAATTAACTTATGAACCCTCTGACCCTAGGGATTTTTTCTTAGGGAGTTCATTAATATCTTGTTCAATTTTTTTCTAAGATATGGTTATTTAGGGATTTTATTTCCTAATCTACTAATTTGGATGATTTATATTTTCATAAATGTTCATCAATTTTATTCATTTTTGTCAGATTCACTGGAATAAAATTGGGCAAAATATTTCCAAATGATAAATTAATTTCTTCTTCATTGGTGATAATTTAACCTTTTCATTTTCAATAGCAGATATTGATTTTCTTCTTTTTTTAATCAAATTAACCAATGGCTTAATTATCTTAATGGATTTTTTTTTCTGTACAAAACCAGCTCCTAGAATTATTTATTCATTATATAAATAATTATTTATCATTTATTTATTTATTTATTTTTTCCCTTTCAATCTTATTAATCTCACCTTTGATTTTCAGGATTTCCAATTTGGTGCTCAGTTGGGGATTTTTAATTTGTTCTTTTTTGTCTGTGTTTTTTAATTGCAAGTCCAATTCATTGATCTGTTCTTTTCCTATTTGTTGATGTAAGAATTTAGAGAAATAATTTTTTCCTAAGTACTGTTTTGGCTACATCCCATAAATTTTGGTATGTTGTCTTATTCTTTTCATTCTGTTTGATGAAATTACTGATTATTTCTATGATTTGTTTTTTGATCCACTTATTCTTTAGGATGAGATTATTTGGTTTCCAATTAATTTTTAATCTATTTTTCCACTGCCTTTTGTTGAATGTAATATTTGTAGCATTATGACCTGAAAAGAGCACATTTAATACTTCTGTCTTTTTATATTTCATTTTGACTTTTTTTATGCCCTAATACATGATCAGTTTTTATGTAGGTGTAATGTGCTGCTGAGAAAAAAGCATATTCCTTTCTGTTTCCATTCAGTTTTTCCCAAAGATCTGGCATATCTAAATTTTCTAATATTCTACTGACCTCTTTAATTTCTTTCTTGTTTATTTTTTGGTTAGATTTACCTAGTTCTGAGAGGGGACAGTTGTGATCCCCCTAGTATAGTTTTGTTGTCTATTTCTTCCTATAACTTGCTTACCTTCTTTAAGAATTTGGGTGCTATACCACTAGGTGCATATATGTTTTGCATTGCTATTGCTTCATTGTCTATGGTATAAGATGTACTTTCCTTACTTATGTCTTTCAGTTATGTCTATTTTTGTTTTTAGTTTATCTGCAATCAGGATTGCTACCCCTGTTTTTTTTTAACTTCAGCTGAAGCATAATAGATTCAGCTTCAGTCCCTAACCTTTACTCTTTTTGTGTTTCTCTGTTTCAGGTGTGTTTTTTATAAACAACATGTTGCAGAATTCTGATTTTTGATCCATTCTTCTATTCATTTCCATTTTATAGAAGAGTTCATCGTATTCACATTCACAATTATGAACACTAACTGTATAATTCCTTCCATCCTATTCTTCCCTCTGTTTGTCCTTTCTCTCCTTTCATTCTTTTCTTTATCATTGCTGTTTTGCTTCTGTCTACCACCTCCCCTTATCTGCCACTCTTCAGTTAGTCCATCCCTTTACTTAATTTCCTCCCCTTCTACTTCCTTGTAAGGTGATATATATTTTAATATTAAACAGATTATATATAGAACCCTCTCTTTGAGCCAATATGGATCAGAGCAAGGTTAAAGTGATGTCTACCACCTACCCTTCCATGTTCCTCTCTACTGTAATGGGTCTCTGTCATTTCTTCATGTGAAGTAATTTACCCCATTCCACATGTCCCTTCCTTTTCACCTATGGTATTCCTCTTTATCATATCTTAATTTTTTTATGACATTTCCTCAAATTCACCTTCTACTCATCCCCTCTATATACATATATTCCTTCTAACTGTACTATTAGTGATACATTTTTTAAGAATTACAAGTATCATCTTTCCATATTAGCATGTAAATAGTTTAACGCTATTGAATCCCTTGTGTTTTCTTCTCCCTTTTTACCATTTATACTTCTTTTGGGTCATTATATTAGAGATCAAATTTTTGGTTTTATTCTAGTCTTTTGATGAAAGCTTGAAATCCTTCTCTTTCATTGAATGACCATTTTTTCCCTTGATCTTTAATATCACCAGGTAAGTGACTCTTGGTTGTACTCCTAGTTCCTTTACCTTCCAGAATATCATGTTCCATGACCTCTGATCTTTTAATGTTGCAGTTGCTAAGTCCTGTGTAATCTTGATTGCGGCTCCCCTATATTTGAATTATTTCTTTGAGGCCACTTGAAATATTTCTTCTTTGACCTAATCATTCTGAAATTTAGCTACAATGTTCCTTGAAATTTTTAGTTTGGGATCTCTTTCCTGGGGTGATCAGTGGGTTCTTTCAATGCTTATTCTGCCCTCTGCTTCCAGGATATCAAGGCAATTTTCGTTAATAATTTCTTGAAAGATGCTGTCTAGTTCCATCTTTTGATTATGGCAGGTAATCCAGTGATTCTGACATTGTCTCTTCTAGATCTGTTTTCCAGATCAGTTGCTTTTCCATGAGGTATTTTATATTTTCTTCTATTTTTTCCTTCATTTGAATTTGTTTGATTGATTCTTGATATCTCATAGAATCATTAGTTTCTACTTGGCACATTCTAACTTTTAATTGTTTTTCTCAATTCCTCACTCAGCTTTTGTACTTTCTTTTCTATTTGGACAATTGTACTTTTTTAAGTAGCTGTTTTCTTTTTCAAAGCTACTGATTCTTTTTTTTTTATAATTCTCTTGCATTGCTTTCATTCCTTTTCCCAATTTTTCTTCTGCCTCTCTTACATGACTTTTAAGCTCCTTTTGGAATTCTTCAATGAGTTTTCTGAACTTGAGACCACTTTCTGTTTTTCTTTGGAGTTTTGTCCATAGGGATTTTGACATTGTTGTCTTGACTTCGTGTCTTGATTTTCCCTGTCACCATAATTTTCTATTGTCATATTCTTTTGATGTTGTTTTATGCTCATCTTTTTTTGACCTTTTTTCTTGTGCCAGGGGCAGCCAGTACTGGATGTTTACCTGGTGCTGCACTGATGTTGCCCTTAGGCACACTTGGGCCCCTCATTTCTGCTGCTACACTGAGGGTGTAGGAGTGATGCCTGGCAGTGCTGGGGGCCACAGAGTCTGTCAGCTTACCTAGTGCTGAGTCAGAGTCCTAGTGCTGGTGTTGTGTGTACTGAGTCTGGTGGGGTATTTTTTCATTTCCTTGGGATACAGAGAAACATGTGGCTGTCTGTCCTCTGGAAGATGCCTGTTTCCACAGGACTACGGTGAGGTTGTTGAGCTGGAGTCTGCAAATTCCCCTGGATATTCTGAAGCACATGAGTGGTCCTGCTGTTGGCATTTGCCTGCTCCATTGCACTGGGGCTCAAGATCTACCACTGATTACCTGAGATGGGGCTTGCTGGGACACTCCCCTTTTATCCTTTATCTGAGCAAAACAGACCTGTCCTGCTGATCTTCCAAATTTCTTGGACTTAAAGATTGTTTCATCCCATCTTTTTGCTGGTTCTGCTGTTTGAGGATTTGTTTTGGCGTTGTTTGGAGCAATCTCTACTTTTAAATATGCTATCCAGATTTGCTGCAGATTTCCTTCCAAGGAGAAAATATCTTGATTTCATGGCTGCAGTCACCATCTGCAGTGATCTTTGAATCCAAGAATATAAAATCTGACACTGCTTCCATTCCTTCTCCCTCTATTTGCCAGGAAATGATGGGAGCAGTTGCCAAGATGTTAGGTTTGGGTTTGTTTTTTTTTACATTAAGCTTTAGTCCTGCTTTTATAGTCTCCCCTGTCACCCTCTTCAAGAGTCTTCTTAATTCCTCTTCACTTTCTGCAGTCAAAGTGGTATCAACATCTGTCTCAAAGCCAGATACTTAGCCATTCCTCCTCCTGAATTTGTCTCCACATGAGGGAATAAAGGTTACTTCTCTAATTCAGTTTCTCTGAGTATAATGGTGGTGAGGGGGTGAGTGTTTAGAGAGAGTGTGGTATATTGTGTGACCCAATGTGACAATCAGTTTTTTTCAAGATATAGGCATTATGCCTTTTTCATTTTCTGGTATTTATATAAGAGCCAAGGAAAGGCATGGATCTGAAATTCAGATAAAAATCTTGTTTTCATCTAGAATCTTTCCCATAATTTCCTCCACTCTCCTTCAAATATCAGTTGTCTCTACGGGCTTTATATGACACTTATGATAGAAAGAATATTGATATAGAGAGGTTGGGTGGCATAATGTACTGAGAGCCCAGTACTACATTAGCTATTCAGTATCAGATGCTCTGGAACTACAAATTAAATTCCCTAATCCTAGCTCCAAGTTCAAATCAAGTCAAAAAGCATTTATCAAGTACCAACCAATTGTGCTAAGCACTGGAAATAAAAGAAATATTTTTTAAATTAGCCCTGGCTCTCAAAGAGCTCAAAGGATAATGGGAAAGACATGTAAATAATAATGTACGATCAATATATATACAGAACAAATCAGAGATGATCAAAAAGAGAAGGCAATAACATTAAGGGGAAATTCTGAAAGGCTTGTTGCAGAAGGTATCTGGGACTTAAAGGAATTCCATGGGAGCCAGGTTACAGAGAGGAGAAGGGACAGAATTTCAGGTATGGGAGAAATCCAGCAAAAAGCGAAATCTCAGAAGATGAAGTGTCATGTTCAAGAAACAAGTAGGCTATTGTAACTGGATGGTAGAATACAGAAGGAAGAATAAAGTGTAGGAAGACTGGAAAGATAGGAAGGGACCAGGTTATGAAGGACTTTACAAACCAAACCAAAAAAAGGATCTTATATTTAATCTTGGATGTAATAGGGAGTCATTGGAATTTATTTAGTAAGGGGGTGGTATGATATTATCAAGACATGGCTTTAGGAGAATCGCTTTTGTAGCTGAATGTAGGATGAATTGGAGTGGGGAGAGATGTGAGGCAGGGAGGCCAACCAAGAAGGCTATTGCAATAATACAAGTGTGAAAAGATAAAAAGCCTAAACCAGAGTGGTGGCAGTATCACAGGAGAGGAGGTAGTTACAAGAAAATGTTATAAAGGTAGAATCAAAAAGCTTTGGCAAATTGTTGAATGAAGGAGGGGGATGAGGAGATGAGATGAAGGTGATACCTAGGTTTCAAGCCTGGGTGACTGAGAAGATTATGATGCCCTCAATAATAATAACAGAAAATTTCAAAAGAAGCAAGGATTTTGGAAGAAAAATAATAATTTCAGTTTCCTGTTGAGTTTAAAATGCTTATGGGACATTCAGTTTGAGATATCCAATAGGCAATTAGAGATATAGGAATGGAGGATAGTAGTGGATAAATAGACCTGAGAATCATCCATCAATAGAAATAGTATAGAGGCAGAAGAGGGTCCAGGACAGAACTTTTAAGGAACACCCAACTATGATCTTGATGGAGATCCAGCAAAAACAAAAAACAAACAAAACAAAACTGAGAAGTATCAGATAAGTAGGAGAAGAACCAAGAGAAATCAGTGTCACAAAAACCTAGAGATAAAAAGATAAGAAAGAAAAAAAGAGTGATCCACCGTGTCAAAAACTGCATCGAGATCAAAAAGGATGTATTATGAGAAAAGACCATTAAGATTTGTCATTTAAAATATCATTGGGAACTTAAGAGAGAGAAATTTCAATTGAATAATAAGGTTGGAAGTCCAACTGCATAGAGTTAAATACAGGGTGAAAAGAAATGAAGCAAAGTCACTGGTTTTTTTGGTTTTCTTTTTAATTTTACACTTAAATACAAAATAAGAGAAGGAAAAAAAAACATTGCCATGTACACAGCAATCCATAAGAGAGGATTCAATATAAAATAATGAATTTTCATTTCAAGAAAATTTATATAATAAATACTACTCATTGTTTTCAAAACTGCCCAGCTTTTCTTTGCTTCCTCGTTGGTTTTCTTTTGCTCTCTGCTGTGCACTTTTTACTTTATTTTTTCCCTCCCTATCCCCACCCCACCTTAAAGAAGGCAACAATTAAGCATAGATATATCAATAAACATACACATATACATTCATACACGTGTAGAATCACATTGTATTTATTTCCTTCTAACATTTGTTTCTTTGAGGACAGATAGTTTCTTCCTTCATAATTCCAAGACTTTCCATGTTTTTCTGTATCAACCAACTCATCATTTCCTGCACCACAGCAATATTCTTTTCTGGATTCAAACAGCATTTTTCTTCATAGGCTCTTTGATGTTAATTTAAGTATTTATAATGGAATGACTTGGTTGCTCAAAATTGTTTTTAAAAGAATATTGTTGTTACTGTATAGTGTTCTCTTGGTTCTAACTCATTTCACTCTTCATGGAGGTCTCTCCATGCTTTTCTAAAATCGTTGAGCTCATCATTTCTTATAGAATAGTAATATTCCATTGATTCCCCTGAGCTCTTCTTAAAGTTTAGCCACAAAAAAAGGAAGAAAGATATAAGATAATAGTTATAGGTATGAATGGATCAAGCAAAGGATTTTTGAGGACAGACAAGACATGAGAGGAAATATAGTCGCGGGTCTAGACCTAAATCTAGGGCAGGTCTCAATTCAAGCAACAGGAAATACCATTTTATAGGGGCATCATAAAGCCCAGTAGGGGGCTTTAGTAAGTGAAGGGTTATATACAATTTAACATCCATCAGGCAAAGTCAACTTGGGATGTTTTTCGGATAATAAAATATAATTGTGCTGCTGGTCTAGAAGACAAAATGAAAGGCAATTAATACATTTGGAATTATCCAAAAGTAAAATGGGCTACCTCATGAGGTAGTCCCTTTCACTGGAGATCTTCAAGCAGACTAGATTGTTGGGAATGTTGTAATGGTAGAGGAGCCTTTCTAGAATTAAGATTCTGTGAATCTGTAACCACTGTACAGAATAGTACTATTTGAGTAAAACAGCTAAAAATAAATAAAAGCAACCACATAATTCCTAATTATTTCTCTTCTGTTTTGTTTCTCAAAGGGTTCCATTGTGGTAGGGATAGATTATGACTGCCAGGAGAAGATGGTATACTGGACAGATGTTGCTGGACGTGTAATCAGCCGGGCCAGTTTGGAATTAGGCAATGAGCCCGAAATTGTCATCAGTTCAGGTAAATATTGGTGGCAGTTAAGACAAAACAACATCAAATTTGATTTTACATTATTTTCAGGTCATTTGATTATTTTGTGCTTTGGTCTGTCCTGCAGTTTCCTCTCAGACTTACCACCCCCTCTCCCCGTTGTCATCAAACAACAGTGGTTAAAGTGTACATGTCTATAGAGTTGTCCAAAATGCAAGCCCTTTTCTATTGAATAATTGTGATCTAACATGTGGCACATGAGGGTAAGGAAGGTCCTTTGAGTATCACCAAAGAAAAGAATAATAATGTTAGTTCATATTTTGGGGGTGATTGTTAATACTTGTTTACACTGGAATCCTCAAAGCCTCCTTATTGCACCTATGTCTTCTAATGTAAAAGAGAAACATTTTGAGGAACATCACTGAGGAAAAAATCACCACAAAAATACAATTTTGCCACTATAAAGGATACAATTGGCCTTGATCATTTTCATTTTTAAAAATTTTATCAGAGAGCATAAGGAAAATTGTGACAATTCTACTTATTTAAATATGTTCAGTGTTTCTTCAATAATCAATTAATCATCTATAAGAATTTATTAAGTACTGGTACTGTATACCAGACCCTATGCTGGACTCTGATATGAAGGCAAAAATTAAATAATAGCTGATATTTAAGGTTCATTTTAATTTATACATTGTTTCATTTGACCCTCAGAAAAATCTTGTACATTAATTTTAATTATTATTATATTTAGTATTATATTTTATTATAAATCATTAATTAAATTGATTAAATTAAATAATAATTATTAACAACTTCAATTATTTCCCTATTTTCTGGATGGGGAACCTGAAGCCCAGAAAGGTTGCAGCTCTCCAACAGCAGTGATCTACTAAGTATCTCAGGAAGGATTCTAATCCAATCTTTATGGCACCATGACCAGCACTCAAGACACTATACCATACTGACCATTTATTCTGTCAATTATCTCTCCCCCCTACTGCTCCAGATTTCTTCTACTATTAGTTTGGGTCTTGCAATATTAGTCATTTTAGGATTCTTATTTGTAATTGAACACAGAAGAGATTCTCTGTGCTTTATGTCCATTAACTATCCTAGTGTTTAAGATTTGCCTTTGCTTCCTTTTTAGGACTGATGAGCCCAGAAGGACTTGCCATTGACTATTTCCATAGAACCATGTTTTGGACAGATAGTGGCCTTGATAAAATAGAGACTGCCAAGTTGGATGGTTCAGAGCGCAAAGTTCTTTTTGACACTGATCTGGTGAATCCCCGAGCCATAACTGTGGATCCAATCAGAGGGTCAGCTCTATTTCTAAAGGATAATATATTGTTAAACACTTGAATCACAAACAAAGTATGAAGAGGGGAAGAGCAAAAATTACAATTCACATTTCCATAGTTTTAAGCTTTTCTAATTACTTTCTTCAAAATGTCTGCTTGATTTACTTAGTACAAATATTATTTTTATTATACAGATGGTTAAACTAAGCTCACACTCAGAGAGATTAGGTGACTTGTCCATGGTCACACAGTTATTACATGTCAGAACCAGGATTTGAACCCCATTACTTCTTTTAACCTTTAATTAGTTGAAAAAATACGTGGCCAAAACCACAAACGAATTTGTCTCCATTAAATGTGTGTATATTTGTGTATTTGTGTATTAATTCCATTTTTTTAGGTAAGACCACCAATTCATACATGAAAGTTTAAAGATTAGTTTTCCAGTGCTTTTTAGACCAGTCAGAGTATTTTACTCACTGAAGAACATTGTTGTACAATTCCTACATTTATAACCTATGTGACTTTATATAATAATCTTATTGGGACTCAGGTTTTCTCACCTATAAAATAAGGGGATTGGACTAAATTACCTCTAATCTAAGATCCTGTGAATATGATCATAACAAGAATCCTGTGAAACTTTGACATTATTTAAATGATACTCCTAACCAAACTAAATTTCAAAGTATCTATCTTTTCAAAACTTTTTCTTGTAAATTATTTTTAAGGTTATTATTTTTGTTCCAGAAATGCAAAGTGCCCTCTACTTGGGTTTCTATCCATTTTAGTTGTGTCTTGACTGCTTGGTCTATTTCATATCTACTTATGTCTATAGCGGTCTGCAAACTGAACATCTAAGGGACTAATTATTTTCTCTTGGGATCATTGCTGATAATCAGGATTACTTTCCAACAAGCTCATAATGGCGTTTTGGTTATATATGATCTTGTGTTCTGAGTGAAAGATGTGCTTTAAGTACCTGTTCAGTCCAACAGCACTTTCTTAGATGCTTGGTACTGTTAGGTGCTAGGCATAGACTAGACACTCCATCTCACAACACTAGGCATTTACGCTGGCTATCCACCATGGCTGGAATTCTCTCTCCTGCCTCATTTCTGCCTTCTGGCTTCCTTTAAGTTCCAACTAAAATGTTACCTTTCTACAAGAAACTTTACCTGATTCCTGTCTATTCTAGTGCCTTCTCTATTGATTAGCTCCCACTTATCCTATATAGATTATTCATGGTATGTTGTCATCTTTATTAGACTGAGAGAACTCCTTCGGAGCAGGGACTATCTTTTACCTTTTTGGTATCCCTAATTAGCATAGTGCCTTGTACATAGCTGTTCATTGAATTAGTTTGACTGACTTTCACTCTCTCCTTCTAATCGGTCTTCAGATCTGCTTTACTAACTCTCAAGTTCTTCCCCTTCCATTTTGATTAGTACCTAATTTTGCTATATTAGTGCTTAATTATACTCACTTTTCTATACCACCAACCCACAAATTTGAATTAATGCCTTCTTTTAAAGGGACCAGATTTTATTCCAGTCACTCATTTTTGAATAATCAATTTGAATATAAAATTTTTTCAACTATAATTAAAGCACAATTGCCATTCTATGGTTTGACCTTAAAACATTACTTATGTGTTAGACATACCTGTGTGTGCTTGATTGACTTGGGCACTCTGTAAAAAGGTCAAATAGAATTTCTCTAATGAACTTGCCCTGCTGCCTTATAGAATCCCGTCCTGGGATTTTATAAACTAATAAACATAAATTCTTGTCTGACACATCTCATGGAGCTATTGGAGTATCAGAAATACAGGAATGATAAACTAAATCAAAGACCAAATAGTACTTAAGGTACCAACAACTGTTTTCTTCCCTGTTCTGGTCTTCCATGGGTTTCTATAGCTTTTGCATTCTTGACTCCTGCAATAACAAAAAGTAGAACAGAGATTTGATTGGAGGCTTGGGGCAGGGAAATGGAGCTTTGACATATTCTTCCTTGTGCTCTCAGAGTTCATTTAGGGACCGTTACAGGGGAATATACCTAAGTGATGTGAATAATATTTTAAAAATAAATCATCCACAGCAACCTGTACTGGACTGACTGGAATAGAGAAGGACCTAAAATTGAAACCTCTTCCATAGATGGAACAAACAGAAGAATTCTGGTGAATAAAGACATTGGACTGCCTAATGGTTTAACCTTTGACCCCTTCTCTAAACTGATTTGCTGGGCAGATGCAGGTAATTTTATTTATTATGGATAATATGCAAATATATAACCTTTGACTTCGTTGTATGTAGAGCAGTGGGTCAGATGTCATTGTTTTGGTTTTGTTTAACTAGTAGGCTAGGTTAAAGTAGTTGTACAAGGGAAGAAAATTTTTCCAGAGTTCCTTCCAGTCATCCCTGGGAAATCCTATTGCAGACTTGGATGCAAAAGTTGATTTTATTGTTCTGCAACAATATTACCACCACGTAAAAAGCAACTCTTGTTCAGTCATGCATACTCCAGTCTCTGATCCAAAAAACAACATATAACTACTTCTACTGAGAGGAAAATCTTCTTGAAAAAATCATAAATGATGAAAGAGAAGCCCCCAAATTGGTAATCAGTAAATAACAAGCTTCCTAGTTATTTCATCATTACAGATCATAATCCATTTTTATTTTGTTCTAAGATTATTCTTTGCTATGTGTGTGGAACTATATTAAGTAGGTTAGGGCTTTGGAGATTTTATATCCCTGGGGACTTTATCATCTAAATTGGAAGGTAACTCAAATGAAACATTGTAAGATTCAATTATCCAAATGAATTAAGGCTTCCCAAAGAAGTTTAAGATTAAATTGGGATTGAGATTTTTGATTGTTTAATCTTTGAATACTTTCCCTTTTCTAAGATTTAGTTTTATACTGTCCAAAGCTCTACTGAAAATAAGATTAATATTTTCCCTTCTATTTTGTTTCAAGTCAAAAAAAAAGGAAAGCTGTTTAAAAATTTAGGTTTTGTCTTTGCTTAATGCATGTTTTATAAGCATGTATATATTAAGGCATCCCTGGAAAAAAGTTTTTTCAGCAGTATTTATGTTAATGTGCCTTAGGAGTACACAAACCCATATTTAGTTGCCCATATAATTTCTTCATATCAAATCTGAATCATCCTTGTGTAAAGGAGCTATAGTTTAAACATAAAAATGCTAATTTAAGTGCTATTGAAGTGCTTTTTGAATTAATAAAATAGAACCAAGAGTTGCTATTTGTAAAAAGTCACTGGTAGAAATGCTACAATTATTTTGATGTTTTTCTTGACCAAGATTCCATAATTTTTCAGGGGAAAAAAGGGTGAGTGGTCCTCAGTTTCTTGAAGCATGAAGTGTATGATATTCTTTAATTATGGCTTCTGATTTTTTTCCCAAAGGAACCAAAAAACTGGAATGTGCATTTTCAAATGGAACTGGAAGGCATATAATACAAAATAACCTCAATTATCCCTTCAGCATTGTTAGCTATGCAAATCACTTTTATCATACAGACTGGAGAAGGTAAATTGAAGACCATAATGAACAATCTTAATTTAAGGGAAAAATCAAAGTATTTTAGATTTATTTTAATCAGCCAACTAGTTGATCATTCATTTCATCATTGGCTTTTTCATCAGTGAGTTCTAGATAAAGGACTATAGTGCAGCTTGAAGAGCGTAGAATTACGAGTCAGAACAAGGTTTGAGTTCTGACTGTACAATTAACTTGCTTTCTCTAGGCCTGTTTTCTCACCTAAAAAATGAGAGGAAGTAGAGAATGCTGACTTTGGAATCAGGAAGAACAGTATCTAAGTTCTGTCTCTTAATACATATAAACTGTGTGACAGTGTCCATAAATCACTTATTCTCTTAATGCCAAAGGCATTTATAATACTATTCATGCTGGTTGCAGATAAAACTAGTTGGATGGGAAGAATTTCCACAGTGGGTGTTATCCACACATAAACCCAGTCTTCTTCCTCCCTTCAAAATCACTCCCATCCCTAATATGTCCATAATTTGTTCTAAGTGCTATTTTAAAGGCACTGTTTATTCTCGTCTTAAATGTTAACAGTATTGCTGGTAGATTAATATCCTACTGCGTTGTAATTTAAAGGATAATGAATTTTTTAAGTAGTAACAATGCTAATTTAAATCTTAAGAGCACATAGACCACAGCATAATCTTAAGTGGTACCACAACAGAAAATACATTTCTTTTATGAAATTTCTCTTGTTGAAGTTACATGTAACATTTAAGCCAACAAATTTGACTTTCAAAATGTCAAGATTCTCTAGTTTTAATCTATGAAAACTGTGTTCTTTTCTACTGACAACTGCAATTATTGGTCCTTGTTCAAGAACTACAAATTCCTCACATTTACACCATTTTAAACTACACAAAAAAAGCACAACAGCCCACTTTGTGGAAAGCACAGATAAGACAAGTACAAGGCTACTATACTTTTAAAAAGCATATTGTAAAAAGACTTCTGACTTGGAAGTACGCTGAAGAAAAAACTGTGACTATGCAATAGCAATTTTGTAATATCAATTTTTGGGTATTTATGTTGTATCATTGCCCGCGTACAAAGCCAAAAGAAGCCTAATATTTTTAAGGATTATTAATATTTTCTTGGGATAATTAGATAAAATTTTTTTACTCTTTCTTTAAAAGCATGAGACTGATATTTGTGGTATAGTTTTGTAGTATATATTTCTTTTTGCATTAGTTTGTAAATAGAACTGTGCGTGTGCGTGAGTACTTGTGGAGGTCCAAGAAAAATCTGGAGTCAGCCATAAAAAAAGTCACAAGATTGGTCTGAATTAACTAACAGACCTCTATAAGGATCAAACTTACCTTGCTATTTAAACCAACACTTCTGCCTACTATCTCCTTCTTGCCATGAGCTAAAATTAAGTTTTTATATATGAAAAGCTTCAAAGGTATTACTTAAAAGTGGACCTGTTTATTTATCCTTTCTGTTCCTAGGGATGGTGTTATAGCAGTAAATAAAGATAATGGCCAGTTTACTGATGAATATCTTCCAGAGCAAAGATCACATCTTTATGGAATAACTGCAATTTATCCCTACTGTCCAAAAGGTAAATAAACAATCTAGAAGTGAGCATCAAGGTCTCATCTTGTAAAACAAGATTGTGTCAAAGATGATGCATAGGAGCTAACTTTCTTCAGCAGATATGCTATTTGTTCCTGGAGTCCCATCATTTTACCACCATGAGAGTCACTGGCAGCCATAATAGTGGACCATATACATAAGTATAAGTCCCACTGCTATGAAAATCTGCAGCTACGCAATTACTTATTAATAGTCACTGAATCCTCCTCCCTGACACACTGCATTGAAAGGGGTCAGCTTCCCTGTACACCTCTCTTTAAAATCCCCAATAAAAACACTCAGTATACGAGTAAGAATATAACTTTTTCCCTTCCCTCTCCCTACAGGAACCAAGTAATGAATTTTAAATAACAGAATTTTAAATCTGAAGACTATTTCCCACCAACAGTTGGAAGGTGAAGAAAATGAAAAAAACAGAATAAAGGCCACTGCCAGTTTCTGGATATGCCACAAAATGACCTTTTACAGGGCAAAGATTAGTGAGTTTATTCTGGGAAAGTTTTATACCTCAATCTTTACTACTGTATTTTCTAAAAATAAAAAAATTGATACTGATATAAGGAAAAAAATATTCCTTAAGTGCTATGAACAGAATTTGATTGTTGCTTATAAAAAATTTTTAAACATAATTATCATATTTCACATTTAAGGTAAAATTCATTAAAGAAAAATCAATTAAATTTAAAGAACTCATAGATTGATTCTAGTTATAGGTTCTTCTTGGCTAAAAGACTATTTTGTTTAACTAAAATATACATTTAAAGACAAAAATAGGGTCTTAAAGATCACAAACCTTGATCACAAATCTTGAAGAGGTTTATGTAAGTAACATCAATGGGAAAAACCAACCTAACTAAGTTTTTTAAGTTCTAAATAACATCTCTTTACCTCACCATCAGTGAATTTCTTTTAGTATTTATATTAGAAGGTGCTAGAATAATTCAATTTGTATTTTATAGTTCGTAAGTGCGTATATCCCCATAATAGAAAAAAATCACATTCATGTATACTTACAAGATATATTTCTATTCAAAGGTTCTGGATTACTTTAATAAAACATTTAAGTTTTCCTTTGAGTGAGACTTAGTGTGCCGTTTATGACAAACCTGGGAATAATAATATATAAAAGAATTTAAAATTCCATGCAGTCTGAAATATAAAATTGATGATTAACAGTACTTAATATATAATCAAATCAGAACATGTCCATTTCCTTAAACTTTATTAAACAGAAAACACAACAATGGTAAGAATTCAAAATTTTGTTATTTTCCCTCCCCAGTGATATTTGATTGAAAATACATTGCCAGAGTTATGCCAGAGTTCCTAGATGTCCTAAGTAGATGAGAGGCTATAATCCTGAATTTCTTTCTTTATCTTCCAACTTTTCCCAATCTGTGGTCTGTCTTTGGATCAGCGATAATTGCCTGAACAGCTACTATGGCTTCATTAATTTTTGTTTGTAGTTCTCTGAGTTCTTCTATATGTAGCAATCGAAGAATTTGGGCAGCTTCATTAAGGACAGCATCTATTTCACCATAAGAAAAGATATTGCATTGATATATATATACATCATAAGTAAATTATGATTAAAATGACAACTACTTAAATAATCTCTGAACACAATTTCAATTAATGTTCTTAAAAAGCTATCAGACATGCGTTAAAATCTGAAGACTAATTTTATGTCAGCATTCTATGCCTACAAAGAAACAGAATGGTTTATTTATGTTCAGTGAATAATATGAAATCACTTTACAAAATCTGACTATTTTTAGGATTGTGGCTTTAGAGCATGAAGGAGACCATTGAGAAGTCCAACCCCCTCATTTTACATATAAGAAAACTGGGGCCCAGAGGTTAAGTATTATACTCAGGGTCATACAAATTTATTCTTCATTAGTTAGGACAGCTTAAAAAATATCACTTACCTCCTGTATCAAAACCAAGGATATGTTTATCTAAAGCAACAGGTAAGCCCTTTAAAAAAAAAAAAAGACAATAAGAAATGTTATTCTTATAATTAAGAATACTTAAAAAATAAGGCAGGACTGACTCAGTTCAAAAACATGGCAACTTGCCCATTTCTGTACATGGTTACATTTTTCCTTTCTATTGTTACCACTCAAAAGTGTGGGATTGGGAAGAATGAGAAGGTTTCTCATGCAAGCACCTTGGACTTGATTTGCTAACACTTCTTTTAGTTAAAGTGTAAACTTCCTTCCAATTACAGAGTAACTAGTACCAAACTAAAATTACTCACTGCTGCTCTCCCATTATTTCTTAAATTTTTAGTCAAATCAAACAATAACTTTCATATATTTTTAAGTCTGGAGCTTCCCCCAGCTTAAGAATCAGCTTAGAAGAACAATAAAGAAAGAACAGAAAAGACTGTGGAGTCAGCTTGGGTGGAGGTGAGGGTGACAGTAAGAAACAGAGAACTCACTGCCCCACTCCAACCCAGCAACAAGCAACCAGTTACCCCTTTCATTTAACCCTTTTTCTGCACACTGTCAACCTAGATTATTACAAAGGAGGTTAAAAAAAGAAAATAAATAGGAAGAGGGATAAATTCTATGGTGATACAAATTTTTGGATGTTTCTTCTAAAAATATAGAGGAGGAAAGAGAGTAGAGTAAAAGAAAAGCAAATATAGAAGCTGCTATTTAATTTTAATTTAATCCATTATTATTATTTTTCTGTTCATTTGAGTGCCAGTAAAAATATTAGATGTAAGATCTACCCAACAGATCGAAACTTTGTTTGTACAACTATGTAATGATCTTTACAGAAGAGTTAGAGACAGTGACAGAGACAGACATGGTAGGAGTAATGGTATACTTAGAATGTAAGATAGGATTTGGTTATTTAGTACTAGACTGTAGCCACTGGTTTTGAGTAATTATAAGTGAGCAATTAGCATAAGGGGAAAAAAACCCTGAGTAAAGTAAAAACTAATGTTAAACGTCAAATATGCCATTCAGTATCTTTTTAAAAAAATTTTTGTATATTTTTCCAATTTATTTATTTTTCAACATTTACTTCCATAAGCTGTAAATTTTCTCTCCCTCTCTCCCCACTCCTTCCCCAAAACACCATCCAATCTGATATGGGCAGCATCTTTTTTAAAAAGCTGTAGGCTATCACTGTAGTTAGTTTAACATTAATATTAGCCTAGACTTTTACATATTAGGAAAAACTGAAGAGATTCAGTGCTCAGTTCAGAGAATGGTCCTGATTGCTTGAGCAACTAACTTATGTATAGGATTCCAGGGACTTTTCCACTCTCTGGTGTCTCCATACCCATCATCAACAGCCATCTTTTATATATTTTGCATTTGCTTAGCTAATGCATGGGCAACGAAAAGCATTTTTTCACTTGCTCTTTAACACGTTAGCTATGTGTGAATGTGCATACAATGCAATGCTAGTATTAAAGTAAGATTATATACTTGACGGATTTTTTTTTAAACTTATGAAACATCTGCTACCACTACCACCCCCAAGAAAAATCCAATTACTAGGACCTACCTCCTAGAACTGCTGTGAGGACTGAGATAATATCGAAGTACATAAATACTAACTGTTGCATCAAAACCAAGGATGAATATGGAGGCTTTCACTAATTGCAGATCCATCTGAGTTCAGAACAGTATTTCTGAAGTTTGGTAGCATTAAGAAAAATAGCAAAGGCAAGCACCTTGTTAATTATGGAACAGGAATTTCATAAAGCACAGCAAGAAAGGGTGGAAAGGTTGGACATTTGGAAGGAAGGGCATGGTTGAGAGAGGTGGGAAAGGTTGGACAAAGGGTATCCCACTTCCTGTCATTCACTATACCCAACAAACTAAAAGAACTCTAATGTATACTTTGATGCATTAAAAAAAATGCAATGGGCAACATAAATAGATTAGACTTGGTTTTTACAATCACTGTCCTTAAGCTGCTTTGCACTAGCCCTAAATACTCATATATTTAATTTATCAAGAACTCAGACAATCTGGAGGTAAGCAAGTTTCTACCTACTTGGTTTAAATACCATCTAATTTTACATCAAGCAGATGAATTTTAATAGAATGCCATGAGCATCTTATAATGGATAAATTATATAATTAAAGCAATGTGAAGAGAAATTCTGTGAAGAACCTGATGATGTTCTGATATTTGGTTACTTCAAAGTGAAGGCAGGAAAAGTGAGGATATGAATAAAGTGCAGGAAAAAGAAATGAGAGAGTTAAAGGACTTGTAGATAATATAAAAAAAGCTTCACATCCTTATATTTCATACACTTCAAAAAAAGAAGTGATAGACACTGGAAATGCAAGCACCTTCTTAAATATGGAGAAGAGATTTATTCTGTAGACCACAGAAGAAAAGGGTGGAAAGAATTTGGATATTTGGAGGGTTAAGGCTGAAGGGGATGGGAATGTTTGGAGAGGGAGTATAGGGTTTACATTTTACTAGCCAGTGCTTCAAACTCACTGAGACGGAGAGAATAACAGGGGGATATAAATATTTTTTAAGCAAATACTCTAACCACTTATTGGCAAGATATTCAGTGAAAGAAACAAGAAATACAACCATTTATAGTCCTTTTTTGAGGTAAAACTTGTGACAGGTGGTGGTAAAATGCCCCACAAAACTACAGATAATCTGTCTCAGAGTAGAGAAGAGTAGGCAGAGCCATTACCTGAGAGAGTCTAGTCAGGAGGTAAAAAACTGTAGGGGAAAGAGGGTTTAGTCTAGGAAGGGCCTTTAAAATACTGTAGAAAGCCCTGGAGCAGAGGCCAGAAAGCCCTAATGGAGGCCTAGATGTAAGTGGCCAAGAAAGATAAGGCCAAAGCTCGTCTATCAAAGACCAGGGAGGTGCCAGGGGGTAAAGCTCAATTTTCTCAAAAGGAAGAAGTGGCTGTGACGGACGGCCCAAGTACAGACTGTCCAAGAAGTGACAGAGTCAACAGGGGTTACATGGACAAAATCAGTAACATCATAGTGGGAAGGAGCAGGGCTTTTTTGAAAATGCAAAGATAACTTTGGATTTTGAACATCTGTCCTTTTGGCTTTGGGCATTCTGAGTTTGACATACCAATGGATCATTCACATGGAGATGTTTTACATACAGTTAGAAATCTGTTTCTAAAGCTCAGAAGTCAAGTCAGAGCTGCAGATAGAAATCTGAAAGTGTGGCCTACTGATGCTCTAGAGCGTATAAGTGTGAGTGCAGTTCCTGACTACAAGTCCATGCCTTAGTGCCCAGAAGAGGTGCCTAGGTAGTAGTACTGCGGATAAATCTGGAGTTGGAAGACTTGTTCAAATCCTGCCTGAAGCTTTGGAACACTGGACAAGTTACTTGACCATTATCTGTCTCAATTTTTTCACCCATAAAATGGGGTTAATAATAGATTGTTAGGATAAACTAAGACAGACAGGTTTGCATTATATATAAAGCTAAATGCTATTACTGATGCATCAATAATTATATTATCAATTATCAATAACATTGATGGCATCAAGGTGGCTTTCAGCAGGAACAGTTCCATCTGAGCTCACAACAATATTTCTAAAGTGTGGCAGGATTAGGAATGAGCAGTGCAGTGGATAGAATGCCGGATCTGAGGGCAGGAAGATTCATCTTCATGGGTTCAAATGTGGCCCTAGACACTTAGTAGTTGTGTGACCCTGGGTTAGTCACTTACCCCATTACCTGTTTCCTCATCTGCAAACCACTCCAGTATCTTTGACAAGGAAACCCTAAATGGGTTTGCAAAGAGTCAGACACAACTTAAAGTGACTGGACAATAAGCACTAGAAAAAATTGCAAATTTTTCATGTCCTAAATAATTCTGAAGAATGGTAGTCATAGACCATGTAGCTCCAAGGATGTATGGATTAAACCAAATGGATTAATCTCCTTACAGTAATTTGCAGAATTTGAATTCTATGCAGTCTGTAGGCAATATACCCTCATCCGGGTGGTCTTTTAGGTATTTGACAAAACTGATAAAAGAGAAGTTACATTTGGGAACATAGAACATATTTTGGGGAAGGCAACTATCTATCATATTCCATATTAAGTGGAATCAGAACTGGTGCAGAATTGGGGAAAAAATGTTTTGTAAGGGAAAACACAGAAAAAGGCACCTGATGTATATACAGAATTTAAGAATTACTAGACTACTTGAAAGCCAACAAATTATCAAGGAAAACTGCCCCAGAGAATAAAAGAGAAATAGAATCCACAGATTACCACATGAAAGAGATCCCAAAATGAAAATTCCCAGGAATATTAGAGCCAAATAATAAAATACTTCAAGCAACCAAAAGTAAACCATTCAAATACTATGGAGTTACAAGTCGGTACCACGTAAGATTTAGCAGCTACCATGTTAAAGGAACAGAAGGTTTAGAATAATAATCTAGTCCACAAAAAGAACTGGGATTACAACCTACCTAGCAAAACAACTTTTATGGGGAAAATGGAAATTAAATGAAATAGAAGACTTCCAAGCATTCCTAATGAGAAGATCAGAGGTGAATAGAAAATCTGACTTTCAAATACAAGACTCAAGAGAAGCATAAAAAGGTAAAGATGAAAGAGATATCAGAAGAGATTCAATGAAGTTAAAACTCAGTGCATTTCTATAAAGGAAGATGACAAATTCATCTTCTAAGAACTTTAACTAATATTAGGGCAGTTAGATTCTACACAGGAAGAGATTATGGGAATGAGTCAATTAATTATTTTGGCATGATGTTAAAAAAAAAAACCAAAAACTGGACAGGCGAGAAAGAGGGATGCCCTGGCAGAAGTAGGAAAGGAAGAAGAATAGTTGAGAGAATTATCTCAAACAAAAGAAGTACACAAGAAAGACCTTTATACATTGAAGAGGAAAATGGTGAGGAAGAGGGCAAGCAATGCTTGAACCTCACTCACATCTAAACTGGTTCAAAAAAGAAAAATATATATACATACTCAACTGGTAACAGAAATCTGCCTTACCCAACAGGGAAATAGATGGGGAAAGAGATAAGAGAAAAGGAAAGGCAACAAAAGGGAGAGCAGACAAAAGGTGGCAGTGGTCAGAAGCAAAATAGACTTTTAAAGAGGAGGGACAGGATAAAAAGAGAAAATAATAAATAAATGAAAATAGGATACAGGGAAATTCACAGTTAACAATCATAACTGTGAGTGTGAATGGGATGCACTCACCCATAAAATGGAAGCATAAAGAAGAATCAATAAGAAACTAGAACCCGAGTATTTATGAAAATATAAACTGCTTAGATTAACAGAAGAAACAAAAATACTTAATTCCATTTTAGAAAAAGAAACTGAACAAGTCATCAAGAAAAAATCTCCAGGCAAGATGGATTTACAAAGGAAATTCTATAACATTTAAAGAACAATTAATTCTAATACTATATAAACTATTTGGAAATATAGTTAAAAAAAAAAAAAGAAGCAAATCCCTTTTATGAGACAAAAATGGTTGCGATACCTAAACCAGGAAAAGCCACAGCAGAGAAAGAAAATTATAGACCAATTTCCCTAAAGGATATTGATGCCAAAATTTTAAATAGAATATTAGCAAAGAGATTACAGCAGCTTATCACCAGGATAACATACTATGAACAGGTAGGATTTATACCAAGAATGCAGGGTTGGTTTAATATTAGGAAAACTATCAGCATAAGTGGCATATCAATAACAACATTAACAGAAATCATAGGATTATCTCAATAGATACAGAAAAAGTTTTTGACAAAATACAGCACTCATTCCTATTAGAAACATAGAAGCATAGGAAAAAATGGAACTTTACTTAAAATGATAAGTAATATCTATCTAAAACCATCCAGTAAGCATTATATGGAATGAGGATAGCCTAGAAGCTTTCCCAGTAAGATCAGGGGTGAAACAAGGCTGGCCATTATCACCACTATTATTCAAGACTGTACTAGAAATGTTACCTAACCAATAAGAGAAGAAAAAGAAATTGAAGGAATTAGCCTAGGCAATGAGAAAACAAAACCATTACTCTTTGCAGATGATTCCCTACACTTACAGAACCCTAGAAAAAAATTACCTGAAATAATTAACAATTTCAGCAAAGTTGCATGACACAAGATAAAGTCACATAAATCATTAGCATTTCTATATACAACCAAGAAATCCCAAAAGAGCTAGAAAGAAATTCCATTTTAAATAACTACAGACAATATAAAATATTTGAGATTCTACCCACCAAGACAAAGCTAGGAACTATATGAACAAAACTACAAAACACTTTTCACACAAATAAAGTCAGATCTAAATAACTGCAAAAATATCAATTGCTGATGGGTAGAACAAGCTAATATAATAAAAATGACAAATTGAAAATTGAGGGGATGCCCATCATTTGAGGAATGGCTGCACAACTTGTGGTATATGAATATAATGGAATTCTATAGTCCTATAAGAAATGATGAGCAGCAGCACACATCAAACACCACCATTAGAACCCCAGCTCAGCAAATAAGTAAGCTAACAGATCCCTACAGGCTCCAGCTGACAGCACAAAAAGCAAATGACCAGACCCATAGCCCCCAGCATAAAAAGTTTGATAAAGTGCTTCCTGTACCCCAGAAGCAGAGTTCAACTTTAAAAGTCAGGAAATAAGCAAACAGGATGAACAAAAAACAAAAACACTAAATATAGCCTCTTTTTATGGGGATAGGGAAGATCAAAACAGAAACTCAGTTAAGTTTTCATTATGACATTTTCAATATGCATACATATGAAACATCAAAGAGGAATATGAATTGGTCTCAAATCTAAAAAGGCTTCTTGAAAGAGCTCAAGAAAGATTATAAAAGTCACATAAGAGGTAGAAGAAAAACTGAGAAAAGAAATGAGAGGTATGCAAGAGAGTCAACAGTTTGGGAAACTGTAGAAAACAATTCCTTAAAAAACACAACTAGCCAAATGGGAAAAAAAATCCCCTGAAGAAAACACCTAGTGGGTGACCTCAACCTCCTACTCTCAGAACTAGATAACTCTAATCACAAACTAAACAAGAAAGAATTTGAGGAGGTACACAGAATCTTAGAAAAGTCAGATATGGTAGACATCTGGAGAAAACTGAATTGAGATACCTTTTTCTCAGCAATACATGGCACTTACACAAAAACTGACCATGTATTAGGGCATAAAAACCTCACAATTCAATGCAGAAAGGCAAAAATACTAAATGAAGCCTTTACAGATCCTGATACAAGAAAAATTATGTGTAATAAAGGGCCATGGAAAGACAGACTAAAAACTAATTGGAAACTAAATAATTTAATCCTAAAGAATGAGTGGGTCAAACAACAAATCAGAAATAATCAATAACTTTATTCAGGAGAATGACAATGAGACAACACACCAGAACTTAGGAGATGCAGACAAAGCAGTTCTTAGGGGAAATTTTATATCTCTAAATGCTTACAAGAATAAGATAGAGAAAAAGGAGATCAATAAATTGGGCATGCAACTAAGAAAGACAGAAAAAGAACAAATTTAAAATCCTCAATTAAATACCACATTAGAAATTCTGAAAATCACAGGAGAAATTAATATAATTGAAATTAAGAAAACTGTTGAGTTAATGAATACAACTAAGAGCTGGTTTATAAAAAAAATAATAAAACAAATAAACCTTTGGTTAATTTAATTTTAAAAAAAAGAAGAAATCTAAATTACTAGTATGAAAAATGAAAAGGGTGAATTCACCACCAATTAAGAGGAAATTAAAAAAAACCAATTAGGAGCTATTTTGTCTAACTGTACGTCAATAAATATGACTGTCTTGGTGAAATGGATGAATATTTACAAAAATATAAGTGGCCCAGATTAACGCAAGAGGAAATAAAATGTTTAAATAATCCCATTTCAGACAAAGAAATTGAACAAGACATCAATGAACTCCCTAAGAAAAAAATCTGCAGGGCCAGGTGGATTTACACCTGAATTTGATCAAACATTGAAAGAAGAGTAATTAATTCCAATATTCAATAAACTATTTGGAAAAATATGGTGCTGATACCTAGACCAGGAAGAGCCAAAACAGAGAAAGAAAATTATAGATCAATTTCTCTAATGAATATTGATGCAAAAATTTTAAATAAAATATTAGGAAAGAGATTACAACTACTATCATGAGAATAATACATTATGACCAGGTAAGATTTGTACCAGAAATGCAAGCCTGTTTCAATATTAGGAAAACTATCAGCATAATTGACCATATGTACAACAAAACTAACAGAAATGACAGAATTATCTCAATAGATGCAGAAAAAGCTTTTGACAAAATACAACGCTCATTTCTATTAAAAACATATGAGAGCAGAGGAATCAATGGAGTTTTCATTAAAATCATAAGCAGCATGTATCTAAAACCATCAGCAAGCATTATATGTAATGGAGATAAGCTAGAAGCATTTCCAATAAGATCTGGGCTCAAACAAGGATGTCCATCACCACCACTGTTATTCAATACTGTACTAGAAATACTAGCTTTAGTAAAAGGAGAAATAGACATTGAAGGATTTAGAATAGGGAATGAAGCAAAAAAGCTATGACATGATGGCATACTTAGGGAATCCTAGAGAATCAACTAAAAAAACTACCTGAAATAAGAAACAACTTTAGCAAAGTTTCAGGATATAAAGTAAACCCACATAAATCATTGGCAATTCTACATATTACTAAGAAAGTCCAACAGCAAGAGATAGAGAAATTCCACTTAAAGTAACAATAGACAACAGAAAATATTTGGGAGTCTATCTGCCAAAACAAACCCAGGAACTTTATGAACACAATTACAAAACACTTTTCACATAAATAAAGTCAGATCTAAATAAATGGAAAAATATGAGTTGCTCATGGGTAGGCAGTGCTAATATAATAAAAATGTCAACTCTATTTAAATTAATTTACTTATTCAGTAATGTTATCTAGAGAAAGAACTATGGAGTCTGAATGCAAATCAAAGCATACTGTTTTTTTTGGTTTCTTCTTTCTCATGGTTTTTCCTTTTCATTCTAATTCATCTTTACAACATGCCTAATATGGAAATGTGCTTAATACAACTGCACATGTATAGCCTATATCAGATTGCTTGCTGTCTTGTGGAGGGGGGAGGAAAGAGAGAGGGAAAAAATTTGGAACTCAAAATCTTACAAAAGTGAAATGTTGAAAACTATCTTTACATTAATTGGAAAATATAAAATACTATTAAATGGGAAAAATAATAAATGACAATTCTACCTAAATGAATTTATTCATTGTTATGAAAATCAAACTACCAAAAAATTATTTGATAGAAGCAGAAAAAAAACCAACAAGATTCATCTGGAAGAACAAAGAGTCAAGAATATCAAGGGAATTAATAAAAAAAAAAATGCAAAGGAAGGTGGCCTAGCCATACCAGATCTCAAACTATATTATAAAGCAATAATCATCAAAACTATCTGATATTGGCTATGAAATAGAGTGATGGATCAGTGGAATAGATTACACAAGATACAAGAACAGATACACAAAATACAGGAAAAAATGACTATAGTAATCTATTGTTTGATAAACCCAGACTCCAGCTTCTGGAATAAGAATTCACTATTGGAAAAAAACTGCTGGGAAAACTGGAAAATAATATGGCAAAAACGAGGCACAGACCAATATCTCACACCTTATACCAAGATAAGGTCAAAATATGATTTTGACATAAAGGGTGATATCATAAGCAAATCAAGAGAACAACTACTGTCAGATATATGGAGAATTTATGACCAAACAAGAGATAGAAAACGTGAAATACAAAATGGATTTTAAAATTTTGCACAAACAAAACCAAAGCAACCAAGATTAGAAAGAAAGGAGAAAGCTAGGAAACAATTTTTATAGGCAGCATTAAAGGCCTCATTTCTCAAATATGAAGAGAGCTAAGTCAAATTTATAAGCATACAAGTCATTCCACAATTGATAAATGGATATAAACAAAGGATATAAACAGGTAGTTTTCAGAGGAAGAAATTAAAGCTATCTATAATCATATGAAGTACTCTAAATCACTACTAAGGAAACGCAAATTAAAACTACTCTGAGGTACTACCTCACACCTATCAGACTGGCTAATACGACAGAAAAGAAACATAATAAATGCTGGAGAAGATGTGGGAAAATTGGAATACTAATGCATTGCTGGTGGAGTTATGAATTGATCCAACCTTTAAGTGCAATTTGGAACTATGTCCAAAGGATTATAAAACTGTGCTTACCATTTGATCCAGCAATATCACTACTAGTTCTGTATCCCAAAGAGATCATAAAAAAGGGAAAAGGAACCACATGTACAAAAATATTTACAGAAGCTCTTTTTGTGGCAGCAATGAATTGGAAATTGAGGGAATGCCCATCAATTTAGGAATGGTTAAACTAGTTGTCATATATGAATATAATGGAATACTACTGTGCTGTAATAAATGAGCAAGTGGATTTCAAAAAGAACCTGGAAAGATTTACATGAACTGATGCTGAATGAAGTGAGCAGAACCAGGAGAACATTGTACATAGCAAACCCAACATTGTGTGATGATCAACTATGATAGACAGCTCTTCTCAGCACTACAACGATCCAAGACAACTGCAAAAGACTCATCATGGAAAATGCTATTCACATCCAGAGAAAGAACTAGATAGAGTCTGAATGCAGATTGAAGAATACTATTTTCACTTTTTTTTTCTTCTCATAGTTTTTCTTTTTTGTTCTGATTCCTCTTTCACAACACGACGAATGGGGAAATATGTTTAACATTATTACACATATATAACCTGTATCAGATTGCTTGCTGTCTTGGGGAGGGAAGGAGGGAGGCAGAAAAATTTGGAACTCAAAATCTTATAAAAACAAAATATTATTTACAAAAATATTTTTAAAAAAGAAACTAGAACCCAACAATATATTGTTTACTAGAAACATACTTAAAACATAGAGACATATTCAATTAAAAGAAGAGGTTAAAGCAAAATCTATTATGCTTCAACCAAAGTAAAAAAGGCAGGAATAAGCAATCATGATCTCAGACAAAACAAAAGCAAAAACAGACCAAATTAAAAGGGAAGCAGGGAATTATATCTTGTTAATAGGAACCATATATAATAAAGTAGTATCAATTCTAAACATATACACACCAAATAGCATACCATCTAAATTCTTAAAAGAAAAGTTAATTACAAGAGGAAATAGGCAGTAAAACTGTACTAGAGCAGAACGCTGACATTCTTCTTTCAGAGCTAGATAAATCTTAACCATAAAATAAACAAGAAACTAGTCAAGGAAATAAACAGAATCCTAGAAAAGTTAGATATGATATTTCTCTGGAGAAAATGGAATGGAAATAGAAAAGAACAGCTGGACATGGCACCTCCACAAAAATTAACAATGTATTAGGTCACAGGAATCTCACAACCAAATGCAGAAAAGCAAAAATATTAAATACACTGCTTTAAGATGCATTACATTGTAAAAAAAAAAAAAAAAAGGGAACAAAATTCTATTTAATAAAAGGCTGTGGAAACATAGATTAGAAACTAATTGGAAACTAAATAATCTAATCTTAAAGAATAAATGGATCAAAGAACAAATCATAGAAATAATAATTTCACTAAAGAGAATTAAAACAACGAGACAATGTGGGAAAGTCAAAGCAGTACTTAGGGGGAAAATTATATCTCTAGATGTGTATATCAATAAAAGAGAGACTGAGCACATCAATGAATTGGGCATGCAAGTAAACTAGAAAAAAAGAACAAATTTAAAATCCCTAATTAAGTAATCCTGAAAATCAAAGAAGAAATTAATTAAAAGTGAAACGAAAAACAATACTATTGAAATAATAAATAAAACTAGAAGCTGGTTTAATGGGGGGGGGGAACAAAATAGATGAACTATTAGTTAATTTGATATTTAAAAATATGAAAGAAAACTAAATTACTAGAATCAAAAATTAAAAGAGTGAATGTACCATCAATGAAGACGAAATTAAAACTATTAGGAGTTATTTTGCTCAACTGTATGCTAGTAAAATTGACAATTTTGTGTGGAATGGATGAGTATATACAAAATATAAACTTTTCAAACTAACAAAAGATGAGTAGAATATTTAAATAACCCTATTTTAGAAAAAAAATTCTGAAGCCATCAAATAGCTCCCTAAGAAAAAATTCCCAGATGAATTCACAAGTGAATTCTACTAAACATTTAATCTAATACTATATAAATTATTTGAAAAAATAGGCAAAGAAGTCCTAAAAATTCCTTTTATGATACAAATGTTCTGATACCTAAACCAGGAAGACCAAAGCACAGAAAGAAAACTACAGTATATACCAATTTCATAATAAACACCAATATAAATATTTTAAATAAAATGCTTGCAAGGAAATTACAGCAATACATCACTGAGATTATAACAATGACAAGGTGGAATTTATACTAGGAAGGCAGGGCTGGTTCAATATTAGGAAAACTGTAAGCACAATTGACCATATCAACAATTATAACAGCAAAAATCATGATTGTCTCTACAGATGCAGAAAAAGCTTTTGACAAAATACAACATTCATTCCTATTAAAAACCCTAAAAACCACAGCAATCCATGGAACCTTTCTTAAGATGATAAAGTGAGTATCTATCTAAAAACATCAGCAAACATTATTTGTAACAGGAATAAATTTGAAGCATTCGCAATAAGACTAGAGGGTCAAGCAAGGATGTCCATTATCACCAGTATTATTTAATATAGTACTAGAAATCCAGACTATAGAAATGAAACTAGAAAAAGAAATGGAAGGAATTAAAATAGGCAATAAGAAAATAAAACTTTCATTCTTTGCAGATAACATGATGAGAATCCTAGAGAATCAACTAAAAAACTATTTGAAACAATTAACAATTTCAGCAAATTTTCCAGATACAAAATCAACCAACAAAACTCAGCAGACAATATAAGAACAATAACGGCAGACAATATATGATACTTGGGGTTTATCTGCCAAGACAAATTATGTGAACACAATTATGTGAACACAATTGCAAAACACTTTTCACACAAAGCACATAGATCTAAATAATCAGAGAAATAAAATTGCTCATGGGTAGGCTGATAAAATAAAAATGACAATTTTACTTACATTAATTTACTTAATCAGTGCCATACCAATCAGACTACCAAAGAACTGTTTTATAGAGCTAGAAAAAACAGTAACAAAATTCATCTGGAAGAATAAAAGGTCAAGAATATCAAGGTAATCAATGAGAACAAATGTGAAGGTGGCCTAGCAGTACCAGATTTCAAACAATATTTAAAAACATTAATTATCAAAACAATTTGGTACTGCAAAGAAATAGAGTGGTGGATCAGCTAAATTGATTAGGTACACAATACACAGTAGTAAATGACCGAAGTAATGCAATGTTTGATAAACCCAAAGACCCAAACTTTTGGGGTAAGAGCTCAACATTTGACAAAATATGAAACTGAAAGGCTGTTTGACAGAAGCTAGGCATAGACCAATATCTCACACCTTATACCAAAATAATGTCAAATTAAATACATGATTGGGACATAAAAGGTGATACAGGAAGTAAACTAGGAGAGCATGGAAAAATGTAACTGTCGGATCTATGAAAAATGTAAGAATTTATGACCAATCAAGAGATAGAGACAATTATGGGAAGTAAAATAGATAATTTTAATTACATGATATCAAAAAGTTTTTGCATAAATAAAATCAATACAGCCAAAATTATATGGAAAACAGGAAACTGGGGGGGGAAGCAGTTTATTACACTTCACTTATAAAAGTCTTGTTTCTCAAATATAATAGGGAATTGTGTCAAGTTTATGAGAATAAGAGCTATTCCTCAATTGATAAAAATGGTCAAAGGACATGAACAGGCAGTTTCCAGAAAAAATCAAAGCTATCAATATTCACCAAAAAAATGCTCTTAATCACTATGGATGAGAGAAATGAAAAATAAAACAACTCAAGATAAATTAATAATAATAATAATAAAATAAAAAATAAAACTTCCGCTAAGATACCACCTCAAACCTAACAAATTGGCTATTACAATTGGCTAGAACAACAACTGCTGGAGAGGATGCGGAAAAACTGGAACACTAATGCACTGTTGGTGGAGTTTTGAATTAGTCCAACCAGAGAACAATTAGCAAGTACATCCAAAGGATTATAAAACTGCATACCCTTTGATCCAGCAATGCCACTGCTAGGTCTATATTCCAAAGAGTTCTAAGAAAAGGAAAAAGGACCTATTTGTACAAAAATTTTTATAGCAGCTCTTTTTGTAGTGGCAAAGAAATGGAAATCAAGGAGATGCCTACTGGGAATGGCTGAACAAGTTGTGGTATGATTTTGATGGAATAAAATTGTGCTGTAAGAAATAAAGATCAGGATGATTTCAGAGAAACCTGGGAAGACTTGTATAAAGTGATGCAAAGTGAAATGAGCAGAGCCAGGAGAACACTGTACACATTAACAGCAACACTGTAAGGAGGATCAACTGTGAAAGACTTAGCTATACTAATTAATACAATGATTCACAACAATTCCAAAGGACCCATGATGAAAAATGCTCTCTACCTCCAGGGAGAGAATTAATGAACTCTGAATGCAGATTAAGGCATACTTTTTTTTACTTTATTTTTATTATTTTGTTTATATTTTCTTTTGCAACAAAGCTAATATTTGATATGACATCACATATAATCAAAATCAAACTGCTTGCCTTCTCAAGAAGAGAGGGGCAGGAAAGGGAGAATTTGGAACTAAAAATTTTTTAAATGGTAGTTTTAAAAAATTTTGCATGTAATTGGGAAATACTTAACAAAACAATTAAAATCATTTAAAAAAACAACCCTGCTGTAGCTCAGAACTTCTGAGCTCAAGTGGTATTCAAACTCCAAACCTCAAGGATTACTGCCATATACTACCACTCCTGGCCCATCCAACTATCCAGTTCTTTGCAATCTGGCTACTATGCCAAACAGACAAAAAAAAATTACTCTAAGATCATCCAAAAAAGAAAAAACTGAACTAAACCACATCTGGACACCTGATTTGTCTTACAAAATTCCTTCTATGCCCTTTGAAGATATTCTATTAAACTTCTATGTCTTTTCCTGTAGGATTATACAGTGTAAGTTATTTTTTGTTTTAAGTCTTTATCTTTTGCCTTTTGGAGTGTCATATTCCAAAAATTCTCTTTAGCAGTGGCAACTGTCTAGTTTGTGTGACTTTAACTATGGTTCCTCAGCATTTGAACTTTTCTCTTTCTGGCTGCTTGCAATATTTTTTCTTTGAATTTTGACTCTGACAATCCAGGTAATTTTCATTTGGGAGATTTTTCAGGAGGTAACTGGTAGGTTGTTTATATTTTCAATTTGTCCTTTGATTCTTTGGGCAATTTCATTTATGATTTCCAAAAATATGTCACCTAAGCTTTTTCTTTGTGTTCAAATACAGCAATACAATTTTTTAAATCAGAGACACTTCACATTTTATAAAAAAGTTCTCAATTCAATGATTTTTTAAAATATACTTCTTGTGTCATGGAGTCACTGATTTCTGTTTAGCCCACTCTACTTTCCAAAATCATCAAGGTCAGCTACTGCTCTGATGGTAAATTATTTAACTCAAAAATACTACAAGCCATAACTAAAGTGTAGGGATGATTGGTGCATCATTTTTATTTATAGATATTTGTGCATTTAATGCAGCCTCTGTAGCTGAGAGGCAACAAAGTTTGGATCAATTCTCTGCTGCTTATGCTAATTTTGGCCTAAGAATTAACACTAAGAAAACAGAGACACTCCACTAGCCAGCACTACACCACCCATACATCAAACCATCAGTTAAAGCAAATGAGGAAATTTTGAATACTGTGGATAAATTAAATGTCGAGTTTGATGTATGCATTGCCAGAGGCTCCAAAGGAAAGTGGGAGAGAAGAAATATCTAACTGCCTATCAGAGCTATTGTGCTGACCTCATTATTGTATGCCTGTAAAACTCAGACAATCTAACAGAAATATGGAAAGAAACTGGATCACTTCCATTTGAATTATCTTAGGAAGATTCTGAGGATCACCTGGCAAGATAAGGAAGTAGACACTGGAGTCCTTTCTTGAGCTAAACTGCCAAGCATTCAAACACTACTGCAGAGAGCCCAACTCTGTTGAGCTGACCACACTGTTCAAATGCCAAACACACATTTGCCTAAAACATTATTTTATGGAGAACTCACCCAAGGCAGGTGCTCACATGAAGCTTCAAATTAAGCAAAGCCAAAACACACTTAAGGTCTCTCTAAAGAACTTTAGAATCAAGTGCATGACACAGAAGACATTGGCAAAGGATTCCCCAATTTGGTGTACCTATGTCAAAGAAGGTGCTGTGCTCTATGAGCAAAGCAGAATTGCAATAGCTCAAAATGAAATGTGCAAATTTAGAGACATCAGCATTCCAAATGTTCATATGAACTATTTGTGCTTGACCTGTGGTAAAGCTTTTCAAGCTTGTATTGATCAGATCAGCTGCAGTCAGATGGAGTACCTTGATTCCAACATAGTGATGCCATTTTGGTCTTCTTCAAGGACAAAGAAAAACCAATCAATTTCCAAGGAGCCTATTTCTTGGGTAAGGCTTACCATTTTTTTGTAGTAAGATATTAATTCTCCTTCCAAGTCTTTTCCTCAATAGCTTTAATTTCATTTCTTGTTTCACTTCTGTTAAATGTTCTTTATAGTCTTTGTAGCCAAGCTATTTTCATTCCTGAGGTTTTTTTGTTTTTGTTTCCTTTTCTTCTTTGTCTTCTTTTCTTCAACTTTGATAATTATTAGCCCAAAATACTTCTTCAGTATATTTCTTCTTCTGTTTACTCACATATTTAGCCTTAGTTTTTGACCTGAGATTTATTTCCAGGACCAGCCTCCTCTGTCCTCACCTCTCTACTTCCCTCACTCATAGATGAATGCACGAATATGCATTTAGGCCCTGTTTGGTCCACATATCACTTTTCAGGGTTCCAGCTGTTGGCTTCTACTTCCCTTGGTATGTCTGCATGTGTTGGTAGCCTTCATTGTTCTTGGTTAGAATTCTATAACTGACTGCCCCTGGTCAGGGTCTTGGGTAATATTTTTGTCCTCTCAATGAAGCTTCCATGATCAGGGCTGCCTCTTTTGTGTTTCCTGGGGGCTTTGGGTCTCAGGACCCAAATAGTCAAGGTGCTGCTGTAGTTAGCTGCCCCCAATGCCCTGAGGGTTTCCATCAGGACACTGTGATCTACAAAGATATTATAATCATGACACTGACTCTTTTGTTGCCTGGTCCAGTCACTCAATTAGTCTTGCTTCCTTGGAATTTTCCGGGTCAGAGTGCTACTGAAGTAGTCTAGTACTGATCGTCTGTGATTTAACTGTACTAATTCTGGCTTTTTAGAAAGACTTCTCTTTCAGTGACAGCTCTTGGCTACATGGTTGTTTTGTTCATTCTTGGGTTGGACAAAGGAATTTATGGAAGGTTCTCTTTGGATTTTTGGTCACTGTTTTATCTGGTGTTCTTTTTAGATCACTAATAGAGTAAAAATGGGAGAGGAAGGCTCCTCTGTACCTTTCACTAGGCCACTATAACTGGAAGTGAGGCCACTAGACCTGGTAATTAAGAGATCAATGGAAGGGATAGAGCCAAGATGGCTAAGTGGTAGGAAGCAACATGGAAGCAATGAACTCCCCCAAAAAGACTTTCAAACAGATCTAGAAAATGCACTAGACCAAATCCTGATGGAGAAATCCAGAAAAAATTACAGGCAGTCATTTGGCCAGCTCTACTAAGTAAAAAAAGAAATACAGAGTGGTCTGCACACAATGAGGACAAAGTGTGGCCAGGAGCATGCAACAGGCAACACTCTAATACCCACAGAGAGGCTATGCAACAGGGCAAGAGGAGGTTCCAGATCCATAGCAGGCTATCACCAAATGCACATTGGGATACTGTGACAGTTACAGTTGTGAACTGGCAGCCTTGTCATTCACTACCCTTTGGCTCACAAATCCTGAGCAGACCAGAAGAAAACTTGCACACAGGCATGATGTTCCCAGGTAGGGAGGCCGTGGGTGGTTTACAGAAAATGAGGAAGTTCGGAAGTCAGCAGCAAAGTAATGTGGTTCAGACTTCAGGTGCAGAGCAGGATCTCATTTCCAGCATTTGATCCAACTTGCAGAGGAATAGCTAGGCCAAGAATCACAGAACAAAAGGGAGCCTACAATGCTATTACTATGAACCAACAGAATTTTTCAGCTGACTGATAGGGGCTGAATCCAGCAGCAGTCTACTATTGCTCAAACCCAAACTAGGTCATGAATGTAAAGAGTTTAGGCCAGAAGGGCAGCAATCCCAGTTTATCCTGGATCGTAACAGTATGAGAGCACTGACAGCTTGCAGGTCCCCAGGCTGTCCCTGAGAACCTAGAATAACAATAGTCAATGGCCTAACAAAGCAGCAACATGACCAGACCGGATGTTCCCCCAAGAAGCGCCAAAAAGACCAGCCCTAACACTGAGTCTGCAGTCAGTAAGTAGGCTGGAAGAATGAGAAAAAAAACAACCATAAAAAGCTATGAAACTGAAGACAAAAACCCATAAGAAGAGAATGACTCCAAAATATCTATAAGCAAAGGCTCAGAGAAAAACAGCTTGGGCACAAATTCAATTAAAATGCCTGCAAGAAATGAAGGAAGAGGGGGGCGGAGCCAAGATGGCGGAGTAGAAACACACAAATACGCTAGCTCCGAACCCACAGCCCATGAAATATCCGTAGTAAAGAGCCGCCAATAAATTCGGGAGCAGGAGAAGCCACATAATAGTGGAACGGATAAGATTTCTGTTCCAGAGGGACCTGCAAACCTCTCACAAAAGGTCCGTCACGCTGCGGAGGTGGAGCCCAGCCCAGCCCTGCCCCGGCCCCGGCACCGAGAGGAGAAGATCCGAGCGGACTTCAGGGACGGGATCTCCAGCGGCCACGCGGGTCCCTCCACCCACAGGTGACGGGGGTCGGTGAGAAGGTCTCTTTGGTGGGTCGAGAGGGGAGTGGGGTGCCCCCATACTCAGGCCCCCTCGGAAGGCAACAACGGAGGCGGGAGCAGACCAGGGCTCCCCAAGCAGGCAGGAGCCCAGATCCATTGTTGAAGGTCTCTGCATAAAACCCCTGAGGGAACTGAGCCTGTGAGGCGGCCCTGCCCCCACCTGAGCACCTGAACTTAATCTCACACTGAATAGCAGCCCTGCCCCCTCCCAAAGCCCTGAGGCTGGGAAGCAGCATTTGAATTTCAGACCCCAAGAAATCACAAAACAAAACCAAAAGAATGAAAAAATGGAAGATAATGTGAAATATCTCGTTGGAAAAACAACTGACCTGGAAAATAGATCCAGGAGAGACAATTTAAAAATTATGGGCCTACCTGAAAGCCATGATCAAAAAAAGAGCCTAGACATCATCTTTCATGAAATTATCAAGGAAAACTGCCCTAATGTTCTAGAACCACAGGGCAAAATAAATATTGAAAGAATCCACCGATCACCACCTGAAAAAGATCCAAAAAGAGAAACTCCTAGGAACATTGTGGCCAAATTCCAGAATTCCCAGGTCAAGGAGAAAATATTGCAAGCAGCTAGAAAGAAACAATTCAAGTATGGTGGAAATACAATCAGGATAACACAAGATCTAGCAGCTTCTACATTAAGGGATCGAAGGGCATGGAGTAGGATATTCCAGAAGTCAAAGGAATTAGGACTAAAACCAAGAATCACCTACCCAGCAAAACTGAGTATAATACTTCAGGGCAAAAAATTGTCTTTCAATGAAATAGAGGACTTTCAAGCATTCTTGATGAAAAGACCAGAGCTGAAAAGAAAATCTGACTTTCAAACACAAGAATCAAGAGAAGCATGAAAAGGTAAACAGCAAAGAGAAGTCATAAGGGACTTATAAAAGTTGAACTGTTTACATCCCTACATGGAAAGACAATATTAGTAACTCTTGAAACTATTCAGTATCTGGGTACTTGGTGGGATTACACACACACACATGCACACGCACACACTCATAGAGACAGAGTGCGCAGAGTGAATTGAATAGGATGGGATCATATCTTAAAAAAAAAAATGAAATCAAGCAGTGAAAGAGAAATATATGGGAGGAGAAAGGGAGAAATGGAATGGGGCAAATTATCTCTCATAAAAGAGGCAAGCAAAAGTTTTTTTTTAGTTTGGGGAAAAAGAGGGGAGGTGAGAGAAAAACATGAAGCTTACTCTCATCACATTCCACTAAAGGAAGGAATAAAATGCACACTCATTTTGGTATGAAAACCTATCTTACAATACAGGAAGGTGGGGGACAAGGGGATAAACAGGGTGGGGGGGACGATGGAAGGGAGGGCATGGGGAGGAGGGTACAATTCGAGGTCGACACTCACAGGGAGGGACAGGATCAAAAGAGAGAATAGAAATAATTGGAAGCAGGACAGGATGGAGGGAAATATAGTTAGTCTTATATAACACGACTATTATGGAAGTCATTTGCAAAACTACACAGATTTGGCCGATATTGAATTGCTTGCCTTCCAAAGGGAGGGGGAGGGGAGGGAGGGAGGAAAAGAAGTTGCAACTCAAAGTTTTAGGAATAACTGTCAAGTACTGTCCTTGCCACTAGGAAATAAGAAATACAGGTAAAGGGGTATAGAAAGTTATTTGGCCCAACAGGACAGAGGAGAGGATGGAGACAAGGGCAGAGAGGAATGATGGAGAAGAGAGCGGAGTGGAGATGGGGGCAATTAGAATGCGCGGTGTTTTGGGGTGGAAGGAGGGGACAAGGGGGGACAAAATTTGGAGCCCCAAAATTCTGTGAAAATGAATGTTAAAAGTGAAATATAAAAAAAAAAGAAAAAGAAATGAAGGAAGAGTTAAAATAAAATTTTGTTTTGTAGATGGAATGAGTATTTGAAGGGGAAAAAAAAGAAATAAGAGTCATGAAAGAAAAGTGGAAAAAGAACAGTTTGGTACAAAAGGTGCAAAACCTTACCCAAGCAACAATTTCCCTGAAAATTAGACCAGACCAAATAGAATCTATGAACCTATGAAGGCAACAAATAATATTAAAACAATGTCAAAAGGCTGGAAAAAATATAACTAGGACTGAACTGGCAAGGAGAAAAACATTTTTAAATTACTGAATTATCTGAATACCATGACTTTAAAAAGCCTAAAAATCCTATTAAAAGCAATCTCAAAAGAAAACTTTCCAGATCCCTTAGATTCAGGAGAAATTAAAAATTGGAAAAATCCAGGTGTCACTTCTTGAAAAAAATTCCCAAAATGAAAACCCCCAAGAACATCACAGCCAAAATCCAGAGCTTCTAGGACAAAGAAAAAATATGCAAGAAGCTAGAAAGAATGAATTCAAATACAGAAGAGCCATAGTTAGCAATCATCACTATAAAGGACTGGCAAATTTGGAGCATAAGTTATCTTTCATCTGATATAGCTCTTTCTTTTCTGCAATATTCAGAAGGAAAATTTGGCTTACAGCTAAGGAGAACTTGTCCACCAAAACTGAGTATGATGTTACAGGGGATAAAAATGGACCTTTAATGAAACGGGGAACTTCCAAGCATTCCTATTGAAAAGATGAGAGATGCATAGAAACGTTGAAGTTCAAACACAAAAATGAAGAGAAATATGAAGAGTTACATGAATGAAACATGAATGAACATTAAGATATAAAAGAACTGAAAGAGAGCAGAAGAATAGACTGGGCAAGGAAAGGAGGAGAAACAAGAAGGGAAAGGAAAAGGACGTTAGGGGAAATTGTGTTATATAATAGGGTGCTCAAGCAGACATTTCTATAAATAAGGAGAAGAGGGTAGAAAGGAAGAGCTGACACCTGAACCTCACTCTCATCTGAATTGGTCAAAGGAAGAAATAATACACACGTGCACACAAAACTGAATAAAAACATACATACTCTTCTCAGTGCCATTACCAATCATAATGCCAAAAGTGTTATAACATGCTACCGTATGTCCTGAGAGAAGAACTAAGAATGCATAGTGAGACAAAATATTTTTGAACATGGCTAACATGGGAAGTTGTTTTGATCAACTATACATGTTTTGAGTAACAAAGTAATTTTTGTTTTGTTTTGTTGTTTAACTTGTGTTCTCAAATGATGGGGAAGAAAAGTGAGGAAATAGATTTTGGTTGATTACAACAAAATATTTTTTAAAGCTTCCTAAAAAAAATTGGTAATTTTGAAAAAAGTCATTTCAGTCAAACAATGAGGCCAGAATCCAGATCACAGAGGATTTAGAAACAAAGGAGAAGAGAAGTCAAAATGCCAATGGCATATGGCATTTTAAAGGAGATTAGATACCAAGAGAAACAAAGATACAGGACAACAGTGGGGATGGTGGGATCTAGAGAGGGTTTTTAAAGATAGGGAACACTTGGTTGTGTTTGTAAGTAGCAGAGAAATAGCCAAAATGCAGGAGACATTGAAGATTAGAGAATGGGGGTGATAGTGAAGTCTGCTTCTACACTGCTAAAGAAGACAGAAGGGAGGGGAACAAAGGGATCACTAAGGGGTTTCCCTTAGTAAGAAGAAAAGGGCCACTTCATCATCAGAGGCTGGAGTAATGAGTACAGTAAGGGACAATCCCAGAGGCATATGAATTAGGAAGGAGAGATGAGCAACTAATCATGAGTGAACGGTCTCAAATTTGTCAGTGAAGTAAAAGGTGAGGACCTCAGCAGAGTGTAAAGTGAAAGAGTGGCAAAGGAACCTCAAGGAGAGAAGTAAAGTTTTGCAAAAGTTGCTTTGATGATACGGAATCAATTAGGAAGAAATAATAGAAGTGCCTTGCTGCAGTAAGGATCCAATTGAGATTAATTAGAACTAAAATTTTCGTGGCCCTAGTCAATAGTTTCAGTAGATATTCCAATTCTCATTCAGCAGCACATGAGCAGAAGAAAAATCGATGGCAACAAGGTTTTACTGGAGAAAGAACAGGGAAAAAATATAGTGCAGACTTGCTATAAACCCAAATGGGATATACTGAAAACACAAATGCAAAACTAGTTATCATCTCAGTCTTCAGTTAGAGAACTTACATAAAAATACTTTTTAGGAAAGCGCTAAACTACACAAGTTGCCTTAAAATTTAAACAAAATTTCCTTAAAATTTAAACAAACTATGGTTGTTGGATAGGTCACTTCTGGAAAGCAAGATGATGGAGTAAGCAGTAAATTGCTGTAGCTCTCCCATATTCACCTCCAATCATAAAATAGCACCCCAAAACAAATCTTGGAACAGCAAAGTTAGCAGAAAGACAAAGTGGAGTTCTCTTTTAGCTTGGAAGATTTGGAGGATAGGCAATATCTCACTTGGGTAAAAAGGGCAGGAAGCATCCCAGTAAGCCCCACCTCAGCAAACCAGCATGAGATCCCAGACTGGTGGAACAGACAAATGCCAACACCAGCACCTCTCATATGCCTTAGCATAGTTAGAGGAACGGGGAAAACTCCAGCTCTGAGAATCACCACATGCTGCAACACAGCTCTGGGCAAACAGACATCCTCCAGTGCAACAAGAAAGTAGGTCAGACCTCCACATTCTTCAGTGTAGCTCTAGGCAAACAGGCATTCTCCAGCATGAGAGGAAAGTACAGCAGACCTCCACATGCTTCAGCACAGCCTCCGGCAAACAGGTACCCTATGATGGCCAGATCTCCACAGGCTTAAGTGTAGGCCCAGGGAAAATGTAGAAAAATCCCACCAAGCCTCAGCACATGCTACACACAACCAGTAGGACCCCAGCTCAGCATCAGGTAAGCTGCAAGACTCCTATAGCCTCCAACAGTACCAATCAACCCCCAGTACCTGGGCCTCAGGGCAACAACATCAGAACAGCACCAGTTAAACATCCAGGGCCTACAGCCACTGCCACAAGAAACATGACACAGAGCCCCTACCACAATGGGAGAAGAGTTCAAATTTAAAAGGAAAAAGGCCAAAGAAATGATAAGGAAAAACAACAAAAAAAAGAATGTGGCCATAGAAAGCTCAGAAGACAACAACAATGTTAAAATCCACCAAAGTGAAACAGGAAATGGTCTCAAACCCAGAAAGAACTTATGAAAAAGGAGCTTAAAAATCACATAAGAGAGGTAGAAGAAAAATTTGGAAAAGAGAGTATTGGAAGAGAATTATGAAAAAAGAGACAACAGCTTGGAAAATCACTTAAAAAGTAAAATTGGTGAAATGCAAAAGGAGATACAAAAATCCACTGAAGAAAACAACTCCTTAAAGAGAACAACTGGCCAAATGGAAAAGAATGTAAAAAAGGTAACTGAGGAAAACAACACCTTAAAAGTTAGAACTGGGCAAGCAGAAGCAAAGGACTCTTTATGAGATATCAAGAATCAATCAAACAAAATCAAAAGAATGAAAAAATTGAAGAAAATGTAAAAATATCTCATAGGAAAAATATGACCTGGAAAACATATCCAAAAGAGACAGTATCAGAAACACTGGACTACCTGAAAGTCATAATCAAAAGGAGGAACTGGACAGCATCTTTCAGAAATTTTCAAGGAAAATTGCCCTGATTTCCTGGAACCAGAGGGCAAATAGACATTGAAATACACTGATCACTTCGGGGAAGAGATCCCAAAATAAAAACCAAAAGGAACATTACAGCCAAATTTCAGAACAATTAGGTCAAAGGAAAAATACTAGATATGTCCAGAAAGGAACAATTCAAACATTAAGGAGTCACAATCAGAATTACATAGGACTTAGCAGCTGCAACATTAAAGGACCAGAGGTAATGGAACTTATTATTCTAGAAGTCAAAGGAGCTAGGAATACAACCAAGAATCACTTACCTAGCAAAATGCTTAACCTCAAGGGGGAAAACAGTCATTCATTGAAATAGAGGGATTTCAAGATTTCAAAAGGAGAAGACCAGAACTAAACCAAAAAACTGACCTCCAATATCAAGACCCAAGAGAAACATAAAAAGGTAAAAAAGGTAAAAGGACCCACATGTACAAAAATATTTACAGCAGCTCTTTTTGGGGTGGCCAAGAACTGGAAATTGAGGGGATGCCCATCAACTGGGGAATGGCTGAACAAGTTGTGGTATATGAATGTAATGGAATCCTATTGTGCCATAAGAAATGATAAACAGACAACTTCAGAAAAACCCAGAAAGACTTAGATGAACTGATGAGTGAAGTGAGCAGAGCCAGGAGAACATCGTACACATTAAGAGCCACAGTGTTCGATAACTGATTTGATAGACATAGCCCTTCTCAGAAATGCAAGGACCTAAAACAATTCCAAAGGACTCATGATGGAAAATGTCATCCACATCCAGAGAAAGAATCATGGAGTCTGAATGTAGACAGAAGCAGACTATTTTCTTTTTTGTTTTATTTTGTTTTCTTTCTTATGGTTGCTCATATTCATTATAATTCTTCTATGCAACATGACTAAAGTGAAAATGTGTTTAAAAGGAATGTATGTGTAGAGCCAATATCAGATTGCACGCTCTCTTGGAGAAAGAGGAGTGGGGAGGAGAAAATTTAAAATTTATGGAAGTGAATGTTGAGAACTAAAAAAAATTTTTTTTAAAAAGGTAAAAAAAGAAAAGGAAAACACATTCAAAATTACTTATAATTAGAAAAATATAAATTAAAGCTACTGTGATATAAATTAAATTATAAATTAAAAGCAAGCCAACTCACATCACCGGCAGAGATGGCAAAAGAGGAAAATGACAAATTTGGAAGGGACTGTAGAAAAACAGGTACTCTAGTGAACTGCCAATGGAGCTATTAGTTGGTCTAGTCCTTCGGGAAAGCACCCTTTGACTCAGCTAAATCATTACTAATCTGATATTTTAAAGAGATCAAAGAAAGAGGAAAAGGATCTTTATGTACAAAAATATGATTAGCAGCTCTTTTTATGATAACCAAAAAATGGATAGTAAGGTGTTGTATTTCAATGAGAAGAAGCTAAATAAAACTGCTATAGATAAATGTAAGGAATATTATTGTGCCATAAGAAATGATGAATTGGAGAGACCTCTATGAACTAATATGGAGTGAAGTGAGCAGAACTAGGAGAACAATTTATAGAAGGTGAAAAACAACTTTGAAAAACTTTAGAACTCTCATCACATTTGGCTGTATTGAATTCACACCAAGAGAGATTAAAAACAACCCACAGCGTATGTTAAACTATCCACGTTAGTGTATTGCTAATGTATTTTTGCTTAATTTGAAGATCTTTCCCAACCATTAATAGGCCCATATGACCTGCTTAAATCACATGGAAGCCTAAGTCACATGTGGTGGGAGGAGCTTGCTGAACAGGTGAAACAGGAAAGGTAGAGCAGAGCTGGGAGGAAGTTGATGAGACCAGTTAGGGTGGAGGAGAGCGAGCACAGGCAGGCACAGCTAGTGTTGTGAGTGTTTGTTTGTAGGAAGGTCCCAGGTGGGGGGATGACTTGGGAATGGCATTGTCCCCTGCAGTGCTAATGTGTATTGACTTCTTGGTTACTATGATGGACTTGGCTTTCTGGTGTTGGAATTCAGCTTTCTGGTGTCTAAATAAATGTTTTTCTTTTGCCTTCCATATGGAGAGTCTTTTATACTTTGCAATTCAGAACTATGCCAGCATACTCATAGTCGCCATTAGTGCTGTGAATATTGCCTTCAAGATATAGTTAGCTATCCACATAAAACCAGTACAGTTCCTGTCACATCTCAACCAAAGTTTTCTAGAGAAGAACTAAAACAATCTTAAAACAATTAAGAGAACTAGAGAACCATAACACAAATATTAATATCATAAAACCATATGAGCAGTCTCCTTAAAAAACAGAGAAATTAGGGAATACGGCCACAGCAGGGACACAGAATCACAACCTACCTCACCAGTGTGTAGGAATAGTTGCAGGATCCCTAATCTTCAACAATATCCCTCCAGTGCCCCTCCTGATGTCCACATAAAACTAGTACAACTCTTACCACAGATGCTTAAAACATGTATAGAGATATTTACTTATTACAACATCTGAAAGTATTACCAAAAATAATTTCTAGCATAGAGAAACATACATACCTCTTTTGTCTGATTTGCCTTGGCAACTGCCTCCTGTGTTAAGCGTTCCTGAACTAAAATGCGAATTGCCTAGTAGATTAAAAAAAAACTTGTTAATCCTTCTGTTTACATAGATGGATAAATTAAATCACATCCTTTTTCTTCTATGACTCAGTATTACAAGGATACCCAACGGTATAAGTTAGAATTCACCAATGTTGAGAATAAAGGGTTACAATATGTAGTTTAAGTTCTCATCTCCATCCTCACCTCACTACCTGCCCTCAAACTACTCTCCCCCTTTCCACCACCATCCTTAAAGCACAAAAAACTGTTGCTGCTGTGAAGATATTTTTCTCTAGTTTTGATTAAAGATGCCTTTTATGTATCTTAAAAATTATTTCAAAGAACGTATTACATTTAACCACATGTTAAAATAATTCAAAACAACATTTTTCATCATACTTTTTTCAGGCAAAGAATGAAACTATAAAGGGTAACATACAGACCTAAGGACACACTGGCTACCCCACCACAAGATGAGTTCTTAAATATAAACGTAATAGTTGTTCATCTCAGGACTCCAACACATCTATTCCTATACACAGAAAATCTTCTTTACTGATTAGTGGTCTTGTTTCCAAGATACAAAGTATGCTACACCAAAGTAGGACCATGTACTATATCTTGTGTATGTATATGTATGCACATATGTATGTATATTTTTTAATTTCATAATATCTGTTTCATATATGTTTTAAGTAAAGAACATCATATATACTTTGCAGAATTATGATATTTTTTAAAAGAAAGATAAACACAGTACTTCTCTCATAATATTAAATTTAGGAATATAAACTGACCTTAAGCATTACCAAGTAATCATCATGACGCTGGATCTGAAGAAGGTTGGCCAAAGCCATTACTCCTGCCTTAAAATCAGGATTATTCACTGTAAAAAAAAGTAGATACAAAAGTTGATTTCATATTCATTTATAAAAGTATAGTAGAGATTGAGATTACTACAAGGCTAAGAACTTAAAAAAAAAAAGGCATATGAAATTTCTTACCCAAGAATGACTCAAAAAAACACAAGAATTTAAAATCCCAGTACCAATAAATATGATGGTAAAACTATCTGCTTTTCTTCAATGATGTTCAGGCATTCAATCTAAAGGACTGGTGAGTAATTTTGATTTTATCCTATGTAATTTTTATTTTTCATTAACATTTCATTCTAGAACGATCAATATAATCTGCAGCTTCTGAGAACCTCAAAAGCTTTATTGTTACTTTAAACAAATGAAAAACTCATAAAAAAGAGGTCAAAAAGTTAGTCACTGGTAGATTATTTTTTAATGAGCTAACTAATTAAAAGCAGACAACAAAACATTTTTAAAAGCAAAGACTAAAAGAGGTTGAAACAGTGAAACCTATCAATGTACCTAAGCAAGAACTGAGTCTCACTAGGTTAAATTATTTTGAATCTAAATATTTTTGTGACAAATAGGAGATGCCAATAATTTTCATCTTGCTTTAACAACAACAATTATAACATAATTAGAGTAATATCACTGAATATGATATTTTCCAGTGTAAGGCTGTTCTGCAAATCTTATCCTTGGGCAATTTTGCATATATATTAGTTTTCCATTAATTTCCCTCTCTCATACTGATATTTTCCTAAAGCGAAAACAGTAATAACATGCAATCATAAAAAATGTTTTGTCTTAATTAGCTCAGACTTATATTCTGAATAGTCTTATAATTAATTGGTATATAATACACTGATTTTAATGAAGCATACATTCTTTAAGTATCCTCCAATCTACCTAAGACAAGAATTTCATTTCCTTTTAGGAAAAAAAAATGGAATTAACCAAATGGAAAGAGTGAAAATCAATTTAAAATGATCGAGTTGAATTTTAAACACTGAAGCTTTATTATTAATACCCCTGAGTATCATTGTAACCATTTAGATTCACCATATAACTGGGTCTTTTCTTTTTAACCCATTCAGTGATTAAGACTTATAGTTGGGTATCCCAGGCATACTATGTACATACATAGCTATATAAGGAAGTCATCTATAAAGCAGAATCCCTTAAATGCACTGGAACCTTGATGTCCATAAACATTATTATGGTACTATTAACTGATTTTAAAAAGGAAGTCTTTCCTTCTAAAATCATGCTCATTTATTTAAAACTTCTTCAGAAAAGTCAGATATATTCATATGTGGATCAATTTATTTTACTTAAAAATAAACATCATTTTTCCTTTTTTACAAAACTGTGACACCATCCTGAGAAAGGGAAATGAATGGAAGCTTATTATATTATAGCCTAAGGATAAGATTTCAGAAAAGAACTGCATTTAAAAAATTCGATTTTAATCTGACGCAAATACTTATTTATCCTAGAACAACTTGGTGTCCATTTGAAGACAACTTCGTTAGTTAAAATAAACCTATATTGAAAGATTTAATTCTAACTAACAGAAAATAAAAACAAAAATATTTTAGCTAAATTTGTAATATCAAACAATCTTCACTCAGTTGTACACTTACCATCCAAGTTTATAAGTGGTTCTACATTTTTAGCTGCATTGTCAGCATTTTTAGCATTATCTGGTGTAGAATCCTTGTATTTGTCAGCTATAAGAAAGGCATAAATTAATTAGTCATGATAGTAGTAATGAGCTAACATAATAATTAAAGTTGAATGCTATATTAGTTTATTTACGATAAGTGAAAAATTATTCTGGAGAAAAAAAATTAAGAGGACAGGTGGTAGACAAATTAAATGCATTTACAATTTGTTCAACATTTACCTCAACCATTCTGATGCCACTTGTTTTTTTAATGCACTAATTTTCAAGGACTCTCACCTAAGAATTTCCTCTTGCTCTTCTTCTTCCACTTTATTAACTACAGCTTATTACCAAGACTTTACTCAATTCAATGACATGTTCTGACAAGCATGATATGAACTGTGTCAACAAATGTGTTTGTATAGCACCCCCAGGACTTTAAGAAGAAACTGCAAAATGGCCTAGCAAAGACATTCAGCTAGATGGTTGGGGTTTAAATCTCAATTAATCCAAAATGGACAGAGATTCCAGAAAAAGACAGGCTGAATCCAAAAACAGTTGCATAGTAATCGTTACCAAGGAAAATTCAACTGCAGCTTCTCAGTGACATGCAGGCAACACTTTTGTTACAGAGTCCAATCTCGCTCACATTGATAGATTTCCAACATAATGTGAATGACATCAACATGGCATATCTACCCACAAACACACACACACACACACACACACACATACACATATATACTTTAAATGCTTTTAACATCTAAAGGTAAAGTCCATTCATTTATTTTAATACCAAAAACCTAAATAATATTTAAATTCAGTCAATAACTGACTTCATTTTTTCACTAAATTCATACAAATACATTCTTGACTCAAGGATATTTCCTAGTTTACCAATGCAGTGGAAGATGAACACCAAGAAACACAGCCACAGCTAGGTACTTCCTTCTCACCTTCCCACTCTGGGAATAGGACTATAGATCATCATACTGCTAGTCTAAATTGAGGATGCTCCTATCTGTCTGAGAGACAGAGCCCCATACAGGAATCTACATGCTAAGGCATAGAGATTAATGAATAATTACCTAGTAACAAGGTGGGAAGTAAGGTCAAATCTTTGAAGATTTTTTTAAATAAGCAAGTTACTTTTCTTGGGATTTAGGTCAACATGTTCTGCAGAATTTTTAACATTTATATGTTGAACAGTATTATGCACTGTTATGTTCTTCTGACTGTGACAGCCACAATGCACGAATTGATTCCAGGTGTCTGGAAACTGTGAACATTTTTTAAATTATATGCACTTTTGAAACATACTACATCACGCCAAAATTACCTTTTCTGAATAGCAGAGTAACTGTCCAAAGGCAATGTTTTGTTGAAATTGTCTGCAAAAAGTGCATTACCTACTTTTAAAAAAATATTACTAAATATATTTATATATATTAATTTAATTATATACATTAATTATCAATCAATTAATAGATTATTAAATTAAATGATTAATAAAATTGCTTATGTAATACTTTATTAATTGATTGGTTAATTAAATATATTAAACTACATTTAAAATATATATTAAGGCCATAAATTTCACAAATAAATTCAATTTGTAAAAGAGACTTCCTTCCAAATTTTAGAAACATTTAATACAGAATTAAATAAAATTACATTCATTTTCTTTCACTAAAATTTTACTTGAAAAGTTGTCTCTTTTCTAAAACTCTGTCAAAACCTCTCAGTAATTCACAAACACAATAATTTATGCCGCCCTAAACATTAGATGGTTTAGAACTACACATTAGGATTTTAGAAAAGGAATGTTTATTAAACGTAAGATTCTAAAATATGCCATCACTGAATACTACACAAACTACAGTGTTCATGAATAGATGATTTCTAAGAAGGAAAAAATGTGTTGAAATATAATTTTAAATTTCTAATAAAATTATTTTTAAGCCATCAACCTTCCCAAGGAAATGAAAAAAAATATTTGCCTCTCACTGCCTGGTATGTGTCTTAAGAAATGGCTATGCAAATCAAACATCACTACATTGCAGACTACGGTTAATAACATAAACAACAAATTAATTAAACCATTCATGTTGCAAAAAATTTGAACCAGATTGTTGCTATTCTAACTGACATAATATACAAAATCAAAGTCTAGGTTAGGCGTGGATAAAGCACTGGGCCTCGAATCAGAAAGACCTAAGTTCAAATTCAGCCTTAGACACTTACTAGCTGTATGACCTTGGTCAAATCACTTTATTGCTGTCTGCTTCAGTTTCCTCAGTTGTAAAATGGGGATATCAATAGTTCCTACCTCACAGGGCTGTTGTAAAGATCAAATGAGTTAATATCTGTACAATGCTTGACACATTCTTAATAAGTGCTTATTCCCGTCTCTCCTTCCCCTTTCATTTAAGAAAGTAATTTGCTTTTTTCCTTGCACAACTTTCCCCTTTACATTATTTGAAAATCATGCAGTATCTGTTACCACTAATAATAATTTAAACTGATTTTTTAAAATTAAGCTAGATTTTTGCCACTAATTCACTTGTTACAAAAAGTTATCCATCAAAAAAATAAAATATTAGCAAATAGGCTAAAGCAACATATTTGAAAGATAATATATACAACAAGGTGACACAGGGGATATAGAGCTGGATCTGAAGTCAAGAAGACGAGTTCAAATCTGGCCTCATACTTAATAATTCTGTGACTTTGGGCAACAAATTCTCTGTTGGCTTAGTTTCCTCCTAAACTGTAAAAGGGGGATGATGATAATATCATCTACTTCCCAGGGCCACTGTGAGGACCAAGTGAGATAATATTTTTAAAGTGCTTGGCATATTGCCTGGCGTATAGTAGGAGTTACATAGAAACGCTTGTTATCATCATCATCATTGTTAATATTATTCCCAAGTAAACTACATTAATGGAAAAATTGTAGAGGATTCCCATACCTCTCCCTTTCCCCATTCTTCTGGACTTTTTTTCTTGTCTAAACCGTCTCAATTGCCAACCTCATCAGCTCTCACAAATTAATTATCTTCTCTATGCAAAAGACTCTCACATCCTATCAGGTGCCCAAATGAAAATCAGGCTTTACCATCTGCCATTATGTCCTCTGGACTACCAAACCAGTTTCTTATCTGCCCTGTCAGAGCACCACCTTCCTCCCTCCCTCCCTTACCTGTGTAGCTGATACACATTAAGGACCTTTGGCCTTTGTCATCCACTTTGCCACTGCATCATAAACCTTTTGCAGCTGAACCCTCCTATGTGTTCTTTCCCCCAATCAGACTGTAAGCTTCTTGACAAGATTACCTAGCTTTTCCTTCTGTACTCCAGCACTTAGCACAATGCTTGACATATACCAAGATTTTTTTAAATGATTTTCATTCATTCATTCATTCATTCATTCATTCATTCATCTAGCCCTAAATTCTCCCCCGAGATCCAGTTCCACATGAATCACTTGTTGGATATTTAAAATTGTATGTCTTAACATACATCTTAAAAACTGAAGTTCATTATCCTATTCAAAACCTACTCCTCAACCTCCCTATTTCTATTAAGGGCAGTACCATCCTTCTAGTCTCCAGGTTCACAAGGAATCTTGAAGTTACTCTATATTCTACTATCACACTACCCTTTATATCCACTTAATTGCCACATCTTCCCATTTCTCCATCTATCCTTTTCTCCATTCACAGTTACCATTTAGTTCAAGCCCTCATCAGCTCTAGCTTAGATTATTAAAACAGCTTTCTGATTGATCTCTCTTGTTCAAGTCTCTATTTTAATCCATCTTCCACCACATGTCATATGCCCAAGTCACTATGGCTTGGAATAGGGGGGAGAGAAGGGAAGGGACTAAAGGACTGCTAGATGCTGGCAGGTTACTATTATACCTGGAGACTCTCAATATCTCCAAACATTTCTGGCATATTGAGTGGATCTACTATGACAAATTTAGGGGAGGTCACAGACAACAGTCAACTAAGGATGGGAAGGTACAGATGGACTGAAATTTGCATTACTGGAGGGAATTTCCAAATCAATGACATCACAAATCCATTTGTGTAAAAGTAAGGAAACATGGTAAGATGGAAATAGCACTTTTAAGTTAAAGGAAACATCATAAACATTTCATTTTTTGAATTAACCTTCATGAATCAATTTGGCCAATGGAGGAAATCCCATTCAGACACTTTCCCCACTGACTGACTAGAACCAAGAGCTAGGAGTTCACTCCAGTGATGGACCAGGGTTTCCCTACTAAGGATTTTCCATACAATGTAGCAGGTATTATTTTAACTAAAAGATAACATACATTTGGGTACTGCTACAACCTCTAGTAAAGATATTAAGAATTTAGCTCTACAATAGCATCACAAAGTCACTCTGCCAGAGACAGATCAGTGTGAAAACTTGTTCCTGAAATCCAATTAATCTAAAAACTGACTATTCTTCCAAAAATAGCATATTATAGTCAAATCTTATTACAGGAATTCCAGCTAAGGAACTTCATTCAAGAAAGCATCAGCTCAGACACAAAAGCAAGGTATCGGATGGCAAAGGCCAGAGGTCCTTAATGTGTTATCAGCTGCACAGGTAAGGGAGGGAGGGAAGAAGGTGGTGCTCTGAGAGGGTAGATAAAAATCTATCTGGTTTGGTAGTCTAAAGGGTATAACACCACATTTCTCACTTGGCTGCATACCTTGTGATTTCTCTGACTTTTCTCCATACCACCAGAAAACTCATTGGAAAGGCCTTATCATACTATAAGATGATAAGTCTTGGAACTTCACCTCATCACTACCCTCTGTCTCTCCAGTTACATGGTGAGGACAAGAATGTCAAACCTCCATTTAAAGAGAAATCTCAGCTCAGACATCTCATTTCTCATCTGGCTGCACTACCTTCAGCCTTTTCTTACTGCCTTTCCACCATGCCCTAGCAATGAGACTCTTTTTTCATAGTTGTATCCCCAATGCTTAGCACAGTGTCTGCCACATATCAGGTGCTTAATAAATGCTTATTAATTACTGATCATAAGTATCCTTGTTGCACAACTATAGTTCCTAATAAATGCTAGGAGGAGTGGCTTGATGCAATGAGACACTTTAAAAATAATTATAGTAATAAATTATGTCATTAATAACATAAATCATTAATAATAATAATTACTTTGTCCTATCATGGCAAGAATACATAGCCAGGATAAGAACAGGGGCATTTATCTTCAATTTTGATAGAATTAGTTTCCCTTACTTGCTCATAGAAACATATCTAATTTGCAGATCATCAGGATATGGTGATTCACATGGTTTTAGGCACGCATCAAGTCATTGTTATATCTTAGACTCTACTTGTCTGGGTTTTTATATGCCCCTCTATAACCAAGGTAGCTAAGAGGTGTAGTGGATAAAGTGCTGGGACTACAGTCAGGAAGGTTCACCTTCATGGTTCAAATCTGACCTCAGACACTTTCTAGCTATGTGACTCTGGGCAAGTCACTTAACTCTTTCCTTTAGTTTCCTGGTCTGCAAAATGAGCTGGGGAAGGAAATGACAAACCACTCCTGTACTTTTGCCAAGAAAACTCCAAATGGGGTCACACAGAAAACAAAAGAACAACAACAAATATAACCAAGAAATTTCATCAAGAAAGCCAGGGAAAATCAGATGCTAGTGCAGTTTTGTCAGTTTTGTAAAGCTTCACCATGTTGTGGGTGAGAAGAAAGCTGTGTTGGAAAAATGCTGGTTGTATCACACAGAGCCACTCTTAACTTTTGATATCAGAAATCTAAATAAGAGCTAAGCAATCAAGACCACACAGATTTGAAGTCAAAAGAAATATAAATACTTATTAGTTGTATGACTTTGAAAAAGTCAAAACTGTCAGAGTATTAGTTCCTTTGTTTGTATAGTGATATTAATGTTTGTATTATATACTTTATAAAACTATGAGGAAAGTGCCTTACAAACTGTAAAGAGCTATAAAACCATGATTTGTTATCACAAAGTTTCTCTCCATGTAAGAGTTGGGGGAAGGGGGTGGAGGATGGGGATGGTGTTATTTGTACCTTAAATTATCCAGGAATATTTCAGACACAATCTATTTATTTAATCTTGCAGACGTAATAACATATTCTCATGGCCATATAAGTAACACAGGGGGAAAAACCAATCAACTAGATGAAAGTAATATCATCATGTTTATAGAGTTTGATGACTTACAAAGCACTTTCCTCACAACACTATGAATCAGATGATACAAGTATTATCCCCAGATGATGAAAATGGATTTAACTGACTTGTCATGGTCACAAAGTATCTGAGGTACTCAGGTCTCCTGGTTCAAAGTCCAGAGTTCTTTTCTTATGATCCTCAGGACCATGTAAATTGCAAAGCAATGTACCAAGTATAAAATATTTTCAGTCATCCACACAATCATTCCACTTCCTGTTGAGACCAGACCTTTAATTTTCACTGGCAGAAGGAATATCAAGGTGGGGAAAACTTCCTAAGTCAATGTAACATTTCTATGCCATAGAGTTTACTAGAGTACCAACAGATTAATTGTCTTTCACATAGGCAGAACTTGAACTAGATGGTCATGCCTGACTTTAAAGACAGCTTTCTAACCACTGTGCATGTGGCTTCTCTCTCCACCTCAGGTATTCCAGACAAACCATATTAAGTCACCATGACATGAACATGTCACACAACCTGGTTTCTCCTCATCTATCTTTAGGTATGTTATTAAATATTAAGGAAATGGTATTATAGTGTCCTAGTGACTGGGTCCTAATCTGAAGTCATTGGTACTACCTGAATAGAAAAACTGTCAGTACTTGAATCTGAAGAGACAATGTCCTGTTCTGAAATCCTTTTGTTTCATCTTTGTCAAAGGTCTAACCAGTTTCTAAATGGAATCTAAGTCAGATTTCAGGAAGGAACCTTGAACTTCCTGAATACAAATTAGAGTGGCTACCAAACTCAGATTAATAAAATTAAGAGAAGTAGCTCTTTCTCCATCCTTGACCAGAATGAATGGTATGGGAAAGTGGTTGATACATTAAATTACTATTATTCTGTCTAAGTTCTAACTTAAACAATGTACCCTTGTTTAATCTTCAGTGTGGAATATTGCCTTTGTTTCATGATTAGTATAAAATGAGTCTGGGAAAATTCAACAAGTAAAATCTTCTTTCATTTCTCTCTAAAAAGATCAATGCTTAAAATTTAATTAGCAATTTTGTTAAGAAATCTGAAAAGCTTCTACCACAAATGAAGAGTGCTAAGTTTTCTTCAATAACCTTCATCTTCTGAAATGCTATGAGGCCCAATTCCCTTCATTCCCTTTAATACCTTTCATGAAGCTTTCACTGACTCCATAGTAGAAAACGACATCTTCCTTCTTAGAATTCTCACAACTCTTATGATTTTGTTTGTTTTGCCACGAACTTTAGCAAATTACCTAATCTCAAAGGAACTATAAAATACCATATTTTCCTTTGTATTATTGTTACTTGCAAACAAGTCTCATTGCCCTTAAATTATTTTAGTTTATATAAGCTCTCTGGTGTCAGGAATCATGTATTATTCATCTTTGAATGTTACTCATTGCCTATCAATGTTTTCAAATTTGTTGAGATGAACTCAGATTTAAATATATGTGATGATATCAATCTGAAGTTCCTTTCAAGATGTATATTGCAAACCAACCTACCTAGCTCATTTGACTCTTATCCATGGCCTCACATCATTCCACCAGGGTATCTGCCTATGCTACAGGCCTTTCACAATTTTTCCTGACATCAAAAGGGTATCAGTAGAACACTCTGGATACTTTGCCTTAATCATATGACCAGTTCTTCTCTTTCTACTATACATTTTCTTGATGATATTTTTATTCTACTTTTGAATGAACTAGAAGTTCAAACAACTAAACTACAGGTTTGGTTTTGATGTTGAAATGTTCTTCCACTATTCATTTATCTTTTAACCTATAAGGTATAATAGTGTACTGACACAGGATCACAACTTTAGAGCTGGATAGTCATATAGAGATTAATCTAACCACATTTAACAGATAAGAGGTGGCTCGGTGGATAGAGCACTAGACCTGGAGTTGGGAAGGTCAGAGTTCAAATCCTGTTTCAGATAATTGCTATGTGTGTGACCCTGAGCAGTTCATTTAAATGCTGTCTGCCTCAGTTTCCTTATCTATAAAATGAAGATAATAATAATACCTACCTCATAGTGCTGTTGCGAGGATCAAAAGATAACATTTATAAAATGCTTAGCATAGTGCCTGGCACATAGTAGGTGCTTATAAATGCTTGTTCCCTTCCTTCCTTTCTCCCTCATTTGACAGATGATAAACTAAGACCCAGAAGGGCTAACTTGCCCAAGGTCATCAAGAGTACTAAGTAAAGTAGGAGGGTTTCAAACCTAGGTTTGAAAATCCAGTATTCTTTCCATTCTGATAGACCAAAGTGCTCTAGAAAATCTAAGGACCAACAAAATAATTATGAGCAATGTGCTTTCAACTTCTTTTGCTAATGGTGCTCTTTTAAATAAGATTTTATTCTTCTGTTAGAAAACCATAACTTCTCAGTGAGATCAAAGAAAAGAAGAAATAAAAACTTTTCTAAACAGACCTAAAAATGGAAAGGGAACTGGCAGCTTTTAAAAAAGGATTCAAATAAAAAAGTTAAATTATTTTTAAAGACTCCCATATCAAGCCTTTTCATAATCAATCACTGAATATGTAATTAAAGCACAGGTAAAAATCATACCGTTATCTCCATATTCTAGTCTAACAGCTAAACCAAGGAGCCAATCAATAGTTTCTTGTCGCTCTTGAATCTTGAAAGGGCAGTTAACATCTTTCAGATACTGTGAAAGAGAAGAAAAAAATCTGCTTCATTATCACCAGTTAAATAGCAACAATCAGTCAAGAATCAGAAATAAGCCATAGTATCTATATTTAGGTAAACAATTATATATTGATTGGGCCATCTAGGACACAATGTGCCTTATATGTCTAAATCTTCAAACAATGAGTGATTAAAAAATATCACTTCTATATAATTTAGACATCCAAGTTAAGTATTGTTCTTCACTGTAGCTCCTTCGTGATTCATTCATTCATTCATTCAACATCCATTTAAGCATTTACTACATGTCAGGTAACACACTAGGTGCTGGGAAAACAAAGTCAAAAACTAACTAGTCCTTGACATGCAGAAGGTTACATTCTATCAGAAGAAACCTGAATATAAAAAGGAAATGGGAAACATAAATACAAAAAGGAAATAGAAAGTAATTTATGGGTAGTATACAGCAAAACAAGCTGGAGAAGTTGAGGACAGGGCTCTCATAGGAGATGGTAAAGTGAAAGACTAACAGGTACAGAATTTGGGCAATTTAAAAGATGGTAATGCCCCTAACAATAATAAAGAAATTATAAAGAGGAAAGGATTTAGGATGGAAAGATAACAAGTTGTTTTTAATATCCTGAAATTTAAAATTATGGAACGTCCCTTTGGAAATGTTTAATATATAAGTTGCCGGTGTAGAACTGGAATTCAAAAGGGAAACAGGCTAGATATATAGATCTGGGATTCATCCATATAGAGATGATAGATGAACCTCAGAAACTTTTGATGTCACTAACAATCATTTCCACTGCTCAAAATATTGTTGAAATACAGATTTTAGACCTATTTTCAAGTCATTTTATGAAACCTAAAAGAAAGTTAGCCTCTATTTCATAGTCACATCTTGTTTCAAACCTAAAATGAGATAACCCATCTTGATTATTCATTTATCAATGAATATTCAATTTATGAGTTTTCAAAGACTAAAATTCATTTTCAAAAGGATTGAACAACTGAAAATATTCAAAAGCATTTGCTGAGAATTTCAAATTCCCAGGTTCAAAGGATTTAATGTGGCATAGTGGAGAGAATTCTAGAATTAGAGTTAAAAAGACCTGAATTCAAACTCTGCCTCAGATACTTAACTAGTTGTGCTACCAAGGACATATCCCATCAGGCTCAATTACCCCACATGGGGAGAATAATAAAACCTACCCTATAAAGTTGCTACAAGGATTAAATGACACATAGTTTTGCAGCAATATGCAAATGTTACCTATTACTATTATCAAATCCAACTAAATTATTTTATAGATGAGGAAATTTGAGGGCCAGAATACATAGGCATCTTGCCCAAGTAACACAGCAAGTTAAACAACAAAATCAGAATTCAAACACAGGAAACACATGAAAAACTAGACAAAAGAGATTATCTAAGGGGAAGAGGGTAATAGACAATGTCAAAGGATGCGAAGAGGTCAAGAAGGATGAGAACTGAGAAAAGGCCAATAGATTTGGCAATTAAACTTCTTCATATTCCTGAGAACAGGCGTTGGCTTTGGGAGAGAGGGGGTTGGTTGTTGTTCCATTATCAGAACAAATTCAAGTAAAAATAAATGAGTATTTAAAAAACAGGACAAGAATTTGTAGAAGAAGTTGGGGATGTTTAATCTGGAGAAGAGAAGGCTAATGGGGGATACAATAGCAGTATTCAAGTATGTGAAGGCCTATCATCTGGAAGAGGGATAAGACTTGTTCTATTTAGCCTCAGACGCCAGAACTAGAAGAAATGAGGGGAAGTTTTAAAGGGGCAAGTTTAAAATGGGATGTCAGGAAAAATTTCCTCTAACAATTAGAACTATCAAAAGCAGAATAGGTTCTCCATCACAGTAAATCTAGGTGACCACTTTATTACAACCAGTTTATGTTTTAGTAGCTACTCTTTTTCTGGGTAGTTATGAATAGATGATCTTTGAAGTTCCTTTTAACTATGTAATTTTGTGATTCTATGTGAGAATCCCACTGTTCTGAGGACAGATGGCTAATATTCAGCTGTGCTCTCTTACCAAGCTCTTTCTAATTATCAGTGCATATGGTTTTATACCACTGCTAGAGATACAGTATATAAATATGGAACAGAATAAAGTTATCTGGCCTCCACACAGTTAATTAGCCCATGATGATCAAAGAAATCTGATACGATCAGATGATAGTCAAAGATTTTTTTTTAAAATGTACAATTAAGATGGCATATAAATAAATATAATATTTATAATATTTACCAACATATTGGAACAGGTTGTTCTCCTATGAAATTGTAACTATTAATGAAAAATTACAAAAATTTAGAATATTTTAACATCCTCTTCAGCACTAAATTCTATTATCATAAAGGTGATTTAAAATGTTCATTGCTGTATTTAGTAAACAAAATCCTATGCTTAGGCTAAATCATTGTTATTTTTATCAGTCATTCCAAACAGCTTCTATAATAGGCATCACTAATTATCAATAGTCACCAATTAGTGAAGGATGGGTTCATCTTGGGTAAAAATGTTATATAGTTAGAAAGATCAAGGAGAGATTTGCAAATGGGAAAAAAAATTCACAAATATTGACTGCTAAATAAAAATCACATGAGCCTCTTAAACCAATAGCCAAAAAAGTACGATAGATCAGAAATGAGATAATTCATTGGGGAACAGGGAATCAACGAGGTGGAATACAAACACCATGCAACAGTGGATGGGGGTCTAGCCTTAGGGTATTACCCAAGAAATATACTAGCTAGGAAAACACAGGTACATCACCTAACCTCTCAGTGTCCCAAGAAACTCTCTAAAACTACAAGCAATAGCCAAACCTGAATTGGTGGAAAATGTTCCACATTAGTAATTACTCACATAAATAAAAATGACAGGGTCACACTCAATTTGTCTGCTAAAAAAAAAAAAAAGAGGGACAAGGGAAGTATAGATGGAAGATATTTATTTATTAAGTGAAAAATGCAGGGGGAGGGGGAGAGAGAGAAGGATGAGTTTCTTTTCCTTTACAAAATGTAACCAATAAGATGAGGCTAAGCAACATCAAGGAATAATTATAAGCATGGTTTTTTAGATGTACATTATGCCACAGGGCTAGTGTCTTATATATACATAAAAGACATTCTGAGACTGGAAATCACCCTCCTATAACCTGCCACTCCATAAAATGGCCATGTCTCCTGCTATTTTAGAAGAAAACAGTGAGAACCATATTCATAATAGCATGAATGTGGGTCAGTTCAATTACTACTAGATAGGGACAAAAACTATAGCATTAAGCTTCACAATTTGAGGGTTCTCAAAAAAAGATGAAGCAAATGGTTCTCAAAAAACCTCTAATGACATTAATACATATAATTTTTTTTTAAATCTTCTGATGTTTTTTAATACAAGATTTTCTTTCTTTTTTCAGTTTCTGAAAGCCTCTACAAACATAAACATATAAAACATAATAAAACTGTCTTGTTTACATGCTCTTCACATTAAAACATTACCAATTAGTTTTCATTTTTGGTTTCCTCTAGAAAATTAGGTTGCTTAGTTGAATAGATCCTGTTTCGATGGCTTAACTTCACTGTATTTACCTAAATATATACAACAAAAACTAAGAGGGCTGAAATTTTTAGTAATATTAGTATAGCATAACTGAATTCCTGTGGGTTTCCTTAATCACTATCACCTACTTCAATATTCTTGATCTTTTTTCAAATAAAATGTTTCTCAACTTTCTCATCTCTAAAATAAGAAGGTTGTACTAAATGGTATCCAAAGGTTTTCCAGCTCTAAATCTGTGATCTTTCTGTTTCCGTTCTAAAACTGAATATCTACCATTATTCCTAATTTGAAATTAAATTTTATTTCTAAAAATGTTTACCTCTTGACCCAGCGATTCATTACCTTTTCAAAGAACTTCGGCCATTCGTTATTGTGGATGTTTCTCAAATTTCCTCTGTCTTCGATCTTGTAGTGTCTAATCTTTTGATCTTCAAGCCAAACAATAAAGTTTCTAAATTCTGTTTCATCTGTAGGAAAACGTGTAGACAAATCAGAATACAAGATTTTAGTTGAGTCAAAATAAAGAGGGAGAACATGGGAAGGAGGGCCTAAGAAGAGAGGCAGCGGCCGAAAGGTGCTGCGTACAGGCAGAGAAGGTCGGGCACCGCCGAGGAGGAGTGACGCACTCCGCGGCCCAGCTCCAGCAAGGCCTGCCCCGGGCCCCGGCCGCCGGTCTCACCTTTGCAGTTGAAGCCCGCAGGGTTGTGATAGTCGAGGGCCGTCAGCTTGCGGCGGAACATGGTACGGGCTCCTAGCTCAGTCGCCGAGGCACGAGAGGCGCAGGATGCCCCGGTGGCAGCATAAAAAAAAAAACCGCAGAAGCGAGGAGGCAAAGGAGAAGCTTCCTCCCCGAAGTCCGAGTGACAAGCTCCCTGGCGAATCCCCAACTCTAACTCCCAGCAGTCTGCGGGAATTCACCAATCACGGAGCAGCCTGAGAAGGCGGGGCTAGGAGTGAGTGACGTCACATTCAATAAACTTTATTGTCAATGACTGAAATGAACAATAAACAAAGAGGCGGGGTCTGGAAATTCTTATGTACCTTTCTCCAAAAAGAAGAAACCAACGAATTGGGCGTGAAACTAGGAGAAAACTAGGAAAACAATACATGCGTACAAAAAATAGAAATTTGTAAAGGAGAGATTTCGCTGCTGTTATTTTTCAATCACGTCCGACTCTTTGTGACCCCCTTTGGGGTTGTCTTGGCACATATCCTGGGGTGATTTGCCTTTTCCTTCTCCAGGTCATTTTACAGATGGGGAAACTGAGGCAAACAAGGTTAAGTGACTTGCCCAGGGTCACACAGCTGGTAAGTGTCTGACAGTAGATCTGAAATCAGGAAGGTGAGGCTTCCTTTGCCACCTAACTTGCTAGCTGTCCAAGAAGAGATTAACAAAATAGAAACCACAAAAAATAATTAATAAAATTAAACGCTGGATTCTTTGAAAAAGCTAATAAAATACGTAAATCATTAGCTAATTTTAAAGAAAGTTTTGTGAATGATTTTTATGAAAGAAAACATACAAATTACCAATATGAAAAATGAAAATGGAAAATTCACAACAAATAAATAAGAGAAAGGAAATAACCAGAAACTAGTGAGCAAAATTATATACCGAGAAAACTGACAAATGAAATGGATAAATAGATACAAAAGTACACAGTACCAATACTGACAGAACAAAAAGAGAGAATTATAATATAATGTCAAAAATAAATTGAATAAGCCATACACTATAATAATAACAACCATAATCAGAAAACTTTGCAAGCAAATTCTATCAAACTTTTAAAAAACTTATTTTAAAAAAATAAGCTATTTACAAAAATAGGAAAAGATCATACCAAATTCATTCTGGGATGAAAATATATACTTAAGAAAGATTCAGAACAAAGAAAGAAATATATCAAAATCCCTAATGAATATTACCCAAAAAATTTTAAATAAAATATTAAGAAAGAGTTTACAGTAACCTATTATTGGGAAGTTCCGAAGAGGGGAGGATTTTGAGCTATGCAAAAGTAAAATGAGCTTTGTATGCTGGTAGTGAATTACTCCAACGTTATTTCTTCAAATGGAAACTAGATGATCACTTGCTAGAGGTGTTATAAACAGTATTTTTTCCCTGAGATTCCTTTAAACTCTTGAGATTTTATGATTTGTAGATAGGTATAGAAACACATATATGTGTATATATACATGTATACATATGTATATATTTATGCAAATTTTATTATTTGTACACATATTCTCACACATGCATAATGATGTATGTTTACATATATGTGTGTATATACCCATGTATATATACAAAACAAAATTTGTATACATATAGATGTGTGTGCATCTATATAAACACAAACCATAAACTCTCAGGAGTTTGAAGGAATCTCAGAAAAAAATATATACATATGTTTGTTACACACATGCACATACATATATCTCCTCATATCCATAAACAGCTAAAATGAATTATTAGTTTAAAGTGCACTCAGTTGGAAATTAGAAGACACAGGTTCTAGTTCCAGCTTTACCACTGACTTGATCTGTGCCCTGGGTAAATCACTTTACTTCAGATCACTTTCAGGATTTAAAAATGATGAGGTTGAACTAGGTTTAACTCTAAGTTCCTTTCCAGCTCTAAGATTCTATTACTTCCCTGGCTTATTCTAATGTAATAAGAAAAAAAGGCTTATGTAATATGTATAAGGACAAGATTAAGGAGTTTAGACTTGTAAATTTGCACAAATTGGGCTCCTTGAGAAATAATTAAAATAATTCAACCGGAGGTAGAGAAAATACAGTACTGTCCACCAATAAAGAATTACAGGAAGGCTCGTCACTATCCCCAATAGGTCTCAAAATATCTTTGGTCTAGGAGACTTGGTAATATGCTTAAGGTTACTTATTTTCATCACATTTCTTTGGGTACATACAATTTGTATTCTTTGAAGCTTGTGCTGTTCCATGATTCAGAGCTACATAGTATTCAACAGGCAATCTGGATGAGTTCTTGCAAATGTACACAGCACTGAAAGTATTTTGCAATCTCTCAAATGTGATCTAGCTTGATTTCTTCATAGACGATTAGAATTGGAGGGGTCCTTAAAAATCACATACACATTCAGTTGGGTTTAGAAATCTATTTTACCTTATAGGAGAGTGGGAAGAAAGGGGAGAAGAAAAGGGAGGGGGCTAATGTATTTTTGCATAACAGGAACATCTTTCCCATCCATTAGCAGGTCCATGTGACTGCTTGAGTCATGTGGAAGCATGAGTCACATGATTCTGTGGTAGGAGGAGTATGCTGAAGGGGTAGAGCAGGAAGGGTAGAACAGAGCTGAGAGGAAGTAGGGCATGGCAGTTAGAACTGATGGAGAGAGAGGAAGCAGGAGGTAAGCTGTGTGAGTGTTTGTTTGTGGAAAAGTCCCAGCAGGGGGAAGGCTTGGGGATGGTGTGCCCTCTGTATTGTTATTGTGTATAGATTTCTTTGTTGCAATGATAGATTTGACTTTCTGGTGTTTAAATAAATGTTTTGAGTCTGTCTTCCATGTGGAGAGTTTGTTTTATTTTGCGATTCAGAATTATGCTGGTGTATTCATAGTCACCATAGATGCTATGAATATCATATTGATTCTACAAGGTGGGGAGGAGTGAAAGAAGAGAGGGCAGATTGAGGGAGGTGGTAGTCAGCAGCAAAACAATGGTGAGAAAGGACAAGGTGAAAGGAGAGAGAGAGAGAGAGAGAAAGAGAGAGAAAGAAAAAACAAACAGGGGAAAAAATAGGATGGAGGGAAATACAGTTGATAATCAAAACTATGAAGGTCAGTGGGAAGAACTCACTCATAAAACGGAAGAGGATCGTAGAGTGAATAAAAAACCAGAATGCTGCAATATATTTTTACAAGACATAGATTTGAAGCAGAAAGATACACAGAGTAAAGATAACATGCTGGAGCAGAATCTATTATGCTCCAAATGAAGGAAGGGGTAGTAACCATGACGTCAGACAAAGCAAAAGCAAAAACAGATCTACTTAAGAGATAAGAGATCTTGCTGAAAGGTAAAATGAAGTAATATAATACTAAACATATATGCACCAAATGGTAGGGTATCCACATTTTTAAAGAAGTTAATTACAGTTACAGGAAGACATAGTAAAACTATATTAGTGGGTAACCACAATTTTCTACTCTCAGAACTAGATAAATCTAACTACAAAATAGGAGAAAAATGAAGTTAAAGAAGTAAATGAAGAGGAAATTACAGTAATAAGTAGGAGCTTTTTTGCACAATCATATGCCAATAAAACCAACAAGCTAAGTGAAATGGATAAATATTGACAAAAATATAAATTGCCCATGTTAACAGAATGAGAGAGAGTATACTTAAATAACTCTTATCTTGGAAAAAGAAATCAAACAAGCCATCAATGAACTTGCTAAGAAAAAAATCCCCAGGGCCATGGATTCACAACTGAATTCTACCAAACACTTAAAGAGCAATTAATTTCAATACTATATAAACTGTTTGGAAAAATAGGCAAAGGAGGAGACCAAATAAATTCAGTTTACAGTACAAATATAGTGCTGATACTTAAACCAGAAAGAACAAAAACAGAGAAAGAAAACTATAGACCAATTTCCCTAATGAATCTTGATGCAAAATTTTACAGTAGTATATTGCATGGATCACACACAATAACCAGGTAGGATTTATACAGGAATGCAGAGCTAACTCAATACTAGGAAAACTATCAGCATAATTAACAATATCAATAACAAAATCAACAGAAATCATAGGATTATCTCAATAGATGAAGAAAAATCTTTGGACAAAATACAAAACCCATTCCTATTAGAAACACTAGAGAGCGTAGAAAAAAATGAAACTTTCCTTAAAATAATAAGTAGTATATATCTAAAACCAACATCAAATCTTATCTGTAATGGGGATATGCTAGAAACCTTCCCTATTGGGATCAGGGGTGAAACAAAGAGGCCCATTATCACCACCATTACTCAATGTTGTACTGGAAATGCTAGCTATAGCAATAATAAAAGAAAAAGAAATTGAAAGAATTAGAATAGGCAATGAAGAAACAAAGCTATTACTCCTTGCAAATGGTATGATGGTGCACTTACAGAATCCTAAAGAAACAACTAAAAACCTACATGAAATAATTCAAAAGTTTAGAAAAGTTGCAGGACATAAAGTAAATCCATTTAGGTCATCAGGATTTCTATATATTACCAATAAAGTGAAACATCAAGAGATAGAAGGAGAAATTCCATTTAAAATAACTGTAGACAATACAAAATATTTAGGAATCTATCTGTGAAAACAAACTCAGGAACTATATGAACATAATTACAAAACACTTCTCACACAAATAAAGTCTGATCTAAACAATTGGAAAAATATTAATTGCTCATAGGTAGGTTAAGCCAGGATAATAAAAATAACAATTCTGCCTAAATTAATTTACTTATTCAGTGCCATACCAATGGAATATGATGTTCCAGAGGTCAAAGAAGCTAGGATTGAAACCAAGAATCACCTACCCAGCAAAATTGAGTATAATACTTTGGGGGGGGTGGGGGATTTCAATGCAATAAAGGATTTCTAAGTATTCTTGTTAAAAAGACCAGAGCATTCCCCAATTGATAAATGGTCAAAGGATATGAACAGGCAATTTTCAGAGGAAGAGGTTAAGGCTATCTATAATCATATGAAAAAATGCTCTAAATCACTATTGGTTAGAGAGATGCAAATCAAAACAACTCTGAGGTACCACATCACACCTATAAGATTGGCAAACATGACAGAACAAGAAAATGAGAAATGCTGGAGAGGATGTGGGAAAGTTGGAACACTAATTCATTGTTGGTGGAGCTGCGAGCGCATCCAACCATTCTGGAGAGCAATTTGGAACTATGCCCAAAGGGCTACAAAAATGTGCATACCCTTTGACCCAGCAATATCGCTACTAGGACTATATCCCCAAGAGATCATAAAAATGGGAAAGGGTCCCACATGTACAAAAATATTTATAGCAGCACTCTATGTAGTTGCCAAAAACTGGAAGTCAAGGGGATGTCCATCAATTGGGGAATGGCTGAATAAATTATGGTATATGAATGTAATGGAGTACTATTGTGCCATAAGAAATGATGAACAAGAAGACTTCAGAGAGGCCTGGAAGGACTTATATGACCTGATGCTGAGTGAAAGGAGCAGAACCAGGAGAACTTTATGCACAGCAACAACCACAGTGTGTGAGAGTTTTTTCTGGTAGACTTAGATTTATGTAATAACACAAGAACTTCTTACCAAAAAAAAAAAAAAATCCCAATGGAGGATCTCAAGGCAAAATGCCTGCCACACTCAGAGAGAGAAATATGGAAGTCACTCATATATTGTAGCAGATCATGTTTGTGTATGTGTATGTGTTTGTGTATCATGTTCTTATTTGTTATACGATTTCTTTCATTTATCTTAGTCTGACTACATAGCATGACTATAGTGAAAATATACTCAATAGGAAAGTATATGTAGAATCTATACAGAATTGTATGCAGTCGTGGGGAGGGAGGGGGGGAGTGGGGGGTAGGTGGGAGGGATAAAATCACAATTGTATGGCAGTGATTGTTAAACATTACAAAATAAAAAAATAAAAAAAAATAAAAAAAAAAAACCAGAGCAAAATAGAAAATTTGACTATCATATAGAAGAACCAAAAGAAGCATGAAAAGGTAAACAGGAAAGGGAAACCATAAGGGACTTATTAGAGTTAAACTGTTTACATTCCCCATGGAAAGATGATACTTGTGACTCCAGAGACCTTTCACAGTCGTAGGATAGTTGGAGAGAACATATATGCATATACATATATATGTGTGTGTATACGTATATATGTATATGTGTATGTACATATATATATACACACACACACACACACACACACACACACATAGAGAGAGAGAGAGAGAGAGAGAGAGAGAGAGCGAGCACACAGGGTGAGTTGAATATAAAGGCATGATATCTAAAAGAGAAAATTAAGTGTTGAGAGGAATGTACTAGGAGAAAGTGAAAGGTAAAAGTAGGATGTAGTAAATCATATCACATAAAAGAGGCAAGAAAGAGCTTTTACAATGAAGAGGTTGAAGGAGAAGGTGAGAGGGAATGTGAGTCTTATTTTCATTGAATTTGGCTTCAGGATGGAATGATATACACACTCAATTGGGTATGGAAGTTTATCTTACCCTACAGGAAAGCAGGGGAGAAGGGGATAAGAGAGGGGGAATAATCAAAGGGACAGCAGTTTGGAGGAATGGGTAATCAGTAGAAAACGCTTTGGTAGAGGGAGAGATCAAAGGAGAGAATAAAATAAATGTAGGGTGGGACAGGATAGAGGGAAATATAGTTAGTCTTTCACCACAGTACTGTTATGGAAGTGTTTTACATGACTACACATGTATAACTTACATTGAATTGCTTGCCTTATCAATGAGGGTGAGTGGGGAGTGGGAATGGGAGAGAATGTGGAACTCAAAGTTTTAAAAATGAATGTTAAAAATTGTTTTTACATGCAGCTAGGAAATAAGATATATAGGCAATGGGGTATAGAAATCTATCTTGCCCTAAAGGAAAATTGAAGAGAAGGGGATAAGGAGGTGGTGGTGATAGAAGGGAGGGCAGAATGGAGGAAAGGGTAATCAGAATACATGCTGTCCTGGGGTGAGGGAAGGGGGCAAATGGGAAGAGAATTTGAAATTCAAAATTTTGTGAAAGTGACTGTTGAAAACTAAAAATAAAGAAATTTAATTTAAAAAAGAAGAGCAAGCTAGAAAGTATCAGGTAGTAGAAGAAAAGGCAACTGTGAGTTTAACTCAGAAAAAAGAGGAAAGTTAATAAAAAGAAGGTTCATGTAACCTGGCACATTGAGGGGCCTGATTGAGGCCCAGACATCTGGGAGGAAGATGCGTGTGAGGAAAGTGAAACAAATTCAGATGAGGAGCCTTCTAGGAATGTGGACACATGTCCAATACTATAAAGAAAGCAGAAGAATCAGGAGGGTCACACAGGGTTTAAGGAAGTAACAGGGGCTTTCACTTAACAGGAGGTCACACTTATTTTAAGTCAATTCACAAAAAAATGGGAGATTCATTAGTATCTTGGATGGTGAGAATCAGTGATAAAGGTGCCAGGAGTATAGGTAGATAACATAGATTGTTTGAAATTTATAGGTACTAGTCAGAATCCTTTTGTACAATAAACTTTTAGGGAACACCATATTCAAAAGGTAACAATGGAACTAATTTGTTAGCTTTAGCTGCAGAGGGATGCAATAGGCAATGTCCCACTGACTCTATGTGGCCTGGTGGAGATAGGACTGGTATTTGTTTAGAGACCGTATGAGAAAGTTAAAGGAAGAGGTAATGAAAACTGCAATCATGATTGGAGATGTAGATACATATCACAGCACTCCCTTAACAGTTTTTCATAGAAATATAATAGTGAAGTCTGTTACTCCTACTTATAAACATGTAATTCTGACTCTACTAATTGGGGAAATAGGGCACCCTCTTTCAGAGGTGCTAGATAAGATTTCACAGTTAGATGACTTAGGGGAATGGAGAAAAGATAAATTTCCTCAAGAAAGTAGAGCAAATAGCCAACAGATACAAAGTCAGAATAGACTAATAAAGAAAGAATTGTTTACTGCTTTAGTAAGAGCAGAAATAGATTTTGAAAGAATATATGGTATTCCAACTAATGAACTACATAAGATATACTGAGAAAAGGGATTTAATATTAGGCAGAATAGGGAAGTAAGAACTGCCCCTACAGATCCTACTGAATCATTGTATCCAAGTTTGTCATATCTGTAGGAAAAATCAGAAATTGGCTGACCCCAGCTCTGATTAAAGAAATACACAGATGAGATTATAGATCCCATATCAGTTTAACCATATACTGGAAAAATGGATCAACTACTGTAACTAGGGAATTAATAGATACTAGATATTAATAGATTAATAGAGGGACAGAGGCCTCCCTTATGTACAGAAAGCCTGGTAAATTTCGACATGGAACTCCTATTACCATCACAGGACTGGAAGAGGCTGAAATATCAGACAGACAAGTTAAATTGACAATGAAAATTGGACAATTACCTAAGAAAAAATATACTGTGGTTATCGTAACTGTTCATGAATATATCACTGGAAAAGACATATTGAGAGATATGGCTTTAAATTTACCTGAGGGGAGATATAAATTTGCAGCAAGCAAGACAGAAATAAATGTAGTGCTAGTGGGTTCATTGACTCCAGAAGCATGACTGACACTATATTTACCCTGCTTCTGATTATTGTCTCCTTATTCTTCTTGGCCTTTGTTTGTTTAACCTGTTTGCTAGATTTGATTCCTGCAGGCTTAGTTCCCTCTACTTGTAGATGACTGACTACTTAAGCTGGATATCACCCTCTGTCCAAGACTGTGATATGTCTCCTCTGGACCTGGCATCAACCAAACTCCAGATACCAGCTAAAGAACTGACTCCTCAAATGGGACCTCTCAAAGCAGAGACAGCTCTACATACAATCTCAGCAGGAGGTAGTTAAAGAAGAAGAGACCTTTGTCACTTACCCCAAGGGATTTTGGGTCCCATTCATTTGAGGGGGGAATGGTGGGGTGCTTGTGCTCAAGCCCTCACTCTAAGATATTGTTTTATGTGTTTATTTTGTGTTATCCCTATTATATTGTTCTGAAGTTATGTGGATACCAGTTACCCTTAAACTCTCATTGACCTATTAGTGGACATAAAAAAATTGGGGCTGAATTTAATGTTAAGGGAATCTGAAGATCTTCCCTGTCCCTTAATAGGCCCATGTGACCTACTTTGAACATTGGTCCAGCCCATAGCCTGAGACACATGGAGCCTGAGTCACATGGCATGGTGGGAGGAGCTTGCCAAATGAGTGGAACAGGAATGGTGGAGCAGAAAGAAAGAGTGAGGCAGAGCTGAGGCAGAACAGTTAGCATGAGTGAAAGAGGGAGGAATTTTGCCTTAGGGGAGCTTGTTTGTGGGGAGGCCTAAAGAAAGGAAGGCTTGGGGATGTCGGTGCTCCTTGCACTAGTGATGTATATCAACTTCTTTGTTACTATGGTGGATTTGGCTTTCTGGTATTTGAATAAATACCTTGGTTTCCCCTTTGAGGAAGAGAGTTATTTATATTTTGCAAATTTACCCTGGAAATACGCATTTATAGTTATAGCAGCTGCTGTGGGTATCACATTGGCATTATAAGGCCATATTCAAGAGATGATGAGTGGATATGGGCTGATATCTACTGTTCATTGCCAACTCTAGATGAATGGGCTATCATCTGAAAAACACAAATCTGATAAGCAAGGTCAATATGCAGAGCCCCAGAATTATGGAGAAAGAAACCAAGAGTCTCATGATGCTACTGTTTACTTTGGACAGATAGGATTATTTGATCTTGTTGCTTTCACAAAACTTTTCATTCTGATTCTAATTCCTTTACGAGGATAAGATACTATTGAGGAACAACACTCTTGTAGATGAAAGCTTTCCACCCCTGGGTTTAATAACTATACAAATGAATTTACTTATCAGAGGTTAGCTTTACTCTAATTATAATAAAAGACTTGAGAAGACACTTTAAGTAATCCTAGAACAGTGTATATCAATAAGTTGTTTATAATAAAACATGTTTGTACTTTTATTCCATAAGCTACTTCCTTTAAGAAAGCTGATTTCATTGAAATTCTTTTTCCCAAACCAAATGGAATTTGTTTCTGATTTAGTTTCAGTAATTAATATCTAATAATAGGCACATGACTAAGCCTAATACCCCTTCCTTTACTAAGTTATTTAAGAAATGGAAAGGAATATAATGTTAGACTAAATATCTCCAATCTTAAACATACATTTCATTATAATAGACCAAATGCATCCCAGCCTCAGTCTGTGAAATAATGATTAACATTATGTTTGTACCTTTGTGTCACAAACTTCTTTTCCCTTTGTCTAATTATTCCTATGTCATTGAGAAAGAATGTTCTATTCCAGGGATTTAATTTTTCACTTGACTATGCAGGAAGGCAAATGACAAGCCTAAGTACTGATTCATCCAGTTGTTTGGGATACGTAATGACTACATATTCAGGTTGAAAACAGCAAGATCTCACATGCTAACATTGTGCTCATATCTTTTACTGATCACTTGCTCTGATTATAGAAACTTGCTATAAAAGGAAAATGCAGGACCATCATTATGCCAAATATGACAAGATAAAACATCCTTAGTTCTTTTTGAATTTAGATAAGAATCACTTTTATCAATGCAGTATCAATTCCATTTTATAGCCAGACTCAGGAATAGCCAAGTGAGAAACATTCATTTTCAAAGGAACACAATGGGGAAACTGAGCCAGGAGGATCCCACCTTGGGCTGATGCCAAGATTGTTTTCTCTCTTTTCCCAGAAGCAAACCTACATCTGTAACAGGATATGGCATTTCTCTCAAATACTGAGACAGGACCACACTTCTATGTCTACACCTTAAAAACGTCTTTGAGACTAAGACCTTTAGACCTGCTAGTCAAGGTGAGTAGGACTCTGGAAAAGATCCACTGGTGCCTAGTCCCTTCTCCCCTCACAGATGATGAGTTCAAAGCTTCATCTCTGAGGTGTCTCTTTTTCAGATCTATACATTTTACCAATTTATTTCTATGCCAAATATTATAATAAGAGGTAATATTTCACTTAAAATGTAACCAGAATGAATTCAATTATCTCAATCTATGTTCTAAATGATATTATACAAAATCTGGTGTTGTGATTTTGATGCTAACACAAATGTACAACAATTTTCACACTTAAGAGTATGTTTAGTTCAAGTCTGGCTTCCACAGTAAGGAACCTGTAGTTTATTAATTTACTCATAGCTCTCTATGATTTAATAGGAATCTCATATAATTTAATCAAATTGCCAGTTTTAGCAATTTAAGAGTTCCAGTGAGATATTCCAATCACACTCAATTGCCTTTGGTGATACCCCAATTCACACGAACCTTTTCTCTTTCTGTGACCCAGGAAAAGGTTAAGTGCTAGTTCTACTCCAAAGTGCAGCTTTAAAATCTGCCTGTCTTTGATCAGTGAAGTGACCCTTTTTCTCTTAGATAGATCTGAGGGGAGAAGTTTCCTCCTTCCTCTTTTCTCCATTTGCCCCTCCACCTCTAGAACTTGGTCAGAATTCAAAGAAGTAGAGAGAAAGGGAGAGAGAGAAAGAAGGAGGAGAGAGAGAGAGAGAGAGAGAGAGAGAGAGAGAGAGAGAGAGAGAGAGAGAGAGAGAGAACAAGAAAACAAAGTCTTGTTTTTTGTATTTGCTTTTTGTTTGTTTTTTTATCAACAATTTTTGTTTAAGGGATGTTCATCAATTGTTCCAAGCTAGGTAAAGCCATCAGAAGTTTTTATTTTATGGTTGACTGCATTTTAAATTTAAAATTTCTTGGTCTTCTAGATTATATTGAGGCCAGGCTCTATTACAGCTTAGCAGTCCTGTGTGATAGGAACTGGGACTGAATAACAGTTAGTGTAAGGAAATCCCCTCTATAGCTATGTTCATCTCTTCAGTGGTGTCCCACCAAAAAGATGAGGAGGAAAATGTGTTCAGAAAGAACTCGTAGAATTCCCAAACGGAGCATCCTCTGTGTAGAGAGAATTTGCCAGACCACAAGGGCTCCAGGTATGAGGGCAAATAATCTAGTCAAGCCTTTGTAGGTGCATGAAGGATCTACCAGCTAAGGGAAGGGGAAAAGATAGATTTACCTTTGGGTTTAACTTTCCTAGAATTCTATTCAACCTACTTTCTGACTTAAACTTGACATTAGTTCTAGGGTCTGCTACACTTCTGGAAAGGTCTGAACTGATCTTGTTGCTACTTTCTTGGGATAGTTAGTATTTTATTATTCCAGGATCTCCGGGACAGTCTTGGGACCTGCAAGTTTTCAGTATTTCCAAAGTAGTGATATCTGATTATTGTTTGACTGCCATGCAGGTTCCTGATCTGAGTTTGGCTCTTGTATGAGTAAACTAGTATTGGACTCCAGACATAGGAGCTAGCTGGAAAGCTCTATTGGCTCTAAATGGCAGAATTCCATTTGTCTGGGATTCCTGCCTTTATTATGTGGGGTCCAAAATTGTCTACAATAAAAGAAACTGAGGCAGAGCTCAGAACCACTAACACTTTATTAAAGGATCCATAGCCCCCTCTAGCGAAATAGGCCTCAGATTTTCCTCATAATCTGAGATGCTACTGTCTCCAGGGTCTTCATTTTATGTGCTTGATACCCAGATGATACAGAAGAGGCAAAGTAAAATATAGAGTCTCATTGGTTGATATACCTGTAATCTTGACCTTCCAGGAGAAACTTCAGTTCATGTCTATAGTCAATGACTGGTAAAACCTGTCCAAATATGGGCAGAGCTGATAGCCATTCACTGGCCCTATGTTGAGCAATGGAGGGCCATAAGTATAAAGATAGGGTCACCCACAGTGGGTCAAGTGTTCATGAGACCTGTTGGCCTAGAGCCGTAAGTCCATCACCCCCAATAAAAGGGTGGAAAGACCATCAAAAATAGCTAGAGGATCTTCCACGTAATTGAATCACTTCTGTCACACTGGACTTGGTCATTTATTCATCAGGCAAAAAAAGGTGGAGGTCCTCTAGTTAGCTTCCTGTGCTAGCAAGAGCTAGACTGACTAACTGTATATCAATAAGCAAGTACAACAATCACTGCCCCTATGGAATCAAATTCAACTGAATCATGCTAATTGAAATCAGGGACCTAAATTAAAATTGGGGTCTAAATTAGTCATTTCTCACAATTATTTGTCTTCAGAATGGGCAAGATATTGGGAATGTCAATTTTGAAAATAAATTACCAAAAAGTCCCAGAGGTGACTGTGATATTTGCTTGCTAACCAGTTTAGCCTAGGACTTTCATTTGTCACTTGTAAACAACTGAGTAGCTTAAGCTGGAGCCCTTCATAGGCAATTCTTCTGTCCTTGCCTGTCCTTGTGCCATTAGGGGTGGTTTCATCTAACCAGGTGGTCCTGATTTAGGTGGTTCTGATTTTCTAGTCAAGATTATGAGAGATAATTGAATCCCATAAAGCAAATGACATTCCTTAATTGTCAGAGAGGTGTCATCAGTCACGCCTAAAAGCCAATCTGCTTCCCTCCCCTATAGCCAACTGTAAGGCTCCCTAACTACCCTGACCCCCTCCTTTCCTGCATCTCAATAAAAATGGTCTTTCCCTTCTCATGGAGGGGGTCGCTGGCCTTATTGAAGGGGCCAATCTGACCTGCTTTGTTAATAGTTATGTTAATAAAATGATTCTTGCTTAGAGAAACATGCCTCAGTTTGTCTGTTCTTGCATTTTTCTTGCCACAGTTTTGGACGTCTCACCAAGATTGGGGGAGAGAGTGTGATCCCCCAGACTACCTTAGCAGAATCTCCTCTCATCTTTTGAGCCCTGGTGGAGTTTTTCATCTGAAGGGAGGATTTCTTGTTGGGATCAGTGATTATAAACTTACTATCCATCCTCATCTGAATCTTCTAGGAGCAAGAAGATACATACCCCACTGGGCACAATTTTATCTGTCCTTTGTTAAAAGTTACAGTTTTATCTACATTTGTCTTGGGGTTGCTGTCTTTGTGTTCAGTGTGATAATGTGAAAATAATTGGCAATACATAACTTGGGTAAATCTCCAGAGGACAATCCCTTGAAGGATATCTTTTTGTCTCAGAGAAGGCTTCCAAATTAAATTAAACCAGGGAGAAAGATGATTCCTTGAGGGAATTTTTTTCCCTCAAGGAAGACCCTCCCAACCATGAGTAGAGGTGTATAATCCCGTGAAGGAGTTTCTCCTCAGGAAAGATCCTCTCACATTAAGAATAAGAATAAGAATAACATGAAAGAGAAATTTTTTAAATGTGTATGTCTGTGTAAATTATCTTCCTCTCACAGTCTGATCAGGGGAAAGTGGAATAATATGGTCTCTGGAGACATCCAGTGACTAAATTGAGAACAGCAACATGCTTGGTTTTGGTTGGTTGGTTGGTCAGTTTTGGGGGTTTTTTGCCTGTTTGTTTAGAAGAGAGATGTTCTCCAGGTTTGACCCAAATCCGGCCCTCTCTTCATTAAGAGATCTCATTAACTGGATCCCCCAGACAAAGGACTGAACTTATTGGCAGCTGTACTTACACTGGGGGACTTAGAAAGCAAGGTCACTAAGGGGATTCTTTGAACTCTCCAGTTTCATTTGTACCAAAAGCAAGGACATTTCTCAATAACCCAGGGGGTTTTCCTTAGCCATTAGCTGTTAGCTGGCTTCCAGAGTGAACACCCAAAACAGTCAGAAGGGATTTCTGAAGTTTTACTAGATTTATAAACTGAGCAGCCAGAATACAACATTCAGCTAACTCCTGTGGCCTCTTGGGAGGGATTCCTGAAAAATGATTAGAATCTTAGAATGGCATTTTCAGAGACCATAATTCTGTGAAGTTATGCAAATATATAAACTGGACCAGTAAAAGATCTTTTTAACTTCTCCAAACACAGCGGATGTACATTACATAACAAGGAGAAATGAAATCTGGAAAGCCTCAAACTAACACCAGTGAGGAAACGTTATTTTCATTGTCTTAACTGAGATTTGCAGGCATGTTCCCCAAAGCTTCATCAGTTGTATTTGTGTTTGTGTGTGTGTGTGTGTGTGTGTGTGTGTGTGTGTGTGTATGTGTGTATGTATGTATGTCTCACAATTTTTCTTTGGCCGCATTTAAGAAATTTTTTTTAAATGGGAGCTAACGTTAGCCAAATCAGTATGCCAAAAAGAAATCCTTGTGAAAGCTCCTTGAAGGATAGGAGAGGAGAAGAGAGAACTCCCAACTGAGCCAGGGATGACTAAAAACAAGCAATTAGGTTTTGTGTGACATCTGGTTTAAAGCAGGAGAAGAAAAAAAAAACAGAAAAAAAGAGAAGGAAGACAGTGTCATTTTCCCAGTACAGGCAGCTTCAGTTCAAACTATTCATGCTTCTTTACAGGCATTTCAGAGGCCCTCACACAGGCAGTGTCAAGAGGCAATCTCAAAATATCAGGATTCGTGTGACTGTTTTTACTATAGGAGGAAGGGCCATAGACTGCAAAAAGAGACAGCTGGTTCTAAAGAAATAGCCATGGAGGTTCATAGGGAAACCGCTTCATGAAGGTGCAGAGGAGGAGTAGGAATTATGGATCTTGAAAACAACTTTTTGTTTCCCTAGAACCTGATAATCTAGCCCCAGTTATCCCAGTCCATTCCTCTCCTCAAAATAATGAACTCCATGACACCTTTATGGTTGGGGATACTGGAGCCTCTAAATCAGTCCTAATAAAAAAACCTAATCCCAACTGTGCCTTTTTGGGGTCTTTAAATGTTGTTGGTGTTTCAGGAAAGCCTCAGCATTTTCCTAAAGTGTCTCCTTGCATAGTTTCTATGGGTCCTCTTTCTATGGAACATTTTTTCCTCCTTATGCCCCAAATCCTCCATAAACCTATTAGGACAGATCTCCTGCCCAAACTTGATGGTACAGTTCCCTGCTCCTCCAGTGATACTCTGTCCCTACAGTTGCTCACACAATGTTTGATGTGGGGGGAATGCGTTTAAAAAACTGCAAAAATATTTTTTGTTCTTAAGGTATCAATGTTTCTCTATACTGGTCTTAAATTAGTAATCAATTTAGATTATCAGTACTTAATTTAGTAGATTAATTAGCAGATATATGCTACTATTATAAAACAACTATGTGAGAATTATTGTCATGAATTGGAAAAAATGCAATTCTTTTGATTGGGAAACTTCAGGATATTAATTCTATAAAGATTCTGAAAAATGAACAGTAAGTAAACACAAAAGAAAAGAATAAGTACAATTTAATCTGTGAAAATGCTTTGTGTTACTTCTGTGAATTGTAAAAGTTATAAAAATTGTGAAAGCAGAATGGTTAATGGCTTTGCTAACTAACTTGACTTGCTTGAGCTTTCCTTACTATCCAGAGGAAGCTGAACTCACCTGGGAATCATCATTATAAGCAGGGGTCATATTGAGCAAACCTCAAGAGAGACATTCTTGCAGTGTTTGCTGGACCAGAACTTCATCCAAAAGGACAATTACTGATAATGTGACTCTCCTTATTTTGATGAGCCCCCATCCAAGTTGAAAGGAATTTAACCTAATACAAGGGAAATCCATTGTTTTACTCAAGCTTGGGTAGAGGCAGATTTCTTTTTGTCTAGATAGTCCAGATTTGAGGGTGGAGTGTTCCATGATAGAAGGGGAATTTTCATGGAATGACCTCAGGTCCTGGGGGAAGGATTCAATAACTGTATACCCCAAATCTAAAGAGAGCTCAGCCTTTGCCTTTAGCTCTGCGTGCATGCAAGCTGCCAGCTTGAGAGAAAATAAATGTTCAACCTAACTTTCTTTCTTTCTTAGATCAAACTCTGACAGGTTGATGTTTGGTGCCATCACTCAGATAGGACACTGAGATCAGAGACTGGACTTTCTTCCTCTGGCAGTGCTGGTGGGGAGTGCACACAGGACTCTTTTCTCTTGAAGTTCCAGCCCTGAAGGGTGGGTGAGTCTTTTCTCCCAAATCCTTGCTCCTATCTCTCAGACTCTCTTTATTCAGTTGCGTTCTGCTTTTCTCTCCAAGTTGACTCTGGGGGCAGAGACTTCAAGATAGATCTCCTCTGAAAAATAAGAATATCCTTTATAATTGGACTATGGATCAGTCAGAATACAAAATTGGGGATTTGGCTAATAAAACTGCTGCCTCTTTTATGTCAAGTGACTATCAATCCGATGACTTGTGTCAATCTACTAAAAGATAATCCTGAATTATGGTGGGCCTGTTCGGGCTCCTTTGACTGGTCAAGATGAATATACCTCAAAAGCAAGTTAAGTCAGGTTAGTAAGACGTCTAGGTTTGAATGGGAGTGTTTTCTTCAGTGGTTTGCTGAAATGACTGAGAGAGTGGAAAGCAGGGGCTTCCTTCCTTAGGGCTCACAAAGCTAATTCAATGCAGCCACCACCTGCTTTGGCGCTATCTACCTTCTTTCACCCTACCCTTCCCTCCAGTCCAGAGACCTCTGCCAAACCTTCTGCCTCCCCTCTTGCTGCTGCCTCTCCTCCCTACCTTCCCCTTCTTCTTTCTTCTCCCCTTGAGGGCTCTGGTTCTGATGGAGATAATTCCACTCTGCTTCTGAACCAGGTCCCTGAACTCAATCCCAACAATCCCAATGGAATTTACCCCTTTAAAACAGTCAACAAGCAGAACCTTCAGATCAGTTTAGTTGAGATTAAGGATTATTTTCACTATGCAATATAACTTCAGACCATGTGAATGCGGTGAATTACAGGCCATCAAAAAGGACCTCCCAGACCCCCATCAGGACCCCATCAGCTTTGCTGACCAGTTCCAGGTCACCCTGCAATCTTACTGCCCAGTAATCTCTGAAATTTGCTTTTTAGTGGTGGCCTTGGTGGGGAAGGCCCCACCAAGCTAAACATTGGTTTAAGATGGCAGACTTAAAAGCCATGCATGAGGAAATGCTAGAGACAGATTGGGTCACTTATCAAGATAAGGAAAGGAACTACCAGGAGGCCAAAGCTCTGAGTGAAGCCTTAGCTGGGGCTATCCCAGCTGCCTTTCCCCGACCTGTAGATTTTTCCAAAATCAAGACTGTTGCTCAGTGGCCTGATGAAACTGTTTCAGTTTTACAATTGCTTGGCTGAGGCTTTTAAAGCTAACTCCTGCTTAGTCCATGACAGGGAGGGTGAGGAGGGTGGAGGTGGAGGGTGGCACAGGGGTGCTCCATCTCTGCCTTGGTAGATACAGGGGTCAGTCATCCTATCAGTTTTGGATTCTTGCAAATTCTACACCCCACCTTCCCTGGAGTAATGATAACCTTGTTGGTTGTTGGGATTTGGTAACAAACCCTCCACTCTTTGAACCCCCCACCTCCCACCCCAGCTTTCCAGACTTTCCCTCTCCCTGTCATTCTTGAACAAGATCACTTCTTAAACACCTTCCACATTCTCCCTAATACCCCTTGTCACCCGCTGGGTCAATATATCTAATCCTTCCTCTCTGCTATGCTCAGTTTCACCCTAGCTGACCTTGGGCTGGATCGCCCTTCCCCTGTCCTTATACCTATAGTTGCCCTATGCCTCCAGCCCCAGTCCAAGGCACCCGAGACCTTTGAGGAACCATTACTCCTTGCAAAGGTCCCACCCCAGTTATGGGCCACAGACCACATGGACTTTGGGGGCATCTCTATAGCTTCCTCCATAGAAGTTCAAATCGACCCCTCACACCCTCTCCCATATCCTACCCAGCACCTGCTTCCCCATGCCGCTGTTGAAAGTGCTAGCCCTCTAACTCCTACCAGTTACATTTCAAAGGGACTAGTTGTGCTTTGTATCTCCCCTTGCAACACCCCTATCTTCCCTGTTAGGAAACCTGGTAATTGAGGATGGCGCCTTGTTCAAGATTCCAGCGCCATTAATGCCATCGTTCTACCTCATTCACCTGTGGTTCCTAATCTCTCTACCCTGTTATCCCTCATTCCTCCATTCACTACTGCATTCACTGCTGTGGACCTTTGTAGTGCCTTCTTTTCCATCCCCATGCACCATTCCAGCCAATACCTTTTTGCTTTTTCTTGGGAAGGACAGCAGTACACCTGGACCATTCTCCCTCAGGGTTTCACTAAGTCCCCCTCCTACTTCTATCAGGTTCTACATGATAACCTTGCTTCTCTTGTCCTTCCCTACCAGTCAGTGCTCCTCTAGTATATAGATGATCTATTGCTCTGCTCCCTGACCCAGCTTCAGGGAAGGATGATGCCACCTTCCTCCTCACATTCCTGGCAGTGAATAGTTGGTCATAAGGCTTCCCAAGATAAACTCCAGTTTTGCCACCCCTCTGTAAAATTCCTTGGGCACTTCATTTCCCAGGGTACTGTCTCGCTTGACCCCACTCAAACCCAAGTGATTTTCCCCTCCCAATATCCAAAATACATCTATGGGCTTTCCTGGGCCTTGCTGGGTACCGCTGGTCCTGGATACTGGAATTTGCTATCCTAGCCCTCCCCTGCATGAAGCTCTGCATTGTCAAAATCCCAACCCCCTCTGCCTGTCTAAGAAACATCATCAGGCTATAGAATGCATGAAGGCCTCCCTCTCTGAGTCCCCAGCTCTGGGCCTTCCTAATTATTTCCTGCCTTTTGAGCTCTTCACCATGGTAAAAGGAGGGGATGCAGTAGGAGTCTTAGCACAGAAACATGAGGATCAGTATAGGCCAGTAGGATGTTCTAGCAAACAACTGGATACATCAGCCAGAGGCCTACTGCCCTGCCTAAGGAACATTATTGCTACAGCTGACACTCTCAAACCAGGTGAGGACATTATACTCGATTTCCCTATAACACTTCTTGTGCCTCATGCAGTTGAGGCCTTCCTACATTCATATCACACCCAACACTTATCAAGTAGCCACCTGGCAAAAATTAAGACCCAGCGATTCACACGGACTTATGTCACCATCAAAAGACTTAATGTACTTGAAAAGCAGACCAGTTTAATACCACTGACCATGACTACATCATGATCCTGGACTATCTGCTGACTCCAAAAGCCCACCTCCAAGAAACACCTATTCTAGATGCTAACCTCAGGGTTTTCACACACAGCTCCTGCCAAAGGAACTCCAAGGGACAAGTGACTGTAGGTTATCGTATCATCACAGTAACTGAGGTACTGGAATCAGTTCCCCTTCCCCATGCTCACTCTGCACAACAGGCAGAGCTAGAAGCCAGGTTCCCTAACTGGAAATTAAAGAGACATGGAGGTGAGAGTGCTGAATCCTAACCACTAGATCATCAGGGATCTGTGAACTGGGAAAGGGACTGAATATCCACACAGAAAACACGCATGGCTTTGGGGAGGCCCATGGAATGCTGTGGAAGCAACAAGGATTTTTAACCTCCACTGGGCAGCCCATAAAAAAAGAGTAAGCAGAGTAAGACACTCTAGGGTACTAAAGTGTCTGCTACTGCCCAAGCAAGTGGCCATTGTCAAAACTGCTGGTCACTCTTGAGAATCCACTCCAGAGGTCCAGGGGAACCAACTGGCTGACCAGGCAGCTAGGGAAGCAGCCCTCTCAGCCCCATCTTTATAATGGTCTCTTGCACCTTTCCCATTGCACCCCTGCGTATTGATAGAGTAGCTTTAATGGGGGCACAAGCCCTGGTCTCCCCAGAGACAGTACACCAGCGGGAACCACAAGAATGTACCCAAGACCTTGAAATAGGACTTTGGAAACACGAACACCAAGTTGTCCTTGCCCACCAGCTACACTGACCACTGCTGGGTCACCTGCATCACTGGGGACCAGATAAAGTTTATGAATTTGCTTCTCGACATTGGTGGGAAATATCTATCCCTCCTTGCCCTTTGAGATCTGGCAGTTGACAGCTGCCCCCATGTCAAGGATATAAATTTGCCCTGGTTATGGTCCATATGTTTTCCAACTAGGTGGAGGTCTTCCCAGGTCAGGCAGTCCCTACAGGGGTGCTTGGGAAGCCCCTATGTGAACATATCATCCCTTACTAGGGGCTCCCCTGGAAGGTTCATAGTGATCAAGGAACCCATATTTCAGGCCAGGGGCTCAGGGCTGGAGGCCTGAGGAATCTGCCAGCACCTACATTGTACTTACCACCCTCAATTCTCTGGGCTGGTCAAGAGAACTAAGGATGTGCTAAAGAGATTACTAGGAAAATTTCCATGCACCCTGGATTAAGGTACTCTCCATTGTCCTTGGTGTCCTCCAGTCATGACCTGTAGGCAAGGCCAAACTTTTCCCATATGAGATTGTTACTGGGAGACCAATACCCCTCACCCCTGCAGATCTCTCCCCAAACACTTTCTTCAGGAATATTGTATCAAGTTTAGCCAACAAATCCACCAGATTCAAGATCTTGTCTCTCAGTCTTGTTTTCTAAGTTCACAGTCTGAAGCTGATCCCTGTATTATCAGACCCTCCTAGGTAGAAGGGGTTGTGCACCACTTTTCATGCTATACCCAACCTTGGGTATATTCTAGGTACTACCATAATATGGCTTGTCACTGCTGAACCCCACACTCAGATTACATCCCACCACTCTCTATGTATGTTCCTGGCTTCACCCCCCCATCATAGGTGGAAGCATCCTGGGCACTACAGGTATGGGAAGAGGAGGTCTTATTTCTGCAAATGAGGTTTTCAGAAATCTGTCCTGACAGATGACTGATATGAATTACCAGACAGCAAGAGGTATGGGAGATCTGAAAGGTGAAATCAACTCTTTGGTCAGGGTAGTCTTGCAAAATCAGCAAGCACTGGATGCCCTCCTTGCTGCAAAAGGGGGCATGTGTATTTTTATTAATGAGGAATATTGTTTTGATGTCAACAAGTCCCAACAAATCCACAGTGGCATAGATTTTTTCTGCCTGCATGCCACTCAGTTAAGGGAACCATGCTTTTGGAAACCAGTGGTATGATATCTTTAGCTCTTTTTCCCCAGGGGTAGGAGGTATTGCAATAGCAACAGACTGATGAGCTTTCTGAATGTGGTGAAGGAATTCAGACTTTTGACTTTGCCTGAGTTTGCAAAATGGATCAGCATTGGTCATCCCTTGACTGAAAGGGAAACCATGTTTGGATAAGAAAAAGTCTATAGGAATCTTCATAAACACGAGAGAATTCAGATTATCAGAATGGAGGAAGATAAAGATCTCACCACCTGAATGAAGGCTAAGATTTCTGTGGATTTTGGTTGAAAGAAACCTCTCTTGTGGCAAGATTTTGACAAGGTTCAGGGGTCCTGGGGACCCCAAAATACTGACACACCAGGTCCTGCTCGACTGAATTTGACTCAAGCCTTCTTAAAGCCAAAGAAAACAAAGTTTGTTAAAGATTTGCCATCTTGGGTTGGCTCTTAAGCAGCCTAAGCATTTGTAACACTTGTATTCACAAGCAAACCAGATAGAATCTCAGCTAGACAGAGTCTGAACTGGATTGAATCTGACCTTCACAGAGGCAAGATGGAACTTAAATACAGAAAACACTACAGGAGGGATCTGGGGTAGTCTGGTAGTCTAGGGTGATGGAAGAAGGGGTTTAGGGAGGGTCTTGAGTAGAAGTCCAAGGAGGGAATGACTGATTAAGGGTTGGAAACAGCTGGAGGCAATGAGTAGATATCAGACAATGGAGGGCCTGGGCCAGAATCAGGTGTTCCTGCTTCTGTAACCACTCCTTAACCACTCCCAAATCCAGCTCTGAATCACCTAATCATCACACTTGGCACATGTTATACTATAGAATATACTATAAATAAACTTTACCTGTACCCCATTCAAGTTGCAGGTTCCCTGAGAACTCTTGCCCACTGAAAAGCATAATAAAATCTTTACCACCTCGACTTCAACAATGCCTGAGTCCATGAATTCATCCCAGACGATCTGCCCTGGTACTCTGGTCTTTGCGGGGGAGGGGGTCTCCCCCTCCTCCAACCTTCATCATATTTCTGGTGCACAATGTGGGGCACAGTCTGAAGTCTCAGGCATTCTTCAAGTCAAGGTAAGCTTCCCTTCTCTTCCCCTTTCCCTTAGGCTTCCCAAATCCTCCCCACCTTCCTTGCCCTGTAGTTGAGGTTCACCCTTAAGTACCTAGGAAGGCTTACAGGGGTTCAAGTGGAGCCTTTCACAGGCTCTGGCACAATCCCCTTGTGACAAGGGACGCCATGGTTGGGGATTCATGTGGTTCACTCCCTCCTTAGGACACTACAAGGTGACTACAGACACTATTGGTACCCTTTCCCTTGCCTTCTAAACCCATCTCAAAGGCTTACAGGAAAAAGGATGGGCCAAATCCCCCCAAGATTCACCCTGGGAAACTTGGTCTCCAAGACCTTAAAGAACGTTTTACCTCACCCTCATTACGATCTGGAGAGCCAAGCGAAAGTGTCTGATTTGTGCAGAGGATTTCTGACAATCCCCTCTTAGCTTTTGGATTCTTCCTTCCATTGTCCCTATATATTCTGTCTGTGTCTATATGAATGAGAATGTCTGTGTTAATGCAGTCAGCCCACTACAGCTGGACCTTGGAATGTGTTTATCTCTTTCCCTCCCCTTCTCCCCCTCTCTCTGATTACAGCATCAAAGAGGTGGCTGGATGGGAGAGAGAAAGAGAGAGACAAATCTTTTACTGTTTCAATTATATGATTGCTAAAGGAAGTGTCTGATCAGAATAGAAAGAAATAAGGCATGTGCAGTTTTAAAGGGGCTTTAATCAAAGCCCACCAGAAGGCAAGAACATTTAAGGAAAGCATAAAACATCTGGAAATTGTTGGAAAGTAGTTGGTAAAATTTTCTCTATTTCTACCTTCTAACTCTGGCCAGGTTTTGGAGGTGATGGGAAAGACAAGAAAAAAACTGGAAACTTTAGTCCTCATATCAGAGAGGCAGAGTGATAGCATTTAACCATTTACTGCCTCACCTAAAAGAGAAGTTTTTATGTAATGGAACACAATCAAAAATGATTTTGGTCATATTTTCAGTGAAATGTATCACTCCTAATTTGATGTTTAAGATAGGTCAGAATTTATTATACTATTTGGCACTAAGACAAATTGGGAAAATGCATAGATTTGAAAAGGAGAAACCTCAGAGACAAAGCTTTGAACTCTCCAGTAAAGGAGAATGGACTAGGTACCACTGGATCTTTTTCCAGAGTCCCCCTCACCTTGACTGGCAGATTCAAAACCTCACTTTCAAAGAAGTTTTTAAGGAGTAGATACAGAAGTGAAGTTTACTTGAGTAAAAGTTAGAACCATTAAGATCTTTCACCTTGGAGTCCTGACTCTGACCACTGAGTTAGTGCTGCAGTGAATAGTAAGAACAGCTAAAAGCATTTTAGCAGATTCTGTTAACTCCTCTCATTCCAGATCAGATTAAAGGAAGAGAGTTCTAAAGAATAGTAGGGAATTTGAGTTACCTTCCCCAAACTGGCAAAAAGGAGAGGGAAGGCATAGCATTTATATCAGGACCCCACTGACAATAGCCCTGGGTCTCTGGGTACCTTGAGGTCCACTCCTCTAGGCAAGCAGAGGAACCTCTCCTCTCAAACCCTGCTGTCCTTCCTCCCCTACCACCAGAGCTTGGAACTTCTGCTCCAAGTTCCCCGAAGTTAAGCAACCCCTATCAGGAAGTTCATAGATTCCTAAAGGACCCTCTTCCTTATCTGCCAAATGCCTCTCCTCAATGGTCCCCTGGACATTTAATTCAGGTATTGGACTTTACAACCTCCCTGCACTCCCTGGTCCTTAGCCCCTCTTTCTCTCCCTTCTCAAATCCCTGACTCCCCCACAATCAGCCTCTGCAACTGTGAGGAGAGTCAGGGCAGTACAAGATCACAACCCAACTAGCCTCCATGTTTGGTAAGCCCAATTTTCTATTAATAATTTTTATATGTGATGGTTTGGAAATGCAATTAATGTCATCTAAAGTTTACCGTTTGTACTATTATTATGCTTCTAAATTGTAGTAAAATTCTCTTATGTTACAAAAAATTGAGTGACCATTGTGCATCAGAAATGGTGTTAGGCAAAGCAATCTTTAATCTGAATTTTGTTGAAACTAAAAGATATTGGAAAAACTGTGACCCGACCCCTCAAATGGCGGGACCCTGTGAGGCAGGGGCAACTCTATGTCCTCTCTCAGCATGAAGCAGTTTTAGAAGTTGAGACCTTAGTCCCTTACCCCAAAAGATTTTGGGTCCCATCTACTTAAGGGAGGATGGGATGCTTGGGTGCATGTGCTTGGACCCCATTTCTAAAACCACATTTCTCTCTAGCCTCAAAACACTATCCTAGGCAGTTTCTCCTCAGTCCAAAAACACCCTGCCCCAGCAAAAAACTTATCTCACTTCCTGCTGCCAGCTGCACCTATAGAACTTATTAGTCTGAACCAGCTGTGTACTGGCTGAACTGGCTGCGTACTGGGTCACAATGACATATACTACTCACTGACCAATCATACGTATCCTAGACTTAGATATAGCTATACTCCCTTACATTTATCTCATCTAACAAGACATTGATGAGAGCAGCCTGGTATTCCTGAGTCAGCCCTGACTGTTAGTTGACTTAGTGATGTTTCAGGCCTAAAACCTGTGGTAGCCCCTCCAGGTAGCCCCTCCTTGGGCTATTTCCTGGTGAACTCTGGGTAAAATACCTGTGCAGTAGATACCAAAAGTGGATGTTCCTTTAAGAACTAACCACTCCTTAACCACTCCCTAATCTGGCCCTGAATCACCTAGTCATCACACTTGACACATGCTATGCTATAGAATATACTATGTATAAACTTTACCAGGACCCATTCAAATTGCAGGTTCCCTAAGAACTCTTGCCCTCTGAAAAGCATAATAAATCTTTACCACCTTGACTTAAACAATGCCTGAGTCTAGGAATTCATTCTAGGCAACCTGTCCTTGGTACTTTGGTCTTTTTTGGGGGGGGTTGTCTCCCCTCTTTCCAACCCTCATGATATTCATTAATACTCTTAATATAAGATTTGTCTGGCTTATATGGTTTCATTTACAGCGAGATATATCTTTCTATTAGGATACTTAGTCAGAACTTTACCCACTTCTGTTACTGTTCTCTCTTAGTCTTAAGAATGGTTGTCTTTAATGAAATGTGTTTGACACTAGTGCCTCTCCAACGGATTGTAAGTTTAAAAGCCACTTGTGATAGAATAAATAATTTACTATGTAAGATAATTTGGAAATGCATTTGACTAACTTGACTGGTGACAAGTTTGTTTCATATTCAGTTCTGTTAGAAAATTGGCTTCTCATAATTTGAATATTGTTAAGTTACAAAGTTAGCTGTCAAAGAGTTGTTTAAAAGCTACTAAATATTTCATTAAGTATATTCTGTTTCATTAGGAGTATAATAATAGTTTCAAAGATCTCTTGGGTTGCTTTAGCTGATAAGTCTTTTGAGACTTGGTATTTGGACACAGTTACAAGGTCTTCTCATCTTGGCTGGTGATAAGATTCTATATGCTTAAGCCTGAGAAATAGTATAGAGGATTGAATCTTGCCAATCTTCAAAGTTTGAAGAATTAACTTCACACCCAGCCAGAATGGAAAAGTTTACAAATCTGCTTACATTAAAAAATTAAGTTCCACTTAAATTTATTTAGTTGTATTAACATCACATCTTTAACTTGATAGTAAAATCTGTAAGCTTTTAGTACTCAACAATCTTCTGGAGGTTTGAAGTACTAGCCATCAGAAGAACTTAAAATTGCCTCGTGGCACCAATATGTGGCTTGATTAACTTATAATAAGCCTTTCATTTTAAGAACAAAGGGGGCCTCAGGCATTTTGACCCAGCCCTTTAGTCCCTCCACACATCCTGTCTACTTTCTACTCTACTTCTAGTCCCTGCCACAGGAACTTCCCCACACATATCTTGTGAAACTTCAGAATATGGTTACTCTTAATCCTTGCTTTTTAAATTAAATATAATTTATGTTAAAATTACATTTTAAGGTCCAAACTATCTCCCTTCCTCCCTACCTTGCACTTGGTAATGCTAACATTTGACATAGATTTATAAATATATAATGTATTTATTTTTAGGTATCTATATTTCAAATTTTTATTCAGAGTCTTCAATAACTTATTAAAGTAGTGTCAACATTTGGTAGATTTATGAGCAATTTCTAAGTGCTTTTTGCATTTCTCTAAATACATAAGAAAATATACCAATTCTATTGTTATACCTACAATTCCAGTCTGTTAATACTGTTAATAATATTTTAGCTTCATTTGACTGAAGTATCACATTTTTCACTATATTCTCTTTATATTATTTATATATATTTCAAGGAAATATGTGTATTTCCTTGAAAATCTGTTTCAAGAACTGAAAGGATTATCATACAAGATTCTATATTGCCTTTTTTTCATACCAAACTGGGAATTTTTAATGATTTGGTGCTCTCATTCAATACTATTGCCCACAAGTTTGACTTAAACTTGAAAGAACTGACTGCAGACCTTAGCAAAGATGATATTCTACCTTGACTGCCCATCTGCATAGGACCAAGAATTTTTTACATTGTACTTGACATTGAGATAATTTTGAAATGGAAAGAGATGAAAACTAAAAGGACATCAAGGAACTTAATATTCTAATGGATTTAGTGTCTGTATTCTCACAGAAATATAAAGCACTGTGATTAACCTATGAGGAAGAAGAAAAAGAGGAGAAAATAGGGAGGAAAGCAACAAGGAAAACTCAATAAGAACAAAAATAAATAATAAATGAAATTAGCAGAGACCAAAATTGTATGTTCACAGAATGAGGTGCACAGGATCACTTTTGTCCCATCTGCAAAGAATTGCAATCTGATTTTACATCATAATACCTTCATATAGCTATAGAATATAGTTATTTTGTCCACCTGTGCAAGTCCCCAGAACATTAAATATAAAACAAAACCATGATAATACTTGCCACAGTATTGTTTCTATCCAAACCCTGAGGAGAACAAGATGCTAACAGTAATAATAATTATAGAAATACTTCACTTTTATGTAAAACACAATAGTCACAAAATACTTTCTTATACATTATTTTAGCTTCTGTGTTTCTTGCAACCTAAGAATAGTTTGGAAAAAGATGGGAAAGTTCCTCATTAAGAGGGGTGGGAGGACCAGGAGTGTAGACCATTCCTTATGTTCCAAGACTCAGTCACTTTGTTGGTCAGTTTTATATAATTGTTTTTCTTTGTTATATGAAGAGCTCACAGTGACATATGTAGGGGAATTAGGAAATCACTCTGATGCTAAAAAAAAAAAATAATCAAAACCCATCAATGAAACACTAAAAGGAATCAGGAAATTAAAAGGAATCAGGAAAGACCTGTTCATTTTTACAAAAATAAATCATGCATTTCCATCACAATTTGAAATTATTAATAGATTCTGAAATACTTTGAATATTTGAGGAGTTCTTTTGTTTTGTTTTTCAACAGAAATTACATTGTTTTGCTTCATTCTTTGGGTCTTAGCAGTGGAGGATTATGAACTGGTAAAGTTGTTGCTGGGTCACCGTATTTGGAAAAAGATGTGAAGATAAATGCAGATAAAATAAAATGGAAGGAAATGATAATCATAATACGTGTGTCATTAGCATCACCTCACCCAACAAAGTAAATTAATAAAAAATCAAAGAGATGACTTATGAGGAATCCTCACCAGAGGTTAGAGATAGCAGTTCACCATCTGAGAGAGAAGCCACTATTTCCACTAAGGAGTATGCTTCTCTCTACTGATACTCACACGAAGAAAAAAGTAGGATAGAGATAAGGTTATATGGTGAAAAGAACCTTGAACTGGGACTGAAAAGACTTGGGCCCTATTCTTAGGCCTGTGCAACTGTGGGACCTTGGGCAAACCACTCAGTTATTTTCAATTTCCTTATATTTCTACTGGCTCCCTGAACCCATGCACATAAATAACCCTAACATAGAACCTGTGAGAATATAATGAGATAAAATATGTAACATTGAATTTTATGTGCTTATGTTATGTTAACTTAGTGTTAATCAACGTTGAAAATCACATAAATTTGATTTTAATTTCCTGTATTAGAAAAGATAGATGTTTAAAGTTCAGTGAATGGATGGATGGATGGATGTTTAAAGATCAGTCACTTATCATCTCAGACCATTAGATAATACTATTTTTAATCAAAATATCTCATCAAATATCTAATCAAAATATCAAAAATCTCAATGCAAGTAAATGGATATGTGTAATTGAATATTATGCCATATTTTCTGTTCAGTTCATACAAGAAATTAAGTTAGGAAGGCACTATCTAATAACCAGCTGTCACACATTAAGTTATAGACCAAAATAAAATGCCAAACATTAGCCTAGGCAATCTCAAATCATGAGTCATGGATTTTACTAACTCAGTGTTCTAAATAAAGTCATTAAAATAAAAATCAATATAGGCATGTGGCATACATTCATTTCAGATGAGGTAACAGTACCTCTCTCTTTTTAAAATTTTTTCTCTTTTCTTTATCCTTAACCTTTTCCCATTGGAAGTACAGCCAAAAGAAGAATGTGAAAGAATGAGTTAGAAAAAAGTGAAGTTGGTAGAACAACTCCTAATGAGAGTTCTTTGGGGTTGGAAGACATAATGATTAGTTAGTCCCAGAGGACAGAAGCAATTCTAGTGGTGGTGACAATAATATATGTGGATATAAATTCTATTAATATAATATATTATTATATATTAATACAATATAATTATATATGTGTGGTATGTGGAATCTGAGGAGAAAAAAATAAACACACCTTTCTTTTCTGGTTCATTCAAAACATGTACCCTAAAACCTAAGAAAATATTTAAAGTTCTTAGAGAATAATATACACTGCAGGTATTATAAGGTCTATTTCCTAAAAAAAAAAAATGTGAATAGGGGTGAAACTCAAGGAATAGAAAGCCATTTTGGGAAACAGAGAGACTAGGACAGTGGAGTCCTGACCCAGAATTTGCCAATCAAGTATAATTCATCTCTCATTCCTTTATCCTCCCCACCCAAATGCCCTAGTTAGGAAGGTAAACTGTATTTATCTAAGAGCCCAGCATAGTTCTTACTCCCTCAACATGTTTCTGACATTACCAGACCATTATCTCCTTATTTTAGGATTTTGATCTCTCTGATCACTGCCCTTACACTACCAAATTAGATCCCAAATCAGATCAAGGAGTGATCTGATTTTACTTAAGTATAAATGAGTTTCAGAATTCCAGGCAAAAGTATTAGAATCTTATTACAAGAAACTGCTGAGATAAAGTTTTCTTACAGGTGACAGAATTTTTCAGTAATTTTCAAAGCAACTGAAAATACAAAATCCACATCTACACAGAGATCACAAACCCCTGGTTAAAGAATAAGTATGATTTTTTTTCATTTTAAATGATGAAAAATGATAGTGATTTTTATATTAATGAAATAAAAGGTGTTTTGAAATCTACTCTTTTTAATTAATTATATTTACAAATAATTATGGAATATCAATACGTTGAAGTTTTGGGTCATTAACCATGGAAATTTAATTCCAAATGCCACCAATCATCATCTTTTACCAAACTAAACCTTCTTTAATTAAAATACTAAATATTGAGCAGATCATGTTCTCTGCATAGAAAAATGACAATAATAGAAAAAGTTTCTTGCTAACCTTGTTAAATAGGGTATTTGTTTTAAGCCTGTATAAGGATTAATCTAAGCTCCAAGAAACTGAAGTGACAGAAACTAATATAAAATGTAATAAGGAAATATTTAACATCATTAACAGGATGTGACCCAAATTATACCTTTCCAAATGATCAGTTAGTATACATCTGTCATTCAATATGCCTAAAAAACTTTGGTAAGATTGTTTTCCCAAAATAACCATGGGAAAAACAAATATCCATTTTCAAATTTAACTTTTACACCTTTTTTCATGCAGAGAATTTCACAAGTACTGGAACACTGCAACATGCACTTTCAAGTATACAAATCCTATTTTAAAAATTTACAAAATAACCATTTTTAGTTTAGATTTAATATTCTCATAATCTTATTTTTAACATATAGAGGTGACAATGTGACAGACTGACAAAATTTGACAAAGCTGACAAATGACAAAATTTAGTAATTGCCACATAAAAGTTAACAGAAGAGTAACCTATGGGGATTTCTGTAAAGGTGATAGAAAAAATAATTGGAAGTTCAAAAGGTTATCTTGAAACCTATGTTCTTGTTGCTTAATTTTACTTTTAAGTACAAATGATTCAACTAAAATGGAACAAATAAAACTAGAGCAGTGGTAAGTAAATACCAGGTGAAGGTTGGGAATGGGGAAAAGGAAACATAGCTGGGAAGGAATCACGTTGTCCGAGAATCATGCCAACTTCCCTTGCCCTCCCTCCTTCAGAGAACTTATTTACTTCCTGTTTCTGCATATTAGATTAATGGCACTAAGAAAAAAATACCTGTTGCCAGCTGCTTTACTTAATATTTTTTCTAGATTAATTTGTCACTTGTTTTTTATTAAAGGAAAACAGAACCCAATAAGACAGAAGTTTAATATGACCAAATGACACATGAATTAACTTCATAAAGCTTATAAACTCCTGAACATATATAAAGCTATACTCTGATGCAAACTATACATATATTTCTCACGAGAAAACTCTAAGCAAATAGGCAAAGACATTTCTTCCTCAAACTAGGAGAAAGACAAGCGAAACAACAAAGGTTTACATATTTACTGTCCATCTCCATAAATTACATTCAGAACTATTTCTCCACCGACACAGAATTTGTAATTCCATATAGAAACCATTCCTGGTTTACAGTGTTTATTTTAAGAAACCTGAGAGTTTTCAGCCAAACTATAATAACTGGCTGGAAGGTCAATTGCTTTCTTTTTAGTCAACTGTTACTAATTATCCGCACATGTAAATATATAATTCTTCCTCCCGATTAGGTTTCCATTTGGGAAAAAAAAAGTGCTACAAATACACACACATTCTAAGTCACAAAAATACTGAACCTCAAATTTGAGAAAGGACCTAGAAGTCCATCTGACAAGCAGTCATTCAGCCTTTGCTTAAACATTGGAAATCACTATCGGATTAGAGGCAACTGGGTGGTCTAGTTGATAGTACTAGACATGAAGTCAGGAAACCTGAGTTCAAAACCTGCCTCAAATACTTACTAGTTGAGTGACCCTGGGCCAATAGTTTAACTTCTCTCGGTCTCAGTTTTCTCATCTTTAAAGTGGAGATAACATCAACTGTCCCATAGGGTTGTTGTAGGGATCAAATGAGATATGTGTAGCACTTTGAAAACTGGAAAGCACTATATAAAAGCTATTCTTATGAATATCAATGGCATTCATATTCATCTATTCAATTTTTTGACGTCTAATTTTTGTAAAGATTTTTCTTACATCAAATCATCTGATTTAGTCCAATGCTAGCCTGTCAAAGTCTTCTTGAATTCAATTGTCATTCAGCGTAGCTACCTTTTCCAGTTTTGTGTCATCTTCAAATCTGACAAACATGACATTTATGGATTTATGCAAGTCACTGGTAAAAATGCTAAAAGGTCAAAGGGCACAGGGTTACACCCAGATCACTGAGGCATTTCACTGGTGAGACCTCTTGCCAAGTTGACATTAACAACTTTTCTTTGAGATTACCCATTCAGTCAGTTTCAAATGCATTTAATTTTTTAATTCATTCTAATTCATGTAGTCTACATGTCTCTGTCTTTTCCACAAGAATATGTTTTGGGGGAGGAAGGGAGTGGTGAAGAACTTATATATATACATACATATACATATATATATGTATATATATATTCATTAAAGGACAATTTAAGAACTAGCTTTCTCTTTTGTATACTACTGGAACTTTGCCATAATTTTTTATGTTACACTTTAGTGCTAGACTAGATAGACATGTGAATGAGAGAGCTATTGTTAGTAAAAAAAAAAAAAAGGCACAGGACAAATTGATCACAAAATTCAAGATTACAGTAGAAACAGGAAAGAATTTGAATAAAGAATGGAATAAATTGAAAACATCCTTGAGTTGAAAGGCCTATCTGTAGAAGTGGCAGAAAATGCAACAAAATTAAATCCCCATACTACAAGACGTAGCAAATAGTGTCATACTTGAAATCAGAGAACCAGGGTGTCAAATCCCTCATCAGCTTTGTGACTTTAAGCAATTTACTTAAGTCTGCAGACCTCAGTTCCTCATCTGTAAAGTAAATGGGGGTAAACTAGATGACATTGGAAGATTCTGTATGATCTAAATCTATGATCTTATGTACTCAACTAGAAAAAGTCCTGGAAACTTTATAAGCAAATATGACAGCACTTCAAAACTTTAATAGAAGAGATATCATATTATACCCAAAATGGTAATAACAGAGTCTTTACCAGTTTTCAGGAGACTACTCAGGAAAACATGTCCAGAACAAACAAGATCAAAGGACAACTACCCTCTCCACTGCTCCCTAATCTTCTTCCCTGTCCCCAACAAATTTGCTGGCTGTCTCAAGGGAAAAAAGTCAGATTCTGACTGTTTTTTGCCTTTTGTATGGCCACTCACAGTTACAGACTGGAAGACAAATAAAGAACTTTTTATCAGCTCATAATAATCTGAAAAGAAATAGATAATATCTGTGTGTCCTCTAAAACATGGAGGTAAAGGGCTTCCCCTCCATTGTGTACTTCCAGGTGCGTGATACTAGGAAGAACATAATCTACATGCTCTCAGGACTGCATCCCCATTAGCCAGTCTCTATCTTCTCTACCCCATTATAGACCTAATAATATGATTTTGACTATAAAGTTCTACTTTTGTATTGTACCAATTGTTAACAGAAAAGTTGCTTTAAACTGCAGGAACATAATACTAACATTGTATGTTATATTTACTTGAGTTTTATTGCTTTTTAATGTTGCCTTTGTTTACATTGTGGCTTTTAGCTCATCTTTTGGCTCTGACACTAATCTACTTCACTTCAATTGTCTTTGAATTTTTTTTCATACCTTTCTACCTTTCAGTAATCCATTAAATTCACATGCAGTTTGCCCAACTCAGTTCCATTTACTGTGCACAAATTTTGTCTCTGGTTTTTAACTATAAATGATTCTATGAATATTTTTATCTATAGCAGTTTGCCTTGCTGTCATTAAGTTCCTTGGGATACTGTGGATCCTCATCACCTCTTGACTGGATTATTACAACTGTTTTTTATTTGACCTCCTGGTATTCTATGTTAACATCTTCCAGATAGGCCCCATGATAATCTACCTAAAGTACATGTCTGACCACGTCATTCCCTGATCACGATGCTTTGTTGGCACCCTATTGCCTCTAGGATAAAACACAAACTTCACAGGTTAGCATTTAAAGTCCTTTTCACAATCAAGGCTCTAAACTTCCTTACAAGCTACATTTCCGCCTCGTGTATTTTATATCTTCACCAAATTAGAGTACTTGCTTTTCCTCAGACTTGGCATTCTATTTTCCTCTTTCGTGTCTTTGCATAATTTGCTCCTCCCAACCCCCTCCCCACTCCAATACTTGGAATGACTTTCTCTTCAACTCTACCTCTTAGAATGATCAGGTTTGGCTCATGTACAATGGTACATTTGTCCCTGTGGATAATCTCTCATGACATTTTTGGTGTTCTTTCTGATCTCAAACTAAATGCTTATCGATATACATATATCCCCCAGTGAAACTGTTGTTGTGTTTGTCCTTCGTTGCCAAAGAAGACCATGCCATCAAAGAAATGATGACATGACTATATGCTGAAGACAAGGACACCTTTTGACTTGGTAGCTACAGCTCCCTAGTTCCACTGACAGGGAATTATTATGCCTGCCTGCCCATAGCATTTCTAACATTGGATTTACCCATCTTTTTAAATCTGATGGATATATTTCCATAGCTTGCTTTAATGTGAATTTCCTCAATTATTAATGAACAGCTTTTCAGATAATTCTATTTCAAGTTTTATTGATGCCTATTTATCTACATAGCACAGAGCCATGGTACCAGAATCACAAACAAGCTCTCCCACTCATACTAGTTGATGTCCTTCCCAGCTCTGACTGCTCTGACTTCCTCTTAGCTCTGCCTCTTCCTGTTCTACCCTTCTTGCTTCACCCGTTCCTGTTCCATGTGACTTGACTCATGTAACTCAGGCTTCCATGTGACTTAAGCAGGTCACATGGGCCTATTAATAGATGCGAAAGCTATTCCCATTAAGATGCAAAATTACATTAACGATAAGTAAAAATGCATTATCAATAGTTGTCCAAGATCATCATTTCTACCCCAGCATTTCTGGATTTGCCTGAGTTATACTACTCCCAACTCCTCATAGCTGTGTCATTACATTTTAAATGGGTTCTTTGTAGGGTTATTTTCCTAATTCATTCATCTACCATTTTATGTTATTTCATTCTTTTCACATTTATAGTTATGATTGGTAGGTTTGATTTTCCATCCATCATGTCCTACGTTTCCTATTAAGTCTCTTCTTCCTTTAAGAGTTAAAAAAAAATGTATGGTAAAAGAGGGGGAACTAAATTAACATTAGCAATCTACAGTTGAAATGGCCCATTTTCAGTCTCCTCTCTTGCCTCTCTTCACCAAGATCAAACCCTGATCACTCTTTCTAATTACAACCTATACAGCCCTCATGACCAAGAGTATTGGTAAAGAGATAAGATGCCCTTTTACTACATGCTACTTCCTACAGTGATTTATCAGTAAGGAAGTATCACTTCCAAGTACTGAAAGTGTCACCTATTTGAGTTTGAAACAATCCTGAGCTAAATCTTTATCTCCATTTTGTATGAAGAAACTGAAGTACACAGAAATGAGTAAAATTGTCTGTGATTACACAGCTAGTTAGTGAAAGAGTTGGAACTTTTCTGATTCTCATTTTCAGGAGATGTTAGGCTAGCTTGTCTCTAAAATCTTACTCATGAATCTATAATCAACTCAGTCAACAAGCATTTATTTATTAAGTACATACTATGTGACAAATTGTGTTATGCACCGGGGACACACAAAAAAAAGGCAAAAAGAGTCCCTGTCCTTAAAGAGTTTACATTCTATTGAAGGCAACATGTAAATGATTTAAGTATACACAGAGTAGATGAAAGGTAATCTGGGAGGAGAAATTAGCAACTTTGAGGATAGGGAGTGGGGAAGGGGTACAGGAAAGACCTCCTGGAAAAAGAAAGATTTTGGGTCAGTTTTGAATAAAAATAAAACTAAGAGGCAAAGGTGAGGGGTTAAAGCATTCCAGGTATGGCAGTAGGCAGAAAGAAGGCATGGACTGGAGATGCAGTGGTGTGTTTAAGTAACTTCAAGCAGTCCAGTATTACTGGAATGTGGAGTGCTTGGAAGAGCGTAAAGTATGACAAGACTGGCAAGGTGGAAGGGGTCCAATTATGAAGAACTCTAAATGACAAAGGAGTTTAAATATGATTATGAAGACAACAGGAAACCACTTTATTTATTGAGGAGGGAGAGGAGGGTGACATGATCAAACCCATGCTTTAGAAAAACAACCTTGGATGGATTTGGAGTTAAGGCCAAGAGACCAGTTAGAAAACTTTTTGTAATAGTCCAGGTAAGAGGTATGGATGTGTGTGAGGGTATGGATGTGTGTGTTTGTCCTTCGTTGCCGAAAAAGACCATGCCATCAGAGAAATGACATGACTTGTACTTCACTTTGTTTTTTGAGTGAGGGAGGGTTGTACAGGTCACCAGCCTCACTTCTCCAGAGCCATCTGAATTCAGTGACCAGATATTCATCAGGATGACTGGAGATGAACCAGGATAAGGCAATTGGGGTTAAGTGACTTGCCCAAGGTCACACAGCTAGTAGTATCAAGTTTGTGACATGAGATTTGAACTCAGGTCCTCCTGACTCCTGCACTGGTGCTCTAAAGTAGTGATTGTGTGAGTAGGGAGAAGTGGATGTATGAGAGATCATGTGAAGGTTGGTAAAATTTGGCAGTGAATTACCTTTGTGGGGTGGGTGAAAGTGAGAAACTGAAGAAGACATTGAGGTTGTGAACCTGGGATGAATGGAAGGGCAGTGGTACCATTGGTGCTAATAAGGATATATGGAAGAGGGAAAATTTTGGAGAAAAGATTGAGTTCTGTTTTGGACAGAGTGAATTTGAGATGTCTACAGGACATTCAGTTTGAGATTTTTGTTTAGATTAGAGTAAAAGCACCTGAATTCTCTGGATGTTTCTACTAATCAAATACTTGATTAGAATAATTGATTACAATAGTCCACCTCATTAATCAAAGTACAAACAAAAATGTTCCGTCTTATTTCTTTTACAAGGTATGGTCAAAATAATTGCATAGAGTATTTCTGTGCTCCCCGCCGAACTGAGCTCCAAGAGAAAGAGACTTTAAATGCAAACAAATATATTTTATTGAATTTCTAATAATATCATGAAAGGCACACAACAAACTTTGTTACAAAATAATTCAATCATGTTATCATCTTGGTATGATGATCCTTTCACAGAAAGGATTATTTACAACTTGATTAGGCATAAAGTTCGTTGTTGCCAACATACGTTGTCCATATAAAAAGGATCTGTATATTGTATACAAATCTGTATACTGACCAATTATGAGTTTTTAAAAAATTAGATGCAGTATAAATAAGTTTTTACAGTTTTTAAACCACAATTTTCAAATGCAAAAAACATAGACTACTCAAGTTGGGTTTTCCATATGCCATTTTTCCTTGCAAGAGTGGTGTTTGCCAACAACTAGACTAGAGAAATGAAAAGCAAAAGTTTTTCCTTGTGTTATTATTAACACAAGCAGAAGAAAACCACTTATAAAATCAGTTGGAAAGAAGCTGAACCAAATGAACAACGAGATTGGGAACACACTTAAACACTTGATGCTAACCAAAGGTTAGCGGATGCAAAGCATAAGCTACTCTTTTTTATCACTAGCTATATTTTTTCTTACATGTCTAAACAAGTACCAAGTGTTAATGGAATTTGCCATATAATATCCTAAAGAACTTTAGCTTTGCCATGTTCATAAGCCTTTAGGAAAAAAATAAGTTGTTTAATGACATATGAAAAACATATATTAGCTAATGTTTTCATATTGCACGCTGCCACTTGAAAACAGAAGATCAGATACTTTTCAAATCTGGCTATCTGAAACTTTGGTTAATTAATGCATTTGAATAAGAGCAAATATTTTCATGAATAGAGCATTTTTCGCCTTTAAGCTGTCAATTAAAATAATTTGACAAGTCTGCAAGCTATACATAAATTGACCATATGTGCTTGCAAAACCTCAAGGATCACAAATACATGAGGTGCAACAATGCTGGAGTACTTCCATATAGTGTTCTGTAATACTGCTTCCCCTGCCAGGGTCATATTAAAAAGAAGTTTTGCTGTACTCCAACTCTACTTTTTATCTTACAATATCATTTATATAAAAATATCACACTTCTATATAAAATTATATATTTGAATATAGATAAATGTATTTTAAAAGAAAACATGATAGAAAAATGGAATATCAAAATATGGTAAAATAGGGCTGCAAGAATATTAAGCTATTAATTTAAAAATATTTCACTAAAAAGGCATTGTGCTATGAAGGTCTCTGCCATTGTTTTAGCAACATATTCATCTTACTTGAAAGAAGCAAGTTCACAATGTACTGCCTTGCTTTTACTTTATCATGATAATGGCTTAGTGGTTAGTTTTGAAATTTGCTCTAGGCTAATGGTAAGAATTCTCCCTCTTACAGGTCTTCTCCTTGGTAAGATGTTTCAAAAACACATGAAAATAGCTTTCTATATGAAAAGGGACAACAGAAAAATTATGCTTGTGCAATCTAATCATCCCAAACTACATAAGTTAAAGCTTAGAAAACTTGTTATTTCTAAGTAATATAACAAAAAATGGCAGATGCTGACTATATGCTAAATGGAAAAAAAAAAAACCTGTAAGCTCCATACACATATAAATACACACAAGCCTATATATTTATATATGTGTAACATATGCATATTTTAAGAATAATTTGAACAAACATTATGGCATCAGTATGACCTGTCATCGTTCATTTAACAAATAAGAAACATATACTTTAGAATTTTTTTAACAGAAATTTGATTTGTAAACATCACAAAGCATGTTAGGATTTGAGCAAAAAGCTTATTTTTTGAGTAAGTTCTCAAAGCAGTTCTGGAATATTTCTGGAGAGCTATGATTATAGGTTACTAAATAGAAATCTGTCTACAGGAATTAGTTTCACAAGGTATAACTACATACATAGAAGGCCACTAGACATTATTTAATTTGTGTCTTTTGGATACAATTATCTATATTTACAGATCTTTGGTTTGCTAGAACCACTCCTCTCTCTAGTACCTACATTAAGAAGGCAGAAGCCACAACAGTATGGCAAGGTTTATACGAAAGTCAATGGTATCTTAACAAGACAATTTTACGTGCTTAAGGGAACTGAAAAAAAAATGTTAATGTTCTATATGTAAAGTTGAAACAGAATTTCTTTCCAGATGAGCAGTGCAAACTGAGAGAACCTCAAGTTATCCTGCACAATTTTGTTGCTGCCATGAACTGCTGAGTGGCCAATACTTAAAGTGCAATCTTTACAAAGATTTGATATGCATTTACATCATTAGGAAGAAAACTATATATAGTGGGAGAGGGGGTGTGTGGGGGAATGTATGAAAGTAAACAGGAGAAACATGGCATAAGAAACCCTTAAAACAAGAAGAATCAACTTGAATAATCTCTCTCGAAGCAGTATTCCTGTTGCACTCATGTTGTTTTAAACCACAAATTCTGGTATTTCATCATGGGTAAGATCCAAAGAGAAATATTTGCTTGTTCTTTTCACTGGGAAAGTATCTTGTATGTTAATACACTGCTGAGCCAAGCAGCTATTACAATAGAGGCCTTCTTCATCCAGCTCATGACCACATCCAAAGGTGTAGCTCTGAGCAGTGTCCTGACACAGACCTGCTATCTGCAAGAAGTCTTTCTGGTAAAGTCTGATATCATCCAGACTCAAGCTATGTCGATCAGTGGAAGTCTTTGGTTTTCGACAGATAGCCTGCAAAAAAACACCACAGACTGTAACAATTGTAAAATATCAGATGTAAAAAGTTTAATGCCTTTTACTCTGTAAACACAAAAATATGATAGAGCTAAGATAGAATCTTAAAAAATAATGACAAGCGTGAACACTGATTAAGAACAACTGGGTCACCTCTCAAAAACCAAAAGAAGCAGTGATTAGGATAAAGATTATAACTGGCAGATACTGAATCTTACATATTTCATTAACTCAAATAATGGTAATAGTAAATAAATAAGATAAAAATGGTTTTTAAAATGTTTTAGATCAATTCAGGAGGAGCAGAACTGTAATAGGATATGCAGGGGAAAAGAACTGTTTGCTCTTTGACAGCAAATGTCAGGATGCAAGATATCTCTTCATGCTTTCTCCAGAGACAGAACTGTAGACCGAGCAGACCAATTACATGAAACAACAGGACAACTGTCTCAAGTGCTTTACCAAGCAAGGATTATAAGAGGTAGGAATGTCAGTGTTACTGGACTAAAAAACTATAACTGGGCAATAAATTCAAGCACTGCAGACAGAGCTTCAAACTAGTTCTTGGAATTATTAAGACATTGTGTACCCATATGTGGCTATAGCAGTTTTAGACTATTATTGTTTGTTGCCTTATGAGATCCTGACTATCTGATAAGTTACTATTCATAGTTCTTTAAAACTATCCAGATTAAATCCCAGGGAAAATAATTCTCTGGGATGAGCCATTATTAACAACCATAACAGTACTGATATAGGAATCAGGTATAAGTTCAGGACCTCAGGCCACAGATTTCTTCCTTCTGATGTGGGCCATGTGAGAATCAAACAGGATAAACAGGCGTTATAAGTAAAAAACAAAGGACAAAACAATCTCAAAGCAAATAGAAAGTGAAACCATTCCAAACAGAAAAACACAAAGTATGTACAAGATCTGTTTTTTTGGATATTTTCCTAGTTGCTATACTTTGAGGACCTACTTTGTAATTATTAATTGATCATATTCACTTTTATCACATGATATTAAATTTTTGGATAAAGGCAATGCAATCAAGATTAGAAGGAAAGCAGAAAGCTGGGAAACAATTTTTATAACAAGCGTTTCTGATAAATGCCTCATTTCTCAAATATATAGAGAGCTGAGTCAAATTTTTAAGAGCATAAGTCATTCCTCAACTGATAAATGGTCAAAGGATATGAACAGGCAGTTTTCAGAGGAAGAAATTAAAGCTATTTGTAGTCATCTCACAACTATCAGATTGGCTAATATGACTGAAAAGGAAAATGATAAATGTTGGAGAAGATGAGGGAAAATTGAAATACTAATTCATTGGTGGTGGAGTCGTGAACTGATTCAACCATTCTGGAGAGCAATTTGGAACTATGCCCAGAGGGCAACCAAACTGTACATATCCTTTGATCCAGCAATACTAGGTCTGTATCCCAAAGAGATCATAAAAAAGGGAAAAGGACCTACATGTTCAAAAATATTCACAGCAGCTCTTTTTGTGGCGGCAAAGAATTGGAAACTGAGGGGATGCCTATCAATTGGGGAATGACTGAACAAGCTGTAGTGTATGAATGTAATGGAATACTACTGTGCTATAAAAAATGATGAATAGGCAGATTTCAGAAAAACCAGAAAAGATTTACACGAACTGATGCTGAGTGAAGTGAGTAGAACCAGAACAAAGTAAGAGCAACATTGTGCAATGATTAACTATGATCAGCAATATGATGATCTAAGTCAATCCACATCCCAAGAAAGAACTATGGAGTCTGAATGCAGATCAAGGCATACTATTTTTTTCTTCTTTCTCATGGCTTTTTCCTTTTGTTCATATTGTTTGTTCACAATATGACTACTGTGGAAATATATTTAACATAAGTGTACATGTACAGCCTATATCAGATTGCTTACTGTCTTGGGGGGAGTAAATTTACATGTAATTTTCTTTACATGTAATTGAAAAAAATAAAATACTATTAAGAGGGGAAAAAAATTGAGTACATACCTGTGGGAGAGAATCAGTGCTTTGGCCATGTAATTTGACAACAGTTTCTGAAGAGCTAGATGTGGAAGAACTGATTTCCTTTACAATTAGTCCTGAATGAGAAAATACAAAGAACAATGAAGTTCTTCAACTTACTCAATATGTATTTTCTTTGAAAGAAATTACTATCCAAGAAAGACAAACTGACAAAATAGGTGGCAAATATTTTAAGAGACAAGAAATAATCACAAATTTTAGGGTGAGGGGTAAGGTAAAGCAAGGCTAAGAGAACCTGAATGTTGCTGGGAGATAAATAACACACGAGAAGGTTTAGAATTGGAACTATTAACAACCCTCTATATAAATGAGGATATCTAATGCAAAATTAGTAACAAAAACGTCAAAAGTATATAAGGATACTTTAACATCTTATAAACTATTAGATATAACTATACATGCTTTTGGAAAAAAGCCTCAAAAACTCAAAACTATTATCATCAGTATTACTACTGTTACTAGTGTATTCTCCTCCTAGTTTTTTCTTAGTGGGATTGACCTACTGATATTCAAAATTTCATGAGCCACAGCTATAGCAATAGCACTGTCTAGACTTTTCTAAACCAGTAGAAAATGAGTAGTCTGAAAATAAAATATTCATTGATAAATTTTGAAGCAGTTTGCCATAAAAAATGTATATAAGGAAGGTACTTCTTGACTGTGGAATGGATAAATAAATTGTGCTATAGGAATACAATGGACAACTAAGACATTCACAAAAACATGGAAACTTTGCACAGCAAAATAAGGAAAAGCAGAACATCATACAAACTGACCATAATAACAGATAAAATAGTAATAGAAAGATTGCCCAACTCTAACGAAACATGACAAATCTTGGTCTTGGAGAACACATGAAGACACATATCTTCTTCCTGCCAGGTAAGGGGGGCTATAAATGTAGAATGAGGCTTATATGTTAGTAGACTAAGTCACTCCATTGGTTGGTTTTAACTTTATTTTCTGTTACAAAGTTGAATAGCAATGGCTGTGGGGGTGGGAATTAGAAATGACTGATGTAGAAATAAAAGGTATCAATAAAAAGGCAAAAGTGCTTTCTCACACACACACAAAAATACCAGTTTTGGGTCTTTGAGACGTATTCAATATCCCACCCGCAATCCCTCTCCTCCGGCAGGAATGGTTGAAAAATTCCAGCCCTTAACTACAATTTCTACCATCTGGTTCTGACTCAGGACAAGGCTTTTCCTTTACTCACTGCCCTCCTTCCTTCAAATTCTCTCCCTTTTATTGGGTCAGAAGCATTAAGTCAATTCAATAAACTTTGTTGACAGTGCACTTACTATGTACCAGCAACCATGATAAGTGCTGGGTATACAAAGAAAGGCCAGAGAACCTTGGAGGCTCACTTTGCTTCAGGAATTTATACTCTAATGACAGAAACAACATGTAACAATGCTATATGAACAACACACACAGAAATAAGGATTCTTAGAAAGAAAGCTCTAGTATTAAGAGGGATAAGGAAAGACTTTTCAGAGAAGGTGGGATTTTAACTGAGATTTGAAGGAAGCCAGGCAGAGACAAAGAAGGTAGGATAGAACCAGTGAAAATGTATGGAATGAGGAGACAGAGGGACTTCTGCAAGGAATAAGGAGTGTCATAGGATCACAGAATATATCCAGGTAGCTAAGGTTAAAAAAAAAAAAAGCGGGTAAGGAGGGGGCTAGATTACAAAGACCTTAAAAGTCAGGCAAGAAATTTATATTTTATCCTAGAGATAACAGGATAGGGTAACATGGTCAGATCTTTGCTTCAGAAAGATTACTTTGGCAAATGAATGAAGGATGTACTGGAGTAGTAAGAAACTTGAGTTAGAGAAACCAAGCAGGAGGTTTTAATGCAGTAGGCCAGATGTAAGGAGATGGGAACTTGTATCAAAATAATAGCAGTCTCTGAAGAGGTGACTAATCAACAGATTGGATACAGAGGGTGAGAAATCTAGGTTGACATGTAAGTTATGAGTTTGGCTAACTGAGAGGAGCTTGGTGACCTCACCATGAATAGAGAAGCTGGGAAGAGGAAGGTTTTTCTGGGAAAGCTAATGAGTTCAGTTTTGGACACACAGAGTTTAAAATGTTCATGAGACGTCTAATTGGCAACTGCAGAGGTGAACGAAGAATGAGAGGTTTAGGCTGAACAAGGAGGTCTAAGAATCATTAGCATAGAAATGATAATTGAATCTTGGGACTGATCAGATGAAAGAATAGTGCTAGAGGGAGATTAAGAAGATGGTGCAGAACAGAGCCCTGGAGATTAAGATGGAGCAGTCAGACAAGTAGCAGGAAAACAATGACAGCAGTAGCTGAAAAACATAGAAAGAAGAGAGTGATTCAGTATCAAAGTCTGCTGCAATGAAAAAGAATAAAGGCTAAGGAAAGGACATGGTTTGTAAATTAAGAGGTCATTGGCAATTTTGGAGTGAACTGTTCAGCTGAATGATGAGGTAGGAAACCACAGTAGATAGCTAAGACAGTGAGAAGAAAGGAAAGGAAGGCATTGATTGTAGATGGACTTCTTAAAGAGTTTAGTCACAAAAATAGGAGCCATAGGATGACAGCTAGTGTGGATGAAGGGATGGCCGAATAATAGTTTTTTGAGGATGGGAGAGACATGGGTATGACTGTACGTAGTAGGAAAGTAGCCCACAATGGGAGAGACTGAAAATGGTAAGTGGTTATGATTTTTGGGGGGAGAGGGGCTGTAGAAAGTGAAAAGCAATCACTTGTGCATACAAAGGGATTTGCTTTAGCAAGAAGGGCCATCTCATTATGAGATGTGGTGAAGGAGGAGATAAGTAGCAGAAGGTATCTGGGATGTATGAATTGAGGAAGAGGGGAAAAGAGGAAACTCTTGGAAACTGGTCTCAATTTTTTCCTGTGAAATAAGGCAAGGCTCTCAGTTGGGAAGGTAGCAGAAGGGAAACTACAGAAGTCTAAGGGGGGATTAAAAGGTTTGGAAAAGCCACTGTGATGAGTGGAACAATGGGTCAATTAGAGACGATTATCTTGCTGCAGTGACGATCCAGTTGAAATTATATAACAAATTTGTAGTGGATTCAGGCAATATCAGTTTAATTTTTTTCTCCAGCATTCTTGAGCAGCATGGCTATTGCTTGGAACAATCTAGAGCTAAGGATTGGCAAGACAAGTTTAGCAACAGAATAAGGAAGCAAGAGATTTAAGAGGACAGTGTCTAAGTCAATGCAAAAAGATGGAAGGAAAAGGAAAGGAAATTTTAAGATGAAAGCAAATTTGTTACCTATAGATTGAGCATTAAGAGAAAATACTGGAAGGGGGTGGATAACTTTGGGGATAAGGGAGGAGCACTGGGGTTCAGAATAATTGGAAAGGGTAGAGTATGATGGGCTAGGAAAGAGTGAATCAAGTGATGAGTTCAGGTAGGTTGTCTTCTTACCTAGGGGTTCAATTTCAAGATGGAATTCTTTTATAGTGTTAGGAAGCAATGGAAGCTCAGGTAAAATATCTGATGAAATCAATAAACTCAATAATTCAATTAAAAAAAACATTTATTAAGTGCCTATTAAGAAACTGAGCTGGGAATAGAAAAAGAGGCAAAAGACAGTCCCCCTGTTCTTGAGGAGCTTACAGTCTACTGAAGCACAACAGCTAATTTCTATTTGGCAGACAGGTTCAGCTGATTGGTGGAGATATTACAATGGAACCATGGCTTCCCTTTCTTTCCTCTTCCTTAGGAATTCTGCTTTTTAAGGAGTTTTTTTCTTCACTGAATTTTTGTGCCTCCTTTACCATTAGGCTAATTCTTTTTTTTAAGGTATTATTTTCTTTAGTATTTTTTCCTAGGCCTCTTAAACCAAGCTGTTCTCTTTTCATAATTTTCTTTTATCATTCTTGTTTCTTTTTCCAATTATCCTCCCACCCATCTCTTTCCTTAACTCCTCTAGGAATTCCTGCTGGCCTTAGGTCCAAATAAGACTTTTCTTTTAGGCTTTATCTGTAGTTGTTTTCACATTGTTATTTTCTCCTGGGCTTATGTCCTGGTCTTACCTGCCATTGCAGCAGCTTTTTATGGTCAAATTTTATTTTTGTTGTTTGCTCATTTTTCTAGTCTATTTCCTGATACTGAACTTTCGGTTAAAATTAGGCTTTGCTCACTTGGGGTTGGGGAGGCACTATCCCAAGATTTAGGCTTTATCATGTACCTTCAGAGTTAGTTTTGAAGGTCTGCAAATTTTTGGAATCAGGGAGAGGTGTGGTCATTACCTTTGTAGGCACAAGCGTCAGTGCTCTCCTTGGCTCTTGTTACCAACCGTAAGCACTCTCTTCTGCCCTGGAACTTCTGACCTGATTCAGAACTGCATCTGGGTCTGTGGAGTTGTTAATCACCACCAGCTGCATCCAGTACCAGCAAAGGGTCCTCTGTAATTTCTTTCTGACATCCCCGGACTGAGAGCTGCTGCTGATGCTACTACCTCTCCAACTGTCACTCCACTCCAGCTCCACTCCAAAGCCTCACCGCTGGTGAGCATGCTCTAGAGGGCTCTCATCCCAGTATCACAGATCTTTTCTACTGACCTCTTGAGTTGTCTGAGGCTGGAAAAACGTACACCCTAACCTTCTGTTGGCGCTAACATTTTAAAATTTGATTTGAGGTGTTATTTTACAGTTGTTTGGAGGGGAATATAGAGAGAGTTTGGCTGAGCTGCATCCTCTATTCTGCCATCTTGGCTATCAGTCTACTTTCAAAAATTATTGTTTGTGATTGAAATTATTAAATTTAACTAGTACGTGTCTTGGAGTTTGAAGTCAGGATTTTTTCTGGTGGTGGTTTATGTGTTTGCTTTGGTAACATTCAGAAATTCTAAAGAGTTCTCTTACATCTTGCATTATTTAATTTTTGACTTGATATGTTCTTTTGGAAGGCCTATAGCCCCAAAGTTAACTCCGGGCATCTTGCCTTCAAAGTTAATCATTTTGGCTTGTATAAAATTTGTGCATTCTTTTAAAGTTTTCTGTCTCTATTCAAGTTTTTCTTCAGTATTTTTTGGGTTTCAATTAAATTTTAAAACTCTGCAATGAAAGCTCTTAATTCTTACCGATATTAATTTCCAAGTCCCCTCCCTCTTCCTCTACCTTGCTAGTGCATAGAACTCCAAGGTTAGCTTGCAAGACTCCTCTCATTGAGGGATATCAGGTTTGCTGGTTTAGGTCACTGTTCTAAGCAAATTCAGAGGAGAGGACTGACTCCAAGTCAGGTTTTAGCCCCTTTTTCTTCAGGCTAGACACAGCTGCTGATGCTGATAACCTTTCCTGACTTTTCCCTTCTTTACTTTACTTCAGATGGCTAGAGACAGTATCTGCCGCTTCTTGTATATTGAGGGAAGGGTGGAGGACACCCTTGTGGACAAGTTACTGCAGCAACAGAGGTCCCTATTTTAGGGTTAGTCCTGAAACAAGCCAGAAAGTTAGCTTGTACTCCTGCTATAGATGAACTGAGGAAGGTGGAGGAGTGGCAATGAGTACTCTAAATGTTGGAGTTCTTGAGTTGTAATTACTAAAAGATTTTTACCTTGTTCAGAAGTCTGTCTTCTTGCATTTGGCTAGCTAAAATTATTCTAAATTTGCTGCATAATTCATTTCTGGGAATGCTGAAGGGTGAGGACATTTGGAGAAAGTGATTAATCTACTACCTTTCTAGTCACATGACCTGTCACCAGTAAGTTTTAAAGAAAGGTACATTTTAATTCTGGGTGAAGGATCTTAGTTAATATAATTTTTAACTAAATGATGTGTGTTTGGGTCCCTTTAGAAATGTTTTTCATTTTTCATCACCCAACACTTGGAAATAATTAATAAGTACAGAATTTCTCTCTAAGAAGCGTGTGTTCAGAAACAGAATGCCTAACTGCTATATTTCTATAATTATTTTCACAGTGAATGAACCATGAAGAAACCAACCATATGTCCAAAAGTATACTTGCCTTTCATAAGAAAATTAAATTTTCGCTATATCTTCATGGACTTATATGTATGATCTACCACAGATCAAATGTTTTGTCAAAAGTTGCAGACTCGACTCTAGGAAATCCATTAGTAACTGTCTGTATAGAAGACTAAGCAAAGCTGCAACAAAGTTAGATACAGAAGGGAAAAGTGCTACTACTTTAGCTTTCACAATATTCCTTAAAGGGAAAATTCCATGCCATATTCAGTTGGGGATATATAACAGTGTAGCTCAGTACAAGAATTAAAACTGATGTAGATGACAGTATAATGCTTCTTTGTAGGTCAAATCCAGTGATTTCCAATAATAAATATTTCCTAGTTATTCTTCATGAACCATGGTGGCCTAATTCTTCTTTGTTAGCCAGGTAAGAAGGACCAAATCAAGGGTACCACTGCTACGGTCTTATGAAATTCTGAAATATGGTTTTGTGGAAAATGGAAGAGTGTTTTTTGTCACATGGAGACATAAATGGCATAACAACAAATTCCACTTCAACAGCACTCTTTTCAAACAGATATATCTTGAAGTGTCAGAAAATTACTGATGAGATACATCACAAATAATTCAAGATTGCTTGATGAAAAGAAAAAAATATGCTCATCATTTTTGGGTTTGAGAGTATGTTTGAAAAGAAGGGAGATAAAGTGACTATACTAGATTTAATATGAAAAGAACATGAGAATAGCGGTCTGGGTTGTTCTGCTTAAGTTTATCATTATAATGCACTGGTATAATCATAAACTCATTTGGCTTGAATTTCAACTATAAAGTAAGGGGCTGGATTCTAAAAGTTCTAGTTCTAAAATAGCATTGTTTCCTTACAATACATAAAACTCAAACTATGTAAAAATGACCCCTATTTCCACTATATTGTATTTCTAGGACACTTTCTTCTGTGTTCAGAATAGGTTGAGAACAATGTAAAGAATTTTTCCATGACAGTTACCTGAATAGCCATTAAGCTGCTGTGACATCAGCATGTCCTCAGTGATGTAGATACACATGTCTGGACTGACCTCTACAGCCTCTTCATTTATTTGCTCTAGGTCTCTGGGGTCATCAACCAACATTTCTATTTCTGACGCAGAAGAGGAAAATAACATTTACTTACGTGGTACAGGTGCTAGGGCAGGAGAATGCCACATACACATTTTGAGAAAAGTCATTTGATTATACTTGAAAAGAAAATTTTCAACCTGATTCTCAGCAGAATTTAAGTAATTATGGTTATTCTCATTTGTACAGATTAGTTTCCACAAACTCTATAGTTTATGAAAACTATGACTCATTCAAACATTAATTCTTCCTTAAGGAAGAATATCAATGCTATCACGTTCATTTGACAGGAAAAGAAATGAAAGGACAAATGTTTTAGATAACTTGTCTAACTAACAAACTGCCAGAACAAATAGCTGCTCAGCTCCTAAGTCTACTACCACTACTTAAATTAAAAGTCCTTCCTCAGTTTTTTCATAATGCAAAACAGGATTAATACTATTATGAGGACCATCTTTTTTAGAACAGCACTTTCTGCTTTCTAAGAGACTGTTTTGAAAGTCAGTGATGCCTAGGTAGTATGCTTAGATAACGGTGTGAAAGTACTTTCTAAATTATAAATCCCTACACGAATGTAAAATTACTAGTCATTATTTTTGCTCATAATTGGAAAGCTCTAAATTTAAAAAAAGCAACAGTTATCACAACTTGAAGAAAGTTCTGTTCAAGAAGAGGAAGTCATTGTGGCAGTCTATTGTACACATCCACAAACATCTATAGGGGAGCACCAATTATAGAGCAAAACTAGGAAACGCAAAGTAGAAAGATAGTGAAGTAAAAGTAATGGAGTTAGCTGGTCCATTAGGGGAACTTACCATCATCCTGTGAGTCATCCTCCAGCCTGTCCTTGCCACCACTTTCTACCCCAGAGGTACGAGAGCTGTCTTGGCTGGTCATGGAGCTGCAGGTTTTTAGTCTGTGGTAGATAGTACTGCCTAAGAAACTGTCTTCTGGCCCTGGGTCCCTTATTTTGGCATCAGTCTCAATGCCTGAGGTTTGGGAGCTGCTGTGGCTGGTGGCAGAATGGCGAGAGAAGCGCTTGTGCTTCATGCTGCCTGTACTGCTCCCGCTTGCCTGGGATCTTTTCTCCAAGTGATCCATGTCCAGGTCCAGGTTGTCACTGATGTATGACTCTCTATACTGCTTCTTTTCTATAAAGTAACACATATCTCTCATTATCCTTAAGTAAAACATGAATGGAACTTGTCTATAAATATTACAAGACCTCAGTAATATAATCAGTGCCAACTTGGATGCCAGGTTGGTTCAGAGAGACAGACAGAAGTATGCACACGCTGAGGATTAGATCTAGTAAGAGGTCACCAAGTGGAGTCTTACAGGAGAGAGACACTGAATGGGATCCTGGGGTAGTGTACTAGGTAAAACTAAGGTTGCAGATCTAGCACAGAGATGCCTGACATAGCAAAGGGGAAAGGAACAGGTACAAATTCTGAGAGCTAGGTCACAGATCCCATTAAAATTCAAGAGGAGAACTGTGCCTTGCGGTGGTAGAACATGGCAAGGAGCTTTTGCTTGCCTGAGTCTCAATACTGTAACCCTGGAGAGGAGTTTCAGATCTAGGCCCTGGTGGTGTCTGATGGCTGGAACTAAATCCCACAGCAGGGAGCATAACCTTCTAATTAGCTATTAGCAATTGCCTGAGCCTTGCAGTAATCTGCTGGAGCTTATACCAGGAGCAAACCCAGAATTGTGCTGCTAAGCTTCAAAACTAAAGAAAAAGCTTGCAAAAATCAGATCAGGAGGGCAGCAATCAGACTTTCACCCCAGATCGAACAGTTTTGACTGCACTGAAAGCTTATATGGCCCTAGCCTAGGCTGCTTCTAACTTAACGAACTCAGAAATCAATATCAAGAAAGGAGCAGTAGTATCCTAGAGGATAGAAAATAGATCCACGCAGGACCTGATATTTTCAAGAAGTGAGCACTGACTAGTTCTAGGACAAAATCCCAATTCAGGAAATAAGATAGGAAAACTGAATAACAACAAACTGTACCACAAAGAGCTATTATGGTAACAGGAATGATCAAAACACAAACCCAGAAGAAGAAAATGACCACAATATCTACAAGGCAAAGTCTCAAAGGAAAACATGCTATGGGCACAAGAATCCCTAGAAGAAATAAAACGAGTTTAAAAAGTTAAAAGTGATTTTCTAAATAAAAAGAAAACACTAGAGGAAATATTTGCAAAAGAAATGAGAACTATGGAGGAAACAGAATTAAGAGAAAGGAGAATTAAGAGGTACAAAGAGATAATCAAATGACAAATATCCTGAAAATTATAATGGACCAAACAGAAGTAAATACCTCCACAAATCAAAAGAATATTAAAGCAAAAGTCGAAAAAGTCAAAAAGGAAATGTAAGGTATATCTTATTATAAATCGGATGATTCTAACTGGTTTATTACCTCAACCTTCAAAATGGTACATTTATTTTGTGTATTTATTCATCTATTTACACGCTGTTGCTCTCTAGTAGAAGGTAAATTCCTTGAGGCTAGAAGATGTTTTCTTTGTATTTTCAGTACCTTAGTACTTTGCCTGTCACATAACTGGCAATGAATTGCACTGAACTGAACAGAGACTAAAGTTTTACCTTTTCATTAGCTACAAAGTAGAAAAGAATTTGCTTTGTAAATTGCAGAAACCAGATTTTAGGGAGAATGTTTAAAAGGAGCACTCATACTGAGGAAATTATATATCTACAAAGTACTGAAGTGCAAACTCCTTAATGCAACAAACTTTTGAAATAGCCTTAAGTACCAGAGGACAAAGCCACACATGCTTATTACAGAATATTCTCATCTATTCAATAATATTTAATAAGAGATAAAATCTGAATCTGTTTTCATTGGCATAGGGAACTTGATGTCTACCAATGCAAGTGGGCACTTCTGTTGTAACTCTCAGTATTAGGGAGTAGCCTGTGGTCCTGAGAAGTAAGTGACCTGTCCAGAGTCACAGAGTCAAGGAATGTCAGAGTTAAGACTGGAATACAGGCCTTTGAGGCCAGCTCTATATCTACTACATGGGTAGGATTTTCTCCCTCCTGTTCACAGTCATTTATTTTCTTTCTATTTTTTTCCTGTCGACCCCCAGGCTCATTTTCCAGCACTTGAACTTGCTTCCCTCATGTGGGGCTTCTCTGGAACCACTACGAGATACTGGTTGTCCTTTGGAGTTGTTCTGGACTGGGCAGGAGTTTAGTCCTGTTTCTCTTTAGTTTTTGCTATCACTGCTATCTTCCAGCCTTTTCAGAGATTTTCTGGAGAACATATAGTGGAGCTAATATATTTAGTATAGCTGTGTCATCTTTACCAGAAGTTTCCTTCCCTCTAAAAATTTGTAGCACAACTAGCTAGGCTTTCTTTTAGTGACTGATTAGCTATGGATTTAGTGGAGGCTGACTGAGCCACATCTTTTGAGCACTGATTCTTACAGAAAAATGGATGCCTAAGATATGCTTTTGCTCTTTACTTTAGGTTAGCTGACACAAACTCTGGCAAAGTTCTAGTCATTATTATGACAAAAGAAAACTCCAAATTGTGTATTATTGTAAAAGATTAAGAGATACTTTTTGAAATGCCATTCAATTGTGTACAATAATGAAAATAAGACTTTGTGAAGAGAAGCATTTGTTGGTCTCTAATTCTGGTAAGGAATGAGTTCAAATGGTTTACTAAATGTTCCACATCCAGGCACAGAGCCAGGAAATGGGTCTATGTGTGCTAGAAAGAATGTTCTTTATGATCCTCAAATCTGTTTGTTTTTTTTAAAAAAATATCTTGGTATCTTCTGATCATCTTAAAAGAGTACCACGAAATTCCCCAAAGCACATGCAATAATTCCATTTACTTAAAATATAAATTTTACATGACATACAGTAATCAAGGGTGCTGTTAAATCAAAGAACAACGGCAAAGTATAAATGTTTTTTTAAAAAGTGGGAATTTCTGTCCTAGGTCCAATTATGACCTTGCACAATATCATAAGCAGACATTGAGAGCTAGAGGGACCTGTGAGATCGCCTCTCCAAACCCCATTATTTGAAAGTTGAAAAATTTGACACTTAGAAGTAATTTTCCTTACTTCTCAGAGACAAAAAGGAGATACAAATCTGACACTTTTTTTTGGTTATACCACACTGCCAGCTGAATTTCTGAATAGCTACCAAGGTAGCTTCAATGATAATGATCACTGTTGTCATTGCAATCATTCAATCATAAGATTAGCATCAAAAGAACATTCTCTAATCAATGAGTATCTAAATTCTCTAACCGCTCAGGGGCTGAAGCTTCAAATCCCCTGACCTTTCACATATATAAAGAGATCTAGGAACTCAGGTTATAGAAACTTTTGCTTTTGGAATCAAGCACATACATTTAAGTTGCCATATACCCTTTAAATACCTTCATTCTCTTCAAGTTTCCTAATATGACGGAGAACAGGTTGCAGGTTCATGTAGAGACGATGACTACTGCTGAGTAACTCTAAGAGATGTCTGGAACGCATGGGGCATCCAGTATAGTAGATGAGCTTCCTGGCTGATGGCAATCCATCTGGCAAAATCTCAAACTTCTTACCCTATGTTAAGCAAAAAACAAAAATTCAATATGTGAACTCTTTAATGTAGATGCACTTTAAATAACGATCACTGAAAATTCCTGTTACCCTCACAGATAATATACATATCCTTAACTATATATATGAAAATATATATACATATCCACATGATACATACATGTTACCATATTTACATATAGTTCTTGGTTGTAAGCTTTAATCTTTTATTTCTGGAATGTTGTAAGATTTTCTTTTCTTTATAATAGTTGTAACATGCTATTTGAGGATTTCACGAACAGCTCAGGCTGGGCACCTTGTACTTTAGTGTTTCCAAAGCAGCCTGATCCAGGGCAAATTCTGATCACTGCCCTGATCTTATTTTTGCAAGTTCCTGACCTGAGTTTGTATCTAAGCAACATATCCACAGGCTTGTCTGTTTGGAGTTCCAACACACTGATGCTGGCATCAGCTACTATCAAGCTGTAAAGCTCTACTGGTTCAGTGACAGAACTGTGAGGCATCTCTTTGCCCTGGGATGCCTGTCCTGGCTAGTCTGCTTTAGGCTTCAGACTAGCTAGAGGCTGGATCTGAGAGCTTGCTCCACCTTCTGGGATCAGAACACAGATACTGTTTGTGTCTGAACTTGCTTCTTGCTTAGTATAAAGCCCACTACTGCTCTTCACCCTGGAACCGAACCTTGGGACTGGTCCCCTCCTAAATCCCACACTGTATATATGACTTTGAACTGGGTAGCAAGCAACAGTTTCCACTTGGAATCTCTTGCTGGACCCTGCACAATGCTGGGCTCCTGTGTATGAATCTGAAGCCTCTTCTTCTCTAGGCAGTCTTGGCCCTCTTTCAGTGCAATCTCTGTGCCGGAATGACTGTTCCTAGCTAGACACTATCCCCAGTGTCTGCAAAACTCTGTCTGCACCCAGATGCCAACGTAGGCTGTAAAATGAATCATTGTGACTCTTTCTTGGATTTCCCAGTTAGTACCCAGATTGGTGCATTTTCTAGATCTGGAGGAGCTGCAGAGGAGAGCTCAGCTATACTGTTTTCTGCTACTCTGTCACCTTAGCAGTTCAATCAATGTACGGGGATGAAGCTTACACTGTGCCTTTTGAAATTATCTTGTGGATGACTCCAATAGCAGGCAGAATTATGATTTCTTGATTTCTCCTACTAGGTCTCCATATTTTATGGGATTAAAACCATTTCAGATGTGTGCTAATAACTACTTTAATCAATGTGTTGTACAACATTACTAAAGAAAAGGAAAAACCTTTTTTTTTTAACAAGCTCATCTATAAGGAATTCAAAACACACTGCATAAATTTTCATGATTTTTAAATACACTAACATAATTGTCAAAATGGGGATAGGGAAGGTTGTGCTCCTAGACACAAATAGTACCTTCATCATTATTTTTAGAAAGGGGAGAATAATTTTGTCAAAAGCAAATTCCTATTATTTTCCTCCTTCTATTTCTTAGTCATAAACAACGCCCTTTTTCCTGCTCATATTAAGGAGAACAGAGATGGATATAAAGATATAGAGAGAGAGAGATAGCATGATCAAATATGTAAGTCAAACGTATTCCAACCAGTCTTTATTTTTGCTTGATAAAAAAACCTTAAAAATTAATCAAACCAATCAGTCAATACCCTCACATACTTACATTAATTTAATTTGTGCTCAATGCTTTTGTTTTCTACTTTATCTATATTGAGCTTATGGTTTATTTACAAAACTGAATTAGATATCCTCAGCCAGATTCCTACATATGTCACTAAAGGCAGGATGACAAAGTCTGAAGAGACCGACTTAATGAGTTTATTTCACATTAAAAATACAGTTTCACTATCCAAGAATGAACATATCTGTGGGAGATGAACAGTCCACATAATGCTTAACACTGAACTGAAGAACCTACAACATACACTACTCTATTGACTTGACTTACAGTAGTAATGCCTCATTAATTTTACAGGAAAGCAAACCAAATTGGTCTCTCCGCACAGTGTTTTCTAGTATGAGTAAACATATAACATTTAACAATCTGAATTTCCACTACATTAAGAAAAATCCACTTTAACATCATGAAATATTTACTATTAAAGTGGCTGTGTTAGTAACACTTGAAGCAAAACAGATGGTAGTAACAACCTGAGTTGTCAGTAAAGTTAGCATCTAGAACATGCAAATCTTTTCATTGTCATACTGCTTTATACGAGAAAATTATTCCTTTGGAAGTAACAGCTTCTTGTAATGTTTCACCTGATGTGCTTTTGCAGAATAAATTAAAGACACTGGGTAAGGTAAGAAAATTTAACTTATGTGTCTTGGTATGGTATTACCGTAAACACAGACCTGCTGTTGACCTAATAATTTTGAACTTACCACAAATACCAATTTTCCAACATTTGTCCAAGGGAAGTCATAAAGTAACTGCTTTTCCTCATTAATGTTCTGTGGAAAGAGTTATGTGACAGAAGGTTAACTAGGAAAAATTGAAAGTAAGTATTCCAAAAAGCTTTAAAAGCAATCAAAATCTGAAAGAGAACTAAATTTCTATGGAGAAATTAAAGATCTTATCCAGATGATTACTGATATAATTTACTTGCTTCAGGTTGGGAAGAATTTTTTTAAAAAGCAGTACTTTCTCTGTTGCATCACCCTGTCCTGATACAAACTTGGGAAGGTTTAGAATACCAAAATCCATATAGGCCTGGTATCAGAAAGAAGGGGGTACCCTTCTGTAAAGTTCATGATTCATTCCTTGCTCTCTGATTCCCTAACACAAAAGTCTTGGAAGTCAAGCAGAGCTACCAAATTGATAGTCACAGTCCTGCACAATTTTCCTGAGGAAAATTGGATAGGAGGAACAGCACTCCTGGACAAACCCAAATCATATACAACATGATGAGGGAGAAGACAGAGAGAAAGTGTAACAAGCAAACTTTATTAAGGGGTGATACCAACACAGTGCAAAGGTGGTCAGGGAGGATGGAGACATGGTGCAGTCAGATGGACAGTTACGAATTCAGTATAGTGGGTTTTTATAGATATCTTATCTATATCAAGCAGGACAAGGTACTGGGGGTGGGTCAGGGCATCTCAGACCTGGGGTTCAGGACTGGAGTCAACATGCTAAGGGAAACTCAGGGTGTAAATTAGTGGTGAGTTGATATTCAAAAAGGGGCCTTGAGCAGTTACTGCTGATCCTACTCTGACAAAGTTGACTCAAGTTGTTGCTTTTAAGCTTCCTGGGGCTTCTTCTTTGAGAAGGTTGGGGAGATTACTTTATTTCTTATACATATTTCCTTAATGTAAATTAATGAGCACAAAAAAAATTTCAAGGCTCCAGGTTACATCATATTCCACTGATTATTTTGTACTCATCATACATACTGACATGGAATGGAATTTTGTTAAGTAGGACAGAATCAGGAAACATAACTGTCATCCATGAGGTAATAAGAAAAGGACTTTTACCCAGTGACACCCTGGGGTTCTGCTCATCATTAAGTAAGGGATAATAATTATCACCTATTTGAGGAGCAGATTTCCTGGAACTTGTACATCATGCCAATGGAGCACATCTAGCCAAACAGTCTTTATTAAATTAAACATTTTCTTTTTATTCTATTATTATGAAAATAAAACACAAATTCTGCAAATCACAACCCCCCAAAAAACTGAAGTTTTAACCTAACTCTGTTCTATTAATCCCACTTTATAAAATCAATTTCAAGCAATCCAGAATATCAATCATCATTTCTCCTATTTGAAAGCATATTAGTAAAGATTTGCAGCTGGAATCCAACCTGAATTAGAGGCAACAACAATACTGCTAATTATTTTCTTCTATATTGGTTACATGGTATGCCCCCAACCCCCAACTCTTACTTGTCAATGTCTTAAAGCTTTTTAGTGAATTTTTAGTGAAATTTTATGAGAAGGTAATGCAAAGTGCAACCTTCAAAAAAGAGAACAAGTAAGTTTTCCTTTTTTCTATAATCCTGCAAAATGGAAGAAGATAAGACAAACTTGATCATCCTGTTTCCTATAAGAGTTTACATTAAGATTTTGAGGCAACAAAGGAACCATTTAGCTCACTGTGAATTAGGCCTAATAATATTCGAAACGGACTGAGGAAGACTTATTTCTCAAACACAACTGACCTCCTTAGGAGAACTGAGGCTACTGAGGTCACACTAAAGAAATGCTACATTGCTGGGAGGTAAGGTAAAAAGGAGATTAAAAAGATTCTTATGTAAAATCATTAAGAAATATTTCATGGGATCAGATACAATGAAGTATCAAAAGATCAGAGGATCTCTAGAGCTGGAACAGATCTCGGAGTTTATCAGCTGGCTTATTAGATAAGAAAACTGACACTCAGACATTTGAACAGAACTTTAACGTATAGCACTTTACTTTCAACAATGCTATTACACAGGAAATGAATTATACTGATTTTACAGAGGAGAAAATTAAGACTCAAAGAGTCGATGGCTTCCCCTGAGGACAGAACAAATTAGTGGCAAGGCTGAACTAGTCTTCTGACCCCTACACAATTCAAAACTTTTTTAGTCCTACTTTAATGCATATTTTAATCATGAAGACCACCTGGTAAAGTGAACTAGGCTTTCATTCTCTCTGTCTGCTTTATTACGCTGGTTAAATAAGCCCCCAAGTCAGTGTTTTATAATACATTTGTGGATGTTAACTGAAACATTTCCTATAGTTGAAATACAGCTCTTTGGGGAGGGAGGAAGAAGAATAATGATAACTGGCAAGAACTAGATTAAAGCCTACATCATCTTCTAACTTTAAAAAGTAGGAAAGAATACCCAATCAAACCCAATGAAACTGGCTTTGAATATCATGTGGCAAATATAATGTATGTAGCACTGTCCCAAGAAAAAACAGCCCATTCCATATGATAATGATTTTCCATCCACATACCTGAAAGATCTGTATTCCTCGAGTGGTCAACCCAAGAGTTAACGAAGCTTCAATTTCCCTTTTATCCTACAGGAACAAAATATCTTTTGAAGAAAAATACAAATTTTAATCCACAATGTACAGCATTAGAAAGTTGAGAGCAATACCAGAAATCAAGGGCATGAGAGTCTCCTTGTTCTTCATTTTTTTGTGGTGACTTTAACAAACATCACTACTGAACAAACAACATGAGTGAGTACGATCATTTCAATATATAAAAGAGTAAAAGGATGGTAAGTAAATCTTCTATTACAGGCAGTTTTTAAATTTAACATAATAGTAAGAAAACTGACCTCCCTCTTCATTCATGGGTCTCTTTCTTCTGAACATGGTTCCGTTCTCTTCTGTGTATTTTAAAAATGTTTCAATGATTATCTCTCTGTCCCTTTCTCCCTACCACTGTCAATCTCAACTAGAAATTCATCTTTGTAACAAAGAACTATAGTCAAGTAAAATAAATCAACACTTTGGCAATGTATGAAAATATGTCAAGAGATGGGAAGCATGTGTAGCCCCTGTTCTGCGGCTACTAGCTCCACCCCTGATTTGTACCGATAAGCTGAGTCCTCAGAAATAAGTTGCTATTTCTCCATAGGGCTAAGTTGGGCAGAGGGGTATGTTTCTTTCCAATTAGTGAGCCAGACTTAATCAGAAAGGAGTATTTACTAAAGGAGCATACTAAAAACAGCTGGTACAAAGCATCCCCACCCCAAAGTCTGTGATACACTCTCCCACAAGTAGATACAGAGTCCTTGGGGAAGTGGATGCAAGCTTAAAGAACCATAAATTTATGTTACATAACCTCAACTGAGCCCTCCTTTTACTACTCTCTAGTTAACTCACTATCCTACTCAGCACAGTGGCTCTCTGAAACCTTCTCAAGCCTCCCAATGCTTCTTTTCTTCTCATCCTCTTAGATAAGAACCTTACTTCATATTTTACTGAAAATATTGTGGCCATTAAATGGCAGCTCCCTCTTCTCATCTCCTCTTCCTCTTGCATCATCCGGATGGCTTCTGCCACCATTTCCTCCTTTACCCATGTCTCACATGAAAGCCTTCTCTGAGCCAAGGAAAATCTTTCTACAGGGCCAAGTGACCTTAGTTCATCTTGTCTTCTTTAGGAGATTTCCTTCCATTATCCCCATATTTGACCTTCAGTATACTGTCTGCTTCTCTAATAGTTACAAACACCTCCATTCCATTCAACTTGTGTGATAGATCCAGTATTTACAAGTGTTCCCCTTTCCCCATATGGGTTAGGAAAAGGTGACACAGCCAGGACTTGCTTGACTGGGGGTGAGGAGATGAGACAAGGAAGAAGTTGTGCCTTCATTGATAAAGCTTCCTGGTGACATATTCACTAGCTGTATTGACTTAGCTTCCTAGTCACCTAGAGGAATAAAAGGTCCGATATTGCCCTCTGAAGACAATGAGGGTCACCAAATTGTGCCTTATTGTTTCCATGTGGAGATGAGAGTCAAAAATTTTAAGTGCCAATATATTCTTATTAAACATTCTTGCTGTATTAGTAAACTTCCTTGTAACTGTCCAAAAACCTATGAGTATCTCTCCTCAACAATGAACTTTTACTAGGGGGTCCAGGTCCACCTCTGATAATTTTGGCACAGTCAATAACTAGGACAAGATCATAGGACCTTGTAGCACACATTATGGGGAAGGACTCTGCAGGTGTGGAGTGAACAAAGAATGGCCAGATAAGGCATGGTGACACCAAGGGACAGGAAGCAGAATCCTGCTCACATGAAAGTATTAGTTCACTGGTCCTAGAAATGACTGAGGGTAAAGAAAATGTAACGTGTAGCATTCCCTGGTTGTTGCTGACCAGGCTACAGAAATAGGACTGTCAGTTTAATAAAACCAGAAGTGACCTACCCCAGCACATTCAGCAACTAGGGACAGAGATCTCAGCTTTTAAGGACAATGTAACGAAAGCTGAGGGGCTTTAAATTTCAGGATTTTAAATTAAATTAAATTTTAAATGCCATTGCATTTGCAGACCAGCAAGTACAGGGATGTTTCCTGATGGGAGTGGGGACCAACAGGCCACAATAAGAAACTCACAAGACATCAACTTAGGGGTTACAGGAAAATAAGAGTGAAAGCAAGGATGAGACAGGAATATTTCTTACTGATCCCTTGGAAGAGGGTGCACAAAAAGTTCAAACGGAAACCTGATGGGACATTGTAGCAATGGCTCTTGAGACTATGGTCTAATGGACCCTGAGGTTGAGACACTCTTTCCCTCTTGAGCTCCATAAGTTTGGGGAGCACCCTAGGGACTTCTTGTTATTGTCAGCTAAATCAGTCCCCATATAGGGGTATAGGGGACTGTCTTTTGTCCCTTTTCAGATGACTTAGGGTACTATTTGCACCTGGCTCCATGAAGATGAATTCCTATTGTAGCTGGCTCCCCAATGGGGATCTGCAAAAAAGGGGTGAAGTTCCCAAAGGAAATGGTTTTGGCTGATTAGATTTCTATAGTTCCTTTCCCCACCAAGGTCCACCACAAAATATGCAGTCTGCTTACGAGAACAACTGGATCTGGCTTTCTAGATGAAGCCCCACCAGAATGGCTTCAGACTTCAGCTATGGGCCTCCCTTGCCATTAAGATGTAGGCTGAAATTTGATCAAGAAATCAGAACAGTTCTGGCTTGGGCAAATACTACTTTTGGTATAAAGAGACAGTCCAGAAATAGGAAAAAAAATAAAGTCTATCATCCCTCCAGGGGAATTGTGTATATGGCTACTATTATAAGGAGGTGATTAAAATTGCATTTGAAGGCCAGTATGTAGGTGGCTAGTAAAACTGTACAGGAAATTCAGCACCAGGGCAAAAGAAGCCCTTCAGTCCTATTCTAAGACTTCTAAAGCTTCTTCTAAAGCCTTGCCCTATTTGGATAATTGAGGGGAGGCTACAGAGGACAAACAATGGAGGGAAAGCAGCATGGGCTCTTGGGAATTAGTATCTGTGCAAACTCTTTCAGTAGCTTTTGAATATTACTGTACATAGGGTCAAAGGTAAGGAAACCCTTAGAGCTGTCCAAACTATACTATGTCTATAACACCAAACAATTGTGTTTCACTGCAAGGGGGTAAAAGACATTTTTTCTCAGTGATGGAGAGGAAGGAAACTGGGGTACTTTGTAATATCAGTTTCTTGCACAACAATCTTGTGCTCCATGTGAGGAACGTACATGGCCCAGACCCATTGGTATGGAGTTATTGACCTCATCAATGCTTTTTTCTCTATTCCTGTGACTGAGTTTGGTCAGAAGTAGATTGTTTTTCACCCGGGAAAGAGTCCAGTATTCTTTTATGATCCTTCTCCAGGACTATTTTCAGACGATGGTGGGCAGAAACCTGAAAGAGGCCTCCCTTTCTGGTGGCACTGATGTATGCTACTACACTGATGATATTTTGTTGACTGGTCAGTTGAAGCTACACTGGCAAAAGCCTTAGATCAGATGTGGCCCATACAAAAGACAAAGAATGTGAAATCAACCCTAAGAAAATTTAAGAACCAGACTGCTTTCTTGGGGGAATATAGTGGAAGGGGAAAACACAAAGAGTTCTAGGAATGATAAAGAATAAGCCACTGATTTCACTTGCCTATGATCTAAGAAGGAAGTCCTAAAATTGCTACTCTTTAAAGTTTTAGAGAACCCATGTTCCCCACTTGGGTATAAATGTGTACCTTTTTCAAGTGGTGCACAAAACAGGCTACAACCCTGAAAATCTGAAAAAAGCTTTCCAGTAGTCTCTTCCCTTGGGCTCTTATGATCATGCAAGGCTCATGTTTCAAAAGGTTTCTGTCCATAAAGAATGGGCTGAGTGAAGCCTTTTGGAACACCAAGTGGTGTTCTGAATAAGTGACTGTTAGGCTTCTGGTTCTCAAAATGGCCAATCATTTGCAACTGAATAGATGACACAGGGTTGTGCAAAGAGTTTATCTCTTTGGGCTGAATGATCCAAGTTGTTTCATCCAACAAGAGGTACAGAGTAGGGAGACTTTCATTGCTAAATGAAAATGTCATGTTAAAAATCACACTTGCAGGGAGTGATAAAGTTTGAAGGACACTATTTTAAAGAATGTAAGTTTCATAACTTCACTTTGAACAATTTTTAAAAGTGCCTAATAAATAAATAATAAAATAATAAATAAATAATAAAATAATAGATTTCTAATCAAACTCCTAGAGGAGGTAATTTAAATTTTACTAGGGCCAGGAGAAGCTATACTAAATTCATGGGGGCATTATAAAATATTTCATCTGTTTGATAAGCCATTGAAGAATATTCATTATCTCATTTTCATCTCTATTTTCAATATTATATAAAAATATATTTGCATATTATGTAATTTATTATCTTATAATGTTATAAGATAATATATTCTAACATTATCAATAATATAATGTATTATACATTATACATATATAAAATAAAATTACATAAAAATACTACATCCTGTCACTATGAGTTAAATTATGTTATTACCTCTAAGACTGATTCATAGTAACTAAATAGAAATTCAAGTATAAATGTTTAGAATGTGTTATAAACACAATGAAATGTTTGTGTATATATGTTTTATTTAGAAACGAATGCCTTTTTCAAAACTGAAAGTATCTCTTGACTGAAGCTGCAAAACTGACTTTACTCCATTACCTTATACAATCTGTAGTAATGAACAGCGATGTCATCTAGGCGGATGGCTTCTTTAATATATTTAAGATGTGCCTCAGAGGCAGTCAGTGCAAATTGATCTTTGTGCATGTTTGGAATGTGTTTTAGGATGTAATCCTTCCCTCTCTTTGTAATAACCTGTTTAAACAAAACAAAGTTCAATAACTATTTGGAGAAATGGAAAAACACATAAAACTATTTCTTCGTTCTTTCTTATTTCTTTTTTAAAATTAAGGTGTTTTACTTGTTTCTTCGTTTGTTTTTCCTACCAATGGGAAAATTAAGAATGATCTCACCTTTTTAATAGTGGTGTCTGTCCTTTCAAAAGATGAGAAGTTCCAATAAGCAAAAGTATTGAAAGTCGGAAAGTTCCAGCCAAAGGATAATGTCAAACCTATCACTCTTAATTCTATAGTCTCAGCATCTACTAAGGCAGACTAAGTCCATAAAGACAGTATTGAACTACTACTACCACTGCTACTACTACCACCTACTCTTGTTCTTGTTCTCATAACTTCTAAAGTTCTTTTAAGTATCATATTTGTATTTTGGTATTTCAGATAACATGGTTCTACAAATCTGCATTTTTGGCCTCTTAAAGAAAAAAATTAAAAATAGCACCAGCGTGAACTGGTGGAAAAATATTCCTTAAAGTATGAAAACAGTACCTACCCAAGATGGGAAATAAGCCTCTGGCTCAAAATATTTGTCATAGTGCTTATTCCTTTTGAAGTTTCCAAGATCAGCTTGTAACGCAAAAGCAGCCAGCAAGAAGTAGGCCTCCTCTTGAAGCATACACTGGGAATGAAGAACTTGTTTTCTCAGGTGCCAGTAATAATAATATCTGGCTATTCTGTCCCTTGGAGAAAAAGCAAAAAGAAAACTTGGATCTTGATGATCTGATATGTAAAAAGAACCCCAAACTTTTGTCCATTTACCAACAGGCTTTCTGTTTTTGTGAATGTCTACTTTCCTCATTGAATAGGTATGTTACAACAAGCACATGATTGAGAATACTCAGTAGGAGAGGAACAAGAGTTTAAAACTTAAAATATTCAAGGCCAAAAAAAGTTACTTATTAAAGAAACTTCTTTCATTTGGAAGAAAGGTGAAGCAGGAGCAAATAACCTAAATTTTCTCAGTACAGTTGAATGGGGGAAGGGAGCAGGTGCAGGGAGAGGTTCAAGGAGAAAAGAAAGGCTTTAGAACAACTACTGTTTTGATGAAACTAAAGAATCAGTTATGGAAGAGTAAAGGGACTCCTTCTGCAGTGAAGGCTCAGTGTAGATAAAATATATAAAACTACAGTGACCCCAGTCAGGCTGGCTACATACTTCTTTCTCCATACATGTTTAGCAGTACGTGAGTAAGAATAAAGCAGGATTGATAGGATCAATAGTAGAAAAAAGGCAGCAAGGGGTTCAAGAGTTGAAAATAGTATAGAGGTGAGTTTCACTAGAGGATCAGGATTGGGAAGGAAGAAGAGTGTAAACAGAGCAGGGTTGATGTCTTGAAAAAATACTGAGACAGAAAGAATAAAGATAAGGAAGAAAAATAGGTTTAAGAGGAGTAAGGCATCAGAGTAAGTTAGAAATAGATATAATTCCTATTAAGTTAATTCAAAAGTACTAATGGAGAAAACCAAATCACAATGACAATGATTTCTGCTTTAAAAAAGTTTCGTATGTTAAAGCATAGAAATTTGGACCCTCCTCTCCCCCCCCCCCCCCCTTTTAACCCTCTCTTTTCTTAGATTTAGCTTATATGATTTACCTTACGGTGCAAAGATGTTAATGAATGATCAAGAAAGCTAGTGGGTAAAAGTTATTAAACTGTGCACATTCTTTGATCTAGTAGGATCACTACTGGGTTTATGCCCAAAAGAGATAAAAAAGGAAAAGGACCTATAGGTACAAAAATATTTATAGCAGTCTTTTTTATGGTGGCAAAAAAACTGGAAACTAAGACTTCTTTACCCTGGGGAATGGATGAATAAATTGTGATCAATAAATAACACAGAATACCAATTGTGCCATAAGACTGTCATAAGAAATAATGAAAGGAGTGGTTTCAGAGAAAACAGGGAAGACTTTAATGAACTGATGGAGAGTGAAGTGAGCAGAAACAGGACAGCAATTTATACAGTAACAACACAAACAATTTAAAGAACTAAGAACTCTGATCAACTGGATGACCAGACATGCTTCTGAGGATACATAACAAAGCATGCTATCTACCTCCTTCCTGAACAGATGAAGACTGAGACATATATTTTTTTATACATGTCCAAAAGGGTTACTTGTTTTGCTTGACAATCACGTATGTTACAAGGACTTTGTTTTTCTTTATTTTTCAGTGGAGGAGGTGGGCAGGAAAGAATATGGATTTTTATTTGAAATAATTTAATAAAAAAGTCAGAGGGTGACTTTTGGGAAACATCAAGCTTAACTATTTAGTACTCAAAATAAAATGTTTATATACAGTGTTTCCCTTCTCTCCCTCCCCCAACCCTCAGATTGGAGAAAGTTTAAGAGATTAAAAAAATAGTGACTATACAGTGTTTTCATTTGTGTATCATTTAAGAACTAGGTTAGAAATATAGGAAAGTATTAACCATTTACTAGGCTTAGACAGTTAACCAGTGGCTAAATAATGTACTTTCCTTTCAGAACATTCCAAATTTTCCAATTATTTTTTACTTTTATATAAAATGACAATAATTCATAAGAATCCTACCCTAAAGAGGAAAGAAGGCTCCATAGCTTTATTTATTTTTATCTCAAGGGATAGGGATGATGACAGAGATTGGATATATGCTTCCACTGGATAAGCGAGTAAGAAATGGGAAGTATCCAGGGGAGGAATTCTCTCTACAATGAAGTTTGGTACTTTTTTGCACCTAAGTCACAGAAAATGACTTTCCCCAAGATCACAGAGCCAGTGTATATCAAAGGTAGAACTTGAACCTGGCTCTACTATTTGTAAGCTACAAATGGCACAGCATAAAAGCAGATAAATCTTATTACCTATAGACATTCAGCTAAATTTACTTTTCCCATTTTACATGTTTCTTGGGGCTTAAAAACGAACAAGTGAAGCACATGACTTATATTTAGGGGACTATTTTCCTTAAAAGTTTACTCTAAATCATTTTCTATGAACTATTTAATGTTCTAAAGTTATTCAGTAATAAATCCCAGTACTAGTTTTTTTTAAAGATAGTCTCCAAATTGTAACCACAAGTACTGTCTTTACTTATTTGTTCTCCTCCTCGATGAGCAAACTGCTTCTAAAGTTCCCACATGGCACTGAATTTGTGCTCTCATTCCTCGAGGTTTCAACGGCAACACTGCCATAAAAATCTGGCTAATGCTGAATTTAAAATATAAAACCAAGAACAGAAGATTCAACGTATGAGAGCATAACTGGCCTGTGATTTGTCTGTCTTCCTAGTCTTAATGTTTAAAAGAAACTCAGAAGTATGTGATGGAAGGCAGGGCCAATATAATAAAAACGACCATTTTACTTAAATTTTACTTTATATATTCACTCCAAATATACTACCAGAATTTTTTTACTGAGTTAGGAAGAAAACATAGATGAAGGATGTCTAGCAGTAATAGATCTTAAACTATATGACAGTAATTATCAAAACTGTCTGGTACTTAAAAATATAAAGGTAGAACAATGAAACAAAGTAGACATACAATTTACAGCAGCAATGACTACAGTAATCCTGTGTTTGACTTAAGTTTTAGGTAAAAGTTGTTGGGAAAGCTGGAAAGCCGTATGGCAGAAACTGGGCACAGGCCATTATCTTACACCATTTACCAAGATAAGGTCAAAATGAATACATGACCTAGATATAAAGAGATATATGTTACAAGAAAATTTAAGAACATGGAACATATTACTATCAGACTTATGGATAGGTGAACAATTTATGAATAAACAACACATAAAGAGAATTGTGAGGTATAAATGGATAATTTAGATTATATTAAATAAAAAAGTTTTTGTACAAATAAAACAAATGTAGCCAAGATCAGAAGGAAAGCATAAAATTGGGGGGGGGGGAGTGGGACGGGATTTATAGAGTTTTTCAGATAAAGGTCTCTTATGTCAAATATACAAAAAAACTTTGTCAAATCTACAAGAATACGAATCATTCCCCAAGTGTCAAAGGATACAAACAGTGAAGAAATTAAAACAATTTACAATAAGATGAAAAAATGCTCAAAATCATTATTGATTAGAGAAATGCATATTAAAACAACCTTGAGATATTATTCTACACCTATCAGACTGCCTAAAACAACTGAAGGGGAAAGTGACAAATGTTGGGGAGGATGTGGAAAAATTGGGACACTGATTCATTGTTAGAGAAACCGTGAAATGATCTAACCATTTTGGAGAGTAATCTGAAATTATGCCCAAAGAGTTATAAAACTGTATACACCTTTTGACCCAGCAATGCCACTACTAGGTTTGTTTCCAAAGATGACAAGGGAAAAAGGAAAAGAATCTATGTGTTCTAAAATATAACAGTTCTCTCTGTGGTGGCAAAGAACTAGAAATTTCAGGGATGTCCTTCTATTGGGGAATTACTGAACAAGTTGGAGTATATGATTGTGATGGAATACTACTGTGCTATAAGAAATGACGAGCTAAATGATTTTAGAAAAACATAGGCAGACTTGCATAAAATAATGAAGAGGAAAGTGGGCAGAACCACATTGTTCATATACAGTAACCAAAATACTGTTTTAAGAAAAACTTTGAAAGACTAAGTATTTTTGACTATTATAAATACCCAGCAAAAGAACTGATAAAGAGAAGTGTGTACAGAATGAGTACACACACACACACACACACACACACACACACACACACACACACACACACACACACACACACACACGGTAGCCATCTCTAGGGCAGGGGAAGAGGGATAGGGAAGAGAAAAAAAAAAGAAGTTATACTACAACTTTACGATATACAAGGATAATAAGTTGTACGTAAGAGATTTACAGTTTCATGTGTAATTATCTCTTTTTTTTCTACTCTACTAGGATATTGGAAATGCTTGTTTATTTCTTAAGCTCAGGATAAAATAAAATAACTTTTATATGTGAGGAAGCTGAGACCAAGAGAGTAGGGCCCAGAGAATGACTTGCCCAAGGTCACAGATGTAGCAAACAGCTGGTATTTGAAACCAGGTTCTCTGACTTCAAATCTGACTTCTTCCCCTGTATCACACTACTTCAGATGATTTTCCATCATTTTCCTTACAGAAATACATGAAAAAAACTATCATTTCCAGATGCAGCAAATTTATCCACAGAGCTACCAAGGCAGATCACAATCTACAATTTAGTGATAAAGTTCCAAGGAGTTGGCTGAGGCAATATGAATTAAATCACTTGCTCAGGATCACACAGCAAGTATCAGAAATTAGGTCTCAATTGTTTTATTTTTTTTTTGATTCCAAGCTCTTATTTACCGTAGGAGAATAAATATTTTCATTCGTGAGGAAATGTAGGTATAACAGAATATGCACTAGGCTCAGAATGAGAAGATGTGTTTATGTTTGTGTTCTGCCACTTACTATGTGGCTTTAAGGTTCTGAGAAATAAAATGATTTGCTCAGTTTCCTTATCTGTAAAATGAAGATATGATTCAATTCAAAAGGCATTTATAAAGCACTTTCTATGTGTCAATGACTAGGAATACAAAAGCAAAAAATATAAAGCATTCAACCCCAAAGGGTTTACATTACATAGCACATTATACAAAATATGAACCAAGCAAATACAAAATAATTAGGGGAGCATGTCTGCTAATAATTGGTGAACAGCAAGGAGAGGAGAGAGCAAAAGAAAAGGTATTCAAGATGTGAAATTTGTTCTGAACTATGAGTGGCAAGCAGGGAAAGTACTCCATGCCTCCTGCATGGAGGGAGGAGATAGAGTATCATCTATAAGAAACAGCAAAGGGTAGGAGTGGCTGGAAATGGTTACTAAACAGCTAGTACATTTGTATTAGCTATTTCAAAGGACCTGTTGTAAAGGCTTGGTATTATTCAACATTACAATCACAATAGGAAGAACAATTTTCAAAATTCTTCTCTTAGAGTAAATTCATTTGTCTTTCCCGTCAAATATCTCACAAAGTACAAACAATCACTTAGAATAGACAGGTTACAAGTTATTTTTCTTTGGTAAAATATTAATAGATTTTTTTTTAAAAAAAGATCAAATGTGAATATATATTAAATGCCTTATAAATTTTGAAAACAAAACCTAAAAATCAAAGTATTATCCCACAATGAAAGCTTGTAGGTAATTTTTTTTGCTAGCTAACATTTTTTAAGGATCAAATAAAGATATACCTATGTGCTTTTTAAACTTGTAAAGTAAAAGATAAAACTATCACAATCTTTATTTCTGTGCTCTCTATCTTCATCGTGACTTGAGGTTTTTCTGACATCTTCAAAAACTGTATTCTGCTAATGACAAATGTCATTGAGAAACGGAATATAGGAATTATAATAAATTACAATGTAAATTAAAATTAAAACAAATTATTATAAATCATTAGTGATTTTATTAAAGTTAACATTTGAAAATTTTCTGTAATTCTTTTTTTTAAAAAGACATAAAGAACTAGACTAATGTGTCCATACCTTATTAACCTGCCATTTTCCACATAATATTGCACTCGAAAGTGAATGATCATTGGAGGACCAAACTGGTCAATACCCTAAAATAAATAGATATACATATATGTCATTTGGATATATGCAGAGTAAAGTACAGAGAGCTTCAAAATAAGGAGCTTCAAAAAACTGAAAATATCAACAAATCACCTTGATGATGATATACTCCATATTATGAATTGATGACTGCTAGTAGGAAGTCAATTATCCCTTATGAACACCATACACTATTAAGTCCAGAACATTAAAAAGTCAAAAAAGGTCATAAATTGCCATTCCTAACATATCACTTAACTCTAAAGTTAAAATTTGCTATGACCTTTTCAAAACAATGTCTCAATATTTATAGTTCATTTTTTGTTAAACTGATGGTTAAAAAAATTCCAAAATACCTAAGATTAGTAATAGACCAATGATATTTCAATCATTTGATATTTATAATTTTAATATGACTCATTTCCATTTTTCCTTCACAACTGCAGGAGGCCCTACTTTACTTTGTCTCTAATTTAGAACAGCTAAATTTGAAACAGTGAGTTAACTGAAAATAATCTGGCTCATGGGTACAGTCTAAACTCAAGTGATTTTTTATTGCCATACCTTGCTGGCTTCTTTTTTCCATTCTTTTGGACAGTATTTATAAAGTTTCTGTGATAATTCCATGTAAACATGTTCATTATCTGTATCAAAAAACGGGGGAAGAAGAGGGTAAAGAAAAAATGAGTATAACTTTTTTAAAACACAAGATACAACAGAATAATTGAAAACTAACTTCAGGGGATATGTTAACGTACCACAATTCCATATTATTCTAAAAGATATCTTAAGATAAAAGCATTAATGAGATGTTTGGATTTCTCTTTTATACAGAAGATATTTTAGAAACACTGGCATAATGTACAGAAACTTTTGAGTCCCCCCCTACTTTTCTTTTATATAAGTACAAACAGGTACATTAATAATTAAGGTGAATTTTAAAAAATACATTTATGTTACTATCTTCTGTTTCTTACATAATTATAATTAACTTGAATACCTCACCTGTTCCCCTTCCCAGAGAGCCATCCCTTACAACAAATAGTATTTTTAAAGAAAAAAAAACAGCATAACTGATCAATACATTACAAAGGTCTGCAATTCTGTGCAATGCATAACACCTGTGAATCTCCTACCTCCATGAAAGGATAGGTTAAGGGTGTCCTCTCCTATTTCTTCTTTTGAGTTCTGCTAGATCTTTATAATTTTATTATATTAACATGGTATTTTAAAATGTAGTTGCTTATTCCATTTACATTGTTGTAGTTATTACGTAGAGTTTTCTTGGTTCTCCTTACTTCACTCTGCATTGATTCATATAAATTTTTCATTGCTTCTTTATATGCATTATGCATCACTTTATGAATCATTTCATCAGAAGCCGCAAACTCCAATGAGCTGGCCATATTGTTCAAATGCAAAACATATGCTTGCTGACAAAAACTATTTTATGGAAAACTCACATAGGACAAGCATTTACATGGTGGTCAGAAGAAGTGGCATAAGAACACTCTTAAGAACTCTGGAAGTTCATGGGGAACACTGGCACAGGACCGATCAGTATGGCATGCCCTCATCAGAGAAGGTGCTGTACACAGTGAGCAAAGCAGAACTGAAGTAGCTCAAAAGAAATCCGAGATACGCAAATTTAGAGAATCCACCCCAAATGTTCACATGGACTCTTTATGTGGGAGAACATTCCCTACCTATGGGAGAACATTCTAAGCTCATTTTGGTCTGACCAGCCACAGTTGGACACACCATAACTTGACTCTAGCATAGTATAGTGATATCATTTTGGTCCTCTTTGAGAATGAAGGACAATCAACCAATCATATTCATCATGTAAAAGGGCCATCCCTTAACTCACTTCTTAAAAGAGACCTATTCACCGAATGGGTGTTGCGTCTCTCAAAATGAGAATCTGAAAAGGGTCCTCTGCATCCTGGGCCATCTCCCATCATCCTAATTGATATCTGGCCACTGGACCCAGATGGCTTTGGAGGAGAAGGTGAGGCTGGTGACTCTGCACAGCCCTTATTCACTCAAATCAAAGTTAACTGCAAGTCATGTCATCATCCCTCTGATGTCATGGTCTTCTTCGGGAATGAAGGATAAACTACAACCTGTGAGTAGTCCGAACTGCCTGAATGGGGGCCAGTTCCAGTTGGGCAACTCAGCTTGTCCTCTCCTCTCCTCTTACCTGAAGGAGTTCTGACCGAAGGAAGGTAAATTCAGATGGCTGAAAGCTACCTAGCTAACTTGGGGTTTACTAGCTATCTAGCCTTCTTTCTGGAAGACCAAGCCTTAAATCCAATTCACTGGATCTCATGGATTGGACAACAGGTCCCTGCCTAAGCACCATTTAATGGTTATTTTGGGGCCCTCCAGACTCAGAGTGAATGTAAATAGTAACTGTTTCTCTTTTGGCGAGCAATCCTGAGGGTCTTCCCCTCCCAGTTTGAGTCTTTTCTTTAATGATTAAAGAGGTCATCCCTTGACTCATTTCTTAAAGATGCCCCTGAATGGGCACTGCCTCACTCAAAGTGAGAACCATAAAAGACCTTAGCTTAAAAAGGCCAAGGTCTCACACTGCATCCCGGGCCATCTCCAGTTGATCCAGTCCTGATAAATATCTGGCCACTGGACCTAAATGGCTCTGTAGGAGAAAGTGAGGCTGGTGTCTTTGTACAGCTCTCCCTTACCAAATCAAAGTCAGTTGTAAGTCATATCCTCATTTCCCTGATGTCATGGTCCTCATCGGGAACAAATCACAATTCATCATATACATCATTCCTTAGTATGTACAGTACTATTCTATTATATCCGTGCACCACAATGTGTTTAGCAATTCCCTAATTGATGGGTAGCTGCTTTATTTCCAATGGTTAAGTATCATACAAATTGCTGCTATAAATATTTTTGAATGTATGGAGATTTTCTTATCAATGACTTCCTTGTGGTATAAGCCCAGTAATGGAGTCTTTTCAAAGAGTATGGACGTATTTGTCACTTTATTTATATAATTCCAAATTGGTTATGCCATTTCATATTGCCACCAAAAACATCTATATGCTAATCAATCTACCTCCATTCCAACAATGATTTGCCATTTTTGCCAATTTGCAAAGTGTCAGGTAAAAACTCAGAGATATTTTAATTTGAACTGCTCTTATCGTTAGTGATTTGGAGCATTCTTTTATGGGGTTGTGAATACTTTTGTAATTATTTATAGAACTCATATCTGTTCATTGGAAAATGGCTATTAGTCATACATATACACAATTTTGTTGATGTTCAGTCATGTCTGACTGGAGTTGGATAAGGGGTCACAAAGAGTGACCCCACTGGGAGTTTTCCTGGCAAAAGGAGTGGTTTGTCATTGCCTTCCCCAGCTCATTTCACAGATTAGGAACTGACTCAAAGATGGTTAAGTGACTTGCCCAGGGTCACATAGCTAGTAAGATCTTTATCTGGTCTTCTGAGAGTTTAAATGTTTTATATTCTGAAGGGAATCTTCCATCTACATTGGGTTCTCAGTTTTCTTAGCACATAGTTATTCTTTTTATTTATTTGGGATTTGATGTGATTTCACCCTGCCCATTTAATATTTTTCTGATGTTCTTCTTTTTAATCAGATTAGATAACAGTTCATCAACTTTATTTTAAAGACAAACAGCTTTTAATTTTATTTAGCATTATTTCTTGTTCTTTACATTAATTATTTATTCTTCATTTATTTATATGTATATTTATATTATTTTTTATAGTTGTTATTCTTTAGGGTATATTATTATTTCTTTAGGGTTTATTTTAACTTTATCTCCCCTCTAGATTTTAACACTTTTTCTTTTGTACTTATTTTAGGTTTTCTCATTGTTTTAAAATTCATTAAAATGCATACGCAGTTCATTAAACCCCTCTTTTTCTATTTTGTTAATGTTTGTACAAACATTACTTTCCCCCTAAGGACTGCTTTAGCTTGATCATGGAAATTTGGGTATTTTCATTCATCAGTATGATTTCCTTTTACATAATTACCAAATGTTTCTCTGATTTGTTCTTCAATCCATCACCATTCAGAACTTCATTGTTGTCTCTATTTGAGTTTGTATCTCTTGTCTGAGGATGTTTGGTAAATTATTATTTTTATGTTTTGGTATATAAAGGATGTGTTAACTTTCTATGCTTTTTGACATTTGTTTGCAGTATCTCTGTACCCTAGGACAGTCAGTTTTTTTTTAATTCCATGTGGTGCTGAGATTAAACTGAGTATAATCCTCGAGAAAAAACAGAACATTCAATGAAAATGAGGATTTTGAAAAATATGATGGGATGATTATTTAAAAAAAATAAAATTAAGGAGTAACAAGGAGGGATGCACTGGGAGAAGGGGAAAGGGAGAAGCAGAATGGGTAAATGTCTCACATAAAAGATATTCAAAAGAGCTTATACAGTAGAAGGGAAGAAGGGGAGTGGTGAAGGATAACACCTGAACCTTTGACTAATAGGAACTTTAAAAGAGAGGATACCATACATACTCAGTTTGGTATAAAAAGTTATCTTATCCTACACAAGTTGGGAGAAGTGGGGGAGGAGGCTGAGTGATGGGAGAGTGGATTGTGAGAGGTAGTGGTCAGAAGCAAAACACTTTTGGGAATGGGCAGGGTAAAAGGGGGAGGAGAAAGAGAGAGAGAGAGAGAAAGACAGAGAGACAGAGGGAGAGACAGAGAGAGAGAGACAAAGAGAATGAATGAGAAAAATAGGATGGAAATATAATTAATAATCATAACTACAAAAAAGTTTTACAGTTTCTCTGATAAAGGCCTCGTTTCTCAAATATATAGAGATAAAATGGTCAAAGGATATGAACAGGTAGTTTTCAGACAAAGAATTCAAAGCTATTTTTAGTCATTTGAAAAAATTCTCTAAATCAGTAATGATTAGAAAATGTAAATTAAAACAACCTTTACATCTATCGGATTGGACAAAATGACAGAAAAGGAAAATCTCAGAAAGATGTGGGAAAATTGGGGTACTATATAGCACTGTTGGTACAGTTGTGAACTGATTTAAGAATTCTAGACAGTAATTTGAACTATCATCAAGGAACTATAAAACTGTGTATGCTCTCTGACCTAGCAATACTGTTACTGGGCTTGTATCCCAATGAGATTTTTTTTTTAAAGTAAAAGAATAGGGGCAGAGCCAAGATGGCGGAGTAGAAAGACGCACATACACTAGCAGGAAAGGTCTGTTGCGCACTGGACGCAGAGCAGAGCACAGCCCTGTCTTGGCCACGCAGTACTGGAAGGAGCAGATCTGAGCAGGCTTCAGGGGCAGAATCTCCAGTTGCACAGATTCCCTCAAACCACAGGCACCAAAGGTCAGTGAGAGGGTCTTTTCAGCTGGCCAAGAAGGGAGCAGGGTGTCCCCATAACTTGGGACTCCTCAGGTGGCAGCAGTAGAGGCAGCAGTGGATGGGGCTTCCAAAGCAGGCAGTAGCCTGCATCCATTGTTGAAGGTCAAATCGTAAACCCCGAGGGAACTGAGCCCTGTATAGTGGCCCTGACCCCTCCTGAGCAGCTGATCTTAAATGACCCCTCCTGAGTAGCTAATCTTAATCTCACACTGAATAGCAGCCCTGCCCCCAACTAAAGCCCCTGTGGCTTTGGAGCAGCTTATCTGAATCTCAGCTCCCTGTGCTGGCTTGGCAGAAATGGAGGCGAGGTGACTGTGGAGAGGAAACTCAAAAGTCAAGTAACTGGCTGGGAAAATGCCCAGAAAAGGGAAAAAAAAAAATAAGACCACAGAAGGTTACTTTCTTGGGGAACAGGTATCTCCCCCCATCCTTTTGAATAAGGAAGAACAAGGCATACTGTCAGAGGAAGTCAAGGCCTCTGCCTCCAGGGCCTCCAAAGGGAACTTAAACTGGACTCAGGCAATAGAAGACCTTAAAAAACAAGTTAGCAGCTTACTAAAGGAGAACCAAAAAAATGGTGAGGAAAATAACAGCTTTAAAAAGAGGCTAACTCAATTGGAAAAAGAGGTCCAAAAAGCCAATGAGGAGAAGGAGGTTTTAAAAAGCGGAATTAGCCAAATGAAGGAGAAGGTTCAAAAGCTCACTGAACAAAATAATTCGCTGAAAGAGAGAATTGAGTTCAGGGAAATGAACAACTGTGAGTTAAACCAAGCAGTTAGTAAACAAAACCAAAAATTTGAAAAAATACAAGATAATGTGAAACATCTCATTGGAAAAACAACTGACCTGGAAAACAGATCCAGGAGAGACAATTTAAAAATTATGGAATTACCTGAAAGCCATGATCAAAAAGAGCCTAGACATTATCTTCCATGAAATTATCAAGGAAAATTGCCCTGATGTTCTAGAATCAGAGGGCAAAATAAATCTTGAAAGAATCTACTGATCACCTCCTGAAAGAGACCCAAACAGAGAAACTCCTAGGAATATTGTGGTCAAATTTCAGAGTTCCCAGATCAAGGAGAAAATACTGCAAGCAGCTAGAAAGAAACAATTTGAGTACTGTGGAAATACAATCAGGGTAATACAGGATCTGGCAGCTTCAACATTAAGGGATCGAAGGGCTTGGAATGGGATATTTCACAAGTCAAAGGAACTGGGATTGAAACTAAGAATCACCTACCCAGCAAATCTGAGTATAATACTTCAAGGGAATAAATGGTCATTCAATGATATAGAGGACTTTCAATCATTCATACTGAGGAAAAGACCAGATCTGTATAGAAAATTTGACTTCTCAAGACAAGAATCAAGAGAAGCATGAAAAGGTAAACAGGAAACAAAAATCATAAAAGACTCTCTAAAGCTGAACTATTTACATTACTACATGGAAAGAAAATATTTATAACTCTTGACTCTTTTCTCAGTATTTGGATAGATGGAGAGATTGTACATACACAAACATACACATACACAGATAGAGAGTACAGGGTGTGTTGAATCAGAAGAGATGATATCCACACAAAAAAATAAAATAAAATAAAAATTAAGGGGTGAAGGAGGAAAATACCGGGAAGAGAAAAGGAGAAATGGAACAGGGCAGGCTATAAAAGAGATAAGAAAAATCTTGTTCAATGGAGGAGAAAAAGGAGAAGGGGAGAGGGGAAAAATGAAGCTACTCTCTCCACACGTGGCTGAAGGAGGGAATAACATGCTCACTAAATTTGATATGAAAATTTATATCACACCACAGGAAAGTAGGAGAGGAGGCAACAAATGGGGTGAAGGGAATGTTAGTGGGGAGGGAAAATGGGAGAAGGGAGTCACTAGAAATAAACACTTTCGAGAAGGGACAAGGTCAATTGTGGGGGGAAAAATTAAGGGGGATAGAGTAGGACAGAGGCAATAAGTATTACACAACATGATTATTATGGAAGTCTTTTGCAAAACAACACATATTTAGTCTGTATTGAATTGCCTGCCTTCTCAGTGGGGTTGGGGAGGGAGGGGGGAAGGGAGAGAAGTTGGAATTCAAAGTATTAGCAACGAATATTGAGAATTTTTATTGTATATAACCGGGAAATAAGAAATACAAAGAATGGGGTATAGAAATTTATTTTGCCCTACAAGAAAAGAGAGAAGATGGGGATAAGGGAAGAGTGGAGTGTGATAGTAGGGAAGGTACATTGAGGGAAGGAGTAATCAGAATGCAAGGTATTAGGAAGCAGGGGGAGGGGAGTGATGGGGAGAAAAAATGCACATGTTACAAAGTGAGGTAAAAGCAATTAGTATTAAAACAACTGACTGAATTAATTACTAAGAATAAATCAATGACATCTTTAGTTTGGGGAAAAGAATTTTAGTCTAAATTTCCTAGAGGAAGGTAACCTTGGGTAAAATTTGGCATTGATGGAAAAGTCAAGGTTCTAATGGTAAATCTGATTTTATGATTGCTATTTAATCAGAAACTTGAACATGTACAGAAAGGCATGTAAGCCACTTAAGACTTGCCTCAAAAGATGTTCCTTAGCCTAAGTGAAATTATAATCATATTTGAAACCTGGTTATTGGAACTTGCCATTTTTAGATGCTATGGGACTATTAAGTGACTGTTCTTCTGAGTCTAACTCCAGGTATGGATAGCAAGAAAGGCAGTCTGAGCCTCCAATCCATGATGCCAGTAAGCCTGTGAGATGCTGGTATGAACTGCAAAAGGTGATCTCATGGGAAGGGTGGGAGAGCAGCTGTTCAGCCTGGGCTGAGGTAGGATTCTCTTGACTCAACTTCCCCACTGACACCTGGCAGACTTTAAGCCTGACTGAATGCAAGTGGACAATCTAATCCCGCCTGGAATTGACATGAAGCTGGGGAGATACTGTATCCCTAAAATGTCCCTACTCTTGGTGGCAATTTTCTATAGTCAAAAGGTTTGTAAGCTTAATACCAGATCTATTCAATTACAGATTATTGGTAGGGGAACATCTGAGGTTAAGTCTAAAATTAAGCTATTAGGCATAGGACTTTAGATGAACAACAATAAGTTAGGGTCCTTTAATTCTTAGTAAAACTGTGGAGACAATTAGGTCAAGAGACTGTAAAGTTAGCAACATAAATATTATTTGTGTCTCAGTTGGTTAATGTTTAAAAAAAAAATTCTTTTGTGGTCCATATTGTAAATGCTTTAAAAAGAAGTATCACCTGACCAAAAGCTTGAATTGTTTTATCTGTTATAAACTGTGTTAAAAATGAAAAATAAAATTAAAAAAAGAAAAAAATAAGTAAAAGGACACACACACACACACACACACACACGTAGCAGCTCTTTTTGTGGTGGCAAAGGATTGGAAACTGAGAAGATGCCCATCAATTGGGGAATGTCTGAAAAAGTTGTAGTATGGGAGTGTGAAAGAATATTATTGTGCTATAAGAAATGATGAGCAAGATGATATTGGAAGAAACCTGCAAAAACTTATGTAAACTGATGCAAAGTGAAGTGAGCAGAACCAGAACAGTAATAGTAATATTATGTGATGGTCCACTATGAATGACTTAGCTATTCTCAGGGAAACAGTGACTCAAGATAATTCCAAAGGACTTAAGATGAAAAATGTTACCCACATCCAAGGAAATAACAGAGGAAGACTGCCAGAACATTTAAGTATGTTTTTTACATTTTCTTTTTCTTGTTCCCCCCCACCCTTTGGTCTGTTTTCTTTCACATTACTAATATGGAAATAAGTTTTGCATGACTGCATATGTATAATCTGTATAAAACTGTTTATCTTCTCAACGAGGGGGGAGAGAAAAGAGGAAGAAAATTTGGAACTCAAATTTTTAAAAACTCAATGTCAAAAATTGTTTTTCATGTAATAGAAAAAACACTAGAATTAATAAAGTCAGATTTAAAATAAAAAAAGAAAAAAGTTTCTTACTGATCTGTCTGTTGCTAATGTCCTTGTTTGCTACATTTATGCATTTCTGTTATCTGGGGTATTCCAAAAGCAAATAATCTCTTCAGTTGACCATTAAACATCCTTTTTTCCCCATACATGGTTATGCTTAGATTTGCAAGGTAAGTCACCCTGGGATGAATCCTAGGACCCATTACTCTTCAGAACTTGTTATTTTATTTCTTCTTATGTTTTCTTGAGCATGCAGAATAATCCTGCGTTATTCAAATTTTCTTTCCTTTCTATCTGAAAATCTTTTTCCTGATCACTTCTAGAACCTGTTTCTGAATTATCAAATTTAACCACTCTGTCTCTTGGAATATCTAGTCTTGTTTGTTTTTTGTTTTGTTTTTGCTTTTCTTGAAGATGATCTAAAGAAATTAGATTATTTCAACTAGTATTTCTTTTTCTATCTTCAGGAGTTCTAGGTAGTTCTTTTATATTATTTCCTACATTACAGTGTTAAACTATTTTGTCCTATTGTGTTCTTCTGAGAGACCTATGATCCTTAGGTTTTCTTTTTGCAACCCGTCTTCAAGATCAGTGGAGTGTGCTTACGCAGTGTATTTTCTTTTAATGTTAGTGGTTTTTGCTTCTTTTCTTCTACATTGTCCACTTTATATTTGCATTCCCAAATTATTGTTTTCTCTTTCATTTCCTTCGTGAGACTTGCCATTACTAATTCCAATTTTTTTAAAAAAATTTTGCCCATTCTATGTGCTATGCAGTCCATAAGTTCTGCTCTCACAATGCTCATTTCTCTTTTGAACCACTCAGGAAAAACCTGTTGTGGTTCTGTGTTCTCAAATTCTACAGGTTCCTCTGTTTTACCAAGTGTTAAGTCATTTCCTTTGTTTTGCAATATTCATTCACAGATTCCTGAATTCCTTTACTAGATCTGGAACACCATATTTCCTTCTCATTTTCCTTCTCTTTTTCCTGTTGATTTATCTGTTTATGTTCAAAGTCTTTGAGTTTCCTTCCTCCTGAAGTAATCAGTAATTTAAGTCCCTCATTCCTTTATTTTACCTATTGCTCACTTGTTTAACTCTGACTCCCCTCAGATGGTGGAACTGGATCTCAAAGCATCTCAGCCTCTTCCCATGCTGCATAATTCATGGTTCACTAGACTGTCTCTACTCCAAGTCACTTCTGGGTGGTCAAAACTGACCCCAGTTTGATGCTCTCCTTTTCCCCTCAGTTGTAGCAGAACTTTGCTCAGCTTTCCCCTGCCTACCTATTACACAGAGTGTCCTGTCCTGTTCCCTATGTTCTTTAGCTGACCCACCACTACCATTTCAGTGACCTGCCTTACTATGCTGCAAGGTTGAATGCCTTAGTACCAATAGCCCTATTAGTATTAAAGTTGTCTACTGCAGCATCAGCAGTTCAAAGATTTGCAGCACTATTGCTATGGGTTTGTGGCCCTCATAAGGCTTTTGCTCCTGAAGGGTTGTGGTCACATTGGCTAAATGTTGAAACCTGGGCAAACTTCCACAGCTTGAAGTGAGAGGGTCTGTGGTACTGGAAAGAGGGATGAGGGACCAAAGTACAGAAATGGCTTTTGTTGTAAGCCTATATAAGATTCTTGGGATAGCACGGGAGGTGGGATGTCAGGTGAGCACAGAGTCAGTATCAGGTTGTTTTTTTTAACTCTTTGTATTCTAAGTATCCTAGACCAAGCCTGTACAATATATGGCCCACCAAAAGATTTTGGGTGGTCTGCAAAAAATGTAGAAGATGTAAAAGAAAGTAAAGATGTAACAAGTGCTTTGTCCATGCCCTACTTAGCCTGCCTTCCACTAGTCACTATTTTGCCTGTCACATAACTAGGTGGGTGGGTGGGTTACCACCACACACTCCCTCCTGTTTGTCATGTAACCCATGGCAACTAACCATCGTCAGTCTGTCTGTAGTCTGAGAGGAGCAACAGTTGTATCTTTCTGTTGTGATTTTGGTTGCTATTGGCACTGAACAGGGACAAAGTGAGTGCAGCCGTGCAGCTGACACCCACTATGTGATAAGTGGCAACTTGCTGTGCAGCCACTCTCTACATTACATGAGTATCTGGTGCTCTCCACCAAGGGCAGACACTCGGTTCTGTATTTCTTTGTATATGAACAGTTGCTGTGGGGATTTTTTGGGTCTAACATTAAAGGGATGGGATGACTTTGTTAAATGGGTGAGAAAAAGAAACTGAAGATTTAATCAGAACATAGATTGTTTAATCCAGAGTAGACAGGTACTTGTTTACTTACATGAGAGACAAAATATTGTGCCTTTTTTTGCCAAAAAGTAATAGCCATTCTGAAGGAATACAACTTTGCTGCCATTTTGAATTGTAACATGCTGACTTAAGCAAAATGGACACTAATGAAAAACAGATTAAAATGCCCAAAGTGTTGAAAAATCTCAGTGGGGAGCAATGGTTTTTCAAGAAAGTAAACTCAGAAAATGAGGTGGCTATTAAGGTTAGTATTCAGATTTCCAAAAAAATTATTGCTGCTGGGAAGCCTTTTATTAAAGGTGACTTCGTAAAGAAGTGTTTGCTGACTGCAGTTTCTGGATTCTATCCTGATAAAAACTGTTTTTGAGAAACAGTTTAATCATTAATTATACCTTTACTTGGAAAGTGAGCTGCTAAAAATCTATTTAAAGCCTGAAGAAGTTTAGCTTATTTGAATTTTGGCTCCTAGCTCTTGCCAAGTTGTACAGGTCTAGTCCTAGACCATGGACACAGCTGAAGTTTATCATCCATAATTTCTGTCTGAGACATTTGATAGGTTATGGGAATCAGAGAAAATGTCTAGTCCTCCACTCTTTTCCTGAAGAGCACAAAACTATTCCTAGGAAGTTCTGATGTGCTGTTTACAATATTATGACACTGACATAATAATAATTGTTATTATTTCAAAACATTTTCCATAACAGCTAAATGAATTCATGGTTCCCTCAAGACTACCTTATTGTACCTGTCTTGTCTCAGCCCCTACAACAACCACCATTGTCTTCTTTTATCATCTTTTGCAATGTCATAGATAACTATTCCCCAAACTGGGGATTATTTTGTCGAATGTTTATTTATATTATACCACTTGGATATTTCTTAATGTTATGTCTTTTCTTCTACTGTCTTGTTTGGTGATCTCATCAATTTCCATGGATTCAAATATTACTATTACACAGACTCCTAGATCTGCATGTCCAGCTCTAATCTTTCTTTTGAGATTCAGTCCCCTAAATTCAACGGCCTATTGGACATCTTGAACTGGATGTCCTACAGGCTTCTCAAATTCGACATGTCCACAATAGTGTCTCTCACACTTCTCTATTTCTGATGAGGATACCACCATCCTCTCAGTCATCCAAGGCTTGACCTCTTGGTATCATTCTTTACTCCTGACTCACATTCACCACCCATACTAGTCTGTTGTGAAGTCGATATTTTCAGGTTCACAACATTTTACAGTCTCATAGCTTCTACCCTGCTGCAGGCCCTCATCATCTCTTGTCTTGACTCATGTTGATTCCACTGCCTCAAGTTTTGTTCCACTCTACTCCATCTTCCACTAAGCTTAGTAAAGTGATTTTTCTAAAGAACAGGGCTCCAGGGCTCTCCTTATCACCTCCTTAATTACTGTTGTTGTTGTGTTTGTCCTTCATTCTCAAAGAGGACCATGACATCAAGATGATGAAATGACTTGCAGTTGACTTTGATTTGAGTCAGGGAGGTCTGTGCAAGGTCACCAACCTCACTTTGTTCTCCTGAGTCATCTGGGTCCAGTGGCCTGATATTCATCAGGACGATTGGAGATGGATGGCCCAGGATGCAATATGAGACCCTGGCCCTTTCAGGCTAAGATTTTATTATATTCTCACTTTGAGTCAGATGCACCCACTCAATGAATAGGCTTCTTTAAGTAGTTACTCAAGGGATGACCCCTTTAATAAAAAAAAAAAAAATCAAACTAGGAGGGGAAGACCCTCAGGGTTCTTGGGTAAAAAGAGAAAAAAATTACTATTTAGTAATTACCTAATATTACATTACATTTTAGTGTAACGTGGATTTTGCTATGTGTAAAGTGAATTTTTTGTTATTTTTTCTTAGAGCTGAGCTTCCCAGGATCCTTAGCCAGCCATAACAATCTCTCGTTCACAGGTATTAGACTTAAGTTTCACAGATATGGTTCAAAACATCTCCACCACTCTTGCACAGAATTATATAATGATGAATAACCTAAACACCTACTTGGCTGCATAGTGAGATACAGGTATGAGGAAACTAAGGCAAACAGGGTTAAGTGACTTGCCCAGATTCACATATCTAGTAAATGTCTGAGGACAAATTTGAGCTCAGGTAGATGAGTCCGGATTCCAGGCCTGTCACTCTCTGCTCTGCCCCACCTCCCTGTCTCTTCCTCTTACATTCTTTGAATAACATGACCTCCATTAAATTCAGCATGCAGGAGCCCTGTCCTCTGTGTTTGTCAAACTTAGGTATAAGACAGATAAACACAGCATACCTGAGGGTTGCTAACACAGGTTCACTCTTGATTTGGTCAGACAGGAAAGACACTGAGAAGGGGTTAATAATCTTACTATATTTTAGTTTAGTTTTCTCAGAAGAGGATTGCTGATAATGGGAGCATAACTTCTACAGCATTCCCTAATCACCCTTCTCGCAGGGGCCAGCGAGAAGGGGAGCAGCAATTACCCCTACATCTTGATGGGATCAATTGAGACAGGAACAACTTGTGCTTCCCCTAAATCCCTTTAATCCTCAATGGGGGCTAGTTGAGACAAACACAGACTCCTCCCCAAGCCTCAATGGAGCCTGATCAAGGCACGCACAGCATTTGTGCATTCAATCCTAAGATTCCCCATTCACTGACCAATGACTACCTCCTTTATAGGGCATCAGACAGAGAGGGCATACTGCTAACAATAGCCTCACAAGCTTACATCACCTCCTTAATTAATACTCCAGTGGTTCACTATTATCTCTAAAATAAAATTTAAAAATTCTATTTGGCTTTGGAAGTCTTCCACTACCTGATCCTTTCCTACATTTCAAATCTTATTATACTCTGCCCCCTAACCCCACGCCTCCACCATCTCCTCATACTCTACAGATGCAGCTACACTGGCTGTTCTGCAAACAAGACACTTTCCTGACTGTGCTTTTTCACTGATTATATTGGAATGCTCTCCCTCTTCATCTCTCCCTCCTGATTTCAATGAGATCCTTCAAGGCTCAGTTCAAATCCCACCTTCTTATATAGCAAGTCTTTCCCGGTCTCCCCAATTAGAATGTGAGCTCCTTGAAGGTTGGGACATTTTTCTTATTATTTTTTGGATCCCCAGAACCTAGCATTGTACCTGGCACCAAATAAGTGCTTAATAAATAATTGCTGGTTAAGGTATAAACTGAGAGTGGTTTCCCTTTCCTTTTATTAGTGATTTTGAGCATTTTTTTCTGCACAGTTGTTGACAGTTCAAGGCGTTTCATTTGATAACTGCTTATTCATATTCTTTGACCACTTACTAACTGGAGAATGGCCCCACTATTATTTGTTATGAGCACAGAAGAATGTGTACATATTTCAGAAGAAAAGAGCATTCTGTTGGAAACCTTGAAAAAAACTGCCCATGGTTAGTTTTAATTTCATAAGGATAGGGACCACATCTTGTTCTTTGTACCCCTTCACAGTATGTAGTTAAAGGTGGTAACTGACCTATGTTTATCAGGATATTTCAGAATTACTGTTCTTGTTATGTCATTTAAGGAAATGCCTTTGTTTAAAATCTAATTGAATCTACAGGTAGATTATTAATGGGATGGATATTTGGAGACCTGTTGTGGGTCACAGTCAGCCATAGGGAAACCTGAGGTTTCACTTTTCAGGCCTCCAAATCATGAGCAGGAGTGCCAATTTGGGAGAGTATACCAATGGGGATGCTACATATGCATTATCAAACTTGAACCCCACAGCATCTAAGATGAGTAACATAAGCACCAGGGTTTCCTCTTACCCATTAAAAACAAATAAGAAAACTGAGGTTCAGAGTAGGTAGGCTGATAGAGTAATACAATTTAAGATCTTGAAGGTTCCTTATAGATCACTTAATCCAATGCCTTCATTTCATAAGGAAAACTGAAGTCTAGAGAAAGTTAGTGACTTATCCCAGACCATGATGCTGGAGCCAAGATGCATATATCCATGTCTTGTGATTAAAAATGAGGGAATCAGACATATTTACTCTATGGTGTATCCATATGACAAACAATGAAGTGTTCTTTTTAAAAAAAAAAAGGCTTGGCTTGCTGATGGACAGCGTAAATTGGCAAAATTTTTCCAAGTGACTTCAAAATGCAAAGTCAATTGGAAGTAATTCCAGGAAAAGGCCAAGAATAATAAATATTACTGGACAGGTATACGAAAAGAGGGCTGCATTCTATGCTTAACTCTTCCACAAACGTATGCAATGTAATCTACATACTCCAAATGACAATATCTGCTATATAAATTACAAATAAAAAATTAGCCCTATATTTCTAAAGTATATTAATATTGTCCAGCTGAGGGAAAATCTAAAATATTTTGTATAACGGCAAAAATTGCTGTTATGCATGGTTAAAAAAAACTTGAGAGAGAATAAAGTAATCTGCTTCTTCTTGAGTGTTTTTTAAAATGAAAATATAGAAATTCTGTATTTACAACTGTTGTTCAGCTGTTTTCAGTCATGTCCTACTCCCCGTGACCCCATTTGGGGCTTTCTTGGCAAAGATACTGGCATGATTTGCCATTTATTTCTCCTTTCTCAATTTACAGATGAGAAAACTGAGGCAAATAAGATTAAATGACTCGCCCAGGGTCATAGAGCTAGCAAATAAGGCCAGATTTGAACTAAGTAAGATGAGTCTTCCTGACTCCAGGTCTGACACTCTATTCAATGTACAACACCTAGCTCTCCATTACAACTGTAGCCCAGATAAAACTCAAAACCAAAATGAATATTTGTTGAAAAATAAAATATACAGAATAAGTAGACACACTTACGTAATAATCAACTTTTATTTTCAGACTAATAATTGATCTCTAATCCTAAAAACTTTTAAAACCTCTAATCCTAAAAAGTCTCCCAAGAAATCCACAGTCATTAAGGGGGTCAAAACTTATATTAGATTTCTATACTGGTAATTATTTAACCAATCCAATACTGAATACTCTAATAATACAATTTTATAGCAATAAACTAGACTAAAAAATAAAATTATAAGGAATCAAGAGATCCACTATTTAGGGCTGATTAGATGAGGACAATTAATGTGGGGATGAAAACTTACTCTGTATGACACTGAGTCCAAAGAGATGGCAATCTTTTAGCCTCAACAAATCACACACCTGGACAAGTAATTGACGACAGAGTACTTTAACCTGTAGGAAAAAATGAAGAACTAAGATTAAAAATTGAGTCAAATTCATAGTGTGAATCAAATATGCCTGTAGGTCAAGCTGACATAAGAAAATTTCTGTTACTCCATATCTAATCTTTTAACTGCTTTATCTAGAAAACACAGTAATTTGTTGTTCAGTTGTTTTTGAGTTGCATCTGACTCTTCTGACCCCATGTGGGGTTTTTTTTGGTGAAGATACTGAAATAGTTTGCCATTTTCTTCTTCAACTCATTGTACACATGAGGAAACAGAGGCAAACAGAGTTAAGTGACTTGCCCAAGATTACACAGTTAATATTTGAGGCCAGGTTTGAACTCAGGAAGATGAGTCTTTCTGACACCATGTACAAGCACTCAAATCTACCGCTGCCACCTAGCTACCCCATAGAAAACACAATAATAGCACATTAAAATGAAAACTATTAGAAATCTTACACAAAACATACAGGCAAAGCCTTACTCCCAAATAACATTGCATAATACCTTTCTGAGATGCTCAAAATGTCTATTCTTATTACTATGAACATAAACTAGATAAATACTCTTTTGAGCAAAGACAGCTTCTAAAATACCATCTACCATATAAAGGAGCTTGTTAAAAATAGAAAGCATGATGTGTACTACATTTTCTAAATGATAAGCATCCAACATGAATGAGATCATGTAGAGTTACTTTAAGGCCAGAGAAGGAAAAATTATTTTATTTTAAGTTTTTAAATTATGGCTTAATAGTTCAGTTGAACGATCATGTTAAATTTGACTTTATTTTGGGCAACCTCGACCTCAGCTAGCCACATAAAAATGTTATAATACTATAGGCCAAAGTAAATTGTGAATAAAATATCACAAAAGAAATAAAACTTACTAAAAAAGTTCTAAAATATATTTAAATTTTTAGATATATTTTAAGCTAAAGGTAATGTTTAAATAAATTTAGGCCTTAATGTACACTTAAAAACATTAATAAAAACCATGTTTCTGATTTCAAATGAAACGTTTTCAAAAATTAGGCTTATAGTACAGAAAAAGTAATGACACAGACCAGAAAAAAAATCAACAAGAAATTGGAAAAGTAATGTAGACTGAAATGTCAAATATGTGGCTCCCAACAGTTCTAAGTACAGATCAAACAAGATTAAAATGTAACTGGGAAATATTTAACAAAATAAATTAAAACACAGCACAACAAAGATAATGTTATTTTATGATTTTCTAAGTTAATATGCATTCAGTCAGTATTTCTATCTGAGCCTGAAACCACTGGTATACAAGATTCTACAAAATGATACCTTCCACTTTTAAGATTCAACATGACATCATATGCAGAAGTATCTAGAAGATCCGACCATCTACAAGGAATCCCTTCAACTTGAACCCCAGTGCCTAGCACAATGTCTGGCACATATCAGTAACTTAACTGGATCTCATCTATAATAGTGAGAAACATGTTTGGAGCGCATGCATGTTTCTGCTTTATCTTTACTGAATGTTTATAATCAGAGGGTTGTTGAACAAGGCCTGTATTGTGGTACATTTTTAGGAATTATGTTTATTATTTTGATATATACTTGGGAGATATCTTCATGGAACAAAGCCTTCGTTTTGTTCAAAGGTTTTTTTTTTTTTTAACAGTCAACAAACAAGCACAGTGGAATATTGTCTTCTTTATATCCTTTAGTCATTGCTTTGATGGCAAAAATTTAGTCTGCTGAAAAATATACTTGAGAAAACTTGACTATTTCTGACACATGAAGACTACTCTGGATACAGTCTCATAAAAATTATATCCAACCAAACTTTTAGAAAAAGTCATCTAGAAAACGTTTGGTTGAGGTGAGTATATGAAAGATCATAGCAAAGCCCAATTTTTCAACATAAAGCCCAGCAAAAAAAATTTGAAAAGAAAGATCACTGAAGCATTTTTTTTTTAGTTTTGAAAAACAGATCACCCATCTAATGTAGAGGTACACACACAAAAAAAGGCAGTTCACCTGCGGAGTGGGAGAGGAGCTGCACCACGGAAGTCAATGTGAACTCAGGTAAATGTAGAAGTTGGCAGAGAATGGGAGAAGGATGGACCTGAAACCAGCAAGTGCTCTGAACAGTGGAGATAGCAAATTAGCATGATTTCTATTAACTGGGAACCTGAAGCAAAACTCAACCCTAACATGTCAGGAAAGACATGGGAACCAAACCAGCCCACACAGGACACTGTGTATAGAACAACTTGGCACCTGGGTCAGGGATGCTGGGCAGGAGACCTTGGATCAGTGGGATCTCCAGCACCCCACCGAGCCCTGTCAGAGCTACAGCACAGGGTAGAATCAACTCCCAATTAGGTATTGTGCAAAGGGAAGATGGCAGACTCTAGCCAAGGTCAGAAATCATAATGTACTAACAGAAAACAGAAAACTGTAGCCAGGAACCGAGACAGAAAGTGGGGTGTAATGAAAGCCATGTTATCTGGATAGTCAAGTCACAATGACATCTATACTACAGAAGGGGCAGGACAAAAACAAAAATAAACAGAAAACCCTACCCAAGGGCCAGAGTACAAACTCTCAAACTAAGAACAGAGGTTAAAAATATAACTGAAACAGAAAATAACATGATAAAGATTTATTGTGGGTAAAGAGAAGCCCACAGAGCTGAGAAAAAATAAGAGCTACCCCAAAGAAAACTACAAACAGAAACTAAAAAAAACAAAGAACTTTTCTGAAGTTCCCTCCTCCCATGGTTAAGTTTCTCACAGAAACTCCATTTTGAATGATGAACTCAGACTAGCCACGCTCACTTTTTCACTCCTCTCTGCTCTAAATCTGATTCTTTGGTTGTTTCCACTCTGCGCCTATCTAGATATCTTCTCCCCACAACTTTTCAGCCCCTTTTTGTACACTGACCCATTAGAACGTAAGTTCCTCGAAGGCAGGTACCACCTTTTTCATGTGTTTGTACTGCTACACTTAGCACAGTCCTGACAAATGGCAAACTCTTAATAAATGTTGGTTGACTTTCCAAGAAGTTCCAGAGTGGCTTGAAATGATTAAAGCAAGAAATTTTTAAGAAATAAAGTTGGAAACAAAATGACAATTCATGAGTAAAAAATTGGAAAGAGAATAAATAGCTGAGAAAAGGAGACAGAGAACTTTAGCCAAGTAAAGACTTCCTGAAAAAAGGAATGGAACAAACAAAATTCAATGACTTCACAAGAAAAGAAGAAAAATATAACAAAGTTAAAAGATGGTAAAGAAGAAACTGTAAGTTATCTGCTATTTAAAACAAGTAACTTGAAAAAGCAGGTCAGGTATTTAAGATCATTGATTTTCCTTAAAAACACTGTACACTACAATTCAAGAAATCTCAATTATTATATTAGGAGCAGAAGGAAAAGTTCAAATACAAAGAATCCATTAACATCTCCTAAAAAAAGTACAAAATGAAAACATCCAAAAACACAAAGCTCAAGTACTAAGAAATAAGAGTGAGAATTACATAATCCATTACAACTACTACTATAAAGAACTAAAAGTCTTAGAATGTCACTTGCTAAAAGGCTTACAACCAACAGTAAATTATTCCTGAAAGACTGACTACAGAGGGGAAAAAAGGATCTTTAATGGAACAGAGAACTTGCATGCATTCTTAAAAAACATGAGAGCTTAGGAGAACATCTGAAATACATACACAAGACTGAAAAGAAACACAAAAAGGTAAATAATTTGAGTAATTGGAAGGGGTTAACTAACCAAGGATGAATTCTAATGGACAATTAATAATTTTCCTACCACTATAGTGCAACTGAAAGAGCTCTAGATTTGGAGTCAAAGGGCTTAAGTTCAAATCCCATCTCTGAAACTTTGAGCAAGCTGCCTAAGTTCTGTGTGACCTTTAGCAAATCATGTCATGTTTCAGAGACTCAGTTTCCTCACCTGTAAAATGAGGGGTTTGGGTGAGACTGCTTCTAAGGTGTGATCCTGCAAACTTGCAAAAGGGGGAAAAAAGAAGTGTCTCAAGACATTTCAAGAGTCTTTCAGGCTCACAGGAATTAAATAAAAGACCCAGGATATGGGTGTGACTGTATTCTCAGTTTTGTAGGTTTACAAGATAAATAAAAAGGAGGCGAAAAGGAATTTGGGAAGAAATGAGGAAGGGGAAGGAGAAATTATTTCACAAAAGTGGGGTGTGCCAGCAGAGGGCTTAGATTTGAATCACAGAAACACAAGAACTTTGACACTATGATAGTAAAAAGAACTTTTATTGAACGAAAACAAGTTCAAGTTTCTAGTATCACAGGGAAGCCCAGGAAAGAAACACTATGAAATTACATATAAAAGAATCTTCCTGTATTACATGACTGAGGAGAGATTCTTAATCTTTGTGTGTATAAAATGCATACCTCTGGCAGTCTAAAAAAAATTCTGGACCTCTTCTCAGAATAATCTTTTTAAATGCATAAATAAAATACATAGAATTACAAAGAAAGACAATTATTACTGAAACACAGCCATCAAAATATTCTTTTAAAATCAAGTTCATGGACCCTAAATTAAGTATCCTTGCCTTTCAATGAGGCAAAGTAGGGCAGTACCTTTTCATGCAAATCTCCCCAGAACATACTACCTAAAGAGAGTATCTCTAACCCCTGAAAAACAGTTGTTCTAATGTATTTCCAGATCCTTGGAAAGGGGCTGTGAAATATTTCAAATACAAAGTGAATAAAAAATGCTTTAAAAAAAAGTTTTTTATCTTCCTGATGCCTATTTTATAAAGCCAAGTAAGTTCATATTTTTGGTATTTGGTTGGATTTTAGGTAAAACTGGTAATTTTACAGAATGGCCTGTAATCATGGCTCTATAGGCAACTTTTGAGGGGTTAACAATCACTTTAATCAAGCACATGCATCATTCCTTTAACCAAGTACATACATCATTCAGCTAGTTCAAGAAAATATAGAGAAGTCAAAGATCAACAGGCATGGTTTCCTCTGACTGACCATAATCAATACATACATCACAATTCAACAGACAGGTCCAACTGCCTGACCACAGCTACCAGAGAGGGAAGCACCGACATCTGGGTTCTCCAAGTCGGAGGGGAGGGGGTCCTTAGCAGCTTTCCAGAGTCTCTCATCACAAACCTTTTTTCAAAAAACTAAGCCCCAAAGTAAAACCTCAACTCAGAGTATTTATACCTTTTGAAGAGCCAGAGGGCATCACAACCCTTGATAACCAGTGCCTCACTAGCAAAAGTTGTGGGCCTTCCCACAAATCTTCCCTAATCAAACTCCCCTTAAAAAGCAGGTCCATTAATGGTTGGGGAAGATCTTTAATCACATTAAAATAATTAACAATACAAATACATGCACTGTTTCTAGTTAAAGAAACTCTTGTTTCTGTACTTTACTCCTAGTAAAGCCTCTTGATTGATAAAGGCAAGATTCAATCAGAGGCCTTATACTTCTTGATTATACTAAAACAAAACCAGCAAAAGATCCTATTTTGCTTGTCATCACATAGGTTAGCATTTCAGACATGAAAAACATCTGTCAGATACACCAGAAGCTTCTCTGGGTTTATAATAAATTGATGAGAAGGTAAGATATTCTCTCCATAAGTTAGCATTCCTCTGTCTTAGCTCTTGCCCAGTTAGGGATTATTAGAGCAAAACTCATCAAAGACAGAAAAGCAGATATTCAGTGGTTGGGACCCTCCAAGAAACTACCGAAAAGCTTTTCCTAATCTTCTCCAGATGTAATATTTCCTACAGAGATAAGAATACAAATCTTAAGTCCTGTCCCACACCCATAATAGCTCTCTTTCAGTCCGAGTGTGATCTCAGTGTTTATGGAGAATTCACATGGGGCAGGTGATCACATGGTGGTCAGAAGAAGGGATACAAGAACACTCTCAAGGTCTCCCTCAAGAACTTTGGATTTGACTGTGCAACATGGGAGACACTGGCACAGGACCACTCAGCATGGCGTACCCATGTAAGAAAAGGTGCTGTGCTCTTTGAGCAAAGCAGAATTGAGACACACAAAGTAAACATAGCATGTGCAAATTTGGAGTATCCACTTCAAAAATCCATACAGACTATCTGTGCCCAACCCGTGGTAGAACATTCCAAGCTCGTATTGATCTGATCAGCCACAGTCGGACACACTGAAACTTCACTTTATCATGGTGATGTCATTTTGGTCCTCTTCAAAATGAAGGACCAACAACCAACTGATCTCAATGTTGTATGGATGACCTCTTAGCATCCTTTTTATTTTAACAACCATCCTTTAAACCATTGTTCAGTTTTTACAGCAACATCCAAACCTAATATACTTAGGCCTATTCCTGCCTGCAAATGTATACTCAGTCTGTTTGAGGTAGGTATAAATTCAAGTCAACAGGCTCTGTCCTAGATCTTCTCCCTTCCAACTCCATACTTCATAGCCTCAACTCCTCTAGTTATAGCCCTGTGCCAGAGGAGGCCAATATGCTTCTATATTGGGGGAAGTGCTCATTCAGAAGACAGAGCATAATATGTAGGACCCTTTGTAGATCACTTTTTCATTCAGCTCTACCAAAACAAATTCTCCTCAGTGATATGGACCCTCCACTCCAAAGGTCCACGCCAACCATGTGGGGACAAATTAAGTTCTCTACTCCAAGGCAGTCACTACCAATAATGGCTGTTTGATATGATCTGCCTTTTTTGTTGCTGTTGTTGTGGGCTGGTCCATGGGGGTTAGTCCTTGTATAATGTGTAAATATTCCTTGTCTGGTTCCAGCCCATGCAGCCATGGGGAAATCTGTTTCTGGGCATGTGCTACTAAGGGGGTCTTAGTGGATGGTGAAAAGTCTTCTATTTGACTAGAGAGCAGAATTGTTGACTCAGAGGCTGCTGAAAAGGAACTAAGTATGAAAGGACACTATGCCTCCCTACGCTACCCACCCCCATTTGGTTCTGATTCTAACTCTCTTGACTTCACCACCATACCTCAGCTTTCTTGTCATTATTAGAACATCCCTTTTTCTTTTTCTCTCTTTTTTTTAGATCTCTGCTTTTTATTTTTTGAAATTAATTAATTTATTTTTAGGGTTTTACAAGATTCCGAATTCTAAATTTTTCTTCCCTCCCCAAGACAGCATGGAAGCAGATATATTATAGGCTATGCATGTGCAATCATAGTAGACATATTTCCACATTAGTCAGAACATCCCTTTTTCTACAGTGGCTTTCTCCCCCTGGAATATCCATTCCTATAGGATCCTTTCTCCCATTGGTAAATACCTTCAATCATCCCTCTTTCTCTCCCAGTTCTATTTCAGATTCTTTGGACTTTGAAACTATGCCTCAGCATGGGGCCCCTCTCTCCCCTTCTCTTAATCTCACTCCCACCTTTCAGCTCCTTTTTATGTGTTCTTCCCCCACTGGAATGTAAATTCCTTGAAAAGAAGAAGACTCTTTTTGCTTGCATCTGTATCCTCTAGTGTTTAGCACAGTGCCTGGGACATAACCATTAGTTAATAAAGGCTTACTGAATGACTTTATACCCAAAAGGCTCTTTTAGGATGTTTCCCCAAGAATGAAGTAAGAGAAGGTGGTGGCTCTGTCTCCCACCTGACTATGATGATTGTAAACTGCTACTGACCCTTGTGTCTATTCTTTACTTCTCGTTGTTTCATTTTTCAGTTGTCTCTGACCCTTCATGACTCCTTTGGGACTTTCTTGGCAAAAATATTGGCGTGGTTGCCATTTCCTTTTCCATCTCAGTTAACAGATGAGGAAACTGAGACAAACATGGTTAAGTGACTTGCAGGGTCACACAGCTAGTGAGTGTCTGAGGTCAGAAGAAATATAAATCTTAAGATTTCAGGCCCAGAACTCTATCCATTGTGCCACCCAGCTGCCCCTTATTCTTTCCTGTTCTTATGCAAATAAGTATTCTGGAATGGAAGGATCCAGGCAACTTAATTAGGAGAGGAGATTCAGAGGTCCCTCTAAGAGTTGGAAATGAATTGCAGCAATAGCAGTCTCCCAGAATCATAGTAACTAACAGTAGTTGAAATAATTTCCAGTGATCGCCTAGTGATCACTATTCATCAGCCAGTCACAAGAATTTATTAAGTGCTTATTATGTTCCAGACACAGTGCTAAGCACAAAGGGATACAAAGAAAACAAAAAGTTTAAAAAAAAAGTCTTTTTTGGGGTATGTGTGTGTATACATACATACACATATATGTATAATATATGTGTGAAAATATATCTATGGGAAAGTGTGGGGGTTGGAAGGCTGAATAGGAGAAGATTGAAGGATCTTCCACTGTCCAGGGATGCCAAGCATAGCTGTGATGATCAGACACATCCCAGGATAAGGTTACAGGAAGATGAAGCTGGCACTCACCTGGTGAGTACAGTAGCAGAGGCATGGGGACCCTGCTAGCTGTGGGCACTTGTAGGAGAACAGAGTAGCTAGTTTCACTTCCAGGGCAGAGAGGACAACTGTTAATTTTCAGTCACCAGAGGGACTGCAGGAAGCAAGAGCATTTGTGGGACAGCATGACTAGGGCCCCTAGCCATAGCTTAGGAGTAGAGAGAAGAGCCTAAGGTTGGGTCCCATGACACACCTCAGCAAATAACAGTAAGAAGGTCCTGAGGCCTAGGGCATCATTCCCCATACCTTGAGACTAAAACTTAATTATACTAATACCTGTTAACAAAAAAATGAAAATGAGTAAGTAAAGAAGAAAGAATCCAATCATAGATAGCTACTATGAAGACAGAGATCAGGGTTCATATTCAGAGGGAAGATAATACAGGGAAAAAAATCTCCTTTTTCAATGAGAAACGTCAAATTGTCCCAAGCACAAAGAATCCTTGGAAGAACTTAAAAGGGACTTCTAAAATCAAATAAAAGACATAGAGAAAATTTCTTTTTTAAGGGCAAAGAAAATCAAGAAAATTATGAAAACAAAGTCAACTGACTAGAAATAGAGAACCAAAAACTTAAGGAAGAAAATAATTCTTTGAAAATAAGAACTGGGCAAGGGGAAGCTAATGTCATTCTAAGACACCAAGAAATAATAAAACAATCAAAAGAATGAAAAAATAGAAGAGAATGTGAAAACTCTCAGAAAAATAAATGATCTAGAGAACAGATTGAGGAGAAATAATATAAGAATAACTAGATTACCTGAAAGATATGATCAAAAAAAAGAACCTTGATACAATATTGCAAGAAATTATCAAGAAAAATTGCCCTGAAGTTCTAGAACAAGAAGCAAAGCAGAAATGGAAAAAACAAACCAATCACCACCTGAAAGAGATCCCAGGAAGAAACCTTAGAGAAATATCATAGTCAAGTTCCAAATCCCCCAGGTAAAGGAGAAAATATTGAAAACAATAAGAAAAAAAACAATTTAATATCATAGAGTTAACATAAGGATTACATAAGACCTAGCAGCTATTATGTTGAAGGACTGTAGGTCTTGGAATACTGTAGTTCATAGAACAAAAGATCTGGGGTCATAACCAATGGTAACTTAGCCAGCAAAGTTAAATGAAGAAAAATCCTGAATGAAAAAAACAATTGGACATTTAATAACTGAAACACTTTCAAGTACTTGCGACAAACAGCAAAACTCAATGGAAAATTCAACATATAAGATCCAGAAGAAAAATAAAGTAAACATTAAAGACCAATTACAAGGGAGTCGATAAGGTCAAATTGTTTACTTCTTATATGTCAAAACATTATCAGTACATTTATGACTTATCATTTAAAAAAGTATTGAGTTTATCTGTGTATTATGGGGTGAATAAAAAGACTGCAGGGACAGATAAAAAGGAATAATTATCTCATACAAATGAGGCATAAAAGACAGAGCCAAGATGGCAGAGCAGAAAGATGCATGTACTCTAGCTTTTCCTCCACAGCCAATAAAATACCTGTAAAGAATGACTCTCAACAAATTCTAGAGCAGCAGAAGCCACAGAATAACAGAGTGGAGGAGACTTCCAGCCCAGGGTGACCTGGAAGGCCAATGGGAAAGGTCTGTCGCACCAGAGGTGGAGCAGAGCCCAGCCCAGCCTTGACCACAGGGCATAGGGAGGAGGACCAGAGCAGGCCTCTGGAATTCCCAGCAGCAGTGGCAGCGGTGGTTCGCAGATTCCTCAACCCACAGGCCCCAAAGATCAGTGAGAGGGCTTTTTCAGCTGGCTGAGAAGGGAGCAGGGCCCCCCCATAGCTCTAGCCCCAGGTCATGGCCACAGAGGCCTCAGTGGCCAGCAGTGGCTCCCACGGCAGGCAGCAGCCAACATCCATTGTTGAAAGCCTAATCGTAAAGCCCCTGGGGGAACTGACCAGGTGATCTGCACCTCAGCTCAGTATGTCAGCCCTGCCCCCACCTAAAGCCCCTGGGGAAACTGAGCAGCTGATCTAAACCTCAGCCCTGAGTGCTGGCGTGGCAGAACAGGAGGTGAGGCTATTGTGGAGAGGAAATTCCACTACTCCCAGATTCTGGGCACAAAAATTTCTGGTTATTTCCAGATCAGTGTGCAAGCTTGATTAGGCCACTTTGGAGGAAATGAGATCTTACAGAGCATACCCTACTCTTGACAAAGAACCCAAAAGTCAAGGAACTGGTTGGGAAAATGCCAACCAGTGGGTATCTTCTCCCATCCTTTTGGGTGAGGAAGAACAATGCTTACTACCAGGGAAAGACATAAAAGTCAAGGCTTCTGTATCCCAAACATCCAAAATAAATATTCAGTGGTCTCAGGCCATGGAAGAGCTCAAAAGGGATTTTGAAAATCAAGTAAGAGAAGTGAAGGAAAAATTGGAAAGAGAAATGAGAGAGATGCAAGAAAAATCATGAAAAGTAAGCCAAAGCTTGCTAAAAGAGGCCCCCAAAAAATGCTGAAGAAAATAACACTTTTAAAAATAGGCTAACTCAATTGGTAAAAGAAGTTCAAAAAGCCAATGAAGAGAAGAATTGCTTTAAAAAGCAGAATTAGCCAAATGGAAAAGGAGGTTCAAAAGCTCATTGCAAAAAATTGTTCTTTAAAAAGAGCCTAGACATCATCTTTCATGAAATTATCAAGGAAAACTGCCCTGATATTCTAGAACCAGAGGGCAAAATAAATATTTAAAGAATCCACCGATCACCTCCTGAAAGAGACCCAAAAAAAGAAACTCCTAGGAAGGTTGTAGCAAAATTCCAGAGATACCAGGTCAAGGAGAAAATATTGCAAGAAAGAAACAATTTGATTACTGTGGAAGTACAATCAGGATAACACAAGATATAGCATCTTCTACATTAAGGGATCAAAGGGATTGGAATATGATATTCCAGAAGTCAAAGGAACTAGGATTAAAATCAAGAATTACCTACCCAGGAAAACTGAGTATAATACTTCAGGGGAAAAAAATGGTCGTTCAATGAAATAGAGGACTTTCAAGCATTCCTGATGAAAATACCAGAGCTGAAAAGAAAATCTGACTTTCAAACATAAGAATCAAGAGAAGCATGAAAAGGTAAACAGGAAAGAGATATCATAAGGGACTTACTAAAGTTGAACTGTGTTGGGGGTGTAAGCTCAGTTTCATGTGGACAGTCTCGGGCAGGTAAAGGTGAGGACTTCTAAAACCTCAGAGTTCTCATGAGGCCCCCCCAGGGAATAGCTGGGAATTGAGGTGTGAGACACGGGCTATCTCGTGCATCTCCGCCTCTTCTCCGTGGGAAACTTGCTGGGGAGAGCATCCCACCCTTGAGATTGGCCCGGGGTCTGAGCACACCTGTTGTTGACTAGCTGAAGGCTGAGAGCACGCCCAGTATTCACGTGCAAACTATGCGGCAGGAGAGCTTAAGTAGGGTCAGGAAAGCCTGAAGGCACTCTTCGTGCTGAGGGGCCCTTAGAGGGCAGAAGGTCCCTCCCCTCTCCCACTCCCATTCTCTTGCTGTATGATCTTTGCCTCCTTGGGAGGAGCAGGATTCCTCTCTCCTGAGGAAGAATTCACCCTGCACATGTAACCAAGACCCTGAATAAAGCCTAACCCTTGTTCGACTCTGGAAAGTCTCTTATCTCATATGTTTATCCAGTTTGGCCAGCCAAAGACCTGCGACAGGTAAGGAAAGACTCGGGTAGTCCTTCGGCCTCTAGGCCGGACAGAACTGTTTACATTCCTACGTGGAAAGATAATATTTGGAACTTTTGAAACTTTTCTCAGTATCTGGGTAGTTGGTGGGTTTATACACACACACACACACACACACACACACACACACACACACACACACACAGAAGAGAGAGAGAGAGAGAGAGAGAGAGAGAGAGAGAGAGAGAGAGAGAGAGCGCACAGGGTGAGTTGAATAGGAAGGGATCATATCTAAAAAAATAAAATTAAGGGGTGAGAGAGGAATATATTGGGAGGAGAAAGGGAGAAATGGAATGGGGCAAATTCTCTCTCATAAAAGAGGCAAGAAAGCCTTTTCAATGGAGGGAAAAAGGGGGTTGGAGAGAGGGGAAAAGTGAAGCTTACTCTCATCACATTTGGCTCAAAGAAGGAATAACATGCATGCTCAATTTGGTATGAAAACCTATCTTACAATACAGGAAAGCAGGAGAGAAGGGGATAAGCAGGGTGGGGGGGATGATGGAAGGGAGGGCAAATGGGAGGAGGGAGCAATTAGAAGTAAACACTTTTGGGGATGGACAAGGTCTAAAGAGAGAATAGAAGAAATGGGGGGCAGGATAGGATGGAGGGAAATATAGTTAGTCTTACACAACATGACTATTATGGAAGTCATTTGCAAAACTACACATGTATAGCCTATATTGAATTGCTTGTCTTCCCAATAGGGATGGGTGGGGAGGGAGGAAGGAAGAGAAGTTGGAACTCAAAAGTTTTAGGTACAACTGTTGGGTATTGTTTCTGCATACAACCGAGAAATAAGAAATACAGGTAATGGGGTATAGAAATTTATCTTGCCCTACAGGACAAAAGAGAAGATGGGGATAAGGGAAGGGAGGGATGTTAGAAGGGAGGGCAGATTGGTGGAAGGGGTAATCAGAATACTTGGCATTTTGGGGGGAGGGGAGAGATAGGGAAAAAATTTGAAACTCAAAATTTTGTGGAAATGAATGTTGAAAACTTAAAATAAATTAATTAATTAATATATAAAAAAACAAAGGAGGCATAAGAGGAAGAACTGATATAGAAGAAGCTAGTAGGGGGAGGGTGGGTAGTGCTGGAACTTTACCATCATCGAAAATGGGTTAAAAAGGGGAGAACATATATCTAGAAGGGTCCAGAAGTCTTCTAAATTCAGAAAGAAATAAGAGGGCAAAGGGATAGGGTGAGGGGAGAGGACAAGAGAAACACTCTTAGAGGGATGGATAGATTAAGGAACAGGAGGGCAAGGTAGAGCGTAGAAGTAAAATAAAGGAGTGAAGAAGGATAGGGTAAATAGGGAAAGATAGTGACGAAAAACAGGAAAGAGGAAAATTCACCACAAATAATTATAGCATAGAATGTGAATGGGATGAATTTACCCATAACAGGAAATGGATAGCAGATTAAAAATCTGAATTCAGCAACACACTGCTTTCAGTAAACATTATAAAAATGAGAGATATACACAAAGATAAAATAAAGGGCAGGAATAGAATTAACTATGCAAAAAAAAAAAGCAGAGGTAGTAACCATGATCTCAGATAATGTTAAAGCTAAAATAAGACTTAATTAAAAGAAAAAAATTAGGAAATGACACTCTGAGTCAGCAAAATTATTCAATAGTTTTAGACCATTTAAAAATAACTAGATAGCATAAAATACCTGAGAATATACCTGCCAAAATAGACATAGGAATTAAATGAACATAAAGCTAAAACACTGTTATCAGTTCAGATTTAAATAAGTGGGAGTAATATGTTGTTCATGGATAGGAAAAGCTAATAAAATTTAAAAAAATGACAATTTTATCTAAGTAATCTATTTATTTAATGCCATCCCAACTAACTTACTAAAAAATTATCTTCCTGACTTAGAAAAAAATAATAGCAAAGATCATTTGGGAGAAAAGATCAGGAACTTCAAAGAAACAAAGGAAAAAAAGATGTAAAGGAAGGAAAATCAGCAGTATTAGACCTTAAACTATATTGTAAGGTGAGAGCATTGCTTTCGTGTAAGTTGTATAATTTTGATTATTTTAAATTAAAAGCTTCTCATGTAAATAAGAACAATGTAGCCAACAATAGAAAAGTGCAGAAAAACTTTTACTATTTGACAAAAACTGCAGGGAAAAAATTAGTATGACAGGAAAGTAGGCACAAACCAATATATCACGTCCTATACCAAGATAAGGTCAAAATGGGTACGATTTAGACAAAAAGGGTGAAACTATAAGCAAATTAGGATAGCAAGGAATAGTTTATCTATCAGATCTATGGAGAAGGGAAGAATGCATAACCAAATAGGAGATAAGAGAACAGTATGACATGCAAAATGGAAAACTTTGATTGCATCAAATTAGAAAGTTTTCACAAAATCTATGTAACCAAAATTAGAAGGGAAACAGAAAGATGAGAAACAATTTTTACAGCCAGTAACTCTAATAAAGGCCTCATTTCTAAAATATATAGAGAACTGAGTAAAATTTATAAGAATACAAGTAATTGGGGGGCGGAGCCAAGATGGCGGAGTAGAAAGACGCACATACACATAGCTCCGAACCCACAACCCACAGAACGGCTAGAGGGGACCAACTCATGGTGAATTCTGCACCTAGAGGCCACGGAATATTGGAGCGAGGGAGATTTCTGTTCTGGAGAGACCTGCAAACCTCTCGCGGGGGGTCCTTCGCACTGCGGACTGGGCGCCGGGACTGGGAGCTGAGTGCAGCCCTGCCGCGGCCGCAGCACCAAGAGGAAAAGATCCAAGCGGGCTTCAGGGACGGGATCTCCAGTGGCCATGCGGGTCCCTCCACCCACAGAGGGACCTGCAAACCTCTCCCAAAAGGTCCGTCGCACTGCAGACGCGGAGCCCAGCCCAGACCTGCGGCGGCCGGGGCTCCGAGAGGTACAGATCCGAGCAGGCTTCAGGGATGGGATCTCCAGCGGCGGCACAAGCCCCACCACCCACAGGTGACGGGGGCTGGTGAGAGAGTCTCTTTGGCGGGTTGAGAGGGGAGTGGGGTGCCCCCATGGCTCGGGACCCCCCGGGAGATAGAAGCTGAGAGGCGGCTGCAGACAGGGGCTCCCCAAGCGGGCAGGAGCCTGGATACATTGTGGAAGGTCTGTACATAAACCCCCTGAGGGAACTGAGCCTGAGAGGCGGCCCTGCCCCGACCTGACCACCTGAACTTAATTCTCACACTGAATAGCAGCCCTGCCCCCGCCAAAAGCCCTAAGGCGGGAAGCAGCATTTGAATCCCAGTCCCCAAACGCTGGCTGGGAGGACCAGGAGGCCAGGTGGGTGTGAGGAGAATATTCAGAGGTCAAGTCACTGGCTGGGGAGAATGCCCAGAAAAGGGAAAAGAAATAAAACTATTGATGGCTACTTTCTTGGAGAACAGACATTTCCTCCCTTCCTTTCTGATGAGGAAGAACAATGCTTACCATCAGACAAAGACACAGAAATCAAGGATTCTGTGTCCCAGCCCACCCAATGGGCTCAGGCCATGGAAGAGCTCAAAAAGAATTTTGAAAATCAAGTTAGAGAGGTGGAGGAAAAACTGGGAAGAGAAATGAGAGGGATGAAAGAGAAGCATGAAAAGCAGATCAGCTCCCTGCTAAAGGAGAACCAAAAAAATGGTGAAGAAATTAACACCTTGAAAACTAGCCTAACTCAATTGGCAAAAGAGGTTCAAAAAGCCAATGAGGAGAAGAATGCTTTCAAAAGCAGAATTAGCCAAATGGAAAAGGAGATTCAAAAGCTCACTGAAGAAAATAGTTCTTTCAAAACTAGAATGGCACAGATGGATGCTAAGGACTTTATGAGAAAGACAGATATCACAGAACATAGCGAGAAGATTGGAAAAATGGAAGATAATGTGAAATGTCTTATTGGAAAAACAACTGACCTGGAAAATAGATTCAGGAGAGACAATGTAAAAATTCTGGGACTACCTGAAAACCATGATCAAAAGAAGAGGCTAGACATCATCTTCCATGAAATTATCAAGGAAAACTGCCCTGAGATTCTAGAACCAGAGGGCAAAATAAATATTCAAGGAATCCACAGAACACCACCTGAAAGAGATCCAAAAAGAGAAACTCCTAGGAACACTGTGGCCAAATTCCAGAATTCCCAGGTCAAAGAGAAAATATTGCAAGCAGCTAGAAAGAAACAATTCAAGTATTGTGGAAATACAATCAGGATAACACAAGATCTAGCACCCTCTACATTAAGGGATCAAAGGGAATGGAATAGGATATTCCATAAGTCAAAGGAACTAGGACTAAAACCAAGAATCACCTACCCAGCAAAACTGAATATAATACTTCAGGAGAAAAAATGGTCTTTCAATGAAATAGAGGATTTTCAGGTTTTCTTGATGAAAAGACCAGAGCTGAAAAGAAAATTTGACTTTCAAACACAAGAATGAAGAGAACCATGAAAAAAAGGTGAACAGCAAAGAGAAGTCATAAGGGACTTACTAAAGTTGAACTGTTTACATTCCTACATGGAAAGACAATATTTGTAACTCTTGAAACATTTCAGTATCTGGGTACTGGGTGGGAGTACACACACACACACACATGCACACACGCACACATACATAGAGACAGAGTGGACAGAGTGAATTGAAGAGGATGGGATCATATCTTAAAAAAAAAAAATGAAATCAAGCAGTGAGAGAGAAATATTGGGAGGAGAAAGGGAGAAATTGAATGGGGCAAATTATCTCTCACAAAAGAGGCAAGCAAAGACTTATTAGTGGAGGGATAAAGAGGGGAGGCGAGAGAAAATCATGAGGTCTACTCTCATCACATTCCACTAAAGGAAAGAACAAAATGCACACTCATTTTGATAGGAAAATCTATCTCACAATACAGGAGAGTGGGGGACAAGGGCACAAGCAGGGTGGGGGGGAGGATAGAGGGGAGGGCATGGGGAGGAGAATGCAATCCGAGGTCGACACCTATGGGGAGGGAAAGGATCATAAGAGAATAGAAGTAATGGGGGACAGGATAGGATGGAGGGAAATATAGTTAGTCCTATACAACACAACTAGTATGGAAATCATTTGCAAAACTACACAGATTTGGCCTATATTGAATTGCTTGTCCTCCAAAGGGAAGGGGTGGAGAGGGAGGGAGCTAAAGAAGTTGGAACTCAAAGTGTTAGGATCAACTGTAATGTTCTTACCACTAGGAAATAACAAATACAGGTTAAGGGGTAAAGAAAGCTATCTGGCCCTACAGGACAAAAGAGAAGACGGAGACAAGGGCAGAGAGGGAGGATAGAAGAGAGAGCAGATTGGTCACAGGGGCAATTAGAATGCTTGGGTTTGGGGGGGGAGGGGATAAAAGGGGAGAAAATTTGTAACCCAAAACTTTGTGAAAATAAATGTTAAAATTTAAATAAAAAAAAAAAGAAGAATACAAGTAATTCCCCAATAGATAAATTACCAAAGGATATAAACGGGCAATTTTCAGAGGAAGAAATTAAATCTATAGTCATATAATAAAAGCTCTGAATCACTATTGATTAGAGAAATGCAAATTAAAACAATTCTGGGGTACCACTTCACACCTATTAGATTAATATGACAAAACAGGAACATAATAAATGTTGGAGAAGATGTGGGAAAACTGGAACATTAATGATGGAGTTGTGAACTGATCCAACCATTCTGGCCACCAATTTGGAACTATGCCTAAAGGACTATAAAAATGTGATTACCCTTTGATTCAGCAACACTACTTACTACTAGGTCTGTAACCAATGAGATCATAAAAAAGGGAAGAGGACTCACATGTACAAAAATATTTATAGCAGTTCTTTTTGTGGTGACAAATTTAGAGCTCAAAATAAAAGTGAATGTTGAAAACTATAATAAATTAAAGAAAAAAGTGGGTTTACATATTCATGGGAAGAAGACCACTTCTGTCTCTTAAGGAATGTTTTTGTGAATTCCAAGCTGCATTCCAAGGTCTTTTTGTGTTTCTAAACCCCAAGTTTTAATGCAGAAGATCTTCACAGTGTCAATATACATTTTATTGAAATAAATGCTACTTATTATAAGTTTAAAAAATTTCTACTGCTTATTGGTTATAAAAATAAAAAAATATGCATCTATGCACATAAATATACATATATTTACTTATGCATAATCTGAAGAGGGACAGCATTAGCTGAGGAATCAGGAAAGACCTCCTACAGAAGTAGTGATTAAAGCTGAGAATCAAAGAAAGCCAAGGAAGTTAAAAGGAGAAAGTAAGGAAGAAGAAGCATGAAGAAAAGCATGAAAGGCACAGAAATGGGACACACAGAACCAAGACAAAGCAAGTGGACTGGTATAGCTGGATCATGGAGTACTTGAAAGGAATAAAGATTGGAAAGACCTTTAAATGACAATCAAAGGTTTTTATATTTGATCCTGGAAGTAAATAAGAAACCAACTGGAGGGTGGGATGGAGGTTGGGCGGGAGAGGGTAGAAGTGGGCATTGAGAGGGGGAAGGATGATAGTGTCAGATCTACACTTAAAAGAAAATCACCTTAATAACTGAGTAGGAATTGGACTGGAGTAGGGAGAGATTAGAAGTAGGGAGACCAACCAGAAGGCTACTGCTTTAGTTTAGGTATTCGTATTCTGTGATGAGGGTCTAAACCAGAGTTGTGGTAAGGAGTGGAGATAAAGGCATGCATATGAAAAATGTTGTGAAGATAGGAATTGCAAGATATGGTAGTGAACTGGATATATAGGGTGAATGAAAGGAGTCAAAGATGACACAAAACCTGTAAGGCTGGTTAAATGGGGAAAAATGTTGATGATATAGTAATAAAAAGATTCAGAAGAGCTAACTAAAGGTTTTCTGCAAACTTTCTAAGCCCTTAACATATATGAACTGATTACTGCCTTCTCGATAGAACATGGCCCTAGACTCCACGTCCTACTCCCAGAACTTTATGAGTATTTAACTGCCTAGGGCCTCTTCGATGGGAGTTCTCCATCTTTCAAATTTCCCAGTGAATTGCATGCTCAAGTGTCCTAAAGCTTTCTGGATGCTATTTAACATCTGGTTCCAATCTACTTTTCCAGTGCTATTATACATTACTCCCCTTTATATACTATATGGTCTAGTTCAACTAACCTTACTGTTCCTCAAAAACAGTACTTCATTTCTCATTTCTGTATCTTTGCACATACTCATCATGTCTAGAATATATTTCCTCTTCACTTCTGTCTCTAAGAATCTCTAGTTTCCTTGAAGATTCAGCTGAAACTTTATCTTTTATATGCAGACTTTGCTGTCTCTTTGTACCTTGTATTTTTATTTTATACACATACAGATACGTCCCCACATCTATAAGGAACATACTTATGCCTATCCCCTTAATGCTGGTGCCTACCTCACTTAATACTGGTGACTTTGCTTTGTCAACTGTTTCCAATTTATCCTGGAAATAAATATAGGTATAGATACATATACATCTTATTTGTTCATACTTGTTCGTGTGTTATCTACCCCATGAACTCTGAGAGTAGGAACCATCTTTTAGCTTGCTTTGTAACCCTAGAGCTTAGTACAGTGTTAGGCATATAGTAAATACTGCATAAATGCTTACTGACTGACTACACACATATACATACACACACATATATGTAAACACATATGCATGTGTATATATACCTATGCCTATGACATAGCTATATATGTACATAACTATATTACACACCAATACCTTTATGCATGTGTATGTTATTGTTCAGTCATGTCTGATATACCTATATCTATGCATGTATGTAATTATATAACACACCAGTACCTGTATGCATGTGTGTATGTGTATATGTTGTTACTGTTCAGTTGTGTTTGACTTTTCATGATCCTGTGGACTACAGTATGCCAATACTGGCCAGGGGGTTTTCTTGGCAAAGACACTGGAGTGCTCTGCCATTTCCTTCTCCAATGGATTAAGGCAAACAGAGGTTAAGCGACTGGCCCAGAATCACAAAGGTAGCAAGTATCTTAGGAAGGATTTGAACTGGCCTAGTGCTCTATCCACTGAGCCATCTAACTGTCTCTAAAAGTATAACATACACCCACATATCTTTATTTAACCTATGCTTAAATACACAACTATTTAGGTAATACATCTAAAAACACACATGCTTACATTTGCACCTATACTTAATACTTAGGCCTACACTCAAATATACATAAGTACATATCTGTATCTATTCATCTCTCCAACTAATCACAAACCTAAATTCACACACATATATACAAAGGTGTGTATATATATGTATGTATGTTTGCATATACATACACACATACACATACTCTTCCAGAATGTCAGTTCCTTGAGGATAGGGATTTTCATTTTTGTCTCTGTATCACCAGCTCCTAACTCAGTGTCTGATATTAGGCACTTCACAAACATTTGTTGATTAAGTGACTAAGTCCATGTCATATGAGGTTCACTTGAAAGAACTGGGAATGTTTGCCAGAAGAAAAAATTTGAATGACCATCTTCCACAAGAAGGATTAGACTGGTTCTCTTTGACTCTAGAACTGGAAGCAATGGGTTGAAGTTGCAAAGAGGAAAATTTAAAATAGATGTCAGTAAAAACTTTCTAACAATTCTAATTGTATAAAAGTAGAATGTGTTGCCTTGAGAGGTAATTGGTGGATCCTTCTTCCTTGGAGGTCTTCAAACTGAGGTTTTTGAAACATGTTACAGAGAGAATTCCTTTTGGTTAGAGCTTGGACTAGATGGCACATGTATTTCCTTCCAACTCTCAAGTTCTGTGGTTATTATATTCCACACAAACAGCATTTTTACTTGCTGTTTCTCATTCACTGTGTTCTATGCTCCATCTCTTTGCCTTTGCATAGACCTGTCTACATGCCTGGAATGTACTCCCAAACTATCCCTGACTCTTAGAATTAGAGATCATAGAATCATACATGTAGAATTATTAGGGAACTCAAATGCCATGTAGCTCAACTGAGGAAACTAAGACTCACAAAGGTTATCTCTGGTGAAGTATTATAAGTGCTGATGAGTAAGTATTTGAACTTGGGTCCTCTGACACCAGAATTTATGCTCTTTCCACCAAACCATGGTGCTTCTACCGGCTTTCTTCAGACTTAGTTCAAGAGCTACCTCCTACATAGAGTCTTTATTGGTGTCCTTCACTGATGTGCTATATATATATCTTTGTTGAAATTACTTTGAATATATTTATCCGTGTATATGTTGTTTGTACCCTACCCCCAACAAAACATGAACTTAAAGGCAGAGGCAACTTTACTATTTTTACTCTGTATTTTCACAAACTTATAGTAAGTACTATATATTCCTACTACCTTAGAATAAGTACATAATAAATGGTTCTTTGACTTGAATTAAATTGAGTTACATAAAAAGAACGCAGAAATGTAGAAAATAGGTTGATAGTTATTTGCATGAATTCATTTTTTTCTCTTCAAAATTGTGGAACATGACTGTCATTTTTTAAAACTGAAACTACTGTTTCATCAGGGTAGGGAGTTCCTCGTCAGGAGCATGCTCTACCTGCAAACTGGTATCTCTGCAATTAAAAAGTGCTAAAGTTGCCAAAAAGGAATAGAGCTTTTAAATGTTTGGGCAAAAATTGTGTTTATCTGTGCATTAGAAATACTTTTTATACTATGAACATTACAGTTCCAATGAATGGGTCAGATCTGATCTCTAGGAAGGAAAACATAAGCAAGAAGAAATTCCATGAAATTATAGAGATTGTATATCAAGGAAAAAAATTCATATATTTTAATAGTTATATCTGTTATAAAGTCTATTTTTTAACAAAATAAATGTCAGTATAAACTTCCTGGAATGCTTTCTCTTAAGTTATATTCTTTTAAATAAGTCTAATACACACTATGTAAGTAAAAAAAAAAAAAAAACCCAAAGTGAGACAAAGTTGCCTTTTTCCTCTTAATGGCTTATTTCCAAAGTACAGGTAGGGAAAGGAAAGGGATAGAGGTAAATGTGATTTGTATGTGTTATATTCCTACTATCCATTACTACAAATAACTAAAAATGATCAACTGATTTGGAATCATATACTACCATTAAATTTTATATAATTTTATTATACTAGAGAAAAAAGTATGATCAAGATTTAATAAATTTTTAACATCAACAATAAAACATGGATGACAAGCAAATATCAGGCCTTCAAATTAGTGGATGGTTTTTTAAAATACACTTTGAAGGTAAACTTTCTTTATTCTTTTTTTTCATAAGATATAAGGTTTGCCTGAATTTTCTGGCTGCCAAGTTTAGCTGGGTAAAGTCAACAATCACTAGATGAACTTAAACCATACTATTTTGCTTATACTAAATCACATATACTACACTGTTATCCCATAGTGTTACCACATTAATAAATACAATATCCTCATATACTGACAAAATTCCTATCATAAACCTGGAAGCTGTGGATGGAAAGTAACACATTAATCAGGAACTTCTAGTGTTAGGTTTACTCACATTTATGATGATATTCAGGGACTCATCATTGGGTAGAAAAATGCAAACACTTCTGCGGTCTTGCATGACTCTGTTATTATGGAAGTTCAATTTGTTCATTGTATTCCGGGCTTACTCTACTGACTTAAGAGTTGTGCTCTGAGACCTTGTAGATTCCACAGGTTCAGAGCACTCAGAAGCCCAATGTTACTCCTCATCACACACTTCACAGGACAGAAAAGGTGGCATCTGTCTCCAAAAGCATCACAGCTGAAAAGAAAATGAAGACACCAGTATTACAACAAGTATATAGCGGTAAAAGGAAAGAATCTGAAGATAGTATCAATATTGTTGACTTTTCACAGTCACATATTAAAAAGATAGGCCTCCTATATATTAGTAATTCAGAGCATGATGAATTTTAATTATCTCATACTCCTAAGTACCTACTACTATGTGCAAGTCACTGTAGTGAATGCAAAGAAGTATATGATGGTCCCTCCCTTCAAGGAACTTAAAATCTAGCTGAGTGGTAAATTCAGTAGAGATGCTCAGGGAAAGGCTCATCATGGGCTGTGTTCTAAGGCAGAACAGGTAAGATTTGGATTAGACTTGGAAGCAAAGGTAGGAATTAGTTTGAAAGAAAAGAGAAGGTGTTCAAGGTAAAGTGAACAGTATGAACACATGTACAGAAGACGAATACACAAGTTATGCGCTTAGTCATCTTTGGCAGTACTAAGATTAACAGTTGTAGCTATTTGGAAATGGGAGGGAACAATCCCTCTCCCTTCTTGGCTTCAATCAGAGATGAACCCCCAAAAAGTCAAGATGACCCAACTGAAGAGTCAGATTTGTGAACAGGTAGCAAGACAGCAAAACAGTTATTTTTCAAAACTCTTCCAAACAACCTTGAAAATAAAATAGTGTCAAATCTACAATAACTCACTTTACAGGAAAAGATAACAGACACAGTACAAGATTTAAAAAAAAAAAAAAGATGCATGAAATAACACTGGACAACTTGGGGTCTCACTCTGTATTCCCACCCCAAGCCTTTATCATTTGTCAGACACAGCCAACACAAGCAACCTGAAAGAGTTGAAGGACAGTTGAAAGGATAGAAGGGGATCCCTTCCTGGTACCTCTAAGGCAGTGCCCCAATCTGAAACCATTCCACACTTCACAAGAGGAAGAAGGCATTGACTCAGTCTATCCATGCGAAGGAAAAGAAGCATAAATGAGCTAGGTGAAAGAGTATAAAATCAGCTAGGGCGAAACTATAGGGGTTTCCATCTTTGCAGGAAAAGGAATCACAACTCTAATTGGGATCAATCCTTTCTCCAAAGAATTCATTCTGGAAAAGCATACAAAAGCTTGGCTTATACCCTCACTCATATCTCTTTCTGAGAAGGCTCATAGAATGGGACAGATCCTTATGATTTGAGACACAAAATGACTTCTACCACACAATACAGCTTCCTTCATAAATATTTCTAAGATTGTGACACTGCAGAACAAGGTCCATCCAAAACAAATTTAAAAATCAAGTCAGATCAAATTAAATTGATACACAAAGCTGGCAAAGATGACAAAAATAAAAATTTATCATTGCTGGAAGGACTTCAGGATAGATACATTGAAATGCTACTGAGGAAAGTATAAAGTCCAAACATTCTGTAAAGTAATTTGGAAGTATACCCCAAAAGTCACTAAACTAGGCATAACCACTGACCCAGCCTTACCATTACTAGGCTTATGCCACAAAGTGATAAATGAAATAACATGAGCAAAAAATATTTATAGAACTTTTTGCTGTAGCAAAGAACTTGAAAGATGGGTATTCATAAATTACCCTTCTCCACCTGACCCTATGGTGAACCAGTTCAACTCTAGCTGAATAGGACTTCAGTCTCCTTTCTTTAAGACCTTTTCCTATCATCCTGTTACTGATATTACCCAACCATACCTCAAACCTATATCACTCACACCATCCCTTGCCCTACTCCTGCAGCTGAATGAAGATGGAGAAAATCACAAAACCATGCTGACTGGGTTCACTTCAAATTATGTTACAAATCTGAACTGGGCTGACACTACAGCAAGGTAATTCTGTTATACCTTGCTAATCAATGCATTACCTCCCTTACTACATTAGCTTTTCCAAAACTTCATAGTTCCCATGCCCCCTCCTCTCTGAGTCAAAAAACTTTCCTCATATTTCAGTGAAAAAATTGAAGCCACTCTCTAAGAGCTCCTTTTTCTACCCTGTTCATCTTTCATAACCCAGATGCCATCTGCCATTATCTCCTTCACTCTTATCTCACATGAAGACATGGCCCTTCTATGTGCCTAAGTGATCCCATTCCATCCCATACATCAGCTGCCCCTCTATAATCCTTATTCCCTCACTAACATTCAGTCTCTCTCTGTTTACTGGATGTTTCCTAATTGCCTTTATACATACTCTTGTGTCCCTCTCCCTAAAAAAGTCTCCCTTGATTCATCCAATCTTGTTAGCAACTGTTCTATATTTCTCTTGTTTTGTGGCTAAAATCTTTGAGAAGGCTATCTTTAAAAGGTTTTTTCATTTCCTTTGCTCAAACTATTCTTTAATTCTAAAGTCTGATTTCCAACTTGATCATTCAATTGAAACTATTCCCTCCAAAGTTACCAAAGATCTTTTAAATAGTTAAATCTAATGGCCATCTCTCAATCCTCATCCTTCTTGACCTCTCTGAAGCCTTTAATACCCTCTTTTTTATTCTCTCTAGGTTTTCATGACACTGTTTTTTCCTACTTCTCCTTTTACCTATCTCACAGCCATTTAAACTCACCATGTGCAAAACTGGATTCATTACCTATTCCTCATAAACCTCTCTTGTTTCTTATTACTGTACCCACCACCCTCCCAGTCACTAATGCTCACAACCTACATCATTCTCAACTTCTCTGCCTCCATTTTGAATCAGCTGCCAAATTCTGTTCTTTTGACCTTTGTTTTGATCTCTAAAATATAACCACTTGTCTCTGCTAATACTGTCACTACTCTGGTACAGGCTTTCATCACCTCACAGCTCAATTAATGCTATACCCTACTAGTTGGTCTTCCAACCTCAAAGTTTCTCCCCATTCCAATCTGCCCTTGTCTTGGCTGTCAAACTGATCTTCCTTAAGTCACACCTTTACACACACTGATTCAATAAACTTCAGTGGCTCTATTACCTCTAGGTTCAACTACTGAATATTGAACTGTTTGGAATTTAAATTCCTTCATAACCTGGATCCTGCATACCATCCAGTCTTCTTACACTTTACTTACCCCCCTCATACTCTATGACACAGTTACGCTGGCTTCCCTGTTGTTCTTCACACACATAATACTTTGAACTAAATGTTTTCATTGGCTGTAATACTCACTGCTTGTAACATTCTCTTCTCATTTCTATCTTCTGGTTTCCCCGGTTTCCTTCCAGTTTCAACCAACTAATGTTTCCCACCTCCTGCCAGAACTCTTTCCAGGTCCTTTAACTATCTTCCCTCTGAGATCACCACCAATTTTATTCTGTATATATCTTGTTTGTTGATAACTGTATACATGTTGTCTCCCCCATCAGAGTATGAAGTTTCCTGAGGACTGACTTTTTTCCCCTTTCTTTGTATCTCCAATACTTAGTACACTTCTGTCACACAGCAGGCACTTAATGCTTACTGACTGTTAATAAAGAATCTACAAGAAAACAGTAAAAAATCTTATCTCCTATGATGAACTTGAGTGTACGCCAAGAAGAGATATTTCAACACTGTGAATACTATTAATAATTGATTATAATAAAACATTTAAAAATTTAGATAAATCAAATTATTTCAACAGATGCAGAAAAAATTTTGATAAAATATTTATATTAAAAAACACTAGAAAGCAAAAGAATAAATGGACTTTTCTTCAAAATGGCAAATGACCTAAAAGCAAGAATCATTATTATCTATAATAAATATTTTTTCCATTTTCTTCTTTTTTATATTTTTTTAACATTCATTCTTTAAAATGTTGAGGTCCAAATTTTTTTCCTCTTTGTAATTCCCCACCCACTGAGAAGGCAAGCAATATGATATCAATTTTACATGATAAATAATGCAAAACATATTTCCACATTAGCCTATGTTGTGTTTGTGTGTGAGCGGGAGAAATCAAGAAAAATGAAGTGAAAAAGGCATGCTTCAATTTGTGCACAGAGTTCATCAGTTCCCTCTTTGTAGGTAGATAACATTTTTCATCATGAGTCCTTTGAATTGTCTTGGATCAAAATACTGATTAGAATACCTAAGTCTTTCATCACAGATGATCATCGTTAAAATATAGCTGCATAAATGGTTCTCCTAGTTCTATTATTTTGTACCAATTCATTTAAATCTTCTCAAGTTTTTCTGAGATGATCAGCCTCATCATTTCCTACAGAACAATAGTATTCCATCACAGTCATATGACAGGTGCGCACTCTCCCAATTTCCAACTTCCAACTTTCCAACAAATCAGAAATGTTGGAGAAGATGTGAGAAAACTGGAACACGAATGCATTGGTGGTGGAGAACAATTGGGAACTATGCCCAAGGGGCTGTAAAACTATGCATACCCTTTGATCCAGGTCCGTATCCCAAAGAGATAACAACAAAGGGAAAAGGACCCACATGGACAAAAATATTTATAGCAGAGCTTTTTGTGGTGGCCAAGAACAATTGGGAAATGGCTGAACAAGGTATAGTATGTGATGTAATGGAATACAACTGTTACATAAGAAATGGCAGGCAGATTTCAGAAAAACCTGGAATGAGGTACACGAACAGACAGATGCTCAGTGAAGTGAGCAGAAACAGCAACACTGTGTGATGACCAACTTTGTTAGTCTTAGCTCTTCTCAGGAATGCAGTGATCTAAGACAATCACAAGACTCATGATCCACAGAAAGAACTATGGAGTCTGAAGCATACTAGTTTCTCTTTTATTTGCTATTTTTTTCTCTGGTGGTTTTTCCCTTTTGTTCTGATTCTTCTCTCACAACATGACTCATGTGGAATATTTTTAATATGACTGTACATGTATAGACCACATCAGATTGCATGCTGTCTTGGGGAGGGAAGAAAGGAGGAAAATGTTGAACACAAAATCTTATAAAAGCTAATGTTAAAAACTAATAATAAATAAAGATAATTAAAAAATAAATACTAACTGTATATTTGTACATATAGGTCATTTTCTGTTTTCTGTGTTCTCTTTGGAATACAAATCTAGTACTGGTACTGCTAGGTCAAAGGGTATGCACAGTTTTACAGCTCTTTGGGCATAGTTCCAAACTGCTCACCTGAATGGTTTGACCAGTTCACAACTCTACCTATTAGTGTACCTATTCTTCCACACATTCCCTCACCCCCTCTGGCATTTGTTATTTTTTTTCTGTCATCTTAACCAATTGACTGGTGTAAAATGGTACCTCAAAGTAGTTTTAATTTGCATTTCTCTAATCAATTGTGATTTAGAGCATATTTTTCATATGACTACTGATAGCTTTGGTTTCTTCTTCTGAAAACTACCCATTCATATCATTTGGGGAATGGCATTAGAGACTTTTCCAATATGATCCCAAGCACAACAAATCTGGCCAATGCTACTATTTAATATAGTTCTAGAAACTGAAAAAGAAATTGAGAATAAGTTCAGGCTAACAGGAAACAAAATTATCAACATATTCAGATAAATATTTATTGAAATATTATTAGTAAAGTGACAGAATACAAAATAAACCCACAAAAATGATCAACCTTCCTGTATATTACTTTTTTAATAGCAGTAAGTGAAAGAAAATAACCAGATTCAAAAGAAAAGAAATGCAGAATGTATAAAGTATCTAGAAATCCACAAAGATACACTCAGAACATATAACAAAATACTTTTTACAGAAATAGAGGACTTAATTGGAAAGAGATTAACTTCACATTCAAGCCATAAATAAAGATAATAAATATATTTGTATTAATTATAACACAAATTTAAATACTTATACTAAAAATGGAAATACTATCTAAATTTAGAAATTTACTGCCATATCAATCAAACTATCAAAGCAAAATCATAATGAAAAAATCCATACAAAACCATTACTAAATCAATCTGGAGGAACAAAAGGTCAACAACTTCAAGAAAAAAAATAGCAGTAACAGATCTTAAACTATATTACAAAGCAACAATCATCAAAACTATTTGGTACTAGTTAAAAATTAGAAAAATTGATCAATAGAACCAATTAGGTAAATAAGCCCCCTAAGCAATCAAACACAGCAACATAATGTTCAATAAAACCAAGGACACAGAACACTGGCGCAAATGACCATTTGACAAAAACTTCAAGGCCAAAAAGCAATCAGCCTAGCAGAAATTAGGCTTATACCAAAATCTTACACTATCTATTACAATATACTTTAAACAGAAGCACATGTAATATCATACACTTTGCACAACTATAGCTAAAAAAAGAACACTTAAGGATACAGATGATCACAAAAGACAAAATATACAATTTTGATTACATTAAAAAAATAGGTTCTGCACAAACAAAAAGTTAAAATAAGAGAAACCACTGGGGAAAAATATTCATAGCAAATTTCTATGATAAAGTTCTACCATCCAGGATATATAAACCTAATAATCTAACCTAATAATCAGAATATATAAAGTTCTAATATCCAAGATATATAAAAATTCATACAAAAAATAATTCATACAAGAATAAGAGTAATCACAAGATAAATAGTCAAAAGATAAAAACTTTTATTTCTCAAAACAGAAATGTAAGCTACCAACTACGTTATACTCCAAATTAGTAATAAATGGGAGAAATAAAAATTAGAACAACTACCTTATACTAATCAGATTGGCAAAGATAATGACAAAAACAGAAATCGTTAGATGGGGTTGGTCATAAAAGCATATATTGTTGGTGGAGTTGTGTATTGGTTCAACCATTTTTTAAAAAACAATTCGGAATTAGACCAAAAGGTTGACCAAACTGTGCCTCCTCTTTGACCCAGAGATTAGCCTCAATCAAAGAAGAAATCAAAGACAGAGAGAAAGGTTCCCAATGCATAAGAATATTTATAGTGCAACTTTCCATTATAGCAAAAATCACGAGAAGTCGAAGGAGACGCCATAAATTAGAGAAAAGCTAAATAAATTGCTCAATGAGACTAAGGAAATTCTGCTGTACAGAATTTTCTAAGTAAATATGATACATTCAGAAAAGAAAATAGGCAAAGGAGAACAAGACACAATAACAACCAAAAATAGGGGAAATAACTCTGAAAGATCTCAGAACTAGAGCATGGACCAAATGTGGCTTCAAAAGGGTATGAATTAAACCCTATCTTCTACCCCTGGGCATGAGTGACAGACTATAGGTATAAAATCAGACATGCACTCTCAGAGATGACCAGAAGGTTGCTTTGTTCTGTCTGACCATACATATACATTGCTCATAAGGTGGTACTCCTATTTGTTCTCTTTAAACATCAGTAAAGCATCATAAAAGATGCACACAAGATACAGAGGAAGGTGGAAAAGGGGACACAAGGAAGCTATTACTGCATTCTTAAGCTTATTAAAAAAATCAGAACTTAGTAACAAAATAGGTGTCTAAAAAACAATTTATTCTTCAAACTAAACAGAATCTTTATGAAAGTCATATACACATGAATCAAGTACATCTTTGTAGATAAATGCTGCAAGGCAATCTTTTACACCTCCCTAACTCTTACCACAGAGGTTCTTTGAAACCTTTTTACCTCTTCTCAAAACTCCATGGCTCCTCCTTGTCACTCTCCCACCATCTCAGCCAAGAATTTTGCTTCAGATTTAAAACTGAAGCCACTAACTTAGAGCTCCCTCTTCTCCCCTCCTCCACATCTCAAATAACCCAGGTATCTTCTGTTACAATTTGAGCCTTCATTCCTTTCTCACATAAGGAAGTGGCCCTTCTCTTTGCCAAGGCAAACCCTTCTACAAGCATGAATGATCCCATCTTCTTCAGAAGATTTCCCTCTCTCATTATCACTCTCTCACTAAATCTTCATTCCCTTCTTGTCTACTGGCTGCTTCCTTACTATATACAATTATGCCTATCTCTTCCACATTCACCCACAAAAAATCCTTACTTCATCCAACCATCTATCTGTCTATGTATCCATCCATCCATCCATCCATGAGCTATTGTTCTATCATCTCTCCTCCCTATAATGCCTAGAATCCCTGAGAAGGTCGACTTCCTTTTCTGTCGCTCTCGACTCTCTACGACCTTCAGTCTCACATTACCAACTGCCTATTGGACATCCCAAAATGGAAGTCTTAAATTCAACACACCCAAAACTGAACTCACTATCTTTCCCTCTAAACCCTGGCCCCTTCAAAATTTCCCTAATATTGTGAAGAGTACTACCATCCTCCCAAAAACTCAAGCTCAAAATCTAGGTGTCATCCTTAGATCCTCATACTCTCAATCCTCTATATTCAGTATCTTGCTAAGGCCTATAGACCCATGGGACACCCACGGTTAGCGGACCTGACCTTTATGAACACTCTCAAATACAACTCCTTCTTTACTCTGAAGTTACTCCTCTCTGATGCTTGCACTCTTACTTCAACAGCGTGCTGGCCAGTCTCCCTGACACGAGTCCTTCCCCTTTAGTCTATCTTCCATTCAATTGTCAAAGTGAACTTCCTGAAATGAATAAATGGATTACCATGTCACTTTCCTACATAGTAAATTCCAATGGATACTCCTGGACCAAATATAAAATCCTGTTTCATATTCAAAGTCAGTCATAACCTGCTCAATACTCATTTCCAGTATTCTTTCTCCTTACTGCCCTCCACATACTTTGCCTTTCAATGATGTTAACCTCCTTATTGTTCAGTAAACAGGACATGCTACCACCTGGCTCTGGGCATTTTCATTTGTCCTCCCCACCCCCTACACCTGGAATGTTCTCCTTCCCAATCTCCACTCCCTGGCTTCCTTTAAGTCTCAGCTAAAATCCTATCTTCTATCAGAAACCTTTACTGATGCCCTTCTAGTGCCTACTCTGTCAAATTAATCCTGTATAAAGCTGGCTTAAATACTAGTGGTTTCCATTTTGTTCCCACCCCCACCACACCCATTGGAGCGTCTGGAGAGCAAGAATTGTCTTTTACTTTTTTTGTATCCCCAGTGCATTCGTTAATGATATTGGTTTATAGTTCTCCTACGCTTTATCTTTCCCTGGTTTAAACATGACTACATTTGTCTCATAAAATGAATCCAGTAGAATGTTTTCTTTCTCAATTTCTAAAAATAATTTGTGAGATGAAGGTACTAAGTCTTTAAATGTTTAATAGAATCGTAGCATGGAGCTATCAGGGTCAGATATTTTTTCTTTCATACTTCTTTTACAGCTAATTCTATTTCTTTTTTTTCCTGAGATTGAGGTAAATCTCTACTTGGTCTTTTGTTAGAGTATTTTATATTTTTTGAGGTATTCCTCTATGACTTTGTGGTCTTAGGTTTGTTAACATATAAGAGATTTTGATGATCCTTTTTATTTCTTCTAGTTTTGTTGTGTTTATGGGTTTTTTGTTCATTAGCTATTTTGCTGATTTTTTTTTTTGCCCTATTTAATCAGATTGGCTAAAAGCTTATCAATTTAATTAGTCTTTTCAAAGAACTAGCTTTCAGTTGTAATATAGTATTTTATCTATTTTATCCATTTTATCTATTTCTCCCCTAAGGTCTAATATTTCCTCTCATGCTCACTGAGGTTTATTTATTGACTTCCTTACTTTATTTTATTCTAAAATTTTATTAAATTTATTTTAGTTCAACATTCACTTCCAAAGAGTTCCAAATTTTCTCCCCATCTCTCCTCTCCCCCATAAGATGGCATGTAATTTGATAAAGGCTTTACATATCCATTCGTATTAAACCTATTTTCACATTAATCACATTGTAAAGAAGAATTAGAAGCAATGGGAGAAACCATAAGAGAAAAGAAACACACACAAAAAAAGAGTGCAAATAATATGCTTTGATCTACATCCAGACTCCACAGTTCTATTTCTGGGTGTGAACAGCAGCATTTTCCATCATGAGTCTTTTGGGGCTGTTTCTGAGAAGAGCTAAGTCTATCAAAGTTAGCCATCACACAATATGGCTGTTACCATGCACAATGTTCTCCTGGTTCTGCTCATTTCACTTTGCATCAGTTCATGTAAATCTTTCCAGGTTTTTCTGAACTCAGCCTGCTCATCATTTCTTATAGCACAATAGGATTCCATTACATTCATATACCACAACTTCTTCAGTCAGTCCACAAATAATGGGCATATCCTCAATTTCCAATTCTTTGCCACTAAAAAAGAACTGCTATAAGCATTCTTGTACATGTGAATCCTTCTCCTGTTTTTATGTTCTCTTTGGGATAAAGACCTATAAGTGGCATTGCTGGGTCAAAAGGTATGTACAGTTTTAGAGTCCTTTGGCATACTTCCAAATTCTTCTTCAGAATGATTGGATCATTTCAAAACTCCAACAACAATGAATTAGTGTTCCAACTCTCCCACATCTCCAACATTTATCATTTTCCTTTTTTGTCATGTTAACCAATCTGATAGGTGTGATATGGTACCTCAGAGTTGTTTTGATTTGCATCTCTCTGAACAATAGTGATTTAGAGCATTTTTTCATTTGACTATAGATAGCTGCAATTTCTTCCTCTGAAAACTGCCTGTTCAGATCCTTTGACCATTTATCAATTGGGGAATGACTTGTATTCTTGTGCATTTGACTCAGTTCTCTACATATTTTAGAAATGGGGCCTTTATCAAAGACATTAGTTGTAAAAATTCTTTCCCAGTTTTCTGCTTCCCTCCTAATCTTGGTTGCATTAAGCTTCTTTGTACCAAAACTTTTCAATTTAATGTAATCAAAATTATCAAAATTATTATTTTGCACTTCATAATGTTCTCTATCTCTTGTTAGGTCAAAAATTTCTCCATTCTCCATAAATTTGACAAATACAAACTATTCCTTGCTCCTCTCATTTGCTTATAGTATCAGTCTTTATACCTAGATCATGTATCCATTTGGACTTTATTCTTGTGTATGGTGTCAGGCATTGGTCTATGCCCAGTTTCAGCCACATTGTTATCCAGTTTTCCCAGCAATTTTTATCAGTGAGTTCTTATCCCAGAACCTGGGGTCCTTGGGTCTATCAAACAGTAGATTGCTATATTCATTGATCTATTCCACTGATCTACCCCTCCATTTCTTAGCCAGTACTAAGTGGTTTTGATGATTGCTGCTTTATAATACAATTTAAGATGTAGTAGGGCTAGGCCATCTTCCCTAGCACTTCTTTTCATTAATTCCCTTGATATTCTGAATCTTTTGTTCTTCCAGATGAATTTTGCTATTATTTTTTCTAGCTTGAGAAAATAATTTTCTGGTAGTTTAATTGGTATGCCATTGAATAAGTAAATTAATTTAAGTAGGATTGTCATTTTTATTATATTAGCTCAGCCTACTCATGAGTAACTGATGTTTTTCCAATTATTTAGATCTGACTATTTGTGCGAAGTGTTTTGTAATTGTATTCATATAGTCCCTGGGTTTGTTTTGACAGGTAGACTCCCACATATTTTATAATGTCTACTGTTATTTAGCTTTTCTTTAGCCTTGGCATTCCCCATGGAATTAAGATACCTTAATGTTTTCTCTTCTAAATAACGTCTTTTACTATGTGAACATTTAGAAAGAAGTTACTAAGTGGTGTCTCAGTAGTTATTTTGTTGTGGTCTTTGGTTGCTATATTTATTTGACCTTGGATTTCTGTTTGGATGGGGTGGGGGGAGAGGTCTGAGAAGCAAATAATTTCTTCAAGTCTTTCTTTCTAGAAATAATTCAAGTACTTCTTAATTTTATTCATCAAGCTCTTTTTCATTTATGATTAGTCTCAGATTTACCTGAGAGCTAACCAAGAACTACACCTTGCTCCCCTTCCTCTCTGAAAAATGTTATTCTGTTCCCTCCAGTTATTCTTGCTGCTTAAGTTTATACTACTTAATTTCCTTCCCTTTTTATCTGTGGTTGAAGGTGCTTTTTCCTCCAGGTTGCTTGCAAAATTTGTTCTCAATGGAAATATTAAACTTAACTAATTTCTGTCCTGGAGTTTGCAGTTTAGGGTGTTGTTTTGTTTTTTTTTTCCAAGGTGATCTGTGGATTCTTTTTTGTTTTCTATGTTCAGAAGTCATGGATAGTTTTATTGTATACTTTCTTACCCTATGGTATTAAGGTTTTTTGACTTGTCATGTTCTTCTGGGAGACCTATAATTCTTTATTTGTTCATATATCCTGCCTTCATGTTTAGTATGTTTTACAGATACAGAGATCATAATTTCTTCTAAGGTTAGAGATTTTGGTTTCTTCTTCCCAATTTTCTTTAATTTCCATGCACCTGCATTCCCAATCCCTTTTTTCTCTTTGGTGAGATTTGTCACTGTAGACTCAAGTTTTTATATTCTACCAATTATTTCTGCTGTGCAGGACATAAATTTTGCTCTCACAATTCTCATTTCTCTTTTAAACCATTTGGAAAAAATCTTACTATAGTTCTATGCTGGGTTGGTAAACCACAGATTTCTCTGCCAATTCATTTTCCTTAGACTTGCAATATTTATTCATAGTTGCCTAATAAAAGTTACCTGGAGCCAAGATGGTGGTTCCTCAGCTAACTAGTAATTTTTCTTTTTTTTATTTTCCCCTATTGCTCATGTTCTGACTCCCTCATTTCCCTAATCCTGGATCTCAAAGTATCTCAGGCTTCTCCCATGATGAACAATTCATGGTTTACCAACCTCTGTCTCTACCCTAAGTGACTTTTAAGAGGGCAGAAATGTCCCCTGGGATCTTTCTCTTGGGTTTGGTGGAGTTCCACTCAACCCCATATATGCGCCCTGCCCATTTTCTCTGTGTTCTTCCATTCTCTCCCCAAGTTCTGCTGCAGCACAGAGCATTACATCATGCTACTTCAGCCTGTAAATCTGTGCCATTTCGATCTTTGTGGTACTTGGGCAAGGCGTGTGACGAGGGTGTGGAACTGAGTTCTGTTACAAATCATGCACAGGCTTATACAGCGCTGCCGCTGAAGGTGTTGGGGGTGATGGGGGAGGAGGTGTTGAAGGAGTGTATTACAGATTTGGAATTAGCTTTCTCTGCTATTAGCTGCTCAGGGCTTTTTGTGGGGTTTTTTGGTACCATGTTTGTATTCTAAGTGTCCTAGACTATGTTCCACGGAGTAGAAGCCAAGTGGAGCTTCTATTCAAAAATGGAGTAGATACCCTACATGATACTTGCTATAGTTATACAGGAGCTAATGGCAACACAAACATTGACTAAAGCAGAAATTCACTTATGGAAAAGTTGACAGAGCTACCTGGAATTACATGAGTTCCATTTCAAGAGTAGATCTGAGAATATGAATGTTGCTAGTATAAAGATTCATGTCTATATTTGCCTCCATTGTGCAAATATATAAAAGGTGGAAAACAGGTAGCTTTCACTATAAAGGAGAGGAAAGATCAAAATATGATATTTAAAAAAAAAATAAAGCCTTGCCTACAACCAAGAATAAAATATTCACCAAAACCAAGTATAGCCCTACAGAAGGGGGGAAAAAAGAATCTTTAATGAAATAAAGATTTCCAAACATTCCTAATGAAAAGATCAAAATGGAATAGAGACTTGTATATAGGAGAGCTGGAGAGGGAACAGGTATCCCTAGAAACTCACTTTCAGCTGAACTTAACAAAGAAAGTTTGAACTCACTCACGCGAGTGTGCGTGCACACACACACACACACACTTCCTGAATACACACAAAGAGTGTGGTGTACAAATACAATATGTTTAAGAGGAAAAGGGTAAAGGGAAGAAGGTAAAGGAGTAATTATAAGCAAAACATCCTCAGCACTGGAGTGCAACATAAAGAGGGATTAAAATAAAAGAAACAATGAAAAGTCGCTATCAAGAGCAGGCAAAGGGAGGAGATGATGGGCAATAGAGTGGAAACATTATTATTTATGGATCAGGTGAATCAGGTAACCTCTTTTACAGTCTTCTCTTTAAAGAGGGTAAAGAAAGGAAAAAGAACATGAGAACTGGATGGAGGGAAATACACAATAAATCACAATTGTGAACAAGAATGGGATGAACTCACTCATAATACAAAAGAGATGAAGTAGAAAGTAAAGACTTTTTAGAATTTTATTTGAATGAAAATTTACATGAGTTAAACAAAGTGAGAGGCTGGAACAAAATGTTTTATTAATGTTTATCACATCATCATCTTCATACATATCTACATCAAACACAGCACAATATTTACATTTTTAAAGGAAAATGTAAGTGAATTATAGGGAGAAACATAGGTAATAGTGGGGGCAGGGGTTTCAAGCTACTCCTTTTCACAAAAAGACAAATCTGACAAAAAGACAAACAATAAAGGAAATAAGAACCTGGGCAGAACTTTAGAAATATCAGAGATGATAGATCTCTGGTGGGTTATTAAATAGGAAAAAGAAAGGAGCTAACATTTTTCCCACCCATACTGAAAACTTTACTAAAATTGGCCAAGTACTAGAGCTGAGGTGTCAAACTTGTGGCACCCAAAAATCCTAAGTGTGACGAATTGGATAATTCAGAAATGTTTAAGCTCTCCTCAGCAATGCAGTGATCTAAGGCAATTTCAAAACACTCATGAGTGTAATGGTAATTTGAACTGCAAAATGTTTTCTATTCATTAATAGGCCCATTTTGTCACATGGAGCCTGTGGTGGGAGCAGTTTGCTGAATGGGTGGAGCAGGAAGAGGCAGAACTAGAGCAGAGCTGAGAGGAAGTTAGTCTTGAGAGCAGTCAGAGCTAGAAAGGACGCAGGCTCCTGGGTAGCGTGAGTGGTTTTGTGATTGTTTGTGATTTTGCTTAAGAGAGCTTGCTTGTGATGAGTGTAATGGACCTGGTTTGTCCTCTGCATTGGTACTGTGTACAGATTTTCTTTTTTTGCTGTGATGGATTTGGGTCTGAATAAAAGTTTTAGTTCCGCCTTCCATGTGGAGAGTCTGTGGTATTTTGCGATTCAGAATTGCACCATGATATTCATGGCTGCCATGGGCACTGTGAATATTGCAATCGTGCTACAATGGTGGAAAATGCTATCTACATCCAGAGAAAGAACTATGGAGCCTGAATGCAGATTGAAACAGACTATTTTTCATTTTTTTTTTTTTTTGCTTCTTTTTCATGGTTTTTCCCTGTTTCAAATTCTTCTTTATAACACCACTAAGATGAAAATATGTTTGATGTGATTGCATATGACCTATATAAGACTGCATGCCCTCTTGGAGAGGGGGGAGGCGAAAGAAGGAAATTAAAACTCAAAATCTTATAAAAGTGAATGTATCAGTAAGCACCCCAACATACACGGGGTGGGGACCCTGCTACCACAGGTTCTTTGATCTGCATTCATAAAAGGAAAGGCAACTTTTGAGGGGTTAACAATCACATTAATCAAGCACATGTATCAATCCTTTGACCAATCACATATATCATTCACCTAATTCAGGAGAGTCAGCACCCTGAAATTCTAAGAAAATACAGAGAAATGAAAAGATCAACAGATATGGCTTCCTCTGCCTGACCATATTTCAACAGACAGGTATAGGTCTGACCATATCAGAGAGGGAAGCACAACATCTGGGTTCTCAAAGCTGAGGGGCTCTCCTTAGTGGCTTCCCACAGTCCTCATCTAACACTCAAACCTTCTTACCAAAAATTAAAATCATAACTCAAGAGTATTTATACTTTTCTTAGAGCCAGAGGGCATCACAACCCAGCACCTCAATAGAAAAAAACAAAAGGTACTTGGGACCCTCCTACAAAACAACTCCCCTAATCAAGCTTCCCACAATGGGCAGGCCCATCAATGGGTGGGAAAGATCCTTAATCACATTAAAATAATTAACAATACAAATACACACACTTCCTAGTTAAAGAAACTTGTTTCTGTACTTTACTCCTTAGTGAAGATTCTTGATTGATAAAGGCAAGATTCCATCAGAGGCACTTGATTATACTAAAACAAAAACAGCAAAAGATCCTATTTTGATTGCCATCACAATGCAAAAAACTAATAATAGATAAATATTTTTAAAAAGAAATGTTTAATAGAATAGATAATAAAACATAGACAATGTTGATTTGTAGGTTAAAGTCAATATGTGGCCCATAGGGATCTGTTTCTATTTATATTTGACATCACTGTATAAGATCATAAAATCCTCACAAATGCAGAAGAGATTCTAAAAATATCCTTCACAAATCACAATGCATTAATATTATATTTAATTCTTAGAATTAAGAACTGGAGACCAAATTATAATTCAAAAAGAACTGATGATAAAAAGAAAGAAATTGTAGGAACAACAGAAATTGGCATCAAAGAAAATGACATTAAGATAAAAGACAACAATAAGATAATATGCCAAAATTTAAGGGATACAGCTAAAGCAATAAAATGTGAATATGGCACGCAACTTAAAATTACTGAACTGATGAAGGAGCTTTTTAAATAGGAGCTTTTAAAATATACACACATATTAAGTGAAAATAGATAAGAGTCTTTCAAAAGATAAGAAAACTAGATTGTCCATAGCAAAAAAAGAAAAAAGTTGGGAATTTAAAATAATAGGAAAATAAGAGATATTTTTTTTTCAAATTTTATGCCAAGAAAACTTAGTGGTGTAATCATTACCTGTCTCCCTCAGTGGAACTTTCTACAGTCAATGATATTCTGCTTGGACTCATTCCTCAATAATGAGCAAATTCTCATTCATTTATTTTTCTCATTCAAACATTTAGCTATCACTGTAAAAACATTAATTCCAATCCCCCATTCATAGCCCTTTAACCCTATGCCCCCCAAAGTTCCACTGTACTGTCTATTAACCTTGTTTCCACCTTGAATGTTTTCCTTTCTCACTCCCTACATCTTCTGGCTTTCACTGAGACTTGGATTCCTCCTACTGACTACCCTTTCCAAACAGACTGTACTTTAATTCATGTTTTCCTTCTCTTTGGTCATGGTAGGAAGTCAGATTATTCCTTGCTCCCCAATGCCACTTCTACACTGTTAGGAATAGGACTTGACTTAGGCCATTCTGCTAAAGGTTTAGGTTCAACATTGGAACAAAATGAGATTCTCTCAAGCAATCTCTTCCTACCTCAGACTTTAGAACTCCTAAAATTTGTTAGAGTCTCAGTTCCAGTGCCACCTCCCATTCAGTGCCTTTTCTGATCCTACACATTCTGTCTCAAACCCCAGTTGTCAGTATTATTCTAATGAAATTTCTTTCTATTTACTTATTTGAGTATGTAATATATATATACAATCCCATGCTCAATGATATAAGCTGGAATTGTTTCATTTTTGCCTGTGAATCCTCAGTATCTGGAATAAAGAGCTTTCCATATAATAAATGCTTATTAAATGGTGAATTAAAGTAAGTCAAGTACTAAACTAGCTGAAAAGGGAAGGAGTACAATGTGGACAATGGTAATGTAGTGACAAAGATCATAGATAGTAACATCTGTTTAACAAGCATCCTTAATTAGGCTCACATTGCTAGATGTTGAGGGCAGGGACAGAGCAGAGAACCAAGGACTCAGAAAAAAAATGCCTCTTAGTAGCCAAATATATAAGATCATTTGAAGCCATTTTGTGCTGACTGAAAAAAAAAAAAAAGGTTCTCAAAAATCTAGTATCATGACCCTTAAGGTTGATACAGTTCCTATCTCACCCAAAGACAAAATATTACCTTCCACTTGCCCTGGATCAGTACTATTAAGTGAGGTAAGATGTGTATGAAGGCACGCAGATAATTGGAGAAGTTCAGTAAGCAATTTGCAAGAGAAATAGATGAATGAATGGAGACTAAAGCAAAGGAATAAAATAGAAGACTGGCATGTTCATGCTAAGCAGTCTGCAGAACTCCACGTTGACTCTGCCACCCAAGAAGAAGAAGGTCTAAAGCGATCTGATCTTTGCTAAATAGTCCATTTCGAAGAACTGATATAGTGGGCTTTTTTTCTTTCTTGTTTAACCTCTTCCTTTTCTTTCCATGTCCTGGAGGGCTTATATTAACTCCAAAGAATTTTTTTTTTCAATATTCCTAAGTGAGATGACAGCTTAAGATAAAATTTTAATTAATCAGAACTGATTTGGATTTCTGTATTTAATTATTGTGATCAGAAAGCCAAAGGAAGGACAATGATGCCAAGGTACATGGACAAAGGAAAAAGATAATAAGACACATCTGACAACAGAGTTGTTGAAGTCATACTGACTGGGAGGTCTAGGGACAAATGAGAAAGAACCTAAGTGATTTCTAATATTTCATAACTCTCTGAAAAGCTGAGAAAAGATCAAGCCAGGTGAATCTGGATCAATGTCTCTAGGCCAAACTGAAGACATCGTAAGTAAAGGAAAAGAGAAAAAAAAGTCAGACCCATGGGAATAGCTAAATGGAAGAACTGAAAAAAGGTAGTTCCACCTGTGTGAGTCCCATGTAAGAGGGAGTAGTAAGTTTTCCCAATAAAGTACCCTTCAACACCCTACAATTGTTCCATAAATACTAAAATCCAGACAATACATTTGACCCTGAATAGTAACCAACACTCCTATATTGACAAACTTTTAACAAGTTTAGTTATATGGTTTATGCACATAAATTACAAGCTGTAACCTAAAGCCAGGAATAGTGAAAGCAGTAAGAAGCAATTGCGGACAGTGAAGCAAAAGTCATAAAATTTCAAAGCAGGCAAGAAAATAAAAAATCAAATGACTAGAGATGGAACACTAATTCATTGCTGGTGGAGCTGTGAGCTGATCCAACCATTCTGGAGAGCAATTTGGAACTATACCCAAAGGGCTATAAAAATGTGCATACCCTCTAACCCAGCAATACCACTTGTAGGGCTGCATTCCAAAGAGATCATACAAATGGGAAAAGGACCCAGATGTACAAAATATTTATAGCAGCTCTTTTTGTGGTGGCCAAGAGCTGGAAATCAAGGGGATGTCCATCAGCTGGGGAATCACTGAACAAGTTGTGGTATATGAATGTAATGGAATACTACTGTGCTATAAGAAATGATGAACAGGAAGACTTCAGAAAAACCTGGAAATACTTATATGAACTTATGCTGAGTGAAGTGAGCAGAACCAGGAGAATATTATAAATAGTAATAGCCACAAGGTATAAGGACTATTTCTGATAAACTTGGCCCTTGGCAGCAAAGAAACAACCTAAAACATTTCTAAAGGGCTCATGATGCAAAATGCCATCCACATTCAGAGAAAGTACTATGGAGCTGAATGCAGAATGAAGCCAACTGTTTTCTCTATTGTTATGTTTTGTTTTTCTCATGCTTTCTCCCATTCATTTTAATTCTTCTATGAAACATGACTAAGGTGAAAATGTATTTAATAGGAATGTGTGTATAGAGCCCACATAAGATCACATGCCATCCTGGAGAGGGAAGGGAGAAAATCTGGAACTTATGGAAATGATTGCTGAAAAATGAAAACAAATAAATCAATAAAGTTGGGGGAAAAAAATCAAATGACTATTCTAGTCAATAGGCATCACTTCATTTTTTTTTTCAGACTGTCAACTCCTAACAGGGAAAGTTCCACTAGCAATACATATCAGCACAGTCTCTACAATTTATAATCTCTTGGAGCACTGAGAGATTAAGTGACTTGCCCAGGGTCACAATACAGAGACAAGATTTGAACCCAGTTTCTCCAGATTCTCAGGTAAACTTTCGATTCACTCTTTCTCTGTACTGTCTCTCTGGTGACTGTCATCACTATATTACAGTAAAAATATTTTTAAATGAATATCAATTATTACAGTGAGCAACACTAAAAATCACAAGTCATAAAAGATCAGATTTATGTTATATGATAAAGGTAGAGTATATGACACATTTCAGAAAATTCCAACCCAAAGGATTCAATTTTTTAAAAAGTCTTTCACCAGCACCATTATTTCTGCAATAGCACTAGAAAACAATTACCCAAAATTTATTTAGGTGTTTTTCAAACTGTATTTCATAGAACTCTTTTGGTTCTCCAGGAATGTGCATACAAGAAAAAATTCTAGTGCTAGTGATATTTTTCTTCAGAACTCAAGCATGGGATCACTGATCTAGAGCTGGAAGGAACCACAAAGGCCAACTCTCTCATTTTATAGACAAGGAAACTGATGCCAAGGAGATTAAGAATTCACAATTATAAGGCAACAGAGGTGAGATTTAAACTCAAGTCCAGAGCAGTCAGTATTTTGTTGCCATTATTTCTCAAAATGCTCACTATAAGAATCAATTTTTAGCACAAAAATAATAATTCCATTTTACTCTAAAATTTTCCTGATCTGTCTTCATATTGATAATATCATATCCCCAAACTAGCATTTATAGGTTCCATTAATAATATTTCAAGTCCAAAAGTGTTCCAAGGCTAAATGAATAAGTATTTACTACAAGTGAGACATTATACTGAGCACTAAGGGTACAAATAAAAAGCTCCTGCCCTCAAGAAGCTAACATTCAAATAAGTAGGGCCAGTACCTATGAGAATAGTAGCCAGGGAAATGCTTGGTCTAAGAAATCTCAAGGGAAACAAATGGATCCTAGGACAGTTGACTGATGTGCTTTTTGTAGAAGCAACAGTAGTGCTGATTTGACTGCTGTTTCCAGAGCAAGAGGTGGAAGGAAGGACAATGTGAGGGGAATATACATGCACAGATGGCAAGAAGATGGGTGGAGTGGATGATGGAATAGGATGTGAAACATGACCTGGTCACAGGCAAGCTAGACACAGTAAGTTATGGTAATTTCTGCTCGCTCACTAATAAGGACAATTCAGCTCTACAGCAGGAGTTCTCATGAGTTAATTAACTACCCCAAGGCATGTTACTGTGGATATATGTTAATCTGAAGACAGATTCCCAAAATTAGAATATGGGAAATAGTGAAATACTTTGTGTTATCTTAATAACAAATAGTTAACAAATATTTACTAAGTGCAAGTTGTTATGCTATGCAATGGTAATACAGAAAAATCATGAGAAATCTTTCCCACTCTCATGGAGCTGATACCCTACCTGAGTAAACAAGACATGTATATATGTTTGTGTATATGTGACAGCAAGCAGTACAGACAGTAAGTTGCTACAAAAGCACGTAGAGGGGTAAGAATACTCACAGTTAATATTAACAAGTAGAACTTCACAGAAAGATATGTTGTGGCTTCATGTTGGCCTTAAAGGAAGATTAAAACTTATATAAGTCAGAAACAGAAAGAGAGTAATATTCCAGGCAGGACAGAAGGATGATGAGCAGCATTTATTTAGATAGTCACTGGAAATAAGGTTGAAAAAATGGTATGGTTCAACAGCAGCTAGGGTTCTGAAGAACAATTTGAAAGTTTTAGACTTATCTTTAAAACCAAAAAAAGGCTTTTATTGATAATCTTCTGATTCTTACACATTATCATTACCCCAAGTATCCTATCCCTTCTCCATCCCAGAGAACCAACTCATATAACAGATGGTATTTTTTTAAAAGGAGTATTGATCAATACATTGAAAGAGTCTAAAAAACACTGTGTGTAATACCTGTGGACTTACCTAGTCGATAAGGGGATGAATTAGGAATGAACTTTCCCATCTCTTCAAAAGAATTCTGCTGAATCTTTACAATTTTGTCACATTTACTTTTGATTTTGGGAGGGGGGGTATAGTTAAGTTTTATGCATTAATGTTGTAGTAGCTACTGTGTATATTGTCTTCTTGGCTCCCTTACTTCACTGTGTCAGTTCATATAAATCTCTGCACTTTTCACACACATCATTTCCTACAGCACAATAATATTTCATTACATTAATGTACCACACACTTTGTTTAGCCACCACCAACTAACGAGTATCTAATTTGGTTTTCACCTATCAGAAAAAAAGCTCTTATAAATATTTCTGAGTACTTGAAGATTTTTATCTTATAAACGGCTTCTTTGGGGTACATGCCTAGCAATACAATTTCTGGTTCAAAGAGTATGGACATTTTGTTCGTTTTATTTGCATAATTCCAAATTGCTTTAAAAAATGGTGGCACCATTTCACAACTACAGCAACAAAGAATTACGGTCCTTATCATTCCACAATGTTGTCATTTTTGCCCAATTTCAGGGTGAGGTAAAATCTCGGGGTTGTTTTGATTTGCATTTCTCTTAATCTTTAAACTACTTATATATTAGGAAATGACTAAGTTATAAATACCTATATTGTTTATATATCTAGGATAACAAATCTTTAACCAGGAAAAATGTGATACAAACTGTTTTGGGTTTTTTTCCCATTCAACAACTTCACTTCTTCCCTTATGCACATTATTTTATCTATACAGAATCTTTTCAAATTCAAGTAATCAAAGTATATGATCTGTTTTTCTTTTAGTCTTGTAATGGTATAATCTTTAATGTGAAGATTGTATAACCATGCAGAATACACATGGAGCATGTAAGTTGCTTGTCTAAGCCTAATTCTGCCAGAAAGCTGTTCAGTTTTCCCATGAATTTTTATAAAATAAGTAGTTTTTTTCCTAGGTAAGTTTTATTTTCTACTTTATCAAAAACTAGGTTCAGTTCTATTGTATCTGATTCTCCGTTCTCTACTCTATTCCACTGATCTATTTTTAAAGCCAATATCAGATGGTTTTGATAACCACGCCTTTATAATATTGAGTGAGGCCTGGACAACTCCTCAACCATTCCCAACAACCTAGAGAAATCTTCAAGTGAAACCTCAAAAATAAAATGCAGATTAGACTTAAGTACAAGAATTCCTAGAAGAGTTAAATAAAGAGATAAAAAGGAACAACTGATGATTTTAAAAACTAAGAGTAAGAGAGAAAAAACTGGGGAAAGAAACGAGAGCTATGCAAGATAATTAGGAAAAGAAAATTAAGTGATGTAGAAGATTTACAAAAAACATTGAGGAAAAGAACCACTTAAAAATCAGGAATTTTCCAAAAGGCTGAACAGCTATAAGACTCTCACTGAAAAAAACAAATCTTTAAAAATTAGAACTTGCTAAGTGGAAGGTAATGATTCCAAGAGACTTTAAAATAAATGAAATGGATATATATCTACAATAACATAAATAACCCAGATTAACAGAAGAGAAATAAAATACTTACATATCCCCATTTTAGAAAAAGAAACTGAACAAACCATCAAGGAATTTCCTAAGAAAAGAATCCCCAGGGACAGATGGATTCACAAGCAAATTTTACCAAACATCTAAAGAACAATCAATTCCGTTATTATATAAATTACTTGGAGAAACAGGTAAAGGGGTCTGACCAAGTTCCTTTTATCACACAAATACTGTGATGATACTTAAACCAAGAAGAACTAAAATAGAAAAAAATCGTTGACCCCTCACCCTAATGAATATTGATGTCAAAAATTTTAATGAAATATTAGCAAGGAGATTACGGCAATTTAACAGCAAGATCATACACTATGACCAGGCAGGATGTATACCAAGTATGTAGGGCTAGTTCAATATTAGGAAAAATATCAGCGTAATTGACTGTATCAATAACAAAACCAAGAAATCATTTCATATCTCAATAGAAGCAGAAAGCCTTTGAAAAAATAACTCATTCCTATTACAAAAACATACCACTGGAGAGCATAGGGATTAAATTAAAAGAATAAGTAATATTTATCTAAAACCATCAACAAGCATTGTCTGTAATAGGGACGAACTAGAAGTCTTTCCAATACAGTCAGGGGTGAAGCAAGGAAACCCATTATCCCCTCTATGTTTCAATATTGTACTAGAAATGCTAGCTACAGCAATAAAAGAAAAAGAAATCAAAGGAATTAGAATAGGTAATGAGGAAGCAAAACCCTCTGCAGATGATATAACAGTACACTTAAGAGAATCCTAAAGAACCAACTAAAAAACTGTTTGAAATAACTAACAACTTTAGCAAAGTTGCAGGATAAAAAATAAAACCCACGTAAGCAATCAGCATTTCTATATATTGCCAACAAAGCCCAGCAGCAAGAAAGAGAAATTCTCTTCGATTTATATAAATATATAATCTAATATATATGAATATATTTTATATATTTATATAATATAATTATATAATATAATATGTTATATTATAGATATAATTTATATAATATAAATAATTGTAAACAATGCATATTACATGGGAATCTACCTGCCAAGACAAATCCAGGAACTATTATAAACACAATTACAAGACACTTTCCACACAAATAAAGTCAGATCTAAACAACTGGAAAAAAATATTAAATGCTCATGGCTGAGTCAGTATAATAAAATAATTACAATTCTACCTAAATTAATCCATTCATTCAGTGGATACCAATCAATGACCCAAAAATTATTTTATAGAGCTAGAAAAAATAGTAACAAACTTCATCTGGAAGAAGAAAAGCTCAAGGATATCAAGAGAATCAATGAAAAAAAACAAAAGTGAAGGAAGATGGTCTAGCTTTTCCCGATCTCAAACTGTATTATAATACAGTAATTATTGAAATAATTTGTTAACTGACTAAAAAACAGAGTGGTGGATCCATGGAATAGATTACATACACATTACATTAATTTAGTATATACTAAACTCAAAAGATTCAAGCTTTTGGAAGAAAATTATTTTGCAAAAACTACTGGGAAAACTGAAAAATAGTATGACAGAAACTAGGTGTAGACTAACATTTCATTCTGCACATTAAGATAAGGTCAAAATGGGTACATGATTTACATATAAAGAGTGATACCGTAAGCAAATTAAGAGAACATGGAATAGTTTATTCATCAATTAGGACCAAGAAAATGTAGAGAGTACTATAAAAGGCAAGATAAATAATTTTGATTAAATTAAAAAGGTTTTGCACAAACAAAACCAATGCAACCAAAATTAAAAGGAAAAGATAAAATTTGGGAGAAATTTTTGCAAGAAGTATCTCTGATAAAGGCCTCATTTCTCAAATATATAGAGAACCAAGTCAAATTTATAAGAATGCAAGTAATGGTCAAAGAACATGAACAGGGAGTTTTGAAACAAAGAAATCAAAGCTAAATAATCATGTGAAAAAATGGTCTAAATTATTGATTAGAGAAATGCAAATTAAAACAACTCTGAGGTACCACCTCACACCTATCAGATTAGCTAACACAACAACAAAATAAAATGATAAATGTTGGAAGAGATGTGGAAAAACTGGGTCACTAATGCACAGTTGGTAGAGTTGTGAACTGGTCTAACCAGTTTAGAGAGCAATTTGGAACTATGCCTGAAGAGCTATAAAACTGTGCCTACCCTTTGATCCATCCATTCCTAGGTATATATCCTAAAGAATTCCCAAAAATGGGAAAAGGACCTGTTTGTATAAAAATATTTATACCAGCTCTTTTTGTGGTAGCTTAAGAACTGGAAATTGAGGGAAATAACTAAACAAGCTATGGTGTATGGTCATGATGGAATATTACTGTGCTATAAAAAATAACAAGCAGAATGATTTCAGGAAAACCTGGACTTACATAAACTGATGCAAAGTGAAGTGAATAGAAGCGGGAGAACACTGTACATAGTTAACAGCAATATTGTACAATGAAGAACTGTGAATGACTTAGTTATTCTCAGCAAATACAATAATGCAAGACAATCCCAAATGACTCATGATGAAACATTTTCCACCTCCAGAAAAAGAACTGATATTTTCTGAATACAGACTAAAGCATGCTATTTTTCACTTTCTTTCATTTAAAAAAATATTTTAGCCTTCTTGTAGAAAATGACTAATATGGAAATGTTTTACATGATTACACACATATAACCTATATCTGATTGCATAACCTAATAGGAAGGGGAGATGGGAAAGAGAGAAGGATAGAATTTGGAACTCAAAACTTTAAAAAGAAAACAAATAATAAAAAAAAAATGTTTTAGGATGAAATATGGGACAAATAAAATATACAAAAAAGAGACATTAAGAAAAAAAATTCGAGACTATAAAAAATAGAAATTGTAAAATATCCAAAAAAAAACTGCCCTGAAAAAATATAACCATTTAAAGTAAACAAAAACAAATGCACTAAAAAAGCAAAAGAATAAATGGACCTTACTTTAGTGTGTTAATTTGTACACATTTTAAATCAGGGGTCAACATTATATATAAAAAGACTAGAGATCTTTCCAGTAAGAAGAGAAAGCACAACAATGATATCCATCATTACAACTATTGAATTACATCTAGAAATCAGCTACAGTGGTAAGACAAGAAAAAGAAATCAAAGGCATAAGTATAAGCAAAGAATACAGTACTACAGCTTTTTGCTAATGTGATCTTCTATATTTAGAGATTTCTAAGGAATCTACTAAAATTAATTTAAACTACTTTAGCAAAATGACATAAAATAAATCCTTAGACCTTATTACCTTGTCTATATACTGCAAATGAAACCTAGCAGAAAGAGACAAATTCCATTCAAAGTAATTACAGAACACAAAATATCTGGAAGCCTATCTGTAAAAACATACACAGAAACTCTATGAATATAAGTACTAAACACTACTTAAAGAAATAAAGACAGACCTAAAAATTAGAGAAATATTAATTGTTCGTGGTTAGGATGTACCAATAAAAATGGAAACACCAAACAAATTAATGTATTCAGTGCCTCACCAAAGAACTGCTTTCTATTTCGAAGAAAGATAATTTAAGAATCACTGGAATAACTAAAAGTCATGAAGAAAAAAAGGGCCCGGGCTCATATTTCAAGAAATCACAAAGAAAAACCATACAGATAGCTCAGGACAAAAGGACAAAGCAAAAATTGAACACTGGTCACCTCTGAAAAAAGAAATTCCAAAACAAAAACTTGCAGAAATAGTATAGTCAAAATCCAGAATGCCTACATTAAGAAAATACTACAAGCAGCCAGAAATAATTCAAATACCATGGAGGCACAATCAGTATCACACAAGATTTAGCAATTAACCACTACAAGGAGTTGAAGGTCTGGAATATAACATTCCAGACAGAAGGCAAAGGAGCTAGGATTACAGCCAAGAATAACTTATCCAGCAAAACTGACTATAATCCTTCAGAGGGAAAAACAGATATTTATTGAATCAAATGATTTTCAGGTACTCCTAATAAAAAGACTAAAAGTGAATAGAAAATCTGACATTCAAACACAAGCCACAGGAGAAGTACAAAAAGGCAAACATGAGTGAGATAACACAAGAGGGAAAATGATGCATATGAAGCTTGAGAATTTTATTGCTATGGCTGTTAAAGGGAGTCTACTTAGAGGTCAAGGGTATGATAGTATTATGATGGGATGGTCTTAAAAATCTAAAAGGAAGGTGAAAAAGAGGGTTACAATGGGTGAGGGGGCATGGGAGAGGAAAAATGGGAAAAATTACCTTACATAAACTGCTATGCTCATCCTTCATTGCCAAAGAAGACCATGCCATCAGAGAAATGATGACATGACTTGCACTTGACTTTGTTTTTGAGTGAGGGAGGGCTGTGCAGGTCATCAGCCTCACTTCTCCTTCAGAGCCATCTGAATCTAGTGACTAGATATTTATCAGGATGACTGGATATGACCCAGAATGCACTACCTTATATAAATAAGGCAAGCAAGAAGGAGTTATACAATGGAAGGGAGGATTGGGGGAGTGAGCAACCCTTAAACCTTAACCTTATTCTCATCTGAACTGGTTCAAGGTGGGGAAGAATATACATATACATATAGGTGAGTATAAATGTTCATCTTTCCCAACACAGAAGTAGGAGGGAAAGGGGTTAGGGGGAATTAGAAAGAGGGTAATTAAGGAAGCAAAACAGACTCCTGAAAAGGATAGAGGGATACAAAAAGAGAAGAATAAGTATAAGAAAATGGGAGGGAGGGAAATAAACATTTATAAATTAGCACATAGCATCATAACTATGGATGTGAACACAATGAACTCATCTATAAAACAGAAGAGGACAGGAAAATGAATTAGAAACCAGAATACAAAAAGTCAGTGTTTATATGAAACACATAGGTGGAGCCAAGATGAAGGAGAAAAGGCAGTTACCGGCCTAAACTCTCCCAAATTCCCCACCAAACAACTTTAAATAAGGCCTCCAAACCATTTATGTGCCTTCTGTCCTTCTAACTGCCCCCAAAATGAGAATAAAATAGTAAAATAAAACAAGTAGTAAAGAATTGGCTTACTTGATTTGAAAAAAGAAAAATTTACCAGTATCAAATAGGAAAAGGATAAATTCCCAATCAATGAAAATCAAACAAAAGCAACTGTTAAGAGCTATTTTGCTCAACTACATACTACTAAAATTGATAATCAAAATGAAATAGATGAATACAAAAATATAAATGGCACAGATTAATATAAAAATATATAGAATACTTAAATAGTTCTATCTGAGAAAAAGAAATGAAAAAAGCTACAAATAAGCTTCCTCAGAGGGAAATAAAAGACCAGATAAATTAATTCCACCAAACATTTAAAGTACAATTAATTCCAACCCTACATAAACTGTCTGGAAAAACAGGTAAAAGGGTCCTGCCAAATTCCTGCCTTGACACAAATACAGTACTGATACCTAAACCAGGAAGAACAAAATCTGAGAAAAAAAACTATATTTCTGGTAGCCAAGATGATGGAGCAAGCAGTAAACTGTCATTCTCCCTTTCTGGCCTATAAAAAAAAAAAAAGCAAAAATAGTGTCCCAGCAAAAATCCTGGAATATCAGGGACAGCAGAAAGACAGGGAGAAGCAATCTTTTAGCCTGCAAAACTTGGGGGTGGGAGGTGTTATCAAGAAAGGTCTGTTTCACAGGAGTAAAAAAGGGAGTGTAGTCCAAGATAGAAGGTGCCCTAGCAAGCTAGCAGCGAGTGCTCCCTCAGCAAAGCAGTGGGAAACTCTGAGCCCCAGGGTGGTGGAAAAGGCAAACACCAACCTCATGTGTCTTATCACAGTGAGGGGAACTGGCAGATTCCAGTTCCAAGAACTACCACATACTCCAGCACAGCTCTGGACAGCCAGGTGTCCTTCACTAGGGAATTTTGCTGTGCTTCAGCACAGCCCTTGGCAGGCATCTTCAAACAGCTGAACTTCCCTGTGCTTCAAGGCAACCCAAGGCAGGCTGACATCCTCTAGCAGTCTATCTCCTGCATTTCAGTGCAGGCCCATGTGGGCAAGTGGCCTCCAGCAGTCAGAATTCTCAGTGTTTCAGTGTAGCCCCAGAAGAATGCAGAAAAACAAAACCTAGCCTCAGCCCTGCTAGACAAGGCCACTAGGACCCCAAATCTGCACCAGTTAGGCTGTCAGACCCCAATAGCTCCCTGCTGCAGCACCCGAGCCCCACCACACAAAGGCTCCTGACCCCAGCACAAGAAGCTTAGGATAGTGCCCCCTTTATTCCAGTAGGAAAGCACAACTTTAAAAGCTGGGAAATAGGCAAACAAAATGAACAAAAAGTAGAAAATAACACGGACCATAGAAAATTATTATGGTGACAGGGAAGATCAAAACACAAAATCAGAAAAGAACAATATTGTCAATATACCTACATCTGAAATCTCAAAGGGAAATATGAATTGGTCCCAAGCCCCAAAAAACCTTCTTAGAAGAGTTCAAGAAGGATTTTAAAAGTCAAATAAGAGAGGTAGAAGAAAAATTGGGAAAAGAAATGAGAGGCATGCAACAGAGTCAATAGCTTAGAAAAGGAAGGAAAAAAATTGATTGAGGAAAATGAACCCTTAAAAAATACAACTAACCAAATGGAAAAGTAGGTACAAAAATGCACTGAAGAGAAGACCTCCTTAAAAAGCAGAACTGGGCAAATGGAAAGGGAGGTACAAAAACTCACAGAAGAACTTGTTAAAAAGTAGAATTGGCCAAAGGGAAAAAGAGGCACAAAAACTTACTGAAGGAAACAATTCATCAAAAAATCAGGCTTGGGCAAGTATAAGCTAATGACTCTATAAGGCATCAAGAATCAGTCAAACAAAATCCAAAGAATGAAAAAATAGAAGAAAATGTAAAATATCTCATTGGAAAAACAACTGACCTAGAAAACAGATCCAGGAGAGGTAACTTAAAAATTACTGGACTACCTGAAAGCGATGGTCAAAAAAAGAAGCCTAAACAGCATCTTTTAAGAAATTATCAAGGAGGGCGGAGCCAAGATGGCAGAGTAGAAAGATGCATATACTCTAGTGCTTCCCCCACAGCCCACAAAATACCTGTAAAAAACGACTCTCAACAAATTCTAGAGCAGCAGAAGCCACAGAACAACACAGTAAAAGAGGTTTCCAGCCAAAGGTAACCTGGAAAGCTGGCAGGAAAGGTCTATTTCACATGACTCTGAGCTGAGCAGAGCATAGTCCTGGCCATGCAGCACTGGGAGGAACAGGATCTGAACAGACCTCCAGACAGAGTTTCTATCAGCGAAGGTCCCAGATACCTCAACCCACAAGCAACAAAGAAAGCTCCAAAGGTCAGTGTGGGAAGGCTTTCCTAGCAGGGCGAGAGGGGAACGGGGTTCCTGACAGCAGCAACAGCAGTAGCAGACAGCAGGCAGCTATGGTGACCGGGAAGCAACCTGGGTCCATTGTCCAGGCAGTTCAGCTTAAAGCCTCTGGCAGTAGGGAACAGCTGATCTAAACCTCAGCCCTCAGTGACAGTCTGCTCTCACCCAAAGCCTCAGGGGAATCGAGCAGCTGAGTCCAATATCAGCCTTGAACATGATATTGGGGAGAGAAGGGGCAATAGGGCCATCCTCTTGACAAAGGATTCAGAAGTCAAGTAACTGGCTGGGAAAATGCCCAAAAAAGGAAAAAAAATAAGATCATAGAAGTTTACTTTCTTGGTGAACAGGTGTCTCCTCCCATCCTTTCAGATGAGGAAGAACAAGGCATGTTGTCACAGGAAGTCAAGGCCCCTGCCTCCGGGACTTCCAAAGTGAACTTAAACGGGGCTCAGGCAATAGAAGAGCTCAAAAAGCAAGTTAGCAGCTTGCTAAAGGAGAACTAAAAAAATGCTGAGGAAAATAACACTTTAAAAAGAGGCTAACTCAATTGGAAAAAGAGGTCCAAAAACCAATGAGGAGAAGGAGGCTTTAAAAAGCAGAATTAGCCAAATGGAAGAAAGGGTTCAAAAGCTCACCGAACAAAACAGTTCTTTAAAAGAGAGAATTGAATTCAGGGAAGCTAATGAAACAATTCAAGTATTGTGGAAATACAATCAGGATAACACAGGATCTGGCAGCTTCAATATTAAGGGATCAAAGGGCTGGGGACAGGATATTCCAGAAGTCAAAGGAACTGGAATTAAAACCAAGAATCACCTACTCAGCAAAACTGAGTATAATACTTCAAGGGAATAAATGGTCATTCAATAATGTAGAGGACTTTCAAGCATTCATGATGAAAAGACCAGAACTGAAGAAAAAATATGACTTTCAAACAGAAGAACCAAGAGAAGCATGAAGAGGTAAACAGGAAAGAGAAATCATAAAAGATTTTCTAAAGCTGAACTGTTTACATTCCCACATGGAAAGAAAATATTTGTAACTCTTGAGACTTTTCTCAGTATTTCGGTAGGTAGAGGGATTGTACATACACACACACACACACACACACACACACATACACACACATAGAGAGTACAGGGTGTGTTGAATCAGAAGAGATGATATCCACAAAAAAAAAATAAAATAAAAATTAAGGGGTGAGGGAGGAAAATGCTGGGAGGAGAAAGGGAAAAATGGAATGGGGAAGGCTATAACTCATAAAAGAGATAAAAATCTTGTTCAGTGGAGAAGAAAAGGGAGAAGGGGAGAGGGGAAAAGTGAAGCTACTCTCTCCACATATGGCTTAAGGAGGGAATAACATGCTCACTAAATTTGGTATGAAAATCTATCTTACACTACAGGAAAGTAGGGGAGGAGGCAACAAGTGGGGTGAGGGGAATGACAGAAAGGAGGGCAAATGGGAGAAGGGAGTAACTAGAAATAAACATTTTTGGGAAGGGACAATGTCAAATGAGGGAATAAAAAAACAAGGGGAAATAGAGTGGGATAGAGGGCAATATAATTAGTATTACACAACATGATTATTATGGAAGTTGCTTGCAAAACTATACATATTTAGTCTATATTGAATTGCTTGCCTTCTCAGTGGGACTGGGGAGGGAGAGAAGTTAGAATTCAAAGTATTAGAAATGAATGTTGAGAAGTATTATTGCATATAACTGGGAAATAAGAAAAACAGGTAATGGGGTATAGAAATGTATATTGCCCTACAAGAAAAGAGAGATGGGGATAAGGGAAGGGTGGGGTATGATAGAAGGGAGGGTACATTGAGGGAAGGAGTAATCAGAATGCAAGGTATTAGGGGCTTGGGGGAGGGAAGAGATGGGGAGAAAAATTGGACATGTTACAAAGTGATGTAAAAGCAATTAGTATTAAAACAATTGACTGAATTAATTACCGAGAATAAATCAGAGTCATCTTTAGTTTGGGGAAAAGAATTTTAGTCTAAAGTTTCCTATAGCAGGTAACCTGGGGTAAAATTTGGCATTGATGGAAAAGTTAAGGTTTTAACTAAGGTTTAGTTAAACCTTTAATTAAGGTTTAATGATTGTTATTTAATCAGGAACTAGAACAGGTATAGAAAGGCATGTAAGCCACTTAAGACTTGCCTCAAAAGATGTTCCTTAGCCAAAGTGAAATTATAATCATATTTGAAACCTGGTTATTGGAACTTGCTATTTTAAGATTCTATGGGACTATTAACTGACTGTTCTTCTGAGTCTAACTCTAGGTGTAGATAGCAAGAAAGGTGGTCTGAGCCTCTAATCCATGATGCCAGTAAGCCTGTGAGATGCTGGTATGAAATGCAAAAGGTGATCTCATGGGAAGGGTGGGAGAGCAGCTGTTCAGCCTGGGCTGAGGTAGGATTCTCCTGACTCAATTTCCCCACTGACACCTGGCAGACTTTAAGCCTGACTGAATGCAAGCTGGCAATTTACTCCTGCCTGGAACTTACATGAAGTTGGGGAAATATTGTTTCCCTGCAATATCCCTACTGTTAGTGGCAATTTTCTATAGTCAAAAAGTTTGTAAGCTTAATACCAGATCCATTAAACTATAGATTGTTGGTAGGGGAACATCTGAGGTTAAGTCTAAAATTAAGCTATCAGGCTTAGGACTTTAGACCAACAACAATAAGTTAGGGTCCTTTAATTCTTAGTAATAGTGTAGAGGCAATTAGGTCAAAGGCTTGTAAAGTTAGCTTACATAGTTACTATTTGTGTCAGTTGGTTAATGTTAAATAAAAATTCGTTGGTGATCTATATTGTAAATACTTTAAAAGAAATATCACCTGACCAAAAATTGGAATAGTTTTATGAGACATGAACTGTGTTAAAAATAAAAAAGAAAGAAATTATCAAGAAAAACTGCCCTAATATCCTAGAACCAGAGGGTAAAATAATCATTTAAAGAATCCACTGATCACCTCCTGAAAGAGATCCCAAAATCAAAACTCCAAGGAATATTATAGCCAAATTCCAGAATTATCAGATCAAGGAGAAAATACTGTAAGTAGCTAGAAAGAAAGAATTAAAGTATCATGTAACCACACTCAGGATTACACAGGACCTAGAGGATTCTACATTAAAGGATCAGAGGGCCTAGAATATGATATCCCATAAGGCAAAGGAACTTGGATCACAACCAAGGATCAACTACTCAGAAAAAGTAGCACCATTTTTCAGGGGAGGAGATAGACATTCAATAAAATAGGCACCTTCCAAACCTTCCTGATGAAAAGACCAGAGCTCAACAGAAAATTAAATCTTCAAATACAAGATGTAAGAGAGGCATAAAAAAGGTAAACAGGAAAGAAAAAATAGAACACACTCTTCAATAAGGGTAAACTGTTTTATCCCTAATGGGAAGATTATACTTGTAACTCTAGAGAACTGTATTATTATTATGACACTTAGAAGGGGTATACATAGAGGTTGTAGTATAAGTTGACTTTGATGTGATGATAAAAAAAATTAAGGGGTAAAAAAAGGATTGAACTAGGAGAAAAGGTAAGAAAGAGACAGAAAAGGGTAAATTACATCACACAAAATGGCACAAAGACCTCTAATAGTAGAGAGAAAGTAGGAAGGGAGGCAAGCATTGTTTGAACCTTACTCTCATCAGATTTGGCTCAAAGAGGGAATAACACATAAATTCATTTGGGTACAGAAATTTTTCTTATCCTACAGGAAGAAGGAGAGGTAAGGAGAAAAAAAGGAGAGGAGCTGATAGAAGGGAGGGCAGATTAAGAAAAGTCATGGTCAGAAGCAAAACACTAGTGAAGAGCAAAAAGGAGAAAGGAAAACATAAACGTGGGGAAATGGGATGGAGAGAAAGACACAGTCAGAAATCATAACTCTGAATGTGAATTGAATGAACTCTTCCATAAACTGAAAGAACCCATACTCTTTAAGAGATGTTGTGAGTTTCAGGAAGAAATCGACAGTAAAACTATACCTTCCCCTCACAGAACCAGATAAATCTAACCACAAAACAAACAAGAAAAAAGTTAGAGAGGTGAATAGAATTTTTAAAAAGTTAGATATGGTAGACATTTAGAGAAAACTGAATGGGGATAGAAAAGAATGTATTCTTTCTTAGCAGTACATGGCATCTACACAAAAACTGACCATGTATTAGGGTATAAAAATCTCACAATCCTATGCAGAAAAGCAGAACTATTAAATGCATCCTTTTCAGATCATGATGTAATAAAAAGGACATGTAATAAAGGGCCAAGGAAAGACAGATCAAAAATTAAGTGGAAACTAAATAATCTAATCCTAAAGAATGAATGGGTCAAACAACAAATGATAAAAATAATCAACAACATCCAAGAGAATGACAATAATGAAACAATATACCAAAACTTATGGGACGCAGCCAAAGCAGTTTTTAGGGTAAATTTTATATCTCTAAATGTTTACATGAATAGAATAAAGAAAAAGGACATTAATGAACTGGGCATGCAACTAAATAAGCTAGAAAAAGAACAAATTTAAAATCCCCAATTAAATACCAATTTAGAAATACTGAAAATAAAGAAGAGATTGAAATTGAGAACTGGTTCTATTTTAAAAAAAACAACAATAGATAAATCTTTGGGTAATTTGATTAAACTAGAAAGAAGAAAACAAAATTACCAGTATCAAAAATGATACTAATGAAGAGGAAAACAATTATTAAGTTCTATTTTGGCCCACTATATGCCAATAAATCTGATGATCTTAGTGAAATGGATGAATATTTACAAAAATATACGTTGCCCAGATTAATAGAACAGGAAATAAAATACTTAAACCCATTTCAGAATAAGAAATTGAACAAGCCATCAATGAACTCCCTAAGAAAAAAATCTCGAGTCAGATGAATTTGCAAGTGAATTCTACTAAACATTTAGAGACCTAATTAATTCCAATACTCTATAAACTATTTGGGAAAACAGGTGAAGCAGTTCTATCCAATCCTTTTTTATGATACAAATGTGGTACAGATACGTAAATGGAGAAGAGCCAAAACAGAGGATGAAAATTATAGAACAATTTCCCTAATTTATATAGATGCAAAACTTTTAAATAAAATACCAGCAAAGAGATTGCAGCAGTACATCACAAGCATCATACACTATGATCTGGTAGGATTTATGCCAGGAATGCAGGGCTGGCTCAATATGAGGAACACTATCAGTATAATTGACCATATCAATAACAAAATTAACACAAATCATAGGATTATTTCAACAGATGCAGAAAAAGCTTTTAAAAATATATAGCACCCATTCATATTAAAAACATTAGACAGCATAGAAATAAATGGAGTTTTTCTTAAAATAAGTGGCATTATCAAAAACCATCAGCAAGCATTATATGTAATAGGGATAAACTAGAAGCATTTCCAATCAGGTCAGGAGTGAAACAACAATGCCCATTATCACCACTGTTCTTCAATATTGTACTAGAATTGTTAGCTTTAGCAATAAGAGAAGAAAAAGAAATACAAGGAATTAGAATAGGCAAAGAAGAAACAAAGTTATCACTCTCTACAGATGTCATGATGGTATACTTAAGAGAATCCAGTAAAAAAACTACTTGAAATAATTAACAACTTTAGCAAAGTTGCAAGATACAAAATAAACCCACACAAATCATCATTTCTTTATGTTACTAACAAAGCCCAGCAACAAGTGATAGAAAAAGAAATTCCATTTAAAGTAACTGTAGATAATACAAAATATTTGGAAGTCTACTTGCCAAGATAAACCCAGGAACACAATTACAATATACTTTTCACACAAATAAAGTCAGAACTAAACAATTGGAAAAATATCTGTTGCTCGTGGGTAGACCAGACAGAATAAAAAATATAATTCTACCTAAATTAATTTACTTATTCAGTGCCATACAACCAAAAACTTATTTGACAGAGCTAGAAAAAAATACTAATATTCATCTGCAAGAACAAAAGGTCCAGAATATTAAGGGAATTAATGAAAAGAAATTCAAGGGAAGGTGGCCTAGCCATACCACATCTAAAATACTGGCTAAGAAATAGAGTGGTGGATCAGTGGAATAAGTTAGGTTCAAAAGACACAGTGGTCAATGATTATAGTAGTCTACTGTTTGATAAACACAAAGATTTCAGTTTCTAGGATAACAACTCACTATTTGACAAAAACTACTCGGAAAAAATTAGTATGGCAAAAAATAGGCACAGACCAACATCTTACACCATATATGAATATAAGGTCAATGTGGGTACATGAATTAGACAAAGGATGACACTATGAGCAAATTAGGAGAGCTTTGGAATAGTTTACCTGTCAGATCTATAGAGAAGGGAAGACTTTCTTACCAAACGAGACAGAGAACACTATGAAAAGCAAAATGGATAATATTGATTACATTAAATTAAAAAGCTTTTCCACAATCAAAGCCAGTGCAACCAAGAATTGAAGGAAATAAGAAAATTGAGAACAATTTTTATAGCCAATGTCACTGATAAAGATGCCTTACTTCTAAAATATATAGAGAACTAAATCCAATTTACAAGAATACAAGTCATTGCCCCCAACTGATAAATGGTCAAAGCATATGAACAGGCAGTTTTCAGATGAAGAAATTAAATCTATCTATAATCATATGAAAAAATGCTCTAAATCACTACTGACTAGAGAAATATAAATTAAAACACCTCTGAGGTACCCCCTCATACATATCAGATTAGCTAATATGACAAAAGAGAAAAATAATAAATGTTGGAGATGATAAGGGAAAACTGGAGCACTAATGCATTGTCAGTAGACATATAAACTGATCTAACCATTCTGGAGAGCAATTTAGAATTATGCCCAAAGGACTGTGAAACTGCATAACCTTTGATCCAGCAATACCACTACTAGGTCCATCTCCCAAAGAGATCATAAAAATAGGAAAAGGACCCACAAAAATATTTATAATAGCTCTTTTTTGCGGTGGCAAAGAATTGGGAATTAAGGGGATGCCCATCAGCTGGGGAATGGCTGAACGAGTTGTGGAATATAAATGTAATGGAATACTATTGTGCTATAAGAAATGATGAGTAGGCTAAGTTCAGAAAAATCTGGAAAGACTAAAATGAACTGATGCTGAATGAAGCGAGCAGAACTAGGAGAACACTGTACACAATAGCAGCAACATGATGCAAAAATGTTATCTACATCCAGAGAAAGAACTATGGGGTATGAATGTAGATCAAAGCCAACTATTTTCTTTTTTTGTGATTTTTCCCTTTTGTTCTGACTCTTCTTTCACAACATGACTAATGTAGAAATGTTTAACGTGACTGTACATGTATTACCTTTATCAGATTGCTTGCTGTCTTGGGGGAGGGGAAGGAAGAGGGAGAAACATTTGGAACTCAAAATCTTATAAAGGTCAATGTTGAAAACTATCTTTACATATAACTGGAAAAAATAAAGTACTATGAAATAGGAAGGAGAAAGAATAGCAAGTTATGCATAGTAAATCTGCAGTTTTATGTACAGTCATTTTTTATTGAATTATGCTATGGAAATGCTTGTTTTATTCCACAAATTAAAAATAGTTAAAACTTTAAAATTTCCTATACTTAAATAATTTAAGTACACTTTAAATAGTTCCTATTCTCATTTTTTATACACTGAACTGAAAGATACATGAACAAAATTGGATTTTGTCCATTTGATTGGAGTTAGGGAGGAACAGATCTAAAATTCATGTTATATTAGGGTTTTTTTTTTTGTAAAATGGTAACATATGATTTACCCCATTTATATGTTATAGCAAAACTCTACTATAATTTTACAATTACTAAGACCATTTTCAAATCTAACTTATAAAAAGTAAAATAAAAAGACTGGGTCAAACATAAATATATGCCAGGTTGTGTTAATTCTAACCACTACCAGTTCACTTTTTCTGCCTCAGCTGAAAAAAATTCTACATAGTATTAGCACTTAATGAAGCTTATTCCAAACAATTGTTTAAAAAAATCCCATCTCAGCAGAAAAAAAGAAAACATCTTTCTAAAGAGCTCAAACAATATCATAAATACACTTTACAAAAATGTAACATGAAACTTACTTCCCAATTTGAGGTTTTTGAAAAATCTCAAAATAACTATGCTTTCTATATGTTCCATCTGGGCTCCAGGTATTATGCACAAACAAAGGGAAATCTCACTGAGATCATTCAAATCTCAAGTTCATATACATTTTACCACCTGGTATATATTAATCTCTTCTTGGTATTAGATTTCATGCAGTAAAATAATTGCTTGCAGATTTTATACTAAAATTCCTTTAGATATCAAAATGTGCAACTTCCAAGTTCAAAATTACTTTGCCTCACAAAAGATAATATTCCTTCACACTAAAATCTGAGAGTTTTATCAAAAAGACTGATTAATCTGAAATCTTTCATTTCCAGCATGATTCTTAAAGTCTATCACGTAATCATAAATTCTGAAAGCCAAAAACTTTAGTACCACTGCAGAGGAAAACTGGAAACAAAGTGCCACAAACTAGAAAAACTAAAGAGCATAATTGACTTAAATATTTTACAAGAAAATCCATTAATTCAGTAACAATTTTAAAGAATTTGGAGACAAAATACCTACAGCCAGAATCTCCAATACAGATTGAAAATCTGAATTATACCAACACTAAACTTTGACAAATTCATGTTTTCATTTGTACTATTTTATTCATTTTGCATTTTTTCCAAAAGCTTCTCTGATCAATCCCGCAGTGTCTTAACCCTGAAAAATTCAAGAAATACAGTGTTCCAAAAAAAAGGGGTAGAGAAGAGGAGAAACAAATATTTCCTGCACACAGAAACTTTTTTGGAACATTCCAGTGGTCAATCAGTGCAAGATCTTAATCATCCCCTTCCCTGCCCCCACCAAAAAAACAAAAAAGTCCAGTTCATATTACAAGTACGCTGCTTGGCCACAGGCAGCTGGGGGCTCAGTGGATAGAACTGTTCCTTCACAGGGTTGGAGCACACAGTGGGAGTTATGTAAAAGTTTAGTCTCCTCAGAGAAGATAGTCAGCATAAGTCTAGTCAATTTTCCAAAGGTGTGTTTTTATGTGAAATACGAATTTAACATCTGTAAAATATACTGACATCATCCAGATATCATATTTCTCACAGACATTTATAATATTCTGCCCTATACTTTATTGCCCAAACCACAAAGGCTTAAATTTCTACCGAATTTTAAACATGAGGGCCACAGTCAAATCATCTGTCTTTTTTCTGTTCCTTTTCCTCACCACTCTTTTAGGAAGGCTTTAAAAGGACTTGATGGCTATTTAAAAATATTTTCTTCAAAATTCTCAGAAGTCCTATTTTGAAAAACTCTACACTGTTTACTGCCACTGAATGCAAATGTATGATCCTATTTTAAAACAAACAAATAATAGACATATATCTCAAAATAACCATGCTTTCTGAGGGGAAAAAAAGTTTCCCCACAGAAAGTTTTGAGGCAGTGAAATATCAGCTTGCTGAAATCACTGAAAGGAAATGACTAACATTCTTGGAAAATGAAGCCACTGGCAGCTTTCTCCAACATAATCCCTAAAACTCTGCCCTGTGGCAAAAGAGTATTTTGTGTATAAATAAATAAATTTAGATAGATTCTTTCAAAGCTAATAAATAAAATATCTGGGGTTCTCCCAGAAAGGCTATTAGGATTATATCTAATACAGAGGAAATCCCAAGAAGACATGACATTTACTGTGCATTCTGAGATCAGATTCAGAACCAATGGAAGACAGAACCTTAAATTTAAACGCCATGACAAATTTTTGATGGTTTATTATGGTTTCCTCTAGCATTGTGAAACAATAAATTCGCTGGTTCCATTGGACACCAGAAGAAAACAAAGGATTTTGTGATATGTTATTAAATCCAAACACATCCTTGGGGAGGCGAGGGCGGCAAAAACAAAGAAAGTTGAGGAAGTCCAGGGACCAGAGTCTACTGAGACCATATCACACGTGAGTGACTTGAAAAACTGTGGCTCTTCATTTCAGGAGTAAAATATGCTTTTGCAGGGCAGTTTTTCCACCAATTCATAGCTTCCAAACAAAAATCCACTATTAACATATTCCATGGCAGAGACTTAACTCTTACTTCTGCGCAGAACACATGACTTCAATGCACTCTTTCATCCTGCTAGACAATTTCACACAAATGGAAACATTGGCTACCTCACTAGTAAATTACTCTAATTCCTGCCATGTCAATTTCCGAAAGCACCCATCTGTAAGGTGCTACAGGGTCCTCGGCCTCCACACGTGCAGTCCTGCTGACTCGGGCGATCCTGGCTCTCTCCAACACTCAGCATCAGCTCCGTAGGGTGCGGGTTATTACCCCGAGGAAGACCCACGGCTTAGCTACATCCCAACACCCACCTCCAGGTCCCTCAAACTAGGCAGAGCAGCTTTCGGGAGAAGCAGCTCCCTTGCAACAACTTTAAAGAGCTGCCTCCCCGCTGGGAATACCAAGGCAAGTGACAGTTTGGGGTTCCTCCCACATGTGGCAGCCCCTTCCCCCCATCTTCCAGTTCCAGGACTGTGGTCGGTATAAACTAGGCTGTTGGAGCGCCCAGCGGGACATGGTTAATATGTTTTTCGTGAGCCCAGAGAACCCGGGAAGGGAAGGAGGAGGGAAGGAAAAGCGGGGGCGGGAACGCGGAGTTGAAAGGAGGCAGCGACCAAGCAATAAATAGAGCCTCATTTCTTGAAGGTAGCAAGTCACCAGCACCGCCTGCCTCCAGCAACCTCACCCCACTCCTAGGACTTAGGCACAAGGCTAATGCATCCTCCAGTCCCAGGGATTTGCTGGGAGCAGCGAATTTGTAAACGGCAAAACGACCCTAAAAGCCAAAGGGTGGAGGGGAGGGAAAACAAGGGTGGAGGAGAAAAAGAGACGAGATATTTCTTCGTCTGAGGCCCGCCAGCTTTTTCCACTTTGAAGCACCCCCTCCCCCCTCCCCAACCCTCAAAGCCCTGCTCTACCGCGTCTGCCAGGGGAGCCAAACCAGAAACTGTGTGGGGCCCATCGGGGCTCGGACTGAAACACCGCCGGACTTTCCCCCACCCCCATTGCGGGGCACAGGCTTCCACCTCCCCTACCTTAAATAAATTCGAAGACAGGAGGCATCAGAAACTCCTTTCGCTCCTCTCTGCCCAGGGCTTTCCTCCACCTCCTCCCCGTCTCAGTCTCCTCCGCCTTTAGCCTTGGTAGCGATCGCCCCGCTTCCGTCCCGCCCCTAGTCCCTCCTCTTCCACGTCCTCTCCCTCAACTCGTCACTAGGTGGCCGCCGAGCTACATGGGAGCTCCTCGGGGGACCGGCACGTGGACGCCCGCCAGCCCCGCCCCCGGGACCGTACCAAGTGCCTTCTAAGGGGGAAAACCTGAGGCACAGAAGAAAGGAGAAGGACGTCTAAGCTTTAGTCAACGATGGATCCTACATCCTGAGTATAACCACAAGCTTGTAACTCTTCAGAAATATGCGATACTTGTAACATAAGGAATATTCCTCACTTTAACAGAAAAATCCTTGGTATCGCCCCCCTTCTCCTAGATAGAGCCTCCCTCTTTCTCCTTAAATATGAGTTTGGTTTGGGAGATGTATGTGGGGCTGCATGCTTGGCTGCTTGTTTGTCTAATTCCACGAAATTAGAGGTGATAACTCAGAGGAAGTAGCAAAGGAGGACTCTGTGCCTCCCACAGTTATGATACTGCAACAACCATCTTTACAAAGCGGGCCTTTTGAGTATTGTAAAGTATGTGTCTGTAAAAATTGAACGCATCTCCCATTGCTATCTGGAGGACAGAAGTGATATTTTAGGTATTTTAAATGCCTTGTCCCGCTCTACTAGTCATCAAATGGTTCAGGGTAGCTTGAGGAAATTCAAAGACTGGTAATGTTTAGGGGTGAAGTCTCCTTGAGGAGCAGGGACACTGGAAAAGAAGAATTTCTCTGTAATTAATCTCCTATTTTTAAGTTTTCTTTCCATTAGGATGTCAGCTCCTTGAATGCAGGTGCTTGAATCTCTCTCTCTCTCCCTCTCTCCCTCTCTCCCTCCTCTTTAAATCCCAGCGCTCAGTGCAGAGACTGACAGCAATAAGAACTTACTGATTGATAACTACATTAGATCTGATCATGTCTGTAACTGTAAGGAAGTAGTGAAGAAAGTGGACAAATGAAAGACAAGCTAAGAATGGAGGTGAGTGGATATCTAGAATTACTCCATCCTTGCCTTACCCTCAAGTATGATCACTCAACATTAACAACTGTAGCTCCAACCACTTACTTTCCTACTCTCCTAGCTCTTCTTCCTTTCTTGTCATTCTGCATCTGACCTAGTCCAGGTCCTAGTGGACCCATAGACAATGGAAATCAAAACCCCTCAAGATGAGGCCTTCGCAGAGGACATCAATGGGAGTGATGACTCAGGAGGAAAAAGTGAGGTTGGGGACTTTGCACATCTCTCACTCAAAACAAAGTCAAGTGTAAGTCGTGTCATCATTTCTCTGATGACATGGTCTTCAAAAAAACAGAAGGAAGAACACAACAACACACACAATGGGAGTGAATCAAGAGAAGGATGCAAAGATAAATTATGTTGAATAGGAAACAATTAAAACTTTAAAAATTAACTTTAAAAATCATACTGCTTTTCTTTTTTGGAGGGAGTTACACAAAAATCATTAAAACCCACCAATATTAATTGCCATTCAGTCCATTTCAACATACCTTTTAAAAATATTTGCTGAAGGCACTTGCACAGTATTGGGCCTCCCTTTCCCTCCCTCCCCCAAAAATACAAAAAAAATCAACACAAACCATTTAAGTTTACATTCTATTGGGAAATACACAGAGGCAAGATAAGTAAATGAAAGATCATTTGAGGAGGGAGGGAGCTAACAACAAGGAAAAATTCCTTTGGGAGCCAAGTAAGCCTTGAAGAAATCAAAAACCTCCCAGTGGAGAAGTGAGGCAGCCCAAACCAAGCTTGGGACTGCAGACACTACAAGTAGACCAGTTTGACTGGAATGTAGAGTACATGAAAGGGAGTAATGAAATAAGGCTGAAAGATAAGTTGTAACCAGATGGTGCAGAACTTTAAATACCACAATATTTTAAATATAAATGTATTTTACTCTGGAGGCAATAGGTAGCCACTGGAGATTGATGAACAGGGAAATGACTAAGTCAGACTGTACATGCCCACATACCTTGTTCATTTAGCAAAAGATTAAGAGCATACAGTGTCTATTTCCCTGTCCAAACAATCACAAAATTAAAGGCTAAGAAAAACATTTTAAATAGATAGGATGTGGAAAGATGCTATCCACCTCCAGAGAGAGAACTAATGAACTCTGAATACAGAGTGAAGCATAATTTTTAAAAATTTTATTTTTGCTTTATTTTGCTTCTGGTGGGTTTTTTTTTTTTTTTGCAACAATGGCTAATATAGAAATGTTTTGCATGATTTCATATGTATAATCAATATTAAATTTTCTCAAAGAGAGGAAGGAGGGAGATAATTTGGAGCTCACAATTTTTTTGGCCTGAAGGAGCTTACAATTTAATGGGGAAGACAGCATGCTAACAAATATATACAAAGCAAATTACATCCAGGATAAATATGAAATAATTAATAGAAGGAAAGTACTAGAAAAGGATTGAGGAAGGCTTCCTTAGAAGATGAGATTTTAGTTGGGACTTAAAGGAAATCTGGGTGGTCACTAGTTCAAGTGGAGGAGGAAGAGCATTCCAGGCATGAAGGATGGTCAGAGTGAATGCCTGGAGTTGAGAAATGGATAATTTTCTTGTTGGAACAGCCAGAAAGCCAGTATAACTAGATTGAACAGTACTTGTTGGGGAGTGTTAGAAGTGAGCCCATCTAACAAGCCTCCAACAATGGGAGCTCACAATTTTTAAAAATGAGTATTATGAAAAATATTTTACATTTAATTGGAAAATATTTTACATAATAAATCAAAATAATTTAAAGAAAAGAAATGATAGAACTTCCGAGATGGTGAATTAGTCACTTTCTCCAAAACTGTTTTATCTTCCAAATAACATAAAATAAAGTCCAACTAAGGCAACAGGAACACACACACACACAAATACACACATGCACACGTGCACATACACACAGAGAGAAATGATGTACCAGAGTTTGTTGTTATTGTTCAGTCATTTTCAATTGTGTCCAATTCTTCATGGTTCCATTTGGGATTTTCTTGGCAAAGATACTGAGAGGTTTGCCATTTTTTTCTCCAGATCATTTCACAGATGAGGAAACAGAGACAAACAGAGTGAAGTGAAGTCACTTCACCTGGGCACTCCAGAGTCACACAGTAAGTGTCTGAGGCCAGATTTGAAATCAGAAAGATGAACTTTCCTGACTCCCAGCTGCTGCAAAATGAAGAGTAACTGTAGCCAAATGCATAAGAAAAAGAAGACAAGAGAACCCAGATAAGGTAAAATCCTGATGAATAAACACTGATATGATAGGACCAAGGTTCCTATTTCTTTGCACTAGGAATTTGTCTTCTAATTAAATGTTTTTTTTAAAAGTAAGAAAAAAGGAAATAGTTTTTCTAAAAAGGCAACAAAGCTATCCCAGGGATTTGATTAGCCCCTGACTCCTTTTTTATAGGTTTCTGGCTCCCAAAAGGCAAAAAGCTACACCTATGTGGGGATTCTTCTAGAAAAGCTATGTACCTTGATTCATATACGTATACATGTATGTATGTGTATACATATGTGTACCCATCCCCCCACACATATGTACACATATACATACTTGCTGAATTAACTGTCCAATAATTTCTAAGTACCTCATTTTGTCCCAACATTGAACCTAAATTAATAGGGTTCTAGCATTAGGTAAACTCCTAACACCAACATTTGGCAAAGTTGGTAGGTGATCAGGAAGAGATGATCTGGCAGCATGGCTCACATCACAATTGAGTTGGGGGAAGGGCACTGCAAATGCAGAGGACAAGTTGATCAAATGGTGAGACACTGCATAACTCCCTAGCAAAAGAGTCCTTTTGATGCTCCAGCATTAATTGTTGACTACCCTGGAGAAGTTTAACTAGTTTGGAATATGATATTCTGAAAGGCAAAGCAGCTTAGATTGCAATTCGTGATCAACTACCCAGCAAAACTGAGCATAATCTTCCAGGGGAGGAGATGGACATTCAAGAAAATAGGGGACTTTACATCATTTCTGATGAAAAAACCAGAGGTGAATAGAAAATTCAATTTTCAAATACAAAATTCAAGCGGCATAAAAAGGTAAACAGGAAAGGAAAAAAATGTTATTCAATAAGGTTAAACTGTTTATATCCCTACAAGGGAAGATGATACTTGTAACTCTTGAGAACTATATCTTTATTAAGGCATTTAGAAAGGATATACACAGAGAGAGGGTGTGGGTATGAGTTGATTTTGATGTGATGATAAAAAAAATAAAGGGTGAAAAAGAGGATTGGACAGGGAGAAGAGGAAGGGGGAGGCAGAATGGGGTAAATTATATCACTGTCTATTGCAGTGAAGGGAAAGAAGAGAGGGGAGCAAGCATTATTAGAACCTTACTTTCAGTGGATTTGACTCAAAGAGGGAATAACATACACATTCAGTCAGTTATAGAAATCTATCTTGCTCTATAAGGAAGTAGGAGTAGAAAGAGGAAAGAAAAGGAAGGGGCAGATAGAAGAGAGAGCAGAAGGTAGCTAAGAAGTAGTGGAGGAAAGGGGAAAGAAAAGAGGGGAGTTGATAGAAGAGAGGGCAGATTGAAGGAGGTGGCAGTCAAAAGCAAAACTCTAGTGAGGAGAGAAAGGGAGAAAGGAGAGAGAAAAACATAAACGGGGGAAAATAGGATAGAGATAAAGGCACAGTAATCATAAATGGGAATAGGATAAGCTCATAAAATGGAAACAGATAACAGGGTGGATTAAAAAGCATAATCCAACAATATATTGTTTACAAGAAACACATGTGGAGTAGAGAAACACACAAAGAGTGAAGGTAAAATGTTGGAGCAGAATCTATTATGCTTCAGTTGCAGTAAAAAATGCAGGGGTAACAATCCTAGACACAAAGCAAAAGCAAAAATTAGTTCTAATTAAGAGATAAGGAAGGAAACTAAATCTTGCTAAAAGGTACCATAGACAATGAAGTAATATCAATATTAAATATATATGCACCAGGTAGTATCACATCCCAATACTTAGAGGAGAAGTTAAGTGAGTTACAGGAAGAAATAGACAAAAAAACTATACCAGTAGGGGACCTCAACCTTCCTCTCTAAGAACTAGATAAATCTAACCACAAAATAAACAAGAAAGAAAGAAGTCAAGGAGGTGAATAGAATTTTAGAAAAGTTAGATATGACAGATGTTTGGAGAAAATTGAATGGGTATAGAAAGGAATATACCTTTTTCTTAGTGATACATGGCATCTACACAAAAATTGACCATGTATTAGAGTATGAAAACCTTGCAATTCAATGCAGAAAGTCAGAATTATTAAATGCATCCTTTTCAGATCATGATGCAATAAAAATGACATGAAATAAAGAGTTATGGAAAGATAGACTAAAAATTCATTGGAAACTAAATAATCTAATTCTGAAGAAGCAGTGGATCAAACAACAAATCATAGAAACAATTAATAAAGAGAATGACAACAATTAAATAACATAGTAAAACTTATAGGATGCAGCAAAAGCAGTTCTTAGGGAAAATTTTATATCTCTAATGAATAAATAGAGAATGAGGAGATTGATGAATTGGGCATGCAACTGAAAAAAAACTAAAAAAAAAATTCATATTCTCCAATTGAATACTAAATTAGAAATTCTGAAAAACCAAGTGACACTAACAAAATTGAAATTAAGAAAACTATTGAACTAATGCATAAAACTAAGATTTAGTTTTATGAAAAAAAAACAATAAAATAGATAAACATTTGGTTTAAAAAAGAAAGAAAACCAAATTACCAGTATCAAGAATGAAAAAAACAAATTCACCACGAATGAAAAGGAAATTTAAAAAATAATTAGGAGCTATTTTACTCAACTGTATGGCAATAAATCTGATAATCTAAGTGAAGTGGATGAATACAAAAAAATGTAAATTGCCCAGATTAACATAAGAGGAAATAAAATACTTAAATAAACACATTTCAGAAAAAGAAATTGAAAAAGCCATCAATGAACTCCCTAAGAAAAAATCTCCAGGGCCAGATGGATTTATAAGTGACATTTTGTATCACCAAGGCAATATTCACCTCACCAGCAGCAACTATAATTATACCAGCATAGTTCTGAATTGCAAAGTATAACAGACTCTTCATATAGAAGGCAGAGGAAAAACATTTATTCAGACACCAGAAAGCCAAATCCCAACACCAGAAAACCAAATGCATCATAGTAACCAAGGAGTCAACACACATTCATACTTCAGGGGACAAAGCCATTTCCAAGCCTTCCCCCATCTACCCTCTGGGGCCTTTCTACAAGCAAACACTCAGAAGACTAGCTGTGCCTACCTGCCTGCATTCTCTCTCCTCTGCCCTAACTACTCTCACCAGCTTCCTCCCAGTTCTGCTCCACTCTTCCTATTCTACTCATTCAGCAATCTCCTCCCACCACATGTGACTTAGGTTTCCATGTGATTTAAACAGGTCACATGGGCTTATTAATGAATGGGAAAGATCTTCCCATTTAAATTACCATTATATTTGGACCCAAGATCTTTTCTATTCATTACATAGGTCAGTGGGGAGACTGGTATCAACAGAACTATAATAGGAATAACAGAAAATAAGCATATAAAGCAATGTATTAGGCAACTGGTGTCAACAGAAATTTACAACAATATAACAGGGATCACACAAAATAAGTGCATAAAATAATATCTTAGGTTGGGGCTTAAGCACAAACACCCCATCACTCCCCCCTAGAATGAATGGAACCTAAAATATTGGGATAAGGGATGAAGGTCTCTTCTTGTATAGCTACTTCCACAAGGTGGAGGGTACTAAGTCTACAAAAAACAAATCTAGCAAACGAGTTTGACAGACAAAAAGCTAAAAAGAAACAAGGAGACAATAACCAGAAGCAAGGTAGGTAGGGTCAGCCATGTTTCTGGAGTCAATGAATCCACTATCATAGCTTCATTCATGGTAAAATATATGAATTAAGGGTACAATTTGGTAATCATCTTCTCCTGAATAAACAACAGTTATGGTATTATCTTTCCCGTGTGCAATAATTTCCACAGCCTTTGGAATATTTTCTGAACTCTGTCCAGGGACTTAACCTTGGGCACTCCTCTTTACCCCTAAGTCATGGCCTACAAAGCTCTCACAAATACTCTTTGTCCCAGTGGTCCCTCCTGTGGCTGCAAACTTCCTCCCTTCCTCCCCTTTATCCTGGAATAGAAACTAGGAACACTACTCTCCTTCAAGTGCCCACAGCCAGCAAAGTTACCATCCCTCTACTATCATATTCACCAGTTCATGCTAGCTCCTTCTCACTGGCCCCTGTCCAGGACCATCTCTGTTTAACTCAGTTATGTCTGGCATCCTGAGACATTAGAGGGTCCTTCAAGCTTCCCTTACTCAGCCCTCAGATAACTCACATTATCTGTGGGGTGAAAGCTCTTGAAACTTCCTCTGGACCCAGCTGCCCCCAGGGCTTATTGTTTCTTGATTTTGTGGAGGTGTCCTAGAGATTTTTGCACTTTACTTGGGTTAAGCCTCCACTCCTGGAGGCTGATTCTTTCCTGAGGCCCTCTCAAGTTGTTTTAGGAAGACCACTGTTACTTGTCTCTACTTTTATTTTTTCTGCCACTCTACATTCACTTTGAAATAATGTTCTGTTTGTGTTTGTGGAGGACAATTTAATTTTCTGACCTACTCTGTCACCTTCCCAGAATCCTCTAAATCATAAACTTTTAACAACCACATAAAAGATTTCTCCAAATTACTGCTAAACGAAATGCAAATTTATTCAGCACTCAGGTGTCACCTCACATTTAGCAAATTGAAAAAGGTATATAAATTGGAATAATTAATGGTGTAGGGGTTTTGACAAAGCTAGTACAGTAGTTGGTAGAGCTATTAATTTGTCCATCTCATCTGTAGAGCACTTTGGAATTAGCCAGGAAAATAGATAAAAAAGTCCATGCATTTTGACCCATAGATCCAGCAAGGAGCCATATACTCCCAAGGATGCGAATGATTTTTTTTTTAAAAAGGTTTCCTACACATTAAGATAGTAGTACATTTTGTAGTGATAAAGAATTGGAAACAAAGCATGTGATATGTGAATGTAAAGGAATATTACCATGTGCTAAGAAACAATGAGTATAGCAAATGAAATGAAGCACAAAAAGGCTAATAAATTTATGCAAAATGAATTAAGCAGAAACAGGAAAACAATATAACAATGAATACAATACAATTAGAAAATAGCAGCAACATAACAAGTGAAACTAACTGCTGTGAAATAATAACAACCATTGTTGGTCCCCAAGAAGAGAAAACCTATACCCCAGCCATTTCCATTCACTTTTTTTGGAAAGAGAGGGAAACTACAGTTGCTTACATTATGGTCAGCAACATTTTAACATGTTTACTCATATGTGTTGTGAACTGTTAAATCTCAGCAATTGATATCTCAGTTGAGTTTTTGGACAATGGAGACTTTATAAAAGGATCAGTACAGTGTCTCTTATGAATAATAAAATTATGACACCAAGGGACACAAACTTAACGCAAAGTAGGTCAAAAGGGAAGTCATTATCAGTTATGGGTCCAGGAGGGGAACAGAATAAACATTTACATATGTTCCAATCACTGTGTTAAGTGCTTTTTACAAATATCTGATTTGAGACTCACAATCATTCTGAAAGCTGCATATTATTTTTACTAATTATTATTATTATCCTCATTTTACGATGAGGAAACTGAGCCAAACAGAAATTAAGTGATTTGTCCAGGATCACACAGCTGGTAAGTAGCAGAGGCCAGATTTGATCTTAGGTGACTCCAGGTCCAGCACACCACCCACTGCCCTACCTTTAAGATTTTATGTAGAAGGTGATACTTCAGCTACATCCTGACAGTGAGATCTCATGATGACGGGGAGGGCAAAAGCAGTGTACATTAAGACGGGATTCACGGGATAGGGCCAAGTTTTGAAGGATTTTAAAAACTAAAAATAATTTTATCCTAGAGTAAACAGGAGTCACTGAAATTTACTAAGAAGAAAAATGACATGGTCAGGTCTTCATAGGATGAAAATCACTTTTTCTGTACTGTAGAGGATGGACTGGAGTAGGAACAGTGGGAAGGGAAACCAGTTTTCTGTGAAAGCAGAGACAAGACATCAGAGGTGAAAGATACAAATGACTGATTAGAGATATGGGGTGAGGGAGAGTGAAGAGTCTAGGATAATACCTAGGTTATGAACCTGGAAAATCTAGGAGAATGACACTGTAACAGAAATGAAGATGTTTAAAAGAATGGTGAGTTTTTGATGGAAAGAAAATGAATCAATTTTTGGACATGTTGCTTTTGAGATGTCTCTGGGACATGCAGTTGTCCAATAGGAAATTGGTGATGTGACAAATTCAAAGAAAATGCTGCTTAGACACACATGTATAGGTATTGTGTGTCATCTGCATAAAGATGCTAATTAAACATGTGAGAGTTAATGGGGTCATCAAGAGAAAGTGCAAAGGAAACTGAAAAGTAGTGGTCAGACAGTGAAGAGGAAAACCAGGAGAGAAAAGTGACTTAAAAACAAAACAGAAACATAAACAAACCCAGAGAAGAGAGAATGTCCAGGAAGAGATACTAGTCAACAAATGCATCAGAAAAATTGAGGAGGGTGAAAAGAATCATCTTCAAAAGAATTGCAAACTCTGAACAATCGTATAAAAATGACCTAGATTACTAATAAAAATGTAAACTAAAACATTTAGTTTTCACTTTATACCTCTATTAAAGATGGTAAGAAATAGAACAAGCAACATTGGAGGAGTTGTGGGAAAGCAGATAGAATGGTAAATTATTTTCAACTATTCTGGAAAACAATTTGAAATTATGGGAGAAGAGTCATTCATCTTATTCCTTCATGCATACTCTAAGTATGATGAAGACAGAAAGTCCCTCTATATTCCAAAATGTTCAGATCAACATGTTTTTTGGAAGCACAGTGGACACACACCAATTAGGGAATAGCTGAACAAACTATGTTATATGAATATATTTATGTTAATTTAGAATTCAGCAAAAAATGAAAAATAGAAGGAATTCAGAGAAACCTAGGATTATTTGTATAAATTGATGCAGAGGGAAATAGACAGAGCCAAAAGAATAAACATAATAATGTATATGGAAAAGTACTAAAAGGAAACCAGACTCTGACTAATCATAATTACTTACCTTTTCCCCAGAAAACAAATGATGAAGAATATATCTTTCTTGGAGGGATTACTTTTTTAATATATCTAAAATTAATATAGCATTTTTTTGAAGGAAGAAAGGAAGAGAAATGGAGAGAGCTATTCCCAATTCATTTTCCTTTGTTGGTTATACAAACTACTTGAACACAAAAAGCAAACAGAAAATAATCCTACTTTAACATTTGGACTACCAAGTATAAATGAAGAGTTTAACATAGGGGAGTTCAGATGAAAATCATTAGCCAACATAAATAGTTTTAACAAACTTTATTGTTACTCCCAAGGGAAGGAGAACAGCTAAAGATAATCCCCACCCTCTAGTCAAAGATTCTGAGCCCTGAAAGAGCTAGTATGATACAAATGGGAGACTGACCAGCAGTGAGGGTATTTTCCAAATTACTTAATAAGGAGTGAGGAATGAGGAGCAAGGAAAAGTAAGGAACTTAACCCTAACTGTATCAATCCTCTTTAGCAAGAAGATTACCCAGGGAAGATTACAAGCACAAACATAGGAGATTTTATTAAAAGATACATGGTCTGGAGAAAAATGATGGAAGAAGTAGCAAGGTGGTTATGATAGCATCAATTGGGTGGTACAAAATTTAGAAATGGATCCTTGGCAACATATTAATGCATTAATGTCTAAAATGGCAAACTCATGTATCAACAGATAAATTCAGATATCAATATGACAGTCTTATTTCTGGGTTTCCCTCTGAAAAAATGAAAAGGAGACTCCCATTACTGCAGAGATATGATCCAACCCTTTGCTACTCTTTGTCCAAACTAGACCCTTAATATAGTATATAGTAATCTTGCCTGTTGTGGTTCTTCCAAATATTTTTCTTTCTCTCTAAATTGCTACCTCCACTCCTCTACTTCTTTCTCTAAGGGGCAGCTAAGTGGTGCAGTGGATAGAGCACCAGTGCAGGAGTCAGGAGGACCTGAATTCAACTCTCACCTCAGACACTTGACACTCACTAGCTATGTGACCTTGGGCAAGTCACTTAACCCCAATTGCCTCATCCTGGGTCATCTCCAGTCATCCTGATGAATATCTGGTCACTGGATTCAGATGACTCTGGAGGAGAAGTGAGGCTGGTGACCTGCACAGCCCTCCCTCACTCAAAACAAAGTCAAGTGCAAGTCATGTCATAATTTCTCTGATGGCATGGTGTTCTTTGGCAACAAAGGATGAACACACACACACACACACACACACACACACACACTCTTTCTCTAAGCAAATGACCTGTCCTCTCATTACTCCATGCATTCACCTAGGTTGAACGTATTTTCACAGTCACTTATTTTTTTTTTTAATTTATGGAATAAAACAACCATTTCCATAACCTAGTACAATAAAATGATGTTTGTGCATTCACCTAAGCTAAACATTCCCATAGTCACTTTAAAAACATTTTTTAGTTTATGGAATAAAACAAGCATTTCTATAACATAGTACAATAAAAAGATGATTGTACATGAAATCTACTATGAGCAACTTGTCATTCCTTTCAAATATACAACAAAATTTTCATGTAAATTTCTTTCTTTTTCTTTTCTTTCCAACTTCCCTCCCCCATCACTTGCCCTAGAGATGGCTACCATTGGACACAAATAGGTATACATATATGTATATATAGATATGTACATATACATATCTATATATACACATACATATATGTATATATACACACATGCATATATAGGCATATATATGTATATGTGTATATGTAAATATATGCATATAAAATTATTCCATACATACTTCTATTTATCAGTTCTTTCTCTGAATGCAGATAGTGTCTTTCTTCATATATCCTTTATAATTAGTTTGGGTACTTAGACAAAATAACTAATTTGCTTAAAGTTGTTCTTAAAACAACATTATTGTTATATATGTACAATGTTCACTTGGTCCTGCTCATTTAGCTCTTCATTATTTCATGCTAGTCTTTCCACAATTTTCTAAACTCATTAAGCTCATCATTTCTTATAGTACAGTAGTATACCATCACGATCATGTACCACAACTTGTTCAGTCATCCCCCAACTGATGGGCATCCATGCAATTTCCAATTCTTTGCCACCATTAAGAGAATTGTTATAAACATTTTAGAACATATAGGTACTTTTCCTTTTTCCTTAATCATCTTTGGAAATAGACCAAGTAATGGTATTGTTGGGTTAAAGGGTGTAGATAGTATAATAACTCTTTGGGCATAATTCCACATTGTTCTCCAAAATGATTGGATCACTTTATAATTCCACCAGCAATGAATTAACGTCCTAGGTTTTTCACATCCCCTCCAACATTTGTCACTTTCCTCTTCCATCGTTTTAGCCAATCTAGAAGGTGTAAAAGGATATTTCAGGGTTGTTTTAATCTGCATTTCTCTAATTAATAATAATTTAGAGCTTTTTATAGCATTAAAAATTGTTTTGATTTTTTCATTGAAAAACTGCCCATTCATATCCTTTGACCATTTATCAACTGGGGGATGATTCATATTCTTTAACAAAGTTCTGTATATATTTGAGATATAAGACTTTTCTCTGACTAACTGTCTATAAATTTTCCCCCAATTTTCTGTTTTCCTTCTAATCTTGGCTATATTTGTTTTATTTGTACAAAACCTTTTTAATTTAGTATAATCAAAACTATCCATTTTACACTTAACTTTGCTTCCTCTATCTTTTTACTCAAAGATTTTTCACTTATTCATAAGCCTGATATGTAATAAGTCCCATGTTCTTCTAATTTTCTTGTAAAATCTCTCTTTATATCTAGATCATGTATTCATCTTGATCTTACTTTGATAAATGATGTGAGATATTGATCCATGCCCAGTTTCTGCCATACTGCTTTCCAGTTTTCCCAAGAATTTTATTTTTTTTACTAAATAATGAATTCTTATGCCAAAATCTTGTCTTTACACTTGGCAAATACAAGGTTATTATGTTTATTAGCTGTTGAAAATTGTATGTCTACTCTGTGCCATTGATGTAACTTTCTATTTCCTAACCAGTTATCAGATAGTTTTGATAATTATAGCCTTATAGTTTAAGATCTGGTACTGCTAAACCTTTATACTTTTTAAAAAACATTATTTCCTTTGATATTCTTGACTTTGGTTTTCCAAATGAATTTTGATATTATTTTTTTCTAATTCAATAAAATAATTTTTGGCAATTTAATTGGGATGGCATTAAATATATAAATTATTTTGAATAAAATTGTCATTTTTATTATGTTCACCCTGCTCACCCATGAAAAATGAATATTTCTCCAATTATTTAAATCTGATTTCATTTGTTTGTTTTTACAATTTTGTTTATATAGTTCCTGATTTTCTTTTGGAAGGTGTACCCCCAGCCATTTTATACTGTTTAGAGTAATTTTAAATGGGATATAGGTATGTGTGCGTGTGTATAGTTTTTTTTGCAGAGTTTTATTTAAGATATATATGAATGCTAAGGATTTATTTGGATTTACTTTACATCCTGCTACTTTGTTAAAATTATTAATTGTTTCACCTAACTTTTTAATTGAGTCTTTGGGATTTTCCAAGAATATTATCATATCATCTGCAAAAAGAAAATAGTTTTGTCACTTCATTCCCTATTCTGATTCCTTCAACTTCTTTTTCTTCTCTTATCCTATCACTAGAATTTCCAGTACAGTATTGAATAATCTTGATGACAGTGAGTATCCTTGTTTCACACCTTATCTTTCTGGGAAGGTTTCCAGTTTATCTCCATTACAAATAATGCTTGCTGTCAGTTTTAGATAAACGCTTTTTATCAATTTAGGAAAAATCCATTTATACCAAAACTTTTACGTGTACTTAATAGAATTGAGTGTTCAATTTTATCAAAATTTTCTGCATCTATTTGTAGAATCATTTTTTTTACTTTTATTGCTGATATAATCAATTATGTTAATAGTTTTCCTAAAAGCATTCCTGCATTCTTGATATAAATTCCATTTGATCATAATGTATAATATTTGTGATATGTTGTAATCTACTAGATCTCATTTAGGATTTTTGAGTCCATATTCATTAATGAAAATGGTTTATAATTTTCTTTCTCTGTTTTTATTATTCCTGGTTTAACTATCAGTATCATATTTGTTTCATAAAAGGAGTTTGATAGAATCCTTTCTTTACCTATTATCCCAAGTAATTTATTTAATATAGAAACTAGTTGATCTTTTAATGTTTGATAGAATTCACTTGAAAACTCTTCTGGTCCTGGTACTTTTCTCTTGGAAGGTCATTTATGGCCTCTCTTTAAATATTCTATTTCCTCTTCTGCTAATCTAGTCAATTTATATTTTTGTTAATATTCTTTCATTTAGCTTAAATTATCAACTTCATTGGCATACAATTGGTCAAAATAACTTCTTATAATTGCTTTAATTTCATCTTCATTAGTGTTATGTACCCTTTTAATTTTTAATACTAGTGATTTGGTCTTCTCTTTCTAAAAAAATCAAATTAACCAACTTTACATATTTTATTTTTAAAAATAAAACTAAAGCCTATTTTTTTATTAATTCAATGGATTTTTAAATTCTCAGTTTTATTAATCCTCCCTTTAATTTTTAGGATTTCCAATTTAGTGTTTAATTGGGGACTTTTCATTTGTTCTTTTTCTAGTTTTTTAAACAGCATACTCAATTGATTAGTCTACTTTCTCTATTTTATTGATGTAATCATTCAGAGATATGAATTTTCCACTAATCACTGCTTTTGCTGCCATTTTAGTCACTAATGCATTAATACATTGCCAAGGACCCATTTCTAAATATTGTATCACCCACTGGACACTATCATAACTACCTCACTACTTCTCTCATAAATTTTCCTCTGGGCCATGTACCTTTCTAGATTTTTTAAATTTCATACTCAATTCATTAGCCTGCTCTTTGTCTATTTTATTAATGTAAGCATTCAGATATACGAATTTTCCTCTAATCACTACTTTCACTTAAAAGTACTGGTATAAATGGATTTTTCTTTAAATTGTTAAAAATATTATCTAAAATCATCAGCAAGCATTATTTGTAATGAGGATGCCCACTGTCACCAATGTTATTCAATATTGCATTGGAAATTCTAGCAACAGCAATAAGAAAAGAAAATGAAATTAAAGGAATCATAGGTTTTGATACGCTATCTCAACTGTCATCTTCTTTAATGAAATTATTATTTCTATGATTTTTTCTTTAACCAATTCATTCTTTAAGATTAGATCATTTAATCTCCAATCAGTTTTGATACATTTTTCTTTGGTTCCATATTAAATGTAATTGTATTGCATTATGATCTTAAAAGATACTTTTAATATTTCTACTTTTAACTATAAAATTTTTATGCTAGTGTTTAAATATGGTGTATACATATATATATATATATATATATATATATATATATATACATATAAATGAATATATGGTCAGTCTTTGTAAAGGTACCATGAACTACTGAGGAAAAAGGTGTATTATTTTCTGTTTCCATTCAGTTCTCTACCAATGTCTGTCATATCTAGTTTATCTAAAATTCTATTCATTTCCTTAACATACTCCTTTTTTTTGCTTAGATTTATCTAGTTCTGAGAGGGGAACATTAAAGTCATCATACTTTTTACAGTAATGCTATCTATTTCCACTTGCAAGTAATTTAATTTTTATTTTAAAAATTTAGATATTATATGTAGTATTTGGTGCATATAGGTTAAGTGTTGATATTGCTTCATTGTCTATGGTACCTTTTATTAAAATATAGTTATTTCTTTTAATTAAGTCATTTCAACCATAACTTTGTCCGAGATCATAATTGCTACCCCTGCATTTTTTGCATAATAAATTCTATTCCAACTCTCCATTTTAATTTTGTGTATATTCTCTCATTTAAAGATGTTTCCTGCAAACAACATATTGTTAGATTCTGATTTTTAATCTTTTGTGCTATCCATTTCAATTTTATGGATGAGTTCATCCTATTAACATTCAAAGTTATAACTGCTGTTTGTGAATTTTCTTCAGTCTTATTTTTATCACTGTTTTCCTTCTCAGCCTCTCTTTTCACCCTATTTCTGCTACTTTATCTTCTCCTCTTACTCTCCTATCCCATATTTTACCCTTCCCTCTAAAAAAATCCCTCCCTAATCTATTTGCCTCATGCTCCTAATATTTTTTTCCACTTAAGAGTGTTTTATCTTTTCCAATTATTGCAAAGGTAGTCTTCAACATTTACTTTTACAAGATTTTGAGTTCCAAATTTTTGTCTCCCTTCTTCCATTCCCACTCCCCAAGAGAGCATGAAATCTGATATGGCCTCTACATGTATAATCATATTAAGTGTATTTCTACATTAGTCATGTTGTGAACAACGAATCAGAACAAAAGAGAAAAACCAAAAGAAAAGAAAAAAAAACCAAGAAAGAGAAAATAATATGCTTTGATCTGCATTGAGACTCCATAGTTCTTTCTCTGCATGTAAACAGCATTTTCCATCATGAATGCCTTGGAGTTGTCTTAGATTATTACATTGCTGAGAAGAGTTAACTTTACCAAAGTTGGTTATCACACAATGCTGTTGTTGCTGTGCGCAATGTTCTCCTGGTTCTGCTCGCTTCACTCAGCATCAGTTCATGTAAGTCTTTCCAGATTTTTCTGAAATCTGACTGCTCATCATTTCTTATAGAACAATAATATTCAATTACATTCATATACCACAACTTGTTCAGCTGTTCCCCAATTGATGGTCATCCCCTCAATTTCCAATTTTTTATGACCACAAAAAGAGCTGCTATAAATATTTTTGTATATATGGGTCCTTTTCCCTTTTTTATGATCTTTTTGGGATACAGATCTAGTAGTGGTATTGTTGGATCAAAAGATATGCAGTTTTATAACCCTTTGCCACCCTCCTAATCTTGATCTATGCACCTTTCTGAAAGTCCCTTCTCCACCCTATCCCCCAGTTTTCTTACATCTCTAGAACTTTAGAAGACTTTTAAACCTCTTCAAATGTATATACTGTTTCCTCTTCAACCCAAATGAGAGTAATATTCCAATATTACCAGCTCTCCATTTCCACCTGGTTGCTCTGTATTAGTTCTTCCTTTCACACCTCATTTTTATGAAATGACTGCTCTTTTTTAACTGATCCCACCCAATTTTGTTTTTAGAGTCACCACATCATATACAAATCAGTCCCAACTTTTCTTTCAAACTACCTTAGTATGATAACAGTTTTAAGAATACTATTGCTACTAATAATTACTACTATTAACATCATTTTTGTGTATTGTAAATAAACAGTTTGACCTTAATCATTGCCTTACATTTAGTCATATGAATACCTGAAATTCTTTTAGTTCATCAGATGCCCTTTTTTTTAAATTCAAGATTATACTCAACTTTGCTGGATGAGCTGTTCTTGGATGCAGCGTCAGCTCCTTTGCTCTTTGAAATATATTACAAGAGCTATGGTCTTTTAGTGTAGAAGCTACTATATCCTGATTGGTTTTCCACAGTATTTAAATTTTTTTCTTATTTGCAATATTTTCTCTTTAAGCTGCGAATTTCAAAACCAAGGTCTCTTTCTGGTAGTGATCAGCGGATTCTTTTTATTTCTGCTTTACCCTCTTGTTCTAAAATTTCGGGGCAATTTTCCTTAATTCCTAGTAATATTATATCTAGATTTTTTTTTTATCAAAACTTTCAGGTAGTCTGACAATTCTTATATTGTCTCTCCTTGATGTGTTCTCCACATCAGTTGTTTTTCTAATGAGATGTTTCAGATTTTCTTCTTCTTTTCTAGTTTTATTATTATCTTGGTGTCTTATAATGTCATTTGATTCCACTTGACTGATTCTGGTTTTCAAGAAGGTATTTTCTTCCTTAAGATTTTTGTATCTCTTTTTCTAATTGGCTAATTTTCTTTTCATAATTTTCCTGGATTGTTTTTGCCCCTGAGTTTTCCTCAGTCTTTCTTATTTGATTTTTGAATTCCTTTTTATTTTCTTCCTTTTGCTTTTCTGACTCTTTTTCCAATTGATTAGCTCTTTTTGCATAATTTTCTTGAATTGCTTTTATTTTTTTCTAATTTTTCCTTATTCTCTCTTATCTGATTTTTAATTTCTTATTCTATTTTATTTTTAAAAATTCCTTTTTAAGTTCTTTTAAGATTTCTTTTTGGAGTGGTGACCATTTGACATTCCTCTTTAGGTAGCAGTGGCTGTTTGTTTTTTTGCTTCACTATCTTCCTTTGTGTTATGAACCCAGATTTTTTTATGCCAGAGTAGCTATCAATGCTCAAGTTCTTTTTCCTTTGCTTACTAATTTTTATTTTTACTTTGTCTTATCTTATTTTTGGCAGCTTAATGTTATTATTATCGAGTTTTAATCTTGAGTTGTGGGTAAAGTTGCCCCAGTCTTCAGATCCTTCCTATTACTGTTCTCTGAATTCTGTCTGGGACTCAGAGACTCCTCTCTTCCTCCTTTAAGTCCCAACCAGCTGTTCCAAAAATGTTCTTGCTGCCTTTGTAACTGGTACTGCACTTACTGGCATGTGGTCACTCCTCCTCACCCACAGCTAAGGCTAGGGATCATGTCTGGTCAGCACTGCTGGGCCTGACTTCCAGAAACAATAGAGGATCTTTCAGTTTTCCCTCATTCTGCCATTTGCTCTTCTTCAGATGAAAATTTGTGAGGTAAAGTCCATGAGGTGAAATTTCTTGAGGCCATGAATGATATGAAAGTTGAGGCAAACTTCTTGAAACCTAGTCTGCTTCCCTCAGGGCCTACTGTTTATTGATTGAGTGGAGTTAGCCTGGAGGTATTTACACTTCACTCAGACCAAACCTCAACCTCTGGAGTCTTCTCAGAGAAACTCTTTAGAATTCTTAGGACAAAGTGCATTACCACTTTATTTTTGCTACTCTGTGTTCATTTTGTGGTGATTTTCTGTCTTTTTGTGGAGGAAATCTAGGGAGCCTAGACATTTCTGACCTACTTTACCATCTTCCCTGAACGCATCATCTTCCATAGCTACCTTTGATGTCCTTCTCTTTTTTCAAGGAACAGATCAGTTACCAGCTTTTCAATGAAGCTTTTTTTGATCTTTTCGGCTGAAAATGAACCCTTCTTAAATTTTTTACATCACTTTTTCAGTGATATACCTCTCCTTTGCACCTATTATATTTGACCTTGTATCATATCAATTTTTGTACTTGTTTGACGTCTCCCCGTCCCTCCTTACATTGTAAACTCCTGTTTTTCATGTACTTCTTACAAATTGGTGTTTAGTAACTGTCTCGCTTAATAAATGTTTGTTGAAAAGAATGTGTGCATAAATAAATTAAAGCATTTATTAATTGCTTACTGTATATAAAGTAATGTATTAAGTCCTGGGTATACAAATAGAAAGTAAGACAGTCCTCTCTCTCAAGGAGATCACATTCTAATGGAGGAGACAAAGCAAGTGGAAGGTTTAGGACATGATGCTTCTTCTTTATTACAATTTTCACTCATAAAATCATATCAGTTTCTGAGGCTGAACCATTAGACAATGCCAAAGACTTTGGTGGCAAGAATTTCATTTTCTGGGTGTTCTGTAGCTGGACCTGTTGGAGAAGTTGCCAGTCTGCAACTCCAACAGGAGTTGCTTCTCAGAATGGTGTTGGTCATTTAACTTTCATGTCCCATGGTGCCTCCTGTTTCTCTCTCAGGGTATATTTTGTTGGATTTCCTAGTCTGTGATGAATGGTTGATTCTTCTTCACAGGAGTTGCTTCTCTTGATGATGGCTAAAAAGACTGCTTTTGAAGCAGGATTTGTGGCCTGGGATGTTTGAATATAACACAGAGAAATAAAAAAAAAAAAGGAGAGGCTGAAAATCTAGACATGTCAGTGACCAGTGGATAATAATTTTTAACTTGTTCTTTTTTTACAAAAAATACTAATATTTAATTTTTCTCCAATTACATGTAAAAAAAATTTAGCATCAAAAATTATTTTGAGTTCCAAATTCTCTCCTTTCTCCTCTCTGTCTTCATTGAGAGGGCAAGCAATTTTATATAGGCTATACATGTGTAGTCATACAAAACATATTTCCATGTTAATAATGTTGTGAAAGAAAACACAGACCAAAAAACCCCAAACCTAAGAAAACTAAGAAAGTAAAAATAAAGTGTGCTTCTATCTGCACTGAGATTCCTTCAGTTCTTACTCTAGAGATGGAGAGCGTTTTTCACCATAAGTCCTTCAGAAGTGTCTTGGATCATTCTGTTACTGAGAACAGTTAAGTCATTCACAGTTGATCATCATACAGTATTGCTGTTAACTTTGTACCATGTTCTCCTGGTTTGGTTCACTTCGCTTTGCATCAGTTTTATGTAAGTCTTTCCAGGTTTTTCTTGAGCATCCTATTCATCATTTATTACAGCACAATAATATTCTATCACTATCGTATGCAACTTGCTCGGCCATTCCCTAGTTGATGGACATCCTCTCAGTTTTCCATTCTTTTTCACCACTAAAAGAACAGCTACAAATATTTGTGTCTATGTAGACCCAGTGGTGGCATTGCTAGGTCAAAGGGTCTGCGTGGTTTTATAGCCCTGCAGGCAGAGTTCCAAATTGTTCTCCAGAATGACTGGATCAATTCACAACTACAACAGTTCTAATGCACTGTGTCTCAATTTTCCCATATCCCCTCCTACATTTGTCATTTTCTTTTTCTGTCATTAAAACCAATCTGATATGTGTAAAATGGTCTCTGAGAGTTGTTTTAATTCATAATTCTCCAATGAATAATGATTTAGAACATTTTTTTTCATATGATTATAGATAGCGTTAATTACTTCATTTGGAAACCCTGTTCATATCCTTGAATCAATTGGGGAGTTGCTCTTATTTTTCTAAATTTGACTCTGTTCTCTCTCTCACTCGAGAAATCAGGCCTGTATCAGAGAATCTTGCTATAAAATTTTTTTCAGTTATGATTACTGTGTCTTTCCCTCCATAATATTTTCATCCCAGTTTATCATACTCTCACTCTCTTTTCACCCTGTCCATCCTCAAAAGTGCTTTGCTTCTGACTATACTCCCCAATCTAATTTCCCTTCTATTAGCTCCTCTTCTCTTATCCCCGTCAGAGCCTACTTTCCTAAGATAAATTTGTATACCTAACTAAATATGTATGATATTCCCTCTGAGCCAATTCCAATGAGAGTAAGGTTCATGCACATGCCTCTCCATGTCTTTCACCTTCCCTTTCATTGTAAAAGCTCTTTCATTCTTCTTTTGTGAGACAATTTACCCAATTTTACCTCTCCCTTTCCCCTTTTCCCAGTGCATTCTTCTTTCTCATCCCTTAATTTTTATTAATCATCCCATCATATTAAACTTACTCCCCTGTCTTCTATGTATATTCCTTCTTACTGTACAAGTAATGAGAAAGTTCTTAGGAGTTACAAGTGTCATCTTCCTATGAAGGAATGTAAATAGTTTAACTTTATTGAATCCCTTATCATTTCTTCCATTTTGTTTTTATTCTTTTGACTGTTCTATTGTTTCTCGGTGTGTCATGGAATCATTAGCTTCTACTTGTCCAATCCCAATTTTTAAGGAAATATTTTCTTCAGTGAACTTTTGTACCTCCCTTTCCTTTTGACCAATTCTGCTTTTTAAGTTGTCCCTCTCTTCTCAGATTTCTATGCTTATTTTACCATTTGGTTTATTCTGGGGGTTTTTTAAGTGTTATTTTCTTCAGTATTTTTTTGTGCCTCCTTTACTAAGCTGCTGACTCTTTTTTCCCATGCTTTTCTTACATCACTCTTATTTCTTTTCCCAACTGTTGTTCTAGCTCTCTTATTTGATTTAAAAAAATTTTGGAGCCCTTCTAGGAACTCTTTTTGGGCCTGAAGGCAATTCACATTTTACTTTGAGGCTTTGGATATAGCAGTTTTGCTGTCTTCTTTTACATTTGCATTTTGAACTTCCCTCTCACCATCTTAACTTTTTATGATCAAAATCTTTTTATTGTTGTTTATTGCTAATTTTTTCCACTCTATTTCTTGACTTTTAATTTTATTAAACTTGGGATCTGCTGCCAAGGTGGAGGGCCCTTCAGGATTTTTGTGCAGCTATTTTCAAAACTAATTCTGAGTACCTATAAGTTTTTGCTTCTTCCAAGGTGGCATGATGTAAGGAGAGGTGTATTTACTATTCTCCTGGCCTGTGCTCTTGATTATGAATAATCACAAGCACTCTTTTCTGCCCTGGAACTGTGATCAGAGTTCCAGCTTTCCTATGGCCACAAGGTCTGGTGTGTTATTATTCCATCTCATCCTGGGACTGCAATCTAGGACTGCAACTTGGATCTGAATACAAGCAGTGCACCAGATCCCTACTTCTAGCAAAGGGACCCCTGTAATCTTCTGATCAGTTCTCTGATCCCCTTATCATCTGTGGACTGAGAGCTCTAGATGGTGCTGCTCTGTTGCCACTGATTCAATCAACCCTACCCCCAAGGCCTGCTGCTGATTTGTTGGGGTTGTGACTTGCCCTGGTATAGCCTGTGCTTGGCCAAACTCTATTCTCATTGTGGTGAAACAGACCTTCTGATTTTCTAAGTTGTCTTAGGCTGGAAAATTATTTCATCCCATCATTTTGTGGGTTCTGCCTCTCTAGAATTTATTGTCATTATTTAATGTGTTTGGAAGGAAATTTGGGGGACCTCAGGTGAGTCCTTGGCTTTTCTCTGTCATCTTGGCTCTGTCTCACCCCCACCATGATCAGGCTTTGTGGGCATGTTTGTATAGAAATGATAAAGCTATTGGAGAAATTATTTTCATATTCAAAGGACAATTATTTGTGACTAGAAATTAACATTGTCTATGACTTTTATAGTATGTTATCACTTTGTGACTATAACAAATTGAACTAGGACAAAGAGAGAAGCATTAGTTCCTCCCCTAGAATAGTCACAGCATAATCTGTACAACTTTCCTTAAACTATTAAACCAATGTTATAGTTTATTTTATCTGAGCAATCTGTTTTAAATTTGTCTATCTTGAATAAGCCATAAACATAACAAAACTACACAGTAAATTGTTATTATTTGCTTAAAGAAAAGAATGCAATTAGAAATATAAACAAGAAGAACTAGTTCTGGTATTTCCCAAGTAAATCAAAACCAAATGATGCTGAATTGATGGGAGCATCCACAAGGAACCCTACCCAGTCCCTAGTTATTAGGATGTCAATAAACACAAGGTCCTATTGAGCTGAGTTTATGGGTTGGTTAAAGAAAAAAGAAACTAAGCTGTTTCTAGTCTTTCTTAGATATGGGGCAGGATTATGTTCTATATCTTCCTATTTCCCATTGCCTATTTCTTTATGGGATCATAGAATTTAGAACTGGGAAAAAATCTTGGAGATAATCTCTTCTAATCTCCTCATTTTATAGATGAGAAAATATAGACTCAGAGTGGTTCAATGACTTTTTCAAGGTCACGTATCAGAGGTGGAATTTAAAACCAGATTCTCTGATTCCAAAACCATACCACATTTCCTTTTTCTCTCTCCATAAGTCAGAAACAGTTTCTATTTTTCAAAACTTCGTGTTTTAGCTTGACTGTAGATCTTTATATCTTCCTATCTTCTCAGCTTGTAATTTTTTCAAGAAATCCTTTCTGAGGCCACGTGGCACTAAATCTTCCTTTTATTCTCTTTTTCTTTTCCTTCATTTTGCTTTCTTTCTTTCCTTTCTTTTTTCTTTTCTTTTAAAGATAGTGCATTCATCAACTTTTTTACACTACTAATAGGAGCATAGATTTTGCACTGAAAGGGACCTTAAAGGCCACTGAGTCCAACTTCCTTATTTTATAGATCAGGAAACTAAGGCAAAGAGAGGTTAATTAACTTGCTCGGGGTCACAAAACTAGTAAGTGTCTGAAGATCTGAATTTGGTTTTCCTGACTCCAACTCCAGTACTCCATTCCCTTTATAGTTTCCTTTCTTCCCATCTCTCCTCTCTTTAATCTGTTTTTCACATGGTTGCTAAAATTATCTTTCTAAGGTACAAGTCTGACTGTGTAACTCCCTAATCAAAAATTTTCAATGGCCTCCCATTGCCTATAGAAGAAAATATAGACTATTTAACTTCATATTTAAGACCTTCCACTATCTGACTCCCACATATCTTATTTTCTATCACTCCCTCTTACAAAATCTAAACTCCATATTGCAGAGAAACTGAAACACTAGCTATTTCCCAAACTTGGCACTCTATCTCCCCATCTCCTTGCATTCACCTGTCATCCCCCATTTATGGACTGCATTCCCCTTCCCATCTCTTTGTCCCAGAATCTTTGTCTTCCTTCAAGGTTTAGTTCAAGTGCTACCTCCTCCAGGAAGCCTTTCCTGATTCCTTTTCCCCCAGTTATTAATACTCTCTGACTTTTTGATCTTTCTTGTAATATGCTTTCTTTTTTTCTTTACAATTTATATCTCCTAGTAAAATGAAAGCTCTTTAAGGTCAGGGACTGTTTTATTTCTTCCTTTACATGTCCATTCCCTAGGAGAGTGCCTTATATAATAGTATTTAATGTTCAATTAAATTCAGTTAGTGATTAGAATAAGAATTTGAATTTGGAAAAAGTGTGTCTTGGGTTCAAGGTAATTTGTGCAGCATAACTTGCTCCTCATTGAAGAATGATTATTACTCAAAGCTCTGTGCCTAAATAAGAGGTGGAGTTTAGCAAGAGTTTGGGAGAGGAAAAATCCTAGTTTTTCTGGCTTCCAAGTTTGGGGTGGAAATACATGGTTCAATTTCCTCTTCAAAGATAAGTCTTATGAAGGAGAGAAAGATTCTGAGAAAAAACCAACATGTGGAAGAGTCAGTTCCTCATTCATGCCCCTATTCTCAGCTTACTTGGGGAATTTCCCCTAAAGTGAAATCTAGGACTCTCTCTTTTATAGTTGAACTGAGATATTGTGCTCTTAATTAGAGACAGCACTCTGTGTACATTAAATATTAATACATAAGGCACTCTACAAGGGAAGGGGGATACAGAGCAGATGGAAGATCAGAGGGAAGGGATTAGCAGCAAGTGATGTAGGATGGAGGATGATGTGACTTATTTATTGTGGCTAATCTAGAAAATTTATGCATTTGTAGATATTCACTTATTGCCTTTAAAATGTTCAGTTTTGTTAGGATATTATTAGTCAAAATATTTTCTAGTAATTTAACGGATTTCTTCACTATTTATAGTGAATTCTTAAAAAATATTTTCTTGGATACCGACAATTTAGTTTTCCTTTCTTTAATTTAATCATCCTAGCTTAATGACAATCTATTTTTTGCTTTTCCTTGTTTAAAAGAAAGCTTCAGTTTTTTATATCAATTCCATGTTTGTTTCAATTGTCATTACAGCTGTTTTGATTTTTCACAATTAATAATTTTGGCTTAGCTAGTTCTCTAAATTTGTTGCTTTTCTGGTTTTTTTTAGATGAATGCCTCATCTATTATTTCTCTATTTTACTTCAATGCCTTTATAGACAGAAATTTCCCCCCTAGAGCTATTTTAGTTGCATTTCCCAATCAATGAATGCCTATTTTGTTTCCATTTCTTTGCTATCACAAAAAGTACTGCAATAAATATTTGGTGTGTATGGGGACTTTTTCCTTATCAATGGCTTCCTTAGATGTAAGCATAGTTGTAGAATCTCTTGATCAAAGTATGGACACAATGTATCCATTAACTAATTTGAAGGGTGAGAGATAAAGCGTCAGGATTGTTTTAATTTATATTTCTCTTATGTATTTTGGAGCATTTTTTCCCATAATAGTTGTTAATAGTTTTCAATTCGGCCTTGAGAACTACTATTCATATCTTTTGACCATTCACCTATACAGTAATGGTTTTTATTTTTATATATTTGTCTACATCTAATCTATATCTATGCACATATCTACACATACATGTTGATTATTTATGTTTTGGATACCAAACCTTTATCAGAGAAATGTTATATGAAGATATATTTTTCTCCATTTGACTTATTCAGTCATTTTCCTTCATGTCTGATTTTTTGTGACCTCATTTGGGAATTTCTTGCAAAGATACTGGAGTGACTTGCCTTTTCCTTCTCCAGCTTATTTTGCAGATGAGGAAACTGAGGCACACAGGCTTAAGTGACTTGCCCAAGGTCAAACAGCTAGTAAGCATGTCTGAGGCCAGATTTGAATTCAGGAAGGTAACTCTTCTTGACTCTAGGCCCAATGCTCGATCCACTGCAGCTGCCCTTTTTGACTATTTTCCTTTTTATCCTAGGTGAATTAATTTTATTTGTGCAGAAACTGTTCAATTTCATAAAACTAAAGTTATCTATTTTATCTTCTATAATTGCCTCTAACCCACAGTTGTGTAAAGCATTTGATTTGGTTCTCTTTTAATTATTTTATGGTGTGAAATTTAATATTAAGATGATTTGTGCATTTCAAATGTATTTTGGAATATGGAATAATAAGTTTTTGGTCTAGGCCTACTTCCTATGATAGACTGATTTCCTGTTTTGCCAACATGTTTTTTCTAATCAAATTTGGAGTTTTTCCCAATTTTTGGTTCATAGAACACTACCCCTTTACTCTGTTGTATTTTATTGAATAACTTCTCTGATTTCTACTTAATGACTTGCTTAGATAAGTATGTTTAATGGCTCTCTGTGATTGTCTTGTGTCTAATAGCATTTGGTGAAAGGAAGTTATATTGACTGAAAGTAAGCAATTCTCTTCTCCAGAGAAAGTTACTTTTATTCAGAACCATTAAAAATTAATTGTTCCACTAAACTACAAATATCTGTTGTATAGTACATAGATATACTTCTAGCTCAATATCTCTTTTAGAGAAAGTAATGAAGGAGAAATTATTGCCTAGTTATGGTTCTCCTTCTGCTCCATCCAAAGATGAAAACCACAGTTTCCCTGATCATAATATCCAGGTCAATTCTTATCTATTTAAATAGATAGAGGACTGCCAAGTGGTGCAGTGGATAGAACGACAGGTCTGACATCAGGGAGATGAGTTTTCCTGTCAGACCCTGACACTCTCTTAACTGTGTGATCCTTAGCAAGTCACTTGACCCTGTTTGCCTCAATTTCCTTATCTGTAAAAGGAGCTAGAGAAGGAAATGGCAAACCACTTAGCCGATAAAACCCCAAATCGGGTCATAAGTTCTTCAACAGAGACCACCTTTGGTCCCACATCCTCTCATTTTTATTATATTAGATTTTATGTAGTGAGTGGAAAGGAATAACCTAAGAATCATTTTATTTCCTGAAAATGAGGATAAGAAAACAATCCTCATTTGTATTTCAAGAAATCATAAATGAAAACTGACAGTAACTATTTATAAGAACCAGGGGGCAAAGAGAAAATAGAAAGTATCCACTGATCACCTCCTGAAAGAAACTCTCAAAAAAGTAAAGTCCCTGGACTACCATAGCCAAAATTCAAAATTTCAACGTCAAAATAAAAATGTTTCAAGTGATCAGAAAGAAAGACTTCAAATACCAAGAATTCATATTCAGGATCAAACAAGTATAATGAGGCTTTGGAGCATGTCCAGATTTCCTAAGCTTGTGGTATCCCTGTATCCCCGTACTATATGGATGTGAGTAGCCTCTTTTCATTGACTGCATAGTTGAGACAAACAGCATCTTTAAAAACTGCCAGACTGGAGCAGTCTCTTTTTCTTGCCTGTTCTTTCTTGCTGTGTGGTGAAGATCACACATAATTCACTCACACATGGACATCATGAACTGAACTAAGATATGAAGTGACCTCTTACTTTTCTCTCTTTTACCCCAGCTCTGAGAAATGGGCAGGGGTGGGGTGAGGAGGTGGGGGGAAATCGGGAAGAGAGACGGTGTTTACTTCTGTTCTGCTTTATTTCTCCTCTTCAGTTTCAGGTGCTGGCAGGCCCATAAAGCCTGTGAGTTTGAGCCTTGGCTACCTTGGAGCCAGGATTCCAAGTGGGATGTTATAAGCGGCCAGCCTGGCAGGGAAGCCCAGAGAATCCAGGTGCCTGAGACTTGAGCTTGAGCAGGGTTTTGGACTTGGAGTTTGGGACTATGCTCTATAGGAACTCAGATAAATTGAGTCTTATCCCCTTTCCATTTCTAAGAGATTAAGGTGGTATGCAGTGGAAGGAAGGGGTTATGTCTCTCATATATTGACAGTAAATTTTTTTGTTAGAGTAACTTTTGAAGTAAATATTTCTTTGTAAAAGCAAATCCAACTTCTAGTGGTTAATTGGAACTGGGATAAATTGGACCACACTTACATTTGGGGGAACATGATTGGTGAGTGGTGGAACCATTTGCAGAGATCCTAAACCCCAGGTACTTTAAAGACCTCAGAGAGTCCTAGGGAAGAGGTGAAATATAATAATCCTCCCAGTACACTACCAGATTCTAGTCCTAATGCAAATATAATGCTTGACCGAATGCGGTCCCTATTTGGACTTTGGAACAGGCACTGTTATTCTATTGCTATTTCTTCTGTAGCTTCTGAGACTGAACTGGGTGTACATGGTATTTACCAGCCAAACAAGCTGTTCTTTTATTTTCTGTTTCCTGTTTGATTGAATTTGAGTGAGGATAATGAGCTAGCATAGTAGATAACAGGCAACTAGGTGGTGCAGTGGATAGTGCCAGGCCTAGAGTCAGGAAGACTCATCTTTCTGAGTTTAAATATGGCCTCAGACACTTACACTTACTAGATCTGTGACCCTGGGCAATTCACTTAACCTTGTTTGCCTCAGAGAAATAAATGGCAAACGACTCCAGTATTTTTGCCAAGAAAACCCCAAATCGTAAAGAGTTGGACACCACTGAAAAATAAATGAACTAACACTAGAGGAAACCATAAACACATGAGCCCTATTGCTTCTCTTCTATGTACCTATTCTTTCCTGTCTTAGGGAAAGGAACATTGGAGGTAGAATGGACTGGACCTTGTGAGCTTCAAAAGGTCTAAAAAGTAAGCCACTGGAGATATAATGCTGTTCATGCCAGAGTTTGTGGAAATGTAAGCCCAATTAAGAACCAACACCCAAGTGACCCATTTGAACCATTGTGTCAGAGGATTGAAGGCAGCCAAGAGGGCATTTCTACTTTAGCTATAATACAACTTGATGGGTGCTTTGTAGCAACTACTTTAAATTAGAGTTCACTATCCTCAGGGAATGGGGAGGATTGAGGAAGAGTACGCTTTGGAAGGTTTAGGGAAAATGTTTGTACTTCTATTCCTGCTATATTGGCATCAAATGCCAATTGATGTTCTTGGTTGAGTGATAATGGAATTCTAATCACTATTGATATCAGACAAACATATTGGAATTGGGATTTGAACCAGCAGCATTAGGAAACCCCACTGCCTCTTACAGGTATTTCTTGAGCCATGAGAAAGGATGCAATTAGCTTTGCTCTAGGCAAACTATCTGTGGTGAAGTTGGGACAAGGTCCCCCAGAACTTAAGACTACAGTAAGGAAGCATTTCTCATGCAACCCTGAAAACAAGTGACCCAAAGAGTCAGAAAGGTTATCACAACCACAGTTAATTCTGAAAAATAGGAAAAAAACAGAACAAAATAAAAACAAAGAGCTAACAATGATCATATGCTAAAACTTTTCTTTATTCTGTTGGAGAAGGAAAACTAGACACATGTGCCAAGACCTCCTCTGGTATCAAGGAGACCTGCTTTAGTGTGGGCAAATCTCAATACACATACTAATGGCTACGCAGTGAACTGTAACCCTGACAATGAAGGATAATAGCAACAGTAAGACAAGACTGATTCATAGTAGGGCTCCATGATGAAATATGGTTTTGGTAGATACTTGTCTGATGCTGCTATGAAACAATTTTGGGATTTTGCTGTGGCCGAGTTTATCCAGAGAGTGAATACAAAGGATTGTTGCTATGCCAAGGTCAAGAATAGAGCTTGCTTGCTGGGCCTTAGATCTGGAAAACTTGGCATGACAATCCTGACATTTCCTCTTTTTGTCCAAAGGGAGAGGGTCTAAAGGAACCCCTCTCCTTCTAACTAGTAAAGGAGAGGTAGATATTAGCCAAGACACCATATGAAGCTGTCAGTTTAGGTTGCTGAGTTTAGGTATTAAAGTGGCAGATCTAACCATTTGTTAGCCCCTCTCCCTTAGCAATGATGAAATGGCATTTTTATCCCAGGAGGTTAGGTCCTTGAGGGGACCTACTGGGGAAGTGTGTTCCAGGTATAGCAACAGGTCTCACCTACCCATTGTATTTATAAGCAAAAAAGAGAGGAGGGCCAAGAATGTAGAGGGAGAAAATGCCAACTCATACCTGAATCAGGGCCTTAGTGGCTGAGCACATAACAAAAGAGGGAAAAACAATCTAGGACAGTGTATTCAGCCGTCGTCTGGAATCTTGGGACAGCTGTGTTGTCTGGGTGTCATCTGGGAGGAAAAAGGGGATAGAATTTAGTATTTTTTGTAATTGAGTCATGTGAAGAGCATATATACATGCGGAGAAAGGGTATAGCTGAATAAATTGTTATGTAAATGTAATTGAATCTTATTGTATAATCTCCCCAGCTGCACTTCCATTCCTTGTATTTGACTCTATCATCATCAAGTGTCCCTTCTTCCCCCACCTGAAAAGCGCATCACCATTATCATAGAGCTTTGGTGCTCACACTTCATCAGTCCCCTCAAATGCCTCTGCTCCTCTGATTGGAGGGGTGGAGGGCAGAGCAAAAAACTTCTCAACAAGTTTCCAGTTAAAGAGGGCTTAGAAGCCCAGGCAACTCTTCTTTTCCTTCCTGGGGAAAACTCTTGATCCAGTCTTCTGGAGATATTCACTGTTTCTTGTAAAAATCCTTTTTGTGCATATGTCCTGCCCTATATCTGAAAATATTCTTTTTTTGGTATTAAATTAACAATAAAATTCTTCTAAATCCACACAGTGGACCTATCTAAATATGCAGATTTCCTTCCTTACCTTGGGTTCATCTTCTGTAAAAAAAAAAAAAAAGATGGGTAACATATATTTAATCCTAAGTCCTCTGGCTGATAATTGCTTTGACCTGAGTTTTTATGTTTTTCAAAATTGTCTTTCTTTTCAATACTGTTTTAATTGCATGCTTAGAGCATGAGATTCTTAATTAATCTCAGGGTCATGGTTTCAGGGGTACAGCTGCTGTTTTGGGCAGGTAAGTGGTATAGTGGATAGGTGCCTGGCCTTAAGTTAGAAGACCTAAGTTTAAATCTTACCTTACCTTACTAGTTGTGTGACCCTGGGCAAGTCACTTAACCCTGTGTTCTTCAGTTTCCCCATCTGCATGATGAGTTGGAGAAGTAAATGGCAAACCACTCCAGGATCTTTGCCAAGAAAACCTCTAATGGGATCAGGAAGCGTCAGACAACAACAAACATTCCTTAGATTTGACTCCACTCTACTCCCTCTTTCAGCTTCCTTTCATGTGTCTTCCTTTATTAGATTATAAAATTCTTAAGGGCAGGCATTATCTTTCTTTTCATTATTTGTATTCCTGGTACTTAGCACAGTGACTGGGACATAGTAAGTACTTAAAACCTGCTTATTATACTGCATTGTACCATAAGAATTAAAGAGACAGTTTAAGAGAATTGTGGAAAGCAGGAACGAATACATAGTGAAAAACAATTTGTGCAGAGAAGGAATTTTTGCAATTAAAACAGTATTGAAAGGAAAGACAATTTTGAAAAACATAAAAACTCAGGTCAAAACAATTATCAGGAAGAGGATTTAGGATTAAACATATGTTACCCATCTTTTTTTTTTTTTACGGAAGATGAACCCAAGGTAAGGAAGGAAATGTGCATGTTTAGACAGGTTCACTGTGTGGATTTAGAAGAATTTTATTGTGAATTTAATACCAAAAAAAGAACATTTTCAGATATAGGGCAGAACATATGCACAAAAAGGATTTTTTACAAGAAACAGTGAATATCTCCAAAATTTTACACTTTACTCTTAAAACTATCCTGCTTGCCTATAATTCCTCCATTACATTATTCTGTTCTCTTATTTTAAACATTTTTAAAAATATTATAATTGTTCCCTTTTTCGATATCATTCTTATTAAACTCCTTACTTCTAACCACTGTCCTCCATTAAAAAAAAGTAGAGGGAAGAAAGGGGAGAAAGAGCCTTGTAACAAATAAGCAGTCACATAAAACAAATCCACACATTGAGCATGTCCAAATATTTGTGCCTTTCCACTTTTTTGTCTAGTGATGTCTAATATGCTTCATCATAGTGTCAATCTTCCGAGTTCTATCTAAGAAAGACAAACAAAATTAGGATGTATGTATGTTTATTTCTCTAAAAGCAGGCCATGTTCATGAATCCACACATGAGTGTTTAGTTGGAACTGAGTTCAAAGAAAGGTTAGTTGAAGGAGATTATATACCCATAAAGTAAGGAAGTGTTTCTTCCTCCCTCCCCTTGACTCAAGATGCCTGGGTCTTTTGTCAGCCAAAATTATAGCTTCTATAGAATGAGAGAGTGTCCCCAAGATGTCTCGTTTCTGTCAGTCATAAACAAGGGAATGCCATAAAATGAAAGAGTCACAACAAGAGGAGGTCTTAAAAAGAGAAAGCTATAAGAGAGATGCTGTTAATCTAGATAGTACCCAGTTCAAGGTCCCTGGTCTTTATTAGTCATAAACAGGAGAATGTTCCAGGTCAGCTTAATTTAGCAGCAGAATTTAGAGAGCACAGAAAGGCATTGTTGGTATGTTAACTCAGAGTGGGCCAAAATGTCTCTTTCTGATTGGTGAGTTCAGTTTTCAGCCTTCTTCCGGTGATGAAGGGCTTCCTCCTTTTTGTCAAAGGTGTGCCTCAGGCATACCTGCAGACCAAGGAAGGTATGGGGAAACCCTCACTCTTCCTCAGAAAGTGGGAAGGGGAGTTCTAGTAATCTTTCTTTAAATGACCAGGGAACCTCCTCTTTCCAACAACCTTCTGAGTCTAAGGTGGGTTCTGGAGCCTGAGGGGAAACAACAACTGACAACATTATTTTGCTCACCAAGGTAGCAGAGCATTTGTGGGCGAAACCCAACCCCAGCCAGGTCTCTACTAAGACAAAAACAAGGATAGTAAATACCCCACTGGCAGAAAGAAGAGATTTGATTAAACTGCAAACAAATAGAAGGGGGAGGGAGGCAGTGAAGGGCATAATGGAAGAATAGTATAGCTTAAGGCAAGTTTAAGATAAAAGCTAGAGCTACCAAAATACATAGACAAATAGCTTTGAGCATATAAGGGGCTCAAGTTGGGAAGGAGCCCTTCTTCTGATCTGGACTCTTGGAAAAGCTGTCTGCATCAGGTGTTGTCTTCTTCAGGCACTTATGGAGCCAGAGGACAAGGCCTTCAATGGGTTCAGACATCAACTCTGAGCAGGGCCCATCTTCAGATGATCAAGGAGTCCATACCCACAAGTTGGTAATTGTGGGAATAGTCAGAAGGAGGGGGCCCTTAGAAGACATATGGGGTAAAAATTGAGAGAAAACTCCTTGTATCAGTCTTTGGACTGGTCATCATAGATCATTGGTTAAAGATATGTAGAGATGGTTCAGTTTCCCAGCCACATAGGGCTAGGTTCAACAATAGAATTAAGTTGTTCTCACAATTCCCATAGTTGCCTAATTACATTAAGTCAGGTACAGATAAAATTATTCAGAAGGCTCACAATGGACTAGTTTTGAGAAGGGAGATTTACATGTCACCAAGATAACCAGTAAAATTTAAATATAAACTATACAGAGCAATACAGTCATTATCACCAATGTTAACTAATATCAAGTTTCTTTGTATCCTGGTCACCCATTCTCAATGCCCATTTAACCAGCAGAATCCCAGAGGTCCCATGCAGTCATCTGTTCCCTAGATATCTTTCTCAGACAATAGGCTTTATTCTCAGGACAGCTCTAAAAGGGGGTCTGCTTTTCTGGTTCCAAATCTAAAAGTTCTTAGATAAATCTGATTTAGTATAATTTAGTACAATCACTTCAACTGGGTCTCTAATTTTGAAACTTCAGAGAATTTCAGTTCACAAACGATTACCTAAGTCCTTTACCTGATATAAGAATCTAGTCCAACCTCTTATTTTAAAGTCAAGGAAGCTGAGGTATGGAGAGGAAAAGTGATTTGACAGCTAACATGTGGTTGAACCAAGATTTAAACACACATCCTCTGCAAGGATGTAAGAACTTACAACGACTCTGCAAGGTCCAGTACTCTCTCTACCATAGCGTGCTGTTTCAACTAGTTCCTACTTCTGAGTTTCTTTAACTTTCAACTTTTTAAAGTGAAACTATCAAGGAAAAGGAATGGAAATTCAATCCAATTTATCATTTATTGAACACTGACTATGGTCACAGCACTGAAAAAAATTCAAAAGTCTGAGGATCTATAATTTCATCAGTATGAAATGACCTAAAGTGACCTAAAATCCTTAATTATCTCCCAGGCCATATTCCCTGTACTAATTTCTCTCTTTTCTTTTCTCCATCTTGACTCCTTGGTGAACCAAATCAATTCTACCCTGTCTTCCTCTTTTGAATCCCCAGCCCTCTGCCAAGCCTTAAGCCTTGGCTCACTCCTACCATTTATTCCTACACAAGTACTACTGAGTGGAGGTGTAGAAAATAATGCAACTGTTCTGACTGAATCCACTACTAATTTATGTTTCTTAGCCTCAGTTGGACCCTCACTACTGTTAGGCAGCCCTGCTATACCTCCCTTAGTAACTGACTATCTCATTATCCATAGTGGCTCTTCCAAACTTTACATCCCTCCTAAAACATCCCATGGTTCCCCCTCCCACAACCCTCTCTGCTAAAATCTGTCTCACATTTTATAGAAAATAATTGATGCCATTCATCATGTGCTCCCTCGTCTTCCCTCTTCTATGACTCATATGCCTTCTGTTGCACCCTTCTCCTTTACTCCTTCTCAAAGATGAGGTGCCTTTACTCCTTATCAAGGCTAACCCTTCTATCTGTTTGAGCAATACTTTTTAAAAAATTTACTTATTTTTAGTTTTCAACATTCACTTTCATAAGTTTCAAATTTTCTCCCCCTTCCTTTCCCCTCCCTTCCCAAGATGGCATGTAACATGATATGGCTCTACATTTACTTTTCTATTAAACACATTTTCATATTAGTCACGTTGTGTAGAAAAAAACTATAATGAATAGGAGAGAATATGAGAAAGAAAAAGCAAAACAAAAAAAGAAAATAGTCTGCTTCACTCTGCATTCAGACTCCACAGTTCTTTCTCTGGATGTGGATGGCATTTACCATCATGAATCCTTTGGAATTATTTTAGGTCTTTGCATTTCTGAGAAGGTCTATGTCTATCAAAATCAGTCATCACACACTGTGGCTGTTTCTATGAACAACATTTTCCTAGTTCTGCTCAATTCACTAAGCATCAGCTCATTTAAGTCTTTCCAGGATTTTCTGAAGTCTGCTTGTTCATAATTTCTTATAGCACAATAGTATTCCATTACTTTCATAAACTACAACTTGTTCAGACATTCCCCATTTGATGGACATCCCCTCAATTTCCAGTTCTTGGCCACCACAAAAAGAGCTGCTGTAAATATTTTTGTACGTATGGGTCCTTTTCCCATTTTTATGATCTCTTTGAGATACAGCCCTAGAAGTGGCATTGCTGGGTTAAAGGGTATGCACATTTTTATAGTCCTTTGAGCATAGTTCCAAATTTGAGCAATCCTTTTCAAGTCTATGCTTTCCAACAAATTTCTCCCTCTGTTATCTCTACTCTCTCATTTATTTTTTATTTTTTTTAGTTGTTTTGCTTCTCTTACCTTTTATGAGTTCTCCACAAAATAGTCTTTATTTAAAACAAACATATGTTTAGTGTTCAAACTATGTGGCCATTCCGTCAGTGTTGCTCTCTGCAGCAAAGTGTATATCAGGTACTTTTTTTTGCTAGGTGATCTTTAGCATCTTCCTAAGACAATTCAAATAGAAGTGGTTTGACTTTCTGGCATGGTGCTGGTAGACTGTCTGAGTTTCAAAGACATACAATAATGAGACCAGCACAACAGCCTTGTAGACTTTCAGTTTGGTAGGCAGCCCAATCCCTCTTTTCTCCCACACATTCTTTCATAGCCTCCCTAATACCTCAACCCCATCATCGTGTGTACCTCTCTGGAAAGTATACTAACAAGGTAAGTGAACTTATCCTTAGCATTCAAAATTTCTTCATTTGCTGTAATTGATGGCTCCATGCATGGATGGTGCAGTTTTGGTGGAGAATCTCTGTTTTCTTAGTGTTAATTAATTGTTAGGCCAAAATTAGCCCAAGAAGTAGAGAATTGATCCATATTCTGATACATCTCAGCCTCAGAGACTACATTAAGTGCACAATCATCTATGAATAAAAAGTCACTCAACAACCCTCCTTCCACTTTAGTTTTGGCTTTCACATTTAGCCTTTCAAATTAAATAATTTACCATCAGTTAGGTAATTGACCTTGATGTCCTTTTCATCTTTGTTGAAGGTGTCTGACAACATTTTTGAAAGCATCATGTGAAAAGCATGGGATCAAGCATACAACCCTGAATCACTCCAATGATGACTGAAAAAGTGCAAGATCATCATCCGTTACCCAGAATCTGTCTATCATGAAACTGGCATACAATACTGATTAACTTTTCTGGGCAACCACTGCAATCTTCCACAGGCCTTTGTGCAATATCAGGGCCTTGGTTAGATTGATGAACATTGTGTATGCATCTCTGTTCTGCTCCTGGCATTTCTCTAGGAGTTGCCAAGCAGCAAGCACCAAGTCACCTATTCCTTGGCCCTTTATGAAGTCACACTGATTCTTGGGTAGACAATCTTCCAGGTGAAGCATGAGCTGATTAAGGAGGACTCTGGCAAGAATCTTTCCAGCAATAACTAATACAGAACCACCACCACCACCCCCACCCCCCCCCGCCATGGTTGTCACAGGACAATCTATTTTCTTTTACTTTATATATATGGACAATACTGGCATCTTTTTTCCTGGGAGATAGCTTCCTCTTGCCATGGAAGACTTCTGCCAGTTTTTACATGAGTAGTGGACGCCCTACCTTGAATATCTCTGCTGGAACAGAATCAGCACGAAGCACTTTATCACATGAGAAGAACCTAATAGCATTCAAAATCTCTTCTTCAATGGGAAGTTCAGCTAGAAAGGGACTGACTTCAATCAGAAATAAATGGTCAATAGACTGAACATTGGTTGGTGCAAATCTGTTGAGAACACTGTGGAAGTGTTCTGCCCATTTCTCCACAATCATGTCCTTATACTTGATTAATGTGGCTTCATCAGCATTGAGTATTTGAGAGGAACCAAAAATTTGAGGCTCATAAACAGTCTTCAGGGCACCTTAAAAGTGCTTTGGATTGTTACTATCAGTGTAAAACTGAATTTCATCTGCCTTGTTACTGAGCCGAGAATCTTCTATCTCTCTAAGCTTTGCTTGTGCTTTACTTTTGATGGAGTTAAACTCTGCCTTTTTAGAGGCATAAACTATCATGCTGGTAGACTCCATAAAGTTTGTGTTTTTCATTTAGTAGTTTCTGATGTTTGCAAGTGTTCTTGCCCAGATGAATAAAGTGATGTACACCAAATCTCTGAAAGCTGCCCACTCCTCTGCTCCACTGTTGCCAATGATGGGTTGACTCAGCTTTCCTTCCCATTCAATAACCAACTTCTCACAGGGAGAAGTACTCTAATCTGTTGGCATCTAGTCTTCTAATAGTCACCAGACCTTGGGGCTGTCATTTTTGTTGAATATGAATCCTTAGTTCTGAGAGGATGTCTATGATACATCCAATACTCTGCACCATACATTGCCTTCATCATGTTTACATCCTGTCTGTCTCTACTCCTTAGAGTCACAGTCTACTAAATACCAATGTTTGCTGCAAGGATATATCTATGAAGTTTTGTTGCTTTTAGGTCAACAGAAGAAAGTTCCCTTCTTACTACAGAAGGCAACACCTTTCTCCCAGGCCCTCCTCATGATTTTTCACTCTCCACATTCAATCTGTTTCTAAGGTCTGTCAATTTCACCTTTGCAACCCCTTTCAAATAAGTCCCCTTCTCTTATTTGATACTGCCACAACTCTAGTTCTAGCCCACATCACCTCATGCCTAGACTATTGTAATATCCTGCTGGTAGGTTTTCCAGCCTCAAGTCTCATTCTACTCCAATCCATCCTTCTCTCAGTCACCATAGTGATTTTCCTAAAGCATAGGTCTAACCATGCCACCCCCTTACTCAATAAACTTCAATGGCTTCCTGTCATATCTAGAATCAAATACAACATGCTCTGTTTGACATTCAAAGCTTTTCTTAGTCCCCTCCTGACTTGCCAGTCTTTTTATACCTTACTCCTTATCACCCACTCTTCTCTCACCCACTCTGACACTGATCTCCTTGTTCTTCCACAAATAAGATACTGCTCTCTTGGCTCCCAAAATTTTCTATGTCTGTCCCCCATGCCTGGAATGTTCTCTCTTTTCAATTCTGCCTATTGACTTTGCTGACTTATTTTAAGTCCCAAATAAAATCTTGTCTTTTGTCAGAAGATTTCCCTAACCCTTCTTAATTCCACTGCCTTCCCTCTGCTAATTATTTCCCATTTATCCTATATATAGCTTGCTTTGACTATATTTGTTTGTATGTTGTTTTCCCATTAGAGCATGAAGTTTTTGAGGACAAGAACTTTTTTTTCTCTTTTTGTATCCCCAGAGCTTAGTACAGCATGTAATAGGTACTTAGTAAATGTTTATTGATTGATTGATTGAATTAGTGTGGTTGGTCTCCCATAACAAATGTTTTCCATCATTATGGGAATTTTATAATTTTTGCTGTACCCCAAACCAGGATAAGGCATTTGAGACTATGATTTTCATGAAGGGATAGTGAAATTAAACAAATAAATATCATGGCCATGTAAGAGTCAAGGATGGGACTCTAAAGACAAACAGGAAAAAAAGAACTTTGTATATATTTGATATGCATCAACACCACAAATTAACTGTTTCAATGGAAAAATATTCTACCAAATCTGCCAAACAAATCAATATTTCTATTTTGAATTATATATATATGTGTGTGTGTGTGTATATATATGTATATAATTTCCCCTAGGAAGCTCAAAATGGTTCACAAAAAATTATGGTATCTCAATAAATATTATACTCTTAAGTATCCTGAAAAAAATTATACTTTTTTTTGCAGCTAAGAGAAATAGAGAGGGGGAATAAGGACTAAATCAGGCATTGAGTCAGACCAATGAAGGTTTTTTTATTGTGGTTGATTTCTTTGACCTTCTTAGGATGTTTAGTCACTTTGCTTGTGGGAAAAGGAAACTAGATCTTATTCAATAATTATTCAATTGAATTGAAAAATTGAAACTAGATCTTATTCAATTATTATTGATTCCCAAGGAACATCTTTTCATTTTTCTTTTAAAGAGATAATTATTTTAATTTTTCCAATTACATGTAAAAACAATTTTTTAATATTCAAAAAAAGTTTGAGTTCCAAATTTTTACTTCCCTTGTTCCTTTCCTCCATCATTGAAAAAGCAAGCAAATTAATATAGGTTACATAAGTGCAGTCATGCAAAATACATTTCCATTATTAAGCACATTGTGAAAGAAAACACAATGGGGGTGGGAGGAAGGGACCAAGAAAATAAAGTTCTAAAAAAGTATACTCTAATCTAAATTCAGACTCTTTCTCTGGAAGTACAAAGCATTTTTCATCAGAAGTTCTTCAAAATTGTCTTAAATCATCTTATTGCTAAGAATAGTTAAGTCATTCACAGTTGACCTTTGCATAATACTGTAATGCTGTTATAATGTTCTTCTGGTTCCACTCACTTCACTTTGCATCAGTTCATGAAAGTCTTTCCAGGTTTTTCTGAAAGCATTCTGCTCACTGTTTCTTATAGCACAATAGCGTTCTATCACAACCGTATACCACAACTTGTTCAGCCATTAGCCAATGGATGGATATCCCCTTAATTTCTAATTCTTTGCCATCACTGAAATAACGGTTTTAAATATGTGTATACATATTTGTTACTTTTCCTTTTTAAGAAATCTCTTTGGGATACTGACCTAATAGTGATGTCTGACCTAGTAATAGTGTTGCTGAATCAAAGTATATACATGATTTTATGCCTTTTGGTCATATTTCAAGAATGATTGAATCACTTCACAGCTCCAATGACAGTACATTTAGTGTCCCATTTTCCCCAGCATTCTCTCCAACATTTGTCATTTTCCTTTTGTGTCATGTTAGTCAATCTCATAGATATAAGATGGGACTTAAGAGCTCTTTCAATTTGCATTTTTCTAATCAATAGTGATTTAGAGCATTTTATTCATATGACTATAGATAGTTTTGATTTCTTCATCTGAAAACTACCTATTCATATCCTTTCACCATTTATCGATTAGAGAATGACTTATATTCTTATACATTTGGAAAATGAAGCCTTTATAAGAGAGATCTGCAGCAAAAAAGTATTCTCCCTCCCCCCAGTTTTCTGCTTTCCTTCTAATTTTAGTTGCATTGCTTTTGTTTGTGAAAACTTTTTCCATTTAATGTAATCAAAATTATCCATTTTACATCTCATAATACTCTAACTTATCCTTGGTCATAAATTATTCCATTATATATGGATATGACAAGCAAACTATTTTGCTTATGCTATCACTCTTTGTGTCTAAATAACATACCCATTTTGACTTTATCTTGGCATACAGTGTGAAATATTGATCTATACTGAGTTTCTGTCAAACTGAGCTCCAGTTTTTCCAGCAGTTTTTGTCAAACAGTGAGATCTTGTCCAAAACCTTTTATCTTTGGGTTTATCAAATACTAGATTACTATGATCATTTACTACTACATATTGTATATCTAAACTATTCCACTGACTCACTACTCTGTTTCTTAACCAGCACCAGATTGTTTTGATTTTGTAATATAGTGTGAATATAGTTGTAATACAATTTGAGATCTGGTATGGTGAAGCCACCTTCCTTTCCCATCAATTTTTTTCCATTGATTTCCTTGATATTCTTGACCTTTTGTTCTTTCAGATGAATTTTGTTATTGCATTTTTTCTAGTATCATAAAATAATTTTTTGAGTTTGATTCCATATGGCACTGAATAAGTACATTAATTTAGATAGAATTGTCATTTTTAATTATATTGTCTCAGCCTACTCATGAGCAATAATTGCTTGAATTTGACTTTATTTGTGTGAAAAGTGCTTTGTTCATATACTTTAGGGGTTTGTCTTGGCAGGTAGACTCCTATGTACTTTTTGTTTTCTACGACTATTTAAAATGGAATTTCTCTTTTAATCTCTTGCTGCTGGACTTTGTTGATAATATATAGAAACACTTATGATTTATGTGGGTTCATTTTATTTGATTTATTTCAACTAGCATTTAGTTGATTCTCTAGGATTCTCCAAGTACACCATCATATCATCTACAAAGAGTGAGTTTTGTTTTCTCATTGCCTGTTCTAATTCCTTCAATTTCTTTTTTGTTCTTATTACTATAGCTAATGTTAACAGTACAATAGTGGTGATAATGGACTTCATCCCTTATCTTATTGGGAAGACTTCTCATTTATCCCCATTACAGATAATGCTTGCTGATGGTTTTAGATGGATATCTAATCTTATCATTTTAAGGATAACTCCTGTGCTTTATAGTGTTTTAAATAGGAATGGGTGCTGTATTTGCACAAAAGCTTTTTTCTTCATTTATTGAGGTTAAATTTGATTTCTGTTGGTTTTGTTATTGATATGGTTCATTATGCTGAAAGTTTTCCTAATATTGAATAATTTCCTAATATTGAATTCCTAATATTGAATTTCCTAATATTGCATTCTTGATAAAAATCTTACCTTAAAATATTTGTAGATATATTGCTGTGACCTTCTTGCTAATATTTTATGTAAAATGTTTGCATCAATATTCAATTTTCATCAATATTCTATAATTTTCTTTCTCTGCTTCTGCTTTCTCACAGCATCATATTTGTGCCATAAGAAAAAGTTTGTAGAACTCCTTCTTTGCCTATTTTCCCAAATAGTTTATATGGTATTGGAATTAATTGTTCTTTAAATGTTGAGTAGAGTGCACTTGTGAATCCTTCTTGTCCAGGAGCTTTTTTCCTTATGGAGTTCATTGATGACTTGTTCAATTCTTTTGTCTCAGATGGAGTTACTTAAATATTCTGTTAGCTATTCTACTAATCTGGGCAATTTATATTTTTGTAAGTATTCATCCATTTCACTTAGATTGTTAGACTTATTGACATATAATTAGGCAAAATAGCTTCTGGTAATTGTTTTAACTTCTTCATTGATGGTGAATTTATCCTTTTCATTTTTGATATTAGTTATTTGGTTTTCTTCTTTCTTTTTAAAAATCAAATTAACCAATTTTTTTATTTTTTATTTTTTTTTCATAAAACCAGCTCCTGATTTTGTTGCTTCAATGGCTTTTTTACTATCAATTTTATTATTCTCTCCTTTAATTTTCAAGATTTTCAATTTGGTGTTTAATTGGAGATTTTCAATTTGTTCTTTTTCTACTTTTTAAAGTTGTCTACCCAGTTTGTTGATCTGTTTTTCCTCTGTTTTATTGATGAAAGCATTTAGAGACATAAAGTTTCCCTTAACTACTGATTTGATTTCATCCCATAAATTTTGATATGTTGTCTCATTGTTGTCATTCTCTCTGATGAAATTATTGATTGTTTCTATGATTTGCTTTTTGACCCACTCATTCTTTTGGATTAGATTATTTAGTGTCCAATTAATTATTAATCCATCTTTCCACTGCCCTTTATTGAATATAATTTTTCTTGCATTATGATCTTATAAAGATATATTAAATATTTTTGTTCTTCTGCATTTGTGAGATTTGCATACTCTAATACATGATCAATTTTTATATAGGTGCCATATACTTCTGTGAAAAATTATATTCCTTTCTATTCCCATTGTTTTCTCCAGATATCCATCATAATCTAACTTTTCAAAAATTCTCTTCATTTCTTTAAATTCTTTCCTTTTTTTGTTAGATTTATCTAGTTCTGAGAGGAGAAAGTTGACAACACACACACTTTAGTTTTGTTGACTATTTTCTCTGTAACACATTTAACTTTTCCTTTAAGAATTTGAGTGCTACTCATGGGGAGGGACAGGATCAAAAGAGAATAGAAGTAATGGGGGACAGGATAGGATGGAGGGAAATATAGTTAGTCTTATACAACACAACTATTATGGAAGTCATTTGCAAAACTACACAGATTTGGCCTATATTGAATTGCTTGCCTTCCAAAGGGAGGGGGTGGGGAGGGAGGGAGGAAAAGAAGTTGGAACTCAAAGTTTTAGGAACAACTGTCGAGTAATGTTCTTGCCACTAGGAAATAAGAAATACAGGTAAAGGGGTATAGAAAGCTATCTGGCCCTACAGGACAAAAGAGAAGATGGAGACAAGGGCAGAGAGGGATGATAGAAGAGAGAGCAGATTGGTCATAGGGGCAATTAGAATGCTTGGTGTTTGGGGGGGGGGGGAGGGGAGAAAAGGGGAGAAAATCTGTAACCCAAAATTTTGTTAAAATGAATGTCAAATAAAAAAAAAATTTCCATTTAATTTCTTGTGGGAAAGTCACTGTGTGAAAGGGATAACTGTACTTTGGCTTTAAGTTTGAGGAGCAAGGCAAGACATGAGAGGACAGAGGTAGAGCTGTTGAAATTCCTGCTTATCTTTCTGGGTTTAGTGTTAGCTCTTAACTTCACCACTGACTAATTTTAAGTAAATCACTTAAATATTTCCTATAAGATGGAAATAAAAATTCTGTATTTTATGTTAGAGAATCAATAATAAAATACTTTTTAAAGAAAAAAAAGAATTTGAGTGCTATACCTTTTGATGCATATATGTTTAGTATTGACATTACCTCATTGTTTATGGTATCTTTTATCAAAACGCAGTTTCTCTGCTTATCTCTTTTAATTATATCACTTTTTTTGGCTTTTTCTGAGCTCACAATTGCTATCCCTGCTTTTTTTTTTTTTACTTCAACTGAAATGTAATATGTTCTGTTCCAGCCTTTCACCTTTACTCTGTGTGCTCTCTGCTGTTTCTTCTAAATAACCTATTGTAAGATTCTAGTTTTTAATCCACTTTTCTATCCTCTTCCATTTTATGAATAAGTTCATCCCATTCACCATTATGATTACTATGTATTTCCCTCCATATTGCTTTTCCCCATTATTCCACTCTCTCTATTCCTCTTTCATCCTGTCCTTTCTCAAAAATATTTTTTTTTCTGTCTACCACCTTTCCCAGTCTACCCTTCCTTTTTTATCTCTTTTATCCCTTTCCTCTCCTACTTCCCTCTAAGGTAATATATATTTTGATACCCAACTGAGTGTTATGTTATTCACTCTTTGAGCCAATAATGACAGTAAGGTTCAAGTGTTGTCTGTCAGCCTTCCCATCTTCCCCTCTACTCTAAAAGCACTTTTGTACCTCCTTTATGTGAGATAATCTACCCCATTATACCTCTCCCTTTCCCCCTTTCCTAGTGCATCCCTTGACTTTATTTTATTTTTTTGATAGTGTCCCATCATACTCATATTTTCCCATCATCTCACACTCGTGCCCTCTGTCCATGTGCAGTCTTTTTAACCATTATAATAATGAGAAAATTCTTAGGAGTTACAAGTATCATCTTTCCATGTAGGCATGTAAACAATTTAACCTTTTTGAATCTCTTATGATTTTTATTTTTTTTTCAAAGTTAACACCTTGTTGTGTTTCTTTTGAGTCTTGCATTTGAAAGACAAATTTTCTATTCAGCTCTGATTGTTTCTTTAGTAATGCTTGAAAATCCTCCATTTCATTAAATATCCATTTTGTCCCAGAAGGATTATACTCAGCTTTTCTGGGTAGGTAATTCTTGGTTGTGGTCCTAGCTCTTTTACCTTCTGCAATATGCTGTTCCATGTCCTGTAATCCTTTAATGTAGAAGCTGTTGAATCTTGTGTTAACTTGACTGTGATTCTATGATATTTGAATTGTTTCCGCCTTCACTATTTTCTCCTTCATCTGAGAGTTATATAATTTGTATATAATAATAATAATAATAATGGAAGTTTTCATTTTGGTATCTCTTTCAGGAGGTGATTGGTTCTAGGATATCAAGGCAGTTTTCCTTGATAATTCCTTAAAATAAGATATCTAGGTTTCTTTGTTTTGATAATGGCTTTCAAGGTAGCACAATAATTCTTAAATTACTTTTTCTTGATCTATTTTCTGGTCAGTTTTTCAATGAGATATTTCACATTTTTTAATTTTTCTTTTTTTAAAAAAATTCTTTCTTGATGTCTGATGAAGTCACAACTTTTACTTGCTCAATTCTAATTTTTAGGGAATTATTTTCTTCAGTGAGTTTTTTTAACCTACTTTGTCATTTGGCCAATTTTTCTATTTAAGGAGTTATTCTTTCCAGTGAAGTTTTGTATATCTTTTCCCATGTGACCAATTCTGCTTCTTAATGAGTTCTTCTCTTCAGTTGTTTTTTGTACCTCCTTTACTAAGCTATGGATTCTTCTTTCATGATTTTCTTGCATCATTCTCATTTCTTCTCTCAGTTTTTCTCTACCTCTCTGAACTGATTTTTAAAACCTTTTTGAGCTCTTCTAGGAATCCTTTTAAGGCCTGAGACCAATGCACAGTTTTCTTTCAGGCTTTGCATGTAGCAGTTTTGACTTTGTTGTCTTCTGAGTTTGTGTTTTGATCTTCCTTGTCACCATAATAAAGCTCTATGGCCAAGTTCTTGTTGTTGTTGTTGTTGTTGTTTGCTCATTTTCCCAGTGTGTTTCTTGACTTTTTACCTTGTGTTAAAATTGAGTTCTGCTCCCAAGGTGGTAGGGGTACTGTCTTTAAGCTTCTGGTTTTTCATGTTGGTGATTTAAGAGCTAGTTCTGGGGGGTCTGTAAGTTTTCAGTTTCTTCAAGGTGGTATGATGAAATAGAGGTATATTTACTATTCTCTTGCCCTGTACTCTCATCTGTGGGTGACCACAAGCACTCCTCTGCCCTGGAACTGTAACCAGGATCTTGCTTCTACTAGTACTCCTTCTAACCATGGAACTCTGACCTGGAACATGTATAGATAATTCACCAGAGTCTTTCTCCCAGTGTCCCCTGCAATCTCTTTCTGACAAGTTAGTTCATCCCCTTACCATATGTGAGCTGAGATCTCTGCTACTGCTCATTCCGTAGCCCTAATGCCTGCAGCTGACTCGCCAAGCTGAACTGTGCTCTATTCTCACCTCAGTTGCACATGTCTTTCCTGCTGACCTTCTAAGCTGTTTTGAGCTAGAAAATTTTTTTCACTCCATTCTGTTGTTGCTTCTGCTGCTCCAGAATTTATTTTGAGACCTTATTTTAATATTGTTTGAAGGGAAATTATTCAATTATCTTGGCTATGTTGTTGAGCATTTTCATTTGTGTTAGAGCTAGAAATGCTATCATGGGAAATCCTACACTAGAGATCTGTTAATTTTGTCATTTTATAAAACAAGGTAGCAACTAATTTTCTAAAATTTTAGGGATCTCAGGATATAAACTTATGTCATTACACCCATCTGTTTACCAAAAAGAATGTCAGGGAATAATAAAAGTTAACATTTGTGTGGTTAAAAAAAGAATGGTTGGAATGTTTCAAATTATTTTCATGATAGAATTTAATGGAATACCTGAAAATAAGAAAGTAGCATTTCTATGCATATCACTGTGCCACAATAGTGATTTAAGTGGACTACTTCTCTGGTTACAAACCAGTACAAAGAATTGTGTCATTTTTACTTGCAAAAAAAGGATAAGAAACCAAAATCAAGATTAGAGAAATTATAGGTCTTACATGCATTTGTTTAAAAGATAAATTGAATTTGAATATGTTGTTTTAACTAGGAACAAAGATAGATGATAATCATGTCAGTCAGATTTCCCTATACCTATCTCTGTTCTATCAGTGTCTGATATTTATGAACTAGGGACTGGATCTGTAATTTCACTGGTATCAGGAACAGTACCTTGGCAAGGAAATGCTTCCTACCTATTTAGATTAGCACCTTATCTGCAAGTTATAGTCTTAGTGAGTTTCCTGGAGCAGAAAGAGGTTAAATGACAGGCACAGAATTACATAGAGACTACATATCAGAGATTGGGCTTGAACTTAAGTCTTCGTGGTTATGAGGCTGGCTTTCTGTCCACTACACTATATTTACTACCTCCCCATAAAGAATAATAAACTTGTAAGTTGATTACTTATATTTTATAACAGAAGACAAGAACAATGGAGGCAGATATTGAAAATAGGAAGTTAAGTAATGCTAGGAAAATTCAACCAAGTGGGAATTTTGTCTTGAAGATGCAGCTGCTACCACTAATTATGTTAAGAAAAATTTCAGTCCTTTGGCAAAGATGAGGTACATTTATCTTTATTCTATTCTTTCGAAATTGTTCTCTAAGCTGGAGTATATTATATTCCATCAAAATATTTTTCCATAACCAGAGAAAACATAAAGCTCTAATCTTTAGACTTGACTAAAAAAGCTATTGGCAAACATATATATACATACATACATATACATATATACTGCAAGAGGTTAATATACAATGGATGCTAAAAAAGTATGAATGGTCATATGCTACATTTTCCAAGAATATATTTTCCTGTGTATACATATGTGTGTGTGGGTGTGTATACATACACACATCTATTGCATTAACTCTTGGAGTTTCACATGAGGTCAGAAATTTTTTCTCCCTAGTATTCATTCAACATGGATTAGTTTATCCACTTCTATGTGCTATGTTAATATTATGCCACATGCTGAAAAAGATACTGAAAAAAGTATAAAACATGACCCTTGCCATCTAAGATCTAACAGTGTGGTTGGAGAATGAAAGTATACATAAATGAAAGAGTTTAGTAGTATGTAATTATATATGTAATATATAATTAAGTGAGGAATCTGGGGGTTTTGGTGGACTGCAAGCTTAAAATGTGACAACAATGACAGAAACAAAACAAAACAAACATCAAAAAACTAATGCTATCCTAGAAAGTTCTGGGATTAAGTGTGACAAAGTATTTAGAAAAGGGAGGATGATAATGTCATTATACTTTGTCCTAATCAGTCCACATGTGACATATTGTTTTCAGTTTTGAATGCCATTATTTCCAGGTGGGGGCTTTTCCCCCTTTTTCTTTGTATCCTCTGCATTTAACATGGTGCTGCATTGTAGATTCTTAACAAATTGATTGATTTATATCTACTTTCCTTACTATAGAGTCCATGGTTTAGAATGAGGTCCTTTTCTACCCCACCTCAGCCACACACAAAGATGGCTATCATCTCAATCTTGCCATCACCCCCAAATGCCTGCCTTGAAGTTCAGGAATCCTAGAATTCCCTTATCTAACCACATTCTATTGACTTTTTACCCCTCCCTCTACCTTCTCTTACACAGTCCTATTCTTTATCTGTACCATGTCTTCCAGTTTCTTGGTTCCTCACTCTTTCACAGCCCAACCCCCCCTGCACTAGCCCCTCTCTCCTTTACATCTTGACTCCTTGATAAATCAGTTCAACTCAAAACTGGCCTCCTCTCTTGAATTCCTAGCTCCTTTGTCATTTTTCCAATTACACCCAATCAAACTTCAATTTTGGATCACTTGCACCATTTGTAGAATGTGGGATTCTTTGCTTCTACACATATGCTGCTGAATGAAGCTGAAGAAACTTATATAACCATTCTGACTGGGTACACTATGAATTTATGTTATCTAACCTCAGTTGTGCCAATATTCTGATAAATAATCCTGCTATACTTTGTACTATCCCATTCTCCACATTGACTTTTCCAAAACTTTTCATCATTTCTTAAACCTCTCATGGCTCCTCTTTCCTTCACTGTCTCAGCTGAGAACCTTGCCTCATATTCTATAGAAACAAAATAAGGCCATTTGCTGTCAGCTCCTTCCCTCTTCCTCATTTCCTATCACTCAAGTGCCTTCTCCTCTTTCTCCTCTTTCACTCCTGTCTCCCATAATGAAGTGGTCTTACTGCTTGCCAAGGCTAACCTTTCAACTTCTGACCACATCATTCCATCAGAACTGCACTCTCCAAAGTTACTAATTATCTCCTGGTTATCAAATCCAATGACCTTTTCTCAATCTTCATTCTTCTTGACCATTCTGCAGCCCTTGGCACTGTTGATCATCCTGTTTGCCTTGATACTCTCTTCTCTCTAGGTTTTTGGGACACCACTCTTTCCTGGTTTTACTCCTACCTAGTGGGCCACTCCTTTTCTATTTCCATTATTGGATCATCCTCCAGATCACACCCTTTGACTGTAGATGTCTCTCAGAGTTCTGTCCTGTGCCCTCTTCTCTCTCTGTACTACTGCACTTGGTGCTTTCATTAGCTTCTATGGCATTATTATCTTTATATTGCATATCATCACTTTTTCTGCCCTAATCTCTCTGCTGACCTCCAATATCTGTGATTTTAAAAAGTTTGAGAGGCATAGTTCCTGGGTAAGTAATCATTTTATTAACAATGCTAGCTTGTTATTAATAAAAGAGGTTAGAGGCACTCTTGAAGAATGCCAAAACCCTCATGGTGGCAGGCCCACAATTTATATGCTTTTTGGAAAAGTGGATGTTCCTGAGGGTAACAATCAACTTAACTGGTTAACAATTAATGAGAAAGTGAATATTATGATGACATATAGGTTCATTCTAATGAGGGTCTTGGGGGATATGTGACACTGAGCACCCAAATATTGATTAAAGAGACATCAATTTCCATATTATCTGCCCGACAAAAGGGAGAATCCACATTATCCCAGATCTGTCTTAGTAAACACAATGAGCAGGAATCTGCCCATTCACCTAAACTTAGAATTTCCTTATTGTCTTAGATTAGATCTTAACTTTCCTGGCTGGGTAAGTCTTTGAGCAAGATTTCTGACACTGGTTAATTTTCTAAATGAGGAATTAGAAAAGGAGAAAAATCTTGGTCCTACTTTAATAATTAGTTATTAAATACAGTAAAGAAATACTCATTTCTGTCACTCCCATCTCTACCTTTCAGACATCTTGAGCTAGATGTCCAATAGATATCTTAAACTCAATATGCCCTAAACCAATCTCATTATCTTTCCCTGTAAACTGCACTCCCTCCCTAGTATTGTAAAGTGCAACACCATCTTCCCAGCCCCTTAGGCTTGAAATCCAGGAGTTATCCTGGATTCTCCCCTATATTTTACCCCTCATATCCAGGTTGTTAGGAAAGTCTGTCAGTTTCACTCTTGCAATATAAATTGAATATGCTCCCTTCTCTCCTCTGATACTAACCACTACTCAAGTTCAAATCTCATCCCCTCATGTCTTGATTATTGCAATAGGCTGCTGGTTGGTCTGCCTTCCTCAAGTCTCTCCCCACTCTAATATATCCTCCATTCAGCCACTAAAGTGATTTTCCTAAAGCATAGGATCAACCACGTCACCCCAACCCCACATTCAATAAATTCCAAGTGACTTTCTGATCCTCTAGTAACAAATACAAAATGTTCTATTTAGCATTCAGAGCCCTTTATTGCCTATCTCCCATTTACCTTTCCAGTCTTCTTACACATTATTCCTAATATACTCTTTGATCCATAGACAGTGACCTCCTGGATGTCCCATGAACAAGATACCCCATCTTTTGGCTGTAGGTATTTTCTCTGACTGTCTCCCATCCCTGGAATGCTCTCCTACACTCTCACTACTGACATCCTTGTCTTTGCTAAGTCTCAACTAAAATTCCATCTTTTACTGGAAATCTTTCCCAGCCCCTTTTAATTCTAGTGCCTTCCTTCTATTGAGTATTTCCAGTTTATTCTGTATATAGTTTGTTTTGTATGCATTTGTTTATATGCTGTTACTGTTATAAGATTGTAACGTCTTTGATGATAGGGACTTCCTTTTGTCTCTTTTTGCATCCCCAGTGTTTAGCACAGTGCCTGGCACAAAGTATTCACTTAATAAATGTTTATTGATTGATTTTTGATATGTTCAATAAGCTATGTGATCACTGTGTATTAAGTATATTAATTCTATGAATGTGGGTAGAGTCATATGAATTGAGAGAAGAGAGTGCAGAATGCAGAATCTCTAGAAGTGTGTATGGATTGATGATTCAAATTGCTTATACTCTAAACTAGCTCAAGGATACTAGGAAAGGCACCAGGGAAGGTCACAGGGAGAACGCAAACTGTAACAAATTATCATATGTATGTAGCATACATGTAACTCAAATTCTTTGAGAAACATTTTATATAGAGAGATAATTTTTTATTTACAGGATAAGGAAGATTAATTGATTTAACACGGGCCACAGCGATTTAGAATACAGTAAGAAAGAAACTCAGAGATTTAAAAGTGAAATGTAGATTAGAAGTTGGAATGTAAATTCCAGCCCCTTCATTTTCTAGGCAAAGAAAGTGAGATGTAGAAAGATTAAAAGATTTGCCTAATGTCAAACAAGTAGTGACAGGTGAATTTGAACCCACATCTTCTGATTCCAAATCCAATGTTCTTTCACTTTTATCAAGAGCTTCTGAGTCTTTGTTTTGAAAACTTTACACTGAATTAGAGTACTTGCCCTGTGTTTAAACTTTTTAAGGGACACAATATAGTATACACCTGAACACTCTATGGGAGGGGAAGACATTGGTTCTTGCAACTTGTGCTAAAAGGGGAAGTGGAAGAGGGAGATAATGGTTCTTAGGGCTTGTATTAAAGAAAAAAGACCTTAGATTTAATCTATAATTATGAAGTTCTTGCCCCTGCCCCTCTTGGTCTCTAGAAATTACTAAGGTAAGGGGATGGGACTGCTTCTATTCATTTTTTATGCTATCTTTTTGTGATTTCTTTTTATCTTCGAGGGTGTCCTCAAGTTCTTTACAATCTAATTTTGCCTTTAAAAAACTCCTGGAGGCGAAGAATAGTGGTGAGTTTTGGGGGCTTTTTGTTCAGTTGTTTTCAGTCATGTCCAACTCTTTGTGACCACATTTAGCGTTTTCTTGGCAAAGATACTGGAGTGGTTTGCTATTTCATCCTCCAGATCATTTTACTGATGAGGAAACTGAGGCAAACAGGATAAAATGACTTGCCCAGGGTCACACAGCTAATAAATATCTCAGACTGGTTTGGAAGAGATGAATCTTCCTGATTCTAGGCCCAGCATTTTACCACACCACCTTGCTGAGTCCTAAATCTAATTGATCTTTATTGGTTGAATTTTATTGGGGTGCTAATCACTGAAAAGAACATACCAGAATAAGGTCCAGAGGAGTTAGCATTAGATAAAACTACTAACTTATCAGAAGTACTCCTAGAGCCCTAAAACCTGGAAGGGAAAATGTAGTCTTTTAGTGGGAATCAACTTGCCAGGGAGAGTAGCATAACAATGATTGCCTGAAAGCTAGGTTTGCTACATTTCATACCTCCCCCAGAGTTCTCCAGTATCCTTAAAGTGGGTTGAGGATATCTCTAAAATCTTCCATTGTCTTCAGCTAATGTTGATGATGTACCAACCAATTGTTCAGGGTTTCTGAATTCCAGTTCCATTTAACCACTTAACACTCAGATTAGCTTTTATGAAGGAATATTTACTTAAAAGCTATAACAATAATAAACATACAAATATACTTCCCCCCCAACACCTACAGTCATAATCTTCCTTTGCACCACCTCAGTCTCTAGGGAGAGAAAGGAGTTTAGGTTCACAGGTTAGCTTAGCCCTAAATTCCAAGACTTCTTGACCTCAAGTCCCAAACACCCTGGCTTTTCAGGCCTTCCTTGCCAAGCTAGCTGGCTGTAACCTCCTACCTAGAATGATAGATCCAAGGTCACCATGGCACAATTCAGGTTGCAATGGAGATTTCCTCCTTCTCTCCTGAAACTGAGAAGGACCAATAAAGTGGAGCAAGACTAGTCCCCTAAACCTGTTTCTTGGGGCCTCAGGGTATAAGAAAGAGCAGAAGAAGGTAACCCTTATCCCCTTCATCTGTTTAGTACATGATGTCTGTGTTTTTAGGTAAACCTTCAACCTCTAGGGACACAAAGCAGATAAATTAATCAGAAAAAAGACAGCAAGACTGTCCCAGTCTGTAACTTTTAAAGACACAAGCTACACCCAATGGAAAGAGGCTATGTCCACCCATGCAGTGAGGGAACCCAGGCTGTTTTCTCTCCAAAACAGGTGATCTGGGCATGCTCAAAGCTTCCATTACAGTAGAAATGGGGACAAAATCTGGTAATGACTTCAGCTCCCAAATTTCTGGCACTTTGCTCTCCCAACCTTTCAGTTTACAAGATCACAGCATATTCCACCTAAGGTCAAGAAAAACAAATGTAAAGAGGGAGAGACACGGTGAAGATTAAGATCTGAGGCATCTTTCTCCACTCAGAGGCTTACAACATGCCCATATATCTAGGAAAAAAGGATCATATCATCCACTTAATGCCTTTTATAACCATTCTCAGTTCCAGACCAGTGACCAATTGAAAGTCTCTCTGAGTGCTGGGCCTGGAGTCAAAAAGACCTGAGTGAGTTTAAATCAGGATTCAGATACTTTAAATACTGCCTGCTTCAGTTTCCCCAACTGTAAAATGGGGATTTTTATAAACTCTTACCTCATATGGGTAGTTATGACAATCAAATGAGATACTTGTAAAATGTTTAACATAATACCTTATAGGCACTTAATAAATGCTTGTTCCCTCCTCCGTCTTCTCCATTCTTATTAAATCCATATTAAATTTTTTCCATAAGACAAAGAAAAACAAGTATGAACATATATATCTGGCCATATCTGAGAATATGTATAACATTATACCTTGGTACTGTCCCATTCCTCCTCTATAAGAAGTATGTATGTATGTATAAGAAGTATAAGTATGTTACATTTTACGTTCTCTGGGATTTTCAATATTTTTAAGTTCCTCAGAGTTGACTTCCTTTTAGTGATCTTATCACTTACATTGTTTTGGGGGTTTTGGGGAGCATATTTTTCTTTTGTTTTAAGTATCATTTCATATAAGTTTTTCTGTTTTTCTGACTTCCTTATCTTTGTTATTTTTTACCCTACAATATTATTTTATCATATACTTTTTTCATTCATTCCTTGCTCAATCTGAATCTACTTTCTAGTGCTTTATTACTATAAGGAGTAGTGCTAGAGATATATTTCAGATATTTCTTTCTGTTTTTAACTACTTTGGAGGAAGATGCCAATAGTGGAATCCCTGGGTGGAATTAGATTAATGTTCTTTCAACTCCACAGGGAAGCCTCTATTGCTACTTCTTTCACAGCTTTTGGTATAGGACATGGAAACTGAACAATTTCATTATACTGTCAGAATCTTAGGTGCTTTACTTTAACTTGGGACTAACAATACAGAACTACTTTAAAAGGGTATTGCAAATGCTGATTCATATTTGCATGCCTTTCTATCCCTGAATTAAAATAATTACTTAAACATAATGTGTAATTAAAAAGTACATTATTTTTAGATATGATCTGTGAAGGTTGCACTGTAAAAGCATACTTTAAAGATCTTAGAGTCTATAAGAAATTCTGTCCAATAGGATTTAAGTCATGAGCAAATCTAGGATGGAAATGAAGCTAGGAAAAGAAAGAGTTTATTGTGAAAAGAGAACTTGAAAGTCATAGTTAATTATCCCTAAACTAATAAGAATGTGTGCTCAAGGCTGAATTTTGAGAGATAAATAGGAGAGTGGATACTTGATACACAAAATAAGATCTTTTAATTCTTACTCTTGCCTCCCTTATTATCTCTAAAACAAAAACTCTCTGCACCACTTTATAGGAAACACTCAAGGATTTTTCCTTAAAGAAGATGAAGCAGACAGTGGAGTTGCAGGAAATAGTACAGTCAAGCTACTCCTAAACTCATCTCCAGAAAATGTTTCACACCAAATCCTGATGAGAAAGTACAAGAAGAAATCATGATGAGCCTTTTGTCCAGCCCAGATTAGAGGGACACAGAGAGAGACTGACAAAGAGAACACTATGTGGCACAGCTAGGTGACTCAGTGAATAGAGCACTGAACCTGGAGTCTGGAGAACTGAATTCAAATCCAACCTCAGACACTTATAATTGTGTAGCTTGGCAAGTCACTTAATCTTTATTGCCTCCAAAAAAAATACTTCATGAAACAATAAGGAAAATTAAAACAAAAAAACCATACCATGTGGACACTGTAGTACTCAGGGAGATGCTAGGCACCAGGACAAGAGGGGTTCCCAGGCTTATACCAGGACAATGCATGCAGGGTGCATGAACAGTAGCTTTGTCACCCATTAGTCATTTCTAGGTCACAGATCCAGGGCAGATTGAGAAAAAGGCATGTGCTGGGAGGTGGTGTTGCAGGGTGGGGCAGCCCTGGATGGTATAAGGAACAAGGAGCAAGTTCAGAAGCAAGTAGCAGCAGTGTGACTCTGACTCTAGGAGCAGTGGGGTCTCAATTTCATGTTTTAGTCCAGTCTGAGAAATGCATAGAGAAGGATTTCCAGATCAAAAGGGAGTTTGCATTTCAACCTCTGAACCAGTAGAGTTTTTCCAATTGGCTGACTGGAGCAGCAGCATTGGCTCTTGCTCAGTTTAAAACCCAAGTCAGGAATTTACAGAGCTCAGACCAAGAAAGCAGCAGTCACTCTGGCCAAGGTCAGACCACTGTGGGAGCCCTGAGAACTTGTAAGTCTTCAGTCTGAGCTGTCCCTAAGATGCTGGAATAACAGAATACTCAATGCTCCCCCCAAACAGCAAGAGGATCATAGATGTTCTCTCCAGAAGTGCATAGAGCCCAGACTCAACATCAAATATGCAGCTAGGAAGTAAGCTGCAAGAATGAACAAAACAGAAAGAGAAAAGCACTATAAAAACTGTTATGGTGACAGGAAAACTCAAGACACAAATGTACAAGAGGGGAATTACTCCAAAATGTCTACAGGTAAAACCTCAAACAAAAACACAGCATAGGCATAAATTCATATATAATTCCTGGGATATGTGATGGAAGAATGAAAGGAGAGTTTAAAATTTTTTTATAAGTTAAACAAGAGCCCTAGAGAAAATAAAATTGAAAAAGAAGTGAGATTTTTTTGGAAGAAAAAATTGGATAGGGAATTGAAAGCTTGGCATAAAAGAAACAAAATCTTGCTAAACAACAAACTTCCTGATCAACATAAGGGATCAAACATTTCAATTTCCTTGTCTGGAAAAACAACAACAGCAAAATGATCAGTAATGAACGTTGCAAAATTACAAAGAACAAACATAGTCCAAAAGAAGAGATATGAGAAGACATTTTCCCTAACTCATTTGCAGAGAGGAAAGAAGTCCCTAAGTCTGGAAGTTTGTATATTTTAAGATTTTTTCAACATGTTATTTAATTTTGCTGATTGCTTTTTCTCTTCTTTATCTTTAAAAAAATTTGGTATATGATATGGCTATCTGAGAGTGAAAGTGGGGAAAGAGAGGGCAAATTTAGCTGATGTAAAAACAAAAGATATCAGTAAAATTTATTTTTAAAAAATGATTAAGGAAAAATATGGAAGATTAGGGAGTAGAACCTGAAGTAAGGAACTTAAGAAGGATAAGGTGAAGGCAGTTGGCAGGACAAGTAAAGGTAAATAATAAAAGTTAATATTTAGAGGGTTAAGTAAATTGATACTGATGAATGAAGAAGCAAAATGAACCAATGGATTGATCTAAGGCTGATGTACATTGCTGTGGCTATAGTGGTGGCTATGGAGTTATTGAGATAAAGAAAAGAATTTGCATAAGGTTGTCAAGTTATTAGGGAATAACTATAAAAAGTTTTAGCTAGGTGCTTGGCTTTGAAATGCAAACACCTAGAAGAAACAATGCTGAAAAATTCAACCATTATTAAGGAGGAGAAATTCTGCAATCATGTGTAATATGGATTATGTAGTATTTGTCAACTGAGTAACTGTAATGTGTGTTTTTCTTTTCATTTCAGGTGGTTAAGGAGTTTAAAGGGTTCTTTAACATTTAACATTTTATTTTCTCTCAATTACATGTAAATTACTTTTTTAACACTTTTTAAAAAATTTTGAGCTCCAAATTCTCTCCATCCCTCTATTCCCTCCCCCCTCATTGAGAAGTCAAGCAGTTTAATATAGGTTATACATGGCTGTTATGCAAACCATATTTCCATATGGTTCACATTATGAAAGAAAACAGACCACCACCCCCCAGAAAAAACCTCCAATAAAAATAAAGTTAAAAAAGTATGCCTTGATCTGCATTCAGACTACATCAGTTCTTTCTCTGGAAATGGATAGCATTTTTTCATTACAAGTCCTTTGGAATTATTGCCTTGGATCACTGTATTGCTGAGAATTGATAAGTCACTCACAGTTGATCATACTACAACATTACTGTTACTATGTACAATGTTGTCCTAGTTCTTCTCATTTCTCTTTGCATCAGTTTGTGCAAGTCTTTCCAGTTTTTTTTCTGAGAGCAACCCAGTCATTATTTTTATATTATGATAATATTCCAACACTATCATATGCCACAACTGACTCAACCATTCCCAATTAATAGGTATTCCCACAATTTCCAATTCTTTGCCATCACTAAAAGAGCTGCTATAAATGTGTGTACATGTAAGTCCTTTTCCTTGCTTCCTCCTTTGGGACACAGACCTAGACGTGTTATTGCTGTGTCAAAAGGTATGCATACAACTTTTTAGGTATAATGCTAAATTGTTCTTCAAAATGATCGAATTAGTTCACAATTCCACCAACAATTCATTTAGTGTTTCAATTTTTTCAAATCCCTTCCAACATTTTCCTTTTTTTTGTCATATTATCCAAGATGATAGGTGTGAAGTAATACCTCTAAAGTTTTCAAATTTGCATTTTTCCAATCAATAGTGATTTAGAGATTTTTTAATCTTTGATTACTTCATCTAAAAACTGCCTATTCATATCCTTTGACTTTCTCGACTTGGAAATGGCTCTTATTTTTCTAAATTTGACTCAGTTCTCTATATATTTGAGAAATGAGGTCTTTCTTAGAGAAATTTGCTATAAATCTTTTTCGGTTATGATTATTATATTTCCTTTCATCTTATTCCTCCCATTTATCCTAGTCTCTCTTTCCTTTAACCCTTTTCCATCTTCAAAAGTGTTTTGCTTCTATCAGCTCACCCAATCTGCTCTCTCTTGTATCAGCACCCCTCCCCCTTCTCTTATCCCCTTCATCTCCGACTTTCCTGTAAGGTAAAGTAAATTTCTATACCCATCTGAGTGTGTAAGACATTTCCTCTCTGAGTCAATTCTAATAAAAATAAGGTTCCAGTGATGCCCCTCCCAACCTCCATCTTCCCCTCTACTGTAAAAACTCTTTCATATCTCTTTTATGTGAGATAATTTACTCCTTTCTACCTCTCCTTTTCCTCTTCTCCTAGTACATTCTTCTTTCTCACCCCTTAATTTTGTTTTTATAGATATCATCTCATAATATTCAACTCACCCCTATGCTCTCTGTATACTCCTTTTATAGTCCATGTACACACCCTTTAGTATATTGCCTTAATATTGAGAAAGTGCTTAGGAGTTACAAGTATCATCTTCCCACATAGAACTCTAAATAGTTTAACCTTACTGAATTCCTTATTATTTCTCTTTCCTGTTTACCCTTTCATGCTTCTCTTGAGTTTTGTATTTAAAAGTCAAATTTTCTATTTACTTCTGGTCTTTTTATTAGGGATGCTTGAAAGTTCTCTGTTTTTCTCCCTGAAGGATTATACTCAGTTTTTCTGGGTAGGTGATTGTTGCTTACAATCCTAGCTCCTTTGCCTTCTGCAATATCATATTCCAAACCCTGTGATCCTTTAATGAAGAAGCTGCTAAATCTTCTGTTATCCTGTGGTTCATCAATTTTGAATTGTTTCTTTGTAGCAGTCCACACTATTTCCCACTCCTGCTCCATACATAGGAGCTCTGTAATTTGGCTACAATATTTCTGGGAGTTTTAATCCCTCTTTTAGGAGATGGTTTTTCAATTCAGTTTCAATCAAAGTAGATTGCTTAAATTTCTATTTTATTCTCTGGTTCTAGAATACCAGGGTTTTTTCTTTGATAATTTCTTGAAAGATGGTGTTTAGGCTCTTTTATTGATCATGGCTTTCAGGTAGTCCCATAATTTTTACATTATTTCTCCTCCATCTCTTTTTCAGGTCAGTTGTTTTTCCAGTGAGATATTTTACATTTTCTTCCATTTTTTCTTTCTTTTGACTTGATTTTATTGTATCTTGATGTGTCTGGGAATCATTAGCTTCCACTTGCCCAATTCTAACTTTTAAGTAATTATTTTCTTCAGTGAGCTTTTGTTACTACTTTTCCATTTGACCAATTCTAGTTTTTAAGAAGCTCTCAAGTAAATTTTTGTCTCTTTTTACCATTTGGCCTATTCTGTTTTTTTAAGGTGTTGTTTTCTCAGTATTTTTTGTGCCTCATTTACCGAGCTGCTGACTTTCCATGATTTTCTGCATTACTCTCACTTCTTTTCTCAATTTTTCCTCTACCTTTCTTTTATGATTTTTATCCTTTTTGAACTCATACAGGAATTTTGGGGAGGAGGTGCTGAGATCAATTCACATTTTTCTTTGAGACTTTTATGTAGAGTTTTGACTTTGTTGTCTTCTTCTGAGTTTGTGTTTTGATATTCCTCATCACCATAACTTTCTATTGTCAGATTTTTTTTGTTTGTTGTTCACTCATTTTTCTAGCCTATTTCTTAGTTTTTAACTCTGTTTTAAAGTTGGTCTGTCTCCCACATTGAAGGGGCACTGTCCCAAGCTTCAGGTATTTTTTGATCCTGTTCTCAGAGATAGTTCTGGGGAGTAAATTTTCAGGTTTTCCAAGGTGACATGATCTAAGAACAGATGTTCACTGCTATCCTGACCTGTACTCTGGTCTATGAGTAATCACAAAGCACTCTTTTCCATTCTGGAAGTGTGATTAGGGTTTCTGCTCTCCTGTAGTTGTAAGTTCTTGTGTGCTAGGGTTCCTCTTCACCCTGGCACTGTGACCCAAGATTACAGCCCAGAACTAAATATAGGCAATTCAACAGAGTCTTGCACCCAGTGCCAGCAAATGGACCCCTGTAATCTCCTTCTAACCATCAGTGAGCTGAGAGCTTCAGAAACCACTGCTGCTGCTGAAGTAACCCCTAATCCTGCTGCCAGTTTGTTGGGGCCCAGCTTGCACTGGACTGCACTTCACTCTCATCCTGGTGCCACAAGTCTTTCCCGCCAACCTTCTAAGTTGTCTTCGAGTGGAATATTGTTTCATTCTGTCCTTTTGTGAGTTCTGAATCTCCAGAACTCATTTTGAGGCATTATTTGAAGTTGTTTGGAGGAGAATTTAGGAGAACTCAGGCAAGTTCCTGCCTTTGTGCCCCCATCTTGGCTCTGTCTACCAGTGTAAAAGTTTCTTAGAGAAAACAGAATTCAGGCTTTAAGGAAGGACAGGAAATGACTCTGATCAGCCTTATGGATAATGGAAGGGTCACATAAAGGATTTTTCCTATGTATAGAATGGAAGGGAAATGTGACAAATGAATTCAAGGTACAAAGTGCCATGCATGATCAGTTGATTAGCAAGGCTAGAATTATCAATGAAAAGAGATCCAAGAACCTTTAGCAATCTAGCATCCATGAGAGCAGACAAAGCAGTCTTTTATAAATTTGATAAAAGGAGTTTTCAAAAGCTGACTTGCAAATGGGGAGGGGGAAGGGAATATAAAGTTCATTTTAATTAGTTAATATTATCTGGAAAGTCTTGAAAGTCCCTTATATGAAAGTCCAAAAAATCGCATTTCCCTGGTGTCGGCAATCCCCTACACCAAGGTGTTTATGACCAAGCAGAAAATCTCATGAAAGGGTCAATTAATCCTTCTTTTCCTCCTTGCACCTTTCTGGGATAAATCAGATTGAATCCAGGCTATAGATCAGAGAAGTGGGGAAGTGAAACTTTTATAAATTCTTAATATTAAATACTGAAGTCTTATACAATCAAAACTGAAATATAGTCCATATGCTTGATGATTCCAGTGATTCACTACAGTGCTTCATTATTAATGAATTAATCATTAATTATCTAAACTTCATAGAAATGGCAACAATGTGATTAGATTTGAGCACATTTAATATTCTTTTTTTAATTTAAAAATTATTTATTTATTTTTAGTTTTCAAAATTCACTTTTATAACATTTTGAGTTCTCAGCTTTTCTCCCTCCATTCTCTCTCCCCTCCACAAGAGAGCAAGCAATCTGATATAGGCTATACATGTACAATCACATCAAACACATTTTTATGTTAATCATGTTGTAAAAGAAGAATCAGACCAAAAGGGAAAAACTACAAGAAAGAAAAAGCAACAACAGAAAGAAAGTAGTATATTTTGATCTGCATTCGGAATCTATAACTCTTTATCTTGATGTGGATAGCATTTTTCATCATGAGTCTTGAAATTGTCTTGGACCACTGTATTGGTGAGAAGAGCTAAGTCTATCATAGTTGACCATTGCACAAGATTGCTGTTACTGTGTACAATGTTCTCTTGGTTCTGCTCCCTTCACTCAGTATTAGTTCATGTAAATTTTTCCAGGTTTTTCTTGTTTAAATATATAATTCATTCTTCAGTTCTTAACATTCACTTCCACAAGAATTTGAATTCAAAATTTTCTCCTTATCTCTCCCCACCCCCTATCCCATGACAATATGGACCCCATCTATTCCTTTCTCCAGTCTGTCCTCCCTCCTGTAACCCACCCTTCTTCCATTCCCCTTCCTCTCTATTTTCCTGTAAGGCAGAATAGATTTCTATACTCCATTGCCTGTATAGCTTAATTTCCAGTTGCATGCTAAAACAATTGTTAACATTCATTATTAAAGCCTTGCGCTCCACATTCTCTCCCTCCCTCCCCACCCACCTTCATTGAGAAAACAAGCAATTCAATATAGGTCATGCATGTGTAACAATGCAAAGAATTTCCATAATAGTTATGTTGTAAAAGACTAACCACATTTCCCTCTGTCCTATCCTGCCCTTCATTTATTTCATTCTCTCCCTTGACCTGTCCTCCCACAATAGTGTTGCTTCTGATTATCCCTTTTCCCAATTTGCTGTCCCTTCTCTTATCTTCCCTCTCCTATCCCCTTCCCCCTTGTCTTCCTGCAGGGTAAAATAGATTTCCATATCCAATTGAGTGTATGTTATTCCCTCCTTAAGCCAAATCCCATGAGAGTGAAGTTCAATAATTTCCTTTCATCTCCCCCCTCTTCCCCTCCATTGTAGAAGCTCTTTCTTTCCTCTTGTATATGAGATGATTTGCTACATTGTCCCTCTCCCTTTCTCCTACTCATAGTATATTCCATTCAACAGTAAATTTTATTTTTTTAGATATTCTCCCTTCATATTCAGGCCACCCTGTTCCCTCTGTCCATGGATGTATAGATATATGTTTATATATATGTGTGTATATATATATATATATATATATACATACATATACGTATATATATGTATATATATATACACACACATATATACACATAAATATATATATGTATATATATACATGTACACATGCATATATACACATATATAATACACACATGCATACATATCCATACACACCTACATATTTATATTCCCTCTAACTGCCCTAATACTGAAGAAGGTCTCATGAGTTACAAATAGCCTCTTTTCATGTAGGAATGTAAACAGTTCAACCTTAATGAGTTTCTTAAGGCTTCTCTTTCCTTTTTACCTTTTCTTGATTCTTGCATTTTCTTGATTCTTGTATTTGAAAGTCAAATTTTCTATTCAGCTCTGGTCTTTTCAACAAGAATGCTTGGAAGTCCTCTATTTCATTGAAATTCCATTTTCCCCCTGAAGTATTATACTCAGTTTTTCTGGGTAGATAATTCTTAGTTTTAATCGTATCTCCTATGACCTCTGGAATATCATATTCCAAGTCCTTCAGTTCCTTAGCGTAGAAGCTGCTAAATCCTGTGTTATACTGATTGAATTTCCACAATACTTGAATTGCTTCCTTCTGGCTGCTTGTAATATTTTCTCCTTAATCTATGAATTCTGAAATTCAGCTGCAATATTCCTAGGAGTTTTCATTTTGGGGTCTCTTTGAGGAGGTGATTGGTGACTTCTTTCCGTTTCTATTTTACCCTCTGGTTCTAGAATATCAGGGCAGTTTTCCTTCATAATTTCTTGAAAAATGATGCCTACACTCTTTTTTGATCATGGTTTTCCAGTAGACCAATAATTTTTAAATGATCTCTCCTGGATCTGTTTTCCAGATCAGTTGTTTTTCCAGTGAAATATGTAATGTTGTCTTCTGTTTTTTCATTCTTTTGGTTTTATTTTATAATTTCTTGGTTTCTCATAAAGTCATTAGCTTCCATCTGCTCCATCTTAATTTTGAAAGAACTATTTTCTTCAGTGAGCTTTTGAACCTCCTTTTCCATTTGGCTGATTCTGCTTTTTAAGGCATTCTTCTCCTCATTAACTTTTTGGACCTCTTTTGTAATGTAGGTTAGTCTATTTAAAAAGGTGTTATTTTCTTCAGCATTTTTCTTTAGCAAGCTGTTGACTCGTTTTTCATGATTTTCTTGCATCACTCTCATTTCTCTTCCTAATTTTTCCTTCACCTCTCCTTCTTGATTTTCAATATCCTTTTCGAGCTCTTCCATGGCCTGAGACCATTGCATTTGCAGGGGTAGGATGTAGAAGCCTTGACTTTCAATTCTTCCTCTGATGGTATGCTTTGTTCTTCCTCATTTGAAATGATGGAAGAAAATACCTGTTCACCAAGAAAGTAACCTTCTATAGTCTTACTTTTTCCCCCCTTTCCCCAGCATTTTCCCAGTCAGTTACTTGATTTTTGAGTCCTTTGTCAAGTGGAGGGTATACTCTAGGGACCCGTAAGTTCTCAGTTCCTCCAAAGTGGTACAATCAAGGGAGAGAAGTTTACTCCTCTCCTGGCCTGCTCTCTGGTCTGGGAGCAACCATAAGCACTCTTTTCTGTCCTGAAACGGCAAGTAGGATTCCCTCTCCAGATGTTCCACCATGCTAGTGCTCCTCCTCATCCCAGGACCACCACTCAGGACTGACACTTGGATCAGCAACTCAATTCCCCCACGGTCTTTAGGGTGAGGATTCCAAAAATAGAAGCTACTGCTTCAGTGGCTGCTGCCACCCTTGGGCCAGGACTGGGGCCTGATCCTGCTCCCTTCTCATCCAGGTGAAGGAGCTTTCCCACTGACCTTTGAAGGTGTCTTTGGCACTTGTGAGCTGAGAAATCTGGGACATGCAGCTGCTACCCATGATTCCATGCCCAGGCTTTCTTGGGCTGTAAATCTGTTTTACTCTGTCATTTTGTGGCTTCTGCTGTTCTAGAATTTGTTTGTCATTTTTTACAGGTATATTATGGTTTGTGGGGGAAGAGCTACAGCAGGTCTGTCTTTCTACTGTACCATCTTGGCTCTGCCCCCCTTTCCAAGTTTTTCTAAAATCCACCTGCTCATCATTTCTTATAGTATAATAGTATTCTGTTACATTCATATACACTTGTTCAGCCTTTCCCCAATTGATGGGCATTCCCTTGATTTCCAGTTCTTGGCCACCACAAAAAGACCAGCTATAAATATTTTTGTACATGTGGGTCCTTTTCCCATTTTTATGATCTCTTTCAAATATAGACCTAGAAGTAATATTTCTGGAGCAAAGAGTATGCACATCTTTATAATCCTTTGGGCATAGTACCAAATTGCTCTCTAGAATGGTTGGGTTAGTTCACAACTTCACCAACAATGTATTAGTGTTCCAATTTTCCCACATCTTCTCTGACATTTATCATTTTCCTCTTTTGGTCATGTTACACAATCTGATAGGAGTGAAGTAGTAGTTTAGTGTTACTTTAATTTACAATTCTTTAATCAATAGTGATTTAGGGTATTTTTTTAGAAGACTATCAATAGCTTTAATCTCTTCATCTGAAAACTTCCTGTTCATATCCTTTGACTATCAATTAGGGAATGATTTATATTTTATAAATTTGACTCAGTTCTCTCTATATTTTGGAAATGAAGTCTTTATCAGAGACACTGACCATAAAAGTTGTTTCCTGGCTTTCTGCTTCCCTTCTAATCTGGGTTGCACTGACTGTGAAAAAACCATTCCATTCAGTGTAATCAAAATTATCTATTTTGCATTTCATAATGTTCTCTATCTCTTTGGTCAGAAATTCTTCCCTTCTCCACATATCTGACAAGTAAACTATTCCTTGATCTCCTAATTTGCTTATAGTTTCCTTTTTTATGTTTAAATAATTAACCATTTTGACCTTATCTTCATATGCTATACCTAGTTTCTGCCTTACTGTTTTTGTTTTCCAAGCAGTTTTTGTCAAATAATGAGTTCTTATCCCAGAAGTTGGAGTCTTTGAGTTTATCAAAGAACTCACTATTTGACAAAAACTGCTGGGGAAAAAATGGTCTGGCAGAAACTAGGCATAGATCAATACCTTACATCATATACCAAAATACAGTCAAAATAGGCACACAGTTTAGATATAAAGGTTGATGCTATAAGCAAACTGGGAGAGTAAAGAATAGTTTACCTCTCAGATTTGTGAAGAATGAATGCATTTATGACATGACCAAACAAGAGACAGAAAACATTATAAGATGCAAAATGGATAATTTTGATTACATTAAATGGAAATGCTTTTGCACAAACAAAGTCAATGCTAACAACTTCTCTAAGAATTTGGGTGCTATACCACTTGGTGCGTATATATTTAGTATTGGTATTACTTCATTGTCTATGGTACCTTTCAGCAGAATGTAGTTTCTTTCTTTGTCCCTTTTAATTAGATCTATTTTTGCTTTTGCTTTGTCTGAGATCGGAATTGCTACCCCTGCTTTTTTTTAAAATTCAGTTAAAGCTTAACATAGTCTACTCCAGTCTTTTACCTTCAGTCTGTATGTATCTCCATGCTTCACATGTGTTTCTTGTAAACAACATATTGTAGGATTATGGTTTTTAATCCACTCTCCTATCCACTTCTGTTTTATGGGAGAGTTCATTCTATTCACATTCACAGTTATGATTGCTAATTGTTTCTTTCTCTCCATTCTATTCACTCCACCCCTTGTTTATGTTTTTCTCTCTCTTTCTCCCTTTCACTCTTGACTTGTGTTTGGCTTTTGATCACCACCTCCCTCAATTTACCTTCCCTTCTATCAGCCCCCTCTCCCTTTTCCTGCTTTCCCCTACTACCTGTCTCCTCCTTTTTTCCCTCCTTTCTATCCATCCCTTCCCTTTTCTTTCCTCTTTCCCTTCCTACTTCCTATATGGTAAGTTAAATTTCAATAACCAACTGAGTGTGTATATCATTCTCTCTTTGAGCCAAATCTGATGAGAGTTAGGTTCAAATAAAGCTTGTCTCCCTCCCTTCTTTCCCTGTTAGTTATGAGGACTTATAGAAAATTATGTCAAAATGTGGTTACCCAGAGAAGTTCTTTAGCATTTTACATCAATTTCATGCTGACCTGGGTTAGAGATAATAGACAATGCTCTCGTTCCTTCCCAGGCACCAATGGAGTGAAACAAGGCTGTGTGCTCTCCCATGCTTTTTAGCATGATGTTTTCAGCCATGTTGTCAAATACTTACAATGAGGTCAGCTACTGCACTGATAGTAAATTTTTTGATTTGAAAAATTTTCAATTTTGCCAAGACCAAAGTAGAGGGGAGTGTTGGTGCATGGTTTTCTGTTAGCAGATGATAGTGCCCTCAGTGCAGCCCCTGAAGCTGGAATGTAACAAATATGAATCAATTCTCTGCTGCTTGTGCTAATTTTGGCCTAACAATTAACACCAAGAATTAATTAATTAATTAACACAGGTATTCCATCAGCCACCATTACAACCAGCCATGTGCGGAACCATTGGTTACAGCAACTGGAGAAGTTTTGAGTGCCATGGATAAGCAGTATACTTTCCAGGGATATACACTTTCATTATGAGGTTGATATACACATGGCCAGAATTAGCTCAGTGTTTGGGAGGCTCTGAAAAAAGTATGGGAGAGAAGAGGTATTAGACTGACTACCAAACTGAAGGTCTACAGAGTCTTTGTGCTGACCTCATTATTGTATGCGTGTGAAACCTGAACAGTATACCACCACCATGCCAGGAAACTGAATTGTTTCCATTTGAATTGTTTTAGGAAGATTCTGAAGATCACCTGACAGGATAAGACACTGAGGTCCTTACTCTAACCAAACTGCCAAGCATTAAAACTCTGCTTCAGAGAGTGCAAGTCTCATGTGCTGGCCACGATGTTTGATGCAAAACGTACACTTTCCGAAAAGATTATTTTATGAAGAATTTACACAGAATAAGTGTTCAAATGGTAGTCAGAAGAAAGGATACAGGGACACACTCAAGGTCTCTCTCAAGAACTTTGGAATTGATTGTGTGACATGGGAGACACTGGCACAGGATCGCTCAGCATGGTGTGCACACATCAGAGAAGGTACTATACTCTATGAACAAAGCAGAATTAAAACAGCTCAGAGGAAATGCAGGATGTGCAAATTTAAAGTATCCACCACAGATGTTCATATGGACTATTTGTGCCCAACCAGTGGTAGAACATTCCAAGCTTGTATTGGTCTTATCAACAACAGTTGGACACACTGAAACTGGACTCTAGCATAGTGATGTGATTTTGGTCCTCTTCAAGAATAAAGGACAACAACCAGCAACCAATTTACCCTTTCCTGCCAATGTGAAGGAAATTAAGATTTTTATGTCTTCCATATTGAATTTGTAAGGCCATGCAGCCACCTGTGTCCCCTGTGTGAGCGACATGACTTGCTGAGAAAAAAAAAAGATGAGTATATAAACCCCATATTGTTTCCTTTGATGATTAAATGTTCTTCACAGAATTTTGCTTCCTTAAGGGACTGGTCACGCTTGGAGGAATGCAAACATCCACATTCTGGAACAGATGGTCATATCTTGTGTAGCTATTTTTAGACTCTATCCAAAACCCTGTAAAAGCAAGGACTGTCCTTTTAGCCAACTGAAGTCTCACCTGTGGGATGGACACATTGCCTAGGAATTTTCCAACTGGGACTCTGGATGGCTGAAACAGGAATTCCCAACTGACAGAACCAGATGTTAGTGCTTCCCTAATCTGGTGATGTATATACTCATATTATATACATACATACATATATACATACATACATACATACATACATATATATATACACATATATATATATTCATGTAAACTGTATCACTTAGTGACTTGTAATCAATATATAGTACTTTAGAATAATTAATCTACCTGAAGTGTGTGTTATTGTCAGTATGATCTGAACCAAATGTAAAATTCAGCCCTGATGCATTGCATTAGCAATACAAATTGGCATAATAACAAAACTAACATGCTACTTTTTAAGAGCAAGTCTGTAACCTGGGGTCTTACTATACCTGGATGGGATGACCCCTGAATCATTAGTTAGCCAAAGAATGGACTAAAGGAATGGGGTTGTATGAAAATAGAGAAAACTTACTAATTGAGCAGAACCTGGAAAATTGATATTTTGTTAGGAAAGGGAGGAAATGCATGTATTAGTGGAAGGAATTAGGCTCTGCTGACTGTTTACGGTAAAATGTATCAACTTAGGGATAAAGCTGTGGAGAATAAAGTTCTTTTGGAGAAAGAGCTTGCTGACTTAGACTTGTTGCAATGTCAGAATTTTATCCTAAGTGATCAAGTACATTCTTTTCAAAATGTGACCAAGGTGGTGCCTTTACAGTAACTCAGATTGTCTAAGAAAAAAAGGAAAGTTAATAAAAGGAAGGTACACATGTCTATAGAGTGGGTCAAACCAGCTAGGAATCCAGAAACCTCAGATGGAGACGTGGGATTCTCTAAAAATACTAAATAATTGCCCACTGGGTAGAGAGGGCACACTTTTAATAGAATACTTACTCTTAAACTGAAGATACATAACATACAATGTGGAGCTAAATTAGAATTTAAATACTGGAAAATTGATGAGCTTGCCCTAGCTTCATGGAAGGTTACTCCTAGATCAGTTGGATTAGATCTATACTCTATAAAAGATTCAGTCCTGAACTGGTCTGATCCTATAATATTTCCTGTTGGAATAGGTATTAAACTGCCAGTTGGGCACTTTGGTTTGATAGCACCTTTATCTGGGTTAGCCATTAAAGGAATCTATTGTCCATATGATACAAACTGTACATAAAATTCAGCTGTGGCACATTGGGTTGACAATATAGCCTACTCCTTTCTTCTCCCAATATGATGCCTTTATTCCCCACTTCAATTAATTTTTTTTCATCATCACATCAAAGTCAACTTATACTCATACCCTCTGTCTAGGTATACCCCTTCTAAATGTCATAATAAAGATAAACAAAAATAAAAGATAAAGCAAAGATTTTAAAAAGATGTATAAAAATAAAGTAACTTTCAAGAGTTACAAGTATCACCATCCCATGTGAGATGTAAACAATTTAACCTTTTTGAATATCATGGGTTTGTTTTCTTTCCTGTTTACCTTTTCATGCTTCTCTTGAGTCTTGTATTTGAAGATCGAATTTTCTGTTCAACTTGGGTTTTTTCATCAAGAAAGTTGGAAAGTTCCCTATTTTATGGAATGTTCATTTCCTCCCCTGAAGGATGCTCAGTTTTGCTGGATAGTTGATTCTTGGTTGTAATCCAAGCTCCTCTACCTTCTGGATTATCATATTCCACCCTCTGACCCTTGGTCCTGTGTAACGCTGACTGAGGTTCCATAACACTTAAATCGTTTCTTTCTGGCTGCCTCCATGAGCTGATAATTTTGTAATTTCGCTACAATATTCCTTAGAGTCTTCATTTTAAGATCTCCTTCAGGAGGTTATTGGTGGATTCTTTCAATGATTATTTTAGCATCTGCTTCTAGGATCTCAGAGCAGTTTTCCACGATAATTTCTTGGAAAATGCTGAGCAGGCTCTTTTTTAAAAAATCATGCCTTTCAGGTAGACCAATAATTCTTAAACTATCTCTCCTGGATTTGTTTTCTAGGTTCCTTGTTTTTCCAATGAAATATTTTATATTTTCCTCTTTTCTATTCTTTTTTATTATTTCTTTATTTCTCACCAAGTCATTAGCTTTCAGTTGCCCAATTGTAATTTTTAAGGAAATGTTTTTTTAATTAGCTTTTATACCTTCTTTTCAATTAGGTCAGTTCTACTTTTTAAGGAGTTATTCTCTTCATTGGATTTGTGTATCTCCTTTTCCATTTGGCCAATTCTACTTTTTTTAAAAAGTATTTTACTTTTTATTTTTCCCCAGTTACACATAATAACAATTTCAACATTCACCTTTAAAACACTGAGTTCCAAATTCTCTTCCTCCTTTGCTCCCTCCTAACCCACCCCCCATTGAGAAAGCAAGCAGTTCAATATAGGTTATATATGTACAATCATGCAAAATATATCCATAATAGTTATGTTGTGAAGGAAAACTGACAAAAAACCTCAAGAAAAATAAAATTTTAAAAAACATGCTCCAATCTGCATTCAGATACCATCAGTTCTTTCTTTTGGAATGCATAGCATTTTTCATCATAAGTCTTTCGGAGTTGTCATGGATCATTGAATTGCTAAGAACAGCCAATTCATTCACAGCTGATCATCTTACCGTATTGTTGTTATTTTATATGCAGTACATCTCACTTTGCATTAGCCCATGCAAATCTTTCCAGGTTTTTCTGAGAGCATCCTGCTCATCATTTCTTACAGTATAATAGTATTCCATCATACTCATACACCACAACTTGTTCAGCTGCTCCCCAGCTGATGGACATTCCCTCAATTTCCATTATTTGTCTAGAGAAATGAACTGCTTTAAAAAATTTTGTACGTATACATCCTTTTATTTTTGTTTTTTATCTCTTTTGGGACACAGAACTAGCAGTAGTATTGCTAGGTCCAAGGGTATGCATGGTTTTATAGCCCTTTGGGCATAGTTCCAAATTGTTCTACAAAATGCTTGAATTAGTTCACAACTCCACCAACAGTGCATTAATGTCTCATTTTTCCCATGTCCCCTCTAACATTTGTTATTTACCCTTTCTGTCCTATTAGCCAATCTAATAAGTATGAGGTAGTACCTCAGGATTATTTTAATTTGCATTTCTCCAATTAATAGTGAGAGAATTTTTCCATATGGCTAAAGATATCTTTGATTACTTTATTTAAAAACCGATCATATCGTTTGATCACTTATCAATTGGGGAATGACTTTAATTTTTAAAAATTTGACTCAGTTCTCTAAAAATTTGACTCAATTGAGAGATGAGGTTTCTATTAGAGAAATTTTCTTCAAACTTTTTTTCGCAGTTACTATTGCTAATTGTATTTCCCTCCATTATCTCCCCTAAAACCATGTATTATATTCTCTCTCTTCTTTCATTCTGTCCCTCCTCAAAAATGTTTTGCTTCTGACTTCCCCTCCCCTAATCTCCCCTCCCTTCTATCACTGATCTGCTTTTCTTACCCCTTCCCCTCCTACTTTCTTGTTCCAGGATTTCTCCTGGCTCCTTATTTTCTGTTTTTTTAGAGGTCGGTAATGGAGAGTGACAGCAATCTACTGCTTATTCCACTGTCTTGGCTCCTGAAAGTCCTAAGACTCTTTCTAAAGAAGAGAAAGCTGGGTTCTCTGAAGAGAGAGAAACTGCTTGTCCTCCAAAGACTGATATAATAGAAGTCATATGTGCTATCAGTTAAGAGATAAGAGGTAGAGGTCAGAAGAGAAGAGCAGCAGAAATTGGTGATTTCCTTCTCAGAGGTACTGAGACGTCAATGTATAGACCTAATAACAATATAGAGGTCTTTTGTTTCCTTGGGGCATATATCAAAACATAACAAAAAAGTTTTTAAAGTATTTTTATTTCATTAAATATTTCTCAATTACATGTAAAACATTTTTAAGCACTCATTTTTTTAAATCTTGAGTTTCAAATTTTCTTTCTGTTTCCTGCCCCTCCTAACTGCTTAAGAATGCAAGAAATATGGTATCAATTACATATGTGAAGTCATGCAAAACATATTGGCCATGTTGCAAAAGAAAACACATATGTGCATAGAGACTAAGTAAAAAAGTATGCTTCAGTCTCTGCTCAGAGTTCACTGGTTCTCTCTCTAGAGGTGGATAGCAATTTTCATCATAAGTCTGACAAAGAACCTTTTAAGATTTATCAAAACATATGACAAAACTACCTACTCTTCACTTTATTCAGATAGGTACATATGACACTTCTAGAAGGAACATAAAATATTGCCAATGATTAGGAAGTTCTATACAAGAAACAAAGAACATAAGGTGATAGAATGTTTTCTTCACAGTTCTTTATTGAAGGCAAGGGATACAGAAGAGAAAAATTAATTTGGAAGTAAAAAAACTGGTCATGAGGGAGATATCTTAGAATGGAATTTGGTTTTCTGGATCATGGCTTATAATAAACAGTTGATAGATTTCTGGCCATAGATTAACAAAGGCCAGTAAGAATGCATTCTTAGGTATCTTGAAAAATATTGTCTAAGTGATTTTAATCTAAAAAAGATGGAGGAAAGAATAGACTACTAATGTATATTTCTTAAGGTATTTCCCCAATAAATAGCCACAAAGAAAAAATAAAATCTGTTATACCCAGAAATTCATAAGAAACAAAATCCAAGAGTTAGAAGTGAAACTCATAGCCTCAAGTATCTATACTTAAATGCTCCAGAGTTTAGGTACTATAAACAATAGGAATTAGAGGTTTTAATGCAAGAGGGCAAATCTGACCTTATAGTTAGGACTGATATTTTCAGAGACAAACTGGGTTTCAAAGTATGACTCTGGAATGTATAAGAAACAAACAGAATGGAAAATAAAACATTATATATTATGAAGGGATAATCATGAGAGGAAATCCAAGGACCAAAGGAGGGAAGCATAAAGGAGAGTCTATGGGTAAAGAACAAAGAAAGGGGAAACAGAAGTGAGTTTTTTAGCATTGGAGTATACTATGGAGCACCTGGACAGAAAGAGGAAATAAACAGATAATATAGGTCTAATATAGTAACAGAGGATGGCAGTCATTTAAACACATGATAGTGTCCTCTCTGATTAAAAAGCAAAGCAACTATTACTTCTTCACATTGCTTATTGCTAACTTTATCCCTTAAAAGATGGAGGAATCAGTAACAAGATGGAGGAAATTCTATTCTTGATCTTATTGTTAGATTTGCTTGGGTGGAGATTATAGAAACCTTGAGGAAAGAGAACTTTCATTTTAGAGTTTATGAGAGCAGCATAGGAAATGAGATCATATAATCTAATAAGTACCCTAGATTTTGAGAAAACAAATTTCAATGAGATCAAAAGTAGGATCTCTTCGGATACAGTATTTCAAGAGAATTCAACCCAGGAGCTTAGGTTGATGCTCAAGAGTAAAATTCTTAAGGCACAAGAAAAATTAGTTCCAGTATGGAGGAAAAATAAAATTTATTTGAAGAGAACCAAGTAAATGTTCAAGGAACTGACTAACCAAATTAAACTTTAAAAATGTGTAGAGGATAGAAGTATGACTTGGTAACACAAAAGGAATAAGAGTGTAAAAATTCTGTAAAAAAGTGTCAGGAATACTAAAACTCAGAATGAACTGAGGCTAATAAAGAAATCTAAGGCCAACACAAGGAGTTTGAAGTTGGTTTTCTTTTAAGCTAAATTGTGAGTAATAGGAAGATCAAAGAAGGGTTGTTATATTTGTATGGGCTGGTTAAAATAATAACTAACTTAAGCTAGAAGGTAGCAACACTATTCAGTTCTTATTTTGTTTTTGTTTTCTCTGCAAAAGAAAATGACACTTATATTAGAAAAGAGAGAACAAAAATGACTGCCAAAAAGTTGATGCCCAAGATGAATAAAGAGATAGTACGAAAGCATCTAGCTTCTTTAAGTCACCTGACCTAGATGAACTACATCCTTGGGTCCTAAAAGGACTATTGCATGTGATTCTTGTCACTTTGTCCTGAGATACTTGAAGATCCAGTGCTCTAAACATCAGGGAGGTTTATCCTGGGAGGTTGAGGTCAGCACAAACCCCTGGGGGAATTAGGGTGAGACCAAGCAGGACTGACCACCCCACCCAAAAGTGAAGAAATTAGCAGAGGTTGGCCCCAGTTCAAGAATTAAAATTGGAGAGATGAATAAATTAAAGAAAACAATGATCAATATAAAATGCATTGTTAATCTAGAGACTCAAAAAGAAAGAATGAGTAAATCTGTAACAAGTGCAAATAATGAGTAGAGGAAAAAATGGATTTTCTACAAGGACTGCACATAGAAGAAATAATGCAAGAAATAAAAATGAAATTAAAGTTCTAGAGGAAGGAACTGGAAGAAGAATAAATAGATTAGAAGAGAAATTAATACACCTTATCAAGTAACAAATTACTTAAAAACTAGATTAGACCAAATCAAAATCAGTAATTCCATAAGACAATAAGAAATAATAGAACAAAAGCAAAGCACTTCATGGCAGTTTGCCTAGGTTTTTGTAAAATGTTTGATAAAATATCTTATAATGCTCTTGTAGAAAAGTTGGAAAGCTATAGATTAGTATTCAATAATACAATCAGATACATTTAGTACCAGTTCAATAGATAGATTACTGCTAGATTTGAACCTAACAGTCTATCAACATAGCAGCAAGTCTCAAGTGGGGTACCCTTAGGGAATCTGTGCTAGACATTGTACTACTATTTAACATTTTTATCACTGAATTGGATAAAGTATAGATGATATGCTCTTCAAATTTTCAAATAACACAATATTGGATGACAGGGTTAAAATTGTCAGGTAAAAGAAGCAGTACTGCCTACTTCCCCAATAAACCTTCTCAAAAATCTAGCAAATGCATCAGGTCAAATTATAACATGGAAAAGCAAGAAAATATCTGTGAGTCATTTTTCTTGCTCAGTGTGACTTAGAGAGATAGAGAGATCTATAGCCACAGCACATAGAGTCTGGCCAAGAACATGTGGTGAGAAACATTCCAGTGGTCAGGGACTGAAAAAGAGCTGGGAAATGGTATTAGAACAAAAAGAACCAGAGGAGAAAGAGATCTGAGGGATTCCCTGAACAAGTTCTGGGTACAGGAACCATCAAATACCCGACAGCCCTGTTGCCCACTAAGCAGGTCCCTGAACTATCAAATGCACTGGCCATAGCTGTTTATTGAGCAAGGAACAAGTTCCAGAAAGGTGGCTCTGTGGTTCTGATTGCTAGAGCAGAGTGGTGACTCATATTTAACCTTTAACCTAGTAAGTAAGCCTGCAGCAGAATAATGAGGATTAGAGTCCCAGATGAAAGAGGAAATGAACCTGCAGAGCTCCACAGCAAGTTAATAGTGATTGATTCTAGAAGCAATCTACTGAATCTCCCAAACAAGGACAATCTGACAAAGCCAAACCGGACTCAAACACTTGCAGAAATCAAACTAGGAAGACAGTGAGTAGAATTTACCTAGGGTTACATCACTTTGGCAGCACTGAAAACTTTGTAGATCCCAGGCTAAACTGTGAAAGCAGCAAAGAGATTTTATACAGAAGCCCAGGCTAGATACTCTACCTCCTTATCAAAGAGTGCAGAGACTAACACTAAAAGAAAATTCAAAATCAAGGCTGGAAGAATGAGCAAACAGTAAAAAAAAAAAAAAATCTTTTAATAAGAGACAGGGAAGCTCAAGACAGAAATATAGATGAAAATGATTCGAAAATGCCTACAAAGATGCAAAGACAAATGTAACTTGGACACAAGTCCAACAAAAATTCCTAGAAGAGTTAAAGCAAGAATTTAAAAAGAAAATTAAAATAATTTAAAAAGTCAAATGAGAGCAATAGAGGAAAAAATGGGAAAAGAAAAGTTATAAAAAGTGAATTAACAACATAGAAAAAGTGGTGCAAAACCTAACTGAAGAAAATAACTTCTTGAAAATAAAAATTGGCCATATAGAAACAAATGATCCCATTAAACATCAAGAAAAAAACCTAAGTATCTAAAAATAGAAATATCTCATAGAAAAAAATATCCTACCTGGAAAATAGATTAAGGTGGTTTAAGACTCATTAGACTATCTGAAAGCCATAATAATAATAATAATAGCCTAGACATTATGTTTCAAGAAATCATAAAAGAAAATGTCTAGAACTCAAAACCCGTGGGCAAAATGAAAATTGGAAAAATCTTTTAGTCATTTTTTGAAACCCCCAAATGAAAGCTCCTAGAAAGTTTAAACAAAACTCCAGAATATCTAAGTCAAAGGGGAAAAAAAACCCTCTGCTAAAAACAAAAAAATATATAATTTAAATTCTGAGGAGTCTCAGTAAGGTTCACACAAAATTTAGCACCCAGCTGCTACTCCAAAAGTATGGAGAGATTGGAATATTATGTTCTAGAAGGCGAAAAATCTAAGCTTAGAAACAAAAACTGTTTACCCACAAAACTAAACACAATCCCAGAGGGAGAAAATGGATTTTTAGCACAATAAAAGACTTCTAAACAGTCCTTATGAAAAGACCAGGGTAAGTAGAAAATTTGCCATATTAACAGAGGACTCAAGAGAAGAATAAAAAAGCAAACATAAACTATAATAAGGAACTAAACAAGAATAAACTGTTCACATTCTTATACGGAGAGATAATACAAGTAGCCCCTCAGAACTGTATCATCACCAGGGCACAAAATGGCATGGCATCTAAATTATTAAAAGATTGGTTATAAGAATTACAAGAAGATATAGACAGTAAAACTATGACAGTGTATCATCTTGATTTACATGCCTCAGACTTAGCTAAATTTAAACAAAAAATAAATAAGAAAGAAATTAAGGAGATCAATAGAATTTTAGAAAAATTAGTTATGAAAAACATCTGGAGAATGTTGTATAGGAATAGAAAGGAACACATCTGTTTCTCGACTGTGCATGAGAAAATGCTCACAAAAATTTACCATGCATTAGGGCATAAACACCTCCCAAACAAATGCAGGAAAGCAGAAATAGAACATATGCCTTTTACTGATCATGATATTATAAAAATTATATCAACAACAGCACTTTGAAGGAAAGATTTAAAACCATTTGGAAACTAAATAATTAATTCATAAAGAATGGGTAGGTCAAAAAATTACAGAAATTATGAAAAATTTCAGTAAAGAAGATGATAATATTGAGATAATATCACAATATTTGTGAGATGCAACCAAAGCAATACTAGGGGAAAACTTAAATCTGAATTCTTTTATCAACAAAAAAGGAAAAAACAGATCAAGAAATTGGGCATGCAAACAGAAAAAAATTTTAAATACCAACAAATTCAAAACCCCTAGTTAAAGCAAAACAAAAAAAGAACAGAAATCTTGAAAATAAAAAGGAAATGAAAAAAATGAAACTAAAAATAGCTAATTAATGGAGGAGTTAGTTTTTTTAAAAATATATATGCACAAGGGAATTTTACAATATATAATTAGGTAATTCTATTTTTAAAAAAAGAAAGAAAAAAACAAAATACCAGTACAAAAAATGGCAAAGTTAGATTCAAGAAAATGAAGAAAAATGAAAAAATGAAGAAAATAAAGAAAAAATGAAAGCAATTACTAGGAGCTATCACATCCAACTATATACCAACAAAATGAACAATTTGAATGAACTAAATGAATATTTTAAAATATAAAAAATATTTCATATTGACAGAATAGAAAATGGAATACTTTTAAAACTCTATTTTCAAAATAAAATTTAAAAGAAACAAATTCCCAGGACCAGATGAATTTACAAGCAATTTCTACAAAACATTTAAAAAGCAATTAATTTCAATACTGCATAAACTGAAAAAATAAGTTTAAAAAAGAATGCTAGTAAATTATTTCACTGATACAAATATGATCTTGATAGTTAAACCAGGAAAAGCCAAAACAGAAAGAAACCTATATAACCATTTTCCTGAATGAAATACGAGCAAGGAGACTATAATAAATAGCACAAAGATCATACATAATGATCAGGCTGAATTTATATTAGAAATGCAAGGAATATTCAGTTTTAGCAAAACTGTAAACATAATTGACTATATTGGTAATAAAAGCAAAAACATTTACATGATTATCTCAATAAATGCCGAAAAATTTTTTCACAAAATACAATGCCCGTTGCTTAAAAAAAAAAAACACTAGAAAGTTCAAAAATAGAGGTGGAGTTGAATTTCAATTCTTTGGAAGTGGTATAATCTTTGGAGAGGTGGGTTTACTACACTCCTAGTCTGCATGTGACTACAAGCTCTCTTCTTTTGCCTTGGAATTGTGTCTGGGATCCTTGCTCCACCATGACTGCAAGCACTGTTGTGCCAATGCTTCTCTTCACTCTGGGACTGAGATACAAGACTGCAACCCATACCTAAGTACGGGCAAAGCAATACCTCCAGAGACAGCAAAATGGATTCCCTGTAATCTTTTTCTCACCATTTATCTGACCCTCTTACACTCTGTGGGCTAAGAGGTCCAAAAACTACCACTGCCACCAGTGATTGAGTCTCCTCCAAAGCCTGATGCTGCTTTCTTGAGGACTGCACTCCATTCTCATCTCAGTGAAACAGACCTTCTACTGATCTTCTAAGTTGTCTGTGGCCTGAAAATTGTTTCACCCTGTTCTTTTGTGGGTTCTTCCATTCCAGAATTTGTTTTGAGTTATTATTTAAAGTTGTTTAGAAGGTTTTCGGAGAGAACTCAGGTGAGTCCTTGCTATCATGTCTCCATCCCCCTAGATATTGACAGGTCAGAGCATTGAGATGAATCTAATATGAAATCATATATGCATAACAATATAGCATTGTCCTCGGATATAAAGAAATCAGCTTTAATAATGTAATATAATTACCATGTGTTTTTTTTTTTTCTGAAAAAGATCTGAAGATTTTAGTGGACAAGTAGCTCAACATGAATCACCAATGTGATGCAGCACCCAACAGGCCTACTGTGATATTGGGATAAATTTAGAACACATACCTTTTAGGAATAGGGAAGTAATAGTTCTACTGTATTCTCTTCTTCTTAGGCCTTACCTGGAGTATTGTGGTCACTTCTGGGACTACTCTTTAAGAATAATAAGTAGTAAGGTATCCATAGGACTGTAACCATGATGGTAAAACACCTTTAGTCTGTCACATGAGGATATTTGAAGAAGCTAAATATGTTTAGCCTGGAGAAAGAAAAAGTAAAAAAGGTCTTGATAGCTGTCTTTAAGTATGTGAAGGACTGTCATGTGGAAGATATATTAAAGTTGTTAGTTTTTTGTAATAAAGAACAGATCCAGGAGGAATAATGGAAGTTTTTTAAAAAGCAGATTTTAGGAAAAAATTCCTAATAATTCCAGCTTCACTTTCACAACCTGTCCCCTCCTTGACTTTCAAATATTCTTACCTTACCTCTCCACATATTATGCAACTCAATGACACTGACCTTCTTTATATTTCTTAAATATGACATTCCATTTCCTGACTCGGTGCATTTTTCTTGGAAGGGCTTCATGCCTAGAACTCTATTCCTCCTTCTCTCCGCCTTCACTAATCTGCTAAAGTCTCCCTTTCTCCAAAAAGTCTTTGCCAGGCCTCCTTAATTTTATCTGAGATTATTACCATTTATCTGATATACCTTATTTGTACCTACTTATCTGCATGTTATCTCCCCATTAGGCTTTGAATTCCTTGAGTGCAGATAATTTTTTGATTTTCTTTGTATCCCTAGTCTATGCACAGTATATGTGTATGCACAGTGCCTGGTACATAGGAGGTGCTTAATATGTGCTTGTTGACCAACTATTCAAAAGTAAAATTGCCTTCCTTGAGAAATGGTGAGTTCCCCCTCCTTGATGATCTTCAAGTAGAGGCTGGACAACCATTTTTCAAGTATGTTATAGTGGCAATTCCCTTTGTTTATGGATTGGATTAGATGGCATCTGAGATTCCATCCAAATTCTGTGATTCTTCTATTTTTTATTTTTACTTTTATTTTATTTTTATTTATTAAAATATAAATATTTTTTATTTTTTATTATCATTATTTGTATTTATTCATATATTTATTTTATTATTTTTTTTATTTTTAGTTTAGATTAGGCCTCTTCTTTGCTTTGCTTTCATGGAAATTCTCCTGCTTTCTTACTTGGGTTGGAGAAACAGAACATATAAACCCATTTCAAAACATGCAGTTGGGTGTCCATCTATTACATTTCTAAATATTTCAAGAATAAAAGAGGCATCAGCTGAGACATTACTTAACTTTGTGAGTCAGAAAAATTTCAAGAACATTCAAGAAAGACGAGTCAAGACAAAGGAACACTCCCATTCTTAAACCAGGTCAGTGTCATCACAGACCCAGAATCACCTATTCATAAGACTGTATGTATTATGATAGGAAGCTAAAATAACAAGGCTTATTTTCCCTGCCAAGGTCACATCAAGGAATTAAGATAGTTTCTTCTGACTGTTGATTTGGACACATAAACAGTGGTGTGGTCAAATTCCCTCTCTCTCTGTCTAACATAATTATGTAGTAGCCCTGGAATGTGACAAGATGAATTATTCTTAATCCAGTAAACAAATAAAATGGTTTCTACCAGAGAAATGGAGATCTATGTAGCCCATCATCTGACAACTGTGTTTCTTTTTTAATCCCTAGAGCAAACTTTACAAAACTTTTTTTTTGGAATTGTCTCATACATGACAGGGGGTTAAGAAAAAAGAAGAAAAGAGGGAGAAGGGAGGAAGAAAAGGAAAAAAGAAAGGAGAGACAGAGACAAAGGAGTATAGAGCTCTAGTCTGAAGTGCTTTTATTATATACAAGAAATGTACAGTCCTTCAACAACCTTGAAACTTTGCTCTGAAGACATATACCACAAGAGTAATCTTGACTTATTTTAAATGAGTAACCTGACAATAATTGTCTTTTAGGGAAGTTGTAGGTCTTCTAATCCCATCACTTCCTATTAGGTTTACATTGGTAATACTTAATAGGTATTGAAAACATGGCTATGTAACACATGTTGTTTTCTTCCCTGATCAATCCATATCTGGAGTATTGTGTTAAGTTCTGCATATGGTTCAAGCAAGACAATGATAGTCTAGATGGTGTCCATATGAGGGCAAACAGGAAAGTCAAAAGAATTCCAAATCATATTATTTAAGAACAGGATCAAAAACTAAGCTCTATAAGCAGCCAGGAAGGAAATCCAAGTACTGAGGAGTCATTATCAAAATCACATGATGTAGGAGTCACCACTACAAAGAAGAGGAGAGTTTAGAATACGATATTTCAGAAGTCAAAGGATAGAGGCTTGTAACTAAGAGTAAATTACTCACGAAAAGGAATATAATCCCATAGGGGAAATGAAATAGAGGATTTTCAGTGTTTTCTAAAGACCAGAGCTGAATAAAAAACTTTTAAGTTTAAACAAAACCAAGATGGTAGAAGAGAAGAAGAAATGTACCTGAACTCCACTCCAATAAGCTTAGAAAATACATAAGACTGTACCTGGTGATGAGTTATAGTGAGTCATTTGTCTTGCATGAAAAAGGTTAAAGAAACATAATTTCCAAGTAAATTAATCAATTTATTAATAATACCAGAAGTTTAATAAAAAGTTGGTCATTTGGCTGTCTCTCTCTGAAACCAAAGATGATTATGGTCGGTTGGCTAAAAACTCATATGTTCTTTTGGAAAAAGAGTGTTCAAAAATGACAATCAATTTTGATTGGCTAAAAATTAATGAGAGAATGAATATTGCAATGAGGGGCTAAGAGTAACATCATGCCATCATTGGACAGAGAGATTATTTCTATACCTGGGCCACCCCCAGCCTTGAGCAATTTAGACCTTCTATCTTCACCCAGGTTTCATTGAATGGGAGTCACCTTAAACTAGAGAGTCCTTGTAAGGTTGGGTGGGGTCAGATAGAGGAGAAGGTTAGCACAACCTTCAGAGACTGGAGTCTTGAGATGAGAATAAAGGAGGGAACTCTGAATTTCACCAAATCATTAGTTATTAAAAATCATTTCTCTCAGTCAAATCATGTTTATAGAGGGAGACAGACAGAGAGGTCTGCAGACATTATGGACAGAATTAAGACAGGAGCACACTATTCACATGAAGACTACACTTCTCAAAGAGAGGCTGTGTACAAGCCTGTGTAAGAGTGAGAAGAGGTCTTAGACCTGTATTAGAGTACAGCAATAGGGCAAATTCCATATGACAGTTTTGTCACTGAGTCCTGGGTAATAGATCCAGGGTGGACTGAAAAGAAGACCTGTGCCCTACAGTAATATTCTCAGGTATGGAGACTCTGATTGACATACCAGGAAAGGAAAAAGTTCAGAAGCAAACAGCAATGGTGTGGTTCAGAGCCCAGCAGTAAAGTAAGGTCTGAATCTATCTCAGCCCAGTGAGGAATAACAAGAAAAAACTCCCAAGTCAATAGGAAATCTATAACTCTGTCACACTGAAACAAAAGAGGACCTAGACAGCATCTTTACAGGAAATTATCAAGGAAAACTGCCCTGATGTCCTGGAATCAGGAGGAAAAATAGTCATTGAAAAGATTCACCACTTCCCTCAGGAAAGAGATCCCAAAATAAAAACTCCAAGAAGCATTATAGTCAAATTTCAGAACCATCAGGCCAAGGAAAAAATACTGCAGGTGGACAGAAAGAAACAATTCAAATATCAAGAAGTCACAATCAGGATTACCCAGGACTTAGTAGCTGCAACACTAAGAGATCAGAGGTCATGGAACATGATATTCTGGAAGGCAAAGGAACTAGGACTATAATCAAGAATCACTTACCTGGTGAAATTAAGCATAATACAGCAAAGAAAAAAATGGTCATTCAGTAAAACGGATTTCAACCTTTCAGAAGGATAAAACCAGAATTAAACCAAAAATTTGATCTGCAAATCAAGACCCAAGGAAGTAGAAACAAGAAAAAAGAAAAAGCAAGCATAAGGGATTCAGTAGAACTAAAATGTTTATATCCCTGCATGGGTAGATGGTACTTGTAATTCCTAAAAATTGTATCACTTCTAGTATAGCTAGAGAATACACATAGACAGGGTATGGGCATAAGGTAAATGTGAGGGAATGAAATAACACATCAAAGGATGAGAAAGAAGAGTACACTGGGCACAGAAGGAAAAGACAGGTAGAATTGGGTAAATTATTCCACGTGAAGAGGTGGAGAAGAAAATGGGAGGGTGGGCAATGGACATTGCTTGAACCATATCTCATCAGTGTTGGCTCAAAGAAGGAATAAGATGTACAACCAGTTGAATATAGAAATCTATCTTATCTGATAGGGATGTAGGAAGGGAGAAGATGAAATAAAGGAGATGGAGGAGGTGGACTGACTGAAGGGAGGGCAGATTGTGGGAGGTGGTAGACAGAAGCAAAACAATGGTGAGGAAAGAGAGGACAAACAGGAGAAAAATAGGATGGAGGGAAATACACATAGTAATCATAACCGTGAACATGAATGAGATGAACTCTCCCATAAAATGGAAGCAGATAGCAGAGTGGATAAAAAACCAGAATCTAACAATATGTGGTTTGCAAGAAACACACTTGAAGCAGACAGACACACACACAGAGTAAAGGTAAGGGGCTGGAGCAGAGTAGCAATACTGATCTCAGAGAAAGCAAATCAAAAATAGACCTAGTTAAAAGAGATAAGGAAGGAAAATACATCTTGCTAATAGATACATAAAAAAATAAAACAATATCATTATTAAACATATATGTACCAAGTTGTATAGCACCCAGATTCTTAAAGGAAAGGTTCAGAACTACACAGCAAAACTATACTACTGGGAGACCTCTACTGTCTCCTTTCAGAACATGATAAATCAACCAAAAAAGAAATAAGAAAGAAATGAAGGAGGTAAATAGAATATTAGAAAAGTTAGATATGATGGATCTTTGGAGAAAACTGAATGAGAAGCTAAAGGAATGTACCTTTTCCACAGCAGCACATTGCACATATAAAAAATTAACCATGTAATAGGGAATAAAAACTTCAAAATCAAATGTAGAAAAGCAGAAATATTAAATATATTCTTTTGGATCATAATTCAATAAAAATTATATTCAACAAAGGACAGTGGAAAGATAGATTAAAAATTAATTGGAAACTAAATAATTTCATCCTAAAGAGTAAGTGGGTCAAATAACAAATCATAGAAATTATCAATAATTTCATTAAATAGAATGACAACAATGAGACATTATACCAAAATTTGTGAGATGCAGCCAAAACCATGCTTAGGTTGAAATTTTATTTCCCTAAATTCTTAACACCCAACAAAATAGAAAAAGAACAGATCAATGAATTGGGCATACAACTAAAATAAAAAAGAAACCTAGGAAAAGAACAAATTAAAAATACCCAATTGAACCAAGATGGCAGCGTGAAAGCAAGAACTTGCTAGAGCTCTCCCCCAAGCTGCTTCAAATACCTGTAAAAGTAACTCTAAACAAATTCTAGCACTTCAGAACCCACAAAATGATGGAGTAAAACAAATCTCTAGGCCAAGATAGCCTGGAAGGTCTACAGGAAGCGTCTATCACACCAGGCTCGGAGTGGAGTATAGTCCAGCTTGGGCCTTGCTGGCATAGATGGGGCTGGAGCAGGCATCAGGAAACTGAACCACTGGAAGCTGTGGTAGTTTCCAGACCTTTTAGCCCACAAATAACAAAGACAGCATAGAAGGACAGTGGGGAAAACTGTGTGATACCTGGGTGAGAGAGGAGCACTGTTTGGCCCCAGCCCTGGGGAGGCAGAGATGGTGGATGCAATGGCAGCAGTGGCACTTTTCACTGTTTCCATAGCTCCCAGCTTGCAGAAGGTGTGGGGATCAAGCAGCTAATCAGAGGGGGACTGCAGTGATCTCTTGACTGGCACTGAGGCAAGATTCTTTTGCTTTGCCCATGCCTGGATCTGGGTCACAGTCCTGGGTGGTGGTTCTGGTGAGAAAAGGAGGGCTAGTGTGACAGAGCTTGTGGCTGCAATGGACAGGGAATCCTCCTCATAGTTTCAAGGCAGAAAATAGTGCTTGTGGTTACTCACAGACCACAGAACAGACCAGGAAAAGAGAAAAAAAATCTCTCCTTTGATTATACCACCTTGTAAGAACTGAAATTTTTCAAGACCCTAGAAGTATTTCTGAAAACAGCTGCACAAAACCCCTGAAATTTCGGACAGGACATACTGGAAGTAGAATCATACCTTAATAAAGAGTTAGAAAGTCAAGTATTTGACTCTGAAAATGAGCAAACAGCATAAAAAACTCAGACTATAGAATCTTACTTTGGTGACAAAGATCAAAATATATAACTAGAAGAAGACAACAAAGTCAAAGCTCCTACATCAAAAGCCTCCAAGAAAAAGATGAATTGGTCACAGGCCATGGAAGAGTTCAAAAAGGATTTTGAAAATCAAGTGAGAAAAGTAGAGGAAAAATTAGGAAGAGAAGTGAATGTGATGGAAGAAAATCATGAAAAAATGAGTCAACAGCTTGCTAAAGGAGAGCCCCCCCCAAAATACTGAAGAAAATAACACCTTAAAATAGATTAATGCAAATGGCAAAAGATGTCCAAAAAGCCAATGAGGAGAAGAATGCCTTAATAAACAAAATTGGCCAAATGGAAAAGGAAATCCAAAAACTCACTGAAGAAAATGATTCTTAAAACTTGGAATGGATACGTCATTCCTCAATTAATAAATGGTCAAAGGATATGAACAGGCAATTTTCAGAGGAAGAAATTAAAAATATCTATAATCATATGAAAAAAATGCTCTAAAGCACTATTGATTAGAGAGATGCAAATCAAAACAACTCTGAGATACCACATCACACCTATCAGATTGGCTAATATGACAGAACAGTTAGATGATAAATGCTGGAGAAGATGTGGGAGAGCTGGAACACTAATTCATTGTTGGTGGAGCTGTGAGCTCATCCAGCCATTCTGGAGGGCAATTTGGAACTATGCCCAAAGGACTACAAAAATGTGCATACACTTTGACCCAGGAATACCGCTTCTAGGACTGTATCCCCAAGAGATCATAAAAATGGGAAAGGGTCCTACATGTACAAAAATATTTGTAGCAGCCCTCTTTGTGGTAGCCAAAAACTGGAAATCAAGGGGATGCCCATCAATTGGGAAATGGCTGAATAAATTATGGTATATGAATGTAATGGAATACTATTGTGCTATAAGAAATGATGAACAGGAAGACTTCAGAGAGGCCTGGAAAGACTTATATGATGTCATGTTGAGTGAAAGGAGCAGAACCAGGAGAACTTTGTGCACAGCAACAACCATAGTGTGTGAGAGTTTTTCTGGTAGACTTGGAACTTCATTGCAATTCAAGGGCTTAAAAAAAATTCCAAATGGTCTTTTAGGGCAAAATGCCTTCCATACCCAGAGAAAGAACTATGGAATTCAACTGCAGAATGTAGCAGATCATTTTCTTTTGTATTACACTTTGGTTTGTTATATGATTTCTCCCATTCATTTTAATTCTTCTACACAACATGACTATAGTGAAAATGTATTTAATAGAAATGTATGTATAGAACCTATATAAAAAACTGTATGCTGCCTTGGGGAAGGAGGGGGAAAGAAGGGGAAAAATAATCTAAGTTATATGGTAGCAGTTGTAGAACACTGAAAACAAAGAAAATTAATATAAAAAATTGGAATGGAGTAAATGGAAGCTAATGACTTTATGAGAAATCAAGAAATTATAAAACAGAGCCAAAAGAATGAAAAAATAGAAGACCATGTGAAATATTTCATTGGAAAAACCACTGACCTGGAAAATGGATACAAGAGAGATAATTTTAAAATTACTGGACTACTGGAAAGCCATGAATAAAAGCCTAGAGACCATCTTTTAAGGAATTATTAAGGAAAACTGCCCTAATATTCTAGAACTAGAGGGTAAAATAGAAATTGAAAGAATCCACTGATCACCTCTTGGAAGAGATTCCAAAAGGCAAACTCCTACAAATATCATAATCAAATTCCACAGTTCCCAGGTCAGGGAGAAAATATTGCAAATATTCAGAAAGAAAGAGTTTGAGCATTGTGGAAATACAATCAGAATAATACCAAATCTATCGGCTTCTACATGAAGTGAGCAGGGTTTGGAATATAATATTCTGAAGGTCAAAGGAGCTAGAATTACAACCAAGAATCACCTACTTGGCAAAATGAAGTATAATCCTTCAGGGGAAAAATTGATATTCAATGAAATAGAGGAATTTCAAGCATTCTGGATAAAAAGACCAGAGCTGAATAGAAATTTTGACTTTCAAATACAAGACTCAAAAGAAGCATGAGAAGGTAAACAGGAAAGAGATATCATAACGAACCTATTAATATTGAGTTGTTTACATTCCTACATGGAAAGATGATATTTGTAACTCATAAGACCTTTCTTAGTATTAAGATAGTTGAAGGGAATGTACAGATACACACACACACACACACACGACACAAGGTGAGTTGAATATGAAGGGGTGATATCTAAAAAATAAAATGAAGGGGTGAGAGAGGAATATATTGGGAGGAGAAAGGGAGAAATAGAATGGGGTATATTATCTCACATAAAAAAGGCAAGAAAAAACTTTTACCATGGAGAGAAAGAGAAGGAAGTTGAGAGGGGAATGATCTAATTTGGCTTAAGGAGGGGACAGCATAAACACTCAACTGAGTATCTTACTTTACAGGAAAGTAGAGGGCAAGTGGATAAGTGGGGGATGATAAAAGGGAGGGCAGATTGGTAGTCAGAAGCAAACACTCTGAAAAGGGACTGGGTCAAAGGAGAAAAGAGAATAAGTGGGGGGCAGGATAGGATGGAAGGAGTTATAGTTAGTCTTTCACTATATTACAATTATGAAAGTGTTTTGCATAACTACACATGTATAATCTATATTGATGACTCTGGAGGAGAAGTGAGGCTGCTGACCCACACAGCCCTCTCTCACTCAAAACAAAGTCGAGTGCAAGTCATGTCATCATTTCTTTGATGGCATGATCTTCTTTGGCAACAAAGGATGAACACAATCCTGTGAATAGATGCAGCTGGCTGAATGGGGACCCAACTAGCTGGGTAATTGAGCTCCTCCTCTCCTGTCTGCCTCCTCCTCCCCTTCCTTCTCTTCTCCAAAGGAAAGTAAATTTGGATGGCCAAAAGATGTCCAGTTGACTTGGGTTTTACTGGCTCCTTTCCTTTCCTTTCCTTTCCTTTCCTTTCCTTTCCTTTCCTTTCCTTTCCTTTCCTTTCCTTTCCTTTCCTTTCCTTTCCTTTCCTTTCCTTTCCTTTCCTTTCCTTTCCTTTCCTTCCCTTCCCTTCCCTTCCCTTCCCTTCCCTTCCCTTCCCTTCCTTCCCTTCCCTTTCCTTTCCCAACACCTTAAACCTACTGCACCCTAAAGCTGGGATGCCAATGGGCCCCTGCTTAAGGGCTCCTCTGGGCCCTTTAGCTCAGAGAGATTATCAATAGTAACTGTTGCTATTTCCCTCCCAGCCTGATGTTTCTTTTTCCTGGCCACATTAAAGGGGCCATGCCCTGGCTACTGCTTAAACAGTCGTATTCAATGAATGGGCATTACCTCATCCTAAGTAAGTACCTGCAAAGACCTTGACCTAAAGGGCCCAAGGTCTCCCAATGCATCCTGGATCATATCCAGTAATCCTGATGAACATCTGGTCACTGAATTCTGATAGCTCTGGAGGAAAAGTGAGATTGGTGACTTGCACAGCCCTCCCTCACTCAAAACAAAGTCAAGTGCAAGTCATGTCATCATTTCTCTGATGTCATGGTCTTCTTTGGCAATGAAGGATGAACTTGCCTTGTCAATGAGGGTGGATGGGGAGGGAAGAAGGGAAAGAATTTGAAACTCAAAGTTTTAAAAACAAATGTTACAAATTGTTTTTACACACAACTGGGAAATACGATGTACACACAATGGAGTATAGAAATCTATCTTGTGCTACAAGAAAGTGAGGGGGACAGGCATAGGCTGATAGAGGGGAGGGCAGACTGGGGGAAGTGATAATCAGAATGCATGCCATCTTGGGACTGATGGGGAGAAAATTTGGAATTCAAAATTTTGTGGAAATAAATGTTGAAGACCAAAATTAATTAATTAATTAAAATGAAATTAAATAAATGAAAATTTCCAATTGAGCACCAGATTGGAAATCCTGAAAATCAAAGGAGAGATTGACAAGATTGGAAGTTAAAAAAAAACTATTGAGCTAATAAATAAATCAAGGAGCTGGCTTTATGAAAGAAATAAAAGACAAGATAGATAAGCCATTAGTTAATTTTATTTAAAAAGAAAGAAGGAAAGAAGAAAACCAAATATCCAGTAGTAAAAATGAAAAGGGTGAAATCACCACCAATGAAGAAGAAATTAAAGCAATCATTAGGAAACATTTTGCCCAATATAGGTCAATAAATCTGATTAAAATTGATAAATATTTACAAAAATATAAATTAGCCAGATTAACAGTTCAGGAAATAGAATGCTTAAATAACCCCAACTTACAAAAAAGAAATTCAACAAGCCATTAGTGAACTCCCTAGGAAAAAATCGCTGAGAACAGACAGGTTCACAAGTGAATTCTACCAAACATTTAAGGAACAATTAATTCCAATACTATATAACCTATATGGGAAAATAGGAGAAAAAGGGATCTTACAACATTCCTTCTATGACACATATATGATGTTGATACCTAAACCAGAGAAAGAAAATTATAGACCAATATCCCTAATGAATATCAATGAAAAGTTTGGACAAAATACTAGTAAGAGAATTACAGCAATACATCACAAAGATTATACACTATGACCAGGTGGGATTTATACCAGAAATGCAGGGTTGGTTCAATATTTGGAAAAGTATAAACATAACTGACTATGTCAATAACAAAGCCAACACAAATCATATGATTGTCTCAATAAGTGCTTTTGACAAAACAGCCATCATTCCTATTAAAAAACACTAAAGAGCATATGAATAAAGGGAGTGTTCCTTAAAATGATAAGGAGTATGTATCTAAAACTATCAGCACTCATTATAATGGGAATAAGCTTGAAACCCTGCCAATAAGATCAGGGGTGAAGCAAAGATGTCCATTATCACCACTATTGTTCAATGTAATACTAGAAATGTTAGCGTTAGCAATGAGAAAAAAAAAGAAGGGCTTGGAATAGGCGATAAGGAAACACTATTGCTCTTTGCAGATAGTATGATAATAAACATAGAAAATCAACTAAAAATTACTTGAAATGATTAAGAATTTTAGCAGTTGCAGGATGTAAGATAAACTCACATGAATCATCAGCATTTCTTTATATGACAAAGTCCAGCAGCAAGAGATAGAAAAAAAAATTCCATTTAATAGAATTGTAAACAATTTAAAGTACTTGGGAGTCTGTCTGCCAAGACAAAACCAGAAACTGTATGAAAACAATTGCAAAGCATGTTTCACACAGATAAAGTCAGACCTAAGCAACTGGAAAAAATACCAATTGCTCATGGGTAGGCTGAGCCAATATAATAAAAATGATAATTCTGCCTAAACTAATTTACCTATTCAGTCCTGTAATGGTAAATTAAATGGAAGATCTCTCCTGTTAATTAATAGACCCATCTGGACTGCTTAAATCACATGGAAACCTTAGTCACATATGATGGGAGGAGCTTGCTGAACAGGGAGAACAGGAAAGATGGAGTAGAATTGAGAGCAATTAGGCTGGAGGGAGAGCAAGGATACAGGCAAGCAGACAGCTAGGCTCTTGAATGTTTGTTTCTTTGTGAGAAGGCCCCAGCTGGGGGGGAAGGGGAGTGGGGTTGGGAATGACTTTGTCCCCTACAGTGAAAATGTGTATTGACTTCTTGGCTATTGCGATAGATTTGGCTTTCTGGTTTTGGAATTTGGCTTTCTGGTATCTAAATAAATGTTTTTCTTCTGCCTTCTATATGGAGAGTCTGTTATACTTTGAGGTTCTGAACTACACTGTCATATTTATAGTTGCCCTTGGTGCTGTGAATATTGCCTGAGCAATACATTTGGCATCACTAACAGGATTGTAGGGCATAAAATCTCCGTTTAGAGGCACAAAAGATTTAGAGGAAGCAATAGATATCCCAGGAAGGGAGGATTTACCATATTCTTCCCTAACATTGGAGGCAGTGAAAACTGGGAAGTGAGGTTACAGGAGGAGGAAACCTAGAGATTTGAGAAGGTATTTGCAACAAGACCAGGGAAAGAACTGGTAGAGGTATATAGGATAGGCTGGATTTTATTTACAGGTTACTGTATTATGTGTGAAAGCAGAGACGAACTGCTGAAGGAAAAAAATCAAATGGAAAAAGAGTTAGCTAGTTTGCCTGGGAATTCTCAGCGTTCAGCTTCTCCTCTAAAGGAGCAGGCTGAGAGGGGTACATATCAGGTAGGACAAAAGACCAGTCATTTAGCTAAGAAGAAGCAGAAAGCTGGCAAAAGAAGTGTGCATACAACCTTTGTACAGATACGGCCTAGTTGCCATGACAAAGATTGCCAGGAGAGTGCATGGGCAGAAAATGTAACTAAGTCAGAGTTGGAAGATGAAACTGTGTTGCAGGGGGAAACTTCTAAGGCCAAAGCTCACCATGTACTAAGGTGAAAACAAGATAACCAAGCAGGGAGCACAGTGTTTAGAGAGATAATTGAGGATTTTACTTAGCAGCAGGTCACAGATATTTTGAGTTGGTTCACCCAAAAGACAGGGGAGTAGTTAATATCTTGAATGATGAGAATTGGTGATGAAGGAGCTGGAAGAGTATTGATAGATGGCATGGATTGCTTGAAATTAATATGTATCAGTCAGAATTCTTTTGTACAGCAAACCTTTAGAGATTACAATATGCAAAGAGGTAATAATATGACTAATTCGTTACCTTTGGCTGCAGAAGGATGCAGTAAGTAGTATTCTACTGATTCTATGTGACCTAGTGAAGACAGACCCTTTGATTCACTTGGGGAGTATCTGAGAAAGTTAAAGGAGGAGGCAATGAAGACTTCAGATCCATACTGTGATACCCCCTTAGCAGTTTCCCATAGTAATGTAAAAATGAAGATGCCTCCTCATGCTTACAAGCACCTAGTTTTGACTCTAATAACTGAGGAAATAGGGAACTCTCTTTCAGAAGTGCTGGACAAGATTTCACAGTTAAATGACTTAGGGGACTGGGGAAAAGAAATTTCCTCAAGAGAGAAGACTAAGTAGCCAGAGGATTCAGTCAGAATAGATTGACAAGGAAAGAATTGCTTATGCTCTATTGAAAGCAGGGGTAAATTTTGGAAGCATAGATGGTATTCCAACTAATGAACTACACAGAATGTACAGAGAGAAGGAGCTTGATACTAGACAGAATAGAGAAGTAGGAACTGCCCCTACAGATTCTCCTGAACCCTTGCATTCAAGTTTGTCACACCTTCAGGGAGAATAGGAAATTGGCCAAGCCCCAGTTCAGATTAAAGAAGTACACAGATGGCATTACAGGCTCCATATCAATTTGACTATGTATTGAAAAAAACGTATCAAATACTGTAACTAGGGAGTTAATAGATACTGGGGCAGAGGCCTCCCTTATATACGGAAATCCTGATAAGTTTAAACATGGAATTCTTATCACCCTCACAGCACTGGGAGTGGCTGAAATATCAGCCAGATAAGTCAAACTAAAGATGAAAATTGAAAAATCACCTAAGAAAGTATATACCACTGGTAACTGTACCCATTCCTGAATACATCAATGAAATAGATATATTGAGAGGTATGACTCTAAATTTACCTGAGGGGAGATACCAATTTGCAGTAAGGAAAACAGGAATTAACACAGCTTTAGTGGGTAAGATAAAATGAACCCAATCACTTTGCCTGAACCTTTTGACATAATTACTTTAAAACAGTATTGTGAGCCAGGTGGGCAAGATGACATTACCAATAATATAAAGGAATATGTTGAGGCTGGGGTGTTAGTCCCTACAACCACTCAATGAAATAACCCTGTCTGGCCAGTATGAAAACCAGATGGGACATGGAGGATGACAGTGGATTATAAACAATTGTATGGCATGACTGCTCCCTTGGATGCTGCTGTTCCAGATACCATTACCTTAATAGAAAGGATCCAGAAATATAATGACTCAAGATACACAGTTATAGATTTAGCCAATGCTTTCTTTCTTTACTATCCCAGTAGATTCTAAACAATGGGACCAATTTGTTTTCACTTGCAGTGCCAACAATATACTTTTACACGCTTTCCACAAGGATATCTGCATAGCCCCACTATTTGTCAAAGGATTGTGACTGAACATTTAGATGAATTTGAGCTACCTGGTATACAGCTTACTCACTACATAGATAATATTATGATACAGGAAAAAATGTAAAAGAATTGGAGAAGAGTCTAATGCTTTTAATTAAGCATATGAAAATCAAAGGGTGAGAAATTAACCCTGAGAAGATTCAAGAGCTAGCTCAAACTGTAAAATTGTTGGGTATACAATGGAATAAGGAGCTGTGAGAAATTCTTTCTCAAGTCCAACAAAAGCTTCAGAATTTTCCTTTCCCCACCAATAAGAAAAAGGTTCAAAAGTTTGTAGGATTATTTGGATATTGGTGACATAACATACCACATCTAGGACAAATTTTGAAACCCTTATATAAAATTACTGGGAAAAAAATATGAATTTGAATGAGGCCTTGAGCAGAGTAAAGCTTTTGAAGAAGCAAAGGCCTCTGTACAATTGGCCCTATATTTATGGCCTATGAAACGTGGCCTGGTCAAATTACAAGTGACAATACAGGATCAATATGCACACTGGAGTTTATGGCAAAAACAACAAAGCTGAAATGTGCCATTGGGATTTTGGTCTAGGAAACTCCCTTCATTTGGAATTCCATATACCCCCCTTTGAAAAGCAATTGTTGGGGGCGGAGCCAAGATGGCGGAGTAAAAAGACGCACATACACATAGCTCCGAACCCACAACCCACAGAACGGCTAGAGGGGACCAACTCACGGTGAATTCTGCACCCAGAGGCCACGGAATATTGGAGCGAGGGAGATTTCTGTTCTGGAGAGACCTGCAAACCTCTCGCGGGGGATCCTTCGCGCTGTGGACTGGGCGCCGGGACTGGGAGCTGAGTGTAGCCCTGCTGTGGCTGCGGCACCAAGAGAAACAGATCCGAGCAGGCTTCAGGGACGGGATCTCCAGCAGCGGCACAAGCCCCCCCACCCAGAGGTGACAAGGGTCGGTGAGAGAGTCTCTTTGGCGGGTCGAGAGGGGAGTGGGGTGCCCCCATGGCTCGGGCCCCCCCGGGAGATAGAAGCTGAGAGGCGGCTGCAGACAGGGGCTCCCCAAGCGGGCGGGAGCCTGGATCCATTGTGGAAGGTCTGTGCATAAACCCCCTGAGGGAACTGGGCCTGAGAGGTGGCCCTGCCCCGACCTGACCATCTGAACTTAATTCTCACACTGAATAGCAGCCCTGCCCCCGCCAAAAGCCCTAAGGCAGGAAGGAGCATTTGAATCTCAGTCCCCAAACGCTGGCTGGGAGGATCAGGAGGCGAGGTGGGTGTGAGGAGAATATTCAGAGGTCAAGCCACTGGCTGGGGAGAATGCCCAGAAAAGGGAAAAGAAATAAAACTATTGAAGGGTACTTTCTCGGAGAAAAGACACTTCCTCCCTTCCTTTCTGATGAGGAAGAACAATGCTTACCATCAGGCAAAGACACAGAAATCAAGGATTCTGTGTCCCAGCCCACCCAATGGGCTCAGGCCATGGAAGAGCTCAAAAAGAATTTTGAAAATCAAGTTAGAGAGGTGGAGGAAAAACTGGGAAGAGAAATGAGAGGGATGAAAGAGAAGCATGAAAAGCAGATCAGCCAAAGGAGAACCAAAAAAATGTTGAAGAAATTAACACCTTGAAAACTAGCCTAACTCAATTGGCAAAAGAGGTTCAAAAGGCCAATGAGGAGAAGAATGCTTTCAAAAGCAGAATTAGCCAAATGGAAAAGGAGATTCAAAAGCTCACTGAAGAAAATAGATCTTTCAAAACTGGAATGGCACAGATAGATGCTAAGGACTTTATGAGAAAGACAGATATCACAGAACATAGCGAGAAGATTCGAAAAATGGAAGATAATGTGAAATAGCTTATTGGAAAAACAACTGACCTGGAAAATAGAATCAGGAGAGACAATGTAAAAATTCTGGGACTACCTGAAAACCATGATCAAAAGAAGAGCCTAGACATCATCTTCCATGAAATTATCAAGGAAAACTGCCCTGAGATTCTAGAACCAGAGGGCAAAATAAATATTCAAGGAATCCGCAGAACACCGCATGAAAGAGATCCAAAAAGAGAAACTCCCAGGAACATTGTGGCCAAATTCCAGAATTCCCAGGTGAAAGAGAAAATATTGCAAGCAGCTAGAAAGAAACAATTCAAGTATTGTGGAAATACAATCAGGATAACACAAGATCTAGCACCCTCTACATTAAGGGATCAAAGGGAATGGAATAGGATATTCCAGAAGTCAAAGGAACTAGGACTAAAACCAAGAATCACCTACCCAGCAAAACTGAGTATAATACTTCAGGAGAAAAAATGGTCTTTCAATGAAATAGAGGATTTTCAAATTTTCTTGATGAAAAGACCAGAGCTGAAAAGAAAATTTGACTTTCTAACACAAGAATGAAGAGAACCATGAAAAGGTGAACAGCAAAGAGAAGTCATAAGGGACTTACTAAAGTTGAACTGTTTACATGGAAACACATGGAAAGACAATATTTGTAACTCTTGAAACATTTCAGTATCTGGGTACTGGGTGGGAGTACATACACACACATGCACACACGCACACATACATAGAGACAGAGTGCACAGAGTGAATTGAAGAGGATGGGATCATATCTTAAAAAAAAAATGAAATCAAGCAGTGAGAGAGAAATATTGGGAGGAGAAAGGGAGAAATTGAATGGGGCAAATTATCTCTCATAAAAGAGGCAAGCAAAAGACTTATTAGTGGAGGGATAAAGAGGGGAGGCAAGAGAAAAACATGAGGTCTACTCTCATCACATTCCACGAAAGGAAAGAATAAAATGCACACTCATTTTGATAGGAAAACCTATCTCATAATACAGGAGAGTGGGGGACAGGGGCACAAGCAGGGTGGGGGGGAGGATGGAGGGGAGGGCATGGGGAGGAGAGTGAGTGCAATTCGAGGTCAACACTCATGGGGAGGGAAAGGATCATAAGAGAATAGAAGTAATGGGGGACAGGATAGGATGGAGGGAAATATAGTTAGTCCTATACAACACAACTAGTATGGAAATCATTTGCAAAACTACACAGATTTGGCCTATATTGAATTGCTTGTCTTCCAAGGGGAAGGGGTGGAGAGGGAGGGAGCTAAAGAAGTTGGAACTCAAAGTGTTAGGATCAAATGTAATGTTCTTACCACTGGGAAATAAGAAATACAGGTTAAGGGGTTAAGAAAGCTATCTGGCCCTACAGGACAAAAGAGAAGACGGAGACAAGGGCAGGGAGGGAGGATAGAGGAGAGAGCAGATTGGTCACAGGGGCAACTAGAATGCTTGGGTTTGGGGGGGGGAGGGGATAAAAGGGGAGAAAATTTGTAACCCAAAATTTTGTGAAAATAAATGTTAAAAAAAAAAAAAAAGCAATTGTTAGCTGCATAGGGGGCTTTAGTAAAGACTGAACAACTGACTTTGGGCCATGAGGTAATATTAAGGCCTGGAATCTAGATTATGACCTGAGTATGAATACCCTAGTTTCTCACAGAGAATTGGACATGTTCAAGAGGCTGGCATAATTAAATGGAAATGGTATATTCAAAATAGATCTAAAGCAGGCAAAAGTGGAGTTTCTGCTTTCCATGAATCTATAGCAAACACAGATACCGAGGGAAATGATATACCCCCTAACCCAAAGCAACAGTTGGTTCAATCTTTGGTAAAAATAGAATGAGGGATATGATGGATTACTTGAAGAATAAAAGAGGCATACATGGTTTTCTGATGGGACACCAAAATATTTGGGCCACAAAAGACATTGGAAAGTGGTAGCCTATAATCTACGTACTAGGTGGACTTTGGAACATACTGAGATAGGTGGAAGTAGTCAATATGCTGAACTTATGGCAGTACACCAAGCTATGAAAACAGAACAAGGAGGATGGTATCATATATTCACTGATTCATGGGCAGTAGCTAATGGCTTAGCTGTGTGGATGCCCATGTGGAAAAATCAAAACTGGGAAATTCATGGCAAACAAATGTGGAGCAAAGAATTATGGAAAGATATATGGACATGTCTTTGGTTACTAATTTGTCAATTTTTTCGTGTAGATGCTCTTGTGACCCTCATTACACCAGAACATGAATACAATGCACATGCTGATTGACTAGCAAAGACTGCAATTCAACATGTACTCTGACACCAGCTGATGATCTGGTACTAGTAAAATGGGTCCAACAAACAGCCAGTCTTTAGGGGTCCAGGTCACACACCAGTGGGTGCAAGACTAGGATATTAATATCTTTCATTCATTGTTAAAACAAGACTCAGAGGAATGTTATTTACATATGTCAGTTGGAAAAGGAATGAACTATTCCTTAGGTAGTAACTGGAGAGATAGCAAGAGGGAAAGTGCCACATCAAATTAGGCAAATAAATTATATTGGAACCCTACCCCCAAGATAAAAGGTGTAAATTTGTATGTACTTGTGTTGACACCTATTCAAGTACACTATTTTCTTGTCCCTATTAGAATTCACCCCAGAAAAAACACTTACAAAATTCAAAATATCATAAGTCTATATTATAGAACCTCAATACAGATCCAAAGCAACAATGGGTCACATTTCAAAGGTAATGAAATGAAGAGATATTGTGTATTAAACAACATAAAATGGATATGTCATATTCCATATTATCCCCAAGCATCTGGGTTAATTGAAAGAATAAATGGATTATTGAAAGAACAGTTAAGGAAGTTAAGTTATAATTATTCTTATCAACATTGGAAAGATAATTTGCTCACTGTTTTGCATAATTTGAATAATATACCATTGGGAGAAAGTACAGTCAGAATGATTATCCCAAATCTGCAAATTGGAAAACAACAAACACATAAGATCTCAAAAATTGAGTATTGGACTGTGAGTCCAGATGTATCCCAGCAATGTACCCAGAGACATCTGGTTTGGCAGGATATGATTTACATTGTTTAGAAGACTTTAGGTTGTATAGAAAAGAACTAAGAATAATTTCTACTGGAATATGTATGAGAATCCTTAAAAATAATTTTGGACAGATATTCATTAAGTCAGAATTAGCAGCTTAAAGAACATATGTGTTGTCTGGAGTGATAGATTCTAATTATCAAGGAGAACCTATTGTGACATTCTAAAATTTAGATGAAGAACCCATAAAGTTTTGTAAAAATAATAGAATGGCTCAAGTGATTATTATTCTTTGTGAAACAATACCCCTTATGAAAACTGACCCTCCTTCTGAAATAACCAGCAGAGGAACTGAAGAATTAGAGTCTACTGATAGAATAACATTGGGAGCTTGAGTATGGATAAAACAGAAACCAGATGATGTTCCAAAGGCTGCGGACATTATAGCACACAGGAAGGATAATAACGTAACTGTTGTTTATTCAGGAGAATATGATTACCAAAATTGTATGCTTAACTCATAAATTCTACCATAAATGAGGCTATAATAGTGGGTTCTTGGACCCTAGAAGCACAGCTGACCCTATATCTACTCTGCTTCTGGTTATCATCTCCTTGTTTCTTTTTGGTTTTTCATCTGTTAAACTTGTTTCCTAAATTTGTTTTCTGAGAACTAGTACTGTCCACCTGCAGATGCTTAATTACTTAAGCTGATGTCACCCTTTATCCACAACTCTGATGTATCAGCCCTGAATGTTGGTGTTGGCCAAGCTCCAGATGCCAGCCAAAGAACTGACCTCTTTAATAGGACCTCTTGGTGCAGGGAGCTCTACATTCAATTTCAGCAGGAAGTAGCTATAGAACAAGAGTCCTTCGCTCCTTATCCCAAGATTTAAGCCCCACTTATTTGAGGGAGGAATAATGGGGTACTTGTGCTCAAGCCCCACCCTAAGATATTGTTTTATGTGCTTATTTTGTGTGATCCCTGTTATATTGTTATAAAGTCCTATTGATACCAGTTGCCTGAGATGTTGTTTTATATGTTTATTTTTTGTTATCCCTGTTACAATTGTTTTGATACCAGTTGCCCCACTGACCTACGTAATGAATATGAAAGATCTTGGGGCCAGATGTAATGGCAATTCAAGTGGGAAGATCTTTCTCTTTCATTAATAGGCCTGTATGACCTGCTTAAATCACAGAGAAGCCTATGGTGGGAGTCACATATGGTGGGAGGAGCTTGCTGAATGAGTGGAAGAGGAAAGATGGAGCAGAACTGAGAGGAAATTATTGAGAGCAGTTAGGCTCAAGAGAGAAAGAGAGAACACTGGCAAGCAGACAGCTTGTGAGTGTTTGTTTCTGTGAAGGCCCCAGCAGGGGTTGGAGAGGCTTGGAAATGTCTTGGTCCCCTGTAGTGATGATGTGTATTGATTTCTTGGCTACTATGATGGATTTGGCTTTCTGGTTTGGGGATTTGACTTTCTGGCAACTGAATAAATGTTTTTCTTCTGCCTTGTATATGGAGAGTCTGTTATACTTTGAAATTCTAAACTACACCGGCATATTCATAGTTGCCCTTGTTTCTGTGAATATTGTCTGAACAATACCGTGCCATACCAAACTACCAAAAAATTATTTGATAGAGCTAGAAAAAATAATAAAATTCATCTGGAAGAGCAAAATGTCAAGAATATCAAGGAAACTGATGAAAAAATAGAAAGAAAGATAGCGTAGTAATACCAGATCTCAAACTATAGTATAAGGCAGTAGTCATCAAAACTACTTGGTACTGGCTAAGAAATAGAGTGGTGGATCAGTGGAAAAGATTAAGTACACAAAACATAGTAGTGAATGACCATAGTGACTTAGTGTTTGATAAACCCCCAAACCCACAGTCTTTGGGAAAAGAACTCACCATTTGACAAAAACTGTTGGGAAAACCAGAAAACAAGACTATACAAACTAGGTATAAACCAACGGCTCACACCAAGATAAGATCAAAATGAGTGCATGATTTAGAAATAAAGAGTGACACCATAAGTAAATAAGAAGAGCAAGGAATAGTCTGCCTTCAGATCTTTGGGGAAGGGAAGAATTTGTGACCAAACAAGAGATAGAGATCATTATGAAATGTGAAATAGATCATTTTGATTACATTAAATTTAGAGCTTTTCTGCAAACAAAACCAATGCAACCAAGATTAGAAAGAAAATAGAAAAATGAGAAATTATCTTTAGAGTAACTGCCTCGGATAAAGGCCTCATTTCTCTAATATGCAGAGATTTGAGTCAAATTTTTAAGAATAAAAGCCATTCCCCAACTGATAAATGATCAAAGGATATGAACAGCAAGTTTTCAGATGAAGAAATCAAAGCTATATATGGACATATGAAGTGCTCTAAATCACTATTGATTAGAGAAATACAAATTCAAACAACCCTGGCATATCTCCTCACCTATCTGATTGCCTAACATGACAGAAAAGGAAAATGATAAATTTTGGCTGGGGTGTGGGAAAATTGGTCTGGTGGAGTTGTGGATTGATCCAACCTTCTGGAGAGCAGTTTGGAACTATGACCAAAGGGTATAAAACTGTGCATGCTCTTTGATCCAGTAATACCACTGCTAGGTCTGCACTCCAAAGAGACCAAAAATAGGGTAAAGGGACTACATGTAAAAAAAAAATAACAATATTTACAGCAACTCTTTTGTAGTAGCTATAAATTGAAAATTGTGGGCATGTCTTTAAATCAGGGAATAGCTGAAAAAGCTGTGGTATATGGCTGTGATTATGTATTATTGTTCTATAAGAAATGATAAACAAGATGATTTCAGAGAAACCTGAAGTTAAATGAACTGATGCAAAGTGAAGTGAGTAGAACCAGGAACACAGCAACAGTAATATTGTATAATGAAGAACTTTGAACGACTCAGCAATACAATGATCCAATACAGTCCCAAAAGACTATCGAAGAAAAACACTGTCTGCCTTCAGAGAAGGAATTGATGTTACCTGAATGCAAAGTGAAGCATACTATTTTTCACTTTCTTTTTTTATTTGAATCTTCTTGTACAAATATGGAAATGTTTTACATGTTACACATGATATATCCATACCAGATTTTTTTACTGTCTCTGGGAGGGAGAAAGAACAGAATTAAAACATAAAAAACAATGTTAAATTGTTTTAACATATTTATTGGGGGAAAATAGAATATTATTTTTAGAGTAAATGAGAGTGTTTGAAGGAAAAGATGGAAAAGAAATGAGAGTTATGGAAGAAACATGTGGAAAAAAACTAAAAGCTAGGCATGATTTTATACAATAAACTTTATTAAAATTAGAGTGGACCAAATAAAAAACAGTAAATCTAATAACTTCCAGTAACAAGAAATATAAAAAAACTAAGTCAAAATACTGAAAAAAATAATAGAAGAAAGCATTAAGTATTTCATAGGAATACTAAGACTAGAAAATATGTTAAGAAGAAAAAATTTCGAATCACTGAAATATCTGATTGTCATGACCAAAGAGGAAAAGAAAGAGCCCTCAACATCCTATTTCAAGAAATTTTAAAAGAAAACTACCATTTTAGAATCAGAGAACAAAGTAGAACTATGACATAGTAGAAATAATCCACTGGTGATCTATTGAAATAAGTCCCAAAATATGAACTCCAAAGAAAATCACAGCCAAAATCCATAGCTTCCAGGTTAAACAAGCAAACAGCCAGAAAGAAAGAATTCAAGTACTGAAGAACCAAAGTTGGTATTACACACAATATAGTCGCCACCACTATAAATGAGTCGAGAACTTAGAATACAATGTTCCAAAAGCCAATGGATATGGCCTTACAACCAAGAATAATTTACCCAGAAAAACTGAGTTTTACAGGGGAAAAAAATTTTTTTTAATGAAATAGTGCAACTATAAATGAAATTCCAAGCATTCCTGAAGAAAAGATCAGAATTAAATAGAAACTTTTAATTTTAAATACAAGAGCTAAGGCCAACATAAAAAGTTAAACCTACATGCATAATTATAAAGGGCTGAACAAGGACAAGCTATATACATTTGCATATGGAAAGATGACACATGTCCCCTATGAACACTGTCATCCTGTGGTTGAAGTCATAGAGGGAATCTAATGTGACAAGATCTGGGAGTGCTCTGTTATATCTTGATAATCTTAAGAGATGAATAGAAAGAGATAGGAAGAGGAATTTACTTGGGGTAAAGGAAAGGGATTTTATGGAAAATTATCTCACATAATCAGAGTATGCATGTAGATAGCTATAGGAACAAGCAGGAAGTGGTGAGAGAATCATTAGGCACTTCGATCTTACTCACTGAACTGGTTAAAGAAATGGAGCATATACCTCTCACTCCCTACTCCCCTTGAGTACAAAAATATATTTTACTCAACAGAGAAATAGGCAAGAAAAGAGACAAGGGAGAATTAATGAGAGGGTAGGTTAAGGGAGGAAACAGTTCAAAAGAAAAACAAGCTGTAAATAAACATGTACAAAAATACATCTATAGCTTCTTTTGAAGTGGCAAAGAATAGGAATCTGAGATGAATGTCTATTCAAATGGGGAATGGCTGAACAAGTTATGGTATATAAATGTGATGGAATACTATTAAAAGAAATGATGAAGAAAATGAATTCAGAGAAACCAGGAAAGACATGTATGAACTGGCGCAAAGCAAAGTTAGCAGAACCAGAACAACAGTTTGTAAAATGCCAATGATATAATAAAGAGAAACAACTTAGAAAGATTGGGAACTCTGAACAGTGTAATGACTAGTCACATTTCTAGAAGAAGAATAATGAAACATTCTACCCATCTCTTGATAGGAGAGATGAAGGACCCAGACTGCAGAATGAGACATGCATGTGTATACACACATTCCCATGCGGATGTAATGAGCCTTTGAGTATACCCAGATCACATAAAATAGAGAAAAGGAGGGTCTTGATTCTAAAAGAAGACACTCTTGTTTGCTTTTGCAGGGGCCCAGAGAGGTTCTTTCCTTCCATGGTCTCCCATCCCCACCATCTCAGCTGAACACCTTTTCTTACATTTTACATAAGAAATGAAGGGTATTCACTGTGAACTCCCTCTTTTCCTCTCTTCCTCATGTCATGTCACTCATATACCTTCTGTCATATTCTCTCTTACATCTGTCTCACATGATGAGGTAATCCCTCAAGTGATTCCATCCTGTCTCCTCCAAGAGATTGCTACTTCTGTCAACACTATTCTATTATTTATTTTCGACTTTCTCCCCATCTATTGCCTCCTTCCCTACTGCTTACTAACATGCTTGTGTCTCCCTATCTCAAAAAAATAACACAAACCCCTCTCACTTGACCCTGCCATCCTGGCTAATTAATATTCTTTATTTCTTCTTCCCTTTGTAGTCAAACTCTTCCAAAAGACCATTTACAATCAGTGCCTTCATTTTCTTCCCACTCACTTTCTTCTTTATAATTCAACTTCTTACCTTATCATTCCACCAAAACTTCTATTTCCAAACTTACTAATGATTTCTTAGATGACAAATTCAATGACATTTTCTCAATCTGCATTCTCTTTTACCTTTCTGTAGCCTTTGACACTGTTGATCATCCTTTCCTCCTTAATACTCTCTTCTCTCAAGGTTTTTGAGACACCACTCTCTCATGGCTTTTCTACTACCTATTGGATCACTCTTTCTCTCTCTGGTTTGATGAATTTTCTGTCAGATCACATACTCTAACTGTGTCACTCAAAGTTCTGTTCTGAGGCCTCTTCGTTTCTCCCTTTATATCATTTAACAACTCATTAGCTCCCATGGATTACCATCTCTATGCTTAAATCTGTCTATCCTGCTTCCATCTCTATACTGATCTCTAAACTTCCTTGCCCTTCTCTCTCTCTTTTATTCTGCTTCTGAGAAATGGGTCTAAGGGTATTTATTTCTATTCTGTGTTGTTTTCCTCAGTGCTAGAGGTGATCCTCACCAGTCCAGGGAGTTTGAACCATTGCAATCTTGGTGCCAGGACTGCAAGAGGGAGAGCAGAGGAGCAGAAGTACCAGTTCAATTCATTGCATCCATGTCATGGGTGAACTGGGATCTTCACTCTCTGGATGAGCACAAGAAAGAGCACAGCAGAACAAGAGAAACTGGCTCAATCTCAACAGTTGTAAAGACACTGACTTTTCTGATTATACAGCCAATTAAAGTATGTTACCCTCATTCACATAGTAGGGAACACAGAGGTCACCATGTTAGGCTATCTGGACATCCTCCAAAGATCCCTCTATGTTAGACAATCCGAGCATGCCAAGAAAAACCTGGGTTACACAGAATAAATAAAAGATAAATACAAGACATATAGGAAGAGGGAGTACTCAGAAAAACAGGAAAGACATCTTGTTGATGTCTTGGGATTCTTAAACTGCATCTTGAAGGAAGTAAGATGTTTAATGAGGTTGAGTGAAGGGGTAACACATCTCTGGCTTGAGAGACAGTGTAAAAATATGGATAGAAGAGGGAATATATGAGGAATGAATGTATAAGTGCCATATATATAGTGAACTGAAGGCATAAAAGTTCTTATCATTATCTCTTTGTGACAAATGTACATAAGTATCAATCTTTCTCCATTCTCACAACTACTGTCCACATCTAGAAATGTCTTTGTAGCAAATTGCAACGATCATCTGTAGAATGTTTCTCATATTATATTTATGAAAAAAAGCAATCCCAAAACTTCCTGCTTATGAAGTTTTTCTTTTTTGGTTTTATTTTAGAGCCCTGTAGTTTCTCAGGCCTTGGTAATATGATGCTTGTTTCACAAAGTACCCTGCCATTTTCTCCTCCACACCTAGAATATGAACTACTTCATAGAATACAGGGCATTTGTCCAATTTAACCTCTGAGGTAATTCAGTCCCAGGTCTTAAGTCTATGGGTCAAAGTCACCGCATCTTATTAAGTCAAAGAAATTTTCTGTCTCCTAACTCTTATTCTGTTTATTCTTATGTCTAAGAAAACAATCTTGAGCAATTAATCAATCTTTTGATAGTTAGAAATTTCATTAAAATAACCTGAAATTCCTTCACTGTGGCAAGGTATATAATTATCAAGTCATCATAACAACTCATTTATCAAAAGAGCCATCTTTTCAAATACAATATGATGGTTATTCTAAAAATAGTTTAATCTTCTGATGTCTAGAAGAAAATATTCCTTACAAATGTATCATTTTAAATGGACAAAGCTGCATGAGCTTTGGAAGAGATTAGTTTCAGGACCTTTCTCTTCAGCAAGTACAGAGTGTTCCAAATTTTAATTTATCATTTTAAGCTATTAAAGTTTTAATCTACTTAAACTTTAATATTTTAAAACTGCATTAAGATGTTTGGGAACCCTATATATCATTACTCTCTGTAAAAAAAAAAGTATTTCGTGTAAAGTAAAACCATGAAACCAGTTAAAAGAGTTTAATGAATAAAAAAATTCTACTCAAAATTATTAAACTCAATTCACTCAGAAAACTGTCACATAACTCTGCTTTGAGTTGAAGTATACTCAGCACCCATAGAGTTAGTAAAGTGAATCTGTTACCACCAACTCATCTTACAAAAAATTTTTTAAAAATATTTTTAAATCTGGTTATTCCTTATTGCATTATAAGAGAACATTTGGTTTAACAAATTGTATTGTTCTTAAAATACAGAAAATTTGATGAGTAATGGCAGTAGGAAGACAGTCTGGAACTGTCAGTGAAGAGCAGGGAGTATTTATTTTAACTCTTCCTCCAGAACCAGTGAATATGCATGTGGGATGGGAGAAGAAGGAAGTATAAGAGAGGATGCAACTAGTTTTGGAATGGATGGTCAAGAATGTCATGTTACACAAAAGGAGCTAGGCCCCTTTAACTGAAAGATGATGGCAGGCACGTGAAAGGAAAGTATCCTTTTTTTTAGTGATTTTTTGGGGGAGTAAGAGAAGAGGTCTTAGACAAGTGAAAGTTTTTACTTATGGCACAAAAATTGCAGAGGGTAATGTTTAAAGGATGAGGAGATCTATTGCAGAGTAGGATTGTAAGAATAGGATTAAGACAGAAAGGGATGAGACAATGGGAAGTAGAGAGCAAAGATCGCAGTGTTTTAGTCTTAGACAGCCAGTGATTCCGTACAAATGGAATTCAACCAGAAGGTCTGAGAGTTTGTTAGGCAGAAGATGAATCTTGACAGAGTATTAGTAGATAGGGAAAGCTTCACTGATGACTGTAGATGAGTATTATGTCATCTGTTCCAGTTACTATCTTCATGCCCTTCTCAGTTTCTGGCTTCTTTTAGTCCCTGACTGGAACATAGAGCTTTTCTTGTAGCTCCTGGCTGGAACACAATATTTTTTCTATATTATTATAACTATAAATTACTTTTTCTTATTGTTCAGTTATGTCTTTGTGACTCTGTATAAGGTTTTCTTGGCAAAGATACTGTAGTGGTTTACCATTTCCTTCACCAGTGGATTAAGGCAAACAGAGGTTAAGTGATTTGCCCAAGGTTACACAGCTAGTGAGTGTCTGAGGCTGGATCTCAATTTATTTCTTTCTGAGTCCAGGCCCAGCATTCTATTCACTGAGCCACCTACCTGCCTCCATGAATTACTTAAAATCATAAATATATAAAATTTTCAGGTGTAAGTCTTATAATAACAATGACAACCACCTATTTGCAGAATTAGTCTCAATTATCTGCCTTAAGAAATCAGGAACCCTGGAAACTTGCTGCTTCCAGATACCTCAAATTCACATTAAAGTAGGCAAAGCACCTCCTCTAGATCACTCATGGTTTTCTGCAAAGTATCTTCAGCTATGGGGGCAGCTAGGTGACATCATCTCCCTGAGTTCAAATCTAGCCTCAGACACTTATTGGCTTTGTGACACTGGGTAAGACATAGAACCCTATTAGGTTCAGTTTCCTCATGTGTAAAATGCACTGGAGAAGAAAATGGCAAACCACTCAAGTATCTTTGCTAAGAAAAAAAAACCATAATGGGCCATGAAGAGTTGGACGCAATCAAAATGATTAAAGAACAGCAGCATCTTCAACTATCAATGGTGAAGTTCTTCAAGGCAGGTTGTTCACAGAGCACAATATTCTAAAGTGTTTGTATGTGTGAGTGCATATACACATATATTCCATATACTTATACTTCAAGGATTCATGATATTGTCATTATGAGTGATTGTTTCCAAGACTTGCTATGGTTGAAAAATTAATCACTCTGTAGCCAATACATTAATGAACCTATTTGAATTTACTTGGTCTAAGGTGCCATGCCTATCAGAATTGACAAATGCTGGAAGGACTGAGGAAAATAGTTACTATGAACTGGTCAAACCATTCTAGAGAACAATTTCAAACTGTACCTAAGGGTCTATAAAACTGTGTGCATATCCTTTGATCCAGATGTTACACTAGGTCTATAGCCCAAAAAGATCAAAGAAAAAGGAAAATTTTATATATGTGTATACATATATACATATATGTATACATTTATCTATGTACAAAAATCTTTATAGCAACTCTTTTTGTGGTGGCAAAGAATTGGAAATTAAGGGAATGTTCATCAGTTGGGTAAAAGCTGAAGATGTTGTGGTATATGATTGTGATAAAGTTCAACTGAAATGATAAGGGGGATGGTTTCAGAAAAACATGAGAAGATCTATATGATGCAGAGTGAACAGAGCCAGTATACACAACACCAGCAATATTGCAATGATGATCAGCTGTGAAAGACTTAGCTACTCTTATTAATATATTAGTCCAAGAAAATTCCAAAGCATTCATCATAAAAAACAATATCCACCTCATGAGAAAGCAGTGGGGAACTCTGAGTGAAAACTGAGTATAGTTTTCTCACTTTATTTTTCTTGGGGGTTTTTTGCACAATATGACTAATATAGAAATATGTTTTGCATGATTTCAAATGTACAATTAATATATTGCTTCCCATTTCAGTAGGTTTGAGAAAGGTAGGAGAGAGAGAATTTGGAACTCATAATTTTAAAAAAGAATTTAAAATTAAAAAAAATAACTTGGCTTGTTTCTCAGAAGATAGACATACATTCTATCTCTGGACCCCTTCTTGGATAATTTATTTTTCATTTTCTTATTATAATGAACTTCTTGTTCTTCTGTTGTTTTAGTAGTTTCTTAATCTTCATGACTTCTTTTGGGATTTTCTTGGCAAAGATACTGGAGTGGCTTCCTTCTCTCACTCCTTTTACAGATGAAGAAACTAAGCTGAACAAGGTTAAGTGACTTGCTCAGGATTACACAATTAGTAAATATCTGAGGTCACATTTGAACTCAGGTCTTCCTCACTCCAGGTCTGGAACTCTATCCACTGCATCACTTAGCTGCCCTATAATGAACTTGATAAACATAAAAAAATTTCCATATACAATGAAATGTAGAAAAACTGGATTGTATATGAAATCTTGAATCTTTATTGGAGGAAGCTCTTTAAAACAAAAAGATATATTATCAGAATGATAATTCCAACACTATCCTGCTTGTGTATAACACCTTTTAAACTTCTATTATTTTCTTTGTATTTTTAAATACCACATTAATATTTGCTTTCTTTAAAAAAATACTATTTCAACCACTGAGCTTAGCACAGTACCTCCAACACTTCATACTGTCCTTGGCACATAGAAGGTGCAGGCAACAGTATGAATTTCAATGGGGGCAGAGGGAGAGGAAGGAGGGTAGGAAGGAGAAAAAAGGGAAAAGGAGAAGGTAGGAAGGCAAGAAGGATGGGAAGCGAGGAAGGAAGAAGTTGTGTTGCTCAACTGGAAGTGGCCAGTTGGATCCCCACTGGGGCAGCTACTACTACTCATTGATCACTGTTTGTCCTTCATTCTCAAAGAGGACCATAACATTAGCAAGGTAATGTCATGACTTCCAAGTAAATTGGATTTAAGTGAGGGAGGACTGGGCAAAGTCATTAGTCTCATTATCTCCTTAGGAGCCATCTGGGTTCAGTGGCAAGATATAAATTATGCCTACTGGAAATGGTCCCAGTTGCAATGGGAGAACTTGGCCTTTTTAAGTTAAGATCTTTCCCAGGTCTCAATTTGACTGAGGCAATGCCCATTCAGTGGTTAAGGCAAGGCAAGAAATGAGGCAAAGAGTGGTCTCTTTTACCTAGTTAAAAAAAAAAAAAGAAAAACAAAATCAGTCTGGGACAGAGAGACTCTCAGAGTTTCTGGCCAAAACAGAAACAACTGCTATTTACACTATCTCTGAACCATCATGGCCCAAACAATGACCAAGTGAGACTTGGGCTGGGACCCACTGTTGGCCAATCAGTGAGAGCAAGAATGATTTGGGTTTAAGGCATGGTCCTTAAAAAAGAAATCTAGCCCAAGATATCTCATGAGTTTTCAGTGATCAAAATTTATATTTATACAAATTTATTAAATCTATATATATTTATGCAAATGTTATATATACACATATACATATATATACATGCACGTATATGTATATGTGTATGTATGTTCATCCTTCGTTGCCGAAGAAGACCATACCATCAGAGAAATGATGTCATGACTTGCACTTGACTTTGTTTTGAGTGAGGGAGGGCTGTGCAGGTCACCAGCCTCACTTTTCCTCCAGAGTCATCTGAATCCAGTGACCAGATATTCATCAGGATGACTGGAGATGACCCAGGATGAGGCAATTGAGGTTAAGTGACTTGCCCAAGGTCACACAGCTAGTGAGTATCAAGTGTCTGAGGTGAGATTTGAACTCAGGTCCTCGTAACTCCTGCACTGGTGCTCTATCCACTGCACCACCCAGCTGCCCCATGCATATATACACATATGCATGTTATATACACATGTACATAAATATATACACACATATACGTGTGTGTGTATGTGTGTGTCTGTGTGTGTATGTATACAACCAAAGCCTCACTTGGTCATTGTTTGGGATATGATGGCTTAGAGGGAGTATAAATAGTAGTTATTTCTGTTTGGGCCAGAAACCTAGAGGATTTCCCCCTTCTAGACTGATGTTGGTTTTTGTTTTTTTGTTTTTTTTTAACGAAGTAAGCAGGCTATTCTTTGCCTTATTTCTTACCTACCCTTAATCACTGAATGGGCATTGCCTTAGTCAGACTGAGACCTGGAAAAGACCTTAGCTAAAAAAGGCCAAGGTCTCTCATTGCATCTGGGGCGATCTCCAGTAGTCCTAACCTGTATCTTGCCACTGATCACTTTCTTGATGTCATGGTTTTCTTTGAAAATGAAGGACAAAGAACAGTAATAATAATAGAATTTAGGTAGTACTTTAAGGTTCAACTTCTGACTTTATGATTCCTTTGAAACTGCTATCCTTACTTACTAGTAACTTTTTAGTTGCCAAATCCAATGGCCTTTTATCAATTTTCATTCCCCTTGACCTCTCAGTTGTTTTTGACACTGTTGATCACTCTCTCTCCTTCCTGACGATCTCTTCTCTCTAGGCTTTTTGGATATCACCCTCTCCTTGTTCTCGTCTTAGTTATCTGATTGCTCCTTCTCTATCTCCTTTCCTGGACCCTCCTTCAGATCACACCCTCTAACCCTAGGTGTTCTTCAAGGTTTTGTCCTGCATTCGCTTCTCTTCTCTCTATATACTACTTCATTTCATGATCTCATTAGCTCCCATGGACTTAATTACCATCTCCGTCATGATGTTTCTTAAATTTACTTATTTTGAAGAATTTTTGCAACTAGTGTCTGTGATAAAGGTCTCATTTCTAAAATATATAGAGAACTGAGTCAAATGTACAAGAATACAAGTCATTCCCCAATTGATAAATGGTCAAAGGATATGAGCAGGCAGTTTTCAGAGGAAGAAATTAAAGCTGCTAGACTTAGTACTTCATTGCAATGCAAGGACTTAAAAATTCCCATTGGACTATTGAGGCAAAAATGCCTTCCACATCCAGAGAAAGAATTATGGAATTCAATTGCAGAATGAAGCAGACCATTTGCTTTTGTATTATGTTTTGTTTTGATTTGTTTTATTTCTCCCATTCATTTTAATTCCTCTATGCAACATGACTAAGGTGAAAATGCCCTCTCAGAGAAGGAGTGAGGAGGGAGGGGAAAAAAAATCTAAGATATATATGAAAGTCATTGTAGAACACTAAAAACAAATAAAATAATTTAATTTTAAAAAAAAAGAATGGCAAACTATTGATAACCATATATATATATATGAAAGATTGCTTGCAATCATTAAAAGAAAAATGCAAATCAAAAAAAAAATCTACTTATTTTGCCTCAAATGGTCTGCTGATCTCCAATCTCACATCTCGAACTGCCTTTTAAATATCTCTAATTGGATGTCCAGTAGACGTCTTAAACTCAACATATTCAAAACCTAATTCATTATCTTTCCCCTTAAACCCTACTCTCCTTCTCCCCTTCTAACTTACATGTTACTATAGTAGGTAACACCATTTTTCCTCAGGCTCATAACGAAGAGTCATCCTGGATTTCTCACCATCTCTCACACCCCATATCCAGTCTTTTTTCAAGGTCTATTTATTCCATCTTTTCAACATCTCTTGAAAGTACTCCCTTCTTCTCTAGTACTACCACCACTCTAATGCAGGCCCTCATCATCTCATGCCTAAACTATTGTAATAGCCTGCTGATGGGTCTGCTTGCCTTACGTCTTTCCTATCCATCCTCCATTCAAAGTGACATTCCTAAAGTGCCTGTCTGATTATGCTGTTTCCCTACTCAGTAAACTTCCTATTCCTTCCAGGATCAAATGAAAAAGCTCTGTTTGGTATTCAAAGTCTTTCAAAGCCTACCCCCTCCTACCTTCCCTGTTTTCTCATTCCATGCTCCGCATCATATACTCTTTGATCCAGTGATATTGGCCTCTTGGCTGTTCCAAAAATGAGACACTTTGTCTTTTGGCTATGGGCATTCTCTTTGACTGTCTCCCATGCCTGGAATGCTCTCCCTTCCCTACTCCATCAACTGTCCCTCTGGCGTCTTTCAAGTCTGAACTAAAAGTCCATCTTTTACTAAAAATCTTCCCTAATGTCTCTTTATTTTAGTGCTTTCTCTCTGTTAATTATTTCACATTTATCCTGTATGTTTAACTTTGTATATGCTTGTTTGCATGTTATCTCCCCCATTTGACTATTGAATCCTTAGGGGCAAAGGCTGCCCTTGCCTCTTTTTGAATCCCTAACACTTAGCACAGTAAATGGCACATAGTAGAAACTTCATAAATGTTTGTTTATTGATTGATTAATAATGAAACACTATGCCTAGAAATGTTCAATCTCAAAATTTCAAAATGTCTTTAAAGAGAGAGAATAAGTGAAACAAATCCTCTTTTTTGTTTGTTTTTAAATTTATTTTTATTTATTTCATTAAACATTTCCCAATTACATGTAAAAAATTTTAATATTCAATTTTAAAAATTTTGAGTTCCAAATTCTTTCCCTCCTTCCCATTCCCCCACCCCTTGAAAAGGCAAGCAATATGATACTGATTATACCTGTGAAGTCATGCAAAATATATATCCATATTAGCCATGATGCAAAAGAAACCAACACACACACACACACACACACACACACACACACACACACACACACAACAAAGAAAGTTTTTAAAGTATGTTTATGCCCAATGAGCTATAAAAATGTGCATACTGTTTGACCCAGGAATACTGCTTCTAGGACTGTATCCCAAAGAGATCATAAATATGGGAAAAGGCCCCACATGTACAAAAATATTTATAGCAACTCTTTTTGTGGTGGCCAAGAACTGAAAATCAAGAGGATGCCCATTAATTGGGTAATGGTTGAACAAATTATGGTTCATGAATGTGATGGAATACTACTATGCCATAAGAAATCATCAGCGTAATGAATGCAGAGAAGCATGGAATGGTCTACAGAGAGAAATAGACAAGAAAATTATATATGACTATACTAATATAATGAGAAAGAACAATCACACACCATACACAGTCAAAAGGAAAAATGACAAAGAACGTGTATGGCTTGGAGAAAAAGATATGAAAAAACACAAACCTTCTGCTGAGGTGGACAATCCAGAAGTGTTGTACATTGCATATATTTTCAGACTTTTTTTGACACATTGATCAGTTTTGTGAAATTTTCACCCCTTGTTTTATATGACTATAGATAGTTTTGATTGATATGACCTACCTGTTCATATCTTTTCACCGTTTATCAACTGAGTAATGACCCTTATTTCTATAAATTTGATTCAGTTTTCTATATGTTTGAGAAATGAATTATTTGTCAAAGAAGCTTGCTGTAAAAATTTTTTTCACAGTACTGAATAGAAACTATGTTTCCCTTCATCCTATTTCCCCCATTTATTTTCTCTGTGTCTCTCTCCATCTCTCTCTGTCTCTCTGTCTGTCTGTCTCTGTCTCTCTCTCCTTTTCCTCTGAGAGTGAGATTCAGAAGCTCTCCTCCCTTTTTCCAGTCCCCATTTTCCCCAGTAAATCTCTTTAAGGCCTCTTTTATGTCAGATAATTTCCTGTGTTCTATCTTGCCCTTTCCCCTTCTCCCAATGTATTCCTCTTTTTCATCTCTTAATTTTATTTTTTTAGGTAATCATACCATCACATTTAACTTACATTGGTGCTTTCTGTCTGTGTGTACTGCTTCTAGTTGCTCTAATAATGAGAAACCTTGTTGAATTTCTTATGACATTTCTTCCCTGTTTACCTTTTGATGCCTCTCTTCAGTCTTATATTTGAAAGTTAAATTTTCTATTTAACTCTAGTCATTTCACCAGGAATGCTTGAAAGTCCTGTATTTTACAGAATGACTCCCTTGAAGGATTATACTCAATTTTGTTGGGTAGGATTAAATTTAAATTGCTTAGTAGAGAGTTCTCTCTATTTGACTAAAAGCTGCTGAGAAAACTGGAAGGCATTCTGGCACAAAATGGCATTAGAACACATTGCTCCATATGTTACAAGACATTCTAAATAGTTCCATGACTTTAATATTAAAGATTACGGAATAAAAAAAAATTAGATGGCTCCACTGATTCAGTAACCCCCAAGTCTACTCCCAGTTTTCTGGGGCCTAGTCTACACTGGTATGTCCTACACTGAACTGTGCTCCACTCTTACCCTGGTGCAACAGACCTTTCCTGTGTACTTCCTAAGGCTTTGGGGGAGAGCTCAGGTGAGTCCCTGCTTTTACTCCACTATCCTGGCTCGACCTTTGATTATATGAGAAGAAGAATTTATAAACATTAATGAAAGGAGGAGAATGGATGTCAGATTAACCTCATTTTTATCTAAAAAGGTAAAAAGGAGGGTTGGACAGACAAAATATTTTGGGGTATAAATACATCAAACTCAACAGAGAAGGAGAAGGTTAAAAGGGAGAATAAAATGGGAAGATCTTTTCCATTCATTAATAGGACCATGTGACCTGCCTGAATCACTTGGAAGCCTGAGTCACATGAGTCCAAGTCACATGGAACAGGAAGAGGAGGAGCTACAGCAGAGCTGAGAGGAAATTAGTCAGAGAGCAGTCAGAACTAAAGGACACAAGCAAGCAGGCAGCTGGTTGTGAGAGAGAAAGACATTTTGTTTAAGGGGGCCTGTTCATGATTTCTTTAAGGGAGCTGGTTTGCGGGAAGCCTAAGAGAGGGAAGGCTTGGGGCTGGTGCTGCCCTCTGCATTGTTATTGCATATAAATGTCTTTGTTACTGTGATGGATTTGGCTTTCTAGTGTTGAGGTTTGGCTTTCTGGTGTCTGAATAAATGTTTTGATTCTCTCTTCCAGGGGGAGAGTCTGTTGTAGTTTGCAATTCAGAATTGCACCAGCATATTCATGGTTGTCATAGGTGCTGTGAATACTGTGTTGGCACTACAGCATGGAAGGGGAAGGTTAAGAGGGAACATCATACTGGAACAGCAAATAGGAGTAAGCAAAACACTTCCTGGTCCTAAAGGGAGAACTGAAAGGAAAGGGTAATAAAAAAAAGAACTAGAACCTAAAGGGAGAGGAGTCACTTATATTGCTTCTTGTACAACTGGGGAAATGTCTGAACAAATTGTGGTATATGAATATAATAAAATATTATTGTCCAATAAGAAATGACAAAAGAGATAATTTTAGAGAATCTCATGTAATATGAACTGACATATAATGAAATGAACAAGACCAGAAGAACAATTCATAGAAAGATAGCAACACTATGAAGGAAAATAATTTTGAAAGACTTAAGAAGTCTGATCAATGCAATGACAAACAATGTCTACACAGGACCTATAATGTACATGTTACCTATCTCCTGACAGAGTAGTAATGGATGCACGTTGAAAAGACTTAATATTTTTGGACTCAACTACTATATGAATTCATTTTGCTTGACTATGCTTATTTGCACAAAAGTTTTTTTCTTTCTCTTTCTTCCTCTTTATTGTTTTTAATTGGAGGGGGATGGGATAGGGTATTAGGGTTAGCAATACCAATGCAAAACAAGAGGGCTACTGGGACATCTTTTAAAATTCACAGAAGAATAAAGAAAAAAGTTTAAAAGGAAATAGATAATCAGGGCAGTTTTTGTAAGTAATGTACAGAATTTATTCTACACTTTAAAAAAGCAAGCAGTATAACTGTAGGTTCATTATTTCATATATAATGCTCTTCTTGTGTTCTGCCATATATCTGGAAAGGCTCTTTGTTTTTGGTGTTAAAGTTCAGAATTAAAAATTAAAAGAAAAAATGTACACTTTAGCTAACTAGAGTGATGTTTACAACTTAAAAATAACCATGGCAACAGAAAAACAACACAAAACAACAACAACATCCATGTATTGCACAATTTAGACATTTAACCCAGAGAAAAGCAGGCAGTTAAACTTGATAAACCAAGTTACCTCTTGATCATAATCATGAGCAGGAATGAGGAGTTATTACAGAGTTATATAATCAAGATTTAAAGGGGAACAGTTAACATATTTTAAAAATTAAGATGCACATACACACACAAAAAACCCCAAGGAAATTATGATTGGTTATTTTTTTATTCATATGTCATCTTTATTCAACTTATTTTTTATGTTGTATTTTTTCCAATTATACATAGACAGTTTTCAAAATTCAATTTTATAAGATTTTGAGTTCCAAATTTTTCACCCTCCCTTCCTGCAGGAACTGTTTACTTAAGACATATGGTTTATAAGCCCTACTGCTGCCCCAATATGTTAAGCCCTCCTAATTGGGGGAGGAGGGACTTCAGTTTGCAAATCATTTTCCTCACTTTGAAATTAAACTGCTATTTGATCCCTGACCCTCCTGTCTCTGGCCTGCTTTGTTTGTCTCTGGCCACTCATATGTTAGAGACCACATTTAAAATTCTTTTGTCAGGGTATAGTTGGATGAATCTACTCCTGGACTGTGCCCGACATGTTATGTTGGTTCTTCACTGGACTTAACTGCTGTTGGAGGTAGCCAGATAGTCTGATGGATAGGGCTGGGCATGAGACTGAGGCTAGATATAGGATTCTGGAAGAGCTGGGAAGTCCATTCTGTTTCTGGGCGGTGGCTGCCAGACAGTGCCAGGCAAATTGTTTTGCCATTGTAATCTTACTGCCAGGACATATTAGTTTGGCCACTGCATTCTTTCTATGACACAGTGTAATCCACCAAACTGGACAGTTTAATCCACTAAACTGTTTGATAGGCAAGGATATTCTTTTCTACCTTTATTCATTGGTGTGGTTAGGTAGTACTGTTCTCTCTTTACCTGGGTTGTTATAGTGGTTGTTGCAGTACTGCAGTGCTCTTTCAACTAGGGCAATAACCTTTATTTTAGGAGTAGTAGAATACTTTTCTCTTTGACTCCTGTGGAACCTGAGCTCTGAAGTTGTCACCTTCAGGCAAGAGGTAGAAACTTCTCCTGTTCAACAATCCTTCCTTGCTTAAAAGTCCTATTCATTAATAAGGTACTTCATCTTTTCTTAGGGCATCAATTCCAGTAAATTTTTGTTGTACAAATCCTTTTCAAGAATAACAAAAATGTGCTTTGAAGTCACAGGGTAATTTAATATACTATTCATAATATTCTTTTAGATTTATTAAGTGCTTACAATAACTAAAATAACGATTTCCAAAAAACTCCAGATGAAATTTATATCATATAAGTATAAAATTTTATTCTCCCTAAAATTATGAAAATGCTCAATATAAAATTATAAAGCAGTAAATAATAAAATATTTACATAATAAAATAATTATAAATACTTCAAGTGGGTCATTCCATAAGATTAAAAGAAATAATCCAGTAAGACCTCATATACTCAATAATATCTTCAAGACTTTACATTAAATTTCTTTAGTTTGCAATTTGTTAAATATAAACAACATTTTAATGAAATAATTTACTACTTAGAAGATGTTTAACATAAGCTAATAGTCATATGTAAACTTAACTTTGATGTTGGATTTTTTAAATTTGAAGAAAAGTTTGGAATATTTGACTCAAAGCAGACAAATACAGTCTTAAATCTAGTCCTGCACTGAATTTATTTCTGCATATTGATTTACAACAAGAATAAAGTGAAAATGCTTACTCACAGAGATAGATGGTAGAAAATGATAGAATTTTACAAATTCTTTGGCTGAGAAAAAGAAATTCATTTTTAATTTTCGTCACCTAGTCAATGGATAAAAATGAATACTAAATATTATATAGTATACATTACATATATAATAATATGTCATATATTAGATATGTATATTGCATATGTATAGCTACGATATATTTATTTCACTACTGGTAATGACAAATATCGTATTAAATGACAATTGTGTGCCTGAAGTTAAATGTTATATATTTTTTATTTTCAACTATGCTTATGTATAAATTAGCCTTTCTTAAAACATGATTTTCTTCTCTTCTATTACTGACACACCAGCTACATTCTTACATAACCTTTGTGACTAGCATTGCTGACCAATTAATCTGAAAATTAGTAATTTAAGTAAAGGATAGTAACACAAGTAAAGGATAAGTTTAAATTGGTACAAAGTCTTAATATTGCAGTGAGTGGCAATATAAGTTTGCTTCCATGGAGCATTTGTAATGGTCCATGATCATTCCTGGACATTATTTTATATTAAAAATAGGAAATTACAATTATGATAAATTCTTAACTATATTTCAATTACAAAAAATTTTTCAGGTAGACTTTTTAAAAAATGGAAACCAATACTGTTTTTAGTAAAAACCAAAAGGAGAGGGTCACTGCTTTACAATATTTTAAAACCATTGTATTAAGCTAATATTGTGTCAAGAAACAGAAACAGAGTATTTACAGAGCATTTTTAAAGCAAATCAGAATCACCTGTTCTGTAATCTATTTTTGAAAATCAAAACAAAGAAAATTTTTGGTGGTTTTCATATTAAGATATATGGTTGTTGCCCTGTGTAGACCATCCCAGAACTTGCTACATTTTCACATTCTTTAGAGTTATTCAATAATGCTAATGCATGAGGACTTGAGAGTAGGTAATTCAAAGAAATATGAGTATTGCACAGAATTACACTGATAAAACTCTAACTACAATGATTCCACAAATGGAAAAAAAAAGTTGCTTCCAAATTGTTAATAATCATTAAGAAAAATTGAGGAATAAGAATACAGAAAGGGAGGTGGAGCCATATTGGTGAAGTAGAAGGACGAACCTGCTGTAACTCTCCCCCCCCAAAGCCCATAAAATACCTGTAAAACTGACTCTAAACAAATTCTAGTGCAGCAGAAGTCATAAAATGACAGAGTGAAAGAGATTTCCAGACTAAGGCAGCCTGGAAGCTGACAGGAAAGATTTATCGCACCCTGCTCAGAGTGAAGTGCAGCCCATAGAGAGCAGCCCAGCCTTGGCCCCATGGCGCAGCAGAGACAGAACTGGAGCAGGCTTCAGGGTGCAGAATCCCAGGTAGGAGCTGCATTTCCCAGATTCCTCAATCCACAAATGTCAGAGACAGTTTCAAGGTCAGTGAGAAAGCTCTTTTACCTGGGTGAGAAAGGAGCAGGGTCCTGCCCTAACCCCAGCCCCAAGCAGCTACAGTGCCTATTTTTGGAGTCCTTGACCTAAAGACCCTGGGGGAATCAAGCAGCTGATCTGAATCTCAGCCCTGAGTGGTGGTCCTGAGGTTAGGAGGAGCCTAGTGTGGTGGAGGTGGAGGCAGTTGTGGAAAGGGAATCCTACTCACAGATCCTGGGCAGAAAAGTGTGTGGTTGCTCCCAGATCAGAGGGCAGACCAGGAGAGGAGTTTATCCTCGATTGTGCCACCTTGGAGGAACTGAGAACTTACAGGTCCCTAGAGTATATCTTCCACTTGAAAAAGGACTCAAAAGTCAAGTAACTGGCTGGGAAAATGCCCCCAAAAGGGAAAAAAATAAGACTATAGAAGGTTACTTTCTTGGTGAACAGATATTTTCCTCCATTCTTTCAGATGAGAAAGAACAAAGCATACCATCAGAGGAAGATATCAAGGTCAGGGCTTCTTCATCCAAAACCTCCAAAATAAATTTTCAGTGGTCTCAGGTCATGGAAGAGATCAAAAAGTATTTTGAAAATCAAGTAGGAGAGGTGGAGGAAAAATTGGGAAGAGAAATGAGAGTGATGCAAGAAATCATGAAAAGCTAGTCAACAGCTTGCTAAAGGAGACCCAAAAAAAATGCTTAAGAAAATAACTCCTTTAAAAATAGGCTAACTCAACTGGCAAAAGAGGTCCAAAATGTCAATGAGGAGAAAAATGCTTTAAAAAGCAGAATTAGTCAAATGGAAAAGGAGGTTCAAAAACTCACTGAAGAAAATAGTTCCTTAAAAATTAGAATGGAGCTGATGGAAGCTAATGACTTTATGAGAAACCAAGAAATTACAAAACAAAACCAAAAGAATGAAAAAATAGAAGATAATGTGAAATATCTCATTGGAAAAACAACTGACCTGGAAAATAGAGCCAGGAGAGACAATTTAAAAATTATGGGACTACCTGAAAGCTATGATCAAAAAAAGAGCCTCGACATCATCTTTCATGAAATTATCATGGAAAACTGCCCTGATATTCTAGAACCAGAGGGTAAAATAGACATGGAACGAATTCACTGATCACCTCCTGAAAGAGATCTGAAAAGAAAAACTCCTAGGAATATTGTAGCCAGATTCCAGAGTTCCCAGGTCAAGGAGAAAATATTGCAAGCAGCTAGAAAGAAACAATTCAAGTATTGTGGAAATACAATCAGGATAACACAAGATCTAGCAGCCTCTACATTAAGGGATCGAAGGGCATGGAATAGGATATTCCAGAAGTCAAAGGAACTAGGACTAAAACCAAGAATCACCTACCCAGCAAAACTGAGTATAATACTTCAGGGGAAAAAATGGTCTTTCAATGAAATAGAGGACTTTCAAGCATTCCTGATGAAAAGACCAGAGCTGAAAAGAAAATTTGACTTTGAAACACAAGAATGAAGAGAAGCATGAAAAGGTAAACAAGAAAGAGAAATCATAAGGGACTTACTTAAGTTGAACTGTTTGCGTTCCTACATGGAAAGATAATATTTGTAACTCTTGTGACTTTTCTCAGTATTTGGGTAGTTGGAAGGATTACATACATATAGACAGAAGGCACAGGGTTAGTTGAATATGAAGGGATGATGTCTAAAAAAATAAAATTGAGGGGTGAGAGATGAATATATAGGGAGGAGGAAGGGAGAAATGGAGTGGGGCAAATTATCTCTCATAAAAGGAGCAAGAAAAAGTTTTTTCATTGGAGAGGAAAAGGGGGGAGGTGGGAAGGAAAAAGTGAAGCTTACTCTCATCACATTTGACTTAAGGAGGGAATAACATGCACACTCAACTTGGTGTGAAAATCTATCTTACACTACAGGAAAATAGGGGAAAAGGGGATATGTGGGCTGTGGAAGGGGGATGATAGAAGGGAGGGCAAATGGGAGGAGGAAGTAATTAGAAGCAAAAACTTTTGGGGAGAGACAAAAGAGAGAAGAGAATAAATGAGGGACAGGATAGGATGGACAGAAATATAGTTAATCTTTCACAATATAACTATTATGGAAGTCTTTTTGAATAACTACATATGTACAGCCTGTATTGAATTGCTTGCCTTCACAGTGGGGATATGTAAGGAGGGAGAAAGGGAGAGAAGTTGGAACTCAAAGATCTAGGAACAAATGTTGAGAATTGTTTTTGGATGCAACTGGGAAATAAGAAATACAGGTAATGGGGTATAGAAATCTATCTTGTCCTACAAGAGAATAGAGGAGATGGGGATAAGGGAAGGGAGGAGTGTGACAGAAGGGAGGGCAGATTGAGGGAAGGGGTAATCAGAATACATGGTGTCTTGGGGTGGGGGGGGAGAGATGTAGAGAAAATTTGGAACTCAAAATCTTGTGGAAATGAATGTAGAAAACTAAAAATAAATTAATTTTAAAAAAGGAAAACTACACACACACACACACACACACACATACACACACACACAAAGAACACAGGAATAAAAGAAAACTCTTTCTTTTCGAATATCCAAGGCCATGTTAACAAAAGTGTTGTTGTATGTATTAACTGATGATGTCCGGAACTGTTAGAAAAAAATAGGTAGCAAGCCATTACTTTTTTTGTTCATGGTTTCTATGGCTTTATTCAATTTCCTCTAGTCTCCCTAATTCATTTCAGGATGACAACTTCTAAGTCAAGGTGTAGTTAAATTGAGAAAAATAAATTGAAAAGTATAACATGCTATGATGGAAGATGAAAGAATAGTTTAGAAGGAACCTTGAAAATATATTGCATTATACATAGAGTGAAATTATTGCTATCACTATCCTTTCTCTTCAGATTCTTCTTTTGTACATAAAGCATGGTTAGACTTGGACAGAAAAATCCCTTACAAAAATCTAAGTGTTTCAATTAGTGATGTGCTTTGTAATAATTTGTTTTCCATTTATTTCTATTGAATGAAATATACTGTAAAAAAAAGTTATCTATGCAATATTATGCTAAAGATTTAAAACTAGGCAAATCTAAATTTCTGTTTTCTTAACTGGGACACAAGGCCTATACACAGACTAATTTAAGTTCATGTGAAATAATACATGGATACACAGAATTTGAATTTTTAAAGCAGTTACAAATATGACCATGGTGACTTTGGAGCCCAAATATTTTTCTCTTTTTTTTTTTTTTGTCCCCAATAGTCAATAAATATTACAAGCACTGAATTAAGCTCTGTGAATGAGAAGAAAGGCAAAAGACAGTTCCTGACATGAAGGAGGTCACTATCTAAACCAATTATGTAGAAATGAGCAATTTACAGGACATATGGGAAGCAATCAACAGAAAGAAGGATTGGGAAAAGCTTCTTTTAGCTTTTAGCTAAGACTTGAAGCTAAGACAGGAAAGTCAAGAGGTAGAGATGATGAGGGAAAGCATTCTAGGCACGGGAGACAGTGAGTGATAATGAACAAAGTAGGAAGATGAAGTGTCTTGTTTAAGTAAAAGAGAGAAGGCCAGTGTCATTTGATCAAAGAGTAAGTGGTGGGGAAGGGAAAGGAGATTAAGGTCTAAAAATAACAGAAAGATTGGAGGAGTGGAGAGGAGCTAAGTTTTGAAGGGCTTTGAATATCAAAAAGAAGTATTTTATATTTGATTCTAGGGTTGACAGGGAGACACTGGTATTTTTTTTTCTTTTATTTATTTCTTTATTCATTCATCTTTATTTTTAGTTTTCAACATTAGCTTTTATAAAATATTGTCCTAAATTTTTCGTCCTTCCCTCCACTTTCCCGTCCTCAAGACCACATGCAACCTGATATAGTCTATGTATGTATGATCATATTAAACATATTTCCACATTAGTCATGTTGTGAAAGAAGAATCAGAACAAAAGAATCAGAAAAACCCATAAGAAAGAAAAAAAACAAAAGAAAGAGAAAATAGTTTGCTTTTGATTTGCATTCAGATTGTATAATTCTTTCTCTGGATGTGAATAGCATTTTCTATCAGAAGTCTTTTGGAATTGTCTTAAGTCTTTGCATTGCTTAGAACAGCTAAGTCTAACAAAATTGGTTATCACACAATGTTACTGTTACTATGTACAGTGTTCTCCTACTTCTGCTCACTTCACTCAGTGTCAGTGCATGCAAGTCTTTCCAGGTTTTTCTGAAGTCTACCTGCTTACCGTTTCTTATGGAACAATAGTATTTCATTAAATTCATGTACCACATACCATAGCCACTGGAGTTTATTGAGTAGGAAGGGTGACATGGTCGAATCTGAACATTAGGAAAATCACTTTGTGAGACTAGGTGATAGATATACTAGAGCAGAAGGGGAAGAGACTTGTGATAGCCACCAGCAGGCTATTGCAGTATTCCAGGCATGAGTAAATGAGGGTCTCTTTCGGGATAGTGGCTGTATCAGAGAAGAGAAAAAGACATACAAGCTAGAACAATTGAGGAATTTACCTTGTATCCTCGTAAAATGTTTCAATTAAAATATAATTTGCTTCTTGCATGCTTTTCCCCTTTATTACTTGACTTAATATCACATTGGTGGGTTCCTGTAAGATACTTATCAGTCAGTCATTGACAACTGTCGAGCATGCAGAAGACTTCATGGCACTATGGGGAATCTTAGACTCTCAAAGTCTACCTAGTCCAATCCACACCTGGCGATTCTTTCTGTAGTATTTCTGACAAGTGGACATTCTCTCAAAGACCTTTCTAGGGGGGTGATATTTATCAACACCTACAGTTAATACCATTTTTGAACTGCTGTTATTTTTAGGAGATTTTTCCCACATCAAACTGAAATCTGCATTTCTGCAGAAAAACAAAAAAATATATAGATACACTTTTCTGGTCTCAAGAGTTTTGAATTTCATATGGGTAGAAAGAACAAAGCAACAACAATCTTAAGAACAATATTATTTATGTTCTTGAGTTATGATATTGCTTATATATGCTTATGTGTATATTTAATATTACATCAAAAAGTACAAATCAACATAGTGTAAACTGAACATATCTACACTGAGGAAAAACTGAGTACAGAAAGTTAGGGTCAATCATGACTTTTTGATAGAGGTAAATTCTGAATCAGTTTGTAAAGTGAGAAATGTAAATAACTAATGCAAGGGAAAGGGCTTTAAAAGATAGAAATGACACGAAGAAAGTTATTAAAGTAGGAAGATGCAAGTTGTGTAAAGGGGTGTATCACCAAGTCAATATTCACTGCACTGGTGGTGACTATGAATATGCCAGCATAGTTCTCAGCTGCAAAATATAAAAGATTCTCCATATAGAAGGCAGAAGAAAAACATTTATTTAAACACCAGAAAGCCAAATCCCAGAACCAGAAAGCCAAATCCATCAGGGTGACCAAGAAGTTAATAAACATGGTCACAGCAGAGGGCAAAGCCATTCTCAAACCTCCCCTCCCACAGCCAGGGCCTTCTGACTATCAGCTGTCACAATGTGTCAGTTGGCCTGCATTCTTTCCCCTCTGACCTGATCCCACTCAATTGCTCCTGGTTCCTCTCCATCCTTCCTGTTCCACCTCTTCAGCAAACTCCTCCCACCACATGTGATTTAGGCTTCCAGGTGATTTAAGTAGATCATATGGCCCTATTAATTAATGAGAAAGATCTTTCCATTTAAATTACTATTACAAGAGGATAATGAATAGATTTACTTGGCTATAAATGAAGGATTCATGAAGTAGAATAGTAATTAAAAATAATAATAATCTTCTCAAAGTTCAGCCCAGGTCAGAGGCAGGGTGTGGAGCAACAATGTAAGGGACTGCCAGTCAGGGTGAGTCACAACAGGGATTCTGTTTGATCTAAGATAGCTTATATCAGTTCTTTTTGTGGTGACAAAGAATTAGAAGCTCAGGAGATACCCATCATTTGGACAATGGTTGAATAAATTATAGCACATGAATATGGTGGAATATTTTTGTACTGATAAAAATGATAAAAGGGAATGATTTTTTAAAAAACCTGGGAAGACTTATGTACTGATGCAAAATGAAATGAGCAGAATCAGGACAACAATTTACATAGTGACATCAATATTGCAAATAAAAAAGGACTTTATACCTCTTATCAATACAATGATCCACTGTAGTTCCAAAAGGATTCATGATGAAAAGTACTATTATCCACCTCCAGATAGAGAACTGAGGTACTCAGTGCAGATTGAACCATATTTTTTTTCTCTTTCTTTTTCTTTATTTTTTTTCAGCACATGGCTAATGTGCAAGCTTCCTTTTACATGACTTCATATTTTTAATGAACTTGCTTTCTCAATGAATGGAAGATGATATGGAAGAGGGAGAGAATTTGGAAGTGAAAATAAAGTAAACTTGGACTTTACACTAGCAACAAGGGGAAATGTAATAAGTCTCAAAGCCCAAAGTGGCAAGTTGAACTTTGAAGAAAATTAGGTATTTTAAGAGTATCAAAGAAATATTCTCTACCTATGAGGTAAGAAATAGAAGATAGACTGTCATAGGCAAGGAATTGTAAGTCTGAGATTTTGTCTGAGATAATCAAGAAAATAATATATAATAAGCTTAAAAAGGTAGGCTGGAGACATACTGTGAAGGATTTTGAATGTGATCTGGATTATTAGATCTCATGAGATCACGGATCCATTTAAACAATTGACTCTGTCCTTCCAATCAAATAGTATTCTTAATTATCACAGGGGGATCTCTCTCTTAGGCATTGCTGGCAAAGTTCTTGCTAGAGTCCTCCTTCACAGGCTGATCCTTCACCTGGAAGATGGTCATATACCTGAGAGCTAATGTGGCTTCAGAAAGGAACAGTCTATGTGGTGTTTGCTGCCCTACAACTCCAGGAGAAATGCCAGGAGCAGAACAGAGGTCTGTACACAACATTTGTAGATCTGACCAAGGTCTTTGACAGTATTAGTCATGAGGGTTTATGGAAAATTATGTCAAAATTTGGTTGCCCAGTGAAGTTCATCAATATTGCACATCAATTTCATGATGTCATGTTTGCTGGGGTTCTGGATAATGGACAATGCTCTCATGCCTTCCCAGTCACCAATGAAGTGAAACAGAGCTGTGTGCTTGCTCCCATGCTTTTTAGCATGATGTTTTCAGTCATGTTGACAAATTCTTTCAATGAGGAGGAACACGGCATCAAGGTCAACTACCATACTGATGGCAAGTTCTTCAATTTGAAAAGGTTACAAGCCAAGACCAAAGTGGAAGGAGTGTTGGTGCATGATTTTCTGTTTGCAGATGATTGCATACTCAATGGAGCCTCTGAAGCTGAGATGCAACAAAGTGTGGATCAATTCTCTGCTGCCTATGCTAATTTTGGCCTAATAATTACCACCAAGAAAACACAGGTGCTCTATCATACATCACTACACCATCCATACATGGAACCATTGGTTACAAGAAATGGAGAAGTTTTGAATGCTGTGAATAAGTTCACTTACCTTGGACGTATACAATGACAATGAGGTTGATGCACGCATTGCCAGAGCTAACTCAATGTTTGGGAGGCTCCAAGGAAAAGTTTGGGAGAGAAGAGGTATTAAACTGACTACCAAACTGAAGGTTTACAGAGCCATTGTGCTGACCTCATTGTTATATGCTTGTGAAACATGGGCAGTCTACCAGAGCCATGCCAATAAACTGAATCACTTCCATTTGAACTGTCTTAGGAAGATTCTGAGGATTACCTGGCAGGATAAGGTGCCAGTCACTGAAGCCCTTGCTCAAGCTGAACTGCCAAGTATTCAAACTATGCTTCAGAGAGTGCAACTCCTATGGGCTGCCCACGGTGTTTGAAAGCAAAATATATGCTTGCCAAAAAGACTATTTTATGGAGAACTCATATGGGGCAGGTGATCACATGGTGGTCAGAAGAAGTGATACGGGGGGGGGGGCGGAGCCAAGATGGCGGAGTAGAAAGATGCAAATACACATAGCTCCGAACCCACAACCCATACAACATCGGTATAAAGTAACTCACGGCGAATTCTGGAGCAGTGAGGCCACAGAACAGTGGAGCGAAGGAGATTTCTGTTCCAGAGGGACCTGCAAACCTCTCACAAAAAGTCCGTCGCGCCGCAGATGCGGAGCCCAGCCCAGCCCAGACCAGCTGCGGCTGCGGCACCAAGAGGAACAGACCCGAGTAGGCTTCAGGGACGGGATCTCCAGTGGCCACACAAGTCCCTCCACCCACAGGTGACGGGGGTCAGTGAGAGTCTCTTTGGCGGGTCGAGAGGGGAGTGGGGTGCCCCCATAACTCAGGCCCCCTCGGGAGGCAGAAGCTGAGGGGCTGCGGCAGACCGGGGCTCCCAGCGGGTAGGAGCCTGGATCCATTGTTGAAGGTCTGTGCATAAACCCCCTGAGGGAACTGAGCCTGAGAGGCGGCCCTGCCCCGACCTGACCATCTGAACTTAATCTCACACTGAATAGCAGCCCTGCCCCCGCCCAAAGCCCTGAGGCTGGAAGCAACATTTGAATCTCAGACCCCAAACGCTGGCTGGGAGGATCAGGAGGCAAGGTGGGTGTGAGGAGAATATTCAGAGGTCAAGTCACTGGCTGGAAAAATGCCCAGAAAAGGGAAAAGAAATAAGACTATAGAAGGTTACTTTCTAGGTGAACAGGCATTTCCTCCCTGCCTTTCTGATGAGGAAGAACAATGCTTACCACCAGGCAAAGACACAGAAGACAAGGCTTCTGTGTCCCAGCCCACCCAATGGGCTCAGGCCATGGAAGAGCTCAAAAAGAATTTTGAAAATCAAGTTAGAGAGGTGGAGGAAAAGCTGGGAAGAGTAATGAGAGACATGAAGTGAAAGCATGAACAGCAGGTCAGCTCCCTCCTAAAGGAGACCCCAAAAAATGTTGAAGAAAATAACACCTTGAAAACTAGCCTAACTCAATTGGCAAAAGAGGTTCAAGAAGCCAATGAGGAGAAGAATGCTTTCAAAAGCAGAATTAGCCAGATGGAAAAGGAGATTCAAAAGCTCACTGAAGAAAATAGTTCTTTCAAAATTAGAATGGCACAGATGGAGGCTAATGACTTTATAAGAAAGCAAGATATCACAATACAAAACCAAAAGAATGGAAAAATGGAAGATAATGTGAAATATCTCATTGGAAAAACAACTGACCTAGAAAATAGAGCCAGGAGAGACAATTTAAAAATTATGGGACTACCTGAAAGCCATGATCAAAAAAAGAGCCTAGACATCATCTTTCATGAAATTATCAAGGAAAACTGCCCTGAGACTCTAGAACCAGAGGGCAAAATAAATATTCAAGGAATCCACAGAACACTGCCTGAAAGAGATCCAAAAAGAGAAACTCCTAGGAACATTGTGGCCAAATTCCAGAGTTCCCAGGTCAAGGAGAAAATATTGCAAGCAGCTAGAAAGAAACAATTCAAGTATTGTGGAAATACAATCAGGATAACACAAGATCTAGCAGCCTCTACATTAAGGGATCGAAGGGCATGGAATAGGATATTCCAGAAATCAAAGGAACTAGGACTAAAACCAAGAATCACCTACCCAGCAAAACTGAGTATAATACTTCAGGGGAAAAATTCGTCTTTCAATGAAATAGAGGACTTTCAAGCATTCTTGATAAAAAGACCAGAGCTGAAAAGAAAATTTGACTTTGAAACACAAGAATGAAGAGAACCAGGAAAAGGTGAACAGCAAAGAGAAGTCATAAGGGACTTACTAAAGTTGAACTGTTTACATTCCTACATGGAAAGACAATATTTGTAACTCTTGAAACTTTTCAGTATCTGGGTACTGGGTGGGATTACACACACACACATGCACACATGCACACACACATAGAGACAAAGTGCACAGAGTGAATTGAAGAGGATGGGATCATATCTTAAAAAAAAAATGAAATCAAGCAATGAGAGAGAAATATATTGGAAGGAGAAAGGGAGAAATTGAATGGGGCAAATTATCTCTCATAAAAGAGGCAAGCAAAAGACTCATTAGTGGAGGGATAAAGAGGGGAGGTGAGAGAAAAACATGAAGTCTACTCTCATCACATTCCACTAAAGGAAAGAATAAAATGCACACTCATTTTGGTATGAAAACCTATCTTACAATACAGGAAAGTGGGGGATAAGGGGATAAGCAGGGTGGGGGGGATGATAGAAGGGAAGGCATGGGGAGGAGAGTGCAATTTGAGGTCGACACTCATGGGGAGGGATAGGATCAAAAGAGAATAGAAGTAATGGGGGACAGGAGAGGATGGAGGGAAATATAGTTAGTCTTATACAACACAACTATTATGGAAGTCATTTGCAAAACTACACAGATTTGGCCTATATTGAATTGCTTGCCTTCCAAAGGGAAGGGGTGGAGAGGGAGGGAGGTAAAGAAGTTGGAACTCAAAGTGTTAGGATCAACTGTCGAGTAATGTTCTTGCCACTAGGAAACAAGAAATATAGGTAAAGGGGTATAGAAAGCTATCTGGCCCTACAGGACAAAAGAGAAGACGGAGACAAGGGCAGAGAGGGATGATAGAAGAGAGAGCAGATTGGTCACAGGGGCAATTAGAATGCTTGGTGTTTGGGGGGGGAGGGGATAAAAGGGGAGAAAATTTGTAACCCAAAATTTTGTGAAAATGAATGTTAAGTTAAATAAATAAATTTAATGTAAAAAAAAAAAAAAAGAAGTGATACAAGGACCCTCTCAATGTCTCTCAAGAACTTTGGATTTGACAGTGAAATATGAGAGACACTGGCACAGGACCACTCCACATGGTGTGCCCACATGAGAAAGGGTGCTGTGCTCTTTGAGCAAAACAAAATTGAAACAGCACAAAGTAAATTTAGGATGCACAAATTTGGGATATCCACCCCAAATATTCACATGGACTATCTGTGCCCAACTTGTGGTAGAGCATTTCGAGCTCGTATTGGTCTGATCAGCCACAGTCAGACACATTGAAATTTCACTTTATCATGGTGATGTCTTCTTGGTCCTCTTTGAAGATGAAGGACAACAACCAACCAACCAACTCTTATTGAGGACAGGGATCATATCATAACACTTCCTGTCTCTCATAGCACCTAGAAGATTACCTTTCATATAATATGGTTTCATTAAATTCAAGAAATAAATGTGTTGATTATGATGTTGCTAAAGTAATTAAGCACTATATAATGATAAGAGGGATTTTGGCGAGGGGGGGGGATGGTGATGGCATCATTTGTTTGTTTGTTTTATTTTTTGTGACTAGGGATCAGTCAACTAGGCCATAGGCCTACTATTCCTTCTGGCATGAAACAGCAGATTGGCCCCTATCTCAGAAACATCCTTCAAAAAGAGTCCATATACCGTAAATCATTTTTTAACCTTGGATCTTCCCCTCCATTCATTAAGTCTTGTGAGCTTAGAAGAGCTTAAGTGAGTTCTGAAATCTATAGCAGGAGCAAAAAAAAAACCTGCATTACTAAGCAACAGTTATTAATATTTCATTGGAGTTTACACAAAAAACTTCAATAGTGATTATGATCACAATGTGATCAATGAATCAATATTATATTACAATTTTCATTTACATAGCTTCCTGAAAGAGTGTGGCTGTTATATCCATTAAGATAATTTGAACTAGAAAGACTCTTACTCTTATGTGCACAGATTCAAAATAATGTATAGCCTGCATCTCAGAGAAGCTTGGTATGAGACTCTCTCCATGCTCATATGAGGGGTGAAGTTAGTGAGAGCTAGAGAAAAGAGATCTCTTCCTTTGTCTTTTGATTTCTAGCTTCAAGAGAAAAGATGTGCCATTTGAACCTCTCTTCAGGTTCCCCAAAAGAAGAAGACAAACTCTGAGAGGAAGTTTACTAGTAGTTAGCAATCTGTATGATATCCCTATCCCCAGATTGCTACATTAGAGCTGTTAGGGTCTTTCTCTTTGGGGAAGATCTGGTACTTTCTCTTGATTGAGCTATCTCTCTCCCAGTGGGAAAGCTCATTCACTGTGCATTGTCTGTTCTATTGTCTTATATATTTTTTCCCTCTGAATTGGGTTTATTTGCCATTTGCTATGTGTGTTCACAGTAGAATTGACTTTTGGTGGGAAAAGAATCAAACCCCAAGGCCTCCTTCTTTATTAAGGGATAATGATCAGGAGCTTACTTGGTCCTAAAATTTATTTTCACAGATGAACAGTATTTAAAGAAGGTAATTTAAGCCCAGTAAAACCCTTTCTCTGTGGAGAACAGAGCGGATAGCCTCTGACAAATTCCAAACTTCTGTTTCCCCTCATAGCAGGAATCAATTTCTCTTTGAGAAAGGAAGGTAGGTAGAGAAGAGGAGGTAGAAATATCTCTTCTTGCCTCCCTGCAAACCACATCTAGATACACACATGTAAACAATAAAACAACACAGCAGTCACTCCCTTGTATAAATAAAATACTCTCAAAAAGATGCAGCACCTTTTTTACCCAAAGAACTAGAATACAGCTGAGAAGGATGTCTATAGGACTTAAGTTTCAATCCCTTGTAAAACCCACAAATAAAACTTTTGTAAAATCCACATGTGGTCAGCTGTCTCCCACATGCATCAGTGAGGACTTATGTAGACTGAGGCAAGCCTTTTGTTCTGCATACACGTGCCATCTTGGAGGGGTTGGAACAGTTCTGTATGAAGAGTGTGATAGTCACTAGAAAATAGTTTTATTTGCAAGCTGATGTGTGAGCAAAAGGAAATCTCATTATTCCAAACAAAAACTTATATTCTTAGTTTTAAAATGGGCTATGGTGAAGAAGTCCCAAATCTAAATATATAAAGCAAAATTGCAAATGTGAATTAGCAACAATACACTGATATATTCTGATCAGTGCTATACTGGCTACTAGTTTGAGATGGGTAAAGGTCCTACCAACTATGAAGTCAGCATACATTTCTAGCCAGGGAAGACTTCTGTGGATTCAAATATCTTGTCCTGAAGGTCCTGTGTCACTGAAAATCTGGTGATACCTGAAGGAGTGAAAGCTATATGTGACATTTAGAGGGCAGGGTTACAAGTAAATGGCACAGTATGGCAGAAAGATTCCAAAAGATTCTACTAGACAGCAAACAAATGACATATATAAACATTGCTTCACTGAATCGACCTTTTTTGCCTTTGTGTCCCACAAAATGACTGTCAGTGATAAAATGAAGCGATAAAAGACAAGAAGTGATCATGATGAAAAACACCTCAAATTACAGGCTTTTGAAGGCCTGTTGAGATATTGGCCTAAACTGAAACTACAATAGTGTGCTGTTCTTGGCTCTTATTTATCCAACACATAATACCAAAAAGCACCTAACCTAGTACTACCTGCTCATATTACTCCAAACCATTCAAGTTTTCAACGTGAAAGCTTTAAATGTTGGCTTTGGCTAAGAGCTTTTCATAATGGTAATAAGAAACAGATTCTAGTGGTCAAAGATGACTGCAGATGTCTCCAAAAGCTGTGAGACTCATGTAGTCTCTTTAGAGAATATGTCTGAAACGTTTTTTACACTGACTTACTGTTCTGAAGAAGATAGCAGCTAGGTAGCATAGTACATAGTATGTCAAGCCTGAAGACAGAAAGACTCACCTTTCTGCGTTTAAATCTAGCCTCAATACTTACTGGTTGTGTGCCCCTAAATGAGTCACTTAAACTGTTTGCTTCTGTCTTCTCATTTACAAAATGAACTGGAGAAGAAAATGGCAAGCCACTCCAGTATCTTTGCCAATAAAATCCCAAATGGGATCCCAAACAGTTGGACAGAATTGAAAAACTATTGAACAGCAATGAATACATTGTCATATTCAACCAGTGCCTTGCTACCTAATAGATTTGTGTTTTGAAGTCTTTGATGAAAAAGAGACTACAGATATAACCAATATATCTCTCAGCTGAGAGAAAAGCTAAAAGAAAGTTACCAACTTAGGACAATGTCAGCTCCAAAGAAAGATGACGGAAAAAAATAATGGTATGATCCCTGAATCTCTTGTTGACATCTTTAACAAAGGACAGAATTTTGTGCTAAATCTTGGTGTCCTTGGGATATTCATCAGCAGATTAGAAGAAGACTATTTCTCACAAAGTTATATAGAGACTGGGCAATTTCTCTGTTTACAGAACAGTCCCATAGATTTGCAGTGGTCACATTTTCCATTTTCCATCACTGCAGAAAGCAACTGTAGCCATGAAATTAAAAGATGCTTGCTCCTTGGGAGTAAAGCTATTGCAAATCTGGATAGCATACAAAAAGTAAGAGACATCACCTTGTTCATAAATGTCTGTATAGTCAAAGATATGGTTTCTCCAGGAGCAATGTATGGCTGTGGCAGTTGGACTATAAGAAAAGCTAAGTACCACAAAATAATCATTGTCAAATTGTGGTGCTGGAGAAAAGTTTTGACAGTCTCTTGAACAGTAAGGAGATCAAATCCATACTTAAAGAAATTAATTCAGACTATTCACCAGAAGGTCAAATACTGAAGGTTAAATATTTTGGCCACATAATGAGAATATGGGACTTATTAGAAAAGACCCTGATGTAGGAAAAGATTGAAAGCACAAAGAAAAGGAACAGCAGAAGACGAGATGGTTGAAAGTACCATGGAAACAATTAATAAGAATGTGGACAGACTTTGAGAGATAGTGGAGAACACAAGGGCCTAGCATGCTATGGTCCATGGGGCCAGGAAGATTCAGATATGACTGAATGATTGAATTTTAACAAATGTAAAGACAATTTGTCAAAATCGGTTATTGCCAATAGGAACTCTCCTAGTAGGACTCCTTGAGGAGTAGGAAAAGACTGATGAACTCTAAGCAAAAATTGCCTAGCAATAGTTTGAAGACTGTCTGAAGCAGACATTTCAAATCAAAAGGGCTTTGTGCAACATAATCTAATATCTAGTTCAAAGAGATGGAGAAAATTGAGCCCAAAGGTAACACATTTCTGTTTAGAACTGCAGAACTGCAGGTTTTTAGTGAATAGACTCATCCCACCAAACATAATAACACTCATAACCTCTCTGGATTTGCATTGATTGTTGTAATATAAGTTTTTGTAATGTATTCTGGATACAATTTAGATTCATATGCACTGAAGCAGTCTGTCAAGTCATGTCATATACTGTGTTCATATGTTGTGAGTGTACATTGCTACATTTGGTGAACTGAAATTTTTATCCAGAATGTTGAGGTAAGTATATTTTTTTTTATAAAGTACTGGTATTTATTTTGATACTCTGGTGATTCCTGATTTCAATTGTACCACAGCTGGTTTTGCAAGGCACTAAAGTGCCTGATTCCAGGAAGATTTTATTGAAAGAGCTGTAGTGAAACTAAGATGGAAACTAGTAGGACAGGACAAAAATGATGAGTGCATTCTGATTCAGGGACTATAGGTTCTGATTATACAATCACTCTTTGGGTATATGAAAAGGCAGTCTTATTTCCTCTAATGTAAAGAAAAGGGAGCTGAAAGCTCACAAGAAATGAAAAGTGAGCAAGTTCACAAAGAGGAGGTTGTGGAATCCTCCAAAGCACAAATGGAAGAAGACAGAAGCCAGGCCACCTATCATCTTTCTACTACTACTGCATTGACAGGGAGTGAGAGTCTAGGAAAAAAACTGTGGCTGAGTCACATGGAAGTCACATGGAGCAGATTCAGAATAACTGTAGCTGTCTCTGCTTCCAAAAATGAAATTGATGACATGACCATCATATCACTTGTTCATCATATCACTTATAACACTGGTTCTTGCATTGAATCTATCTTCCCAATCTTCATTTCTTTAAGTATTTATTCTCTTTTTGTATTTGTCATGTGTTTTCTAAAGAATCCATTTTCTCCAAGATTCTTGCTTATCCATGGCCTGGAGTACTAAATACAGATAAGAGAGAATCTGTTTGACTAGGTACTCTGATGAAGAGAAATAATTTTCTCTGTTTAATTGTTAAGACTACCAATTAATTCAAGTTAAGCAAACAAGCAAAACATATCATTAATATATAACTCCTCAAAAGTGAATTTGAATGATTCTAGACTTAGGATGAACTATCAGTTTACTGGTGGGAGGAAGTTTGATAAGTGATTTTAGGCTTGTCTGAGACCATTATCTCAAGCAACTGCCTTACTGTTCGTTATCTTTCCCATATTAAGTTTTAAAAACTGTCATCCATTCAGAGAAATGAAATAAGGGCACTGACTAAGGTGAACTCTTGAGCCCACTAAGTGACCTGAAAGGAAGAGGTGGGAAAAATTGGAACTACCCATTATGGGAATGGGGAGCACAAAGAGAAAATAGGTAGTTTTTCTCTTCAGTCAAAAACCTTCTACCCTCAAAAACTGCTAGAAATGAATAGCATGGTGTTGCAGAGGGAGAAAGAGGGAACACTCTAAAAGCAATTACTTGTAGGACTGAACCAGGAGAAAGTATTGGGCTATTGTAGGTGAAGTAAGGGGTAAGAAAAAGAGTGAGGAAAAGATCTTGAAAGCTCAAAGGTAAAGGAAAATTGAGAATCAAGCTCTGTCAAATATATGAGAGATGAAAATTAATTTCTGAAGTAAAACGTTTAAAAGAGCTGCAGATTTAAACCTGAGTGACTATCTAAAGCATTCTACTAGAAGAAGAAGATAAATTAGGTAGATGATACTAAGAAGATGATAAGATTTTTTCAGGATTCAACAGCGGACTAGAAGGAAAGTCAATTTTGTGAGGAATTTTTAAAAATTATATTTTAAAAATTCTAAATGCTCATTTTTTTTCTTTTTGGATGCTATAATGTTTCACTAACCAAAGATTTCCTCTATTCATGGATTTTTCATATTTATCAGGCTCTGACAATTGTCTGATGCTACCTGTCTGACCTAGGCATGCTTTTCTGGGATTAGCTCTTGCCCCTCAGGAGCAGAAGAAAAGTCCTGGAGATAAGTGGCTGTGTGTCCTTGACACTTATATACATTTTTATTCCACCTACTCTTACTTTGCTTCTTAAATTACTATGAAATGCCTGGCCTCTGAGTCCTTGTTTTTAGCTGATGAATCTTTTTATGTCTACTTGTTGGAACTTGTTTATGGTTCTCATATTCAAATCTTGCCCTTGATCCTAGTTCACTCTGATTCCTGATAATCATTCTTGATTTTCCAGCTCCTCAACTAAACTGTCACTCACTTGGGACTCCAGTTGGATTTGCCAAGTCCCAATTCTTTGACCTGATGAATGAAAAACCTCCACTGGTGACATGTTCATTGTCAATCGTTGATAGATGTCTAATTTACACAGCTATTTTTTGAAAGAATGTATGAACATTCCATGAAATATTTAAAGTAAGAAGATATTTGTTTCTTTTAGGTCTATCTGCAGATAAGTTTAGGTTCACAAAGACATACATTCTGACTATAAGATTTGACTATGGTGCGATTTTACCTGCACATGAAAAATGAGATTAAAAATATAATTCCAAAGAATCACAGTTGTTTCAGTTTGAGTAGCTAAATTCCATTAAATAATAATGAGAATCAGATTTATATAAGATGTTTTATTGAAAGGACTGAAAGAAATCAGGATCCTCTTAAACCTCACACACACACAGATAAAAACAATTAGGAACACCAAAGAGGAAAAAAAACTTTAAAAAATCCAGTAAGAAAATGAAAACATATCGGAATTCTAAAATGAGCAAGGCAACTGGTAATTTAAAAAACAAACTATAGCAACTAAATTAGCTGAACTATCAGAAGCAACTGAAATGATGGGAAAACTTCAAAAATCATGCAATCTGTTTTGAGATAATCTCAAATACATTCTGATAGGATCAATATCTAGCAGACTTCCCCCTTTCACCTTCTCCCCAACATGGGTTAAGCTAGATTTTCTCTAAAAGTCAACAAAATTCAGGAATTATTTGCCCTGGGGTTGGATCAAGGCTTAGTCTGTGTGCCTAGCTTGATGAAGCTTCCTGGTAGATTGTGGCTGTGCTGACTAGGCTTTCTGGTCACCTAGGGGCATAAAAGGCCCCACCCAAATAGATCATGTTTTTCATACTTGGTGAATGACTGAAACCACACAAATCGCTACTGAGCAAGTATGCCCAGTGGGCCAGAAGTATTTTTGTATTGAGATGAGACGGGTGTATCTACCAAAGCGAAGTATAATTGTATATCCTTTCTATATTAGGGTTAAGTAATCCTCTTTTGTTAACTGTTTGTTAACTGTACCTATTAGTACATCATTTTGTCCCAGTATCAAATCTGAATTAAGGGGCGATTGCTTGAGTCAGGCCTGCTCCATGGATACAAAGATAAATGAGTACAATGGTACTTTGTGCCTGCCCAAATCATCTGAGATGGAGGCACTCATATGGGAAGGACCTGCTTCTGGAAAATCATATTCCATGTTGTTTTGTTTTTGTTTTTGTTTTATAATCATAGAATTGGGAGCAGCTTTGCCTGTGTAGATGGAATAGACTGAATCTTGAAAAGTACCAGACTGGGACATTCTCACTCAATTTTTTTTTTTAACCACATCTAGGGATGAAGTTCATATACACCCACAACATAGGCATTATGCACTATGCTGACAGAGGGAAAGGAAAAGTTTCCTTTTCTCCCATTAGGTTCTATGGATCTAAGATATGGGTTTGGAGTTTTAGTCTCATTTCATTTGACCTTTTCAGTTCTAGGTATGGATAATGGAGTCTACAGACCTGGAAGTTCTAGTCACATTGTCCTTAGAACTAGGATTCAAAGTTAGATGCTACTGCCAGCCCACCAGACAAAGCCATAAGAAGCTAGAAGTCCCAGATGCAAATTCAAGAAGGGGTTTGGACTTAGAATTTGATGGGAATAAGTTGTTTAGGAACTGAGATAAATTGTAAATCAAGTCTAGGGACTGAAGAGTTGTGGAGGGATTAGCCTCCCAAAAGCTGAAGGGGAAATGTTTATGTTTGTTATTATATCTTTAAAGTAAATATTCCTTTTTAAAAGGCCAATCAGACTATTTATTAAGTGATTAAATAGAATTAAGGAACACATTTAGTAAGGGCTTGAGCCAGTAATAGACACCCCCTCCCCCACCCCAAGCCACATTAAAGTACTGGAGAACCCTGGCGGAAAAGATAAAAATAAAACATGTGGATCTCAATAGACACCGTTGCATGACATATTCAGAGAAATGAAACAAGAATTGCAACATTAAGAATATCACTAGATCAAATAAAAGAACTTGAACAAAGTAAACACAAACACATATAAAAAAGTAAAGTGAGAATTTTAAAAATGAGAGCAAATGACAAAGAAAAGTACCAATATGGACACTCATAAAAAAATTCATACAAATGGAGTACATGGCAATAGTAGAGAACACTGGAAAATAGACTGTGCACAGAGAAAATTAGTCAGGAGTAAAGATTTAAAAAATCATAGAATTATACAAAATATTGGAAAATATGCACACACAAAATAACAACCTATAGGATAGATTTTTTTTAAAAGCCAGCAGAGAAAAATCAGAGAACTGGTAGCGGGGTGGGGAGGGGGGGGAGAGAAGAAAAGAAGCTTAATGCTATTTTTCAGAAATTAGAGAAAAATTATCAGACCTTGCAACAATAAATGAAATTTGTTGTTGTTTCATCATTTCAGTTGGGTCTGACTCTTCATGACAAAGATAATGAAGCAGTTTGCCATTTCCTTCTTCAGCTAATCTTACAGATGAGAAAACTGAAACAAATAGGGTTAAGTGACTTTCCCAGAATCAGACTTGAACTTAGGTCCTTCTTACTCCAGGGTCAGTATTCTACCCACTGCATCACTGAGTTGCCCAAATGAACGAAATACAAATAGAAAAGAAAGACACAAGGAAGAAGCCAAAATACTATAAGTTTAAACTCATAAACTCAAAAATTAAACTCATAAACTCATAAATTCCAGTGCTACAATGATGTGACAAGACCAGAATTTCCTCCCCTCATCCACTCTACTGTTCTGATGGCCCCAGCTTTCCTGATGCAGCTTCTCCTTCCCATAACCAGTTTGGACCAAGGTGTGTCCTGACACAACTTCCTGGCCCAGGGGAATAAAGAGGTCCATGTAGAATTAGGGCCTCTCAGACTTGGGTTTAAGCCTTTCCATGAGGCAGCAAGGCAGGTCTCATCTACCTAAAGCTAAAGATAAGTGCCATTGCTTGCTTATTGTTTTGGGGCAAAATAAGGCTTTGTTAAGTGCTCAATAATGAACCTCACATCCTCATCTCAACATTGAGACTTAACTAAGAGTGTGCTGGTAGTAGACCTATGTCTGCAATAAATAGTGAGTAAAAAATACACCATCTGACAGAAGTATAGGAATCACTTACATCTTCTGGGGGACTTGTTAATTTTCTTTTATGTAGAGCCTCCAGTGGTGTGGGTCAGAGGAAAGTAGGTGTATCCACTGGTCCTAGCACATACCACTTCTTTCCCTATATAAATACTTATAAAACTTTTATTGAATAGTCCTCCTGGTGCCGTAGTACTAAGAGGATAAAGGAAAACAAAACCAAAATGTGGGGAACCACAGCAAATCATTCTAGGCCTGTCTTCCTACCTTCAAAAGAATCAAGTTTCAAGTCTTTTACTGGATAGACCCTCCTAGCACAGACAGCACAAGAAAAAAAAGGGAAACAAAAGTGAAACAAAAAATGTGGAGAAGAACAAAAGCCAGAAATCCTAAGCTTTTCCTTTCCTCTTTGTAAAAACTAAATCTCAAGTCTCACAATCTTATGCATTTAATGGATGATGTTAAATTTTTGGGTTCCTGGTAGGTTGCCTAATGTAAGGTAGTAACAACAAAAAAGAGGAACATGAGAACATCACAGCTACAGCACAGATGATGGCATCTCAGTCCAGTTATAGATTCTATTCCTTCTGATATAGGCAATGAAGAGAAGGAACAGTTTCAAGAGAACCACAGCCCTAGCAGGGACACTCTTGGCATAGTCAACAATTCTTCATCATTTATTAGGTTCATCTATAGCAAAATGAAAAGGAGGTCAAAATCCTCTTGCATGCTACCTGTCTCAGGATCTAAGTCATTATCAAAGCTCTCTTTGTACTGCTATCCACTGCCCCCCGAACCTGGTACCACCATTCCCTGGCCCACTTGCCAAACTTTCCCCTTCCCCCACTAAGAGCTGTGTCAGGGGAATGATTCAAAATCTTTGCCTTCTTAGAGATTTGTACAGACCCTTCTTCCAAAGTGGCTGAATAAAGATTCTCCTTTGCCCTCATCCAGGGGTGAAGAATTACCTAGTGGTCAACAAATGGTTTTCTTCTCTTCCAACTAAATACACACCCACCATAGTTATATACTAACAGTTTCAACTCCCCCATTCTATCTGAAGGCATGACACATCCCACAACCAACACTCCCTGGTCCCCCAAGCCCTTTCAGAGAAGGGAACTTCTGGGAAGTTACCTGATCCATACCAGAGGAAAGGAAGCCTGCTAATTGAGGGGAACCAGAACTATCTCTCTCATAGGGTCCATTAAGAGGAAAATTACCTTTAAGTCAAGGCAATCGTGCTCTGGAGGAGGAATAAGGAAAGGGAGGAGAAAGTCAACTAGAACTACATCCAAAAGCAGTTCATTTTTATAATGGCCCAAACCAAGAAATCACTGGACAAGAGAGCCCTTCCCCTTTACAAAGTGGCAATTGTTTGTCACAGACACAGGGACCATCAGAGAGGTTGAGCACATGGCATATGCAGTCAGATGAAGAATAATATAGTTTTTCATCAGTAGAGGGAAACCTCTTGATCTGAGATAGGAGAATGCCACTTTGATAGTTGGGGACAGGTTGATGACCACATGGGTACAGAATAGCTATCTTGTCTTTAGTTACAGGAATCATATATTCCTGTGCCTAGAATAGCATAGTATCATCACCCAAATGTCCAGATTGACATTGAACCCACTTTCCAACCTCTGCTCTTCTCATATGGCTCCAATCTGGTAATTTGCCATATATGTTTGTTGCCTTACAAAAGAAAAACGATTTATAGATTGAAAGTTATCAGCAAAATTCTGTTTTCCCTGACCCCAAAGTGGAGAACTTTTTATTGCAGTCCTATGCTCTTCGGGACCCAGACCACTTGACTAGGTCTATGGCAACTGCTCAGGAACTAGCATAGATGATGATCTTCTCTGCTCCATTTCTCAAAGCTCTCTTGATATGGCAGCTATCCAACCTTGAGTTCAGCTAACTGGAAAGAATTTCAAGGACTCCTACTCTTTAAGGTAGCTTCTGTTACCAGATTAGTTGACTGCTGAGATCCAAATGCTTATGATTCTCTTGTGGTGTATAGAACTACTTGATTAACTAGGAAAAATGGCATTCATCCCTCTGCAGTTATGTCTACTGGGCCAGGGGAAGAGGTAAGTTCCCTGGGTCTGGACTGGAAGCCTCAATCTCTGGCATAGTCACTATCTGTTTGCGATGAGTTCTAATACCAGTGGGACACAGAGAAGTATGATTTCTAATGTATTATTTCCATTTAGTAATAGAAGCCTACTGTGCTCTATTTTAATCTTGTTAGAGAGACTATCTTGCATCATCCAACTCATCATCCAATCTTCATAATTTTGAACAAGGAATAATTATGTGATCATGTGTCATCTGTTCAGTACCAACTGGGATCCAATGAGAGGGAAGCAACTACCTTTCAAAAGCAGTATAATGAGTGGCAGCTCTAGGAAGCTTAGAGTTCTGGATACCTTAGAGTAACTTATATTGGCCACCTTTTGATTCTTGCCATAAATTCTACCCAGGCTGGTCTTTATAGACAGAAACCTCTAGAAATATGGTCTTTGGAGGGTCATAAGAGCCCGTGGGGAGAGACTCATGGACTGCCTGTTTCTTTCAGGGTTATAGACTATTCTGGGTACCATTTGAAAGAGACAGACTTGTGGGTGACTTAATAAATGAAGATCATTATGACACAGAGGTGGAGAATGTGAGTTTTCCAAAATCTGAAGCATAAAAAAAAGAAAACCCCTGGGCTTCCTTCTTACATCATGGGGAAACAAAAGTCAGTAACTTATTTCAGAGTGAAGCTGGAATCCTCTGGGATTTTTCTGCCTACTCTATTCCCTAAAACTTGACCAAATAGTGTGGACCCTGGATTTTCTTAATGTTGATTTTTAATCTCTTGTCCATCTTATGAACCACCATCTGCCATCATGGCCTCATCTGGCCCAGTTAACATTAAATAGCAACATAATGGTTTACACCAATGTCCTTAAGAAGGAAGGCTTTTCTCAGGTATCTCCTTCCTATACTGTGATAGTACAAAGGAGAGTTCAAACAGTCCTCAGGAAAGACAGTGACTCCTTTCCAGCTGAAAACAAACTTCTGCTGTCTACTGTCCGCTTCAAGAATAAAGATTGTGATATATGAATGTAAATGAATATTATTATACCATAAGAAATTATATGAAGAATAGTTTAAGGAAACCTGGGAAGATTTATATGAACTGATGCAGAATGAAATGGAGAACAAGAACTAGAATGAGCTGTATGATAACATTGTAAAGAAAAATAACTTTGAAATATTTAACACATCTGATTAATATAATAACTATATATGACTCTAAGCACCCTAACAAGTTTCTAACAGAGAGATGTTGAATTCAAGGTGCAAAGTGAGGAAAATATGTTTAGACATGGCCAAAGTGGGAATTTGTATTGTTTGACTACCTATTTGTTATAAGGATTTTGGTTTTGCTGGGGGTTTTTTCAATTTGAAAAGAGAGTGGGGAGGTAGGAGTAGAGTAGTTATAGAGTTACCAGAAGAAAAATTTTTTAAATGGGTAATGGAAGCACTTTTTTTTTATTGTGTAGAAGAGAACAGAAGAAAGACTCAAAAGAAAACTAGACAAGATTTGGAAGTTACAAATTAAATTCATGATATAATAGGAGGAGAGAGAAACTATAAAATATAAAGACCTATCCAGAGAGACTCACAGAATGTTTGGTGAACCTGTTTATGAAAACTCATGATGAAGTGGAATGGAAGGCCTAGATCTCTACTTCAGACCATGTGCCATCATTCTGTGACTGGTTGCTACCTTCTCACTGAGTAATGAAGAATGTAGCCTTTTAATTTGCTGTTAAGCTAGAAAAGCAGAAGACCATGACCTTTTTAAGTTAAGGTCTTTTCAAGTTCTCACTTTGAGTGAGGCAACACCCATTCAGTAAATAGGCCTCTTCAAGAAGTGAGTCAAGGGATGGCCCCTTTAATTAAAAAAAAAAATCAAAGTGGGAGGGGAAGACCCTCTGGGTTGCTGGCCAAAAGAGAAACAATTATTATTTACATTTACCCTGAGCCAAGAGGGCCCAAAAAACCCTATTAATTTGTGCTTGAGCAGCGTAGGGACTACTTGTCATGCAATCAATGAGATCCAGAGTGAATTGGGTTTAAGGCTTGGTCTTTCAGAAAGAAATCTAGCCAGTAAATCCCAAGGTAACTAGGTAGGTCTTGGCCATCAAGGTTTACCTTTCTTTGAGCAGAACACCCTTGGGTAAGGAGAGAGTTGGGGGAGGGGAAAGGGGAGAGAAGGGGAGGAAGAGCTCCTCAAAGTCACCAGCCTCACTTTCTCCTCTAGAGTCATTTGGGTCCAGTGGCCAGATATCAATCAGGATGACTAGAGATGGCCCTGGATGCAGCCCTCCCTCATTCATATCAAATTCAGTTGCAAGTCATGTCATCTCCCTGATGTCATGGTACTCTTCGAGAACAGAGGTCAAAACACAATGTGTAATCAGTCCAAGCTTCACGAAGCTGGCCAGTTCCAGTTGGGCAACTCCTCTCCTCTCCCCTCCCCTCCCCTCCCCTCCTCTCCTCTCCTCTCCTCTCCTCTCCTCTCCTATCCTCTCCTTTCTTCTCTCCTCTCCTCTCCTCTTTTGTTCTCTCCTTTCTTCTCCTCTCCTCTCCTCCAGGTAAAGAAGTTCCCTCCATCATCTGCTAAATCCACATGGAGCTATGTTGCTTTGCTCCTGTTGTGTCAATTCATTCTTCAACTCAAGTGGAGTATTTGGAATGACCTTATGAGATTTGAAATGCTAGAGGAGCTACCAGAGGTCCAATGTTGGAAGTCTATGGCAGAGACTGCTTAGTAGAGTAACTGACCCAGATGAGAAATTGTACAACCTCAAGGACTAACTTACAGGATCCATTCCAGCAGCAGACTGATACAACAGCTGATGGGAAATGCCATGCAAGAAAGGGAAGGATTTTATCCATCAGCAGTGCCACATTCATCAATGACTTTAATGGGGTAAATGCTTTAGATAAACTGCTTTAAGTTTTTGCCTACTCTCCCCAGAAACTGAGGTGATTGAAGGCAAAGTATGTTTCTTGTTTGGGGGAACTGTGTACTGTGTGAACTATTCTTACTCAATTTTCCCAGTCTTTTAAAAATTTAATTGATGTTAATTATTTATGATATTGAGGTGATATAAGTAAACTGATAGTGAGAAGAGTACTTTAAAGATGATAGCATTAGAATCTTACAACCCTTTATAGCCACCTCAAGAATTCTGAGAGGGCAATGTTAATAGTTTTCCTTGTGTTGAAACAATCCTGCGTTCCTGGTATAACAGGAATCATAATGTATAATCTTTTTAATGCATCATTGTAATCTTTTAGTTAACATTTTATTTAGGACCTCTGCATCAATATTCATTAATTAAATTGGTCGATAATTTTCTTTTTCTGTTTTTACTCTTCTTGGTTTAGTTTATCAGTATCATATTTGTTTCATAAAAGGAGTTTGGTAGTATCCTTTCTTTGCTTATTATTCCAGACAATTAATTTAATACTGGATTTAGTTACTCTTTAGATGTTTGATAGAATTCATTTGTAAATACATTTAGTCTTGGTGCTTTTGTCTTAGCAAGCTGAATTATGATCTGTTCAATTTCTTTTTCAAAAACAGGTCTGTTTCTTCTTCTGCCAAACAAGAGAATTTACATTTTTGTAAATATTTGTGCATTTCACTTAATAGCTAAATCTATTGACATTTAATTGGGCAAAATAAGTCCTTATAATTGTTTTGATTTCATCTTTATTAGTGGTATATTCACTATTTTCATTTTTGATACTAGCAATTCGCTTTTCTTCTCTCTTTTTTTAATTCAATCAACCAATTGTTTATCTCTTTATTTGTTTTTCATAAAACCAACTCCTAATTTTAAATTATTAATTCAATATTTTAACATTCAATTTTATTAATCTCATTTTTAATTTTGAGATCTTCCAATTTAGTGTTTAATTGGAAATTTTTAGTTTGTTCTTTTTCTAGTTTTTCTTTTTAGATGCTATATTCAATTCATTAGTTTGTCTTCCTCTCTTTTATGAATGTAAGCATTTAGAAATATGAATTTTTCTTGTATCATTGCTTTTACTACATCCCATAGGTTTTGATATGTTGTCTCATTATTGACATTCTCTTGAGTGAACTTATTGATTGTTTCTATGATATGTTCCTTAATCCACTCATTGTTTAAGATTGGGTTGTTTATTCTCCAATTTGTTTTTAATCTACATTTCCATGGTCCATTATTAAGTATAATTTATTGCATTGTGATATAAAAAAGATACTTTGAATATTTCTGCTTTTCTACTTTTAAATACAAAATTTTTGTGTACTAATATATTGTCAGTCTTTCTAAATGTAACATGAACTACTGAGAAAAAGATGTATTCCCTTCTATTTTTACTCTATCATATCGAGATTTTCTAAAATTCTATTTTCTTCCTTTACTTCTCTCTTATTTATTTTTGGATAGATTTATCTAGTTCTGAGAGGAGAAGATTAAAGTCCCCCACTTTGATAATATTCCTATCTCCACCCATAATTCATTTAACTTTTAAAAATTTTTTATGTTATATTATTTGGTACATATAGGTTCAATATTGATATTACTTCATTGTCTATGGTACTTTTTATCTAAATGTAGTTACCCTGTTTATCTCCCTTAAGTAAAGCTATTTTAGTCATGACTTTGTCTGAGACATAATTGCTACCCTTGCCTTTTTCAAATTAACTGAAGCATAATAAATCCTACTCCAATCCTCCATTTTAACTGTGTGTATCTCTTATTATTAAATGTGTTTCTTATGAACAACACATTGTTGGATTCTGATTTTTAATCCATTTTGGTATCTGTTTCTGTTTTGGGGGGGATGAGTTCATCCCATTCACATTCAAAGTTATAATTACTTTTTGTGAATTACCCCCCATCTTATTTTCATTCACTATTTTCCTTTTCAGTCTCTCTTTTTACTCTATCCTTGCTACCTTATCTTCTCTTCTTAAATGCTTATTCCTTACTTTACCCAGACCTTTAAGAGTCCCTTATCTTTTCCCCCACCCTCTTAATCTTATTCTATATACTCTTCTAAAAGTCCCTCCTCCACCAGGTCACTCAGTTTTCTTGCCTTTATATAAATTCAGAAGGCTTCTACACCCTTCCAGAAGTACATGTTGACTCAGAGAAGAGTAAGGTTCCAATATTACTAGTCATCTACCCTGACCTGTTTATTTCATCTGTATTAGTTCCTACTTTTGTACCCCATTTTTATGAGATAATTGCTCCTTTTTACCTTTTCCTACCTAATTTTGTTTTTTAGGATCACCTCCATCATACACAATTCAGCCCCAACTTTTCTCTCAAACTACCTTAATAGTGATAATGGCTTCAAGAATACTGATAATATTTGCTCATGTAATATTAGCAGTTTGATCTTAGTGACTGCCTTAAATTAATCTTCAATGTTTTCCTTATATTTCTTCTGAATCTTTTACATCAGATTTTCCATTGAGTTCTGGCCTTTTGTTACAGATACCTGAAAGTCTTTTAGTCTGTCAAATATCCATTTTTTTCATTCAGGATTATATTCAACTTGGTTGGGTAAGTAATTCTTGGATGCCACCCCATATCTTTTGTTCTTCAAAATATAATGTTCCAAAACTTATGACCCTTTAGTGTAGAAGCTAATAGGTCTTGTGAAATCATGATTATATTTCTGCCGCATTTAAATAGGTTTTTTCTTGTCACTTGCAATATTTTTTCCTTAAACTGGGAGTTTTGAAACTTGGCTATGACATTCCTATAAGTTTTCCTCGTGGGACCTCTTTCAAATAATTATTTTTTTTCTATTTCTACTTTACCCTCTTGTTCTAAACTTCGAGGCATTTTTCTTTAATAATTTCTTATAATATTCTATCCAGATATTGAAAGAATCCACAGATCATCTCCTGAAAGAGATCCAAAAAGAGAAACTCCCAGGAATATTAAGGCCAAATTTGAGACTTCCTAGGTCAAGGAGAAAATATTGCAAGCAGCTAGAAAGAAACAATTTGAGTATTGTGGAAATACAATCAAGATAACACAGGATCTGGCAACTTCTACATTAAGGGATTGATGGGCTTAAAACAGGATATTCCAGAAGTCAAAGGAACTGGGATTAAAACCAAGAATCACCTACCCTGCAAAACTGAGTATAATACTTCAAGGGGAAAAATGGTCATTCAATAATATAGAGGACTTTCAAGCATCCATGATGAAAAGACCAGAACCGAACAGAAATTTTCACTTTCAAACACAACAATCAAGAAAATCATGAAAAGGTAAACAGAAAAAAGAAATCACAAAGGACTTTTTAAAGCTGAACTGTTTACATTCCTACATGGAAAGATAATATTTGTAACTTTTGAGACTTTTCTCAGTATTTGGGTAGGTGGAGGGATTACACACACACACACACACACACACACACACACATGCACACACACACACATGCACACATATATATAGACAGTACAGGTTGAGGTGAATCAGAAGAGATGATATCCATAAAAAAATAAAATTAAATTAAGGGATGAGATAGGAAAATATTAGGAGGAGAAAAGGAGAAATGGAATGTGGCAGACTATTACTCAGAAAAGACATAAGAAAAATCTTTTTCAATGGAAGAGAAAAGGGAGGCGATGAGATGGGAAAAGTGAAGCTTTCTCTCTTCACATATGGCTTAAGGAGGGAATAATATGCTCACTAAATTTGGTATGAAAACCTATCTTACACTACAAGAAAATAGGGGAGAAGGGGACAAGTGGGGTGAGGGGAATGATAGAAGGAAGGGCAAATGGGAGAAGGGAGTAGCTAGAAGTAAACACTTCTGGGAAGGGACAAGGTCAAATGAAAGAATACCAAAAAAGGAGGCACAGGGTAGGATGGAGGGCAAAATAGTTAGTCTTATGCAACATGATTATTATGGAAGTCTTTTGCAAAATGACACATATATAGCCTGTATTGAATTGCTTGCCTTCTCAGTGGGGATGAGTGGGAAGAGAGGGAAGGAGAGAAGCTGGAATTCAAAATATTAGTAATGAATGTTGAGAATTGTTATTGCATATAACTGGGAAATAAGAAATACAGGTAATGGAGTATAGAAATTTATCTTCCCCTACAAGAAAAAAGAGAAGATAGGGATAAGGGAAGGGCGGGGTGTAATAGAAGGGAGGGTACATTGAGGGAAGGGGTAATCAGAATGCAAGGTGTTATGGAGTGGGTGAAGGGGAGAGATGGGGAGAAAAATCAGAATTCAAAGTTATGTGGAAATGAATGTCAAAATCTAAAAATAAAACTATTAAAAATAAATAAATAAAAATTAAAATTTTTTCTTAAAGATTTCATACATCTTTTTGCATTTGGTTAACTTTCTTTTCATAATTTTCTTGGATTGCTTTTATTTATTTTTCATAATTTTTCCTTGATCTTTTTTATTTTATGTTTTAATTTCTTTTTAAGTCTTCTATGAGCTCTTTTTGGGCTTGTTCCCATTTGACATTACTCATTTTTATTTCTCATATTTTATTTTTAGCAACTTAATGTTATCATTATCAAATTTTAATTCCAAATTGTAGATAACGTTGCCCTAGGTTTCAAATCCTCCTTACTGTTATTTTCCAGAGGCTCAGACTCTCCTCTCCTCTCCTCTTCCTCTGCTCTTCTAAGTCATGTTTAGCCTAGTCATGCTCCTCTGGAAATGTCCTTTATTTCTTTTGTATGGCACTCACTGGACATGAACTCACTCCTTGTCACCCACAATCACAGCCCAGTATCACTTCTGATGAGCACCACTAGGTCTGACCTCCAGAAACAGCAAAGGGTCCTTCAAACTTCCCCTACTCAGCTCTCTGCTGTTCCCTAGAGGAAAGTTTGTGAGGTAAAAGTTCATGAAGTGAAAGTTCCTGAGGCTGTGAGGTGAAAGTTTTCCAGGTAAAATTTCTTGAGGCCTCATCTGCTTCCTGACAGAGCTGCTCCAGATCTGTTATTGGTTGATTCAGTGGAGTCAGCCTATAGGTGTCTATACTTCACTCAGGCCAGGGGCCCTGTCCTGTCTGAGGTCCTCTCAATTTGTCTCAAGAGTATAACTGCTTCATCCCTTTATTTTCGCTGCACTACATTAATTTCATGGTAATTTTCTGTCTGTTTGTGGAGGAAATCTGGAGAGCCTGGGAATTTCTGACCTACTTTGTCATCTTCCCAGAAAAGTTCAAACAGTAACTTTTAAGGGGTTATTTTCAATGAATTTTCTAAAAGCAAGTGAACAAGGGGCTTCAAGACTGTGATTTATCACACATTTAAAAACATTACTCTGAGAAAGAACTTCACCACACTGCCAAAGTGTTCCATAAAACAAAAAAGTCTGAAGACCTCTATCATACAGGGAGCTTACCCTGTTGCTAGTGTTTTCTCAAAGTTATTGTGTATAATTTTATATTTTATTTTCAATTGTTTTTTTTCCATGAACATATAATGTAAAATGGGCAGAGGGTAGAGAATGTTTTATTTTGTCTTTGTATATTCAAATCTAGTACATGAATGGCATGTAATAAACACTTAATAAATGTTTATAGAATTAAATTGAATCACTCCAAAATTTTTATACAATTATTTGTCAGAATGAAAAATTTCTCTAAATCCTCTAAGGTGTAATGGTTTAATGGAAAGAACAACAGATGAGGAAGTAGGAGACCAAGATTTAAATCATAAATGGCAAGTTACTTGAAAATCATCTAATGTCTCTAATCATCTAACTAAGCCTCAGCTGGCTAATCTGAAAATCTCAATTGTTGGAAGAAAGGTTGTTATAAATCTGAAGGCATGATATGTATGAACTCTTCTTCTTCATATCAATATCACTTTTCCCTTCTACTTACTACTGAAATGCAACCACCTCTGAATATAAGTATTATCTAGTATTAATGCTGCAGGTTACTGCAATGTGAATTTTTGATTCCTGAATTATTAACCTCATTTGACTAAAATCTGACTCATGGAATAATGATGTTAAGGGAAGACCAGGATTGTTTCTGCTATTAGAGAGGTTCTTGAGTTGATCCAAACCCATCCTATAAGATGTGAAAATTTACTTAGTCTTAAACATTCCTTAAATAAGAAGCCAGAGTAAGATTGTCAACTGTCCTTAACTCTGTGACTGTATGGTACTCTTCCCCCTCAAATTAGCCTATCTGTGAACTCTCTAAATGTAGTTTAAACTGTGTAGTTTACTTGTACATTATTCTACAAAATTTTTTTCTTTAGAAGATGTATGAGATTATGAGTGTTTAAATTTACTCAAATTTTATGACATTAAAGCATGGTATTATGAATCTGCCTTTTCTTTAATTTTTATGACCTAGGAGGAGTGTACAAGATTAAAATATGTAAAAGAATTATTTCTCTGTCACTTTGACCTAATTTTTCTCATAAAATGACTTGTTAGAATTTTAATGGGGGTTGAGATTTTCCCTGAGGCCTGAACCTAGGCTTGAGCATAATAAAAAAAAACCTCTAGGTTTTTTTTTGCCTCTAATTTTTGCATTGTGGTAAATAAATTTTGTCAACAGTTAGCTACAACATGAATTCAGTCAGGAGATTTTTCTCCCATAATAAAAGTGACCACAAAAAAATGAGGGTTAGTATTTCTAACTGAAGATGTACAAGGAGAGTTGGGGGATGTGTCAAAGTATCATTTTTAAGCTTTATCTAGAAATAAGTGGATTTTACAGGTAAATCGAATCTTGTCCCTTGAAGTATTCAAAGCAAACATTTAATTAATTTTTTTAACATTTTGAAACTTTCAATACTGAAAATCATCCATGATTTCATCAGCATGAGTACTCCCTCAACTCATAACCTTGGTAATCAGTCTTCCATGCCTTCCATTCTGAAAAAAAATTCATCCTCTGATGATTAGCCTTTTAGTGAGGAATCTTTGTGCACTTAATAGGCTGTAATTGGACCTAGTTTTGGAGGCTTACCAGCTTGAGAGTAGATGTCATGGCTTGTAATGTCTTAGTACAACTTTCTCAAATCCAGGATGACTTTTTCTGCCACAAATATGGACTGAAGCAAGTCTTAATAGAAATCTTTCTTAAAACTGTAAGAGTAATATGCTTCCTAGTTCTAGTAAATGGTATATTTACCATTTACCAGAATCACGCTTAACCTTTTCATGTTGATTTCAGCCCATCATTATTGGTATTAGTCATCAAACTATGCTTTAAGGTATCATTAAGAGTTATTGAGATTTGTGAGGTTTGTGTCCCTAAGCTAAATGGTTCCAGGCTCTAGTACTGAGAACAGAAGCTCTGCATGTAAAGAGAATATTTCATTTATTTTATTTCTCTTCCTAGCAGCTAATACAAGTACCCAACACTTGATCAATGCATGTTTATTGATTGATTGGAAAGCATACATAAGAATCAGTGTATTTTCTAATGGTTATATCTCCTTTCTTTGTTATCATTATCAATTCTAACAGTTGTTAACATGTTCTGGTATGGACAATCATACAGGATAAGATCTTCAAATAATACTTTTTCTATGGAATAAAGTGTATGTGGTTTTGCAATAGCACTTTGTAATTCATATCCTTTTCCAAAAGATACTGATAAAAATGAGGAGTAAGCCCAAGTCTCCTGATCCCAAGTCTAGGGCTCCTTTTACATTATACAGTATTTCCAAATTTAAGTCAGAATTGGGTTCCAAGAGATGTTTGTCTATGTTTATGTGCATTATCATACATGAATAAGACACCCACTGGACTCTTGTTTTCTTGTGGAATGAGGGGGAATAATCTTTTGATTCTTTATTATTTTCTTGACTTCTAAATTCTTTTATTGGAGGCTGGCTGAGAGCCAAGATGGTGGAGTAAGAAGTAAGTCACTCTAACCCTCCCTTCTTGACCTCTGAAAGTTCAGAAAATATCACCCCAGGAAAAACCCTGGAACAACTGAGCCAGCAGAGAAACTTGGTACAGCAGTTTTGCAGCCCAGGAAGCTTGGGAGACTAACAGGAAAGGCCCTTCTTGCTCTGGGAGAGGGGGTGCAGTATAATATGGGAGGTGATCTATCAAGCCAAGGGCAAACCACACCTCAGCAAACCAGGGAGAGATCCTGAGTCCCAGGGTGGTGGAGCAAGCAAGAACGAACACCAGGACCTCCCCTCCCTCCAACTGCCTCAGCATAGGCAGAGGAACCAGTAGGCACTAGTTTGGAAAGCCACCACATAAGCTGGCATTCTCTAGCAGCCAAATCTCCCACTGCTTCAGCACAACTACAGGAAGCACAACTCCATGAGGCACAGCTTCAGGCTGGCAGACATCCTCCTGCAGATAAACATTCCAGTGCTTTAAAGAAGCCAGGGTGAGCAGGCATCCTCCAGGGGACAGTGTTGCTTATCCCAGTTCAGCACCAGGTAAGATGCCAGACTCCTACAACCTTCAGCTACACACAAAGCCAGTGATCAGGTTTCAGGCTCCTAGCACAAGAAACTTGGGTCAGTGGCCCTTGCATTAAAGCAGGAGAGCTCGACTTTGAAAGTCAGGAAATAGGCAAACACCATGAAAAGCAGAAATGGACAATGATCATAGATTGCTATTATGGGGACATGAAAGATCAAGGCACAAATTCAGAAGAGGACAACATTGTCAATATCCCCACACCTAAAATTTCAAAGAGGAATATGAACTGGTCTTAAGCCCAAAAAGCCTTCTTGGAAGAACTCAAGAAGAATTTTAAAAGTCAAATAAGAGAAGTAGAAGAAAAATTGGGAAAAGGAATGAGAGGTATGCAAGAGTGGTATACAAGAGATGTATGCAAGGTATTCCAATAGCTTGGAAACGGAAGTACAAAAATTGACTGTAGAAAACAAGTCCTTAAAAAGCCAAGTGGCCAAGTAGGAAAAAAGTACACTGAAGAAAACAACTCAATAAAAAGTAGAATTGCCCAAATGGAAAAGGAGGCACAAAAACTCACTAAAGAAAAAAATTCCTTTAAAAAGTAAAATGGGCCAAATGGAAAAGGTGGTACAAAATCTAAACAAAAGAAAATAATTCATTAAAAATCAGAATTGGGCAAGTGGAAGCTAATGACTCTATGAGATATCAAGAATCAGTCAAGCAGAAACCAAAGAATAAAAAAAAAAAAGAAAATGTAAAAATATCTCATTGGTGAAAAAAAAAACTTACCTGGAAAATTGATCCAGCAGAGACAATTTAAAAATTATTTTATACCTAAAAAGCATGATGAAAAAAAGAGCCTGGACAGCATCTTTCAGGAAATCATCAAGGAAAACTGCCTTGAGGTCCTAGAACCAGAAGGTAAAATAGTCATCAAAAGAATCCACTGATCACCTCCGGAAAGAGATCCCAAACTGGAAACACCAAGAAATATTGTAGCCAAATTCCAAAATTTCCAGGTCAAAGAGAAAATACCACAAGTAGCCAGAAAGAAACAAGTTAAATATCACGCAGCCACAGTCAGGATTATGTAGGATCTTGCAGTTTCTTCATTAAAAGATCAGAGGACGTGGACTAGGATATTCCATAAGGCAAAGGAGCTTGGATTACAACCAAGGATTAACTATCTAGCATAATCTTTTCAAGGGAGGAGATGGACATTCAGTGAAATAGGGGACTTCTCATCCTTCCTGATAAAAAGACCAGAGTTTAACAGAAGATTTGATCTTCAAATGCAAGATTCAAGAGAGGCATAAAAAAGGTAAACAAGCAAGAATAAAACAACCACATGTTAATAAGAATGAACTGCTTACATCTCTACAATGGAAGATGGTACTTGTAACTGTTGAGAACTGCATCTTTATTATAACATTTAAAAGGGGTATAAACAGAGGGTGGGTATGGGTATAAGTTGATTTTAATATGAGAATTAAAAAAATATGATTATGTGGTGAAAAGGGATTGTAGTGGGAGAAGAGGAAAGGAGAAGACTGACAAGGAGGCAGACATTTCATGTAAAAAGGCTCTAAATTCTTTTATTATCTATCTACTTGTTTAAGACTGGTTCTCCCTATTTTACCAAGAATGGAAGTGCAGAAGTTATTCAAATACAATCCTGCTCTGATTGGCAGAGGAATTTGAGCTGTTTTATTGGGGACCTGGGCCAGTTTGCTAGTGTGAATATTCCACTGGTGTATTCCATTACAGCCCACAACACCTGAGCTCAAGAGATCCGTTAGCCTCAGCCTCTGGTAGCTGGTTTTGCAAATATATGCAATCAGATTTGCCCCTAAGTTCTTTTAGAAAATCATAATGTAATACCCCAGAAAAGACAGCCCTGTCATATATGCTACATACCTAAAGAGAAATGTGAGGGCAGAGTTAAAATATTTGTGGGTGGACTTTTGATACAGTTGAAGGAGTGCTATATTTGGAACAAGAAGACTTGAGTCCAAAATCTGCCTTTGATATTTACTACCTATGCCCTTGGCATTTCAGTTAATTTCTCTGAGCCTCTGTTTCCTCAACTGTTAAATGAGGGACTAGGATTGTGTGATTTCAAAGGTTCCTTGCATCTCTAAATATATAATCGTAAAGGTGAGGTTTGCATGTGTGTGCATGTGTTTGTGCATTTAAATAAAAATAATACCCACATAATCAGTATTTAATAATCAAAGTATTATGTTATGATCAAAGTTTTCCAGGTAAGGTAGAGAATACACGACTTTTTTAGGATAAAACTGTGAGTTCGTACTACCCTTAGCCTACCACAGCTGATTACTCCTTACTATCTTTCAATTATGCAATCATGTTTTCTGCATATTATGAGTGACCTCAACAATACTTGCTCCCTATTTCTTTTAATACTTCAAAAGATACATGTTCACTTTAAGAAATACTGTGTAGATACAGCATACTAGCTTTATACAAGCACAGAAGCTTGATCCAAATCTTGTCAAACTCTTTGGTAGCTATGCATCTGTGATTCAGACTCGGATCTTTTTGCTCTGTTCCTCCTGTCTAGGCCGCCTTAACTGTTATAATATGATAGCTCTTTGTGGTTAGTACAATTTCATGAGCAGCTCTATCCTCATAACTAAATGGGATCAAAGACAGCAGATACTCATTTATGACTTGTTGTTTGGGACAATATAAGAAGTTAACTATATCCAGAATAGTCTCAAGATTTAAAATTTGCCCTATTTCTCTTTCCATCATATTCAATAGTAGTGTCAAGGCTAGTTACAGCTCCTACCACCATTTTGGGGGGAAAGGTTTTATGTGGTCGTGAAACATTATCCTGACCCCTCTCTTTTATGTTCTTCACTCTTTTTTGAAGCTTTGGGGAAGGCCATATCTTCCGAGGGAAGACTTCTTAGTCTCTGCTTTCCTGAGAAAGTAGAGAAGTCTCCTTAGAGAATATTTTCATGAGTAAATAGAGATTTAAAAGGTCCAGCTTTCCCCCTACTATCAACATAACAGTGGCTTACAGTGGTATCTGGCATATTTTTGTTTCTTTTAGGAATGATGTGGTGAATACTTTACTATGCTGTTGCATTCTTTCTCCACAAAAAAAAATTTGCAGCACATCATTTGATATATCAGAAAAAAGTACCCAATAGATTTTAGCTACCACTCTAGAAATTCAGGAACTTCAAAATAATTAACAAATTTTAATGTATGTGTTATTTTTGTGAGCAGAATGCGTATATGCATATGTATCAGTATAAACATTCCCTATGGAGAAAAAAAAGCAACAAATAAATTTTGCTCATCTACTTTTCTTATACAAGGTGCAAAATAAATATATGTCTATACAAGTATAATATTTTCATTTGAATTGTAGAGCTCTGAATGGATAGGCCAGTATGTCTAGAACAGTGGAAAATTCTTGACAAAGACAGCGCAGTGGATAGAGTGCTGGGCCTGCAGTCAGGAAGACTCATCTTCCTGGGTTCAAATATAGCCTCAGATGCTTCCTAGTTCTGTAACCCTACATAAGTCATTTACCCCCATTTGCCTCAGTTTTCTCATCTGTAAAAATGAGTTGGAGAAGGAAATATCAATCCGTTCTAGTATCTTTGCTAAGAAAACTCCAAATGGGGTCACAAAGACTTGGACATGACTGAAAATGACTGAACTACAACAACGTGTACCAGTGTAATAGTAATTTAAATGGAAAGATCTTTCTCATTAATTAATAGGCCCATATAATCTGCTTAAATCACCTGGAAGCCTAAGTCACATGTGGTGGGAGAACCTTGCTAAAGAAGCGGAACAGGAAAGGTGGAGCAGAACTGGGAGAAAGTGAGTGAGTGGGGTCAGGTCAGAGGGGATAGAACATAGGCCAGCTGACACAGTGTGACAGTTGATAGTGACAAGGCCCTGGGTGAGGGAGGGGAGGTTTGAGAATGGTTTCACCCCTGCTGTGATCATGTTTATTAACTTCTTGGTGATCATGACGAATTTTGCTTTCTGGTTCTGGGATTTGTCTTTCTGGTGTTTAAATAAATGTTTTTCTTCTGCTTTCTACGTGGAGAGTTTTTATATTTTGCAACTGAGAACTACACTGGCTTACTCATAGTCACCACCAGTGCTGTGGGTATTGCCTTGACGATACAACCAGGCATTGTGTGACGAATTAAGAATACAAAAAAAAAGAGCTTTAATGGGAGAGACTATGTGCAAACAAATTTACACAAAGCAAGCTATATCCATGATAAACAGGAAATAATCAAAAGAGAGAAGGCACTGGAATTGAGAGGCTGAGGAAGCCTTTCTGTAGAAGGTGGGATTTTAGTTGGGACTTAAATGGAGTGAGGAAGGTCAATAGTCATAGCAGAGGAAGGAGAACATTACAATCATGGAGGATAGTTAAAAAAATGCCTAGAATTGAGTGATGGAGTGTCTTGTTTCTGGAACACCAGGGTTATTGGGTTAAAGAGTACGTGCTGGAGAGTAAGGTGTAAGACTAGAAACGTAGGAGAGTACTAGGTTATGAAAGCCTTAAATGCCAAACAGAGAACTTTGCATTTGTTGCAGGAGGTAATAGGAAGCCACTGGAGTTTATTAAATAGGGAGTGATATGATCAGGCCTGCATTTTAGGAAACTCACATTAGTGACTGAGTGGAGAATGAATTGTAGTGGGGAGAGATGTGAGGAAGGCAGACCCACTAGCAGGCTATTGCAGTAAGAAAGGCATGAGGTGATGAGGGTCTGACTCAGAAAGATGGCAATGTCAGAGGAGAGAAGGGGGAATATTAGAGATTGGAGATTCAAAGGGGAAATTGACAGCCCCTAGGAGCAGCTTGGACAGTGAGAGATAGTGAAGAATCCAGCATGACTCCTAGGTTACAAGCACAGGGTATTGGGAAGATGGTGTTGCCCTCTATAGTAACAGGGGAAAGGGTAGGAAAATTTAGGGGGAAAGATAATGAGTTCTAAACATATTAAGTTTAAGATGTTTACTGGATATCCAGTTCAAGAAGCCTGAAATGCAGTCAGGGATGAGAGATTGGAGGTCAGCAGAGAGATGGGTACAGGAAAGGTAAATTAAGAATCATCAGCATAAAGATAGTAATTGATCCATGGTTGCTGATGAGATCCCCAAGTGAAGTAGTTTACAGGGAGAAGAGAACACTCAGGCATCCTACAGTTAGAAGGAATGATCTGGAGGAAGATACAGCAAAGGAGACAGAGAAGGGGCAGTCACACATACAGGAGTAAAAGCAGGAAAGAGTTGAGTACTGAAAACCTAGGGAGAAGAAAGTACCAAGAAGAAAAGAGTGAACAACAATGTCAAAGGTTGCAAAAAGGTAAAAATGAGTGAGGATGGAGAAAAAGTCAATGAATTTGGCAGCCAACAGATCATAAACGACTTTAGACAAGGCAGCTTTAGTGGAATGATAAGATCAGAAGCCACATTGTAAGGGGTTAAGAAGAGAAAGAAGAGAAAATGGAGGCAAATAACTACAGGAACAGTTACTCTTAAAACTTGTATATTTCTATGTACTCTTCATACAGTGCAGTAGTATATTACAGTGAATAAAACTCTACCTTTGCAGAGAGCATGGCTCAAATCTCAGTTTTGCAACTTACTGCCTATGTGACCTTGAGCAAGTCACACACCTTCTTGTGCCTGTCTCCTCATCTTTAAAAGAAAGGTCTCCCTCCAACTCCTGTGATACACTTCACTAATAGCACTTGGTCCTCCTTTGACCTAGTACAGGAAAGCAGAGTCAGATGCATAGGTAGTTGAATCCTCAAAAATCATCAAGGTAGAAGAAGGGAGGTGGCTGCTCCTATTTAGAGAGAGCAAACTCCAATTACTTTAGAATGCTTTGATCTTAAGTAGATCAAGTTAGTGTTAAAGCTGGTATCAGGAAACTTCTCCCAAGACTAAAAGAAAGAAACATTGAAATGCATGTCAAATATTAAATATTCTCCAACTAGAAAGAGTCTGAGGCTTGAATAGCTCAATAGCATATGTAAAGGCCAGAGAGGCAACGAATTTGCCTTCAGGATATAGACTGAATTCATACCTTTGTCTTTAGCCATTTATTTACATTTATTTACCTTTCCTTAGTAATAACTTGTCTACCTAAGATTCTAGCTGAAAAGAAAAATGGTAATACTCCATCTCATAGGTTCCCCAAGTGGGTGATATCATCCCCTGGGGGGTGCTGGTAATGGGGCAAGGGGTCATAGTAGCCTTGGGTGCACCTGGGGCAGGGCATTGAATAACAATAAGGAGGAGGTAGAAGCACAAGGAAAGAAGAGTAGAGAAGAAAATTTTGAAAAACAGTGGATACATGTTTCATCTGTTGTGTAACAGAGTTAAAATGGTAATGATTACATTATTTTCCAAATAAACACACAAAATGCAAGTTATAACTGACCAGTGGCCAAGTCCACCAACAGGTCTTAACAAGCAAGTGTTGGCAGGTCAGCCTGTCACACACTGTTGGGAAGTCCAGCATTCATCAGCAGGAATATGTGAGTGTAATGACTTGCTTACAATACTTACAATGCATACAATATGGTTACATGACAAGATATTGCACTATCAAAATTTCAATGCAGAAAAAAACATAAATTTACAATCAATTATTAAATTTAAGATGTGTCATTTTTAAAATATATATATACTTTATTGAAATGATGCAAATTTCAAAAAACCATTAAAGGATTAAAGATTTCCAGAGAAGATCTAAGTAATTTTTTTTAAAGGTGGTGATAGGACAAACAAAGCTTGGGAACCTCTGCTCTAGCTAAAGACTGGACAACTGGTGGCTTAAGATGGAAAAGACTACTAACTGCCCGACAAAGAGTAAAACCAGTGAATCAATCTTTCTAGGAGAGATGATCCATCCTGAGAAGGAATCTAGCAAGCCACATGGCCCAGCATAGCAGCTGCTACTCATTGTCAGGACAGACTCCTGGCCCCATCTCTTACCCTCATACAGCCATGATTAAGGAACCAGGATATCAACTGTGTTACCAGTTCTACCCACCTGTATTCATATAATGCATTTTTGCTTATTGTTAATGTAATTTTGCTTCTTAATGGGAAGATCTTTCCCATTCATTTATAGGCCCATATGGCTTGCTTAAGTCACATGGAAGCCTGAATCACATGAGTCAAGTCACGTGGAACAGAAAGGGTGAGAAAGAAAGAGGCAGAGCTAGAGCAGAGCTGAAAGAAAGTTAGTCAGAGAGCAGTCAGAGCTGGGGAAGGCAACAACTAGTGTGAATGGGAGAACCTGTTTACGATTTGTTTAAGGGAGCTGGCTTGTGGGAAGTCCCTAGCAGGGGGAAGGCTTGGGGATGGTGCTGTCCTTTGAATTGTTATTGTGTATATATTTCTTGGTTACTATGATGGATTTGACTTTCTGGTGCATGAATAAATGTTTTGGTTCTGTCTTCCATGTGCAGAGCCTGCTGTGTTTTGTGATTCAGAATTACAGGGACATATTCATGGTTGCGTAGGTGCTGTGAATATTGTATCAGTGCTATACCCCATTCAGTTTATCAATCAATTAATAAACCTTTATTAAGCACCTATTATATGCCAGGTCCTATGCTCTAGTGATACAAAGAAAGATGAAAGAGAGCCCCTATTGTTGAGGAACTCACAATCCAACGGGCAGTTGTTGTTATTGTTAGTTTCAATCTTGTCTGACTCTTTTTGACCCCATTTGGGGTTTTCTTGGCAAAGATACTGGATCAGTTTGCCATTTCCTTCTCATTTTATTCATTTACTGGGAAAAAACTAAGGGGTGAAGGGATTTAAGGTCATAATATGGATGAAGAACATAGTTTGAGGTTGGAAGAAAGAGGATAAGATGGATTAATAGATTGTGTTCAGATAAGGCAGGCCAGCACAACATACCTGCTTGCAGCCCAGACAGGATTTCTGGCAGCCTGAGAAAATTGCAGAGGATGTAAAAGAAAGTAAAGATGTAACAAGTGCTTTGTCTGTGCCCCACTTAACCCACCTTCCACTAGTCACTATTGTGCCCCTCATATCACTTGGCATGTGGGTTGCCACTGCACACTTTCACTTGTTTGTCTTGTGACCCACAGCAACCAGTCATTGTCAGTCTGTCTCTACTCTGAGAGAAGTGAGAGTTGTAACTTTTCACCGCATTTTTGGTCATTACTGGCTTTGAAAAGAGAAGTGAGTACAGTCATGCACCAATGCAACTGATGCCTGCTATGTAATAAGTGGCAACAATTCAAGGGCTTCTTCCCCTTCCTTGCTGTGTGACCACCTTCCAAGTTACAAGTGTCTGGTGCTCTCTCCAAGGTCAGACACTCCGTTCACTATTTCTTTGTATATGAGCAATTGCCGTGGAGATATTTTGGCTTTAACATTAAAATTTTGGGGGTGACTGTAAAATGGATGATAAAAAGAAATGGAAGACTGAGTCAGAACATAGAGTGTTTAATCCAGAATAGACAAAAAGATACTTGTTCACTGACACAAGAGACAAAATATTGTGCCTCATTTGCCAAAAAGTAAGGCTGTTTTGAATTAATATAGTGGTCATTATCATTTCAAATCAAAACATCTTGACTTAAGCAAATTGGATACCAATGAAAAACAAATTAAAGCATCCAAACAGTTGAAAAATCTCAATGGGGAACAACAGTTTTTCAAAAAAGTGATGGTTACTAAGGTGAGTTTTCAGATTTCTAAAGAAATCAATTTCAGTCATGATTCTGGAGTACAATAATTGATTGCTGATAAGAAGTATAATGCATCTCATTAACTAAATATAAACAGTAAGAAAAACCAAAAAATATATTAAAACTTGTACCATTTAGCAAAGTAATTTTTTAACATTAATATGATTTCATTATAAATAAAAATCTTAATAAGTAATTAATTGATATTAATTGAAATTTACCTTTTAAAAATGTGGTTTATTTACAAAAAAAAAAAGTTTAATCATCAATTCTACCTTTACCTAGAAAGTGAGCTCCTAAAAACCTATCTATGACTGAAGAAGTTTAGGCTATTTTAATTTTAATCCTTACCTTCTGTCAAGTAGTCCAGGTTGGAGATAAGGGAATGTCAGCTATCATGAACATGGAAGCACTATATTTGTGGATCATGGCAAGATTTAGAGTATGACCATCTTTTTGTGTAGCTGGGGAGGAGATGTTTATGGGAAATGAGTATGTTGAGGATGTGGGAAGTAACATTATTTCAGGAAGCATCAACATGTATATTGAAATTCCAAAATATGAAAGTGTGAGTTTGAGAGAAGAATGTTAGTCTCTGAACTTTTTGAGGAAAGGATGGAAATGTTTTGGTAGACAGAAGCTATTGGAATTTTGATAGGGTAGTAGACATGGACTGAGTGAACCTCAAAAAAGGTGTGGTTATTGGGTGATATTGATAGAGAGAACCTAGAAGCACAATAGGGAGCTTACTCCTAATTGTCTCTTTCATTCCCCTACCTCCCCCCCTATCTAATCTGTTGCCCAAGGCCTGTCAGTTTTGCCTGTTTAATGTCTCTCAAATATGCCTTTTAAAACTAACTTTTGTTGCTAGAAATGATGTGTGTCACCTACAAAAACTCTCATATTTGCAGACTTAAAAAAAGAATTTTTAACCTGGAAACAGAATTTTTAAACCTTATTTTAAAATATTCTATAAGAGTTTCAATGACTTTCAAATCCATTTGTGAACTTTCAAAATGTGAAAATATATCTCTATGACCCATCTTTTTCAGCTTTGACAGATACTGCAATCCAATATCAAAACAAATTCCATTTAGAACCAGGTCTGTATCCCACGGAACTTAACCAAGATTTTCAATCTTTTTATTTATCTTGAGCTTATTTCTTCTCTATCAAGAGACATTCTTACTTCTTTCCATCAGTACTTCTGTATAGTACTTCACACTCTCAAGTAAAATTCTTACTTCATCATATGTCTGGTCCTTTGGAAACTTTGTTGGTCATTGACTTAATCCAAGTTCTTAAGTTTTTCAAAGTTGTTTTTTTATGGTGTTGTTTTCCTCATGTAAATTATTCTTCTGGTTCTCACTTTACTTTGCCTAAGTTCACAATACCCAGTGATGGGGTGATGGAACCTGAACCCCTAAAAGGAAAAGACCATGTCTTTGAAAGCAACCCACTCCCTGAATTTTCTCATATATTTCAGCAGCCCAAATCACTGATTGCCCAAGGCATCTTGCCCACCCCAGCTCACCTAAACACTTACATAGTTGCTCTTGGTCCACTCCAGGCTATTTACCACTCCTTAATCACATCCAGATCTTCACTGTCCCTTTTTAACATATAAGTATCAGTTTCACCCCTATTAAGTTGCAGACTCACTAGGAATCTAGCCCTCACTGTTGGTCTTACAATAAACCTTGCCACTTTGACTGGAAGAAGGTTTGAATGTGTGAATTCTTTCCAGGCAGATGCCATCCTGTACCATGATATTTTGGGGTTCCCTGCAACCTCAAACTATATTATCAGGATTGTCTGAAATCATCACATTAACCATTTCCTACAGCTTGATAATATACTGTTACATTCACATATCACAAATTGTTTAATTATTCCCCACTTGATGGGTAACCCCTTAGATTCTAGTAATTTTTCTTTTTTCCCCTTTTTAATCCTCCCTTCAGGATTAGAAAGTTTATTTTTCTTGTGACTATTTCCTCTACAGTATTATCTTTCCTCTTAACCCCCTTCCCATACTTGCTTCCTATTTGATTTTGACATTTCTGAAACAAATTGCTTGTGTCTGTATATGTTCTTGTACATTCTTTGTTCATTACAGATAAAAATGAGTTATATCTGATGCCTGCTGCCTCCACATTTTATTCTACATATGAATACAATTCTTCATATACACCCCATTTGTTAAAAATGACAAGTTCCATCTTCTTCCTCCTTTCTACATTTATATATTCATTCTACTATCTTTTCTCTTTCATTTCTTAATGTGAGAGATTATTATTACTCTATGTTTAATAACTAATTATTGTATTAGGACCAAAGGTTTTTGCCTTTTCTTCTTCCTCAACCAGAAATCAAAGAGAGTGGGAAATGTCTCTCAGAGATTTACCAAACCCAAGATCTAATCAGACAGCAAAAAATTCTAATTTTAGGCATTCCTGCTCATTGTGCTCGTTCTCACGGATCTGGAAAAAATTATATCCTCCCTTTTGTTGAGGAAATTGATGCCTATTTGACCAATATTTGGGTGACCCAAGTCATATACCCCAAGACTCTCATTTTAATATAGCTCACCTCTCATTTTGTTAGCCAATCTGAGTTGATTTCCATCCCTCAGGATTACCTACTCTTTCAACAGTATATAAGTGAGCCCACTGCCATTAGGGGTCTTTGATTTAAGAGAGGTGGTCAAATGATAATCTATTTATTAATAATGTGCTTATTAATAAAATGATTCTTACCCAGAAACTATCTCCCCCAGCACTTTTTAATCATACTATTAAAATCCCCAGAAAAGAATGAATACACTTCCAGTTCTCTTTTTTAACTCTCTCAATACTCTTTGCATACATTGAGGTTTAGAAAGGACCCTTGTTTCTTCTTCTCCTATTAGAAATTTAGCACTGCATAATCAAGTAGCCTGAAAAAGACACAACTTTTTTGAACCTCACTCTCCTTGTCTAATAACATGGGGGTAAATATGTTAACAACATTGAAGAAAGCACTTTGTAAACAATACAAAGCTCAGCAATATGAGCAACTATTTCCTACCCCCAAAATTGTCATAATTTGAGAGAATGTTATATTCTTTTAGAAAATCAAAGCTGTTGAATTATCTCGACATGAATGATGAAAGTCTTTAGGCATATGGAATAGCATTTTTAGAAATTCAATGATCAATATCTAGAAAAAGTCCACTTTGTAAAGGGAAACATTTTTTTAATTTTTTTCATTCTCACAAATGGTGGGAATTCATATTAGAACAACTGATGGCAATTGGAGAGGCAGTGCAGTGAAATAGAAAGAGCTCAGAACTGGAAATTAGAGGACCTGAATTTGAATCCTGCTTGTGATATTTATGATATGTTGCTTAACAAAACACTTTGCTTCTTTGGAACACAATTTCCTAACCTGTGAGGTTTTAAATGTATGAACAGCAAGGTTCCTTATAATTCTAAATCTATGATCCTATGATATTAGAAGGTGAGATATAAAATTAGATTGCTAGAGCTTTCTCTACATGTTTCATTTAAAAAATACATGGCAAATGAAATGCTGAAACAACAGGTTTCACAAAATATTAAGAAGGAAAAAAACTGAATAGTTCATGGGCGGGAATCTCGGAAGAGTGAGATTTATCTCACCTTACTAAGACTTGGTCCTTGAAGTCAGTGGGATGAATCTGGTATTGCTTCTATCAGTGTTTTGCAAACTTGTTGCAGCAATGTTTGGCAAGTTTCTCTGTGTGCTATAATTCTAAGGAAGCCAATTTTAGAAAAATGTGTAATTTGAACATTTAAATAACTTTACTTGAAAGTTTTCAGCTGGATTTGAAAAAGCATTAGACTCATAGATATCTGTTTGCTTTAGCCCTGACCCCTTATTTCTTTATTTGGCAAGCAAAACGAAAGGACAAGTTTCAAGACAGCACCAACAAGAACTGAGTGAGGTCTAATTTATGAAAGAATTACATGTTTGAATAATTATAACCTGTCCTTTCTGGAGAAGCTTTCATTTGTTGGTTTTACAAGGAGAAAGAAACCACATTCCAGTGTACCCTGGGAAGCTGATTCATATAAATAACAATTTCTTTTGCTCAAGGAAAGAAAAAGCTAATTCTATAGCAATCATTTGCTTCTCATCCTCTCCCCTTCTCTCCTTAATCACCTCTCTGTCATGCTGAGCTGGTGATTTTGAATTAATGCTATTCATTACTAGTTTGGAAGATAGAGACAGAGAAAATGATTGCTCTACTTCACTGACTTTTCAAAAGAATCTTGTTTTATTAGTTTAACGGGTTTTTAAAAAAAAAAATTTAAATTTTGTTACTCTCCTCTTCACTTTCAGGAATTTTATTTTGATATTTAATTGGAGGAGGTTAATTTGTTGTTCTTTTTTTTTTTAGTTGTGTGCCCATTTTAATCACTTGTTCTTTCTCTTGATATAAGCATTTAGAGATAGACATTTCCCCATAAGCATAGCTTTGGGAGGATCCTACAAATTTTGATATATTGTCTCAATGTTGTCATCTTTAAGATGGTTTGTCAGAAATGGGTATACTACATATTAATAATAAGCACCAAATATTAATAATAATAAACACCAATATTAATTTTCCTCAACTCTTTAAGGCTTCTTTCAAATAACTATCCTATTTGCAAAATATATTAATTTTGTTTTTTTTTTTGTCTGTGCTGATTCTCTCAATTTCTCTTCCTTCCTTCCTTCCTTCCTTCTTTTCTACTATAGGTAATATTTCTAGCACTATCTGAGAGCTGTAATAATAGACATCCTTGTTTCACCTTTGATCTTATTGATAAAATTTCTAATTTATCCTCATTACCTATTGTTGTGACACTTGGGTCTCACTATATAGGGGAAAGGTCCATTTCTTCATTCTAGTCTCTTATATGGTTTTCTGTTTTTTCTCTTCACTTCATCCTTACAAAGAAAATAAAAGGGGAGTGTGCTCAGCACAAATGCTCAACAGGATGTAATTTTCTTCCTCTCCTGTATGTCTCTTTTGTTTCATTGCCCAGAGCCTAATTACAGGTTTTTTACTCTTTTTTTTTTCCTTTTAAACTCCATTCACAATCCACTGTTTAAGGTTATAGTTTTTTCCCTTTCTTCTTGTATCATCCACTTCCTTCTCTCCATTTCCCCTTTTTCTCCTGTTGAGTTAAATGCATTTCTTCACACATTCTCTATTTGTATTTTACTCTACTTTGACCACTTCAGAAGAAAGTAAGGTTTAAGTGTCACCCATTTCCCTTACCTCTTCCTTTTTGTTTGTACAGTTTTAATTTGCATGCCCAGATTATTTGATGTGTTTCTCTGCCTACATTTTCTTTTTCTTCCCTAGCTATTATTTTCTTCCTTGCTTTCTTCTCATTTTATATTGTCATCAAAATCTCTCCCAGATCTTCTGCTTTAATTAACTTCCTATGCCATACTTGATGGCATGAGCATTCTGACCAGAAATTTATATTTCAAAGTTTCTACTCTGCTCTGATCTTTCCATAAGGAATACTTCAAAGTTCTCTATTTCACAAAAGTTCCATATTTTTGTGTAGAAGAATTAGATTGAATGAGAGGAAATATGAGAAAGAAAAAGCAAAACAAAACAAAAGAGAGCAAATAATATTCTCTGATCTGCATTCAGACTCCATATTTCTTTGTCTAGATGGTATTTTCTATCATGAGTCTCTTGGGGTTGCTTTAGGCCCTTGCATTGCTGAGAAGAGCTAAGTCTATCAAAATCAATAATTCCACAATATGGCTGTTACTGTGTACAGCGTTCACCTGGTTCTCACTTCACTCAGCATCAGGACATATAAGTCTTTCCAGGTTTTTCTGAAGTCCACTTGCTCTTCATTTTTTATAGCACAACAGTATTTCATTACATTCATATACCACAACTTGTTCCATCATTTCCCAACTGATGAGCACCTCCTCAATTTCCAATGCTTGGAGAGCACAAAAAGAGGTACTACAAATATTTTTGTACATGTGTGTCCTTTTGCCTTTTTGATGATCTTTGGTATTACTGGGTCAAAGAGTATGCACACTTTTATAACCTTTTGAGCATAGTTCCAAATTGCTCTCCAGAATGGTTGAATCAGTTCACAACTCCATCAACAATGAGTTAGTGTTCCAATTTCTCCACATCTTCTCCAATATTTGTCATTTTCCTGTTTGTCATGTTAATAAATCTGATAGCTGTGATGTGGTACCTCCAAGTTATTTTAATTTGAATTTCTCTAATCAATAGTGATTTAGAGCATTTTTTATATGACCATAGATAGTTTCAATTTCTTCATCTGAAAACTGCCTGTTCATATCCTTGGACCATTTATCAATTGGAGAATGACTTATATTTTTATAAATTTGATTCAGTTCTCCGTATATTTTTTAAATGAGGCCTTTATCAGAGACACTGGCTGTAAAAATTGTTTCCCATTTTCTATTTCCTTCTAATCTTGGTTGTTTTGGTCTTGTTTGTGCAAAATTTTTCCATTTAATGTAATCAAAATTATCCATTTGGCTTTTCATAATCTTTACCTCTTGTTTGGCCACAGATTCTTCTGTTCTCCATAAATCTGACAGGTAAACTATTCCTTTTTCTCCTAGTTTGCGTATTATAGTATTACCCTTTGTATCTAAATTGTGTATCCATTTTGACTTTATCTTAATATATAGTATAAGATATTAGTCTATTCCTAGTTTCTATCATATTATTTTCCAGTTTTCTCGGCAGTTTTCGTGAAATAGTGAGTTCTTATCCCAGAAGTTGGAGTCTTTGGGTTTATCAAATAGTAGATTACTATAGTAATTTACTGCTGTGTCTTCTGTACCTAACCTATTCCACTGAACCACCACTCTATTTCTTAGCCAGCACCAAATAGTTTTGATGATTGCTGCTTTATAACACAATTTAAGATCTGGTATGGCTAGGCCTCCTTCCCTAGCATTTCTTTTCATTAATCTCTTGATTTTCTAGACTTTTTGCTCTTCCACATAAATTTTGTTAGTATTTTTCTACCTCTATAAAATAAGTTTTTGGTAGTTTGACTGGCATGGCATTAAATAAGCAAATAAATTTAGGTAGAATTCTCATTTTTATCATATTAGCTCATCCTACCTATAAGCAACTGATATTTTTCCAAATATTTAGATGTGACTTTATTTGTGTAAAAAGTGTTTTGTAATTATGTTAATATAGTTCCTGGGTTTGTATTATGTAATAGTAAGCACCCCAACATACACAGGGGGACCTACTATCACATGTTCTTAGATCTGTATTCATAAAATGAAAGGCAACCTTTGAGGAGTGAACAATTACTTTAATCAAGCACAGGTACCAGAGAAAATCAAAATCAAAATTTCAGAGAAATCAAAAATCAACAGACAGCACTTCCAAACTACCTGACCATTAACATACATACATCTTTACCAGAGAAGGAAGCACCAACATCTGGGTTTTCAAAAATGCAGGGGGCTGTTTAGCAGCTTCCCAAAGTCTCATCTTATTCATAGACCTTCTTCTTAAAACTAAACACCAAAGTAAAACCTCACTCTCAGTATTTATACACTATTCAGAGCCAGAGGGCCTAACCTTCTAATCCAGTGTCTCAATAGAAAAAAACGAAAGATACTTGGGACCCTTCTATAAAACAACTCCCCTAATCAAGCTTCCCTCAATGGATAGGCCCATCAATGGGTGGGGAAGATCTTCTTTAATCATATTATTCAATCAGAGGCACTTTTAATAAAACAAAAACAACAAAAGATTCTAATTTGATTGCCATCATATGTTGGCAGATAGATTCCCAAATATTTTATATTGTCTACAGTTACATTACATATCATTTATCTATCTCTTGTTGACTTTGTTAGTAATATATAGAAATGTTTTATGACATAAGGGGGTTTATTTTATATCCTGCAACTTTGCTAACACTTTATTATTTCAAGCAGTTTTAAAGATTAATTTATTTATTTCTAGTTTTCAACTTTCACTTCCACAAGATTTTGAGTTCCAAATTTTGTCCCCATCTCTCTCCAAGAAGGTATTCATTTTGATTACCTTTTCCCCAATCTGCCCTCCCTTCTATCATGCCCCCCCTTCTCTTATCCCTTTCCCCTCTATTTTCTTATTGGGCAGGATAGATTTCTATACCTCATTGCCTGTATGTCTTATTTCCTAGGTACATATAAACAATTTTTAACATTCATTTTTAAAACTTTGAGTGCTAAATTCCCTCCTTTCTTCCCTCCCCACACACCCCCATTGAGAAAGCAAGCAATTTGCTATAGGTTATACAAGAATAGTCATGCAAAACACTTCCATGACAGTCATGTTGTGAAAGACTATCTTTCCCTCCATCCTATTCCACCCTTCTATTTATTCTATTCTCTCTTTTGACCCTGTCTGTCCTAAAAAGTGTTTGCTTCTGATTACCCTCTCCTCCCATTTGCCTTCCCTTCTATCATTCACCCCTTCCCCCCACTCCCTTTCCTGAAAGGTAAGATAGATTTTCATACCCAATTGAGTATGTATGTTATTCCCTCCTTAAGTCAAATCCAATGAGAGTAAGGTTCACTCATTCCTTTTCACCTCCTCTTCCTTCCCCTCCATTGTAAAAATTTTTTCTTCCCTCTTTTATGTGAGATAATTTAATCCATTCTATTTCTCCCTTTCTCCTTCTCCCAATATGTTTCTCTCTCATCCTTTAATTTTATCTTTTAGATATCATCCCTTCATATTCAACTCACCCTGTGCCATCTGTTGGTATATTTCCCCCAACTACCCTAAAATTGAGAAAAGTCTAAAGAGTTACAAATATCTTTCTATGTACAAATGTAAACAGTTCAATTTTAATAAGTCCCTTATGATTTCTCTTGACTATTTACCTTTTCATGCTTCTCTTGATTCTTGTATTTGTAAGTCAAATTTTCTATTCAACCCTAGTTTTTTCATCAAGAATGCTTGAAAGGCCTCTATTTCATTGAATATCCATTTTCCCCCCTGAAGTATGAAACTCAGATTTGCTGGGTAGGTGATTCTTGGTTTTAATTCCATCTTCTTTGACATCTAGAATATCATATTCCAAGCCCTCCAATCCCTTAATGTAGAAGTTACTAGATTTTGTGTTATCCTGATTGTGTTTGCATGATACTCAAATTGTTTCTTTCTGGTAGGTTGCAATATTTTCTCCTTGACCTGAAAACTCTGGTATTTGGTTGCAATACTCCTTTGAGTTTTCTTTTTGGGATGTCTTTCAGGAGGCAATCAGTAGATTCTTTAAATTTCTATTTTACTCTCTGGTTCTAGAATATCAGGGCAGTTTTCCTTGATAATTTCTTGAAAGATGATGTCCAGGCTCTTTTTTGGTCATGATTTTCAGGTAGTTCAATAATTTTTAAATTTTCTCTCCTGAATCTGTTTTCCACGTCAGTTGTTTTTCTGATGAGATATTTCAGAGTGTCTTCTATTTTGTCATTCTTTTGGTTTTGTTTTACAATTTTCTTGATGTCTCACAAAGTCATTAGTTTCCATGTCCTCCATTCTAATTTTTAAGGATTTTCAAGGCATTCTTCCAATCATTGACTTTTTGGGCCCCTTTTTCCATTTGGTTTAGTCTATTTTTAAGGTGTTATTTTCTTCAGTATTTTTGGGAGGGCATCCTTTAGCAAGCTGTGGACTAGTTTCTCATGATTTTCTCTCATCATTCTCATTTCTCCTCCCAATTTTTCCTCTACTTCTCCTACTTGATTTTCAAAATTCTTTTTGAGCTCTTCCGTGACCTCAGACTAATTCATATTTCTCTTGGATGCTTTGGATTCAGAAGCTTTGACTTTGTTGTCTTCTTCTGGTTGTATTTTGATCTTCCTTGCACCAAAGATTCTATAGTCTAATTTTTTTCCCCTACTCTTTGCTCATTTTCCCAGCCAATTATTTGACTTTTGAGCTCTTTGTCAAGGGAGGTCTCTGAGTCCAGTGGAGGGGAGAGGGACCATGGAAGGGTGCTGTCCCATGCTTCAGGGACTCTATGTAACTATTTTCTGAGATACTTCTCTGCAAACTTTCAGCTTTTCCAGGATTACATGATCAAAACAGAAGTGTTTACTCATCTCCTGGTCTGTGCTCTGGTCTGTGAGTGACCTTTTCAGCTTTGGAAATGTGAGGAGGATTCCCTTTCCACCATTGCCACAAGTTCCACCATACCAGGACTTCTCCTCATCCCAGGAGTATCACCTAGGACTGCGACCCAAATCCAAGCAGGGCAAAGCAAGAGAATCTCACCTCAGCACCAGCAAAGAGATCCCTGCAATCCCCCTCTGATCAGTTGTTCAATCCCCCTGTGGGACTAGAGCTACAGAAATAGCTGCTGCTGCTGTGGTTGCTACTGGATCCAGCAACTGCTCCTTCCACCACCCTAGGACTTGAGTCACACTGCACTCCTCTCTAACACAGGTCTGACCAGCTTTTCCTACTGACCTTCCAATTTGTCTTTGGAGTTTGGAGATTGAAAAGTCTGGAAACCATCACAGCTCCCAGTAATTCAGTGCCCTGAAGCCTGCTCAGGCCCCATCTATGCCAGCAAAGCCCTCACTGGACTGCACTCTGCTCCTAGTCCCACACAACACACTTTTTCCGTTGCTCTTCCAGGATGGCTTGCATGAGAAATCTGCTTTCCTTGGTCATTTTGTGTGTTCTGCTCCTCTAGAATTTATTCAGAGTCATCTTTACAGGTATTTGAAAGAGTCTGAGGGAGAGCTCAAGCAAGGTCTATTTCTACTCTACCATCTTGGTTCCACCCCTCCATTTTTTTTGAATTTTTTACTTGATTCTCTAGGATTCTCTAAGTACACCATCATATAATCTGCAAAGAGTAATAGCTTTGTTTTTTTTTTTTCCTTGCTGATTCTAATTCCTTCCATTTTTTCTTCTATTATTGCTAAAGCTAACATTTCTAGTACAATACTGAATATCAGTGGTGACAATAGGCATCCTTGTTTCACCCCCGATCTGATTGGAAATGCTTCTAGCTTTTCCCCATTACACATAATGCTTGCTGAAGATTTTAGGTAGATGATACTTATCATTTTAAGGATGATTTCACTTATTCCTACATTCTCTAGTGTTTTTAATGGGAATGAATCTTGTATTTTGTCAAAAGCTTTCTCTACATCTATTGAGATAATCTTATAATTTCTGTTAGTTTTGTTGTTGATAGGCTGATAGTTTTCCCAATATTGAACCAACCCTGCATTCTTGATATAAATTCTGCCTGATCATAGTGTGTTATTCTCATGATAAATTGCTGTACCTTTTTGCTAATATTTTACTTATAATTTTCACATCTATATTCATTAGGGAAATTGGTCGATAATTTTCTTTCTCTGTTTTGGCTCTTTCCAATTTAAATATCAGTACAAAATTTGTTTCATAAAAAGAATTTGGTAGGGCTTTTTCTTCACCTATCTTCCCAAATAGTCTATATAGCATTGGAATTAATTGTTCTTTAATTGTTTGACAGAATTCATTTGTAAATCTTTCCAGGCCTGGAGATTCTTTCCTAGGGAATTCACTGATGGCCTGTTCAATTTATTTTTCTGGGATAGGGTTATTTAAGTATTTTACTTCTTCTTCTGTTGATCTGAGTAACTAATATTTTTGTAAATATTCATCCATTTCACTAAGATTGTGAAATTTATTGTCATAAAGTTGGGCAAAAGAGTTCCTAATTATTGTTTTCATTTCCTCTTCATTGAATTTACCCTGTTCATTTTTGATACTAATGATTTGGTTTTCTTTCTTTTTTTAAATCAAATTAACCAAAGGTTTATCTGTTTTATTGGCTTTTTCATAAAATCAGCTCTTAGTTTTATTTATTAGTTCAATAGTTTTCTTAATTTCAATTTTCTTAATCTCTCTTTTGTTTTCAATGTTTCTAACTTAGTATTTAATTGAGGTTTTTAAATCTGTTCTTTTTATAGCTTTTTTAGTTGCACGGTCAATTCATTGATCTCCTCTTTCTTTATTTTATTCATGTAAACATTTAGAGAGATAAAACTTCCCCTAAGAACTGCTTTTGCTGAATCCCATAAGTTTTGGTAGGTTGTCTCATTATTGTCATTCTCTTGGATGAAGTTATTGATTATTTCTATGATTTGTTGTTTGACCCACTTATTCTTTATGATTAGATTATTAAATTCTAATTATTTTTTAGTCTATCTTTCCATGGCCATTTATTACATATAATTTTTATTGCATCATGATCATAAAAGGATGCATTTAATATTTCTACATGTCTGCATTGGATTGTGAGGTTTTCATGCCCTTGTACATGGTCAAATTTTGTGTAGGTGCCATATACCACTGAGAAAAAGATACATTTCTATCCCCATTCAATTTTCTCAAGAGGTCTGACATATCTAACTTTTCTAAAATTCTATTCACCTCCTTAACGTCTTTCTTATTTAGTTTGTGGTTAGATTTATCTAGTTCAAAGAGGGAGGTGTTGAGGTCCCCCACTAGTATAGTCTTCCTGTCTATTTCTTCCTATAACTCCCTTAACTTCTCCTCTGAGAATTTAGATGCTATACCACTTGGTGCATATATGTTTAGTAATGATATTACTTCATTATCTATGGTGCCTTTTAGTAGGATATAGATTCCTTCCTTATCTCTTTTAATTAGATCTATTTTTGCTTTTGTTCTGTCTGAGATAGGATTGCTATGCTTGCTATTTTTACTTTAGCTGAAGTATAATATATTCTACTCCAGCCTTTTACCTTCACTCCATGTGAATTCCCCTGTTACAAATGTGTTTCGTGTAAACAACATGTTGTAAGGTTTTGTTTTTTAATCCACTGAGCTATCTGCTTCTGTTTTATTGCAGAGTTCATTCCACTCACATTCATAGTCACGATTATTATTTGTGTCTTTTTTTCATCCTATTCACTTTCCCCCATTTTTGCTTTTCTTTCCCCTTTCTCCTTTTCCTTCCTTACTAGAGTTTTACTTTTCACCACTACTTTCCTCAATCTGCACTCCATTCTATTCCTCCTTCCCTTTTCTTTCTCCTTTCCCCTTCAACTGCTTATAGGGCAAATTGGATTTCTATACATAAGTACATTATTTTCTCCTTGATCCAAATCCAATGAGAGTAAAGTTCAAACAATACTCATCTCCCTCCCCTCTTTCCCTCTACTGTGATGTGTTTTTGTGCCTCTTCATGTGATCAGATTTACCCTTTTCTGCCTCTTCCTTTTCTTTTCTCCCATTACAATCCTTTTTCACCACTTTTATTAGATTTTTTTATCCTCATATCAAAGTCAACAAAGTTTACTTAAACTGTCAATGTGTTTCCCTTCTAGTTGTTGTAATAAATATACAATTCGCAGAAGTTATAAGTATCATCTTCCCATGTAAATTTGTAAAAGGTTTGCCCTTATTGAATAACATGTTTTTTTTTTTCTTTTCCATTTACTTTTTTATGCCTCTCTTGAACCTTGTATCTGAAGATCAAGTTTTCTGTTGAGCTCCAGTCTTTTCATCAGGAAAGTCCGAAAGTCCTCTATTTCATTGAATGTCCATCTCCTCCCCTGAAATATTGTGCTTAGTTTCGCTGGGTAGTTGCTCTTTGATTGTGATCCAAGCTCTTTTGCCTTATGGAATATCATATTCCAAGTCCCTGATATTTTAAGGTAGAAGTTTGTGTAATTCTGACTGTGGTTCCATGATATTTGAATTGTTTCTTTCTGGCTTATTGCAGTATTCTCTCCTTGATCTGCTAATTTGGGAATTTGGCTATAATATTCCTTGGCGGTTTCAATTTGGAATCTCTTTCAGGAGGTGATCAGTGGATATTTTCAATGACTATTTTACCCCCTGGTTCTGCTGGTTCCACTGTTCCAGGTTTGCTCTGGGTTTTAAGAGATCAATAAGGAAAAGTAAGAGTGGCTTATGGCTTACTCCACCATTGTGGCTCCTGGGAGTCATCTCAAATCTTTCTTTCTGTCTTGCAGAAATTACTTGCAATATTTTCCCTTTGACTTGAAAGATTTAGATTTCAGATATGATATTCCTGGAAGATGTCATTTTGGAATTTCTTTGTGAAGGTGATTAAAAGAATCTACTTTCATTGTGCTTTCTATTTCTAAGAGATCTGGGCAGTTTTCTTTCAAGATCACTTGAAGCATGATATTTAATCTCTGTTTTTAGTCATGGCTTTCAGGTAAGTAATAATTATTAAATTATTTTTTCTTGATCTGTTTTCCAGGTCAACTTTTGTTATATGAAATACCTTACATTTTTTCACCCTTTTGGACTATATTTTAATATTTATCCATTTTAATTTTTTATTTAGGTAAAGCTTTTGTAACTTTTCCATTAAGCTTAGTTTTTGCTTCCAAGTCTTTTCTTTAAAGTTCATGTTTCATCTAAAATTCTTTCTGAGATTCTCATTCCATTAAAAAATGTTTATAACTTTTAAAATTTCTTGCTTAATTTCTTTTGAGAGCTGACTTTGTCTCCAAGCTGTGTAGATTATTCCAGGCTTCTCTATATTAATCATATGTGTAATTTCTTATATCACAATGATGTTCTACTATATTATTATAGCATAATTAATATAGCTGTTCCTCAGTTGAAGGACATCTACTTTATTTCCAAATTTAAAAATGCTACTACAAACATTTTGGTGTATATGAGGATTTTCTTCTTATCAATGGCATCTTTGGTATATAAACCTAGTAGTAGAATCCTTGGATCAAAGGGTACAGACATTTTAGTTATCTTAAGTTATTTTCCAAAATAATATGACACATAACTCCACCAACAATGGGCTAGTGTATCTAGCTTTCCAAAAGGCCTCCAAAATTGACTATTGCTGTATTTTGTCAACTTTTCCAGTTTGCAGGATGCAAAGTTTTCTTAATTTATTTTTTTAATTTTAATTTTTCATTTTTAACACAGTTTATAACAGATAAAACAATTCAAACTTTTGGTCAGGTGATATTTCTTTTTAAAGCATTTACAATATGGACCACAAAAGAATTTTTTTTAAACATTAACCAACTGGGACACAAATAATATTAATGTTGCTAACTTCACAAGCTCTTGACCTAATTGTCTCCACAGTATTACTAAGAATTAAAGGACCCTCCCACATGTACAAAAATATTTATAGCAGCACTCTATGTAGTTGCCAAAAACTGGAAGTCAAGGGGATGTCCATCAATTGGGGAATGGCTGAATAAATTATGGTATATGAATGTAATGGAGTACTATTGTGCCATAAGAAATGATGAACAAGAAGACTTCAGAGAGGCCTGGAAGGACTTATATGACCTGATGCTGAGTGAAAGGAGCAGAACCAGGAGAACTTTATGCACAGCAACAACCACAGTGTGTGAGAGTTTTTTCTGGTAGACTTAGATTTTTGTAATAACACAAGAACTTCTGAAAAAAAAAAAAAATCCCAATGGTGGACCTCAAGGCAAAAAGCCTTCCACACTCAGAGAGAGAAATATGGAAGTCACTCACATAATGTAGCAGATCATGTTTGTGTATGTGTATCTGTTTGTGTATCATGTTCTGATTTGTTATACGGATTCTTTCATTTATCTTAGTCTGACTACATAGCATGACGATAGTGAAAATATACTCAATAGGAAAGTATATGTAGAATCTATACAGAATTGTATGCAGTCGTGGGGAGGGAGGGAGGTAGTGGGGGGTGGGTGGGGAGGGATAAAATAGCAATTGTATGGCAGTGATTGTTAAACATTAAAAAAAATAAAAAATTAATAAAAAAAAAAAAAAGAATTAAAGGACCCTAATTTATTGTTGTTGGTCTAAAGTCCTATGTCTAATAGCTTAATTTTAGACTTAACCTCAGATGTTCCCCTACCAATAATCTATAATTGAATAGATCTGGTATTAAGCTTACAAACCTTTTGACTATAGGAAATTGCCAGCAAGAGTAGGGACATTGCAGGGATATGATATCTCCTCAACTTCATGTCAGTTCCAGGCAGGATTAGATTGTCCACTTGCATTCAGTTAGGCTTAAAATCTGCAAAGTGTCAGTGGGGAAATTGAGTCAGAAGAATCCCACCTCAGCCCAGGCTGAACAACTGTTCTCCCACCCTTCCCATGAGATCACCTTTTTCAGTTCATACCAGCACTTCACCAGCTTACTGACATCATGGTTGTTCTGATTGTATTTCCACAATACTCAAATTGTTTCTTTCTAGCTGCTTACCATGTTTTCTCCTTGACCTGGGAACTCTGGAATTTGGCTACTATATTCCTAGGAGTTTATCTTTCAGGAGGTGATCAGTGGATTCTTTCGATATTTATTTTGCTCTCTGGTTCTAGAATATCAAGGCAATTTTCCTTCATAATTTCATGAAAGTTGATGTCTAGGCTCTTTTTCAATCATGGCTTTCAGGTAGCTCCATAATTTTTAAGTAGTCTCTCCTGGATCTATTTTCCAGGTCAGTTGTTTTTCTAATGAGATATTTTACATTATCTTCCATTTTTTCATTCTTTTGGTTTTGCTTTGTAATTTCCTGGTTTCTCATAAAATCATTAGCTTCCATCTGTTCCATTCTAATTTTTAAACAATCATTTTCTTCAGTGAGCTTTTGAACCTCCTTTTTCATTTGGTTGATTCTGCCTTTTAAGGCATTCTTCTCTTCATTGGCTTTTTGGACTTCTTTTGCCATTTGGGTTAGTTTATTTTTAAAGGTGTTATTTTCTTCAGCACTTTTTGGGGTCTCTTTTAGCAAGCTGTTGACTAGCTTTTCATGATTTTCTTGCATCACTCTCATTTTTCTTCCCAACTTTTCTTTCACCTCTCTTATTTGATTTTAAAATCCCTTTTAAGCTCTTCCATGGCCCGAGACCATTGCAAATTTATTTCGGAGGTTTTGGAAGCAGAAGTCTTGACTTTTATGTCTTCCTCTGAATGTATGAATTGTTCTTCCTCATCTGAAAGGATAGAGGAAAATACCTGTTCACCAAGAAAGTAACCTTCTATAGTCTTATTTTTTCCCCTTTTCGGAGCATTTTCCCAGCCTGTTACTTGATTTTTGAGTCCTTGGTTGCGTAGAGGGTATACTCTAAGGAACTGTAAGTTCTCAGTTCTGACAAGGTGGCACAATGAAGGGAGAGGGGTTTACTCCTCTCCTGGCCTGTGTTCTGGTCTGGAAGCAAACACAAGCTTTTCTGTCCTGGAACTGTGAGTAGGATTTCTTCTCCACAACTGCCTCCAGCTATACCATGCCAGCACTTCTCCTTACCCCAGAGCCACCACTCGGGGCTGAGATGCAGATCAGTGGCTTGACTCCCCCCAGGTCTTTAAGCTGAGGACTCCCAAAGGGGATGCTTCTGCAGTGGCTGCTGCTGCTCAGGGGCTAGGGCTGGACCCTGATTCCTTCTCACCCATGTGAAAGAGCTATCTCACTGATCTTTAAAGCTGCCTTTGGAATTTGTGAGTTGAGGAATCTGAGAACTGCAGCTGTTGAAGCTTGCTCCAGTCCTGTTCCTGCCATGCCGCATGGCCAAGGCTTGGCTGCGCTCTGCTCCAAGCCCAGTGAGATAGACTTTTCCAGTTGGCATTCCAGGCTGCCTTAGACTGGAAATATCTTTCACTCTGTTATTTTGTGGCTTCTTCTGGCCTAAAATTCGTTTAGAGTCATTTTTTACAGGCATTTTGTGGGCTTTGGGGGGTGGAGCTACAGCAGGTTCATCCTTCTACTCCACCATCTTGCCTCTGCCCCAACAACTAATTTTTAGTCTATTTTCCTATGGTCCTTTACTTAATGTAATTTTTATTGCAGTATTATCTGAAAAGGTTGCATTTAATATTTCTGCTTTTCTGCATTTGGTTGTGAGGTATTTTATTTTGTTTTGTTTTTTGGTAGGTGTGATGTATAGCTGAGAAAATGGCATAACCTTTTCTATTCCCATTCAGTTTTCTCCAGAGGATCATATCTAATTTTTCTAAGATTCTATTCACCTCATTAACTGTTTAACATTTTTGTTAGATTTATCCATTTCTGAGAGGGGAAAATTGATGTCCTCTACTAGTATGGTATTACTGTCTATAACTTGTTTTAAGATTTCTTTTAAAAACTTGAGTGCTATACCATTTTGATGCATATATGTTTAAGTTTGATATTGCTTCATTGTCTGTGGTACATTTTAGCAAGATGTAGATTCCTTCCTTATCTCTTTTAATTAGATCTGTTTTTTCTTTTGCTTTGTCTGTGATCATGATTGCTACTATTACTTTTGTAACTTCACCTGATTCATAATACTCTGTTCTAGCCTCTTACCTTTACTGCTTCAAATGTTTCTTATAAACAACATATTGAAAGATTATAATTTTTGCCCTCTCTTTCTCTCTCTCTCTCTCTCTCTCTCTGTCTCTGTGTGTATGTGTGTATGTCTCTCTGTGTATGTCTCTCTCTGTCTCTGTCTCTCTCTTTGTTTTCCTCTCTCTCTTCACCCGTGTTTTGTGTCTGACCACTGCATCCCCAAATCTGCCTTCCTTCTATCCATGACACCTCTTCTCTTATTCCCCTCTATCCCTACATCCCTATAGTAAGATAGGTTTCTATACCCAATTGAGTGTGTATGTTATTTCCTCTTTGAGACAATTCCAATGAGAGTAAAGTTCAAGTGATACCCATCCTCCATCTTCCCCTCCACTGTAATAGGTCACTTGCATCTCTTCATGTGAGATAACTTACCCCATTCAACCTTTTCCTTTCCTCTTCTTCCAATGAAATCCTCTTTCTCATCCCTTAATTCATTGCCTAATTTCTTAATAAGATATCTACTAGCAGACTAGTATTGGATCACCAAATACTGACAGAGGCATTCCAAATACTATTACCTAGTCTCTATATTCGTCCCCATTTCCCATTTTCTAGAAATGAAATCCCATTATTAGGTCATCAGTTGCTTTATTTGTCTTCATGACTTGGGTTAAAGCAAATACCTGGGTTTAGAAAATTTTAGAAAATTTGTACTCAGGAAGATAATACAATTACAAATTTTGTTATTATTGTTTTCTCAGCATGTAGACAAAATAAAAGAATATACACACACATGCTATATGGCCATATGGAAAGACTGAGGTTTGTCCTTACTCATAAGAAACTTAAATAGATGGGGAGAGTTAGGAAGATATGTTGGGGGAGGCAACACACTCAAAGTTGGTGTTCAGGTAGCAAAATTATATAACCTACAAATGGGTTTGATTAAGAACCAGTAATTGGGGCTAGATATAACAGGGGCCATTTGTAATCATATCCAGAAGTGGTAGAAAAGTTCTTAGGGTTCATTATTATTAATAGGCTTCAGTGAATCTCAGGAAAGTGGAGGTTTCCTTTTCAGTACCCAAGTCTAGTGGGAGGATTTAATGTTAACTGTCTAAGGAAGCAGAAGAAGCATGACTGAAAGCCTTGCAACAGGTCAAGAGTAAATCCAATAAAAAAACTATGAGCCTGATCAGCCTGACACAGAGGAAGAGTGGAATAGTTCAAACTATCTGTTTTGCCTAAATACTTCTTTGGGCACTAGGGTCACTTAGACTAGGGGACTCCATATTGGAGTCCTATCATTATGAATATAACACAAAACTATTGACTTAGCTATTCTTAGCAACACAGAGATCCAGGACAATTCCAAAGGACTCGTGATGAAAACTTTTATCTACATCTAAAGAACTGACAGTCAGGATGCAGATAAAAGCATACTATTTTCACTTATTTTGTGTGTGTGTGTGTGTTTTTCCTTTTGGTTTGTTTCTTCTTTCACAACATGACTGATATGGAAAAACGTTTTGCATGATTGTCCATATATAATCTGTATCAATTTGCTTACCACCTTAGGGATGGAGGAGATAATGGAAGGAGACAGAAAATTTGGTACTCAAATTTTTAAAAATGAATGTTAAAATGATCACTTTATGTAATTGGGAAAAAATGAAATACTATAATAAAAGAAGAAAAAACTAAGATCTTGGCAACTGGTGCCATCACTTCCTACAAATAGAAGGAAAAGAAATGGAAGCAGTATCTGATTTTATATCCTTGATCTTAAAGATCACTACTGACAATTACTGCAGCCATGACATTTAAGGTCCTTGCTCCTTAGAAGGAAAACTATGGCAAATCTTGACAGTATTCTAAAAAGAAGAGATATCACCTTGCCAACACAGGTCCATGTAGTCAAAACTATAGTTTTTCCAGTAGTAATGTATGGCTGTGAGAATTGTACTAGAAGGAATGGTAAGCATTATAGAATTGATGCTTTTAAACTGTGGTACTAAAGAGGACTTTTGACAGTCCCTTGGATAGCAAGGAGACTAAATCAGTCAATATTTAAAGAATTTAATTCAGGCTATTCTTTGTGAGATAAATTATTTTTCTCTCATATTAATAAACAATTATTAAATTAGAATTGTCTTTTTCTCTTTATTTCCTCATTTAGGGACCAACCCCTGTAGGTCAGGCAGTCTCTGAAGGATAAAGAAGATAGATGACATTAACCTAATCCTTGAGATACTAGCTCAGTCATCTTGGGTGTGATACCACACCATGTAGACCTTATTTCTACTTGGAGTGGATAAAGGTTTCCTAGTTATTTCTAAATCTGCAGTAATGGAGTTGATTTAATCTGTTCTTTAACTTTCCTTGATTTTCAATTAATAAATTACCCAGAAACTTCATAGCAATAAAAGACTAATGTCCTTCAGGGACAGACTCTATTTCATTATTATATCTCCTTATTAGGGAGAAACTGACTTACAAGAGAGAAATTGACATTTTTAATGTGATGCCTTATACTTATATATATAAAAAATTACAAAGGCAGATTTCTGCAAGGTGGTTCTTCCATTGTGAGTCTCTCTTTATTTTCAACTCCAATGGGTAGGATGAAACTCTACTAATAAATGAAAAATTTGTCATATTTAGTTGGTCCTATAATCCATCCAGCCTGTGTAGGTGTAATCAAAGTAATATTGACATCTTTTGGAAAGGTATGGTTGTCTGCTTTAGAGAGAGTATCAAAGTTTGTGGGACAGATATCCAGTTACCCAGTTATTTATTAGTTTTCATTCAATTCACCCATTCATTTCATCATCATGGTGGATACATGGTGACAATATGCAAAAATGTATGACCCTTCTACAACTTTGTCCATCACCTCTATTTCAAGAAATAAGTAAGTTGCTTCATCATAATTCCTCTGGATACATGGTCATGACATTGATCAGAATTCTCAAGTCTTTCAATGGATTTTTTTTTTTACCAATACTGTTTTTTCTATGATTTTTTTATTTTTTATTTTATTTTATGTATTTATTTATTTATTTTTAAATTTATTTAACTTTTAACATTCATTTTCACAAAATTTGGGGTTCCAAATCTTCTCCCCATTTGTCCCCTCCCCCCCACCCCAAAACACCGAGCATTCTGATTGCCCCTATCACCAATCTGCCCTCCCTTCTATCATCCCTCCCTTCCTTTATCCCCATCTTCTCTTTTGTCCTGTAGGGCCAGATAACTTTCTATATCCCATTGCCTGTATTTCTTATCTCCTAGTAGCAAGAACAGTACTCAATAGTTGTTCCTAAAACTTTGAGTTCCAACTTCTCTTCATCCCTCCCTCCCCACCCATTCCCTTTGGGAAGGCAAGCAATTCAATACAGGTCATATCTGTGTAGTTTTGCAGATGACTTCCAAAATAGTTGTGTTGTGTAAGACTAACTATATTTCCCTCCATCCTATCCTGCCCCCCATTGCTTCTATTCTCTCTTTTGATCCTGTCCCTCCCAAAGAGTGTTGACTTCAAATTGCTCCCTCCTCCCATTGCCCTCTCTTCCATCATCCCTCCCCCCCACTTATCCCCTTCTCCCCCACTTTCCTGTATTGTAAGATAGGTTTTCATACCAAAATGAGTGTGCATTTTATTCCTTCCTTTATTAGAATGTGATGAGAGTAAACTTCATGTTTTCCTCTCACCTCCCCTCTTTTTCCCTCCACTAAAAAGTTTTTTGCTTGCCTCTTTTATGAGAGATAATTTGTCCCATTCCATTTCTCCCTTTCTCTTGCCAATATATTTCTCTCTCCTTAATTTCATTTTTTAAAGATATGATCCCATCCTATTCAATTCCCTCTGTGTTCTGTGTGTGTGTGTGTGTGTGTGTGTGTGTGTGTGTGTGTGTAATCCCACCAACTACCCAGATACTGAAAAGTTTCAAGAGTTACAAATATTGTCTTTCCATGTAGGAATGTAAACAGTTCAACTTTAGTAAGTCCCTTATGACTTGTCTTTGCTGTTTACCTTTCCATACTTCTCTTCATTCTTGTGTTTGAAAGTCAGATTTTCTTTTCAGCTCTGGTCTTTTCATCAAGAATGCTTGAAAGTCCTCTATTTCATTGAAAGGCCATTTTTTCCCCTGAAGTATTATACTCAGTTTTGCTGGGTAGGTGATTCTTGGTTTTAGTCCTAGTTCCTTTGACTTCTGGAATATCCTATTCCACGCCCTTTGATCCCTTAATGTAGAAGCTGCTAGATCTTGTGTTATCCTGATTTTATTTCCACAATACTTGAATTGCTTCTTTCTAGCTCCTTGCAATATTTTCTCCTTGACCTGGGAACTCTGGAATTTGGCCACAATGTTCCTAGGAATTTCTCTTTTTGGATCTCTTTCAGGTGGTGATTGGTGGATTCCTTGAATACTTATTTTGCCCTCTGGTTCTAGAATATCAGGGCAGTTCTCCTTGATAATTTCATGAAAGATGATGTCTAGGCTCTTTTCTTGATCATGGCTTTCAGGTAGTCCCATAATTTTTAAATTGTCTCTCCTGGATCTATTTTCCAGGTCAGTTGTTTTTCCAATGAGATATTTCACATTATCTTCCATTTTTCCATTCTTTTGGTTTTGTTTTGTGATTTCTTGGTTTCTCATAAAGTCATTAGCCTCCATGTGTTCCATTCTAATTTTGAAAGAACTATTTTCTTCAGTGAGCTTTTGAAGCTCCTTTTCCATTTGGCTAATTCTGCTTTTGAAAGCATTCTTCTCCTCATTGGCTTTTTGAACCTCTTTTGCCAGTTGAGTTAGCCTATTTTTCAAGGTGTTATTTTCTTCAGCATTTTTTTGGGTCTCCTTTAGCAAGGTGTTGACCTGCTTTTCATGCTTTTCTTGCATCTCTCTCATTTCTCTTCCCAGTTTTTCCTCCACCTCTCTAACTTGATTTTCAAAATCCTTTTTGAGCTCTTCCATGACCTGAGCCCATTGAATATTTATTTTGGATGTTTGGGATACAGAAGCCTTGATTTCTATGTCTTTCCCTGATGGTAAGCATTTTTCTTCCTCATCAGAAAGGATGGGAGGAGATATCTGTTCACCAAGAAAGTAACCTTCTATGGTCTTATTTTTTTTTCCCTTTTCTGGGCATTTTCCCAGCCAGTGACTTGACTTCTGAGCTTCCTCTCCACACCCACCATGCCTCCAGATCCACCCAGCTAGTGCTTGGGGTCTGAGATTCAAATACTGCTTCCCAGCCTCAGGGCTATGGGCAGGGCTGGGGCTGCTATTCAGTGTGAGATTAAGTTCAGCTGCTCAGGTGGGGGCAGGGAAGCCACACAGGGCTCAGTTCCCTCAGGGGGTTTATGCAGAGACCTTCAACAATGGATCAGATCTCCTGCCTGCTTTGGGAGCCCTTGTCTGCTGCTGCCTCTGCTGCTGCCTCCCAAGGGGGCCTGAGTTATGGAGACACCCTGCTCCCCTCTCAGCAAGCCAAAAAGACTCTCTCACTGACCTGTGGGTGGAGGGACCCGAGCTGCCACTGGAGATTCCATCCCTGAAGCCTGCTTGGATCTGCTCCTCTCGGTGCCATGCATCCAAGGCAGGACTGGGCTCTGCTCTGGGTCCAGTGCATGACGAACCTTTCGTGTCAGTTTTTCAGGTCTCTCTGGAACACAAATCTCTTCCACTCTGTTGTTCTGTGGCTTCTGCTGCTCCAGGTTTTGTTGGGAGTTCTTCTTTACAGGTATTTTATGGGCTGTGGGTTTGGAGCTAGCATATGTGTATCTTTCTATTCCGCCATCTTGGCTCCTGCAATACTGTTATCCTTATATAAATTGGTCTGCTAGCTCTCCTCCCTTCACTCTGCATCAGTTCATGCTAACTAAGATTCTCTGAAATTGTCTCATTTGTAATTTTATATAGTAGAATTATATTCATGTACCACAATTTGTTTAGCTATTCCTCAATTTTCTAAGAGGAAATTTTCCTCTCTTTAGTTGGAGCAATCCAAAGCTAGGCATAGTAGACTCCATGGCTTAATCTTCAATTGCTTCAACTGAAAGCAGAGCCATGAAAAAAGAATAGCTCTTTGTAATTCACAAAACTTATTGCAGGGCAAAGCAGGGTGAACAAGGAAATCTCTCAAGGAGAATGGAAAGGAGATATAGAGTTGTGGGGAGAAGAGTACAAAGTTGAAGATAGTTCTTACAATGTCCTTCCTGTTATGGGAAAGGAAACTTTTTCTTTTCAATTTCAATTTCTGATGAAAATTCTGATACTATATTACTACACACATGAGATTATTACACTGTTCCTTGGCACATAGTTGTTCAGTTCCAAATTTCTTTTGCATGAACTTAACCTGTTCGCCTGATCATCACTATGCCTAAGGAAAAGTATTACATAAATTCACCTAGAACAAAGACCTGGATCCAGATTACTGAATAGGCTCCCTGGATCAGCCTTGACCAAAAAAGAAAAGAAAAGTAGAGATTGCTGTGGATTTCTTTAAGCATAAAATGTCTCTGGTTGAAACTCAAGCTTCTTCCAAGTAGATCAGTAGCTATACCTAATCAAGTTTCAACTTGTTTCTCTAAAGAGAAAAGGACTGGCATTGATTACTATCACAGAAGGAATGTGGTTTTCTTACTCTGGGCATTCAACAAATAAGAGTCAGTGATGACTGATATGTAGATATGATTTCTGTAAGCTTAGTATTCTGAAACACAGCATTTAAGAAAATACTTTGAGAAATAGTGTGGAAATTAGAGATGTTTGATCAGTTTTCAATTACTAAGAGAAACTGGATTGGATGTTAGAAAATCTGGAATATAGGTGTTGCTCTGCCATTAATTATCTATGGTTTAGCATAAATTCATTACCTTAACTGATTCCATGTGCAAAATAAATATGTCCAAGTATCTAATTTCTCATTTCTAAGGTCATTCTCTAAGTCATTAAAGTCTTAATTCAATAAGCATTTAGAATAATTATCTGGCTGTTATTGGCTAAGCATAAATAGCGACATATCAGACAAAATCTCATGAGAAACTTTTGAAATCACCAAATTATTTTTATGGCAAAAAGATGAAGTTTGACTTCATCAATATGTTATCAAACATACCTATGATCATAATTTCTTTCAAATAAGCATTCTATTTATTGAAACATTAGCTGACTATAGCGTAAGCATCACTTTGAAAGAAATATTTTTATTCTAGATACAAAAACCAAAGAGAAGAATTTGGACTATTTTTGAAATGATGGGTAAAGAATATGGCATCATTAAGTAGATAGAGAGCTGGGCTCAGAGTTGGGAAAACCTGAATTTAAGTCCTGCCTCTGCCACATATTGATAAGTCACTTGACATACCAGTGCTCCAGACAATTCGCTAAGATAAGTTGCAGAGAAAATATCAATTTGCATTACTAGGGGGAGTTACTCACTGAGATTTCCCAATACCAATGAGATCACAGTTCTGATGCCAAATTTTTTAAAATGGTAGATGATATATTAAGTACTCTTACTTGCTTTTAACATAACTAAGCATCAGTAAATTTGTTTTAGCTTTTCTTATTATTGGTTGTGCTTGGATGTGCCACTATATTAAATCTTTTTTTTTGGTCTACAAACGTGTAGTGGAATGTAGCAGCACTAGCTGCAAATGCTAACTCTACAAGGTTGTGCCTACTTATTTGCTTAAGTGGGAGCAAATAGGGACTGCTAGAAGTGGTGTCAGAAAGTTGGATGATTAATATGCCTCTCTGAATCAGTTAAAATTAAATCTTCTCTAACATATTTTTCTCTTTTTATTTACTATTTTGATTTTCCCCAATTACATGTAAAAACAATTTTTAATATACATTTTAAAAGTTTTTATTTCCAAGTTCTTTCCCTCTTTTCCATTCCTCATTGAAAAAGGCAAGCAATTTGATATAGGTTATGCATGTCTAGTAACACAAAACATATTTCCATATTAGTCATGTTGTAAAAGAAAACATAGGGGGGAAAAAAGGTAAGCAAAAAAGTATGCTTTGATTTGTATTTGGACTCCATCAGTTCTTTCTCTGGTCCTGGATAGAATTTTTCATCATAAGACATTCAGAATTGTCTTGGATCATTGTGTTGCTGAGAATAGCTAAGTTGATCATTGTACAATATTGATGATATTGTGTACAATTTTCTCCTGATTCTGCTTATTTCACTTTGCTTCAGTTCACATAAGATTTTCCAGATGTTTTAAGAACATCCTGTTCATCATTTCTTATAGCACAACAGCATTCCATCACAATCATATTCCACAACTTGTTTAGGCATTCCCCAACTGATGTGTATCCCCTCAATTTCCAATTCTTTGCCAAGAGAAAAGAGCTGCCATATTTTTTGTACATATGGATACTTTTCCTTTTTGTTTTTATCTTTTTTGGAATACAGAAGTGTAATAGCTGAATCAATGGGTAGGCAAAGTTTTATGGCCCTTTAGGCATAGTTTCAAAATATTCTCCAGGAATGGAAGAATTTTTGACTAAACAAGAGATAGAAAACTTTATGAAGTGCAAAATGCATAATTTTGATTACATTAAATTGAGAAATTTTTGTACACACAAACCCAATGCAACCAAGATTAGGAGGGAAGCAGAAAACTGGGAAAGAATTTTTGTAACTTTATTACAAATGTCTGTGATAAAGGCCTCATCTCTAAAATATATAGAGAACTGAGTCAAATGAAAAAGAATGCAAGTCATTCCCTAATTGATAAACGGTTAAAGAATATGAATGGCCAATTTTCAGAGGAAGAAATTAAAGATATTTATAGTCATATGAAAAAATGCTTTAAATCATTATTGGAGAGATGCAAATCAAAACAACTCTGAGGTACCACATTACACCTATCAGATTAGCTAACGACAAAACAGGAAGATGATAAATGTTGGAGAAGATATGGGAGAGTTGGAACACTAATTCATTGTGGAACTGTGAGCCGATCCAGCCATTCTGGAGAGCAATTTGGAACTACGCCCAAAGGGTTCCAAAAACGTGCATACCCTTTGACCCAGCATTATTGCTTCTAGGACTGTATTCCCAAGAGATCATAAAAATGGGAAAGGGTCCCACATGTACAATAATATTTATAGCAGCTCTCTTTGTGGTGGCCAAAAACTGGAAATCAAGGGGATGCCCATCAATTGGGGAATGGCTGAATAAATTGTGGTATATGAAAATAATGGAATACTATTGTTCTATAAGAAATGATAAACAAAAAGACTTCAGAGAGGCCTGGAAAGACTTATATGAACATGAGTGAAAGGAGTAGAACTAGGAGAACTTTGTACACAGAAACAACCACAGCATGTAAGGAATTTTTCTGGTAGATTTAGAACTTCATTGCAATGCAAGGACTTAAAAAATTCCCAATGGTCTCTTAAGGCAAAATGCCTTCCACATCTAGAGAAAGAACTATGGAATTTGATCACAGAATGAAGATCATTTTCTTTTGTATTATGTTTTATTTTGCTTTATGATTTCTCCCATTCATTTTAATTCTCCTGTGCAACATGACTAAGATGAAAATATATTTAATAGGAATGTATGTGTAGAACTCATATAAAATTGTTTGCCATCTCAGGGAGAGAGTGGAGGGGAGGAAGGAGGAGGAGGGAGGGGAAAAAAATCTAAGATATATGGAAGTGATTATAGAACACTGAAAACAAACAAAATAATTATAAAAAAAAATAAAGAACAAAAAATGTTCTCCAGAATGTTTAGGTCAGTTCACAATTCTACAAACATTAATTGCATTAATTTTTCAATTTTCCCATATCCCCTCCAACCTTTTTCATTTTCTTTTTCAGTCATACTAGCCAATCTGATGAGAATGATGTGGTACCTCAAACTAGTTTTAATTGGCATTTCTCTAATCAATAGTGATTTAGAGCATTTTTTCATATGACTATAGATAGCTTCATCAGAAAACTGCCTATCCATACTCTTCAACCATTTATTAATTGGGGAATGGTTCTTATTTTTTACAAATTTGACTCAGTTCTCTGCATATTTGAGAAATGAGGATTTTATCAGAGAAATTGATGTAAAAATATTTTCACAGTTGTGATTGCTGTGTATTTCCATCCTATTCCCCCATCTCTCTCTCTCTCTCTCTCTCTCTCTCTCTCTCTCTCTCTCTCTCTCTCTCTCTCTCTCTCTCTCTCTTCACCCTTTCTACTCTCAAAAGTTTTTTGCTTCTGGTTGTCACCTCCTTTATCCAAACTCCTTTTCTCCTTTTTATCAGCCCTCCCCCCTTTCTCTTATCCCCTTAGGTTAACACAGATTTCTATATGCAACTGAGTGTGTAAGTAATTCCCTCTTTGAATCAATTCCAATGAGATTAAGGTTCAGGCACTCACCCCCACATCCTCCATCTCCCCCTCAACTATAAAAGGTCTTCAACACCTCTTTAAGTTGAGATATTTTACCTAATTCTACCTTTCCCCTTCTACTTCTCCCAATGCATTCCTCTTTCTCACCCCTTAATTTTATTTATTTAGATTTCATTTTGTCATATTTAACTCACCCCCATGAACTACACTCATAACAAGATAGTTTTAGAATCTGTAAGTATCATCTTCCCATGCAGAAATTTAAAAGTTTAATCACATTGAGTACCTTATGATTTCTCTTCGCTATTTATCTTTTTATGCTTCCCTTGAGTCTTGTATTTGAAAGTCAAATTTTCTATTCAGCTCTATTTTTGTTTTTCATCAGGAATGCTTGAAAGTTCTCTATTTCATTGAATATCCTTTTTTTTTCAAAACTGAAAGACTATACTCAGTTTTGCTGAGTACGTGATTCTTGGTTATAATATTAGCTCCTTTGTCCTCTGGAATATCGTATTTCAAGCCCTCCAATTCTTTAATGCAGAAGCTGCTAAATCTTGTGTTATCCTATGTTTGAATTATTTCATTCTAGTTGCTTTGCAATATTTTCTCCTTAACTTGGGAGCTCTGGAATTTGTCTATAATATTGCTGGGGTTTTCATTTTGAGATCCCTTTGAGGAATCCCTTTGAGTGGATTCCTCAGCCGCTGCTGATTCAATTGCCCCCAAGGCCTGCTGCTGGTTTCCATGCTCTGTACTAGTGAAGCCTGCATCAGACTGGGCTCCACTGTCATCATGGTGTCATAAACCTTTCCTGCTGATCTTTCAACTTGTCTTGGGCTGGAAAATTGTTTCACCCCATTTTTTGTGGGCTCTCCTGCTTCAGCATTCTTTTTGAGAAATTTTAAAAGTTGTTTGGGAGAGGTCAGATAAGTCTCTGCTTTTTCTCTGCCATCTTGTCTCTGCCCTTCCCTAGTATTAAAAATTTGACAGTTTTTTATTTACAATGTAATCATTATATGAATTATTCTCCTGGTTCTGCTAATTTTATTCTGAATCAGGTCATACAAGTTGTCTTACATTTCTCTGAATCTGTTCCTTTCCTCATATCTAACAATGCAACAATATTTTATTGCATTCATGTATCAAAATTTATTCACATATTCCCCAATTTATGGTCACCCACTTTATTCCCAGTTCTTTGTTACTGGGAACTATAAGATTAAGCTGTGGAACAGAGAGAGATGAAGAAGATAAAATATTTCTTGTTAGAAGAATCCTAATTGCAATTTTATACACATTTATTATAAAGAGAATTTTATGAGGGAGGAATGAAGAGTGAGGATATTAAGAGTCATGATAAAGAAGTTGAAAAGATGTTTCCCAGATGGAGATAATGTACAGAAGACAGAAAATAGATGGAGATATTCTCTTTATGAAATTATTATAACATTATAATCTTGAAAAAAAGATGAAGAGGATTATTAATGAGAGACTTTATTTGTTTTCCTGAATAAACTAAATAGAGTGGGACTGCCTAATTAAAAATGCAGGTCACTTGCCATTATAGTAAAAGTTTCAGGTCATTTTTGACTATGATTTTTTAAAATATTTATTGATGTTTTTGCTGTTTTACATTATCATAATTTTCCTGAGTATACCTCCTAGCTCTCCAAGGGAATCATCTCATAGACAAAGAGTGTACATGATTGTTCTTTCATTTATATTTTTAAAGTTTATTTGATTTTAAGTATTTTATTTTTTACCCAGTTACACGTAAAAACAATTTTCAACATTTCTTTTTAACACTTTGAGTTTCAAATTCTCTTTCTCCTTCCCTCCCTCCTCAGCCCCTCATTGAGAAGACAAGCAGTTCAATACAGGTTATACATGCATAGTCATGCAAAACATATCCATAATATCATGTGGTGAAGGAACACATAGACAAAAGAAAAATCTTAAGAAAAATAAATTTTTTTTAAAAGTGGGTTTCAAGCTATATTCAGACACGATCAGTTCTTTTTCTGGGAATGAATAGCATTTTTCATCATAAGTCGTTCAGAGTTGTCTTGGATCATTGTGTTGCTGAGAATAGCTAAATCATTCCCAGTTGATCATTGACCAATATTTCTGTTATTCTACATAGTACATTTCACTTTGCATCAACCCATGTAAGTCTTTTTATTTTCTTTTTTTCTATTTCTTTAAATTTATTTATTTAACTTTAAACATTCATTTTCACAAAATTTGGGGTTCCAAATTTTCTCCCCATTTCTCTCCTCCCCCCCACCCCAAAACACCGAGCATTCTGATTGCCCCTATCACCAATCTGCCCTCTCTTCTATCATCCCTCCCTTCCTTTATCCCCATCTTCTCTTTTGTCCTGTAGTGCCAGATAACTTTTTATATCTCATTACCTGTATTTCTTATTTCCTAGTAGCAAGAACAGTACTCGACAGTTGTTCCTAAAACTTTGAGTTCCAACTTCTCTTCATCCCTCCCTCCCCACCCATTCCCTTTGGGAAGGCAAGCAATTCAATATAGGCCATATCTGTGTAGTTTTGCAAATGACTTCCATAATAGTTGTGTTGGGTAAGACTAACTATATTTCCCTCCATCTTATCCTGCCTCCCATTGCTTCTATTCTCTCTTTGGACCCTGTCCCTCCCCAAGAGTGTTGACTTCAAATTGCTCCCTCTTCCCACTGCCCTCCCTTCCATCCTCCCCCCCCACCCTGTTTATCCCCTTCTCCCCCACTTTCCTGTATTATAAGATAGGTTTTCATACCAAAATGAGTGTGCATTTTATTCCTTCCTTTAGTGGAATGTCATGAGAGTAAGCTTCATGTTTTTCTCTCACCACCCCTCTTTTCCCTCCACTGAAGTCTTTTGCTTGCCTCTTTTATGAGAGATAATTTGCCCCATTCCATTTCTCCCTTTCTCCTCCCAATATACTTCTCTCTCACCTCTTAATTTTGTTTTTTTAAGATATGATCCCATCCTATTCAATTCACTCTGTGCTTTCTGTGTGTGTGTGTGTGTGTGTGTGTGTGTGTGTGTGTGTGTGTGTGTGTGTGTGTAATCCCACCAACTACCCAGATACTGAAAAGTTTCAAGAGTTACAAATATTGTCTTTCCATGTAGGAATGTAAACAGTTCAACTTTAGTAAGTCCCTTATGACTTGTCTTTGCTGTTCACCTTTTCATGCATCTCTTCATTCTTGTGTTTGAAAGTCAAATTTTCTTTTCAGCTCTGGTCTTTTCATCAAGAATGCTTGAAAGTCCTCTATTTCATTGAAAGGCCATTTTTTCCCCTGAAGTATTATACTCAGTTTTGCTGGGTAGGTGATTCTTGGTTTTAGTCCTAGTTCCTTTGACTTCTGGAATATCCTATTCCACGCCCTTTGATCCCTTAATGTAGAAGCTGCTAGATCTTGTGTTATCCTGATTTTATTTCCACAATACTTGAATTGCTTCTTTCTAGCTCCTTGCAATATTTTCTCCTTGACCAGGGAACTCTGGAATTTGGCCACAATGTTCCTAGGAGTTTCTCTTTTTGGATCTCTTTCAGGCAGTGATTGGTGGATTCCTTATTTTGGAATACTTATTTTGCCCTCTGGTTCTAAAATATCAGGGCAGTTCTCCTTGATAATTTCATGAAAGATGATGTCTAGGCTCTTTATTTGATCATGGCTTTCAGGTAGTCCCATAATTTTTAAATTGTCTCTCCTGGATCTATTTTCCAGGTCAGTTGTTTTTCCAATGAGATATTTCACATTATCTTCCATTTTTTCATTCTTTTGGTTTTGTTTTGTGATTTCTTGGTTTCTCATAAAGTCATTAGCCTCCATGTATTCCATTCTAATTTTGAAAGAACTATTTTCTTCAGTGAGCTTTTGAAGCTCCTTTTCCATTTGGCTAATTCTGCTTTTGAAAGCATTCTTCTCCTCATTGGCTTTTTGAACCTCTTTTGCCAGTTGAGTTAGCCTATTTTTCAAGGTGTTATTTTCTTCAGCATTTTTTTGGGTCTCCTTTAGCAAGGTGTTGACCTGCTTTTCATGCTTTTCTTGCATCTCTCTCATTTCTCTTCCCAGTTTTTCCTCCACCTCTCTAACTTGATTTTCAAAATCCTTTTTGAGCTCTTCCATGACCTGAGCCCATTGAATATTTATTTTGGATGTTTGGGATACAGAAGCCTTGATTTCTATGTCTTTCCCTGATGGTAAGCATTTTTCTTCCTCATCAGAAAGGATGGGAGGAGATATCTGTTCACCCAGAAAGTAACCTTCTATGGTCTTATTTTTTTTCCCTTTTCTGGGCATTTTCCCAGCCAGTGACTTGACTTCTGAGCTTCCTCTCCACACCCACCATGCCTCCAGATCCACCCAGCTAGTGCTTGGGGTCAGAGATTCAAACTCTACTTCCCAGCCTCAGGGCTATGGGCAGGGCTGGGGCTGCTATTCAGTGTGAGATTAAGTTCAGCTGCTCAGGTGGGGGCAGGGAAGCCACACAGGGCTCAGTTCCCTCAGGGGGTTTATGCAGAGACCTTCAACAATGGATCAGATCTCCTGCCTGCTTTGGGAGCCCCTGTCTGCTGCTGCCTCCACTGCTGCCTCCCAAGGGGGCCTGAGTTATGGAGACACCCCACTCCCCTCTCAGCGAGCTGAAAAGACCCTCTCACTGACCTTTGGCGCCTGAGGTTGGAGGGACCTGCATGGCCTCTGGAGATTCCATCCCTGAAGCCTGCTTGGATCTGCTCCCCTCAGTGCCACATGGCCAAAGTAGGGCTGGGCTCTGCATCGGGTCCTTTTGTGTCAGTTTTTCAGGTCTCTCTGGAACAGAAATCTCCACTCTGTTGTTCTGTGGCTCCTGTTGCTCCAGAATTTGTTGGGAGTTCTTCTTTACAGGTATTTTATGGCCTGTGGGTTTGGAGCTAGCATATGTGTATCTTTCTACTCCACCATCTTAGCCCCTCCCCCTCAAGTCTTTTTATTTTAGACTCAAACACCAGAACTCAAATTACAGAATGGAGAAGAGAAAAAGAAATAACATAAACTTAAATATTTAGATTCAAATAGAAAGAAAAGAAAAAAAGCATGTCATGTACATAGCAGAACATGAGAGAATTTAAACATAAAATAATGAATTTTCATTTCAAGAAAGCCTGTATGATAAATAGTACACATCGTGTTTAGGGCTGTCTATTTTTCCTTCGCTTCCCTATAAGTTTTCTTCTGCTCTCTGATGTGCACTTTTCACTTTGTTCTTCCTCCCCTCCCCCATTGGCTACAATTAAGTGCAGATATACACACACATGTATACATGCACATATACATATATACATACACATATATACATACATATACACATGCAAGTATGTATATATGTGTACACATATACATATATACACATACATACATATAGATAGATGTATACTTTCCTTAACAAATTCTACTCCTGATTTTTGTTTTTATATTTGTGCATATCTCTTATTTCCTATCCCTCCTGACACCTCTACATTAGTTCTACCACCTACCTTGCCCTCCTGTTATTTAGCTTACCCCACCTCCCAAGGATCCCTCCCTTATTCACATATTCCCATGACTCTAAACACCCTTCTGTATCACCCCTTTTAACCTATTCCCTTACCCTCCCCTCTAAAGATCTCTCCTTTATACTCTCTCCTCTCCCTATCCCCTTATTGTTCTATTTCTTCTGAATTTAGAAGACATATACATACACACACACACACACACACACACACACACACACACACACACACACACATATATGGATCTTTCCCTCTTGACCACATTCCAAATAAAAGTAGGTTACCAGAACTACCAGCCCTCTTCCCCTTCCTCCCCTATCTAATTCCACTATGTTTATTCTTCCTCTTGCACCTCATTGGTATAAAAATTTGCTCTTTCTAGCTATTTCTAAATAGTTTTACTTCTTAAAGTCATAGCAAACTCAGGTCTACCCCAATCTTTCTTATGAATTACTGTATTGATAATGCATTTTTGCTTATTAATATAATTTTGCTCCTTAATAGGAAGACTTTCCCCACCTATTAATGGGCCTGCCCAGTAAGGGGAGTTTGATTAGGGAAGATTTGTAGGAAGGCCCACACCTTTTCTTAATGAGGCACTGATTCTCAAAGGTTGGGATGCCCTCTGGCTCTAAAAAATGTATAGATACTGTGAGGTGCGGTGTTACTTTGGTGCTTACTCATTGGAAGTGTTTGTTTGGACAGATGAGGCAGCCACTAAGGAGCAGGGGGCTTTGAAAACCCAGATGTTGGTGCTTCTCTCTCTGGTATGTATGTAATGGTCAGACAGTTGGATCTGTCTGATGATCTTTGATGTATGTATTTCTTACGTCCGGCAGCTGGAAGAACTGTCTGTTGATCTTTCTTCTTCTGTATTTCCTCTGAAGTTCAGGGTGGTGACATTTTCCCCTGAACTAAGTGAAGGACACATGTGCTTAATTAAAGTGATATTTGACCCCTTGAAAGTTGCCTTTCCTTTTAGAAATGCAGATCTAAGAACCTCTGATAGCAGGTTAGGGTGCTTGCTTTTACAACTATCCAATTACTAATGACAGTCTTAGATATACATTTTAGATTTTACCTATGTAAAAGAAAGTCTATCCTTTTTGAATCCCTTGTAATCAGTTTTTGGTATGTACTTTATTTTTATTTTTAAAATATATATTTATATTTTATATTTATTTATATTTTATATTTATATGTTTCTTGGCTTTTGTATGTCTAATCTTCTTTTAATTTCAGATTTGGGTTTTTGGGTTTGTTTTTTTTTAACAAAGTTCTGAAAGTCTGACAGTTGGTCAAATATCCATTTTTTAAAATCAGAATTATGCTTAATTTTTCTGGGTATGAGATTTTTGTCAATGACCCCAGTTCTTTTGCTCTTCAATATATAGTGTTCCAAGACCTGCGGTCCTTTAAGGTCTCTGCTGTTAGGTCCTGTGTAATTCTAAGTGTAGCACCATCATATTTAAATTGTTTTTTTTTTCTTGTTGCTCTTAATATTTTATCCATGATCTGGGGGTTATAGAATTTGACTATAATATTCCTATGAGTTTTCCTCATGGGATCACTTTCAAATGGTGATTTATGCTCTTTTTATATTTGTAATTTCCCTCCTTGTTCTAACGCTTCAGGACAATTTCTTAATTATTTCTTATATTACTGTGTCAAGATTCTTTTTTGGTCATACCTTTCAGGTAGTCTGATTATTCTAATGTTTTCTCTTCTTGATCCGTTCTCCAGATCAGTTGTTTTTCTTATAAGATGTTTCAGTTTCTCTTCTATTTTTTCATTCTTTATATTTTCATTTATTATCTCTTGATCTCCTATAACTTCACTGACTTCCCCTTGCCCAACTCTAATTGTCAAGGTGTCATTTCCTTCCTTAAGATTCTGCATTTCCATTTGGGGGTAGAGCCAAGATGGTGGAGTAGAAACAGGGACCTGCTCTCCCTCCAAACCCTCAAAATTTCTGTAAAAAATTACTCTAAAAAAATTCTAGAGCAGTAAAACCACAAAATGACAGAGTGAAGTAAATTTCCAGCCCAAGACAATCTGGAAGCCAGACAGGAATGGACTACTACACTAGGCTTAGAGTAGAGCATGGCCCAAGCTGTGCCAGCATAGATGGACTTGAGCAGGCCTCAAGGCACTGAATCAATGGCACCTGCTGTGGTTTTCAGACTTCTCAACCTACAAACACTAAAGACAGCTTTAAAGGTCAGTGAGAGAGCTCTCTCACCTGGGTAAGAGGGGAGTGTGGTCCAACTCCAGGCCCAGCCCCAGGGTGGCAGCAGCCACTATCATAGTGGTGGCTGCTTCTGCAACTCACATTCTACAGACAGTGGGGGAATTGAGCATCTGATCTAGGTCACAGTTCTGAGTGGCAGATGTGCGGTGAGAAGTAGTGCTTGTGTGGAATAGCTGCTGGCAGGTGCGGAGAGGAAATCCTACTTGCAGTTCCAGGGCAAAAAGGAGTTTTTATGGTTGCTTACAGACCACAGCATAGGCCAGGAGAGGAGTAAACACCTCCTCCTTGATTACACCACTTTGGAGGAACTGAGAACTTACAAGTCCCTGGAGATATCTCTGAAAACAGCTGCACAAAACCTCTGAAAATTGGGGTAGCATACCTTCCACTTAATAAAGACCTCAAAAGTCAAGTAACTAACTGAGAAAATGAACAAAAAGGGGGGAAATAAGACTATAGAAGGTTATTTCTTGGTGAAAAGGTATTTTCTTTTGTCTTTTTGGATGAGGAAGATCAAAGCATACAATTAGAAGAACAAAGCATAAAAATGCAGGAAGACAACAAGGTCAAGGCTCACACAACCAAAGTGTCCCCCAAAAATATGAAATGGTCTCAGGCCATAGAAGAGCTCAAAAAGGATTTTGAAAATAAAGTAAATGGGGTAGAGGAAAAATTTGGGAAGAGAAATGAGAGTGATGCAAAAAAAATCATGAAAAATGAGTCAACAGTTTGCAAAAGGAGATCCAAAAAATGCTCAAAAAAATAATACATTTAGAAATAGACTAACCCAAATGGCAAAAGAGGTCCAAAAAGCCAATGAAGAGAAAAGAATGCCTTAAAGAGCAGAACTGGTCAAATGGAAAAGGAGGTCCAAAAACTCACTGAAGAAAATAATACCTTCAAAATTAGAATGAAGCAAATGGAAGTTAATGATTATGAGAAATCCAGAAATAATGAAACAAAACCAAAAGAATGAAAAAATAGAAGACAATGTGAAATATTTCATTAAAAAAACAACTGACCTGGAAAATAGATCCAGAAGAGATAATGTAAAAATTATTGGTCTGCCTGAGAATCATGATCAATAAAAGAGCCTAGATAAAAATCTTACAAGAAATTATCAAAGAAAACTCCTCTGATATTCTAGAACCAGCAGGTAAAACAGAAATTGAAAGAATCTATTGATCACTTCCTGAAAGAGATCCCAGAAGGAAAACTCCTAGGAATATTGTAGTCAAATTCCAGAGTTCCCAGGTCAAGGAGAAAATATTAGAAGCAGCCAGAAATAAACAATTCAAGTATTGTGGAAATACAATCAGGATAATACATGATTTAGCAGCTTCTACACTAATATGATATTCCAGAGGTCAAAGGAGGTAGGATTAAAACTAAGAATCATGTACCCAGCAAAGTATGTAAAATATTTCAAGGGATAAAAATGGAATTTCAATGAAATAAAGGACTTTCAAGCATTCTTGTTGAAAAGACCAGAGCTGAATAGAAAATTTGACCTTCAGATACAAGAATCAAGAGAAACATGTAAAGGTCAACAGGAAAGAAAAGTCATAAGGGACTCATTAAAGGTGAACTGTTTACATTCCTATATGGAAAGATGAGATTTGTAACTCATGAGACCTTTCTCAGTTAGGAGAGTTAGAATGTAGCAAATCATCTCACATAAAAGAAGTAAGAAAGAGGTTTTACAATGAAGGGGAAGAAGAGGGAGATGAAAGAGAATAAATGAGCCTTTTTCTCACTGGATTTGGCTTAAGGAGGGAATAACACACACTTGATTGGGTATAGAACTCTTTCTTACCCTGCAGGATGATAGTGGGAAAGAGGAGAGGATAATAGATAGGGATGGCAGGATGATAGTAGAAGGGATGGCAGACTGGAGGAAGGGGTAATCAGAAGCAAACACTTTTGTAGAGGGACAGGTCAAGGAACTGAATGAAATAAATGGAGAGCAGGACAGGATAAAGAGAAATGTGGTTAGCCTTTTGCAATATGGCTATTATGGAAATGTTTTGCATGACTACACATGACTATACTACCTACATCGAATTGCTTGTAGATCTCCATGAGGGTGGGTGGGGAGGGAAGAAGGGAGAGAATATGGAACTCAAAGCTCTAAAAATAACTGTTAAACTTTGTTTTTGCATGCAACTGGGAAATAAGTTGTACAGGCAATGGGGCATACAAATCTATCTTGCCCGACAGGAAAATAGAGGGGAAGGGGAGGTGATAGAATGAAGGACAGATTGAGAGAAGGGGTACTATGGGGTGCATGCTCCTCTGGGGTGGAGGGTGGGGAGAGATGGGGAAAAATTGGGAATTCAAAATCTTTTGAAAGTGAATGTTGTAAACTGAAAATAAATAAACTATATATTTTAAAATTTTAAAAATAAGAAAACAAATGATTCTGGATCTCCTTTTCTAATTGATTGGTTTATTTTCAAAATCTTGTTTTTTCTTGTACTGTTCCTTTTTTCAGTTTTTCCTCAATCTTTTTCATTTGATTTTTTAGTCTTTTTTAAGTTCTTCAAGAAATTTGGGTGGGGGGGGCAGGTGACCATTTAACATTACTCTTTGGGGTAGAAGAGGGTTTCTTTACTTCAGTATCCTCCTCTGAAGATGAACACTGGTCTTCTCTATTCCCATAATAACTTTTTGTGGTTGGATTCTTTCTCCTTTGTCTGTGCATTTTTTTTTTTGTAGTGGTTTAATTTATGTAATCACCTTGGGGATGCAGGATGGTGCCTCTGGCCTCAGATATTCAGTTCTCATCTCTAGTCTGGAAACAAAGTCACACCTCCAACCTCCTGTAAGTGCCCATAGTCAACAGCAGACCAGCCCCACTACTTCTTCACTCACTGGGCATGTTCCTTCTTAACCCTGCTGCTCTCCACAGAACAATTGGATCTGGCATTCCTTATGAGCAGAGGTTCTGCTCTAACTGCTCTCACCACCTTCCTCCCAGCTCTGCTCCATCCCTCCTGTTCCATCTGTTCAGCAAGCTCTTCCCATCACATGTAACTTAGGCTTCCATGTGATTTAAGCAGATCACATGGACCTATTAATGGATGAGAAAGATCTTCAAATTAAGCAAAAAGACATTAACAATACACCTGCATCTTTCCTTGCACTTTGGTTTTTTTTGAGGGGTTAACAACCACTTTAATCAAGCACATGTATCAGTCCTTTAGTCAAGCACATATATCATTCACCTAGTTCAGGGAAGTCAATACCATCATTGGGTGGGAAAGATCCTCCCCAATCATATTATTCAATCAGAGGCACTTTTAGTAAAACAAAAACAGCAAAAGATCCTAATTTGATTGCCATTACACTCCACCCTTGGCCTCACAATTTCAAATGGCCATGGATCCTGGAACAAATATGCATTAACATTTCTTTAGTAAATACAACATAGTTCACATTTGCAGAATACATAACATAGCAACTTATTACCAAGGTGGCCACATGGCTTTAAACAAACACAAAGGATAGGCATAACATAACATCACTTTTGAGGAGAGAGCAATCAACTCCTCCTCCTCAATCCCAAACAGAAATATCCAAGCAAAGTCTCTTGGGGGTGTGTCCTCCCCACCCTGCACTCTCAGGTGAGGACTCTAATGAGCTCTGCTTCCAAGTCCTGAGGGGTGGCTGGACAACAAAGCCATCAGAATGGTGTTCTTGGAGGTACATGGCACTTCCACCCACCCACCATAGAAAACTCCACCTCCTGGGTCCCAAACTGTCCCAGGAGAAAAAAGCACACTCAGCGTCTTGCTGGACAGTCCCAATATTGAACAGATTGGGGCTGAATTCAAGCTCCTGGGTGCCTCCTCCTCCAGCAGGAGCCAGTGGCTCCCAGCTCTTGCCTGAGTCTGTGTGAAAGCAATTCTGGGTTCCCGTTCCTCTCACCTCACCAAGGTCAGCACACTGACTGTTCTTGGCTTCTTCTGGGTCATTCCACAGACAGGTTGCTGCTGGGTTGTTCTTTGTTTGGGTTCCATTTCAAATTCTCACTGCTCTGATCTGGTTTCTGAATACAATACACCTTAAAGACCTTCACTCTTCAAGCACAGTCCAGAGCCAGGCTAATCAACTGGATCCCTGGCTCTGGCCACCCCTACCTCTGGGGGTTCCACGGAATCATAGCTACCATAATTGGAACATAACAGACAATTATCCCAGTGCCCATACTTTCCTTTTAATTTATGCAGATCCCATCCTTGTCTCCATAATGTATCAGTAAGTACTTCAACATACACAGGGATCTGCTATCACAGGTTCTTAGATTACATTCATAAAAGAAAAGGCAACTTTTGAGGGGTTAACAACCACTTTAATCAAGCACATGTATCAATCCTTTAGCCAATCACATTTATCATTCACCTAATTCAGGGGAGTCAACATCCTGACCCCAAAGTAATCAACAGATAAGCCTTCCTCTGTCTGATAATAATTCAACAGACAGGTACAGCTGTCTGACCAGTTACCAGAGAGGGTGACAAGAAATCTGGGTTCTCAAAGCTGGGGCTCCTTAAAGTGGTTTCCCAGAGTCCTCATCTGGCCAAACAAACACTTCCAATCAGTAAGCCCCCTTCCTACACTTTAAAAGCCCTTTCATACCTCTTCAGACCTCAAAGGCAGAGCAACGATGGCAGAGTAAAGTCAGACACTAGCCTGAGCTCTCCCTCAAACTGCTCCAAATACCTTTTAAAATGACTCTAAATAAATTCTAAAGCAGCAGAACCCACAAAAAGCTGGACTAAAATAAGTTTCCAGACCAAAACATCTTGGAAGGTCAGAAGGAAAGGTCTACTGCAGCAGGGTGAGAAAGGAGTGCAGTCCAGCACTGGGTGCACCAGCCCAGACCCTGCCCATAGAAATCCAGAACAGGCCTTGGGGTGACTGAATCACTGGCAGCAATAGTGGTTTCCAGACCTCTCAGCCTACAGTCACCAAGGACAACTTAAATGGTCAGCAGGAAAGATGTGTCAGACCTGGCTGAGAATGAAATGCAGTCCAGAACAGGCTGTGCCAACACAATTCTGGTCACAGCAAACTAAGAGCATGCCAGGAGAATAATAAACACCTCTCCTTAGATCATACTACCTTGGAAGAACTGAAAACTTACAGGTCCTTAGAAGTATCTCTGAAAACAGTGGCAGAAAACCCCTGAAGCTTGGGACAGTGCACTCCACACTGGAAGCAGAGCCCTACTTTGACAAAGAGTTAAAAGTCAAGTAATACATTGGGAAACAATGGAAAAACAACGAGCAAACGATGGAAAAGAACTCACTCTATAGAAAGTTATTTTGGTGACAAGGAAGATCATTACACTCCACCCTTGGCCTCACAAACTCAGAAGACAAGAAAGTCAAAGCTCCTAAATCCAGAGCCTCCAAGAAGAAAATGAATTGGTCTTAGGTCATGGAAGAGTTCAAAAAGAATTTTGAAAATCAAGTAAAATGGGTAGGATATATATTTATTATGAGATATAAAAGGGATATACATAGATAGAGGGAGTGGGTATAAAGTAAATGATGTGATAATAAAAATGTGATTTAAAGGTAACAAAGGGATTGTAATGGGAGATATGAAAACAAGGAAGCAGAAAAAGGTAAATAACATCACAGGAAGAGGCACAAAAACATACTACAGTAGAGGGAAAGAGGGGAGGGAGATGAGCATCATATGAGATTTACTCTCATCTGATTTGATTAAAGGAGGAAACAACAAAATTAGTTAAGTATAAAAATCTAACTAGCTCTATAGGCAGTAGGAGGGGGAACGGGAAAGAAAAGGGAAGGGAGGCTAAAAGGGAGGGAAGAAGTAATAAGGGAAAAGGGGAGTAAAAGGGAGGGGGGCTGAAAGAAGGGAGAGAAGACAGAGAGGTGGTGGTCAAAAATTAAAACTATTGTGAAGGGAAAGAGAGAAGGGAGGAAAAAGCATAAACAGGGGAAAGAGGATGGAGGGAAAGACACAAATAGTAATCATAACTGTGAATGTGAATGGGATGAACTGTCCCATAAAATGGAGATGGATAGAAGAATGGATTAAAAAACATAATCCAACAATATGTTGTTTACAAGAAACATATTTGAAATGGGAGAATACACAGAGGGTAAAGGTAAAGGGTTGGAATGGAATATATTGTGCTTCAGTTGATGTAAAAAAAGCAGGGGTAGCAATCCTAATCTCAGACAAAGCAAAAGCAGAAATAGATCTAATCAAAAGAGATAAGGAAGGAAACCATATCCTGCTAAAAAGCACCATAGACAATGAAGCAATATCTAATTATTAAACATATATGCACCAAGTGGTATAGCATCCAAATTCTTGGAGGAGAAGTTAAGGGAGTTGCAGGAGCAAATAGAGAGCAAAATTATCTTAGCGGGGGACCTCAGCTTCCCCCTCTCTGAAATTGATAAATCTAACCTCAAAATAAACAAGAAAGAAGTTAAGGAGGTAAATAAAACTCTGGATAAGGTAGATATGATAGATCTCTGGAAAAAATTGAATAGGGATAGAAAGGAATTTACCTTTTTCTCAGTGGAACATGGCACATATACAAAAATTGACCATGTGCTAGGGCATAAAAACCTCACAATTCAGTGCAGAAAGGCAGAAATACTCAATTCATCCTTCTCAGATCACAATGCAATAAAAATTATATGTAATAAAAGACCATTGAAAGATAAACCAAAAACTAATTGGAAACAAAATAATCTAATCCTAAAGAATGAGTGTGTTAAACAACAAGTCACAGAAATAATAAACAACTTCATTCAAGAGAATGACAATAATGAGACAACCTAACAAAACTTACGGGATACTGCAAAAGCCATTCTTAGAAGTTTTGTATCTTTGAATGCCTACATGAATAAAACAGAGAAAGAGGAGATCAATGAATTGGTCATGGAGCTGAAAAAGCTAGAGAAAGGACAAATTTAAAATCCCCAAGTAAATACCAAGTTAGAAATACTGAAACCAAAGGGGAGAGCAATAAATTGAAATTAAGAAAACTATTGAACTAATAAATAAAACTAAGAGTTCATTTTATGAAAAAACCAATAAAATTGATAAATCTTTGGTCAATTTGATTTAAAAAAAGAAAGAAGAAAATAAAATTACCAATATCAAAAATGAAAAGGGTGAACTCACCTCCAAAGGGGAGGAAATTAAACAATAATTAGAAATTACTTTGCCCAACTGTATGCCCATAAATTTGAAAATCTAAATGAGATGGACGAATATTTTAAAAAATGTAAGTTGCTAAGATTAAGAGAAGAGGAAGTTGAATACTTAAATAATCCCATCTCAGAAAAAGAAATTGAACAAGCCATCAATGAGCTCCCTAGAAAAAAATCTCCAGAGTCAGATGAATTTACAAGTGAATTCTAACAAACATTTAAAGAACAGATAATTCCATTACTAGGTAGACTACCTGGGGAAACTGGTGAAGAAGGAGTCCTACCAAATTCTTTTTTATGAAACAAATGTGGTTTTGATACCTAAACCATGAAGAGCCAAAACAGAAAAAGACAATTATAGATCAATTTCTCTAATGAAGACAGATGCAAAAATTTTAAATAAGATATTAGCAAAAAGAATACAGCAACTTATCAAGAGAATAATACATTATGATCATGTAGGATTTATACCAGGAATGCAGGGCTGGTTCAATGTTAGGAAAACTATTAGCATTATTGATCATATTAACAACAAAACTAATAGAAACCATATGATTATCTCAATAGATTCAGAAACAAATTTTGACAAAATACAACACGCATTCCTATTGAAAACACTGGAGAGCATAGGAATAAATGGAGCTTTCCATAAAATAATAAGCAGTATCTACCTAATACCATCAGCAAGTATTATATGCAATGGGGATAAGCTAGATGCATTTCCAGTAAGATCGAGGGTGAAATAAGAATGTCCATTATCACCACTGTTATTCAATATGGTACTAGAAATGTTAGCTTTAGCAATAAGAGATGAAAAAGAAATTGAAGGAATTAGAATAGGCAAAGAAGAAACTAAGTTTTCACTCTTTACAGATGATATGATGATATACTTAGAGAATCCCAGAGAATCAAATAAAAAACTACTTGAAATAATAAATAACTTTGACGAAATTGCGGGTTACAAAATAAACCCAGATAAATCATCATTTCTATATATTACTAACAAAGACCAACAGAAAGAGATAGAAAGAGAAATCCCATTTAAAGCTATGGTAGACACTATAAAATATCTGGGAGTCTACCTGCCAAAACAAACCCAGGGACTACATGAACACAATTACAAAACACTTTTCACACAAAAAAAGTCAGATCTAAGTAAGTGGGAAAACATCAGTTGCTCATGGGTAGGCTGAGCAAATACAATACAAATGACAATTCTACCTAATGCTGAGTGAAAGGAGCAGACCCAGAATCTGTACACTGTAATGATCACAGTGTGTGAGGAGTTTTTCTGGTAGATTTAGCCCTTCACAGCAATGCAAGGACCTAAAACATTGCCAAAGGACTCTTGAGGCAAAATGACATCCACATGCAGAGAAAGTACTAAGGAGTTGGAACGTAGAATGAAGCAGCATATTTTCTTTTGTGTTGTGTTCTGTTTTGTTTGGGTTTTTCTCATGGTTTCTCCCTTTCACTTTAATTCTTCTGTGCAACATGACTAATGTGAAAATGTGTTTAATAAGAATGCATGTATAGATCCCATATAAGATTGCATGCTGTCTCGGGAAGAAAATGGAGAGAGAAGGGAGAAAATTTAAGATTTATGGAAGTGATTGTAGAAAACCAAAAACAAATAAATTAGTAATTAAAAAAACTTCTGTTTGATTCTTGACTCTCCTGTCTCTAGCCTGCTTTGTTCAGCTCTGGCCACCCAAAGGTTAGATACTGGCTCCGGTCCAGTTGATAGATCAAACATCAGATAAAGAGGATCACAAAGCATCAAAATGGGTAATTTTAATTATACAAGAATAAAATGTTTTTACACAAAAAATGATGCAATTCCTATACCTAACAGAAGAAATCAAGAGGGAAAGGAACCAAATATAAAAGGAAGGTTTAATGTTTATAGCAGTGTTTGGTTGAGAAAAAGAAATGAAAACTATGGGGGTGCCCATTAGCTGGGGAATTGATGAACACATTCTGATATTTGAATGTAATGTCTCACTATTATAATGTGAGAAATGATGAAGGAAATTACTTCGGAGAAATCTGTTAAGATTTGTATCAACAGATACAGAGTGAAGTGAATGGAACCAGAACAATTTATATAATAAGAACAATATTATAAAAACAAACAACTTTGAAACACTTAAGCACTCTGATCAATGCAATGAATAACCTCAGTTACAAAGGAATTGTAAAGAATTGCATTGCCCATTTCCTGACAGACAGCTAAGTTTAACTTAGGGTGGAGAATGAAACATTTTTTGATTTGTCCAATCTAATGTGTAAATTTGTTTTGCTTGATTATGCATCAAGGTCTTTTTTTCTGGTGTGGAAGATGGAGTTGAGATATAAAGATAAATTTTTTTCCAATAAAAAAGTTAATTTGCAAAAGAATTAATGGTGTCATTGTGAATGGTTTTGTATAAATAAGAAGTATATCATAGAAGCTATAGTGGTTAATAGCAGGAGCATATTTCCCATCCTCACTCTGCCCCCAACTAAAAAGCTTATCCCTTGGCCCTCACAAGAGTGTTGAACTGTAGCAGCATAGTTATGACCCCTCTTATGTCCCAGACATGCCACAGTGCACTGATTGCAATGAATCATTCAGTTAGCAAGCACGGTGACAATAATGAAAGGTCATGCCAAATTTTCCCATGTTATTGGATATGTCTATGACTTAAAGACTGCACTCAAAATGCTAATGAAATACTCTTTTGCCCAGTCATTTTTCTGCTCCTTCTAACTACATGATCTTGGCAAAGATACTGGGGTGATTTGCCATTTCCTTCTTCAGGTCATTTTACATATAAGGAAACTGAGGAAAATGAGGTGAAGTAACTTGCCCAGGGTCACACAGCTAGTAAGTATCTGAAGCCAAACTTGAACTGTGCAACCTAGCTGTCCACCAATAGAATATATAATTTGATGAAATAAAATTTATGTGGAATACAAAAATCAGAATATTGAGGAAAATTATGAGAAAAAAGTATAAGAGGAAGGCCTTGAATATTCAGATCTTAAATCATACTCAAATTACCAAAACAATTTATAAGTGGAAGAAAATACTCATGTGCTGTGTCCCACACAGCAGAGTTTGAACAGGGGTCACCTGTAAGGGGACAGGAGCGCATGTGGGAATAGAAGAAGAGAGCACACAGACACCAATCTGTTCAAGGCATAGCCTGGGCAGGCTCAGGGACAAGCGACTGCCCAGAGCTCCTTCAGAAGTCAACTTTTACTTAGGAATTGACATCATGGTTACATCCCAAGGTAAGGAGACACAAACATATATTTCCTGGGAGAGTACACATATGTACAATGTATAACTTTTACAACCCTTACAATATTTAACTTTTATGACCCATTGTCCTATCTTCATGATATAGAATTCTATACAATTTACTTAGGGGATATTCTGCCCAGCTGGCTTCCCAAGGAGGCATGCTTGACCTCACAGTCATGTCCCTGCTGTTGCAGGAGACATATACCTCATATACAACTTTTGCTGCTTATGAGGTTTGTGCAATCAAGCTGGAGTAGGTTGGAGTCCTACACTCATGGGCAATAATGAGATGGAAAAGAATGACTAGGAAAGCCTATCAATAAAATGAATAATTATCAGCCTAAAATTATGTAATTTTTACCATGAAGGAGTTTACATTCTATCAGGGAGATACTATGTACATAAATAAGTGTAAATGGAATGTAAATAAAATCAATACATGGTGACTTTGGGAAGGAGTACAAAGGAAACTAAGGGGAAGGAAAGGTTTCATCTAAAAGGAGTGATTTTGAACTGTCTTAAAGAAAAAATGGGATTGATTATAAAAAGTGAGGAAGAAGTAAACTTTAAGCATGGAGATGGCCTATGCGAAGGCATGGACATAGGAGATGAAGTGTCCTGTGTAAGGAACAGCAAGAAGGAGAGTTTGGCTGGAAAGTAAAGTATGGCAAGAAATTAAATAAGAGAATCTGTACTTGATTCTGGATAGGAAACCACTAGTTTATTGAACAGAGAACTGACATTTTCAGACATATATTTTATTTTTGCTTTAATTTTTGTTACATTTTAATTGCAAACTGTTTCTCTGTCTCCCCCTATCTCCCAATCCCACACTAGAGAAGGCACAGATGTATGTATACAAACAGAGAGAGAGAGAGAATGATATATATTATACATAGACCTATATTTGACACAGATATATGTATATATGGATGTATGTATATATCATAAATACATGTATATGAAAATATACAATGCATAGTTCCATATATCAGTTCTTTTTCTGGAGTGGGATAGCATCTTCCTTAATAGGTCCTTTGTGGTTGATTTGAGCATTCATAAATTCAGAATAGCTTAGTCATTCACATTTATTCTTTGAACAATATTGCTGTTACTGATATAATGTTCTCTTGGTCCTGTTCATTTTACTCTTCATTATTTCATATGTCTATTTTCTCCTGAAAATCAGCCTCGTCATTTCTTAGATCATCATCTTTATATGCCACAACTTGTTCAGCCATTGCCCAGTTGATGGGCCTCTCAATTTCCAGTTTCTTGCCACCATAAAGAGAGCTACTATAAACATTTTAGAACATATAGATTCATTTTCTTTTTCCCTGATCACCCTGAGAAACAGAGCTAATATTGGTATTGCTGAGTCAAAGGATGTACACAGTTTTATAACTCATATTTCCAGATTGCTCTCCAAAATAGTTGCATCAGCTCACAATTCCACCAACAGTGTATTAGTGCCCTAATTTTCCATATTGTTATCCGACATTTGTCACTTTCCCCTGCTATCATTTTAGCCAGTCTAATATGTGTGAGAAGGGATTTTTAAGCTGTTTTAATTCTCATTTCTCTAATCGATAATGCTTTACAGCATTTTTTTTCCATATGAATTTATGTAGCATTGATTTTTTTTCCTCCAAAAACTGTCTGCTCCTGTCTTTTGACTATTTATCAACTGGGGAAAGATTCGTGTTCTTATAAATTTGACAGTTCTCTATATATTTGAGATACAAGGCCTTTATCTGAGATACTATCTATATACCCCCTCTAAAAAATTTTCTGCTGTCTTTCTAATCTTGGCTGCGTTGATTTTATTTGTACAAAACCTTTTTGATTTAATGTAATTAAAATTATTCATTTTGCATTTCACATTATCCCTTATCTCTTGTTTAATTCTAAATTCTTCTCCTATCCATAAACTTGATAGGCAATATGTTCCATGCTCCTCTAATTATTTATGATATTTCCCTTTAAGTCTAGGTCAGCTACATGGAGAATAGAATGGAAAGGGGTACAGACTTTAGAAAAGGAGATGAATTTGCAATAGTCAGTCCAAATAAAAAGTGGTAAGTGTCCTCTGTGAACTGTCATTTGATTAGAGAGAAGGAGCTAACTGTTAAAGATGTGGTGGAGATAAAAACAGTTAGCTTTATCAATTGATTGGATATGTAAAATTGAGGAGTCAAGGATAATACTGAATTTTAAACCTGAGAGACTGAAAGGATGGTAGTGTTTTCAAGAGAAAAAAGAAAATGAGGAGAAGGAGGCAGATTTAGGATGAGGAAATAAGCTTTTCTTGGGACATATTGTTTGGAAGTCAGATTCTAGACTACTTAGAATGAAGTGAGAGGAGAAAGCAAGAACAGATGACTTTTTCAAGGAGTTTAGCCATCAACGGGAAAAGAGATATATGATTACAACAAATGGAGATGTTTCAATCAAATGAGGTTTTTTTTGTTTGTTTGTTTTTTGTTTTATGGATCATATAGTCATGGGCATGTTTATAGGCATCAGGGAAACATATGAAAGTAGCAGATAAAGAACTGGCCTCAAGAAGATTGTGTATTCAGGTCCTGCTTCTGATGTTTATAGTTTCCTTACAGTTTGACCTTGGGCATGTCATTTAACTTCTGGGGAAGTCTCTAAAAGTATATGTTTCAGAGAAGATGCTGACTTTCATTAACAGAGGGAGTTTCCTTACCTAGTAGTTCCCTATATATATAAAATCAGAGTTCTAGTCTCTATCTTTTTCTACACATATAAAATATAGATTTATTGTTGTCTTTCTTGTTTTAATTAGATAGCTGTGATTATAATTTTACCTTCATCACTTTGTTGTTATATCTCCTCATATTTCTATTCATTTTTCATACATTATTATATTGTAGTATAATTTCTTTAGTCAATCAATAAACACCTCATTTCCCCCATAGTTTGTTAAACACTTCCTATTTTTATAGATTTTGGGGGGGGATGTATTGTTCCAGTAATGAAACTATGGATTTCCAGAGTACACACTATTATAACTCATTACATTGCTTTTCAAAAAAGCCTAGAGTGATTTATCACTTCACTAATAATGTAACAGTCTAATTGTTTTATTATAATTGCTTCAGAACTGAATTTTATTATTTTTTAAAAATTATTATTATCTTTTCCAATTTCATGGATGTCACATGGAGAGATATGATTTGGCAAATTGGATAGAGTGCTGCATATATACACATACATAAACAAAGACATGCATACATATGTGTGTATATACATATGTATACACAAAATATATCTTTTCTCTTAATTCATGGATTATTAAGAATTTATTTTCTACATAACTGTCAACTGCAACTACTTTCCCCAAAATAACCAATAATCTCTTTTCTTAAATAATTTTTTCAATCAATAAAAATTTGCCATATCTCACTCCCATCTTCCCTATCCCCATTGATAAAAGAAAAAATTTTTTTACAAACATGCATGGATAATCTAAAACAAATTCACTTGTTGGCCATGTTTGTTTTTTAAGAAAGTCAATATGTACTCTGAATTTGTTAGATCTCTCTCAGAATTTGGGTAATATGATGGTATTATGAGTTCTGTGGAACTGTGGTTAGTCATTGCATTGATTGAAGTTCCTAAGACTTTCAATGTTGTTTTATAATATTGTCATATAAATTTTTCTCTTGGCTCACTTCACTCTGAATCAGTTCATAGAAGTCTTCTCTGAAATCATAATAGTGGGAAGAACAGATATCCTTGCCTCATTCCCATACTTATTGGAAATTCTAGTATATCACTATTACGTACGATGCTTGGTTTAGTTTTAGACAGATGCTTTTATTGCATTAAAAAATGGTCCCTTACACAAACAAAATAGAGAAAGAGCAGATCAATTAATTTGGCATACAACTAAAAAAACTAGAAAAAGAAAATTTGAAAATCTCCCACTAAAGACCAAATTGGAAATACTTAAAATCAAATGAGAGCTTAATAAAATTGAAAGTAAGAAAAAATTGAACTAATAAATAAAATTAGGAATTGGTTTTATGAAAAAAAGTGATAAAGTAGATAAGCCATTGATCAGTTAAATTAAAAAAAGAAGAAAACTGAATTACTAGTATACAAAATAAAAAAGATGAATTCATCATCAATGAGTATGAAATTAAAGCAATTATTAGGAGCTAGTTTAACCAATTATATGTCAATAAATCTAACAATCTAAATGAAATGGAAGAATATTTACAAAAATAAAAACTACCCAGATTAATGGAAGAGGAAATAGAACACTTAAATAATTTTATCTTAGAAAAATAAATTGAGTAAGCCAAGAAAATATCTGAAGGATCAGATAGATTCCTGAGTGAATTCTACTAAACATTTAGAGAATAATTAATTTCAATACTTTGTAAACTATTTGGAAAAAATAGATAAAGAAGGAATCTTGCCAAATTCCTTTTATGATACAAATATGGTAAGATAACTATAGAACATATTGATGCAAAAAATTTTCTTTTCATCAGTATATATTTTTCCTCTTGTCTTTTTATTGTCTTCTTGCATTGCTCTCATTTCCTTTCCCAATTTTTACTCTTCACTCTTATTTTATTTTGAAAATCTTTTTTTTTACTCTTTCACACTTACAGGAATTCTTGCTGGGACTCCGTCCAATTTGCATTTTTCTTTAAGGCTTTCTTTATAGCTGGTTTCACGCTGTTCTCTTCTTCACAGTTTTGTGTCTTGCAGCTTAGCTTTTATGCATACTTTATGCATATTATACATATTAGCTTTTTATGATCAGGGACTTTCTTTGTTTGCTCATTTTTCCTGTCTTTGACCTTTATGTAAAAGGTGGGCTTTGCTCACTGGGGGATATGGCACTGTTTCTAGCTGCAGGCTTTTTTATAGTCTTTTTTTTTTCATGGCTATTTCTAAGGGTCTTTGGTGCTTTCAGGGTGGTGTCATCCAGGGAGAGGTGTGGTCAAAGCTCTCCTGGTTTGCACTTACTTCTTTACCCATGAAGGATACTTGCTCAGCTGCAGTTACAAGCAAAAGCCTTGGAGCTGTGAGCAGGTTCCCAGCTCCCTTGTAGCTGCACATGTTAGCAATCACTTCAGCCCTGGAACTTTGCCTAGAACTGCATATGGGCAATGAAGCTGTCAAAAAGCACCATGTCCTGTGCCCAGGACCAGCATAAGGGCCCCATGTAATCTCTTTCTGACTAATTGCCCAATCTCCTTAGTCCTTCTGGGCTGAGAACTCTTGAAGTTGTTGTTGCAGCTGTCAGCACAGCCTCCAAGGCCCATCCTTGCTATTGCCTCCAAGGCTGGCCCCCACCCTTGTCTCATGGACCTCTCCTTCTGACTCCCTAAATTGCATTGGACTGGAAAAAAATGTCTCACCCTGATCTTTGTTAGCTATGACACACAAGGATGGTCACTTTGAGACATTATTTTAAAACTGTTTGGAGAGGAATATTGAGAGAGCTCATTGGGTAGCTGCCTCTACTCTACCCACTCAGCTCTTGTACCAAATTGTTTGGGTGAGTTCTGCTTTGTGATATAGTTTGAGGTCTGAAAATGCTACTTCCCCTTTGCCCTTACTTCTTTTCACCATTTCCCTTGGTATTTTACAACTTTATTTTTCCAAACCAATTTCATTTTACTTATATCAAGTTCTGTAAAATTTCCCCTTGGTAATTTGATTGCTGTAGTATTAAAAGTGTTCATTTTTGGTAGAATTTATTATTATATTGAAATGAGCACTGAATATTCCACCAGCTATTTAAGTTTTTCTTTATTTCTTTAAGAAACTTATTGTACCTGAATCTGTGTAAGTTTCTTGTGTGCTTTAGGAAGTTGAAATTTTATGCATTTTGTTAGGTTTTGCAATAGGATTTCCCTTTATATGATTACTTCTTGAATTTTGTTATTATATACAAATGTTGCTGATTTTTGAGGATTGAGAATAATTTGTGAAATATGGGTACTAAATTAAATGTTTGAGTTTTTTTCCTTTCTCTAATAACATGAGTGAAAATCCTGATTCAGCTGATACATTGGTAAATTGTTTGCCAGCTTCACATTATCTCATGTATATATTTGTTTTTTCAAATGTATTTCTTGTAAGCAATAGATTGTTGGGGTTTGTTTTCTTAGCAAATCTGTCATTCTCACTTACTTGAATTGTTTAATCCCTTCCCATTTAAAGTTAGGAATTAGATTTATATTTTCTTTCAACTATCTCTAGTATTTTCAAGTTAGGATCTTCTTCCCTCTACTGCTTTAAACAGTATTACATTTCTTTAGTTAATATACCTTAATCTTTATTTCAGGTGGCCCTGTTCTGACTGGCTCTTTTCACCTCACTTCTCATTTGTTAACTCCATCCCTTTGGGGTTTTATTAGTTCCTTTTTATCTTGTGCTTTTATTTGGTTATATAATTCTTCCCCCATACTTTTTACCCTCAATCAAGTTGATTCCCCCTTTGTCTCCTCTCCTTCAACTAGTTCTGTTCATTAGGGTTTTTTTCATTTCTATTTTTTTGCTCTCATTTCCAAAAAGGATTTTTCTCACTCTTCATTGTCCATTCTCTATTTCTGTTTCTTCTAGACCTTCATTTTCTGAATCATTATCCCTATAATTATTTAGTCTCTCTCTTTTCTCTGTGTTTCTCATGTAATCTACATTTCCAAGGTAATCCATTCTAGGCTGTCACTTGCCCCATGGATTCCCCTCTTCTGTTGTGCCTCATTCCTAGAACAATATCAATTACTGCAGTACCAGAGAAGACACGGTTTCAATGTCAGGCCCCTCCCTCAACATTTCATGAATAATTCAGTTCACCGCTGATTTATACCCTCCCTGTTAATATTTTTTTCCTACAATTGCCTCAAAATTTCCTCCATGGGTTCATACTCTCCCACTCTAGCAATATGCCAGGCACCAGGTGCCCTCTAGTGCTCCAACTTCTCTCCTCTCAATGTAGTATGAGCAGACTTTTAAGCACCAGATGCCCCAGACTCTGCCCAGTATGGTCCTCATGTCCCTTTATAGACCTTTACAAATCTCTTCACCCACAGAAGTATTCATCAGTGGTATCCCCTTTCATCACCAGTTTAAGGCCTCCTTCCTCCCCATTCCCCTCACTTTTCAATTTGTCTCCCTCTTCCCCTGTAGGCTCTTCTCTTTGTGAGATCACTGCTAGTCCTGGATTAGACCCTGATATATCATACACTCTATTTCCCTCCTCCTCCTCCTCCTCCCCTTCATGCACCCTAGGGTGATTTATGAATTATTTCAATTGGAATTTCATTTTCAATGTTCAGAAGTTCTGGGCTGTTTTCTTGTTAAGGTATTTTGCCCTGTTGTGTTCTTTTGAGAAACCTATGATGCTTAGGTTTTCTCCATGTATGCTGTCTTCAAAATCAGCAATTTTTGCTTACAAAATTAGCTTATTTTCTTTTAATACTTTTTGCTTCTCTTCTTCTAAGCCATTGATAATTCTATTTTTTTCGGTTCTATTTTATTTGCTGTACAAGTCACATATTCTATTCTTATAATTCTCACGTCTCTTTTGCACCTACTAAACAATAGTGTGTTGTAGTTCCATGTACTCCTCAAATTTCACAGGATCTTCTTTCTTATCAAATGCTGGATCATTTTTCTTTGTTTTACAGTGTTTATTTATAGATTCCTTACTACATCTGGGGGCCATATTTCCTTCATTTGTTGTTGTCTTTTCCCTTTTTATCTGTTTATGTTCAAGATCTTTGAGTTTTCTTCTTCCTGAAATCTTTGGTAATTTCAGTCTTTTTTCCCCTTTACTTTCCCCTTTACTCACTTATTTACTCCTTTTCCTTTGATTATTGTTTCACTGGGTCTGAACTCAAAACTTTTCAGCCTCCTTCCCCACAGGGCAATTCACAGTTCACCAGCCTAGGTGTCTGCCTCCCAACTGACTTTTGGGTGGTCAGAATTGACCCTAGCTGTTGCTTACACTCTTTCTCTCAGTCTTGGAGGACTACTAATCAGACCCTCCCCCAACCTCCCACCATATACATATACAGACAGCATCCTCTCCCAGTGTCCTCTCCTGCTCTCTTTTTGTTCAGGCACTGGGAGTTCAGAACTTTGCAGAGCTAATGCTACATGGTTATCTGCCCTGGCACTGGCTCTGCTGGCATTATGAGGTTTTCAGCGCAGCTCAGGCCCTGTTGGTGCTATAAAGCAGTCCACTCCTTGGGTACTCACAATTCAGAACTTTGCAATGCTGTTACTTCAAGGTTGTGGCCCCCAAGAGACTTTAACTCTTAATGAGTTATGGCCAGCTGTTACAGCCAGTTGTCCAAAGCCTTGAGCCATGGCACTAGAAAAAGAGATAGTGGACCCTCAGAGTGTGAGGGTGGGTTTTGTTGTAAGCCTGTTTCAAGTCCTTGGGCCAACTCATACAGGACAGAAAGTGGGGGAGTGGTGCTGAGTTAACTCAGTGTTAGTGAGTGTCAGCTCATAGCTTTTTTAACCTTCTTTTGGATTCTTAGAATCCTAGTTCATGGGCACAGCAGTTGTTTCATCTTTGGTGCATATTTTCTGTTTTGGAGAGGTAATACAGAGCAGAAAAAATGTCTAGCCCTCCATCTTATTGTGCAAGTTTCTCAGAAGTCTAAGGTCAGATATTCTGATTTAACCTACCATCAATAGAAGTAGACAAAAAATCCGATCTTATTCAAATTATTGCTAGTTCCAAATAACTTATCTACAATTTATAACAATAAATTTGATAAATATAACACCTCTGCCAAGGTATTGGAATAAGCCAAGGGATTAACCCTCTCAATTCAAGTTATCACAATACAATCCAAATTCTTCTCCCTTTCAAAACCAAAGTCTTTTAAAAAAATACTATTTCTACTTTCAGCTTGGACATAGAACTATATGAACAGTGTACCATAATGAACAGATGTGGTGTTTGATCTGGCTCACACATCCTTCTTTATATCTGGGCTGAGTCACTCTCCCCAATCTGTATAAGTGACAGGTCTCAATTTCCTGCCTTAGGTAGGGTGGCAACCATGCAACTAGAAGTGAACCTCTTGAAGGGTCTCAGGGGTAACTGTGATTTTGGCAAATACACTATTACTATTTGACACTGTAACTTTTGAAACCCCACACTATTTTTCCAGTTCATAAAAAAAAAATCTGTCACCACGATACTGTCTCTGAAACATGAATATTTACTTACTGATGAAGCAAGTACAAAGATATTAGAATTTATATTTAGAAGGCAAGACCAGATAAAATCAAAATGCAATGTAATGATGATAACTTTGGTCTCACTGTCCCAGAGTGAGTCCAGGTATATGAATCCTTCAGGGTTCTCAGGTACCCTGAGGAATTTTGCTGATCTTTCTATAATATTAGCTTTAGTCCCCATTCTTGTGTGTTCCCTCACTGTTAGCCACCAGTACTTAATGATTCAGTTCCATTTGAACAATTAACTTTTACAAAGATAAAAGCTAATTACTACTACACACATAGAGCAAGTATTTCTAAGAGTATTTTTACTCCACAGATATATAGCTTCAGACTTGCTCTTTCCAAGCCAGATACCTTCATCAGCTCATTCTTCTGTAATAACATCAAGGCTAAAAGCATTCCTTGCTAAGAGATTTGCTCAGGATAATTAGTATCATTTTTATTGTGCCACAGTTCCAGTTCCATGGCCAAAGTAGTAACTTTTGATTACCTAAATAGCAAATAAAGCCAGTTATAGAATGTTTATGTATAGTCCAAATTTCTCCAAGGTACTTTCTATTACAGAGCACCCTACCTTTCTGGAAATAGCCTTTTTAGCTTCTTTTATATGGGGCTTTCCTCCCTCTCCCAATTATATTCTTTCTCTGTTTAAAAAAAATGCTGTGCTTGACTAATTATCAAACAAGGTACATTTAGAACTTATCATGGAAGTCTCCAATCAATAAAAATCTTCTGGGGTCCTAGGAAGGTATAAGTATTGTCCTTTCACTTGTTTCCCTAGCACTATATAGAAGAGTCTCAAAATGTGGCACCATCTAACATAGTCCAAATGTACAGAGAAGGATCATAATTGTCCCCAGATATAGTCATAGAGAACCAACAAAGAGCATTTGACAAACTCTATCAAGGATTAATGTTTGCTCAGTACTCAATAAGGACCAAGTTTGTTTCTTAAAATGGCCTTCACCAACTCAAAGGTTAAAACACACACACACACACACGCAAATGAATTTTGCCTAGGAAGGAAACCTGGTCATCACAGAGCTTACCATATCACGTGGAGTTCAGTCCTAGGGTTGACTGGAATTTATTTATCTGAGTGAAAAATTGTATACTCTCCTTGCTAATATTTTATTGAAGTATTTTACATCAATATTCATTGGGAAATTAGTCTCTAATTCTCTTTCTCTATTTTGAATCTTTCTGATTAGGTAGTACAATATTTGTGTCATTAAAGGAATTTGGTAGGACTCCTTCTTTGCCTATTTTTCCAAATACTTTATACAGTATTGGAATTAATTGTTCTTTAAATGTTAGGTAGAACTCACTTGTAAATCCATCTGGTTCTAGGAATTTTTTCTTAGGGAGTTCATTGATGAGTTCTTCAATTTCTTTTTCTAAGATGAAGCTGTTTAAGTATTCTATTTCCTCTTTTATTATTCTGGACAAATTACAGTTTTTAAAATATTCATCCATTTCACTTAGTTTGTCAGATTTCTTGGCATATGATGAGGCAAAACACGTCCGAATTATTCTTTACTCTTGATTGGTGGTGAATTCACCCTTTTCATTTTTTATACTGGTAATTTGGTTTTCTTCTTTCTTTTTTTAAAATCAAATTAAACAAAGGTTTATCTGTTTTATTATTTTTCCCATAAGATCAGCTTTTAGTTTTACTTATTACTTCAATTGCTTCTTACTTTCAATTTTATTAATCTCTCCTTTGATTTTCCAGTATGTCTAATTTGATGTTTGAGGATTTTAATTTGTTCTTTCTCTAGTTTTTTTAGTTGCATGTCCATTTCATTCATCTGTTCTTTATTTTATTGAGGAAAGCATTTAGAGATATAAACTTTTCCCTAAATACTCTTTTGGCTGCAACCCACAAATTTTATTATGTTGTCTCATTATTGTCATTTTTTAATGAAATTATTGATTTTTTTCTATGATTTATTGTTTGACCCATCCATTCTTTAGGACTAGATTATTTAACTTCCAATTAATTTCTAATGTCTTTCCATGATCATTTATTAAGTATAATTCTTATAGTATCATGATCTGAAAGGAACTGTTTAACATTTCTGCCTTTCTGCACTTGATTGTGATGTTTTTATGGCCTAATAGTTGGTCAGTTTTTATGGCCTAGTATGGCCTAATAAATGGTCAGTTTTCATGTAGGTATTATGAACTGCTGAGAAAAAAAGGTATATTCCTTTCTCTTTCTATTCAGTTTTCTCCAGAGGTCTATCATTTCTAACTTTTCTAAAATTGTATTATCTTCCTTAACTTCTTTTTTATTTTTTGGTTAGATTTTTCTACTTCTGACAGGGGAAGGTTGAGGTCTCCCACTAGTATAGTTTTACCATCTATTTCCTCCTATAAATTAAAGGATTTAATTTCTCCTTTAGAAATTTGAATGCTATACCACTTGTTGCATATATATTTAGTATTTGTTACTTCATTGTCTATGGTCCCTTTTAGGAAGATGTAGTTTTCTTCCTTTTCTCTGTTAATTAGATCTATTTTTGATTTTACTTTGTCTAAGATCATAATTGCTACCCCTGGTTTCTTTGTTTGAGTTAAAGCATAATCGATTCTGGTCCAGCCCTTTGCTTTTACTCTGTGTGTCTGTCTGCTTCGGATATATTCCTTTTCAACAACATATTGTAACATTCTGTTTTTTAATCCATCCTGTGGCTTCCATTTTATGGGAGAGTTCATCCTATTCATATTCACAGTTCTGATTACTCTATAATTCCCTTCATCATACTTTTTCCCTGATTACTTTTCACTCTGTCCTTCCTCACCAGTGTTTTGCTTCTGACCACTGCCTCCCTCCATCTTCCCTCTCTTCTATCAGCTCCCTCCCACATTCTGCATTTCTTTTCCCCTTCTCCTCCTACTTTCCTATAGGGTAATATAGATATCTATATCCAGCTGGTTATGTATGATATTCCCTCTTTGAGCCAAATCTGATAAAAGGTTCAATGTTCACCCCCCTCCATTCTTTGCCTCTACTGCAATAGTTCTTTTGCTCCTCTTCATGTGATATAATTTACCCTATTTTGCCTCCCTCTTCTCCCAGTATAATCATTTTTTCACCCCTTGATTTTTTTATATCATCACTTCAAAGTCAACTTATACCCACATTCCCTGCCACGGACCTACTGCAGAGGCTGCCAATTGTGAATGTTGAGAGATTGTGAAAGAAGAATAGACATGAGCCAGGTGAAGAGTGTGAAGAACACCTCTCATATGTTAATCTGAGGGTCAAGGTTTAAATAGATTTTTACAGATAAGTGAGCAGGATTATTCCCATGAGAACATTCAAGCAAGCAAGGTTATTCCCATGAGAACAATTTTAGTTTACTTCTTATACTTCCTAATCTAGTTCCCCCAGCAAGACAATCTTCGGGTGCACATGCAAGGTCAGGATGTTCTCATCTTTCCATATCGAGTGGGATGGTGAGCCAATTTTCCTGATAATGTCAGCCCTCGTGTTAGTACAAGTCTCAAGTAAAACCTGGACAGTACCTCACATTCCGGACTCCATCGGTACCAGCCCTCTACAATCCCCCATCTATGTAAATATTCTTTTAAACTGCCTAATAGGAAAATGGTTCTTAAGAGTTACAAGTATCAACTTCCCATGGGGGGATGTAGAGAATTTAACCATACTGAACAACATGTTTTTGTGTTTCCTGTTTATTTTTTTATGCTTCTCTTGAGTCTTGAATTTGAAAATCAAATTTTCTGTTCAGCTCCAGTCTTTTCATCAGGAAAATTTTAAAGTCCCCTATCTCATGGGATCCACATTTTTTCCCCTGAAAGATTATTCTCAGTTTTTCTGGGCAGTTGATTTTTCATTGTACTCTAAGTTCTTTTGCTTTCCAGAATATCATATTCTAAGCTGTCTGATCATTTAATATAGAAGCTGCTAAATCCTATGTAATTCTGACTGTGGCTCCTTGATATTGAAGTATTTCTTTTTGGCTTTTTGCAATATTTTCTCCTTGACTTGAGAGTTCTGGAATTTGGCTGTAATACTTCTTGGAGTTTTCATTTTGGTATCACTGAAAGAGATCTTCTCCTAAAAGGAGGTGATCAGTGGATTCTTTTAATGGCTATTTTACCCTCTGATTCTAGGATATCCAGCAGTTCTCCTTAAAAGTTTCTTGAAAGATGCTGTCCAGCTTCAGAAAATTCTGGGAAAACTGATATGAACTGATGCTGAGTGAAGTGAACAGAACCAGGAGAATATTGTTCACAAAAACAGCCACAGTGTACAGTGACTGATTTAGATAGACTTAACCCTTCTCACTAATGCAGGGACCTAAAACAAGTCCAAAGGACTCATGATGGTAAATGTCATCCACATCCAGAGAAAGAAACATGGAGTTGGAATGCAGAGTGAAGCAGACTATTTTGTTTTGTTTTGCTTTGTTTTGTGTTTTCTTTCTCATGGTCACTCTTACTCATTATAATTTTTCTATGCAACAAGACTAATGTCAAAATGTGTTTAATAGGAATGTATGTGTGTGTAGAGCCATATCATATTGCATGTCATCTTGGTGAGGGAAGAGGAAGAGAGGAGGAGAAAATTTAAAACGTACAGAAGTGATTGTCGAAAACTAAAAGTAAATTAATATTTTTTTAAAAAGAAAAGAAGATGCTGTCTAGGCTCTTTTTTTATTGTAGCTTTCAGGTAGTCCAATAATTTGTAAATTATATCTCCTGGATCTATTTTCCAAGTCAGCTGTTTTTTTCAATGAAACATTTCAAGTTTTCTTCTCTTTTTTCATTCTTTGATTTTTTTTTTTTGATTCTTCATGTCTCATAGAGTCATTAACTTCCACTTGCCCAATTCTATTTTTTGAAGAATTATTTTCTTGAATTAGCTGTAATGGTAATTTAAGGTTAATGGTGGATGGGGGAGAAGAGTTAAAGATCTTCCCTGCCCATTAATAGGCCTCAATACCCTTTGTTAATTTCTATTGAGGTACTGGATCAGAGGGTCCTTCCCTCCAGCTCTGAAAAGTGTATAAATACTCTGAGGTGAGGTTTTGGGGGGGCTTACTCATTGAAAGTATTTGTTTGACCAGATAAGATTCTGGATAGCTACAAAGGAGCCCCTGGCTTTGAAAACCCAGATGTTGGTGTTTCTTTCTCTGGTAACTATGTATGTATTGCTTATGGTCAGATAGTTGGTCTTTGTTTCTCTGTATTTTCTCTGAAGATCAGAGTATTGCCTTTTTCCCCTGAAATAAGTGAATGATATACCTGCTTGATTAAAGTGATTGTTGACCCCTCAAAAGTTGCTTTCCTTTTAGAAAAGCAGATCTGAGAACCTGTACAGCAGACTCTCTGTGTATGCCAGGGTCCTTGCTGTTATATTAGCTTTTGTACCTCCTTTTCAATTTGGCCAATTCAAATTTTTTTAAAGACATTTTTCCTTAGTTACAGGTAAAAACAATTTTAGCATTCATTTTTACAACTTTAAATTCTCTCCCTTCCTCTCTCCCCACCCTTCCTTATTGAGAAGAGAAGCAATATTATGAAGGACCTTTCCTGCTGACCTTCTAAGTTATCTTTGGTGTCTGTGGGCTGAGGGATGTGGAAATTGCCTCTGCTGCCACTGATTTTGTCACCTCCAGGCTTACTCCTGGCTTGCTGGGCCCCAATCTGCATTAGCATAGCCTGTGCTGGAGTGTGATCCTCTCTTCAGATCTTTCCTGCTGACCTTCCAAGTTTTCTCCATCTAGAAAAAGGTTTCACTCCATCTTGTTGTGGGTTCTGCTGCTCTTGGATTTGTTTAGCATCACTGTTGATGAGTATTTGGAGGGGTTTGGGAAAGAGCTTTACTCCACCATCTTGACTCTGTCCTTTTCAATTCTACTTTTTAAAGAATTGTTTCCTGTTTCCAAGCTTTTTTCATGATTCTCTTGCATCACTTTCATTTTTTTCCCAGTTTTTCTTTTACCTCTCGTATTTGATCTTTAAAATCCTTTTTGAGTTCTCCTGAGAGGACTTTTTGGGCTTGAGACCAATTCATATTCCTCTTTGAGGCTTCACATATAGACATTTTGATATTGTCGACTACTTCTGAGTTCGTGTTTTGATCTTTCCTGTTGCCATAGTTGTTCTCTATGATCAGGGCTTTTTTGTATGTTTTCCTTTTTTTTGTTAATTTTCCAGCCTATTTCATGACTTTTAAAGTGGATCTCTACTCCTGGGAAACAGAGGCACTGTCCAGGCTTCTTGCACTAGCGGCCAGGAGCCTGATGACTGACTTTCTGTGCTGGGTCTTCCAGGGCTAGAGGCTTGCCCATTGAACTGGGGAGACCCAGCCTAGTTGTTCCTGTTGTGCCAGGGGTTCCAGACTGGCAGTTTGCTTACTGTGCTGGGGCTGCAGGCCTCACAGTTAACCATCGGCTTGATAAGGCAGGACGATGTGGCCTTAGTTGCTGATCTGTACTGTGGGTAAGAGCCTCTGGCTGCCTTGTCTGGACCCTGTCTGTGCTTGGCTCTGCTCTCCTGTTTACCTAAGTAAAACAGACCTTTCCTGAATCCTTCTAAGTTATCTTGCGCTGGAAAATTGTTTTATCCCATCTTCTTCTGGGTTCTGTTGCTCCAGAATTTTTTTAGAGGTTTGATATAATGTTGTTTTAAGGGAAACTGGGGAAAGCTCAGATATCTTCCTGGCTTTTCTCTACCATCTTGGCTCTAACTCAACTTCAGCATTTCTTAAAGCACAATAGTAACTCATCAAATCACATACTACAACTTGTTAAGCCATTCCCTCAAATGATGGGCATCCTCTCAATTTCCAGTTATTTTCTATTTTTTTAAAAAAAGAGCTACTATAAATATTTTTGTAAATATGGGTCCTTTTCCTTTGATGTCTTTGATGTCTTTTCCTTTGATTCAGATCTAGCAATGGTATTGTTGAGTTAAAAGTATGCATAGTTTTATAGCCCGTTGAGTTCCAAAGTGTTCTCTATAATGATTGAACCAATTCAAATCCCTAGGCATTAGTTTAGACCTATTTTTCCTTATCTCTTCCATCAGTTGCCATTTTATTTTTTGTTTGTGTTAGTCAATCTGATAGGTGTAAAGTGGTACTGCTAAATTGTTTTAATCTGCTTTTCTCTAGTTATTACTAACAGAGCACTTTTTCATAAGAAATTATATATTATAGGTTCGATTTTTTTCTTCTGAAATCTGCCTGTTTCTATCCTTTGAGCATTTATCAACTGGGTAATTGTTCTTGTTTTCATAAATTTGGCTCAGTTCTCTATATATTTGAGAAATGAGATCTGCATTAGGGATTAGATCTGTAAATATTTTTTCCCCAGTTTGCTGCTTTCCTTCTCATTTTCACTGCATTGGTTTTGTTTGTCCAAAACTTTTTTAATTTCACATAATCAAAATTATCCATTTACTCTCCTGTAATCTCCAGTTTGAATATGAATTATTCCCTTTTCACGGATCTGACAGGTAATTTTTTTCCATGCTCCTCTAATTTGCTTATAATATTACCCTTTATGTCTAAATCATGCGCCCATTTTGAGCTTCTCTTGGTACATGGTGTGAGATGTTGGTCTATGCTTCTGCTTTCCAGTTTTCCCAGCAGTTTTTGTCAAATAATGAGTTCTTGCTCCAGAACTTGGATATTTGGGCAAACACTATGTTATGGTGGTCATTTACTTCTCTATATTACGTATTTAATCTATTCCATCAATCAACCACTTTGTTTCTTCCTTTCTTTTTTCTTTCTTTTAGTTTAATAGTATTTTATTTTTCCCCAGTTCCATGTCAAGAAAATTTTCAGCATTCATTTTTACATGATTTTGATTTCCAAATTTTTCTCCCTCCCTTCCCCTCATCTTTCTTCCCCATCCCTCTTCTAAAAAGAGTAGGCAGATTGATATATTTTATGCTTGTGCTAGCATGTAAAAATATTTCCAGATTGGTCATAGTTGTAGAAAAAGAAACAGATCAAAAGGAAAAAAAAAACAAGAAAGAAGTGAAAAAAAATGTTTCAATCTGCAACCACTCTGTTTCTTAACCAGTGCCAGACTATGTTGATGATAAGCATTTTGTAATATAGTTTATCAGGTGAGAAATTAAGCTGACTTGGCATGGTGCTTACAAACTGGCTCTGTGTTCTAGCAGGGCTGTAGCACTTTACCTTCTCTCTCTGATCCTGCCCTTCCAAGTCTTTGCAGACCCACACTGAAAGAGCAGGCTTAATCACTGAGTGACTCCAAAGGAAAAATAAAATTAAGTTTCTTAAATCAGGAGGGAAAAGCTTAGTCTCAGTAGCAATCCCAGGGCATATGGGACTCTTCGTAAGAGACCTGGGGTCAACTAGAAGTCACGCCCTCATGCTCAGGTAAGAAATTCAGCTCTCCTGGGCAAAAATTCATCTAATTCCCTCAGTGGATAAAAGCAACTAACTGGAGTCTGAATAAAATTTTCCAGATCCCAGATTTTGTGTGTTCTAGCAGAACACACAAAAATTTCTCCAGAGGTCTCTGAACCATCAGTAACTCCCTTTAAGGTCCAGCCAAAGAATCTCATAATAAGGCAAGCAGTACAGGTCTGTGTGTTGAAATTGTATCATGTAATGGTCCCCAAAACTACCCCACCAATTAATATGGTAAGTAGCCAGTGTAAGGTGACAATATATAAGAAATAGGAACTAAGCATGTAAGGGAGCACACAGACATCACTTACCAAAATTGTCTTCTAAATTAAGGCCATACAACCAAATGTGATAAATTAAGAGAAGCCAGTTAAGGCCCAATAAATGGCCCTTGATAAGCACCTGACATGCTTAGTAAAACCAGAGAAACATTCTGCCAAGATATTCTGCATAATTAATTAAGAGAAAGCCACAGTCTTTTCTCTTGGAAAGAAAGAAATAAGCACCTACTATGTGCAAGGCACTGTGCTGAGTACTTTACAAATACTATCTCATTTGGTCCTCATAACAACCCTGAGGGGCAGATGATAGAATTATCTCCCTTTTGCAGGTGAGGAACCTGAAGCAAGCAGAAGATAAATGACTTGCTTATTGTGTCACAGCTAGTAAGGTCTGAGGCCAGAAATGAATTCAGGTCCTTCTGACTTTTTGTCTTGACTATATCACCTAGTTTCTATGAACTATAGAAGTAGGAACTGCTGGATTTATTCATAGCATATAATCATAGGTTTTTTTACATTGTTTTCAGTTGTAGGGGACACTAGGCAATTAAGATAAATTGGATGATAAATCCCAGAATGGGAGTGACAGGTTAGATCATAGGCAAGTCAAATCTAGAAGTTACGGCTTCAAAAATTGGGTTGAGCCAAGATAATCAAAGCCTGCTGAGGTGAACTAGGACAGAGTCTGGAGCTGTGGGTTACAATTAGCTAATCTGGATGAACAGGATGGTTCAGTTTCAAGCAGCAACAATGCACGATCCACTAACAGAATCTGTGTGAATGTGTGTCAGTGTGTGTGTGTGTGTGTGTGCATGTGTATGAGTGTGTATGTGTGTGTGAAAGAGAGACAGAGACATAGAGACAGAGATACAGAGTCAGAAACAGACAGAGATATACAAAGAGACAGACAAATCTTTTTGATTTGTTGGTAAGGTCATGGATATCCCTTGACCATTGATAGTCTTAGAGATGGGACTGTAGTGGTCTAAGATGAGAGAGTTATATTACACAATGGAGAAGTTATATTACATTCCTGGAAAGCCTAACTATTGACTTCATATCATGAGGATTTGCCTAGCCTGCTCTTTAGAGATAGTCCAGCACTAGTTATGTCAGATGTTAACTAAAAGACCCTTTTAGCCATTAAGGTTTATTATCAGAAATCAATTCCCAAGACCTGTTTTTGGTCTCTATCTTCACTGATTGAAGACTAATATATAAATGCTCTCACTTAAGTAGCTGTTACTGCTAGCTTGGATCCTGTTTTGCCTCCTGCTATGAATCAGGCTACAATCCTGAATAATTTACATAAGGCATGTAGTGTCCTGTTTTAGCTTCTCTTCAACTTATAGTTTCATTTATTCTTCCCTTCAGGTGTTTATAACCTGATTATTTAAAAGACCTGAAATACTACATAAGTACCATCATACAGAATCTAATGTCTCAGTATAAGCCCTTAAATGTACACATACGAGACAAGAGAGGAAACAGAAGTTTTCAAAAGGGAAGGAAGGCAAGTCTGACAGGGTGTCTTGCCTGTCATGCACAGGCCTGCTAGCATTCAGGATGAATGATTTCACTGTGTGTCTTAGCATGTTGAATAAAGAGAACAAATTAGACCTCAGGCCTACTTTTCAAATAACTTGGGAAGCCTCATTTACATTAATCTTAATTCACGTGGTAATTTCATAGGGGTTAAATATCTACTCAAAACAAAGGGAATGGAGAGCAAATTAAGCACAATACTTTTACATCAAATACTTATCAAACAGCAAATAACTAGGCATGAATGAGATATAACCTTGTAGAACAATTCTATTCAGGAAAGCTAACACTTTCAGGTCCCCATCGCTTGCCCCAGGCATCATTTAGAATCCCTCCCTCAATAAGTGAGTGAGCTTGAACTAATTAATATCTTGTGAGAAATATTTTCTAGAGTCTTCAGAATTGAAGAAAGCTGTCCTCCCAGTGGGTCAGACTTAAAAGAATGTCTCAAAATCCTATTCCTCTGGCTAATAGCCTCAGTATTTTTTTGTAAAATATGAGGTAAAGTTCTCAACTGAGAGAATAGAGGTGGGGAGGAAGAGCCATGGGAGTTTGAGGAGGGATGAAAAGGTTTGGAAGAACCTCTGTGGAGAGTGGGATAGTGAACAGATAAGGGAGCATAGTAGGATTGACAGTGAGGGTCTAGTTGAGGTTATATAACGTAAAGTTGTAGTGGACCCAGTCAGAATGGCTGTGGGATTTTCTCCACCTTCATTCAGCAATACATGTCTAGGAATGAAGACAACAGATGGTGAAAGTGATTTGAGGCTGAGGATCTGCTGGGCTTAATAAACAGTACTATAAGGGAGCTAGGGCTTGAGACTATTTCAAAGTTTCAAATATTTGAGTTTGTAAAGGAGAAAAGTAGCATAGGGAAGGTGACCCTGTGCCTAATGGACTGCCTGACAGAGCTGGTAACAGTGACACTAGGCTATCTGACCATAACCCCCTATTCGTTCACCTCTCCCTATGTCATACCTCTTTAATCTCATTGACAATATCAACTCATTTACCCCTTAGTACATTCTCAGGCCATCATCCCTGGCCTGACTTCACTTTCCTCTCTTTTAAACCTCAACTAAATAGTTAGCCATTTAAACTCTATGATATTCTTTCCTCTTGAATTCCTTGCCCTCTCTGCTCTTCTCATGTCAAATCTAGATTACTCTTAAGTCAACAAGCGTTTTTTAATCACTTTAATTATGTGTCAGGAACTATGTTAAGTTCTGGGAATATAAACAGAGGCAGAAAAAAACACAGTCTTTATCCTCAAGCAGTGTACATTCCAGTGGGGGAAGACAATACATAACTTACTACTTTAGCCAATTGGCATTCTCCCATGAACTAGAAATAGTTTTGCTAGCAGGCTATTTTCCAAATTACCTTGGCACTTGTAGCAGTCATTAGATGATAGATAGATAGATAGATAGATAGATAGATAGATAGATAGATAGATAGATAGATAGATAGATAGATAGATAGAAAGAAGAGATTTGTATGTGTATGTGTGTATATGTATAATCACCTTATTTTATTGTGTAGCACTGGGATGGAAGAAGTTATTTTAGTTTTTCATTTTCTCATTGAATTTCTTGGTCATTCTTCACTCTTGTGTGAACTTTGATGACATCAATAAACATTTAGAAAGTGCCTAATTTGGTTGATACATTGCTAAGCACTGGGGATAAAAAGAAAGGCAAAAAATGGTTACTGCTCTCAAGCAGCTCAAAATTGTATGAGAGATGACACACAAACGACTGTGTATAAGCAAGCCATACACCGGCTGAATAAGAGATAATTAACAGGGGAAAGGCACTAGAATTTGTGGAATCAGTAAAGGTTTCTTGTAAAAGATAGGATTTTAGCTGAGGTTTGAAGGAAGCCAGGGGAGATAGGAAGTGGCAATGAGGAGGGAGAATATAATGAATAATCAGGGAAAATACCCAGAGCCAAGAGTTGGGGTGTCTTGTTTGAGGAGTAGCAAAGGGTGTGGTGTCACTGGATTGAAAAGAAGAGAAGGGGAAGATAGAGTAAAGTGTAACTTGAATGGAAAATTTAGAGAGAAGGAGGCTAATTTATGAATAGTTTTAAATGCCAAATAGAGGATTTTATGGCTGATCCTGGAGGTGATAGGGAGACACTGGAATTTATTGAGTAGAGGGTTAACACGGTTGGTTGGACCTACCTTTCAGGAAAACCATTTTGGTGGATGAATGGAGGGTGAACTAGAGTGGAAAGAATATTGAAAAAAACAGGTCAACAGACTATTGAAATGATCCAGGTATAAGAAGATGAGGAGATGGAGTAGAAATGTGAATACGGCATATCTGAAACATGTTGGAAAAGTGAGATCCATTGGCTTTAGCAACAGATTAGATATTGGGTATGAGAGATAGAGGGCAATACCTAGATTGTGAGCCAGGGACCTGAGAAGATGATGGTGCCCTCAACAGTAACAGGAGAGAAGAGCCAGACTTTCTTTTGATCCTGCACCTTCCATCTCCCACTCCTCTTGTTCCCCTGGGAGAAGTGGCAAGGACCCAGACCAGGCCAACTTCCATCTGTGTCAGCACTAGGCAACTTAAACCTCCTGTGGCCAACCTTGATCTCCCAATCAATGGAGAATCTCCACTGCAAAGAAGATTAACTTTCTTTTTGACCTCAGTCATTCCATCTCCTGCTACACCTCTCCCTTGAGGAAAGAGGAGGAGTCAGTGGAGGTGGGGTTTCCTTTTCCTACTGTGCAGGTGTGACTTCCATCTCCAATCCACTGTTTCCTACCTAATTCTTCAGCCTTCAGAGAAAAGAGGAGTAATGAAACAAGGACTCTTGTCCTCTCCTTTATCTGACTGAGTACCTTCCATCTCATGCTGTTTGTTTCCATCTTGTCTCCAGTTTCCTTTGAGAGCAAAAGTGGTGCCTTATACTCAGTGACAAACATTCATATACCCCAGTCATAACATCCCAGGAATTCTGAACCACTGTAGGTTGTCATCCAAATCCCTTCCCCTACTACCACATTCCTTATTCTATCCTCCTCAGATTTCCAACTTCCTTTCAAACATCTTGAACTGTATTCCCAGTAGACATTTGAAACTCAACATGTCCAAAACTCATCAAGCCCAAAATTAAATCCTGCCCACCTCCTACCTTCAGTATTACTCTAGAGGACAACACTATCCTCCCAGTCCCTCAGGCTCACATACTAGGTATCAAACTTGTCTCTTCACTATACCCCCCCAATATCCAATTTGTTGTTAGGCATATCAATTTCACCTTTGCAGCATCTTTGTAATATGACTGCTTCTCTCCTGTGATGCAACCACCACTCTGGTGAAGGCTCTCATCAACTAGTGGTGGGTCTGCCTGTCTTAAGTCTCCTCACTCTAATCTATCCTTCATCCATACACCAAAGTAATTTTCCTAAAGCACAGGTTCAATGATGCAACCTCTCATCCCCTTCCTTTCCATTCTTTCTTCTTTCCTCCCTTCCTTCCTCCCTCCCTCCCAGTGGCAAGACACCATATTTCAGCTCCTGAAATTTTCTTGGCTTTCCTCATGTCCAGAATGCTCTTTCTCTTCATCACTGCTTCCTTCCTTCCTTTGCTTCAGGTCCTAATTAAAATTTTATCTTCTACAGGAAGCTGTCCTGAACTTCTTTTAATTCTAGTGACCTCTCTCTTAATTGTTTGCTATTTATCCTTTATACAGTTTAAACCAACATATTTGTTTGAAGATTCTCTCCCATTAGACTATGAACTCCTTGAGGGCAGTTACTTCCCTCTTTTAATATCCCCAGTACTTAGCATATTTAAAGAAAGTAGACTTCCTACATCACAAAGAGATCATAAAAATGGGAAAAGGACTTGCATGTATGAAAATATTTGCAGCAGCTCTTTTTGTGGTGACCAAGAATTGGAAGTTGAAGGGATTGTCCACCAATTGGGGAATGGCTGAACAAGTTGTGGCATATGAATGTAATGGAGTACAATTGTGTTATAAAAAATGATAAGCAGGTAGATTTCAGAAAAACCTGGGAAGACTTATATGAACTGATGATGAATGAAGTGAGCAGAACTAGAACATTGTACACAATAACAGCCAAATTGTGCGATGACTAACTTTCATAGACTTGGCAGTTCAAGGATTTAAGACAACTTCAAAAGATTCATGATGCAAAATGCTGTCCACATCCAGAGAAAGAACTGTGGAGTCTGAATGCAGATCAAAGCAACAAACCACAAGGAACCACAAAAAAGAAGTAAAAAGAAACAACAGAAGAAAACGAGATCAAATTTGCCACCCTTCTGCCAGCCTTCCCCTGGAGCCTAGTCATGCTGAGTGATTGGGATTGCAGGAAGGGTCACTCAGTGCCTCCTGAGGTGCTTTCTGGCACCAACTCCTAGTCTCCCCTTTCCCAACTGAGACAATCCTGAGTCAATACAGATCCAGATACCCAGGTCTGAATCGATATATGTAATGAATATACTAATAGATTTGATTTTCAGAATTGCCTTTTCCAGTCTGTGAATCACAATTAACAATAAAGCTTGAAATGATCAATCAAACTTTGACAACACTCACAATCATTGCCTGTGTACCTTAAGAGAAGCGAATCAAAGATTGTGGAACCTGTTCCCATCATAGAATTCTAGTTCTGTGCAGGTAGTCACAACATACCCCACCCCCAGAACTGTTGTATTGTGGGATTTGTAGGTTTCTCATGGGAAACCACTAAACAATTGTTTGTTATCCACCTTCTCCCCTCCCTTCCCACTTGTGATTTATGTATATAATTTCTGTCTTCACTTCAACAAGGTGGAATTCTGATAAGGAGAATTTGTGATTTGTAAATCTGTTCTTCATAATGAAATTAATTAATTAAATGACACTTTGTCTCTGGCCTGCAGTTCTGTCATTCTCAGGTTTGAGACTGGCTCAATAAAAGCCTGGTAACAGAAGCTTCCTAGATTTTTCTGAAACCATTCTTTTCATTATTTCTTATATCACAAATAGCATTTTATCATATGGCTAAGCTATTCTCCAATTTACGGTCATCTCCTTGATTTCCAATTATTTGCCATCACAAAAAGAGATATTATGAATAATTTTGTACATGTGGGCCCTTTCCTTTTTTTTTTTTTTGGTCTCCTTGGTGGTATAGACCTAGTAATGATATTGCTAGGTCAATAGGTAGGAAAAGAATGCTCTAAATCAGTAATAATTAGATAAATACAAATTAAAATACCTCTGAGGTGCCATCTCACATTGATCAGATTGGTCAAAGAGACTGAAAAGAAAAATGACACATACTAGAGGGAATGTGGCAAAACAGACACACTGTGAACTAGTCCAACCATTCTGTAGAGAAATTTGGAACTATGCCCAATGAGTTATTAAACTATGCATATATATGTGTGTGAGTATATATATATATATAAAGAGAAAGAGAGACAGAGAGAGAGAGAGAGAGAGAGAGAGAGAGAGAGAGATACACACTGTCTCATTAAGGTAAAATGTTCCAATGTTTTGTTGTTTTTCTAGTTGTTCATGCACAGTCTTGATTGTTCAGTGAACAATTCTAGGGAGTCACTCTTCATGAGAGACAGGGGTCAACATGTTTCTTGAGCCAAATTAACCCAATCATTACCTCCTCTAAGATTCTCACTTGAACCCAAAAGCCTTAGGAATATCAGCACATCCCAAATCACTGGCCCTACTTCCAGGCTGGCACTTGGAAACAATCACTGAGAGGAGCAGCTTCTATAGAAAGGAGTCCCACTACCATCCTCACCATTACCAACACCAATCATTGATCATCTGACAGTTACTTGGGTAATAATCCCCCAGTCTTTTGGAATCATAGCACCTCCTGCACCAGTCCAAAGATATAATCTAAAGAAGCAGCCCCTGTGAGGATGGAACCTAGCAATTGCTTTTACAAAGGCTACAGCCCCTACCTCTTCAGCCACCACAGCACTGAAGAACCAGGATAAAAAGTTCTTGCAACAAAAATGCTTGATACTGCCAAATAGATCAGCATCAGAAATTGATATTGTTTTATCAGTGGAAATTACATGAAATAAGATGCATTACCATCTGCTTTTCTGCTGTACCCTAAGGATCTTTGGACCTTTACATATTACTTTCAGCTGAAACTTTCTATATATATTTTCTCTGATACATGATCTCCATGGGAGACTGTATTGTTTGTTTATTTGTACCCCCAGGACTAAGCAGTGTTTCACATCTAGTAAGTGCTTCATAAAAGTTTTCATTTATTCATAACCCCATCTTATTTTGCATCAATAGAACAAATCTAATGGAGGAACCATGCTCATGACTTAGTGTTCCAAACCTAGATTTATGGCTTGTGGAGATAACACTTAAAGGGATTCCAAGCATTAAAAACACAAAAGACTATAAATATCAGTGGGTGGTTCCCTTCACAAGTCAAAATCCCAAAGGGATTTTATAGCTATTAGAACAGTCCTAATCAATATCTTCCTCTCATATTCTGCCCCACTAAAGTGTTCTGTGCCTCTGTAGTAGCAAGCACCCTAGCACACACAGGATTGCCCATTAGCACAGGTTCTTTGATCTGCCTTGCTAAAGGAAAGACAACTTTTAAAGGCGTCAACAATCGTACTTTAATTACGTTCACTAATTCAGGGGAAAGGTCAGCACCCTGAACATGGAGAAAATACAGAGAAATCAGCACAAAGATCAACAGACAGGGTTTCTATGGTCTGAACAAAGTAATGCAACCACCTACATACACCAACAGACCAAGAGAGCACAAACCTCTGAGTAGGCAGGGGGCTATTGCTACTCAGAGTCCTGTCCAGGGAATCAAAAGGTCTTTCTCATAAGCAAATCCCCAAAGCAAAATGTCAACTTCCCAGAATATATAACAAAGACTTGGCTCCTGATTGACTCAGAATCAAAAGGCACAAAACCTACATGACTCAGCACAACAGTGAATTATCAGGGTTCAAAGGAGATCAATCCCTCAGATGCTCACAATTTAGCCTGAACCTAGGAAACTGAACTCCAAAAAGCCAACAACAAAAATCCCATCTTGCTTGGGCTTACAGACTCCCTACAGCTCTTTCAGATATTTGTATTTCAGGTGAATGGTTGTTATTCCAGTTTTTCACCCTGTGCCTGTTCATGTATAACTTGGTAATTTTATCAGGAATGGAACATTGGGATTTCATACCAGGCAGAGATGGGGGTTTTGGCCTTAGTATACTGTCAATTTATATTTTTCCATGTGAAATTTCTATCCTATTTACAAACTGGAGTGTGGGCTGAGAGTTAATTAATTAATGAGATTGTACATTTTATTAATTTATGAAGAAATATCAGAATATAAGCCTTGGTTAAAATAGAGTCTAGGATACGAATGAATAAAAAAATGAAACCATAGTGACTAAAGAAGAGATAAATTTGGTGTTGACACCAACTTATTACAAGCTAAACATGAAGTGGCAATTCCAAATCTGCTACAAATGGATTTTCAATATATAGTTTCATTCTATGCCTAATTTCCAAAACCACTTCTATGAAGCTGCTATGAGAGAGAAAGACCAACATTTTAGCTTCTTTTTTCTAAATTGCTAGTTCTTAGTCCATTTGTCTTTTTTTCTTTCAACATACACAAACATCTTTTTAGAGAACAAAGACTCAAAAATTGAAACTTAGAATTAAAGAAGAATACTTATTTCTCAAGTAGAGGCTGTGGTTATGAACATCTGCCTTTCAAAAAATATTTGCCATTGAGTTCTGAGTTCTTTCAGAAATAGATATATAATATGTATGTATGTATGTATGTATGTATGTATGTATGTATGTACGTATGTATGTACATATATTTAGTCAGTGGCTCTCTTGAGTGTCAAAGACCCCTCATGGAACTCACTCATTGCTGATATGCCCTTTGAGGTATAGCTAAGTCAGGGTTAAAGGAGAAATAAGGGAGAAATTAGGAAGTCAGGCAGAAAGTGGGGGTCTAGGAAGAAGACAGCTATAAATACAATAAAGCAGAAAGCAGGAGGATTACTGCTGTTTGGATACGTCAGAAAGTAAAATGTTTGCTTTTCTCTCTGAGTAGGTCACGATTGATTTCAGTAGTGGCAGCTATCTCTGGGTTCAGCTAAAGTTTCCTTTGCAAAGGATCAGTGATATGTCAAGCAGCCCTGGGCATCAGAAGTCCTCCTGAGTGGCTACTTGTTGTGCTACTCCATTGTCTGGTTCCTCTGTGAAAAAGAAAAGTTCTAGTATATTTAATCAGTTAGCACAAGCATTACAGAGTTCATGTCCACACCTCTTAATAATAAAAATGAGGAGCAGGCAAAAAAAGTTACTTTGCATGAAATGAATCCAAAAAAGCATGAGGTGCAGTCCTGCTATCAGAATAAGCAAACATAAATATTAAAAACATAAAAAAACCAAGAAAATTACATTATGCTAGAAGGAATCATAAACAACAAACCAGTAATCAATATTTTACTCATATGCTCTAAATGCTGTATCATCTTTTCATAAAAGAAATATTAACTGAAGAGATAAGATTTCAATGTCTCTCTTTTGCTGTTGGATTAGTCTGATAGATAAACAAAAAGGAAAAACAGAACTAAACAAATTGCTAGGAATGCCAGAGGTAAAACACTTGCGATTTCTTCTAAATGGGAGTGCAAAAGAATACATGTATTTCTCAGACCCAAATGGTCTGCAAAAATTGACTAGGTCATGGAGATATTACTGAGAAATTATTGGAATGTTGACAATAATAATACAATAATAATGGCTAATATGATAACTATTATGCAGTAGCAATAATACAATATGTTATAATAATATAATACAATAGAAAAAGTACAATAAAACTAGCATTTTTATAGTAACTAATATTATTTCATTTGAGTCTCACAACTATGTCATACAAAAAGTTCGAGAGAAGTAGTTTCTTCATAATTAATCATTTTATTAATTATTGCTAGTGGATAATTAATAAAAAGGGATCAGTGGCACTCTCAAATGCCAGTGATCCCTCATGGAACCCACTCAATGCTTATATGCCCTTGGAAGAGTGGAAGAATCCCTGAGGGTGGAAATCAACTCTGGTTGGTTAACAAGTAATAAGAGAATGAATATTACAATGATAGGTGGGTTTATTCTAATGAGCATCTGAGGAAAGGTGATTCTGATCCTTCAGTCTTGAACAAAGAGACTAATCTCTTTCCAGAGCACCGCTGCCTAGGGTAATCTAGACAAAAGGGGAATCCACTTCCACTAAGACTTTTCTGTCCAAAGCCCAATGGGCTGTAATCCACAAATTCACCTAACCTAAAATTTCTTTACCTTTTAATCAGATCCAAACTTTTCCAGTTGGGTATGTCTTGCCTAATATTTCATCTCATAATCAGTCCTGCACTTCAAAGGCTATCTGAACAGCCTATAGAGGTTCATTTCTAAATGAGAAAAAGGAAGGGAAAAAACTTTAGTCCTAACTCAATAATTGGCTACTAATACAGCAGAGAAATAATCATTTCTTTCACAATAATCTGATGAGGTAGGTATTATTATTTTACAGATGAGAAAACTCAAAGAAAAGAAAACAGAGGTTAAGTGATTTACCCAGGGCCACACAGCTATTAAGTGTCTGAAGCTGGATTTTAACTCAGGTCTTCTTGACTTCAGAGATTGGAGGTCTTGAACAGACTGAGATATAAGTTGAGGTGGACTGAAAGGTAATGATAAGGCAATATCAGTTTCTAATTATAGAAATGGAACATTTATGGGGAACAGTGGTGTTAGTGTTTGACAACCCTTAGGTAAAGTTAGGTAGAGTGAAAGAGTAAGTCAAGGAATTTAGAGTACCCTAGTAGGATTTGGAGAATATTTGGAGAGAATTTAGAGTATCCTAGTAGGATTTGGAGAGGGAAAAAGAGTGATCTAGGTGCTGAATTATTTCAGAAAGGAAAGAGTGGAAAATTTTGACTGACTGGACTCCAAAGCAGAAAAGGTTGCTAAATGATGGAGGCACAGTGGAATCTAGAAGTTATAGTGGGGATCAAAGACTATTCTGATACCTCCGCCAGAACCAGTGTACCAAGGGGCACGAGAGAAGATATAGCCAGTGCTTGAGAGAAGAGCAATGCAGGGTGGTTGAGGGGAGCCAGATCATGGTAAGAGCTAATAGATAGAAGAAATGACAGAGAAAGAGGTCCAAAATGAAGGGAAGTTTTTCACTGTGGAAAGAAAACTTCAGAAAACACAGTGGAATGGATAGGAATATTTGGAGTAGAGGTCAGGATGAGCAAAATGGAGATGAGAGGAGTAGGTAGCCTTGAATAGTTTTCTTTCTAATGACCAACAACTGATTTCATAGAAGAATAGATAGAAAAGTAAAAGAAGCCATATGGATCATAGTGGGTAGCAGATGAATATTCAAGCTTATTGTCACTAAGGGTTATTGCAGAAGTCACTGGGCTAGATCTGGATCTTAATTCAACTCATCTTGCAAAAATACCTTCTCCTGCTTTTCCTCTCAGGTGAACAGTGGAAGAGACAGGAAAATAGAAGATGGCAACTGAAGAGGGTATGGTTGGGTGATAGTAATAATAGTTACTGTTACATACCACATACTGTACTAAGCACTTTTATTGTCTTTTTTGATCCTTACAACAACCTTAAGACATAGATTCTATTATTCCCATTTTTCAGTTGAGGAAACTCAGGCAATTAGAAGTTGTGAGTCAGCTGGTAAGTGTCTGAAGCTAGATTTGAACTCAGATATTCTTGACACCAAGTCCAGTGCTATATCAACTATGCCACCAAGCTGCCTATAATGGTCAGTGGCATTTATGGACTTAGATTTGAGTTCAGCTTGGTTGGACATGCAGTTGCTCTTATGTTTCCTCCAAAGTGCTTCTCCTCAACTCCACCTCCATCCCGTCTTTCAGCCTGGGACTTTTATTTTTATTTTGCACTTAGAAAACTGAAAACATTCAACAGGAGCTCCCACTTCTCTCCTCCTCATCTCAAAAATCTTTGACTTTATCCTCCCCTCTTTCTTCCTTTCACCTCAGTTTCTGACAATGAGAGATTGAAATAGTGCAAACAAATGTAAAAAGACAGAAATAGAGAAGAGGAAAGTTAAATCAGAGTAGCAACAAAGGTCTTAAAACACACCGAGTTTTTGAGGATTTGGAGGTCTTAATGAAGGCAAAGAACAGGCTGAAGCAGGGGTGGGGAATCTTAGCTTGGCTCTTTGACTGATGTGAAGTTTGGATTCAGTCAAAGGGACACACTTGAGAACCTAGAGGGCCACATGCGGCCTTGAGGCTACAGATTCCCCAACCCTGAGGGATGAATTGAAGGTAGAATAAGATGAGGTGATAAGGCAGTATCTGTTTCTAATTTTAGAAGTGGAACACTTGTGGGTAATGTGAAATCAGTTAGATTAAGTAATGGGACAGTCGAGATGAAATCTTTTTCTCCTTTCCAAGGCCAGACTTTCTATATATGTCCTTAATCCCATTCTCTCTTTTTCAGTAGATTGCAACATCAGTCACCCTCACCCTCCTATCATGCTTTCTAGAATTTTCAACTTCTTATTCTCTAGCTTACTCCTTCAAAAATGTTTAAATCTCCCCTATACCTAAAAAATTCCTTTATACTACACTCTATTACCATTTGTTGAAGCTACTATCTCTTGTATTTCTCCTCCATTTCTCAGACAAACTTCTCAAGAGAAAAAAACAACTATTTACACTCATTGCCTCCACATAATAGCTAATAATAGCTAACATTAATATAACATTTATTATGTGCCAGGGACTGTACTAAGTGCTTTATGGTTATCTCATTTAATCCTCATGATAACTTGGAGAGGTAGGTGCTATTATTATACCCATTTTATAGATGAGAAAACTGGGATAAACAGAGGTTAAGTGATATGCCTTAAGTGACAGAGCCACATAGCTAGTGTAAGTGTCTAAGCAAAATTTTAACTTAGTTCTTCTTTACTCCAGACCTGGAGCTCTGTTACCACTAGAGGCATCACTTAGGTGCCTCTAGTACTAAATAAAAAGTCCTAAATAAACATTAACCTGTTCACTTCACCTAGAGCCTGTTGTAGAATGTGTAAACTAGTTCTGGAGAATTAAATAAAAAATTCAGACTCAGCAAAATTTGGCACCCTTTCTCTTTGTATGATCTCATGCCCATTTAGGCAAGTGAAAGTTTCTCAAAGTCTAGCTAAGTCTATCAAAAACAGCCCCCTATCTCTATGTGAATAAGCCCAAGGACATTTATGGGATAAATCAGGCTCTCTTCCCACTTCTTTTCTCTCTCTTTTAAATACCTACAGTGCTCAAAAATCCCAAAGTATAGTTCTCAAAAATAAAGTAACAAAGAATAGCTTGCTTGCCTATCTGTCATTAACCTGGAACCACTGAAAAGTAAGGGAACATCTCTAACATATATCAGAGATGGTATTTTTCCTGTACAAGAGGGCAAGAGTTGTCAGGCTCCAAATCCACACATGAACTTTAGAGAACTGGAGTATCCTTTCCCTCACCAGTTATCTATAATGACTATATTTTAAGAAATCTTATTTGGACAGGTACATGGTTTTTCTCCTTTTCTGTTTTTGTAGAGGTTTTTGACACCAAATGCAGAAATTGCAACGCATTGAAGACCATTAACTCATATTGAGCATCAAATAAATTGAAACACCCAAATCTTATTAAACTCAACCATGATTTAGCCAAATCTTACATTGTACTCTACTAAAAATAACTGATTTTTTGATATATTGTGTAAAGCTCTTTGCTTATCCTTAATACATTTTATCTTAGTACATTTAATCCATCTTTTGAGCCTCAAGAGATATGTCAGAATTCCAAAAGTCACCAAACATGTTAGCAAGTCTTTTCCAGTTTTGCATCATCTGTGTAACTGATAAATATGCGATTTATGACAATTGAAGTCCCCTATAAGAAATTAACTATTTCAGTTGAAGAACCACTTACTTCAGGAAGTATTTTATGGTACCCACAGTTATTAACGCCCTCCTCTCTAAAGTTGCCTTCTATCTACTCCACATTTGTACATATCCTGATGTAGTTTCTTAAGAACTTTTTTTAACTTCTTTTAATATTCCCAGCACTAAGAAGATGGCAGAGTAGAAAGACACACATATGCTAGCTCCAAACTCACAGCCCATAAATTACCTGTAAAGAAGAACTCCCAAAAAATTCTGGGGCAGCAGAAGCCACAGAACAACAAAGCAGACAAGATTTCTGTTCCAGAGAGACCTGAAAAACTGACCTGAAGGGTCCATTGCACACCGGACCAGGAGCAGAGCCCAGCCCTGCCTTGGCCACGCAGCACCAAGAGGAGCAGATCCCAGGAGGCTCCAGGGATGGAATCCAGCAGTTGCGCAGATCCCTCCACCCACAGGTGACAAGGGTCAGTGAGAGGGTCTCTTTGGCTGGTCGAGAGGGGAGTGGGGTGGCCCCATGGCTCAGGCACCCTCAGGAGGCAGCAACGGGGCGGGGGGAGGGGGGCGTTGGTGGACAGGGGCTCCCAAAGCAGGCAGGAGCTCAGATCCATTGTTGAAGGTCTCCTAGTAAACCCCCTGAGGGAACTGAGCCCTGTGTGGTGGCCCTGCCCCCACCTGAGCAGCTGAACTTAATCTCACACTGAATAGCAGCCCTGCCTCCACCAAAAGCCCTGAGGTTGGGAAGCAGCATTTGCATCTCAGACCCCAAGCACTGGCTGGGCAGATCTGGAGGCAAGGTGGGGGTGGAGAGGAAGCTCAGAAGTCAAGTCACTGGCTGGGAAAATGCCCAGAAAAGGGAAAAAAAATAAGACCATAAAAGGTTACTTTCTGGGTGAACAGATATCTCCTCCCATCCTTTCTGATGAGGAAGAAAAATGCTTACCATCTGGGAAAGACATAGAAATCAAGGCTTCTGTATCCCAAACATCCAAAAGAAATATTCAATGGGCTCAGGCCATGGAAGAGCTCACAAAGGATTTTGAAAATCAAATTAGAGAGGTGGAGGAAAAACTGGGAAGAGAAACGAGAGAGATGTAAGAAAAGCATGAAAAGCAGGTCAACACCTTGCTAAAGGAGACCCAAAAAAATGCTGAAGAAAATAACACCTTGAAAAATAGGCTAACTCAACTGGCAAAAGAGGTTCAAAAAGCCAATGAGGAGAACAATGCTTTCAAAAGCAGAATTAGCCAAATGGAAAAGGAGATTCAAAAGCTCACTGAAGAAAATAGTTCTTTCAAAATTAGAATGGAACACATGGAGGCTAATGACTTTATGAGAAACCAAGAAATCACAAAACAAAACCAAAAGAATGAAAAAATGGAAGATAATGTGAAATATCTCATTGGAGAAACAACTGACCTGGAAAATAGATCCAGGAGAGACAATTTAAAAATTATGGGACTACCTGAAAGCCATGATCAAAAAAAGAGCCTAGATATCATCTTTCATGAAATTATCAAGGAAAACTGCCCTGAGATTCTAGAACCAGAGGGCAAAATAAGTATTCAAGGAATCCACAATCACCGCCTGAAAGAGATCCAAAAAGAGAAACTCCTAGGAACATTGTGGCCAAATTCCAGAGTTCCCTGGTCAAGGAGAAAATATTGCAAGTATTCAAGTACTGTGGAAATACAATCAGGATAACACAAGATCTAGCAGCTTCTACATTAAGGGATCAAAGGGCGTGGAATAGGATATTCCAGAAGTCAAAGGAACTAGGACTAAAACCAAGAATCACCTACCTAGCAAAACTGAGTATAATACTTCAGGGGAAAAAAATTGGTCTTTCAATGAAATAGAGGACTTTCAAGCATTCTTGATGAAAAGACCAGAGCTGAAAAGAAAATTTGACCTTCAAACACAAGAATGAAGAGAAGCATGAAAAGGTAAACAGCAAAGACAAGTCATAAGGGACTTACTAAAGTTAAATTGTTCACATTCCTACATGGAAAGACAATATTTGTAACTCTTGAAACTTTTCAGTATCTGGGTAGTGGATGGGATTACATACACACACACACACACACACACACACACACACACACACACAGCACAGAGCACAGAGCACAGAGTGAATTGAATAGGATGGGACCATATCTTTAAAAAAATGAAAATAAGCAGTGAGAGAGAAATATACTGGGAGGAGAAAGGGAGAAATGGTATGGGGCAAATTATCTCTCATAAAAGAGGCAAGCAAAAGACTCTTCAGTGGAGGGGAAAAAAGGGGAGGTGAGAGAAAAACATGAAGTTTACTCTCATCACATTCCACTAAAGGAAGGAATAAAATGAACACTCATTTTGGTATGAAAACCTACCTTACAATACAGGAAAGTGGGGGAGAATGGGGATAAGCAGGGGGGAGGGGGGAGGATGGAAGGGAGGGCAGTGGGAGGAGGGAGCAATTTGAAGTCAACACTCTTGGGGAGGGACAGGATCCAAAGAGAGAACAGAAGCAATGGAGGGCAGGATAGGATGGAGGGAAATATAGTTAGTCTTACCCAACATGACTATTATGGAAGTCATTTGCAAAACTACACAGATATGGCCTATATTGAATTGCTTGCTTCCCAAAGGGAATGGGTGGGGTGGGAGGGATGAAGAGAAGTTGGGAGTCAAAGTTTTAGGAACAACTGTCGAGTATTGTTCTTACTACTAGGAAATAAGAAATACAGGTAATGGGGTATAGAAAGTTATCTGGCCCTATGAGACAAAAGAGAAGATGGGGACAAGGGAAGGGAGGGATGTTAGAAGAGAGGGCAGATTGGTGAAAGGGGCGATTAGAATGCTTGGCGTTTTGGGGTGGGGGAGGGGACAAATGGGGAGAAAATTTGGAACCCAAAATTTTGTGAAAATGAATGTTAAAAGTTAAATAAATTAATTTAAAAAAAAAAACAAAAAAAAAGATTTCATTTTACATTTATCAGATGGGCTAAAATGGTTGAAGGAGAAAACTATAAATGTTGGAGGGGATTTGGAAAAACTGGAACACATTCATTATTGGTGGAATTGTGAACTGATCTAACCATTTTGGAGAGTCATATGGAAATAAGCCCAAGGAGTTATTAAACTGCCCCTTTGACCCAGCAGTAGATCTATTTACTAGATTTATTTCCAAAGAGGATTAGGGAAAAAGGTAAAGAACTTAAATGTTCTATAATATTCATAGCAGTCTTCTTCGTGGTAGTAAAGAAGTTGAAATTGCAGGGATGTCCATCAACTGGAATGGCTGAACAAGTTGTAGGATATGATTATGACAAAATGCTACTGGGCTATGAGAAATGATGAGTTTGAGCACCTTAGAAAAACATGGATAGACTTGCAAGAAATAAAAAATGAAATGAGCAGAAGCAAGAGATCATTGTATACAATAACAGCAATACTGTTTTAAGAACAACTTTAAGCAACTTTAAATCATTTTGAGTATTATAAACTATCAAATTAACTACAAAGGACATATGAAGGAAGATATTATCAGTGTCCAGAGAAAGAACTGAGAAATTGAAGTATGTGTAGAATGATTTTACACACACACACACACACACACACACACACACACACACACACACACACACACATTTGTGTCTAATGCCTTAGCCATCTCTAGGATGGGGGTGGGGGGTGGTCAGGGAAGAAAAAAAAATTTAAAAATTTATATGATAACTTCATTATATATTTTAAAATAGCAAATTGTACATAATTTGCAGTTTTACTTGCAAGCATCTTTTTTTATTATACTATACTATGGAAATGTTCATTTTATTCCATAAATTTAAAATAAGATAAATGAAAATTAAAAAATCAGATCTGAGCAAGTGGAAACTGATGACTCCACAAAACATTGTAGTGTCAATGCAATACTCACAGAGCCCATGGCACCCATGAATATCATGGTGCAATTCAGAATCACGAAATACCACAGACTCTCCACATGGAAGGCAGAACCAAAACATTTATTTATACCCAAATCCATCACAGCAACAAATATGTATATACAACAACAATGCAGAGGAATACATCATCCCCAAGCCTTACCCCTGCTAGGTTTCCCATAAACCAGGTCCATTACACTCATCACAAGCAGGATCTCTTAAACAAAATCACAAAAAGTTACAAAATCACTCATGCTACCCAGGAGCCTGTATCCTTCCTAGCTCTGACTGCTCTCAAGACTAACTTCCTCTCAGCTCTGCCCTAGCTCTGTCTCTTCCAATTCCACTCATTCAGTAAACTCCTCCCACCATAGGCTTCATGTGACTTAATAGGCTTATTAATGAATAGGAAAGATTTTCCAATTCAAATTACCATTACAAACATTAAGAAGCAATAAAAGAAAATCAAAAGTATGAAAAAATACAAGAAAAATGTGAAATGTTTCACTAGAAAAACAATTGACCTAGAAGGAGAGATAATTTATGAATTATTGGACTACCTGAAAGCAATAATTAAAAAAAGAGCCTAGACATTACCTTTCAAGAAATTATCAAGGAAAACAACCCTGCTACTCTAGAATTGGAAGATAAAGTAGAAAATGAAAAAATCCACTGATCACCTCCTGAAAGGTCCCAAAATGAAAATTCCCAAGATTATTATAGTCAAATTCCAGAGTTTGCTGGTCAAAAAGAAAATAGTACAAGCAACCAGAAAGATACAATTCAAATATTGTGGAGCCATAGTCAGTATAACATTTAAAAGATTCTACATTAAAGGATTAGAGGTATTGGAATATGATGTTCCAGAGAGCAAAGGAGCTAGAAGAAGGAGGAAGGGAGAGGTAGAATGCATTTAATTAATAGTGAGTTACAGTATTTTTTCATGTGACTATAAATTGCTTTGATTTTTGACCAATTATCAATTGGGGAATAGCTCTTGTTTTTATAATCTTTTTTATAAATTTGACTCAATTTTCTATATATTTGAGAAATGAGGTCTTTATCAGAAAAACATACTATAAAATTTTTCAGTTATGAATACTAATAGTATTTCCTCTATTCTATCCCTCCCTGCCATTCATCTCATTCTCTCCTTTTACCCAATCTGTCCTTGAAAATATCTTCCTTCTGACTACTACCTCCCACAATCTACTCTCCTTTCCATAACCCAACCTTCTCCTCTTACTTTCCTATAGAGTAAGATAGATTTCTTCACCTACCTTAGCATATATGGTATTCACTCTTTAAGTTAATTCCAATGAGAGTAAGATCAAGCCTGCCTCCCCCATTTTCCCCTCCACTGTAAGTTATTTCATGCCTCTTCTATGTGAGATAATTTATCTCATTCTACTTCTCCCTTCCCCCTTCTCCCAGTGCATTCTTCTTTCTCACCCCTTAATTTTTTTTAGATAATCATTCTATTAGATTCAACTCACACCTGTGCCCTCTATGTATAGTTGTTCTAACTGCCTTAATAGTGAAAAAGTTCTTAGGAATGACAAGTATCCTCTTCCCATGCAGGAATGTAAACTGTCCCTTATGATTTCTTTCTTCTGTTTATCTTTTTATCCTTTTCTTGAGGCTTGCACTGCTAACAGCCAGGAAGTTAGAATAGCAAGAACCCAGTCAGATTTATGTAAGAATAAACTGACCAGATTTATTAGAACCAGAAGGAGAAATGAAAATAGAATCCACCGATCATCTCCTGCAAGAAATTCAAAACTGAAAATTCCTGTTATAGCCTAAACTCATAACTTCCATGTCAAAGAACAAAAATACCGCCAACAGCCGGGAAGTTAGCAAGAACCCACAGTCAGATTCATGTGCCACAACTACAAGGAGAGAAAACCTTGGAATACAATTGTTTAAAAGGCACATGATAAAGGTGTACAATTAAGTATAATTTACCCTTCAAAACTGAAGGAGAAAACTTCAAAACTGGGAGAGGGGGGAAGACCTTAAATAAAATATTTTTAAGCATTCATGCTAAAAAGAAATCCAAACACAAGTCAAAAGAAATGCAGAAAGGTGCATACATCTGAGCAATTGTAACAGGTTTAATAATGGTGCTTCATTTACATGAGCAGAGGAAGCAAGTGTTCCTTTAGAGCCACACTATACACAAGGGTCCTAGGCAGAGTAAAGTGTTAACACAGGGCCACAGTGTTTTTGTAAGTTTCAGGAGAGGAAAGACAAAGGAGGATAAGGGATAGGCAGGCAGGCAGGCAGAATAGATTTATTAAGTATTTATTATGGACCAAGCACTCTTCTAAGTGTTTTATAAATATTATCTCATTTGTTCCTCACAACTGTTATAGGAGCTAGGTACTAGATTATCCCCATTTTACAGTTGAGGAACTCAGGCAAACAGAAGTTAAGTGACTTGCCCAGGGTCACAGAGCTAGTAAGTGTCTAAAGCTAGATTTAAACTCAGGTCTTCCTGACTCTAGATTCAGTGCTCTACTATTTCATATAATTAGTATGTAAGGGAAGAGTCTACAAACATGGAAAAAGGAGTGGAGGGGGTAGGCCCTTCATAAACCCCAGACTTAGCTGAAAATGGTAAAGGACAGTTGACATATGAATTTGATGTAAGACATAAAATCCAAAAGGGAAACAGGCAGGTACAAGATAAAAAGGAGAAAGAGGGTTAAGAGACAAGGGGGGGAGGGGGGAGGAGCCAAGATGGCAGAGTAGAAAGATACACATATGCTAGCTCCAAACCCACAGCCCATAAATTACCTGTAAAGAAGAACTCCCAACAAATTCTGGAGCAGCAGAAGCCACAAAACAAAGAAGCAGATGAGATTTCTGTTCCAGAGAGACCTGAAAAACTGGCCCAAAAAGTCCCTCGAGCACTGGACCCAGAGTAGAGCCCAGCCCTGCCTTGGCCACGCAGCACCAAGAGGAGCAGATCCCAGCAGGCTCCAGGGACAGAATCTCCAGCGGCCATGCAGGTCCCTCCACCCACAGACACCAAAGGTCAGTGAGAGGGGCTTTTCAGTTGGTGGAGAGGGGAGTGGGGTGCCCCCATAACTCAGGCCCCCTTGGGAAGCAGCAGTGGAGGCGGCAGCAGATGGGGGCTCCCAGAGCAGGCAGGAGCTCAGATCCATTGTTGAAGGTCTCCTAGTAAACCCCCTGAGGGAACTGAGCCCTGTGTGGTGGCCCTGCCTCCACCTGAGAACCTGAACTTAATTTCACACTGAATAGCAGCCCCCCCTCATCAAAGCCCTAAGGCTGGGAAGCAGCATTTGAATCTCAGACCCCAAGCACTGGCTGGGCAGATCTGGAGGCAAGGTGGGGGTGGAGAGGAAGCTCAGAAGTCAAGTCACTGGCTGGGAAAATGCCCAGAAAAGGGAAAAAAAATAAGACCATAGAAGGTTACTTTCTGGGTGAACAGATATCTCCTCCCTTCCTTTCTGATGAGGAAGAACAATGCTTACCATCTGGGAAAAACATAGAAATCAAGGCTTCTGTATCCCAAACAGACAAAATAAATATTCAATGGGCTCAGGTCATGGAAGAGCTCAAAAAGGATTTTGAAAATCAAGTTAGAGAGGTGGAGGAAAAACTGGGAAGAGAAATGAGAGAGATGCAAGAAAAGCATGAAAAGCAGGTCAACACTTTCCTAAAGGAGACCCAAAAAAATGCTGAAGAAAATAACACCTTGAAAAATAGGCTAATTCAATTGGCAAAAGAGGTTCAAAAAGCCAGTGAGGAGAAGAATGCAAAATAAGTATTCAAGGAATCCACTGATCACCGCCTGAAAGAGATCCAAAAAGAGAAACTCCTAGGAACATTGTGGCCAAATTCCAGAGTTCCCAGGTCAAGGAGAAAATGTTGCAAGCAGCTAGAAAGAAACAATTCAAGTATTGTGGAAATACAATCAGGATAACACAAGATCTAGCAGCTTCTACATTAAGGGATCAAAGGGCGTGGAATAGGATATTCCAGAAGTCAAAGGAACTAGGACTAAAACCAAGAATCACCTACCCAGCAAAACTGAGTATAATACTTCAGGGGAAAAAAATTGGTCTTTCAATGAAATAGAGGACTTTCAAGCATTCTTGATGAAAAGACCAGAGCTGAAAAGAAAATTTGACCTTCAAACACAAGAATGAAGAGAAGCATGAAAAGGTAAACAGCAAAGACAAGTCATAAGGGACTTACTAAAGTTGAACTGTTTACATTCCTACATGGAAAGACAATATTTGTAACTCTTGAAACTTTTCAGTATCTGGGTAGTGGGTGGGATTACACACACACACACACACACACACACACACACACACAGAGCACAGAGTGAATTGAATAGGATGGGATCATATCTTAAAAGAATGAAATTAAGGGGTGAGAGAGAAATACATTAGGAGGAGAAAGGGAGAAAGGGAATGGGGCAAATTATCTTTCATAAAAGAGGCAAGCAAAAGACTCTTCAGTGGAGGGGAAAAAAGGGGAGGTGAGAGAAAAACATGAAGTTTACTCTCATCACATTCCACTAAAGGAAGGAATAAAATGTACACTCATTTTGGTATGAAAACCTATCTTACAATACAGGAAAGTGGGGGAGAAGGGGATAAGCAGGGTGGGGGGGGAGGGTAGAAGGTAGGGCAGTGGGAGAAGGGAGCAATTTGAAGTCAACACTCTTGGGGAGGGACAGGATCCAAAGAGAGAATAGAAGCAATGGAGGGCAGGATAGGATGGAGGTAAATATAGTTAGTCTTACCCAACACAACTATTTTGGAAGTCATTTGCAAAACTACACAGATATGGCGTATATTGAATTGCTTGCCTTCCAAAGGGAATGGGTGGGGAGGGAGGGATGGAAAGAAGTTGGAACTCAAAGTTTTAGGAACAACTGTCGAGTACTGTTCTTGCTACTAGGAAATAAGAAATACAGGCAATGGGGTATAGAAAGTTATCTGGCCCTACAGGACAAAAGAGAAGATGGGGATAAGGGAAGGGAGGGATGTTAGAAGAGAGGGCAGAGTGGCGATAGGGGCAATTAGAATGCTTGGTGTTTTGGGGTGGGGGAAGGGGACAAATCGGGAGAAAATTTGGAACCCAAAATTTTGTGAAAACGAATGTTAAAAGTTAAATAAATTAATTAATTTTTTAAAAAAGAGAGACAAGGCAGGGTTGGGGACAGAATAGTTAAAATGAAAGCATTTCACCTTTGGAAGGTGGATCATAAAAAGGGCCTTAGAAAGAGAGAAAGAACATGTAAGAATTAGAGATTAGAGTCAAGAAAGGTTGAAGAGAACTGGGGCAGAGGAGTTGGACTACTTTACATGTATTTCCAGAACTGGTTATTCAATTCCTATTCTAACTCTTCCTTTTTTTTAAACATAGAGTCAACCAGAGGGGGAAAAAGAAAATATATGAGAGTTTATAATAAAGGTTTATAATTTACACAATCAATCATCATAACAGTGAACATGACTAAGATGAACTCAATGAATAAAATAGAGGATAACAAAATTGATTAGAAAGAAGTCAGTATCCAGAACAGAGCCAAGATGGTAAAGTGGCAGGAAAGAATGTAGTAAGCTCTACTGACAAACATTTCCAAACAAATTCAGAAAATGCACCAGACCAAATCCTGATAGGGAAATCCAGAAACAGTCACAATGAGTCATTTTTAGAACCCATTTCATGTCTATAGACACTGGAACTGAATCAGTCTAGGTGCACTGTGCAGGCAATGGATTGCTCACACCAGGGCACCCCACCCCAACCCATACCAGGGCACAGGTATGACAGTGATAGCTTTGTCACCCACAACCCAGTTCTGGAATACAAATAGGGAAAATCTGAGAAAAGGACCTGTGTAGGGGAGTGGCGTTCCAAATAAAGCAGCTTTGAGCAGTGTGGTGAGCAATGATGAAGTTCAGAACAAAGCAGCAGCAATAGCAATAGTATGGGTGAGACCTCAGACCTAGAACAGGGTCTCACTTCCAGCATCTAGCCCAGCCTGCAAAAGAATAACCTAGGAAGAATCCAAAGTAATCCAAGACAGTGTAATATTAATGGCATTTAAGATGTTCCTCACCCATTAATAGGCATTATGTGGAGCCCATTAAGGGAAGCTTGCTTAGGGGAGGCTTGCTTGTAGGAAGGCTTTCACACCTTTTGCTAATTTCTAATTAGGCACTGAGTCAGGAGGGTTGTGATGCCTTCTGGCTCTGAGAAGTGTGTATATACTCTGAGTCAGTATTTTGCTTTGGGGGGCTTGCTTACAAGAAGGATCTTGTGATTCCTTGGTCAACACTCTGCGTGGCAGTACGTTCAGACACACCCCCAACACCCCAGACTGCTCAGATGTAAAGGCTCTCTCAATCCAGGGATGTATGTAAAGTGTATAGCAATACTGCTTTGATTCAGGTAACAGAGCACTATCTGTTGCTCTTTATTTTTCTTCTTATATTTTGTTTTTTCTGTTTGTATTTTCTCTGAAATTCAGGGTGCTGACTTTTTCCCTGAACTAGTGAACATAATTTAAAAAGATTGTTGACCCCTTAAACAGTTATCTTTCCTAGTAAAGCAGATAAATCTAAGAACCTGTGCTAGCAGCCATTCGGGGTATACCAGTGTGGTTGCAGTTATGGGCAGGATCAAAAGAGAGCTTATGATTCTACTAGTCTGAACCAACAGAGCTTTCCAGCTGGGTGATAGGACCAAAGCCAATAAACAGACCAAGGACTTGCAGATCTCAAAACGGGGGGTGGGAGTAGGGGCAGTGTGCAGTGATCAGAATTTTTTCTGGATCAGACCACCTTGGAAGCACTGAAAGTTCAAATGTCTGATACCTCAAGAAAGCAAGAAAAAAAAAAATAAAAGTCCAGATCTTCCTTCCAGAAGTGTGGCAGGACCTAACCCTATCACCAAGATGAAGTCAGTAAAAAAGCTGGAAGAATGAGCAAAAGAAAAGGAAAAGAACTCCACCCTCGTAAACTGTAACGGTAGCAAGGACTCTGAAGACATAAACCCAGAAGAGAATGACTCCAAAACATCTACAAGTAATGCCTCAGAGAAAAACACAACTTGGGCACAAACTCAACTGGAATTCGTAGAAGAAATAAAGTGAGTTTTTTAAAGAGCTTGAATTGTTTTATAAATGAAATGAGAGTGTTTGAGGGGAAAAGTGAAAAAGAAATCCGAGTAATGAAAGACAGAACTGGAGATGGAACTAAGAACATGGAAGTTCAAAACCTTGCCCAAGCAACACTCTTTGAAAATTAGAAGGCAATGATTCCATGAAGTAACAAGAAATATTCATAAAAGTTAAAAAGCTGAAAAAATAGAAAATATATAGTATCTCATAGCAAAAACAACTGACCTAGAAAATAGCTGACAATACCATCCTCTCATTTCCTGAGGCACCTAGGCTAGGAGTCATCTTTGATTCCTCACTGTCTCTCACCTCACATATCCAATCTTTTGACAAGGTCTGTTGATTTTACTTTTGCAACAGTTCTCAAATATATACCTCCTACTTCCCCACTTCCCTACAAAATATACCTCCTACTTCCCTCTGACACTACCATCATTTTAGCACTGGTCCTCATCAGCTGTTGACTCTCTCTTGCATACCTCTCATTTCTTCTCCCAATTTTTCTTCTACCTCTCTTATTTGACTTCTAAATTTTTTCTTGAATTCTTTCAAGAAGGCTTTTTGGGCTTGGAACCAATTCATATTTCCCTTTGAGGTTTCAAATGCAGATATACTGACAATGTAGTCCTCTTCTGAGTTTGTGTTTTGATCTTCCCTGTCCCCACAAAAAGAATCTACGATCAGTGTTCTTGTCTGCTTTTTGTTCATTTTGTTTGCCTATTTCCTGACCTTTAAAGTTGAGCTTACCTGTTGGAGCACAAGGGGCATTGTCCCAAACTTCTTATGCTGGGGGCCAGGCATCTAGTCACTGGCTTTGTGTCCTGAGGCTTCAGATACTGGCAGCTGAAGGCTATAGGGGTCTAGCAGCTAACCTGGTGCAGAGATGGGGTTCTGGTGGTAGTGTCTGGTATGTGCTGTGGCCATGTGGGGTTTTTTGTGTTTTCCCCTGGGCTACACTGAGGCACAGGGAGGTCAGCCCCTGGAAGATGCCTGCTCGCTAGGGCTGCACTGAAGCACAGAGAGGTTCTTCCAGTTCCCCTGGCTATGCTAAGGCACATGGGAGGTCCTGAGCCATGGGGCTCAAGATCTCCTGCTGGTTTGCTGAGGTAGAGCTTGCTGCTGGCTTGCTGGGACTCCATCTGTCCTGGACTGCATTTCCTTTTAATCCAAGCAGAAAAACTTTCTTGGAAATCCTCCAAGTTTCCCAGGCTAAAAGATTGCTGACTACTTCTTGTCTTTCCACTGTTTCTGCAGTTCCAGGTTTCCTGGGGCAGTATTTTTTGGGTTTTTTAGAGGTCAATAAGGGGGAGTGAGAGCAATTTATTGCTTACTCTGCCATCTTGGCTCCCAGAAATCCTCTAATTCTTGAACCCAATTTTAAAGATAGAGTAAAATAAACTTTACTCATAACTTTAAATATGAATGGATGTAACAGTGAAATGAAAGAGTAACAGATTGGATAAGAAATAAGAAGAAGGCAACCTGGTTTTCCACTGAGAGCGTAGGGAAGAAGGTTCCATGGAAAGTTGAGGAAGGATGAAAATGTTTGGAGAACTTCCATGGTGAGTGGGATAGTGAATTAGAGAGGTGTAAAAAGAATGCCTAGCAGCAAGAGCTCAGTTGAGATTTTGTAGCATGAATCTGTAGTGGACCCAGACAGCACAGTTGCTTAATTTTCTTCCCCTTTTAACAGCACACGTATAGGAGCAAAAGCAGTAGATGTTGGGAATCATCCAAGGCTGAGCCTTGGCAAGGCAAACAATTGGTGATAAGGAGGCAAGGCACTCAAGAGAAGATGGAAATGTCAGTTTGAAGCATTTCACCAAGTGATAAAGATGGAGAAAGGAGAGTATAGATAATGCAGAATTGGTAGCCTAGGAGAGAACTGAGGGGTCAAAAAACTGGAAGTTATATTGTACATGAAGAGCAAGGATTGGTATGAAAGGCAGTAGAAAATTGGAAAGCCAGTAGACTATGATAATAAATCACAGTTCATGAATATGGAAGTGGTGTCATAACCAAAATTCCAAGCTTCCAAGTCATAGAAAAATACTGCAAACAACCAGAAAGTAAAAGTGCCAGGGACCCCAAATTACTCTAAAAGTGTGAAAATCTCCTAAAACAATATTCCAAAATGTAAGAGATAAAGGCTTCCATATAAAAAGTAACTTACCTATAACACTGAGTGTAATCTTACAGGGGAGAAAATGGATATCAGTGGACTAGAGGGACAGTGAAATCTTCATAATGCAAAGACAAGAGCTGAGCAGAAACTTTGAAAAGCAAACACCAGAGATAAGAGAAACTTACAAAGTTAAATATATTTGAGTATTTAGAAGAGGCTAAATGATGATTAAATGCTTAATACTAATGGGGGGGAGGAGAAAACACACTGATGCCCCTCCAGAATCTGAAAGTCTGGAAGGGTAATAGAGGAAACTAAATTAGACAAACACAGGGACTTCAAATAGTTTTGCTTGTTTTAAGTGGGGAAGACATATGGAAAAGAAATTTAACAGAGATGAAAAGAGGAAAAAGAATGAGAAGCATACTATATCATATAAATGGGCTATGTGAAAAGATTATACAAACATCAATGATGGGGTTGGGGGAATAGGCATCCCATGAACTTCACTCTTTGAATAAGAAAAAGGAAGATCAAATACACATAAATACATATAAAGAGTTGGGTAAAGAACTACATTATAAAGGAAACAAATAAACATTTGTTAAGCCAGGCACTGTGCAAAATATCTCATTTGGTTAGTAAACTCAACAGAGATATGAGTATGGAAAGGGGAGTGATATGTTAAAAGAAGATTAAAATTGGCTATTCCGGCCATGGGTAAAACAACTGTTAAGGGTGACTGTGAAGGGCTTGGTGAAGTTAGGAAAAGGGAGATAAGAGAACAGTCTAATTCAATTATAGGTTATTAGTAATTATCAAAATCTTTCTTTATTCTCAACCTTCTTTTTCTTTGTCCAAAAAGGTACTGGGAAGGAAAAGAATAAAGCATAAGAGGATATAATAGAGGGAAATACAAAATTAGCCATCACAATAATGAATGTAAATTAGATGAATTTACCTATAAAAAGTAAATGTGTATAGAAAGCAGTACCTAACAACATGCTATTTAAACACAAACAATCACACACAAATGAAACATAAAAATTCACACAAAGTTAAAATAAGGAACTTAGGCAGAAACATTCCAAATAATTTTTCTTCAAATAAGGGTAGCAATTATATCAGACAATGCAATAGGAAAAAGTGACATGGTGATGAGATAAGCAGGAAACCATATAATGCTTAAAAGCACTATAGATGACACCATTTTTAAAAAAAGCAACCATGTACTAGAGCATAAAAACATCTTATATGCTCATTTAAAACAACCTGATACTAGTAAACAAAGAGAATTTGGTTAGCAGTACAAAAAAAAAACAACAAAAAACGCATAGTAGCTAGTGTTTGGTCAACCCAAAGATCCCATCTACTGAAGCAAAAACTCACTGTTTGACAAAAGTTATTGGGTAAAATGGCAGAAACTAGGAAATCATAAGGAGATCAAAGAAAGAAGAAAAAACACATGTACAAAAGCAGTTATAACAGCTTTTCTTCTGGTGACAAAGAATTGAAAGCTGGGGGTATTCACCAATTGGGGAACGACTGAACAAATCACAGTACATAAATGTGATGGAATATTATCACACTATAAGAAATGATGAAGTGGAGGGGCAGAGCCAAGATGGTGGAGCAGTCAGGGAATTGCCTGAGCTCTCCCCCAAAACACATCCAAATACCTGTAGAAAAATGACTCAAATCCTAAAGCAGCAGAACCCACATTTCCAGCTCAATACAATATGAAAGGTCAGCAGGAAAGGTCTGTTGCAGCAGTCTGAGAGAGGAGAGCAGTCCAGCATACGTCACACCAGAACAGACTAGACCCCTACAAATCTATAGCAGGACACAGGGAACTGAATCATTGGCAGCAGTGGTGGTTTTAAGACCTCTCAGCCCACAAATGCCAAAGACAACGTAAAAGGTCTGTTGGACCTGGGTGAGAGAGAAGTGCAGTCCAGCCTTGGCTCTAGCACAGCCCCAGCCCCAGCCCCAGCCCCAGCCCCAGCAAACCAGGAGTAGGTCGTGGAAGCAACTGAATCAGCAGCAGCAGCAGTGGCAGTCGCAACAGCAGCAGCTGCTTATGGAGCTTTCTGTCCACAGACAGTAAAGGGATTGAACAACAGATCAGATTATAGGGGTCTCTTTTAGCACTGAGGGAGGACTCTGTTGTTTTTCCCATACGTGGATCTGGGTCACAGTCCTCAATGGCAGTCCTGGGGTGAGGAACACTAGCGTAGCAGAGTTTGTGAGAACAGGAGAGGAGGGAACCTTCTCACAGCTCCAGAGCAGAAAGGAGTGCTTGTGGTCACTCACAGAACAGAGCACAGGCCAGGAGAGGAGTAAACACCTCTCCTTAGATCATACCACCTTGGAAGAAATGAAAACTTACAGGCTCCTAGAAGTAGCTTTGAAAACAGCTGCACAAAACCCCTTAAGTTTGGGACAGTTCACCCTCCACCCTAGAAGCAGAGCCTTACCTTAACAGTTAAAGTCAAGCAATAGGTTGGGGAAATGAGCAAACAACAGGAAAAAAAAAAACTCAGACTATAGAAAGTTACTATGGTGAGAAGAAAGATAAAAACATATATTCAGAAGACAACAAAGTCAAAGCTTCCAAGAAAGATATGAATTGGCCTCAGGCCATGGAAGAGCTCAAAAATGATTTTGAAAATCAACTAAAAGAAGTAGAGGAAAAATTGGGAACAGAAATCAGAGTGATGCAAGAAAATCATGAAAAACGAGTCAACAGCTTGGTAAAGGAAAAACAAAAAAATACTGAAGAAAATAACACCTTGAATAATAGACTAGACCAACGCTGTATCCCAAAGAGATCATAAAAATGGGGAAAGCACCTACATGTACAAAAATATTTATAGCAGGTGGAGCCAAGATGGTGGAGTAGTAGCAGAGACCTGCTACAGGTCTCCCCCCAACCCCCTTAATAAACCTAAAAAAAATGACTCTAAAATTCTAGAGCAGCAGATGACAAAATGACAGACTGAAGAAAATCTGGAAGGGCAATGGAAAGGGTCTATCACACCAGGCTGACAGCAGAGTGAAGTTCAGCCATGCTAGAGCACAGATTGAGCTGGGCCTTAGGTGACTGAATTGTGAGCAGCTGCTGTGGATTTCTGACTTCCCAACCCACAAACGCTGAAGACAATTTCAAAGGTCAGTGGGAAGGTCCCTCACCTGGCTGAGAGGGGAGCTTGGTCCAGGCCCAGTCCTTGCCAGGCCCTAGCCCCAGCCCCAGGGTGGCTGCAGCTGCTGCTGAAGCAAAGGCTGCTTTTGGAACCCTCCACTTACCAAAACTCAAAAGTCAAGTAATTGGCTGGGAAAATAAGAAAACGAGGGGAAGAAGGAACAGACTATTGATTCTTACTTTCTCGGTGAAGAGTTATTTTCTTATGTCATTGGTGACAAGGAAAATCAAAACATACAACCAGAAGAAGACAATGAAGCCAAAGCTCCTGTATCCAGAGCCTCTAAGAAAACTATGAATTGGTCTCAGGCCATGGAAGGGCTCAAAAAGGGTCTTGAAAATCAAGTTGGAGAAATTGAGAAGAGAAATGACAATGACACAAGAAAATCAGGAAAAACAAGTCAACATCTTGCTAAAGGAAACCCCCCAAAATGCTGGTAAGATAAAGTTTTACAATTAGACTAACCCAAATGCAAAAAGAGGTCCAAAAAGCCAATGGGGAGAATGCCTTAAAAAGCAGAATGAGACAAATGGAAAAAGAGATCCAAAAGCTCACCGAAGAAAATAATTCTTTAAAAATTAGAATAGAGCAAATAGAAGCTAATGACTTTATAAGAAACCAAGAAATTATAAAACAAAACCAAAAGAACAAAAAGATAGCAGACAATGTGAAATATCTCACAGGAAAGACAACTGACCTTAAAAATGGATCCAGGAGAAATAATTTAAAAATTACTGGACTGTCATGATTAAAAAAAGAGCTTAGACATCATCTTCAAGAAATTATCAAGGAAAACTGTCCTAATATTCTAGAACCAGAGGATAAAATAGAAATTCAAAAAATTCACCAATCACCTCCTGAAAGAGATCCCAAAAGGAAAACTCCTAGGAATGTTGTAGCCAAATTCCAGAGTTCCCAGGTCAAGAAGAAAATATTACAAGCAGGCAAGAAAGTAACAATTCAAATACTGTGGTAACACAATCAGTATAACACAGGATTTAACAACTTCTACACTAAGGGATCAGAGGGCTTGGAATATGATATTCCAGAGAGCAAAGGATTAAAACCAAGAATCACCTACCCAGCAACATTGAGTATAACATTTTAGTGGAAAAAATGAAATTTCAATGAAATAGAAGACTTCCAAGCATTCTTAATGAAAAGACCAGATCTGAAATTATAGTTGGGGAACGACTGAACAAATCACAGTACATAAATGTGATGGAATATTATCACACTATTATAGTTGAACTTGCTATATTCCTATATAGAAAGATGATATTTGTAACTCATAAGACCTTTCTCATTATTAGGGTAGTTAGAAGGAATATATAGAGAGGACACAGGGGTGAATAGAATATGATAGAATTACATCCAAAAAATGTAATTATGGGGTGAAAGAAGAATGTATTGGGAGAAAGGGAAAGGTGGAATGGGGGTAAATAATCTCACATAAAAGATGTAAGAAAAAGCTTTTACAGTGGAGAGGAAGAGGGGTTAGGCAAGAGGGAATGAGTGAACCTTACTCTCATAAGAATTGGCTTAAAGAGGGAATAACATAACACACTAAATTGTGTATAGAAATCTATTTTACCTTACAGGAAAGTAGGGGGGAAGAGGACAAGAGAAGACAGGGTGATAGGAGGGCAGATTACGGGAGGGAGTAATCAGAAGCAAACATTTTTGCGGAGAAACAGGATGAAAGGAGAGAATAAACAGGAAGCAGGATAGAATGGAGGGAAATTAGTCTTTCACAACACGACTATTACGGAAGTGTTTGCATGACTACATATGTAAAACCTATATCGAATTGCGTGCCTTCTCAACGAAGGGGAGTGGGGAGGAAGAGAGGGAATTTAGAACTCAAGGTTCTAAAAAACAAACGTTAAAAATTGTTTTTACATGTAACTGAGGAAATAATATACATAGGCAATGGAGTACAGAAATCCCCTACAGAATACCCTCCAGGAAAAAAGGGGAAGGGGATTAGAAAAGGGGTGCGGTGATACAAGGGAGGGCAGATTGGGGTAAGGTGCTATCAGAAGCAAAACACTTTTGAGGAAGGACAGGGTGAATAGAGATAGAGGTAAGGGGAATAGAATGGAGGGAAATACAGTTAGCAATGGTAATGGTAAAAAAGAAGTTTTTGAAGCAAGTTTCTCTGATAAAGGCCTCATTTCTCTAACATAAAAAGAACTGTGTCAAATTTATCAAAATAAGAGCCATTTCCCAACTGATAAATGATCAAAAGGTATAATCAGTTTTCAGATGAAGTAATTAAAGCCATATGAAAAAATATCTAACTCTATTGATTGGAGAAATGCAAATTAAAAAATTCTGAGGTACTACCTCATACCTATTAGACTGGCTAATAGGACTGAAAAGGTCAATGACAAATGTTAGAAGGGACATGGGAAAAATAACACATTAATGTATGCCGGTGGAGTTGTGAACCAATTCACCATTACATAGTGCAATTTGGAACTATGCCCAAAAGGCTATAATACCATGCACACCTTTTGACGTAGCAAATACCACTACTAGGTCTACATCCCAAAAGAAATAAGAAACAAAAATGAAAAGGACCTACATGTACTGAAGTATTTATAGCAGCTCTTTTCTGGGGGTAAAGAATTAGAAACTGAGGGGATGCCCATCAATTGGGGAATGGCTGAACAAGTTGTGGTATGTAATTATGATGGGATACTATGATACTATAAGAAATGATGAGCAGGATTCCCTCAGAAAAACTTGGAAAGACTTGCATGAGTTGATGCCAGGTGAAATGTACTAGGTACAAAGTAACAGCAATATTTTAAGATGATCACCTGGAAATGACTTAGCTATTCTCACCAATACAACTTTCTATGACAACTCTGAAGGACTTTGGATGAAAAATGCTATCCACCCCCAGGGAAAGAACTGATGATGTCGGAATACAAACTGAAGCATACTTTTTTTTTTCACTTTTTCTTGAGGTTCTTTTTGTCTATGTTTTATTTCACAACATGACTATTATGGATAGGTTTTGCATGACTGCACATATATAACTCATATGGAACTTCTTGCCTTCTCAGTGAGGAGAGGGAGGGAGGGAGAAGAGAAAGAATTTGGAACTCAATGTTTTAAAAACAAATGTAAAATACTGTTATATGTAACTGGGAAAAAAATTAAATAATAAGAAATAATGACATAAACGGCTTGAGAGAAATCTGTGAAAACTTGCATGAACTGACAAGGAAGTGAGAATCAGCATTAGGAAAACAATTTATATAGTAAGAACAGTTACTGTCACTGTAACACTGTAATACTGTAACAGTCACTATAAGAATTGTCGCAAAAGAAACAACTTTGAAAGATTCAGGGAACTGATAAACACAAAGACCAGCCACAATTCCAAAGGAATCATGATAACATATGCTATTTATACTTCTAAAGAAAGAGGTAATATACTCAAGAGTCCTGTTTTTGGGGGGTTTTTTTGACATGGTCAGTTAGGGAATTTGTTTTACTTGACTATACATGTTAGTAAAATGGGTTTTGTTTTAACTTGTTTTGTCAATTGAGGGTGGTAAGAAGAGCAGGCAAGTCTTTGTTAAAACAATAAAATTTAATTTAAAAACATTAAGATGATGCAGTTAACATAAAATTATCTGGAAAATATAAAAATATCAGAGATAGAGAATAAAGCTTTTAAAAATCATGGTCTGCTGTGAAGCTGTTTTCTTAGCTGGGACAAGATCAAGAAAAATAAAGCTATTTCCACTACATAGCAATCATGATGATTCTATCCATTAAAATGTAAAGACTTAACTATGGATCTTGCACCCTTCCATGGAGCATCATTAAAAACAAAATGATTTAGAAAGAAAAATAAAAATATCATCTAAAATGGAATGTAATAAAAAAACAAAACAATCCCCTCCCCAAGAAAATGATACATTTAAATGCATTTAAGCATTCCTTTGAACATTTCTTACAAATCAATTGGTTTATTTTGTTTTACTATACAAGTAAAAAGTAGTTTCTTTTTCATTAGCAAAATGTTTAGAAAAACTTTTTTTTTTTCTTTTACAAAATTTAAATAGTCACATTAAATGTGAGGTCATTCTTGAAATTCAGGAGTCTTTAGTTTGTGAATATTCATTACTTTAAAAGAAAATACTAACAAAGAGATAGTCAGCAGTATCTAGAGGAAGGAGATCCTGCAAGCATACAAAAAGATTTTTTTTTTAAAGAGATCTAAGGTATTTTTTCTCTGGTGGCTTATCGTAAGTTTTGGTCTTCCCTGTATCTTTATTTTCCTTTCAAGTCATATTTTCTAGATTTTAACTCTCCAAAGTATGAATATATATGTGTATATGTATGTATGTATATACAATTCTCCAATCATGTGAAGTAACTACTTTTATAATAAATTAATAATCAGGATACTAAAAAATGGAATGTTATTTTTTCAAAAACTTGGAAATGTTATTTAAAAAGCCTATAACAATATATATTAAACTTGGCAAAAATAAATTAGGAATTTTCTTTAATGAAGACAAAACACATGAAAAGTAGTAGAGGCTTTTTCCAATCTGAGTAGTGACCTTGGAGTAGGGTGTCTTTTTATTTTTTTGCAAGTTACCACTAAATACTAATTTTAAAATAGATGTTGAAAAATATTTTCTGAATAGTTTAAAATTTAAAATGTTTGCCCCAAAATAGATCAGATACCAAATTGTCAGCAATTTTTATTTTTCTATCAAAAGTAAGTTAAATGAAAAGCACAGTAATGACACAAGACCCAAATAGGACTACTTGAGTGATTTCAATTATCAATAAATAATGCTAAAATTTTATGCTGATTTTAATATCTTCATTTGCACAAAAAAAGTTAATTTCCTTTTCAAAGGAAATTTATAAAAACAAGCCTTTTCCATGTTAGTTCCTGAATTATCCAAAATTCAAAATACTGTTTTTCTCCTACAACAGTTTAAATCCTGAAAAATAATGAAAAATGTTTTACCTTCACCTCAGAAAGATTAAGATCATAGACTAAGAAAATGGATCTTTAAGGTCACAGGAAACAAAATAAATTTAATCCTGAGAAATCAAGTTAAAATAGAATTTGGAATGTAAGAAAATGTGTATTTAAAGAAAAGCATTAAAAATATCTTTTGCAGAAGGGAGTATTTTAACTACAGAAAATAATCAAAAAAAGTCATGATTGATGACCTGAGGTGAAATTAAGGTATTATAATAATGAAATTTATGATCACTAAGTTTCTATTATTAATTGTTACCATGTGTAGGAAGTAGAATAATTAAAAGCAGCCATTTTTATTAACAACATTAACACAAACATGGGGAAAATTTGGCCTACATCACTACAAAAGATAAAAGTTTACTGTGAAATATAGTTTTCTTACAAGACACTAAGAAAAATTCTCACTTAAGGCAAAGAGTTTTCCTTAATTTTTTCCAAGAGTGAAACTGAGAAGTTTTACATAAATAACAAATATTTTCTCTACAATAAAAACCAATTAGCATAAACTCTTTAAATTCCTCAAAAGGGTTAACAAGTTATAATTAAAGAAAAAAGGACATCTATCTCATTGTCTGACACCAGAGTCTCCCATTTTAAGGAACTGGTTGAGCCACCAGACTGTTTTCAAAGCCAATTTTAGGATTCCATTTCAGATGCTAATACTATTTTTAAATAAAGTAAACTGCTGAATTTGCTGAAAAGATATCTAACTGCTACAAATGTACAAGTAAGATATTTCAAACCAAAAGGTTTAGATTATCATTCTTCATGCTTTTGTCAAAATAATAACTTAACTAAGAACTAGGATTTATCCACTACTGAAGGAGGACTGACAATACGTTGTCTCACTGCAGTCTTTGAAAAGTCCTTTTCTGATGAATTTTTGTTCTCCAATTCATCATCTGAATGATCATCTTCATCTTCCTCTTCTTCTTGTTCCAATTTTTTCAAAATATGCACAGATTCTGGCAATAGTTTTTCTTAAAGAAAAAAAGGCATACACAATTAGTTTAAGAAGTCTAATGAAGTTTAAGAAAGTTTACTTAACAATTTAGAGATCTTCAAAAGTAAAGTAAAAATGTTTAAGCAATTACATTGCCTCAAACCCTATTTATCGAGTGCTTAGACTTAAAACAAGAAGTCATTATAAATTCTTTGGATGTTTATTTAAGCACAGCATGAGATATAAGAGTAGATAGTATAAGAAGGAAGAAGTAAAATAAGATTCTCATTTTCATGGTGTACTGGAAAGATTGGTGCATCCAAGAATACTGCTCATTAGCTTTGTAAACTATAATATTCCAAGCAGTCATTCAGTTTCTGCTTAAAGATATTAAAAGACAGAGAATTTTTTATCTGCCACAGGTGTCAGGAAAACAAGCAGTCAGAATCAATAAAATTTTCTTGACACAATCAATTCCATATTTTAAGAAGTGTAAATTGTAAGGAAGTTTTTCCTCATTAACTTGAGCTGAAATCTTCCTTACAACTTTTACCTCTTAAGCCTAGTTCTACTTTCCAGGATAAAGGAGAAGTTTAAGTACTTCTTTCACATAACAATCCTTCAAACATCTGAAACAACTATTGTGTCATCACTATTCTTCTCCAAATTAATTAATTCCAGTTCCTTTACCCAATCCTAATACGACCTGTTGACTTGTATGCCCTCAGGATACAGTACAGTTTGTCAATAACGCATCAAAAGTGTTAAACCCAGAACTATTAAGTAACCTAAGATTGCAACAACCTTTGTGGCAAGTCACCATCTCCAAGCGCAAAAAGACACTGGTCAGTTGGAAGATGAGTTCCTTTTCCAGGTCCCTAATAAAATCTCGAAGAGAGATAATCTCTGACTGGAGGACCCAACAATGTTATCGGAAACGTGACACTCCCCAGGCATGACCCTTAGTAGGTGATCCTATTCATTAAGTCTATTTGTCCTTCCCTCTGGTCTTCCAAGCAAATGAAAATGATTGTGAGTAACTATAATAAACTAGTCTTAGAAAAAAGACTACTTTACTATTTGAAGAGGCAGGGAAACAGAGAAGGAGGAAGGGAAGAAGGGAATAGTGGGAGGGCAAGTGAAATTAGGATCTCTTGGAACAACTCAGCCTTACCAACACATCTTTCAGGCTTTTGAGGGAATAAGTCACCTTGGATATTATCATTCTTTGGAGGCAAACAATATACTGTTTTAATAGCTATATTTGGGCCTATATAGTTCTTTAGCTTCTGAGCTACTTCTAGTAAAGTTCTATAAGCTAAGAAAAAGACAATGGCTAAAGAGGAGATTTTTAGCAATTTGGAGCGAATAAGAATATTTTCCCCTTTGTAACACAACTTCAAATCAAATATATCCACCCTAGAATTTTGCAATACCTTAGAATGTCAATTAATTAATAGGACATCACAAAACTCTCAGAAAGTTTAAATTAATCGAAAAATGTACTTACTTGAATAAGGATACTGCTGAGGTTTATTCCTTTTTGAAGGACAAAGGAAGTCTGCCACAAATACCATAATCTGTAACCAGAAATAATGAGAGAAATCAGAGCATCTAATCATAGATAACTCAAGCTCTATCTCATAAAAGTTCTATGAATTAATTTTTCTGAATATTTGAGAAAAGGTATACTCACAAGTCCCAGTATTAGGCCTGAGAACAGAGTTGCTAAGGCAAAAATTGCATAGGATCCCCAAACTGGTATTTTAAGGTCTTCTGTAAAATAGTTATGACAAGTCTAAATTTTAAAGAGAATAAAGAGTAAACTAAGAAAGTAGTCATTTCAATGTAGTAGCAAAATGTTTAAAGTTGAAACAAGACTTAAGCCCATACCCTAATCCACATAGATAGCTGAAAAAGAGCCGACATACTGCTCATCCTAAAATAAGAGATAAATAATTAGAAAACATAACAAGGTTGTTGAGTCTATTGAATTTATAATCAAACAGAACTACCTGTAAATGGGCAAGGAATTAGCAAAAAATTGTCACTACCAGATTTCTCCATATCCTGAACAAACAGCTATTGATTTTTTTGACCATATCTTCCTTCTTCTAAGTATAAAAATTTATTTGCTTTATAGGTTGTTCCTTTGAGTCATTTTTTGCATATTTTTAATCCAAGACAAGTATATATGTATACACATGTGTGTGTGTGTTTGTGTATGTGTATATTTCTAAGACTCCATCAAAGGTTATATATTTTTTTCTCTCCCTCAACCCCAGAGAATTGAAGATTTGAAAGAAGTAGTTTTCTTTATTTTGCTAATGATATTCCTTGTTTTCACCATGTCAAATCACAATAACATCAGTAGCAGATTCATAGGACATACTATGAGCCTCTACATTCAGGCCAAATTATATCCCCAGAGGAGTCCATGTTTCAAAATGACTTTAGGCTACTCCCTATTCCCCTCCCCAAAAATATTTTACTCCTTTAGTGAAAAGCAATCTGGAATCATAATAAAAACACTTTACAACTTCCTAAATTATGCTATACACTCATCCCTTCCCACTTTGCTTTATCACCTGGTCCACAATAGCACTGGTTTTTTTGTTTTTCGCTGCTTCTAAAAGCAAAGTCAAGTCACTTTTAGAGAATGTCCATTTCCTTTCTATTTTATTGAGTGATCTGTCTGAGTCCCATATGCAGCAGGAGAGCAAACTGGAAAAACTTTAGAAGCCTAAGATTTAAACTAAAATTTAATATTTTTCTTCATATACATAGTATTTTTTTAAGTCATTACTTTACAATACTCAGGTCACTAATACTTTAAAATCTAAAAGAGAGGGATAAAAATTCAAAAATGCTTACAGAAAAGAACCTGGCCCAAACCATGAAGAAACAGGCTCAATACTTTTCCACTGTTTGTCATTTATGAAATTTATGAAGTCCTCTTTAGTCCTGGGGCCTTGATATCTTCTAAATTCTCCATCTATACAGCTTTGTAAAAAAGAAAAAGGATATCAGACCCCAAATCATAAAGTGCAGCTGACATATACACAGAAAGTAATGTCTCAAGAAAAGAGCTAAAATTATACTATATATACACTATATAATATACCATTTATGCTACATGTATAACTATATCATATACTACATATAAAATATGCTATATAGCATAGCTTCTATATTTAATTATGTTGTTTTTCATTTAATACTAATACTCAAAGTTGTTAGTAGTAAATCTATCACACTGACCATTTTAACTCATGACATTCTAGATCAAAATATAACAGGAGCAATATAACTTTCTTCTTAAGTCAGAAACTTCAAAACCATTACCACTAACTTTATTTTAGACAACAAAATTATGAACATCTGCCACAAGGAAAAAAATTATGAAGTCTTGCTATGCTCCAATATATTATTATTATGCATCAAGTGAACAATATATCGGGATATCAAATTTATAGAAAATTTAAGTTAGGTAATGCATGAATAAATTTATGAGAAATTTTTAAAAGATCTCTAAATCTACTAGCTGGTAATGAAAATAACAAAACTTAGGGGGTATTCTGGGAAGATGGCAGAGTAAGTCAGAAATTTCTAGGATCTCTAGATTTTCTCCACAAACAGAGAGAAAATAGTCATGAAATGAACAAAGAGCAGTAAAAATAAAGGCGTAAAGCAGTTGTCCTAAGACAACTTGAGAGGACCTCAGAAAAGACAGGGTCCCTGAGGGCTGAGGTTTGGCCTGAGTGAAGCACAGACACCTATATATAGGCTGACTCCACTGATTCAACCAACAGAAGGTCCTGGAGTAGCTCTGTCAAGAAGCAGACAAGGCCTTAAGAAATTTTACCTGGAAACCTTTCACCTCACTACCTCAAGAAATTTCACATCATGAACATTTACCTCACAACCTCAGGTACTTTCACTTCATGAACATTTACCTCACAAACTTTCATCGAAGGATCAGCAGATGGGTGAGTGAGGAAAGACTGAAGGACCCTCTGCTGTTTCCAAAGACCAGACTTATCAGTGCTGACCAGAAGTGATCCCAGGCTGTGGGCAAGTAGGAACGAGCACATGCCTGATGAGTGTGGTACCACAGGGGGGAAGAACATTTTCAGGACAGTGTGGCTGGAGCCCTAACCATGACTTAGGGGAAGAGAGGAGTCTCTGAGATTGAGCCCCTGGAGTGAAGAGTAAAGGAGGACCCATAACTCAGGATTAAAGCTTGATTATAATAATAAGTTGCTAAAAGTAAAATAAAGCAAAAACAAAATAAAAATGATTAAGCAAAGGGAAAAAGAACACAACCATAGATAGCTACTTTGGTATAAAAGAAGATTTGGGTTCATATTCAGAAAAAGATAGTGAGGTTAAAAAAAAAAGCCACTCCTACCCCAAACATAACATCAAACAGTCACAAATCCATAAGGAGCACTTAGAAAAACAAAACTCAAATCAGAGACTGAGAAAAAAACTAGAAAAAACAAGTAATTCAAGAAAATTATGAAAAGAAAGTTAACCAACTGGAAAGAAAGGTCCAAACATATTCAAGGAAGAAAATAATTCCTTGAAAACTAAAATTGGGCAAGAGAAATCAAATGATGTTTTAAGATACCAAGAAATGATTAAAAAAAACCCACACACACGGAAGACAACCTGAAGCACCCCATCAGAAAAACAACTGATCTAGAGTGCAGATCAAGGAGAGAGACAATATAAGAAATGTTGGACTATTTGAAAATTATGATCAAAAAAAGAATCTAGATACAATATTACAAGAAATTATTAAGGAAAACTGCCCTGAAATTCTAGAATTCTAAATTAGAAATAGAAAAAAAAAAATCTACCCTTCACCACCTGAAAGAGATCCCTGAAAGATTTCTGGAAGAAAACTTCCAGAAATGTCATAGCCAAGTTTCAAAACATCCTGGTTAAAGATAAAATATTGCAAGCAACAAGAAAAAAAATTAAATACTGTGGAAATACAGTCAGGATTTCACAAGGCCTAGCAGCTTATATTCTAAAGGACCATAGGTCTTAGAATACTATATTTTGAAGAATAAAAGAGCTGGGGTTACATCTAAGAATAACCAGAAAAGGTGAATATAATTCTCAATGAAAAAAATAGATATTTGACAAACTGCAAGTCTAACAAAAAGATCAGAACTCAATCGAAAATTCTATATACAAGATCCACAGGTAAACAGTAAAGATTAATTATGAGACTCTTTAAGGTTAAACTGTTTCATTATTATATATAAAAATGCTATCCATATTCTTAAAACTGTCATCATTACTAAGGTAGTTTGGAATAAAGGTTGGAGCAGAGCTGTATATAGTGTGGTGATTCTAAAAAAAAAGCAAAACTGGGTAGGAAAAGGTAAAAGAGAGCAAATTATATTATAAAAAGGGGGCATGAATACAGAGGAAGCAGCTGGGAGTGGAAGGCTGGTAATGCTGAAAAGTTATTCTTATCTGGATTGAAGAGGAAACAATGTGTACATCTGAAAGAAAGGCTGCAGAAGAGAGGCAAGAAAACGAGGGGACAGGGAAGGGAAGGGACTTTTCGAGGAGTATGTAGATTGGAATTTGGGAGGGTGGGGGGAGAACATGGAAAGGGACTTTTGACAAGATGTGTGAATTGAGACTAGGGGTTAGAGAGGATTCTTAGAGAATGCTGTGGGTGAAGTGGCGGGTAGGATATTGAGGGGGAAGATAAGGTAACACAGATGGGGTAAAAAGAGAGGCTGAGAAGAAAAATAAGGAAAAATAAAATAGAGGAAAATTCACAAATAGTCATTATAACTTTGTGTATAGATCATTTGTTAGCAATTCTCTTTTGTGGTGGCAAAGAACTGTAAATTGCAGGGATCCCCTTCAGTTGAGGAACGGCTGAACAAGTTGTGGTATATGGTTTTGATGGAATATTACTGTGCTATAAGAAATGATGGGCTCAATGACCTTAGAAAAGCATGGAAAACTTGCACAAAATGATGACAAGTAAAATGAGCACAATCAAGAGAACACTGTATTCAGTAATAGCAACACTCTCTTTTAGGAACAAACTGAGCGCCTAAGTCATTTTGAGTATTATAAATATACAAATTTAAAATAAAGGATACATAAAGAAAGACACTATCTGCATCTGGAGCAAGAACTGATAAACAGAAGTATGTAGGCAATACTTTACACATATATATACCTATTTGTGTCTAATGGTAACCATATCTAGGATGGGAGGAGGGAAGAAAAAAGGGGAAAAAATTTTACAGGATAACTTTGTTGTATATTTGGAGGGAATAGCAAGTTGTACATGGTAGATTTGCAGTTTCATGTGCAAATCATCTTTTTTAATGTGCTGTTACGGAAATGCTCTGCAAATATTAGCAAACATGGTAGGATAACAAAGTTACTAATATTAAAAGAATGTGATAATCACAAAGAAGGTATACTTTCAACAAAAAAAAGGCCATGCCAGACTAACTTTCTTACCTTATCTATAGGGGATTCCTATTTAGGTACACGTTGCAGTAAATGAACTGTGAAGTTTCATCCAACATAGATTTCAGAAAAGATTCAGCATGATATACACAAGAGACTGAAATATATTGGGGGGGGGGGGGGAATTTAGGAAACACAGCAAGAGTAACAATGAGAATACACATGAGTGTGACAGATAAAAGGAGATACTTTCATGGAGAAACACTCCCATCTGGTAGTAATTTAGGATGCCACTAAAGAATACTTTATTATGTTTTCACAATTATAGTCATAAAAAGATAAAACGCCTCTTGGTACATATCTGGCTGATTAAGTGAAATTAAGCTAGTGGGACCAGATGAGACCCACGGGTTAGACTGTAACCTCTACTAGAGTTTGGCTACCTAATGCATACAGGACAAAGTCTTAAACTCATTCTAATGTCCAAGGCCTGATGCCCTATCATAACTATTCAATGATACCTGTTCCACTCCTTTCCAACATAAACCTCTACTACTGCTAAAATAATCATTTCTTTGCCAGGTAAACCTACTGAACTCAAACCTACCTTGAATGCCACTGCTCATTCTACCATCTAATCTAGAATGTTCGTCACTCCAATTATTACTTCATCCTTTGAGTTTCATGAATCACTCTTACTCATAAAAGTTGTTTGCTTCTTTCTCATAAAATATTCATTGAGCTTACTGATTATATCATTTATTTTAGCACCTAATCCAGGTGTGGGGAACCTGCAGCCTCAAGGCCACATGTGGCCCTTTAGGTCATCAAGTGCAGCCCTTTGACTGAATCCAAACTTTACAGAACAAATCCCCTTAATAAATAAAAGATCTGTTCTGTAAAACTTGGGGCTCGGTTTTCAAAAGTCTGTACCTGAAGACCTAGAAGACACAAGGTCCACATCCTTGAAATCATTTCAAGATCAATTAGGATACGTTTTAAAGTGTGGCATTTTAGTTCATTTTTAAATGAGAAAAACTAGAGATTCTAAGAGATGGAGGTAAAGAGGAAGTATATTCCAAATAGGGAAAATGGCCTATACAAAGGTATAGGGATAGAAGACAGTACATCCAAAATGTATGGAAATAGCAAATAGGCTAGTCTGCCTAGAATGCACAATACATGAAAGGAAATAACGTGCAAGTAAACAAGATTGTGAAGGACTTTAACTACAAAAGAAAGAAGTCTACATTTGTTTCCAGGAGCAAAAAGAGCTATTAAAGGTTTTTAAGCAATGGAGTGACCACAGTCCAGCAGCTATATACAAAGGACTGATTACTAAAGAGAGACTGGGGGCAGGGAAATGAATTAGGCAGCTACCATAACAATAATAAAGGACCTGAATTATAATAGTGAATGGGCAAAAGGGAAAAGATGCAGGAAGTGTTCTAGAGAATTGACAGGACTTTACAATTAACTGGATATGGGATATGAGGGATAATACAGCAAAGAGTCAAGGACGACCCTGAAACTGCAAACTTGGATGATTAGAAGGATGATGAAAACCTCCCCAGAAATAGGGAAGTTAGGAAGAGGAATGGGTGAGTTCTGTTTTGAACATACTGAGATTGTGATGTTTGCAAGGCATTCAGTTGGATTATGTTCACTGGACAGTTTATGATGCAGGATTAAAGTTTTGGGAAAAAGATAAAGACAGTCATACAAATCTGGGAGTCATCTGCATACAGGTGATAGATGAAGCCATAGGAGTTGGTAAGATTATAAATACAGATAATGATAACAATGAGGCAACATACCAAAATTTGTGTAGTCAGATTAGTACTGAGGGAAAAATGTATATCTCTAAACACACATATCAATAAAAAAGAGAAAGAACAGACCAATGAACTGAGTATATAATAAAAGAAAAAGAAAAAGAACAAATTAAAAATCCTCAATTAAACACCAAAATAGAAATCCTAAAAAATCAAAGGAGAGATTAATAAAATTGAAAGTTAAAAAAAATTCAATAAACAAAATTAGGAGCTGGTTTTAAGAAAAAAGAAAATAATAAATTAACCACTGGTTAATTTGATTTAAAAAAAAAAAAAAGGAAAAAACCAAATTCCCAGTACGTCCCAGGACAGAACCATGCTTTACTAAAGACTCCTACATTTCTCTATTATTACATGAACCAAAAACTAATTCCAAAGATCTAAATTTCAGTGTGATCTAGCAGATAGAGAGATAGCCTTAGAGTCAGAAGGAACTGTATTCAAGCCTTACACATACAAGTTCTATAAACATGGTAAAGTAACTTAACCTTTCAGTGTTCCAGGAAACTTAAGACTATTCTGGAAGAAGTAAAACAAATGCTGACTTGTTTTGATAGTGAGATTCCATACTTGGATTTCCCTATACCAAAGAAATCACAAGCCTAATCAAAACAAAACAAAACCCCACCTTCAAGTACTTACTGGTAGATAGTGGGAAGTGCAGTTATGATAAATCGACCACTGAGACCTGTAAATAAATATTATGGCTTAATAAATATAATAAAAAATTCTGTCAGAGATACATCAATAGCTTTCTCCAGGCTAAATAGGTATCACTTTTAATTTTCAAGTACTTCTCTTAAATTGTAAAGAATTGTTTATATGTCACATTACCTATATTTCTAATTATGTCCTTCCCCTTCCTTTGAAAAGAATTTAACAAGGCTGATCAACAAACTGAGAAAGCTTCACAGTATGTGCACAGATTCTATAACCATAGTTCCTCACCCTTCAAAGAATGAGCTATCTTCACATAGCTCTTCACACTGAGCTGATAGCTCATAACTCAAATTTGGTCATTATAATTTCAGTATGTTTGATTTTGATTATTTTGTTGTTCTTTCACCTTATATTGCAGTAACTGTTTTCTTGACTCTGCTTACTCCACTTTGAATTCATTTAAGTCTTCCCATGCTTCCCTTTATTCATCCTATTCATTATTTCTTAAAGCAAAGTGATATTGCATTATATTCATGTACCACAATTAGTTTATCCATTTCCCAAATGATAGGTATCTATTTTGTTTCCAATTCTTTGCTACCACAAAAAGTTAATGCTGTATTTTACATGGGACCTTTCTTTTTATTACTCAACCTCCTTGAGGTACATAGGCCTAACAATGGGATCTCTGGATGAAATGATGTTGACATTTAAGACACTTTCTTAGCGTAATTCCAAATTCCTTTCCAGAAGATTGAACCAAATCAGTTCCATCACGAATGCATCAATGTTTTTAGTTCCCATAGGTCTTCCAACACTGCCTTCTTGTTCAGTTGTTCATTTGGGGTTTTCTTGGCAAAGACAGTGGTTTATCACTTCTTCTCCAGCTCATTTTACAGATGAGGAAATGAAGCAAACAGAGTTAAGTGACTTAACTCAGGGTCACATAGCTATAAGTGTCTGAATTCAGATTTGAACTCAGGAAGATGAGTCTTCCTAACTCCTGACTCCAGGTCCAGCGTTCAATTATCCACTGCATCACACTGCCCCAACACTGACTACTCCTTTCTATAATTTTCTTTTTTTTAATCATTTTTATGCAATCAATGGGTATGATGGCAAATCCTATTAAATGCATAAATCATCCCATTCTATCCTGTCTTCTACAGAAGGCTGCCTTCTCTTATCTTCCCTATTTCCCTAATTTTCAATCACTCCCTATTTACTGGCTGCTTGCTTAATGCCTGCAAACATACCCATGCCTTCCCTATCATCCAAAAAACCTGTAACAAAACAAAAATTTTAAAAACTTCACTTGTTCCATCCATCCCCTACTAGCTATCTTCCTCTAGCCATCTTTCCTCTTTTGTGTCTAAATTCCTTAAGAAGATGATCTACAATAAGTGTTTCCACTTCCTTTCCTCTCACTCTCTCCTTAAATCTCTGTAGTTGGCTTCTGATCTCACCATTCATCCAAAACTGGTCTCTCCAAAGTCACTAATAATCTCTCCAAAGTCACAAAGGCCAAATCTAATGGCCTTTTCTCAATCCTCGTTTTCCTTTACATCTCTGCAGACCTTGACATTGTCAATTACCCTCTTCTCCTTAATATTTTCTTCTCTAAATTTGCATAATATTATTCTACCCTGGTTCTCCTTTCTAGCCTTTCCTTCTCAGTCTCCTCTGATGGATATTCATTCATGTTAACCTGCATGGAGGTCAGACATCCTTGCTTCTTCCTCTATACTATATCTCTTTGGGATTTGCTCCCAAGCTTCCAGTTATCATCTCTATACAGATGACTCTCAGATCTACTTGTCCAGTCAACATCTCTCATGACGTCACCCCAGTGCCATGATTGTCTTTGGTCTAAGAGACAGCCAAATGACCATCCTTTCATTAATAAAATGCTGGGGACTTCAGGGAGCCAAGAGGGCAGAGTAAGCAATAAATCACTGTAGCTCTCCCATATTCACCTCCAAATAACCAAACAACCATAAAATAGTATCCCAGAACAAATCCTGGAAGAGTGGAGATGGAAGAAAGACAGGGTGGAGCAGTCCTTTAGACTGAAGATTTGGAGGATCAGCAAAAAAGATCTGTTTCACTCCGGTAAAAGGGAAGCACAGTTCAGGACAAGAAGTGTCCCAGTAAGCCAGTGGCAAGCCCCACCTCAGCAAACCAGCAGTAGATCCTGAGCCCCAAGGTGGTGGAGCAGACAAATGTCAACACTAGGACTACCACATGACTCAGCATTGCCAGGGGAACTGGCAGACTCCAGCTCCAAGAACCACCTTGTGCTTCAGTACAGCTGTGGGCGGGCAGGCATCCTACAGTGGCCAGACTTCCCAGTGCTTCAGCACAGTCCAGGGCAAACAGGCCTCCATGTGCTTCAATGTAGCCCCAAGGAAATACAGAGGAAAACCCACCTGACCTCAGCACACACCCATCACTACTAGGACCCCTGTTTAGCACCAGGTTAAGCTGCCAGACCCCTACAGCCTCCAGAAGCACCAGCCAATCTATACCCCACACCCTCAGGACAGCATCAGACACAAGGGTCTCTGTGGGCCTCAGGGCAACATCAGTACACCACCAGGTAAATGGCCAGGGCACACAGTCACTAGCACAAAATGCCAGAGATAGTACCCCTCCACCCTAGGAGCAGAGTTCAAATTTAGAAGAAAGGAAAAAAGCCAAAAAATAATGTGCTGGGCTTATTAAGAAAATGATTCAATTACCGAGAAACTATGTCTCTCAAACTGTCACACTTTACTATAATAGTCTCCTTCACAAAGGTCAAAACCATCTCATGTCTGGGTTCTATGCATCTTTCCTCTGCCCCTAAAATCATGCTTGGTGCTATCTGCCCTAGGAGATCATACATTTCTTCTTCTCTGACAGGATACGGCTCATGAAGAAAGATGATCTCTCAATGTACTAGCTTTTCTCAGTACAAACCAATCATGAGGTCCTCATCTTCCATAACAGACATATATCTCTTAGTCCATGGAAGTTTTTTAAGCAGGTCCTCCAACATAAGACACACCCTCAGACCTGTGTGTTTGTCATATCTCCCATTCTTCTTGAATCTTTCCTCTCTCCTAGGAGACTATAGGAATCATCATTCCTTCACTATTCTCCTATGGATTTGGTAGGGGTACACCACACATTTCCCTATCTCCCTTCTCTCCTTTCCCCATTTATACACCTTCCTATTCTGTGATCCTGTACTACAAAATACACTGATTCCTGAAGGGACCTCAATTAGTAGGCATTTATAAAGTATTTCCTATGTGCCAAGCCAAAAGAAAAAACAAAAAGAGTACAGTGCTTCAATTCTGCTCTTCCATCTTCATTTCTGTCTGTTCCACTTACATCTTGAATCCTCATACCTATTTTTATTCCTTGATGAACAATCTTTTTCTCTTAATTAAAAAAAAAAACTTTTAAACATGGAGTGATTAATTTTATCATTCACTCTTTGCCTAAAGAGTTTTATTTACCTTTTAAAGTTTTCTATTGTCCGAGGTACTTAGAAATCTAATACTCTGCTTACAATTTTTTCCTTTCCAGGAATGCCTCAAATTCTTCTCTTTTTAAATATCCTTTCTTCATTAATTATTAGCCTCAGATTTGCAGGGTATGTGACATTCTGAGTTGCAGCTTTAGCTTCTTTTTTTGGGGAATGTATTATCCTATTCTCCTGCAATTGCCCATGACTATGAAATAATCTTGTATTAAAAGCCACACTTTCCTATTTGAAAAGAAATCTGCAAAAAATGTTATCAAAATGGTTAGACTTCATGACTGTATCTTGGGTTTCAAAGTGTACACATGTGAGTATGTACATGTGTGTGATTTCTCAAGGTAACCTGTGGATTCTCTACTGATGCTATCTGTCTGTATTCAGAAGTTATGGGTAGTTTTCTTGAATTATTTCCTGCACTGTAGGATTCAGACTGTCACATTCCTCTATGATCCCTACACTATCTCTGCACATCTTCAAAATCAGCAGTTATGGTTTGCATGGAATTCAAGTAAGTACTCTTTTAACATAGTTACCTTTCGCTTCACTTCTGTGAGGTTTTCCATTTCAGTATTTTTGTGTTCCAAATTTGTTAATCTTTCTTTCCTTGTCTATTCTATAACATCACTGAACTGTTTTCTAATCTGTTCTTTTCATTCTGAATCGAGAGCTCTAAGCTTAGATCAATATCCATCCTCAACTTCTTCTTTTATACATTCCATTTCTCTTTTGAACTACCATGATCACTTCTTCTTGTCTCTGCATTCTCTGTTGGGAATCCACAGTACTCTGCAATTTCATCTGATACTTGGTTCACTTTTCTATTAGGTTTACTACTTATTCTTCCTACTCTCTGGGACTCCAATTGTGGATTCATCCATCGGCTTACACTCTAGTCTTTGAGGCTTTTCTCTTGAAATCTTTGCTATTTCAATCTTTTTCTTCCTGGTATTCACTCCTCCTCACATCATGATGCCTCCCCTTTGCTGGTGGGTACAGTCCCAAGGCTAGGCTGCAACACTGGCTCAGCCTCCTTGTATTAGAGGATAATAAGGTTTATAGGACTGGTCCCTGTGTAGAGTATCCTCTGAGGAGAGAGGATCAGACCAGCTGGTAACCTGCCCTGAATCCTCCTTCAGCTTCCATTTTTCTTGCTAGGCTGCACGGCACTTAATGCTTTGGGAGCAGAGGGGGAAGAGTTTCAGGTACTGTCACAAGTAGCTAGTCAAAAGACAGAATATTATTAGTCCTCCCACCCCTTTCCATGTGAGCTCCATGTGGCTGGGGAAAGTCAGTGTTTCCTTTAAGGGTGTATGTGTGTGTGTGGGTGCGTTGGGGAGGTGGGGACAGGAGGGTTTGAAAAGTCTCTACAACAGTACAGAGAAGCATTTCAAGAGGGATTCCTGCACAAACTTGCATGTAGTTTATTCTCCTGCTATGGCACATGGAGGTTGATGGGTAAGGAATGCTGAATCTGTTAAAGATTAGAGTTCTCTAGTATTAACCTTATCATGAGAATTTTACCTTGTGGAATTTTATCTTCTTTCTCCTTCACATTTAGCTGTAATTGCCCTACATAGAGCACATTCTTCCTTTTGGAGGGGAAAGTTAAAGTTATTTTAAGTAACTTACATGACTTCATCTTGTTTATCCTGGGACCTTATTTTTCAATTATTTAATAGTCAAGTAAAGCTTCAGTTTAAAAAAAATTGGTTATTTAACTCAAGTTAAGTCTCTGCGGTACCTTCCAATTCTGAATTCTATTATTCCAAATATTATAAAATTTTACTCAAAATCATAGTAATATCTGAAGACTTTTCAATAAATACTAATGAACTATAATGATGTACAGATACTTTAAACAATATAACAAATGAAATATTAAAATTTACATTCATTATAATATATATAATATGTACATATATTTATAATTATATGATAATAAAATTTTAAAATTCATTAAAATATACAATATTGTCGTTCAGTAAAATGTTTATAATGTTGAAAAGCACATTACAAATATAAATGGAGTAACCATACCTGGCTGCTCTGTGACATCCACTTTTGCAATATTAACCTCAAGATCTTCCCCCCACTCAGCAAAATCTTCCCACTCTGGCTGAAGGTTCTGACAAGCAGGACACCATGGAGCATAACTAGGGAAAAAAAGGTAAGTAAAACATTAATAACATAGATGGCCAAGAAAAAAGAAAACAACAGTTTTGTTTTAATTTATATTTTTTTTATTCAAGAAATGCTATTTAGGTTTTATGTGGCTATTAGGTATAAAAAAAAAACTGATTCACAGCAAAAATCTCCCATTTCTCCTCTAACAGATACACAATCCAGTTTACTAAGAAAAATGAAAAACTTGCTAATTCCTTCAGAATTCCCAGATTTTGAAATCATATAATCAAAGTTTTCGAAATCTGTAATAATCATTAATAATTCTGGGGCAAATTCAACTTAGGATCTATAATAAACTCCTCTAACAAAATTCATGACAAAAATAGCTGTTAATAAATATAAATTATAGCATACAAATCCAAATCTGTAAAAAGTATTAAGATATCTATGAGCTGATCATGATAACAGTTTTTGTAACTGAATTAGAAATTAAATGAAAAATGACAAAATGCTAGCTAATCACAACCAAGCCAGGTTTATAGCAGGTTCAACAATTAAGAACTATGAGTTTAAAACAGCAAAAAAGAAAAATAAGGGGAAAAAGTTATCACTAGATGCAAAAAAAAACCCCTTTTACAGAAGTCAGCATCTATTCATGGCAACTTCTTTTAATCACTAAAAAAAATAGGAAAAAGGAATTTTCTTCTTAACACAGCACCTTCAATACTTCTCAATACAACATCTTGAACACAAATCTTCCTTAAACCAAAAACAGCTGTGTGTGAAGAGACACTTGGAAGAGCTCAAAATGAGCTAAACCATTCTAAAAAGATATTTTGAATCATGCTAAAAAGTTATTAAATATAGCATTGTCTTTGACCGAATTATATATCACTATTATATACTTCAAAAAGATCAAAATAAAAAGAAAAGGTACTACCTACAAAAAATGTAGTAAATATTTTTGTGGTGGCAAAAAATACAGAAACTAAAGAGGGGAGACAGAGTCAAAATGGCAGAGTAAAGGCAGGGAATTCACCTGAGCTATCCCCAAAACCTTTACAAATACCTTTTAAAAATCTAGAGCAGCAGAACTCACAAAAAGACAGAGTGAAACAAATTTCCACGTCAAGACATGACAAAATCAGCAGGAAAAATCTGTTGCAGCAAGGTAAGAGACAAGCACAGTCCAGAGCAGGCCACATCAGCACAGACTGGACATCAACACAGACCAGGCCCCAGAAAACCCAGAGCAGGTTTCAGGGTGAATGAATCACTGGCAGCAGTGGCAGTTTCCAGACTTCTCAGCACAGAGACTCCAAAGACAACTTCGAAGACCTGCAGGAAAAGTCTGTCACACCTTCATGAGAGCATAGCCCTGGCCTCAGCAAACTAGGAGCACACCTTAGGAGTGACTGAATTGGCAACAGCAGCAGCTGCTTTGAGAGTTATTTGCTCATGGATGATAAGGGGAACAAACAACAGGTCAGAAGGAGATTACAGGGGTCTTTTTTGCTAGCACTATGACAGGATAGCTGCTTTGAACATACTCGAATTTGGGTCACAGTCCTGGGTGGCAGTCTCAGGAGGAGGAGCACCAGCATAGCAGAGCTTGTGGCAACAGTGGAGGGGGGAAAAGGGCAGAAAACAGTGCTTGTGGTCACTCACAGACCAGAGCACAGGCCAGGAGAGGAGTAAGTACACCTCTCCTTAGATCATACCACCCTGGAAGAAATGAAAACTTACAGGTCCCTAGAAATATCTCTGAAAACAGCTTGGACAGTTCACCCTCCACCCTCGAAGCAAAGCCCTATTTTAACCAAGACTTAAAAGTCAACTAGTAGGCTAGGAAAATGAGCAAACAACAGACAAAAAAACTGACTACAGAAAGCTACTATGGTGACAAGAAAGACCAAAACTCATCACTCAGAAGAAGATAACAACAAACTTCCTACATCCAAAAACTCCAAGAAAAATATCAACTGGTCTCAGGCCATGGAATAGTTGAAAAAGGATTTTAAAAATCAAGTAAGAGAGGTAAAGGAAAAACTGGAAAGAGAAATGAGAGTGATAAAAGAAAATCATAAGAAAAGAGTCAATAATTTGGTAAAGGAGACACACACACAAAAAAAAATACTTAAGAAAATAACACCTTAAAAACAGACTAGACCAAATGGTAAAAGAGGTACAAAAACCAAATAAGAATGCCTTGAAAAGCAGAACTGATCAAATGAAAAAAATACACAAAAATTCACTGAAGAGAACAACTCCTCATAAAGTAGAATTGGCCAAATGGAAAAGGAAAAGGAAGTACAAAAGCTCAATGAAGAAAATAACTTCTTAAAAGTCAGAATTTGGGCAAGTGGAAGCTAAAGACTTTTATGAGAAATCCAGAAACAATAAAACAAAACCAAAGAATGACAAAATAGAAGACAATGTGAAATGTCTCAATGGAAGAACTAAACTGGAAACTAGAACCAGGAGAGAGAATTATAATATTATTGAACTACCTGAAAGCCATGATCAAAAAAGGAGTCCAGACATCATCTTTCAAGAAATTATCAAAGAAAACTACCTTTATATTCTAGAACCAGAGTAGAAAATAGAAATTAAAAGAATTCACCAATCACCTCTGAAAGTCAAAAGGAAAGTCCCAAAGGAAAACTCCTAGGAACATTGTAGCCAAATTTCAGAGTTCCCAGGTCAAGAAGAAAATATTACAAGTAACCAGAAAAAAAACAATCCAAGTATGGTGAAGCCACAGTCAGGATGACAGAAGACTTAGCAGCTTCTACATTAAAGTATTGGAGGGCTTGGAATATGATATGCCAGTGGGCAAAGGAGCTAAGATTACAACCAAGAATCACCTACCCAGCAAAACTGAGTATATTCATGATTTCAGAGGTAAAAGATTAAGGGCATAGAATGAGACAGATATTTCTGTGTAGAGCTTTGAAGGAATTTGCTTTATTTGACTATGAATATGTGTTAGAAGAAATTTTTCCTTTTTTCTTTCCCATTGGGCTGTGAGGTAGAAGGTGGTGAAAATAAATTTTGTTAATGTAAAGAGAAGGAAGAGTACTACAAATGTGAAATGCTGCATGGATTTTGGATAAAGTTACTGTATTATTACTTTTATTTTGTTACAAGGTATTTCTCACAAAATGAAATACATCTATATCATCTGTAAAGCTGAAAAATATCTGTAAATGTATATAAAGTAAAAAAAATCAGTATGTTTTACTTTGGGGGGGTTTTCTTGGGGGGGGGGGGGTGTCGTTTTTTAAAGCAGTCAAGGACCCTAGACTCCTGAAAGAGGGACAAGTATAGAAGTAAGAAGGAACTATGGCTGTGACCCTTGAAGGTAAGTAAGGGTCTCAGTTCTAGTGCCAGTCCAATCTAAAGCCTGCAGAATATTAATTGGGGCAGAGATTACAGTGTGCAGGAGAGTCTCCAATTTTGTCAGTCTGAACCCACAGAGTTTCAAGTTAGCTAACAATGGACCATGTCCAGCAGCAGAGTACTAGAACTTCAAGGAAGGACAAACAGGTCAGAAAGGTATTCTGAAGCAGAACTCACACTTCACCATGGATCCACTTTGGGAGCATTAAAAGCTTACAAATTCCCAACCTGAATTGTCCCAGAGATCCCAGAATAAAATAACACTCAATATCCCAAGAAAGGAATAGCAGGACTCAATTGGGCACAAACTAAGCCCTGACATTACCTGAGAAGTGCACAGAGTTCTAACATAAAATCTAAAATCAAAAAGTAGGCTGAAAAAAATGAGCAAAGAAGCCCATAATAAAGAGTTATTATGGAGAAAAGGATACTAAAGACACAAACCTAGAAGAGAATAATTTTTAAATTAGCTTCAAATAAAGCTTTTACAACACACACACACACACACAAAACCACCATACTTAGGCATACATTCAATTAGAATTCCTAGACAAAACAAAAAAAAAGTTACAATGATTTTTGAATGAAAAAGTCAGAATGGGAAAAAATTAGAAATGACAGTGATGAAAATTTGGTAAGAGAATTAATAGTACAAGAGGTACAAAACTTACTAAACAGATTCCTTGAAAACTAGAATTGGCAAAAAAAGAAGTTAATGACTCCATGAGTGAAGAAGTTGTTACAAAACAAAGTAAGAAATGAGGAGGAAATTAAAACAATAATTAGAAATTACTTTGCCCAACTGTATGCCCATAAATTTGACAATCCAAGGGAGAAGGATGAATATTTTAAAAAATATAAATTGCTCAGATTAACAGAAGAAGTTGAATACTTAAATAACCCCATCTCAGAAAAAGAAATTGAACAAACCATCAATGAACTCCCTAGAAAAAAATCTCCAGAGTCAGATGAATTTACAAGTGAATTCTAACAAACATTTAAAGAACAGGTAAATCCAATACTATATAGACTGGGAAAAGTGGTGTAGAAGTCCTACTAAATTCTTTTTATGATACAAATACGGTTCTGATACCTAAACCATGAAGAGCCAAAACTGAGAAAGAAAATGACAGACCAATTTCTCTAATGAATATAGATGCAAAAATTTTAAATAAGATTTTAGAAAAAAGAATACAGAAACATATCACAAGACACAACAACTTATCACATTATAATCAGGTAGGATTTATACCAGGAATGCAGGGCTGGTTCAATATTAGGAAAACTATCAGCATTACAGATCATATCAACAACAAAACTAACAGAAACCACATGATTATCTCAATAGATGCAGAAAAAGCTTTTCACAAAATACAACACCCATTCCTATTAAAAACACTGGAGAGCACAGGAATAAATGGAGCTTTCCACAAAATAATAAGCAGTATCTACCTAAAACCAAGGGCAAGCATTATATATAAGCTAGATCCATTACCAATAAGATCAGGGGTGAAACAAGGATGTCCATTATCATCACTGGTTATTCAATATGGTACTACAAATGTTAACTTTAGCAATAAGAGAATAAAAAGAAATTGAAGAAATTAGAATAGGCAAAGAAGAAACTAAGTTTATCACTCTCTGCAGATGATATGATGATATATTTACAGAATCCTAGAGAACCAAGTAAAAAATTATTTGAAATAATAAACAACTCTGGCAAAGTTGCAAGCTACAAAATAAACCCACATAAATCATCTGCATTTCTATATATTACTAACAAAGCCCAATAGCAAGACATAGAAAGAAAAATCTCATTTAAAGCTATGGTAGACACTGTGAAATATCTGGGAGTATACCTGCTAAAACGACTATATGAATTAAAAAACACTTTTCACACAAAAAAGTCATATCTAAGTAAGTGGAAAAACATCAGTTGCTAATGGGTAGGCAGAGCTAATATAATAAAAATGACAATTCCACTTAAATTAATTTACTTATTCAGTGCCATACCAATCAAATTATCAGAAAAATATTTTCTAGAGCTAGAAAAAAATAATATCAAAATTCATCTGGAAGAACAAAAGGTCCAGAATATCAAGGGAATTAATGAAAAAAATTAAAAGAAAGCTATCTATAGTCATATGAAAAAAATGCTCTAAATCATTATTGATTAGAGAGATGCAAATCAAAACAACTCTGAGGCACCACATCACACCTATCAGATTGGCTGACATGACAAAACTGGAAGATGATAAATACTGGAGAACATGTGGGAGAGTTGGAACACTAATTCATTGTTGGTGGGGCTGCAAGCTATCCCAACCATTCTGGAGAGCAATTTGGAACTATGCCCAAAGGGCTACAAAAATGTGTATAGCCTTTGACCCAGTAATATCGCTTCTAGGACTGTATCCCAAAGAAATCATAAAAATGGGAAAGGGCCCCACGTATACAAAAATATTTGTAAGAGCTCTCCTTGTGGTGGCCAAGAACTTGAAATCGAAGGGATGCCCATCAATTGGGGAATGGCTGAACAAGTTGTGGTATATGAATGTAATGGAATACTATTGTGCTATAAGAAATGATGAACAGGCAGACTTCAGACAGGCCTGTAAGAACTTATATGAACTGATGCTGAGTGAAAGGTGCAGAACCAGGAGATCATTGTACACAGTAACAACCACAGTGTGTGAGGAATTTTTTTGGTAGACTTTGCCCTTCACAGTAATTCAAGAACCTAAAACACTCTCAAAGGATTCTTGAGGCGAAATGCCATCCACATCCAAAACAGGAACTATGTAACTGGAATGCAGAATGAAGTAGTGTTCTCTATTATGTTACGTTTTGTTTTGTTTGGGTTTTTCTCATGGTTTCTCCCATTCATTTTAATTCTTCTATGCAACATGACTAATGTGAAAATGCGATTAATAAGAATGTATGTGTAGAATCCATATAAGATAGTATTCCATTTTGGGGAGGGAGGAGGAAAAAAATCTAAGATTTATGGAAGTGATTGTAGAAAACTGAAAACAAATTAATTTTAAAAATAAAGAAAACCAAAAAAATAGAAGAAAATGTTAGTAAAAACAACCGATAAAAAACAGAAGGAAAAATGATTTAAGAATCCAAGAATCACTGAACTATCTCAAAGCCATGACCAAAAAAAAAAAAAAAACCTGGAAAAAAAAGAATCTAAGATACTATATTTCAAGAAATCGTTAAATAAAACTGTCCAGATCCCTCAGAAGCACAGGGCAAAGTGAAAATTTTAAAAAAACCCTCCATTGGTCATCTCCTGAAAGAAATTCCCAGGAATATTACAGCCAAATTTAGAGTTTTCAGGTCAAAGCAAACAACCAAAATAGCTCCTCCAAAACAACTACAACAAAAACACTCCCTCCCCCCACGCCCAACAAACAGACATAAAGAAAGAATTCAAGTATCAAGGAACCACAGTCAGTATCACAAAATATTTAGCAGCCAGGAAAGGAGAGCTTGGAGAATGACATTACTTAAAGAAGCTAAGAGATAGAACCTTACAACCAAGAATAACTTACCTAGAAAAACTGTCTATAATACTACAGGGAAAAAAAAATGGACCTTTAATGAGCATTCCTGATGAAAAGATCAGAGCTGAGTAGAAACTCTGAAATATAAGCAAATGAGACAAAACTTTAAAAAGTACGAGTAAATAATCGTAAAGAACGGAACAAGAATAACTTTAGTATAAAGAGATGATGTAAGAGTCCTTACAAAATCCTAATATTCAATTCAATTCAATAGACATTTATTAAGCACTATACATCAGATACTGGGTTAAGTGCTGGGGATACAAAAAGTGTCAAAAGATAGTCCCTGCTTTCAAGGTACTTATAATCTAATAGAAGTGACAAACATGCAAACAAATACACAACATACAAAATAAATAGGAAATAATTAAAAGGAGGAAAGCACTGGAATTAATAATAAGCCTTAGGAAAGGCTTTTTGTAGAAGATCTTTATTTTAGCTGGGACTTTAAGGAAGTCAGAGAAGGCAGTAGTCAGAGCAAAGGAAGAAGAGCATTTCAATTATGGGAAACAGCTAGGAAAAATACCTAGGGCCAAAAGATAGAGCATTTTGTTTGTAGCAGAGTGAGAAGGCACTGGATCAGTCTAAAGTGGGGAGTGAGATGTAAGAAGACTGGAAGAGAAGGAGGGGGCTAGGTTATAAAGGGTTTTGAACGCCAAACAAAGCATTTTGTATTTGTTCCTGGAGGCAACAGGAAGCCACTGAAGTTAACTGAGGGGGAAGAGGGTGTGTGATGTGATCAGACCTGTTTTATAAGAAAATCACTTTAGCAGCTAAATGGAGAATGGACTGGAGTAGGGAGAGTCTAATTACAGTAATCAAGGCGTGAGATGATAAGGGCTTGCACTAGAGTAGTGACTATGCCAGAGGGAGCGTATTCAAGATTTTACAAAGGTGAAATCAACAGGCATTGGCAACAGCTTGGATACGGGAAGGGGGCAGTGACAGACAGTGAGGAATCAAGTATGACACCCAGGTTTTGTTCTCCAGAGCCTGGGAGGATGGTGTTGCCCTCTAAAGTAATAGAGAAGGTATTTTTTTTCTGGTGCAGGGGAGTTTAGGGGGAACAATAATGAATTCTGTTTAGACATACTGAATTTAAGACGTCTACTGAATATTCAGTTCTAGATATCTGCAAGTCAGTCTGATGAGAGACTGGGGCAGGAATAGCAGATTGGAGAAATCATCAGCATAGAGATGATAATTATATCTATGGGAGCTGATTAGATCACAAAGTGACATAGTATAAAGGGAGAAGAGAACCCAGGATAGTATTCTGAACAGTTGGAGGGGATGAGATAGATGTGGATCCAGTAAAGGAGACATGTAGGAGGAAAATCAGGAGAGACTGGTGTTCCAAATATTTAGAAAGAAGAGAGTATCAAGGAGCGTAATCAACAGTGTTACTCTTGGTTTTATAAAGTACCATCCTTTTCATTTACATTGTTGGTCATTACCATGTAGATTATTGCGTTGGCTCTGTTCAGTTTACTCTTCATCAGTTCATAAAAGACTTTCTATGCTTCTCTGTATTCATCCCAGGCATCATTTCTTACAGCAGAGTAATACTCCATTACATTCATGTATCACAATTTATTTGTCACTTTCCAATTGATCTACTTCATTTCCAATATTTATCTATCACAAAAAGTGCTGCTATAAATATTGTGGCATATATAGGGATTTTCTTCTTACTGATGGTTTATTTGGGGTATAACCAGTAACTACCAACCACCAACCATAAGTTCTTCTTTCCCAGACATAGTTTCCTTTTTCTCCTGGACTCCCTGAAGCAAGTATCCTCTTCTAGAAGCTAGAAATCATGTCAAACACTCTGTGGGCCCCTTAAAGTATCATTTCTTGTACCAAAATATAAAAGAAGCAAGGACTTCTAGGGTAGGATTAAGAAAGCCTAACTAACCAGGTAACCTCATTTGTCCAATGAAATTATATCCAAAAGAAGTTTTCTGTAATTTTTTTTTAATTTCTCTTTTCTATTACAAAAATCAGCTCTGTAAATCACTCAGGGTCTCTGACATCTGAGGAGTCTGTTGACCTGGTCTAATACACAAATGCTAGCTTTGCAAATTAAATGATTTATACTTAGAAATTTTGTGTCTCAATTTTCCTTTATTTCAGATAAATAATTTTACCATGTGTATATATGTCTATAGTTCTCAGATACAAAACCCTTATCAGAGAAATTTGACAAAGAGTTTTTTCTCATTTTACTGATGGGGTGGTGGGACCTGGATCCTCCAAAAGCCCTAAAACCATATCTAAGGCACCTAGCCACTCCCCCAGCCCCCACCATGAGAAAATTCTCTTCTTGTTACAGGCACAGAGTAGACCCTGCAATACCTCAGATAAAAGCTATTCTAGGGGTACCACACCCCCAAGGACTCTCTCTGGTGCCAGCCTAAGGGCCATATTTGGGCAACTTTGCTGCCTCAGCAAGGTTATCTCTGCTGACTTCTTGAGTTTTCCCATCCATTCCAGTGGCTCAGCATCTGGACTGCTTGCATATACTGACGACTCCCTAATCCTGCCCCAAGTCACCTAATTAGCATATTTGGCATCCTTTCACTTTAACATCAGTCCTATCTATCACGTTGCAGGTTTCCTAAGAACCCTCACCCAAGCAAGACAGCTTGAGTGTATGAATTCATTCCAGGCAACTCTGCCTTGTTCCCTCACATTTTGGGGGTTCCAGCACCCCCAAACCACATCATGACACTCTTATCCTAGATGAATTAAAGTTGTCTGTGCAGAAGCTGTTCTATCTGAAGTTATCAAAGTTAACTATTTTATCTTTTGTAATTGTGCCTATCTCTTGTTTTTTTTAAGGCTACATCTCTTATCTATGGTATTAGAAGCTGTTTCTCTTCTACTTTTTTTATAGTATAATCTTTAATATTAAAATTGTACATGCATTTTAAAAATTTTATAGAATATGGCATAAGATGTTGATTTAAGCCTAATTTCTGCCAGACTGCTTTCAAATTTTCTCAGCATTTTTTTTAATCAAATAGGGGTTTTCCCCTGGTAACTCATGTTTCCCACTTTATCAAACAATGGGATACTGAGTTCTATTGTTTCTGAATCTTCCTCATCTCATATGTTCCACTGATTTCTCTCTCAATTCCGTAACAAAAACAGGAAATGTTTCAAAGCTTTATAATATTAATATATATATATAAGCCTGAAAGTGTAATGCCCCTTCATCCCTATTTCATCATTTCCATTGATATTCTAAATCTTTAGTTTTTCCAAATGGTGTGTTAAATTTATCAAGTTTGGTCATTTGATTGATAGGGCATCAAAAATGTTATTTTTGGGGGAGGATTATCAATTTTATTATATTGGCATGTCCTAGCAATGAGCACTGAATTAGTCCAGCTTTTTAAGTTGTTCTTTATTTGTTTAGGAAGCACTTTAAATTGAATCTATACAAGTCTTTTGTGTGCTTTTGAGATTGATCCCCAAATACTTTACATATTTTGTAGTTATCTAGACTAGGATTTCACTAGTATTGTGCTTTTTTTTTTTTTTTTTACTATGATACAGAAATGCTATTGATGTTTGAGGATCTATTTTGTAGCATTCAACTTTGCTGAAGTAATCCCTGGGATTTTTCAAGCAAACTATCACATTCTCACCAAACAGGCATTGTTTTATCTCCTTTTAATTCCCTTTATGCCTTTAATTTCTTTCTTTTGTATTACTGTTATTGCTACTATTTCTGTAACTACATAAAATAATAGTGGTAAGAACAGCCAAATTCTTGCTTCACTGCTATATTTATCGGAAAAGGTTCTACTACATCCCCATTGCATACAGTGCTTGCTTTGGGGGTTTTAGATAAATACTTTTTACAAGCATTTAAGATCTATAGCAAAGATTCTTCTATACCTATAGTTTGTAGCGTTTTTTAGCATAAAAGAGCTTCTGTCAAAAGCTTTTTCTGAATCTGTATAGTTTTAGATGTTTTGGTTTTTAATGTGATTATGTCAATTGTTTTACTAATATTGAATCATCCTTGTATCCCTGGTATAAATCTCACTTGATCACAGTGAACAAGTTTTTAGAAAAAAATGCTGTATTCATTAATGATAATGAATTAAAGTCTTCTTTCTGTGTTTTCCCCACCCTGGTTTAGACATCAGAACTATATTAGTCTTATAAAAAGATTCTGGCAAGGTGCTTTCTTTCTCAGTTTTTGAGAATAATTTGTAAAGGGTATAGGTATGTCAACTGTTCTTTAAAAGTGATAAAAATCTTCCTGAGAACCAAGTAGAACAAGGTCATTTTTTTTTTTTATTTTTGTAGTTCTTTATAACTAGATTTTCTTTTCTTTTTTGAGACTGAATAATTTAAGATCACTCCCATTCTGATAATTTGAGTTTTTCATATTTTTAAACAAATTTTTCTATTTCTTTTATGTTCTTAATTTTGTTAGCATCTAACTATACATAACATTCTGATTAATCTTTATTCTGTTTTGGGTATGAATTTGTATTACTAATTTACTATTTTATCTGATTTTTCTACTTTTTAAAAATCAGATTAGCTAAGGGTTTATCAATGTTATTAGTCTTTTCAAAGAATGAGCTTTTAGTTTTATTTATCCTTTCTAGAGGTCTTTCTTGGTTTCCAATTTATCTCCCCTCTTATTTTTAACATTTTGACTTGTGCATATTCTAGGTTTGCTTATCTGTTAATTCTCTAATTTTTAAAAATGCATATTTAGTTCAAAATTCCTTTTTTTCCAATTTCTTAATAATACTGTAAAGGGAATTATGAGTTTCATATTAATCTGTGTATGTGTAATAAATATGCTTATTGATGGAATCCTAATAAAGTTGCCCCCAGTCCCAATATTTTAACTTCCTTGAGGTCCACGCTGAACAAATCATGTCCTGATTTAACCACACAATCTGACTTTAGCCACAACTCAGGCCCCTAGACTCAGTACAGCCACTGCCCCTAGCTAGCCACTCAATTCACATATTTGAACATGTGTTCTTATACTCAAAAACAATCACATCATTCATTTAGCCCAAGACAGGACCACAATACCTAACTATTCAGCTTGACCAGATGGGACCACTCTAGCTAGCCAATTAGATGGCAGCATGATCAGGATGTCTGACCACCAAACCATACAAAGGACCCTTCCTCACTATCTAATCCTTTAACAAACCCCTCCTGCCTTTTTAATATTCATGATTTGTTATGTAATTGCATCTTTACCCTATAAAAATCCATCTTGATTTCTCTGAAGCTGCTGATTCCTCCTGGAACCTAGCCCACTTCTTGAGAGGTGTCAATCTCAACAAATGCCTATACTTGGATTAGAAGTGGTCTGACTGAATTCTTTGAGACAGTTCTGCCACAACACATCATGAAACCACAACACTAATAACTGATTTCTCAAGAGCTGTCTCTCTGGCTTGGGAATCACAATTAACAATGCAGCTTGAAATGATCAATCAAAACCCCTGATAATGCTCTTAAAATCACTGCATTCTTGTGCCTGTGTATCTTAAGCGAAGTGAATCAAAGACTGCAGAACCTGTTCCCATCATAGAACTCTGGTTCTGTGCCTTGGGGCTGTAGGGGAGAAATCACAACCCCCAAAGACTTGATTCCAGAACTAATGTATTATGGACTCATGGGCTTGCCATGGGAAAGCACTCCTGCACTGGAAAATAATCGTTTGTGATTTATGTGTATAAGCTGTGCTTTTAACTTCAGCTCAGAGAGCATTCCTCACTCTGAAAGTGATTAATTATACCACTATTTGATTACTGGCAATCCTGTCTCTAGGTCTGTTTTGTGTGGCTCCAAGCATTCCCAGGTGTTAGAGATTGGCTCAGAAAAATCCTGTTAACAACATCTTTATCCTATAATAAAGATATGATTTTACCTAAATACTGTTTTAGTTCCATCCCAGAAATTTTGGTATCTTGTTAGAATGTTGTTTCATCATTTTCCTTTCCATAGTTATTTACTATTTCTATAATTTGCTCTTTGAGCAACTCATTAATTAAACTTTTATTGTTGTGTCCATTTGGGGCTATATTTTTTTGTTTGTGGCCCCTGAATGAATTTCTAGTCTTTTTGCTCTGTGATGTATAAAGTAAAGTACTATTCCTGCCTTTTTACATTTCTTTGCAATATCTCTGTGCTTTAGTCCATGGTCAATTTTTGTAAAAGTTCCATGTGTTGTTGAGAAATATGAATGTACTTTGCTGTTCCATTTAGAAGTCACAAATCTTTAAACTCTAGTTTCCTTAGTAATTTGTTCAGTTCTTTATTTTTCCTTTTGATTATCTTTCTTTTAGACTTATTCAAAAAGGAAAGAAACATATTGAAGTCTCCTTTCTCAATTGTGTTACTATCTTCTTGTAACTCAGATATTATTTCCTTCGTGAATATGGACGGCAAAGCATTTGGAGCTTAAAATTTTATTCCTGATATTGGTTTGTTGTTCCTTTCATTATAGTACTGTTTACTTGTTTGTTTTATTTTTTGAATGTTTGTTTTTGTTTTGTCAGATAACATGATTGCAAGTTGCACTTTTTTAGACTCACTTGATGCATAGTAAAATTTTTCCCATCCCCTCAGTTTTATTTTGGGTATGTCTTTATAACTTAAATGTGTTTCTTATAAGTAACAGACTGTGGAATTTTTTTATTCTTATTCAATCTGTTACTTTTCCATTTTATTGGCTTGTTTAATCCATTCACATTTGAAGTTACAAGGTTTGTATTTTTCTTCATCTCCTGCTAATATTGTTGGGGGGTTTTAGGTTATGAATTTTTCCCCTCTTCTGCTACAAACATAATACTAACCTTTTAAAATCTTTTTAAAAGGGGTCTTTAGTTTTTTTTAAGGGTTCCTTATTCCCACTGTCTCTCTTCCCCTAATCCCTGATGCCTTTTGGTATTTTGTTTATTAACTCCTTTTTTTATTGTACTTTTATCATGATAGAGTCTTCCCTCCCTTTTCATCTTCTTAGGTGGACAAGAAGATTTCCCCTTACATTTCTCCATGCATCTTATTTTCTTATATACTGCTGGCATAGTAAGCCTATTTTTTTAATGTACTTGTTATTTGCCTCTTTCCTTTTAGACTGTCCTTCACTTCTATGCATTTATTTGCACTTCCAATGATTTTTCCTGTAAAAGTCATATGTTCTGCTCTCATAATACTAATTTCTCTTTTGAATCACTCAGTAACTACATGTGGTATCATGTTTTCAAATTCCATAGGGTTCTCTATCTCATCAAGTTTTAGGTCATTTTTCTTTGTTTTGTAGTGTTTATTCATAGAAGTCCTAAGTCTTACTAAATCTGGAGGCCCTATTTCCTTCTGTTGTTAGTTCTTTGTGTTGATTTATCTGTTTATATTCAAGGTCTTCTTCCTGAGTTTTCCTCTTCCTGAAATCTTTGGCAATTTCAATCTCTGCCCCCTTATTTTCTCTATCATTCACTTTCTTACTACCTCCCTCTAATTGTGATTTCCTTGGGGACTGGATTTCAAAGTATCTCAGTTTCCTCCCCTACTGGGTAATTCAAGGTTTTTACAAGCTTAGGTCTACACCTCAACTAACTTTTGGGTGGTCAGAAATGGCCTGAGCTGGATGTTGTGCTTTCTCCCTCAGGCCTGGTGGATGATGCACAGCACCCCTACATACAAAGTGTCCCGTCCTAGAGTCCTGTCCCACTCCCTGTTTCTTGGTTCTCTGGCCAAACACTAGCAGCTCACAGCTTTGCAGTTCACAGTTCAGAACTTTGCAGAAGCTCCTGTTACAGGAGTATACCCCCAAATCGAACCACCACAGGTTGTGGCCACCTGGTTGTTGTATCCAGGGCCAATTCCCAAAGGCTAGAACCAGTGCTACGGCACTGAAAAGAAGAAAGGGGGACCAGAAAGAGGGGGCTAGTTTCACTGAGAGCCTGTGTCATATTCTTTGATTTGCTACTGCATGCAGCATCACTGCTGGGAGCATGGGAGATGAGGATGGATTCTAAGTGTACTCAAGGTCAATGAGCATCAGTTCATGGGTTTGGGGTTTTACTGTTGTTGCTGCTGCTGTTGTTTTAACCTTCTTTTGGCTTCTGGATGTCCTATACAAAAGGGACAGCTGAAGTAGCTTTATCTTTGGTACATAATTTCTGTCATGGAGAAGACTGAGAGGTTGTAGGGATCAAAGAAACTGTCGAGTTCTTTGTCTCACTGGTCACATCACCCCCATGAATATGTTGTTTACAAAAACTATACTTGAAAAAGTCACAAAACGTTTTATAAGGGGACTAGCAAAATCTATTACGTTTTATGTTAAGTAAAAAAAAAGGAAGAAGTAGCAATTATAATCTCAGAATAGGTTAAAAAAACCACTTAATTAGAAGAGATTAAAAGGGAAAGTTCTGCTAAAAAATAAAATAGGAAATGAATATCAATACTAAGCATATATGCATCAAAAGCCAGTCATAGCATCTATGCACTTTAAGGGAAATTTAAAGAAGTTACAGGGAGAAGTGGGTAATAAAAAGCATAATAATGAAAGATCTTAATTTACCTTTGAAAACTAGATAAATTTAACAACCAAATGAACAAAAAAAGTTAAAGAACAAAATAGAGTTTTTAAAAAGTTAAGACATAGAGTTCTCAAAGTTATTGAATTCAAATAAAAATGAGTGTATATATATATATATATATATATATATATATATATATATATATATTTCTTGGCTGTGCACAGAACATGACTATTAGGTCATCAAAAACTTCACAAACAAATGCAGAAAAGAAAAATACAAAACATCTTTTACAGACCACAATACAATAAAAATTATTCAACAAGGGATCATTGAGAAAATAAATAAAACTAATTAGAGACTAGATAACTTAATCCAAAAGAATAGGTGGGTGGGTCAAAGAACAAATTTAGAATTTTGCTGAGTGTTACCTTTAAAAGTTTCATTAAACACTTCAATAAAACATATACAGAATCAAAGAAATACGGCAACTATTTAACAATTCAAGCTAACAAAGGGTAGCAATACCACAAAGAAACGAAAACATAACTGTAACCTCACTAAAATACAACTCTATATGAAGCCATATTCACTATGAAGCAAGACAGTATGCAGTCCTTTTATAATGTAATACAAAAAGCAAGTTTTACTTCTAAGGTAGTTTCACCCATCTCATTTGCTCAAAGGTTATCAATGAACTCTTAACCACTAAATCCAATGATAATATCTAATTTCTTATCTGATGTGGCTTTTTTCCTTTAAAAAAATGTTACTTTTTTTGGTATTATTAATGTTATTTCTGAAAGACTCCCACTCCCTTTCTCCTGAGTACTTTTCCCTTTGTAACCAAGCACAGTTAAATAAAAATCAATACATTTGCCAGGCCTGACAACATATGTCTTATTCTCTAAAAAGATACAGGTAGAATACATGCTTCACCATCAGTTCTCTGCTTATGACTGATCACTGCTCCTCCCCTCCCTCTGAGCTACACACAAAAATGGTTATAGTTTCCACCTCCAGGTTTATCAAGTTTAAAAATTCCTTTATCTGATCATAACCTTCCATCCTTTCATTCTTCCCTCTGCCTTATGACTCCTAACCTTATTCTCTGTTCTCAAGGTGAGCTTCAAGACCTCTACCCTCAGTCTTTTCCCAAGTCATTACTTTTGTACTAGCTATAACCCCATCTTGACCTTTTGATGAACTACTGTAAAATTCAACTCTGCACTATCTAAACTATGAACTATACACTTGAATTCCTTGCCCCCTTGTCTTATTATTAACCATACCTTATCAAACTCCCACCTTGGATTATTCCCACCATCTTTGGCCTTTGGCACCTATCCACATGCTGCTATATGAAGCTGGAGAAAGTCAAGCCTCTTAGGTGAAAAGATTCACTAATGAATATGACTTCTGGAGACAGAATGAAGATAGCAGAATACAGAAGCACTCGTCTTAGCTCTCCCAACATTACCCTCCAAACAACTTTAAAATGATGCCTCAAATCAACAACTGGAGTGGCAGAGCCAAACCAAAGGTCAGGGACATTCTTCCAGTCTGAGACAACTTAGGTGATTGGAAAGAAAAATTTATGTCACGGAGGAGAAGGATGACTGAAGCCCATGTGGATAAAACACCAGTGGTTGTGGTGTATACTGACAGAAGCAGCAACAGCAGCTTTGGGAGCTCTCAAGCAAAGATGATAAGGATACCTGGCAACTGGTCAGAAAGATTATTTCAAGATACCCCTGTGCTACTAGATGTAGGACCAGATGCTGTTTGGCAACTCCACTGCCTATACTGAGGGCACAGAGGAGCACTTTCAGTCAAGAGGGAGTGGGAGTCTGGAGGAGGAACTGTTTGTCAACTCCATTGTTTATATCCACTTCTGGGTTCAAGGGCAGACAGGAACACTTTTGATTGAGAGTGGAAACCCTGAGGGGTAGTCACTTCTGGTCCCAAAGAAAGAGGAGCCCCAAGGATCAGTATTAATTGCAATTCCAAGGGATCAGAGGTCCTTTCTGGTTAAGGACCAGGATGCAGACCAAGAAAAGCAGTGACAACATCTCACAGTCAGATCACATCATCTCAGAATCACCAAAAACTTCTAAACTCTCAGAACTAGCCTTTTCAGGGCAATGCAGAAAAAGCCTCAAGCCTACAACAGGAAACTCTTCTCCCAAACACTGGGAACAAAGCCCAAATTACAAAAAGTCCAAACATTATATCAAGAAATAATGGGAAAATGAGCAATAACAACAAAAAGAACCTAACTTTAAGAAGCTAATAGGATGATAGGGAAGATCAAGAAACTAACTCAGAAGAAGACAATGAAGTCATTTGCCACAAACAGAGACTCCAAGAAAAAATAATTAATTGGAAACAAGATCAAAAAGAATTCTTGGAAGAACTAAAAAATTATTTGCAAAATCAAAATGGTAGAGGTAAAATTAGGTAAAGAAATAAAAGCAAAGGGAAATCATGAAAAAACAATTAGCAGGTTAGTAAAAGAGACACAAAAAAGGTGAAGAAAATAAAACCTTAAAAGATAGAATTGGCCTAACAGAAAAAGAGATACAAAAATTCACTGATGAAAATAACTCCTAAAAAATAAAATTGGCCAAATGAAAAGAGAGGCACAAAAGCTCACTGAAGAAAATAATTTCTTAAAAATTAGAACTGGACAAATAGAAGGTAATAATGTCAAGAAACAATGAAAGTCAAAAGAATAAAAAAAAATAGGATATGTGAAATATTTCATTGGAAAAGCAAATGACTTGAAAAATATATCAAGGAGAGACCATTTAAAAACTACTGGATTACCTGAAAGCCAAAAAAGAAAAAAAAAAAAAGGAACCTAGACATCATTTTTCAAGAAACTATCAAGGAAAACTGCCCTGACATCCTAGAACCACAGGGTAAAATAGAAACTGAAAGAATCCACCAATCCCTACCCAAATGAATCCCCAAATGAAAATTCCCAGTAATACCAGAGCCAAATTCCAGTGCTCCTAAGTCAAAGAGAAAATAGTTCAAGCCGTTAGAAATAAACCTTAAATTCAACAGTAAGGCTCACAAGATGTAGCAACTACCACTTTAAAGGAACACAGGGCTTTAGAGCTGGGATTACAACCAAGAATAGCCTAACCAAGCAAAACTGAGTATAATCCTTCAAGAGGGGAAAAATTGCCATTTAATGAAATAGAGGACTTTAAGTTTTCCTCATAAAAAGACCAGAGGGAAATAGAAAATTTTACATAAAAACACAAGACACAAAAGAAGCATAAAAAGGAAAACATGAAAAAAGAGATTCAAAAAGGTTAAAATAAAATGATTACCTAGCTACAGGAGAGGATGATTTATGCATCTTCTAAAAAACTATCATTATTATGGCAGTTAAAGGGATTCTGTATAGAAAAAAGACGTAAGAATAAATCCATTACGTTAAGATGATGCAAAAAAATTGGACAGGTGAGAAAAAAGGATTGGATGCCCTGGAAGAATGAGAAAAAATTATTTTACTGAAAAGATGCACAGAACAAAGAATTTTTACATTGGAGTGGAAAATAGTAGGAGTGGGGGGAGAGGGCAGGCAACACTTGAACTTCACTCACATCTAGAAAAAAGGAAAATAGAGAGACAGATATAAATATATAGAGAGGGGATTGGAATGGAATAAAAAAAGGTGAATGGGAAGTAATAAAAGTGCAGAAAAAAGAAAGCAGTGGTGAGAAGCAAAACAATGTTAAAAGAGGAACAGGATAAAGAAAAAGATAAATAGAAGAAAATGCAAAGGAGGGAAACATAGTTAGTAATCATAATGTGAACAGAAGGAACTAACCCATAAAATGGAAGAGGATGGCAGAAAGGGTTCCAAATCAGAATCCAACTATGTTGTATATAAGCAGGGGTAGCAATAATGATCTCAGACAAAGCAAAGCAAAAATAGACCTAATTAAAAGGGATAAGTAGGGAAATTACATTTTGCTAAAAGAAACCAGACAATGAATAATATCAATACCAAATATATATGCACTAAATGGGATAGCATCCAAATTCTTAAAGGGAAAATTAAATTAATTATAGTAGGAAATATCGAAACTATAATAGTGGGGCACCCTCAACTTTCCCCTCTCAGAGCTAGATAAACATAATCAAAAAAATTATAAATGAAGAAGTCAAGGAAATGAATAGAATCTTAGAAAAGTTACAATATGATAGGCTCTGGAAAAAAGTGAAAGGGAATAGAAAGGAATATACCTTTTTATCAGCTGTACATGGTACCTTCAAAAAAAAGCTGACTATTGGGGCATAAAAACCTCACAACAAAATTCAGTAAAGCAGAAACACTAAATGTACCCTTTTTAGACCATAATGCAAAAAAAATTACAATAAAGGGACATAGAAGTATAGTTTCAAAGCTAACTGGAAACTATATAATCTAATTTGAAAGAATGAGTGGGTAAAAGAACAAATCATAGAAACAATCATTTCATTAAAAAGAATGACAACAATGAAGCAATGTTCCAAATTTGTGGGATGCAGTCAAATTAGTACATAGGAAAAAATTTACATCTCTAAATGTGTACATCAATAAAAGAAGGAAAGAAAGGATCAATTAAGTGGCCATGCAACTAAAAAAAGTTTGATAAAGAACAAATTTAAAATTTCCAATTAAACACTAAAATGGAAATCGGGAAAATCAATAAAACCAGAAGTTTAAAAAAAAATTAAGGCAGCAAGAGCAACAGAAGAGGACGGATGTCTGAACGTGTGCTCACCAGCAGTACTACTTCCTCCTCACCCCCACCATGATCATTCCAGTGCACTGCTTCACATGTGGCAAGATCATGAGCAACAAGTGGGAGGCATACCTGGAGGCTGCTGCAGGCAAAGTACACCAAAGGGGATGTTCTGGACGCTCTGGGCCTGAAGCACTACTGCTGCCAACCGATGCTGCTGGCCCCCATGGACCAGACAGAGAAGTTTCTCAACTATGCGGCCCTAGAGAAGTGAGCCCCCACCCCTGAAAGTCCCCATCAGCTGTCTACTACATGGAAGAACCCCCATCCCTGAAAGCCCACATACGCTGTCTGTCACATGGAAGAGCCCAAGGAAAAGAGCCTCCATCCCTGAAGGCCTGGTTCAACTATCTGCCACATGGAAGAGCCCCATTACCAAAGGCCTGGCTCAGTTATATGCCACAAGGCCCTCAGAGATGGCAATAAACCCGCTACTGGGGGGAAATATACCACTGAACTAATAAATAAAACTAGGAGCTGGTTTCATTTTTTTAAATAAAACAGATAAACCACTGATTAATCTGATTTTTAAAAAACCAAATTCCTAATATCAAAAATGAAAAAGTGACTATACCCACCAATGAATGAATATAGATACAATAATTTTAAATAAAATACAGAAATTACAGAAATATATTACAAAAATTTTAAACTATAACCAGGTTGGATTTATAGCAGGATTGCAGGGCTGGTTCAATATTAGGAAAACCATCAACATAACTGACTATAACAATAAAAACAAAAATCATATGATTATACTAATAGATGCAGAAAAAGCTTTTGACAAACTAACACCACTACTATTAAAAATACTTTCAAAATGCATAAGAATAAATGGAGTGTTTCTTAACATAACTAGTATCTATCTAAAATCAAGAATAAGTTATTATTTGTAACAGAGATAAACTGGAAAACTTCCTAATATGACCAGGGGTGAAGCAATGTCCATTATCACCACTATTATTCAATACTGTACTAGAAATATAGCAATATGGCAAGAAAAAAAAATTCAAGAAATACAACAGACAATAAAGAAACAAACTATCACTCTTTGCAGATGATACAATGGACCATTAGAAAACCCTAGAGAATCAAGTAAAAAACTACTTGAAACAGTTAACAACTTCAATAAAGTTGTAGGATATAAAATAAACCCACAAAAATCATCAGTACTTCTATAAACTGTCAAAAAAAGTTCAGAAGCAAGACACAAAAAGAGAAATTCCATTAAAAGTAAAACCAGAGAGAATATAAAATATTTGGGAACCTACCTGCTGAGACAAGGAATTATACAAACACAATTACAAAACACTTTTCACACAAATATAGACAGATATAATAATTGGAGAAATATCAATTGCTCATAGGTAGGCCAAGTAAATATAAAAATTACAATCTTAAATTAATTTTTCTCTTTGTGCCATACCAAACACCAAAAATTATTTTACAGAGCTAGGAAAAATAATAACAAAATTCACTGAAAGATCAAAAGGTCAAGAATATCAAGAGAATCAATGAAAAAAAGTAAAGGAAGGTGGCCAAATTTTACCAAACAATAAACTGTATTACAAAGAAGTAATCATCAAAATAATCTGGTACTGGCTAAGAAATAGTGGTGGATCAGTGGAATAGATTAGGTGCACAAAACACAGTAGTATAAAATTACTATACTAATCTAGTGTCTGATAAGACCAAAGATCCAAGTTTTGGGGATGGACTCACTATTTGACAAAAACTGCTGGGAAAACTGAAAAAAAATTTGGCAGAAATTAGGAATAGACCAACATTTCACACAATATGCCAAGATAAGGTCAAAATGGGTACATGATTTAGACGCACAGGGTGACACCAAATTAGAGGAGTACAGAGAGAAATTAATGATCAAAAAAAAAGACAGAGAGCATTGTGAGATGCAAAATGGATAATTTTATAATATTAAATTTAAAAGAATTTGCAGAAGTAAACCTAAGGCAGCCAAGATTAGAAAGAAAGCAGAAAGCTGGGAAATGATTTTTACTGCCAGTGTCTCTGATAAAGGCTTCATTTCTCATAGGGAATTGAGTCAAATTTACAAGAACACAAGTCATTCTCTCTCTAATTGATAAACTGTCAAAGATTATGAACAGGAAGTTTTCAGACAAATCAAAGCTATCTATAGTTATATGAAAAAATGCTCTAAATCACTAGTGACTAAAGAAATGCAAACTAAAACAACTCTGAGGTACCACTTCACGCATATCAGAGAACATTGTACTGTATGATGATCAACTGTGAATGACTTTGATCCAAGACAACTCCAGAGGACTCATGCTGAAAGATGTTATGCACCTCTACAGGAAGAAATGATGGAGTCAATGAAGATTGAAGCATACTATTTTTCATTTTATTTTTATAGGCTTTTTTAGGTCTGTATTTTCTTTCACAATCTGACTAATATGAAAATATGTTTCGCATGATATATAGGTACATGTAACCTATATCAAACTGCATATATCTCAGGGAAGGGAAATTGGGAAGGAGGGAGAAATTCTGAACTCAAAAATTTTAAAAACGAAGGTTAAAAATTGTTTTACATTCAACTGGGAAAAATATTTTTTAAAAAGTAAGTAGACTGAAAACAAGGATTATTTCATTCTTTTAACTGTATCTAGCCCTGTATACACAGTAGACATCTAATGAATGCACAGAATATTGTATTATTTGTACACCTATGTCTTTGAAGATAATTTAAAGATAATAAATGTTAATAAATGTCTAAATGTGCAATTCACTTTGCAATGCACTACCAAAGAGAAAAAATTATATAGTTCCTACCCCTAAGGAACTTAAAAATCTAGTTTTTGAACAATCACATACTGGAAAGTCCTTGCCCCCAAACTGCTTATAGTCTCATTTTCTGTTTTTATATTCTTAGTGCCTTATACATTCCACAGGTTTAAAATGTTTAATTCAGCTTTCATTACCCTAGGTCATTCATTTTCCCCATCTACCAAGCACATATTAAATTATATTACCAAAAGGATTCTACAAACCTAACTCTATATATCTTCTCCGTAATAGAAAATAGCTATTTTGGGTAGCTTTTTTTTCCAACTTTTATATTTTGCTGACTTAGAGTACACTAAATTAAGTATAAAATACTTAAGACTATGTAGATTAAGAATTTGAAAGCAAAAATTTATAAGAGTAATGTAAAATATAGGCAAAGCACCTATAATCAAGAATTGAAATTATTAATACTAGATCACTATTAGCTCTTCACATTTCCTTTTCATCAATTTTTTTACATAACTTTTTGTTTTTGCTTGTTTTACAGAGATTTCATTAACCACAGAACTTAATGATGCAAAGAAAATTCCAGTGGGCAGAAAGAAGGGGACTGGATACTATCTACAAAAGTTCCAGAAATTCACTTTTGATTCTAGGTGCTAGTTCAAAAACTTGGGAGCCTAGTGAAAAAAAATTCAATTTTCAAATTCTTATATTTTGATGACAACCAAAATCTGCCACTAGCAAACTGTATGAACTATATTATAAGCAAACACAAAAACACATAACAAATCTTTTTCCCTCTTGATTTTTTGGAGTCTCCTTTACCCATCAAAGCTAATAATCTTCTTTATTCAACCTCCTGGATTGTTGTAAGGAAAACACTTTTGTATAATATATATATACAATATCTATAACATATATATAATTGTATAACAATATTCATAATATTAATCACTCCAATTCCAATTTCTTCTAAATCAGTTTATACCTCAAGCACTACCTCTCAGGTACTCAGTCAATTCATGGCATTTATTAAGGTGCCAGGCACTGTGCTATAGCACTGAAGTTATACGAGGCAAAAGACAGTACCTACTCTCAAGAAGGTCACTCTAATAGAGAATTCAACTTGAAAGCAACTATGTAAAAACAAGATGTATTCAGGATAAACTGAAGATAATTAAAGAAAAGAAGGCACTAGAATTAAGGGGGACTGGGAAAGTTTTCTTGTAAAAGTTGAGCTTTTAGTTAGGACTTAAAGAAAGGCAGGGCAACCAGGAGACAGAGATGAAGAGAAATAGAATTACAGGCATCGAAGAAAGCCAGTAAAAATACCCAGAGTTTGAAAATGCAGCATCTTGTATGAGGAACATCAAGGAGGCCAATATCTTGTCACCAGATTTCAAAGTACATGAGAGTGAGTAAGATATGAGAAGACTGGAAGGGTAGGCCATGACAACACATAATTTTGCACGTATGTACCTAGATTGATAGATGAGAGCTAGAAACACGTACACACACATACACATAAACACATATAAGCATATTAGCTTTATTAGCTTAACTACTCATATCTACAAGAAAAGTAGACATCAAAGTAAGGCAATGTGGTATAGTAAAAAAATAACAGGATCAGAGGACACAGCTTAGAGGATGATTTTGGACAAAGTCAAAACCACTAAATATGAAATATACAAATCATGTATGTAGAGTATCTTTAAACAGTTTTATAATACTTTGTTATACAAGAGTAACCAAGCATCTGTTTATCATCATTTTTCTTGGTTTAATTTCTTATTTATTATCCCCCTCCCCAGTCTATCTGAGCACTTTTACCAAAGTTACATTCTTTACATAATCCCTCTACTGTCTCTGAATTGAAATGTTTTTTCTTTTCCTAATGTTAAAAATTCTGTTGGCAGGCAATGCTCTCTACAGTATGACACAGGAAACAGAGTACTGACTCTGAAATCACAGATTCTGAGTTCAAAAATCAAACTAGGAGCAGCTAGGTGGTACAGTGGATAGAGTACTAGCCTCGAATCAGGAGGACCTGAGTTCAAATCTGGCCCCAGACACCTGACACTTGTGTGAGCAATCAAGTCACTTAACCATGATTGACTCGCAAAAACAAAAATCTCTTACAAAGAACAAATTACTATCACCACAGAGAATTGATGGATAGACAGATAATATACAGAGGTAGGCAGACAGACAGACAGAGGATTTTAATATCCCCTGCTTCATGAACTCTGGTATCTTAAATCTGGGAGGTACTAGAGCAGCGGGGAACTCTTGATTGTTGAAGTTCATTTAGATCATGTGAGATGCCAGGCTAGTTAGTCAACACTTTAGGCCTTAAAATTAGCTGTGTCTCAAGTTGGGAAGTATACCTTTTTGAATTATTCAACGTTTGGGTTATCTGGTTCTCTGGATATTCTCCAGACTGTAGCCCATGCCTAGTGATTTTGTCCCCTTGGATTCTGAAATTCCAAAATTGCCAAACACTTATTCCATATCTTGGATACCTCTGCTGCCTCTCACCCTTCTAGCCCTTTTGGTACATCGTTATAATTTACCTTTGGACTTACTCTCCCCTTGTTCTGTTCCCATGATTAATAAATTTTTCATCAATCAACAAGAATTTATTACTCACCTACTATGTACCAGGCAGTGAGCTAGATAACTTTGCTGGGAATGCAAAGACAAAAAGCAAAATAGTTCGAGCTCTCAAGGAGCTTACAATCTATTAGGAAAGATATGATCTGTATATGTATATAAAGATATATGCAATAAACACAAAAATAAAAAAAATAAATACAAGGCATTCAAGGAGAGAGGGTACTGGAATGGTAATTTAAATGGAAAATCTTTCATATTCATTAATAGGCCCATGTAACCTGCCTGGATGGGAGAGTTTGCTGAATGGGTGGAACAGGAATAGGTAGAGCTGGAGCAGAGCTGAGAGAGGAAGTTAATCTTGAGAGCAGTCAAAGCTAGGAAGGATGCAGGCAAACAGGCAGCTGGCTAGCGTGAGTGATTTTGTGATTGTCTGTGATTTTGTTTAAGGTAGCCTGCTTGTGATTTGTTTAACGGAACTGGTTTATGGGAAGCCTAGCAGGGGGAGGCTTGGGGATAGTGTAGTCCTCTGCATTGTTATTGTTTACAGATTTTTGTTGCTGTGATGGATTTGGGTTTTCCTTCCACGTGGAGATTCTGTGGTATTTCCCGATTCAGAATTGTGCACTGTGGGCGCTGTGAATATTCCATTGGCACTACAGGTACTAGGAACTGGGAGGAGGTAGAAATAAGAAAAGGCTTCTTAGAATGTGGTGCTGTAGCTGCCGCACCTTGAAAAAAGTGAAGGATTCTACATAGCACAGGCGAGGAGAAAGTACACTCTAAGTATGAAGTATAGCCACTGCAAAGGAATAGAAACAAGAGACAGAGAACTGTGCTGAGAAAATAATAGAATACACTAAGTACAATGAGACTGGAAAGACAAGAGACTGAACTGATGTAAAAGAATTTAAAACATAATAAGAATCACTGGAATTTATCAATGGAGGGCTACAAGACACAGTGCCTGGCCTACTATGGCCCTAGTTTCAGTTCCATACCTACACAGGCAGGAACAATAATATATGCAAGCTCAAATATGTAAAATAGTTCTAAAAGAGATCTGTAACATTTTGACTAATGACAGCCTTGATGAAATGAGAATGTTCCCAAGGTGTGACTTCTTTGAAAAGTATCAGACTATGTCTGAATACATAAGAGCTAGTATGTTTGTTAGGTACTGAGTCTCATCACTTAAAATTTTAAAAGGTACTATAAATAAAAGTTTTAAGAATACTATTTTGCATATATAGTATTACTTGACTTTATCAAGGAAATTCAAAATACTGAATCCCATGTTTCATAAGAAGGTAGGTATTTTTAAGTGAAATATAAAGAAAAGGGGGGAAAAAAGAAAAGCATTTATATAGTGCTTACTACGTGAGAGGCACTATGCTAAGAGCTTTACAAATCTTATTTGATCCTCACAACAACCCTGGCAAGTATGTGTTATTATTTCCCCCATTTTAGAGATGAGAAAACTAAGGCAAATAGAAGTTAAGTGACTTGCCTAGGATCATGCAGCTAGTGTCTGAGGCCAAATTTGAATTCAGGTCTTCCTATCTCCGTATCTGGTACTCTACCCAATTGTACCACTTAGCTGCCCCCAGCAAGCTGTATTCAACCAACTTCTCAGGGTTGTTGTGAAGATCAAATGAGATACTGTTTGTATAGTGCTTAACATAGTGTGTGTATGTGTGTGTGTGTGTGTGTATATATGTGCGCGCACGTGCACATGCACACGCATGCATGTCCCCCCATCTCCAAGTTAAGGATATAAGAGTTGTGTTGGACTGCAAAATCAATGAGTGAACAATGTGATATGGAAGTCAACATAAACAGAATCTCAGGTGTTTTGAGAGATATATTGTGAATCTAGGATTAGGAAGCTTAAGAAGTCTCTGCCCTGGTGTGAGTACATGTAAGGTACTGTATTTAGTGCTGGAGGCCATGTTTTATAAAGAGAATTTTCATATGCTGTGGAATGACCAGATGGTAAAGTCTTGGTATTATATCATGCTAGAATTGTTTAAAGCAATTAGAGGATGTTTAGCCTGAAGAAGAAAAAACTAAGAGACAACCTGATAGCTGTCTTTTGATATGTGAGAAGTTCTATGAAAAAGGAATTTGATTTGTTTGCTTATTATAAGAGGACAAGACTAGAACACTGCAAAGCTGCAAAATGCCAAAGTAGTTGGTAATAAGGGTACGAGGGGTCTTCGAACAAAAAGTTGGATGATTACTTGTTATAAATGTTGTAGGGTAGGTTCTTACTCACATATGGCTTAAACTAGATGACTTCTGGGAGTCCCTTCCAACTACACACACACATATATTTATATACAAACATATAGTCTCTAACTATGCTTCCATAACAATCCATATGTGTACATACATGGAATGGTGTATTGTTAATGTATTATTGCATAAGGGAAGATCTTTTCCATCCATTAATATGCCCATGTGACCTGCTTAAGTCACATGGAAGCCTGAGTCACATGAGTCTGTGGTGGGAGGAACTTGCTGAATGGGTGGAGCAGGAAGGATGGAGCGGAGCTGAAAAGAAGTTGGACACAGCAGTTAGAGCTGAGGGAGAAAGACGAAGTAAGCAGTGAGCTGTGAGTATTCATTTGTGGGAAGGCCCTAGCCGGGGGAAGGCTTGAGGATGGTGGTGCCCCCTGCATTGTTACTGTGTATAGATTTCTTTGTTGCTATCATAGATTTGGCTTTCTGGTGTTATAAACAAATGTTTTGGTTCTGTCTTCCATGTGGAAAGTCTGTTATGTTTTGAGATTCAGAATTACACCAGCGTATTCACAGCTGCTGTAGGTGGTGTGAATATCGCCTTGGTGATGGCAAGACGGCAAAATCAGAGATTTAGAATAAAAAGGAGCTCAACTGCCCCATTTTACAGACAAAGAAACTGAGATGCTTAGATGCTAAGTGAATTACCCAGGGTCACACAGGTAGCAACCGACAAGGCTAGGATTCAAATTCAGATCCCATGACTCCAAATCAAGATTTTTCTAAAAGATCTTCTTTTTAAACCTTGAATCTTCACTATAAATGTGTGTGTATGTGTGTATACATGTATTCACATATATACATAAATACACATGTATACATAATCACAGTTATTTTTATTCTGTTCTAATACCGTATTCTATAGATTATAGCTGTATAACACACACATTGACTATATAAACGTGCGTGTGCATGTGACAGAGAGAAAGTTAAGAAACAGCAAATTATGTTCAGTTCTTGGTACCACAAGTTTAAGAAAAGACACTGATAAGCTGGAATATTCAGAAGAGCAATCAAGATAGCGAAAGGTCTAGAATCCATGTCATGTAAGGATAAGCTGAAGGAAATGGGGATGTTTAGCCTAGAGAAGCCTAAGGAGAAATGGCATAATAACAGTCTTCCAATGTCTGAAGCACAATCAAAGAGGAAGGGGGTTTGTTTTCTATGGTCCCAGAAGGGCAGAACCAAGAGCAAATGTAAAGAGGCAAATTTATGCTTGATATTAGGAAAAACCTTCTTAACAATTAAAGCTGTTCAGGAAAGCAACATATGCAATCGCTACAATAATATAAATGGAAAAAAAACGAAAGAACACTGTATAATGCTCAAGCTCAGACTCAAAAGACAAGACTGTGAATGACACACAATGCATATGCTTCCAGTCTCAGTTGATGAGTTGGTTAGATTTCCTGAGCTCTTTTTTTTTTTCCCCTGGTTTGTTCATTTAGGCGGGGGGGGGGGGGGGGGGGGGGGGGGGGGAGGTTGGTACAAAATAAAATGGCAGAGGAAAAGGAAATGTTTGGAAATGAAGGTGTTAGAAAAACAACAGATAGCAGTAAAAATAAAAAAGAACTGTTCAAAATTGTAATGAGTGTCCCCTCAGTGGGGAGGTCTTCAAGCAAAAGCTAGATTATCAACTTTCAGGTATGCTGTTAAGGAGCTCCTTTCAGATAAGCAGGCAGCTAGCTAACTCAGTGAATAGAGCACTGGGTCTGGAGTCAGGAAGACCAGAGTTCAAATCCAACCTCAAACATTGGCAAGAGAGGATTCTGCGAAGATGGCAGAGTAGGTCAGAAAATTCCCACGAAAGTTAAAATAGCACCTTAGGGTGAACAAAGTATGGGAGGAGATAAACAAGAATAGGGGCACAAGAGGTGTTTTCCTGGGACAATTTGGGAAGATCGAAATAAAAACCCCAAGACAAGGTTTGGTTCTGGTGAAGAGTAAATACCTCCAGGATAGGGTCCATTTTAACAACAAGAGGCAAGCCCTGGGATTAGCTGGTTTGAGAGGCTGCCAGGGCTCCAGCCACAGGAACTTTCAGCCCCTAGATAGTGAGGAGAGTTGGGTGTTTAAGTCCCCAAAGACTGAGGGAACCCCTGCTGATAAGGAAAGCCAGACCCAGCTGTGCTGTGGAAGAGTAGTAGGGAGAAGGAACCAGCACATGCCTAGGGAGTGCAGAAGCAGTGGGGCAGAAAGCCTCTGGCTGCAGGCACTTGCAGTAGGTTGGAGGTTTGGCTCTGGTTCCAGGAAGGAGGGGAAAAGTGAAGATCTGGGGCAAGAGTTACCACTTCCCATACCCCAGGGATAGAGGTGATTACAAAAATTAAGCTATCACCACAAAAAATGCACAGGCAAAGGAGAAAGAAATCAACCACAGAAAGTTGTTATTGGAATAGAGATGACTGGGGTTCATCTTCACAGGAAGATATTAAAAAAACCCCAAAGAGTAATGTCAAACGGTCACTTGTCCAAAAAGAATGCTCAGAAGATCTTAAAAAAAGAGTTTAAAAACCAAATGACAGAGATGGAGGAAAAACTAAAGAAAAAATAATAATCCAAGAAAAACAAGGAGGTTATGAAAGGGAAGTCAACCAATTAGAACAGAAAATCCAGAATCTTAAGGGAGAAAATGACACCTTGAAAATGAGAACTAGTGAAGCCAGAGAAATTATAAGAGACCAAGAAATAATTATGAATTTAAAAAGTAAAACCATTTGGGAACAGCTAAAAAGAGTAATTATTTTATACAAATTAGGTGCAAGAGTAAGAATTGATACAGAGGAGATGGAAGAGGAGGGTTGGTGGTTCTGATAACCTACTTTTCATCAGGAATGGGTTTAAGAGGAAACAATACATATATATTGAGAAGAATATAAAAGTCTTCTAAATTCAGAAGAAATAAACAGAAGGGACATAGGGAGGGGGGAGAAGACAAAGGAGGGATCTTTAGAGGGGAGGAGGAGGAGGAGGGAACAGGTAAAAGGGTGATATGGAAGGGTGTTTAGATTTATGAGAATGGAAAAATAGACAAGGAATACCCTTGGAAGAGGATAGGCAAGTAATAGGAGGGCAAGGTAGTGGATAGAAGTAAAGTAGAGGAGGCAAGAGGAATAGGAAACGAAATAGGCACAAACATAAAAAAACAAAGATCTTGAGTAGAATATGTTTGGGAAAGTGTATGTCTATATATGCACGTATGTATGTATATGTGTATGTATATATCTATAGCTATAAAGAAACATATCTCAACTACTTTATTATAGCCTTCTGGGCAGGGTGGGGGAAGGGGAAAAAAGAACAAAGTAAAAAAAGTGCGCAGTACAGAACAAAAGAACTCACAAGGAAGCAAAGACAGACTATTTTCAACACATGTATTATTTATCATACAGCCTTCTTGAAAATTTATTGTTCCATAATTTGAATCCTCTGTTATGTTCTGCCATGCATATGACATGCTTTTTTTTTCTTTTTAACTTTGTGTTTAAGTTCCAATATTTGTCTGTTATATGTTTTTGGTTCCTTTCTCTATTCCGTATGTGTTCTGGTATTTGAGTCTAAAATAAAGTTTTCTTTTAAATTCCAAAAAAAACCTCTACTTACTAGCTGTGTGACACGGTCACAAACTGCTCCATTATCTTTGCCAAGAAAACCCCACAGACAACATTGGTATGCTAAGGCATGCAACAAAGAGTTGGACAAATGGCCACTGATACCTGTTCTAACGCTAACTGGATATTACAGTTAATTTCATAAAATCTAAAGCTTTCTTAAAAGGTTCTACATGAATAAAACTACAAGCTTTCAAAATTTTTTTAACTTGGAATAAACTTTTTTTCAAATCTATCACTTGCTCAAGTCACTAACTTCTGTGCCTCTATAAAATAAGGGAATTGCCTTTGATGACTTCTTGGAGCTCAAAATATTAATCATGTATCATTATCGTTTCCCAAAAACATCACCGATGATTTTTTTTTTAAGAAAAGAGGTCCACACCCTCTTTTAAGAATATTCTATCCCCCTTGACATTTTAATGCTACTTAAAGCCCAGAAAACACAACTTGGCATTTCCCTGAATTCCCTTAGAGAGCTATCCTAAGAGAACCTCAGTTTCTTAACTGTAAACTGGGCTTCCACCTCCTACAATCTACTCCTCTATGCAGAGACTAACAGAGAGAAACAGGCATTTAATAAATGTTTATTAAATCATATCATACTTATTAAACCTCTATTGCTGACAGGCACTGTATGGTGAATCGACTTCCTTAAGACAGCAGCAAATACCACAATATAAAAATATGCTGAAAACACCAATGTCCACAGTGACCACCAACAGACCTTGGAATCTATTGTTAAAAACGAATTCGATGAAGGAAACACTAGAAGGAGAGGGAACTGGCAGCATCTTACATCAGAGAAGATGTTACTGTGTCTCAGGTTCCTCGTTAGTTGTAAAGTGTGCTAAGTATAACTTCATCCAACGCCAAGACAGGGAACTGGCATGTGGAAGGGCTAGAACAAAACTAAGACCCGGGGGCGGGAGAGGCGGGAGAGGAAGGAGGCTCCAGAGGAATGCACGTGAGGCTCCTCTCCTGCAAGTTGGCGAGACAGTGCCAACAGAACAGGCTCCCCAAACCCAAAGAAGCCAAAGTTTGAGAACGAGAACTGGAAGGGGAGGCGCCGAGTCCGAGGCTATCCTGCGAGCCCGGGCGGGGTGGGGGACGGAGGGCGGAGGGGGGGAAGCGGCGGGTCACCGAGAGCGAGGTGGAAGATAAGCCCAGGGAGCGCGGCTCCCACACTCACAATTCAATCATCCACTCCCCTTCCAGCACTTCCTTCCAGTTCTTCTCCGTGATGGTCTTCACGTGTCTCCAGAGTCCCTGGACCCCCGGAGTCCCCCCCAGCAACAGCAGCAGTACTACCGAGGTGAGCAGAGGACTCCCGGACGGCGCCATGTTTGCGGCCGTGCACCCCACCGGGAGCAACAGTTAGTGTCGTTTCCCCCACCTCCACCCCTAGGACCCGCCGCTCACTGCGCATGACCGCACCACATATTCCAGGGAAGCGGTCAACCTTGTATCAATGCGCAAGCGCCAGGCGCTTGCGTAGTGATTCCTGCCTGGGCGGAGCCTGGCTTACTCTAGTGCGCAGGCTCAGCCTCGCTGCTGGGCTGGACCTCTTGGCATTTAGTAAATGAAATAGGAAGAGGAGGGAGGCGCATGGTTGTAAGGTCTAAACTTTGGGAAAAACTGAAAAAATCTCAGCCCCTTCTTCTCAAGTATTTTATATTACTTTATGTTACTCAGTCTTCCCCTCCCCCACCAGAGGTCCTGAAAGGTATAAAGAAGACGAAGCGAATAAAAACTCAGCACTTGGAAAGACCACGTTTTAGGGATATTTCTATGCTAAAAAGCATCCAGAAGGGGGCGCTCGGAGGTGTAATACCTCCTCTGAGCCGACCCACCTCCCCTTGAGTTGGAGATGGCATGATGAAGGATGGTGGCACTAGTTTGCCAGATACTGTGCCAGGCACCTTGTGGTTGGGAGTTAAGGGGATCATGATTATCCCCATTTTGCAGATGAGGAAGCCGAGGCAAGCGGAGGGAGGTTAAGCATCTTGCCAAAGGTCCTACGGCTAGGTGATTTTAACCCAGGTCTTCCTGACTCCAGGCCCAGTGCTCTGCCCACCTTACCACGCATTGCCCCTTAATGAGGAAAGGTCTGTGGATGCTCTTCTCCACCAGCTCATCAGTCCCCTCTGATACTTTTGCCATCAACAGCCAGCCACAAAGCAATGACAGTTACTAAAATGGAATAATATGAATTATAGTCAACAAAATCTCCATCCCCTATGTTATATATAGATATAGATATATCCCTGGGGCATATTCTCGCATAAATACAAAAAGTATGAATAGGAAGAATAGGTACACACAGCAGGGGAGTAAAAGGCATTCCTTTAATGCCTTAGGAAGCATTGCTAATAATCATAATTTCAGTTGAGCTCTTGAAAACCCTAAAAGATGATGTTTTTAAAGTGCCACACTCAACATGCCAGCAAATTTGCAAAATTCAGCAGTGTCCGCTGGATTGGGAAAGATCAAAAGGCAATGTCAAGGAATGTTCAAATTACTGAAAATTGTACCCATTTCACATGCCAGCAAAGTTATGCTGCAAGCTAGTCTTCATCAGTATGCGAACTGAGAATTACCAGAAGAGCAGGATGGTTTTTGAAGAGGCAGAGGAACTAGAGATCAAATTGCCTGTTGTGCCAAGGGTTCTGGGGCTGGCAGTTTGCCTGCTGCCCTGGGGCTAGAGGTCTCACAGCTATACCACTGGCCTGCTGAGTCAAGACCACAGGGACCCAGTGCTGATCTGTGCTATGGCTGAGAGCCTCCCGCTGGCTTGCCTGGGCACTCCTTGCACCAGGCTCTGCTCCCTTTTTACCTAAGTGAGACAGACCTTTCCTGAAGTCCTTCTAACTTATCTTAGACTGGAAACTTGTTTCACTCTATCTTTTTGTGGATTCTGTTGCTCCAGAATTCTCTTAAAGGCTTGATTTAACATGTTTCCAAAGGAAACTGGGGACATCTCAAGCAACCTCTTGGCTTTCCTCTACCATCTTTCTTGATAATTTCTTGAAACATGATAGTGTCTCTTTGATCATGGCTTTCAGGTATTCTCAGTTTTCCAGGTCAATTGTTTTTCCAATAAGATAGTTCACATTTTCTTCTATTTTTTCATTCTTTTGACTTTATTTTATTGTTTCTTGATATGTTACAGAGACATAAGTTTGCACCTGCCCAATTCTAATTTTCAAGGAATTATTTTCTTCAATGAGCTTTTGTACCTCTTTTTCCGTTTGACCAATTGTGTTTTTAAGGAGTTATTTTTTTCAGTGAATTTTTGAGACTCTTTTACCATTTGGTCATTTCTATTTTTTAAGGTATTATTTTCTTCTTTTGTTTGTGCCTCTTTTACCATGTTGTTAATTCTCTTTTCATAATTTTCTTGCATCATTCTCATTTCTTTTCCTAATTTTTCCTCTGTCACTTATCTCTTTAACTATTCTAGGAGTTCTTGTTGGGCATGGATTCAACTGCATTTTTATTTGAGGTTTTACTTAAAGCTGTAGTCACATTGCTGTCTTCTTCTGAATTTATGTTTTAGTCTTCCCTGCCACCCTAGTAACATTTTTTTTGGTTACATTCCTTTTTGTGGTTGTTGTTTACTTGTTTTTCCAACCTATTTCTTAACTTTGAACTTTAAGTTAAAGTTGGGTTCTGCTCACCTGGGGTTTTCAGGGCTAGTTCTGGAGGTTTGCAAGTTTTTGGTGCTTCTAAGATGCTATGAGGTATGGTCACTCTTCTCCCAGTCTGTGCTCTGTTCTTTATCCAGGAAGGGCATTGTTCCCCTGCAGCCACAAGGGTTAGTGCTCGTCTCTACACTGGAGCTGTAATCAGGGGTCCTGCTTCCTTGTGAATGACCATGGGTGCTTCTCTCTGTGACTGTGAATTGTGTGTGGACAATAGAGTTGCCGATCAGTGCCAGTGTCAACCAGTGCTAGCAAAGGGTTCCCAGTAATCTCTTACTGATCTGTTGTCCAAGCCCCCTTTACCATCTCTGGGCTGAGAGCTCCCAAAGCTGCTGCTGCTGCTTTTACTGTCACAGATGCCTCTAAGGCTGACTGCTGGTGCTGCAGCTGTGCTCCAGACTGACTTCCACCCCAGTGCCACAGACCTCTCCTGCTGACCTCCTAAGTTGTCTTAGACTGGGAAAATGTCTCATTCTGACTTTTTGTTGGCTCTACTAATCCAAAATTTGATTTGAGAAGTTATTTCAAAGTTCTTTAGAGAGGAATATGAGGAGAGTCCAGCTGGGTTTGCTGCCTGTACTCTGCCATCTTAGCTCCACCTTAGCTAAATACTTTATCCACTATTCTATGCTACCTCTATTTATGATGATATTAAGCAATTTGTGTGCATATAGGTAAAAAATAAATTGATACAATTAATTGATAAAATTATGAACAATTTTAAAAGGTTGCTCTGTGCATATTGTTTTATGTATTAAACAAAATGACTTCTAGTCACTCAAGGGGCATAATAGTAAGATCAAAATTATTCAAGGATCTATCTATTAATTATCGCTTGTCATTCATTAAATCACTGATACCAAGATAGTAACTACAGTTTTATTATTACACTAAGAGCACAGGCCATACCAAAAACTTGACGAGTCAATTATGCCGGATCATTGGTTTCAGCAACTTTCTATAGAATATGAATTCATAAGCAGTATAGAAAAATTAAATTTTACAGGAAGTGGGGGGAGGGGGAAAATAATGTTACACACTAGGTGGCACAGTGGATATAGCACTGCACTGGGAATCAAAAAGACTCATCTTCCAGAGTTCAAATCTGGCATCAGATACTTGCTAGCTGTGTGACCATGGGCAAGTCTCTTAACCTTGTTTGCTTAAGTTCCTCATCTATAAAATGAGCTAGAGAAGGAAATGGCAAACCACTCCAGTATCTTTGTCATCAAAACTCCAAATGGGTTCATGAAGAGTTGGACACAACTGAAAAAATAACTGAACATCAACAAAAAGGGGAAGATAAGTCTTAGAGTTAGGATACTGGTTAACAACCTTCTCTGCCTTAGTTTCCTCTTTTTAAAAATGAAGATGAGGAGAACAGTGTCCACTTTAAAGGGTTAGTGTGAAAATGCTTTGTAAATTTTAAAGCACTGTAGAAATTTGAACTGCTGCTATATGTTGAATATATGGATTTCTGTAAAACTTGTTGTAGAACAATTATGCTTATTAAAGCACATTTTGTAATTTACTTAATTTATAAATGGAAGGTATTTTCTGGAAATTAAGTCAAGAGGAAGAGTAATGGTGGAATATATTTCTTAGAAAGTTGTATCAAGATAGATGAGGTGGGACATTGTGCTCAATATAAAAAGTTTCCCAGCCCTAGCCCTGTTAGCTTCAGTATACTTGAAAGGTTACTTGAGTTCACATGGGTCTTAGGAGACCCAGTGTTTGTTTCCCTGAACTTTGTAAAATAAGGTAGGGAGGATAAGGGATATATGGGGATTCTTGCATTAAAAAATGATAAATTAGGAAACAAAATTCCAAAATCTGATTTTAATTTGATGACAGTAGATATCATTACTTTATTTTTAAAATAGAACATTTTCAGTTTCTACAAATAAAACCCATTTTCTAAATGGTTCTGGTAATTAAGAACCTAAGGAAATATATAGAAAAACCTTTCTAGTCATTATAATACTCTTGTATTTAATACATTCTATCATATTCACTTCAATAGAGAAGGTGTTTAATTGTTTTTATTAGACAAAAAAGGAAATTTAACTTAAGAGGTCTATTTTTTGAAAAAATCTCCTTTTTCTATGTCTCACATTTTCTGCTTTGTGAGTACCTATGAGACCCAGGGAGCATAACACTCAATAGATGCTAACTTACTTAAAAATCTTAAGCCAACATTTAAAGAAGTTAGATTTTATTCAATTTTTGTATTGGATTGATTACAAACTGATTACAAACAACTCATTATCTTTACATATTGAACATCTTTCTACTACTGCGTAGCTGTTTGATTTCTCTTTTGGGTTGGGGCCATTGTCTTCACTCTCTTGGTTGAGAAACTTCACAAACCTAGCCAACCTAGGCAAAATAACTTCCCAATGTCTTGGTTTCTTTGCTCTTGGGGACAAAGCCTACTGGACAGACTGTGGGTTTTGATTATCAGTAACAAAATCCCTTTTATTGATTCATGTAAATAAGACTCTCCATTCATTAATTAGAGATTAATTTTCAGATGCAGTGAAAGAAGAAAATCAAAAGGAGGAAATGTGACATTGAAAAACCAATTGACATATCATTGAGATGTTGATCTTATTTCTGATCTCTTTTTCAGTTTGATTCTTAAAATACTTCATAATCTAATACAGCGTTTTTAGTGATTAGACTGAAGGCTCAGATCAGCTCCTGACTTGAAGTATTTAAATTTAATTTTACTTATACTCAAAAATTGTTTTAAAAGTTCGAACGCTTCATTAATGTATTTAACTTTTTTTTACATTTTACTAGAAAGCATAACAATTACTCATGAAATTTGAATTTTAGGTATTGAAACCCAATAACAGGGAAAAATTCATTACTAACCTTACATGTTTGTTGGTTTCCCTCTTTTTTCAGTTCAGTGGGGTTAATCCTACTGATCACAGCTTTTACTATGGAATCCTGCTTTTTATTTTTGTTTCTTAAGAAAGGATTAAAAGGAAAAAAAGTAAAACAAAAGGGAAAAGTGAAGTGAAGAAAAAAAAGAAAGTTTTTGAAAGAAAATGATGAATTGATATTCAGATGATCAAATTAAAGAAATGACATTTCAAAAATATGTATGATCCTCCTTTCATAGAAAAAAGATGATGATAAATGATCAAAAGATATGAACAGGCTGTTTTCAGATGAAGAAATTAAAGCTTTCTATAGCCATATAAAAAAATACTCTAAATCACTATTGATTAGAAAAATGCAAATTAAAACAACTCTAAGATACCCCCTCACACCTATTAGATTGGCTAATGTGATAACAAAGGAAAACAATAAACGTTAGAGAAGACATGGGAAAATTGCAACACTAATGCATTGTTGGTGGAATTGTGAACTGATCCAACCATTCTGGAGAGTAATTTGGAACTATACACAAAGGGCAACAAAACTGTGCATACTCTTTGATCCTTCAATACCACTGCGAGATCTGTATCCCAAAGAGATTATAAAACAGGAGAAAGTTTCAGTGCATATTAAAGTCATTTCAGAAGTTATCTTTTGGTCACTTGATGAATTCTTTTGAGTTGTCTTTTACATTAACTCTATCATGATAAATTTTGAGGAAGCTAAGTAGCTTACTAAGAAAAAGAAAATCCAGAAAGATGACTTTCACATAAGTATTTTGAACCTTCTGAGTACCAAAAGAACTATTAATTTTGCTTTTCTTAAATAGATTTGATGACTTTGCAGATCTTGGAAGAAAATTTCAGTGATGTGTTCACATTAATTTTTGATGCCTCACATGCATTTACTGTTAATGAAGAGATCCAGAAGTTTGGGTATAAAATTTTACATGTGTTTTTTGAGAAAGATATTCTAATTATTTTAGCTTTATTTAATTTTTTAAAATTTTGAGTTCCACATTTGCCCCCTCTTACGTGCCTTTCCCTCACACAGTGAGGAGACAAATTGTTATAAATGTTAGCCATTATACATGTGAAGTCTTTTCCAAATTAGTCATGTTCCCCCACCACAATTTCTCCCAAAAGCAAGAAAAACAAAGAAAAGGAAAAAGTATGAATTCACTAATTCTCTCTGGAGGTAGATAGCATATTTCATTATGAGTGCTTTAGAATTGTCTTGGATCATTATATTTATTAGAGTAGCAAAGTCTTTCACAGTTGGTCATTTTACAGTATTGCTGTTATTGTGTTCAATGTTCTTTTGGTTCTTCTCACTTCACTTTGCATCAGTTCATATTTTTTCCCCAAGTTTTTTGAAACCATCCCCCTCATCATTTCATATAGTGTTCCATCATAATTATATACCACAACTTGTTTAGTTGTTCTCCAAATGATGGACATCCCTTTAGTTTTCTATTCTTTGCTACCTAAAAAAGAGTGGCTATAAATAATTTTGTACATATAGGTCCTTTCCTTTTTCTTTGATCTCTGGGATACAAACCCAGTAGTGGTATTGATGGGTCAAAGGGTATGTACAGCTTTACAGACCTTTGGAAATAGTTCCAAATTGTTTTTCTGAATGAGTGAATATTTCACAAATTCATTAGAGTCCTAATTTTTCCATATCCCCTCCAATATTTGTCATTTTCTTTTTCTGTCATGTTAGCCAATCTGGTGGATGTGAGGTGATGCCTCAGTTGTTTTAATTTGCATTTCTCAGTCAATAGTGATTTAGAGTACTTTCTCAAATGACTAGTGATAACTTTGATTTCTTCATCTGAAAACTATTCACATATTTGACCACTTATTAATTGGCAGTGGCTCAAATTTTTATGAGTTTGACCCAGTTCCCTCTATATTAGAGAAATGAGGCCTTTATCAAATAAACTTGCTATAAAAAATTGTTCCTAATTTCCCTCATTATGCCTAATTTTGACTGCATGGGAGTTTTTTATGCAAAGGCTTTTTAATTTAATATAACCAAAATTATTCATTTTACTTCCTATGATCCTCTCTATTACTTGTTTGCTTATAAACTCTTTATCCATAGATCTGACAAGTGAAATTTTATATGCTGCCATAATTTTGTATCTATCTATCTAAAAATCACACATTATATCTAAACCATGTGCCCATTTTGACCATATCTTGGTATAGGGTGTGAAATGGATGTTGGTGTATGCCTGATTTCTGCCAAACTGTTTTCCATTTTTCCCAAAAGTTTTGTTGAATAGTGAATTCCTATCCCAAAGCTTGGATCTTTGGATTTATCAAATACTAGATTGCTATGGTGTTATTACTATATATTTTGTACTTAACCTATTCTACTGATCTACCACTCTGTGTCTTATGCAGTACCAGATTATTTTGGTGATTACTGCTTTGCAACAGAGTTTCATATCTGGAATTCCTAGGCCTCCTTCTTTCACATTTTTTTCATTGATTCCTTTGATATTCTTGACCTTTTGTTTTTCCAGATGAATTATGTTATTATTTTTTTCTAGCTCTACAAAATAATTGTTGTATAGTTTATTGGTATGGCACTGAATAAGTTAATTTAGGTAGAATTGTCATTTTCAAACTGGCTAAGGCTACACATGAGATATCAATATTTCTCTATTTGTTTAGATCTGTCTTGATCTGTGTGAAAAGTATTTTATGATTGTGTTCGTATAGGTCATGTTAGATAGATTCCCAAGCATTACATATTGTTGGCAATGATTTTAAATGGAATTTTTCTTTTTATCTCTTGCTGCTAGAATTTGTTGATAATACATAGAAATGCTGATGATTTACAAGGTAATTTTTTATATCCTTCAACTCTGCTAAATTTGTTAATTGTCTCAACTAGTTTTTTAGTTGATTCTCTAGGATTCTCTAAGTATACCAACCTACCATCTGTAAAGACTGATAGTTTTATTTGTTGCTTGTTCTTATTCTTTCAAATTCTTTTTCTTGTCATTGCCATAGCTAGCATTTCTAGTATGGCATTGAATAATAGTGATAATGAACATCTTTGTTTCATCCCTGATGTTATGGAGAAGGTTTCTAGTTTATCCTTATTAAATTTAATGCTTGCTGTTTGTTTTAGATAAATACTACTTAGCATTTTAAGAAAAGCACCATTTATTCCAATGCTTTCTGTTGTTTTAAATAGGAATAGGTGTTTTATTTTGTCACAAGCCTTTTCTGCATCTGTTAATATAATCATATGCTTTTTGCTGTGTTTGTTATTGATATGGTCAATTGTATTGATCATTTTCCTGATATCAAACCAATCCTGTGTTCTTGTCATAAATCCCACCTGGTCATAGTGTTTGATCTTACAATATATTGCTTTGTGATATATTACTGTAATCCCTTTACTAGTATTTGATTTAAATTTTTTGCATCAGTAGTTCATTAGTGAAATTGTTCTGAAGTTTTCCTTTTCTGCTTTTGCTCTCCCTGGTTTTGATATCAAAACCATATTTGTACCATAGAAGCAATTTAGTAGCATACCTTCTTTATCTACTTTTCCAAACAGTTCATATAGTATTAAAATTAATTATTCTTTACATGTTTGGAAGAATTCGCTTGTTAATCCATTTGGTCCCAGTGATATTTTTTTAGAGAGCTCATTGATGACCTGTAATTTTTTTTCTAAGGTAGGATTATTTAAGTATTCTTATTCCTCTTCTGTTGATCTGGACAATTTATATTTTATATTTATATTTTTGTAAATACCCATTTCAACATTTCACTTAGATTCTTAGATTTGTTTGCATATAATTGGGAAAACTAGCTCCTAATAATTGTTTTAATTTCATCTTCAGTGGTGGTGTATTCACCCTTTTCATTTTTGATACTGATAAATTGGCTTTCTTCTTTCTGGGTTTTTTTTTATCAAAGTAAACCATGGTTTATCTATTTTATTGCTTTTTTCTTAAAACCAACTCCTAGTTTTATTTTTTTCATTCTGGTGGTTTTTTACTTTCAATTTTATTAATCTCTCTTTTGTTTTTCAGAATTTCTATTTTGATGTTTAATTGGGGATCTTTAATTTGTTCTTTTTCTGGTTATTTTAGGTGCATGCCCAATTAATTGGTATGTTCAGTTTCTGTTTTATTGATGTAAGTGATAAGAGAATAAATCTTCCTCTAAGTACTATTTTGGCTGCATTCCACAAATTTTGGAACAATGATGTCTCATTGATGTTATCTTTAATGGAATTAATGATTGCCTCTATGATTTGTTTTTTAACCTGTTCAGTCTTTAGATTATTTATTTTTTAATATTTAATCTGTGTCTCCAAAGCCCTTTATTGAATGTATTTTTTAATGTATTTTGGATTGAAAAGAGCACATTTAATATTTTTTGCTTTTCTGTATTTGTGACATTTTTATACCCTAATAGATGGTCAGGTTTTTTTTGACTTGCCATGTGGTTGGTTATTTATTGTCCTTCATTCTCAAAGAGGACCAAAATAACATCACTATGCTATGGTCAAGTTTCAATGTGCCCTACTGTGGCTGATCAGACCAGTATGAGCTTGGAATGCTCTACCACAGGTTGGGCACAAATAGTCTGTGTGAACATTTGGGGTGGATACTCCAAATTTATGCATCCTGCATTTCTTTTGATCTGTCTCAGTTCTGCTTTGCTCATAGAGTACAGAACCTTCTCTGATGTGAGCATGCCATGCTGAGCAGTCCTGTGCCAGTGTCTCCCATGTCACACAATCAACTCCAGAGTTTCTAAGAGAGACCCTGAGAGTGTCCACGTATTGTTTTTCTTACCACCATGTGAGCACTTGCCCTGTGTGAGTTGTCCATAAAATAATCTTTTTTTGGCAAGTGTTATGTTTTGCATTCAAACAACATGGCCAGCCCACTGGAGTTGCACTCTCTGAAGCAGACTTTGAATGCTTAGCAGTTTAGCTCGAGCAATGACCTCAGTTTCTGGTAACTTATCCTGTCAGGTAATCTTCAGAATCTTCCTAAGACAATTCAAATGGAAGCAATTCAGTTTCCTGGCATGGTACTGATATACCGTCCAAGTTTCACAGGCATATAACAATGAGGTCAGCACAACAGTTCTGTAGATCTTCAGTTTGGTAGTCAGTCTAATTCCTCTTCTCTCCCATACTTTCCTTAGGATCCTCCCAAACATTGAGTTAACTCTGGCAATGCATGCGTCAACTTCATTATCAATGTGTGCATCCCTAGAAAGTAAACTACCAATTTAGTGAACTTATCCACAGCATTTACAACTTCTCTGTTTGCTGTGACTGATGGTTCCATGTATGGATGATATGCTGATAGCTGATGGAGTACCTGTGTTTTCTTGGTGTTAATTATTAGGTCAAAATTAGCACAAGCAGCAGAAAATTGATCCATACTTTGTTGCAACTCAGCTTCAGCATTGAGGGCACAATCATCTGCAAACAGAAAATCATGTACCAACAGTCCCTCCACTTTCAGCTTGTCTTGTAGCCTTTTCAAGTTGGAGAATTTACCATTGTTGACCTGAAAACTTGTTGAAGAAAAGGCAACATGGCTAAATGCATACATTTTATGATTTAATTAATTAATTGATCAATTCCCCATAAAGAAAACGGTACATAATGCATTATGGAGCCAGAAATGTTCTGGCTACCCAGTGCAGAAATCTTCTGTATTATATACATTTTGCCGTGAGAAAGGAACTCTCCTAATTGAGCAAATCATAAATTCAGTAAGACAGGACAATTAACAAAGTAATGTTGGTCAGGCCTTGGGATTCCAAGCTGGGTAAATATATGTCTTGGAAATCCCACCACTAGTAAGTGGTAGGCTTCCTGCCCTAAACAGATAACTGACATAGGAAAGGGTAAACAAAGTTCAGTAGAAATTACGACCTAAGATGTCTGTGTTTTCTTTACCATTAACATGCCATAACATAGTGTAGGTCTACAAATATTAAGATATGGAAAACGTCCCATTATTCAAGATAGTGTCTTAGGTTAAAGGTCTCCTTAAGGAATGTAGAGTCAGCCTTGGCTGGCTTTTGCTGACATAGGAAGAGGCACTCTCTGAGTTTGCTTCAGAGAGAACAAAGAGATTATTCCAAAATTTTATATTAAACATTATCACCATCAATGTGATAACTGATCTTTCTGCTGCGTTCATCCTCATTGAAAGCATTTGACATGATATGTAAAGATGAGAAAAAGGCATGCTCCTTTCTATTCCCATTCAGTTATCTCCAGCAGTCTATCATATTTAACTTTTATAAAATTTTGTTCATCTCCTTAACTTCTTTCTTATTTATTTTGTGATGAGATTCATCTAGCCTGAGAGGGTAAAGTTGAGGTTCCTCACTAATATTATTTTACTATTTTCTCTTGTAATTCATTTGACTTTTCCTTTAAGAACTTGGATGCTATACATATATGTTTAGTGATGATGTAGTTTCTCTGATTATCCCTTTCAATGAGTTTTATTTTTGCTTTTGCTTTGTCTGAAATCACAATTGTTAACTTGCCTTTTTTTTACCTTCATCTCAATCATAAGAAATTCTGCTCCAGTCCCTTATTTTAATTCTGTATGTTTCTTTTTGTTTCAGATGTATTTCTTGTAAACAATATTTTATTGGAATCTGGTTTCTAACCCATTTTGAGATTTCCCTTTTATGAGTGATTTCTTACCATTCATATGCATGGTATGAAATTTTTTATCCTTTTTTATCCTTTTCCCTCTCTTTATTTATCCTGTCCTTCTTCAAAATTTGTTTTGCTTTTGAGTTTTGCCTTCTATAAAATGCTTTCTCTTTATTCCTGTGCCCCCCTTTCACTTATCCTCTCACCTCTTCCTCCTACTTCCCTGTTCGATGAAAAAGTTATTTTCTACTCAACTGTGTGTGTGTGCATGCACTTGTGTGTTTATGTTTTCCCTCACTGAACCAGTTCAGATGATAGTGAGTTTCAAACCTTGTACCCCCTTGTATCTCCATGCCCTATTTTCCTTTTTAATGTAAAAGTTCTTCTTTATATGCCTCTTTTATGCAAGATAATTTCCCCCTTTTTTTCTTTCTCTTACTCCTTCTTCAAGTGAACATCTCTCTTTCTTGCTCTCCATTTTTTTAGATCATCCCAATATGACTGAATCATACCCATACCCTCTGTCTATTTAGACTCCTTCTAACTCTCCTACTAATGATAAAATTCTTAGGAGTTGCATGTATCATCTCACATACAAATGTAAATAGTTTAATTTATATTAAGTCCATTATTTCTCTTTCATGTTTACCTTTTATGCTTCTCAAATCTTCTCTTTGAATGTCCAGTTTTCTATTTAGTTCTGATCTTTTCATCAAGAATGCATGAAAGTCCTCTATTTCATTAAATATCCATTTTTTTCATTGAAGGATTATACTAAGTTTTTCTGGTCAAATTATTCTTGGTTATAATCTCAGTTCCTTTGCCTTCTGGAATATTATATCCTAAGTTTTCAAATCCTTTAACATAGTAACTATGAAATCTTGTGTGATCCTGACTATGAATCCATGATATTTGAATATTTTCTTTCTGTCTGGTTTTACTATTTGGAATTTGGCTATAGTATTTCTGGGAGTTTTCACTTTGGGATCTCTTTCATGAGATGATCAGTGGGTTCTTTAACATTCTACTCTGCCCTCTGATTCTAAGATATCTAGTCAGTTTTCCTTTATAATTTGTTGACATGATATCTAGGCTCTTTTTTTTCATAGTTGTCAATTAGTCTATTAATCCTTCAATTATTCAGATCATTTGTTTTTCTGATGAGGCATTTCACAATTTCTTCTATTTTTTCATTTGTTTAACTTGGTTTTATTGTTTCTTGGTGTTTCACTGAGTCACTAGCCGTCACTTGGTCCATTCTACTTTTTAAAATAAATATTTAGTATTTTATTATTCCACAGTTACATGTAAAAGCAATTTTTAACATTCATTTTTAAAACTGAATTTCAAATTCTCTCCCCCACTACATTGAGAAGGCAAGCAATTTGATAGAGGTTATACATGTGTAGTCATGGAAAATATTTCCATGTTAGTCATGTTGTGAAAGAAAACATAGACCATCAATTCTACTTTTCAAAAAATTATTTTCTTCAGTGAGCTTTTGTACTTCTTTTTCCATTTGGCCATTTCTGTCTTTTAAGTACTTCTTTTCATCAATGAACTTTTCTACTTCTTTCACTATTTGACCAGTTCTGCCTTTTTAAGATGTTATTTTCTTTTTCAAATTTTGTGCCTCTTTTACCAAGCTATTCTCTTTTGACAAGTTTCTTGCATTGCTCATTTCTTTTTCCAAATTTTCCTCTACCACTCTTATCTGATTTTTTAATCCTTTTTGTTTTTTGCCCTTTGCTAAGCTCTTTCAGGAATTCTCTTTTGGCTTATATCCTATCTGCATTTTTTTTCCCTTTGAGGCTCTGCTTGTAGCTGTTTTCATGTTGTCTTTTTGTGAGTTTCTGTCTTGATCTTTCCTGTTATCACCCTAGTAACTTTTTATGGTCATTTTCTTTTATTTTGTTGTTATTGTTGCTTGTTCATTTTTCCATCCTATTTCTTGATTTTGAACTTTATGTTAAAGTTGAATTCTGTTTACCTTAGGGGTACAGGGCACTATCCCAAGCTGCTAGCTTTTGTCCACTACTGTTTTCAGGGGAAGTCCTAGGAGTCTTTAAGTTTTTGGTTCTTCCACGATAGTGTTATAACAGGAGAAGTGTGGTCACTGGTCTCCTTGTATGGGCTCAGATCCATACCCAAGTAGGGATGCTGTTCCTTTTGAACTAGAAGTACCAGCATTCCTCTCTGCCCTGGAACTGCCAACCAATAATGGGTATAGGAATTGGAATTATCAAACAGTGCCCTGTCCTATACCAAGTGTCAGCACAGGGTTCCCACATAATTTCTTACTCATTTCAATTACCTGGATTGAGAGTTTCTGAAGTTGCTGCTGCTGGTATTCCCACCACATGTATCCTGGGCTAGCCTTGCCCCCATTCCAATATAATGGACCTCTCCTTCCAACCTCCTAAGTTGTCTGACAGGAAAAAATATCTCACTCTTATCTTTTACCAGCTATGCTGCTCTGCAATTTGATTGGTTGTATTATTTTAAAGTTGTTGGGAGGGGAATGTTGAATGGGTTAGTCTAGAATGCTGAGTCTACTCTGCCATTTTGGCACTACCCCCTCTCCTTCACAGTCTTCTTTATTATGTATTTTATCTTTCTTAAAATAAAATTTTAAGATTTACAGTCAAATAAAACTTATTTTACTTGTGGAATGGTTAGAGAGCTGCCTCCCAAGCCAAGAAAACTTAGGAGTTCTGCTTTTGACACATTTTTTTGTGTGGTTCTTGGCAAGTTACTTAACCTCTCAATGCTCTAAGCATTGAAGAGAAAGTACGAACCTATGGTGCTGAAGAGCTTTTCTTTACCTGGGAGTTTCCTTTACCATTGAAACCACAGGTCCAATCCCTTTTCCTAAATAAATGAAATGTTCTAAATTATGCTCTTTATTCATAAGTGAATTGTTGCGTGATATGGAGAATTATCTGGCAGTGTTGTGGCATGTGACAAGGTATTAGTGATGAAATTAGATCAATGGGTAAGTTAAGATTGAGTCAATATTAAGTCATTGCCAGATGTTTCTAAATCTGGCACAAATTCTATAGAAAGGATTAGAAGGATTATGATAAAAGGTAGAATGCCTCTTTTTTTTTTCTTATGACAATGCGACTACTATAGCTTTCAACAATTACCATTGTTTACCTTTCTTATTAAAGAGCCTACTTCTTAACCGATTATGTAGACATGTTGATACTGATTTAAAGAGAAGTCATCCTCAGGATCACATACAAATCCATGAATAATGCTTGCTACATATTCTAATTTTAAATACTAATATGGCAACATCTTTGTTTTTATTGCTCCATTATATTGAATAAACCTTCTTTTGTAAACCAAACTCTGTGGTGTGAAAACAAACAAACCCAAAATTTACTTCAAATGAAAAATCAAATGGTTGTATTATAAAAATAATTGTTGACAACAATAATTTCTTTTATGTTTTCTGGGAACCATTAAGAAAAAGTTGGATGACAGACCTCACTTTCTTGCCACTTACTTTGTTGACTAAATGTATGTTTTGGATATCTGAGTTGCCCTTGAGCAATTCCACTTTTCTTTAAAGTAATTCACTCACTTTCCAATCTACCTTCTAACATGTTCTCTGTGTTAATCACAGGTAAAATTTACTCAAAGTACCCCTTTGCCTAAATTCTAAATCTTTTATTCTGTTAACCCTTTATTTACTAGCATGTTTTCATTTTAGCACAGTAATGCAAATAAATTTGGTCAAATTTTTTTTTCATTTTTGTTGGCTTAGTTTTGTGTACAGAAAAATTTCTGACTAATGGATTAGTTCAGAAACATTTTTATTTTTCTAACTACACAAAATTACTGAATAATTCATGTTGTCATGTAATCCTTAAAGTTAATGTTTTCCTTTCAATTTATTTTCAGAATATCAACTGCCTGCATTTATTGCGAACAAAGATTGCATGTTTTTGCTGAATGCGCTAAAAAAGATTTAATCATGAAGAAGTGGTTCTCTATGTTCTTCACAGTTTACATTCCCAAGCACTCCTATGTAAGGGTCTACAAGTTAGATTGTCATTACTCACTTGAATCGCAATAAACTAAAATATCTTCTCCAAGAAGTGTTTTGGACATAATTTATAAATTAGAGATCTAAATGTACTGATGTCAGGAAAAAAATTGACTATTGTTAATATCAAAATAATATAATAATAAAGTAATATCAAAATAAGATCAGAAACTGAAACTCTGAAATTGAATATCACTTTTCTTGAAAGAAGACTGTGGACTTATGATGGATAATGGTATCCACATCCAGAGAAAGAACTAGAGTCTGAGGGCTGATCAAAGCATACTATTTCTTTGTTGCTGTTGTTATTTTGTTTTTTCTTCCTTGTGATCTTTTCCCTTTTGTTCTAATTCTTCTTTCACAACATGAATAATGTAGAAATATGTTTAATATAATTGTATGAGTATAGACTATATCAGATTGCATGCTGTCAAAATCTTATAAAATTAACACTGGAAACTAAAACTAAATAAATAAATAAAAATTTTAAATATAGATAAAAGAAGGCTGTGAAGAGTGAGTGAATTTGACTTATGGACCACAATGTCAAGTTTAGTTAATGGGCTGATTTCGTATCTTGGTTCTCAGTTTATATATCATCACTAGTTTTTGTAAATTACCATTAATATTTTGCATTTTTTGCTGCACTTGTACTTAGCGGAGCTATAAGCTCATTGTTATGGGTACTTCCTCCATTACTGCTAATCACAACTGAGTGGAACAGGTATATTTAGTGAAGATCCCTCGGGGCCCCTTGTGTCAGTCCATGTGTCTCACTCAGCCCTAAGAAACCGAACAATAGAGATTCTGTTTTTCTTAGAGATTCTGTCATTCTTAAAGTTCTTTTTGTGGTACAAGATAGTCTTTGACAGAGACTGCATTTACTCACTCCCTTAATCTCCTTTCCTGGACAATTACTCCATGTTATGTCACAGTCCTTGAACAGGTGTTGCTCACTCCCATATCCCCCCCTTTACTCTTCTACACTTATTCTTTGTTGCTGGGGTAGATTTTCCATGGATAGATTGTACCCTCAAGGCCTAGCCAATGGGTTAAGAGGAAGGGGGTTAAGGTGAGGGTATTGTGGTCAGGGTTTATAAAAAATGCTGTGCAGGGCACACCCTTGCCCTCCCCAGCCATCGCTATCTTGAGCACAGGTGGGAGTGCCCTTTCTCAAGAAAGCTGAATAAATGTTTCCTTTTTACTCTTTTGGTCAAGACTCTGATTTTATCAAGGGAGTCTTCCCACACACAACTCATAAATATCTTTTTGTGTGTGAAATTCTTGTGTCTTAACATAAATTTTTTATAAGGGTTTAACTGTTTACATTAGAGGTCTCCTTTTTAGATTTTTTAACATTGTGTGTTCAGTTGCAGCATTTTGTCTGTATATCTTGTTATCCTAGCTATTAATACACGACTAGCTCACCTCCTTTTCCTGTTTATCATCACTTCTAGTGTCAAAATTAGCACTGATAATAGAGTTTTGTTTACATGTATCATTGTCTCTTGGAGTAACCCACAGTTTTAAAATTTTTTTAATTCTTTAGATATTGTGATATTTCATGATGCATGGACATATATATATATCACAATATTATATATATGTGAAATATCACAATATTATATATATATATATAATCAATGGAAAAAAATCTGCTGAAAAGGTGTTTTTTTCCCACCATAGAAGACCTTGAGATCATTGGCAGTACTAATATATGAATATTTCACTGATCTATGATTTCATCAGTGTGCATGCTCTTTCCATTGAGGAGCAAAACAATCCTTTTATATTCAGTCAATAAGTACTTATTAAGCACCTACTATGTGCCAGGCACTGTGCTAGACACATAGCAGTAGAGTATAAAGAATGGAATAATTCCTACTTGGAATGAACTTAAATTCTAACAGGGGAGACAAGTGCACATAGAAAGTTAATAAATATACATATATGCATATAAAAATAGGTAGATAAAAATAGTAGTTAAGTACAAATAAATAGTTTGGGAGGGAGGTTACCAGCAGTTACGAGTATCAGGAAAGTCTTCTTGTGAAAGGGTGGGTCTGTGCTACATCTTAAAGGAAAAGAGAATGGTTTCCATGAAGTAGAGGTAATGATGGAGAATACATTCCAAGCAGGTGAGATGATCAATGCAAAGGCACTAACATCAGACAAGAATTATTGTGAGTGAGGAACAAAGAGAATGTTTGTTTGGCTAGCTCACAGTATGTAAATTTCTCTTTTGCAGAAAAACTACTGAATCAGGAAATATCAAATCTAACTACCTTTCCATCCTTCCTTGGAATCTACACACTGCAAACTAGCCAAATAAGCAATCCTCCTGTGTGCTGTTTGTTTCTGTCATGTCCTCTTGAGAAAACAAGAAAAACAAAGCTTCCAATTATAAACAAGCAAAAAAAAATTCCTATATTGGCCATGTAAAAAAAATTTATCATTCTGAATCCATCACATCTCCATCAGGAGGTAGCCTCTATATTTTTGAAAAAAGGAGATTTTTTATGAAGTACTTATTGTAGATTTTCAAGTTTTTGCTTTTAGATTTCTCAATCATAGGAAATTAAGTGCTTGAAAGGAGAAGAGGATGAATAGTGACAGGGAATGGCCATATTTCTAAAGATTATAAATTACTTCTACTGTCATCACATTGATTTTGCTTTCCCTGGGGTATAGTTATGTTGAACTTCTTCTTGTCTAAAGTCTTAGGCATTGTGTCCCACCCACATCTAGTATAACTCAAGAATTAAAATGGTTTAATTTGTAATGCAAAGGTCAAAGAAAATCACTCTTGGAAACCAGAATTTTTAAACATTTATTTTAACCATTTATTCTAACTTTTATTTCTGATTTTTAGCAGCTACCTCCTCATTTTCTTAGTCATGTTCTCATTTTTAAAAATAGCTCTTGTTAATATTTGTTCAAATCTCTGTGTCCTTTTTTTGGAAGGAAATAGAAGAAACTGAAATATCTAACTGAAGAAACAACTTACCTGGAAAATAGATTTAGGAAAGATAATTCAAAAATTATTGAACTACCTGAAAGCCATGATCAAAAAAGAATTTAAGACATTATCAAAGAAATTTCCCTTGATATTCTAGAATCAGGAGGTAAAACAGAAATCAAACAAATCACCTCATGAAAGATTCCAAAATGAAAACTCTCAAGAATATTATAGTCAAATTCCAGAAATACCGAGTCATTGCAGCTTTGTTCCCTTGATAAATCATCCCATGGACAAGGCTTTCATTTAATGTTTTGCTCTTTGGACAGAAGAGTATAATACTACCTCTTTTTATGCACAAGACATTTTGCTACTAAAAAAAGCAAAACCAAATAAATCTTTAAGCATTTACTGCAGAAGCTTTTTTTTTTTTTAAAGAAAGGAAGGCAAAGTTTATTTACTGAGTCGAGTCAAACAACTTAGTGCTGAGATCTGTAAGGCTATATTCTCTAAATATTTTTTAACAACTTTCATGATGACTTCATGAACCTCATTTGAAACCAGGATGTTAAAGAAATTATCTAAAAATGAATTATAAGTTAAATCTACATTAACAGAATTCTATATTTGTCTATAAATTATTATATTTAAATCATAAGATGGTTATTCTTCTACTTTTAAGTTCTTTACAACCATGTATTAGTTTTCTTAAAAACAGCTTAGCCTGTATATATATATTTTTGTAAATTGTTACATACTGTTACCATTTAATTTTCTTATCTATGCAGTGAAACTGACTGAGCAAGAGTGGTGTTTTTCTTTCACTGCTTTGTTCATCATCGTAAAAAGTATAGCACCTCATTGTGCGTAGTACTGATACAGAATCCTCTTTTAACAATAGCTCACATTTACACAGCACTTGATGGAGTAAAAAGCACTTTAACAGAATTACAAAATTTCAGAGTTGGAAGGAATTTCATTGTCCTTCCTCAGTGGAAGTTCAAGTTCTAGTTCAAAAATTTCTTCTGTAGCTTTCCCAAGAAAGATAAATTCAGTCTTCACTGGAAGATTTATAATCAGAGTGAACCCATAATCACCTAAGGCAACCCATTTCACTTTTGGATAGCTTTAATTGCCCTCCTGCAACTTTTAATTTTGAATAAGCAATCTTTTTTTATTACTATTTGTCTATTATTGGAAATCCTGAAATTCAAGTAGGTAGAGATCTAAAAATAGATAAGAAAAATATTTTAGCAACACTAATGAACATATCAACTCTGCCTTGAAGTATATGCAATATTTTATATGAATATGAATATATGAATATTTTATAATGTAATATGAATATTTCCATCATTCTATAACCTCTGAAATGAAGATAAGTGAATTATGAACTCTTCCCTAACAACAATTTTGTGTCTATATGTATTTGCTTATTTTTAAAAGAAAGTAATCTTTTTTTAAAAGTTCTGAATAAGATAGGATAGAGAATTGGCCTATTTGCCAACCTATTGCAAATCTTACCTACGTAATAGGAAACATATTTCTACTCGACTCTGTCTTCTGAATACAACTGTAGTGTATGAAGTATTGAATCAAGGGTCCTTTGTTGAGAAAACATTTATAATGCAGCAGAACAATTTGCTAAAGAATAAATTATTTTTAGTCTACATATTTGAATTCCAGGATTTCTAAAAAAATAACAATTTCAAATAAGAAAAGTAGTTTAACAGATAAATAATAAAAAAAGACTGCTCATTCAAAATTAAAAATTGCAGACCAAAAAAAAAGAAGAACAAAACAAAGTGAAATAAAGAAAGTGCATTCAGACTCCATATGGAGATGGTTAGCATTTTTCATCATTAGTCCTTTGGCATTTTCTTGGATCATTATATTGCTGAGAAAACATGTCATTCACAGCTGATCATCATATACTATTGCTGTTACCATGTACAATGTTCATCTAGTCCTGCTCACTTCACTCTGCATCACTTCATGTAAGTCCAGGTTTTTCTGGAATCCTCTTGCTCACTATTTCTTATAACACAATAATATTCCATCACAATCGAATAACCATAACTTGTTCAACTATTTCTCAGTTAATGGATATCCCCTTAATGAATAATTCTTTGCCACCACAAAGAGAGCTGCTGCAGGACTCTATCCTACTCCAGCTTGATTTCATAAGCCTCAAAAGCAGCAAAAATTGTATACGAGGTATATGTCTCCTGCAACAGCAGGGACATGACTGTGAGGTCAAGTATGCCTCCTTGGGAAGCCAGCTGGGCAGAATATCCCCTAAGTAAATTGTATAGAATTCTATATCATGAAGACAGGACAATGGGTCGTAAAAGTTAAATATTGTAAGGGTTGTAAAAGTTATACATTGTACATCTGTGTGCTCTCCCAGGAAATGTATGTTTGTGTCTCCTTATCTTGGGATGTAACCATGATGTCAATTTCTAAGTAAAAGTTGACTCCTGAAGGGGCTCCGGGCAGTCGCTTGTCCCCGAGCCTGCCCAGGCTATGCCTTGAACGGATATGCGCTCCTGTTCCCTTACAGGTGACTCCTGTTCAAACTCTGCTGCGTGGGATGCAGCAAGCTGCTATAAATATGTTTGTACAAATAGATTTTTCCCTCCTCTCCCCTCTTTTCTTAGTCTCTTTGGGATACAGACCTAGTAATAGTATTACTGGGTCAAAGGGCATTATTTTACAGCCTTTATATAGTTTTTAATAGTTCCAAATTGCTATCTAGACTGCTTAGAGTAGTTTACAACTCCACCAACAATATAGTAGTGTCCCAATTTTCCCACTCCCCCTCCAACATTTATCCTTTTCCTTTTCTGTCATATTAGCCAATTTGATAGGTATGAGGTGGTACCCTGGAGTTTTTTTAATTTGCATTTCACTAATCATTATTGGTTTAGAGTATTTTTTTCATATGAATACAGATAGCTTTGATTTCTTTGACTGAAAATTGCCTGTTCATATTCTTTGATCATATATTAATTGGGGAATTACTTGTATTCTTATAAATTTAACTTTTTATATATTTATATTAGGTATGTTATATATAATATATTCTTATATGCACTTATAACATACGTATATATTGTTTCTATATGTGTATTCTTGTACATTTGACTACATATTTGAAAAATGAGGCCTTTATCACACTCAATGCAAAAAATTTTCTGCTTTTCTTCTAATCTTGGCTGCATTGGTTTTGTTTGTGCAAAAAAAAAAATTCAGAGGCGGAGCCAAGATGGCAGAGTGAAAGCAACGACTCACCTAAGCTCCTGGAAAAACTCCTTTGGATATCTCTGGGGGGAGAGTCTGACCAGACTTTGGAGGTGTAGAATCCAGTGGGAGATGGACTTTGACAGATTCGGAGCCCAGGCTGGACTGGAAGGTCCACGGGAGGGATCTGTTCCGCGGGGGTAAGACCCCGGCGCACAGCGCAGCTTGGTCGGCGCGGCAGGGCGGAGGCGACCCGAGGGGCCCGAGAGTGGCGGGCGAGACCAGCGGAGCAGGAGATAAGCCAGGCCGAGCCAACGATATCAGCGCAACAGCCTTTGAAATCTTCAGCCTAAAGACGGGACTTCAGTGGGTCACTACTTGAACATCCAGGAGCTGGGATGCCGGAGTGATCAGTAAGTGCTCTCCCCTCCCCCCCATGACCGTGAGGGAACCATAAAATTCTTCCCCAGATTAATCCTGGATCAGTGGGAACAGCAGAAGGGGGCGGGTGGTCTCATAACACCAGAGGCTGGAAAAGTGGCAAAGGGGGATTCTTCCCACCGTGGTGGAGGCTATCTGGAGGGACAGACGACCCAGGGCAGAGAAAATTCGCACTGAGACCCAAGCAAGCCTCAGCCCGGGAGATGAGCCCCAGGAGGGGCGGGAACACGCATTAGCCTCTAGGCGTGCCCCAGCCCTCCAGGGGAAAGGGAAGACAATAGGGAAGCTGGGATCACCATCCCCGGACCTTGCCTTTGCCTCAGGCCAGCTGAGGAGATATCCTGAGACCAGACCACACCTCCCACACACCTATCAAGCTAACCCCAGGGTTGATCTGGGAAACAACAACAACAACAACAACAACAACAACAACAAAAAGCCTGCTTTTAGCCTAGACAAACATCAACTCAACTTAAAAGATCTGTATCTTCTGACTGAAAGAACCAAAAGCTACAACACTCAGCCAACATCATGAATCGGAAAAAGCAGACGAAAAGTGAAAAAACCATAGAATCTTTCTATGGGGATAAGGACCAAAACACAAACACCAAAGAGGTCAGAGCTGAGACTGTACTTCCATCTGAAACCTCAGATGGGACTATGAATTTCTCGCAAGCACAACTAGATTACCTGGAACGTCTGAAGAAGGATATAAAAGAAAAACTGGCCAATGATTTTAAAACTATAAAAAAAGAATTCACTGATGAGAACATCAATCTGAAAAAGAAAATTGAAGAAATGGAAAAGGAAGTTCAAAAATTAACTGGAGAGAATAATTCCCTAAAAGGAAGAGTTAATCAAACGGAAAAGGAAACTCAAAACCTAATAGGGAAAATTGATCAGATGGAAAAGGAAACCCAAAACCTAACTGGGAAAATTGGTCGAATGGAAAAAGAAGTACAAAAATTAAATGGAGAAAATAGCTCCTTAAAGGGAAAAATTGGCCAGATGGAAAAGGAGATGCGAAAGCTAACTGAAGAAAACAATACGATCAAGATTAGAATTGGGCAAGTAGAAACTAATGACTCAATGAGGCAACAAGAATCAGTCAAACAAAATCTAAAGAATGAAAAGATAGAAGAAAATCTAAAATATTTAATTGGAAAAACAACTGACCTGGAAAATAGATCCAGGAGAGAAAATCTAAGAATTATTGGCCTGCCAGAAACCCATGATGAAGAAAAGAGTCTGGACAATATCTTCCAGGAAATCATCAAGGAAAACTGCCCAGAAGTACTAGACTCAGAGGGCAAAATAGTCATCGAAAGAATCCACCGTTCCCCACCGGAAAGGGATCCCAAACTCAAAACCCCAAGAAATATAGTTGCCAAATTCCAGAGCTATCAAGTGAAGGAGAAAATACTACAAGCAGCCAGAAAGAAACAATTTAAATATCAAGGTCACACAGTCAGGATCACACAGGACCTTGCAGCTTCTACATTAAAAGATCGAAAGAATTGGAACCCAATATTCTGTAAGGCAAAGGAGTTGGGACTCCAACCAAGGATCAACTACCCAGCAAAGTTCAGCATAACATTTCAGGCAAGGAGAAAGTCATTCAACGAAATAAGGGATTTCCAGAGCTTCCTGACCAAAACACCAGAACTCAATAGACAATTTGATCTTCAAATGCAGGTCTCCAGAGAATCATAAAAAGGTAAACAGAGGGGAAAAAACAAAAACAAAAACTTGCAACTCAATTAGGGCAATCTGTTTACCTCCCTATAAGGGAAGATGATACCTGTTAATCTTGAGAACTGTGCAGCTATTATGATAAAAGGGATATATGTAGAGGGAACGGGCATAAAGTAAATGATGTCATGTCAAAAATATGATTTAAGTATGAGAAGGGAATGTAATAGGAGGTGTGGAAAGGGGGAAGCAGAAAATGGCAAATTATATCACAGGAAGAAGTACAAAACTATAGTAGAGGGAAGGAGGGGAGGGAGATGAGCATTGTTTGAGAGGTACTCTCATCTGATTTGTTCAAACGAAGGAACAATAATCTTAAGCAGATAATCCTAACTAGCTCTATAGGTAGTAGGAGGGGAAGGGGGAAGAAAGGGGAGGGTGGCTAAAAGGGAGGAAAGAAGCAATAAGAGTAAAGGGGACTAAAAGGGAGGGGGGCTAAAAGAAGGAGGGGAAGGCTGCAGGAGGAGGGGGAGAAAAGTGAATACTATTGAGGAGGGGAAGGGAGACGGGAGAGTTAAAAGCACAAATGGTGGGAAAGAGGGTGGAGGGAAATACACAGATTGTAATCATAACTGTGAATGTGAATGGGATGAACTCTCCCATAAAACGGAGACGGATAGCAGAATGGATTAAAAGCCATAATCCAACAATATGCTGCTTACAAGAAACACATTTGAAACGGGGGGATACACATAGGATAAAGGTCAAAGGATGGAACAGAATATATTGTGCTTCAGCTCATGTAAGAAAGGCAGGAGTAGCAATCCTAATCTCAGACAAAGCAAAAGCAGAAATAGATCTAATCAAAAGGGATAAGGATGGAAACTATATCCTGCTAAAAGACACCATAGACAATGAAGCAATATCATTACTAAACATGTATGCTCCAAGTGGTATAGCATCCAGATTCTTAGAGGAGAGGTTGGGGGAGTTGAAGGAAGAAATTGATAGCAAAACTATGCTAGTGGGGGACCTCAACCTCCCCCTCTCTGAACTAGATAAATCCAACCTCAAAATAAACAAGAAAGAGGTTAAGGAGGTAAATAAAACTCTGGATAAGGTAGATATGATAGATCTTTGGAGAAAATTAAATGGGAATAGAAAGGAATATACCTTTTTCTCAGTGGTACATGGAACATTTACAAAAATTGACCATGTACTAGGACATAAAAATCTCACAATCCAGTGCAGAAAGGTAGAGATAATCAATGCATCCTTTTCAGATCATAATGCATTAAAAATTACATGTAATAAAAGGCCATGGAAAGAGAAACCAAAAATCAATTGGAAACTAAATAATCTAATTCTAAAGAAGGATTGGGTTAAAGAAGAAATCATAGAAACAATCAACAACTTCATTCAAGAGAATGACAATAGTGAGACAACATACCAAAACTTATGGGACACTGCAAAAGCAGTTATTAGGGGAAGTTTTATATCTCTGAATGCTTACATAAATAAAATAGAGAAAGAGGAGATCAATGACTTAGGCTTGCAGTTGAAAAAGCTAGAAAAAGAACAAATTGAAAATCCCCAAGTAAATACCAAATTAGAAATACTGAAAACCAAAGGAGAGATTAATAAAACTGAAATAAAGAAAACTATTGAATTAATAAATAAAACCAATAGTTGGTTTTATGAAAAAACTAATAAAATTGATAAACCTTTGGTTAATCTGATCAAAAAAAAGAAAGAAGAAAACCAAATTACTAACATTAAAAATGAAAGGGGTGAACTCACCTCCAATGAGGAGGAAATTAAAACAATAATTAGAAACTACTTTGCCCAACTTTATGCCCACAAATTCGACAATCTAAATGAGATGGATGAATATTTTAAAAAATACAAATTGCCCAGATTAACAGAAGAGGAAGTTGAATACTTAAACAACCCCATCTCAGAAAAAGAAATTGAACAAGCCATCAATGAACTCCCTAGGAAAAAATCTCCAGGGCCAGATGGATTCACAAGTGAATTCTATCAAACATTTAAAGAACAGTTAATTCCAATACTACATACACTATTCTTGAAAATTGGGGAAGAAGGAGTCCTCCCAAATTCTTTCTATGATACAAATATGGTTTTGATACCCAAACCAGGAAGAGACAAAACAGAGAAAGAAAATTATAGACCAATTTCCCTAATGAATATAGATGCAAAAATTTTAAATAAGATTTTAGCAAAACGAATACAGCATCTTATCACGAGATTAATACATTATGATCAGGTAGGATTCATACCAGGACTACAGGGCTGGTTCAATATTAGGAAAACTATTAGCATTATCGATCACATCAACAACAAAGCTAACAAAAACCACATGATTATCTCAATAGATGCAGAAAAAGCTTTTGACAAAATACAACATCCATTCCTACTAAAAACATTGGAGAACGTAGGAATAAAGGGAACTTTCCATAAAATAATAAGCAGTATCTATCTAAAACCTTCAGCAAGCATTATATGCAATGGGGATAAGCTAGATGCATTCCCAATAAGATCAGGGGTGAAACAAGGTTGTCCATTATCACCACTATTATTCAATATGGTACTAGAAATGTTAGCTGTAGCAATTAGACAAGATAAAGATATTCAAGGAATTAGAATAGCCAAAGAAGAAACTAAGTTATCACTCTTTGCAGATGATATGATGATTTACCTAGAGAATCCCAGAGATTCAAGTAAAAAATTACTTGAATTAATAAACAACTTTGGCAAAGTTGCAGGGTACAAAATAAACCCACACAAATCTTCTGCATTCCTATATATTAGCAACAAAGTTCAACAGCAAGAGATAGAAAGAGAAATCCCATTTAAAGTTAGGGTAGACAGTATAAAATACTTAGGAGTCTACCTGCCAAAACAAACCCAGGGACTATATGAACACAATTACAAGACACTTTTTGCACAAATAAAGTCAGATTTAAGTAAGTGGAAAAACATTAGTTGCTCATGGGTAGGCCGTGCTAATATAATAAAAATGACAATTCTACCCAAATTAATATACTTATTTAGTGCCATACCAATTAAACTATCAGACAATTACTTTCTAGAGCTGGATAAAATAATATCAAAATTCATTTGGAAAAACAAAAGGTCCAGAATATCAAAGGGACTAATGAAAAGAAATGCCTGGGAAGGTGGCCTAGCGCTACCAGACCTTAAACTGTACTATAAAGCAGCAATTATCAAAACCACTTGGTATTGGCTAAGAAACAGAGAGGTAGACAAGTGGAATAGACTTGGCACTCAAGATGCAGTAGGCAAGGAATATAGCAACCTTCTGTTTGATAAACCCAAGGACCCCAGCTTCTGGGATAAGAACTCATTGTTTGATAAAAATTGCTGGGAAAACTGGATAACAGTGTGGCGGAAATTAGGCATAGACCCATACCTGATACCGTACACAAGAATAAAGTCCAAATGGGTACATGATTTAGGTATAAAGATTGATACCATGAATAAACTGGAGAAGCAAGGAATAGTGTATTTATCAGATCTATGGAGAAGGGAAGAATTCTTTACTAAAGGAGAGATAGAATGCATTATGAAATGCAAAATGGATAACTTTGATTACATTAAACTGAGAAGTTTTTGCACAACCAAACCCAATGCAACCAAAATCCGGAGGGATGTAGTAAATTGGGAAAAAATTTTTACAGCTAAGCTCGGGGATAAAGGCCTCATTTCTAGAATATATAGAGAACTGACCCAAATGTATAATCATACAAGTCATTCCCCAATTGATAAATGGTCAAAGGATATGAACAGGCAATTTTCAGAGGAAGAAATTAAAGCTATCTATAATCATATGAAAAAATGCTCTAAATCACTATTGGTTAGAGAGATGCAAATCAAAACAACTCTGAGGTACCACATCACACCTATAAGATTGGCAAACATGACAGAACAAGAAAATGATAAATGCTGGAGAGGATGTGGGAGAGTTGGAACACTAATTCATTGTTGGTGGAGCTGTGAGCGCATCCAACCATTCTGGAGAGCAATTTGGAACTATGCCCAAAGGGCTACAAAAATGTGCATACCCTTTGACCCAGCAATATCGCTACTAGGACTATATCCCCAAGAGATCATAAAAATGGGAAAGGATACCACATGTACAAAAATATTTATAGCAGCACTCTATGTAGTTGCCAAAAACTGGAAGTCAGGGGGATGTCCATCAATTGGGGAATGGCTGAATAAATTATGGTATATGAATGTAATGGAGTACTATTGTGCCATAAGAAATGATGAACAAGAAGACTTCAGAGAGGCCTGGAAGGACTTATATGACCTGATGCTGAGTGAAAGGAGCAGAACCAGGAGAACTTTATGCACAGCAACAACCACAGTGTGTGAGAGTTTTTTCTGGTAGACTTAGATTTTTGTAATAACACAAGAACTTCTGAAAAAAAAAAAAATCCCAATGGTGGACCTCAAGGCAAAATGCCTTCCACACTCAGAGAGAGAAATATGGAAGTCACTCACATAATGTAGCAGATCATGTTTGTGTATGTGTATCTGTTTGTGTATCATGTTCTGATTTGTTATACGGATTCTTTCATTTATCTTAGTCTGACTACATAGCATGACTATAGTGAAAATATACTCAGTAGGAAAGTATATGTAGAATCTATACAGAATTGTATGCAGTCGTGGGGAGGGAGGGAGGTAGTGGGGGGTGGGTGGGGAGGGATAAAAGCGCAATTGTATGGCAGTGATTGTTAAACATTAAAAAAATAAAAAAAATTAAAAAAAATTCAATTTAATATAAGCAAAATCAACCATTTTACATGTGATGCAAGCTTAAATTTGTTTAATCAAAAAAAATCTATCATTTGTATTACTTGGAAAGTATAATAAAAACATTTGCAACTGTAGTCAGGTTTGTCTTTTTTATTCTCGAAACAAATTATTCTCTTTATTAAGCTTTGATTTGTTTTGATTTTGGTGGTATTTGCAAAAGCCTTTCATTTCATTCCAAAGATCCAGGATCAGCAGTTACTTTATTAGACTGATACCTCAGTACCATTAGAATAAACATGTAGATGGAAGCAAACTGTAATAAAATAGCTACTTGTTTTTCCTTGCTTGCTTCCTTCTTACAAAATTATAGAATCTCAAAAATATAAATCATAGTGTAGGATAACATACCTGACCAGAGAAATATTGGAATTTCCACCCTGCATCTAATTCACCTCCTCCTGAGCTTCCAAAATGATCTTCCTAAAGCTCAGGTCTGATAATGACACACACCACCCACTTCTCAAAAAACTCTAATGTAAAATCTTCTATACAGTTTTTAAAACTCTTTACAACCAGGGTCTTTAGTCTCTTTCACTTCTGCAGATGAGATATTTAACTCAGTCTCCATGTTTGCAACTGAATCTTTAATTCACAGGTTATGTAGCTTCTGCAAAACTCTACAATCATGAGGTGATCAGAGTGAAAAAGACAATTAATATCTCAGTATTATAAAATAGTTTTGACTTTGTGGAACCCCTTGAAAGTGTCTTAAGGATGTTGAGGTGTCTCTGAACCACATTTGAGAGCTGATCTAGTTCAATTTCCTCATTTTAGGATATGGGGGCAAAAAAGACTCAGAGAGATGATTTGCCAAGGTTATATTTATTCCTATTCTGTAATTTAAAGAAAATAAAAGATTATTAAACTGAAGTTAACATAGGATTAATTTGAATATTCACATTTTGTGCAATAGTAGCTATATGACTAAATGTAATATCTAAAATTTTAAGTACATTTACCAAATTCTTTTCATTTTGCTTTTTGTTCTTTATTTCATCTTTGTGTATGTCACATTTTCAGAGATTTCAAACAACTTTGGCATTTCTTGAATTATCACTTTGCTTTGCAAAACTGCTGCTAAACCATCATTCATATGACTCACTAAAATTTTCTATTAGAAGACCAAGTATTTCACTGAACAAACATTTCTTCTTACTCATGTGTTAAAGGTCATGGATTTATCTGTTCCCCAATTGCCATTTCTTTTTAGTTCTGGAATCTTTGTTGCAAATTCTTTGCCAAAATAACTTGTGATGATGATATTAAAAAGGTATTACTGGCAAGAGACCATGAGGAAAACAATAGCATTATGGCTGAATGCCTCCTCCTTTTGGAAACTGATATCAGTAACGTGACTGGGAAAACTTCTTTAGTCTGGCAGGTAAATATTCAAATGGGTACAATTATTTTAAAATAAGAACTGAAGTGGTGAGAAAGGAGTACATTCTAGTTATGGGACACTGCCAGTGAAAAAAGAGTGAGATAGAGTGCCATTTATGAAGAAGAGTAAGCAAGAAAAGTCTGCCTGAACTGCATTGTGCATGGATGGAAATGATGAGGAATAAGGCTGTAAAAGTAGATTGGGCTAAGATCAGTAAGAGCTTTAAATAAAAGCCAAAAAAGGAAGAGTTCATATTTAGTGTTGGAGGTAACAACTGTTGTTTATTGAGTAAAATATAGAGATTTGATCATACTTGCCCTTTATGAAAATCACTTTGGTAGCTGTTGGAAGTTTGAATTGTAGTGAGAAGATATTGAAGGCAGGGAAACCAATTAGGGACTATTGTAGTCTAGGCAAAGAGATGATGAGAGACTGAGATAGGTGACAGTGAGCAAAGAGAGGGAAAAAGATAAGGCGGATGTTGTTGTTTATCCTTTGTTCTCAAAGAGGACCATGACATCATGACATCAAATGACAACATGAGGTTAATATCTTGACTTGTGTGTGAATGCAATATGAGTGGGGCGGAACTGAGCAAAGTTGCCAGACTCACTTTCCCCTCCAGAGTCATCAGCGGCAAGACAAAGGTCAAGACCACTGGAGATGGCCCAGTATGCACAGAAAATATGCTATGCAGAGTCCAAGGGCCTAGAAGGTAATGGCTATGTGATCTCATCAAACTGGAAATTCCAGCATTTAATCTTTATCATATGTGATTCTTGTCAGTGACATTTAGAAAATCCTCCAAAGGGGAAATATTCAAAGCAGTAAAGGTCTTCCTGTAGTTCTTTTATTTCATGAAAACCATTATGAGACTGTCCATCCTCCAATCCCTCAACCTCTCAATTCTCTGCCAGTCCATTACACTTGCACTAGCTATACTCTCCTCCTTTCCCCCATCTTGACCCTTCCTAGATAAATGAGTGGGAAGGGTTGAAGATTCATAAGACTATGAACCTGCAGTGTCCTCAATGGAAAAAAAGATGTGCAGAACAGAGACGGATTAGTTTAATTTCAGACATGTTGAGCCTATTACATATCCCACTTGAAATATCCAGTGGGAAGTTGGCAACTATTTTTGTGTGATTTGAATTTTGGCCTATGCAAGGCCTTTTTCCCATTATCTCAGCTTCCTGGTCTTCTGATGATCTATGCCAAGTGAACACCCCCAAACTGCCACCCCCAAGGTCTAATCTCTGTGGTACTTCTTCTCCCAGGGCCCACTTTTCCCCAGGGAATACTGGAATCTCTGGGCAATGGCAACCTGCCTTTCAGTATGAATATTGGTAGCTGGATAGTTATCTAAATAATAATTTAATGAATAAAATGAATAATTATTACAGTCAAAGTACATGTCACAACAGATTAAGAATTATAAATGCTAGAGAATCTCAGACTAAAAAAAATCCTTCTTTTATTCATGAAACATGTCATTTTCTATTCCACCTTGACTACTATCTGTGTAACAACCAAAGTTACTTAGTCTCCCTGAGGCATCTTTTTCCTTGTCTGTATAGAGAATTGGACTATTGAATTACCTTACTTCTGAAGTCTTTTCCAGTTCTGAATCTATGATCCTGTAGCTATATATGTCTATAGTTATAGAATATACACTTATGTCATGGCTATATTATCATAGTGAGGGTTCACTGTCATGTCTTTTCTATTCCTAAAGCCTAAAGTATGCTAGCTTGCCAAGCACTAGGGGTAGCAAAGGCAAAATTTGTCAAGTTTAAACCTTATTAGATGCTTAAATGACATATTACATTGGATTTTACATTTTAAAGTTTAGAGAAATATAATAATCTCCTACATGTACAATAACTTGCATGTGCCCTGATTTTTGGCTTAGAAAATGTGATCACCATTCCTAGAGATTGATAGGATATTAGACCTGGAAAACCTTATTGTTATTTTATTCCAGGTAATATTGTTTAAATTTATTCTAGACAGTATTGTTTAAATATGCCTCAAATACCATCCAATATTATCTTTTTCTATTACTTTTTTTCTTGACTTGGAACTATTTTTCATGCCTATCTTTGACCATTTTCCTCCCTCATTTTATTATATGATTGTAATGAGCATAAAGACTTTTTGTTTCATGTTTATATTCCTATTGCTTAGCATTGTGTACTAGTAACTATGTAGTAAAAGCTTCATAAATGCTTGTTGGATTGGATGAGATTAACTTCCACCCCTTCTCGTTTAAGGATTAGGAAACTCAGTTGTTTCTATTTATCAGTATTTTCAGTTTTTCTCCTCCATTTTGTTCACTTAAAAAATTATAGTAGTGTTTGATACATTATAAGTCATTATTGATAACATGTAAGTTATTGTACATGTAGGAGATTATTATATTTCTCTAAACTTTAAAATGTAAAATCTAATGTGATATGTCATTTAAGCACCTAATAAAGTTTAAACTTGATAAATTTTTAAAAATCAGGTTAGAATGAATAAACTCATTTGAATACTGCTTTTATCTGTCATTTACAAGTTGTATTTCTGTACAAAAATTATATTAAAAATTGAAATAGATTTTAGTGAAATATATATGTATATTTGCTAAGCTGTTAATTTAAAACTTAATTTTCATCACACTCAGGAATACTATTAGAGAGCTAATAAGTTTCATTGAGTCCATACGCTACACATCTAATAAAAGTGTTGGTCTTAAAGAATAAATTATAGGAAAACCTACCTTCCTGTTTCTGACTTTTTCTTCTTTTTTTCTGTCCAGTCCTTCAAGGCTCAAGTTAAGTCCCTCCTCTGTTTTCTCAGACTGTTCCAGCTCACAATGATTTCCTTTGGGCTTAGAGCCTCTACTTATTTTTTCTCCATAATTAGACTGGGAGTAGCAATAAGAGTGTTAGGATAGCTTATTCTTTTTTAAAATTTCTCCATAGGACCTAGCCTTGCAAACAGTAAGCATTCATTAGATAAACGTTGGTTGATTGATAAAAAAAAAATAGCATTTTAGCAATTAAAAAATAATACAATAAAGTCTTTAAGTTCTGAGGTGATAATGACTTAAGAAATTGTTAGTGTGAGAGTGAGATGACTTGGCTTCCTCGGTGACATTGCTGTTTGTCCTTCCTTCTCCAAGAGGATTTGATACAGTATGAATGGTGCATGTCCAGGAATGAATTTGAGGCATAGGGAAGATATGTCATCAAGTGGAAGGAAAAGCTTTGAGAGAAATCATAAATATAAGACCTGTTGAGAGAATTAATACTATACTATTACATTAATAACTAATTATTAATTTTTGATCCACCCTTTTCCTTCTGTTTCTGTAAGGACCCAATTTCTGAAAAGTCAGTCAGTTTCTCTGAAGGTCAAGGTTAAGTGATGAGATAGCATCCAAAACACAAGCTACTTGAAGGACTTCACCCACCTGGGGAAGCTAATTTCTGCTTAGAGTATAAACATCCAGCCTTTGCCTCTTGTTCTTGATCCCCTTCATTAACTGTTTAGGACAACTCATTTCATGAAGGAGAAAAGTAACCAGAGATGTCCAGATAGAAATGGCTTCCCCAGCCCAGATGCCTTGATGCCTTGAGAGTGATGAGCTGGTCTCTTTTCTTTCTTTCTTTCTTCCTTTCTTTCTTTTTCTTTTTTCTTCTTTCTTTCTTTTTTCTTCTTTCTTTCTTTCTTTCTTTCTTTCTTTCTTTCTTTCTTTCTTTCTTTCTTTCTTTCTTCCTTCCTTCCTTCCTTTTTCTTTCTTTCCTTCTCTCTCTTTCTTTCTTCCTTTGTCTTTTTTCCTTTCCCTTCCTTCATCCCTCCCTTCCTTCCATTCTCTTTGCCTTTCTTTCTCTACCTATATGTACTCATGTTTTATGATACAGTACTACCAGAGGGGAAAAGAGCGAATAACAGAAACTCTGGAGCGCATAAACAAAGGTCAGCCCAGGCCTCTAGTGCCCAGTTCCAGTCTGGTGCAGAAAGGACAGGCTAGACCTCTGGCAGTAAGAGCCTGGCAGAAGGCACAGGGTCCTGGCTAGGATTGGCTGCTGCTGGAGGTAGAAGGGGTCGGGCGGAGGCAGAGGCGAGCCCATGGAAGGACCGCTGACCCAAGACCGCCCCCCAGGGCCCCCTCCCCCCCCATTCCTCAGTGGCCTCTCACTGTGAAGGGCAAGCTCGCCCTAGCAGGGTCCCACCCAATGCTCGCAATTCAGTCGCCGGGAGAGCTCCCTTTGCCCCAAACGACAGGCACTTCTCAGTGAGTAGGGGTTGGCCAGCCCTCCAGAATGGGTGGGAGAGCTTGGGTTGGGGGAACACAAAGGAGTGGAGGGGGAAAGGCGATCAGAGGGAATCCAGCCCCAGCTGGCTAGGGACACACGGGGGACTGGAGGAGCCCACACCCGCTGGGAGAGGTCGAGGGCACAGAAAGTCTCATCCTTGAAGTAGTGGCTCATTTCTCGGTTTTCAGGAGCTTTGTGTGCCGGGGCTGAGACTGGGGGGAGTGGGAGATGGGGTGTCAGAGCCGATAGAAGGATGTCTGCAGGAACAGCTGAAGATTTCTAGTCCACCTTCTCATTAAATGTCCACCAATGAGGGTTGAATTTCAATTGTCAGAGGAGTTCCCTTTCAGAAGGTACAGATCTGATTTAAGGGTTTTCAGAGTCCCCCTTTTTCTTTGGTTACTGAGAAACCACTGATCATGAATTTATTATTAGCCAACCTAATTAATAAGTTGATTATGAATTACCCAGAAACTCTGTCTCTTGTGGGTTTTATTTGTCACACTATCAAATGATGGTCGGAGGTAGCAGGTTGCTCTGCACTGGCCTTGTGGAGAGGTAGGTTTGAGTACTCAGAGATGAGATGAGAGTGTTTTAAATGAATGCTAGACTGAAAAATTATGATTTAATATGACAGAAGTATATTAGTTAGGAAATAGAGTAGTAGATTTAAGTAGGACTCAAGATTTTGAAAATTTTTGGTGGTCATACATACTGTCTTTAAAAAAATTTTAAAAACTAAACATGACAAAACAGTAAGATGATAAATGTTGAAGAAGATGTGGGAGAGTTGGAACACTAATTCATTGTTGGTGGAACTGTGAGCTGATCCAACCAATCTGGAGAGCAAAAAATGTGCACACCCTTTGACCCAGCAATACTGCTTCTGGGGCTGTATCCAAAAGAGATCATAAAAATGAGAAAAGGTCCCACATCTACAAAAATATTTATAGCAGTTTTTTGTGGTGACCAAGAACTGGAAATCAAGGGAACACCCATCAATTGGGGAATGGCTGAACAAGTTATGGTATATCAATGTAATGCAATACTATTGTGCTATAAGAAATGATGAACAGGTGGACTTCAGAAAAACCTAGAAAGACTTATATGAACTGATGCTGAGTGAAATGAGTAGAACCAGAACATTATACACAGTAACAGCACAGGGTGTGAAGGCTGCTTCTGATAGACTTAGCCCTTCATAGCAATGCAAAGACCTAAAAATTCCCAAAGGATGCTTGATGCAAAATACCATCCATATCCAGAGAAAGAACTATGGAATTGTAACGCAGACTATTTTCTTTTGTGTTATGTTTTGTTTTGGTTTGGTTTTTCTCATGGTTTCTCCCATTCAGTTTAATTCTTCTATGCAACATGACTAATGTGAAAATGTGTTTAATAAGAATGTATATACAGAACCCATATAAGATTGCATGCCATCCTGGGGAGGGAGGGAAGAGGGAGGGGGAAAATACTTAAAACTTAATGGAAGTGATTTTTGAAAACTGAAAACAAATAAATTAATTTTAAAAAGAACTTTAAAAACTAGTCAATACCTTTACTATCTAATGAATATTCTACAGCTATTCTCTGCTGACCTCCATACAGGACACTTCTCTTCTCACAATGAGCTTATTGCCTGACTCCTTCCCAGTTTGATGTCATACTAGGGAACTTCAACATACATATTGGTATTCACTCAAACATTCTACCCTGACAGGCCTCAACTTGTTTATTTCCCCGTAATCTAACTCTCCACCCTATAACAGCTACACCCAGAAATGGTCATATTTTTGATTTTGCCATCACCCACAAATGTGCCACATCCTGTGTTCATGAATTATGAACTTTCCTTTGTCAGGCCACTACTCCCTCTCCCTTATAATTCTAAACACTCTACTTTGTCTCCACTGTGACCTCCAATTCCTCAGCCCCTCAGTTATCTCACCTACATTAGTAATGCTCTCCTTGCTTCCCCATCCAGAGCCCTGGGTGAACTAGTTCAACTCTACACTGTCTTCTCTTGAGTCCCTTGCCTTCTTATGCTATTGGTGATCTTGCTTTTATGAACCTCAGACTTGAATCTGCCATCTATTGGTTTTATTCCTACTCATGTGCAGCTCCACCAGAGGTGGAGAAAATCATGAAATGACTTTTTGATTAGATCCATTACGCTCGTGTTACATAATCTGAACTGGGCCCACAATTCAGTCAGTCCTTTTATATAAACTTCCATAATCAACTCACCGTTTCATTCTACACAGTGGTTTTTCCAACCTTTTTTATCTTTCTTCCAACCTCCCATGAATCCCTTGCTTTCACCCTCTCAGCAGAGAACTTTGTCTCATGTTTTACTGAAGAAAATTAGGCTACTTTTCTAAGAGTTCTCTCTTCTCTTCTGCCACCACACCTACCAGCTGTGTCAGGTCACTTCATCTCTTGGCCTCAGTTTCCTCCTGTGTGGGTTCCAAACTGCACTGGCATGCAAAGGAGAAACAGTGTCTTACTTTAAGCAAGTTGAGGTTATTCCTTAAGCAAGTTGGGGAATTCCTCAGCCCAGAGGTCCTAAGAACCTCTTGAAGAGAAATAAAAATAATAAAAGCTAGTAACCTTTCTTGCCAAAGCTAACCTTGCTGAATGCACAAGTGATCCCAATTCCATCCTGTCTTCTCCGTAAATTGCCCTGTCTATGGTCTTTATTCTCTCACTTATCTTCAGTCTTTTTTCCTTTTTTCTGTCTACAAAGACACTGATATTTTCTCCACCTTAAAAAAAAAGCAAGACCCCTTCACTTAATCTGTTCATATGTGGTAGCTATCTCTCCTCCCTTTTGTAGCTAAATAGCTTGAAAAGATTGTCTACAGTTGTTACTCAAAGTAAGGGGAAAGGCTTTCAATCCAATAGTATAATTAAACTTTAATAGATATCTTTTATTAATCGTGATTAAGCATTACAGAAAATGTGTTAATGTAGGTTTTTAGTAGGTTTAAAAGTAGACAATTGTTTAGTCATGTCTAATTCTTGTGATCCTGTGGACCATAGCTCACCAATACTATACATGGGGTTTTCTTGGCAAGGATACTGGAGTTGATAGCCATTTCCTTCTCTAGTGGATTAAGGTAAACAGAGGTTAAATGACTTGCCCAGGGTTACACAGCTAGTATTTGAATTCATTTCTCCCTGAATTCAGGCCTAGCTCTCTGTACACTGAGCCACCTAGTTACCTCCAAAAAAATAGACAAAAGATCTAGTTAAAGATGACCAGAAAACTGTATATCCTTGGTTTATTTAGTTTGAAAATATAATGTAGTGAAAAGAAAACAACCTAATGGATAAGAACCATTCTGCCTCAAAGTGTTTATGGAATCTCTACATTAAAATGAAAAGGTTTTGCACAAACAAAGCCAATGCAACCAAGATTAGGAGGGAAGGAGAGAACTGGGAAAGGATTTTTTCAACTAGTGTCTCTGATAAAGGCCTCATTTCTAAAATATATAGAGAATTGAGTCAAATGTACAAGAATACAAGTTATTCCCCAACTGATAAATGGTCAAAGGATATGAATAGGCAATTTTCAGAGGAAGAAATTAAAGCTATCTATGTTCACATGGAAAAAATGCTCTAAATCACCATTGATTAGCGAGATGCAAATCAAAACCACTCTGAGGAACCTACCAGACTGGCTAACATGACAAAACAGGAAAATGATAAATGTTGGAAAAGATGTGGGACAGTTGGAACACTAATTCATTGTTGATGGAGCTGTGATCTGATCCAACCATTGTAGAGAGCAATTTGGAACTATGCCCAAAGGTCTATAAAAATGTGCATACCCTTTGAACAAGCAATACTGTTCTAGGGTTGTTTCCCAAAGAGATCATAAAAATGGGGAAAGGATCCACATGTACAAAAATATTTATAACAGCTCTTTTTGTGGTGGCTAAGAATTGAAAATTGAGGGGATGCCCATCATTTGGAGAATGGTTGAACAAGTTGTGATATATCAATGTACTGCAATACTATTGTGCTATAAGAAATGATAAATAGGTAAACTTCAGAAAATTCTGGAAAGACTTATATGAACTGATGCTGAGTGAAGTGACCAAAACAGCCACAGTGTGTGATGACTGACCTTAGTAGGCTTAGCTCTTCTCAGTGATGCAAGGACCTAAAACAATTCCAAAGGACTCATGATGGAAAATGCTATCCACACCCAGAGAAAGAACTAAGGAGTTGGAATACAGAGTGGAGCAGACCATTTTCTTTTTTGTTTTGTTTACTTTTTCTTTCTTATGGTTTCTCCCATTCATTATAATTCTGCTGTGCAACATGACTAATGTGAAAAATGCGTTTAATAGGAATGTATGTGTAGAGCCCATATCAGATTGCATGCCATCTTGGGGAGGCAGAGGGAAAGGAGGGGAAGAAAATTTAAAATTTGTGGAAATGATGGTTATAACTAAAAATAAATAAACTGAAAACTGTAAAGAAAAAAAAAGTAGTTATATAATCCTGAATCATTCCAGTTCCAGAACTGATGAGAGTTAACAATTGTATAACTTTTTCTTTGCTCAATTTTACTATATATAATTTGTAAATATATTTTTTAAAGCCAGTAGAAGTTGCTCCTGTATAGATAGAAATTTTTGCTTTTAGAAAATGGCACTTCTTTCACAACATGAATAGTACGGAAATATATTTGACATGATTACACATGTATAATCTATATCAAATTGCTTACCATGCAGCGGGGGGAAGGGGTGAAAGAGGAGAAGAGAAAATTTAGAACTCAAAATTTTAAAAAATAAATGTTAAAAATTATCTTTATATGTAATTGGGGAAAAAACAAAATCAAAAAAAAGAGAGAGAAAAGGCCCAGACTTTCTCATGGATGCCTTTATTTTCTAAAAGGAACAATTTGTTGAAGAATTGTTATTTTCTAAAAAGAAAACCACTTTTAATAACAAAAAATTTGATCATGAAGAGACTTATTTTCTTTAGATGATTCTGTCTGTGAGTATTTATACTAATAACCATAAGCAGTCACACATTTAGGTTAGAATCAAGTAATCTGTCAAGTCCACATTTGATGTTCAAAATGACTAAAATTATGCCCTGCCAATTTTATTTTACATAGAAATCTTGAGATTTTGCTTGTCTAAAAGTCCCATATGTAGTAGAAACATAAAGTGCACTTCTGGATGAAAACCTAATATTTACTTTTTTCTAAGTAAAACAGTACCAAATTTTAAGAAGTTCATCCATATTTTCTCTTTTTATTTTTTAACAAAGTGCGAGTTTTAGATGAAATGTGTTTTCTGTCTGTGTTATACATTTTATTTTGCAGAAGGATTTTCAAAACTCCACTCCCATTTGAGATGATCAGACACCTTTTTTCTCTAACTCCAGAAAGAGTATAGAGTCATAATATCTTTCAGCAAATGAACTAGAGGATATTGATGGTATAAACAAGAAATGCCTTTCAAGTGATGACTTAACAAGTCTTGAGAAACTGGAGCATCACCAGAATGTAATGACAAGAGTTCCACAACAGTTCTGTGAAATAATTTATTATCTTTTTAAAAGAAAATGTGTATTTGCATAATTTTTTCATTAATTCAAGTCATTTTGTGGTTGTCTTGAAAGTAAATTTTTTTCATGATTATAAACTTGATAATCTCAATCTTCCACTTTACTAGAACATTTTACTAGAACATTCACTTCCACTTTACTAGAACACCCTACTTTCCAGGGTGTGATGTTTTTTAAAATGTGTGTGATTTATTTTTTTAAAGTGAGAAAGGAGAAGAGCATTCCAGATATAGAGAACAATGTGAACATAGACTAGGGGTTGGAGAAATACAAAATGAACAGGTCTTAGCATAATTTAACTAAATCATTGAATGTATGGAGGGGAATAACTTGAGATCAAGCTGTTAAAAAGGAAAGATTATGCCAGATTGTCGGGAGTTTGGGGAGGGAATATTTGAATGTCAGGCCAAGGAATTTGACTTAAATTGATAGCCCATTGAATTTAACTGGGGAGCCACTGAGAAGTGTGACATGAACAGATTTTCATATGTGTGTGTACAGAGAGAGAGAGAAAATTATTCTGGACTTACCAAGACTTGATATGAGAGGTAACTGAGAGGGAAGAGTCAAAGCTAACCTTGTTTATTCAGTCAGTCAGTCTATAAGCATTTATTAATTATTTACTATGTGCCAAACTCCCAATGTGGGAGTTTGGGTGAATTGTGGTGTCAGTGACTGAACAAGTCAGAAAGAAGAGGTTAAGCATGGCTTGAGACATGTTGCATTTGAAGTACCAGTTGGAGATTCAGTTAGGTGTGTTGTTTTATGAGCAACCGGCCTAGAGCTGGGAGGTTCTAGGTGATGCCTAGAGTTACAACTTTGGAAGTCATTTGCATAGAGATGGTAATTAAAGTTTAGAAGAAAATGAGATTGCCAAGGGCAAATATATAGAGAGACAAGTGAGATAATAAGAATAGACCTTTGAGGACAACCTACATTAAGGAATGAGGAAGACTGAGGAGTCAGAGTAAATCTGATTAGAGAAGTAGGAAGAGAATTAGAAAAGTATGCTGTGGATGCTTTTTAAATCTAAGAAAATAGAGAATATTTTAATTTGCATTACATGTATTTGTGTATATGACCTATCTTTTCCTTCTGGATTATAAACTTGTTGAGGGTAAGGACTTTGTATTTCCCCCAGTCTATCATAGTATATTATACTTAGTAAGCATTTTACATATTTGCTTACACATATTACCTTTTATTTTTTTCCCTTTAGTCTGCTCTAGTTTATCTGAAGTTCTAAGCTTTGAATTACATTTTCTTGGTCACATATAATTTTAAAACTTTAAATTATTTTCTTTTCAGAATCTAAAATATTTGACACATTTGGAATTACACAGTAAGAAAACCTTATCAATTCCTGCCTATTTGTTGAAAATGAATTGCATTGCAAATCTCATTATCTCCCATAATGATATTGGACCTTCTATAATTATGGATCTAACTCTCATATGTCCACCCTTGGAGCCATTCAATTTCTCATTCAATCAACCATCCTCTATCCCTGAATTTCTTGCAGAATATCATAGAAAATCTAGGATAGTTCCTTCTGAACAGGTAAGAATGATGTGGAAGTTTATAGTGTATAAATTGAGTTGGGATTATCATCAGAGCTGGAAAGAACTTGGAGGTTGTGTAGTACAACCTCATATTTCATTTTATTGATGAGACAATTGAGACATAAATGACTTATCCAGTATCATTATAGCTAGTAATTAACAGAACTGGAAACTGAACACATCTCTGACTTGATCCATGTTCCTCATTGGCATGGAAGTGACCTTCTGTTTTTGACACCTATGTCAATTGAACCATAAGTTTGATAAGATCTGTCAGAGCTGGAAATGTATCAAATATGAACTGATGTTATATTGCTATCATGATTCTCACTCGTACTTGTGACCTTAGATAAGTTATTTAACATTTAACCTATGAATCCCTATTTTGTCTTCCTTTTGGTTTTTTTGGTAAATTGGTTTTTCTCTTTTCTAAAATTGAGTTTTTAAAAAGGTAAAATGGCATAGTAGGGAGAAAGTTAGACTTAAAGAAATAACGCTGGATTTGGAGTCTGAGGATGTTTTTGCCCTTCCTGTGAACTTGAGCAAGTGACTTAACCTTTTGGGGTTTCGCTTTCCTTATCTGCATAATGAGGGGTTGGATTAGGTGGTCTTTAAGTTCTCTTTCAGTCATTTGTCCTATGATCTCTTGAAATCTCTAATTAAGTTGCAACATCCCATGAACCATATGTTGTGGTCTGTGTCAGTGAAGACAGACTATTCATACCACTGAAATCACATTCTGTCAAATAGCAAACATTATATCAGAAATGCATAATTGCCTCTGGTTTATAGGAATGGAAAACATAGATGACTTTTTCATTTAGCACAAGAAGAGTTCTACAGCACTCACCCTCACTTTATGACACAGTGAGCATTATATCTTGCTGTATATCATACGATCTTAGCAAAGGACACACCAAAGTAGATGATATCAAGCCATGGCTCTTCAACATAAAGATGACGCTAACAATTTAAAAATTTCAAATAATTTCTTTTAAAATTCCAAATAATTTCATCTTACATAAATTCATTTAAAGCAGTTACATTCTGTTGTCTCTTCATAAATCAATACATTTTAAAGAAAGGTTAATATAACAAAACAACATATAGGTCATTTGCCTTGGTAGATTTTCTAAATTATTTAGTAATATGATGTCTTTGAACAGGTCACAATCTGTAATCAGTGATATACATGGTGTAAAGCAGCACTTCTTAAACTTTTTCCACTTGAGATCCCTTTTTGCCTAGGAAATTTTTTTTTTATATTTAATCTACTTTATTAACAGTTTCCCATTATTTTTTTTAAGTCTAGACAATCAACAAAACAACAAATCCCCGTCTGAATAGTAGCACTTACTCATTTCCGAGGAATTAATGTTTACACTGAAAATTTAACAGTCAGCTCTTGGGAGTCAAGGTGACTTCAGAACACCTCTGGCAGACAACAGATATTCAGGCTAAAATTTCAGAGTCTTGAAATTGCTGTGGACATCAGAGTTTCACCTTTAATGTGCCTTACCATTATATATCCACAACTTTGTACTTATAAAAATGTGCTCCTCCATGGACATTCTGTGCATTAGTGAAAAAGTATCACCCAGGTTTATTGATGGATGATTATATTTTGATTATCATTAAATTTTTATCTATTGAGTAAATGACAGCTAGCATTTGTATAGTACTTTAAGGTTTTAAGGGGTGCTGTTTTATAGGTTTTCAGGAATGAGAATCAGAGAGGGATAGTGATCTACTTCTTACTCTAGTATCTTGGCTCCTGGAAGTCCCATCTTGTTCAAGAAATTTTTACAGGACCCTACATATATAAGTATATAAAATAGGTATACAAATCAAACATTTACTGATAGTAAATCATAAAGAAATTTATTTTTCATAAGTTCTTTGTTATACATATAATTTTACCATTTATTAAAGACAAAAACAAATTTGACCAAAATTTCCCCAGTTTTTACCAAAAGGATAAAAAAAGCCTGCTAGAAATTACAATTCAGTTCACCAACAGTGTCTTCCTCATGCAAAGCACTCTGCTAAATGCTGAATATGCAAATAATAGCTAGCAAATAATAAAAATACATATATATATATATATATATATATATATATATATATATATATATATATATATATATATATATATATAGCTTTTACAGATAACCCATTTTTTACCACAACAACCCTGGGAGTTAGATACTATTATTATCCTCATTTTGCAGATGAGAAAACTGAGGCTATCTTTGTGTGTTCCCCTATATAGCAAGTGTGCATTGGTCAGTGAGTGGGGAAACCACAGGGAACCAAATAGGGTATGTGCCTTGTCCAGCTCCCATCAAGGCTTGAGGGGATTTAGGGGAATGCACAAGCTGTGCCTGTTTCAATTGACCCCACTGAGACATGGGAGTAGTTGTCCGCCTTTTCTCACCAGCCCCAGTGAGAAGAGTAATTAGGGAATGCTGTAGGAGTTAGAACTCCCATTATTAGCAACTCCCTCTACACTAGACTAGACTAGACTAGACTAGAATAAAGTAAGATTATTAACCCCTCCAAAGCTGTCTTCCTTCCTATCTGACCAGATCAAGAATGAACCTGTTAGAGACTTGAATCCCAAAACTCCAGTGCCTCCTGTGTGCTATCTGTGAAACAGGAGTTTAGATTAAGGCTGTTTAGAGTATCAGAAAACTAGTTACTTCCTCTTGGATAGCCTGTGAGCAGAGTTTTTTACCAACTTTACTAACTTCTCCCCTTAGCTGCTCCCAGCTGCTATGACTTTCTCATAGTCAAAGATTTCATTTTGCCCAATTCAGCACACTGAAAAGTCACTTGGGGCAAAGAAACTAGTGAACTGCTTGTCATGGAAAAAGGCTGAGATGCTTTGCGATCCAGACCCCAAGGAAACCACTATCAAAAAGATGAAGATAAGAAAGTGAACAGGGGAAATGGGCTGGGGGATGGGGGAGGCTGAAATTTCCAAAGATCAGGAAGAAGAAAACTCAAAGACCTTGAATATAAACAGATGAATCTACAGAGAAAACATAAAGAACATGAAGAAATATGGCTTTCAAATCCAGCAAACAAATTCTGACATCTAAAAATAAATACTGCCAAATAAAGGGAAATGATCCAACAATTGAGACAGAGGACTCTGAGGAATGCGAGAACATGGAATCACAATATTCCTGAGTAGATCAAAAGAGAACTGAGAATTAAGAAAGCAGAATTTATAACCTATACAGCAAAAGGGATGGATGGAACAAAAACCTGCAATCTGTAATAGCACCAAAGTGAAGAAAGAGCAATAGTTTAAAAATGCAAATGTATAAAAGTGAAGGATAATCTAGGAGAGGAAAAAGCATCATTAAAAGAAAATATTTTCCCTAGTCAAACAAAACATAGCAATCTCAAAGACATAATATGAGAGACAATTTAAGGATCATAGGTCTCCCAGAAGAATATGATGGGGCAAAAACTTTAACACCATGATGAAGAAAGGAATGAAAGAGTCCAATAGATGGCAAACAGAAGAAAGTGATGACCCTTGTGGTCTCAGAAAGAGAAAAGGAAGTAGGTCTTTGTGGCCACAGGAGGTGTTTTCATTGGTGAATGCTCCTATAAGTGAGGAGAGAAGTCCTGTGAAGTCAGAAGGGGAATTGTGCTAGGTATGGCCTAGGGGATTAGGTGTTTGAAAAGTCTCCTCCTACCTCAGGAGGAGGTAAGTTGGAACTCCTATAAGCAGTTGACACCTCAGGGTAGAAGAGAGCTTTACCTAGGGAGATTTGGGGGCAAATAGGAAAAGAAAGGTAACCAAGGAAGGGTATGTATCCGTGGTGGGCTGCAAAATCAGGGATATGGTGGGGAAGGAGCCCCACTGTGGGACAGTATTCTCTCTGACACCTAAAATTATTGAAAATATTTTGAGAATGAGGCACAATGGAAAAGAGAAATTCCAGCTCTACAAGGCTATGGCAAGAAGTGCCTAAAGGGAAGAGCCTAGAATTAGATATGTTCAAAGCTTTGATTATAATAAGAATACAGAAAAAAAGAGAAAGACCAGATAATAAGGGTCATGAATCAGAGAATGGGGGTCTAGAAAGACAGAAAGAATGAATAATAAAAAGAGTGAGAGACATCCTTTTTGGAAAAGTGGCACAAAAAAAAAATGAAATTTTAAAAACTACTGAGCAGTACTAGATCTGTTAAAGGGAGAATCTATATGGGTGGGAAGAATTAAATAACCAGATATATGCAGGAGTAAAAGGAAGGGATGAGGGGTGAAGGGAAGAGTACCAGTGGTAATAGGACCACTTTTTAAAAGATTAAGGTAAAGCCTTTGATAAAGTACTACCCTCTTTTATGCTAAAAAACCTTACAAAGTATAGTCATAGAGAGGGGATAGCCTTAGTTGATCTTCTTAGCTACCCTGATTGAAACAAGGTCACTACTTTGACCTTATTTTGTTCTTTTTTTCTCACAGTGAAGAAGGAAGAAGGCATGTGATGGCATGTAATATATATTATAACATATAATATATATTATAATACATTATATATAAATATTATAATATATAATCACACTTATGTGAGAAGCATAGAGTGAAGTGCTGGGCACTGGACTTGAAGTCTGGAAGATCTGGGTTAAAATATCCTCTCTGATACTTGGTGACCCTGTTCCTCATTTTCTTCATCTATAAAATGAGGGGGGTGGATCCAATTGCTTTTAAGGTCTCTTCCATGTCTAACGTTATTATCCAATTAAAGTGTATTTTCCCCTTAAACAATTTTTCTTGCCAGCTAAGTCTTTGGGTTGTTTTTTGTTTTTTATTTTGGCACATAGTGTTATATGACTGGTTCAGTCGCTTAATCATGCTCTTACCACAGAGGTGTCAAACATACAACAAAGAACCAAATTAAAATGTAATTAGAAAATATTTAATTAAATAAATCAAAATGCAATACTACATAATGTCAATTTGTGGTTTTCACAATGATTGGTTTCTATTTGAGTTTGATACTATTATTGTAGGCAACTCTCTGATCATATTTTCAGGAATGGTACCAACCTAGATTAGTAGATGTTTCCTTCTAGGTCTAGTCCCTATCCCTATCCCTACCACTATCCCTGTCTTTGTTTGAATAGTAGTCCTGACTCTTCCTCTCTACTGATAGTAGATTGGGGTGTAGTGAAAAATAAAATTTACATTTATATTTCCATAGTCAGATGCTCACAGCTATAGAATCTTGTCTTTTAGAGCATTGAGTCTTAGGAGAGGGAGATTTGAATTTGGATGGGAAAAATATTTGTTTTAATTTCAAGCTTTATTTCTAATTGTTCCTTTTTAAGTTAATTTATTTATTTTTAGTTTTCAACATTTACTTCCATAAGTTTTAAATTTTTCCCCTCCCTCCCTGCTCCTTCCCCAAGACAGCCTGCAATCTAATATATAGGCTTTGTATATACATTCCTATTAAATATATTTTCACATTAGTCATGTGGTATAGAAGAATTATAATGAATGGGAGAGACCATGAGAAGGAAAAAAAAACAAAACAAAAAAAGAAAATAGTCTGCTTCACTCTGCATTCAGATGGGGAAAATATTTTTTTTTAAACAAGTCTTTATTTAATAAATTGGTAGGACAGTGAACATTCAAACAGTATAGAAAAGACAATCAGTGTTCACAGGGATTTACCAGTTTTGTTCAGACTGAGACCACATGACAAAAGCCTCATCTGCCCAATAAATTAAAAAACAACAACAACACTTAGAGTTACTGGGAAGTTATTGCACTGTCCTTAAAGAGACACCAAGATGAAGACAACTGTAGTCCAACTTTTTTCTGTGCCTAGGGCATCTTAACACAGGCTCTTTGGCAGCTCCTCTGTTTCCACCTGCCTCAGAGGACTGAGCCAATAAGCCACTTTGTGCTTGCTTTTATTCCTTCAACTGTCTTACTTCAGAATGATGTTTTAAGTAGTTGCATTTTCTCACTTAACTCACAGTACTGAAGATTAGAACTAGTGCAAGTTAAGGTATTGACCATTCAAGTTAATTTTTTCCCCCTTCAACACCCCAGACAGAAGACAATTTCCCAAAACTATATCCCGCTTCAGTAGCATTTCTTATATGATAACATAATAATCTTGGCTCAAATTTCCTAAAGTTAAGAATCTTAAGATTTTGCACTGTTTGATTCTTTGCTTTTTCGGCCGCTTGGTGATTTCGAAGAATTTGCTATGATCCAAGGATGTTCAAGGACCTCCTTGAGTGTCAGCCTTTGGTAAGGATTATGCTTCAAAAGTCTTGAAATGAGATCTCTAGCCCCTTCTGTTACAAAGTCAGGGAATTTATATTCAACCTTTGAAATGCTTCTGTAAGTTTCTTGATAAGTTTCTGCCTCAAAAGGAGGTTTTCCAACTAGAAATTCATAGCACAGAACTCCAAGACTCCAAAGATCTACCTTTTCATCATGCATCCTGCTTTCAATCATCTCAGGAGGTAGATAGTCAAGTGTGCCACAAAGAGTTGTCCTCCTAGATGATGGGGCATGAACTGACCAGCCAAAATCTGCAATCTTCAGCTCTCCATCTGATCCAAGTAGTAAGTTCTCTGGCTTAATATCACGATGAATCACCTTTTTTGAGTGGCAGTATGATAAGGCATCTGCCAGTTCTGTGATATAAGTAGCCGTTCTCTGTTCACCAAACTTTGAAAGCTTTTGAAGCTCTCTATAGACTTCTCCACGAGGTGCATATTCTAGAATTAGGTAAACTCTTGTGACATCATGAAAATAACCGTATAATCTCAGAATATTAGGATGCCTAAGATGAGACCGTATTTCTACTTCTCGCCTCAGCTGATGTTCAACTCCTGCTTTTTCCAGATGGGACTTAAAAAGCACTTTAAGTGCCAGGATAAACTTGCTTTGCTTCTCTCGTGCCAAGTAAACACTTCCAAACTTTCCTTTTCCCAAAGGGCGACCAATTTGAAAGTCATCCAATGCCCACTGCCTTTTTTTTGTTTCCTCATTTTTCTGCCTTGGTGGTTCTCCCTTTCCAGAAGTGTTTGCTGACGCTGGTGTCTGAGACTGCTCAGTGTTTAGAGTGCTATTTGGTGTTCTTGATACAGGATGAATTACAGGTGCTGGTTGTAACTTCTGTGGCTGTTGAGTGTGAATTGCTTTATGACTGGAGATATTCTTTTGTGCCTGGGAAGAAACTAGAAGAGTATTTGATGAACATAAGACTCGCTGAGCTTGCCCACTACTTGTAGGTAACCGATTCTGAGAAGAAATCTGCTGAGTCACAGGCACACGCTTTGGACCTTCCCCAAGTGGAGTCATCTTGTTGCTAGGTCCTGAAACACTGTTTTCTTTAGATTTCTCCATGTTGCGTCTTCTCGTACTTTTCCCAGGAGAGATTAAAAAAAACCTCCGGCCTCAAGTCACATCCGCTCACTAGGTCGCTGGAAAAGAGAAATCAGGGAAAATATTTTTTAATTATTTAGACAGAATTGATTTCCTTTGTAATCCTGCATGTTTTTTACTTTATACATTTAAAAACATTATTGTTAATGGGGTACATAACAAAAAAAATTAAGAACCCTGTTTCTAAGAAACTCTACCCCCTTTCCATCTGTTATTGTTTAGTGGTATCCCTCTATTCATTACCCCTTGGACCATAGAACACCAATACTGTCCATGGGGTTTTCTTGGCTTTCTTGGTTTGCCATTCCCTTCTCCAGTGGATTAAGGCAAACTGAAGTTAAGTGACTTGCCCAGGGTCACACTGCTACTAACTATCTGAGGCTGGATTTGAATTCAGATCTTTCTGACTCCAGGCCCAGCACTCTATCCACTGAGCTATATAGCTGCTTCCTTTTATACAGTACTTACTATGTGCTAGGCACTGTGATAAGAACTATACAATTATTATCTCATTTGATCCTCACAACACAACTGGGAACTAAGTGTTATTATTATCCTCATTATATAGATGAGCACCTGAAGCAAACAAAGGTTAGGTGACTCGGGTAGTGAGATATAGCTAGTAAATGCCTGAGACTAGATTTGAACTTGGATCTTCCTGATTCTAGGACCAGAATTCTGTCCACTGTATCACCTATCTTTCCCACTTTCCATCTCCACTTATTTAAAGATACTGGCTGCACTTTATGGGCAACACAATGTTGTTTTTGCCTTAGTGACTTTGAGTCTAATCTTCGTGCACATGACTCCATTGCAAAGTGAATATAATATATGACTCCACTATAATATGAAATAAGATTGGAAAAGGAGATTGAACCCATAATGTGGAAGGTCTTAAAATCTAGGCTGAGGATTTGTATTTTATCCTGGAAGCAATAGGGGAATCACTGGAAGTTTTTTAATGGGCAGTGTCTTGCATGGTCAGATCTCTGTTTCAAATAGAGAGTTTTGGTAACTGTGGATGGAATGAAGAGGACAGAACCTGAAAGCAGAGAAACCAGTTAGGAGACTATTGTAGTAATATGGGTTTGACATTAAGACTTTATAATGGTTTATATAATATGATGGGACAGCTAAATGGCTCATTGGAGAGGGTGGAGGTCTAGAAACAGGAAGACCTGAGTTCAAATCAAGCTTCAAACACTACTTCTGTGACCCTGGGCAAGTTAATTAACCTCTGTTTGCCTTAATTCATTAGAGAAAGAAATGGCAAATCACTGCAGTATCTTTGCCAAGAAAACCCCACAATATGGTCCATGGGGTCACGAAGACTCAGACACAACTGAACAGCAACAATGTAATATGACAATATTATGTATTCTATAATGTCATATATAAGACTTTTTAATAGCGTATAGTATGTGTGAGTATGTGACAGATGTTGTAGAAGTAGAATTGACAAGATTTGACACCCTATTAGGTATAGGGGATGAGAAAGTGGGAGATTTTGTTCACTGACTATCTGAGAAAGCAAAATGCTGTTTTGGAGAACTGAAACTATATTTATAAGGTCTTAAAATAGGAGCTGGGTGTGTAATAAGGGGACATTATCTATGTCTTAGCTCAAGAACCATCTTGGTTCTTGTATATGGACTCTTGTTCAATTATTTCAACTGTGTCCAACTCTTTGTGACCTCATTTGGGGTTTTCTTGGCAAAGGCATTGGTCTGCCATTTTCTTCTCCAGTTCATTTTATAGATGAGGAACTGAGATAAATTGAATTTAGTGACTTGCTCAGGATCACACACCCAGTGTTGGGGGACAGCTCTGGACCGGGGTCCCCCGTGAGGACCGTGAGACGCCTGAGGGTCCAAACCTGCTTACGTGGCAGGCTAGCTGTTCTAGCAAGCCATGGGGTACTGGGATGGCCCTGGTAACAGGCTGGCTCCACCCACGGGGAGGCACTTGGGAGGAGCTCGCCCGCCCATGGGAGGTACGGGGGAGGAGACAGGGGATAATAAAAGGGGATGACCATGAGAGCTGGGGAGAGAGAAACGGAATAAAGCTTGCTGGCTGCAACTCCTTTCGGGTGCTCTGCCTGTTTATTCCCCTCCCCCAACAGGGAGAGGGAATTCCCTCCCCCGAACCAGGAGGAGGGCCGGAGACGTCCGAGGACCGGGGATAGGTAAGTAGAAGGCGAAGGCCCGGGAGTCGCCCCGGGCAACCCAGTAAGTCTCTGAGGCCAGATTTGAACTCAGGAAGATGAGTCTTCCTGACTTTAGGCCCAGTACTCTATCCACTGTACCAGCTAACTGTACCTATGTGGACTCTAAACAAGGCTAGTCTTCCCAGATACAGTTAATATCCTGTGCTGGGAAAATTCTTGAGTGTCCCCTAGTACTTTTGGACATTTCTCTTTGGAAGAGAAAGTTCATATTGTGTTTAAACTGCTAGTACTTCAGTAAGTCTTAATTAGTTATTTTCTTAGGTGAACTAGTGGATAAAAGAAAGATTTGGCACCATTCTTCATTAAATGGTTTATTATGGTATTTGGGGGAGATAATATGAACCTAGTTGAGAATGGTATTTAAAGCTTTAACCCTAAGTGAAACATGCATTAGCAAATGCCCAGTAAAGTTCCCATCGTTTCTTTGAACAAACAGAATCCCAACATTTCTTTAAATAAACAGAATCCCATCATTTCTTTAAATAAACAGAATTGTCATATCCAAATTCTCAAACTCCTAGAAAAAACTGCCTCCATTTGCTCCCTCCATTTTCACCTTTTTCACTTATGGTTCAACATTTTATACTCTGATTTCCAACCTTATTATTCCTTATGGCACAGTAGTATTTCGTTACGTTCATAGACCATAATTTGTTAAGCCATTTGTGAATTGAGGCCAGCCCCCTACTTTCCAGTTCTCTGCCACCACAAAAGGAGCTGCTATAAATATTTTTGTATATATAGTTCCCTTTTATCTTTCTTTGATCTCTTTAGGGTATAGGACTAACAATGATATTGCTAGATCAAATGATATACATAGTTTGAAAACTTTTTTGACATAGTTCTAAAGGCAGAATTAATTTAGAGTGGCTATACCAATTCACAGTTTCAACAATCATCCATTAAGGTGTGTGTTTTCCCATAGCCCCTTCAACATGTATTATTTTCCTTTTTGTTTATTTCACTAATCTGATGCATGTGAGATAGTACCTCAGAATTGGTTTAATTAGGATTTTTCTAATTATTAGTAATTTGCAGCACTTTTACACAGCTATTAATACATTAGATTTCTTCCCTTGAGAACTGCTTTTTCATATCATTTGACCATTTATAAACTGGACACTGCTAATGATCTCTTAATTGCCAAATCTGATGGTCTTTGCTCTGTCTTCATTATTACTCACCACTTTTTCCTGCCTACCTTCCTCTCATGACACTTTTCTCTCCTGGTTCTCCTACCTGTTTGTTTATTCCTTCTTGGTCTTCTTTGCTGAATGGCAAATCATCCATATCATATGCCCTAACTATGGATGTTCCCTCAGTTTCTTTCTTGGCCCCATATTCTTATTCTTCTTTCTCTTTCTTGGTTATCTCATTAGCTCCCATCGATATGGGGGGGAGGGGGGGTATGTATGTGTATCTCTCCGTATCTCTCTTTTTGTATGTATATCTATACATTTATATCTATATCTACAATCTGTGTTGTGCTGATATATCTTGATCCCTAATTTCTCTCCTGAGCTACATTCCTGCAATACCATTTGCCTATCAGACATCTCAAACTGAATAAACTGTGGTTATTTGACACTTAACATGTCCAAAACTGAACTCATTATCTTTCCAAGATCCATCCCTTTCCCAAACTTCAGCATCATCATCGACTTCTCCAATTGCCAAATCTTGCTATTTCTACCACTATGTTTCACACCCGATCCCTTGTCTCTATTCACACAGCCAATGCTTTAGTTCAGGTTCTCCTCACTGATTGTCTAAATTACTGTAGTTGCTCTTTTGCCTTAGGTTATTCCCCACTCCAGTCCGTCTTCCACAGTGGCTGATACAGATCTAATGATGTCACACTCCTATAAACAACTCTAGTAGCTTCCTATAGTTTCAAAAGTAAACTGTTCAGTTTTTTTAAAGCTCTTTACAACTTTACCCTAACCTGTTTTTCCAGCCCTTATTGAACATTACTCCCCCTCTCACACACTTTGATCCTCTCAAATTCTCTTCCTCACTCAAAACATTTTATCTTCTCTCTGTGATTTTTGGGCTGGCTTTCCCGCCATGCCTGGAATATACTTCTTACCTTTGCCTCATAGAATTCCTTCTTCCTCACAAATACCACTTTCTACATGAAATCATTCCTGATTCTCTCAACCGCTAGTACCCTTCCTCTCAGACTACCTTATATTTAACTACCTGATATTTATTTATATTTATTTCCCTTATATTCTGTATTTACTTGTTATCTCCATTAGAATCTACATTTTTCGAGTGAGAATTGTCTCACTTCTTATACTTGTTTGCTCTGAACCTAGTATAGTACCATCACATAGTAAATGCTTGTTGATTGATTAACAATGAATTTGTGTAATATTAGATTATTAAGTTACAGATTTTTTAAAAAAAATCTTCTAATAAAATCATGGCTCCTTGAAGTATTAAAGTGCTGTTTTCACTAGTAGCACTGTTAGTAGGAGTAAGTTTCAATAGAGTTAAAAGAAAATCCCAATTCTAGATTAAACTTGCATTTTTCAAGGCTTTCCCCTACAGGCTCAGGATTCTTCCTCACCTCTAGTTGATACCTATTTGGATGTTTCTGATGAGAAACAGTGAAAAGTTTCCATAAGCAAAATCACTAAGGAACTCTTAAGCAAAAGATTGTTCCCTGAAACACAAGATTACCATTTTGTGAATGCTACAGAAGAATGTGAGGCATTGGTAAAACTTTGGAAAAGTATCATAAAAGAGTTTGAATTTCAATGCATTGTTTGATGTCCTTGTATTGGAGCTTATGAGCACTAGCATCTGTTTTCTTAGCTCATTTTGTTTAATTTAGATTCAGTCCAGTGTAGCATTGTATATAGACAGATGGCCTGAAAACCAGAAAGATCTGGATTCAAGTCATGCTTTTAACACATAAAAATATCTCTATGATCCTGGGCAAGTCATTTAACTTCTTAGTGCTCTGAGTAACTCTCTGAGACTACAAGCTACACAGAACCTATTGACCTTCACTGGCAGAGGGAATTATCACAAATGAGAGTTCCCTATACCAATGAAATCATAGGTCTACTCCCTATCCCTTATACTCAGAAACACTTTGTATTACTAAATTTCTACCCATATGCCTCTTCATGCTATGGAGGTGATCCTGAAATCTAGAAGGCTATATTAGCAAAGTATAAACTCTGGCGGGTCTACTATATTGGTTTTCTGGGCAATCTGGCAAGCCCATTCTCAGGATGTGCTTATAGCAAAGCAGCTAAAAAGCCTGTCCTACTTTTCCCTCTATCCAGGGGTGGAAGGTGGGGGAGACTTCACTTCTCTGAAACTATCTATAGTCCTTAAGGGGAATATAGCTGAAATAGCACCAAACTCCACTTCATCTCTTTGTCTCCACTTTATCAAACACCACAAATCTCCACTTTAAACCATCTTGAGTTTCCTCCTCACCTGAAAAAAATCTGAATTGGCCAGTCAGGAAAAAGACATTTTGACCTTCTCTGAGTTAACGTACCATAATGCTTTGCATACTCTCTGAGTGAACCCCAAAATTAAATTGACAGAGCATTCTCCTCTTTATAATTGGTAAGGACCAGATGCTTTGAACCAGACACTATCTTGATTATTGGCACTTCTTTTATCTTAATGTTTTGTGGACATTCCTCTGTTTTGATGCTCTTGCTTTATGACATTCCCATGTTCATGGCTGACAAAACCCAGGAATCTTGGGAACATCCTCTTGTACTATGGAAACTGTAATTTTGACTGACAGGCATCCTGAGTCAGGAAGGGGCAGGGGTTGGGGTGGGGAAACTCTTCCTTGTTTTATGGATCAGCTGGTCTTTCTTTGAGTTCATTTTAATCTGATCCAAGCATTCGTGTTTCACTAGCTCATAGAGAAGAAACTGCACATATATGGCCTATTTCCATTTGTCTCGTTTAGGCCAAACTCTGAAGGTTGACATTTTTGGTGCATGGCAAGGTTGGAACTGATGGAGTAGAGAGGACTTCCCACCCTGAGAACACTAGTGACTGAGGCACCTCACAATCTATTTTCCTGGAGTCTTAACTTTGGCTAGGGTGGCTAAGTCTCTGTTCACAGTGCACATTCCAGACTCCCACTAGTTTGGTCATAGTCTATGGATCGGTCCTCTGGAAAATTTTGGCTATGGGTCATTTGGAAACTAAAATTAGAGATCTGCTATCAATCTTTCTCACAAATGTTGCCAGCACTGGTGTCAGTTAACTAAAGACAGCCCTGAATTGTGTTGGCCCCATTGGGGCTCTTTTGATGAGTACTTAAAAACAAATTAAGCTTAAAAGCTAATAAGACATCTAGACTGGAGTGGGAAAGTTTCCACTGCTAGTTTTGAAATGGCAGAGTAAGAACCAGAAGCTTCTTCCCTTAAAGCTTAAACCACTTCTGCACCCTTTCCCGGCTCTGTCTAATCTCCTTCCTCCTCCCCTTGCCCTTGAGGACTAATGTCCTGACAGAGGCAAACTCCACCCTGCCTATGGACCAGACTCCTGAATTTAACTTCGCTGGGACCTGTCCCTTTAAATCTTCAAGCTTTGAGGTGATCCGAGGAAAGTTTTCAGGATCCAGTCCCCATCTGCCCCTCTTTGCCCCTCTCTCAACTAGGAGAGGTGCATAGATGATCACCTCTGATGGTCTTGGATTCTTGCAAATTCTCCACCCCTTTTCCTCAGAGTAGTGATAGCCTTTTCATGATGGGGGTTTGTAAGAAGCCCCTCCAAGCTTTCGGACTTCCCCTCTTTCTATTATTTTTATTTGTGTTGTAAAATGTCTGTATTGTGTTTGTGCTGTGAGCTAGATTCTGTTACCTTGAAAGATTTAAAATGCAGTCAGTAAGAAAAACTTCTAATGACTACATAGCCAGAGAAAACATTGGGAAAGATTAATAAACCTTTTTTTGTTATTTTGAGGTTATCACTGAAAGCAGGACTAACTCCCACCGTAGGCTTTGCATGGGAGGTTAGATTGTTATAGATTATTTTTTTTAAGAGGAACAGCCTATAAGACTTTTTTTTTTTTTTTGTGATCTCAACTTTGGCCAAGTTGGCGCTGCAGGAAAAAGTTAGATACAACTAAAAATATCTTAGCCGATTTTGGAGGTTTTAAGTTTAATCATTACAGAGTTTGGAAAATGAATCATTTTAAGATTTCAGGAGAAAACTCCTGGGACTTTGGGGTAATTTCAGGCATTCACCCCCTGCTGAAACATCTCCCCACAATCCCAGTCGCAACATTCCCCACTCCCTCTCCTGGAGTCAAGAATGTATCTCAGTATGGGAATTGTTAACAGCCCATGTTTTCCCTGTTAACCCCTTTCATCCCAGATCAGATTAAGAAAGGAGAATGCTGGAGAATTATAGGGGAAACTTGAATCACCTTCCTCACCTGGTGGAAGGAGGGTGTTGGGCAGCAGCCACAGCAGTGGCCCTGTGCCCTTGGACACCCTGCAGCCCTCCCCCACCCCAAGCAAAACCTGAGAGTATCACCCAGGTGCAGTACGTTCTGTCCACCCTGCCGCAGTAGCATCTACGGCTAGAGGAGGGGGAAAGAGGTCAGGCCCCACAGCCAGCATTCCCTGAGCCCTACCACCAAGCATTACCTAGTGGCAAGACCCTGACACCAGCCACCCCAGTCCCTAATCAGTGTCCTTTGCCACAATGCCTAGCACCCAGCTGTTGCTGAAGAATCTGGGGACCCCTGGTAGAACTTAGGGTAGCAATAAGAAGTGGGGGAGCCAGCCAGCCTCTGACCTTAGTAAGCCCACCCTTCTCTGTTCCAGTGCAGAAATGTCTCAGCTATGTAATTTATGGCAAGTTATTTTATTTCTGTTTGCCCCACTTCTTGATTTGTAAAGGGAAAAAGAGTGGTTTTTGTTGTGGGATCAAAATGATATAATGATAACACAATGACTGGCATATGCTAGACACTACATTATTGTTATTATCTCTCTAATTTAGTGTAATTGTTCCCTAGCTGATAACTTTAAGGTTGTTTTAAAATGCCAAAGGTAGTAAGATCAATAATTTCTATATGTGATAATTTGGAAATGCAATTAATGTCTTCTGAAGTTTATTGTTTGCTATTACTAGATTTCTAATTCGTATTGCATTTATAAAATTCTCTTATATTGTAAAATTTGAGAGACCATTGTAAAATAGAAATGGTACTAGATAATGCAATTTTTAATCTGAATTTTGTTACATATGAATTGGTCTTTTAAAAGGATATGATAAAATTAGATAATTTGAAATTATGTATTTATAAATTTTCTTATATTGTATAATTTGATAAACCATTGTATCAGCTATGTTGTTAGAAAACCAATTCCTCTTGAGAATGAATGGGTTAGGAATTTGCTAGGCAATTCTATCAACCCACCTGACCATGTGCTGTAATATTCTAAAGTACTGTAACTTAAGAAAACTATAAGCTCCCAAGTTTTGTCTCTTTTAAGAGGTAGTTTCATCTAAAATTCTTATCAACCCTGTGCAACAGTTTTCTGTTTTGTGGAATTCCTACTGAGTAAATGGAAATCCTTATACAAAATAAGGGTGTGATTTTCAAGTCTGCTTCATCTAAGGATGTGTGTGTGTGTGTGTGTGTGTGTGTGTGTATCTTAATTTGGAGGTTTGTGAACTACCTCTGTTCACTATCTATGTGAGATTTCAGAATGTAATTATTTTCTTAATTTCTAGTGATAAGGACAAGGGAAAGAAAAAATAATGAGTAAATTTTAAAGGTCCAATAACTTTGTTATTGTGATAAGGCTAATTTAATTGGGTATGTTCTTCTTGGCTTATGAAAACTGAATCTCCTCCCCCATTACAAACACCTTTTGACTAGAGGGAGGTGGTAATTAGGAATTTTGTGGTAATCAGGAATTTAGTTTATATCATTTGTATAGTTCTTGGGGATTTATTTCTGTCACTTAAAGATATTTTATACCAACTTAGTTTTAATAAATTCTAAGGATTTATTTTCGCTTTAAGGTTGAAAAAAGAGAGATCTTTCATTTTAAAGGTTTCCAACTAATTTACTTCATAAAAGTTTAGCAATTATTCCTTTTAATATCAGGATAAATTTTAAACTATTTTTAAGAAAAGGAAATATTTTTAGAAATGTTTTCTAAAAGTCTTTTGTGTGATTTTTTTAAAAGGTCTACTAAATTCTCATTTATTTTATTGTTAAATTATTGTAATGAGATGTAAATGGAAGACATCTTGCTGTTTTGATCTGAATTTGTAGTCATTCCATGGCCTCAGCAAGAGTTAAATTAGTGTTTGAACTCATCATATGTATAAGATTCAATTCCTGAAGTATCTCATTCTTTCAGAGTGATGAATATAATTAGAGAAGGATAAATAAGCTCCTGAAACAAGGATGTAATTCTATCAAGTTGTGAGGTTAAAGTCAGGAATATTTTTTGTTTTTCTTTAAGGAAAAGGATTTCATTACAGAAAGTTATGTTAGTTAAGAGTAATATATTATGAGCTATCTTGTGTTATCTTAATGGGAAATCTGATTTTACTTATGTCTGTTGTTTAATATATGTAGAAATGTATGCAAGCTACTTAAGACACCTTAAAGATGTTCCTATTGCTTAAAGGGATTCTGAAAGTAGTAGAATTTTTCTTGATGAATCTCTTACTGTTACTAATGTGAGATTATAGTCAATACATATGTGAGTCTTGAGACTGAACCTACCTGAAGCTCTGAGTATTGGAATCTGCAACTCAAATCTTTATGGGATTGTAACTTACTGTTATTTTGAGCTTTGATTACAGGGATAGTTGTCTGAATTGTTGTGAAGCCAATAGTAGAAAATGGCATGTACTGCAGGTTGAGGACTACTAAAGGTGGATATCTATACCTGGGAAAAGTTTTGGGGACAACCTTGGACATGGCCTAGGTAGGATCCTCCTGATTCTATTTCACAGTTGTGCTGTTTCCTTTCTGAAAAGGAAAATTTCCCACCTGATTAATCCTGAGCCCTGTTTTTAACATCTTATGACATGATTGGCTGTCAGATATAATTCATGCCTGTAATCACAGGGCTAAGGAAATTTTTCCCTTCTGTTATGATATATGATATTGTTATAACTATGTCCCCTTTTTTTCCTTTTATAGCAAATGTCTATAATCAAGAAGTTCTGTAAGTACAATACTAATAATAGATTGATACTAAAACATCTCTGAGTTACTATAATAGGATACAAGTATGAATATCTTACAATTTAATCTATATTTATTTGTGACCAAATAATAATATAGGTATGATATCCTCCTAAGGGAGAAATGATTAGATTTTCCCATTATTAAAGTATCTGATCATTTTAAAAGGCAGAAGACATCATTTTATGGTTGGACCCTCAAAAAAATTTTTTAAAGATTCTTGTATCAGGTACATAATTTAAATAAGAATAGAAACAGCAAATGGTATATAAACTGAAATTCTCTGAGGCTTCAAGAGATTGAAAACTTGGATTGATCAATCAGGAAAAAAACATTTTGGCCCATTCTGAATTAATATACCATAATGCTTTGTATACTTTCTGAGTGAATCCCAAAATTAAAATTAATTTAAATGATTGTAATAAATTATATTAAGTCAGAATTATCTAAGAACTTCTGGATTTGGAACCAGAAAATCAGCGCCCTTTTTCTGAGCTGTCCTAAGAATAAAGCCTGTTGTCTAAGAAAGATGTCTAGGGACTAGATAACTATTTGAGATATCAGAGACTTAAAAGGTGCTCCTTAAATGGACATTTAAAATGGATTACTGGGATACAAGGAGACTGGATGTTAGTTAACAGTGGTGATAATGATTGTATGGTTTATATTTTGCATGGTTTATTTTTAAGTTTTCTTGATTATCTTGGTAACATGTAAATCTCCCTTCTGAAAACTAGTCCATTGTGAGTCCTCTAAGTAGTTTGATCTGTACCTGACAATGTAATTACACAATTATGGAAATTGTGAAAAAACTTTATTGTATTTTTTGAATGTAGCCCTGCATAGCTGGGGAATTGGACCATCTCTATGTGCTTTTAACCAAGGACATATGTTATGCTGTTTTCTCTCAATTGTCAACCCATATGTCTTCTAAGAGCCCTTATCAGGTCCTTCTGACTACTCATAACTTCTAACTTGTGGATGTGGACTCCTGGATTATCTAAAGACTACTTCTACTCTTGAGTGGATATCTGAGACCACAGGAGACTTCCTGCATCAGTAAGCACCCCAACGTATACAGGGGTACCTGCTACCACAGGTTCTTAGATCTGTATTCATAAAAGGAAAGTAACTTTTAAGGAGTTAACAATCACTTTAATCAAGCACAGGTATCAGGGAAAATCAAAATCAAAATTTGAGAGAAAATACAGAGAAATCAAAAGTCAACAGGCATTCTTCCAAAATGTCATACATGCACAGTTACCAGAGAGGGAAGCATCAGCTTCTGGGTTTTAGCCTGGGGGTTCCTTACTGGTTTCCCAGTCTCTCAGACCAAAGAAACACTTCCAGTCAGTAATCCCCAAGTAATCCCCTCACCCTCAGACCCAGTGCCTCAACAGAAAAAACAAAAGGTACTTGGGACCCTCCTACAAAACAACTCCCCTAATCTATCTTTCCCCAATGGACAGGCAACTTGGATTGACCAATCAGGAAAAAAACATTTTGGCCCATTCTGAATTAATATACCATAATGCTTTGTATACTTTCTGAGTGAATTCCAAAATTAAGCTGACTGGGAGCATTCCACCTGTTTATGTCTGATAAGGACCAGGTGCCTTGAACCAGACACTATCTTGATTAATGACACTTCTCTTATTTTGATGTTTTATGGACACTATCCTATTATAATGCTCATGTTTTATGACATTCCCATGTTTAGGACTGACAAAACTCAGGCATCCTGGGGGCATCCTCTTGCACTATGGAAACTATAATTTTGACTGCCACAGGCATCCTGCGTCAGGAAGGGGAAGGGGTCAGGGATGGGGGTGTAGGTGGGAGTGGGGACTTGTTCTATTGGTATATAGTCTCCTTCAGCTGGCCTTTCTTTGCTTTCAGTTTAATCTGACTCCAAGAATGTATGTTTCACTAGCTCACAGAGAAAAAACTACACATATGTGACTTATTTCCTTTTGCTTCTTTTAAACCGAACTCTGAAGGTTGACACCTCCAATCAGCAGCCTCTAAAAGTGGCAACTGAATCCTTCTTGCCTGGGACTGTTTCTCCTGGCATATTCTTAACTCCTACTCTTTTCTTAAGTGCTCCTTTTTGTTGTTTTCTCTCCTGCTGCCTTTTTAAATTGCTTCTAATGGCTCAAATCAGAGCTTTGTCATCAGCGACTCATTTTTCCTTTATGAGTTAAACTCAAAAAATTCAACTTTATATCACCTGTAAAATCAACAATTCTTATTTCATTTTCCCATAGTTATAAAATAGTTATTTGATTTATCAGATTATGAATTCTAACCTTATAATCTCTAGAAACAGTCATTTGCAAATGAGCTAAGTACCCACAAAGTTCTTTATCTTAAACCATTTTTCTGTCCTCAGACAAATTCTCTGTCTGGTAGTCTTATGTCTGTAGACATATTTTAATGGTAAAACTGTGTTTCTGCACACAAAGAACTAATTACTTTTTCATTCGAGTCCAAAAGCCTCTTCCTCCCTTTTAAGCAAGTAAATCGTTCCTATTCAAAAAGGGCAGTATTTTACAGCGTAACTGGTTGATCTAATCCCTTTTATTTCATAGCAGCTCATTTTTTTGCCTTAGCTGTTATTTTTCTGCCTATTTCCATAAGTAAGCTGCTGACATATGCAAGGGGACAGGAGCTTATAAAATTAATATTTTTCATATCAAAATTATTTAAAATTGAACTCTAAGTTAAACATTTTTACTCCCCCCAAAAGGGTAGAGATTTCAAAAATTTTAAAGTATCCTTGTTTCCAAAATTTCAGTTGCATACTAGAAAATGAGCTTGCTCAATTCAATTCAATTGATAATTGTTAAGATACTCTGCTAGGCTCTGATGATAAAAAAAGAATAAGAAGTAGTCCTAACTTTCAAAGAGCTTATGTTTTGATAGAGAAAATAAGACTATGATATAAAGCATTCAACTTGAAGTCAAAAGATCTAAGTTCAAGTCTTGCTTCCAAAACTCCATAGCTATGTGACCCTGGGCAAGTCACTTTACCTCTCTCAGCTTCCATCTCTGCCAAAAGGAAAAACAACATTAACAATAAGAATGATAATAATAACACTTTCCAGAGTTGTTGTATTAAATGAGATAACATATGTAAGGCAAACCTTCAAGTTAGTGATAATGACAGTATAAATTAGGATATAATAAGGTTAGAGAGGTCCAAAGTCATATTAGAAGTTCAGTGACAGAAGACATAATTTCTGATTGTAGGGAAGTGATGAGGGCTGGAAGGCAGGGTGAGACCCCTACAAAGACCAGAGTACCAGGAGCAGGCTGCCTGGAAGGAATTCGCAGACTCAAGCATTATTGAGGTCAAGGTAAAGATTTATTACATGTTTCAGCAGGCAAGAGTTCTTAGGGAACCTGCAACCTTAGAGGGCACAGGTAAAGTTTATATGGGATATTCTATAGTGAAACATGTGCCAAATATGTTAAGTAGGTGTTTTGGGGTGGGATTAGGGAGTGGTTAAGGAGTGGTCAGTTCTTAAAGGAACATGCACTTTTAGTATCTACTATGCAGGTATTTTACCCAGAGCTCATCAGGAAATAGCCCAAAGGAGGGTTACATGGAGGTGTGGATTTAGGCCTGAAATGTCACTAAGTCAACCAACGATCAGGGCTGGCTCAGAAATACTAGGTTGCTCTCATCAATGTCTTGCTACACAAGATAAATGTAAGGAAGTATACATATGTCTAAGTCTAGGATACATATGATTGGTGAGTAGTAAATGTCATGATGACCCAGTGCACAGCCTGTTCAGCCAGTACACAGCTGGTTCAGACTAATAAGTTCTCTAAGTGCAGCTGGCTGCTATATCAGGAAGGGAGATAATGGTTGTTGCTGGGGCAGGCTGTGTCCTTGGGCTGGGGATCTACTGCCTAGGATAGTGTTTTGAGGCTAGGGAGAAATGTGATTTTTAAAGAGATTTTAGAATTGGGGCCCAAGCATATGCACCTAAGCACTCCATCAGAAGGATAGGTAAAATTTCAATAGGTAAGATTTGGTTTTGGTCATCAAATTTGGTTTATCTTTTGGGTTCATGCAGCATCATGAAGTGGCAGAACACTTAGTGATTAGGTGAATTGTTCCTGCTAGAAAATCACAAGACTAATGAGATTAAGGTTATGAGCTATACTGTCACGTTCATAGAATATATTTCTATACCTTGCTGTAGTTGTGAATAATCTTGTCAACTATGTAAAAGAAAGTGTAGATGAATTAATAAAAATCTATTGGCACTCTTAGCAAATCAATTACAATCTCCTGCTGATATTATGAAGAATGCCATGTCATTTATTTATAGATTTTTTTGTACCTTTTATATTAGGTATTTATACTATGGATAATACAATAAGCTTGACCTACATCAGGGCAGTGTGCTACCAAAAAAATAATAAAACAGTACCTTTCTTCATGGGGTTTATCTTTTATTTATTTATTTATTTTAAAAAATTGTATTCAAAATGTAATCCCAAAAAAGTTTTTTCATATACACAGCAGAACATAAAAAAAGAATTCTGTATAAAACTGTGAAATTTCATTTTCTACTACTTTTTAAAATATATATATAGTAAATTCTGCATATTACTTTAAAAACTATCCTACTTATCTGTGCTTCCTTCTGAAATTCCTTCTGTTTTCTTTTTCTTTACATCCCTATTGCTAAACCCTCTCCCCTTGACCTAATCTCCCCTGCATCTAATTAACTGAAAGAAAAGGGAAAAAATATATCAAATAAATGTGAAAAGGCAAAAGGAATTCATTCGGTGGGGATTCTCAAAAACCTATGTCTCTTTTGTACTTTGTATCATCTCTCTGTTAGGACATAAGAAGCGTAATCATATATCTTCTGGAAACACAGTTGTCCATTACTTTGAACAGAGTTCTTAAGTCTTTCAGTCTTTTTCTTTACAATGCTCTTGTGATAGTACTAATAACTTCTAGGCTTCTCCTCTCCATCCAGAAACAGGAATTTATTACATCAGTTTTCCATAAAGGGCTACAGATCTGTGGCTGGGACCCTTTTTTTCTCTTAATTCAGCGCCTTGTCCACCTCAGGGCATAAAAAATCTTATCAATTCTTACTCTGCTCAGCAATTATCTCAGCATGTTAATATTCCATTACATTTATATGCCACACTTTGTTTAACCATTCCCGAGTTGTCTGAGGCAATATAAGGAACTTCATTTGGTTCTTGTGCTTTTCTTCCCTCCAACCCTTTCTAATTTTTCCTTTCCACATATAATCTTCCCTCTTTTCTTTGTCCCTGTTGTTTCCCTATTGAGTCTGAAGTATTTCTACATCAAACTCTTTGTATGGGTGTTTGCTTTGTCCATTTCAGATAATAGTGCAATTCCTCTGATGACCCATTCCTTTCTTCATGTTTATATTCTATATAAATATATATCTTATCATGTACTTTAAGTAGCAAATTCTACCCCTATCCTTTTTACACTAGTGTATTTCTCCTTTTACTTTCCTTTTTCCTCATGTTAAAATCCTCAGAATAGAACATCCATATCCTCTGTTTTTCATATTTGATTTCTCTAGTTTTTATGTTATTTTCTGACTTTTTTGTTGCAGATTTGGGGTATATACTGTAGTTTCTCATCAAATATCTTGATGCAAATTCTGGTGCAAACTTAAGGCTTTTACTGGAGTAGGTATGTGTAAGCTGGGCAGCAATGAACATTTTTAGGCTTATCTTTTATGAACTATTATGAGCTCTACTAGAATGAGGTTAATACATTTTTTAAAAATCAGGCATCCTGTAACTTTTACATTCAAATTAATGTTGAGACCTTCAGAGCAGTCATCTCACAGGCAAAATGTTTTGGAAATCACTTTTGTCACTACCTTCAGATCCTGATCCAAGAAATGTTCAGGAGAGAATGTGAAAAGTTATGGTTGAACTGAATAATACTTTTGTTCACAGAAGCAAGAAATAAACATGTGGAAAATACTAAGTTCTTCTTTTGAGGTCAACCATGAAATGATAGTTATTGTAAATTAAGTATCTCAAACTGTGATATTTCAAGTTTCCAGAAGAACTTCGAGTAATATTTCTTGTCTAATGTTGACGAACCACTTCACAAGGGCTAGCATGATGCAACCCCACATTCTTCATGAAGGGGCCTCTTGGATCTGTAATCAGATATTCTCCTTTGCTTAGATTCAGCTCCAGGGGAGCCTTGCCTCTAATAAAAGCAGTGAATCCTCTCCCTTTCATTTTCAAACTGGGATGATAAATTTACATAAAGGTTATATTATGACTGAAATCTTATGGAGGAAAGGGAAAGGTACTCATTGTACAATATGAATGTGACACTCAGAAGAAATCCTAAACATAAAGACTCAAAGAAAATATTAACAGAACAATTTAAAATAGGACTTAGTAATATGCAACTACTATTATAATTTCCTGGGAGGTTGATACCTAAACATCATCAGAAAATAAAGAAGTTTGAAAGACTGCTAATTATTTTATATTTCTACTACATGACTGATGGGCCAATAATTTGTTGGTAGCCACCTTCTCCTGGAGTAGCTGCTAAGGACTCCTCTCCTGCTGCCATTTAGCTCCAAATCAATGAGATCCAGGACCTCTGGAATTCTTAAACTCAAAATGTCACCTTCAATTTTTAAACGTCTCTCTCAATATAAATCTCACTTAAAATTAGGAAAAAATAAAACAGAAGGGCAGAAAGACAGCCTATGGCCCACAAGTAAGTATTCCTAATTGAGCCTCCTTATGCTAGCTGCCATGTACCATGGTACCATGTACCATAATGCTGGCATGATTTTGTCTGATTTTGCTACCTGGAAAGCTGGAGGAAGAAGGACCAAAGTTGAAGATTTCTCTTCTCTTAATTTAGTACTATGTGCTCCTGTCATTCACACCGAGTAGGTGAGGGTCAAGATATTACTCATGGTTTTCAGAGTCTTAACAAAAAATCATCCTTTCAAGGGTGGTTCACCACATGGCTAGAAGTAGTCCCTGAAGCTCCCATATGGACCTAGGAAAGACAAGTCTGAGTGTGCTGCATGAGATGGACTTTGTTACACTTGCCCTGTATAAAATTCCAAAACATATTTGTAATCTCCATAGGTATTTACGCATAAATTTTGAAGGTGAGTCATTGCCAGATTCAAATTACATAAAATTTAAAATAAATTTCATTACCAGAGAAATAGACAGAGTTTGCCCTCTAGTGGTCTCAAGAATCATTTGTTTTAGCTGTAATGAGTTAACTAGTCTATGAACTAAATAAAAAAGACCTTGAAAGTATTTTATACAGAAAATATCCTCTATAAATCATTCTGCTTTTCTCTTTCATTTTCCGTGCAACTACAAATTATTACCTTCATTCTAATCTTAACAGATCTTACTAGTGTCTCCTGAAGTTAGAGGATTCTCTGCCCATTTTTATAGAATCATCATTAGTCTTTAGAAAATCTCTTATCTGTCTACTCACTGACTACTATGTCTGGAGTACCTAACCTATTCCAGTGGTCTACCCCCACTGGAATGGTTCTGCATCCTGGTTCTGCTCCTTTCACTCTGCATCAGTTCATATAAGTCCTTCCAGGCCTCTCTGAAGTCTTCTTGTTCATCATTTCTTACAGCACAATAGTGTGTCATTGCATTCATATACCACAACTTGTTCAGCCATTCCCCAATTGATGGGCATCCCCTTGATTTCTAGTTCTTGGCCACCACAAAGAGAGCTGCTATAAATATTTTTGCACATATAGGACCCTTTCACATTTTTATGATCCCTTTGGGATACAGTCCTAGAAATGATATTGCTGGATCAAAGGGTATGCACATTTTTGTAGCCCTTTGGGCATAGTTCCAAATTGCTCTCCAGAATGATTGGATCAGCTCATAGTTCCACCAACTGGACTCTGATTTACACTGATGTCAATAAGCATTCTGTCCAATCTGTACTGGAAAGTTGTCAAGAAGAATCACTAGGAGACAAGAGTGGAATGAAGCAGTATCTTCAAGCACCTTGCAATATTCCTTCACAAAGGGACTCTTGTTGCAATCCCTATGGTTCTTGCTGAATGATGAAGTGAACGCTGCAAAATGATAAAGAACAAGCATACCTCCAAAAAAAACCTCACAACCTTTTGCAGAGGTGTGAGGTCCACAATAGCACATTGCACATATTTTCAGACTTTGTGTATTGATTAGTTATGCCCTTTTTATTCTTTTTAAATTTAAAATACAATTTGTAAGGGATAGTTTGATAGGAAGGAAGGTGAGATAATGGTGGAAATTATAGTAATGTAATAAAAGACATTGATATCAATTTACTAAAAAAAACTAGAGGATGAAAAAGTATATACTCAAATGTATTAAGCAACTTTGAATGAGAATAGTAGTATTAAAAATAAGGAAACTAGGAGAAATGAATTTTGGAGGGAAGATGATGAATTCAGAACTAAGTCTGAGGTGTTGGTGGGAAATATAGGAAGAGATGTCCAGTACGTGGGCATAAACATGGGACTGGAGCTCAGTGGGGTTAACGGGGATGGAGATCAGAATTAGTTTTCCTAAACTATGCCTTCTTTTTAAATCAAGAAAGTGATTTAAATGATACCAATTTGACTGAGACCTAAGGTAAATAAGTACATATAAAAAAAAGGCTAGTAAAGCCATGTGCAGATTTATGGTGGGCAGAACCTGCCTCCTTCAAATATTTTGTCAAGCACTTACGTGAAATTTTGATGACTATATAACTATCACTTGTAATATTTTTTAGCATTTTAGACCATCTCCATTATTCTCCTATTGTTGGAAACATTTCTACTTACCAATAGAGATCTATGATTTCTTTTTTCAAAGTACGTTTATGATCACAAGGTTTTGAATGTCTGCCTTGTATCAGTAACTTTACTGACAACAGCTATATTTAGATACCACCTATATCTAACAATTTCTAAAAATGCCACAAACTTTGCTTCTACAAGCTAGTCCACTGTAAGTAGTTGCACAACAATGACTTGTCAGATAAGGTAGTAAAATAACTCTTTCTCTAGTGTGACCAAACTGTTGGTTGGCCAGTCTTAATGCTGCCCATTGCTGCTATTCTACCCAGACTGGAAATCTGAAGTTCATCCCACTTACCACTGCTTTAATGGTGGTGGCCGAGTAAACACTAGTGTTGTTGAGAGGCAAAAGATTTCCCTAGAAAATAGAAGTTATGTTAACAGCAGAGACCAGGACACATCATCTTCCTTCCTCTTAATCAAAATGTTTCTTTCCACCACTCCAAGAAATCTGCAGTCTCCTTAGCCTTAATTTCTTTTTTTCATCACTATATATTATTGCTTGGTGATGCTGAAAATTGATAGCCCTTCCTTCTGCCCTGTTCACACTCCTATTTTTGGTCATTAATGAGGTCAGTGTGGAGTGTGTTCAGGAGGTCAGTGGAGAGTGTTAGATTTGATATCAGAGGACCTTGGTTCAGATTCTGACTGCTACTTACTAGGTGACTCTAGACAAATTACTTAACCTTTCCAGGCCTCAGTTTCCTTATCTGTAAAAAAAAAAAAAAAAGGTGGTGGGGAGGAGTGGATGAGATGATCCCTTAGATCCTTTCCAGTAATAACCTACTATGGCTCTTCTGTCACCAATGCTAGAATAATAGTTTAGGGCCCAGCAAAAGGAAGTACTGTCAATGAGCATCTAGTTCTATATTCTAAATGCTATGTCTAATTTCAACTTTTTTTCTCTGAGTTATTTTTAGAACTTAGAGGATTCTCTCTCATTTGAGAAATAATCTTCAGAGGCCCAGTAAGTTCCAAAATATAGCTAATTATCTAAACTCTTTTCAAGTAATTTAAATGAAATACTTTATGAGTATGCAATCAATCATGTAGAGAGGGGTTCTTGACATTGTCCTGACGTTGACAAGTCCTGACATTGACATGTGGATGCACTGAGGCTGACTATAAGTTGCTGCATACTTTTTGATCTCCAATGGTAGACTTTCCTCAGTAGGAGTTCCCAACACTTAAAAATCTCACATCCAGCCTCCACCATACCCCTTCATAAACCTTTAAGGTTCTTTTTATTTTTTAACTTGAAGATCACGGAACTCTTTCTTGATTTCATGTGTCGAGGATCACACAATGATGTTACAGTAATAGCAGTTCAAGAAATATTATACAAACTGGGTGCTGATTAGTGAGAATGAATCCTATTCAAAATTATAATTATACAAAATATGGTAACTGGTTTTCAAATCCAAAACAAGTATGTAGGATGAATCTGAAAAATCTGAAGGTGACTTCACAGGGTTCATAATAGCACTGATTAGGACTTAGCTATACTAAGTGCATTGTTAAAGAAGTTTTTTTTACTAAAATTTAATAAGAACTATATAGGATATTTCAAAATAATGCAATCATTAATGCAGTCTTAATGCAGTTAAAGCATTAGTAAGGGATACTTAAATAAATTTAACCTGCACTAAGACTTTTAGAATACCCTATAATGTCCTAGTTACAAAATTATGTTCTATGTTACAAAAGTTCAGAGGTCATTTTCTCAAATTTTAACTCCATCTATAGAATTAGCTGCTAAACAGACTGCATATATTTAAATAAGGTTAAAGGAAGTCAAACAGCAAATAAATATTTTAATTAAAGTGTCACATATATTAAAAAATAAAACAATAAGTCAATTTTAATTCTAAAGGATCTTATACAAATGAATCTGTTCAAGAGATTCTCTATCGATGTCTTTTTCTGTATATACATCATAGTTCAACTGTATTTCTTCAACCCACTGGTTCAGAGGTATAGCCACCTGAAAAAAAAAAAACAAGAACAAAGCTCTATAAATAAAAAATGGGGGGAAAACCAATTATTTCTAGGAATTTTAAGAACTTAAAAGAACAGAGAAATTGAGAACAGATCACATTATAAATTAGAATCAAATTTTATATATGTTAATATTTTGAATGAGCTTAGGTACTTATCATGATCAACATATTTGTTAGAAATGAGTTTTAATTAAAATAATCATTTTTAGAACTATCATGAGATCAGAACAAAGAAAAAATGAAACACCTAGAATAAAAAACAAAAAAATCCAAGTGCATTAAGTTAAATTTGAATGGTTTAAATATATATATGTATATATACACACACACACACACACACACACATATATATACATATACATATATATGTGTGTATATTTGTATATGTACATATATATATATACATATACGTGTATGTATATATATGTGATGTGTGCCACAGCTTAGGAGTCATCTGCCCTAGAAGGCCTTTCCTGAGTTCCCAAGTTGTTAGCATTCTCAGACTTGAAAATACTTTTGTTACTTATTTGTATACATATTGTATACCCTTAATAGAATATAAGTTCCTTGAGTACAGGAATTATTTTGATTTTTTGTCCTTGTAGTGATAGCTTGCGGCCCAGTGCCTTGTTCATTGTAGAGACTAAAAGCATTCTTTTTGAAATGAAATGTTAACTAGCATAGAAACAGAACTGCGTATAGTTTATTTTGCCAAGTCATTTCTACCTAGGGGTTGGCGTGTGGGGTGTTGCATGATCACACAGGTTTGGGGAATTCTGATGAAAGTCATTATTTTATTAGGAGACAGTACCACTAAATGACTTTATTTTAACCTGACACTTTGATTTCATCTACATAGGGAGCTCAGTAACACTGCAGATCTTTATCTTCTCTGCAATTTATAGTCTTAAAGAGTTTTCTGAGGCACTGAGATGTTAATTTGCCCAGGGTCATCAGCCAGCTCTATTCAATACCCAGAGGTGTTGAACTCAAATAGAACAGATCCCTGTGGGCCATATTGTGACTTAGAAAGCCACATATGAACGTTATCTATAATGTATTATATTTTTATTTGTTTTGTTAAAGATTTCCCAGTTACATTTAATTCCTAGTTACATTTTAATTTCTGATTTTGTTCCTTTAATTTGACATCTTTGCCCTACACCACACTGATGCTAAATAATTTTGAATAAATAATAAGTATGGATTATATGGCATAAAGAGATTATATATTATAAAATGATATATGAGTTAAAGTAGCTAATATGGCTTCAGTGTTTTCATTTCAATGTAAAAATTAAGTATTAAAAACTGGCAGTGCATATATATGGTGGAAGACATTGCTAAAGCAAATGATGATAGTTCTCTGCATCACGGTACAAGAGTGCCTTTCATCTGAAGATTTCAAAGGCCTTCACAAGTATTAATTGAACAATATATCATCATTATAGGTTGAATCTATTGTTAAATATCCTTCTTGTTTTATATATAGTGCAACTGAGGCAGAAAGAAGTTAAGTAGTTTATGTAAGACTTAAAAGTGGTTGAATTAAAAGAAGGATTCAAGGGTCCAGTCTGCTTTAACTCCATGTAATCCTGTACCTTCTGTGAGACTATGCAAAATTATGATTTGTAGACATTCTAAATTTTTTATATCATTCACTACTGCTATCATCTTCAAACTCTATCACTGAAAGCCTAAAAATCTAGGAGGAGAAGTTTATGTTAAGGTTGGGATTCATACCAACCTCAAGGCAATGCTTTTACCACAAAGTTATACTAATGTGTCACCATGTTCAGACTGAATGCAAATAGAATTTGGAAATAATTATTATATTAAAAATGAGCAATTAGGACTTAAAAAAATTAAAATGTTGACAAACCTGTAGATTTGAGAGAGATTCTTTAAGACTTGGTACTGTTATTAATAAGGTTCCTTTTTTCCTCACATTATGGCTAATATATTCCCAGGCTCTGAAATACATTAAAAAAAATTTTTTTTCTATAAAAGGTCATTAGATTAGTGATCACTGGAAAATGGTAATTACAACACAAAGTAAAAATACAGAAAAATACAGGGACCAAGACTTAAACAATCTTGTAAGTTCATTGTAGATCTTAAATTTATTCTTTCAATAAGAAACACATAAACTTTTGCTTTATTACTTGCTTATACTTTGCTTGTATTACTTCTTTATTATTCATGTTTTCTATTGAGACTGTCAGTCAATAAGCATTTTTAAAGGATCTTTTAAGTAAGTACTAGACATTGTGTTAAGTGCTGGGGATACAAACAGAGGCAAAATATAGTCTTTGTTCTCAGGAAGCTCACAGTCTAATACAGAGACAACATGCAAAAAAACTATGCTATATACAGGACAAATGGAAATAATCAACAGAGAGAAGGAATTAGAATTAAAGGGGTTTGGGAAAAGCTTCCTGTAGAAGGTGGAATTTTAAATAAGACTTGAAGGAAGTCTGAGAAGCCAGGAAGCAGAGATAAGGAAGAACATTCCAGGAATGGGGGAAAGCCAATGAAGACTTAAAAGGTTTGGAGGGGGAGCAAGTTGTGGAGGGCTCTGAAAGTCAGAGTTTTGCTTTTCTGACTTATGTAGTTTAGCTTTTTCTAAAGGCCATCTATAACAGATACCTCTACTTTCTCTCCTTTCACTCTCTTCTTAACCCTTTGCAATCAGGCTTCTGACTTTATCATTCCATTAATACTGTTCTTTCCAAAGTTACTAATGATCTCTTAGTTGCCAAATCCTGTAACAGCCTTTTCTCAGTCCTCACTCTCCTTGACTTCTCTGCAGCCTGACACTTGTTCACTCCCTCCTCCTTGATTTTCTTTTCTCTCTGATTTAGTACACCATTCTCTCCTGGTTCTCCTCCCATCTACCTAACTACTCCTTCTCTGTCTCCTTTGCTGATCCTCATCCAGATCACACCCTCTAGCTGTAGGTGTCCCTCAGTGTTCTGTCCTAAATCATCTTCTCTTCTCCCTTCTCCCTCTACTTCACTTGATGATCTTATTAGCTCTCATTGATTTAATTACCATCTCTCTGCTGATGATTCTCAAATTACTTATTCTGCCCAAATTTCTCTGCTGACCTCTAATCTCACTCCAACTGCCTTTCAGACCTCTCAAACTGGATGCCAAGTAGATACCCTAAATTCAGCATGTCCAAAGCAGAACTCTATTTTTCAACCCAAAACCTCCATTTTTCTTATTGCTGAAGGAGTCAACACCATCCTCCTAGTTCCTCAGGTTTGAAATCTAGGACTCATCTTGGATTCTTCACTATCTCTCACCCCCTATGCCTGTTGATTTCACCTTTGGAACATCTCTTGAATGTGACCCCTTCTCTCATCTGCAACTTCCACCAATCTAGTGCAGGCCTTCATCACCTTGTAACTAGACTATTGCAAAAATAGCATGGCACGGCGGGGGGTGGGGGGACCTGCCTACCTCCATTTTCTCCCCATTCTAATCCATCCTCCAGTTAACCTTCTATTCAATAAACTAATGTGGCTTCCTAATGTGGCCTACAGGAGCAAATACACAACGTTCTGTTTGGCACTCAAAGCCCTTCATAACCCATTCTTTTTCTACCATTTCACTCTTTTTTACGCCTTACTTTTACACATGTATTCTTTGATCTGGTGATAGTGGCTCCCCTGACTGTTCCACAAATAAGACACTTTCTCTTTCAGCTTTGGGCATTTTTCTCTGCTTTTCCCATGTCTAGAATGTTCTCCCTCCTCTGCTGACTACTGACATTCTTGGTTTCCTTTAAGTCCCAACTAAAATCCCACCTTCCACAAGAAGTCTTTCCCAACACCTCTTAATTCCAGTGCCTTCCCTCTGTTAATTATCCCTTTTACATCCTGTATACAGCTTGCTTTGTATGTATTTGTTTTTATGTTGTCTCCCCCATTAAATCATGAGCAACTTGAAGGCAAGGATAGCCTTTTGCCTCTTTTTGTATACCCAATGCTTAGTATGGTTCCTGGCACATAGTGGGTGTTTAATAAATGCTTACTGATTGATTAAACCAACAGAGCTTTCCAGATGACTGATAAGGGCTAAGTCAATCACCATTCTACTGAAACTTCCAACCAAGGACAAGTCAACAGAAACAAACCTGGTTCAGGAATATGCAAATCTGAGATCAAAAGAGCGACTGTCAAGACTTTGCCCTGGATCACATCACTTTGGGAGTACAGAGAGATTGCAGGTCCCCTGCTGGGAGAACAGTAAGGAGCAAGAGAACAGAGTTCACTTCAGACATCCCTTCCACCCTCCCCATCTGCTCTGCAGACATAAAGTCCACAGTCAAGAAGCAGACAGGAAGACTAAGCAAATGGTAGCAGAATCCACTATAAAGAGCTATAGGGAACAGCAGGAAAGCTGAAGACAGGAAACCAGCAGAGGGCAATGACTTAGGGGAAAAATACTGGGACCAAATGGAGTAGCAGTAAGCAGTTCACTGAGCAGTTACTCTTTCATCTCCCCCTCAAAAAACTCCTCCAAATGGACCCAGAAAATGCTCTAAACCAAATCATGATCCAAGAAAAGTCACAGCAAGTCAGTTTTTCCAATCTAGGTTGCCATAGAGTCCAACAGAGAGTTCTGTGGAAACTAGGGCCAGGCCTCATGCAGAGCATGCCATGTGTGGTGCACCAGTGCTCAGGAAGAGGCTGTGAAGTGGGGTAAGAAGACCACCCAGACCCAGACCCAGACCCAGACTAGGGACCACGGGTAGGAACTTGCAGATTTGTTTATCACTACCTAGTTCCAAGTAACAAATCCAGGGAGGATTGAAGAAGAGATCCATACCCTCCCACCCTTACCTCTAGGTTGTATACCAAGAGGGGAACAAGTTTAAATATAAGTAGTACAGAGAGTTTCAGACACCCAGGGAAGAGAAGAGTATGGAGTCCAAAGCTCAGCCTACTATGAAGCTACAGAGGAATAATCACGGCAGAAGAAAACCAAAGGGGAGTCTACAGTTTCATCACTCTGAACCAGTAGAGCTTCTCAGCTAGCTGCCAGTGGCTGAGTCTGGTAACAATCTATTGTTGCTGAGAACCAGACCAGGGACAGCAATCAGATTCTCAGCCTGAACTGTTCGAGTACCTGGCACAACACTCAATACCTCAAGAAGGAAGTACAGAACTAGCCCAGAATTGGCCTACAAAAGTGTACAGTACCCCTTACATCAAGAGCAAAGTCGGAAACTAGAAGCAAACAAAAAGAATCCTAGTATAAAAAGTTATAGAAAACAATGATTCCACAAGACAATAGGAAACATTAAAAGGCAAAAATGAAAAAAATAAAACATAAAGTATCTCATAGCAAAAATAATTGAATTGGAAATTAAGAAGTAATTAGTCACTAGGCTATCTGAACATCATGACCAAAACGAGATCTGAGACATTATATTTCAATAAATCTTTAAAAGAAATTATACAGATCACTTAGAATCAGAGGGCAAAATGGAAATAAAAAAAATTCCACTGGTCACCTCCTGAAAGAAACCCTAGAATGAAAATGCTCAGGAGCCTCATAGCCAAAATCCAGAGCTTCCAGGTCAAAGAAAGAATTCAAGGAACAATAGTCAAGATCACACATTATTTAGTAGCCACTATGGTAAAAGAGAAGAGAGTTTGTAATAGGACATTCTGGATTACTTACTTATCCAACAAAACTGAGTATAGTGCTATAGGGGGAAAAATAGACCTTCAATGAGATAGAAGACTTTCAAGCATTTCTTATGAAATGAGTAGAACTGTGTACAAACTTTGAAGTTCAAACACAGGAGTTAAACATAAAGGAAAAAAGGAACAAACACCGCTAACGGTCTAAATGAGGATAATTTAGTTATATTCCAATATGAGGAAATGATGTATGTATTCTCTGTGAATCCTATGATAATTATGGGGGTCACAGAGGAAGGATTATTAGACAAAACTTGAGAGTGGTTTTGTTAGGTCTTTATGATCTGAAGAGAATAATGTAAAAAGAGAGAAAAAGGAATACACTCTTGAAGAGTAGTGAGGGAAGGAAAAGTTAGTGAAAATTATCTCACAAAATGAAGGTACACAAGAAATTATCTATGCAAAGAGGAAAGGGTAGAGGAGCAGCTGACACCTGAACCTCAATCTCATTTGAACTACTTGAAGGAGGGAAGCACACACACACACACACACACACACACACACACACACTCACTCACTCACTCACTTCACTCCCCATCTCCATAATGGAAAGCTCCCCCATTTGCTTATCCCTCAGTAGAACTCATGATCTGGGGCATGGTAACAGGACATTCCTGTGGCTTTCTTACTACCAGTGCCAATTTCCAATTCTTACTTGGACTTTCAGATTCATTGTCTTCTCTACATTTTCCTGAAAAACCTAAGGATCAGATAACTTTCTGACTTTGATGTTTCCATCTTTGTCCCCATCAGTACTGTCCCTTTTATTCAACCTGTTATTAAATCCACTAGTCACCCCTCTGCCTTCAGAGCACAATCCTTTAAAACCAAGATCTCTGTGTTTTGCAGCTGAATGCACAGGGACAATATATAAGTTCATTTTCCATATGTTTATTGAACCAGCATTTCTAGGATTAATAACAATAAGCAAGGAATGCTCCTTATTGAGATACTTTGATCCTATGCTATAGAGGCTTCCTCCTCACTCCACTAAGAGTGGCCAACCCAACCAAAGTAGACAGTCTCATGCCACATTTTTAGGCCTTTCACCTCAGAATCTACAGGATGCCATGATTAAAAAAAGAGTTGAGTGATCATACTTCCAGAAATCATAAAAGAAAACTAGAACCAGAGGGCAAAGTAGAAACAGAAAGAATCTAGGCAGCCAGAAAGATAGCTTTCAATTATTGAGGAGTCATGGTCAAGATCACATACAATTTAGCATCCACCACTGTAAAAAAAAAATAGAGAGCTTGAAATAACATATTATATAAGACTAAGGACATAAGTAGGCTTATAGCCAAGAATTATTTACCCAGAAAAGCTAAGTATAATGCTACAGGGGGAAAAAGGGACCTTTAAGGAAACCATGGCCTTCCAAGTGTTTCTGATAGAAAGACCAGAGTTCTGTACAAACTTTGAAGGTCAACCACAGGAGGTAAGAGAAACATAAAAAAGTAAACAGGAACAATGATAAAATGAGCAAAAATTGATCATATTCTAATATGGAGAGATGATGAATATGTTCTTTATGAACTCTATTATCATCGGGATCAAAGAGAGAGTATACTGAAGAAAAAAAGCCTGGGAATGGTTGTGATACCTTGATAGACTTAAAAGAATGAAATGGGAAGGCAAGAGGAATACAGTGGGGGTGCGAGGAAAAGGAAAAACAACAAAGAGATATCTATACAACAAGGAGGAGGACATGGAGGGGAGTGGCTGCCAAGCGAACATCCCTATCGTCTGAACTGGTCAAAGGAGGGAAGAAAACACACATACACATGCGCAGTTGGGCAAAGAAATAAATTCTACTCTACAGAGAAACAGGAGGGAAATGAGGGAATGGAGAAGGTAGAATGAGGAGGATAGTTTAAATAGGGATGAATTCTAAGAAAAATAAATCCGAAGGAGTCATGAAAATATAGTTTTTTGGGGAGGGAGTAGCAAAAAAACAAAAATCTGAAGGGAAATTTGAAGGGGTATCCACAGACTGGCAAATGACTGAATAAGTTATGGCATATAAATCTGCTATAATACTAGTGTGCTTTAAGAAAGGATGAATGGGATAGTTTCAGAGAAATCTGGGATGATATATGAACTGAGGCTACATGAAGCAAAGAAGCAGGAGAACAATTTATATAAAGAAAAGAACTTGGTAAAGAAAAATCTGAATTAGGAGCTCTGATAAGTATGACCAATTGCAATTCAAGAAGACTAATGATAAAAAGATGCTATCCACCATCTGATAGAGAAGTGAAGAACTGAGAGCACAGAACAAGATTTTTTTTGGATATGGTCAGTGTGGAAATTTGTTTTACTTGACATGTTTGTAACATGCATTCTTCTTCTGGCTCCTCCTTCCCCCCCAGTTCTTAGGGGGAAGGAAGAGCTGGTGGTTGGAGGTGGAGAAGAGATAGATTTTTGCTGATTAAAAAATTTTTTTTTAAATAATAAGAGTTTTTGGACAAAATGAGAAAAGAAATGAGAGCTATGGAAGAAAGATATGAAAAGAGAATTAACAACTTGGAATAAGAGGCTATAAAACATTACCCCCCAGAAAATAACTTCCAGAAAATTAGGATGGACAAAATAGAAGTTAATGATTCCATGGGATATTAAGAAATAATAAAATAAGAGGAAAAAAACCCTGAAAAGTTAGAAGAAAATATAAAATATCTCAAAGGAAAAAGAACTGCTTTGGAAAACAAAATGAGTACAGATAATTAAAAATCATTGAACTAACTGAACAACATGACTATAAAAAGAGCCTAGACAACTTATTTCAAAAAATCATAAAAAAAAAAAAGCCCTGCCCAAATCTCTTAGAATCAATTCAAGCATTCCTGATGGAAAGACAAAGGCTGAATAGAGGCTTCTAGGTAGCACAGTAGGATAGAATGCTGGGCCTGGAGTCAGGAAAACTTGAGTTCAAATCTAACTTCAGATATTTACTAGCTCTGTGATGCTGGGCAAGTCATTTAACCTCTGTTTGCATTAGTTTCCTCATATGTAAAGTGAGGATAATAACAGCACCTACCTAATAAGGTTATGAGGTTCAAATGACATAACTGTAAAGTACAGTGCCTGATACATGGTAAACACTGAGAGAGATGATTATCAAATAACCAGTGATTGGGAAGATTCAGGATTTTTCCCCTTCCTATTTCCTTATTCTCTACTAGGTCAAGTCAGCATCTGAAAGACATGGTTGATAATGAGATTGGACTAACTTTCTCCTCAATCTTGTTCAGACCCCACCCAATTTGGGAATCTCACTGTGCTATACTCAGGCTTGGGACTACATTAGGTTAAGCTTATATTATGTTAATATATAACATTACTATATGAGGATATGACACATATAACCCCTCAGAACACTACTGTCATCAGGGATGGCACAAGGCATCTAACTTACACAGAGAATATGGGAGTGAGTCTGTTATGTTTTGGTCAATCTTAAAAGAAGAATGGAAATGGAAGAGAAGAATACAATGGCAGAGGGGGGAAAGAAGAGGAAGAAAAGCAAAAGTTATCTCATATAATTGTAGTTCCCAAGTAGAAATCTACAAAAGGAGGAAAATGTGGGAAGAGAGTGGGTGGCAACTGAACTTTGCTCTCATCTGAACTGGTCAAAAAAACACATATATAAACACAGTTGGGTACAGAAATACATTTTATCCAAATGGGAAATAAAGGGAACTGAATAAAAGAAGGGAAGGGAATAACAGGAAGAGTATATTAAGGAAGGGATTATTCAGAAGCAAAACAAATTCTTAAAGAGAGAGAATGGGAAACAAAAAGAAGGATCAGTATAGGAGAACAAGATGGAGGGAAACACAGTTAATAACCATAACAACAAATACAGATGGTATGAATTTACCCATCAAACAGAAGCAGATAGCAGAATGAACTGGAAACAGACTTGAAACAAATAAATGCAGAATTTTTAAAAAGGGAGATGGAGCAGAATCTAATAGGCTTAAGTTTTAGCTGTTTGTCGTTTGTTGCTAAAAACAACCAGTGACATCGCAGGTGATGTCTTGACTTGTTTGTGAACTGGATTCAAGTGAGGTTGAATTACACAAGTTGCCAATCTCACTCTCTCTTCCACAGTGATTGAAGTCCAGTAGCAAGACAAAAGTCAAGATGACTGGTGATGATTCAGGATGCAGTAGATGACCTTGACATCTCTGATGTTTCACCAAGCTCTAAGCACTGCACAGAGCCTGCTTTAGTTGCCTTCATGGATGTTGGAACAAATTGTTCTCATTTGCCCATTCTTTTGGTGGAAGTCTTCACATGCTTGGGGTAGATACATCAACTAATTCACTGATGGATTTGAGGCCTATTAGTTACTCTCAACCTGGTTTACCTCATCTGCCAAAATGATTTACCAGGTTGTGGCTGCATGCTACAGCTTAAAACCACAGGTAAGAGTTGAACGCCAAGGAGACACCAAAGGAGGTAGCCTCGAAAAGGGCTCAGCAAGCCCTCACACCAGAGGTGCTAATTCTCCCTGAATACCCTGTTAACACACTTTTAGTAAAAAAAAAAAAAAAAAAAAAAAAAAAAAAAAAAAAAAAGGCAAGGGTGCTAATCAGAATCTCAGACAAAACAAGAGCAAAAATAGATCTAATTAAGACACAGAAACCAGGAAACTTTTGCTGGAACTTATCATAGATAATGAATTAAAATAATTGTTAAACACATATGCACTAAGTGATGTAACATTTAAACCAATTCAAATGTATAAGAACAAAAGCATTTCTCTATTAACTGGTCAAAGGATATGAATAGAAGTTTTCAAAAGAAGAAATTCAAGATATCAACAAACATGAGCAAATGCTCTAGATCACTAACAATTAGAGAAATGTAACCTAAAAAACCTCTGAGATTCTACTTGATAACCATCAAACTGACAAAGATAACAAAATGGCAAATGTTGGAGGTGCTATGAAAAAACAGGGACATTAATTGGAAGATTTGTGAATTGGTGCAGGCATTCTGGAAAGCAATTTAGCACTATCCTCCAAAATTCTAAACTGCACATACTCTTTGACTCAGCTATCATACTCTTAGGATAAAAGCAAAAAAGAAAAAACAAAAAACAAAAACAAAGAGACAAAAAGGATCATATGTAAAAAAATATTTTTAGTACTCATCTTGTTACTGCAAAGAACTAGAACCTAAAGGAATATGTGTCAAGTGAAGAAAGGCTCAATGAATTACAGAATATGAATGTAATGGAATATTTCTTTGACTTTAAGAAATTAAGAAAGGGATTATTTTATAGAAACCTGAGAAAACTTACATGAAGTGATGCACAGTAAAGTGAGCAGAAGAACAATCTATAGAACAATAATGTAAAGATCAACTTTGAAGGTCTTAAGAATTCTGATCAAGGCAATAATTAACCATAATTCCAGAGGAGCAATGATGAAGCATGATACGCACCTCTTGAAAGAGACTGTCAATAGATTCTAGACATACATTTTTGGACAGGGATCAACATTTTGGTTGATTATGCATGTTTTATTCTTTTTTTCTCCCAAATGGGGAGGAATAGGGTTGTCCCTCCATCACTCTCTCACCTCTCCAAAAAATGAAGAAAAGACAAGAAAAGAAAGGAATGTCATTGAAGTATTTTTTTTTAAATGCACAGAAAAGAATATAAGACCAGAGAGAATCACAGACACTTAGGACATCTCTTATAGCTTTATGTTAAATTTATTATGTATTTAGAAAGAAAAGCAAGCTATATATAATAGAAATTTATGGTTTCATGCACAACTCTATTTTTTCTGTTCCACTATACAGGGTGTCTCAATGCTTACAACCATTAGTAGGGTTCTGGAACACTGTGTGTGTATGTATATGTGTGATTTGAATGCCATGATGAAATAGATAATTTCATTTTTTTAAAAAAAATATTATTTTTCCATCAATTATATTCAAAAGCAATCTTAAACATTTTTTTTTAAATTCTGTGTTCCAAATTAACTTCCTCTCCTTGCCCCCATATTGAGAAGGCAGACGATTTGAAAGAAAACACAGATTTCCCTCCCCTTAAAAATAAAAAAACCAAGAACGATAACAAAAGCAAAGAAAAAATATGCTTTGATCTGCATTCTGACTCCATCAGTTCTTTCTCTGGAGATGGATAGCATTTTTCATCATAAGTCCTTCAGAATTACCTTGGATCATTGTATTGCTAAGAACAGCTAAATCAGAAAGAATTTTTGCAACTAGTGTCTGTGATACAGGTCTCATTTCTAAAATATACAGAGAATTGAGTCAAATGTACAAGAATACAAGTCATTCCCCAATTGATAAATGGTCAAAGGATATGAACAAGAAGTTTTCAGAGAAGAAATCAAAACTATCTATAGTCATATAAAAAATGCTCTAAATTAGAGAGATGCAAATCAAAACAACTCTGAGATATCACATCACACCTATCAGACTGGCAAACAGGATGATGATAAATGTTGGAGAAGATATGGGAGAGTTGGAAGACTAATTCATGGTTGGTGGAGTTGTGAACTGATCCAGCCATTCTGGAAAGCAATTTAGAAATATGCCCAAAGGGCTACAAAATGTGTATACCCTTTGACCCAGCAATACTGCTTCTAGGACTGTATCCCCAAGAGATCATAAAAATGGGAAAGGGTCGCATATATACAAAAATATTTATAGCAGCACTCTGTGGTGGCCAAAAACTGGAAATCAAGGGGATGCCCATCAATTGGGGAATGGCTGAATAAATTGTGGTATATGAATGTAACGGAATACTATTGTGCTGTAAGAAATGACGAACAGGAAGACTTCAGAGAAGCCTGGAAAGACTTATATGAACTGATGCTGAGTGAAAGGAGCAAAACCAGGAGAACTTTATACATAGCAACAACCACAGTGCAAGGACTTTTTCTGGTAGACTTAGAACTTCATTGCAATACAAGGACTTAAAATATTCTCAATGGTCTCTTAAGGCAAAATGCTTTCCACAGAGAGAAAGAACTATGGAATTCGATCGCAGAATGTAGCAGATTATTTTCTTTTGTATTACGTTTTGGTTTATTTTATGATTTCTCTCATTCATTTTAATTCTTCTATGCAACATGACTAAGGTGAAAATGTATTTAGTAGGAATGTATGTGTAGAACCCATATAAAATTGTATGCCGACTCAGAGAGGGAGGGGGGAGGGGAGGAGAGGGAAAGGAAAGAAAGGGAGGGGAAAAAAATCTAAGTTACATGGAAGTGACTGTAGAACACTGAAAACAATAAAATAATAATTTAAAAAATCTGTTAATACCTTAAAAAAAAGAATAGCTAAATCATTCATTGTTGATAATTGTATAATATTGCTATTACTGTTTACAATGTTCCTCTGGTTCTGTTCATTTCACTTTGCATCAGTTTATGTAAGTCTTTCCAGGTTTTTCTGAGAGCATCCTACTCATCATCATTTCTTATAGCAAAATAATATTCAGAAATGGCCAATTTCAGAGGAAACTAGTAAGACCTTTATGAACTGATGTGAAGAGAAGTAGAACTATTCAAATAATATCAACATTATGGAGAAGAACAACTTTGAAAGACTTTAGACCTAATCAATATGATGAAAACATGCAACCTAAAGAATGAAGATGAAACCTGCTGCTGACTTCCTGAAGGAGAAATGATGAGCTTAAAATGCAGACACATAGTATTCAGATATGGCTAAATGTGGGTATTTGTTTTGCCAGAATACGCAGATATGTATTAAAAGATTTAGTAATTTGTTTTAAAGTGCTCAATAAGGATGGGGAGCAGTGGGAAGAATAAATTAATAAAAAAAATTTGTTACTTGAAAAAAGAAAATTAAAAAAAATATATTATTGTGAATGGCAGAGAAATCACATCTCCTTACATATCCAAGTCTGACTTTCATTTGGTCCAGGTGACTTAAATTTATCAAGGTCAACTAAATTATTCTTCTACTATATCCTTAGTTATTTGTTGTATGATAACCAACATAAAGGTCATTCTCCTTGGCAGAGAAAATAAAAGCAAATTAAGACATGTGAAGCACTGCCTTCCCTCTGTTGTCAGTCATCATCACTATCTACCATAAGCAAAATCTCTCTCTTCTTTGACCTCCCCTTTCCTGCTAATATAGTTTTTAAAAACTCATTCATTCAACAACTATTCATGAAGATCCTTCTCTGACACCTACCTCAGTATTAGGTAGTACATGGGAAAAAAGTCTACATAAGACTCTAACTCTGCTCTCAAGAAGCACAAAGTCTAGTAAGGAGACAAAACTTTTTTGCGGGGTGGAATGGGAAAGGAATTTGAAGATCTTTTCTGTCCTTTAATAGGCCCATATGATTGGCTTTTAGTTTGGCCCAATCTACAGCCTGAGTCACACAGAGCTGATGGTGGGAGGAGCTTGCTGACTGGGTAGAGCAGGAAGGGTACAGGAAAATGGAGTGAGGTGGAGCTCAGAGAAAGGCAGCAGGCAGAGTAGAGCACCTAGCCCAGGCAAGAGGGGCATTTTGCCTAAGGGAGCTTGTTTGTGGGGAGGCTTCAAGGAAAGGGTTGGGGATTGCAGTCCTCCCTCTACTGGTAATGTGTACAAACTTCCTTGTTACCATGGTGGGATTGGCTTTCTGGTATCTAAATAAATATTTTGGTTTTGTCTCTGAGGAAGAGAGTATATTTTGCAAATTTACCCTGGAAATATACCTGCATATCCATAGCGGCTGCTATGCACTACAGGGGACTAACGCATGACAAGAAGTCAGTGAGTTGGGCCATCTTCAAATGTACGGTATAACATGCTATACTATTTGTTTAGCATTTAGACACGATTTTAAACATCAGCAGGATTACTATTATATCACTATTAGATACTATTTAAACATCAGCTACATCCTATCCCTTTCTGATTCCTAGTAACAAGTTGCCAGGAATGAGCCAAGGACAGATATTTAATTGTATGACTGTTATAAATCACATATCAAGCTGACAGAAAAAATGTTAGAAAAAGGCTGAATTTCTCCTAGTGTCTAAATACCATCATAGCTGCAATACAGGTTCTTAAGGAGATGCACTAACAAGATCTATCCTGTTCGTAAACCCTGTGGAGTTCTCATTTTCCATTTAGTAGCTTCTGAATTTCCCCATCATTTTCATCAAACCAGTCTTGATGTTTGCCAGTGTTCTGACTCAGATGAGCAAATGCTGTGATTTACACCAAATCTCTGAAAACTGTCCATTCCTTTTCTTTTCCACTTTTGCCAACTGTGCATTGGATCCATTCTCCCTCCAAGTTAGCAGCAAACTGTTCCCACTTAAGAGAAGTACTTTAATTTGCTGATATTCTTCTGGATGTCATTTTGCCTTGAGGCTCCACTTCTGTTGAATATGAACTTGAGCTTGGAGAGAATAAGTCTATGATCAGCCCAGCATTCTGCATCACACCTTAGTCACCCTCACATCCTGTCTCTTCTCCTCACAATGACATACTCTATTAAATGCCAATGTTTGCTGCAAGAGTCTATCCACAAAGTTTTACTGCATTTAAGTGGATGGAAGACAATGCTGGTGATGAGGTCATGAGATACACAAGTCTTCAACAGTAAATTACCACTGCTGTTTCCAACTCCATTCTTTCCAAGGACTCCTTGCCATACCTGGTAGTCTGAGCCTATTCTAGCATTGAAGTCTCAAAAGAATTATAAGCTTTTCCTCTTTTGACACTCCAATGATAAGGATCTCCAGGTCTTCATAAAATTTTTCTTTGACCTCACTAGGCTTTGTCATGGTGGGATCATATGAACTGATGATGGTGGCATGGCGCTTTCCTGCAAGTGGCAATCACATTGTCATGAGTCTGGCATTTACTCCTTTTGGTGGGCATACAAGCTTGTTGACTAGATTAGTTTTGATTGCAAAACCCACATCAGCTTCACAGCACTCCCATTCACTACAGCCACTCTAGAAAAATGTGTATACAGCTCCAACTTCAGTAAACTGGCCTTCATTTGCCAGCCTTGTTTCACTCAGAGCTGGTATTTGGATGCAATACCCGCTGAATTCTCTCACAAGAGCTGTTCATCTTTCACATCTATTGGATCTTGTGTTTTCTATAAGCGTGTGCACATTCAGTATCAATGGTGAGTGGAATCATCTTTGCAGAAGTTTTTGTACAGTTTTTTGAGTTTCAACTGCAGGGTAGGATCCCTGCCTGCCATGGTAATCAGGCCAGGGTTGGGTGAAGCAGATAATTTTTAGGACACCTTTCCTAGCCCCTTTGTGATGTCAGGAAGTTAGCAGTGCAATCTTTCAAAATGGCTGCTCAGACATCCAAAGGGGCTGCCAGAACCTACTGATGCTCCCAGAAGAGATGATGACCCTATAGCCTGGGTGGCCTGTGTGCAGGGTTGTGACCACAGTTCCCAATATATCCTTACCTGCTGCTTCATCATTTGCCTGTCACCACAGAACTTTGAGATAGGTAAAAATGGTATGGGGGATATCTTCTCACTCACTTATAAATCAGATAAGTAAGGCAGAATTGTCATCAACTGCACACCCTTTTCCAGAGTCATCAAAGACCAGTGGCAAAACAAAAGTCAAGATGACTGGTGATGGCTTAGGATCCAGTGGATCACCTTGGCATCTCTGATGTCTAACCAAGCTCTAAGCATTCCACAGCACTTGCTTCAGCTGCCTTCATGGCTGCTGGAATAAATTGTTCTCATCCACTCATTCTAATGGGGGAAGTCTTCCCATGCTTGGGGTAGACACTCCCCTCACTCAGCAACAGATTTGAGACCCCTCTGTTACCTTCAATCTGGTATAGCCCATCTGCCAAGTTTTTACATTTTTACCAGGATATGGCTGCTGTGCATGCTACAACTTCTTGGAGTCACAAGTGAGAGTTGGGTGACTCAGGTGGGACACCAAAGACGAAAAGCAGCCCTGAAAAGGGCTCAGGAACCCTCACACCAGGAGGTACTAGTCTTCCCTGAACATATGTTATACCCCAATAGACACCCATAGTTAATGGGAGTAAACTAGATGAAGATGCAATAAAGGAGACAGAATGATAGATTAGAAAGGTAGGAAAATCAAGAGAATGTTGTCACAAAAACCTATAGAGAGAAGAGAAAAACTAAGAGAAAAGGGTGATCAACAATGTCACAGGTTGTAGAAAAGTCAAGAAGGCTAAGAAATGAGAAATGGTCATTAGATTTGTTAATTAAAAGATGGTAATCTTTTGGACTGGTGACTGGAAAAAAACAATATCAGTCGAATTATGAGGTTGGAATCCAGACTGCTGAAGATTTAGAAACAAGTGAGAAGAATCTGAGGCAACACATGCAAATGGCTTTCTCAAGAAGGTTCAGCTAAGAAAGAGAAGAGAGATACAGAATGTGGGATAGCAGGGATGGTAGGATCAAGTGAGGGTTTTTTTAAGGGTACATGGATGTATTTGTTAGCACAAAGGAAGGACTAAGTTGAAAGACACTGAATATTAGACAGAGTGGGGATGATAAAAGGGGCAATCTGTTAGAGAAGGAGGGATAGAATGTAATGAAAATGCTCATAAAAGAATTTGTGTTGGCAAGAAGGGCCATCTCTTCATCTGAGACCGGAATGAAGGAGGAGATAGAGAGAAATCTGAGTGACGTAAGATGAGAAGGGGAAAAGAATACCCTGGCATATGGTCTTAAATTTTCATTAAAGTATGACGTGAGAGCTATACCCTGAGAGGAGGTACCATGGGAGGCTTTAGAAGGGATGAAAAGGTTTAGAATAGCTACTGTGGTGAGTGGGGAAATTAAACTGATCAGGAGAGTGTAAAAGGAATACCCTGCTGAAGTGAGAGCCCAGACAATTTGTGTTATGTCATGTATACTTTTTCACTTTCTACAACCACAGGAATAACACAGAAATTTTAAAAATGATCCAGATCTCATTAATGACAGCTATATTCCTTACAAATTTCATCAACACTGATTCAAAATTTAAAGTGAGTCTCTTCTAAGAACTCTGATTCTTTTCAATTTCCAGTACAACATGAACCCTGTAATTTCTTACTCTTAAGGAATGATGTAATGGTTTGGCTATCTATCATTAAGTTTAAGAAGGCAAAGACTTAATCATACTTTATGCTTTGTAAGTCATTCTTGAAAACTCAGTGACTAAACCTTTCTAACTTTGTACTCTTTTCAGTACATGCTTAAAACCCTTCTTTCCCATCTTTGTCTTAACTTTTGAGTGCTTTTCTTCGTAAAAAATCTTTAAATAATTTAAATAATCATTAAAATTATCAAGTTATAAGTAAATTATAAATATATTTATGTATAAATCATAAAATTATTAAAATTAATAATTTATAAGTGTTAAAATTTTTAAGTGGGGTTGTGGGTAATAACGGCCTTAAGTTAGCTCTATGGGATGTACATATGTAGAAACGCAGGTCAATTTGTATGTGAAGAACACGACAACCTAAATGCAAGTCAGTGCAATAAATAAGTAAGTGCGCAGTATCTTAAGAATAAAATCAGGGGACATTTAGTTTTCCATTTAGTTTTTGAAGTTTTTAGAAATCTTAGAATTTTTAGAACAAAGGTAAAGGTATCATGATGATTGCACCTGATTACTTTAAGAGAAAAAAAAAATTTGTTTCAGTTATTCAGCTAGCATACTCCAAATAAACATGTAGTTTATCTTTGTCTTTCTGAGATAGAATAGTATTATGATTCCATTTTTTTTGCACATGAGCTGCAAATCTATTATGTACAAGTTGCTATTCCTTTTGAATATTTAATAAAGTTAGCATGTTACTTTTCCCCCTTTTTTCTTCCCTCTCTCCCTCACCCCCAACCGAGAGAGTTAACATTAGATCCAAATATGTAAATATGTAAAAATCATTCTATATATACTTCTACTTAACAGTTCTTTCTCTGGATGCAGACAGCATCTTTCTGCATGCGCCCTTTGTAGTTAATTTGGGTATTTATAATAGTCAAAATTGCTTATTTGTTCAAAGTTGTTCTTAAAACAATATTGCTGTTACTGCATGCAATATTCTCTTGGTTCTGTTCATTTCGCTCTCCATTATTTCATGCAAGTCTATCCATGTTTTTCTAAGATCATCGAGCTTGTCACTTTCTATAACACAGTTGTATTCTATCATGATCATATACCACAATTTGTTCAGTCATTCCCCAGCTGACAGGCAAGCTTACAATTTCCAGTTGTTTGCTACTACAAGGAGAGTTGTTATAAATATTTTAGAATATGTAGGTTCTTTTCCTTTTTTCCTAATCATCTTTGGAAACAGACCTAAAGGGTACAGGCAATTTAAAAACTCCTTGGGCATAATTCCAGATTGCTCTCCAAAATGGTTGGATCAGTTCACAGTTCCACCAACAGCCAATAAGTGTCCCAATTGTTCCACATCTCCTGTAACATTTGACACTTTTCCCTTCAATCATTTTAGTCAATCTGACAGGTGTAAAATGATATCTCAAGGTTGTCTTAATTTGGACTTCACTAATCAAAAACGATTTAAAGCATTTTTTCATATGACTATAAATTATTTTGATTTCTTCATCAGAAAACTGCCTGTTCATATGCTTTGACCATTTATCAGTTGAGGAATGACTTGCATTTCTTATGTTTGACAAAGTTCTTTATATATTTGAGATATATATATATAACAGAGAAAACTGACATAGGAAGGTGAGGATGATATCACACTAACAATCAGCCCGTTCAAATCAAAATAGCATACTCATATCAGTAAACTACATTATCTCTTTCAAATACTACACTTAATTCAGTGTATTTTAGATGTAACATATTAAAAATTGTCTATAGGTAAAGTGTGTTTTTATATAACAAATTATTCTATTAATATAAACATATTCACAATTCAAGCTATCATTAAAAAAAGTAACAGGCCAAGAGAAATGTAGAATGTAGATATTCTGTAAACTATGAGAACAAACTGATTTTTTTAATATATGGCATACCTGGCCTGTTCTGATCTGTCAAGAAAATATTCAAAGACATTGTTCATTATAACAACATCAGCACTTTGAAGAAGTGAGGCTTGAGTACAGATATCTGCATGATGAACCTGAAGATCAGAATGAGTTCACGTAAGAAACAAAAAGTCAGCCAATAAATTATATCACACACAAAACAGTAACTGGAATGGCAATAGGCATTTGTTTGATGGATTGAGGGAAGTGGGCAGTATGTTAACTGCATCAAATGGAAATGCAATAGAAGCTAAAATATCAACTTAATTGGTGAAAATTTGACAAACCAAATTATTTTATGTGTATATATGTAATATATGCAATCTATTATTATGACTTTTATTAACAATATTCATTCAACACACTACAAAAGAGGAAATGTGTAAGAGAGTAAACGAATGTATGTTTGGAAAAATATAATAGGTTAGTCACATCACAAGAGAGAGGTTTAACATATGGCCTGCGTTCTACACTAGTATCACACACAATGCAAAAAAGATCTAGAAGACCTCCCCTGGGGAGAATTACAGTATGACATGGAAACAGTCTCATACGATGGGCAGGCATGGATGGGTTATAATTTGCATTACTGGATAAAGTATCCATCTTAATGAGATCACAGATCTATTGACCTATTCTTTCAATGATGTTAAATGGCTAAGCATAATGGAATCTCACAGCCTAAAAAAATCAAAATTGTGGGTCACTTAAAAGAAACACTGTCTCATATGATCTAGCACAAATAAATTGCATCATGTTACCAATAATGTACTGGGACAAAGTGGCTCAGACAAGATCAACAAAAAGATCTATGACAAGAAAGTGAAGTGGACCTATTAGGATAAAGACAGGATGTATAGCAGATGGACAGCTCATTTAATGCCCTCTTTTTGTTAAGAAACAGAGGAAGGATCACACTGAATGGACACCCTATAAAAGATTTATGGAAGTACATGGACAGGAGACACCTAAAATGAGGAGCAGATTGGCTGAAATCTGCATCTCTAGAGAGAGTACTCAGAATCAAGTGCCCAAGAGGTGCCAGGTTACAGTGTCAGATAGTTAAGTATGGAAATATTAAGGACCCCAATACTCTCAAGATATGAAAATAATTTAGCTACTTTGTCACTTTTAATCACATCCTTTCCAAGCTTGAATGAATGAAAAAATATTCATTAAACACTTATTATGTATCCTTTCTATTCCAATTTGGTTATTGCCAGACATCTGTTATCTCAAATTTTTCTAAAGTTCTGTTCAGGTCCTTAACTTCTTTCTTGTTTCTCTTTGAAAAGAGTTGTCTAGATCTCAAAGGGGATACATTAAGGTTCCCCTTACTATTATAGTTTTATAATTCCTCATTGTAATTCTATTTACTTTTCTTTTAAATATTCAGATGTTATTTTATTAGGTACATCTGTTAAATACTGATATTATCCACAGTGCCTCTGAATATATGTAGTTTTCCAATTCATCTGTTACCTATCTTTACTGCAGCCTTAACTGAAATCAGGATTGCTACTCCTACTTTTTTGAGGCCAGCTGAAGCCCCACATTTTAAGTCTATTTGAATCTTTGTGTTTCAAGGTGGCACTGGACTTAAAGTGAGGAAAACGTGAGTTCAAATTTGGCTTTAGACATTTACTAAGCTGTGATGACCCTGGGCAAGTCACAGAGGTTAACTTCTGTCTATCTCGGTTTCCTTACATATGAAATGGGGATAATAATAAGTACCTACCTCCCCAGGCTGTTGATTCAAATGAGATAACGTGTATAAAGTACTTTACAAACCCATATTCTCTGGATAGTCTCTTCTGTTTTTTTCTAGACACTGCTCTCTTCTTAGTTCTCCTACCTGTCTGACAATTCCATCATCCATATCATTTGTCTTAACTATAAATATAACTCAGAGATTCTATCCTGGGCCTCTTCATCAACTCCCTATCCTCTTTTTCAGGGACCTCATCAGTTCATATAGATTTAATTATTAGGTTTATGCTGAAGGTGCCCCAAACCCCATCTCTCTCCTGAGTTCCACTACTGTATTTCCAATTGTCAATTCATTTCAGACTGGATATCCCATAGATCCCTTAATCTAAACATATTTAAGACAGAATTTACGACCTTTCTCCCTCAAAATCATACCTTTACCAAGCTTTCTTACTATTCTCAAGGTTAAAACCATCCTTCTAATCACTTAGATTTGAAACCTCAATCATAACTGACTTCTTACTTTCACCTGTCAAGACTTTTCCAGGCTTCTACCACAGCATCTTTCTCATCCACCTTCATCTCTACACTTACACAATAACTGATTAACTCAACCTCAATGATCTCCCCACCTCAAGTCTATTCTTTTTCCGATCCACCCTCCACAAACCTGTCAAAATATACTCAAAGTATTTGTGGATCTAACACTTTCCAGCTTGATATACTCCAGTGGCTCACTATTATCTCTTTGTTGTTGTTGTGTATTAATTACATACATATGGAGGTGCACACATATACACACACACACACACACTTAGAAATAAAACTATTAGGATATACAAATTCCTCTGTTTGGCATTTAAAGCTCTTCACAAATCAGTTCCAAACTACCTTTCCACTTTTATTATATATTACATTTGATGGAAGTTAGATGGTGTAGTAGATAGAGCCTCGAGAAAAAAGGCCTGAGTTCAAATCTAGCCTCAGACATTTACTAGTTGCGTGACCATGAGCAAGTAATTAAAACTCTGTCTGCCTCAGTTTCCTCAACTATAAAATAAAAACAGTACCTATCAAATGAATATCTGTAAAGAACTCAGCACAGAGCCTGGAATTATAAGGCATAATTATCAATTATGCCTTATAAACTCTGTTCCCTTCCCTTTCCCCTCATTCCATGCCTTCTCAGCCAAAGGACTTTCTTTCTGTTCCATATGCTTGGCTGTCAGTCTCTTACTTCTCTGCCTCTGCACAGACTACAGTTCCCCATGCTGAGAATGCACTCCTTATCTCTGTCTCTTAGAATCCTTGGGCTACTTCAAAGCTCAGAAGAAGAGGACTGATCAGATCAAGGCACTCAGTTGACAGTACCCCTTACCCATCAAAATATCTTTAATATACACTTAATTTAAATATTTTTATTCAAATTATGTGTATACACTGTGTCCTCCTACAGAGTGTAAGATCCTTGAGGTCAGACACTCTTTCACAGAGATTAAAAAATGTTTATTAACTAAAAATACCAATGAGTACCTTTATCCTATCAGTAAACTTGTATTTGGCAATGATCATTTCTTGCAGCTGGCAAAAGTCTTGATTCATTTCCACTCCATGTAGCTGCAATGCTGAACTATAAAGATAACCCTAAAATAAAAGGAAACGTAATAATTATCATTAATTATAAGTTAGATTAGCTTCAGAAGAAAGACATTATCTTCAAAGAAAAAGGAAAATTCATCTAAAATAAGGAAAAATTACCAAGAATAACTTGATGAATAAAGCCTTAAAAACTTTGATTATGCATACAGAATACCCTAAATGTCAAATAACAAAAGCAAATCTATACTTTACTTTGGAATGTATTATGATTTTGAATTGACTTTTCTTTGCAAAGATTTATCATCCTATTTAGTTATAATACTATTAAGAAAAGAGTTACTATGGCAGAGTGATTAGGGCGCTGTACTCAAGAGCCAAAAAATCTGGCTAGTCCTGCCTCTGGTCTACATTATGTGATCCTAGGGAAGTCACTTAAATTTTCTAGAACCTTAGATAATGCTAAGCTTGTAAGTTATAGAAAAGGTGTTGACTTTCATTTGTAAAGGAAATGGCCTCACCCAGGAGTTCCTTATACCAATAAAATCAAGGTCTAGTCCTTATCCCCATCTCAACTATTATAGCAGTTTCCTGTTAATCAAACTGAGCACACACTACTAGTAGGGGAAGGTGGCTGAGTAGAGTAGTGAGTGACTTACAAAATTAAGTCTAAGACTTTGTAATTTATTGGACATCAGCTACAAAGTAGTGTATCTAAATAAGGATAATTAATGACTATATGTTTTAATCCATCCATTAAATATCCATTTTGGGGGGGGGGAGACAAGAAAATCCCATGAACAGTAGGTCCACAAGGTCATAAAAGTCAGACACAATTGGAAACAACAAGAAAATGACCTAGAAATCTATGTGAGGCAAAAGGGAATTTATTGCCATTAATTAATCTCTATAATAAATAAGAAGTCTGGGATAGTAGAGAGAGGGCTAGAATTGGAGTTGGGAAAAGTCAGATTCAAATATTACATCTAGCATTTACTAGCTATGATTTCGAAAAGGCAACTTAATATCTCTGTGTCTCAGGTAACTCTCGAGGTCTTCCACTAAATCAGAAGTTCTCAACCTGTGGTAAGGTAATCCCAGGAGTTACAACAAGCTTTATCAAGAAGGCATAGGGAATATAAATATCTCTATTACCCTATTGAAATATTCCAAAAAGAAAAGTCCAAAGTGTTAGTGAAAAAGTTTTGTGGATTGGAAAGAGAATAATGAGAAGGTAGGGGCAGGGTGGGAAGAGAAAGCTGTATCTAAAAACCTGAGACAGTTTAAAAGAAATAATTGGTACTGACCTAACCCAAATAATAGCTAGCATTTATATAGTGCTTTACAAATATTATTTCAATTTATCCTTACAACTCTGGTAGGTAGGTACTATTATTAATGTCCATTTACAGATGTTCATCCTCCCACAAACATCTCCCCTCAAAAAACAAAAATTCACAAACATAAAACTATCATTTTGGAAAGGCTATTATTTTCTCTTGAAACTTTCATTGTATGTTAACAAGAAGCTTTAACGTTAAAAATAAACACAATATTAAAAAGTCAACTTTTATGACTTATAGCAGATATTGATTCCTGTAAAGACACTTGATTGAACTGATACATCTGAGTCTACGGCTTCTGTTCATATGTTTAAACAAGTATGCTTATGAGAATTAGAAGCCTCATTTTAATTATCTGGTAAAACTTTTTAAATTGCTCTACAAGTAATGAATAAAAAAATTACGTTAAAGGAATATTTAAGAAGCCAAGTGTAATCAGAAGCTTTATAAACAAACCTCTTAGATCAAAGCTTTTTGATCAATGCTCAGTTCAAATTAGCAAAATAAGAAAAAGAAGATAGCACAGAAGTTAATCTGCAAAAGACTAATATGTGTTATAAGTTATATTTAATGTTTTTATGCCATCAATACATTTATAATTTGTAGAAATAAATGATACTTTCTGTCTGTGTGACCTTGGGCAAGCTACTTAACTTCACTAAGACTCAGTTTCCTCATTATAAAATCAGGGTGTTAAGACTATATATTGTCTCTGAGATGCTTTCCATCTCAAGATCTATGATCTTATGAGACAGCTTAAGAATTGGTCTTAAGAAGGAACTTAATATTACTATAGAAGATAATAGTCTTACTTATCTATGACACCTTTGATATGTCACAACCTCATTGGTTCAATTTGGCATAGTGTTAGTCTTAAGAAATTAAATTTATCTATCCCCTTAGGGATAGTCAGTTGTTAGCATAAAAAAATGCACATCACAAACATTGAAGAAGTTCCTGTACTAGACTTTACCACAAAAAGTACTGGACCAAGCCTGGAACCAACATCAACCAAGACCTTTCCAGACAGATCCGGAAGCACATGCTGATAAATGAACTTCAATTCCAAAGGAGAGAAGGAATGAGAAATAAATCCTGAAAAATCAGAAGAGGATAAAATCAAAAGTTTTGATTACTACAAAGTATTTACTCAAATACAAGAAGATATTGCATGAACAGTTCATTTACTCATGTTTATAAAGGATATTTCTTAATTGGTTAAGTAGATACAAGTGAAGATTAGTAAGGAAAAAAATCAGGCTAATTTCCCACATTACTTTCAGCCCCAAACCCCTTACTGGAGAAGGGATAATAGTAATAATAATAGCTGACATTTCTATAGCACTATAAGGCTTATGAAGTATATTAACTATATTATCTCACTTATTCCTCATCACAATTCAGTGAGGTATTACTATTCTTCCCATTTTACAGATGAGGAAGCTAAAGTTTAGAAATTCTCTATGATCACACAACTAATAAATGTAGAAGATAAGAATCATCTGACCCAAATCAGTACTTTTTCCAAAAACCAGGTGACACAGTGGTTATAACACTGGGCCTGGAGTCAGAATACCTGAGTTTAAATCCAACCTCAGATACTAGCTGTACAATCTGAGGCAAGTAACTTAACTTTTGTTTCCTCAGCTGTATAAAAAGGATAATAATAATAGCATCTATCTTTCAGGATGGTTGTGAGGCTCAGATGAGATAAGCACTACACATATGTCAGCTATTATTTGTAGTAGTAGTATACCTTTTCTGAAGAAAAAATGCCAAGTGAGCACCTCTGAGTTCATCCTGATCCTCTCCAACTACATCTATTTTCTGAATGATAGTCCATTTCCATCTTCAGTGACTCTAAATACTGAAACTCTAACAAGATAGCAAAATGTCGCTGTGTTTTGGCTTACCATTCTAAAGTGGTCTAATTCCTGTTCAAGTCTTGGGAGAAGAAAGTATTTTTGGATTTTTCAAGAGTTTAACGGAAAGACAGAGACATGGATGGTGAATTAGAATTCAGGAAGTAGAAGTAAACTAGGTTCGAAATCTTGGCCTCCTCTCCCCCCTCTCACCCTTAAATTCTCTGGGCCTCAGCTTCCCTTCCTGTAAAATAAGGGGACTGAACTGGATGACTACTCAGTTTTCTTCCAGCTCTAAATCTATGGTTCCATGATCTAACTAAGAATATTCAATTTAGTAAAAATCAATGGCATTTTGCAAACAGAGGGAAATATCAATTCATTTTCTGATCCTAGTCTCAAGAATTTTAACATAATCCTGTTCACATTTAGCACTTCAAAATCATGAACACCTTAATGTAAGACATTTAATATTACTTCCCCTTATATGATAAATATGTGACACTAAAAAGTAATTAAAGGTTTGCCCTTCTTTAAGAAAACAATATTAAAATATGAACTTTAAACAGAGAAATTAAGGTGGTAATGATATATATTACAAAAAGATTATTAGACATATAAAATAATATCTACAATATAATGGTTCTTGTATACAGAAAATTAACAGAAAAGTACAGTACTAATAGCTAATCTGAGAAACTATCAAATAATCATTCAACAAGCAGTTATTAAGCTTCAATATGTGCTTGGCACTGAAGATACAAATATAAAGAATTAAACAATCCCTGCTCAAAGTAAGGCGGCAGCTAGGTGGCACAGTGTATAGAGTACTGGGCTTGGAATCAGGAAGATGAATCTTTCTGAGTTCAAATCCAATCTTGGATACTTACTGCTGTGTGACCCTGAACAAGTCACTTAACCCTGTTTGCCTCAGTTTCCTAATCTGTAAAATGAGCTGCAGAAGGAAATGGCAAACCATGACAGTATCACTGCCAAGAAAATTCCAAATGGAGTCATAAAGACAGACAAGACTTAAAAATGATGAGCTTACATTAAAATGGGAGAGACACCACATGAAGTTTAATCAAATAATTAGACAATAATGTTATCTCTGAAATCCTAATATGTTAATTTAAATTTAATTTCTAGGGAAAATAGAAATTTTCTGAAATTTAAACAGAATTTTTCAGGGATAACTCTACTATAAAAAAATGAGAGATATCCTGGTCCCGGGCCAGCACAGTCGAAGCAGTCACTCCAAGTTCCAAGAAAATGGTCCTCCAAACTCCGGGGGCCTGAACTAGATTAAAATGTTATTGGGAAATATTTTTAAAATAAAAATACAATGGCACATTAAAAACAAAGAAAATGTATGATAACATGGATTGGTTTCAGAGTTTTGGGGTTCCTAGCTTTGCTCAGATGTTGAAAAAGAACTTGCCAACTCAACCTTCTTCAACAACAGTGAATCCTCCTCCAGGATATTTCTCATTAGAGGATTACAATGCATCAAATTTAGCTTCTAAAGTTACACAAATCACAGGTCTGACTAATCCAGTTACTGTCCTTCATCCAAAGAAGATTTCCCAGGAATTCATCATGAAGTACATACATGGAGAGATCAATCTGGTGTCAGCCCTCCATCAGTTTACACAAATGCAGCATGTGCAACTTAACCTTAAGAAAACTGTAACAGGTAATGTTATGGGTTCTTATTTTCTCTTTTGTGCTGTGGTGGACAGTACTTAATATAAAACTGGACTGGCACAAAATAAAAATGTCTCAATCCAATGCAGCCAGGCTAGCCAGCTTTTGCAGTTGGATGATCATGAACTCAGGAATGTAGAAACCTCAGATCTCCATGCTTATCCAATTTTGGTCTTAAGCCCCTAATGAAACCTCCATCCACAACAACTACGTTTTCTCCTTTCTGAATGATTCCCTATGATGGTCCATATTGACTGGATTCTCCAAAATGGTGATGTTATCAGCTATGAGAAACAACACTGGAGAGCTGGAAATTGTAGAGCTTAGGCAGTAGGTAAGATGCACCAAAAACCATGAAAAATGTTTTAGTTAGCTGCAAAGTAGGTCCAGCTGTTATCCCACCAAAGCTCTGTTGTAATAAATGAACATATGCTTATATTACTATTTTTTCATGTGTACATAGATGTTTTTATGGTTAATAAACTGCAAATTATAAAAAAATGAAAGAAACCCATTATCTATTGTTAATATAATATAATATCAATGACTCAGGTGCTATCAGTGAGCTGAACAAAGCTGAAGCCCTATGTACTTCTGATTATTATGTAAGAACCATAGCTTTAACATAACAGTATTTAATATATAACAACTTTGTGCATTTAATTATACTGCAATGAGGTTCATTTTAAAAACAATTTTCCTGTTTCCTTTCTTTTAAAAAAAATCCCATTTTATTTTCATACCTAATTCTCTTCTTTCCTATTTCCTCATCCCCTTCTCTGCCCTACTGAGGAGGTAAGAAAAACAAAATCTGTTATAAATATATACAGCCACAAAAAACAAATGGTCTTATTAGCTATGTCCAAAAAAAATTTTTTTCAGTCCACATAGTCTATATTCTGAATCCATCAGCTCTTTCTGGAAATGAATAGCATGTTTTATTACGAGTCCTTTGAAACTGTGGTTGCTTATTGTACTGCTCAGAGTTCCTAAGTCTTTTGGAATTGATAATCCTTATAATTTTTTCACTGTTTCCAAATTGATGAGAACCCCCTCAGTTTCCATTTTTTTTCTACTACAAAAAAGAGCCTTTACCTTTATAGTCCATTTTTTCTCATACTTTGATCTCTTTGAGGCATAGTCCAAATGGTAGTATTTTTAGGTAAAAAAGTATACACAGTTTAACAGTTTTTTGGATGCAGTTGCAAATTTCTTTTCAAAATGGTTATACTAGGTCACAGTGCCATCAAAAGTGTTTTAATGTCCCCTTTTCCCACTGCCCCCATAGTATTTGTCATTTTTCTTTTTGGTCAACTTTGCCAACTTTGTGGTACTTCAGCTATTTTATTTCATATTTCTCTAATTATTAATAAGTTAGCACATTTTTCCATGTGGTTATTGACAGCTTAGATTTCTTTCTCTGAAAACTTACTTAAAGCCTTTGTTCATTTATCAAATGGGGAAGGGCTTTTTTTCCCTCTTCTAATTCTTAGTTGCTGCTTTTGGGTAAAAACTTTTTAATTTGATGTAAACAAATCTGTATATTTTACCTCCTAGGAATCTGTTATTTCATTTGGTTGTTAACTTTTCCCTTATCCCTAGACCTTACTGGTAATTTCTTCCATGCTCCTCTCCTCTCCTCTCCCCCCACACATGGGGTACCACGCTCTTAACTTGAGAGTGCTCTACCAAAAGGAGGGTAAATTTTGAGGGCTGAAAACTACCTAGTTATTTTGGGGTTTACTGGCTAGATTTCTTCCTTAAAGACCATGCGTTAAACCCAATTCACCATGGCTCTCACTGACTGGCCAACAATAGTACTATGCCCAAGCACTACTCAGTGGTTATTTTTGGGGTCCAAATGGCTCAGAGTGAAGGCAAATAGTAATTGTTTCTCTTTTGCCAGCAACCCTGAGGGTCTTCCTCTCCCAGTTTGATTTTTTTTTTTATTAAAGGGGCCATCCAGACTCACTTCTCTAGCAAGCCTAATCACTGAATGGGCATCGCCTCAAAGAAAGAACTTAGCTTAAAAAGGCCAAGGTTTCCCACTGCATCCTGGGACATCTCTAGTTGTCCTGCTCTATATCTGGCCGCTGGACACAGACAGTTCTGGAAGAGAAAATGAGGCTGGTGACTTTGTACAGACCTCCCTCACTCAAATCCAATTCAATTGCAAGTCATGGCATCATCTTCCTGCATGTCATGATCCTCTTCAAGAATGAAAGACAATCCATAACCAAATACCACCTCTAATTTTCATGTCACCTTTTATTTCTGTTGGAGTTTTATCTTGGTATATGGTATGAGATGTTAGTACACATCTAGTATCTGTCAAACTATTTTTCAGATTTCCCAAGTTTTTGTTGAAGTGAGTTCTTTCCCAATAGCTTAGATTTTTGTAGGGTATTGTGTTGGTTGTTTTAGGATATTATGTACCTTATCTTTTCCACTGATTAACCTATTTCTTTCCCAGTAGCAAAATGTTTTGATACTTGGGGCTGTATGGTGTAGTTTGAGATCTGGCATTGCTAAGCTCCAATCATTCTCAATTTTTGTTTCACTGTTTTCTTTGCTATTTTGTTCCTCCAGATGAATGATACTGTTTTTTCTACCTCAGTAATTCTTTGATGTCTGATTGACATGGCACTAAATAAGTAATTTAGGTGGTACTGTCATTTTTATTAAATTGGCTTGCCTTGCCCATGAGTCATTAGTATTTCTCCAATTGTTAAAATGTCTTTATTCATGAAAAGTGTTTGGCAATTGTTTTCACAGTTTCTCTGTGGGTCTTGGCAAGAAGACATCCAAGTATTTTATATTATATATAGTTAAATAGAATTTTTCTTGGTACCTTGCCTGCTGGATTTTGCTGGTATTGCAAAGAAATGTAGATGATTTGTGTATGTGTGTGTGTATATATATATGTATATATATATGTATATATATATATGTATACACCCACATACATATATGTGTATACATATATGTATTTATCCTGCAACTTTGTTGAAGTTTTAATTAATTTTTAGCTGATTTTCTAGTGTTGTTGAAATAAACAACCATATCATCAATAAAATGTCTTATTTATTCTTTGCCTATGTCTATTTCTTAAATTGATTTTTGTCTTACTGCTAAAGCTGGCATTTCTAATACAATATAGAATAGTAGTGAGATCCTTATTTTATCCCTGATCCTACAGAATAGTTTCTAGCTTATCTCTATTATAAATAATGCTTACTCTTGGCTTTACATAGATACTAAATCTACATTTCTTCTTATGCTTTCTAGAGTTTTCAATAGGAATAGGTGTATTTTGTCAAAATCCTTTTCTTTATCTGATATAACTATAGGATTTTTGTTGTTTTGTTATTGATAGTCAACTATGCTCATAGTGTGTGTAATATTGAACCAGCTTGGTATTCCTGGTAAATTTCAGCCTGGTTATAGTGTATTATCTTTGTGGTATGTTACTGTAGTTTCCATGCTAATATTTTATTTAAAATTTTTGTATCCATATGCATTAATGATATTGGTCTATAGTTTTCTGTTTCTCCTTGGTTGAGGAGCAAAGACTGCATTTGTGTCACAAAATGAATCTGACTGGGGTAATTCTTTATATATTTTTTCAAAATTTGATAGAATTTATAAATCCATTTTGTTCTGAGTTTCTTCAGTTTGGGAGTTCATTTACAGCATTTCTTTTTCTAAGACAGAGTTATTCAATTTTTATATTTCCTGTTTTGTTATTCTGGGCTACTTACATTTTTGTATGCGCTGATGCATTTAGATTGTCAAATTTACTGGCATATAGCGAGGTGAAACTGCTCCTAATAATTGCTTTTATTTCTTCTTCATTGGATATGAATTAACCTTTTTCATTTTTGATACAATTCTGGGTTTTTTTTGGTAATCAAATTAGCCAATGGCTTTTCTACCTTATTAGTTAAAAAAAAAATAGCTTCCAATTTTATATGAGGGCATAAGATTTTTAACTTCCAATTTTCTTATTTTGTTCCTTTCTCCTTTGATTTTCAGTACTTCTGTTTTAGTATTGGGGTTTTTTGATTTGTTGGCTAATTTTTTTAACTGCACATACAATTTGTTGATCTACTTTTTCTATTATTGATGAAAATATTTCCTTAAGTACTACTTTCATCACATCCCACAAATTTTGGTGTGTTGCCTCAGTATTGTTATCTTTAATAAAATTAGATGCTATTATTTGTTTTTGCATCTATCCATTTTTTAGGATTAAGCTAGTTTCTAATTAATTTTTAATCTTTGCTTCATTTGCTTTCATTGAAAGTAATTTTTATTGCATTAAGGTTCAAGCAAGATGCATTTATTATTTCTGCATTTTTGTGAGGCTTTTACATCTTAATTTCCAGGTAATTTCTGTGAACATGACTTGCACAGATAAGAAATAGGTATACTCCTTTTTATTTCCATTCAGAATTATCCACTAGGTTATCTTTAATGTTTCTATTCAGGTCCATAACTTCTTTAATTTTTTGGTCAGATTTATCTAAGGCTATGAGGGGTAAATTGAGGTTCTCCTACTCATGGAATTTTATTGTTCATTTCTCTCCACAACTTATTTAAATTTTCTTTTAAAAATTAGGTGCTCTCTCACTTGGTGCATATATATTTAGTATTGATGACAACTCAACATCTGTAGTCATTTCAGCAAGACATAGCTTTCCTGTCTCTCAATTAGGGCCACTTTTACTTTTGCTTTATCCAAGATTGTAACTGCTACCTCTGCTATTTTTTTTAACTTTAGCATAAAGTATAACAGATTCTGCTTCCCTTCCTACCTCCTCTTTCTTTTAAATTGTATATATCCTTCTGTTACAAGTGTTTCTTATAATCATTGTTGGATTCTGGTTCTAATCCATTCTGTCATCCTCTTCTGTTTTATGGGTGAGTCCATCCTATTCACACTTGTGATTGTGTACTTTCCTCCATCCTATTCTCTTATTTTTTTCGTGCTTTCTTTAAGAGTTCATTTTGCTTCTGACTAATGCATTCCTTAATTGATCCTCTTTCTCCCCCCACCCCTTCCCTTAACTTTTTGTCCTATTTTCCTATTGGGTAAGATGTTTTGCTTTATCCTAGTACGTATATATGTGTATTCTTTCCTGTCTTCACTAGTTCAGATGAAAGTGAGGTTCTACTGCCTTTTCCTTGATGTATAAACTTCTAATGCAACACATTTACTTGAGGTGATTTTTAGCAGTCTTCCTCTCATTTTCCCCCTTTGCCAGGGTGTTCCTCTTATTAAGATATTAGGAGATACCCTGTTTTCCAGAGATAAGGGCCAGCAAACAGGCTGTGCCTTGAGCTGAGCTTGCCATAACAACAATGCTTTGTGCTTACCATCCAGATGCTCTCACCCTCTGGCAAAATGTATTGCTTTAACCAACACCAGGTGTTCTTGAGGGATTTATGACTTTCATATTAATCAATAACTATTTAGATTTGTTGGAGTTTCCCTGTTTCCTGAGAGGAAAACCTGAGACGTGAAGCGGCCAACATGCTGCATGCAGCAGAAAGTGATCAATCAAAATCTCCCATGCTAGTAACTGTCAAGTGAACAGAACCAGGTACCCAGGTACTCCAGTTCCCACCGTGCTAATTCTGGTTTTGTATCCTGCTGAATGATCACAATGCTCAATGATTCTAATAACTTAGAGATTGTTTCCACACAACTCAAGAACTGTCCCAAGAAACACCAACCATGGGAACTGTTTACTCAGGACAGTGTTGGGTCCTGCCTTCTTGTGGTTTTCATGTATAAAAGTCCTATCCCTGCCATAACCCATAAGACCTCCTTCTTTGGAAGGTAGACTTCTGCTTACAAGTATTTTCCTCACTTTGAAATTATTCCATTTGATTCCTGACTCTCCTATCTCTAACCTTTGTTTAGCTCCAGTCAGCCACAGGTTAGACTGGTTCTGATCCAGCTGACACTCTTCTCTGTCCTTTTCATTTTATTTTTGAGATCATTAAAACATAGGAGAATCATTCCCAGCCCTCTGTTCCTTCCTCTATGACCAATGGTAATGATAGAGTTCTGGGCAAATACATAATAGGCCTAAGAACAGCCAGCACATATATCGAACTTATTAAGTGCCATGCACTATGTTAAGCACTTTACAATTATTACCTCACTGAATCCTCACAACAATTGTGCTATTATCATCCCCATTTAACAAAGGAGGATGAGGCAAACAGGAGTAAAGTAACTTGTCCACAATCACAGTTAGTAAGCATCTGAGGTTAGATTAGAACTTAGGTTTTTGTAACTTCATGTTTGGATTTGAATTCAGGTCCTCTTACCTTTGGGTCTAGTGTTTCATCTATTGTATCCCTTAGCTATGTCATCACCCCTATAATAATATAAAGTTTAATCTTGTTTAGTCCCTTCTAATTAATTACTTGCTCATGTTTATTCTTTTACGCTTCTCTTGACTTCTGTATTTGTCAAAGTTTCTACTCAATTCTAGTTTTTTCATCAGGAATGCTTAGAAGTCATCTACTTTATTAAAAGCCCATTTCTTCCCCTGTAGAATTATATAATTGCACTCATTTCATACTTCAGTAAGCTAGGTTTCAGCAATATGTAAATCAGTAACTACCAGATGAGCAGGAGGGGAACTAGAGCCCAAAGTGCCAAGATTTGTTGGATTATGGAGAAGGTAAGGGAGTTTCAGAAAAAACATCTACTTCCCTGAATACACTAAAGCCTATGATTGTGTGGATCACACAAAATATGCCAAGTCCTCAAAGAGATGAATATCTTACTTGTCTCCAGAAGAACTAGTTGCCAAGAAGCAACAGTTGGAACCAACACATGGAACAACTGATTGGTTTTAAGATTGGAAAAGGAGTACAACAAGGCTGATTATCGTCACCTTATTTATTTAACTTACATGCAGAGTACATCACGTGAAATGCCAGACTGTATGAATCAAAAGCTGGAATTAAGGTTGCGGAAAAAAAGATCAACAATCTCAGATATGGAGATGATACTACTCTGATGGCAATAAAGTAAAGAGGAATTAAGAAGCCTCTTGATGACAACACAGTGAAAAAGCTGACTTGAAGCTAACTTCAAAAATACTAAGATCTTGGCAACTGGTCTCATCACTTCCTGGCTTGTATTTGTCCTCTGTTCTCAAAGAGGACCTAAATTATATCAGAGAGACGATGACATGAGCTGTAGTTGACTTTGATTTGAGTGAGGCAGAGCTGTGCAAGGTCATCAGCCTCACTTACTCCTCCAGAGCCATCTGGGTCCAGTGGCCAGATATTCATTAGGAAAAAGATGCAATGGGAGACCCTCTCCCTTTTAAGTTAAGGTCATTTTCAGGTTCTCATTTTGAGTGAGGAGAATAGGGCAGCTCTTTGAGAAGTGAGTCAAGAGATGGCCTCTTTAATAACAACAAAAAAATCAAATTGGGAGGGGAAGACCCTCAGGGTTGCTAGCCAAAAGAGAAAGTTACTACTGATATTCACTCAGGGCTAGGAGGGCAAGGACCTATTGTAGGCCAATCTGTGAGCTCCAGAGTGAACTGGGTTTAAAGCTTCGTCTCCAAAAAAGAAATCTAGCCAGTAAACCTTAAGTTAAAGAGGCAGCTTTCAGCCATCAAAATCTACCATCCTTTGGGCAGAATACCCTCAGGTAAGGGGAGGGGAGAGAGAGGGAAAAATGGGGAGAGGAGATCAGAGGAGGGGAAGGGAGAAAATGGGGGGAAGGAATGGGAAGGGAGGGGAGGGAAGAAGAGGGGAGGAGTTTGAGTTTATCTTGGTAGCTGGGACTACTCACAGGTTATATTCCTGTTAAACAGAAGGAAAAGAAATGAGAGCAATGTCAGATTTTATAATTTTGGGCTCAAAGATCACTGCAGACAGTGACTGCAGCAATGACACTTGCTCCTTGGAAGAAAAGCTATGGCAAATTTGGACAGCATACTAGAAAGCAGAGACATCAGTTTGCTGACAAAGGCCATCATAGTTAAGGCTATGGTTTTTCCAGTAGCAATGTATGGCTGTAAGAGTTGGACTATAAGGAAAGCTGAGAGTCAAAGAATCAACACTTTTGAATGGGGCTGCTGGAGAGACTTTTGAGAGTTCCTTAGACACCAAAAAGATCAAATCAGTCAATATTTAAAGAAATTAATTCAGGCTATTCACTGGAAGGTCAAATACTGAAGCTAAAATAGTTAACCATATAATAACAAAATAGGACTAATTGGAAAAGACCCTGATATTGAGAAAAGATGAAGGCAAAGGGAGAAGGTGAAGACAGAGGATGAGATGGACAGATAATGCCATGGAAACAACAAACTAAACTTGCTCAGACTTCAAGAGATAGTGGAAGACAAGACAGTTCACTGCACTAGGGTGCATGGGGTCACAGAGTAGGAACGACTAAAAAACAGCAAAGCAATTAGTTTACTTTTGGTTGTAAGCCTGGATCTTTTACTTCTGGAATATCATACTTCACAATCCTCACTTTTAAAGTGGTAGGGGCTAAATTGTGTGTATGTCGACTTTGGTTCCTTGGTACCTGAATTCTTTTTTTTCTGGATTCTTGCAGTACTTTCTCCTTGACCTGGGAGCTCGAGATTTTGGTTATAATATTCCTGAAAGTTTTCACTTTGTTGTTTTTTTTTTCAGAAGGTGAACAGTGGGTTCTTTCAATTTCTAATTTGGCCTCTGGTTCTAAGTTACCTGAGCAGGTCTCTTTGTTTATGGCTTTCAGGTTCCTGAGTTTTTCTTAAATTATTTGTCCTTCACCTATTTTCCAAGTCACTTGTGTTTACTATGTGGTATTTCACATTTTCTTCTAATTTCCTGGTTTTTAAAATTTGTTTTATTATTTTTGATGTCCTATGGAGTCATTGCCTTCCATTTGGACAATTCTAATTTTCAAAGCTTTTTTAAAAATAAGATTTTGTACCTCTTCTTTTTCCAAGCCATTAATTGTCTTTTCATCTTTCTTCCTTAGCTTTCTTCCCATTTTTTTTTTTAACTGTTTATGTATCAAGGAAGAGGTAATGAAGGAAAGCAGATTGCCCTCATCCCTCCCCACTACCCTTGGTTTTAAAGTAATTTTATATTTTATTTTTATTATATATTAAATTAAGTAATTAACTCAATTAAATTCAATGCTTGAAAATGAAGCCTTTATGTTGCGAAGCTCAATTATTTCTTTTTAAAAAAATAAATACAAAATGGACCAGGTATATACACATACACAGACCATATAAGAAAAATGAACATGCATTATAATCAATATAGTTTGTGTACTTCAGTGTCTACCTACCTAAAGGAGCAGTCTGGTGTGACCCACATACCATGCAATAGTTCCTACTCATTTTTCCTTTCTCACACAAGGAATCAATAAAGTCATCATCATAAAGGAATGCGTCAATGTGAACTATGGGCTCCGGTTGCTGTTTTATCTGAAGAGTGGTTAGAAAAACAAAGTACAAAGAAATATATTTTAATTGAAAAATTGTTTCTTGAAAGATAAGTTCTATTTAATCATGTTTATTGCTATTTTATTTGACCATTTTCTTTCCCAAACGTAGCAAAATATATTATCAAGCAATTTTTTACTTTGATGTGTAAAAACTTAGCAAATTTTAATTTCTATATTAGTAACACTTAAAAGGTATAGGGGCAGCTAGGTGGTACAGTAGATAAAGTGCTGGGCCTAGAGTCAGGAAGACCCAAGTTCAAATCCAACCTTATACAGTTAGTAGCTATGTGACCCTGGATAAGTCATTTAACTCTTATTTGCCTTGGTTTCTTCATCTGTAAAATGGGGATAATAGCACCTTCCTCACAGGGTTGTTGCAAGCATTAAATGAAAGAACTATACAGTGCTTAGTGCAATGCCAGACACATCATAGATGATTAATTAATAAATATTTGTTTCCTTATTTCTTTTCCTTAGAAGTAAAATTCACCTATTATTAAAATAATCTGTCTACAATCAGCTGTTCCTTATAAATACTGGATACCTGATACAGCAGAAAGGTACTCTCCTCATCTCATACAATGGAATATATTACAATTAAAGACTAGTAAAATTAATTATATAAATTTAGTATCAAAATTAGTGCTATCAAATGCTTTCATTCATAAAAAGTTATCTACTACTTTGATTCCTTCCAAAGTCTGATATGAATGAATATATAGTTAACTATACAAAGATTATTGGTTATTGCCTTCCCTCTCTTAACTGTTTCCTAATTATCCTATCTGTATATATTTGCTTGTTTGTTGTCTCCCCCATTAGACTGTGAGCTCCTTGAGGAAAGGAGTTGCCCTTTGTCTCTTTTTGTATTCCCTAGTACTTAGGACAATGCCTGCCACACAGCAGACGCTTAATAAATGTTTAGTGACTGACTGGTAAGAGTTTTGTCCTTTAGTATTTAACATATTAAGAGATGGCAGAGAGCTAATAAAAAGCATCAAGGTACAGGTCTCACTGCTACTGTACCTTCAGATCTGACTCCTATTCTAGATCCACAGCATCCAGTGTCTTTGAAGATAAACTGCAATTTGAGACAAAAGACATTACCTCTCCCTGCTATCTGCTCCTTTCAATACAACTTCCTCATTATCCTCCAGCTTTTCATATGTGATTGCTCCCTACCAACCACTCTATATAAAAGAGCGAATATAATAGAAAATCTGAAGAAAGATATGCTGTATCCCTGTTTTCAACTTATGGTTTACTTTCATTGGCAGTCATTCTCCTTCTATATCGAAACTCTGACAGTGACTAATTATTTGTCACCATCCCTCACCCAAATGGCTTAGGATCTTGAGTATGGAACTATGAATTTATAACTTCTGCCAATGCATTTCAAGTCACAAAGTGATCCATGGTCCATTTAATTTGGTAAGTGTTGTACAAAAGGAAATGTGACAAAATCTGTTAACCAAGTTAAGATAGGAAAAGAATATAAGGAATTCTAAGCCCTACTCTATCACCCTAACTAAAATAAGATTGCACCCCTGAAGGGCAAGGAATAAGAAATAAATGTTATTAATACTGAGTTTAAATCTTGGCTCTGACAGGTATTAGCTACACAAGCACAGGCAAGTCACTTTGAACTCTTTAAGTCTCAGATTTTTATCAATGGTAAAATTGGAATAATATCTGCACTATCTATTTCATAGGGCTGCTATACGGAAAGTGCTTTGTAAAACTATACATTCATATAACTGAAGAATCTGTGATTTTATCAAGTCTTATGACTTAGTAATTAGTCCTAAGTCCTTAATGGTGTCAAATATTGCAAAGGTCAAGTAGGATGAGGACTGAGAAAATGCCATTAGAGTTGATAATTAAAAGAACACTGGTAACTTTGGTGAGAGTAGTTTCAGTTGAATAATGAGGCTGGAAGCCAGATTGCAGTGGATTTAGTAGAGACTGAAAGGCCAGGAAGTAGTGGCATCAGATGAGGAAGGCTTTCTCATGAAGTTTGGGAGAGAAAGGAAAGAGATATATAGGACAACAGCGAGAAGGGATGGTAGTATCCAGTAAGGATTTGCACAGTTGGAGGAGAGTTGGACGAGTTTATATGTGGCAGTGAAGGAACCCTGAGAAAGGGAGAGAATGACGATCTGGGAGCCAAAGGGATGACTGCAGGGGCAATCTACTTAAGAAGACAGAAAAATATGGGATTGTTGGTAGTTTTAGAAAGAAAAAAGGTTCTTCTTCAGCCTGAAGTAAAAAGAGAAAAAGTAATGAATGATGTTAAGGGATTGTGAGAAAAATGTGGGAAAGTGAGAAGTTTACTGCTGACAACAAAATTTCCAATAAGAGTGTAGGAGAAAAAGCAATAGATCTGGTCAGGAGAGTTTTAGGAGAGTGTCACTGATGAGAAGAGGTAGCTTTAAAAGAGAGCAGAAGAGGAGGTTGAACAAGCAGAAATAGATCATGTGACCTCAGGGAGCTAATTTAGAGGCACTGTGGATGAAAGACAAATTTCGTCAATAAAGACCACATTCAATTAACATCTGTTGCTACCTAAACAATGAGAAGCAGGATGGTGCAGCAGAAAGAGAACTAAATTTACAGCTAGAGGGAAGAGGACTTAAACACTTGAGCAAGTCACTCAAGCTTTTTTGGGTCTCATCTTCCCATACTATAAAATACTCAAGGTCTCTTCCAATTATAAATCTATATGCTTCTATGCAATGAAAATAGAAACCACATACTTTGCTTTCAAGCATACCGCTAACATTTAACCAATCCCACCACTTCATATTTATCTATAATTCTTAAGTGGCAATTGAAATAAACAAAAATTTACTTTTTGAATGGCTACTTGCTCCGAGGGAAGCATGGTTTCTAGTGGTAAGCAATTCCGAAGATCTTCTGCAATGTTTTTCAATATAATGTCATTATTATCGTGAATGAATTCATCAAAATCTCCTAAAAAAGAAGCAGAAATATCACTTTTAATCTGCAGGCATAACTGGATTAATGGTTATCATTTTTTATCTTTCATCTGAAAAAATACCATCTATAGACTTTTTTACTTCAATGTTTCCAACTTGGAGTATTAAAAGGAAAGATTTATGTCTAATACCATTTAAAATCCTTTTACAAAATCCCAGTTACTTTAGTTCCTAAAAAAATATAAAATGTATACATAATTCTATTGACCCCATCATAGTTCAACTAATTCAGCCTATTAAATTAAAACATCAAATTGCCAAAGGAATTTTGGCATTCTGGATGAGATAATTCCATCACTTTCTTTCTGGCAAGAATGAGACTCCTATTAGATAGAGAGAGAATGAAAATCATGGACAGGTGACAAACTCCTTTGATTTAGCCATTAAAGTTTAGAGTACAAACACAAGACAGAACTACCAAATGGTTGAGAACTTCCTATCAATCCAGACCACTACATTCTTTCTGGGTCCAAAGGTGAGGAACTACTTGAAATATCCAAGTAAAAGTTTGAATGATTTAATGAAACTATTTGGGCAAAGATACACCAGGATTAAGTCTCATCAGTCAGTTACACTGGCTTTCAGCATTCCAAATATAGTATAAAGCAGGCTCATTCAACCAACTCTGCACTATTCAGGATAGCAGTGAGGGCTGAACAACCCAATTTCCTTTTATTGTCTACTCTATTGGTTGCACAGAGTAAGAGGTGTTCAGAACATTTTTGTATGTATTATTTATCTTCATTTGGCTATAAAAAACAAAGAGGTGGAGGAGCCCATCTCATTGTCCTAGAGATGTTTCCTATATCAGATATTAAACTTATATAAGAGGGCACTGGAAGTATGCAGATTGAGCTATGGACCTCATGAAGACAAACCAATGATCACTGAAATAAATGTTTATTCTGCTAAAATATAAGCAAACTCTATCTAAGCATTTCTATGGTCTACTAGTTTGGTAACCTTGCTCAAAAAGGAAATAGGTTTAATTTGTAATGACTTGATCATAACAAATCCATGGGAACTAGGGGCATGAGTTTCATGTCCATCCTGCTCCCCACACTCACTACTCTGTCCTCCTCAGTTAGAGGGAAGTAGGGTTTGGGAAAGGAGCACTGGGACTAAGGAGGTGGGTGTTTCTGAGCTGATTTGAAATTTGAAGGATAGTTTTTTGAGATTATGATAAAGGTCAAGTGAGCAGCCAGGTAGAAAATGATGCAACCACTGCTTCCATCTTGACAGTTTCAAACCATTTCTTTAATGATCTGTTCCAGAAATAGGAGATGGAACTTGATATAGAGTGACGTGAGCAAAATCAGGTGAATAATTTATAATGTAAGGTGGATGGACTGAGTCAGTTACATTGCAATTTGTGTAGTGGTAACAAATGTGGAGAGGGGAAAACTATGAAAGACCTCAGAACTTTCATCAAAGTAGAGCTTCTCTCCACCAGAAGACCTACTTTGATGAAGTATATTTTCCACCTCCTGATTAAGAGGTAATAGACCTTTGGCACTAGCGTATACAAAAAGAGATACATTTTTGGTTGTGACCACTATATGGATTCATTTTGCTTGGTTGTCCATATTTGTTATAAGGGCTTCCTCCCCACCTTCAAGTTTTTAATTGGGGGATGGAAAAGAGAGTTAGGGTAGGAAAGGGTAGGTAGGAGTGTTAATGCCCCCAAAAAAGCCACTGAAACATTTTTTCAAACGCAAAAGGGAGAGTAGAGAGAGGTACAAAAGATGCACAAACATGCAGGACAGTTTTTAAAGTAATTAGTTTCATTTACTACCTAATTTTTTTTTTAAAGGCAAGCAATAATGAATGACGAGTTATGACTCTGAGAGGTTTAAAAAGGAAATACACCTCTCTTTTTGCATTCTACTCTGAATATGGAAAAATCCTCATGCTTTTTTTTAAGTTCAGAGTAAAAAAAAATAAAAGACAATACAGTAAATAGCAGTACTTTGCAGGGCAGTAGGTGGTGGATGTGAGGACAGAGAAGAAGGAAGCCCTAGTGTCCCCCAACCCTAACCCTTGCTCTAGGGCAAGGCTAAAATAAGGCACTCATTCATTAGATCAACTGAAAACAGGACCTTGGTTCCCTAAATGACTCCTCTTTTGAATCTAACTTAGTCTTCAGAGCTTCTGGATTTTTATTCTTTTCCTCCCATCTGTTACTGATAGAGCTTCCAAATCTTAAAGACAGATTTTTTTTAAGCATATATAAAATCTAACCACACAATAAACAAAATTGCCCTGCTCTTGACTGATTTATTAGCAATCCCTGGATTCTAGCAACGATAACTTTCCAATTTTTCAAAACTTCTGGGCATTTTTCTTGTACTCTTTCCCTCAATAAGATCTGTTTGGACTTTTAAATTTATCATGTTTTTCTGAGAGAACTATAATTCTTAAATACAAGAGTCTTCCTGAGCTCCCTTTCTGTTGTTTGTGCATTATGTCTCCTCTTTTCCAGGCTAAACATTGCTAATTCAATTATTTCATTTCAAGTCCAATTCCTAAGTGAAATGAGGCCCACAAAGATTAAGTGACTTGCCTAAGACCACACGCGGGAATTGGAGTTTGAATTCAGGTACAATTTCTATCTAGTGGCCTTATTTTCATTTTTAAGATGACAAAGTAAAGGTCAGACAAGCCACAGTGACTTACTCAACTTCAACTAGTAAGCTAGGATCTGAGTCCTTCTCTTTGCTGATTCCAAGCCCATCACCCTTTCTACTACACCTTATATACACAGATTAACCACATGTGGAGGAGGCCACTCTCATCTACTAAGGCTGTAAGAATTCCCCCAGTATCTCCACTGTTACCCCTAATCAGGAAGCTGAAGTAAATCTTGTAGCTACAATGCCTACCATGAGTGGGGGGGGGGGGGGGAGGTCCTGCTGCTTGAGGCCACGTGACTGAGCTCAGAACAAATCCTTTAAGGGAATTTGTTCTGTGAAGCTTGGGTTCAGTCAAAGGCCCGAACTTGAAGACCTAGAGTGACAACTTGCACGTCCTCTCCTCTGCACTTATTCCATGTTCCTTTTCTTTATGCTGATAGTACACTTTTTTTGCACAAAGTATTAAAGTACCGCATTAAGGGTGTGCAGAACTGATGACAGACAAAAAGGAAGTGCGGGCACAAGGAGTTCGAGGGGCTCATCCAAGGGAAGTGGGAAAAGCTATAAACCGAATCCAGAGTATTTTTCCGGAGTTCGGGCTCGGGCCTCCAGCTATGAGCCGGCACGGCCGGTACAGCCCCTCTCTCAGGGCCGAGGAGGAGGAGGGGCGCCGCCAGGCCCTCGGGGACGCACTTTATCTGAGGATCCTCAAGGGGCAAGACGCTAACAGGCCCCGGCCCCAACCGCTCAAGTGTGTCCTCTTACGTGTGCTTCGCATCCAGTCTAGAAGCGCAGGAAGGTCCCCGGGAGACACGGCTCCGAGAAGCGCCAACACCGAGCGCTGAGCAGACGCCAAGTCCATCTCCTGCCCCTGCAAAGCCACTAGCCTGGAAGTCTGAGGGAGCCGGGTTGGCGGCGAGAGCGCGACGCGACAGGAAAAGGCGGGGCCTCGCCGGATGTCGCCCCGCCCCCTCATCCCCGCCGGAACCCCGCCCCGCGGCTTGTAAAGTGGGCTTCCCCCGGGCCCCAGAGTCTCCGCCCCGGAGACTTCAGCCACGGCTGCTGCCAACGTGTTAGCTCCAGGACGGGACTTAGCCCGTCTTTTCTATATTTCTTTCCATCTTTTGGGAGGCCTCGAGGTTTTGCTCATTCGCCGCCTTCAGTGATCCGGTGAATTCCTCCCCGGCCTTCCATTTATATAGAAAGAGACCGTCATCTTCTTTAGAAGCCGGTAAACGATCCAGATCCTTCCACGGAAGGTAAACATTCCAGATCTCTTCCAAGACCTGCCCCGAAGAGGGGGGAAAGACGGGAGAGACAGTGTTACCCCGGCAGCGGAAGTAAACCCTCTACCGGAAGGGGGGGTGTTACAGGGAGTGATGACGTTTCTTCGTTAGCCGGAAGGTTCGGTGGTGGTTGTTCCAGCTGGTCCGGCCTGAGTGGGTTCTAGTCGGAGGGGCGGAGGGTCTCGTTCACACATTCGCTGTCGGGAAGTTAGGTGCTTGTTGTTCCGTTTCTGCCCGTTCCTCTCTCCGAGTATCTCCTCTTCCCGGGCGGAGCGGGACGACTCCGGAGGCTGTGGCGTTCTCTCTGCCCATCCAGGTCAGTGTCGGTTCTTCTCGTTCCTCTGACCACTGAAGGGAGGCCTGGGAAACGAAAGGAGCCCGGCATCCACTAGCCAGAGCTTGGATTGGCGACACTATGGAGGATGGAAGGATTGAGGCTGGAACTCAGCAATCAGTCTGTCATTCACCCACAAGCATTTATTAAGCATCCACCACGTATCAGGTGCTGGGCCAGGTATTGGCAGTAGAAAGCTATAAACTGGAACAGTTCCTGCTCTTAAGAAGTTTAGAGTTCCGGAGGGTGAGGGGAGGAGTGTAACCAATGTACATCGAAAAAAATATGTATATGTAATATATGTGTCCACGTATGTAAATGTACACGTGTACCTGTATATGCACATATATTTCTAAGTATGTTATTGTAAGTTTCAGGAGGAAGACATGTCTAATATAGAGTGACATGAGGATTGTCAAAGGAATTGGACTGACGTGGATACATATGAGAAAAGGGAGATTGTTAAGAGAGTTTTTGGTCTAGGCAGCTAATGACTTGGAATCACAGGGATTCTGGGTATAGAGCAATAGGTTGTTATTTTCTTCAAAGAAACAATGGTGATGTTTCGCCCCAGGCACCAGATTTGCTTCAGCTTCACATCTTATCTAGCCATGCACCTTGGCTGCTTCACCTTCTGTTTTCCTCCCAGCTTCCCAGAACAGAACTCCCTTTTCTAGTTATGTCTTCTTTTTCTGTGTGGTGTTCTTATGTTAGAATATAAGCTCCTTGAAACCAAAGCCTGTCCATTTAAAAAAAAAAAAAGTTTTTGTATTCCTAGTGCCTGGTAGTAGTAGACGCTTAATAAATTCTTTCTTTCATTCACAGTCACTCAAAGGAGATTAACAATCATTCAGACATTCAATAAGCATTTATTAAGGACCTACTAGGTCTAGGCCCTGAGTGTACAAGGGAAAAAAGGACTCCTATTCTTATAAGTTACTTATATTTAATAGGTAAAAATGACCTGTACTTTAGGGAGGTTCAGAAACACTTACCTACTGTGAGAAAGGCCTCTTGTAGGAGCCTTGAAGGAAGATAGGGATTCCAAGAGGTAGAGGTAAGAAGGGAGATCATTGCAGGCATAGGGGACAGCATCTGCAGAGTCAGAAGAGGCAGGAGATGGAATGTGGTGAGCAGCCAGTAGGGTAGTTTGGATGGAATATAGGGAGAAGTTGTGTGAAATCAGTTAAGAAAAATGGGAAAAAACTCAATTTTTTTAAAAGTTTGTTTTGGTTTTTTACATCACACACTTCTTGGTATATCCCTTCTCTTTTCTGAGAGGCCAGTGGTTCTTATATAGCATATGGTAGTTCTTATATAACAATGAATTTTTTGAAAAGTTTTTTTAAAAACATTTCAGCAAAATTAACCACATAAAGAATCTGACATATAGAGGAGGACCCAATAGTTTACCACCTCTGCAAAGCTTGGTCATTATCATTTCACATCATTCAGCTTTGATTGTTATTATAGTCATGGTGTATAATAGTTTCCTGGTCTGTCAGCTTCAGTTTGCATCAGTCTTCCCATATTTCTCTATTTCATAGTTACCATTTTTTATAGCATAGTAATATTTCATTACGTTGCTATACCACAGTTTGCTTAGCCATTTCCCATTTGAAGGGCTTCCACTTTGTTTCTAATTCTTTCATACTGCAGAAATAATATTCTTTGGTGTGTACAGATAGGACCTTTCTTTTTGTTGTTAACCTCCTTGGGTATAGTGGGATCTGGGTCACAAGGTAAAGCACTGTAGTCACTTTCTTCACATAATTCCATATTACTTTGCTTAACAGTTGTATTAATTCATGTGCCTATCTTTCCACAAACCCTCCAACACTGACTTACCACCCTTTATCACCCTTGACAATTTGGTGACACTTCAGAGTTATTTTGATTTGTGTTTGTCTTAGTAGTTATTTTGAGCAGTTTTATGTGTAATGGTTTGCTTTTCATTTGAGAATTGTTCATTCATGTCCTTTGTACAGTTATCCATTGGGGAATAGTTTTTATTGATGTTAGATTCCTAAATATCCTGAATATCTGATCTCTACCAAAGATAATTAATGCAAAGACTATTTCCCCAATCAGCCACCTAACTTCTTAGCCTGGTTATGTTAATTTTGTTTTTTCAAAAGCTTTATAATTTTATACATTTGAAATAAGCCATTTCATCCTTTGTGATTGCTCTTATCCATTGTTTAAAGAGTTCTCCCTCTAGCTATAGCTGGCAAAGGTACATTATCTGGTTTTCTTCCTCATTTTTTTTCCTGTGGTAACTTTTAATATTCAAATCATGTATCCATTTTAGGATTATTATAGTACATGGTATATAAGATGTTTACACCTAATCTGTGCTGAATTGCTTTCTAATTTTTTCAGCAATATTTGTCCAATAGGAAAGTCTTGTGAGGTATGTAAAATAGCACGCAGGCAGCTATAATTTAGGGGCATTGAGCCGCTGAAGATTCTTGAACATGGCATGTTATATTCAGACTCCTATTTTAAGAATATCCATTTTGACAGCCTTGGGGAGGATAGGTTAGAGAGGAGGGTGGCTGCAGTCATAGGCTGTTGCTATAGTCTAGGTAAGAGGTGATAAAGGCCTGAATTAGGGTGGTAGCCATGTGGCTAGAGAGAAGACATGTAATCCTTAGAATTCTTCAAAACTCAACTCAGGTCCCATTTTTTTATTCCTCTGACAGCCAGTTACATCCTCTACTAAAATTAACCTGTGTTTATTTAATATACATATATATGTACATTATGTACATACTATCTTTCTTTTTTTTTTAGTTTTCCTTACCTGTTTTTTGTTAGTATTTTCTCTTTTTTACTACCGAAACTTAAATACACAAAAAAGAAAAACAAACGTAAATTTAAGTATTGAAACTCAAATATAAAATAAGAAAGCATGTCATGTGCACATTAGAATGTAAGAAAGAATTCAAAATATACAGCAATAAATTTCCATTTCAAGAAAGCCTATACAATAAATACTGTGTTGTGTTGAGAGCTGTCCATCTTTTCTTTGCTTCCTTGTAAGTTTACTTTTGTTCTCTGCTGTGTACTTTTTACCTTCTTTTTTCCCCTCTTCCTCCTCCTCTTCCCCTCAAAAGCTACAGCTAATTAAGAATGTATTTATATATGGATATAAATATGTGCATACACATGTACCTAAACACACATACATACATAAATACATAGACATACTTTCCCTAACAAATTCTACTTATCTTTAATATTTGTGTATGTTTCTTATTTTCTATCCCTCCTAACTCCTCTACTTCTACCCACTACCTTGCCCTCCTATTACTTAATCTATCCCGACCCCCAAGAATCCTTCCCTTATACTCCCATTCCCATAAATCTAAACATTCTTCTATACGCCCCTTTGACCTGTTCCCTCACCCTCCCCTCTAGAGATCCCTCCCTCATCCTCTTCCCCCCTTCCTATGTCTTTGGTTTTTTATTTTTTTCTGAATTGAGAAGACTTTTATACTCTTGTAGATATATATGTATTGTTCCCTCTTAAATCCATACCCCATGAAAGTAAGTTTTCAAAACTAGCAGCCCATCTAATTCTTCTGTGTCTATTCTTCCTCTCTCACCTCATTTGTATAAGATAATTATTGTTTTTATCTGTTCGTAGAGTCCCAGGGGTGGGGAACTTGCAGCCTCAAGTCCACATATTGGCCCTCTAGGTCCTCAGTTGTAGCCCTTTCACTGAATCCAGCTTTCACAAAACAAATCCCCTTCCTAAGATTTATTCTGTATAATTTGGACTGAGTCAAAAGGTCATAACCAAGGATCTGGAAGGCCAGAGGTTCCCCACCCCTGTCCTAGATAGTTTTACTTTTTAAAGTCATATCATACACAGGTCTACCCCAGTCTTATGAATTACCCTCCTACTAATAACAATTTTAGGCATATGTTTTACATTTTATATACATAAAAGGTAAACAATCTGTCCTTATTGAGTCCCTTGTAATTAGTCTTTGGTATCTACCTTATATTTCTCTTGACTCTTGTGTGTCAAATTTTCTATTAAGTTCAGATTTGGTTTATTTTTTTTAACAAAATCCTAAAAGTCTGACAGTTCATTAAATATCCATTTTTTTTCCCATTCAGGATTATGCTTAGCTTTTGCTGGGTATGATATTTTTGGCCAGAACCCCAGTTCTTTTGCTCTTTGATAGTGTTCCAAGACCTGAGGTCTTTCAGTGCCTCTGCTGCCAGTTCTTGTGTGTTTCTAATTCTGGCACTGTCATATTTAAATTGGTTTTGTTTTGTTTTGTTTTTTGCTGCTTATAATATTTTATCCTTGAGCTGGGGGTTTTGGAACTTGACTAAAATATTCCTGTGGGTTTTCCTCATAGGATCTCTTTGAGGTGGTGATTGGGGATTTTTTTCTATTTCTACTTGCCCATCTTGTTCTAATGGTTCAGGACAATTTTCTTTAATTACTTTTTTGTTTTGTTGTATCAAGATTCTTTTTTTGATGATAGTTTTCAGGTAGTCAAATTATTCTTATGTTTTCTCTTCTTGATCTGTTCTCCAGATCAGGTTTTTCATTCTTTACATTATTTCTTGTTCTCTTATAACTTCACTGGCCTCCCCTTCCTAATTCTGATTTTCAAGGAGTTATTTTCTTCCTTAAGATTCTGGATCTAATTGGTTGGCTTTCTTTTCACAATCACAATCAGAAATTGTTTTTATTGGACTTTTTTTTTGTTGTTTGTTTTTAGTCTTTCCTCAGTCTCTCTCATTTGATCTATCCAGATCCAGAAAGAATAAGGGAAAGGGACCCACTTTAGGAATTCTAAGTTTCATATAGATGGTGATGCTTGAGCTGTATCTTGAATGAAGAGAAAGGTTCAGTGAGTTAGGGAAAGGAGGGTCTGAATTCTAACATGGTATCAAGATAAGAAAATGGGAGTATGAAGAATAGAGAGAAGACTAGATTGCAGAATTTAGGACGGCAAGCAATGTCCAGTAAGGCTGGAAAGATAAGTAAAATCATTTTGTCAACTAAATAGGATGGATTGGAGTGGGGAGACACTTAGGAGACTGTTGTAATAATCTGGACAAGACATGAAGGCCAGAATTTAAATGATGGCTATGTGAATGGAAAAAAGAGGTTAGATACTAGAGTGTCGTGGACATAGAAATGATAATGAGCATAGTCACGTTTTTCAAGGAGTTTGACTGTGTAGCAGTAGGACAAATAGTTTGAGGAGATGGTAGAATTTTGAATACAGAAAAATAAATGAATATTATGACACAGATTAGGCAATATATTGTGATAGATCATGTATATTGAACAGGAGCAACAGATAGACAGTTAGCCAAGTCTAGAATTGTAAAGGAGGAAGGGATCAGGTTGAATTTTACTTAGATATTTCTGTAGCCTTTCCGTTGAGCTTTGGGCAGGGTCCTGTGTAAAGCACAAATCTTAGTTAGATAGGTCCTTGAGTCTTTGGGGTTCATTTAATCTGTTCTTCTAAGTAACTCTGGCTCAAACTCCTCCTCCCCCTTTTTAAAACACCAGTGTTTTTCTGTTGAAGTTATATGCCTGCAAATCAGGGAGCACCAGTCACCAAAGAATCAAAATTGCCAGTGCTATGCATTTTTAAAGGGGAATGGAGAGAAATATGGTGACAATAAAAGGGCTGTAGCAAAGAAAATTTGCACACAAGCAGTGACAAAGTTTTTTAACTAAGAAGTGTATGACTTAATAAAGGAAATGAGCCAGTCATACGTCAAGAGCAACATGCATCAGACTGGTAATTACAGAATGCTAAGAGGTCTAGAAGAATACCTCTGGCATGTTGAGTATATTCTTTATGAAGGATATTTAAGAATCACATAATATAACAAGGCATTGATGGGTTGTAGGCAGTGTTCCTGGAGAGAATTCTCAGAATGATAGGATCTGGCACCCATTGAAGAATAAACATAGAGAATAGCAACAGATAACAGATGCCATGAATATATGAATATATGCTTATTTTTCCTCTGTATTTTTCTCCATTCTTCAATACTTTCTTTTATATCCTTCTGTACCTTAAACTTGCCAGTAACACCTTAAATTGTTTACTAGCCTTTAGAACTAAATATTGTTAATTCCTGATTTGGAAATTGACTTCCATGTTATAGCATATGCTATAAAAAATCATATGCTCCAAATTATGCTTGTCAATCAGTGATTATCAGGTGAATGGACTGCATAGTTAGCATGTGATTTTCTTGTACAGTGATACATTTTTATAATGTTGGGGTCCAGCTTTTTAAGGCTCATAATATATAGACTTTTGTTTTTGTTTATTTTTCCCCAGTTACATGTAAAAACAATTTTTAACATTCCTTTTTAAAACTTTGAGTTCACATTTTCTCCCTTCTTCCTTCCCCTCACTGAGAAGGCAAGCAGTTCAAGATAGGTTATTACATGGATAGTCAGGCAAAACATTTCGATAATAGTCATGTTGTGAAAGAAAGTATAGACCACAAAAAACCCCCCAAAAACCTCAAGATAAAGTAAAAAGAGTATGCTTCAATCTGTATTCAGACACCATCAGTTCTTTCTCTGGGGATGGATAGCATTTTTCATCATAAGAACTTTAGAGTTATCTTAGATTGTTGTATTGCTGAGAATATTAAGTCATTCACAACTTACCATTTTACAAGATTGCTGCTACTTTGTACATAGTACTCTTCATTTTGCATTAGCTTATGTCTTTCCAAGTTTTTCTGAGAGAATCCCACTCATCATTTCTTATTGCACAATAATATTCCATCATAATCACATACCACAATCTGATCAGGCATAACTAAATTGATAGGCATCCCCTCAATTGCCAGTTCTTTTCCCCCAGAAAAGAACTGCTATAAATATTTTTGTACATAAAAGTCCTTTTTCTTTTTGTTTTTTTTTTTTAATCTCTTTTGGGATACAGACTTAAGTGTGGTATTGCTAGGTCAAAGGGTATGTATGGTTTTATTGCCCTTTGGGCATAGTTCCAAATTGCTCTACAGAATGGTTGAATCAGTTCACAACTCCACCAGCAGTGCATTAATGTCTCATTTTTCCCACATCCCCTCCATTTTTTGTCATTTTCCTTTTCTGTCCTGTTAGCCAATCTAATAGATATGAGGTAGTACCTTAAAATTGTTTTAATTTGCATTTCTCCAATCAGTAGTGAGTTAGAGCATTTTTTCATGTGGCTATAGATAACTTTAATTACTTCATCTGAAAAATTGTTCATTTCTTTGCATCATTTATTAATTGCAAAATGGCTCTTATTTGTATAAATATGACTCAGTTCTCCACGTTTGAGAAATGAGGCCTTTATCAGAGAAACTTGCTTCAAAAAATTTTTTTCAGAGTTACTATTGCTAACTGTATTTCCCTCTATACTATTTCCTCCATTTATTCTATTCTCTCTCTCCTTTCATCCTCTTCCTCCTCAAAAGTCTTTTGCTTCTGTCTACCCCCTTCCCCACTCTGCCCTTCTGTAGAACTAATGTGATATTCAAAGCACCTATGGCAGCTATGAATATGACTGTGCAATTTTGAATTGCAAAATATAACAAACTCTCCACATGGCAGACAGAACCAAAACATTTAAACACCAGAAAGCCAAATCCCAATACCAGAAAGCCAAATCCATCATAACAACAATCTGTACACAGTAGCAATGCAGGGGGTCCCATCATTCCCAAGCCTTGCTCCTGCTAGGGCTTTCTCACAAAGGAACACTCCCTGCTTGCTGCCTGGTTCCTCTTTCTCCCTCAACTCTGACTGCTTTGACCAACTTTCTCTCAGCTCTGCCCCACCCTCCCTGCTCCACCCATTTTGCAAGCTCCTCCTACCACAGACTCATGTGACTCACACTTCCATGTGACTCAGGCAGGTCACATGGGCCTATTAATGTTTGGGAAAGATATTTCCATTATGCAAAAATACATTAACAATACACCTTCCTACTTTCCTGTAAAGTTAGATTTCTATACCCAGTTGTGTCTGTTATTCCCTCTTTGAGCGAAGTCCGATGACAATAAGGTTCACTCATTTCCCCCCACCTTCATCTCCATTGTGAAATCTTTTTCTTGCCTCTTTAATCTGAGATAATTTACTCCATTCTACTCTTTCTTCCAGTACATTCCACTCTCATCCCTTAATTTTATTTTTTTAGATATTATCCCTTCATATCCAACTCTCATACCTGTGCATTCTGTCTATATGTACTCTTTCTAACTGCCCTAATAATGAGAAAGTTCTTAGGAATTAAAAGTATCATCTTACCACGTACGAATGTTTGGGAGAGAGCTCACCAACTTTGCTGCACCATCGTGGCTCCATCTTCTATATAGTATTTTTGTCTCTGTAGTTATATAAATTTTGTTGTACTTTGAGGAAGAGAATACAAAATTTTTCTGATTTTGTTAGTATAATTCTATTATATGAATAGTATATGCTTCTAAATTTTGAGAATGAACTTGTTTTTTTTAAGAAGCAAAAAGTATTTTCAGCCTACAGACTATCTACAGCAGGGGTTTTAAAGCTTTTTTTATGTCATGGGCCCCTTTGGCAGTCTGGTGAAGTCTATGAACCCCTTCTGAGAGAGATTTAAAAAAAAAAAATTTTATTATCAATAAATTATTAATTTTTTAAAAAAATTTTTGAGTTTCAAATTCTCTCCCGCCCACCTCTTAAGAAGGCATGCAATATATCAGTTATACATGTGAAGTCATCCAAAACATATTTCTATATTAGCCATCCCACAAGTAAATAAAAAAAAAAAGAAAGAAAGAAGAAAGCAAGAAACATTTAAAAAGTGAAAAAAGTAGGCTTTAATTTGCACTCAAAGTGAAGATAGAATTTTTCATTGTGAATTCTTTGGAATTTTCTTGGATTATCCTGTTGATCAGAGTAGTTAAGTCTGTCACATTTCATCATTATTACAATATTACTGCTACTATGTACAGTATTCTTCAGGTTCTGCTCACTGCACTTTGCCTCAGTTTACATGTCTTCTCGGATTATTCTAAAACCATCCTGCTCATCACTTATTACAATACAGTAGTATTCTATCACAATCATATGCCACAATTTGTTCAGCCATTCCCTCATTGATGGGCATCTCCTCAGTTTTTATTTCTTTGCTATAAATCTTTATACATACAAGTCCTTTTCCCTCTGATTTCTTTGGGCTATAGTAGAGTAATGTTTTTAAGCAAAATACATTGTTTTACAAAAACAACCAGTTATACTGAAGTACAGATATAAAAATATTAAAGAAATTCACATGCCCCTGGATAAAAACCCCTGATTGCAGGGACATGTGAGGTAACTAGGGTAGAGCAGTGACACAAAATTCAAGAGAGACCAGAATATCCAGGAGGATGCTTTATCAGAAACGAAAAAGAGACTAAGCAAAATTAAGTCTAAGAAAAATCTTTTCATGTTCAGCAATTAGGGGATTTTTAGGGTCAAAGATTTTAGAGCTGAAAGAGACCTCAGGTCTCTTTAATTTGAACAGTTTTCACTGAACTCTTTCATTTAACAGATGAGGAATCTAGAGGGTCAAGGGGGGTTAAATGACTTACTCAAGTTCACATAGTAAAAATTGTAATGGAATTTGAAGCCAGTGCTCAGTAGACATTTTTTAAAGCATCAGCAGTTTGGTAGACAATGGGGATACAGACAAAAATGGTACACTGCCCACCTTCATGGGCCTTAAACTCTGCTGGGCATAAACTATGGAGCAAATAATTTTACTTGAGTAAGGTCTAGAAGCTAGACATAAGTGAATGGTGAACAAATCGGAAGTGCTGAGTTTTAAGATGGTGTTTGCTCAAAGTTTGACTGCCAAAGGGAAGAGGGATATAGGAGGATAGCTTCAGGTGATGGCAGGCTTGATTGAAAGGTTTTTTAAAAATTGTTTTTAAGGATGGGGGTGGGGGAAGCAGAGCACAAAGAAACCTGCCCCTGTTTGTATGCAATATATAAAAAAAAGATGGAAGATTAAGTGATGAAAGAAGCAAGTTCTTGGAATAGATATCAAAACACAAGTGGAATTGTTTAAGTAGAGGAGTAACATGGTCAGATCTGCTCATTAAGAAATCACTTTGTCAGCTGTATGGAGCACAGTTTGGAGTAGGGAGAAATTTGAGGCACAGAGACCAAACTTGGAGTCTCTTGCAGTAATCTAGGAGAGAGGCGATGAGGAAAAGAGTCTCCAAAAAGGAGTTGTATTTGCATTTGTAGCATACAATAAGAAATAATGACAACAATGATAATATATATTTGATCCATGACAGTATCAACTTCTACAGGTATCCTTTATCAGTAGCAACTGAAACCATGACATTGATTGCAGTAGTCAGAACAAGACAGTGACTGACCCAAGACAATTTAACTCCTTTAGAATATAGAACGATCTGTTTATGACATGATTTCTAAGGTAGCTAATTATGGTGTCACAGATAGCATTGTGACAAGGTAACTAGGGAAGAAATCTCTACCATTTACTTGCCAGCAGAGTAGTTACATAAACAATAATAGTTTAGTAAGAGTTGGATAAGTAACAATGTTTCATTCATTTCCTGTGAAGTAGCTACTCTCTCAAGTATTATAACTTCACAGTAAGTAGATCTTTTAAACTGTGTGACCTTTGGGAAAGTCAGTTAACCTCTCCAGGCCTCAGTATCCTCATCTTTAAAATGGTGGAGTTGGATTGAACCAATAAGCTCCCTTACCAAGTCTAGGTCTATGATCCTCTTATTCGGAATTAATTCAGTGGAGTGTGCTTGCTTTGTCTTTGTATACCCAACTCCTAGCACAGTGTCTGGCACATAGAAAGTATTTTATAAAATGCTTGTTTTATCTTTTTAAATGCCTCTTGTCTAGATTATTTTATTCATTCTGTCCCAGAGGTGCTTTTTCTTTTCTTTTCTTTATATTTTTTCTTATTCTTGTTTACTCTACCAGAATACTTTTTTCTCTTTCACCTTAAGAGGGCAAATTTCTAACTAGCTATTCAGGAAGATTTCCTATAAAAATTTCTGGGAAAACTGGAAGTTAGGTTTAGAACAGCATCTTAGAACAAAATAATATGCTACTACAATAAGCTCAAATGATAACAATAGCAGACCATAACAAGTTCAAAATGGATATGACCTGAATATTAAAGGTTAAAGTACAAAAGAAAAATGAGAAGAGTATTACCAAAACGTCCAGTTAACTTTTTATAGGAGTGGATAGAAGAATTCTTAACCAAACAGATAATAGAGGCAGTCAGAAGAATAATTTTGATTACATGAAATTGAAAAGCTTTTGCTCAAGAAAATTAACACAACTAGTACAAGAAGTAAAGAAATCAATTGTAGGGGGGAAGTCTTTGCATCAAAAATGCCTCGTAACCTTCTGATTGGGATTGATTGGATCTGTGATTTTATTGTTATGTGAAATTCAGAAGAACCTCCCTCTACTACCTTCTCTGCAACTTAGATCCCCAGTATTTAGGAAATTAACATTAAAAGTTGTTCCCTAACAACTTTGGTCAAAGGATATGAACAGATAGTTCTCAAAAGAACCATAAAATATTAGCAACCTTCTGGGAAATTGCTTCAAATAATTACTGATAAGAGAAATTCAAATAAAATCAACTTTGAGAATTTGCTTCACCTCCCCCACCCCTGAAAATTGTCAAAGATGACAAAAGATGGGGATAGGATTGAAAAGATTGTGGCAGAAGGAAGCATACTTGGTGAAGCTATGAATTGATCTAACCATTTTGGAAATTTGGAATTATGTGAAGAAAGTGATTACAGTGAGTGGCCAAAAAAAGGTCCCATCTTCATACAGTACATCAAAGTATTAATAGTAAGACTTTTGTTGTAGCAAAAAACAAGAAACAAAATTAAAGTTCATTAGTTGATAAATGTCTAAAAAAAATTGTGGTACATGATGTAATGAATTATTGTATTAAGAAATGATTATGCATAATAACACAGAGAGACATATTAACTGATGCAGAGTGAAGTGAGGAGAACCAGGAAAAAAAGAATGCACACTTAATACAATATTGTAAATGGAAATACCAATACATCAATCAAAATTGAATGCTATGAAACAATGAAGGCCAGGCTTGATCCCAAAGAAGAGACAGGCAAAATTATCTTCCTGCTTTATTTGCAAAGACTATGGGTGTGGTTCGTTTCATATAATGTCAGGCGTTTTTGATATGCCAGGGTTAGTTTTGTCCAATTTATTTTCTTTGTTATATCTTAGTTAACTAGTGACATATCTGGCTGTATGTGAGGGTAAAGAGATACAATGGGAAATATAGGCAAAGTAATATCAAAAGATGTCAAGAATTTATTTTTTTAAAAACCATCTCCACAGGCAAAGACAGAGACTTAAGGATAATTTCTAAAGAAACAAAAGCTTATTTCATAATGACCTTGTCCACTGCTCACTGACTGTTAATTTTTCTTTTAAAATTAGCCTAGTATGAAATCACTTCTTATCCCATTAGAGGAACAATAAGGCTTGGTGGGTTTTGTTTTTCCTCTGAAGGGTAATTTAGAATCAGATAGTTAGAGTGCAAAGAGACTTTTAGATATCTTCAGATTTAGTAGGTATAGATAGTGTATCTAGCTGGCAGATAGAATAAATAAGGGAATGCATCTATTAAATTTTTGTTGTTTAGAAGTATTTATAATTAGTTTGTATAAGGCTTTGCAGTAGAAACTGTGGGAGAGCTGGGCCTAGGACCCAGGTCTTCTGATTTCCCAGCCAGGACTTTTGCTACAATACCAGGCTTCCTTTTAAACCCTGAGACCTATGTCCTTTGTCTTTGTGGTTGAAGCCACTGAGTTGTTTTCTCTGTGACTTTTCTCTAAGGAAGGAGACCTTGGAGCACTGTCAGGGGCCTTATCTTCTGGTGCCTCACTTCCATGTACTGTACTTGGATGATAGAACAGTAATAACACAGTCCCTGTTTAGAATGTCATACTTTGTCATCAGTCTTTTTCAAAATGTTTCCTATTTATTTTGTCTTTGCAAAAAACATTGTGAGTGAGTAAGACAGACAGTAGGAAGGGACCTGGTTTCTGGTTTTGATTGCTTTGCCGCTAACTTGCTATATAAACATGGTCAATCCACTCCTTTTCTTTGGGCTTTCAGATTCCCCATCTGTCTAATGAAGGGTTTGTACCTCAATTTTGTAGGTGTTTTAACATCCTTTTTCAACTCACAGTTTACCTTCATAGATATCATAATAATCTCCCTTTAATAATTTAAGCCCTCAAAATCTGACTTGTCCAAAATCTTAGTTAACTAGTGACATACTTGGGACTTGAAAGAGCACAATCCTTATCTTAAGAACACTGGCAAAAAAACCAAAACAAAACAGGAAAGTCCTGGGCAGGAAAAGCTAACAAGAGTCAAGAGATGTCATACTGGGCAACTGTTTCTTTTTGGGCAAGAGTGTGTGTGCGTTGAGGAAGAATTTCTGAGAAATAAGGAAAAGAGTTGACCATTTAAATGCCTATTAGATAAGGTACCATTAACCTTGAAAGATCAGAATTTTAAAATAGCTTGAAGGCCCAAGGTACATCAGTTTTCAGAGTGCTTTTTTCTTTTTGTTCATACAGCAAAGAAAATAGAGTAGGATGAAAATTTTTATTTCAGAGTAAAGTTATTTGTGTAATTATTAATATTATGTAAAATTATGTTGTATTATTAATTTTATCTCTTACATTGTATTAATATGATCTATGTACATATGTGTATATTATATTACATAGCAATAAATATATATTGTGTTATTTGATGTACTTGTATTTTCTGTTGCTGTAGAGGAGAGTGCAGTAGAGACCATGCTCAGTGAGTTGGGAAGGATTTAAAGAGGAAGGAACTGCAGATGAAAATAATGAAAGTTTAAAATTGACAAAAGACGAACTTTTCAGATAAACTTAACAGCGGTAGATAACAGGTGTAGGATGATTATTTTAACCAAATACCTATTAGGCACATTTATTAATTACCTGGTACTGTGATAAGTGCTGAGATACAAATATGAGAAAAAAGACAGTCCCTGTTCTCAAGACAACACTATAGAAATTTTAAAAGGGTGAGGAAGTGGTGGGTGTGGTGCAGGGGGCATGATGGCTTCCAGAGTAGAGCAGCCCTATGGGAAATGAAGAAATGGCTAGCCTGGGGCCAGGAGGTGAGGGGTAGGAAGCAGTTCACTTGTTTCAGTCATATCCAGTTCATATTGGGAAAGTAGGGGGTCCTTAAATGGAGTTTTGGGGAGGAGCTCTTCAATCCACTTTCCATTCAGAGGGGTCCCAAGGTAGAGGGTACTGCTGAGGTATGAGTACCAAGGCTGATTTGATCTTGAAGGATGATGATGTTTCTCTGGGCATGATGAAGTACAAAGTAGTGCAGCCAGATGGGAAAAAGAAATTCTCACTACCCAAAAGACTAACAAAGTATGGATGAAGGGAGTGTTCCAGTAAATGGAGTACTAGAGACACCTGTGACCATCTCCTTTTCTTACCTTCCTAATCGGAAACAACGACCTGACTGCCCTCTCCTTTCTTCTTTACCTATGGTTTTTTTGTTTTGGGGTTGTTTGTTTGTTTCTTTTGCTTTAACTAATATTTTATTTTTTCCCACAATTACATACCAAGAAACTTTTTATCATTCATTTTTACAAGATTTTGAGTTCCAAATTTTTCTCCCTGCCCTCTTTTGAAAACAGACAGTTTGATGTAGTCTGTACATATGCTATCATGTAAAACATTTTCATATTCATCATGGTTGTGGAAGTAGAAACAGATCAAAAGAAAAAAAACATGAGAGAATAAAATAAGTAAAGAGAAATACGTTTCAGTCTTCATTCAGAGTCCAGTTCTTTATCTGGATGTGGATAGCATTTTCCTTCATAAGTCATTTGTACTTGTCTTGGATCATTGTGTTGCTGAGAAAAGCTGTTCATAGTTGAACATCACATATTGTTGCTGATACTGTCTATACTGTTTTCCTGGTTTTGCTTATTTCACTTTGCATCATTTTGTGCAAGTCTTTCCAAGTTTTCCTGAAATGTACCTGTTCATCATTTCTTATTGCACTATCGTATTCCATTACATTCATATACCACAACTTGTTCAGCCATTCCCATTTGATGGGCATCTCCTCAGTTTCCAATATTTTGCCACCACAAATAGGACTGCTCGTGTAGGTCCTTTTCCCTTTTAATTATCTCTTAGAGACACAGACCTAGTAGTGGTATTGATGGATCAAAGGGTATTCACAGTTTGGTTACCCCTTGGACATAATTCCAAATTGTTCTCCAGAGTGGTTGCATCAGTTCTCAACTCCACCAACAGTGAATTTCTGTCCCAATTTTTCCACATCCCCCAACATTTATCATTTTCCTTTTTTAGCATATTAGCTAATCTGATTGGTATAAGGGTAGTATCTCAGAGTTGTTTTAATTTGCATTTCTCTAATCAAAAGTGATTCAGAGCACTTCTTATGCCTATAGATAGCTTCAGTTTCTTTATCTGAAAACTGCTTGTTCATATTGTTTCACCATTTATCAATTGGGAATGGCTTGTATTCTCATAAATTTGACTCAGTTCTCTATGTTTGAGAAGGTTATCAGAGACACTTGTCGTAAAGATTGTTTCCCAGCTTTCTGCTTTCCTTCTAATCTTGGTTGCATTGGTTTTGTTTGTATAAAAGCTTTTCAATTTAATATCATAAAAATTATCTATTCTACATTTCATAATGCTTTGTGTCTCTTGTGTGCTCATGAATTCTTCCCCTCCCCAAAGATCTGACAGGTAGGCTATTCCTTGCTCTTCTAATTTGATTTCTTCATTGTCTATAGTATTGACTATGGCAAGATATAATTTCCTTCCTTATCTATTTTAATTAGGTCTGGTTTTGCTTTTACTTTGTCCAAGGTTAGGATTACTATCACTGCTTTGTTTTACTTTAGCTGAAGCACAATAGATTCTTTTCCAGTCCTTCTTTAGTCTGTGTGTCTCTGCTTCAAGTGTGTTTCTTGTAAGTAATATTGTGGGATTCTGGATTTTGATCCATTCTACTCTCCACTTCTGCTCTCCCTGTTTATAAAAGGCCTGTAGCATGATTAACCTATTTCAATTGCTTACCTTCTCAGTGAAGGGGATGGAGAGGGAGGCAAAGAATTTGGAACTCAATTTTTAAAATGAATAAATTGTTTTTACACATTAGGGGAAAATAAAATGCTAAGTTAAAAAAAATAAAAGAATTATAAGGTGAAGCTTCCAGTATTTCTTTGATCTTAGTGACTAGCAGTATGCCACTAGACTGATTTCTAGATAGATTCTTGATTACTGTTCCCTCACTCGCTACTCAGCCTCCCAGACTTACAAAGCTCTGTGAGTTGCAAAAAGAGTGAAAGAGATAGCAAAGAAAGTTTTGATTAGAATTGAAAGAGGTTGGAGAAAAATTGGTAGTACTTGGCTTCTCATCTGCTTGGTCTGGTTCAGGCAAGGTAAACAAACTTTTGTTTCAATCACTTTGAAAAGTGCCCAGATTATGATCTTCATAGTAGTGGATAAGTGAGTGTAGATGTTTCAGGATCTTGTTTCTAAGCGTGAAGGGAAATACAAGCCTACATTTCATTTCTACGAAAATATGGACCAAAGTTGTGTGAATTTTCTGAAGCCAATAAGGAACCGCTTCAATCAGTTATTAATGAAGTGAACTAATTATAGGTGCTATGAACATTAATAACTATCTCTTCTAAATTGTAGCTAATTTTTTTCTAATTCCAAAAAAATCTTATATATCAGATTGAGTGTGTTTTCAAATAAGATTTGACTATAAATGAAGGCAAAATGTAAATTCTACCCTTTAGGAGAAAAATAAATAAATATAAGACCTTTCTTGATATATAAACATCTGTGTAGGAGCAGCAACCTCAAAACTTCCTTCTTTGTCAATCATGCTAAAAGTAAGTAAAGACTTGGCAATATGGTGAGTGAAGTAACAGAAAGACTATGAGCTAACAAGGCATTCACTATAGAATTGTCATGAATGATAAATACTGTGGATGACTTTCTTTTTTACAGAGTAAAAAAACTTTTTTAACTGACTTTTTGAAAGTGGGAAGTAATATCTAGAATACATACTTTAATGGTATAATAGGATAAATGTATCTTCTGTTTCAGAACATATTTTTAGTATCACTTTTTTACAAGGTCTAACAGAGATTCTTGATTAGTAACTAATAATTTCCTTAATGCCTATTTTTTTCCTTCTTCAAGCAATCTCTTCAAAATCATAAAATCATACATTTAGAGCTAGAAAGGACTTTAACTTTCCTTATGTTACAGATGAGGAAATTAAGGTCCAGAAGAGGACTGGGGTCTTATGAGTAAAAATGTGTGAGGTAGTATGTAGACTCAGGGCTTCCTGACTTCAAGCTCAGCACTGTATCAACTGTACCAAGCTACCTTTCTAAAATCAAATGTATTACAACTGACAAAACCAGTCTCATGAAATTATTGGAAATTGGATAGAAAATTCAAATTGTTTGTATTACAATACAAGTTTTTCTTTTCAAGAATTTTTATTTTTGTTTGTTTTTTGATATCACCTTTTAAGGTTGTATTAAATTGCCAAGATGGTGTTAGCAGATCTTGGAAGAAAAATAACCTCAGCACTACGCTCATTGAGCAATGCCACCATTATCAATGAAGAGGTATGTATTTGTTATGACACAAAATTTATATAGTGCTATCAAACTCAAATAGAAATAAGGGGCTGCTAAATCTTAATAAGGATCCCTGTGGACCGCATGTTGACTTAGAAAACCACATATTAACATTATCTGTGTTTTATTGCATTTTAATTTATTTTATTAAATTATTTCCAAATAACATTTTAATCTGGTTTCAGGGAGCTGCATTCAGCCTGTGGGCCCTTTGTTTGACTACTTTGTTCTAGGCTACTACTTAAACTCTTACTTGTTCTTCTGAGGTGAAGCAGGAGCAGTAACACTGGTGTACTTCTGTTCATGTTTACTTTCTGAGATTTACTTGTGAGGCAAAATCCAAAAGCCAAGTACAGTGTAGAGGATTATTTTGTCAGCTTATTTTTAACCTCACTTTCCTAGAAATATAAATTCCCTTTTTTTTTTTAAATTTTAGAAGCTGATATTACCCAGGATCTGTGAATGTCCTTCCTTTCAGTTTTACTATTTTCATTGTAACATATTCTCTCCCAGCTTGTAGAATATCCTTAACTAATGTCTAGAGAAGGGAACAATAATTAGCATTTTCACAAATTATTGTTTATATATGTACTTCATACAAACAAGTAAATTATTTTTCTGACATTCTGCCTTGGCTATCTTCTACAATTAGCTATTAGCAAATAAAATTTGTTAAATTTTTCAAGTATATTTTAATTTTGTACATATTCAATTTTGCATTGGGGGGGCCAATACTGCTCAAGACATACATAATTATTTTAACTTATTTAACTTTTAAAATTAAGTATAAATAAAAGAATAATTAATTAGTTTCCTAATTTTTCCTTCCAATGGATATGGGCAGATAACATGAAACTAGTAATATTTAGCCTCTCTGACCCTATAAAACTTTCTGTTTTCTTTGTGTGAATGACAAAGAAAATTGATGCCAGAGGGAATCCTTCATAGGAAACAGTATAACTATTGAATGGTCAGCTTCTCTGTTTTTCCTTCTTTGGTATATATTGTTCACTGATTTATAGGCATCAAAGCCTGAACACTAAAGGTAGGCTTTAAAAATACACATATTCTAAGAAAGAAAAAAAAATACATGTATTTTACACTAAAACAAATTATGGCTTATGGCCATAATGGAATCTTACCACTCTGTAAGGAGTAAAAAATATGAAAAATTCAAAGAAGTTTGTGAAGATTTTTATAAAGTGATGCAAACAGCTAAAACAACAATATACACATGACTGTAATGATGTAATTAAAGTTCACATTGAGAAGCAACAAAATACTTTTTAGTTGTGGTTTGTACAGTGTGTGTAGCATGTTAGAGTTAAAGGATATATCGTTATTTTAAAGATTAATAAACTCTGAGAAATTGCCTTGTGGGGGTGAAAGGGAGCATTGTTTGGGAGTTTGATAAATGTCATGCTAAAATGCATCAATAAATTAAAATAATGCTAACGAGCATTGATTCTTTCATCTTCTTGTGCTTTGTAACAAAATAAGGTATTGCCTTACCTTTTTAAACTAATAATTTAGAGTGATTTTGTTACCATCTTTTTATGGTTATAACTGAAATGAAAAGCTAATGGTTTCTAATAGCAAATTTCATTTTTTAGGTTTTAAATGCTATGCTAAAAGAAGTCTGCACAGCCTTATTGGAAGCTGATGTTAATATTAAGTTGGTGAAACAGCTCCGAGAAAATGTCAAGTAAGTTGAATAAAGTCAAGTAAAACAAGATTCTTGTTTGTGCAGTAGAGAGGAATTGCCTAGAAACTACAGAAATTAGTTACTTGCAAAAGAGATTTGGGGTAAAAAAATGTATTTTGTTCAAAATCTGGGTTCCATAGTATATTTCTATATTGATGGTCAAATAAGGATAATAGTACCCATACTATCTACCTCACAGGTTTAGGTGAGGCTTAGGTTACTATGCATATGTGCCCTATATAAATTTTAACTTTTTTTTTTATCACTCAGAGAACAAGCTATATAGATTATCATTCTACTGGCATAAGTGGCAGGTCCTTTTTTAATGGCATTTTCTTGTTACTATTCAGCTTTTGAGAGTTTACTTAGAAATTTGAGGGTATGTTACCTTTTCTAGGTGATGTAAAAGATCCAGCTAAGCATCTTCTATACTGAAGAGTGTGAGTCTAGCATCCCATAACCTTCTTGTGCCTCCCTTGAGCCTTCCCCCACATGTTGAAGAAGGAAGTAAAGTAAGCCATCTGGTCTCAATAATTATCATATTCCCCTAAAAAAGTAAATCTGGCTGGGGCAGAGCAGGTAGAAATAGAATCATTATACCTTAATTAAAATTTCCCTATTCCTCTTCATATTTAAGCCATTACTGTTTAGAATGTGTAACTTGAGTAGCTGGCATGGTATATAGTACTTTTCTCTCATCTAAAGCATTTAATCCTGTTCTCTGAATGGAAAATTTGAAGATATAAATTTTCAGAGTTCTTTCGCATATTAGAAGATTGATTGTAATGAGGCCAGAACAGAGATTTTAACTTTTTTGGTTTAGAAAGTTTTAAAAAGTAGTGGCACACAATTTTCTTCTAATATCTTTCAATAAAACTTTTTGATGTTTATTCAGATATAGAATTATAGTTCTCATAACAGGAAGGGATTTCAAGAAATCATAGTCCAGCGCCCTTTAGGCAGGTAAAATGGAATTATTATCATTAGTAGTTAAAGCAGCTAAGTAATAGGTACATTTTCTGTAAAAGTATTATTCCTTGTAAATTCCTTGTATTCCAATTTGCAAATTAAAGGCCCTGCATACAAAAGATTGAATTTTTCTGAACATTTTTAAAGTATACTTTCAAATACACTGACATTCCTTGATGGGAACACATTTTGGGGAAGGCAGAAATAACTTCTATTTTTTCTTTTATTAAAAACCTCAAATACCACTGTTGTGTAGGTCTGCTATTGATCTTGAAGAAATGGCATCTGGTCTAAACAAAAGAAAAATGATTCAGCATGCTGTATTTAAGGAACTTGTGAAGGTAAAACTATACTAAACGTATACTGTAATTCTCTGCATAGATTAAATGAATGTTAAAATAGGAACAGTATTTATATTATAGCTTAAACATTTATTTAGGTCCTTTCATCAAAGCTTTAAAAGGAAAGGAACATTTTAGTCATTGAATATTCTGAAATATTATAGGTCCTTGTGAGTCTACATATTCCTTAACATTATGGAATAAAAGTCTTGAGAAGTTTTCTTTGAGGACAAATTGTATTCATTAAAGCCTAACTAATTCAGACTGATGTAGAGTGCAATTGAATTGTAGAATATTAGAAAATTCCATTTTTATTACCTTTTATATAATTAAAGGAACCAGGAGGGTTAGATACTACTTAATACTTATCTTGCTTTTGTATCTAAAGGAATATTTCTAAAGTATTTAGATATAGTTTTGTTTTTTAATTAGGGAAATATCCATGTATTTTTGTTACAGTTTCATTTAGCAAAGGCTTTTTTTTCATTGAGTGCTGAAACTTCATCCCAGCTTCTATCTAGATTTTGACAGATTCTGACAGTGAAATCTGAATTAGTGAAATTGTATTATGTAGACTACTTTAGATTTATAAAAGATTCCATACTTGCAAATTAATGTTGCTGTTTCATGGAAACTATTATGAAAGAACTTGAAGTTTTAAAATAATCATTGAGTTTAGAAGTAGAGGAGAAATAGAAAACCAAGAGTAGTTTGGAGGGAGCTGATTTCCTCCCTCTAGCTTCCCTGAATAAAAACATTTTTGTTTGCACTGCCTGAATTTAATCATTTTGCTAAATTGATAAAGTTCTACCAAACAGAGATTCATTTGTAAATGCCGTGGAGGGCTATATATATATAAATAAGGATTGGTTAAATTGCAATACTAAGCATTTATTAATTATTTACTGTGTATTGGACATTGTGTTAAGGGCTGGGGATACAAAGAAAGGCAAAAAAGCAGTTCCTGTCTTTGAGGAACTAACATTCTGTGAGGAAGACAACATGTGACAATTCTGCACATATGAAATACTTATGGAGTAAATTTTAGGTAATTTCAAAGGGAAGGGACTGTCATTTAGAGAGACTGGCAAAGAAGAAAGCCAGGAGACAGAAGTGAGGAGAAAGAGCATTATGAGAACTGAGGTTAGCTATTGAAAAAACACTGGTTCAATAGATGGCATGATGTATGGGAGGAATAACAAAAAAGTCAGTATAGCTAGAATCTGTTAAATTGTAAAATTGAAAACTGGAAAGGTAAGAAGGAGCCAGGTTGTGAAGGGAAAACAGAATTTTATATTTGATCCTGGAAGGAATAAGAGCCACAGGACTTTAGATTGTTTTCTTTCTACTACCCACCTGAAATCAGCTGTACAAAGTAATGGGAGCTTTTGGGGGAGATAGTTAACACTCAAATACTTGCTATTCATATTAGTGGAATTTTGGAGATGAGTGGGGCAGATTTAGAAGTTATGTGATGAGGTGTGAGTAAGTTAATCACCTTGGGAGACCTGGGAGAGAAAAGGATGTGGAAGAGAGCTACTTAAAAGTACTGGTTAAAGGCTATCAAAGACAAACTACCTATTTCTAAATTTTTCCTAGGGTTGGCCCTCTGACTCATCCAAAAGAGATGGAAATTCTTTTCTTCTTCCTTTTCTCTCCCACTGCTTGGCTCCCTAATTCCAGGTTCCAGAACATAGGCTAATACCATAGTTCACAGGAATCATGAGTTAAACGAAATTTTGTGGGTCATATAGAACTTAATCACCATCCAAAATGGTGTTTCTTTGAGAAAATGCATTTTTAATTCCAAACATCCAAACATATTTTTGGAGTATAACATATTTTGTAATTTATTGGACCTTATTTCCTCACTAACTTTCATAAAGAGGTAGTGTGGTGCAGTGAGGAAGAACTGGGTTCAAGTCATGCTTCTGTATACGCTATGTATGTGACCATATGTAAAGTCACTTTGTGTTATAGTTCCCCAGGCATCTCAATAAGCTATAAATTATAGATTAGTTTTGCTTATGAGCGTCCTTCACACTTGGCATTCTTCACACTGATTAAGTCACATGTGTGTGAGTGTCAAAGGTGAATAACACTGATAAAACTGAAGACTGGCTTTTGTTGGACCTATACTCTTATCTGCTTTTATGGGATTTTAATAAATGTGGGTTGAATTGAGTTGTTCAAATCATCCAGTATTTCTTAAGGGCTTACCATGTGCTGAGAAATAGAGATGCAAAAGATAAAGTAAAATAACCCTCATCCTTAAGGAACTAAACTTCTTCTGGGTGCAGATAACATAATTTTTCAACGTAGGGGAAGCAGTAATAAGTGAAGGAAACAAGATTTCAGATCTTACCACTTTGAAGCGAAATAGTAGGGAATTAAGTCACTAGCTGGAATTTGAGGAGGACAGCATACCTCAGTGTTAGGATTTGGAGCAGAATGGATTGTAGAATCACCATAATCATATAATCATATATGTCTGACTGAAGGGAGGAGCTATATAGTGTCTGGAACTGAGAAAAGTCTGCTTGGATAGGTTTGCTCTGTTCCTTAGCCAGCCCATTCTTTTCCTCCATCTTTGTCAAAGAGGTTGCCCTTCTCCTTGTCAAGGTCAACTTCTGTTCATTTACATTTGTTCCTATCCCCTTCCATCTTCTCCAATAAATTCCTATCTTCACTCATCCTCACTCTCTAGTAAACTTTTAATTTTTCTCTACTAACTGATTCCTTGCTCCTTGCCTTCAAACATGCCCAAGTCTCTACCACCCTTAAAAAATTATCATTTGACTCTAACATCCCCTCAAGTTATCATTCTGTATTGTAAGTTCTTGAAAGTTTTCTCCATTCTACTTCCTCTCCTTTTACTAACTCCTCAACCCTTTACAATCTAGCTCATCATTTGACCTCATCACTCAATGAAATTGCTCACTACAAGATTACTGTAATTGCTAAATTACTGGTACCAAATTACAATTAATCACCAAACTGAAGGTCTTTTCTTAGGCCTCATTTTTTGTGACCTCTCTGCATCATTCTGTCTTGGCCCCTTTTCTCTTCCTTTTCTGTTGTTTTTAGTGGTGATCTCATCAGTTCCCACAGATTTAATCATTTCTTTGCAGATAACTTCAAAATTTTATATCTAGCCCTAGTCTTTCTAGATTTCCAATCCCACATTACTATCTATTTCTTGGACATTTCAGACTTGGATGTATTTCAGGCTTGGATGTATTTCAGGCATGTTTCAGACCCAGCTTGTCTAAAAGAAGGTTAATTTTTTCTCCCTAAATCACCCATTGAATTTCTCTATTTCTGTCAAGGACACTACCGTATTCTTCTATTCTCCCATGTTTGTAATCTCAGCAACATGCCTGACCCCTCACATATCCAGGCAGTACTCAAATCCTGCCGCATCTACTTTCAGAACACTTCTTACAGATGATCTCTCTCTTCACATAGCCACCACTTTGTTCAGTTCATGTCCTCATCAACTCTTACCTAGATTATTACAGTAGCCTCCTAATTGGTTTTACTGCCTCGATTCTCTTAGCACTTGTGTTCCTCCTACACACTTTTCCAAAGTAATTTTCCTCAAGTGCAGATCTGACCATGTGGTTCCCCTGTTCAGTCAATTCTAGTGGTTCCCTATTGCCCCTCTTGCCTCTAGGATCATATTTAAATTCCCCTATTAGCTTTTATAGTCCTACACATTATGGTCAGCCCATCTGTTTAGCCTAATTGAATATCACTCCTCTTCTGACACTTCCTTTTGCAAGTAGTGATTATTTTGTTCTTTCTACTTGAATCGCCACTACCTAGAATATTGTTTGATTCATAGTAGATACTTAATATTTATTGATTCACTGAATCTCGAAGATATTTTTATTCTGGATAATTATAGCATAAAACTTTTGAAAACACATTGTATAAACATGAAATAGTTTGAATAACTTTTAGTCTTACAGTTTTAAGTAGCAAGAGTGATGATCTACTTTATGTTATCAACTGAGAAATAATTATGTTGAATCAGAAAGTTTTTTTGAACAGCTCAAAACTAATTAACTCATATAGAGAAAATTAAAGAAAGGGTGGGTATCTAAGCTTAATTGTAACATATTTGCTTCTGTTAATCTTTTAATTTCAGTGTGTATTAATCTGATTTTATTTATCTAGCTCGTAGACCCTGGAGTTAAAGCCTGGACACCAACCAAAGGGAAACCGAATGTTATTATGTTTGTTGGTTTGCAGGGTAGTGGTAAAACCACAACATGTTCCAAGGTAAATTATACCAAATACTTTTAAAATACCATCTAGAAAGATGTTCTAAAAAAAACCTGTCTATTATAAAAACCAGTCTTTCTTTTCACTTATTAACTTGTCTTTCTACAAATTCACCTATTTGACTTTTATGCCTTCATAAGGTGAATCCTATTTTCCTAGCTTGTAAAATATAGGAAATAAGAATTTCATCGTTTCTCAGATGATTTCCTTTATATACAAGTGTTTGGCTAGATTGTGATAAATTTGCTTGTTTTCCTGAGATTTTTATTTTGGTTTTAAATAGCATTTCAAAGTTGGCATGGAGAATAGTAATATTAAATTACCACTTGGTCAGTCATAAATACAATTACTAGTTTTGAGGCCTTTGAAGCCTCATTTTGGTGTGGACCAGACCCTGGTTTCTTGAAGGCCTTGCCAATAAAACACAAGGTTAAGAAGATCCTACCAAGCTAGAAAAATTTAATGTTAACTTCCTGTCTGTTATCCAATGAATATGCCACCGAAATTGGGAGAACATGCCACCGAAATTGGGAGAACATGCCATCAAAAGGTATCCCCCAAAAAAGCAATTCATTAAAGACTATTCAGATGTTGGAAAGGGTAAGGTCTTTGTTAGTGAGGGATATTTTTCTTCACTCCCACAAAATCACAGATCCTTAAAGTACTGAAGTGCATTATGTAAAAAACAGTACTTCAAATTTACTCTAAGTTCAGTTTTGTTAAAGGATCTATCAAATCAGCATTAGACATAAAAAATATTATTTCATGAAAAGTAGGTGTTTTTGACTGAGTTTTTTCTTAATTCTATTGACCTCTGGCAGTAATGTCTGTCTGGATCTTTTATTCTTATAGGACTCCCATTTGCTTGTCTGAACAAACAAAATCCCTTGTTTTTGTTTAAATACTTTACTTTCTAAATGAGAGGTCCTGCCTATAGTGGACCTCACTTTTTGCCTTTAAAGGACAATTGTGATATAGAAGGGTAATAAAAGGACTGGATTTGGAGTTATCAGACATGGTGGGTTTGAGTGTCTATCGATAACAATGTGCTCATAGTCCAAGTCAGTTGACTTCCTTGATACTTTGTTTATATATCTATAAAATGGGGATATAATATTCATACTTAACTCACTGAGTGGTTAAAGAAAATATTTGTAAAATTGAAGCATATATAAATGTGGGTCAATCCTTAAAGCAACTAGATGGTACAGTGGGGACACAGTGCTAAAGCTAGAGTCAGGATGATCTGAATTCATTCTGACCTCAGATACTTATTAGCTGTGTGACTCTGGGCAAGTCACTTAATGTCTATGTGCCTCAATTTTCCTCATCTGTTAAATGGGGATAATAGCACCTACTTCCCAGGGTTATTGTAAAGTTAAAATAAGATAATATGTGTAAAGTGTGTTTCAGCTCTTAAAACACTATATAAATGCTAGCTATTTTTATTAACTCCGATATTCTCTATTATAATGCCTACAATATTGCATTATTGTGAAAAATCAAATGAGATGATATATGTAAAGTTCTTTATAAGTATAAAGTACTGTGTATATGCCAACTCTATTAATACAAAAAGATGATTTTATCCTTTTAACTTTGTTTTGGGTGAGTGTAAAGATTTTTCTTTGTACCCAAAGACCTTTCATATCCTTTCTGACAGCCTAGGTATTCTCATTATGCTTATGCATGTATTATTTTCTAGTTCCTTATACTTTCTAGCAACCCTTACCTTTTTCTCCAGATCTCTTTTATGCCTGAAATAGACCTTGACTATTGTAAATTAAAAACAAGACCATGATATCTGGAGGTCTTATGTGTATAACTGTGACATCATTTTATATCCTTTGAAAGACAATGATACTGGTAATAATAGGTAGCATTTTAAGGTTTGCAGAACACTTTACATATTTCAATTCATTTGATCCTCACAACCCTGAGAACTAGGTGCTATTATTACCCCTATTGATAAGAATGAGGAAACTAAAGCAGGCAGATATTAAGTGATTTGCCCAGAGTCACACAGTTGGCAGAATTTAAACTTTAGTCTCCCTGACCTCAAGTTTTTTGCTTTATCCACTGTTCCATCTAGCTGCCTCTAAGATAATAATATAAATAGATAGTGAAACCTATTTAGGAGATGATTTGTATTCCTAGATTACCAGTCAAAAAGATTAATTTTTAGGAAGGAAATGCAATTCCTTAAACTGGTTTCACTTTACTAGTTTTATAATAGAAAATAAAATGTAATGTAAAAAAAAAACTTAAATCTATAAAACTAGTAGTAGTTACATGTTTTGACTCTCCTTTTGACAGTTAGCCTATTATTACCAGAGAAAAGGTTGGAAGACTTGTTTGATATGTGCAGACACATTCAGAGCAGGTAATGTGTCACCATTTCAAATTAATTTTTATAAATTATATATCCATATTTCAAAAGATTCATTAATTCTTTATCTCATAGGAGCTTTTGACCAGCTCAAACAGAATGCTACCAAAGCAAGAATTCCATTCTATGGAAGGTATGTTTCTGCTTTAGTTTTTTTTGTTTTTTTTTTTTACTTTTTTCCTACTTATTAAGCCCTGTCCCTGGTTAAAATTTTCCCTCCTCAACAGCCTGTTGAGTTATTATGTACACATTTTACTTAGGCTTTTGCTCATATTGTTCCTTCCTAGAATGTTTTCCTATGCTTCCTCTCTACCTTCTTTTAATTTCCTGTAAGAACCAGCTCAGGTCTTAAGAAGCTTCACCAGGGGTAGGGAACCTGCAGCCTCAGGCCACATGTGGCCCTCTAGGTCTTCAAGTGCAGCCATTTGACTGAGTCCAAGTTTTATAGAACAAATCCTTTTATTAAGGGGATTTTTTCTGTGAAGTTTAGATTCAGTCAAAGGGCCACACTTGAGGATATAGAGGGCCACAAGTTCCCCACCCCTGGGCTAGCTGATTATTGCTCCCTTTACTTTCTATTGCTTTAGTGGTAGTGATGTTTTTATTCTTCATCTTGTTCTCATTTTGTTCAGTGGAATTCAGATGCAAATGATGCTGGGACAAGTTGTTATCTTGCTGTTATTCTTTTATATTTAATGTTCTGTAAACTACTGTATGTGGACAAAATGCCTGCTTTTTGTACTTCAGTTAAAATATTAGCCTGTAAGCTCATCCTTGCCATAACCTTATTAGCAGATGGTCCAGCAGGAATAATATTCCTGTCATCCTGCTACTACTTGATTTTGATCTCCTCTTATTAGGTCTTGAAACCTTCTAATTTCCTGTAGTTTGGGAGGTTTGGGGTATTTGATATAATGATATTTCTTAAAAATGCTGTTCTTAAGTTTTCTGTGGGTCACTTTTATGCTTAGGCAATTGTAGGCAACAGTTCTGTGCAATGATTATATTTCAGTATGACATTAATTTAACTGTCATCTACTTAAGTTCATGAAAGATAGCAACCTTCTGATGTATAATTCTAGCCATCAGATCATGTCTTATTACTAAATATTTGATAGGTGCCAAATTTTTATATCTTCAGTGATGTGCTGAACATTTTCTGACACTTCCCTTCATAATTTACATTGATCACTGAGTCTGGCTTTTTAAGTTATTTTGTACTTTCTGGTGGCAATGAGTACTGTCCTGAATTATTATCATAAGCCCTTACATTTCCATAAACGAATCTACTAGTCTTCTCAGCCGTTCATGTGGTGCTTCTCTGGTGATGTTGTTAATTTGAGTTTATCCAGGTGTCACCCTTCTCAATTCCATTCTTGAGTCTTAATCATTTGATAAGTTCCATCAGGAAGTAGTGTTATGATACCACATACAATTTGTGTTGTTTAATGACAAGAAGTTAATGTACGATAGTGCAAAGGCTGCTGGATTTTATGAGTTAGAGAACTTCATTTAAATTTTGACTCTGTGATTTACTATGGGTTTGATCCTGGATAAATTCTTCAAATTCATGGATCTCTGTTTTTCCAGGTCTAAATCTGTGACATGTGATCTCATGAACTTGTTTATATTTTAACACAATGCTTTTTGAAGGAATGAATTCTATGACATTTCATTTATTGGTATATACATCTGAATTGTAAATTTAAGAAGAATAGAGACCTTGAGTTTTGTCTTCTTTGATATTTTGTGCAACACTTAACCATACTAGAAGTAATTTTTCCTGAATGAGTAAACAAAAGAATTATAATTACATTAGAAACTCTTTTTAGCAATTCCCTATTTGAGGGATTAACAAATTAATTTTATGCCTTCATGTAGATAGCTTGGTTCATTCAGGAAGTAAACCTGTGGAAGTGAAACTTTTAATTTTGTTTTAATGAAACTATTTTTATCGGATGTGTGCATATAATTTGTTCTTCCACATTATCCATTAAGCCCCCTTACAAAAAATATTTCAAAAAACAGTTTATCAGTTGTTTAGGAAGGATGTGTCCTTTAACTTTGACATTGTGTATTCCCTCTTAACTTGTACCTTGTAGAATCCTTTGTTTCCTTCAGAATTCAGCTCACTATCTGAGCTTCATAATTTTCCCAGCTGCTAATATATATCTGTGAGCCCTCTCCCCATTACCTTACGTTTATTTTCTTGAGGTTTTTTGTGATTGTGTGTATATTTATGTGTCTATGTCTGTGTGTATACACATATTTAGACTCTTTTACAGCCCCCAACATGTTGTATGAAGAAGTAGAACTAGTACTAAAAAAAAAATAGGGAGAGAAGCAAGACCCAGACCAAATATTCAGCAATTATTCTTGAGATGTCACAAAGAAAGGTGAATGCAAACATATTGGGATCACATCCCTTCTTTTTACCAGAAAAGAAGACAGTTGGGAGAAATATAAATAGCTGTCACTCACATAATATATGTCACTCACAAAATATAAATAGCCCTTACTCACTCTACTTTCCCATCTCTACAAAGTCTTTGAGGGTAGTTACATGTATATCAAGTGCTTTCCTGATGAGTTTGTGAGAAAGGAACAGAAAGACTTTTGCAAAGAATATTCTGTAGCAAACCACCACTTTGGTAGTTTCATAATTTATTGAAAGGTAAAGAAAATACATGATTCCACTGTTTATTTGTTGTTGAGTGTAAAAATATAAGTTTTGATCTGATAGAACAAAATGCAGTCTTTAATGCATGTGTCAGAATCATACAAGATTCCTTGAAAGATATAACAACAATGAGAACTTTGTTCTGTGCCCCTCTGATTATTATCAAGGAAGGCACAAAAGAGGGACATCTGTACTTGCCACTATTGTCTGACATCATAGATCATATCCAGCACAAAGTTTGAATAGCAGGAGGAATTGCCTAGATGGTGCATTCTTGAAAATGCTCCTTTAGGTGGAGCAGTATATAGAATACAGGTCCAGGAGTTGGGAAGATCTGAGTTCAAATCCAGCTTCAGACACTTATTAGCTGTGTGACTCCAAGCAAGTCATTTAACCTCTGTTTGTCTCAGATTCTTCATCTGTAAAATGGGGATAGTAAATGCACCTACCTTGCAGGGTTGGTGTGAGGTTCAAATGAAAAAAGCATTTAGCACAGTTCAGACATATAGTAGGCATTATATAAATGTTAGCTATTATTTTTATGACATTATTTTGAAGGCATCAAGCTTCAGACGTTCACAGAGCTTCCTATGGTTGTCCAAAAGAGTTCAGGCTAACTACTCAGGAAAAATCAAGAGCTTGACAAATATCTATTGTCCATATTGATATGCAGTTAGGTAGTCTATAGAGCTGGTCATCGTTATCTCTCTCTTGGACAGTGAATGAAGAACAAACTGGGCCCTGAATTGAACAGCAGGAGAAAAGGACTGGTATTTCATTGTTTTTAATGATTTAAGTCTCTCCCTGGAAGAAAGGCCTATCTTTTAACTTCACTAGCCTTAATATCAGTAATTTTCCAGTGATACTGTATCATTGCAAATGGTGGAAAATCATAATCTCTAAAGAAATAAAAGTGTAGATCATCAAAAAGGCAATGGGATTAGCATGGTGGATGTGAGATCACAGCACATAACCCATAAAAAATTTTGAAGGAGATTCTGAATAAAAATATCATCAAAGGAATGTATGACTGGAAAAAAAGTAGTATGTTCATGTAGCAATATCAGAGATAATTTATAGTCCTATGTCAGAAAATCTAGAGAAAGGCACTTTGTGTATTAGGTGGAGCCTCTGATTTTATGACAGGACATGGACAGAACAGAATGAGCAAATATGGATGAATTGTGTTTTGTTTTTGCATTAGAGGGGATCACAGATAAATTTTATTGGAGAGTCCTCAGAACCTTTTAAGGAAGCATGTCATAACACTTATGCACATGAAAAAGTTATTTATATAAAGCTGTAAGGTTTTCACTGTGCTTTAGAAATGTGTGGGGTTGTGTGGGTATCTGTGTAGAGGTATCAGGCATTTAAGTACTTTTGATGTTTTGATGAAACAGCCTACTACCTAGAGAGGTGCTGGATTCATAGTACAGATTGAGACTTTTTTATTGTTGTTTTTTGGACATGGCTAATGCTAGAATTTTTTTTTTTTGCTTGAATATACATATTTGAACTTGGCTTTTCTTGTTTTCTCAATGTAGGGCAGAAGGAATGTGGTAATAAGAGAATTTCAGAAACTGAAATTAAAATAAAAATGAATTTAAAAATAAAAATCTTATCATTGGAAAAGTAGACAACTCACAGATTTCAAGAACCATTTTGCAAAATTTTTAAAAATATAGATCTTGTTTCTTCCAAAGAGAATTCTGTAGTTAGTAAATTTGTTCAGAATTGAGCTTATAAGGTATGATTTACACAGTAAAGATTTCTAAGTTTATTATTTGAAAGTGATTTTTGTTTGTTTGGGCTCACTTGTTCCTGTTGAATAGCTATACAGAAATGGACCCTGTGATCATTGCCTCTGAAGGTGTGGAAAAATTCAAAAATGAGAACTTTGAAATTATTATTGTTGATACAAGTGGCCGTCATAAGCAAGAAGATTCCTTGTTTGAAGAAATGCTCCAAGTAGCTAATGCTATAGTAAGTCCGTTTCTTTAAGTTATTTAATATACTATTGTGCTATGATGTGGTACTGATTATGATATGCCCAGTATTTTACCTACCTAGTAGTCTTCAAATAAAAATGAAATCAGATAATTTTTTTCAGCAGTATCCTTTTACTGTTTGGTAAATCTAGCCTTATCCTTCCAGTCATTTTGTTCTCTGTCAAATACATAATTTTGAAATGCATATAATTTTTGTGATCATTTCTTATCTTTCTCCTTCATAGCATTTTTATTCCTATGTACATATGGGAAAATCAAAGACATAACCAAAACACTTTCATACTAAGTTGCTGCCTATTTGGACTTGATAATTAGTTTTATAACTTGTGGATTATTTGAATATGGTTAAAGGAATTTACCTATTAGTAAATTTTTAAAGCTTTTCAAAACAGATCTTCATATTTAAATTATGATTAAGAAGTTGAAGGTGGACATAGTACATCTGCTTAAATCAATTTTATGGGATTATTTTCTACATAGAGTATATTAGCATAAGTCAACACCTTGTTAAGCATCAATATTATGAGACTGGCACTGTCTCACTGTAGTCTTTTGGTTTGGTGCTGATGGGAGCCCAGAATCTTTATCTGCTCATACTTATATTTTTATCTAGTTGGGAAAGATGTGGCAAATATGTCCTAGGTTGGGGTAAGGAACCTTTTCATGTTGAATGTTTGCATTAATATTTAGCTGTAATCAAATAAGGCCACATTCAAGAAATTTCATTTAGATACACTTAAAAATGTACATTATTTTGTAAAAATCTAACTACTATATACTTAAATGATTTAAAAAAATGAAAACTTTATTAATTTTAAAGTTAACTAGCCTCTTAATGACTTTCTTTTGTCTGCTTTTTGTTGGAAAGCAGTTGAATATTTGGTTGCAGCATGGAGTTTCAGTTGATCCTATAGAAGGGTATCAGTTATTTGTGACCTTAAGGGCATCTTGATTTGGTTTTGGTAGGAGAATATAGATTCAAATCAATAAGTGATTGAAAAGCAAGAAAGCATTTTTCAGGCATGTTGCCAAAGGTATGGTTGTTCTAGTGCATTTTTCCATATTTCAATTGGATATTTCTTAGCATCAATGACTTTAAAATGTCATTTACTGAGAGTTCGTTCAATTCCATCTTTAGTTCTTTAGGTGCCTTGGTGATACCAACTAGGTGAGACTGAAATGCTAATTTGGTTCTCAAAGTCAGTGAACCTTTAATTGTATTCTCCAATTAATAGGTCTATAACAGCTGTACATTCTTCAGATGATTAGCATATATCATCCAGCTCATCCGTGACCTTTGTTAACTGAGGAAAATGTTCATCCAAAGTTTCCTTTTGAAAAAAATATAGCTCTTTTCTAAATGTTTGAATTTTTTTTGGCACATATCATATATAGACTTAGTTTTAACCTTACAAAGAAATATTTCAGGTCCTTTTGATTTGACATTACATTACACGGAAATGCAGCATTCCTATAGAAATCTTCTTTCAATAATTCACATTGCTGATTCTGTTCTTCATAAAATTTAACTATCTTTTCCCACAGAGATAAAATTTTGGCTAAGACCTGTCTCTGTGATACCTATACATTTTGGAATGATACAACAAAACCACACTGAAATACCTCATCATTCAACTTCAGTGTGTTATGAAACTGACGCTGCTGTGTTCCATTTGCACAAACATAGTTAACAGTACTTATAACTTATTGCAAAGTGTCACTTAAAATCGTAGCTTTAGCACAGAGATTTTGCTGATGCAAGACACAGTGAAAAGAAATGAGAGTGTTTGGATCTGTTAATACTTTTTTTTAATCTGTACAATAAACCTTCATGTTTTCCTGTCATGGAAAGTGCACCATTTGTACATTAGCTGACTAAATTTACTTAATTCAGTTCAGCTTCACAACATTTATCTTGAAAATTGTTGAAGATATCTATTTCCTCATGTTCTGTTTGCAAGAGTGCCCAAAGGGAGTTACTTTTCAGAATAAAGAAAATCTTCTATTATGACCTTAATTAAGTAGAAAACCTGCACCTAACTAATAGTATCAGTTGATTCATCCAAAGCGATTAAATAATATATATGTATTTTCCTTTTGAAGTTGCAGAAAGTTGTTCTGATAACTTGAAGGTTGATTCATGCTGCCAGTCAGTTATGGTTCTTCTTGAAAGAGGCACTTGTTTGTACTTTAAAATGTTATCAGCATCTAAGCATCCTACAACTTCTACAACACATTCTTTCACAATTTCTGCGTTGCTGAATAGCTTTCCTTTTTTCTCCCCCTAAGTATTATGTAAGCTACTTTATAAGTTACTTCAGAGGCATTATTTCAAGGTCTTATTACTGCTTAAAAGAATTGTCTTTGCTTTTGCTTTTCTACTTTTAATTTCTATAATACAACCTTATGTGCCTCTCCCTCTGACTGAAAATATTTGTGGTCCTTATGAGTGTTATAATGCTGATGAGCATTGAATTTCTTGAATGTTGATATTGCAGTATCACAAAGCAAGCAAATTATTATATCTTTATCCTCATTATCTTATCCAGTCCTCATTAAAAAAATCTGTTTTCTTCCTTTAGCATTCTCTTGGTCTTCTTTGACATGGTGGACTATTAAGCAGGCAGAATTTAAAAATGCTATTAAGCTATGCAGTTATTCATAAATTCCACTTTAAACAGAAACACAGTGCACCATTGTCAAAGGCTGATAATGGACTGGTGGACTTGATCCCATAACGGCATTGTAAAGTACTAGTGTCATTCAGGTAGGGGAAGTTAGAATAATTAGCATAGCAGTCATCATTTAGCCTTTATAGCTTACTAATGTTCTAATTGTGCCAATCAATCTGCATGGTTTATTTCACTGAAACTTTTTTATTTGGTATTTTAAATACATTCATTTTAAAAATAAAATACAAAAGATGAATAAAAATGTGTTAATAAAAATCAAAGGATTTCTTTTATAAAAGTTGGATTCAGTCAAAAGGCTGCACTTAAGGACCTGGAAGGGTGTATTTAGTTTTAAGGCCTCAGGTTCCATATCCCTGTCCTAAGTATTATTGATCATATTGATCATACAGGTATCTTCATGGTTTTGTTTGTTTTTTGTTTTGATTATTTCAGTTAAAGATTATTTTTGTATAAATGGGTTAAAATGTCTTTATTTGTAAAAGGAATAATAAACATTTGCAATTTTTCCATTCAAATGTTCTAGCAACCTGATAACATTGTTTATGTAATGGATGCCTCCATTGGTCAGGCTTGTGAAGCACAAGCTAAGGCTTTCAAAGATAAAGTAGACGTAGCCTCTGTAATTGTGACGAAACTCGATGGCCATGCAAAAGGTGGTGGTGCACTTAGTGCGTAAGTATTGGAAATACTAATGTTAGGGTTTTTTATAATTTTATCATGTTGACATTTTAAAATATTTTCAAAATGACACAGACATCACTTTATACTTTTGTTAAAAAAAAAATTAGGCCTTAAATCAGGCAAAATTTCTTTTCATTACTCCCTACCTCCTTTCTCTCTCTCTCCCTCTCTCTCCTCTCTATCTCTCTCCCTCCCTCCCTTTTTTCCTTCTAAAAAATTAGTGTATATATACCACTAAGAGATAATTAAAATCAAATCATATATAAACTGGAAAGCCATAATTGAAACATGAGCTTCATTTAACATGTTTGTGGCTTTACTTACTAGAATAATGATAGCTTGCCATAGTTTAGATGATAGAAAACCATTAATTTGAATAATTATAACCACTTGTAATTTTTTGTCACTTTAGCATTTATTTTTCAAACATAGAACTTTAATGTTTTAGGGATATTATTCCTCATAAATTTCTTATGCTTTTTCTTTACAACCAAGAAAATACAGTATTCTGTTAAGTATATTATAAGTTCATCAACATGTCAAATTAGTTTCCTATTCTTAGTTTATATCTAGGAATCCACATATTTTGTTGAATGAATATTATGGAACTATTAGATTTATGCATAAAAGGGGAATAGGTATTGAAATATGATCTTCATAAATAAGTGAAATTTTTTTATTTCCCTTTTGGTGATAAGAACTTTTAACTTCTGATTTGGATTAAAACTTTGATGAGTCTTTTTATTGAGTAGGCTTTTACAAGAATTCAGTATGTCCCTATAATCTAGTGTTTTGAGATGTGATAACACAAATATACATTTTATATAAGGTAACATGACTAGTCTTCTGATTGGAATATTGAGTTGAGGTGGCCTGTTCCAATTTTCTGTAGTCTTCAGAACAAGAACACTGTTTCACGTGTTAAATGAAATACATTTGCTGCTTTCTAGCTGGATTATATTTTCTTTCTATCAAATTACTGAAATATTAGAGCTAACATTATGTGTGATGGTTTAGCTAGGCATGAACTTTTTTAATAGACCTTAATCAATAAATAACTTTCTTTTCTTGAAATCAAATAGTATATTTTTAGTAGAAGAAGTATACTAGAGAATACCATTTAATTTCTAATATTATTTCCTTCTTTTGAGGTTGTCTTATGTTTTGTATTTCTTTACAGAGTTGCTGCCACAAAAAGTCCTATAATTTTCATTGGTACTGGAGAGCATATAGATGACTTTGAACCTTTTAAAACGCAGCCTTTCATCAGCAAACTTCTTGGTATGGTCAGTGGTAGGGGGAAGCAAAATAGAAACAGCATAGAACTGGGAGTCAGGAGACCTGGGTTCTAGTTCCAACTCTGACGTTAAATAGATAATGTGATCTCAAGCAAGTTATTCAATTTTTTTGCTTCAGTTTTTTCTCCTGTAAAATGAGGAGTAATAGTAGCCATTTGAACTACTCAGTAAAAATGTGAAGTGAGAGCACTTTGAAAGTTTAAAAGCCTTACTTGTGTTAATATAAAAGAATGCTTTCTGTATTGTGTAAAATAAGTAAGCCTGGTGTTTGTCTTAGTGAATTTAAATCTAATTTTTGGTTTTTCTAGGTATGGGTGATATTGAAGGACTAATAGATAAAGTCAATGAATTGAAGTTGGATGACAATGAAGCACTTATAGAAAAATTGAAACATGGTATGCCAGTTTCAAAAATGAATTTGACATCTATGTTATTGAATGTTTTACAGAGCTATATACTACTATGAAAAATTAATATTAAAAACACTATTTTGGAGTCATTTGTATTCTTAAATCTATGGGCAATTTGGAATTATAAATTGTTCTTATCCTTCCATCTAAAAAAATTATTTGCAATTTATTTTCCTCAAGATAAAAGTATAAAATTTAATTTTCCCTTGAATTCTTAAAACAACTGTTTTCTTTAAGTTTTGTTGATGCCTTTTGTTTTTATATGACAGCCATTTCTAGTTATTCTCTCCCTGTCCCCAATTAAGTAAAACCATTCAGCACTGAAACTGAGTTTTGCAGTATATGAGACATTCCACACCCCTAGTTTCCAACTTCTCCAGCGAAAGTACAGTAGTGCTTTTGTTTCCTTATCTTTCATAACATTTGACTTCATTCATTTTTTGCATTATTGTAGTCATCACATACATTTTTCTGATCCTGCTTATTTTGTTTTGCATCATTTCATACAAGTCTTCCCATGTTTCTATGAATTACTCAAATTCTTTATTTCTTACATGTAAATCAGTAATATTTTGTTACAATAATATCCTATTGCATGCCTGGCTATTCCCCAGCGTGGGAACTTGGCTTTGTTTCTAATTCCTTGCCCACTACAAAAAGTGCTCCAATGAAGATTTTGGTTTACACAAGACCGTTCTGTTTTCTACTGAACTTTTTTGTGATATGATCCTAGTAGTGACATCTTTGGATCACAGTATATGAACAGTTAAGTCATTTTTCTCATATAATTTCAAATTGTTTTCCAGGATGGTTGGACCATTTCATACCTCCACCAACAGTACAGTAGTTGTCTTTGTCTTTCCCCAGCCATGCTAACACTATTTTCATCTTTTGATATCTTTGCCAATTTGAGGGGGTATGTGATGTGACATGAGAGTTGTTTTAATCTGAATTTTTCTAGTTAATGATTTAGAATGCTTTTTAAAAACTGTGGGTCGCAATTCCATATGGGGTCGAGTAACTGAATGTGGGGGAGTCCTGAAAAATTTGACAACATCAAAAGGTTTGAGTGCACAGTGACCAAAATATTAGTATCGAATATTCCATCCACATTTAATTTTTTATGCAAAATAAATAAGCATATCCATGTCATTAATATGCAAATTTGCTTTCATCTTTAATAAAAGGTAAAATTATGTGTATACCAGATAATTACTTTCAAATAAATTTCTTTATGACTTGTTATCAGTAAATGTTTGTATACCTATTTTAAATTCCTGTACACCTGGAGTGACATAAAAATTTCTCCAGCAAAAACAGGTCACTAGTGGAAAAAATTTAAGAAGCCCTGATTTAGAATAATTTTTCATATGATTATTATTGTTTTGGAGTTATCCTTTAAGAACTGTTCCCATCTTTTGGCCACTTAGGGAATGACTATTGGTATTATATATTGGTGTCATTTTCTAATATATTTCTTCTATTAGGCTTTATGAGATATTTGATGTAAAGATTTTCCTTCTTATAGACATATTAATTTTGTTTGTACAAAAGCTTTTCTCTTTAATCCAATTGTCTATTTATATGATTACCTTTATCCCTTGTTTGGTAAAAATTTTCCCTTTCTTCATAGCTTTTAAAGATACTACCACTTGTGCTCCTCTATTTTTAAATAAGACTATTTCTTTTTGTCAGTTAGTATTTTGGGACCTTATTGTGACATTTAATGTAAGGTACTAGTTTATACCTTTTTTTTTTCCTAAATTACACTGCTTCCCACCATTCCCTACTTTAATAAGTAGGTCTTGCTGAATAGGGGAGTTTTCTTGCTTTTTTTAAAAAAATTTTATTTTCACTTTTAGGTAAATTCTGACTGTTCATCAGTTTTTTAACATCCACAGATTTTTTGTGGGGGAGTGAGGTTGAGGGGGGGCAGGGGAATATAGAAGAACCTTCACTTGATCCTGAAGTCCTGACTCTAGCTACTAAAGTCTGTGTCAGCTGCTTTTATCTCTTCAGCTATTTAACATTCCTCACTTTAGCCTTTGCCTCCACCAATGCTGAGCTGAAAGGTCTAAATCATGTCTCAAATACCCTAGTCAGACTCTTCTTGATTTTTCTACTGCATTTGACATTGTTTAAAGGTTCTTTGCTTGATAGGAGCTTATGTTCTACTATACTAGGGAGATGGAGGATTTAAGTATCCCATTTACACAAACAAGTCATTTGTAGAAGGAACTAAGCTTTACTGGCATAAGAAAGGATTTCTGATAAGCATTATTCTTCTTTGGTGTAATACAAATGCCACATTTAGGGAAGAGCTAGAAGGCCTGTTTGACTTTGATTGTGTGTGTGATTAAGCAGTAAGTGTTTGATTTAACAATAGTAGTGGAAGAATTGATTAGAATCAGACTGTGGAGAGCTTTAAATGTCAGGTTTTCATGTTATCCATGAGCCTTTGTTGTGTTTGTCCTTCGTTCTCAAAGAGGACCCTGACATCAAGGTGATGACATGACTTGCAGTTAACTTTGATTTGACTGAGGGAGGGCTGTGCAAGGTCAACAGCCTCACTTTGTCCTCCTGAGCCGTCTGGGTCCAGTGGTGGTATTTCTGTGTGTGTGTGTGTGTGTGTGTATTAATTTCTCCCCCCAACCTTGACCTATATTCTTATACTTCCAACCTGCCAATGAATATTTAATCTTGGGGCACCCGCTGTCATCCCAAAGGGAATATTTTGTGTAGGACTAAACTCCTTGCTTCCCCTTCTCACAAAGCCAGTTCTTCCTGACTACTTTATTTTTATCATTAGTTCTATTCTTCCAATTACCCAGCCACAAAGCCTTGGCTTCGTATTTAACTATTTCTTTTTTACAGTATGTACCTGATAACGTTTCTATTTTTCTTATGGTCACTGTAGTTCAGACTATTATTCCTTCATGAGGCACTGTTGTATTAGTTTCCATTCTATCTCACTATCATTCTTTCCTGGGTGTCCCTGTCAGATTAATCATTCCAAAAGAAGTTGTTGGACATATCTCTTTCTTGCTTAACAGTTGTTAAATACTTTGAATGGCCTACAAAATAATATGGTAGTCTGGCCCCTACCTACTTTTCCAGCCTTGCTACTCAACTCTCCTATGTGAACTTTTTCTCATTGGCCAAACTGGTTTAGGCATCATCCCTTGACAGCAAGCCTGTGACTTAATACTTCTGCTTTTGTTCTTTCTCTCTTCCCTGCCTGAAATGCTACTATTCCAATATTCACCTACTAAAGTACTTGGTACCTCTCACATAATACTTAATCTTAAATCCTTTCTGGCCAAAAATTCCACTAATGTATATCTATGCCTGACCATATTAGAAGATGAAATAATTTTTTTGCAGATCTTCTTTTTGTTCATAGTTAGGAAGTAATAAATGAAGTCAGCTTATAAGTCCTTTTAGGTTTGTTTATGGAAAGAAGACTATTGCCTGTTAAAAGTATTTCAGGATATAAAAGACAAGTGAGAATTTTTTTTGTTAAGGATTGGGGTAGGGTAGAATAGTAAGCAGTTGGTTTCTTTACCCCTTAGATTATTCTAAATTTTTCAAGCCTGGCCCTAAGGTGCCTTCTCAGCTGGGTCAGTGGAAAAAGCAAGATATATGGGCTTGGCCCTCTTCCTTTTAGTCTCTTGACCTCTCTCATTCCTCTGCTTCAAGATATGCCAAGGTACCAAGGTTCATTCTTACTCTGCTTGTCTTTTACTAACACTTCTGACCTTTCCTTCCCTTGATCATCATGGTATTATCTTCTCCCATGGCAGGCAGGCAGGCCCATGGCACAGAGTTTTATTTGGCACATTGCCTTATACTTAATTCATCTCCTGTGAGCTCGTATAACGTAGAGAATCTCTTCTCATTTGTTATATCTCCCATGACATCTAGCACAATGTGCACAGAGCAGGTATGTAATTTTAATCAAATGGCTAAATAATTATGAGCTTGAGTTCTTAAGGAAAATCCATATTTATGATTTAGATTTTTATCAAATATTTCTTTATCTTGACTTGTTTTTATTTTATTTCAGGTCAGTTTACATTGAGAGATATGTATGAACAGTTTCAAAACATCATGAAAATGGGACCGTTCAGTCAAATATTGGTAAGTTATCTTAAGATTCTTTACCTTTGTTTATTTGAGATCCAGAGAATGTTTTTAATACTATGCCTCTTTGCTGTAACTGCTTTTGACAGTAAAAGCTAACATTCTAAGCTAGATAAATATATAGTAATATTAAAAAAAACCTTGTGTATATTTAAATGTTACACTCTGCTTTATGTCATATGAGATTAAAGCAATCGATATTTCAATTTTAGGGTATGATCCCTGGTTTTGGAACAGATTTTATGAGCAAAGGCAATGAACAGGAGTCAATGGCAAGGCTAAAAAAACTAATGACAATAATGGACAGTATGAACGATCAAGGTAAGATAGATAATTGTAGGCAGTCCACATTTTCACTTTGAATAAGTATAGATCTGACCATGTCACTCCTTTTATTCAGTAGACTATCTAGTTGTTGCCTCTTATCTTCCAGATCAGTATAAAATGTTCTAGTTGACATTTAAAGCTCTTCACAGCTTGTCCGCTTCCTACCTTTCCATTCTACTTGTCTGTGATTCAGTCATACTGGCCTACTTGTTATCCCATGCACATTACACTCCATCTCCTGTCTCTGTGTCTTGGCTGTCTACAACATCTAGAATACTCTCCCTCTTCACCTCCACATCTTAGAATTCTTGACTCCCTTCAACCCTCAGTTTAAATGCCACCTTCTGCCAAATGCCTTACCTGGTTTCCTCAACTTCTAGAGCCTTCCCCTCTAAGATAACCTTCCATCTGCTCTTCATATATCTTGTAGTTACCTATTTATTTATATATGACTTCCCCCATTAGGATGTAAGGTCTTTGAGGACAAGAACTGTTTTTGCCTTCCTTTCTGTCCCTGATGCTTATTAGTACAATGACTTGTATATAGTGTGTGTTTAATAAAATCCTTGTTCATTGAATAGCTAGAAAAAAGAAGTGGTTTAAAATTTTCCTTAAGTTTCTTTCTAAGAATTACATATTAATCAAAACCGAGGTAGAGAACTGAGGGTGGTTCTGGTTTTCTTGGCATGACATGTAATTATAGCATCCTGATAAATGCATAGAGAAAGAGACCGTTTTAGTTGCAATGACTTAATTGGTGGCACTCTGGTGATAGACAGATAGATAGACAGATAGATAGGACCTACCTCTTTTGGTTATATAGACAAAAGAAATGAATAAGAAATAAATTTGGGGGAAGAGCAAGAAATATCATTTTAAAATTATTTTTAATACATTCAGAAATAAACTCTGTGAAATAATATAGCCCTTCTTGTTCTTTTCTAGATGATATTTATTATATATAGGAAAGGATAGTAGAATTATATGACTCTTTTTTTTTTAAAGAACTTGACAGTACAGATGGTGCAAAGGTTTTCAGTAAGCAACCAGGACGAATCCAAAGAGTAGCAAGAGGATCAGGTGTCTCAACAAGAGATGTTCAGGAGCTTCTGACACAATATACCAAGTTTGCCCAGATGGTGAAAAAGATGGGTGGGATCAAAGGACTTTTCAAAGGTAAGAAAAATAACATAATCTTTGGATTTTTAATCATCAGTTGGAAGGGGAGGGGCAGTTTAGAAAAGAGAAAGAAAATGAAAAGTTAAAATTCAGAAGACAGTGAACTTTCAGCATGGAAAAGTTGAATTTTCAATCCATTAGAAATTCAGGGGTACATATTGTGATTTATGAGGACAATCTGATTTCCAGCTCAAGTTAATGGGAAGCCGTTATGAAATTAATTTTTCATTAAAAAGAATCATGATTGGAAGACTAGTTTTATTTGTGAAAACAAACAAAACTATTTTATATACTTTGTCAAAAATCTAAGAGTTCGTTTTCACATATTCACCACGTGCAAAGGTTCTTTCCATGATTATCTTGCTTACTGTCTCTTATCCTAGCTTCTTTTTTTCTTCTTAGTTTCTATTTTTTCTTCTCCTAAGTTTTTGTAAAGTGAGGCTTGACTTCCTGATATTTCTTGCTCTTGTAGACAGACATTCAGTTCTGTTAGTATTGATTCTAACAGAATGATACTGATTCAGTTTATAGGAAGGCCATTACTGTGGATCTTTGTCCCTCTAAGAAGGACAGAATTAAGGTTAATAATGTAAAAAAATAGGATACCAACTGAAGCAGTTGAGCACAAAGTTATTAGGATTTGTTTAGAACCATAATATAAATGAATCCTATATGTATCTAACCTGAAAAGAAATGTAACATACTGACAGACACTTAATGTTTATGGTTTCTTAAGGAGGTGATATGTCAAAGAATGTAAGCCAATCCCAGATGGCAAAACTGAACCAACAAATGGCCAAAATGATGGATCCAAGAGTTCTTCATCACATGGGTAATTTTTAAGTTTGTTTCCAGTTACCTACGTAAAGTTAATAATGTTGACATCGGTGGTGCATTTTGACTTTACATTGTTATTCTGATATAACTTCACTAATCAGAAAAATGGCATTTGATGTAGAGAGGTCATAGGAAGTGGAAAAAATGCCACGCTATCAATTAGGAAATTTCATTTCCTACCAAGATTCTGCTACTACCCAGCTTTGTAATTGGGCAAGTTGATTAACCTGTCCTAACTTTAGCTTCCTAATCTGAAAAATTGGAGATGGCCAAAATACATTAATTCATCTTAGTACACATTAATTAAATACCTAATATGTGCAAAATAACTTTGTGAAGTTCTAGAGAGAAAACGTCAAAATTTAAAATAATTAAATTTTAAAAATTAAAACAAATTAAAACAGTTCCTATTTTCAAGGTTTTTAGTAGAGAGGAATACAACATGAGTATAAGTTAATAAATACAAAGTATGTACAAAATAATGCAAAGTTATTACAAGAGGGAAAAATGTGCTAATAATTGGGTGTTCAATATTAAGAAAAGCATTGTGTATGAAGTGGTATCTGTGGTTTGAAGGAAGCTAGGATTCTTTTAGAACTGAGAAGGTGGTACATTCTAGGCATGGGGAGACAAAGGCATGGGAGTTGGAGATGTAATGATGAGTTTTTGAAATAGCTAATAGTATGTTTTAACTAAAGGTAGAATGCAGTGAAGGGTAGTAATAAAAAGTAATTCTTGAAGTGTATGTGGGATTAATGTATTGTTAGAACTGTTTGTTGTAACCATTCTGGAAAATAAATTAAAATTGTTTGAAAAAAATTATGACATTGTTCAAAGCTTCTGACCTAGCAATTCTTTTTACTGGGTATATACACAAAAGACGTCATAAACCAAAGCAGATCCCATATATTCGAAAACATTCGTAGCAGCAAGCATTCTTTGTAGTAGCAAAGTTCAGAAAGAAAATAGATGTCTGTGGATTGAGAATGACTGACTAAATTGTGGTATGTAAATATAGTGGAATAAATGCACAATGAGAAGTATTGCATATATCATTCAGAAAAGTATAGAAAGATTTGCATGTATTGATTCAGAGGAAAGAAGGTGAACCAGTACAATTATATACACAATGGCTATACTAATATAATTGAAAACATCACTAATAGATAGTTGAACTTAGAGTTCAAATGGGGAGAGAACTTAAAGAATAATTATAGTGATCAATATTGGTTCCAGAATACAAACAATGAAATAACCTTTCCTCCTCTCAATAGTGAAGTGAGCAGCTATGAGTGTTTTATGCTGTCAGATTTAGTCACAGTGTCAGTTGGTTCTGCTTGCTTTTTTGGGCGGGGGGAAGGTAGGTTTGTGAGAGTTGGTAATGTGAGGGAAGAGATCAAGATGTCTATGATTGGAAAAAAAAGATATAAATGAACCTTAAAGGAAAATATTAGGTAGGATTGTGTATGCCTTTACATTCCAAAATGAAGGGTTTTGTATTTTCATCTTTGAGACAGGAAGGAAAAGATTTTTGAATGAAGTAGCATAATCTTAACATGTACCTTAAGATGATTATTTTGACAGCTATATGGAAGAATGGGGAGAGACTAGAACCAGAGCAGTCTATCACTGTAGTTCAGGGGAGAGGTAATGAGATCCAAACTAAGAAAGATAGTGACTGTGCAAGAGGGACTAGAATCCAGTGACAGGACAGGGAGTAGAGGCATTGAGTGTAGAAGACTTTCTTGAGGAGTTTAGTTATGATAGAGAGGAGAGAAATATAAAATGATAGCTAGTAGGGATGGCAGGATCAAATTAGGGTTCTTAAGCATGGAGGAGATATATATTCATTGCAGTTCAATAAATTTACTGTAAAGATGGGATCAAGAATGCACATGGAGGAGGTTTACCTTGGCCGGAATAAAAGCTACCTCACTTCTTTATGTGATACAGAGTGGAAAAAAGGGAGCTTTCAGAAAATTATCTATTTTTTCAGTAAAGTATGAGGTAAGGTCCTCAGCTGAGGGGATGCTATAGGAGACTTGAGGAAGGATAAAAAGAGTTGAATAACTCCTGTAGTGAGTGAAAAAACAGATTTATTAGGAAGGTGGCAAAAGATTTCCTTGGTGCAGTGAGGGCCCAGTTGAGATTATGTAATATAAATTTGTAGTGGACACTGTCCTTAAAAATAGGGTAATTTGAGGTGACAGATTTAGTGGGGGAGCTCTGTTTTGGATATTTTGGCTTCAAGATGCCTGTGGGAACATACAAGTATAGGTTTTCAGTTTTGTGATTTCATTCTGTTCAGTAACACATAAATATGAATCAAGGCACTGGATAATAGGAATAATTGATGATTGGAGGCATGATCAGCATTAGAATAAGGGGACAAGGAATTGAGTACAGAGGATAGTATCATTTGAAGTTATTATATTGGGAGGTAAGATATGGAAGAGAACAGAGTATACCTATTGCAGGGTTTATGGTCTATGAAAGAACAGGATAGTGCAGGGAATAGAGGTCGTGGTGAAGGCTCAAGTGTTGTAAGTCAGAGGGAAAATGATAAAAGGTAATGTTCGCGTAAATGAATTTTAGAGTTTGTGAACATAGAATTGGAACTCTTAAACTCTGAGTTCTTTGAGAACAGAGATTGGTTTTGGCCTTTTTTTGTATCCCCAGTACTTAAAACAGTGCCTGGCACATAGTGGGCATTTAGTAAATGCTTGTTTTCTTGTTGATGATAGTATCGATCAGCAAGAGATTCAAGGACAGAGGACAGTATGTGAGAGAAGCAAGACCGGAGCAAAGTTAATGGAGTGGAATTAGTGATTGAATAAAGGCTGTGAGAATGAAGAATTGACTTAGGAGACAGAGGGAGAACTTTTAAATTGAGGTTTTTAAAAATCTGTTGCTCTAAGGGCCCTTCTTGTTCCAAGAGTCTAAGTACCTAGTTGCTAATGAATGAATTCCTAGCAGAGATATGTAAAAATATTTTTGTATACTAGACAAGTTTTCAGCTTTGTGCTTTCTATTTGTTACCATCTGCCTGAGGCTTTGAACCATCATTCTAATTAATACATGTAGCTTGACTTTTCGCAAATACCTATAGACAGTTACAAGTATAATTTTATTTTATTTAAAATGTGCATTTATGAAATATGGGCATTTTTCATCATATCCCCTGTATATTCTCTGTATCTTACCTAAAAGTGCTGGCTCTGATTTCTGTTTCTGCTTGTCTTTACTCATTTCTCTCTCCCTTTATTTTCAGGAGGTATGGCAGGACTGCAGTCAATGATGAGGCAATTTCAACAAGGAGCTGCTGGAAATATGAAAGGCATGATGGGATTCAATAATATGTAAAGAAGATTCCTTCATATAAATTGACTCAGTTGGTGATACTCTTTGCTGAGATTTCAGATTTTTTCCCAACCCCTTTTTATAAGGTAAAAGAGGTATATTCTCCCTTCCTTTTTCTCTTCCTTCCCCCTTTTTTTTGAGGGGGTTGAAGAATATTTGGGAGTTTGACCTCTTCAGACTTCTTTTTAGGCTTTTGAGTTTCTGGGGTTTTCTGGAAATCACATATTTTTGCTTAAGAGAACAGCTTTCATTAATTTCTGTCTCAAAATTTCACTTGTTAAGTGAAAAAAATCATGATGTAAAATTTAGTACTTAGTTTTTAATTATTTGTCTCAAAAGGTAACCATTATATTTGTAAACAGTCTAAGTCAATTGTGACATGATATCACAAGAAAAATCCTGTAAATAAACTTCAAAGTGGTTGTAATCAAATGGCTTTGTTAACTTTCTTTGTAGTTTGAAATCTTAATTTTCAAAAATGGCATGCAGAAAGGCAAAATGTAGAGCTAATACCATACTTCAAGAATGCATCTATTTGTGGAAAATATGGTTAGTGCCTTAACCATAAATTTCTAAAGTTGCATGTAACACATTATAATTAAGATATTCTGCCAGAGAAAATTGGAGCTTTATTCAGCAAATTGCTTCACAACATAAATGTGTTGCTTGTTATGAAATTGTAAAGCAGTATACGTAAATGTCACCTACTTTAACATTTTAAGGCCAACTCTGATGTGGAAGTATTTAAAAAAAAAAAAGAGGGCTAAATGACCATTTATCAGGTTAGACAGAAGATTATAAACTGCTAAGATTTCTTCCAGTTTTTAAATCTTATCCATAGTTTCTTTTTTTAAACTACAATAAGTTCTTAAAGAAAAGTTGTTGATGGTAAATAGCTAAAATATATGCTTTACAGTATGAAAATGTTTGTAAAATATTAAGTTGAAATTATACATATGCCCTTAAAATATTGATCAGAACTCAGTATAGTTAACTGGTTCTTTGGTTATCATAGTGGAATTGCTGCCTGGTCAATTGTGAAGACAAGACTACCAGAAAATTTCTTCTTTACCTATCAATTATTTTTTTAAATTATTATGAGCTTAACAAACATGAACATTTTCATTTACAAAGAACAGAAAGAGGATTGTATATGAAATCATGTATCTCTTAACAGCTTAATTTTTTGTAGGTCTATATTAAAATGTCCCAAAAGTGTACTGCCTGTCTGTTTACTTTTGTAAATTTTTTCCTGTTCTGTATATTTTAAAAAATAATCCATTCTTAAAATCCTTTAAAAAATTTTTAGAATCTTTTTTTTGTATCACTGTACAAACTACTCACTCCTCCCTGATTATTCATTACTGATAGCATGGAAATCTTGAATATATTTTTGTTAGTGAGCTATAAACTAGGACAAGCTCATCCTCAATGAAGACTCGATTTGTTATGGTAGGATCAAGGAAATAATTTTGACTAATTCATCTATGCAGTGTCACTGAAGATTAGATTGTTTCTAAAGTAAGTCTATCCTATATATTTTAAAGAGAAATAATGTACTGAGGTTTCAACAACAAATAAGTTGAAGAAAAGAACTAGGTCAAAAAAATATATGTAAGGTGTATTGCCCCTTTCTTTGTATGCATTTTTATGAAGTTTTTTTTGTCCTTAAAATATATTTCCCATTGTCAAACACAGGCTAAGGAGAATTGCCCAATTTCCCTTTTCTCCATTGTTGGCCAAAATGAAGATTTTTCCAGTTATTAATTTTTGTTTAATTTCAAGAGGGACAGAACTGGATTTAGATAGGAAAGAACAATAGTTGTAGTGGGAAAAGCCATGGCACCCCCAAGAATGAGATGAAACTTTGAATCCTGGCCATGTCACTCTGTGATTATGTATAAATCAGTTAACTTATGGGCCTCATTTTTCTCCATTTTTGTAAAATGGCAGGGTTGTACTAGACCAAGGGATCCTAGCCTGAATTACTCATACCACCATGGAGAATAAGAAAAACCAAGGGGAGAAAGGTACTGGAAAAAGACTAGGCGCATGATTTCTTTGGCAGAGGTAAATCCTGAGTGAGGAAATGCACCCATATTGGTATGTTATCTGCAAATTATAGTCTTACAGAGTTTGTCATATGCCCAGGGTCCCATAACAGTATGTGTCAGAGAGAGGATTTGAATTCAGGTTTTCTGGGGTTTAATGGCAGTGCTATAACCAATACTTTCTATCGCCTCTCTGAATAACTATTATCCTATTGAAATATTCCAGAGTACTGTTAGTGAAGAAAGATTTGTAGACTGGAGAAAGTAAGGTAAAGAGGGGAGCTGGTAAAGGGAGCTTTACCATAACTCTGAAAAATTTGAAAGACAATTGAAGGAATGAATATAATTCTTACTAATGTCAACTAAAAGAATGAGCTTTTGGATGTGAACCCCTTTTGATGTTGAGCTAGAAAAAAAGAACCACCCAGTAAGGGATTAACTGATTCCCAAAATAACTAGCAATTCCAAATTAATTTCCGATAATGAAACTGTAACATTTTTTGATATATTCTTGGACAAGCATTATCCCATTAAAGCTTATAAGGCTTTGATTCCGTTAATAATAATTTATCTCTGTGAAGTAGGATTCTCAGTCTCATACTCAATAAGACTAAAGCAAGAAACAAACTGGAGGCTGAATGTGATGTGTCTGTAAGTATCTTCACAGAGAGTAACATTTTTGATTGACATGAAATAGCATCAAGCATCTCACTAATCTGTTCTCATAAACATTGACAACCTTATGCTGCTAAAAATAGTATGTATTCAATAAAATTTTCTTTTTGAAAAATTACTCTTTGTTTCTTATATGCATGATAAACTCTAGAATATGTTGCCTTTCATATTGAATAAGGGTACAGGAAAGTTTCCTGAAAGCCAAATGATATGGGGACCAAAAAGTGTTGGAAAACTATTTCCAAGTTTGGGGATTATTTCAAAAGTCTTATCAAGCTCTGATGTTCCTTTGAGAGGTTTGTGGGAGTTTTTTTTAACTGATATTAATTTGACAATTCTCTGTCATTTGAAATTAGAAAATGCTATAAAACTGTAAATTTCTTTGTAAATATTTAGGTAAATTTTCCTTTGACTGCAGTGTCTTAAATATACTTGATTCTTTAGCTATCAACCTGTTTAATTCAAAGTTCCTAACTGGACCAAAAGTCAAGATTTAACATAATACTGATATTTCTAATTTTAGACTTAATATCTGAAAGAAAATTAATGACTTAAGTCTGATACCATACAGGAATTCTGGCAGTTATATGTTGACAATAATAAAATTTTATTATATGTGATATTGACTAATTGATACCATTCTTTGCTGGGGAAACAGAACTTGTACAAAAGTCTTTTTTTTTTTCTTTTTTTGTAGAAATAATTATTTAAGCATTAACTTCCTTAGCCTGTGCCACATACTGGCTTTGATTTTAGCTCAGAAAAATCTATTAAAAAATTAAAATCAAAATAATAAGGGTCTATTTGAGCTAAAAAAAAAAAGTTGTTAGACCCAAGGAGACTAGCATAATGCTTAAATGAAAATTTAACTGTGTCTAACCAATATTGAGACTCTTAACGTGAAGACATTTGCTTATGTTTTTGTATACAATCTAAAGACATATGTAATTTGTACATAATCTAAAGACAGCTATAGTTAATAAGTCTGCTTGAATGTCTTTTATAGCTAATATAATGCCAACATCTATCCAAATGAATACTTCTTAAATTATGGGTCCTGTAAATGAATGTGGGAGTCGAAAAAAATTTGGCAACAGTAAGAGGTTTTGGAACATGCAGTGACCAAAAATTAATTCCAGATCAAAAGCTTATTGAATCTGAGGGGTTTCTGGCAGCTCTTGCCTATGTTGCATTGTGCATCTTCACTGCATCCTTGGTTCTGAACCCACAACATGCACACTTTGCACAATGCATGCTGTCACTCCATACTACACCAGCAAACCCTATCAGAAACATCTCAGCTTAGACTCGAGACTGATAGGTGTAATGAATTGCAGTGTTTTTACTGTACATACAAAATTGATAAATGAATTTTGACTTGGGATTAGGACAGAATTTCCGTTGATTTCTGAAGTGGCGCTAAACATACTTGTGCCATTTTGCACTACATATTTATGCAAAGTGGCATTCTCAGCACTGATGATTATAAAATCAAAATATTGATCAATTCTGAAAAATGTTGAAGATGCTCTATGTCTTGCAGTATCAAATAGTGCACCAACATTTAATTCTTTATGTAAACAAGCACATCCATCTCATGCATGCCCATGGGCTAGTTACTTAATTTTCTGAATGCTAGTACATTTGCTCCTCTAAGAACATTAAGGATGTTCAAAAACTTTTAAAATGTATATGATCAAAATAATTTCTTTTATGCGATCCTATTGTTTACTCACTGTTTCCCTATCCATAGATCCCAAAGTTCATTTCTTCCTTGCACCTCCAGTTTAAGACATAACCTTTTATATCTAAGTTTGGAACCTAATTTGTCATGTGATATAAAGTGCCAGATTGTTTTCTAACTTTCCTATCTTACCCCAGTAGCTGAGGTCTTTGTCAGACAATTATTAGACTACTAGGTTTGTTTGCCCTGTGTGTTGTATACCTACATTTGTTCCATTGCGGGATCTCTCTCTTTTAACATTTTCCAAATAGTTTTGATGATTACTGCTTTGAGATCTATTATTGTAAGTCCCCCTTCTTCCTCATGAGCATGTAATATTTCTCCAGTTATTTAGGTCTGCATTTCTGTAAAGCATATTTTGTTGTATTTTTATAATTCATAGGTGTTGAGACAGCTTGTTGGTGGTGCAGTGGATAGAGTACTAGATCTGAGTTCAAAATTGGCCTCAGACATTTATTATGTATGTGACCCTCGGTGTCATTTAACATGTTTGCTTCAGTTTCTGAAACTATAAAATGGGGTAATAACAGCACCTACACATTAGGGTTATTGTGAGGATCAAATGAGATATTTGTAAAGCATTTAGCACATGGCCTGGCACCTACTGGGTATTATATGAATGCTTATTCCCTTCCTACTTTTTATTATTCCTTTGACATTTTTTATCTTTTATTCCTCCCAATTAGGGATTCTTAACTTGAGTCTGTCAATTTTTTTTTTTAATTTTGGTAACTATTTCAACATAACTGATCTCTTTTGTAACCCTATATATTTTATTTTAGGCATTTAAAAACTATTCTGAGAAAAGGTCCACAGGCTTCACTAAGGGATCCATGACACAAAAAAAGTTAGGAACCTCTGTAAAGTAGTCTTTTGATAGTTTGATTAGCACTGAATAAGTAACTTGGTTTAGGTAATATTGCAATATTTATTTTATTGGCATAGCCTACTCATGAGCAGCTAATATTCCCCAATTATTTAGGTTTATTTCTGTGCAACGTTTTGTTGCATTTTTAGTGTGTGTCTTAGTAGTAGACTCTGATGTTTTATTTGGTCTGTAATTATTTTGAATGGTCTTTCGCTTTCTTTCTATTGGGTTTATTGATAAAACAAAAATGCTAACAATTTACTTTATATCTTGCAACTTTGCTGAAGTTTTAATTTTTAGTTGTTGGAATTTTTATACCACTTTCTCACTTACAAAAAAAAGTTTTCTCTCCTCTTTACCTGTATTTTCCTCTCACTTCTAGCACCATATTAAATAATAATGGTAATACTGAATCTAATTGAAAAGAATTCTCTTGGTTTTAGAAAGCTGTTACCACTTAAGGAAAGGCCCATTCCAATGCTTGCTTCCTAGTGTTGCTATAATAAGTGACTTGAATTTTGTCCAGTTTTTTCAAAATCTCTTATCACGAGATCTTTATTATCTTTATTCATAGTCTATCATGCTCATATTTTCTTATATTAAATCTACCTTCTTGTTATGAATTCAACTTGGCTATATATTTTTATATTTTGTTGTCTGCTGTTTTTTTTTTTTTAATATTTTTGCTTTGATACTTAGGGATTTCCATAGTTTTCTTTCTCTGCATTGTCTTTCCTACCAAATTCCTTTTAAATATGCTATTTAGATACACCCATTTTTTAGCCATTTTCTCTCTAATTTCTCTTAAGGCTTTTAAAAATTAACCAATCAATGTTCATAAAAATACGTGAAAGTATGACTCTAAGGGGAAAACATTAGGCAGGAGGTAAAGAGAATGAAATAACAGCAACCTTTTTTGCAAGACAGAAAAAAGGGATTGGTGTAGGCTTAAGGGAACATTTCCTATTACTCCGAGTTGTTAAATTGTGGAGCTGATAGCAAAGAGTAGCCTGATTAAAAACATTAATGTCATGTAGTTAAAAATCCCACAGGGACTGGATGTGTGGCAAAGCTTCATTCTCTTTTTGCTCCGACTAAAAGACGCACGAAAGTTTTGGGCACAGCATCGACAAGAAACAGACCTTGGCACCTTCTAAAGTACACAAAGAAGCGCAGGGTGCTTGCAGGAGGCCGGGCCGGGCCGGACACTCCCCCGCCGCCGGAAGAGGCGGAGCCCAAGCGTAACCTCTGGCGTCGCGACGCCGGGAAGGGTGGCCTTCCGCCCTCGCTCCCCCGCCCCCACGCTTGCGGCCCCGCCCATGACCACGCCCGCCAGGGCCGGTGCTCCCGGGCTGTGCTGATGCTGCTAGGGGCCGCAGTGGCTCTGGCGCTGACTCCTTCGGGAGCCAGAGAATGGATGCTGATTTATCGGCAATTACGGTCTATTTCACTTGTCCCAAGAGTTCCGCCACCGCCGCAGCGTGTCACGCCATGAGCAAGGATCCTTCGCGGGGAGAAGACGCTCTGGGAGCGGCGGCCGCCGCGGCACGGCTCGGGGAGCCCGCGGGACAGGTAGGTGAGGCGAGCCGGCGGATCCTGGCCTAGCCGCCGGCCCTGTCTCGCCACCCGAAACGCTGCTCTGGCGGGAGGGGGAGGCCGGCCGCGTCTGCCCCCCTGCCGGCTGACTGGTGCCCCGGGGCTCCCCGGGGCCCTGCTGCTTTGACAGAGGGGACTGGTCCCCGGAGCCCGGGAGGCCTTTCACCCAGCCAAGCCCCTAGGGAAATTACGTTAAATGGAATAGTTGCTGAAAATTGTCCTGGGATTACGTGCGCTTTGTCATTACAATCCTCAAATTATCCCTCCCAGGAAGGACTCCTATCCATTTGCGTGAGATCCATTCGCATTCATTTCCTCCAAGCCTGACAGACGGAAGATGGCCCCGAAGCCTTGGTGCCTGTGTTTACTTAGGTTTTGGGTGGAGTTTGTTTTCTCCAAAACTACGAATTCCTAGTAAATTGTAGTTAATGATGCGTCACACCTAAAAGACAAAAATGACCGCATGGACGGCGTGAAGGGCTCCAAATCTGAGGGACCTGCCTTCCATCGACCTCTGACCTTTGGTGGCTGTTGTCCTTTTTTCCCTCGAGCCACTAATTATGACAGATCCTAGTAAAACGGGGTTGTGATCCTTGTTGGTTGAGCGAGCATCTATCCACGGTCCTAGTGCTGGTTACAGTTCTGTCCCTCTTTCCGTGGAATGTTTTTGCGTTTTCCCCCCGAGAATAGACACTTCCACTGGGACTAGGTGATGTTGTGGGGATCCAAGCCCTGTCACTACCTGTCAAGGGCCACTTCGTTCTCGAGTGCGTTTTGTGCATTTTTTTTATAACGTATTTTTAAAAAAAACACATCTGTGTATATTTTTGCAAAGAGAAGAATCATTTTTGAAATAGGAGTTATTTGTTTGAACTGCCTCATTTCCTGCGTTTGGTACTGGGGAATGCCTCCGCTTTGATTTACCAGCATAATAAACGGAAGTTATTTGTATTACATTGCTTTGCACCATATGAGTTTCTGGAAAGGCGTAGTTAAGGTTTTGGGTTTTTTTTTTAAAAACATTCAGTTATTGTAAATGATGTACTAATTTTACAGAACGCACTTGTGTTCATATTTTTATAAAGCAAAGGGTATTTTTTTGAAATAGGAATCATTATCATGAATGTCTTTAATTTGTAATTTTTTTTCAATTTCCATATTTTTTGCTTCTTAGGATGGTTGTTGTAGATTTGTGTAAAATTATTTTGTCCCAGATAGGTTATTCAGACTCACAAAATTTTAGAATTCGGAGAATCATCTCAGTGGCCATTTAGGCCAATTTATACTTGAGAAAGAAATGCTTATAGGACTCAACTGAAAACAGGACAGTCCAGCCTTTGCTTCAAGACCTACAATGAAGGTCTTTCATATCCACCACTTTCTAAGGCGTCCAAATTTGGACTACTCTAATTGTGGAGAAATTTTTCCTTATATCAAAGTTTTTCTTTAACTTCATTCTAGCCTGCTGACTACTGAGGCATTATTTACTTTTGTGCTAACTTGAACCACTAAGCTAGAAAAAGAGAACCTTTCTTGATAAATCTTTGTATAGCTCTTTGTTGTCCTTGTTACTATATGTAGTTAATTATATTTTCCATGTTATCAGAATTGTCGGTTTTTGTCAAGACATATAAGATTCAGTTTTTAAGTGAATTTCTTTTCTACTGTTTTCTCCTATTGGTCTATCCTAATTCACTTTCAGTTTGCTATTTAGATGCAGTGTTTTCTGTAATTGACTTATGTTCTCTCATAGCTTAAAAAAAGGCATTTGTAGTTCTTAAACAAAGAGGCTATATGTGAAAGTTTGACTCCTAGAACTTAGGCTGAGAATGAAATAGCAGCTACCACTTTTTGTGTGACAAATATTCAAAGTTGATTATTTTTTAAGTAGTAGACTTTCAAATGAATTCTATCACCAAAAAATTAGAATTTGTTCGTGTCTTATTTTCTTTTTCAGTAATGTAAATATAATACTGTTCCCCCAGAATCATGGAATTTTAGAGTTAAATGAGACCTGAACAGCTGTCAGTCAAATTTGGATGTTAAAAAAAAAAAAAAAGGCCTATTAAAGCATGCCCAAGAAGTGACCAAGCTGGTTTGAAGGTCTCCATTTAGGAGAAATCCACTAACTCCTAAGGCAATCAGTTCTTCTTTTGGATTCTACTCATTGTTAGGAAGTTTTTCCTGATAGCAAGCCTAAGTTTTCCTCTTTTCAGTTCTCACTAATTGTTTCTGATTGTGTTCTTTGTAAAAGTCTAATCACTCTTCTACATGACAGTCCTTCGAATGATCATATCCTCCTTACAAGAATCTTCTCTTCTCCAGACTAAACATTCCCAGTTCTCCATTTCATTCTCATGTAGCATAGCTTCCCCTTCACTATCTGTGTCTTATTGGGGCAGCTGGGTGGTTGGAGTGGATAGAGTGCCAAGCCTGGAGTCAGGAAGACTCTTCCTGAATTCAAATCTGGCCTCAGACACTAGCCTGGCAAGTCACTATTTGCCTCAGTTTCTTCATCTGTAAAATGAGCTGGAGAAGGAAATGGCAAATCACTGTAGTATCTTTGCAAAAAAAAAAACAAAACAAACAACCAAATGGGGTCACAAAGAATCCGACACAACTGAGCCACAATCTCCACCTTATCAGTGTCTCCTCTAAACTGAAGTGTCCAGAGCTGAATAAACACTTCAGTTGTAATTTGACCAGAGATCAACAGTGTAAGTGGAACCTGGAGCTTGGAAACTGTGCTTCTCTCACTGCTACCTAAAGTCACACATGATGTATTTACAAGGCCAGCTGACTTATTGAGCTCCCAGAATTTTTTTTTTTTTTTTTTGGAAAAAGCTATCTAACCATGCCTCTTTCGTCTTGTGCTTTTGAGGTCAGTTTTTTTTAAACCTCAAGCATAATACTTATATTTATTTGACTTTTACTTTATTCGATTTAGCCCAGTGCTCTAGTCTGTTAAGAACTTTTTGAACGTAGACTCTGTAATCTAGTGTGTTGTTTGTTCCACCCCACTCTGTGTCATCTGCAAATCTGATAAACATGGCATCTTTTACTTTATCCAAGTCATTGATAAAAATATATTGAACAGCACAAAGCCAAGCAAAGAGGTCTCCCTGGAGACCTCCTCCCAGCTTGACAGGAATCAACAAGCGTTTTATAAAGCACCTACTTAGGTGCTGGTGATAGAAGTACAGTGAATGAAACAGTCCCTACTGATATGGAGTGTACATTCTAAGGGGGAGATAAGTATTCGTATGATATATACAGAATAAATTTAAAGAGAATATATACAAATTAAGCAGTTAGTGATGACTCTTTGAGGTCTAATTATTCATCTAGTTCAGAATTCTCCTAAATTTACTGTCTCTACCATCATCTCTTCATCTTTTCTATAAGAGTAGCATCAGACATTTCTAAAATTTAAATTAACGATGTTATTCATAGGATTATTGACCTAGAGCTAGAAGAGACCTCAGAGGCCATTTAGTCCAATCCAATCTCATTTTATAGATGAGAAATTTGAAAAAAGTTAAATGACTTGCATATAGTCAGAGGCAATAAGACTCAGAGGCAGGATTTTTATCCCCAAGGATTCGACCAGAGTGAGAGCTCATTTCCTTTTTAGTGTACTTGCATTTCTTATCTACCAGTTTGGTAGCCTTGTCACAGTATTAATTAATTTTGCTCAGTAGTTTGTTTTTTTTTTTTGTTAAGAGGGAGAGTTCAATTCTAGGGTGGAGGTAGTATACCTAAAAGTGACAATGACTTTTTAAAACAAAAGACATAAAATGCATTTCAAAATATAGAGTGGTTTAGCTTCTTCTGAATTGACTGTCTTATTTCAGACAAAGGAGTGTGCCTCATAACCCAGTTTTACTAAAAATGGTAGAGTCCAAAATATTAGGGAATCAGAAACAAGATAGGAAATAAATTTAGATCTGAGCCTCTAACCAGGCCAACATGCCGTGTGTGTGTGTGTGTGTGTGTGTGTGTGTGTGTATGTAAATATAATAGTTTCAGGAAAAACCTTGTGCAGAAAATCTTGAATAACAACTCTAATGTTATCTCGGCAGTTTAAATTTCAATATTAAAAAGTAGAGCTTCAAGGAATAAGATAAGTGGATTTATAACATATTTAAATATAAAATGAAACATTCATTGAAATTGCATCTTGTAATTTACTGAGGTTAGAGTCTTGATCTTTGACTCCTGGCCTTCTTTTGATGGGGATTTGACTTCTTGGTAGGAATGTATTATTCATACCTGAAATTTCGTTTTCCAAAATTCTTTATTAAGTCAAATATTGTTAAAGTCCACAAAAAAGAATTATTGTTAGAGACACACTTGACACTAATAAGGTATCAAGGAAAATTTATTACTGCAGAGTTCAAAGGAATTGAACACTTTGACCAAAGCGAACCCCCACCCTCTTTTCAGGAGGAGGGAGCTCTGAATACGAAGCAAGATGAGCTATACACTGTTAGTTCAAGACAGATCCTCCCACCAGGAGGTGGATTGGTCCATTCTCCTTAGGTCACCATCTTCTCTATATGCCCATTACGTAACCACCCTTGGTGTGATCTCCCTCCCAAACATGCTTTAACATAAGACCCATGATCAGAAAATGGAAGGACAATTTTATGCAGGGTGTATCTGCTTATGTGCATGAGGTTCATTAACCAGGCGCAGTGAAGTAAAGCTTTCTCCAGGTAACTCTTGGTCATTTTCCTTGGCTAGTTACATCTAGCTATAGATTTGGTTCCTTTTGGTTCCTTGGTAATTTTCTGAAGGCCACTGTCTGTCTTTTAATTGGTTGAGTTCACCGGCAGTCTGCTGGCCTTTTTATCTAAATTATTCTCAATGACTTATCAACTAACAATAGCTTACTGTGGAAACTTAACTTTTGTTGTCTCTCACATTTTGTGTAACTGCTTCAGCTCAGAAAAAAAATATGTATTTTAAAATACATAGTCTGTTATGGGAAATTAGCACATTTAACTCTTCTTACTAACTATGTGATACATTTATTTTCATTCTTGTAAGGATTTTTTGTTACTTACACTTTTATCCCCAGCATCCCCAAGCACAGTGCTTGGCACATAGTAGTTGTTTAATAAATACTTGTATATCAATTAATTTTTTTCATGCAACTAAGCATGTCATCCAGGGTTGTTTAAGATGACATAAAATGTGAAATCTAAATGTTAGACTTTCTCGCTGATAGAAACTATTAGTACCAACTTACACACGTATACCAGCCCTTATAAAAAGTGGTTTCTCTTCTAGTTTCTTTGAAAAATTCTTCTCAGATCAAATAAAAGTAATTTCAATTCAATTTCCTTAAACAGGAATTTATTAAGGGCCTTCTATATGCCAGATACTATGCAGGACACTAGTGGTACAAACAGAAAACCAAAAGAGTCTCTGTTCTCAAAGTGCTTGCATTCTACCTAGAGAAACAACATTAACACAGATAAATACAAAGTATTTTTTTTTTAATGGGGCTGGGAGAAGGAGGAGTAAGAGAGTATCAGTTACTGAGAGGATCAGGAAAGATCATGTGTACAAGATGGAAACTATATTTTGCTTTTGAAGAAGTAAGGGATTCCAGGAGGCATATGGGAAAGGAAAAGAAAGCATTCCAGACCCATGGAAAGGCACAAAGGCAGGGGAAGGAATGTCCTTTACAAGGGATTAGCAAAGTGGTCAGTTTGGCTGAAGTAGAGTGTGTGAGTCTAGTCACCTACTATGTGACTGTCACTGTGCTAAGCTCACTGTGAGGCAAAGAAAGACAAAAACAGACCCTGCTCTCAGGGAAGAGCATATAAACAACAAAACAGACATGAGATGGACAGGATAAATTGGAATTAATCTCAGAAGGAAAGCATTAGAAATAAATTATATTAGGAAAAATTTCACATAGAAAATAGAATATTAGCTGGGATTTAAAGGAAATTAGGGAGAGTCCAGAAAGGATTCCAGGAATGGAGTATAGCCAATAATAATATAGAGTGGGAGTAGGGAAAAGATAATGTGATAATGCAAATTTTGGACATTTGAGGAACAACAGGGAGAGGCCACTGTCACTGGACTGAAGAGTTCATGGAGGAGAATAAGGTATAAAAAGACTGGAAATGCAGAAGAGGGCCAGGTTGTAAAGAATTTTGAATGCCATACCATATTTGATCCTACAGGTAATAAGAAGCCACTTGATTTTACGGAATAGGAGGAGACTTTCAGTTTGGGAAGATTAATTTGACAGCTGAGTGGAAAATAGACTGGAGTGGAGAGAAAACTGAGGCAAGTAGATCAACTAGCAGACTGTTAACAGTAGTCCAGATGTGAAGTGATAAGGATGTACTTCAGAGTGCTTGAAGTGTTAAAGGAAAGGAATTGTATGTGAGACATGTTGCAAAGACAAAATCAACTGGATTTACAACAGATTGTATGTGGGAGGGAGAGGAAGGAGGAGGTCAGGATGGCACTTTGGTTGTGAGCCTGGGTGATTGATAGGGTAGTGGTACCCTTTGAGAACAATAGGAAATTTAGAAATAGAAAAGTGTGAGGGAAAGTAATGTGAAATATTTCTGGAAGGAAATTGGAGCTAGGTTTTAAAGGGCTTTAAATACCAATCCAAGGCATTAGCATTTTGTCCTAGAGACAGTAGGGAACCACTGAAGCTTTCTGAGGGAGGCATGTGACATGATTGGACCGGTGCCTTCAGAGTATCACCAGTACAACTGTCTGGAGAATGGTTTGCGGAAGAGAGAGAATGGTGATGGGAAGACGTCTGGAGATTATAGCAGTTATTTAGGCAAGAGGTAGTGAGGTTCTTAATAGAGTGTAGGTGTGGACATATGTTATGGAGGTAAAATTGATGAAATTTGTCAACTCATTGGATAAAGAGGGATGAGAAAAAATAAAGAAGACTTCAAGTTGGGAATCAAAGTAACTAGAAGGACTGGTGGTGGTACCATTGATAATAATAGGGAATTTAGAAAGAAGAGTGAATCTTGTGGGGGGAATAATGAGATGATAATTTTGAATGATGATAATGTTGAATTTGAGATGTCTATGGAGTATTCAAGTCAAGGTTTCCAGTAATTTATTGGTGATACTTGGAAATGGAATTCAGGAGGGAGGTGAGAGATGGATATACAAATTTGTAAGATAATCTACATAGAAATGATTATTGAACTTCCTCAATTCTGTAACCTTAACCATTAGGCTACTCTAATCTCTTGGGTCAATTAAAAAATTGCAGTTCTGGGCTTGGAATTAAGATGTCAATGTGATAGGACATAGAGGAGCAGTTCTAAAAATACAGGGAACAATGATAAATAAAACCAAAGAGAAATAGCTATACTAGAAATTCTTGCATCCAGTCTAGGACTTCACAAAAAAATTGCCAAAAGTCTTTTTGGATGGAGGTGGGCCAGAGAAGTGGAAACCACAGTGACCAGGTAAGTTATACGGGAGCCACATCGAGAGACAAGGCAAATATAGTTATAAAGCAGGCATCCAGAACTGGAGTCACAGTAGGAAGAAGAGCCACAACATTGCCCAAGAAGTGTATAGTACAAGTACATCAAAACCACCTGGTACTGGTTAAGAAACAGAGGGATAGACCAGTGGAATAGCTTAGGTACTCAAGACACAGTAGTCAATGAATATAGCAATCTACTGTTTGATATCACACAAGTAGCCTTGGCTGGAGCCACAGCAGAAGCTAGAGATTTATAAATACCCAGGATGGTGCCTAACTTTAGACCCAATATCTAGAACCTCACTAACAGTGACGTCCAAACAATAGAAAGAAATAACCAAACGAGACCTGACAACCCTTCCAAGAGTGAAGGGACAGAGTCTAACTCAACTATAAAGTCCCAGTATAGAAAACGAGGGTAGAGATCTGAGTAAACAAAAGAAAATGCCAAACACAGTAAAGAAGTATTATGGACTGATTGAAGGCCAAGAAGAAACTATAAGAAGAGAATAATGCCACAAGGTCAGGTGTAATTCAGAAGGCGTTGTGGGGTAGGGAATGGCTTAACTATTAGGACTGCAAGAGTATCTGGAAGAAATGAAGTAAGAAACAGGAAAAAGTTGAGAGGAGAATAAAATAGAACAGAAGTTTAGAAAACATCCTAGTAGCAGACTTGCTAAAAAAAATAAAATAAAATGGAAGAAACAATCTAGCAATTCCAGTGAGACAACAAGAAGTGTTAAGACAAAGTGAAGAGCCTAACCCAGGTGAATAGGACAAATCAGTTCTTAAATTTGCCCTTTCCTTGCTCATTGGTTGGATAGTTATATTATTATACTATATATGCTATATATTAATATATAAGATTATGTTGTTAGAGCCTCACATTCTATCTAAATAATTCTTCCCCTCCCATGATATGAAGATAAAATATATCTTCAGTGGAAGGATGATAAAAATTTAAAAGCTCTGATTCTTAATTGTGTAGTAAATCTTACTTTGAGAAAGACAGTAAGATTAGATCATTTCTACTTGAGGACTGGAATATATGTGCTTGGCTTTCATTTGTTTTCCAGTGAGTAGAAGAATATACTTAAGGGCCTGATAGCTGCAGTTGTAGCCTTAACAGGGGTGGGGAACCTGGGACCTGAGGCCACATGTGGCTCTCTAGGTCCTCAAGTACAGCCCTTTGAACCCAAACTTCACAGAACAAATTCCCTTAATGAAAGAATTTGTTCTGTAAAACTTAGACTCAAAAGGCTGCACCCACTCCTTCCTTAGAACTCTTGCTTTTGTGCTAGTGAAAACAGTGACAAAAGGCCAAATATAGATGATGATCCTAAATGACATATAAATTCTTATCCTGGAGGTAAGAGGGAACTAATGAAATTCCTCCACATCCATTCATATATCCACAAGTAAATTTCATATGAGTGCCTAAATACATTTACATTTTAATAATTTTCTATAAATCTTCAAGTTGAATTGAGTCTTTTATATAGAGAACAGAGGATTCATTTTAGAGATCAGGTCCTCAGGGATCCTTTAAAAGATCTTTAGAACCAGATTTCAAGATATATTACAAAGCAGTAATCATCAAAACAATCTGGTACTGGCTACAAAAAAAGAAGTGGTGGATCAGTGGAATACACAATACACAGTAGTAAATGATCCTAGTAATCTAGTGCTTGATAAAACCTAAGATCCAAACTTCGGAAGCAAAAACTCACCACTTATGAAAATTGCTGGCAAAACTGGTAAGCAATTTAGCAGAAACTAGACAGAGACCAACAGCTCACACTGTATATCAAGATAAGATAAAAATAGGCATGTCATTTAGGATAAAAGATGATATCATAAGTAAATTAGGGGAGCATGGAAAAATTTACCTGTCAAATTTAAATTTGTGACCAAACAATATAGCAGTTCTTTTGTGGTGGCAAAGAATTGGAAATTGAGGGAATGCCCATCAATTGGGTTGAACAAGTTGTGGTATATGATATGATGGAATACTGTTGTACTGTAAGAAATGATGTACAGGACTGGTTTCAGAAAAGCCTGGGGATATTTATATGAACTGATTGCAGAAGTGAGCAGAACCAGGAGAACATTGTACACACTAGGATAGGCAGCCAAGATAATGGAGGATGTAAGGGCCTGGCATGCTGTGGTCCATAGCACAAAGTGTTGGATGCAACTGAACAACATCAAAAAAAGATGACCAAGTATGAATGACTTAGCTACTGTAATCAATACAATGATCCACAACAGTTCTGAAGGAGTTATGATGAAAAAATGCAATCCACCTCCAGAGAGAGAACTATTTATAAACGCTGAAGATTGAAGCATACTTTTTGATATATCTTATATAGAAATCTGTTTTGCATGATTTCACACATATAATTGATATTTTTGGGGTGGGGATCGAGAGAATTTTAAACTCAAAATGTAAAAAAAAATGAGTTAAGAGAAAAAAATTCTTTTAACCTGTAGACAGTATGATCCATAATATGGGACATAGGCAAGATGGAAAGAAAAAATGATATGTAAATATTGCAACTCAAAACTTTCACATGAGTTGGATGTACACTGGTTTGATATTCTTCCTATAGCTCTGAATTTTACAAGTTTAACTCCATGAGGTTTGCACTGACTTTCACCCAAGAACAAGTTACTGAAAGGCCAGTGTTTTGTCAGGCCGTCCTAAATTGTATTGTCTTTTCAACTAGCAGGTTTGAGCAGCATTACCTAGGGGACTTCTCCAAAGGGACAATGCGTGACAACTGGAAGTTACACTTCTGAAAATCTGCCCTAGAAACAAGACGGAAAGGCACATCCCAGTGTAATCATATGACACTGAATAATTTATGAATAGTGGTCTATGGCAGATCCTTTTAACGTAGAATTTCCAAGGGAAAATGTTTCTCACCTAACCACAACAAGAAACCTAATGCCTAAATGGACATTAATGTTCATCCCATTTCTTTTTTTGTCTTACTGATTATAGAGTTATGCTTATTGTCCATTTTCTCTTACCTTACCTTTTGGAAGGTTTAGACCAAGGTTGTTCAAGGTTGTTCAATATATTTTATTCCTCCCAGATTTATTGTAATAACATTTGTTTGCCACTTGATCAATGTTTAAAAGAATGTTCTGGATTTTGTGTGATTTGTTCATCATGTTTTTGTTTTGTCGCCACCATAAACCTCTTTGAACTAAGGTTTCTATTTTGCTGTAGAACAAACTGACTTGCGAGATTGTGAACTTATATATTGAGTAGGCCAATTTTGTTGATATTTCTGAGAAAGTATCAAAGAGTGGAATCCTGGAGGAGATAAATTGTGTGTTGAGTAAACATCTCCAAAAAGTGACCTTTGAAATTAAAGAAATAGCTAAAAAAAAAAAATTGTAAAAATAGAAAGCCTTAGCCTGTTAAGAACAGAATAAGCCCTACTGATTCGTATCTTGAAGGAGTCCTCTACTATCTTAGGGATTTCTAGTTCCAGGAAGATATTTTGATGAGATTAACTGAAGAGAAAATATCCCCAAAGGATTAGACCTGATCTTTGGCAATTCCTGAGAATCTAGAGTTAACTCAGTCCAAATAGCGCATTTTTTGCCCCCTGAAGTTACTGGTTATCTCGTAAGTGCCAAATACTCAAAGGCCTTTTTTTCATTCTCCTCAACCTTTGCATTTGCAAAAAATTCCTTTAATGAATTCCTCTAACATATTTAATTTTAAGATTTAAGAACTATAGTTTATAGTACTTTAAAAAAAAAACACCTAGATTTAGGAATAACCTTCAAAAAAGGATTTCCTTTTTAAAGTGTAGTATACTTCCATTGAATCTGTGCTGCTGACCACATTCAGATATGAGGTGATGGATTGTAGGTATAAATCCAACCCCACTTTTTACAAATGAGGAGCCTGTGGCTGCAGAATACACGTTAAATAAGTGTAACTGAGCTCTGATGTTGACCTGAAAGAGAACGTGATCTAATTCGTGGCTTCCACTGCTATGCCAACATCTCCATAATACAACAGCCTTTAGTCTTACTTTTCTCCCTTCTTTCCTCTCAAGACTTCCCTTCTGGGGGTGGTCCAAGAGCGAAAACTCTTCAAATTACCATGTCTGTATTTGTGTACATGTTGTCCTCTCCCCTCACCCATACACCCCCATTATAAATTAGGAGTTTTTTGAAGGTTAAGGTTGTTTTTCTTATTACCCTTGGATCTCTACCACCTAGCATACCCAATGCTGACTGAATAGGATCTCAAATTAATATTTTTTCCCTAATGCCTTCAAATTTATTTTTTAAATTCTGTTTACTCTTAATTCTAAAAGACATTAAAATTACATCATCAGTTGAAGTAAGTTAAGTTTCTGGTTTTCTCTTGCCTTTTTCTTTTTTTACCTGTTATTGAGAGTAGGAATAGTAGAATGAGAGAAGCCCTAGACTGAGTCAGGAGACCTGATTTCCTTTTCTGATACTGGCCCTGACACTAACTCATTTCGTTATCTTGAGCAAACCACAAAACCTTTTTAAGTTTCACTCTGTGAAATGATAGTGGGATCATTGATTGAGAGCTCACACTATCTTTTCTCGTAGGTCATCTAGTTCAGTCCCTTAATTGTATAGAGGAGGAAACTGGGGTGCAGAGAGGTTGAGGGCTTGGTCCTGTTCAACTCTAATTTCCTCTAATATGTGTGTTCCAAAAATGAGCGAAAAAGCCAACTCACATAAATTACTTTTTTTTCTGTAATATGTTACAGGTACAAATGAGTTGTGATGGAAACTTTGAAAATGTAGAGCTGGGTGTAATAGGGAAAAAAAAGAAAATTCCAAGACGCGTCATTCACTTTGTCAGTGGTGAAACCATGGAAGAATATAGCACTGATGAAGATGAAAGCAATGGTCAAGAGAAAAGAGACCTTTTACCTACTATTGATCCGGTAGGTTGTTTACTTTTTCTTTTTTATTACCTTTCTTTTGCCCAGATAAACATCATAGGAGGGTCTTTGAAAGAATAAATTATTTTCATATTTATTTCTCAACTATTCATGACATTGTTAATATTCTTAGGTCTGTGTACATGTAATTTTGAGAAGCAGCTTGGTATAGTAAATATAGTGCTGTACTTGGAGTGCCTGCTCTGACACTTAGTAGCTATATAATCATGGGCAAAGTAATGTGACCAAAAATGAGGATAATAATACCTATCTGATTTAGTTCTTAAGGTTGTTATGAAGCTCAAATGAGAAAGTGGGGTATAAAGCATTTTGCAAAGTCAGTTATTAATGTTATCTTACCTGTTTGAGAGGTTGGTCAGTATGCTTCCTTTAGACTTTATAAGTGGCAATATTCATATCAAAGGTTCTTTTTCAAGTGTCTTATCGGAAAGTCAAGTAAGTAGTGGTTTGATAAATATGAAACCCTCTGCTATGGCAAGCTGTTCCTTGGTTTATAAATATTTTGAAGTGAGATAATAGGTCTCACAGCCCACAGGTCTCTCTACAAGTTTCTATGTAATAGTAGTAATAGTGAATATGTAGTAATGATGAATAAATAATTCATTTATATAGGGCCTACTATGTACAGGGTGCCATGCTAAGCACCTTACAAATACCTTGTTTGATTCTCACAAAAATGCTGGGAAGTAGGTGCTGTTATTATCCTTGTTTTACATTTGAGGAAATTGAAGCCAGTAGTGTCTGAGGCTGGTCTTCTGACTCCAGGCCCACAGTTCTATCTACTGTACCACCTCTCTGTATAACCAGCCTGAATAGACAAGTCTCTGTTCCACCTTTATGCACTATAAGGAAGAGTCTAGAACTTTTCTTAGCCTTTTCCAAATGAACTGAAGGAGTAATTAATATGAAAAGAGAATGTTACAGGATAAATTAGGATTAACTTCTTTCTTTTCATTAATTGCTAAATTTATCACAATTAAGTGGCCCCTTAAGCTCATTTGAACCATAGATTGCGAGCTGCAAGGGTCCATAAAAGCCATCTAGTTTGGCCAAATGAGAAAACCAGGGCCCAGAGAATCTATATGATCAGAGTCTACATGACTTGCCCACGGTCACACAGCTAATAAATATCAAAATGAATTTTGACTTCAAATCCAGCACACCTTTAACTATGCTGTGCTGTTTCCACACAATAAAATTGTATATGCCATGGTGGACCAGCTCTCATCTTTATCTTTTCTACCAAACATTCTTAGTACTTAAAATTTATAAACTTAAAAACAGATCTGTCTTCCTACCCTTTGAAGTGAAGAGAGCCACTGTGATAAGACTACAGAGAGCAGAGTGCTCAAAAGTAGAGATTTTTACTATTTTACAGGTCCACTGTAGTTTGAGTAGGGAAACATTCAAGTAGATGATCTTTAATGTGTCTTCCAATTCTGGATGTAAACTATGCAGTAAATTAGTTTCTTTAGAAATTGTATTCACCTCTCCTAATCAAACTATGGATGTTTCAGACTATTGAAAATCCTTATAATTTTTCTTCCTGAACTAAGAATATTTGTTTTCTGTTATAATTTTGAATGAAGGAATGAATGAAAAAAACTTATTAATTGCTAGAGTTCTGTAGAAATAGAAAATAAATCAGTTTCTCTCAAGAAACACAATTTTAATGGGGAAACAACACATATAAAAGGTTTTGGCTTCAAATCGAGTGGGAAAGTCCCATGGTTCTTAAGGTGTAGTGGTAGAGAAGCTGAAAATGCATCTTTTAAAATGTTATTTCCACTGATAAAATCTTAACGGTTTCTGACGTTGAGCCGTTTGACAGTGCCAAAGTCTCTGGGGGCAAGAACTTTATTCTCTGGGTCTCCAGTAATTGTGATTGCAAAAGCTGCAGCAGAAACAGTTGCCAGGTGGTATCTCCACTGTTATTGTTTCAACAGATGTTGCCAAACGGAGCTGGTGTGGTCTAAGAGGGACTGCTATTCATAAATCTGTTGGGTTTAGGGTCCTGAGCTATCTCTGTGGAATCTGAAGGAAGTGTGGTGGTGGTGGTGGTGGTAGTTTGATTTGCCTGCCCCATGTTCCCTCAGCTTCATCTAGGTAGGCTGCCTAGTTACAAAATATGCTTATGAATTTACCTAAGGTTATTTATAAGCAGAGCCAATAGAATTTAGTAACATAGGAATCAGAGAGGGGGAAAGCCTTCGTTAGTGATGGAAAAATTATTAGGAGTAGGTTAGGTTTTAAATGAAAAATAAGTTTTATTTTACACATGTCAGTTTTGAGATGGGATATCTCAGTATCATTGGGCATTTGCAAATGAGGTTTGAAAGAAATACTGGATGGAGATATAAATTTGGAAGTTATTTGTGTTGAGGTGATCACTGGTAATTTTGGCAGTATATAAGATTATGAAATGAGAGGAAAGGGCTAAGAATTAACCTTTAAGAGAATGCCCCAAGGAAGGAGAAGGTGTGATTAATAGTACCAAAGCCCTTAGAGAAATGAAGCAGGATAAGTAAAGGAAAAAAAACATTGCATTTGGCAATCCTGAGGAGTATCTGGCTATATGAAAGAAGCCAGTTGCAGTACAATACAACAAATAGTTATGAAGTGTATATTGAATGAAATGTTAGGTACTAAAAGGAGGTAAAAGGTTTAGATAAGACAGTCTCTTCTCTCAAAGAGCCTACTGACTTGTAAGGGATTAAAGAATGAATAAGCGATTGATGAAGACACTTTGTAGAGATCATTTTTCTAGGAGGTTAGCAATGAAAAGGAGCAGAGTTCTAGAGAATCTTGAGAAAAGGTACTTTAAAATTTTTTTAAGGATGTGAAGAGTGGAATATGTTTGTAAACTCCAATAGATTTTAAGTTAAGGGAAAAGACAGTTTTATTTTTGTCTTTTTATCTGCAGTGCCTAGAATAGTTCCTTGCAAAAATAGTAGGCTCTTAATAAATGTTTGTTGAATTTCTTTCTTTTTTTAAAGAATTTTAGCCTTTGCACCTTTGTTTTTTAATTATTTTAAACTTAAATACAGAATAAGAGAAAAAGAAATGTTACAAACTTAAATATTAAAACTTAAATACAAAATATGAAAAGAAAAAAAGTTGCCATGTGCACAGCACAATTATAAGAAGGGATTCAAAATATACATGAATAAATTTCCACTTCAAGAAAGCCTATATAATAAATAGTATCTATTGTGTTCAGAGCTGTCCATCTTTTTTTTCCTTGTAAGTTTTCTTTTGTTCTTTGCTGTGCAAGTTTTACTTTGTTCTTTTTTTCTCCCATCGCCTAAGAAAACTGCAGTTAAGTGCAGATATATTTTTATATACACATACATGTTTACATATGCACATATATACTAATATTCACACAAATATATACATGCATATACACATTTACATATGCATACGTATACTTAAATATCTATAATCATAACCATATATTGACATATACATGTGTATGCATCTATGTAAGACTGTACTTTAATTATTTGTCCTCTGATTTTCTGAAGGTGGATAATCTCTTCTGTCATAAGTCTGAGTCTTTCCATATTTTTCTAAGTCCACCAACTCATCATTTCTTACACCCACTACCTTATATTGTCTAGTTATTTTAAATAGTCTAAAACACTTGATTAATAAGGCTGACATACTTAGTTTCCCTATTATTTTCTTTTGATTAAATTTGTTTTAGCTTTAACTTTGTCAAGATTGTCATGATTACTACCCCTGCTTTTTTTCCCTAATAAATTCTAGTCCTGATTTTTATTTTTGTATCTCTTATTTCCTTTCCCTTCTGACTTTACCACTATTCACTACTTTGCCTCTCCTATTACTTAACCTGTCGCCCCCTCCCCCAAGGATCCCTCCCTTATCCTCCCATTCCTGTTAATTACCCTTCTCTACCTTCCCCTTATCATACTCCCTCACTGTCCCCTCTAAAACTCCCTCCCTTATCCTCTCCCCCACTCCCTTTCTCTTTAGCCTTCTATTTCTTTCTGAATTTAGAAAACTTTTATACCCTTCTAGATATATATGTATTCTTCCCTCTTGAACCCATTCCCAATGAGAGTAGGGTTCCAGGACTACCAGCCCTCCTCTCCCATCTAATTCCTCTGTGTCAGTTCTTCCTTTTGCACCTCATTTGTTATAAGGTAATTATTCTTTTTACCTTTCCCTAAACAGTTTTACTTTTTAGAGTCATATCATACTGAGATGTACCCCAATCTTTCTTATCAAGTACCTAATTACTAATTAGAATCTTAGACATACATTTTACAATTCCTCATGTAAAAAGTCAAGTCTGTCCTTATTGAGTCCCTTGTATTAGTCTTTGATAAATACCTTATATTTCTCTTGGATCTTGTATGTCAAAGTTTCTATTTAGTTCAGGTCTTTTTGCAGTAAAATCCTGAAAGTCTGGCAATTCATTGAAAGTCCTTTTTTTTTTTTAAATTCAGGATTTTGCTTAACTTCGCTAGGTATTTTACCCACAATCCCTTTCTTTTGTTCTTCGATATATAACATTCCAAGACCTGCCATCTTTAGTGTTGCTGCTGTTAGGTCTTATGTGATTCTAACTGTGACTCTACCATATTTGAATTGTTTTTTTTCTTGTTGTTTATAATATTTTCTCCTTGAGCTGGGATTTCAGAACTGACTGATATTCCTGTAGGTTTTTCTTATAGAAACTCTTTGAGGTGATCATCACTGGGTTTTTTCTACTTCTACTTTCCCCTCTTGTTCTAACACTTCAGGACAATTTTCTTTAATTATATTTCTTGTATTATTGTATCAAGATTTTTTTGTCATAGCTTTTAGGTAGTCCAGTTATTCTTATGTTTTCTCCTCTTGATCTGTTATCCAGATCAGTTGTTTTTCTTATGAGATATTTCACATTCCCTTCTATTTCTTCATTCTTTATATTTTATTTTATTTTTCTTGATCTGTTGTAACTTTGATGGTTTCCCCTTCGGATTGTTCCAGGAGGACCACTGTTTTGCTCCCACTCTTGTTTATTTTTAACTGCTCTACATTCACCCTGAGGCACTATTTTACCTTGTTTTTGGGGAAATTTGGAGAGCTTGGAATTTTCTGACCTACTATCTCAACTTCCCAGAATTCTCTCAAATTTAATTTATTTGTTTGTAGGTAGAGGAGGAGAGATTGAAGCTGGAAGAGAGAGAAAGGATGATGAATGGCTCAGGGTCTTGAAGGAGGTAGAAAAATGGAGTCAAGGGCAAAAAATAATTTGTAGGAATATCCTAAGTGTTGGTTATGCTGATTTAGCAAGAAATTTTAGCTACTGGAGAAAAAAAAAGAAAAAGTAGCATTCTGTAGGGAAAGATATAATATCCTAAAAAAGTATTTTGATTTTAGATGAAACTAAAATAAGAGAAGAGGGCAGGAAGAAAGCTAGAACAAATGAGAAAAGTTTCCTATGGAAAGGAATGCTTATATTGGATCTGAATATCATTCCTGTTTATCACAATGATTGTGATTATCATACACACTTCTTAGAGGAAAAGAAAATTTTTATTAGAATATACAGTTTTCAAATCTGTTTATTTCTCAAAGTTGAAATTGATCTTTTTTTAAAAAAATTAAGGTATATTTGTAAAGTAATTTATTAAATAATCAACAAACCAAACATACTAGAACTTGTATTGTCTTTCAGAGAAGTCACTTTGGGAGACTAGTCTACAACAAACACAAGAAAGCCAGGTTAGAGATCCCAAAATGTAGTGCAGGGAAACATAGAGCACACAACAAGGCAGAAAAAGTAAAGTAAGGCAGGCAGCTTTATTGAGGGGACATAGTCACAAAAAGAAGGGCAGTCAGGAAGAATGGAAACTGGTTGGGTATACTGGGTTTGGTGGAAGGGATGGCACCAAAACCAGTAAAGTCCAGTGGATTTCTATTGCGTTCTTCTCTGAGTTGAGCAGGACTAGGTGTTGTGGGGAGAGAGTGAGAAGTTTGGATCTGTTTCTTATTGGGGAGAAGGCCCGAAAAGATAAAGAGGATGCCTGGGGAACTGGCAGGTAATTAATACTTAGACTGGTTTTGTCTCTTCCGTTCTTAGACAGGGTGTCTCAGGAGATTTGTGCTTCCCTGAGGCTGCAGGGCAGGGATTACATCAAAATCACATTATCACACAATCACCTAAATTAGCAACAAAGGAAGTCAGTAAAAGCAGTTATAGAGGAAATTTTATCCTGGGTGATTCTCCTGAATTAAAATTCAACAAAAGTGCAAGTTATTGTAGTTACATCCTGGGGATACAAACATCCAAAAACAATAACATTCATAGAATCCTAGAATTGTAGATTTGGAAGGGACCTCTTCACATCTAATCCAAACTACCAGAAAGGAACCACCACTGTCAAATATCCAACACACAGAATTATCTTGGAAGATAACAAGTTATACACTTTAGCAAAAGTAATTTGTCTAGAGTATGCTTTTAAAAACATAACTTGACTTTTGGTAGAGATAATGGAAAAGACTGTAGACTCACCTCCCCTAATAAATTCTCTAGGAAAGTTTTAAAAGGGTACCAGAGGAAACAGTGATGAGAATGTAAAATCAAAGTTCCTCCATCCATTCCAGGACTTCATAAAAGAGTGGTGAGAGGGAATTTACTAAGGGGACCTGAAGCAAACTGCATATTGCTGCTTTGGGGAGACCCAAAGGAAGATAAAAGTTAGTTCCTGAGAAGTTACTGTTCAGAAGATAGAGAAGACTCCACCCCCAGCCTTGTGTGCATGTTTTGAAGCCTTCCAAAGAGACCTGAAGTTAAAATCTCTAATACCTTAGATGCTGTTCAAGAGAAAAGAGCCAGCTTTCATCAGCCTGGTACCTTCATAACCTGGAGTCAGGGTAGGGATAGGGGAATGGGAAGTACCCACTATGAGGCCTGAAATTAATGGGGTTTCTGTATTCAGTGGCCAGGCTAGGGTACTGAGGATAAGAAGCTGAGGTAGAAATCCCTCGTAATGCCTGAAGCCTCTTCTCAGTGCCTCTGTTAGGGATAAGCTCAATTCCTGGTTTAGTGACTGTGGAGGAGGCAGAGAAAGGACCAAAACCAGCACTGTACTGGGCTGGAATCAGAGACAAATCCAGGAAATTTCAGCAGAGGGTGAGACTCAATCCCAGCTCTAAAACTATTTCCTGTTCTAAACCAGGGCTGAAGTATAGAGTCAAGAATCAGCTACCCCATCCAGAACTGTAATGAGTCTGGCAGAAGAAGTGGCATCTATATTACAGAACGGGCTTGCCCATACCATCTAAGACTGGAAAGGGCAGAGCCTGGCTCTCGTTACAAAGTCCCAATCCAGGAATCAAGATCGGAGGGGTGAGTAAATGAAAGAGAATTCTGAATACTGTAAAGAAATATGGCAGGTTTAGACAAGCCCAAGAGAAAAGTAGAGCCTCAGAATAATTGACTTGACCATAAGGATTCTTATGAGTGTTTGAAGAAATGAGGCAAGAGGAAAAAATGATATTAGAGCCCTTGAGGAAAAAATTTGCACAACAAAATGGCTTAGAACAGAAGGTAGAAAGCATTATTTCAAGTAATGAACTTCCTGAAAAGAGTGGAACAAACAGAATTCAACTAGGATCCCTAATCCATTTCCAAGATTTTGCCTCAATTTCCTAGTGGCCCAACATGGGTTCTAGCCTCAGTCCTGCTTCTGTGCCCATTACCTTCCAAGATCTCTCTCCAGGCACTATGCTGGATGCTGAGGAATTCAAAGACAAAAACAAAATAATCCCAGCCCTCAAAAAGCTTATGTTGTAACAGAGGAGATAGCCAAAGACACATAAAGGCTTATGCAGAACACATATGAAACACCTTCTTGAGGAAGAAGACACAAGCAGCTGGAGGGACCAGGAAAAGCCTTTTCCTGAAAAAGGTAATGCTGAGGTTAAGACTTGAAGGAGAGCAGGAAGATTAAGGGCAGAAGCTAGGAGAGAAAACATTCTAGGCACAGGGAATGGCCATTGCACAATGCATAAAGGGGAGTTAATAATAATATGTCTGGAAGGTTAAGATGGGGCCGGGTTGTAAAGAACTTTTGATTCCAAAGAGGGTTTTATTTTTGTTCCTAGAGGTGATAGGAAGCCCACGGGGTTTATTTAGCAGCTGAGTGATATGGTTAGCTATGCATAGATGAAGAGCAGTACTAACGACCAAACTCCAGATTGGTTGTAATGGCTAGTTTTAGTCCTGAGTTAACAGACGAAGAAACATTTTCTCAGTGTTGTGATCTGTGGGACTAGAGTGTTGCATACATTGCTAGTTGTAGCCATTTTTGTCTGTTGGTTTTTGTGATTGTTTTCCTTTTATAAAGGCATAAGTAATTTTTTTTTTTTAAGAATCAGTCATATAAGGTAACTTAATTTTCTTTTTTGACAGAGTAGATGGTGCATATGGATAAAGCTACAGATATAGCTCATTTAGGTTTTATCAAGGCATTTGATAAGAGAAAGAAAAGGGCCCAGGACAGAGTTTGGGGGAACCTTCTATATTTAAGGATCAGAAGGTGGATAACGAATTCTTGAAGGGAGACCATTTGAGAATGGTCATTTGAGAGACTTCTTTGATATATCCCAAATGATGACCTTCTTGGTTTTTTCAGCCCACCTGATAGGATGGTGAATTTACTAGACCAGAAGAATGTGCCCCTGCTGTTCTTATTTCCTTTGCTTGTGTTGTTGATGAAAGGAACAGGAAAAAAAAGAAACAAAAACAAACCTCTCAAAGGATTCTACTTTATAGGATCGTTCTGAAGAAAGTGCTTTACCAACCCTCAATTGCTCTATAAATATAAATAAAGATGAATTGTAATTTTTATAAATAAAAATTTTAATGTAAATTCCACAGCTTTATTTGCCTTTACCTTTCTTCCATCTTTTATATGAACTGATATTTATAAAATCAGTAGACTCTTTAAATGATTGTTACCAGATGTTAAAACACCCTAGGGTTTACAAACTTTGGAGATCATGCTTTAAGTAGTTTGCAGAATTCCAATTGTTTCCAGAATTCAAATAACAAGTTGCTTACTACCAAGAAAAGGTTTATATTATTTCTCAACTCACTGAGCCCCTAGTGGAGTGGCAACATTTTATATGTTTAAAAAGAATTGCCTTCCTTACAACAATTACTTTAAAATGTTTTTGCTAAAAGAGCCTGAATTCATCTCTTCATATTTTTTTAGGGCTCTCTGAGTAGCAAATGACTCCATTTAATTTAAAACAGTATGTGTACACTTAATGTTTTTAGAAATTGCTGTTTTGAATGTAGACTTTGGGATTGGGAATATGGTAACTTTAAAAATACTGCTATCCTTTCTAAGTTGTTTTAAAGACAATGCTCAATTTTAAACATCACTTAGAATTCTCTAAGGCTTAATACCAGTTACTCAAATAATTTTGTTCAATAAGTGGAATTTTACTTATTTTTGAAATTCTTATTGGTATCTTTGATTTATTAATAAATATATACCTCCACTCTCCTCACCAAACCATTCCTTGTAACAAAGAATAAAAAAAGAAAGAGGGAAAAAAACTACTTCAGCAAAACTAACCAACACATCAGTTCAGTTTGGCAGTGGCTAGTGTTTGTTCCACATCCATAATTCCCTATTTCTGCAAAGGAGATAGGTAACATTTTTTTATCTCTTCACTGACTGACCTTTTGTAATTCATGTACAATTTATATACATTTATTACATGTATACCATGTGCCAGTCACTGTACTAAGTGCTGACAATACATTTTAACCTGAATTAATTTACTGTGTACTTTCTGTTCCAAAAGGCTTTAAAGATCTTTGTAAAAAATTACCTATGCCTCCCACCTGGCAGTAGGATGGCTCAATGGATACAGTTCTGAGCCCACAATCAGGAAGACTTATCTTCTTGAGTTCTGATCTGGCCTCAAACACTTACTTAGCTATGTTGACCTTGAGCAAGTCATTTAACTCTGCCTCAGTTTCCTCATCTGTAAAATGAACTGGAAAAGGAAATAGCAAACCACTCCAGTATCTTTGCCAAGAAAAAAATCAGACATGACTAAAAACAACTGAACAACAACAGTGCCTTCATTTTTTGCCCAGTTAAATAAGCATAATCTGATTGCCATTAGAAAGTTGCCTACTGAACACTTTATTACAAGTTCTAAATCTTTTAGTTTAAGAAGAATGAGGGAGCAGGGGGAGGCAGGTGTTCCTTTTCTCATCTGAACATTTTTAGCTAAGATAATTGTTTTTTTCACAAATAAACAACTCAGGAGATGAGCCTGATAGAAAATATGAGATAGATGAACCAAAAACACAAACTGCCCCTCAGTTTTATGTGACCTCCCCCTTCTGCTACCACTGTGATAATGGCAGAAAAGAGGGGAGCAAGTGCCAAGAACCACATGGACCATCTTTAAGACTAGCAAAGTGGAATAAGGGTTTACCGGTTTTCCTTGGAGAGACATAAAGGAGTTGGAGGAAGATGCAAAAAAGCATCATTTCATGGGACACTTAGTCTGTATTGCATTGCTATGGTAAGAGCAAAGCCTAATTCTCCAACAAGTTAGGCTAGCTTTAATTTAGGCCAAAATCTTTTGAGATTTCGTTGGTTTGTGAGATAAAAGGTTCAGGCTGTTGATAACTTCCTGGTTGCCCAATTACAAAAGTCTCAAGGAACTCCAATCTGAATGGGCCTGGCAAGGAATCTTTGAAAAGCTGAATCAACACAAGGTGGCCTTAATGCCTATCTGTGTTGAATATCCACCTACCATAACTAAGTACATATCTTTTTGTTAACTGTCTGGTGCCCTAAGATTGTCTCATTTTGTCCCAGTATTGATCCTAACCCTTTAGGGGGCTGACCTGACTCATGCCCACCCCAAAACAATTGCTGATAAGTATTTCTCAGAAGACACTATGAAAATAATTGTAGCTTACATACTATTTCTACTGCAATTGATGAAGAAGTAGAGAAACTAAGATCCTGTTAACTGATGTATGCCTCCTGCCTCTTGGCAGGAGTGTGATTTTCTAGAGGTGTGGAATGAGGCATGTGTTTTCAGACATAATTAGTGTTCATTTGTTTTGATTGGCTGTAGCTTTTTTACATGGACGACCTTTATTGGGTGGGGACTGGGAGAGTAAGTTGGAAGCAACAGAAATTTTTTTTAAAAAGGCTAGAGCATCATTGTAAGACTACAATTAAATCAACATATACTTTGATCCTTGAAGTTTTCAGTATTAAGTTGGCATAGGTGAATACAGGGAAAAATATATTGGACTATGGAATTACTGCATGTGGTTCAGTAATAAAGAGTGAGAGAGAAGCCAAAGTCTTATGTACTACATAGATACCTCAGGCCTAAATATCACAGAAACGTTTCAAGAAAAGAATTAGAAAACACTAGATATAGCGAATACTAACATCTAAAAACTGAAATAGATTCTATTTTAACACATAAGACAAGACTTTTAGAGATGTGGAAATAATTGAATCATCTGAATATACAATAAGACAACCAACTTTTTATAAAGAAGATATTAATACAAAACTAGGAGAGAATTAAAATGAAGATGTGGAGTGCATTTAAAATAACTGCAACCTGATCTGCTTGATTTTTAATATTGAAGTTTAACAGACACCAAATAAAATAGCATTTTCATATGCATAGTAGAATAGAAAAGGGGTTATGCATAAGATTGCAGTTCTCTGTTATGTAGAGCTTGTTTTTCTTTTGAAATAACAAATTCAACATACTACTTTCAATTCCATACTGCTTGTCTGCAGTTCTTTCTAGACTCCCTTCTGTTCTCTTCTGTGCATTTAAAAATGCTTCAGTGATCCTCTGCTTTCATTTTGTTTTGTTTTAGCTACCCTAAATGTAGCCTCTATTTTTCCTCCACCAACTCACTCCCACTCCATTAGAAAAAGAAAAAGAAGTCTTTGTAACAAACACATAGTTAAACAAAACATGTCCACACTTATTGTGTCTGAAAAGATACGTCTTATTCTACATCTTCCATTTCTCTGATGTTGGATCACAAGTTTTACCGTCAGACTTCTGGCATTTTGGACTGGTGTACTGACTTGACCTAATTAAATTAAGATTAATTAAACAAAAAGATCTTTCACATCAATTACAACAAATCAGAAGTCTACCTAATATGAATCAGTTGCTTTAAGGAAACCAAAAGAGCCTAAAAACCACCTCAGTCAGTGAGCAATGATATCCCCAAGCAGAGATGTTATCCAAAGACAACACTGGTTTGGAATGTCAACATTTTTTTTGTGCAATCGTATAAAGAAGAATGGTAGAAGGTGACAAGTATCATTGTCTCTCATAACAGCAAAAAGCAGCGAGAGGGAAAAGAAGTTAATACTAGAAGGAGTGTTGAACCAGGTGTGTTAACAGAAACAAAACTACTTTCATTTTACTTTAAAATAAAAATTTTCCTCCTATTATCTCTCTTTGCCTTATAGATGAAAAAAATATTCCAATACTTGATGTGGCTTGGTTCTTTGTTATTTTAAAATTCTAGTCCTTTAGATCTGAAGGAAAGTTTTAAATAGACACCCAACTAAGTCAAGTCACCCCATGGTCCTTTAAGGATGACAATGGAAGGGAGAACAGCTAACAGATAAAAAATGGAAAACATCTGTAAGGACTTTTGTAACAAGTTTTTCTTACCATCAGACATGGGGAAACTTGTTTGAACTCTTAAATCTCCTTGATTTCCTTCTTGCAGAAATAGATTTGTTTGTTTGAGATTTTTTTGGTTTGATTTTTTTTTTTTTTTAGGATTTTTTAAAATGAATTTTATTTATTTTCAGTGTTCTACAATCACTACCATATAACTTAGATATTTTTTCCCCTTCCTCTCCCTTCCCTCCCCGAGATGGCATACAATTTTATATAGGTTCTACATATACGTTCCTGTTAAATACATTTTCACTATAGTCATACTGTGTGGAAGAATTAAAATGAATGGGAGAAATCATATAGCATTTTGCCCTAAAAGACCATTGGGAATTTTTTAAGTCCTTGCATTGCAATGAAGTTCCAAGTCTACCAGAAAAAACTCTCGCACACTGTGGTCATTGCTGTGCACAAAGTTCTCCTAGTTCTGCTCCTTTCGCTCAGCATCAGATCATATAAGTCTTTCCAGCCTCTCTGAAGTCTTCCTGTCCATCATTTCTTATAGCACAATAGTATTCCATTACATTCATGTACCATAATTTATTCAGCCATTCAGAAATAGATTTGACACTGAAGAAAACAAATGAGTAAGAACTGAACTAGAGCAAATATATACAAACTACTGACAATGACACAATTGTGAGGACACTGAGGGATCGTTTCTCAATATTAAAAGAGACACTTCAAGATATATTAAAGAGGTATCTACCAAAGGTATAGAGGGAAAAATCTTGCACATTATTACAGTATTGCTAAACAAAGGTGATTGAGAAAACAATTAACTATCTGTGCCTACTTTTGCACTTATATTAACGTTTTAATGAGGTTAATCAAAACATGTATCAAGATGTTTTTGATGAGTGTATTAGAAGGCAAGACTTTCATGAGCAATATTCCATAGTGGTAGACTAAGTCTTAACTATCACAAAAATGACTGAAAGATATAGGGAATATAAATTTCCCCATTATATGTTATTTGTTGATTATAAAAGAGCAATCAATTTATCAGAATGAAGTTCTACCTTAAAATCACTCTTCAAACACCTCTACCATGCATATCATATAGTTCAAGGTGCCTTGAACTATGTAACAGAGAAAACCTTGCTCAAAATCAATTGAGGCATAAAACAGTAATAAATGTCTGCCATAGGTGTTTACCACTGTTGTGGAGGTAAAGAGCAGAGTCCAAGTCAGAGAGGATTTTCCCGTAGATGTTCATCTCCTCCTGATGTTCTTATTTATGTAAGATACTGTATAGATTGTATAAAGCCTGAAATATTGCAGAGCCTTCTAAATGAAATTTATAATCACTCAAAAGAATTTGGTCTAACTATCCTCAGAGGAAAAACTAAGTGGATGAAGAATGTCTTATGTCCAAATAATGATAAGAAGTTGGATTGACAATGTAGAGAGCTCATCCATCAGCATAGTTTTCTAAAATAAACTGTAAATAGACAATGAAATGAACCCAAAATTGAATAGGAAGCAAGCTGTTTCATCTTTAGGAACCTGCAAAGTTATTATAATGACTTCAAACTTATTGAAAAAAAGTCTTAGCTCTTTGACATCATATGTCTAATATATGTCTGTGTATGGGTGCATACACATGCTCCTGCTACTTTTTAACTGTGGGCTTCTGCCTTGGAGCCTTTTTTTATCTCCCTATAATCTCTAATTTCATTGGAACCCACAGGTTCAATTACCTCTATGAATATGACTCCCAGATCTGTATATCTATCTCTTATCTATCTTCTGAGTGCCAGTCCTATATTACCAATTGTCTAGTGAACATTTAGGTATCCTGTAGATATCTCGAATTCTTCACATTTAAAACAAAACTCATCTTTTCCCCTGAACCTATCCCTTTTCCCAACTTTTCCTATTTCTCTTGAAGCTAATGCTATCTTTCCAGTCATCAAGGTTTAAAACCTTAATGTTACATTAGCATGTAACATTAAATGTTATATTAGTGTCTCAGTGGATACCTAGGAAAAAAACTCTTATATTATAAAAACTGGAAAGCAGTTAGCAATCTGGCATTCTAAATGGATATGTGACCTTAATATTAAAGATCATGCTAGGAAAAAATTAGAAGAGAAACAGATCATGTACCTCCCACAGCTATGGGTAAGAGATTTATTTTTAATCAAATTAGGGGCAAAAGGAAAAAGATAACTTTAACTTTGACTACTTGAAACTAAAGAGCTTCTGCATAGACAATATTAATGTACCTAGGACAAGAAAAGTGGTCAAATTGGAAAAATCTTTGTATCAAATATCTCTTTAATTCTTGTCAACCAAGATATGTAAACAATAAAAATACATAAGACTAATAATCTGCCATTCAATAAATGGTCAATGGATGCAAACAAACAGTTCTCAAAAGAATTACAGAGTATTCAGAACCACATGAAGGAATGCTCCAAATCATTAAGAGAGAAGTACAAATAAAAACAACCCTGAGGTTTCACTTCACACCCTGCAAATAGATAAAAATGATAATAATATTGGAGAGGTTGTGCAGAATGATAGGTACACTAATACACTGTTGGTGGAGCTGCAAAATGACACAACTATTTTGGAAAATGGTTTGGAATTATGCAAATGAGATGACTAAAATGATTATCCCCTTTGAACCAGAGACTGTTTTTACTGGGCTGGTATCACAAAAACGCCAACAACAGGAAGAAAGTCCCACTATATACTCCAAAATATTTATAGTAGTACTTTTTGTTGCTGTAGCTGTTTTTCCTTGTATAACTAGGAATTGGAAAGAGTGAATTCTCATCAGTTAGGGAATGGCTAAACGAATTGTGTTACAGCAATGTAATAGAATATTGTTGTACTATAAGAAACACTGTGTGTGGTGAATACAGAAAAGCATGAAAAGATCTATGTGAACTGATACGAAGTAAAGTAAGTAGAGCCAAGAAAAAAACATACACATTGTTGTAGTTACCAGAAATGTAAATGAAAAGAACTACACACCAGAAAAATAAAAAGTAAATGTAACAAAAACAGATGTTACACATTGTCTATGTTTTCCAGAGTTTTCCAATGTATTGATCAGTTATGCTGATTTTTTTCCTCTCCAAAGACATTTTCTGTTATGTGGGATGGCCTTCTGGGAAGGGAAGGAGTAGGGAGGGTTACTTGGGAAACTATGATGATGTAAGAAACGTTATCAGTAAAGAGGAAGAAAGGATGGATGAACCACTAGACCATTTTGAGTAGCCCAATTTGAATTCCAAATTCTCCTTTCCTGGTATTTCCAGTAGGTAATGATCAGGTATAGTACTTTGTTCTATAATTTTATAATTTTCTTATTGTGTATATTATAGCTATCATTGTTTGTGCTGTGTCTGTTTACTACACTGACATTAAGTCTGTAAGTCCTTGATGGCAGGGACTGGGTCTTATCTAAATGCTGTATCTCTTTATGCTTAACAGAGTTTTACAGATACGTAGATTCTTAATAAATGTTTGTTGATTGGTTGACTGTTACATGGCCTAGTACCCTACACAAGCCATCCAATCCCTCTCTTGGTCTCAGTTTTTCTGGTCTATATAATGAGAAGTTTCAACTACCTGATAATATGCCTGTAATTCTCTCCCTACTTACCTCTATCTCCTGCTTTCCTTGACTTCCTTCAAGTCTTAAGTTCCATGTTCTGCAAAAAGTTTTTTTCATGTCCTCTGTAATGTTTGTGCCTTTCTTCTGGAGATTATCTCTGTTTTATTCTGTATATGTCTTGTTTGTGCACAGAGAGCAGGAGCTATTTTTGCCTTTACTTTGTAAAGCCAGAGTTTATTTAGCTCAATGCCTGGCACATAGTTTTGTTGACTTAACTTGACTTGACTCTCAAGGTACCTTCCATTTCTAAACTTGTGCTTATCTGGCTACCTAAACACAATGAAATGATCAAAAGACAGGTACAAGGGAAGAAGAAATTGTTGCATCCCACAATTTAAGAAGCAGTAGAAAAAATTTAAGAAGCCTTGGTCTAGATAAAAAATAATTTCAACTCTTAGTCACTGAATAATTGAGTTGGGTGTGTATTTGGGGAAAAAAAGATTATCAGTGAATTTAAAGGAAGGGTTGGGTTTTTCCACTGACATTTTGGGATTCTGCTGTACAAATAATAGTTTATTTATTGAGTTCCTTTCAAATGCTTGTAGTTGTAAAATGTTCTCTTTGGAGTTTTCTCCCAAAAGCTCTTAGAAACTTGCTTAAGTTTTAGACAATGTGGTTTTGTATTCTGTTCATTTAACAAGTATTAATGTGGGATTGCCAGCTGTATACACAGTAACAATGTTAAAATGTTGAATGTTGCTACAAATTATTTTGACTTCTTGCTGTTACAGACAAAACTTACCTGGGGCCCCTACTTATGGTTTTACATGCTTCGTGCTGCCACATCAACACTTTCAGGTATTACTTTAATATTTGAGTACTGTGAATAGCAGGTGACTTAGCAGCATTGATTTAGTAAATGACAGTACAGGTAGAGTGAAGCAAGGAAGGGAATGGAATTGAAACAACCCTTCTTTAGGCTCCTGCCTAGTGTTTTCACAGCTTTAAACTGCTAAACTATATCTGTCTCACCTTTCTCTTCCTCATTTTCCAATGGCTAAACCTGCTTTTTCTTAACCCTTATTCTTTTTGTCCACTGAGCTACTTTTGCCATAATTAGCTCCCTCCTCCTGAATATTTTCACTTTCCTTGGCTTTCATGCCATTGTTACTCCTTTGGTCCTCTTCCTACCTTTCCGAATGTTCTTCCCAGTCTGATTTGCTGAATCATCATTCATATTCTGTTCTTTAATCTCAAGTATTTATAGAAAGAATCAGACTTTGCTCAGGGCCCTCTTGACTTTTTTTTTCTAAACTCCACATTTTGGCAATCTCATTAACTGTCATGGGTTCAGTTACTATCTCTATGAAGATGACTCCCTAGATTATGTATACAATATAGATCCCCCTCCTGAATTCCATTCCTGCATCAACTGTCAACTGTTCTCTGAAGACAAGGATTGTTTCATTTTGTCTTTGAATCTCCAGGGCCTAGAATGTAGTAGGCAATTAATAAATGAATTCATATATTCAATAATATATTAATTATTATTAATCAATAATCAATATTATTAATTATATATATAATTAATCAATAATCAGTTAATAAATTAACATTTTTACCTAGATAGCCCATAGGTATCTCAAAATCAACATCTTCCCTACTTCCCACAAACCTGTCCTTCTTACAGACTTCTCTTGTTTTCTTTTATTCATTCAGTTTCACATCATTGGAATCATTCACATTTCCACACTTCTCTACATTTAATCAGTTCCCACATCTTGTTAATTCTTTGCCTGCAATATTTCTTGTATCTGTCTTCATCTCTCAACTCACATAAGCACCACCATCATGCAGCCCCTTATCACTTCTTGCTTGGATTCATTGGAATGTTTTATTGCTGCCCCAGCTCTTAACATATCACCTTTGTTGTGACAAAGAAAAACAATTAAGCAAATACACCCAGTATACTGACTGTATCTAAAAATTTATACAGTATTATATCTTGGTAACTTCTCTGCCATAATGGGAGATTGAGAGATCTGTATCTCATTATCTGACTCTGAGATCTTCACTGATTTTTCAATTATTCAGAGTTTAATTAGATTTACAGAAATTTTCATTTATATTATTCTGGCAGTTGTACATATTACTTTCTGGGTATTGCATTTTTTACTTTGTGTCATTTAAAAAATCTTCCATGCAAATCAAAGCACTCTATTTTCTTTTTTTTTGGTTTGTTCTTTCTCATGTTTTTTGCTTTTGTTCTGATTCTGATTCTGATTCATCTTTCACAACATGACTAATGTGGAAATATGTTTTTACAAAAATCTTCCCATGTTTCTCTGAATTCATATTATTCATCATTTCTTACTGCATAATGATATTCCATTTCATTTATTATCTCATAGCTTTCTAGTAATTTCTAATGATTGATACCCACTTTTTATATGGTTCTTTGTTACTATAGAGTGCTACTGTTAATATTTTCATATGTATTAGATCTTTGTTTCTGTTGTTTATTTCTTTGGGACATTTCCCCAATAGTATAGTAAAATTGTTGGTTATGTACAGTTTAATCACTTTGTATAATTTCAAAATGTTGTCCAGAACTGTTTCACAGCTCTACCAACCGTGTATTCATGTTCCTCACTTCCCATAGCCCCTCCAGTAATGATTATTGCCATTTTTTGGTCATTTTTGCCAGTTTGCTTGGTGTGAGGTAAGATTTCAGAGTTGTTTTAGTTTACATTTATCTTGCTATTGGTGATTTGTAACTTGTTTTCATGTGGGCATTTAAAGTTTGCAGTTATTTCGAAAACTATTCATATCTTTTAACCACTTATCTATTGGGGAATGTCTTGATATGTTTTCTTGTCAGTTTTCTATATAGTTTGGATATCAGTTTCCTCAGCTATATTTGATTGCAGATTTTTTTCCTGCTCTTTCATTTCTTTTCTGATTCCACCTTTATATTAAAAGTTTTTTTAATTTTATGTAGCCAAAATTATGTACTTTAGTTTTTATGATTTTTCTATCCCTAATTGTTTTAAGAATTGTACCTCTAGCCTTATTATGAAAGTTACATGATTATTTTCTCTTCTTATGGTATGATGTATTTAGGTCATGTAACCATTTTGATATACATTGTAATATATGGTATGATTGGTCTAACTTTAATTTCAGTTCATCCTTTTCAGTTTTTCTAAGAGTTCTTATCAAAAAGGCAGTCCTTTTATTAATTGAGGCTCTTGGTTTTACCAAAAATTAGGCTTCTGTTCTGTATTATTTCTGTCTTTTGCTTAATCGAGCCTGACCTGCTGATCTATTTTTCTGTTTTTTATCTCAGCTGGGGTATTCCTTCTAATTAGTCCAAGTAGAATATAAGTTCCTTGAGGACAGAGACTATTTCACTTTTGTATTTATATTTCCAGTACCTAGCACAGTACTTGGCACATAGTAAGTGATTAATAAATGTTGATTGATTGGTTCCTCTAGTTCTGATCTCTCCTGTCTCTAGTCCATCATCCATACAATTGCCAACTGGTATTTCTAAAACCTGCTCCTCTCTAAGAAACTTCAGTGACATCTATTTAATAAAAATGCCCACCTTGACATTTAAAGCCCTTCACAGTCTGGCTCCAGCCTTCTTTTCCAAACTTATTTTGGAAAAAGTAGTCTCCCCATCAAGCTCTTCTTCAGGCAATCTGCATTCTAACTATCTTGACCTCCTTGCTCTTCCTACATACAGCAGTCCATCTTTGGTCTTAGAGTCTTTGCATGAACTGGTCCCCATGCCAGGAAGGTACTTTTTCCTCATATCAGGATCTAAGTATGCTAGAGACAGTCTTGCTAGTAGTGTTTCTACCTCCTTCTAATTATTTTATATTGTTTTTGTATACTTTCTATATCCCCTCCCCCCTTGAACACAAAGTCTTTGGAGGGCAGGGTTGGTTTTGTTTTCTCTTTGTATTCCCAGCATCTTGCCTTGCAGGTAGTATGTACTAAGTGCTTGTTTTATTGTATTTTTTTAATTGACCTAAAGGATCTATCAAGTACTATAATTATCCATGTGGCATTCCATTTATGAACCTTACCTGCTTTATGTTGGATTTTGAGCCTGTTGCTCTTCTTGTGTTTTGCTCTTCCTGGATTTTAATTGTATTCTCTTTATAATGGCTACTTCATTGACATTACATTTAAATCAAGATAAGATTAGACAAGTGATAATTTTGAAATACCTTCTTTGATTTCTCTACAGCATTTGACAGCTGATGACCACCCCCTTCCTTTTGGATATTACCTTTTCCCTTGACTTCCAAGATGATACATTCTTCAGTTCTATTCATATTTCCCCATCTGTTCCATTTTTTTCCCCTTTCATTGATTCTTCAACCTCTTGCTACTCCTTAAGGTGAGGTTTCTCCAAGGTTTCATTCTGGTCCTTTTCTTTACTCTCACTGTTTTCTCTCCCTTAGTAGTCTCATTCATTCTAATAACTTCACATAACATCACTTCCATTCAGATGACTAAATATCTAGGAGTAACCTCTCTTCCAAGTTTCATGGAGGTTACATTTCCAACTCTCTATGCAACATGTTCCCCCGGATATCCTATTAACGTCTTAACTTCAGCATACCTCAAAACTACTTTTCCTTCTTACTTAATGAATGGTGCCCCCTGGTCTCCAGTGTTCAAAACTCTTCTTATCTTTGATTCTGCTTCCACCTCTCACTTGTAGTTACAAAGTCCTAAGAATTTAATCCCCATCTACTTCCTCCTTTTTATTCAGTACTGACAGCAGCCCAGTATAGGTTCTTATTACCACCCAGCTAGACTATAGCAATAGCCTCTTAGTATAATTTCCTTGCCTCTAACTCTCCCCATTCCATCCATCCTTCACACTGCTGCCAATCAAATTTTCCTTAAATATAAATCTAATCTTGCTTGGGCTCCAGTCTCCTAATCTATAAAATGGAGGAGCTAAGCTAAATGATCAAAAATTTCTTTTAGCTTGAAGTACTGTACTCCATGCTATTTCTCTGCTCAAACCTGCACCCTGTTGCATAGGGAACATTGCAACCAAAATGGATTGCTAGCTGTCCCTGGAATAACATTTTCCCATGTTGGTACTTTTTGTTATTTTATTTCCCCTATCTTTATTCTTTCCTCATCCGTCCATTTACTAAATCCCTAACTATCCTCTAAATAAAAGCTCAAATGCTACCTCTTCCACTTACCTTTGTATTAAACTTATTCATACTAGAAAATAAATTCCACGTGGATAGAGTTGTCCTATTTAAACTTTTTACCTCCCTTCCCACCTAATTTACCACTCTGCATAGTAAATAATTAATGTTGAATTAAAAAATAAATGCTATAAATTCAAGTTTTTATTCAGAATTCTCTATTATTTTAACTTTGTACCCTCAGTGTGCGACTTTCTTGGAGAGAAGATTGCATCACTTCTAGGTATCAGCACCCCAAAGTACCAATATGCCATTGATGAATATTACCGGATGAAGAAGGAGGTGTGTCTCTTTTTACTGCTTATGTATACATATATATATTTTTTTAACTTAAAGTTTATATGGATATAAATTAACTTACATATTTAACCTATATTTTACAAAAAGCCATCTCACTTGCACTGGGAATTTTATCCTAGAGTTAATTGATTTCTCTTTCCCTCCCCAGACCTGTATTTTCATGCTTTGACTAGAATTTCACTCTGAACTATTCGGAATCTGTTCTGCGATTTATAGACATCACAGGAGTTTGGGGGATGTTTACATAAAGCTCCAAGCTTTCTAGGGACCATTTCCTCTCTTGAACTGGCCTCTGAATGTTCTAAAGTTTGCCTTCTCTGATACACATGTAAAGAAGCAGCATAACATAGAAGAGAAGAGCACTGGCATTGAAGTCAAAGATGTGGCTTTGAATTCTGCCTTTGATACTTACTACTTATGTAACCAGAGAAAAATCACTTGACCTTGCCACACTTTTTGTTTTTCTTCTTGCCATTCCTTATACAATACTATATATTTGTAGCGGCTATCCCCTCCTGCCTATAATGCACTCTTTCCTCTCCTCTGCTCTTTGTATCCCTTATTTCTTTCAAACTCGGCTTAGATGTTATCCTCTATTTAAGCCTTTTCCGATCCCCATTCTCAAGCTGCTAGCATCCCCCCAATTACTTTTTATTTATATTGTATATAATTATATGTGCATATATTGTCTCCTCTGATGAAATGTAAGCTATTTTAGGGGAGAGTGCTTCATTTTTATGTTTGTATCATTAGTACCTATCATGGTTCCTGGCACATGGTAAGTGCTTTGTTGATTGACCTCTCTGAAGTTTATTCTCTTCATCTGTAAAATGGGAATAAAAATATGTATAATATTTACCTCATAGGATTGTTGTGAGGCTTAAATAAATTAATATATGTAAAGTGCTTTACATACCTTAAAGTGTTATATTAATGCCAGTTGTTATTAGTTTACTTTTTGTATATAAACTTTATGAAGGAATCAGAATATTTTTATTATTCAGTGAAAGTCTGAAATACTGTACAGCTAGCACAAAAGTCTCATTTTGAAAAAGTTAGCAGTTTTGCTTATGAGATACTATAAGATAGGGAACACTTGATTGAGAGTCAGGGGACCTAAGTCTAGCAGTGAATCCAATCATGAGCAAGTTAGTTAACTTTTTCTGACTCCGTTTCTCCATTCTTGAATACTTTGGATTTATGGTATAGATGTACACATGCCTTCTACTCTAGGAGGTAGCAAACTTTCTGGGCCTTGTTATCCATCTTATAGGCAGCTAGGTGACACTCGGGATAAGCAGTTGGACCTGGAGTTAGGAAGACCATAATTCAAATCTAACATCAGACACTTACCACACTGCGTGACTCTGGGCAAGCCATTTATCAGCTTCAGTTTCCCATCTGTAAAATGAGGATAATAATAGAACCTACCTCACAGGATTATTGAGAGAATAAAGTGAGACAACATGTACAAGGCTTTGCAAGCCTTAAAGCAGTACATAAATACCAGCTTCACCATCCGTTTCCTCCTTCTTCTCCAGTTCTTGTTTGTGTCTGCAGATCCATAGAGTGCTTAAATATACCAGAAGTGTGCTCCTAGCATTTAATGGAAACCAGTGACACTGAGATTGGTCCATCTCTTATCTTCATCCATAAAGTATCAGTCTTTTTGACTTATATTTATTTCACTAGGATAAGGACAAATTTTATGGTAATAATTCTTATATTTATGGCATTTGAGTTTAATTGTTATAAAAGTAGAAATTTTCTTCCTAAAAATTCAGACTTGGACCTATACTTGCCCGATAACTTGTTGTTCAGTAGTTTGGTTTTTTTGGCAAAGATACTGGAGTGGTTTGCCATTTCCTCTCCAACTTACTTTACAGATAAGGAAATTGAGGCAAAGAATGTTAAAGGGTCACACAGCTAGCAAGTGTCTGAGTCCAGATTTGAACTCAGGTCTTCTTGACCCCTCTACTTTGGCACCTAGCTATCCCACCTATAACTGCTCATATTTATATTGCACTTTAGAGTTTAAAAGTCATTTTGCTCTTAACAACTTTATAAGATAGGACTCAGGTGGGGAACCTGTGGCTTTGAGACCACATATGGCCCTCTAGGTCCTCAAGTGTAGCTCTCTGACTGAATCCAAACTTCACAGAACAAATCCCTCTAATAAAAGGATTTGTTCTATAAATTTAGATTCAGTCAAAAGATGACACCCAGGAACCTAGAAGGCCACATGTGGCCTCAAGGCTGCAGGTTCCCTGCCCCAGATAGGTGATGTAAGTGTCAGTACTCCCATTCTATAGATGACGAGATGGAAACTTAAAGACGTTAAGTGACTTATCCACAGTTATAACAATTAAGTATTGGAACTAGGATTTAAATCCATTTCTTTCCTAACTGCAAGTCCAGTACTCTTTCTACTCTAGCATGCTGTATATAGATTAACTTCATATAAATGTTACTTACAATAGATACTAATAGAACACCATTACCCCAGGATGAGTTTCTATTGTTGTTCATACACAACTTCCTTAGTAGCTGGTTGGAGTACATTCACTTTGTAATTAATTCCTAAGAACTAGGGTGAGGAGGGCTCACCAACCTCCTAGATATGAACTGATTGCTAATTTAAATTGGGGGAGATTTTTTAAACCTTAAGTATGTTGGGGGTGGAACAATATTCTCAATGTTTTTGTTTAGCTTCTTATTATCTCTTACCCAGATTATTGCAAGAACTTGTTTCCTTGCCTCTTGTCTTTCCTTATATTCTCCACATTTTACATATAGTCCCAGATTATTTTTCTTAAAGTACACTTCTGATTGTCATTCTCCATTATCATTATGATGAATCTTCAAATTCTTTAGTATGATGTTCATTGTCCTCTATAAATCTATCCCAGTCTATATTTCTAGCCTTACTTAATTCCTTAGTCATATGCTGCTGTATTCAAATTGGATTAAGTTTCCATTTCCTAAAAATGCTTTGTTCTCTTTTACCTTTATGAGTGATATTCTTATCTCACGAATTGTTTTCTTCTCTCTTACATCTTTCTGGAATACTAACTAATCTTTTCAATTTAATATTATTTTCTATTCAACTAGCACTTGCTATCATCTTCAAGGACTGTAGTGTTTATATTAATGACCTTACAAACAACCTCTTATCTTAACCAGTTTGAGAGTAGATCAGACTTTTTTCGGGAAAAGGGAGTTTTGTATTCCTAGCACACATTACAGTATCTTGCTATAGTAAGTCCTTAATAAATACTTTATTTAATTAGCTAAATTATCATATGGCTTTCAAAATCTACATTTCTATCTTTTTACTATTAGATCCAGAAGCTGACATGGACACCTTTGATCCCATTATTGTCTAATATTGTACAACCTCTCAAATTCTGAATTCTTCAGCCATAATTACATCCCTGCTTTTATATTTCTTCTGTTTTGTCATTCACTGACAAACTTATTCTTCACCCAAATTGAGAATTTGAATCTCTATTCTTCTAATCTGTCTTCCTTACTCTGGCTTCTCTTGCTTCCTTACTTAATCTTGAGTCAATGGGTCACAGACACTTCACTGATTCAATTTTTGCCAGAAAACCTGAATTTGAATCTCAGCTCTAGTGTTATTTGCTATGGCAAGTAGGTTCTCTAAGTTTAAGACTCATCTTCCTAAGTTCAAATATAGAATCACACGCTCACTAGCTATGTAACCCTGGGCAAGTCACTTAACCCTCTTTGCCTCTGTTTTTTCACCTGTGAAATTAGCTAGAGAAGGACCACTCCGGGATCTCTACCAAGAAAACCTTAAATGGGTCATGGAATCAAACATGACTAAAAACAACTGAACAACATTTGAAATATATAAAATTGAAAGAATAGTACTTTTTTCTGTGTATCCTTCTATTGTAAGGACAGTGCTTTTATTGTTGTTTTGCCATTGACTTCTCCAGTTTATTTTACAGATGAGGAAACTGAAACAAACAGGGTGAAGTGATTTGCTCAAGGTCATACAGCTAGGAAGTTTCTGATTTGGGATTTGAAGTCAGGTATTCCTGACTCCAGGCCTGGCACTCAATCCACTGCATCACCTGTCTGCTCTCTTAAAAATGTCATTGCTACTCTAAAACCCTTCACCTCTCTGCCTTTCATCTGCCTATCCTCTACCCTAGATAACTGCCCTGCCCCTTTTCCCTCTTTACCCTTCTCCACATGGTTCCATACTGGTGAATGTTGCAGGAGAAATCCATGAAACAAATTTCATTTACAATAAATATAATGCAGTTTAATCTCAACTAGGCCCTTCCTATTGCTTTTTAGTCAACTCTTCTCAATATCTTATGCCAGTACCTACAGTAATTCATCCAGATCTTTTCCTTTCCCTTTAGGCACCAGCAGTTCCTCCTTTTACATTCAAAATTGATCACCTTGTCTTCTACTTTACTAAGAGAAGATCAAGGAAATTTGTTGTAAGATTGCTCAACTTGATGCTTTATCATTACAATACTCTTTACAATATCAGTGAGAATTTTAGAGTTGGAAGGAATTTCTGAGATCTAATTTGTCTGAAAATCCTTGAAAATGAATATATACCAAAGCTCCAGTACTACATTATGTAAAACCTTTTAGACATTTTGAACTGGATATTTCTTAGGCATCCCAAGCTCACCATATCCAAATTCCTCATATTATCATTTAACATATATACTCATGATTTTTTCCCACAGTGTCTCATAGTTTGATACTTTTCTATTTCTAGGTAAAGCACCACTATCATTATTTATGGTTCTCAATTCTTGGTGTTATCCTTGATGATTCTTCATTTTCTGTCACCACACATTTCCAGTCAGCTGCCAGATCTTATCATTTAGAACTACATAACATCTCTTGTATCTTTCTGTTTCTCTATCTTATACATCCAAAGACCATCGTCATCTCTCACCTCCATTATCCCCCAAATTAGTTTTCCTGCCTCAGAATTCTCTTCTTTCCAATTCATCCTTAACACCGTTGACAGAATGATTTTTCTAAAGTACAGCTCTGACCATATTACCTAATAAATCCCAATGTTTTCTAATACCTATAGGACCAATTATAAACTCCTGCATTGGGCATATATAAGCCTTCATAATCTTTCTAGATTTATTAATTATATGTTAACCCTCTTAATGCACACAACTAACTTTCTTATAGTTCTTCATATATGACAGTTCATCCACCATCTTTCCCTAATGCCTGGAATATATTCCTTTCTCACTTCCACTTCTTAGACTCTTTTGTTTCCTTCAAAACCCCATTCAAGCATTACTTTGATCCTCCAACTGTTAATCTTTTCCCCCTCAAAATTATCTCGTATTTATTTTCAGTCAATCAGTGAGTATTAAGTACCTACAATTTGCTATGTATATAAGTAGGTACAGAATCTATTCAATATGAATAGTTTTGGGAGAAAGCACAAGGAGGAGGTGGAGATCAGGAAAAGCTTCATGTTGCAAGTGGCATGATAATAATGTCTTGAGGGAAACCAAGGATTCCAAAAAATTAGATAATTAAGGCCATTTGACCTGAGCTCACTCATTTCCCTTTCTGTTCTCTTGAAATTGATATCATTCTCTAATCTCTTCTTTTTCAGTGGATAGAACACTGGGCTTGGAGTCTGGAAAATTTGAATTAAAACCTAGCCTTAGGTACCTGCTTGTGCTTAGCACAGTGCTATGCACTTAGTAGGTGCTTAATAAATGCTTGTTTTCTTCCTTCCTTCCTCCATTCTCCAGTCTGTGTTAATGACTCTTCTCCTTGTCAAGGCCAAATCCTGTCCATGTTGCTTTGGATCCCTTCCCTTGCTTTCTTCAAGAGATTCCCTTCTGTCATTCTTCCCTCCCACCCAATCTTCACTGTTAATCTTTACCATCTTATGGTTCCTTCCTCGCTGCTGTCAAAAATGTTGACATCTCCCCATCCTTAAGTAAATTCACTAGACCCTCAAGACTGTCCCCTCAAACTGTTGTCTTATATCTCTCCTCTTTTCAGCTAAATCCTTGAAAAAGCTGTGTCTACCCACACTTCCACTTCTCTCACTTTCTTCTAAATCTTCTATAATCTTATTTCCAATCTCAGTCAATCAACAGAAATAGCCAGATAACTGCCAAATCTGATGGTCTTTTCTTAGTCTTCATCTTTCTCGACATGTTGGTCATTTCTGACTGCTTTCTTCTCCTATATCCTCCACTTACCTACCAAACTGATTTTCTTATACTGCTAGTCTTACCGCGTTATTCCCCTCCCTCCCCCTCAGTAAACTCCAGTGGCTCTCTGTTACCTCCATGATCAAATATAAAATTCTGTTTTGCTTTTAAAGCCCTTCATAACTTGGCCCCTTTTTACCTTTCCACTCTTCTTACATTCTGATAGCCCCTCTGATGGCCTTCTTGCTCTTTCTCAAAGAAACATAACACTCCTTCCAATTTTATGCATCTTTTATTGATTGCCCCCATGTCTGGAATTCTGTTCCTCATTTCTGACCCCTGGCTTCCTTGAGATCTCAGCTAAAATATCACCTTCTGTAGGAAGGTGGTCTTCCTTAATGCTAGGGCCTGCTCTTAGATTACCTCCAAATTATCCTTTATATAACTTTTTTGTACGTAGTTGTTTTCGTGTTGTCTTTGTTATTAGATTGTGAGGTTTTTGAGGGCAGGGGCTGTTTTTTCCTTTCTTTGTATCCCTTGCTTTTAGCAAATGTTTGGTGACTTGGATACTCTCTCCTTTCTTTTTTTTCAATGATGCTACTCTCTTCTGGTTGTCCTACCTGTAAGACTGTTCTTTCTCAGATTTGTTGTTGTTGTTGTTGTCTTATCATTCATACACACCATAATTGTGGACATTGCCCAAAGCTGTCTTGGGCCTTCTTCCTTCTTTACACTCTCTTTATTGGTGACCTCTCTTTATTGGTGACTTCTCTGAGTTCCATGGATTTGATTTAATCACCTCTGTACAGATTACTCACAGATTACATATTCAGCCCTAGTCTTTCTTCCAAGTTCTCTATTGCATCACAGTTATCTCTTGAACATTTCAGACTAGATAAACTGGAGACATTTCAAATACAATATGGTCATTCATAGAGTTCTTATTTCTTCTTATTCCCTGTACCTTTCCCCCACCAAAACCTACTCATCCCTCTCTCAGACTTCCAAGGGTACCACCATTCTTGTCACAATTACCAGTTGAGCAATTTTGCCATCATCCTTGACTCCTCACTTTCCCCCACCCTAATTCCCTCCAATTACTTTCCAAATCCTGCTGTTTCTATGTCTACAATATTTCATTTTCTCTTCTCACCATCTTAACACCTCTAGCTTGAATGATTGCACTTGCCCCTTACATTGATCACCTTTCCTCAGGTTGCTCCTTACTCTTCACAATTCTGTGCTCCACATAGCTGCCAAAATCCAGAGCTGACAATGTCACTCCACTACTCAATAAATTACAGTGATCCCCATTGCCTCAATTAAATAACCTAGCTTTTAAAGCCCTTATAGACTGGTTCCAGCCTCCTTTCCTTACTCTCCAGTCTGACCAAACTTACCTTTTCTCTTTCTCATGTGCAACTGTACATTTCCTACTTTGATGCCTTTGCTCTGGCCATGCCTGCATGCTTAGAGTGCACTCCCTCCTCACCACCACCTCATAGAACCCCTCACCTTCCTGCAAAGCTCAGGTAATGGACCACTATCTACACAAAGCCTTTGCTGCTCTCAGCTGCTTGTGTTCTCTCTCTCCAATCACCTTGTATTTATTTTGGATATATTTCTATATTGTACATGTTATCTCCCCCACAGCAGAAAGGATTGTTTAATTTTCTTTTCCTTTGCATCCCTGGTGTCTAGTGTGGTTGACTGATTTCCAGCATGGATAATAGTCAGTGCAAAAGGCATGAGATGCAAAATATGGAGCACTGTGTGAACAGTGTATATATAAAAGGACCATAGAATATTAATGTGTCTAAGAAGCCTGGAAAGGTAGAAGAGTTGTAAAAAACTTTAAATGCTAAACAGGAGAATTTATATTTGATCCTCGAAGTAGTAAGGAACCACTGAAGTTTATTGAATGAGGAGGTGACATGATCAGATAATGGGGAAGTGATATGATTAGATCTGTGTGTTAAGAAAAATCACTTTTTGGGGCGGAGCCAAGATGGTAGAGTAACAGCACAGACTTTCTAGAACACTGCCACAGGCTTAGCCAAATACGTGTAAAAAAAATGACTCTAAACAAATTCCGGAACCACAGAACCCACAGAATGACAGTGTGAAGCAAAAGATAGCCTCACAGGTTGCTGGAAAGTGTCCATTGCACCACAATGGGGGTAGGACGCAGTCCAGCATGGGCCGTGCTGGCACAGACAGGACCTGAGTAGGCCTTGGGGAGACTGAATCTCTCACACCTGTGACAGTTTCCAGACTTTAGGACCCCAAAATGCCAAGGACAATTTGGAAGGTCAGTAGAAAAAGCCTGTGGGACCAGGGTGGAAGAGTGGAGTAGTCCAGCCCCAGCCTCAAGGTGGCAGAGGGGGAAGGAAGTGGAGGAACCCACAGTAGCCACAGCAGCAGCAGGGGCAGAGACAGCAACTGTTTCTGGAGCTCTAGGTTCACAGATTGTGGGGGAATCAAGAGGCTGGCTGTACACCCTTGACAAAGAGCTCAAAAGTCAAGTAAATGACTGAGAAAATGAGCAAAAACCAAAAAAAAGAATCAGACTATAGAATCTTACTTTGGTGACAAGGAAGACCAAAACATAGAAACAGAAAACAACAAAGTCAAAGTTCCTCCATCCAAAGCCTTCAAGAAAAATATGAATTGTTCTCAGGCCATGGAAGAGCTCAGAAAGGATTTTGAAAATCAAAAAAGAAGTAGAGCAAAAATTGAGAAGAGAAATGAGAGTGATGCAAGAAAATTATGAAAAATGAATCAGCTGCTTATTAAAGGAGACCCTAAAAAAATGCTGAACAAAATAACACTATAAAAAGTAGACTAACCCAAATGACAAAAGAGATCCAAAAAGTGAATGAGGAGAAGAATGACCTAAAAGCAGAATTGGCCAGATGGAAAAGGAGGTCCAAAAGTTCACTGAAGAAAATAATTCCTTAAAGATTAGAATGGAGCAGATGGAAGCTAATGACTTTATGAAAAATTAAGAAATTATAAAACAAAACCAAAGAAATGAAAAAATAGCAGACAATGTGAAATATCTCATTGGAAAAAACAACTGACCTGGAAAATTGATCCAGGAGAAATAATTTAAAAATTATGGGACTACCTAAAAACCATGATCAAAAAAAGAGCCTAGACATCATCCTTTAAGAAATTATCAAGGAATACTGCCCTGATATTCTAGAACCAGAGAGTAAAATAAATATTGAAAGAATCCACTGATCACCTCCTGAAAGAGATCCCAAAAGGAAAACTCCTGCGAATATTATAGCCAAATTCCAGAGCTCCCAGGTCAAGGTGAAAATATTGCAAGCAGCCAGAAAGAAACAATTTGAGTATTGTGGAAATCCAATCAGGATAACACAATATCTAGCAGCTTTTACATTAAGGGATTGTAGGGCTTGGAATATGATATTCCAGAAGTCAAAGGAACTAGGGTTAAAACCAAGAATCACCTACCCAGCAAAACTTAAGTATGATACTTCAAGGGAAAAAATAGTCATTCAATGAAATAGAGGACTTTCAAGCATTCTTGATGAAAAAACCAGAGCTGAATAGAAAATTTGATTTTCAAACACAAGAATCAAGGGAAGCATGAAAAGGTAAACAGGAAAGAGAAATCATAAGGGACTTACCAAAGTTGAACTGTTTACATTTCTACATGGAAATATAATATTTATAACTCTTGAAACTTTTCTCAGTACTAGGATAGTTGAAGGGATTATATACATATAGACAGAGGGCACAGGGTGAGTTGAATAGGAAGGGATGATATTCTAAAAAAAATAAAATTAAGGGGTGAGAGGAATGTATTGGGAAGAGAAAGGGAAAAATAGAATGGGCCAAATTATCTCTCACATAAAAGAGGCAAGAAAAAGTTTGTTCAATGGAAGGGAAGAGAGGGGAGATGAGAGGGAAAAAGTGAACCTTACTCTCATCACATTTGGCTTAAGGAGGGAATAACATACATATTCAATTTGCTCTGAAACTCTACCTTACATTACAGGAAAGTAGGGGAGAAGGGAATAAGCAGGAGGGGTTGGGGGGGGGTGATAAAAGGGAAGGCAAATAGGAGGAGGGGGTAATTAGAAGTAAACACTTTTGGGGAGGGACAAGGTCAAAAGAGAGAATAGAATTAATGGGGAGCAGGATAGGATGAAGGGAAATAGAGTTAGTCTTCCACAACATGACTTTTGTGGAAGTTGTTTGCATAACTACACATGTATAACATATCGAATTGCTTGTCTTCTCAGTGGGGATGGGTGGGGAGGGAGGGAGAGAAGTCAGAATTCAAAGTTTTAAAAATGAATTTTAAAAATTGTTTTCACATGCAACTGGGAAATAAGATGTACAAGCAATGGGGTATAGAAATCTATCTTGTCCTCCAAAAAAATAGAGGGAATGGGGATAAGAGAAGGGGAGGGGTGTGATAGAAGGGAGGGCAGATTGGGGGAAGGGATAATCAGAATGCACACTGTCTTGGGGTGGGTGGAGGGGAGAGATGGAGAGAAAATTTGGAACTCAAAATCTTATGGAAATGAATGTTGAAAACTAAAAATAAATAAATTTGAATTTTTTTTAAAAAATCACTTTGGTAGTTACATGGAAAATGACCCCAGAGTTAGATAGGCTTGAGATAAGGACACCAAATAGATTATTACAATAGTTCAGGCCAAAAGGATTAAGGGCCTAATTTAGGTAGTGGAGAGAAGTGTAGTGGAGAGAAGATGAGAGATGTGGAGATAGAAATAGCAGGATTCTGCAACTGATAAGCCATGAAGGATTGAAAAAAAAAAAAGATATGGAGATAATGCCTGTAGGAGACTGAAAGAATAGTGGTGTCCTTAACAGAAAAAGAGAAGTTTGGAAGAGTTATGGGTTTGGGGAAGAAGTGTAATTCTTTTTTGGATGTGTCAAGTTGGAGCTATCTCAAGGACATCTGGTTTGAAGAATCCCAAAGGCAGTTGGTGTTTGATGAGGCATACACAAACATTTACTAAGCACCTACTATGTGCCAGGCACTGTGCTAATAAACAGTGCAGATATAAATACAAAAGATGTAATAATCTTTACTTGCAAGAAGCTTAACAGTTTGTTGGGGAGACACATACATACATACATACATATTATATATATATATATATATATATATATATATATATATATATATATATATACATATAGATGTATGTGTGGACAATAAATATAAAGAGAATAAATTCACATGTAGGACAGGAATTTAGGAGAAAGACTGCTGGATATATAATCTGGGAGTTATCTGCATAGAAATGATAATTTAATCCATTGGAGCTGATGTCATCACCAAAAAAGAGAATGTAGAGGGAAAAGCGAACGGAGCTTGGGACATAGCTAGGAACCAGCTTCTGCCAACTGCTGAATGTTAAATTTTCAATGTGAATATTTATCCTTGGGAAATAGGTAAAGGCTAGAATTAAGGACTTGATTTATTGTTTGGTTGATTACCTTGGCTTAAGATAGTGATGGAGGAAATGTTAATAATGCAGATTAAATTAAAAAGTATATTGTGCCCCTCCCCCCCTTTTTTTGGAGAGCTAGTTGTTTAATATTTACTAGCACACCACTAGGTACACCTACAGTTAGTGGGCATGATATGAATGCTCAAATGGAAAAAGAAACTCAGAAAATGAGGAGAACCAAGAGAGAAATTGGTGCTATAAAACCCCAGAGAGGAGAAAATTCCAAGAGAAGATGGTTCCCAATACTGTCAAAGACTGCAGAGAATTTAAGAAGAATGAGGTTAAAAGAGGCCATTAAGTCATTGGCAGCTTTGAGGAAAGCAATTTCAGTAGTGATGAGATGGGTTCAGAGGAGAATGAAAAGAGGAAGGAAGGGGAAGCATTAATTGAAGATGACTTCCAACTAACAATTCCAAATTATGCCATTTGATTCCTTTGCAGCCATCATTCCCACCTCTTCCCCATCAAAACTTTGAACCTGAAAGAACCATCCTAGATTCAGATGAACTTTTCACTTTGCCTTGCCCAGAACAAGCCTTCAATTCACTTCTGGTCACCAAATTATTTCATCATCTCTATCCCCAAGATCCCTGTCTCCTTAACACTAGAACTTTGTATTCTAACCCTGGGACAATGGGCTCTGATAGCGATCTTGCCCAGAATTAGGTCTCCATGCCTGTTCCCACCCATCCCTAAGACCTGCCATTTCCCTCCCCACCCTTTTCAGTTCCCCTTTATATGTTGTCTTCTCCCATTAGCACTTTGAGAACAGAGAATGTCTTACTTGCCTTAATCTGTGTCCCCAGTGTTCAGCACAGTCTAGATCCATAGAACCCTTTAGTAGATAAATTCTCTTATCTCTCTCCTCCCTTTTCTCCTCCCCCTTTTTCTCTCTCTTCCCCTCTCCTTCCCTTCCTCTCTTTTTTCTCTCTCAGAATTTCACTAAGAAAAGGAGATACAGGATGATAGCAATCATTTAGTCAGGGTTTTTTGAGGATGAGGAGACAGTTTGTAGGTAGCATGAAAGAATTCAGTAGAAGAGAAAGATTGAAGATTAGAGAGGTTAGGGCCAGGGTGTGGGGAGGGAAGGAGTGGGACCAAAGGCACACGTGGAGTGTTTGACCTTAATGAAAAAGGTCACCTCTTCATCAGACTAAAGGAGGAAAATTGGGGGTGATCTCAAGGGGTTTGTGAAATTAGGCATAGAGGAAGAGAAATACACTGAATGGTTTCCATTTTTTTAGTGAAATATTTGAGTTTTTCAGTTGAGTAGAGGAGGGGAGGGAGGGCTATCAAAGGCACAAGAAGAAAAGACAAAATTTGGAAACATCTGTTGTAGAGAGTAAGGTGGAAAACTAATTAAGAGTAAAAGGGTTGCTACAGTAAGGGCCTGGTTAGGATGAACACATTTGTAATGAACCTAGTCCAAATAGTTGTGTGGGATCCTCCACTCCAGCAGCATTAGATGAAAAGCAGAGGAGGTAAATGGTGGGTATAATCCAGGGTTGGAGTTCGTCACAGCATTAAGCCAGGATGCAAGGGATTCCAGAATGGAGGATAGTTTCAAGTTGAACTGGTTCACTAAGGATTCAGACTTTGGAAAAGGGACAAGTATAGTCAGTGGGGTTTGCAGCTCAGCAAAGTACTGAAGGATAGGACAGAATGTCACAATGCAGATGAAAACATAGGTGAAGAAATAGGCATAAAAGTTATGCATAGATGATTATGGTCAGAATAATTTATTCATCAAGAAAGCAGAACACTTTTGGGTAATGGTGGAGTCCGTTAGAGGGCAGGAGTTACAGTGGAAAAAGGGAAACTGAGACAGGCACCAAGCATATATAACAGCCACCAAGATCTGAATTGGGTAATAAATTTGTATAGAGTGAACTTTAAAGGAGAGGAGAGACTGCTGAGGGGTAATTGTTGAGAGAGTCTGGAAGACTGGGGAACAAAGTTTATTCCAGCTTCCCATCTGAAACCATTCAGGGAGTGATATGAAAGGTATTTTTGCTATAGGAAAAGGCAGGCTGGAATGCAATATCTTGGTGGTTGGGGGAGCCAGGTTTCAGTGAGATGTAGAAGATGGAAGGAGCATGAAAGGGATAAAAAATGAAGGGAAATATTTATAGACTGGGAGTTCCAGAGGCCCCAGTGGATAATGGTGACTGTGTATTAGGGGTGAGGTAGATAGATATAAGAGCAAGAGCAGAAGGGCTTAGAGAGCAGCAGTCTTTTCCTCAGCAAGAATTGGGAAAGTAGGGAGATTGACACACATTATCAGTGGATGGGAAGAGCTTTGATAATGAAGACAAGTGGGTACAGTGTGGTCTGGTCTCCACCTATTGGCTTTGACTGAAGGGCAGGAGTAGCAAATTGGCCTGTTTGTATTTTATATTCCTTGATATAGTGTAAGCACCTGAAGGACTGTTTCCCTTTTGTCTTTGAACATAATGGCTGTTATGTGGCACTAGGAAGTATTTGATTCAGAGTCAGGAGGATTTAAGTTCAAATTCTATTTCAGATGCTTACTACTACTTCTTTAACTCAAGGCACACTGTTTCCTCAATGTCCTTATCTGGTCTCCTCAAACCTGAATAGGTACCAAGGATAATTTTGATCTGCCTGCAGAGGAATTAGGAGGCAGAAACATGAGGAAATGTGCCTCAAAGTGTAAGAAACATGCTCACTCGAAACGAAGAACAATACTCACTGTGAAGCCAGGAAAGTTCTCATTTTATTTATACAATTATTTGGAACGGGTCTCTCCATTAGGGAGATCCCTTGCTTATACAAATACAAATATATGCTTGCTTCGACAAATGCAATGCTTTTTATGCTGTTCCCACCTCAAATTTCATGCCTTGCTCTCTACTGGCCTCCTGAACCTCCCACTTCCTGTTCTCCTCCCTGATAGGTTCCCCTTCAAACAGTTCATTAAGCATGCATACAAGTTTCTGACCTTTTCCTGTTCAGAAACCTGGTTCTGCTAGATCACAACTGATTAGAACCAGTCACCTCTGACTTATATTCTACTATCACTCAAAGCCGGGAGGTGTTTTAATCCTGTGGAAACAGAATTTCTCTTTTTGTTTCCCGCATAGAAATGAGATGAGAGAAATGATGATGAAGAAGAGGCTACTAGGGAACATCACCGTAGAGCCCCTCAAGAAAATTCTCCCTACCACATTAAAATATAAATGAAAGCTTAATAAAATTCCTTTTAAAATTATAAAATGAAGATGGGACAGCGAGGTGGCATAATGGATAGAGTGCCAAGACTCATCTCCCTGAGTTCAAATCTGATCTCAGACACTGACTAGCTGTGTGACCCTGGGCAAGTCACTTAACCCTTTTTTGCCTCAGTTTTCTCATCTATAAAATGAATTGGGAAATTGGAAAAGGAAATGGTAAATCACTTCAGTCTTTTTGCCAGGAAAACCCCAAATGGGCTCACAAAGAGTTGGACATGACTGAACAACTACTAAGAAAACAAATGATAAGAATAGCACCTACTGCACTGGGCTCTTGTGAGGATCAAATGAGATAACTTGTGGACACTGTTCTGCAAGTCTTAAAGCATTCTTTAAGTGCTAGTTATTGTTATTATATGCAGGTACTTAATTAAATATTTTGATTACTTCAGTTTTTGTTTGAAGACTTCCAAAGTAGAGGAGCCCACACCTCGGGAGGCAGCCTATTCCACCTTTGGTTAATTCTGTTTATTGGGAATTAGTTCCTTATCTTATGCTTAAACTTGCTTCTTTGTAATGTCCACCTATTGCTTCAAAGTTCTGCTTCCATGTCTAATATTCTTCCACATGGCAGCTTTTAAAATACTTGAAAATGAGTATCATACCTCCTTACTACCTTACCTTGTACCCATGGTTCCAGTAATCTTTTTCTTTTCACTGGTTCTTTTCTATCTGTCTCTAAGCCTTGCCAGTCATAAAAAACAACAACAACAAACTCAAAACACATTTGATACCCCATTGAACATTGTATTTGGGCTACTATCCATCTACTTTCTTTTTACCTTTTATTTACTGATTACACACACATGCACAAACACACACACACACACACACACACACGATTCTTCTCTATTGGAATGTAAGCTCCTCTAAGGTAGACACTTTATTTTTTTATGTATCCCCAGTGCTTCATACAGTGCTTGACATAGTAAATGCTTAATAAATGCTTAGTGATTTATTCTTACCACTTTCCACCAAACTTCAAAAATTACACTGAGTATATCTACGTCCTTACAAATTTTTCACTTAATGACTTACAAACATCTCCAACATTCTACAGAAAATGATGGGGTGTGGGCTCTGGACTTCACCCCCTCTCTGAACTTTTAACCCAGCCCCAAAACTTTCCCACAAGGCCCAGGCCCTGGTGTTTGCCTGAGGCATCAGCTCATCCCAGAATAATCCTTTCAACTGTTCTTTCTTTATGGTTCTGACCCAGCCCCAACCTTTAATTCTGTTACTTCTAACCCAGCCCAGCCCTTCATGGTCTATTACCTCAGAACTACCCCAGGCTATTTCCCATGAAATACATAGGTTCTTAAAATCCCCCAGCTGCTACTGGAGATACAATAAACCTTGTCTCTGACTGAAAGAAGACTTGAGTCAAATTCTTTCGAGGCAGAGCCCTACCTTTTGCCCTTGAATTTCAGGGTTCCCAGCACTCCTAGACAGCAATAAAATGACTTGCTTTTTTCCCAGTTCTTCTCAAACAATTGTATGTAGTAATTAAGTTGACCAATTTCTCCTCATTTATATTCTATTCTCGCTTGATTTCTAGGAGATATTTGGTACTCTCATAATTCTTTTTCTACTCCTCTAACTGCTCTTTCAGTCTCCTTAATTGATGCTTCTTGTCCCTTAAGGCAAGTATTCCACAAGGTTCTCTCCCTGGCTTTCTCCAGTCTCTGTATTCTTAATTTTTCAATCTCATATTCTTATGAAGTCAACCTAACCTGACAGTTGATACCTTATTCTGTATTGCCGGTACTGCTGACTGCTCTTCCTAGCTCCAGTTTGTTATTATCTTGGCTGTACTAGTGTTGCTACTGTCACTCACTCGAGAACATCAAAAGTATGTTCAAAACTTTCCCCACAAAACTCAACCCCTTTGATTCCAGCACCGGATATGAAACTTGTCATGTAGTACACTAACTCAAGATTTCTTGGTTTTTTTTTTTTTACTGTCTCCAAATTATTTGTCTCTCCCTCTCTCTCTCACCCCTCTCATCCAGCAATTTACCAAATGCTACTGTTCCTTTTTAGTCTCTCTGGAATCTGTCCCTTTCCCACCTGCTGCCCTGGGGCACATCAATTCCTCAATTACTACTAGATTATTCTTCCTTGTATATAAATATGATTGTTTTACTCCTATGTTATCAGCGATACCCTCTCACATTCCAGATAAAGTGCAATGTCCTTAGCCTGGCTCACAATCTAGTACTACCTGCCTTTCTAGTGATTTCTCCTCCTCCTACTGTTCATATTCACTATGCTCCAGTTTTCCTAGATTCCATCATACGTTGTTTTTCATATTTGTGTCATTCTCTGTGAAATTGTACCTGATGAGGTTGGTGGGTGCTGGGGACCCCAAAATACCAACATGCTAGGTCCTGCTCGAATTTCGACACAAGCCTTCTTAAAGCCAAAGAAAAACAAACTTTATTAAAGATTCGCCACCTTGGATTGATTCTTAAGGAGCCTAAGCATTTGTAACACTCTGTATTGGCCAGCAGGCCAGATAAAATCTCAGCTGGACAGAGTCAGAGCTGGATTAAACCTGAGTGCCTTCCTGGAGGCAAGATGGAACTTAAATACAGAAAAGACTGTAGGAAGGATCTGGGGGTGGTCAGGTAGTCTAGGGTGGTCTAGGGTTGTGGGAGGAGGGGTTTAGGGAGGGTCTTGAGGAGAAGTCCAAGGAGGACCTCAGTGGGACTGGGGTGACTGTTCAAGGGTTGGAAACAGCTGGAGGCAATCAGGAGATACCAGACAATGCAGGACCTGGGCCAGAAGCAGGTGTTGCCAGGTAGTCTGAGGTCCCAGGGATTGTCTTGATAGGGGCAGTATGTTAATGACTGGTACCCTGAGGTGAGTACAGATAGACTCTAGGGAAGATCTTGATGGGAGTGGTCAGCAGCCTGGGGAATGGGTTTTTGATGGGATCAAGGGTGGGGAGTGCAACAGAGACCTGGGCACAGTGATAACGAAAAGCCCATGGGCTTCCTGAGACTGCTGGAACAAATGAGAAGATTAGATTTGAGTCAGGAAGGCCAGATTAAGTGGGAAGATTCAAGGGGAGCTCAAGGAGCCTCCCAGAGTCTGAACCCCATCATACTTATCATTCAACATCTAATTCAAATTTGACCTCAAGCGCTAAGCACCTACTATGTGCTAGGTACCATGTAAGTTCTAGGGGTACAAGTACTACAAAGAATTAAACTGTTTCCACTCACAAGGACCTTACATACTAATGGAGAAACAAGAATATATAGAAGTATACACAGAATAAGAATAAAAAAAATAGAAAGTAGTTAATAACAAAGTAGTTTGGGAAGGAAAGCAGTAGCAGTTGAAGGTGAAAATTAGGAAGAAAGCCTTCATGTAGGGCTGTGTCTTGAAGATAGGAATTCTCTAAGGCAGAAATGAGGAGGGAAAATATTTATGGTCCTGTTAGAAAAACAGATGCCAATTTGGCCAGATCAAAGAGTTTAGAAGGATAAGTAATATCCAGTGAGACTAGAAAGGGTTGGGCCCAGGTTGTGAAAAAGCATTAAAAGCTAAACAGAAATCTGTATTTGAAACTAGAAGCAAGAGGAGCCCCTAGGGTAGACTGAAACTTTCCCTGAACCAAGCTGGGAGCTTCCCTTCAAAGGAAGGCAACATTTACTAATAACTACTACGTGTTTAGCACCTGCGTGCTTAACATTTTAGAAATATTATCTCATTTGATCCTGACAACAATCCTGGAGGTAGGTGCTATTGTTATCTGAATGGGAACAGATTTAGTGAAGACTTCTCAGTAGTATGGAGACTCTTCCCTAGAGTAGAAGAGACCTTAGGCCCAAGTTTCTATTCCTCCAGAGTTAGGTGATTTCCATATAAGGCTATACAGTGCATTAGGATCAATGATTAGCTATGATTCACTCACTCCTCAATACCTAATTTGCATATGCCCATGCAGTCTGCATTCCTCACTCTGGTCTGCCTAATTTGCATAAGTTGTCAATGCTTCATTTGCATGTTTTCAATACCTAATTTGCATATGATGGCATGTATTTCTGAGGGCTTTGTAATGATCTGGGGAGTGGGAAATTTGAAGCAAGTTCCAAAAGGGATTGGTTAGATTTCAGGCCTAGAATGTAAGACCATGCTTCTCAGCCAATGAGAATAATAGTCAGTGGTGGGAGGGGGACTTCCGCGTCAGGGTCTATATAAGTTGCCATTCTGTTTCTGTAAGGCACCTCCCTACTCCAGCTTTACTGGTGAAGGGACCACCTGCTTCTCCAGAGAACCAAATAAAGGTTTTTACTTTGAGACAGACACCTGAGCAGTCAATTTGAGTGGGGGGAGGAGGGGGCAATCCGTGCAATGCCACACATTATCCATGTTTTACAGTTAGGGGAAACTGAGGAAGATAAAAGGTAAGTGACTTGCCCATGGTGACACAGCCAAAATCTTGGAGGTTTTTTGACCTCATGTAACATTTTTTGTCTTAAACAAATGTGATTACATGAATGTGTCACATCTCCTGAACTAAGATTGTACACTCCTTGAGGGCAGGGTCTATGTTGCCTGGCCCAAGGCTTTACATGTAAGTATGTAATAAAGGATTGTTGAATGAATCCTCCTAGGTCCAGTTTAAATATACCCTGTTCTAAAATATCTTTCCAGATAACCCCACCTGAAGTTAATTTCATAGGACAGTTTTTATTCTTGATCTAGTTGATTAAGAGAAAACATCTCACTATTAAATTTCTATGCATTTAAATTTCTCTTTTTAGGAGGAGGAGGAAGAAGAAGAAAATCGAATGTCTGAAGAGGCAGAAAGACAGTATCAGGAGCAGCAGCAGAAGCTCCAGGCCAACTCCACTGTTCAGACTGACCAGCCAGAAGCATCAACATCCTTTGTTAACCTTAATTTTGAAATGGACGGAGACTGTAAAGTAACTATGGAAAATAAACAAAACTTAACCCCTGTTAGCCAAAATTTAGAATAAAACCACTTAGCAAATTTCAAACTCCAGGGTATTTTTTTTAACTTAATGAAACTTACTGCAAGAAAGTTATTTATATTTAAAATTTTGTTGAAAGGGGGAATTACCCTTCCTTCAGTAGCTCTAAGGTGTCTTTTAAAGAATCCAAAGTCTATCTAGTAAATAGCAATTTTCTTTCAAACAGGTGACTTGACTACAGGCATAAGGAAACTAGGCTAAAGCTTAAATCTCCTAAACAGTAAAAGATTTTTTTTCTAAATGACAAAACGAAAATGTCACTTTATGTTTATGACACTGAGCAAGGTATATGGTGAACTGAAATATTTCTAAATCTTCTAAAGAGAATTTTTAAAAAATAATATTATCTAATGTGTTGTCATATTTATGTTGACTCTGGCTATATACTATTAGAGTGAATTTCCTCAGCATCTAAAATTTAGTCTTAGAACAAGATGAAAACCGTTTTTTTCTTGTTAGTTTAGAAAAATTCATATTCATTAGTCATAGAAAATGTTTTGGTTGGAGTGGAACTGTTCATTTCCATTAGTCCCAAATTAGCTTTTAAGATAATTTCATCTTGTTTAAACATCCTTAATCTTAAACTTTTTCTTTATTATCAAATTGACTCATTTTTCAGTTTTAAAAATACTTCTTATACAAGCTGTAAAGATTCATTTAGCAACTGAATAATTTACAGAGCATATGCTCAAATTAAAAATTGCTCAGAAAGATTCCTACTTTTGGCAATGAAGTTTTTGCCTTTATCATTCTTCATCTTCCAGTGTATAAAATTAAGTGATCAATAACCAGCATGCAGGTTCCATCACCCATCATGTTACTTGCAAACCCTTATGGGTATAAGAAGTCACTTTTGAAGATGTGCAAATGTACATAATCAGTATGGGTATGAGATTTGTTTGTGATGGTCATTTGTAACTTTTCTTTGTAGCATTGCAGGGGCAGGAAAGAATGGGTGGTATGTTTTAGAAATGCTGCTTTTAAAACCCAGATAAGAACATACTAAATTTAAAACCGACCAAAGTTTTCAGAAATGCAGGATAATTGTTAAAAAGGCATCTAAACAAAATTTAACCATTCCGTCTTCCATTTAAATAAGTATATACATTCAAAACAACTTTAATAGCTCTCTTAAACCTGCTGTGAAAAACTGGTCTTCCTGATCTTGGTTGTTTGGTCGTTTTTCAGTTGTGTACTGGATTGGTTTATCATTTCCCTTCTCCAGCTCATTTTACAGTTGAGGAAACTCAGGCAAATAGGGTCAAGTGACTTGCCCAGGGTCACACAGGTAGTTAAGTGCCTGAGGCCAGATTTGAATTCAAGAAGAGGAGTTTGTCTAACTCTAAGCCTGGCACTCTATCCACTCCAACCACCTACCTACCCCTCTTTCCTGACTGGTTGGCACAAGGCATGTACTTGAGTTACAATTTGAAAAAGGAATCAAATTTTTATCCCTATTTTCAAATTGTCCTTTTTAAAGCAGGTTTTAATAAACGAAAAAATCAAGATTTGATATCTAAACCCCTCTCCCCATAGCCTTTTACCATTTTATAATTTATAAATCTCTAAAAGGTTTTGATTATAGGCAAAAGTTTTCAAAAAGCATGTTGATAGCAGATAAGTGGTACTTTCTTTTCCAGTTGATAGTTCATTGCTAAAGCATTAACTTTATATTTAACAGTTCCTTTCTTTCAAAAATAAATTTTCCAATTAAGTCCTGGCAATTTCTTCTAAAGTACTACTTAACCTACCTAAATGTTTCCTCCTCATTTCTGCATTTCATCTACCCCCTCCCACTTTCCCTATTCCTGAAATTTAGACTTTATACCATAACTCGTCAAGTGTTTGTCCTAAACACTAAAGCTAGCAACAACTGAACTGTGACGTTAAAATTATAGATTTGTTAGCTTTTAATGTTAAGATTTGAAATGTCCAGAACTATCTTTTTGTACTACCATCACCATGATCCAGCAGGCCCTTCTCCTACCTTTGTATACAATGTATTTACTGTGCCTTAATATGTAATACTTAGTTTATGCAAACTGTATAAAATGGTTAAGATGATTACCTGTTAATTCATTAAATTATTTGCTTTACATGATCATGTGAAGCTCCTCATTTGTTCCTATCCATAACTGAATTCATCTTTTTTTATAATACCTTATTGGTGCTCTATCCCTCTTCAATCTTAAATCATTCATTCTTTTCCCTAACTGGTACAAAATAAAAGTGTACTCAGAATCTTTTTATGTTCCTCACTGCCACTTCCAGACCTTCCTACCACCGACATTTCAGGAACCTTCTTCAAAGTTCACTTCATCCAAGTATAACCCTATGCAAATCCTAGTGGTGATGAGGTACCAAGTCCAAGCCAAGCCTCCCTTGCATCTGGAGGGCTTTTGTCCCATTTGTCTGAAAGTCTGGCCTTGGGGGGTTGGGGGGGTGCTCCTTGGAGTCCCCTTCCATTTCTCCCAGTCCAGATATTCCCTATCTTATTAAAATCCTGTGGTCCAGATTATTTTGCATTCTTTTGATATTCCTCCCATTTGATCCAGCCACTCCCATCAGGATCCTCCCTGGGTTTGATCTGTCAAGACCATGCCTGAGACCCTAGACTATCTGGAGATACCTGGATTCTTCCCTCAGTCTTTTTCAATATTTAAGTTCCATCTCACCTCTATGAAGGCGCTCAGATTCCATCCAGCTCAGACTCTTGTCTAGCTAAGATTCTATCTGGCCTGCTTGTGAATACAAGCGTTACAAATGCTTAGGCTCCCTAAGAGCCAACACATTATGGTGGATCGTTAATAAACTTTGGGGTTTTTTTCCGTTTTTGTTTTTGTTTTAAAAAGGCTTTTGTCGAATTCATTTGAGCAGGACCCCGCATGTTGGTATTTTGGGGTCCCCCAGCACCCCAAACCTCAAGAGTCGCAGCCATCTGTAGCCCCAGGTTGGGCCCTCCCCCTTTTGAAAAAGTTAAGCTCTGGGGGGCTTACAGTCTGTACTTACAACCCTTACTTGGAGGATATCAAGATAAATGCTAATGTCCCCTCATATACCCTTCCTTCCCAGTTCATTAGCCTTACTGAGCTCCCATAATTTGTACCTTTACTCCACACCAGTCACACACATACCCTTTAGCTGACCATACTTTTCCTATCCTTCCATCTCTCCCTCCAAAATTTGTTCACCATTCTTCCTATAACTTGATGCTCCATTCCATTTTCCCAGGCACTCATGCTCTGGCCTCATTTTCCTCCCTTTGAAATCTAAACCAATTTTATTTTAGACTGTCCTCTATTCTTGAAATCCCTTCCCCCTTTTCCAAACCCAACTCTAGATTTACTCTTATCACCTTCTAAGCTCCTGCTGTTTTAAGTCCCTGAAAGATTCACAAGTATGCAGCCTTGGTCCACCAAACATTTCTTTTTCCCTAATCTCCACTGGGCCCTCAGTGCTGCATCTAAACCTTTTTATACTTCCCTGAATACTACATGCCCCACAAACTGACTTCTGAGTGAATATTTATTGCTTGTTACACACACACACACACACACACACACACACACACACACACACACACACACACACACACACACACCCTAGTAGTACAAAACCAGTGCTCTTACTGCTCACACACTTGTAGTAATCACTAGAGTCAAACTCAAGTGGTTCTATTAGGCAATAAAATAAATATCAGATATGCTTGCTTCCTTCAACTATTAGAAAAAGCCCAACCCCAGTCATCTCAAATAAAGCCTGTATCCAAATACCTGCAGTTTCTGTTGAAACTATTAGGAAACCAGTGGCTAGAACAAGTTTCATTTAGTTTTTTTTTTTCACCAGAAATTAGGAAAAAAATATTACTTTTCCCTTTTGTATCTTTCAGACACTGCTGTATAAAATAGAACTGTCTACAAATCTAGGAGATAGTATAATATAAATGACTTTGTCTTTGATATTAGGAGATCTGCACTGAGGCTTTACCACTAATAGACTAAAGTTGGGCATATCATGTAATTACCCTAAGCCTGAGTTTATGAGGGTCAAATGATAATATATGAAATACTTTATGAATTGCCATTAATTATCAGTTACTAGTATGAACTCTTTATGTGACTGATTTATTGTAAAACTGAACTTTACAAATATAAACTTTCAAATTAGATACATTATATACACAGTTTCTGAAGTAATTTTGTCATTAAAATTACTCATTTACAAATTATTATAGAAATTTAAAATAGGCACTTTGCACCGTCAGCAAAACATTATGACATGGTACATGACTGTCTGCCATATATACACTAAACGTAACCAAATAATATTTTACCTCCTAAAAATTAGTATTTGACCCCAATGGCTTCAGATTTAGTTAACCTGAAAATCCCAATAAACCAGGCTCTTGCAACTTTCTACAGGTACATGAATATTTTAATTACGCCCTTACAATTTATTCACTTTTTGTATGATCATACAACATTCAAGCATGTCTCAGTGGAAATAGGTCAGTCTGTTAAAGATCATGTGTCCTCTATGTCTGCAGTGTTTTCATTATCATTTGCTACAAGAGCCTCTCTGTTCTCATAAGTCCAGAAGCCATTCAGATCGATTAGAATGGTAGTGACTGTGTCTCCTTGATTACTGTTTATTAAATCCTGAAGGGATATTTTCAAAGGATCCTTAGGTTTCACCATGTCAAAGATTTCATCCTGTAAATGTGGAAAAATACAATAAAATACCACTGGATTAATTTCACTTAATTTGTGTGACTCATAAATAAAAAATGGTGTTACTTTGGGTTGTAAATTATCCTTGCCCTTAGCAATTTCTTCTGCTTATTTACTGCATTAAACAAATAACCTGATTAACTTTCCTAAGGGTGTGGGTGGGGAGAGGCAGGAGAGGAAGGGTTGTGCCAGGGCAGGGAAAACCTATGAATGAGGACCATTATAGTTAAGTCATTGGCAAACCCAAGATCAGATTTCAGGCTGAAATTCTAGTCTATTAGAGTGAACTGTGAAGCTTTTTGTTTCGAGATTCCATTAGTGGATTAAAAGCTCAGCTCACCAAAATATTAATATACATTTGACCCAACAAAGATCAATACAAAACATGATTTTCAACAAATGGCTATCACTGAAACTGAATGGGAAAAAGGCCAACATTAATATTAAAATATCAGTTTTATCCTTCTACAAGTTATAAGAAAGACATGGACTAAAACAGTAAGTGGTGATCAAACTTCATTGTTTAAATTAAATGGGGTAAAGGGCAAGACTATATTTTCAAATAATCTAAATATATTATTCATAAGTACACTTCAGTCATTTTTACAAATCAAAAGTGGTTAAAGAATCTCAGCAGCATCACAGAAGAAAGAAAGTACAACCTTATACTTACCAAAGACTGGTACTGGATTTAGACAAGTTAAATGTATCCCTAAGTTCTGGACTGCTACAACTTAAAAAAAAACCAACCTGCTAGGTCTTCATGTACTTCTAACAAAACTTCAGATTTATAGTGGTTACACTAGGTTTTGACCCAAAAAATAATATGGTTTGTTGAGAATACTGTTTAGAGTAATATTCTGAAGAGACCGTGTATAGCCCATATAGCTAAATTATTCTGGAAAAAATACATCAATTGCTGAAAATAAGAAGACCCTTTAGTTTAGTCATTAAAGCCAGCTGAATATATCCTGTGGTTTTGCTCCATTTCATAAAGACTGTTATTTCTGATAGTTACTGAAAGTCTGATGAATAAAATGATAATGAATACAAGAGAGGGAAACTCAGCTTATTTTAAATATTTAGTTCTTAAGCTACAAAAGTCTGCGTAAATCTGGTAGGTAGATCCACCTAATTATTAATCAAGTCTTTTTACTGACAGAAAAAATTCCTTATATGAACAGCTCCCATATAACACAATTTAGCTTCCAAAAAATATGCTATTAAAAATACCCTATCATAATCCAAAAGAAATTTAACCTCAATTCAAATATTCTTACTCTTTCTGTGGGATTCATATATGATGTCAATTCATTTTCATAACCTGGCACTACATAAATTGAAAAGAAAAAGTAACCTTGACATCTTGAAATGAGACAGGATCTTGTCCGTGGATTTTCATTAATTCCTGAATAGCCTGCATTAGAGGAAATAAATGAGTAAAAATTTTTTAAAAAGGATAAATTAAAAACAAACCTGACTGAAAAAAAGAGAAACGTTAACATAATGTGTAGTCTGATTCAATGTGCCTTTCATTTTAAAGTATAAAGAGAACATCTGAGCACTCACTCCACAGGAAACAAGACAGGTCATATTGTCTGCTACTCTAGCTGTGGAATGAGTATAGTCCTCAAGGCAGCAGTGGGAAAGAACTCATGCTCACAAAGACTCGATAGAATGCTGGCTAAGGGTTCTCTGAAGAGGTTATGTGTTTATAGCTCATAGTTAATCCATCTGCAAAGTAATATCCTAACTATTAAAAATCAGAACCAATTCCAAGTATAATACAAGGTAAAGAAAATCATATTAAAGAAGCAACAGTGATAAAAATGCTTTAATAAAGGTCCAAAGATAGATAAAAGGCTTAGTCCTATATAGTAATGAATCCAAATTGATCACAATATTTCTAAATATTCCTTTATTTGGAGGTTGCCTAGAGAACACAAAGTAGTGTGGGCATGTGGCCTGATCAATGTCTACCAAAGCTGACCCTCACCACCAGGAATGGAATATCCACCTCAACTTATACGGATCCCTTATCTTTCAATTTAAAAAAAATCACAACTTTGACCAAAATTACATTGGTTAACAAGTTAAACCAAATGTAAAATATTAAATAGTAAGGTACTTGTGTAAACATTTATAAAACTATAATCTAAGCTGACATATATTCACTATACACATCTACAAGAGAAACTTACCCTGAAGAAATAATTAAGAGAAAAGACATTCAGATATCCTCTGTTTTCTATATCAAGCAATTTAAAAATATACTGCAGTGCCGCAGGTTCTTTTCGGTTTTCTAAGGCAAGCACAAAGTCTAGATAGGTCTTATAATCCTACGAGAAAAAGAAATGATATTAAAGTACAATGCACAGTGGATTTTAAGCACCTTGAGGACAGGGACGATTTGGTTTTGTCATTGCACCCCCCAGTACCTAGCTCAATGCTTTACACATAACAGTTGCTTAATAAATATTCAATTGATTGAATTCAGGACTGACTTTCCAAGTGACTATATGCTGAAAATATTGTGTAATCAGTGAAGTTAAGAGTTTTAACATTATTTTGATCTGAATCTGTGCTGAATCTCTACTACTTCAGAATTAAATTCAACTAACCAGAAAGTACGTTAGAATAAGCTGAAAAAAAACACTAGAAAACTTGAATTAATCCCTCTGAACAGTCTGAAAATATACAGTCTGTTAAGTAACCATACAGAATTAATGAAATTTTCCATGGTAACTAACCCTTTTCTGATCCCAGCAAGTACTGATATAACAGTAATACCTGAATTCTTTTTTTTTTTAAGATTATTAGAATACTGTCTTGATATGGTAAAGGAAGATGAAATACACAAGAGCTCTTTAGTGAAAATAAAACTAACAAAGAATTCTATATGCAAAAGTTTTTGAAAAATAAAATTATTAACAATTCAGACCTGTAAAATCACAGTAGAAGGAGTCAAATTAGACTATTATTACTGTCTAACTCAATCCATGGTCTTTGGCTTGGTTTAGTTCTTCTAAATTATCAGTAAACTACAAACACTACGTCAATTGTTATGGTTGTGGGAATTACACAGCACAAGTTATCACTGCCTTTTCCCGAATCCCTTTGCAGGGGATTTGCTCCCCACAATGAAGCCTGTTTATTTAGCCAAGAGCTGTTTCAACTCTAAGATAAGGAAGGCTGCATTCCCTTACTCTGGCAAAATGTTCATGATGTTCCTCAACTATTAGTAGATAGGAATATTTTTTCAGGCCCCTCCAGTTCTTGCCCTCACATTCTACAGGGCAAGAACTTGGAGGAATGCGAGTTAATTTTTTTACACAATTAAAATGTTCATTTTTGATGTCCTTGAAATCTTTTCACTGTGCTAAAGAAACAATACAACCCCCAAAACTTAATAATGTCAAGAGTTATTCTATTTAATTTTCTTCGGTTTGAATGAAGGTCATTCTCTCAAACTATCTTGTCCTTTATCTTTTCTCTCTTTAACAATGCAGCTCCTAAAAAAGCCATCTTCTGTATACTTCCCCACCTACCATACCTCACTGCTTTGAAACCCAACATCTAACTCCAACAGGTAAATCCAATCAATGGTCTTTTCTCACTCTTGAGCTCTCTGCTGCTTCTGATATGGCAGTAACCCCTTTTCCAGGATATGGTCTCCTATTCAGTGACAACACTTTCTAACATTTGTGAATTTTTTTTGTGGGATTACCATCCATGTTTTATTCCCTAAATATGGATATCCACCAGTGCTCTTTCCTAGGCCTTATTCTCTAACATCTTCTGTCTTGGTAGTCTCATTAGCTAAAATCAATAACCTTGCAAAGATGACTCCCAAATCTATACATTTAACTTTCTCTCTCTCCTGGGTTCCACTCCTACAATGCCCATTAAGTACTATGCATTTCCTCCTAGATATATCAGACATCTCAAATTTAGCATATATAAAACCAAAATCTTGATCTCCCTTCTAAATCTATGTTTCCTCCAAAATGCTCTATTTTTAAATAAGACACCTCCATCTTTCCAGTAATGTAAGCATTATCCTCAAATCTGTAGTTTCTCTCATCCTCACTCCCATAGCTTTACAGATTGCTCTTCACATTTTATAATCAGTCCCTTTCTCTCTATTCAAAGGGCCATCATTCTAGTTCTTGCTCTCATCACCTCTCACCTAAACTATTTCAACAGCCTCCTAATTAAGACTCCCTGCTTCTACTCTTTCTTCCTATGACAATCCATCCTCTATAAAGTTGAGCAAAAAAATTTTCCTTCAGGAACAGAGACTGGACAGGTGATTTCACTGAATAGATAAAAGTGAGGAAACTCCTTTTACCAATGCAGGTCTGTACCTTCTCTTGCCACTTAAAAGTTTTAAGAAGGTGTGAGATTAAATGACCTACCTGAAGTCACAAAGGTAATATGTATCAGAGCCAGGATTTGAACTCAGGTATTCCCAGCTGTGAAGCTGGTTTTCTATCCACTATGGTTTTCATGCTCTTACTTTCATATCACAAAATCTGCTACATTTTTGTATATAGGCATTTCCCTTTTTTTTTTTTGACCTTTTTGTATTATATATCCAGGGCTACTGGGTCAAAAGGCGCATGTAAGATTAGTAGTTCTAGTTCAGGTACAGCTCCAGATTGCTTTCTGGAATAGTTGTACCAATTCACAGTTCTAACAGTGCACAAAACTATTTTCCTGAAGTATATACCACTAGGATAAAATAAAAACTCCTCAGTTAAACTATCTAAAGCCTCTCAGAGGCTGGCTCTAGGCTACCTGAACAGACAACTTCATTTCCTGCCTCCATGTGTCATTGCAAGGCTGTCCACTGTGTCTGGAATACACTCCAGCCATATCTCTGCTTCTGAGAATCCTTTGCTTCCTTTAATGCTCAGCATAGGCATATCCTATTACAAGTTTTCCTTGCCATCCTTTGTTATTAGTATTCTTTTCCTTCTAAAATCATCTTGTATTTACATATTGTATTCCTTTTTGAGTATCAACAAAACTATGTTGTAATATATTCCTTAAAGATGGTCTTCAGACAACGTAACTTTTCATAATGTATAAAAGAATATGTTCACTATTAACTGCAAGTGCTATCCTGTGAATGTAAACATACTGCTGTTGCCTGCTAAAGATGTATGCTAGTAAACTGAGACCTTTTCTCCTTATTGTTAAGAGGCCTCTTCTGACATGACTGACCTCCTCCTTCTCATTCCTGCCTTGGACACTGCTCTCCCCTAGTCTCTTCCATACTCAGAAAGAGTGTTCTGATCCTTCTTCTGAGTGTCATATGCAGGATCATCATCTATATCTTGCCCCTAAGTATGGGCATCCAAGATTTTTATACAGAATCCCTAGAGAAAGTTGTAAACCATTTTGACAAAAGATTTTATATTTTTCACCAAAGAGGGTAATTTCTGTTGGCAGCTGAGAAAACTATTTAGAAGATAAAGAACATTCCTTAAATTACTTTGATGGGTTTTCTCATTAACTATACAATTCATTAAAATCTCAATACTTCCCCAATTGATAAATGGTCAAAGGATATGAACAGGCAATTTTCAGAGGAAGAAATTAAAGATATCTATAATCATATGAAAAAATGCTCTAAATCACTTTTGATTAGAGAGATGCAAATCAAAACAACTCTGAGGTACCATATCACACCTATCAGATTGGCAAACATGACAGAATAGGAACGTGATAAATGTTGGAGAGGATGTGGGAGAGGTGGAACACTAATTTATTGCTGGTGGAGCTGTGAGCTCATCCAACCATTCTGGAGAGTGGTTTGGAACTATGCCCAAAGGGCTACAAAAATGTGCATACCCTTTGACCCAGCAATATCGCTTCTAGGACTGTATCCCCAAGAGATCATAAAAATGGGAAAGGGTCCCACATGTACAAAAATATTTATAGCAGCACTCTTTGTAGTTGCCAAAAACTGGAAATCAAGAGGATGCCCTTCAATTGGGAAATGGTTGAATAAATTATGGTATATGAATGTAATGGAGTACTATTGCACCATAACAAGTGATGAACAAGAAGACTTCAGAGAGGCCTGGAAGAACGTATATGATCTGATGCTGAGTGAAAGGAGCAGAACCAGGACAACTTTGTGCACAGCAAAGACCACAGCGTGCAAGTTTTTTCTGGTAGATTTGGAACTTTGTAACAATGCAAGAACTTAAAAAAAAAAAATTCCCAATGGTCTTCTAAGGCAAAATGCCTTCCACACTCAGAGAAAGAACTATGGAATTCATTCGCAGAATGTAGCAGATCATGTTTGTGTGTGTGTGTGCATGTGTATTATGTTTTGATTTGTTATATGATTTCTTCCATTTATTTTAGTTCGTCTACACAGCATGAGTATAGTGGAAATGTATTCAATAGGAAAGTCTACACAGCATGACTATAGTGAAAATGTATTCAATAGGAAAGTATATGTAGATCCTATATAGAATTGTGTGCTGTCTTGGGGAGGGAGAGGGGTGAGGGGGAATCTAAGTTTTATGGTAGTGATTGTAGAACATTAAAAAAATAAAGAAAGAAAGAAAGAAAAAAATAAATTAGAATGTAAACAATAATTTAATGAAACTATAGATCACTGAAGTGTTATTGTGTATTTAAGTCTGTGTTCCATGTTGCATTCTTTGGGGGAATAGCGTTAATGGACTAAGAAATAAATAAGGAATTAAATGGAAAAAAAAAATCTCAATACTTTGTCTTATATTTCCCTAAACTAATGAGGAAATCTCTATTCTCTAAATTTTCATCATGCTCATCTGTAAGATGATTATGCAAACGACATGTATCTTTGGAGCACCCTTGTTCCTACAACAGATTTCCACATCTTTAAGGAGAAAGAAGAAAGATTAGTCTTCAGGTACTATGACTAACATCCCATGTAGTCAACCACTACCCTTGAATTTCAAGGAACTGAAACAAAACATTACTGAAATGCTTCAGAGATGGGATCATTCCTGTATACATCTACAGTTAAACCATTCCAACTACAGCTCTCCTAAGATACCTGTTAGTTGCCACCCTCACTAGCTGGGTCTCTATGCCACCCAGACAGCTGGTTTTGGTGTCACCATTCAACATGTGGGGCTGTAATACCCCATTTGGTATTACAATCATTTAGGAGTTGCCCATCTGTCCCCTCACTCCCATAAATTGATTTGAGATGGTTTGGTGGAGATTCCACTGGAGACAGAGATTTGAGAAAAATAATCTCTCCAGCCTTCTCAGACTTTCATTAGCTAAAAAAAATATTCAATAAACTTCATTAGTTTATGTAAATTATATGTGAGTGGAACAGTTTTTTTTCCCTAGACATACATGGTCCCTAATTTATTTTTAAAAATCAGAACTTAGAAGTCAATTGTTGCCAAATTAGGAAATTATATAGAAATCTGATCCTTGAAAGCACTGCCTGTTCCCTTTTTGTCTATCTCCAGTAAGCAGCATAGTTCCTGGCATATAGTAAGTGATTAAGAAATTCTTAATGGACTGGACTTCCTGCTGACCTCAAAAGTAACATTAACTAAGTTAGTAATTTTATAAAGCACATAAACAATTTTCTAGCAATCAACCAAACAAAAACATTTTATCCTAACTGGCTAAGAGCTTACAGTAAACCCCTTGACGACAAGGATTTTCATCTTTGTCTGTTTCCCAGTTCCTAGCACAAGAACTTGCATACAGTTGGTTGTTAATATATACATGTTGAACTGAATGGTAGATATTAAACTATAACTAACCTTATAATGCCACCTTTTAAAAAATCCACAAGATTTGGCAATTTATAAATTTCTTTTTTGCCAATCAGCATACTATTCTACATAAGGTGCATGGGATAAAATGGAATTTTACATGGAATAAAATCATTAATTTTTACCTGATGTGGATCAACAGCTATTTCCTAGCCTATGCAATAAGAAAGCAATCAGTACAATGAAAATGCTCTGAACCTCAAAGAAATTTTGAGTACCCAAAAAAGAACTGGCTATATTTCTTCAGGAAATCACTGACAGGACTGAGAGGATATTAGGATTTAAGGGAAGGGATGCTAAGAACTTGTGCAAATGAATTCATTAAAATTAATCTAGTACCATTTCTCCATCATAAGTAAGGCACTCTTGGAAGACACGATCCAAGAAGACATTGGTCATTGTTGCTGTTCCATATCGGGAGAGTTCTTCCTTACTGAGCATTCCATTGTGGTCCTTATCAAGATTCAAATACTGGCCTAGGGAACAGAAATGGAAATAAACAAAATGCTCCAGTATCACAAGTAGGTTAGAAACCACTATTTACATAAATGTTTCTATCAATAGACATTAGTAGTTATTTTAATTATTCAACATTTTACATTTTCTAATGATGTTATAGTTACAGTAATACTTTTAACTGACATAGAGTGCATAACCTCATCAATGACTGGCTTAGGACATGCTTAACAAATGCTTGGTGAATGACTGATTAGACTAACACAATAGTTTGTTTTTTGGTATAGGGGCTAACATTTTTATGTTCATTCTGATATTACCAATGGGGAGACAGCATGATCATCTAGAAGAGTACACTAATCTGGAGAAATTCAGTGGAGAATTGAGCTAAACCTTATACTATTCAATTGTTTTCATGGTCACCATTATGTTATAGCATTATAAAAATTCACAATAACACTGAGTAAAAAAATGGTGAAATTATATTCCTAGGATCATTCACTATAACTTACTTAAGAAACTTGAAAAGTGTCATACATTTTGGAAAGTTTTTTTTTTTTAATCAATTTGGATATCCTCCCAACCCAGAACTTCTGAATCACAGAAATGTTACAATATTAAGGGTAAATCACTTAGGATTATACAAATTGTAGCAGAATTCAGCAACATACCATAAACCCTCAAAGCAGAAGGAGCAGAAAACCAATTTGTTTCTTGACTTTCCTTGGAAAGTTCTTCATCTCTAAGCTAAATGTACACAACAGACTCATAATTAGAATATTACAACTATAAACTAGAATAAATATAACATTGTTAAAATAATTTACTTACCTCTAATAAATCATCTAAGAAGCTGCATGCTAAAATATCTTGTATTTTTATCTTTCCTAAAATAACATTAATACGATTACTTAGTTTCATCTTAAATCCTAGTACATATTCATGTAAAGAACTGCCATTCTAAAAACCCAGAATATATTTCATTTGTTTCTAAAATCAAAACGGGTTTAAAGGAAGAGGATAAATCATTTCAAATATGACCCTCATAATTTTCCCATGGGGGCAAAAATATCATCATTCTAACTATGAGGCAACAGATAACCCACCGGATTTATAAGTCTGGGGAGGTTAAGTGACTTGATTACAGCACAGCATTATTAATGAAATCAAAGCTGCTAATCTAATTTTTGCTTGCATGGAATAATTAACTTTATGGAGGGAAAAACACACTTCATGGCCAACTATTTTACAAATGTATATATAGGATCATTTTGATCACAGTAGGAATTGGGTGAGAAGATGCAGAGTGGATATATGTAAATTCACTAGTATTCTAACTTAGAACAATTGTGTGACAGATAATAGTACCTTCATCATAACGAAGTGTAAAGCACATTATTTTAAAAGTAAAAGAATTTTTTAGAGCACAAAGGAATATACTAAGGAATCTATCTCATCCAGTTCCATTTTCTAAATGAGGAAAATGAGGCCCTGAGGTTAAATGACACTGAAATTCACAAAGCCAAGTTAGTGGCAGTTAGTTGCTACTCAAAGAGAGCTGTAAATCACTGCTGTTATTCTTTTTTTCCTTTTTTACCTTTTGAAATTTACTAACTACAGCAGCATTTCAGACATATGTCATTTTCATGACATTTCATGACACATGACATTTTCAAGACATATTTCTACTTATCACAATTTATAAACAAACATTACCATACCAATTCTAAAGTTTGTTTTTACCTGTTCTCAGAGGATCTAAGAAGAAGAAGAACTTTCTAACTGCAGTGCAGACATAAAAGGAGTAAAAGGACTTTTCCAGTCCATCTAACTGTGGCAGAGTAGGGATAAGTTCCAATATGTAGTTTTCTAAATCCTGAAAAAAAGTTTTTAAAGTTTCAATATACAATCTTCCCATTCCTGATTTCTATTTAAACAATGGTACATCATTTTCCATGATTAAAATCCTCTGCATGAATCTCTTTAATTATTGAAATAAGCTCACAACCATTACGAGCAAACCAAGTCTGTTTAAAACTTTGTTAAAATATTCTACTTAAATTGTTTAAAATATTATATTGTACACCATTATGTTTAAGAATTGATGAACAGGAAGACTTCAGAGAAGCCTGGACTTATATGAAATGATGCTGAGTGAAAGGAACAGAATAAGGAGAACTTTGTACACAGCAACAACCACAGTGTGTGAGGAATTTTTCTGATAGACTTAGTACTTCATTGTAAGGCAGGGACTTAAAAAATTCCCAATGGACTCGATGAAAAATGCCTTCCACATCCAGAGAAAGAATTATGGAATTCAATCACAGAATGAAGCAGACCATTTTCTTTTGTATTATGTTTTGTTTTATGATTCTCCCATTCATTTTAATTCTTCTACGCAACGTGACTAAGGTGAAAATGTATTTAATAGGAATGTATGTGTAGAACCTATATAAAACTATATATGCTATCTCAGGGAGGGAGTGGGGAAGGAGGGGGGAAGGAGGAGGAGGCAAAAAAAAATATAAGATATATAGAAGTGATTGTAGAACACTGAAGACAAATAATTTAATTAAAAAATAGCTAAAACAATTAATAAATTTAAAAAATTATATTCCAGTGTATTAAAGAATTTTATTACTTATTGCAGGGCACTAATTTGTAATTAATACTGAGATTTAGAAAAAATGACTAAAGAGACCCACCATTTTAAAAATTAGAAATAAAATAAGGCCTGGCTTTAAAGAGGACTAAGCTAGAGTTGAAAAATCTCTCTCTTTGACTTGGTCTTTCTCCCCATTTCTGTCTACCCCCATTCCCTCTCTTTCTCCACCCTCTCCTTTTCTTTCTCTCTCTTCCCCACTCCTTCTTTCCTTCCTCTCTTCATCATCTCCATTTCTTAGTATCCTTAAGTTCAACTCAGGTGTCACCTCCCACACAAAGCCTTTTCTGAATTCCTTATTCATGCTTTCTCCCTTCTAAAGTTGTCTTATACTTGTTTACTGGTGTATATGTTGTCTCTTCCCATTAGAATGTAAGTTCCTTGCCTCTTGTAAATACTTAATAAATATCTGTTGAAATGAGTTCGAGGATTCCAGAAAGAAAAGACATGGTGACAACAATTAAAAAAACTAAGACCATGAGCAGATCTAGACTTGAGGATAGATTAACATAGGACCCAGGCAACAAATCTAGAATTGAGGCCCTGCCTAATGGCTCTAGAGCATAGTAACACCTATGTTATGATAAAGCATAAGTAGATAATTCTCTTTAGAGAGAAAGAGAGAGAAAGAGAGAGAGAGAGAGAGAGAGAGAGAGAGAAAGAAACAAAGGCAAATGTATCTTGTGTTCAAACAGCCTAAAGTCTTGAAAGTTGAGCAATGGATCCACTTTAGGCAGATTTTGAAGTATAAAGAAGATCTGAAAGATATGCTTTCTTCAAATCCAAGGATTTTTTTAAAAAAAGTCATGCTTGCCCAACTGATGATAGTAAATGATTATTGAGTGAGGTATTTCAATGTTTTAAAACTAAGTCTTTGTCATCTTATTAAAATAGTAATTCATAATACTAATTAATGTTTATGCTTAGCTATTTTAATACAGTTCTAGGTTTCTTAGAAAAAAAAGCACATGACTGGATGATACATTAACTAGAAATTTTCATGTTTAGAACATGAGGCCATAACAGGACAAAATAACTATACTACCCCCAAAATGTTGAGGCTTATACTAAATGCAGTCCAACTGGCTAAAGAAAATAAACAAGCTTCTTAAGACCTGAATTTGCAAACCTATGAAGTGACAGTATGTCACATTAACCTTTTTTTTATCTTTTAGACACCTAAAAATTTATCACAATATTTTAAAATCTCACACATCAGCACTGTAAATAGATTGTCAAAACTTTTTTAAAATTTTGATGAGATATTTGTAGAGTATTTAGCACATAGTAAATATTTAAATTTTCTTCCATGTTTCCTTCCTTTTTTAATTATTTCTTAAGAAAAACCTATTTTTGGTATGAATTGAACATTTTTAATGTCTGAATAATATTTCCTAATTTTGACTTATGTCTTATCTCTAGGTAAGAGCAAAGACAGGTAAATCTCTTTAAGAATTTATTTAAAATATAATACTTAGAGTGTTGTTAATAAATTTATACTTACTGATTCCCGAAGGTAACCTTGGCCAGCCACATCATATAAACTAAGCCCTATTCTTGTTTGGTGGAGCCATACTATAAAAGAAAATTCAGAAATATGTGATTAATCCTTCAATACACCTGAGCACACATAATGAATGTAATGTGCTTAGCGGTAGATGCAAACTTCCAAATCCAAGAATGCAATTTACCCATATATTAATTGGCTTTTAGCTGCAGGATATTTCCAACTAAAATAAAACCCAGGACAAATAATTCAGATGGAAGACTATTTGGTGATATAAATTAATTGCTTTAATTCTAAATAAGGTATTCACTCAGTAAGCATTTATTAAGTGCATGCTGTCAGTCGCTGTGAATATAAAGCCAAAAATTAAAATATGCCCTTTTAACAATATATACCTAGAGAGTAACAATATATACCTGGAGAGTAACAATATAATACACAGTTAAGAAAATACTAACAACGTACAAAATAAATACATGGATATCAGAATGGGTTTCATGCAGGAGGAGGAATAAAGTTGAATCTTAAAAGGTAAAGAGAGGACATTCCAGACACAGGGTCAGGAGATGGAACTTATTGTGCCCACTTATCCTATGATTCAGTGACACTGGCCTCCTTGCCTTTTTTGAGACGGGGGGAAGTTCCTCAAAGAAGTCACTTCATCTCCCAACTCTAAGCATTTTCACAGGCAGTCCCAATTCAAAGGAACGCTCTCCCTTTTCTTGACTTCCCTGGCTTCCTTCAAGTTCCAGCTAAAATCGCATCTTCTACAGGAAGGCTTTCCTGATCCCTCTCAATTCAATCCCTCCAATAATCATTTCCAATTTATGCTGCATATAGTTTGTGTCTACACAATTGTTTATATGTTGTCTCCCCAGTTAGAATGTGAGCCCCTTGAGAACAGAGATTGTCTTTTGCCTTTCTTTGCATCCCCACAACTTAGCACAGGGTATGGCACATAGGTGTTTAATAAATGCTCGTTTGCTAAGAAAAGGCTACCTTGGCTAGATTACGAAAGGAAAGATGTGCAATGTGCAATAATCCTGGAAAATCCTGGAAAAGCAGACTGGAGCCAAATTGGCAAGGGACCTCCAGAAAAGAGTTTGTATTTTATCCTACTGGAATAAAACTGGATTTTTGAACAATGGAATAAAATATTCAGATTCATGCTTTAGACATATTAATATGGCAGCAGTAGAGAGGAAGAACTGGAAAAGGAAAAGACTAGAAGCAAAGAGGTCAAACAGAAACATATCAAAACAATCCATGTGAAAGATAATACATTGAGGCAGCGAGGTGACAAAGTAAATAGAACACCATCCCTGGAGTCAGGAAGACCAGAGTTCAAATCCAGCCTCAGACATTGACACTTACTATTTACGTGACCCTGAGCAAGTCACTTAATCCGAACAACCTCGACAAGATAAATAAATAAAATAAAAAGAGAAAGGTACTGTGGACTTAAACTAAGGTAGTGGCCATATTAGTAAAAAGAGAAGATGAATTTGAGAGATGTTAAGAAGACAGAATCAGGATTTGACAACCACATAGTGGAGTAAAGGAGAATAAGGAGTCTTGGAAAACAGTTTGTGAACCTGGGTTAATTTTAATCTCTTCAAAATGCCCAAATATTAAAATTCTAGTCAGAATGAATTAAACTTTTCATCCTTTACCATAGTTAGCATATTTATGCTCAATGTTATATTTAAATTCTTAATCACATGTTCATGACCTATTCTATTTCGTCATCATCTTAACAAAGTACTTAAATTATTTTTTAGTTAGACTCTTCAAGTTATAAATGATCTTAAGTGGAGAAAAATGCACGGATACTCTACGGATCAGACTGTCAATATAAAAAGATCATAAATTTTGATCTGGAATGGACCCAGATAATACCCAGTACAATCTCCTCAAATCCCCTCAATCCCTGCAAAGGATAAGGAAACTGAAGCCCAGAAAGGTTAAGTGACTTTTACAAGATTACAAGGATAAGGTGATCAGAGCTGATTTTGAACCAAAGTCTTCTGACTCCAAACTCAGACATCTTCATTATGCCACACTTAAATTGATCTGAATTACTATATGTTTCTAAGGCACTTTGAAGTAGTTTAATAGTGGTGCTATTTTAGAAGAGGTAATGTAGAAAAAAAAAGAATATGAAAAACATTAAATCTGAAGTCAAAAGACCTAAGTACACATTTATTGGCTGTACTGTTGTGGTCAAATCATTTAAATTTTAAGTGGCATTTATATTACTTTAAAGTTTATAAAATTCTTTGTAGATATTATCTCCATTCACAAATACATAGTATCTCAGAATTTTAGAGCCGAAGGAACCTCAATGGTCAGCTACTCCACCCTAGTACTTTGTCCCCCTGAAAAGGAATCCCCACTACAACATACTCAATTCATCAATGTCAGGCAGCTGTTCCAAGACCTCCTCACAACTACTCTGTGGGGTTAAGTACTATAGCTATTATTTTAGGTGCTTTTTATATGAGAAAACTAAGGTATAGAGTGGTTTAAATGACTTGCTCATGATCACAAGATTAGTCAACGCAAGAGGTAGCATTGGATGGAACCTAGGTCTCTCTTAACTAAGTCAAATATCCCTTCCACTGTCCCCTCAACCTCTGTGAGCTTCAATTTTCTAATCTATAAAATGGGGATACTTGTATTACCTACTTTACAAAATCTTTGAGGGATTCATAAACTTTAAAGTACTATGCAAATAGAAGTAATTATTGTTTAATAAATAAAAATGTAGCCATAATCTAATCATATGATTGCTTTTCCAAGACTTAGGGAGGAAAAGGTATTACCACCCTAATACCTACCTTTTCTCATAACATAATTAAAGAACTGCATGATAGAGATTCTTCCATAGGGATCTGTATGAATAAGTTTAGCAAAGACTTTTGCCATAAAGAACTGCCTAAGAAAGAGAGATTAAATAATTTGCAAACATGACAGAAATGACAAGAAATGAATTATCAAATGTAGTGTTATAAATGAAATAATTTTAGAACAAAGTTAAAAACCATAGGGAATATGTATTTCTTTTAAAGATACTATTATGAATTGAATCATCCACAAACATTTAATAAACAGCAAGCATTTAAGAGCCTACTAAGGTACAACACCCTGCTAGGCTCTGGGGACAGAAAGACAAAAAAATAACAGTACCTTCCCTCAACAGAATTGTGCATGAAACACAACCTGCTCTAGTTGGCTTTTTTTTTTTAAAGTATATTAAATATAACACAACACTAACAAAACTACTCATCTATATTGGTAAAGTCCTACTGAATAGTATTTTTAAGATATACTGACAAATAATTTTTCTTCTCTGTATTTCAAATATTTTAAAAAATATTATACTGATGCTCTTTTCTTCAAACCACTTTCTTTCCCTCACCGTCTCCCTACCCCACCTTGTGTACACAACCACACTTTTCAGTATCCCCATCACTGCCAACGAGCTATTGATTCTTCAGAAACTTAAATTTCTAAATCATATAAAATGTGAGTTGCTTTGACCTTTGAGTGCTGACCAAGAACTTATGGTCTACATTTCTAAAGTTGCTTCTAGCTTCCAAATTCTAACACTCCATGACTAATATCTTTTTTTTAAAGCAGTTTTAATTTTTAACAATTCTTAATATTTTTCACCTGAAGGTTTGAAATGTTTAACATAAGCACAAATACTAGTTTTAAATGATTCATACTTGCACTTTGGTCCAGCTTTTTCTCCAACTTTCAAAAAGTTTTCATAATTGATCATTGCTTCCTCTCCAATCATAGGTGGTGTCTGGTGTTTATCCAGTAAAAACCATAAATTCTTAAAAGTGACACAGAAGGACAAATAAACAGTAAGACAAAGCAAAAAAAACAAAACCAAACCTCACAAATTTTGACAAAACAAGTTGATTCCTTTTAAAAGAGTTTTAATATTGAATTTTTTTAATCCTCTTTTCCCACCATTACTTCCTCAGCCCCTTATTTCATTAAAGAATGGTTCTAAGTCAAACATTCACGGCTCAGGTGCTATCAATATATATTTATTAACATTTAAAGTAATTCTTTTTTCTACTCTCACCTGTAATTCTTCATTGTCTAATAGTTCCCTACTTTTCCTTTGCAAAAAAACAGCTCTAGACTCTTCTCTTAATTTCTGTAGTAAGACTTCATCTTCAGCTGGTAGCTAAAACATACAAAGAAAAGTTAACAAAAATTTCACAAATAATTTTCAGGCATATTGACGGGCAGTGCTTATCTTGGTCCTAAAGCAATCATTTTGGTACTTTATACAGAAAAAAAAATCCAACAAATTTCTTCCTGGCTTATATTTTGATTGTTTTTAGTTTCAGTTTATCATAATATTTTTGACAGTATACCCCAGTGGTATGCTCTTATTACAGCTTTAGGATAATCTAGAAGAACCAGTGTGATCTAACAGAAAGCATACTGACCTTGGAATCAGATGATTCATTTTAACTCTATGAAACTCAAACTTCCTCATTTTCAAAGTAAATAATATCTGTGCTTGCTATACCAAACTCAATCAAGCCTTCATTAAGTACTAGGTGCCAGGCTTGGTGCTAGGGCCTAATGATAAAAACACAAAGTGAAATAGCTGGTGCCCTCCAAGGAGCTTACATCTTCCTGGGAGATGCATTTACATATATAAGCATATACAGAATAAATAAAAGGTATTTTAGGTAAAGAGGGCATCAGCATTTGTGGAGAGGAAAATCAGCAAAGACTTCACAAAGAAGTTAATACTTGAGTTGAATACTGAAGGAAGTAAGAAATTCTACGATGATGAGGGACAGAGTGAGAAAATTTCACAAAAAAATTTTTTTCACAGAAAATTTTCACAGCACTGCCTCTGGAGTCGGAGGATCTGGGTTAAAATTTTAACTCTGATGCTTACTGCCTATGTAACTTTGGGTAAGTCATTTAATTTCCGGGGGCCTCAATTCCTTATCTGTAAAACAAGGGGGTTGAATTAAATGACTTACATCCATTCCTGCTCCGGCCCTACAAGCCAAGATAACTGCTGCAAAGGTACATTAGACAAGGAGATATACCATGCGTGAGGAGCAGCAAGAATGCCAGTTTATTTAAACGGAAGAGTATAAGAAAGGGATTAACGTAGGAGTCTGGAAAAGGAGGCCAGATTGTGAAGAACTTTAGTAACCAAACAGAAAAATATGTATTTTATCCAGGAAGAATGAGTTGTCACCAATGTCAGATACTGTAGAGAGGACTGAAAGAATGATAAGAGCATCAGACCTGGCAATTAAGAGATCAGAAGTAACTCTGGAGACAGCAGTTTCAGTTTAGTGATGGAATGAGTGAAAAGTGGAAGCATTAAGTTTAGAAAGCTTTTTCTAAGAGTTTGGCTAAGGGAGAGGTATAGTATGCTTGCTTGAGGGGATGGATAATCTAGCAAATATTTTTAAAGGATTACGGAGTCTTGGGTATGTCTGAAGACTGTAGGGAAGGAACTGAGAAAGGGGAAGAGAGAGGAAAAGAGAGAGAGAGAGAATATGAGAACTGAAGATTATAGAGAAGGGAAAGACTGAAGTTGTAATCTGAAAAGTCTCTATTTTCTTAGTAAAGAATAAGGCAATGACCCCAGCTACGGGGTGGGAAGAGTAAAAGGAGTGATGTGATCTTGAGTCAATGGTGTGATATGGCAGGCAAAAATAAAGCCAATTCAATTTTAGGCTTCATTAAGAGGGTTATAGCTTTCAAGAATAGGGAGGACATAGTCCCACTGCATTCTGACCTTGTTAGATCTTATCTGGAATACTATGTTCAATTCTAGGTATCACAATTTAAGGATACTGCTAAGTTGGAGTATGTCCAGATTAAGGGCACCCAAGATAGAAGACAGCTGAAGAAATAGGGTGTGCTTAGCTTGGGGAAAAAAAACTGAGGAATATAATAGCAGTCTTTAAATATCTGAAGGACAGACTTTTAAAGATTATTGAAAACAGTCCTTGTTAGGCAAAAATCAAGAAAATGTTCATAATCCTGTCTCTTGAATAGAGCTTCTGCCAGTATTGTTCAATCATTAAATATATAATAAGTACCTACTATGTCCCAGGCACTATGCTAGGAACAGGGCTGTAAAATGTTATTTTCCAGACTATAAAACTGGAGTTTGCTACCTAACAAACTTTTATGTGTATACCAGGACACCTAAAGACTGCTGCAAGCTTGATTATTTATTGGTGAGGTTCTTCCTTCTTTTCCCTGTTCCACCTATTTGCCATGCCTCCTCTCAGTTCCTCAGCACTTGCTTTGTAATCCCCCTCACTATTCTGTTACCTTTCCATCACATAGCCTGGACTAGGTAGCTTTGGAGTTCCTTTCTGTAACAGCTATCAAATTAGGATCTTTTGCTGTTTCTTGATTTACTAAAACTGTCTCTGATTGAATCATGTGATTAGGGAGGATCTTTCCCACCCATAGTTAGAAGTGTGATTAGGGGAGTTGTTTTGTAGGAGGGTCCCAAGTACCTTTTGTTTTTTCTATTGAGGCACTGGGTCAGAGTGTTATGCCCTCTGGCTCTAAAAACTGTATAAATAGTCTGAGAGTGAGGTTTTACTTTGGGGGCTTAGTTTTTGGAAGAAGGTCTGTGTGCCAGATGAGACTCTGGGAAGCAACCCTGGCTTTTTTTTTTTTTTTTTAAACCCAGATGTTGGTGCTGTCCTCTCTGGTAAAGATGTATGCATGTTAGTGGTCAGGCAGTCTGGAGGCACTATCTGTTGATTTTTGATTTCTCTAAAATTTTGACTTTGATTTTCTCTGATACCTGTGCTTGATTAAAGTCATTAACCCCTCAAAAGTTGCCTTTCCTTTTATGAATGCAGATCTAACAAACTGTGATAACAGGTTCCCCTGTGTATGTTGAGGTGCTTACTGAAACACTTTCCAACTTTGCCATTACATAATATGTATAAACTATACTTTATTCTCCCTAATATGGCCTGAATCAAATCTGAGAAGAGCCTTATTTATTTTTTTATACACTTATGTTTGTTTTTTTCCCCTTTAATCTCATCCTGGAGTGCCACATATTCAGGCAAATCAAGTTCCTAACATCTGTACAGTCCTTTATTTTTTTCCAAAATATCTTAGCATAGAAAAAAAAAGATTCTCTAGACACTTAGGAATTACACGTACAAAACATTTATTATGTATTTATTTTATTCAGCAACTAATAGTTTCAAGACTAGCACTATTAAATGAGAAAGTCACATATCTCAAATGAAAAGTCAATGACAACTCTGTACCTAGAACAATTTACACGGAAATTTATAACAATTATTTCTTACAGAAGTAAATAAGCACAACAGTCTAGGATCTGACAAATCCAAAGATAACTGCTACCAACATCTCTGTCATCTTTAACACCTCCCTATCTATAGCTTCGTTCCCTACTATTACTCTCTTCAAATAAAACCTTCACTATCCCTTCAAGTCATCCTCTATTTTTCCTTCCTTTCCCAGCCAAAAGCTTTCTAAATTCTTGCTTCCATTTCTCTCACTCATTCCTCAATCCTTTGCAGCCTGACCTGCAATCTCATCACTGAACTGAAACTGCACTCCCCAAAGAGAGCTGTTAATACTCACTATTATTACTAAGAACTCATTATTTGACAGTAGCTGAACTGGTAAGCAGACTGGCAAAAACTAGATATAGACTAACACTTTACAACATATTAAGTTAAGCTAAAAAATGGGCACCTGACTTAGACATAAAGGGTGATATCAAAAACAAATCAGAGAAGCAGAGAAAAAATTACCTGCTAGACCTATGGAGGGCAACATTATCTTCCCAATTCCTCAGGCTTGCAACCTAGGAGCCATCCTGGATTCTTCACTATCTCTCACCCCTCATATCTAATCTGTTGCTAAGGGCTGTCAATTTCACCTCTGCAACATCTTTCAAATAATTCCTCTTCTTTTCTCTAACTGGCTACCATGCTAGGGGAGGCCCTCATTTCCTCATACCTAGACTATTATAATACCCTGCTGTTGCAAGTCTCTGCCCACTCCAATTCATTTCCTTGAATCGCAGGTTGGACCATCATACACTCCTGCCTCCTTTTCAATAAACTCTAGCGGCTCCCTACTGCTTTCAGGATTAAATACAAAAGCTCTGTTTGGCATTCAAAGCCATTCATAACATAGCTGCCTAGTACTTCTCCAGTTTTCTTACACCTTCCTCCTTGCCATATACTCCTTTATCCAGAGACACTAACTTTCTGGTTGTTCCACAAACAAGACATTTCATCTCTCAGCTCCCATCATTTTCTCCGACTATCTCCCATGTTTGGAACACTTCTCCCTCCTCCACTCCGCCTACAGACCTCCCTGGCTTCCTTTGTGTCCTAATTTTAGTTAGTCTTTTATTATAAGTCCTTCCTAGACTTTTTTTTATTGTAGTACCTTCCCTCTATTAGTAATTTCCTATTTATCCTGTCCGTAGCTTGCTCTGTATATATTTGCTAACGTTATCTCCCTCACTGGATTGCTCATTCCTTGAAAACAGGGACTGTCTTTTACCTTTTTGTATCCCCACAGTTTAGCACAGTGCCTGGCACATAGTAGGCATTGTAAACATAAAAAATGTTTATCAATCAATCAAATTTTGATTACATAAAATTTAAAAGTTTTTACATAAACAAAACTCATGCAGTTAAAATCAGATGAGATGCAGGTTAATGAGAAAGTCTTGGCAGCAAGTTTATCTGACAAAGGTTTCATTTCCAAAATATTTAGGGAAATAATTTAAATTGGGGAGCCATTCTCCAATTGATAAAAGACCAAAGTTGTTTTCAGAGGAATAGATCCAAGCTATAAGCAGCTGTATAAAAAAATGCTCTAAATCACTGATAGAGAAATACAAATTAAAACAACTCTGAAGTTCTAGCTCACACCCATTAGTTTGACTACCCCTACTTTGCCATTGAATAAGCTTCAGTGACTCCTTATTACCTCCAGAATCAAACATAAAATACCATATTTGGCTTTTAAGGGTCTACATAACCTTCCTACCTTTCCTGTCTTCTTATACCTCTACACGTTTTGCAGAGTGCAAACAAGATACTGTTGTCTTCTAACTCCAATCATTTTGACTGACTGCTCCCTATGCTCTCCCTCCCTCCTCATCTTATCTCCTGGCTTCCTTCAAGTCTCAGTCCTATCTTTTGCAAGGAGGCTTTCTCATTCTTCCTTAATCTTAGGGCCTTCCTTTTAAGATTATCTCCAATTTATATATATATCTTGCTTGCATAAAGTCTGTATGTTGCCTTTCCCATTAAACTGTAAAGCATTTTGAGAATGGGGACAATTGTTTTTTGTTTGTTTGTTTTTTGGGGGGTTGCCTTTCTTTCGTGTCCTGGGCACTCAGCACTCTCTGTCTGGCACACAAGTAGGTATTTAATAAATGTTTTTGTGGACAGTGGAGCTATGAACTAGTCTAGCCTTCTGGAGAGCTGTTTGGCATTGTACTCAAAAAGCTATTAAACTTTGTATAACCTTTGACCCAGAAATACCACTAGTAGGTATATATCCTAAAGAGAGGAAAAGAGAAAACTAGAAAGACTTATATGAATTGATGCAGCGTGAAGTGAACAGAACCAATTTATATGATAACAACAATATTATAAAGACAAATAACTTTCCAAAGACTTGGGGACTATGGTCAATGTAATGACCAATAACAATTTCAGAGGGCTCATGATGAAACACACTACCTATCTCCTGAGAGAAAGGTAATGTTTCAGAGTATATATTTTACATACACACACACACACACACATACACATACACACATACATATATACAGAAATCTGTTTTGCTTGACTATCACATTCGTAACAGAGAGAAGGTAGATGTTCATTGACTGTAAAAAAGAAAATTTAATTAACAAATAAAATAAAATGAGGTGGTAGAAAAAAATTTTAGGTCTTCTAGTGCTCAATTTTGTTTTATGACAATTTTAAGTTCTATGGGAACAAAAGTCCAAAAATAGTTACCACATTAAATATATCTCAATTGACTGATATTAAATAAAATATCCTGATGCCATCTACATTAAAGACTTCAATAACATAAAAATTCTAGGCTCTTTCATTGCTTAACTCTATTACTTACCCTATAATAAAACCGTGGAATAGATTTGTAGAATGCATTTTCATTTTTTCTACCTCCTTTCCATTCTGTGTAGTATTTTGTAAACAGATCCATTTCTTCATCTTTAAGTTCTTTTTCACTTTTTTTTGCTGATAACAGAAAAGATGAACACACACAGATGTGTTTAATATGAAAGATATATCATATCGTCATTTGTGTGCCATATGTACCTTCTAGTTTCATTGACTTTATTCTCTTTCTATTTATTATATAGCCTGCTAGAAAAAAAAAAACCTTCTGCAGAACAATAAAATTTTAATATGTCATTTGGATAAAAGACATTCATGTTACAGGCACCAAAGTCCTGGTAATAGCAACCCCTCCCAGACCCCTAGTCCTGCTTCCAGAGCAGCCCACACAGGTATCATCCGGGGAAGTAACTCCCTGGAGAAGAAGCCAGCCATTGTCACATACAGGGGAAGCAAGCCAGTATATCTAAAACAGCAAGACATGGTGAAGGAGAAACAGGAAATAGCACATGCCAAGCAAGTCAAATCACCATCACCACCAATCATGAAGAAGTTAGGTTGGCTAGATAGAGCTCCAGACCTGGAGTCAAGAAGAACTGAATTCAAATCCAGCTTTAGATAGTTTTTAGGTGTGTGACCCTGGGCATGTCACTTAACTCCAGTTTCCTCAACTGTTAAATGAGGATAATAATAGCACCTGCCAATGCCTCTTGTATAGCAGGCACTTTTAATAAATTCTTGTTCCCTTCCCTCCTCTCCAACCAACCACTGGTACCTTGAACACCATTTCCCCTCAGACCACCATGAGATAGCCTAGGACTCTAAGCCCAAGAAACTTGGGAATAGCAGTGCCTACTAGGCCTGAGTCAGGAAGACCTGAGTTTAAATCCTACCTCAAACATTTACTAGTTGTATGATCCTGGGCAAATAACTTAGCCTGTGTGCCTCAGTTTCCTCAACTGTAAAATGAAATTAAAAACAGCACCTCCTTCCCAGGGTTGTTGTAAGGCTCAAGAGATAATAATTATAAAGCACTCAGCACAGTGCCTTGCACATAATAAGCACTATATAAATGTTAGCTATTATTATTAACATTACAAGGAAAAAAGGCAGAGAAGGCTCCTTCTTCCTCATAACAATCAGGAACAACTGTGACCAACTGCTTCCAACAGTCAGCTAAGTAGAGGGAGTGGCAGAATCTTCCAAACCATCAGTCCTTGTTTCTAGCCCTGCCCTCCTGATCAGCAGCTGGGGAGACAACTCCTGTGGAGAAGGGGCCAGATATGCCCACCAACTGCCAACCAACAGACACAAACAGAGCAGATAAGTCAGCCTAGCTAAAGCAGCAAGGCACCTTAAGGGAGAGACAGAAGGTATTCTGTGCCAGGCAAGTCAAACCACCACTATCACTTTGACTACCATCTTCCCCTTAGATTCTGATGGAAACAGCTCAGGACTCTGAACCCCAGAGCCTTGAAAATGCCAGTGTCTCCAAGCCTGTGGCCTCAGGTCATCATCCTGGGAAATAACTGCTGTGGGGAAGAAGCCTGGCAACTGTTCCTACAGGTGCTATGGTCACAGTTCTTCCCACTATAGTCCCTGGCATTATCAGACAACATCAGAAACTGGTATCATTCATCAAGGAAATGATGTTAAAAAAAAAAAAAGGTGCTACCATCTGCTCTGCCATTGTAATCTAAGAACCATGAGATTTTCTTATGTGATATGCTGCTGAAACTTTCCATATGTGTTATCTTCTCTATTAGAATGTGAGCTCCTTGACTGTCTTTTCTATTTGTATCTCCAGTACTAAGCACAGTGCTTTGAACATGGTAAGCACTTAATGTTTTATTCATTCATAACATTTCAGTGGTTTACTTGTTCCATTCAGAAAAAATTTCAATCAAACTGTAATGTTAACAATTCCATTATTCCCTCCATTGCAAGATTTTGGTCTAGGTCCTACTAACCAATATTAACCAATAAGGTTCTTCAAGGATAAGATAATATTATGTAAAACATCAGCTATTAATATTACAAATAATCCAGACTGCTCTCTTCTTCCAATTTATTTTTGGATCTATCTCTCATTAGACATTCCTATCCCACTGTCGGTACTGTTATACAAATTCCATGAAGTAGCTTTCCCACCACACGTCCAGACAATAAGCATTTTTCATCCATTTAGTTTTTCATATATGGATTAAGTTAATGTCCTTTGCGTAATCAAAAGTAATCAAAAACCTGATAGAATCAACAAAACACATGTATAACGTATATAGCAAGGTAAACGAAAAAAAGAGAAAATCTGGAATGGTAGGTTTTGGATTCAGGTTGTGAAGGAACTTAAGTGTCATATAGAGTCAGTCAGTCAATAACATTTATTAAGTACCTACTATGTGTTAGGCAGTGTCCTAAGCACTAGAGATACAAAAATGAAAAAAGAAAGACATCCCCTGTCCTCAAGGAGCTAACAATCTAACATAGAAAGACAATACAAAAAAGGAAGTTGAAAATAACCCACAAAAAGAAATTGAAAAGCAGAGGAAGAAGGTGCTGTGGAAGGTACGCAACATGGGGGCATGGTGGAAAAATCAAGAGAAGTTCCAAAGTTGTACAGCCATGTGAGAAATGCGCTGAGGTTCTGAGCTGAGCTCCCTCCTTAAATAGAGGTTTTGGAGTTCATGGTTCTACCTACCAATCAAAGGGATGGTGATGAAGTAGAATACCAAAAAGGATCTTACGGGATGAAATTTTCCTAAGTCTTAGGGCATGGTAGAAAAGACAGAGGAGAGGAGATCGTATTTTATTCTAAGGCAATGGGATGCCACTGAAGCTTCTTGAGAGAAGCACTGACATGGTCAGACCTGCACTTTAGAAATAGCGATTGGACAGAACATGAATTTGGATGGACTGAATATATAGACCTATTTCTGAAATGCAAATTAATGGACAAGATGGTTCATATCAGAGTTGAAAAGGTAGAGAACAGCAGGTTGGACTGCCTTTGGGAAACTGCAGGACTTCTTTGACCCCAAGCTTCCTACAGAAACAAAAATCAATTTCTTTCATAAACAAATGTTGCAAGATGGGATATTATAATTTCCAAATATTAAAAATTAATTTCACTCAAAGGGCAACTGGTGAGGTAAAGAGTGGTAGGGGGGAGGTTCCAGACTATGATAATAATGTGACCAATGAGGAATTTCAAAGATGTCAACATGCAAACAACTATGTACAAAAAAAATATAAGCCAGAAAAATAGGTCTCAGAAGGAAGGCACTAAGACTGAAGAGGACTGGAAGCTACACGGCAATGAAGAGAAGGGAGAGAATTCCAGGCATCAGGGGTGTAAAAACACTCAGAATTAAAAAACGGAGTGTCGTATACAAGAAACGTTAAGGTCAGCGTCACTGAACTGCAGAGTACATGAAAGGCAGAAAGGGGGTATGAGAACTAGAAACGTAGAAAAAGGGGCAAAATAATAAAGGGCTTTAAGAATTAAACAGAAAATTTCATAATTTAATCCTGGAAGTAGAAGGGAGTCACTGGAGTTTTTCGAATAGCGTCAGATCTGCATTTTAGGAACATCAATTTGACAGCTGAGTGGATGATAGAATGGATATGCGGAGAGACTTGAGGCTGGGAAAACAACCCATAGGGCACTGCAATCTAGACGTATGAGGTAATGAGGGCCTGTATTAGTATCAGTAGAAAGAAGGGGTACATATACTATAGGTACCGTGAGTGTTTGTCCTTCGTTGCCAAAGATGACCATGCCATCAGAGAAATGATGATATGATATGCACTTGACATTGTTTTGAGTGAGGGAGGGTCACCAGTCTCACTTCTCCTCCAGAGCCATCTGAATCCACTGACCATCATTCATCAGGATGACTGGAGATGACCCAGGATGAGGCAATTGGGGTTAAGTGACTTGCCCAAGGTCACACAGCTAGTGAGTGTTAAGTATCTGAGGTGATATTTGAACTCAGGTCTTCCTGACTCCTGCACTGGTGCTCTATCCACTGCACCACCTAGCTGCCCCAGAGGTACTATGAAGGTTGAAATGACAGGACTGGAGAGTTGACCGGATTTTGGAAGGGAGGGAAAGAGTGAGGAGTCAAGGTTGACAACTTAGGTGGTGAGCCTGGGTTGTCAACTGTGTTTGCTTAATATCTCCTACAGATCTAAGCATTTAAGCTGGGTAACCCAGCTGATCCTCTCCCTTCCTTTCCTCCCTCCCTCCCTTCCTTCCTGTTCCCCAAACCATAAACCCAGTGCACTCTGAAGCTGATGGGCTGGACAACAAGAGGTCCCAGCCCAAGCTCCATTTAATGGCTGGCTTAGAGTGCTATCACTAGTAACAGTTTCTGGTTTTTTTCCTTTTCTTTTCTTTCTGCTATTTTTCTTTTGTTCATTAAAAAGGCCATCCCCATGACTACTTCTTAAAGAGGTCTATTTATTCACTCAATGAGCATCACCTCCCTGTAAGCCAGTACCTGAAAAGGCCAAGACTTAAAGGGCCAAGGTCTCCCATTGCATCCTGGGCCATCTCCAGTCATCCTGAGGAATATCAGGTCACTGGATTCAGATGGCTCTGGAGGAGAAGTGAGGCTGGTGACCTGCACAGCCCTCCCTCACTCAAAACAAAGTCAAGTGCAAGTCGTGTCATCATTCTCTGACGGCATGGTCTTCTTCCGCAACGAAGGAGGAAGAACACAGCACTTAAGCAGGCCTAAAAACCCACAAGAGTCCCCAAAGCACTCCAAGCCTTGGGGTGTTACCCTGGAAAAGAGGGGGCACGCCTCCCAGGGCCGTCTCTTCTGTACTTGCGCATAAGCTCCCAGGGTCTAGAGGGCACACGGGGATAGGAACATAAGACTCTGGGTACAAATTGACTGGTTTTCATCCAGGTGGTGGCGGAAAGGCAGAGAAAGCCCCAGGGCCACCTCTCCCCGACACTGGGGAGCCGCGGCCACCTAGCAGCTGAGGCACCGGCCCTGCCGCCAGGCCCGTGACCCGCAGGCGCCGAGGACCCCGGCCGCCCCTGCCTCCCCGACCTCTCCGTGTCCGCCCAACTTCTCCTACTCACATTTTGGGGCTGCTAACCGTCTGCGAAGCACCTCTCTCCAGTCCATAGATGGATCCCTGCGTGGTGCCTCAGACCGTGGCTCTTCACTAACGGCTGCGCAGTGGCTCCGTCTCCAGAGCCCCCGAAGCAGGCCACCGTAGTCATTTGGGGAGGGAGTGGGGCGGGGAAAGGAGGGCGGTCCCGAGGAGGGTGACGCTCGTCGTCCATCTTAGGTCCGGGCGGAAGTGTGAGCGGAGAGGCACACAGGCGTTAACGGCCGACCCCCCCCCAGGAGAAGGTCTATTATTCGACAGAAAGTACGGAAGGTGGATGGCAGTCAGCGTCAACTGCCCTCTTCGCGATTTCCTTCTAAAGAGCTGCCGTCTCTTCTCTTTCCCGCGTTTTCCAGCTCCATAATCGTCACGTGAGGCCCACGTCGAGAGGAGAGCGTGCCGCTGCGCACTTCCGCCCGAGCAGCTGTCCCTTCCCTGCCGCCGGCGCCCGCACGGTGAGTTCCCCTTGGGTGGGCGCGGGCCTAAGTTGTGTGTAGCTCCGGGTCACCAGGACGACGAGAGACACGAAGGACTGAACCAAGCGCTTCTGCTCCTTCGGGAAATGGAGTAAGGGGGTCTGAAGCTGTTTGATGGCACTTGGTTGGTTTTTTTTTCATTTCTCTTTTCCTCCCGGTGACCCACAGTACCCACAATCTACCGCATCCATGCTTTGAGATGGGATCGCAAAGCCTGTTGGGAAAGGTAGTTTCTGCGTTTCTGACTTTTTTTCTTTAAATTTTATTTTCAGTCGAAGATTCCCCCTTCCCTCACTCTTCCCTCCCCAAGCGCCCGTTAAGCAATTAAGAAAAAGCCCTTTTTACAAGCACATGTAGTCAAGCAAAACAAATGACCTAATTGGCCAAAAAATAGAAAATTGTCCCCATCTGCCCCCACGCACTCCGAGTCTCCCTCCATCGGGAGGTGGGTGTCAGCATTTCATTGGAAGTTCCTGGAGTTTGGGGGCGGTTTTTTTTTTCTCTTGGAAAGAGTGCTTTTCTGGGTCCTTTATAGGATCTTAGGAGGTCGTATTGTGAGACGTAAATTGATTCTTAAATTTTAAAAAAAATCGTCCCTAGCTTAGAATAACACTTCACATGGAGTTAGGGGCATGACTTCATGTAGGCATTGAGAAGATGGAGGGCCCCAGTTCTTAGCAGCTGTAAAAAAGCTTCCGCAGGCTTTTTACTTAAGGTAATTGGTTAAGGGTAGCCGGAGTTCTCTTCAGTGTTGGGGAACATTAGTCCCTCCTGAGAGCAGCTTTCCTAATGGGTAACAAGGTGCAGAAAATGTTGAACCCAGATATCAGTTCTGACGTAACTAGGTGAAGCCTTAAGGTTATTTGATCTCTTTGAGTTTCAGGACGCTTTAAATGTAAAGTGTTAAATGAAATAACACTCCTAGTTTATAGTGGAATCCCAGATGTGAGGTATCACTGTAAGCAAGTCCCTTAAATTGTCCAGGCCTCTGTTTTCTCATCAGAAAAATGGGAGTGGGGGATAGGGGTGTGTATTGTTAGCTAGAGAGTTAAAGATCTTCCCCATTCATCCATGGGCCTGCCAATTAAGGGAAGCTTGATTAGGGGAGGCCCACACTTTTTGTTAATTTCTAATGCAGTGGTTCTCTAGGGTGGTGATGCCCTCTGGCTCAGAAGAGTATATAAATACTCCCAGGTGAGGTTTTACTTTACTTAGGTTTACTTTTTGGAAGTGTGTGTCTGGCGGAGGAGACTTTGGGCAGCCTCTAAGGAGCCCTCCCCACCCCCTGAAAACCCAGATGCTGGGGCTTTTCTCTCTCTGGTAACTATGTTTGTACAGTCAGACAGTTGGATCTGTCTGTTGAGCTGTGATGTATGTATGGCTTGTGGTTGAACAGTTGAAAGCCCAGTTTGTTGATCTTTGTTTCTCTGTTTGTATTTTCTCTGAAGTTCAGGGTGCTGACTTTTTGCCCTGAACTAAGTGAATGATATCTGTGCTTGATTAAAATAATTGTTGACCCCCTCAGAAGTTGCTTTCCTTTAATTTTTTTTTAAATTTTATTAATTTTATTTATTTTTAGCGTTCTACAATCACTACTATATAACTTAGATTTTTTCCCCCTACTTACCCCACACCTCCCCTCTCCCTCCCCAAGACGACGTACTATGCTATAGGATATACACATACATTTCTATTAAATACATTTTCACTATAGTCATGATGTGTAGAAGAACTAAAATGAATGGGAGAAATCATATAACAAACCAAAACATAATACACACGCACACAAAAATGGTCTGCTACATTCTGTGATTGAATTCCATAGTTCTTTCTCTGGATGTGGAGGGCATTTTGCCTTAGAAGACCATTGGGAATTTTTTTTTTTTTAAGTCCTTGCATTGCTATGAAGTTCCAAGTCTACCAGGAAAAACTCTCGCACACTGTGGTCGTTGCTGTGTACAAAGTTCTCCTGGTTCTGCTCGTTTTGCTCAGCATCAGTTCACATAAGTCTTTCCAGGCCTCTCTGAAGTCTTCTTGTTCATCATTTCTTATAGTGCAACAGTATTCCATTACATTCATATACCATAATTTATTTAGCCATTCCCCAATTGATGGACATCCCCTTGGTTTCCAGTTTTTGGCCACCACAAAGAGGGCTGCTATAAATATTTTTGTACATGTGGGACCCTTTCCCATTTTTATGATCTCTTGGGGATACAGTCCTAGAAGCGATATTGCTGGGTCAAAGGGTATGCATATTTTTGTAGCCTTTTGAGCATAATTCCAAATTGTTCTCCAGAATGGTTGGATGAGCCCAAAGCTCCATCAACAATGAATTAGTGTTCCAACTCTCCCACATCCTCTCCAACATTTATCCTGTTCTGTCACGTTTACCAATCTTATAGGTGTGATGTTGTACCTCAGAGTTGTTTTGATTTGCATCTCTCTAATCAAAAGTGATTTAGAGCATTTTTTCATATGATTATAGATATCTTTAATTTCTTCTTCTGAAAATTGCCTGTTCATATCCTTTGACTATTTATCAGTTGGGGAATGACTTGTATTGTTGTACGTTTGACTCAGTTCTCTATATATTCTAGTTGCTTTCCTTTTAGAAAAGCAGATCTAAGAACCTGTACAGCAGGCCCTCCTGTGTATGCCAGGGTTCTTGCTGATACAGGGTGTTGGAATTAGATGATCCCTGAAGTCCCTTCTAGCTTTAAATCTGATTTACTTCCTAAGATTTAGTCCAAGCCTTATTTTGGAGATAAAGAGAAACGATATCTACAAAGTTACATTATACATGGTACAGCTGGGATTTTCACTGATTAACAAGATGAATGCATATCTTTCTTTTCCTAATTGCCGATACCACTTTTTAAAGTTTTTAGCTAAGTATGGAAGTGGCTAGAGCACCCAGCCTGGAGTCAGAAAGACCTGATGTGTACTAGTTCAGATGTGTACTAGCTGACTAGCTGACCCTGGACAAGTCATTTAACCCTATTTGCCCCAATTTCCTCATCTGTAAAATTATCTGGAGAAGGAAATAGCAAACTATTCCAGTGTCTTTGCCAAGAAAATTCCAAATGGGGCAGGAAAAGTTGGATACAGCTGAAGAACAATGACAAAATTTATCAATGTCCGGTTGCTCCTCAGGACTCGCTGTTTTGGGAGTGTGGAGACTTGACCAGAGCTGGGCAACATATGCATTAGATAATTTGACTTTCTTGGCTTACTTATGATCTCTTAATTGCAAAATCTGATAGTTTTATTTTCGGTATTCATCTTTCTGCTTCATTTGACACTCCCAAATATTTTCTTGTGTGAGTTTTCATGATGCCACCTGATTTTGCCTCCACTTGTCTAACCACTTCTCCTTGGTCTTTGCTGGTTCATAATCAAAATTATGGTCCCTATGTGTGTCTTACAGGATTCTGTCCTGGTTTCTCTTATCCTTCAGTGACCACATCAACTCTAACAGATTTGCATGTCTGAGGAAATGACTTACAGATCCCTATCTCCAGTTATGATATCTTCCCTTGGCCTCTGTCTCACATCACCAAGGTTTGCTAGATCTCAGACTCGATATCCTGGAAATATCTCAAACTCAAAGGGTCCAAAAGAGGACTCATTATTGTCTTCCTTATTCCTTTAAATCCATTCTTCCTCCAAACTTAATGGCCATTGTGACATTTTAAAAGTTTGAGAGGCATAATTTCTGGGTAATTTAATTATTTTATTAATAATGCTGTCCAGTTGGCCATCTCTCTTAGACCAAAGATTCCTCATGGCAGTAGGCTCACCTAGAAGAGTAGATATTCCTGAGGGTGGCAATCAGTTCTGATTGGTTAACAGTTAATGAGAGAATGAATATTACAATGAGAGGCTGAGCTATATTAACATGAGGGTCTTTGTGTATATGACTTGTATCACCCAAATCTTGGTCAATGAAACCTACCAATTTCAATATCAGCTGTTTCACAAAAGGGAAAATCACCATTTTCCCAGAGCTGAGGAGTGAGCAGGAATGTACACATTAGCCTAAACTTAGAATTTCCCTTTACTGTCTTTGATTAAGTCTTGGCCTGGGAAAATCTTTGAGCAAGATTTGAGCAAGATTTTCCATAGTGGTTGACTTCTGGATAAGGAAGTAGAAAAAGGGAAAAACTTTGGTTCTGATTCAATACTGAGTTATTATTTCAAGAGAGAAATAATCCTTTCTCTCACTGGCCCAGATTCATAACCTTTACTTCTAATTCACCCTCACTTCATTTCTCTAGTCAGTTGCCAAATCTTGCCATTTCTGTCTCTACATTTCTCATATTTGACCTCTTTCTATTTAAACAGTCACTAACTTAGTTCACACACTCATCTCTTCATACCTAGGCTATTCATTCCAGTGGCCTCTTGCCTTGAGACAGCTAGACAGCACAGAGATAGAGAGCACTGGGTCTGGAATAAAGTAGACCCGACTTCAGAGCTGGTCTCAGACACTTACAAGCTGTATGAACCTGGGCAAGTCATTTAATCTCTGTCTGTCTCAGTTTCCTCAACTGTAAAATGGGGATAATAATGGTACCTACCTCCCAGGGTTATCATAAGGATAAGATGAGGTAACATTTGTAAAGTGCTTAGCACAGTGACTGGCATGTAGCAATCACTTATTAAATGCATGTTTTCTTCCTTCCTAATTGGTCTCCCTGCCTCTTAACACTCCAGTCCATCCTCCAGCTCTGCTACCAAAGTGATTTACCTTAATTTCAGGTCTGACCATCACACCCCTACCTGGTAAAATCCATTAGCTTCTAATTGTCTCAGGGATCAAATAGAAACTGTTTAGCTTTCAGAGCCCTTTACAACCCTGACCCAACTTATCTTTCAATCTCATTGTACACTACTCCTCTTGCACTCTGCAATCCAGGCAAATTACACTCTTGTTTCTCATACAGAGCATTCAGTCTCCCATCTGTGCCTTTGCACTTACTTTCCCCCATACCTGGAATGTACTCTCTCTTTACTTCTACCTCACATAATTCCTCTTCAAGGTGGAGCCCAAACAACCTTCTTTATGAAGTCTTTCCCGCTCCCAAACAATCTTGTAGTTATACTTTGTATTTATTCCTTTTATATTTATTCTGTATACACTTATATATGTACTTGTTATCTCCCTTTCCTTTTTTTTGTGTTGTCTTCTCCCACTCACCCCTCTAGTATAGAAGCTCCTTGAAAATAGGAATTATTTAATTCTTTTCATATTTTCAACACTTAGCTTAGTTCCTGGTATGTAGTAGGTACTTTATAAATACTGGTTGATTGGTTGACAGTGGGAATCCCTGTCTGGTCCCATATTGGATGCTTCCAGCAAGCGACAACTTTTTTAAGGTCTAGAACTCAACCCAATGGGCCCCTAGGTGGCACTCCTTCACTGTAATGGTTATTGTGATGATCAGATAAAGTAACATATATATATACATACATACATATATATAAGCGTTTTGCAAACCTCACAGCACTATATGAGCATTAATTATTATCTCTGTATGTATCTTTTCTCCCCAAAAGACTGAACTTCAAGCTCTCAAACAAGGTCTGTTATGTAAACTTTGTATTGCTTCCTCAACTTTAAATAAATAATAAACATTTATTAAGCATCTATGTGCCAGGTTTTGGACTGGAGATATAAATTCAAAAAAGACAGTCACTACTCTCAAGGAGTTTGCAATCTAATGGAGAAAACCAGTACATAAAACGAAGCTGAAAATTTATAGAGGGGAAGGAAGGTAGTAGCTCATTTGAGGACATACTGGAGAAGTTAGTCAGAGAAGTCTCAAAGATAAGGAATGTGGAGATTTCTGGGCTGTGGTTTCTCATTCAATAGAGGTTTAGCTTTCATGGCCTCATCCTCTAATCAAGTAGAGATTAGTGGTGAGGTGGAGTTCCTAGGCTAATCAAATCTCATGAAGTTATCACCCTAATGAATTTCCTGGGACCAGTGGAGGAGTTCCAAGGCAGTACAGCCTAGTGAGAAATGAGGAGTATAATCACAGTGCTTGAAATGAGCCTTTTGTAAGATTGCTGTTAAATACCATTTGTGACCCTGGATGGGGTGCTAATATTCTACTATGTGTTTTTTATTTTTAGGTTCTCTGACTGGCTTATAAGGAAATAGCTCTCATTTGGAGTCAGAAGACCTAGATTCAAATTATGGTGTATCACTTATTGTGTGACCTTTGGAAAGTCATTTAACTTTTCTGGGCTTCAGTTTCCTCATCTCTAAAATGAAGGAGTTGGACTAGATGACTTCTAAGGCCACTTGCATCTCTAAATCTACAATCTTATGAACTCCAGTACCTAGAAGAACCTTAGCTTTAAGCAGAGTGCTGTGTCCTAGATATCGAATCTGACTGCCTCTTTGTGCCTAGAGAAAAATCACCCTTACCTGCAGTGAAATATTTGTGTTCTCCTGAAAGGATTTTAACTTGTTTTTCATTGAAAAACTGAACATTATTCAAAATTGGCCCATTTTGATCCCCTCACGATCCTCTACCCATCCCTGTGTTCTTGTATTTAATCAGTCCCTGGATCTCTGTCTCCATCCTGGATAATGACTTTCCTTTTGTCTTTCTGTCGGAGTTTGCAGATGGTTTGGAAGAACAGACTGTATCAAGGACCAAGTCCCAGGAACCAAACATTCTCTGTTTTATACTCCTACTTCCTCATTTGTCAGAAAGAGCAGAGGTATTTTTCTCTTACGTTACCATTTCTGCAAAATACCAAAGCAATGAAATTGCTTATTTCCAAGGCCATATCTAGTAGTAAGAGTGGTAAGAACAGAAGTAAGCCAGAGTCTTCTGTTTCCCATCATCCCTTGTTTTCAGCTGGAACTGCTAAGAAGAAATCAGAGATGCTTGGATGTAAGAAAGATGAACAACACCGTTTTCCCATTAGCAGCCCTGTGTTACTCCCAACAAAACCTTTGAATTCAGAAGAATGGGAGAAAGTAAAGGAAAATTTTGAAAAAAAAGACATTTTTGAAAATTGGATGATGGCACAGATGATCAAATATAATTGCTCTATAGATATTGCAAAATCCCTGCTGTCTTGGATAGCCAGAAAAAATAATGGCATCGTGGGATATAAGCTACTTATTGGATACTTGACTTTGTGTGTTTCTCAGAGCCAGACAGCAGAGGTTATCGATGTCTATGAAATTCTGAAGACCAGGTACAGAACTCTAGAACCTGAAGGTTATACTCTTCTCATCCGGGGATTGATCCATTCAGAGAGGTGGAGAGAGACCCTGATCCTGTTAGAAGACATCAAAAAAGTCATGTCTCCTTCAAAAAAGAATTATGGTGACTGTATTAAAGGAGCTCTTCTTCACCAAGAACTGAACTTAGCTTGGAATCTGTATCTTGAAATGCTTAATCACAGAATAATTCCTAATTGGGAAACTTTTCAGGCTTTCTTTGACTTTGCAAAAGGTATGAAGAATAATCAATTTGAAAGAAAACTCTTAGACATCCTTTTATATCTAAGACACAATCAAATGTATCCCACTGAACCTTTTGCCCACAGTATAAAAGCATGGTTTGAGAGGTAAGTTGTGATTTTAAAAGAAAAATCCTTATAAAACATTTATACCCTGGACTAAGTAGTGCTTTTTGATAGTTCATTGTAATCATTTATAGCATTTAGTTTTCACATTTCTTGTATCTCCTAATTCTTTTCAGTAATAGTAACAAACCTAAACTATGCTAGTTTCTAGCTTCCAAATAAGAAAGAAAAGTATTTATTTTGTACCTTTTTCTCCTTTCTCTTGATCCAACTTTGAGTTTAAAGGTGGTTAATTTTTGTTTTGTTTTATTTATTTTTTAAGCTGAGGTACCTGGAGTGAAAGAAAAAGGAAAGTAGAATTTGACTGGAACTTTCTGGAGTTTCTCAGGTTCTTCAAAGGTTTAAGTGGCTAGGATAGCATGCCATTGTCTCTTTATTCTCAGCACTTCACAGTTACATAATTATATGTCATAATTTCATTGCATTTGTTGGAACAGCTTTGAACCAAACAGAAAGTAGAATATTTAACTAATTAAGCCATTTGGGAATCTGCAACTAGAGATTTTATTCTTGGATTTTCCCATCTTATCGTGGCGCTCTTCCCCTCTTTTTTGCATATCTCTCCCTCCCCTGTTTTTGTCTGTTGCTTTTCACTGGCTTTAAAAATAATCCATTCCAGGGTGCAAGAGTTGGGAGCATGAATGGGGTGGGGGGAGGGTGTTGAAGGGGGGATGATAAGGCTGTTGATGGAGTCTTTAAAAAAATGGTTTTTAAAAAAATCTGGTAATATCTTTTTTTGCTGACTTTGACTATTTAATTTATTTCCTTAAAAACAAATTATCCTTTTAACTCAGCAATTAAGTGTTTGCTACATGCAAGTCTCAATGGAAGGCCCTGGTTGTACAGTAACAGAAATAACAGCCCTTGCCTTTGTGGTGCCTACTTTGTACTCTATGTATACAATATGCATCCATGTATAATAGAAGTGAAATTGACTGAGAGAGAGCACAAACTGGTGGGGTCACTGAAGGCTTTTCAAAGGAGGTGGCACCTAAGTTGAATCTTGAAGTAATTCAAGGATTCTCAGAGGCAGAAATTAAGAGGAACTACATTCAAGGAATGGGATTCAGGGGAGATGGAAGATCAGTTTTGTAATAGGCTAAAAAGCTAATATTTCTTTTGGGTTAGACTAGATTTCATGGTGTGAAGCAGCTGGAGTTAAAACTGGAAAAGCACATAAGAGCTAAATTGTCCTTAGATGCCAGGCTGAAAGATTTATGTTGTATCCCACTGCCTTCTCTATTCTGTAGATTTTCAATTATGTTCCATGTTTTAGCTCAGAAAATGGGAATTATATCTCTGTTTTTTGTCTTTGGGGCAGGGTAGCCTAAGGCAGACCTTTGAAGTAGTAATAAATAATTACTGAGTTTACTATATTCGAAACAGTGCTTAGGTATATTGGTTGAATACAAGAACGGTAAGACAGTTTCTTTGTCCTGGAGCATACTGCTCTTTGGGAAGAAGTACATCACAGTTAAAGAGTTTGAGACAACAAGGCGGTATGAGAGGGTTAATTGTTATATACAGTTACTGATTGGTACCAGTAAAAATGTTAATACTGATAAAGCAGAGATTACTCTGGCATGGAGTGATGTGGGAGGGTTTTGAGATTCAGGTTATGAGACAACTTAGTATAGATAACCCAGTTCAATTGCTTCCTACACAGTACTACTGAGAAAGATGTGGAGAGGGTCGGGGAATAATAGCAATAATAGTTAACATTCATCTCTTACCATAAGGTTTCAAAAGCACTCTGCATAAATATCTTATTCAAGTTTCATAATAACTTTATAAGATAGATATCATTAGCATTTTCTCTTTTGAAGGGATCTGGAACTGTGATTTAATTTTTGTGGGTAATTCCCCAATTCAGTTTGATTCAATAAATATTGATTGTTTACATTGTTAAAAAATATAGAGATAAAGAAAAGTGAAACAGTTCCTATACTCGAGAGGGGTATTTTCAGTATAAAATTACAAGGTAATGTCAAAGAGAGGGTGTGAATATTTAGAAAAGTCAGAAAAGGCCTGATGTGACAATCAGTACTTAAACTGTGCTTTGAAAAAGGTTAGTGATTATGAGAGACAGAGATGAGGAAAGGGTACATTCTAAATCTGGGGTACCACTTGTACAAAGGCATGGATATGAGATGCAATGTTACAGATGACTGGGTGACCAAAAGAATGGTTTGGGAAGGAGTTACATGAAACTGATTTTGAAGATGACAAATTCAAGATTCTTATGAGACAGGAAGTTGGAGATGTCCAGTAGGTAGTTAGTAATAGAGGGCTGGAGTCCAGAAGAGAAGTTATGACTGGATTTATAGATTTTGGAGTTGTCTATATAGAGATGATACTTGAACCTTTTTGATCTTGTGAGATCAATAGGGGAGAGAATAAAAAGAGGAGGGTCTAGTAGAAAGGCTTTGGATCACCTACCCATAGCAGATGTTCTAGCAAAAGAAACTGACAAACAGTGCTTACACAGGTACGTAGAGAATAGAGAGAGGGGGACAGGGATCAAGTAGAATAAGAAATGAAAAAAAGCTATTAGATCTGGCAGTTAAGAGATTGTTGGCAACCTTCAAGAGAGCAGAGGTGAAGTGGGAATCATCCATGTTGCAGGGGATTAAAAACTAAAGAAAACTGATACAAGTGCAGAAATCAGTTCTAGTAGTTCATCTGTAAAAGGGAAAAGATACAGGACAGCATTTTGAAGGAATAGCATGGTCAAGTGAAGTAGGTTTTTTTGTGTGTGTTAGTCAAAGCATAAAAACACAACTCTAATCAATGTAGTATAATTGTTACCACAGGGTTTTCATTTCAAAATAAATATATGGATATCTTTATACAGTAAAGACATTCTGACATGTTCTCACATGATAATCAGTTAATCAACAAGTATTAAATGCCTACTATGTTCCAGGCACTGACTATTAAGCAGTAGAGATACAAGTACAAAGAATGAAACCCCAGTCACAAAGACTTTGCATTCTAATGTGATATACAAGTACATATAAAAATATAACGGTAATAAATACAGATATGTACAAAGTAGTTAAAATATAATATAGTCTGGGAGGGAGACCACTAGCAGTTGGGGGGAAGGCTTTACGCAGAACATAGTGCTTATGCTCTATCGTCAAGGAAGAGAAGGTAGAGGTAAGGAAGGAAAGAGTACATTCTAAATATCTCTTAGAAGTGAAGATTATACATTCTAGGCATTGGGGATGACCAGTATTAAGGCATAGGAGACAGGAGATGAAGCACTGTCTTTGAGGAAGAGAAAGAAGGCCAGTTTACCAGCAGAGTGCAGAAAGGAGAATAATGTCCATTGAGTCTGGAAAGACAAGTTAGGGCCAGGTTCTGTAAGACTTTAAAAGCTAAGCATAGGTTTTTATATTTGTTCCCAGAGAAAATAGGAAACCACTAGTAGAGGCTGAGTAGGATGTTTAGATCTTTCTTTAAGGAAAATTGCTTTGGCAACATCATATAGTATAGACCAGAGTGGTGAGAGAAGGGAAGCAGGGAAACCAATTAGGAGACTAGTAGAATAATCTGGGTGAGAGTAGATGAGAGCATGAACTGAGTTGGTAGCCATGTGAGTAGAGAGAAAGGATCAGATTAGAGAAGTGCTGTGAAGTTGAACCAGCAAGATTTGATTGGATATATAGAGTGAGAGAAAGAAATCAAAGATAATACCTAGGTTATGAATCTAGGAGATTGTAAAGCTGTTTGTGCCTTTGACAGGAAGAGGAACTAAGTTTAAGGTATCACTGGGAAATCCAATAGATGATACAGATATGAATGAGAGAGAAGACTAGAGTCATCTGCATAAAGATGATAGTTATATCCATGTGAACTAAGGAGGATACTGAAAGAATATAGAGGAAGAAGGGGGAAAGACCCAGGACCAAATCCTTGTGAAAGACCTATAATTAGGTGCCATTATATGGATAATGAACCAGCACAGGAGACTGAAGAGGAGCTAGATAGGAGAGTGGTGACATAAAAAACCAAAGAGAAGGGAGTATTCAGGAAGAGAAGGCAGTCAGCAGTGTTAAATGAAACAGGTTGAGAAAGATTAGGACTGAGAAAAGACCATCAGATCAGGAGACCACTGGAAACTTTGGAGAGGCCCGTTTCAGTTGAGTGATGAAATCAAAAGCCAGACTACAAAAGTAGAGGAATGACTGATAAAGAAGAGGAAGTGGAGATAACATGTGTGTGCAACTTTTTCAAGGAATTTGAGAAAGAGAGGAATGATATAGAACAATAATTTCTTGGGGATAGTAAGGCCTAATGAAGGTTTTATAAGGGTAAAAAGAATTGGAAGAAGGAAATAAGCATTTTTATAGCACCTATTGTGTACCAAAGGGCAGAGATGCAATGGATAGAGTACAGGTCCTGGAGTTAGGAAGACTCATCTCCCTGAGTTCAAATCTGGCCTCAAATACTTACTAGCTGTGTGACCCTGGGCAAGTTACTTAACTCTCTTTACCTCAGTTGTCTCATCTGGAAAAAAAGATGGCAAACCACTCTAATATCCTCGCTAAGAAAACCCCAAATATTTTCTCTTTGACCTGGGAACTCTGGAACTTGGCTAGAATATTCTTAGGAGTTTTTCATTTCTATTTTGCCTTCTGGTTCTAGAACATCAGGGCAGTTTTCCTTGATAATTTCTTGAAAGATGATGTCTAGGCTCTTTTTGATAATAGCTTTCAGGCAGTTCAATAATTTTAAAATTATCTCTCCTGGATCCATTTTCTAGGTCACTTGTTTATCGAGTGAGATACTGCACATTATCTTCTATTTTTTCATTCTTTTGGTTTTGTTTTATAATTTCTTGGTTTCTCATACAATCATTAAGGCTCCATTTGTTCCATTCTAATTTTTAAGGAATCATTTCTTCAGTGAGTTTTTGGTCCTCTTTTTCCATTTGGCCCGTTGTACTCTAGCAGGTCCCTGCTTCTACTGTACCATCTTTGGCCACAGTCTTAAGAAATCTCACTATTGGCTAGACTTTTAGGAATCTGAGCACCTTCATGGAAATGGGATGGGCCTTATATACAGAAAGATTGTGGGAGGGAACTAGGGGTGGTCTAGTAGTCTGGGAGGAGGGGTTTAGGGAGGGTCTTGATGGGACTGGGGTGACTAAAGGTTGTTGTACTTCGTCTTCAAAGAGGACCAAAATGACATCACCTTGATAAAGTGAAGTTTCAGTGTGTCTCACTGTGGCTGATCAGACCAATACGAGCTCGAAATGCTCTACCACAGGTTGGGCACAGATAGTCTGTATGAATTTTGGGGGTGATTACTCCAAATTTGTGCATCCTACATTTACTTTGTGCTGTCTCAATTCTGCTTTGCTCATAGAGCACAGCACCCTTTCTGATGTGGGCACATCATGCTGACCAATCCTGTGCCAGTGATTCCCATGTTGAAGAGTCAAATCCAAAGTTCTTGAGAGAGATCTTGAGAGTGTCCTTGTATCACTTTTTCTGACCACCATGTGATCTCCTGCCCCATGTGAGTTCTCTATAAAATAGTCTTTTTGGCAGTCATCTGTTCTGCATTCGAACAACATGGCCAGCCCATCAGAGTTGTGCTCTCTGAACCATAGTTTGAGTGCTTGGCAGTTCAGCTCAAGCAAGGACATCAGTGTCTGATACCTTATCCTACCAAGTGATCCTCAGAATCTTCCTAAGACAGTTCAAATAGAAATGATTCAGTTTCCTGGCATGACGCTGGTAGACTGTCCATGTTTCACAGGCATACAACAATGAGGTCAACACAACAGCTCTGTAGACTTTCAGTTTGGTAGTCAGGCTAATACCTCTTCTGTCCCCAGCTTTTCTTCAGTCTCCCAGAATTGAGCTAGCTCTGGCAATGTGTGCATCAACCTCATTGTCAATGTGTACATCCCTGGAAAGTACACTACCAAGGTAAGTGAAGTTATCCACAGCATTCAGAACTTCTCCGTTTGTTGTAATTAATGGTTCCATGTATGGATGGTGTGGCTGATGGAGCATGTGTGTTTTCTTGGTATTAATTATTAGGCCAAAATTATCACAAACAGCAGAGAACTGATGCATACTTTGTTGCATCTCAGCTTCAGAGGCTGCAATGAGTACACAATCATCTGCAGACAGAAAATCATGCACCAACACTTCCTCCACTTTGGTCTTGGCTTATAGCCTTTTCAAATTGAAGAACTTGCCATCAGTATGGTAGTTGACCTTGATGCCGTGTTCATCCTCATTGAAACCTTGGGAGCAAGCACACAGCCCTGTTTCATTCCATTAGTGACTGGGAAGGCACAAGAGCATTGTCCACTATCCAAAACCTAGGCAAACATGCCATCATGAAACTGACATACAATACTGATGAACTTCTCTGGGCAGCCAAATTTTGACATAATTTTCCATAAGCCCTCACTAATAACAGTGTTAAAGGCCTTGATCAGATCTACAAACATGTACAGACCTCTGTTCTGCTCCTGGCATTTCTCCTGGAGTTGTCAAGCAAGAAACACCATATCGACTGTTCTTCAGCCCTTTCTGAAGCCACACTGGCTCTCAGGTATGTGACCATCTTCCAGGTGAAGGATCAGCCTATTAAGGAAGACTCTAGCAAGAATTTTGCCAGCAATGACTAAGAGAGACATCTTTCCCCCGTGATTGTCACAGGACAATCTACTCCCTTTACCTTTATAGAGATGAGCAATGGAGGCATCCTTGAACTCCTGAAGGTAACTTCCTCTTGCTATATAACCTGGAAAATTTCAGTCAGCTTTTGTATAAGCAGTGGTCCCCCTATCTTGTAAATCTCAGCTGGAATAGAATGCACCAGGTGCTTTGCCACATGAAAGGAGCCTAATGGCCCTCAAAACCTCTTCTTCAATTGGAAGTTGAGCGAAGGAGGCATTGACTTCAACCTGAGGTAAACAGTGGCCTCAGCAATGATTGATGATGGTCTCTTGAGAACACTATGGAAGTGTTCAGCCCATCTCTCTATGATCTATGTCCTTATCACTAATCAATGTGCCTCCATCAGCAGTGAGTAGTTGTGATGCACCATAGGTGCATCACATAGGTTTTTGGTCCATAAATAGTTTCCATAAAAGCACTTTGGATTGTTACTATCAGCCTCAAACTGAATTTCATCTGCCTTCTTCCTGAGCCAGGAATCCTGCATCTCTCTAAGCTTTGCTTGTACTTTGCTTTTGATAGAATTAAATACTGCCTTCTTAGAGGTGGATGAACAATCCTGCTGGCATAACGTGTGTAGTTCTCATTTTTTGTTTAGCAACTTCTGAATTTCCCCATCATCTTCATCAAACCAGTCTTGGTGTTTGTGAGTGTTCTGACCCAGATGAGCAAATGCAGTGCTGTACACCAAATCTCTGAAAGCTGCCAACTCCTTTTCTGCTCCACTGTTGCCAACTATGTGTTGGCTCAACATTCCCTCCAAGTTAGCAATCAACTGTTTACGCTCAGAGAAATGCTCCAGTTTGTTGACATTGAGTCTTGTGGTAGTCATTTTGCCTTGGAGGGGCAGCACTTTTGATGAATGCGAATACTTAGCCTGGAAAGGATAAGTGTATGATCAGTCCAGCACTCGGCACCACATATTGCCTTTGTCACACTTACATCTTGTCTACTCTTCTCCTTACAATCACGTAGGCCATTAGATGCCAGTTTTGCTGCGAGGGTGCATCCATGAAGTTTTATTGCGTTAGGTAAATGAAAAACAGTGTTTGATAAGAAGGTCATGTGATGCACAAGTCTTCAGCAGTAAATGACTATTGCTGTTGCTGTTTCCAACTCCATTCCTCCCTAGGACTCTCTGCTAAGACTGGTAGTCTGAACCTACTCTAGCATTAAAGTCACCCAGAATTATAAGCTTGTCCTCTTTTGGCACATTGATGATAGGGGTCTCTAGGTCTTCGTAAAATTTTTCTTTGACCTCATCAGGGTTCATCATGGTGGGAGCATAGACACTGATGATGGTGGCATGGCATTTTCCTGCGAGTGGCAATCGCATTGTCATGAGCCTGTCATTCACTCCTTTTGGCAGGCATACCAGCTTGCTGAGTAGATTAGTTTTGATTGCAAAACCCATGCCAGCTTCATGGCGCTCCCTATCACTGTGCCCACTCCAGAAAAATGTGTGTCCAGCTCCAACTTACAGTAAGCTGGCCTTCATTTGACAACCTTGTTTCACACAAGAGAAGTTCATCTTTCAGGTCTACTGGATTTTGTGTTGTCTATAAGTGTGGGACCTAGGAAGGAAGAAAATGGATTAAAGGTGGGAAGTAGCTGAAGGCTACCTGGAGATAACAAACAGTGGAAGGCCAGGCTACTCTAAGGGTAACAGATTTGGGCATAGATATTTTGATAGGATTAAGGGCGGAAAGTAAAAGTCAATCCAGAGGTAACAGACAGTGGAGGGTTAGGCTAGGTTAAGGATAACAGATTTGGGCATGAAAAGCCAAAGTCCAGAGCTCCCAAGTCAAGGATAAAATATTACAAACACTCAGAAAGAAATAATTCAAGTATTGTGGAAACACAATCAAGGTAACATAGGATTTAGTAGCTTCTATACTAAGAGATCAAAGGGCTTGGAATATGATATTCCAGAGGTCAAAGGACCTAGGATTAAAACCAAGAATCACCTACCCAGAAAACTGACTAATCCTTCAGGGAAAAAAATGGACATTCAATGAAATAGAGGACTTCCAAGCATTCTTGTTGAAAAGACCAGAGCTGAGTAGAAAATTTGACTTTCATATACAAGAATCAAGAGAACCGTGAAAAGGTAAATAGGAAAGAAAAACCATAAGGAACTTATTAAAGTTGAACTGTTTACATTCCTACAAAGAAAGATATTTGTAACTCATGAGATCTTTCTCAGTATATATATATAGGTAGGTAGGTATATGTGTATGTATATGTGTAGAGAGTGAGAGGCAAAAGGCACAGGATGGACTGAATATGAAGGGATGATATCTAAAAAAGAAAATTAAGCATTGAGAGGAATGTACTAGGAGAAAGAGAAAGGGAGAGGCAGAATGTAGTAAATCATCTCACATAAAAGAGGCAAGAAAGAGCTTTTACAATGGAGGGGAAGAAGAGGAATATTCGAACATTCCGCAGTTGATTGACATCCCTTCAATTCCCAATTCTTTGCCACTATAAAAAGAGCTGCTGTAAATATTTTTGTGTCTATAATTCCTTTTCTTTGATCTCTTCAGGCTATAGATGTAGTGGTATTTCTGGGTCAAAAGGGTATGTGTAGTTTTATAGCTCTTTGGGCATAGTTCCAAATTGCTCTCCCAAATGGTTGAATCAGTTCACAACTTGGAAAACAGTGCCTTACTGTACCAATTTTTCCACATCCCTTCCAACATTTGTCATTTTCCTTTTCTGTCATGTTAACCAGTCTGATAGATGTGAGGTGGTATCTCAAGTTGTTTTAATTTGGATCTTTCTAATCAGTATTGATTTAGAGCATTATTTTCATAATGAGTATAGATAGCTTTGATTTCTTCATCTGAAAACTGCAAGTTCATATCCTTTAATGATTTATCAGTTGGGGAATGATTCATATTCTTGTAGATATGGTTCAGTCTGTATTTGAGAAATGAGATCTTTATCAAAAATTTTCTGTAAAAAAAATATTTTTCCCAATTTCCTGCTTTCCTTCTAATCTTGGCTACATTTATTTGTTTATGCAAAACCTCTTTAATGTAATTGTAATTCTCTATTTGATTCCTCACAATGCTCTTTATCCTTCATTTATTCAGAAATTATTTTCCTATGATATCTTCTTTTATATTTGTCATCCATTTTGACCTTGTCTTGGTAAATAGTTTCTGTACCCAATTGGTGGGCACACCACACCACACACCCAAATGGTGCTCTGCCCAAAGGGAATGTAAATTTTAATCTCTAAAATTTTCAGTTTGTTTTGTTTTTTTCTCTAAGACCAACATTAACCTCAGATTACTCTGATCCTAGACCAAGCCCTATTTGGTCACTGTTTGGGCCCTGATTGACTCAGAATGAATGCAAATAACAATTGTTTCTGTTTTGGCCAGAAACTCTGAGGGTCTTCCCCTCCAAATCTTTTTTTTTTTTTTTTAAGGGCTGTTCTTTGACTCATTTTTTATTAAACTTTAATCATCAAATGGGTGCTGCCTCATTCAAACTGAGACTTGTTAAAGACCTTAGCTTGAAAAGGCCAAGACGTCCCACTGCATGGAGGACCATCTCCAGGGGTCCTGATCCATATCTGGCCACTGGACCCAGATGTCTCTGGAGGATAATGTGAGACTGGTGACTTTGCACAATCCTCCCTCACTTAAATCCAGTTCACTTGCATGTCATAGCATTACCTCCCTGTCATGCTCCTCTTTGAGAATGAAAGACAAACAGCAACTGCTGTGTATTGTAGGTCTGCTCTGTTTCATTGATCTGCCTTTCTGTTTCTTAGGCAGTACCAGATAGTTTTGATATGGGAAGAACTCAACCATAAAATGGAAATGGATAGTAAAATGGATTTGAAATCTGAATCCAACAATATATTGTTTATAAGAAACACAATTAAAATTAAAGATATACATAGTTCAAATAAAGAGCTGGAGTAGAATTATACTTCAGCTGATCTAAAAAATGCAGGAATAGCAAAAATTATCTCAGACAAAGTTAAAGCTAAAACAGATTTAACTAAATTTAACTACACTGTCACCAGTATTATTCAATATTGTTTTAGAAATTCTAGAAAAGAAAAAAAGAAATTGAAGGAGTTAGAATGGAAAATGAGGTAATAAAGTTTCTCTTTTGGCAGATGACCTGATGATATATTTGGAAAATCCCAAGATCTACTAAAGAAGTTAGTTGAAACAGTTAATAGCTAAGTAATAGGAAAATAAACCCACATAAATCATCAGCTTTTTTATATATTACCATCAAAGAAGAAGAGATAGTAACAGATACTCCATTTAAAATAATTGTAGACAGTACAAAATACCTGGGAATATGTCTGCCAAAACAGACTAAGGAACTACATGAACATAATTATAAAACACTATTTATACAAATAAAGTCTTATTTAAGTAGTTGGAGAAATATCAGTTGTTTAATTAAGAACAAATTAAAAATCCCCAATTAAACACCGCATTGGAAATCCTTAAAATCAAAGGAGAGGTGAATAAAATTTTCAATTTTATTCTTACTTACAGTAAGAAAACCATTAAACTAATAAATAAAACTAGGAGCCAGTTTTATGAAAAAAAAACAGGTAAACCATAGTTTCTTTGATTAAGAAAAAGAAAGAGAAAAAAGCAGATCACCACTATCAGAAATGAAATGGGTGAATTCACCACCAATGAAGAGGAAATTAAAGTAATTATTAGGAGCTGTTTTGCCCAATTATATGCCAATAAATCTGATAGTCTAAGTGAAATGGATGAATATTTACAAAAATATAAATTGCCCGGATTAGCAGAAAAAGGAAATAAAATATTTAACTCTATCTTAGAAAATGACATTGAATAATCCATAAATGAACTCCCTAAGAAAAAATGCCCAGGACCAGATGGATTCAGAAGTGAATTATACCACACATTTAAAGAACAATTCCAAAAAACCATTATTGGATATAAAGTATTTGGAAAAACAGGCAAAGGAGTCCTATCAAATTCCTTTTATTACACAAATATGGTACTCATACCTAACTCAAACAGAGAGAAACTATAGACCAATTTCCCTAATGACTATCCATACAAAAAAATTAAATAAAATGCTGGCAAGGAGATTACAGCAATATGTCACAAAGATCATATACCATGACCAGGTGGAATTTTTAACAGGAATACAGGTCTAGTTCAGTATTAGAAAAAGTATCAGCATAATCAACCATATCAATAACAAAACCACTAAAAATCATTTGATTATCTCAATAGATGCAGAAAAGACTTTGGAGAAAATACAACACTGATTCATATTAAAAACTCTGGAAAGTATAGGAATAAATGGGCCTTTTCTTAAACAGATAAGTATTTAAAACCATCAGCAAACTTTATTTTTAATGGGGATAAGACAGAAGCCTTCCCAATAAGATTAAAGTGAAATCAAGATATCCGTTATCACCACAATATGCCTATTAAGCCTAGTGAGGGGATGGGCAAGTCTGCAGAATAATGATAAGACTTACATTAAAGGAGAGTTGGCTGTATAATTTTACTTGAACCATGTTCCACAAATTATTTTTAATATTTCTTCACTCCATTTGTTGTCAAATTTTTATGTCCTAAATTATGCTTAGTTTTTTGAAAGTGCCACAGCTAAGAAATATATATACAGTTTTCTTTTGTTACTAAACTATTTCCCAAAGTCTTATTTTTTAAAAATTCTATTCAAGACATTCACTTCTTTTTTGATTAGATTTATCTAGGTCCGAGAACAATAAAATGTTGTATACTTGTATAATCTTTCTATTTCTCCCTGTAACTCATATAACTTTGCTTTTAAGCATATAGGTGCTTTGCTGTTTGACTGATGTTTAGCATAATATTCATTTTCTGTGGTATTTTTCTGCAATTTGTAGTTTCCCTGTTTATCTCTTAAGTAGATGTATTTTTTCTGTTGCTTTGTGATCATCATTATTATCCCTGCCTCTTTAAAAGAGTTAGGCTAGACTTGCACAACTTGTAAAGTTCTTCAGCCCCAGATAGGTTAGGGACTGACTATCAATGGTTGGTTGCCATGGGTCACGTGACAAACAGGAGCGTGTATAGTGGCAACCCTACATTTTTCATGGACTTTCTGAAACTTTGGCGGGCCCGCATGTTGTTCCAGCCTGACTTAGGCTGAAGCAAAATAGATTTTGCTCCAGCCATTTGTTTTAACTCCTTGTCCTTGTTGTTTCAAGAATGCTTTTTATAAACAATATAATGTTGGTTTCTATTTTTTTGTCTTATGGGTGAATTCATTCTATTTACAGTCTTTCTCTTCATTCTGTTCTCTTAAATTTTTCCTTCTCTTTGTTTTTCACCCCCTCTTTATAAAGATGACAGAGGTGAGAGAGAAGTGAGCTCTTCACCAATGTTCTTAGTTTTGTGTAATCTGCTACCGGGACCCTTGCCCCTCTTTTCTTTTCTTTTCTTTTTTTTTTTTTTTAACACAGTTTATAACAGATAAAGCAATTGAAACTTTTGGTCAGTGATACATCTTTTTAAAGCATTTACAATATGGACTAGAAAAGAATTTTTTTTTTTAAACATTAGCCGAGACCCAGATAATATTTATGTTGCTAACTTTACAAGCTCTGGACCTAAATGTATCCACAGTATTACTAAGAATTAAAGGACCCTAACTTAATGTTGTTGGTCTAAAGTCCTATGCCTAATAGCTTAATTTTAGACAACCTCGGATGTTCCCCTACCCATAATCTATAATTGAACAGATCTGGCATTAAGCTTACAAATCTTTTGACTATAGGAAATTGCAACCAATAGTAAGGACATTACAGGGATACAATATCTTCCCAACTTCATGTCAATTCGAGGCAGGATTAGATTATCCACTTGCATTCAGCCAGGCTTAAAGTCTGCCAGGTGTCAATGGGGAAATTGAGTCAAGAGAATCCTACCTCAGCCCATGCTGAACAGCCCCTCTCCCACCCTTCCCTTGAGATTACCTATGCAGTTCATACCAGCATCTCATCAGTTTACTGGCATGCCCCTCTTTTCTTTCCCTCATCTAGAATAGCAATCCTTTCTTTTAAGTCTCTCTTTGAAATTCACTCTATTTAAAGTTTGTTTTGCTTATTATTGATTGTTTGTTTACTAGCACTTCTTAAACTGTGGGTGGTGACCCTATATGGGGTCATGAAAAATTTGGCCACAGTAGAAGTTTCTGAATGTGTGATAACCAAAAATTAATTCAAGTGCGTAATGAATCCAAGGTGTTTCTGGCACTATTTATCTGTTTTGCATCATGCATCTTCACTGCAGCCTAGGTTCTGGATACAAAGCATGCACACGTTGCACTGCATATGCCCTCAGGTCATGCATTGCCAGCCAGTGCTACCTAAATATGAAGAAAGTAGTAGTAGAAAAAGTTTAAGAAATCCTAGTTTAGTCTGCCTTCATTCCTACTTTGCATCATATCTGTGTGTACTGGTGTGTTCAGATGAGAGCGAGGTTCAAGTGTTGCCCGATCCCCCACCCAGTCCTCTTTTGTATAAACTTTCACTTGCATTCCCAGATAGAATGAGATAATTTTCCCTAACTTTCTCCCTTCTTCTTTGCAAGTATATTTCTTATACTTTATTTTTTCATTCTTTTAAGGTTTATCAGGATATAACAGAATCACTCCCAGGCCCCGTATCTATTTAAGCTTTCTTTATGATCTCTGATGATGAAAGAAATATGAGATAACAAATGCTTCATCTCCCCATATTTTAAAATATAAACAGTTGATCCTTGTTTAGTCCCTTCTGATCACCCTCTTCATTTACTTTTTTATGTTTCTCTTGCCTCCTCTGATATTATTCCATAGTTTTTGCTCAGCTCTTCTCTTTTCATCAAGAATGCGTATAAGTCCTTGTTTTCATTAATGGTCTACTTTCTCTTCTATGAGATTATGCTCATTTTCCTGGCTAGATTATTCTTGGTTCTAAGCCTAGATCTTTTGCCTTTTGCATTATTATATTCCAAGTATTCTGCTCTTTTAAAGTGGTGGATGTTGAATGTTGTGTGATACTCACTGCCTCCTTGGCCCTTAAATTCTTTCTTTCTGGCTGCTTGCAGTACTTTTACTTCTTTCTAGAAGCTCTGACTTTTGGATAAAATATTTCTGAGAGTTTTCATTTTAAGGTTTCTTTCAGGAGGTGATTTTTCTGTTTCTACTTTGCCTTCTGGTTCTAAGATCAGTTTTTCTTTTGATTTCTTGAAGTATTAATGTCTAGGCTCTTTTTTTGGTTAAGCCTTTCAGGTAATCTATTGATTTTCATAGTATCTCTCCTTGCTCTGTTTTCCAGGTCCATTGTTTTTGCCATGAGATATCTTACACTTTATTTTACTTTTCCAGTCTTTTTTGTATTTGTTTTAATATTTCTTGCTACCTCATGGACTCAGTTTCTATTTGATCATTTCTAATTATCATTCATTACTTGGTAACTAAGTTCCTTCCAAAATTAATATTCAAAAACCACAAAAGGCAGCTTTACACATCTTATTAAGAAAAATTAGGGAATAAGCAGCCCTTCCAAATGGGAGTAAATGCCATCTAGGTTTTTGTGTGCAAAACAGAAATCCCTAAAGGAAGATCTTCCACCCTTGAGGAATCAGAGTACTAGTAGCCTGAATATCTATGAAATTTTCTTAATCATTTGTGATTTATGAGCAAATTCTGTTTGATCCTTGGTCAATGTAAATTTCTTCTGACCATTCCCCTTACTGCTATTTTATTCATACTGGAACAAGTCTTAAAATGTTTAAATACGACTGCTGGAATTTTTGATTTCCTGAAATCTGTCATTAGTTAAGCACCTGTTATGATTGTGCTAAGGTCTGGGGTTACACAAGATACACAAAGAGGCAAAAGACAGTTCCTGCTCTCAAGGAGCTCACAATCTAATTGGGAGAGACAACATGCAACACAACTACATACAAATAAACTCTATGCAGGATAAATAGAAAATAATCAACAGAAAGAAGGCACTAGAATTAAGGATTAGGAAAGAATTCCTGTAAAAGATGGGATTTTAGTTAGCACTTAAAGGAAACAAGTCATTAGGTAGAGTTGAGGAGGGAGAACATTACAGACATGGGGGACAGCCAGAGAAAACTTCTGAAGCTGAGAAGTGGAATGTCTTGTTTGTGAAACTGACAGGAGACCAGTGTTCCTGGATTAAAGAGTACTTGGGAGGAATAAGGTAACTGAAAATCAATTAGAGCAAGACATCAGTACTGACCGCTTGGGTTTGAATGAGTAATATGTTGAAGAGTTTTTCAAAGGTTTTAAGTATCAGAGATTCATTTGTATAAACCCAGATGGATATTCAAAATCTTAATTTTTAAGACCATTCAGTAAATGTAGCAGCTGGTTGGCATATAAAAAAATAAAACAGTGATAGTGTATGAAAAGAGAAACTAAACTTTTAAAATACTTAGGAAGAGCACACCATTGATACATATGGAAGGATAGTTCACTTTTTGGGTTTTGGTGGTAGGAGTTGTGTGTGAAATACACACCTTAAATGTCTCATTCCACATGAAATTGGCTTTTTGTCTTGCAAAGTATATAGTGAAAACTGGCTTCTCCTGTTTTAAGTTTGTCTCTTTTTTTCCATTGGCTTTTTTAAGAAGTGCTGAGTTTTCAATACATAGCAGTGATACATCCACAAGTATAGACACTAGTAGAACCACCCAATTTTTCTATCAATTGGAGTTATTATCAATGGGAGTTAGAAGAATATCCAGTTATTTCTTTATTTTGCATCTTTCAATTAGTTGAAGTTTCCCCAAAGTTTTAAGTATCTGTGGAACTCTCAACATGCTCAGAATTTTCAGTGACATCACCTCTAGTTTTTCCCTGTCATCAGAAAGAAAGAGATAATACACCAAAACCATTGAGATATAGCCAAGTTAGGAGGGGGAGATTTATAAACCCTAAACTGTTTCATCAATGAAAGTTAGAACAGATCAAGGAATTGGGCATCTAGCAGCAACAACTACTAAACAAAACCCTTTGAAAAAAACAACAGAAAAATTTTAACTGAAACTAAAGACCAAAATAGAAATTATGAAAATCAAAGCAGAAATTAACAAATTTATGTAACAGATTAACAAATTTGAAATTAACAAATCAAAACAGAAAATAATTGAAATAAGTAAAACTAAAAGCTATAATAAATGAACCATGATTCAAAAAGAGGAGAAAATCAAATTGCTACTATGAAAAAAAAACAGAAGAAATTAAGACACCAGAAACTTTTGTCCAATTATATGCCTACAAAACTCAATTTAAATTAAATGGATAAATTTTAAAAATACCCAGATTAATGAAATAAGAAATAGGAAATTTACATAATTAAATCTTAGAAAAGAAAATAGAACAAGCCTTAACTGGATCTTGAACCCTCTCAACTCCCCTTCCTGTCCACCCACCCGCAAAACAAAAGAAAACTACACCTGGGTTTATATTTAAATGTTATCAGATATTCAGATAATCCTTACGTAGACTTTTTACAACAATAAGAAAAGATCCAGCTATTTTTATTCATACACATTGGCCTTGATAAGACCAATATCCCTAATTAATAATATTGCAAAAATTAATAAGAAAATATTAGTGGAGTGACTGTAGCAACATGTTAGAATTAATATATACTATGATTAGGTCAGATTTATCCCAGGAATACAAATTTATTAAGAAAGCCTTAATACAGTACAGCATATTAATAAACAGAAGTAATTGAAATTACATGATTATATCAGTAAGAGGTCTTTTTTAAAAAATCTTAACACATTTCTGTTAAAAACACTAAAAAAATGTAGACATACTTTTTCTGAATACAGTATAGTAAATAGCTACCTAAAGCCAAAAAAGGAACATTATCTCCTTGCTAACACAAATCTGTGTGCACAAATGATCCCATTCCATCCTTCTCCAGCAGATTTCCCCCTCTATCATCCCTACTCTTTCATTTCATTCTCTATCATTTGTTTTCCCACTGCCTACAAACGTGTCCATGTCTCCCCCATCCTCAACCCTTATTTCATCCCCATTATCATCCCATATCTTTCCTGCCTTTTGTGGCTAACGTCCACAAGAAGGCCATTTACAGTAGGTACCTCCACTTCCTCTGTTCTCACTCTCTACTTAACTCTCTACAGTCTGGCTTCTGATCTCATCCTTTACCCAGAACTATTGTTTTTGAAGTTACCAGTAATTTCTTAATTACTAAATCTAATGCCCTTCACTCATCCTCATTCTTCTTGACCTCTCTTCAGCCTTTGATTATTCTTTACTTCATATTTCCTTCTCTCTAGGTTTTTAGGACATTTCACTATTCTTATTCTCTTCCTACCTATCTACCCCCACTCCTCAGCTGCCTTTGCCAAATATAGGTCATGCCTGGTAATTCGTGGTGACCCGAAAAGTTCTTTCTTGGGCCCTCTGCTCTTCTCCATTCTGTTTCACTTAGTGATCTCATCAGTTCCCAAGGATTCAGTTATCTGCATGTTGATGATTCACAAATCTACTTATCCAGCTCTAACCTTTCTACTGTCTTGCATCTTCAACTACTTATCAGACAGTTCAAATTGGATATTTCAGACATCTTAAATTCATCGCATAGAAAACTGAACTCATTATCTTTCTCCTAAAATTTTTCGCCCTTCCAAACTTCCCAATTACTGTCAAGAGTACTACTCTACTCCCAATCCCTCAGGTTCACAATCTAGGTGTCATCCTTCATTCCTCACTTTCTCTTCCTACCCATATCCAGTCTGTAGGCAAGGATGGTTGATTTTACCTTTACAACATCTCTCTGATTTTCCTCCTTATCTTTTCTGATACTTTAGAAGCGGGCCCTCATTTCCTCACATCTGGACCAATGCAGTAACCTGCTATGAATATAATGGGTATTCCCATCAAAAGTCTCTCCTTACTTTCACCAAAGTGATTTTTCTAAAGTACAGTTACAACCCTGTCACCATCACCATCCCTACTATCTACCTGCACACACACACAAACAGTCAGCAGATGCCAGTGGCACCATAGCACCTCCTGGATCAAAGACTCTTAGGCATTCTGTTGCTAGTCTTTTGTTCTTGAAGAGGACTATGAGATCAGGAAGGTGAAGCCATGACTTACAAATGGATTGGATGTAAGTGAGGGAGAGCTTTGCAAAATCACCAGCCTCACTTTATCCTCTGAAAGTTCATAACCTACCCCACCACCACCACCATGCAGTCTTTCCAATTTTATTATACTCACCCTCCTCCAACATATACTCTTCAATCCAGTGATGCCGGCCTCCTTGCTATTCCTTGAACAAGGTGCTGCAGCTTTCACTTCTAGGCATTTCCACAAAATGTCCCCCATGCCTATAAGGCTGTCACTTCTTATCTCCACTTCTTGGCTTCCTTCAAGTCATAGCTAGAAATCATACCTTTTATAGGAGGCCTTCCCAGGTTTCCTTCATCTAGTGCCTTCTCTACGTTGATCATTTTCTATTTATCCTGTGATATAGCTTGTTTGTACATACCTGTTTATATGTTGTCGCCTCCATTAAATTGTGAATTCCTCAAGTGCAGGAACTATTTCTTGTCATTCTTTGTATCCCCAGCACTGGATGTGCTACCTGATATAGAGTAAATACTTAATAAATGCTAATCAGCTTGATTTGACTTGATTTATTATATAAATGATAGCTGTTGGAGGGACTTCAGGAAGATAAGGGAACTGGCACAGTGTTGGTTGATATGTTAATTGGTCTGAACCATTCTGGAAAACATTTTCGAACCATGCCCAGAAAGTTAGTAAACTGTATACCCTTTGACCCAGCTACTACTCAGCAGCCCTCCTTCACTCAGAACAAAGTCAAGTGCAAGTCATGTCGTTATTTCTCTGATGGCATGGTCTTCTTCGGCAGCAAAGGACGAACACACACACCACTACTCAGACTTTACCTCAGACACATCAAAGGAAGAAAAAGCTACATATGTTCAAAAATATTTATAGCAGCTTTTTTTGTTTTACCTAAGAACTGTAAACAAATAGATGTCTCACTGTAGGTGCCTTTAAATTGGGGAATGACTGAACAAATTACAATATAGAAATGTAAAGGAATATATTGCACCTTAAAAAAAATAAGAGTTTTATACAAACCTGGCAAGTCTTTTGTGAACTGTTGTGGAGTGAAGTAAGCAGAACACAGAGAACAATTTGTACAATATCAGTATTGTACAGAAAACCAATTTTGAAGAACTAAGAATTCTGATTAATACAATGATCAATCACAGTGATAAAATACGCTGTCGATTTTCTGAGGTAGAGGTGATGAATTCACATGGTGCAAAATAAGTCATAAATTTTTATGCCTCAACAATGTGGATGTTGGTTTTCCTTAACTATACATATCTTATACAAGGGTTTTAGTTTTCTTTAAATTTTGAGGTAGGGCAGAGATGGAATAGAGATGAGGTCTGTTTTTTCTAAAAGCAAAGTTTTGTGGCATAATTATTTGTTCCACTTCAAACATGGAAATTTTTTCATTGTAATATTTAATTTTAGAATTTTTTAAAAATGTTTTTATTTGACATTTAAAATATCTTGTTACATTTATTATATTACTTTAATATATTTATATGTATATATAATTACATGTTATATGAGTATATAATATTTTTGTGTATATTATATTGCTACTTTTTTCATTATTTCCCTTATATTCTTAACTTTTTATTTATCCAGATGAATTTTGTTTTGTATGGTTTTATATCATAACTCCATCATCATTGGGTATTGTAGTAAATTTGTAAATTAATTTAGGTAGTATTGTCATTTTTATTATATTGGTTTGAACTACCTATGAATAGCAGATATCTATACCATTATTTGTCTTTCCTTTTTAAAAAAATTTTTAAAATTTTGAACTTTAAAAAAAGCACTTTTCCATACACAGAGCCAAACACAGAAAGAGGATTATATATGAAATCATGAATCTCCATTTTCTATTGTTTCTTTATGATATAGCATATAATAAATTCTACAGATTACATTCAAAACTTTCTTGCCTGTTTTTCCTTCTGAAGTTCCTTATGTTTTATTCTATTGCATTTAAAAATATTTTAGTGGCTCTTTTTTTGCGGGGGGAGGCATCATTATTACAACTGTGCTCTGTGACTGGGAAGCTGGACCATTTCTACTTGCATCATTCTTCTTATCTGGTCAGCATAACGTAGGTCCTTAGTTAAGGGTCCCTAAACAACCAGTTGAAATGGTCCAACTTCCCAGGCACAGAGGGCTAGGTTTAAATAGTGCAACAAAGTTTTCTCACAATTCCCATAATTGAATAAAATTTTCTCACAAGGCAGAAATTGGACTGGATCCATTATTAAATTGAAAGAGAACTGAGCTAGCTCCAGAATTGAGTCATGAGATAGAATTAGTGTGGTTCACCCAATTCACCCAATACCCTCAATTGGACAACAAAATGGGACATCATAGTACTTGTGTACAAAAATTTTGTCTCTTCCTCCACCTTAGATCCTCCACCTTTGTGTGTAGGAGGTGAGTAACATTTCATCACAGATTTTCTGGAACATGGTTCATCATTACATCAATCAGAGTTCTTAAGTCTTAGAAAATCGTTTGTTTTCTTGCAATATTGTTGTCCTTATGTAAATTGTTCTGGTTCTGTTTATTTCACTCTGTATCAGTTCATACTATCCAGGGTCCTCTGTAGTCTTTTTTTTTTCATCATTTTTTATAGCCTATTAACATTTCATTCATATAAAATAGTTTGTTCAGCCATTCTTTAGTTGGTGGCTATCCTCTTATATTCTGGAATTATCCTTGGTATTAACCTCTCACCTCTCCTCTCCTCTCTTCAACTTATTTCCCTATTGAAGTGGATAACTTTCTACACGAAACTGTCTACGTGCAAGTGTTCAACTTTCCTTTGTCAATTTTAGATAAGATTGAAGTTCATCTGATGCCTACTTCCCTTACCCCAGTCTCTATATTTTTATATACTTCTCAAGTGTTCAAATTGTTAGAAATAGCAAGTTGTGTCTCCTTCCTCCTTTCTGCACTAGCATATTCCTTTTACTCTTCTCTCTCTTCTTAAAATCCTCAGAACAGAGTTGGTCCACCTGCCAGACCCCTTTTTTTCTTATTTAATTCCCTTCAGTGTTCTTTGAGGACATTAAGGTTCTGAAAAGATTTCTTCCCTTTTATTGTAGTTAGTCCTGAAACATTATACAGCTCCTTCCAGTTGTTCAAGTAAATTTACTTTTCTAGTTTGCAGTGGACATTTGTGGTTGTGTTTAAATATCAGATTTCATACTCGTCTCTAGTCTTGTCAAAAATGCTTGAAATTCCTTCATGTTGTCTCTGACTCTAGACGATCTAAATCTTTTATGTTTCTGAGATCTTGAAGGCTCATGAAGAAAATTGTGATTAGTTATTTGAGGACTGGGGTTTCAGTTTGGAAACCCTATAATATATTGGTAATCTAAAGTCTTAGAAAGTTACCTTAAGGGACTGATAGGTTAAGGAATTTAATTGTCACACAATTAGCTTATGTCGGAGGCAGGACTTGAGCACCTAGTCTTTCTAGCTCCAAGGCCAGTCCTTTCCTATATAAAGAGAAACCTTTACTGGTGTTACTTTTCCCATTTTCCAGACAAGTAAACCAACTTGTCCATGATCACATAATTAATAAGTGTTAGGTGTTAGATTTAAACTCAAGATTTCCTCATTCAAATTCCACCATAATATGTACTGTGCACAAAGCAGTGAGAAGAATGAGTCAGACTCATGATATAGTACACCATTTAGCTATTCAAGTTAGTCATTGTTTGGACTCCTGTGGTTCTGAGTGAGTGTAACTATCAAAGTTTCTGTTTGGGCCAGAAAACCTGAGGGTCTTCCCCTCCCAGATTGATTTTTTTTTTTGGACTAGGTTTGAAAGAGGCCACTTTTTGCATCATTTCTTACCTAGCCTTAATCATTGAATGGACTTGCCTCAGTCAAACTAAGACCTGGGAAAGACTTTAACTTAAAAAGGCTTTGCAAAGTCTCTACTCCATCCACGACTATCTCCAGTCCTCAGAATCCTTATCTTTCCACTGGACCCAGAGGCTGGTGACTTTGCACAGCTCTCCCTCACTTAAATCCAATTCATAGGCAAGTCATGGTATCACCTTCCTGATGTCATGGTCCTCTTGAAGAATGAAGGACAAACAGCAACATGTACAGTATAGCAGTTTTTTGTTTTTTTATGCTATCCATTTAAAGTGCCATTTGAACTTTTCTTATGGAATCATATATTTAGAGTTTGAAGGGACCTTAGAAGCTATTGATTTCCACACCACAAATTAAGGAAACAGACCCAGATAGATTATATCTTTCCTGTGGGTGCAGAGGTAGTAACAAGTAATAGAGCTAGGATTTGGACCAAAGTCCAATCCAGTGTTCTTTGCATTACACCACATTGATGATGATAGTAGTATGTCATAAGTTTAGGATATTTCTAAATGAACTTTATTGTTTTATGACTGAATATAAATTTGAATTTTTTTGTCAATCTTTTATAGTATTCCTGAGAAAAAATGGAAAGGAGAATCTGTCACCATTCATAACAGGTAAGGGAACTTTTTTGTTTTAAAAAATATTTTTTAAGATTTTTGTTTTAAAATTGTTTTAAAATCTTCCATTCAGACATGATTTATTGCATGATTGTTGACTTAATTTTTTTTAAAACTTGGGAGAACAGGAATTGAAATTTAGTGGCACTATTAGAAGTGAATTGTAACTTCTGGTATGGTAGTAGAGTTGAGTACATATGAATAAGCCCACTTTCTGTTGTGCCACCAGAAAACAATAAATACACCTGGAAAAAGAGTAATGATTTTTTTAAAAAACAGAAGAAAGAAAAGAAACCCTCACAGGAAAAACTACAAAGATGAGCAAACAAAATGAAAGGGCCCACTGCAGTGAATACTATTAAGTAATAGTGAATAGAAATCTCCATAAGGAACATCATCCTCATCATCATAAGTATATAGAGCTTTTATATAATCTTAAGTTATATTTATATTATATCATAAATATGTTTATATAATATAATTAAATATATAACAATTATATAGCATTTACTGTGCAGTAGCTGTATATTTAAAATAGAGTGGACACAGGAACCTTCAGGCTGGCTTATAATCACAATGAGATTTAAAAAAATATAGGAAGATCTGGCATTCCTAACATTGGAATTATAAGCTAATACTAGAAGAATTAAGAAAGATGAATTTGACAATGGATAGAGTAGAACACAGTGGAAAACTTAATTGAAGCTAAGTACTCTGAGGACTATAGAGAGGCTCGATACTAGGAAAAATTAAGAAAAATAGAGTTGGATTTTTTAAAAGTCAAAACAGAAAGACCTTAGATTTCTATAAATCAAAACAAATGAGCTTGGTGAAACAGTTTAAGAATTATTGGTGTCTGTGTGGTTCTCCAGCTGAACTCCGGGGAGATATGAGAGCTGGGAGCAACAGTGGTGGGGGAGAGGGGGGAAGAAGAAGGCTAGAGCCAGCACCAGCACCACAGAGATGGGGAACATGGCCACTTCCAAGAAGGTTAGTGAACTGGAATGCATGAAAGAGTTTCTAGATAAAGCCAAAGAAGAATTCCTCAAGAAACAGGAAATACTTAAGCAAAGTACAGTCTAGCTGGTTCCTTTGGTTGAGAGATATTTATAAAGGACAAGGAATCAGGGAACCATTTTGCCTTGAAAATCCTTGATAAACAGTAGGTGGTAAAACTGAAACAAATCAAGAATAGCCTGAATCAGAAGCATATCCTGCAGGCTGCTAATTTCCCATTCTTCATCCAACTAGCATTTTCTTTTAGGGACAACACAAACCTATATGTGTGATGGCATATGTACCATGTGGGAAAATGTTCTTACACCTACGATGGATCAGAAGGTTCATGGAGCCCCATGCTTGTTTTTATGCGGTTTAGATTTTTCTGACCTTTGAGTATCTTTACTCACTGGACCTGATCCACCAAGACCTGAAGCCTGAAAAGCTTTTCATTCAGTAGGTCTACATCCAGGTGAAAGACTTTGGTTTTGCCAAATGTGTAAAAGGCTGAACCTGGACCTTATGTGGGACTCCCCAAGTCCTTGACTCCTGAGATCATTCTTAGCAAGGGTTACAACAAGTACCCTAAGTGTCCTAATCTATGAGATAGCAACAGGGTTTTTGTTTCCACATCTCCTTTCTCCTTCTTTGTTGACTAGCCCATCTAGATATATGAAAAGATTGTCTCTGGGAAAGTATGATTCCCTTCTCATTTTGACTCGTACTCAAAAGACCTGCTTCAGCATCTGCTCCATGTGGACCTCGTCAGAGTGTTATAAGAACCTCAAGAATGATATCCATACCAGCACCACCACCAACCAGATCACCATTTACCAGAGAAAGATGGAAGCTCCTTTTATGCCAAAATACAAAGACTCAGGAGACACAGGTAATTTTAAGGATTCCAAGGAGAAGATCTGGAACTTTATGGATGAGAAGTACACCAGGGAGTGTGCTGAGTTTAATGGTGTTGCTGTGTTCTAGTGATTTTCTTTGGGGGTGGAGGGAAGTGTGGATTAAACAACCTGAGGGCCCTAGAGTTCCTTGCAAATTATTTTTCCCTTAGAGGATCAGAAAGAGGAGATCTTTACTGGGTGGGGGAAGGAGGAGTCATATATTATATGGTGGTTCTCCCTCCCCATCCCTATCCCCCAGTGGTTTCTCCTCACTGTCTCACTCCAGTTGATAGATCCAACAACTGAGTTTCCAACATTCTTTGCCTAATTCCATGCAAATTTTAAATTAGTTTTCTAGCTCCTGTTTATCTTCCAAGGGGACAGGTAGAGGAATTGGGCTGCAAGGATTGTAGAAGCAGCAAGGGGGATGGGGGGGGAGGCAGGGAGGCAGGTTGCAGCTCAGGCACAGAGGCCTCTCCTAGAACCCCATTCCCCTCAAGCAAAGGCCAATCCACCCCCCCCCCCCCCGCACCCCACCCCCCACCCCTTCCTGCCCCTTCCTCCAACACTTCAGTAGAGCTCCCTGGGAAGGACCCCTGTATGGTGATGGACCGAAGGTTAGGCTCCACAGCAGCTGTAGCAGCCCCACCACCTGGAGTGTGTCATCTCTGGAATGAGTCCAGCCTATGAGAAGAGGAGGGCCAGGGAAGGAAGTCACAAAGCCTTCAGCCAGAGACAGGCCCCATCACCTTCTCATATTGGAGCTCAAAATTGATGGTGTTGGCACTGGACCCTACAGGACAATGGCTGCTGTCCAACTAGAACCTGAACTGTCCCCTGAGGTTCTCCATGATGGCAGCTACAAAGTACCTAGTGCTAGACTGTGTCTCACCCCCAGTTTTATTAGGGAGATGGAAGTACCTGAAGGCATCTGGGACATCTGTATGGAGTTCAGCCTGGGGCAACCTCTTTGATTGAGAGACTTTGACCAGGGCTTTCTTCCCTGGTTAGCCCTTTCCGGATGCCTACTGTCCCCAGAATGGCTGATTGTAAGCACAGTATTGGCACAGGGCTGTACAGGACAAGGCCTGCTGTGCATCAAGAACCTGAACTGTCCCCTGATGTCCCCATGATGCCAGTTTCAAAGTAGCTGAATCCTGGATTGTTCCAACTCCCCCTAACATCAGGAACCTAAAGTGACTCTTCCAATCTGTGGCAGGAGTCCTGACCCCAACCTGGGCTGGCATCATGGGCCATCCTACATAACCTTGAACAGGCTTTGACCAGGGCCTTCTTCACTGGTTAGCCCTTTCCAGATGCCTGCTGTGCCCAGGATGACTGATGGTAAGCATGGGACCCTACAGGACAGTGGCTACTGGCCACCTGGAACCTGAACTGTCCTGTGAAGTTTCCATGATGGCAGTTACAAAGTACATAGTGCTAGACTGTTCCTCATCCCCCCAGTTTCACTAAGGAAATGGAAGCTTTCCTCCTTTCTTTTGGCTGCTTTCACAGCCCAACTCCTTCCTTATATCTCCTGTGAACCCTCTGAAAATGAAAGATGGAAATAAAGCATTCCTCCCTCAAAAAAAAAAATTAGTTTTCTGGCCCAAACAGACAACCTTCCCTCCATGCCCCCCCCCCAATACACACATGCACACACACACACACACACACACACTCACCACCAAACAGAAATCCAGCTTTTTTTCACCCCACCCACTCCTCTTGGAGTGGGAAAACACAAGTAAAGGATTACTTTCTACACAACACCTTCAAGTTGGTGCTGGAAGACTTTAGTTCAGGCCCCTGCTTATTTTGCTCCTTGTTGATCCCAGAGGAACCAAGTGATTGGGACAGAGGAACTCAGGGGTCCCAAGTTGGGAAAATCTCCAATTCCCAAAACTACATAGGTGCCCATTTTTTGTCCTTTTCCTGGCTTCACCCTAGAACCTGAAAACCTTATCTAGGGACAAAAGGACAGACAAAACAGTTTCCCACAAGGAGTGATGCCTGGGAAGATCTTTTATTTAAATTGTCATGGTTTCTTTATATTTTTTTTAAAAATATAATATTATTGAAGTTATGCTTGTCTTCCCTCCTAACTCTCCTTCCTGTTTTACCTAGCTGACCCAAATATATTATGATGAGTTTGGATCTGCCTAGGTCAGAGGTTACCTAGCTGATGGTTTTGAGCTGGGGATGAGGATTTCTTGCTACAGATCTCAACCAAAGAGTTGTGGGAATACTTGTGGGATCCAAAGAATTGTGGGAATACTTGTGGGATCCCCTTTAGGGGTATCCTACCAAGTTTGAAAGAGCCCTGACCACTTTTAGCACTGCCCTACTCCCAATTGGTCTCCCTTCCCATGATCAGCTTTCCTACCTCCGTATCTTCCCTGCTTCCCAGTTTTTGCCCACCTAGGACGTTAGGACACTGGAAAAAAACATTTCCAATCCCATTCAAGCAGCTTGGTTTGTGATCTATGCCAAAGAAGGCTTCCCAGAAACCCCTGGGGCACACTTCCTTCTTTTTAGCCATTCTTATCTATAGATTGTTAATGTACAGCCACTAACTTCCCATTCTATCTGGATGTCACTCCCCAGAATCAAGTTGGAGGATGTGGCCCATCCTGAGTGAAGAAAAGGGAACTGAAAGGAAACAGGAACTGCCACAGTTTCAAGGTGGAGAGCTTCCTTTTGCCCTGAGAATGCCAGTGTTTATTTACCTGATAACCTCACCACCATTTTCCATCCCTAGAAGTACCCTTCATCTGACTTGACTGACAGCTACCCATCACTCCTCCCACTGCCCCTCAACCTTCTCAGAAGTAGCTCAAATGGAGAACAATCTACTTCTCTCCACCCCCTTTCCCTTTTTTCTTCCTCTCTCAGTTTTTCCCTATCCCTGCAGAAATTCATAGACCTAGAGTAGCCGTGGGTATGTTGAGGGGAGGGCAGGAGTAACCTGGGAGTTTAAATCTATGTGATTTGAAGAAATTTGTTTCATGGAAGTTATTTCCCCTTTAAGGGCGTGCTTTGTTGTAAGCATATTTGAAACCTACTACCAACAAAATTTTGTTAAATTAAAAAAAAAATTGGTGGCTTAGGAAAAACACAAAGGAACAAAGAATCTGAATTCCATGTTAAAAAAAAAAAAATTAAAAAACTGCTCAGGAGTATTGAAAAAAAGTAAAAATTTCTTTTGGATTTCTTATAGCTTCATGCTACCATGAACTGAAAGGCATTTATAAAACACTGACTGTGGGCTGGCCGCTTGTGCTAGGGAATACAAAGACAAAAAATAAAATTGCCCCCACATTCCCCTGGGAAAGAAAACATACCTATAAATGCAAATACATAGAGAATAATACATAGAGGATAGGTAAGAAAGCAGGAAGGAAATAAGCATTTACTAAGAACCTAGTAGTGCCAGCGCCATGCCAGGAAACTGAACCGCTTCCATCTGAACTGTCTTAGGAAGATTCTGAGGATCACCTGGCAGGATAAGTTACCAGACACTGAAGTCCTTGCTTGAGCTGAACTGCCAAGCATTCAAACTGTGCTGCAGAGAGCGCAACTCTGATGGGCTGGCCACGTTGTTCGAATGCAAACTGGACTATTGCCAAAAAGACTTTTTATGGAGAACTCACATGGGGCAGGTGATCACATGGTGGTCAGAAGAAGCGATACAAGGACACTCTCAAGGTCTCTCAAGAACTTTGGGTTTGACTGTGCAACATGGGAGACACTGGCACAGAACCGCTCAAAATGGCGTGCCCACATCAGAAAGGGTGCTGTGCTCTTTGAGCAAAGCAGAATTGAGACAGCACAAAGTAAATGTAGGAGGCACAAATTTGGCATATCCACCCCAAATATGTGCATAATAGATCATTGAATCCTCACAATAACCCATGCTATTATTATTCCATTTTACAATTAAGGAAACTGAGGCAGATAGAAATTAAGTGATTTGTCCAAGATTGCATGGCAAATGAGTGTCAGAGGCCATATTTGAACTCAAGTCTTCCAGCACCATGTTGAGCGTATTGATACTAAAAGATAGAAGGTATTAGACCATAATCCTTTATTTGTGTTTTGAAGGAAGTGAGGAATTCACCGAGGTGGTGAGAAATAGATGTATTCCAGGCAAGGGAGACAACCAGTATAAAGGCACAAAGATGAAAAACATACTTCTGTGAGTAAGAAACAGAGAGAAAGCCGGTTTGGTTAGACTGAAGAGTAGAGAAAGGAGAGCAATATATGCTGAGGCTAGAAAGACAGAGTCAACTTCTGAAGAGCTTTAAAAGACAGATAAAGTTCTTTAGTCCTAAAGACAATAGGGAGTCCCCTAGAGTTTATTGAGTAGAGGAATGAAATTGTCAGAAGTGTATTTAAAGAACAGGCAAGAAGTGATGAGTGTCTGAACTATGTGTATGGTTATATGAGTATAGAGAATTACTCTGGTACAAAAGATGTTGTGGAAGTAGAAATAACAAGATTTGCCAACTGATTAGATTTCTAAGATTGAGGATCATGGATAATTCTGAAGTTATAAATCTAGTAGACCGGAAGAATGATGGTACCCTTTACAGAAATAGGGAAGTTTGAAAAAGGGGTAGGTTTGGGGATAGGGAAAGATGAATTCTGTATTGGTCTTGTGTTGGAAATGCCTGTAGGACATCCAGTTTGAAATGTTCAGTGAGCAGTTTATGATGCTGGATTGGAACTTAGATGAAAGATGGAGGAAGGATATGAGTCATTTGCTTAGAGATGGCACTTAAATTCCTGGATGTTGAAGAGGTCCCTCAGAAAAGAGAGAAGTGGGTCTGTGATACAGTTTTAATACTCTCAAAGGTAGGAGGCACAATCTGGTTGATCTTGCAAAGTAGTCAGATAGGTAGGAAATTAGGAAAACCCCACAGAGGGAAGATGATCTAAGAGCAGGTAGTCAACAGTCAAATACAGCTGATAGATTGAGAAGGATAAAAACAAAGAAAATAACATCATAGTAACTGGAGAAAACAATTTTAGTTGTAAAGAGATTGAAAATTACACTGAAAAAAGTTTAGGAAGGAATGACAAAAGGGTAAGTAAAGGCAACAAACATAGGCCAGTTTTTTTTTCTAAGAATTTGGCTAAAAAAGAAGGGGACTTATGGTAAACATTAGTGAGGGTTTTTAAGTATGAGGGAGACTTGAGTCTGTTTGAAGGCGGAGAAGAAGGAACCAATAAATCGAGAAAGTTGAAAATTAGATCAAGGGAAAGGTGAATGAGATTTCAGTCTTCTAGAGAAGACTCACCAATGATCCAATCAAGGCACAAGTTGGCCTTGGGTGATGAGGACAGACATTGTCAGATAAGCAGTGAATCTAATTTTGAAAATAAAGAAGAGAACTAAATTCCCAGTATCAGATATGAAGAGGAATTCACCACAAAGGAAGTTGATATAAAGGAAACTATCAAAAAATATTTGGGGCAATTAGAAGCCAAACTAGCTGATAACCCTAGATGAAATGACCGAATATTTAATTATTGAAACAGTCTACGTTAATGGAATAAGAAATTCTAAGTAAATAAGTAAACAAATAGAACATGTGCTAACTGAACTCCCAGATGAAGAAAAAAGGACCAAATGGATTCATGCGTGAATTCTTTCCACAAAGAACTGCTAATTCTATTATTGCATAAAGTGTTTGTAGAAAAAGGAAAAAGGATTCTACCAAATTCTTGATGATCCAAATAATCAGAGAGAGATAAAAAAAAGAAAACTATATACCAGGGGTTCCTTACATTTTTTTTCCATCCTGGACCCTTTTTCTAGTATAGTGAAGCCTATAGATCTCTTCTCAGAATGTTTTTAAATACATAGAATTGTGAAGGAAGGCAATTATATTTAAATAGTTATCAAAATAATTTTTTTGAAAGTATACAGATCTCAGGATAAGAACACCTGCTTTGGAACAATATCTCTAATGAATATCAATACAAAAACATTAAATCAAATATTTACAAAGAGCTACAAGATATATAAAAGATGATGCACTTCAAGGGGGTTAGATTCCTATCAGAATTACTATAAGAAAAATGGACTATATTAATGACAAAAAATTTAAAATTACATGATAAAATCAATAAATGCAAAAAAAAAGTTTTTGACAAAATATTATTCATTTCTTGCATGCTAATAGATGGACCTTTTCTTAATATGGTTTATTTAAAACCAAGGGCCATCATTATATATGACAGTGAATGTAGAATCCTTTCCAGTAGGATTATTTGATATAGTGCTAGAAATGTTAAGACAAGAAAAAGGAGTTGGAATAAGCATGGTCAGAGAGAAAACAAATATTTTTGTAGGTCATATGATATTTTTGATAACCCAAAAGTTCAGCTAAATGTAACTGCTGAAGTAAGATATAAAATAAACCCATATAAATTATAAAATTGCAGAAAAAGAAGTTTCATTCAAAATACCTATACAAAGTATAATATATTTGGAATTCTGCCTTCAAAACACACATAGGAATTATTTTATTTTAACTATAAAACACTACAGAAATGCAGACAAGAAATATTATGTAATTGTTCATACCCTTTGATAGTTTATAAGGAGGTTATTGAAAAAGGGAAAATATATCAACATTATATTTTGTAAAGCAAAAAAAGGGAGGGGGGCTGTGTACTTAGTGACTCAGGAATTACCAAAGAAATTCTCCATAATTAAGAAATGATGAATATGAAGAATTCAAATAAATATGGGAAGACATATAAAATGATAGAGTGAGTAAAACCAAAAGAGCAGTATACATAATTATTACTGTGTAATAAATCAGAACAACTTTAAATAGCAACAAAAAAGATCTCAAAAACATTAGGCTATGATAGTATTCATTTTTAAAGTAAACAACTGCCCTGATTATTTGGCAAGTGAAGAGTACCAGAGTTTAAAGTTGTAGCACAATCAGTTTCACTCTTTTTACTTAACTATTTTCAGAAATTAATTTGGGAATACACTGAGCTTTGTATGATATGTTGAAATAATACTTAATAGTTAAATAAAAAGAATAATGCGTAAGCCAATTTTCTAATTTGACATAACTACAAATCCTTCTAAAAGAGTACAGCTTTGAAACTGTGTTTTGTCTGGTTTGAGCACTTAGTTATAATTTCCCTGTAAGTTACAAGTCCCAATATCGTTTCAGTAAAAACAATTAGGTAAATAAATGTTTTCCTTTTACAGATGGCTTCAAATACCTAATCTGGTTGCTAAATGGCTGTCAAAGCCAAGCGGTCACATTGATTTGCTTAATATTCTAGAATATTTTGTTCTTTTTCCTTTTGGTATAGTCCTGGAATTTTCTGTACTGGAAGAATTCCCTTCCTGGACTTCATCACACTAATAAAATGCAATTTTTATTATAGTGGGCAGTGTTCAGCCTGTGGAAGAATGTTAGAGCCTAATCACCTGAACTCAGAAGAGTATGAATTTCTTAAGGAGAGAGTCCTGAAAGATGTGCTTGATGGAGGTGACCAATACAGAAAAACAACACCCAAGGTGAGCCCAGTCAGTTGCTTTTTTAGAGAATTAGCATTATTTTATAGACTGACAAGATATAACAATTTTCTGTTTTGGACCTTTTACTTATGGGCAAAAGTATACTTTTTAGTGGAAAGATAGCTTTCTGTTCTTGTCCTGAGTGTTTCTAGAAAAATGTGTTCTATGTTACCTTTTTAGTTGTCTTTCAGTTATTAAAATTAAGAAATCTAAAGATACCTCTTAGAATTTTAAAACAGGTTTTATTCATGTTAAAAAATAAAGTTGTCTTAAAGTCTCTATTGCCTCTACTTCATGGCTTTAAGTTGCTTATGGAGATAGATTTAAGAGATAAATATCCTTATTTATGAAAGTGAAAAAGGACTTGGGCTTACCAATTGACTTGTTTTAAAGCTTAAAGTGAAAATTTGAAGGGAAAAAGATTTTGTCTTATATACTATGGCCAGTGGCCTCCTGTATCTCTTCTCAATAAGAATAATGATCACAAACATTTATGTAACTCTTAACTATGTGACAGGCATTCTAAGTTCTTTATAATTATTATTTCACTTGAGCTTCACAACAACCCTAGGAGGTAGGTACTATTATTTTCCTCATTTTACAGATGAGGAAACTGAGGCAAACAGTGATTAAGTAATTTGTCCCTGGTCATACAGCTAGTAGTGTCTATGGCCAGGTTTGAACTTGGATCTTCCTGATTCCAGGCCCCACTCTCTATCCACTGCACTACCTAACTGCCTGTCTACCTAAGGATCTAGAAATTAGGTCTTGTAACATTTTATGGGTACCATCTTTCTACGTGATCATCTCCCTCTGTAATCATATATTTGATACCTTTTACTACACTTCTTACATGTCATTGCTGATAACATCCAACAGCTTATACCTGGTATAAATTCCACATTTGATCATAATGAATGATTTCTTGGATAAATTGCAATAGTCAGACAGGATTTTGTTTAAAATTTTTGAGTCAATGTCCATTAATGATGGTGGCCTATATTTGGCTTTCAGTGTCTTGTCTTTCCTTGGTGTAGGTATTAGGATTATATTTGTCTCATAAAAGGATTCTGGTAGAGTACTTACTCAATTTTGAGAATAATTTGTGAAGTTTGTTCTTTAAAATTTGACGGAGTTTTCCCTTGAATCCATCAGGAACAAGACTTTTTTTCTTTGGTGTGCCTTTACAGCTAAATGATTCTTTTTCTGAGATTGAGTTATTTAAGTTCTCTTTCTGGTCTTTTTATAGTTTGGATAATATATATATTTTTAAGCAATTCCTCTTGTTTCTTTTGTGTTCGCAGTTTTGTTATCATATTACAGGATAATACACTCTCATCGTTCTTTGGATTTCTTCTGGTTTTTCTGTAGTGTCTTGCTCAGTTGCTATTTTATTTATTTTATTTTCTACTCTTTTAAATCAGATTTGCTAAAGGTTTCATTGGTCTTTCAAAGTACCAGCTCTCAGTTTTACTTATCATTTATATGAGGGTGATATTTTGTTTCCAATTTATCTATTTCCCCTCTCATTTTTAAATCTCTCTTCTTTTGTGGATATTTTAGGTTTAATTTTTGGTTTTGTAATTTTTGTAAATGCATATTCAGTTCATTTATTCTCTTCCTGTATATTAATTATATTTTAAGGATATTAGCTGCATCTCATAAATTTTGTTATGTTCTTTCATTATTATCATTTTCTTTTAAATAGTTACTCGTTGTTTCTGTGATTTGTTCTTTGACCCACTCATTTAAGATTTCATTGTTAAGTCTCCATTTGGGTCTGATTCTTTTGTTTGTTGTCCCTGAACCATAAAGGATGAATTAAGTATTTCTCCCTTTTTCATAGAAGCTAAAGGATTTTAATTCAGAAAAATATTAACCTAACTTATAACTCCAAATATGAATATATTTAGCAATCCAGTAAAATGAAAAAGAATGGCATTGGATAAGAAAGCAAAACTCCACAATATGTTGCTTACAAGGAACACATCTAAAGAGCAGAGATGTACACAGAATAAAAATTAAAGGCCTAACACAAAATTTGTTAGGGCAGATAGATGGCAGATTGCATAAAATGCTGAACCTGGAGTCAGGAAGACTCATCTTCTCAAATTCAGAAATGGCTTCAGATGCTTACTACCTATGTGACCCTGGGCAAGTCACTTAACCTTATTTGCTTCAGTTTCCTCATCTGTAAAATGAGCTGGAGAAGGAAATGGCAAACCACTCCAGTATCTTTGCCAAGAAAACCCCAAATGTGGTCATGAGTTGGACATGACTAAAACAATAGAACAGCCACAAAATTTACAATAAGTTAAGTGAATCCAAAAAGGTAAGAGTTGAAATCATGTTATCAGACAAAAGAGAAAAAAAAACCCTAAAAGATAATGAAGAAAATGGCATTATGCTAAAAAGAATCATAGATATTAAACTTCCATATTTCAAATGCCTAACATCTCAATCCCTAACTGAAAATTTAACTGAATTACAAGAAGACAGTTAAAAGTAGTGAATAGTAGCTAACATTTATGTAACCTTATTATGATAGGCATTGTGCTAAGAATCTTACAGTTATTATCTCATTTGATCCTCACAAAATCCCTGAGAGGGAGGTGCTATTATTATTCCAATTTTACAGATGAGGAAACTGAGGCAAACAGTTCATATGACTTGCCCAGAGTCATAAGAGCTAGTAGATATCTGAGGCTGAATTTGAACTCAGGTCTTTGTGATTCCAGGCTTGGGTGCTTTTGAACAAATCTAAAAGGGAGATAAACAAGTGGGTAAAAAAAAAAACCAGAATTGAGCAACTTAACTGAAGAAACTAGAGATAAAAAACTTATAGTATCTTCTAAACAGAACACCAAAAAAATATATGTATTCTCAGCCCCACATGGATATTTTGCAAAAATTGTAATAAGGCACAGAAATATTGAAAATAAATATAAAATAAATAATAGGTTAGTAAACATATCTTTTTACAAACTGTAACTCAATAAAAAGAAAAGACACAGACCCAATTGAACACTGAACAATGGAATCTTAATTAGCGAGTAGGTCAAAAAGAAAAATTATAGAAACAAGGAAATCCTTGTTCCTTACATTGTCCCCTTCCCTCCCCCCAAAAAATCCATATATTTGGAAAGCTAGGTGATGTCATTAGTTATATTGTTTTTCTGATTCTGTTTACTTTGTGTCAGTTCACGTAAGTCTGTGCTTCTCTGTAGTCATCATATTCTTCCTTTATTAGAGTAATGCTCTATTACCTTCATCTACTTAATTAGCCATTCCCAGTCAATCAACATTTACATATTTCCAGTTAATTGCTATAACCAAAAATACTACTATGAATATTTTGGTATATATGGAACTTTTAAAATTTATTTTTGGGTCTTTGATGCCTCAAGTGTGTGAGCCTGGCATTGACATGTCTGAGATAAAAGATGACCGTGTTAGTCACTTTCTTCACATTATTTCATATTGTTTTCCATAGTAGTTGGACTAATTCATAATTGTACCAACAGTGCATTAATGTGTCTGCCTTACCATTGTTACTAATAAAACCTAGCAGTAAAATAGAGTAATTCCATTTAAATTAACTATAGAATATATAAAATACTTGTGAGTCTACCTAACAAGATACACACAGGAATGATAATAATATAACTACACATTTACAGAAATGAAGACCAACTCAAATAAGTGAAAAAAATGCTTATTGCTTATGTTTTAAGGCACAAATTTTAAAAATCTATATGTAGCCTCTGGATATGATTTGAAACTTTAGAACTTAAATCTAATTTTTAACTGTTATATTTTAGAAGATCCAGAATTTCTACTAGAAATATTTCCATTGTAATAGGTTATATATGCAAGACACAATAGTCAATGGCTATAGTAATCTACTGTTTGATAAATCCAAAGACTTCAGCTTCTGGGATAAGAACTCACTATTTGACAAAAATTTCTGGGAAAACTGAAAAATAGTATGGCAGAAACTAGGCATAGACCAACATCTTGCACTCTATACCAAGATAAAGTCAAACTGTGTACATGAGTTAGATATAAAGGGTACAACAGGGAATAGTTTACCTGTCATATCTGTGGAGAAGGGAAGAATTTATGACCAAACAAGAGATAGAGAGCATTATGAAGTACAAAATGGATGATTTTGATTACATTAAATTGAAAAGTTTTTGCACAAACAAAACCAGTGCAGCCAGGATTAGAAGGGAAGCAGAAAGCTGGAAAACAATTTACATCCAGTGTCTCTGATAAAGGCCTCATTTCTAAAATATATGGGAACTGAGTCAAATCTATAAGAATACAAGATATTCCCCAATTGATAAATGGTCAAAGGATATGAACAGGCAGTTTTCAGATGAAGAAATTTAAGCTATCTATAGTCATATAAAAAATGCTCTAAATATTTAAAGCAGCTCTTTTTTGTGGTGGCCACAAATTGGAAATTGAAGGGATGTGAATCAGTTGGGGAATGGCTGAACAAGTTGTGGTATATAAATGTAATGAAATAACTTTTGTGCTGTAAGAAATGATGAGCAGGCAGACTTCAGAAAAAGTTGGAAAGATTTATATGAACTGATGCTGAGTGAGGGGAGTAGAACCAAGAGAACATTGTACATAGTAATAGCCGCACTGTGCAATCGCTAACTTTCATAGATTTGGCTATTCTCAGCAGTGAAGCTCCAAAAGACTCATAATGGAAAGTACTATCCACATCCAGAGAAAGAACTATGGAGTCTGAATGCAGATTGAAGCGTACTATTTGTTCTCTCTTTGTTGTTGTTTTGTTTTATTTCTTTCTTGTGGTTCCTCCCATTGGTCCTAATTCTTCTTTAAAACATGACTAATGCAAAAATGTTTAATATGAATGTATATGTAGAGCCTATATCTGATTGCACACCATCTTGGGGAGAGGGAAAAAGAAGTAGGGAGAGAAAATTTAAAACTCAAAAGCTTATGGAAGTGAATGTTGAAAGCTAAAAAAAAAAGAAATATTTCCATTCTAATTTGAACTTGATTTATGACAGCTCTCTACCTATTCCTCCTCCAACTTGGAAGCTGACCTAACTTGTCCTGGTCTGGAATTGTTTGCCCCTTCTTTTTGTTGATTCTGCCACTCCAGAATTCAATTTGAAGCATTATTTTAAAGCTGTTTTGAGGGGAATTTGGGAGAGCTCAAGTGAGTCCCTGCCTTTACTTTGCCATCTTGGCTCCATCTTTCCACTTTATACATTTCTAATATTGATTTTTAAACAGATCATTCCCCAAAGATGGGGTCCACATGCCAACCCTAAAACTAATCTAATAATGAGAGGTTAAATCATTTTAAAGGCATAGTTTCTTTTGAGTGAAATAATGTTTTTTTAGAATAGAAAAGGAACAAACAGTTTTAATTCAGTGTCCACAAAGCACCTTAAAATGTGTTTAATTTTAATTTTCAAAAAAAGCCTTTTACTAGGCTTAATTTTATTGCTAACAGTTATCCCCTGGAGTTTATGAAGGATTCCATATTTTACCCCTGGGGATTCAAAAAGTCAGATAGATTTGCATCTTGAGGCTGCTTGTCTTTCATTTTGGAATTGTAGCTTAAGTATTTCTTAACTCATTGTGCAGTTTGCATTCTTATAGGCATATCTTTAAAATAACTAAAATCTCACCTTCTATGAGAAGCCTTTCCCAACCCCTCTTACTTCTAGTTCCTTCCCTCCATTAGTTATTTTCTACTTATCCCGTATATAGCTTGGTTTATGTATATTTGTTTGCATGTCGTCTTCCCCATTAGGTTATAAGCTTCCTGAAGATAGGGGCATCTATCACCTTACATGTTTGTCTTAATATTTTGTCTAATCATTTCATTCTTTAGAGGATATTATCTGTATATTATATTCATTTATTTGGCCATGAATATAGGTTAAATTTGTAAGCTATTCATTCTTGCATCCTATTATAGTAATTCAGAGATGTTCTAATTTCCATCAATTGTTTAATAGATTTAGCATTGTACTTACAGAACTCATTTGCTATAAAAGAAAAAGAGGGACAATGTCATATATCTTAACAGAAGGAAAGGACTTCCTTATCTCTGTTTGAGTTGAGGAATGAGCCATTATTTGACAGCCAATCATGTAGGCACTAGGTGCTGAAAGTAGGGCTTAGGAATAATCAAGTGGAGAATTTGCTTTTTCAGAAAGGAAATAGCACATTTGGGAAATAGGAGTAGGAAGATCCTACCTAGGTTGTGTCCAAGGTCATCTCGAAAACCTTTCCAGGCATCCACCTTTCTCAGCCTGCAACATGCCAAATGGCTTTATGATAACTTAGACAACTGTTCCTGTAATCAGAGCTTAAAACAATAGTAAATTGCAGTCCGAATCTTAAATAGTAAATAAATATTGACTGGTATCTTTCAGATAGGGCTATCTCAAATTTAATTGAGCTATTAATTACCAAATCAAGTTACATAAATTTTCCTGTCTTCTTAAAATACTTCCTCACACTCTCTAAACATACTTAAGCCATGTGAAATTGACACAAAGGTATCTAGAACAACTATCTAGGGACAAGAGGGCTTTGGATAACCCCATTTGTTCCCAAACCTTATTATCTGCCTCCCATATTTTCAATCAGGCCTTTATTTGTCCTTCCAAATCTCTTAATCCCGTTATTCACATTATTCCACTTTCCTTTACATTTTAACCATAAGACAAGATAGCTCATAAGTTACTACTTTTTACCAGCATAACTGTACTGGAATCCCATTCCACCTTAACCAAAGCAAAGAGGTTAATGGCTAACCTTACAGGTTGATGGATTTATGTCTTTGTTTCACAAGTTTGTTATTCTTCCCTAATTATATTCGCTCTGGAAGAATGACATACTTCAGGATTTGTCTTTTACATATGATAAGTTCAAACACAGATTTTTAACTCTTGCTTAGGCCATAGAATGACAACAAATTCAGATCAAAACAGCAAGATCTCTTTTGCTTTATAGTTCATTACATTAATTTAACAATGAATTACCTTGAAAATTTAGCAGGCCTTCTAAAAATCACACGAGATTTTTCAAAACGTTTCTTCTAAAAGTATTTCCCCTTCTTTAAAAACAGTTTCAAATTCATTCTGATGTTCACTAAACTTTTATGAAGAAGATTAGTTGGAAACTTTTAAAATGATAGATATCTCTTTCTTCTTAAAGCAAAAATAAATCTTTAAAATTGGGATTCGTTAAACTATATTGGTGTAAAGTAACACATTCACAAAGTACTATAACAAAACTAAATTCTTAGTTATTACAAAATTCCTAGATATTGCAAAGTTCCTTAGTCAAAAAGTATTTGTAAGGGAGAGAAGATTTAATTTCTATGAGCCAGAAGGACATATCCAATTAATTTAAGCCTTATCACAATAGCAGTTTTTCCTTAAATATGTCACTAGAAATTAAGTACATCCTGACATTTCACATAGATGGTCCACAAACCTTCAAATTAATATACATAAATATATCTTTGAGGTGAAACAGATTTGAAGATCACACCCCAGTTTTTTTCTGTAAGGATTCTCATTTGCTCAATAGGAATTCTACAACACAGAAACTTTTACAGAGTTTTATAAGAACTGTAAGTCAATGCATTTCTGAATCACCTTGCATGACATGTGGAAACTATAACTTTAAACCACCATATATTTTCATAATAGCCAAGATTTCAAATGGAAAAATCTGCTATCATAGTAAATATCTAAACATCTAATTTCACCACTTCCTTTTAAAAGTTCAATTCATTTACAACAAGATCCAAATTCAAATTGCTTTGACAACATTTCTGCCTCATAGTAGTCTCTCAAATTTGACAATGTAAGAGAAATTAGAAAATATAATACAATTTTAGAAATAACACAACAATAACTTCAGATGATATCATTTGCATTTCCAGAAATTATGGATCTTATTACTTTTGGTAATTAAAACCACTTCAGAGTTAAACATTACATTGGAGAGAAATAATAATAATATTGTATGTAACATATACCAGTCATGTTAAGGATTTTACAATCATTATATCATTTTGATCCCATAACAACAACCATTATTATTTTCCCTTTTACAAATCAGGAAGCGGGTCAAACAGAGATAAAATACATTTTTTTAGCAATTGGAACAGAGAAGTGTGAAGTCTACCAAAAACAGAGAGGCTGGTGTCCCAGTGGTGATAATTCTTATATGCAGGGCTTAGTGAATGTTCAACACAGCCCTAATCCATCCACCTATCGTTTGCCCCACATCTGTAGAATTTACTAAGCCTGGGGTGGTTTTCGGCTGCTGGGACAGGGTGTGCAGAATATATGGGACCTAGGTGACATTTCCAAGCTTTACCTAGAAGGGTGGGTTACAAGGTGCCTGCCAGTCTGGGAATTGCTGCCCCTCCCCTCCTTTTGCCAGTTGGGAAAGGGTGATTTAAGTTTTCCCTACACTTCTCCTGCATTCTTTTCTCTTAATTTGATCTGGGATGAGAGGGGTAAACTTGAACCCTGGTGGCTGTTAAAAATCCCCATTCTGAGATACTCTCTTAACCCTGGGAGGAAGTGGGTAATGCTAAGTGATCAGGTTTGGGAGGGGCTGTTTTAGCTAGGTGAGCTCCTGGGAGCTACTTATCTTCTTAGGAGTTTCTTTTCCAGTAATTTCAAATAAACAATTTCCAAACTTTTTAATAATTAATCTTACAATCTACAAAATCTACTAAGATGTTTTTAGCTAAGATGACCTAACTTTCCATTGTAATTCCAGGTTGGCCAGACTGGAAAAATAAGAAAAAGTCTTAGAGTTTTGTTTATTTCCCCCACTGTAGCCCTTAGAAGTCTCTGGCTGCCTACATTTTAAATTTTGTAAGATAACAGACTCATTCACAGCACACATGATATGGACAGGGACATACACTGACAGTCAAATGGACAGTTAACAACAGGACAAATACAAACAGCTCACAATTGACAACACAGAGGGGGGATTCAGAAGAGTGTTAGAAATCTCCGTCATGAATTGGTTATTATTATTCCGAGGAAAGGGGGTTGCAAGGATTCAAGACCTGACAGAATATGGGTGGATTCTGCAACCTTTGCTCAGAGCACCACTACAGTCCTTGGAGGTGGGGAGCCTTGGTGCCCCAAAGTTTTTGACTTTCCATAACCTTGAGACGGGGCCTATATTCAAGTTTCCAATGCCCTAGTTTCTTACAAAAGTGACATACCATGTGAGCTCACTTACCACGGTAGGGGTGGGCTGTGGGTTTGGTGTGGGAGCTTTCAAAGCTCTCTTTTTGCTTTAAGATCCTTCTCAACCTATGTTTCTAGTGTTTTGGCAAGCTGGAAGACCAGCTCAGCTGTAATCTGCAGGAAATCTTTAAGGGAAAGAGGAAAGGGAGGAATCAAGGAATAGTGTAGAGGAGGAGCAGAGTATGGAAGAGAAAGAGGGAATAGGGTTGTTGGGAAAGAGGGGAGAGTGGGGTGAGAGGGATTTAGCTAGAATGGAAGTGGTGCTGAAGCAACTTTGGGAGCCTTAAGGGAAAAGGCTCCTGCCTTTTGTTGTCCCTCAGCCATGTCAGCCAGGCCAAGATGAAACATTCTCACTGCTGCCTGGATGTTTTGTTGGCCTTTAAACTTAATTTGGTTTTAGGATAAAGTAACTTTGACTGGTCCAAAAGAGATCTATCGTGGTCATCATAATTTAGGGCTATCTTTAGTTAATTGACACTAGTGCTAGCAATACTTGTGTTAATTTTTCCCGAGATCAATCAGTACAGGGGTTCAGTACAGAGCGTTTGACCACAGACTTGATCCCTGCCCCCTGAGCTAGCTTTAAAGGAAAATTTTGGATTTCAGCCAAACTAGTGGGAGTCCTTTGGAAGCTGGGTATAGGAGGACTTACCTGACCCCATCAAGGTTTAAGACTTCAGGAAAAATGAATCCTGAGACTGCTAAGTCTTTTGGCTTTGGCCAGGTGGGGAGCTGCTCTCCAGGTGGGGAGCTGTTCATCAGTTCCAATCTGAGTCACAGCACCATAACTGTCAACCTGAAAGTTTGGTTAAAAAAGGCAAACAGGCTGAATGCATATGGTTTATTTCCTTAAAGCTAGTGGTTACATGACCATAGAGCCAGAAGGAAATTTCTGACTGAATATTACAGGAATGACCAGGCTTAAATCTGTTTTAGGACAATCCAAGGGTGTCTGTGTCCCTCGGATTTATGATCTCTATATGTGTTTAACTATTCCATGAGAAAGGAATTTTCTTAATAGAATGGGTTGTAAATACAATAAGATAACAGAGTTGACAAAGTTTCCATTGAAATTACAACCCAGGATATCTGTGTTTTCTTTATCATTAACATGCCATAACATAGTATATTTCCACAAAATATTAAGATGCAGAAAAAATCCCATTATTCAAGATAGTGTCTTGGGTTAAGGGTCTCATAAAGTATGCTAAGTCTGTCCCATCTGGCCTTGTTGACATAAGAAGAGGTACTCTCTGAGTTTACTTCAGACAACAAAGAGACAAATGTTAGATCCAGGCTCTTCTTCTGATTGATTAATTCAAGCTCTGGCCCTTATTAAAGTCCAAAAATGATATTAAATGTTTTCACTGTAAACACTCAACCATAGTAGAGACAGAATGCAGATCAATGCTATTGTTGTTGTCCTTCATTTTCAAAGAAGACCAAGACATCAGAGAAATGATGATGTGACTTGCACTTGACTTTGTTTTGAGAGAGGGAGAGCTTGTGCAGGTCACCCCCCTCACTTTCTCCTCCTGAGCCATCTGGGTCCAGTGACCAGATATTCATCAGGATGACTGGAAATGACCCAGGATGCAGTGGGAAACCTTGGCCCTCTTAGGCTGGCCTTTTCAGATACTCACTTAAAGGGAGTTAACACCCATTGATTGAATAGGCCTCTTTAAGAAATAGTCTGCGAATGGCCCTTTTAATGAACAAAAGAAAAAACTAAATCTGCCTGGGAGGGAACAGAAACAGTTGCTAATCACTCTAAGCCAGTCATTAAGTGGAGCTTGGAAAGGAACCCACTGTTGTCCAGTCTAAGAGCTTCAGAGTGCACTGGGTTTAAGGTTTTGGAAATGACAAGGAAGGAAGGAAAAGAGGGAGGGAGGTCGTCTAGCCAATAAACCCCGAAGGAAGAGGAGGGGGAGACAGAAGGGAGAGTATGAGCTAGGTTACACAGCTAACTGGCTCCCCACTCCAGCAGCTCGGTCTACTCACAAGTTGTGGTAGTCCTTTGCCTTTGTTTTTGAAGACCATGACATCAGAGAAGTGATGACATGACTTTCACTTGACTTTGTTTTGAGTGAGGGAGGGTGGTGCAGGTCACCAGCCTCACTTTCTCCTCCTCACAGATCAATGAACTGGATGTGGAACCACAAAAACAAAAGCTAAGAAAACCAATAAATATTAGGAATCCTGTTGAACAACAAAATAGAAATCCAGAATAACAAAGAGGGGGTTAATAAAATTTAAAGCAAAAAAAAATTCATTGTATTAATAAGTATAAATAGGTATTGGGTTGTTTTTTTCTTTTAAATAAAATACAAAGGAAGAGAATGTGGAACTCTAAAGTTTTAAAAATAAATGTTAAAAATTGTTTTTTACATGCAACTGGGAAATAAGATATACAGGCAATGAGGTATATAATTCTATCTTGCCCTTCAGGAAAATAAAAGGGAGGGGAAGAAGGGGGTGATAAAAGGGAGGGCAGATTGGGGGAAGAGGTAATCAGAATGCCCATTGAAGTGGGGGGAGGGGTAAGACAGGGAGAAAATTTGGAACTCAAAATCTTGTGGAAGTGAATGTTGAAAACTAAAATTAATAATAAAAAAAATTTTTTAAGAAATTAAAATGCAAAAGAAAAAATTGAAATTGCACATAAAAATGAAAGGGTAGATTCATAAACAATTAGGAAATTAGAAGCTATTTTGCCTAATTATATGCCAGTAAAACTGACAATTTAAATGGATTAATATTTACAAAAATATAAAATGCCTATACAATAGTACGAGAAATAGGGGATCTGCAGAACCCATTTTCAGAAAAATAAATTGAGCACACCATAAATGAGTTTGCAAAGGCAAACTCAGGATCAAATGGACTTACGAGCAAATTCTGACATACATTTAAAGAACAGGGGAATAAAGAACAATACCATATTGTCAGCACCATGGAAAGTGTGAAGAGGACTAATAAGTAGACATAGAAAAGATAGAATCAGATTGTGAAGGACTTTAAATGCCAAACAGAGGAATCTATATTCAGTCCTACAGAGTAATAAGAGATCTTCTAGAGCAGGGGTGGGAAACCTTCAGCCTTGAGGCCACATGGGGCCTTCTAGGTCCTTTGGGTGTGACCTTTTGACTGAGTCCAAGTTTTACAGAACAAATCCTTTTATTAAGGGGATTTTTTCTATGACATTTGGATTTAGTCAAAGGGCCCCACTTGAGGCCCTAAAGGGCCACATGTGCCCTCAAGGCTACAGGTTCCCCACCCCTGTTCTAGAGCTTATTGAATCAAGGGCATAACAGAGTTAGACTTGCACATTAGGAATATTGTTTTGGCTGCTATGGGCAACACTGGATTATAGGACATTGTTCTTTGTCAGAATTCAAAAACTTTAAAATATTTTTGCTATTGCCTCCTCTGGGGGTGCTCCAGCTTTGAATGAAAAAGCAGCTATTATGACCTCTCAGTTTTAACTTATATTTTTTTGGCACTGTGGTTTTATACAAAATATAGTTATCCATTCATCAGATAATGCCCCTATCTCTGAATATTCATTCACAAGTTGATCTAATGCAAAAGACTAGTGAAGACATCAGATTAGTAAACAGATTTCAGCAAATAGTCAAGTATTGCCCTCAATAAACTTTCAGAATTATTTAATAGAGTGCTGGTATCCAAATTTGGTGGCACCTGTGAGTACCCAAGAGTTAACTGATACTGGAGTACAGCATAGACTTGTTGAATAGATGAATGTATCTAATCTGGTACATCCACTTGATAGTCCATCGCAGGCTGTTTTTCTGTCACTGTAGCCATTGTGTTCTTTTAGCCTCCTCAAGAGAGGAGGTGTGGGGGGAGGGGGCGGTGTGCATACATATGTTATATGTGTTTTCTGTAAAAAATTTTTAATCAACCACAAAAATCACGATAAATTTTAGTATATACTGTCTTTAATAAGAATTCAGCTAAGTTGTTAATACAATAACTATCTTTTATTTTTAGGAAATTAAGAGATTTGAAAACTTCATTAAAAATTGCCCTCCTTTTGATATTGTGATCGATGGACTCAATGTTACCAAAATGTTTCCTAGAATTCGTGAATCTCAAACTGTGAGTGAAGTTTTTTTTTTTTTTTTTTTTAGTATCTGTAGACGTGCTTTTATATTATATCCTGTAATGTAATTTTATAGATGTTTCTCTCCCAGGATTTCCACAGCCACTTCTGTTGAGGTTTAAAGGTTTTGGGACCCTAAATAGCAACACACAGGTCATCCAAATGAATTCAACCCAAGCCTTCTTTCAGCCAAAGGCAGGATTTATTAGAACACTGATTGGATGGACATGATTCTAAAAATCCGCCATATTGGCCAGACTCTTAAGGAATCTGAGCACCGTAATGGAGGCAAGATGAATCTTAGAAAGACACTGGGAAAGATCTAGGAGTGGCCAAGTAACCCTAAGATGATTGGAGGGTAACAGAAGAGCTAAGGAACACGAGACACCTGGACCATGTGACCAAGGATCAAGGGTAGGAAATAGAGCAATCCAGAGGTACAATGGATTGGGAGATTGGGTGTAGGCCACAATGAAAGACCAACTGAGAGGATTACTGGAATGGGTAGATGTCTCAGGACCGCAGAGACTTTCCTGTGTGGGTGGTGTTCCAGGTCCTATACCCCAGTCACTTCCATTAAAAAATGTTTCTCTATAATGACCAAACAACTTAGGCAAATTATACAATATTCTTTTCAGGAGTAGAGTGAATTATAGGGGCTGGGGAAAAGTATTTATTGATATTTCACAACATGCATATAATGGAATTTGGAATTAGGTCCTGGGTGTACTAAATTCATGACCAGAATTCACCATAGACACATTTTGGGGTTTTGGTCAAGATGTACCTCAGTTCTTTAGTTTCTGTATGCTGTTAACTTTCAGGGAATCTTGTGAGAATTATGAGCCAGCATAATTCATGAATGAAGGAGTGGGTGAATGAATGAAAAAGCCTTTGTTAAATACTTTCTTCATAGAAAACGTTGTGCTAAGTGCTAGCAATATAAATAGAAAAGCCAGACTGCACCTGCTTCCAAAGAGTTCACATTCTAATGGAGGAGACAGCACACATAGGAGGTTTCAGCTGCAAATCAGATGGAATGGCATTGTGGGCCTTAAGATACAGAAGTAAAAGCAGATGATAATTCATCTTTATTGTTATTTCCCATCATAAAATCATACCCATTTCTGATGCTGAACTTTTTGACTATGTCAGGGACTTTGATGCAGAGAATTTCTTTTTTTCAGGTCTTCAGCAGCTATGACTGCAACACCTGTAGACGCAATTGCCAGGTCAACTCTCTACAAGGGTTAAATTCCCTGGATGTTGTCTTTAGGGTCATGGCTGAAAGCAGAGCTACTGGTTCAGGGGAGCAGTTCTGCCCTCAGAGCTCTTAGGCCCATGGTCCTTCCTGGGCTTTCTCTAACTAATCTAAGAGGAGGTGGTAACTGAGGTGGTCATTTGATTTGCATATCATATGCTGCCTTTTGTCTCTCCCTCACAGTTCCTTGATTCTAGCACTTACTTTCCCTTCTACAGTCTTTTAGAAAGGGGTACTGATAGCTTCTGTTTCTGCTCCCCTTTTTTAGCTTCCTGTTATGTGTTATCTTCCCCCATTAGAATATAAGTTCCTTGAGGGTAGGGCCTGTCTTTCTGCTTGTATTTGCATCTCAGTTGTTCCTCACCCTCAACAAGACTGTACTTTCTCCTGATACTGCCCCTTCTCTAATTTCACTTTCCTCTGTCACCAATTTAGTAATTTTACCAACTTTCAGGGTTTTTGTGAGGATTAAATGAGGTAATATTTGTAAAGCACTTTGCACAGTGCCTGGCATGTAGTAAAGAATTAATTCTTGTTCCCTTCACCTTCCAGCTTCAGCATAATAGTTAGCCATTTCAACTCTACAATATGTTCTGCTCTTGATTCTCTTGCCAAATTTTAGCTCTAGATTACTCCCATGATCCACCTTCTCTGCTGCTATTCATCTTCTGAATGAAGCTGGAGTAATTAACATAACCATGCTGACTGGGCCCCTAGCTGCAGTAGGTTAGTCTTTTTAGACCTCCCTAAATGATTCCTTATCTCACTGCTCATAATAACTATTCCAAACCTTCTCTTCCTTCAGGCTTTCCACAACTACTTCGCTCTTGACTCTCAGCTGAGAATCTTGCCTCTTACTTTATTGAGAAGATTGTGACCATACAACATTAACTTCTTCTTCCTTTCTCTTCATGTCAAAACCTCTTGATATATCCCTCTCCCTCCTCCTTTCCTATAACATCTGGAAAAGATGTGGCCCTTCTTGCCCTGTACAAGTCCCATCTCCTTACCCCAGATGCATGCATAATCATTCTCTCTCCCTCTCTCTCTCTCTCTCTCTCTCTGTCTTTTCACTCTTTCATTATCCTCTCGTCAAATGACTCCTTCCCTATTGCCTTCAAACATACACAAGCCTCCTCAATCCTTCATCAGTGTTTACTAGACCCTGTCAAACCCTCAATCTATTGTCCTTTATCTTTTCTTCCTTTCTCAGCCAAACTTCGAGAAAAAGCTGTTTATAATCACTGTCTCCACTTCCTCTCCTTTCTTTCACTCCTTATTTCTTTGTATTCTGCCTTCTAACCTCTAACTTCTAATTTCAACTGAAATTACTATCTTGAGATTTACCAGTGATCTCTTATTTGCTAAATCTAATTGACTTTTCTCCATCCTAATCCTTCTAAACCTGTCTTCTGCATTTGACACTGGTGACCACCCTCTCCTGGATAATCTTCTGATACTTTTTAAAAACTAATTTTTTTTTAATTGCATGTATAAACACTTTTTTAACATTCACTTTTTTAAATTTTGAATTTCAAATTCTCTCCTTTCCTCCCTTCCCCTGAGATAGTAAGCAATTTGATATAAGTTATACATATGCAGTCATGCAAAACATATTTCCATATTAATCATGTTGTGAAGGAAAAAGACACCCGTCCAAAAAAGAAATGATGAAAAAAGTGAAAAGTAGTATACTTTGAACTCCATCAGTTCTTTTTTTTAGAGGTGTATAACATTTTTCACCATGAGTCCTTTCGAATTATCCATGACACTTGTCTCTCCTGCTTTATAACAGTAAGCACCCTAACATAAACAGAGGAGCCTGCTGTCACAAGTTCTTTGATTTGCTTTTCTAAAAAGAAAGGCACCTTTTGAGGAGTTAAGAGTCTCCTTTAATTAAGCACATATATCATTCACTTAACTCAGGAAATCAGCAGTGCTTCCAAACTGTCTGAAATAAGCAATACATACATCCTTAGCAGCTTCCCAGAGTCTCTTCTGACACAAAGCTTCTTCCAAAAACTAAGCCCCAAAGTAAAATCTCACCCTCAGAGTATTTATACCTTTTTTCAGCCAGAGGGCATCCCATCCCTTTAGAACTAGAGCCTCATTAACAAAGGATGTGAGTCTTCCTACAAATCTTCCCTAATCATACTCCCTTTAATGGACTGGGTGGGGAAGATCTTTAATTACATTAACAATACAAATACATGTACGTTGTAGTTAAAGAAATTCTTGTTTCTGTACTTTACTCCTAGTGAAGGCAAGATTCAATCAGAGGCACTTGATTATACTAAAACAAAAACAACAAAAGATCCTACTCTGCTTTCCCTTACATTGTTCCCTTCTACCCGTTTAACTGTCCCTCTGTCTCCTGTACTTTCTCTTTATCCTTATAGCATCCCCTAACTGTGGGGGTTCTACAAGTTTCTGTCTCTTTTCTCTTCTTTCTCTATACTCTTGGTAATTTCATCTGTTCCCATTGGTGTCACTATCATCTCTATGCAGACAGCTCCCTAACCTACATACATATTCAGGAGCCCCCTCCCCCACCTCCACCCCCAGTCTGTTTCCTGAGCTTCAGGCCCATATCAAGTCAGGTCAACAGGTGTTCAATAAGCACTTGCTACATACTAGACATTGTACTAAGGATTCAAGAAATGAAAAAAATAATCTCTGCTTCCCAGGAACTCATAGCCTAATAGGAGGGACAGCATGAAAACAGCTATGTATAAATAAACCATAAACAGGTTAAATTGGACATTCTCAGAGGGACAACAGTAGCACCAGGAGAAGATCAGAAAAGACTTCTTATACACATTGGAATTTTTTCTCAGACTTGGAGAGCCAAGGAAGACCAGAAGCAGAGATGAGTGAGAGAATTCCAGGTCTTGGGGCAGGCAGTAGGAATACCCAGAGTTAGGGGTGGAATGTATTTTGCAGAGAGCTGATAGGTTACAAGAAATGCTCTCCACCATAAAATTTCTTTCTGTGACTTTCCTCTGTATCGACTTTGTACCTTTCAGCTTCTTGATGTGGTTTCTCAAATAACAAAACAGAACCTCCAGGTGCTTGTTCTGGGTCGGAAGCATATGCTAAAGGGAAGTTACAGGTGGCAAAAGGATGAAATGGCAGCCGTGCAGAACATGGCCTACTGCTTCTTTGCTGACAATGTGTGAGTATCTAGTACAGTAGACACATGCAGCTAGTTTGTGTACGAGTAGACCTCAGCAACATTTTGTTACAGCATTCCATCAAAGGTGGAACAAGCATTTGGTTAGCTGTTGCTGTAAATAGAAAGATTAAGAGCCATTTCAAGCAAGAATATATCCCCAAGCTTAATACTACATGAAGTTTGCCATCAAATTTTGTCAACATTTGAAAGATCTTTATTCCTAAAGAAGACTGAGTTCCATGCCTAATGCGTGGAACTCCAGGCTGAGTTCAGGCACTTGAATTAAAGACTTTAGAACTGCAAGGAACCCTAAAGACTATCTAGTCCAGAAGCCCCTCATTTTGAGGATAAGCAAAGTTGAGGCTCTTTCTCTAGTCACTAGAAATTCAATTGTAGTGTTCGCCAAATTTCTTTTGTGTCTCTGTGCCTGTTTTTCTATTAGTTTAAAAAAAAAAAATAGTTTGACAACAGATCATTTTAGAGCACCCGAATGGAAATACTACATAAATGGAGAGTGTTGTTATCAAGAAAAAGCCTCATTGTAAATGGACTTTGTATCATGGGCTATATGTTTAGTGCTGACTGCAGTTACTTATTTGTATACTTATTTGACTTGGTAACCTTCTTTACCCATAGGTCCTTTTATTTTTTCAGTTATCTCTGATTTCTAATCCAGTCCAATAAACATTAATTTTATATGATTACCATATGCAATGCACTTTGCTAAGTACTAGGAATATAAAGACAAAACAAAACAAAAAATCTGCTCTTCAAAGAGAGATACAACATGTAAACATTAGGGGGTGTGCACACCTACAATAATTTGAGGTGGGAGAGCACTAAAAATGTGTGGCATGGAGAAAGGCTTCTTGGAGGAAATAGCCCATATTCTCAACTTTGAAAAGAGCTGGGAATTCTAAGATGTGACAATGAATATGGAGGGCATTTCAGGCATGGAGGAGAGGCTTTTCAAAGGTACAGAAGCAGGAAGTAGAATTCTTATTTGGGAAACAGTTAATTGGCCTGGTTGCCTAAAACATATCGTGAATGAAGAAGAATAATTTACAGACTGGAAAAGTAGAGTGAAACTAGATTCTGAAGGGGCTCTGAATTCCTAACTGTGGAGTTTATATTTTATGCCAGAAGAAATAGAGAATCTCTGAAGGTTCTTGAACAGGGAAGTGACGTGGTCCGACTTGTGTCTTGGGAAGATTATCTTGGTAGTAAGTGGAGAACAAAAATTGGAGAGAAAATAGATCACAAACCAGATATCCAATTGTATGTCCGAAGTACATCATGTGACACTGAGAAAGTGACAGATATGGGGGATGAAATCAGTTGATCAACAAACGTTTACTAAATACCCTATCATACCATGTGCCATGCACTGTGCTAGGTGCTATGAACCAAAGCCACAGTCTCTGCCTTCAGAGAACTTACATTTTAACAGAGGAGACAACATGCACAAACACTGGCATACACAGAGAACATACAATAGGCATTTCATGTGTGTGTGTCTTTCTGTGTCTGTGTCTGTGTGGTACGTTATAAAGGAAGGCATTAGCAGCTGAGGAAAACTCATAAAGTTCTTATGCAAGAGGATAGATTTAAGCTAAATCTTGAAAGAAACCAAGGATTCCAAAAGGCAAAGATAAAAAGAAAGAATTCCAAGCATAGGGGACAGACAATTCAAAAATATAGACAGGATGTAAACCAGATCGGCACAACTTGGCAGTAGGGAGGAGCCAAAATTAAAATAGGCTAAACTTCTTTGGGCCACAGATAGGTTTTTGGTGGCTCGCTTTCGAGGTAAAGGTATAATTAATGAATAAACTATTTCTCAAAAATATTTTTTTTATTGGAACATAATCCAGAAACTGCAGTCAGCAACCACTTCTTTATGAAGTCATCTTCAGTAAAAGACTTCCCAGCAGCAGCAATTTCTTTAGAAATCTAAAAACTAACCTTAGTTAGTTAACTGCCTCATTTTCTGAGTTTACTTTCTTGAAACACTTGTTCCCCACTGAGATTTTTCAACAATTTGGACACTTTAATTTGTTTTTAATTGGTGTCCAATTTGTTTAAGTCAGGGTGTTTTGATTCAGAATGGTGACAAAGATTATATTCCTTCTGAATGGCTATTACTTCTCAGCAAACATGGCAAAATATTTTGTCTGTCATATAGGTAGAAAATTATTTATTTGCCCACTCTGGATTAAGCACTCTGTATTCTAAATAGATCTTCAGTTTGTTTTCATCACCAATTTTACAAAGTTATCCCCAAAACTTTTAATGTTAGAACCAAAAAATCTCCACAGCAACTACTCACATAAAAATACAGAACTGAATGTCTGACCTTGGAGAGAGTGCCAGACACTCAAGTAACTTGGAAGGGAAGAAGCCCTGAAATTGTTGCCACTCATCATATGGTGGGTATAAGCTGCTTTGTCATGTAGTTGCTGCACTCACTTTGTCCCTGTGCAAGGCCAATAACGACCAAAAAGACAGTGAAAAGATAGGACTCATACTAAAGACAGATTGACAATGGTTGGTTGCCACAGGTCACGTGACAAAAAGGAGAGAGTATATGATGGCACCCTACCCACCAAGTTACATGATGGACACATGTAATAATGACTAGTGGAATACAAGTAAAACAGGGCACAGACAAAGCACTTGTTACATCTTTGCTTTCTTTAATATCCTCTACATTTTTCACAGGCAACCTGAAATCCTTTGGCAGGTCGTATGTTGTACAGGCCTGATATAGAGTATCATGTGTGAGAAAAAATATGAAGGCCAGTATGGCCAGATAGGTAAAGCACTTACAAGATAGTAACATGTAATAAAACAGTAAATATAGAATAGGTCTAGTCAGTCAATAAACAGTAAATATTTATTAAGCAGCCACTGTATGCCAGGCACTGAGCTAAGCAAAAGATAGTCCCTGCCCTCCAGGATCTTATAATCTAATAGCCAGGTCATAGAGAGCTTAAAATGCCAGAGTAATTTATTGATTCTGCTATAAGTTTCTTCCCACTCCATTCCAGCTGCTGAAGTGTTATTCCCAGACCACAGGTCCTTCCATGTCACCCCTCTACTTAATAAACTCCAGTGGCTCCCTATCATCTCTAGGATCAAGTACAAAATCTTCTGTTTCGTGTTTAAATCCCTTTGTAACCTAACCACCCCCACCTCTCCTTTCTAGTCTTCTTGTACCTTACAACTATGTATTTTTGATCCAGTAACACTGGCCTCCTTGCTATTCCACAAACATGGTACTCCTTGTGATAACAATTCCTTGTGATAACAATTAAAGGTCATTTGAACCCCATTAAGGGCCAAAGTCTGAACTAATCAACCAGAGGAAGCACCTCGGCCTAATAGATACTCCCTACTATGTTCTCTGAGTAAACTCAGAATGCCCCTTTCTGTGTCAACAATTACAAGGCCAGATGAAACTAAGAGCATTTCTCTGTTTATAGCCTTTAAGGATGAGGTGCCTTAACCCAAGACACTACCTTGATTATTGGGACTTATCTTAATATTTTATGGACATATATTAGTTATTTCATGTTAATGGTAAAGGAAACACAGTTATCCAGGGTTGTATTTTCAAATGATACTTTGTCAGCTCTCTTATATAATTGTATTTACAACCTATTCAGCTAAGAAAATTCCTTTCGCATGCTATGGTTAAACACATATGGAGATCATAAATCTGAAGGACACAAACATCCTGAGTTGGAATTGCTCTAAAACATATATAAGACTTTTTTTTATCAGTCAGAATTTAAGTTCTATCTCCACATACATGTATTCTGCTAGCTTTAAGGGAATAAACAATATGAATTTATATATCACCTAGCCTAATTGCCTCTTTTAACTAAACTTTCAAGTCGACAGTTAAAGTTCTCCCTCGTATGCTTTCTGGCTTTCTTCAGATTCCATCTAAAATACCACCTTCTATAGGAAAGATTTGCCCAACCCCTCGTAATTCTAGTGCCCTTTTTATTCTGTATTGTAACTTGTTTATACATAAATGCTTGTTGTTTTCCCTATTAGTTTGTGAGTTACTTGAGGGCAGGGAGTGTCTTTTGCCTTTTTTTGTATCTTCTCCCCCCCCCCCCCCCCCATTCTTAGCATAATGCCATACACACTTATTAAGTGCCTACTGACTGATCTAACGATAATAAGGAACCACTGGAGTTTATTAGGGGGAAGGAGTAGGGTGGACAGGATGTAACATAGTCAGACATACCCTTTAGAAGAATCACTTCAGTGGCAGTGTGGAGAATGGATTGGAATAATAGTCTTTACAGAGAAACCAGTCAGGAAGCTGTTACAGTAATCTAAGCAAGAGGTGATGAGTTCCTGAATGTTAACCATTGTAGCTGTATGAGTAGAAAAAAGGGAACTTATTGAAAAAAGTTATTTGCATATTAAAATAACAGTACTTTGCAACTGGGTAGGCAGGATGGGGGCTCAGTAGATAGAGCACTGGAGTCAAGAAGACCTGAATTCCAGTCGGGCTTCAGATACTTCCTAGCTGTGTGATCCTGGGCAAGTCACTTAACCTCTATTGCCTAACAGAATGGATCCATCAGACCCACTGAAGAAGGAAATGGCAAAACACTCCAGTATCTTTGCCAAGCCCCATTGGGGTCACAAAGGTTTGGATACAACTGAAAAAAGGACTGAACAACAACAGAGGCATAATGAGTAAGAGTGAAGAATCAAGGATTAAGCAGATAAGATTTGATAATTTATTGATTAGGGGATTGAGGGAGAGTGAAGACTCAAAAAATGATAATTAACCCCATGGATACAGATGAAATTGCCAAAAGATAGAAAATAGGAGACTTAGGAAAGTTTTTTGTCCCAAAGGAAGCTTTTCTTTTTTTTTTATTTTTTAATCACATTTTGTAGTCAGAATTGCTCAGGACCAGGTGGTTACCAGCACTCTTTCCATGTGTGCAGAAATATGAGTATTTTTATATTAGGGATGGAATTGATAGAGAAAAATCATAGCTATCTTTGGGGCTTTAGGAAATTATGACTCCATAGTGATTCTTGAAGGAGGGAAAACTTTCTAAACTTTCTGAACTGAGTAACTAACTCCCTAGCAACTGCTTTGAAAAATGCAAATGTCAGCTTCCATTTGGGATTTGCCAAAGAAAATATTGTGCATAATACCCATCAGTTGGCTTGTTCTGTGAGTTTCAGAGAGAAGAAATGTTTGATTTAATCAGTGTTACAAATAGAAAAAACATGGTTTGGTCACAGATTAGCATTTAGGAAAGTCTTGGTTTTAAACAGCTTGACTGAGTAAACAGAACCCTAAACTATACACCTTCAACAGATCAGATCATTTTCCCTTTCAGTCTTTTGTACTCTCTTTGAAATACTACTATTTGTATTATAAAGACGTGCAGTGGGTAATAAGGATTATTATGTTCATAGTATCAAGAGTTTAGAACACTTCTTCAAAAAGTAGTAGAGAAATATAACGTGTAGAGAAGATAATTATGTCTCTTTCTCTTGACTCTCTTTTTGGTTAACTTATAGCTCAGAAGATGATGCCTTCCTATTATATGCCACTCTGAACTCAGGGAATCACTGCAGATTTCTCACCAGAGATCTGATGCGGGACCACAAAGCTTGTCTCCTTGATGCCAAGACTCGACATCTGTTCTTTAGGTGGCAGCAGGGACATCAACTTGTGTTCCTCAACTATTACCCAGGAAAAAAGATTGTTTTTCAGGTATGTTCTCACTTCTCTGTATTGGGTCAGTAAGGTGTGATACTTACTGGTTAAGAACGTGAGACCAAAAAAAAGCATTATTTCAGAAAGGCCAAACACAAACTATTAACTATGAAAGAGGATTCCCACTTCCTCCTTTCCTTCCAAAATACAGTTGTAATTGTTTCATTTTTTCTCTGTCTGTCTGAAATTTTCCAGATTATAAAAACAAAGCGTTTCTAGTACACTAAAAGTTTTCAGTATTCACTGATATCACTGAAAGAACCTATGATTTCATGAAATGTACCTTCATAGACAGGTTTGGTTTTGTTTTTAAACCTTTTATTATTTATTTGTTTGTTGAGCACTACAGAATCAATAATTATTACTTATTATTCATTATAGAATCAAAATGCCTTTAATATAAGAATATACTTCTTCCCTTGCTCAGTTATATGCCTATTACTTCTCATGAGTTCTCCTTTTGTTATGCAAGGTGCACATTAGCGAACAAAAAAAACTAGTGTAATCTAGGGCTGCATTAAATAGATGTTCTGGTGTAGAAAAATAATAGTACCATCTATGATTTGACTACATTTAAATCATTCAGTTTTAAGTTCCACATTTTAGGAGTAACATTGATAAGCTGGAGAACATCCAGGGGAAGGCAACAAAGATCTGGGAATCACCAACATAGATATAGATGGCACTTTGAAAGCACAGGAACTGATAAAACCAAATAAAATAATTTAAAGGGAAAAGAGAAGAGGACAGAGCCTTGAGAGACTCCCATGGTTAAGTGTCATGATTTGAATGAAGATCCAGCAAAAGAGACTGGGCAGGAGTAGTCAGATAGATAGGAAGAGAATCAGAAGAGAGTAGTGTTACAGAAACCTAGAAGAGACCACCAGGAAGACAGGAAGGACTGACTGCCAGGATAAGGACCATAGCAGAAAGCTGACACCTCAGATGCAATAGCCAGCAGAGATCTGGAGCCATCTCAGCCGTGGCATAGGCCTGGTTTGGTTCCCCAGGGGCCCATGTCAAGCAGCCTTGGCCTTGGCCTGTGTGTGGCACTGAGCCTGCAACTATTCAACTCCCAGCCCTCCTTGGCCCATAATGTTGGCTACACTGGGCAGGAAAACACTACTACCCCTTCCACAGCACCACCAGCCAGCGAGGCCCTGTCCCAGGGTGCCATCACTGCCATCATCACTGTATTCTTAGTCCTGGATATCCTCCTCCTAGTAGTGGCACTGGCCCTGCTGAACGGAAAGCTTCATGAGAAACACCAGAGGGTAACTACTGACCCTGCTGTGAAGACCAGGTGGAGCCCTAAGATCCACTGCCCTCAAGTTTCCCCTTGAGAAGCAACTCATCTGAGCAGTGCATCCCCCCTCTTCCCCCATGCCCCATTTCTGGTTTTGGACCTGCCTGACATTGGGCACTCAACCACTTTGACGAACCCCTTTAAGGGAGCATCTTAGATACACTGAGGGCCTCAGATATTAGGGAGTGGGCAGAGGGATGCTGTGTAAGCTGCTCGCCATAGCCACCATCACTGCACCACCAAGCCTGCTGCAAACTTTTGACTTTGTTCTATGGATATTGTCCTGGAGAAGAGGCCATTAGATTTGTCAGATAAGAAATCATTGGTTACTTTGAAGAGAGCAGTTGCACTTGAATGATGAAGTCAGAATTTCAGAACTGCACCAAAAGTCAACCATAAGTCCATAATCATATGGACAATCAATAGAAAAGGGGACCTATCAGAAAAGGTAACTCCCACTCAGGCAAACAAGTGGAAAATAACCAAGCAGAACCAAAGGCCAGCAGCAAACAGATGTAATTTATCTGGAGGCATCAAAATCAGACTTGCCCAAGATAGCCCCAGAATAGTTAGGAAGGTCTGAAAGAAGCAGGGCAAAGTGAAGATGAACCATTGCTCAGATTGGGGCACCCCCAGCCCTAGGTCCTTGTATTTCTATCCTAAAAGAGGACTCTTTTTAAGATCTAGCACTCTGAACTTCAAAAGATCCACAATGGCCTCACCTTTGGAGGTGAAAATCAGGGTGAGACTAAGCAAGGCCAGCCATTTCACCCAGAAGTGTAGTAGGAGGCAAAGCCTCTGGCCCTGGCACAAAGGCCCGGTATAGGAACTGAGGCTTGAGGCATGAGTGAAGAATGCGCTGAGGAATGCTAGAGCCAGCTCAAACCAATTTGGGAGCCAATTGTTAAATTTTCAGCATGAACATTTACACTTCATAAATTGGCAAATGCTACCAGAGCTTGATTTATTATTTTGTGGTTGTCTAGACTTAAGAAAGTGAGAGAGAAAATGATAATACATATTGACCTTACAAGTGTGTGGTGCATACTTCCCTCTCCCTAACTCACCCCCAGAACTGACGGTTAAACATTTACCTGCACACCCCTGAATACACTAGCGTAGAAAAGAAAAAGAAGTAAGTGGATCTTATTCCTCATAACTGAGGTTACTGGGAGGAAAATATTAATATTGTTCTTTGCATCATAGGCACACGTCTACCAAAAGTACTTTTTATTAATATATCATAATTCTAATGCAAACATTGTTCTGCTTGGATATAGAAATGTCCAAATTGACAGAGTCCCCTCGTGTCCTATTTGTCAGAATCTTGAACAAAGAAAATTTCACTATATGATAAAATATTTTTACACTGCTCATGAGTAAGTAAAAGTTAACATTTTATTTCACCGTACAAAACAATTGGCACTTGATCTTTGGGGCCCTATGTTAGACAATTAATTTCCTAAAATCACTCAGTCCCTCTATGGTTCCACTTCTCAAGAGCTCCTCCCTCAGAGAGGGAGGGAGCAAGACACACACAACACACACTGTAGAGACAGGATAATACAGAGAAGAGAATAGTCACAACTAAAGCAAACTGATCCCAAGGGGGGATTAAAAGGAAGGGGAAAAGAATTGAAAACTTAGCAGATGTCCCTCAATTGGAGAATGACTGAATAAATTATGATAAGGGAATATTAATGGAAAAGAGACGATTTCTGGGAATCTTTGGAAACAGGACTTGACGTAAAGTGAATTGAGCAAAACCAGGAGAATATGTTATACGATGAAAAAAGCCTTGTAAAGAAACCACTTTGAAAGACTTAAGAATTTTTCTCACTGCAGTCCCCAACCATGTTTTCAGAGGAACTATATAATGCTTCATGTTCCCTACCCCTTGACAGAGAAGTGACAGGCTCAGAGTACATAAAGAAATATGCATTTGGGGCTTGGCAATTGTGTGGATTTGTTTTGTTTGACTATATTTGTTACAAGAGGGGTTTTTCCCTCTTAATTGGAGGGGGTTGAAAGGGAGGATAGACACATTTTTATAAAGACCCAAAAGAGTAAGGAGAGAAGACAGATGAGAAGGGAACAGACAAGCAGGATGGTTTTGAAAGTAATAGGTTGAGTCATTTGACACTAGCTGTGTGACCCTGGGCAAGTCACTTAACCCTAATTGCCTCACACATCAAAAAAAAGTAATGAATTGGATTCATTATGTACTTTGTTTAAAAAAGTAAATGGTATACAATATTCATGACTTCATCTATGAAAATATTCATGAGTTCAGTTTACTTTTTGGTATTAACTTTAAAACTTTTTTAAAACAATATTTTATTTTTTCCCAGTTACATGGAAAGACAATTTTTAGCATTTATTTTTAAAACCTTTTGAGTTCCAAAATTTCTCTCCCTCTGAGCCTCACCTATCTTCTTTCTGAGATAGTAAGCAATTTGATGTTATACATGTTCAGTCATACAAAATATATTACAATATTAGTCATGTGGTAAAAGAAGACAGACCTAAAGGGGAAAAAAAAACATGAAAAAATAAAGGGAAAAATAGTACACTTTGCTCTGTATTCAGACTCTATCAGTTATATCTCTGGAGATGGATAGCATTTTTCATATGACTCCTTTAGAATTGTCTTGGATCATTGTATTGCTGAGAATAGCTAAGTCATTCACAGTTGAACTTTAATACTTTTTTAAAACTAATTTTTTTTTTAATAGAGCTATCCAAAAATGGAATATGCTACCTTGAGAAGGTAGTCAGATGTATCTCACTTTAGATCTTCAGGCATAGGCTAGATGATCACTTGTTAGGTATATTGTAGAGGGGGATTCCTGTGTAGGTCTAACTTGGACTAAAAGGCTTCTAAGTTATCTTCCATCTCAGTCAGTCAGCAGATATTTACTAAATGGTATCTGATGGGAAATGTGCTGTGCCTGGGGTATACAAAGAAAGGTGAAAAGAGTCCCTAACCTCAAAAAGTTCACATTCTAATTTGGAGACAGTATGCAAACACCTATAGACATACAAGATTAATACAGAGTAGAAGGAAGGCATTAACATCAGGGGCATGCGATAGAAGGGACCAGAAAAAAGGCCTTTTGCAGAAGGTGATCTTTGAGCTGAGACTTGGAGGAAGCCAGGAGATGGAGATGAGAAGGGACAGCATTCCATGAATGGGGGACAATCTGTGAAATGGCACAGAGTCCAGAGATGAGTATCACATGTGAACAACATCAAGTGAGCCAGTATAGCTGTATCACAGAGTACCTAGAGAAAAATAAGGTATTATTAGAAGACTGGAAAGGTAGGAAGGGATCAGATTGTGAAAGATTTTAAATGCCAGAGATTTACTAGATTCTGCAGACAACAAGGAATCACTAGAGTACAATTGATTGGGGGATATGGGGAGCAGGGGTTGACAAATCTGACCTGTGGATTGGAATGAGGAAAGACTTCAGGCAGGGAGACCAATCAAAAAGATATTTCAAGTGAGGCAGTGAAGATCTGCTCTAATATAGTGGCCGTGTGAGTGGAGAAAAAGGAATTTTGGAGATCATACACATAGAATTGGGTATATTATGGGTGTTGTGAGATGCGGAGATCAGTGATATGACTATCTCTTTCTGTAGCTGAGAAAGAGTTGAAGAGTAAACATGAGGACTGAGTAGACTGGAACTGGAGGTTAGGGTATTTGAGAGATCATCAATATATATGTTGAAGTTTCTGCCATGAGAGCAAGAGTTGTAAATATGAGGAAGACTGAGCCAGACACTGAACTCTTGGAACAATGAAGACTGTCTTGGAGGATTCAGTAGATAATTCTGTCATTTTGGGGGGTCTGTGTTGCTATCTGTGTATCCTGTCAATATTAACATAAATCTTATGTCGTTTCTGATTCAACAGTCTGTTCTCACCCATGATACAGTGGTACAAACAACAGGAGACTCATGGCATATACCATATGATGAAAACACGGTGGAAAGATATTCCTATGAAGTGCCAACTAAATGGCTTTGCCTTCAGCAACAAAACTGAGACTTCTAGCTTGGACTGGATGACCTCTGAATGCCCTTCCTGCTCTAGCTCTGTGATCTTCACGAAATGTCTGTGTACCATTTTGGCTTCTGCAAAACAAAGTAGTTCTCATTCAGGAGGATGAGTAATCCAAGACTGGAGCTCTTCATATGCTTTGAAAAAGAAAATATATTACTGCTCCCTGTTCAAACAAATCTAAATTTTAATAAGCAGTTTTTAAATTAGATGAGACATTTAATCTTCATCTCAGAGTACATTCTCCCCTATGACTTCCCTTCTGCTGTACCAGTATTATTTGTGAAAACCAGCCTGTTTCCTTCACATATCAAGGATACCCCTAATGTATTCATCTATTATTGACTTTAAGGTTTTATAGATTCGATGATTATAGATACTTGGTGTTGCCCAACAATAAACAGTTGACTATTTCTACATTTATTTGTTTTCCTTTAATAAATGTTGATGGTTTCTATGGATTAATTTTGTATAGTTATTTCGTTGAAACTATAATTATTTTGATTACCATATTATTGGTTTGCTAGAATTTCCCATGTGAACCATTATATCATCTGCAAATAGGGATAATTGCCCCTCCTCTTTGCTTATACCTATTCCTTTCATTTCTTCTTCTTGTCTTGTTGTTAGAATAGCTCAAATCTCTTTCACTTGGTCATAGTGGAGAAAGGAGGCTATACTTTTTGGGAAAGCTTCCAGTACTTCTCCATCATAATTCATGCTAGCTTATGGGTTTAAATGAATACTGTTGACTATATTGAAAGGAGGCCATACTAGAAGAGGAACTTCTTTGACAGAGATTTCTGGGAAAACTAGAAAGCAATTTGGCAGAATATAGCTTTAAATGAACATATTAAAATATACTCCAATAAGTTCCAAGTGGATAAATGATCCAAATATGAAATATCCTATCATCAGAAAGGGGATGAAGAAGAATTCCTAATCAGACAAGGAACAGAAGGGATTATGAAAGAAAATCTTGATTTTATAACATTTTGAAAGCTTGTACAAACAAAAGCATTTCAGCTAGAATAAGAAATGGATTAGGAATAAACCTTTGTATTGAACATCTCTGATAAAAGTCCTGTAAATATACATGTATGTACATAATATGCATATGTATATGTAAAACACATACTAAGAATTAGTTCTAAGTATATGTGATTAAAGGCTTTCAAAACAAGAAATCTAAACTACGAAAAACCACATGGGAAAAAATGCTCCAAATCACCAATAAAAAGAAAAATTTAAATGAGATCGCCTCATACTCATCAAATTGGCAAATGTGGTAAAAGAGGAAAATATTCAGTGTTAGAGTAACCATGGCTAAACAGGCACAAAAATGTTGATATATTTCTGAATTGGTTCAAATGTTCTAGAAACAAATTCAGAATTATGTGTGAAAGTGACCAAAGCTGCCCATACCTGTAATCTAATCATCCCACTCTTAGGTTTATATCCCAAAGAAACCAATGACATAAAAAAGTCTTATGTATACCAAAATATTTATAGGAATATTTTACTAAGTAGCAGAAAATTAAAATCAAAGTAAATGTCTACCATTTGGGGAATGGTTGAATACATTGTGTATGAATATAATGGAATAATATTACACTGTAAAGAACAGTAAACATGATGGATGAATTCATCGAAACACTCAATTCCATTTCAAAACATTTTTAAGTGCCTACTGTGTTCTAGGCATAGTGCTAGGTGTATGGAATATAAAAACATAAAAATGAAAATAGCCCCTTAAGGAGCTTATATTCTACTGCCTGACACCACACGTGTTTGATACCACAAGTACACAGGTAATAAAATAGAAATATATTAATATTTATTGCTGTTAATTAACATTAATATTTAATATAGTAATAAACAGAAAGTAATCTGGTTTAGGAAAAAGGAAAGCACATTCAACTGGGGATCAGAAGGAAGTAGCATTTTCCTATGCAAAGGCATGATGGCAGGATATGGAATGGCACATATGGCAAACAGGAAAAGAGGCTGATTTGGCTGGAATGTAAAGTGTATTTGGGGAGAGGAGCAGGGTAATGTGAAATCCATTGGGATAATAAGTATTTTCTCTTAAAGAAAAGCAAATAATTGGCCCCTGCCCTCAAGGAGCTCACATTCTAATGGGGTAGACAACATGCAAACAACCGTGCACATACAAGATACAAGAGGAATGGATGGAAGGTTGTCAGGCCTAGAGGCCTAAGGGCTACCCAAGTCTTACCTTACCTATCGCAGGTCTTCGGCTGGCCAAACCGGATAAACGTATGAGAGAAGAGACTTTCCAGAGTCGAACAAGGGTTAGGCTTTATTCAGGGTCTTGGTTACATGTGCAGGGGGAATTCTTCCTTAGGAGAGAGGAATCTCCCAAGGAGGCAAAGATCTTACAGTAAGAGAATGGAAGTGGAAGAGGAAGAGAGGGGAGAGGGAAGAGAGAAAAGAGGAGAGAGGGAAGAGGGGCCTTCTGTCCTCTAAGGGCCCCTCAGCGCTAAGAGCGCCTTCAGGCTTTCCTGACCCTACTTAAGCTCTCCCGCCGCATAGTTTGCACCTGAATACCGTGCCTGTTAGACAACAATAGGTGTGCTCAGACCCCCGGCCAATCTCGAGGGCGGGGATGCTCTCTCCCAGCACGTTTCCCACGGGAAGAGGCGGAAATGCACGAGATAGCCCGGTCTCACACCTCAATTCCCTGCTGTTCCCTGGGGGGCCTCATGAGAACTCTAAGGTTTAGAAGTCCTCACCTTTACCTGCCCGAGACTGTCCACATGGAACTGAGCTTACACCCCCAACAGAAGGTAATTTCATAAGGGTTCTACTGGGAGTTGGGGGAGGGAGGTGGGAACAGACTAGGAAAGGTCTTTCATAGAAGGTGGAATTTGAGTTTGAGTCTTGAAGGACACCAAGAGGTAGAGGTGAGGAGAAGGGACAACTACTGAAAAGGAAGAGTAGAAAAATGAATTCCTATATGTAAGGAATAGCAAGAATGCCCACTGTAAACAGGAAGACTTCAGAGAGGCCTGGAAAAACTTATATGATCTGATGCTGAGCAAAAGGAGCAGAACCAGGAGAACTTCGTACACAGCAACAACCACAGTGTGCAAGGATTTTTTCTGGTAGACTTAGAACTTCATTGCAATGCAAGGACTTAAAAAATTCCCAATGGTCTTTTAAGGCAAAATGCCTTCCACGTCCAGAGAAAGAATTATGGAATTCAATCGCAGAATATAGCAGATCATTTTCTTTTGTATTACATTTTGGTTTGTTTTATGATTTCTCCCATTTTTAATTCTTCTATGCAACAGGACTAAGGTGAAAATGTATTTAATAGGAATGTATGTGTAGAACCTATATAAAATCATATGCCATCTCAGGGAAGAGGTAGGAGGGAAGGAGGGGGAGGGAGGGAAAAAAAATCTAAGTTATATGGAAGTGATTGTAGAACACTGAAAATAAATAAAATAATGATTAAAAAAAAAGAATGCCCATTGTGCCTCAATCATAGAGTATGTCAAGGTGGGAATTAAAGTGCAGGATGACTGGAAAGATAGGAAGGGGCAAAGTTGTGAAGAGCTTTAAGTGCTAAGTGATCTTGGTGGTAATTGAGTCACTGCAGTAGGAGTAATGTGTTCAAACCTTTTTGCTCTAGGAAAACAGTTGCTTCAGTCATCTCCATTCCATCCTCCACTCAGCTACCAAAGATAGGTGGGAAACCATTTTGTGGAGAACTCCACCAAAGAAGGAGTTGGCATTTTATTCTTGAGGAAACAAGTCACTAAATCTTTTTGAACTGGGGAACGATGTGGTCAGACCTTTGCATTAGAAGTATTCATTTTAACTGTATGGAGGATGAATTGGAGCGGACTATAGGCAGCAAGACCAATTAGGAGGCTACTGGACAATCCAGCTGAAAGGTTATAAGGTCCAGAACTAGAGGGTTCCCATGTTAGTAGAGGGAAGGGATTGGATATATTTAGATTTGGCAGAGAATAATTAAACCTTGGGAGTTGATGAAATTACCAAGAGAAACTATAAAGACAAGCCAACCCGCCTTTACTTCTCTTGCAGCTCTGACACTCTAACCATGAGAACCAGGAAGTTCATGACAAACAAACTTCTTCAGCGTAAACAGATGGTTATAGATGTCCTTCATCCTGGAAAAGCCACAGTGCCCACAACTGAAATTCGAGAAAAACTGGCCAAGATGTACAAGACAACTCCAGATGTCATTTTTGTCTTTAGATTCAGAACCCAATTTGGTGGGGGAAAAACAGCAGACTTTGGATGATTTATGATTCCCTTGATTATGCAAAGAAAAATGAACCAAAGCACAGACTTGCAAGGCATGGCTTGTATGAGGAGAAAAAGACATCAAGAAAGCAGCAAAGCAAGGCAAGAACAGACAAGAAAGTCAGGAGTACTGCAAAGGCAGATGTTGATGCTGCCAAAAAGAAGGAATAAAAGGCACTATGGATGTTGTTTATCTGTGAAAATAATTTTTCATCAGAGCATAAATAAACTATGTAAAAACTAAAGAAAAAAAAAAAAAAAGAGAAGGCAGCCCAGGACAAAGTCCTGGGTCCACATGAAGAGGATAGGACATGAATGATGATCCAGCAAAAGAGACTGAAAAAAGCAGATGAAGAAGTAGGAAAGAACACTCAGAAAAACCCTAGGAAGAGAGAATATACTACATGGAACATGCCCCCTGAGCTGGATACCCACTGGTACCCTACCTCCACCTTTGCTTTTCAACTTCTTTTGGTGTGTCTTCCCCTATTAGATTACATTAGAGAGAAGCTCCTTGAAGTCAGTGACTGTTTCTTTTTCTCTTTTGTATCCTCAGCTCTTAGCACAGTGCCTGGCACATAGTAGATGATTAATAAATGTGTACTGAATCAAATTGGATTAAATTCCCTGAATCTCTCTCTCATATCCACTATTCTTCTCCACTCACAATGGTCCTCTTGAGTTGAATCAATAGCATTAAATAGTTACTCAATAAGCATTTTTGTAAACACCTAGTCTGTGCCAGGCACTCTCTTGTGTGCCGAAAATCTTTCTATTCATAATAGTCTTTGTGTTATCATGTGTGTTTTCTACCCTCCTTTGTCCAGTTCAGATGAAAAGTGAAATTCAAGTAATGCCTACTCTCCCTGTTTCCACTCTTGTGTTTGTATCATATTTTTTTTGTGTACTTAAGTTATGTGAGATTCTGAGTCCCACTTTCCCCTTTTCTTCCCTAGCATGTACCTTCTACCACACATGCACATGCACACACACGCACACGCACATACACTTTTCATCTTTATAAAACACAACAAATCACTCCTAGGCTGTCAATTCCCTCTATGACCCTTCATTATATTAGGGTTCTGAGAGAAAATTTGTTTCATTTCCCCCATTGGAATGTAAATATTTCAAGTTTTTTGAGAGTCCCTTTCAAGTTGCTTAAAAGTATTTACTTTTCTACATCTCTTGACTTCTGTATTTTCATTTCAAAGTTTCTACTCAGCTCTGATCTTTCTGTCAGGAATGTTTAAAAGCACTCTCATTAAAGATCCATTTGTTCTCCTGTGGTCACTTTTGCCACTAAATTATTCTTTGTTATAAACCTTTATCTTTTGCTTTTTGAAATGTGTATTCTGAGCCCTTCTCTCCCTGATAGTGGTAGCTGCAAAGTCTGATATGCTCCTGACTGGCTCCTTGGTATTTAAACTATTTCTATTGTAACTGTTAGTAATATTGTTTTTCTTTGACCTGGAATCTCTAAATTTTAATTTAAACTTTGACTTTACTGTAAATTTTAATATTTTAGAAGTTTACTGCTAGATTTCTTCTATTCTTCCTTTACCTTCTGAAGTTTCTTGTACCCTTGGAATTCTATAATCTTTGATTCTCCTTCCAAAGTATATTGAATTAAAGCCCAAAATTCACCTCTTACAATAGATCAATCGGAATCAATAGAAGGTTTGAATAGCAACTATAGGTGAAATAACCTCTTCAGAATTCCTATGATCATTTGTTTTATACATACTGAACTCTATTCCTGCAGTTTAAGAAAGCTTGTTGTGGCTGCTTCAACCATAAAGATAAAATCCTCACGTTGGACATTTCTGTACAAGTCCCCTACCTACCAGTAAAAGAAATTTATGCATATGTAAAACTTTGGTTTTCTTGTTACAGAGGCAAAAAGAAAGGGACCTCATTTTCTTCTCCCTTTTGATATGAGGACTTCTATCTTAGAAACTGTCTACCATTTTAGTTAAAGCAAGGAGTCATGTATTACTTTTGATACAGTTTAGGGGTACAGGGACCTCAAAATACTGAGGTTCAGGATAGAGTTGTCTAGAAAAATTCAAGGACTCAAGCAGTCTTCCAGTAAAGTAGCAAAAAGTTTTTTGTAATGCTAATATGGTGAGTAGGGCCCCTTAGGGAACATGTAACCAAAGAGGAGTGATGCTAAAGCTTATATAGAAAAAGTACAGTGAATTGTGTGGCAAGTATGCTAATTAGGTGAAGGAGGGTGGGATCAAGGAGTGGTCAGCTCCTAAAGGAACATACGGTTTCTGTACCTTGGGGGCAGGCATCATTTACTACAGGCTTGGCCATCCTGTTTGTATGAGATAGCCTCAGGAGTTGATGTCTTATAGCTTGACCTCTGAATTGCATATGGTACCTGATGGTTTTGCTGTTCATGCAAGGGAAATTCTACAGAATTCTTGTTCTTGTAACAGGGACAGACAGTTCATCTCACTGGGGTCCACTCATGAGTTAGTGCCAGAGACAGGGTCTTTGGGCTGGAGAGAGATATGATCCAAGGCTTGGGGTCCGAGCTCCCCATCACTTTGTCTTCATTGCCTTAAGTTGTTCCATATTGGCCTTTGTTTCTATGTCAATAAAACACTATTTCTGATTATGAGTGATAAAGTTTTGCATCAAGACTGAAATGCAGATTAACCAATGATAATCATTTAAGATCATTTTAACCCCAATAAAGGCCAAAGCCTGAACTAATCAACCACACATACTTTGCTTTGCTTTAAAAATGCCCTTTCCTGTATCAGCAACTTTAAGACCAGATGAGGCTGACCAGGAGCATTCTTCTGGTTTGTAACCACTAAAAGACAGGATGCCTAGGACCAAACATTGTCTTGAATAGTGGGACTTTTCTTATCTTGGAATCCTATGAACATATGCTATACAGGGGGAAAAGATAGCCTGGGATTGTAATTGCAATTGACACTTTGTCAATTGTCTTGTCTTATTGTATTTATAATTTATTAAACTAAGAAACTCCCTTTTTCATGCCATGTTAAACACATGGAAATCATAAATTTGAGTGACATAGACATCCTGAGTTGGGATTGTTCTAAAATGTATTTAAGGCTTCTCATTCTTTTTACAGACGGTCAGAATTTTTTGTTTCCATGTATACATGTACCTGCTAGCTTTAAGGGAATAAACAATATGAATTTATATAACACCTAACCTGTTTGCCTCTTTTAACCCAGAAAAGTTTATGCTTGTAGACACTGACCACAGTTCCTAGGTTCTAAAGACCCCCTGAAGCCCTGGAAAGGAGCGTTGCTATCTTAAAGGACCTGTATGGTCCCTTGTGTGTTCTGTTTCTGTGTCTTTCCTGAAAAATGTAATCCTTTTTATCCTGATAGTTAACAATCTAGCACATGAATCAGAGGAGAAGCATTGAGCCTTGAGAACCATATGAAAGTGAGAAAAATCTTTTCAAAATATCTTTTGGGGATCCCAAGTAAGGCTTCCTATGTGTTCACTTCTACCTGCAACTGTTGGCTTGAGGAATAGTGGGTTTTTTCCCTCTGTCAGGTTAGCTAATGCCTAATCCCAATAGCTCCAGAGAAGGTTCCATTTTGTTTTGTTCTATATCAACAATTCTTGGGAGTAAAATCCTTTAAACTTTCTACTTTGGCCCTGGAATTCATCCTTTACTTTGCTCCTGGGGCCCCTCTCTGATTGGACTCCAGCCAACTTTCCCACTGTGAGGCACTCCTCTGTCCCCATCCCTTTTCAGCTTCCTATTGTGAGAGATGATCTCTCAGAACTGAAGCCTCCTCAAAGAGTTAATTGTCTCTTGTACTGTTGAAACACACTCTCTTGAAAAACTCCATCTGCAGCTAGCTGACTTTGTAGAGAAACATGGTTTGCAACATATCCTGTACTGTGTCTGACCCCCTCTTTGGCCTGACCTTTAGCAGAAAGATTAGCATATACCCTACCCCCCCCCCCCAACCTAAACTGTTTACCCTTGCAAAACTTCCCACTAAGTTTGTGTGTTCTTTGTTTCTGGGAAAGATTTCCACAAATAGATTGTACCCCCTGAAGCCCAGCCAATGGCATAAGGGGAAGGAGGTTATGGAGGGGGAGTCACATTTGGGTATAACAGACCTTGCTTTCTGTAACTACCTTGTGTTCTCTGGTCGGTACTATTAGTGTGATGGGGTGGAGGGTACCCTTTATCATGAGAAAGCTTATAAACTTCTTTCTGCTTTCAAGGTATCTAAGTCTTTGAGTAGTGGTCTCAGTCCCACACAGTTTTGGGGGCTCGTCCTGGATCTCCCCTTATTTGGGGAAGGGTCTCCCAGCCAGGCTTAGGACAGGTGCCCACCAGTCATTTGCCAGAAGTCCATGGAATGGTTTGGGAGTTTCTTGTCACTTTTAGGGAACAAACCCAAAGAAGAACAGCTGCCTGAAAGCAGAAATATCTGAAAGGGCACAAAGACCACCACCTGCTGAAGAATTTGAATCAGTCACATAAGTTTTGTGAGCACAAACCCAGGTAAAACAAGATACAGTGAGCCCTTATTTTGGGGGCAAGAACTGGTGAGCCTCTGGGTGACCAGAAGGGGGTGGGGAACCCAGGCTGAGCTTAGTGAGGTGAGAAGACAAGATATGGTGAATTTTCTGGTAGGAAGCAAGAACTGGTGAGCCCTCCAGAGAAGGCAAAATACAGTGAGCCTGAACTGGGCAAGAACTGGTGAGTCATGGGGAAGTCCCAGTCAAAAGCTAGTAGTTAGCAACGTAGTCCTTTTCCACATGTCCAGATGATAGCCTGTTAGGAGCTAAGCTTGCTAATTGGACTTTGCCAAAGTATAAAGGAAAAGACAAAAAAGAAAATGATAAAATATTGCTGCTTGATTTGGGCAGGCACTCAGATTGGAGGAAACATCTTCTGGTCAAAGGACAGGTCCTCTGAGGCCTGGGTTTACCAAAATTTAAACCTATATGTGCATTCTTTAATGTTTTGTCAAATGTCTTGTCTGTATATGTTGTTGATATTTCTGTGTGAATGAAAGTCTGTGTCTCTGTTTTATCTGACACTTTGTAAAGTTGTAAAATTTAGCCAGCCAGCCAGCAAGAGCAGAAAGGCTGAACTAGACTGTCCTTGAAATGCCAAGTTACCTCCCTTCTTCAACCCTCCTAGATCAGTTTCAGAGGAGTGGAGGGACAGGGAGGGGGAGAAAAATTATTTTACTGTTTAGTTTATATGACTGGTAATAGTAAGTAAAAGAATGTAGGAGAAGTGTCAGGTCAGGAGTAGAAAGAAATAAGTTATGTGCAGTGTCAAAAGGGCTTTAATCAAAGCCCACCAGAGGAAAAGGCAAGAAAGTTTAAGCACGTAGAAATGAGAGAAGCATGAGTACTGTGTGATAAGAAGGTTTGAAAGAAAAAAAAAAAAAGGGGGAGGGAATTTCTCTTTTTCCCTCAGACCAAAGAAAGGTAGGCTAACCAGCATTTAACCATTTCCTGCCTCACTCAAAGGAGAAATTTTTGTGTAATGGTACACAACAGAAAGTTAATTGAATTCATTCTGGTCATATTTGGAATTGTGAATAGGTGAAATGTGTCACTCTTAATTTAATGTTTAAGATAGGTTAGAATTTATTAAAGTCTGGTGGAAGTAAGTGGAAGATTAGCAAGTGAAAAAAAATCTCAAGCAGGCAACTGAGAAGAGCTGAGAGTTTTGAATTTAGGTTTAATTAGGTCTTGAAGCTAAAGTTGGTACTTTATGTTCAAATTAAGTCAATATATCTGGTACCAGACAGTGTGTTTAAAGTGCCCAAAAAAAATAAGAAGAGGTTTTTCTGTTTTTAAAAGGTGATCACTTTAGGATAAGGAAAAAAGCTTTTATCTTATTTTATTTTTTGCAGAGGGGGAGGGGAAGGAAATGTGACTTCCTTAGTATGTAAGTTGTTAGACATTTAACTCCCTCTAGTCTTTAAGATTTGGGATAGGACAAAATTGTTAGACATTTTATTTTTATTTGGAATATAAAGTGGAATAAAGGTAATCTGAGTAAAGGTAGAAAAGAAATAAGAATGGTGTAAAGAAAAATGGAATGGGGGAGCCACTCCCTTCCCCATTTCAGTTCAGAAGATTTGGGTATGTGGAGAAAATGAAAATTTGGTACTTGATTGGAAAACCAACAGACAAAGTTATAGAAAGTTTTATTAAATTTTAAAATGGATCCTGACTGGGGTAAAGATGTTTATTATTATGATTGGTAATTGTTACAATTCAATGACTTATTAAGTTTTCAAGTTCCCTGCTTGGACTCAAGCCCACGTAGTTTACACTGATTCAGAATTAATAAGATCTCTTTTTACCTAGGCTAAAGACAGTTAACTTAAGCACATTTTAAGTTAACATAATTTTAAACTTTTTAAGAAAAGAAGGAGAAAGTTTATTCAGATTGAACTTAAATAAAAAATAATAACTTATGAGCTATCTTGTCTTATGGTTAAAATGTGTTCATCCTTTGTTTTGAAGGAAGACCATGCATGACATCAGAGAAATGATGACATGACTTGTACTTGACTTTGTTTTAAGTGAGGGAGGGCTGTTCAAGGTAACCAGCCTCTCTTTCTCCTCCTCAGTCATTTGGATCCAGTAACCAGATACCCATCAGGATGACTGAAGATGGCCTACGATGAAATGGGAGACCTTGGCACCTTTTTAGGCTAGGCCTTTTCAGATACTGGCTTAGAGGGAGGTAGTGCCCATTGAGTGAATAGGTCTGTTTAAGAAATAGTCAGGGAATGGTCCTTTTAATGAGCAAAAGAAAAATATAACTAAATCAAACTGAGAGGGAAAGAGAAACTGTTACTATTGATAATCACTCTAAGTCAGCCATTAAGTGGAGCCTGGACAGGGACCTATTGTTGTCCAACCTATGGGCTTCAGAGTGCACTGAGTTTAAGGTTTTGCGAATGACAAGGAGGGAAAGAAGGAAATGAAGGAAGGAAGGAAGGAAGGGCATCTAGTCAGTAAACCCCAAAGGAAGGGGAGAGAGAAACAGAAGGGAGAGGATGAGCTGGGTCCCTACTCAGACAGCTCAGTCTATTCACAAGTTGTGTTCATCCTTTGTTTTTGAAGAAGACCATGACATCACAGAAATGATGACATGACTTGCACTTGACTTCGTTTTGAGTGAGAAAGGGCTATGTAGATCACCAGTCTCACTTTCTCCTCCTCAGCTTGGAAGTTTAGGATGTGTTTAGGGGTCTTCTCCTTCCCCAACTTTTGGGGAAATATTCCTTTTATATAGCAATGGAAAGGTGCTGAATTTGGAGTGAAAGGACCTGAATTCAAATTTTGACTCTGCCCCCTTAACATCTGTGTAAAGCCTTAGGCAAGTTGCTTTGGGTCTCTGAACCTCAACTTCTCCATCTGTAATGTGAGGAAGTTGGATTAGATGACCTCTAAGGTCATCTCCTGCCCTACATCGCTAATCTTATGGTCCCATGTCTCTCAAAGTAATGGTGCTACTGTCTAGAGAGGAGATGGGAAGGATAATAGGAAATGGTCACTTAAGGATGCAGAATACAGAATTAGGGACACCACATCACAGAAAATTCTCATCCATCCTTCTCCCCTATAAGGCCTTAATCCAATAATGATATATACAGTCCTCCAGTCCATTATTAACCTTTTAGCAAGGGGTGGGTGAAGAGTTTTCTACAGATGACCCTTTCCTCCTTTGATGGTACTTTGATGGTACATGCTCCCCTAAACTATGCAGTTCAGCAAACCAAAAACTACTCAGTACAACCTGACTTAGGAAGGACAAGTTACTGAATAGAGACCTTAGCAAAGACAAATGGAAAGTATATTAGGATTACCTGAAGTTTGGGTTCATCTATGTGCTAGGCTTCTTATCCACTGAATCTCCTCTCATCAGACTGAGAGATTTCTGAAAGCAGAGACTGGGTTCATTCTTTATTCTGTCCCTTTTTCTACTGGTTGTCTGGCTCCCCAGGATGTGGCCAGGAAAGAATTATCAGAAACATCAGGGAGGAAGATAAGAGGGAAGGACAAATACAGACCACTCTGCCAAAAATCCTTAGGTAAATGACTTCCAATTCATTTTGGAGGCCAGATAGAAATCATAAGTCATATATATAAGGAATGGTATAGAGATCAGACCTATAATTTCATTGGCAAAGACATCCAGGTTCCCTGGATGAAGAAACTCCCTCCACAAACTGAGGTCAGCATTGTCTCTGCAATTTATTATTTCAGAAAATTGCTCAGAAGTATAGATAGAGGTTAAAATGTAAGGGAAAGCTGGATAACTTGAGTAATGGGATTGAGAGATCTGGAAAGATAAATAAAGGTTTGATTGAAAATATGGAAGGCAGATAAAGTTTGGGAACAAATGGGGGCTATTCAAACCCCTCCTGTCCCTAGATAGTTGTTTCAGATCTTTTTGTTAGTTTTAGATGATTTAGGTATGTTGTGAGGGTGTGAGGAAGTATTTTAAGAGGCCCGAAAAATTACTTTATGAGACTGCAATTTACCATTGTTTTAAGCTCTGGTTACAGGGATAGTTAACTTATCATAAAACCAATTGACATGGACTGCAGACTGACACAGCCTAGCAAATTTCTATAATCAAGAAGTTATATTAAGTGATTATCAAGGGATAATGTGTGTTCATGTGTTGGTGAGATGAATTTCTGTGAAAGGTGATGTAGGAATGCATTCACCTGAATGGATAATGGGTTGTATCAAGTTTAAAATACAACAATAGTAATTTATCTAAATATCATATTAGGAATATCATCGTTAAATTAATGGTGAAATGGGCTAAGAAGCTGTTAAGTGTGGGGAAGTTCTAATGAATTCTGTGTAAAAGTTGCTGTGCTGTAAATTCTCTATTGAGAAAATGGGAATCCTTGAAAGAAAATAAGTCTGATTTTTAAGCCTATTTCATCTAAGGATATATTTGTGTATGTTAATCTGGAGGTTTATGCTCTACTACATTCATTTTGCAATAACTTAGGAATAAATAGGACTTAAAGTGGTTTTAATTAATTCCATTGTTTAAAGGTTTATTTTTTGCTTTAAGGGAGTTTTTGTCAAATTATTTTGTTATCACTTACGAAATTCATGAGATTGTTAGCTAAGTTATTTGGGGTTACTGTTTTAATGCCAAAACCTAAAACTGTTAATTGATTACTGTGTTTGAAAAGGAGGGGACTGGGTGCAAACTTTATTTGTATTGGTTCTACCCATTCAGAACAGTTCTCCTGTAGATATAAAGAGCCAGCGGGCAGCAGCATTAGCATCAGTCCCCTTCCCTGGGGTCTGTACCCCTTATTTTGCAAGATTTCCAAGGCCCTTGGAAACCATCTGTGTGGGCAAGATCATCAGCCCAAGGAAAAGAACTTGTTTGGGTTATGTAGTTCCTAAACAAGGAAAGGATTTTTAACAACTGGCTTTTACACCAGGACAAATGTAAATTTGAGAAGGAAAGATGTTAAATAGAATCCCTTCTGCTGGCAAATCTTTATTGCTTATTACAACTCCATGAGAATAAAATAACTGTATTTGGCTCTAAGCTGTGATTGGTGAAACTTGATGTTTGAGTTCTTGGCACTGCCATTAATCTTGTTTCGAGTTTGAACTTAGGTATAGTTGTCTACATTAAATCAGTATCTGGGGGAATGCCATTAGCTATTGAGAGAGAGAGAATGTGAATGTTATTCCTGAGTCTGATTATCTAGGCATGTCCTTGCTTTTCCTTTCATGGGATGTTTCTGAAATTAAAACAAGTAGCAGGTGATGTGAGCACAATGCAAGCCTGTGGAATTTTGCTGTTTTCAATCCAATAATTGGATGAATTGGTACTCTTGTATAATTTTGCAAAGGATAAATTCCCTGGAATAAGAACATGCTTTCTGAATGATACGGGAACAATTAGATAAAGGAAAGGAAACAAAGATACAAACACAATGCTGAATCATTATCCTATAGACTAAGATTAGGATTTAAAGTTAACAGTAATAAAAGTAAATCTGTATGGAATAAGGTTTTTATATGTTACAAAATGATGTAAGAGCAATTGAGCTTTGATACAATTGACTGAATTAATTACTGAAACTAGTTCAAAGACATCTTCAGTTTGGGGAAAAGAATTTCAGTGTAAGTTTCTTAGGCACAAGTAAACTCTAGTAATATTTTGCACTGATGGAAAAATTAAATGTTTCTGTTTTGATTTGAATTCATTTCATGAACCTAAGTTGAAGTTAGTGTTTGAACTTATCACATGTGTAACTCATTCTTTAGACTGAGTTTGGTTAGAAAAGGATAGAAAAGTTTGGAAAACATGTAAATCTATTAGAGCAATAACATGAGTTTAATGGTAAATTTAATTTTGATCATTATTTATTCAGGAACTAGAACAAATATATAAAGGCATGCAAGCTACTTAAGATTTACTTTAGATGTTCCTCAACCAATGCGAGATTATAGTCATATCTGAGACTGACTGATTATTGGAGCTTACAATTTTAAGATTTTATGGGACTGTTAACTGACTATTCTTCTGAGTCTAATTCCAGGTGTGGATATAAGGAAAGACTGTCTGAGCCACTGAACAATGATGCCAGTGAGCCTGTGAGATACTGGTATGATCTCATGGGAAGGTTGGGAGAACAACTTTTCCACTTGAGCTGAGGTAGGATTCTCCTGACTCAATTTCCTCAATGACACCTGGAAAACTTTAAGCCTCAATAAGTGCCCGTTGACAATCTACTCCTGCCTGGAATTGACATGAAGTTAGGGAGATATTCCTCTGAAATGTCCCTACTCTTAACGGCAATTTCCTATAATCAAAAGTTTTGTAAGCATGATACCAGACCCAATAAATAATAGATTTTTTGTAGGGGGACATCTGAGGTTAAGTCCAAATATTAAGCTATTAGGCTTAGGATTTTAGACCAACAAAAATAAGTTAGGGTCCTTTAATTCTTAGTAATAGTATGGAGACCATCAGGTCAAGGGCCTGTGAGGTTAGCATACATAGTCATTATTATTTTTGTCTCAGTTGGTTAATGTTAAAAGAAAAATGGTTTACAATATATTGTAAATGCTTTAAAAGAAGCATCACATAACCAGAAGTTGAAATTGTTTTATGATGTGATATGTGCTGTGTTAAAAATTATTTTTTATTATATATACATAAGTACTGGAGCCTGTTATTGATTCCTTAGTGAAATCTCATCTTCCTGATGGGGAAATGGATAGTTAATTAATATAAAAGGTAAAAATCTGGGTTCTAATGGGGATTTCTTAAACATGACAACTGTCCAAAGTTCCAATTTTAATTTTATAAGAGTGATAGGAATGCTAATATAAAATTGTATTAAGGTCAGTTTTGTAGGAGAGTAGACATTTGGATTTCTACAAGAAGATAAAGGGAAGAAGATGCTGAGTTGTGGTGCTGAAGATGGCTTGAATGAACATCCAGACCAGAAAGATGAAACAGATGATGATGCTTCCCCCTACTCCCGTTGCTGTATGAGATAAAACTTTTAAATGGACAATTCATTGATTCACTTTCTTCTTTTGGGTCTCTGTTTCTGTACTTATGAAGGGGACTGCCCTCTCATAATTTGTCAATGCGTCAAATCCACTACATACCCAAGTGAAAGGACCAGTGCCAGCTCTGACTCAGTGAACTGTGGCGTCACAAGATCCTGGAACCTTAAAATTAACTTTGAAGAAGGGACCGATCTATTCATGACTGAAAAGATTGCTGTGGTTTTATTGTTCTTGTTAGTTGCTATACCTTTTCTTTTTGCTGTGCTGCAGGTATTTTCTTTTGCCTCTGGTCTCGAGGCCTTAGCCATTTCTGGTGCTATGCACCAGGTTAGAGTGGAAGAAATATTCCAACAACGGTGTGAGAAGTTATAAGAAATAAGAAGGGGGACTGTGAGAGATGATCTCTCAGAAGTGAAGCCTCTTCAAAGAGTTGTTTCTTTTACTGTTGAAACACATTCCCTTGAAAAACTGCATCTGCAGCTAGCTGACCTTGTAGAGAAACACACTTTGTAACATATCCTGTACTGTGTCTGGCTCCTCTTTGTCCTGATCTTGTTTTTAGGCACATAGCAGAAAGAATAGCATATGCCCTACCCCCCCACCCCCACCCCCCAACATAAACTGCTTACCCTTTCAAAACTTCCCACCAAATTTGTGTGTTCTTTGTTGCTGGGGAAGATTTCCGTGAATAGATTGTATCCCCTGAAGCCTGGCCAACAGGATAAGGGGAAGGGGGTTAGGGAGGAGGAGTCATGTTTGGTTATAATAGACCTTGCTTTCTGTAATCACCTTGTACTATTACAGCACTATTAAGTGCAACGGGGTGGGGGAGGAGAGGTGGGGGTACACTTTCTCATGAGAAAGCTATAAACTTCTTTCTGCTTTCAAGGTATCTGAGTCTTGGTTTTGATTTTGAGTAGTGGTCTCAGTCCCACCCACTATTGTATCCTGTACTCAATTATAATGTAAACTCCTTTTTGTGACTGTTCTCCTTACACAGTGCCTAGCATCGAACTAGCACTTAATAAATGTTTGTGGACTTGAAGGAAGAATTTGGTTCTTCTTACCAAGATGACTGCCTGAGCATTAGACAAAACACTAAGTTTTCACATACCTACTCCAATAAAAAAATTGACATTCACAACAGACTCAATATGATGAAGCAGTAACAATAATAAGTGATTTCTATCTCAGGGCTGCAAAAAAAGTGAGCCAGAAGCCAAAGAATAATAGGAAAAAGGGTCCTACTGCCAGTCTAAGTTAACCTACCAGCCAACTTGCCAGAGACCTGTAGCATTCAAGGTTCTCTGTGCAAAAGCAGGAAAAATAAAAGGTCCCCCTGAGAAATCCCTAGCCGCAGTGTACACTAGGACAACCCTTTCTGAGGTCTCTAGCACTCTTCAGAAACACCAGAGAGGGACGTGAAGATCCAGCACTCTTATTATCAGACTTGTTGCAGGCCTCAAGAAATCCCTGGGAAGAAGGGAAGAGGAAAGCACTTTGGTCACCTATTACCCCCAGCCTCTCCCCCTTGATCAGAAAAGACCCACCAGAAGGATAGATAAATTGAACGTTTTCATTGATGTCCTAGCACTGTCTCCAAAAGGGTGGCAGATGGTTGTGATATCTGCATTGGAAATCGAGGAGTGGATGCGCAGGGAAGACTGTTTAGACATGATGAGGAATGGGAGATTCAAGATGCAAGGAGTCCAGTAGAAAAGCTGCATTAAACTAAAGGGAACATCTTGAAGACTCCCAACAATAGAACTTCCTAGATCAGGAGTTGTGAATTTACCCATTTGCCATGGTCATCCCTAAGCCTGAGGCCACTTTACCCCTGAGCTCTATAGGTATTGGTGGGAAAGTCTGTCAGAGACTTCTGGAAGAAAATTTTTGTAACAACTATTCTTACTAAACTACCTTAGTAAACAGTGCTTTTTAAAAGCTAATTAGATCTGGTGGAATTAATTGATTTTCACTGATCATCAACAGGGGAAACACACTGACCAGACCCTATGAGTAACAGTACCAGGAAAGATAGCTCTCAGGACTACTCCAAGAGCCTTGAGGGCAGAAGTAGCAGCTGAGCCCTGGGGATCCACCCGGTTATAGTTCCAATAGGGTTCAGAAAGAAAGGCCCTAGAGAATACACTTATAAATTGCTTGATTTGACTAACAGTAAAAGGGTGTGGGGAGGTTGTCCACAATGCAAAGCAGCTGAAAATGCAGGCTCAAAAAAAAAATTACTGAACTATAGAAAACCCAGAGACCTTTGTGTCACACCTGGAGGATGGATTTTACTACAGCAGACTCAGAATTACTAATATCCCAGGGAATTTAGAGGCAGCTAGTGGTACAATAGATAGAGCACTGGACCTAAAGTCAGGTAGACCTGAGATCAAATTTGAGCTAAGACACTTATTAACTGTGGCTCTTGTCAAGTCATTTAACTTCTCTCTGCCTCAGCTTTCTCAACTGTAAAATGGGGATGATTATAGCATGTACATCAAATGAGATAATATTAAGGGATTAGCACAGTACCTGACACACATCATAGGTACTTAATAAATGCTTATTCCCCACAATATATCAAGAAACAGTTACAGAAAATTCCCCACGGAATGCAACCTTTTTAGTCTGACATTAAAAACTCCTATGATCTAAAAAAACCAAAAAACAAAAAGACTCAATTTGAGATCAAGCAGGACCAACTACCCCACCCAAAAGTGCAGCAGGGAGCTAAGCCTGGGACTGATATAAAACCCCAATTCAGGAACTAATGCTGGAGAAATGAATAGATTAGACACTGACAAGCATAAAAAATTATGGTAAATCTAAAAATCTCCAGAAGAAAGTCTACAACAACTTCAAGCAAAGACTCAAAAGAAAAAATGGATCTTCAGAAAAAACCTCATATGAAATGAAATTGAAATAAATGAAGCAAGACATCAAAACAAAATAAAAGTACTAGAGGAAAGTACTAGAAGAAGCAATAAATAGCTTAGAAGAGAAAGTGATAAACCTTATCTAAGAAATAAATTCCTTGAAAACGGAGGAGACAAATCAATGACTGTAGGAGACAGCAAAAAATAACAAAACAAAATCAAATGATTGAAAAACAGAATAAAACAATGTATATCATATAAAAAATAACTAACCTAAAAGCATATCAAGGAGAGATTTTTTTTTTAGGAACAGTTATTTTTTAAGAGCCAAAACACTATCTTTCAAGAAATCATAAATTAAAACTGCCTGGATTTATTAGAACCAAAGAGGGGAAAAAGGCAGATAGCAAGTGTCAAGATATTAGGAATACCCTGTTTTCCAGAACTAAGCAAGCTGTGCCCTGAGCTTGGCATAACAATAATCCTTTCACCCTCTGGATGTTCTCAGTCACAGCAAAATTCCAGAATTGTTTCATATAATTATTGTATTGTTTTGACCATGACCAAGTGTTCTCGGAGCTTGGACAAGACCCTGCTGTATCCATCTTCCCTGCTATGAATCAAACTTGTTTCATTGCACCTGTTACCCCTCAGGACTAAAGCTCACTCTGCAGCCATTGGTATGAGTACAGAGATCTCCCCACATTGTCTCAGGGCCCCTAGCTAGGAGTGGGACTCCAGCACATGTGTCCTTGCTTGCAAGTCATTTCCATCACTTTGAAATTAAACTGTGTGATTCCTTACTCTCCTATCTCTAATCTGCTTTGTTCTGTTCTGACCACCCAATGGTTGGAGACTGGTTCCATCCAGCTGACAAAAGAATCCATCAATCATCTCCTGGGGAAAAAACCGAAATGTCCCAGGAATAACATGGTCAAAATCCAGAGCTCCATATCAAAGAAAAAATATTGTAAGCATCCAGATCAAGAAGCAGTTCAAGTACCAGGGAGCTACAGTCAAGATTACACAAAACTTTCTGGCAGCCTCTACTATAAACAAGAGGATATCCTGGAATACAATATCCCAAAAAGCAAAATAGAGAGTCTTACCATCAGAATAACTAAATTGCTTACCCTAAAAACATAAGTATAATACTACAAGGCGGGGGAGGGAATGAACCTTTAAGGGAATATAATATTTTTGCAGGCATTTGTGAAAAGAGCTGAGTCCTGAGAAACCTTAAAAAGGTAAAGTTGAGCAATTGGAAGGGGTTAGATGATGGAGTGCTATCATTCTAAGAAACAAGTGTTCCTTCCAAACCTTAATGTCTTCAAAGGAGTTAAATAAGAAAATCCTAGGGGTGGACTGAAGAGGGGAAAGAGAAAGAAAGGTAAAAGGAAGAATTGATTAATATAAAAAGGAGGAAGAAAGAGTTAGAACTTGCTATTTCTCATAATTGGAGTGCAGAGAGAAGTAGGTAAACATGAAGCAAGGGGCAGGGGGGACTGGGCATCAGATAAACCTCACTCTTATCTGAAATTGACAGAGGAGGTTTGTACACATGTAGTTTGGTGTAGAAATACACCAGACTTGGGAGAAACAAGTTTAGATTAGGAATAGGAGTTTAGAGGAAAAATAATGATAGGAAGGGAATAATAACAAAGAACTTCTTGATCCTGAAGTTGGAATTAGGGAGGGGGGAAGAAAAGCAAAGAAATAGAATCCAAAGGGAAGAGGGGGAGCTCTGTGATTTCCAGATAATTGGTGAGCAGCAATTTTATATAGGAATGTAATGGAAAATTATTGGACTGTAAAAAATTGCTAAAAAGATGATTTTAGAGGATCCTGGATAATATGAACTGAGACTGAAATGAAATAAACAGAGCCAGACAAACAACTTAACCAAGAACAGCAACATTGTAAAGGAAAACAACTTTGAAAGATTTAAGAATGGATCAATACACTGACCAAACATGTTTCCAGAACAGAGGTGTCTAACACAACCTGCAAGCTACATAAGGCCCACAACAATATCAAGTGCTGCTAAGCCAGATTAAAATGTAACTGAGAAATATTTAACAAAATAACCCAAAATATAATAAAACAGATAATATATGTAGTTTTACAAGTCAATATGCAGCCAGCCAGGATCCTTTTGTACAGTTTAATGGTCCCTGTTTCTATTTGATTTTGACACCACTACCTGACAGGTGATGGACACAAGGTGCATAATAGAGCAAACATTTTTGAACTTAACCACTATGTGGATATGTTTTCCTTGACTAGGCTTATTTCTTACAGGAATTTTTTTTTCCTCTTTCTCTCATTTTTTAATACAAGGAAGGGGTGTCGGGGAGTTAGGAATAATGATGAAAAAAGAAAAATACTACAGCTTTTTAAATGCTCAGAAAATAACATAAGGAAATTCAAAAGGAAATAAACATAATTTTGAAAGTAAAGTGTAAAGTTTATACTTTAAAAAAAGTTGTGCAAGTTGAAGATTCAAAGTTTCATATAGAAAAGTTTCATATTTGTGTGCATGGAAAGGCTGTGTGTGTGTGTGTGTGTGTGTGTGTGTGTTTTCAAAATTTTTAAAAGGAAAACTTAAGAAAAAGAAAAGCAATTGGAGGGAGATTATTTAAGAATCATCAGACTCCCTGAAAACTAGGACCTCCAAAATGACTGGCACACCTATGTTATATAGAGTACATATTATAGAAAACAAATGAAACCATTCAGATGTATTATAACCAGAAGGTAAAGGGAAAAAAAAATTCATCTGTCACCTCCAGTAACATCAAAATGAACATTTCCAGGAATGTCATATCCCAAAACCAGGGGGAGGTGGACAGAGAACCGGGTAAGTATCAAAGAAATAGCCAGGATCACTCAAGAATTAGCAGCAATTACTGTAATTGTAAGGACAGAAATCCTTGGAACACTAAATTCCAAAAGACAAAATATAAAGGTTTACAATCAAGAATTAACTGCCTCAGAGACTTAGTATAATCCTACAGGGGAGAAATGGATTTTTAATAGAATAGAGAACTTTCAAACATTTCTGATAAATATACCAGATCTGAGAAAGAACTTGGAAATAACACAGGAGTCAAGAAAAACCTAGAAAGGCAAATGCATCTGAGCAAGAGAAAGGGGCTAATGTTGATAAAATGCTTATATTATAAGAAGGGAAGGAGAAACTTGAATCTTTTCAGAATTCTAATATTACCGAGGCTCAGTAAATAAAGCAAACAAAGGTGTGGGGATAGATATGCTCCATTTCAATAATACAGAATTTCTCAAATAGTTTACGTGTTACGGACCCTTTGACAATCTGGTGAAGGCTCTGGACTCCTAAGAATAATATTTTTAAATGCATAACATGAACTACATGGGACTATAAAGGAAATATTGAAATAAACCCATCAGAGTGTTTTTTAAGCTCGTGAGTCCTCTGAAACCTACCCACAGACCCCTTATGGGTCCGTGGATCCCCGTTTAAGAACCCCTCTTCATTTTTCTTCCTTTTTAATTTTTGTTTTCTATTTTTGCAACATAGCTAACTTGGAAATGTTTTACATAACTTCACATGTATAACTGATATCATATTGCTTGCCTTTTCAACGGATGGCGGCGAGACTGGGAAGAGGGAGAGAATCTGAAAGGCAAAATGAAAATAAAAAGAATTTTAAAAATAACAATAACCTCCTTTGCCTTCACTCCAGCCCCTGCTTTGGTAACAGCGGCTCGGCGTTCCCTCTGGCAAAAGCTCGTCTACTACTACGCATGCTCACTTCAAAACCCGCCTTTTAAACCTCTGCTAACCTCGGCGACGGTGGTAACCCTGCGTTCAACGCTCCGGAAGTACTCTTCGGAGCTTCCGGGTGTTGCATGTCGGCCGTGGAAGGTGCGGCGGCGTTAGTTAGCACCTAGCTAGAGAAAGTGAGCGCGCCGAGATGTCCCGGGGCTCCAGCGCCGGCTTTGATCGGCACATTACTATCTTCTCCCCAGAGGGTCGCCTGTACCAAGTAGGTGAGTGTCCCGGCCCCGCGGCCTCCCCGGCGGAACTGCCCTGTCATGATGTGGCCCGGAGCCGGGGGCCAGCCGTGCAGCCGGAGGCGCGCCCAGGCCCGGGCAGGCCCGAGGACTCTGCCCCGGGACGGGGATGTTGGCCTCGGCGTCTTTTCTTGCTTCCCGATTTGAGAGGTGGGCCCGGAAGGGGAACAGGCCAGGCTATCGACCCCCTTAGGACCGTAGTCTTTAGGGAGTGCGGCCTTGGATCCCCGAACTCGGGTGCGGGCGGTCAAGAAGGAAGACGGCGAATCTCGGCTGTGCCCCGTAATACTCTCGTAATCTCCGGCAGATCATTCCACCTGGCCGAACCTCGGTTATTTACTGTAAAATGAAGCGGTTGGGCTCGATGACTTGTAAAGCCTCGTGCTGACCGGGTGCAAGGAGAGGTTCGAGTGCCTGTCGGGCCATGAACTACCTGTGTGACCTGAGGTGGTTCCCCGAAGTGCTCCCGTGAGAGCTGTAGCAGGCTGTTATTATTGTAACTGCTCCCCATACCCCTTCATTTACGTCCTTAAAAATGCGCGTTTTACCCTCCTCGCCGGAAGTGTTCTCTCCAGTACCACTGTCTCGGATATTTCACACACCCCGTTTTACATTAGACATTTTTGTATGCTAATTACCTCCCTTAATAGAGTTTACCTTCTTTGATAACAATCCTCTTGGCTCCCAGCATTTTATTGAACATAGGTGCTTGGTAAATGATTCTTGAATTCAAGTTGAATTATTTCTTTCAAAGATCTAATCCTTTCCTTTCCTCTCTTCAACTGTCTCCTGCTTTTGCAGCTTTTCTTTTACTGTCCCATAAGTATCCTGCACTCCTATTCTAAACACACACACCCTATGCCCCCTCAGTATACGCTTGGTGGGATGTGAATTGAATATCACCAGAATAATAGCTGTAAAAGTTTTTCCCACAACAATTCTCTAAAGATCAGCGGGTTCGGTATTCTCATTTTACAAATGAGTCTCAAGCTGAGTAACTAACTTCCTTTGTTAAATGGCTAGTCTTTCTTTGATGGAGTTAGATTTGAGCTGACTTGTGACTCTTTAAGTCCAGTGCTCAGTTAGCTGTGCACCGGGACTTTCCTGTTAAAACACAAACAACAAGAGTGTTGTCTGTGTTACTGTTTGAAACAAGTCCAATGGTTGTATTTTAATTTTCCAATCTTCCATTAACTTAGAATTTTTCCAGTTGAGATAGCAGATGTAGACCTATCTATTTTCTGAAATACCATTTTGGTAAAAAAGAAACCAACCCTATTCATCGAGTATTAATTACATTTTCATGGGTCCCCTAGAAGTTTGCATTATTGTTATAAAGTAAGCTCTTGATCTGATCCAGGAAAATATGATAGTTTCAGTTTTAGACCAGGGTAATTTAGAAACTCCCAGATTTAGAGCTGAAAGGGCCTCAATAGAATAGATCTAGTCCAAGGGTTAAGCTTTTTTGTATCATGGACCCCTTTGGCAATCTGGGCCCTTCTCAGAATAATTTTTTTAAATGCATAAAGTGAAATACATGAGATTACAAAGGAAACAAATTATATTGAAATATAGTTATCAGAATTAAAAACAAAACCAGGGGCGTGGACCTCCAAGGTAAGAACTTCTTATCTAGTCTAACCCTTTAATTTTACAGATGGGGTAATTGAGTATGTCCTGGCTTACATAGCTATCAACTGGTAGCATCAGGACATGGTCCTAGGTATCACGACTATTGGTACACTGCCTTTTTCACTCTACTAAAGTGACTCCAGAGCAAATTTGTTGCCTTCTACTGTACTTAGGATGAATTGACCTATTAAGCTCTCTTCATTTCTAAATTTGAGGAGTAAAGTAACCTACATTTGAGGTGAGAAAAAAATCACTATCAGTTACATTTTCATTACCTATTCTAATGTAACCATCTAATAAGCACTTATTAAGTGCCTATGAGTTAGGTTCAGAGAGCAAAAGTGTTTGATAAACAAAACACTTGAGAATTTGCATTTCACAGAACATAAGGGAGACAGTTGGTTGACTTCATTTCTGAGTTTGTACAGTTTTTCTGTCTTGTACTTGCTTTGAAGATTCAGTCCTAAAACTTGTGAAGTTTGTGCACAGGAAGAATTATATTCGACACAGTACTTTGCTTGTATATACAGTTTATTAAGACCCCACTTTGAAGCATAATCTAATGCTGTGCTTAGTACAGTTGGATTCGATTGAGATAGCTTAACTTAAACATTTATTAAGTTCTTATTACGTGGAGAACACTGGCCTAGATACTGTACTAGAGGAGAGAGATTAGGACAGTCTAATGGCCCTCAGGGCCTTCACATTCTAATATGGGGACACACACATTCACAAATAACTACAGGATGATAAGGATTTCATTGACTAGCTTGAACTGAAGGAATATATAGGTAGAAAAAATAGAAAGTTCCAGGACAAGGCAGATTTGTTCTGGATTATTTTATTGGCCTAATCCAGCCTTTCAGATTCACGGTAGATGTTACTAGAGAAAGAGAAAATGACAGTATGATCATCTTGGTCATCATATTCTGTCTCCCAGCTCTGTGCCTTTCTACTCCCTTTCTGCCTTACCTTTTGAAACCTATAGCTTCCTTCAAAATTCATCTTTTATGCCTAAATGCCTACATGATGCCTTTAATAATTTTCCCTCAGCTACTAGTGCCCTTACTCTCTCCTCCTCCCCCCAAAAATCCCACTACTTTGTATTTATTTTGTGTATGTTCTGTACATTTTTATTTATATGCATATTATCTTCCTTTACAGATTGCAAGTTCTTTGAAGTCAGGAACTGTTATGTCTCTTTTTTAATGTCCCCAGGACCTTGTGTAGTATCTGTCATGTAGTAGATGTTTAATAAATATTTATTATTTGTTTTTATTTTATTAAATGATGATACAGTTATAATGACATGATACATTATTGATACAAAATAAATTATATATGATATATTAAATTATCATGATACAGTCCTTGCCCTCAAGGAGTTTATAATCTTATTGTGGAGGAAGGGGTATGACTTAAATCTCTAAGTATGATACAGAGTAGATTGTCATAGGAACAAAGGAAACCAAAGTGCCATGAAGAATATAAGGAGGGTAAGAGTACTTTCACCTGAGAGAAGAGAAAAGTTTCTCAAAAGAAATGGAATATTGATTAACAAATGGTAACAGAGCGAAAACTATTACAAGCATGGGACAGTATGTGCAAAGGCATAGAGATGTAAAGGAGGTAGGTCAGAATTAGGTAGAATTAGGTTTAAGGAGATCTGAAAAGGTTACAAGAGGTGACCTTAGAGAGAACTGCTTCAGTAGATTGCAAGGGGTTGAAGAGTGAGTGATATATAAATGGAGACAAGTATATAGAAACTACTCTTTCTTCAATCTTTAAGTGAAGGATAGAAGAGAAGATGTTAGCTTTCATCTAATAAGCACTTATTAAGTGCCTATGTGTTAGGTTCAGGGAGCAAAAACAAAACTACTAATAGTCCCTGTCTTTAAGGAGCTTATGTTCTATTACGGGACACAACTACCCATATAAATGAAATGAGGATTTTGAGACTATGTAAAGGTGGTAGGTAGAGAGAATAGATATCATTTCCTACTCATCTCGAAGGAGGGGTGATTAAGATGATCCACAGATAAAGGACTCTTGAGGTTGTTTCAGGTAGTTTGGGGAGGCATTCCTTAGTGTAACAAACACCTGTCCTTTCCACCCCCACTTTAGTTTCTCTGGGGTTTTAAAAATTCCATAAAAGAATCATTTCCATATAGTTTCATAAATACACTGCAACTTTAGCTTACATTTCCCCCTCTTCCTCCAACTATAGCCTAGATATAACTTGTGTCATATTTTCCCACCCCTAGAGTTTGGAAATCAATCTGATTACGTGTTCACCTGGTTCATTGACAAGTTGAGAGGAATCCAAGCCAAGAGCTGCCTTAATCTCACCAGGGTCTCTGTTTTAGTAGTTGGCCGTGCTATTTTCATGCCCTCCTTAGGCAGATTTCTCTCATATCTCCAACTTCCTTTGGTGCCATTGCCTTTGATCTTCCTCACATCCCAAGAGAGAGGTAGGGAGCTTCTTACTAGGCAAGGTGACCTCCTACTTGGAGTTGCCTCTCATAACATGTCATGGCCTTATTTGGCCCTGTGTTAATAGTCTTATGGTTCCATCTCTTACCAGCCAGTGCAGCCTGTCCTTTTTAAAATCTCTGTTGGCATGGCAGTTGATGACGTTCCTTTCACTTTCAGTTCTTGTTATTTTTTGTCTCAGCCCTCTTTTTCAGTTGCCTGGATATGCAGGTTTTGGAGGAGTAATAACCCACTCAGACTGGAAGGAAAGAGATGTATAAGAATATTGAGAGGAATCTGAAGTTCACCTCAGATACCCTTGGTCTGGTAGGAGGCAGAGTCATCTAACAGTAAAGGGAATGGGAGTAGAATTGAAGGCTTGGGAAAGGAAGTTTGGGATTGCTGATGTGGGGTGTGTGATAGTCAATAAGAACAGAAGAAAAGCACCAAAGTGAGGACCAAGTTGAGGTTAGATGACATTTGTGATGGACCCAGTCTGGACAGTTGCCTGGGGCAATTTAGGAATAAGAATGGAGGAAGTATGGGTCTAAATCACCTGTAGTGGAGGGGTTGGAAGGACTCAAATAGAAAGGTTGAGGTGGGTGCCTGTGCAAAAAAAAATTAAAGGGCATTTTAAAGTGGCTGACAAAGACTATGAAAATAGGGAGGAAAATAAGACTCTCAGAGTTGATATATTGGGAAAACATGAGAAATAAAGTGGTACTTACTGGGACAAAGAACAGGTAGGAGAGGAATGAGAGGGGAAAAGACGAAAGATTGTGATCACAGTGGAAAATTTCAGAGTTAAAAATTTTTGAAGGTGCAGCAATTTTAAAATGATGTGAGGTTTAAGGTTGATCATCCCAGGTGGCTTAAAGGGAATAATAAGAATTGAGGAATTCTAGACATTTGTGAAGTTAACATATGAAGCGTGAGAGTAGAGGAATGAATAGGGTGGAGAGGAAGACTGAGCTAGGTGTTAAGAACATTGGAGAATTATGAGAGAATAACTAAAAGGCATAAGGTTTGGAAGAGGCTGTATAACATGAATGTGACATAAAATTGATTTGCTAATTTTAGTAAACCTTAAACATTTAATTACCAAGGATTTGATTTGCCTTCTTAGAATTTGGAAAAAGTTTTATGTTAATGACGTGGTTGACCAGCATCTCTTAAAAATCATCCATTTGAGTTAATTTTCTCCAAATAAATGTTTTTTGACAAGCAGAAGTGTTCAAAATCATTCCATTAACCTTAGAGCTGCCTGTTGGCATTGTAGTTGGTTCACTTGGGGCAGCTGGGTGGTGAAGTAGTTAGAGTTCTGAACCTGGAGTAAAGAAGGCTCATCTAACTGAGTTAAAATCCAGCCTCAGATATTGGTGAACTGTGTGACCCTGGACAAGTCACTTAACCTCATTTGCCCCAGTTCCTCATCAGTAAAATGAGCTAAGAGAAAGAAACAACAAACCACTCCTTATCTTTGCCAAGAAAACCCCAAATGGGGTCATGAAAAATCCGACATGACTGAAACAACTCAGCAACAACAGAATGCTAGGTACATGTTTGTTGACTAGTTTAAAACTGTGCAGAATACTGTACAAAGATTATTAAGAGATGGTGTCTGTTTACAAAGCACTTTTAAAAGTGGTGCACCAAATCTTTTCATTTTACTTGCTTTTCTTAGTTTTCTCAAAATGCATCTAGTTTCGTGTATCAGAGCAGATAAAGTCCAGTAGGAAACATAAGTGCTATTAAATCATTGTTTTTAGAATCTTAGTCATATAGAATGTTAGTAAAGGGTTACCAAGAGACCTAGTATAGCCCTCTCGTTCTCATTTACCACCATCAGAGCACTTCACACTTCAATGGAAAGCCATTAACTAAGACCTATAGAAAGGAGCTTTACAACTGCTCACAGAATCACTAATATAGGGAGTATCCTGATTGAGCATGTTTATGAATAAATGGATAAATTCAGGAAGAATAGAGGTAAGGATCTTAGACATATTCAAATCAGTAGGAAAAAGTTCCATTTTTCTGCCCTATATATAAAGAAAAGGTAAGTAGGGGTTAGACTAAATGTCCTGCCTGTTGGTGCCTCAGTTCCTTCAGCTGTACATTTCTGATCCAGGGACTTCTGAGGTCTCTTCTGTGAGATTCCATTATATTCTTATTAACTCTATGCTTTTTGCTAAATTTGACTATTAGGATAGAAGATAGAAGTGGTTGTAATTATGGTGGAGAGAAAAAGGAGAATCATCGTTCTCTGTGTTTTTTGCAGTTTAGCTATATGGCTGGACACCCAGTGTGTCCTGGTGACAGGCATTTTATATATTTAAACCACAGCAAACCTTTATTTTTCAAACCTTTATTAAGGGCCTGCTATGGGCAAAGTGCAATGTTAGACATGAGGGATAGATAGAAAAGATAACACATGCACAAAGAGAAAGCAGTAAATGCAGGAGAAGTACAAAGTGCTGTGATGGTTTGGTGGAGAGAGAAAAACACTTCCGGGTGAAGTGGCAGTGAAGACTTTACAGAGGAAGTGATCATTTGGGCTAGATCTTGAATGGCTAGTCTCAACAGGTGGAGGGAGTATCCCAGGCCTAGGCCATGAGCAATGGGACAAGGACAAGGGAATTAAGAAATATGTATAACTGTTCAAAGGGGAATAGTGTGAGATAAAACTGAAAAGGATGGTTGAGCAGTGGGAAATTTTTGTAGGTCTTTTACTGTTAGAGTAAGGGGTTCACATTTATACGTTAGTAAGATTATTCTGCTTTTACAATCTGGTTTTTAGAAGGAAACACAATGATGGAGTTGAGATGAATAGGAGAGCAGTGTGAGCGCAACAGACATAGAGCTGACAGTACTGAACAACTCCCTAATTCAGTTAAATTATATAGCCCTTTAAGGTTTCAAAATACTTTCCTCCCAATAGCCTTGTGGTAGTCCCAGATTTTTAATCCTAGCTAGAAGGCATCTTCAAGATCATCTAGCCCAGTTACCTCATTTTACAGATGGGGAAACTGGTCCACAGAGGTCATAGTTGTTTCTCTAAAGTAATTAGTGGTAGAATTGGGATTAGGATATAGATCTGCAGACTCCTGGTCATGTGTTCTTTCCATATATTCCTGTTTTAAGATAAGGCAGCTGAAGGTTAAAAGTTTAGGCAACTTTGCAAAGGTTAGACAGTCATGAAGTGTCAGAGCCTGGGTCTGACTCAAAAGTCCAGGGTTTTTGCTTGTATGTTAACAGATGAGAAATTTAAGAGAAAAAGCAGATTTCCAGAAGATTGTACACAGTAGCAGCAACATTGTGCGGTGATCAGCTGTGATTGACTTAGTTAGCAATAGAATGATCCAAGAGAATTCCAAAAGACTGATGGTGAAAAAGAACTAGAGAGTCTGAATGCAGATCGAAGCATACTATTTTCACTTTATTTTTGGTTTTTTGGTGTCTTTTCCCATTTGTTCTGTTTCTTTCACAACACAGCTAATGTGGAAATGTGTTTACATGATTGCACATGTATAACCTATATCACATTGCTTGCTGTCTTGGTGGGGGAAGAAAGAACAAATTTGAAATTCAAAATCTTATAAAAATTGAATGTTGAAAAACTATCTACATGTAAATGGAAAAAATAAAATAATACTAAAACTAAAAAGAGAAAAGAACAGGTGTAGAGGTTAGGAAAATAATTATAGTTTGTGGCATCAACTTTAAAGTGCTAGTGGCCATGAGCTAAAGATGTTCATAAAATAATTGGAAATTTAGATCTGGAACCTGAGAGTGATCAGAGAACAGATTTGAGGAAGAGTTAAGAAACAGTACAACACAAACTGATCCCAAGGTACTTAAATGGGAAAAATATTTTATTTTTATATATAATACATGTTTTAGTTAACTTTCAAAGTTTCTGTTTTAAAGTAATCTGCCTAATCTTTTCCCTTTTCCTTGGATGATTTTTGTTGTTTTATTATTAACTTCCTTATTGTGAGAGTTGTAGTACAAATAGTGCCTAACTTGGAGTCAGGAGATATTGGTTCAAAACTTGACTCTATTTATATTTATGATTTCTTATTAGATTAACTAGTTATATGACCACCAAGTTAACTTGCCCTTCTAATTGGTGCTTCACCCCCACCCCCTTTCCTCAAGTCTCTCTCCACTTTATTTTCCGCATAGCTACCAAAATGCTTCTCTTAAAGCCTAGGTTCCTCCACCTCCAGGATCAAGTATAAAGTCTTATATTTAGCATGTAAAAACTCTTTACTTTCTTCCTACTTTTCCAGTCTTATCACACTTTACTCCCCTTCCATGCATTCTGCAGTCCAGTTTACTACTTCTCACACAGGATGCTCCATCTCCCTTCTCACATGCTGGCTATCCCTCACACCTGAAATGTCTCATTCCTTCCTCTTGACAACCTTGGTTTCTATCAAGACTCAGCTCAAATGCCACTTGAACCTTAGCCTTTAAAGTTGCCTTCTATTTTATGTGCACCTTACTTATACTTATTTATTTACATGTTGCTTGCCTTATTAGTATATAAGCTCCTTGAGGGCAGGACTGTTTTTGGTGTCTCTTTGTATTCTCAGTGCTTAGCACAGAGCCAGCACAGAGTAAGCATTTAATTAATCCTTATTGATTTATCATGTAAGGTCTTAATGTTTCACTTGATTTTTGCATGCTTGCTTACATTCATTTGAGGATGTTGGGGTTGGATTTTTTTAAAACAAAAACTTATTGTTTTGTTAACGCTTTTTGTTTTTATATCACTCTCATTTCTGGGCAAAAATCTCCTCCACCCTACCTCCCACCTCCAGAATTGAACTTTTCTTTGTACCAGAAAAACAGAACAACCTGTACAGTGACAGAATATGACAATGGATGCAGCATTCTTCCCAACAGATCTTAACACATTTTGATTCACCCTATTTGTCATTTCTCACTGTACCATAATACTTCATGTCATCTATGTACCTATTTGATCAGCTATTCCTCAACTAATAGATACCTATTTTGTTTCCAGGTTTTTTTCCCCAACAAATTTTTGTTAAATAACTATTTGCCAAGGCACTGTCATGTGCATTGGGGCTTATGAATATGAATAAAACAGGTTACAACTTAATTTGGACACATAAGTAACTGTAGTACAGATTAGAACACAAGTCAGTAGGAGAAGAATGAGATAGGTGGAGTGAAGAAATAATTTAGGCATGAGGGAAGCTTTCATGGGAAAGGATTAATACATTAACTATGCCTTGAAGGATTTTAGCAGATAATAGAGACTTGAGATTAGGGGAAGATGGGTATTCCAGAGTCAAAATCAGCAAAGACACAGAAGTTGCGCTGGATCTGGGACAAATTTGGAAAACAGTGGATAGTCTTGGCATGAGCCTTGAATGTCAGACTAATGAGTTTAGTGATATATTGAGTACTCAGTGCAGTGTCCAGTCATCTCCTCTCCAAATGATGTTTCTAGCTGAGCCTGGGAAGATTCTCTTTCCAGACCCATTTTTGAACTGTTTGTTCTGAAAAGTGACGTAAGTGTATTTGAGAGGTAGAGTTGGGGCAAGAAACAGGGAGAGTTTTTTCTTTTTGCCTTGAAAAAGATGTTGCCATGACAGAACAAGAAAATGATAAATGCTGGAGAGGATGTGGGAGAGTTGGAACACTAATTCATTGTTGGTGGAGCTGTGAGCGCATCCAACCATTTTGGAGAGCAATTTGGAACTATGCCCAAAGGGCTACAAAAATGTGCATACCCTTTGACCCAGCAATATCGCTACTAGGACTATATCCCCAAGAGATCATAAAAATGGGAAAGGGTCCCACATGTACAAAAATATTTATAGCAGCACTCTATGTAGTTGCCAAAAACTGGAAGTCAAGGGGATGTCCATCAATTGGGGAATGGCTGAATAAATTATGGTATATGAATGTAATGGAGTACTATTGTGCCATAAGAAATGATGAACAAGAAGACTTCAGAGAGGCCTGGAAGGACTTATATGACCTGATGCTGAGTGAAAGGAGCAGAACCAGGAGAACTTTATGCACAGCAACAACCACAGTGTGTGAGAGTTTTTTCTGGTAGACTTAGATTTTTGTAATAACACAAGAACTTCTGAAAAAAAAAAAAATCCCAATCGTGGACCTCAAGGCAAAATGCCTTCCACACTCAGAGAGAGAAATATGGAAGTCACTCACATAATGTAGCAGATCATGTTTGTGTATGTGTATCTGTTTGTGTATCATGTTCTGATTTGTTATACGGATTCTTTCATTTATCTTAGTCTGACTACATAGCATGACTATAGTGAAAATATACTCAGTAGGAAAGTATATGTAGAATCTATACAGAATTGTATGCAGTCGTGGGGAGGGAGGGAGGTACTGGGGGGTGGGTGGGGAGGGATAAAATCGCAATTGTATGGCAGTGATTGTTAAACATAAAAAAAAAAAAGAGACTCTCCAAAAAAAAAAAAAAAAAGAAAAGAAAAAGATGTTGCCTTGTAAATGAACTGAGATGAATTTTCTGATCATTTTTATGTTTTTTAGAATATGCTTTTAAAGCTATTAACCAGGGTGGCCTCACATCAGTAGCTGTCCGAGGGAAAGACTGTGCAGTAATTGTTACGCAGAAGAAAGTACCGGTAAGAATAATCATTGAGTTACTTGGGTATATTAGCATGCAAGTATTCACTGTGATGTATCTCCATATGTATGACCATGTTTAGTTAACAAAATGCCTACTTTAGCACTACTTTCCTATAAAGTTCTAATGATTTTAAAAAATTTTAGTGAGTCTGATCTTTTGAATGTGAGTATTCCTTCTGGCCCGTCCCCATTAATGCAGATTTCAACCTTTCCCATCTGTCCATCCTTGTTTGACTCTTGGTCATATAATCCTGGTTTACTTTAAAGCTCTCTCCCAGTATACTGGAGAATCTTTCTCAAGTTCTCTTAAAATTTTAGTAATACCAAATGGAACATATAAGACTATATCTTATTCCTGTTATATGATCAGTCCATTTTTTTCCTTTCTCATAATGTTTCTCTGGTGGCATCCATTATAATCCTCCAGTGCAATTCCATGTTTGTAATGAGTTGCATGTTGTTATATCTGTTATTTTATTTTCTTTTGTATTTTGGGTGGTCCTTGACTTTTATTCCCAGACTAAAATTCTTCTATGAGTCATACACAGTCATACACCATCATTAGAAAAATAATGTTAAAAAGGTAGACCTTTGTTTCAGAGGGTCAGTAAAATAACTTTGCAATTTTCCAAAGGTAATCCAGCTTGTTCCCCACCTCCTGTTAAGTTCTGGACCCCTGTTATTATTTACACATACACACCCACACCCACACTCACACTCACACTTTGTCTTTTGTTCTCTCTCTCTCTGGATCTGGAGGTTGTTCATCTAACTGCATTTCGTGATCTGGACAGTATTCTTCCTTCCCTTAGTTTTTGGGTAAAGTTTACAAGTTCTTTACACATTGTTTTATTTCAACCTTACAACTTTGATACAATAGAGGTAATGTTAAACCAGTGTTTTACAGATGTGGTAACAGGTAACAAAGGTAAAGTGACTTGCTCAAGGTCACAGAACTAGTAAGTGTCAGAGGTAGAATTTACACTCACTTTTTCCTGATTCCCAGTGCAGCTAATTCTACACTGAGTGACTATTCCATGTCTAGCACCATGCTAGATATTATTTACCAAAGAACTATGATAGTCCCTGCTTTCAGGGAGTTTAGAAACTATGCAAGGAAACAGCGTCTGTGAAAACTTTAAACTTTCTAGTTATTTAGGTTTGATGAGACTGCCCTGTTTTGGAATCTGGGAGTGTTTGGCTTTACATTTTGTTAATAAAAATATGTCCATTCTCAGTTTATCAGCAGGGCTAGAGAATAAATTTTATAATATCAAAGTATATCTAATACTTGGATTTTGAACACAATAATATAATAAAAACAGAAATAGTTAGCATTTATTAAAGTTTTAAGATTTCGTGGAGGGGGGGGGAGTACGAACCCCTCCTTACTCAAATTGACTGCTCAGAAGCGTCTCAAGGTAAAAACAGAAAATCTCCTTTATTCGGTTCTCTTGAGAAACCCATCGGTCCCTTCACCAGTAAAGCTGGAGTGGGGAGGCACCTTACAGAAGCAGAGTGGCAATTTATATAGACCCTGACTCAGAAATCCCTCTCCCACAGCTGACCATTATTCTCATTGGCTGAGAAGCATGGTCTTATATTCTAGGTGCGAAATCTAACCAATCCTTTTGAAACCCTGGTTCAAATTCCACCCCCTCCCCCCTGGACATTACAAAGCCTGGGGGAAAATACCCGTTGTTATATGCAAACTAAGCATTGAAAACATAGCAAATGAAGCATTGATGACTCATGCAAATTGGGCATTGAGAATTTATGCAAATCAAGTGGACCTGTGTGAGGACTGCAGACTGCGTGTGCATATGCACATTAGGTATTGAGGAGTTAGTGAGTCATATCCAATCATTGATCCTAAAGCAATACATAGCCTTATATGGAAATCACCTGACTCTGGAGGAATGGAAACCTGGGCCTAAGGCCTCTTCCACTCCAGGGAGAAGACTCCATATTCCTGAGAAGTCTTCACTAAATCTGTTCCCATTCAGTTTGTAAAATGTTTTTCAGATATCTCCTATTATTCTAACAACAACTCTAGAAGGTAGATGCCATTGTTATCCACATTTTACAGAAGAAGAAATTGAGTCTGAGAGGGGTTAAGTGACTTGCCCAGGGGTCTAGCCCCGAGGCTAAATATGAACTTGGGTCCTGCTTACTCTAGGTTCTATTCCATTGTTCCACCCAGCTGCCCCATCTTCTAAGTGCCAATAGTAAAAAGTAAAGTAAATAATGAACGATTTTGTCATTAATTTAAAGTTTTTGTTCTATTAATCTGTAATTTATCTTTATGTACAGAAAGGACTGATTTATCTATAAAGGTACTAATGAAGCAAGTCATTGTCAACTTAAAATTTATTCTAAACCTTCTAACTGGTTTGATATATGCATTTTTTCATGACCATAGTTAATTGAGGATATATTTAAGCTGCGTACAAAACAATACTAGAGACATTAAGTATGCAAAGAATTTAACATGCTGAAGGAATTTATAATTTAGTATATACTGAAGGTCTGCTTTGTCTTTTACAGTTTCCTTTAAAGCTTTTATTTTATTTGTTTGTTTGTTTATTTATTTATTCATTTTGCCTTAGGACAAATTATTGGATTCAAGCACAGTGACTCACTTATTCAGAATAACTGAAAACATTGGATGTGTGATGACAGGAATGACAGGTAAGGTAATTTGTTCAACTTAGATAAAATCTTAAACTATTTTCTTTATTTTGAATTTAAAAAAAAAAACACCTTGCTGGACAAATAGCAGTGGGTCCTGACAATGTAAGCAAACTTTAGGACTTTAACTATGCTCTACATTTTCTGTTGGCTGAAATAAAAGTCTATATGTTTATTACCTTAAGTGCTTATATTTAGCAGCTGGAGACACTTTTATGTGTACTTGGGAAATTCTAGACATGATCTGTATTTGAGATTTTCTGGAGTAAACTTAAGGTAGGGGCATCAGAAAAAAAGAGAAAATAACACTTTGTAAGTTAGTCCCAGAGATCAGACTTAGTCTGTGTAAGCTCAGAGAGGTGTTTTTGGTTTTGGTGGTGGTGGAGTTATGGAGGTGAAGAGGGCGGGGGTTGTGGATTGGGTAAACCTGAATCCATATAGTAATGAGACTTATTACAGCAAACATCAGGGATCCTACTGTAATAACTAACTTAAAAAGAATTTATTTTTCTGGAAACAAAGGGAGATCTATATTCTAAGTAGAGATTGCTTTGCATTATACTTAAAAGTATATTGTTCTAACTCGGAGAACCAAGATGGTGAAGTAATCAGTAAATCACTGTAACTCTGCCATATTCATCTCCAAACAACCATAAAATAGCACTTCAAAACAAATCCTAGAATAATAGAACCAGCAAAAACATTGGGTGAAATAGTCTTGGAAAATCGGTAAGAAAGATATTTCTCATTTCAGTAGAAGGGGAATGCAGTCAGGACAATAAGCATCCCAGCAAGCCCTACCTTAGCAAATGAGTAGGAGATCCTGAGCCCCAGTGTGGTGGAGCAGGCAAGCACCAATACCGGGTCACACTACTATTCACAGCCCCATGCCAGGAGCCTCATCATTGCCAGGGGAATGGTCAGACTCTTAACTCAGAGAAGAGCCAGGTGCTGCTTTAGCGTAGCCCCAGGCAAACAGGTAGCTGCCAGCAGCCAGACCACCATATACTTTAGTGTAACCCTGGGAAAATGCAGAAACACCCCCAACAGCTTCAGCACACACCTGACAACAGGGGTAGGATCCCAGCTTAGCACCAAATGAACTGTCAGAACCCACCTTGCCCCAGGCCTTCAGCAGTGCCAGCCTCCCTTAGCAACACCAAATGCGAGGCTCCCCTGTGGGGCCTCAGGGCAACATCAGTGCAGGACCAGGTAAACAGCCAAGACCTACAGCTCTTTGCACAAGAAGCCTGAGACAGTGCCCTTTCCCTCCTGGGAGCAGAGCTCAAATTTAAAAAAAAAGGAAAAAGGCCAAAGGAGATGAGCAAAAAACAACAAAAAGGAATCTGACCACAGAAAGTTATTATGGTGATAGGGAAAATCAAGACACAAACTCCAAAGAGGATAACACTGTCAAAATGCCTATGGGCAAAACCCCAAAGAAAATGGGAGTAGTCTCAAGCTCAGAAGAACTCATGGAAGAGCTCAAAAAGGAAAGATCATGTAAGAGAGAAGAAAGATTGGGGAAAGAAAGAAATGAGAATGATGCAAGAGAATTATGGGAGGGGAAGTCATCAGCTGGGGGGAAAAATAAAACTGCTTAAAAAGTAGAATTGGCCAATTGGAAAAGGTCTCCCTCAACCTCTGGCATTGGTCTGGTTCTGGCTACAATTTTTTTGCCTCCACCTCCAGGGTGATTTCTGCTCTTCCCAGGCCCAGGGCCATGCCTTTTGAGGTTTTTGTTCAAACTGCTGTGTTCCTGCATGAGTTCTATACTGTGAGTCTTGGCTGTAGGTGACAGCAGCTTCCCTACTCTGTGCTCCTGAACCCCTTCTTTGCAGCCTGGGGACAACTTGGGATATGTGAGCCTATAGAGAAGGACACAGGGCAGATGCTGACTTTGGAAGGAATGCCTGGTTGTGGCCTTGGTGTGGGGATACCACATATTCATGTCTAAAGTTGGATGATGAATATCTAGAGTATCTTGTTTTTTAAAATTTGGGTGTCATCTAGCTTTGAATATTATTCTTTTTTCCCCACTATGATCTTTTTTGTCTTGCTGTCAGCTGACAGCAGGTCTCAGGTACAAAGAGCTCGCTACGAGGCTGCAAATTGGAAATACAAGTATGGCTATGAGATTCCTGTGGATATGTTGTGTAAAAGGATTGCAGATATTTCTCAGGTCTACACACAGAATGCTGAAATGAGGCCCCTTGGCTGTTGTAAGTATATTAAGGAATTTTGAACTGTTCTTTTCCCTTGACACCAAAGAGTTTATTTGTTTTTATTTTTAGAAGACAAAAAAAATGGTGTTAAATGGCATACTTTATTGAAATATATGTAAGGTAGAAATCTTTTTAGATTTCTGGTATTTGGGACAGCATTTACAGTCATGCTTTATCATCTATTCTCAAGTCTATAGAGACTATAAGGTTTTATGCCATTTTAAAAAAATTTTTGGAAGGGAGAAGGCAAGGCATTTGGGGTTAAATGACTTGCCCAAGGACACACAGCTAGTAAATGTGTCCAGCATTTGAAACTGGATTTGAACTTAGGTCCTCCTGACACCAGGGCCAGTGCTCTATTCACTGCACCACCTAGCTGCCTATTTTATGCCATTTTATGGTGCTCTTTTGGGGCTCATGATTTAATGAGCCTATATATTACAAACTACACATAATTTTACTGTGGAATTATAATGAAATTATAGTGAATCTCGAGATTTTCTTTTTTTTTCATCTTTTTTTAAATTGATTTTTTTGTTTCAGTTTTCAACAATCACTTCATAAGTTTTAAATTTTCTCCCCCTCCCCAAGATGACATGCAAGCTTATATAGGTTCTACACGTATGTTCTTAGTAAACACATTTTCACATTAGTCATAGAAGAACTGAAACCAATGGGAGAAACCATGAGAAAAAACAAAACATAACACGAGAAAATATTCTGCTTCATTCTGTGTTCCAGTTCCATAGTTCTTTCTCTGGATGTGGATGGCATTTTACCTCAAGAGTCCTTTGGGAATGTTTTAGGTCCTTGCATTGCTGTGAAGGGCCAAGTCTATCAGAAACAGCTCTCGCACGCTGTGGCTGTTACTGTATATTGTGTCCTTTTCTACTGTCTTTTCATGGAATAAGTGACCCAACTTCTTAATAAAGTTATTCCCTTCTACCTGGGTAGAGTGTTGGACTTGGAGTCAGAGAAGACCTGAGTTTGAATCCTCCCTGTTTCCCAGCTATCTTGAGCAAGTCACTTTCAACCTCAGTTTTCCTCATCTGTAAAATGGGGTAAATAATAACATCTTCCAGGGTTATGAGGATCAGATGAGGTAACTGTAAAACAAGCCTTAAACCAATATATAAAGGCTTCTTGTAATAATTATAACAGTAACAATAATTTATATAACAGTTATTGATGCTATATAATATGTAATAATGACAGTAATTACTATCAGCATTATTGTTATTATCATCATTGTCACCCTCCTACCTCTTTCAGGACCTTTTTCCAGCAGTCATTCCCCTCAGGCATCTTTATGCTATCTTTCCACTGGCTCCTTCCCAGTTGAGCTTTGTGATGGTAAACTCTAGCCATTAGGTTAGAAAATGGGAGAGAACTTTCTCACCCTCCATCCCCAAAATATGAGGTGTTAGCTTAAGGAGACAGAAGAATCAAGTGAGGATTGATAGATGAAGGAGACATAAGTCTGTTTATAGATGACATAGAAAGAACCAGTGGATAAGGAGAGAATCATTGCTCATCCCCATTGATGAGCAAGACAAGAGATTTAAGGATCAAGGAGGAAGCTGTATGGGAGAAGTTCAAGAGGGCAGAGAAAGGTTGAGTTTGGCAAAGGAAAGGACCAACTCTTCTTCAGACTGAGACAAAGATGGAAGGAACAGGGAATAATGCAGAAGGGTTTGAGATATAAAATAGGGCCAAAGAGGGTGCTAATGATGATCTTCCATTTTCTTATTGAAGTATGGGGCCAGTTCTGTTGATGCAGAGTGGAAAGAAGGTGATATTGGAGTCTTGAGGATAGAGAAAATTTTGAACAGATACTGTGGGGAGTGCTAGTCTAGGAAGAAAAAAGATTGCTTTGCAGCAGTCAGAACCCAATTAAGATCAGGTCATTTAAATTTGTAGTGGACCCAGTCAGCACACTTGTTACGTCCTCCAGTTGTGTTTAACAACTCACCCAAGCAAATTGAAATTATGCAATGAAAAAAAATCACTAAATTGTTTTTGACCTAACTCACATACCTGAGTATACCCACAGAGACTGAAGGAAAGATCTTGTATATAATATGTCATCATTTTCATCATATTCTTTGCTGCTGTGGGAAAGAGCTGGAGCAGAAGTCGATACCTACCAATTAGAGAGTTGTCAGATACATTGGGGTGAAGAATTTATAGAAACAAAAGAAACCATAAGCCAATTTGAGGCAAGTCAGTAGAATCCAGGGAACCATATAGACAATGATTGCAGTGATACAAATGAAAAGAAACCTGAAACGAAGCCTAATAATTATAGTAACTATAATCACAACAAAACATCTTCAGTAAAAAAGATGGGACTACTGGGGCAATGAATGTTTCATACGTATACTATTAGATGAATGTTCTTATAATTGCTGCTTTAACTATAGCAATTATTTTTGCTTAACTTGTTAAAAGATGGGGTTCAGTGATGGAGGATTTATCTCAAAATCACTCACATAAAAACAAAAAGCAGCAATGCAGCTGTTTTTTCTAAAGGAATGCTGTGGCAAATACTTTTGTTTTTTGTTTTTTCAAGCGGAAAAATGACTTTATTAACCCTAATTTATTTGTTTTGTAGTTTTTTTCATTTTCATATATTGAGATTGTTGGTTGTGTGCTTTTATATTGATTGTTTAGTTTTTTAAGTAAAATACACCTGTCCAGGCAAAGTGAGATTAAAATTGGCCATTAATGGAATGTACCCCAGATTAGTTTCATGATATGACTTTATTAAAGATGCGAAATATGTGATGTAGATCTTTCCCTCTCTAGGCATGATATTGATTGGTGTTGATGAAGAACAAGGCCCTCAAGTATACAAATGCGATCCTGCAGGCTACTACTGTGGATTTAAGGCTACTGCAGCTGGAGTCAAACAAACTGAGTCAACCAGTTTTCTTGAAAAGAAAGTGAAGAAAAAATTTGACTGGACGTTTGAACAGACAGTAGAGGTAAGTATATAGAAACCCAAATTTTTTTTCCTTAAAATGTTTAAAAGATTTTAATTAACAAAAACTATAATTCACATTTTCAGACAGCTCTGTGTTTTGTAAGGCACAATAGTAGTATTAGGTAGGTAGTGAAAGGGTTATCCTCATTTTGTAGGTAAGGAAACTCTGGCTCTAAATATTCAGTGACTTGCCCACATAGTCACACAATAAGTAAGTATTTCACTTTGGAGTTGAACCTGGCTTCTCACTTCAAATCTAGTGTTCTTTTCTCCTCTCCATATTGCCTCTCTTGAATTTATTGCCTAACATGATTATAGTGTTTTTTATATTTCATCTCATAATTACAGTTGATAATGAGTATGGAAGCTTAATAACAAAATTGATCTTGTAAGACTTAGATATTTCTATTATTATCATACTTGAAGTTACATAAAGAAGGAGGATAATATCCCAAAAGGATTAAGGTGATGGAAGGAGCAGGTGAGATTGTTGAAATGTCTTTATTTGTATGTGTTGGTCACATTGAATGGTTCATAGTAGATGGTTTAAGGAGAAGGAAAAAAGATGATTTTCTAAGACAGCTCCAAAAGGCTCTTGATGGAAAGTACTGTCCTCATCCAGAGAAAGAACTATGGAGTGTAAGTGAAGATTGAAGCATACTATTTGCTCACCTTTTGTTGTTTTGTTTCTTCTTTCTCATGGTTCCTCCCATTAGTTCTCATTCTTCTTTACATCATGACTAATATGAAAATATGTTTAATGTGAATGTATAAATAGAGTTTATATCAGATTGCATGCCGTCTTAGGGAGGGGGGAAGTTTAAAACAAAATTTTAATGGAAGTGAATGTTGAAAACTAAAAATAAATTATATTTTTTAAAAAATGATCTTACTCTTACAGAGTAGTATAATGGAAGGTTTAATTTTTTCAGCTAACAGTTGCTTTCCTCTCACCTTCCTTCTCCAACCCCTCCTGTTAATTGGGGTGGGTTGGGAAAGCAAGACCATTATAACAAATGTGCATGTTCAAGTCAAACAAATTCCCACATTGGTTGTGTCCAAAAAAAAAAAATAAGCCTCATTTTGCACAGTGAATCTATGACCTTTCTGTCAAGAGGTAGGTATGATTATTCATCCATCCTTTGGAGTCAGGGTTGATCATTGCATTATTCAGTATAAGGTCCAGAATTCCCCTTGCTGGGGAACCCTGTGTCTTCCCCGTACCGTGGGCCAAGTTCAATACCAAAGGAAGAGGTCAGTAGGCTCCAGATTAATTCTAGGAGCTTAATCAATATGAATACTTATAAAGAAGGGCAGTCTGGGGCATCTGCCAAACAGTTCTGTGGATCCCCACAAAGACCCCCAAAAATCCCTGTGGTAATTACAGAAATCAGACAAAGGGAGGAGGAGCTATAGGGTGCTTCACTTCTGCTTAGTTAATGTTGGGTAAATGCCCAGGTACTCAAGACTGGGTCCTAGTCGTGTACTGGTCACAGTGTCTAAGTTATGATTCAGTATCTGAGTTAGATTTTTTTTAGCAGGTCACCATGTCTGGGCTTCTGCCTTTCACAGAGTTTAAGTTAATGGTTTTTTACTTCTTGCTATGCATTATGGCGTTTCCCCAATTGGAACCCCACAATTCATATTCTTAAGTCTTTCAAAGTTATCTCTCTCTACAGTGTTATCTTTAGACATTCTCCTGGTTCTGTTCATGTTACTCTATATCAGTTCATACTAGTCTTCCCAGGTTTCTCTGGAACCATCCCATTTATCATTTCTCATAGTACAATAATATTCCATTACATTTATGTGCCAGTTTATTTAGTGATTTCTCAACTGGTAGAGACTCAGTCTCTGGTTTGGGGCTACCATGAAAAGAGTCCTTTTCCTCTTTTTTGATCTCATTCGTCTTTAATCTCTCTACAACCTTTGATGCTGTCCATCACTCTCTTCTGGATACACTCTCCTTTTTGTGGTTTTTGACACCTGCTCTCCTATTTATATAACAATTCTCAGTCTTCTTCACTCTGTCTTCATCAAGATCACACTTGATAACCATGGTAATTATGTTATTATCTGGTTTTACAAAGTAATCCATTGGTAGTTTAGTGTGGCACTGAAAAAGTAAATTAATTTAGATAGTGTTATAATTTTTATTATATTAGCTCAGCCTAACCATGAGCAATTAATAGTTTTTTTAATTTATTAGTTTCTGTCTTTATTTCCATTAAAGATCACTTAACTTCTCTTCATCTATTAAATAAAGAGTTTATGTTAACACTAAATATTTTCTTCTAGTTCAGTATTCTTGATCTTATGACTGTTCATCTTGCTAGAGGAATTTGAAAGGCTGCTCTAAAATGATTTGATTGTCTAATATTTAATGACAAAAGTGTTTTTTTTAATAGACTCTTAAACCTAAAGGATCCCAGAAATTATTTAGTTCACTCCCCTTCCCTATACCTGAAATACTCCTTTTACACAGTCTTAGACAATCTAGTCTCCAACTGAAAGACCTCCAGTGATAGAAAATTTATTACTTTCTTCTTATGCAGTCATTTCTATTTTTGGAAAACTAATCATTAGGGAGATTTTTCCTATGTTAAGCCAAAATTTGTCTCATTGTAACTTTGCTTATTCTTTCTAGTTCTGCCCTTTGGAGCTAAGCAAACACTTCTTTGTTTCCATTATGCCTCCATATTAAATTTCAACAAGCATTTCTAATGTTTGTTTCATCTCTACCATGTGTAAATCGTCATACTAGGCATTGCAAGTACAACAGCAAAATATTCCTTTTCGTAGAATCCAAGGCTTCTGAGAGGTGAAAGTTAGGAGGGAATTCATTTCAGGTATGAGACTTGCCTATGTTAAAAAACAGAGATGGGGGAGATAGAGCATCTACTGTAGGGGATGGCGAGTAGGTCAGCATGACTGAAATAAATAGTATGCGAAGGGGAGTAATAAAATAAGTCTCTGGAAGCTAGATTTTAGAGATCTTTAAATTCCAGGGAACAGGAGTTTTTATTTTATCCTAGGAGGCAACTGAAAGTCTCTGCAGTGTTTCCATAAGGGAAAGTTGTGGTCACCTATAGGTTTATCATTTGTCTTTTAAATTCAGCGTACAGTACAATTTTGTAAGTTGCTTTTACATATCCAAATGTGTATCTGTGGCATGTGAAAGACAAAATGACTGAGGAAATAAAGGTTTGCTCTTCCAAGCATATCAGTTTATTAAGTAATGAATGCCAATTGCCAAACAAAGTGGGACCAGATATCCCCAGTGTAAGCCTGGACACCTAGGGGAGACAGACTTTTATACATTAAAGGCAATCAAATAAGACCAATTAACTAAAAGCAAATAATGTAGCATTAAGTAATATGATTTCTAATTGGAGGAAGGAGTAGGGATTTTCCAAATTGGGAGGGAGTGAGTGAACAGGTACAATTCCCTGACGTCAGAAAAAGAAGTCCTCCCCTGAAAGGGTCTTATGTTCAATCGAAGGAGCAAGGAAAGAATAACTGATTGATGATCAGTACAGGTCCAGTTTTCAGAAAAGACATGCTTTGCTTAAGATGTACAGTTGTGAGAAAACTTGCATCAGTCTTTGGATCTGAGTTTCTGGTCAGCATAACCTAGGTCCTTGGTTAAGGGTCTCTAAACAGCCGCAGGTAGGGGTGGTCTGGCTTCTCAGCCACACAGGGCTAGGTTCAAATAACACCACAAGGTTTTCTCCCAATTCCCATAGTTGAATAGTTTTCTCATGAGATAGAAGTTGTGCTACACCCATAATTGAATAGAAAGGGAATTGAGCTAGCTCCAGAATTAAATCACAAGATGAGGTCAGTATGGTTCACTCAGTTCCCACAATTAACCACTTGCTGTCTTAATTCACCCATGGCTGATTAAATTTATGCCTATATATAAGAAATGCTACATTTTATAATGATAATGTTGATTTCCCAAAGATACCAAAACGTGCTAGGGACTTTGAAGGAGAGTTACTTCTTCGCTACCCTTTTGAAATTTCCTTGTTATTTATTATCAGATCAAAATTGAAAGTTATCCTTACTGTGTCTATTTTTTTTTTTTAAAAGACTTATGTGAAAAGCCACTATGCCATGTGTGGTATTCATAAATTACAGAAGAAGTATTAAATATAAATATTGACCATGATGTTTTGGGGGGAAAATAGTACTCTCAGCTTAAGGGATTTTGGTAAGAGGAATCCCAAAACATTGTTTCTGGAAGATGATGGAAAAACCAGGAGTCAGAAGAACAGGATTTGTGTTTCTGCATCAATATTTGCTAGGTATGACTTGGGATGAGTTACTTAACCTCCCTAAGCCTTAATCTCCTTATAGGTAAAATAAGCATAATATATCAACTACTTCACAGGGTTGTTGGGAATGAAATGCTTTTTTGTGAATTGTAAAGTACTGTCTAAATGTGAACTGTGATTATTTTTAATTTTTATTCCCCATTTGGATATTTCTTTTTTCTTCAAGGATTTTAAAATGTTTAGTATTTTTCCTCTTTGTACAAATATGCTCTTAGTAGTTACACTTCTAATACTTAAAAGCAGTGCTTTGGCCATTATAGATTTCTCTCCCATTTCAGGAGGGTAGTATGTAGTTACTTACAAGATAGACATAAGCTTTAAAGCCGTATCAGAAATACAAACCAGGTCTGTGGAGATGAGTGTCTATTGGTCTCTTCCATGTGTAGCTTTAGTTAAGTATGTGAACTTGATTAGTATTTTTATACCACTGGAAATTTTTTGTTGTGTTAAACAGCTTGTTTTGAGTTGTTAGTAAGAACTTGACTCTGTCAGGAAAAGATTTTCTCATTAGAGACATTGTAATTTGAGTTTCACCTTGGATTAGGAAGACCTTTGAGATCTATATAAAATAATTAATCAGTGGTTAAAAAAAAACCAACACACCAAAGAACTTAGAAAGGAAGTATGGTGTAGTAAAAGGATCCCAGGCTTAATAGTAAGTAGAGTCATGACTCCATAGATTTGGTGAAGTATGGGAAAATGTTTTCCAACCTCCGCCCACCCCCCCCCACTCCTCCTCTTTCCCCTTTCTGCTTCTAATTCGGAGTTTAAGACTAGGGTCCAAATGCTAGTTGGTTTGTATTATCTTGTTGTTAAATAATTATTGAACAGTGTAACTACCAGATCTGTCTGAAATTGACAAAATAACCAGTAAAGAAAAAGGAGTGAGGCTGGGGTCCATCACTAACTGATCTTTGGCAAGTGCTTAATCTATGAGTTTGTTTCTTTACCTGTAAAATAAGGTTAATAAATGTTACCTTGCTTACCTCAAGATTGTTATAAGAATCAAATCAGATAAAAATGTAAAAATTGAGAACTACTAAAAGAATGTCTCCTCACATTTATGGTATTTTTCTTGCAGACAGCAATAACATGCCTGTCTACTGTTCTATCCATTGATTTCAAACCTTCAGAATTAGAAGTTGGGGTAGTTACAGTTGAAAACCCTAAATTCAGGTGAGTTATATTTTCAGACATGTTCATTTAATTAGAAGTGTATATGAATGGTTATTCTTTTCTCATGTTAGATGAAACTACAGTAGGAACAGCTTCTTGGTCAGTTATGACTCAGTTAATGCTCCACCAGAAAATTTCAGGAGCAAGATGCTTTGAGTTATATGTAACTGCCTTTCTTTCTTCAACATCTGAAAAAAATCTGCCAAACCTATTTGGTGACTTTTATTGGAAAAAAAATTGCTATTTATTTTTTCACTTTTGAATAGTTCTGTATGTAGCACATTTTAAAAAATCATTAAAATATTGAATTCAGAGACATAGCCAAAGGAAGATTTTGCCCTGAGATACTTAAATTAAAAGCATCAGTAATTATTTTCTGGAACCAAATTTAAGATGTTTTATTTTCCAGTGCTTATCTCAAAAAATACACTGCCTCAGTGTCTCCTTTTTTCCTAAGATATTTGAATATCCGTTTTGAGATTTTGCCAACTTCCTTAATTTCATTAAGAGCAGAATTCAGCTTTATTACAGGATACTTCACCACTTAGGGCACCTTGAGTGCATTAACCTACTAATACTTTCTGTGTACTCTGTGTTTAAGTGGTGAAGTAGCCATTTGAAAAAAATTCTTAATTCTCTTATCAGAAGTCCTTAAGCAAGAAAACACCACTTTTTTTCGCCCAGAAATTGCTACTGACGTTTTTACTTTTCATCTCAGTTTTTAGGGGCCTTAGACCCTCTGACTAGTTTGCCTTCTAATTTTTTTTGGTTACTTTAGATCTTGCCATAAAGTGCAATTGTGTCATATAGCTTTACTAAATTTTTTCATACTTCTTTTAGAAAAAGACTTTAGGAAAATGCATTAGATTAATTGATGGATATTTTTTTCCAATGCATAAGCATTTAATTCTTTCCCCTTTGCCTTCTAGGATTCTCACAGAATCGGAGATTGATACACACCTTGTAGCTCTAGCTGAGAGGGATTAACACTGTAATTAAGTCTCCCTGACTATGTGCTGAACAGGATATTTGGTAAAAACCAACGCATTCCTCAGTGGCTCTGGATTGAAAGGCGAACCATATGCCCAATGAAGTGGATTTGACTCTGTATAAATAAAACAGAGGTTTTAGAAAATAAGTGTCTTTTTTTCTTTTTCACATGCAGCCTTGCAGTAAAAGCAAATTTGAAGTTTACTACTCCCAAGTTGCGAATTGAGTATGAGTCTCCTATTAGAGTGTCAGAATTTTTGGTGTAGCTATCATAAATAGCCAAGATAACACACCCTAAGACCAAGTTTAGGCTTCAAATAACCAAATGTCCATTTGCCCTGTGTTTTAAAAATCAAACGTCTTAACAGATAAAGTAATTAATTAATCCTTGGCTGAAAACCTATATGAACTTGAAATTCAGTTGTCTTTTTTCCCCTGTGGTATATTAGAATGGGGAAGTGCCCTTATTTTGCAGTTTGACGAACAGTATATATCTGAATGTGGATTGTAACATTTAAATTCTACAAGAGGTTTTTCTTTTTATCACTAAAATTTTATTGCTATCTTTTGTTTATACATCATTTTCATTTCTCAGTGTATCTATCCCTCTATCTACAGAGAGCCATCTCTTAAAACAGAATTTTTAAAAGAAAAAAAAGTTCAAAAAAACTAAACAACACATCAGAAAAATCTGACATGATATTCCGTGTCCTATCCTAAATCACTCTCACTCTCTTGTGAAGAATCAAAGGATTGACTTTCACACATATCTTCTTTGGAGCCAAAACTAGTTATGGTAATTTCACAGCATTCAGTTTCAGTTTTTCTCTACTTCCCAGCTCCCACCCCTGTTGACTCTCCCTGCAACAGCCTAACCACTCTGTCCCATCTCAGTCACACAGAAAGATGGTCATACCCTTGATATTGCCATCACCTACAAATACACCACCTTCATGTTCAAGAATTATTGCTTTATCTGAATGTAATCTAGACTGTCTACCTCTCCCTTTGCCTTCCCTTTTCCTCATGTTGACCCACTAGTGAACCAGTTCAACTCTATGCTGTTGTTCTCTTTTGAATCCTTACCCTCTTCATCATTTCACCAACTTTGCCTTGCTAAGCTTCAACCTTGGATCACTCCAACCATCTGCCATCTTTGCTTCTATGCATATGCTACTGAGTGAAGGTGGAGAAAATCACACAACTGTTCTGAGTGTGTCCACTACAAACTTATGTAGCCTCAACTGGGCCCTCACTGCTTCTAGACAATCCTATACTTCCCTTTTCAACTCACTGTACCCCTGTTCATAGTAGCTCTTCTACTTCATCCCTCAAGTCTCTCATGATTCTCTGTCTCCCTACCCTCTCAGCCGAGAACTTTGCCTCATATTTTACAGAAAAAATTCTTTGTGAGTTCCCTCTTATATCACTTATGTACCTTCTGCCACTATCTCCTTCACCTCTCTTACCTGATGAGGTGGCCTTACTCCTTATTAAGGCTAACCCCTCTAGTTCAATTCCATCCTATCTTATCCAGTAGATTATACCATCTGTGTCATCTGCAGTCTATAACTTATTTTTAATCTCTTGTCTACTGGCTCATTCTCTACTGCCTACAAACATGCCCATGTTTACCCAATCCTAAAAAACCCTTGATCTTTCCATCCCTGCTGTCTTACAATCTTCTGGACTTTGAATCTAAATTCTTTGAAAAGGCAATCTATAATAGGTGTCTTCACTTTCTCTCCTCTCCTTAACCATGTACAGCCTGGCTTCTGACTTCATCATTACGCAGAAATTGTACCCCTCAGCGTTACCAGTGATGTCTTAATTGCCACATCCAATGACCTTTTCTCTATCCTTATTCTCAACATCTTCTGCCTTTGACATAGTTGTTCACTCTTTTCTTTGATTCTCTAGGTTTTTGGGATGCCGTTTTCGCCTGTATTTCGTACCTATTTCACCACTCTTCGTTCTTCTTTGCTGAATCCCCATTCAGATCATGTCCTGTGATTGTAGATGGCCCCCAGAGTTCTGTCTTCTTTTCCCACTACATTCCCTCATCATTGGTGACCTCATCAATTCCCATGGATTTAATTACATACCTATGCTGATGACTCTCAAATCTTATCTCTTAGTATTTACCATGTGCCAGGCACTGATCTAAGCAGTGGGATACAAAAAGAGGCTAAAGGTAGTTTGCCCTCAAGGAGCTTACAGTCTGGAGGGGAAGACTAGGCAAACAAGTATTGTGATGTGGAATAATAAGGAAGGCATTAGAAGAGGGTTTGGGAAGGTCTTCCTGTAAAAGATGGGATTTTAGTTGGGTCTTAAAGGAAGCTGGGGTAATCAGTAGAGAGAACATTCCAGGAATGGGGGATAGAACCAGAGAAAATAGCCAGAGTTGAGAGATGGAATGTCTTGTTGGTGAAACAGCCTGGAAGGAGACCAGTGTCACCGCATCAGAGTCTGTGTCAAGGAGTCAGATTTAAGAAGACTGGAAATGTGGAAGGGGCTAAGTTATGAAGGATTTTGAATGCCAAACATTGTTTTGTATTTGGTCCTGAATGCAATAGGGAGCCCCTGGAGTTTATTAAGGGAGTGACACAATCAGATTGGTGCTTTAGGAAATTCTGTTATTCTATTATTGGATTTTGCAAATACATATCCCCAGTGTATGGATGTGAATACAAACATCTTCATCAAGAGCCCCTCAGGAGATCATAAAAGCAAAGGCAAGTCCCTGCCCTCAAAAAATTTACATTCTCACACACAAGGGAGTAATAGTCCAGGAAGGTGCCTTCCTCTGGAGAGTTATCAGTGGTAAGTGGAGTCATAGAGCGGTAGGTTGATGCATGCCATCCAGGAGAATGTGGAGAAGGCTAGGAAGGAAGGGCCTGAGACAGGCATTTGGGCCTATTCTTGCTATAACTGAGTGGGGGAGGGGCAAATTATGCTCTTAATTACAAACAATTTGAAGGTAATTGTCAGTTTTATCCACAGCATTTCCAGTGATGGCTAGGTAGATAGCCTCTTACCATCTGGCAACCCCTGAGTAGACAAGGTTTTGGAATCACCGTTTTTCTTAGGGTGCTTAACCTGTAAATATCTCCTCCCTTGACTCCTCCAGACCTCTAGGATTTCTCAAAGTTTCCTGTTGGTGTGTGGGAGTGGGTGGGTGTGTGCATGTTCATGCAGTACTTTGGAGTTGGCCCCAGCTGACCAGTTCCCTGCTATACCACCTGAAGGGCAAACAGGTTCTAGATTTGGGGGGAGAAGACCTGAATTTGAATCCTGGCTTTATCACTTATTCCCTGTGTAATCCTGGGTGAGTAAATGAACCTCAAGTTTTCTCACCTATAAAATGAGGGGATTGGACTAGATGACTTTAAGGTTAAATCTTTTTGAACCAGGCCTATGAATTCATTGGTATAGGGAACTTTGAGAATCACAAAATCTCTTATTTCATAATTACATGAGCAGTGGGTTAGGGAGCACACCAAACTCTGCTTATCAAATCTTTGCAATATTATTGGCTTACAAGATTGCAAAGATTTGGGAAGGACAGTCCTATCTGACATGATTTCCTTCCTCCTTTTTGACAAAAGCAGTTTCCTATGGTATTCCTGGGCTAATTAACCATGCAGGAAGTCTCATACAAATGATACTCTGATATTCAAACATTTCACATATCCCAAGGAGACAGGTGGAATCGAGTTTCCTTGTATTCAAGATAAAATTAACTGAACCTTCAGTGATTAGAAATGCTACCTTTCCTTTCTACCTCTCTTTAAAAAACTAAGTTTTTTTAGGTTCATTTATTTTTGACATTCATTTTTAAAAAATAATTAGTCTTAAATTCTCACCCTCCCACTTATCAGAAAGGCAAGCAATAGATCAATTATGCAGGTGATATCATAGAAAACATATTACCATATTAGCCATGTTGCCAAAAAAATAATAAAAAGCAGAAACCATAAATTGACAAAGTATGCTTCAGTCTGCATTGAGTTCATCAGTTCTCTCTCTGGAGGTGGATAGCATTTTTCTTCATGGGTCCCTTGGGTTTATCTTGGATTATCATATTGATCAGAGTAGCTAGGTCACATTTAATCACCATTACAATCTTGTTGTTACTGTATACAATGTTCTCCTGGTTCTGCTCACTTTATTTGCATCAGATCATATAAATCCAGTTTTTTCTGGACTTGTTCTTTCACAATGGTACCCCTTCACAGTCACATCCCACAGCTTGCTCAGCCATTTCCCAGTTGATAAGTATTCCCTTAGTTTCCAATTCATTGCAACAAAAAGAGTTACTATAAATATTTTTGGACATAATGTCTTTTGCTCTTTTCTTTGATCTCTTTGGAATATAGACCTAGTAGTGATATTACTGGGTCAAAGAGTATGCACGGTTTTATAGCCTCTGGGCATAGTTCCAAATTATTCTCCAAAATAATTAGATCACTGAATAACTACCAATTTTCATTAATGTCCCTGTTTTTCCATATGCTTTCCAGCATTTGTCATTTTCCTTTTCTGTCATGTTAATCAATCTGATAGGTATGGGCTAGTAGTCTGATCTCAGAGTTGTTTAAATTTGCATTTCTCTAATCATTAGTGATTTAAAGTATTTTCATGTGACTGTTAACAGCTTTGATTTCTTCTGAAAACTGCCTGTTCGTATCCTTTGACCATTTATCAACCGAGGGATAGCTCTTATTTTTGTAAATTTGGCTCAGTTTCCTACATATTTGAGAAATGAGGCCTTTATCAAAGAAAATTGCTATAATTTTTTTTTTTTATATCAAGCTTTTCAGGAGATGGTTAAGCCTATTTTGGGCACAAATTATTTCAGTATGTTGTTTAGGTGCCTTGTGGATATCATGGAACTCAAGAATCTATGTTCACTCCATTGAGCCAAAGATTTCTTCCAGCATTCCCAAAAGTGGAGGTCTAATGGATCCATTTATCTAACATAATAGGCACTCAGTAAGTGTATTTAAAGAATGATGCAGCTCAGCTGTACTATCGGTTATTGTTTTCTGTTTTTAGTAAAAATTCTCATTTAAGCTGTAGACTAGTTTTCCATGGTTATTAGTTTACTCCATATCAATGATGACTTTATGATATTTTTTGTATGCAAAAAGCAGCCTTCTTACAAAACTTCCATGGACTGTCATTTGTCTTTTTTTTTTTTTTAAGTTCAAATCATTCTTTTATTTAAACTATCTTCCTGCATAATTAAAGCATGAAAATGACCTGGATATCCTTCCAAGAACTCAATAACCTGTATTATAATGTCATTTAACAAAATTTCTCCCACTTCATAGCAGAGGATTTTTCTTTTTTTTTTTTTATTTTCCCCATTACTTTTATTTCTGCATAGTCTGAGGAACACTTCAGTACAAAGGACTTTTATAATAATAGGCTAGCATCAGCCAATACAGCCCTTCCCAAACTGAGTTCTAGATCTCTAAGATACATTAGGACATGAGGACACTATTTTGTTGTAGTGGGAATAAGTATGGGAATAAGTAACTTAGAGTGACCAATTCCACTGTGTTTTAAGTCTCCATTTTATGTCTAGGTAGTTGTATAAGTTGTTTTTCTGTAATAAGGACTTGATTTTCATGGTTTGGTAGTAATGTGTATCCCTCAAATGTGTGCGTGTGTTCCAAATTTGGTAATTGCTAATGACTATGACCCTCTCCACTGACCCCACCCCTCATCCTCTCCCCCAGAAATCTGGCAAACTGATAAACACTCGCTAATGATGTTAGCTTTTACTGAGTTCCATCATCAAAATTTTAAATGTATTACATGTAACTTGTAAACACCCTTAGCCAGAACAACAAAAATCTAGGTAGTCCCAGTTCTGTATGCTTCTGAGTGGCCACCAGAACTAACTCCTGGGTTGCCTACACTTAGAAATGGGGAGAATCAATAGTAGTGCTGATTAAGCAGAGTTCAGAAAAACCTGGAAATACTTACATGAACTGATGCTGGGTGAAGTGAACAGAACCAGGAGAACATTGTACACATTAACAGCAATGTTATACAAGGATCAACTGTGATAGACTTAGCTCTTCTCAGCAATACAATGATCCAGGACAATTCCAAAAGATGATGGAAAATGCTATCTACATCTAGAGAAAGAATTATGGAATCCAAATGCAGATTGAAGCATACTATTTTCACTATTTTGGGGAGAGGGCTTTTGTGGTTTTCCCTTTTATTCTGTTTCTTCTTTCACAACATTACTGATGTGGAAATAGGTTTAACATGATTGCATATGTGCAACCTATATCAGATTGCTTGCTGCCTAAGGGAGAGGGAATGAGGGAGGGAGAAAAAAATTGGAACTCAAAATCTGATAAAAAAAAATGAATGCTGGAAACTATCTTTACATTTACTTGGAAAAAATAAAATACTATTTGCAAAAAAAAAAAAAGTGGTGCTGATTGATGGAGATAAAGCACATTTATTGGGATCTTTAGGAATCAGGTTTGTAGTTTGTTCCTTGAGAAGTGATGTTTGCACAAGTTGATTTCTAAGGTTCAATTGCATATATTGAGAAATGGAAGTGTAATTGGTGTTTCCATGGTACTAGTTAGCATATATAATAGCAAATCAGTTTTAGGTATGTAACATGTGCTACATTTCACTTAAATTTCCAGTTCAGTTGACCTAGTGCTTGGATTTTCATCTCAGCTCATAATCACAGATTAGGAAATTGTATGACTTGATCTAATAGCTGTCAACCAGCATAAACACTACTGCTCTATTCTAATATAAACTATAACCTGGGGTTTTCCCATGAACTGTAATTCTGGGTAAAAGATTCTGATTATGTAAGCCAGTGACATCCTAAAATTTTTTTATGACGCATACCATTAGTACAAAATGTTTTAGTATGTACCTCCAAAATGTATGTTTTTGTTTATTTATAAACTCTATACTAATGTGCAAATAGTTATGCACACTATGTATTCTTCTACCCCCATCTGCTCAACTTAGACTGGTACGGCTCCCTGTTACTTCTTCAAGGATTCTAGGAGTAGGTTATCTTTAAGATGACTGTCCTCTCAACATTAGTTTATGAACTCCCAGTATTGTGCTTCCTCTTAATGGTTAGCCAGTAGACTTCATTCATTATCAAAGGCATGAAATAGCAAGAACAGCAATTACAAAATATTTCCTCCCAAAACCATGGACACACTCTTTTATAAATAAACATAAAGTCTGAGGGTGGAAATCAGGCACAGACTTGAAGCCTAATTGTAGTAAGGTACATATGTAGGGAGCACAAGTAGCCAAAGCCAGTCATAGCTCTGCAGCTGGAGGGCCTCCAGAAGGTCCTCATGAAGTCCTCTACAAAAGTGACATAGTTGTAGATGAATCATTCTGCTGGGCTGGCTCTTCCCAGGACATGGCACTTCTGCTGGACAGGTGACTCAGCTGGACATATTTCTTGCAGGGTGTAAGTATCTCAGCTGGACAGGCCAATCAGCTGCTATGCTTGGTCAAGAAAGACACTGAGCATTTCTGTTAACCCCTTACTGGATTGCTGGGTGGTGGCTGCCGGATTAAGACCAGTCTACCCTGTTCACTGCTGCCACCAGGCTAGGCCAGGTAGGTTGCTTGGTCCCTGGACTCTTCTCAGGGTGAGGTGTTTCTGCTGAGTGAATTGATCAGATGGACTCTCTGGACTCTTCAATGGGCAGCTGCAGTCTTTTCCAACTTTAGCCTTTCAATTGTCTGTGTGGTCCTGTGCTCTTTTCAGCTGAAGTACTATAGTGCTCTCAACTGGAGCTTTTAGCTTCAAATTGGCAGAAGCCTCTTACCTTTTGCCTCCCTCAGAGCTGCAAGCTCTGAGGTTCTTTGTCACCTTCAGGAAGGAAATGAGACAAGTCCAGTCTTTCCTGTTTCACCATCCTTCCTGGCTCAAGATCCTTTGCTCCTCAAGGCATTCCAGAGTGCCCTAATGCTACCTCATCTTATCATACAATCTCTTACTGAATGCCATAACATTAGGGCTCTCTTCTCCTCTGATGTCATATGACTCCTTTATTTTCTTTCATTCTAAGTGAAAGGGTTTGGAACCTCACAACCTAGTAAGTTTGAAAGGTTTTTGTGATAGTGCTCCAGCATCCTGGTATTTCAGCCCAGCATCAATACCCTGAGGAGGAAAGAGTGACATTCTGAACCTGAGCCGGCAGTGGTTAAGCTCAGTTAGGAGAGCACCATTGTTAAAGAGTTCTTTTGATTTCAGGATTGAACCTTTTTCCAAGTTATAATCCAGTCTAGTGACCAAACCAGAAAATCCTCCAACATCACCACATAAAATGTGCATTTTTAAAAGCAAATTCCCTAAACTGCAAAAGTCAGATTAGATTCTTGCTTTCTGCATCTCATTTATGAACATACCGCTCTCTCATGCCAGTCCTCCTCACCACTGTGCCTTCTCTTGTAATAAAGAAATCAATGAAGCAAAGCTGATTAATGTATTGACCACATCCAACAATGTAGCCTCTTCATGCAAGACAAGGAGGCCCTTATAGCTCCAAAGCAGTTGCCTTCTCTGCATTTGCCTCCCTAAGTAGCTGCTTCAAGGACACTTTCTGGGACCACCTTGCTCCTCATTTCTCTCCCTCCAAATCTCTGCTTCTTACTTTCCATGCATACATAGATGCTTGATGCCCTGGGACAACTCCTGAAGCTTAATCTGTAATGGATAGTGATAACCTACCTGAACTCCTTCCTAGGTTTACATACTTCCACCTTATCATATCCTCCCTGTCCTAGTAATTCTGACCCCTGGCCTTTGTTCAAATCCTATTCATCATTCCCCTCAAACAACCCTCCCTCCAACCTCCCACTCAAGAGCTACCGAACTCTGACACTGTGCTCTCTGTAATGCCTGCTCCATAGATAACAAACTAATTTTCATCTTAAACTTTTTTCTTTCTCATTTCCTACATTTTGCATTCAATGAAGCCTGGCTCCCTCCTGATAACAGCTTCCCTGGCTATCCTTTCCAACACTGGTTGCACATTCACTTATGTCACTGACTCACTGGTAATGGTTGAGGGGTTGGAATATTCCTTCTTTCTAACTGCTACTTTCAGGCTCTTCTACTATTTTTCAGTAATATCTCTTCTTTTGAGATTCATCATATATAGTACTTTCAGCTTTGTTCCATGCCTGGTTCATAGTCTTTCCTCCACAACTCCTGCCCTTGTTTAACATACATATTGATACTATTTCATACACTCTAATATCCAAATTCCTCAGCTTATTGATTTCCAAGGACAGCAACATTTTAAGAGAAAAGAAAACAAACTTTGAAATACCTAAGTAATGTGAATGATGCAATTTCTCCATGGGACCTCTGATTAAGTATGGTACACTCTTCCTGACAAAGAGGTCAAAGATATGAGGAGCAGAGACATATATTTGTAGACATGGTCACTATTTATATATATATATATATATTTATGTATATATGTATATGTATGTATATATGTATGTATATATGTATATATATATATTTATGTATATATGTATAGATAGATAGATAGATAGATAGATAGATAGATAGATAGATAGATAGATAGATAGATATTACTAATTTGTTCCAAAGGTTTGGGTTTTTTTTTTAGACTTTCTCTGATTTTGGGGAGTGAGTTCAAGGGGAAGGTCATTAGTAATAATATTGGCTAAAAAAGAGAAGTAGACCAGCAAAGATGGTCAAGTAGTAAGAAGGAAGCTACACCACCCTGTACCACCAACTGTCCCAAGACCTCAAGGATGTACCAGACCAAATTGTGTTCAGAAGTTTAAGAAGAAAACATCGCATTACCTTCTAGCACAAGATCACAAATTCAAGCCATGGATAAATGACAACTAAGGAGAAATGGCTGTGTTAATGTAACTTATTGATATAATTAATACAATAAAATATAACAAATATTGTTGTGCCATAAGAAATAAAATGAATAGTTTCAGAAGAAACTGAGAAGACATCTATGAACTGATGCAAAGTGAAGTGAACAAACTAGGAGAATAATTTATACAATGACAGCTACATTATAGTTAAAAACAACATTGAAAAACTTTAAAATGGTAATCAAGTCATTACTAAGTCTCTAGAAGACTAAAGATGAAATATCCCATTCACCTTCTACCAGAAAATGCACAGAGATATACATTTGTTTTCAGGCATGGACAATGTGGGAAGTTGTTTTACTAGAGTGTATATTTATGGTGCAGGTTTTATTTTATTTTATTTCATTATTTTTTTAATTGAGAGGGACAGATTATAAATGGGAGAAAAAGTAAATAATTACATTTATTTTAAAATATAGAAACACAACACATTCTGATTAATTTGTGAGAACAACTAGAAATGGACAAAGGAAGATGCATATTTATTAGAAGAGTGAAAAAAATCCTTTGCATAGATTGTGAGCTCCTTTCCTAGATTACATACTCCTCCAGAATTGGGGATATTGTACTTTTGTATTTGTATACCTAGTATTATATTAGTATGTATACATAGTGTACATAGTACACATAATGGAACCATTGGTTACAACAAATGGAGTTTTGAATGCTGTGGATAAGTTCACTTACCTTGGTAGTGTACTTTCCAGGGATGTACACATTGACAATGAGGTTGATGCACGCATTGCCAGAGCTAGCTCAGTATTTGGAAGGCTCCGAAGAAAGGTTTAGGACAGAAGAGGTATTAGACTGACTACCAAACTGAAGGTCTACAGAGCCATTGTGCTGACCTCATTGTTATATGCTTGTGAAACATGGACAGTCTACCAGCGCCATGCCAAGAAACTGAATTACTTCCATTTGAACTGTCTTACGAAGAGTCTGAGGATCACAGGTGATCACATGGTGGCCGGAAGAAATGATACAAGGGACATTCTCAAGGTCTCTCTCAAGAACTTTAGATTTGACTATGCACCATGGGAGACACTGGTACAGGACCTCTCAGCATGATATGCCCACATAAGAAAGGGTGCTGTGCTCTTTGAGCAAAGCAGAATTGAGACAGCACAAAGTAAACGCAGGATGCACAACTTTGGGATATGGACCCCAAATATTCACGTGGACTATCTGTGCCCAGCCTGTGGTAGAGCATTCTGAGCTCACATTGGTCTGATTAGCCACAGTCGGACACACTGAAATTTCACTCTACAATAATGATGTCATTTTGTTCCTCTTCAAAGATGAAGGACAACAACCAACCTGTTGAGTAAATTGGTGGATGAAATTGGAAAATTAGTATCATGATTTAATAAACACAGCCAATGGTACGCTTCTTTCAGTGGATCTGTGGATCTTTGAATTTTTACATAAAATTTTCTAGCTATGATGGCCATTAAACTTGAATATCAAAATAAACTGAATTTAAAATCAGACTTTTAAATCACCTCATCCCAAAGTATTAAACTAACATTTTTAAAAATAAGTTTTTGTTGATGTGGGGTTTTTTTTACATCACTATAGTTTCCCTCAGTATCATTCCCTGCTACCTCTGCCAGCCATTCCCATATGACAAAGAGTGTTTTTATAAAGATATTTTTTTTAAAAAGTGAAGGAAAAAAAATCAACATAACTGATCAACAAAGTAGAAAAATATGATCGTATATGCAATCTGGACTGATGGATCTTCCATTCTACTAATGTCAACAAAAATCAATCAATGATAAAAAGTATTTTTATAGTATAAACAAAGTAAAAATTACTTTAAAGCAGAAACCTTGGACTATCTGAAAACTATGACCTAAAAAAAAAGAGAGCCTGAATGTTTGGAAATTATAAAGAAGAAGCTTGACTCCCAAGAAGAGACATGAGAAGACACCTCCTACTACTCCAGAAGTCAGGATCTATGAATATGGAACATTGCATACAACATCAGATTTTTTTCCTATTAATCATTTTAATTTTAATTTCTTTTTTTAATTATAAGGCATGACTCTGGAATGAGTAAGTGGCAATAGGAGAGGAAAAGTAGTCAGTCAACATTTATTAAGTACCTACTATGTGTCAGGCACTAAACTAAGGACAGATAACACAAAAGACAATCAAAAGACAGTTCCTGTCCTGAAGGAGCTCACAACTTAATGGGGGAGACAACAAGCAAATAAATATGTACACATGAACTACATACAGGACAAATAAGAAATTATCAATAGAAAGAAAGCACTAGAATTAAGGGAGATTGGGAAAAGCCTGGGAGAAGGTAGGATTTTAACTGGGAAGCCAGCAGGCACAGATGAGAAAGGAGAACATTCTAGACATGAGATGGACAAAAAAAAGCCCAGGGAAGAGACAAAATATCTTGTTTGTAGAACAACTAGGAGGCCAGGGTCACTGGATCAAAGAGTACATGTAGGGGAGTAAGACATAAGAAGGAAAAGTAAGAGGTGTGAAAGGCTTTGGATCTTGATGGACACAATTTAATGAGTAGGGGCAGGTAACATGGTGGGGCCTGGGCTTTAGGAAAATCACTTTGGTGACTTAACTGGAGAGTGGGTTGGGGAGAGAAGTGGGGTATATTCAAAGAGATGTTGCAGAGGTGAAATCAATAGGCCTTGGGAAGTGGGAGAAAGAGAGTAGTGGAGGATGAGACCTAGCTTATGAGCCTGAGGGAGTGGGAAGATGATGGTGCCCTTGACAATAATAGGGAAATTTTGAAAGGGGGAAGGTTTAGGAGGAAAGATGAGTTCAGTTTTTCGGATATGTTAGTGTAAAAACAAAACATGGCCACAAAAAAAATCCATTAAAAATAGATATAAAATAGGAGGGGAACTAAACAAGGTGACCTCTAACCCTATTAACTGTCACAATAGCTGCCCACATCTAGGCAGTTTCTCCCTTCCCCATTCCTTAAGTGTAACTACTGCTTGAGAAACCCTTAAGTTGCATATAATACACAGGCATAGCATGTGTGAGTCAGGTAGCTTAGACCAAAACCTTTTGGAAAGTTTTTCTCAAAAATCCAGAAAAACTTTTACCCCTGTGTCACCAATAATAATACATTACTGTGTCTGTTATTTTTCTTTTTTGTTATCTTTGAAAATCTGATGGGTGCAAAGTGAAAACTTAGAGTTGTCTTAAGTTTCATTTCTCTAATAGTGATTTGGACGATTTTTATCATATGTTTGTAGACAGCTTGAATTTTTTCACTTGAGAATTGCCTGTTTATATCCTTTAGAATTTAGGTGCTAAGGCATCTGAAATGCAATGGGATGGAATGAGCATTCATGTAGAGCCTGTGCTAAGTACTTTTTACAAATACTATCTCACTGGATCCTCACAGTAACCCTTTGAGGTATATGTTCCATTTGGAGCATATACATTTAATATTGATTCCTTCTAAAGTTTCTTTCAGCAGAATGTAGTTTCCTTGTTTATCTGTTTTTATATTTTGGATATTTGTTTTTGCTTTGTCTGTTAGCATGATTGCAATTCCTTTTTTTTGGATTAATTTAATGCATAGTAAAAAAAAATTCCAGCTTCTCATTTTTATTCTGTGCATTCTTTGTCTTTTTTTTTTTTTAATGTGTTTCTTTTAGGCATCAGATTGTAGGGTTTTATTTTCTTATCCATTTTTTTCACTCATTTTTATTTTATTGGATTGTTTAATCCATTCACATTTAAATTTATGAGATTTAGATTTATATTTTCCTTCATTTGTCTCTAATATTGTTTTTTTTTCTGAGTTATTTTTTTCCCCTCTTCTGCTTTAAACACAGAACTATGTCTTTTCAGTTATTTTAGCTTTGGTATGAGAGGAACTTTCAACTTGAAACTTGGTAGTACTGATGCTGTTGAGGTTTGGCATGCTGGGAACCCCAAAATACCATGTATAGGTCCTACTTGAATGAATTCGACACAAGCCTTCTTAAAGCTGAAGGAAAAACAAAGTTTATTAAAGATTCGCCATATTGGGTTGACTCTTAAGGAGCCTAAGGATTTATAACTCTTGCATTAAGGCCAAATAGAATCTCAGCTAGACAGGGTCTGAGCTGGATTGAATCTGAGCACCTTCATGGAGGCAAGATGGAACTTAAATACAGAAAAGACTGTAGGAGGGATCTGGGGGTAGTCTGGTAGTCTAGGCTGATGGGAGGAGGGGTTTAGGGAGGAAAAGTCCAAGGAGGACCTTAATGGGACTAGGTCAAGGGTTGGAAACAGCTAGAGGCAATCAGAAGATATCAGACAATGAAGGGCTTGGGAAGCAGGTGGGGCAATCCAGAGGTAAGGGACAATGGAAGGCCAGTCTAGGTTAAGGGCAACAGATTTGAGTATGAAAGGCCAGGTTAAGTGGGAAGATTCTAGGGGAGTTCAAGGAGGTTCCCAGAGTCTGAACCCTGTCAACCTGAAAGTTTGGTTAGAGGAGAAGCAACAGGCTAAATGCATACATTTTTATTATTTTATTCTTATTCCCTTTAAAGTAATGGTACGTGGATTCCACGGAGCTAGATATTAAATCTAGCTACCAAATACCAAAAACAACCAGGCTTAAATCTGTTCTAGGACAATCCAAGCTGGTCTGTGTCCTTCAGATTTATGGTCTCCATGAGTGATTAACTAGACCACTAGAAAGGAATTTCTTGATTGCATAGGTTGGAAATACAATAAGATAACAGTTTGACAAAGTTTCAATTGAAATTATAACCCAAGATGTCTGTGTTTTCTTTACCATTAACATGGCATAACATAGTATATGTCCACAAAATATTAAGATATGGAAAACGCCCCATTATTCAAAGAAAGTGTCTTGGGTTAAACGTCTCTTAAAGAATACTAAGCCAGTTCCATCTGGCTTGTTGACATGGGAAGAAGTATTCCCTGAATTTACTTCAAAGAACAATGAGACTATTAGATTCAAGCTCTGGCCCTTATTAGAGTCCAAAATTTATATTGTTGTCAACCCCATCAATGCCACATAGGAACTAAGCTAAACCGTGAACCTAATTTCCCTTAACTCCTCAGATACTGAGAGTTTGTAGGGAAGAATTATTCATTGGAAGCGTTGGGGAGTTGGGTTCTTTGTTCTTGATATATCTTTGAGGCAAAGATTCTTATGTAAAAACTAATCCTAATGCTGGATTGGGGAAACACAAATGGATCTTGAGCCAGTGCAAACGTGAGACTCCTCAGCCCTCTAAAGGTATCAGAGAACTGTAGAAGAAGTGAAATGTGCCACACCTGACCTTCAGGCAATGGAGTCCAGAGTAGAGAAAAGAAAAAATCAACTAGAGGGAATAGAATATTTATGGAATAAGAAACAATACCCACAACAAAATATCACTGTAATCATTAAAAGTACACGAGGAGACAAAACTATCATTTGTTCTTCATTCTTGAAGAGGACCATGGCATCAGGAAGGTGATGCCATGACCTACAAATGAATTGGATTTAAGTGAGGAGGGAGTTGTGCAAAGTCACCAGCTTCACTTTGTCCTCCAGAGCCATCTGGGTCCAGTGGCAGGATATAGATCAGGAAAACTAGAGATGTCCCAGGTGCCATGGGAGGCTTTAGCCTTTTTAAGCTAAGGTCTTTCCCAAGTCTCAGTCTGAGGCAATAACCATTCAGTGATTAAGGCTAGGTTATAAAAGAAGCAAAGAACGGCCTCTTACCTAGTCAAAAAAAAAAAAAAATCCGGTCTGAGAAGGGAAGACCCTCAGGGTTTCTGGCCAAAACAGAAACAATTGATATTTACGTTCACTCTGAACCACTGTTGGCCTATCTATGAGAGCTAGGGTAATTTGGGTTTAGGATGTGGTCCTTAAGATAGAAATCTGGCCATAAACCCCAAGATATTTTATGAGGTTTCAAAGATCAAAATTTATATTCCTTTGGGTGGCACACCCCAAAGTAAGGGTATGATACCCTAAGTCCACAGAGGGAGAGAAAGGCGGAAACGAAAGAAGGAAGGAAGGAGCTGCATTGCCCAGCTGGAACAGGCCAGTGAGGCAGCTTGTGCTGCCACACAAGGAGACAAGACTGCTGTTTGTCTGTCATTCTCAAAGAGGATCATGACATCAGAAAGGTGATGTCAGGACTTGCAAGTGCATGGAAGTGACAGAGGCCTGTGCAAAGTCACCAGTCTCACTTTGTCCTCCAATCATCTGGATCCAGTGGCAACATGTAGATCAGTACTACTGGAAATGGTCACAAGGAGACAAGGCAGAAAGGAGAACTTAGAAGAAATGATGGTGGAGGAAAAGATCTAAACACCAAGGAGTAAAACCTCACAACTTCCTACCTCCTAGTGAATTAGTATTTTATGTGCCCAAAGACAAGTCACATAAAAGGAGAGAGAGGAGGAAAAAGATAGAGAAGATGATGTGATATACCTAATAAAGTCAGAGGTAAACAATAAAGAGGAAGTAACCTATAATTTCTCAGAAAAAAGGATTATGGGAGAATAAGTGATGTGGCAAAAGGAAGGATTGAAACAGAGGATTAGGAAAATGGGAAAACTCAGTTCAGTGGAGAGTATCCCATTGAAGAACACTCTGATATGGGGAAAGAGATATTTTATAGTCAGAAAAGAGACCTTCACAATGGTTACAATCTCCAAGGATTTGGTGTTTAAACAGATCACTATGTATGGCAGAGTTATACCTGCATGGACAGCATCCTGACTCAGGAGGATGATGATAATGATGATAATAATAAAGCAGCTAGCATTTACATATTGTAAAATTTTGAGTTCCAAATTTTTCTCCCTTCCTCTCTCCACTCCTCGCTCCCCAAGACAGCAAGCAATCTGATAGAGGTTATACATGTACAATCATGCTAAACATGTTTGCACATTAGTCATGTTGTGAAAGAAGAATTAAAACAAAAGGGGAAAAGGACGAGAAAGAAAAAAACAAAAAAATGAAAATTGTACGCTTCAATCTGCATTCAGACTCTATAGTTCTTTCTCTGGATATAGTTAGCATTTTCCGACACGAATCTTGTGCTTTAAGGTTTTTCAAGTGCATGTAATGTACATGTTTTCTCATTTAATTTTTCACAACTAATCTGTGAGTTATATGCTACTATTACACATATGTGCTATTATTTTACAGGTAAAGTAACAGTTGAGGATTGTTATAGATAATAAACATCTGAAGCAAGACTTGAACTCAGATATTCTTGGCTCCAAGACCAATATTCTACCTACTGTACCATCTACCAGAAATAGTGAGGGAATTGAGGAGATTAGGAGAGCAAATGACTTTTGTGATTCAGTTCTGGAGCTAGCTTAATTCCCTTTCTTATTCAATTATGGGTTTAGCTCAACTTCTATCTTGTGAGAAAACTTTGTTTAGTTGTAGGAATTGGGAGAAGACCTTATTGTATTGTTTGAACCTAGTCCTTTGTGACCGAGAAGTTAGACCACCCCATTTGTCACTTAGAGACCCTTAACTTCGCACTTAGGTTATGTGGATCAGAAACTCAGATTCAAAGACTGACGGCAAGGAGTTTTCTCACAATGAAACATCTCAAGCAATCCATATGTCTTATCTGAAAACTGCCCCTGTACTAATCAATCGTTTATTCTTTCCATGTTCCTTTGTTTATAGACCCTTTGGGGAGTGGGACACCTCTTTTCCTTATTTCAGAGAATTGCACCTGTTCACTCTCCCCCTCCCAATTTGGAAAGTCCCTACTCTTTCATCCAACTAGAATGTTGCATTGTTTCCTTTTAATTAATTGACCTTATTTGATTAATTATTTTTAATATATAAAAATCTATCTTCCCCTGTATTCAGGGGCCCAATCCTAAACTGAGAAGGTCTGGTTCCACTTTGTTGGGCTTAATAAATCTATATGCTTAAAGATCAAACCTTTGCTTCCTCAGTCATTCATCTTGCACTCACCACAGTTTTTGGCGAGCCATGCTAGGTGGAGTCAGGATTCAGACCCTGGTTGACAGTCAGAAAAGCCCACTGAAGATTTCTGGTTAATTTTTCACTGAGGGACTTTTTCATGAAAGACTGCTTCTGGAAGTTGGATTCCTGTTCTCAAACTTATTTTATTCAGAGTTCTGGTAAGGTTGAGAATACAGTTTTGATTTCTTTTACTTTAATGGTTGGCAGTTGTCCTGGGGATTAGAGAAATTTAGGTTTTGATTATTTTGAGGTAGTTTAGGGTTTGAGTTTGCCCCAGAGAGTGGGGAACTTTAGGATTAAAGTAGGTTTGCCCCAGAGATTGGGGAAATTTGAAAATACCCCAAGGGATGGGGGAAATTTAGGATTAGATTTGGTTTACCCCAGAGAATGGAGTGGTCTAGAGTTGTTTTGGGTTTTTCAAAATCATGAGAGAAGATGAGTTCCAACAGTCTTCCCTCTTGCATAGATTTTTGATGGTTTAGCACCTGAGATGCTCCCCATAGTTGTGGGAATAATTAAACAGAGTCCAATTGAATTATGTCACTTCTGACATAAATCTGTAATAGATTCAGCTAATAATTTCTTTTAGCTAATTCAGCTCTTATCATTATTGCAAATTAAAGAAATTAAGACTAGTCATTGAAAAAATCTTATGTTGATCAGATACACTTTTGGTTTTAGTGGGAAGTTTTAAGTGGGCGTTTCTGCCCACTTCCCCCTAAAAGGGTTTTCTTCTAAATATCCTGTCTATGTGTCTGTCTTAGCTTTTTGTCTTTTTTTTTTCCTTTACAAAATGTAGGATTTTTAAAGGGAAAATCCTATTAGTCAGAAAAAAATGCTAAAAGGTTGTAGCCAGAGATTTTAGAATGCTGGGGAAAATTAATGAAGTTTCATACTTGAAATGGTTGTCACAGTAAGCAGGAAAAAAATCCTGCAAGATACCTATCTTTCTGTCATTTTAGCCTTGGCCATGCTGTAATAACAGAAATAAAGTCAGATAATCAAAGTTTGTAGAACTGCTAGTAGTTAGATTTTGGAGGTTTGGAGATTAAATATTTTAAAATTTCAGTGGAGAACTCCTGGGACTCACCCCCTTCTGAAATATCTTAGTGAGTTTTGGAGTGCTACTGTGTAGAATCTATGTTTAAGGAAAAATAAGAATTAAATTCTGTAAAAGTTTCAGGGCTAAATGGAACTTAGATCATTTTTTGCCCTGCAGATTGATAGAGCTATTGTTTTAATGTAATAAAGGAAGGCAGCTAGTTTGAAAGCAATCCCAGAGTGAAGAAGGGGAAAAGTATACAGTTTGCATTTTACAACTTCTCTGAAACTTAAATAATTGCCTCTTGTTAACCTTTCCTTGACTATGAAAAGAGAAAAGACTGTTTAGATGAGGGTACCCTGTGACCACCCCATCTCAGAGATCCCCTGTGACTCCTCTACCTTAGAGACACTTCCCTTCTGACCTTTGTTAACTCCTCTAATCTCAGATTAGGTTCCCAAATAAAGGTGTTGAGAAAAAATGCTGGAAAAATGCAAGAAAACATTCCAGATAATGAAATTTATTATCTATGTACTCTTAAGCAAATTATCTTATCTCTGTTTACCTCAGTTTCCTGATCTGTAAGGAGAAAAATAATAGTGGTGATGAGGATGGGATGAACCCTCAAAAGGAAAAAACATGTCTTTGGGACTTGGTCCCCAAAAAAGAAAAGCCCCTGGACTTTTCCACATGGCTTGGGGTGGCCCAGGTCCCTGGCATTCACCTGGTGCACCTAACCCTTCTTGGCTGTTCTCTCCCAATTACCCAAAACTGCTTGGACACTCATTTCCGCAGTCTTTCTATATATAAGGTCATTTTGCTCCCCATTAAAATGCTCAGATTCCTTAAGAGTCTAGCCAATGTTTGGATTCAATCTGGTCCACAAGTGTCACAAAGCAGGGCTTCTTAAAATCTCACCCACCTGGACAGGTGTTCTAATAAACTTTATCTCTGACTGAAAGAAGGCTTGAGTCAAATTCATTCAATGTAGTACCTGTGTTGCTTGCTCTTGAATTTTGGGGTCCTAGCACCCGTAGACTAATGTAATGAAGGAAAGCAGCTAGTTGGAAAGCAATCCCAGAGTGAAGGGGAAAAAAAGTGGAGTTTACATTTTACAATTTATCTGAAACTAAAATAATTGCCTCTTGTTAACCTTTCCTTGACCACGAAAAGAGAAAAGATCATTTAGATCAGGGTACCCTGTGACCACTCTGTCTCAGAGAACCCTTGTGACTCCCCCAGTTCAGAGACACTCCCTCTCTGACCTTGTTATATGTATGTGTGTGTGTGTGTGTGTGTGTGTGTGTGTGTGTGTGTGTGTGTGTGTTTCAGTTCTTTCTCTGGATGCCGATGGTATCTTTCTTCATATGTCCTTTTTTTTTAATGTGTGTATTTTTGGTAGTCAGAATTACGAAGTCTCTTGAAGTCCTTCTTAAAACAATATACAATGTTCTCTTTGTTCGCTGCTCATCATTTCATGCAAGTCTTTCCATGCCTTTCTAAGATCATTGAGCTCATCATTTCTTATAGCACTGTAGTTTTCCATCACAACCGTACGCCAAGACTTGTTCAGTCATTCCCCAACTGATGGGGATCCCTGCGATCTCCAGTTCTTTCCTGTCACAAAGAGGGCTGCTAAAAACATCCCATTTACAATCTAAGTTATAATTACTGTTTGTGAATTCCCCTCCATCTTATTTTTACTCACTGTTTTCTTTCTCAGCCTCTCTTCTTATTCTATCCTTTATGTTACCTCCAGAGGTTTGAAGGGCTATCATTTAGAATAGAGGTGTCAAACTCATGGTGCTTCACTTTTGGCCTGTACAACTTCTGAGGACATTCCCACTAATGTAGAAGTGGTTAATAATACTAATAACAATAGTTGTTTACGTAGTGCTTAGAGAGCACTTTGGATAGAGCACCAGTGCAGGAGACAGGAGGACCTGAGTTCAAATCTCACCTCAGACACTTGACACCCACTAGCTGTGTGACTTTGGGCAAGTCACTTAAACCCAACTGCCTCATCCTGGGTCATCTCCAGTCATCCTGATGAATATCAGGTCACTGGATTCAGATGGCTCTAGAGGAGAAGTGAGGCTGGTGACCTGCACAGCCCTCCCTCACTCAAAACAAAGTCAAGTGCAAGTCATGTCATTAGTTCTCTGATGGCATGGTCTTCTTCAGCAATGAAGGGCAAACACACACAAACACACACACACACACACACAGAGCACTTTACACACGTTCATTTGTTTGTTCCTTGAAACAACTGTCCAGTAGGTGCTAATATTGTCCCCATTCTACAAGTAGGAGACTGAGGCATGCAGCACTAAAATGACGTGCCACAGGCCACCCCGCTCCTTTGCATGGCCAAATCTGAGTTGAGGTCTCTCTCACCAAATCCCACATTCTATCCACGGCACCATCGTGCTGACTCCTAGATTACACTTATAGGACCTGTGGTACTCCTGTTTCACACATAAAGTCCCCACAATAGATATTCCACATTCAAGACACATTAAGCATATCTGCTCACAATTCCTCATTGATAGTGTTTCCTTTTTTCTCTAATCAGCTAGAGGACACAACAAGTTCAAAACAAGAGCATATAATAGCATGTCTCCCTACCCCGCAGTGCGGGACACACTACAAACATTCACACCATCAAGAAGGAGATCAAGTATGCCAGTTACACATGTATGGAATATGTGTAGAGTGGCACTGACGCTGAAGGACTCATCTTCTGGTGATGTTATCCCGCTGCTCTCACTAGGCCTGTTCTTCTATGCACATGATGCCTCACTGGGCTAGTGGGTCTGCTCCTTGACTGGTACAGCATCTCTGGTGGGACTCTGCTGGAATGTTGCTCTTCTGGTTGCTACCTGTCAATATTAATGGAAGAAGTCAAACAGAAAGAGAGAGAGACAGAGACAGAGACAGAGAGAAAGACACACACACACACACAGACAGAGAGAGAGAGAGAGAGAGAGAAAGAAAGAGACACAGAGAGAGAGAGAGAGAAAGAGAGAGAGAGAGAGAAAGAGACACACAGAGAGAGTGACAGACAGACAGAGAGAGAGAGACAGAGAGAGAGAGAGAGAAAGAAAGGGAGAGGGAGAAGGAGAGAGAGAAAACACATTTATTAAGGGCTTTCTGTGTGTCTGTCACTGTCATAAGAGCTGGAGATTTGTACACAAGCAAGGAAGACAGTCCCAGCCCTCAAAGAGCTTATATTCTAATGGGGGAAGGACAGCATACAAAGGGAAGATAGAAAGGGGATGGGAGAAAGCACTATGCAACGGTGTGGATATGGCCATAAAGTGGCATGGAGGCCTGACTCCAGGAATGGTACAGCAAAATCTTACCTACCAGAGTTTAGCGTCCTGGGCATAGAGTCCAAGTTTCTGATTGGGGGAAATGAAAAGGAAGGCCAAAGGACAGGTGGCATGGCATCAGATGGTCAGAAAGTAGCATGGTAGCCTAGCTCTGGGAGAGATAAATCAAAAGCACATTTACTAGAGCCTTCTATTTTCTTTAGGGATAGCCAAACTATCTCAGCTTCACTCTGAAAGGGTATAGTATCTAGAACCTGACAACTCATAGCCATGTCACCTAGCTAACATAAGCTAGGTAGAGAGTGGCCTAGTTAATATTAGATCCTTCTTTCTTGACCTCTTTGTCTAGGTAGAGATTAATGTTATGTGTGACAGACAGAACTATATACAGATATAACTGAATCTTAACCAATACAAGAGCTTCTTTGTCTTAAACCTAAGTGATCTGAACCAGAATGAAAGGTAGATTAAGGAGACAAGGGCCCCACCATTTAGTTTGAACTCTGGTTTGTAATAGGGGATGCTGCAATGAGACTTCAGCCAAGAGTGAATGTCTCCAGAGGCCAAAAGACAGAGATAGTGAAAGGTAAAGGGGCTTGAAGCCTTCAGATGGAAAAATAGACATGGCCTATACTTGAAAGGATTGGAGGCTTGAATTCCTTAGTTGTATGGAAGAAGTCAGAAGGTCAATGAATACACTTTCAGGAAGACAAAAGAAGCTGGGGAGCCACTTTTTTACATAAACTTCCTAAAGGAGTACAGGAAGTGAAAATAAACTAATTACCATAAGACTACATAGAGTGACTCATGGAAGGAAAGAACTTTTGATCAAGGAAGAATTTTTTTGTTTGGTTTGGCTTTTTTTGGAGGAGGGATGGCAAAGCAATTGGGGTTAATTGACTTGCCCTGGGTCACACAGCTAGTGTCAAGTGTCTGAAATCAGATTTGAATTCAGGTCTTCCAGACTCCAAGGCCAGGGCTCTATTATACACTAAGTCACCTAGCTGCCCCACAAGGAAGAATTTGTTGATGGACTATGAATTGTTGCTCCAGCTGAAGGAACTCAATGCCACTCCTGCTGAAAGAGGAAGGACTGCAGTACTCCTCAAAGAGCAAGTATCTCTCACTGAGTGACCTGCTCAGTTCGGCGGCAAACTGGCCCAATGGAGACACCACACACGAGGAAGATCAATCCCAGCTGACAAAGATGTGATCCAGTGGAAACACAATGCCTTGCAAAGAACCAGACCTGCCAAGCAGCAGAACCACTCATAGTGAACTTTTTGTGAACTCTCTAGAGAGAAAAAAGACATCTAGCTCCTGCAATAACAGTTATGAGTTGCTTTACCCATGTATGTCCCCTACACAATTTGCCTCCCCACCGTTGTACTTTACATCTGTGCCTACTTTTCCTCCCTCCTGGATTCTAGACATGTTTGTGGGAAAGTGTGCCCCTGATGTTTGGGAGAAATACTGTGTTAACTACTGCCCTTGCCTTTGCTAAAGAATTAAGTCTACTGGTTAAGGGAAAACACTCTGGTAGGGGTTTATACGCTAGTATTTAGGAAGTTAGCCAACCACAAAATAACCCCTAGAACTCCAGAAGTAGGAACAGCTGTAATAGCAAAAGTAATAGCTACATCTTTGGAGACCAAACTTGCCAATTGCCTTGTGGGTTGGGCAAGCAAGGGAGGATTCACATCATTGTGAATATCTGTCAGCAACAAATCCTAAGTGATTTAATTTTATACTTTGGCCAGTATGAACTTATCTCCCTTCAGCCTTCCTTCAGTAAGGAATTTATAGTCCCAGTTTATGAAAAATACATTGAAAATGTAATACTCTGAGTTTATGGTATTTGAATGTTTGTAAGTGCTCAATTGGTAAAACAGAAAGCATTGGTGACTGCTGGGTGAGGTTCTTAACTACTTCCCAGTAGGAAGGTGAAACGATGCTTGACTTTGTGTTAAGAAACTACTACAGAGGGTCATAATCAAGGGTACAGTATCTATGGAATATGTGAAACAGGCTTTTTATTAAGGATGGAGCTTTGTAGGCAAGAACAAAGGAAACAGCCAGAGTCTGTCAACAAGGAGAGCATGCTGAAACAACGGAAAATAGCCTTGCAGGATTACGCAATGCTTTTCCAAGTATTCAGCTGAAGTCAAATGAGAACCTCTCCTGAATCACAAAATCACAGTGCAAAAGGTCCTTCCATCTTCCAATGAGATATTTCACATTATCTTCCATTTTTTCATTCTTTTGGTTTTGTTTTGTGATTTCTTGGTTTCTCATAAAGTCATTAGCCTCCATCTGTTCCATTCTAATTTTGAAAGAACTATTTTCTTCAGTGAGCTTTTGAACCTCCTTTCCATTTGGTTAATTCTGCCTTTTAAAGCATTCTTCTCCTCATTGGCTTTTTGAACCTCTTTTGCCAATTGAGTTAGCTTATTTTTCAAGGTGTTATTTTCTTCAGCATTTTTTTGGGTCTCCTTTAGCAAGGTGTTGACCTGCTTTTCATGCTTTTCTTTCATCTCTCTCATTTCTCTTCCCAGTTTTTCCTCTACCTGTCTTACTTGATTTTCAAAATCTTTTTTGAGCTCTTCCATGACCTGAGCCCATTGAATATTTATTTTGGATGTTTGGGATACAGAAGCCTTGACTTCTGTGTCTTTCCCTGATGGTAAGCATTGTTCTTCCTTGTCAGAAAGGAAGGGAGGAATTATCTGTTCACCAAGAAAGTAACCTTCTATAGTCTTATTTTTTTCCCTTTTCTGAGCATTTTCCCAGCCAGTGACTTGACTTCTGAGTTTTCTTTCCACCCCCACCTTGCCTCCAAATCCACCCAGCCAGAGCTTGGGGTCTGAGATTCAAATGCTGCTTCCCAGCCTCAGGGCTTTGTGTGGGGCGGGGCTGCTATTCAGTGTGAGATTAAGTTCAGGTGCTCAGGTGGGGGCAGGGCCGCCACTCAGGGCTTAGTTCCCTCAGGGTGTTTATGTGGAGACCTTCAACAATGGATCCAAGCTCCTGCCTGCTCTGGGAGCCCCTGTCTGCTGTTGCTTCCGCTGCTGCCTCCCGAGGGGGCCTGAGTAATGGGGATACCCCACTACTCTCTCAACCAGCCAAAGAGACCCTCTCACCAACCCTTGTCACCTGTGGGTGGAAGGACCTGTGTGGCCACTGGAGATTCTGTCCCTGAAGCCCACTCGGATCTGCTCCTCTTGGTGCCACGCAGCTGAGGCAGGGTTGAGCTCTGCTTTGGGGTCGGTGGACAACGGACCTTTTGTGTCAGTTTTTCAGGTATCTCTGGAACAGAAATCTCTGCTCTGTTGTTCTGTGGCTTCTGCTGCTCCAGAATTTGTTGGGAGTTCTTCTTTAAAGGTATTTTATGGGCTGTGGGTTAGGAGCTAGAATATGTGTATCTTTCTACTCCACCATCTTCAGTCCTTCCATCTTAATTGCTGAGCTGGCAACATGGGGAGTTACATACACCCTTCTTGTTGGTAGTCTCTTGGAGACAACTTTTAAGAAGACAAGACATGACTCCAGTCAGGGGGTGAAGGAAAGAAAATTTTTTTCTTACCCTAGCATAATGGTTGGTCCAGGTACTCCAGGACTCCATTCTCCACATAGAAACAGTCAGACTTGTACTAGAGACCCTTGTCTACCTTGCTTCCACATTTCCCCTCCTCTAACATTGATTTTGTGAGTGTGAAAAGGTCTTTGTCAGCAACAAGAACAACATCTTCCAGAGTGGCTGAGGTTGTAGGAGCACTAGCAGGATGAAGCTTGAAACAAGGAAAGTGAACAGACTGTGCTCATGAAGGTGAAATGCGAACTGGCTGATCAGCAAATTAATTAGCACAAGCTGTTTATGTAGCAATGAAACTTCAATATTAGTCTCCCAAATAGTGGTACTAGAAGATGTTAGTAGCTGATTTTTTTTTTAACTTTTCCCTTAACTTAAATTAAACTTCTAGCCAATTTCAATAATTAACAATTCTATTAGTAACAACTTTTCCCAAAGTAACTGAGATTGGGAGGAAGAGCCAGTTAATTTGGGGAGCACATTTCCCCTCGGTAATCCCAGTGGCAATGAGCCAAAGACAAACCCTAACTGTAAGCAGAGGACAGGAATGAGCCCAGGATGCTAATGCCTGTGGCTTCACCTAGCCAGAATCTCTGCTAGAACAAGATCATTGAATTTAAGAACTGGAAAGGACATAAGCAGTCCATCCTATTGGTAAAAGGAATCCCCATTCCTAGTGAATGATCATTTAGCTCCTGCCACCTAGCTGGCAAGGAGAGGAAGCCTCCTACCTTTAAAAAAAGGTAATTCTACTCTTGGATAGTTCTGATTGACAGGAAGATTTCTTGACATCAAGCACAAGTTAATTTCTTTGCAATCTGGGGCTAAATAGAACAATACTAACTTTTCATCCATACGACAATTCTTCTTATTTTAGAATATAGTTATTTCCTCTGAGTCTTCTTTTTTCCAGGCTAAATATTTCCATTCTATTCTATCTTTCCATTCTTCACTTGGCCATCATATGCAATGGATGAAAGGGCCTTGCCCTCCTCTGGACAGTAGAAATTATCTATATTCTTTTTAAACTATAGCCACCAGAACTGAATACAACATTCTGGATGACATCAGACTACGACAGCGTACAGTGGGACTATGACCTCCCTATTCTGGAAGCTCTGCCTCTACTAGTGAAGCCCAAGATCACATTAGTTTTTTGTCTCCTGTATCACACTGTTGACTCATCTTGAGCTTGTTCTCCACCATCTTCCCCAGATTTTTTTCAGTACAATTGCATCTAAAGGCAGCGAAGTGGTGCAGGAGGAAGGGGTCCAGGTGTATCATCAAGAAGATCTGAGTTCAGATTTGTCTGTACACTACCTGTGTAATGCTAGGCAAGCTACTTAATATCTTTCTGCCTCAGTTTCCTCATCTGTAAAATGCGGATTATAATAGCACCTTCCTCCAGAGTTATTGTAAGGATAAAGCGAGATATTTGGAAAGTGCTTTGCAAACCTTAAAGTTCTAGATGCTATCTATTATCATTCTTGTTGAATCATGCCTCTCATATTATATTGCAAAGTTGATTTTTGTCTACTTAAGTGCAAGGTTTTACATTTATCCCTACTGAACTGTATCATTTTAGATTCATCCCAGTGCTTTTAGTTTGTCAATATTCTTTTGGATTCTATCCTCCACTGTATTAGAAATCTTTCTCAGCTTTGCATCATCTGTTAATTTGGTGAGTATATCATCTATACCTGTGTGTTATTGATTAAAATGTTAAAATAACACAAGGTCAATCCCAGATACCAGTGTACTTCACTGAAAGCTTCCTGACACAATACACTGAACTATTAGCAACTCTTCTTTGAATCTGACCATTTCAATGCTGTTATGAATAAATCTGATTGTATTGTCATCTAAGTATAACCAGGACTGATCCATTAGTCTAAGCCCTATGAGCCTTATGGATAGTATGCTCGTCTAAGGCAATGATGGAAGAAGTCCTTGTGTGGACTTGGGAGCCTTCACAGATATTCTGTAACTGGTTCAAGTCTTTTAACCATGTGGAGAAGAGAAGCCTTTTTGATTGGCAGCATTGATTACATAACTGGAAGTGGGGATGCATTCAAAGTATACCACTTTCTTCTCTTTGACTGCCTTATTCCTACCTGAAACCTTTCCAATGAGAGAAAAGAGATAATTTTGTAAGGTTTTCTGCCCTCTGTATCTGAAGTTGACATGTGGTTCCTTTATCTTGGCCTTTGCTCTTTCATTTTAAGGAAAAGAGGTTGAACATTCTGATCTTTTGAATTTTAAAAGGTCCTGCCACCAGAATATTCAGTAGTAGATTCCAGCCAGGGGTTTGAAGCCAGTTGGTCTAACTCTCAGAGGAGGAATGATCTCTGCAGTCTAGCTCAGTGTTATGTGAGACAACTTATCAAGCTTCGATGCTTTATTTGAGCATGTACATGATGAGACCAATGCCATGAGACCTTCATTAAGTCTGACCCTACTCTCCCTGGGGATAGAGATGGTATAGAGGAAATGTTCAGGGAGGTATAAAATGCTGTACACTGTTATGACTATATTTTAAAATAAATATCTCTTTATTAAAGCTAACTGATAGACTGAATCAAGATGTCAGATTGGAAGGATATAGTACAGCTCAGCTCTCTCCCATTACTCCACTACTTACCACAGAACATACACCTCTTGTTGGTGTATATCCAGATACACATCTGGATCTCCACGTGTAGAGTTTCAGTCCAAAGAAAACAACTTCAGCATGGCTGGCAGTCACTCAGAGAAGAAAAAAAAAGAAAAAGAAAAGGGAGGAGGGGCTTAATTGGTTACTCAAGAAGGAAACTAAATGAAGGAGGGGCAACCTGAGATAAATAAACATTTTAAAAAACTGAGATAAGTAAAAAGTCCCCTGTCTCTCCTCCTGTCCCCTAGGAAAAGGTAACTAGATCTGTTTCACCAAAGGAAGGATATCTTTGGACTTAAATGTGGATTAAAGATTTTCATTTTATGTTCCTTTCTTACTTCTGCTCACAAGGAAAGTTCTTGAACTAAAACTGATCTTAGATGGAGAGGAAAGCCCCAGCATCCTATGTGAAGGAAGGGGCCCTAACTTAGTTTGACTCCCCAACCTCATCCCAAGGAAAAAGGGAGTCTGGGTGAAGAAATGATCCTGGGTCAAGGGAAGGACCCTGGAACAAAATAAAGGATCTCAGCTTGGTCTAATCCTCAGAGTGGAGGAGAACTGGAAGCCAGTACCTGAGGAAAAGGAAAGGTCCATCGATTAAAGGAAAGGGCCTCCAAAAGGTTGATCTGAGACAGCCCCCAGGAGAGAAACAAGATTTCTGCCAAAAAAAAAAAAATGTGTAAACCAACAAAAAAAAAAAATGAAAAGACTTTTATGATATCAGGGATATTCAAAATAAAAGAAAAATAACTCAAAAACACCAACACCTTCAATGAAAATCTCAACAAAAAAAAAGTTGACCTTCAAGTTCAATTAGAATTCTTTGAAGAAGTGATATATAATCAATATCACATTATTTGCTTTATCAAGGATTGGGGAGAAAAGGGAGAGCATGTAGAACTCAAAATTTTGAAAAACAAATGTTTAAAAAGTGTTAAATATAATTGGGAAATATTTAACAAAATAGAATATATTTAAAATGAAAAAAAAAAGAGTTCCTTGAAGAAATGATACGAGTTTTAAAAAGAATTAAAAATTGTAACAAATCATTCCCCAGTTGATAAATGGTCAAAGGATATGAGCAGGCAGTTTTCAGATGAAGAAATCAAAGCTATCTATAGTCATATTAAAAATTCTCCAAATCACTATTGATTAGAGAAATTCAAATAAAAACAACACTGAGCGACCACCTCAAATCTATTGGATTGGCTAAATGACAGAAAAAGAAAATAATAAATGTTGGAGGGGATGTGGAAACATTGGGACACTGATAGTAGAGCTGTAAACTTGAGGAGCAATTTGGAACTATGCCCAAAGGACTATAGAACTGTGCATACCCTTTGACCCAGCAATACCACTACTTGATCTGTAGCCAAAAGAGATTAAAAAAGGTGGGGAGAGGGAGGAAGGACCTATTTGTACAAAATATAGAAGCTCTTTTTTGTAGTGGCAGAGAATTGGAAATTGAGGGGATGCTCAACAATTGGGCAATGGCTGAACAAGTTGTGATATATGATTGTAATGCAATATTACTGTGCTATAAGGAATGATGAGTAGGTGGATTTGAGAGAAACTTGGAAAGAATTTTATGAACTGTTGCAAAGTGAAGTGAGCAGAACCAGGAGAACATTACTCAGAAATACAATGATCAAAGACAATTCCAAAGAACTCATGATGAAAAATGCTATCAACCTCCAGAAAAAGAAATGATGGAGTCTGAATGCAGATCAAAGAATACTATTTTTAATTTTTTGTGCTTTTTTGTGAGTTTTTTTCCTCCTTTGGGTGTGTGTCTTCTTTCACAACATGACAATATGTTTTGTGTAATTAAACAAGTGTAACCTATATCAAACTGCTTACTGTCTCAGGGAGGAGGGTCATGAGGGAGGGAGAGAGAAGATTTGGGACTCAAAATTTTAAAAAGATAAATGTCAAAAATTGTCTTTACGGGGGGTGGAGCCAAGATGGTGGAATAGAAGGGCAGAACTGTAGAAGCTCTTCCCCCAGAGCCCATACAATACCTGTAAAAATGACTCTAAACAAATTCTAGAGCAGCAGAAGCCACAAAACAACCGAGTGAAATAGATTTCCATCCCAACGCAGCCTGGAAGGCTGACAGAAAAGGCCTATTGCACTGGACTCAGAGTGGAGTGCAGCCCAGCCTTGGCCATGTGGCAGGGACAGGACTGGAACAGGCTTCAGAGTGTGGAATCACAGTTAGAAGCTGCAGTTCCCAGATTTCTAAACCCACAAATGCCAAAGACAGCTTCAAAGGTCAGTGAGAAGGTTCATTCACCTGGATGAGAAGGGAGCCAGTCTGGCCCTGGCCCTAGCCCTAGCCACCCAGTAGCCACTGTGGCAGCAGCATCCATTTTTGGAGCCCTCAGCCTAAAGACCCTGGGGGAACTGAGTGGCTGATCTGAGTCTCAGTCTTAAGTGGTGGTCCTGGGGTGAGGAGGAGCACTGATGTGGTGGAGCTTGTAGAGGCTCTGGAGAGGGAATTTTACTCACAGATCCCGGACAGAAAAGCTTGTGGTTGCTCCCAGACCAGAGAACAGCCCAAGAGAGTAGTAAACTCTTCTCCCTTGATTGTGCCACCTTGGAGGAACTGAGAACTTACAGGTCCCTAGAGTATACCCTCCACTTGACAAAGGACTCAAAAGTCAAGTAACTGGCTGGGTAAATGCCCAAAACAGGGAAAAAGAATAAGACAATAGAAAGTTACTTTCTTGGTGAGCAGGTATTTTCTTCCATCCTTTCAGATAAGAAAGAACAATGCATACCATCAGAGGAAGGCTTCTGCATCCAAAACCTCCAAAACAAATATGCAATGGTCTTAGGCCATTGAAGAGCTCAAAAAGGATTTTGAAAATCAAGTAAGAGAGGTGGAGGAAAAATTGGGATGAAAAGTGAGAGTGATGTAAGAAAATTATGAAATGCGAGTCAACAGCTTGCTAAAGGAGACCCAAAAACTGCTGAAAAAAAATAACACCTTTAAAAATAGACTAACCCAAATGCAAAAGAGGCCCAAAAGACCAATGGGGAGAAGAATGTTTTAAAGAGCAGAATTAGTCAAATAGAAAAGGAGGTTCAAAAGCTCACTGAAGAAAATAGTTCTTTAAAAATTAGAATGGAGCAGATGGAAGCTAATGACTTTATGAGAAACCAAGAAATTACAAAACAAAACCAAAAGAATGAAAAAATAGAAGACAATGTGAAATATTTCACTGGAAAAACAATTGACCTGGAAAATAGATCCAGGAGAGACGATTTAAAAATTATGGGACTACCTGAAAGCCATGAACAAAAAAAGAGCCTAGACATCATCTTTCATGAAATTATCAAGGAAAACTGCCCTGATATTCTAGAACCAGAGGGTAAAATAAATATTGAAAGAATCCACCTGTCACCTCCTGAAAGAGATCCCAAAAGAAAAACTTCTAGGAATATTGTAACCAAATTCCAGAGTTCCCAGGTCAAGGAGAAAAAATTGCAAGCAGCCAAAAAGAAAAATTTGAGTATTGTGGGAACACAATCAGAATAACACAAAATCTAGCATCTTCTACATTAAGAGACTGAAGGGCTTGATATTCCAGAAATCAAAGGAGCAAGGATTAAAACCAAGAATACCTACCCAGCAAAAAAATTATCATTCAATGAAATAGAGGACTTTCAAATATTCTTGATGAAAAGACCAGAGTTGAATAGAAAATTTTACTTTCAAGCACAAGAATCAAGAGAAGCATGAAAAGGTAAACAGGAAAGAACAATAATAAGGGACTTATTGAAGTTGAACTGTTTACATTCCTACATGGAAAGATAATATTTGTAACTCTTGAAACTTTTCTCAGTATTTGGGTAGTTGGAGGAATAATATACATACATATACATATATATATATATATATATATATATAGACACAGGATGAAGGGTGAGTTGAATAGGAAGGGATGATATCTAAAAAATAAAATTAAGTGGTGAGAGAGGAATATATTGGGAGGAGAAAGGGAGAAATGGAATGGGGCAAATTACCTCATAAAAGAAACAAGGAAAATCTTTTTCAATGGAGGGGAAAAGGGGGAGGTTCAGAGTTCCCCAGTCAGAGAAATACCAGACCTTACAGATTCCTTTGAGAATCTTAATGTCATGGGGTCGAAGTAGTCAAATGAAACATAAGACCTAGAAGTGGTTTGATTATGTTTTACCATTTCTGAAAGAAGAAAGGAAACTGGGGTGGGAAGAGGATGCTGTGGGAGAAGAAATAGGAAGAAATATAGGGAAACTTGTCTCATAACCTGAGGAATGCAAGTAGAAGTACCTATAGAAAGATTGAGTGGGGAAGGTGTCACTTGACCTTCACTTTCATCTAAACTGGTTAAAAGCTAGCTATGATTATTTATGCTTATAATCTCAGCTGTCAGGTGTTAAAGCTAGCAGATCCTTTGAACTTTAGAGTTCTAAGTTGGCTAAGCCAACCAGGTGTCTGGAATGAACATGGTGAATCCCTGGGATCAGGGGGGACCACAAATTGACTTAAGGAGTGTAGGACTGACCAAAGTCAGAAGCAGAGTGGGTCAAAGCTCTCGAGCCAACCAGTGGTGTGATTGGATAAATGAGTTGCTACTGCACTTCCTACCTGGCAAATAGGGAGATACATTTTTTTCTTTAAGAATAAAAAGAGGATAGAATACACACACACACACACACACACACACACACACACACACACACAGAGTAGAAGTACATTCAGTTCAATAGGACTATATTAAAGAACAGGGGCTGGAGCAGATGGCCTTAGGGAAAGACATCTTCAATACCTCAGAAGTGCTTCTAGAACTCTATGGTGCCAGGAACATGGAGCCAGCCTTACTGAGGCCAGAGTCAATCACTACACAATTTTGTCTATATAATCCACTTATCAGGCGCTTTGCTAAAAATCTATTTAAACTATAGCCACAGCATCTCCCCTTATTTCTGAGTTTAATAATCTTGTCAGAAAAAGGGAGTGAAGCTTGATCTGTCCTGATCTGTTGGCTTTTTGTAATCACTGCTTCTCTTTCCAGATGTACTCCACCTAATTATCTGTTCCAGAACTTTCCCTGGAATCAAAGTCAAGTTCACTCTCCTATAATTTGTAGACTATTCTTTTTTAAAAATCAGGGCAAGATTTGCTCTTCCCTGATTTCATAGTATCTCTTGTGCTCTTTATAGTTTTTCAGATATCACTGATAGTGACCCATCAGTTACTTCTGCCAGTTCTTTCAGAACCTCAGGATGTAGCTCATCTGAATCATGCAAACTGAATTCATCAAAAGAATCCAGGTGCCTTCTTACTATCTCTTCACATACCCTGGACATCAACTACCCATGTTAGTAATTTTTGTTTTGCTATTTCCTGTGTAAAGGTTCTTTGCAAAAAAAAAACCAAACCAAACCAAACCAAATGATCATAGCGTAATGGACAGAATGCTCATGATCTGTTTCCCAGACTCACCTATTTCTGTTCAGGTGTTCAATAGTGTTGTCCAATGACAAAATTATTTCTGTTTCTCTTTCCTTTGACCTTTGCCCAAATACTCTCTTCCTGACTCTAGCTACTGAATTTTATCACATGAGTATAACTTCTTAATTTATTATGTTATCTAATTCCCCCTTTACCTAGTCTGTTTCTTTTGAATGAAAGCATATCCATCTGTAGCCATAGTCCAGTCATGGATTTCATCTTGCCAAGTCTCAGTGATACTCATGAGGTCAAATTGTCTGCTTTGCATTAAGATATCTAGTTATGGTTTTTTGTTTCATCTTTGGGCAACTAGCTGAGTATAGCTGTGTAGCCCTGGGCAAGTCACTTAACCTCTGTTTGGGCATTTCTGTGTAGAAATTTCTGAATCTTGCTCCTCTCTCAACCCAGAAGTAGGATCTAGACCCCGTGTATAGGCTTAAAATTGTTCTACAAATTGTCTTCCGTATCTCCCAGATTTTGTCAAATTTCTTTTTCCACAGATTGAACCCATGACCTACTTCACTAGTCCAAACTCTTTCAAGTCACCAACACAATTTTCTTCTCTTTGTTTGGCTCAAGTCTTTCCTCTCCCACTCCTCCTCCCATATTCTCTCACAGAAGCTCAAACCAGAAGCTCTGGTTATCACCCAGGTTCTACTTCAGGAAACTGAAACAGTTCTCTGGGGTTACTAGGTAGAGTTAATCCCTCCTGGAACTAGAGAGTTTGTCTAAGGAGGTTAAGGACCATGTTTCCCTCTGTACTTATTTCCCCTCTGTACTTATGTATATCTGACAGTAGAAAAGCCTGAATGCTATAGATCTTTATTTTGTCAAACAAAAACCTCAGCCTTCCTACATTTAGATTCTGTCTAGAACTACAAAGGGGCAAATTTAGTAATACTAGCTAACATTTATTTAGTGTATACTATGTGCCAATGCATTTTGCAATTACTATCTCATTTCAGCCTCACCTTGGGAGATAGGTGCTATTATTATCCCCATTTTACAATTGAGGAAACTGAAGTTATTAAGTGACTTGCGTAGGATTACACAACTATATGTAGCTAGTAAGTATCTGAGGCTGGGTTTGAACTTCATCTTCTAGACCTAGCACTCTATCCACTGTGATACCTAGCTGCCCAAATTTAGGCTTGATACAAGAAAAAAAACTAACAATTAGAGCTATACCAAAATGAAATTGGTTGCCTTATGAAATAGTAGTTCCCCCATTATTGGGGATTTTCAAGGAAAGACTGGAAGACCACTTGCCAGTTATACTGTAGAAGGGATTTCTGTTCAGTTATTCATTATACTATATGGTCTATGAGGTTCTTGAATTAGAATTGGTTTAGTAGATAGAGTGTTGGACCTGAAGTCAGGAACACCTGACTCAAATTCTGCCTGTCACTAACTGTGTAACCCTGGGCAAGTCTTTTAATTTCTTTGTCCATAAGTTCTTTCATTTATGGAGTGAGGGTATTAATAGCACTTACCTTAAAGGGTTGTAACGATAAATGACGATAAAATGTGCAACACTTTGAAAACTTCAAAGTGCTATATGTGTCAGCTGTAAGTCAGCTATAAAAATATACCATTTCTTATGATTGTGAGTAGTATTTTCTGCCAAAGGAAGTTTCCTCTATGACTATTGAACAAGACAATAAAAAAAATGTGAGGGGAGGAGGGGTAAGGATGTATTACACTGACTCAGTTCTGACTTCCCATTCAACATTTCCAGTAGTGATTATGACTTCAATGCAAATCACCTAAAGAACTCAGACTTTTAGGGATCCAGCCAAGCATTTCAGCTCCACCCCAGAAAACCCTCTTCATGGTCTTGGTTTAGTAAGTAACGTGATTGGTTATCTAATCTGAAAGAAAATCCCTTTCTTCTGGGAATATTTCATTCTAGGAGTATGAGCCAGACAGAGAATGCCTCCAATTGGTTGAAATAGCCATAAGGAATCATGACCAAGGAAATAAATTTAAGGAAGTCTCTAGTATATGACTAATTTTATAATTTCCCCTCTTTCTTCTCTCTTCCTCAACTTACTTAGTTCCCTCTATCCCAAGGATGTAGTAAGGACTAATATTTCTACATGTGCTGACATGGTTTTGATTTTTTGGTTTTTTGTCTTATCAAAAAAAAGAAAGGAAGAAAAGAGAAAAAAAGTTCTTTCAAAGCATAGTCACATAACCTAACTAGGAGACTGAGATTACTTGAGAACTAGGAGAAATATAAGCCTGTGAATTGTTTATACCATTATCTATATCCATTTTTCCATCTCTGTCTTTATCAATATATCTATATTTATTTCTGCATCTATATTTACTTACATACATATGTAAGTAGCCCTCACTTTGGGGTATAGCTCTCTCTTCTTGAATCTTTACTCCCTGGGGCATGAGGTAGAAAAGCTCTCAGTCAAATTAAGAGTGACCACCATCACTCCATCACTGTTCTATACCTATCCCTACAAACTCAAATGTTGGAAGAATGATTAGGGTGAGGGGTGGGGAGTGAGGGGAGACAGAGACAGAGAGGGAGAGGGAGGAAGAGGGAGAAACAGAGACAGAGAATGAGAGTGAGAGACACACAGAGAGAAGGTGGGGGGTGGGAGAGAAGTGGGGGAGAGAGAGTGAAAGAGAAAGAGCTGGAGAGAAAGAGACAGAATTTGTTAAGAAGAATTTTCCAGAATGCGTATGTGATACATACATGATCAAATCATGCCTTCCACAGATCTTATTTGTACTCAGTATGAAAAAAAACTAGCAAAGGAATGAATGTTAGAATCTTGGTATGGGGAGTATGCTTGATATCATCCTTTGGTACTTTGAGTGGGAGGTGGCTGCTTCTCCATCCTCTGGAACTAAGAGGCTTCTGAAACAAACAGCCAGAATCCCCGAGTCAGGGAAACCCAAGCAGTGACAGATGCTGACTTGCAGGTGGTGTCCTAACAACAGCCCTCCATTACACAGTACAACAAGCTTCTTGTATGGTATTTTAAACATTTTCTTTTCTACTTTTGAAATTTTGAAGGTTTATTTTATTTTCTTCCTTGTAACAGATTGCTGGGGCACACTGAAGCTAGTAACACTATATTGCTATCCCCAGTACCTACCGCAGTGCCTGACATGAAGTAGGTATTTAATAAATGTTTGCTCGCTTGACTGGAACTTATTTTTCTTGGACACTTTTAAGTTTTGAGTTGAATGTTAGCCCGGTTTTGTTTTGTTTTTGTAGGGAATGGGGCTAGGTTTTATTGTGAAGAATTTCCTGTCTTTTTACATTTTGTCGTATTTTACATTTGCTCATGTTTTGAAATATTTTCATGTTTATTTGCTGAAAATTGTTCCAGTCCTGATTTAAAAAAAAAAATCCTATTTATAGATTGTTTTTGTTTATTTTTTGTTGCCCATGGAAATTTTCCTATGATCAAGCCACTGCATTCATAGGACAATTATATGCAAAATGCTTGTTATTAATGCTGATGATTAATTCATTAAATATGTGTTTTGATGAGATTATGTATATGTAGAAATGATATTGATTGACAAGATGCTATTTGTCTCATTATATGTTAGCTGTTAGTACATAAATATTGATTGAAATTTTTTCCCATGATTCTGTGCATGTCAAGTTGTGTTATCAATAATTTGCCTATTTGCTTTATTATTTCATTTGTATTAATTACATGCATCCGTTGCTTCATTATGTTATTGCTGTACAGTGCTATACACTTAAGCTTTATTTAGCATTATTGGATTGCTAAATGCTATTGTAACTGGGTGTTTGTAGCATGCCCAGATCACCTAACATGGAGACACCCTGCTTCCTGGAGAAGATATCCTGTGTTTCCCTGCCATGTGGATGAGAGTTGTTGTTCAGTTGATTTTTTTCAGTCTTGTCTGACTCTCTGCGACCTTTCTTGGAGAGTTTTATTGGAAAAGATACTGTAGTGGGGTGCCATTTCCCTCTCCAGCTCATTTTACAGATGAGGAAACTGAGGCAAACAGGGTTAGGTGACTTGCCCAGAGTCACACAATAAGTGTCTGAGCCCACGTTTGAACTCAGGTCTTCCTGACTTCAAGCCCAGCACTCTATCCACTGTGCCACTGAGCAGCCCCTGTGGGTAGGAGTAGCCTTCTTCGATTGGTTATGTAGCCAAAACAGGTTATATCTTTAAAACTGCCAATCTGGTACAGTCTTACTCTTTTTTCTGCCCACTCTTTCCTATTCCATATCCAGAAAGGGTAAAGATTCACCATAGCGTGGGTGACATGAACTAAGCTAGCAAGAGAGGAAGGTCTTCCTTCCTTTCCTCTTCTCTTTTTAAAAGACCCTGTGGCCCTGAAAAGCAGATCTAAGGTTTTCCTTTAGTCTGTTTTGTTTGTTCTTAGTTCTAGGTGCAGACAATAATCCCCACCAGATCCAGAATTGAGCCATGGTGACCTTGGAGGCAGGATTCCAGGCCAGGTGTTACAGGCAGCCAGTCCATCAGGGAAGCAAAGAGAAGCTAGGGTGCCTGGGACTACAGCCCAAGAGAAGGTTTTGAAGTTATAAAGGTCTTTAGTCTGTTATAAAGGTACTGAGCTAAACTGTGAACTTAATCTTTCCTTTCCCCAGAGTATAAGGTGATAGTGGTGGTAAGGAATAATTATTCTCTAAGCACTGGAGATTATGTTTGTGTGCTTCTGAGGTACTTAGCTTTAAATATATGATCTTATGAGTAAACAAATATGTTGATTACTCAGAAATTCCTGATACCATGACAAAGAGATAGTACCTGGGATAACTAACACTCTTTGCTTCAGTTTTAATGACTAACAGAGTGAGTAGATGGTGATGCAGGACTGTGAGAAGTAAGGTAAGCCAAGAAATAAGGACATGAAGATAAATGTCTCAAGTTCCATTCCCTAAAAGGCATTTTACTGTTGAACTAATAGCAGAGGAGCTTTGTTACTAAAAACTATATTGAAATCTATATTGATCACACATATGGTTCCAGGAAGCAGATGGTGCTACCCAACACATGCTCCACGGCCATGAAAGCACTAAATTGATGACTTTGGTCATATGGATTAAGACAGAACCCTAGAGATAGTAAAGAACCAATTTATTTTCATTTTCAGCTACAATTCTCTCTCTCTCCCTTCCTCCATTCTCTCCCTTACCCATTGAGATGACAAGAAATACAATACCCATTATACATATGAAGTCATACACAACATATTTTGGTATTAGAAAGGAAAAAAATTATGCTTCAATCTGCATTCTTAGTCCATCAGGTCTTTATCTGGAGATGAGAGCATTTTTCATCATAAGTCCTCTGGTGAGAACATTGTATTAATTACTAAATATTGTATTAATGTTACTTAATCTTAGCTATTTATCTTAACAATATTGCTATTACTATACACATTGTTCTCCTGGTTTTGCTCACTTTGCATTAGGTCATATAAGTCTTCCCAAGTTTTTCAGAAATTATCCCTTTCATCATTTCTGACAGCACAATTGTATTCTATTGTATTCATATACCAAAACTTGTTCAGTCTTTCCACAATTAATATGCATCCCCTCAATCTCCTATTCTTTACCATAGCAAAAAGAACTGCTATAAACATTTTTGTACATATGGGTCCTTTTCCTTTTTCTTTGATCTCCTTGGGGTAGACCTAGTAGTGGTATTGCTGGGTCAAAAGGTAGCACAGTTTCAAAACCCTTTGGGCATTGTTCCAAATTGAGGAACCAATTTTTTTGGCCCCAAATGACAGCAGGTAGTCTCATTCATATGAGACTAATATGTCCAAAGAAAAATGCTACAACCTTATACTGCCTATTTGGAGAATATAAGCACTATCAAACCTTTGAAACTGGTTTGCAATGGCTTTTTATGTCTGGGGGAGATAGTAAGAAGATAAGCCATATGTCAGAGGTAATGAATGATTTCATCAGTTATGCATAGACATGTTGAAACAGGAATCAGAAAGTTCTCAAAGTTGTTAAAGTATTGTGGGAAATGTGTGTAGATTCTCTGCCAGCATCTATTCTGATCAAGGCAGAGACTTTAAGAATAAGGTAATCAAGGAAATGTTGTTTTTGGCTGGTATCAAGAAGGCTGGAACTGTATCTTACTTCAAGGATACCCATAGCCTGCATTTTTCAATCATACATTGATAAACATGTTAGAAACACTATGACCTAAACAAAAATATCATTGGAATCCATGTGTAGCATTTCTAGTACACATGTACAACACCACCTGACTTTATGCTATACTTGATGTTTGGGCAGGAGCCATTCCAACCTTGAATTGTACTGTCGGGTCTCAGAAGATGGAGAGGATGCAAATATTTAAAACTAGTACATGTCTTGGCTGAAAGGCTGAAGGAAGATTCGTGGTTAGCTCTAACTTCAGCTCAGAAGGGCTCTGTGAGAAACAAATTGTGGTATAATGCTTGAGTAGTCAAGAACTTCAGAAAAATGACTACCATACCTCAGACAGAGGAAGACCATAGTTTAGACAAGAAGGGGCAAGGCTAAACCCAAAGGCCTTACCTTGCTTTGGAAACTTTAGCAAAAGAGATCCCTAGAAAGACAATTCATAGAGCTTTGAGATGTCGATAACCTGAGTTCTTAACAAGATCTGGCTTAGGAATATAAAAAGTTCTTATGACAGTGGTGAGCAATCCATACCACCTAGTGGCTCAGAAGAATAGAATGTTATAGAGATGCTAGTATATCATAACAGAGCTGTAACGTATGACCAGGCTAATGCAGGATATTTCAGGAGAAGCAGAAATGATTACATATATAACCAGACCACCATATTAATCCGTGCCCTATCATTCCATTATCTCACAGGATACTTATCCAGATCACCCCCTCTAACTGTAGGTATTCTATCTACAGGGTTCTGTCCTAGGCCTGGGCCCCTCTATACTACTTCACTTGGTGATGTCATCAGTTCCCATGGATTTAATTACCCTTTCTTTGCTAATGATTCTCAAATCTATCTACACTGCCCCTCCTCTCTGTTGATCTCCGATTTCAATTCTCTAATTACCTCTCAGACATCTCAAACCCAAAATCCAGTAGACATCTTAAACTTAACATATCCACTGAACTCATTATCTTTCCCCCTACTGCAATAGCCTGCTGATGAGTCTCTCCCAAGTCCAATCCATCTTCCGTTCAGCTACCAAAGTGACTGTCTTAAGGCACAGTTCCCACCATGTCACACCCTTCCCAAGGACCTCCAATGACTCCTTATCATTTCTAGGATCAAATTCAAAATAGCATTCAAAGTCCTTCATAACCTAAACCCTCCCTACCTTTCTAGTCTTCTTGCATCTTATTCCCTGCTATGTACTCTGATTCAATGACACTGGCTTCCTTGCTAGTCCACGAACAAGTCACTCCCTCTTTCTGCTCTGTGTATTTTCTCTATTTGTCCACAATGCCTCAAATGTTCTCCCTCCTCATTGCCACCCACTGGCTTCCCTGGCTTTCATGTAAGTCCCAACTAAAACTACATTTTCACAGGAAGATTTCCTCAACCCCTCTTAATTCTAGTGTCTTCCCTCTTCTAACTTTTTTCTATTTTCCTATTTGTCCTCAGTTTGTACATATTTGTTTCTGTATTGTCTTCCCTATTAGATTGTGAGCTCCTTGAGAGCAGGGTCTATCTTTTACCTCTTTTTGTATCGCCAGTGTTTAGCATAGTGCTTGGCACACAGTTGGTGCTTAATAAATGTTTTTTAACTGACTATGCTTTACTCCTAAATCTATTCTTCATCCTCACCTTGATCTCCAGTCCCTCTACCCTTTAATATTTTATTAGGCCATTGTCCCTGTTCTAGTTACATTTTGCTTCCTTTCCAATTTTGAGCCTTTAAGTTCACTAGTTGTATCATCTTCTAGGACAATGAAAAGGGAACCCCTTTTCCCCTTGTCCTATGACTCATGTCTTCCCAAACCCTAGCCATGGATTATTCCCAACATTTTACTTCCTTTGCTCCCACTGAGTGCTGCTGAGCAGAGCTAGAGGAAGTCCACAACCATGCTGACTTGGTTCATGCTGGATTTATGCTATAATCTCAGTTGAGTTGGTACCACAACCAAGCAATCCTTTTTTTTGCTCCCTAGTTGATGATTTATCCCCTACTTACAGCAGCTGTTCTAAACCTCTTTTTACCTCAAAGCCCACAACACCTCCTTCCATCTTCTTGAGGACCTTGACTAATACTTCAGTGAGAAAATAGATGCCATTTATTGTAAGTTCTCTCTCCTTCCCTTTTCCATATTTCACAGTCCTTTGATATTATCCTCTACTTATTCTCTCCAGCCTCTGATGATATGCCCCCCGAACTTTATAAAGCCAAACCATCTATATGTACCTTCAATCCTACCTCCTCTTACTATCTCTAACACAGTGCTCCCACGATTGCCCTCTTATCTCTCTAATACTCAGTCATAATACTTTCTTCATGGACATTGTATTGGTGGGAGAGTTACACTGTCTTGAGGACAGAGGTTCCCTGGAACCTTGAGAGAGTAGTAGTATTAACCCTTCTGGGGACTCAACCTGTAACTTTGATTGTAGATTGGGGGTAGTTGTCCCAGAGGGGACATAAAACATGAACTATCCTCTTTGGTTCTTTCTGTTCACTCAGTTCATAAAAGCCTTCCCAAGTTTCTCTGAAAGTCCTTTTCATTGTTTCTAATTGTGCAATAATATTCTATTAATTCACAAAGCATAATCTGTACAGTCATTCCACAATAGATGGGTACCCACTCTTTTCCAGTTCTTTGCTACAATAAACAATGCTACTGTAAATATTTTTTATAAATATGGATCAAGACAACATGTTGACAAGCATTTATTATATCATCTACATGTACTAGGCACTATGGCTAAGCACTAGAGATACAAAGAAAGGCAAAAACAGTTACTGCTTTCACAGTCTTCTGAGGAAGACAACTTGCAAACAACTACGTATAGACAAGGTATAAATAGGATAACCAGGAATTATCTCATAGGAAGCATATGGGGTGGATTACAAAAAGAATTCATCCAAAAGGTAAAACTTTAACTGATATTTGAAGGAAGTCAGGGAATCCAGAAAGTGGAGCCTAAGAGGGAGTGAATTCCAGGCTGGAGGGGACAGTCAGTAAAAGTGCCTGTATTGAGGAGGTAGGGTGTCACGGGCAAGGAACAGCAAGGAAGCCAGTGTCACTGAATCATAGATTATAATGAGGGGAGTAATGTATAAAAGAACTGGAAAAGTAGGAAGATACCAAGTTATGAATGACTTTAGAAGCCAAACAAAAGATTCTCTATTTCATCTTGGACTTAATAGGGAGCCACTGGAGTTTATTGAATAGGGGGATAACCTGATCAAACCTATGTTTTAGGAAGACCAATTTGATAGCTGAGTAGAAGATGGACTGGAATGGGAAGAGACTTGAAGCAGGAAGACCAACCAGAAAGCCCCTGAAGTAGTCCAGACATGAGATGATGAGAGCCTACACCAGGGTGGTAGCAGTGTCAGAAAAGAGAGGAGGGATGTATATAAGAGATATTACGAAGTCAGAATTGTTAGCACTTGACAAATGATTGGATAGGAAATGTGAGAGTGAGAAGTCAAGGATGATATATGGTTTGAGCCTAGGTAACTGGGAGGACTATGGTGCCCTCTACAGTAACAGGAAAGTTAGGAAAAGGGAAAGGGAAAAGGGAAAAGATAAGTTCAATTTTGGATATGTCCTGTTTGAAATGTCTATGGGACATCCAGGTCAAGATGTCCAAAGGTCAGTTGGAGATATGAGACTGGAGGTCAAAAGACAAGTTAGTACTGGATAAATAGACCTGAGAAGCATCATCCCTTTTTTTTTTTTGATCTGAGGGAATTGTGGGAATTGAGTAAACCATGCTGACTTCATCTTTTAACTCAATTCTGGATCTTGCTCAGTTCCATTTCTATTCAATTATGGGTATAGTCCAAATTCTGTCTTGTAAGAAAATTTTATTCAATTATGAAAACTTTAAAAAACTTCATTATTAAAAAATATAAAATTATAATTATGAAATTATAAAACAATTATGAAGACTTAAAAAAAAGAAAACTTTATTGCATTGTTTGAAACTAGCCTTGGCAAGGCTGGGAAAGAGGACCATCTCTATCTTTTGCCTAGAGACTCTTAATTAAGTACCTAGGTTATGCTGATCAGAAACCCAATCTGAGCTGAAGATTGATTCATAGAGTTTTTTCACAATTATACATCTCAAACAACCCATATATCTTATATGAAAACTGGCTCTGTAGGGTCAGGGACTGACCAGTAGGTCAGTCAGTTATTGTTTCCATGTTTCTTTGATTGAAAATAGACGTTTGAGGCGAGTAGGGCACCTATTTTTCTGATTTCAAGGAATTGGTTTTGTTTGATTGTTTTTAATGCATTAAAAATGAAAAATCTGTCTCCCCTTTATTCAGGGTCCAGTGTCAAAGTTGAAGAGGACTGGTCCTGATTTGGGCAGCCAGGTGGTACTGAGCTTGGAACCAGGAAGATTCATTTTCTTGAGTTCATATCTGGTCTCACACTTAGTAGCTGTATGACCTTGGACAAGTTACTTACCCTGGACAAGTTACTTAATGCTGTTTGCCTCAGTTTCTTCTCTTTGTAAAATGAGCTGGAGAAGGAAATGGTACCACTCCAGTATCTTTGCCAAGAAAACTCCAAAATGGGGTCATGGAGAGTCTGATATACCTAAAACAACTGAACTGGTACGCATTGCTTAATAAATCGACATCCTTGGAAGCTCAAACTTTTTTTTCTTCGTTCATCTTTTATCTGCCACAGATCTATGTACCTCATAGTGGTATTACTGGGTAAAAAACTATACACACGTTAGTGATTTGGGGTATATAACTCCAAATTACTTTCCAGAATGCCTGGACCCATGCATAGATCCACTGAATACATTAGTATTTCTGCCTTCCAATAATTGTTATTTTGTTTTATAGTCATTTTTGCCAATCTAATGGGAGTGAGAAGGAACCTTACACTTGTTTTAATTTGTATTTTTCTTATTGGTGATTTGAAGCAAATTTTTTGTGTGCTTGGGTTTTTTTTTTTGAGAATGCCTACTTAAGGCAGTTTCCAAAAGAAGAAATCCAAACTGTCAAAAACATATGAAAAAACGTTCTAAATCACTAAAAATCAGAGAAATGCAAATTTAAATAACTTTGAAGTTTCAGTTCACAACTATCAGTCTGGCAAAGATGACAAAAGAGGAAAATGACAAATGTTGGAGGAACTATAGGAGATCAAGTGTATTCATGTATTAGTGTTGGTGGAGCTGTGAATTGGTTTAGCCACTCTGGACAGCAATCTGAAACCATCCTACGACAGAACTGCATTAACCCTTGCCTGGAACATTGCAGTGTCTTTTGGTTGCTCTTCCTGCCTTTATCTCCACTCCAGTGTATTCTCCATTCAGCTGCCAGAGTGATTTTCCTAAAGCACAGGTCTGACTATGTCATTTCTATCCTGGTTACACTCCAGGGTGTCTTTTTACCCCCAGGATCAAGTAAAAAAAATCCTCTAGCTTTGAAAGTGTTTTGTGATCTGGCCTCTTCCTACCTTTCCAGGTCTCTTCCACTTTACTTTCCTCTATGAACTCTCTAAATCAACTATATCAGTCCCCTGCTGCTCCTCACACAGAACTGTTTTGGCCCTGGCTGCCTCTCATGCTCTTTGTCTCTTCAGCTCTCTGCTTCCTACCTTCCCTGACTTCCTTCAAGACAGTTCAGTCTCACCTTCTGCAGGCCCTTCTTGCTTCCTCTCCGCTCTCCTTCCCAAGTCTCTTCCCTCTGAGATTACTTTTAATTTACACTACACACATCTTACATGTCCGTAGTTATTTGAAAATCTTCCACCCCCTTTAAAACGTGAGCTCCTTGAAGGCAGAGACAGTGTTTTTGCCTTTCTTTGTATCCTGAGCACTTAGCAAAGTGCTTGACGCATAGAAAGTGCTTAATTAATAATTGTTGTTATTAATGACTAATCTTCATATAGCGCTTCAAAATGTGCAAAGTGCTTTACATATATGATCTCATTTGATCCTCACAACAGCCCTTTGAAGTGGATATTATCATTTCCATTTCACAGTGAGGAAATTGAGGCTGATATGAGATGGAAGGAGAACCTTGGAGTTCAAAACGTTTGTGTTTAGTTTCCCTGACAAAGCTATGTGACCATAGGCAAAGTCATTTAACCTTTATTCCAGGGCAGTTTTCCCAAGGCCAGTCTTTTAAGTTACAGACAAGTTGCTGATCTGTATCAATAGTAAGTTTCCCTACTGTGGGCCCAAAATGTTCAATCTGTATGCAATAAAGCAACTGGGTATAGTTCTAAGCCAATAATCGTTTATTAAAGGGACCCGATTTCCCTCCTCTCTTTTAATGAGAAATGCAAATTTAAACAACTTTGAAGTTTCAGTTCACAACTATCAGTCTGGCAAAGATGACAAAAATGGAAAATGACAAATGTTAGAGGAGCTATAGGAGATCAAGTGTATTAGTGCACTGTTGGTGGAGCTGTGAATTGGTTACAGCTTTAAAAATAAGACCTTAGATCTTCCTCATGATCTGAGATGCCCCCCTTTCTCCAGGGCCTTGGTTTTATACTGTTTGACACAGAGATGACACAGATGATACTCAAATACAGGATCTCATTGGTTGACAGCCCTATACCTTGACCCTCCTCTAGGACTGCTAAAAGCTGAACAGTGCTGGTAAGTCATAGGATGGGCAAGGCAAGGATCACCCGCTAGCTACTCATGGCCATTTCCTCACATTGGGCAATAGAGAGGGATGATGAAGGGCGGAGGGATAACACAAATAGCTGGGGGATTTTTCCATATCATTAGGTCATATCTGCCAAGCTAGGCTTGGTTACTTACTCATCAGGGAAAAAAGGGTGGAAGTCCTCTAGTTCGCTTCCTGTGGTTAAGCAAGTTAACTTACATCCTAGTTTAAAGTTTGGGGGCCTAAAATAAGAATCAGTCTAACCCTACCTAGTTATCCCTAAATACAAGATATGCAGAATATGCAAATATGTATTAATAAATGTATATTAGTAGACAAATATAACAGAAATAATCATCTCCATGGAATCACACTAAAACTGGATAATAATGATTAGGGGGGAAATGGGGGTTAATCATTTGACCTATTTCCATAAAATGATGAAATCACTGATCCAATGATTAGAAGGCAAAATTAACTTGGAAATTATCTTTGCTGTGAAAGTTCATCTGATAGAGTTCTCACATTCCAGATCTATAAGGAACTGGTTCAGATTTATAAGAACAAGAATAAGAACCAATAGCTAAATGGTCAAAGTATATGAATAGACACTTTTCAAAGGAAAAAACTTCCTATGAAAAAACACTCTAAATAACTAATAGAGAAATGTAAATTAAAATGACAGGTTCTACCTCACAGACAACAGAATGGCCCAAGACGACAAAAATGGAAAATCACAAATGATGTAGGGGCTGTGTGAAAAGAGGTACATGAATACACTGTTCCACTGCTGGTCCAGCCATTCTGGAAAGCGATTTGGAACTAAGCTCAAAACACTATTAAACTGTGTGTATTAGAATAATTTATACAGTAACAAAAATATAAAGACAAAATTTTGAAAGACTCATGAATTTTGATCAATGAAATGATCAACCAAAATTCTAAAAGAAAAATGAATCATGCTACTCATCAAATTCGATGGACTCAAACTGCAAAATGAGCCATACATTTTTGGACACACCCAATATGGGATTTACTTGACAATGCATATTTGTTTAAAAAAATTTTTTTCTTCAGTCTGGTGGAGAGCTGTGAAGAGAAAGATGGAAAAGGAATGGATTACACACACAAATAAAAGGTTAACAAATATTTTTTTTTTAAATCCTTAGAAGGAAAGGCAGAAGGAATCACAGACAGGCAGGATAGTTTTTGGAAGTTTAAAAGTTACATGTTGAATTTATTATATACTCATAAACAATAGTAATCTCTATGTAATAGATTGACAGTTTCATGTACAATCTTTTTTGTTTTACTATGTATATGGAAGTGTTCATTTTAGTTGGAGTTTGTTAAACATCAGAATAAAAAAATTTAAGTATTAAAAAAACATTGATAGGTTCAACCAATCCCTCCCTCCCTCATCCCCCCTCCACATACATATATAAACACATTCAAAGACCTGCAAAGAATATTATGTATTACATCTACATAACCATTTGCCCTTTTAAGAAATCTTTTAACCTCTCTGGATCCTTTTCTCATCTGTAAAATACAGGAATTGCAATGGATTCAATTCAATAGGCATTTATCAACTGCTTACTATGTACAAGGCGTTGTGTCATTATGGTTATGAGCAAATTTCTAAGTTCCCTTGTAATCATTAGCACTCTATGTACTCCTCTTTGCCAAAATTTCTTTCCATTTGGAGGCAGCACTTCGTGAAAGATTTCAAAAGCAGTCTCACAAAGTGTGTTCCCTCTTCCTTTTCATTAACAAAATATACGAACGCAAGTAGCCCCAAAACTGACAGGAAACACTATCTTTGAAAATCTGCCTATGGACAATCCAGGAAATCAGTGTTCATGGATTTCTATTCTATATGCAATAAATTGGCTGAAACGATGGAAAAACCATTTTTAATCTTGAATCCGCTTCTAAGATTCTATTATTACTTCCTAGTCATTCTTTTTCTTTTAAGTAATTGAAACCTTTTTTAAAAAATGTTATTTAATAGATGGAGTTCCCAGTGAGGCTTTTTCAGCCTTTTCTGAAACTCAGTAGAGCTGGCTGGAGGCTTTGAGAAGCTCTGTGATTTGCCCAGGATCACAGATTTTGTCTGTGTAAGAGGCAGGCTTTGAGTTTTCCTTACTCCAAGGTCTCAAGTAGTCTATTCACTATAATATTTGGATATGTCTGTGTATGTACACACATACACACATGCACACATATACCTCATTATAATCTATATGATTATCCCAGTAATCGTGTGTGGGTTGTACCAATATTATTTCCATTTTATAGAAATAGGTACTGTTGAGAAATTCACACAATTTCTTGAAGACTGAATTCTCTGCCTACATTCAATTAACAGGCATTTAAGTATCTACCATATGCCAGCACCATAGGTACAAAAACCTTTCCCTTTTAATATTCTCCATTAAGGTTTGTACTTGAATTTTTTGGTATAATTTACCAAATTAAAATTTCCTGCAATTACTTTTGAAGTTTTCTCAGAAGTGGGTGTGAACTACTCTATCATTCTTAAAATTTCTTCCACAATAATGATCAAACCTTGGAATATAGAGGCAATGAACACTAGATGCAGGGTGAGGCTGTCAAGATTCGCTCAATGTATTGGGTTTATTTTGCTTAATTGTACTTCTTTGTTACAAAGAAAGTACACAGTACTATAGATTTAGATCTAAAAATTTACCATAGATTTAGACCTTAGAAAATTCTCTAGTTCAACCCTCTCATTTTACAGATGAAAAACCTGAAGCTCAGAGTTTAAGTGACTTGCCCCAAGTCACACAAGAACTAAGTAGCAGAGCTAGAATTCAAAGCCAGGTACTCAGATACAAAAGCCTGCATTTTCTATTATACTACAGCAGGTGGGTAGTGGTGATTTTTGCAGTTACAGCAATGATGAAAAAAGCACCAAATCCCACAAAATTTCCTCTAACAAGGAAAAGTATAAACCATTGCTTGTCATTTTCATATTGATCCCAACATGCTTGCTACCTCCCTATCTTAATTTATTTGCCAAGAGGAGATTGTTGGTGTGTGAAGTGCTTCTTGGAAGCAACAAATGGGACTAGGGTATCCTGATGACTGTAATTAACTGTTGCTCTTCTCTACTCTGAAATATATCTACTCTCCCTTGAGTAGTAGGATGTGAATCCTCTATCATCTATAAAGAAAATAGAGAAAACATCAACAAGTAGGATGATCCTGCACATAGAAATCTGTTTAATAAATATACATTTTAAAAGTACCAAAACATTACCAACAAAATAAACATAATATACACTATTTACAAAAGGGTGTAATCATCACTGACAACATGATAGGATCAGAAGCCAATTCTTTAACAGAGTTCAAAATTTTCCTTTCAGTTTACGTGACTATTAACAATCACAGAAAGCAGCTACAGTCAGCCACTAGAATCCACAGTTAGCAAATCAGTGAAATACTTAGTAATGAAGACGTAATTCTTTGGGGAAAACCAAACATAGGAAGAACTCTCCAAAAACCCCATATGCCTCTTAGGAAATTTTCTTTGAATTTTCAGTCTTCTTCCTTGTTACATGCCAAGAATTCACAAGGACAGGATGTGAGACACCCTTCAATTACAATAATGTGTTTCAAGCAAACCTATAGTTATGAGTGTACTTTTTTTTGTATTTTAAATTTTTTTTAGAAAAATAAAATATCTTTTTGTACAAATTATACAGAGTAGAGCTTCAGGCTCTTTCAGTTATATTCAGTTCATAATGCTAGGCGTTGGCCTCCAATCACACAGTCATCATAGAGCAACTAAAAGGAGAGAAAAAAGGCAAGTTAATGTCTAGAACTTCAAAGGAAAAGAGTTCAGTAATTTTGGGGCTTCTTTCTCCATTACATATATATTTTTAAAAAAGGTAAAGATATTTTCCCTTAACAGGGGGTTAAGCCAAGAGATAAATTACATTAGAACATGGGTGAATCTTTTGGCATTTTTATAGGTGGAAGATATTTAAGGGAAAAATTTGGGAAAAATAACATTCATTTTGTGACATTTTGACAGGGTGAAGTAGAATGCATAGTTGACAAATCTGAATTATGTTCTGCTTTGCTCCCAGGGGCTAGAGCTAGTATGCCCCAAGGGAACAAGGAAGAAATAAACTATACAGCCAGAAGAGCTCTCAGAGGTTCAGTCTCCTCATTCAGCATGTAGCACAAGAAACGAAAGTCCCAAAAGGACCTTGACTTGGAAAGATCAGATATATAACATACAGCAGAGTGAGGAGTGGAACCCTAATTCTTTCATTTCAAAGGGTGAGATCTTTTCAACATGTCACACTTGCCCTAGTTCTCATTTAAATTTTTTTTTACAGGATGTTGTAAGGGATCAATAAGTGTTGCAACAGTTACTTACTTCATCCTCTGTGAATTCTGACTCTGTGTCATAGCTCTCTTCATCTTCACTCTCTGGAAGCATTTGCAGGTTTTCCATGGTCAGCTGCCCCAACTGCTTCTGAATAGTAGTGTTCTCTCTGCCCCAAGTGAGCTGATATGGAGAGTAACCCTGGTAGGTGACTTTGTTCACATCAGCCCCACACCGCAAGAGGAGTGATACAAGGTCAGGATTCTGCAGGTCAACAGCAAGATGGAGGGCAGTTCGACCATTACAGGGCTCCTGTAATGCAAGAAAATTAGGATGTTCAACATAGATTATATATATATGTGTGTGTGTGTGTGTGTGTGTGTGTGTGTGTGTGTGTGTGTGTGTGTGTGTGTGTGTGTGTGTGTGTGTGTGTGTGTGTGTATATGAAATAAAATATATTCAGGGCAATGGGAAAGGGCTGGCCATAAGCAGACTCTTTTGAATCCCTGCCACACAACCATTTAAAAAGTGTTATAATCACCTGAGCATTGACATCAGCTCCCAAGGACACCAAATGTTCTACTATTGCTAAGTAGCCATGAATGGAAGCCAAATGGAGACATGTGTGACCTGCAAGAACAGCAAAGGAAAATAAATATAATTATTCATGTTAACCCTAACATTTCCTGCTACTGCCAGAACAGGGACTTTTCCCCTCATTTTCTTAAAGGAGTTAAGCTACTGTGTTCTGAAATTTTAGAAGTCAGACTTCTAGTCTTTCCCCCCAATAAGTAAAGTTCCCTTAAATAAATTAAACTGATAATGGAGCCGTAAGTGACATTTTAAAAAGTCTCCGATTTTTAGACACTAGGCAAGTTCCTTCCCAGTCTCATGGTTCAGATTCTGTATTAAGCAGTTCTAACGTGTCCAGGGCCTCACTGGCCTCCAAAGAGTGGTAGCATTGCTGGAGTCGTACCATTGTAGTTCGTGGACTGCAGCACGGAGAGGAGGTCCTGGGTCTGGCAATACTGGGTAAGCACTCCCACACCAGCCAGGCAGCCCTGCTCACAAGCAAGGTGCAAAGGTGTATTCCCTTGAAAGTCCCTGAGCTCTGGGTCGCAGCCAGCTTTCAGCAGTGTCTCAGCAATCTCTGGCTGTTTGGTGATCACAGCCAAGTGAAGAGGAGTCTACAAACCAAAGAGAGAGAGGAACACAGGTGAGCCTAGGTCACACGTAAACATTCTGGGATTCCCTTCAAAATGATCATCCCCTAGCCTTAGGAACTGCCAATGCTGTCTCATTAAGAAATCAAAGCTATAACCCAGGAGCAAAGGTTACTGACGGAGAACAGCCGTGGCACTCTTTTGGGTCGAGGGGGCCTGGGTTCAAGTCTTGACTGTGCCACCTGGGTAATAGGTAAGTGATTCGAAGTCATTTCACCTCACTGCACTTCTCAATAATCTCCTCATCTATAAGATGAGGGTCCTGCTAGACCTGCTGTCAGGTCCTTTCCCCATGTAAGTCACTGCTGACCCCGAAGTCATTCTAAACGAGAACAGTCTTGCTGATCCCGGGCCTGCCAGGCCGGGCCAGGCAGGGCACCAAGCGGCCTCGAAGGAGGGGGCCGCACCTGCTGCAGGTGGTTCTGCGAGTTGAGGAAGGCCACGTCCCCCGCCACTTGTCGGATGACTTCCAAGGTCAGGGTCTTCTCCTCGTGAATGATGGCCAGGTGGAGGAACCTGCAGCGCGGAGCAAGGAGAAGAGAGGGCGCGTGAGGGATGCGCGGCGGGCGGCGGGGGGGAGGCGGGGCCGGGAGGAAGGAGGAAGGAGGGTTGCGCAAAGCTGGGGTTTCTGAAGGCCGGGGCCGGTGTTTTCCGCGAGGTTATTATGAGCTGAGTGTTCCTGGCACTACCCCAGGGACTTTCCGGGCCCTCCCCCACCCCTCCCGGCTGGCGCCGGCCCGCCCCGCCCCTCCTTCCCCAGCAACTGGAACGCCCTGTACTTCCCCCTGCCAGCGGCGGCCCGCGCGGCCCGGGCGCGCGGCCAAGCCCCGCAGAAAGTCCCGGCGCGGCTCCCCTCCCCCAGGCCACCTTACGCACCCCGGGCCTCAGGTCCCCCGCCCCGAGCTCGGCCCCGAGGGGCCAAGGGCTTCGAAGAGTTTTGTAAAGGGGGGGGCGAGGCAAGGGAAGTTCCATCCGCTCGCTCGCGGGGGGAGGACGGCCCACGATGTGCTGGGGGCTCTCCCCGCATCCCCCGCCCGTTCCTGCGGCTCTGGGGTGCACCCACCTCCAGCCTTTGTTCCCCCTCCCCCCCCGACCCCCGTCTTCGTGCCCGTAACCGAGAGCCCCGCCACACTTACGTGTCTCCGTCCTCGGTGACCTGCAGCTTCCAAGGCTCTTGGGGCGGCCCGGGTTGCGCCTCCTGGGGCTGGATCCGGATCTCCTTCAGCTCCTTCACCATCAGCTCATACTCCTCGTCCTTCATGGAGTCCAGGCCGCTGTCATGGCGATCATCCAGAAGCCTCTCCTTTTTGAGCCCGTCCCGGGGGCTCTCCATGCCCTGCTCCCGGGGGCTCTCCTCCTGGGGCTGTCTCAAGGCGTGAAACATGGCGCTGCTCCGAACCCACGGGCTTCGTGTCTTTGCGGGGCTCCAAACGCAGCGGCGAGCGCGGGGAGGGAGCCGAGGGGGGCGGAGGAAGGGGGCGGCTCTTGGAGCTGGCTGGCTGGCGACGGGGAGCAGGCCAAGCGACCGTCAAGCGACTGGAGGGGAGCGGGCCGCGCCGCCGACCTATATGCTGCGGCCGGGGATTTCTCGGGGGCGGAGTCAGCGCGGGGAATTTCCAAGCCAGTCAGAGCAGAAAGAGAGAACTGGTCCGGTCCTGCCCGGAGGGGGGAAAGCCTGCAGCCCGCGGGAGGGCTCGGCGGAGAAACTCCCGGGGATGCGGCGGCGGGGTCATGCCCGGGGAACGTTCTGATGAGCGCTCGGTCGTTGGAAAGTCCTCCCCCGGCTCCCCTCCTTTTCCCCCAGGTATTCCCCTGCAGCCCAGACTCGCTCCAGTCCCGCCAGCGTGCCAAACACCTTTCCTTTGTCCCCCACCCCCACCCCCACCCCGAGGGGTTCCCTGTCTGGGCTTTAGGTTGGATGCATTCTGAGCTCTCCAACTTCCAACATTTCAGGAACGAAGAACTCAGCCAATTAATGAGCACCCCCTTTCTCCCCAACATTTAAGTGCCTTACTACGTGCAAAGCACTGGGGATACAGAGGGAAAAGTAGCCATGTCCATGCTCTGCAGGAGTCCAAAATCTGTTCCTTGTTGGATGTTTCAGCTTCAAGTCAGCTACAAAGCCCCGGAGGCCCTCAGGACAGCAGCAGAGCAGAAGCTAGTGCATCTTCTTCAGTACAACTCCCATGGCTAATTTTTAGTGATTGATTGATTTCAAGATAGCTCCTCTGTGGGACTGGCTGAGCCAAACAGGTCTTTATTTTAAAACAAATCTTGTAAAGAAGAAAGATGGAAAGCATGGTTGCATGCAGGGATCCATGCATCCAGACTTCCTCTGTGTGAAAGTGTGGTCTAGTGGTTGGAGTGAGACAGGAATCTTAGATTCCATTTCTCTCTTTGCTGTCTACCTCTATCTGCAGTATAAAGCCTACTGATTCCTTACTTTTCTCATTTTCCTAAATAGGAATACTGACAAATGAAAGAGTTAAAAAGCCAAGTGCTTTGAAATTCTCAAATGAAAAGTACTTCTTGTGGCCTCCTTGAGTTTGCACAAGCACCACATCCTATATAGATGGGAACAGACTGATCCATGCTAGTAAATATTCTTATTGGATTACTCTTCGCTGTACATGAAACTGTTAAGTATGAAATAGCAGTAAAAGGAAGCCAAGTGTTCAGGGCTCCTTTGTTTATTTTTTAAAGCAGAGGTGGTAGGTATCATTACAGTTAGCCACTATGTATTTGTTGATGGTCAGCTATGTGCCTTCAATGATGCTTTTGCAGATATTCATCCAGGTCAATTCTTTCCTTTGGCATGTTCCCTTTATAGTTTAAGTACTCCATGCAAAACTTTTATTTAACCATGTAAAAAAGATGGGGAGAGGGAAGGGTGTTGGGGAGGTGTAATTCAAAGAACCAGCCTGATATGTCTGTGAAAAACATGAGGTCTAAATGTATTACACTATATGCTAACCAGGGCCAAGAATACGTCTGTCAGGTAACTGCTCAGAAGTGGGGGGAGGGTGCTATCATATTTTAAAAAATATTTTTCTCAAATGTTGCTTATACTAGATGCCCACCCCCTTTCATTGAAAATCAACAAAGACCTAATTGCTTACCTTATTTGGTAATGGAGAAAGTAGGACATGTCATCCATCCGTCCATCCTTTCATCCAACAAACATTTAGTAAGTGGTATTCAAGATACAAAGAAAAAAGATAGTCTTTTCCCTTAAGCCGAATTATATTGGGGGAAATAACATACAGAAAAATCCAAAATATATATGAAGGAACTATGGAGCACAAGCAAGAGGGATATCAGGATTGACTTCTCTGGAAGAGGTCTCCTTAGAAAACATTCATGTGGCATTAAAGGTTTGCAAAGCTCTTTATAAATATTACCTCATTTTATCCTCATTGCAACCCTGAGGAGGAGGTGCTATTATTATTTTCTCCATTTTACAGATGAGGAAACCAAGGCAGACAAAGTTGAAATGACTTGCCCAAGGTCATGCAGCTAGTATCTGAGACAGGATTTGAAATAAGGTCTTCCTGGTCTTCTGGGTCCAAAGCTCTGTCCATTGTTCCAACTCGCTGGCGCTTAAGTTGTGTTCTGTCCATAGTTTCCAGCAAAAGATCTAAAGTGGTATAGCACTCCTTCTGAGCTACTCTTCCAAATTCATCCACACAGGTTTGCAAGTTGGATCCCCAGGGACATGACTACTACTCCCACAGGTTTTAAGGTACCCTGTGAGTACAGGCTCCAAGAGCTTCCAAACCCACACCAGTGTGCTTCCCATTAATGGTCAATCAGTAGACATGTCAGCTCAAAGCAAAGGCATTTATTAAAATGGCATAGTAAGACTTGCAGCTACAACACATTTCTCTTCACGAATCTGCAACACACTTGGTTACAATTATTATTAATAGTGTCAGGGTACTCATGCCAAGACCACTCCTCTGTTTTTACATCTCTTTTTTTACTATTAGGAAATACCCAGTTTTCCAAAGCTAAGTCCCAGCAAACAAGCTGTTTAACATAACAATCCTTTGTGCTTACCCTCTGGATGATCTCAGTCACAGCAAAACCCTAAAATTGTTTCCCATGAGCACCAGGTGGTCTGTGAGCTTGGACAAGCATCTGTAGTACCTGTGTTCTGGTCATGAAGTCCTGGCATGAATCAAACTTACCTCACTGTTGCTGGTACCCCTCCACTATCGGGGCTGCATCTCACTTTAGAAGCCATTGGTATAAATGAGATTTGCCCACACTATTAGCTCTTTGGTTTTATTTTGTTTTATTTTATTTTTAGAGTTAAGTGTAGTTTTGGTAAGCTATGTGAGCTCTCTGGGTTGCTTTTTTTTTTTTTAGCATTAGCAGCAGTTGCAGAGCTGGGTGGCTCTTTGGTCATTTGTTTTTAGGGCTGAGGATAGGAAGAGAGGGTATGTACAAGAGAGTACAATAAAAATTTGGCACATGTGTAGGGATCAAACATAATCAATGCAATTCATGCTTTAAGAACTACAGGATCTTGATAGACTTTCTGTAGTCTTCATGGCATGCCTCCCTCTCATTTCCCCCACTTCTCCCATATCCATAGCTGGGCTCCGAGGGACCGCTCTTCTCCAGAGTGACTATCAATTGCCAGGGAGAGTTTTCTTTTGAGTTCATAGCAGGCTCTCTTTTCCTCTCCAAGAGAGCAAAGTTGCTTCTAACCTAGAATGCCTCTCTATTTTCATGTCTGTCTGGAGAATATGTATCTCTGCTTCCTCTTGGATATATCTCAACTTTTGAACTGACAAACTGCTGGATGTGGCAAAGTATTTCTTCAACTAGATGACTTAACAATGGAGGTGGGGAGTGGGGAAGAGAGAGAGCCATTCTTGGAATTCTTTCTTTATGGTAGGTTCCTAGTCTGAAATAGCTCTTAATATCCAACTGCATCATTTAGGGGTCATAGGGACGGTGTAGAAGGGATGACCAATTATTGTTTGTTTAGGCATTCACTTCTGATTGAGAGAGAAAGGTATTCACATTAAATAAACAGTAGCAGGTTAGCACATCATTCTGTGTCTATGACGGAGCTGGGGAAGGGGAAACCAAGTCCTCCCTCCCTGGTATCACTGATATCACTCCACTTCTTGTAGTGGGCTGGTAACTTAGATCAGATCTATTCAAATGTTGGACATGAGGGGCCAAAATGGTTTGCAGAAATTTCTTGATGTTTTTGTAGTATCCCTTACCTTTAACCTTTGTATTTCTCCTTATCCATTTTTAATGTAGGGGACCTGGGTTTGTAAGTTAGTATAGATGAAGGAGAAGAGGGTGAAAAATACACACGTAAGTGTGGTATCATGGAAAGAACACTGGCTGTGGACCTGGAATTCTACTTCTGGAAGCTTAGTCACCTAGGTCGGGGCTTTGATCCCTTCCAACACTAGATCTGTGATCCTGTGAATCTTTAGGGAAGTTGTAATAACATCTAATTAATCTAGCACAGTATCTAGCCAGGCACTGCTGGCTAGTGCCTGTCCTTTATTTACCATTACAATTTGTTCTTGATTATTGTTCTGGACTTCTGTCCTCTCAGTAGGGGAACTGAACTCTGAGGTGCTCCAACTCCATCTCACTTCAGATTCCTAAGAAACAATTTATTTTTGGTTTTAGTCTGAAGGTTTCTCTTCAGTAGAGTTGGGGAGACAAATTGAAAGAAAGGAAGTAAAAAAAAAGTTACCCAGGTACAAACATGAATCAGGTATGGAACAAGCAGTTTTATACTCACACAGGAAGGGAACAGCTTAAGCAATAAAGATTCACAGAATGATTACGATCAGTTGAAAGGCTAATACTCAAGCCTCATTGGGACTTTGTAACAGGGCAGCTCATTGGTTACTTTTTACATTTCTACTCCACTGAGAATAGTCCAATTGATGCCAAGTGTACTCCTTTTCCAGTGGTTTCCTCTTTCTGTGGGCAACTCCTTCTTTCTTCCTAAGGTCTGCTGCTGCCTCTGCTATTGCCGTTTCTGTTGCAACTGCTCATGAAACTAATGCACCACTGTTTGGGAAGGGGGAGAATTCCAACTGTTTTTTGAAATCTCACAAGTCTCTGTGACCAGATACAAACAGGAGGCAGACCCATGCCAGACACAGGCTTGACTAAGAGGCCTTGGGTTGGCAGGTGGGGGGAAAGTCCCCCTTCCCCTGCCTTGGACCTTGGAAACTAGTCATCTTCATAAGCCTCAAAGCCAGCAAGAAGGAGAGGCCTGAGGGGGTGGGGATAGCCCCTTTAGATTATCCTTAATATTCTGGTTTAGCAATCATTTAAATAAGTCCTCAGTGACTGATAAAAAGAGTTTCTCCATCATAATCCTCCACTAGGTACTAGGAAATATGCTATATGGTCTCTACATAGGAGGAAAGACCAATTTACTGGGAGTTAGTTTAGCTGGGTCCCAATTCTAGGTAAGATATATCTCTGAATTTAATTTAACAGTTTAAACTTACCTCTCAATGTCCCCTCTTTCTCACTTGTAAATGAAACATTTGGATCAGATTTTCCTTGACCAATTTTGCAACTCTATTTTGCGTAAATGCAGTCAAATCTGATATTTCAAACACACTGATGTGGTCCTTGGGAACATCATAGCGGAACTCTCCATGTAGAAAGAATGATAACATTCTTCACTTGAAGGAGTGCAGACATCTTAGAAGTATCATTTCATTAACTCTCATAGCACCTGCTGTGAGAAGGGTGGAGGCAGACACTAAAGTGACCCAGGATTTCCTTTAATTGAATTTCAGTAACATTTTAAAGGCACATGTGGATGAAAAATAATTTCATCTGTAATCCAGAATAGTTTTCAAGGGCAGCTTGTTTGAAGCTTTTTTTTTAGTTGCCTGGTCATTCTCAATTTCTTCTGCTGACACCTAGTGTACAAGAACCGCAGCAGCAACAGTAACACAGCTCATTGATTGTCCAGGGCTTAATGATCAGTGGCCGGAATTTAGGAAGGCGTTAAGTTCTGAGCCTTGATGAATTGTCCCTACTAATTGGGGATTCTAAAGGGTTCTTTGCTTTTCTTGCAACATGGGGAGCCGAGACTGCGTTGAGTAATGCTGCCTCACAGGTGTTTTTTTTCTGTCACATGTAGAGAGACTTCATAAGATCATAGATTTCTGAGCTAAAAGGGTCCTTAAAAAGATATCTGGTTCAACTCTGTCCTTTTTATATGCAAGGAAAAGAAATGTCAGAGAGGAGTTGCAATGCCTTGCCCAAGGTCACGTAGCTGTTGTAGTTCAGTCGTTTTAGTCATGTCTGACTCTTCATGACCCATTTGGGGTTTTCTTGGCAAAGATACTGGAGATTTGCCATTTCCTACTCCAGTTCATGTTGCAGATTAGGAAATGGAGGCAGATAGGATTAAGTGATTTGCTCAGGGTCACACAGCTAGTAAAGCGTCAGGTCAAATTTGAACTCAGAAACACGTCTTCCTGACTCCAGGCTGAATTATAAATTCGGATACTCAGACTCCGAATTAAGCACTCTTCCCACTATACTATGCTTTCAAAGAAGGCAGATGAAGAGTATGGTGTTAAGGTTGAAACATACCCTCCTGGATTGTTTAGTTTATTTTAAGAACTGATAAACAGAACTAAAACAAAGGGTAGGGGAGGAGACGACTAAGCTTTGATCTAGGACAATTGCCTGCCCCAAAGTCCATATATAAACTGAGCCCCTCCTCAAACTCACTTTCTTAGTGTCCTCTTGGGTTCTCCTCCCATTCATGTACTCTTGTCCTCCTTTCCCTTTCTCCTCTGAGAGAGGTTTGTAATTTGAGCATCATGGATGGCGCTGGTGAAACTGGACTCTTTGGGGAATGGGTCTACCCTGGGGTGAGTTCATCCAAACTGGACAAACTGTACTTTGTGTCCCAGTTACAGTTCCTAATCTGTGCCATGTCTTTTATAGGGGATTATGACATCCACAATTTGGGGTGATGAGGCAAGATCTTTAGGCCTTCTTTTCCCCAAGGTGAGCTTTCCTCAGCCCAGTACACCTTGCTATCCTACCCAGTAGTTGGGCTCAGAAGACCTAACTGTCCTGGGAAGTGCTATACACACTCTTCATTCTCTTTCTAAGGTTTCTGTCTGTTTCTCTCTCTGCTTCTAATTCCCAGCTGAATTTTTTCCAGGTGCCATAATTCCTAGTTAGGGCTTTACTGTCATATATTTTTAGATCTTTTTCTTCTTACCAATTTAAGAACAAATGCCTTGGAATCTAGGAGATGAGTTCCTTTTCCTAATCTGGCCAATTCACTTAATTTTTCTGAATCTCAGTTTTCTCATAATATGTAAATGAAAGTAGGACTATTTTTTCTTCCAGTAGAATATAAGTTTTCCAAGTAAGCAACGCTGGTTTGCCAGGCAGTGATAACACAAATGGTAAAACTGAGTGAAGAAATTCACCAGGTCTCAGTTGCTCTTGGGGTAGACACAGTTAGTAAGTGTTCTTTCTATGCAGATATGACTTTAAGTAGATAACCAAGCAAGCTACTCACACTTATGGTCAATCCCCAAATGTAATAACCTTCATTTGCTGGTCTGACTGCCTCTGCTCCAGCAACTGCTTCTCTTCTCCTGGATGGAAGGCCATCAGATTTTAACACTATACAATCCTAAACTGTGTTTGATCCTGTTTCTTTCAGTGCTGGAAGACTACTTTTTGAAATACTGAAATGCAAATCCTGGTGGGCCCTTTAAACAGTCCATTTGACTTTGTATCCTTAGAACTTAGCATAAGTTTGTTGAAGAATTATTAGTCCTGCTTCCCTCACATAGTTATTGTGAAAATCAAATGAAATAATGTAGATGAAAATGATTTGTAAGTCTAAAATATTATATAAATGTATTATTACCTCCTAGTTAATGTAAAGTCATAACCATTTAAAAGATATATAAAAGATGATGTAGATTAAAAAAAGATTTATCAATTTGCTTACATAAGCAAATTAAGTGGTATAAGAAGAAAGTAAAGTGACACCAAAGGATCTGTCAGCTTTAATGAAATTAGGGCATTTGATATCTTTTCACTTATTTTTAGAGATAAGAATTTGAATTTCCTTCCTCAGAAGAAAAATGAGTATTTGTTAGGTCTCTCACAGGACAACGTGATTCTTTTCTAGTTACTACAATGAGCAACAGTGACAAGTATGTTCTAGTACTCATTCTTGAAAATTGTTTAGAAGAGGGAACCCTAAATAGGTATATTAGAAGCTTTAATTCCATGAGAAACATGGAGACTAAAGAAAGACTAAATAAGTATAAGGGCCTGGAATCAAAGAATAAAAGTTTTGAATAGACAGAAAGTGAAGGCAAATAATGAAGAGAATGAGAGAAATTCTTTTTAGAAAAAAATACAGAAAATGAAATAAAAAAACTAACAAACAAGACTTTTGAGAATGCCTTGGATAGCAAGGAGGTCAAATCAGCCAATACTTAACGAAATTAATTCAGGCTTATTGGAAGGTCAAATGCTAAAGCTGAAGCTAAAATACTTTGGCCACATAATGAGAAGATTTTCCAATGAGATGCGTTGGAAAAGCCCCTGGTGTTGGGCAATATTGAAGGCAAAAGGAGAAGGGGATGGCAGAGGATGAGATAGCATCATGGAAACAACAAATATGAATTTGGACAAACTTTGAGAGACAGTGGAGGGTAAAGGGTCTGGCATGCTATACTTGATGGGGTCACAAAAAGTTGGACATGACTGAACAACAACAAACAAAGCAACTTGAAGAGTTGGGGAGGAAGGGAGATTTTACTTAGCTGAGAGGGAAAAAAAGAGTAGAAGAATTAAATAACTAGATAAAAATAAAGAAGACAAAGGAGCTAATCAGAAAACTCCAAAACTAGGGACAAATGGAAGGGAGGTCCTTGAGGATGAGGGAAAGAGACCCAGTGGGAAAAGGGCAATCTTAGAGTAGATTTAAAAAAACTGAAGAGATATAGTATTGTATTTATAAAGGAAGTGGGAGAAAATCCAACTCTGGGGAAAAAAAACATTAAAGAGAAATGTAGGAAAATATAAACTTAACTCAATGTGAATGGATTAAATAATGCAATAAAATGAAAAAGTGACAGATTGGATAAGAGGAGAAAATCACATAATCTGTTGCTTACAAGAAACACCTTTAAAATAGATATATAGAATAAAAATGGACTAGAAAAAATTTGCTAAGTATTATATGAATAAAAAAAGGGAGTTGTAATCATGCTGTCAGATAAAGCAAAAACAAATGTTCAAACCATGACGAGACAAATAAATTATATCATGTTGAAAAGAATTATAAACAACCAACCGATATCAGTATTCAATTTATGTGCTCCAAATGCTTTTGCACCTAAATTCATAAAGGAAAAATTAATTGAACTAAAAGAAGACACAGAAGTAAAAAATAGTGTCAGGAGATTTCAGTGTCCCTTTCCCAATTTTGGATGTCTAGGAGAAAGGTAAACAAGAAAGAATATATAGAACTAAACAAATTGTTGGAGAAACTAGAGTCAAAAGTCTTGTGGTGTCTTTTAAATAATATTGTAATAGCAAAAATAGCTAACATTTATATAATGCTTGTGATACACCAGGAACAATGTTAAGTGCTTTGTAATTATTATTTGATCCTCACAACAACCTGAGGGGTATTTGACAGTGTGTCAGGAAAGGGCCTGGAAACTCCTATCATTAGGCAAATGGATGGGGCAATGATTTCCCCTCTCCATTTCCCCTCTCCCAATATCTACCTTAATATAATTTCATCTTAATTTTCTTTTTAGCTACTAGTTGTCTGTTGTCATACAAATATTTTGCTTGAATTAAAAATATTCAAAATTTCCAAAAATTGTTGAAAATCTAAGGGGATATGATATCTAGATAAAATATATGAAGTTCAATGAGGATGAGTACTATCGCACCAAGTTACGTGATCTTGGTTATACTCCCATTTCTGCCACTAGTGGGTGACTTTAGGCAAATTACTTGGGCAAGTAGCATCTCTGGACTTCAATTCTCTCTTCTGCAAAGTGACTCAGAGGAGAAAGGGAAGAAGGACTACATTTAGAACTAGTGGGCAGGTTACACCTGTTCTATTTCAGTAGCTTGCCTGGTTGGTCTCCCTGCCTCAACTCTCTTCTCACTCAAGTCCATCCTCCATTCAGCTCTCAAATTTATCTTCCTCGAGTGCAAATCTGACCAGGTCACCTTCCTATTAAATCAGTTCTACTGGTTTCCTATTACCTCCAAGATCAAATATAAAAACCTTTGTTTGGCTCTTAATAACCTCTATAACCTTATCTCTACCTACTACCTTTCCAGCTCCTCCCCTCACTCCCAACCCCTACCTTGTCTCCCACGTGACATGCCACCTGACTGTTCCTCATGCTTGGAATCCTCTCCTTCCTCTTTTCTACCTCCTGCCCTCCCTAGTTTCCTTCACATCTCAGCTGCATTTCCAGTTTATGTAAGAAGTCTTTCACATCCTCCTTAATCTTGGTAAATCCCCTCTGATATGATCTCCAGTTTACCCTGTATATATCCTGGATGTACATAGCTATTTGAATGTTTTCAACCCACTTGGGCTATGGGCTCCTTGAAAACAGAGACTGTCTTTTTCCTTTCTTTGTATCCCCAATGCTTAGCACATAGTAGGTGCTTAATAAGTTGGGCAGTTAGGTGGCAGATTGAATAGAGTACTGGGCCTGGAGTCAGGAAGAATCATCTTCCTGAGTTCAAATCTGGTCTCACACTTATTAGTTGTGGGACCCTGGGCAAGTTACTTAACCCTGTTTGCCTCTGTTTTTTTATCTACAAAATAAGCTGGAGAAGGAAGTGGCAAACCACTTCAGTATCTTTGCCAAAAAAATCCCAGATGGGGTTGTGAAAAATGGGACATGACTGAAAAAAATTATTAAAAATAAATGCCTATTGACTGAAATATAAAATTCTTCCCAAAGAGGACAGAGCTATACCATCTGAGGAGGAAGCAATTGTTTGTCGTTGTATAGATCCATGGAAACTATCAGATGAAAGACCATTCAAGAAGAGTCATAGGGAGGAGATAAGTAATGGTTGTCAGTGCTGATGGTTACTGAGGAATCTGTTTGTCAACTTGATAATAACAATAAAGAACTCTGCTATCTTTTCACAGTGTGTATCCCAAGCATGCCTAGGCATGTGTTCAGGAGAACCTCCCAAGGCAAGTCAAACTTGATGACTACTACTCACTTCTGGTGATTCATGTGAGGACAAGTGATAAATGCCAAAAGGAATCTAGATGAGGAAACTAGACAACCTAGTTTCCTTCAAAGTTCAGCTCAAGCACCACCTTCTACATGAGGCCTATCTTAATCACCCCCAACTTCTACAGACTTTTCCCTACAAAAAATTACCTTTTATGTAATCTACATATATTTTGCATATATTTTTAGGTATAAATGATGTCTCCTCTGATAGAATGTAAGTTCCTTGAGGGCAGGGACTGTTTCATTTTTTATCTTTGTATCCCCAATCAATTAAGCAATCATTTATGTCCTAAGTTCTGAGGATACGAAGGAAAAGGAAAAGCAGTTCGTACCTTTAAAGAGATTATATTCTAATGGGGGAAGCAACATGTATACACACACACACACACACACACATATGATATATACAGATTAAAGGGAAGGTAGCCTTAGAGGGGAAGACATTAACTACTACAGGATCATGAGGAGATGGGATTTGAACTGTCTTTGAAGGAAGCCAGGGTTTCTAGGAGGCAGAAGGGAAAGCATTGAAGGTGGGGAGATATCCAGGGCAAAGGCTGAAAGGTAAAAGATGAAGCATCACATGGGAGAGACAGCCAATAGAGCAGTGGTGCTAAATTGTATGCTGAGTGGGTTCATTACAAATTTATGTTATATAATCCTGGTGGGGCTCTTACCACAGCAAAACGATCTTTTTATACCTGCCTAAACAATTCATTATCCCACTCAGTTCAGCAACTTCTCGAAATGTTTTCATTCTTTCTCAAATTTCCCAGAGCTCCTCTTCTCCCAAGTCTGCAGGCTGGCTTTCAACTTCATAATTCAGCTGGAATAGTTTTTTTTTTTTAAATTTAATTAATTTATTTGTTTTCACTTTTCAACAATCATTTCTGTAAGTTTTAAATTTTCTCCCCCTCCCCTCCAAGATGGCACGCAATCTTATATGGGTTCTATACATACATTCTTATTAAACACATTTTCACATTAGTGATGTTGCATAGACTAATTAAAATGAATGGGAGAAACCACGAGAAAAACTATACCAGAACAAGACATAACACAAGAGAAAATAATCTGTTTCATTCTGTGTTCTGATTCCATAGTTATTTCTCTGGATTTGGATGGTATTTTGCTTCAAGAGTCCTTTGGGAATGTTTCAGGTCCCTGTGAGGGGCTTGGTCTATCAGAAACAGTCCTCGTACATTGTGGCTGTTACTGTGCATAATGTTCTCCTAGTTCTGCTCATTTCACTCAGCATCAGTTCGTATACATCTTTCCAGGTTTTTCTGAAGTGCAACTGTTCATCATTTCATATAACACAATAATATTTCAATAGTTTTCTTTAAAGTTACAAATGATCTCTTAATTACCAAATCTATATGACTTTTTCTTAATCTTCATACTTCCTGCCTTTTCTGTATTCTTTTACACAGAATTGACCACTTTCTTCTTTCATTCTTTTTTCTCTTGATATTTTTATTATTATTTTTAATTTATTTGTTTTCAATTTTCTATAATCACTTTCATAAGGCTTAGATTTTCATCCCATTCCCTCCCCAGACAACATGCAATTTTATATGGGTTCTACACATACATTCTTATTAAATACATTTTCACATCAGTCATGCTGCATAGAAGAATTAAAATGAATGGGAGAAACCATGAAAAAAACCAAAACAAAATCTCTTGAGTTTTTGTGACACCACCCTCTCCTGGTCCTCCTCCTACCTCTCTGTTCATTCCTACTGAGTATCCTTTGTTGCATCTCTATCCAGGTCATGCTGATAATCATAGGTGTCTTCCAACCCTCTGTCCTGGGCTCTCTTTTCTCTCTCAAAGATGATTTTCAGATCTATTTATCTGGTGCTGACTTCTTCCCTGACATTCAGTCTTGCTTAGACTTGCATGCACTGCATACTGGACATCAACTGGATGTCCCATAGACATTTAAAACTCAATATGTCCAAAACTGAACTCATTATCTTCCCCCCAAGTCCTCTTCTTCCTAACTTCCATATTACTGTCAAGGGCACTACAATCCTCCCAATGACTCAGGCTTACAACCTACTTATCATCATCAGCTCCTCACTCTTTCACTCCCCCTATATCCAGTTAGTTGCCAAGTCCTGTCAATTCTACTTCTGTGACATCTCTTGTATATGCCCCTATCTTTCTTCTGACACTGCTACCTCTCTAGTGTAGGCCCTCATCACCTTAAGACTAAACTATTTCAATAGCCTGCTGGCTGATCTCCCTACCTCAGTTTTCTCCTATTCTAATCTATCTTCCATTCAGTTGTCAAATTGCTCTTCCTAAAGCACCAGTCTGACCATGTTGCTTTCCTGTTCTCTAGTGGCACTCCATTACTTTCAGGATCAAATATAAAATTATCTGGCATTCAAAGACCTTCATAACCTGGCCCCTTTCTAACTTTCCAGTCGTTTTACATCTTATTCCTCTCCATGTACTCTGCAATCCCATGACAATGGATTATTGTTTCCTGCACAATTAGAAGACACTCCAATTCCCTATTCTTGGAATTTTTACTGGCTGTCCCCTATGCCTAGAATTCTCTTTCTTTTCCTTTTTTACTTCCTGGCTTTCCTTCAAGTCTCAGCTAAAATTTCACCTTCTGCGAAAGTCTTTCACAATCCTTTTTAATAATAAGTGCCTTCCCCCTGAGACTACTCCAATTTATCCTGCACATATTTTGTTTGTACATAGTTGTTTTAATATTGTCATTCCTATTAGACCATGAGGACCTTGAAAGATGGGACTATTTTTACTTTTCTTGTTTCTCCAGAATTTAGCACACTGTCTGGAACATGATAGGAATTTAATAAGTGCTTGTTGACTGGCCCATGGATTGATTGAAATGACTGAGAAAACAGTTTTGGGCTTCTGAGCATTTCGATGTACTAAGAAATGCATGTCGAAGGAATAACAAATTGGGACCAAGCCTCCTCAGCATGGCACTGGGCACCAAATACTGGGACAGATTTTTATGTGTTTAAATTAACAGGATATAAACCAGGATACAAGGTTAGGTAATCTGATTTCTAATGGGAAGAAATATTAGGAGCTTTCCAAGTTGGGAGGGGGAGAGTGAATAGGTACAATCCCCTGAAATCAGAAAAAGAGGTGTTCTGTTTCTCTCCCCACCCCTAAGTGTCTGTACTCTATCAAAGGCATAAGGAAACAGTAACTTATTGACTAGTACAGGACCAGTTTTCAGATAAGGTATATCAGTTGCTTAAGATGTGTAATAGTGAAAAAATTCCTTTCATCAGTCTTCAGATATGACTGGGCTTCTGGTCAGCATAACCTAAGTCCTTAGTTAAGGGTCTCTAAACAGCACGTAGAGTCAGTCATGCAGGACTAGGTTCAAATAAGGCAATAGTTTTCTCACAATTCCCATAATTGAATAAAGTTTTCTAACAAGACAAATATTGGGCTAGAAGCATAATTGAATAGAAAGGGAACTGAACTAAAGATTCCAGAATTTAGGAGCCAAGATGGCCAACTAACAGCACGGTCTTTGTAGAGTGCTGCCCCCAAGCTTAGCCAAATATCTGTAAAAAATGGCTCTAAATAAATTCTGCAGAACCCGTAGAATGACAGAGTGAAGCAAGTCTCCAGTCCAAGACAGCCTGGAAGATCTCTGAGAAGTGTCTTTCTTGCCACACAGGGGTCAGGGTGCAGTCCAGTGTGGGCCGTGTACCTGAGCAGGCCTTGGGGAGACTGAATCTCTCATACCTGTGGCAGTTTCCAGACTTCAGGACCCCAAAACACTGAGGATAAATTGGAAGGTCAGTGGAAAAAGCCTGTAGGACCAGTGCAGGAGAATGGAGTGGTCTGGCCTCAGCCCCATAGCTGCAGAGTGGGGAGGGGGTGGAGGAACCCATGGCAGCCACAGCAACAGCAAGGGCAGAGATAGCAGCTGTTTCTGGAGCTCTAGGCCCACAGATTGTGGGGGGATTGAGTGACTGACAGTACACCCCCTACCCCCACTGGAAGCAGAGAGCTACCTTGACAAAGAACTCAGAAGTCAAGTAAATGGTTGGGGAAATGAGAAAAAAACAGAAAAAGAATCAGACTATAGAATCTTACTTTGGTGACAAGGAAGACCAAAACATGCAAACAGAAGACAACAAAGTCAAAGCTCCTCCATCCAAAACCTCCAGGGAAAATATGAATTAGTCTCAGGTCATGGATATAAAAAGAAAAGAAGAAACAGAAGAAAATGGGATGGAGGGAAATACGCAGTTTGATAATCATAACTTTGAATGTGAATGCAGTGAGCTCACCCATAAAATAGAAGTGGAGAGCAGAATAGATTAGAAACCAGAATCCAACAATATTTTGTTTATAAGAGATACACTTGAAACAGAAAGACACGTATAGAATTAAAATAAAGACCAGGAGCAGAACCTAATATGCTGCAGCTGAAGTGAAAAAAGGCAGGGGTAGCAATCATGATTTCAGACAAAGCAAAAACAAAAATAGACCTACTTAAAAGGGATAATCAGGGAAACTACATTTTGCTAAGAGTTACCATAGACAATGAAGTAATATCAAAGATTTTTTTATTGTGAGTTTATGTGTTTTCCTGGGGCTATGCTGAAGCACATGGAGATCTGAACCCTGGAGGATGCCTGTTTGCCCTAGGCTGCACTGAAGCATGTGGAGGTCTGTAAGCACAAGCAGGGTGGGATTTTTTGTTTTTTCTTTTTTAGAGTTGTTTCCCAGGCTCAGGCTAAATTGTGAACATCTGAAGGATTGATCTCCTCTAAACTCTGATAATTTACTGCTGTGCTGAATCACATAGGTGCCTATTGGCTCTGAGCCTATCAGGGGCCTTAGTCTTTGTTATACATTGTGGGAGGTTGGCATTTTGCTTTGGGGTCTCACTCATGAGAACATTCCCTGAACTGGACTCAGGGTGGTGTTTGTTAAGAGTCCCCTGACTACTCAGATGTTGGTGCTCTCCTGATCTGATGGTGCATGTAGGTGGCTGTATTACTTTGTTCAGATAGTTGGAGCCATGTCTGTTGAATCTCTGTGTTAATTTCTCTGCTTGTATTTTCAACTTATCTGTAATTAAAGAAAGATTGTTAACCCCTTTAAAGCTGTCTTTCCTTTAGAAAAGTAGATCAAAGACCCTGTGCTAGCAGCCCACCCTCTATTCCAGTGGTTGCTAATACCAGGTCTGGTTGTTGGAGGATGACTGCTCTTCTGGGGGCTACACTGAAGCCCATTATGGTTCTTGAAACTGGAGTCTGATGGTTCCCTGGGCTATAGTGAGGCACTTGGGGGATCCTGGTGTTGGTGTTTGCCTGCTTCATCACGCTGGGGCTCAGAATCTCCCACTGGATTGTTTGCTGATGACTTGCTGGGATGCTTCCTGTCTTGGATTACTCTCCCCTTTTACCAGAGTGATATTGACCTTTCTTACTTTTTAACAATTAATTAATTTTTAGTTTTCAACATTTACTTCCACAAGATTTTGAGTTCCAAATTTTCTCTCATCGCTCCTGTCCCCCTACCCAAGACACTGTACATTCTGATTACCCCTTCTCCCAATCACCCTCCCTTCTATCACACCCCTCCCTTCCCTTATCCCCATGTCCTCTATTTTCTTGTAGGACAAGTTAGATTTCTATACCCCATTTCCTGTATTTCTTATTTCCCAGTTGCATGTAAAAATAATTTTTAGCATTTGTTTTTAAAACTTTCAGTTCCAAATTCCCTCTCTTTCTCCCTCCCCACCCACCCTTATTAAGAAGGCAAACATTTCGATATAGATTATACATGTGTACCATAATAGTCATGTTGTAAAAACTAACTATATTTCCCTTCACAAATATTTCCCTTCATCCTATTCCACTCCCCCTTTATTCTATTCTCTTCTTTGACCTTGTCCCTCCTCAAAAGTGATTGCTTCCGATTACTCCCTCCCCCAATCTACCTTCCCTTCTGTCATCCCTACCTCTCTTATACTCTTTCCCCCTACTTTCTAGTAGGGTAAGATAGATTTCCAAACCCAATTGAGTGTGTATGTTATTCCCTCATTAAGCCAAATCTGACGAGAGTAAGGTTCACTCCTTCCTTCTCAACTTCCACTCCACTGTAAAATCTTTTTCTTGTCTATTTTATGCCTACCTCTCCCTTTCTCCTTCTCTCAGTACATTTCTCTCTCAGCCTTTAATTCTGTTTTTTAGATATCATCCCTTCATATTCAACTTACTCTGTGCTCTCTGTCTATATGTCCTTCCAACTACCCTAATACTGAGAAAGGTCTCATGAGTTACAAATATAATTAACTTTAATAATTCCCTTATGATTTCTATTTCCTGTTTACTTTTTCATGCTTCTCTTGAGTCTTGTATTTGAAAGTCAAATTTTCTGTTCAGCTCTGGTCTTTTCATCAAAAATGCTTGGAAGCCCTCTATTTAATTGAATATCCATTTTTACCCTGAAGGATTACACTCAGTTTTGCTGGGTAGGTGATTATTGGTTTTAATACTAGCTCCTTTGACCTCTGGAATATCATATTTCAAGTCCTTCCACCCCTAAATGTGGAAGCTGCTAAATCTTGTGTTATTCTGAATTTGTTTCCACAATACTTGAACTGCTTCTTTCTGGTTATTTGCAATATTTTTTCCTTGACTTGGGAACTCTGGAATTTGACTATAATATTCTTATGAGTTTTCCTTGTGGGATCTCTTTCATGAGGTAATTGGTGGATTTTTTCTATTTCTATTTTATCCTTTGGTTCTAGAATAATAGGGCAGCTTTCCTGGATAATTTCTTGAAAGATGATTTCAAGGCTCTTTTTTTTATCATGGCTTTCAGATAGTCCAATAATTTTTAAATTATCTCTCCTGGATCTATTTTTCATGTCAGTTGTTTTTCCAATGAAATATTTCATATTGTCTTCTATTTTTTCATTCTTTTGATTTTGTTTTATAATTTCTTGATTTCTCATAGTGTCATTAGCTTCCATTTGCTCCACTTCAGTTTTTAAGGAATTATTTTCTTGAGTGAGCTTTTGGACCTCATTTTCTATTTGGTCAGTTCTGCTTTTTAGGGCATTCTTCTCTTCCTTGGCTTTTTGGATCTCTTTTGCCATTTTGGTTAGTATATTTTTTGTGTTATTTTCTTCAGTATTTTTTTGGGTCTCCTTTACCAAGCTGTTAACATGTTTTTCATGATTTTCTTGCATCACTCTCATTTTTCTTCTCAATTTTTCCTCTACATCTCTTACTTGCTTTTAAAAATCCTTTTTGAGCTCTTCCATGTCCTGTAACAATTCATATTTTTCTTGGAGGCTTTGGATGTAGGAGCTTTGACTTTGGTGTCTTATTCTGGTTGTATGTTTTGATCTTCTTTGTCACCAAAGTAATATTCTATAGTCTGATTTTTTCCCTCTATTTGCTCATTTTTCCAGCCAATTATTGACTATTGGTTGTTGTCCTTAGTCTTCAAAGATGACCAAAATGACATCACCATGATAAAGTGAAATTTCAGCATGTCTCACTGTGGCTGATCAGACCAATATGAGCTTGGAATGCTCTACCACAGGTTGGGCACAGATAGTCCATATGAATATTTGGGGTGGATACCCCAAATTTGTGCATCCTATGTTTACTTTGTGCTGTAATTCTGTTTTGCTCAAAGAGCACAACACTCTTTCTGATATGGGCATGTCATGCTGAGCGATGCTGTGCCAGTGTCTCCTATGTTGCACAGTCAAATCCAAAGTTCTTGAGAGAGACCTTGAGAGTATCCTTGTATTGCTTCTTCTGCCCACTATGTGATTGCCTGCCCCATGTGAGTTCTCTATAAAATAGTCTTTTTGGCAAGTGCACATTTTGCATTCAAACAATGTGGCCAGCCCATCAGAATTGCGCTCTCTAAAGCATAGCTTGAATGCTTGGCAGTTCAGCTCAAGCAAGGACTTCAGTGTCTGGTACCTTATCTTGTCAGGTGATCCTCAGAATCTTCCTAAGACAGTTCAAATGAAAGTGATTCAGTTTCCTGGCATGGTGCTGGTAAACTGTCCATGTTTCACAAGCATATAGCAATGAGGTCAGCACAATGGCTCTGTGGACCTTCAGTTTGGTAGTCACTCTATTACTTCTTCTCTCCCAAACTTTTCTTCAGAGCCTCCCAAACACTGGGTTAGCTCTGGCAATGTGTGCATCAACCTCATTGTCAATGTATACATCCCTGGAAAGTACACTACCAAGGTAAGTGAAGTTATCCACAGCATAAAAAACTTCTCCATTTGTTGTAACTGATGGTTCCATGTATGGATGGTGTGGTGGTGGCTGATGGAGCACCTGTGCTTTCTTGGTGTTAATTATTAGGCCAAAATTGGTACAGGCAGCAGAGAACTGATCCATACTTTGTTGCATCTCAGCTTCAGAGGCTGCATTGAGTACACAATCATCTGCAAATAGAAACTCAGGCACAACACTCCCTCCACTTTGGTCTTGATTTGTAGCCTTTTCTAATTGAAGAACTTATCATCAGTGTGGTAGTTGACCTTGATGCTGTGTTCATCCTTATTGAAAACATTTGACAACACGGCTGAAAACATCATGCTAAAAAGCATGGGAGCAAACACACAGCTCTGTTTCACTCCACTGATGACTGGAAAGGCACAAGAGCATTGTCCATTATCCAGAACCCAGGCAAACATTCCATCATGAAATTGAAGTATAATAGTGATGAACTTCTCCAGGCAACCAAATTTTGACATAATTTTCCATGAACCCTCATGACTAAAATGTCAAAGGCTTTGGTCAGTTCTACAAATGTTGTGTACGGACTCTATTCTGCTCCTGGTGTTTCTCCTGGAGTTGTTTGGGCAGCAAATACCTTATTGACTGTTCCTCGGCCCTTTCTGAAGTCACACTGGCTCTCAGGTATATGACCAGGTGAACGATCAGCCTATTAAGGAGGACTCTAAACAAGAATTTTGCCAGCAAGACTGGTTTGATGAAAATGATGGGGAAATTCAGAAGCTGCTATATGAGAAATGAGAACTCCACAGGATTTACCAGTAGGATAGTTCATCCACCCCTAAGAAGGCAGCATTTAATTCCATCAAAAGCAATTTTGCAGTGATGATCAACTGTGAAAGACATGGATACCGTGATCAATACAAGACAATTCCAAAGGACTCATGAGGAAAAAATGCTGTCTTCCACCAGAGAGAACAGTGGTGAACTCTGAGTTCAATTTGAAGTATAATTTTCTTATTTTATTTTTCTTGCTTTTTTTGAAATATGACTAATATGGAAATATGTTTTCCATAATTCCACATATATAATTGATATATTGCTTGCCTTCTCAGTGGGTGGAGGAGAGAGGGAGAGAATTTGGAAATCAAAATTTAAAAAGAAGAGCATGTTAAAGATAATAAAATTTCTAAAGATAATACAAAAGCAAAAACAAAAAAATAGGGGAGAAGGGAGAATAATTTTTATTTAAAAATAAAATTTAATTTTAAAAAATTAAAAAAACCTCCAAAAGATATGTTTGCTGGAGTGGAAATTATAATGACTGTAGCATATACCCCACATGACTATGGAAGTCCACATTATGTGGAGTGTTTTGGACAATTTAGTTATGCAAGTATAGATGCCTAGCATGGTGGGTATAGAGTTGATTTCATAAGTGCAAAGATCTGGTCTTAAGTATTGCTTCTAACATATTGGCTGTGTTTTGCCCAAGCAAGCCTCTTAACCTCAGTAGAGAGAAGGTGCTGACTAGTATTGGTAGAGGAAGTTTCCTCACCTGGGAATTCCCTTTAGCAATGAAATCACAGGTTTTGTGCCTATCCCTATACAAATATTTACGCAGATATGACCTCTGCACTACATAGGTGCTGATTTTATCTACTGAGGGAATTGAGCGGCTGAGGACACCAAGTGGTTAATTGTGGGAACTGAATGAACCACACTGACCTGTCTTTTTTTTTTTTTATTCTGGATCTAGCTCAGTTCCCTTTCTATTCAATTATAGGTTTAGTTCAATTTATGTCTCATGAGAAAACTTTATGCATTTGTGGGAACTGGGGGAAAAACCCTTATTACATTGTTTGAAACCAGCCCTCTGTGATTGGGAAACTGGATCACCTCTTTCTGATGCTTAGAGGTCCTACCTCTTTGTGCAATCTTAATGTAGTTGTATTCATGTAATTGCTATGTGGTTTCTGGGCAGTTAGATGCTCAAATATTTTATATATTCCATAGTTAATCTAAATGGAATTTATCTCTTTCTGCTGGGTTTTATTGGTATCGTACAACAGGGCTGATGATTTGTGGAGATTTATTTTGCATAAATTGCTGAATTAATTGCTTCAATTAATTTTTAGTTGATTCTCTTGAGTTTTCTACATGCACCATCATAGCTTCAAAAAGCAATAACTTTGCTTTTTATTTACCTGTAGTTATTCTCTCAATTTTTTTTGCCATTACTATATCTAGCATTTTTAGTACAACGTCAACTAGACATGGTGACAATGGATATCGTTGTTTTGTCCCTGATCTTTTTGGAAAGTTTGTCCTTTAGCATTATTAAATAAAGCTGATTCCTCGTTTTAAATATAGACTGTTTATCATGTTAAGGAAGGGTTCATCTATCCCTATGTTTTCTTATGTTTTTAACAGAAACAGGTATTGCATTTTGTCAAAAGCTTTTCTCTGTCTATTGCTATAATCTTTGTTTTGTTATGAACATGGCTAATTAATCTTATAGTTTAGTTAGGTCAACCCTGCATTCATTATGTAAATCTAACCTGCTCATAGTATATAATCTTTGATATGTTGTTGTAATCTTTTTGCTAATATGTTAACTGTGAAATTGAAAATTGATAATCACCTCTATTTTATCAAGGCTTAATCAATATACTATGTATTAATGATCAAGCTGGCAGCTAGGTGGCACCGTGGATAAAGTCAGGAAGACTAATCTTCCTGAGTTCAAATCTCATCTCAGATACTTAAGCTGTGTGACTCTGGGCAAGTGATTTGATTTGTATTTGTAAATCACCTAATTTTGTATCCTGGTTTGTACCCCCATTAATTGTTTTCTTGTAATTATTTAGTTTTGTTTGATTTTTAAAAATTCATTAAAAATCTGTCTCCCCTTTATTCAGGGTCCAGAGTCAAAGCTGAGGAGGACTAGTCCTGATCTGGGCAGTCTGGTGAGCTTGGAACCAGGAAGACTCATGTTCCTGAGTTCATATCTGGCTTCAGACACTTACTTCATACTCTTTACCACAGTTACTTCCCTCTGTGAAATGAGCTGGAGGAGGAAATGGCAAAACACTTCAGTATCTTTGCCAAGAAAATTCCAAAATGGGGTCATGGAGAGTTTGATACAGCTGAAACAACTGAACAACAACTGTTATGCGTTGTTAATAAATAAGTATACTTGGAAGTTTAAACTTGTGTTTCCTCCGTTATTTCATCTTTTACTTGCCACAAATCTATGAACCTCATAGTGGTATTACTGGGTAAAAAAAAATATTCACTTTAGAGATTTAGGGTATATGATTTCAAATGACTTTCCAGAATGGCTGGACCAATTCATAGATCCACTGAATACACTAGTGTTCCTGCCTTCTAGTAATTGTTATTTTCATTTATAGTCATTTTTTCCAATCTAATGGAAATGAGAAGGAACTTTAGACTTATTTTAATTTGTATTTTTCTTATTGGTGATTTGGAGTATTTTTTTTGTGTGCTTGTTTTTTGAGAATGCCTACTTAAGGCAGTTTCCAAAAGAAGAAATCCAAACTGTCAAAAATATATTAAAAAATGTTCTAAATCACTAAAAATTAAGAAATGCAAATTAAAACAACTTTGAAGTTCCAGCTCACACCTATCAGTCTGGCAAAGATGACAAAAGAGGAAAATGACAAATGTTGGAGGAACTATAGGAGATCAAGTGTATTCATGTATTAGTGTTGGTGGAGCTGTGAATTGGTTTAGCCACTCTGGACAGCAATCTGAAACCATCCTACGACAGAACTGCATTAACCCTTGCCTGGAACTTTGCAGTATCTTTTGGTTGCTCTTCCTGCCTTTATCTCCACTCCAGTGTATTCTCCATTCAGCTGCCAGAGTGATTTTCCTAAAGCACAGGTCTGACTATGTCATTTCTATCCTGGTTACACTCCAGGGTGTCTTTTTACCCCAGGATCAAATAAAAAAAATCCTCTAGCTTTGAAAGTGTTTTGTGATCTGGCCTCTTCCTACCTTTCCAGGTCTCTTCCACTTTACTTTCCTCTATGAACTCTCTAAATCAACTATATCAGTCCCCTGCTGCTCCTCACACAGAACTGTTTTGGCCCTGGCTGCCTCTCATGCTCTTTGTCTCTTCAGCTCTCTGCTTCCTACCTTCCCTGACTTCCTTCAAGACAGTTCAGTCTCACCTTCTGCAGGCCCTTCTTGCTTCCTCTCCACTCTCCTTCCCAAGTCTCTTCCCTCTGAGATTACCTTTAATTTACACTACACACATCTTACATGTCCGTAGTTATTTGAAAATCTTCCACCCCCTTTAAAACGTGAGCTCCTTGAAGGCAGAGACAGTGTTTTTGCCTTTCTTTGTATCCTGAGCACTTAGCAAAGTGCTTGACACCTAAAAAGTGCTTAATTAATAATTGTTGTTATTAATGACTAATCTTCATATAGCGCTTCAAAATGTGCAAAGAGCTTTACATATATGATCTCATTTGATCCTCACAACAGCCCTTTGAAGTGGATATTATCATTTCCATTTCACAGTGAGGAAATTGAGGCTGATATGAGATGGAAGGAGAACCTTGGAGTTCAAAACATTTGTGTTTAGTTTCCCTGACAAAGCTATGTGACCATAGGCAAAGTCATTTAACCTTTATTCCAGGGCAGTTTTCCCAAGACAACTCTTTTAAGTTACAGACAAATTGCTGATCTGTATCAATAGCAAGAGTTTCCCTACTGTGGGCCCAAAATGTCCAATGTGTAATAAAAGCAACTGAGTATAATTCTAAGCCAATAATCATTCATTAAAGGAACCTGATTTCCCTCCTCTCCTTTAATGAATGGGACCCCAGATCTTTCTCACAATCTGAGATGCCCCCTTTCTCCAGGACCTTGGTTTTACACTGTTTGATACAGAGATAACACACATGATGTAGAGTTAAATACAGCATCTTACTTTAACCCTATGTAAATCTTTAAAGTATGTTTGTTAGGGGAAAAACATATTTTTGATTCTTCTTTCTAATCCATTTTTTTATTTACTCTATGTTTTGAGGAAAGTTCATCCCACTCCTAATTGATAAATGGTCAAAGAATATGAACAGTTTTCAAAAAAAGAAATAAGCATTATCAATAGTCACATGAAAAAATGCTTTACACCATTATTGATTAGAGAAATGAAAATTTAAGCAACTCTAAGGTGCCATCTCACACCTATCATATTAGCTCACATGACACAAACGCTAGAGGAAATGTGGAAAAATAGGAATGTTAATGTTGAAGTTGTTGAACAGTTGTTGAGCTGGACCAACCATTCTGGAGAGCGATTTATAATTCAGAGCTATCAAACTGTGCATACCCTTTGAGTCAGCAATACCACTGCTAGGTCTGTAACCAAAAGAGAGAAAAGGAAAAGGAAAAGACTTTATTTACACAAAAATATTTATAGCAGCTCTCTTTGTGGTGGCAAAGAATTGGAAATTGAGGGATGCCCACCAATTGGAGAATGGCTCAACAAGTTGTGACATCTATGATTGTGATGGAAAGGTTTTGTTTCATAATCCAATCTGTTACTCCTTTTCTTTTTATTGTATTATTTAATCCATTCACATTTAAAGTTATGAATTAGATTTATATTTTTCTCTATTTGACTGTAATATTGTTTTTTCCAAGTTATCAGTTAATAAATTTTCAAGTTTTTCACGTCATGATCTTTTCCCCTCTCCTGCTACAAACACTTTACCTTAAACTTTTTAAGGTGTCCTTATGCCCATTGGTTCTCTGACCCTTACACTTAATCCCCTCCTGTAATTTGTTACCCCTTTTCCCTTTGGGGTTTTGATTATTAGTTCCTTTTTCTCTCCTGCTATCTATCTATCTATCTGTCTATCTGTCTGTCTTGTCTGTCTAGGTATATAATTCTTCCTCTCACATATATACCCTCTTTCTCTCCTCCTCTTAACCACTTTTGTCCATTAATTTTAAAAATTTCATTTTTATGCCCCTTTCCAGAAAGGGCTTCTGTCCCTCTCTTCATTAACCATCCTCTTTTTCTGTTTACTTTAGAACCTCATTCTCTGATTCATGACCCCTGCAATGATCTCATCTCTTGTCTCTGTATTCCTCATGCAATTAAAATTTCCAAAAAATCTATTCTAGACTCTTCCCTCCAGGCAGTTTCTGCCACTGCGTGGTAGATATTACCCTCAGGAGTCTCCTTTTTCATTGTGCCTCACTTCCAAAACAATGACAATTCTTGAAGGTATTGTAGAGGACCCTGCTCCATGGTAGACCACCTTCCCCTTCCTGACATCCTTGACTATTCAATGTGCCATTGATCCATGGTTTCCTTTGGTTACTGTTTTTCTCCATTTTTCTCAAAATTTCTTTTCTGGGCTCATGCCTTCCCACTTCCTCAGATGCCAATTGCCCCCAAGACTTCTAACTCCCTACTCTCAGTTTAGGACAAGTGAACTTTTAAAGCCCTAAATTCCTCAGACCACACTCAGCTTAAGGTCCCCATCTCTTCACTTATAAGAGAATTCATCACTGGAACTACCAACATGAAAGCAAGACCTCCTTTTCTCCTCCTTTTCAATCCTTTCTCTCTCTTCTTTACCCCTTCCCCTGAAAGCTCTTACCAAGATCACAGGAGCCACTCTCCCCTCATTTCTAGCCTCTGTTTTTAACCCAGGTGCACCTCTGTTCCTCTGTGCTAAACTCTTTGCAAATATTATCTCATTGAATCCTTACAACAACTCTGAGAGTTAGGTGCTATTATTATCCCCATTTTGTAGTTAAGAAAGCTGAGGCAGATATAGGTTAAATGACTTGCCCAGGGTCACACAGCTAGTTAGTTGTTTGAGGATAAATTTTAACCCAGGTCTTCCTGATTCTAGTACCAGTAATCTATCTACTGTGCCACCAAGCTGGTAGAGGAGAAGAAGAAAAGAGGTCTCAAGAAAGAACCATGGGAGGCAACCATGGCTTAGCGTGCATGACCTATATGAAGATCCAGCAAAGAAGACTGAGAGAGAATCATCAGAAAGGTAGGAGGAGAATGATGAGAGTAGAGTGAAAACCAAGAAAGAGTAGAGTTATAAGGGAAGAAATGGTAATTAGTGATAATTAGTAGTGATAATTAGTGTTGTGAAGAGGTCAAGAAGGATAAAAACTGAGAAAATGTCATTAAATTGGACAATTAAGAGATTGGGTGATTGAGAGATCATTGATAACTTTGAAGAGAAGAGTTTCAATTGAATGATGACATCAGAAGCCATTGCAAAGGGTTTAGAAAAGACTGAGATGAGAGGAAGTAGAGGCAACAATTGTAAATGGCTTTCTCAAGGATTCTAGATGAGAAAAGGAGAGGAATAGTTCAAGAACCAGTGGGAATGGTCAGATCAAGTGAGAGTTTTACACTTGGGGAGATATGTATGCATTTATAGGCAGCAAAGATGGAGCAACTCAAGATCCAGGGTATCCGTCTCAAGATATAGATATAGAAGAAATTTAAATCAACAAGTCAATAAGAATTTGTTAAGTACCTATAATGTACTAGGCACTATGCTAAGTACCGGGGATACAAAGAAAGTTAAAAAACTAAAGTTTTTTGTTCTAAAGGAGATCAAAGTCTAATGAAGGAGACAACATGCAGACAACTAAGTACAAAGTGTGTGTGTGTATGTGTGTGTGTGTGTGTGTGTGTGTGTGTGTACATTTTAATATACATATAAAATTTGGAAGGTTAGCATTAAGGGGAATTGGGAAAGACTTCTTCCAGAAGACGGGATTTTAGCTATGATCTGATGGAAGCTAGACAGGTCAGGAGACGAAGAGGAAAGGACTTCTCAGGCAAGGGGACAGCCATTAAAACTATCTGAAGTAGGGAAATGGAGCATCTTGTGTGCATAATAGCAAGGAGATCAGTACCAGAGGCCAGTGTCACTGGAACTCAGAATATGCAGAGGGAAGTAAGGTGTAAAAATATTGGAAAGGCAGGAAGGGGCTAGGTTATGAAAGGCTTTAGAAGGCAAACAGAGGGTTTTATATTTGAAGTTAATAGGGAACCACTGGAGTTTCTTGAATGGGAGGGGGGTATGAAATGGTCTGAATTTTAGGAAGATCAATTTGCCAGCTGAGTGGAAGAGCATCTAAAATAGGGAGAGATTTGAGGCAGGGAAACCAACTAGAAGGCTATCATAATGTTGAGGTTTTGGGGTGCTGGGGACCCCGAAATACCAACATGCTGGGTCCTGCTCGAATGAATTCGACTCAAGACTTCTTTAAACCAAAGCAAAACAAAATTTATTAAAGATTTGCCACCTTGAATTGACTCTTAAGGAGCCTAAGCATTTGTAATGCTTGTATTCACAAGCCAGCCAGATAGAATCTCAGCTAGACAGAGTCTGAGCTGGATTAAATCTGAGCACCTTCATGGAGGCAAGATGGAACTTAAATACAGAAAAGACTATAGAAGGGATCTGGGGGTGGTCTGGCAGTCTAGGGTGATGGGAGGAGGGGCTTAGGGAGGGTCTTGAGGAGAAGTCCAAGGAGGACCTCAGTAGGACTAGGGTGACTGGTCAAGGGTTGGAAACAGCTGGAGGCAATCAGGAGATATCAGACAATGGAGGGCTTGGGTCTGAAGCAGGTGGGGCAATCCAGAGGTCTTGATGAGAATGACCAGTACCCTGGGGTGAAGGGAAGAATCCAGGTGCTGCCAACTTGTTTGGCGCCCCAGGTATGGTCTTAGTAGGGGCAGTATGGGAATGACTGGTAACAGGAACAAAGGGAGAGATATCCAAAGAATGTCAAATAGAAGATAGGAAGTATCCGGCCTGGAAAAAATAGGAGAAACGGAAAGGGAATCCAAGGAGCTCCTCCCCTAAAGGCTAGACTTTCCAGGGACCTTTCAGACTAATGGAACAAAAGCCTTCCTCATCCAAGGGAAAAAGGTCTTGGCTTGGGCTTGTATCTTATCAGTAATAGTGAAGAAATAAAGTGATGAGGTTCTACACCAAGTCGATAGCAATTTCAGAGGAGAGAAGTGGGAGTATATGAGACACATTATGAAAGTAGAATTGACGAATTTAGCAACAGATTCTATACGGGGGAAGGTGAGAGCTAGTGAAAGGTAGAGGATGACACATAGGTTGAACCCTATGGGAAATGACTGGTGATGAGCTGCAAGAGTCATCCCTATAGAGCATGTGATTTAATTCTCCAGGCAACTTCCAGGAATATATGTGACTCAATGCTAAAGGACTTGGTGCTTTGGTAGTATGCAGCAATACCTGGGTCATCGCTTGGTCTTTCCTTGCTCTCTAACCACATCAATTGAAAAGGAGAGATCCTTTATGCTTTCTTTTTCTTAGACTCTATAGATGGCATGATGTAACTCTGCAACTTTGCATGAGCTGTTAAGGAAAGACGATTTTTCTCTACTTAGAATGGCAACTGTTCCCAGGTGGCAGCTGGAGTAGAGGATATAATTAGGTAAGTTTGAGCCTACATCTTTGGCTACCTCTTCTGCTTTTTCTTTCTGTGCCTGATTTAGGTGTAATGATCCTCAGAAAAGGGTTGACTGGTTACAAATTCCCAGCAATTTGTAGTTGGGAAGAGAAAAAACTAATGCCAGATTAGCCCTGGATGGGCGGGGGGAGGGGACAGGGGTTTAGTTTGGGGGCTATTAAAGAGAATTAGGAGAGAAGAGACAGGTGGTAAGTCCTTCCATGACAGAGGGGGTTTGTTGTATCTGCAATTCCCTTCTTTAAGACCATGAGAGATAACCTCTCCCTAAACAGACAAACTGGGAGGGGTGTGTGACTGCATATTTTTTCATGGACAGTGGCCTGAGTAGCAGGAGATTTGGAAGAAACAAACCAGTTGAGAGGAATGGACAGTCCCTATCTTATTCCAGCCTGACTTTCGATTGTGTTTTTCTTAAATTTATTCTGTTAAATAATATATTTGATGGATTCAATATTATTTCTCATAGAAATATGTGGTCCACCTTTTCTTATGTTGCTGGGTTTAGCTTGAAGATGCAATGGGAAACATTACACAGGTTTTAACACCAAACCTATTGTTAGAGACTCATGCTCCCTAAATGGTATAAACTATTTCATAAATATTCTACCAAATGCAGAATTATTATGAATGTGGACACTGTTTTATAAATCTGTCTTATAGACATGAGCCAAGGGTATAAATGTAACTAAATGTCAGTCTTGAGATAGAAGTGTCCAGCCTAGTTATACTTTACTACTACTTAAAAATTTTTTCCTTGTCATTTGTTGTGGGGTTAGGATTATGTGTATGTGTTTGTGTGTGTGTAGGAATAAATAGCTGTCCTATGCCTGATTCATATTATACAATGGATACCTTTCTACTACCTGCTTTTGGGGAGACTTTAGTCAAATCTAAATTTTCAGTATTTTTCCAGGACTCTGGAGTAGGGGTTTAAGGAGACGGAACAAAAAACGAACCTGAATCCTTTCATTAGAAGTCAATCTCTCCCAAGACTGAACTCAAGCTGTGTGGATATCACACCAGGTCTCCTGCTCAGTTTCTAGCTATCTATGGGAAGAGACACCATTCCATTGTGCCTTAGACTCCTCTCTTTTAGGACAAAGGAGAAAGCACATTCCATCAGGTCTCTAGTCTGATCTCCTGCCTTGGAGAGGAGAGTAACATTATTCCTTCAGTTTCAAGTGTTTCTTGTCTATTTGTTAGAAGAGAGGGTTTTTATTTTTGGAAGGAGGTAATGGTGGGAAGTGGTAGTGATGTAAAAAAAAATTGAATGTTTAATTTAAAATAAAAAAAGTAAATAATTTAAAAGCAAAATTTAAATTTAAAAAAGGAGAGAGTAGAAGAAGTTCAGAAGGAGACAGATAAGCAGAACATTTTTGGAACTGCCATATTATTTTTTTAAACAAGTTATGTATAATAGCAACTCCAAGTTTTATATACAGTCCATTGGCTATTCTTCATTTAACATGCAACCAGCCTACCTACTTTTCTAGTGACACATTTCTTTGATAATATTCATTATGCCAGTGTAGCATAGTGGATAGAGTGGTGCCCTTGGAGTCAAGAAGACTTGGTTTAAGACAGTCAGATAGAGACTGTACTGCTTCCGCACATGGAATTCTTCTATTTTTTATGTAACAACAATCAGACTTTGTTGGTCCAAGAGAACTAGGTACTATATCCTTTCACTCTCAGTCGATCAATAAACATTTGTTAAGTACTTACTTATCAGGCACCGTGATAAGTACTGGGGATGCAAAAAAAAAAAAAAAAGCAACAAACTGTCACGACTCTTAAGAGCTCACAGTCTAATGGGAGGGACAACATGCAAACAACTGTGTACAAACAAGATACATACAGGATAAATTGGAAATAATCAGCAGAGGGAAGATACTAGAATTATAGGAGATTAGAAAAGGCTTCCTGTAGAAGGTGAGATTTTAGCTAGGACTTGAATCAAGCCAGGAAAGCCAGAGCAGAGATGAGGAGGCAGAGCATTCCAAGCATGATGAATAAATATCCAGTGAAACACTCAGTCTGGAGATGGGAGTGTCTTGTGTGAGGAACACTGAGGGAGCTAGTGTCCCTGGAATGAAGACTACATGTGGTGATAGTGGTGGAGATAAGGTAGAAAAAGACTGTAAGGGTAGGGGCAAATTCTGAGGGACTTTGAAGTCACTGGAATTTATTGAGTAGGGGGTTGACATGATCAGACCTGTGTCATTTCCTGTAACACAGCAAGATTATTTTGACAGCTGAGTGTTGTGGGGAGAGTTTTGTGGCAGGGAGACCAACTAGCAGGCTATTGGATTAGTGAATTACAAGAGCTTATGTCAGTATTAAAAAAAAAGATGAGGATGTACATGAGAGATGTTAAGAAGGTAAAATCTACAGGCCTTGGCAATAGATTGGATATGGGGGTGAGAAAGAATGGGGAGTTAAGAATGATGCCTTGGTTAGGAGCCCAGATGACTGGGAGGATGATAGTGCCCCTGATAGTAACAAGGGAGTTTAACCAGAAGAATGGTTTGGGGATGACGATAATGAATTCAGTTATGGATATGTTGAGTTTAAGATGTTTGCAGGACATCCAGCTCAAGGGTCTAATTGGAAGGTGCAGATATGAGAATGGAGGTCAGCAGAGAGGTTAGGGTTGAGTTGAGAATCATCAGCTTAGAGATGATAATTGAATTCATGGGAGCTAATGAGATTACTACAACCTCACCAATATTTGTCATTTCCTTTTTTTGTCATCTTTGCTATTCTGATGGTTGTAAGATAGAAGCTCAGAGTTGCTTTTGTTTTAATTTTTCTTATTATTAGTAATGTGGAGAATTTTTTCTTTGGCTATTGACAACTTGCCTTTTTTCTTCTGAGAACCATCCATAGTCGATGACTATTTAGTTATTAGAAAATAGATCTTATTCTTATGTATTTGATTCAATTTCCTATATTTTGAATCTCAGACTTTTATCAGAGAAGCTTGATATAAAGATGTTTTTTCCCTAGCTAACTGTTTTACTCCTAATTCTAGTGGTATCAATCTTGCTTATGAAAAGCTTTTCAATTTTATGAAACCACAATGGCTTCTTTTATCTCCTGTGAGTTTCTCTATCCCTCAAAACATTACAGAGTCTCTTTAATGAGATCTATAATCACTCAAAAGAACGTAGTCTGTCATCACTGTAAAAATCAAGTGGACAAAAGATGTCTGTCCTCAAGACTATGATGTACAATTTCATGGATAACTTAGAAACCCATCAGTACATATGTATAGACATAATAGATGGACAATGAGCTGAATTCAAAATTGAATGGGAGAGTCATTCTAATTCTTCTATGCAACATGACTAATGTGAAAATGTGTTTAATAGGAATGTATGTGTAGAGCTGTCTTGGGGAGCAGGGGGAAAGGAGAGGGAGAAAATTTAAAACTTATGGAAGTAAATGTTGAAAACTAAAAATAGATAAATTAGCCAATAAAAAAGTTGAATGGGAGAAGCAATTTGTAGAATAACAACATTGTAAAGACAACTTTAAAATAGTTAAGAATTCTGAATGACTATTATAATCCCAGAGGACTAGTGAGAAAGCATGTTAGTCACCTCCTTATAGAGAGGTGATGGACTCAGGATGCAGAATAAGACATAAGACATTTTTGGACATAGCCAATATAAGAATTTGATTTGTTTGACTATCCACATATGTTATGAATGTCTAGTTTTTTTTTCCAGCGTGAGGTGGGAGAGTGTAGGTGGGATGGGGAAGAAAACAAATGTTTGTTAATTGAAAAAAAATTAAAATAAAAAAACTTAAATGAGAAGTAGAGAATAGATTAAATTGTATGTGGTAAATTGCTTTTTATAACCCCAGCTTTCCCTCTAAACTTTTAAATATCAAGAGTCTTCTGGCTCTACTGTATGGCTGAGAGTCATGGAATACTACAGCATTTGAAGAATTAAAGCTGCAAGTTACTCAAAGGGCAATGAAGAGGCCCATGCTGGGCCTCTGCTAATAAAGAATTCCGTAGCAGATGCAATATCTACATGTATATATGCATGTACCTACATACATATACGTATATTTAGATGTATTTTGGTATTATTTCCTTGCAGTAGGGAACTCAGTAAGTTTTTTGTTTCCTGGGGCACTAAGAGGTGGAGTAACTGATTCAGGGCCATACAGTTGTACGTATCAGAGGTGGAACTTGAGCCAGGTCTTCCTGACTTTAAGGTCCCCTCTCTAGCTATTGTGCTACAATGCCATAATAGGCATCACCAGAAAACTGTATGACCCCAAAAAGCACATAGCCTGGGTGCCAATTGAAAGTGAAAGATAGCTAAGGAACATTCCATGTGCTCCATTAATATCAATGCAATGCCAAGATATAGAGGAAGGCTTCCCAGTATATTACATAAATCCCTGCTGAAGAAAATGTGAATGGGTTGTATTTGTCATTAGAGAGAGTCACAGAGCCGTTGAATTAAAAGTATTAAAATACCATACGTTTGGCACTTATTCTTAAATTCCCTTTGTATTTACACTTAATTAGTTTTAGTAGATACAATAGTACAACTACATATATAAACTTCCCCGAGGCTTAAAATTCTTTTAAAGAGTTTGTTGAATAACTCAATAAATATTTTCCTTTATCATGCCTTATTGCCTGCCTGCTTCTCAAGCGTTAGCATCTCAACATTCAACTGACATTTACCAAACATTTATTAAAACTAGCTATTATGTGCTAAAGGAGCAACTTGATTTGAGGGATGCCCTCAAGGAGACCCTCATTTACTAAGGTAGTTAAAACACACACACAAATGAATGTAATACAAAGCAGAATGTAATAATTGCATGAGAACATATGCAATAAAGAGGAAGGGATTGTTTTACCAGCTGAAATTAGTGAAAGCATCATGCACAAAGGGGCCATTTGAGGTAAGCTTTGAAAGACAGGATTTTAAGGTAGAGTGGGAAAAGTTGTAATTGGGTGTTGAGAAAAGGTGAATTTAATTCAGCTCAATCTGAGAAGCTTATACTAAGCACCTATAATGTACCAGGCCCTGTGCATATGTAAGGAAAATAAAGGCAAAAAAACCCCCAACCCTTGAAGAAGAGAATATGAGTTGGATTAGCCTGGTTTTTGGATCAGAAGGGCAGAGAATTCAAGGAAATAATGTGAGATAAAGTTTGAGGGCTTTGTATGCACCTAGCAAAATAGTACTTTAGCTTGTGGGACATGGGGTGCCCATGAAGGTTTTCGAGAAACAGGGATTGTCTTTTGCCTTTCAGTGTATCACCAATGCTTAGAACAGTACCTGGGAAATGCTTATTCACTGATTAGCTGGACTAATTGAATATAAGCCTATATTTTTGAGTGGTCCCCATTTTTTCAAACATCATTAATAAGCTCTCAGGTAATGAAGAAACCTCATTAATTCAAAATCTCAATACAAAGAAGGAACGTAGTTATCTAAGTGGTACAATGAGTGAGAGTGCTGGAGTTGGTAAAATGAGTAAGAATTGAGTTCAAATCCCACCTCAGATATTTGTTAGCTATGTGACGGTGGGCAAGTCATTTAACATCTCTCAGCCTCAGTTTTGTGACAATGGGCTCTGTAATGACTATACTGACTGAATAAATAAGCTAGAGCTCCCTCTTTTCACAAGGGAACCAGACAATGGAGTGGCACAACAGCTAGCCAAGCAAGAGGACTTCTGAAGGCCAGTGCTGCTTGACGTACTAGTGATCCTCAGATGTCTGCAACTGCTAAAACTGTCTTGATCAGCTCAGAGTGCGCCGCAAACATCCTGCTTTTTGATTTACTGTTTACAGATATCTTCTCCCTAGACCCCTACTTCCTGCTTGACTTTCTGATTTATTGTTTCTCCTTTAACCCCTATTTATCCATGAATACCTCAGAAAGTCATAAATACCAAAAATATGTGTAAATACCTCACCCTATTCCCGTTCCTCTTTGAGTATCTGAGAACTTTGTCTCTCTGCTCCAGCTTGGAAGCTTCTTCTCAGACAACAAATGCTTTTATAATCTTTGCAAATTTTGATCAGATTCTGGCACATTCCAGGTTCCCCTTTTGGACCTGAAATTTCTTCTGTATCAGCAGTTAACAAGGGGCTTTTATTTTAAGTTTCCTCATCTGTGAAATTTAGATGATAGTATCTATTTCACATTTGTATTTGTAAAGATCAAATAAGATAATGTGTACAGTGATTTGCAAACCCTAAAGGGCTGTAGAAATACTTGCCACTACTATTATTATTATTATAAGGTATCAACATATCTACCTTTTAGAAAGAAGCAGCTCTTTTTGTAGTGGCTAAGAATTGGAAATTGAGGGAATGTCCATCAACTGGGGAATGGCTGAAGAAGTTGTGGTATATGATTGTAATGCAATATTGTTATGCTGTTAGAAATGACAAGCAGGATGGTTCCGAAAAACCTGGAAAGACTTGCATGAACTGATACAAAATGAAGTAAACAGAACCTGGAGAATATTGTACATAGTAACAGCAATATTGTATGATGAAGAACTGTGAATGACTTAGGTATTCTCAGCAGTATGATTATCCAAGACAATCCAAAGGACTCAGGATGAAAAATGCTATTCATCTCCAGAGAAAGAATTGACGTTGTCTGAACACATACTAAAGCATAATATCTGTCTCTTTTTCTTTCTTTCCTTTTTCTGGTCTTTCTTTTTGAATCTTCTTGCACAAAATGACTAATATGGAAATGTTTTACATTGATTGCATATGTATAATCCATATCAGGTTGCTTACCATCTCAGGAAAGGGAGAGGGGAGGAAGGGAGGGATAGAATTTGGAACTGAAAACTTAAAAAAAAAGAATGTTAAAAATATTTTTACATGTAATTGAGGATAAAATAAAGTGTTATTTTTTTAAAGGAGCTAAGGTAGAACTATAACATGTGCTGTGCAGGACAGTGGTATATTTGGTTAATGTTAGGCTACACAAGGTAACCTCCACCTCTGGACAACATGCGGTAAGGAGCTACGTATGTTACTATATCATTAAATGAAGTATCTTTGTAGTTTCATTGAACCAATTAATATCAATTAACTTTTGCAAAGGGATATTTACTCTGATAACAGCAGTATAAACATTCCCCTCCTCCGTGTATACCACATTTTCCTCCAGAGAAACTGGGCTTAGGTTTAAAACTTGCTAGTACCTCTGAATTTTCCACATTGGAAAAGAAATAAAAATCTTATCAACTTTGTGAATGAAGAAGCTGCAATAGTGTGTGTGTGTGTGTGTGTGTGTGTGTGCGCATGCACACATGTTATTAAATGAGAAGCTTGTTAAATTTTAACCTGAGAGTAGTAAGGTGCCTGCTCCAACTCCTCAACTATAAAAATAGAACAAATGGGAGTATGTCTTCAAAGTTTGCTTATATTGCATATAAATAATTCATGCTGTGAATTATTTGACCACTGATTATTTTAGAATTTATGAAACTACCTGGGGACAGAGCCAAGATGGCAGAAAAAAGTCAGCAATTCACCTGAGCTCCCCCTAAAACCCTTCTAAAAAACTTTAAATAATGCCTCAAAACAAATTCTGGAGAGGCAGAACTCACAAAAGGAAGGGATGAAACAATTTTCCAGCCTAAAAGAGCTTGGAAGGTCAGCAGGAAAGGTCTGTTGTACCAGAGTGAGAGTGAAATTCCATCCAGGGTGGCACAGGCCATGCCCCAGAAAACCAACAGTAAGTCTTGAGGTGATTGAATCACTGGTGGCAGCAGCAGTTTCTGGGCCGTAAGACAACTGGTCATAAGGAGATTACAAGGTTTCCCATGCAGGCACTGGCAGCAGAACTCTATTGCATTGCCCATACTTGGATCTCAATCTCATGAAGAGGAGTACTAGCAAACAAGAGATTGTAGCCACAAGGGAACTGGGACCCTGTTCACAGTTTCAGGGCAGTGTTTGTGGTTGCTCATAGACCAGAGCACGGGCCAGGAGAGTAGTAAACACACCTCTTCCTAGATCATACCACCTTGGAAAAGCCAAAAGCCTACAGAAACTCAGATTAATCTCTGGAATAGCTGCATAAAAAAACCTGAAGCTTGCAACAGTGAGCCTTCACTCTGGAAGCAGAGCCCCACTTTAGCATAAAGTTAAAAGCCAAGAAATAAGCTAGAAAAATGGGCAAACAGCAGAAAAAGATCCTAACTATGGAAAGTTACTATAGTCACAGGGAAGTTCAAAACACAAACTCAGAAGACAACAAAATCAAAACTGCTACATCCAAAGCCTCAAAGAACAACATGAATTGGTCCCAGGCCATGGAAGAGCTCAAAGAGGATTTAAAAAATCAAGTAAGAGAGGTAAAGGAAAAATTGAGAAGGGAAATGAAAGTGATGCAAGAAAACTATGAAAAAAGAGTCAACAGCTTGGAAGCACAAGAAATATTGAAGAAATTAAGATCTTAAAAAACAGAGAATAAGTCAAATGGCAAAAGAGGCACAAAAATCCAGTAGAAAAAGAACTCCTTAAAAAGCAGAACTGGCCAAATTTAAAAAAAAGATACAAAAATTCACTTAAAAAAACTCTAAAGAGTAGAATTAACCAAGTAGAAAACAAGATACAAAAGGTCACTGAAGAAAATATTTTCCTTAAAAATTAGAATTAAGCAAATGAATACTAATGACTTTATGAGGCATCAAGAAGCAATAAAACAAAGTCAAAAGAATGAAAAAAAATTGAAGAAAATGTGAAGAAACTCATTGGGAGAACAATTGATCTGAAAAATAGATTGAGGAGAGATAATTTAAGAATTATTGTACTACCTGAAAGCCATGATGAAAAAAAGAACCTGGAGAGCATCTTCCAGGTAATTATCAAGGAAAACTGTTCTGGTATTCTAGAACCAGAGGGTAAAATAGAAACTGCAAGAGTCTACTAATGACCTCCTGAAAGAGATTGCCAAATGAAAATTCCCAGGAATATTATAGTCAAATTCCAGAGTTTCCAGGTCAAGGAGAAAATATTGCAAGCAGTCCAAAAGAAATCATGTTAGTGTAGTGGAGCTACAGTCAGGATAACACAAGATTTAGTAGTCTCTATAGACATTAAAGGCTTGGAGGACTTAGAATATAGTATTCTGGAGAACAAAAGAGCTAGGATTACAATCAAGGATCACAAACCCAGCAAAACTGAGTGCTTTGTTTTTCCTTTGGGGAAAAATGGATATTTAATGAAATAGAGGACTTTCAAGTATTCCTGATGAAAACACCATAGTTGAATAGAAAATTTGACTTTCAAATACAATACTCATGGGAAACATAAAAAGGTAAGCAAGAAAGAAAAGTTGCGATTTAATAAGATTAAACTTTTTAAATCACTACATGGGAAAACGCTACCTATAACTCCTAAAATCTTTCTCATTATTAGGGCAGTTAGGAGTACAGTCAGAAGGCATGGTTGTAAGTTGAATATGATGGGATGATTATAAAAAATTAAATTAAGTGCTGAGAAAGAGGAATGCACTGGGAGAAGAGGAAAGAGAGAGGTAGAATGGGGTAAACTATCTGACATGAAAGAGGCACAAAAGAGATTTTATAGGGGTAAGGAGGCAGAGTCAAGATGGTAGAGTAGAAGCAGAGACTTGTTAAAGCTCTCCCCTCAAGCCCAGCCAAATATCTGTAAAAATGACTCTAAACAAATTCTGGAGCCGCAGAACTCACAGAATGATGGAGTGAAGCAAATCTCCAGCTCAAGACAGCCTGGAAAGTCGATGGGAAACATCTATCACACCATGCTGGGAGCAGAGCACAGACGAGACCTGAGCAGGCCTTGGGAGACTGAATGTCTGGCACCTGTGGTAGTTTCCAGACTTCACAATCCCAAAATGCTGGGGACAAATTGGAAGGTCAGTGGAAGATTAATTTTAAAAAGAACATTTACAGTGGAGAGGAAGATGGAGAAGCACATGAACTTTGCTCTTATCAGAATTGGCTCAAACATACATACTCAGTTGGGTATAGAAATTTATCTTACCATACAAGAAAGTAGGAGGGGAAGGGGATAAAAGGAGAGGATGGGACTGATAGAAGGGAGGCTGGATTAGGGGAGGTAAAAGTCAGAAACAAAACACTTTTGAGAATGGACAAAATAAAAGGAAAGAGAGTAAGATAAATAGGGAAAACAGGATGGGGGGAAACACACAGTGAGTAGTCATAACTGTGGAAAAAAATACAGCAATTTTCTCTGATAAAAGCCTCATTTTTCAAATATATGGAGAACTGAGTCAAATTTGTAGAAATAAGTCATTCCTCAATTGATAAGTGGTCAAAAGGTATGACCAGCAGTATTCAAATGAAATAATCAAAGCTATCTATAGTTGTATGAAAAAATGTTCTAAATCACTATTGATCCATAGAGAAATGCAAATTAAAACAACTCTGAGCTACTACCCCATTTCTATCAGATTGGCTAATATGACAGAAAAGAAAAATGACAGATGTTGGAGGGGATGTTGGAAAATGGAAACACTCATGCACTGTTCATGAAATGGTATGCTGATTCAACCATTCTGTAAAGCAATTTGGAACTATGCCCAAAGGGCTATAAAACCAAACATAATCTTTGACCAAGCAATGCTGCTACTAAGTCTATATTCCAAAGAGATAAAAAACAAAAAGGAAAAGGAACTATTTGTACAAACATATTTATTTACAGCTTTTTTAGTGGTGGCAATTGAGGGAATGTCCATCAGTTGGGGAATGGGGAGCAAGTTATTGTATATGATTGTGATGGAATACTATTGTACTGTAAGAAATGATGCACAGGATGCTCTCAGAAAGACCTGTTAAAGCTTACATGAACTGATGCAAAACAAAATGAACAGAACCAGCAGAACATTGTATACAGTAACAGCGATGCTGAGAGATTTAGGATGAAAAATGCTATCCATCTCCAGAGAAATAACTGATGGAGTATGAATGCAGATAGGAGCATAATTTTTCTTTAATTTCTTAATTTTTCTTTTCTTGTGTATGTTTTCTTTCACAACATGACTAACATGGAAGTATAATCTATATCAAATTGTTTACCTTCTCAATGAATGTGGGAGGGGAGGGAAGGACAGGAGAGAAAGAAAGAATTTAGAATTCAAAAATTAAAAAAAACTGTTAAAATTTTTTACATATAATTGGGGAAAATATTAAATTATAGAAACTAATGATACATATTTCAGGCTATTGAGGAAAGAATTAGCACAGGAAATCTGATTCATCAGGAATTTCAGAGTATAAGCACCACTGCTCAGCTTTGGTTGAAAAATCCCTCTCACTGACCTTTGGCACCTGTGGGTTAAGGGATCTGTGAACAGCCACTGCTGCTGGGGATTCCCTGCTCCTCTCGGTGCAGCCAAGGCTTTACTGGGCTCCACTCCACGTCTGGTTCAACAGACTTTTCTTGTCGACCTTCCAGGTCACCCTGGCCTGGAAATCTCCTCCACTTCGTTGTTCTGTGGCTTCTGCTGCTCTAGAATTTGTCGACAGTTTTTCTTCACAGGTATTTTATGGGCTATAGGGGAAGAGTTAGAGTATGTGCATCTTTCTACTCTGCCATCTTGACTCCACCTCCCACCACTGCTCAACTTTGGATCAACAGATTCCAGTCTAAAAGATTTTCGCCTTTGCCCTGAGGGTGATGTGCAGTACATGAAACTATCCAGGCTAACTGTAATTAGGGACTTCTTGGTATAGAATGTGATTATTTTATTAATTTCCAATTATTTATTTTTGTATCAGAATATATTAAACTAGAAAGGAAAAAAACAACTGAAAGCTTTTTTGAAAAACCTAGTGTATATATGCATAATAAGCATTAAGGATAAATGTTTTTGCTGATTGTTTGATACAAAGATTTTTTTCCCCATTTGACCACTTCCCTTCTTGTCCTAAATCATTAATCTTGTCTGTGGAGAAACTTTTCAGTTTTGTGTTTCCTCTTCTACTGTAAACACAGTATTATGTTCCTTAAATTACTTGACTTTAATCCTTTTTTTAGGTGACCCTATTCCCACTGTCTCTCTTCCCATCACCCCTACAGTCTTCTCTTTTGAAATTCCCCTTTCCTTTCCTCCCCTTCATCTATCCTTAGTTTTTACACTTAATTTTTTTGCTTCCTTTTCCAAAAAAGGATTTCTCTTACTCTTTTCATTATCCATCTTTTATACCTTCATTCTCTGATTTGTTACTTCTATGATTGTCTGGTCTCTATCTTTTCTCTATATTCTTCATGTTATTAAAGCTTTCAAGGTATCTGTTCTAGTGTCTCCCCTTTAGGCACTTTCCTTCACTACCTTTGTAGGGACTGCCCCATGGATTCATTCCCCTTTTCCATTGTGCCTTATTTCCAAAGCAATGCCAATTATTGCTATTGACAGAAACAGTAGTTATTAATAATAATTAATATTGTATTCCAAATATTAATTAACAGCAATAGTAGCATTTACAATGTGCTAGAACTATGCTAAGCAATTTATAATTATTTTCTCATTTGATTCTCACAACAACCATGGGAGGTAGATGCTAATTTTACAGATAGCCAAACTAAGTCAAACAGAGATTAAGTGACTTGATCATGGTCACATAGCTAGGTGTCTGAGGCCATATTTGAAGTTAGGTCTTCCCCACTCCAGACCTGGCACCCTATCTACTGTGCCACCTAGCACTGCCCCATGGAAGAGCTCCTCTGTCTCTGTCTCTGATTAGGATTGATTGATCTACCACCATTGATCTACACCCTCTCTCCTTGATCTTTTTTTTTCTACATTTGCCTGGAAATCTCCGTGTCCATGCTCCTCCATTTCTCCAGCTGCCAGTCATCACTAGAGGTTCCAATGCCTCCCTTGCAGGACAAATGGACTTTTCAAACAACAAATCCCCGTGACCTTATCCATTGTAAAGTCATCTCCCTTTACTGCCCATCACTCACTCCTCTCTATTCCTCTACTCCCCTCCCTCTCTTTTATGTCCCTTCTCATGTTGTAATGTAATCCCATAAAAGAAATCTTCACTTCACTTGCAGACCGAGTACTACCAGATTCTTTGCATAATACCCTCTGCCCCTTCATTTGTATCTCTGCCAGATTTCTGCCTTCACTCTTGTCTCCTTGTGTATATTTAGAAAGAAATCTCTTACTGGTTTCTCTACTGACACTATTTCTGGTACTGTTCTTGCTTTCATTTTTGTTGTTTGGGGTGTTTGAGAGGCAAATAATTTCCTCAGTTTTGGTTTTCTTTCAAAAATATTTCAGACTCTTCTTTATTATTGAAGTATATTTTTTTATCCTGTCTGGTTAAGATCAGATTTTCAGGATAGGTCACCTTCGACTGATCCTGAGTTCCATTGTTCTTTGGAACACACTATTCCATTCCCTCTTCCTTTTTCTAGTGGATGCAGAATAGTCTTATCCTTTTCTTTTGTATCTGAAAGTCTTTCTCTTGATAACTTGCAGAATTTGCTTTTGGATTGAATTGTTAAATATAACCCATGTGTCTTGGGGTTTGCAGCCTTCAGTTTTTCTTTTTTTGGAGGTGATCTGTGCATTATTTCAAACTCCCCTAACTTCTCTAAGAATTTGGATGCTATCCCACTTGGTCCCGCCCCTCCCAGTGTGTTTTATTTATTTTTTTCCTTTTCTGGTAAAGGGGCCATCCCCATGACTACTTTTAAAGAGGCCTACTCATTGAATGGATATTACCTCACTTTGAGTACCTGAAAAGGCCTTAGCCTAAAAGGCCAATGTCTCCTATTGCATCCTGGGCCATCTCCAGTCATCCTGATCCAAATGGCTCAGGAGGAGAAAGTGAGGGTGGTGACCTTGCGCAGGCCTTCCTCACTCAAAACAAAGTCCAGTGCAAGTCATGTCATCATTTCTCTGATGTCATGGCCCTCTTCAAAAATGAAGGATAAACACAACAATCTCCTTCACTATGTTCAGAAGTTGTGAACAGTTCTCTTCTATTATTTCCTTCATTATGGTGTTAAGATTTTATTTTCACTGCTATGTTCTTCTGGGAGATCTAAGATCCTTAGGTTGTTCCTGTGCATCTTGCCTTTGAGTTCAGTATGTTTTACTTGCATAGTAAAAATATATTTTTTTAAAGTTTTTTTTTGTTATTGCTTCTCTTCTAGATTCTCCTTCATTTTTGTTTTCTTGTATTCCTAATCTCTTGTTCTCTCTTTTATTTCTTTGGTGAACCTTGCCATTTCAGATTCAAGTTTTTCTATTCTGCTTATTATCATTTAAAAAAATCTGTTCAGGACATAAATTCTAATCTCAAAATTTTCATTTCTCTCTTAAATTAATTAGGAACAGTGTGTTGTAGTTCCATAATCTCAAATTCCAAAGCGTGCTTAGCATCATAGAGTGTTGGATCATTTTCCTTTTTTTTAAACAATATTTACTTATAGATGACAGAACTCATTTACTAGATCTGGAGGCCAAATTTCCTTTTATTATTACTGTTTTTCCTGTTGATTTATCTGTTTAAGTTCAAGGTCTTTTGAGGGTTTTTTCCTGAAATCTTTGATACTTTCAGGATTTTCCCCTCTTATTTTCCTTATCACTCATTTCCTGAGTCTCCCTTCCACCCCCGCCCCCATTGTGGTTTACTTGAGGGCTAGATCTCAGTGTCTCACTCTCCTCCCACAATGGGTATTTTATCATTCACCAGATTAGGTTTCTGCCTCACATGACTTTTGGATGGTCAAAACTAGGCCGAGTTGGATACTGTGCTCTCTCCCTTGGTATGGTGGAGTGCTATACAGCTCCCCACATGCATAGTGTCCTGTCTTGGTGACCTGTCCCACTCCTTGTTTTTCTCAGTTCTTTGGCCTGTCACCAGAAGTTCTTCAGCACCGGAGTTTCCAGATTGCAGCTACTGACAGGCTTTTTCTTTTGCTGGACTGTGGCTATTCTGACTGTTGAGGCCTGAGGAAACTTCTGTATCCTGGAGCTAAGATCTCTACGGCAATGGAAAGACAGAGGGGGGAACTGGTTACTAATGTAGGTTTTGATGTAAACCTGCATCATGTCCTTGGGTTGCTAGTGTAGCCTTGCTGTTGATAGTGTGGGAGGTGTGTTGAATGAGCTTAAGGTCATGAGCACGAGTTCCTGGGCTCCAAAGGAATTTTTTTTGACCTTCTTCTAGATTTTGGGTGTTCTAGACCATGTAAACAACTAAAATTGTCTCTTTTTTTGGCGCATAACATCTATTGTGGAGTGACTTGACAGATTGCGGGGATTGGAAAAAATGTCTGGTTCACCATTTTGTTGCTCACATGATCTGATATTACTGTTAACTTGAGAAACAATTGTACCATGCCCTAAGCTTTTGGGAATGTAATTTGACCAAGTAAAATTTTTGAACTACTAAGCCATTATTCCACTATTTAAGGGAAAACGCCAAGAAGGCTGCTCATAGGGAGTGCTGTCTTTGCATATCCCAATGTTACAGTTATTTGGGTGGATGGAGGTTGCTGCAAAGGTTTAAAGGATGTCCTCATGAAAGTAATGTCAGGAACCCCTTGACTCAGTTTCCCCATGGTGCTATTTTCTTTTTCAGTGGAAAAGTTTCCCACATGTTAAATCATGGATCTGGCTATGAGATCCCTTGAAAAATATGGAAATTTGTTGCATGATTGGTTGTTTCAAAAGGTATTTATAACAAAGCTGAAATCAAACAGAGCTGAAGAAATGTTGTCCTGTTATTACCTATGATAAGTCTGTGATTTAGGCTTAGTCCTTATGGGACGGTCTGCACGTTGTTGCAATCATGTCCCTTCTCTTTCTTTCACAGCAAATTTCTTGACCATGTCAGAATAGCAAATGAGTCTTATAATAAATCTTCCTATTACAATCATCGGGTAGCCCAGAGTCTCCTATAATGATGACACAGAAATAAAGTACCATAATGTTTATGTTTCTACTGTTCTGAATTTGTGTTCATTACTTGTCTCAACTTCCTCACCTAGGCAATTAGGATAGATGAATTCTTAGAATTGCCACCTCCATGAGTCTACTGGAAGAAATTCCTTCCCAAATATTTCTTAGAATCAAGGCTCATCACAAGCACTGTTAACAACTCACAATGAGTTAAAAACTCAAAGGAGCTGATTCATGGATTCATGGCTCTCAGTGTAAGTGGACCAAGCTAGACAATTTTCTGGATTTTAGATCCAAAATTACTAGGGAAAATATTTCCCATAAGTAAATGACTTTAGCCAAACCCAAGATGATGAAAGAAGATACCTGCTGTCTAAATGGATATCAATAGGCATATCTGCTTCCTTTTTGTCCTGTTTTAATTGTTATTCATCTTTTTTTTTGTTCCTTCTCTTCCTTTCCTCTAATTTCACTGTGGTTGTTGCTGATTATACAAATATGTCTATTGTCCATTGTCTTTTATGTTATCCTGACCCTTTTAGAAAGATATTTAGGTGTTAAAATTAAGACAAAACTGGAAGTTTAAGTCCAAGTTCTCCTTATTCCAGTTCCTTGTAAAATTGCTGGTAATAATGCCTCAGTTTTGGGGGCATCTTGAGCTCCCTAAAAATGATGCTCTTGAAATTAAAATCCCCATCTCTATGTGTGGATACTTTTGCTAAACATTTGCTACAATTCAAAATAATAGCTTCAGAAGTTATTATTATTATTATTAATTTTGGATACTATTATTATCACCTTAGAGGTTTCACTTTCATTGCTTTCATTATTCCCTTTCTGATTTGTTGCAGTGCTTAGTCTTTAAGAGAATATTTTGGATTTTGTTTATGATTTCTTGTAAGAAGACCTTTCAGAAAATGAGAACTTTATCTTATTATGACTTTCAAAAGTCAAAATGTAAATAAATTTAATAATTTATTGAATTTTCAACCAAAATTACTACCATAACCTTCACTGGACTGAGCTTCTTTTTTTTTGATATATAAACAAGTGCCTCTGTATTATGTGAGAATGAGGTTAAAAAAAGCCCAGACTTATTGTTGGTGTTTGTTCTTCATGGAAATACTGTTTGCTAAGGAAACTTTCAGAAGATAGGAGGAAATTAAAAAAAAAAACTTAACGAACATAAACACTAAGTCTCCTGAAATTTGGTGCTACTGCAAAAGAGGTATGAAAGAGGGGAACTATTGAGGCAGAAGAATGCCATTTAGAAATGCTTTACATGACTAAGAATTTCTATTCTGATTGTGCCTCATATTCCTCAAATAATGCCAGTTAACCAACTTGGACTTTCCACTCTGATACAATATCCTTGTGAACTCCAAATGTGGGAAATGCTGGTGGTTCCAGTAGTAGCTCTTCTGAATATGGGACCTTAATACCTCATTGGTTAGTTAAGCTTCAATTATCCACCACAGAATACTGCTGATTGTCTATGCAGTTTAAGCAGGCCTGAAAAGAGGCTACACCTTGGTAGTCTGAAACTCTCATAAATGTGCAATCTTCCTTAGCATGCTGACATTATTAGACTTCCAGTCTATGCATTTACTGGTAAGTGTAATTCTCCTTGGGCTCTCTGGTATACCAAAGTTGAGAAAGTCCCCAAAATTAGATGTTTGGTACACAAACACAATGAATGAAACAATCCCTGCTCAGAAGGAGTTTGCATTCTAGCAGTGGACAAAATAATGACATATATATGTAAATACAGAATAAAGATGAAGAGAATAAATACAAACATACACAAAGAAACTAAATAAAAGATAATATGAGAGGCCATTAGCAGGGGAAGCTCAAGAAAGGCTTCATGTAGATTATACTTAATCTGTGTCTTTAAGGAAGAGAGGTATTTTATTAGATAAGAGTGATGAAAGAGTGCATTATAGACATGAGGAATGGCTAGTGCAAAAGTGTTGAGACAGGAGGTGGAGTGTTGTATTTCATGGGGCGGAGAGAAGTCAAACTGATGTTTGACTAAATTACAGAATTTAGAAGAGGAAGCAATATCCAATGAAGCTGTAAAGATAGGTTGAGGTTAGGTTGTGAAAGGCTTTAAAAACTAAACATGATTTTAAATTTGATCCAAAAGACTAAGTCTAATGAGTAAGGGAATGGCATGGTGAGGTCTTAACCTAAGGACAATTGTTTTGACAGTACGAAGTAGACTGACTGAAGTGGAGAGAGACGCGAAGACCTGGAGACTATTGGAATAAACCAGGTGAAAGGTAATGAAAGCCTGAACAATTGTAGTAGTTTTGTGAGTAGAGATGTCAGATGTGAGAGATATGAAGATAACAATAAGAAGATATAACAAGTGATTCGGTATATGAATGAAGGAGAGTTCAGATTTGAGTCTAATGCTGAGTTTATAAAACTGGAAGACTTGAAGAAGAGTTGGTTGTTCTTCATTTTCGAAGAAGACCAAAATGACATCACTATGATAAAGTTAAGTGTCAGTGTGTCTGACTGTGGCTGATCAGACCAACATGAGCTTGGAATGCTCTACCACAGGTTGGACACAGATAGTCTGTATGAGTTTTTGGGGTGGATACTCCAAATTTGCACAGTCAATGTTTACTTTGTGTTGTCTCAATTCTGCTTTGCTCATAGAGCACAGCACCCTTTCTGATGTGGGCATGTCATGCTGAGCGGTCCTGTGCCAGTGTCTCCCACGTTGCACAGTCAAATCCAAAGTTCTTGAGAGAGACCTTGAGAGTGTCCTTGTATCGCTTCTTGTGAACACCATGTGATTGCCAGCCCTATGTGAGTTCTCTGTAAAATAGTCTTTTTGGCAATCATCTGTTTTGCATTGGAACAATGTGGCCAGCCCATCAGAGTTGCACTCTCTGAAGCATAGTTTGAATGCTTGATAGTTCAGCTCAAGCAAGGAGGTCAGTGTCTGGTACCTTATCCTGCCAGGTGATCCTCAGAATCTTCCTAAGGCAGTTGGAATGGAAAACACAGGTGTTCTATCAGCCACCACCACAAAATTCATTAATTACAGAAACTTACAACAATTACAACAAATGGAGAAGTTTTGAATGCTGTGGATAAGTTCACTTACCTTGGTAGTGTACTTTTCAGGGATGTACACATTGACAATGAGGTTGATGTATACATTGCCAGAGCTAGTTCAGTGTTTGGGGAGCTCCAAACAAAAATTTGGGAGAGAAGAGGTATTAGACTGACTTCCAAACTGAAGGTCTACAGAACTGTTGTGTTGGCCTCATTGTTGTATGCCTATGAAACATGGTCAGTCTATCAGTGCCATGCCAGGAAACTAAATCTCTTCTGTTTAAACTGTCTTAGGAAGATTCTGAGGGTCACCTGGCAGGATAAGGTACCAGATACTGAAGTCCTTGCTTGAGCTGACTTGAACAATAGTGGTGCCTTCAATAGAAATAGGGAAGTCTGGAGACAGGTAGGTTTTCTGGGAAAAGAAAAAGTACATACTGAATTTGTGATTTTATTGGCACATCCAGTTTGAAATATCCAATAAGCAACTGGTGGTGTGGGACTGATGTTTTGTGAAGACCCATGGCTGGCTCTTGAGTTATTGACTTTAAGTTGATAATTAAACCCAAAGGAACTGGTAAGATCACTGAGAGAGAAGAAAAAGGGACCTAGGACAGAGCCTTGGGGGAACACCCACAATCAGGGCATGATATGAGTGATGAATCATCAAAAGAAATTGAAGAGTAGTTACAAAGGACAAAGTAATGTCAGGAAAGCCCAGGAAGGAGAGAACATACAGGAAGAAGGGATCATCAACAGTATCAAATACAACTGGTAGATTAAGAAGGATGAAGCATGAAAAAAGACCATGAGATCTAGCAATTAAGACCTCAGATTGTAGTCAGAGTTAAAACCTCTGATTGACTGAGGAAATTTCTCTGAAATCGGAATCCTGTCCCGGATATCTGTTCTAGTGACAATCAAATAAACCTCTGATTTCAAATCCACTTTTTCCTTTGCACCATTATTGTGAACTAAGCCAATACTTGGCCTAGTCCAGCAGGTTCAAGGTTTTTTGTTTGTTTAAGATGGCACTTATGAAGCATAAAATTCAATTACACTGTTTTAATAAATGAAGTTTGGAAATATAATCACAATATAAGAATAGAAAGGACAGAAAACATATCTCTTCTTTCTCAGTCACTAAATTAGGAAGTCAAGAAAGTCCCCTGAAGGTAGCTGGAGATCAGGGCCATATTTCTGATAGTCTTTTTCCTAGGTCAACCCGCCACATGGAGAATTGGGTTTGTGGTTTAGTCCTCTTTCAGTGCACTATGGTAACAATGGTAATATAGGTTGAAGTAACACTGTCTTGGACACAGTATAAAGAGGTCCCCACTGAAAAGACATTCAGACCACAGGAAATCTTTCTCTGATAGAGAATGCCAGTCAAATTCCATTTTGTTCTTTAGGCCAATCTGAGTCTGGATATATGGCTCCGTATGGATACTAGAATATATTTTTAATGCCCAAAATAAAATTAACTTAAAATATCATACATTTTGCCATATTTTTGTGGCCTACAAAGTACTTTCCCACATGACATATCCCATAATGGTATTTCATAAGGAATTTATAGGTTGTAGGATTCACCACAAAACCACAAATTGTTACATTTTAATCTTTTAAATGTATTTGTTTGGTGATGGTTGTGTCAAGGAGAAACTGAACGCTCTAGGGCAGTCCTGGGAATGTGGTTTGGTCTCAGAGTCATCTGGCAGTTCTAATGTACTCAGAGATGGGTTTCAGAGAACCAGGATAGTATCATTATATAATAAGGGCCATTACATGTTTTAGCATGCCCAGGGTTTCCCTTGTTGGTTTTGGTTGACCGTGTGGAAACTCTGGGGTTTGCTTCTGGCAATGAGATTATCCTAAAAAGAGAGCATGTGTGTACCTGTTTTCACTCAGCTCCTCCAGTCATTTGATCATCTTTCCCAATCTCATGTATGTGAAGTGGAACCTCAGACATGTTTTCATTTGCATTTATCTGGAGCATTTGGAGCATTTTTTAATGTGGTACTGGTTGCAGTTCTTTTAAAATGACTTGGTCATAATCCTTTGACTATTTATCTATTAGGAAATGGTTTTTACATATTTATGTCAATTCCTTATGTAACTTGGATAGCAAACCTTTATTAGAGAAATTTACTTCAAAGGTTTTTTTTTTTAAATCGATTAGCTGTTTCCCTTCTAATTACCACTGCATTGATTTTTGTTGGTGCAAAATCTTTTCCACTTTATGTAATCAAAAGTATCTAGTTTATCTTTTATGTTCATCTCATTCCCTTGTTTAGTCATATCTCTCCTCATGTCCATAACTGTGAAAAATATATCCTTCCCTTTCCTTCTAATTTGTTTATGATCTGAGAGACTTTTATAGAAAAGCAACATGGTGTCAAGGTAGCCTTGAAGTAAGGAAGGGTCTTGGGATTTTAGTTTATGGCAAGTGTTGAGTAATCCTTAAGTTCCTGGTCTACTGCCCTCCCATTCCTCCATCCCCAAGTCAGGGGGATGATATACTGGTATGCTTGCCTCAGCACTACAGTTGACATCATGTAACTGAGATTTTCAGTGAAGGTTGAGGAAAGGCTGGCCTTTTCTCCCTCAGCATCTTGTACACATGGAGGTTAGTGCAGGGAGATTCAACTAGTGACCCTATGCCTTGGCCCCAGGCCTTTTTCTCTTTTGTGTTTATTATTTCTTGATCTTAGGGGTATGAGTGTCTATCCCATAATTGGCATTTCTAGGTTTGGAAATATCATTGTGAGTTTGAGATGTGCAGAGGTCCTATATCTCATGTCCCAATGGTATCAAAGGAAGAATCCCTCAACAACTACTCCTGTGATCTTGGAGAATGTGGTTACCAACAAGATGCCCCAATCTAGATGTTTTTTACAAGTATACATATGTTAGGAGTTGTTTGGGCAGTGCAGAATTAACTGTTAAAGGGGTCCCAGGATCTATTTTGGCTTCTAGTATGAAAATTTGTTCGGCCAACTCTGGGTGATTCATGCTGATAATAATGAGGCTAAAAATGAACATGGAGTCAGAGGTAGGGATTGCTGCCTGCCAGATAGTGGACCAGAGCTAAAAATAATTTTTGGAGTTACCAACATAGTCTCTTCCTTAACCATAGATACCACAGAAGGAAACCCCATTGGGGAAACTGGTAAGTAAAAATGTGTAGTAATACTTATAGTACCTATCTCATATGTTAAGGGCAATGCTAGCAAATGAGGGTGAAAGCTTACCCTGATTCCCTTACTACCCTAGAGAAATGATTCAGGATAACTGAATTTGGTGGAAATTGGAGAATGCCACTTCACCCACAAATGGTCTCAAACTTTTTACCCTAACTTTTTTTCCACCAGCAGATTTTCTCTCTTTGTTCAATTCTTTTTCATTACAGGTTTTAAGTCCACTTTGGCAGACCATTTTCCATGTGCTATAATGAAGTATAATGTTATAATTCAATTTATCTTTCACTAGAGTTATTATTTTCTTAAAACATGGAAACATGGAAAAACAAAAAGAAACATGTCTTTCCTTTTCTCGAAGGATATATTCAGAGAAGACAAACCGGAGAATAGGTATAATAAGCTTAACATGGAAAAGAACAAAGGAAAAAGAAAAAATATATGTTTTTATGTGTCTATTTGGAGGCATAGAAAACAAAAAGAGTGACCTATGCTCATGTAAAGATGCTTGAAGATACACAAATGTTACTAATTAGGGAAAAAAGATGTCTGAATTAGTAAAAAACTCTTGAGTTACAGAATTTTAAAAAGAGAAGCAACTTAATTGTTCTCAGTACCTCAAAGAAGGATCATTAAATGCTGCTTTATATTAGCATGGTACTTTTATTTACAAAATACTTTTAAGGTCACAGTCTTCACAGAGTCACAGAATCTCAGAGTTGAATAAAACCTTACACCTAAGATAATATACCCCTGAACTAGAATCCTGTCTATGAGATAAGCAGATAAGCAAATCTTTGCTTGACAGCTTCTAGTCATAGGGATTATACTTTCTCTGGAGGCAGTTCATTCCACTTTTGGATAACTCTAATTCTAGGAAAAGTTTTCTTATATTAAACGTAAATTGTTGTTTTGTTGTTTGGTTGTTTCAGTTGTGTCTGACTCTTTTGACCCCATTTGGGGTTTTCTTGGCAAAGATACTGGAGTGGTTTGCCATTTCTTTTTCCAGATCATTTTATAGATGAGAAAGTGAGACAAATAGGGTTAAAGGCCAGGGTCACAACAGCTAGTATGTGTCTGAGGTCAGATTTGAACTCATAAAGTTGAGTCTTCCTGATTCCAACCCTAGTGCTCTATTCCACTGTGCCACCTTGTTGCCCTACACTTAAATGCCCTTTTGCAATCCCTGCAAGGCACATCTAATTTTGCCCTTTGGGATCAAGTAGAAGAAGTCAGGATGGTACTACAAATACTTGAAGACATCTCTCAGGTTTCCCCTAAAGTCTTATCTCCAGGCCAAACGTCCATAATTCCTTCAATCCATTTTGGTTTAGCATGGTCTCCTAAGTTTCCTTACTATTCTGGTTGCCTTCATCTAGATTTATTATACTTTTAAAATATCTTCCCTAAAATGTGGTGTCCAGACCAAAAAACTATATTCCAAACATGATCTAACGGAGTAAAGCAAGACTATCCTATCCTTGTCCTATACACTGTGCCTCTCTTAATGAAGCTGAACATTATATGAGCTATTTTCACTGCTATATCCTGTGCTTAACTCATACTGAATTTTTAGTCTATGCAAATCTTCAGGTCTTTTTTACGTGAACTTGTCTATTTAGTCTCCTGACTAAGTTGACAACCAAGTTGATTTTTTGAACCCCTAAGTTCAGATATTTTATACATATTTATTGAATTTCACCTAGCCTGTCAATATTTTGGGGGATCCTGATTCTTTTTTTCTCTGTACCAAAAGCCAAATATCTTATTTATAAAAGAAATTTATATTAAAAGATTAATAACCAAGGAAGGTATATTACTAACACTGAAAATAGCAATGCCGTAATTATATAGTAATTATTTTAAAAATAATTTATATTAATTTACTTGAAGTCCTTAGACATCTTAGATGTCCTTATTTTAAAATGTTTATTAAGGCATTGAAAATGGACACATTCACCAAACCAAAATGAATAAACATTTGTACTGGGACATGAATTTAAAATGCTGATTTCATTGGATGTACATAAGTCCGTTGGTGTGAGAGTAAGCTCGCTGTTATTGCTATTGTATTAATGCAACTTTTTATTCATTTTAACCTTAATTTCTGGCTTGCTTCTACTCTGAAATTATACTATTTTTGATCAAGCTAAGCTCTATTTACATAAACAATAGCAACCAATTAGGAAAGAACATTAGATACCAGTATTAAATGGACATGCTAAAATATATTACAAGAAGAATCTCAACTATAGAAGTAATAATTAACTCCAGGCTACTTAGAGAAGCACCTACAGTGGCAGTAGACTCAGATGGTATAAAGACTGGTTGCACTAAAAAGGGTTTTTGATGTATTTTTTTCTAAATAATTTTTATTTTATTTTTTCTCAGTTACAAATAAACAAAAAATTTTAACACTTATGTTAAAAAATTTTGAGTTTCAAATTCTCTCTCTCCCTCGCTTCTCACTGCCCTCCTTGAGAAGGCAAGAAATTTCATATGGGTTATACAAGGACAGTCATGCAAAACATTTTCATGTTAGATGTTGCAAACCAAAAAAAAAAAAAAAAAGACCAAACAAGAATAATAAATTTTATAAAAAGTAGACTTCATCCAGCATTTAGATTCCATTAGTTTTTTCTCTGAAGGTGAGTAGCATTTTCATCACAAGCCCTTTGAAATTTTCTTGGTTGATTGTCTTGCTGAGAATAGCTAAATCATTCATCATATGGTATTGCTGTTACCATGTAGAATGTTCTCCTGGTTCTACTCACTTCACTTTTCAACAGTTTATGTCTTACCAGATTTTTCTGAAAGCATCCTGCCCATTGTTTCTTATGCAGTTCAATGCATTTCATCACAATTATATGCCACCACTTATTTATTCATTCCCCAATTGATGGGCATCCCCTCCATTTTCAATTCTTTGCCACCACAAAAGAGCTGCTGTAAATATTTTTGTATGTATAGGTCCTTATCCTTTCTCTTCTATTTCTTTGGATACATATCTAGCAGTGGTATATCTTGGTCAAAGGGTATGTACAGTTTTGTAGCCCAATAGGCATAGTTCTAAATTGCTCTCAGAATGACTGGATTAGTTCACAACTCCACCAATAGTGCATTAATGTCCTTGTATTTCCACATCTCCTCCAACATTTGTCATATTCTTTCTCTGTCATGTTAGCCAATCTGATAGGTGTGAAGTGATACCTCCGAGTTGTTTTAATTTGTATTTATCTAATCAATGGTGATTTAAAGCATTTTTTCATAGGACTATAGATAGTTTTGGTTTCTTCATCTGCAAATTGCTTGTTCATCTTCTTTGACCATGTATCAGTTGTGGAATGAGTTACATTCTTATAAATTTGACTCAGTTCTCTATATATTTGAGAAATGAAGCCTTTATCAAAGAAACTTGGTGTAAAAAAATTTTTTTTTGCAGTTCCCTGCTTTCCTTCTTTTTTTTTTTGAATTGATCAAAAGGGGAGTTCATTTTTCAGTGATACAATTATATTATTGTCTGAGTATAATTTTTTCCCCCAAATTATCAGCATTTCTTGTACACGATTTCCCAAAAATAATGATGAAAATTTAGAAATCTAAAAATAATATAAACAATATACATTTTTCAAATGCAACACAAAACATTTTTGCCAATCAACATCGATCTGATTGGGTGCATTTCTGAATCATCTTACATAGAAAATCACTTCATGGGATCCTGATTCTATCATACATTGTGCCAACTCTCCTTCATAGTGTAATTTCCATCTATACTTTTGTCCAAGTCATTGATAAATAAGATTAAATAGCTTAGCACCAAGAAGAGATCTCTGGGGTCCTTCATTCTAGTTGACACTGAATCAGGAATAACTCCAATTTCTATAGTGCTGTGAGATTTGCAAAGTACTTCACATATATTGCCACTTGGTCCAAAAGGAGATGTTATTCTGGAATGACCTGTACTTAACGAAGCGGTACTCATTTTGAGGGATCATTACTTCCTGTTCTAGATGTTCACTAAGTATTGATGTCAAATTTCCTATTCTCTAATTTTCAGGCTCCACTTTATTTTTTTTGAAAATTAGGACCCTTGTTTCTTCTCCAATCCTGTGGAGCCACAGTATTACAGAATAACAGAATTTTAGCCTAACCACAACCTAAAAGAATTCCCAATCAAACATAACTGACAAATAGTCATTCAGCCTTTCCTTGAAAATGAGGGCCCGACCACTGTGGTGGCCTGAGGTAGCCTATTATACTTTGGAGACTACTGTAATTATCAGGAAGTTTTCTTTATATCAAGCCTCAGTTTGCTGGTTAATAACTTTCACTCATTGCTCCTGGTTTGGTGTTAATTTATATTTTCCAGAAACATTGCACCCAGAGTATGTAGGAGTCCCTGAACATGTCAAGGACAAAGCTCCCTCTGAGCTGACATAATTTGTTGTTTGCACCCCGAACTGAACTCCCTATGTGTCCTTAGGAGTTCACAGTTGCCAGTCAGTCTGCTGACTGAGACACTTTCTGCAGCTAGGACCCTTGGAGATTAACAGCCTCCATATCTTCATAGTCTAGCAGTACCTAAGGGAGAAGAATGCTACTTTTGCAGTTTTCCTGATTCCTGATTTCTTCTCCCCTTCTGGAGGGGATTAGGAAGACATTCTATCAAAGAAAAAGCATATTCAAAACAGAATAAAGTAAAAGACATTCAATTCCATGGTATAGCGGCATTCAAGTGAGAAACAAGAAGTTAATGTTTTAAGCTAGTTAGGAAGAAGAACGGCATGAATTTTCAGTCCCTTTTCTATTTTTATTGGTCAATCAATGCCTATTTCTAGGTACTACAAAAGGAACACATGTCTCAGAAGAAAAAGCTTAGAGTGGAAAGGATGGCATTATCTTAGGACTTGTTTTATTTCATTGGATTCAATGCATTGCCATAGCTAGAGACAGACGTTTCTTGCCTTTGGCGGTACAGTTAAGATTGGATATTATGCTTTGGATGCATTGAGTTTGAGATGCAGTTTGATATCCTCAATAGGTTTTTGATGATATGGTATTGAAGCTTAGGGGAGAGACTAGGGCTGGATAGAAAGATATGGGAGCCATCAGTACAGATCAGAGGTTCCCAAACTTATTTGGCCTACCACCCCCCTTTTTAAAAAAATTACTCCATGTCCCCAATGGAAATTGCCTTTGTTTAACCCTTTAACACTTTTTTTTTGAAATATGAGTCATTTCAAAAAAATTATTTTTTAAAAAATGATGCATCTTAAATTGAATAATTTATTGTTAATTTGTGGGTTTTCTTCCTGCATTGAAATTTTGATGATGCAATATTTTGTCATATAACTGTGTAGTATAGTATAGTATAGTATAGTATTGTATTGTATAGTATACATATATTCGTACCAATACGTGCTGGACTTCCCTACAATGCATGACATGCTCATCTGCCAACACTTGCTTGTTAAGACCTGTAGGTGGACTTGACTACTGATTGGTTACAACTTGCATTCTGTGTGTTTATTTGGAAAATAATGTATCACTACAACTTTAACTGTTACACAACAGATAAAACATATATGAACAGTTTTTCAAAATTTTCTTCTCTTCTTTCCTTATTCTTTCACTACCCCCTTGTTTTTATTCAGCACCCCCCAATGCATCCAAGGCTACTACCATACCCTTATTGTTCCAGTGACCCCCAGGAGGTAGCATCATCCACTTTGGGAACCTCTGGACTATAAATGCTGCTTCACATTTATACTTCCCATATTTAAGAAGAAAAAAATTAAAACAACAAAAAAAATAATGCCCTTTCCCTTGAATCATCTTTCCTTACCCCAGTTACTGCAAACAAGTTACAGCATAGCCTTTTCATGAATCACAAAATCAATGATTGCAAATGGAATAACCTTGGATAGTTACAACTATATAAATGACTTTCCATTAACCATCTCAAAGGCTAAAGGCTTATAATCAAATCAGAGCAGATGAAAATTAAAATCTAATAAAACTTACCTTTATATGATTAGGTATCTAAATTTGATTCTAATATTGTTGGGTTACAAGGGCCTTAAAAGGCATACAAAGAATAAAAATTACAAAGTTTGAAGGAAAGAAAGCAACGTATTCTTCCAATAGATATGAGTTAGACTTCATTTGGATTCTATAGTCTGACAAAATTAGACTATAGAAACAAATTTGTGTCAACCAGATTTCAATTTTGTTTCTTAAGACAAAAGCTAATACTCTCTGGAGGCTTGGAAAGAGGTGTGTACGTATGTTTGTTTATTTAGAAACAGTAAGGTATTGAGTCAGACACAGTTGATGTAGTAATATTGATTCTAACTAACTGCATGAAAAGTGAGCTTTGCTACTGTATAGGGCTGTCAATCTTTTCCCTGAGCACCACTAATAGTAGATTCACTTAGTATTGACCCTGCTCTTAAAATCAACATTAAATTATATTCCATCGCAGTACTGGAAAGTTTGAGAGCACAGATCCATTGCCCAACATTGATAGATCAAGAGCCCAATCTTTTTGGTTCCACTTCCAAAATTTTCCTCATATTCAAACCCTGATTTTTTTTGTCACTGCCAGTACACTAATATAAGTTTTCTGTACTATTCATTCAGATTATTGCAATTATCTTCTAACCAGTGCTCTGGGTTACCATCTTTACTCCCTCTAATGCATAATTTTATATATTGTCACCAGACTGATATTTTTAAACCCCAAAATTTGATGTTATTGCTTATCCACTCAAAATCTTTTAATGACTTCCTGTGTTCTACCAGATGAAGTTTAAACATTTCAACCCTCTACAAGGCTCTCTACAATTTAGCTCCACACTGTTTTTTTAGCTTTATCTGAGGCCTCTCCCTTCTAGAGTCCAACTAAACTTGATTACGTTGTTACTTGTATCAGTCTCTTAATCTTTCACTTTGATGACTTTGCTGATAGAGTTCACTACTACTGTTAATATCCTCCCTTTTGAAAGTGCTTTTTACTTACTGAAGTCTAGTTATCTTTCAAGACCCAGCTCACATGTTACTTCCTCTTTTAAGTTTTCTTCTATTCTCCAGTCAAGAGTTATATTTCCCTCCTCAGACTTCACATAGCATTCTATTTAAACTTCTCCTTTTCACATATACTATCTTGAATATGTGTATATTTGAATATGTGTATAATATATAATATGGGAATATTTGTATATTTACTGCATTCCCTTACTAGAATGTAAGCTTAATAAAGGCAGAACGTTATTTATCTTTGCATCTTCTTCAAGGTCCTGTATTAATTTATAATTTTTCACCTGTGCAAAATGCAACCCTTCAACCACCTCAATCCTGCACAATTCTTGTCCAGGTTTTTCTAAGAATCTTCGATAGAGGATGCTTGATAGTTCCTTTGAGTACCAGTGTAATAGTGGGGTTGCCCATATATTTTCCTTCAGATGTATTTGATGATATAATTTGCATTATTTCTCAAATGGAAGTTATCAGTAATATACTGCAGCCTAATTACATGCAACATGTATCTTTCCCCTGTCTTTTGGGTCATCTGCAATTTTGACTTCTGAGATCATGCAAAATATGCAAATATGTTGTGTCAGTGGAAGAAGATTGGTTTTAAAATGGTTGGCCTTTGGGCAACAAACATCTGCTTTTAAAAATAATATTTTATCTTTTCCATAATTATATGTTAAAACAATTTTTAACATTTGGTCAATTTTTTTTTATTTTGAGTTACAAATTCTATTTCTCCCTTCCCTCTCCTCTTCCCTGGTAAGCAATCTGATACAGGTTATATATGTGCAATCATGAAAAATGTTTGCATATTAGTCATTTTGTCAAAGAAGACTTACTTGAAGAGCAACAACAAAAAAGAATGAAAGAAACAAATTAAAAGACAGTATGCTTCAATATATATTCAGATAATATCAGCTCTTTCTCTGGAGGTAGATAGAATGTTTCATAACAAGTCCTTTGGGATTTTCTTGTATTACTGTATTGTTGAAATAGCTGTCATTCACAGTTCTTCCTCACACAATGTTACTGTTACTATGTACAATGTTCTCCTGGTTCTGCTCACTTCACTTTGCATCAGTTCATGTAAATCTTTCCAGGTTTTTCTGAAATCATTCGGCTTGTCATTTCTTATAGCACAATAATTTTCTATCACACGCATACCCTACAATTTGTTTATCCATTTCATAATTGATGAACATTCACTCAATTTCCTATTCTTAGTCACCACAAAAGAGCTGCTACAAATATTTATGTACAAGTAGGTCCTTTTCTTTTTTTATTAATCACTTTGGTATGTAGACCTACCAGTGGTATTGCTAGATCAAAGGGCATACACAGTATTATAGCCCTTTGAGCATAGTTCCAAATTACTCTTTAGAATGGTTGGATCAGTTTACAACTCCACCAATAGAGAGTGCATTAGTGTTCCAGTTTTCGCACATCTCTCCCAAAATTTATCATTTGCCTTTTCTCTCATATTAGTTAACCTGATAGGTGAGAAGTGGTACTTCCAACTTGTTTGAATTTGCATTTCTCTAATGAAAGTGATTTAGAGAATTTTTTTTCATATAACTACAGATAGCTTTGATTTCTTTATCTGAAAACTGCCTGTTCATATCCTTTGACCATTTATCAATTGGGGAATGACTTATATTCTTACAAATTTGACTTAGTTCTTTATATATTTAAGAAATGTGGGCTTTATCAGAGATACTTGCTATAAAAATTTCCCCCCAGTTTTCTACTTTCCTTCTAACTTTGCATTAGTTTTGTTTGTGCAAAAACTTTTTACTTTGATATAACCAAAATTATCTATTTTACATTTCATAATGCTTTCCATATCTTGTTTGGTTATAAATTCTTCCCTTATCCATAGATTTGACAGTAAACTATTCCATGTTCTCCCAATTAGCTTATGGTATTGCCCTTTATTTCTAAATCATGTATCCATTTTGACCTTATCTTGGTATGCAATGTGAGATATTGGTCTATACCTAGTTTCTGCCATGTTGCTATTCAGTTTTCCCAGCAGTTTTTGTCATATAATGAGTTTTTGTCCTAAAATCTTGGATCTTTGGGTTTATCATATACTAGATTTCTATGGTCATTTACTACAATGAATTGTGCACCTAATCTATTCCACAGATCCACCGCTCCATTTCTTATCCAGTATAAAATTGTTTTGATAATTACTGCTTTAGTGTGAAATCTGGTATGGCCAGACAACTTTCCTCCATGTTTATTTTCACAGATTATCTTGATATTCTTGGCCTTTTGTTCTTCCAAATAAACTTTATTATTTTTTCTAGCCTATAAAATAATTTTTTGTAGCTTTATTGGGATGGCACTGAATAAATAGATTAATTTAGGTAGAATTGTCATTTTTATTACATTGGCTCCACCTATCTATGATCAATTAATATTTTTCCAGTTGCTTAGATCTGACTTTATTTGTGTGCAAAGTATTTTGTAATTATGTTCACATAGTTCGTGGGTTTATCTTGGCAGGTAGACTCCAAGTATTTTATAATTTCTACAGTTAATTTAAGTGGAATTTCTCTTTCTATCTCTTGTGGCTGAGATTTGTTGGTTATATACACATATGTGTGTATACACACACATATATATATACATATTTATGCTGAAATTAATATTTCATTCTCTTTTAAATCATATCCTTTTGCCTTGCATATTTAATTTTGATCAGAGATATGAGATCTATAATTGAATAGATTCTAGACACCTAAAGACACCTAGACACCTAAAGACAATTACTTTACAAACATTTATTAAGCACAAGCTATGTGCCCTGCACTCTGACAGTTTCTGTGAAGATTAAAAATGTAGACTATGTATTCTTTGTCCTTCAGAGATCACAATCAACTTGGTAGCACACATGTGAAGTAGATCACAATTCTCAAAGAATACTGCAGGAATTCAGAGCAAATAAAAGACTACTACAGAGTAGGGGGGAGGATTCATGAAGGAACACAGTCAGGAATTGGGCTATGAAATAGAAAATTTAAATTGGTAGAAAAGAAAAGGAAGGAAAGAAAACAAGATTTTGATGTAGAACAGCATTAAAGATGAGGAGAAGGCATAATTAAAAACAAAAAAAATAATAAATATACTAATTGATTCAATTTGCTGCTTTGGGATATCTGTACTTGGCATGGATTACATGTAGGTAGTTTATATCTCTTCTTGGATCCTCAAGTAAGAATATGCTGTAGCTCTTTTGAGATGGTAAGTGAGTTGATGGGGGAAGGATGGATTGATCAAGTGAAGAAGAAATTCCGAGCTTTCTCCAAGAGAGAGTCAGGGCAGAGGAAGCAAGAGAGTCTTCTGCCACTTCCTTCAAGTACATTGTTTTGTACATTCTTAATTGCAGTTACTTTCTACCAAGCAATACATATTACTCTTGTTTAATTAAAAAAAAAAACCTAGCAGAAGACATTAAACAGTTGTAATTACATAAATGTCCCATTATTTCACTGTTTGAATGACTAAATCCTTTGCATTGATTATGTAGGTTAATGATAATTAAAATCAAATGACCTCCAGGCTAATTTGATTTTGCAATGATGAATCTAAGCTTTCAGGTTTTACATTACCTGACATCATAATTGAGCCAGGGACAAAACTTCATGGAAGGAGTGAGAAGTGAAAATGAGAATTTGAATGTGGTAGATATATACTAGGCATCAGGATGTCAGCAAATATACTAGACTATTAAAAAATAAAAACATATTGACTTTCCCAATGTCACATTAACTGGTTAGTGGCAGAGTCAAATTTAGACTGAAAAAGGAGAGAGAAAAAATGTTTTCTCCTTCCAATTATCTAGATGTCACAGTTATAATTTAGGAAGAAACACTTTGAAATTCACAGGAGACAAAGATCAAAAAGAAGAGGTACTAATAAAACTCATAGCACCAGATATATATGCACAAATATATGAAATATGACAAAAAAGCAAAATAAAGAAGAAATCCTTACCAAAGAAAGCAAATTTAACCTCACAGATATGACTAATGTTGTTCTTCGTCCTTCCTTTTCAAAGAGGACTAATGATATCACAGTTGTCTCGACTTGCATGTAAATTGGATTTAAGTGAGGCAGAATTGCCCAAAGTCATCAGCCTCAATCTTTTCCTGAGTCAATGAAGTCCAGTGGCAGGACAAAAGTCAAGATGACTGGTGATGGCCCAGGGTGCAGTGGATGACCTTGATGTCTTCAGTGACTGACTAAGCTCTACAAACACTACAGCTGCCTTCATGGCCTTTGGAACAAATTGTTCTCATCTGCCCATTCCACTGGGAAAGGCCTTCACAAGCTTGAGGTAGATGTCCCCCTAAATCACTGACAGGTTTGAGACCTGTTGGTTGCCCATGAGGGTGTGGCTGCTGTACATGCTACAGTTGCTTGGAGCTACAGGTGAGAGCTGGGGGACAGATGGACACCAAAGGTGGATAAGCAGCTCTGAAAAGGGCTCGACAAGTCCTCACACCAAAAGTGCTAGTCCTTCCTGAACACTCCATACACCATAATGAACAATATAATATGCCACTGGCCAATAAAGGCTCAGCCCTTTGTGCTTAAATAATATGCTATGCCTCCTACTAAACCACTTGGAGAATTGGTGGGCCTACCTCTGGTCTGGAAATTCATGAGGGAGGGCCTCTTTCACTGATTCAGAGCATACACAGAGAGCCTATGACTAGGTGGTTAAAAATTACCTTTTAGGTGGCTACTAAGCCAGAATTGAGTAAGAAGGTTCAAATGAACAGAAGGAAAGGCTCACTTCCTGGGTAATTCTGTGTGCCTGTGGAATGGGGTAAGGGAGCATCAGCAGTAGTGATTATAGTGACTAACAATTCCCCACATGGAACGTAATGTGGGTATGAATTCAGGAAACCTATGTTTCTTCTGTCCCACTTGTTTTTACTCTTTCTTGATCTTAGGTGAATGAGTATTAGAGACAGAAAAATCATGTTATGACTTTGTAAACTCCAAAAGTTTGGAAAAGGTAACAGAAGTCTGGAAATTTCCCAAGGGACCAAATGAGATTGTAGAGAGGAGAGTGTTCTCCTAGTTTGTGAGGTTGTTGTACTTTGTTTTTTGTTCTATCTTCTTTGTAAATATCCCTTCATAAAAGCTAATTGATATTAACTGAGAAAATGTTTGTAAAGTGCTTAGAACAGTGCCTGGCACATCTCTCTCTCTCTCTCTCTCTCTCTCTCTCTCTCTCTCTCTCTCTCTCTCTCTCTCTCTCTCTCTGTATTTCTCTTTCTCTCTTGCTATCACTACCCATTAATTTATACCTCCCCTCCTCAAATAGGATCCCTCCTTTAGTTGCCGATTCAAGTTTTTCTATTCTTTAAGTTATCTCTGCTGTGTGAGCTATAAATTCTGCTCTCAAAATTCTCACTTATTTTTTTAATCCACTAAGTTACAATGTGTTGTGGATCCATGTTCTCCTCAAATTTCACAGGGTTCTCTGCTTTATCAAGTATTGAGTTGTTTTCCTTTGTTTTTCAGTATTTATAGATGGAGACGCAAACTCATTTACTAGATCTGGAGGCCATATTTCCTTTTGCTGCTAATGTTTTCCCTCTTGATAAATTGCTTACATTCAAGGTCTTTGTATTTTCTTCTTCCTTAGATGTTTGGTAATTTCAGTCCCCTTCCCCCCTTTATTTTCTCACTTTCTGACTCTCTTCCTGTGCTAACTGTTGAATCTAAAAGTCTCTTGGCCTCCTCCCATCCTTGACAATTCACAGTTCACCAGTCTAGCTCTTTACTCCAAGCAACTATTGAGAACTTTCTCCAACTAGATGCTAGGTTCTTTCCCTCAGGCTTAATGGAGTGCCTAGAACAGCCCTGCACAGTTCCCAGTATCTTGTTCTAGTGTGCTGTCTTGGGCCCTCTATTCCTCATTTCTCTAGCTTGGAAGTTCAGAGTACTGCCACATTAGTGATATCTCAGCAGGGGTTGATTTCTGTCATTTGGAGTTTGGATCTCTGAAGCTTGGGAGAGGGGAGAGTGTTGAAGTATGAGCTTGAGTACAGACATGTGTCTTTCCTTATTCCCTCTGTTCTTCCACTCTCCTGTAAAGATTTTTTGTGGAACAAAATATAGCCACAAGTATTGGCCACCAAGACCCTAGCAAAGCCTGGAGCTTTCCTCTCACTAGAGAGGGGAAGAGGACACTGGGGTGTGGGGCTAGGTTTTGTTGCCTAACCTGTGAGTTGGGTCCTTGGGTCAGTTACTGACAGGTGCGTGGTAGGTGTGTGGTAGGTGTGCTGAATGAGTTCAAGGTAGGTGTTAGTTCATAGTTGCTTTTTTTAAAATCTTCTTTTGGTTTCCTGGTGTCCTAGACCAGTGGTATCAAACTCAAATAGAAACAACTGGCTGCATATTGACGTAGATAACAACAAATTAACATTATCTATGTTGCATTGTATTTTTATTTATTTCATTAAAAATTTCCAAAGTACATTTTAATCTGGTTGTGCTACACTTGGGAGTGGGTTATTTTTGAGTTTGACACATCTGTCTTAGACCATAGAGACAGCTGAATTCTCTTTATCTTTGGCATGTAATTTCTGCTTCAGAGAGATTTGAAAGGTCATGAGGATCAGAAAAAATGTCTATTCATCCATCTAGGTGGTCAATTACATTCATTAATTTTGTTTATACAGAAACTTTCAGTTTCATATAATCAGAATTATCCTTTTATCTATTGTAATAGCTTCTATCTTCTTTTTGATTAGGTATATCCCTCATACACATATTTGTGAAATGTAAATAATTTGCTTTTTTCTAATTTTTTAATGGTGTGATCTTTAATATTAAGATCACATTTCCATTTTGAACTTATTGTGGAATACTGGGTAAATTTTTGGACAGATTTCTTTCCAGTTTTTTCCCAGCATTAAAAAATATTCAAATAGGGAGTTCTTCCCTAAGTAATTTATGACTTCCAGTTTAATCAAACATGAAGTTTTTTAGTTCTTTTGTTTCTGATTCTTCCTTGTCTAGTCTGTTCCATTAATCAACTTTTCTACTTTTAACCAATACCAAGTGATTTTGCTGATTGATACTTTACAAGATAGTTTGAAATTTGGAAATACTGCTTCCCTTTTGTGCTTACATTTTTTTTTTTGCGTGTGTGTGATTTCCCCTGATATTCCATTAAGTTTGGCAGTATTATCATTTTTATTATGTTGAGATGGCCCAGCCACAAGAATGGAATGTTCTTCCACATATTTAAACTATCCTTTACTTTTTTTAAGGAGTGCTTTGTAAATGAATCTATACAGGCATCTCATGTGTTTTTGTAGACTGATCCCTAAGTATACTATTTATTTGTTTATTATTTGTCTTGGAATTCACCGTAACATTATTGTCTCTTGTATTTTGGTATTATATACATGTGCTGTTGATTTTTAAGGGCTTGTTTTTTAGTCTACAACTTCACCAAAGTTATTAATTGTCACAGTGTCTTTGCTGATTCTCCAAGCTTTTCTGTCATGTCATCATGTCATGTCATTCATGTCATCAACAAATAGGTGTAAATTTATCTCCTCTTTCTCTATATTTGTATCTTTAATTTCCTTATCTTGTATTATTGTCGTTACTAACATTTCTAGAATCATATCACTTAATAACGAGGAGAGTGGGCATTCTTACTTCATTCCTGTATATTTCAGAAAAATTTTGAGTGTACTACCATTACATATAAAGCTTGTTTCTGGTTTATATAGCTACTTTTCATGGTATTATAAAAGGTCGCATTATGCTTATACTTTTTGGTGTTTTTAGCATAGGCGAATGTTATACTCAGTCAAAAAATTTTTTTGGTATCTACTAGAATAATTATGTGGTTTGAGATTTTTAAAAACATGATTATTTTTGTTAATTATTTTCCTAATGTTGAATCATTCTTGCATCTACTTTATAAATCCAATTTGGTCATAATGAATGATTTCTTGACCGAATCCCTCTAGTCTATTTGACAGGATTTTATTTTAAATGTTTGATTTGGTATTCATTAACTGTATTATTCCATAGTTCTGTGTTTTATTCTTACCTGTTTTGGGTATCTGGACTATATTTGTTTCATAAAATGAATCTTATAGAGTACTTGTTTTATCAATTTTTGAGAACAATTTATATAATATTACTACTAATTGTTCTCCAAAAGTTTGGTAGAATTGGCCTATAAATCCATCAGCATGAGAAGTGTTTTACTTTGGTAGTTCCTTTAGAGCTACTTCTACTTCATTTTTTGAGATTAGCTCTTTTAAGATCTCTATTTGGTCTTCTGTAAGTGTGGATATTTTTGCAGGTATTCCTCTACTTCTTTTGTGTTCGTGGTTTTGTTACCATACAATAATGTATGATAGATTCTGATAACTTCTTTTTTTCTTCTGATTTTATTGTAATTTCATCTTGTTAATTTGTTATTTTATTCAACATATTCATTTATGTATCTGTATATATGTACAATATATTATACATGCATATATTATACATTAATATATAGTATATAGAATATGTGTGTATATATTATATACCATATATTATACATTAGTATATATTATATATACATTTTATATATAGTATATATGAACATATACATACATGTTGTATGTATCTTGGTGGTATATATCTTGTTCATATATAGTTGCTTACATGTTGTGTCTCCCATTAAATTGCGAGCACCTTGTATTTTGCTTTTCTTTGTATCACCAGTGTATAGCATAATGGTTGATATATAGATGCTTAATAAATGACTTCATTTAGTTTTCTATCCTCTTTAATCAGTTTGGCTAAAGATTGATCAGTTTCACTATTCTTTTCAAAGAACCCCCTTATAGTTTTATCATTTCAATAATATTTTTGATTTCTCTTTTATTTTATTTTTTCCCTTTTTTATTCCATTTTTTTCTTTTGTTATTTCTAATTTTTAAAAATGCCTATTCAGTTTGTTAATATCTTTTCCTATTTTCTATTTTGTTAATACTTTTTTATGGATATGTTTCTTCCTGAGGCCTATTATAGTTATATAACAGATATTTTGGCATGTTGTTCCTCTTTATAATTACCTTATTGTTCCTATGATTTGTTCTTTGACTTAAGATTTCATTGTTGTCTCCATTTGGGCTGGTCTTTTGTTAGTCCTCTCTGAATTGATTATTTTTTATTGGATTATGATCAGTAAGGGATGTTTATTATCTCTGCTTTTGTATATTTATCGTTAATATCTTGATACCCCAAAACACGGTCCATTTGTCTGTGTGCTGTTGAGAGACGTGTATTATTTAGCAGGCTCATTTACAAAATACTATGTCTTTTAGCTCTAGTTTCTCTAGAAATTTATTCAATTCTATATTTTCCCTTTTGTTTATCTTTCTGGTAGATTTGTTCAAAACAGAATGATAGACATTAAAGTCTCTTATAATTATATCACTACTATGTTAATTTTCCTTCTATGCATCTCTATGTCATAGTATTTGAAGCATATACATTTAATATTAGTGTTGGGTTAATGCAACCAAGATTAGAAGGAAGGGAAAAAGCTGGGAAAGATTTTTTATAAGAAGAGTCTCTGAGGAAGGCCTCATTTCTCAAATACATAGAGAGTTGAATCAAATTTATAGGAATACAAGTCATTCCCTAGGTGATAAATTGTCAAAGGATAGGAACCATCAGTTTTCAGATAAGGAAATCAAAGCTATCTATAGTCATATAAAAATACTCTATATCACTAGTGATTAGTGAAATGCATTTTAAAACAACTCTGAGGTATTACCTGATGTTTATCAGATTGGTAATATGACAAAAAAGAAAAATGATAAATATTGGAGAGGATGTAGGAAAACTGGGACTTTTAAGCACTGTTGGTGGAGTTGTGAACTGATCCAACCATTCTGGAGAGCCATTTGAAACTATTCCCAAAGGGCTATAAAACTGTGCATAATCTGTATCCAAAAGAGATTTTTTTAAAAAAAAAAAAGGGAAAAGGATCTATTTGTACAAAAATATTTATAACAGCTCTTTTTGTGATGGTAAAGAATTGGAAATTGAGGGAATGCCTATCAATTGGACAGTGGCTGAACAATTTGTGGTATATGATTGTAATGGAATACTACAGTGCTATAAGAAATGACAAGCACGATGATTTAAAAAAACACCTGGAAAAACTTACATGAACTCACGCAAAATTAAATGAGCAGAACCAGGAGAACACTGTACACAGTAACAGCAATAATGTACAATGATCAACAGTGAATGACTTGACTATTCTCAACAATGCAGTGATTCAAGGCAGTTCTGAAGGATTTATGATGCAAAATGCTATCCATCTCCCAGAGAAAGAACTGATGGACTTTGAATGCAGATCAAAGCATACTATTTTTCACTTTATTTTTTTCATGGTTTTTTCCGCCGTTTTGGTCTGTGTCTTTTCTCATAACACACCTAATATGGAAACATATTTTGCATGATTGCACATGTATGATCTATATCAAATTGCTTACTGTCTCAGGGAAGGGAGTGGAAGGGAAAGGAGGGAGGAAAAAAATTTGGAACTAAAACTTTCTTTTAAATGAATGTTTTTAAATTGTCTTTACATGCAATTGGGAAAAAATAATATTCTATTTTTAAAAAATCAGTGTTGGTTTGTTGTCTACGTTTTCTTTCAGCATAGTGTATTTCCTTAGTTTGTCTTTTCTAATGTAAATATTTGATTTTTCTTTGTCTAATAGGATTTATTGCAATTTTTACTTTTTTTGGATTCACTTGATGTATAGCAAATTTTGTTCCAACCTCTAATTTTTATTCTGTGTATGTCTTTGCCTTTTGAGTGTGTTTATTGTATAAATTATAAAGTTTTGATTTCTTATCTATTACTCTTTTACTTTATTGGATTGCTTAATCCATTCACATTTAAAGTTATGAGTTTGCTTTATATCCTCCATTTGTCTTTATTTTTTTTCTGAGTTAAGATTTTCTTGCTCTTCTTCTGTAAAGATAGTATCTTTTTAAAGTTACATTTGCTTAAGCTATTTTAAGATAACCCACTTCCCACAAACTTTCTTCCTCTCACCCTCAAGCCCTTCCCCTCCCATTTGTCATTCCTTTACATAGTTTTGAAGTTTTGCTTAATTTACTAATTCCTTTTTGTCTAATTATATAATTTACCCCCTTTTTTCTCTCTTTCAATTAAATAGTTAACTAAAATCCCCTTTCCTCTCCTCACCTTCAACTTCTTTGGGTTTTTTTTTTTTTGCATTTTTCTGTGCCTTTTTCTAAAAATGAACCATTTTCCTCATTTTCTTCATTAATTCTTTTCCCTTTCTTTCAATTTTAGATTTTTATTCCTTGATTCATAGCACTTGCCTTTATTCCTTCTTTAGCCTGTGCATTCTTCATGGAATTAAAGCTTCTAAGGTACCTATTTTGAGTTCCCTCTCCTAAATAGTTTCTACATGATTACCTTGTAGGAAGAACAAATATTGATGGAAATTTCCATAATGGAAGATTTTTTTTGTGTGTCATAAAATTACATGGTTCTCTACTAATGCCCTCCCTATTGTCATTTCCTTTCCCATTTGCCATGAAATTGTTTCTCTGCATCCCCAGCCCTTCTGGAGGTAAATTGTCCCCAGGAACTCTGATTCCCTTTCTCCTGAGGCAGAATGCCATCCAGGAAGGCACAACACTTCCTCAGGGGCAGTGGTATCTCTAAGCACTAAATCCCAGCAGATTAGAAACATGATAAAGTTTCCTTCTGTGATTATGGAACTCTTTCCCTCATGAGAGTGATCTTCAGTGAGACCTCCTCTTACCACTATATCTCTATTTCCCTCTTTTCCTCTGTTTTCAGTCCTTCCTTTTGATACCCTTGATCCTCAACCCTTCTTCCTGGGAGAAGTTATTTTCCCTTTATTAGTTACCATTTCTATTTTCTTCCTCTCCTTTCACCTTTTATGTGCTTTCCCATTCTGCAGTTTAGTTGCACACACACACACACACACACACACACACACACACACACACACACACACACTGTGAAGGCAGGGGTAGGGGTGGGAAGGAGTTGTGAGGTTTTGTCTCTGGTGTTTCATGCCCAAGTTCCCTCATCACTTCTATTTGACTTCTGCTTTCACCTTTGTCTCCCTCTGTACTTTTAGAAAGAAGTCTCTTAGTGGTCCCATGTTTTTATTTTGCCATTACTGTTCTTTTGAACTCCACAGATGTCTTTCTGAGTCAGCCAGGTGGCCCAGTAGAAAGAGCACCAGGCTCAGTGAGGAAGATCTGAATTCAAATTCAGCCTCAGACACATACTGTGTGACCCTGGACAAGACATTTAATCTCTGTTTGCCTCACTTTCTTTATTGGTAAAATGGGGATAAAAATAGCACTTATTTTCCAGGGTTGCTGTGAGGACGAAATAAGATAACAATTTTAAAGTGCTTAGCAGAGTGCTTGGCACACAGTGAGCACTATATAACCGTAAGCTAATACTATTGTGTTTTTTTTTCTAGCCCTCCCTTTTTTCCTGGGATATTTTCCTTGTGCCTTCCTTGGTTGGTGCATTTGTCACCTTAGGTTTAGCTTCTCTGTAAATCCATGTATTTAGCTTCTCTTTGTTTCATCACATTTTTCTTAGAGGCCAGTGATTCTTTGACTCTTTTTTCATATGTATAATTTTTCTGAATTTAGAAATAAAACTGAATAGTGGATCAGGCCCCTGAATAGAGCTGGATTCATCAATTGTGTAATAATTATTAAAGCAGCCAGTGCAACACCAATTTTTGGAGATTCCCCTCTTGAGCAGAAGAAATACTTATGTTAAGTAGAGTCTAAGCACTCTTTCAGTTTGCACACCGGGAGTTTATGATTTTCTTCAGAGTAGAGCATAATTACTTTTAAATTCTTTGTTGATCTGTTAAAAGTTTGAGATATTTTTTTCCCCTTTTTAACTTCAGCTTAATAGCACCTGCACTAGCCACCTCCCACTATGTGTCTAAGACTAATTATGAAAGACTATCTAGTGAAGCCCTCCCATAAATAGTTAACTCTTCACTGTTTCTAATGCCAACGAAGTCTTCAATGTGTGCCAAAGTCAAGTAATCCAAAAGACCTGTTATAGTCAATGAACTCAGGTACGTGTTCCCTGGCCAACCAGAGCTCCCCAAAAGCCAAGATCAGTTTGGAGGCAATAATTATCTAGTTTCAAGATGCACCTTGTTGAAGGATCACTCTGCCAAAAATTCTCTGCAGTTGTGGATTCATTGCTGCCTGCCCTCTACAAACATGGCTGCAGTTAAGACGTAAAGATCAATCACAGACCTGGGAAGAAGACTGGAAGCAGTTATTTTTCAGCATCCTTCTCCCATCATCCTGGGGCCTGAATGGCTGCTTTACGTCTTCTAATAAACCCCATTTAAACACATAAGTTATGTGTTAGGTTCTTCCACTTCATAGTTGAGACATTTGTTGGTGAGTGTTGAGGAATGAGCAAACAAGACTCTTTCACCCTTGAAATGATACAACCCCAGGACAGTCAACACAAGGAAAAGCAATGGCTGAGGAGATGGACAGTAGTGGCAGGAATGGGAGTTCGTTTAGTATGTGAGAGAGTGGTAATTGCTTAGAAGTCCTGAAGCTGTGTGAGTCTGGAGTAGCCTGAGTGAGTCTGTGTAGAGTAGTAAGAGAATGAGTGTTCGGAGGTTTGGAGCTTCAGTCTTTGTAGGGGAGTACTCAGGTGAGCAGCACATCTGGCACACAGTGAAGGACTCAGGGTGGGAGCTACTTAGACCTCACCCCATTCGACGCCTTACACAGTGAATGCCAAAAGTAAGTGGTCGTGATGAGAAAAATAGGTCAGATTCTATATCTGAATAGCAAGTTTCTGAGTTCCCAGAAATCTCTGCAAGGAAAGAGCTTGTGCTGTGTAAGGAGTAGGATGGGGTAAGGGATAGTGGTGGTGGTGGAGACCTAGCTCTAAGGCAGTGAATAGTAACACATGATTACGAGGAAGAGGTTACACTGTAGGGTAATGAGAAGAGGGTATAAAGCACAAGAACCCACACACTTGATTTTATGATTGGCACTAAGGGAATGATCGTTCCAAAAGCTACATAAGGTGTAATATCTGCTTACATCACCAGGTGGCTCTCCAAGCTTGAGCTGCACCAGCTCATTTCCACTTTATGGTTCTAATAGGTACCAGTATCTCAGCCTGAAACCACGATCAAGAAAGGACAACTGCCCTAAGATTCCTTTCCTCCGTCTTTCTTTGGCTTAGGGTTATAAGTTAATTCCCTCAAAAATCATAACTAGCTTGGTTTATGTATTTTATCCCATTCAGTTCCTTTTTAAAAATTTTCTAGCTTCAGTGTGACCTGAGAAAGAGTACCTTTAACTTTATGAAAGATTGAAAAGTAATAGATATAGGGTCAGAATTCCCAACCATTGGGCTGTTCCTGCTACGGGGTATAAAATCAACGCTCTTTGTCTTCTGCTTTCTGCCTCTTATTCTCACTGATACTAGGACCTTGTGCCAACTGTCACTTGGCCTTATGATTTCCAGGGGATGGGAAGGGAACAATTGTTTTGCAAAGTGCTGTTTCCCTTTCCCCTTCACATGGCTAGGGTTAATCTTCAACATCCTAGCCAATAAACTAGACAATTCATCTCTTCTCTTTAATCAAAAACACTTGGAATTGATTCCTTCATGGGCTGTTTAGTGTGTCTTTTTGGCTATTTTCTCCCAGTGTTGCCCCTGGGTATAGGTTGGGGAAGGTTTCAGTCAAATAAAGAGTGATCTCCATCACTCCACCACCCTACCCTTAAGTTCTTCAGCTCAAATGGCAGAAGAATTAGGGAGAGGGAGGGAGGGAGGGAGGGAGGGAGAGAGAGAGAGAGAGAGAGAGAGATATCATTCCCTCCTCTTCATTGTAATGGAAAAGCATTTATTAAGAACTTACTATGTACCAGGAACTGAGGATATGGATATAATCAAGCAGTTTATTCCTTCAAGGAACTTATATTCTAATGGAAGATAACATATATAAGGTTGACCAGGGAATAATTCCTTAGTTGTGTTGATTTTATTATTACTCTTAGAGCTAGAGTTGGGAAGACCATGAAGATGATCTGAAAATAGTAATGTAGGTTTAGATCCAATACACTGAATATTCACCATTTAGAAGCCCATGGTCCCGGGAAGGGAACTTGAAGTACTGGTCCCATTAATTTAAAAACCTCTCTCAACTTTCCAATTTAGCCATTCATGGAATGGAGGTGTGGCACATCACAGAGAATCTGTGACTTTATCTCACTCTGTGGAGAAGCAAGGGAGCTTGCTTCAAAGAGAGTCACTAGAACCAAGAATGAAGAGCCCTGGGGAGATTGCAGAGCATGCATAGATATTCTGTAATTGGTTCTGATACAAAAATTCCAATCCCTTGAAGGTACCTTATTATTGGCTCACATTGTATCCTGGGCCATCTCCAGCTATTCTGATGAATATCTGGCCCCTGGATCCAGATGACTCAAGAGAAGAAAGTGAGGTTAGTGACCTTGCACAGCCCTCCCTCACTCAAATCAAAGTCAACTGCAAGTCATGTCATCATCCCGATGTCATGGTCCTCTTTGAGAATGAAGGACAAACACAATAACCTTATTATTGAGATAGTGGTAGAAATTGAAATTGTGCAATGGAATACCGTATCTAACTTTTACCAAATATAGTGCTAGGTAGCAGGTGGCGTAATCCATAGCATATCATTCCATGATCATGAAATCTTTACATGACAACTTTAGGCATATGGTTAGGAAAGGATCCTAGAGAATGTAAGAAGCCAGTTTTATTGGTCTAAGATGGCTACAAATATCACCAAGAATTGTGACTTGTGCTTGCTGTGTACACAGAAAAGTATTACCAACTAATGCTGCATATTGGGAGAACATAAGTACTGGCAAACCTTCAGAAACCTCATTGACTTCTTATGTCTGGGAAGAGATAGAAAGGATATGTCATATATTGGTGGTGACCAACCACTTCTGAAGATATATAAATACACATACTTAATCAGGATCCAGAAAGCTTACATGGTTACTAAAATAATATGAGAGAAGTATTTCTCAATATATGACCTTTCTGTTAGGATCCAAGGCAGATTTTGAATGTAAATTTCTTAGAGAGATGCTAGCTTTAGTTGGCATCAAGAAGTCTATCACTCTCTAAGAGACCCAAGTTTACCACCCTCTAAGGGACCCAAAATCTGAACATTTCAATCTAACACTAATGAATATGTACCATGAGAGACACTGAGATCAGAACAAAGATTTCAGTGGAGCCCACATATAGTTTTCTTTGTACATTCCTGTATATACTTCCCTGGGCATACAGGAATGATGTCATTCACTTTACACCCTACATGTTGATGTTTTAGGCAGCTAAGTGGTGCAATAGAAAAAGTGCTGGATCTAGAGTTAGGAAAACCTGAGTTCAAGTCCAGTCCCGGACATTTACTAGCTGTGTGACCTTGGGCAAGTCACTTAACCTCTGCCTCAGTTTCTCAACTGTAAAATGGGGATGATAATAATAGCAATTACTTTTCAGAGTTGTTGTGAGGATCAAATGAAATATTTGTAAAGCACTTAGCCTTATACATAGTATGCTGAGGTTTGGGAATGAACCCCTCTTGAACTGTGTTTTGGAATATCTGAGGATGAAGAGACTGCAGGTATTTGCAAGTAGTATATCTTTCATTTGAGAGAGAAACTCAAGGAAGCTGATCACCTAGCTATGACTTATGAGCAGAATGACGCTGAAAGGAAGAAACAGTAGTATGACTGATACTCCCATCTATTGTCAAGGTCTTCAACAAATTAACAAAGAATTTTGATAAGAATTCTCAATATTCATGGAACATACAAGCTAGTAGAACAATTGAAAACTATTCTTTTTCTAATTGTGGAGAGATTAGGCAACTTGAATGTTTACAAAATAGCCCCCAAGACTGTGTGAGGAGTGCTGCAAAGATAATTCACTGCTACTGGAGTACAGTACACACAGTCTTCTTTATTTGAATGGTTTGTTTCTAAATCACTGTCTGGGACAGGAAGTCTTAGGCAGGCAGTCTCTTCTCAGTCTCTTTTGTTTAGAGCCTGCTGAGGTGTGCCAGTCTCCCCTTGCACATCAGAGAGTTCAATTACCTCACCAACTGGCATTTGCCAATTATGGAAACTGGCTCACCTCAATGGGCTTTAAACAAACAAACAAAAAAGCCTGCCTGCCCATATCCACTTAACACAAGTAAATCTATAATGTAGAAATGAGATGTGTCCTACATGTGATTTAGACCTATAGTCATTCAAATGACTTGTTAAGTGATGCTTTGTGTCTGTTGTAGATATGGTTGATGGCACCCTAATATGATTTCCTGTCACTGAATAATAATTACTGTTCTGTTAGGGGCTGCTGTGTACTTTCCAGTTGATAAATTTACTGAAAATGGTTTTGCAAGGGACTTCAAAATTTCAGTCCCAGGGGAGGAGTGTATCCATTCTGGTAAGAAGGGAATAATTGATTCTGAGAAGGCAAAAGTCACTAAAAATGCTGAAAGTCAAGCTGAGAAGAGAGAACTCATCAAAGGATTGGATCCAGAGGTAAAAGCTTCCAGTACAGCAGGAGTTTGAAAAAGTCTTCAGGAAAAGGATAGAGGAGAGGTGAAGAGGCAGAGGCAGAGGCAGTAGCAGATGGATGACTCTCCCTGAAATAAGTTCCTTAGTCTCCTCACATGGAAAGACATTACTCCAGGCACTTTGTACATGCACCAGATTCCCATTACACTTAGATCAGTCAGGTGCTTCTCTCACCTTACTTCTACTTTTTCTTGGTGCCTAATGGAAAACGAAATGGAAAACAATAGCTACTGTTTGAAGAAGCTACTTTAGGCATAGATGACAATGGATTGCATGGACCTCAAAAGAAAAAAAGTCATTGAGGATTGCTGGTAGGCGAGAGCAGCAGTTCAGATTTATTTTGTCTTGGTGAATGGGGGAAAGTAGGAGAAGGGATAGCCCCAGAGGGGCTGCAATAGTGTCATCAGAGGAAACCTAGGCTTCATATAGTAAGCATTCTAAAGGAGTTGGTGACTGACCTGTAACCTTGATTCATGCTTATGCCCTGATTAGAGGGCAGGGTTCCCTAACAATGGACTGATGTTTTAGCTTCCAGGATTATTCTCTCACATCCACAAACATGTCACATGTTCTCTCACATGTCACAAACAAAGGACATCAAGGCTCCTCATCTTTAGACAAGCTCAGTCACAAGTGTTTACAAAATGAATATAAAAATCTGGGAAATGTAATCTTACAAAAAATTTTTAAACACACATAATTAAGTAAAAGTAAATAAGGGGTGGGGTAGGGGTTTCCCTTTCGTCCTATTATTGTTTTCCTTTAGCACTCCTGTTACTAGAACGAGCACTGGACAAAAATCGTCTGTAGTCTCATACTTTTCTGCTTGTTCATTCAAAGGTCACCTCTCAGAGCTCTGAAAAAGAAAAAGGAACTGCAGGTGTCTTGGTCACAGGTTTCCACGGTTACACTGTTCACATTATCTGCCCTTCTGTCTTCCCCTCTCTTCATGTCCCAGACAATTTGCTGTTGCAATCAGTCAAAATTTTGTACCTTCGCCCCATTTGAGGAGTGATGTCCCATTAGTTTTCTAATTACAAATCATTGAGAGTTTTGAGGCCAGCTCATCACTTGTCATATCTTATTAGATATCACCTAGTAAGCACTCTAAAGGAGTTGCCGAATAAACTGGAAAACACAAAAGGAAGCTAAGCATAGTGAGTGACTTTTCAGAAGAATTCAGATCAAGGTAGGTTTTGATAGGGGAGAAAGTAACCGTGAGTGTATGAGAGGGAATATCAGATTTTCAGCTTCCATAATTTTAATTAAAACAAATAGAAACAAAAATCTTGTATATTTGTTTCCTCTCAATTTGATAGGTGTTGGCACATTTTATCATCAAATGTAGAAGACAAGGACAAAGAAAAGGAATTTGGTGTGAATTAACACATTACAAGGCCTTTGTAGTTACAGAAGGTGAGGAAAGAAACATATGTGTTAAATGCAACTGAAACTACAAAGGAATAGCTGTCAAGGCATGTGTGTACTGTGCTTAGCTAAATTATGTTGATTCGAGTCACGGTAGGCTACGGCCAGGCATATGCATATTACAAAGGAAGAAGTAAGTTTGAGCGAATTGTCAGGATTTCAAGGAGAAAGATCTTAGGCTGTAGTATGGATAGAATTTCACAGAGATGTTTCTAGCCTATTGAATAGATAGAATTATAAGCCACAGGGAGTTAGGGAATGCTGATGAATGGTGATCCCTGTCCACACAGGCAACTAGAGCATAAAGGGGTTTTTTGTTTGTTTCATAAGTAAGTGAAAGCTATGCGCTAGTAATGTAATCACTAAGAGAACCTGGTCATATAAAACTGTCCAGCTCAGGGAGTATGGTACCTCCTCTGATCAGACAATTCTCCCACACCGGGAGCGCCTGTACTAGCTGTGAGTCACTGAAAAGGAGAGGCAAGAGACAGTCTCAGCACTCAACTAGAGCAGAATCAGAGCCAGAAGCAGAATTTCCAGCATGTTTAATACTTGTATTCCTCTAAGCTAAATAAATACTTTTATATAACTCCCTTTACTTGTACCATTCAGATATTGAGCTTCTAGAACCTTCTACCACAGCAGAAATGTGATTTCACCTGATGGATTTTATTGTAATTAATACATAGATCTGTACCAATACAAGTTAGTATCCTGGGAGAAGAATTATTAATGTGTACTTTAAAAACAGGATTCAATTTTTTCACAGTGTTCTTAATGTTAATGGGTCCTGGGACCTCCAGTTTGCTACTAGGGTTTTTTGTTTTGAAAGCTCAAACAGTTTATCATTAGCAATTCACTTTAAATGGCATTTAAAAGAATTTGGAAACCCTTTAGATCAAGGGCTTCTTGGTTTTGTTTTGACTTTAGCTATTTCAGTAATACTTGGAATTTTTCAAGGATATACATATATATAATGACTTATTTTAATGACAGAAATCTACTTTAATATTTCAAAATTCATAGTGACATATAGTTTTCATGGGTGCTTTGCACATTAATGTTTTTAGAGAGCTTTTCCATCTTTATAATTTCTAGGTGAATTTTCTGAGTGGAAGGAGAAAATAGGACATAATTATCTCCACTGAATCTAACCATAGAAATTTTAGAGATGGAAAGAACCCTAGAAATCGCCTCATTTATCATTTTCATTTTATAGATAAAAGAATTGAGGTGATATGAATTGCCTAAGATCATCCATCTAGTTAAAGGCAGAGGTGGAATTAGAATCCAGATCTTCTGCTCTCAGCCCCATAAGTCTATTTATCACATGCCATGATGCAAGGTGCTATGAGGACCAGCCGTCAAATTGTAGATCTCTTTAAATTTGGGATGTGAACAATTTATTTCCCTGGATGTATGAAGTGATCCCTTAGCAGAAAAGGACTAACTAGGGATTTAAAAATCCAAGCTCTTGGATAGGGTCTACCTGCTTAGCTAACAACTTGTGCACTGCCAAAGCAGAGTCTGCCCTTTCAAATCTCTCCTTGGGAAACTAATTAGCAGAATGAAAAAAGAGGCAGGATCAGTTCTTGTCTTCCTTGCTGGAGATGTAAAAAACCCAGTAGTTCTAATTAGCAATAATTAAAATTTAATTAAGAAACTCTCTGCAATCCCCACTCTCCCCCCTCCTCACCTCATACTTGCCATCTTTTCATTGTTTTTCTCTTATGTAGATGCTGAATCATAGCTTAATCATAGCTAATCCAGGCCTGATGCTAATCACTGCTGAGACAAGTACATATTTGTATTATTAGGTACAGAGGCAGTTATCTTTTTTAAGTTCATGATCACAGATATAGATTGATTCTCCTCTTTCTCATCTGATTACAGATACAATTTTTTTTTGTACTTGCAGTTGTTCAGTGAGCTAGTCAATAAGCATTTATTAAATGCCTACTGTGTGCCAGGCACAGTGTTAAGCCTTGGGAATACAAAGAAAGGCAAAACCAAACCTGAGTCCCCTTGATTTCCTTCTTGTTAGGGTAAAAGGACAGTAAGAGAGATTCAGATTAAAATATTAACTCAAATTAAAATGTGATATTTTCAGTCTTAAAGATAAATAAAAAGTTAACTTAAAAAAACTAAAAAAAATTTGGTATATCCATTCTTTTGTTCATTCACTCATTTCAGCAAACTTTCCTTATGTGTACGGCATTGTGCCAGGTACTGTGACATGTAAGTAAATACAAGGGTGTTTTTTTAAAATGATACTTTGAGACTAAGATATATGGTTGTATACAAAATGAAATGTAAAAATACTTAGTATACCAGATGCTTTACATAGTTTAAATGGCTCACTCAAGTGTTACTTTGAAAATAGAATATTAATTAGGAAGTTGCAAAAATTCTAGGACTTTGTCCCAGTTTTGGGAATGAGGAATAATCACATAGTTTATAGGTAAGAAAAATGGGGTTTGAACCAAAAGAAAAAAGAGAATCATTAAGTAAAGGGGGAAATTAATTTTTTTAAGCCATTGGGCTAAGAAATATAACCCTAGCTCTGTAATTATTAAAGGAAGGACTCTGTATCTGCTCCATTATCTTAATTATGTTTCAGGGGCAAACATTATTTCAATGTGATAAAAGATGACATGACACTAGAGGTAAAGCTGGAGCAGATGTTACATGAGTAACAAGCCACTAGGCCCACATTCTGGTAATTTCTTCCCCACTAGACATGTTCTCATTAATCTGTGATTAATAGGATCTGAGTATAGTAAATGATGATGATCTATTGTCTGTCTTTGTTCAACACCATGGAGAGAGCAATTTGTCAGCTCAGCTTTTGTGTTACTATTTAATAGCAAAGAGGGAGAGAAAAAAAGACGCTAATCTTCTAATTGGCATCTATAGAGCAAGGTCTAGGAGAATACTGCCTGACTGAAAATAGCCCAAATGTAATTCCTATGCCTAAGAAGAGAGGGAGACAGAAAGTGTGTGTGAACTGCATGTATCATATAATTGTGCCTTCAGCAGAAAAGAAGGGAGAAAAATAAGAAAGAACAGTAATGAAACAATGCCCAAGTGCTCATAAGTGTTGCAAGTCTGGCTTGCGTTAGTCCAGTTACAGGGCTTCTTGACTATGGTGACCTCCTGAAAGGGAAGTCTTTCTATTCAGAGGTGGGAAAGGGTAAAAATAAAAGGAAAAAAAAAAAAAAAACAACCAACCACCACCATCTACCTCATATTGAAATAAAAATGTTGCCCAAATGGACAATCAGATTACTGTCCTAAAAGGATGACTGATAGTCTGAGAAGTCAGTCATTTTGAACTGACACCAACAGAAGCGGATGTCTGGTTCTGCTGTCAGTCAGAGAATTTTCCTCAAATACTCACTCCCAGGACTCAATATTATGTGCAATTTTGAGACTTATACAGCTTTGTCTTTTATTCATGTAGACAAGAGAATGAACCAATCAGCCAACAAGCTCTTATTCAAGGCTTACTGTGTGCTAAACATTGTGCTAAGTACTGGTAAATACAAATAAAAAGAAAAAAACCAGTTCTTGTTCTTCTACTTTAATCCCTTCTAATATCAAGTAGTTAAACTAGAAAAATAACTGATAAGCTCTTGATTAATTTATCTCCAATTTTTGGAAAGGAAGCTGAGATTTTCATGCAGTTGCTGCAATACAAAAAGGAATAAATTCTTTCTAGCCCTTGAACAGAAGGGATCAGACCATTAAAAAACCTTTCTACATTTCTTCTATTCCATCTTCATTATTTTCAAAAACCTAAGTAGTGTGATTTAGTAAAAAAAAAAAAAAAAAGACTAGATGTCACTGGTATGAGCTGCATGTGTGATCTTAACCTCATTGTTTCTTTGACTGGTAAACAGGATGGGATTTTTCATAAGATCCCTTCTATCTCCCAAATTCTATTAATCTAGGCATTTTGAAAAAAAAATGCAATTTATTTAAGATAAAAATTGACTAGCAAAAATTCCTTCAAGCCTGGTCCCTAAGTTAGTGCTAGACATCTATGTTATGTTGTGACACCTATCAATGACTCAGAATTAAACCATTCTTAGGTACAACTAGCAGAAGCAGTTTATTGGGTTTGATTAGATTTGAAAAAGGTAGACAAATCTCAGCAATTCTGTAGATAACAAGATTAAAATAAGATAGAAGCAAGCCTGAAGCAAGTTCCCGATGGATGGGCAAGGGATCTTATCTAAGAAATGTTAAATTATAGTGAAGCTTTCTGCTATGTACACTTGGAAAGAGCATACCAGAGAGGGAAGAAATAAAGATTTTAGAACAGTGAAACGGTTCTGTTGGTCTGGATAGAATCGGTCTTTACTGTCAAACATTTTGAGTCATTCATTCACCAGTTGTAAAATTAAAGCTGTTTTGTTAATGAAAGATACTTGGCAGGAATGTTTGTACACAGTCACCTTTAGGCAAGCCCCCACAACTACTATCTCTGAAAGAATATTCTCACTCTACCATGTTGGTTCATGTCCACAGGGAGATGCAGTAGGAGTGGTTCTTTTCCCCTGGCTACTGTCCGAAATGAGTATGATACCAACACAATGGTGACCTAGCACAGAGTGTCTAGAAGTGATTTGAAAATATTCAGTTAAGTGTTGTAGAATGCTGTTCTTCAGACATCATTACAGGGTTAGCACAATTTATAGTTATTTGTAGTCCAGGGTAACGTGACTCATTAAGATGGCTGTAGGTGTAGGTAGATGGCACAGTTGAGAGAGCACTGGTCTTGGAATCAGGAAGACTTGCCTTTATGAATTCAAATCTGGCCTCAGACACTTCCTGGGTATGTGACCTGGGCAAGTCACTTAACCCTGTTTATCTCAGTTCCTCATCCATAAAATGGGCTGGAGAAGGAAATGGCAAACCACTCTAGTACCCTTGCTAAGAAAACCCCAAAAGGGGTCACAAAAGAATTGGACATGACTGAACAATAACAAAAGTGGAATGAGTTAAGGAAAGCCATGGTTTTGACCAAACTGGCCTTGAACATTACAGAATAATCCAATCCTAAGCAAGTATTTAGTGTTGTAATCAAAGGCAGTCATTTCAGAGTAATTCAGTGAGGTGTCTCAAATGAGGGTACACTATTGGAGTCATATTACTAACAAGCTGATCAGGGCAAAAAGCTTTTTAACCAATCAAAGTATAGCATTATAAACCAATCAAGTTATAGAATTATAGCTAACACAAGGGAGATGGAGCAGGTATCATATCAATACCAACTGTTTTGTATTGAATTGTGAGATATGATTATTTCTCTCTTGTATTTAATAACTAATTATTATATTGGGACCAATTTTTCCCCTTTTCTACTTCCTCATTCAGAAATGAACTAGTGTGGGAAAACAGGCAGAAATTTACCCAGGCCAAGGTCTAATTAATTTCTAATGAGGCACAGGGTCACAAGGGTCATGCCCTCCAGGCCTGAAAAGAATATATATATACTCTGAGATGAGGTTTTGCTTTGGGGCTTATTTTTTGGAAGAAGATTCATGTGCCAGGTGACACTCTGGGAAGTGTTTTAAGAAACCCCTCAGCTTTGAAAACCCAGATGTTGGTGCTTCTCTCTGTGGTAATGATGTATATATTGTCCATGGTCAGACAGCTGGAAGCCCTGTCTGTTGGTCTTTCTGTTTGTAATTTCTACTTGTAATTTCTGTTTGTATTTTCTCTGAAGTTCAACAATCCTCTTCTGTTTTACTTTGTATATGAAAATACTAGTTTCATTTGATGTTTGTTAAGGTCAGAATGAAGACACTAAAATATGCTTTAGATAAAAGACATGTTTCTCAGCCAGCTAATGAGGATAACTTTTTGCCCTGAACTAAGTGAATGATATGTAGGCTTGATAAAGCTCAAAAGTTGCTTTCCTTTAAGAAAAGCAGATTTAAGAACCTGTATAGCAGGCCCTCCTGTGTATGCAGGGTCCTTGCTGTTGCAATCATTTAGATATCAAAGGTGATATAATAAACAAATTAGAGGAGCAAGGAAGAAAGTGGCTTTCAGATCTATGGATAGGTGAAGAGTTCATGACCAAACAAGTGATAGAAGAGGATTATAGAAGGTAAAATGGACAATTTTTATAACCTAATATTAACATTTTTGTACAAACAAAGTCAATGTAGCTAAAATTAGAAAAGAAGCAGGTAAATTGGAGGAAAACTTTGCAACAAAGTTACTTTGAAAAAGGTCTTGTTTCTAAGATCTTAGGGAATGTATTCAAATTTATAAGCATTAAAGTCATTCCTCTTGATAAATGGTCAAAGTATATTTATAGGCAGTTTTTAGAGAAAAAAATATAAACTGTCAATGGTCATATGAAAAATACTCTAAATCACCAATAAATAGAGAAATGAAAATTAAAACTATTTTGAGGTTCTACCACAATCTTATTAGGTTGGCAAAGTTGACAAAAAAAATGGAAAATGACAAATACTGGAGGGGTTGTAGGAAAACAGGTACATTAATGCACTGTTGGTAGAGCAGTAAACTGGTGCAGATATTCTGGAAATCAATATGGAACTATGCCCAAAACTGCTATTAAACTGTGAATACTCTCTGACTCAGTGATACCACTACTATATCTATACCCCTCATAGATCAAAGAAAGAAGAAATTCTCTCTCTCTCTCTCTCTCTCTCTCTCTCTCTCTCTCTCTCTCTCTCTCTCTCTCTCTCTCTCTCTCTCTCCCCCCCCTCTCTCTCTCTCCCTCTCTCCCTCTCTCTCCCATCAATGCAATAACTAACCATGATTCCAGTTAACCCATCATGAAGCATGCTACCTACCTACTAATAGAGGTAATTGGCTCAGGATGCAGATTGAGTCATATATTTTCTGAACAAGGTCAATTCAAGAATTAGTTTGCTTGATGATGCATATTCATTACAAAGGTTTTGTTTTTCTTTTCTTTTTCCAATGGGTAGTGGGAAGGAGGAAAAAATAGGTCATTGTTCATTGAAAAAAATAAAATTACAATTATCCCTTCTACATCATGGCTTTCTTCATTGCAGTTTTGATGTAACATGGGTCAGCACAAGAAATTAAATAGGAATTTCTTTGGGAGTTTTGTGGAAGCTACAGACAACACAGAGCCAATGACCAAATACTTAACCCAATTTTACAATATAGTACTAAAAACACTCTATAAAAGAAAAAGAAAAAAATCAGACTTTTCTCTGGTATGAAGGGAGGGGCAAAAAATTTTACACAGATTTTTCAGATTGTGGGGCACCGCACCCCTAATTCTATGATGAAGAAGGGATTACTATACAGTTTAAAAATGCACAGAAGAGCACAGAAGGAAGGACAGAATCATACACAGATAGGACAGATTTGAAAGTTGAATGTCAAATTTATCAAATTTTAAAAGAAAAGCAAGCTTTATATACTAGACATTCTTAGATTCATGAACAATTCTCTTCTGTTTTACTTTGTATATGAAAATGCTAATTTTTTTTGGTGTTTGTTAAGGTCAGAATGAAGAAAATAAAATATGCTTTAGATAAAAGACATGTTTCTCAGCCAGCTAATGAGGATGAGTTGGGGTGAGAAAAGCTCTAAGATGTTGTGCAAGATGTTATACATCAATGAACTGTGCCTGGAAGCTATGACTGAACAGATAGGTTTAATCAGTCAAGCTGACTTAGTGCTTTTGTTAGAACAGTTATAATCATAGAATTTCAGAGCTGGGAGGGTCCTTAAAGATCATTGTGTCCAAACACATTTACAGATGTAGTGATTTACACTACAGTCAAAACCAAAGTTGTTAAATGGTTTATGAAAGGTCATGAAGAATCTGACCCAGGATTGGAACTCAGGTCTTGTTTCCATGACTAGTAGATTTTCTTGTTAATCATCAGAAATACCTTAGATAAGTACTATCTTTTTTTTTCACTTTTCAAAAAACTGTGCAAGCTCTGAACTATTTTTTTTAGTGTTTTTCTGACAGGGATCTGGTGTCCAGACCTCTAATTTATCAATCTTTTGATTTCATTTGTAACATAGAATAAGAAACTAAAATAATTACCTTTCCCCAGATGATTACTTCCTATCTAGTAGGTATTTGCCTCAGTTTCCTCATATGTAAAATGAACTGGAGAAGAAATAACAAGCCACTCCAGCATCTTTGCCAAGAAAAACTGAAAGAGGATCATGAAGAGTCAGACATGACTGAAATACTGAAAACACACATATATTAGGTGTAGTTCCTGCCAATATTGACTGTGGTTCGTTTTTTTATGTCATCATCTTGCTTCCTTGTTTACAAAGATTGTAGAACCCCAAATGAACAAACACTTAAGGAGACCGGGGTTATATGATATCTCTTTCCTTGCACATAATAAATGTTTCTCTCTCTCTGGAAATAATGCTAGCATGGGTCCTTTAAATATTGTTTAGATCTATAGTTTATTGGTATCCAATGTCAGCTACCATTAGAGGGGCTGGTTCTTGACCTTTAGTTTTGTGAGAATCAGTATAGGAATAAGTTCTTTCCTGTGAAAGCAACAGCATCTGCAAAATTAAAATCTCATCGGATGAAAATATATTAAGCATTATCAGCTTCGTCTGAATATGGAAAACAGTGACAAATTCAGGGTTAGACAATCGCCTCTTTGGCACTAGCTCTGAATGAAGAATCAAAAAGCTGTCACAGCAATAGTAAATTAAGCTTTGACTTGTAGGTTTTTGTTTTCTTTTGTTTTTATGGGAGATGAAGGGGAGGTAGTATCATGATTAGAATGCTACCAAATAGAAAACCCTGGAAGAACGTAAAACAGGAAGTGGGAAATGAACAGTTTAAATCTGGGATAAACAATTTTTAAACTTTGTTGCTGTTCTGAAAATTAGAAAATAACATTCTAGTAGTTTGGACCAAATAAAGTACAAAAGCAATTGCTAAGTGTTGATAGGCAGAGGAAAGAAGATGTAATCCACTGGGAAGGTTTTGATCCAAAATAAAACCGTTTTCTCCCCCTGCTAGTCAGGCAGAAATCTAATTACTCTCCTCTTATCCACAAGGGAGAAATAAACCTGAGAGATATAGGTTACGGATGGCTTTATTGATTTTAATCTTAGAAATCAACAAGTGCTGGTTTTGTACTTTGCACATAGTTGCTTAAATGGTGTTAAGGATAAAACATTTCAAACTGGCTTGCCCTGCTACCCAGTCAATAACCATTTTTACTGTGGTTTGTTGTTTCAAGTCTATTTCTGGGGTTATATATTTTGAAGTCTCATTTTTTGAATGCCTTACATAAAAGCTTTAACTACTTGAGAGCTGGTAATAACAAAAATAGTCTCCTTAATTAGCTTTCTCACCTGCAATTCACATAAGTTTCCTTTTTTTCTCTTTTCTTTCCTTCTTTCCTTTCTCCTTTATTTCTCCTATCCTCTTGCTTTAAGAATAAGGACTATCCAGCTTTACATTTTCCCATTCTACAAATGTCTAAGAAAAAGAACTAAAATATAGGTGACACAGAGGCAAACTTTACATTAAAAGTGCAAAGAATAAAGTTAATCTCTGCTCCTTTAAATCCTAATCCTCAGAGCTGATTGAATAGTCTAATTTCAATGAAGTCTAAAGTGAAATAAGATCTATTTTATCATCAGACTTACAATGTAATAAATGCTTTCTGGCTTGTTTTTCTTTGTCTAATCAGCTGGACTAGAAGGCTGAAGATCTGGCTTCTCATCCTGGCTAACTGCTTACTAGTTGTGTTCTCTGAGGCAAAATCATGTAATTTCTCTGAGCTCATATTTTCTCATTTGCAAACTGGGGGTGTTAACGACTAAATCTTTCCATCTCAAATGAAATAATGTACATGAAAACTCTTTGTAAAGCACTATACAAATTGTAAGCTATTACTGTTTTAAAAAAAAATTCCTCATCAAGTGAAAATCTTCCTCTTCCTAGGTGTCTTTTGGGAAATTATTACTGGTTATTCTGCACTAATTCAAGCAACTATTCCCATTTCCAGGAAAGATCAGATTAGTATTTGCTGGTGCACCAAGCAGTCCTTCTGTTACACTGGGTTGAAAGAGTTAAAATAGGCATGAGTCACAGGATTTTTTTTTCAAAAGGAAAGGAAAACAGTTTTTATCATAGAAACTTCTCAATTCAGATCAGTGGTGATTTTAATAAAAATTTAAAATGTAATTTGCTTCCCTGAGGGAACAAATAAAAATGCCTGCATGCATGTCTTGGGGGGGTTAATGTTGTCCTTAGTTCAATCTCCTAGATCTGCCATATTGTACTCATTCCTTTTGTACCATATCCTGTCATTCTCCCCATTCACACAAGTAGCATCCACACCACCTATCAGTTCCATATGTGCTCAGCTGTGAACCACAATGGTCACGGCCCTGAGATTGTCTTGATAGCTTGTGTGTCCTGAGAAATAAAACTGTTTCTCTCCCAGCTGTCTCGTTCCTGAATGACTGACAACCCCTTTAGAAGAGATTGGCCTCCTTCTGCCCTCTCTCACATTCAAAGGTTATCATAAAGCTCAGCATTCAAATCTATGCTTCCCTTGTGGCCTCAACTACTGTTAAGACAATTAGCTTGTTGATGGGAATAGAACAGAAAACTAGAGGGAAAGAGGCAAAACTTCATTCCCATGTCATCTTGTTTGTCACCACTTTTCCTTGATCTTGTCAAACATTAATAATGATGTTCGTAGTGCACTTTGCCTCATGGCAGTCCAAATCATTAAACAAGATCATTGTATTAATAATTCTTTGATGTTATCCATTGTTCCTCTTCAGAGTTTCTCATTGCTTATGCTACAGCCTATTCACACTCACTGTAAGTCTTACATTGCCCTCTGTGCAGTGCTAATCTTTTGTTCTTCAGAGGCAGTAATATTCCAAGTCCTGATGAAATTGTTATGACAGAAAGAGAAGATGGATTGGTCAGGTAATGAGAAAGAAGGATAACAGGTAGATAGAAAGAGTTCCCCAGGGGCACCTTGCAAATGTCAGGAAAAATGGAGGAAAATCTTCAGCACATTGAATAATTTTTGGCTGACTTTTAGGAGAACATGGCCAAAAGTCTCACAGGACCGACAGGCATAGATGTGCTATAATCTTGTTATTAGAGAGAATTATAGAACTGATGAGATAACAGTTCTATTTGAGTATTTGGGTAATCCTCATTGCAATCATACATTACCACCCTCATCTTGTTAGGGAGATTGAGAGCCATATGAAAGCATTTGTAACAGTGTCTCAATGGAGAGCTTTTTCTGTGTCCAAGACTTCTTTTAGGGACTTAGTTCCCCCCCCCCTTGTACAAGTAGTCAGGGGAATGGCCCCTTTAATAGAAAAGAAAAAAAAATACATAAATCTCGCTGGGAGCGGCGGGAGCCTCAGGGTTGTTGTTTCGAAGAGAAACTGATACTATTGGCTTTCACTCTAAGCCAGAAGGGTTCAAAAATAGCCATTGAGTGGAGATTGGGCAGGGATCCATTGTTGTTCAATCCATAGGCTTCAGAGTGCACTGGGTTGAAGGTTTTAGGGGAGGAAAGAAAGAGAGAGAGAGAAAGAGAGAGAGAGACAGAAAGAAAGAAAAAGAAAGAAAGGAAGGAAGGAAGGAAGGAAGAAAGAAAGAGGAAGGGAAGGGATCTAGTCAATGTACCCCAAGTTAACTGGGCAGCTTCTGGCCATCAAAATTTACCTTTTTTTGGAGAGGAAGGGAGAGGGCTAGGTTGAGAGAGAGGATGAGCTGAGTTACCCAGTTAGCTGGTCCCCATTTAGGCAGCTGGGTCTACTCACAGGTTGTGTTCAGGAGGAGAAAGTGAGGTTGGTGACCTTGCACAGCCCTTCCTCACTCAAAACAAAGTCAAGTGCAAGTCATGTCATCATTTCTCTGATGTCATGGTCCTCATCAAAAACGAAGGACGAACACAGCAACAGCAATCTTCCCCCCCCATAGGTGTATGACAGCAAAAGTTACGTCAAGAAGATTTTGCAAAGATTAATGAAATAGACTGAATACAGATGTGTTTCATCACTTTGATCAAAGTTTCTCTGCTTCCTGCAAGTTCCAACAAATTCATTCCCAAGATGAAAGTTCTCTTAACTCTATGGTAGTTTGGAGGCAGCTTGATAATTCAGCCTGATAATATTAATTTTTGATTTCTTGATACCTTGTTTATTTTTAGCTACAAGAAGCTTAAGGTTGGAATAATCACATGAAGCTAACAGAGTTCAAATTCAAAATTCTGGTGAAATATCCTGATGGTTTAAATAATTTCTAAATATGTTTTCAAGTTTTGGAGAAGAAGTGATATATACATTTAGGATTTAATTATCATCATCATTATAAAATATTTAGAAAGAAATCCTTCTTCTACCTCAGATTTTACAATAGTATTTGTCTCTTGCATTGGTGTAATGTTATAATCTTTAATACCTTAGAAATTCCCTAGGAGAATAATTACTTGGGGCTGAATTGACTACTTCAGATTTCTATAGTGACCATAAGGTTTTCATTTTGAAACATACTAATTTAGTATTTTGAGTTTTACCCCTTTCAATGGCACATGCAGTTTCTTATAGGTATAATAAGTTTTGCGGTCATGATACTTTCAACTTCTAATTGCTCAGGAGAGCAAAAAGGGAAAATTAGAAAATTAATGAATTATGCAACCCCATTGTAAAAGATAATTTATTTATTAAGGGAAAATTGAAATTTAACTCAAGATGCCAATACAGAAAAGTATTGAGGTTGGCTTCTTATTATGGCATGAAATCAATTACACTTTAGTGCTTCAATGGATTTGGGATCTCTTTATTGTGAATAGCAACTCCAATTGTGCAGTGCACAACCATCTATACATTCTCAATCTTGTGTTATTTTTATCATTATCCTCCTATAATTCCTCTGCAGAGCATCCACCCCATATCCTGGGGGCCTTTCTCTTAAGTCTCTTGAAAAATACATGAATATCAGTGCAACACAAAGACTATCCATTTCACTTAACTGCAAGATCTACTTTTCTGGTCATACATTTCTTTGGTGATATCCTTTCTACTACATTTTAATGTAATTCTTCATAATATGTTGCAGTATCTTTGATGCATATTGTTATCTCTTGGCTGACTCATAGTTTTGATTCCTCAGAAAATGTGGCATTCTATGATTGGCAGCATTATAGAACATCAAAGACTACTAGTGTTAAGAAAAATTTTTGTTTTCTTTCAGGGAAAATTTTAGAGTCATTGGAAACTACAATTTTCCAAATGCAATCCACTACTTCCTATTTAATTCTGGGACCAATGATCCAAGATGGACCAACTCTATGGGTTGTCTGCTTAGCTGTTATCATAGTCTGGACCGTAGAAATTCTTGATCCACCTGTTTTCTTTTGTGGATAGTTGGACTGAGCCCTTGAGTGATCATGGATCTCACCAAAGAGGTTTTGCAGTGTTCTGGGTCTTGATGTAATCCAGACAAGGACTTCATTATCAACAGAGAATTCTTTTTCCATTTGTACTCTATGCTGGATGTCCTCAATGAAATCATTAATATCGTTTGATATTAATAAACAGTGATAACCAACTAGTTGCATGGAAGATATTTTGCTGAAGAAGAACTTGCAAGGCTGCATTTTACTCTTATCAAAATAAATGTTCTTCCACAGTCAACAAATACCAAGTACATTGGAATTGGGTATTTTTTTTTTTGCACCTTTTAGTCAGTTTTATGACTATAAAGATGCTGTCTATTGTAGAATATCAACTGGGTGGATAAGAATAAGACCACTGAGAAGGAAGAATTTGTACATCAGCAGAAAGATTTGGAGAAACTCTGTCACTCCATCATTACTAAGCTGTACCAGAGTACAGGGGGCATGCCAGGAGGCAATGCCAGTTGGGTTCCCAGGGGGAGGAGTATCATCTGGAGATGCTTCTTCTGGACCCGCTATTGAAGAACTTGACCAAATGCACTAGAAGAAAGAGCATTCCATACAACTATCCCAGAATTAAGGGGCTCAAAGTTTTAGCCAAAGCAATAGTTTTGTTAAATGTAATATTAAAACTACTGTGTAAATCTGGACATTCTGAATACTTAAATGTGTGCAGAGGGAGAGAAATGAACAACACTGCACTTCATTAGTACTGTATACAAGTGGAAATGTAATTCTTTGTCCTGGAAAATAAAATCTATTTAAAATTGGCACCATAAAAAAATTCACTTCATCAAAGTATCAAAAGGTATCAAAATACCTTCATCAAAGATGCTCAAAGTAATTTATATACACATATAAATTCTCCCATAAAGATTTTATAGAGGTAAGAAAGAAGGTATATTGGTGGATGTTTTTGTAGTTGCCTTTTATCAGGATTAATATAGTCCATTTTTTCTAATTATTCAGTATGGTCCCCCTTTTAAAAAATCTTGAGAAATAATCCATCCTAGCCCTCAAAATTGTCCTGTAATAAATCCTTTAAGAAGGACTTCCTCAATGTGTTCTGCATCTGTTCCATTTGCTCTTCCCTTTTCCATTTTTCATCTGTTAGTTGTTCTCCTTCCAAAACTCTTGAAATGTTCTTGCTTAATGGGGTCTCATAACAAGCTTTCTATCAACTGCCTTTTCCTTATACTGCTTTTCATTGTTTTATGAGGTGATAGTGTTTATAATCTTTAAAAATCCTTTCCATATGACTTTTTCTTTTTAAAAAATGTCTTTATGAGTTTTTATTGAAATTTATTGTATCTTCCATCACTATAATATCCCACATATGCCTCCCTCTCCCTGAAAGCCGTCCTATATGACAGATTTTTTTATAGAGAAAAAAGTCAGCTCAAGTGATCAATACGTTGAAGAAGTCTGAAAATATGTGCAATGTGTAACACCTATGTACCTCTCACCTCCTGGTTGGGGTGTCTTTTGAAATCTCTTCATTGGAGTCCCACTTGATCTTTACAATTTTGCTACATTTACTTTGGATTTTTTTGTTGCATCATTTAAAAAAATTTACATTTTTGTAGTTATTGTGTGTATTGTTTTCTTGGTTCTTTCTACTTCGCTCTGCATCCCTTCATAAGATCTTTCCACACTTCTCTGTATTCATCACACAAATACCCACCATTTCTTACAACATTATAATATTCCATTATATTCATGTACCACAATTTGTTTAACCATTCCACAACTGATGGGTATCTACTTTGATTCCAATTCTTAGCTATTACAAAAAGGGCTGCTATAAATATTTTGGAATATATGGGGACTTGTTTTTTTATTGTTGATGGCTTCCTTGGGGTATGAGTGCAGTAATGAAGTCTCTGATTCAAAGGATATGGACATTTTAATTACTTTATTTACATAATTCTAAATTGCTGTCCAAAATGGATGTACATTTCACAACTCCACCAAAAAAATGTATTAGTGTGTCTATCTTTCCAAAAAACACCTGTAACACTGTTGGCATATTTGGTCATTTTTGCCAATTTGTAGCATTTAAGATGAAATCTCGGGGAGCTGATCTGCATTTCTCGTATTATTAGTGATTTGGAGCATTTTTAAAATGTTTGTGAATACTTTTGATTCTTTGTTCATATCATCTGAGGACTTCTTGCTTGGTGAATGGCTAATAGTCTTACAATTATTTATTAATTGTTTGTGTGGTTTAGTAATTCAGTTGTGTCCGACTCGCCATGACCCTGCAAACCATATTGTCCATGGAGTTTTCTCAGTAAAGACACTGGAGTGGTTTGCTATTTCCTTCTCCAGTGGATTAAGGCAAACAGAGGTTAAATAACTTGCCCAGGGTCCTTAGTTAAAAAGTGTCTGAGGCCGTATTTGAACTCTGATCTTCCCGACTCCAGGCCCAGGACTCTATCCAATGAGCCACTTAGCTGCCTTCTTTATATGTCTGCTATATCAAACCCTTATTAGAGAAATTTGATACAAAGATTTTGTTTTTCCTGTTTCACTATCTCTCATTTTATCCTAGATGCATAAAACTTTTTTTTTCCAAATGAATTTATATTCTAAATTAGGCATTACTCATAGTTGTCATAGATGTCTACTTGGCAAAGAGACCGAGTGTCTTGTGCCTCTGACTTTAACATGTTTGTGTAGCACTAACTGATATGACAAGGATACAAGTTCTTTATCAGAGAAATGAACAATGAAGATTTTTTTAACTTAGTTATTCTCCTAATTCTAACTACACTGATTTTGCTTGTGCAAAAGCTTTTCAGTTTCATATAAACAAAATATACATTTTATCACCTCTGTTCATTGTTTAAATAAAAATTCTACCTTTAGCCATAGCTATGAAAGGTATTTCTTTCCAATCTCTATTTTTTACGATGTGACCATTTATATTTAGACATTTGAAATTTATTGTGTCATATGGCATTTCTAGTTTTCATAACAATTTTTAACAGATAGAGTCCAGATCCAAGTAGGTTATGTAATTGGGTTTATTGAATATAATAATTTAATGTTCAATTATTTCCAAGTTGACTTATTGTGTTCCATTGACGAACGTTTCTGTGTTTTAACCAAAATCAAAGAATCTTGATGATTATTGCTTTGCAGAATAGCGTTAGACCTCTTTAATGTTTGTTTTTTTTCATTATTTTCCTGGATGTTCTTGAACTTTTGTGCCTTCATGAGCAATTTTGTCATTATTATTGTACTTCTACAGAATAGTTATCTTGGTAGATACCCATAATCTGTAAATTAACTGCAGTGTCATTTTTTTTATTAAGTTGGCATGACTCAAATATAAGCAATTAATCTCTCTAATGATTTTTCTTCCTTTATATTTATAAAGAACATTCTGTAATTGTATTCATATAAGTCCTGGTAGGAGGACTCTTGGAGATGGTACATATTTTGTAATTATTTTGAACAGAATTTCTTTTTCTGTCTCTTGCTACTGGATTATTCTAGTAATACAAAACCTGATGACTATTTTTGGTTTGTTTTACATACCACTCTTTTACTGAAGTCATTAAATTATTTATGTAAATTTTAATGGACGTTTTATAATTCTTTATGTAAACCATCATGTAATCACGTAGTAATATTTTTATTTCTTCTTTGCCTACACGTATTTCTTTGATTTATTTTACTTGTCTTGCTAGAGCTGGAGTTTGCTTTACCCTGATTTTGCAGCATCTCTCTATTTAGATATTGGTAGTTCTTGATTTCCAGTGCCCAGATTGCCTTATATACAAGCACTGAGCAGCTTCCTTTGATAGTTTTTGCTTTTAAAAACTGTCCAGACTGAGACAATCTCTTTCTTGCTATATCCCATAAGTAAAGATCAAAGTTTATTCATAGTGAGGGTATTATGAACTGAACCGACAGAAAGGGCTTAACTTTCCTCCTTCTCTACTTTTAGACCCTTTGGCTAGGGATGTTTGTCTAGTTTTTTTGCATTTGTCTTTCTCAGTTTCAGCTGCCGTTGTAATTTCCTTCAGACCTGGGAGTTAGAGCCGTGGAGACCTTGGAATCAGGGTTTCACGAGACATATTGGTGCCAACTAGCCCGGCAGGGAAGCTCTGACAAACTGGGATGCTTAGGACTTGTGCCCAAGAGGTTGTGGGAGTAGGGCATTAGACTTGGAACTGGGGCTGCACTTTATAGGAGCTGAGCTAAATTATACATAATTTTTATACCTTTGAAGTAAATATTTTTGTGCATGCTATTCTGATTACTAGTGGTTAAATGGAACTGGAGTGCAAGAGAGCCCCTCCCCCAGCTTGAGGAAACATATTTGTTGGGGGCTGGAGCCAGTGGCAGAAAGCCTGGACACCTCTAATTCCCCTTGAGGTAATGGAGAACTCTAGGGTAGGATTGGAATGTTAACATACCTGGTCTTAAGGCAGTGGGGTCAGGGTAACCACTGTTACAGAATACTAAGGAAAGTCTTTTTTTCTTATACTTTTTATTATTGTTAACATAAATGGGTGTTGTATTTTGTCAAGTTTTTTCTCTATTTATTGGAATAAAGTGTTTATATGATTAATATGTTATACTATTAGTTTTCCTAATGTTGAACCATCCCTTGTTCCTGATATAAAGCCAATCTGATCATAATGGATTGTGGATAATCCTTTTAATATGTTGCTCTGGCCTCTTTGCTAATATTTTGTTTAATATTTTGTATTAATATTCACTAGAGACAGTGGTCTATAGTTCACTTCCACTGTTTTTCTCTCTCCTTGATTTGGGTATCAGACCTACGCCTATTTGTCTTATAAAAGGCATGGGGTAGGGTACCTTCTTTCTCTGTTTTCTCAAACAATTCCTAGACCATGAGAGTTGACTATTTTTAAAATATGTTTGTGTTTGTGTATGTGTTTTTGAATTTTGTTGATCTCTGATTTTCCTTCAGATTGTCCATTTTAGAATTTATTTTAAAGTTTCAGATTTTTTTTTTCTCTTTTCTGTTTGTTTTAGACTCCTGCCCAACTCATTGATCTCATTGTTTAGTGATGAAAATATTTCAAGGTCTAAATCTTTCCCTATTGGCTGTTTTGGGCATACTACAAAGGTTTTGTTAGTTTTCTTTTTCTATTTTCATTTTTCTTCTTTCTTTCCACCCTATTCTCCTCACACTACCACCAAATAAAAAACAAAAAGGAAAAAACTTGTAAGAAATAAGCACAATCAAAGAAAACAAGTCTACTTATTTACCAAGTCCACATATATATATACACACACACATACATACACACATATATACACATATATAGACACATGTATATGTGTCTATATATTTTTATATATGTATCCTTTTCCACTTTTAGTCCATCATCTTCCTTCCAGGAGGTGGGTAGCTTGCTTCATCATAGATCCTCTAGAAATGTGGTAGGCCATGGCTTTGATCAAAAATTCTTAAGTTGTTTTTCTTTACAATATTGTTATCTTCATATAAATTGCTTTCCTGGTTCTGCTTACCTAATCTTGCATCAATTTACTTCCCAGTATTTTGTCAATGATAAAGGACTAAATGAGGATGAACTATTTATATTCAAATATGGAGAGATAATACATGTATCTCCTCTGAACCTTATTATCATCTGGGATCATAGAGGGAATCTAAATAGGCAAGGACTGTGAGTGGTTCTACTACATTCTGATGATCTTAAGAGAAGAAGAAAAAGAGAAGGGAAAAGGAATACACTGAGAGGAAGGGAAAGGAAGGTTATGGAAAATTATCTCACATAATCAGGGCGTGTGAGCAGATATTTATGCAAACAAGGACAAGGGGGTAGAAGGAGCTGCTGACACATCAGCCTCATTCTTATCTGAATTGATTAAAGAAAGGAAGAACACTCACACAGTTGGGTACAGAAATTCATTTTGCCCAACAGTATAGAAATAGGAGGAAAAGGGGAAAAAGTGTGTGTGTGTGGGAGAATTAGCAAGTGGGTAGTTTAAGGGAGGAATTAGTCCTAAGCAAAACAAACCAAGCAAGGATGTACACAAATATAATAACCATTTTTGAGGTGGCAAAAATGGGAATCTGAGGGAGTATCCATAAATTGGGGAATGGACAGACAGATTATGGTATGAATGTAAACCAAATCCCCAATACCATTGGTAAAAGACTCTCTTCGTTAGTAGAGACCAATACCCTGCCCCTACATGAGAGGTGGGGTAGGGTTGGCAAGAGCAGAAGAGAGAAGAGCTCTATTCTTTTTGGACTTTTCTTCAAGTCTTTTTTTTTTTTTGTAATTTAAAAAACATCTAAACTTAAATATAAAATAAGAAAAAAAGAAACAAACAAATACTAAAGCTTAAATATAAAATAAGAAGAGAAAATAGTCATTGCTATGTGCGTAACAGAACATGAGACCATTCAAAATATAAAGCAATAAATTTCCATTTCAAGAAAGCCTATATAATTAATACTACATACACATTGTATTCGGAGCTGTCCCTCTTTACTTCCTTGGAGGTTTTATTTTGTTCTTGGCTGTATATTTTTTACTTCATTTCACCCCCTTTCCTCTCCTCCCCCCAATAAGGTTACAATGAAGCTCAGAGACACACACCCACACCCACCCACACACACAAACACACACACACATTCATGTATATATATATATATGTGTGTTTGTGTGTGTATATATACACACACACATATACACACAAACATATATAGACAAACATAGATATACATACACTTACCTATTTATATGTACACAGATATCTATGATTATATACATATATACATTGATATGCATCTACGTAAGACTGTATTATACCCATTTGTCCTCTGTTTCTCTGAAGGTAGATATCTTCCCTCATAAGTCCAAGTCTTTCCATATTTTTCTAAATCCACCAACTCATCATTCCCTACACCACAGAAATATTTCAACCTTATACTGTTTAGTTATTTTAAAAAGTATAAAGCAATATTGATTAATATGGCTGACATATAGTGTTGTTTCTCTATTTTTCTAATTAAATCTATTTTAGCTTTAACTCATGAGATCATGATTACTACCCCTGCTTTTTTCCTAATAAATTTTACTCCTGATCTATATTTGGTTTGTGTGTATCTCTTATTTCCTTTGTCTCCTGACTCCTCTACTTTACTTCTATCTGCTACTTTGCTCTCCTATTACTTAACCTATCCCCCTTCAAGGATTCCCCCTTATCCTCTCCCCTCACCTTTTCCCCTTGCCTTTTTGTTTCTATCTAAATTTAGAAGACTTTTATAGCATTTCAAATATATATGTTTATCTTTATCACATTCCCATTAATCTAGACCCCATTCTACATCCTCCCCTTATCCCATTCCCTTGCCCTCTTATTTCTTTATAAATTTAGAAGACTTTTATTCTCTTCTAAGTGTATATGTTGTTTTCTCTTTAACTCAGATCTGATGTGACTAGGGTTCCCTCTAAAAATCCCTCCCCCCTCCCTATCCCCCTTAGCTTTTTATTTTTTCCTGAATTTAGAAGACATTTTTGTATGTATCCTTCTACATATATATGTATGTATGTATTGTTTCCTCTTTAACCCATTCCCAATGAGAATAGAATTCTAGAACTTCCAGCCCTCCTCCCCCATCTAATTCCTCTGTGTCAGTTCTTTCTCTCGAACCTCATTTGTGTGAGATAATTACTCTTTTTACCTTTTTCTAACTGGTATAACTTTCTAGAGTCACATCATACTCAGCTCTACCCAAATCTTTTCTTTTGAATTTACCCAATTATTAATTAGAATCTTTGACATACAGTTTACATTTCCTCATATAAAAAGTAAACAATCTGTCCTTATGGAGTCCCTTGTAATTAGTCTTTGATATGTACCTTATATTTCTCTTGGATCTTGTATGTTAAATTTTCTTTTAAGTTCAGGTCTTTTTGGAATAAGATCCTCAAAACCTGGCAGTTCATTGAATATTCACTTATTTTGTTCAGGATCATGCTTAACTTTGCTGGGTATGATATTTTTTATTACAGCCCCAGTTCTTTTGCTCTTTGATATGTGGTGTTTCAAGACCTGTGCTCTTTTAGCGTAGCCACTGCTTGTATAATTCTAATTGTGGCTCTGCCATATTTGAATTATATTTTCCTTATTTCTTGTAATACTTTCTCCTTGAATTGAGGGCTTTGGAATTTAGCTATGGTATTCCTGTAGGTTTTCTTTGTAGGATCTCTTTCAGGAGGTGATCAGTGGATTTTTTCTATTTCTACTTTGCCCTCTTGTTCTGACACCTCAGGATAATTTTCTTTATTTCTCATATCATTGTACCAAGATTTTTTTTTTATCATAGCTTTCAGATAGTCTGAGTATTCTTATGTTTTCTCTTCTTGATCTGTTCTTCAGATCGGTTGTTTTTCTTATGAGATATTTCACATTCTCTTCTACTTTTTCATTCTTTATATTTTGTCTCATTATTTCTTGATCTCTTATAACTTTGTTGACTTCCACTTGCCCAATTCTAATTTTCAAGGAGTTGTTATCTTCCTTAAGGTTCTGGATCTCCTTTCTCAGTTGGTTAACTTTCTTTTCATAATCTTCTTGGTTTTTTTGGATTGTTCTTATTTAAAGAATTTTTTTTCCTCAATCTCCTTTGATTTTTAAAGTGTTTTTAAAGTTCTTTTATGAATTCTTTTTGGGCAGGTGACAATTTGACATTACTCTTTGGGGTAGGAGAGAGTTTTTTTGCTTTAGTAGTCTCCTCTGAAGATGAAGCCCAGTCTTCTCTAATCCCATAGTAACTTTCTGTGGTTTGAAAATTTCTCCTTTGCCTGCTCATTTAAAAAAAATTTTTTTATAGCTCCTTGTAGAAATCACTTCTAGTCCTGGGGTATGGGGGATGGTGCCTTTATGTCATCCTTCAGTTCTCCCCTCTAGTCCTCTGACCAAGAATTCTACCCCCCTATAAGGGTCTCCAGCCAGCTGTGTTCCTGCCCTACTGCTTCTGCACTTACTGGGCATGTGCTGATTCTCACCCAGAACCTCATCTAGTCATTACAGCTGGATCTAGTGTCCCTTATAAGTAGAGGTTCCCTTAATCTTGGTCCCACTCCCCCCAGAAGCCAGACTCCCCATACTGTCTGGGAGGTGAAAATTCCTATGGTTGGGACTAAAGCTGCTTCTTAACCCAGCTAGCCCCAGGGCTCTCCTCTTGCTGTTTCAGTGGAACAAGCCTGGAGGTATTTACACTTCACAGGGACCAAACCTCAGTCCTGGGATTTTTCTTCAGATCTTCTCCAATTGTCCCAGGAGGACTACTGTTCTACCTCAACTCACTTATTTTTTAACTGCTCTACATTCACCCTAAGGCACTATTTTATCTTGTTTGTTGGGGAAAATCTGGAGAACTTGGAATTTTCTGACCTCTGCCATTTTTCCAGAATCCTCTCCCTTCTTCAAGTCTTTTCAGGTTTTGTAGTCACTTCTATGTTTCCGACTTCAAGACAGAAGATGGAAGATGCTGGCCTCACTTCATATTGCTAGAGGACAAGACTCTATGAAAAAGCTGACATGAGAGAAACTGGCAGTCTCCATAACATCTGTATCCTTAGTTGGCAACACCAGAGACTTAAGGGAGCTTCCCTTTGGGTGAGATCCAAGACTCATTCTCTATCTCTCTCTTTCTCTCTCTCTCTCTCCCCCTCTCTTGTTTGAGCAAAATTATTTCACTCCCAGTGGGAAACTGCTTTTATTCTATTTTGTCTGGTATAAGTTTTCTATGTATATTTTCTCTGATTTCTATTTTGCTATTGACTTGGATAACTGGGTTTCTTTGCTACCTACTACATGTGTTCATTGTGGAACCATCCACTAAATGTATTTATTCTTGAACTTGGGATTTGGTGGAAAAGGGATCATGTATTGAATATAAAGCTTTGGGTCCTCCTTCCCCCAATTAATGAACAATGATCAAAAACTTAGCCTGAAACATAAACCATATCCCCCTTTAGGGGTACAAATTGATAAGCTTCTAACCTGGTACCCCTTCCTCTCTGAGTAGAGCAGAGTGGCCAAGTCTAATGGGGGAGACAGGATGCAAACAACTATGTACAAACACATATATAAAATATGTAAATTTGTGTAATATGCATATATATATACACACATACATATGCACAAAGAAGATAAATTGGAGATAATCAACAAAGGGAAGGCACTGGTTTTAAAAGGGATCAGGAAAGATTTCTTATATAAGGTGGGATAATAGCTGGGATTTTAAAGAAGCCAGAGAAGCCAGGAGACAGACAATTCCAGGTGTGGGGGATAACTGGTATTGGGAGGCAGGAGATGGAATATTTTGTGAGAAGAACAGCATGGGGCCAGTATCACCAGATTGTAGAGCACTTGGTTGGAGGAAGAATAAGGTGTAACAATCTTGGAAAGGTGGGAAGGAGCAAGTTATGAAGATCATTGAATGCCAGCAGATTTTATTATCATGGATTTGATGGGGCGTAACAGGAATTTATTGAATGGGGACAGGACATGCCATGGTCAGACTTGTGCTTTAAGAAGATCAATTTGACAGCTGAATGGAGGAGAGACTGAAGTATGGAGAGACTTGGTGCAGAGACCAATGAGTAGGCTATTGCAATAGTTCAGGTGTGAGATAATGAGGCCCTGTACCAGAGACATGTTTTGAGGATCAGTTGAGACAATACATATGACTATGCTTTGAAAAACTTGACATATCATACAATGGACACAAATGGGATACTTATTTCTATTTTCCATTTCCATAGACCTGGAGGGAGAAGAAGCAAAATATGTATAATCTGCCTCCCTTCCAGCCACACAGTGACACTGGCCCTTCTCAGTCTCAAGCTGATTCACCTGGATTCCTTCACTCACCTATACCTCTTGGGGTTAGGTCCCCTTGGATCTTTTAGGTTCTTAGCCATAGATGTACAGGACCCTCTATGACATCACATGACTGAGTTCCGGGGACTCTAAAGGTGAGAGTATAACAGCATGGGTACTGCTGAACCTGGACTTGTCCTGCCATATCCTGGTGCTTAACATTGTTACCACTTAAGTTTTTGAAATCTTTTTGAAATTACTAAATTTTTCTTTCATTCTTGAACAGTTTCAAAAAAAGACCAAACTTCACCTTTCTGTTTTATTTTTGCCTTTCTTTTTTTTTAAGTTTTGAAATCTGGAGTCCTGTTTTTGGAATTTGTTGTCTTATGTTTGCCTTAATTTCTTTCAGGACAGTGCCTTCTCTCTCTCTCCCTTTTTATAACTTTCTGCTGCCATCATCAAGTGCTTATACATGCAAAGTACTTGATTAAATGCTTCAAATTGTTTCATTAATAATGTGTTTCATAGGAGCATGTGATTGTGTAATAGCTATTAATTTATTCAGTTTGGTCTACGTATTTACCTACTTTTTAATATATACCTTGTATTTATATTTATCTACTTAATTTATTCATCTATTTGTTTGCTACTTCTTTATTGGTTTATGATTGAAGTACTGCCACAAACTATTTATGTCTGTTACAATGCCACTATTTTTCACATTTGCTTTACTATTATCTGCCAGATACCATTTGTTTAAGACAAATTATTATTGTATTGTATCATTATTGTATTTATTGCATATTTAGTATATGCAGTACTTGTTGGTTTGTGACTACTATCGTAATGGATCGATGCACTGAATAAACTTGATTAAAAAGTAATATTATGTCTTTGAGTTAGGAATTCATATGGGCCTCCTCATTTTGGCAGTAAACTCAGAAAGTAAAAATATTGAAACTACCAGGGCACTACACAGAGAGATGAAAGTGAAAGGTCAGGACTGGGAAGATCACTCAATACTCTATGAATTACCTGATTTGTTTGATTATTCAAAAATGCCAGGTCTACAAACAGTAGACGTTGCCAACTTTGTGCTCATGCTCCATCCTGCATACAGTTTCCAGCTGTTGACGCCTCATAGAAACTAAGGTCAATATTGACAAGCACATTTTATCTCTGGGTTATAGATTAAACCACTAAGCACTTGCTCCAGTCCAACCTTACTGACTCCTTCCGGTTTTACCACTCCTCTGTAACTGAATAGTCACAAGAATTATAAAGGTAACAGGTTCTTCCCCTTTGCTCTGGATGACAGACTAGATGAATACATTATCCTCCTATTGTTTTCCACCAATGACAGATCATCCCTCAAGTTTTTACAAACATACTTGTCACGTGATTCCAGGCAGGATATTCATCACAGCCTACATAAGTCCAAAAACTGATCTTTCAAGATATTCATTTGAATAGTCTGACACTTTCTAACTCAGATGTTCTATAGTGACTCTTGTCACCTGGCTGATCCAAATACCTTATATTTGTTCTCCAAGATGACTTGGTTCTTTTCCAGAAAAGTGTCCTAACCTAGGTCTAAGATTTCCTTTTGCAATATGATATCTAATTTCAGCCCTTCTCACATATGAAGGGGATCTTTCCAGCACAAGGGATCTTGCTTTAGCCTCATTCACAGGTAAACATCCTCTTTCTGGCTTCTTAGTTTCTTTGTTCATTGTGACCTGATGGACTTCTCTTCTCAGGAAGAGAAAGGAGAAAAGAGTTTTCATTGACAAGTGTTAGGTTTGTAGAGTCTCTGTCAAATATGTAGGTTACATATGTGTATAGCAAGGCACGAGCACAGACCTACAGAAAACAGATGTGGTTTCTGAATTGGCCACTTCCACAGAACCTTTGAGATCTAAGAACTTTGATGGGATTTAGTTATTAAAATTTTGTTAATATGCTTCTACAGCAAAAATGCTGATTGATTTGACTTATGCAAAATGATTGATGAGAAAGGCAAGACTGCCAAAACTGTCTTTAAACATCTATGAAGTCATTTGATCTCACTGATAGACAAATATGAACAAACTTTCAAAGACTTGGTCAACTACCACATTCATGAACCTTTCATCCTCTACAAAGTGCCAGTCTGGAGGGACTGGGAATAGCAGTATGTCTAGAGAATAATGGTCATCAAAAACAGTTGCATTTCCCAACAGAGAAAAGGGATAGGGATTAGATCTGTGTTTTGGGGTTTTTTTTCACTCGTGGAAACTTCGTGGTGAGGAAATATCCCTGTATCGATTTTGGTCCTAGGATATTGAAAACTTAAGGGACCTGCCCAGGTCATATAGCCAGTGTGTATCATAGGTGGCACTTAAACTTGGGCCTTCCTTTATTCACTATATCACACTGGCAGCAAAGGACTTAAACTGTAGACTTCTTGGCTTTGATATAGGATGTTTTTGAAAAGTTCAGTGACTGTAAATTTCAAGTGTGAACTGATAGCAAGCCACTAACATATTTTGGCCAGTGGTAAGTGCAATGTTGCTTTCCAGTGCTGGACACTACGACCTTGTGCTGTATATTTGGAGAATATTTGAACTGGAAAATGTTTGGAATTTATTGTTGTTGTTTTTTTTAATCACTGGGAGAAGAGAGAGAGAACATGTCCTATATTACAATAGAAATGACTGGTTATTTCACCAGGTGTATAGAAACATACCCAAGCAACAACCCAACAGCATCCATGCTAAAGAATGTGGGAGAAGCATTTTGACTAAGGCAGAAACTGAGAGTAAACTTTTTAAGAAAAAAAAGTTTACAGGTATAAAGAAATCTAGGAAACACTTTATTGCCCTCAAGAAGATCCATAGCCCAAGGATTTCAGTTGCATAATCTTCAATTTGATAGGATCACTGACACCGGAACAAAAATCTCAGTGGATTCAACATATGGCATTTTGAAAGCTTCCTTGTTAGAATGTGAGTTCCTCGAGAGCACAGACTGACATGTTTTTGTATTTGGATCTCAGTATTAAGCACTATACTTTGCATTCATTCGTTACAAACCTTCATAAATTCAGATTTCAGAATTCAGGTCTATAATTCTGATGATGACTAGGATTGGTCCTTATCATCCACCAGTTGAGACAGACCAGGAGGTTATCAAAGAGACAGATAGGTTTATTTGATTGGAGATCAGGTTAATCTATGATACTACAGATGAAACTAGTAAAGGGGTTACATAAGTAGCCAGAGGAAAGTACCTAATGTTTATCCTTGTGTGTATCTTGAGCATGATTTTTATTGATGTGCATAGTAATTGTTGAATGGCCTGTTATGTTGCTGTTTTATTATTATGCTGCTTATGTAAATTTAATTATGTCCCAGTGTTATTCATGTACTATATTTGTCTCTTTATTTGCATATATACTAATAGTTTAAGCATGTCATGTTATTTTGTAGACCTATTGATACTGACAGGCAGCATGGCACAGTGAATTGGGAGCTGTCCTTGAAGCAAGGACTTTGTGGGTCCAAGTGCTATCTCTGATACACACTAGCTATGTGACCCTGAGCACTTAGATTCTCAGTAGTCTAGTCAGCTCTTTAAGATTAGAAGTTGTGGAGAAGGTTATAACCTGCACTGGTACAGGGAGTTTCCTCTCTTAAGAGTTCTTTATTCTAAAGAAATCAGTTGTAGGTCCAATACCTATTCTTAGGGATATTTTATTAGCAATTTCCATTATTTTATTGCTATGCTTATTTGCCTATGTACTATTGTGGGACATAATACTGGAGGATTGGTGAGGTATTAATTAACTCCCTATACTCTCACAACACTAATGAGAACTGTGGTGAGTAAAGAAACAGACCTGAGTCAGTTTGATTTATCTTTAATCCTCCCTCCCCCCCAGTCAGACTGACCCGGGACCAAACTCTGGGTCCTTTAAGCAAGAAGAATATATATACAAAATGAACTTTAGGTCTTTGATGGAGAGCTCCTAAAACCCATAGAAACCTCTTTGATGACTTCTTTCCATTTTCTTGCCTAAAGTTTTACTTTCATAAACTTCTTTTTAACCACTTTGGGAATTGCTTTTGGCTGGAGAGGTATTTGGATTTATTTTTATTAAAGAGATTTTTTAATTTAAACCCTCAGGTTCTGATTGATTCATTGCATGAGGTGTGGAACTGTGTCTAGGACTTTTATTATGACTGCTTTTATTCCTGTGATATGGGCATGTAATATGTTCTTCATGTAACGTAGACAAGTAGTTACTAAAACTGCCTGTCATTGAATAAAAAGCATTCATGAACAGCATTTATTCAGAGTGATTACTATGTGACACGCACTTGCTAAATGCTGGAGTTACAGTTACAAAAGCAAGAGTCCCTTCTTTAAGAACTGACAAGTAATGAGGGAAACAGCACCTACAGTACAGTGGCGGTCAGGAAGGAGACTTACAGTCTGGGAGGTCCCAGAGATGGTGAGCTGAACAACAGGGTGATCCATTGACACGATCTTTCCAGAAGGACTGGTACTGTTGATTTGATTACAGTTCTGAGAGAGAGAGAGAGAGAGAGAGAGAAGAGAGAGAGAGAGAGAGAGAGATAGATAGAGAGACAGAGACAGAGACAGAGAGAGACAGAGAGAGACAGAGACAGAGACAGAGACATAGAGACAGAGAGAAAGAGAGGGTGGGGAGGAGAGAGAGAGAGAGAGAGAGAGAGAGAGAGAGAGAGAGAGAGAGAGAGAGAGAGAGAGAGAGAGAGAGAGAGAGGGAGAGAGAGGGAGAGAGAGAGAGAGAGAGAGAGGAGAGAGGTAGAAGGCAGCCAAGTCACAGAAAGTGTCTGGGTGGAAAGGAGGTCATTTGGTTCTAGGAAATGCTGAACTGAGTTCTAGTTTGGAGGGTAGAGGATCAGTAGGTGTCATGGTGGAAAATGGCCAGTTGACAAACAATACTTTGTGCTGTGCAGTGGCTATTGCATGTACTGTTGAAGCATATTAGATGTGAGTGGAGCCTTCAGATAACGAACTGGGATAATTATCATTGTTCTTTTGTGTTGATATTTATTTTTATGGTATCTGATATATAGTGGCAAATATCAAGTACACAACAGCTGATTTTGCAAGAGGTTGCAATTTTTATCCCCCTGTCCCCAGGGAGAAATGTAACCTGTCTTTGGCCACACTTGAAAGGGGTTAAGAAACTTAGAGGAGGGATATTATCTACTGCCAGTGGTGGGAAATCTGTGGCTTGGAGGCAACATGTGCCTGTCTGGGTCCTCAGATGTGGTCCTTTGACTGAATCCAAACTTCACAGAACAAATCCCCTTAATAAAAGCATTTGTTCTGTAAAACTTGAATTCAGTCAAAAGGCACACCCAAGAACTTAGAAGGCTACATGTGGCCTTGAGGCCACAGGTTGCCTACCCCTGGAATAGACTATGTCCAATATCCCAGTCTCAGCCCTACCCTATCCTCAACCTTTAGTTAGAGGGATTGTGGGTAAAAGAACCAGGGGAAAAAAGCAAGTTGGAGGACCTGATCTGACTGCAAAAAGAAGCCAAGAAAAGAGATGGGGGCTGATCGTTTTCCAGGGTTGAGGAAGCGTGGGGCAGAAGGGATCACAAAATTAGCACTCTAGCTGCACGGAAGTCTGAGCCAAAGAGTGGGGGATTTTGCTTCCCATTTCCTGTCTTAGTCTTTCCATTTTCTTATCACCTTTCTACTTAAATCTATTGTCTGACATAAACTCAAGATGTTCACTTATTCAGATAAGGTTGTGAGAAAGAAGGTAACAGCTTCAGACTTTTACCAGTCTGGCTAGGGAATTTGAAACTCAGACCCTTAGAGTTAAAAACAAAACAAAACAAAACAAAAAATGAGCTGATTAAAAGTCATGAAAATGCAAGAGGAGTTAAAATGAGCAAATGAACCAACCATTTTTCCCCTAGAAAAGCAGAGAAAACTGATTTTAAAAAGAAAACCATGCCCTCACAAAGGGAGGGAGAGTAAATTGCTGGGGCAGTTTAGACAGATATTCTACGTCACAACTGCTCAGCCTTCTTCGCTTACCACCACCACCTAGTGGGTTCTATGTGGGAACTTCATCCCAAAGCCTGTCATGAACTGAGGATTGGGGGATGGGAGGTTTCTTGGGATGGTTTGCAAAGAATCTGAAGAAAAAGAAAGGGAGAGGAGGCTGTGACCCAGGGGTGGAAGGTAGGGTTCCTTCCATTTTGAGGCTACATGGTCTTCTGCAGAATCACACACTTAGTATTAGATTTGTGCCTTTCAGCTCTGCAACATATGGCTAATGCCTATATATATGTATACTTCTGTATGTACACATATGCATATGCTAACTAGTGGGACAGAAACACTAATTAGATTTATATTTTTCTGTGCATGCAATCATACCTTATTAATCAAAGCCTGCAAACAATACCCTGTAAAAACCCCTTTGAGGGGCTCGTTCCATCTTTGGTGTCCACCTGTGGCTCTCGACAGTGACTTCAAGAAGCCACAGCATGTGCAGAGGCCACATCCTGGGAAATCGTTTTGGCAGACAGGCAGAACTAGGTTGAGGGTAACCAGGTCCCAAACCCATTGGTGAGTTAGAGGGGTGTTTACCCGAAGCATGTGAAGACTTCCTCTGGTGGAATGGATAGATGAGAACAATTTTTTCCAACAGCCATGAAGGCAGATGAAATAGGCAATGTGGAGCACTTAGAGCTTGGTTAGACACTGAAGATGCCAGGGTCATCCACTGCATCCTGAGCCATTGCCAGCCATCTTGACTCTGTCCTGCCACTGGACCATGATGACTCCAGAGGAGAGAGTGAGGCTGGTGACTTGGTGCAACTCTGCTTCACTTAAATCCAGTTTATGCAGGAATCAAAAGACATCACCCATACCATTTTACTATTATGCCTCAAAGTCCTGTGGTGACAGGTAAGTGATGAAACAGCAGGTGTGGATACACTGAGAGCTGTAGTCACAACCCTACACATAGGCGGCCCAGGCGAAAAGGTCATTTCTCACTGGAAGCAGCAGTGGGACCCGGCAGACCCCTGGGTGTCTGAGCAGCCTTTTAAGGATTGCACGGCTCACCTCCTGATGTGAGGAAGGGGGCTAGAGAAGGTGCCCTAAACATTGTCTGCTTACCCAACCCTGGCCTGATTACTGCTGCAGGCGGGGAATCCCACTATGTGGTTGAAACACAAAAAAATGCACAAAATGTACAAAAACATCTGTAAAGATGATTTCACTCACCATCAGCACATGGAACATGCACACACTAATAGACAATACAAAATCCAGTAGACCTGAAAGAAGAACTGCTCTTGTTGAAAGAGAACTCAATAGGTATCACATCCAAATAGCAGTCCTGAGTGAAACAATGTTGGCAAATGAAGGCCAGCTTACTGAAGTTGGAACTGGATACACCTTTTTTCTGGAGTGGGTGCAGCAAAGGGGAGTGCCATGAAGCTGGCATGGATTTTGCATTCACAACTAATCTAATCAGCAAGCTGGCATGCCTGCTAAAAAGAGTGAATGACAGGCTCATGACAATGTGATTACCACTTGCAGAAAAACACCATGACACCATCATCAGTGCCTATGCTCTCACCATGATGAACCCTTATGAGGTCAAAGAAAAATTTTATGAAGACCTTAGAGACTCTTATCATCAATGTGCCAAAAGAGGACAAACTTATAATTCTGGATGAATTTAATGCTAGAGTAGTCTCAGACTACCAGACTTGCAAGGAGTCCTAGGAGGAATGGAATTGGAAATAGCAACAGCAATGGCCATTTACTGCTGAAGACTTGTGCATCGCATGACCTTGTCATCACCAACACTGTTTTCCGTTTATCTAAACCCAATAAAACTTCATGGATGCACCTTCACAGCAAACATTGACATCTAATGGACTATGTGATTATAAGGAGAAGAGACAGACAAGATGTGAGAGTGACAAAGGCAATGTGTGGTGCAGAGTGCTAGACTGATCATAGACTTGTCCTTTCCAAGCTAAATAATTGAGTTCATCAAAAGTGCCACCCCCATGGCAAAATGACTACCAGAAGAATCAATGTCAACAAATTAGAGCTTTTCTCTGAGAGTGAACAGTTTGTTGCTAGCTTGTAGGGAAAGTTGAGACAACACATACTTGGCAACAGTGGAGCAGAAAAGGAGTAGGCAGCTTTCAGAGATTTGACATACAGCACTGCATTTGCTCATCTGGGTCAGAACACTTGCAAACACTAAGACTGGTTTGATGAAAATGATGGGGAAATTCAGAAGCTGCTAAATGAAAAACGAGGACTCCACAGGATAGTTCATCCTGTGGATGGTTCATCCACCTCTAAGAAGGCAGCATTTAATTCCATCAAAAGCAAAGTACAAGCAAAGCTTAGAGAGATGCAGGATTCCTGGCTCAGTAAGAAGGCAGATGAAATTCAGTTTTATGCTGATAGTAACAATCCAAAGCACTTTTATGATTCCCTGAAAGTTTTATGGACCAAAAACCTCTGGTGCATCATATCTGCTCAGTGATGATGGAGCCATATTGGTTAGTAATAAGGACATGATCCTAGAGAGATGGGCTGAACACTTCCACAGTGTTCTCAACAGATCATCATCAATCAATGCTGAGGCCATTGACGGTTTACCTCAGGTTGAAGTCAATTCCTCCTTAGCTGAACTTCCAAATGAAGAAGAGTTTTTGAGGGTCATTAGACTCTTTTCATGTGGCAAAGCTCCTGATGCTAATTTTATTCCAGCTGAGATTTACAAGGTAGGAAGACCATTGCTCATACAAAAGCTGATTAAAATTTTCCAGTTCTATGGCAAGAAGAGATTATACCCCAGGAGTTCAAGGATGCCTTCACTGTCCATCTCTATAAAGGTAAAGGGAATAGATTTTCCTGTGACAACCATAGGGGGATCTCTGTCTTAGTCATTGCTGGCAAAATTCTTGCCAAAGTCCTCCTTCATAGGCTGATTCTTCACCTGGAAGATGGTCATATATCTGAGAACCAGTGTGGCTTCAGAAAGGGCTGAGGAACAGTTGATATGGTGTTTACTGCCCAACAATCCCAGGAGAAATTCCAGGAGCAGAACAGAGGTCTGTACACCATGTTTGTAGATCTGACCAAGGCCTTTGACAGTGTCAGTCATGAGGGCTTATGGAAAACCATGTCAAAATTTGGTGGCCCAGAGAAGTTCATCAGTATTGTACGTCGATTACATGATGGCATGCTTGCCTGGGTTCTGAATAATGGACAATGCTTTCATACCTTCCCAGTCACCAGTGGAGTGAAAAAGGGCTATGTGCTTGCTCCCATGCTTTTTAGCATGATGTTTTCAGTCATGTTTACAAATGCTTCCAATGAGGATGAACGTGGCATCAAGGCCAACTACCACACTGATAGTAAGTTCTTCAATTTGAAAAGGCTACAAGCCAAGACCAAAGTGGAGGGAGTCTTGGTGCATGATTTTCTGTTTGCAGATGATTGTGTACTCATTACAGCCTCTGAAGCTGAGATGCAACAAAGTATGGATCAATTCTCTGCTGCTTGTGCTAATTTTGGCCTAATAATTAACACCAAGAAAACACAGGTTCTCCATAAGCCACCACCACACCATCCATATGTGGAACCTTCAGTTACAACAGTTGGAGAAGTTTTGAATGCTGTGAATAAGTTCATTTACCTTGGTAGTGTACTTTCCAGGGATGTACACATTGACAATGAGATTGATGCATGCATTGCCAGAACTAGTTCAGTGTTTGGGAGGCTCCGAAGAAAAGTTGGGGAGAGAAGAGGTATTAGACTGACTATGAGACTGAAGGTCTATAGAGCCATTGTGCTGACCTCATTGTTGTATGCCTGTGAAATACGGACAGTCTACCAGTGCCACGCCAGGAAACTGAATCACTTTTATTTGAACTGTGTTAGGAAGATTCTGAAGATTCTGGCAGGATGAAGTGCCAGACAATGAAGTCCTTGCTGGAGCTGAACTGCTAAGCATTCAAATTTTGCTTTAGAAAGTGCAACTCTGATGGGCTGGGCAGGTTGTTCGAATGCAAAATGTACGCTTGGCAAAAAATACCATTTTATGGAGAACTCACATCGGGCAGGCAATCACATGGTGTTCACAAGAAGTGATACAAGGGCACTCTCAAGGTCTCTCTCAAGAACTTTGGATTTGACTGTGCCACATGGGAGACACTGGCACAGGACTGCTCAGCATGGTGTATCCACATGAGAAAGGGTGCTGTGCTCTATGAACATAGCAGTATTGCGATAGCACAAAGTAAACTTAGGATGCATAAATTTGGAGTAACCACCCCAAATATTCAAATGGACTATCTGTGCCCAAACTGTAGCAGAGCGTTCCAAGCTTATATTGATCTGATCAGCCACAGCTGGACACACTGAAATTTCACTTTTTCATGGTGATGTCATTTTGGTCCTCTTAGAGAACAAAGGACAACAACCAATTCCATCTAGACCCCTTCTCTGTTCCCATAGACTTCTGCATAAAAGATCCATCCAGTCTCCATTAAAGTGCTCAGATTTAATCTGGTCCACTTGTCATTGCAAGCTATCACAAAATGCTCAGATTCCTAAAGAGTCTGGCCAATATGCAGATTTTTAGAATCACACTCACAAAATGTGTCTTTCTGACTCCAGGTCCAGCATTCTATAGTGCACCACCTAACTGCCCTGGGGTACCTGGCTAGGCTTATAACTATCTGCTGCTCTAAGCATTGCTATTCTAGGAGAAAACAAACAAACAAATATGTATGAACTATGTATAAGAAATAATTAAAAGGGGACCACCAGAATAAAAGGGATTGGAAAAGGCTTCCCCTGGAAGATGGGACCCTAGGAAGCCAGGGAAGCTAGGAGGCAAAGATGAGGAGGGAGAGCATTATAGCAGGGAGGACAGAGTGGAGAGATGGAGTTTCTGCTTCAGAGAATTGCAAGAAAACTGATGTCACTGAGTAGGAGATTACATGGATTGAAGAGTGTTACATGTCAGAAGACTAGAAAGGGGAGGGGAAAGCTAAATTATGAAGGTCTTTGAATACCAAACAGAGGACTTTACATTTGATTCTGGAGTTTTGAAACTGTAGTTTATTGAGTGTGGGAGTGACATGGTTGGGTCAGATGTGCATTTTAGGAAAATCATTTTTGTGCCTGAGTGGCAGATCAATTGGAATGTGGAGAGATTTATAGCAGGTAGACCCAACACTAGGCTATTGCCATATCTAGGTGTGAGGTGATGACAGTATCAGGGGAGAGAAAGGGGCATATTGGAGAGATATTGCAAAGGTGAAATCAAAAAGCCTTGGCAGCTAATTAGATATAGGTGCAGTGGGGAATGAGAGATAGTGAGAAGTCAAAGGTGCACCTAGGTTTCAAGTCTGGGAGACTTGGAAGGATGGAGAGGATTTTTACAGAAATAGTGAAGTTAGGAAGGAGGGTCAGTATTTCAAGCAGGCATCTGCCTGGTAACAACTCACATGGATACTTAGGCAGTAAAGTAGAATGAGGGCTCTGACATGTACTTCATATCATACACAGGTGTTCCCACTGAATTGGCCTTTGAGCACATGGCCTCCATGTGTCTAGAATGAGGCCACCTTTTGTTTATGTTTCCTTTTCTTTGATACAATGCCTTGTGAGATCTTGATAAGTCAGAAGAGCTACGAGATAGTTAGATGGTGACTGAACCCAGGAAGGAGCTAGCACTTGGGATATATTTCTTGCATCCCTGTAGTGAATCAACTTGGCAACTACAAGCAAAGGAACAACTTATCCATTAGATGTGCTGCATTTAGAAGTGAATTCAGTGAGAAAAAATGTTTTAAGTTTAATCTCTAAGCCAGAGCCCATTTTCAGTAGGGCCTGAACTATACAGGGAAGAACGACCAGTTTGGGGGATGCTTTTTAGTTAGATGATATTGAGGTACAATCATTGTTGATAATATTTCTGGTATGTTCCCTTGAGCTAATAACATTAGAAGTACTCCACTACCCCCTCAGTTGTTATCCTTGATATCCTTGATAGAGGTAGAGTCAGCTGAGTTCTGGGGACCTGACCTGTTAGTACATGTGAGAATGTAACATTCTCTAACATTAGCCCAAGGTAATAAGCAGGAGAAATGAGAGTGAAGATAGAAATCTATAATCTGGAACTGTAATGTTTTAAGAGTCAAAATATCAGCATGAAATAATGTGAACTGTCCTGCATTTCTGTCTCTTCCCTGCCTTCATTTCAACAAACATTGCACGCAATGCAAAACTTCTCATTTCTGATCTCTTTGCACAAGTACTTCTCATGAAAAAAACAGTAGAGAAAATGATAACTGGTGAAAATAAACATAATTTCCTCATGTATATATAGTGGGGTCCATCTCATGGACCATGCGTCAGGATGGACTTGCACCCTGGCCTCTTCTGGTTGGTTACACATCCTCTGGCCTTTTACTAAAGGAAATCTGAAACTAGAAACTACTGGTTGGTCCCTTATTCCCCAGAATAAGGGGTGGGGAGGCAGTGTCAAAAATAATTAGTGATTGAGTAAAAAAGAGCCCCCCATTCTATCCTCTCTCTTTGGAGCCTGCCAGTTGGGATGCTGCCAATTAGCCTTTAAACTTTCAAAGATTCAGAGAAGTAAAGAAATTCTTCTTTCTCCAACAGTAGTTATGATGCTACATATTGGCAAAGAGGGTGTTTGTCTGATTGAGCCTATGAACAGATCTCAAGTCCATGGTTAGCTCTTCTGCTTGTGTTTCTCATTTTGAGCGTGGTTCACTGAATCACCTCTTGAGAGATGGGCATTTCCAGCATTGGTAGCTACCTTCTGAATATTGAAAGATCCACAGTTCTTGAAATAGGTGGTAGTTTCCCATCTTAATATGCTTCCAATCCTCCTTTCTAAGAGTATGAGCCACATCTTTGCTAGCTAAGTCTGGACCTTGAGTTTGTTTTTTTTTTGTGACAGAATAGAACTGAAATATGTGTGAAATATTTGCTCTGCAGTCAAATTGTTTCATGTTAATGTATGCTTGTGAATCTTTTGTGTTTTAAATATTTCATCTGTGGTGGAAGAAATAAATAACTGTCCTCTACCTGACATCTACTACTTTGTACAGCAAGTACTTAGTTAGAAGAGATCCTATTAATTCCCTTTAGAGAAGACCATAGACATGAACTGTGCCTAAACTTGGTTAAATAGATTTCCCTTGGAATTCTACTCTGGAGAGGAGATGTAGAGTTAGAGAGTGTCAGAAAAAAAAGCTTGACTCCTTTCTTTGGTCTCTGGTTCACTCAGGACTGAACCCACTATCCCTAAACTCCAAGACTTTGTGGGAAAGGAGCCTCTTCCCAGGACTGTGGATGACATATAAAATGATGGGTTTGGACTATATGACCTCTAAGATCTCTTCCACTCTTAGATCCTATGATCCTGTGATTCCAAAAAACATGAACCAATACTGCTTCTCTCCCTGCACCAAGATTTCCTTCACACACTATCTGTCTGATTATAAAGTTTGATGAATGGAATCCTGCCTGCTCTAATTATCTGTCTTCCTTTTTTACCTGTGATAGAAACTTGATTGATTGATCCAATAATGATTAATTACTGGTTTGGGTTTGTTTTTTTTTTTTTTTGAGAATCACATAGACTCTCCAAGGGATGGGAATTTCGTCTTCTCTAACTATCTCATTTTAAAGATTAAAAACACCAGAGGTTAAGCAATTTGTCCAAGATTACCTGAGTAACAAGTGATAGGGAGAAGATTTGAACTCAGGTCCCTGGACTCTCTCTAAATGCGGTACTCTCTCTACTACATCATACCATTGTTACCCAGCATTTGGGGAGGGGAGAAGAGGAGGAGAATGAACGGAGAAAACCAAAATAGTTACTGCTTTTGTTCGTGCTTTAGCAAAAATCCTATCATAAAAATTTTCCTATAAAGAATATAGCAGAGAAATCTTACATGATAAACAGAAGATATATTAAATCTGTGCAGTGCTGGTCAATCGCAATTTCAGACAAACAATAGTGATTAGCAGAAAAAGAGGGAAGTTTGCCAGAAGGCAACATTTACCTTTGATTTAGAGATTGCTACAGAAGCCTAACTGCTAGAACTTTTCAGGGCACAAGTTAGGATTTATTAAAGGAATTAATATCTGCAATGGTTCACAATGCAATCCCATTTCCCTGCAACTCGGATGAAAGGCAAAGATTTCAAAACATTTGCTAGAAAAACATCAATACCCAGCCCTGCTGATTTAATTTTTTTCATCCCTCAGGCATCAGAAGAAGTTGTGACTTGTCCACATTTGCCTTGGAAGTAGAGCAATATTGTAAATTAGAAATGGCGGGAGTTTGGCCGGCTGCATTTCATTTTTAATTAGTTGAAGTTTCACAATATTTACCAATATTTCTTAAACTAGGAAGCTAAGGAACTCCCTTTGGCTTTATTGAACAACATGGTGTACTTGATAACATCTTGCCATAGCCACAACTGATTCAAGGAAAGGTACCCAGTCATCTTCCTTTTCTCCTTTCATTCTCTAGCAAACAACAGTTTCTCACTCCTCCTGCCCAGACAGGAATTTAGCCAGCTCATTTCACATCAGTGAAGCATTCAAAACATAGGCTCCCATAAAATGTAAACTTTGTAATCACAGGAGCTGTGGTAGAAACGAGTTTCATTTTAACATTTGAAGACTTTGAGGTGGGTTTAGTGAATTACTACAAAGATTTGGGCTTGACATGCAAAAAACCAGTTGATTTATTTTAAATATTGGAGTAAGATGTCGCATTTATTTTAGTATACAGAACTATCATGTCTGTTAATTATTTCTCTTTACAAGTTCTACCATTTTTCCCTCTAAGGATTGCAATTTGTTTGCTCTCAGCTTAGAAAACTGTATTTTTAAAGTCAATTAATTATGTGTGAATTATCTGAAAATGTCACATCTGTTTTTTCAGTGAATGTTGTTTCTCTACTTTATTATTTCTTAACCTGTTGTCATCAAAATGGAAACTGCAGTGTTAAAAAATAAGGTAAACCAAAAAATCTAAGGTCAAGTTAAAAAAAAAACAAACCCAAACTTCCAACCCAAATCTGAAATTTCTAAGTTTAGTTGGTTTCTAATGATTACATTGAGCTAGCTCTTCGGAAAGATGCTATCTTTTTCACAGATTCTCAGAACCCTGTAGGGCTACACTCCTAAAAACTATGGTTCATGAGACCTCACTAGTCACCTTCACAGTCAACCAGTGTCCTCAATTAGCTCTTAGCAAAGACATTGACTATGATATCAAGACAGCATAATAGCAATAGTAGCTACAAAGCTATCCCTGCCAATCACCACCAACCTCCCTCCCTCTGCTCAAACCTGCACATTCTTCCACTAACATACACAGCTCCCATGAGAAGACAAGGCACATACTTAGAGTACAACAGAAGTGATGCACACACATAGCCTATATTTCTCACTAATCTAGTGCTGAAAGATCTGCTGTCAGATAAAATGAAAACATACATAGCAAAGTGTTCTGTTATTAAAGCTCAGTTCAGCTCAAGTACCTTTTTACATGAGACCCCAGGTGCTGGGGCTTCCTTTCAAAATTTACCCTTTACTTATTTTATATGTACTTATATAGGAAAATGCCATTTCCTCCAACAGAATGAAATTTTCTAAGGACGACTACACTCCTGCTTTTGCATCCCCAGACCTTAGCACTCTACCTCATCAACTATCCATTTCGGGGCAGTTCTAATTTTGTTAGTAGACAGCCAGGTGGCATAGTGGATAGAATATTGGACCTGGACTCAAAACGACCTAAATCCAAATCTGACCTCTGACACTTACTAGCTGTGTGATCTTAGGCAAGTCATTTAACCCTCTTTGGCTTAGTTTCCTCATCTATAAAATGAGCTGGAGAAGGAAATGGCAAATCACTCCAGTATCTTTGCCATGAAAACCCCAAATGGGGTCACAGAGAGTCGGACATAACTGAACGACAAAAATTTTGTTTGTAGATATTTCCCTACATGGACTCTAAATCTGTCTGTGTAATTTCTACCCATTGAGTCTGACTCTGTCCTCTGGGCACAAGTTAAATAAGTCTAATACCTTTTTATGTGATAACCCTTCAAATATTTAGATACAGTAATCATAAATGCCTAAATCTTCTCTTTTCCTGGTGAAATATCCCTGATTTCTATTAATAATCCGCATATGGTATGGTTTCTACTTACCTTGCATCCATTGCAGCACTCTCTAGGAATGCCCTATTTTGTCAATATCCCATCTAAAAGATTATATATATATATACATATATATATATTTGTTATAAGAATTTTTTCTTCGTCTTTTTCTCTCTCCAGATTTACAGATGGCTCTCAATTTATTTTTTCAATTTAAACATATTTCCACTTTAGGCATGTTATAATGAAGAATTAGAACCAAAGGGAAAAACCACAAGAAAGAAAAAAACAAAAAAAAAGGAAAAATAGTGTATTTTGATTTGTATTCAGACTCCACAGTTGGTTTTTTGGATGTATATAGCATTTTCCATCATGAGTCTTTTGAAATTGTCTTCAATCGTTGCATTGCTGAGAAGAGCTAAATCTATTGAAACTGGGCAAAGTAAGTTTCAAAATATTGATGTGATTTCATGATAAATAAAAATCTTAAGTAATAAATGTAATTAACTCATGTTAATTGAAATTTTCTTTTTTAAAAATACAACTTTTTTGTAAAATAGGTTAGTCACTAATTATACCTTTACTTGGAAAGTGAACCACTAAAAACCTATCTGAGTCCAAAAGAAGTTTAGCCAGTTTTAATTTCGACCTCTATCTACTGCCAAGTTGTTCAGGTCTGGCTTACCTGATGCTGAGCTGGGGTCCTAGTGGTAGTGTCTGGTATGTGCTGAGGCCAGCTGGGTTTTTTCTGTGTTTCCCCAGGAGACTACACTGAACCATGGGGAGGTCTGGCTGTGGGTTGTGCTGAAGCACATGGAGATTCAGCTTCTAGAGGATGCTTGCCCACCAGGAGAGCCATGTTGAGGCACAGGGTGTGTGTGTGGGGGGTTCAGCTGCTGGAAGACACCTGCCTGGTTGGGCCTGTGCTAGTGTGAGTGGTGGTTCTCTGAGCTGGAGTCCTCTGGTTACCCTGGCTGTGTTAAGGCATGTAGGGGGTCTTTCTTGTGTTGGCATTTGACTGTTCTATCCCCTCCAGGCTCAGGATTTCCGAATGTTTTGCTGAGATGGGGCTTGTTGCTGGCTTGCTGGGATGCCTCCTGTCTTGGACTGCATTCTCCTTTTTACCCAAGTGAAGCCAACCTTTCTTGGCTATCCTCTAAGTTTCCCATCCTGAAGATTAATTCTCCCTGTCTTTCCACTGTGTCCTCTCTTCTAGGATTTTTCCGGCGGCAATTTTTTTGGTTTTTTTGAGGTAAATGAGGGAGGATGAGAGTGATTTACTGCTTATTCTGCCATCTTGGTTCCCAGAAGTCCAACCCCTATGGCTTTCAATTATTTAGTAGCTCCCCCCTCAAAAAAAAACCTCTCTATAGAAGGTACTTTGATTTTGACATTAATTCTGACAGGCTTTATTTTTCTTGACCTTTTAAAAAAAATTTACAAGCATTTCTTTTCTCTCCTTCCCAAATCCCTTCTTCCCACTGAAAACAAACAATCAAGCAAGAGAAAACCCTTTAAAAAAAGATGCATGGTCAAATAAGACAAATTCTTGCAGAGGCCACATCCCATTCTGCAGCTTGATGCATTCCGCATCATCTCTCTGTGAGGAGGTAGGTAGCAAGCTTCATCCTAAGGTCTATTGAAACTTGGTTGGTTACTGCATTGATTGGAGTTCTTAAGTCTTTCAAAGTGCTTTGTCTTTAAAATGTTGTTATTGTATAAGTTGTTTATTTCATCCTCCTTCCATCACACTGCATGATACAAGTCTTCTCAGATTTTTTTGAAATTGTCCCTTTTGTTAATTATTAATTATAATAATAATAGGAAACAATAAACCTTTATTAAACATCTACTGAATTCCAGGCACTAGCTAAGTGCTTTACGTATACTACTTCATTTTATTTGCAAATTATTTATAAATATTATCTCATTGGAATATTCCTTTAGTTTTCAGTGTTTTGCCACTATAATAGAACTGAACAAATTATGGTACACAACACAAAATCTTGTTGTGCCATAAGAGCTGGAAAAAGAACAGTAAAGAAATCTGAGATTTGTATGAAATTATACAAAATGTAGGACAAAGTAGAACAAAGTAAACAATTATCACACATGTATGGCAAACGTACAGAAATACATATGTGTGTATGTAGCTCCCTTTTATTTTGATCTCTTTGTGGAAGAAGCCTAAAGGTGGTTTAATCCATATTTATTCATTTTCTTCATCACTTTCCTAAGTCTAGACAATCAATAGAATGATAAATCAAGCCCTGATTTGTAGCATTTGCTGATTGCTAAGGTGTAAATGCTCACACTGAAAATTTCACCAGTTGACTCTGACTCTAGCACGCTCCTGCTTTGGGGCATAGTTCCAAATTGCTCTTCAGAATGGCTAGATCAATTTACAGCTCCTCCAATAATGAATTAGGCTATCTTCCTGCAGTTCCTCCAACAGTTCTTATTTTCCTTTTCTATCATCTTTGCCAATCTGATTGGTGTTTAGTAGAATCTCAGAGTTGTTTTAATTTATGTTCCTCTAATTACTAGTGATTTGGAGCATTTTTTCACGTGATTATTAATAGCTTGGATTTCTTCCTATGAAAACTGCCTGATGGGAATGGCTCTTAGTTTTTATAAATTTGAACCTGTTCCTTATGTATCTTGGAGATGTGACGTTTATCAGAGAAACTTGCTACAAAGGTCTTTTCTCCCCACAGTTAACTGTTTTTCTGGCAATTTAATTTGCAATTGGCTTTGTTTGTACAAAAACTTTAATTTTAGGTCATTGAATTGTCCATTTTATCTTCTAAAATCTTTTCTGCTCCTTGTTTGGTCATGAACTCTTTCCTTATCCACAGATCCAAAAAGTAATTTCTTCTGTATTCCTCTAATTTATTTTTGATATAGCCTTTTATATCTAAATCATGTATCTGTTTTAAGCTTATGTTGGTTCATCGTGTGAAGTGTTAATCTAAGTCTAATTTCTGCCAGATTGCTTTCCAGTTTTCAGGTCTTTGGGCTTGTCAAACCCTAGGTTACTAGACTAATTTACTTCTGGATGTTCTGTACAACATCTAATATATTCCATTGACTAATCTCTCTCTTTTTTTAACCAGGACTAAATAATTTTGATGATTATTGCTTAGTAGTACAATTTAAGATCTGGTACTGCTAGGCCTCCTATCTTTCCACTTTTTTATTAATTCCCTTGAGACTTTTGACCTTTTGTTCCTCCAAGTGAATTTTGTTATTATTTTTCTATGCTTTGGTAGTTTGATTGGCATGGAACTCAATATGCAAATTAATTTAGGTAGTACTGTCATTTTTATTACATTGGCTTAGCCAACTCATAAGCAGTTACTTTCCCCCCCAAATTCCTTAGGTATTTCTTTATATCTGTAAAGAACATTTTATAGTTATATTCATAACAGTTCCTGCATGCATGTTGGTAGATGAATTCCCAAATGTTTAAACATTCTATAGTTATTTTATTGTCTCATGAATTATTACTTTCTGCTTGATCAATTCTAATTTTCAGGAAAGTAAAGGTAAGGTTTTTTTGGGGTAAGGTTTTATATCTCTTGTAATATGCAGTTAATTCTCCTTCCAAGTCTTTTCTTCAGTGCTTTCATTTCTTTCTGCAGTACTGGAGAGTTTGGTTGAAGAGTGATAGTACCATCTTGGGATAGAAGTTAACAAAACTTTTTTGCTACTCATAAGAACAGATGTCAATAGGAAACAGTTTTAGTGTGTCCATTGTCTATAGACCAGGGATGGGAAACTGCAGCCTTTTGACCGAGTCTAAGTTTGACTGAACAAATCCTTTCATTAAGGGGACTGATTGATTCAGTCAAAGCACCACACTTGAGGACTTAGAGGGTCACATGTGGCTTAGAAGCTGCAGGTTACTCACCCCTGCTATATGCCATGTGCAGTGCCCAGTGGGGACAGTGGGAGGTGGTTCCAGATGTGCAACACCATGGTACCCCCACTTTAGTTGACTATCTCTGAAGGATGAATTTTAGACAGTCAAGGCGGCACTAATAGGAGACTGCCATGTCATCCACAGGAGAACATAGCATAACCAGGACCAGTGAAATAAGGATATTTTCTAAATTGATTAATAAGAAGTGAGGAATGAGGGGCAAAGATGCAAGAAACTTGACTCAAAATTTAACAAGAGACTGGTGGAGGTGGGAGATGATAATGTCTAGTCTCAAGATATGTGAATCTTGGGGGGCTGGGACTGTACTAGTTTCATTAGCTCACAATTTTCTAATTCTTTCCTCTAGAGATTTCATTTTAACTATAATATGTCTTTTTAAATGATTTACTGAGTTGCTTTATACAAGATTAACAATTTTCCCACTCCCCCCCAATACCCAAGTCCCTACAGAAAAACTGTAGCTGCTTTTACATTAAAGAAACTGCCTTATCCAGTAAATACTCAGAGGAAACATCTACAACTGCTACATCTGGGGCATGAGATGTTCAATTTTCCATCCTTTTGCTACAGTATTAGCCTGTAGCTTCGCCTTGCCATGGCTCCGTTTAATTCATTCATTTGTGCATTACCACAAGTAAAGCATAAACAAGAAAAAGAAATCCCACAGAATTCTCACCAAAGAAACATTTATAATATGGTTTTTAAATTCTTGCTTTATTTCTTCCAGGAATTTTATTTGACCTTATGATGAAGCTATGTTTTTCTTTGAGACTTTGCTTGTAGATGTTATAGAGTTGGGTTTTTTTTTTTAATTCTTAAATTAATTAATTAATTTTTAGTTTTCAACATTCACTTCTATAACACTTTGATTTCTAAATTTTCTTCCCCTTCCTCTCCTCCCCCCTCCCCAAAACGGTGTGCAATCTGATATAGGCTCTACTTATACATTCATATTAAACATATTTTCACATTAATCACGATGTAAAAAAGAATTAGAGCTAATGGGAAGAAACACAAGAAAGAATAAACAAAACAAAACAACAAAAGGAAAAGAGAGCAAATAGTATTCCATCTGCATTTAGACTCCAATGAGTTTCCATCTGCATTCAGACTCCAAAATTCTTTCTCTGAATGTAGATAGCATTTTTCATCATGAATCTTTTGGAGTTGTCTTAGATTCCTGCATTGCTAAGAAGGGCTAAGACTGTCAAAGTCAATCATCAAATGCTGTTACTGTGTACAATGTTCTCCTGGCTCTTATCTCACTCAACATCAGTTCATATAAATCTTTCTAGGTTTTTCTGAAGTCCACCTGTTCATCATTTCTTCTAGCACAATAGTATTCCATTACATTCATATACCACAACTTGTTCAGGCATTCCCCAATTGATGGACATCCCCTCATTTTCCATTTCTTTGTCATCACAAAAAGAGCTGCTATAAATTTTTTTGTACATGTGGATCCTTTTCCCATTTTTATGATCTCTTTGGGATACAGACTTAGAAGTGGCATTGCTGGGTCAAAGGGTATGGACAGTTTTATAGCCCTCTGAGCATAGTTTATGGAGTTGTTTTCTGGGTTTGTATCTTGGGTGCACCTGACGCTGTAACAGTCCTTTGTCCTGTGTGTCTTTTTTCTGAGTAACATGAGTAACATTCTTCTAGAGTTGCTTCCCTAATTGGGATTTTATGTTATGGCTACAAAACAGAATCTAATCTAGATGAATTTCTATCCCAAAGCCTATGCCCTTGCACCCCTGCAATGGAGTATAGCGTGACCCAGCTCATGAAGGAGAAAACCAATCAGAGTGATCTGGGTGTAGATTTCTGGATGTGTCTGAATCTCATGATCAAGCCATGTTCTCAACAGGAGGAGCAGAGGAATTTTAGCTCAATTCCCATTTAAATGTCCACCAATCAGGGTTGATTTCTCCTGTCAGGGGCATTCCCTTTCAAAAAAGTATTTAAGGCATTCAGTATCTCCATTAGGTGTCTTTGGTTACCAAGAGAAATCACTGACCATCAATTTATTGATTATTAGCTAGCTTAATTAATAAATTGATTTTAATTAGGGGTTTTTGTCACAATACTGAACATGGTGTTCTTTAAGGATTTCAGGCATGGCTCAGGTCAGGGACCTGAAATCAATCTCTCTTTCTCTCTCTCCATATATATATATATGTGTGTGTGTGTGTGAGTGTGTGTGTGTGTATGCACATATATATGTGCATACACACATATGTATGTATATATAATATATATAAACACGCATATATTATATAAACACACACGCACACGCACACACACACACATATATATGTACATATATATTTATTTATATCTTAGTATACCGTAAGTGGTCTAATCACTATCCCACCCTCCCCCCACCTGTCTGACCTTTGTAAACTCTAAAGCCTAATTTGGATCTGGATGACACCATTGAAGGCTTGATGTCAGCTGATATTCCAGTAGACTGCTGTTGAACCCAACTGCTATCAGCTAAATAGATAGGTCTACAGGTTCAAAAAGAACTGAAGACCTGTACTTGGTCTGCATTCCTTGACCTGCTTAGTCAGATGCAGGTCCCAGCCCAAGTCTATATGCTGAATCTGAGACCCTGTTCCAAGATGAAAGTCACATAGATGCTCCTCGCATTTCTTACTGCTCCTTTTCCAGGAGTCATATATCTAACAGAACAACAGAACTGTCTCCTGTTCCTTCTCTCTACATAATATACATCCTCAGACCCCATCTGTTCTGAGATTCTAGTCTTTTTCTTGCTATGTAACCATAGGCCCTAGGCCCAGACCCTATGCTGGAGGATTCTGCAGAGGCCTCTCTGGCTGGACCACCATATGTTTTCCTATGTTGACTTGAGCTGGAAGAAAGAACCCATTTTGATTTCTCATTGATTTTCCCAGTCACTACTGTAACCACAATTTTTGTAGAAGTAGTTGTAGAAGAAAGTTGAGGTGCAAAGCTTCTTTCTCTTCAGCCATTTTTGCTAGTTTCCCTTAAAAACCTTTACCTGAAAAGAGACATTTTCAGAAACTTATGGGCATAGGACATGTTTTCAACTGTAATGGAGTCATCTTTAGACCCCTATAGAAAAAGTAATCTCAGAGAAGCTAGGTAGCCCAATGGATAGAATGCCATACCTGGAGTCAAGAAGACTCATCTTCAGCTGAGTTCATATCTGGTCTCAGACATTTACTAGCTACGTGACCCTGAGCAAAACACTTAACCCTGTTTGTCTCAGTTTCTCATCTGTAAAATGAGCCAGATAAGGAAATGAAAAATCACTCCAGTATCTTTGCTAAAGCAAACAAAACTCAAAACTCAAATAGTGTCACAAAGAGTCCAGGTTTAGAGTGTGTCACTCTTGTTCATGTATTGACCTCCTTCGTGTTCCTAAAATATGGCCTTTTCTCTTCCATCTTCATGCCTTTGAGCAGGCTATCCCTCATGTCTAAAATGAAATCCTCATTTCTGAATCACAGATATCCTAGTTTCCATCAAGGTTTAGGTCAAGGGTTACCTCCTACATAAGATAGCCAGGTGAAGCAGTAGATAGAGCTCTGAGCCTGGAGTCAGGTAGATCTGAGTTCAAATCTAGCCTCAAGTACTTCTTAGCAACATGACCCTAGGCAGGTCACGGTTTGCCTCCCTCAGTTTCCTCATCTGTAAAATGGAGATAATAATAGCACCTCTGCCTCAGGTTGCTGTGAGGATCAAATGAGATAAAAATTATAAAACGTATCAAAATGCCTAGCACCTAGAAAGCACCATATCAGTGTTAACTACTGTTATTATCCATTCTGTTGTTTAGTCCACCCCTCCACGGCTCTTCCTCCACCTAAATTACTTTGTGCTGTCTATATTTTGATTTGATTATCTGTGTACATACTGTCCTTCCTTTATCTCCTAATAAAATGAAAGTTTCTTGAGTTGGAAACTGTTGTTGCCAGAGTAGAGTTCATGGCACACAGTAGATACTTAAGTACATGATAAATAAGTGAGTGAAAAATGCTTTAAGAAATCAGATCTTAGACATGGATGGATGAACATCTTACTTTCAGTGCTGCCGTCTCCAGGTACCACATTTTAGATCTGCAGAAATATGCAATAGTTTCAAATATAGTCTTGTCTTTGTCCTAAAATATACTTGGCTTCATCTTGTGAGATGTGATCAGCCTAGCTGAATCATTTTCAGTTGGTATATATTAAGGGTTTATGTGCACAATGCTGGTTTCTATACAAAGCAAACAATTTAAAACTCACAAATATGTGGAAAAATGGGGTTATCTTACAAACTGCTGTACAAGATATCATGACAAGTCACAACTGCCTTTTTTCCCAAAGAACATCACATCACTAAGAGCACAAAAGACAGTGCACTTCCAAAATTATCATATAATAGTCTCCTTTATTTATTTCTATATCATTGTGAGGCAGAGATGCTACTGAAGATAGAGATCTGGTCTCAGAGCTGGGAAGATTTGGATTGAGTCAAGCTCTGACACATACTACCTGTGTAAGCTTGGGAGGGCATTTAACAGTGAAAAGCAAGCAGGGGTCCCTTTATCAGTGAAATCACAAGTCATCTCTTAATTGATGTTTATCATGTAAGTCACGTTTTCTTTTGCTTTCTTCATTTTCTCTTCTCTTCTTTCTCTTTTCCTCCTCTCCTCTTATTCCTCTCCTTCCCTTTCTTCCCTTTCCCTGCCTTTCTCCTCTCTTTCTTTTCTTTTTGATTGACTCTCCCTATCTCACCCAGGCAGGAAGAGTGAAGCAGCCTCTAACAGACTCAATTCTAATGCTCATCAACATGGAAACTTGAACCTGCTCAGTTTTTTTTGGACCAGGGCAGGTCTGTCCCCCATTAGGTCACCTGGTAGCCTTATACTTTGAGGTGGCATGGTGCATAGAGTGCTGGACCTGGAGTCAAAAAACCTTGAGTTTTTTCCTGAGTTCAAATCTGGCCTCAGACACTTATTCTGTGTGACCCTGGGCAAGTCACTTAACCCTTTTTGCCTCAGTTTCCTCTTTACCAAGAAAACCCCAAATGAGGTGCAACAAAGAGTTGTACATGACTGAACAACAAAACAACCCCACTTCTAGGGCTTCACCATATCTATTCCAGACTTAGTTCAGATACCCACTCATTTTTAACCCTATTGAATTCAGAACTCCTGAACTCAAACGATCCATCAGCCTCAGCCTGGGACTACCACACCCAGCCCAACTCTTTCAAATAGGTGTTTATTGTAATATTTTCAACACCTACTGTAAACTTTTAAAATTCAATCATTTTTCTCAATCAACCCTGACCAAACCCTAGGCCTACATAATATCAGTAAATGTGCTTCTATTTAACTCTCTATTCATAGTCACAAGAGAAATAAAGATATAAAATAAATGCATCTCAATGCATAGCTGTTCAGGAGTACAGATGTTTTATTAATGAAAATGAATCCAGCTTTTCTTAAGTCATGGCAGCAATATAGCATATCATTGTTTGGGTCTGTGCTAGACAGTCCCTGCTGTTTCCACATAGAAATTCCTGTAATACTTAATGGACATCTGGAAGAATTCAGCCAATTAATCGAATGCACGCAGTAGCTAAGCTAATGGCTGTCTGAAAGGCAGATTACATTAAATCAAACTTGCAATATGAATGAAAGCACTTAATCAAACATGCAACATTCATTAGATGTGGCACAGCAAGTGTTTTGATTACTTTAATGAAAGATCAGGTAAAGTGCATCAGCTGAAACAGATTGAAAAGACAGCATGCTTACAAATGTTTGATTATGCTAAATATCAACAGAAACAGTGCCAGTCATTTATAGCAAAACACATTTGGAGGAGCCTAGAGTTTGCGAACTCAGTGAAATTTGGGGCCTAGCCTCAAAACAATAATTAATACATGATAAAACTTTCATTAGGTGTCAGGAAAAGAGATTTTACAAAGCATATCTGGTAACTTTCAGTGTCTGAGAGTCTTTCAGTTTAAGGACTTCCATTCTCTTCAGACTTCAGAACTAGACCATATACTTTGAGGGGAGAAAATAGTTTTTTAGTAAAAAGGTATTACTTTTACAAAATCTCCTTAAAAGAAGATTAATCTATTTAAACAAGAGATATTGGTGGAATACTAATACACTGTTGATTGAACTATGAACTAATCCAACCATTTTGGAGAGCATGTGGGAAAAAGAATTATAAAACTGTGTATACCCTTTAACCCAGCAATACCACTTTTAGGCTTGTTTCCCAAGGTGATCAGGGAAAAAGAAAAAGAACGTTCATGTTCTAAAATATTTATAATAGCTTTCTTTGTGGTGGTAAGGAACTGGAAATTGAAGGGATGTCCATCTATTGGGGAATGGCCAAACAAGTTGTGATGAAATAATACTGTGCTGTAAAAAAATGTTGAGCAGGTTAATTTTAGAAAAACATGGAAAGATTTGCATGAAATATTGAAGAGTGAAATGGACAGAACCAAGAGAATATTTTGTACAATAATAATATTGTTTGAAGAACTGTGAATGCCCTAAATTAATCTGACTATTATAAATACTCAAATCAATTACAAAGGACCTATGAGGAAAGATGCTATCCAACTCCAGAGAAAGAACTGATAAATAGAAGTATGTATAGTATGGTTTTGCAGATGTGTGTGTGTGTGTGTGTGTGTGTGTGTGTGTGGTTAAATTAAAAACCTCTGTGAACTGTTGACATAGAAGAAATCCCAGGTCCAAAAAGAGGGATCTGGAATGAGAGAGAATCTGATCACAGTTTACACAGATTATAATTGGAAAATAAGTGTGGAACCAGACTGTGAAAGGCTTTATAAGGCCTAGAAGCAACATTGGGACACAATGGATTGAGATATGGACATGGAGTCAGGAGAATTTGAGATTAAATCCACCTCATAAACTCTCTAGCTGTGTGACCCTGGGCAAATTACTTCATCTCTCTTAACCTTATTTTCCTCATCCATAAAATGTAGGTAATATAGCCATTCCCATGGTTGCTGGGAAGATCAAATGAAATCATATTTGTAAGGTGGTAATTATATTTTTATTTTAAAGCAGCTAGACCTGGAGTCAGGAAGACCTTAGTTTAAATCTAGCCTCAGACAGTAGCTGTGTAACCCTGAGCAAGTGCTACTTGCCTCGGTTTCCTCATTTGCAAAATGGGGATAATAACGTCAACTACCTCCCAGAATTGTTGTGAGAATAAAATATCTAGAATGCTCTCCCTCTTCACCTCCACCTTTTGGAATGCCTTCATTCTCAGCTGAAGTATCACCTCCTTTCCTGGTTCCTCATATCATTAACCCTGCTCCCCAAATCACATTGTATTCATCTTGCATCTATCCAGTACAAAACAAAAATAAAATAATATTTGTAAAGATCTTTGTAAACCTTAATTGGTAGTTATTATTATTGTGATGATGATGATAATGCCAAATAAAGGAGCCTGTATTTTATCCTAGCGGGACAGAGCTTCTTGATCATCAGACAGAATTTGTCTGACCTGTATTTTAGCATCATCAATTTAACAACTGTTTGGAGGATGGACTGGAGAGAGGAGAGATAAGTCAGGGAGACAGGTTTTTTTCTTATTTAAGATTTAATTTTTTCTCAATTCATGTAAAAACAATTTTAACATTTTTTCCTTCAAATTTTGAGTTCTAAATTCTCTCTCTCCCTTCCCTGCCCCACCACTGAGAAGGCATGCAGGTTATACATGTGTAGTCATGCAAAACATATTTCCATGTAAGTCATTCTATGAAAGAAAACACAGACAAAAAATGAAAAAAATGAAGAAAGTAAAGAAAAAGTATTTTTGATATATATTCAGACTCTACCAGTTTTTTCTCTGGAGATGGAGAGCACCTTTCATCACAAGTCCTATGGAATCGTCTTGGATCATTGTATTGCTGAGAAGAGATAAATTATTCATAGTAGATCATCATACAATATTGGTGATTCTGTATGTGTTCATTTCACTTTGCATCAGTTCATGTAAGCCTTTCCATGTTTTTCTGAGAGCATTCTGATCATCATTTCTTTTTTTGTGTCTCTTTTATTTTTTTAATTAAATTATTTTATTTGTTTTCAGTGTTCTACAATCACTTCCATATATCTTGGATTTTCTCCTCTCCCTCTCCCCCTTCCCCACTCTCTTCCTGAGACAGCATACAATTTTATATAGGTTCTATACATACACTCCTATTAAATACATTTTCACCTTACTCATGTTGCATAGAAGAATTAAAACAAATGGGACAAATCATAAAACAAAATGAAACATAATACAAAAGAAAATGGTCTGCTTCATTCTGTGATCAAATTCCATAGTTCTTTCTTGGAATGTGGAAGGCATTTTGCCTCAAGAGTCCATTGGGAATTTTTTAAGTCCTTGCATTGCAATGAAGTACTAAGCCTACCAGAAAAAAACCCTCACACACTGTGATTGTTGCTGTGTACAAAGTTCTTCTGGTTCTGCTCCTTTCACTCAGCATCAGTTCATATAAGTCTTTCCAGGCCCCTCTGAAATCTCCCTGTTTACCATTTCTTATAGCACAAGTGTATTCCATTACATTCACCTACCACAGTTTATTCAGCTATTCCCCAATTGATGGGCATCCCCTTGATTTCCAGTTTTGGGCCACCACAAAGAACTGCTCATTATTTCTTAAAGCACAGTCATATTCCATCACAATGATATGCAACTTCTTCAGCCATTTCCCAAGTGTTAGACATTCTCTCAATTTCCAATTCTTTGTCACCATTAAAAGAACTGTTATAAACATTTTTGTACACATAGGTCCTTTTCCTTTTTGTTAATTGTCTCTGGGATACAGGTCTAATAATGGCATTGCTTGTTCAAAGGGCATTCATTGTTCTATAGCTCTTTGGGCACACAGTTCCAAATTGCTCTCCAGAATGGTTGAATCAGTACACAACTTCACCCAAAGTACCTTAGTGTTTTAATTTTCCCCCATCCCCTCCAACATTTGTTACCTTTCCCCTCTGTCACATCAACCAATGTGTGAGGTAGTAGCCCAGAGTTGTTTTAATTTGCATCTCTTTCATCAATAGTGGTTTAGAGCATTTTTTTATATAACTATAGATAATTTTGATTACTTTGTCTGAAAACTGCCTATTCATATCCGTTGACCATCTATCAACTGAGGAATGGCTCTTATTTCTCCAAATTTGACTCCGTTTTCTATATGTTTGAGAAATGAAGGTTTTATCAGAGAAATTGACTGTAAATCTTTTTTCACAGTAATGATTACCAACTATGTACTCATCCTATTTTCCTTCTGTTTATCCTACACACTCTCCTTTTACCCTGTCCATTCTCAAGAGTGTTTTGTTTCTGACTTTTACCTTCCCCAAACTACCCTCCCTTCTATCAGCTCCCCCTCCCTTCCCTTCCTACTTTGTATGGAAATATACACCCAATTGAATGCAAATCATCCCCTTTTTGAGCCAATTCCAATGAAAATAAGGTTCATGTGCTCCCCTCCCTGCTTTCCCTATTTTCCCCTTGTAAAATCTCTTTCACACGTCTTTTCTGTCAGATAATTTATCCTATTCTACTCTCCCTTTCCCCTTCTTACAGTGCATTCTTCTTTCTTATCCCTTAATTTTATTTTTTTAGAAAAGCATACCATCGCATTCAACTCATACCTCTGCCTATGTATAGTCCTTCTAACTGCCCTAATAATGAAAAAAGTTTTTAGGAGTTATAAATATCATTTTCTCATGTAGTAATATAAACAGTTTTCAGTTCTCTTATGACTTCTCTTTCCTGTTTGCCTTTTCATGCTTCTTTTGCATCTTGTATTTGAAAGTCAAATTTTCTGTTTAGTTCTGGTCATTTCATCAGGAATGTTTGAAAGTCCTCTATTTCATGGAATATCCATTTTCCCCTTGAAGGATTATACTCACTTTTGCTGGGCAGGTGATTCTTGGTTGTAATTCTAACTCTTTGCTCTCCAGAATATCATATTCTAAACTGCTGATCCTTTAATGTAGAAGCTGCTAAATCTTGTGTTATCCTGACTGTGACTCTAATATTTGACTTGTTTCTTTCTGGCTTCTTGCTGTATTTTCTCCTTGATCTGGGAGGTCTGGAATTTGGTTATAATATTCCTGGGAATTTTCATTTTCAGGGGCTGATTGGTGGATTATTTCTATTTTACCTTCTGGTTCTAGAATATTAGGGTAATTTTCCTTGATAATTTCTTGAAAGATGATGTCTAAGCTTTTTTTTAAAATCATGGCTTTCAGAGAGTCCAATAATTCTCAAATTATCTCTCCTGAATCTATTTTCCAGATCAGTTGTTTTTCCAGTGAAATATTTCACATTGTTGCCTATCTTTTCATTCTTTTGATTTTATATGATTATTTCTGGATGTCTCATAAAGTTACTGTCTTCTACTTGCCCAATTCTAACTTTTAAGGAATTTTTTCTTTAGTAAGCTTTTGTATCTCCTTTTCCATTTGACCAATTCTACTTTTTAAGGAGTTTTCTTTGGTAAATTTTTGTACGTCTTTTTCCATCTGGTCAATTCTGTTTTTCAAAGCATTCTTCTCTTCATTAGATTTTTGTGTCTTTTTAACCATTTGACCATTTTACTAATTTTTAAGTTATTATTTTCTTAAATATTTTATGTGCCTCCTTACCAAACTGTTGACTCTTTTCTCATGATTTTTCTTGCATCACTCTCATTTCTCTTCCTAATTTTATTTCCATTTTTATTTGATTTTTAAAATCCTTTTTGAGCTCTTTCATGATCTAAGATCAATTCATATTTTTCTTTGAGACTTTCAATGCAGAAATTTTGACTTGATTGTCTTATTCTGACTATGTGTTTTGATCTTCCTTCTCACCATATTAACTTTCTATGGTCAGAATTTTTTTCTGTTGTTTGCTCATTTTCCAGCCTATTTCTTGACTTTTAACTCTATGCTAAAGTAGGGTTCTGCTTCCCAAATGGAGGGGGAACTGTTGCAAGCTTCATGTTTTTTATGCAGCTATTTTTAGAGGTAATTCCTGGGAACTGTAAGTTTTTAACTCTTACAAGGTGGTATGATCTGGGGAGAGGTGTATTTACTACTCTCCTGTACTGTGCACTGATTTGTGAGCCATCACAAGCACTCTTTTCAACTCCAGTACTATGATCAGGGTCCGTGGTCTCCTGTAGCTGCAAGCTCTACTGTAGTAGTGTTCCCCCTCATACTGGGATGAAGACCCAGGACTGAGACCCAGATTCAAGGCACTGCAACAGAGTCCTGCCCCTGGTGCCAGCAAAGGGACCCCCGTAAATCTCCTTCTAACCCCCTGTCCAATACCCTTATCATTTGTGGGCAGAAAGGTCTAGAACTGCCACTGATGCCCCTGATTCAAAAGCCCAGAGGTCTGCTCCTGGTTTGCTTGGGCCTGGTCTGTGCTAGCATGGCTTGCACTGAACTGTACTCCTCTCTCATCCTAATATGATAGATCTTTCCTGATGAAGTTCTAAGTTGTCTTGGGCTGGAAAATTGTTTCACTTAATCCTTTTGTGGGTTCTGCCATTCAAGAATTTGTTTAGAATTGTTCTTTAAAGGTATTTGGAGGTGTTTTGGGAGAGCTCAGACAAGTCCCTGCCTTTATTCCACCATCTTGGCTTCTGCTTCTGTAGGAAGAAAAATTTAAAAGCCATTGCATTAAAGTAAGATGATGAGGTTCTGAATTAGATTAGTTGTGATATGAGTGGAGAGAATTGGGTGAATGCAAAAGATATTGAGAAATAGAATCAATAAAACTTGGAAGTTGAATGAATATTTGAATAAATGAGCACAAGTGAAGAGTGATGAATGACCCTTAGTTGTGAACCTGGATGCCACAAAGAATGGTAGTACCCTTGGCTGAAATAGGGAAGTTAGAAGAATTTGGATTTAGGATTTAGTGAATGCAATTTTGGATATGTTGAGTTTAAGGTGACTTTAGGATATCCCAGTGGACATGGAAATGGCTAGTAGGTGATTGTGGATACAAGATTTGATCTCTGCAGAGAGAGGGAGCTGGATATGTAGAAATGGGTGTCATCTATATAGAAATGATAACTAAATTTGTAAGAGTTAATAAGATATGAGACAGAGAGAGAAAGAGAGAGAGAGAGAGAGGGAGAGAGCACAGAGCATTAGCAAAGGACCCAGGACTGAGTATTAGGCTACACTCATGCATAGGGGATTGAACAAAGATGTTGACCTTATGACATGCACTGAAATATCAATAAAATCCAGCAGGAAGAGACATAAAGAGAAATTCCATTTAAAATCATTTCAGAGGGCGGAGCCAAGATGGTGGAGTAGAAACACACAAATACGCTAGCTCTGAACCCACAGCCCATGAAATATCTGTAGTAAAGAGCTGCCAATAAATTCAGGAGCAGGAGAAGCCACATAACAGCGGAGCGGATAAGATTTCTGTTCCAGAGAGCCTGAAAACCTCTCGCAAAAGGTTCTTCACGCCGCAGACTGGGAGCCGAGCACAGCCCTGCCGCGGCCACCGGGTGCCAAGAGGAGCAGATCCGAGCGGGGAGCAGATCCGAGCAGGCTTCAGGGACAGAATCTCCAGCAGCTGCACGGGTCCCTCCACCCACAGGTGACAAGGGTCAGTGAGAGTGTCTCTTCGGCGGGTCGAGAGGGGAGTGGGGAGCCTCCATGACTCAGGCCCCCTCGGGAGGCACCAGTGGAGGTGGGAGCAGACCGGGGCTCCCCAAGCAGGCAGGAGCCCAGATCCATTGTTGAAGGTCTCTGCATAAACCCCCTGAGGGAACTGAGCCCGTGAGGCGGCCCTGCCCCGACCCGGGCAGCTGAACTTGATCTCACACTGAATAGCAGCCCTGCCCCCTCCCAAAGCCCTGAGGCTGGGAAGCAGCATTTGAGTCTCAGACCTCAAGCACTGGCTGGGAGGATCCGGAGGGTTACTTTCTTGGTGAGCAGGTTTCTCCTCCCCTCCTTTCTGATGAGGAAGAGCAGCGTTCACCATCAGGGAAAGACACGGAAGTCAGTGCTTCTACATCCCAGCCCACTCAATGCGATCAGACCTGGGAAAAGCTCATAAAGAGCTCAAAAAATTTTCAAAATTATGTTAGAGAGGTGGAGGAAAAACTGGGAAGAGCAATAAAAGACTTGCAAGCAAAGTATGAACAACAGATCAGCACCCTGCTAAAGGAGACCCAAAAAAATGCTGAAGAAAATAATAGGCTAACTCAATTGGCAAAGGAGGTTCAAGAAGCCAATGAGGAGAAGAATGCTTTCAAAAGCAGAATTAGCCAAATGGAAAAGGAGATTCAAAAGCTCACTGAAGAAAATAGTTCTTTCAAAATTAGAATGGAACAGATGGAGGCTAATGACTTTATGAGAAACCAAGAAATCACAAAACAAAACCAAAAGAATGAAAAAATGGAAGATAATGTGAAATATCTCATTGGAAAAACAACTGACCTGGAAAATAGATCCAGGAGAGACAATTTAATAATTATGGGCCTACCTGAAAGCCATGATCAAAAAAAGAGCCTAGACATCATCTTTCATGAAATTATCAAGGAAAACTGCCCTGAGATTCTAGAACCAGAGGGCAAAATAAATATTGAAAGAATCCATCGATCACCACCTGAAAAAGATCCAAAAAGAGAAACTCCTAGGAATATTGTGGCCAAATTCCAGAATTCCCAGGTCAAGGAGAAAATATTGCAAGCAGCTAGAAAGAAACAATTCAAGTATTGTGGAAATACAATCAGGAGAACACAAGATCTAGCAGCTTCTACATTAAGGGATCAAAGGGCTTGGAATAGGATATTCCAGAAGTCAAAGGAACTAGGACTAAAACCAAGAATCACCTACCCAGCAAAACTGAGTATAATACTTCAGGGGAAAAATTGGTCTTTCAATGAAATAGAGGACTTTCAAGCATTCTTGATGAAAAGACCAGAGCTGAAAAGAAAATTTGACTTTCAAACACAAGAATGAAGAGAAGCATGAAAAGGTGAACAGCAAAGAGAAGTCATAAGGGACTTATAAAAGTTGAACTGTTTACATCCCTACATGGAAAGACAATATTAGTAACTCTTGAAACTATTCAGTATCTGGGTACTGGGTGGGATTACACACACACACATGCACACGCACACACAGAGTGAGCAGAGTGAATTGAATAGGATGGGATCATATCTTAAAAAGCAATGAAATCAAGCAGTGAGAGAGAAATATATGGGAGGAGAAAGGGAGAAATGGAATGGGGCAAATTATCTCTCATAAAAGAGGCAAGCAAAAGATTTTTTTAGTTTGGGGAAAAAGAGGGGAGGTGAGAGAAAAACATGAAGTTTACTCTCATCACATTCCACTAAAGGAAGGAATAAAATGCACACTCATTTTGGTATGAAAACCTATCTTACAATACAGGAAGGTGGGGGACAAGGGGATAAACAGGATGGGGGGGACGATGGAAGGGAGGGCATGGGGAGGAGGGTACAATTTGAGGTTGACACGGGGAGGGTCAGGATCAAAAGAGAGAATAGAAGTAATTGGAGGCAGGATAGGATGGAGGGAAATATAGTTAGTCTTATACAACATGACTATTATGGAAGTCATTTGCAAAACTACACAGATTTGGCCTATATTGAATTGCTTGCCTTCCAAAGGGAGGGGGTGGGGAGGGAGGGAGGAAAAGAAGTTGGAACTCTAAGTTTTAGGAATAACTGTCAAGTACTGTTCTTGCCGCTAGGAAATAAGAAATACAGGTAAAGGGGTATAGAAAGTTATTTGGCCCAACAGGACAGAGGAGAGGATGGAGACAAGGGCAGAGAGGAATGATGGAGGAGAGAGCCAAGTGGTGATGGGGGCAATTAGAATGCTCAATGTTTTGGGGTGGGGGGAGGGGACAAGGGGGGAGAAAATTTGGAGCCCCAAAATTCTGTGAAAATGAATGTTAAAAGTGAAATAAATAAATAAATTTAAAAAAAATAAAATCATTTCAGAGCATGTAAAATACTTGCAAATCTGCTTGTTAAGACAGAACAAAAGGATTATATGAATACAAAACAATCTTTACACAAGTAAAAATCTAAATAAATGCAAAAAATATTAATTGTTCATGGGTGGACCAAGTTAACATAATAGAAATGACAATTCTACCTAAATTCAGTGCCATACCAAACAACTAAAGGATTACTTCATAAAGCTAGGAAAAAATAACAAAAATCACCTGCAAGAAAATGGTTATGAATCTCAAAGGGAATAATAAAAATATGGACAAATAAAAGGGGAGTCTGGCAGTACCAGATTTCAAAATATGTCATAAAGCAATAAACATAAAAACTATTTGGGGGGGCAGAGCCAAGATGGTGGAGTAGAAAGACACACATACGCAGGCTCTCCCCACACAGCCCATAAAATACCTGTAGAGAGGGACTCTCAACAAATTTTGGAGCAGCAGAAGTGGAGAACAACAGAGTGGAAGAGACTTCCAGCCCAGGGTGACCTGAAAGGCCCACGGGAAATGTCAGTTGCACCAGACCAGAGTGGAGCCCATCCCAGTCTTGGCCGCACTCCACACAGCTTGCGAACAGCCCTTGGGGACAGAATCTCCAGTCTTTTAATCCCCGGTTGCAGCAGCAGTGGGTCCACAGATCCCTCAACCCACAGGCACCAAAGGTCAGTGATGGGATTTTTTCAGCTGGCTGGGAAGGGAGAAGGACCTTCCCATAGCTCCGGCCTCAGGCAGGTGGCAGCAGTTCTTATGACAATCCTTACATCAGCCCACATACATTGTTGGATCGTAAAACCCCTGGGGGCACTGAGGAGCTGAGTCTTACCTCAGCCCTTTGTAAAGGCCCAGAGGGAGCTGGTTTTTGTCTCATACTGAATGGCGGCCCTGCCCATCCAGCTTATCTGAAAATCAGCCCCCAGTGCTGACTTTACTGGAACTGGAGGCCAAGTGGCTGTGGAGAGGTATCTGTTAAGATTCTGGGCACAAAAATCCCTCTCTGAATCCAGACCAGTACACGCTTGATTGTGCCACCTTGGAGGAACTGAGATATGACAGATTCCCAGAGGACACCCTACTCTTGACAAAGGACCCAAAAGTCAAGTAACTGGTTGGGAAAATGCCCCCAAAAAGGAAAAAAAATAAGACTATAGAAGGTTACTTTCTTGGTGAACAGATATCTTTTCCCACCCTTTTGGATGAGGAAGAACAATGCTTACCATCAGGGAAAGACATAAAAGTCAAGGCTTCTGTATCCCAAACATCCAAAATAAATATTCAGTGGTCTCAGGCCATGGAAGAGCTCAAAAAGGATTTTGAAAATCAAGTAAGAGAGGTGGAGGAAAAACTGGAAAGAGAAATGAGAGAGATGCAAGAAAAGCATGAAAGGAGACCCTAAAAAGTGCTGAAGAAAATAACACCTTTAAAAATAGGCTTACTCAATTGGCAAAAGAGGTTCAAAAAGCCAATGAGGAGAAGAATGTTAAAAAGCAGAATTAGCCAAATGGAAAAGGAGATTCAAAAACTCACTGAAGAAAATAGTTCTTTAAAAATTAGAATGGAAAAGACGGGGGCTAATGACTTTATGAGAAACCAAGAAATCACAAAACAAAACCAAAAGAATGAAAAAAATGGAAGATAATGTGAACTATCTCATTGGAAAAACAACTGACCTGGAAAATAGATCCAGGAGAGACAATTTAAAAATTATGGAGTTACCTGAAAGCCATGATCAAAAAAAGAGCCTAGACATCATCTTTCATGAAATTATCAAGGAAAACTGTCCTGATATTCTAGAACCAGGGGGCAAAATAAATATTGAAAGAATCCACAGATCACTTCCTGAAAGAGATCCAAAAAAAGAAACTCCTAGGAACATTGTAGCCAAATTCCAGAGTTCCCTGGAGAAATATTGCAAGTAGCTAGAAAGAAACAATTCAAGTATTGTGGAAATACAATCAGGATAACACAAGATCTAGTAGCTTCTACATTAAGGGATCAAAGGGCTTGGAATATGATGTTCCAGAAGTCAAAGGACCTAGGACTAAAACCAAGGATCACCTACCCAGCAAAACTGATTATAATACTTCAGGGGAAAAATTGGTCTTTCAATGAAATAGAGGACTTTCAAACATTCTTGATGAAAAGACCAGAGCTGAAAAGAAAATTTGACTTTCAAATACAAGAATCAAGAGAAGTATGAAAAGGTAAACAGTAAAGAGAAATCATAAGGGACTTACTAAAGTTGAACTGTTTACATTCCTACATGGAAAGACAACATTTGTAACTCTTGAAAACTTTTTTCAGTATCTGGGTAGTTGGTGGGATTACACACACACACACACACACACACACACACACACACACACACGCACAGAGCACAGGGTGAATAGGATGGGATCATATCTTTAAAAAAATGAAATTAAGTGGTGAGAGAGAAATATATTGGGAGGAGAAAGGGAGAAATGGAATGAGGCAAATTCTCTCTCATAAAAGAGGCAAGTAAATGACTTTTCAGAGGAGGGACAAAGTAGGGAGATGAGAGAAAAAACATGAAGCTTACTCTCATCACATTCGACTAAAGGAAGGAATAAAATGCACACTCATTTTGGTATGAAAACCTATCTTACAATACAGGAAAATGGGGGAGAAGGGGATAATGCAGGGTGGGGGGATGGTGGAAGGGAGGGCAATGGGAGGAGGGAGCAATTAGAAGTCAACACTCTTGGGGAGAGATAGGATCAAAAGAGAGAATGGGGGGCAGGACAGGATGGAGGGAAATAGAGTTAGTCTTATGCAACATGACTATTATGGAAGTCATTTGCAAAACTTCACAGATATGGCCTATATTGAATTGCTTGCCTTCCCAAAGGGAATGGGTAGGGAGGGAGGGATGAAGAGAAGTTGGAACTCAAAGTTTTATGAACAACTATTGAGTATTGTTCTTGCAACTAGGAAATAAGAAATACAGGTAATGGGGTATAGAAAGTTATCTTGCCCTACAGGACAAAAGAGAAGATGGGGATAAGGGAAGGGAAGGATGTTAGAAGGGAGGGCAGATTGGTGATGGTGTAATTAGAATGCTCAGCACTTTGGGGTGGGGGAAGGGGAGAAATGGGGAGAAAATTTGGAACCCAAAAATTTTTTGGAAATGAATGTTGAAAACTTAAATAAATAAATTAAAAAAAAAACTATTTGGAACTAATTAAAAAATGTTGGCCAGTGGAACAGATTAGATAGACAATGTATAGAAGGAAATCAAACTATATATGTGTGTGTGTGTGTGTGTGTGTGTGTGTGTGTGTGTGTGTGTGTGTGTACACACATACATACAGATATATAGAGGTCTATAGATCTTGGTATCTATAAATATGTAGAGGGATACATATATGATTTCTAAGATGTCTAGGTAATGGATTTAATTTATAAGAATAAGAGTCATTTCCCAGTAGATAAATGGTCAAAGAATATGGAGAAGCAGTTTTAAGAGGAAGAAATTCAAAATATCAATAACCATAAAAAAAGCCTTCAAGTAGGAATAACTGAAGAAATACAAATTAAAACAACTCTGAGATTTCTCCTTAAATTCATCAGATTAACAAAGCTGGACAAAAAAGAAGATAACAAATTCTGGAAGAGCTATGGGAAAGCAGGTACTTTAATGCCCTGCTGGTGGAGCTCTTCCTCTAAAGATGTAGTCCATCTCTAAAGTACTTTGAAACTATGCTTCCAAAGCTATTAAACTCGAGTCATTAAACTGGTATTGAGCTGATGTTGGTATTAATTTTTATTATATTGGCATTAGTTAGCTATGAGCACTTACTATTTTTCTCCTGACAGCTGTGAGATGTGATTTAAAGGATCTCTCAGAACACCATCAGTGTTCACCTGATCCTCCAAACTCTCTCCTGTGACTCCAAGAAGCTGTGTAACATGTGCAGTGGCCACACCCCAGTAAGCTCTTTTGGCAGACAGGCTAAACCACGTTGAGGGTAACTGAGGAGTCTCAAACCCATTGGTGAGTTAAGGAGGTGTCTACCCCAAGCACAAAAAGACTTTACCTCATGTAATGGATGAATGAGAACAATTTGTTTCAACAGCCATGAAAGCAGCTGAAGCAGGTAATGTGCAGCATTAGAGCTTGGTTAGATGTCAAATGTGCCAAGATAATCCACTGCATCCAGAGCCATCAACAGTCATCTTGACTTTCTCTTTCCATTGGACTGCAATAACTCTGGGAGAGTGAGGCCAATGACTTCGTGCAACTCTGCCTCGTTCAAATTCAATTTATGTGCAAGTCAAAAGACATCATCCATACCATTTTACCATTTTTACCTACCTCGAAGTCCTGTGATGACAAGCAAATGATGAAGTAGCACTGGGAGCTGTAGTCATAACCCTGCACACAGTCAGCCCAGGTCATAGGTCATCATCTCACTGGAATTCAGCAGGCCCCTGGGTGTCTGAACAGTCTTTTTGAAGGACTGCACTGCTCATCTCCTGATGTGAGGAAAGAGCTAGAAAAAGAGACCTAAAAATTGTCTGTTTCACTCAACCCTGGCCTGCTTACTGTGGCAGGTGGAAGTCCCACCTTGTGGTCAAAACACACACACACACACACACACACACACACACACACACACATACACACAAATACAAAAACTTTTGCAAAGATGATTCCACTCATAGAATGTGTACACAGTCATGAACAACATGAAATCCAGTAGACCTAAAAGATGTATATAGCTCTTGTTGGAAGAGAATTTGGCAGATATCATATCCAAATAGAATCCCTGAGTGAAATAAAGCTGGCATATGAAGGACAGCTTACTGAAATTGGAGCAGGATACACGTTTTTTCTGGAGTAGCTGCAGTGAAGGGGAGCACCACGAAGCTGGTGTAGGTTTTGTCATCAAAGCTAATTTAGTCAGCAAGCTTGTATGCCCACCAGGAGTGAACAACAGGCTCGTGACAATGTGACTGTCACTTGCAGGAAAATGCCACTCCACCAACATCAGTGTGCACACTCCCACCATGACAAACTCTGATGAGGTCAAAGAAAAATTTATGAAGACCTGGGGACCTTTATCATTAATGTATCAAAAAGAGGACAAGCTTATAGTTCTGGATAACTTTAATGCAAGAGTAGGCACAGACTATCAGACATGGCAGGGAGTCCTTGGGAAGAATGGTGTTAGAAGCCACAACAGCAGTGGTCACGTTCTACTGAAGACTTGTGTGTCTTATGACCTTTTCAGCACCACCACTGTCTTCTGTTTGCCTTAATGTAATAAAATTTTGTGGATGCCCTGGCAGCAATCATTGGCATTTAATAGATAATGTTACTGTAAGGAGAAAAGACAGACAGGATGTGAGAATGAGAACTTATCCTCTCCAAGCTAAATATTTGTATTCAACAAAAACAGACACCCCAAGGCAAGACAACCACAAGAAGACTTAATGTCAACCGATTAGAGTGCTTCTGTCATCAGGAACAGTTCTTGCTAACTTGGAGGGAAAGCTAAGCCAATACACAGTTGGCAATGGTGTAGCAAAAAAGAAATGGTCAGCTTTCAGAGATTTGGTGTACAAACATCAAGACTGGTTTGACAAAAATGATGGTGAAATTTAGAAGCTACTGAATGAAAAATGAGAAACTCCACAGAGTTTAAACCAGCAGGATAGTTCACCTGTCTCTAAAAAAGCAACATTTAATTCCATCCAAAGTAAAGTGTATGCACAACTTAGAGAGATGCAGGATGCTTGGTTCGGTAAGAAGGTAATTTTATACTGATAGTAACAATCCAAAGTGCTTTTATTATGCCTTGAAAGCTGTTTATGAAGCAAAGACCTATGGTGCATCTCAACTATTCAACAACTGATCCAGCCACATTGATCAGTAATAAGGACATGATTCTGAAGAGATGGGCTGAATACTTCTATGCTGTTCTCAATAGATCATCATCAGTGGATGCTGAAGCCATTGACCACTTACCTCTGGTTGAAGGCAATTTCTTTCTGGACAAGTTTCCAACTGAAAGAGAGGTTTGGAATGCCATTGGGCTCCTCTTGTGTGGCAAAGCTCCAGGTGCTGATTCTTTTCCAGCTGGAATTTACAAGGTAGGGGTCCACTGCTCGCACAAAAACTGACTGAAATCTTCTGGGTTATATCACAAGAAGTTATCCCCCAGGAATTCAAGAATGTCTCCATTGTCCATCTCTTTAAAGATGATTCTGTGACAATCACAGGGATGTCTCTCTGGCAAGTCACTGCTGGCAAGATTCTTGCCATAGTCCTCCAATCAGTCTGATAGACTGATTATTCACCTGGAAGATCATTCACCTAAGAACCAGTGTGGCTTCAGAAAGGGCTGAGGAGTGGTCAATAGCGTGTTCCATCTGGTCACTCTAGGAGAAATGCCAGGAGAAGAACAGAGGTCTGTATACAATGTTCATCCACTTGACCAAGGTCTTTGATACTGTCAAAACTGTGGAAAATTATGCCAAAATTATGCCAAAATTTGGTTGCCCAGAAAAGTTTATCAGTACAATATGTACAGTAATACATCAGTTTCATGATGGCATGCTTGCCCTGTTGTTGAATAATGGATGATGCTCTCTTACTTTCCCAGTCAACAATGGAGTGAAGCAAAGCTGTGTGCTTGCTCCCATTCTTTTTAAGTGTGATGTTTTCAACAATGTTGTCAGATACCTTTAACAATGCCAAACATCGCATCAAGGTCAGCTCTTGTACTGATTGTAAATTATTTAATTTGAAAAGACTGCAAGCCAAGACTAAAATAGAGGGCAAGTTGGTACATATTTTTGTTCAAAGATGATGGTGCACTCAATGCACTCTCTGAGACTGAGATGCAACAAAGTATGGATCAATTCTTTGCTGCCTGTTCTGATTTCAGCCTAACATCACCAAGAAAACAGAGGTTTTCCATCAGGCAGCACCATATGATCCATAAGTGCTAGCAAAGAGAGAAATTTTGAATGCTGTGAATAAGTTCGCTTACCTTGGCAATATACTTTGTAGGGATGTTCACTTAGATGATGAGGTTGATTACCAGAGCTAGCTCAGTGTCTGGGAGGCTCCAAAAAAAAGTGTGAGGGAGAAGAAACTGCCTACCAGACTGAAAGTCTACAGAGTCATTGTGCTGACCTCATTGCTGTATGCCTATGACCTAGATAATATGCCAGGAACACACCAGGAAATGAATCACTTCATTTGAATTATCTTAGGAAGATTAGGTACCAGACACTGAGGTCCTTTCTCTAGCTTAACCAGCAAGCATTCAAACTATACTGCACGGAACTCAATTTTGATGGCCATATTGTTCAAATGCCAAATGTGTATTTGAGTTAAAGACTATTTCATGGAGAATTCATACAAAGCAAGCACTCACATGAATGTCAGAAGAAGCTATACAAGAACACAGGTTTCTCTGGAAAACTTTGGAATTGATTGTGTGACATAGGAGACGCTGGCAAAGGACCACTCAACATGGTGCTGGCAAATGACCACTCAACATGGTGTGACTGAATCAAAGAAGATGCTGTGCTCTATGAGCAAAGAAGAATTGCAATAGCTCAAGAGATATATGGGATGGGCAAATTTAGAGACGTCACCATTCCAAATGTTCACATGGAGTATTTGTGCCTGACATGTGGTAGAGCATTCTGAGCTCATATTGGTCTGAGCAGTCACACTTAGACACACTGTACCTGGATTCCAACGAAGTAATGTCATTTTGGACCTCTTTGAGAATGAAGGACAACAACTGGTTGTTGCTTAGTCTTATGCCACACTGACTGTGGTTCATTGAGGTTGGATTTTCTTCTTGGCTGCTTGCAATATATTTTCTTTGATTTTAAATCTTTAGATTTTGGTTATAACATTTGTGGGGGTCATAAGATAATTGGGCCAATTGTCACTGTAGTCTTTGACCCTAATAGTTCTGCTCAGTTTTCTTCTATGATTTCTTGAAATAAAGAATACAAGGAGGTTTTTTTTTGTTGTTTCTTTTTTGGGTGATGGCTTTCAGGGAGTTGAATGATTCTTAAATTGTTTCTTCATCTTTTTTTAAAGATCAGTTGCATTTGATAGTAGATATCTCACGTGTTCTTTTGACTTTGTTCTAATATTTCTTGTTGTTGCATTGAGTCATTGAGTTCTGTTCATCACATTCTGTTTTTTAGGATATTGAGTACTTGGTTGTCCATTTTATGCTCTGCAGCGTTTATTCTCTTCCCAAGTTTTCTGATTGAATTTCATCTTTTATGTTAGTTCTTTCTTTATTTCTTCCATCCCTTGTGACCAATCTACTCTTTTATTTGATCTTCTACTCATAATTATTTTGGAGCCATTTCCTTCCTTTGAGATTTTATCTGGAATTTTTTAGTATTTGTATTTCTTTGCTGTTTTAGGATTTTTCCCCTGGTTTGTTCATCTATAGATTCAGTTCTTGCACTGTTGGATGAGGTGGCTAGGTCTCCTATTGCAGTGCTAGAATACTGAGGCTAGGTCCCACCTTAGCATGAATCAGGAAGATACTTTCCTATAATCCCTTCTTATGAATTGACTTTAGGTCAGCCCTGTTTTCTTCTACAGCCTTGACCTGTGGTCACAGTTCTGAATTTGGACCAGGAATTAGACACAGTGTTATTACCAAATCTCACTGTCTGCTGCAGGCTTTTGTTTCTCTTCTCAGGCTTACCTAGACACTGGCCATGCGGTCATGCTGATCTTTTGGGGGTTTTTTTGTGTAGGCACTTACTGATTGTCCATAGGCTCAGGCCTTAGCATGTTGAGTATTTCTACTGAGACTGTTTGTTTCAATCTTGTGTTTTCAGAGGTTTCTAAAAACAGTCATCATCTATCATAGATCATGGTTTCTGGCTTCTACACAGGTCTTAACCCTCAGAACAGCTCCACCTGAGTTGGTACTGACTTTAGGCCAACCTCCTCAAGTGTCCCCATACTCTTGGCTGTGCTGACTTTGGCCCAGTTTTCTTAGCCTGTCATGCACCTGTAGATTTCAATCCTTGGGGTGACCCTTGTTTCAGGATTCATCACCTTGTACTGTCCTTGATGGATGGAAGAGCTAAGTGATATTTTTCTTTGTTTCTGTGATTTTATATGGCACTTTTCTTTGTTATTAATAGATATTGATTCAAGGATGTGAGTTTGCCTAGAATCTTTTACTTAGCCATCTTAACCAGAACTCTCTGGAATGGATTCTTAGAAAAACTCTAAGATTCTGTTCCAGTGACACCAGACATAGCTACATAGAAATCAAAGGAAAGGAAAGATTGATAAAACTATCACGATTCAACTATTCAAAAAAAGGGTTTTCTTTTCCATAGCCAAACAAAGAAACAAACAAAAAGAAACCAGACTATTTGAGAAGAACTGGAAAGAACTGGAACCACAATTAAAATTTTATCCCACCTATGTATTACATCCAATGTTTTAAAAATACTTTGCAAAAAACTATGCTTCACAATGCTAAATATCATTAAACAAATATAATTATCACCAAATACATGTGGAGGAGAGGAGAAAGATGGCATGAAGATTTATTTTTTTTATGCCAAGTAAGCCTAAATACTTTGTAATGTATATGAAATAAAACCGGAAATAGGAAAGCAGGGAGAGAGAGAAGGCCAGGAGAATTTATAATTTATGGGAATAATTTCACATCACATAAATGTCTAGAAGATGTGGAATGAAATCCTTGAATTGTACATTGTACAAACAGCAATTTCAGTTATAAAAAACCTTCCACTTAAGATTATTCAGGGAAAAATGGCCACTATAAGACTTTCAAAATAATTGCTCATCAGATGCTGAGTGAAAGGAGCAGAGCCAGGAGAACTTTATGCACAGCAACGACCACAGTGTGTGAGAGTTTTTTCTGGTAGACTTAGAATTTTGTAATAACAAAAGAACTTCTTACAAAAAAAAAAAAATCCCAATGGTGGTTCTCAAGGCAAAATGCCTTCCACACTCAGAGAGAGAAATATGGAAGTCACTCACATAATGTAGCAGATCATGTCTGTGTATGTGTATGTGTTTGTGTATCATGTTCTGATTTGTTATACGATTTCTTTCATTCATCTTAGTCTGACTACATAGCATGACTATAGTGAAAATATACTCAATAGGAAAGTATATGTAGAATCTATACAGAATTGTATGCAGTCGTGGGGAGGGAGGGGGGTAGTGGGGGGTAAGTGGGGGGGATAAAATCGCAATTGTATGGGAGTGATTGTTAAACATTAAAAATTAAAAAATAAAAAATAAAAAAAAATAATTGCTCATCAGAGAACATGCATATTTATATAGCGTAGATGTGGTTCAATTGTGTCTGACTCTTCATGACCCTATTTGGGATTTTCTTTGCAAAGATACTGGAGTAGTTTGCCATTTCCTTCTCCAGCTCATTTTACAGATGAGGAACTGAGGCGTTAGGGTTAAGTGACTTGCCCAGGGTTACACAGCTAGTGAGTATCTGAGACCATACTTGAACTCAGAAAGATGAGTCTTCCTGACTCCAGGCCCACCACTCTATCCACTGCACCACCTAGATGCCCCTTGCAAAGTATCTAAGATGGTCTTAATTCCTATTGATTTGAGGGTCTTTGGGAAATATACTGCCTGTAGTTCAGTAAAGAGTGGGGCATGTATTCTGGAGGAAGACTGTTCTTATATCATGGCTGAAGGGAGATTCCTTGGCAGGAGGGTTGGTGTGACTAGACACAATTTCACTGAAAAGGTAATGAGAAAGTCTCTGTTCAGGATGGGTAATCTGTAGAGTGGTAAAGTTGTTCTCAGGGCAGCTAGATGGCACAGTGGATAGAGTACCCACCCTGTACTCAGGAGGATCTGAGTTCAAATGTGACCTTAAACACTTAATAACTGTGTGACCCTGGGCAAATCACTTAACGCCCATTTGCCTCAGTTTCCTCATATGTAAAATGAGCTGGAGAAGGAAATGGCAAACCACTCCAATATTTTTGCCAAGAAAACTCCAAATGGGGATCACAAAGAGTCAGACATGACTGAAAAACTAAAACAAAAGCAAAAACAAATTGTTCTCAACAAGAATACTATTTTGCGTTCAGCAGTACAAACCCTGTTTTGAATGTTCCATAGACATTCTGAAACTTTTCCCACATGTTCAGTCCTCAAATATTCAGTCCTTCCTAAGATCCCTCTATATCATGTAGAATCTTGACTCAAAGTAAGTTGGGACAATTTTCTATTTTCTCTTTTAATTTTAATTTTGATTTTCTATATTGTCTTGAACAGCCAGGCATTCTGGGAGAGTTTTTTATATAAAAAGATTTTAAAGTTTTAGTCTCTGTCCTGCACTGGAGACTTGTAGAAGAGGAGGTACAGGATATAAAAAACTTACCCTTCCTGGCAGAACCCTGAAGATACAAAGGGGTCAGTGATATATTTGGAGTGGCTCTTTGTATTATCTAACCTTTTGGGAGAGGGATAGAAAAAAGAAACTAGAAAGTGCTAGACAGGAATGATCTGAGGGGACCATAAAGACTTCCAGTCTTCTAGGTACTCCTACCTTTTCCAGAAAGGCATGGATACAGAATAGACTTTCTGGGTTATTAAAGTGGGGAGAGCAAAAGAGCCAAATAATACCTATTTGTTTCATATATTAGATGTAGTTCTAAGTTTCTAGGTCTGTCCCTGGGTTGCTTTTTCTATTTTGTTCCCTTTTCTTGAGTATATCCCTGGAGAAGTTTGATTTGCTGGGCTGTGCCCAAAATGCTGGGCTCAAAACACTTTAAGACTACACGGTGATAACGCTATCTTACATGGTCAGTGATAGATGTGTCCCTTCTGGCAGCCTGTTTCTGAAGTTGCAGATCCCTTGCAGTCAAAAGTCATGGAATCTTGACACATGGATATGTATGTATGTGTATGTACACACATTCTGCTCACTAATGACAGATATACATTATATACGTAAGAGGGAAAGTTGGTCCTTGATCAATGGCTATCCCTTGACCAGTGTTAGCACTTTAGAAAGTTAAGCTCTTGATTGAATCTAAAGGAGAAACATTTTTGGCTGGTCTAAAATTTGTCACACTTCTGAGGACCCTTAAAAGTTGGGAAAATAGATCTTGGAGGGGAAGAGGGAATTTTCTCTCTTTTTCTCCACACCATTGTGTACGGTATATAGCAGCAGAACTATTCAACCAAAATGAGACCCAATCCAGTATCACTAAGAAGATATAGAGGTCAAAAGTAGAGAATATAAGTATGACCAAGGCACATTCATGCAAAGCAGGAGGAGCAATTCATTCCTCTGATGCCATCAGTGAGGGCCATTAATATCCTGCATTGCTCCTAGTTAATCAGGTCTTGAAGTCTCTGCCACATGATTCTCCACAGGTAGCTTCATTGCTTAGCTTGGTCTACCCTGCTTCCAGTTTATTATTAATCTCCAGATAGATGTGCAGATACTGTATGGATGTCTTTTTATTTCTCTGAGGAGCAGTAAGCAATCAGAAATCTCTCTCAGTCAGTGAAGCAATAAATATTCATTAAGTTCCTATGTGCCCGACACCTGCTAAGCCCTGAGGATAAAAAAAAAAAAAAAAAAGCAAAAGACTGTCCTTGCTCTCAAGGAGCTCACAGTCTTATGGAGGAGACAACATGAGAGCAGCTACGTATAATCAAGCTATATATAGGATAAGTAAGAAATAATCAACAAAGTGAATTAAGGGAGACTGGGAAAGGTTTTCTATAGAAGATAGTATTTTCGCTCTGACTTGAAGGAAGTCAGGGAAGCTAGGAGGCAGAGATTAGGAGGGAGAGAAAACCGGTAAAAACGCCAGGAGAAAGGAGATGGAATGTCTTGTTTGAGATTAGCACAATATGTGGAGGAAGGAGCATGAGGCATAAGAAAATGGGAGAGGTTGGGGGAATTGATTATAAAGGGCTTTAAATGCCAAAAAGATTTTATATTTTATCCTGGGGATGATAGGGATCTGCTGGAGTTTATTGATGAGAGGAGACATGACATGGTCAGATTTGTGCTTTAGAAAAATCACTTTGACAACTGAGTGGATGATCCCGGCTGGAGTGGGGAGTTACTGGTAGCCAGGCAGACCAACCATCTGGCTACTACAGTAGTCCAGGCATGAGGTGATGAGGGCTTGCACAGGGATGGTGGCAATATCAGAGGAGAGAAGGTAGGAGAAAGACATTATGAAGGCAAAACTGGCAAATTTGTCAACAGGTTGGATATAGGGGTGGTGTGAGAGAGTCAGCAGTTGAGGATGACACACAGATTTTGAATCTGGGTAACTGAGAGGATGGTGGTACCCTTAGAGAAGTTAGGAAGAGGAGAGGTTTTGGGGAAAAGATGATGAGCTCATTTTGGATATGTTGAGTTTAGCATATGTATAGGACATCCAAGACATGATGCCCAAGGGACAACTGGAGATGTGAGTTTGCCGGTAAGGAGAGTGGTTAGAACTGAATAAATAGTTTCAAGAATCATTAGCATAAAGATGGTCATTGAATCCACGACAGGTGATGACGTTGGCAGGTGAAATAATGTAGAAGAGAAGAGGGCCCAGGAGAGAGTCCTGTGGGACACCCATGGTTAATGACAAACATGGAGGTCCAGAGGAGTATTTAAAAGAGTAAATATAAGTAAACAATCAAAAGAAACATCATGAGGATGGAGCATTTACCTTGGAATAGGGGAGGAGGAGGAGAGATGATGATCCATCAAAGGAGACTGAGAAGGAGCAGTCAAAAAGGTAGAAGTAGAATCAAGAGAGCAGTGTCATAAAAACCTAGAAAAGAGAGTATCAAGGGAAAGAGGGTTAACCAGAACCAAAGGCTGCAGGGATGTCAAGAAGAATGAAGACTGAAAAAAAGCCATTCAATTTGGGGATTAAGAAAAAATGGGTAACTTTGGAGAGAGCAGCTTCAGTTGAGGTCAGAATGATGAGGTCAGAAGCCAGAATATAGAGAGTTAAAAAGACACAAAGTCCCAGAACCACGTCAGCTAGCATGGGCATGCTGTGTTACATACACAAATACAAACATGTTTATACACACATTTATTTATACATTTTCACACACATATACATACACATGTGTATATACATATATACTCATATATATGTATATAAAAGGACTCTTATAGACAGGCAATGGGGGCTTTATATCCACTACAATGCCTTACTACATATATATGTACATGAATGTGTATACAAATATACATATGTATATAATTATATCACATATATATAATTGGGTATGTTCTGTTGCACACACATATATAAAAATATAATTATATATGTTATATAAGCAGCTAGGTGGCACAGTAGATAAAGCACCAGACTTGGAATCATGTAGACCTGAGTTCAAACCTGGCCTCAGACAGTACTGTGTGATCCTGGTCTTAACCTCTGTTTGCCTCATTTTCCTTATCTGTAAAATGGAGAATAATAATAGCATCTCAAACTTGTAAGGATGAAATAAGAATAACTATAAAGTGCTTAGCACAGTGCCTGGCACATAATAACATTCTATAAATATTAGTTATGATGATGATGATGTAAACCCTTCCCTAAGAATTAAAGCTATATTTAGTAGCTTAATTAACTCTTAAGTGAAAAAATTTGAATTATCTATAGAAATTGAAGGTGCATTATTTCAAATGATCATAAAAGGGCCAGCGAAGTGCCACTGTCCACCTGTCATCCATCACCCTTACTGTACGGCCAACCTATTTGCCTTTCCTATCACACAATTCCTCGTGAAATCTTTTATCCTTGTCCTTTGAAGCTCCACGTTCAAATTATGTTGCAATTTGTCCACACTTACCATGTTCTTCTGCACATTCTTCAGTGTGATATTCATTTTTAATCCTTCAGAGACTCTTGTATTTCATATCTTATTGATTTATGGCAATATTAGTAGGATGTTGTCATTTTAAAAAATGAGCCTTTGCTTTATTGCTTTATAGCAATATTAATAGGACATTGGCATTTAAAAAGATGGACTTTTGCTTTCAGGGAAAGATTGGAATTATTAAAAGAAGACTGAAATTTTGTGAAAGTAATCCAATCTGTTCTCTAATAAACACTTATTGACTTGACTTCTCTGCCTCTTGTGCAGCCCCAGGTCCAACTCACTGAACATCTATACTGTCTGTTCCAGCTAAACATCCTGATGGACAAACTCTGTAGTTTGTCTCTCCAAGTGCATGTTGTAATCTAGGTAATAAATAGGTTTCATCTACTTGTTCTTTCCTATGTAGATCTTCTTTTAAGTTATTACAGACATATTCAAGGAGACTGAAATGTTCTAAAGGTTGATGCAATCAATATAATCTGTAAATCAAACATCTGGAGGACTTCCTTATCCACCAGGAATCTCCCCTCCATCTGGACTCTTCACTGGATCTCTTCTATTACAATGTCAAATACCTTTAGCAAGCATACACCTCTCTTTAATGCCTTCCCTAATGTTTATAATCAAAGGATAGTTGAACAGGGTTATTTCTATTGCTATCTTTCAAGGAATCTTGAATGATTTTAATGTATGGTGAAGAAGCACCTGGTTGAAAAAGAGACTAGAAGGAAGTATTTTTGCTCCATCAAATCAAATTAAATAATCAAAAGAAAAACATAATGGCATCTTATATCCTCTACATATTTCACTTAAATATGAAATGGTAAAAATGTGATCCACTGTTGAATATAGCTTTCAAAAGCCCCTTTTTCCCTATCGAAATCCTTATTGAGAGTTTGTGTATAGAAAACTCTAATAAATTTTTTGATATTACTTTGATTTCCATTTTTCAATGTTAAAAAAGTCTTGATTTCTCCATATAGAAGGAAAATAACAAGTCAAAAAGAATAATAAAAAGGAGCTGATAAATTAATCAAAACTCCAGAGCTAGAGAAAGGAATAATAAATGGAAGGAGGACTTGAAGGGAAGGGGAAGAGAGCTGGTGGGAATAGGGTTAACTCAAAGTAAATTACACTAAAATAACTGAAGAGAGAAAGTATTGTGTTTGCAGAAGAAAAAGGAAAATTCTAATTTGGGAAAAGGCAATATTAAAGAAAATTGGGGGGAAATTTATGCCTGGCCCTTATAATTCTAACCATGAAAGGATTAAGCAATCTAATAATATGGAAAGAAGTGACAAATTGTATAAGAAAACAATTCTCCCTAACAATCTTTTGCTTACAAGAAACACCCCTAAAAAGCAAAGATATACACAGTATAAAAGTTAGGGACTGGAACAAAATTTACTCTGCATCAAGTGAATCTAAAAAAACAAGAGTTGCAATAATCCTTTCAGACAACGAAAAATCAAACATTCACATGTTAAAAAGAAATAAGTGAGGAAAACATTATGCTGAAAGGAACCACAAAACCATAGTGTCAGTGTGGTACCCACAGCAGCAGCTATGGATATACATGTGCATTTCCAGGTAAATACAAAAAAGGTAAACTCTCTTTCTCAGAGATGAAACCAAGACATTTATTCAGATACGAGAAAGCCAAATCCATCGTAGTACAAAGAAATGCATACACATTATTAATGCAGGGAACATGGCCATCCCCAAGCCTTCCCTCCATCAGGCCTTCCCACAAACAAGCTCCCTCAGACAAAATTACTCCCTCTCTCACTCATGCTAGCTACCCTGCTCTGCTCTACCTTCTCTCTCTCTCTCTCTTAGTTCCACCTCACTCTCTCTTCTTGCTGCACCCCTCCTGCTCCACCTGTTCAGGAAGCTCCTGTCACCATGGGCTCCATATGACTCAGAGTGTGGACTGAGCCAAAGCTCAAAGCAGGTCACATGGGTCTATTAAGGGGCAGGGAAGATCTTCAAATTCTCTTACCCTTACACAAACCATTATAAATTATTAAAATTATATGCTCCAAATATGTTAGCTTCTAAATTCCATAAAGGAGAAGTTATACAAACTACAGGAAGACACAGCAACACAATAGTGATAGGAGATTTCAGTTTTCTTTTCTTGGCTTTGGATAAGTCTAATAGGAAGATAAATAAAAGGGAAATTATAGAATTGAATAAATTGCTGAAAAAAACTAGACCTAACAGATTATGGCATCCTTGAAATAGGACTGCTAAAAAATACATATATTTCTCAGCACCACATGTAACTTTCATAAAAATTGACCAGGTATTAGGGCACAGAGATATTGTTAAAAAGAAAGAAAGAGAAAAGGCAGAAATAGCAAACATCTTTTACCAACCATAAGGCAACAAAAATAGTAATCAACTCAGGGAGGATAAATAAAAGATACAGACTCAAATGGAAATAGCAGTGAAATTATTAATAATGAGTGGGTCATAGAACAAATCAAAAACAATAATTATATGAAGAAGTGATAATTATGAAGGAATATACCAAAATTTCTGGATATAACCAAAGCAGTCCACAGGTGGAAAAAATCATATCACCATGAACATATTAAAAAAATAAAAAGATACTAGTGAGCATTTTAAATATGCATTTTAAAACCATCAACGAAATCATCAGATTTAAAATAAATTTAAAATCATTTAATAAAAACCCTTAAATAAGTGCGAAATAAGAGTTAAAACTTGATAAGAAATAAATGAGCCAGAAAACAAGTAAGCAAGCAAAACCTATACAAATAATCAATAAATAGACAATAAAATCTGGTTCTTTGAAAAGACTAGCAAAATTGATATACCTATCATCAATCAGATTAAAAAGAAAATTATGGCAACAAAATAGCAAATGAACAAAGTAAAATGACAGCAAAATGAGAAAAGCACAAAAAGAATTATTAGAACTTCCTATGAAGTTATATGTTAACAAAACTGAGAACACAAAATAAATTGAAAAGTACTTTCAAAAATATAAATTACCCAAACTAACAGAAGTTCAAATAGAGATAATTAAATAATCTAATCTTAGACAAAAAAATAGAACTCATTTTAAAGGAACCATCAAAAGGAAAAAAAAAACCTAAACTCTTGTTCCTGATGGAAAATTCCATCAAATTTTTAAAGATTAGTACTATGCAAAATTATTCTAAAAAGAACAAAACGGAGAAAGGAACCTACCAGATTTCTAGACAAATACAATCCCAATACCTCAGGAGACATCTCATGAGAACTATTGAACAATTATTAATGAATATTGATGCAAAAATGTTAAATAAAATCCTATCAGACTGCAGGAATTCACCCAAGAAATTATTTATCTTGACCAAGCTGGATTATACCTAGGATACAAGGACAATTAGCCATGAATTAAACAATCAACAGAATCATAATTAAAACCAAAAACTATATGGCTATCTCAATAGATTTGGAAAAAAGCTTTTGATAAAAGAGTTTCACTAATTCTAAAAACCCTCCAAAGTACAAGCATAGAGGAATTTTTTTAATAGCAGAGAAGCCCATTTATCTAAATCATAACAAAGCAGAAATCAGAGATCTGCTCTCAAGTCTTTTCCTTCCTCATCCTGAAGAGGACTTGGCCTCTTCTGTCTTCATTCTCAATGCTGGCTAGATTCTGTTTGAGGAAGACTCCTGTTTGGAGAGTTCTGAAGGAGGAATCTTGCTTGAAGAGTCCCCCAAGGAGTTACTCAAGGAAGACTCTTGCTTAAAGAGTCCTGAAAGAGATTGTTGAAACTTGAAACTCAACAACTTTACCTTGCCCCTCATTCAGGGCTGGGCACTCATCTCCACCAATAAGGAGAGTGTCTCATATCAATAGGCCTTGGGCCAGGGATTACTTCTAGTTGCTTTGGGTTGAGATAAGCCCTTACAAATACTAGAAAGGTAGCAACCTATGAAAACTTGGCAGAATGATCCTGTTGTTTAATTTAAATAACTTTGTATTTGGTGATGAGTGTAATCTCCAGGCCTACCAAGAATGGCCACCTGAATCCTCAGAAAAGAGGAGTGTGGGATTGTTTAAGAAATGAATGGAATGGACCACTTGAGATTCTTTGTACGGCATTCAGGAGACAAGTATAGGGTCATGTGAATTTTATTGAGATTCTTTAGTTACAAGGCTCTAGTGGAAGCCCTTGAAAGATAACTCTTAAGTGTGTCCCTTTCCCCAGAGAACTTTATAGAAGTGGAAATTTAGACCAAGTGTACCCTGGGTGAGTTGCTGGGGGTAGAAAATTAAAAATTCTTTTGTTGATGTTTTTTGTTTTTCCAGAATCTAAATTCTACTCTCCATGTCTTCTAACAAAGAATTTTTTCTACAGAAAAAGGAGAATAAAAGCATGTAAATATATGTATATATGTATGCATGTAAACATGTATGTATACAAATTTGTTTGCATGTGATATATATATATATATATACACATATATTTGCATAATAACACATTAGCAAAACTGGTCAACTTTTTTTTTTTTAACAAAATAGATATTTTATACAGTGTTCCATACCTGTGGATCCCCCCACCTTTGTAAAGGAATGTATGGAAGTGTCTATTCATATCTATTCTTTGGGGTCAAATATTCTCTGTAATAGGAATTTTTAAAAATGGCTTAAAAAGTATCTATCTAAAGCCTAAAGCAAACATCACATGAAATGGGGACATACTAGAATCATTCCGATACACACAGAAGTAAAGTAAGGATGCTCTCTTCCCAATATTGTTTAATAGAGTTCTGGAAATGTTAGCAATAGCAATAGTACAAGAAAAAAAAATTAAAGGTATGAGGATGGGTAAAGAAGAGATGAAGCCAATATCATGATAGTTTACTTAGAAAATTCTAGAGAATTAGAAAATACTAAGTGAAACAGTAGCTTCAGCAAAGTTGTAGGCTAAAAAATAAATCTTAAAAATCAATAGCATTTCTATATAATAATGACAAGATCTGAGGAAATCATAGAAAGGGGAATTCAGTTCCACATAATTTCAAGACATATAAAGTATCTGGAGGTTATTCTTCCAAAGCATAGAAAATATTTATATAGACTTAATTATAAAATACTCCTTAAAGAAATAAAGCACAATTTAAATAATTGGAAGAATATTCAATGTCATGGTTGGACTGTGTCAATACAATAAAAATGACAATACTACCACTGTTAATGTACAGTTCTAATGTAATGCCAATCACATTATCAAAGGTATACTTTACAGAATTTTATAAAATTAGCAGAGTAGCAGAATTCCTTTGGAAAAACAAAAGATTAAGACCACCAAGGGAAATTATAAAAGAGATTGAGACAAAAGGAGATTAGCACTTGTAGATCTCAAAGTATGTTGGAAAGCAGCTGTCATCAGAATCATCTGGTTTGGTTAAAAAAAGTAGAAAGGTAATGAATGGGACAGATTACGCAAGAGAAAATCAGAAGAAATAAAACTTAATAGCATAGTATTCAATAAATAACTTAGGAAAAAACTTATTGGATAAAAACTTCTGAGAAAACTGGAAAGCAATCTGGCATAAATTAGGCTCAGACCAATACTAAGCACCATATTCCATAACGTATTCTCAGTGAACATGTGAATTTTATTTTGAATATCATGTAATTAAAAAATTAGAAGAGAAACAGATCACGTGCTTTTCGCAGTCATGGGTAGACAATCAAACAAGAGACAGAGGTAATTACAGAATATTAAGTAGATAATTGATATATAAAACTTATACATATTTACACAGACAAAGTTAATGTACCTAGAATAAGAATGGATAGTCAAATGGGAAAACAATCTTTATTGTCAAATTTCTCTGACAAAGGTCTTATATCCAAGATGTGTAGACAACAGAATAATAAGAGCTAACCTTCATATACAATATTAAGATTTGCAAAGTGATTTTTACAAATATTAACTTAAATTTGATCTTCACAAAACCCCTGGGAGGTATGTACTATTATCCCTGTTTCAGAAATGAGAAAACTGAGACAGAGATTTAAGTGTCTGAGGTCAGATTTGAATGCAGGTCTCTCTGATTCCATGTCCAGAACTCTGTACACTGTTTCACATAACTGTCTAGCTATATCTAAAACAGAAAGTTATTCCATAACAGACAAATGTTTAAGTGATGCAAATAAACCATCCTCAAAGGAAGAATTGTAAACTATGAATAATCACATGAAAGAATGCTTTAACTACTTCTAATAAGAAACATTTTAAATCTAAAATCCTAGAGATTTTTATCATGCAACCCTAAAAACTGGCAAATATGATAAAAGATGAGAATAGTGAAATGTTGAAGGGTTTGTGGGAAAATGTGTGAACTAGAGCATGGCTGGTGGAGATATAAATTGCTACAATCATTTTGGAAAACAGTTTGGAATTATAGAGTGACCAGAGCATTTGTACCCTTTTACCCAGAGATTCCATTAGTAGGCTTCTAACCCAAGGAGACTACTGATAAGGAAAAAAGTTCCCATATGCACCAAAATATTTGTAGCACCATTGCTGTGTGATAGCAATGAATTGGAAACAAAGTAGACATCCCTTATTAGGAGAATGGCTAAATAAATTATGATACATGAATATAATGAAATATTGTTCCACTATAAGAAATTATGAGTATAACAAGTGCAGAGATAGATCTTTGTGAACTGATACAGAATGAAGTAGAACAAAGAAAATAACATACATGATGACTACAATAATGCAAACGGAAAGAACCACAAACAAAACCCTCCAAATTAAATGTTGCAAAATTACAAAGAAAAAGAGTAACTCAAAATGAGATATGAGAAGACATCCCCACTCCACTCCTTTGCACAAATGTTGTGCAATGTATATGTTTTCTGACTTTTCTAATGGGTGGATCAGTTATGCTGACTTTTTATTGTCTTTCCCTTCTGGGAGGGGAAGGAGGAGATATACTGGGGAAATTATTGTGAAGTTAAAAAAACCCAATCAAAATGTTTTTATATAAATTGGCATAAATGAGAAAGAAGGCATATAAATAAGATTTATTTTTTTGATAATTATTTTTCAGTATGAATAAAGTCCTTGATTTTTTCCCCTGTATATAATCAAATACACCAACAGACTTTTCCTAGGAATAAGAAAAAGCTCTAGGACCTGGTGACATAGATTTCTGGTGAACTGTAGCTCCAAAATTGTGTGTTCTGCCTTCTCCCTCCCATTCCCACCCAACTTCAAATAGAATAATCACAGGACTGGGTAGGGAGTGGGGCTGGAGGTGGGGAACTGAGCTGAGTTGCTTATATAATGTATATATTTACTTTTTCCTCTGTTTTGGGAGCTTAACACCTTGTTTTCACTTCTTTTAAAGCAAAGTTTCTTATATTACTGCTGCATGCATGTAATATATATCTGTTCTACAAAATTTTAATTCTGATTTCTTTCTTGTATTTTTGTATTTGAATATATTTTTGTCTTTTGTGGCTTAAATTTAAAGTTGACTGTAGCCCCAACTTGGCTACATTTTGCATGTGCTAGATTTTCAAAAAATTGATAGGCAGTAGGTGACACAGTGGATAGAGTGCTGGGTCTAGAATTAGGAAGATCTTGAGTTCAAAACCAGCCTTAGACACTTACTAGCTATGTGACCCTGGCCAAGTGACTTAACACTGACTGAGTTTACTCATCTGTAAAATGAGCTGAAGAAAGAAATGGAAAACCACTCCAGTATCTTTGCCAAGAAAACCTTAAATGGGGTCACAAAGAATAGGACATGACTAAAAAATTGACTGAACAACAATAATAAAAAAATTTTGATACACAGTGTCCTTTTGGAATACATTTCTATTTCATGGTTTATTACGAAGTTTCCATTTCCCCATCTGTAAAATGGAAATAATAATAGCACCTAACTCATAGGGTTGTTGTGATAATCAAATGAAATAATGTGTGTAAAGACTTTTGCAAACCTTAAAGCACTGTTAGCTATCATCATTATTATTTCCTATTATGTTATACTTTTCTTCCTTTCACTGAATTTTTCACTGAAAATTCAGCAGTTGAATTTTATTTTGAGTGTTTTATTATTTTTGGATTTATTTTATTTTAAGATAATTTTAGTTTTTTTCTTGTTTATTAACTTGTACTGTTTTGTTTCACCCTTCTGTTGAATTTTCACATGAATGTTAAGTAATGATGATAATGTGATACTATTATTAAACTATCTATAGATGTGCAAGTAGAATGTTATTACTAAATTTTCATAGTTTCATAGTCTTTTATAGCTGCTAAATTTCATGGTTCTTGCTGATCCTTACTACTATTCTTTGAAGTTTTTTCTTACATATTTAGTCAGGATATAGTCTTTTGGTGACTAGTAAAATAATGACATTGATGTTATTTATTGATATTTATGGATATATTAATATTATGAAAATAGAGTGAGTTACTTAGAAAACACTATCATTTAATGAATGTTCACATTTATAAAGGAATACTGATATTTGTACCACATCTCCTATATGTAGACCTGAGGATATTATAGAAATCTTGAATAAAGTAACAGAGTTGGAATACTGCAGGATAGTCTACATTGGAATGGGGTTAGGAGAATCTATAAAAGATGTAGATAAAAGATGCCAGCCTCATCTGATCGCTCAAAAATGCCCAACAAAATTAATAAAGACAGTAGTGAGGAACTGACATAATTCTCTCAAAAAAGAAAAAGAAGAAAAGTAACAAATAATTTTAAAGCACCTACTAAGTGTCTGGCACTGTGCTAAGCACTTACAAATATTATTTCATTTTACCTTCTATAACAACTCTGGGAGGTAGATGCTGGATTTGAATTTAAGCTTCCTCATTTCTGGATCAACACTCTATCCACTATACCACCTGGAAGTGGATCCAGAGAAATTTTAATTTGGGAATGGAAACAGAGGAACAGAATGAACACTTGATGTAGAAGTTCAGTAAATGGATGGTGTGTTCTCTTTGTATGAGTGAGATATGTCCTAGGAGCAACACACAGAATCCAACTCATCAACTCCCAACTGTGCCAGAAAAGATCTAGGAAAATTCCTTTGTCTATGATGATCTCTGAGACCACCTCAAGAACATATTCTTTAATGCCATTATCACCAACAACCTATATACATTTACCTATAGTGATAGTGCCAAAAAAGAATGGAAAGGCACCTATTATGTTTACTACTGGGCTTTGGAAAAAAACCCCAAAAGACCAGTACACCATGCCAAGAATTCAAGAGACCATGGATTATCTTTTATGCAGCCAGTGGTTTTCAGTATTATACTCACGTAGTGGCTATTACCAGATTTCAGTAGTGTAATAAGACAAGATAACTGCTTCAATCTACCCAGCTAGATTTTTACCAGTTTGCATGTATGTACCCAAAACATCTATATTGAGGGCATCTGATACTATCCAAAGACAAATGGAATTATGTGGGTTTATTTTGTAACCTGCAACTTTGCCAAAGTTGTTTATTATTTCAAGTAGTTTTTTACTTGATTCTCTAGGATTCTCTAGTACAGCATCATATTATTTGCAAAGAGCGATAACTTGTTTCTTCTTTGGCTATTCTAATTCCTTCAATTTCTTTTTCTTCTCTTATTGCTAAAGCTAGCATTTCTAGTACCATATTGAATAACAGTGGTGATAATGGACATCCTTGTTTCACCCCAATCTTATTGGAAATGCATCTAGCTTGTCCCCATTGCATATAATGCTTGCTAATGGTTTTAGGTATTTATTTTAAAGAAGGTTCCATTTATTCCTATGCTCTTTAGTGTTTTCAATAGGAATGGGTGTTATATTTTGTTAAGAGCTTTTTCTGCATCTATTGAGCTAATCATATGGTTTCTGTTAGTTTTGTTGTTAATATAATCAATAATGCTGATAGTTTTCCTAATATTGAACCAGCCTTGCATTCCTGGTATAAATTCTACCTGATCATAATGTATTATTCTCATGATAAGTTGCTGTAATCTTTTTGCTAATATCTCGTTTACATTTTTTGCATCTATATTCATTAAGGAAATTGGTTTATAATTTTCTTTCTCTGTTGTGGGTCTTTCCGGTTTAGGTACCAGAACCATATTTGTATCATAAAAAGCATTTGGTAGGACTCCTTTTCCCATTTTCCCAAATAGTCTATATAGTATTGGAATTAACTGTTTTTTAAATGTTTGATAGAATTCACTTGTAAATCCATCTGGCCCTGGAGGTTTTTTCCTAGGGAATTCTTTGATGGCCTGTTCAATTTCTTTTTTCTGAGATGGGTTTATTTAAGTACTTTAATTCCTCTTCCATTAATCTGGACAATTTATATTTTTGTAAATATTCATCCATTTCACTAAGATTGTCAAATTTATGGGCATACAGTTGAGCAAAGTAGTTTCTAATTAATTATTCTTTTAATTTCCTCCATGTAGGAGGTGAGTTCATTCTTTTCACTTATGGTATTGGTTATTTGGTTTTCTTCTTTCTTTTTTTAATCATATTGACCAAAGGTTTATCAATTTTGTTATTTTTTTTTCCATAAAACCAACTCTTAGCTTTATTTAGTAGTTCAATAGTTTTCTTAATTTCAACTTTATTAATCTCTCCTTTGGTTTTCAGTATTTCTAATTTTGTATTTACATGGGGATTTTCAATTTGTTCTTTTTCTAGCTTTTTCAGCTACATGCCTAATTCATTGATCTCCTCTTTCTCTATTTTATCCATATAGGTCTTCAGTGATATAAAACTTCCCTAAGAACTGCTTCTGCAGCATCCCATAAGTTTTCATAGCTTGTCTCATTATCGTCATTCTCTTGAGTGAAGTTACTGACTGTTTCTAGAATGTGTTGTTTAACCCACTTGTTCTTTAGCAATTAGATTATTTAGTTTACAATTACTTTTTGGTCTATCTTTCCATGGCCCATTATTACATATAATTTTTGTTGCATCATGATCTGAAAAGGATGCATTGACTATCTCTGCCTTTCTGCACTGGATTGTGAGGTCTTTATGCCCTAGTACGTGGTCAGTTTTTGTGTATGTACCATGTACTATTGAGAAAAAGGCATATTCCTTTTTATCCTCATTCAATTTTCTCCAGAGATCTATCATATCTACCTTATCTAGAATTCTATTCACCTCCTTAACTTCTTTCTTGTTTATTTTGAGGTTAGATTTATCAGATTCAGAGAGGGGGAGGTTGAGGTCCCCCACTAGTATAATTTTGCTGTTTATTTCTTCCTGTAACTCCCTTAACTTCTCCTCTAAGAATTTGGATGCTATGCCACTTGGTGCATATATATTTAGTAATGATATTGCTTCATCGTCTATAGTGCCTTTTAACAGGATATAGTTTCCTTCCTTATCTCTTTTGATTAGATCTATTTGTGCTTTTGCTTTGTTTGAGATTAGGATTGTTACCCCTGCTTTTTTTGTATCAGCTGAATCATCATTTATTCTGCTCTAACCTTTTACCTTTAGCCTCTGTGTATCCCTCTGTTTCAAATGTGTTTCTTGCAAACAACATATCGTTGGATTATGGTTTTTAATCCATTCTGCCCTCTGTTTTATGGGAGATTTCATCCCATTCACATTCATAGTTATGATTACTATCTTTGTCTTTCTCTTCAACCTGTTTCCCCCAGTTTATGCTTTAATTTCTCCCTTTCCCTCCACAATAGAGTTTTAATTTTGACCACTGCCTCCCTCAGTCTTCCCACCCTTTTTCCAGCCCCCCCTTTTATTCCCCTTTCCCCTTACTACATCTTCATTCCCTTTTAACCTCCCCTCCTTTTTCTTTCCCCCTTCTCCCCCTACTGCCTATAGTTAGATTTCTATGCTTAACTGAGTTTGTTTTTCGCTCCTTGAACCAAATCAGATGAGAGTAAATCTCAAACAATGCTCATCTCCCTCCCCTCCTTCCCTCTACTATAATATGTTTTTGTGCCTTTTCCTAAGATATAATTTACCTTTTCCTGCCTCCTCCTTTTCTCTTTTCCTGTTACAATCCCCTTTGCACTCTTTAATTACAGTTTTTATCATCATATCAGTTAATTTTTACCCACTCCATCTATCTGTGTATATCCCTTTAAAATGTCATAATAAATATACAATTTTCAAGAGTAACAAGTATCATGCTCCCATATAGGGATGTAAACAGTTTGCCCATATTGAATAACAAGTTTTTTTCCCTGTTTACCTTTTTATGCTTCTCTTGAGTCTTGTATTTGAAGATCAAATTTTCTATTTTCTATTCCTTTTCATCAGGAAGGTCTGGAAATCCCTTATTTCACTGAATATCCATCTCCTTGCCTGAAATATTATGCTCAGTTTTGCTGGATAATTGATCCTTGTTTTTAGTCCAAGATGCTTTGCCTTATGGAATATGATATTTCAATTCCTTTGATCTTTTAATGTAGAAGCTATAAGCTTCTGTGTGATCCTGACTGTACTTTCTCAATATTTGAATTGTTTCTTTCTGGCTGTTTGCAGTAGTTTCTCTTTAACTTGATAGTTCTGGAATTTGGCAACAATATTCCTTGGTGTTTTCAGTTTAGGCTCTCTTTCAGGAGGTGATCAGTGGATTCTTTCAATGACTATTTTGTCCTCTGGATCTAGGACCTCAGGGCAGTTTTCCTTATTGATTTCTTGAAACAGGTAATCTCAGGGAAACTGGAACAGGACCTTCTGGGCTGTCCTGGGCTGGAAATCTTCCACACTCTGTCTCCTATTAGATTCTGCTATTTGAAATTTGTTCAGATTCTCTTTTTAGAGGAATTTGTGGTAGAGCTAAGGGGAGTCTGTGCTCTTACTCTGCCATCTTGGTTCCCTGCAGTTGTTAAAGTGCTGAATAGGATGTTAAAAAGCTGACACTTGAGCATATATCATTTGAAAAGGCACAAATGCAGAAGGGCAAGAAATGTAAAGTTCCTCCAAAAGCCCTTTGGAGACCTATGGAGGGACAGATGTCTATTCTTTAATCAAAGATCTGGTCAATTTGCCTCACAAGTGCAATAGTATTGGCTTATGCAGATCCAACAATTGTTTTTACCTGAATACAAATGAAAGCTTGGGAGGCTTAAGAGCAGAACCAAGAAAGTCATGGTCACTAGAAACCAACTGCATTTATTATTAAGACAATGGCATGAGCTGGAGCTATGCCATGGTGTGCTGTACTGAACTGTCACTGATCCCATGTATGGTACTATGAAAAAAGCTCTATGGCCATGAAAGTTTTCATGGTTACTTTGGCCACATGGGTAAAGAAAAGGCTCTATAGTAATATAGAAAGGGTAAGAATAGATTTTATAAAGCAAAGATGGCTACACATGTCACCAAGAAGTAAGAGACTTGTGCTTTTTATGTGCAAAGATAAGTGCTACCAACTTAGTCTACATATTTAGAGAATATGAGTAGTCACAAATCCTTGGAATTTGTTTGTATTGACTTCTTATCTGTTTAACAGCTTCTTCTCTATGGGATAAAAATGTCCTGCACTTGCATAGACTTTATGGATTTGGAGTTTTTTGCTTATGTCCTGAGGCAAGGAAATATTACCTGATTTGGGACTGGGACAGGACTTAGAGGAGAACCAGTGAAGAAGGAAAGAGAACACACTGAAGATTGGTAGGACCTCCCTGGACAAATGGAGCAGCATGTACAATCTGTGACAGCAGATGAGCAACACTGGCAGTTCGTTTCCTCAAATGCACACTTCTTGAGAGCCTGAATTAGGGAAAGCTAAAGTAATAAGTGGTAAGGCACACTATTGTAGTATTTTTTTAAAATCATGGATGTGTACTTATATGGCTGAAATATCAAGAAAAAAACAGTTACAGAAGAACTGATGGTCATTATTCCCTCATTTCCTGGCAGTGACTAGCACCCATTTCTAAGCATGTTCAGTTAAAGACTATATCTGACTAATCTGATCTTATTTCTTATAAATACCCATGGCTGATCCTATCCTTTACATTTCCTTATGTCTCTTTTTTAAAAGCATGAAGGAGCAGACAGCTCAGAGGAGATAACATGAGAGAGTCCTGAGGTTCAAGGATTTCTTTAGCCTATCCATGGAATTCTAGCTTAACAGCTACTTAAGTCCTCATATTTGACCAGAAGGAATCCTATATCTTACATCCCCAAGGATGTGCTACAAATGGAAGAAAATAGCAAGAACATGTCATGTATGGCTGGTGATGTACAGGCATGCTCAATAAGGAATCAGGAAAGCTTCCATGGTTGCTAACATATTATAAGAGAAGTATTTCTTAGAGTATGGACTTCCCGATAGGAACCATTTAGACCAAGGTAGAGACTTTGGACACGTGGCTAAAGGAGGTATTATTAGTTTTGTCAAGAAGTCTACTATTCTCAACATGACTTACAAACTGAACATTTAAACTGCATATGGTTAAACATATTAGGGACGACACTGAAACCAGGTAAAAAAATCTCAGTGAAGCCATGTGACTTTCACAGTACATGTGTATGGTTCTACCAGGAATAATACCACCAGCTCTCTGGCCTATCTTCTGACATTTGTGTGTGAGCCATGCCTTCATTCTGTGTTTTACAGTCAGAAAATGGAGAGATTCCAGTACATGCTTTTGCTTAGAGAGAAGCTTAAAGACCCTTACCACCTACCTACAGCTTCAGTCCAGAAGAAAGCTAAAAGAAAAAAAAAGTGGTATGGTTCTTGAATTTGTTGTGAAGACCTCCAACAATCTGATAGAATTCTGTTGAGAAATCTTGGTGTTAATGAGATACATGAGTTAGCAGATTGTTGGAAAGCTATTTCACGTCTCTTTGGTGAAAGCCTGGGCAACTTGCTCATTTACAAGATAGTTCCATCCAGGGCCAATGACAACACTGCAGCTACTAATTGTCAATACATAAATTACTTGGACTATCTGATGAACAGAGATAGATGGGCATCCACTTCAACAGACTCTAAGCAAAAGAGACATGACATGTGAGTCATTCAAGGACTGCTAGACATAGCAATAGCTCAGAAACAGACAATGGACATTTCAAGTGAAGAAAAATTCAACAGTTTAACTGAACCTAGGGACAACACATTTTTGGTCTAGTACTTCAGCTATAGACAGAGACTTCAAGGGTACAGACAAATGACACAGAGAGTGGTAACATTACTATCTAACTTGGATCCCTGCAAATTTAGGTTTAAGTAGGCAAGACTATTCTGATAAGGATTATCAACTAGCTTGGGTTCAGGGGCAGACAGGTCAAGAGTTTCAGGAGTGATAAAACTATTTGACCAATGACCATACTAACTTACAGGGTCTTAAGGAAACTTGGAAAATGGTTTTATATATGTGTGTGTGTGTGTGTGTGTGTGTGTGTGTGTGTGTGTGTATAGTCAGATGAAAATGCTGTGTTCTCATGTTGTTGTTGTATTTGTCCTTCATTCTCAAAGAGGACCATGACATCAAGATGACTTGCAGTTGACTTTGATTTGAGTGAGAGAAGGCTGTGCAAGTTCTCCAACCTCACTTTCTTCTCCTGAGCCATCTGGGTCCAATGGTCTGATATTCATCAGGACAGCTGGAGATGGCGCAGGATGTAATGTGAGACCCTGGCCCTTTCAGGCTAAGGTCTTCTAGCATTCTCACTTTGAGTGAGATACACTCAAGTAGTTACTCAAGGGATGGTCCCTTTAATAAAAAAAATCAAACTGGGAGGGGAAGACCCTCAGGGTTCCTAGGTAATGTCTGACTTGAAGGCTAGTGGCTTAAATTCACTGATGCATGTTAAATACTACATGTAAGCTTACTACATGTATGCTTCAGTTTTATTATTTGGCTATTTATGTTTATTTGCTTTTGTAGTAGTATCACATTTGCATCATAGATGCACAAATCTTTTCATTATGCAGTTGGCTATGTATTTTGCTATATGTTGTTAATTCTGTGTATTTTGTTTAGACTGTGGATATTACTATGGCTTTACTTTTGTTTGTTGCTATGTATATCTACTTTTGTTTTATTGATATCTATATACAGTTGTGAGAGATGCATGTATTATGCCCTCCATGTAATTTAGACATGTGATCACTGAAACATCCTCTTAAATGATGCTTTGTATTGTGCTATCTGTTGCATTTCTTGATGATATGTTTGGTGTTAATAATGCCTTAAGGTATTACATTGAATATTGGGTTAATTGTCATTGGTCTGTCTAAGTGTTGGCGCTTATTCTATGTTATATTGTATAATTCTAGATGTGAAGCATGATACCAAACCCCAGGAAGGAATATAACTAGATACTGAGATCAACTTTCTCCATGGCTACACATCTAGCCAAATGATACTAGCCTAGAGATTTATGGCATGGACTTCTGGAAATTGTAGTTCCAACAGAGTATGAATTTTCCTTCCTCATACAGTCAAATGAAAGAAAGATCACAAGATTTCCTGGGGTGAAATACTAAGCAGGAAAGCTGAGTGCATTTTGTTTGGTTTTGGAGAGGAAAGAGTAGAGTCTTAGCTATTCATCCTTCATTTTTGAAAAGGATCAGTGACACCATGGGTGATGTCAAGAGACTTTCTTGTGAATTGGATTTAAGTGAGGAAGAGTTGTACAAAGTCATCAGCTTCACTCTCTCTTCCTGAGTCACTGAAGGACATTGTAGGATAAAAGTCAAGACGACTTGTGATGGCTTGGGATGCCGTGCATGACCTGGGCATTTTTGATTTCTGACCAAACTCTAAGCACTCCACAATGCCTGCTTCAGCAGCCTTCATGGTTGTTGAAATAAATTGTTCTTATCTTAGCATCTCAGTAGTGAGTGGTGGTTTTATAGTTGGGGAGATAGAAAACCTGTAGGTGGGTCTTTGAACGGAGACTAAAACAGAGTGTTGATGCAGCTAGAGCTCTTTCTAGCTCACTACTCTGCCTATTTGAATTTCTGAGGAGATATCTGGAATGGACTAAAACAGTATTATTCCATTAGATTAGTAAAAGAGCGGTGAAGTTTTAACTACCCTTTTACCTACCCTTCAATCTCCAGGCATTTTCTACATTTCTTTAAGCTGTTTCTCATTCCTGCTTTTGTTTCATGTACATCTATGATTAGTTAAAACTTCTCTGTGATTCATGTCTACTAGCAATTATGTACAAAGGATCTGTAGTGTGGGAATTCAGTGAATAGGTTGGAACACACAAAACTAAACAGGATAAATGTTTAAACCTCGATCTAATGCTTAGTTAATGTATAATCTTAGATTTGGGGTTTGGCTTGTAATCATGAGAAAACCTCTTCTTTTTGTTCTTTTTAATAATAACTCTTAGAAGTTCCTAACTAGAAGAAGCAGCTAGGTGGAGGAATGGATAGCATATGTGACTTGGAGTCAGAAAGGTTTGTATAGTCTTTGTTCATTTACATATAAAATAAAGCACAGCTCCTTCTATAGTTTATTGTATACAACTGTCATTTGGACTAACTAAATGAAATTCCTTCAAGAAAAGGCTTATAAAGTAATTTTACTTTTACTTCCTTCATTTCTAACCTTACTTTCCAAACCCAATTTTAACAGTCATGGGTCAGAATTTTCAGTGTTAGATATGACATGAATTTTACTAGAGTAAATACGTGTGGAAGACATGACTTATTTTTAATTCCTACATTTTTCACTGATTAAACATGGACCACTACTTACAAGACCTCCGTCACAAAAATTTATCATGTCACCTATAAAAGTTTATGATGCTGTTTTAGTTCACAGATTGTTATAAACTAGACACAAATCTTTAGGAAACTGGGTTTTTTGTTTTTTTGTTTGACTTCACTAAACACTTTGTTTAGGAGAAGGGAAGAATAATGTCTCCAATTCAAACAACAGGGAGAGTTTGGGCAGGCAGAACACAATTACCCAGGTTAGAATGAGCCAAATTGATCTGTAAGTATATAGATAACAATGTGATAGTCAGTGGACAGCATTTGTTTATGAAGACAGATCATGTCAGACAAATCTGATTTCTTTGGTTTGATAAAATTACACGACAAGTTTATGGATAAAGGAAACTCCATGGACAGATTATAGATCTAGATATTTGTAAAAAGCTTTTGATGTGGGTCTACACGAGATATAGATAATTGAAATGCTGGAAAGATACTGTCTGGATAATAATGCTGTGGTGTAGTTACTAAAAGGGTTACTGGACTGAAAACAGAGTAACCATAAAGAATAGAAAGAGCCAACATATTATCTACTATCTTTCTTGCAAATAAGTGCAAAAATTGTATTAGGCAAGCCTCCCTTGAGGAGGTCATGAGCAATAAAATAAATTAACTCAGAATTCTTTACTACTTGCCTACAATAAACTATTACTTATCCTGGCTATTGGAAGGTCTATAAAATATTTGGAATATGTGGTTTAGATGAAAGAGCATTTGGAATCAGAGGATCTGGTTTCAAATCTAGGCTTTGATACTTTATCACATAATCCATCGGGTATCATACTATTCATCTAAAAATAAAGGGTCAAGCTAGTGGATCTCTGAGATCTGTACTAACTTTAAATCTATGGTCCTATGACATTAGTATTTAAAATTAATAAACAAGTAAAATTGAAAGTGGATTTAGAAAATGTAACCAATTCTAGGCAATCAAATGACCAATCATAACTCCAGAAGACTGAGGACAAAACACGCCTCCCACATCTTTGTGATGGATTTTAGGTAAAGAATGAGATATGTTGTCAAATACGATCAATATGTAAATTTGTTTTGCTTGACAATACTTTGTTACAAGAGAAGACTACTTAAAAGGAGAGGAGAAGTTGCAGAGGGAAATAGAGCATAGTAAGAGTGACAAAAAAAAAAAAGAAAAGTCAATGAAACATTTTTTTAAACATACAAGACAGAGCAAAAGGAAATCCAGAAGGGGGCTGGTCAAACAGGACAATGTTGACACAAACAATATATGGTGGGCTGATGATTTCATATACAACCTTCTTTTTCTGTTCTTTGAATGTGGAAATGTTCATGGCCTTTGATATTTGTTGCATTCATAATAAAAAAAAATTGTTTTTTCTGAAAAAAATCATTCAGTGTGAAATAGCTATGTTTAAAAATCTCACTGTTAATAAGGAGTAGTTCTTACAAAAACAAAAGTTTTTCATACATTTAGATGATAAGCTAGTTTTATAAAACTCTGATAAAACCTCACCTAGAATTTAAATGTCAAAGTCATTTTAACGTAAGAGGATTGTGAATTTTCTAAGAGGTATCTAAAAAAGTTTAATAATAGAAAAAAACTACCTAACAAGGAGTAGAGATAGGAGATATCTGTCTCTATCTATCTATCTATCTACAAAGGAGATAGATAATTCATGTCAGTGGCTTGTATTATTAGAACGGGTAGTGGTGCAGTGGTGTATTTGAAGAATTGGCATACATATCACACAGTAGAAATGGTAGTAAGTTAAGTGACTTTTTTATTCTGTGCCTTATGTTTTAGACACTCCTTTCTTAAGAAAGAGAATAGAATAAATGGGGGGGGGGGGGGTGAAGAGGGGTGAATAAGATGGAGGGAAATACAGTTAGCAATAGTAACTGTGAAAAAATTTTGAAGTAAGTTTCTCGAGTAAAGGCCTCATTTCTCAAACATATAGAGAACAAAGTCAAATTTATAAAAATAAGAGTCATTCCCCAATTGATAAATGATCAAAAAATGTGATCAGTTTTCAGATGAAGTATTCAAAGTCATTGAAAGCTATATCAAAAAATACTCTAACTCACTGTTGATTGGAGAAATGCAAATGAAAACAATTCTGAGTTACTACCTCATACTTATTAGGATAATAGGACAGAAATGACAAATGTTGGAGAGGATGTGAGAAAAATGAGACTTTACCACACTATTGGTGGAGTTGTGACCTAATTTAACCACTCTGCAGAGTAATATGGAACTATGCCCAAAGGACTATAAAACCATGCATACTCTTTGACCACTACTAGGTCTATATTCCCAAAGAAATAAAAAAACAAAAAAGGAAAAGGGCCTATATACACAAAAAAATATTTATAATAGCTCTTTTCTGAGGGTAAAGAATTAGAAGTTGAGGTGAAGCCCATGAATTGGGAAATGGCTGAACAAGTACAGCATGTGATTGTGATGGAATACTATTGTACTACTATTGTACTATAAGAAATGATGAGTACTAAAAGAAATTTCTGATGCTCTCAAAAAGTCCTGGAAAGACTTTCATAGGCTGGAAAAAGGGAAATGTACCATATACAAAGTAACAGCAATATGGTAAGATGATCAGCTGTGAAGGACTTGGCTATTCTCAGCAACGTAATGATCGAAGACAACTCTGAAGGACTTATGAAAAAAATGCTATTCATCTCCAGAGAAAGAACTGATGATGTCTGAATACAGATTGAAGCATACTTTTTTTTTACTTTCTTTTTCTTGAGTGTTTTTCTTGTCTGTGTTTTCTTTTACAATGTGACAATTATGGATATGTTTTGTATGACTACGTGTATAATTTATATCAAATTGCTTGCTTTTTCAGTATGGTGGCATGGAAGGGAGAGAACTTGGAACTCAAAGTTTTCAAAGTAAAGGTTAAAAATTGTTTTTCCATGTAACTGGGGAAAAATAAAATACTAAATAAAAGCTAAAAAAAGAGAAACTCCTTTCTTCCTATGTCACATTTACTCTAGTTTTATTATTCAAAGTTTCTGAAATGAATTCTACTTTCAATAGGAAGCCTTTCTCCTCTAAGTGGAAGTTACAGACAGCCTAAGAACCTCCAGGTTCTGATGAATCCTTTGGATTTCCATACACGATGTAAGCTTAAATTTCTCTTACATGTTATTTTCTTCAATCAGATTATGAGCTCCTTCATAGCAGGGATTATCTTGTTTTTCTCTAGCACTTAGCACAGCACTTGACACATAGTTAGCACTTAATAAATGTTTTTAATCAATTAATTAATTAAAGTGAAATTGTGAATTCCCTCTACTTTATGGCAGTGGTTCTCAATGTTTTTATGAACCCCTTTCAACAATAACAATAAAATGTGTTGTAAATCCCCAGGGTAATTTAATATGCTATGTATAATATTGCAACATTGCTTATAATAACTACAGTAATAACTTTAGCCCAGAAAAATGATACATTAAAGTTTATATTGTATAGTTATAAAATATAAAATTTTATTCTATTTATAATTATGAAAAAACTAAATATTAAATTATGAAACTAATTTTAGAATAATTATGAATATTTTATGTGGGGAATTCTTTAAGAATTAAAAAAAGTAATCTAGTAAGATCTGATATGCTTACTGTTATCAGAATGACTTTATATTACTTTTTTTATATTATAAATTTTATTGAATATAAATGACATTTTTAATGACTTGGAAGATGTTTAACAAATAATCATATATAAACTTAATTTCAATATTGGATGTTTTATTTTAACAGGCATTTACAATATTTAGCTCACCTCTAGACAAACCTAATCTTATCAATCAATTAATCAAAATCTAATCCTTCATTGAGTTTATTTCTATATTTTGATATAATGGAAGGAAGGAAACAAGTATTTATTTATTTAGCACCTAGTGCCAGGCACTGTGCTAAGCATTTTACAAATTTTATTTCATGTGATCCCCACAATGACCTTGGGATATGGATACTATTATTATCACCATTTTACATGTGAAGAAAATATAATAAAGTGAAAATGCTGACACACAAATATGTTGTGGAAAACATTAGGAGAACTTTACAAGATTGTAATACCAAGGAAATATTCACAGCACATATGGCAGCCATGAATATGCAGGCACAATTCTGAATTTCAAAATACAACAGATTCTCCAAATGGAAGACAGAACCAAAACATTTATTCAGACACCAGAATGCCAAATCTATCATAGTACAAAGAAATCTATATGCAATAGCAATGCAGAGGGCAAGTTCCAAGCCTTCCCTTTGTTAGGCTTCTTACAAACCATATCCCTTAAATAAATTACAAACAGACTCCCTTAAACAAAATGCCCTTTTCTCACTCACAGACAGCTGCAGGCTTGCCTGCATCCTTGCATTCTGACTGTTCTCATGACAAACTTCCTCTCAGGCCTGCTCTAGTTCTGCATCTTTCTGTTCCACCTTTCCATTCAACAAGCTCCTCCCACCACAGGTTCCATGTGACTCAGACTTCCATGTGACCCAGACAGGTCACATGGGTCTATTAATGAATGGTAAAGATCTTCCCATTTAAATTACCATTACAATGTTTCTTGCTGAGAAGTGGAAATTCATTTTTTATTTTAGTGACCTAATCAGTGAACGAAAATTAATATCTAGGTAAGATATAAAACATTTACTTTTACACTGGCTAATAACAAGACATAAAACATGTACTTTTCTACTGGCTAATAACAAGAGCTATATTAAATGACAAGATGTATTTAAAATTTAATTGTACATATTACTTCATTTTAAATGAAGTTTATCTATTAACTAACCTTTTTAAGGAAAGAATTTCTTCATGACATGAAGACACGATTTTCTTTTCTTCTACCACTGGCACACAGATTACACTATCACAGAAACTCTAATGAATGACTGACCAGTGTTACCAACTAATTCATTAAAAAATCTGCCAGATAGAAGAATAATAACATGAGCAGAAGTTAAGTTTAAAAGGGAAACAGCTTTACCATTGCAATAAGAGGTAATAAAAAGTTTGTTCCTGGGATGATGATTTCATGATTGCTTGTAATATACATGCCCATATCTAATAGGGGGAGATAATATATACAGATATACCTCTTAGAATTATTGTGGATTCTGTTCCACACCAACACAATAAAACAAATATCACAATAAAGCAAGTCAAAGGAATTTTTGGTTTCCTAGTACATATAAGAGCTATGTTTACATTACACTGTAGTTTGTTAAGTGTACAATAGTATTATGCCTAAAAGATTTATATATATACATATATATATCTTAACTTGAAGATGCTTTATTGCTAAAAAAATGCTAACGATCATCTGAGACTTCAGTGAGTTGTAATCTTTTTGCTAGTAGAGGGTCTTTCACTTGAATACTTAGAGGCCATTGTAGGATTATTAATTAACCTAATTTCAATATTGTTGTGTCTCAAAGAGTTGGGAGGCCCAAGAAGAGGGAAAGAGACAAGGAAATGTTGGTTAGTGGAGTAGTCAGAACGCATACAACATTTAACAATTAAGTTCACAGATTTATATGGGTGCAGTTCATAATGCCCCCAAACAATTACAATATTAACATCAAAGATTGCTGATCACAAATCACCATAACAGATATAATAATAATGAAAAAATTTGAAATATTGTGAGAAATACCAAAATGTGACACAAACACATGATGTGAACACATGCTGTTGGAAAAATGGCACCAACAGACTTGCTTGACACAGGGTTGCCACAAAGCTTCAATTTGTAAAAGAAAAATGCAGTATCTGTGAAGCACAATAAAGAGAAATGCAATACATGAGGTAGGCATATATGCAGAATTTCAACTGCAAGTCAGATGGCAAGAGTGCAGTGTCAAAAAATGGCAATGCATTTTCTTTAACGTCATTTCCAATAATAATAATAATAATAAATAAATAAATAAATAAATAACATTTATATATTGCTTACTACATGCCAGGTACTAAGCTAAGTATTTTATAATTATCATCTCATTTCATCCTCATGGGAGGTAAGTGCTGTTGTTATCCTTATAGTTACAGATGAGGAAACTGAGGAAAGCAGAGGTTAAGTGATGTGCCCAGGGTCACACAGCTAATAAGTATCAGAGGATGGATTTGTGACTCTAGGCCTGGAATTCTATCCAATATGCCAACTATCATTTTTTGATATTGAAACATTTGACAGTGCAAAAAGTTTGAGTGGCAAGAACTTTCTTTTCTGAGTCTTACATAGCTCTGGATGCTGAGGAGGAGGGAGTTGCAACACCAATTACCAGAAGTAATTACTAGGTTGGGTGTCCTTAAGAGATACACACCACAGCTACTGTATGTCCCCAAGACTGTCCAGGGCCCTCTTCTGTCTATATACTCCCTCAATGACTTCATTAACTCCTGTGGGTTCCCTTAACTTCTCAGATGATTCCCAGACCTATGTATAGGATTATGGGCTCATAGACTTAGAACTGGAAGAGGTACTCTCTTCTATCCCGCTAGTTTTACAGCTTGAGGACACTGAGGGAATTTAAATTACTTCTCCAAAGTGACACAGATAGTAAGTGGGAAGTTTAAGATTTGAACTAAGTTTCCAACTATGACTCCAAGCTCAATGATTTTTCCACTGAACCACATTGCTTCCAGTTATATATTCTTGCAAGTTTAATCTGCATAATTAACACCTTTTCATTCCTTTCTTAAGTCTAGACAAACAATAAAACAATACATCAAGCCCTGATTTGTAACCTTTGTTGGTTCTGAGGTGTAAATGCTCACAAAAATAGTTAACAATTGACTTATTAACCAGTATGAGGTAGCTCCAACTCACGCCTTCCTCCAGCCCTAATCTTTCTCCTACATTACTGATTGCCTGTTGTAATGGTAATTTAAATGAGAAGATGTTTCCCATTCATTAAAAGGCCAATGTGACCTGCTTAAATCACATGGAAGCCAAAGTCACATGTGGTGGGAAGAGCTTGCTGAACAGGTGGAACAGGAAGGGTGGAGCAGAACTGAGAGGAAATGAGTGAGAGCACTTAGGATGGAGGGAGAGGGAGGACACAGGCAAGCAGACGGTAGGCTCCTGAGGATTTATTTGTTTATGGGAATGTCCCAGCAGAGGATGGGGTGGCTTTGTTCTCTGCAGTGCTAATGTATATTGACTTGTTGGCTACTATGATGGATTTGGCTTTCTGGTTTGGGGATTTGGCTTTCTAGTGTCTGAATAAATGTTTTTCTTCTGCCTGCTATATGGAGAATCTGTTAAGCTTTGCAATTGAGAACTATGCTGGCATATTCATAATCACCACTAGGGCTGTGAATATTGCCTTGGTGACACATTTGGTGTCACAAACAGGATTGCAGGGTATAAAATCTCTATTTGGAGGCAGAAAGGATTTAGAGGAAGAAAAGTATATCCTAGGATGGGAGGATTCATGGTATTCCTCTCTAGCAAGGGAATGGGTTAAAAGCACTGGACACTGTGAAAGCTGGGAAGCAAGGTTACAGAAGCGGGAACTTAGAGACTTGGAAAGATGTTTGCAAGCAATACCAATGCAATCAAGCAGTCATGTGTAAGATGCTGGGGATGGAAGCTCAATTCCAGGTGGACAGTCTCGGGCGGGTAAAGGTGGGAACTTCTAAATCTTAGAGTTCTCACGAGACCCCCCCCCCAGGAAACAACTGGGAATCGAGGTGAACCGAGCTATCTCGTGTATTTCCACCTCTTCCCGTGAGAGACGTGATGGGAGAGAGCTCTCCCCGCCCTCGAGATTGTCCCGGATCTGGGCACACTATTGTTATCTAACAGCACGGTATTCAGATGCAAACTATGCGGCTGGAGAGCTTAAGTAGGATCAGGAAAGCCTGAAAGCTCTCTTGGGCGGAGGGGCCACGTGTGAGGACAACAAGGCTCCACTTTTCCTCTCTCCTCTCTCCCCTCCCCCTCTCTCCCCGCTTATACTTCTACTTCCAATCTCTTATTGTAAGATCTTTGCCTCCTTGGGAGATTCTTCGCTCCCTCCTAAGGAAGAATTCCCCTGCACTTGTAACTAGACCCTGAAATAAAGCTCAACCCTTGTTCGACTCTGGAACGTCCTTTCTCTCATACGAGCATCCGGTTTGGCCAACCGAAGACCTCCGATAGAGGTAAGGGAAGACTCGGGTAGCCCTCAGGCCTCTAGGCCTGGCAGTAGGAGAAGCTGGATTCTATAGACAGGTTACCATATTATGTGTAAAAGCAGAGACAAGCTGCTGAAGGAAAAAAATTCAGATGGAAAAAGAATTAGCTAGTTTGCATGGGAATTCTCAGCATTCAGGCTCTCCTTTAAAAGAGTAAGCTGAGAGGTCTCAGGTGGAAGAAAAAGCTTTTCATTTAGCTAAGAAGAAGTGGAAGACTGGCAAAAGAAGTGTGCATACAACCTTTGTACAGACCCAACTTAGTTGCCAGGATGACAACTACCAGGAGAGTACATGGGGAGAAAATGTAATGAAGTCAGAGTTGGAAAATGAAACAATGTTGTAGGGGGGGACTTCTAAGGCCCAAACTTACCCCATTCTAAGGTGAAAACAAGAGAACCAGCAGGAAACACAGTGTTTAGGGAGATAATTGAGGATTTTACTCAGTAGGAGATCACAGATATTTTAAGTTAGTTCAACCCAAAGGATGGAAGAATTGCTAATATCTGGGATAGTGACAATCACTGATGAAGGGGCTGGAGGAGTATTGATAGATGGCGTGGACTGCTTGAAATTTATAGGTATCAGTCAGAACCCTTTTGTACAGCAAGCCTTTAGAGATTACAATATGCAAGGAGGTAACAATATGACTAATCTGTTAGCTTTGGCTGCAGAAGGATGCAGTAAGCAATACTCTGACTCTATGTGGCCTAGTGGAAATAGACCCTGTTATTTACTTAGGGACTGTGTTTGTCCTTTGTTGTCAAAGAAGACCATGCCATCAGAGAAATGATGACATGACTTGCACTTGACTTTGTTTTGAGTGAAGGAGGGCTGTGCAGGTCACCAGCCTCACTTCTCCTCCAGAGCCATCTGAATTCAGTGACCTGATATTCCTCAGGATGATTAGAGATGGCCCAGGATGCACTGGGAGACCTTGGGCCCTTTAGGCCAAGGTCTTTGCAGGTACTCACTTAGGGTGAGGCCATGTCCATTCATTGAATAGGCCTGTTTAAGAAGTAGCCAGGGCATAGCTCCTTTAATGAGGTCAAGAAAAAGAAAGACATCAGGCTGGATGGGAAACAGCAACAGTTATTATTGATAATCACTCTAAAGCTAAGGAGTCCAGGAGCCCTTGGCAGGGGCCCCTTGAAGTCCCAGTTTCAGAGTGTAGTAGGTTTAAGGTTTTGGGAGAGGACAGGGGACAGGACAGGGGAAAGGAAAGGAAAGGAAGGGAAGGGAAGGGAACGGAAGGGAAGGGAACGGAAGGGAAGGGAAGGAGGCAGTAGAGACTGTATAAGAAAGTTAAAGGAGGAGGTAATGAAGACTGCTATAATGATCAGAAATGCAGGTATATACTATGACACCCTCTTAACAGTTTCCCATAGGAGTATAATAGTGAAGATGGCTCCTCCTGTTTATAAACACCTAGTTTTGACTCTAATAATCAGGGAAATAGGGAACCCTCTTTCCGAGGTGCTAGACAAGATTTCACAGTTAAATGACTTAGTGGACTGGGAAAAAGATAAATTTCCTCAAGAGAGAAGAGTAAATAGCCAGTGGATTCTAAGTTAGAATAGACTGACAAGAAAAGAATTGTTTACTCCTCATTCAGAGCAGGAGTAGATTTTGGAAGCATAGATGATATTCCAACTGATGAACTATATGAAATGTACTGAGAAAAGGGACTTGATACTATACAGAATAGAGAAGTAAGAACTGCCCCTACAGATCCTCCTGAGCCCTTGTATCCAAGTTTGTCACACCTTCAGGGAGAATAGGAAATTGGCCAAGCTCCAACTCAGATTAAAGGAATGCATACACAGGATTACAGACCCCATATCAATTTGATCATATATTGGAAAAATGGATCAAATACTATAAGCAGGGCATTAATAGCTAATGGGGCAGAGGCCTCCCTTATATATGGAAACTCTGATAAGTTTAAATGTGGACCTCCTATCACCATCATAGGACTGGGAGGGGCTGAAACATCCTCCAGACAAATCAAACTAATGATGAAAATTGGACAATTACCGAAGAAAGAATATACTGAGGTAACTGTGCCCATTCCTAAATACATCATTGAAATAGATATATTGAGTGGCATGACTCTAAATTTACCTGAGGGGAGATACAAATTTGCAGTAAGGAAGATAGGAATTAATACAGTTTCAGTGGGTAAAATAAAAATGAACCCAATCACTTTACTGGAACCTTCTAAAGTAATTACTTTAAAGCAGTATTGTGTGTCAGCTGGGCAACATGAAATTACCAGTACTATAAAGGAATATGTTGAGGCAGGAATGTTACTCCCTAGAACCACTCAATGGAATAATCCTGTCTGGCCAGTACAAAAGTCAGATGGTACACAGAGGATGACAGTGGATAATAGACAATTGAATAAAGTGACTCCTCCCTTGTATGCTGCTGTTCCAGATTGGTTGGTTGGTTGTTGTCCTTCGTCTTTGAAGAAGAATGAAATGACATCACCATTGTAAAGTGAAATTTCAGTGTGTCAGACTGTGGCTGATCAAACCAATATGAGCTCGGAATGCTCTACCACAGGTTAGGCACAAATAGTCTGTTTGAATATTTGGGGTGGATATCCCAAATTTGCACATCCTGCATTTACTTTGTGCTGTCTCAATTCTGTGCTGTTTCAGATACAGTTACCTTAATAGAAAAGATCCAGAAATATGATGGGACTTGGTCCATAGTTATTGATTTAGCCAATGCTTTCTTTACTATCCCAATAGATTCTAAACAATGGACCAATTTGCTTTCAGAGCTGAACTTTTACATATTTGCTACAAGGATATGTGCATAGCCCCACTATTTGTCATAGGATTTTGGCTGAACATTTAGATGAATTAGAGCTACTTGGTGTACAGCTTACAGGGAAAAAATGTAAAAGAAATGAAGAAGAGTTTGATGCTTTTAATTGAGCCTATGAAAAGCAAAAAGTGGGAAATTAACCCTGCAAAGATTCAAGGACCAGCTAAAACTGTAAAATTTTGAGGTATACAATGGAATAAGGGGCTGCAAGAGATTCTCCCACAAGCCCAACAAAAGATTCAGGATTTTACTATTCCCACCAATAAGAAAGAGGCCTAAAAGTTTATAGTATTATTTGGATACTGGCAACCTCACATACCACATCTAGGACAAGTTTTGAAATCCTTATATAAAATTACTAGGAAAAAATATGAATTTGATTAGGGTCTTGAACAGAGTAAAGTTTTTGAATAAGCAAGGGCTGGCATACAATTGACCCTAGATTTATGGCCTATGCAAAGTAGTGCAGCGGAATTACAAGTGACTGTACAGGATGGATATGCAAACTGGAGTTTAGGGCAAAAACAACAAAGCCGAAATGTACTCTTAGGATTTTGGTCTAGAAAACTCCCTTCATTTGAAGTTCAATATACCCCTTTTGAAAAGCAGTTGTTAGTTGCATATTGGGCTTTGGTAGACACTGAACAATTGATTTTGGGCCATGAGGTAATATTAAGGTCTGGAATTCCATTTTATGACCTGGGTAATGAGTACCCCAGCTTTTCACAGAATTGGACATGCTCAAGGGGCTGGCATAATTAAGTGGAAATGGTATATTGAAAATAAATCTAAAGCAGGCAAAAGTGGAGTTTATGCTTTACATGAATCTATAGCAAATATAAATACTGAGGAAAATGATACACCCTCTGAGCCAAAGCAACAGTTGGTACAGTTCTTGGTAAAATGGAATAAGGGATATGATGGATTAAGTGAAGAACAGAAGAGACATACATGTTTTACTGATGGGACACCAAAATATTTGGGCCACAAAAAACATTGGAAATCAGTAGTCTATAACCTATGTCCTAGGCAGATTTTGGAAAGTACTGGGATAGGTGGAAGTAGTCAATATGCTGAACTTATGGAGTACATCAAGCTATCACAACAGAACAAGGAGGACAGTGTCATATATTCACTGCTTCATGGGTGGTAGCTAATGGGTTAGCTACATGGATGCCCATGTGGAAAAATCAAAATTGGGAAATTTATGTCAAACAAATCTGGGGCAAAGAATTATGAGAAGGTATCATGTTTTGGTTACTCATTTTTCATGTTTTTCACATACATGCTCACATGGCCCTCCTCACACCAGAACGTGCACATGCTGATTGACTAGCAAAGATTGCTACTCAACATATTGTCCCAACTCTGACATCAATTGATGATCTTGTACTAGCAAAACGAGTCCATCAAATGGCCAGCCATTTAGGGGTCCGGCCCACACATCAGTGGGCACAAGACTGAGGTATTAGTATTTCTCATTCATTGTTAAAATAAGTATCAGAGTAATGTTATATGTGTCATTTGGAAAAGCAACGAACTGTTCCTTGGGTAGTAACTGGAGAGATAGCAAGGGAAAAAGTTTAAGCCCAAATCTGGCAAATAGATTATATTGCACCCCTACCCCAAGATAAAAGGTGCAAATTTATATGTACTTGTGTTGACGTCTATTCAGGTGTACTTGTGGCTTGTCCCTATAAGAATGAGACCCAGAAAAACATCTGTAAAACTCTAAATATCATAAGTTTATATTATGGAACTCCAGTACAGCTCCAAAATAACTATGGGCCACAATTTCAAAGGTAATGGAATGAAGAGATATTGTGTATTAAACAACATAGAATGGATATATCATATTCCATATTATCCACAAGCATCTGGGTTAATTGAAAGAATTAATGAATTATTGAAAGAACAGCTAAGGAAGTTCTAATAATTCTTATCAACATTGGAAAGATAATTTGTTCACTGCTCTATGTAATTTGAATAATGGGCCATTGGGAGGAAGTACACCTCTAGCCAGAATGATGACCTCAAATCTGCAAATTAGAAAACAACAAACATATAAGATCCCAAATGTTAAGTATTAAACTGTGAGGCCAGATGTCTCAGCACTGTATCCAGGGACACCTGTTTTGGCAGGATGTGATTTATATTGTTTAGAGGACTTTAGGTTGGATACAAAAGAAATAAGAAAAAATATTTACTGGAATATGTATGAGAATCCCCCAAAATCATTTTGTACAGATAATACCTAAGTCAGGATTAGCAGCTCGAAGTATACATGCATTGGCTGGAGTGATAGATTCTAATTATCAAGGAGAAATTATTGTGACATTCCAACATTTAGGTGAAGAACATATACAGTTTTGTAAAAGTGATAGAATAGTTCAAGTGATTATTATTCCTTGTGATACAATACCCTTTGTGGAAACTGACCCTCCTTCTGAAATAACTAGTAGAGGAACTGAAGGATTGGTTTCTACTGATAGAATAAAATTGGGAGCTAGAGTATGGGTAAAACAGAAGCCAGATGATGTTCCAAAGGCTGCAGAAATTATGGCACATGGGAAAGATAAGACTATAACTGTTGTTTATTCAGGAGAAGATGATTGCTAAATTGTACCCTTAATTCATATGTTCTACTGTGAATGAGGCAGTGGTAGTGGGTTCATGGACTCCAGAAGCACAGCTGACTCTGTCTCTACCTTGCTTCTGGTTATTGTCTCCCTGTTTCATTTTGGATTTTTGTCTGTTAAACTAGTTTGCTAGATTTGTTTTCTGTAGGCTTAGTACCCTCCACCTGCAGATGCCTGATTGCTTAAGCCAGATGTCATCCCTTGTTCATGACTGTGATGTGTCACCCCTGGACCTAACATCAACCAAACTCTGGATGCCAACTAAAGAACTGACTCCTCGAATGGGACCCCTAGGGGCAGGGTCAGCTCTATGTCCAATCTCAATAGGAAGTAGTTACGGAAGAAGAGACCTTCACCCCTTACCCCAAGGTTTTGGGCCCCATTTGGGGAATGATAGAGCGCTTATGCTCAAGTCTCACCCTAAGATAATGCTTTATGTCATCATTTTTTGTGATATCTGTTATATTGTTGTAAAGTTCTGTTGACACCAGTTGCCCAAGATATTGTTTTATATGCTTATTTTCTGTTATCCCTGTTAAAGTTCTGCTCATACCAGTTGCCCCATCGACCTATGTAATGAATACAAAAGATCTTGGGACTGAATGTAATGGTAATGTAAATGGAAAGATCCTTCCTATTCATTAATAGGTCCATGTAACCCACTTAAATCACATGGTAACCTAAGTCACATGTGATAGGAGGAGCTTGCTGAACCAGTGGAACAGAACTGAGAGGAAGTGAGTGAGAGCAGTTAGGGTGGAGGAAGAGAGAGTACACCGGCAAACAGAGAGCTAGGCTACTGAGTGCTTGTTTGTGGGAATGCCTCAGCAGGGAGTGGGATTGGGGAGGCTTTGTCCCCTGCAGTGCTAATGTATATTGACTTCTTGGCTATTATGATAAATTTGGCTTTATGGTTTGGGGATTTGGCTTTCTGGTATCTGAATAAATGTTTTTCTTCTGCTTTCTATATGGAGAGTCTGTTATATTTTGCAATTGAGAACTATGCTGGCATATTCATAGTCATCACCAGTACTGTGAATATTGCCTTAATGATACACTTCTTGGACATTTTGAACTAGGCATCTCAAACTCAAAATGTCTACAAATGATCTCTATCTTTTCTCAAAATCCATCCATCTTATGAACCTCTCTCTTTTCCTCAAAGGCATCACCATTTTTCCAGCTACCTAAGTATGCAGCTTCAGAGTCATCCTCGAATCCTTACTTTTATTCACCCCACATATCCTATCAGCTGCCAAATCTTGTTAATTCTACCTGAACAACCTCTCTTGCATCTGTTCCATTCTCTCCATTTACCTGGCCAACACTATATAATTCAGGCATTAATCACCTTTCACTTGGATTACTGTGATAATCTTAGAACTGATCTCCCTACTTCTGTACCTTCTTCTCTTCAGTTGAACCTCCACACTGTAGCCAAAATTATATTAAGAAAGCATAGATATGACCATTTCACTCCTTTTTTTTTATCAGCTCCAGTGACTCCTATTGTTTAATAGGACAAACCCCCAAATCTGAAATAGTTTTATAAAGAAATTTATTAGGTTGTTTGGTAGAGAAAGCAGGCTAGAAAGAAGGTCTGGCTTTTTCTCCAAGTCTTTGTGAGGTTACATTACACAGAGTTCAGATAGGGGCATAAAGACATTCACCTGATTGGCTTAAATGTAAGCACTAGGCATTCTCCAAAAGAATGGCAGTTTGAGATGTATATCAGCAGCTAAGTCAATCAAATTTGGTGAACCCAAAATACAAGCTTTGGGTAGATTCAACAAAAGACCTGAAGGAATCCAAAACAAGCCCTGATCCTTACAAGTGTCTGACTTCCCTGGAATGTCTCTGAGATCAGCCTGACCTCTATAATGTTTTTTGGGTTAGACACTTTTTTAACCACATAAAGCTAGATTCAAACAATATTGATAAATGATAATGATCCTATTGCTGCTAGGATAAAAATAATAACTCCTCACGTTGGCATTTAAATCCTTTCACTACCTGATTTCAATCTTTTCCAGGCTTATTGTACATTACTCTCTTTTCATACACTCTACTGTCCAAAAAAACTGCCTTTCCATGCTTTTCCTCATGTGACCTCCCATCTTCCATATCTTTGTCCCACATTCTTGGTATCTACTTTCTTTTCACCTTTACCTCTTGGTCAGCAAACATTTACTAAACACTGTTCGAAGCACCGTGCAAAGGGTTGAAGATACTAAAAAAAGGCAAAAATATTATCCTGCCTTCAACTGGCTCTATTCTAATGAGGGAGAAAACAGGCAAAAAAAATTCAGTGTAAATGGAAGCCAATATTGGAGGGAAGGCATGGAGGTAGAGGGTGGTGCATTGGAAAAGGTTTCCTGAAGAAGGTGGGATTTGATCTAAGTCCTGTAGGAATATAGGGAAAAATGAAAGACAGCCAATGAAAAGGCTTGGAGTTGGGAGATGATGGAGTATCATCTGTGAGGAACAGTGTTATTGGATCCTAGAGTGCAAGAAGCAGGGTAAATTGTAAGAAGGCTGCAAAACTAGGAAGAGATCAGATTGTGAAGGCCTTTAAATATCAGAGGATTTTATATTTGATTCTAGAACTACTAAGTAGTCACTGGAATTTACTGAGGGGGGAGAGTAATAGGTGGCATGATTAGACTTGTGCTTTGGGAAGATCACTTTGATAGTTGAGTAGAAGATGGACTGGAACAGAGAGGGCTTGAGTCAGGGAGACCAACCAAAAGACTATGGCAATAATCAAGGTGTGAGGTGATGATGACTCTGTGAGTGGAAAGGAAGAGACACATATCAGAGTTCTTAGGATGGTAGAAAGGACAAGACAAAACCAAATTAGAAAGAGTTTCAATGAGGAGTAGAGGATGAAACCAAGAATATGAACCTGGGTGACTGGAAGAATATTGGTATCCTTGACCTTAAGAAAGTCTAGAAGAGGGGAGGACCTGGAGGAAAAAACAATGAGTTGTTTTGGAAATTTTGAGTTGAAGACGTTTATAAACTATCCAGTTCAAGATGTTGAAAAGGTAGGTGATGATATAAGACTGGACCTCAAGAGAGAAATGAGGGTTGGATATACAGATCTGGGAATCCTCTGTATAGAAAAGATAACTGAATCCTTGGGATCTTATATTATCACTAAGTGAGATAGTTCAGAAAGACAAGAGGGTCCAGCAAAAAAACTGATATTATACATGGTATGAATTTAATGAATTTGATTCTGTGTATGACTTGTAAGATGTCTCACTACTTTAGAGCCACACCTTTTACATTATATTTTTTGCATACTATCGTAACAAAACAAAGCACACTTAACATATACTTCATTTTATACATAATTATTGTTGGGTTACATTGCCATTTATCATGTTGTTTGTCATTCAGTTTTGAAGATGAACAATGACATCATGGGGTTCTTTCTTGATTCATGTGTGAAACTGATTTAGATGAGGCTTGTGCAAAGTTGACAGTCTCACTCTCTTTTCCAGAGTCATTAAGGTCAAAAATTAAGACAACTGGCAATGGCCCAGAATGCAATGGATGACCTTGTTGTCCTCAATGTCTGACCAAGCTCAAAGCATTCCACAGCACCTGATTCAGCCTCCTTCATGGCCATTGGAACCAATCGTTCTCATTCACCCACTCCACATTCTTCACATGCTGGTTTGAGGCCTATCAATTACCTTCGATCTGATTTAGCCCATCTGCTGAGACATTATACTGAGGTGTGGCCACCGTGCATGCTACAGTTTCTTGGAGACACAGATGGAACACTGGAGGATGCACAGTCTTGAAAAGGACTCAGCAAGCCCTCACACCAGAGGTGTTAATCCTCCTAGAACATCCCACATGCTCCTTTACTCAGGTACAAATGGTTGAAAGTTTCCATAAGTGACTATAAATTATATTTCATACATAGAGTTATGACAAAATTCTGGTTTTCTATTTTTATTTTTCTAGTTCTTTAGTTTTTATAATCACCACCCAGGGCAACAGTTCCCTTTGTCACAGATAATTATATTGACAAAGATCATGTACATGACTTCTCTAGAGCTGGAATTTCTTGCCCTTGCTGTTCTCCTACCCCTGGACTGACATGAGCTTCTATTCTGTAAGTCCTCTTAGTTCCTCCTCCTCCCTACACCCCCTTTGCTTGGGTCATAAGAGAACAACATGATCATCATGCTACTGGGGGTGGGGATAAATAATCCAGATTAGTTTATTTTAAATTTTATTTTATTACAGCAGTAATAAAAAAGTTTATTTGAAGAAGTATCTGGAAGATAGAGCGAAGATGGCTAAGGAGGAGGAGGCAATACAGCAGAACTCCCTTCCACAAAACTGCAAACAGACCCAGAAAATGTACCAGACTGAATCCTGGGGAAAGTCAGGTAAAGGAAGAGGGAGTCACTTGTCCATTCTATCCCTTTCTCACAGCAAGAAAGACAAAAAGTTCCTGCAGACACTGTGGAAAGTGGAACCAGGATCAAGCTTCACCTTGACTGAGAAGGGGAGTTGCTCCCAGTTGGCCTATTCCCAGATAGGAGGCCCTGGGCATTGTACCTATGAAGGAAGAGTTCCCAAGCTGGCAGCAGCAGCAGTTCAGGCCACACTAGTGGATTGGGGTCTCAGTTGTAGCATCTAACTCAGCCTATGGAGAAGATGCTGTGAAACCAGAAATGACAAGATTTGGCTATTTAGGGTGAACAAGAGGAAGCAGTTGATGTTGTGAGCCTGGGTGACTGGATGAATGGATGAACTCAAGGAAAGTTCAGGAGAGGAGAGAATCTGGAGGGGACAATTATAAATTCTACTTTGGACCTGTCAAGTTTGAGATCCGTACAGGACATCCGATTCAAGATATCTGACAAGCAGTAGAAGATGTATAGCTGTGGTTCAGAAGAGTATGTATGGATATGTAGATCTGATAATCATTTCCACAGGAATGATAACTGAACACTTAGGAGCTGGTGGTATATCAAGTAAAAAGTAGAGTGAAAAGAGAAGGCTTGGGATAGAACCTTGAAACATGACCGTATTTAGTGAGTGTGATCTGGACAAAGAACCGGCAAAGGAGGAACATCCAGACAGGGGAACCAGGAGAGAGCAAAATCTAGATAAAAGAAAGTGTCTGGAAGAAGGTAACTCATGGTGTCAAATACTGCAGACATACCAAGAAATAGAATTAAGAAGAGGCTGTTTCCTCCTTCTCCTCCTCCTTTTTTTTTTTTTTTTTTTTTTTTTTGCTTTGTATCTCCAGTTCTTAGCATAGTGTCTAGTATGCTGTGGGTCCTCAATAAATGCTTGTTGATTAAAAAAACATTGGGCATTTTAGTGGCCTTCAAGTTCAATGGGGGCCAACAGTATGAACATTAGGCAAGAAAGCTTGTGTTACTTTGACAGCTATCATATCTCCTCATGGTCTTCTTGAATCTAAACACTCCAGTTTTCTTTACACCATCCTGGTATGGAATGGTGTCATTTCCTCTCCTCATCCTGGTCTCTGCATTCTACTGGCAGTGCCTTTCCTATAATGTGGTGCCTAGATCTAAACACAGAACTGAGGGTATGGTCTGACCAGGCCAAACCACAATGGGACCACTGAGGCAGTTAGCTATCACAATGGACTTGTGCTGGACTTGGAGTCAAAATGATCTGAGTTCAAATCCTGCCTCAAACATTTACTTAACTACGTGACCCTTGGCAAATCACAACCTCTCTCAGTCTCAGTTTCTTCTCTATAAAATGCGGATAATGATAGCGCTTCCCTCAGAAGGTTGTTGTAAAGACCAAATGAAATAACATATGTAAAGCACTTTGTGCTATATAAATGTTAGCTATTCTTTTTTTATTATTATCATTGTGATTAACTGTGACTTCAAAGCACTGCCATTTGAAAGGAAGACTGTCTTGCCTTGGCCCTAGGTGGAAGAATCAGGAGCAATTAATGAAAGGCCCATTTCTATTTGGTATAAGGAAAAAATTCTTAATGAAAGGCCCCAAATCCCATAGGTCACCTGCCTCTGGAGGGCAGAGGCTTTTTGGATAGAAGATTCCTGTTTAGCTGTGGTTTGAATCATACCTCTGAAGTTTTTTTCAGCTCTTGAGATTCTATCATTCTGTGACTAGATGAAATAATTTCTCTCAGTTCCAAGCTTCTGTAGTGCTGAAAGATTAAAAAAAATGAAGTCTAAGTTAACGTATTAATGGAAAGGAATATTACTCAAAATGTACATGATTATATCATATTCTTTCCTGCTAGAAAGCAGGGAAATCACTAGGGACCTAAAGGAATTGGGCTAGGATGATGCTGAAGGAAAAGAGGTACAGAAATGGGAGGTTGGAGGAATCAGTTTCATATTTTTACCTCCTGCTAGGTTTATTTATCTTTACCAAAGTAAAGACACATAGCACAGTGGATACAGCTTTGAACCTGAAGTCAGGAAGAACTGAGTTCAAATCTAGCCTCAGACGGTTATCATTGTGTGATTCTGGGCAAGTCACTAAACCTCCTTCTGCTCCAGTTTCCTCAAATGTAAAATGGGGAAAAGAAAGACAAAAGAAAGGGATGATAATAATATTTGCAAGGACTTAGTACAGAGTCTGGAACATAGTAGGCACTTAATAAATGTTTGTTTCCTTTCTTTGTATGTATAGACAAATAGAAGCTGTGGAAAAAAATATTTCTCAACTTGCAAGATAGCCCAGGAAGGCAATTCCACAAGAATTATATCTTTGACCATCCTCTACTTTTCTCCAAAGTATCCTCAGTTGGAAGAAAAATACGAGGGGTTGTCTCAAGAGAAAAGCATAATTATCCAGTTTCAGATTCTAACAGGTGGTCAAGGAGTATGTTGGTTTAAATGAAGGGCCTGGATGCTGCACAGCAAATCTTCCTTCAACTCAAAGGTCACTATGCAAAGGGAAAGATTATACATAACAATAATAGACCAGAGAGTATCAAATTGGCTCTGGTCTTGATCTCAGATTAATAAGGAAGTGATGGAAGCATCTTGATCTAGGTACCAGAATTGTCAGAAAAATTTTGAGCCTGTTCCCTGGCCTTCTCAGCCATGTAGCTGCCTCTAAGAAAGTCTCTTTACTTCCTATTCAGGTACAGTATTTTTGGGTGATCTAAAGTCAAAGGAAAAGAGAAGAATTGCTCTGAAACTGCAAGGCATGTATCCCTGTAGCAGGTACATGGGAAAGTGATAAAATACTTAATTGGATGTCAGTCAGTGAATATTTATTAAATGTCTTCTCTGTACTAGGCACCGTGTAGTGGGGATACAAAGAACGACAAAAAGTAGTCCCTACTATCAAAGAGCTTATAGTATAATGAAAGAGACAACATCTAAACCACCATGTATAAACAAGACACACACGTATGTATGTATCTATATATGTATGTATATACATGTGTATCATATACCATATATGTGTATACACACAATAAATTGGAAGTAATGAACAGAAAGAAGGGATTAGAATTGAGAAGGATCCAGAAGGGCTTCCTGTAGAAGGTGGGATTTTAGCTGGGACTTGAAGAAATACAGGGAATTCAGGGGTTGGGGAAGTAAAAGAAAGGGGAGAGTCCATAAAAACACAGAGTCAGGAGATGGAGTATCTTGTTTGAGAAACAGCAAAGAGGCCAGTGTCCATGCCTTGCAGAGTGTGTGGGAGATGTAAGGTATGAGAAAACAGAAAAGTTGAGGGGTGGGGCTGGTTATGAAGAGTTTTGAATGCCAGATAGAGGATCTAGGAGGTGACAATGAGTTACTGAAACTTGTTGAGTGATGGGGTGACATATTTAGACCTGTACTTTAGAAAGATTACTTTTATAGTTGAGTGGAGTATACAACGGAGTAGGGAGAGACTTGTTACAGGCAGATCGACCAGAAGGCTATTACAATAGTACAGGGGGTGTATGGAGTATTCAGGGAGGACTAGCACTTCTAGTCACCCATCTTTAGTGTCCACCTGTCACCCAATCTCACCTATGGCTCCAAAGAACTGTAGCATGCACAGCAGCCACAACCCAATAAAACTGTTTTTGCAGTTGGGCTAAACCAGGGTTGAGGGGAATTGACAGTTATCAAATTAGTTGGTGAGTTAGGGGGATATCTACCCGAAGCATGTGAAGACTTCCCCTGGTCAAATAGGCAGATGAGAATAATTTGTTCCAATGGCCAAAAAGGAGGCTGAAGCAGGTGCTATGGAATACTTGGAGCTTGGTCAGATATTGAGGACAACAAGGTCATCCACTGCATCCTGGGCCATTGCCAGTTGTCTTGACTTTTATCCTGTCACTGGACTTTAATGACTCTGGAAGAGAGAGTGAGGCATGAAACTGCATCACTTAAATCAAATTCACCCACCTGTCAAGATATCACCAGTAATGTCACTGGTTGTAAGATCCAGAATCCCCTTGCCCAAAGATCCCTGTACCTCCCCCATAACCATGGGGTGTTCTTATTATACTAAATGGAAAGGCCAAAGAGCTTCAGGTTGATTATAGTTATTAGTCTAATCAATTTGGGTTACTTACATTTGGGGTGGTATGAATCTCTGCCAAGATATTAGTCATCCTCAGTCCAGGGTAGTAGCCAGAATGGAGAATGAAACAAATATTTTTCTAGATATGGCCAATGTGGAAAGTAGTTTTGATTGATTACACATATTTATAATGGATTTTGTTTTTCTTATGTTCTTAACTTCCCTGGGGTGGGGGGTGGGGGGATGGGAGGGAGGGGAGAGAATGTGAGAAGGTGGATGTTGGTTGACTAATGTGTGTGTGTATGTGTACATAAAACTTGGAAACTACAGGCACAAAATACAGATACATGGACATATAAACTTGGAAGCACAACACATGTGCACATATGTTTATACATACACACATACATACATGCATACAAAAATTATGAAATTCCTGAGAACTCATGCTGAAACATTTTGCCCACCTTCTGAAAGAAAGGTGAAGGACATATTTTTTTTTGACATGGTCAATGAGAAATTTCGTTTTGTTTGACTATATATATTTGTAACATGGATTTTTTTTCTTTCTCATTGGGCAGAGGGAGGGAAGTGAGAGGGAAAGAAGGTCTATCTTTGTTTGAAAATCAAATTTAATTTAAAAAGATGTCTTTGTGACATCCTGTTTGAGATGTCCAACAGGCTGTTAGAAATGGGAAACTAAAGGTTAGTAGAGAAGAGATGGTTAGATAAGTAGACTTGAGAAATATCTGCATAAAGATGATAATTGAATCCATGTGAAGTGAGGAGATCACAAAGTGGAATAGTATAGAAGAAGAGACAGAGCCTTCTGATCTTGGTTATCAGATATAATCTGGATAAAGATCCAGCAAAGGAGACTAAGAAGGATATTAAAAAAACCCCAAAACCAAAAAATAACTTTACATGGCCATTTGATGTGGCGATTCCAAAATATGTGTTTTGACTGTACAGTCTGCACATCTTTTAATTCTTCAGCTCCTCCAATCATACTACTTGCTAGGGAAAAGTACCTTAACTGGGAAGAACACATTGTCCATTATTAATGACTAGCTTTTCTGCAGTTAATATTTAGCTTTACAGTTTTTGATCTAGTTAGGAGTCCTTTGGTATATAATCTCTTTACTGCTTCTCTTTATTTCTATCACAGACTCTAATAACTATAACCTGCCATATGTTGTAAGTTAGCTTGGTATAGAGGAAAGAACTCTGAGTGAAAAGATTTGGGCCTTCTACTTCTTAAATCACTTACACTTTGTGGCCATTGGCAAATCACTTAAATTTTCATCTGCAAAATGAAAGCAACAATGCATATTCTACAAACTCCAGTGACACTAGCTTTCTTGCTTTTCTTTGAACAAGATTTATGAAAACAAGCCACCAAATCTCATCTTTTCAATTAGATTGTAAGCATCTTGATTTCACCAAGTGCCATATTTCTTTTTTTCTTAGCCACATCCTTTTACAAATTGCTGTTCCTGTGATGGAGTCTGTTCCATACTATGAATATGTAAGTACCATGTATCCCTGACTAACATGTGGATCTTAATCCACTCACACTAACCATAAGTGTCCCACAAAGTTCTATCCTGTGACCTCTTCTCTTCTCCCTTTGAAATATCTCACTTGGTGATCTCAGCAGTTCCCATGGACTCAGTTATTATGCAAGTGATTCTCAAAACTACTTACCAAACCCAATTTCTCTGTTGATCTCATTACCTGTTGGACATATCAAACTGGGTATGTCAGAGACATCAAACTCAACATGTTTAAAACTGAACTCATTGTCTTCCTGTCCTTCCCCCAAGCATCCCTTCCTAATTTCCCTATTGCTGTTAAAGGTACCCCATCCTCTGTCATCCACTCTCCAAAACTAGATGCCATCCTCAGCTCCTCACCTTCACACCGTCCCCCCCCCACATCCAATCTATTTCCATGACCTACCAATTTTACCTTCATAACATCTCTCACTTTTCTCTCTTCTGACACTTCTACCATCCTGGTGCCAGACCTTATCATTTCTTGCTTGGACCATAGTCTTCTGGTTGGTCTGCCTGACACAAGTCTTTCCCCACTCCAGTCTACCTTCTATTCAACTGTCAAAGTAATCTTCCTAAAGCACAGGTCTAACTATGTCATCTCACTACTCAATAAATTCCAGTGACCCCCTGTCTCCTCCAGGCTCCTGTGGCATTCAAAACTCTTCATAACCTGCTCTCCTAATTTTTTTAATCTTTTACCTTGCCTCTCCCACATACTCTGAAATTTAGTGACACTGGCCTCCTTGCTATTTTTTGAACAAGATACGCCATCTCCTGATTCTGGGGCATTTTCATTGGCTGTAACTAATATTTGGAATATTCTCCCTCCTCATCTTTGTCTCTTGACTTCTCTGGATTTCTTCAAGTTCCAGCTAAAATTCTACCTTCTATAGGAAGTTTTTCATGATCCCTCTTAATTCTAGTGGCAGCTAGGTGGTGCAGTGAATAGAGCAATGCCCTTATAAGTCAGGAAGATTTAAAAAAAAAAAATCTAGCTTCAGGCATTTACTAGCTGTATGACCCTGGGCAAGTCACTAAATCTCAGCTGTCTCAGTTTCCTGAATTGTAAAATGGGATTAATAATAGCACCTATCTCCCAGGATTATTATGAGGATCAGAGGTGGTAATATTTGCAAAGTTCCTGGCACATAGTAGGCAATTAATAAATAGTTGTTTTTTCCTAGTGTCTTTCTTCTTTATTGATTATCCTGTATATAGTTTATTTGTACATAATAAGTGCTTAACAAATGTATATTGACAGACTAACTGGAGTAATAAGACAGACTGAGGTGCTAAGACATATCTTTATGTAGAGCAAGACTAAAGTATGGACAGGGAAATTACCTTATCTGAGAAAGGTAGAACATTCACAGCATTCATCAGAGACAAAGTGTACTCCTTAACTAATAAGACACTAAAATGTCTAGTTTCTTGAGCCTTTGCAAGGAAACACAATCTCCACACTGAGCAACCTTAATCACAAACAAACTCATGTTGTCAGAGACTGGTAGTCTCAAGCAATGGTAGATTGAAGACATGCTTCCACAGCAAATTTAGGAACTGATCAGTACGTTAATTGACTCTGCTTTTCTGTTGTTGCCTTTCTATTAGTTCAGTGCAAGCAGAGAGATATTTCACCTGTTACTAGTTTACACACTCCTTCTAAGCTTTCCACAGATACCCTGCGATCTCCCTTCCTTTACTTTCCCCAAGACGCTAATATAGACCTCCAAATGCGTGTTACCCTCCCAGTCCAAGGACCTTCTAGGCTGACTTGGCCTTCCTAGCACGGTCCCCAAAAAGGAGCCCAAATGCTGCCCATGATCACAAGTCTGTCTTTTCTTCTCTGAGGCTTCTTTTGTCGCGGCCCCACACCCCAATTCTTTCTCGGAGACCTGAGGTGCTGGAGAAGGAGGGGGAATTCCGGTCGCTTTCTCATGTCTAGAAATTCTTCCATTTTTCTCTTGGGGCCAGGCTTCTGTAGGGTAAGGAAGCTCCAGCTGTCAGGGGCTAATGAGACTCCCCCTCTTTGTCTGGGAGAAGGAAGGGGGGCCAGGAGCAGAGACCCGAGAGTGTAATCGGGGGCTGGCTAAGAAGGTGGGGAAGGCTGAGGGCGTTGTGCCTCCCCTACACATCGACAGGCTTACCTTCCCGCGGCTTTCCCGCGCCTTCACCTCCACGGAATTAGTGGACTGGACGTCTTAGATAGGTATCATTCTAACCCTAGACTGGCAAGGAAATGATTTTGCTGGATGAGGGAGATAATGCTGTTTGAACTCGGGGAAGGCGTGGCGAAGCAACCTCTCCCCCTCCCCCCCGGGTGCTTATCCAACCACCAAGGTAGCCAGCCTGGGCAGCTGCGATCTGAGACCCTGCCCGCCCCCCTTCCCCCCTTTTCCGGCACAGGTTTCTACTCCTGATTGGGCAGCACCTTCCCATCCCAGAGCGAGGTTGACTGCCCCCTCTGCCCAGCTGGCGTCTCAGCTATAAAGACCGGAATATGACGGCTGTAGCAACGTCCTGTTCCAGTCTCGGGTCCTGCAGCCTCCACCCCTCACTTTTCCCCTTCGCTCTCAGTATAATTCTCCCATTCTGCTAACCTCATCATGCCGAGGGGTTTTCTGGTGAAACGAACCAAGAGGCTCGGAGCTTCTTACCGCGTGCGTCGGGTGGAAAGAGACTTTCGGCAGCTGGGGCCCCAAGAGGAGCCTCCTTTCCCCAGAGCAGCTTCCCCTAGTCCCCAAGGAAGGGGGAAGGGTCCGGAGCTGTTGGAGTTCTCTTTGGAAAAGGTAGAAAAGGAGGGAAGGGAGGCGGTTTCACGACTGGCAGCTCCTGTGCGCACTTCGTCTTGCCTGGGGACCGGAGGAAGTAGCGGACTGGGCCGGCGGGAGAGCGCGGAGTGGGGGCTGGGCGGAGGCTCGACCCCAGGTCCCAGTCCCAGCCCGGCTAAGCCGGCAGGTGCGGAGTTGCGAGGGACCTTCCTGGAGCGCTGCCTCAGTTCCCCTGCCTCGGCCGAATCCTTCCCGGGAGGCACCGCAGCCGCGGTTGCCTTCTCTTCCACAGTGGCACCCGGGTCTGCCCCAGCTTCGGTGGAGCAGCTTTTGATGCCACTTCTGGCACCTTTCCCAGAAGCTGCTCCAAAGTCGGACTCAGCTCCCCTCACTGTCACTCTTCAGGCACTGAAGCGGGGTCGTGACAAGGGACCTCCTGGACCCCCGTCAGTGTCAGCGTCTGGGACAACAGGACCAGGTTCCAAGAAGCCGAAGGCTATGAGGAGGTTGAGCTTCCCGGACGAAGTAACCACATCTCCAGTCCTGGGGTTGAAAATCAAGGAGGAGGTGCCTGGGACCCCATCCCGAGGTCTTGAAGGCAGCCGAACACCTCTGGGCGAATTCATTTGCCAGCTGTGCAAAGAACAGTACGCGGACCCCTTTGCGCTGGCCCAGCACCGATGCTCCCGCATAGTGAGAGTCGAGTACCGCTGTCCCGAATGCGACAAGGTGTTCAGCTGCCCAGCCAATCTCGCCTCCCACCGCCGGTGGCACAAACCGCGTCCTGCCAATGGTGCCACAAGTGTCCCTGGGGACGGGAAGGCTCTTTCCTCGTTTTCCTCTTCCTCCTCCTTGTCTCATGATTGCAGCAGCGCCGCACCTTTCCCGCCAGAAGGTAAAGAGAACAGCAGAGAGAAAAGGACTGAAGGTCAGCACCCTCTTAGTCGGGACAGCTCCCGGACTGATGCGCATCCAGACAGTTCCAGCTCTGCAGCTACCCACCGCCAGGAGGTCAAGGCCCCTCAGCGCCCTGAGCCCCAGCTACCACAGGGCCCCTATAGTGAAAGGGAGTCGGGGCGTCGCGTCCCGGGGACAGGAAAGGGCCCCGGAGATGGGGTATCCGAGGTTTTCTTGTGTCCATATTGCCACAAGAAGTTCCGCCGTCAAGCTTACTTGCGCAAGCATTTGGGCACTCATCAGACGGGCTCAGCCCGAGCGCTGACCCCAGGCTACAACACTGAGCAGAGCTTGCAGCTTGCTTTCCCCTGTCCGCTTTGCGGAGCGCACTTCCCCTCAGCCGACATCAGAGACAAGCACCGCTTGTGGCACGCGGTGCGGGAGGAAATGCTATTGCCCGCTTTAGCCGGGGCTCCTGCGGAGGGGCCAAATGGAGGTGGAGGAGCTGACGGGGATACTCAGCAGATCTTTCCGTGCAAGCACTGTCCGTCCACCTTCTTCAGTTCCTTGGGTTTAACCCGACATATCAACAAATGTCACCCTTCGGAAAGCCGGCAGGTGTTGCTACTCCAGATGCCACTAAGACCCGGTTGCTGAGCACGTAGAGAAGCAAGACTGGGACAGACACGGGAAGTAAGAAATGGACATTGTGAGCGGCTGCGGGACCAACTGGTAAAAGTGCCCCTCCCCCCACCTTCTCTTTCTCTACCTTCTTTTCTTTCCTAAAAGCTTCCTGCAACTCAACCACTGGAGGCCCTAAAAAAATTCTATGTGACTTGTTCATTCTTATGGAAAGTCTTGATGAAGACTTATCTTGTGTCTAGAAAGGACTTTTTCTTTCCTTCTTTTTAAAGTCACTCAACTTGGTTATTACTGATTTTGCTTCCGTTGTCATAGCAGACACCCATATAATTTCTCTCTGAATGGGCTCAGATAAATTTTCACTGTACATTCTGGGAATAGAAAAATAGACATGATTGTTGCCAGACTTGCAGACAATAAAGAAGCACGGTTTCAAGCGAGCTGTGGCTGTGGGCAAAACTGAGCTTAAGTAAAATTCAGAGGGCTTTTGTTTCAGGTCTTGAGTTCCCTGTAAAATCTGCCCCCTCTCCCCAACTAATTCCATCAAACTGATCCACCCCAAAGAAAGTGGGGAAAGTGTTAATTGACTGAAACAAAGATTGTTTCAACTTGAGATACACTCCCCCCCACTTTTGTGTAAGGTAAACTAGCTTACCTATTTAAAAATAACTAAAAGGAAAATTTTAGACTGGTTTCCTGAAGTTAAAATTTTACCCCTTTAGTAACATTAAACTAAATTTGTGTAACACTTTTGCTGGTAATTTTTCTTGTACTAGATATGAACCTACAATAATATGTAATCCACCATAAAACTGAAAGGCAATTCATTTAACATCTTTTTTTCATAACTCCATGGTTTTTGAATTGCTTTTTGTAAACCATGATCAATGTACATTCTATACATCCTTGTCCTTGCTTCTATTAGTCAGAGGTGTATGGTGCTCACCAAATAAATATGCTTAGCTTGTGTCTTGTGTATTGTTTGTCCTTACCTTTGCATGTAGCATTTAGAACCCTCTGAGGAAGAGGGGGTAAGAGAAAGCAGAAATCATTTTAAATAGGGACTGGCATAATTTTCCTTTTAAATAATCTAAATTCCAGGAGAAAACAGATACCATATACTTTGTAAAAACTTCCCCATTAAATATTGGCTTCATCTCTAGAAAGTTAATTTTCCTCTGGAATACTGACCCATTTAATACTGACCTTTTTAAAAAAAAAAAAGTTAATACTATAGGTTCAAATTTGGTTTTAATTTGAATGCTTTTTTTTTTTGAACTGGAGGCTTATTGTTTACTTGTTCAAAAGCAATTATTTCATTATTTTCTATTCTATACTATTCTAGCTTCTGGTGTTAAAAAAAAATTTTGAGAGCACATTGAAAATGAGTGACTTCTTTCCATAACTATTCACTTTAGGGTAGTCTTCTGAATTATTTGTTTGTTCCTTAACTTGTTGAACTCCACACAGTCTAATGCACTTCCTCTAATAAAGTTACTTTCCACAGCTACACAGGGGGCTTTCTTGTGTTTTCAATTTTTATTTTTACTTACCAGAAAAAAGAAAAAGACATCACTTTTTTACGCTCAAGTAGAAAGATTTGAATTATTGCCTAAAAAAAACCAAACCTAACCCCCCTTTTCTATGAAGTTTTGGTTTAACATATGAAAGGGGCAGCATTATTAACAAAAGCTTATTTGAGAAATTAAAGTGTCAAGCAACTGAGACGATTATTGGCATAACTCAAACTGTGTAGGGAGAGAAGTCATTGTGGGCGATCTTAGATTAGGGAGATGTATTGTGAACTGGGTTCAAAGTACAGCATCAGAAAGAGAATTCAGATCCATTTTTAAGTGAGGAGATAAACTAAATTCATGCTTTACTGTCTATTAATCACAGAAATAAGATCAACTCTACTTGATACCTAAAATGCATAAAACACTAAAGCTCAATCAACACTCAAGAACAGGAATTGGTAAGAATAATTTTTTATTGTATTATTAAATATTGTCATCTTTTCTTTAACAATTACAAATCTGTAGATACTACATGAATGACCATACATAATTTATATTTCTGTGGTTGCCTGTATGATGTATTTACACATGCAGTTAGAACCAATGCCATGCTACATTTCCTTAGGAGATGCTACTCAACACAAAATACGAGCAGCTCATCTGTTGTAGGAAAATACCTCTGGAGGAACGGATTGTGTACTAATCCACACCTCTAAGCTCAATATTAACAATAAAGTATGACTCCTGGATAATATTCCCTTATTATCTTCTTTAATAGTACACGTAATTTTGAGCAAGGAAGTTACATCGGAAAAATACTTCTTTTTCCATATATAAGAAAAAAACTATTGATCCATGAAGATCCTGTGGCCAGATGATCAGGGCCACAATTTCAAAACAGAATGGCCCTGAACAGTGATACTATTTTAAAAGGGAAATGTTATAAAAAATAATTGGAAGGCAAGCATAAGTCAGAGTGCAGCACAGTGATTTTTCTTGTTTTTTTTGATTTGTCGTGGTATTACCCACATGGCTAGGAAATGACACACTGTTTTGGGAAAGAAAACCTAATGCTCAAAAATTTTTTCAAGTGAAACTAAAATACTAAAAGACCATTTATTGTAATTATTTTATTTTCGTAACATAAATAATCTATACACATCCTGTGCATGAACAAATTTGTGTCTTTCGCTTGGACTTTACAAATGCTTAAATTTAAAATTGTTCATTTAAAAAATTGTATATATTTAGCTTGCTAAGAAAGTTACAATGGGGGCACAATAAATAAGTGAGATAATTTTCTCCAATTATATTTTGGTTCATTGTTAACCAAGGAGTTAAAAGTGACGATTTAGACATAATTATCAAGAAAATGAAAGGGTGCAGTATATAAACTGCACCAAACAAGTGGAAACTTAAGAGTGTAACTAAAAACCTCACAGCAATCTCAAAGCTAAAATATTAAGTTACAAATAAAATATTGGTGTTTTCTAAAATAAGTGTACAAGGAAGAAGCATGTGTGCGATGGTTCTGGCTAAATTCTGGGGGAAAATATTGTCAGTGCTAATTCAACCGCTCAAGACCAATGTTGATTCGTTCAAAAATGCTGCAGAGTTGCTTGTCTCCTTAGGATTTATTGGCAGAGCCAGAGGATCGGCGAAGCTTCATAGACATTCGGCTCTTGCTGGTTCGTGGAGACATTGGAGAAGCTAAGTCGGTCCCATCCATCTGCGATGCTGTTGGAGTTTCACTGGGTAGAGTCTCCGGGCAGGAGCCTGTGGGAGAGAGTAGGAGACACCTGTTAGTGCCAATGTCCCAGCAACGTACTTCATTAGAACAAGAACCTTTCTGATAAACAATACTTATTCATTAGAAAGTCCTATTAAGTATTGTAAACTCACTCAAAGCCACTATGTCAGCAGGAAAAAACCATCAAATCATGGGGAGAACCAACCAGAGTAATCCCGAGTAGCAGCAATGGGAAGCAATTTCCTTGCAACCAGGAAGGGGAGGGATCTAGAGCCACCATCAGCATGCAGGGTTCAAGATGCAGGTGAGTAGGACTAGTTCCTTTACAGTAAGCTTCAGAGTATAGGCATTCACAGCTTAAATTTAATACTCTGAAAAAGTCCTAAAAAGCTAGGTCAAACTAAAATCATTAAAGGTATTAAGTAATTTCCTTTATGGAAAGAACCAAAGTAAATTCTTGCATAACAAAGATTCTAAAATCAAAATCTGTCTGTCTAAATGGAAAAACTGTTTCAAAAACTGCCATAATTTGAGACAGATCAACAATACTGTTTCTTTTATTTGAGATTTCCAGTTCTTCCACAGAAAAAAAGGTAACCAGAAGAAACAGATCTGAAAATGAAAAAAAGAAAAAGAGGGAAACAAGTGAAAATTTTTTAGCCGTTGAAACTAAATCCCTTGTTATTAAGAAAGTTAGTTCTTCCCATTTAAATGTTTCCACAGAGCATAGTTCACTTCTGAACAAAGCAAAAAACAAAAATCCACCAAAAAACTTGCAGAGACAACAAAGAAAAAGTTGCAAGTATGATGCAGTAACAGTCTAGTGTTATTGTAGCCTACAGTTCCCAAGGCATTTGTTTAGACTCTCCATTATCATTCTTTAAAGGTAATAGTGCTCATGTATACTCACAAGATCACAGATCTGGAGCTGTAAGGACCTTAGAAATCATTTAGTTCAACCCCCTCATTTTACAGATGAGGAAACTGAGGCCCAGACAGGTTAAGCTCATGCAGAGCCAGTACTTGAATTAGATTCTCTGACTTCAAATATAGCCTTCTATTATGCCACACTTACTAGCATGGAAATCTCTCACTATGGATATTTATTAAAATATCAAATGGTACAATATCCTTTCCAACTAGTAAATTGGGTAATGAACACATATTCCTAATCAGGTATTATAATAAATGTCCATCTCAGACTTTTGCTTCTGCTTAAAACTTTCTAATTATAATCTATTTCTTAATTTATCTTTGCCTGTATTCATTTGCAAAACTGGATTTATAAATACTAAGTAAGGCAAAGTAAAAATTTTCACAGGGAAGTGGGTCCTGTTGAGATGCTAGTAAACTTAAGTGCATTTGGTATATCTCATCATAACTCAAACGTTTCTAGACTATCTAAGGAGGCCAAGTATTATAAATGTATTGAGAACAAATAGGCCTTAAAAGACAAGCAAAATTCAGGTCAACTTCTCCCCTTCTAAATGGGGGTGCTTCAACATTTCTTCTATCTTAACTAGGATTATAATGACCTGTGTACCCTAAATATAAGGAAATGTGTCATTCCCCCCTTACTATCTAAATTCGGTGAACTGTTAGAACCCATGAACCACTGGCCCCCTTCAGAAAAGCATTGCAGACAGAAGGCAGACAGAGGGTAGATGGGAGCCCATGCTTGTCTGGTAGAGCACACCATTCCCAGCAAGAATGAGAGGGCTTCCTTTGGCTTTTTTACCTTGAGATGGCCAATGCTTTCTAGTGGAGGTTTGGGGAGGAAGAGAACTATCACTGCATTTCTTTCTTTGTTGTTAATGAAGAAATGATGAAAGAGCAGAGAGAAGTGAGGAAACAGGAGAGAAGATAGATATAATAGATATGAGACACACTGCAGGGTTTGACAGGTGTTAACTGAGGAACAGAGAAGAGAGTCATCAGGTTTCGGTTAAATAACATAATTGAGAGCATGGTTAGGGTGATGAATGGTTTCACAGTCACAGCTGTTTTTTAAATCCAATGTATTGTACTTACCAACTAATAGTTACACAGGAAGACAGAAAAAAAGAAGAAAAAAGAAGTCTATAAAACAGTCCAAATCCACTGGCCTTCTAATGCGAGTTCTGAACTCATGGCATATTATCTTACCCACTTTACTTTCAATCTATATAAAACTCAACAAAAATTAACAAAAATCTCCCCTAATGGAAACACCATCAAATCCACATAGGGCTGAATAAAGCATCTTGGTATTTGGTTGTCATTACTTTTAGCATATGACACTTGAATCTATAGACACATAGCAATTTCTGGTCTGATGATTCACATTAAATTTAAACTTAAATAATTTGCAATGCACATTTGCTAATTTTCAAAGGCACAGGGAAGAGAAATGTATAAAATGATTTTAATATTCTATTCTAAGCAAGACATGACTTTTATAGTGTGATGTTAATTTAATTTTACTACTTGTGTATTTGCTGGGACAATATAAGCTACACAATTTTCGAGCTACTACATTAAAAAATGAATATTGATGTCATACCATTAGATATAGGCTGTGTCTACAGAAAGTTAATAAAATGAATCATGCCCTAGCCCTTGCCCCCCTACCCCCACCAAAGAAAAATCCATGTGGTTTCCTGTTACCAGTTAACACCATCATTACAAATAGCCATAATCAATATGGCTGTAATGATTTGCAGTCATTGTGAGAATGATAAGTTAACTCTATGGTTCATTTTTTAAAGGCATGATGTGGTTTATTTTGTTGGTCTCTGGATGTGTAGAACTATGCAAGTTCTGGTGTGACTGAAAATATTTAATAATTTCAAATTTGGGAGGCAGATTCAAGCTAATTAGATTTAAGGTTCCTAAATGGAAAGAAGTAAAAATAAGTGAACCCTGGAGTTGAACATACAAAGAATAGAACTATGAAAAAAAATTTTTTTTCACTAGATGGAAAAAGCAGGCTCATTCACTACATATAAAATTTTCCTATTTCTAGTACCCAGAACAGTGTCTTGCCCAGTAATAGGTACTTAATAAATACAAATTTATATGAAGAGATAAATATATACCAAATACAAATTTATTTCCAGTGGGGAGGGCACCAACAACTAGGGGAAAGATCCTTACACAGGATAGACCTTGTGTAAGGGATGGTGCTTTGAGCTGAGCCATAATGGAAGCATTCAGGCATGGAGGCCAGGGCTGTGCAGATGGGAGACTGCAGGTCTTGTACAACAAAAAGCAAGGAGGCCAGTTTGGGTGGAATGTATGTGATGTAGTCTAATGTGCCATAAGCCTGGAGAGATAAGCTGAAGGTTGACTACGAAGGGCTTTAGATGAGAAGAAAAGGAATTTGCATTAAATTCTAGAAATTTTTTGACGAGGGGAGTGACATGGTGACATCTGTGCTTTTGGAATGTTCTTTTGGCAAGTATCTGGAGGGTGAATTAAGAGACTGGGAGAAGCTTGAGGCAAGAGGCCAATTAGTACTGAAGCTAGGTTGTCACAGTATAGTGTTGGATTTGGAATATGGAAGACCAGAGTTCAAATCTTGACCAGGCATATACTAATTGTGAGACCAGGACAAGTGACTTCAAAGTCACTGGCAAAAACCCAGTTTCCTAGTCTGTAAAATGAACATAAATTTGATAGTACCTATCTCACAGGCCTGTTGTGAGGATCACATGCAATAAGTTTGTTTTGTTTTTTTTTTTTAAAAAACAAATGTTAAAGTGCTATTTAAGTGCTGCTAATCCAGGTGTTGAGGGTGTGAAGAACTAAGGTGGTAGAAATTTGAGTGGACAAAAGGGGAAAGAGTATGAGAGGAGAAGTAGAATCAATGAGATTTGCCAACTGATCAGAGACCCAAGGTTGTGAAGCAAGGTTACTAGAAGGCTGGTGGTGCTCTCAACAAAAACTGCAAAGAAAAGAGGGAGGGTTTGGTTGAGAAAAGAAAATGAATTTTGGACTTGTTTTTGAGATGTTAATGGGTCACTCAGTTTCAAATGTCCAAAAGACATTCCATAATGGGAGATTGGGATGGTGAAGAGAAATGAAGCTGGAAGTATCTACATATGCAAGTCATCTATAAAAATATGACAGCTGAACTGACATGAATTAATGAGATCACCAAGAGAACATAAAGAGGAATGAGAAAAAGACTCAGGATAGAGCCATGGGGCACACATCAAATTAGGGGGTAGGACACAGATAATGATCCTATAAAGAAGACTAAGAAGTGCCCAAATAATTAGGAAAAACCTAGGGAGGGGTGTCATGAAAACTCAGGGAGAAGAAAGTATTCTGGAGAAGGGGCTGCTCATCCTTGTCCAATACTGCTAAAAAGCTAAGACGTATAAAGACAAAAAAGTTAATTGTATTCGGCAAGTAAGAGATCATTTTAACTTTGGAGAGAGAAGTCTTAGCTGAGTGATCAAGTTATTGGAAGCTAGACTGCAAGGGATTGAGAAGTGACTGAGAATAAAGAAAAGGCAGAAAACAACATAGACAACTTGTACTAGCAAAGGAACAGTCAAGTGAAGAGTTTTTTGTCTGAGGGAGACAAGAATGTTTGAAGGCAGCTAGGAGGGTGTCATTAGATAGTTATCTTAGAATCAGAGTGGGGAGAATGATGGTGGAGGCAATCTTCCAGAGGAGATGGGATCAAAGGCACAAACACAGGGGTTGATCTTGGTGAAGAGATATCAATTCATAGTACCTCTGAAAGATGTATAATACAGCATTTAATGATGACAAGTTACCAGGACTCATTCCAACAAAACTGGGTAACATAGCATGGAAATACCAGTGGATATAGATAATAAGAGATCATTAAAAATAATGTAGTCCTGAAAAATAAGCACGTAAATAAACTCTTTCACTTTATGATTCATTTTAGACTTTCACAAAATGAGTTTGAGAATCTTTGGTAACCTCAGAGCTATCAAATAACATCTTTCTAATGGTTGGATTTTTGAATTCAGAACAGTAGAGCTGAAAAGCCCAAATTACTTGGCATCATTTTTGTAGTTTTGGGACTTGTAAATATGGGCTATCCTTAGAAATTACTTTTAAAAGGATGACTTAAACAGAATAGAAAGATTTTGTAGAAAAAAAACAATGTGTAGAAATGGAAGCAAATGATCATTGTCAAAGAAACTTCAATTAGCCAGTATGGAATAACCACGATGTTCAGTCTATAAACATTTATTAAACTAATCAATAAACAAAGCATTTCATTAAGTGGACACTATGCGCCAGACACTGTACTAAGGGCTGAGGATACAAAGAAATAGCAAAAATACAAAACTAATAGCATTGAAAGTAGAACATATCTAGCAATAATGTAAAATTGTAGAAATATAAGTTTATAGAATGAATAGGACACATCTTCCTACTGACAGAACTGGCAGACCTGATTGCAGAGCCTCTATTTCCATGTACCATGTTCTTTATGAAATGACTTTCTTTTAATGAGCTCAGATCAATTTAGAAGTCTCAAATCATCTTGTGAATTGAGCAGTAGCATTTATTTATTATATTTTACAGAGTAGGAAACAGACAGAAAAGTTATCTAAGGTTAAAGCTACATTGCTTATTATGGACTGTTTTGAGGGGCCAGTCAAAAATTTTGGTTCAGCACTATCAACTTGTGATTATTCTATTGAACCATCTATTGAATCATTATGAAATTGTATGTGATTATGGAGGAAGATCATATTTTGAGAGAATGGCAAATCTGAGGCAAATATTATTTTTAATAGAGTGTGAATTATAATACAGTTGTATAACTTGCACAGTATTTTGTAATGTTCTTTTTCTAGGAACCTGAAAATCTTGAAGGCTACAAAAATGGTCAAGTATTAACTTCAAATGAGAGCTTTCTATTATAGAAATACTTCATCTAATCAACTGAGGTCAATTTCTTAGTTTATAAAGTACTAACATATCTGATTTGTAAGGAAAAGAACGCTATGAATGCGATATGCATTGCATGATGATGGTGAGCAACAAACTATGATGCATTCATATTAGCTCAAACAGTGAGGGGAAAAATGAAGCCAAGAAAGCATACTGGGCTGAAGTAAATATTAGCCATCTTGGGGCCTCAAATTTTAATTATGAAATTAATAAATGTAGTACATTAAATGATATTTAGGCATAAACTGTAATGGTATTATTGCTTTTGTAAAAAAAAATGATTCTAGCACATTTTATAAAACACTCAATTTTTTGTTGATATTGCTAAATTTCTTTAACATGGCTAATGGACTAGAATATTCTGGTTTGAAAATCTTTCCTTCCTTTACACATTTTCCTTAAAAGGTCTGCATCTGTGCAAATGGTTCCATTATTTCAGCTTTGAGAACACAAACCATTGATATTTCTCAAACCAGAACTGGAATTTTGTGTTCTTCACTTGGGATCCATTTGGAAATCATAGTAGTTAAGAAAAATTTCTTCCTAAGGTTGAGTTAATATCTGGAGTAGATGGAAAATGAAATTTCAATAGTTACCTATAGTTTGAAAAAGTTGGCTGTTTGACAAAATAAAATAAAGTTCATTCTCTTATTTTTGGAACTGTATATCTGAATTAATTAATTTAATGACATTACTTTTGTATACTTATGTAAATTTGAGGACTATTTTAACAAAGATATCTTGTATTCTTTTTATTATTTATAATCAACCATGAATTTAAAAGTTGGTTTAAAAAAAATTATTCATTTTATCTATCTGCTTAAAACACCATAAATCAAGTATTAAGACGAATGCATGCTGTGAGAATTTCTTAGTAGTGAATATGAATATATGTAGGCTGTGAGTGAATATGGATAGGTAGGATGCCATGATTTAGAGGAATTCAGTCCAGGAGGGATAGAAGATGTTCAAAAATAAAAATATGGAAACACAAGTGAAACATTTTTAATAAAAAATATGTGATTTGTCTGAAGAGTCTAATGTGGATGCACAGGGAGGAAATTTACTAACCTAAATTTTAAAGAGAGATGCACAAAAGATAGAGGGTCAGGTAACAGAAGGTCTCTATACCTGTCTGTCTCTTTCAGAATGATTTAAGGCTGTGAACAACAACAAAAAAAGTGATTTAAAAAAATACAATATTGGGAGGAGAAAGACAATAAAAGGGATGGGAGTTGGGGGAATGGGATGATAAATGAAAACAGAAAAAAAGGGAAAGCTAACTTATTCTGCAAAGGAGAATGATCTTTTACACATGAAACGATAGCACAGAGATGGCTACTGGGAGCTGATACCCAAGATCACATATAGATAGTAAGGCAGCATCTACCTGTCCTTGATGAGTGCAAGTCCTCTCGTTGAGAGACTAACTCCTCTAGTCTTGAAAGACCTGGCAGACATGTTTGCGGAGCCTCTAGCTATACTTCAAGACCACAGAAAATGGAAAAGATACCTTAAGATTGCAGAAGAGCAAATGTCCCAAATTTTAAAAAGGGGAGAGAACAGTCTGCAAACAAGAGGCCTGTGTATGATTTTGATTCTTTGGAAAAATCTAGAAGAGATCATTAAATAGAAATGCCCAAAATCTAGAAAAAGAAGTAGTGATTGCAAAGTGTCAGCATGATTCTGTCTAGAACAGGTTATGCCAGAATAACCGAATTTCCTTTTTTGACAGGATTAACAAGTATTTGTTAAGGGTTATGCTGTAAATATAGTTTGTGTAGATTTTAACACTTTTGATAAAATATTTCATACTCTTCTAGTAAAGAAAATGGAGAGATATGGATTAGATGAAAACACTAACAGTCAGAAATGGTTTGATGTTTGAACTCAAAGAATAGTTGTTAATGAGTTAATGTCCACATGGCAGGATTTCCTCAGCAGAATACTCCAAAGATCTGTCCTTGCCTCTTTGCTGTTTAACATCTTTTATCAATGACTTGAATAAAGGCAGCATATACCATATAGTATATGGATAATATATAGTATGCTAAACAGATCTGTACATGACACAAAGCTGGAAGGGATAAGATAGGCAACAGAGCAGATGACAGTAAAGACTCATGTAAGAGTACTGGGTGCAATTTAATGAGATGAAATTCAACAGAGATCAATGTAAATTCTTGTAATTCAAGTACAAAAAAAATCATCAACACTACAAATATAAGATGGGGGAGGCAAGGATAAAATCAGTTCTTCTGAAAAGCATCTGTGTGTTTTTAAAAATGCTACACTTTTAAAAAACTGTACTTCAGGTTCCATATGAGTTAGCAATATAATATGGCAACTAAAAAAAAATCTAATGTGATGTTGGGAGGAGCAGTTTCTAGGATGAGGGAAGTGACAGTCCCACAGTTCTTTGCTCTCAGCAGAACTCGTATAGAGTATTGTGTTAGTTCTTGTACCACTGTTTAAAAGGACATAGGTAAATATAAGAGTTTCCTTGATGTTGAAGGGCTCTGAGCCCATGACATATGAGGATCAGAATGAACATGTTTAGCCTAGAGGAAAGCAGACTGAATGGAGGATATGATAGCTGTGTTCAAGTATTTGAAGAGACATCATGGGGAAGAGGGATTAGCTTTTTTTTCTCTTTTGTCTCAGGGAGCAGAGAGGGGAGAAATGGGTGGAGCTGAAAAAAGCAAATTTAGGCATGATGTCAGGTAAAACTGCCCAACAACTGCAAAGGTTAGGTGTATCATAGTGGGGATTCCTTTTGTGCATGTAGATGGCTTTTGAGATCCCTCTAAATCTCAAATTTTGCGATTCTAGGGATATTTTCTTTATATTCACAGCTTCTCAAACTAAACCAGGAATTCTTAACCTAGGATCTACAAGGATCTGGATGGATTTTTGTGAACTAGATGGATATTTGTGCACTAGAATGGAGAAAAACTACATCTTAATTTTAATTTATTTGGTTTCATTTATAGCCCCTGTGACACCTCAGGCTTCACTAGACTGCCAAAAAGATCATAACACAAAAAAAGTTAAAAACCCTTGACCTAAAGCTGACCTGAAGGGAAGTCAGCAAATAAACGTTCAAGTTATAAAATTAATTGTAGCATCACTCATATGGTGTTCTAATATGACAACAACCTGAAGCTTGAAGGTTTTCCAAAAAGTGTACTGAAAAACACACAAAAAAGTTTAGGGTCTTTAGCACTAAACATACCAGCATATGATCAAAATATTTGCTTAAGCAAAGTGCAAATCATATTCTACAAGTGACTATATTTTTAAAAATATAGAAAAAATTCAAAGTTGAAAATTTTGGATAGGATAATTTATCCCATTCCAGTTATAAGATAAGGATAAACTTAATTATACAATTAGTACAACATTTAATTTGAAATAATCTGAACTGTAGTTACTCTAATGGCATATCAAATTTTATTGAAAGTGAAAAGTCTTTACAAAGAAAATGGTATGTAAATTCATTGTTTTGACACAAAATATTTTAGTGGATTCTTTAAATAGAAACACCAAAGGTTTTGAGAATTTCCATTCGTGTAAGATGACTAAGGTAAAGTGGATTTTTTTCCCATATTAGAAAAAAAATAAAAGATGAGAAGAAACCTAATGCTTTAACCTAGCTACTGGAAGACCAACAGTGCATGGCAACACAGTAGTTGCTCAATGACTTTAGGTGTAAAAATAATTTCTCCTAAATATCAATCTATTGATTAGACAGGACCCATTTTGAGAAATTAGGCTAAAATACTGACTTAGGCTTAAATGTTTAAAATGACTTATTTAAAAAAATGTTTTAAACTAGTAAAAAGCATATGTTATCACCAATAAAGAAAATAATTTAGTTAAATTATATCATAGGGATGATTAGAAATTATGAATGAATTTAATTTTTGATCAGATTTATTCTAACAGATGTTAAGTATTTTACTGTGAATGAATATGGTACCTTTAAGATATTAGTGAATCTCAATTATGTATATACTCCACAAATTTTAGGTTAAAACAAAACAAGAATCACAAATCATAATACAATTAATTCACTGCTTCTGAAATCTTGCAGAAAGGTGCAAGCTAATAAAAATTAGCTTAATTTTTATTATGTGTATCCTCTCTTGCACCATTCTTTATGGACGCATTAGGAACTTGGTAAAGGGGTGAGGTAAAAAAAAAATCCAAGAGATCACAATTCTGTCATTATCTTTTTTTGGGGAGGTGGGGGCATGAAGGAGTAATTCACTTTAATTTTATTTCATTGTGTTGAACAGAGAATTGCTTTAACCGAATATTTAGTCTTCTAGGATAATTTTACTGGCTTAAAACATACAATATTCTATGTGAAAATATTTTTGGTAATGTCAATATTTATATGAAAAATGCCTTTTTACCTATGAAGAAATTTTTTTTAATGTTTCCCTCAAGTGTCTTCTAAAATGAATTGCTTTTAATGTTGTCTATTTTGTGTCCTAATCAATCATTAAAAATCCAATCTCACTTTATTTTGGTAAAATTGTGGGTTAAGTATCTGACATGCCAAAAATCATTATCTATTTTAAATAAGATGGCTTGATATTTCATCAAAAATTCTTTTCTGTTACTAAGCAATGAAGTAGCCAGAAATATGATTAGTGACTAGTTTCATTTATTTTTTATAATTTTCTTCCATTTACCTTTCCTCTACCACCCAAAAAGAATAAATTTCAGGTGGTATCATCAATCTGCTCAAAACAAATCTCAATCCTTGTATCTCTCTTTAGGTAGATGATATTCCATTGTCATCTTGTTGTCATTTTCCTTAGATTTTGCCCATGAATTAAAAATTCTTAAATTTTTTTCCTCAGATTTCTTTTTAATGACCACTTTGATATGAGTATAACTATGTTTGCTAAATTCTAATGCAGTATTTCTATAAATACTTTAGCAAATTATATTACTTCTCTCCTTAGATTAAGGTACATCATTTCAATTTATTTGACACCTAGAAAACAAAGTTTATCAGTGAGGAATTTCAATATTTTTGTATTCTTCTCCTGCTCCTTTTGGATGTCACTAATGATGCAAAGACGTGGACACCAATGCCATCTATTCGGACTACTTGTTCATGCTGAGAAACAAAAAGGTCAACATGATAATTTCACTAATGAATTTAATAATTTAAACCAAAACTTTTATCATTCGCTATCTTTATCCCAGAACCAGTGTTAGTGTTTCATGCAGACCTGGGGTTAGTAAAAACTAACTTTGGAGAAAATTTAGTAAAAACTTCTGAAATGTTTAGTGTGGACCAGGGAAGCATTAAGTTTGTAAATGCCTGAGTTATAAAGCTTAGTGATCTAGTTTAAAAAAACAAAACAAAACAAGAGTAAAAGAATAGAGGATGAGTTTTGTACACTGTCTTACCTTCAGACAAACAGAACTGATATTTAATGATCTAAAGAGGGAAAATAAAATAAATGAAACAATCATAAGGAGTACAAAGTATTATCAGAACAGGATGTGGCCTGTTATTGATGAGTTATTTGTTTTCATATTGATTTCTTTAAAAACAGTTAATTGTGGAAAATGCAGTACCCTCTTACACTTTAATATTAAAAAAACCCTAAACTGAATACTTCTAAGCTAAGGCTAGTTTTATTTTTGGCTTTATGAATTGAAAAAATACACAGAATAATAACTGAATTTTTTTTTGGACTACCAAATTTGACCCTCTATAAGTTATGTGAAATTACATGCTCAAATTATGTTTCTTTTTAAAAAAAAATCTTATTTCATAAAATACACTGTTTCTCTATTAGTTCAACAGAAGTATGGTGCTTGGACTACTATACAAGACTGATGAGCTATTTAAAGCAGCTGCATTATGAAATAATTTTAGAAACTTGGAACTATCACAAAACTTTTCTGCTATATTAGTGAATTGTAAAATGAACACCAGTGTTTCTAGTTTAATTTCCCTCTAGCCATTTATCTTTAGTTTCAAGGTATTCAAATTCATAAGTCAAATCTAAAGGCCAATATTGTAATATGTATTACTCATGTATTTTTGGTGACTGTCATTTATTTCAGGCAAAATAAAGTTTTCAATTATCTTTATTGGTTTTGGAAAAAGGGTACTGCATTTCAAATTCCAATGAATTCCAAGAGAGGACCATAGTTTTTAGTGTTCTTACCTGTATCAGATGTTGAGTGATGATACGGAGCTGGAGAGAAAACTTGTGCAGCAAAATCCTCAAATGTGGTTGGCTCTAGGTGGTGCTGGACAATTGATTGCAGGTACCGTGCTCTCTCTTCATAGCTATTTTCCTCTAGTTAAGGATGGATTTTAATGCAGCTTATTTAAATAGATAATGCCCATGTGGACTACTGTTAATGCTAATATATTTCTCTTAAGTAATAAATACAGTATTCATGGCCAAGCCTATTCTAAAATTTTCAGACCATTCACACATCAAAAATTATGGCTTTTCTGGGATTAAAGGCATAGTTCTTAACCTATTAGTTTTCATCACACTAACATAAAAGGAAAGGCACATATTACTAAACAATTACAATATCAGACAACCCAAATAATTAAAGATATGACAAATCTGAAAAACAATTCAAATGATTTCTGGTGAAACTGGACTTACTCCGATTTTAAAATTAGACTGAAATGGTTAAGTTGAATTTGAAAAGTAGTACATTAAGTTTTATAATACTGCTTAAAATAGTGTGTCCAAAAGTTTAACTTTTGCTTGTAAAGACTTATTGTGAACAAATTTTTGCATACTTAAAAAATGTGTTTTTCTGCCTCATTAACTTTTTACATTTTCAATGAAATACTAATACTGCCATAATCTCTAAACTGCAAACAGTTAAGATACATACACAGCTAAATCTTTATGTCAGGAAAAAATAGTCAATTACAACACTGAGACAAGCAGGAATATTTGCAAAGTATACAGGATCCCTAAACACTGGCTAACAAAATATCTGCAGGGCACTGAAACTGACAGAAAAATACCATACTTCCCTTTCACCACATTCTCCTCCCTGATATTATTGACAAGAGACCAGTATCTTGAAGTGTTGCTTCTGAACAATCCACTCCAGGCTTCCTATTTCAGCAGGCCTGATTGTGCTGTTAGCACAGAAAGGGCAAGAAAGGGAGAGAATATTTCTGTTGTTCATGAAAGCAACTATGGAAATGGCTGTCAAAATGTAGAACAGCAGGCAGCACCATACAATTATCAGGAAAAACTAGCACGCTGATTTCATGTCGTATAGTTCCTGAACTGAGAAATCAGTTAACCTTTCTCCTACAACTCTAAAAGTTGTCTTGCTGTATGATGTGTACAGAGGCAGGCTTTATATAAAACATTTAAATAAGCACGAAGGATAATAAAAATGATCCTACTAGTCTGTCACAGTGAATTTTTCCAACAAAAATTAAAGCATCTTAGTACTTTCTTTCTTTGATGATAACCAATTTAAATATTTTCAATTTTGGTGATCATGCTAACTTCTAGTAATGACCAAGAGTAAAAATGTTAATTTTGAAATAGAAGTAGGAACTCAATGGAAAACTGTGTTAGCTGTTTATGGAGGCTAATAATTTCAAAAAAGAAAAAAAAAGGCATAGGATAAATACAAAAGACTACATATTCATCTTGCACTTGACCTTAATAAGTTCTGACTGATGTCTGTTTCCCTTCAAATGAGAAGAAAGTAGAGTGAAGCTGGTGTGATATTTCATATTATTTCATATAACAAATATTAAAATAATTAGAATTTCTATTATTTTGAATTCTGACTACTGGGATGATGGAACTTTAAGAGAATCCTATTTTTGCAATGGTTGGTAGTAATAGTAGTAGTAGTAATAGTAATAGGACAAGGCACAGTATAAAATGCTGAATAATAAGGATTTTATGACTGGATGATACAATTAAATCTTAACACAGGAAAATAATATAACAGTTTAAAATATATGGTTAATAACTGGAAGAGAATGACACTGATGGTTCAATCTAAATAATACTACATATCTCCCAACTTGTTGGAAAGTACTTTTTTCATTGGGGGAGATTCACAGCTGCTGAATTTTCTGCAGTTAATAGAGTCCTTTGATTCACAGCAGTGCCCCTTGTACAAAAAATACTGGCCTTTGTGTATTACCAGAAACTAATTTTCTATTTGGCTGAAAAGGGAAAAATGGGGTTATTGCTTCTCCCTCCTACAGAGCTTTTCATTATGCCTGATGCACTCAACTTCTAAGCTCTTCTGAGAAAAAAAAAATAACTGAAGAGGCAAGAGGTAGAAAAATGAGCTTGTTAGCACATTAGAAGTGAAGTATCTTGGTGGGCCCTAGAAATTCCCAGTGGTGTGTTAACTTATCACTCTATGCATGCTGGCACTGATAGTCTCCCAATTGATCACTCTCTTTTCGCACCAAAGGTGCTGCCAGGAAGCAAAGGCTGAAGGCCCACAGGAGAACAGTCTGCTATCAAAACAAGCTGTTTTTAAAAGTCTGCTTGAATGGGTAAAATGCTTCATGAAAAGTAGGGTGGAGACACCTACCTGCTTTTAAAATGCTCTACTTTCAGAAGGCTATAAATGAAACCTTTTAGTTTATCTTATTATATTTAAAGCTTATACACAAATTAGGCAGAACTAAAGCAAGCCTCAATACATCTGGAGCAAGTACACCCCCAAATGTAAAGCCTATCCCAACAAGAAAAGGAATAATCAAGTATGGCAGATGGAAGGCAATACACATTTTTATGACACAAAGGGAGAAGATCTGTGGAAAGCTTAAAGAAGTGCCAAAGCTAGACTTAAAACATGGAAAACATTTTTGTTTTATAGAAAATAACAGACAAACTCTTTCTGATTGAAGCAAACTGTACTTTAACATCACAAAAAAGTTCAGTTACTGCATGAATGCTGCCAAGTCTTAACTACTTGAAAAGAAAATGAATCATGTAGCACTCATCATGTATGGGTCACTTTTTAAAAGACAACTTTAAAATGAATTGTCAGTCTGAGAGGCAGTATAATGTGGTAGAGAGGGAGAGTCAGCTTCAGAGCCAAGAAAACAAGAGATAAAGTTCTGCTTCAGGCATATGCTAGTCACTTGACTTAACTTCTCAGGTTCTCCTAAGACTATAAGCTGTGGAGAAGATGCAGATCTGCACTGGTAGATAGAGTTTCCCAAACAGGGAATTCCCTAATATCAATGACATCATAGGTCCAGCCCCTATTATTAGAGCTAGCATTTATATAGATTTTATCCCTAATTTTCAACAGACATGTTTGTTGTATTGAACTCAAATGGAAACTTTCTGGTTAGTAAATACTGCAAATAGCTACTTCAAGAAAACCCTTACCTTTTTAAAGTTAAATTATATGTAGATTAGGATTTGTTAAAGTTGAACAGTAAATATCCATTTTATTTATATGTTTCCCCCTTTCAAATATGAATTAAAGAGATACAGCTTTAGGCACTATAAACCATGCTCCAGAGCCCACAAACAAGTCACTTTCTGTGTTGAGATGATGGTAAAAATTCCAAACAGTGTTGTTAGCATCTGAATTGTAACTATAATCTGAAATAGTTAATTCCTACATCACCTAGACACTTATTCCTTAGAAAGGCTGCTCTCTAAGGAAGAGTTATTAGTACCTATAAATTGAATGGCACACACAAGCTCAATGGCTAACAACAACAGGAAAACTCAAGCTGTACCCCTACTGTGAGTGGATGTAGCCACTGACATAGAAAAGTAAAGAAGTGGAAGGGCTAAATTGATAAAAAGGTGAAAGGCAAACCAATCAATAGAAATTTAAGAAAATGTTCAAAGTTGTAATTTATGAACATCTAGGAAGGTTTTTGTTTTAAATCAAAGGCAATTCATGACAAAAAAGACAACAAAAAACAAAACCATTGGGTAAAATGGTAAAGACTTTCAGCTGGTAGGAATCCTTAATACTGAACTAGTCAATCAAAAGAAATAACACAGGTGCTACAATCACAGCAATGCAATTATCCACTAATCCACCCCAGTTCTACTTGCAGGAAAAGCAGAAAAGTAGAAAAGGGTATTACTATTCTAAAAATAAGGGAAGCAAATATCTTCTATAATAACACAAAAGCTACAGCAATTTTAACCTGACCTGCATTCTGCAAGATTCAATTTAGAATTAGAAATATTAATAAACAGTTTGATTTGGTGTTTTAATGTAACTATTTATAGCAATATCATTATGTAAACAATGCATCTTTGGCAGTAAAGAAACTAGAGTTTACCTTCATGTAAGTCCTAGTATGACTTTTCTGTACTATAGTTTACCCATAATGCAGGTTGCATCGGTGCTAAAAATGGTACTTTTTTTTACCTTTGGTTCAAGTATTTTCAAATATCAGAGGTTGCATACAAACAGTTGGTGATTTTCAATAAGAAATGTATTTGTTTCTATTTATAAGTACCGTTGATTGTTGCATCTTTATGTAGGTGCAGAGCTACTTTGGACTTCCCTTGTATGTGAAGTGGCACTATAAAACTCTAATTAGCAGCAAATATTTATCTAAGCCATCTATAATAAAACGTATACTTTGTTACATCCTAATGAAGACTCAAAACAAGGTTGGTCCATTTTAAGAGATGTAATTCCTTTATTCTCTTCACCAATGATTTCCTAGATTAGTACAACATAGTATCTATAACCTATGGCAGCCTGAGGTGTGAAAAGTTATCTATCTATACAAATTTAACTTAGTGAATTTTATTATCTGGCATTGCCAGTGGATTGTAAAAACATTCAAGAGCACATTGGCTTTAAAATTAAATTTGAATTTTTAAATCTGAAAACAACATGTGGCCAGACTTTATTTTGAGGACTATATGGTAGCATGAAAACAAAAAGAACTGACAGGTATCATGCCTATGAAATGAATATTAAGATTCTAAAGTGTAATTTTTAAAAATCCTGGTGTCAATGATTTCTTCCCCATGAGAATGTACTTCTACAATAATGCTGATACAATTTTACATTTATTTAGGCCAGTCTTACTGACTCTGAAGTACTTCTGCATGTTTGGGTATCAACTGATGCTTACAACAATCCTGTGAAGTATATCAGGTAGTACTATTGCCATTTTATATATCAGGAAATAAACTTAGAGGATTTAGGCAAATTTTCAAGAAGTGAAGTGATATGTTCAAGATCATGTTGCTAATAACTTTAGGGGAAATGCAGGATTAAACTCAGTGGAAAGAGCACTGGGGAAGACCTGAATTCAAATCCGGTCTTAGACATTTACTAGCTGCGTGACCCTGGGCAAATCAACCTCTGCTTGCCTTATTCCATTGGAGAAGGCAATGGCAAACCACTCTAGTATCTCTGCCAAGAAAGCTCCATAGACAGTATGGTCTAGGTGGTAACAAAGAGTCAGACATGACTCAACAACTTCACCTCCTTGTTTAGTGCTCTTCTTGTTATACAAAACCGACTTTTCATGTTAAGACAGTTCTGTGGAACTCTCTTAACTAATACAATCCCACCAATGATGCAGACCACCACTTATCTGTGACTGCTCATCCTATGTTATTTTTGTTTAGAGTTCCCTATAAATTCAACATAGGGAACCAACACAATAACTTTAAAAAAAATGGCGACAAGTAGAATATATGGCCTCAATTCATCTGAAGGCAGAAGGGGCCTTAGAGATGATCTAGCCTTAACTTTATAAATAAACTGAAGCACAATGGTAAGTATACTTGGTTATTTTGCTCCATGTCCCAGGTTGTGGTTTAGGTATTCTAGAACTTAGAAACACTTTTGCTTTATGTGCAAATTCTCAATAAAATATCTTGTATAAATAGAAATTAAGATATGTTATTAGAATACATGTCAAATAGGGGATAGGGACTGACCTTTGGTTTCACTGATAGAGGGAACTCCTGGAAGAGAAAACTCATTCTACCAGTGCAGGTTATGATCTTCTCTGCCACATATATCACCTTAAAAAGTTGATTAGGGCACTGAGAAGGTAAGTAGCTTGCCCTGTGTCACACAGCTTTTTCCATTGGGCAGACTTGACATGAGATTAACTGTATGGCCAAATTTATAGTAACATTTTGTATTGTACCAGGCAGTGATCAAATAAAGTCAAATTATCTTTTCTTATCAGTTTGATATCTGATGACCTTTATTGGAGTATAAAATATTAAATTAACTTTTGGAATGGGGAATTGGAAGAGAAGCTTGCTCCATCCATTCTATGCATCAACCTGGTGCAGCAGTAAGTTATCAATAACAGTTTAGAGATGCAATCATTTTTACCTTCTTGAATGCAGGTTTTAATGTTATATTTTCTTAACAAAAAAGGTAGGGTCTTTGAATTTAAAAAAGCAAAAATAATAGTTAACATTTATATATCACTTTAAGATTTACAAAATGCATATCTCATTTGATTTGAACCTCTCAACAACCTTGTACAATAGGTGCTATAATTAGCCTCGAATTACAAATGAAGAGACTGGGGCTGATGGAAATTAAGTGACTTGTCCAGGATCCCACAGCTAGTAAACATCTGAGGCAATATTCAAACTCAGGTCTTCCAGACTCTTAGTCCAATATTAGATTCACTATGCCACTTAGTTTCTTCCTGAAATTAGTATATTATAAAAATCCTAGAGGAAGGGACCTGAGAGGATATGATGTTCAACTCTTACCTGAAGCATGACTCTTTACTATAATATTGTCAAAAAGAAGTTATCACAAAGTTAGGGCTAATTTTGACATTTCTGTCATTAGGTTAGTACTGTTTGCCCCTGAATAATCTTTTATCCTTTACACAGTATGCACTGTTATCTTCCCTACCTACCACAGAAGTTTCTAACCTGGAAATTACACCGCCCCCCCCCCCCCCCCCCATAATACACACACACACACACACACACAGATAAAATATTATATCTCTAAGAGAAGAGTGCTGATTTCCAAAGGTAAAGTAACACCTATAAAATAAATTCATTAATAAATAACTCCTTAAGTTTCCAAATTAAGTTAAGCTTTAAAATTCTGAGTAGGTCTTCATAATTAGAAAACCATGAAGATTCAGCATAATTGAATTATAGTTTAGGGACTCACATGGGGAAGCATTATGTATACCTTTAATCTATCCTCTCCCTCCACCCCCCCAAAAAAAGAAGCAATTTACTCTTTCCCAAATTGAGGCTGCAGTTGATTTTGGTAGAGTTTACTTTTGGGGAAGTTATGTGTCTTGCTACTATCCAACCAATTTACAAAACAAATATTTTATTAAGGGTCTATGTGCTAGGCACTGTGCTTAGTGCTGAGGATACAAAGAAAAAAAATGAAAGTCTCTCTTCTCAAGGAGCTCACATTCTGTCAGTGGAAACAACACTTACATATATAAGGAAATACACATGCAGAAAAATACAAAGAATTATTTTCTTGAACCCAAATAAAGATTTCTTTTTTATGGTCTTTGGAAAGTAAAAGTCAATAAAGGCCTGTGTCTAAGTGGAGGAGAGGCCAGATTAAGAGAAAATAAAATGACCTGAACTGAAAAGCATTTCAGGGTACGTAGAAAGGTAAAAAACAATCCCTGGCCTCATGGGGCTCGCATTCTAAAAGGGGTGACAAGGAGACAACATGTAAATAATGAAGTAGACATAGAATTGAAGGGAGGGAATTCCAGAATGCAAGGTACTACCCAATGGAGGGGACCAGAAAACATCTCCCACAGAAGGTGGGATCTAAGCTTAGACTTGAAAGGAAAGTAAGAGATGAATAAGGGTGGCATACCAGGAATGGGAGATAATCAGTAAAAAGACAGGGAGACCAGTCATTTGGGAGGAACAGCAAGTAGCCCAGGGAAGCTAGATCAAAGAATGTGCGTTAGGGACTAAAGAGTAAGAAGCCTGGAAAGGTAGGAAGGGGTCAGGTAATGAAGGGATGTAGATAATAAACCGAGGACTTTTCATTTGATCACAGAGACATTATTTTCCTAAGCAGAAATAGTGAAATAAATACACCAAATCTGTTTTTTTTTTAAAATATAAAGACAGCTGGTGACAGCCTAGCACAAATTTTTGTTGATGTATTGTTTTTCCTTTGAAATCAGAATTCTCCCTTTAAGAGATATAATGTGTTGTTTTTCTTTAGAGACATGTTTCCAAGACTTATAGCACAATTCAATTTAAATTTACTTATATAAATGTGCTATAAATATATAGCTATATAAATATATTGAATTACTTATATAAATTGTTTTGGAATGTATGTGATTCTTAAGATAAAGGACTTCTTAACCAAAAAAACCCCAATATTGTTCTCTATGTAGACATGACTGATCCTACCTATCTAAGAAGTTGATAGGTTAGGAGGAGGAAGAATCTCTGAAGAAAAGCCAAAAGACAAAAATCAGATGCAAGTCATTTCAAAGTCATTTTTGGTAGATGTTTTTGCTTTGCATTTTTATACAAAGGCTTTAAACATTATGTAAATAGAAGGAAAATACTGAAATTACACTGATAAATTGTTAAATATAAAACACAAACACTGAGGCAATAATTTTACAGAACAGCTCAAGACAAGAAGTAGAGTTTTAATAATATTTAAAACAGTTTGAAATGAGTAGATGGTATCCTCAAAAATTATTTCTAAGAAACATAAATACTCAGGTTTTGACAAAAAAGAATCAAGATGTTTAATTACAGAAGGCCACTGCCAGTCAAACAGACATGATCTTTGAAACTGTAGTACATAGTGAGCAAAAAACAAACTGGAGATCAAAGAACAGAGTCAAAGAATTCACTGAACAAACAGAAACACAAATCCTCTTTGTCATTAATACTGTGTGCTTTATAAGCTACTACTATTGTTGCTGCTGCTGAAATTAAAAGGCCTCAATACAAAAAAGTTTGCTCTTCTCCCATTTTTTAAGTGATCATGGGAATAAGATATTTCATAGTATCGGGTACCTTAGAGAGAACAGAGGTTCTTAACCTGATGTTGAATTTTAAAAAAATATTTTGGTAACTGTATTTCAACAAAATTGGATTTCTTTATAATACTATGTATTCTATTTTATGCATTTAAAACCTTGACTCTGAGAAGCAGTCTGTAGGCTTCAATAGACTGCCAAAGGGGTCCTTGACACAAAAAGATTAAGAACTCCTTATCTGCTACTGTGAGTGACCTCAAAGGCCAGCGAGTTCAACCCCTTCCTTTTACAGATGAGGAAACTGTGGCTGGGGAAAGTTATGTGACTTAACCAACACCACACAGGTAGTAATGCTCAGAGAGGGGTTTTTAATCCAGGTTTTTAAAAATTCTTACACTTTTCACTGCAACATGCTGCCTCACATTTAGAAGAGAGTGAGAAGGAAGACAGGGAAAATGTACTGATGTTCATTTTCTATTATCTGCATTGGTAAAGCTTTTGCTTCCAAATGTTTTTCAAAATGGATGCAACATCCACAGTATTAATTATAGTTTTCCCTCCTATCTCTCTCTAATTTCCTCAAATAGGTTTTCCATTTGAAGAAAAAAATATGAGTACTTAACATGTTATTTATATTGGTAGTTATAATCTATTTTTGTTTTTTCTATTTTGGCCTTCCTTTAAAATATTTTTTAAAAATATTTTAGTGATGCCTCTTAGTATTTGATATAATGATCACTTCCTGACTACTCCCAGGCTAAAAGAACATTATTTGGTAAAAATTAGGACTATCAAACAAAACAAATTAAGACTCAGGCAATGTCTGATAAAGTATGCCTCATTCTATACCTTAGTCCACACCACTTTTCTACCACAGAGTTGGAGGCATTTTTCACCATTACTCCTTTGAACTCACATTGGATATTACAATGATCACAATTCTTAAGTCTTTCAACGTTGTTTTCCCATTACTGTGGATATTGTTATACTCTAATTATGAAGTTCTACAGTATCATTTCTCAAATAGGCAAGGTTTGATCTTAATGATTTATAGAACGAAACCTGACGATAGTTCTGTAGCATACGATAATGAATATTCTTTCCAGTGCATATAAATACATATTTATTAATCAAATGAGATATGCATATTTAGGAAATAACTTTTGGCACTGAATCGTTTTATAGTGAGATTAGTATATATGACATTTAAAAAACAATACTACTGCATTGCAGACTCAGCCTAATCTCTGAATGCCCTGCTAATAAATGCAGATTTCCATGTTCTAATGTTACTTTCATTTTGATTTTTGATTTGTAACACATAGAACTGGAACAAGTATAGGCACAGGTATAGGAAATTCAGTTCTCAGTGTTTCATGGGGAAATAATGGTAACTAGACACTTTAGTTGTCTCAATATGGCCAAAATATTAATACTATGTGTTAGCTTAGATCTTGGAATACCTTATCCCTAGTTAAAAATCCTTATTGTGTTATTATTTTTATTTATATATTATTAGGTGATCATTTCTGTAAAGTGAACATTTCACATTTGGGGCATACTGATTTTTTTAAGAGGCCTTGACGTCTTTATAAGAATTATGTGGTGATAGCACTATTCAAAAGGCATGGAAAACAAAGAAAAGTAAGAATTATACACCTACATACAGAGTGTTCAAAAAGTCTTACTGCGGTAAAGCTTAAAATTCTATGTATGTGTGTGTGCTACATCTATTGTACTACAAGCCAGTACTGCAGATAAGTAACTTTTCTTAAACAGAGACTCAATAAGTACTGGATGGATTAGAGAGTACTTCCGATTTATTGAATTACTATAACCTCAATACTTTATTAATTAGGAACTAGGAAGAAGAGGAAATCACTACTTTTTACAGAAGTTAATTTCTCATTGATGCCTAGAAAGAAGAGTGTGCTTTCTCATGTGGGTAGCCATACGTATAATTCACAGAACAAAGAGAAACACAAATCTTCTCTGTCATTAATACTGTATGTTTTAGACACTGCTAGTACTACTCCTGAGACAGCTATTGCCAGTGCCACTGCTGCTGCTGCTGCTATGAAAGGACTGACGACTGGATAAATGATTCATCTTTTTCCATAACTTTAAAATATCCTGTTATTATGAAATTCTTCAGGATCTAACCATGTCTATCATTAAGGAAAAGCTGTAATTTGTCAGAGAAAACAAAGCTAGGCTTGAATCTATCCTTTTAACCACACTGCTAAATCTATATTGTTTACACTGCATCTCAATTAAGAGAGAGGCAGGACACCTGGTACTCCAAGTCCCATGGACTGCCAGATGACTCAAATCTGTAACAGGTGCTAAGGCAGTAAGAGCACAGCCCCATTAATGCAAGCTGAAGGTGGATAAAATTTTGACTTAACTGTTTTAAATCACTCAATTATTAAATGAACATTTTAAGTAAATTAAGCATTATCTTTTCTATTGAGATTAATGTTAATTTTAAAAAAGTAACCTTAATATTTAGTGTCTGAAATCAAGCCTAATGATTCTGAAAAGCCTAGCTGCTTTTATGAATATTTTTAATAATTCCTGAAAATTAAAATAACTGCAATTATTAGAAATATGCATGAACTTTCATATGTGTAACGAAATAATACAACCAGAAGAAAAAACTAATTTGGATTTCAACTAATCTGCAGTAAAAAGAAAACCCCGCACTCTAACTTAACACTATTTATTTTAAAAGGTATTCCTGAAATTTGGAGTGACAGAATAATTATAAGAGGACTCAATAAGTTCTTTTATAAACATTAACAGCAAAATTTTTCTTAATAGAGAAAACATCTTATGAAATGAAAAATAATAATACTGTACTCCTTTTCAGTAAAAATTTCGAAGACCTAACGTTCAAGAAACTAAATCTATTGGGATTTAATATTAAAATTCAAAATCCTGTCAGAAGACTGCAAATAGGAAAAATAAAATTTACAGTATACAATTACTTACAAACTATCACTAACCTAATTGCACACTAATTTGATTAAGATTGTTTTAATACCATAATTATCAGGAAACAAAAAAAAAATGATTTTATTACCAAGAGCAAGCAGTAACAAAGTACAGCAAACTGTCATTTAAGACAGTGTCATAGTATCTAAGATAAGCAGCACACTGCTTTAAAGTAATGCACTATATGCCTCCAGGGAATGATAGATTTAGAGATTGGCCTTTAACATCAAAATCTATCCATTAATCTTGACTTAAATATAATCTACTATTCTGCAGCAAGAGGAAGAATGGTCATTTAATGAATTACTATTTCTGAAATGCAGTTGTGAGGCACATTCACTAAATCATTTAAAAGGAGATGTAATACCAGTAATTTTAATAAAACCAAAGATTACTAAATATTACACAAGTATCTGTTCAGTACAGATTCCTCCTCTTCTTCCTTTGCCCCTCCTCCCCTTGTTTGGAATAGAACAGAAAGTTTCCTTTAAAAATCCTTCCCTGTTCTTTTATCATGACACACATTAATCAACTACTTAGCCTAACTTAGAAATCCTCTATGTAAATATCTACAGTATGACTGCAGGGCCAGACTCCCTGGGCATACAGAAAGTCACCATTAAAAAAAACCACAATACAGCACTGGTTCTCAGTAAGAGAAAGACTAATACTCAACTCTACAACTGCTTGCTGATTAAATTGACCAAGAGGAGAACAAAAACCCAGTAGCAGTATTAATACAAACATTATGGGCATATGTCGCTTTAGGAATGGAAAAAAACTTTGCAAAGTAGCTAAGAAACAAAATCCAATATGCACAGAATCATTTTCATTTAGTGTAAGATCTATTGTTTAATATTTGTGAGATGGTAATGGGTTTATCTTTAAGATATATTTACTAATATTAATATGTTGATAATTTATTATGCTCAAAATTAACTTATTCTCCATATATTAACATAGTTTTGTGTATGAGATTTTCATTAAGAGTAAAGGAAACACAATTCCAGATAAAATATACATCATATACATGTATATAACATATAAACATACATACATATGTATGAAACCTAAATTAAAATCTCTATCCTGCTTGAACTTCATGTACTACTAAAAGATGAATGAAATCCTAACATAAAGCTTCTACAAGTGGTTGGTTATTATGCTAAGTTACTTCCATTTTTAATGGATACAATTTAAATATAAGTAAAAACTCTTCTTAAACAAACAAATGTAGACACATCAGTTCCAATGTCTATTTTTGCCCCCTTTTCTATTTTAAGCTGCAATTAGTAAAGCAACCTCAGCCTTCTTCCTCCCCAGCGCTCTCAAGCTGTTCAGAGCAGTTTGCAGCACTACAATGGCACTATTGTGAATGCTGTTTGGGCTTCCTTCCCACAGAGAGTTAAATGGGCAGTTCCTGCTGCCCATGATTGGTGTCCAGTGAAATAATGCTCAAGAACCATGTTTTGTCAACTCCACGCCAAAGAAGTAAAGCCAGGGAACCCAAGCTTTCATATCATACTGGACCATATGCCAATCCTGATGGCACCAAAAGGTTTATCATCAAGAATCAGGCTTCATCATGTCCCTTGTGAAATTTCACTTCACGTACCTTATGTGAAATGCAAGGCTTCCCTGAAAACTGACCCTTCTTCACAATCGGCATGAACAGATGGGTGGTAACACTGGTTTGGCAAGCAGAAGTTAGGATTCTAATAGTATTCTAGTGTTTAAGAAGAGAAGCTTTTGGGAAGAAGTGAAAAGATTTCTGACCCATAACTTAATTCTATTTCCATTGTTCAGCTATCAAAAATTGAATATCAAAAGTCTCAATTGTTTTAGCAGTGTGAAAAGAAAAAAAATCATCTTGGACTAAAACTCACAATTTTTAGGCAGAACATGATCAGCAATTTCAATTTTGCATTTTATGTATTTCATTTTCATGAGTCTAAATCAGTTCCCTAGCAGCACTTTCAAATTCTATTTTTATTCCATTTCTTTCACAAAAACAAAACAAACTGCAAAAGAGACGTTTTATTATCTTAATGAACATATTAATTTAACCATATTGGGAGGAAAGAATTAATACAGGCATAAACTTCTGACCCAATTTTTATTTATAAATAGAAGGGCAGTAATATATAGGTTTTGATATTTTAATTTGAAAATCACTGCTTTATCATAGCAGATAAACTACATTTTATCAATTCTGGAATTCTTTATCACCCTGCTGGTTCATTGTGATACAATCCAACTGTCTAGACTGACACGTGGAACCATACTGTCAAATCGATTTGACCTAAGAATAGAATTTCCTCTAGAACCAATGCTTTTTATATTCTTTGGTATTTTTTAATATGGGGTTCAAGTCTATCAATATTTCAAAGTGGAGAGTTAGCTACTTATTTCCATCTCCTGGCTTCCCTGGATTTTTTCAGGTTTTTTCCTGAAATTATCTACTGTTTATCATGCAGTCAGTCAACTAGCTTTTATTAACTGCAGACATTATGCCAGGGATTATGCTAAGCCCTGGAGATACAAAGAAAGCTAAAAAACAACAAAAAACCCCAAACAGTCCCTGCTGTCAAGGTGCTCGCTGTCAAAAGGTAGTCAATATGCAAACAACCATGTACAAACAACATATGTAAAGGGTAAATAAGAGGTGATCTCAGAGGGAAGACACTAATATTAAGAAGGAAGGGCTTCTTGCAGAAGGTGGAACATTAGCTGACCCTTGACGGAAGCCAGGGAAGTCAAAAAGTAGAGATGAAGAGGGAGAGCATTCCAGGCATGAGGAAGAGCCAGTGAAAATGTTTGGTACTGAGAGATGGAGTGTTGCATTGGAGGAACTGCAAGCAGGTCAAGAGTATTGATGGGAAAGGGAGGAAAGGGGCCAGGTTATGGAGAGCTTTGAAAAACAAAGAGAGGACTATGTATTTGATCTTGGAGTTAATAGGGAGATGCAGAAGTTTACTTAACAGGGAGCTGACCTGGTCAGAACTACACTTTAGGAAGATCATTTGATGGCTGAGTGGAGGATGGAGGATAGAGTGGGAAATCGACTTAGGAAGGGAGATCAACCAGCAAGCTACTGTAACTGTCCATATGAGATGTGATGAGAGTGATGTCAGAGGAGAGAAGGGGCATATATATGACATGTTGTGAAGGTAGACATGACATGATTTGACCACTAGTAGGTAGACATGACCTATTACTGAGGATGATAGGGTTAGACTGTGAGGTCTTTGAGAGTGAGGACTGTCTTTTGCCCTTATTTGTATCCTCAGAACTTAGCACAGCTAAGCACAGCACAGCTACCTCTGATACATATTATCCATATGATCATGATCTGTATTCTTCAGTGTTCCAGCAATTCTTTAAAACTATAATTTAAAGAGAAGTCAATCGGCATTGACTGTTGATTGATGGTGTTTCCCTCACTGATGCCCCCTTGAAAATTCTTTTTGCAACCTGTCTTTTTAAAAAAGGGGATAAGTAGAAAAAAAATAATTTAAGGTGATATAGAAGAGAAAGTCTTTTTTACTTCCAGTCAGTTTCCCATTTGATTTGAGCAAAAACCTTTAGAAACTCTAAAAAGGTAATGTGTTTAACTTTGTGAATGGTGAAGCACAGAAGCCAGGAAACTGTTTTATTCATTTCTGTACTCTCTATTTTGGGTTTTCTTTTTTTTTTGGTAGTGGAGAAAAAAATGTCATTGGCATCCTAAATTGGATCTCTGAATCTATTTCCACATGCAAAGATAATTATATGTACAAGTTTGGTTCTCTACATTGTTGGCACTACAGAGTAACAACTTCAGGTACATTAAATAAGGCTTTTATGGAATGGCTTAGTAATCTAACATTTATAAAAAGCAAAAAGTTATTTCAAGGTCTAGATAACTATTTGGCCAACTAAACTTTTGGAATGCAATTTTTTCTTAAATTGTGAACTACTTGTACTAAATATGTAATATTTACATAAAATATATGGCCTCAAATAAATAAATTTTCCTGTAAGATGAAATGGCAGTAATATTGACAAACCTTGGTAAGGAAGTTTCAAATCTGTGTTCTAATTAATGGCAAAATGCATTAGCAGCACCAATCAGTTTTGTTTCAATTTGGTGTGCATATTTCAGTCTATCTGGACAGTAGAATCAATCAACAAAAGTATTTATTAAGTGCCTACTTTCCAGAACTGTGTTAGGCACTGGAGACATGACACAAGACAGAACTGGCATCCAAGAGGCCTACGTTCTGAAGAGAGACACATGCACATAAATAGACATGTAAATATATAATGAATATGAAGTAAAATTTATGGGGGAAAAGATCTAGCAGTTGGTGGATCAAGAAAGGCTTCATGCAGAAGGTGTTACTTGAGTGGAATTTCAAAGGAAACAAGGAATTCAAAGAGGTAGAGAAAGAAGACAGACTTCTGTGAGTGAGGAACAGTAAGGTGGCTGAGTCTTAGTTAGAGAAAGAGTAATTTTAATAAGGTTGAGAAAGTCTTTAAAAATCAGACTAAAAATCAGAAAGAAGAGCTTGTAAAATGGGTCTTAGAAACAACAGACAGCCACTGGATTTTATTTAGCATGGGAGAGATGAGCACTCTAAGAAAATCACAGTGATTTGCAGAGATGACTGATTTTAACTGGATATTTTAAGAACTTAGCATTGAGTTCTGATAATCTATCTGATAAATCCGAATTCAGCATTTAAGAATAAGCATCAAATCCGAAAAATAAGTTAAAAGAAAAATATTAATACTGACTTTGGTAGAAAAGCCACAATTTTAAACTTGGGGCACAAATGCCTAACCCCATAAGATCTTTGTATATTAGCAGATAGTTATACATGTAAAAATTTACATATTTAAAGAAAAGGGCAAACTAGCAAAAAACTTAATAGTTCAAGAATATTAAAAATGGTATTTTATAGAAACTATCAATTTATACCTAATCTGTTAATTATTTTGTAAATCACAACTGACATGTCTTACATAATAAAAATAAAATTTTAAGTAAAGTTTAGGTTGCTCAGTAATTCCGAGTGGCTAAAATCAAAGGCATTTAAAATGAAGACTTGAGATTGTTCATTGTAAAAAAATCTTTCAACAGGTAACTAGTAAATGATGGTTGAAAATCAGGTCTGCAATACCTTCTAGATCCAATCCTTAGACCACTGCCTCTTCCCAGTGTTGCATTTCAATTCAAATTGTACAATCAACCCAATAAATTGGGATCAAGGGACATAAAGCAATATAAAATACTTACCCTCACAAAACTAGAAATTACAAGAAAATATATTTCAAATATAAGTGAGGCCAGACAAGACAAGTGAAGAGGAGGTATCAAAACTTGAAAGAGTTGTCAATACTGACAGATTACTGTAATTTTGGCTGTCAGGATGATCGATTTGAGCTGCATATGCCGATCAATACTGTCCTCATTTAGTGAACAACATTAGATATGTAGTTACAGAAGATGTTCCTAAGGTAAAATTCAAACTGTACTTAATGAACATAAATAGCACAATTTATGCTGTGGAATTTTAGTTGGCATTTTTATAGGGTATAAAAAAATTGACCCAATAGTATACATTTTTAATTGAATTTTTAGGCAGTTCTTTTAAAAAATAATTTTGTTCCAAGGATTAAATTATTAGCTGTTGTAATTTTTCAAAGGTAGCACTGTATTAATTTCTAGTATATTTTATGGCAAAACTGCTGCTACGTTTTATTTATTTGCTTTAGAACACATGGTTTGTGCCTAATAGAATTTTCTTGTCATCTTACTAGATTTGTAAGCTTAGCAATCTGATTTAATAAATTGTGTTTATTATTCTTATAATACAGGGTGATATTTAACATATATCCTAAATAGAACTGATTTATGACTACAGAATTTTTAAATTTTTAAATATTTATTTTAAACTTATTATATACTATAAGCTTAGATTTTTACTCCGAAATATTAAGAGACCTAAGTTCATAAAAAATCCTATCTTTTTTTTAGGTTTTCAGTTAGGCATCTTTCTGAAAGCTGTTTACATGTTTGTTAACTAAGCTCCTAAAAGGTTAGGCTGTTTAAGCTATATTCTTCAACCCTACGCAAAGTACAGTGCCTTATAATCTGAAAATGTGCAAAAAAAAATAATGTATGACTACAGAAAGGGATTTCCTCCTTCAGGGCTGGAAAGAGCAAATTCTCTGTTATGAAAATAACTACACTTAAATTATAAATAGAATAACAAAGAAATCAAACACAATGAGAGAGTGTGGAAAATTAGAAAAAGCACTGTCTTTGGGGTCAGAGGACCTGGATTCAAATCCTACCTCTGACTCTTACTATCCTTGTGACCTTGGGCAAGCTGCAAAACCTCTGGGGCAGGCTTCAGTTTCCTCATATATAAAATGCGTTTCTGAGGTCCCCTGAAAATTTAAATCTGTGATCCTATATGTCTTGATCATTAGGTGCAAAACTGTGGTTAATTTTAGATTAGGGATTCCCAAGTTCCAGATTATTATTAAGATATTTAATAAAATATAAGTAATAAGCCACCTTCAAACACTATTAAGCGATTAAAATTTGTTCATATCTTTTAAAGAAAACCATGTAGTACGTCACCAATAATCCACCAGTGCAAGTATTCTTGAATAGTATGTGTAAGAGAATATTCAAGGTAATATAAAAATTTTACAAAATCACACACTAGATGACTAGACTGTATTGGAATATGAAACCGAACGGCTCCCAAATTACAAATAATTTCTTCCTGAAACTCTTTTCATTCTCTTCTTATGAAGTCCTAAATGTGAACTACCACTTTTCTAGGTCAACTAAGTCCAATTCTAATAATTTAAAAATAACATTAAAAAGTAGACAATGATTAACTTTAAATTTCTTTGTACGACTTTAAAAATATATTAACTTTAGATTCACAATATTCTGTAGACTAGAGAAGGGGTCTATATGTGTTACAAAAAATAAAATAATATATTTTCTTTTTAAATAAAAGTACAAAAATATAATCTATTATAAATTGGCAAAATGATATATTTTGATACTCTACCAACAGAACAGATCTTACTTCAATGCCTCATTATGCCATTAAGGTGAACTTGGATCTTCAAAGGCTATGCTACCAGAACCAAAGCTCCAGCTAGTTTTATGTGGATGGAAAAGCAAAGATTCTTATAGTTCTGGCAATAAGTTGTACCTGTCATTTGAAAACCAGGTTAGATCACTGGAGAGGCTTGTCATCAGAAAGTTGGTCATTTAGGGATGAATTCTTTTGTCATGGCAACAGGTAAAACAGAAAAGAATAACTAGGCTTCAATTTTACACCAAAGTAATGGGACAGGGAGTAAGGAGTGCTAAGAAGTCGAATTTTTAGACTTTCTGCAAACAGTAATTTAACTGTTGGCACTACAAATGTGAGATCTTTGATCAACAACTTAAGAATACAGATGCTACTGGAAGAATTAAATGGCATCCATGCTGATAATCTCATAAACAAAACATCTGGCAAGGGAGTCAAGAAATAGAGGAGAAGAGAAACTGGATCTATAAACTGATTGGTGTAGGGACTTCTCAGATGGGCAAATTTCCACTACTAATATATGTCCAACAGCTCTGCAACTTAACTTTTGAAGAATATTATGGAGGGAGATGACAACAGATTAAGAGCTATGATGCCTTACAGAAAAGCAAAAAAAAAAAAAAAAAAAAAAAGGGAAAACAAGCCTTCACAGAACTTGCCTAGATAATCCTGAGAGAAGTTCTTACAAGTTAGGATGACTTCTAAGACCAGCTTTCCTTCACTGTGTCAAAATAGTAAGAAATGGACCAAATAAAAAGTGGTTAGGATATCTGACATAATTCTGGAAATGCTAACAATAGCAGTAAGACAAAAGAAAGAAACTAAAAGAATAAAGACAGGTAAAAAAGGAAATAAAACTATCCCTATTTTGTGATATTCTGAGGGTATACTTGAAAAATCCTAGAGAATTATCAAAAATACTAAATGAGGCTCTTAGCAACTTCAGCAAACTTTCAGGCTCCAAAATAAACTCTAAAATAATCTACAAGATTTTTACAATAAAAACAAAACCCAAGAAGCATTAACAAAAAGGGAAATTTCATTCCAAAAAATTTTTGTTATTATTGTTCAGTCATTTCAGTTGTGTCCAACTCTTTGTAACCTTATTTGGGATGTTCTTGACAAAGATACTTTAGTGGTTTGCCATTTCCTTCTCCAGCTCATTTTACAGATGAGGCAAACAGGGTTAAGTGACTAGCCCAGGTTCACACAGCTAATAAGTGTCTGAGGCTGGATCTGAACTCAAGTTTTGTTGTTTTAGCCCCTGCATCACCTAGCTGCCCCTATTCCAAATAACAACAAAATACATAAAATATCAAGCATATACCTACAAAAACATGTGAAAAAAATCCATGATTAGATTCACTGATATTTGATTACAAATTTTTCTTAAAGAAATATATAACAATTTAAAATAGCTGGAGGAATATTCAGTTCTCATGTAAAAATGGCAATATTATCAAAATGAATTTGATTTTAATGTTATACCAATCAAATTTTCAAAGGGATACTTTTCAGACCTCGATAAAATAAAAACAAAATTCATTTGGAAAAACAGAGATCTAGGTTATCAAGGGAAATCATGAAAAGAGGTAGGGACAAAGGAGTTCTATGATTTCCAGACTTCAAACCATGGTAAAAGCAGCAGTCATCAAAACCATTTAAAGAACAGAAAGGACAGCTAGGTGATGCCTAGACAGAGAGCCAGGTCTGGGCACAGGAAGACCTGAGTTCAAATTTGGCCTCAGATACTTACTAGCTGTGTCACCCTGGGTAAGTCACTTAACCCTATTTTTCATCTGTAAAAATTAGAGAAATAGTCAACCACTCCAGTATCTTTGCCAAGAAAATCCCAAATGGGGCCACAAAAAGTAGGACATGACTGAACAATAACAACAAAGGCAGATTAATGCAGCATAAGGGAGAATCAGAAACAAGAGAATTCATCAATCCAATGTTTAACAAAATGGCACATAAATTACCTAAGAAAAACATCACATTTAATAAAACTGCTGGGAAAACTAGAAAAGAGTCTGCCAGCACATATTCCAAACTATATTCCACAACATGCTCTAAATGTTCTAAATCTGTAATGCTCTAAATCTGACCATAATATTAAAGATCATACTAGTAAAAAATGAGAAGAAGATTGTATACCTCTCACAACTATGGTTAGGCAATTCATTTTTTACTAAACAAGGGAGAGAAGTAATTACCAAAGATAGAAAAGAAACTCTGATCATATGAAATGGAAAAGCTTCTATTAAAAAATATTTAAATAAAATTTTTTTAAAGAAGGGTTTGGTATCCAACATATATAAATAATTAACATACATACATACATGCATACAAATATAAATGACTGAAAACCATTCTCTAAGAGGTGACTGACTGGTCAAAGGATATAAAATAAACAGTTCTCAAAAGGAGAATTGCAAACTATTAATAATTATATGAAAGAAATCCAAATCACTAGTAATAAGAGAAAGGCAAATCAAAACAATCCTGAAGTTCTACTTTACAATGTTTTAATTTGACAAAGATAACAAAAGATAGGAATGCTCAAATGTTGAAGGGGTTGTGGGAATCTAGTTGGTGTATTGTTTGTGAATCAGCACAATCATTTTGGAAAGCAATTTAGAATTATAAAATAAAGTTCCTAAATTTCCATGTTCTTTGATCTAGAGATTACATTACTAGGCTTATACTTTAATAATAAGAAAATTCCCATATACACCAAAATATTTATAGCAGCACTTTTTGTGATAGCAAAGAACTGGAAACAAAGTATAGGCCTATGTATCAACTAGAAAAAGGCTAAACAAATGGCGGCACTTGAATGTAGTATTACTGTGCTATAAAAAATGATCAATGTTATGAATACAGAGAAGCTTTTTAAGATCTACATGAACTGACAAAGAGGAAGTAAGCAAAGCCAAGAAAATATACATGACCACAACAGTGTAAACAGAAAGGACCCTCCTACCCCCTAAACGAATGTTCCAAAATTATAAAGAAAAAGCATGTATGGAAAGAAGATAAATGATTAGAAATATCAACTCACCCCTCTGCAGGGGTTGGAGGTCCAAAAATGTTGTTCACTGCATGTATTTTCAGACTTTCTTGATTTATTCTTGACTGGATTCACTGCTGTAAACACTGTTTTCCTTTGTGTTCTGTGACATTGCTTTCTCTTAATTCTCATTTTAACTATCTGGCCACTCTTTCCCTGTGTTTTTTCCTGCACCATTCATCCCTCCACCTCCACATTGCTGCCTCAGACCTACCAAGTATGGGCAATCCCCAAGGTTCAGTCCTGGTTCCCATTTTTCTCTCTCAACACTTTTTTTATTCATGATCCCATCAGCTCCACTGGATTTAATCAGTTATGCTGACTTTTCCTTTTTTTCTTTAAAAAAAAATATTTATGGTGATATAAAAAACAAAAGATATAAAAAACTTATTTAAAGAAAAACACAGAACAATGTACATGGGTAGGAAACTAAAATTAACTTACCAAAAACTTCATAACAAAATTTCAAAACTTAAAAACATTAAAAAATACAAATTTTTCAGGAAGCAAAGAGGAAGACTTTCACACATCAAGGAAAAACAGAATAAATTACATAAGATTAAAGCTTGTTTGTGAAAAATGGAAGAAGTGGAATTTGGTATTCCAAAAAGCAATGGAATTTGGTTTATGAGCCCAAATAACCTATCGTTCAAAGTTGAACTCAACAATGAATAAAGAAGGATTCTCAGAGAAAGAGAAAAATTAATTCATACCTTCTGAAGAAACCAAAGGTGAGCAAGATACCTGATTTGCAAATTCATCAAATGAAAGAAACCTTAATAAGCTAAACTCATGTAACAAGAAAAGACTCCCAGAACTATTAAAACAAACCAAAAAACTCCTGGAGTGCCAGTGAGAAAACAAAATGAATATTTACAAGGACCTTCAGAAATATTGGTTAAATAGTCAACATAAAAAGAACATCTCATCACAGGCAAGAAGAGACAGAGAAAAAGTAGGTCTTCAGAAACAAATCCATATCAAGGATGAGAGGAGACAAAATAATATCCTTTCAGAAATCCTACTTTGTCTAAAAGTCATGGTACCCCTCAGGTCCTGGAAAAAAACAGGAATTATTTAATGGGATGGAGTAGGGGGTAACAATCATGGGGTTCATGGGTATTGACAGAGATGAAATTTACCTAGAATCTGGAACAACGGTCTTATTTTTCAGATGGGTGATCTGAGTTGTAATACAAGCAGTTAATAAAGACAAAGCCTATACTCAGCCTGGATTATCCAATTCTAATTTCAGGGCCTGTGAAATTTTTCTCCCTCATTAATGAACAACAGTTCATTCCCCCAAGACGGCTGTGGGAATGAGTTTCTTGAGTGTTATTATGGCTGATTCCAGGTTTTGCATAAGGTGAAGTAAAGGTCTTAGATTCTACCAAATATTCTGCCTTTCATCTTTAATCTCTCTTTCAGTCACTGGCTCTTTCCCCACTACCTGCCAGGTCATCCTTAGCAAACCTGCATTTGATCATTATAAGCTATATTCCTCTATCCATTTACAGTCAAACTCCAAGAAAGGTTTTTTTTTTTTTTAAAACACTCCTATTTTTTCACTTCCTTTGCCATCTTGCCTTCTGACTCCATCACTTGACCAAAACTGCTCCCTTGAAGATTACTAGTGACATTTTAACTGCTTCATCTTTTAACTTTTCTCAGTCTTATGCTGGAATTCATTCTCCTTCTCTATGTTCTGTGTTGGTTCTCATTTTAATTATCTGATCCTTCTTTTTCTTTGTGTCCTTTCCTGAACCATCCTCCTTCTTCTGTCTACTGTGGGCAGTACCCCAGGCTTTGTCCTGTTTCCATTTTTTTTCTCTCTATATATACTTTGTTATTCATGATCCCTCTGGCTTCAATGAGTTCAATGATCATTTATAAGTAGATGATTCTCATATATATATATATATATATATATATATATATATATATATATATATATATATATATATATAAATATATACACATATACATATACACATATATGTGACATACTCTCTCTAGGAAATTCCAATCTATTATGTCACCAAATCTCTGCTGGTTATCCTGTTCTCAGCCCTTATATCCAATAATTACTGATTCTTATTGATTCAACTTCTATAACATATCTGTATCAGTACCCTTCTCTTTAGTCCTACACCCTCTACTCTGGTTCAGGACCTCATTATCTTTTACCTGGACTACTGTGGAGATCTCCTAACCACTTTTCTTGCCTCCAAGTCTCATCATTCTCTAATTTATTCATCACATAGCTGCCAAACCGGCACTCCAAAAATATAGATCTGGGGTGCTGGTGAGGAGGGAGTACATTCTGAACTCCTGCCTACTCCTCCCTCCCCCAATTATTAACATTCCCTCCCTCTTTAAATGTCTATTTATACTTATGTACTTTTGTGGACGCAGTGTCTAGCATCTATCTTGCTTATAAGGAATGCTTAATCACTATCTAATGAATTGAACTGAAGGCATCTGGAGTTTCTTCCAAAGTTCTATGCTATTTCCTTCAGGAATGAATATTCCTGGACATAGGGCCCCTCAGAAGGTCTTTCAACCAAAGAAAGTTGGGAAGAAATTTAATCACGTTCTTACTTGGGCTAGACAAAGGAGTGGATGAAGTTTGTCTTTCATTAGTCACATACTGTAGGAACATTTATATGCAAAGGTCACAAATGGGAGATTAAATTCTAAGAGTATCCTAGAAGAGGAAAGGAGCAAGGAAGGAGGTGAATTAAATGAACATTTCTTGGAAAAGGGCGCCAGGGATGTCTGTTATTCCAAATGAAAGATAATTATGGATCTGGCATGCAAAGGGGTGATTTATGTATCCTGGGGGGAAAAGTGAAAAAGAAAAAAATAAGAATAGAATCAAGGAACATGAGCTTGGCCCTAAGGAGTAGACTATATGATATCCTGGGCATATAATACAAGACAGAAATTGCTAAAAATAATGATGATGATTATAAGGTTGCAAAGTACTTCACAAATATCATCTCATTTTAACCTCACCACTACACTGGGAGGTAGATTCTATTATTATCCCCATTTTGTAGATGAGGAGACTGAGCCTGAGAGAGGTTAAAATGACTTGCCCAAGGTCACAGAAAATATGTGAGGCTAGATTTAAACTCAAATCTTTCTGACTTCAGGTTTAGTGCTCTATCTGCTGCACTACCTAGTTGACAAGAAAGGTCCCATACTTACCAAAATATCCATATCTGTACATGTTTATCATATAATCAGAAATGAATATGACATAAAACAAAAGGAAATGAAAAGAAATTTTGGGGGAAAAGGAATAGGAAATTCCTTATATGATCAAATGTAAGATGATGTATAAATACTGTGTTTGCCATCAGGCAAGACAGTAAGGTGGACATGTGCAGCAGGAGAGAGAGAAATGTTGATCCCTATAACAACAAATTTAGATATGTATAGCTAAATCTGGGGGTCTTCTCTGGCTCTGCCACCAAAATAATTTACCTCTTTCTTTTTGTAGTTTTGGTCAGCCTTCCAAGATCAGCTAATTAATGGTAAAGCTCTACCAGTTTTTTCTTCAGTGAAGGAAAAAGTGTGTGAGAGTAACACACTAAGTAGAATTAAGGTCTGGTACAACACTATTGCAATTTATGGTTATTTTCATCAGAAACAAGTCCCTATAAGAAAAAGAAGTTCTCAGTTCTCAGACAAGTTGTTAAGGTGGTGGTTGGTATGACTTCAATAATAAGTAACAAAAATCTTCAAGAGTACATTGCTCTGATTTGCTCTTTTTTGTTTTCCATGTTACAGGATCAATTAACTTACATACACTTTATTTTTCTATTTGCTCACTTGTGATGTTCTAGCATAACTATCACTTTCAAAAAAGTGCAATTTCTTAGATTTCCTAGAAAGAGAAACAAAAAGGGCTGACATGGGAAGGAAAGCATTTCAAGTTCATGACCTTCTGAGGGAAAAAAGTACTACAATGATTTGCTGTAGATTATGGAGCTGTTATGAAATAATAATATATATTTATTATTTATTGAGGGTTTAAGGTGGTTCGGAAAAAGAGTCCACTACAAGGAAATCTCATTGCTCAGTATTAAATGCCAGTCAAACAGGGACTCTATAAACCTCAAAATCTCATTTGATGCTCACAGCATCCTCTGAGGTAGATAATTATCTTCATTATCCCCTTTATCCGTAGTAGAAGAAAGAGCCTGTGATTACAAAACTAATATATGTCTGAGGAAGAATTGGAACCCACATCTTACCAGCTCTGTAACACCAATGCAATACCCATAGCATCTGCTATGAATATGCATATGTATTTCAAGGGAAGATTCACAAAATATAATAAACTCTCTTCCTCAAAGACAAAGCCAAAATATTTATTTACAACATGCTATTAGGTACCAGGAGGTAAGATTCAGCAAGACACTCATCACCAATTCAGAGAGCACCAACATCTTAAGCATTCTTTCTGTTGCTCCCCACAAACAAGTTCCCTTAGACAAAATTCCTCGCTCTGCCTGCTCATGCTAGTTTCTGTCCCCCTAACTTTCTATTTCAGTTAAAATTTCGTTGTGCAAGCTCCTCTCACACTTTTTCCATTGGGCAAGCTCCTCTTACAGTGGGCTCCATGTAACTCAGGATGTATCAGTGCTATGAGCTGGGCCAGAGCTCAAAACAGGACACATAGGCCTATTAATGGATGGGAAGATCTTCCTATTCCATTAACATTACAAGCTCCAACTTCTGTACTTTTTCCCTATAAGCAACACTACCTTTTACCAAGATTTAATCATCAGTGAAATTCTTTATTTTGGAAAAGGAATGGTTTAAGGAACATGGTTAGGTAAGATTATTATCCTCTAATAAACTTGCTTCTTTCTATATGATACACTTATGTCCTATGAAGTTAGATTTTTCAATCTTTGATTATTTTTGGCTACACTATACCTTTTGATCTTTGAAATTCCATCCTTTTAAATAAAATGTTAGGAAAAATGCTTGGAAAGTGCTGTCTCTTCTATAAAATACCACTTTAGACTGAGAGATAATCAAAGAACACCATACTGCCACATCTTTTTCTAGACTTTTAGGCAAATATGAAAGCTATAATGTATGCTAAAACTTAAAAGTCCATATGTAATCCATATACAATTCAATAATTCATTACATGTAAGAGGCAAACTATATACTGGAGTGTCATAGTATGGAACCTGAAGGTCTGCATTATTCTTAACCCAGTTTGGGAATAATTCATTTCTCTTGCAAATAAAGTATCTAAATGCTACTTACTAGTTCCTTTTCAGTTGAGAGTCTATGACTCTACTGAGGGCCAAAAAAATTTGTTTTCTTTCACTAAATTTGAGATTTGTAATGAAATCACTTCCCTACTGTGTTCTGCTTTCACTCAAATTAAAAGTTAAAAGAATTTTCAAAGTAGTATTGACTGTAATATTCAACTGACACCAGACCTCAGAGTAGATATTAGGATTAAGAAAAAAGTGAGACAAGTAAAAGTCAAAAAGTTAATATGCTTGGTGAAGCTAACAATATACATGATATGTAACTATGGAGGAAATTATATGTCAGTGAAATAAGTGTAAAAGAAGTTGAAACCATAAAGGTTTGTGAAAGAATAGCAATGATGTTAAAAGAAATGGCAGTGTATAGCAGATAGAGTGCTGGCCTATCAGGAAGAAAACCTGGATTCAAATCCCACCTCTGATGGTAGTTAGCTGGATGACACTGGGCAAGTCACTAAGTCTCTATATAATCCTATGTGGAAATATGTAAAACTCTTTGAAAAAAGGAGTTTTTAAGAAAAAAATGATCATTATGCATCTAATATTTTCCAAGGGAGAGAGCTGCTTTGAGTATCCAAGTATGATATTCTTAATAAAGTTTATAAATTAACAAAATTATAAGTATAAAGGATTAGACTCTCAACCTTTTGTGAATATAACAGGATATAAAACTGCTGGAATGAGTGTTCTCCCTGCTAATCTCTATGTTCTTTAGAAGCTCATTTCAAGTGCTATTTCCTAAGCAAACTCTTTCCAACTTTCCCCTGCTGTTGGTGCTCACAAAATTAATTTATTTATATTTAAAAAGCCATTTGGAAAATGCCTACTGGTCAAAGTAAGGTGCTAAGATACAAAGACAAACTGAAAATGGTCCCTTGCCCATGAAGAATTTATGACAGAAGTATAAGTAAATACAAGATATATACAAAGTAAATTTAAAAAGTAATTGAGGGTGGGGCAGAGACCATGTAGAAGAGCAGGAAAGCCCTGATATAGGAGGCTGAATCTAGAATTCCACAAGGGATTCCAAGAAATGATGATAGATAACATTCCTGATTAACAAAGGCATGGAAAACAGAAATGAACTATTGCATAAAGAATATCAAACAGGTCAGAAAGTTTGCCAGAACAGAGAATGCTTAAGGGGGAATAATTTAAAATCTCTTAACTGGCTGTTAAAATACATAATAAATAGATGGATGTCCTAGCTAGGTTGCACAATGGCCAGAGTGCTGGGCCTGGAGTCAGGAAGACTTGAGTTCAGATCTGGCCTCAGACATTTACTAGCTGTGTCATACTGGGAAAGTCACTTAACCCTGTTTACCTCAGTTTCCTTATCTGTAAAATGAACTAGAGAAAGAAATGACAGACCACTCCAGAATCTTTGTCAAGAAAATCCTAAATGGGGTCACAAAGAGTCACATGATTGCAATGACTGGATGACGATGACGACAATAACAAGACGTCCTAATAAGCTATTTTGTAAATTTTAATTTTCACTCTTAAAGATGTCACATCTATACTCAATTTTTAATGTGTAGTACATTTAGGAACATCAAGTCTATTCCTAATAGTATGAAAATAATGAATACAAAATAGCAAATAAACATTTGTGTAAATTTTTATGATAGATCAGTAATGCTGAAAAGTATATTATTCAAGAATATGAATAATACTATAATCCTTGTTCTTCCTCTCTCCTCTCCTCTGGGTGTTCTGCCCAAAGTAAGATAAATTTGTAAATTTTGATGGCTGAAACCTACCTAGTTAACTTGGGGTTTACTGGGTAGATTCCTTTCTCAAAGACCAAGCCTTAAACCTAATTCACTCTGGAGCTCATAAATTGGACAATGATAAGTCCCTGCCCAAGCAACACTTAATGGTTATTTTGGGGCCTTCCTGGCTCAGAATTAATATATATAGTAACTGTTTCTCTTTTGGCCAGCAACTCTGAGGGTCTTCCCCTCCCCGTTTGTTTTTTTTCTTCTTGATTAAAGGGGCTACCTCTTGACTTACTTCTGAAAGAGGCCTAATTCACTGAATTGGGCACTGCGTCTCTCAAAGTGAGAACCTGAAAAGACCTTAACTTAAAAGAGCCAACATCTTCCACTGCATCCTGGCCATCTCCAGTCATCCTGCTGAAATCTGCCAACTGGATCCAGATGACTCTGGAGGAGGAAGTGACTTTGCACAGCCCTCCCTCACTCAAACCAAAGTCAGTTGCAAACCATGTTATCATCTCCCTTATGTCATGGTCCTCTTTGAGAACAAAGTATAAACTACAACCACAATAAGTACAGAAATTGAATAATGAATAGATTAAATATTTTTAGCAACATATAAGAAATATCTGCCTTGGAAAGTGGTCTAAAGAAAAGAAATATACCATTAAAAAGGATACAAATTTTGGTACAATGGGATCAGTGATTTCAATGCACGGCTTGCATTTATAGCTGTTGCTCGAACCATAATGGGAAGGATTTTTCCATTTACAATAGCACCGTCAAAAAGTGGACCAAAGAATGGAACCTAAATCAGAAATTAGAAAGTTGTTTTAGAGTTTAATATATTCATTAAACTATTAATACAGAAGGAGATAATAGCATTATCTGCATACAATTCTTTTAGGAATATTAGTTTGGTATCTCAATTGTATTCTATGATAACTAATACATGTATTTATATAATGGGAAGAGAACAGGACTTGGAGTTAAGTGACCTGGTTTCAGATCTCAGCTATGATACTAGCTCTATAACCACTGGTAGAATCACTTTTTCCTAGGCCTCAGTTTCCTCATCTGTACATGGAGATACAGGATTACTGTGACAAAGAATTTGGTAAATTTTTAAATACATGTACATTACTATTAATAACCCCCCAACACAGATTTCTACAGAATATACACGTAAAAATATTGTAGTAATAATGATAATGATAATTAGTATTTATATAACACTTAGAGGTTTGTAGGACACTTTATAAATATTATCTCATGGGATCTTCACAAAAACCTTGGGAGACAGGTTCTCTCATTATCTCCATACTACAGATGATGAAACAAGGCTGACAGAGGCTAAATGACTTTTCTAGGGTCATACAGGTTTCCAAGTACTGCACTTGATCCACTGTGCCACCTAGTTCTTCCCCTCCTCCTATGCTAATGTTGAGAAAATTCACTTTTCTACCACCACTGACTCTTTAATTTTGATTGAGTGGTTTCGGCCAATTCTCACTAAGGTTTTTTTTGGCCACGGTTTTTCTTGTTGAAGGCTTGGACAATAAACATGGAAATGGGAAACTGTCTCACTCATCCCCTGACTCGTGATTAGGCTAAGGACAAAATTAATTCTTAGGAAGAATGCACGTACTTTTTTTTTTTGGAAGCAAAACTGAATAACTTAGCAAACATATTATTTAAAAATTAAAGAAAATGAAATCCACACACCTCAGGTTTTTTCATTATCTGGATACTGAACATGTGGTTTTTCATTGGATATATTACAATAAGGACATCACCAAATTCTGTAGGGATAATTCCTCTTCTATAGTCTCTAGTATGCTCTGACCAAACAATGTGCACTTCATCATTTCCTAAGTGTCGCAACTAGGAAAACAAGAAAGTAATATTAACAAAACACTGCATAAAATATGTGAAAACATGCAGCCCCACTGCCACAGATACCAATCACTGCCAATTGTCTATGATATCAAATTTTCCTAAGAAATAAAGAGATTAAGAAAGTTTAAAATAGGATTTTAAAATGTTCAGTGTGAATATCAATAAAACATGCAAAACACTGGAAACTATAATTAGAAAAAGGGAAAGCATGGGTAAAAGAAATTCACAGATAATCAAAACATTCTCTTTTAGCTAAGTTTCAATTTCTTCCTTTACAAAGCACATTCTAAATAAAATTAAAATATAGAAAGATGGATGGGTTTGAGTTTCATTTCCTTTTTGAATACTCTCCTTGAATGAGAGATTTATCACTTTCGATTTAACAAATTTATTATTTATTATTGGCTTATTTACTTTAGCATGTTATAAATTTCTTCTCAATTTTTACTAATAATTGTTAGATCCTAGAGATTTCATTTGGACATTTAAACTGCTCACTAAATGTTATACCATAGGCAGTGAGGCAGTTCACTTCTTCGAGGGAATCAGTCCTTTCTACCAAAGAAGACTCTTTAATTTATACAAGGACTACTTCCTATTCAACTACTCCATCTCTTCCTATTTGCGGCTCAAGTAACAGCCAAGGTCTCAGGGACTCAGGTGGGAGGTCTGGTTTTTGCCTCTCAGTGACCATGTACATCCTTCCCGGTCTTGCTAATTTGGCCTTTCCCTGCTGTTTTCTTCTGCTCTCCTCTATGTCCATGCCATGCACCATCTCCTCACTGACTAAGGGAGACCAAGACACTGAGTTCCTATTGAATAGTGAGAGGAATGAGATCACAGGGCATAGCTCACCCACTTACCTGCAACCCTTCTTCCAAACTGAGCATGAGGGCTTAAGTAGGGCCACTCCCAGAGGCAGCTAGATGGTTCAGTGAATATAGATAGCCCTTGAAGTTAGGAAGAGTTGAGTTCTGGGTTAAGGCACTTACTAGCTATGGGAGCCTGGGCCAGTCACCTAACCTCTCTTTGCTTTAATTCACTGGCAAAGGAAATGGCAAACCACTCCAATATCTTTGCCAAGAAAACCCCATGGACAGTATGGTTCATGGGGTTATGAAGAGTCATATATGACTGAAAGGCTGAAAAAAAAAAAAACCTGTTACATCAATCACTATGTATCCATGATGCTACCAGGTTAGGACAACAGAGGGAGGGCACTGGCAGTTGAAGGGGAAAGTTTTTCTGTATCCTCAATTCACAAGATCATATAGAGCTGAAAGGAACCTCAGATAACTTCTTCATTTTATAGATGAAGAAAGTAAGGTACAGTTCCAGGGCTCCTCTGCTAGTAAGTGAGAAGGAATTTGAATCCAGGTTTTTCTTACTCCATCCATCATCAACCACAAAGCATTTGAGTATCTAAGGCTCTATGATCATAAGCAGTTGTAATTGAGGAAAGTAAGGACACATATAGTTGAATATAGAAAATGTACATAAGCACATAAAGAGAATAAGTACAAATAAATAAAAAGTGGAAAAGTGAAGACTTACAGACAGTGACAGTGTTCATAAAGTTCAATACTTGAAGAAGTGACATCTATAAGAGGGATTAGATTTGGTTTACTCAAGAGGAAAGAGCTATGGCCAATGAGTACAAGGTATACGGAGATAAATTTTGGCTTGGTATAAATTACTTGTCTAAGATTTAAAGTTTAAAATGCAATGGATAGATCAAAAAAGATGACAAATGGAAAAGGTCTGCAACTTTGGGAACTTTAGAATGAGCAATTTCAGTTCAGTGATGAAGCTGGAAGCTATATTGCAAAGGTTGAGAAATGAGTGAGAGAAGAATGGGCTTGGTCAGTTCTTCTGAGGAATGTGATTGATAAAGGGAGTAGATAGAGGGTAGTAAATTGAGTGGTATTTTAGGGTTGTAGTGAAGGTGTTTTAAAGATGGGAGAAACTTGGGCATGTTTGAAGGCAATGGGGATGGAACCAGTAGGCAGAAGGGGAGAGGAAGAGGAGAAAGCAAAAGAAGAAAAGTGTAGAGAAAGAGGGGGGAAAAGGGAAAAGGAGGAGGAAAGAAGGGTGAGGGATGGTAAGGTTGACTAAGGCTAAGAAAATGGAATTGAATCAAAGAGGTGCTGGCATCAGCGAGAAAAGTACATCATTATCAGAGACTGAGGAAAAGGGAGTGGGGTAGGATGTCACTGGATTTTGAGATGAAGAGAAGGGGAGTAAAAGGAACAGATGGCAAATAGCTTCAAGCTCATCATTAGAGTTGGAGATGATGTCCTCAGCTAAGAGAGTGGGGAAAGTATGGAAAGTCATGGTCACAGTCAATAAACATTTATTAAGCACCCATTATGTGCCAGGCACTGTGATAAACACCTTCAGGAAACTTACAATCTAATAGGGGAAGATAAAGCTGAAAAAGGGGAGGAAGCTTGAGAAGAGAAAGTTTAGTTGGGAATGACAGGGAATCAAAGAAGAATGAAAGGAGGATCATCTTGCTGCACTGAGGGTTCAGGCGAAGTCAGTCAACTACCATTTATAACATGCCAGAAATTATGCTAAATGTTCCAGACATAAAGAAAAGCAAAACACAGTGCCTGTTTTCAAGTCTAAAGGGAGAAACAACACGTACACAACTATGTACAAACATTACACATAGAGGATAAACTGAGAAGGCACTAAGATTAAGAGCAATGGGAAAGGCATCTTGCAGAAGGTAGGCCTTTGGCTGAGACTTGAAGAAGGCCAGGAAAGTCAGGAGGCAGAGATGAGGAGAGAGAACATCCCAGGCATGAGGGACTTACCGGGAAAATGTGTGTGGCCAGGTGATGAAATGCTGTGTTCTAGAACAATGAGAAGGCCAATGTCATTGGAGTGTAGTTAGGTGTAAGGATACTGGAAAGGCAGGCAGAGGTCAGGTTATCAAAGGTTTTAAAAGCCAAACAGATGATTCTATAGTTGATGTTAGAAATGATAGGGAGCCAATGTAGTTTACTGAAGACAGGGCTGGTATGATCAGACTTGAGCTTTAGGAAGGTCAGTTTGACAGCTGAGTGGTAGATAGATTAGAATGAGGAGAGAGACTAGGCAGGGCGACAAACCAGCAGGCTACTGTAATATTCCAGGTGTGAGTCAGTGTCAGCAGAGAGAAGGAGATATGTACAAGCGTTGCTATGAGGGTTGTTGACATTTAATTGGATATGGGGAATGAGAGTGAGTAAAGAATTGAGGATGACACCTATGCTATGATCCCGTAATAACAGGAAGGATGGTGATACCCTTAATACATGTAATAGGCTTTGGGGGTAAAGATAAAGAAGTTCAGTTTTAGACATATTGAGTTTAAGACACCTATGGACTGTACAGTTCAAGATGTCTAACAGGTAGTTAAGAAATGAGAGCCTGGAGGTTGGGATAGAGTTTGCTGCTATACAAGTAGATCTGATTAAAATTATGAAAGATGATGGTATCATCAAACAAAATAGTATAGAAGAAGAGAAGTGAGTCCAGGGCAGAGCACTGGTTAGATCCCCATGGTTAATAAGCATGAATGACCTTGATGAAAATCCAGCAAAAGGAGAAAGAGAGGACATCATGCATATGATGTGTAAACTGTTAGGTTTGGGAAGAGAATTAGGAGGTGGAAGTATCACAAAAACCTAAGGAGAAGAGAGAGAACAACAGTGTTAAAGGCTGTAGAAAGGTAAGAAAGGATGATGATCAAGAACAGGCCATTTGATATGGCAATTAAGAAATCATTAGTGACTTGAGAGAGAGCAGATTCAATTAAATGATGAAGTCAAAAGCCAGACTGCAAAAACTTATGAAGAGGGTGAAGAAGTGGAGGCATTGATTTCAGATGGCCTTCTCCACAAAAGGCGTGAGAGATATGGGATGATGGCTAACAGAGATGGATAGATGAAGTAAGGGTTTTTTCAGGATGAGGGAGATGTGGCCATGTCTGTAGATGGTAGAGCAAACAATAGGTAACAATGAGTGTGAGAGTAGGAATGACGGAGAAGGCAATCTGTTGGAGAAAACAGGATGGAATGGGACCACTTGTGCTTGTGTGTGGGGGTGCCTTGGTCAAAGGAAGAGCTACTTCTTCATGTGGAAGCAGGGTGAAGGAGAAGATAGTGGCAGAAGGCATCAAAATGATATGAGATAAAGAAGACGAGAGGAGAAAGGGCTCTCTATAAATACTGCCAATTTTTTCAGTCAATTATGAGGCAAGGATCTCAACTGATATGGCTGAGGAGGGAAACCTTTGGAAGTTTGAGGAAGGTTGAAAATGTTTAGAAAAGCTGCTGTGGTGAGTGGCTTAGTAAACTGATGAGGGATGTGTACAAAGGTTTCCTTGATATGGTGAGGGCCCAGTTCAGATCACATAACCTTAAATCTGTAGTGGACCAAAACAACATGGATTCATGATTTTTCACCAGCTTCATTCAGCAGAATGTGAATAGTAGCATAAGCAAAAGGTGATGGTAGTAAGATAATAGAGTGCGTTTATTAGTAAGGCAAAATCTTTAATATGATAAAAGTGCAAGGGACTTGAAAGAATATGACAGTGTAGAACTTAACTGGTTCAGCCATGGTCAAGTTGGGGAAGGCAAGAGAAGATAGCCAGGGTTGGGAAAGAACAGATGGATCAGAAATTCTTGTGAGGACAATGAACAGGATTTGGAGTTGCAAGTGAGAGGGAGATGGATGAGAACAGATTATGATCAGATATAGTAACCTGAGAGTTCATAAACATGGACTGGAATACTTGTAGGTGATGGCAAGCTCGGGGGCAGGGGGGTGGGGTGCTGAGGACATGACAATGGGAAATGAGCAAGTTGAAAAATTTGTATCTTTAAGGGAGCATCAATAGAGAAGAAAGACTGTGAGTTAGGTGCTGAATTCACTGAGGAATGAAGAAGAGTGTCCTAAAGACTGTGGACAACAATTACCAGAATGTGGGTTGGTTAATAAATATAGAGAGAATGAATCTCAAAATAGGTCAAAATTACAGGTTAAATATAAAAAAAATCAAAACTATGGAATTTTGAAAACTTGCATGGTGTGCCTATTTCAAGAAGAAAACAAACTAAACATGTGAATTCAAATGAAACATACAGATCAATTAGATCAAAAAGACTTTTTCCTTCTTTGTCATTCTCTAAAGATTATTTGATCACCAAATATTCATCTAATACGTGAACTATAAAGGTAAATTTCTAAACTTAAAAATTTATCTTCCCTAATAAGCAGAAGAAGTTCACCTAGTTTCTCTGAAGCATTATGAGTGGAGACATCTATTACTTTAGAGATAGATTATTAACAAAGCTAAATTTATAAATAAAGTTCTATAATTTTTCAAATACAGTGAATTCTCTGAAGAAGGATACTTTGAGACTTCAATAGTACACATAGCTCTTTTTGGAAAACATAATAGTTTTTATTGTTCAAAAATAAATAGTATCCCAGGACTAAAAATTTAAATTATTTATTTTGGTGAAGGAAATTAATACCAATGTATGAAATATATACTCTATTTTAATAGTATAAACATGATGCTTATGTTTCTTCGTGAAGTTTCCAAAATGTGAGAAAGATCACACAATTTTTAAAGTCATGTTCTCTGAAATTTCATTTTTCAATCAAAATACTTTAAAATATCCTTCCTATACAGCCATCACATGTGTCAGTTTTTGTAACAGGTTTATGTTAACTGAATACAAAAGAAATGTGAAATAAATTTAACCAGAAGGGATGATCCAATCTAATTTTGATACATTAATGTCATATGCTGTACATGTTACAATATCAGCCAGACTGAATATTAAGCTTCAGGCTATACTAAAATTTCCAAATGGCAGATTGTTCTAAGTGATACCATGTATAATTGCAATAATAAACGATAGTAAAAGCTGAGCACACTGTCAGGAAGAATTTAAGTATTTACTTTAAAAAATTAAACGAGTTAGGTTTGGAAAGACAAGACAACTGAAATAATGCAGGTCTCAATTTACAGAAAATTCCTTTTATTTATCTGCTGCATTAACCCTTGAACTCTTGCCAAAATAATCTCTAGTTTCTAGTACCTACTTATCTAAAGAACAAGGAAAAAAACACTGTTCTCTTTTCTTTTGACCAAAGTTTATCTTGAACTGTTCTGTCTATCACTGAAGAGTAAGCCTATTCCTAAGGTTTTATTTGCAAAGGAGTTAAGAGGGAAGACCAAGGCCCAGAGCAATGTAACTAGCAAGGATATACTAAACATTTTTAAATATGTTAAGTAAAAAGCTTTTCATGAAATTCTGTATGATGAATTAAAAAAAAAGTTTTTTTAAGCTTTGCTTTGTCTCTTATTTTTACACTGCCAGTCCCTCCCCCATTTCCCCACTGAGTGGAGGGATGTGTGTTTCATTATCAATTAATGTAAGATTACTCTGAATGATGCATTTTTACAATTAAAGGCAAACATAAATTAAATTTACTGAATACTAAATCATTGCAAGTCAAATGTTTTATATCCTTTGACCTTTAATATCTGGTATACATTAGTTTAAGGCATTGTCATGTATTAACTGGAAATTGTTCACCATCTATTGGAAGGAAAAATTTTAAAATGTCTATTATAAGAATGACTTTTGAAAGTTTGATATGGTTAACAAAAATCTCAAAACACATGTGAACTTACTATAATTTTTTTCTCACTAAAATATGTAACAACTGAGAGTAGGCATACTAAAATAAGGTCTAGAAATTCAGTCTTCTCAAACTGTGGAATGCAACCCCACATAGAGTCATGACCCAATTTAAGTAGTGTTGAAGGGGTCATGAGTGGAAAAAGTTAAAGAAGCCCAGACTAGATTTCAATATAAATTTGTCTGTAATTAGCAATCATTCAGATAATGTGGGAATAACTAAGTGGCTAGGTAGTCAGCAAAGACAGGAAAATTAGATCTGGACATACAAGTTTATGGTACAAAGAGTAGGTGTACTTTCATAAACATCTAAGAACTTTTAAAGGACTTACTATATATATATATATATATATATGTATGCTTTGGGATTCAGAGCAAAACATTCTGTTAGGTCAGGTTGGCAAAGGTTTCAGGAAAGTGAATAGATCTGTTCAATAAAATTCGAAAACTTATTTCCATGATTCACTTGTTAATGTCAAATGTTACCAAAGCATTTATGCAATTCAGAATACATTTACTGAGCCCCTAGTATCTGCCAGGTATTACGCTCCTATAAAAAGAGGCAAAAAACAGTCCCGGTGGAGGCTTGGCCACATGGTGCGGCATGCACAGGACCAGAACAGGCTTCAGAGCAGCAGAATCATGGCCAGAAGTTGCAGTTCTGAGATTTCTCACCCCACAAACACCAAAGACAATTTTAAAGGTCTGGGAGAAAGCTCTTTCACCTGGGTGACAAGGGAGCAGGGTCCTGCCCTAGCCCCAGCCCCAGGTGGCCCAAGGCAGCAGCAGCGTCCATTTTTGGAGCCCTCAGCCTAAGGAGCCTGGGATAATTGAGCAGCTGATCTGGATCTCAGCCCTGAGTGTTGGTCCTGGGGTGAGGAGGAGCACTGGCGAGGTGCAGCTAGTGGAGGCTCTGGAGACGGAATTGTACTTGCAGATCCTGGGCAGAACAGCTTGTTCTTGCTCCCAGACCGAAGCACAGGCCAGGAGAAGAGCAAACTCCTCTCCCTTGACTGTGCCAACTTGGAGGAACTGAAAACTTACAGATTCCCAGAGTATACCTTCCACTTGACAAAGGACTCAAAAGTAAGGCTGGGAAAATGCCCTAAAAAGAGAAAAACACAAGTCTATAAAGGTTACTATAAAGACTATAAAGGTTACTTTCTTGGTGAACAGGCATTTTCTTCCATCCTTTTGGATGAGTAAGAACAATGTATACCATCAGAGGAAGACCTAAAAGTCAACGCTTCTGCATCCAAAACCTCCAAAATGAAAATGCAATGGTTTCATGTCATGGAAGAGCTCAAAAAGGATTTTGAAAATCAAGTAAGAGAGGTGGAGGAAAATTTGGGAAGAGAAATGAGAGTGATGCAAGAAAATCATGAAAAGCAAGTCAACAGCTTGCTAAAAGAGACCCCAAAAAATGCTGAAGAAAATAACACCTTTAAAAATAGACTAACTCAAATGGCAAAAGAAGTCTAAAAACCCAATGAGGAGAAGAATGCTTTTAACAAGCAGAATTAGCCAAATGGAAAAGGAGATTCAAAAGTTCACTGAAGAAAATAGTTCTTTAAAAATTAGAATGGAGCAGATGGAAGCTAATGACTTTATGAGAAAAAAAGAAATTACAAAATAAAACCAAAAGAATGAAAAAATAGAAGATTATGTGAAATATCTCATTGGAAAAACAACTGACCTGGAAAATAGATCCAGGAAAGACAATTTAAAAATTATGGGACTACCTGAAAGCCATGAACAAAAAAAAGAGCCTAGACATCATCTTTCATGAAATTATCAAGGAAAATTGCCCTGATATTCTAGAACCAGAAGACAAAATAAATATTGAAAGAATCCAATGATCACCTTCTGAAAGAGATCCAAAAAGAGAAACTGCCAGGAATATTGTAGCCAAATTCCAGAGTTCTCAGGTCAAGGAGAAAATATTGCAAGCAGTCAGAAAGAAACAATTTGAGTATTGTGGAAATCCAATCAGGATAACACAAGATCTAGCAGCTTCTACATTAAGGGACTGAAGGACTTGGAATATGACATTCCAAAAGTCAAAGGAGCAAGTGTTAAAACCAAGAATCACCTACCCAGCAAAACTGAGTATAATACCTTCAGGGGAAAAAATGGTCATTCAATGAAACAGAAGACTTTCAAGCATTCTTGATGAAAAGACCAGAGCTGAATAGAAAAATCTGACTTTCAAACACAAGAATCAAGAGAAGCATGAAAAGGTAAACAGGAAAGAGAAATCATAAAGGACTCACTAAAGTTGAATTGTTTACATTTCTACATGGAAAGATAACATTTGTAACTCTTGAAACTTTTCTCAGTATTTGGGTAGTTGGAGGGATTACACACACACACACACACACACACACACACACACACACAGAGCATAGGGTGAGCTGAATAGGAAGGGATGATATCTAAAATATATACATAAAACTAAGGGGTGAGAGAGGAATATATTGGGAGAGAAAGGGAGAAATGGAATGGGACAAATTATCTCATAAAAGAAGCAAGAAAAAGCTTTTTCAATGGAGGGGAAAAGGAGGGAGGTGAAAGGGAAAAAGTGAAGCTTACTCTCATCACATTTGGCTTAAGGAAGGAATAACATGCACACTCAATTTGGTATGAAAATCTATCTTACACTACAGGAAAGTTGGGGTGAAGGGGATGAGTGGGGTGGGAGGATGACAGAAGGGAGGGCAAATGGGAGGAGGGAGTAATTAAAAGCAAATAATTTAGGAAAGGGACAAGGACTGAAGAGAGAATAGAATAAATAGGGGACAGGATAGGATGGAGAGAAATATAGTTAGTCTTTCACAACATGACTATTATGGAAGTCTTTTGCAAAACTATCCATATATAGCCTATATTGAATTGCTTGCCTTCTCAGTGGGGATGGGTGGGAAGGAAGGAAGGGAGAGACGTTGGAACTCACAGTTTTAGGAACAAATGTTGAGAAATGTTTTTGCATGCAACTGGGAAATAAGAAATACAGATAATGGGGTATAGAAATCCATCTTGCCCTACAAGAAAAGAGAGAAGATGGGGATAAGGGGAGGGAGGGGTTTGATAGAAGGGAGAGCAGATTAGGGGAAGGGATAAGTAGAATGATAATGTTTTGGGATGGGGGAGGGGAGAGATGGGGAGAAAATTTGGAACTTAAAATCTTGTGGAAATGAAATGTTGAAAACTAAAACTAAATAAATACATAAATGAATGAATGAATGAATTATAAACCCATCCCTGTGCCCACAAAGCTTACAATCTAATGGGAGAGACAAGTAAGCAAATATGTACAAACAAGTTATATACAGGATAAATAATAAATAACTAAGAGAGGGCAGGCACCAGAATTAAGAGGGGTCGGCAAAGGCCTCCTGAATAACGTGGTATTTTAGTTAGGACTTAAAGGATGCCTGGGAAAGTCTGCTGAGGAGGTAGAGCACTCCAAGCATGAGGGGCAGTCTGAGAGAATGCTGAGAGATGGAGAGTCTTGTACAAGGTACAACCAGGAGGCCAGGGTCACTGAATCAAAGAGTACATTGCAGGAAGTAAGATATATGAAGATTGGAAAGGTAAGAGGGGCACTAGGTTATAGAGGACTTTGAAGGTCAAACAAGATTTGTTATTTGATCCTCAAGGCAACAGGGAATCACTGAAGTTCACTGAGTATATTGTGTTGGCTGGAAAGAAGGAGCATATGGGATATGGTTAGACTGGCACTTTAGGAATATAACTGGTGGATGAATGGAGGAGGGATTGGAATGAGTGAATACTTGAGGCAGGCTGACTCAGCCGTAGTAAGTACAAGTGTGAGGAGATAAGGGACTGTATCAGAGTGGTGGCAGTGGTGAGAGGTAGTAAGGAACAGAGAATGACAACTAAGTTTTGAACCTGAGGGACTAGGAGGATTGTTATTGCCCTGTACAGTAACAAGGAAGATGAGAGGAGTGGGGAAAGTTTAGGGGGAAAGATAGTTTCTGTTTTGGACATGCTGAATTTAAGATGTCTACTATAGATCTTGAGATGTCTGAAGGCAGTTGGAGATGTGAGATTGGAGGTCAGCAGAAAAATTGGGACAGGATAGGTAGACTGGAGCATCCTCAGTATAGAGATGGTAATTAAAACCATGAAGTAGTACTGAGGCAGAAGTGAAGAGGGCCCAGGACAGAACCCCGAGGGACACTGACAGTTGGAGGACATGATCTGGATAAGGATCTAGCAAAAGAGATTGAGAAGTGATCACATAAGTAGAACAAGAAGAAAGTGGTGTTCTGAAAAACCTAGAGAGAGTATCAAGGAGAAGAGGGTGATCAACAGTGTCAAAGGCTGAAGAAAGGTTGAAAAGAATAAAGATTGAGAAAAGACCAATGAAATTGACAATTAAGAGATCACTGATAACTTTGGAGAGAGCAATTCAGGGTTTAAGAAGAGCAGAGAGAAAGTAAAGAAGAAAGTGAAAGAAAACAAAGTGGAAAGGCTAATTATAAATGGCCTTTTCAAATTTAGCCACAATTTTTGTCACAAAGGGCAAAAGAGAGGTAGGACAATAGTAAGGATAGAAAGATCAAGTGAAGGCTTTTTAAAGAAAGAGACAAATCAAATAAAGAAAGAGACAAATCAAGTAAAGATTTTTTGAGAATGGAGACATAGGCATGTTTATAGGTAGAAAGATGGGGAGGGAGAGTGAAAATAAGTGATAAGAGTGGGAATAACAAAGGAGGCAATCTGCTGGAGGAGAGGAGATGGGATGAGATTGAGTAAAAAGTAAGTCCACTTCATCAGGTGAGACAGAGATGAAGGAAAAGATAGTGACAGGACGTATATGAGTGATGTAAGATAAGTAAGAACAGGGAGCTCATGGTGAATGGATTCATTTTTTTTCTGTAAAATATGAGGCAATGTTCCCAGCTGAGAGAGTGGGGGAAGGGGAAGCCATGGAAGGTTTGAAGAATGATGAAAAGACTTAGAAAAGTTGCTGTGGAGAGTGGCATAGTAAGCATAAGGGAGACATAGCAGGATTGCCTAGCAGCAGTGAGGTTGTGTAACATAAACTTGTAGTAGATCAAGTGAGAAAGATTGTATGATTTTATCCACCTTTGTTCAGCAGAATGAAGTTTCAGCATGTATCAAGACATTTATATAAAAATTACAAACAAAATAATGTGTATACTAAGTTATTCTGTGGCTGAGGGGATAAACTTATAGGGAAATAAGGAAAGGCCTCTTTGTAGGAGGTGGCAGAAATGTATTCAAGGCTTATAAAAAGGCATGAAGAGAAAAGTTTATCCTCTTCTTAAGACTTATCAAAAAACTTTAAGACACTGAAATATTCTGTTACTGTCTATGTCTTCTTGCAGTTGATACAATATTTCCTTTATGTATTTGGATGTTAAGGCATTTGGAGCACATAAATACTGATATTGGTTTCTTGTCTATGGTTCCTTTTAGCATGATATAGTTTCCTCAATTATCCCTTATTATTTTCTGAATTTTTATTTTTGCTTTGAGAGCATGATTTGCAACTCCTGCTTTTTTGAATTAACTTGATACATAGTAAATTTTTTCAGCCCCTCACAATTTTTTCCTGTCTATGCTTTTTTTTTTAATAAAGGTTTCTCATAAGTAACAGATTGAGGGTTTTTTCCTTAAAAATCCAATCTGTCCCTCTTTTTTACTTTATTGGACTGCTTAATACATTCACATTTAAAGTTACGAGAGTTAGGTTTATATTTTCTTCTATTCTAATACTGGAGTTTTTGCTAAAGTTCTCCCTCCCCCCTTCTGCTATAAACACAATACACGTCTCAATTACTTTAGCTTATCTATTTTAGGGTGGCTATTCTTACAATGGATCCCTTCCCCTCATTCTTGCTTGTAAATCTGGTTAATTGTACCTTTTTTCTTCTTGTCAGTTAATCAAAAAGAACTCTCCTTTCTCATCTAGTCTCATTCATTACTTTGAAAAATTTATTTACTGTGCTTCTTTCCAGAGTATTTTGTTCCCTTAATCTTTTCACTATATATCATCTCTTTCTGACTTCTCCAGACTCTTATTCTCTGGGTTATGGCTCCCATACTTATCTAGTCCCTCTCTTTTCTTTGTATTCTTCACAGAATCAAAACTACCGACAAGTCATTCTGGTCTTCTTTAAGTAGGTTCTGCCACTGCCTAGTAGAACTTGCCCTTTGGCAAGTTTGCTCTTTCTTTCCATTGTGCCTCACTCTCAGACAAACAACATTTCCTGAAATTGAAACAGAGGATAGGCTCCAAGGCAGGACTCCCTGCTCCCCACATCCCCTATTATGAAGATCACCACTGACCTTTGCTCTTCTCCGTTCACCTTCCTTTCCTAGGTTCATGCCCTCTCAATCTCCTAGTAACCAGGTGCTCCCAAGGGCTGACTCTACCCTCCAACCACACCCATCCAAGACAGGATGAATGGTGTCTCCAAAGCCCAAACACCTGGTGCAATGGCTCTATTTTCCTTTACAAAACATCTCTCTTTACCCACAAGAGCATTCATTAGTAGTACCCCTTCCCATCATCAAAAAAAGGCCTTCTTGCCTTTTTTTCCTCTTATTCTCCCCCCTCTTCTATATCCAATTTTCTTGCTGCCTTTTCTCTTCCAGAAACTCCAAAGAAATCACCTTCCCTGCATTACTAGCCCTCAACTTAACCAGGGGATTTTCATATCGTCCCTTCTATTCCTTTTCCTCACCTCTCTCCTTCCACATACCCTCCCCATTTTGTAATTTAGTCTCCCCCCCCAAAAAAACAGATTCACTGGGGCATGGTGTGCTGTAAGGTTCAGTCCATAATGCTCCAGGTCCACCTCTTCACCATCACCTCCGCATGATTTCTGCTTTAATCCCTGTCTCCCTGTATGTATTTGGAAAGAAGTTTCTTAATGATCTCTCTGCTTTCACTGTTGCTGCCCTTAGCTGTTGTATTCATTTACCTCTCCTGTATTTCTGTTGTTGGGGGGTATTCAAGAAGCAAATAATCTCTTCAGGTCTGGTTTTCTTTTAAAAAATGTTTCAAATGCCTCTTTAATATATTTTTAATAAAATATAGAATAAGTAAAATATAATATGAATACATAATATATATAAATATGTGAAATACATAAAAAAATTTAAAATTTCAATTTTAAAATTTCCTCTGGATTCTTTCAATTGGCACTTTGTTTTCTGTGCCCAGAAGTTTTGGGCAGTTTTCTTTTCTTTTTTTTTTTTTTTAATTAAACTTTTAACATTTATTTTCACACAATTTTGGGTTACAAATTTTCTCCCCTTTTTTCCCCTCCCCCCCCCCCCCAGACCCAAGCTTTCTAATTGTTGGGCAGTTTTCTTGAATTGTATTCAAGTCTTCTGTTATGTCATGTTCTTCTGGGAGACCTATAATCCTTAAATTTTTTTTATATTTCCTGTCTTAAAGATCAAGGCAGGATTATATTGTACTGTGTATCTGTACATATGGAGAGTAGGTTTTCTTTCAATGTTTTTGCTTCTCTTCTAGATTATCCTTCACTTTTGTATATTTGTATTCCTAATTAGTTGTCTTCTCTTCCATTTCCTTGGTGAGACTAACCACTGCAGATTGACATTTTTATGTTCTACTAATTATTTCTACCGTATAGGCCATAAATTCTGGTCTCACATTTCTCATTTAAACTACTCAGAACAGCACTTTGTAGTTCTATAATCTCAAAAGCCACATTACTGATCATCTGCCTCATCAGATGTTGAAACAATTCCCCCTTTTTTTACAGTATATATTCAGAGATTTCTGAATTCACATTTACTAGATATGGGGGTCATATTTCCTTCTGCTTTTGATGTCTTCCCAGCTGGTTTATTTGCTTATGCTTTAGGTCTTTGAATTTTCTTTCTCCTGAGATCTTTGGAAACTTGAGTTTTTGTTTTTTTATTTTCACCTATTGATCACTTTCTTACTCTCTACCTTCTGATGATGATTTTACTAGGGGCTGGCTCCTAGGCTCTTCCCATGCTGGACAATTAATTCATAGTTCACCACCCTAGGTATCTGCTCCAAGTGATGTGTGTGTGTGTGTGGGGTGGGGGTGGGGGTGGGGGGTGGGGCAGGTAGAAAGAACAGAACTAGTACCAGTTGTATACTGTATTCTTTTTCTCAGGGTTAGTGGGAGGACCACATATAGGGCACCCTGCCTCATTCTCTCTGTCCTTCAGTTCTCTGGCCCAGCGCTAAAGAGGGATACCACACTATTGCTATTGCAGCCTGGGCAAATTTCTGCTGTTCAGAGTTTGGATCTCCTTGGCAAGGAGGAGATAGGGGTCAGGTTGTAGAACTCGAGCTCAAACAAGGCCAAATATTTGTTCTGCCCTGTTTACTCTGACCATCTCTTTAAGAGCTCTGCTCTTAAAGTGCTGTCACAATTCTGGCTATCACAATTTCAGCAACTGGGTAGTTTGGATGTGCAAATGACTACAAAGTGGAGGGCAGTGTTAGAATGTGAGGTTGGCATTTCTGTTGCAGTCCTATGGGTTGGCCTTGCTGCTGAGAGTATAGAGGACAGTGGGGAAGGCATTAAAGAGTGAACATAAGTTAGGCATTAGTTCTTAGATTTTTTGGTGTCCTAAACAAGATCGGTCAAACTCAGCCTGGAAAACTCCCAAGTATGGCCTGAACTGGATTAAAATGTAATTGGGAAACATTTAACAAAATAAATATAAATACAAAACAGTATAGACAATACGTGGCCCACTGGGATCTGTTTCTATTTGAGTTTCACACACTGTACTGGCTATGGAGATAGCTGAAATTGTTTTACTTCTGGTGCACAATTTCTTTTTTGGATGGGTCTGAGAGGTCATGGGGATTGGAAAAAATGTCTGAGCCTTCTATTTTGTGGGGCTATCTGCTTATATTTCAACAGACAAGAAAAATCTCATTATTACTTGTGGGAGCTATCTCTGAATCGGGTGACTGTGTCTGGTCAGGCTTTGTTAGAGTAATGATTAGTTAAAAAGCAGAATGAGGAAAATAATTTTAAAAATTAAACCAAGAACAAATAAAAAAGTAATAAACAAGTAATTCATGATGGAAAAGTAAAAATGGACAACAGAGTTGATATCAGTATCATTTATAATTTCCTACAGAAGTTTAATTGATGTAAATTAACTGCTTAGAAGACCAAAAGAGCCCTGAAAATGCCTTAGTCTGCAAGGTTGCCATAACTTACTTGCCAAGTTGAGAGAGATGCTGACCAAAGGCAAGGATGGCTTAAAATTTATTTGTAAAATATTATGAAGAATGATGATAGATGATTATGAGCAGTATTGACTTAGAAAATCATAATGAAGCAGAAGAAAGCAAAACCAACTTGAAGAAAGCTTGGCAAAGTAATGCCAGGGGCATGTTATGACAAAAATTAAAGGACAAATAACAGAAGTTTGGAAAATGATCTGACAATATACTATTTTCACCATCAAAGACAGCAGATCAGGCCACCACACACACCCACACTGGTAGAAATAGCACCACAGAAAACAAAGATGAGAAAGGCACTTGAATTAAACTAAGTGTAGATAAGTATAGCTATATAAGAAGTGAAATAATCACTATGGTGATCATATGGTGACACATAATGTATATGAATGAGGGACATATATCAAAAATCACAGAAAAAAATCTTGGACCTTATTAATAAGGCAAAAAAGTAGCCAAGAGAAGATCAATAGTTGCTGATATATATTTCTACTTTACAATCTAAACAAATTCTTTACTGAGGATATTCTTGATGAAGATATCAGTAGTGACCAAGCAAACTATGTTTGCAAACTACACTCAACAATGGATCACATCTTTACAACTTTCCAAGTGGATGAAAGCTCTAGAGAAATATAAGATTCCATTTTGTGTATTGTTTGTGGAATGTAAAAAAAGCACCTGACTTTGTAGGGCAAAATGCTTCTTTCATTTTAAAGCTATTTTCTAAGAAGATGTCTTGCACCCATATACCAAAATCACTGGAGTCCTCAAAAGAACATAAGTAACTGTGTTCTATGATTACCTGATCATACAAATCAGAAGACAATAAACAACAACTTCAGGAAGATATATGCACAACAAAGGTGTTCACCACAATGATGTACAGAGTATCAAGCTCCTGGGTGAGATCTGTAGCCACGCAAAAGATTATAGCCTGAATATTCACACAGGAAAGACAATGTAGATAAAGAATGAAAAATCATCACATGCATATGGATGGACAACCTATAGAATTAATCTATTAGTAGGTATACCTAGGACAGGCAGTAAAGAAAAATAAGAGTTGAGCCTGGAATTGAAGAGGAGGGATTGCCTTCATGAAACTGTAAAATTATTTTAATGATCCTAAGCTTTCCATGGAAACAGAAGCCCAAGTTTTTAATATCAACCTTCTACCTGTGTTGTAGTTCCAGTTTCACTATCATACATCAAACAGTCATACAGTGTTTAAAGGATTAAAAATGGAAAGAGGTGGAGCCAAGATGGTGAAGGAAACGCCTCCAAATATCTTCAAAAATGATTCTAAACAAATTCGAGAGCAGCAGAATCCACAAAAAGACAGAATGAAACAAATTTTCCGGCTTAAAACAACTTGGAAGGTTGGCAGGAAAAGATCTGTTGTACCAGGGTGAGAGAGGAACAGAGTCCACTGAAGGCTGTGCCATTTGTAGACTGGGCCCCAGCAAACCCAGAGCAGGTCTTAGGGTGCCTGAATCAATGACAGCAGTGGCAGTTTCCAGGCACCTCAGCCCACAGATGCCCAAGACAACTTAGAAGGTCAGTAGGAAAGGTCTGTCGTACCTAGGTGAGAGTGGAGTGCAGTACAGCACAGGCTGCACCAGCACAGTCCTGGCCGGAGCACACCAGGAGCAGGCTTTGGGAGCCACTGAATCAGCCAGAAGAGGCAGTAGGAGAGGTTGTTTCTGTAGCTCTGAGTCCGCAGATGGTGAGGGGGTTGAATAACTGGGCAGAAGGAGATTACAAGGGTCTTTTAACTAGCACTGGGGCAGGACTCCGTTGCTTTGCTCATACTCAGATCTGGGTTGTAGTTTTGGGGCAGGGAGGAGCACTATCATAGCAGAGCTTGCAGCAGCAGTGGATGGAGGACTCTTGTCACAGTTCCAGAGAAGAAAAGAGTGTTTGTGGTCACTCACAGACCAAAGCGCAGGCCAGGAGAAGAGTAAACACTTCTCCTTAGCTCATACTACTTTGGAAGAACTGAAAACTTGCAGGTCACTAGAAGTATCTCTGAAAACAGCTGCACAAAACCCTTGAAGCTTGGAACAGTGTTCCCTCCACCCTGGAAGTAGAGTCCTACTTTAACAAAGAGTTAAAAGTGCACTAATAGTCTGGGAATGAGTAAACAACAGAAGAAAAAAAACTACCTCTGACTATTGAAAGTTCCTATTATTGACAAAGAAGATCAAAACACACTCAGAAGAAGACAGCAAAGTCAAAGCTTCTGCATCTAAAGCCTTCAAGAAAAATATGAACTGGTCTCAGGACATGAAAGAGCTCAAAAATTTTAAAAACCAAATAAGAGAAGTAGAGGAAAATTGGGAAGAGAAATAAGAGAGATGCAAGAAAATCAGGGAAAAAGAGCTTGGTAAAGGAGACACAAAAAAAATACTGAAGAAAATAACACCCTAAACAACAGAGTAGGCCAAATGGGAAAAGAGGCCCAAAAAGCCAACGAGGAGAAGAATACTTTAAAAAGCAGAACTAGCCAAATGGAAAAGAAGGTCCAAAAGCTCACTGAAGAAAATAATTACTTAAAAATCAGAATGGAGCAAATGGAACCTAATGACTTCATGAGAAATTAAGAAACAATAATGCAAAGCCAAAGAATGAAAAAATAGAAGAAAAAGTGAAGTATCTCATTGGAAAAACCACTGACCTGGAAAATACATCCAGGAGAGATCATTTAAAAATTATTGGATTACCTGAAAGCCATAATTAAAAAAAAAAAAGAACTTAGATATCATTGTTCAAAAAATTATCAAGGCAAACTATCCTGATATTCTAGAGCCTGAGGGTAAAACAGAAACTGAAAAAATCCACTGATCATCTTCTGAAAGAGGTCCCAAAATGACATCTGCTAGGAGTGTCATACCCAAATTCCAGAGTTGCCAGGTCATGGAGAAAATATGGCAACAAAAAGCCAGAAAGAAAAAATTCAAGTATGGTGGAGTCACAGTTACACACACACACACACACACACACACACACACACACACACACACAGACAGAAGCAAACGTGTGAGTTGAATATGAAGGGATGATATCTAAAAAATAAAATTAAGGAGTGAGAAAGGAATGCACTGGGAGAAAGAGAAGGGAAAAGGCAGAATAGGATTAATTATTTCACATAAAAGAGGCACAAAAAAGCTTTTAAAGTGGAGAGGAAGAGGGGGGAAAATGAAAAAGAGGGAATGACTGAACCTCACTCTCATCAGAACTGGCTCAAAACCCTTCCTTATAAATCTTACATCCTTACAGGAAAATATTGGATAAGAGAAAGGGCAACATAGAAGGGAGGGAAGATTAGGGGAGGGGGTAGTCAGAACCAAAGCACTTTTGAGGAGGGACAGGGTGAAAGGAGACAAAGAATAGAATAAACGGGGGGAATAGGATCAAGGGAAATACAGTTAGGAATAGTAACTGAAAAAAATTTTGAAGCTAGTTTCTCTGACAAAGACCTCATTTCTCAATATATAGAGACCTGGGTCAAATTTATAAAAATAAAAGCCATTCCCCAACTAATACATGATCAAAAGATATGATCGGTTTTCAGGTTAAGCAATCAAAGCTATCTATAGCCATATGAAAAAATACTCTCAGAAAAACCTAGGAAGACGTGTGGGCTGATGCAAAGTGAAATGTACCATGTACAAAGTAACAGCAATACTGTAAGATGATCAGCTGTGAATAACTCAGCTGTTCTCAGCAATACAATAATACAAGAAAACTCTGAAGAACTTATGATGAAAAATGCTATCTATTCTCAGAGAAAGAACTGATGGTGTTTGAATACAGATTGACGCATTTTTTTTTAAACATTTTTCTTAAGTTTTTTTTTTTTGTCTATGTTTTCTTTCACAACATGACTATTATGGATATGTTCTACATGATTACACACGTATAACCTATATGAATTGCTTGTCTTCTTAATGGGGGTGAGTAAGTGGGGAGGGAGAGAATTTGGAACTCAAAGTTTTAAAAATAAATGGTATAAATTGCATTTACATGTACCTGGGAAAAAAATTCTAAATAAAAGCTAAAAAATATTGATATAACAAAAAAGTTAACAGAGAAGTCCATGGTGAGTGTGATCAGGATGCAATATAAAGTCAATGAGGAACTGTGATGAACAAGACTAAAAGAGATCACTATGAAAATGTATAAGAAAAAGAATAGATGGGTTTGTCAAACAGTAAAGGGGAAAGAATGACAAGTAAGTAATCAGAGTGTTCTCTTCAATGTCAAGAAAATGAGGAAGTCTTCCTTCATGTTGGGTGGACTCCCTTTGGTGAATTTTTGAAAAGACGTGGATGAGAGTCACATACAACGAACAAACATTAATTGGCACTGATCTGCATCAATAGATTGAACATGCTCAGTTTCCTTTGCTGGCTCATCATTTTTCATATCATGTAACTGCATGTGTTCTCAATGTGGATCATAGACTCATTTCTAGCCTCCACCCCAGACTAAAGCCTGCAGGGGAACAACTACAGCAAGAATCCCAAACCAAAGGGGAGCCTGAATTGCTGTTACTGAAAATGCAGAGTTTTCAAACTGGATGATATTTCAGTAATGCACAACTAGTAATCTGTGAACTGGCTCAGTCGTTCTGGAAAGCAATTTTAAAACATGTCCAAAAAGTTAGTAAACTGTGCATATCTTTTGTCCCAGAAATACCAATAATAGATCTATACTTCAAATAGATCAAAGAAAGAAGAAATGAATCCATACGTACAAAAATGTTTATAGAAGTTTGTTTTTGCAATAGCAACTAGAAAATGAAGGGATGCCCACAGATTAAGGAATGGGTGAATAAGTTATAGCATATGAATGTGACAGAATACCTATGATGTAAGAAATGAGGAGGAGGAGGTGAGAGTTTCAGAGAAGTCTGGGAAGATGGGTATGAACTGATTCAGGTGAAGTGAGCAGAACCAGGAGAATAATTTATAAAACAAAAATACAACTTTCAAAACCACAGAAACTCTGATCAATGCAATGACCAATCACAATTCCAGGGTATAAGGAATGAAACACTGAAACTTTTTTTTTTTTTTGGACATAACCCACACATGTTGATAAGAGAGGTTTTATTTTCTTGCTCTCTCACTAAAAGGGGAAGAGTGGGAAAGGATGTGGGAGGAAGAGAAGGAATGCTTTCGCTGACTGAAAGTAAAATTTAATTAAAATATTAATGTATCACAATGTTTAGCCATTTCCCCAATCAATAGGCATCTACTTGGTTCATAATTCTTTGCTACTACAAAAAGTGCTGCTATAAATATCTTAGTATATATGGATCTTTCTTTTATCACTGAACTGACCTCTTTGGGTACACACCTAGCAATGTATTTCAAGGTCAAAAGGACAGACATGTTAGTCATTTTCTTAGCATAATTCCAAAATGGTTGGATCAATTCATGGTTCCAAAACAGTATATTAGTGTTTCTATCTTTTGCCCTCCCACATTAATGATTACAATCTTTGTCATCTTTGCCAATTTTCTGCAACCTAGAAGCTGTTTTTATTTGCATTAACTTAGTATTTGCGATGTGGAACATTCTTTCATATGGTTGTAAAGTCTGTAATTCTTCCTTTGAGAAGTTTCTTCTCTTAGACACTCAAACCTAAATTTAGTTTAAGTGCCCTTCTTTTTGTAAGATTCAGCACATGCATTCTCTTCTGCATGAAACCTTTCCTGATCCCTTCAAATCTTAGTGCCCTTCTCAAACTTTGTTGTTGTTTGGTTGTTTCAGTCAAGTCTGACTCTTTGTGACCCCATTTGGGGTTTTCTTGGCAAAGACATTGGAAAAGTTTGACATTTCTTTCTCCAGCTCATTTTACAGATGAGGAAATTGAAACAAACGGTCACACAGTTACTAAGTATATGAGGTCAGATTTCAAATCAAAAAGATGAATCTTCCTGACCAACATTCTATCTACTACGCTACGTGGCTGCGCTGCCCTAATAACTTTGTATTTAAATTACTTTGTATATTACAAAGTATTTATTAACTTTATATTTTTATATGTACTTATTATTTCTTTTATTAGAATATAAAGTCCTTGCAAGCAACGTGTATCCTCAGAACCTAACATGGTACCCAGCACACAGTAGGCCCTTACAGTAATAAATACTTGAAGGATTCATTGTTGGTGTCATTTGATTACTTACCCATTGGATAGTGACTTTTGGCTTTATGTTATATTCTCCTGTACAGATATCAGACTCCTGTCTGATACTAATGCAAAATTTTCCCCTCAATCACCTGCTTTTCTCTCTACCTGAGTTCTATTAATTTTGTTTGTGCAAAAATTTTCATTGGATCTTATGATCATGGTTGTAAAACTGGAAGGAATCTTAAGAAGCAAATGAGTACAAAGCTTTTACTTTACAGATGAGGAAAAGAGGATAAGTGATTTACCAGTGTCACATAGCTAGGAAGTGTCTGAGAAAGGATTTTAACCCGCGTTTTCTTGACTTCAAATCTGGTGTTCTATCTACTATGAATCGTCATGTAATCAAAATTACACCTTTTTATCTTTATCTTCTCTATCCCTTGTTTGCTTAAGAAAATCAGGGGGGACTCTAGCCACAGCTATGAAAGGTACCTTTTGGTATGATGTGTTAGTTTCCAATACAATGGACATTTGATCTTATGTTAATCTATTGACCTAAACCTAATTTGTGTCCAGTTGCTTTCCAGTTTTCCTAGAAGTTACTTTCTCAAATAATTTATAATTTCAGTGGGGCAGCTAGATAGTACAGTTGGCAGATCCTCAGGATCTAAATTCAAATCTGACCTCAGGCATTTACTAGCTGTGTGACCGTGGACAAGTCACTTAACCCTGATTGTTTCCCCTCAAAAAATTGCAATTTCAGGTTTTTCTCAAATAATTGAATATTATTTGATTCTTCCCTAAACATGTTGTTCTACTCATCTATTCTATTTCTAAATCAGAATCAAGTAGTTTTGTGATTTCTGATTTTTTTAATACAACTTCAGGTTTAAATGTTAATTCTCTTTCATTTCTCTTTGTTGAATGACTGAAGGATAAAGGATAATGGAACATGTTTAATTTGATTAAATCTTTTCCTAATTCTACATGGGATTACAAATTCAGAGCTGAACAGATCTCAAAGACCAGTTATTCTAATCCCTTAATTTTAAAGATGAGAAAACCGGGGCTCACACTGGTTAAGTGATTTGTTGAAGGTCACCACACAAAGAGTGGCAGAGATGGGATTTGAATTTAGAACCACTGACTTCATATAAAATGACATATTCATAATCCAAAGAGAGCTGTTAGTGCACATATGAAGTATTTATACATGCTACTTCTATAATTTTTAGCTCATAGGTTAGATCTCTTATGGCAAACTTCTTAGAGAGAATGGACAAGAGTTGTAGACTGTAGCCTGAATGGACAAGAATTCTGTAGAATAAACAGGCATGGAGTAATTGTGATCTACGCTGTTTAAACGGAGCTACTAAATTGATGAGATCACATCCATTTGCGTATTTAAGTACTTTTAAGTGATAACCTCATATGGAAAAGATAATTCTGATCTTGATAAGCAATTATACTACTGTTAGTGGTTTGAGACATTCATGCAGAGCTATTTATACTCTTTGGCTTCACTGTTCTTTCACTGGTTGCATATTTACAATATTATTTATTAGGGCTTAAAGGAATAGTGTTGGAATAAGGTTGTTTTGATTACTTATTTGTACACAACTTCACTCTGGAGTTTCTAGGGATTGAACATATAAATACAGTCTTATTAGTATATTGCTTTAAGAAATCAACTGAGACATTCCTGAAAAAATATGTGACTGAAGGAGAATTTGTTAATATCTCTTTGTATTTCCTTGAAATTCTATAATAGATTCTATAATAGATATTTGAGTTGACTTTCCAGAGGTTATATTCAGGCTGTAGTTTCTTAGGGGTTTCCACGGAATCTAATTTTATTTCCCTAAACTTTACAGAAACCATTAAACTTCTGATCTGAAAAGAACTAATCTGACATACTTATTTATAAACTAGAAGATTCTTTTACAAAGTTTGAAAGAAAATCAACTGTTTTCCATTTCATTAACAGAATTTCGGAAGAAACTGACTCAAAATGCACATATATGTGGGTATACATGCCCTTTAATAGAAAATATAGTAGTATAAGGGTCAAATTTAATGTGAATACAATTATCTCACCCATATCATTTAGCAAAAACTAAATCTTGAAGAACTTATCTATAAAGTTGGGTTTAAGAATGTGTCCTACAGGAAACTGGGAAACAAGGAGAGGTATTTATTAAACACCTACTATATGTAAGATAGTCTACTAAGTGCTAAGAATACAATGCTGGAAAATATCAGAGTTCCTGCCCTCAAGCAACTCAAAATAAATGCACCATTAAGTATAGAACAAAACAATTTTATGAGAGCATTAGTGAGCTTCATAAAGTGTTACAAGAAAATTGGAAAAGAAAAGGACTGGATTACTTCTACACAGAGTGATTAGCAAAGACTTCTTTGAGAAGGTGACATGTGAGGTGCTTCTTGAAGGAAGAGAAGGGATTTCAACAGGTAGCAGTATGAAAGAAATATATTCCAAGTTTAATAGATAGCTTTCATGAATGCATGTAAGTGGAAGAGTAAAGGAAAAGACCAGGTAACAGTTTCAACATGGTTAAAATATGGTTGGTTAAGGGGAATAGTATGAAATAAACAAAGATAAGTTGGAGTCAGATTATGAAGATTTAAAGTGCTGGACTAGGGAGTTTGCACTTTATCCAATAAGCAATAGGGAACAACATGATTAGATCTCTATTGTAAGAAATGAAAGGGATTTTCAGCATATTGATCATTTGTGCTGACACTTTCCTCTTTTTCTTTCTTTTTTTGAATCTTTAAAAAATTATTTATGTGTAAAAGCTCTCTGGAAGGGGGAGAAGGAAGGATAATAAGGAAAACTATAATGATATAAAAACAAAAGATACCAATAAAACTTTATTTAAAAATAAAAAAAGAAATGAAAGGGGATTCTATGAACATTTTATGTCAGTGTTAATAGCACTTTTGATTTTTAGATGTTGAAAGGAAATTACTTTTAAGTATTTTTCTATTGCATAGATAGAGACAATTTATAGAGATAAATGACTTAAACTGGTGGCTGATCAGTAACACTGCACCACAGTCTAAGAAATCATATGAATGACCCAACTTGACTATCATTGGACAATTTGTAACGCAGTCTGTAGAAAAGTTAATGCTACTAGGTCCTGATGGTATTGAAAAACTGGTCTTTTTTCCTAATGAAAAAAAATGCTATACTTTAAAATTTCTAGAGAAAGTTCATGCCACACTTGTTCCATAAGATCTTAAAATGATTATTTTACAAAATTACTAGACAACATTTTAAATGAAAAGTCAGAAGTAAACTTAGTGTCTTTAAAATAGACATAAATGATTTCCTTCCCCCTCTCCTCCCAGCTAAGTTTAACATCAAGAACAGAAAGACATCAATAATTCTAGTTTGCCAGAGGCATGGCTATTTCTTTATACTCACTGTCAAGTATCTAATTTAATTTAAAGGTATTAAACTCCATGCTGAGGTCAACAAGCCTTACTTACTCCAATATTACACTTCAACCAGTGCTCATTAATGTGTCTACTGAATGGATTAGCACATCTGAAGATATATGTACAAAGGAAAAGGGGACAATTTAATGATATCCAATTGTTCATTCGTAACAGGACACACGTTCAAAGCCTCAACTTATTATCATTAATGTGGAATTTATTAAATTCTAATAAAAAAATACCAATGCAGTAAGTCATTTTTTGTTGAAGGGTATTAGCTACCTATCATTTTTTTTATAGCTTTCTCTTCTAATGAAGAAAACAAATTCTTTTTCTGATATATCACACCAAAATACTTCATAGAATAATGGTATGTTAGATTTAAAGCAACAAAGAATGTTATATATCATGTATACCAGCTCTCTAATTTTACTAATTAGGAATACAAGGCTCAAAGTGGTTAAATGACTTGTCCAAGACCCAAAGCCAGGATCTGAACCAGGTCTTCCAATTTCAAATCTAGTGCCCCTTCTAATTAATCATACTGGCTAGGGTAGAAATATTTGATAATTGCTCCCACATATGCTTTTAAAAAATTTAAATGTCAAAATACCCGACATACTAGTGTACCTAGCAGTGAACATACTTTCCTAATCAAATATTACCAAATGACAATCCCTAGCTTTTGATACTTGTTTGTTGTTTAGCTGTTTCAGACTCTTCGTGATCCCATTTGGGGTTTTCTTGGCAAAGATACTGGAGAGGTCTGCCATTTATTTCCTCCAGCTCATTTTACAGATGAGAAAACTGAGGCAAAAAGGGTTAAGTGATTTGACCAGGCTCACACAGCAAGACACAACAGCAAGTGTCTGTGGTCAGATCTGAACTCAGGAAGATGAGTCTTCCTGACTTCGGCACTCTATCCACTGCACCACCTAGTTGCCCCTTGGTACTTGTTTATAACTTTCTAATTATAATCTAAATCTCAATTTTGCTGCCTTTCACTATTGCCTATCAAAGTTTGAAGCAAGAACAAATCAGAATATTGTCCTATTTCTTAGAAAATCTTGGATAAAGGTTCTCAGATTTTAAAAAATAAAACTGATAGATGGCATAAAGCACCACGCCTAGACTCAGGAAGATCTGAGCTCAAATATGGCCTCAGACACTTGCTGTGAGGTCTGGGAAAGTCACATAACTTCTATTTAATAGCACCTACCTCCAAGGCATGTGGTGAGGATCAAACAAGGTAACAGCTATAAAGTGCTCAGAATGGTGTTTGGCATATAGTAAACACAATTTAAATGTTGTCTTTTTTATTATTACTATTTTATTATATATAGTTTTAAATTTTATATACATGACATATTTTATACCTTACAGCAACTCAAAGATAGGTACTACAGGTATTATTATTATTACCACTTTTACAGTTAAGGAAATTGAAACTCTGAAACATTAAGTAGCCCAAGGTCACAATAGTAAATGCTGGAAATGGGATTTGAACTCAGATCTTGGTTCATGTCAAGTCCAGCACACTTACCTCTTTACCATGATACTAATGGTCTGGTAATTCTTTTATAACATTCCACTGAAATTGTTTAAGAGTTGTGTAAAGTGCCAGGAAAATTTTAATTTATGGTAGCACTTTTTTGTATGATAGACTTAGCCTCTGTTTAGTTTGATGTTGTTTATTCAGTAATAATTTTAAATACACAGAGAAAGGAAAAGATAAAAAAGAGAAATGCTAATTTGTAGTTAACTTATTAACATGCTTTCCTCTGGGTGAACTACCACTACTTTTACCAACATGACCTTTGTCAATAACAAAAATAAAAGGAACTGTGTACTTATCACAATATTTTAAGGTTGTTCTAAGGTTAATGAAATGACTGAATGCCTCTTCTTACTCTAAGAAACTTTATCTGGGAAAGAAGTGCATCTGCTCAAACTTTCTTGGTGAGCTTCTTAAAAGCAAATTATCCAAATCATTATAAAGAAACCTTTAATTCTAAGATGACAAATTTATTAATAATTTAACTGTTAAAATGACAGTTATAGTTTTATATGCTTATATAATACAAAAACAAAAAAAAAGGGAGCATTTGCCCCCAAGAAGCTTACATATTAAGGAAGAGTATTTTTGTCTAGGAAGTCAGAGCCACAGAATAAAATATAAACTACTATTTGGAATTTAAAGCCCCTTACAACCTTGCACATAATATCTCCCTGCTACTGAAGGTAATCTACTTGAGGGCAAGAACTGTTTTATTTTTGTCTTTTTATTCCCCACCAGACAGCATGTTATAATATGTGCTTACTGCTTGTAGACTGGGGAAAAAAGGTTGATTTTATAGCACTTTTAGCCAAATATTTACCTTTTTAAATTAGTACAGGTAACTAGAGGTATTATATATTTGTTTTTACATCGTAGTACTGGTCACAGCTATATTTTATTCGAAGCTTAGGTTCTGTTCAGGAATTCAACCACTAATTATATTTTTCTTACAGTCAACTCTAAACTGCTTTATAACACTCCACAGTGTCATTTCTAGTAATGCACTGCATTATAAATTGGCGAATTATATTAAACCCCCCCCACAAAACTAATGCTTTATGAATGTTAATACTTTATATATGAATATGTACAATATTCCCCTAAGTAGCACTCTGCTTTTACCAAGGTTTATTACTTAATCAAAAAGCACTTACTTTTTTGGTTAAAGAGTCATCAGAATCAGAAGGCATGCGTGTTGAGACATGAAACATTACTTCTACTGTAGAAGTAGCAAAATATGGAGCGGTCAATCCAGTGCTTTTGTTTTTTTGCAATCCTCCCATAAAACCACAGTGATTTGTTAGATTTACCTGTGAGAAAAAAACCAAACAAAAAAGTTTTAAAAATTCCATAATGTAAAAAACCCAAATCACAGACATTTTAAATTGCAAAAATGACATTTTTCAATTACTAAAAAATATCGTGATATAGTCAGAACTGTCGTATTTTATTTCTGAGCTGAAGACACTTAATTAGTAGAAATTAATTAGGAAAGAAAGCAACCACTGAGCAATGGTATCCTATGTTGGTCCAATAGGTGTTAATGATAAATTATAAAGGTTTGTGAGAGATCATGGCTAGGAAGTTAAAAAAAAAAAGGACTGGAAATAGCTTAAGGGTAAAAATTTATACAGTAATGCCAATCTGATTAAATGATCATAGGTGTGTGATATTTAATCAGTCCAAAATGATTCCTCAATTTGTGTTATTACTTAGTTCTTGATCGGAGTTGAGAAACAGTAATTTAATATTCTACAGTACTTTTTTCCTTCATGACAAATTCTAAATTAATTTGTGCACAAGTTTTAAATGAAGACTTAATTAACCACCTGATAAAATGAAGCTAAGCTTTCATTTCATAAATGTATAGACTGAATACTTTTCAAATATCAATAATACATTGTGAAGAGTTGCATGTAAAAGCCAATAGTTAATGTTGGATAATCTGTACATAATCTAATTTATTTGTGCTAGATTTTATATGATAAATATTTTATAACATTCAAAGAATATTTGTATACTTTATCACAAGTAATACAATAACACTAGGACATAGTTATAATTATCTCTGTTTAACAGACAAAGGGTGAGGCATAGAAAATTAATTGATTTGCCCAAGATCACACATGTGGTACAATTCCAGTTGTGACTGAACACACAAATACTTAAAATACCTACTATGTGCAAGTGTGAAAAAGCTAGGAAGAGACCCAACTCTACTGATACTCCAAACAATTGCTCTTTTGACTGCTGAGATTCAAAGCAGAAGTAACGGGATGATTGAAAGTGGTTTTAGTATTAGTCCCCAGAAGTTCCCCCAGGTTTTAGAGGCTTAATTCCCAGAAAAACTTTCTAGTAACATAAAGGAAAAAGGTATCATAACATGGAAGAAAAACATACGTTTTTTTCCTATAAGAAATCAAATAAGAATCTAAAGTATTTTATAAGAAGTTAAATTCAAAACTAACCTCCCAACCAAGACCAGCTACAAAATCCTCATATGCCTGACTTCCTCCAGTATTAGTGAGAATGGAATGCTTATCCTCCTGTCCCTCGGCCACATAAAATACAGCAATCTTGTGCGTCTCTCGGCTGTAGGAATAAAAGATCACATTATTTATTTTAAAAACTATTTATGCCTATACACTTTGTAAAGAATCAGTAGGTGCTAAGACTGACACAAAGATGAAGACTATCATTGCCTTCAAGGAGCTTGTAATTTAGTAGTTAAGAAAAGATATACTAGACTATCTAATTTATATACTTGACAAGAGGCTCTTGATCCTGACCAAGGCATTCCCTGAATGGATCAAATTGGCTTGATAAATCTGAAACAAACTACCCTGGCAGTATTATTTTACTATCAGGCCATCAAGCAAAGAGAGCCAATGGACAACAACTGTAGGAGCTCAATCAATTTAAATTGAGATGGATAATAAAGGGCAATTCTTTCCCTTCTTCACAACACTATTACCTAGAGAGGAAAAAAAAATCAGAGAAATAAAAGAACCCAAAGAAGTCATGATTATTAGTTTTAATGTTGGTAATTCATCATTAAAGAAATTGTTATTGCTATCTTTCTTTTTCAAATTTTAAATTCTTAATTTAAACAACAAAAGAAAAAGCATTTCCAATTAGTACTACTATGTTTGAAGGACTATATTTGAAACCATGAATCTCCATTGCATTTCACTTTTTAAAAAAAGTATATAAATAAATTCTGCACAATAATTTCAAAGCTGCCTTGGCTTGCTTGTGGAACTCTGAACTTCCTTTTGTACTCTATGAATTTTTAAAAAATGTTTAAATGCCTTTCTTTCTCTCTCTTTTTTGGCATCACCCCTGTAAACTCCTTCTTCTTCCATTAATAATTAAAAATATAACAAAACACCAACAAATAAGCACAATCAAGCAAAACGAATCCACGTTATTATGGCCACGTCCAAAAAACGTATGTCTCTTTCTGCACTTTCAGTCCACTGCCTCTCAATAAAGAGGTAGGTAATTTGTTTCTTATCATCTGTTATCTAGAGACAGGCTAATTATTGTTTTGATAAAGAGTTCTTAAATCTTTAACAGATGTTTTACTTTAAAATGATGTAGGTGTTGTCTATACAGGTCTTACTTCATTCTACGAGTTCATACTACCTATGATTTTCTGAAATCATCTTTCATTATTTCTTATGGCTTATTAATATTTCATTACATTCATTTTTACATACATACATTTATATCAGTCATTCCTCAACTGATGGAATCACCTTAGATTTCAGTTTCTGTAGTTACTTTTCCTTTTCATCCCCTTTCTGGGATAAAGAAATTTGTTTGGTTTGTAATTATTCTCTCCTCAGTAATAGGTTCTTCTCTCCTTATCCTCATCTGTTTTTATCTTTAATTTGGTGTATTTCTAGACCAAATTCTTGATGTGTCTGTGTATGTTGAACCTGTCCTTGTTTCAGACAAGATTAAGTTTCATCTTATGTCTGCTCCGCCCCTCCCAACTATTCCTCCATGTTTGTATACTCTTTATCTCAGACTCTAATTACAAGAAAGAACAACATTCTCCCCCCTTTTTTCTCCTTCCTGTTTTGGTGTATTCCTTTTATTTTCCTTTCTTTTTCTCTTTTTGAAAATCTCAGAGTTGAACCATACCACTTCCCACCCCTCTCATCTCCTCTGGTTTTGTTTTTAAACTCCCTCAATACTTTCTGAAGAAATTAAGGTCTGAAGGGAAACGATTCTTCTAATCCTACTAGAATGTTAGTATATCATCATCAGAGAGCTCCTTCTAGGTTTCTCTGGACTCTTGTGTTTGACTTTCAAAGTTACCACTCAGCTTTTTTTTTTTTTTAAATCAGAAATAATCTAAGTCCTCTATTCCACTGAATAGCCACTTTCTTTCCCTGTATATATTAAACTCAGTTTTGCTGGCCAAGCAATTTTGTCTTTTAGAGCATTGTATTCAAAGATTTCCTGTCATCAACGTAAGCTGCCCAAGTCAAGTGTGATCCTGATTGAGGTTTTGGGGGAGCCTTGAACTGCTTCTTTTTATATGCTTGAAGTATTTTTTTCCTTTGACTTAGGAGCTCTGAATTTTTGACTATGACATCTTCTAGGACTTTTTCTTTTAGGGTTTCTTCTAATTGGTAATTAGTAAATTCTTTGCATCTTCACTTTGCCCTCTGGTTCTAACAGATCTAGGCAGTTCTCATTTATGATTTCTTGAAATACAGAGTACAAGTTTTTTCTTTAAAAAACAAAAAAACAAGGCGGGGGAGGAGTCAAAATGACGGAGTAGAAAGACAGACCTGCTCTTAGGTCTAACCCCAAAGTCCAAAAACTACCTGTAAAAAATGACTCTAAACAAATTCTAGAGCAGCAGAAGCCACAAAACAATACAGTGAAAGACATTTCCAGCCCAAGGCAGTCTGGAAGGCCATCAGGAAAGGTGTATTGCACCAGGCTAGGGGTGGAGCGCAGGCCATGGAGCACAGTATAATCTTGGCCCCAGCTCAGCAGGGACATGACTAGAGCAGGCTGAATCCCATGTAGCAGCTGCAGTTCTGAGATTTCTCACGCCACAAACACCAAAGACAGTTTCAAATGTCAGTGAGAAAGCTCTTTCACCTGGATGAGAAAGGAGCAGGGTCCTACCCTAGCCTCCGGCCCAGGGCGGCAGAAGTCACTGAGACACAGGCTCCATTTTTGGAGCCCTTGGCCTAAAGACCCTGGGGGAATTGAGCCACTGATCTGGATCTCAGCCCTGAGTGGTGGTCCTGGGGTGAGGAAGAGAACTGGCTGGTGGAGCTGGTGGAGGCTCTGGAGAGGGAACCCTACTCATCCTGGGAAGAAAAGCTTGTGGTTGCTTCCAGACCAGAGCGCAGGCCAGGAGAGGTGTAAACTCTTCTCCCTTGATTGTGTCACCATGGAGGAACTGAGAACTTACATGTCCCTAAAGTATACCCTCCAGTTGACAAAGGACTCAAAAGTCAAGTAACTAGTTGGGAAAATGCCCAAAAAAGGGAAAAAAAATAAGTCTATAGAAGATTACTTTCTTGGTGAACAGGTATTTTCTTCCATCCTTTCAGATGAGGAAGAACAAAGCAGACCACTACAGGAAGACATCAAAGTCAAGGCTTCTTCATCCAAAACCTTCAAAATAAATTTGCAATGGTCTCAGGCCATGGAAGAGCTCAAAAAAGATTTGGAAATCAAGTAAGATAGATGGAGGAAAAACTGGGAAGAGAAATGAGAGTGATGAAGAAAAATCATGAAAAGCAAGTCAACAGCTTGTTAAAGGAGACCCAAAAAAATGCTGAAGAAACAACACTTTTAAAAATAGACTAACCCAAATGTCAAAACAGGTCCAAAAAGTCAATAAGGAGAATAATGCTTTAAAAAGTGGAATTAGGCAAATGGAAAAGGAGGTTTGAAAGTTCACGAAAGAAAATAGTTCTTTAAAAATTAAAATGGAGCAGATAGAAGCTAATGACTTTATGAGAAACCAAGAAATTACATAAGAAAACCAAAAGAATGAAAAAATAGAAGACAATGTGAAATATCTCACTGGAGAAACAACTGACCTGGAAAACAGATCCAGGAGAAATAATTCAAAAATTATGGAGTTATCTGAAAGCCATAATGAAAGAAAGAGCCTAGACACCATCTTTCATGAAATTATCAAGGAAAACTGCCCTGATATTCTAGAACCAGAGGACAAAATAAATATTGAAAGAATCCACCGATCACCTCCTGAAAGAGATCCAAAAAGAAAAACTCCTAGGAACATAGTAGCCAGATTCCAAAATTCCTAGGTCAAGGAGAAAATATTGCAAGCAGCCAGAAAGAAACAATTTGAGTGTTGTGGAAATCCAATCAGGATAACACAAGATCTAGCAGCTTCTACATTAAGAATATGATATTCCGGAAGTCAAAGGAACTAGGATTAAAACCAAGAATTACCTACCCAGCAAAACTGAGTATAATACTTCAGGGGAAAAAATGATCATTCAATGAAATAGAGGACTTTTAAGAATTCTTGATGAGAAGACCAGAGCTGAATAGAAAATTTGGCTTTCAAACACAAGAATCAAGAGAAGCATGAAAAGGTAAACATTAGAGAGAAATCACAAGGGACTTACTAAAGTTGAACTGTTTACATTCATTTCTACATGGAAAGATAATATTTGTAACTCTTGAGACTTTTCTCAGTATTTGGGTAGTTGGAGGGATTATATACATATAGACAAAGGGCACAGGGTAAGTTGAATAGGAAGGAATGATATCTAAAAAAATAAAATTAAGGGGTAAGAGAATAATACATTGGGAGGAAAAAGGAAGAAATGGAATGGGGCAAATTATCTCTCATAGAAGAGAAGTTTTTTCAATGGAGAGGAAAAGGGGGGAGATGAAAGGGAAAACATGAAACTTACTCTCATCACATTTGGCTTGAGGGAATAACATGCACACTCAATTTGGTATGAAAATCCATCTTACACCACAGAAAAGTAGAGGAGAAGGAGAGTAGTAGGGTGGGAGGATGATAGAAGGGAGGACAAATGGAAGGAGGGAATAATTAGAAGTAAACACTTCTGTGGAGGGACAAGGTCAAAAGAGAGAATAGAATAAATGAGGGACAAGATAGGATGGAGGGAAATATAGTCTTTCACAACATGACTATTATGGAAGTCTTTAGCAAAACTACACATAACATAGCCTATATTGAATTGCTTGCCTTCTCAGTGAGGATAGGTGGGGAGGGAGGAAGGAAGGGAGAGATGTTGGAACTCAGTTTTAGGAACAAGGGAGGGGTGTGATAGAAGGGAGGGCAGATTGGGGGAAGGGGTAATCAGAATGCATGGTGTCTTGGGGTGGGTGGAGGGGAGAGATGGGGAGAAAATTTGGAACTCAAAATCTTGTGGAAATGAATGCTGAAAACTTAAGTAAATAACTTTTAAAAAACTGCAAAAAACAATAAAAAGTTTCACTGAGTCTATTGTTTTAAAACCTTTTTCTTCTTTAATTTCCAGGTAGATTAAAAAACAAAAGTTAGGTATGTTACTTATCTTCCTGAATATTTTTTATTTTGTTCTATTATTTCTTGATGTTATATGTAGCCACTGAGTTCTGGTTTAATTGGTTTTATTTAAGGGAGTTTATTTCTTGGGTAAGAATTACAACTTTATGTTCTATGCCATTTCTCATTCCTTAAGTTTTGTCCTGTAGACTTATTTTTAGTTTTTTATCCCTTTAAAATTTCTTTTAAGTATTTATGTAGTCCTTATGGAAAATTCATTGTTCCCTTTGAATCTTTGCTTACAGTTGTTATTCTCTCCTTGGCTGTGTTTTTTATAATGATCTCTTGACCTACTATAATTTTTGATATTGGTCTGTGACATCTTTTTTTACTTATTCCTCTAGCTTTAGTTATGGATTGGTGCCTTGTGCCAGGGCCAAGCTGCAATCCCTGCTATAATTTTGGGTGTGGTGGTCAATCCCGCTTGGTTGAAACTTGGATTTCCTGGGTTCCTTTGCTGATCTCCACCTCCTAGGATTAGTCCTATATGAATCTTTTAAATTCAGAGTGCTCTATTTTATGGACCTTCTATAGGGTCTCAACCAGAGTACTAAGGAACTTGTAGAGTTCCCTGGGCTGTTCCACTCTAAAAGGTACTATTTTGTACTAGTTTTGCTGCTTCTCTACCCTGATGATTTCTGAGCACCCCTGAGACCTTCTTGGGGTGGGTGGGTGGCTTCATTCTCCCTACCTCTGGACATGTTTGCAGACTATATATACCGCTAGCTGTCTCCGTTTATGGTTGGAGATTATGGGCTTACAATTGACTTTTTGTGCAATTTTGGTTAAGTAGTGAATGGATTTCTTGATCATTTAGTCTAGCGTGAATTTCAGGCTTTTGGTAGAATGGGTATGTGAGAAGGAGTATGTTGGCCTCCATTTAGGCAACCATCTTAGCTGGAAGTCTATTGCTACCATTATTAATGTTGAGCTTCCTTTTAAAAAATTTATTAAGAAGTGAAACTACTTTGGAAGTCAGGCAAAAAATTTCAGTTTTTCCTAGATTTAATTAGACCAGCTTAATCTAAACATGAAAAGCAAAAGAATGAAAGAAACTGAGTTACAAAGGACATCAACAACCATCTGGTCTAATCCATACTTGAAAGAAATTCCTACTATAACACAACCTGACAAGGAATCAATCTTGCCTGTTTGGAGACCTCCAAGGAAGAGAAGTCCACTACCTCTTGAAACAATTTTTTGGGCATCTCTAATTGCTAGGAAGGTTTTCTTGACATCAAGCTTAAATTGGATTCTTTGCAACTCTCACCTACTGCTCCTTGTTCTACATTCTGGGGCAAACAGAACAAGTCTAACATTTTCCCCACAAGACAACCTTTCAAATACTTGAAGTCAGAATTATTCCACACCACATTCTTCTCCCACCTTGCAAATCTTCTATTTTCCAAGTTCACACATCCACAGTTCCTTCAAACATTTTTTGTCCAACAGGCTCAAGGCTCTTCACCATTCAATAGCACTCTTTAGGACATTCTGCAGTTTATCAATGTCCTTCTTAAGCTGTGATGCCCAGAAGAGAACACATTTTTCCATCTGAGGTCTGACAACATCAGAATAATAGGACTATCATATCCTCATTCCTGGAAGCAATGTCTCTCTAACTACAGCCCAAGGTTGAATGGACTCTTTTAGCTCTTATATCACACTACTGACTCATACTTGGCTTGAAGTCCTCAAAAAGCCCCAGAACTTTTTCTGAATAATTACTATATTAACATGGTTCCCTCCTCTTATACTGGTGAAGCTGGCTGTTTTGTACTCAAGTGTTAGACTTTACATTTATTTCTACTGAATATAATTTTATTGAATTAATCCTAATACTCTAACTAGTCTGTTAAGAGTCTTTTGGATTCTGACTATGTTACCTATCATATCTAATCATGGTCTATAAAATGTAGAACAATGACATTGTAGATAATAATCTATTCCATCCCTATTTTAGAGTTAACAAAACTAAGTCCCAGGAGTTCAAATGATTTTCCATGAATACAAAACTATTAAGTGACAGATGCAAAACTGGATCATAAGATAACAGATCACAGGTTTAGGGGTAAAAAAGAATTTAGAGGCCATTGAGTCAAATCCCCTTATTTTACAGATAAGGTTAAGGGATTAAATGATTTATGGGTAGGGTTTGAGGTGAGATATGAACCTAGATATTCCTGATTATAAGCCCATTACTGTATCCACTATGCTACCTACAGAGATTCAAGTCTTCTGAATGAAGTCAAGTGATCTTCTCATTTAACTATACTGATTCTATGTAAATTACATCCTAGAAAAAAAGTTGAAACTTTTTTAAGGTCATACAATCACAGACTTAGAAGTTGAAGGAACTTAGAGGTCATTGTATCCAACCCTAAGGAAACTGAGGCACAGAGTTAAATAACTTGTCCAGAAACTGAATCCAGGTCTCCTTGATTCCCACTCCAGAGCTCCATTTACTACATTATGCTTATTCTTTAACCTACTTAGTACTGAGAGATCACAATTAATCTGTTTTAAAGTTTTTATTTTTTATATCAACTTGACAACCAACACTTCCATATGCAAAGAACAAAAAGGACTGAATATCCATGCCATACAGCTTGGGTTTTTGAAGTATAATAATAAATTCATCATGTTAGTTTCAAAGTTGTCCTGCTAGTCAGTGTCTCCATTTAAACTATTTCCTGTTCTCTGTGCATTTTAAAAAATGTTTTCCTTATATTCTTTTTGGAGCATCATTATTACAAGTTCTCCTCTTCCTCATCAATTCTACTTATCTCTCCTAACACAAATTCTTTATAAAACTCTCCATTTTAACAAATAAGCATACTCAAGAAAAACAGATTCCATGATGGCCATGTGTCTCATTCTACACCTTTAATTTATCATCTCTCTGTAAGGAAGTTAGAAGCATATTTCATCATTGGTCCTCTGGAATTTTAGTGTGGCACCTGAACTGATCAAAGATTTTTTAAGTCTTCAAAGTTTTTTTTTTTTTTTTTAACAAGCCTGTATAAAGTGTTTTCCTAGTTCTGCTCACTTAAGTCTATGTTTGTTCATATAAGTACTACCAGGTCTTTCAAAATAGGTTCCTTTAATCATTTCTTATAGCACAATATTCTATTACTTTTATACATCATTCCCCAATTAATTAGTGTCCCATAATGTCTAGTATTTAGCTACAATGAATAATTCTGTACAAATGGGGCCATTTCCTTCCTTCTTTCATCTCTGGGCTATATGACTAGCAGTGGTATCATTGGTTCAAAGACTACACACAGTTTAGTAACTTTTTGTAGACAGTCGCAAATTGATTTCCAGGATGGTTTCATCAATTCATGACTCCTTTAACAATGTATTACAGCACTTATCTTCGTAGAACTCTCCAACAACTGCCTTCCTTTTTTTTTTTTGTCACAGAGCTAATCTGAATGGTGTAAGGTAGAATCTCAAAGCTGTTTTAATTTACATTTTGCTTATTATTTATGATTTGGAGTATTTTTTCATATATTTATAAATCAATCAACCAATATTTATTAAGTGCCTACTACGTACCATGCAGAACAACAGTTACTTGCAATGAGTTTATAGTCTAACAAGGAAAGAAAGTACACATATAAATATACAAAGCATAAATATGTACAAAGTAGTTAAATACAAGAAAATTTAAGAGGTAGGGTACTAGTACTTATGGGGATCTTGGAAAGGTAAAAGATGATGCCTGAACTGCACCTTAAAAGAAGAGGGAAGCTTTATGAGACTGAAGTAAGGATAGAATGCATTTAGGCATGTGGGATGGTTAGCGCAAAGAGACAAGAATGGAATATCATGTGAAACATAGAGGTCATTTTGGTTATATGACAGAGAGGGGGACTAATATCTAGTGAAGTTGGAAAGGTTGCTGCCATTCATTTGTACAGTCGTGTCTGGCTCTTTCACAACTCCAATGACCACAGAAAACCAGGTCCTTCTCTCCTCCATTATTTCCTGAAGTTGGTTGGAAAGATACATGGGGCAAAGTTGGAAAGCTTTTAAAAGCTAAACTCAGAAGTTTTATAATTAATTCTAGAATCAACAGGGCACCATTGGAATTTACTCATTATTGAAGAAACATCATATCTGTGCTTAAGAAAAATTACTTTGACAATACTGTACAGGATGGATGGGAGTGGTAACAGATTTGAGATAGGAAGACCAATAAAGAGGCTGTTCTAGTAATGAAGTTAGGAAGCAATAACGGCCTAAAGTAAGGTTATTTATGTGACTAGAGAAGCATTTGGATGAGAGAAATATTGTGGAGACAAAAAGTGAGATTTTGCAACTGATTGTTGTGACTTAGGACAACTGTGAGGTGAAGAAGAGTGAGGCGATCAATATGATGCTAAAGTTAATGAACCTGGGAATTGGAAAAACAGTGGGGGGAATTTTTAAGCAGTGTGAGTTTGGAAGGGAAAGAGAGAGGGTCCAGTTTTGGACATCTTGACTTTGAGATATGTTCAGGACATCCAATTGGAAATGTCCAACAGGCAATTGGTATTACAGGATTGAAGTTCAAGGGAAAGAATGAGGTTAGATACAAACATCTAGTAGTCATTGGCATACAGATAACAATTAAACCCACTGGAGCTGATAAGCTTAATAATATTATTAATATTAATACCATTAGGAGTTAGCATTTATATAGCACTTTTAAAAGTTTGTAAAGCACTTAAGAAATATCCTCTTATTTTATCCTGGTAAGTGACACTATTATTGTCCCCATTTCACAGATGAATAAACAGGAGCAAACAGAGATTAAGTGACTGTGTGACTTAGTTACACAGCTACATATCTGAAGTCAGATATGAACTCAGATTTTCCTGATTCCATGTGAAGCCTGCTATGCTCCATGCTACCTAGATATCCATGGTCATTGAGAATATAGAGAAAAAATGTGGGGAACTTAGGACAGAGACTTGGGGGACACCTATGACTGGGGGCCATTATAAGCACAATAAGCCTGTAAGAATACTGAGAAGGAATGGTTAGATAGGTAGAAAGAGAATCAGGAAATAAAAGAATCATAGAAATCCAAAAAGGAAAATTTCTAGGGGAATAGAATGGTCAATGGTGTGAATGAGGCTGATAGGTTGCTAGGGAGGAGAGCTGACAAGAAGATTTGGCACTTAGAAGACTATTGGCAACTCTGGATAAGGTAAAACAGCAAAAGGTTGAGGAGTGAAAGAAGAAGCAGCTTTTTCAGTGAGTAGGTAGGAGGGAGACAGGGACTATAGCCTGATGAGGCAGAGTCCAGAGAAGTTTTTTTTTTAAAGACAGGGACTCATCAAGCAATGCTGAAGCCATTGACGGTTTACCTTGGTGTTGAAGTCAATCCCTCCCTAACTCAAGTTACAACTGAAGAAGAGGTTTTGAATGCCATTGGGCTCCTTTTGTGTGGCAAAGCACCTGGTACTGATTCTATTCCAGCTGAGATTTACAAGGTAGGGCATCCATACAAAAGCTGAGATTTTCCTGGATTATATGGCAAGATGAGATTATCCCCCAGGAGTTCAAGGATGCCTCCACTGTACAGCTCTATAAAGAAAGGAAAATCATCCTGTCACAATCACAGGGAGGTTTCTTTCTTAGTCGTTGCTGGAAAAATTCTTCCAGAGTTGGCTGATCCTTGACTTGAAAGCTGGTCATCTACCTGAGAGTCAGCATGGTTTCAGAAAGGGCAGAGGAACGGTCGATATGGCATTCACTGTCTATGACAACTCCATGAGAAATACCAGGAGCAGAACAGAGGTCTGTACACAACATCTGTAGATATGACCAAAATCTTTTATACTGTTGGTCATGAGGACTTATGGAAAATTATGTCAAAATTGGATTGCCCAGAGAAGTTCATCAGCACTGTACATCAATTTCATGATGACATGCTTGCTTTCGTGCTTTCCCAGTAACGAATGGAATGCAACAAAGCTGTGTACTTGCTCCCATACTTTTTAGCATGGTATTTTCAGCCATGTTGTTAAATGCCTTGAGGATGAATGCAGCATCAAGGTCAGCTACCTCACTGATGATAAATTCAATTTGAAAGGCTGCAAGCAAAGACTAAAGTGTTGGTGCATGACATTTTGTTTGCAAATGATTGTGCACTCAATGCAGCCTCTGAAGCTGAGATGCAACAAAGTGTGGATTGATTCTTTGCTACTTGTGCTAATACTGAACTAATAATCAACACTAAGGAAACACAGGTGCTCATCAGCCAACATTACCCCATCCATATATGGAACTATATGTGGAGCAATGGAGAAGTTCCAAATACTATGGATAAGTTGACTTACTGTTGCAGTATACTTTCCAGGGATATACGTATTGATAATAAAGTTGACAAATGGACTTCCAGAGCTAGCTCAGTGGTTGGGAGAATCCAAAGGAAAGTGTGACAGAAAAGAAGTAGACTATTAAACTGAAGGTCTACAGAGACACTGTGCCCACCTCATTATTGTATGCCTGTGAAACCTGGATAGAATACCAGTACCATGCCAAGAAACTGAATCACTTCCATTTGAACTGTCTTAGGAGATCCTGAAGATCACCAGACACTGAGGTCCTTTCTTGAACTAAACTGCCAGGCATCCAAATTCTACTACAAGAATGCAACTATGATGACCTGGGCACGTTGTTCAAATGCCAAATGTACACTTGTCAAAATGAGACCAGGCAAATGTTCACATGGTGGGAAGAGGAAGCAATACAAGGATCCTCTCAAGGTCTCTTTTTAAGAACTTTGGAATTGATTGTGTGACATGGGAAGTACCCAGTATGGTATGCTCACATCAGAGAAGGTGCTGTGCTGTGCTCTATGAGCAAAACAGAATTGAAGTAGTTCGGAAGAAATGCAAGATGAGCAAATTAGAGAATCCACACCAAATGTTCAAATATTTTTGCCTGACCTGTGGCACCCCAAGCTCATATTGATCTGATCAGCCACAGTCAGACATACTGTATCAAGTTACATACTGTAACGACTCTAACACAGTGATAACATTTTGGTCTTCTTTGAGAATGAAGGACAACAATCAATTATATATTTGAATCTGTCTTCTACCTTTATTAGAGAAACCTGTTGCAAAGATTACCCCCCTCCTTCCCCCTTAACTACTAATTCTTACTGTAATGATTTTGTGTTACTTCCTTTTTTCTTTTGGTAGGAAGATTTGGAATTTATTAGGGTCACAGACACCCTTTTCATATAACTTGTCTTCCCAATATACAGTCGCTGGTCCCACACCCTTTATCTGAATCTTTCTTTACCTGGCCATAGTGCTGCTTAGGTCAAGAAATGAGTTCAGTGTCCTGGGATGCTGTGGGAGTTACATGAATAGACCTCCAATGACCTCCAGAATGGTCCCTGTGATGTATCCACTGTCATCTGATGCCAGGAATGCCACCACATCTGCCACATCCTCAGGAATCCCCAGATAGCCCACCCAAATTTGTGGAGTTATCTGGTCCAATTCTTTCTATGGTACTTTCTTCTATGGTACATGTCATCCAAGTTCCTGGGACACACTACAGGTTATTTCTTCCACTCCAGCTCTGGATGTTGCATAGTTTGCCTGTCCCAGGTTCCCCACCTTTACATGATGCTGCTGATGTTGATGATGGAGCCACCATAGTCACTGGATACCAGGTGTCTAACTGTAGCCTGAGAGACCAAAAAGGTGCCCTTGAGATTGACAGAAATGACTTCATTCCAGTAATCCTCAGGTATTCAGAACAAAAACTCATCTCGGGTAAACCTAGCATGAGAGACCACCATTGATGGTAGACGAGAGAAACAGGCATGGATTTGCTCTATCAGCCCCTGCATTGCCCTGGCTTTGGTCACATCAACCTGGAAAGCAGCATAATACCTTAAGCCAGCCCCAGCTTCACTCCCCATCCCCTCTAGAAGTCGTACAATCTTCTCAGCAGCTGCCCCATCCTGGTCACTTGCAGCCCCTTCCCTGGTCAGGTGCAGGCTGACTGCCCAACTGATGGCAACTGCCTGCACCTGTGACCAGAGCGAATGCTCAATGCGGTTGAAGCTGGACCACCATGGTAAAATGGTACCTGTTAATTTTATGGAATCAACATCTTCCATTTTCTCTTATATGAAACAATGCACCAAAACATTTGAAATAAAGTCAAAACAGTTCTTATAAGAAATCTGTGTTTGTAAAAATGTATCTTAACAAATATCCCTAACAAAATGGGAAAAGGATTAGTGAACATTAGAAAATAAATTAACAATTCTAAAACAAATATACCCCCCTCCACCATGAAAGTATAAAAGGCTATAAAACTGATAAAAAAAAAGAACTAAAAATATTTTTAAAAAAAGTCTAATAACATTGATTAGAGAGTCACTCTGATACATAGTAGACAGAACACTATATTTGGAGACAGAAAGATTTGAGTTCAAATTTTGCCTCCTAGCTGGTGATTCTAAAAAAGTCATTCATCCAAAACTTCCTCTATAAAATGGGGATAATAACAGCACCTATCTCTTAAGGCTGTTGCATGGATTAAATAAGTTTCCTCTGTAAAATAGGGACAATAATACAATGTTTCTCATGGAGTTCAGAGGATCAAATGAGCTAATCAAGGTAAAGCACTCTGTAAATGTTAAAAACACTATATAAATGTTAGGTATTAGCTATTCAAGTCCCACCTACAGTACGTATTGTCTGTGTGATCCTGGATAAGTAACTCAATCCAGTCTCTCATGCTTGCAACACAGGATTCATCTACTCCTCACTATCCCTCACTCTTTTCTCATCTAATCTTTTATCCTTTGACACTGCCACCACTCTGATACAGATGCTCATCTCCTCACACCTGGACCACTACAATAATGTGAGGGTGGGTCTGCCTGTCTTAAGTCTCTCCTTACTCCAATCCATCCTCTATTCAGCCACTAATGTGATTTTCCTAAAATAGGTCTGACCATGTCATTATCAATAAAATTCAACCAGCTCTCAGCTCCCCACAGTCTTCAAGATCAAATACAAAATCCCCTGTTTGACCTTCAAAGCTCTTTATAACCAAGCCCTCTTCTACCTTTCCATTCTTTTTACACATTAATCTCTGACATGTACTCTCTAATCTTGCGACACTGGCCACTTGGCTATTCCATGAAGAAGACACTCCATCTCTCGGGTCCAGAAATTTTCTCTCACTGTCCCTCATGCATAGAACACCCCTTCTCTTCTGCTTTGACTACTGACCATCCTGGCGTCCTTTTAGTCCCAACTAAAATCCCATCTTTTACAGGAAATCTTTCCCAATACTTCTTAATTCTTGTGCATTCCCTTTATTATTTCCTATATCTCCTGTAGATACTTTGTTTCGTGTATAGTTGTTTGCATCTTTCCTCCCCCATCAGATTGTGAGACACTTAATGAATATTTACTGACAACCTCTTGTGTCTCAGGTAACTTTCAAGGAATACTGGTTGAAAAGCAAGTGTAATTTATATTGGTGGAGGGAATTCCTACCCTAGGAGTTCCCTACCTTAGACATTCCTATTCCAATGAAATCAAAACTCCAGTTTTTAAAAAAAATTTAAAAAAAGCATTAGTAAGGTTAATCAAGAAAAAGGGAAGAAAAATAACATTAACAAAATAAGAAAAGAACAAGGATTCACAACAGAGAGTAAATAAAAAAAGAAGTGGTTGGGTTATGGTCTCTGAGGACCCTTTTGGTCTACGTTCCTTTAATCCTATTACCTTTAAATATTAGAATACACATCAAATCTGAGAATTCAAAGGAAATTAATATGTACATAAAATAAAATATCCAAACTAAAAAGACAGCTTTTTAAAAATTTTATTTTAGATTTAAATAATAAAATTTAAATACATAATAGAAAAAAAGAAACATATAAAATTAAATACTGAAATGCAAAATGAGAAAAAAAGGGTATGTCATGTGCACAGCAGGAAAGAGATCTTAAAGGACCCAATTTGAGAAAAAGAAATCAAGCAAACAATGAATTGACTGCTCTAGGGAAAAAAATTCCAGCAAAAATGGAATTACATGTGAATTTTGTTAAAATACTTCAAATAATTAATACCTATTTTACAAAATGTCTTAAAAAATGGAGACAGAGGGCATTCTACAAGGCTGACTGGAGTGCTGATATCTAAATAAGGAACAGAAATAGTACAGAAAAGACAATTATAAATTTTGCTAATCAATTTTGATGTAAAAATTTGAAACATAATTCTTACAAAACATGTCCCTATTCTCTCAACTATGAACCTTGCTTCATATTTCACTGGAAAAATTGATGACATTCACAAAGATCCTCATCTCTTATCACTGAGATGACTTCACATAAAAAGATGATCTTTTGCCAAGGCAAACTCTCATCCACATGCACAAGGAATCCCATGCCATCCTGTCTTCTCCAGCAAATTTTCCCTTTTATCTTCTCTATTCTCTCACTGTCTACTGGCTGCTTTCCTACTTCCTACAAACATGGTGATATCTCCCCCATCCTCAAAAAACCCTCACTTGATCCACCAATCCTAGTTAGGAATCATCCTATATCTCTCCCCCTCTTTGTGGCTAAACTTCTTGAGAAGGCCATCTAAAATTGGTGCCTCCACAATTCTGACCTAATCATTTAACCAAAACTGTTCTCTCCAAGGTCACTAAAAATTTCTTAGCAGCCAAATCACAATCCTTTTCTCAATCTCAAAGGATGCTTAACCTCTCTGCAACTTTTGATACTACTGAGCACCCTTCCTTGATACTATTTCTCTCTAGATTTTCATATGATTGCTTTCTCCTGCTTTTCTCTTATCTATCTGCCTCCTCCTCTGTTGTGTTCTTTGCTAGATTTTTATTTGGGTCATTCCCACTAATAATAGTGGCTCTCAAAGTTCTGTCTTGGGTCCTTGTCTCTTTTATAATGGATTTTCTCTCTACCGTACTTAGTGATTTCATCAGCTTCAAGTTTCAATCATCTCCTCTACACAGATGACACTCAGGTCTACTTTTTGGCACTAACCTCTCTCCCAACCTCTAGACTACTAGTAAGGCATCTTGAATTGGGTGTGTCTCATAGACAGCTTAAAAACAACATGTCCCAAACTGAGCTGATTTTTTTTTCTTTAGAATTTGATTTTTCTCCAGTTACATGTAAAAACAATTTTTAACATTCATTTTTAGAACTTTAAGTTCCCAGTTCTCTTCCTTCCTTCCCTCTCCATTCCCCTCATTGAGAAGGCAAGCAATTCAATTAAGGTTATACATGTGTAGTCATGAAAAACATTTCCATAATAGTCATATTGTAAAAGAAAACATAAACAATGAAAAAAACCTCAACAAAACCACCTCAAGAAAAATAAAGTAAAAAAGTATGTTTCAATCTGTATTCAGACACCATCAACTCTTTCTCTGGGGATAGACAGCATTTTTCATCATAAGTCCTTCAAAGTTGTTTTGGATCATACTTGTACTGCTGAGAAAAGCTAGATCATTCACAGCTGATTATCTTATAATCCATTTTACAGTTGATTACATGTATAATACTTACTATTGCATATGTTTTTATATTGTGTATTTCAGGCCTTTAGTTGGCATGTTTACTGTAAATACTGTTTTGCAGTATATTTCTTTTCATTTTTGAGATTTCACTATCTCTTGAGCACTTGTATTTCATGCACTTAATGTTAATAAATAGAGGAAGAAATTAAATACTATGAAGAAATATTATTGATCAATCAAGAATTATCTAAGAGGTCTATTCACTCAATGGACGTAACCTCCCTCAAAGTGAGTACGTCAAAAGGCCTAGACTGAAAAGGTCAAGGTCTCCCATTGCAACCTGGACCATCTTCAGTAATCCAGATGAATATCTGGTCACTGGATCCAGATGACTCGGGAGGATAAAGTGAGGCCAGGGACCTTGCATACCCCTCCGTCACTCAAAACAAGTCAAGTGCAAGTCAAGTCATGTCTCTGACGTCATGGTCTTCGAAAACAAAGGACGAAACACAACATCATCTTACAATATTACTGTTACTTTGTATACAATACACTTCACTTGGCATCAGCTCATGCAGTTCCCTCTAGGTTTTTCCTAGAACAACTCACTCATCATTTCTCATAGCACAATAGTATTCCATCACAATCACATACCAGAACCTGTTCAGCCATTCTCCAATTGATGGGCATCTCCTCAATTTCCAATTCTTTGTCCCCCAAAAAGTGCTGTTATAAACATTTTTGTACAATATGTCCTTTTCCTTTTTATTTTATTTTTTATCTCTTTTAGGTTGCAGACCTAGTAGTGGTGTTGCTAAGTCAAAGGGTATACATGGCTTTATACCCCTTTGGGCATATGAACCGATTATCTTTCCCCTCAAATCTTTTTATCTTCCTCACTTGCCCATTACTGTTAACAATATCACCCTTCTCTCAGTCATCCAAGCTCACAATCTAGGTATCCTCCTTGAATGCTCATTTTCTCTTATTCTCCAATATCTAATCAGTTGCTAAGTCTTTTGCTTTTACCTTACTATATGTCCTCTTATATTCGCTGACACTATAACCACTCTGGAAACAGGTCCTTATCACCTCATGCTTGGATTGCTTGCAGTATCCTGCTGGTTAATTTCTGTATCTCAAAGCTCTCTCCCTTCCAATCACTCAGCTGTCAAACTGATCTTCCTAAAGTACAGATCTGACCACATCAGCTCCCTCCCAAAATAAACTCAAAAAAGGAAGATGGAGACTGAATTAATTCAACTTTCCAAACTGGAAATAACCTCCATAGCATTCTTGAAAGCTGGTCAACAACTCAGCTTTCCTGAAACATTTCTTGTGATATAAGAACTCACTAGCATAAATTACATTTTTAGGAAGCTCTGTTAAAAATTTTTTCCTTGAAATCTACCTTTCTCTAACTTCTACCTCACTGATCCAAGGTGTGTTCTTTATGATTGATCAGAATAAGTCTAATCTCTCTTCAACATAACAGCTCTCCAAAAACCTCAAATATTTTGTTCCTTTCTTTCTTCATTAGTCCTCTTTTTCCTTAGTTAAATCTCCAGTAGCTTTACATAGGGATAAAATTAAGGGAAAGATCTCTTAACCTCTCTTTTTTAAGCACAGAGAAAATGAGCATATTGTTAAATAGGGGTGTGGTAATCAAGCTGAAGAGATAAAAGACGCTAGAGGCAGAGAAAATTAGTTCAAGAGAAGGAGAAGCTGGTGATGGATAAGGCAAGAGATTGTAAGGTAGAGATGGGAGGAAAGATGCAGATGGCCTCAACTGAGGAGATAAGGTTATCTTTGAGAGTGAGGATTTTATTACAAGGAAAAAGTACAGAACAGCAATTGTAGAAAACTGGATATTTATGCCATAGGAACACACAGCATGTTGCCTGTTAGCCTTGCAAAATATACTGTGTTTAGAAAGCAAAGTAAATGAAAAAAGCAAAGGCCCAACTGAAGTTAGGCTACTGGTTTCATAGATTTTTCTAGTAACTCTTATTAGCCTGGGAGAAGAGATAGATGATAACAGGGGAGAATATTAAGGTATGGTGACTAGAATACAGGGTATAGAAAAAGTGTACTGGCAAGGGCATCTCTGAAATAGAAGACCACAGGGTTCTGGCCAGAAAGGAACAGCAAAGAGATGATGAGGGCAAAGACCAAATTTAATTGTGTGGAAACACATTAAATTACCCATACCCCTTCCTTGTTCCTTCTTCTGAAACACTAATATATCCATGTCCTGGTATCACTTTCTTCAAATGGTCTTCCTTTTAAGAAGGAAAAACAAGTCCAAAGAAAAACTTGGATTCCTTAAAACTAAGATTAGATAGAGGGAATTATAGGATCATAGGTAAAGATTTGAGCTTTAGAAGTCTTTGAGACATTTTACAGATAAGGAAAAGTTATTAGACAGTTTAAATGGTATTTCCAAGGCCACAAGACTAGTAAGTATCTGAGATAGGAATTACATCTCAGAATCACTGTCATGCTAAAATGAGACATCACAGCAAACTTTCAGTAGAGATTTCTAAGCTGAATAAACTATGATTTTGAGTAACACTGCTTTTAGTTTTCTAATTTGGATATAACATTTAAATAGATACAGAAAAAATGGACTATAGCTGTTCACAAATGACGATTTTCAGCACTTACCACTGTCTTGAGTCCAAGTTTCTAAGTTCTCTAAGTAGCTTTTCATTTTTCTTCAGGAGATGAAAGCTTCTCCTAAGGAAGGAATGGATAAATATTTTCATCACCTTTATAAATGAATGACATGACAGTCCTGGAACATATTTTCTACTCTCCTTATGGAATGCTTACATTTCTCTTGTGTTTTCCTATTTCTAATACAAAGGCGAACAGATCCTAAAAAACACTTTAAAGAATATTAACTATTATGTCTACCTAAGGACCTGATATTTTCCCATCAGAAGATTATATCTACTGATCTCTTCAATTTTACTCTTGTAGACTACGGTCTTATTTCAAAAGGAAGAATCAGGACTAGATGTGGATTTCATCTACAATACAAAAATAAGTCAGAAGGTTTTAGAAATAAATTATTTACAAGGCCCAAACCATCTGTCAAAAATAATGATAATTCAGAAGGAGTTTGGATACTCCACAAGTCAAATGGTACTTATTAGATAACATCATTTGCCTATAAGGTAATAATTAAGAATAGTGCATTTGGAGTAAGTGAAATGATCAACATTCCTGTTCTGGGCTTTGTGGCTAGGGCAAGCTACTCAGTCTTTTGAACCCTCTGTTAATTTGGGCAACATCTAAATGGCCTAATAGTAACAGGGGATGTTTCTATAATGCTTTTTTTGCAAAGTGCTTTTTTATCTTGTTTTATTTATGCTACTTCACAGCACTGTCATGATCATTAAATGAATTAATGTACAAAGCATTTTGTCAATTGTTGAGAATTATTTTTATATCATAGAGGCCCTCTATGCAACTGAAATTATTGTATAGTCTACGTGGCTCTAAATTAGTCTATGGGCTGCAGGTGCAAAAGTGAAAATAACAGTCTAATAGCTGGAAGGATACTTAAGATAAGAGGATGATAGATTTAAAACTGAAAGGTAACTAAGAGATTATCCAGTTCAACACCGATTTGATAAATGAGAAAACAAGCCCAGAGACTTGTTAAGACACTTGTTTGGTGTCATCCAGATTAATGCAGCAAATCCAGAATTTGAATGACAAGTCTCTTGACTTGAAATTCAGCCGTCTTCCCACTTTCCACTACATCAGTGAAGAAAAATTATGCAGGTCAAAGAGCCTGGGGAATCTAAGCTCAGAGAGATAAAATGATACATACAAAATTATACAATGACTTCAGTGGCAGAGCCAGTATGGAAAGGCTCCCAGAGTTAGCCAGATGGTTCTAAGAGTCTTCTAATTGGTCCCCAGTCTTAAAGTTTCTCTCTATTCCGATTTTTCCTGCACAATGCTACCAAAGTGATTTTCCTTAAACTCAAATCTAAGCATATTAGTTAATAAACTTCAGAGGGCTTCCTCCTGCTACTGGAATCAAATAGAAACTCCTCAAATTACGTTTAAAAGCCTTTCACAATCTTCTCCCAACATACCCTTTCTGCCTCACTGGACATTACTATCCCGTTGGCACCTGTGACTGCAGGCAAACTGGCCCCTCACTGTTGCCTCTTTAGAATCCCTTCAAGATAGAACTTACATATCACTTCCTAAATGAAGTCTTTCTTGATCCCTCCAACTGCTAGTGCCCTCCATTTGAAACAACCACATATTTAACCATTTTGTATTATTTGTATTATTTCACAGTTCTATGTCCTTGTTGGCTCCTTCATTAGAATGTAAGCTAGTTGCGTGTAGGAATTATTTCACCCTTTGTATTTGAATCTCCAGGGCCTTACGCAGTACCTGGCACAGAACAGGTGCTTAATAAATGTTTACTGATTGAATGATTCATTGAAGCAGTAAATATCTGAGCCATCCTTCTATTATGTTATAGATATAAAGACTACCAATTTAACTTATTATTTTCCTTAAGTAGAGAATTTAAAAAATGCACATTACTCAATGCCTAGCTTAATCAATGATAAACTGTTAGCTAAAAAAAAACTTAAGAAACTCTACACCTTCCTCAACTGGATAAAAAATTCCGAGGAAAGATAGATGTTTTTTATTAGATCCTGGATACTTCAAATTCTGAAATTATTACCTTGCTGTTACTTTTTATTTTCTAAATATGTTGGCAGGGAAAAATGTATACATTTATTGTTTAAGTCATAGTTTTTAAAGGTAGACTGTATAAACGAACGAAAATCTATGATTTTTATGAGTTCATTTTTACTTAGTGTCTTACTTGATGCAGTGAGAATTTAAGGATACAGGACCCAACCAAGAATATGTGAAAGTACAATATGCACACATCATATATGGATACACACACACATTCATATACACACATTATTAATGGCCATAGAGCAGGCCTGCACAACTTATGTCTATTTATGGCCCTCAGGCAGTTTTATGCATGCCATAGGATTTCCTCTAAATACAAAGCATGTTTTCCCCTACATTTTTCAAGGGCAGCCTGAAATCCTTTAATGTGCAATAAGCTGCCTGAGGACTGCAAGTTGTATAGGCCTGCCATCTATCTATCTAGCTTTTCTCTTTTTATCACGATCCACCCTGTATTTTTCCTACCTGAATATTAATTTGCCTCCTTGGTCTTAAATTCATTTCTACCTACAGACTGGGGAGAAGTGGAAGAAGGAGGCAGAGGAAACCCCTAACAAGATTTTCCCATAAACCAAAAAGTATTGAAAGGTAAAACCCAAGTATTCCTTTCTCATCCTTACCTTTTGTCCCAGGAATTCATTCCCAATATACTGAGGAGCAATCTGCAATAATAAAACGCGGACTGAGGCTTCTGAGGTGTTGGTTCATCTTGCTCCACAGCTTTCATATTCAAGTCAGTAAAGTACTTCTCAACAAATTCCCTCTCCTCCGTATACTGTTTAAGGATGGCGTTGATAACATCGTTTTCTTGTTTTTCGGAGATGCACACAGGTTGTGGAGCAGGGATGTTGAGGGAGACACCAGTCCTCTGTAAGCACTCAGGACTAGTAACACCTAGATACTGGAGGAGTTCATCCAGAACATCCTCTTCATCTCTTATCGTATCCCAAGTCGGCACTGTTTCTCTGAATCTCCTCTTCATCTGGAGTGCAAGTCCATCTCTAACAGTTACATCTTCTACACAGTCACTAGAAGTTGGAGTATCTTCTGGCTTTTCTTGGTTAGATAGTGAAAGCATGAATGACACTGGTTCTGAAGGATATCTTATAGAAGGTGGTCCATAAAGGATGGCAGAGTCCCATGAATATTTACCTGACAGATCACGAACTATAATTCTGACATTTGAATTAGCTGAAGTGAGCCCAGCACCTAATCCTCCTCCAGGCATATTCTCTTCTGATCTTATCTGGATACAGGATACCAATGTAGTGTTGTTTAATACAAAAAACTGGAGATTTGGACTCTCAAAAAGTTCAGGAGAAAGTTCAGAACTTTCACTGTAATGATTGTCATGGTTTTCACAAACCAGACTTGTTAACATAGCAGGACCACCATTCATTGGATAATGACCCAAGTGGTTTACCAGGTGTGTTATAACCGTACGAGCTGCAACTGAGATTAATCCTTGTTGAATCTGAGTTTTTACTGTAAATAAAAAAAAAAAACAGAAGAATGGGTAGAATAATGCTTAAAACATACAGTATCTATTAAACAATATGAAAGCAAATTTATATTTAAAAAGACCATATTTGCAAACTGCCAAAAAAAGTCCACTACTGATATATCTGATATAAATACTACTTATTTCACTTTTGCATTATAGAAGGGAGGAAAAATGGAATTTCTTTGATGCAGATATGTTTACTTTGCAATCAATAGAAAAGTAAGTCAGGATTATTTCAATGTCTTTTGTTTAGGGGTTCCAAATTTAAGCTTATGTTACATTATTATCCAGAATAATGATATAGTTGCAAAGAGAAATAAAATGTTGCTCTCTCTCAGAAAGTCAACAAGTTAAAAATTAAAACAAGTAATAAAACTATTGCAAAATAGTTTGCAATAATAATTGCAAAAATGAAATCAATTCTATTGATAAAATTTCCTGTTTCTTGAGTAGATTTCTAGATTCACATGGTTTATATCGAAACTTGGCCACATAACTCTGGATTTTATAGAAAATATACAATGTTTCAGAATTAAGGAATCTTCTGTTAGTCTTTGATATAAGGGTGAAAATTAATAATTGGGAAAGGGGCTAAGTTAAAGTAGTCTATCCAGTTATACCTTGGGATATAGGATGTTAAGGGGGACAAACCTTTTATAGACAGAAATGCTATATTTCTAAAAAAACAAAAACAAAAAAACAAGTGACTTTCTTGGGTTGGCATAATCTAGTTTGGACAGTTATGCAATCTGAACTTCCTTCTCTTGAATTAAGATTACATCAAACAAGTAGAGAAAGAATGATACATGACTGTCCAGATGGGTTTCCCTGTCTCTCCTCAAAAACTTTCAAGAAGGAAGTTTTAAGGAAGGGATAAGCTAGGGAGAAACCTAAAATTAGTAGGCAGGAAATAAAATGGTTAATATTAGGAACTGAAGGAGACAAAGAGTACAGCAGAAGGGGAGAACAAACATCTGACAATGAGGGTAAGAACTGGATATATTCACGTGTAAGGGGGTAGGGGAATGAGCATCAGCACTTATATGGTAGTGATGGGGTACAAGCCCATACCAAGATCTTTTCCCTTTGGATTGGGAGGGCTTTTGTCCCATTAGTCTGAAGGGCCTCTGGAAAGTCTGGCCTTTGGGGGAGGCTCCTTGGATTCCCCTTCCATTTCTCCCAGGTCAGATACTCCCTATCTTTTATTTAGCATTCTTTTGAATTCCTCCCTTTGATCCTATTACCAGCCACTCCCATCAGGATCCTCCCTGGGTTTGATCTACGGAGACCATCCAGACTACCTGGTGACACCTGCTTCTGGCCCAGGCCCTCTATTGTCTGATATCTCTTCATTGCCTCCAGCTGTTTTCAACACTTGACTAGTCACCCCCTCCTTGGACTTCTCCTCAAGATCCTCCTTAAACCCCTCTTCCCATCACCCTAGACTACCAGACCACCATCAGATCCCTCCTACAGTCTTTTCTGTATTTAAGGTCCATCTTCCCTCCATGAAGGTGCTCAGATTCAATCCAGCTCAGACTCTGTCTAGCTGGGATTCTCCCTGGCCCGCTTGTGAATACAAGTGTTACAAATGTTTAGGCTCCTTAAGAGTCACCCAGTAAGGCAAATCTTTAATAAACTTTGTTTTCTTTGGCTTTAAGAAGACTTGAGTTGAATTCATTTGAACAGAACTCAGCATGTTGGTATTTTGGGGTCTCCAGCACCCCTAAACTTCAACAGTAGTATCTACTGTGTGCAAGGCACTATATGTTAAGGCTTTACAACTATCATCTCATTTGATCCTCACAAAAACCCTGCTATTATCCCCACTTTGCAACTGAGGAAGCAAAGGTAAACAGAGGTTAAGTAACTTAGCCCAGGGTCACCTAGCCAGTAAATATCTGGGGTCAAATTTGAACTCATGTCTTCCTGACTCCAGGCCCAAAGCTCTATCTACAGTGTAATGTATAAGAAAGTAGAAGAGCTCTTCAGAGGGAAAAATGGACATTCAATGAAATAGAGAATTTTCAAGCATTTCTCATGACAAGACCAGAACTGAATAGAAAATCTGACTTTCAAATACAAGACTTAAGCATAAAAAAGGCAAACAGGAAAGGGGAATCTTAAGGGATTCCATGGGAAGATGATACTTGTAACTCATCATTAGGGCAGCTGAAAGGGGTATATATAGAGAACACAGGTGTGAATTTAATATGATGGGATAATATCTTAAAATTAAGGGGTGAGAAAGAGGAATGCCCTTGGAGAAAAGGAAAAAGAGATGTAGAATAGGGGTAAGTTATCTGACACAAAAGAAGCAGAAAAGAACATTTAAAGTGGAGGGGAAGAAGGTGGAGGTGGTAGGGAACGTTTGAACCTTTTTCTCATTGTAATTAGCTCAAAAAAGGAATAAAACACACACTCAATTTGGCATAGAAATCTATCTTATCCTATAGAAAAGTAGGAAAGGAAGAAAATAAGAAAAGGAGGAGGGTGCTGATAGAGGGAGGACAGATTGGGAGAGGCAGTCGTCAGAAGCAAAACACTTTGAGGAGGGACAGGGTGAAAGAAGAGAGAGTAGAATAAATGGGAGAAATCCGTCTGAGGGAAATACAGTTAGCAAGCATACCGTGAAAAAATTTTTGAGCAAGTTTCTCTGGTAAAGGTCTTATTTCTCAAATATATAGAGAAGTAAGTCAACTTTGTAAAAATAAGACCTATTCCCCAACTGATAAATGATCAAAAAATAGGAATAATCACTTTTCAGATGAAGTAACTGAACTATCTATAGCTATTTGAAAAAAATGCTCTAAATCACTATTGAGTAGAGAAATGCAAATTAAAACAATTCTGAAGTACTATCTCATACCTATTAGACTGGCTAATAGGGCAGAAAAGGAAAATGACCAGTGTTGGAGGGAATGGGGGAAAACTGAGATTTTAATACATTGCTGGTGGAGTTGTGCGTTGATTCAATCAGAGATTTCGAGTTATAAGGGCTTTGTGAAGCCTTCAAAAGTCCAGCCTCCTCCTTTTATACATTAGAAAACTGAAGACCAAATATTAAGTGACATGCCCAAGGTTGTATGTAACCAAGTCAGGATTGGAATACTTGTCCTCTAACTCCAAACCCAGTCTTCTTTCCATTAGGGGAGCAACCTATATACAGAAGACAAGTGAAACCAGAAGAGCACATTGGCTTGCAGAATATCTCTGGTTGGGAAGGGGCATTTACAAAGATGATTAAAGATTAAGGAGAGAATGCTGCAAGAACACAGCATGAAAACCGAAGGAGGAGGAAACATCCAGAAAGGGATAATCAATAGGGTCAAATGATCCTTTTCTGAAATTCCATCTTCTGCCTCCATGCACAGTCTACTTACTTAACCTCTGCAGATAATATCTTCATTTAAGTTTCAGCTTAAGTGGTGATCTCCCCAGGTGTTAGCAATACTTACCACATTTGAAATTAGTTTCTACCTGTTGTTTCCACTCAGCAAACTCACTGAGAGGAAGGACTGTTTTTGTTTTCTCCCTCCCTCCCCATTCCCCAAGACTATCAGTATCTGGCACTTAATAAATGTTTACTTTCTGTTAAACTGAGAGGTAAAAATGGATCAGTTTGACTTGAGTGTTCAGGAATGAAGGTAAACTGCAAGGAGATGAGAAGAACACACGAAAAATGGCAGAGGGTAGGTCACAGCCCTTTCTCTGTAACCCCCCAAATAAACAAAAACCTGAAAACAGAATAAAATTAGCAACAAAAAGAAAAAAGAAATAAAAAAATAAAAACTTCCACAATGTAACTCTTAGAGGAAACTATACCTAAAGACAAACTCTAGGCTAGTGGCTCCTGCCCAGTATTTCCCTCCTTTCTCAAAGCCGGCTGTATTGGGAAAGCCCTGCATCCTTCCTTGTTGCTGTGATTTGAGGCACTGACTTTTGGAATTAACCCCTGGCAGTATCTCAGGGTGGATCCTACTCCATGGGTGAGTTGAGGAGAGTGAATTCAACTAACCCAAGGCTCCGGAATAAGGAAAGGGGAGCAGATGTGGAGAATTATGGAGCAAGAAGGGCCTGGATAAGTAAAAATGGTTACAACTATTTAGCACCACATGGCAAAAACAGGCATCCAGCAGAAGGAGTCACAAGTGGAAGACAGTCCCCCCCCTTGAAAAGGTTTCTAAGGGCAGCTTCTCCCTACTCCCCAATCCATAGCAGCATCCTTTTCAACAGCAGTACTCCAGTGTAAGCTGCGGGAGTGAAGAAAGTCAGAGAAAACAGTAAAGCCCAGGAGAGTAGAAGTGGTAAAAGTAAATAGGCTGAACTGCAGTGACCAATATAAGCCTTCCTGGAGCAGTGTCCCAAATGGCCTCCTTTACTTTTAAGGGAACTAGGCCTTGTCCAACTATGCTGAGAGACATAAGAGAAGAGAAACAAGAGTTAGAGGTGAAAAACAAAACTATTGGGCTTAAAGAAAGAAAAAGAATGGCACTAGGAAATACATATGCAGCAAAAGACACCACAGACAAATCAGAAATTATTCATAAAATCAGATAAAATCTTGACGAAGAAGATAAATGGACAAGCATTCAAAGAAAAGAGCCATTTGAGTGGACAAGAACTTCAAAACAAAGGAAACTAAGTCAAAATCTCTTTAGAAATTTGATATTGCTATAACAAATACTTTAAGGCCTCCTGAAACAGTGATGAAGCAACACCATGAAGTCTCAAGAATAGTTCAGAAAGGTAATTAAAGAATTAAGTGGGGAAAAAAAAGAAAGAATGAAGTGAAAATCTCAAAGAAATAAGCACAAAAATTAGAGCACTTCAGAAAGAAATCAACCAATCTATTAGCAAGCATTTTTCATAAACATTTAATCAACAAGGTTAAGAAGAGACTACAGAATTGGAAGCGGTGGTGGTGAAGAAGACATTCCCCATAACAGCAGATTCTCTGAAATAAAGAACTGGAATACAAAAATAACAGTAAGAAAGAAAATTAATGAAAGGAAATTAAAAAACAAACAAGATTAAAGGAATGTTCTCTGAAAGAACAGACTGTTTCCCTTTCTTTGTATCCCTAGTGCTTGACTTGATAAATGCTTGTTGACTGCCTGAGAACATAAGACAACTCTATAAAATAATACTGAACTTGAAAATAAGATGTGATTTCTTTCCCAAAACATAACCAAAATGAAAATCTTAATAAAATTATTCAAATAATCATGCAGAAAAACTGCAAACAGTAAAGAGCAGATTGAACAAAACCACAAAACACTAATAGAAAAGATACCTCCTCCAGTCAATTTAACAAGGAACAACATAGTCAAATTTTAGATCTAAATCATCAAAGAATTTTTGTAGGCAGCAAGGAAAATTTTTTTCTTTACTTCCCAAGGAGAATCAATCAGAAAAGGATAGGATTACTCCTGTGGTCAATACAAAATCAAAAGAAAAATTAATATATTCTGAAAAGCAAAGTTGATTGCTTTGTAAAAATAATATATTTTGAAAAGCTGAATCCAAGGATCAAAGGATATAAATGAATATTCAGCAAAACAGTAGAATATGAATCATTCTTGATGTGGATAAAACAGTGCCCTAAGAGTTAAAAATAATATTAAGGACTGACTTTGTGAAGTCCCTGGTCTATTTTCTAACCTGAAGGTTCCCTAAAGTCTCCCCTTACCACAAAACTTCCCCTTATCCAGGACCATAAAATTCCTTGCCCCACACCCCTATCCTGGGGGATGAGATTTTCTTATCTTGTGTCATTCATAATCCTCATCCTGTGTCTTTTATCTTGCAAGGCTTCTTTATCTTCCAAGAATTACCCTAGATCTCCAACCCCACTTAAGGAAACCCTAAAATCATCCTACATAAATTTGATCTTTTTCCTACATCACTGCCTTTGTTTAGCTCCTTGTTAAATTTCAGACCTGCTCCTTTTTTGTCAATAAAACTCTCAGTGGCTACAGAGGTCTAAGTAAATTCATTCACATTTTGAACCAGCCCTCCCACCTTTCTCTCTTTAACATTCTGACAAAAGAATACAGAAGTGTAAATGTTAATCAAAATGTAACAAAAAGTTAAATATAAAAAACTCAGAAAGCTGTGAAAATCTAAGAAATGGAAGGTTTATTTTCATGTGATTAAGACTAGACAAAGCCATCAATGTGAGATAGATGAGTGTATGTTGCTAGATTTTATTTTTGTTTCACAGAGTACAAGTTGCCTCTTAGGCAACAAGAAGGCAAAATGAGCTAAATATCAATCAGCAAATATGTAAACACTGCCTAAATGCTCAGGACTGTGTTAAACACTATGGATACAAAGAAAAAGGAAACAATGGTTCTGTACTAAAGAAGCTTTCATTCTGAGTCTTTATGTATAGTAAAAAAGTATATGCTAAAAACACAGAGAAAAGCCAGTTCAGAACTTAGGGATTCCAGCGTCTAGCAGCCTGGCGGAAAATTCCCAGTAAAGCTTCTTAGAGAAAATTATTTGACCAGAGGAGGACCCTGTGAACTTCAGAGAGTTGAAGAATTTTGGACTTTCCATTTCCATCTTAGTGCTGTTAGCATTCACAGAGTGGTGGATAAAGTGCCTGCATCAGGAGTGAACAGATTTGACTCACTGAGGAAAGGTGGCTTCAGGACTCTCGACTGGAAACCCCAAAGAGAAGCTACACCATGCCTGGTGAATTTCAAGGGTACTCCATAAGGGGCATAAGACTTTCAGCAAGCAGGAGCTTCCAAATAAATGGATTCTGAACTGGCCTGCTATTACATGACCCGTGGGGTGTGAACAAATTTGTATAGTATGTAACTGATAAACAATTTCAAGAGCTAGTTTTCTGAAAAGACCAATGAAATCATTAAATCAAGCTCTAACCTGAAAGATAAAATTATGTAAATTTAAAATGAACAAGGTAAATTCACTAAAGGAAATAGAAAGAACTATTAGGAATTGTTATTCCATCAAAACATTATCAATCAATCATTTATTAAGCAACTAGTGCCAGGTATTAGGGACATGAATATAAAAAATGAAACAATCTCCCCTCAAGAAATTTACATTATACTGAAAATATAAACCTGAGAATTCAAAGGAAATCAAAGAATACCTACAGAAATAGACTATTTAAACTAAACAAGAAATATTAAAGTACCCGGTCTTAGAAAAAGAAATCAAGCAAGTCGTAACTGAAAGACACAAGGGAAAAATACAAGGCCAAAGAAAATTACAAGAGAATTCAGTCAAACATGTAAAGAGCAATTAAGAAAAAAAAATAATCTCAAACACAGAGACAGAAAGCATATTACAAGATTCCTTTTGTGAAAAAAAATATTGTCTTGATATCCAAATAAGGGAGAAAAAAATAGCTCTTAACAAGTCATTCTAATGACTACTGATGTAAAATACTGTAATACCTTATTGGGAGATTATAGACCTCTATCCAGAATATAATTCACTCTAAACAAGTTGGATTTACACCAGGGAAACAAGAATGTACAACAACAATATAAAAAGGAATAAGCATTTACTAAGCACCTACTACATGCCAAGCACTGTACTAAAAGGTTTACAAATACCTCATTTGATCCTCACAACCATGTGAGGCAGATATTACCGCCATCTTATAGATGAGGAAACTGAGGCAAAAGTTAAGTGACTTACCAAGTGTCCTACTGTTAGTAAGTGTCTGAGACCAACTCAATTTTTCCTAACCCCAGGTCCTGCACTCTATCCACTCCTCCACCTAGCTGCCTCTATATTTAAAACACAAAGACACTAAAACCATAAGATAACTGCGAGAGGCAGAAAAAACCTTTAGACAAATTATAGCCCTGATATAAGTGTAAAGCCAAACTAAGCATGAGTATTGGAAAGGACTTATTAAATATGATCAAAAGCATATATTTCAAAACTAGAATGAGTATTGTTTAAAAATAAAGAAATGGTAGAAGCTTTCTCAGTACCAATAGTGGTAAAGTAAGAATGTCTCTACTCCCTACTATTACTGGAAAGAGTTTCAGAAATGCTAGCTGGAAAAATAAGACAAGAGAACAAAATCAAAGGCTGGCAAACACTGGCAAAGAAAAAATTATCCCTACTTGCAGGTGACAAGACTATATACTTAGAAAACCCCAGTGAAAGAATGAATAAAAGAATTGAAGTGATAAACAGGTTCAGCAAGGTACCATGATGCAAAATAAATCCACATAACATATTAATATCATTTCTATACAGCACTATCAAAAACTAGGAAGAAATAAGATACATTCCACTCAAACTAACTACAAAATATTTAAAATATCTGTGAAGTAACATACCAAGACACATGAAAGATCTGCAGATGAAGACTTAAATAATCAGAGAGTCACCAATCGTGGTTAAATTATAGCAATGAAGGATAAGTGGCAATACTACCCTAAGTTAATTTACAGAAGAAGTACTGTATCAAGTTAATGAAGTAACACTACTTAGAACAAGACACAATATGAAAATAAATTCACAAAACCTCCAACTTCCATTTTCTCATTACTCTTCCTTGCACCATCCTTTTTGACAAGATATGCTCACCTTGTTAACATACAAACACGGAAAACAAATATGTCCAAATCTCTACCACCCATAAAAAACCTTCACTAGATCCTGTTATGCCACACAGCTACTGCTCTTTATCTCTTAACCTCTTCTTAGACTGTCTGAATAAGCCATCTATAATGGATGTCTACACTTTACCTTTCATGTTCTTTTTTAAAAACACATTTTTAGGGAGAAATTGTGGAAAGATGATGGAGAAAGTTTTCAGAACCCTCAAAAGTATGCCACTGGGACTTAGAGATGCTTCACTTTACGAGGCCAGAGGGGAATCTCCTCTACATTTTACCACACAGCTAGAGAATCCAAATGGGGACCCTGTGTCATGTAGAGATTCTGGATAAATAAGGCCAAGAGTCAAGCTCGCAGGGTAGCTTGCAGGTAGCCTCCCCATTGGAGCCTTCAGGGCATCCCTACCACTCTCAAACTGAGTTCTAAAATTCCCAGGTCCAGGTTAGCAGAAAAAGAAGAGTATTGTGTGGTTGTTCAAGGCAGGACCAGCATAGGTAACACTCTGGGAAACAGAGCCCGAGACTGACACAGTTCTAACAGGTCACCAAAGAGGTTGAAGGCTTTCCAGGAAAGTCCTATCACCAGCCAAGCTTCTGTAAAAAGGTGCTAAGCAATATCCAGCCCAAGTTGTTGCTGAAGACTTAAGGCAGAAATTCTTCTCAGAAGAAGCTTCTGGGCCTAAGACCAAGAAGTGAGAAGGACTCCAGGCAGAACCAATAGTTGGTAGAAGTTCCACAGTCCTATGATGAGAGAAAGACCCCAGACAGAGTCTTTGAGTCCCTTGAAGTAGGGACCTAGTCCGGCCTACTATAACCAAGACCAGATAGAGCCTGTCCACACCATTCAGTAGTGGAGCTTGATCAAAATGCAGCCTACCTTAGCCCTATGAGCAAATCAAGAAATACTCTGACCACTATGAGGAAAAACCTTGGTTTGAGCGTGGCATAGGAGACAAACCCGAAGAAGACAACTCCTAAACAAGTCTAAGGAAAAAATTCTCTTTCCATAGGTACTGCAAGACTATCTGGAAGAAATGAAAGCGATACAGAACTTAAAAGTTAGGGAGAAAAGCATGGCAAGGAAAACTGAAATCTTAAAACAGAGAGTGGAAAACCTCACTCAAGAACTGAATGTCCTGAAAATTAGAATGGGACAGAGAGAAAAGAATGACTAAACAAAACAATAACATATATAGAGAGATAGATAGGTACCATCTAAAAATTTGAAAAAATAGAAGGAAATGTAAATGAAGAACAATTAACCTAAAAAAAAAAGGTCAAGGAGAAACAATTTAAGAATTACTGGACTCTTCAAAAATTACGATAAAAAAAAAATCCAGATGTCAATTTTCAGAAAATTGGAGATTATAAAGCATAATCCAACAATACGATGTTTTCAAGAAACATACTTAAAACACAAATTTGTATAAAGCTAAAAAAAACCAGAGATAACAAATCAGCATCAATATCTAACGTTTATGCACCTAACATCATAGTGGGTAGCTAGGTGGAAAGATGAGTGGGCAGAGTGGGTAGAACCTTGGGCTTGGAATCAGGAAGACTCATCTTCATAAGAACAAATCCAGACTCAGACACTTACTGTGTGACCCTGGGCAAGTCACTTAACCCTCTTTACCTTAGTTCCTCATCTCTAAAATGAGCTGAAGAAGGAAATGACAAAGCACTCCAGCATCTTTGCCAAGAAAATCCCAAATGGGTTCATGAAGAGTTGGACACAACAGAAAAAACAACAACAAATATCATAGCAAAGTTAACAGAATTGAAGCAAGAAATAAATAGTAAAATTACCATTTAATGGGACACCTTAATATATCCTCTTTAGAGAGACCTAGACAAATATCACCAAAAAATAAACAAGAAAGAAGTTAAGGACTTGAAAAGGGCATTAGTTCTTTAGAATATGTTACTTAGTCTCCATTAAAAACTTTTTTATAATAGGATTTGAGTAGAATTTTTATTGCATTGTGATCAGTAAATAATCAGTTTAGTGCTTCTGCTTTTCTGCCTTTTCTGATGAAGTCTTTATGGCCCAACACAGGGGTAATTTTTATGAGTTGTCACATAAAACTTTGAGTATATAAATTCCTTTTACTTCCCATTTAGTAATCTCCATAGATCTATTATCTCTATTTTCTTCTAATGCCCTTTTCAAGTCCTTAACAAAGAAAATTAAAATAGGACAACATATCTAAACTTATGAGATGTAGTTCAGAGGGAAAAATGTATATCTCTAGATGCTTTCATCAATAAAAGGGAAATAACAAACCAATGACATGGGCATGCAATTAAAAATAACGTGAATAACAAACAAAAAAATCTAACTAAATAAAAAAGTAAACATTATGAAAATGAAAGGAGAGTCTAATAAAAGTGCAAGCAAAAAAAAAAAAACCTGAAATAAAACTGGAAGCTGTATTTTTGGGAAGAAACAAAAGAAATAACTGAAAAAGAGAGAAAAATAAAATTGCATCAAAAATGAAAGAGAATTTGCAACAACTGAACAGGTAATGATGGAAATTTAAGCAACAAAGTTCGTAATTTAAAGGAAAATGGTTAAATATTAGATAAAAAAATTTAAAAAAACAGATTAACAAAATAAGTAATAATATATTTAAATAATCCAATATCACAACAAGAATTTAAACAAGCCATACACGAATTCTCAAAGTAAATGAATTCAAGAGAATTCTATTAAACATTATAAAAAATTAATTCCAATATTACATAATTTGCTTGCAATAATAAGAAAACACCTTTCTAGTTTCTTTCCATAGTATAAATATGGCCTTGCTATCTAAATGAGACAAAGCAGAGAAAGAAAACTACAGAGAAATAAATATAATAAACATTGATGCAAAAATTTTAAATAAATATTATCTAGATGAAAGATACTGTAATATATGTTAACAAATGTGAATAATAAAAACCATATGTTTACATGAATAGATACTGAAAAAAGCTTTTGACAAAATTCAACACTTATTTCTATGAAAAACTCTAGAAATCAAAGGAATAAATGGCATTACATTCTATATATACTACTTATAGTATATATATATGTACACAATGTATACGTAGCATATATACTAGACAATATCCTATACAGCATATATGTATACAGTAAATAGTACTTATAAAATAAAGAAGAAACAATACATGTAATGGAGAAAACTGAAAGGTCTTTCCAATAAGATCATAATTGCAAGGATGCCCATTATCACAATTACTAGAAATGCTACCTCTATCTATGGGTGGGAGGGAGGGAGAGAAGGAAGGACGGAAGGAAGGAAGTTGAAGGACTTGTTTAGTCATAGAGAATGGTACATTCAAAGAAATCTAGAGAGTCAACCTAAAATTCAATTGAAATAAAAGAACTTCAGTCAAGTTACAGGATATAAGACAATACACATAAGTTATCAACATTACTATTTTTAACCAACAAACTAGCAAGAAGGACCAGACATAGAAATTCCCTTCAAAATAAATAGAAATCTATGCAATACTTAGGAGAATATCTTCCAAGAGTCATACAGAGATTATATATGAATTGAATTATAAAATATTATTTGTAGCAATATAGGCCTAAATAACTGATGACCATTAATTGCTTACAGGCAGACTGGGCAAATAGAAAAAATGATGAAACAGTTCAAATTAATTTATCTATTAAACACTGGTACCAACAAAACTCCAAAATAATATTTGATAGAGTAAAAATAACAAAAATTCATATGAAGAAACCAAAGGTCAAGAATCTCAAAAGTAGTAGCGAAAGAAAGACAGAAGGAAGACCTATCTCTACTGATATTGATAGGTAGTACAGCTATCAACTGTACTATAAAGCAGTAATCATTGAAATGATTTGGCACTGGTTAAAAAAAGATATTAATTAATGGATTATATGAAGTACAGAACATATAGAAGCAAACAAAAATAGTTGCATAGTTTTTGATAAATCCAAAGATCCCAGGTTTTGGCAAATTATGTAAATATATATTTCTTTCATAGCTTCCTGAATGTGGCTATCATATAAAAATGTTAATTCTTGTTAATTTATTTTGTAGCTTGCAACTTTACTGAAGCAATTAGTTATCTCAATGAATTTCTTTACAGATTATCTAAATTTTTCTAAATAAATCATGTTATCAACAGAGATCATTAAATGTCCAATTTTTTGTCTTTCCTTATATCTTTAACTATTTTTTCCTGCTTTATTGCCACTGTTAGCATTTCTAGAACTAAATTAAATGGAGTAAGGAAGAGACAGCCTTGTTTTTTACTCAAGTATTTCATATTTCTGAACTGAAATAATTAAAGACAGTGATCTATAATTCTCCTTCAGTGCTTTATCCTTACTAAGTCAGGCTATTTGTGCTTGTATTTGTCTCCTGAAAGGAGCTGGATAGAGTACTTTCCTTCTCAATTTTTTCTGAGGATAATCTGTGCAGTACTGAAATAGTTACAAATTCACTAGGATCAAGCACCTTCCATTCCTTCCTTCTTTTGGTAGGTTCCTTTCTGGTCTAGTTCTGTTCTTTGATCACTCAAATTTTTTTATATGATGTTCCATTTTCTTAAGGTAGTATCCAATTTCTTTTGTGTTTTTTTAATTCACATTATAATTATGTGTAGGAGGTTTTGGTAGCTATGTTTATTTTATTATTTCACCTTGTTTATTTATTATTTGATTGTAGCATTTTCAATTCCCTTCTTAATCAGGCTGGTTAAAGGTTTATAAAATTTCCTTTACCAGCTCCATTGTCATTTTGATTACAAATTTATATGTTTCTTAATTTTCAAGACTCACTCTTTTGTGCTCATTTTTGTCATCTGTTTTTTGTGGTTTATAATTTTTTAAATGCATATTCACTACATGATCCTCTCCTTTATTTTTTTATTTATGTATATTTTTGGTGATACAATTTTTCCTCTGGAGAATACTTTAGCTGCATCCCAGAAATTTTATCTTATCACTGGCTTTCACATAATTATTGTGAAATTTATTTATTCTTTACTCCAGTTTTTATTTAGGAATTTAATTATTAGCTATCTATTTAAGTCTGTGTTAGTGCTCCCTGAATTGATTACTATTTTTACTGTATTAAATTTTGTAAAGATGTGACTGTTATTTCTGTCTTTTACAACTGTTTACACTTTCTCTATGACCTAGTACATAGCCAATTTTGTGGAAGTTAACATGTGGTGTTGAAAAATGTGTACATTATTTATTCGTTCAATTAAAGCTTCAGCTCCAATTTCTCCAAATTTATATTAGCCCTTTCAGTTTTGTCTTACTATAAAAAAGGAACATTAAAGTTTCCTAAGATTATTGTCATAAAATCTTCCAATTCAGTTCATTTTGCTTTAGTGATTTTAGATGATATTTCACTTGGAATATAGTTACCATTTATATTAGATAGTTGTCTATGCTTCCTTTCAGTATAATAAATTTCCTTGTTTATTGTGAAATTTTGTTTATCTTTTGTCTCACAGCATGTTCATCATTCCTACTTTTAAAAATTCATGATACATGATAAATTCAGTTCTAGTCTAATTTTTATTCTATGTATTTCTTTGTTTTTTAAATGTCATCCTGGTATAAAATAGATTGTACGGTTTTGTTTTCTTATCTAATCTGTCAATTTTTTGACTGGATTGTTTAATTCATTCACATTTAAGGTTATAAGTGATTTCTATTTTCTTCTCTTTCTGTCTCTGACTTTGATTTTTGTTTTGCTTCCTCTTTTAAACTAGTACTTTGTTCCTATGATTAGTTTTGTTTATTCTACTTTATTTGCACAATCTCTGTGCTTCTCAATATCAACCTACCTTCCTCCATTTACCAAACTTTTCCTGAGTTTTAGAATTTTACTTAACTTACTGATACATTTTTCTTTTTACCTTTTAATTATCTAATTCTTCCTTCTCTCTCCTATTCTTAAATAGGCAATTCAAAATCTAACTCTCCCCCTGAATATTAACTTCTCCTTTTTCTGCTCCCTTTTCTAAAAATGATTTCTTTACCTTCTCCTCAATAATTCTCTTCAATTTGTTTATTCTACACTTTTATTCTTTGATTTATGATTTGCCTACTTATTTATTTCTTCTTTAACCTATGTGTTCCTCATGGAATTAAAACTTTCAAAATACTAAGTTTAAACATTTCTTTGTTGTTGCCTTTGAGGATCTTTACCCTTCATTTCTTTATCTTTCTATTATGCCTCACTCTTAAGAATGATTAATTCAAGAGATAGGTAATAAGGATATTGGCACTGCCCAGTGGTAAAAATTTCTCTGTGTAGCAAATTGAGTGGTTCAGTCTATCTTCTGCCTTGCCTGTAGGTCATTTTCTTTCCCTTTTGCCAAGCAATCTCCTAAGTGGGTCTAAGTCCTCCAATTCTATTCAATGCTAATTATTCCAAAGAATTCTGATTTCTTTTTCCTGAGGCAAGATATTGTTCAATGAGGCACAAAACTCTCAGATGAAGTCATCTCCTAAGGTAAAGTCCTTATCTCCCAATGCAAAATATATCTCTGACATCAGAGGAGTGTTTTTGATTTGTACCCTCTTCCCTCATTTAGTCCAGGCCTCAGCCTTTCCCTGTTGTTTTTTTGATGCCTCCCTGTGCTACCTCATCCATTCTCTTGCAAGTCCTTCTTTTTGATAAAAGACTACAGGAGTTCTCTTCCTTTAGTCCTTTATCTGTCGACTTGTAGGGTACATTACGTATTTCTCCCAATCCTTCATCTCCTCATTCCCCTTTTATGCACATTCCTAATATGTAATTTAGCCCCACAAGGAGAAGCACTGATTCATCTGGAGGGGACTTTGCAGTGTTTAGTTCATGGTGATTCAGACCTGCCTGCTCTTCTCCAATAACTGCTCCTACTTCTTTAAATTCTGCTTTCATCTTTATCCCTATGTGTGTTTTTTCAAAAGGAATCTCTTAATGTACTTTCCTGGCTGTTGTTGTTGTTGTTCTTTTTAAACTCAACATATATCATTCTCTTTCTAGGCGTGTGTGTGTGTGTGTGTGTGTGTGTGTGTGTTTTGCAAGAGCCTTCCTTTGGAAGATATACGTATCTTCCTCGTGTTTTTTATTATTTGGATGTATTTGCAAGCTGAATATACCCCTATATTTAACCTTCCTTTTTAAAGAATGTTCTAAGAGGATTCTGAGAAAATGGTAGAGTAAGAAAAATTTCAGTTCTCCAAATTTCCTCCACAGAAAAAGACCAAACATTGCCTCAAAGGAATGTAAAACAGTGAAAATAAACGGAAGTCAGGTAAAGCTGAACAGCTAAACAGTAGCTAAAACAACCTAAAAAGGCCCCAGAAAAGACTTGACCTGCTGGGGCAGAGGTTTGGCCAGAGTCAAGTACAAACACCTCCAGGCCAACTCTGTGGAACTAACCAACAAGCCCTGGAGACAGCTGGGATTGGGAGGCAGTCTCAGCCCTAGAAACTTTCATCTCAAGAAAAGTGTAGGGTGTCTGACTGCTGAGAAGACTGAAGGACCTTCCATTGTTAAGGGACTTCAAACACAGCTATGCTGATCAGACTACAAGGAGAAGAAGGAGCTGGCACACACCTGGTAAGTGCAGTAGCAGAGGGGCAGGGACTCTGCAAGAGAGCAGAATCCCTGGTTTCAGTCCCAGAGAAGAGAGGACACTTATAGTTTGCAACCATCAGAGGGACTGCAGGGAGTAAAATCATTTGCTGGATGGCATGACCACAGGCTCTAGCAATGGTTTAGGAGTGGCAAGAAGAGCCCTGGGACAGACCTCAGAAAAAAACAGTAAGAAGGACCTGAGGCTTGGGGCATTACTCTCCATATCCTGGGACTAGAATTTGATTACACTAACAGGTACAAAAAGTAAAATAAAACAAAAAAATAAATAAAAATGAGCAAAGGAGAAAGACCCCAACCACAGATAAAGGAGATGGAGAAGATCTGGGGGGTTCATATTCAGAGGAAGGTAACAGAGCTAAAAAAAAGTCACTCCTTTTTCAAAGATAAATGTCAAATGGTCCCAAACACAAAAAGATTTCTTAGAAGAACTTAAAAAGGACGTTTTAAAAATCAAGAGATAGAGGAAAAATTAGAAAAAAAAATAAGAGCAATCCAAGAAAATCAAGAAAATTATGCAAAAAAACTCAACCAACTTGAAACAGAGAACCAAAATTTAAGGAAGAAAATAATTTCTTGAAAACTAGAATTGAGCAAAGGGAAGTTAATGACATTCTAAGACACAAAAAATAATAAAACAAAATCAAAAGAATGGAAAAAAAAGAGAATATGAAACATCAGAAAAACAACTGATCTAGAGAACAGATCGAGGAGAAATAATATAAGAATAGTCAAACTGCTTGAAAATTATGATTAAAAAAAGAATCTTGATACAATATCACAAGAAATCATCAAAGAAAATTGCTCTGAAGTTCTAGAACAAGAAGGCAAAGCAGAAACAGAGAAAAACCCACTGATCACCACCTAAAAGAGATCCCAGGAGTAAAACTTACAGGAGTATCACAGCTAAGTGTCAAAGCTTCCAGGTTAAGAAGAAAATATTGGAAGCAATAAGAAAAAACAATTTAAACATTGTAGACCTACAATAAGGCTGTCACAAGACCTAGCAGCTACTGTGTTGAAGGATGATAGCTCTTGGGATACTAAATTTTGTAAAGCAAAAGAGCTGGGACTAAGGGTAACTTAGCCAGCAAAGCTATGCATAATCTTTAAAATGGGGGAAAAAAGGGATATTTAAAGAACTGAAAGACTTTCAGGTATTTGTGACAAAAACAACGGAACTTAGGGGAAAATTCTACATATAACATCCAAGAGAAATATAAAGTAAACATTAAGGACCAATCATAAGGGACTCAATAAGGTCAAATAATTTAGGTCTTACATATGAAAATATTATCACTTCTATTATGACTGCAATTTTTATTTGGGATACTTTGAAAGAAAGATCTATTAGAGAAACAGATGCTAGGAGGAAATAAGAATAATATAATCTTACATATATGCATATATGTATTTATATGCATGTTTATAGATATCTATGTATATATATGTTATAGATATCTATGTACATATATGTGTGTGTATATGTGTGTGTGCATGTGTGTACACACATGCACTTAATTGTAGCCTAGGGGATGGGTGGAAGGAGGGGAAAAAAATAAAGTAAAAAGTGCACAGCAGAGAACAAAAGAAAACCTACAAGGAAGCAAAGAAAAGATGGACAGCTCTGAAAACAATATGTAGTATTTATTATATAGTTTTCTTGAAATGCAAATTTATTGCTTTATATTGAATTCTCTCACACTCTGCTGCGTACATATTGATTTTTTTTCTATTTTTTACTTTGTACTTACGTTTAAAACAAATTTAAAAACTTTAAAAAATAAGGAAGAAAAAATGAATATCTCAGGTGGCTGTCTTATTAACCATCTTTTTGCAATGATAAATTAGGCTAAAGATGGTAATAACAGTATATTTCATTGTGAGTTGTACTTAAAACTCCTTTGCTTTTCAGATTACACCATCCCATTGCCTTTGGTAGTTTTGGGCAGGAGTACAATAATCTTGTGTTATTCAAATTTTCTTTTCTATATATCTGATGATTTTTTTCTTGTAATTTAGCCACCATGTACCTTGAGGTTTGAAACAGCTTCTTATGCTTTCTTTCAAAAGGTGTTTTCAGTAATTAGAAATTTTGGGTAGCTTTCTTGTATTATGGTATTCAAGTTTTTTCACTTGTCATGTTCTTCTGGAAAGCCACGATCCCCAAGTTGTTTCAAGGCACTGTTTCTGGGATCAATGTTTTTCTCTGAAAGGATATGTTTCTCTATATTACTATTTTTTGCTTCTCTTTTTCTAATTGTTTCTCATTTTGGTACATTTTTATACACACTCAGTTGTGTGTATCAGAGAGATTCACTATCATCTCTTAAATATTTTCTGTCCTACAAATTATTTTTGCTGTGCAGGCCCTAAATTATCTCAAGGTTTTGATTTCTCTCTTGAACCACTCTGTCCCTGCTCTTGTGAACCCAAAGGGTGCTTTTTCATCAGGTTTAATTCCCTGTTTTGCAGTATTTATTTAGAGAAGTTTGTTTTATCTTGGATTTTTGACAGCCTTTTCCCCAGAACTTCTTTTTAATATTTTCATTTTTCACTAATCAATGAGTTTTTAATCAAATTTTCTTCCTCTTGGATCTTTGGTGGTTTTAGCCTTATTTTCTCCTTACATTCCCCAGCTGTTTACATTCAGAATCCTCCTCCAGGGCTGTACCATAAAGTTGTCTCAGCTTCCTTTCACACTGGGAAATTCACTTTCTACCAGCTTTGGTAACTACTCCAATAGCTTATAAAGGGATAAGATGGGTACTACCTGGCTTCCAGTCCCCATTCCTTCAGGTCCAGTGTAGCCAGGCTGCCAGTATAGCCACCTGTCTAAGTTCCTTCAGATACTTAATTCTCTGATTGTTGAAAATCAGTGTCTGTTGCTTCCTACAGGGTGGGGGGAATAATATGGGCAAAATTTCTACTGTTTTGGGGTTCCCTAACCTATGGGCTGTGCCAAAAAAGCAGGAAACTCCATTCACACACTGTCCTTTTCCAACCTCCATGTGTCTTCTGGCACCTTATATACTTGCTGACTATAAGGGAAGGGTAGAAATGAGGTATACTCTCAAGGGATTTAAGCGGGGAGGGAACTCTCTGATTGTGTACAAGTCAATGGGTCCATCTGTGGCTATAGCATGAAGGCTCATCAAGGAGGAGTGCTGAATGTGTGTCTTCAGGAAGCTCTGGTATTCTCCACTGTTAACTTCTATGGTTTGCTTTCTTGTCCACTGGACATAGCAGGAATTACTTTACTAGTGGTACATAATTCCTATTTTGTAGGAATTTTTTACTTAGTTGGGACTGAAGGAAACATTGGTCCTCTCTTTTGGTCTTCTCTTCTTACTTTCTTCTTAAACCCTCTTCACTGTCAATTCTGACCTTATCATTCAACTTAAACTACTCTAAAGTTACCAATAAGCTCTTAATTATTAAACCTATTGTCCTCTTCTTGACCTTTATTCCTTTTTAACTTTCTATAGTATCTGACATTGTCTTTCTGGATGACCTTCTCTCTGGTTTTCATGACTCTACTCTCTCTAGGTTCTAGCTTACCTACTTGACAATTCCTTTTCCTGAACCTTCATCCACACCATCCCTACTAAGTGTAGGTGTTCCCAATGGTTCTCTCCTGGGTCCTCGTCTCTTTATGCTTTCTTACTTGATAATCTGGTCATTTTCCATAGATTTAATTAGCATCTCTAAGCAGGTGATTCTCAGATCTATTTCTTCAGCCCTCATTGGTCTCCTGAGCTCTAGGCTGTCAACTACCGTATATGAGACATTTCAAACTTGATGATGTCCCCATACACACCTGAATCTAAACATTATCCTTCCCCTAAAATCATCCCCTCTCCCAAATGGACCTATGGCTATCAAGGCCATACTGCAGTCTCTTGAGTTCACACCAATGTCATTGTTGCCATCATCAACTCTCCTCTCTCAGTCCCTCCACATTTCCAATCACTTGTCAAATCTTCTAATTTCTTTCTCAGCATCCCTCAGATAAATCCAGTCACACAGCCACAACCCTAGTTATAGCACTCATCAACTCTTGTCTGGGGTACTACATAGTCTTCTAATTGTTTTCCCTCTTTCAAGTCTCCTCTCAAATCCATACATTTTACGATCCAAGGCCTACTTGCTGTTTCTTATACAGGATATATCAAACGCTTCTCTATGTCAGAATGTTCTTCCTAACTTAAGACTCTTAGAATCCCTGGTTTCCTTTAAAACTCCATTTAAGTGCTTCTTCTTCCAAAGAGGCCTTTTTCAGTCTACCCAACTACCAGAGCCTTCCTTCTTAAGTTCCCTTCCAATGAGTATCTACTTATCCTGTATATATTGGTTTATACATGTCACCTTCATTAAAATTCCTTAAGTGCCATACTGTTTTTACTTTTTATTTATATCCCTAGATATAATATAGAACTCAGTAAGTTTTCTGATTGATCAAAGGAGTTTTTAAAAAGTCAGAAAAATAGACAAGTAAAGCTGACTACATAAAACAAGAAAAAGAAGCCTATAGAAACAGTAATTTGATAGATGACACATTCAAGATGTTTTTAAGTGTACTTAAAAGCTCTTTCCTAGGCCCCACACTATTTTCGCATTTTTCTCTTTCTGTTACTCAATGTCTAAAATATCTCACCCACTACTCTCATCTTTCAAATTGCCCATTTATGGCAAAGGCACTAAACCATTCTACCAATCTTCCAGGTTCATAACCTAGGCATTATCCTTACCTCCTTACTTACCCTCACCCCATATATCCAATCAGTTTCCAAATTCCATCATTTCTGTCTCCATAATATTGGTCACATTTAGCCCATTCTCGCATGGCCACCACCCCAATTCAGACCCTCTTTACCTTTTCTCCTTAATTACTGCAATGGCTAATTGGCTTCCCTGTCTCAAGTCTTTCCCCATTCCATTTCATCTTCCACAGTAATGCACAGATGGGATTATTTTTATTGTTTAGTCTTTCGAGGCCTGTCTGACTTTTCCTGAGGCCATATGGGGTGCCTCCCTAGAGTTTCCCCTCATCATCAAGAAAATTGTCTTCTTCAGCATCAAGACTCCTCTTCTCCTTAGAAAATAGGAGGCCATCTCTGGAGCCATCATTCCAAAGTGAGCAACTGCATACTACACTTACATTGAGCCCACAGCATCTCACTCTCATGTTTATCTAGTTGTAAAGAATACCCTTTAACATTTTTTTTAAAATGTATTTTGTGTAGGTTTCTCTCATATTCTCTACCTAAGCACTGATGCTGGGTGACTCATAATCGTTCATTTGAAGAGGACTTTGCTGTTAAATGAAGAAATTCAAATGGATAGGAGAAACTGATCAAGTCTCCTTTTTAAACTCTGAAATTGGAGTACCCTTGGTTTAACTGTTGTAGTGAGGGTTGCTCATTTAATTAGTTTTTAAAATCTTCCCAAGTTTTTTAATATTTCCTACTGTATACTAATTATCCATTGCAATCATAAAAATTTAATATTTTTTAGCTTTCTCTCAATCAATGTGCACTCACTTTGGCTCCATTTATTCATTAACCCAAAGAATATATGCCTATATCAACTGGTTAGCATCTTGTAAGTTTTATTTCTTGCTTTCTTTTGGTTTTACCCCTAAAAATACCTAAGAAGGCCTCCCCCTCTTTCCCCATAATAAATCTGGAGATAAAGGGGTTATCTAGATTAGGAGTGGGGAAGCTGTGGCCTAAGGGGATTTGTTCTGTAAAGACTGGATTCAGTCAAAGGGCCACAAGATTCCCACCCCTAAGCCAGACCCAAATGGCAACAACAACAACAACAAAAAACCTAACGTCACAGATAAAAACCTCCATATCTCCCTTATTAGTTAACTTTAAATAGATGAAAAAGCATTAGTAATTCATACTCTCATTCCTCTCAATCAATTTCTGCATTCAGAATCCTAAAACAGAGATCTAGAAGTAAAGGCTTCAAATATAGTGTTCCTTACTAATCATGACGTTGGAACTATTCCTTTCTTGAGAAAGAAGGAACATCTATCTCTAACAAGCATCACCACAGTGGGAACTCTACGATCCAATGGACCCAAAAATCACTTCATCTCTTTATTCTGTAATGAAGCATTAGTCATCCTTACCTGGGTAGGCTGCTAACTTTCTCAGTCTCTGCTCTGCCACCAATATAACCCCTATCGTTTATGGAACTCACATGGTCCAGGACTGGCAAATGGACTACACTGGCCCTCTATGAATACAGTGTCCACTCTGCCCTCACTGCTATTATATCTTCTGAAGGTATGGCAATGCCATGCTGACCTGGAACACTGACCACATATACCTTCCATATTTCTATTTTTTCAAGGAACCACTAAATTTATGCAGGATAGAGTGAGATCATCTACTGCTTTCATTTAGGCTATTACCCTCAGGTAGCAGGCCTCACTGAGTGTTGAAACAGATTTTGCAAAGATCAGCTCTGTTGACCACTACCTTTGCCAAATGGACTGACTTTCTTATGGTGGTAGGACCTATTCCTATTCACCATTAGCTCAAAATTAGGAAAACTTAAAGCACAGTAAATCTTGTTAATAACAAAAATAATAAAACATGATTATAACAGAAAGAGTTTTTACGTTAAAAATGCAAAAAAAGCAGAGGAATAAAAGGATTTCTCACCCATGTTAATGCTTAATGTTAATGCTCAAGGCAATTAGTTTGGTAGAAAGAGTCCTAGAATTAGAGAGAGTTCTTGCTCTAGTACTTACTGCCTTTACGACTATGTGTAAATTACTTAAACTCTATGAGCATTAGTTTGTTGCATCAGGTGATTTCTGAGGTTTCTTCCAATTCTAAATCAATGAATGAGTAACCTTTTCTTACTATTACCAAAAGCATGTTACTAGCATGATTTGTAATAGAGAAACAATTGAAGCTCTCCTACATTTGGGCAGTAAAACAAGGATGTCCATCGTAACTACTGCTTTCTGACAATGTTAAAAATGGTAGATGTAACAACAAAAGTGTAGCTGTAAAAGAAAATGAGGAAACTGAGGCAGAAAGGATTGAGAGACTTGCCCAGACCCACAGAGCTAGTAATTGTCTGAGGCCAGAATGGAACTCAAGAAGATGAATCTTCCTGACTCCAGGCCCAGCAAGCTATTTACCGTGCCACTTAGCTGCCCTAGATCTGACTATAGTACTCTCTGAATGAAGACATACTAGTGACTCCTTATTGCCTCCATGATAAGAGATAAAATTATATTTCTATTTGCAGACATTATGATAGTAGAATCAACAATAATACTAATTATTAGTAACTTTACTAAAGAAATAAAGATACAAAATAAACCCACAAAAGCAATTATCATTATACACATTACTATCAAAATACTGGAGGAAGAGATAAGAAGAAAAATTATATTTAAGAATTAAAACACCAAAATACACAGAACTAATAATAATAAATAATATTAACATAACTAATAGAACTATTTTAGTCTCCAAATAGTTAACTGGAGAGAATAATTTTTTATGGTCCAAACAGGGTTAAATAGCTTACCCAAGGTCACATTTTTACACAGTAATTTTCAGAGCTAGGATTCAAACCTAGGTTTGGTGATTAAAAATCAAGCACTCTTTTCACTATATCATACTGCCTTCAAAATATTAAAGAATATAACGAATTAGTAGCAGACCTTAAAACCTTAAAAACAATAAATTTGAGAGAATGTCAAAGTTTAAAATTTTCAAGAACATACTGTTCAACTCAAATCCAAAAACTAATTCTCTCCACAAATACTGGAGAAGTGGTCATTCACTCTTCTTTGAAGCTCTCCAGGGAGAAGGAAGCCATTGATACCTGAGGCAGACCATTCCATTTTTAGATAGTTCTAATTCTTCATAAGTTTCCTTATATCAAGCCTAAATTTGTCTCTTCCACCCAGCAGTTCTAGTTTTGCACTTTGAGTTCAAGAAGAACAATTCTAGTCGTGCCTACCTGGTCATGCTTCAAATACCTGAAGCCATCAGATTTCCCCTATGACTTCTTTTCTTCTGGCTAAACATCTACACTTCCTTTGCCAACTCTTAACATACAAAAACATACAGGTCTTCTGGTAACATGACTGTTCTACAATGGATACTCTCCTCCCATTTTATCAAAAGCTTTCCTAAAATGGGGCACAAAGAACTGAATATAATATTTTTCAAGTGTCCTAATTAATCAATCAACCAATCAATAAATATACATTAAGCACCTAGAATCTTCCAGATACTGTGCTAAGTGCTGGGGACACACAAAGAGGAAAAGAACAGTTCCTGCCCTCCAGAAGCTTATAATCTAATGGGGGCAACAACATGCAAAATAATATATACAATACAATAAATAATATATACAAACAAGTTACATAAAATATAAGTAGGAAAATAATTAACAGAGGAAGGACACTGGAACTAAGGTGGGTTGGGGAAGGTAGAAGTTGGGATTTTAGTTGGGCTTTAAAGTAAATCAGGGATGCCCTAATCAGAGCAGAGGAGGGAGGGTATTCCAGGTATAGAGGAGAGCCAGAGAAAATACCCAGAGGCAAGAGACAGAGAATCTTGTTCATGGAACAGCCAGGAGGTCAGTGTCATTGGACTGAAGAACACAGGTCAGGCAGTAAGGTAGGTTATGATGGGTTTTGAAGGCTAAACAGAGCATAATCAGGGCAGAAAAATCAGCTTATTTCTCACCGCTGTTACTCAACTTAGCATAAGATTCTATTAGTTTTCCTTGGCTGTCATTTAACTTTTTATTCTTATTGAACTTACACAGTCTATTAAAAATCCTCATTCATTTTTCAGACAAACTGCTGTCTAATTCATGCCTCCACTATCTTAGATTGGAGGACATTTTATTTTAACCCAATTATAAGACTTTATATCTATCTATCTAATTATACAAATCATATAGAAACAAATAAGGAAATTAGATCAGTAAAACATATTAAATAAGACTTAAAAATGTACAGTAGAGTTTAACAGTTGATAAATCTATGAACAGCTCCTGGGGAAGGGATTCTTATTTAGCAAACACCTCTGGAAAAATTAGAAAGCAACTTGGTGAAAAGGTTTAAATCAGCATCTTATCATAGTAAATTTCAAATCAGTAAATATTCTAAATATAAAAAGCCATGATGCTGCAAAATTAAGAGAATGAAAAGTTCTATCTTTCAAAATTATGCGTGGTGCAAGAAAATACAGCAGAGATCTCAATAAATACTGGTTTCCTTGCTGTTCCACAAAAAAAGACAACTCAATTCTCGGTACCAGGCATTTTCTCTAACTGTCCTGTGTCTGGAATGTTCTTCCTCTTCAGCTCTTTCTAGTAACCTTCCTGATTTCCAGTCCCAACTAAAAATTCCATCTTTTACAGAAAACCTTTTCCAACTCCTCCTAATTCTAATGCCATTTCTCTGTTCATCATTTCCTATTTATCTTGTACATAGCTTTCTTTGCATATATTTGTGTTTTGTCTCCCCAACTAAACTGTAAGCTCCTTGAGGCAAAGCTCCTTGAGGCAGGGACTACCTTTTACCTCTTTGTATACCTAGCGCTTAGCACAGTGTCTTGCACAGAAATAGGCACTTACATGCTTATTGGATTGAATTATTAAACAGATAATTCTGATCACATACAATTAAAAAGTTTTTGCAAAAAAATATCAAAACAGGTAGAATCAGAAGAAAAGATCTATGCTGGGGGAAAATTTTTGCATTAATTATCTAATAAAAGACTGACATGCACACTCTATAGGATACTGATACAAGTCAGATCACAGTTTTCAAAAAAAATGCAAAACAGTAATTATTTGAAAAAATGTTCAAAGTTAAATTGATTTCTCTTTTCTTCTGCATCCTTTAGTAGGTGACTTATTATTCTGAGCAGTGGATCTGTTTGTAGAATAAATAAGTGCTCCTTCTGAATAAGGAAAAATAATATAATAGAACTAGATCACTGAAATGTGAAAAATTCCTGAGTTTTGTCCATGATTGCACAGCAATCCAGAGAAAATGAATGAAACTTTTTGTCCCTCGACTTTCTGGCTACTTGCAAAATGAATTCAAACATTCTTGCAGAAGGCTCAGTAAGGACAAAAATATTTATTTTGTTACTAATTAAATTATTATTTATGAAAATGGTCACTAACTATTGACCACCAAATGAATATTAAGCAGTGCAATATAGCTAAGTGATTGTTTTTGGTAGCAATATATGGAAACATAAGGTTTAAAATTTGCTTTTTTTCAAAATATGACAAGCTGCTTTCTAGTTATAAATCACTGAGCAAGTTTGCTTGCACAAATTACGAAAATATTGCAACTTTCTAAAAAACAAATAACCCTGCTACACTACTAATCTTTTCCCCATAAAGGATGGATAAAGGAAAACAAGCCAGGTCAATCTTTTAAAAATTATGATTGAATTTTCCTCTAACAATTGGTCTGCTTAGGCATGTTAACAGTACGGTTTAAATATGACAACAAAAATAGCACCTATATTAACATAAGATTTAGGTGAAAGGAGAAAGCATTCAAATATCTAGGAGTGGAAAAATATGTATATACATACATACACATATGCATATATGTATATATGTAATTTTATTACTTAAAATCTTTAGATTTTCAAGCCATAAATATTTTTTAAAAGTTATACAGCTTCCGAACTCAGGCAGATAGAAATGGATAAGCATCAAAAAGACTCCAGAGCAGGAAGAGACTTCATAGATCATCTGGTCTAACTCCCTCATTTAGAGATGAACAAAAATGAGATCCAGGGAAAATAAATGACTTTCAGAGGCAGTATTTGAATGCTGGTCCTCTAACTCAAAGAGTCAGTACTTTTTCTAGTATATCAAGTTTAATTTGCAGATTTCAAGAAGAAATTCTTAAAGAACAAACCTTGTAAGAAAATCCAAAATGGAGATATCAATACTACAAAGGTTTTGCATAGCAGGCATTCATTTAATAAAGTCTATTCAGTGTTGCCTTTTGAGATTGTTAAACAAATCCCATAGCATTGGCTATAAACCCATAATTACAGACTATTATGGCTTACAATGCAGGAAGGCATAAAGAGCTGCTGTGATTCACTACAATGTAATAGAACATGTAGAGGAAGTTAATTTTCGTTGATGTTTTAAACAGTGGCTTTGCATAATATATAGGTGAAACTATAATTAGAAGAGAATAATCTTTGTAGCCTCTTTTATTCTGTCTCTGAACATGATGACTTTTTGCTAATAACACCACTACTACTCGACAAAAAGGCAACTACAGCTACATTCTTCATTAAATTTAATAATTATAGCTACTCCTGCCAATAGTTCTCAAATCAAATTCATTCAGTGCAATACTGAGCTTATTGGGGACAGCTCTCTGTTTAGAATTCTTTGGCCAAAAAAGCACTTGAGGATGATGAAGCATGCCTTGGACAAGGGCATAATGATTAGTCATTTTCTCTATATTAAAAAACAACCAAAAAAAAAACCCTAAAAAACACCCAGGACATAGTCACTACAGACCGCACACAAATCACCTGCTGTTAGTACACGGATATTAAAAAAAGGTTCTGCATTTATCTGGCCTTTAATGCATTTAAGGTAACCTAAAGGCTTCAGCTCAACAGAGGTGAAGCATAGTACTAAGTATCAATATTAAATGCATTTATTTCAACAGTCTTCTCTTCTGTCTGATACTGACACAATATATTTTATAAGAAATTCTAGAATTGTTTTGTTAAACAGTTAAATTCAATTTTTAAAAAATATTTCAATTCTAGAAATGGTCTTGATACGCTTTTGAACAAAAATTAAATGTGCTACCCATTTAAACTATAGAAAAGCATTTTCTCCCCTTGGCTAGAAAACTATTTTCCCCCATACATTTACCCTTTGTTTTTTACTATCAGACTCATGGTTAGTTTTAATTTTGCAAAGCTAATCTAATAGATCAATGTAAAGTTTCCTATGACAATTATGGACTGTGTTAATTCATTATTTACTGCTTTAATGGCATTATCTTCTTTTTTAATGTACTAAAGTGTTACTTAAATCCTTATTATCTAGATATCTACATAATTAGATAGATTTTGTTTCTCCAAAAAAATAATTATGAGATCCTGGAAAGAATTATAACTTACATATCTTTGTATCCCATATATATTCATGGTTCCCTGAACATTGTACATACATGATACATATACATCTTGGCTGATTTATTTGAAGATAATCAAATATGGCTTTAAAAAAGTTTAAATTAACTACTTATGTTATTTCAAAGCAGAGTCATAAGTTCTTCCTAAGTAAGATATTTGCTATATAGATCACTATTTATCAAATAAGTTTATACAAAGACTCAGCTGAAAAAAAAAAAGAAAGAATTATCTTGAGTATTTAAGTTTATGAAGATTATGGTGCAAACTGCTTAACCTTTTTGTGCCCCCTCTAGGAAATTCTAAATGTTACAGAGGAGTTGGTGATCTGTATTAGTAGAATGACTTTCTATATCATTCTATATTGGTGAAATCACAGATATAGTTAAAAAACAAACAAAAAACCTAAAACCTAAGAAAATACATGGTAATTATCTCCTTTAACTATCATCTTTTGAAGTTATGTTTCAAAATAACAAATTCATGCTATAACATATTTGGATTTATCACTTAATATGTCCAAAAATTTTCATTCCTATTACTCCATCCCCAAAATTGTGTAGTGAGAAAATACTAAGCAAGTCTGTTCTGAACACAATTCATCATTGTACCTTCTGTGACTGGCTGGAGTTTAGAAGATCTTTCTGAATCTGGGGAATGAAGAGGTTCAGGCTCTTTCAGACTTTCCAAATGCATGAAAGGATCATAATCAATTGAAGCCAAATCAGACAGGCTGAGGGGAAAGTACTTAGGATTGCTGAAACATTGAGCTCCATAAACACACCCATGAAGAACCTAAAAGCACAGGAAATCAATAAGCCACATTTTATTTTTCAACTTAAATAATAAAAGAAGAAAAAAAGAAGCAAGTTTATAAGAAAATTAAACTTTAGGTAGCATTTAGGATGACAGAATCTGGCTATAAGGAATGTTGGATATCATGTAGTTCTACTTCAACCTCCTGGTTTTAGAAATAAGGAAAATGCTAAAGGGTAGACAGGTTAATTTTTTCCAAAATTCTTTAGGTAGTAAGTGATAGAGTTGAGTGGAACTCTAAGCTATTTACGTATGCCACATATCAACTTTTTCCTTTGTCCCCTTCTTAAAAACATTTTTAGTTCCTTAAGCTGACTAATTTATAAAGTAGGGAAAAAAGGACCACTTGAAGATAATAGGAGTGAAATTTAACTCATGTCTCTAGGTAGGATCAAATAAGGGCCAAATTCTCAAAATTTTAGCAAAAATTAGGATTTTAAAATTCTCATTCAATAAGTGCAAAACAGACCTTTGTTAATCTATGTCTAAATGTAATACATTGTGGTTACCAAACAAATATTCAAGCAGGAATACCTTATAAATACAATTGAGGACAGATTTTTCTGTTTTATCATTTTCCGCTCCTGTTGTATGAACTGGCTGGAGTAGTGTCTTTAAAGGCAAGGCCATGATCCAGTCCAATAAACACAGAAGTAATGATACCACCAACTGTAACAGAAGATTTTATTCATTATACATTCCATAAATAATAAGATCATGAAATTTAATATTTTCCCCCAGTTATTCTTTAGTTTACAGTTCCATCAGTGAAGCCTCAGTCTTCAGCAAAAATAAGTCAAGCACCACAAAGAATATATAGAAAGAATTGAATTTTAAAAATTAGTAGAGGTGGATTTCATCATACAGGGTGTAAAGACAATAAAAGAAATAAGAATTTTAAAGTTGTCTACACTGTGTAAAAATATCATTAAAATTGATGACCATTAATCAATCACAAGAATTTATTAAACACCTACTATGTGCCAGGCAGGTACTATGCACTGGAGACACAGCATAGATATACATAATACATATATATATGTAGAGAATAAATACATGCAGAATAAAAAAAATATAAAATAGTAAAATACAAGATGCTAATAGAGGGTGAATTAGGGAAATCTTTGTGTAGAAAGCAGTGCTTAAAATGGTGTCATGAAGGAAGTGAGGATTCTACAAGGTACAAATGAGGAAGGAATGCATGAAAGCAGGGAAAAAGGTCAGCGCACAGGCATGGAGAAAGGACATAGAGGGCCATGTGTAAATAACTGAGAAGTACAGTTTGGTTGGATGCAGATGTGGAAAGAGGAATAATATAATGAGAATAGAAAGACAGGTTGAGAAAGAACAGGATGCTCTAAAGCCTACCAAGGTTATTATCTAAAATATTTTTCTTAGGTGTTTTAACTGCCTGTTTTTGCCATGTTGATTCACAAATACCAAGTCTTTTAGGAGGAAAAAATAAATTTAAAAACCTACTTCCAGCATTTTCTCAAATGCACTTTATTTTCACCAAAGAAACTTTCCAACGCTGATTCTTTTCAGTTTTAAACAACTGAACTTAAAAATACTTTTCCCCCACCCAATATGAAACATGCAATAATAACTTCCATATCGCAAATTATATTAATAAGATCACAACTAGTATTATAATCTTGGAAACTAAGTAGAGGATAGCTTTTTGGTCTTCAGAGTTACAATTCAAACTCAATGTGTACTTGACATGTTGGTAATTCTAAGTGGAAACATCTAATTAAACATATCAAGTCAACATGCTTATTGCCCAAAAGTCACTATTTTGAAGAATGTGTCCTAAGAAACAGTACAATTTATTACAAGTTTCTAAGCAATAATTTATATATTTGAACACTTTATAAAACAGATATAAACAAAAACCTTGACGTGAAAATCAATTTAATTATTAAAGAGAAACTAAACTATATTAATGTAGTATTATAAAATGTTAATATATATATTATTCATCACATATTTATAAGAGGTGGGCCCACATCCACATATCCACAAAATATTTGTAAAAATAAATACTTAAAACTTTACTTTGCAACATATTAAAAATGAGCTATGTTCAATTACCCTCTTGTCAATTTCATAAGAAGAAGCTTCTGTACTGGGTAAAAGGTGAGTAACAGTGGCTATCAGTATCTATGGACAAAGAAAAAAATTATTTTTCTTTTAAAATCTAATTAACTAATGAAAATACTTCAAATCATAATTATTAAACATCGTAATTATCCTAAACTGATTATTAATATGGGCCATGATTATACTGGCATTCAATCACTTCAAATATCATTTTTTTTTAAATGGCAATTTTCATAAGAACCTTCAAATTCCAAATATATAACCTATTTTTGCAGTTCCACACAAATAAAATATACACAAGCAAAATTAAACAAAGCACAGATACCATCTAAAAATCACTAAAATTATCAAGGTGTAAATGAATTTTTTTATTCAATCATTTTTCAGTAGTGTCTAACTCTTCATGACCCCATTTGGTGTTTCCTTGACAAAGACACTGGCATGACTTGCCATTTCCTTCTCCAGTTTATTTTAGAGATGAGGAACTTGAGGCAGACAGTGTTAAGTGACTTGCTCAAAGTCACACAGTTAGTAAGTGTCTGAGGCCACTCAGAAAAATGAGTCTTCCTGACCCCAGGCCCAACATTCTATCCACTGTGCCACCTACAGCAATAATGTAAAATTAATTTTACATCAATAAGCTTTCTCCAATATTAAGTTGTAATTCCATAAAAAAGATTATTGGTGATTTAAAAAAAAAACAAAAAATGAAATGCCTCAAAGACATCACTCCCTCAACAACAAATAACTACCCCACATCTTTCAACTTTTTCATTTCTACTGGACACATATGTATTCACCAGGTCTGGTTTCCTCTAATGGGTTCAACCTTTAGCGGTAAACTTAAAAAAGTCTTGTAAATTAATGCTTAATGCAACTGACATATGGGAGAACACAGTACATTTATGAATTCACAAAGTATACTTCCTTAATATCTACAATTTTTAAAAGGCCTATTTCCTGTTCTGTAATTAGGTAACCATTTTGTGCTTTAGTTCTCCATCTACATTTGCGGAAGTAATAATTCTTGCTTCCTTCTCTATATAGTCTGACTGCATTTAGTGAAATGGAAAAAATGATTCAAATAAAAATTTATATTACAATGCAAAATAATCTGCATATGGGCCACATTTTAAAATGGTTCCACCTCTTATGTGTGTAAGTCTTATTCAAATCTCAAGTGGACACAATCACTATTATATATTATAGAGGATATCTGACCCAAAATATATCACCTATTTTGGTAAAAATTCTAAGATATGAAATTGAGAAAAGCATGTGAATTGCCACCCAATTGGGAAAAGAACCTCTCTCTCTATAAAAATGTAAATGGTCAACTTATACAGCAGCAATGGAGTCAGAATTACATGTTCAAGAAAGGTAATTAAAATTATTTGTATAAAGTTTATATTTATAATTTCCATGCATGTATTTAATATTCAATAATTGTTAATAAGCAATTTAAATATAAACAATTAGCCATTATCCCGGAGAACTGATGAAGTTGCACACCTCTTCAAAGAGATGATGAAATAACACAGAAAGAGGAATGTATTTTTGAACATGGCCAATGTGGGAATTTGCTTTACTTTATTATGCTCATACGATTTCAACGTGTTTCGTCTACGTATCCATCTTCCTTTCTTTTCCTTCTTAAGTGGGTGCAGGGAGGTGGAAAGGGATGACATGGTCACATCTGCACTTTAGGAAAATCAATTTAACATCTGAGTACAGAATGAACAAGAGTGGGAAGAGACTTAAGGTAAGTAAAGCAAACCAAAAGTAAATAGCTCAAATGTAAGGTGATAAGGACCTACTCAAGGGTGTATGGGTGTGCGTCCTTTGTTGCTGAAGAAGACCATGCCATCAGAGAAATAATGACATGACCTGCACTTGACTTTGCTTTGAGTGAAGGAGGGCTGTGCAAGGTCACCAGTCTCACTTCTCCTCCAGAGCCACCTGAATCCAGTGACCATCAGGATGACTGGGGATGACCCAGGATGAGGCAATTGGGGTTCAGTGACTTGCCCAAGGTCACACAGCTAGTGAGTGTCAAGTGGCTGAGGTTAGATTTGAACTCAGGTCCTCCTGACTCCTGCACTGGTGCTCTTATACACTGCACCACCTAGGTGCTCAACACAAGGGTGGTAGCACTGTCAGATAAAAGGGAGCATACACAAGAGGTGTTATAAAGGTAAATCTAAAAGATTTTGGCCAACTGATTGGATAAGGAGGGTAAGAAAGTGAGGAATTCTAGGTTGTGAGCCTGAGTGACTTGGGAGGATATCAAAGGTATCATGGAAATTAAATTAGGAAGAGAAGTGGTCTATAGAAAAGATAATGTGTTCAGTTTTGGTCAAGTAGAATTTAAAAGGTTTATGAGACACTGAATTCAAGATACCTAAGAGGCAGCTGGAAATTAGAAAGTCTGGCCAAAGAAATCTCAGTATTATCTACATAGAGATAATAATGACCTCTGTAAAAAAATCAGCTCCAATGGAGCTAATGACATTACCAAGTGAAGTAATACAGAGGGAAAAAAGTGTTTATGTTTTTTTCACAAGGGTGGGGAACAATTAATGGGCACAACCTGGAAAAAGATCCTACAAACAAGACAGAATTGTCAGAAAAACTAGGAGGGAGCATTATGTCACAGACACACACACACACACACACACCCAAAACAAAAAACAACACTTAAGAGACTAAGAGAGTATTAAGGAGAAGAGAATGATCAATAGTGTCAAAGGCTACAGAGAAGTCAAAAAGGATGAGGACTGGGAAGATATTTCACTTAACAATTAAGTAATCACTGGTGACTTTGGAGAGAGACTTTCAGTTGAATGATAAGGTCAGAAGTCAGACTGCAAAGAATTAAGAGTGAGAGGAAAGGAAGTGAAAGTTATCTATTAAAGATGGCCTTCTCAAGGAGTTTAGCCACAAAAGAGAGGAGAGATATAGGATATTAGCTAGCAAGGATGAAATGAGAAATTTTTGAGGATGGGAGAGACAAGGGCATACTTGTAAGGAGCACGGAAAAAACCAGTAGACAGGTAGGAATTGAAGATAACTGAGAAAGGCGCAATGATAGGGGGGGCAAGCTGTTGGAAAATATAGGATAGAACTGAATCACTTGTGCACACATTTGCCGTGGCAAGGAGATAGATAACCTCATTATTGTGAAAGACGAGATAGTGGAAGAAGAGGCAGAGATCAAATGTGATGTGAGATGAGGAAGGGAAAAACTAGAGCTTTCTGCAAAGGGCCTCAACTTTTTCTTTCAGCAAAATATCCAATTGATATTTCCAATATCAAGGAAACCAGAATCTATACGGAAACTGTATATAAATGAGAAGATGGTTCCTTGGAAAGATAAAGGAAATGATGAAGTTGGTTTCTTTGTGCATCCCAAGGTAACGAGAAATATCAATTCCAGGGACGTTTGATCATCTTCTCTTTCATTTTTCATAATGAGCATAAGCAAACAGACTACAAATATAAGATTTGTGCAACCTTCATGCTAACATCTCTCATAGAAGATAAGGTGTCAGAGAAATTCCAGGAAGAATTTAATAAAACCCTCCAAATCAAATCAACATATAGCTTAATACTTGGTGGCTTGAATGTCAAGCTGAACATAGGGGAGGAAAATGGAAAATACGTTGAAAAATCTATCAGGATTAAGAAAAAGAAAGAAGCCAAACACAAGAAGCCTTATGCCTACAGATAATACAGTTTTAAAGAAGAGTTGGAGGTGCCAGATAAGGTAGCACTGAAAAATATCACAAAAAATTATTTGATTTTTTTGGCAGAAACAAATGATTATCTATGTGAGAGTAATTTCTGAATCAGTACTCTGTGTACAGTCAGACCACTGATTTCTTAAAGGAAAACACCAAAGCAATACAAAATGAGAATTAAATTGAGATGCGGTATGCAATCAAGCCAACTCCAACTTAATCCATTAAAATAAGCTTTTAATGCTGAAAAATGAGAAACAAGATAAAAGCATGCCATAACTATTCCTAAAGAAGTTTAACTGATGCAATTCAAAAGCAAATGAGGATACCAAAAAGAATTCCTCAGCAAGCAAACACTTGATTTTGAAAAGCAGAAAGATATGGAATCCAGGGCAACAACAGTTTAGAACATAAGCTTGTTTGTAAAATTTTATGGAAGTTAGTGGAAGATTATTAACAATATCATCTCATCAAATTAGCAAAATACAGTGGAGAGAAAATAAGTTTCAGCATTTAAGCAAAGACCATTCTGAGAGCACTAGAGATGAAATTGGAAGGAGGACTATGGACAAAAACATGAAAAACATTTGTCAAAATTTCCATAGTAATGAAAGCAGAGCTGCCACATTTGAACACTGATTCCAGAAAATTCCACAAGGAAATAGAAATGGCACTAAGGAAAACAAAAATGGAAAGAGTACCTGGACTAGACAAAAGTTTACAAAGAGATGAGATCTGTGTTGGAGGTGACAATTTTGATGAATAGTTTCTTAAGATACCTGGAACAGCAGAATACACTAAATATTTTTTTGGAAAAAAACAACATGCATCATTAACCAACTAGGGCAAGTTGCCATGTCCAGGTTATTGTTCAGTTCTTTAGGTAACTCTCTAGGGTTCTCTTAAGTAACAAAATATCATCTGCAAAGTGCTAATCTTATTTCATCTTTACCTATGGTTGTTCTGTCAATTTTTCTTCTTCTCTTATTGCTGAAACTAGCATTTCTAGCATTATTAAAGAGAAATGGTAATAATGGACAGCCCTGTTTTCAGTAAGTGATCTTACTGAAAAAACTCTAGCTTATGCATTTCACAGATAATGCAAGTTCTTGGTTTTAAATACCATGCTAGGGAAAGATTTGTTTAATTCTATTGCTTTATTTTAAAGCAGAAATAGTGTTAAATTTTGTCAGAAGCTTTTTCTGAATCTACTGAATCATATAATTTTATTTTTATCATTAATATAGTGGATAATGTTTATATTTTTAGTAATATTAAACCAACCCTAGATTCCTGGTAAAAACCTAACTAATAGTGCATAATCTTTGAGATATGTTGCTATAACCTCTTTGCTATTATGTTATTTAAATTTTTTGCATCATTATTCACTGGGGATCATATTCCTTTAGACTAGGTTTTTAAAAAAAATTAGATTCTTTCTCTATCTTGACACTTACTGGTTTAGGTATCAATACCATATTTGCGTCATATAAGAAATTTGGCAGGATCCTTTCCCATTTTTGTAAACATTGTGTATAATAATGCAAATAATTGTTCTTTGAATATTTGACAGGACTTACTTGCCAATCCATCTGGTCCCAAGTGTTTGTCTCCCTTTCTCCCCAAACATAAGTTCATTTATGGCTTGTTCAATTTCTTTTTCTGAAATTTGGTTGTTTAAATTTTGTGTGAGTCTGTTAATTTAAGCATTTTGTATTTTTGTAAATATTCACCTATTTCATATTTAAAGTGTTTGCATATAGCTGAACAAAACAGCTTCTAATAATATCATCATTTGTTAAAAATTCTTTATCACTTTTGATAAAGTGATTTTTCCTCTCTTTTTAAAATCAAAATAGCTAATGGCTTATCTCTTATCATATTAAAAAATACTTCTTAGCTTTATTAAGTAGTTCAAATGATTGTTTTTAAACTTTGTTTTATTGATCCCTTTTTTTGCTTTTCAAGATTTCTAATGCGAAGTTTTATTTTTAATTTGCTTTTCTAGTTGTTTTTTTTTTAGTTGCATGCCTAATTTGTTGACTGGTTATGTTCTTTTGTGCATGAGAGTGTTTAGAAATATAAAATTTTCTTCATCCCAACATTTTTGGTATATGTTTTCTCACTGATTATCTTTAATGAAATTACCTATCATTTCTAAAATATGCTCTTTGACACACTAATTCTTTAAGATTAAATTGTTTAGTCATCAATTCATTTTTCACCCTTTCTACAATGATTCTTTAAAATTTTATTTTTATTGTAGCTTGTTCAGTAAAGGCTGTATTTAATATTTCTATTTCTCTGCATTTTGGGGAAGTTTTAATGTTCTAAACATGGTCAATTACATAAAAATGCTACGCAACAGCAATTCTATTCATATCATAAAAGATACTAGCATAAAAGATACATATCATAAAAGTACTAGCACCTTGACACTGTGTGAATCTTTACACTTCACATGTTTCTCATAAACCATATATTACTAGATTCTTCTTTCTAAATCATTGTGCCATTCTCTTCCACTCTATGGGTGAATTAATCACATTCATCACATTCATAGCTATAATTGTTAATTGTTTATTTCTCTCCATTCTCTTGTATCTTTTCATCTCTATGTTCCTTGTCCCCTATTTATTACACAGAATAGGGTCATGTGAGAAGAGTGTGCTCAGCACCAATGTTCTAGACTAGAACCTCTGCCTATCAACCCCCTTTCTCCTATTCTTCTTGTCCCCTCATTCAGATTCCAAATGCACTTACCCTTTCTTTCATTCCTTTCATATCCTCCTTTCAACAATAACCCTGTTGTGTTCCTTGTTGTGCTGTGTAAGCCTAACCTTGTTTCTAAGCTGTTTGCAGCATTTTTTCTTTAACCTGGAAACAGGGTTCTGGTTATGATGTTCCTGACCATTTTCACTGAAGGGATTTTTTCACAAAGTAATCTGATACTATTTTCTTTTTAACTTCTTGATCTAACATGTCTAGGCACTTTTTTTTCATGATTTCTTGAAATATGATTGCCAGGGTATTCCTTTGGTCACGGCTTTCAAATAGTTCAATGATTCTTAAATTAACTCTCCTTTATCAGTTTTCCAGTTCTCTTATTTTGGATATGAAATCTTACATTTTTCTATTTTTTTTCAATCTTTTGACTTTGCTTTAGTATTTCTTGTGGTCTTATGGCATTATTAACTGCGGTTTGATGCATTCTAATTTTCAAAGAGTTTGTTACTTTGGGTAAGGATTTGTACCACTTACTGATATCAAGCAATCAATAAACATTTATAAGACATGTACTATGTGCTAAACATTACAGACACAAATACCAAAAAGAGAGCTCCACCCCTCAAGGAGATTACGATCTATTTGGGAAAGACAACATACAAAATGAAGTTGAAAGGATGGAGGTACTCAATTGGGGGCATGGTAGAACTCAAGAGAAGTTCCAAAATTATGCAGCTAGGTGAGGAATGAGATAAAATTCTATCCTCCCTACTTAAATGAAGATTTTGGAGTTCATGGCTTCACCCTCAAATCACAGGGACAGGGTGGTGGGTAGTGATGGGATAGAATAACAAAGCTGATAGGATCTTCCAGGATTTATGAGGTTTTTCCAATAATCAGCTTCTAGGATATGGTTGGAAAGTCAGAGAAGTCCCAAAGTAGTGCAGCCAGGAGAGAAATGACAGAAATAACAGTTTAACTTGCATCAGTGTTAATGCTCACTCCAAGTCTTTTCCATAAAACTCTCATTTCTATTCCTATTCTTTCCTCTACTGCCTTCATTGAATTTATAATTTAAGTTTTAAAATCCTGAATCATTTCTTCTAGGAATTCTACTTGGTCTTATTGCCAAGATGTGCTTTTCTCTGAGATTTTACTTACAGGTGTTTTAGAATTATTCTTTCCCTTCTGAGTTTGTGTCTTGTGCATCATAATAGCTTTTTTTTTTTCTTTACTCATTTATCCATCTTTAATTCTCACATTGGGATTTTGTGTTAAGGTCAAATTTTGTGCATTTCTAGTGGGGCTGTTACAGCACTGTACCATCCTGGCCTGTCACAGCAGGGCTCTTGCTACCACATTCACAGTGTACTGAAAGATCAAGGATCACAAGATGGTTTGGGTTAGGGTGATACAAACTTTCAGTGGTTTCAGCCTTCCTGAGCTTTCCAAATTCTAGACCCTAGTGTAGGCCTAGGTAATACAACTCAAACATTCCCTGGGTGGGACTCCAGTTGATAATTGATAGTTTCTGGGCCTAACTCCTGTTAGTTAGTTGAAAGGTTCAGAGCAACAGAATTATCTGTTTATCCCTCTTCTAAGCCTGCTAACATTTAAATCCATCTGCTAAAACAGTGCTTCAGCTCGGTATAGAAGGCTGATCACAAGATCCCGACCCACCCATGTTTTACAGTTTCTGTCCTGGTTGTTAACAAGAGCCAATTATGTGATCCTGGGCTAAAAAAAAGACCCACCACAATTTTTCTTTTCATTAACCAAAAAATCACTATTTGATCTCAGGCATTTCTTAGGTCTACATTGCAACAGTTTTAGAAGGGAAGTGGGTTCACTGCTTCTTGCTACTCCAATGTTCTGGTTGTTCTCTAATTAAAATATAAAGTTTGGAAGACCATCTATTAAGTTGTAGCTAGGCTATATTTTGCATCAGTGGATGGAGTGCTCAAACTGATATTTCACAATCAGTCCTTTGACTTCAGAACTAAAAATTACCCCACTAAAGTTTTTTTTAATGTATTAAAAATCTTTATTCAATTTGCTTTTATATAAATTGCTTAGTGAAAAACTACAAAAAGGACTTTTTCCATTTTCATCATCATCAAAAGCAGACATTAGATATGCAAATACACTAAGGATCTACGATTTCAGTAGTGTGGGAAATCTGAGAATTAACACAGATTACAATCTACTTAAAATTTAGTAGAGAAATCTTGGGAAACTTCTGGTAGCTAAGAGACATTACGTGAATTTTCCTCAGAGAAGAGCTAGCATGTATCAAAAGTAGGATTTAAATATAAGACTTCTGATTCCAAATGACTCGAAGACTTTGTCATTTTTACAGATGAAATTAAATTATATTCTCAAGATTATTCAACTGAAGAAAAACAAATGAAGACGAAATTCTTTGCCCCAAGATTTTTCTAAACCATGATTAAAAAGTAGATGAAATGTTACTTACTTGAATAATTTTCAAAGGGGAATCAGGCTGATAAATCTGAAGCCTATGTACATATTGAATCAGCATATGAAGCATGTTGCAAGCCACATGGGCTACAGTTTTATTAGGAAACTGAAAAATAAAAAAAAAATAAGGCGTTTTCTTTCCCTATTCATATGTGGATATTATTTTAAATGTTTCTGGACTGCCATCTACTGATGACAGCTTGTACATGCGCAGGAATTGTAAAGTAATTTTAATATTAGTAAGAATGCTGCAAAAAATTCTATAATGTGTTAACAAGTCAAATATAAACAACTGTTAAATCATATATTCTTTTATATTACCTTTACATATACGATAATGGAAAAAAAGAATTAGCTGTTTTCATTCAATTATTTTTTTAAAAAGTATTAATGAAATTCTTAGTAATGGATAAAATATTGCTATGCCACAAAAAACAATGAATATGACAAATATAATGAAAACATGGCAAGACTACAATGAATTGGCACAAGGTAAGGTAAATAAAATCAGGAAAATAATATAGAAAAATGAATGGCAAAAACAAAACAATCAAAACTTGAATGCTATGAATTAATGACCAAGCTTGACTCCCCCTCCCAAAAAAGACATATGAGAAGATATTTCCCTCTTCCCAGACATTTCTTTGCAAGAAGGAGGACACTATAGATGTGGAACATTGCTTATAATTTAAGAGTTTTTTGAGATACTGATTATTATTGCTGAGTTGTTTTTTTTTTCCTTCTTTATAAGGGAAAGTCCTCGGGGAGAGGCTGTAGGAAGGAAGCAGTGAGAAATTTAGGTCAAGTCAAAACATAACTATCAATAAATATACATATATATATTTTAAAAATAGTCACTGCTATTCTCATTGGCACTAATTTTAGAATTATGTTCCTACTTATGATCAAAACATGCCCTGGCTACCACATGAATTCAGCTTCACTGAGTCAAACTGGACTATAAAAATTACTTTTAAGATCTTTCAATGAGATTATTATTTCACATCAATTATAAAACTGAGATTAGAAAAAAGCAATAGCATGTAGGAAGGCAGACACATAATAAAGAAAGCGTGAAAGAAATATGAAAAAAATGATCAAGCTTTACCTATATTTCAAATAGCTAGTTTCCACTGTGTCTTCCTGAATAAATACTCTGGGCAAATAGCAGAAGGTTAAGAAAGGTAAGATGAAACTGGCCCTCAGAAAGATACACCTTGATGATAAGAGTTGGGGGTACTGTTAAGGGAGGAATTAGTATTGAAGATGTAATCTAATGAGAAAATGATAATGAGCATGTTGTAAAATGTAATTCCTGTAATTCCGAAGTGCTATATTTGAAATGTGCCTGCAGGCCAAACTTTTCCCATGCCCCAAACAACAACAACAACAAACCTGTTATTTCCTACAGGTGTATGATGGGAATGTTTTTCAAAAGCATCTCACCTTTAAGGAAACACAAATTACATTCAGAGCTTCCTTAATTTGAGGATGATGAGACTCATGAACTAATTCTTCACAGATCCAAATTCCTAAACTACAGAGAGCAACACATCTGAAAAAAAACAAACAAACCAGGTAACTGGTATTAGTATAAAACTAGGGATGATTTTAAATAAAATAAAAATACAAAAGAACTTGGAGCACATATAATACAAAAAATTATTTATGATTTCTATATCACCAGAAATTAGGTGAACAAATATTTTTGTCATTAATCGTATGAAATTGATACATGTAAAAAATTAACTAGACTGATAAACTAAATACAAAACTCTCCAAATACAATAGTAAACTGGTAAAAGTTATTCTGTTCTCTAGGCAGGTGGGTCTACATAAGACAATGGCTTAATAAAATTAAATATTTTACAGCCTAATTTCAAGAAAAGGAGCATTTTAGAATGTAAGTTCTGTTCCCTAATGCTACACAAGAAATTGGCACACTAGATGCATGCTTTCTTTATACCTTAGTCAAACTGGACCATTGCCGTTGCTGTTTCCAACTCCATTCCTCCCTAGGACTCCCTGCCAAGTCTGGTAGTCTGACACTACTCTAGTATTAAAGTCACCCAGTATTATAAGCTTGTCCTCTTTTGGCACGTTGATGATAAGGGTCCCTAGTTCTTCATAAAATTTTTCTTTGACTTCATCAGGGTTTGTGATGGTGGGAGCATAGGCACTGATGATGATGGCATGGCATTTTCCTGTGAGTGGCAATCACATTGTCATGAGCCTGTCATTCACTCTTTTTGGCAGGCATACCAGCCTGCTGATCAGAATAGTTTTGATTGCAAAACCCACTCCAGCTTCATAGCACTAGCCTTCACTGCACCCACTCCAGCTGTATACAGCTCCAACTTGAGTAAGCTAGCCTTCATTTGCCAACCTTCTTTCACTCGCGGCTGCTGTTTGGATGTGGTACCTGTTGAGTTCTCTTGCAATAAGAGCAATTCTTCTTTCAGGTCTACTGGATTTTGTGTTGTCTATTAGTGTGCACACGTTCCATGTGCCGAAGGTGAGTAGAATCATCTTTGCAGATGTTTTTATACATTTTGTACATTTTTTTTGTGTTTCAACTGCATAGTGGGATTCCCTGCCTGTAGCAGCAATCAGGCCAGGGTTGGGTAAGCAGGCAATGTTTACAGCACCTTCTCCAGCCCCCTTCCTCACATCAGGAGGTGAGCAGTACAATCCTTAAAAGGCTGCTCAGACACCCAGGGGGCAGCTGAGTCCCACTGCTGCTTCCAGTGAGAAGTGACCCTATGGCCTGGGTTGCCTGTGTGCAGGGTCATGACTACAGGTCCCAGTGTATTTTCACCTGCTGCTTCATCACTTGCCTGTTGCCACAGGATGTTGAGGCATAACAGTGAAATGGTATGGATGATGTCTTTTGATTCCTGTGTAAATTGGATTTAAGTGAGGCAAAGTTGCATGAAGTTGTCAGCCTCACTCTCTCCTGAGTCATCATTTACGGCTGAAGACTTGTGTATCGCATGACCTTCTCATCACCAACATTGTCTTCCGTTTACCTAAATGCAATAAAACTTCATGGATGCACCCTTGCAGCAAACACTGGCATCTAATAGATTATGTGATTGTAAGGAGAAGAGACAGGCAAGATGTGACAGCGACAAAGGCAATGCATGGTGCAGAGTGCTGGACTGACCATAGACTTCTCCTTTCCAAGCTAAATATTCACATTCATCAAAGGAGTCACCTCCAAGGCAAAATGACTACCAGAAGAATTGATGTCAACAAATTAAGAGTTCTCTCAGTGTGAACAGTTAGCTGTTGATTTAGAGGGAAAGTTGAGCCAACATACAGTTGGCAACAGTGGAGCAGAAAAGGAGTGGGCAGTTCTCAGAGATTTGGTGTACAGCACTGCATTTGCTCATCTGGGTCAGAACACTCATAAACACCAAGATTGGTTTGATAAAAATGATGGGGAAATTCAGAAGCTGCTAAATGAAAAACGTGAACTCCAGTATTTACCAGCAGGATAGTTCATCCACCTCTAAGAACGCAGCATTTAATTCCATCAAAAGCAAAGAACAAGCAAAGCTTATAGAGATGCAAGATTCCTGGCTCAGGAAGAAGGCAGATGAAAGTCAGTTTTATGCTGACAGTAACAATCCAAAGTGCTTTTATGATTCGCTGAAAGCTATTTATGGACCAAAAACTTATGGTGCATCACAACCACTCAGTGCTGATGGAGCCACATTGATTAGTGATAAGGACATGATCTTAGAGAGATGGACTGAACACTTCCATGGTGTTTTCAACAGACCGTCATCAATCAATGCTGAAACCACTGAGCGTTTTCCTCAGGTTGAAGTCAATCCCTCCTTAGCTGAACTTCCAACTGAAGAAGAGGTTTTGAGGGCTATTAGGCTCCTTTCCTGTGGCAAAGCACCTGGTGCTGATTCTGTTCCTGCTGAGATTTACAAAGTAGGGGGACCACTGCTCATACATAAGCTAACTGAAATTTTCCAGGTTATGTGGCAAGAGGAGGTTATCCACCAGGAGTTCAAGGATGCCTCCATTGTCCATCTCTATAAGGGTAAAGGGAATAGACTGTCCTGTGACAATCACAGGGGCATGTCTCTCTTAGTCATTGCTGGCAAAATTCTTGCTAGAGTCCTCCTTAATAGGCTGATCCTTCACCTGGAAGATGGGGATATACCTGAGAGACACTGTGACTTCAGAAAGGGCCAAGGAATAGTCGATATGGCATTTGCTGCCCATCAACTCCAGCAGAAATGCCAGGAGCAGAACAAAGGTCTGTACACAACGTTTGTGGATCTGACCAAGGTATCTGACAGTGTTAGTCATGAGGGCTTATGGAAAATTATGTCAAAATTTGGTTGCCCAGAGAAGTTCATCAATAGTGTACATCAATTACATGATAGCATGTTTGCCCAGGTTCTGGATAATGGACAAAGCTCTCATACCTTCCCAGTCACCAATGGAGTGAAACAGGGCTGTGTGCTTGCTCCTATGCTTTTTTAGCATGATATTTTCAGCCATGTTGACAAATGCTTTCAATGAGGATGATCACAGCATCAAGGTCAACTACCTTGTTGTTGTACTGATGGTAAATTCTTCAATTTGAAAATGTTATAAGCCAAGACCAAAGTGGAGGGAGTGCTGGTGCATGATTTTCTGTTTGCAGGTGATTATGCACTCAATGCAGCCTCTGAAGCCGAGATGCCACAAAGCATGGATCAATTCTCTGCTGCCTGTGCTAATTTTGGCCTGATAATTAACACCAAAAAAACACAGGTGCTCCACCAGCCAGAACCACAGCATCCATACGTGGAACCTTCGGTTACAACAAATGGAGAAGTTCCGAATGCTGTGAATAAGTTCACTTACCTTGGCAGTGTACTTTCCAGGGATGTACACACTGACAATGAGGTTGATGCATGCATTGCCAGAGCTGGCTCTGTGTTTGGGAGGTGCCGAAGAAATGTTTGGGAGAGAAGAGGTAGTAGACTGACTACCAAACTGAAGGTCTATGGAGCCGTTGTGCTGACCTCATTGTTATATGCTTGTGAAACATGGACAGTCTACCAGCACCATGCCAGGAAACTGAATCGCTTCCATTTGAACTTAGGAAGATTCTGAGGATCACCTGGCAGGATGAGGTACCAGACACTGAAGTCCTTACTTGAGCTTAACTGCCAAGTATTCAAACTATGCTTCAGACAGTGCAACTCCAATGGGCTGGCCACGCTGTTTGAATATAAAATATTCGCCTGCCAAAAAGGCTATTTTATGGAGAACTTGCATGGGGCAGGCAATCACATGGTGGCCAGAAGAAACAATACAAGGACACTCTCAAGGTCTCTCTCAAGAACTTTGGATTTGACTGTGCAACATGGAAGACACTGGCACAGGACTGCTCAGCATGGCATGCCCATGTAAGAAAAGGTGCTGTGCTCTTTGAGCAAAGCAGAATTGAGACAGCATAAAGTAAACACAGGATGCGCACATTTGGGATCTCCACCCCAAATACTCAAACAGACTATCTGATTCTAAGCTCATATTGGTCTGATTAGCCACAGTTGGACACACTGAAATTCCACTTTAAAATGGTGATTTCAATTTGGTCCTCTTCAAAGATGAAGGACAAAAACCAACCAAGTCAAACTGGAGTTTACCAACTGAACTGCCGATATCATATTCTCTTTGGAAATGCAATGAAGCTTATGTTGGTACTCTACATATAGTAATTAGTAAACTGTTCTGTATTTTTCCCATGCTGGCATTCTGGTATATCATTTGTTGTTTAGTTGTTCTCAGTAGTGCCTGACTTTTGTGACCCCATTTGGAGCTTTCGTGGTAAAGATACTGGAGTAATTTGCCATTTCCTTCTCCAGCTCATTTTACAGATGAAGAACTAAGGCATACAGGGTTAAGTGATTTCCCCAGGATCCCACAGCCAGTAAGTGTCTGAGACCTAGTTTGAACTCATGAAAATGAGTCTTTCTAATTCTAAGCTCTGTGCCTTATCTACTGTGGCACCTAGTTGTCCTTGGCATATCATATCTTCTTCTAAAGCAAATATAAATAGCCTTCATTTAATATTTAGGAATTATAAACTCATCATAAGAAAAGATAATTTTCAAAATTCTTTTTGCCCATTATTTTTACTACTTCTACTAAGAAATTGTTATTATGAAGAGAATAGTAGGCTAAATTTGGAACTCAGACATGAATTTAAATCTCAGTTTTACCATTTCCAAACTGTATAATCTTGGATAAATTATGCAACCTATCTGGGGCTTAGTTTCCTCATTTGCAAAACTATATTTGCACTACTTTCAAATACAGGATTGCTGGGAAGATCAAATGAGATCAGGTATATAAAAAGCTTTGTAACCATAGTGTACTGTGTATGTATATGTATGTGTACAAACACACACATATACATACATAATACATACATACACATAGGATCATAAAGTTTAGAGATAGAAAGGACTTTGGAGGACATAATGCCCAACACCTTCATTTTATCAACACAAAAACTGAGGCTCAGAAGGTAACATTAATTCCCCAAGTTCTCACAGGTAAAATAGCAACTGAGTGCAGAATCTGAATCCAGGTGTTCTGATTCTAATGTTATTGTTTTTTCATTAATCCACCAAAGAGTATCAGAATTCCAACTCTGAGTTATCATTACCTCATCATTTTTATCACTGTGCCCAACTGTCAGGAGAATGATTCAGAGAAAAGAGAACACATGGACTCTAGTTTCAAAGTCAGGTATCTAACAACAGGAAAAGGTAACCAAGAAATACTAAGGAAATCCAAAACACAACAAACTCTAGACGGAAAACAGGAGTGCCAAGAGAAAGGCTCTGTTTTCTCATCTCTAAAATGAGTGTGTTCGGTCTTCTAATTACAAGTAGTGTTATTAATAGCTTTGCCTCCAGATAACCACAATTTAGAATTGTTTGACATATGACTGTGACTTTTGCCAAAGCAGTCCATATTCCTAGGAAACCGTGGGTTCATCCTTCCCACCAAAATAACAACAAACCTAAAACTTTGAAGCTGAAATTCCTAGGAAGGAGTATTGGTGTAAACTGGAAAGGAAATGTGGTTTTTAGAAACACACATTGAATTTTTTTGATCAGGTTAAAAAGCTATATATATATATATATATATATATATATATATATATATATATATATATATATATATATATATATATATATATATATTTTCTTCTGTAGCTAATTTTGCTGGTATTCATCTATTAACTGAGAAATACCTGCAGTCAAGCTGAAAGGTGGAAATATTAATCAGTCAAAGACCTCAAATAACTTATTTTTAAATCAAGACAATTACACTTGGGCTAGGCTTTGGATCCAACTGCCATTTAGTTTTAAACATACACACACACACACACACACACACACACTCTCTCTCTCTCTCTCTCTCTCTCTCTCTCTCTCTCAATCCGTTCATTCATTCACTTATTTGTTTGTCTACCTAGGAGCTGAGAGTTAGGTTAAAAAGACCTAGGCTTGACAGAAGTATAAAACAGAAAGAACAATGCAAATAACAAATTAATCAATCAACTAACATCTATTAAATAACTACAATGTGCCAATCACTGTGCTAACACTTGAAATACAAATACAAAGATCTCACAACATACACATACACACACACACATACACATACACACAGAGATGTATGTGTATGGATAGGGAACGTATTTGAGATTTCACTAGTACAGGAAAATTTCTGGATGAGGAAACTGCCTCTTATCACAATGCAGGTTGGCTCCTTCTCTGAAACTTTTAATCTTATAAAGTTTCCCTGAGCAATAAGATGTGAAGTGACTTGCCCAGGGCTATACAGCCAATAATATATGTCAGAGGAAAGATATGGACACAGGTCTTTGTGGTTCCAAGGCATTATTTCTGCTTATTATGTCATACTTCCTCAGAGAAACACACACACACATACACACACACAATGTAAGTGATATGTATATATAAACATATACAGACATACATATACATGCCTGGATAACACATATACATATATAACATGCACATAGTATAAATGAATATTTACTCACATATAAAGAGAATAAACACTGGATAGTTGAACACAAGGTAGGGGAGGGAGGGCACTAAAAATCAACTGAAATTATTTATTAAGCATCTATTCTGTGGCAGGCACTATGTTAGGATGTAGTGATACAAATAGTGAGAATGAAAAAAAAAACTTTATTAGCCAGGAATTTACATTCTAATGGGGAGACAAGAAGTATATATAAAATATATTCATGACAAATCTAAGGTGAATAAATAAAAATATATACAAAGCAATTACATACTGTTCAGGAGTTTAGGAGGGAAAGCACCAGCTGTTGGGGTGATGGGGAAAGAGTTCAGGCACAAGAAGTTGCTTGAGCTTCCTCTTAAAGAACAATGAGGGAGTACATTCTAAGCATGGAGGACAGCTAGAATAAAAGCAAGGAGAAGGAAGATGAAGTGTCCTGTGCAAGGAATAGAAGGTCAGTTTGGCCAGGTTACAGGGTGCAGGACGGGGAATAATGTTCAATGAGGCTGGAAAATATTGAGGCCACGTTTTGCAGAGCTTTAAAAGCTAAAGAGAGAAGTTTATATTTTATCTAGGAGGCACCAGGAAGTTACTAGAGTTTCTTGAGTAGGGAAGTTATATGGTAAGATCTGTGCTTAAGAAAAATCACCTTGGAAGCTGTATGTACAGTAGACTGAAATGGGAAAAGACTTATGTCAGGAAGACCAATTATAATAATCTAGTTTAGAGGAGATAAGGACTCTGAAGTAAGGTAGTGGCTGTGTGAGTAGAGAAAAGGGATCAGCTGTGAGAGATGCTGTCAAGGTAAAAACATGTCAAGATTTGGCCAAAGATTGGGAAAGCGGAGCAAAGAGGAATCTAGGATAATGATGAGAATATCAAAGTAGGAGACTGGAAGGATGGTGTGAGGACTGGGAGAATGAGAAAAATGTAATGTAAATAGTAGTTCCTGAGTTTTTCTTTGAAGAACAAGAGAAATTTTGTGAGATAGAAGTGAGAAGAGTGTACTTTACAGGCACTGCTGTAAAGGTATAGTACAAAGGTATTAGAGAAAGGACATGTATTAAAAAAAACAGGAAAGGAAAATAAGGCTAAGATTGCAAAACGGAAGGAGGGGAGTCTCACAGACAATGAAGTTGGAAAGATAAATTGTGTCCAGGTTATGAAAGGTTTTAAAAGCTAAAATAAAGTGACATGGTCATATCTGTGTTTAAGCAAAGTCACTTTGGGAGCCTGATGGAGGACAGATGTTTTTACCACTTTAGTGGTGAGAAACTTGAGTGAGGGAGACCAGTTAGAAGGCCACTATTATAACTGAGGAGAGATCTGATAATTGCTAGAACTAAGATGGTGAACAGTGGTAGTGGTGTAAATACAGAGAAGGGGTAAGATGTAAAAGATACTGTGAGGGTAAAAAGATGTGAGATAAGGACTTAAGAATAATAGTGAAATCATAAGAAGAATGATGCTGCTTTCAACAGAAATAGTGAAGTTCAGAAGAGTTGGAGGAAAAGATGGGTCCTGCTTTTTAGACATGTTGAGTTTGAGATGTTTCTAGAATATCCCATGTGAAATGCCCATAAACATTTGGTGATATGGGAACGAATCTAGAAGTGATTGGCAGAGAGATGATCATTAAAACGATAGGATTAAATGAGGTCAGTAAGAGAAAAGTACAGAAAGCTTGTTAGGGGGCATGACCTGGATAATGAACAAAGGAGAATGAGGAGTGGCTAGATAAGTAAAAAAAAGTGGTATCATGAAAATTCAGAAAGGAGAGCATCAAGGAGGAAAGAAAATGGTCAATAGTGTAAAAATGCAACAGACAGGTCAAGAAGGATAAAGACTGATAAAAAGGCCATTAGATTTGGCAATTCTGGAGAGCAGTTTTAGGCCAATGATGAGACTGGAAGACAGAGTGCAAGGCACTGAGGAGTGAGAAGAGAGAAAAGAGAAGTAGAAGTAAAAACAGCTTTTTAAAGGAGTTTGACTGAAAAAAGGAAGAGAAATATGAGATGGCAACTTACAGGGAATTATAGGGTCTAATGAAGGGTTTTTAAGGAGAGGGGATATTTCGGCAAAGGTGAAGACAACAAGGAAAGAACCTGAAAGAATGGAGGGGAGGAGAACTGTGGAAACTTTGAGAGAAATTTTGGTCTCTGTGGGGACTGAGTCAATTCGGGAGGAATAAATCAAATGGAATGGAGGGAAGGAGAGAGAGGGAGGAAGGGAAGGGGGAAAGAGCAAGAAGGGAAGGAAGGAAGGAGGGAAGGAAGAAAGGAAGGAAGGAAGGAAGGAAGGAAGGAAGGAAGGAAGGAAGGAAGGAAGGAAGGAAGGAACAGATTTACTACTATGAGCCTATGAGCCTATTATGAGCCAGGCACTATTCACTTTCCTAAGCACTTCACAAATATTATTCGATCCCCACAATACCCCTGGGAAATACAAAATATTATCACACCCATTTTACAGTTGAAGAAACTCAGGAAAAGAGATGTTAAGAAATTTGCTCAGAGTCACACAGCTAAGTGTCTGAGGCTGGATTGGACTTCAGATCCTCCTGATTCTAGGTCCATCTAATGTTCCATCCACTGCACCACCTAGCTTCCTGAGTTGATGATAGAGAACATGAAATTTACAGTGTACCAGTTAGCATAGCTGCTTGACTTTCTCCAGCTGCATTCAGTAGTATGTGAATAGGAGCAGAGCAGGTAGATGGTGAGAGCAATCCAAGCCTGGAGAGTCTAACAAGGGATGAGCGATAAGACAAGGGTAAGAGGCTTGAGTGTTGAAGACACTTCTATGGAATTTAATTTGTTTAATTTGCTGGTCTAGACTGTGTGAATCTTACCAAGTGAAGTCAGAGCAGGAGTACCGCAAAGAGTACAAAGAGGCTAGTAATAAATTTTAATAGTCTTTAATAGTCTAAAATTGAAAAACATGGAAAATGGAGATAAAGGAAGGCCTGTAGTACAATGATGCCAACTTGCTGATTTAAATTTCAACTTTTTTTTGTACATATATCAATAATTCAAGAAAATATCATAAACTAGTCTTTACATAAATATACCTTTTTCTGTATTTTATTTTTTGAAATTTCTGTTTGTCCTTTATAATTCCCAAAACAGCATCCTGGCTACTTCAGTGAGTATAGCATGACAGTCTTAATTTTAGGGCATGGGTTTAATCCTAACATTGAGCAATGTGTTTTGAGAAGGGTGGTAAAGTAGATCGATTTCTTGTTTGATATGCGGTCAGGAAGAACTGAATTCCGATCTCACTTTGAGCACTTATTAGTTGTGTGACCCTGGGTAATTCATTTAATATGAACCAAGGGACAATAAGAAGCAGAAAATGTAGAGGTGCTATTCGTCAAAGTAAATTAATTGCAGTATTATGTATCTATATGAAAACACAATTCATATTATATAGAGATTTATATAGGTTCATCCTATATGAAAATCTTCAACCCAATTAAGAAAATAAAGCAAAGTTGATATTTTCAAAACTCATGAAAAATTAGAATTTAAAATGCTCCAAAAATCCATAACCTAATAAATGACCAAATTAATCACTTAATCAGGTTTCACAGACAAAAATTAGTAGTGAATTAAGCATTTATAATAAGTTAAATTTATAATGCAGGATGGCCGTTATGGAATATTTCAAACTATTATGAGTCAATTCTTTAAATGGACTCTTCAAAATAAGTTAATAATTCTTAATTAATAACTATCTGACTGACCTTGCAGGACCAGAGGGTTCATCTCTTGCTGAACTTAACACAGTTTTGATTATGAGTTCCTAAAACAAAGGAAAAAATGGTAAGTGCTTGCCATAAAATGAACATATTTTATTGCTAACAAGCATTCATACACATCACAGTCACACATACATACACTGAAAGATTATGTAACATGAGATGGGAATGTACACATATGAGCACATATATTCATGTAAATGTACTTTTTAAAGAAAAGCAGTATGAGTATAGCATATTGGAGACAGTTTGTCTTGGAACCAAACCTTGGTTTCAAGTCTCACCTTTGTACATTTGATATATGACTCCAAGTTAATCAGCTTCTCTATGTTTTAGGCAACTCACAGATTTACCCTGGTAAGAGGGAGTTCTTCATCCAGGGAGTTCATTATACCAATGAAATCAAAGGTCCTGTCCTTATACATATCCTCCTCTAAAAAAAGTTCTAATTAGTGTCTCTTGAACGACACGTTATAATATATGCTCAACATTTCTAATGTATTCATGCATTTATAGAGTGAGGTAGTGTAGCACAGTGGATACTGAGCCAAAGTCAGAAAGAACTTCTTTCAAAACTTACCTCTAACTATTCATTGGTTTTTAGATTCTAGTAAATGTTACTTAACTTTTTAATGGCCACTTTCTAAGATTATAAGTAGTGGACAATTGATGATCTTGTATTTGCAAAGGAAGTTTCATCAATGGAAGATTCCTCTACCAAAGAAATTACAGGTCTAGGCAGGGATGCGCTGGTAAAAGTTAACAATTAGCCCTCCTGGGAAAACATATACATGACATAATTTCAAGTTTAATTTGCATTACTAACATTTTTCTATCACTTAATTTAAGTTTATGAGATCAACAAAATAATAAATCAAGTTATGATCTGTAATGTTTGCTGATTTCCAACATGTAAGTGCTCACAATTGAAATTTAACAACCATTTCTTGCAAGTTGGTTTGAGGGGGCCCCAGCACACCACTGGGTCTAAGACATACACACACAACACACAGACTATACACACACACACACACACACACACACAGAACATGCATGTAAATATACATATACACATATACAAATATATATTGCTCTCTTCTTTAGCCTGAAATTTTTTGCTCTCTGGTCTTTCCAATGTTAATTCTCTGAAAAATCTTAAAATGGGGTCACCTAGTTATCTACCTACTCTGTTCCCACTGTCCAGGTTCTGGTTGGTATGTGTCCTCTCGCCACAATATGTGGTTTCTTTGTAAATCATCACTTTGTATCCTTTGACCAATGGAATAACTGGGATTTGCTTTTTCATATTTTTAGTAGTTCCTACTACATTTTATTTTAAATGTTTTACTGATATGAGATGGACAGACAGAATTCTTCACTAATACTCTCATGATGTTAGGAGAAATCAAGGAAGGGCTCCCTCAAGTTGGGAGGTCGCTCTGTGGTGCATTTATGGGAGGCCAAGGAGGAAAATCACAAGCAGACATGGGTTGTGATCTGCATCACTGGAGGGAAATTAGTTGTTGTTGTGTCTGACTCTTTGTGACCCTCTGGATCATAGCACACTAGGTCCTATAAATATATCCAATATCTCTTGAAGTTTTTCCAAATTCATGTTCATTGTTGACACTATGTAATGTATCTTATCTCATCCTCTGCCGTCCCCTTTTCCTTTTATTCTTTGCCAACATCAGAATCTTTTTTCAATGAGTCCTGTCTTCTTGTAATGTGCCAAGTATTACCTTCCAGTCTTACCTTCCAGTGAACAGTCAGAATGAATTTCTTTAACTACTGATTGACATGATATCCTTTCTGTCCAAGGGACTCTCAAAAGTCTTTTCCAGCACCACAATTTGAAAGCACTGACTCGGTGACATTCAGCTTTCCTTTTAGACCATCTCTCACAACCGTACATTGCTACTAGAAAAACCATAGCTTTGACTATACAGACCTTTGTCAGCAAGATAATGTCTCTACTTTTGTAGTACAAATTGATAAAATCCTAAATTTCTTTGAGTATATGAATACTGAGCTCTAACACATCTGTGACTGATAAATTTTGAATTTTAAAAGTATCAGTTATTAGTGTTTTATAACTGTCCCTATTAAAGGTCGAGTTAAATCTAAGAAAGGCTATTTTAAGTACATGCAACTTTTTGATACTCTATGTAGGTTTTTTTAAGTGACATTTTCCTGATATTTATGGCTGATATATAAAAGAATATGAATAATTTTTATGGGCTAAACTTCTATCTTGTAACACTGCTGAACTCAAGAGAGCACAGGAGCATAGATTAAGATCTAGAAGGGGAGAGTTGATTCTGGGAAGATGGCAGAGTAGGTCAGAAAATTCCAAGCTCCCAAGATTTTTCCCAAGAGTTAAAATAGCACCTTAGGGTGAACAAAGTATGGGTGGAGATAAATAAGAAGGATACAACCAGGGTCTTCCTGGGACAAGCTAAGAAGATCAGAAGAAAAATCCCAGGACAAGATTTAGTCACTGTAAAAAGTAAACACCTCTAGGCCAGATTCCACTTTAAAAAGAAGCAGCAAGTCCTGGGGTTAGTTGGTTTGTGAGGGTGCATCAGTGAGGGGAGATGGGTGTTCAAGTCCCGGAAGACTAAGGGAACCTCTGTTGAGAAGGAAAGCCAGACCCAGTTGTGCTGTGGAAGAATAGGGAGAAGGAACCAGCACATGTCTGGTGAGTGCAGAAGCAGTGGGGCAGAAAGCCCCTGGCTGTGGGTACTTACAGGAGGTTAAAGGTTTGGCTTTGGTTCCAGGTAGGAGGGGAGAACTGAAGATCTGGAGCAAGATGCACCATTTCCCATACCCCAGGGCTAGAGGTGACTACAAAAATTAAGCTATTACTACAAAAAAAAAAAACAAACACCCCCAAAAAACAGGCAACAGAGAAAAAATCCAACTATAGAAAGCTATTACAGAAATGGAGATGACCAGGGTTCATCTTCAGAGGAGGATATTGAAGTAAAGAAATCACCAAAGAGTAATATCAAGTGGTCACCTGCCAAAAAAGAATTCATAGAAGATCTTTAAAAAGACTTTAAAAAATCAAATGACAGAGATGGAGAAAAACTAAAAAGGAAAATAAGAATAATCAAAGAAAAGCAGGAAGGATATGAAAGTCAACTAATTAGAAAAGGAGATTCAGAATCTTAAGGAAGAAAATGATACCCTGAAAACTCGAATTGGGCAAGTGAAGCCAGTAAAATTATAAGGGATGTAGAAATAATTAAACAAAATATGAATAATGAAAAATTAGAAGAGAAAGTGAAATATCTTATAAGAAAAACAACAGATGTGGAGAATAGATCAAGAAGAGAAAATGTAAAAATAATCAGACTACCTGAAAGCTACAATAAAAAAAGAATCTTGATACAATAATGCAAGAAATAATTAAAGAAAATTGTCTTGAAGCAGTAGAACAAAAGGGGAAAGTAGAAATAGAAAAAAAAAATCCATCGATCACCACTTAAAAGAGATACCATATCAGAACATCATCGTCAAATTCCAAAACCACCAGTTCAAGGATAATATATTAAAAGTATCAAGATTAAAACAATTTAAATGTGATGGTGCCATAACTAGAATCACAAAAGACCTAGCAGCAGAGACATTAAGGGACTGTAGGTCTTGGAACACAATATATCAAAGAGCAAAAGAACTGGGGCTCCAGTTGAAAATACAATGCTCTGCAAAGTTAAGTATTATCCTCAATGAAAAAAATGGACATTTGATAAACTCTCAGACTTTCAAGACTTTGTTAAAAAAAATCCTGAACTTAATAGAAGATTCAACATACAAGAACCAAGAGAATATAAGGTACATACCAAAGACTGATTATAAGGGATTCATAAGAACAAACTGTTCCCTTTTTATATATGTAAAATGTATGACTAAGATTCTTATTAAGAACTGGGTATCTCATAATAAAGACTGGAGTAGTACCCTGAGTATGATATGAATTCAAAAAGTAAAACCATTTAGGAACAGCTAAAAAGTATAATTATTTTATACAAATGAGGTGCAAGAGGAAGAAGCAATACAGAGAAATTAATGGAGGAGGAGGGCTGGTAGTTCTGGTAACCTACTTTCATCAGGAAGGGGCTTAAGAGGGAACAATATATATATATTTAGAAGAGTATAACAGTCTTCTAAATTCAAAAGAAATAAAACAGTAGGAGCATAGGGAGGAGAGAGAGGACAAAGGAGGGATCTTTAGAGGGGAGAATGAAGGAAGAGGTAGTAACAGGGGGTATAGAAGGGTGTTTAGATTTATGGGAATGGAAGGACAGGGGAGGGATCCCTGGAGGGGGGTAGGCAAGTAACAGGAAGGCAAGGTAGTGGGTATTAGTAGAGGAGGCAGGAGGGATAGGAAAGAAGAGATATACACAAACATAAAAACAAAGATCAGGTGTAGAATATGTTTGGGAAAGTATATGTTTATATATGTATAAGGTCAATGTATATATCTACAGCTACAGACACATATCTAAACTTTATTGTAGCTTTCTGGGGGGGGGGGTGAAGGGAGAGGAAAAAGAACAAAATAAAAAAGTGCACAGCAGAGAACAAAAGAAAAGTCACAAGGAATCAAAGAAAAGATGGACAATTATCAACACAACATGTATTATTTATAATACAGGTTTTCTTGAAATGAAAATTTATTGTTATAAATTTTAAATCCTCTTATTTGTTATGTACATGACAACCTTTTATTCATTCTTACTTTTTATTTAAGTTCCAATATTTAAGTTTATGATGTTTTTGTTTCTTTTCTCTATTCTGTATGTGTGTTCTGGTTCTGGCCCTTGAGACTAAAAAAAAAATTTTTTTTTCATCTAGAAGGGTGCCTCAGAGGCCATCAAAAACAACTCCATCTTTTTTTATAGGTGTGGAAACTGAGGCCCAAAGAGGTTGAAAGACTTGTTTAGGGGGAGGCGGAGCCAAGATGGCGGAGTAGAAAGACGCACATACACATAGCTCCGAACCCACAACCCACAGAACGGCTAGAGGGGAGTAACTCACGGCGAGTTCTGCACCCAGAGGCCACGGAGTATTGGAGCGAGGGAGATTTCTGTTCCAGAGAGACCTGCAAACCTCTCGCGGGGGGTCCTTCGCGCTGTGGACTGGGCGCCGGGACTGGGAGCGGAGGGCAGCCCTGCAGCTGCCGCGACACTGTGAGGAAAAGATCCAAGCGGGCTACGGAGACGGGATCTCCAGCAGCCACGTGGGTCCCTCCACCCACAGAGGGACCTGCAAACCTCTCGCAAAAGGTCCATCGCGCTGCAGATGCGGAGCCCAGTCCAGACCTGCGGCAGCCGGGGCTCCGAGAGGTGCAGATCTGAGCGGGCTTCAGGGACGTGATATCCAGCATTGGCACAAGCCCCCCCACCCACAGGTGACGAGGGTTGGTGAGAGAGTCTCTTTGGCGGGTCGAGAGGGGAGGGGGGTGTCCCCATGGCTCGGGCCCGCCGGGAGATAGAAGCTGAGAGGCGGCTGCAGACAGGGGCTCCCCAAGCAGGCGGGAGCCTGGATCCATTGTGGAAGGTCTGTGCATAAACCCCCAGAGGGAACGGTGCCTGAGAGGCGGCCCTGCCTGGACCTGACCATCTGAACTTAATTCTCACACTGAATAGCAGCCCTGCCCCCGCCAAAAGCCCTAAGGCGGGAAGCAGCATTTGAATCTCAGTCCCCAAACGCTGGCTGGGAGGATTAGGAGGTGAAGTGGGTGTGAGGAGAATATTCAGAGGTCAAGCCACTGGCTGGGGAGAATGCCCAGAAAAGGGAAAAGAAATAAAACTATTGAAGGGTACTTTCTCGGAGAAAAGACACTTCCTCCCTTCCTTTCTGATGAGGAAGAACAATGCTTACCATCAGGCAAAGACACAGAAATCAAGGATTCTGTGCCCCAGCCCACCCAATGGGCTCAGGCCATGGAAGAGCTCAAAAAGAATTTTGAAAATCAAGTTAGGGAGGTGGAGGAAAAACTGGGAAGAGAAATGAGAGGGATGAAAGAGAAGCATGAAAAGCAGATCAGCTCCCTGCTAAAGGAGAACCAAAAAAATGTTGAAGAAATTAACACCTTGAAAACTAGCCTAACTCAATTGGCAAAAGAGGTTCAAAAAGCCAATGAGGAGAAGAATGCTTTCAAAAGCAGAATTAGCCAAATGGAAAAGGAGATTCAAAAGCTCACTGAAGAAAATAGATCTTTCAAAACTGGAATGGTACAGATGGACGCTAAGGACTTTATGAGAAAGACAGATATCACAGAACATAGAGTGAAGATTCGAAAAATGGAAGATAATGTGAAATATCTTATTGGAAAAACAACTGACCTGGAAAATAGAATCAGGAGAGACAATGTAAAAATTCTGGGACTACCTGAAAACCATGATCAAAAGAAGAGCCTAGACATCATCTTCCATGAAATTATCAAGGAAAACTGCTCTGAGATTCTAGAACCAGAGGGCAAAATAAATATTCAAGGAATCCGCAGAACACCGCATGAAAGAGATCCAAAAAGAGAAACTCCTAGGAGCATTGTGGCCAAATTCCAGAATTCCCAGGTCAAGGAGAAAATATTGCAAGCAGCTAGAAAGAAACAATTCAAGTATTGTGGAAATACAATCAGGATAACACAAGATCTAGCACCATCTACATTAAGGAATCGAAGGGAATGGAATAGGATATTCCAGAAGTCAAAGGAACTAGGACTAAAACCAAGAATCACCTACCCAGCAAAACTGAGTATAATACTTCAGGAGAAAAAATGGTCTTTCAATGAAATAGAGGATTTTCAAATTTTCTTGATGAAAAGACCAGAGCTGGAAAGGAAATTTGACTTTCTAACACAAGAATGAAGAGAACCATGAAAAGGTGAACAGCAAAGAGAAGTCATAAGGGACTTACTAAAGTTGAACTGTTTACATACCTACATGGAAAGACAATATTTGTAACTCTTGAAACATTTCAGTATCTGGGTACTGGGTGGGAGTACATACACACACATGCACACACGCACACATACATAGAGACAGAGTGCACAGAGTGATTTGAAGAGGATGGGATCATATCTTAAAAAAAAAAATGAAATCAAGCAGTGAGAGAGAAATATTGGGAGGAGAAAGGGAGAAGTTGAATGGGGCAAATTATCTCTCATAAAAGAGGCAAGCAAAAGACTTATTAGTGGAGGGATAAAGAGGAGAGGCAAGAGAAAAACATGAGGTCTACTCTCATCACATTTCATGAAAGGAAAGAATAAAATGCACACTCATTTTGATAGGAAAACCTATCTCATAATACAGGAGAGTGGGGGACAGGGGCACAAGCAGGGTGGGGGGGGGGGATGGAGGGGAGGGCATGGGGAGGAGAATGCAATCCGAGGCCGACACTCATGGGGAGGGAAAGGATCTTAAGAGAATAGAAGTAATGGGGGACAGGATAGGATGGAGGGAAATATAGTTAGTCCCATACAACACAACTAGTATGGAAATCATTTGCAAAACTACACAGATTTGGCCTATATTGAATTGCTTGTCTTCCAAGGGGAAGGGGTGGAGAGGGAGGGAGCTAAAGAAGTTGGAACTCAAAGTGTTAGGATCAAATGTAATGTTCTTACCACTGGGAAATAAGAAATACAGGTTAAGGGGTTAAGAAAGCTATCTGGCCCTACAGGACAAAAGAGAAGACGGAGACAAGGGCAGGGAGGGAGGATAGAGGAGAGAGCAGATTGGTCACAGGGGCAACTAGAATGCTTGGGTTTGGGGGGGGAGGGGATAAAAGGGGAGGAAATTTGTAACCCAAAATTTTGTGAAAATAAATGTTAAAAGTTAAATAAAAAAAAAAAATAAAATTAAAAAAAAAAAAAGACTTGTTTAGGGTCATACAACTAAGAAGGATCTGGGACATAATTGGAACTTCAGTCTTCCTGACCCCAAATCCAGTGCCATATCTACCACATCATTTGAGTTGTATCTCATTTATTATCTCAATATTTTGGTTAAGACTGGTAGATTGTTTATATATGCTCTCATGACATATTTACATTGATGGGACTGTGATATAAACTTTCCATATATATGTATCATCTAATATATTTTCCTTGTACAGTTAACCGTAACTCTAATACACCCAAGATTATGCTAAATAGCAGTGATGAAAGTAGCTGCTCTAGCTTTGTGCCCATTTTTAAATGAAAACATTTTTAAGGTTTCTTTATGATCTATTGTCCTGGCTCTTGGTTAGAAGGAGATGCTTTCAATGTGCTGAAGAAAAATCTCAATTTTTATGTTTACTAGTAATTTTATGATGAATAGATGATGTTAATTAAAAAGGTTTTGCTGCATCTATTGATATAACAATATATTTTGCTTACACATTATATTATCTGAATAGTTTTCTAATGTTGAATCACCTCTTCATTCCTAGTATAAATTCTTCCTGATAATAATGAATGATATTTATAGCACTACATTTTATTGGTTATTTTATGTAGTATTTGTGTATATTCACTGATTTATTGATATTCATTTGTAAATTGCTTTGTATTTTTTAGTCTTTTCTAAAAGTCAACAACATATCTGCTTTATAAAAGGATTGCCTATATTTACAATAATATATGTAATAAATTGTTTATCAGGTTTACTCCTATTTCAATGCCTCATCAATGTGTAGAGGTGACCCTAGATTCTTACAAACAGTGGAGCAAAAAGCTCTGGCAGATTCTACCACACAGCAGTCTTTGAGAATGATCTAGGCAACAGACTATGTCTGCCTTCTAAGGATCAACCTTTCAAGGTGTGGAGAACATGAAGACTGGCCACTTCAAATCAAATCAACAAATTTTTATGAAGCACCTACTATAATATTTACAATAATATATGTAATAAATTGTTTATCAGGCACCATGCTAAGCATTAGGGACACAAATATAGGCATAAAAAGATAATCCCTGCTCTAAAGGAGTTTGTGATCTAATGGTTGAGAAAAATAACATGTAAAGCGAGTTGAAGTACCTCAGCAGAGAGATAGTGATGAGGAATAAAAGAATGGCTGGCCTCGGCCCTTCCTCAAAATTAATTTCCAGGAGAAATGCATCAATGGGAAATGGGGACCACAGGGACACAAGGAAAAGGCAGGTGGAACATGTTAGAAAAATTCAGGGAGTGAAGCACAGTTGGTTTGGGCCCTTCCTCAAAATGGAGATTCTAGGAAGAGCTCAACAATGGAAAAAGGGGACTACAGGGTAGAGGGAGAAGACAATAAAAACATGGCAATGGTTTATTCTTTGGCCATGGAAATTCATGAAAAGAGGAAAATTGCACAGTGATCCTAGGTAGCTACATTCTACTGGTGTGCATATAAATATTAGCTTAACTGTTGGTACTCTAAATATGAGAGCCTTGTATGAACATAATACTGAAAGATCATATCAATCTTGACATTCTTGCAATAAAATGAAACCAGAAAACCAAAAGAAGCAGAAGCTACAGAAGGTTGCTCACAGGTTCTCCTTGGAGAGGAAAATAAGGAATATTTAATGGGATACTTCATAATTTTCTATTACACTGCTCAAGCATTTACAAAAAAGCATTTGTAGAAGAATTATGAAAATAACTAAAACATACATGCCAACATTTGTTGCAGAGAAATTCTGCAAAGAACCTACTAAAGTAAATTTATTAAGAATTTATTATTAATAAAAATCATATTGATTTATCCTATACGCAATATTAAGTTAGGCATAGTGTTCAATAAATCCAAAAATACAAGCTATTCAGGCAAAGATTCACTGTCTGACAAAAACTGTTGAGAAAACTAGAAAACAATGTCAGAAACTAGGTACAGACCAACATCTCATACTGTATACCAAGATAAAATCAAAATGGATACATAATTTAGACATAAAAAGGTGATAGTATAAGCAAATTAGGGAAACATGGAATATTTTACTCATTAGATCTACGCATAAAGGAAGAATATAGGACCAAAGAAGAAATAGAGACCATTACAAAATGTAAAACGAATAATTATATTAAATTAAAAAGGGTTTGCACAAACAAAACCACTGCAACTCAGAAAGAAAGTAGAAAAAGCTGGAGAAAAATTTTATAGCCAGTATATCTGATAAAGCTCAAATACATAGAGAACTGGGTCAAATGTTTAAAGGATATATGAACAGGCAGTTTTCAGACAAAGAAATCAACGCTTTCTATAGTCATATGAAGAAAAGGCTCTAAATCAATACTGAATAGAGAAACTAAAACAACTCTGAGGCACCACTCCATATCTATCAGACTGACTAATACGGCAGAAAAGGAAAATGATAAATGTTGGAGGGGATGTCAGAAAACTGGGATATTAATGCACTGTTGGAAGAACTGTAAACTGATCCAACCATTCTGGTGAGCAACCCGAAACTATGTCCCCTGATCCAGCAACACCACTCTTTGGTCTGTCCCAGAGATTAAAAAACAAAAAGGTAAAAGGACCTATTTGTACAAAAATATTTATTTATAGCAGCTATTTTTGTAGTGGTCAAGAATTGGAAATTGAAGGGATATCCATCAATTAGGGAATGGCTGAACGAGTTGTGGTATATGAATTGTGATGGAATATTATTGTGCTGTGAGTAATAATGAACAGGATAATTTCAGAAAACATGGAAAAACTTACATGAAGCTGAAGTGAGCAGAACCAGAACACTGTACACAGAAACAGCAATACTGTATGATGAACAACTGTGAATGGCTTAGCTATTCTCAGCAATACAATGATCCAAGATAATCCCAAAGGGCTAATTAATTTAACTAAATTAAGTTTTCATTTTCACTTCCATAAGATTTTGAGTTCTAAATTTCTTCCTCCTTCCTCTCTCCCCCTTCCCTTTTCAAGATATTGTTTGATTTGATATAGGTTCTACTTATATATTCATATCTCTGTAAATACCACCTTCATGTTCAGGAATTTTGTTTGGCTTGCAGCTATTTCCTCACCTGTATTTTACTCTCTCTTCTTCATTTTCTCTCCCCTCATATTTATTTCTCTGTTGAGTCTGATGTATTTCTACACTAAACTTTGTATATGTTCAACCTTTTTCTCAAACAGTGAGGTTACCTAATTTACATATTACATATATAACTCATATAAGGAGGTTAATCTGATGCCTAGACCTCCCAACCCTTTCTCCACATTTTACTTTTTTTCTCACAGACCCTAATTATTAAATATAACAAGTTTCACCCCTTTTCTTCCTCCTTCAGTGTTATATTCTTTTTACCCTTCCTTCCCTTTCCCTTCTTGAAACCCTCAGAAGAGAAATTATTTTTCTTATTTAACTCCTTGAACACATTCTCAAGGTATTAAGATTATGAAGGGACGCTTGTTTCTTTTCTTTTTTCAGAATATTAACACCACAGCATTATATAATTTCCCTCTGCTCAAATAAATTTTCCTTTCTAGGTCTCTCTGGAATCTTATGGATATATTTCAAAGTTCTTACTCAATTCTGGTCTTTTCATGAGAAATGTAAGAAAATACTTTATTCCATTAAAGATCCGTTTTTTTTTTTTTAGCCTGAAGGATTACCCACAGATTTGCAGAGTTCATTATTCTTGATTGTAAACCTTTATCTTTCGGAATATTTTATTCCATGATATCCTGTTGTTTATAGGAGAAGCTGCCAAATCATGTGTAATTCTTTGGTTTCTATGCACTTGAATTGTTTTTTTCCTTCATGTTTGTAGTACTTTGAATTGGGAGCTCTGGATTTTAGCTACGGTATTTCCTGGGACTCCCTGGGGGTACCTTTTAGGAGGTCATTTTTTTTTTCTTTCTTTACTTTGTCCTGTGGATCTAATAGATTTCAGCAATTTTTATTTATGTTTTCTTGAAATAGTGTCCAGGTTTTTTTCTATCTTGGCTCTCAGGGATCTAATGAATCTTAAATTATCTCTTCCTGACCTGTATTCCAGTTGCTTTTTTGATATCAGATATCTTACATTTTCTGTTTTTTCAATCTTTTGATTTTGTCTATTATTTCTTATCGTCTTGTGGAATTATTGATTTGTTTGGTCTGTAACTAAAATTAAAGGGGAGTCAGTCCATTACTTGGTAAGGTTTACAACTTTCTCTTCTAAACTACAGGCCTTCTAATTTTCTCCATAAGTTTAGTTTTATGTTTTAATCTCTTGCTTCACATCATCTAGATATTCATGTCATCATTGTAGAAAATACATTTTCCCCCCTTAAATTACTGCTTGCAATTGTTAAAGACTTATTCTCACCATCTTTGTGGGGCATTTCTACATCTATGGTATCTTTTTTGTTTTATTCGTATCTCCAGTTTTAGTTCCTCAATCAGGGGCTTTGTATTAGGGTGAGGTTCTACCTCCTGCTAGACTCTGACCTGCTTGGTCTTATCCTGGGTCACCTGGATTACTCTGACGAACTCTATGTCCCAGGGTTAAAACTCCCTGAACCTTTGAGAGAGTTGGATATTCAGTTCCTCTATAGCATTTAAGGACAGAGAGTCAAAGGACTTCAGAACCCCTAGGCCTGGGGTATCACAGTCTGAATGCTACTATACTGCCCTGGTCAGTGCTGCTCTCTGAAGCTTTATCGTGAGGTTTTCTTGAGGGTGATCTCTACAGACTACACATATTTCTGGAGTATATCTGGTCACACTAAAAGCCTATTAGCTTGAGTGGCTATGCTGGCAGTTCCCTTTCCATGAGCTTCAGATTTACTCTGGAGTGAAAGAAATCATATCTTCTAATTTGTTACTGGATTTCTTGATCATTATTTGGTCTGTTGCAAATTTCATTTTTTCTTTTTTTTGGTTGGAACAGGTTCACACAGCTATCTTAGTCAGATACTGCTAAGACAAATTTTACAAGGTTCAAAGGTAAAAGAAGGTAGAATCCAATAGAGTACAAATTCACAAGGTTCAGCAGTACCAGAGGTAGAATTCCATTGAGCACAATGCTTAAAGGGAAGTAAACCTGGGGCCTTGGGGGGTGCTTATAAATGAAATTCTAAAGAAGCATAAGGGAACAATTCCAATGAAAAATAAAAATGGAGATTTGTTTAAAGAGATTGATGTTGATGCCTAGGAAACTCACCAAACAACTCAGATCTTAAAAAGAAATGTAGAAGAAACACAGCCAGGAAGAAAATGAAGCTTCACCAAGAACAAGTCATGACCAATTAACTAGCTTACCTAGATTTTATCAAAGGATTAGACAATAATATAATCATGAATTCAGATGGTCAGACTCAAAGAGTCTGACTCATTTTCAGTGTAGCAGACCTCCATTGGAGTAATTCAGTGACCTATTCTTGGCCCTGTGCTGTTTAATATTTGTATCAGTGACTTGGATCAAGCCACAGATGGTATGCTCATCAAATTTGCAGGTAACATAAAGCTGATCAGAACAGTGACTACACTGGATACAAAAAGGTCTTGAGAGGCTTGAGCAATTCAATAAGAATAAATGTGATGTCTTGTACTTGGGTACAAAAAAACACATCAACTTTATAAGAATATGACAGGAGAGGAGAGGTATAATAATAAGCTCTGGTTATGTAAAAGATTTGGGCGATTAGTGGACTATTAGGCTCAATAAGAATCAAGAGTGAGTGTGATATGGCAGCCAAAAAAGTTAATGCAAACTTAGGCTGCATTTAGTAGGCCATATCTTCCACAATTAGGGAGGTTATGGTCTCACTGTATGCTGTCTTTAATCTAGGAAAAGAGTATGTTTTTGGGGGGCACCACAGTTTAAGACAGATCCTAATAAACTAGGGAGTATCCAAAAAAGGGCAACCAGGATGATGACAGGCTTTGAGTCCTATGACATCTGAGGAGTGGGTAAAGGAATCTGGTATGTCTAGCTTGGAGAAGAGAAGACTGGTAGGTCAGAGAAGCAGGAACATGAAAGCCATTTAGAAATATTTGAAGAGTTGTCATGTGGAAGAGGGATTAGATTCGTTCTGTTTGGCTCCAGAAAGTAGAACTAGGAGCAATAGGAGGAAATAACAAAAAGGCAAATGTAGGCTTGATTTTAGGAAAAGATTCCTAAATAAAGAGCTGTACAAAAATGAAATACCCTGTCTCAAGAGGTGGTATAATTCTTCTTATTGGGGATGTTCCAATAGAAGTTAGATCCAACAGAATTTAAAAGTTGAGTGTAGGCTTTGATCAAGTCCAAGTTTTACCAAACAAATCCTTTAATTAAAGAGATTTGTTCTGTGAAGTTTGGATTCAGTCAAAGGGCTGCACTTGAGGACCTAGATGGCCACATGTGGCCTTGAGGCCACAGGTTCCCCACCCCTGGGGTATATGATCATTTATCCATTATGTCAGAGTAAGGATTCCTTTCACATATGGAAAAGACTAGAGAGCCTTCTGAAGTCCCTTTCAAAAATTCCTTGTAATCAAAAATGTAAACCTGATTAAATTTTAATAGACAAGACACAACCAGTTACTGATAAGTCAATTTCAAATCAGCCACCAGATAATAACTTGTTAAAAGATCAAAATTCATATCAAACTAGAAGAATAAAAATAAGATATGGTATATAACTGAAATTATAGATCAGTGACTGAACAAACTTCAATGCTTGAATTAAACTAGCTATCTTGTTGAAAACAAAACAAAACCAACAACTAAAAATGCATAAAGGAACAGTACTGCCTGTTCTATTTGATTTAGTCCAGCCTATTAACTACTAAGAGGCAGCTAAACAGCACAGTCGATAAAATGTTGGACCTGAAGTCAGGAAGACTTGAATTCAAATCTCAATTCAGACACTTATTAGCTGTGTGACCTTGAGCAAGTCACTTATCCCATCTGCCCTAGTTTCCTCATCTGTAAAATAGGAATGATCATAACACATGCCTCTCAGGGATGTGGTGATGATAAAAATGAGGTATTTGTAAAATGCTTTGCAAACCTTAAAATATTATGTAAATACTAGCTACTTTTTGCAATATCCACTGTTAGACCAACTCTACAGGTTGCTCATCTAAATGTCTATCTATTATAGTCTAACTTTAATAATCAAGCTTTATTCGCTTGATTTTTCATCTACGGATGGTAAAGCTAAGATCTTTTTAGTGATTATGAATTTCATTTAGGAAACTTTTCAATGATCTAAGGCTTGAGGGAATTATTACGATGTCATGGACAATATGAGCTTCCGGAGGATTTCATCATCCACAGGGTATCTAGTCATAGTTTAGACTTGGAACTGGACATCTTCCATAATGGAAGTGAATACTTTCACAAGTACAAATCTCCTTGTTTTATGACTCACTTGATATTAAAAACCGGAGGGTTGAAGTCATCTCTGTTGTTTTATCCCCTTTAAAGAATCTTAGGTAATTATGACATATGCAGAAGAGACATCTTTTTATATTGTTATGGCAATGTTCTACTGACACTAAATACCACTTATAGTTGACAAAAAATAAACACAGTGGTATCTTGTATTTTGGGAACTAAGTGGTACAGTGAATAGAATACCAGGCCTGAAGCTAGGAAGGCTTACCTTATGGACACTTATTTACTTCAGGGTTTGCTTATCTGGAAAATGAACTGGAGAAGGAAATGACAAACCACTCTAGTATCTTTGCTGAGAAAACCCCAATTACAGCTAAGAAGAGTTGAACATGACTGAAATGACCAAACAACAGCATCTTCTATTTTCTGTACATTTCAAAGTCTAATTCTTACCTTTATCAAGGATGCTTGAATGCACATGCAAATTGTGCTCATCAAGATTTTGTAGAAAATGCAATGTAGGCAAATAAATGGATAGCTCTTGTTATTTTCTCAAATACCTTTTTTATGCATGTGTGCAGTAATAAGGTCAAGATTTTATCCATCCCTTTATTATCTTCCTCTCTTTCAGAAATTTGAATTTTCCCTTTAATACCTTTAAAACTATGTCATCTCCATCATGAACCACCTTTGTGTATACTTAGCCTTCTTTTTGTCAGTTTCACTTCTTCATACAACATATCTCGAACTGTAATGTTAACGTCCATATTTGGTATCATGGATGTTAAAAATCTTTTCCATGGTTCATCTGCTTGATGTCTAAATACAGTTTTATCATTAGATGCTAATGGTTTGATTTTGCTTTCTTGAGTTTTCTAGAAATCTTCTTTTTCCTTTCATGGTTTCTTGCTGTTTTAGAATGGAGTGATTAGAAGGTGACACTACTCATAATCTTCACCATCCCCTTCAAAAATAATTTTTAAAAAAAAGCTTTACCAATGCCTTTTGTATTTATGCCACAATAATTTCCCTTTGGATCCAATAACTATGCTGAACCCTTCCATGGAACATGAAAAAACATTTCAGGAAAGGCAACTGACAAAAGCATTGTATCTGATAGTATATCATGCACTTCATTGCTTCAGTCACCATTTCTGTTGAGAGGAGAAATGTATACTTCTTTATCTCTTCTCCAGGAAAAAGACTGTTCATTATAATTAATCAAAAGATTTTTATATATTCTTCTTCTTTCCCTTTTTAAAAACCATTGTTATTAGGTATAGCTCTCTGGGAGGGACAGAGGAGTCATGCAGAAGGAAATCTAGGTGATATAAAAATATAATCTTTCTTTAAAAGATTAGAATTAGATAAAGGAAATTCAGGATTTGTGAATAAGGAAGGTAGCAAAATCAAGGGTAATCATCTCTGTGTGAAGCTGAGGTAGAATGAAGGTCATAGAAATTGAGTAGACTGAGGAACTGGAAAGTATTTAAAGTGATATCAATATCTAAGTGGAAATGATGGGGTGCTTGAGTGCATGTGCTTGGACCCCAATTCTAAAATCACATTTTTCTCTAAAACTCGCACCTCTCCCTAGCCTCAAAACACTATCCCAAGCAGTTTTCTCCCCAGCTCAAGGACACAGCCTGCCCCAGCAACAACCGTTATCTCCCTTCCTGCTATAGTAGCCACCTGCACCTATTGAACTTATTAGCCTAAACCAGCTGTGTACTGGGTCATAATGACATTTACTACTTGCTGACCAATCATATGTATCCTATACTTAGAATATGTATACTCCCTTACATTTATCTTGCCTAACAGGACATTGATGAGAACAGCCTGATATTCCTTAATCAGCCCTGTTAGTTAACTTAGTGACATTTCAGGCCTAAAACCACACTTCCACGTAGTGCCCCCTTAGGCTATTTCCCGATGAACTCTGGGTAAAATACCTGAGCAGTAGATACTAATAGTGCATGTTCCTTTACAAATCACACCCTAATCCTGCCCTGAATCACCTAGTTAGCATATTTGGCACATGCTTTACTACAGAATATCCTATATTAACTTTACCTGTACCCCTCTAAGGTTTCAGGTTCCCTAAGAACTCTTGCCCATTGAAAAGTGTAATTAATCTTCACCTTGACTTCAAGAATGCTTGAGTCCATGAATTCACTCTATGCGACATGCCCCTGTTACTCCAGTCTTTGCAGGGGTGGTGTAGGGTGGGGGGGAGGGGGGGTGTCTCACTGCTTTCCAACTCTCATCAGAAATATCCCAGTATGAAGTCAATAAATAGGAAGAAGTGAAAGCCTGTCATCTAGGTACTAAGGAAGGAAGTATAATGATCTGAAGGTCTACAGATCACAGCCACCAGAATCTGGATTAGATGATAAATTTAGGCAACAAAGAAGAGGGTGCTTTGAAAAAGTGGTAAAATCTGGAAGTGGCAAAAGACAGCAAAAAGCATCCCTACTCTTCCTACCAAAACCAGTGAGGTAGGGGACAGGAGGACAGGGTTAAAAGAGAAACAGAAATTTCAGTCAGTACTGTGAAGAGTGTTAAGGGAAGGAGGGTCATCTCACAACTACCTCAAAACTTCAGAGTAAGAGAATTTGACATTTTTCTCCTTAACAAAGAAACATGTTGCTGCCCATGTACAATCCCCTAAGCTTGGCACAATGCTTGACACATTGTGTACTTATAAATAGGTACTTATAAATACTTACTGACTAACAAACCCTGACATTTTTATTATCTCCACTGTGTATCTTAGATTGGCTGTCATCAAAGCTCAATCTAGGTCCTCATCAATTGGCATTGAGCTTACAGCAACAGTTTTATAATGCATCTCTAGCTCTTCTCTTCCAAACACTGCTGCTAACATAATTTTTCTAAATCACATTTTTATCATGTCATTTTTGGTCAAAAAACAATAATGCTTCTCTTGTCTATTATATCTGACTTAAACTGTTCAATTCAGTCTTCAGGACCACAACCATATTGCTACCTTTTTTCTGTTTATTCATCTTTACCAGTTGTTTTCAATCAAACCACATGTGTGCTAACTCTCACAAATGATTTACTTGTTCCCAGATTCATGTCTTTGTATGTATAACTCACTCTCTCTTCAAGTCTCTCTCCACTTCCTCTTTCTCATTCTATTATCTCTAATTTTCTTTAAACCTGGACTTTCTCAATTTTTTTAGGTTACTGACCCAGTCATTCCTCTATTAGGCACTCTAATACTTCCATTCTTAGTTTATACTGTATTCCTTTGTAGTTCATATTTGCTTTACAAACAACCTTTATTCTTTTCATAAAAGTGTATTTTATCACACCTGATAGTGAAAAACATTTAATATTATCTCAATATACATGACACAGTGATGTGGTATATAAAAAGCTGTTAATTTAAATACAATTTGATGATTAATATAAAACTGATATTCAATTATTCTCATTAAAAATAAAATTTTCTTTAGCCCCACTAGTTTGGTATAGGTGTAATACGTCCACGTATAGCAAGCAGTATTCCAGGTATCATTTTTATTAATGTTTTAACCCAAAGATTCTCATCAAAATAGTTTCCAACTCCAAAATAAGTTAAATACTATAACTTAAAATGACAAGCAGTGTCCTGTGATTAAAAATAACAATAAAACCCTCAACAAGAGAGAAAGACTAATCTAATCCACAATATACCTAAATTTCAATTCTGTGTAGAAAAATCAAAAAGCAATTTTTGTCTATCTACACTTATGCTTATGAAGCTTGATGGTACCAAGTAAAATGCTTCTTGGTTTTGGGAAGTTCAATAACTATAATCAGGTAGTCTGGGGGACATGTTAGTTATTTTGAAAGATGAAAAGTGCTATTATTCTATGCAATTTTATTAAATAGCTTACACTGTGCTATGAAAAATTAAAATATTTCCAAAAAGTATTTTTATTTATTGTATGGTATCTAATAAGGTGAGTAATCAGTATTATTTTGCAATATGAACAAAATTAGATCTTTCTGGGGTTCCAGAGAAAAAAATGTAAGACAATAATATATAATTACAATACATGATGGTGCTAAAAATAATACTGGTTTTAAATGATACTACAGCTACCTTGAAAATTTCATCTACAAACCAGGTATATATATATAACACATTTCTGCTTCTCAACATTCCTGACTAAAAACTAAATTTAAATAATTATCTGGATAAGAAATTCTGCCATACATTTTAAAGTTATATCAAAATATTTTGGTAAGTCATTTTATAATTTGTTCTCTTGGCACCTGAATAATTTCTGCTTTTTCACCTTTTCTCAGATAGCCTTCACAGGCCCTGCAAGAGATCATTTTGGCAACTACTATGGCAGGTGTAACTTCTAACAGTTGCTAGCCTTCGGAAATTTTGGGCTACTGGTATTCAGACTAGAATTCTGTCTGGAGAAAGTTTCCTCCAGCATATGTAGGCCCCTGATGCAGGGTTGTGTCTGATATTGAGCATACAGCTGCTATGGAGGAATAGAATAATCCCAAAAGGTGAATCTGGGCCAAGGAAAAGTTATTTTCAAAGTAACTTGAACAATAAATGCAACTGTGGAGAATCAGCTTTATGCAGAGGATCCAGAGTAGGGTTTTTGGTTTTTTTTTTTACAGGGATGAGGCCTGTGGCCTTTAGGCCACAGATTCCCCACCCGTGGAAATTCTTAAAAATTATAGAATAAGAACTATCTATATCACTGAAACGTGAAGCTTTTTAGTTAATATAATGATTAAATGTCTTATGTATGGTAGATGCTTTAAGAATGTCTGCAGATCTATTAATAGATAGCTCACCTTAACATCTGTGAACTGAGACACAGCAATATCAGGCATGTTTGGATGAAGAGCTGGTAGTACACAATACAAATTGGGAAAGCAGACAAGGGATCCCAGCAGAACTTGCGCTTCTACTCTTGGTGCCTAAATAGCAGATAATCCAGAACATAAAAATGCATTTAAACACATTAGTATGTATTAAGAAAAAAAACCATTCAAGCCAATGCTGTACTCTGTAACAAAAAATGTAGAAGTGAATCTGAATTACACAACACAAAAATTCTAAAGGGTAAAACCATGCCGAGGTATTTAAGACATAATTATAATTTTAACAATCTTAATAAAATATATATCCATTTGCCTACACATATTCAATGATGAATATAGTTACAGCAAAACAGCTTGATACAAGTGGCAAGAATACTGCAATTAGATTCAAAAGACTGAGGTTCAAATCCCATACACCTCCACCATATAACAGCCATATGATCTTGGGCAACTCAAGAAATCTTTCTGAACTTTAATTTCCTCATTTATAAAATAGGGGTAATAAAAACAAGGATTTTATGAGAATCAAATGAGACCATAGATACAAAACAGTTTACAGAACCCTATAGTAAAACACAAATAGAAGTTATTGTTATTACTTTGACCATCATCATTATCCTGTGAGACAGTATTATTCCAATAAAAATTTCCCCCTATGGAATGCTGTATATGTGTGGGGTTTTAATTTATCTACTATATAAGTTGTTCTAAGTGAAAAATGTCTTTATAACACTTCAGACTTTGAACTTCTAGCTGTATAAGGTCATCTCATTTCATAATCAAATTCTTAAAATTCCTTTCCTAATCACCAAAACATGACTCGTCACACCTCAATCATTTGTCACTCAATCACTCTTCTTTATCCTTCAACTCTTGTGATTCTCCCATCCATCAAGTCTAGTTTCACTCACCTCCCCATTCCAGCCTGGACCCATGGTCAGCCACTTTAGAGATCTAGCTAGCACCACAGAATTCACTGTCCTTTCGATCTTCTGCGGCTCCTCAGATTTTTATCAGTCTCCATTGCTGGGTTACTACAGTTACCTAATTTATTTCAACTTCTAGGTAGGTTAGGCCTAGAAGACATTAGGAAATTGTTCCTCATGGGGATGACTACAAATTCATATTAGTCAAGAAAAATTAGGCTTTCATACTTCCCAGTGGTTCTTGCTCACATTTCCTTAAAATTTCCAAATTGTTCTAAAATTTTTCTAATCTCCTTGGATCTCCAGACCCTCAGCAGATAATCGCGCTTGCTATTTTACAGATAGAAAAGATACATCCACTTCACCTCTTCTCTAAATCTTTTCCCATAATCTTCTCCCTCCTCCTCAGACAAAACATCCTTCCCTCAATATGAAGCTGACTCTTTTACCTGTGATTTTAATCCTATTTACTTCTCTAGAACTCTGCTACAAGAACTACCCTCTATTATGAATCTTTAATTTCTCCTTCTTTACTGCCAACAAACATGCTCAAATTTTTCTTAAAACAATTACATTCTCTGCTTTTGTCCATCACCAAACTTCTCAGAAACTATAATATATACACTTCCCTAGTCATTTTCACCATTTACTGACTACCTAACCCTTGAAAATATAGCTTTTATTCCTAGTCTTATTACTGAAACCATAACTAGTGACAACTAATATCCAAATTCAATTAGACTTTTTTCCAGTCCTTAATTTTCCTTGTCCTTTTTATGACAATGGGCACTACTGATTATTCCCTTTTTGAAACTTTCTGAACCATTAGCTTTGTGGGCAATAAACCATCCTGGTTCTTTTCCTAACAATTAGTTTTTATTCTTTCTACACCCAAAATATGATTATTCCCCAAAATTGTACTTTGGGTCACCTCTTCTTATATGGTCTGCCTTGGTAATTTTTCCTGTTCTCACAGTTTGATAAGATTTATTTTTATGAAATAAAATCCATCTGTATGACCCTACCCAGTACACACCGATTACCCTTATCACACTTCAAGTTACAACTAATTCAAAGATTTCCTAATGATTTGTCCATCTTAAATACTAGAATAATATTACTAAAGTACTATTTAAAGACTTATTCCCCTACACAAAAGCCTTCCAGGGCTCACCTCTATTTACTCACTAAAGTTTAAACCCTTCAGCCTTCTATTTAAGGGCCCTCCACAATCTGGTCCCAACCTAGAGCTGCAATCCTAAATGCAAATAGTTCTTGTCACCTTTACATTATAGACAAACTGGGCTACTCATCACTTCCTGGACATGCCCAGCTCTTTCTTGTTTTGTGTTTTTGTTCATGCTGTTTTTGCTACCTTAAAAGTCCCCCTAAAGCAGCAGGCACAGGATTCAGAAATCCTACCCATTTTTTAAAGCTCACTTCAAATTTATTCTCATGAAACTTTTACCCCATTTTTACAGCCCTTTCCAAAATAATACTTTTAAATGCATAAAATAAAAGGTTACAAATGAAATCAACTATATTGACATAAAGTTATCAAAACATTTTATCAAAAAGTTATCATACATTTCAGGTTAAAATGCACTAATTTCTTATAATAACAATATCATAGTTGGCATGTATGATATATAGATATCTATAGATGTATAGATATATATCTATATATCTATACATATATAAATATATATATAGCAAGTAAAGGCTTACAAAGCGTTTTTCCTGCTCAAGTCTACAATATTGAACATAGTGTTCATGGCAGACATGTAACATTCCATCCAAAAATAGAATTATAGGATTTTAGGATCACAGACAACAGAACTATAAAGAACTTTAGATCAAATAGTTCGATTCTTTTATTTCATACATAAGGAAACTGAAGCCTAGAGATTAAGTGATTTGCCCCAGGGTACAAAACTAATAAAGAGCTTAGAACATGGCAGACATAGAAGATAAAAAACTGGTCTAAATATGCATTTAATTCTCCTTTGCTTTTCACTAGGGATTGTTTTGAGGGGAAGGAAAGTCGTAAGTATAGGCTGCCTTATACTCATATAAAGGATAGTTTTCTTCTGTAGCTTATGTACATATTAAATGGACTTTAGTTCTATTTCAATTTACTTCTACTCTTCCACTTTGGTTCTCTCATTTGGACCACCTCTATACTTTTTTCTGTGTTGTCTTACTACTGCTTCCTGTCTTCCTTTTCCTCCCAACTATCCCCATCTTTTAACCTTCCTCTCTTCACTTCAGCTTCCTTCATCTTTTGTGCTTCAGTGCTCAAGGCATTGAAACACTATTTAAATAGATGCTGCACTGGTCTGTTAATCAATTACAGTTTTTCTTTGAATGTAAGAGCTTCTTAAGTTTTCATTCTGAAGGTAAGTGACCTAAACTTTGAATTCTGGTGAACTCCAGGTGATAGAAACTTTATTTGTGGGTTCCAATAAGTTAAGGTTTGGTTAAAATTGGTTAAAGTTTGGTGAATTGTAAAGAAAAAAAAACAAAACACCTGAATACTTACATTAAGAAATGCTGAAGAAGCTACTCTACCAGCTGCTACAATAAAATCCATAATAAGCATTGTGGCACCCGGCAAACCAAGTGAAAAAAATTGAGGGGAGCAGTGCTTGATGATTGTATTAACAATATCCTTAGGAGGAAGAACAGGAAAGAGGAAAAAAGTATTACATATGCATATATATACATGTACGTACATATTTATTATCAGTTACTCATTAAAGCTTAAAACTGAGTAAGATGAAAAATACAGAAAGAAAAAGAATTTCTGTACTTTGTTTCACTAAATTAGGTCTTTGGAAAACTGAATGAAAACTGAATTTAAATAGTCTTTAACAAGGCTAATTTTAATTTGTTCAAATGAGCAATTCCTGATATTATGCGGAGGAAAGTGGGATCAAAAATTATTATTTCAAGTGATCCAGGATGATTCTACCCCTAGAGCAAAAAGGAAGACTATTGAGAAGTGGGTACGTGATATGATAGACCACTTTCTCTAAGACTGTGAAGCACAAACTCATTTCCTGGTCCCATTTACTTCCACGTACAATTCTAAGTAATAAGTTTAAGTTCTGAAACTCAAAAGGAAGCTAGCTACTTTAGAAACCTCAGGTCTTTGCAAAGAGGTCCCATATAAGAAATGTAGGGGAAAGTTCTTAATTTGGCAATTAATCCACTCCACTTTCAGGTAGGCACTAAAATTAGCTGGTAAGGCTGATTTAGTTATTTATATTTATATTTAGTTATTTTTATAACAAACTGAATACATCACAAACTGCAATTCTACCTGTAGTTCCAGCAATATTGAGTTAAACTTACTTTAGAATTTATTATAAAATTAAATTTGATGTAGATGATTACACAATGGTGAAAAAGCATTTTTCTTTCCTTTTTTTAGTAATAATCAACCTTTAATATTTAATGCCTATTAAATATATGTATTGCACTGAACAATAAAAATAAAATTTCTCTGAAATGAATGAATGAAATGAATGAAAATGAAATCATCTCTAGTGCTAGTTGAAATATTAATTCATAAAAAAGTAAAGAGAGTCAAGGATCAAAGGTAAATGGGTGGCATTTCTAAGAAAGTATAAATTTACCTGATCAACATGGAGTAGTCCGCAATGCATTATATTATAGAAGTGTGTTAAAAAGTCTCTATTTGGCGACACATCTTGTCTTCTTTTCATTGTGTTGCAAATAAGTTTGTAGGCATGTAATTTGCCTTGCTTATATTTATCAGTCAACATAGTTGCCTACAATTAAAAAGTTAATTTTAAATTTCTAAGAAAAATGTAGAAGGGAGTAAAAATATTTACCTATTTAAGTGTAACTAAATATGTCTATCTTATGAGTGCTTTTAATTCTAATTGCTTTAACTCATACCAGCTTCTATATAGTTTTTGGCCACACTACATAGGCAGTACCATAAAAAATAACTAGTTAGAAAAAGAAATGTTACAGAAAAAGAACAGTGAAATATATCTACTTATAAGGTTTGAGAGACTTATAATACTGATCAATTATTTATTTCAAAAGTAAAAACTTAACTTACCTTGAAAAGCCAAGGAGTAAGGATTCTCAGAGGAGGTATTAAAATTGGTGGAGATGGTGATGTCATATTATCAGTTGAAATGCCAAGATTGTCTCTAATCTGTAATTATTTAAAAGGGTAAAACAATATAACTATAATTTTTTTGCGATTCTGTAGTGCATTAATTTCACCAGCAAAGGATCTTTTGTTTTTTTTCTCTGATAAACTCTCCTATCTCACTCTCCCTTTCCCCTCATTTACCTTGGCTAAATTCTGCCAAAGTTCACATAAGTAATCAAACACTTGAGCATGTATTTCAGGATCCGTAATAGTGTTAACATCTCCCAAAATGCCTAACATTCTTCTCCACATTACAGTAGCAACATCTGCATGCCATCCTGTGAGAGTACCTCCTGCCATCACACTGCAGCATTCAGATGGAAATTCACTTGTTTCTAGAAGTTAATACAAAAACACTGTAAATAAAATTTCTGTCAATTTTAAGAGGAAAAAAATACAACAAAGACAACAAAGTCAACTATCTTGAAAATAAGAAAAACAATGATCGTTGTTATTAGCTGAATCCTGATATACTGGCAAATTCTTCATTCAGGCCACTAACTCATCAATGAAATATTTCTATTGAGTAATGAAAGTATCACCTAAAAAAGGAATTTATTGGATGTTTTGAGAAACATTATACTCAAATCCTCTTTTATGATGCGGCATGATGTAGATACATTTCTACTTTCAGAAATGATGAAGATTTCAGAAATAATCTAAGAACAGATTTATAGAAGTAACAGTTTACATATCATTTCTTACTTTTTTCCGTTAACTATGAGCTACAATCTTAGGCTATCAGTCTCTTTACATGTGGTTAAATAATCGTATCTATTGTAGAATTAACGTAAAAGTCTAAACGCATCAAATGACTACAACTCATTGTAGCAACCAGGTGGTGTAATAAATATAGTGCTGGGCCTGGAATCAGGAAGACATGACGCATTCAAATGCAGCCTTTGACACCTACTAGCTTGATGTGACCCTGGGCAAATCACTTGACTTCTGTTTGCCTCAGTTTCATCATAAAAATAGCACTGCACAGTGTCTGGCTCATAGCAAATGTTTATGGGTGTGTGGGGGGAGGAAGGGGTGTAGAGATATATGTATATATGTATGTGTGTATATGCATAAATAGTTACATGTATGTAGGCATATACATGTGTATATATCAGCTATTATTACTCTTTGGTTAAGTTTTAAAAATATTTAATAAGAAAAATAGCGCAATTTCAGTACTATAAATGGGTAGTTAATGCATATCAGTGGTATTTCTGATACAATTAAGGTAGGAAAAATATGCAAAAAATGTAAAAACCAGTATAAATTTCTATATGGAAGATGTCCCAAAAGTCTTAGTGCAGTTTAAACTGTTAATTTCTTAAAGACCATGTAAGACTCTTTGAACCAAACTATTTAATAGGCCTGAACATTTTTCTATTTTGATTGAATATATTTACTAGGAAATTCTACAACTTTCTTTACTGTCAAAGTTGTTCTTTTCATGTAACTTGGATTACTTCTAGTGCCTGCAATCTAAACCAATGCTCTCTTGCTCTATTTGTTGGAAGTTTGTCAATGACTTAAAAATCACTGACTTTGTACTCTTGGAAAATAGTTATAATCTTTACATACCACATAGTACATGATTATTCTTATTTTTCCTAAGATCTAGATTCATTTCTAACATAATACATTTTCCCTACCAAGTTTTGCTGTTGTTTTCTTCCTGTATTATCAGAAAATTTTTCAAATGCTTTAGTCTGGACTGATTACTCAAATAAAACTATCACCAAAAATGAGTAATAGGTTGAAAAGAAAATAAGACACTTCCCTTTAAAATCTTTACATACACCACACTCCTACAATTAACTCTATGTGGGCTATCCAGTTTATCTGATGCTCAGAAGGATGTCTTGCCAAGTAGCTTAAGGGGCGTGCCCTTACAAACTGAGCATGACTTCTGTTTTCCCTGTATTTTCTCAAATCACTTAAATCTTTAAAGACTATTCCTCCCCCCAATTAAAGAAGTTAGAGGTAATTTTCAAAATGATCCTATATTGTCATTTCACAAGAATAATATTAAAAACAATAAACAGCAGATTTGATGCTAAGAAGTACTACTGAAGCAAACCTATTCTGCAAATATACCACAGAATTGGAAGAATCATTTAAAAAGTGGAATAGTTCCTAATGATCATGACAAATCTCAGAACTATACTTTAATATCTTTAAAAGAAAACTGACAAATGACTCATTTTGTTGATTTTTTTTTTTAAATTAAAAATGAGAAAACTAAGGAGGAAGTGCTAAGATTCTGGATAAAACCATAAATCAGCCTTTGTAATTCCCTAAAACCATAGATTTTAATTCTTTTCACTCAACAACTTCATAAAACTAAGAAGAAATAAAATAATCTGAGTTTCTCTCTCCATTTGAAGTGAAGAACCAGATTAAAAAAAAAAAAAGGAGCAAGAGGACACTGAGATCATGAAAAAGACAATTATATTCTAGGGAACTGAGAGTTAACCAAATGTTAAGAGTTACTGACTCACCAATGCAGAATTTAAATTTGCTTTTATATTGTTAGTAGAGCAAGTATATTCCATGTCTACAGCGGCCAAGTTTTGCGTTACTTGCAGCAATCTTTTCCTTGTCAGAATTATCCAAGATATTCTCAAAACCAATTCTGGCATGTCGACAATAGTACAACTGTCATGAATGCCATGATTAGGGGCAGCTAGGTGGTACAGTGGGTAGAGTGCTAGGCCTAACATTAGGAAGACTTAAGTTCAAATCCAGCCTTTGACACTTACTAGCTGGGTGACCCTGGGAAAGTCCCTTAACCTCTATCCATCTCAGTTTCCTCATCTGTAAAGTGGGGATAATAATAGCATTTGCCTCCCAGGGTTGTTGTGGATATCAAATGAGGTAATACGTGTAAAGTGCTTAGCATTGTGCCTGGCACACAGTAAGTGTCATGTAATGTTAGGTATTATCATCATGATGGTGATGATACTCTGTGTATAGTCTTAACATATTCTAAGAATTACCTATCTGATTTCTAGCAATAAGAATTTCCAAGGCAGTAAGGAATTATTTCATTTTGTTATATTGCTATATTCCTCTAGAATTAGGAAAGACCTGGTTTGACCCTAATCTCTGATATTTAACAGTTATGTGACCTTGGGCAAATCATTTAACCTCTATGAGTCTCCATTTCCTCACCTGCAAAGTAGGAACAATTAGATGTGTAATACCTACCTCCCAGTGAAGTTGTGAGAATAGTGCTCTAGAAGCTTTAAAGTACTTACAAATAAATGTGAGTTACTTTCTTTCTACATTCACTCAAAAATATAAAACCTCTGGGTAAAATCTAATAACCTGAAGAATTAAAATCAACCAAAGGGGAATACTATGATTGAGCTTTTCCATTGAAAACCAGGTAAATAAGCCAACTTTCTCCTAAATCTGTTTATAAAGGAAAGCTATCAAATATTTCTAAGTGACCCCAAAGTATTAGTAAGAATAACTATACTATATTACGTATTATCTGTATTAGTAAATACCAAAGAAGGGTAATTTAATATGTATGAAGCATGAAATAAATAAATCTAAGGTGTGGAATGATAATCAGTAGGAATTTTTTTAAAGCCACAGTTTAAAATAAATGACAAGGCCTTTTTCAAAGAGTAAGAAAAATGTTATGGTAAAATATAACTTTCCTAAAGATTCCAAGACTATTGCACTAACCATAAAATATGTTCTTCAATTGAAAGAACATTATTTTACTAACAACCTCTTAATTCTAATGCAGGGGAAAAAGAAAAATGAAAAATTTCTAATTTCCAAATAATTGCCTAGATCATCTGGGGTTTGCAAAACAGAGTGCTGGAGCTTCTCATCCAATTGCAGGTCTTTCTGTTCAATATGATCTGCACTCAGATTAGCAGGAGATGGTGTCTGTGATCTGGATCCCAGAACAGAATGGATTGGGGAAACACTTTCTGAACCTGTAAATAAAAATGGACAAGTAAATAAATGAATGAACAAGCTTTTAAACCTCTTAAAGCCTGATATAACTTACATGAACTAATGCAAAGTGAAATGAGAACCAGGAGAACATTACACAATAATAGAAATATTATATGAAGATCAATTGTGAATAATTTAGCTATTCTGAGCAATACAATGATACAAGATAATTCTAAAGGACTTGTGATGAAAGGTGCTATCCATCTTCAAAGAAAGACTGGTGGAATCTGAATACAGATTGAAGCATAATTTTTCTTTCTTTATTTTTGTTGGGGGGCGGATGTGTCTGTTATCTTTCACATAGCATGACTTACATGGAAATGTGTCTTGTATGACTACACATGCATAACATATCACATTGCTTGCCTTCTCAATGCACAGTGAGGGAAGGAAGGAAAGGAGAATTTGGAACTCAAAATTTCAAGAAAAGAATGCTAAAATGGTTTTGACATGTAATTGGGGGAAAAATAGAACACTGTAAAATTTTAAAGCACCTACTATAATTTGGGCACTGTGCTAAAAAAAAAAATATAGGGGATACGTTTACCGAAATTGACCAGTCCCTGCTTTCAGTAAGATTATAGTCCAACAAACGGATATCATACATACAGGATAATGGCAACTAGAGAAGACAGTTTTGAATTGGGGGATTACAGGGACATTATATACATTATCTGATTTATCAGTCATATAATAACTATATATAATAGAGATTTCATTGAATATGATTTATTATTTTTTAAAATTAGGTTGGATCAAATTATGTCTTCTATAGGAATAAGAATGGTGGATATGAAACCTGGGCTTTATTTCTAGTTCTGCCCCTTACAGTCGAGCAGAAAACATCTAATATCTCTGCTATGTGAGAACCCTTTAAACCCTGAAGACAGCTTTCATGCCTCCCCTAAGCTAAGGAGCAGTACACAGAGCATTGGGCCTAGAGTCAGAAAGACCTAAGTTCAAATCTGGCCTCAGAAATTTATTAGATCTATGTTCCTGGGTAAGTCACCTAGTCTCTATCTGCCTCAGTTTCCTCAGCTATGAAATGAGGATACTAATAGCACCTATATCCCAGGGCTGTTGTGAGGATCAAATGAGGTAACACTTGTAAAAGTGCTCAGCATAATGCCTGGCACATTAGCAAGCACTTACATATGACTGTTTCTTTCTTATTTCTTTCCTTCCTTCTGTCTTCAAGAATCAAGACTGTTCATTGTAATTAATCTGAGTTCAATTCCCTTGTTTTCAACTGCATTATAGATATTTTATATCAATCTACATAAATGGTAGTAAAGGTATGACCGTTACTATTAGTGGCTGAGGTGGAATGAAAATATTGGTCTTGGGTGTTGATAAGATTGATAAACTGGAAACCCGTAAGTTCTTGAAGATGTCACTATGTACAATGAAATAACTAAGAGAGGGTGGAAGCTGCACAGACCACAGGGAGTGGTAACTCCCTGAGAAACGAGGGTGAATGGCCTAAACAGCTGATGATTAGAACAAGCATCTGAACAGACAACGAATTGAACCTCAAGAGAAGCTACTTAGCGATGGTGGCAAAGGGATGGTCTTAAGTTAGCACTGAGAAGTAAAAGAATATAATTATTCCTCCTCTTGGTTCAGTGTGTTGGAGGACATGAGAAAAGGGGTAAGCAGTACTGGAGAGAGTAACCAACGATGCAGTGTTTTCTGGCACCACTAAGCTTCCCTTAACATAAGAAGTTGGAAAGTATGTGAAATAAAGAGATTTAGGATGAAGGGTAGTTTGCATTAAGGGTTGCCAGAGAGAAAAAGAGAATGGGAGATGAGAGGTTGAAATAAATCATGGTAGAATAGGGCTGAGATGGATAGAGTCTTTTCTGATTTTTCTAGTTAATGATTCTCCTTTCAATCAATCCGCAATTATTTATTAAGTGCTCATTAAGGCACTGGGGTTGTATTTATTTATCTGGGTACATGTTTCTATTCCTCCCAGTGCAATGCAGATTCTTGGAAGACAAGGATTACTTTCTTTTTATTTTTGTATCCTCATTGGCTACATCTGTGCCCTGTACATAGTAGAGACTTGAGGGATGCTTGTTGAACTGAATTGAGCTTTCATAAAGAGAGTACAAGTAGCTGATAATAATTTTTCATAACTACTCAACCAAAATAATTACTTTTGTTACACTGAAAGAGTTTTTGAATTAAAAATTCTGGTTCATATAGATCAGCTAGGTGGTGCAGTGGATAAAGCAGAGCACTGGACCCCAGGGATCAGAAAGACCTGATTTACTAGTTGTGTGACCCTAGGCCAATCACTTAACCTGTTGCCTCAGTTTTTTCATCTGTAAAAGTAGGATAATAACAGTACCTATTTCCCAACATTGCTGTGAAGAAAAGATGAGATAATATGTGTAAAATACTCGACAAACCATCTTTTTTCCAGTATTGATTTTGTCCCTGGCCTTAAGCATAACATAAGTTACATACAATGCTTATTTGGCACATAGATTTAATCTAGTTATTCTTGTGACAATAAAACAAATTTTACCTTGAGAGAATTCTCTATTGAATAACCTTTCCAATAAAAGCTAATTAATAACTAAGCATATTTGCTTTAATGCCCTTGTAATATACTACTCTATATATCTTTAATGGTGGAATCTTAATACACAGAAAAATAGTTATAACAATCATTGCTCATATCATGTATAAAACCCAAATAATAACAAAATGGTGATGTACTGGACAGAATGCCAGGCCTGAAGTCAGGAAGGATCATCTTCCTAAGTTCAAATGTGGCCTTAGATAATTACTAGCTGGGCAAGTGACTTAACCCTGTTGCCACAGTTCCTCACCTGTGAAATGAGCTGGAGAAGGAAATGGCACAAACCACTACAGTATATTTGCCAAGAAAACCCCAAATGATGTCACAAAGAGTCAAACATGACTAAACAACAATAAAAGAAAGACAAAAAGGCAAAACTAAAATCCCTAAATGCAGATATTTTACAAAATGTGGTCTAGGTACCACATATCACAAAGGACACTGATAAGCTGGTGAGCATACAAAAGGAGGAAAACAGCATGGCAGAAGGCCTAAAGAATATGCCAGAAAAGGAATGGCTAAAGGAAATGGAAATGTTTAGTTTAAGAGAAGATGTGTGAGTGGGGGAAATATGATAGCTACCATCAAGTACTTGAGGTTGATTACTTGGAAGGGGATTAAATAGATTCTACCTTGGGATGGGAGCAGAGTGAGAGGAAGGTGGTGGAGATCAGGGACAAAACTAAGCAATGGTAGAAATTATGTAAAGGAAACATGAGTTTGATGTCAACAGCTCACCGGCATATAGGCAGAATGGACCACCTATGGGAAGATGTACTACAAGGTCTTTGAGGTCTCTTCCAATTCTGGCATTTGGATTTTAAAGAAGAACTATAATAAAGCTTAAATACATGCCAGTTTAGACAATAAGTACTCTTGCACATACACATTTGACAAGTAACTATTATTTAAGTTATTTAGATATTGTAAATGTATCTTACCCAAGGAAAATACTAGATGGAAATATATATTATCATATTATATAAGCAGTGGGTCCATAATCTCAGGATTGCCGTTTTGCTATCACTAAGACACCCCTACAACAACTTTTCTTCCCTACTCCCACCCCACTCTCCCCACTCCCATCCCAATGGATTTTTGAATTTTAACTTTTAAAGAAGAAGCAAAAGCTACAAGCCCTGAGGGCTGAGAGTGTTTCCACTGATCTTGGAAATTTTAAAAGAAGTGTATATTTGTATTACAACAGAGTATGTTGATTATGGTGACATAACTGTATTTTTTTTTAGGATCAACCAAATGGAAATGTGAGCAGTTCAGTGGTACAGTGGATAGTGTTAGGCCTGGAATTTGAAAGACCATCTTTGGTGGTCTGAGACACTTACTAGCTTTGTGACCCTGAGAAAGTCACTTAACCCTCTTTGCCTTAATTTCCTCATTTGTAAAATGAGTTGGAGAAGGAAATAGCAAATCACTCCAGCATCAATGTCAAAGAACAGCCTAAATGGGGTCATGAAGAGTCAGACAGGACAGAAAATAACTCAATATAACAACAAAAATGGATGTGTTAGTTTCTTTCTAAATAGGGAAATAAGGACTATACATATAACTTCATTGATACAGAGAACTCACATGTGAGGAAACACCTCTTTTCAATCAAAGCCAGTATTTTCTCTGCAACTTCTTGTCTTAAGAGCTGTCTAGAGCACTGAGAGATTAAGTGACGTGTATAGGATCATTGGCATGTCTTAGAGGTGAGATTTGAACTTTAGCTTCAAGGCCAGCTTTCTATCCAGTTACACCAGTTTGTCTCTCCCTTTACTAAACTGTTTTTTATCTTTCCTCCATATATGTTTTTTGAAACATTTACACCAAGGACTGACATTAACCTTGGATTAAATTTGAGCTTTTTTCTAACAACTAAAAAAGTAAGTAGTTGAACTGGAAAATTGTATATATTTAAGGAATTAAGTACATTCGAAAATTTAGGCCTTAAGAAAAAACTCATCTGACTTACCAAACTCACAAACTTGTGAAAATAAAATTCTTGAATCAAAGACCTTTAAGTATATTATTATGTAAGGCATAGATTTCCTCTTCTAGACAATATACTCTGCAAATTACATGAATTTTCAGGGAAGTCAAGTAAAATTAATAAGCATTTATTAGACATTTACTATATGCCAGACAATAATCTAAGCACTGAGGATAAAAGAAAAGGTAAAAATAGCCCCGGCTGTCAAGGAGCTCCCACTCTAATAGAGGGGACAACATGCAAATAACTACATACAAACAAGGCATGCATAGGATAAACTGGAGATTCTTTCAAAGTGAAGACATTAGCATTAAAAGGGATTGGGAAAAAGAATATGGAATTTCAGCTAAAACTTGAAGGAAGGGAAGCCAGGAGATAAGAAACTATAATGAAGCTAGTATCACTGGATCAGAGCATACGGAAGAGAATAAAGTATAAGAATGTGTTACATTCTTTTCAGGTAGAAAGGAGCCAGATGAAGGGTTTTGAAAGGCAAACAAAGGACTTTATATTTAATACTGCATATAAATGGGGAGTTTTTGGAGTTCACTGAAAGGGGAGATAGAGTAGGAGGGAACAACATGAGTCTTATTTGTACTTTAGACAGATCACTTTGACAGCTGAGTGGTGGGAAGAGACTGGAGTGGGGACAGACTAGGGAACTTAAGTAGGCTATCCAACAGTCTAGGCATGACATTATGGGGGCCTGCATCATGGTGGCAGCAATGCCAGAAAAGAGAAGGAGGCATATAGGAGAGATATCAAGAAGGTAGAATTAACAGAACTTGGCAACAAATTGGATATGGGAAAAGGTGAGAGAATGAGTTGAGGAAGTCTATAAAAAGCCTAGACTGACAATTCATGATAATGAAAAAAGCATTCATTACATTTCTCTTAACTATTCTCAAATGGCAATTTCACTCTCTTTAATAAAATTCATAACCAAAATTCCTCAGGATTGCTAATTTCTTTTTAAAAAAAGTGTGTATGTATATATGTATGTATGCGTGCATATATTCAAGTATACACTTACATGTCAAATGTTAATATATGCAAAGTTCATCACTAATCTTAAAGTGCTATATAATTATTATTATTATTACCAGTAATAGTTGCAACTTCAGCAGAAAATGGCTGCTGGTTAAGACTGTTTGTTTCAGAGTCTATGTGCAATGTAGTTAAACTTGCCACATCCAGTTCTTCTGTACTTTGTTGATGTCCTACACTTGTATCAACTTCAGTAGATGACAGTGTCCCAGCATCAACTGCAAAGCCAAAACCTATAAATATAAAGGATTCAAATATAAATTAATCAACTATAAATTAATGATAGAACAAATCAGTGAAAGAAACTAGATGAGAATGGGAAATGATCAGATAGAGTAACCCAGTGTTCAATAAACCTACTTAATTCAACAAACTTCTTCAAATAAACTACTTGGGAAAAGAACCCTGTTTGATCAGAACTGCTACAAAGACTGAAAAGTACCCTAATCAATTTAAATTCTAAGTCCAAATATAAAAAACTTTAGAAGAGAAATGAAGTAACTTTCATTATTATGAGTAGAAGGGCAATTCTTAATTTTTAAAAAAAGATAAAGAAGGTCGTAAGAAAAAACTGACAATTTTAACTACATAAAGTTAAATAGTTTCTGCATAAACAAAATAATGCAGCTAGGATAAGAAGGAAAATGGTCAACCAGGAAAAAAATCTTTGTATCAAAGCTCTGATAAAAGGAAACTAACACAGTTACATGGTTCACTGGATAAAGCACTGGGCCTAGATTCAGGAAGACATGAGATTTCATGTTTGACCATAAATACTAACTAGTTCTGTGACCCTGGGCAAGGCACTAAACCTCTGTATGCCTCAATTCACTGGAAAAGGAAATGGCAAATCATTCCAGTATTTTTGCCAAGAATATCCCATACAAGGTCACTTACAGAGAGACATGACTGAACAAATGGATAACAACAATACAATTACATCAGATCAAGAACTGTACCCTAATTTTAAAAAATACTCAAAGGATATAAGAAGCTTTCAAAAGAACTGCACTCTATCAACAATGACATGAAAGACTGTACTAAATGAATAATCATAAAAAATATAAATTTTTTATTTTTTAATTTTACTTCACACTATGAAAGTTGAGAGATGATGAAAAACAAGAAGAGTCAATGCTGGAGGGACTGTGGGAAGACAGTCACATCAATATAATGATGGTGTAATGGTACAACTGTCTGGGGAAAAAAACTGAATTGTATTATACAGGTCACTGAACTGTTGCTAATCTTTGATCCAGAGATTCCACTGCTGGGCATCTACTCCAAGGAAGTCAAATACTAGGGGAAAAAACCCAACCCTATATATATTAAAATATTTACAGCACTTTTTTGCCATAACCCAAAATAAACAAAAAAGGAAACAAAGTAAGTGAATGGCAGAACAAATTATGGCATAGAAATTAAACAGAATATTGATGCCCTGCAAAAAATGATGAACATAAGGAATTTAGAGTAACAATAAAAAACATATATGAAATGATATAAACTGAAAAGTAAGCAGAACCAGGAAAACAATATACATAAATTCCAATAATGTAAAAGGAATAAACACTAAGAATGGAACACTGCGTAACTATAACTGACCAATTTTGACTTCCAAGAAAAGATTTAAATGTGTTTCCCTTCTTTTGGTGGAAAAGTAGGCATTATTAAGAAAGTGAAGATGAGGAATTAGGAAAAACAGAGAATACGAAAAAGATGCAACCTGAAACACCAGGAAAACAATATATGCAACGATTACCATAATATAAATAAAATTGACCACTAAAATGAAATGGAAAAATTGTTTAAATGAAACTGACCAATAGACTTCCCAAGAAAAAAAGGAAATGCACTTCCCTGTTCTTCTCTGGGGAATATGGATACAAAGTATTGTGTACTATCTGATATGTGGTTGATGTGTCTATTGGTTTTACTTAACTGTTTTCTTGGTTTCAAGGTAAGGATGACTAGGAAAGGGTTTCTGGGACAAAGGAGGGAGGAGGTCACCCAAAAATAACAGTAGTAGAAAAACGAAAGTCACCAATAAAACTTGGATTTTTTTTAATGAGTGCCTTATTATTAGTAAGTTACCATTAGGTTCTTTAAGGCTGGTAACTGCTATGCTACTTAAAATATTTTAAAATCCCAAATAGTTATAAGAAGGATGATACATAGTGAGGTAAAATCCTACTCTACAAAATGTTTCTACAGATTATGAGTAAACCTAAATCTGGTGGAAACCACAGTAGTTTTAGAAATATGTTTATGTTTTTTTTAAAGATAACCACATGACACAGGAAAGAGGAATATAAGCACTCAGTTCCAAATAGAGTTGAAAAGTATGGAACTTTCAAATAAAGTGGAGAGTGGGCATAATCTAGGTAAAACATAGAATAAGTGTGCTTGTTAAGGGAAGTTTAAGAAAAGAAATGATTAGTGGACTTAGATCTAAAGAGAAAATATCTTACTTCCTGAACAACTGAGAAACAAGAGAGATATCATTATGACCCTGGAAATCTACAACACCTACAATAAAGTGAATTTGCATAATTTGAAATTTTATGATTGTATTGCAATGCACTTTTGCTTATTGTTAATATAATTTTGCTTCTTAATGGAAGATCTTCCCCACCCATTAATGGGCCTGGGAAGATTTGTAGGAAGGCCCACACCTTTTATTAATTTTCGAATGAAGCACTGGTTCTCAAGGGTTGTGACACCTACTGGATCTGAAAAGTGAATAAAAACTGAGATGAGGTTTTGCTTTGGGGCTTACCTATTGGAAATGCTTGTTTGGTCAGACATGACTCTGGGTTGCTACTAAAGGAGCACCCTGTCCCCTGCTTTGAAAACCTAGATGATGGTGCATCTCTCTCTGGTAACTATTTTTGTATGGTCAGACAGTTATCTGTTGTCTATTGATTTGTGATGTATCTATTGCTTACTATCAGGCAGCTGGAAGCACTGTCTGTTGATTTAGATTTCTCTGCATTTTCTCTGAAGTTCATTCAGGGTGCTGACATTTTTTTCTTCCCTGAACTATACGAATGATACATGTGCTTGATTAAAATGATTGTTGACTCCCCCAAAAAGTTGCATTTCCTTTTAGAAAAGCAGATCAAAGAACCTGTATAGCAGGCCCTCCTCTGCATGTTAGGGTCCTTGTTTTTATAATGATAAAAGTTTGTACATTTTAAAGTGTGTGTGTACATGTGTGTGCAATGCTAAAATACATATTAAGAGGAGGTATGCCCAAATCCCAAGACCCATGAAACAGAAATTTATTCAACGGAGTAAAACTCTTAGAAATTCATGTTAGGGAGCTGCTTGGGTTTTTTTTTTTTCAATCATACATGCAAACCTGGCTCTCAATGCTTTCATTTTGCTTTATATTCTATATTTGCAGAGTACCAGAATAATTTTTGGCTATGATGTTATAACAAAAAATAACCTTCAAAGATTTTTTTTATGATAACTTCTCAATTTCTGCCACTATTACAGAACTTTTTTAGTGACTCTAAAATTCTGACTAGAATATGTCATATTTGGAAGACAGTTGATCCTTTTGCAGACATTACCATACTCTGTGCTATTTACTTTGGTGTATGAGTTATAGGAAGCAAAGTATAACTCACTTCGAATAGTTTCCAAATAATCTTCCTAAGACACTGGTCTTAACATGTTAACAACTGAAAAAAATTTTAGTGGCTACTCTATACCATCTCAGTCTGGCAAGGATCACCCTGATTCCAAAACCTTTCCCACTTTAAATTCAGTTCTCTATTTACTCTGCTATACTGTCTTTAATACTTAATAAAATGTCTGTTGCAATGAGCTGAATTCTCCCCAAAATTATATATAACTGCTTTTCACAAACTGAAACATATAATTTCATTTGGAAAAATTGCCATTCAAAGAGAAGTACTTCTGTGGTCCATACCTTGGTATATAGAAAAGTCTTTTTGTCATTTTAAGCTTAAAATTATCTCTCTGATCAAAACTTCTTATTCTTTCATATTTCCTTCTACCTCACTCCTACTAAACCTGTTCTTTTTTGCCAAATTTAAATCAACTTTTATTTTATTTTTATTAAATCAACAAACTTCCTTTGTTTACAGTACTGGTAAAGTGGGATGTTTCTCCAGTATTTAGAATGCACAGACTGTATATAGAAGTGCCAATGTCAGCTAATAACTTAAAACAAATCAAAGATTTTTGTGATACCCTGAATAACTTAGTGATATTTTTGAAAACTAAAGAATACTTATAATATGCTATATAGACAAGCTATAGGCAATTACGTGGGAAAACAGGACAAATTAACAAATAATTATAAGGCTAAGCAGAAAACCAGATACTTGCTGTCAAATTTCCGGCCATCATACTGGAAAGCGCTGAAAGAATCAGAATGGCTATCTGAGCTGATAAGGTCACTGCTGCCTGCACTGGCAGGAGATGTCCATTCTGAGGGCACACCTGGGTCATCTATAGGACGCATTTGATTCTGCTTGTTCAGTATATCAGGGAGGTCTTTTGGGACTTCAAGGCTTCCCGGACTGCTCCCTCTTCTTGTCATATTCTGAAAATGAAAGCATATCATGTTTGTTCTATCTGAAAGATATTTTCCATCCCCATCAGTTAACTGACAGTTTTTCTAAGCTGTTCAAAATGATCCCTGATTTAAATGGTGTGAATATTCTTCTCCATAGAACAAGACAAGAATCATGAATTGCCACAGCCAAAATATTTCATCATTTGAGAGCAACTCTCTAGTGATAAACTTCTCAAAGGATAACTAGGGTGAAAATCTTGGATAGCAAACAGTGGACTTTTCCATTTGAGTAGGACTGTCTAGGGCTTTTGTCCTGCAAACCTTTCAAGAAATGAGGATCATTCAACACTATGATAGGATATAGAGAGTAGAATTTTTTCATACTAACACAACCAAAAGAAAATATTAATTCTATCATTTATTAATAATTTCAATTGATTTTTAGTCTGACTCTTCATGATCCCACTTGGGGTTTTCTTGGCAAAGATACTAGAGTAATTTGCTATTTCCCTCTCCAAATCATTTTAAAGATAAGGAAACTGAGAAAAACAGAGTTTAAGTGATTTGCCCAGGGTCACACAGCTAGATGTGAGCTATGTGAGTAGAAATAAGAGGACACATTCAGATGTTATTGAGATGCAGTAATGTTAAGGGAATCTGAAGATCTTTCTTGCCCCTTAATAGGCCTGAGTGACCTGCTTTGAGCTCAGGCCCAGTTGACTGCTGTGATGGAGTCTGAGTCACATGATATGGTGGGAGAAGCTTGCTGAATAGGTGGAACAGGAAGTGAGAGTGAGACAGAGCTAGGAGACAGCCAGGCAGAGCTGAGGCAGAGCAGGTAGCCTGAGTGGAGAGGGAGGAATTTTACCTAGGGGAAGCCTAAGAGAAGGAAGGCTTGGGGATGGTGGTGGCTCCCTGATGTGTATGAACTTCATTGTTAACATAGTGGATTTGGCTTTCTGGTATCTGAATAAATACCTTAGTTTCATCTTTGAGGAAGAGAATTATATATATTTTGTGAATTTACCCTAGAAATACATATGCATATTCATAGCGGCTGCTATGGGTATCACATTTGTGTTAACAGATGCACAAAGCAAGATTTTATAATGGTTTATGTGCGGTCCAGAGGAGTAAGTTTGGGGGGAAAGATAATGAGTGTGTTTTGGACATGTGATATACACATACATACACAAGTATTCATGTGTGTATATGTACATATGGACAGAGAGAGAGAGCCAGAGAGAAAAAGAGATACTCAACTCCACATACAGAGAGTTTTGTCAAGATTGATACTCTCTCTCAGTTCCCTAACACTGAAGAAATCACAGAGAACTTTCTGTATCTTGGGGATACAAGTGGAAGCACCCACCAAGATGATGTCATGGATCTAGTTTACATATATACATGTAAACACATATATAAACTTATCTAGTTTACATATATATACATAAACACACATACAGTCTGAGGGCCATTTACATAAAGAAGATAAACCCAATGGAGACTCATGAGGTTATTAAGACACAGTGTGAGACCCTTGGGTTAAACTCAATTAGTAAGCATGATATAGATGATTATCTAGTAAAAGAAGCCTGAGGAGGACAGACAGTGAAGAGGAGAAGCAAGAGTGAGCAGCACTGCAAAAACCCAGAGATGATAACATATTCAGGAGAAGGGAATCAACAATAGTTTCAAATGCTGCAGAAGTAAAGAAGGAGAGGGACTGAGATAAGGCACTAGATTTAGTAATTAAGATATCACTAACTTTAGAGAAAAACTTCAGTTGAAGTTATGAGGTCAGAAAGCACACTGGAGAGGGTTTAAAGGAGAGTGAAAGGAAGAGCAGAAGCAATGAGTGTACAGAGTCCTTTTTCAAGGACTATCTCTTTGTCACCATTATTAAGTAACCATTCTTTCTTTGAAATTCATTCCATTATCCAGTCAAGATCCTTGTCATAACAACTGACCATATACCAAGTTATTCCCTATCCTTTTTCAAGAAGTTCTTCTACACCTGAATAATAAGTCTTCCTCTCCCCTTAATCATTACCTTAAGACAGGGCATCTAGGTGGTGCAGTGCATAAGAGTACCAGTGCAGGAGTCAGGAGGACCTGAGTTCAAATCTCACCTCAGACACTTGACACTTACTAGCTGTGTGACCTTGGGCAAGTCACTTAAGCCCAACTGCCTCGTCCTGGGTCATCTCCAGTCATCCTGATGAATATCTGGTCACTGGATTCAGATGGCTCTGGAGGAGAAGTGAGGCTGGTGACCTGCACAGCCCTCCCTCACTCCAAACAAAGTCAAGTTTAAGTCATGTCATTATTTCTCTGATGGAGTGGTCTTCTTTGGCAACAAAGAATGAACACACATAAGGTAAACCCTTCTAACCTGTGCTCTTAATCTCATCTCCTCCAAGATAATCCTTTTACAACACTCCTCTCTCCTTAAGAACTGACTCTTTCTCTGCCAGCTTACAGACCTACAAACATTCTCAGGCCTTGTCTGACTTTAAAAAGCCTTCATTTCACTCTGTCATCCTCCTGACAGTCCAACTCCTAGAAAGATTCTCTTGGGTTGTCATAAGTTTTATGGATTTACTTATCTCTCTCTATACAGATAACTCTAAATCTATGATCCTATAGTGCTTGATTATAATGACAGTTTTAATCTGTGTACTAAACTCCAGGCCCACACTGTCACCTGAATCAAGTTCAACAGGCCAAAACAAAATTTACATTTTCCTTTAAATCTATTCCTCCTCCAAACTTCAGTATTTGCATGAAGGTTATCATTCTTCTTGTCACTGGCTGCTCTTTGTTCTTCGTTCTTGAAGAGAACCATGACATCAGGGACATGATGCCAGATATGCAAGTGAATTGGATTTAAGTGAGGGAGGGGTGTGCAAAGTCACCAGCCTTACTTTCTCCTCTGGAGTTCAGTGGCCAGATATGGATCAGGACAACTGGAGATGGCCCAGAATGAGGGAAGGACCCTGGCCTTTTTAAGCTAAGTTCTTTAACATGTCTCAGTTTGACTGAAGTAGCGTCCATTCAATGATTAAGGCTTAAAAAAAATGAGGCAAAGAAAGGCCTCTTTAAAAAAAAAAAAACAGATCTGAGAGGGGGAAGACCCAGGGTTTCTGGCCAAGACTGAAGAAACTGCTATTTACATTCATTCTGAGATAATCAGGGCCCAAACAGTGATCAAGTAAGGCTTGGTCTGGGACCAGAGTGATTTGGGGTTAAGACTGATCTCTAAGAGAAAAAAACCAATTTACATTTCCTTTGGGATGAGCACTGACTTAAGGGTATGATATCCTATGTGGAGAGAGAAAGATAGAGACAGAAAGAAACAAACACAGATGCTGCCCAGCTGGAAGCTTGGTCTCTAGTAGCCAGTTCCTTCTCTGCTCACAGAGGTTGTTGTTTGTCCTTCATTCTTAAAGAGGACCATGACGTCAGAGAAGTGAGGCCATGACATGAAAGTTAATTGGACTGAAGTGAGGGAAGACTGTGCAAAGTCACTAGCCTCACTTTCTGGTCATGCAGGAATGACCTCAAAGTTATTTCTGAGTTCTTTTTCTCTCACTCACTCTCTCTAGTCTAGTACATTCTACTTCCACAACATCTTTAGCACATATCTATCCCTTTGTTTCTACTCAGATGGCCATTATTCTGAAGACCTTTTGTCTCTACTACTGCAACTGCCTTGATTGTTCTCCCTGCTTCAAGTTTTTCCTGTTTCAGTCAATCTTGTATGTAGAAGTCAAAATAATCTTCCTAAGATGCAGATCAAGCACTCTTGATCTTAAAATTTTTCAGTGATTCCCTATTATATCTAGGGAAAAAAACTTAACTTCAGATAGCTTTTCAGCCTGCTACAATTTGGCTCCCACTTAGCTTTCCAGACTTATTTTATATCACTCTGCTTTATAATTCAACATTCAATTCAAAAAGACCAACCACTGCCACAATTCAGAAAACCATTTTATGTCTAAAATGCATTTCCTCCTTACTTCCAAGTCTTAGAATCTCTAACTTCCTTCAACAATCAACAGGAAACCTTTCCTATTCCTACCAGATATTGGTACTTGAAATTATTTTGAATATATTTATCTTTATACATGGTGCATCTCCTTACTTGCAGAAAAAGTAGAATATAAGCTCCTGGGGAGCAGGGATTATTCTTTTGTGGTTTTGTATACCCAAATGCTCGAAAAGTCCTTTAGATATAAGTATAACAAATATTTGTCAAACTAATGACGTAGCAGAGGAGACTAAAGGAGCAGAATGAGAAAAAGCCCTTAACACAAGAAGAGAGTAGTTGACAGGGTCAAAAGCAGCTGAGGTCAAGAAGGATGAAGACCAAGAAGAGGCCCTTGGATTCAAGAGCTTAGAGGTCACTAGTAAACTTGGAGAGAGTACTTTCATTGTAAGAATGCAGACAGAATACAGGTTACAAGGGGTTAAACGGGAGATGAAATAGAAACAATGAGTACAGGTGACTTTTTCTAGCAGTTTGGCTATGAAAGGAAGAGGTGATAGAAAATGAAATCTCAAAGACACCAGGTCAAGTCACAAATTTGAGAGTTTTTAAGGATGGGGAAAATATCTGGCTATGTGAGTAGGCAGTAGAAAAAGACATAATAGATAATGAAAAACTGAATATGAAAGAGTGAGAAAACATGCTAAGGAACTAAGTCCTAGAAGACAAAGAGATAAGAAAGGTCTACAGCAAAAAAGGGTTACCTTTTCATCAGAGAACGAAACAAAAAGGGAAAGAAGGAGAGGCATGACTCAGGAAGGAGTCATCTATTTTCCCCAGAGAAACATACTTTTCTCAACAAATCAAGATCCTTCAATGAGAGGGAGGAGAGAGCTGGTTTGGAAGAGCTGATATAGGAAATGAGGTAGTGGATCAATTGGGGAAGAATAAAAGTGTTGTCTTGGAGATACCCAGATGCGTATTAGTTAACAAATTTGAGTGGACCCAGGTGGCACAAAAATGTGGTTTCCTCCAATGGTGTTTAGCACCACATAAGTAGAGCGACAGGAATGTAGATTTAAAGTTGTCAGTTCAAAGGTCATACAGTAATACTATTTCATTTAACATCTGGAGACTAAAATTACTTGCCCAAAGTCACAGAACCTAGTAAATGGAAAAGATGAGTTTCAAAGCCAGGTCTTTTGATCTCTCTATCACTGGAGATGGATGAGGTCAGTATCTTAGTAACACAGGTGCCTGTACAATTGGGAACTGGGAAAGCAGAATCTTTACTCCCCTTTGGCAAGTAGGTAATTTTTATTTTCCACCTGACAAAAAGCACATATCAGGGGGGCAGAGCCAAAATGGCAGAGTAGAAGGACAGACCTGTAGAAGCACCCCTCCATAAAAATACTGTAAAATATCTGTAAAAAATGACTCTAAACAAATTCTAGAGCAGCAGAAGTCACAAAATGACAGAGTGAAACAGATTTCTAGCCCAAGACAGCCTGGAAAGTTGACAGGAAAGGTTTACTGCACCAGGCGCGGAGCCCAGCCCAGCCTTGGCAATGTGGGGCAGCAGAGACAGCACCAGAGCAGGCTTCAGAGTGCCACCATCAGCAGCAGCAGTTCCCAAATCGCTCAACCCACAAACCCCAAAGACAGCTTCAAAGATGAGAAAACTCACCTGGGTGAGAAGGGAAAGAGATCTGGCCCCTCTGGGAGCAGCTACTGCAGTGGCGGTGTTAATTTTTGGAGCTCTCAGCTTAAAGACTTTAGGGGAACTGAGTGGCTGATCTGAGTCTCAGCTCTGAGTGGTGGTCCTGGGGTGAGGAGGAGCACTGGCTGGTGGAGCTGGTGGAGGCTCTGAAGAGGGAATCCTACTCACAGATCCTGGGTAGAAAAGTGGCTGCTCCCAGACCAGAGTGCAGGCCAGAAGAGCAAACTCCTCTCCCTTCATTGTGCCACCTTGGAGGAACTCAGAACTTACAGGTCCCCAGGGCATACCCTCCTCTTGACAAGGGACTCAAAAGTCAAGAAAATGGCTGGGGAAATGCCCAAAAAAGGGGGAAAAAAAAAATAAGAACATAGAAGGCTACTTCCTTGGTGAACAGGTATTTTCTTCCATCCTTTCTGATGAGGAAGAACAATGCACACCATCAGAGGAAGACCTAAAAGTCAAGGCTTTTGCATTCAAAACTTCCAGAATATGCAACGGTCTCAGGCCATGAAGAGCTCCAAAAGGGTTTTGAAAATCAAAGAAGAGAGGAAGAGGAAAAATTGGGAAGAGAAATGAGAGTGATGCAAGAAAATCATGAAAAGCGAGTCAACAGTTTGCTAAAGGAGACCCCAAAAAAATGTTGAAGAAAATAACACCTTTAAAAGTAGGCTAACTCAACTGGCAAAAGAGGTCCAAAAAGGCAAGAGGAGAAGAATGCTTTCAAAAGCAGAATTAGCCAAATGGAAAAGGAAGTTCAAAAGTTCACTGAAAAAAATAGCTCTTAAAAAATTAGAATGAAGCTGATGGAAGCTAATGACTTTATGAGAAACCAAGAAACTATAAAACAAAACCAAAAGAATGAAAAAATAGAAGAAAATGTGAAATATCTCATTGGAAAAACAAATGACCTGGAAAGTAGATCTAGGAGAAACAATTTAAAAATTATGACTTTTAATCATAAAGCCATGATCAAAAAAACAGCCTAGACATCATCTTTCATGAAATTATCAAGGAAAACTGCCTTGATATTCTAGAACCAGAGGGTAAAATAAATATTGAAAGAATCCACCAATCACTTCCTGAAAGAGATCCCAAAAGAGAAACTCCTAGAAATATTGCAGCCAAATTCCAGAGTTCTCAGGTCAAGGAGAAAATACTGCAAGCAGCTAGAAAGAAACAATTCAAGTATTGTGGAAATACAATCAGGATAACACAACATCTAGCAGCTTCTACATTAAGGGATCGAAGGGCATGGAATAGGATATTCCAGAAGTCAAAGGAACTAGGACTAAAACCAAGAATCACCTACTCAGCAAAACTGAATGTAATACTTCAGGGGAAAAAATGGTCATTCAGTGAAATAGAGGACTTTCAAGCATTCTTGATGAAAAGACCAGAGCTGAATAGAAAATTTGACTTTCAAATGCAAGAATCAAGAGAAGCATGAAAAGGCAAACAGGAAATAGAAGTCATAAGGGACTTACTAAAGTTGAACAGTTTACATTCATTCCTACATGGAAAGATTATATTTGTAATCCTTGAAACTTTTCTCAGTATTTGGGTAGTTGGAGGGATTATACATATACGTATATATATATATATATATATATATATATATATATATATATATATATATATATATATATATATATATATATATATGCACACACATACACATATATATACACACATATATAAATATATATGTAAATACATATATTTAAATATATACACATATATACATAGAGAGAGAGAGACAGACAGACATACAGAGACAGAGAGATAGAGAGCACAGGGTGAATAGGCAGGGATGATTATCTAAAAAAAAAATAAGAGGTGAGAGAGGAATATATTGGGACGAGAAAGGGAGAAATGTAATGGGGCATAAAAGGCAAGAAAAAGCTTTTTCAATAGAGAAAAGAGGGGAGGTGAGAGGGAAAAAGTAAAGCTTAGTCTCATCACATATGGCTTAATAATAACATGTATACTCAATTTGGTATGAAAATCTATCTTACACTACAGGAAATCAGGGAAAAAGGGGATAAGTGAGGTGATAGAAGGGAGGGCAAATGGGAGGAGGGAATAATTAGAAGTAAACACTTTTGGGGAGGGACAAGGTCAAAAGAGAGAATAGAATAAATAAATGCAGTTAAGTCTTACACAGCATGACTATTATGGAAGTCTTTTGCAAAACTACACATATACAGTCTATACTGAATTTCTTGCCTTTTCAGTGGGCATGGGTGGAGAGGGAGAAAGGGAGAGAAGTTGGAAATCAAAGATTTTAGGAATGAATGTTGAGAGTTGTTTTTACATGCAACTGGGAAATAAGAAATACAGATAATGGGGTATAAGAAATACAGGTAATCTGTCTTGCCCTACAAGAAAAGAGAGAAGATGGGGATAAGGGAAGGGAGAGGTGTGATAGAAGAGAGTGTAGATTGGGGAAGGGGTAATCAGAATGCATGGTATTTTGGGGTAAGGGGAAGGGAGAGATGGAGAGAAAATTTGGAACTCAAAATCTTGTGGAAATGAATGTTGAAAACTAAAAATAAATGAACATAAAAAAACTGCATATACCAGTTTGTCTTTAAAAACTACAGCAAAACATTTATAAGCATACAGAAAAACTCTAAAATAAAAATCTAGAAATTCTAAAAATAACAATTTTGAGATCACTTTTAATTTAATAAAATAAAATTTTACAGATCTTCTTCACTCTCCTACTAGCATAAATAAAATAAAATATACTTACCAATGCGTTACCACTTCGGAGTCTTTCAGCTATAAACTCATCCATCAGGTCAGGAATGTTAGCACTGCTGCTGCCAATGTCACTGTTAAGGAGGTGCAGCTTTTGACTCATTTCCTCTTTACTAGCTAAAAATAAATGAATAACTAAATATAGTGAGCAGAAGCAACTTATTTTTTAAAATTTAAAACAAAATATTTTTTTTTAATTCCAATGCCATATCAATTACTCACCAAACATGCATTTAGGAATAGTTTCCCTTTTCTTAGATTTAATTATGAGATTAGTAAATCTGACACTTACTTTTAAACTAAGCAGATGTTAGTCAATCTCCAGTATGATCTTAAATAGCAAGAAAGCTTACAGGTAAGCACTAGTTGAAGTTAGGTTAATATTGGCTGTAAAGATACCAGCATACAGCTCTTCCTCCCTGCCTCTTTTATTGAAAATAGCCCTAATAATTTGTATTTCCCTTTATCTATAAATATCTCCACAGAAAATATCTCATTTTGATATATAACACCTTGTGATGTTTTACATTGGTGTATTTTTAAACAGAATTCTAAAATTAAGATACATTATAGAAACTAGCCTCTCTGCAAGTCCTAAATGATCAATGCTTTATGGAAAAGCTTCTTAATATACCATTTATTACATTATAAAATATAATACTTAGTAGGTATATTTTGTGGCCTATATGAACTCATTTGTATGAGAAAATTTTACTAAAATTCAGTATTATAAATTACATACTTTAAAAATTTTCCTTTAAACATTTTAAAAATCAGCACATTATATTTCTAATGAACTATGTAAAACATTTTGGGTTAAAACAACAAACTGGTCAGAAATCTTTTGTGAAACATAATTACCTTACTGGCCTGGCCATACTGTGCCTAAGCTTTCAAAGACTGCCCTCAGGTGGTATTAATGCCTCAATGCAAGATGCTTTACAGAACATTCTATTACTCAGGCTAAAATAACCAAATTAATAAATATTTTTTTAAAAACCCCAAAACTTTTCTGTTTTGTATAATGCTGAATTTATTTTAACTTTGAACTAAGATCAGAGAAATCAGTTACCATAATCTTTTTAAAAATCTTTTTCTGTAAAAATTCCATATTTAGATCATCAATAAACCTTCATAAACTTTTGTGCTCATCCAAAATTTCAAGAAAAATCAATGATAAATGTTGCTAAGATGCAACTTATATTCACATTAGTGAATGCAAAACTGAAAAGCCTAAGGAATGCTTATAAATGGTTCAAAAAGTAACTAAATGAACACAAGGTTTTTAATAAATAATACTGGCTTCAATAACTGTTAACCAAAATTATCTGGGGCTAGTTATATCACCTGGATTCCTATTATGTCAAAAAGTTTCAAAGTATTTTTACTCCCAAAGATAAGGAGGAATAGCAGGAGGAGGAAGAAAACTAAATGAATCAACAGTACAAATAACAAGTCATTTGGAAAAGGGAAAAAAAGTATGACACATATCTGATAGATTCATTTTAAAGGCCCATATGGTAGGCAACAATATTTATGTTTAATTCTTTGGATGGTCATTAATAATTTCCTGTCTCTTCCTCTTCCCTAACTTGATGCTCAGCAGCAAAGAGGCTTAACTAAATGCCTTAAAAAGGAAATTAGTAATGTACAAAGTAAATAAAGATATTTTATGCTGGGAAATTCAGATGGGTAAAGACGCATGCATAACCAAACAGAGAGAAAGCAGTGACCATCCCAAAGCTTCTTGATTGCTTATAGCTTGCTTCAGTTGCATTAAGCCAAACTGATGCTGTCTTTCTCCTTTTGCGCTCTGCACAGTTAGTGCTCACCTGCAGCTTTCCTTCCAAAATAGCCCATTACATGACTGTACAGATCCCTCAGTGGAGCCTCTGGTGGCACTCTGTTCTGCCTCTGTGGGGAAACATTTGCCTTCGGCTTCGAAAGAGCATGGACAACAGTTTTATAAACGCCACCCAGGGATCCCTGTTGTAGTCCTAACTCATGACTTGAAGACCTAACAGCACTACGACTACTTGAATGATTAACTGTAAAACCTTCTTTCTGTAACATGGTTGCATGTATCTCTGTAGATTCCTTAACTGTTTTACTATTTATTGATGCTGTACTCATTACATCCAAAGGTCTATATACACCAGGCTTGACTAGTTCTGTGGCAATATTTGAGCTAATGTTAGTACTGGTGCCACTGCTACCAGCACTGCTGCTACTACTGAAACCACTGAACTTGCGTAGTCTTGCCTTCCATGGAGCCTCTTTATTTTCTAGAGGATTGTAAAACTGAATTGATTCGGTAGATGGCCTAAAGGTAACATGAACACTATTTCTTTTCTTAGTGGTATTTTTCATGATTTTGGCCCTATAACTCACTGTTTCAGAAAGGCTCCTTTTGGTTGGAGAAAGTTTGCAGGCATCCATAATGTGAGGTATTTCGTAATTAACCGGAGATTTTAGTGGAACTTTCTTGACATCCATAACACATGGAACAGTAATTTTTTCATTAATGTGGATACCTTTAAGCTTTTCAGCTAGTGTTAGGTCCATATCTATATCTGTTTCAGTAGCTGTTTGTCTGTGAAGACACCTTTTTCCTTCTTTATCATATGGACAACTTGATTCAGGTTCACTGTATACATGCTTGGATTTATCAGAAGCCTGAGATCTTGTGAAATTGTATGATTGATTGCGCGTAATGTTACTTATGAAATCACCAGGATTTCGTTCTAGTTGAAACTCTATGTTCTCCGCCATTGCTATAATAGGAGTGTTATCTTCTGGTTTAACTGTCTGATCTACATAATCTAATCTAGTCAATAATCTCTCATCCCTATTTAATGATGCAATCACTTCATGAGAAGTTGCAAGTCTACCTATATTATAATTACTAAGATTTTCTTGTTTTTCCTTAAGATATTCTTTCAAAGAAGAAAGAAGATCATCATCTCCTTCAAGGTCACTATACTTGATCTGTTCAAAAGCTGTATCTGCAAGTTCTACTGGACCTATTAAATGACAAAGATGGTCATAAATGCTATCACCAACTTCCAGAGAAGACTCTCTACTATTAGAATCAATGATGCAGCTTTCAGTGGATCTAGATACTGAAGAGGCCTCTGTGGAACTCTGCAAGCTTGGCGCATGACGGGATGAACTGTCAATGACAGGAACTGCACCTTTGGCTCGTTCAACAGTGAATGGCTCCAAGATGTCAGAGGTGCTGCTACTTCGTGGCAATGGCTGCTCCTCATTCAAAGCACCAAAAACTTCATTTCCAGTTTCCTCACTTTGTGAAAAATGTCTGACTCTAGTTGTTCGGGGAAGTATTTGGGCATCATCAATGTCTGTAAAATAGAAAAATTATGTATTGTGGGCACCACATACACAAAAGAAGTATTAATTTCATTCAGATACTCAATATATGCTTTAGAATGAAGAGTTTAGACTTGTTTGCATATGGAAAATGAAATATGATCTAGTAAATACAAACATGCTATTTAAAACAAGTACAAACTAGTATAAGATGTATTGTCAATGAGTTTATTTTAAACATTAAATATGAATGGAAACAAATAGGACCATGAAATATTTGGAAGTGCAATTAAACGATAGAGCTGTGCCAATAAGTCAAGCAATTAAAAACTCTGTTAAATCAGTTTTTCCTCATGTTCAGGTTCTAAAGCAGAGAAAAATAGAAAGTCTAGTTCCCCTAAATCAAAATTTTGGTAGATCTTTTAATACAAGAAGTAGACAGAAACATTATAGGATAAAATATGGAAGCATACTGGAAAGCTTACAGATATTTTAAAAACAAAAGTAAATAAAAAGGGAATAAATTCATTAACAACTTCCAAATCCAGGGACATTGCAGAAGAGGAAAACATAAACAAAATCACATTTAATGTATTTTCCTTCAGTACCTAGTACTAGTATGAAAAGAGCACTGGAAACTATTATTCCCTAAAATTTCTGAAAACTGCATAATATACTTTATTGTTATGTCCACTAAAAATAAAAATAACATTTTTTTAAAAAAAATCTTTTTACTGTCTTAAGATTTTGGGTTTTCCAATTTTTAGGTTCTCATAATTCTTCTCAGTAGGAGAAATGTACCTTTTTGTTTTTTTATAAACAATATCTGTCTTCTGTTTTTACAAGAGTATAAGGAGGCAGCTGCCATTTAAAATTTGAAATGCCTGACAACGATGACAATATCCAACAGACAGTCGACAATTCAATATTAGGGCTCAAGGAGAGAGAAGTTATGGCTAGATATATGGATTTCTGCCATCATCGATGACAAGATTATAGATAACTGACCCCACTGGAGCTGATGAAATCATCAAGAGAAAATTGAAGAAAAAAAAGGAGCTTAAGGCAATGGGAGTTGATGGGGAAGAATCACATACTTAATGGACAAAAGAAGAGTAAACAATCCAGCAGAAGAAACTGAGTAGAGGTCAGACAGGTAGAAGAACCAAGAGAGAGAACTGTGTCCCAGAAACCAAGGAAGGAGAGAGTATTCATGAAGAGAGGGTGGTCAACAGTAGAAAACTCTGCAGAATGAGGACTCAGAAAAGACCAACAAATCAGAAAAGTTAAGACATCTTTAGGAATTTGGAGACACCAGTTTCAACTGAGATTTGGAACCAAATTCCAAGAAGTTGAGAAGTGACAGGAAAAAAATAGAGGTAACAAGTGTAGAAAACATTCTAAGAATTTGGCTGTGAAAGATACAAGACAAGTAGTGGAGGGAATGGGAGAATCAAGTGAAAGTTCTACAAGGAACAGAATGGGAGGAGAATTTGGACATGTTTCTAGATGGGGGTGGAGGTGAAAGAAGACAGTGGAGAAGGACAGACTGAAAATTATAAATAGAATGGATGGAGCAAACCTGGAAGTGACAGAAGCAGGGGATGAAAAAAAGGACTTCAGTACAAAGGGATGGTATTAACAAAGAGCAACCTTTTGTTTGGGAATGGAACAAAAACCAAGAAATGATGCAATATGATGTAGCAGAAGGGTAAGGGGTAGTGGAGGGGAAAAGCATACAAGGTCCAAATTGTCTGTTTCTCAGTAAGTAAGAGGTGATGTACTCTGCTGAGAGGGAAGTGACTGCAGGTACTACAGGGGGTTTCAAAAGATAAGAAGGTTTTGAATAGCTATTAAGAGAATGAAAGTCAGCTAATGAAGAATGAACATTAGCAAGCAGCTAGTTGTAAGGGCCTCTCTGATATAAAACTGTAGTGGATATAAAAGGAAATGTTCTGTCACTTTTTTCCAGCAGTGTTCGGAAATACTCAAGTAGAAGAGATGATAAATTATAGTGAAGGGTAAACCCAGGGCTGGAATTTGGCAAACTGTGACTGGCAACAGAATGAAGTAACAAAGGATTCATGAACAGAGGACAGTGTACAGTTGAGCTGATCAGTCATATTGGCAAGATCATGAAGAGAAGGAAAAGAGGCCACAGCAGAGGTGACAAAACTAGGAGAAAAGGAAATGGGTGAAGAGGGATTCAAGGACATGATGAGGAAAACAATAGGTTTAGGAGGAGCAAAGCAGAAGAGATCAAAAGATAGGAGGATCTGACAGAGGAACGTCCAGTATCACAGCCAAGTTATAGATAAGGTAAAATATGTGTTTACCACTATAGATGACCGAAGCAGAATGAAGAACTAAGTTTTGGGGTTGGAGGATGAGAAAGTGGGACAGAGGGCAGGAAGTTCAAGAGGAAAACCCTGGATATGAAGGTAAGGGACCGGTTGGAAAGACTGTGAGCAATGTGCTGAATTCCTTGAGAAGTCACAGAAAATTACTTGGAGACCAGCATATGACTGCAAATAAGAATGTGGAGTGGTTGATATAGGCCAATGAAATGAATCTCAAAGAAAGTAAGGCTGCTGAGTGATGGTGGTAACGGATGATGAAGGAAGTGATAATGAGGAGTATGTCACCTAGTCTTCCTGACCCAGTATGGTGGGAGCATGAGAGCACCCAATACTGGAAAGGGTAGGTAGGGATATAAAGACACAGTGTCTTCTGGTAAAAGGAGGTTTCCATGAATAGACTAAACAGTGTGAAATGAAGTGGCACAGGAAAAAAGGATATCTGTTAATAATGAAAGAGGTCCAAAGGGTACAATGGAATGGCTGGGAGATATATTCTATTCAATGGGGAGGATTATGATGGACACAGATGAAAAGTAAGAATAGGTATCTGAATCAGCGAACAGCAATTCTGAATCACTTTAATTAATTAAATAATTAAGGATCATTTGTTAATGGTCTATTAATTAATAATATATTATCAATAATTATTAATGTATTAATTGTTGGTACTGTGTTAATATAAATTAATTATTAATTATAATAATTAATATTAATACAACAATTATTATTAATGAATAATTAATTAATATGGAAAAAAGACACTGGAAGTTTTCAAATCACAAAATAAGAGAAGATCAAGTCCTACACCCTCTGGCAAGACAAGGCATGGCAATGACCATTTATTAAGCAGTTACAACGTACCAAACATTCTGCTAATTACTAAGCATATAAATACAAGCAAAAAGAAAAATAGTTCCTGCTCTCAGGGAGCTTACATTCTGATGGCATAAAAGAAAACTGAAAATCAGGCACTGGGGAAGGGTGGGGCAGGGAAGAGAGATAAGTGAAGGTACTTGTTAGCAAAGTTAAGAATCATAGGCACTACCAGGATGGGGTATGAAGCATGGCTGGCCTAGGCCTATCCTCAAGACAGAGGTCCTTGAAAGAACTCATCACTAGAAGAAGGGGACTGACAGAATGGAAGGATGTTCCAGGATTAAGAGGCCTCAGGCACTGAGGTATATTCTGGGGGGAGGAAGGAAAGTAGTTGAGTTAGGGCTTCATTATAGCTGAAGACTGCTTTACTATGCGAGTAGTACTATCCACTTCTACACTCCATAACTTTAATCACTGAAGAGCTGGAAGTAGAACCAATAGTGCACCTGGGTCAATAAATCCCTGGTATTCAGGTGCCTACAGAGTAATTCATGGTATGAAGCTTTGGGGATGCTGAAAATGAGGCAACTCAGCTCATCAAGTGCTGATTAAAACATCATGCTAAGATACTGGGGAAACAAAGACCAAAACTAAATCCTACATTCAAGAAGTTTAGTAAATAAAAATATATGTGAAGAAATTAAGAAAGTAGAGGGAACACTAACTAGAATAATCAGGAAAGGGTTTTTGGTAAAGGTAACATTTGAGTCAAGTTTTAAAGGGAGGTAAGAGGTTCAAAAACGTGGAAAAAAGAATAATATTGCAGATAGAAAAAACAAGGCTATTTAAAGGCCCAGAGACAGAATATTGAAATGTCACATATAGGGAAGAGAAAATAGCCCAATTTGGCTAGAATATAGTATGTGTGATGAAGTACAATGTATAATCAACCTGGAAAGATAGTTGTAGAGCTAGATTTTGAAGGCTTTTAAATGTCAAAAAGATTGAATTATATCACAGAAGAAAGCGCCAGTAAATCTTCTTGTGCAAGGGAATGACATGATCAATAATGTGTTCTAGGAACGTCAATTCGGTTTGGTATTCTGACAATTACGAGGCCTGATGAATCTGTTTCTAAGATCTCAGATGGATACAATTATCCTACAGGCCTTCAACTGTTTCTAGCTCCCAGATGCTCAAGATCTGAAAGACATGAAAACCTTTTTGGCACTATGTTCCTCTTATGTAGATGGAAGATGGAAAATGTAGTGATTGGACCCCTGGCACTGGGATGAACTCATGCTCAGCACCAGATTGGTAGCTTTACTTCAAGAAAGCAAAAGAAGAGTTGCATCCAAAAGTTGCCATGCATATGTGGAACTTTGCTTCCAAGGTCTCAGATGTATAAGTCCTATTTAAAAATGAAACTTACTACTTACTACTCAACTAAAGCAGTACAGTCATACAATCAACCAATCTTAGCAACATACAACAAAAAGTCATCCAGAAAATTTGGAGTGAATTCTCCAAATTATCTATTAAGTGCCAAAATGCAGGCCTTGTGGTATGTCAGTTTTCTGAAGATATATATATATTTACATATATATTCGTATGAATATAATAATATTCCTTTGGATATGAACCAGGAAGAATTCACTCTTCACCAAATTCTGTGGAGATTATAATATGAGTACTCTACTGTGCTAATGCTTGCTAAAAAACAATATATAGTTCTAAACTTTGCCCAAAAGTAAAACACATTCTAACTATGTTTATTTTTGGCATTTATTCAGTGGGTTGGTTTTATTCTTTAATTTTAATATTTTCCCAATGAAAAACAAATGTTTTTTACACTTCTGAGTTCCAAATGCTCTCACCTTCCTTCCCTTCTCCCATCACTGTAAAGCAAGCAATTTAATAAAGGTTACACACTGGCAGTCATGCAAAACATATTTCCATGTTAGTCATACTGCGTAAGAAAACACAGACAAAAAAAGCCCAAGAAAAATAAAGAAAGAAAAACGACAGTATGCTTCAACCAATATTCAGACTCAATCAGTTTGTTCTCTGGAGGTGGGCAATATTTTTCATCATAGGTCCTTCAGAATTGTCTTGGATCTCTGAATTGCTGGCAATAGCTACGTAATTCACAGTTTATCATTGTACAATACTGTTGATACTATGTGTACAATGGTCTCCTGGTTCTGTGTACTTTACTCTGCGTTAGTTCATATAAGTCTTCCTAGGTTTTTCTGAAAATATCCTGCTCTGCACAATAGTATTCCATCATAATCATATACAACAACTTGTTCAGTTATTCCCCAATTGATGGGCTTCCCCTCCATTTCCAATTTTTGCCAGCACAAAGAGAGGTCTTAGAAATATTCTGTACATATAGGTCCTTTCTCTTTTTTTAAATTTAATCTTTTTGGGATACAGATTTAGTAGTGGTATTGCTAGATCAAAGGGAATACACAGTTTTGTAGCCTTTTGGGCATAGTTCCAAATTGTTCTCCAGAATGGTCTAACCAGTTCACAACTCCATAAACAGTACGTTAGTGTCCCAATTTTCCCAAATCCCCTCCAACATTTGTCCTTTTTTATTTCTGTCATATAGCCAATTTAATAGAAATGAGGTGATATCCTCTGAGCTGTTATAATTTGCATTTCTCTAATCAATAGTGATTCAGAGTCATAAACCTATGTAGACAGCTTTGATTTTTTCATCTGAAAACTACCAGTTCATACCTTTTCACCATTTATCAACTGGGGAATGACTTGTATTCTTATAAATTTGACTCAGTTCTCAATATATTTGAGAAATAACATCTTTATCAGAGAAACTGCCTGTAAAAAATTTCCCCCAGTTTTCTGCTGTCCTTCTAATCATAGCTGTATTGCTTTTGTTTGTGCAAACCCTTTTTAGTTTAATGTAATAAAAATGATTCATTTTACATCCCTTAATGCTCTCTCTTATTTGATAATAAATTCTTCCCTTCCAGAGATATGACAGGTAACCCCTAGTTCGCTAATTGTACCATGCTTTATGTCTAAACCCTAAATCATCTACGTTTTTGGTAAATGGTGTGAGGTATTGGTCTCTATCTCATTCCTGCCAAACTGCTTCCCAGTTTTCCCTGTAGTTCTTCTCAAATACTGAATCCTTGTCCCAAAAGTCTGGAACTTTTGCATTTCTCAAACATAAGATTACTATGGTAATTTCCTACTGGATACTGTGTACCTAATCCATTCCACTGATCCACAACTCTATACTCTTAGGTCAACTTCTTTCACTTTTTTTTTAAATTTATTCCCGTGATATTCCTGAGGTGTCCTTTGTATGATAGAAAAATAGTTAATAGTTTTAACATAACAGTAGCAAAAATAAAAAGCAAAAATTTTTCTCATGAAGGAGGTAAAAATACCAGAATGTTAGTGAATGCTCTTCTGTCAATACAATTTCCCATAACAAAATTCTAACTTATGCAAAGAAGTTTTGAAATGAGAAGATAAATAAATGTTAAAATATAGTTCTCATTAGTCAATACCTGACTATAAAAATGGTAATGATAGCAAGTAGATGCACACTTTAGGTTTCCTGATGTTTGGTGATTAATTGTACTTTATTAAACTTATTTAATATTAAACTTATGGTTAGGTTTGAATACAAATTTAAGATTTATGATCAAATCATCTCAAACTTTTAAAATTAATATACAAAAGGAGAGTATATATTTACATTTAAAAATAAAAATTGATAGAAATTAATTACAGAATTAGCATTTGTGAACTTTTAAAACCTGTGCTATATAGAAGTTCTAATGGGATATAATGTTGCATATTTTATCATATGTAGTTGGTGTAGTTTGTTTTGAATTTTTTTCTTTATTATAAAAGAAAACTTGTTGGATGCTGTGGGAAGGGATATAATCAAAAATCAATCTGATATAAATACAAAAGGCATAAAAAATTAATGCCAAAAAAAGAAGAAAAAAAATTTGTTCTATAGCAAAAGCTAGGTCATATCATTTGGCTTGCTATTCGTCATTGCAAATATAAGTTTATTAACGAACAAAGAGTAACCAACAAATTATACAGCATAACAGGGTAAATGGAAACATTTTGTTTTATACAACTTAAGACAGTGGCTTTATAAGTACTAAAGATCAACGTATTGAAAAATAATATATGACAATTACATATTGTTTTAAACTTTGCAAAGTACTTTACATACATAATCTTCTGTCAGCCTCACAAAAATACTTTAAGGTAGACAGAAGAGATATTCTTAGCCCTATTTTACAGATAAGGAAATTAAGGGCCCTTTCTTGCCCATGGTCACACAGCAAGTGTCAGAAGAGAGTCTATAGATCAGAGAAGCCATGATGCCTTCTTGAAATAACTTATATTGTTTATATTAAATATGAAAGGTCATTTTTGTAAACATTAAGCCTTGAAATAAATACATACAAACAAAACAAAGTCATTCACTCACCATAGCTTGCAAGACTTTCTCCAAAAGTTCTTTTCAATAATGAGAATGAAAAGAAGGCTTCAACTAAGTCTTAGAAATCTGATTATGGCTTTATTTCTAAATAATAAATTAAAACTAACTACTCTGGTCATTTTTTAAAAAAAGAATTGGCATCTAATTACTAAAATGTCAAATCTTAGAGGGAAACTCTGAATGGTAAATGGAATACATAAAGAAATGTTCACGCTAAAGTATATGTCTTACTCAACAGAATGAAGTACAAGAAAATGTCTGACTAGTATTGTTTTGAAATGTCCTATTATACTAAATATAAGTTAGTTTTTACATCACTTAAAAAGTTTTGTTCTTTAAAAACAAAGAGAAAGCAGGCTATTCATCCAGACAAAAATTATGCTAAAACTGGAACATGAAAAAAAGTGGATATTTATGCTGAATATAAAGGGAAACAGGATGCTTTGGGGAAAAAAATCAATTTATGCTAGTGAAAATGGAGATAAACTCCAACATTAATTATTCACATTTATCTAGTATTTCACAGAATTATAAAGTACTTTTCTCATAAAGCCTTGGTGAAGTACAATCAGCGGTGAGCTAGAGCCAGCTCAAATCAGAGATGATTGTTAATTTTTTAATGTAAGCATTTGTACCCCTAAAATAAATAAATGCTACAAGTCTTTTTGTCTGTTGTGTTTAGATATAAGAAAGTGATAAGAAAAAATGTTAATAATGCAGATTAAACTAAAAAGTGTGTGTGTGTGTGTGTGTGTGTGTGTGTGTGTGTTTATTTTTCGGATAGCCAGTTGTTAAACATTTATCAGAACACTCCTGGATAACTATTACTTGAGTGAGACAAGTATTATTTTCCCATTTTATAGAGAAGTTAAGGTCATACAGCTGGCAAGTGGCAGAATCAAGTCTTGACTACAAATCCAATGCTCTGTCTACTTATACTATGCTGATTCTGCTTTAAGAAGAATGATTCAAAGGATAAAGCATTAAAACATAGCTACCTGTCCTCTAGACTACAGGTATCAAGCAGCAAGCTAAATTTCTAAGTTCTGTTAACTATTTTAAAATGTATTGGGGAAATGTTTAACAAAATAAAAATACAAGACAGATGGTGTCAATTTGCAGTTTTCTAAATCATTATGCTGCTGGCAGGGATCCATTTCTATTTGAGTCTTACATCACTTTTCTAGACGATCAGTTAGAGAATGTGACAGAAGAGCTAAAATCAAAAGGTTCTGTTACACAGCTAGATTCAGACTATTACCAGAGCAATTGTATTCAAGTACCAACAAGCTCTCACCTGCAGCCTCCAACAGCAGGTCAGCAGGCAAACAGCTACAGCAATGTTAGACTAGTGGAGAAATTATGAGACTATACACTTCAAAGGGCTGTTATAATTTTAAGATTGAAGATGTTATGATATTAAGAACCCCTAGTCCCACCCAAATACCAACTGCTGCCTATCACTTTCAGAATCAAATGTAAAATCTTACGTTTGGCTTTTAAAGGCCTTCAGACCTTGGTCCCTTCCTAACCTTTCAGTTTTCTTAAACTTGCCATACTCCAGCACACTAGCTTTCTTGTTCTCTTCACAGAAAAACATTCCATTTCCTGACTACATGCATTTTCATCACCTGGAGAGCTCTCCCTCCTTCAACTCTCCAACCTTCAACTCAAACAGCCCTCCCTACCACCACTCTTTACAATTTAGTGCCTTCCCTCTGAGATTACTACCAATCTGTTCAGTATAAATCTTGGATGTATACAATAGGTTGTACATTGTCTCCCCAAATAAAAGGTGGACTCCTTGAGCACATGGATTGTTTTTATTTTTGCCCTTCTTTGTGTACTAAGCTAGTGCTGGCACAAGGTAAACACTTAAATGCTTGTTGACCTGGCTATTAGAAAAATGAATAAAAACAGGCAAATGTAAACTGTAAGGGAACTAGTTCTTAAGTACTTTTGTAGTCTGACATCTAATGAAATCTTTCATAATTTAGCTACAAAAGTTTTAATTATTCAACTGGTGTACAATATCACACTGTATCACCCATGGTAACGAATGCAGGCAGTTAACCTGAGGAGATAAAAAGGACTGGAACACTCTGAAAATGTACAATCCATCAAGCTATTTCATAAAGATATTTTATGTAATTAAAAAAAGGAGATTTCATTTCAGAACAATAGCAATCCAAGCAAGATATTCAGGAAAAACTATTCCTTCCAAGATTTCTACCTCCAACTAAAATTTACCAAGAGTGAGTAAGGAGTTAAGGACATCCAATAATGTGCTCATTGTTTGGTAAAGCATTTACAGAAGAGTTGGAATAAAGTTTTGTGCTTTTTAAAACAAAGTGAATGTTCCCAAATACTCTTACTTTCCTAGGAAACACTCAATCTCATTCTATTAAAAGATTAGTTAAAATATGTTCATTTAGGAAAACAATATTGATGATATGCCCTATTTTTAAAAACAACATATTTTACTGGTGTTCTTCTTTGCACTGGGATCATTTCCCACACTTCACCTTCCCTTCAGAATGATAAAGAAAATAGATTTCTTTTGATAAAGAAAAACAATTAAGCAAAACATTTAGTAAAACATAAACCTTATCTGAGAATATACATAACATTCCAAAGAACGCATTTCATTGTCTCTGTTCAACCTTTGCTTTGCTGAATTTTTCCCACCTACACTGATGTAGTCATTGTATATGTTGTTCTCGATTCTGCTTATTTCCCTCTGCATCAGTTCATAAAAATCTGTTTCTCTCAATTCCTCATCTTTGCCATTTCTTGCTATACAATAATACTCTAATACATTCATATAGCAAGGCGTTTTTTTTCAGTTGTTCCACAATAAATGGGCACCTGCTTTTGCCTAGTTCTTTTGCTGCCACCTTTAAAGAATGTTGCTATTAATGTTAATATATGGGGTGTCGCAAAAGTCTTGTTATTATTCTAAGCTACTACTTAGTTCCCTTGCATATTTGCCCTATTTTTCCCCCCATGTTTCTAATATAATCAAGTCAACAAGCGTACAAGCTACTAGTTTACAACTACATTAAAACTTAGTATCTTGGACCTTTGTTTCTGTCTCTGACTTAGAATATCTCCTTAGGAGTAGGATAGGTCAAAAAACATAGAGTGACAATCTAATAACTTTTCTTGCATAATTCAAAATGAAAGCCAGTATATTTGGACCACTTTACAGCTTTACCAAAAGTGCATCAATGTGCTTATATTCTCACACCTCCTCTAACACAAATTATTTCCATCTTCTGTGTAGCGTTCATCAACTCTTGCATGTTGTAAGGGGAAACTAAAGAGCTTTTCATCTCCATCTCTTTTACTAATAACAGTGACTGTGAACATGTTTTCATTTATATTGTAATTATATTGCAATTCTTTTTCTAAAGACTGGTCATTTGTATTTTTTGACAAATAATCTATTAAGGAATGGTTCTTGGAGCTACATAGATTCCTAAATAGGGATGATCTTATTCTTTGTATTAATAGCATCGTATATACTTAACACAATACATGGCACACAGTAGAAAAGAAATACTTCAATTGATTAATCACACATTTGTCAATGTTTTTTGATGAAAACATTTTCCCACTATACTTTACTTTTAATTCTGCCTTCATTAATTTTACTGATTCATAAAAGTTTTTAAATTCTAAGTATAATATTGGCAATTTTGTCTTTTAGGCTCGCATCTATTCTTTGTACGATTAAGAATTCTTTCCCTAGGCATAGCTGTGAAAACTACCTCATCTTGTTGTCTTATAATTTTATTCAAATCCAAGTCATAAATCGATCTTCAGGTTACTGTGTCATTTGGTGTTATAAATTAGATTTACTAAGTTTTGCCAACTTTCCTGTTTTCCAAGAAATTCTTATCAAAGACATTTAGCTTTATCAAACACAATGCTAGTGTTTCATATTGCTTTCATTTGTGGCTCATTTAATCTTTTCCACTGATCTTTTTTCTATTTTATAACTAGCACCAGAAAGTTTTGAAAGCTATGTCTGTATAATAGTTAGAAGTTTAGTGATGCTGTAAGGCTTCTTTATTCCTACTTTTCATTATTTCCCTGAAAGACTATTAACCTTTTGTACTTCCATGAACTTTGTCATTTTTCTTCTAATTCTCAGACCTGTCCTCTCAGGAATTTGATTGACAAAGCACAAAATCTATACATTAATAGGTTGTAATATTTTTTATTACACTGGTATAGCCTACCCATGAGTGGTATTCTCTCCAGTATTTAAATATACCTTTATTTCTATAAAGGGCAATTTCATGGTTTTACATATTTTAGTTTCATATTTATATATGTATACAGTAATATTAATTTATATATACAGAATTTCTTGTATCATTTCTTCCCCTTTTTTCTGTTAGTATAAGCATTCTATAGTAGGTTTGAGAGTCACATAGTCTTGAGCATGAATCTGACTTCAGACACATTGGACTGTGTGTCCAGGTAACTTAAACCCCTCTCAGTTTATGTTTACTCGTCTGTAAAATTAGGATTACAATAGCACCAACCTCACAGTCACCAAGAATCTGATGAAATAATGAAAATAAAGTGCTTTGAAGAACTTAACGTGCTATATAAATGCTTATTTTTATCTTATAATTCTTATATTTTCATTACACAGAGATAAAATTAGTTTTAATCTTCTGACCATCTAATTTCACCTCTGCAGGGCTAACTAAAGTGGGGGGGAATATAAAGGAAAAAAAGATAAGGGAAATTTTATTCAAAATAAACACAAACTGCATAAAAATTCAGGGAATTAACCTACTAAAACACACAAGATTTAGATAAATACAACTACAAAACATTCTTTTACGGAAATAAAAGACACATAATTAGAAATAATGACTCCAAGAATTGCTTATATTACTTTCCCCTTTGCTTAGCATCCTTTATTCCACATTTCAAATAAAAAATAGATTTTGTACAGAATCTAAATATTGATACAATGACCAAGGCAAATTTTGATTATGAAAGTCACACTTAAGCCTAAATGGTATGAGAACTCTTCCTCTACAATTTTTACAAGTTTATCCCATTAAAATGACAGCCTAATTCCTATCAGAATTGTTCAGAGGAGGAAATTAGGGTTCTAACTTCTATTATTACTACTTGATTATGTTCCTTCTGTCCCATTCTAGGACCAAGAGAACTGTTAACATATATAAAAACTGACTTTATTTAAATTTGTGTGCATCTTTTTAGTTAAAACACTTCATTTATTACAACAGACTTTTAACCAGATGTTAAAAATAAGGAAAAAAATAAAAACATCAAAGGGGAGGGTAATTAAATTATAAATCACATAATATACTCACTCTTTGTAAGTTACTTCCAAAGCCAAAGAAGTCAGAAAAAAAAACTTTTAAAATTCCTCTCAAAAACACTATGAAAATATTATGACAATATTTTTCCAACCAGGACATTCTGAAGTATGCAATAAAAACACATCACATACAAAACAACTTTAGATCATGGTTTGTCGTTTCACAAATTACAGGCAAAGCCTTCCTAAATAATAATAAAGAATCTCCATCTTGTATTATATTACTGAAGAAGAACAAAGAGAGTTTCTTTGTATTTAAATAAATCTTCAACTCTTAATTATCTACCACAGTTATCTTGAGGTTCTACAAGGCTTACAGTTCATTAATGAGGTTAAAAGATTCTAACAGAAAAAGGATTTTAAAAGCAAAACCTAAACATCTCTGACTTATAAATTGAATACTGTTGCTATTCAATAAGCAAGTAAAAGAAAGGAGGGATGAGGTTCCCAAATTAGATTAAGACATAAGTAGTTTATTTAAAAAAAAAAAAAAGGCTTTAAAAAATATCAACCAATCTCTGTTTACCCAAGGTGAGTATAAGCTAAAAGCAAGCTAAAAATGGAGACCCTACATAAGAACGTGTGTACAACTGTACTAAAATATAAAACTACCTATCCCAGGCCAGAATAAGAATCATGAAGGAACTGAAAAGGATTTAGGAACAGAAAACTGGACAATTTTCCAATTCTTCCCCAGTTGAGATTACATAATACAGCTTCAATATTTTGTTTGAAATCAAGTTAAATGCAGCACCATCATCATTAACCAAAGAACAAAAAAGTATCCCAAAACCTTAATCATTTTTAGTGATCTATTCTTGGGGATCATTTGTATTACTATTTTATTTACATTAGACAAGAAAATGAAGAGCTGACTATTCACAACACGTATTATTTTAAAAAGCTTTTTTGTATAGTGGTACAATATTTTTGGCCCCTACATTGTTTTCTGAGTAACATTCATATTTATTAAAGGCACAAAATTAGCAATCAAGATTCTCTTTACGAATGTTTTTCTACATAAATTCTGAGCAGGCTTCTGTAAAGGACACAAATACAAATTGGCATTCTTTAACCATGTGGGAAAAAAACAGAAGGCCAAACTTAAAAAGTAAAAATTTATAACTAAAATTTGGATATTGGCACAGCACTAACTTAACACTTCCGAATAAACTATTAAGACAGCATGAGAGTTCATGTAAGTTAAAATGTTTATTTTCATTCTTTTATCAAATTCCCATACCTCCCCCTAATAATTAACTTTAAAGTGTTTACTGATTAAGCAAAATTTGAAAGCAGAAGGATTAAAAAGTGATAAGGGGAATGCAGAAATTAGCAGAGGTAGCACTACCTGAAAGCTCATCAGAAAGGGGAGTGAGAACAATATCAGGCAAGAAGGGTTTGGAAGTATGGATCAGAACAGGAGCACTTTTAGCACTGCGTATATAGGCCGATGGCAGAGCACATTCACCAATGGATCGGCTTCTCATGGCTTTAAAAAAGGAAAAGAAAGAAGTGGGGAGGGAATAAAGAAGAGTGACTATAATGAAAGGCTTGTGTCACAGAAAAAGCAGCAACAGAGAAAACTAAAAGGTACAAAGGAAGAAAACTTCAAATTAAAACATTTCAGCATGGCAGATATTGGCAAGGCTGTAAGGGAAAAAAAATCAGTGGACACTTAAAAACAATATTCTGGATTTAAATCTTTTATGTAAAGAAGGAACAAGGATTTTCATCACAGCAGTTACAATGATGCTGCAGTAAAAACAACAAATAATTAACATAACACTTTTCACAGCAACAAAGTTTGAAAAATCAGTTAAGGTCACCAAACAGATACTCTGAAAATGTCACAATACAGTTTTTTCAAATGAGAACAGAGTTATATGTATCATCATCAGTCACTTCTCTGGAAAGCAACATATAAGGTAATAAATTCTCCAGTGGAATTCTCTTACAACTAAACTTACTATTCTCCAAGAAATAAAGAAAATAAGAATTACTTTCAGTCAATGAAAAGACCTTCCCAGTTCCCCAATCTTTGTTATACAATAAAAAAAGGCCAAATTTCCATTTTTAGTGTTTGTTCCCAAGAGGATAAGATCTCTTGATTAGTTTTTTAAGATGTCTTAGTTTAACAATTCATATTAGAGACAAAGAAGATATTTTGTAAAACAAAATAAAGATCTAGACAAACACAAGAAAACAATTTCATACACTATCAAAATGCTTGAAGGGACCCAAGAGGTTTTACTGTACAAGTTCAACTCCCTAATTTTATAGATGAAGAAACCAAAGCCACTGGGTATTAAATTTGACTTGCCCAGGATATTAATAACAAGTATTGATAGGCTGTAATTAACAGTGAATGACAGATTGTAATCACGTGTTTTAAAAAAAAAACAGGACAAATTTCTCTAACTATACTTGTTTGAAGATATTTATTAATTTCTTCAGATGAATGATATTGAAAGAATAAATGAAAGATAGTAGCATTTTATATCTACATAGCAATTTATGATTTACAAATTGCTTTCCTCACAACAATTTAATATAAGTATCATCTCTATTTTACAGATGAGGAAACACAGTCTGGAGAGGTTAAATGATTGACCCCTAGTCACACTATTAAATGTTAGAGAGAGGATTAGAACCAACCTAGACCTCCTGACTCTCTACTAGGAAAAAAAAATCACTTTTAGTTTTATTCATAAATTGTATTTGGAGATTTAAGTTTTTCCTATGATAAAATTTGTCAGTCAAATTTTATAGTCTATAGATGAATTTATTTTCTTCATACTGTAGCATAAGGACCATGGATAAATCTAGAATGTTTTCCTTGAAAAATGGAATACCACATCTATTAAATATTAGCATCAATTCCCTTGGAACATATTCACATGAAGAAATAATGATTTTATATCCCCTCTTATCCTTCCTCTATATCTGCAAAAATTTGTTTTTATATTTTTGAGACCCTGAACAAAAACTTCTTAACCTTTCCTAACTAATTACAACGCAAGGATTTTGGCAACAATATTTTCATCTCTGTATATTCATAAATTTATAAAATTATGCTGGTTTCCCTCTCGACAAAAGTTACTGGATTAACCAGGGTCATTCAACTTTCTACATCAGACTAATTAAAGACAAATAGCTACAACAAAATATTCCTTTACTAATATTCCTTTTGGCACACATATTAACATGTTTCATAATCCCTTATTGTACACCTTTTGTAAACAAGTGTGCATTATAGGAAAAACAAAAAAAAATTTCAATCCACAAGGATGTAAATTTTTAAAAATCTCATTAAAAAACACTTATGCTCTCTGGGAAGGAGGGACAAAAGGATTTATTGAAATGTAGACGATATAAAAGCAAACAAAAAACCCTTATTTTTAATAATACAACATACACAATACCAAAACAATTTGAAATAAGCTAATCTTGGACTAAAAATGAGTATTACATACTGAGTTGTGATTCTCACAAAGGAGAAGTCCACATTCTGTTTTAAAAATCTAGTATGCAACTTTTGTATGTGCTGATATAATGGTAATTTAAATGGGGAGATCTTTCATATTCATTAATAGGCCCCTGTGGCCTGCCAGGGTCACATGGAAGCCTGAGTCATATGGAGCCTGTGGTGGGAGGAGTTTGCTGAATGGGTGGAACAGGAAGAGATAAAGCTAGACCAGAATTGAGAGGAAATGAGTCAGAGAGCAGTCAAAGCTATGAAGTATGCAGGCAGCTGGCTAGCTTGAGTGAAAGGGCTTGTTTGTGATTTTGTTTACGGGGGCCTGCTTGTGATTTGTTTAATGGAGCTGGTTTGTGGGAAGCCCAGCAGAGGGAAGGCTTAGGGATGGTATTGTCCTCTGCATTGTTATTGCATATAGATTTTTGTTGCTATGATGGATTTAGCTTTCTCATGTCTGAACAAATGTTTTGGTTCTCCCTTCCATGGAAAGTCTGTGGTATTTCAGAATTGCGCTTGGATATACATGGCCATCTTAGGCACTGTGAATATCACACTGGCACTTCAGCTGGCATAAAAGGGCACAAAGTGTACATAAAGCAAAGGAAAATGGAGCATTTTCTAACCACAAAAGATTTCTTATTATGTAAAATACCAAAAGTAAAAAGTATATAATTTATCATAAGGAAAGAATGGCATATGTCTGTACTTGTATACATGTCCCTGTCAAACATTTGGGATACTAAATTGAAATCTGTTAATATAACCAACACATCAAGAAGATGAAGCCAAAAGGATGACTAAAACATATGCATTTCTAAAGCTGAATATTAAAGTTCTGCAGTCAAAATGTATCTTTTCTCTCTTGCCTGTCTGTCTGTGTGTGTCTCTCTCTCTCTGTGTCTCAGTCTCTCTGTCTCTGTCTCTGTCTCTCATTAATCACCCTCTTTTGGAAAAGCTAAATACCAGCAGGCTGGCCCTTGGTTGATGAATTCTTTGGTAACTCATGAAACAGATAAAATACAAAATGGTTCTCAATCTTGTTTGGATTCCATTTCTACACTGATAGTGGGAAAGTGATATGAGTTAAGTGTCACAGTACCCAGACCAATGGTCTCCAATGTAGGGTAGGGACAGATGATGCTATACATTTTCAATGGGTCAACGCATGATCCCAAGGGGTAAACTATCAAGGTCAATTCACAATATTATACAAGAAATTCCAACCTCATCTCTCCCTTTACACATTATTAAAACCCCAAACACTCCCCACTCTCCTACATGGCTCCTGGACTCTAATAGGTATGCAAACTCTCAACTTTTTCCCATTTCACTCTAGATATGGGCCCCATGGGTCATTTATACTGTAAGCAAGACCCAGACACCCACAAAAGCAGCTGCACAGGCAAAACTGTCCTATCTCCAACATATCCACACCTTGATCCCAATATCACCCCCATAGGTGATGGGGCAGGCATCACTGAATAAATGTTCTTCCTCCTCTACTTGTTTTTATGGGGATAATAATCATATAGCATAAGTAGGCAAGGATGGCTTATGATTTGTAGCACAGATTTCATTACATTATCTTTCCGACACAACCTAAACTTCCTCCTTTTTATCAAAGGCACTACCATCCTTCCAGATACCCAGATTCACAATTTCACAGTGATCCTCTAATGCTCAATATCATTTGCCCTACATAGCTAAAGAGTTGCTAAGTTGGGTTGATATTACCTCCATAAACTCTCTTGAATTAATTCCTATTTTTTCCCCTCACATAGAGCCACTGGACTAGTTTGGAACCTCTAGATTGGACTATGGCAATAGCTTTTTAATTGGTCGCCCAACTAAAGTCTCACCTATGTCCGATTCATTCCCCAACATACCTGCCCCAGGGATTTTCCTCAAGCAAAGTCTTTGACATGCCATTTGCCTATAACTGTAGAAGATATAATCTCATAATTATCTCATTTTTACATTTTTATGAGTTTTATAATGTATATAATTGGTGTATATGTATATAAAATGTAAAGAAGTATGTGTGCACCCAGACAAACTGAGTATAATACCTCAGAGGAAAAAACAGAATTTCAATGAAATAGAGGACTTCCAAGCATTCATGTTGAAAAGACCAGAGCTGAATACAAAATCTGACTTTCAGATAAGAATAAAGAGAAACATGAAAAGGTAAATGGAAAAGAGAAGCCTTAAGGAACTCATTAAAGTTGAACTGTTTACATTCCTACATGGAAAGATGTTATTTGTAACTCACGAGACCTTTTTCAATATTAGGATAGTTAGAGGGAATATATACATATGTACATATATATACATATATATATGTGTAGGTGGATATGGGTATGTATGTATGTGTATATTATATATATGTGGGTATGTACATGGGTGTATGTGCATATGTATGTGTGTATACACACACACAAAGACAGAGGGGCACAGGGTGAGTTGAATATGAAGGGAGAATACTTAAAAAAATAAAATTTACTGTTCAATGGAATGTACTAGGAGTAAAAGAAAGAAAAAGGTAGAATGTAGCAAATCACCTCACAAAAAAGAGGTAAGAAAGAGTTTTTACAATGGAGGGGAGAGGGGGGAGATGAAAGGAAATAATTGAGTCTTACTCTCATGGGATTTGGCTTAAGGAGGGAATAACACACTCAATTGGATATGGAAATCTGTTTTACCCTGCAGGAAGGCAAGGGGGGAAGAGGATAGGAGAGGGGAAGATAACAGAAGGGACAACAAATTGGGGAAAGGGATAATCAGAAGCAAACACTACTGTGGAAGGACATGTCAGGGAAGAGAACGGAATAAATGAAGGGCAGGATAGGACAGAGGGAAATGCGGTTAGTCTTTTACAACATAACTATTATTGAAGTGCTTTGTACTGTTACACATGTATGACCTATATTGAATTGCTTGTTTTCTCAATGAGGGTGGGTGGGGAGGGAGGGAGAGAACATGGAACTCAAAACTTTAAGAATGAATGTTAAAAATTGTTTTAGTATGCAACTGTAAATTAAGCTATACAGGCAATGGAGTAGAGAAATCTATTTTGCCCTACAGGAAAAGAGAGGGGAAGGGGGAATGGAAGTACGGGGTAATGGGAGGGAGGACAGACTGGAGGAAAGGGTGGATGGGGTACATACTGTCCTGGGGTGGGGGGTGGAGAGAGAGGGGGAGAAAATTTTGAATTCAAATTCTTGTGCAAGTGAATGTTAAGAACTGAAAATAAATAAATTATATATTAAAGAAGAAAAGAAGAATGTGTGTATACATGTGTATACATGTATCTGCATGTGTGCACATATGAGTATGTGTGCGCAAAAAACTTTTTACTAATAGGGATGTGAAATAAAAAAATTTGGAGGCCATTGCTTCAGACCACCAACAAACATCAGACTATTTTCAAAAGTAAAGTATTGTCCAACAGCCAATGAGAGCTATTTTCAAATGTGAGATTCTTGTTCAAAATCCAATGAATTCATACTCTGCTACAAGGACCATAAAGACAATGAATTTGCAGTCAAAAGATGTGGATTCAAATCCCCCATCTTTTCTATTTATTACCTATATGGTGTTGGGCAAGTCACTTCCACTCTCTGGGCCTCAGTTTCATCATCTGTAAAATGAGAAGGGTGGACCAGCTAGATAATTTTCCTCCTTGCCCTAAATTCTATGATCCTGTATAGATTTTTTTTTTTTGCTATAAATACAATGAGAAGATATAAGACTTTATAATAAAGAGAAGGATGGCATACAGGTTTTATGTGGGAAGGAAACTGAAGATGGTAGACTTTGTGGTACTACTACCAAGGTTATCAAAAAACAAGATTTAATTAGACACTTGTCCATTTTACTGTCTTACAAGAAGCTTGGGCAAAGGAAACACATGAAGAGAACCACAAGCTTATGTATCACTATCTGTTAGAGAGGATGAATGAATGAATGAATGAAAGAAAAAGCACATATAGTGCACTAAACACACCAAACCTTGAATGAAGCACCAGGCTGCTAAGACAAAAGCTATGATAGTCCCTGCCATCAAAGAGATTTCACTCTGATGTGGGGTGAGGGAGAGAGGGGAGTGCTACAAGAAGTATATGTACATAGTGGCAAGGCAGTTACCAGAAAATGGTCAGGGATTTAAGTGAAGCAAAGCTGAGGTTAGGCCTAGATGTTTTGGGAGACTTAGGCAACCACTATTTATGATAACGGAGGCCCCAGAACTGGAATTTCTGGTGATAGGATGTGGCAAGAAAATTCTACAAAGAAGATAACCAGAATATCCAAATGAAGTCCATGTATACCTGTTGTACTTGGTGAGCTCTACATGAAATTAGATATGATAGACAACAATAAATGTTGAAAAAAATCACTGAGCATTAACAAGAGGTCAAAAGTCAAAAAGGCGTAGACCACTCAGAAGTCCAATAACTGCATATTATGAATACTTTCTTGAAAAAACTTGGAAGGTTCTAGATAAACACAAAAATATTGGTTAGTGACTTGGGCATCATTCAGCTGTGTGTTGTCAGGTCAAAATTAACACCAAATCACAAGAAAGGATAAAGAAAAGTAATTCAATACAATTATAAAAGATCTAATCTGACCCACCTACATAAACTCTGTAATTTGAAAAACAGGAAACAGATAGAAGTAAAGTTAAAGACTGGTTACCACCAATTCTTTATTTTTTAACAAATGTAAAATAAATCACTACAAAGATCCTAAATAAGAGAGCCCAGAATTTGTCTTAGCCAATACATATCCTTGGATCTCCTTGACAAAGAGTCATAACAACCAAGTGGACTTCATTTGAAAAAGCAAGCTCATTTGCCAGCATTATTGTGGAAGATAAAGATTAAAAGCAAGATTACCACACAAAATAGCATAAAGCAGTAGAGGAGAAAAGTAAAATCTAAAGTGATTTGATTGAGACATCAGTAAACTAGACCATCCTAAGAATACTGAAAAACAAAATTGGAAAAAGAACAACAAATAAATATGAAATGAAGCATGTATCAGAATTTCTATAGTGATTCATTCTCTCACATTAATGACAGCAGAACATTTAGTGGAATATTTAGAACACAGTACATTTGGTACTACATAAGAAAGTATGAATGATACCCAAGAAAATGAAGTTGAAAACAACCAGACCTGATCAAATACCTGAGAAAATTATACCAAGCACAACAAATGCCTCAGAGAAGGGAAAACTGAAAAAGAATATAGCTGATATTGCAAAATCATGGTGACCAAAAAGATGAGAAACTACCACAGAACACTCCAGCTTTACATTGCTAGGAAATCTTTATGGGAATGGTTAATGATTCATACTATCCTTGGTGAAAATGTATAAAGGACAACAGTAAGCTCCTTCTGAAGTTCTCTTCAGTGTCACACAATTCACTGAGAGAAAACAAAAGATCAAGGATCCTGTGATTATCAACAACAAGAAAAGCATTAAATAGGAATTCATGCTTCTGCTTATTTCTGTATGACAGTATTTGAAGATTTCCTGTACAGAGTCAAAATGGAAAAGATATTTCTTTGAGATAGTGAGGTTCTCCCTAAAAGCTGTTTTCAGATAGTATCTTGCTGATAGCATTGAACCAAGGAACATTAAAGAATCTTAATGAGATTTACATGATAGTGACTACTAAGCCAAGAAAAATATTAAGCCACATAAGTGAAGTGGATATAAACTGAGTTAACCTGACTGTATGTATGTAATAGTACACACACACACACACACACACTCTCTCTCTCTCTCTCTCTCTCTCTCTCTCTCTCTCCCCAAAATGTGCTATTTCCAAAACCAACAAGAAGAATGACCTAAGTGGCATTCAGGAAATTACATGGACCTTTTCATGTGAACCTGCTCCCTCTCCCCTAAACACATTATTTTGACATCTATATTCAACATTACAGTTCCAGGAAAAAAAATTAAAATTCCAGTTAGCATAGAACAATGCAAAAATATAAAGTGGATATATGCCAGTCCTACAGCAAACACATGTGATAGGAAAAAACAGTGAAATAACCCAGTGGAAGGCTTCCATGACACATGAGTATACATTCTATGAAGGACTAATGGAAGGTTATGGAGAGGAATCACACAGGATAAGAAGGAATGGATGAGTTGTAACTTGTACTAGTGAAGAAACTATTCCAACTTGTAAGAACATGGATATTTCAAGGCAATAAATATAGCAGGTACCCAGTAACTACAATTCCATTAAGCATATGATGATAGGCTTACATTTTTTCATTAAATCCTTTTTCAGGAAGTCGTTTTATTAATTGTTCATGCTTTTAAAGAGGCATTATGGTATAGGAGAACGTTAGATTTGAAGTCAGATATCAGGATTCTAATTCTAGCTCTGCCACTAAATATCTGCAGGACCCTAGGCAATCCCTTTATTTCTTCAAGTCTAAAGTTTTCTTTAAAAGGAAGGGGCTGGATCAGATGACCTCTAAAAGCCCTTCTACCCCTACATCTATGAACCTAAGAACTATGTTCAAACCCTCTTAAGAATGCAAGTCTGTTACTGTCACAGCTTGATGACAGAAATATAAAAGGGAAAAACAGATGAAAGACAGAAAACGACCACAAAGGCAAGAGTTTGTACCATGTAGTTACCTAAGAAATTTTTCCAAGGAATTACTAGTATGAAAATTTTAAAATAACTTTCACCTGTTAGGTTTGTGCATTTAAAAATAAACTGTAAGATATTATAATTCTGTTTACTTTAATTAACTTTAAAGTTACTTTAATAAATGGCCTTGTCTATTTCAATAGTGAAAAACAACTAAAATGGATGTCTAATACATATTGTTAGTAGTCTAAAAATTAATTGATTAAACAAATGCTATGTAATGATAAATTTTAAACATATTTTTCTTAACATTTCAATACTCTAGGCATAAGAAGAGATATGGGAAAATTATGAAGGGAGAAAGCTGATTAGGAAAAAAAGACTAGACAGTATAGATGCAGATGAAATTATACATATAAAAAAATGAAATATTAATTTCTTTAAAATAAATACAAAATCTAAGTAATTCAAAATGTCAAGCCTTAGAAAAAAGCAGCTTTTAAATTAGAGTTCAGATACAAATTTTAATTATGTATTAATAAAGCACTAAGTTAAGTGACAATAGTGCTTCAAATTAAATATTATGTGAATGAATTCATTAAGGTTTTGCTATTTTCAGGTGAAACAACAAATGTAAATGACAACATACATAATAAGTAAATCAAATAAGGAGTTTGACCTCATTTTAAAATTAGGGTAATGCAGTTTCCTCAGAATCTTTATAATATTCATCATCTGACAGTGAGGTAAATTTATTTTGGCTCTTTTCTTAACAACATTTTAGTCTTACATTTCTTTGACAGAGTTGTTTACCTGCCAAGAAGAAATGTACTGTCTTCCTATAAAAAAAACAGTAGGAAAGCTTATCATTTTAATATGAGTTCAAGGCAGTCACCACATTGAAGTTTAAATGTTTTAATAATGGCTATTTCTGAAAAGTGAAAATAAGCACTACCATAAAATACATTGGAATGTTTGATAGAGCAATAAAATTAGTAAGTAATTAGGCTAAGTTCATTTACAGATTTAATTAATAATACTCCCCCCAAAAATCTACAAAACTTTGACTATTACATACACATTTAAACTCATCTACTAACAACTTCTAACAATTTTTTCTGTATTTTCTAACTCAAGGCCTATTGCTGACAAATATGATGGTGTCTCCTACATTCATTTTATAGGCACTGAACAATTGTGAATATGTGACATCTTAAAAACTTTAAAAATATTAACCATCTATCACAATCTTCCATTGCTTTTTGGTTTTTGCCTCTCTTTTAATACCTAACTCATGCATTTTTTTGTAAACAAAGGCATTCCAGCAACATGAATTTAGGCTAAATTTCTTTAAAGTAAATCATACTTTCACCAGTGACAACCATTTTAAGAAAATCAACAGAGAATTACATAGAAAAATATTTGTACTATAGAATTCTACAGCTGTAAAAGGCATCAAGACTATCACCTGGTCAAGACTTTAGGTAAAGAATCATCACCTCCCTTTTACACATAAGGTAACTAAGGTCCAAAGAGGGTGAGTGAGTTATATACAAGGTAACCTAATTGCTGAATAGTGGAAATGAAACTTAGAACCAAGTTTTCACAATTCCTAAGTCAATGTCCTTTTCACCGTTCTACAATAAATCCAACTGAAAAGATGGTGAATAGGTTCACTGTGGCTGTCCCTAAGATATCATCTCCATTACTGTTTCCCTCTATAATTTCTCAGATCAACACAAAGTCCCTCCTGCTTATCAAAACAGACATGGTCACAAAAGATGAATGCCACTGTTTTGGGGGGGTCTGCCTAGTGGGAACTTAAACAAATTCATTAGAGGGAGTTCCTAGGAACAGGCTGACTCCACAGTTTCTTGAATGTAATACTTTTATTTTAGGGATGAAGGAATATATATCATGTTTAGAAGAAATAAGCTGCAATATTATACTTCCATAAGTGATAAAAAAAAATACCTACTAATAAAAATTATCTACATTTGAAACTTTAGGTTCTGTAAAAATCAATGGGTTCAACAGTTTCAATTTTATAAATTCGAAATTCTACAACACAACTGTACTAAAATTAGGGGTGTACACAGTAAAAAGGAATTTGCAAAAATTATCAAAACTAATTAAAAAAGATCACCAACATGATGTGCATTCTGTTAAACCAGTGGGAAAAATATTGCTGCTATTATTTACCATCAAAATCAATTGATAAGCAAATAGTATAATTACATAAAGTGCTGAAAGATTCTATATACACAATAATAAGCAGAAGCCATTCAAGCTTCAACTTGAAATGCCCAGAACCACTAAGTATGATCTATAATATTTTGCTGTTTTCTATTACATACATACCCACTGTTTTCTGTCGAACTATACTTCTTGCCTTTTCAGTTCCTGGAGATCCAGTAGTGGTTGCACTTCGCTGTCTCATTGGGGCTTGTCCAGGTTGATCACGGCTCCATCCTCTGGAAAAGGACTTGTCAACAGATGCCTTTTGGAATTCATGTCCAACTCCTAGAAACATATTTTCAATCTCTCAATTTTCCATCAATTGAAAAAACAAACGTTCAAATTTCATCTGCCTCAGATAAATAGAAAGATCATCATATACTAGGCTGCAAAGTAAAATGTGATGTACTGTCAATATAAGATCCCCATGTATTAGACATTCCCCCATCAAAAGCAATACTCCAAAGATAAGCAATTTTATTACCATAGCCACTCTGTCCCCCAATGAAGATTACATTGTCCTCTACAACTGGATGAGAGGGATAGAATGAGGGGAAAAAGGAGAAAAGAAGGGAGGGAGAAGTGAAGGAAGGAAGAAAGGAAGGAAAGCTGAAAGGCAGGCAGGAAGGGACAATTGTAAAGGAAGAGAAAAAATAATCACAATCTTGTTTTTTATGTTTGCCTAACTCGTGCCAAAAACAGAAAGAGATTACAACTATCTCTGCACTGTCATAATGTTTCCTAAGGAAATCAAAGCCCTAGGAAAAGGTACTTAGCTACCTGATTTTCCAAATTGGGCAAATATTTCTTTAAAAATGACCCACTCTGAAGAAGAAAGACAGACCCATAGAAGCTCTCCCCACAGCCCATAAAATACATGTAAAAAATAACTCTAAACAAATTCTAGAGCAGCAGAAGCCACAAAACGACAGGATGAAAGACATTTCCAGCCCAAGACAGCCTGGAAGGTCTATTAACACTGGTGTCAGAGAAGAATGCAGCCCAGCCTTGGCCACAAGGCACAGCAGGGAGAGGACCAGAGCAGGCTTCAGGGTGCAGAATCTCCTGGAACAGCTGCGGTTCCCGGATTTCTCATCACACAAATGCCAAACTCAGCTTCAAAGGTCAATGAGAAAGCTCTTTCACCTGGATGAGAAGGGCGGAAGGTCCTACCCTCACCCTGGCCCCAGGGGGTGGCAGCATCCATTTTTGGAATCCTTGGCCTAAAGACCCTGGGGTCTTTAGGGGAGCAGCTGATCTGGATCTCAGCCCTGACTGGCAGTCCTGGAGTGAGGAGGAGCCTGGTGGAGCTGGTAGAGGATATGGAGAGGGAATTCTACTTGTAGATCCTGGGCAGAAAAGCTTGTGGTTGCTCTCAGACCAGAACACAAGCCAGGAGAAGAGTAAACTCCTCTCCCTTTACTGTGCCACCTTGGAGGAACTGAGAACTTACAGGTCCCTAGATTATACCCTCACCCTACAAAGGACTCAAAAGTCAAATAACTGGCTGGGGAAATGCCCAAAAAAGGGGGAAAAAAATCAGACTAGAGAAGGTTACTTTCTTGGTGAACAGGTATTTTCTTCCATCCTTTCAGATGAGCAAGAACAAAGCAAACCATGAGAGGAAGACATCAAAGTCAAGGGTTCTACATAAAAAACCACCAAAATAAATATGCAATGGTCTCAGGCCATAGAAGAGCTCAAAAAGGATTTTGAAAATCAAGTAAGAGAGGTGGAGGAAAATTTGGGAAGAGAAATGAGTGATGCATGAAAATCATGAAAAGTGAGTCAACAGCTTGCCTAAAGGAGACTCAAAAAAATGCTGATGAAAACAACACCTTTAAAAATAGACTAACCTAAATGGCAAAAGAGGTCCAAAAAGTCAAGGAGGACAACAACGCTTTAAAAAGCAGAATTAGCCAAATGGAAAAGGAGGTTCAAAAGCTCACTGAAGAAAATAGTTCTTTAAAAATGAGAATGGAGCAGATGGAAGCTAACGGCTTTATGAGAAATCAAGAACTCACAAAACAAAACCAAAAGAATGAAAAAATAGAAGCCAATGTGAAATATCTCATTGGAAAAACAACTGACCTGGAAAATAGAACCAGGAGAGACAATTTAAAAATTATGGGACTACCTGAAAGCCATGATCAAAAAAAGAGTCTAGACATCATTTTTCATGAAATTATCAAGGAAAACTGCCCCCATATTCTAATAGAAATGTAAAGAATCCACCAATCACCTCCTGAAAGAGACCCAAAAAGAGAAACTCCTTGGAATATTATAGCCAAATTCCAGAGTTCCCAGGTCAAGGAGAAAATACTGCAAGCTTCCAGAAAGAAATAATTTATTGTGGAAATACAATCGGGATAACACAAAATCTAGCAGCTTCTACATTAAGGGATTGCAGGGCTTAAAATATGATATTCCAGAAGTCAAAGGAACTAGGATTAAAATCAAGAATCATCTACCCAGCAAAACTAAGTACAATACTTCAGGGGGAAAAAATAGTCATTCAATGAAATAGAGGGACTTTCAAGCATTCTTGATTCAGAACTGCATAGAAAATCTGACTTTCAAACACATGAATCAAGAGAAGCATGAAAAGGTAAACAGGAAAGAGAAATTATAAGGGATTTACTAAAGTTGCACTGTTTACATTTCTACATGGAAATTTAAAATTTGTAACTCTTGAAACTTTTCTCAGTATTTGGGTTGTTGGAAGGATTACACACACACACACACACACACACACACACACACACACACACACACACACATATGGACAGAGGGCACAGGGTGAGCTGAATAGGAAGGGGTGATATCTAAAAAAAAGTTAAGGGGTAAGAGAGGAATATATTGGGAGGAGAAAGGGAGAAATGGAATGGGGCAAGTTATCTCTCATAAAAGGGCAAAAAAAAAGCTTTTTCAATGGAGGGGAAAAGGGGGAGGTGAGAGGGAAAAAGTGAAGCTTACTCTTATTACATTTGGCTTAATAATAACATGTATACTCAATTTGGTATGAAAATCTATCTTACACTACAGGAAAGTAGGGAAGAAGGGGATAAGTGGGATGGGGAGGATGACAGAAGGGAGGGCAAATGGGAGGAGGAAGTAATTAGAAGTAAACACTTTAGGAGAGGGACAAGGTCAAAAGAGAGAACAGAATAAATAGGAGCCAGGATAGGATGAAGGGAAATACAGTTAATCTTTCACAACATGACTATTATGGAATTCTTTTGCAAAACTATACATGTATAGCCTATATTGAATTACTTGCCTTCTCAGTGGGGATGGAGGAAGGGAGAGAAGTTGGAACTCAAAGTTTTAGGAACGAATGTTGAGAATTGTTTTTGCATACAACTGGGAAATAAGAAGTACAGGTAATGGGGTACAGAAATCTATCTTGCCCTACAAGAAAAGAGAGAAGATGGGGATAAGGGAAGGGAGGGGTATGATAGAAGGGAATGCAGATTGGAGGAAGGGGTAATAAGAATGCACGGTGTCTTGAGGTGGGGGAAGGGGAGAGATGGGGAGAAAATCTGGAACTCAAAATTTTGTGGAAATGAATGTTGAAAACTAAAAATAAATAAATAAATATTTTAAAAAATTACTCGTTCTGTGGTCAGTTAACTAAGCCTTGGGAATTATATTTTTATGTAAATGCTCCTCTTTTTTTTTCTGAAAATTCAACTGAATAAATTAAATGCCTTAGGAGTGATTTTTTTCAAATAAGTCTTCACAGGACTTACTGCTAAGATGCCAACAAAATGGAAGGCAAGCTGCCCAGCTCACATACAAGAACTCCAACAAAATCCTGAAGTTTGCACTAAACTGAATAAATGATGAAAAAATGGAACAAGAAAAAAAAAGAAATTCAACAAGAAAACAAGTAAGTGACTTCTATCCCAGAACTACACAAAAAGATGTGTAGAAATCTACTGTGAAATAGGGTAAGGCAAGCAAAGCTAGTCTTGGTGTGACCAAAGATGGAGGTTATAGATTAAAACTGCACTGTACAAAATGACAAAAGACAAGTTGAGGGAATCCTGGAGAGTATGGACTGATGCAGATTGAAATAAGAAGAACCAGTACAGTTTACACGATGACAGAATATTGTAAAAAAAAAAAAAAATCTTTACAAGAATTGTAACTAATATACATATTTTTAGAGCACCTGTGATGAAGCATGTTAATCACCTCTTGATAGAAAAGTGATGGACATAAGGTTAAGAGACATTCATTTTTGTGGAATGGTCTCTGAATAAATTTGTTTTGCTTAACTATACTTAATTCTTACAAGTTTTTTTCTTCTCCTTTTCAGTTAAGTGAGGGGGAGCAATAGTAATGTCCTCCCCCCTGAAAATAGGGCCACTGAAATACTTTACACATTCTCTCTCTGTTCTGCTCCTGATTTTCCAGACTTTTCTAACCTCTAATTCCAGCTATCTTCTTACCCTAGAAATGTCTCTTATCCCTCCTTCAACTGGTGAGTTTCCACTAGAATCTCCATTTAAGGAGGTACTCAGCCAGCTTTGTTCACTTTTCTATTAATATGCTCTCACCTCTTCAAATTTTTATACTTTACCCCCTTGGTAAGCACCTACTCTACCGTCCCCCAACTTGCCTCCACAAACTTTCCAGCTTTCTTTTATGGATTATCTTTCTGCCATTAGAACATAAGCTCCTTGAGAGTACCAACTGTCTTTCTTTTCGCTTGCACTTGCATTCCAAGAGATTGGCATAGAGTGTGGAGCATAATAGTATGCATTTAATAAATGTTTTATCTTTAAAAATACATAGAAGAGAAGAAAAGACAGTCTGGAAGGAAGCACAGATAAGCAGGACAGTTGTGAATATTAACATGAAGAATTTATTAGATATTTAAGTTTTATATGAAGTCTTTTTTGTGTACGATATGCTCTTCTTAAAATTTTTAAGTTCAAATTTAAAAGTCACCAAAATATCAGCAAATTTTCCTTCCTCAATCTGAAGAAAGGATTGTTTAGACATGTTTAATGTAATAACAATTATCAGGAATATGAAATATAACAAAAGGAATCATAGTCTAAGAGTTGGAAAGGTCATCAGAGGACATCTAAATCCAATCCCCTCATTTTACAGATGAGGAAACTAAGATTTAAGGAACTTGAGAGACTTTCCCAAAGTCACATAGCTAGTTAAGTATCAGGGGCAGGCAAATTGAAACATTAACAAAAGGCAATACTATTCTTACTACATTCAGTATGGCTAATTTAAAACAAAGAAGCAAAAAAAAAAAACAAAACCAAAAACCCAATTTAGTCAACTAAAATCTTCCAGATTATAGGAAAGATTTTGTTGCAAAAATTTTTTTGACTTTCAATTCATTAATAATTCTATTACTATTTCAAATTATCTCAGGTTTTGTTTTTCTTTGTTTTAGACAAAATGTTGTTTAAAACAACTATTATTTTTTAAAAAGTATTTTTGTTTTATAATTTGTTTTTAAAATAATATAGCTTTCAGATCCTGCTGTCAGAAAGACGAGCAGCTTTAAGGGAGAATCTATTTTTCCTACTAGATAATTAAGGCAATTTAGAATATTTTTCTTACCTTTGCCTTTGTGCTTTTTCTGTTTCTGTTCACTTAGCTTATCCAATGGTAAATCATTTAGGTCCAAGCTATATAAATTTCTAGCTAATACTTTAGTTAGTGTCTCCATAGTCAATGACCACTCAGTGGCCAACTCTTCCCAATACGTGAGTGATGACAATACAGACAGCAAGTCATCCCAAAGCTCCCGGGAGATATAAACATTTAGATTTGCTTTGATCCAGGCTACTATAAGAGTCTAAAAAAAAAGTCAAGAGCAACAATTAAGTATACTGCAGATATAGCTTATAACTTTAGAAAGATATTCAATCATCAACTATTCATCTAGAAAGAAGAAAATTTTGATCACTTTTTACCTGGTAATTATTTGTGGGAACCAGGAGGAAAGAAGGGATATGGTTGGAACATTCTTTCTCAATAAAACGCCCATCATTAAACATTTTCAGTAATAAAATTATGCCTTATTTGACCACAACCAATACCGGCTTTCTGTCCATACTGAAATGGAATTTTTTTGATGGAGTTTTTACCCTTCATTCAATCATTCACAAATTTGAAGAGAATTCACATTATATAAAATGTAATTAAATGTTTTATGTCATTTCTATACAAAATGAAGGGCAAACTCTCCATAAAAAATGTCTATTTCAAATTTATTAAGAGCTAAAAATATTCAAAGGCTGTCTAATGAATATGACTTACACACATTCACATCTGAATTATCCTTTTTTTAAGTTTATACTTTTGTATATCTAATAAGTACATATGATGCTTACATAGTACACATGTATACTACATACATTATAAAATAAATCAAATATGAAAGTTCAGATTTGCAGAATATACGGCATACATATAGGGTATAGATATATATGTACATACAAGTGTACACATGTACATACATATGCATGTGTGTTCATATATATGTATACGCCATACATATATTTCTAAACATCTAATCCTACATATACTTCACATTATAAGTTACGTATTTGTAAACCCTTAGAGTAATCATGGATTTCAGCAATGAGCTTAGTTTTAAAATTCCACATGAATAATGAATTATTTACAATAACTGTTAGGTACTGTTGAACATATACAATAACAAAACAATAAAAATGGACCTATGGAAAGATGTTTTACTTCAAAGAATTTTAAATCATTTCAAGAGGGGCTTAGGTATATATTTTGCCCAGGTTTAAAAACAGTTTGATGTACAAGGCTTCTTTTCCTTCCCAGATAAAACCTATTTTAAATATCAAAGGTTATATGAACAGTCAGAACTGGAAGATCTATACTAATGAAAACTTTTACTTGGCATCATCACTCAACCTAGTAAGATTTGTATTCACTGTATGAATTAATCCTAGCATTTCGTAACAGCTAAGTTTTAGCTGGGGTTTTTTAATTGAAAATACAAAGGCAAACAAAACATCATTTCACATTTTATAATTTAAGCATCACTAAGCAACAATTTATATTACAAATAAAATACTGTGGAAGTATATTAAAAAACCTTTTATGTTTCAACCAAGAATATAAAGAAGCAAATATTTCCCTAAAATCCTTTTTAGATTTTTCCCTCTAGGAAAGTATATACAAAGTCAAGAATAAAAAACTAAAGCACTGAAAAATGGATTAAGGGTGATAACCAAATTTAGAACAAGAAATAACTCTTGTCTAGTTAAGATCATTGCCTTCTCCATCGTCAGAAGGGGAAGTTATGATCCACCTAAGGACAGTACCTTTCCCCCCATTCTGACGCGATAAGCACTTTGTTTAGAGGGAGGTCCATTTGATTATTATCAAAAAGCCAATGGGAGAGAGGTCAAAAAATGAGAAGTAGTCTAAAAAGGATGATTGTCCAGGAGCATTCTAAATAGATTCAGTGATGATTGTTCCATTTGATGGAGTAGAATAATAACCCCAAACCATGTTTTTTTTCAAGATTCCTACAAATGTTCCTTTAAAAAGTCTTGTATGAGAGAAATGTCAGAGGATAAAAAGGGACTTTGCCAGTTTGGATATTAGATAGATTTCTGCCTAAAAGATAAGTTCATTACTCTTGAGGCAAAATGCCTTCTATATCCAGATAAAGAAGTACGGAACTGGATCACAGAAAGAAGCAGACCATTTTCTCTTGTGTTATGTTTAGTTTTGTTTTCATGATTTCTCCCATTCATTTTAATTCTTCTATGCAACATGACCAAGGTGAAAATGTATTTAATAAAAATGTATGTGTAGAACCTATACAAGACTGCAAGTCGTCTCAGGGAGGGAAGGGTATGGGAGGGGGGAAAAGCTAAGATATATGGCAGTGATTGTAGAAAACTGAAAACAAATAAATTTTTAAAAAAGATGAGTCCATTATCAATATTTTTTCTTCAACAATGGTATGTCCATTCATTTGAAGTAGAGATACTTTCAAGAAAAAGTATTTCCTTGTAATATTGGATATATGGAAATACTAAAACAAAATAATAACAGCATTACTTATACAATCTTGTATTGCTTTCTCAATAATTCACAAAGAAGTCATAGTTATAATTAAGATGATAAACTGTATTCATAATATAATGTTCTACATCCATGTGCATAAAGATTCTCTACACGGTTGCATGACTTAATAGATCTTGGGGAAGAGAATAACTGTTTTCTTGCTTAAGCTACAATTTCGCTATTGAGCTCTTTAAATGGTGTCATCCACATTAAAACTTTCTCAAATGACATTACAATGCTGTTGAGCTGAAACTAATTCAAAAGTTTACATTAAACTTTTAGAAAAAATAATTAATTGCCTGAAAAAGAGGTCCTGCAAGTCGACCCGCTAGTGTCATATTTTTTCTTCCTTGGTATTGCAGAAAAGTTTGTGATGGCATCTTCAGAACAGATTCTGTGACTCTGAGCAATACAAGCAGCATCTGTTCCCTAAAAGAAGAAAAAAGAAATATTAACCTTTCCTACTTATGAATAGTTACTTCTGATTAATACTTAACCTTTCAAATTGAATATATTTGAATTCAAGAATAACGCTATGGAAGCAGATAGGTGGTATCTAGTTTGGGGCTTGGAGTCAGGAAGATTTAAATTCAAGTACTGTCTAATATATTCACACATTGTGGGATTCTGGGCAAGTCATTTAACCCTCCTTGTTTCAGTTTCCTTATAAGCTCAAGGATCAAATGAGATAATACACATAAAGTGCTCTGTAAACCTTAAGAGTGCTATATAAAAATTAACTTATTAATTAGTGTCCATGCTGTCAAGAACATGACACTACCCTATTTGCCTCTGTAAGTTCCCAAATTATACCAATCATTGTGAGAAAGAGGGAAGAGTAGAGTTTAAAGTTTGAAGCTTAAAGCTAGCCTAGCAATGAACTGAATCCATGCCCCTTTTTGCTCTGCTGTAGGCCAAACTGTAGCAAACATGTAATGAGAGGTATTGAGGCATTTGTCAGAAGCAGAACCAGATCTTAGTTTTGGCTACCAAGGTTTTTCTGCAAAAGGAGGATGAACTCAAGAGATTAAAAAAAATAATTATATTTACAAATGAATAATGACAAAAGAACAATATGCTTTATGAAGTCAATTACAAAGATAATGAAGACAATTTTCTAGTTTAAATTTTCTTCTTTTGTGGTTAAATTACATACTGCCCAGGTACTAGTCAAAATTTCCAACAGGCACTATAGTAGAACATGTCTATATTTAAGAAAAAGAGTTCAATGCAGGCAAGTGTGAATTTTTAAATGTTTATCAGGTATTTTATGTAACTGATTAAAGAAAAAAAAATTGTTAATTAAATCATTACATCACAACTTGCCTCAACCCAAATCTGGTTCAATATCTAAAATCTGACACAACATGAATACAACATGAATCAATTAGAGAGGTGAATAATTTTTTGGTGCTCAAATACTGTTAAAGGAGATTTTCAAAATAAGTCTATGCTTACTCCTCTTACAAATGATACATATTTCTATAGACATTAAAAACATACAAAAGATAATGGAACTTTTTACCAAGTCTTCTTATCCATTGATATTTGTACAACCATGAATCGATAAATATTAAGAATACGTTTACACATATCTGTGTGTTCATCCAAAAGATTTTTAATTTCATTTGCAGGTTCAAGAAGAAATATATTTGATGAGTTGACTATAAAAACCTAGAAGAAAAAACGAACAAACAAATCAAAAATTGTAATATATGCTGATAATGGAATTTAAATTACAGGGCAACAAATATGGCTGAACAAATTAAAGTCGTTAATCATTAAATTCACAAGACTAACTATAAGTTTTGAGATGTTTTGTAAAAATGAGATCCTTAAGATGATTCTAACAAAGGTACCACCTTATTTCATCCTATTATCCTCACTCACCTAGGACTACTACTACAATAGCCTCCAAATTATTTTCCCTCCTTCAAGTCTCCCCAATCAATTCTATCTTCCACACAGTGCCAAAATTATTTTCCTTAAGCACAGATCTAACCATGTCACTCTCCTACTCAATAAACTTCAGCACTTCCCTGCTATTAGTTTTGAAAGCCTTTCAAAACTTGATCCTTATCTTAATATCTACCTACTATATTATTTCTCTTCCAGCACTCTATATCCAGCCAAACTGGACTTTACTCTGTTCCTTACCAATGGCATGGCACTCCATCTTCTCTCTCCCTGTCTTTGGCAATGATTGTCCCCAATGTCCACAATGCACTTGCTCCCCAACTCTGTCCCAAAGAATCCCTAAGCTCCTTCAATGCACAGCTTGAGCATAATCTTAAACACGATTCCTTTCCGATCTAGTGCCCTCACTTGCTACCTACTTTATACTTATTTTACATTTTGTGTATTATGAAAGTTCCTTGAGAACAAGGATTATTCTCACTCTTGTCTTGTATCCCCAGCCCCACAGAAAAGCATTTAACAAATGTTTCTGGCTGACTCTAGCAATACCTATGACATCTAGCATAGATAAATTATCATTTGTATTGAGAATTGAGAATTGAACCAAATAATGGATATAGGTAATTTTACATACCAGGAGAAAAGCGAAAACAAGTTTGTTTGTTTTTAAAACAGAAGAGTTACAAAAGCTCTCATTTAAATTGATATAAAAGAATCATGATAATTATGTAAATTTAATTTTCAGGAATTATTAATCAATAAGAATCATAAATAAACAAGACACAATTTTCTGAAAAATAATTCAAAGAATGTCATATATACTCTATTCATCTCATCACAGGGTTTTCAGAATTAATCAGAATAGAGAGCACTATTACCCAAAATGGTACAATTAAGATATTAATCAATAAAACTTTTAGGAAACCTTTATTGCAAGAAAAGATATTTGAAAAAATTAACCAGCAAAGGGACCTACCTGAAATACTAACTGGGCACCTGCTCGTATATTTTGGTCTGCATCCTCCATGTCAGAACCTTTATAGAGAGTATTTTGATAGGAGCCATTTTTTGTCCAATTGGAATTTCGGACATGACAAGATGATTTGGTCACTTTTTCCTGAAGCATAAAATAAAGGTCCCAATCAAGAATTCTTAATTTAACTTATTACAGAAGTCAGATATGCCATAGCAGTTCTATAAGCTCAACACACATACTCAAAAAATAGAAAAAATATACAGAGGTGATAAAAATATAAAATTTACTTATTTATACTGAACAATATGGACCACAAAAACAGGTTTTTAATAGCTTCTATGGAAAATCGGATATGGAATCAATTAGGGAGTAGGAGAACATACATTTATAATGTCCCAGTTATGTAATTTTCCTCCAACTCCTTTCTGAGCAGGTACAGAAAAGTCAGATGGTGAGGAGTAATCCAGAGCTGAAGTCTAACAAGGGATGAGCTATGACAAGATAAAGGGATAAATAATTAGAGAGTAAAGGATAGTATAGAAGTTATATGATTAACTAAATGGTTGAGACTGAGGAAGGCAAAAAAGGGAAGTCTGAAAATGGGTGATCACCTACTTGCTGAGAGGTAAGTACTGAGAGGTGAGAGTAAAGAGTAGGTTTAAAAGGGGTGAAGGCATAAAGTGAGATGAAATGATAAAGGAACATCGCAGCTTTTGTTTAAAGAAGTAGAATAACTGTGGGTCAATTAGTCATGAAATAAGCATTTATTAAGCACATACTATGTACAAAAACTATTATGTGCTGAGGATACAAAGAAAACCAAAAAACAGTCCCTGCTCTCAAGTGATAAGAATCTAATGGGAAAGACAATATGGAAACAATTATAAAAAAAAAATATGAGTAGGAAAAACTAGAGATACTCAATAGAGGAAAGAAACTACCATTAAGTGGAATCAGAAAAACACTCCCAGAGGAAGTAGGATTCTTAGCTGGGACTTGAAGGAATCCAAGAAATAAGGATAATACTGAGAGAGAACATTGAAAGCATGGAGGAAAGTTAAAAATGCTCATGGTTGGGAGATGGAGTCTCCTGTGTCGAGAAATAGGAAGTCAATGTCACTTGATCACAGGGTACTTGGAGGGGAGCACAGTGTAAGAAGATTAGCAAGAGAGGAAAATGGCTAGGTTATAAAAGGTTGTAAATGCCAAACACAAAATTTTATATTTGATCCTAATGTCACAGAGAGCTACAGGAGTTTACTGAAATGGTCACATCTGTACTTGAGGATTGGAAATGATTGGAATGGGGGAGGAGGGGTGGTGATTGGTGGGAGGAGAGCAACCAACTGTATTGCAGTAGTACAGATATAAGGTGACAAAAGCTGTACCAGGATAGAGGCAGTGTCAGAAGACGGAAGCGGGAAACGTGAGACATATTATGAAAGCAGAATCAACAGGACTTATCAACAGAATGGATATGGGGGGATGAGAACATGTGAGGAGTTAAGAATGACACCTAGGTTGCAAGAACAAATGACAGAAAGAATGGCAGTAACTTTGACAGTAATAGGCAAATGTGGAAAGAAGAAAAGTACCACTGAGTTCAGTTTTGGACATATTGAGTTTAAGTCATCTGGAAGACATTGTGTTTGAGTTGTCAAATAGGAAATTTGAGGTATCATTATGGAAGTTATAAGAAGGGGTTAGGACTGGATAAGTAGATCTGGAAATCATCAGAACAGGAGATCGATGAGATCTCTAAGTGAAATATCATAGAGATATTAAGGAGAAGAAAGGGGAAAAACAAGAGGAGAGAAGATAGCCATTGGGAGCCACCCACAGTAAATTGCCATGACCTGGATGAAGAGAAAGCAAAGACATAGTGAAAACAATTTTCCAGCCCAAGAGAACTTGGAAAGACTTCAAGAAAGATCTGTTTTGCTTGGGTACAGAGAGAGTAGAACCTAGCAACTGGTGACTGGATAAGCCAGTGGGCAGCTGATAGCCAGAGCTCATATCAGCAACCAAGGTCCTGACTCAGCTGGCCAAATGGGAGGCCTCCAGCCCTAGCACAGCAAGCAAACTGAAATACCCCAAACCTTGAGCACAACAGATGTGACTAGGATGGGTCACCCAAGAGCAGTGGGCAAGTTGCTGGCACCTCAAGCCCTGGATACACCTGGTCCCCAGCACAAGAAATCTGGGACGGTGACTTCTGTGCCCCAGGAACAGAGCTCAACTTTTTTAAAATGAGCAAAAAAAAAAAAAGAGCCCTGACTAAAGAAAGATACCACGGTGACAGAGAAGATGCAAACACAAACTCAGAGAAGGACAACAATGTCAAAATGTCTACATGTGAAACCTCACGGGGGAATATGAATTATTCTGAGCTCAAAAAACCTTCCTCGAAGAGCTCAAAAAGAATTTTAAAATCAAATAAAATAGGTAGAAGACACAATGGAAAAAGTTATGAGAAGCATGTGAGAGAGTCTACAGCTTGGAAGAAGTACAAAAATTGAGTGAAGAAAACAATGATTTAAAAATTCAACTGACTGAAAAAAAAATCCACTGAATAAAACTCCTTAAAAAGTCAAACTGACCAAATGGAAAAGGAGGTGAAATAGCTAACTGATTAAAATAATTCTTTAAAATGCAGAACTGGGCAACTCAGAAGCTAATAAAACTATGAGATATAAAGAATCTGTCAAACGAAAAGAAAAAAATAGGTAAAAATGTAAAATGGGAAAAATAACTGACCTAGAAAATACATCAAGGAGAGACAATTTAAGAATTATTGGACTACCTGAAATGATCAAAAAAAGAGCCTAGACAAAATCTTTCAAGAAAAATTGCCCTGATATCCAAAAACTAGAGGGTAAAATAGCCATTGAAAGAATCCACAGATCACCCACTGAAAGGGATCCCACAATGAAAACTTGAAGGAATACTGCAGCCAAATTCCAGAATTATCAGGTCAAAGAGAAAATACTGCAAGTAGTCATAAAGAAACAATTCAAATATCAAGGAGTCACAGCCAGCATTACACAGGACTTAGCAGCTCTTACATTAAAGTATCAGAGAGGCTTGGAATATGATATTCTGGAAGGCAAAGGAGCTGGGATTACAACAAAGAATCAACTACTCAGAAAAACTGAACATTATGTTTTCTGGAAAAAAAAATGGACATTTAATAAAATAGGGTACTTTCAAACTTTCCTGATGAGTACTGAAGAGAAAATTTAATCTTCAAATACAAGATTCAAGAAAAGCATAGAAAGGCAAATAGTAAAGAAATTTTAAAGAATAACAGGTTATTCAATAATATTAAACTGTTTACACCCTTACACTGGAAGATGATGCTTATAACTTTTTCTTAAAAATTATTTTAGTTTTCAACATTCACTTCCATAAGATTTTTGAATTCCAAATATTTAACCATTTCTCCCCTCCCCCACCACAAGATACCATGCATTGATTACTCCTTCCTCCAATCTGCCCTCCCTTCTATCACCTCCCCCTCCCACCTTCTCTTATCCCCTCTTCCCTTCTATTTTCCTACAGGGCAAGATTTCTATACCCCATTGCCTGCATATAGTATTTTTCCAGTTGCATGTAAAAACAATCTTAAACATTCACTTTGAAAACTCTGAGATCCACATTCTCTCCCATCCTCCTTGACCACCCACTCTCATTGATAAAGAAAGGAATTCGACATAAGTTATACATATATACTAATGCAAAAACACTTCCATTAACAGTCATGTTATGAGAGCGGAGCCAAGATGGCGGAGTAGAAAGATGCATATACACTACCTCTTCCCCCACAGCCTATAAAATACCTTTAAAGAAAGACTCTCAACAAATTCTAGAGCAGCAGAAGCCATAGAACAACTGAATGGAGGAGATTTCCAGCCCAGGGTGACCCAGGAGAGTTCCAGCCCAGCCTTTCCAATAGGAAAGGTCTGTCGCACCAGATGCGGACTGGAGCCTAGGCCAGCCCAGCCTTGGCCTCAGCACAGAGCCAGGAGGAGGACCCGAGCAGGCCTTAGGGGCAGAATCCCCAGTAGCAGTAGCAATGGTTTGCAGATCCCTCAAACCACAGGCACCAAAGGTTAGTAAGAGGGTTTTTCAGCTGACGAAGAAGGTAGCAGGGTCTTCCCATAGCACTGGCAAGGCCGGCGACAGAGGCTGCATTGGGCAACAGCAGCTCCCACAGCAGCCTGCATCCATTGCTGGATTGTAAAACTCCTGGGGGAACTGAGCAGCTCATTCTTACCTCAGCCCTGTGTGGCGGCCCTGCCCCCACCTAATGCTCCTGGGAGAATTGAGCAGATCATCAGAATCTCAGCCCCCAGTGCTGACTTGGTGGAACTGGAGGCCAGGTGGTAGTGAAGAGGAAATTCTACTACTATTCACAGATTCTGGGCACAAAAGTTTCTGGTTACTCCCAGACTAGTGTACACGCTTGATTGTGCCACCTTGGAGGAACTGAGATCTTATAGATCCCAGAGTATACCCTACTCTTGACAAAGGACCCAAAAGTCAAGTAACTGGTTGGGAAAATGACCAAAAAAGAGGAAAAAAACAGGACTATAGAAAGTTACTTTCCTGGTGAACAGATATTTTCTCCCATCCTTTCTGATGAGGAAAAACAATGCTTACCATCAGGAAAAGATATGGATGCCAAGGTTTCTGTATCCCAAACATCCAAATTAAATATTCAATGGTCTCAGGTCATGGAAGAACTCAAAAAGGATTTTGAAAATCAGATAAGAGAGGTGGATGAAAAATTGAGACGAGAAATGAGAGAGATGCAAAAAAAGCATGAAAAGTAGGTCAACACCTTGCTAAAGGAGACCCAAAAAAATGCTGAAGAAAATAACACCTTGAAAAATAGGCTAATTGGCAAAAGAAGTTCAAAAAGCCAATGAGAAGAATGCTTTAAAAAGCAGAATTAGCCAAATGGAAAAGAAGGTTTAAAAGCTTACTGAAGAAAATAGTTCTTTCAAAATTAGAATGGAACAGATGGAGGCTAATGACTTTACGAGAAACCAAGAAATCACAAAACAAAACCAAAAGAATGAAAAAATGGAAGATAATGTGAAATATTTCATTGGAAAAACAAGTTACCTGGAAAACAGATCCAGGAGAGACAGTTTAAAAACTATGGGACTATGCGAAAGCCATGACCAAAAAAAGAGCCTAGACATCATCTTTCATGAAACTATCAAGGAAAACTGCCCTGAGATTCTAGAACCAGAGGGCAAAATAAACATTGAAAGAATCTACCAATCATCTCCTGAAAGAGATCCAAAAATAGAAACTTCTAGGAATATTGTAGCTATACTCCAGAATTACCAGGTCAAGGAGAAAATACTGCAAGCAGCTAGAAAGAAACAATTCAAGTATTGTGGAAATACAATCAGGATAACACAAGATCTAGCAGCTTCTACATTAAGGGATTGAAGGGCATGGAATAGGATATTCCAGAAGTCAAAGGAACTAAGACTAAAACCAAGAATCACCTACCCAGCAAAACTGAGTATAATACTTCAGGGGAAAAAATGGTCTTTCTATGAAATAGAGAACTTTCAAGCATTCTTGATGAAAAGACCAGAGCTGAAAAGAAAATTTGACTTTCAAACACAAGCATCAACAGAAGTATGAAAAGGTAAACAGCAAAGAGAAATCATAAGGGACTTACTAAAATTGAACTGTTTACATTCCTACATGGAAAGACAATATTTGTCACTCTTGAAACTTTTTTCAGTCTCTGGGTAGCTGGTGGGATTATACACACACACACACACACACACACACACACACACACACACACACAGAGCACAGGATGAGTTGAATAAGAAGGAATCATATCTAAAAAATGAAATTAAGGGGTAAGAGAGGAATATGTTGGGAAGAGAAAGGGACAAATAGTATGGGGCAAATTATCTCTCATAAAAGAGGCAAGAAAAAGACTTCAATGGAGGGAAAAGGCAGGGGAGGTGAGAGGGAAAACGTGAAGCTTACTCTCATCACATTTGACTCAAGGAAGGAATAAAACGCACACTCATTTTGGTATGAAAACCTATCTTACAATACAGGAAAATAGGGAAGAAGGGGATAAGCAGGGTTGGGGGGATGATGGAAGGGAGGGAAATGGAAGGACAGAGCAATTAGAAGTCAACACTCTTAGGGAGGGACAAGGTCTAAAGAGAGAATAGATGAAATGGGGGGCAGGATAGGATGGAGGGAAATATAGTTAGTCTTACACAACATGACTATTATGGAAGTCATTTGCGAAACTACACATATATAACCTATATTGAATTGCTTGCCCTCCCAATGGGGATGGGTGGGGAGGGAGGAAAGAGGAGAAGTTGGAACTCAAAGTTTTAGAAACGACAAATAAAAAAAAAAAGTCATGTTATGAAAGACTAACTATATTTTCCTTTAGCCTATCCTGCCCTCCATTTATTCTATTCTCTCCTTTGACCCTGTGCCTCCTTAAAAGGAGGTTTGCTTTTACCCCCTCCCCCAATCTGCTGTCCCTGTGATTATCCCCGCTCCTTAATCCCCTTCCCCCTTGCTTTCCTGTAGGGTAAAGATAGATTTCCATACTCAACTGAGTGTGTATGTTATTCCCCCTTAAAGCCAAATCCAATGAAAATAAGAGTCCTCACTTATTCCCTTTCACCTCCATCCTCTTCTCCTCCATGCTGTAAAAGCTCTTTCTTGCCTCTTTTATGTGAGATGATTTACTACATTCTACATATTCCTTTCTCTTTCTCCCAGTACATTCTTCCCAACACTTAATTTTGTTTTTTAGATGTCATCCCTTCATATTCAGCTCACCTTGTACTTTCTATGTATATGTGCATATATATATATATGTATAGATAGGTATGTACACACACAGAAACACACACAAACATATATATGTATATATTCCCTCCAACTACCCTAATACTGAGAAAGGTCTCATGAGTTACAAATATTTTACTATGTAGGAATAGCAACAGTTGAATTTTAATAAGTCCCTTGTGATTTCTCTTTCCTGTTTACCTTTTCACATTTCTCTTGATTCTTGTGTATGAAAATTAAATTTTCTATTAAGCTCTGGTCTTTTCATCAAGAATGGCTGAAATCCTCCATTTCGTTGAATATACATTTTTTCCCCTGAAGGATTATAATAAGTTTTGCTGAGTAGGTGATTTTTAGTTTTTATCCTACCTTGTTTGACCTCCAGAACATCATATTCCAAGCCCTCCAATTTCATTAATATATAAGCTGCTAAATACTGTGTTATCCTGATTGTATTTCCACAAAACTTGAAATGTTTCTTTCTGGCTGCTTGAAATATTTTCTCCTTGACCTGGGAACTCTGGAATTTGGCTGCAATCTTCCTAGGAGTTTTCCTTTGGGGATCTCTTTCAGGAAGTGATTGGTGGATGCTTTCCATTTCTATTTTACGTTCTGGTTCTAGAATATCAGAGCAGTTGTCCTTGAAAGATGATGTCTGGGCTCTTTTTTTGATCATGGTTTTCAGGTTGTCCAACAATTTTTCAATTATCTCTCTTGGATCTATTTTCAAGTCAGTTGTTTTCACAATGAGATATTTGACATTGTCTTCTAGTTTTTCATTCTTTTGGCTTTGTTTTATAAATTCTTGATTTCTCATAAAGTCATCAGCTTCTATGTGCTCCATTCTAATTTTTAAGGAATTATTTTCTTAAGTAACCTTTTGGATCGCCTTTTCCATTTGGTCAATTCTGCTTTTTTTGGTATTCTTCTCTTCACTGGCTTTTTGGATCTCTTTCGCCATTTGGGTTAGTCTATTTTTAAAGGTGTTATTTTCTTCTGCATTTTTGGGGGTCTCCTTTAGCAAGCCATTGACTCTTATTTTCCTGATTTTCTTGCATCATTCTTATTTCTCTTCCCAAATTTTTCCCTACTTCCCTTACTTGATTTTCAAAATCCTTTTTGAGCTCTTCCATGGCCTGAGACCAATTCATATTTTTCTTGGAGGTTTTACAGGTAGGAGCTTTGACTTTCATGTCTTCTTCTGGTTGTATGTTTTCATCTTCCTTGTAGTGATTTTTTTTTGGTTGTTTGCTCATTTTCCCAGCCAATTACTTGACTTTTGAACTCTTTGTAAAGTGGATGGGAGTACTACCCCATGTTTTAAGAGTTTTATGCAGCTATTTTCAGAGATATTTCTAGGGATCTGTAAATTTTCAGTTCTTCCAAGGTGGTGTTTCCCAAAGGAGAGGTATTTATTCCTTTCCTGTCCTGTGCTCTGGTCTGTGAGGAACCATAAGCACTTTTTTTTGCTTGGAACTATGAGGAGGATTCCCTCTCCACTGCCACCACATGCTCCATCATGCCAGCACTCTTCCTCGCCCCAGGACCGCCAGCCAGGACTGCAACCCAGATCCAACCATGGGCAAAGGAAGAGAATTCTCTCTCATAGATAGCAAAGAGATCTCTACAATCCCCCTCTGATCAGCTGCTCAATTCCCCCATCATTCTGGGGCTGGATCTAGGACCACACCATGCTCCTGTCTCACCCAGGTCAGATACCATTTTGACTGACCTTCAAAGTTCTCTTTGGTGCTTGTGGGTTGAGAAGTCTGGAAACTGCTGCAGCTGCTAGTGATTCAGTGCCCTAACATCAGCACCAGTCCTGCCTTGGGCATCCCACAGTGGATTCTCCCAGCCTCGCGTAACAGACCTTTCCTGTTGACCTTCTGGATTTTCTTGGGCTGGATATTTGCTTTAGACTGTCATTTTGTGGCTTTTGCTGCTCTTTAATTTGTTTAGGTTAATTTTTACAGGTATTTTGAGAGGCTTGGGGGAGAGCTCAAGCAAGTTCCTGCTTTTACTCTGCCATCTTGACTTGAACTACCCTCAATACTTGAAACTTTTTAGAACTGCATCTCTCTATTACAGCACTTAGGAGGAGTATCTATAGACAGAAGTTGTGGACATAAGTTGACTTTGATGTGATAATACAAAAAAAAAAAAAACTTAAGTGAAAAAAAGGACTGTACTAGGAGAAGAACAAAGGGGAGGCAGAATGTGGTAAATTATATCACATGAAGAGGCACAAAAGACATATTAAGTAAGGGGAAAGAAAGTACGGGACTGTTTGAATCTTACCGGTATGGGACATGGCTCAAGGAGAGAATAATACACATATTCAGTTGGGTATAAAATCTATCTTACACAACAGGGAAGCAGGAGGGGAAAGCAAAAGAAAATGGATATGTCTGATAGAAGGGAGGGAAGACTGAGGGAGGCAGTGGTCAAAAGCAAAACACCGGTAAGGAGGCACAGCATGAAAGGGGACAGACGTATAAAGAGGGGGAAAAATAGGATGGAGGGAAATATATAGTTAGTAATCATAACTGTGAAGTATCAAAAATGAAAAAGGTGAATTTACCACCAATTAAAGAGGAAATTAAAACAATAATTACAAGCTACAGCACCCAACTGTAAGCCAATAAATCTGACAATCCTAGTGAAACATATAAATATTTACAAAAATATAAATTGCCCACATTAACAGAAGAGGAAATAAAAAACCTCAATAACCCCATCTCAGAAAAAGAAATTGAACAAGACATCAATGAATTCCCTAAGAAAAAAATCACCATGGCCAGATGGATTTACAAGTGAATTGTATTAAACATTTAAAGAACAATTAATTCTAGTACTACATAAACTATCTGGAAAAATAGGCAAAGAAGGAGTCCCATCAAATTCTTTTTATGACACAAATATGGTGCTGGTACTTAAACCCAGAAGAGCCAAAACAGAGAAACAAAATTACAGACCAATTTTCCTAATGACTATTGATGCCAAAATTCTAAATAAAACATTACCAAAGAGATTACAGCAACGTATCACCATGATAATACATATGACCAGGTAGGATTTATACTAAGTATATAGGTAGGGCTGGTTCATTTGAAAATTGTCAGGATCATTGGCCAAATTAATAACAAACTGTCCTCAAAAGAATTCCAGACTAGTTAATTACCTGGAAATTACTCCATATTAACAATCATAAAAGAAATGAAATGAAATATAAAATGCTCCTGAGGCTTTATCTCCCATATAGTATCTTGGAATACTGAACTATTGCTGCTGGATCTATGAATTAGTTGAACTAGTCTGTGAAGCAATTATTCAGAGTTAAAAAAAATATCCTGTTTGGATATTTGGATAGTTTTTAGAAAACTATTAGAAAAAATGGAGATAAACTAGGATTTTAATCCTATATCACAATTGGTTTCAAATACTTATTCTGAGGATGTGGGATAAAATTTCATCTTCATTTACGCTCAGCTTGTCACCTTGTAGAAAAAGGAGGAAATGCCCCTCATCATTTCATTTGAGAGGTAGGAGACTAGAAGCAAGGAATGCTATATATACTGTTAAATGTGGGTAATGTGTCAGTTGATTTGGGTTAACATATATTTTGCTTGTTTTCATTTGATTATTTTTTGTTTGTGTTTTGGTTTGTTTTATAAAGACACATTGGGGAAGTAATGGAGTATGTTTGGAAATAATTACCATATAAAGATAGGATCTGAAAAAAAAATATCCATAACCATGACCCAGAGATTACACAGATAGGATATGCGCCCAACAATGAGAATCACAAAAAGAAACACCTTACATATGTTAAAATATTTAGAGCAGCATTGTTTTTTGTCAAAAAACTGGAAATAAGGTAGATGAGCATTGATTAAGGAATAGCCAAACAAATTATGGTATATTAATCTAATGGAATATTATTGTGAAAATTACGAATATACTGAATACAAAGAACTGTGGAAAGACTAATATGAATTTGTGACAATGACTAAATCAATGCAAAAGAATAATAACACAACAGAAGTGAACACTGAAATTATAAGACTAAACCTCGTCCCAAAGAAGAGATATGAAAGAGACTTCCTGCTGCTTCTTTGTGGTGGTGAGGAACCATGGAACTGAAACATTGAGTTTCATGTTAGGCTTTTAAAAATATTTTGAACTAGGTTTATTTTTTTCCCTTTATTTTTAATTGTTTATTAAAAGAGATGGCTCTCTAAGTAAGGGTGAGAGGGACACAGTGAGAAATGCAGGTGAAAACATAAAAACAAGAGATCAATAAAAATTTGTTTTTAAAAAATGAAAACAGGACAAGCGGAGCCAAGATGGGGGATTTGCTACAGCTCTCACCCCAAACCCAGCCAAAATGATTCCAAACAAATTCTGGAGCTGCAGAACCAACAGAATGACATAGTGAAGCAAATCTCCAGCCCAAGACAGCCTAGAAGATCTACAGGAAGCATCTATCACACTCTGCTGGGAGCACAGCACAGTCCAGTGTGGGCCATGCCAGCAAGATGGGATCGGAGCAGTGCTGGGGAGAATGAATCTCTGGCACCTGTGGTGGTTTCCAGACTTCACGACCCCAAAATGCTGAGGACAAATTGGAAGGTCAGTGGAAAAAAACCTGTGGGACCTGTGTGAGAGAGGAGAGTGGTCCAGCCCCAGGCCCAAGATGGTGGGAAGGGGGTGAAAGAGCGTGTGGCAGCAGCAACAGTGGGAGGGGCAGAAACTATTTCCGTAGTTCTAGGTCCACAGATTAGGGAGGGATCGAGCGGCTGACAGTATACCCCCACATGCACTAGAAGCAAAGAACTACCTTGACAAAGAGCTCAAAAGTCAAGTAAACAGCTGGGGAAAAGAACAAAAACAGGAAAGAGAATCAGACTATAGTATCTTACTTTGGTGACAAGAAAGATCAAAACATACAACCAGAAAGAGACAAGAAAGTCAAAGCTCCTACATTCAAAGCCTCCAAGAAAAATACGAATTGGTCTCAGGTCACGGAAGAGCTCAAAGAGGATTCTGAAAATCAAGTAAGAGAAGTAGAGCAAAAATTGGGAAGAGAAATGAGAGTAATACAAGAAAATCATAAAAAAAGTCAACTGCTTGCTAAATTTTAGGAGACACACAAAAAAAGTTGAAGAAAATAACACTTTAAAAACTACATTAACCCAAAGGGCAAAAGAGATCCAAAAAAAATCAATAAGGAGAAGAATGTCCTAAAAAGCAGAATTGGCCAGATGGAAAAGGATGTCCAAAAGCTCACTGAAGAAAATAATTCCTTAAAAATTAGAATGGAGCAGATGGAAGCTAATTACTTTATGAAAAATCAAGAAATTACAAAACAAAACCAAAAGAATAAAAAAATAGTAGACAATGTGAAATATCTCATTAGAAAAACAACTAACTCAGGAAATAGATCCAGAAGGAACATTTTAAAAATTATTGGATTGTCTGAAAGCTATGATCAAAAACTAGACTAGACATCATCCTTCAAGAAATTATCAAGGAAAATTGCCCTGATATTCTAGAATCAGATGGTAAAATAGGTTTTGAAAGAATATACCATTCACCTCCTGAAAGAGATCACAAAAGGAAAACTCCTAGGAATTATTATAGTCAATTTTCAGAGTTCCCAGGGCAAGGAGAAAATATTGCAAGCAGTCAGAAAGAAACAATTTGAGTACTGTGGAAATCCAATCAAGATAACACAAGATCTAGCAGCTTCTACATTAAGGGACTACAGGGCTTAGAATATGATATTCCAGAAGTCAAAGGAACTAGGATTAAAACCAAGAATCACCTACCCAGCAAAACTGAGTATAATACTTCAGAGGAAAAAAATGGTCATCCAATAAAAGAGACTTTCAAGCATTCTTGATGAAAAGACTAGAGCTGAATAGAAAATCTGACTTTCAAATACAAGAATCAATAGAAGCATGAAAAGGTACACAGGAAAAAGAAGTCATAAGGGACTTACTAAAGTTGAACTGTTTACATTCCTACATGGAAAGATAATGTTTATAACTCCTGAGACTTTTTTCAGTATTAGGGTACCTGGAGGGATTATATACAAATAGACAGATGGCACAGGGTGAGTTGAATAGGATGGGATGATATCTAAAAAAATAAAATTAAAGGTTAAAAGAGAAATATATTGGGAGGAGAAAGGAAAAAAATAGAATGGGGTAAATTATCGCATATAAAAGAGGCAAGAGAAAGCTTTTTCAGTGGAGGGAAAGAGTAAACCTTACTGTCACCACATTTGCCTTAAGGAAGGAATAACACACACCCTCAATTTGGTATGAAAATCTATCTTACACCATAGGAAAGTAGGGGGGAAGGGGATAACTGGGGGAGGAGAATGATAGAAGGGAGGGCAAATGGAAGGAGGGGGTAATTAGAAGTAAACACTTTTGCTGAGGGATAGGGTCAAAAGAGAGAGTAGAATAAATGGGGGACAGGATAGGATGGAAGGAAGTATAGTTCACAATACAACTGTTATGGAAGTGTTTTGTATAACCACACATGTATAACCTATGTTTGCTTGCCTTCTCAGTGGGGATGAGTAGGGAGGTAGGAAGGGAGAGATGCTGGAATTCAAAGTTTTAAAAACAAATGTTAACAATTGTTTTTATATGCAACAGGGAAATAAGATATACTGGCAATCTATCTTGCCCTCCAAGAAAACAGAGGGGATGGGGATAAGAAAAGGAGGGCAGATTGGTGGAAGTGGTAATTAGAATGCACACTGTTTTGGTGTGGGAGGAGGGTAGAGATGCAGAGAAAATTTGGAACTCAAAATCTTGTGGAAGTGAATGTTGAAATTAAAAATAAATAAATTTAAAATGAAAAAAATGAAAACAAAATTCAATCCAATAACATCTTTATAACTACTCAAATGATTATGCACTTAAACACTTTGTAAACACTTAAGTGATTATAATGATAACTGTCAACTCTTCTTTGATGGTATGATTATGGATTGATAAACTTACAATGACAGGACTCTAACATGGAGTCACTTAGTATTATGGTTTTAAGGCCCATAGCAGTACATAAGTAAAACAGACAACTTGTAGTTTCCCACAGTTAACTCTGCGTCAAGAATGCTTGAAGCTTTTTGACTGGATGAATTCTTCACCTGCAACAGGACCCTTGAGTCATTCTCCTTTTGCTGCCTTAGAAAGTTACGTTAGCTCCACCAATTTGTGGTACTAATAAAGCCATGTTGTCAAATGTTTTCAATAAGGATGAACATGGCATCAAGGTCAGCTACCGCACTAATGGTAAATTCTTCAATTTGAAAACTACCAGCCACAACCAAAGGGGAGGGTGTGGTACATGATTTTCTGTTTGCAGATGATTGTGCCCTCAATGCAGCCTCTGAAGCTGAGATGCAACAAAGTATGGATCAATTCTCTGCTGCTTAATTTTGGCCTAAGAATTAACATCAAGAAAACACAGATGCTCCATCAGCAATGGAGAAGTTTTGAATGCTGTGGATTAGTTCACTTACCTTGGTAGTGTACTTTCCAGGGATGTACACATTGATAATAAGGTTGACTCACATATTGCCAAACCTAGCTCAGTGTTTGGGAGACTCTGAAGGAAAGTATGGGGGAGAAGGGATATTAGACTGACTACCAAATTGAAGGTCTATAGAGCTGTTGTGCTAACCTCATTGTATGGCTATGAAACCTGAGCAGTATACCAGTGCCATGCCAGGAAGCTGAATCGCTTCCATTTGAATTGTCTTAGGAAGATTCCAAAGATCACCTGGCAAGATAAGGCACCAGAAAATCCTTAGTTGAACTAAACTGCCAAGCATTCAAACTGTGCTTCAGAGAGCGCAACACAGATGGGCAGGTCATGTTGTTCGAATGCAAAACCTACGCTTCTCAAAGAGACTATTTTATGGAGAACTCAGCAGGGCAAGCAGTCACATGGTGTTCAGAAGAAGTGATACAAGGACACTCTCAAGGTCTCTCTCAGGAACTCTGGAATTATGTGACATGGGAGACACTGGCACAGGATGGTATGCCCACATCAGAGAAGGTCCTGTGCTCTATGAACAAAGAAGAACTGAAATAGCTCCAAGGAAACACAGGATGCACAAATTTAGAGTAGCCATTGCAAATTTCACGTGAACTATTTATGCGTGATCTGTGGTAGAGCATTCCGAGCTCGTATTGGTCTGATCACAGTTGGACACACTGAAACTTGACTTTATGTCATTTTGGTCCTTCAAGAACGAAGGACAACAATCAACCAAGAAATTCCCCTATCCAAGACTCACTCAAGCCTGGTATTGATAAGGAACCCCAAAACTTTTCCACCATATTTTGGTCTGATTAGGAAAGCCCTCTCCTACATCTGGCACTGATTACCTGTTCTCAATCAACCTCATTCTTAAGGTATCTAATCTCGCCATATGAACCCCAACTTTGTGTGTTTCCTCCCTAACCTGTCCCTCCTCCTCATGCTGAGTTTCTTTCATCCATGAGAATGAACCCGACTGTTTAAACTGCCACATGTTGTGTGCATGTGCATATGCTTTGTCTGTTTGCTGTGTCATATATAACAATAAAACTTGTGACTGCATCATTTTTTTGAGTACAAATTTTCTAGAAATTCCCAAACCCAGGTACCTGTTTTAAACTGAGCTAGGAGGTCAAATAAAGGGGTGGATTAATTAGGTTATGAAGGGCTTTTGAACACCAGATAGTTTTTTATTTGATCCTGGAGGTGATAGGAAAACACGAGTTTACTGAAGAGAGGGTGATACGGTTGGATTTGCGCTTGAGGAAAATTACTTTGGTAGTTGAATAGGGGATGGATTAGAGTAGAGAGAACTCTACCAAGACAGTACAACAATTACTTCAGGCATGCAGTGGTTAGAGACTACACCAAAATGGCACCAACATTAAAGGGGGAGTTCAAGAGATCTTGCAGGCCTCAACAACAGATCAGAAATGGGAGGTGAGAGACAGTAAGGAGGCAAGGATGACATCTAGGTTGCAAGCCTGGGGAACTGTAAGGATGGTGGTGTCTTTGACAGCAGTAGTGAAGTTCAGAAGGGGGATTGCTTTAGAGGGGAAAGACAATAAATTCAGTTTTGGACATGCTGAGTTTAAGATGTTTACTAGACATCTAGTACAAGATGTGTGAAAAGCAGTTAGAGATGCAGGATGAGAGGTTAAGAGTAGACAGGTAGATTTAAGAATTATCAGCATAGAAATGCTGATTAAATTCATAGAAGCTGATGAGATCATCAAGTGAAATAGTACATACAGAGAAGAGAACCCATAGAATACCCTATGTTTAGGAGGCATGATATGACAATCCAGCAAAAGAGACAGAGGAGCCACGAGAGAGGTAGAAATCACTTGCCTAAGTGATCAAGCTATCTAAAAAACAAAGATACTTTCTTCATTTTACTTATTAAGTAACAAATATGAAATATGAAGCTCTATGGTAGGCATTACAAAGAAGCGTAAGACATGTTCTCTGCCCTCAAGAACTTAAACTAACCTAGATGGGGATATAAGACCTAACATTTGAAAAGTTTTTTAAAATGATATGACTAATTAAATTTAACAAAATAGCATTTATGTATCTGACTAATGAATGGTATAATAAGTTAAAAAGAGGAAAAGAGAACTAGAAACCATAACTACCAAAAACAATATGAGTTCCAACAAGACATTCTCCTTCAATAACACTACAGAACAGGTAATGAACCTGAACTGCATTTCAACAATATAATTTTAATGTATACATAAATTTGTAAATACCATTTAACCACCAATACTTTAAAAAAAATATTCTTTCCTATGTATAATATCAAACAATAGTGCCACATTTCATGAGTGAGCAAAAGGTAAAGGTTTATTAACTAAATTATAAATTGTATTGAATTATATTTTTACTTTCCTAATTGGCAAAATACATTAACACAGTTATAAAACTTTCTGGAAAGTGACTAAGTTCTACATGTTATGAAACACACACACACACACACACACACACACACACACACACACACACACACACTCCCTTTAATTTTACCTCCTCTTTTTCTTTTCCTTCTTCTGATAAAACGTCAGCTTCTACATCACTCTCCATGCAAGGTAAATTTGCAGAAGTAATCTCGATTTCCTCAGGCTCCTGCATGAACAAAGGTTTCTCCTCCTGCTGAATCCATTCCTGATACACTTTCACTACTTTTCTCATGGCAGCTGCTTCACAAATTGGTAATAAAAATGCCTAGTCAAAAACACAAAAACATTACTATGATGACAGATATTGCAACATTCTCCTTTGCTGAAGTAGCAGGTATGTATTTATTCTGATACAGAATGTGAGATATAAAAATTTCCCCAAAGAGTAAAACCAACTAAATTGTGGTCTGAATAACATTCTCTCTTGCCTCCATTTTCAAACAACTGTCAAGTAAACTTACGATATTAATTAACAAATGAAAGAATTATTAAGCACTTACCATATCTAGACACTGTGCAGATACAAAAGCAAGACAAGTATCAGCCCTCAAATATTTTACATTCTAATAATGGGAGACAACACACAGAAGGAGTAGTAGCCAAGAAAAGGGGCATGATCAGGAAAATCACAAGGACTGTGAGTGGAAAAATAGGTCAGGATAATTGACGGGCTTTTTCTAAAAGCAACAGTTGTGTTAATTGGATGAGAATTTCCAGAGCAAAGGATGCAAAGGGTGGAGAATACTTACGTGTCAAATCAAAAAATTGCTAGAATCAAAGAGCAGGGTTGGTTCGGAGATCAATTAGATGTAGGGAAACAGGCTAGGTGGCACAGTGCCGGGCCTGGAGTCAGGAAGACTCATTTTTCTGAGTTCAAATCTGACCTCGGACCTAGCTGTGTGACCTTGGGTAAGTTACTTCACCCTGTTTACCTCAGTTTCCTCATCTGCGAAATGAGCTGGAGAAGGAAATGACAAACTACTCCAGTATATTTGCAAAGAAAACTCCAAATGGGATTAGTAAAAGTCAGATATGACTGAAAAAAATGAACAAGAGATATAGTGAGGTCTCACTAACCAAACTGGAATGACAATGAACCAGAGTTCATGCAATATATTCAAAATTTCAACGTAAAATTTTATTTTTCCACTTGATGGAGGAAAGGGAGGAAGTGACCTCAAGAGAATGAAAATTACATTTAATGTAAACTTTTTTAAGCACATAAAGAAAAATTATCCAGTAAGGTCCTATTATGTGAATTCATCATGGAACTGAGGTGATCTCCTTCCCGCACCCAAAGTTTTCAAAAACTACTCCAGAAGAATGCATGATCTGATAAATCTCACTAAGGTGGAAAGGTTTCAAAGCAGGAGGAGTGATAATTGACTGTGAGTCTATGATCTAAGGAATGCTTACCTAAGTTTAGAGATGCTTATATGCAAATGGCTATGTGATGATTTGAGGCTACAGCAACTCATAAAAGACTAGAACATAGAAGTGTTACAATACGCACTCGTACGAAGAACACCGATCCTAATGAACATGGATCTTTGGTGGTGAAGTCCAAAAAAAACATAAAAGATCAAAATTTTCGGGAAAAAGTACAAATATTAAACTTGTACTATTTAGATGTGTGAATAAACCTGAAAAAGTAGTCCCTCTAGCAGCTGCCTTTTTTCGGTTAAAAAAATATCCCTCTATCTCCTGTTATTATTAAATACATCATATTCTCTTGGTTTAACTATCAATTCCCATTAACTGGAGATGCTCCTTTGTCTGTATCCTATGGCAGGACCACTCCAGGCACTGTGAGTATCTGACTTCTAAGCAGTCAGGCCAAACAGTTCTTCGCTCCTTGAAGGGGGACACCTCTCACTTAGTCAACTCTCATTCTCCCCCTCTGGGATGCTGAAGAGGAGGTGAGGGGCTGCAGGATACTGGACATGGGAAAGAATATTTCTGTTCCAATGTATTCTCCGCTAGATTGCCTCTTAAGACATCAGGAAAAATTTGGGAAGGGGCACCTTGAGAGAAGGCATCTCATCTTTTTCTGTAATACAGCCTGGCCAAAATATTACTTAAAGGATCAAGAATTGCAGATGCAATTAATGCTACAATATTACCAACACAAAGTAGGTAAGCATAAAATTCTATCATTCTGAGCCTACAAAAGTTTTTTAGCTGACTAGCAATGGTTGAGTATTGCAGAAGTCTCCTAGAGCCACCAACCAAAAGGAACTCCAGTATTACACGTTCAGACACAGACTCATGTCAGGAACTTGGACAGATCAGATGAAGAGAAAGCAGCACTCAAGACTTTGCCCTGAATCAAAGAATTTGGGGAACATCAAAAGCTTGCAAATCCCTAGAGATTTTGGTAAATATAACATTCAATATTCCAAGAAAACATCCAAGGGTCCAAAGAGAACAAAAACTCAGCTCAGATATTCCTGAAAGTACAGGGTCTGGTCCTAGCATAAAATTTGCAATGAGGAAGCAGGCTAGTAGAAAAAGCTAACAAAGTCCCACCATAGAGAATTACTGCACTGACAGATAAACTGAAGATACAAACTCAGAAGAAGAGGAAAACTCTGAAATATTTATAAGCAAAGCACATCTTATTCAACTGGAATTCCTGAAAAAGCTAAAGTTTGTTTTTTTTTTAAGCTAAAAATGATTGAAAAAAAAGCTAGAGGAGAAAGATGGGGGAAAATAAGATATGGAAAGATTGGTAAAGAGAATGAATAGTGTGGCACATGGGGTTAAAAACCTTAACCAAGAAAAAAAAACCAACTTCCTGAGAATCTGAAGAAATGAAATAAAAGCCAGTGACTCCATGTGATAATAAGAAATGTTAAAACAAAGTCAAAAGAATGAAAAAATGCCCCCAAAATGTAAATTATCTTATAGCAAAAACAACTGACTTCAAAAAGATTGAGGAGAAAACTTTTAAGAATGAAAGAAAAGAAATAAAAAGAGCCTAGACTTCATGATGAGGTTGACTTCAACCCAGCAACAATGACAGCCTTGACAAAATCTAAATCTGCCCAGTAACAAGGGGCTCTATCTGTTGACAAGAAAATATTTTTTGTGTATATGACTAACCCCTATGGTTTGTGCCCATATCGTTGAATGCTGCAAGTCCTTGTTTTGTGACCCTATCCCTGAATTGTTTTGTAAAGTACCCAACACATCTGCTTCCCCTTTCCTGACATCCTTCCCTGTGGTTAACTGCCCATTTAGTAGCATACCCTTGAACTTGTGTATTAATGTAACTCACTGTCTTTTCTCAAACTGCTAAGTACTCCCAAACTAGCCCACCATTTAATTCAGACAACTCAATTCTGAACGTGATCTACCATTTAGTTCCCTGACTGGGAAGTAGTCCAAGGGTTGGATCTTCTCCTAGTCAACAGGTAGGTTTTCTTTCCTCCTCCCCTCCCCTCCCCTTTGTCTGTGTCCCATGGCTGGACCACTCAATGTACCTAGATTACCTGGAGTGGCATTGTGGGTATCTAAACAGTCAAGCCAAACAGTTCTTCGCTCCTTGAAGGGGGACATCTCTCATTTAGTCAATTTCCCTCATTCTCCCCCTTTGGGATGCTGAAGAGGAGGTGAGTGGCTGCAAGATATTGGACATAGGACAGGATATTTCTGTTCCAACGTATTCTCTCCTTGATTGCCTCTTAAGACACTGGCAAAAATTTGGGAAGGGGCGCCTTGAGAGAAGGCATCTAATCTTTTTCTGTAATACAGGCTGGCCACAATATTACTTAGAGAATCAGGAAAAGTGGCCTGCCAATGGCTCCCTTAATTACAATACTATTTTGTAGTTAGATCTTTTTTTTACTGCAAGGAGGGAAAATGGACTGAGGTCCCCTATGTCCAAACTTTCATGGCTCTTTTTCCCATGACCTTGACCTCTGTGATTCTTGCAAAATGCTCCTCGTGCTCTCAATTTGGCCCCAAACCCCCCAAATTTGGGAAGCCACTGAATCCTGAACTCCACATTCTAGATGATCCAATCACATATAAGATTAAATCCTCACCCACTACTCCTAAACCTCTTGTCCCTTACCCAGACCCCAAAAAGGCTTTTCTGAGTCCCTTAGCCTCTCTCATACTCCCTTCCTGACCACCTGATGCTAAGTACCTCAAAAAACAGACATGGAACCCCCTTTTTAGCACTCCCATTCAAATCCCCTTCAATTTGTTCTGATGTTCCCTCTAAGATAAGTCCCTGATCCTGGGGAGGAGGTTGGGGGAAGAGAAGATGTGAGTTCATGTTTTTTTTTCAGTGTCTGACCCTGCCCAAATTAAAGAGAAATTGGGCATCTACTAAGGAGACCCCATCAAATTTATAGAAGGATTTATCCCCTTTTCCTTACAATTTTACCTAACCTGGGACAACATCAACCTTATTATTTCTACCTCATGTTACACTGAGGAAAAGAGAATGATTTGGGATTATGCCCAGAAATACAATGATGATCAAGCCAGATCCACTGGCCCATTATCCACCTAGGACAGTTATCGTCCCTCTTGGGACTATCTTGATGATGAGGATCGGGAAGGAAGGGACCATAAGATCACCTGCCTCCTAGAATTCATAAAAGGTAGCCCAAAGAAACAAATGAGCTATGACAAATTAAGAGCAATTACACAAGTATCAGAGGAGAGTCCTGCCCTCTTTAGGAATAGGTTGGGAGAAGCTCTAAGAAAGTATACTATTAGATTGGCTAACATGACAAACAAGATGATGATAAATGTTGGAGAAGATGTGGGAGAGTTGGAACACTAATTCACTGTTGGTGGAGCTGTGAGCTGATCCAACCATTCTGAAGAGCAATTTGGAACTATGCCCTAAGGGCTACAAAAATGTGCATACCTTTTGACCCAGCAATACCACTTCTAGGATTGTATCCCCAAGAGATCATAAAAATGGGAAAGGGTCCCACATGTACAAAAATATTTATATAGCAGCTCTCTTTGTGGTGGCCAAAAACTGGAAACCAAGGAGATGCCCATCAACTGGTGAATGGCTGAATAAATTGTGGTATATGAATATAATGGAATACTATTGTGCTATAAGAAATGATGAACAGGAAGACTTCAGGGAGGCCTGGAAAGACTTATATGATCTGATGCTGAGCAAAAGGAGCAGAACCAGGAGAACCTTGTACACAGCAACAACCACAGTGTGTGAGAATTTTTTCTGGTAGACTTAACACTTGATTGCAATGCAAGGACTTAAAAAATCCCCAATGGTCTCTTAAGGCAAAATACCTTCCATATGCAGAGAAAGAACTATGCAATTTGATCGCAGAATGCAGCAGATCATTTTCTTTCGTATTATGTTTTGGTTTGTTTTATGACTTCTCCCATTCCTTTTAATTCTTCTATGCAACATGACTAAGGTGAAAATGCATTTAATAGAAATGTATGTATAGAACCTATATAAAATCGTATGCTGTCTCAAGGAGCGGGGAGAGAAGTAGAGGGGAAGGAGGGGGAGGGAGGGGAAAAAAAATCTAAGTTATATGGAAGTGATTGTAGAACACTGAAAATTAATAATAATAATAAAAAAAGAAAGTATATTGACTTGGATCCTGAATCTCCCAAAGGAGCCACAGTTTTAAGTACGCATTTTATTTCTCAATCAGCTCTACACATCTGCCAAATGCTTCCATCCCACATTCCCTCTGATATCTGGAATTCAATAAATCTTTTGGGAGCTCCTCCCCTGGAAGGGTTACTCATGTGTCCTCTATTAAAAGTCTACCTCAAAGACCCCAATGTCTTCCCTCACTGACAATACCCTATCAAACTAGAGGCACAGCTTCTCACTGATAAATTTCTCCAACGTGGGTTGCTGGTTCCTTGTCAATCACCTTATATTACTCCCTATAAGTAAACCAAATGGGGAATACCAATTGGTCCAAGACCTATGGAATGTCAATGACACAGAAGTCCACATTCACCTTATTGTGCCTAATCCATATACTATTCTGACCCAGATTCCAGGTTTACTAGTTTACTATCCTAGACCTGGATGATGCTTTTTGTTGGCATTCTCCTTCACTGAGAGTCCCAGTTTATTTCTTCCTTTACATGGGCATCTCCTTGGGAGCTGATGCCACACCAGTGTCCTCCCACAAGACTTTAGGGATAACCTTTACTCATTTGGACAAGCTCTGCCTCATTCAATATGTTGACAACATCCTCATTTGTAGTCTCATTTGAGAAGCCACTTTTATAGCAGCCACACAGACTCTTAATTTCCTGGGTCAGATTTCTATTAAGGACCTCATCCAATTCGAAAATTGTTGCTAAGTATCTGAAAAGCCACAGTGTAAAAGAAGTAGTTTGTCTTATTTTATTTGGCTCTGGAGGGAAGAAGTAGGAGACGATAATGAAAGTTGTAAAGTGGCGACATTTAAAATTGATGTGAAGAAAACTGTCCAACAATTAGAGCTGTCTAAAATTGGAATGACCTGTCCTGGTTTCCCCTCTGCCTTGGTCCTAGGAGGGCTTTAAGAAAACGGCAAGTGTTCACTTTTGGAGGATATTCCAATGGACATTCTTTAATAGAGTTTGGACTAGATGGCTGTTCAAGTTCCTTCCTACTTTGAAACTCTGTGATTCTATGATCTCAGGGAACAAAATTCTACCGAAGAATCAGTACAGAAAGTATGAGGACTTCAGGAAATTGTGAAGACACAATAAGAATCAACTCTTAGGATTAAAGGAAGAAGTTACATGGAGAGTTCAATGAAAAGACAGATAGAACTTACCAAACAACTTTAATTTTAAAAGACATACAAAAGATTGAAGCAAGAGCATGTGACAGAGAATGAATGTTCCTATAAGAGCTCTGTCAGGAGCAATAATGCTCAGAATGAGTCAAGGTTCTCAAAGAAAGGAAAGAAGAACAGAAAAAAGGTTTCAAAGTTATGATGTGGTAAAGAAGATGATCAGAGAAAGATAAGCCCACTGTTCAGCACTTAAAGAGTAATTATCATGGATGATAGAGAAAATGTAAAGTTTCTCAATCTCTTGTTTTGTTTCTGTATTTTCTGCCAAGGAGAATGCTTTTAAATAAAAGGAATGGAACAAAAATGGCTAAGAGGGAGTTCATAACCAAGCCAAGCAGGAAACAATACCAGAACAACTATCTGCCCCTATGAGGTCATGTCACTAGGCACAATTAAATTATCCATCCAGAGCACTGAAAGAACTGGTGGATCTTCTTGCAAAGAACAGCAGATGACAAAAAAAAAAAAAACTCAATAGCAAGACCATTATCTGAAACTATTAACACTTAATCAACCAGAATTTTTTTGTAACCTGTAACCTCAATTACCTTATACCATCAGATAATATGGCATTATTTTAACTTGTTGAGCAAATGGTAGATTTTGGTAGATTCTAGAAACTAAAACATGAATATTTTTAAAAGAAATTTTTAATGAAGCAGAAAAGAAAGGTTTTTTTTAAATTTAGAAAATATATAAATGAAAAATTATAACAAAATATACCTAGGAGAAATAAATATTGTAAGTATGTATTTGAAGCATATATGTGACCTTTTATTTCATGAAGTATACTTTTAAAAAACTGAAAAAAAAATTAAAAACCAAAGCAACTGAAATAATCCATAAACCGACTTCAATAGCTAAAAATCAGTGAATACTTTAAATACCAGTCAAAGAATATGCTCTCACAATTAGAAAGAACAAGACACATTTACCTGTCGAAAGATCTCTGTGACAAAATTAACATGGCTTCTTTTAGAAGAAAAGACTTTTCGTACTATCTCAATGTCTGTGAGATGCTCTTCATCAATACTACAGAGACTAGATGAACTTGGTTCTCTTTCTGTAAGGGTACTTGTATTAGAATGGGACTGTTCTGGCTCTGTAGTTTTTTCTGCTCTATCAGAACTGTCATTTTTGTTTTCTTCTTTAGAAGCCAAACCGGCGGCTGCCCTCTAAAATAAAAAAATTGGGAAAAAAAAAAAAGCAGATTTGTTAATTTAATTCAAGAGACATTTTAATAAAAATTAATTGTGGGTAAGTCTCCTTTACCTGGTACTGAGAATACAAGAGTTCTTCCCCTCAAGAAACTAACATTCTTCCAGAGGAAACAATGTAAGTTTACTTACCTCAGTACAGCATAATTTGAAGGAGGGAGAATGAACAAACTGGAGGGATCAGGAAAAACTTCATGAAAGAAGTACCTGATTCACCACTGGTGGAGTAGTGAACTTGTCTGATAATTCTGGAGAACAATTTGGAACTATGTTCAAAGGGCTATAAAATTGTGCATATCCTTTGACCTAGTAATACCACTACTAGGTTTGTATCCCAAAGAGATCAAAGAAAAGGGAAAAGGACTTGTATGTACAAAAATATTTGTAGTATCTTTTTCTGTGATGGTAAAGCATTGGAAATTGAGGGGATGTCCATCAACTAGGGAATGGCTAAACAAGTTGTAATATATGATTGTGATAGAATACTATTATGCTATAAGAAATGATGAGCAGATCAATCATGACCCCAGAAGATTGATGATGAAACTTTCTTCCATAGCATTGATGGGTGAGAGGTGAAGAACGACACACAACACTTTTGGAAATGGCTAGTATGAGTGCTTTTCTTAACTATGCTCATTAGCTGAAAAGAAGTGTTTTCAAAAAGAATTGGAATGGGGGATGATAACGATATGAAAGAAATTAATGGGGGGGGGGGGCGGAGCCAAGATGGCGGAGTAGAAACACACAAATATGCTAGCTCCGAACCCACAGCCCATGAAATATCTCTAGAAAAGAGCTGCCAATAAATTCGGGAGCAGGAGAAGCAACATAACAGTGGAGCGGACAAGATTTCTGTTCCAGAGAGCCTGAAAACCTCTCACAAAAGGTTCTTCGCGCCGCAGACTGGGAGCCGAGCACAGCCCTGCCATGGCCACCGGGTGCCAAGAGGAGCAGATCCGAGCAGGGAGCAGATCCGAGCAGGCTTCAGGGACAGAATCTCCAGCAGCCGTGTGGGTCCCTCTACCCACAGGTGACAAGGGTCAGTGAGAGTGTCTCTTCGGCAGGTCAAGAGGGGAGTGGGGAGCCTCCATGACTCAGGGCCCCTCGGGAGGCACCAGTGGAGGTGGGAGCAGACCGGGGCTCCCCAAGCAGGCAGGAGCCCAGATCCATTGTTGAAGGTCTCTGCATAAACCCCCTGAGGGAACTGAGCCCGTGAGGCAGCCCTGCCCCGACCCAGGCAGCTGAACTTGATCTCACACTGAATAGCAGCCCTGCCCGCTCCCAAAGCCCTGAGGCTGGGAAGCAGCATTTGAGTCTCAGACCTCAAGCGCTGGCTGGGAGGATCCAGAGGCGAGGTGGGTGTGAGGAGAATATTCAGAGGTCAAGTCACTGGCTGGGAAAATGCCCAGAAAAGGGAAAAAAAACAAGACTATAGAGGGTTACTTTCTTGGTGAGCAGGTTTCTCCTCCCCTCCTTTCTGATGAGGAAGAGCGGTGCTCACCATCAGGGAAAGACACAGAAGTCAGGACTTCTGTATCCCAGCCCACTCAATGGGATCAGACCTGGAAAAAGCTCAAAAAGAGCTCAGAAAATTTTGAAAATTATGTTAAGAGAGGTAGAGGAAAAACTGGGAAGAGCAATAAAAGACTTGCAAGCAAAGTATGAACAGCAGATCAGCACCCTGCTAAAGGAGACCCCAAAAAATGATGAAGAAAATAACACCCTGAAAAATAGGCTAACTCAAATGGCAAAGGAGGTTCAAGAAGCCAATGAGGAGAAGAATGCTTTCAAAAACAGAATTAGCCAAATGGAAGATTCAAAAGCTCACTGAAGAAAATAGTTCTTTCAAAATTACAATGGAACAGATGGAGGCTAATGACTTGATGAGAAACCAAGAAATCACAAAACAAAACCAAAAGAATGAAAAAATGGAAGACAATGTGAAATATCTCATTGGAAAAACAACTGACCTGGAAAATAGAGCAGGAGAGACAATTTAAAAATTATGGGCCTACCTGAAAGCCATGATCAAAAAAAGAGCCTAGACATCATCTTTCATGAAATTATCAAGGAAAACTGCCCTGAGATTCTAGAACCAGAGGGCAAAATAAATATTGAAAGAATCCATCGATCACTACCTGAAAAAGATCCAAAAAGAGAAACTCCTAGGAATATTGTAGCCAAATTCCAGAATTCCCAGGTCAAGGAGAAAATATTGCAAGCAGCTAGAAAGAAACAATTCAAGTATTGTGGAAATACAATCAGGATAACACAAGATCTAGCAGCTTCTACATTAAGGGATTGAAGGGCGTGGAATAGGATATTCCAGAAGTCAAAGGAACTAGGACTAAAACCAAGAATCACCTACCCAGCAAAACTGAGTATAATACTTCAGGGGAAAAATTGGTCTTTCAATGAAATAGAGGACTTTCAAGCATTCTTGATGAAAAGACCAGAGCTGAAAAGAAAATTTGACTTTCAAACACAAGAATGAAGAGAAGCATGAAAAGGTGAACAGCAAAGAGAAGTCATGAGGGACTTATAAAAGCTGAACTGTTTACATCCCTACATGGAAAGACAATATCTGTAACTCTTGAAACTATTCAGTATCTGGGTATTGGGTGGGATTACACACACACACACACACACACACACACACACACACACACACACACACACACACACACACACACACACACATAGAGACAGAGTGTGCAGAGTGAATTGAATAGGATGGGATCATATCTTAAAAAAAAAATGAAATCAAGCAGTGAGAAAGAAATATATGGGAGGAAAAAGGGAGAAATGGAATGGGGCAAATTATTTCTCATAAAAGAGGCAAGCAAAAGACTTATTAGTGGAGGGATAAAGAGGGGAGGTGAGAGAAAAACATGAAGTTTACTCTCATCACATTCCACTAAAGGAAGGAATAAAATGCACACTCATTTTGGTATGAAAACCTACCTTACAATACAGGAAAGTGGGGGATAGGGGGATAAACAGGGTGGGGGGGAAGATGGAAGGGAGGGCATGGGGAGGAGGGTGCAATTTGAGGTCGACACTCACAGGGAGGGACAGAATCAAAAGAGAGAATAGAAGTAATTGGAGGCAGGATAGGATGGAGGGAAATATAGTTTGTCTTATACAACACAACTATTATGGAAGTCATTTGCAAAACTACACAGATTTGGCCTATATTGAATTGCATGCCTTCCAAAGGGAGGGGGTGGGGAGGGAGGGAGGAAAAGAAGTTGGAACTCAAAAGTTTTAGGAATAACTGTCGAGTACTGTTCTTGCCACTAGGAAATAAGAAATATAGGTAAAGGGGTATAGAAAGTTATTTGGCCCAACAGGACAGAGGAGAGGATGGAGACAAGGGCAGAGAGGAATGATGAAGGAGAGAGCGGAGTGGTGATGGGGGCAATTGGAATGCTTGGTGTTTTGGGGTGGGGGGAGGGGACAAGGGGGGAGAAAATTTGGAGCCCAAAAATTCTGTGAAAATGAATGTTAAAAGTTAAATAAATTAATTAATTAAAATAATAAAAAAAGAAAAGAAAGAAAATTAATGATAGGAGTTATTGATGAAGTATTTTTTTGATAAAGTAGAAATTCTCAGAGAAGCACAAGGAAGCAGGACTGCTTTGGTACTAACATGAAGAATATATTTTCTATGTAATAAACAAGCTGTTTCCATGTACAATGTACTTTTCTTTCCTGTTCTTCTTCGTATATGGAAATCTTCATTTCTTGATATTTGCCAAGTTCAGAATAACAAAAAAAAAATTATATTAATAATGGTGCTGAATTTGTGAAAGAGGAGAGTTGTTTTAAAAAAAATTCATGCAACTAAATGAAGTCTAAATGAAGTGTTTCTTGTATATAAATTTCCTCTTCATTTGTCTGCTTCCTTCCTGGATACCCAGCTTCCAACAATTTTGAATCATTCTGACATTATGAACATGGAATTGAAAAACTGAAAGTCATGAATATTATGTTCATCTCATTAAAATTTTCCTCTGCTTTTGGCATTACTCTCAACAGACATTCCTTGAGAATGTCGAAACAGCACCCAATATCACAGGGTATCAGCTAATTGAGCCAAATTTCTAAAAAATATCTATCTGTAACAATTTTTTTCGGATGCTTAGTTTTATTCATATGTATTATATTATCCTACATTTTATATCATTTTAAAAAGCTGTAAAATTAAATTACACATTATCTTGCAAATAAATACTACTTTTTCACCCTTAAAAAAAAAAAAGAAATGATGAGCAGGCAGATTTCAGAAAAACCTGGAAAGACTTCTATGAACTGATGCTGAATGAGGGGAGCAGAACCAGAAGAACATTGTATACAGTTACAGCCACATTGTATGATGACTAACTTTGATAGACTTGGCTCTTCTCAGCAATGCAAGGTTCTAACACAACTCCAAAAGGCTCATGATGAAAAATGCTATCCACATCCAGAGAAAGCATACTATTTGCTCTCTCTTTTTTGTTGTTTTTTCTTTCTCATGGTTCTTTCCATTGGTTATAATTCTTCTTTACAAACATGACTAATGTGAAAATAAGTTTAATATGAATGTATATGTAGAGCTTATATCAGATTGCATGCCATCTTGGAGAAGGAGGAGAAATTTAAAACTCAAAAGTTTGTGGAACTGAATGTTGTAAAATTAAATAAATAAATGCTAAAATATAACATAAATATAATATAAAGAATAACAGGTAGGGTTGTGGCTGTGGATTTGTGGAGAAAAAAGAAAAGAGTCTAAGTGGGATAATTAATTTACTTCATCCCAAAACTGTTCCTTCTTTGTCTTGTCTGGCCAATTACCTACTTTAAAAAAAAAAGGTGGGCAGTCCCGCCGCAGCCACGACACCGAGGGGAAGAGATCCGAGAGGGTTACGGGACGGGATCTCCAGCGGCCACGCGGGTCTCCCCACCCACAGAGGGACCTGCAAACCTCTCGCAAAAGGTCCATCGCGCTGCAGACGCAGAGCCCAGCCCGGACCTGCGGCGGCCGCGGCCGCGGCTCCGAGAGGCACAGATCTGAGAAGGCTCCAGAGATGGGATCTTCAGCGGCGGCACAAGCCCCCCCACCAACAGGTGACTGACGGGGGTAGGTGAGAGAGTCTCTGGCGGGTTGAGAGGGGAGTGGGGTGCCCCCATGGCTTGGGCCCCCCTGGGAGATAGAAGTTGAGAGGCGGCTGCAGACAGGGGCTCCCCAAACGGGCGGGAGCCTGGATCCATTGTGGAAGGTCTGTGCATAAACCCCCTGAGGGAACGGTGCCTGAGAGGCGGCCCTGCCCCTGACCTCAGCACCTGAACTTAATTTAACACTGAATAGCAGCCCTGCCCCCGCCAAAAACTCTAAGGCGGGAAGCAGCATTTGAATCTCAGTCCCCAAACGCTGGCTGGGAGGACCAGCAGGCGAGGTGGGTGTGAGGAGAACATTCAGAGGTCAGGCCACTGGTTGGAAAAAATGCCAAGAAAAGGGAAAAGAAATAAAACTATTGAAGGGTATTTTAGCGGAGAAAAGACACTTCCTCCCTTCCTTTCTGATGGGGAGGAACAATGCTTGCCATCAGGCAAAGACACAGAAATCAAGGATTCTGTGTCCCAGCCCACCCAATGGGCTCAGGCCATGGAAGAGCTCAAGAGGAATTTTGAAAATCAAGTTAGAGAGGTGGAGGAAAGACTGGGAAGGGAAATCAGAGGGATGAGGGAGAAGCATGAAAAGCAGATCAGCTCCCTGCTAAAGGAGAACCAAAAAAATCTTGAAGAAATTAGCACCTTGAGAACTAGCCTAACTCAGCTGGCAAGGGAGGTGCAAGGGGCCAATGAGGAGAAGAATGCTTTCAAAAGCAGAATTAACCAAATGGAAAAGGAGATTCAAAAGCTCACTGAAGAAAATAGATCTTTCAAATCTGGAATGGTACAGATGGACGCTAAGGACTTTATGAGAAAGACAGATATCTCAGAACATACCGCGCAGATTCGAAAAATGGAAGATAATGTGAAATATCTTATTGGAAAAACAACTGACCTGGAAAATAGAATCAGGAGAGACAATGTAAAAATTCTGGGACTACCTGAAAACCATGATCAAAAGAAGAGCCTAGATATCATCTTCCATGAAATTATCAAGGAAAACTGCCCTGAGATTCTAGAACCAGAAGGCAAAATAAATATTCAAGGAATCCGCAGAACACCGCATGAAAGAGATCCAAAAAGAGAAACTCCTAGGAGCATTGTGGCCAAAATCCAGAATTCCCAGGTGAAAGAGAAAATATTGCAAGCAGCTAGAAAGAAACAATTCAAGTATTGTGGAAATACAATCAGGATAGCACAAGATCTGGCACCCTCTACATTGAGGGATAGAAGGGAATGGAATAGGATATTCCAGAAGTCAAAGGAACTACAACTGAAGCCAAGAATCACCTACCCAGCAAAACTGAGTATAATACTTCAGGAGAAAAAATGGTCTTTCAATGAAATAGAGGACTTTCAAATTTTCCTGATGAAAAGACCAGAGCTGGAAAGAAAATTTGACTTTCTAACACAAGAATGAAGAAGAACCATGAAAAGGTGAACAGCAAAGAGAAGTCATAAGGGACTTACTAAAGTTGAACTGTTTACATTCCTACATGGAAAGACAATATTTGTAACTCTTGAAACATTTCAGTATCTGGGTACTGGGTGGGAGTACACACACCCACACATGCACACACGCACACATACATAGAGACAGAGTGTACAGAGTGAATTGAAGAGGATGGGATCATATCTTAAAAAAAAAAAAAATGAAATCAAGCAGTGAGAGAGAAATATTGGGAGGAGAAAGGGAGAAGTTATATGGGGCAAATTATCTCTCATAAAAGAGGCAAGCAAAAGACCTATTAGTGGTGAGATAAAGAGGGGAGGCAAGAGAAAAACATGAGGTCTACTCTCATCACATTCCACTAAAGGAAAGAATATAATGCACATTCATTTTGATAGGAAAACCTATCTCATAATACAGGAGAGTGGGGGACAGGGGCACAAGCAGGGTGGGGGGGAGGATGGAGGGGAGGGCATGGGGAGGAAAATGCAATACGAGGTCGACACTCATGGGGAGGGAAAGGACCATAAGAAAATAGAAGTAAAGGGGGACAGGATAGGATGGAGGGAAATATAGTTAGTCCTATACAACTCAACTAGTATGGAAATCATTTGCAAAACTAAACAGATATGGCCTATATTGAATTGCCTGTCTTCCAAGGGGAAGGGGTGGAGAGGGAGGGAGCTAAAGAAGTTGGAACTCAAAGTGTTAGGACCAAATGTAATGTTCTTACCACTGGGTAACAAGAAATACAGGTTAAGGGGTCAAGAAAGCTATCTGGCCCTACAGGACAAAAGAGAAGATGGAGACAAGGGCAGGGAGGGAGGACAGAGGAGAGAGCAGATAGGTCACAGGGGCAATCAGAAAGCTTGGGTTTGGGGGGGGGGGGAGGGAATAAAAGGGGAGAAAATTTGTAACCCAAAATTGTGTGAAAATAAATGTTAAAAGTTAAATAAAAAAATTAAAAAAAAAGTGAAAGAAGACGGTTTCAGAAAAATCTGGGAAGACTTATATGAACTCATGAAAAGTGAAGTGAGTAGAACCAGGAGAACATTGTACACACTAACAGTAATACTGTAATAATCATCAGTTGTGAAAGATTTAGTTACTCTAATCAACACAATGATCCATGACAATTTCAAAGAACTCATGATGAAAAAGGCTGTCAAAAACTTCAAGAGAGATCAAGATGATTGGGGACTGAGGAAAAGATCATTTGATTTAGTCTTTGTAAACTTGGAAAGAACAGTTTCAGTGGAATCATAGGTAGGCTAAGAAGCCAGACTGTAAGGAGTTCAGAGGTGAGCTGGTGTAAATGTAGTGACAACAAGTATAGATGGACTATTTATTTTCTAGGAGTCTGGGTAAGAAAGTGAGGTAGTTAGGGAAGAAACGGATTTCAATGTATACTTCTGTGAGGAAGGAACCAGAGGGAAAAACTGAAGATAAATAAGAAGGAAAGTGTGTTAGCAATTTGGAGACAGGTTTGAATTAGTGAAATAGGTTAGAATTTGAATGTGAGGAGAAATTTGAGAAAATCTGCAGAATGGTCTTCAGGCTTAAAGACAGATAAATTTGGTTTCAGTATCTGGGTTAAAAGAAGAGTTGGACTATTGACAATTAAAGAGAATATAAAAGGATTAAGGAAGATAAGGAAAGATTAGGGAGAATAACCTGAACAAACAGACTCATAAAGGAGGAGAAAGTAGTCAGCAGGACAAAGTAGAACAATAAAACAGTGAAGGAAATTGATAAAGGGAACAGGAAGATGGGGTAAATTGGTGAAAGGTGGGACAATGATGCAAGGATGAAAGAATAATAGGTAGTGTTGTGGCTGTGGATTTGTGGAGAACACAGAAAAGAGTCTGAGTGGGAAAATTATTTTTCTTCATCCTAAAATTGTTCCTTCTTTGTCTTGTCTGGCCAATTACCTTCTTATCCTTCTTCATCAGGTTCTACTTTCTAATTTTCCTTTTCCCTCCTTAATGCTTTCACATATTCTTTGTTAGTGAGTCTGATTCTCAAACGAAAAAACTAGATGAAGAATATCAGGGATGATGCTGGAGAAGAAAGTGAAAAGATTCTTGGACAACAAAGTGAAGACCACAGGCCAAGGTTGTATTTTCCTCACAACTGCTGAGTGAAGGCAAGAAATGAAAAAACAAATCAATTAATCAGTGAAATGAACAGCAGGGTAAGAAGGTAGCATCTAAGAATGAAATCTGAACTTCTGGCTGACAGCATACAACAAAGAATTGACAAGATGCCTGATGGGAGATGGAATATACTTAAGGACATGAAAACCTAATCAAAATGGCTTTTAATCTAAAAAAGAAAGGAGACAAAGACTCCGCGCGCACACACACACATTTTTATTTATTCCAAGTTAGATGCCATAGAGACCAGCTACAAAGAAGGAAAGAGAATAGTAGCTGACACCTATAAATTTACAAGACACAAAATCTAAGAAAGAAGATAATACTAAAACCCATGGCCAAAAATATGACCAATGTTTAGGCAATAAAAAAGATAAATCTGAGGTACTAACATAAAGGGAATAAATATGACCTAGCATATCACTGAAATTTGAAGAAATGAAACTAAAGATTATGGATCTAGGTGAGTGTACCTCATTCAAAATAAAAAGAACAGGTAAAAGGAGGGAGAGAGTAGCACTGCATAATCAGAACTTACACTCATGTGAGGTAATTCAGGAACCAAATGGGAGAATATGGTGGAGAATATCTGGGTGAAGGTCAAAGGAAGAATGAATAGAGATGATTTTGTCTTTGAAGTTTACTACAGACTACATGGACAGAAAGAAGTAACAGATAAACTGAAACATTAGCAGATGATGACATAAGTACAATATATTACAGGGCTTCAATTTTTCGAATATCTGCTGGAGCTCTTGATCTGTCAAAAGCCAGCTTCTTACCTTGCCTTAGTAATAACTTCTTCCTTCAAAAGGTAGAGGAAACAAGGGAAAATTTAACTCAAGATAACCTTTTCACAAGGAGAAACTGGTTATTTTGGTGGAAAGGACACGAACATTGGGGGTTCAGTGACTATTCCATCCTATAGATTATGATGGAAAAAAAAATGCATTCCAGGCATACTCTTTCAAACATCTTAGATTTTGGGAAAGCAGATAGCAAAGGTCATAAAAAAGGTACTCTGCAAAGAATGACCTTTACATTGAAAAGTAAGAACCACCAGAACTAATATGGAGTTGATACCATATGGAGATACGGAAACAGCAACAGGGGGTCCTTAAGGGCAAAATCCATGCCGTGTGGGACAAATGTGCTATATCTTTAGGTCTTGAAAGAACTAGCATTTGTAACTACTCTACTACTGTCAGTGATATCTGAAAGATCACAGAAAAAGACAGACGTTCTGATTTTTAAAGAACTAAAGAGATCAGCCTGCTTATATGAGCTGGAGAGTCTGACTGATTCCTGAGAAAGCTCGAGAATGGCTCATTAAAGAGATGGTTGACAAAAAGGGAAGCAGTGAGTACAAAGAGTCAGAATGGCTTTATCAAAAACAGTTCACACACAGAAACAAAGCATGCTACATAGCATTTTCCTGACACCAACAGACTAAGGCTGCTGATACATTTTTTGGAAATGGTGAAAAGTGGGAATTTTTTTAAAATTAACTTTGCATATTTGTTGGTTGGAATCATGGGTATGAAGGAAAACAGTTACTCATTTACTGACATAACAGCATGGAAAGAGAAAAAGGGAATAAAGAACACTGAAATGTGCAAACAGGCACAAGTTTAGTTCCTGATCTACTTGTAGTTAGGTAACTTTTAACTTGTAATGTCTGAATAGGGAAAATTCTTTAACCACTCTAATCAGTTTCTTCATCCATAAAATGAAAAGGTAGGACAAAAAGACTCTAAGGCAGGGGTGGGGATGCTGTGGCCTAGGACAAATGGCACTCTGCCTTGAGAACAGACTAGGACCTTAGGAAAAGCTAGTTCAGCCTAGGAGACAGTGCCTTAAGGAAACATCATTCCTATCACAAATGTTTTGAAATATGATACAGATGTTACCTGAATATTCTTTGGCAAGATTTCACCTTCTATTCCAGGAATATGAGGTCCTGTATGAGGTTTTGGCTCAAGCCAGAAAGAAACCAGCCAACGAATGATTATAACCCGAGCCTTGAGGAAAGGCTCCTTTGTGCAATAGATTGCTTCATTGGTTTCAACGTCCTTCTTTATCATTATATAATGTGGCTTTGGTCTCATCTGTGGGATATCTATTCAAAAGAAATGAAGAAAAGATTAAACTAAAGTATGAAAGGACTTGGTAAAAATAAACCTAAACATTCATGTGTCTGCGATAGTATAATTGTAGAACTACTTCACACTGGATTTAGTAATTAGTTTCGGTGTAACTACAACTAGGTAGATGTCATCATGAAACCCCAAAGGGGGCACGCTATAACTCTTCAGTACATGTATAGAAATATATCTATTTGCAGTCTGATTTCTATTACAAATACAAAGAATTCTTAGGGCAATGTTAAACCCAACTGTCAACTCAAACTAAAAAAGGGCTAACAGTAACACAAATGACAGTGTAGCTAGACTTGTACTAAATAAACAAAATTTAGAGAACAGCAAGACATATTAGTGAGTCATCTCATCCAAAATATAATTCTTACTCCTTGCTTATCCAACTAAGCTATAACAAAGCTAATAATTCAAATGGTTTTAAACAATTCCAAATGGCTTCCCAAACTTGGGGACTGGAAGTTAGCAAGACAAACACAGGATTATATCACATACAATAGACACTTTTAACAATTGTTAATGTGTGAATAGTCCATTAGACATAGTCAAATGCAAAACTGCAGATCCAATTTAAATCACCTCAGAATTTTGAATAATTTTAGTTCATATCCTTTGGAATTAAAAAAAATTTGAAATAATTTTATTTTAACATAGATCCTGAGGCTAAAACATTAGAATAAAATTTTATTAAAGTCACAAATAAATAAAGAGGTTTCAGTCTCCTTACAGTCTCCTTATTTGTAAACTAACAGGGAAAGAGTACTAGTACCAGATGACCTCTGATCAATTTTTCCAAAGTTATGATCCTATGATCTTATTTTCAAACTGAATGAGCCCTTAGACACTTAAAAACTCTTCTTCATGACAATTTCATCACTGATGAAGTTAAGATAAGTTAGTCAAGCTATTTAAAATGTGCATTACAAATCAAAGTATGGTCTCTATCAATTATCTCTTTACATAAACATCTGTATTTCCATGAGTTTTCTGAAAGTAATACCTTTTATTTTTCTATTGTGAGATGTTGTGTTCTTAGATTTAGAAAACTCTAAAGAAAGCATACCAAGTGCAGGGTGATATAAGGTGTTCTCCTTGCAGATGTTTGGGAAAATATAAGGCAAGTAGTATTTTTTAAAGTGTGAAAACAAGAAGGAAAATCCCTTTTCCTGGTTTTCTTTGTTCTTCCATTCCAAACTCTTTACCTTTAAAATAAAAATGGCATCTAAATGAAATTTCAATACATATATATCAATATAATAGAAGCTAATGGTCTAACTCACTTTTCCTAAAAATTAAGACAGTTTAAAGGTTGAGTGGAAAAAAATTCAAAGGCAAACAGACATCTAAGTATCAATTTTAAAATTGCTTCTAACATGACTGTTAAACATAGAGCTGCAATTACTAATTTTCATCATCTCTTCACGTATAAGAAAAGACTGGTCATAGTTCTGATATCTGGGAGATCATTTCAAAAATAAAGATAATGATGAAGCAAATATTTTGAGATGAAATTTATCTTTGTACTTCTTATGGTAAAGGAAAATATACCAATTAAATGACAACTTTAAAAATGCTTAGCTCTGAACATCAAACATTCACTACTTAACCACCCCAGAGGTAAATTATTATTTTCTATTATATTAATAATCCATTGTTAATGAGGGTCCAGGCTTTCTTTTTTTTCATCCAGGGACCAGCCCCTGTAGATCTGTCAGTCAAGTCTCTGAAAGACAAGGTGATAGATGATATTGCCCAAATTCTCTGGGAACGTGGCTCCTCCATCTTTGGCTGGACAGGACCCCACCCAACTAAGAGACCTTACTTCTGTTTACAGTGTAAACAGAATCTAATCTAGTAAATTCCAGACCCAAAGAATTAAGCCCAAATCCCTGTTAACTTCACTGAAGTTTAGGATAACTCAGCTCATGAAGGAGAAAATCAACAACCAGAGTGGTCTTTGTACAGATTCCTACAGACCACTGATCTCCAGAGCAATCCACAGTCGCAGCAGGAGCAGCTCCTCATTTAAAAGTCCATCAATCAGGGTTGATTTCTCCTGTCAAGGGCATTTCCTCTCAAAAAAAGTTTAAAGCATTCAGTATCTCCATTAGGTATTTTTGGTTATAGAAATAAACCACTGACCATCAATTTATTAATTATTAACTAGTTTAGTTTCAAATTGATTAATTACCTAGAAACTCTCTCAGGCTTTTCATTCTGTCTCACCACTTTGACAGATAAAAATACATTTAAAATAAATTTAAATTGTTGAAGTATTCACAAAATTCTTTAAGACAAAGAGTATGGCTCATCTTTCTACCAATCTCAGTCAGTAGTGATACTACATACTTTATAGCATCACAGACTAGTGCTGAGGTTTGGGGGGGTGGGGGCAGATTCAGGAACCCCTCAAGGACTGAAGTATAGGAGAGGGTCTGGAACAAATTCATGGACTCAAGAATGCTTTAAGTCAAGGTGGCAAAGGTTTACTATAATGTCAATATATTGGGCAGAGCTTGCAACTTAACAGGAATGATGCTAAAGTTTATACAGAAGAAGTAGTGAATTTTATGTCAGATATGTTAATTAGATGATAACCTACAACCTTGGTCACAGCAGTCATTTACTACTGGAAATCAGGGGAAGGCATTTCTCAAGGGTGTACTGTTGGTCTATTATGTCTGCAGTATGACAGCTTTGAGAGTTGCCACAGCTTGACCTCTGGATAGAATATGATAACTTTGGAAATCAATACATGATAATTCTGTTGTTACAAGATAATTGTGTTTTTTGCAAGAAAATTTCTTCAGAGGTCTGCTTATTCTTGTGATGATAAAATGATAGTTTATTTTACTAGGAACTTGATTATGAATAATTGCGGGGAAAGGTAGTTTGTCTTACTGGGGTCCACTCATGAGTGTGTCCTTGGGCTGGAGAGAAAACTATCAGGGATAGTGTTTTGAGGCAAGGGAAAAATGTGATTATTAAAACTAGGGTCCAAGTACAAGCACCCAAGTACTCCATCACAAAGAAGTGTTTTCAGGCAGCAGGGAAGCAATTAGATAAAAGACTAAAGATAAGAGAGCTGAGGGATAATGTTGGTGACAGTCTGTGGAATATCAAGGATACATGTAGAGGGACATGTCTTGGCAAGGAGAAGAGCTACTTCTTCACAGCAATTGAGGGAAATGAAAAGGTAGGATTGAAGTAGACATGAATGAGGGAGAGCTAGAACCAGGGAAAATGAATTCATCTTTAGCATTTAAGGGTTGGTATCACAGGGATCTGGAGAGCAAAAGAAGGTGGGAGTATGCTAAACATGGGAGAATGAATTCAGCAATGAAGTCTGCTGATAAAGCCAGGTTATTAGAAGGCGGGAGGTTGATCCTTAGGTTTCAGCATAACCAATAAAGAGGTAATATGTCCCTAAAGTTTTACAAGTAAGCAGCTATTTAGACTAATTCTAGCCCTCCTCATTTCCCACCTAGACTTCTGCACGAGTCTCCAAATTTATCTCCTTGACTCAAATCTTTCCCCACTCCCATCCATCTTCCAGAACTGCCAGTTATTTTCTAGTAGTACAAGTTTAACAATGTCACCCACCCATTCCAATAAACTCTAACAGCTATTGATGGATTCATTAGCATTTCAATGGGAAGAAGTGGATGTAACCTGCCTTTTCTATTTTTCTAGTGCTCTTACATATTAACTCCATACATTTTAAAATCTAGCCACAGCCCTACTTCCAATAAGATGCACCATGTCCTGTCTCCAAACCTTTACACTGGCTGTCCCCAAGCTGGAATGCTTTCCCCTCTTTATCCTCATCCCTTAAAATTCCAAATTTCCTTCAGGATTCTATTCAAAAGTCACTTTCTACAAGAAGTTTTTTCCAGTTCCCCCCAGCTAATGCCTTCTCCCTAAGGTTACCTTACATTTACTCTGTATGTCTCTTGCATATACCTATTTATGAACATGCTGTGACCCTCAAGAGAATGTAAGTTCCTTGAAGGCAAGGGCTGAATTTGCTTTTTGCTTGTATCTCTAATGCTTTAGCACAGCAGCTGGCAACCTAGTATTTAATAAATGGCTTTTGATTCTTTTCTACCTGTTTCTTCCTATAATTTCATTTTCTTGTCTTATATAACCAGAATTCTAAAACTATGCCAAGCAACAGTGAATACAATATTTGCTTTATTCCTAATCTTAATGGAAAAGCTTGTGTTTGTTATAAATAATGTTAACTCTTAGTTTTAGATAAAATTTACTTTATTAAAAGAAATAAGCATGCTTTGTATTATTTTTAATATAAATGAAACACTATTTTGTTAAAGGCTTTTTCTGCATCTCCTGATAATTAAGTTATTTTACTTAAGCTTTCAGCTTTGCTGGCATATAACTGGATATTACAGTATCTAGTAATTCCATTCCCCCTCATTTATTTGTACTAAATTTAGCCCTTTTTTGTTTTATTTCTTCTTTCTTGTGTTTCTTTCCATTAGTTGCAATTATTCTTTACTCCATGACTGAAAACATGAAAAAATAAACTTACCCTTTTACTTGTTATTTTAGTGACTTGGTTTTTTCTCTCTTTTTAAACTCAAATTAATTAAGTATTTATCAGTTTTTTAAAGCTCTCAATTTTATATTATGCATCATTTCAAGAGGTGATTTGGGTTTTTTTTGCTTTGAATTGTATGGCTTCTTTGATTTTCAGAATTCTTATTTTTGTGTTTATATGGGATTGCTACTTTGTTGCTTTTGGGTTTTTTTTTAGTTGTATGTTCAATTAATTGACCTCTGTTTCTTCTTTTGATGACATATGTAGTCAGAAAAATATTTTTGTCTAAAATCTTATTTGGTTCCATACCATAAGCTCTAATACATTATCTCATAATTTTTAAACATTATTTTTGTTTCATAATTTGTTGCTCAATCCACTCATTCTTTAGAATTACTTTTCCTAGTTTCTACAAAAGCATAAATCCTTTCTTCAGATTTGAACTATTAGTCAAAATCCTTACTGCATTGTGGACTATAAAGATGTTATCTAATATTTCTGCACCTCAACACTGTAAGTTCACATGCAAAAGTATCATAAAAAGTTGAAAAACAACCTTACTCTTTATGATTCAAAAATTACCAAAGGCCTAATTTTTCTAATATTTTCCTTAGAGTATTAATTTCTTCTTTTTTCCAATTTTTCTGTTAGGTTTATCTAGGTCTGAAAGGGGACATATTGAAATTCCCCAAATATCATTGTTTTCTGTCAATTCCTACGGATTTGATTAGCTTCCACTTAGCACTTAGGGACTATACATTTGATGCATATTTTTATTCTTTGCTCTTAAAGACTTTAAAACTCTGACCAAAGCAGTGACTTCAAAAGACTTTTAATGAAATATTTCTTTAAACAAAGAGGTGATAGATTAGAGATGTAAAATAAGGCACATATTTTCAGACAAGGTGTTGTTTTGTCTAATTATATATATGTGCAGTAAAAGAGGACTTTTAACAGGGATGGTGGGAGGTGGATTAGTGGGTAGTAATAAACATGAATAAAAATCAGAACACTAATAAAATACTTTTTAATGCACAGAAAAAAGTATAGAAAGGGACACAAAAAAAAAGTCAGTTTGCTGCTATACTGTTAAATTTAATATATATTTAAATTACATATAGCAGCTCAGTTTCTTACAGAAATTTCATTCTTAATACATTTGTGGTTTTGATTAATAAGTTCATGGTAAAAAATGTATTTCAGAAACTGATCATTTCACTGTATATGATATCTTTATGTGTATTGCAGTTTCCTTACCTTTTGTTAACCATAGATTTTTACTGTTCCATTCTCTAGGCTCACAACTGTTACTATGCTTTTTGCATTCAAATAAGTCACAATAGATTCTACTCCAACACCTCACTTTAAGACTATATAACACCTTATAAGAAACACACTTTAAAAAACAAATGGCTGGGTTTTGCTTTTTCTGATCTATTCTGCCACTGCCCTTGTAGTAAAGTTCATCCCATTTACATTAACTGTTATAACTGTGAGTCTATTTTTCCCTCAGTTATCCCATTGTAATATTTCTTCTTTTTACCTTCTCCTTCTATTGAATTTCAGAGGAAAAAGAAAAGAGGGGAGGGAAACAGGAAGTGAAGTTAGAATTTGTTATTTGTTGATCCCAGTTCCCTTTCCTCACCCTCTTTACCCCACCCAGATCCATCTGCCCCTCATTAGACCTTACTAGGCCCTCTCTCTTTCCTCTTTTATAAAAACTCAGCTTTCCTTAAGTGAATTTTGTTTTGCTTATGACTATTCTCTCCTCAAATCTGTCCTCTCCGTTAATATTCTCTTCACTTTTCCTGCCTTAGCTAAGTCTTTTACTGTATTTCTATACTATATTCTTTTGTTCTTCCCTCTTCCTTTACATGCATGGTTCAAGTGAGGATCTGGTAAAACCCATTCCTCTTCCCATGAATGAATAATCCTTGTAGCACTCTCATACTAAAAATAGTACATTGTTTCTTCTTTCCTCTTTTGTCCTTAGGACACCTTCTCCACCCCCTCCCCCTTTCATTTTCTTTCTTCTTTTTTTAAAAAACCATGCCCAGTTTACTTGTCAATATATTACCCTCTGATTTCTACCCCATCTACTCTACTGAAACTGCTCATTCTACATTTACCAATGCTCTCTAATTTAATTTTTCTTTTTTATTATTATGAACTTAAAGAACTTAAACAATTATGAACATTTCTCCACATAAAAACAGAAAAAAATTAGAGAAAAAAAGAAAAATAGTGCTATATAAAACTGCAAGTATCTGATACTTCCAGCTTGTTATTTTCTGTTTAAAGTACATAAACAAAGACAACACCTTAGTTCCAAAGCTGTGACGTCTCTTCAGACTTTCTGCCTTCTTCCTTTGTCCTTCTTCTATGCACTTTATATAGTTTCATTAACATTTTTTCTTTTTTCAGCACCCAAATCACTAGCTTACCTTTTTTCCCTTCCTGCTCTCCCCACCTCCCTGCCCCAGCATCTCCAAATAAAACCTCCCTCGTAAGCAGTAAGCATAATCAAGCAGAACAAATCAACACATCTGCCATTGTCTTAAAATATATACTTCATACTAGTCTATCACATTTCTATCAAGAAGCAGGAATTAGGTTTCATCATTGGTTTTTTGCAGTCATGGGCTAGACACTGTATCGTTACTCTAAATTGCTTTCTTCTGCAATGTTAGTCATTGTATGAATTGTTCTCCTAGTTTTGCTCATTATACTCTGCATCAGTTCATATAAATCCTCCCAGGTCTCTTTGAATCTGTCTTGAATCTGCAGTAGTTTCTAAATTGGTTTCCTTGCTCAGCCAGTCTCTCTCTTCTTCAAATCATTCTCCATATACCAGCTAAATACACTCTTTAACATACAAGACCGACCAAGTTGCTCCCTTAAGCCTTTAGTGATGACCTACTCTCTCTAGGATAAAATATAAATTCTTCAGTCTGTCATTTAAAGATCATTTAGTCTGGTTCCAAGATACCTTTCCAATTTATTTCAGATTACTCCCATCAAAATGGGAGTACTGCCTTTTTCCTTGTACTTGGCATTTCATCTTCTGTCTATATTCATTTATATAAATCATATATCTCTCTCCCTCTCCAGCTTTTAAGAATCTTTATTCTTTGAGACTTGGCTCAGCTGCCACTTCCTCTATGAAGCTTTCTTTGCTTTCTCTCTCCCTTCTTCCTCTGGCTACTAAATGCTATCATTCCACAAATCATCTTGTAGAATTATTTTAAGAAAAAATGTATCCACACAATACAGTAAAAGGGTGAATAAAGGTTTAAAAAGATAATATACCTGAATAACCATATATTTCAAAAGTGCTTCTAGAAAATAGCTTGTGAGGTCTTCTTGTCCTTTATCTCCCGATTGCGGAGGGACAAGAGGAGTGATTTCTTCTATAGTCACTTGGGCTATCCAAAAATAAAAGAAGAGTTTAGTAGTCATCAAATAATTTTTCATAACCGAAGATAAAAGAAAAAAATCTTATCTGTAAGACAAGTGTTCAATGAACAGAAGCAGCTTCCAAATCATGTGTTATCCTAAAATTACAGCATGACTCAATTCTAAATAACTTAATGTAAAGATAGTAAGTCTACTTAGGATCTCACTGATTTTAATATATTTTTCCAAGAAAGAAAATCCTAAAAAAAAAAAAAGAAACAAGGAAAAAAAGAAAAGAAAATCCTAATATTAAATATTTGACTGGTTTGGGATGCTTTCCTTTATAATCACTAAGCAATATGACATAATGGAAAGAACTTGGATTTCAATTTAGAAGACTGAGCTCAGGTCTCAGCTTGTGACCAGTAGTAGAATATTTTAATAAATCATTTAATATCTACTATGTTTTTCTGGGTTTCCTCTACCTCACAGATTTATGGTAAGGAAGCAATATATACTTATATGTTATATACAAGTACATAAGCTATAATTATTGTTATCTTGAAGAAAATATTCTGGTGAATGGTTCTCAAACTTTTTGATTCTCAGGAATCCTTTACATTCTTAAAAGTTATTGAGGACCCCACAAAAAGTTTTTGTTGGCTTTTGGCTATATCTATGTTTACCATATTTGGAAATTAAAATGTCTTATTATTATGAAAACAGTTCAAACCTTGAAGACCCCCTGAAAGGGTCTCTGGCACCCAGGGTACGTGGACCGCACTTTGAGAACTACTATTCTAGGTAAATATAGAGTTATATAAAATCTTAGGGATTCTCTGCTTCACAGGCTACATATGGTCCTAAGTATGATTATCCAAGTAACCCTCCAAAAGAAACCAAGAAATTTTAACCACTGTGAGTTTCATTGGATTTGTTACTTCAATAAGGGAAGTTCTCAGAGACCTGTAAGCTTACATAAAATATACCATTTACATACATTATCCATTTCAACTAGGGTCCTTAAAACTTAACAATTCCTAAAAAGTCCAAAAGGCTCAAAGTACCAAAGGTTCTTAAGACATATGAGCCTCAATCAGTGTCATGTTTCTGCTAATTTTATAAGATAAGTGACCTTTACTAATTCTTTAAGAATTAGCAGAAAAAAAAAACTGCTAAAAGACAGAAACTTCAGGCATCATACGATAACATTTATATTATTATGTGTATAGTTTAAAGGGGGGGAGAGAGGGGGACTCATAAACAATACAGACAGGATATGGACTTACATGTCTATACACGTAAATAGTATATGCACATATAAAAAATGTATGTATAAGACAGGGAAAACAGCTTTCTTTGGCATATTGAATTTTATGCATATAACAATATCAATATGCATATAACAAATCAATTTTGTCATTTTGACTGTGGTTAATAAAAATTTGTTTCCTCCTATTCATATGTTTATACACGCAGTTTAGTTGAAGTGATAAAATATTACCTAAGCAGCCTATTTTGAATTTAAGGGAGAAAATGCATTTTACTGAGCATCACTACAAATCTACAGTCACAGTAACTACTTTCTTGTTTTTAACATTATTTACTTTGTGTGCTTTTTATAAGAAATTAATTAATTTTCATTTTAGTGGAACCTTATTTGTCCTGTTTAACTTTGTAAGGGAAAAGGTAGCCTTTTACTTCCTTCTGGGAGAAGTGTAGTATCCTCTGGAAAAAAGAGATACTTGTACGTGTGTATAAGATTGCTTTTCTATCTAGTCTGCAAACCCTAATTTTTAAAAAATGTGTTTGGATTCACTTCATTTCACTGGAAAATTTTTGTCTAGGAAACTTTTTGTGAATTTAAAATAATCAAGAAAGAGATTCTTAAAAGATGTGTATCACGCTTTTATTTATCCAATTTGCCTCCCTAGTCTAGGATTTAGGATCCCAGATTTAGAGCTGCAAGGGACTTTGGCAGTCATCTAATCCAAATTCCTCATCATATAGATTAGAACACTGAAGCCCAGAGAGATAAGTGATTTGTCCAAAGGTCACACAGGTGACAGAGCAAGACTATGAATCCAGGTATATTTGTTTCTAAGTTCAGAGCTCCTATTAAAACATCACAATTTGAGCATGAGTCAGTTAGAATTAGACATGGCAATCTAACTTCCTAAGAGGAAAAAAATGATAGTCGAACAAAATTCTCACAGTTAAAAAAAAAAATTGTGAAACCAGAGTCCTAAAAGATCAATAAAAATTAGTACCAATTCAACAAAGGGTAATGACAGGTGATTAATAAGAGACACTAAAACAGCATTTTGAACTAGCATCAACTTCAGTTAAATACTGTAAAGGAAGGAATCTACTCATGAGAAAAAAATAACAAAATCTGGACTAAATTAATTTTTTAAAAATTCAATCATGCTCATTCAAAATGAGACTATTACAAATGCTGACATGTGTTATACTTCCCATAACAAATCAAATTTAGGAAACTGAAATTAGCACCTCAGTTAAATACAACTACTGTTGAATAAAGAGGTTATATTTTCCTTATCATCAAATATGTCCAACAGAGATTTAAAATGTTCTAAAAGGATACCCAGAGGATTAAACTTTATCCCCATATAAGTAGTCTAATCCATTTCTAAAGAGTTGTATATGATATTTACCCAAGTATAAAGAACATTATTATTTACATGTCACCTGACTAGATTGGTACTTAAGTACCTCAAATTTCAGTCTTTTAAAATACAAGTTGTACATTAAATAGTGTCTTTGTGAAGCATAAAGATAAGAAAAAAAGGCAATTTCAGGTAATCTGTTATGCCAGATCCTTGTATGATCCTTGTAAAGAGTTATATGTAAATGTTAATAATTATGGAAAAATACAGTATTTTTAATTGAAAACATTTTTGTTCACTTCTCAAGAATTTTATATCACAAATACATTCTTATTTTTAAAACACACACACACACGTATATGAAAAAATTCAAACATAAACCAAATAAAAAGGAGGGGAAGTAACTCATGATAAAAAAAGAAATTCATTCTCTAAAAAGGGAAGAAGGTATTAAAAAGGAATCATGTAGAAACAGAAATTTAAAGTATGAAGAATAACAACTGAACAACCAAAGCAGTAAGAAATAAAAACAAATACAACACAACTATTATGGAAGTCATTTGCAAAACTACACAGATTTGGCCTATATTGAATTGCTTGCCTTCCAAAGGGAAGGGGTGGGGAGGGAGGGGGGTAAAGAAGTTGGAACTCAAAGTGTTAGGAACAACTGTCGAGTAATGTTCTTGCCACTAGGAAATAAGAAATACAGGTAAAGGGGTATAGAAAGTTATTTGGCCCTACAGGACAAAAGAGAAGATGGAGACAAGGGCAGAGAGGGATGATAGAAGAGAGAGCAGATTGGTCATAGAGGCAATTAGAATGCTTGGTGTTTGGGGGGGGAGGGGATAAAAGGGGAGAAAATTTGGAACCCAAAATTTTGTTAAAATGAATGTCAAATAAATAAATAAATAAATGAAAGCAAAGCATTTATGAAAGTATAATGAAAATAAAATAGAAAATACCTGATTTACAAAAAAAAAATAAAATAAAATAAAATAACTTTACATTTCCTTTTCTTTAATGCATATCCTCCATAAAACAAACACTACTTAAAAAATATTATCTGTACACATCCAAATGAGCAAAAAGATAAGTATAAAAAAGGAAACTCAAAGAAGTGTTAAATTGGATTTGGAATGCTTACTAAATTTTAAAACACAACACAAAAGAATATGCTGTTAATTAATATCCTATAGTCTTACTTTCTTGAAGGTTAAGTGGGGGATTAATGAGATTATCTAAAGTCCGAGGTCCATATTCAGACAGTGGTGAGGCAAATCCAGGAACTAAGCAAGAAAATATCCAGAGCTGTTCTTTACTACAGTTATTCTGAAGAGCTTGTAACCATAGCAAGAAGAGACGGACACCTTCACGCCTGATCTGAAAACACAAAACAATTAAATACAACATAGAATTTTTACCCAAATAGAAACAGAAGAATTTGGAAGATCTTTTTTTCTTTTGAGACCAAAGTGCTCTAAAAAATAAAAAAATGAATATTTGCCAAAAATCATAACTATCACCACATTAGATCTTGAATTATACATTTCATTATATCAAAACCTTATCTTATGGAACTCATAAAGCAAGAGGCTTAATTTATCTCTATTGCTCCAAGATAAAAACAATGAAAATCCTTTCAAGTAATGAGTTAATTCCATAGCAACCAACTCCAAGGAAGGTTCTAGGTTCTTGCCCTATGACAGCAAAAAGCCGGATCTTTCTTTTCTCTCTCCCTCTCATCATGACTTAGCCAGGGAGCATGAACGTCAAGAAAAACAATGGTTTCTTGTCAAATACAGAAAAGACAAAATCAGACGAAAAGGAAACTTTCTCTGGTAACCACAATGTTCTCAATCGTGTTTTTTTGCACATAGCAGAACACGTGACATATGCTCAACTCAATCAGGTTCTCTCCTACACAGGCACTATAACTCAAATACTACCACAACTTCATTTGCTATCAGAAATAGCCATAAGTAGAAAGTGTGGTAAAGTTGGAGAAAGGAAAACCTTGGTTCAGATCCTGATTCAGATACTTAATAGGTGAGGTAATCTCTTCTCTCATCTCTCTAAGCTTCATTTTGTTTATTCATCTATAACACGTAAATAATAATATCTATAGTACCTCCTTCATAAAGTTATTATATCAAATAAAAGTATGTTTGGTAACCTTGGCAAGCTTTAAACAGCTATATAAACACCAGTTACTATTTTTATTATTACTACCACTACCATGGCTTAGCAGAAAATAGAAAGGTGATGAAGGAGGTTCTGTATTTCCACCCCATTAACTCTAGGTCAGCGTAACTGGAAGTATTAACCATGAGGTATCAACTGAAATCACCTTCCCTCTCACAGGTGGGCAGTTTCCACAAAGTACAAAACTAAATGGCACAGAAAAGTGAAAACTAGCACAGTACTGTTACTGCCATTTATATTTCAGAGTGGCTGCAGTGAGAGTAGAAAAGCAACAATTTTGTCACTTTTGTTGTTAGTGGAAAATGTTTTTCCTCCAGACAAGGTCCAGAATGGAGATCTGTATCTTTAGCAGGGCAGTATAGCTCCAGGTTGTAAATGCATTTAAGGGACTTGGCATTTTAGGGAAAAAAAAGTAGCACCTGAGTATTGAAGAAGATTGCAATGTTTTAAAATATAATCATAATCCCCCAAAAGACAATTCAATACCCGTTAAGAAAGAAAAGAAAAACTAAAGAAAAAGGGAAGAAAGTAGGAGACACATGCTTCTTTCACATTTTTTTTCACACCAGAATTAAATATGACTGCAAGTATATTTTAAAAAGCTAGAAGAGTATTTTGCATACAAAAACACAAGTGCATATCTCTTCTGTCACAAAGTAAATCTGAAAAAGTTTCAAAAAGTCATTCTACTAAAAGAAATACATTTTATATACCTTTAAGGAGTTTCCTGTGTGAAGGAGTTTCTTTAAAATCAATCCTGCAAAGAGAACATTCATTTAAATTCTTATTTTTTCATGCAATTTGATAGCCATCCTAAAATTCCTTGTCCACCATTTCTATCCTACTAAACTTCAACACAGGGTAATCCCCATTATCCAATATTTCCACTTCTATTCTTGTGATTTCAACTACCATACACTTACGCTAAGAAAAGCAACATGTTGTAGTAAACAGCTGGACTCAAAGCCAGGAAAATCCAGGCTCAAGCCTCCCCACGGACTCATACACTGGCTATATGACACTGAATCAGTTACTTAACCTCCCAATGCAGAAGACTAGAAGTTCTCAAACTTTTAGGTCTCAGGAACACCTTTACACTCTTGGAAATGATTAAGAGCTTCATAAAGAATTTTTGTTTATTCAGGTAATATTTATGAATTTTTACCATATTAGAAATTAAAATGTTTTAGGGTTGTAAAAACAGTTTTGATCTTGAGGACCCTTGAAAGGGTCTCAGGATCCCCCAAGGTCCCCTGAGTAGAATTTGAGAACCATTGCACTAGGCAACTTTTTAAGACTGTAAGTTACAGAGAAGGTCCTGACCAGAATTGGTAGTGGGAACTTCTTTTCACCTATAAAGTCCCTAAGCCTATGAAAAAACAGAGCTGGTGGCCATATCTTCACTTGTGCCACGTAACCTCTGGTAGGCCCTTACTGTACCTCTTCTCGTCTCTTTAAATCTCCAACCACCCTTCCCTGACTAAACTTTTATTTCACTGAGTTCAAGGACATTCTACACCCTACATTAATATCCTTAAATATTTTCTTCTGTGACAACACTGTGGTGGTGTCTGGAATCCAAAAGACTTGGGTTCAAATATTCTCTAATGCTAACTAGTCATGTGATTCTAGAAAAGTCATTTAACCTTTTCTAAGACTTAGTTTGCTCATCTATAAAATGATGCCACAAATTGTAGTACCTGGTCCACAAGGCTGTCATGAAGCTTAAATGAGAAAATGTTAAAGTGCTTTGAAAACTTGGTCAGTTATTAATTTTCTCCTAAGAGAAAAAAAAATATTTGCCAAGAAAAAAATCCCTCTACTTATGCACCTGAACTATCCCTCTCACCTCCTCCAAGACAACGTTATTTCAATTATCTCTCACACATCTTCCACAAGTCTAAAACATAACTCATTTTGCTGCAAAGCCATCTATCCTGCAAATGTCTTTATTTCTTTTAAGAACATTAATGATTATCATTCTAGGAACTCAGATTTGCAATCTCAGAGTCATCCTTAACTCTTACTTTCTTCTGTGTCACCCCAAGTTTTGCTGATGCCAATTTAAATCTCTTGTATCGATCCTCCTTCTCCACTCACAAAGCCTCTTACCTAGACTATTGCAACAGCCTTCAATTTGGTCTTCAAAAATGGATACTCCTCTAAAACACTCATCTGACCATATCACTCTACTACTCAAGTATCTTCAATGGTTCCCTATTGCCTCAAATATATAATACAAACTCCTCAGATTGACTGCACAAGCTCATTCCCACCTACTTTTTAGCAATATTTCATATCACTCTCCTTGACACACTCATCATTCTAGTCACTGTTGAACAGAGCAGAACAATTTGCCTTTGTGTCTTTGAATAAGATGTTCCCATGCACTATCAGCATCCCTAGCTTTCTTCAAAGCACAGTTCAGGTGCCACCTCCAAAATGAGGATTTTCCTAATTAGCTCACCAATTAGTGCTCTCTGCCTCTTTATATTACACTGTATACATTTTGCACATATGTATACATGCTGTATCCTCCCAATAACAAGTAAACTTTTCAGAGCTGAGGATATTGTTTTTGTCTTTGTATTCTTCTAGGCTTAGCTGAGTATCATGAACAGAAAGTTAATGTATGTTGAATTTGATGTAACACTCCCTTTTCCAATGATTTCCTGTCTACCTGTCCATATGTTTGTGTTTGCCCAGTGCTAAAAAAAAAAAAAAAAAAAAAAAAAAGTTTCCCTAGACTCTTCTACACCCATGAGCTAATATTTGATATCTCTCCCCTCTTTCACCACCAAATTTCTTTCTAAAAAATGATTCTGCCTCACTATCCATTCACTTTTCAAAACATTGCATTATCTGGCTTCTGCTGTCATGATTCCATTCACATTTCTCTCAAAGATATCACTTTCTAGCAGCAGAATCTAATGGTCTTTCCTCAAATCACATTTTCCCTGACCTATCTGCAGGATTCCCCCTCCTTCCTGATACTTTCTCTTCCCTTGGCTTCCTTGACATCAAATTCTTCTGTTCTCCTTTCTCTAATAACTCATTTTGTATTTCCTTTATAGCTTCTTTTCCTTAATGCTGATGTTTCCCAAAGTTGTGCCCTTGATTCTCTTCTATTTTTTCTCTTCTGTTTCTTCTTTGAAAATCTAATTGAGTCTGAGTGAGCATGAATTTGTTACACTGACCTCAACTATCACCTCTAGAAATACAGGCACCAAATTTCCATTTACTCTTCTTTCTCGTAGGTTCTAAACCAAGCAATCAACAAATATTTATGAAGAACATACTTTATAATATAATGCTAAATATTGGAGATACAAAAAAAAAACTAAAACAGTCCTGCCCTGAAGACTCTTATATTAGGGAAGACAACAGATACATAAATAGGTATATACACAAAGTAGATGTAAAGATAGCCATAGAGAAGAAGGAACTAGTAGATGAGGAGAACAGGAAAGCCCTCCTGCAGAAGATGGCTTTGAGAAGGATCTTGAAGGAAGCTAAGGATCTTAAGTAATAATGGTTAGGAAGGAAAGCTTTTCAGGTATAGGGGTAGGAGTTGCCCTAGGCAAAGGCGTAGAAGGAGATGGAGAATGAGGAACCGCAACTGCAACGTTATAGCTAGATTGTAAACTTACATTTCTAACTAGCAATTCTACCATGTCTCAAACAAAATAATTTTGAGAGGCTGTTCTCCATGCCTGGAATTCAATTCCCCTGCTTCAAATCTCAAATCAAGATTAACTCAAAGTGGCCTTCTATATAAGGCTTTATCTAAAAGCCCCAAGTGCTGGTATCTCTACCCCCCTCCCCAAAAATACCTTTATATATTTATATGTTGTTTGCCCCAATAGTAAATAAATTCATTGAGGGCAGGAACTGCTTTTTTAAAAAAATGTCTGCAACTCCAGAAGTTAGCACTTCTCACATAGTAGGTGTTTAATATGTAATACATACCTCCAAAAGTTTCAAATGGTAATCCAGCCATACCTCATCCTATGCAACTCCTGTTTATATGCTCTAATAAACTTTTCATGGGTAGGTCCACCCTTCCATACTAAAGGACTACTTCTATAGGCCTTTTACAATTATGTGGTTAGCAGGCTAGCACCAAATTTGTCCATCTATTATCCTATCTCCCCAATATAACTGATATACTTTCTTTTACAAGCATACTTCTATATTTTAAGCCATTCCTTGCATATATCATGAGTTATACACTGTAGCGTATGTCATTCCATTGCCTTTTGGATCCTTTTGAACTGTGATTCTTTCAAGAGTGTGAGATTCCACATAACATTGTTAAAAAGTTTTGAGTTTTTATTTTGGAAAGTTTGTGCTATATGATTTTCCCATATGCAATCTAGTCAACTCTCTTTCTTCTATTCAATTTGGACCCAACTGATAGACCTCTGCAGTATCTGAGATTTATATAATTACAGACCACCATCATCAACTGAGTGGATATGAGATATCAATATGAGATATCCACTCAAAAACACTGGACAACAAAAAATCTTCATCATTATCCTGTGTGGATTCTTAGGCCAATTTTTTTTTTTTTTTGGACAACTCAGAGAGCTCATTTGGGAGATTCTGTAGTATTCTAGGACTTGATGGAGTCAGTACAATGTTATCTACAAACAAGAGCATCTGGAGGCCATCACCATATACTAGGAATCCTTCTTCAACTTTCACTGAGCCCTGTGGCAGACAACTCTAGTGAGCATATACTTTCCCAGCTCAATTCCTTGCTTGATATTATCAGAGGATTGTTTAACAAATTTATCTTTTGAAAACCTGACAAAATCTATTGTTTACTGAGTATAAAAAACACCACTTAAATTGGTATTAAAAGACTGACACACAATCTGGTACCATCCTAAATTTCTAGCTCCATCTCTTACTATCTTCCACCCATAATCCAAGAAAATCGTAGTACTTCCCATTCCCCATTCTTGTATCTGATGAAAAACTTCCCAATTTTCAAGATCCAGTTCAAATGCCATTTTCTTTAAGAAACAGCATGGCACCGTAAATAAGCACTAGGTTTTATAGGAGGCAGAGATTTGTAGACTTTATGTGAAAAGGGAGGGTATATGGTTTTAGTTACTCATCTGCAGGTGAAGGAGGCCAGTAGAAGTAGCTCATCTATGACAACTACCTAGAGGCCAAAAATGACTCCCGGTGGTACACGGAAAAGCAGCCTGAATAAAAGGGACTGACCTAATATACTTACTGAAGTTTCAATACAGATTGAGCTAGTAATACTGGAAGGATCTTATAAAAACAATCATTTTACAAAGTTTTGGGGAAGTTTACTTTTGCTGTTGGAAACATGAGCTCCCACATTTAATCTAATACTTTTAATAAAAAAGTTTTTTAGTCATCACACATCATCCTGGTGTTCCCATAAATCAAACCAGGATCTGATTCAGATCCAGGCTCCTGGTTATATAACCTTGGTTCCTCCAGTTTTCTGAGTCTCATTTTCCTGATCTGTAAATTAGGAATAATAATCCTTGAGCTACAGTGAGGAAAGCACTTTGTAAAATTTAAAATATTTTGTAAATATGAGTTATTATTCCCAAATCGGGAGTGAATGATCCTTCCCTCCTTAAATCTCACAAAGTGTTTCATTTATACCCTAATTTTACCTTTCTATTTCTTAATTAAAAGAAGCTCTGAGTGCCCCCAGGCAATCCACTAAGATTTGCAAAACAGGTGCTGAAGGACTTTGGACAAAAGGATTTTTGTAGGTACCAGGAAGTACTTACAACAATTAAGCTTCAGGTCACAAGAAAAAAATTAAAAAATATACGTATAAATATATATTATATATATAAAAATAAAATTATTGGCACTTATTTTTTATCTTTCCTACTAAACTATCAGCTCCAAAAGGATAAGGATCTCCTCTAACATCTACTATACCTACAACAGTGATTTCTGTGAACTGTTTTAATTCTAAATGTCAGAGTTCTCGGTCAGACTTGATAAAAACCTTTTTAACAAGTCCTTGGCAACATCCAACTTAATTTAGGTGACCCTAATAATCCTTTTGGCAATAATCTCAGTGCCAGCAGGGAGTGAGAAAGATCACCTTCCATAAAAAATGATTTCTTAAACTAAAAAAGAATATATAAAGACCATAACTGCAAATAGAACATCATACATATTCTGGTATTTCCCCTTGCTTTAGATTTAAAATGGAATGAATGAAAACTTTTTTAATTAATGCACTGAAAAGTTCAGTAAAGAATTTTTTTGCCTTTATTGAAATTAGTTTTCTCCACTTTACAAAAATTACCCACTGCATTAAATTTAAAATATCTGCTTTCAATTCATTTTTAAAAAACCTTCAAACTCTTCCTTTACACTGAATTTAACCTTTTTTTTGCAGCAAGCAAAATATCACCCCTCCTCTTTATAGCCTGCCAAACAAAATCTGTGAATAAGTTTTAAACAGGGTACCAAGAAACAGAAAGCATTAAATAATTGCCTCTAATTATTTTCTTAAGCAGCTATTTGAAATCTAGGAGCTCCAATTTAGGTCACTCACCAATACTGTGAAACTGCCATCGCTGATGAATCCTTTCAGGAAGAAGCTGTAAAATTTTCTAAAAGTCAATAAAGAGAAAACAAAGTAATAAATGATATGATAGATATTCTTGAAATCCTATAAAATGAAAAACAAATAATAAATGCTAAGATCTTAGAGCTTGCGTGAAAAATTTGACACAAATAAAAAGTAAAATAGGCTCTCCAGTGAATCTACTATTACTTGGTACTTTTTTTTGCACTGGTAACTTAATATAGCACTAAAAAGGAGCCATAAGATAGCAAACAAATCTAGGAAAGACCTGAGTCAAGACAATGTAATTTAGGGAATTAGAAATAATTTTGTCAATTTTTTAAAAGGACAAAAATCTCCTCCTGACCTTCCCATCCAAATCCTTTTCTCGAGAATTAAAGAAAAACAAAACATGTTACAAGCATTAACAGTCAATCAAAATAAGTTTCTACACTGGCCATGTCCAAAAAAATTTTTTTTTTTATCATTCTGCTCTCTAGGTGCTTCATCTCTCTAACTTGAATGCTATCACTGTCCCAGGTCACTGGTGAACACAGCATTTATTTACACTGCGGTGGACTCTCAGCATTCCAGCTCCCATACCATGGACTCCAACATTTTTGTCAATGAGCATTATAATGTTGTGTGTGGCATGCAAAAGATCCTGTAGCACAATTAAGTCACTCCTGAACATCACTGCTATCCTTGGTATGGACAAGTTGTCTGAAGAAGTTAAGTTGAAGGTACCTCATGCCTGGAAAATCTAGTGCTCCTGTCACAGCCATTCCAGGTTGCTGAAATATACACAGGATAATATAGGAATACTGATAGTCCTGAAATAAACCGTATCTAAGGACTCCTGCAGATCTTGGCAGGTTAGTATGACAATCTCCCAAAGCAGGCCTTTTATATGTTAGAACCTATTAAAGAAGTTGCAAGACTGAAGATCATTTATGAAGAGTCACCCTCATCTGCTAAAATGCTCAACTGAAAGGGCTGATTTGGACAATTTCTTCCCAAGAAGGGAAAGACCTAGGGGTGAAATTGTTGAGAGGTATCTTGCTTTCTAACGATATAGGGGAGGTCAGAATGCCTATGGATAACTATGTTGATTATGAATTTACTTAGAAGAAAGGGGATACACCAGTCTACTTGGTGGCAATCCTGATTCCATAAATTAAAATGGAGAGTCCCAATCTAGCTCCTGTGGAACAAGGGGGCAACATCTTAGCAGAGGCCTCTAAAAAGGAAAAAGATTTGGTATCATTCCCCTTGTGGGACACTCAGGGAGAGGGAAGGGGGAAGGGAAAGAAATAAGTATTTATACAAAACTACTACAGCCAGGCACTGTGCTTAAATGCTTTTTATAAATATGTCATTTGGTCTTCACAACAACCCTGTGATGTTAGTATTATCCCTGCTTTACAGTTGAGGAAACTGAGGCAAATAAGAGGTTAAGTAACTTGACAGAAATCCCACAGCTAGTGCTTATGGATGATTTTGAACTCAAGTGTTCCTGACTCCAAGTTCAGCACTCTATCCACTGCTAACTGCCTCAGCTACAGGAGGTTTTAGCTGGTAGACAGAAAACACTAAATAGGTAGTAGGAGAAGAAAAACCTTGGTATTAGCTCATATTCTGGGATAAATTGTATGCAAAAGGCATACGATCTCTTAACTACATTATTACGGATAATCCTGAGCCATAAGGAAGAACTGGTGACTATATCAGAAATACATCAGCAACTATCCTTCAGACCTGATCTTCCTGGTGCTTGTCTTGTCCTTGTCACAAGTCTAGACAGGGTGAGACCACACTGTGAATTACAAAGATTTGACACTGCTCACCATATGGACCAGATCATTTCTTCCAAAGGGAGGAAATGAAACCTGGGATTTCCGGTCTTCATTTTCTTCCATAATTGGTCACTCATCCTTTCATAAGACCATTAAATTGAACTGATATGTTTTATTCTGTGTTTGTCATAGTGCTGGCTTAGTTTTTCTTTCCTTTCTCCAGTGCTGGCTAAGAGAAGCTTCTTATGTCCCAACCAAGATTAGGATTATCCAGTAACAGACTTAAGGTTATTTAAGTAATAGAAGGTATTCTAGAAGATCCTTAGGATCTTGTCACTATGGGGTGGAATGTGGAAGATATACTATTTACCAAAGTTCCTTGTCATGTTGAAGATGAGGAGCAATCTGTCAACCACAACCAAATGCTGGATTTTAACCAAGTGTTCCTTCCAAGCTACAGATAAATAAATCTTTTGTTAAGTTAAATATACTGTTGAATAACTGGACTTTTCAGCCAACTCCACTATGCCTCTGCTGCCTAGCCTGGTTTCAAATCCAGGAAACAAGATGCCCCTCCCAGGGTTAAGGTAACTTCTAATCTTATCACTATTAACTCAAGTCTTGACTGATACTACCTCCCATGGCCTCCTCTGACTAAAGGACTGGACGGTAGAATATCAAACTCCTACCAATGCCTTCCTTTATAAAGGGCAGAAACTGGACTCTTCCGCTCATGCCACTATACATCTGCTGCTCTGCCCAGTTTCAACTCCACAAACAAGATAGCCCCTTGCATCTGATTCCCTCGTACTCCCTGACTTTGCTGCCTCCTTTTGAGTGATGTTTCCTCCACTGGATTGTAAATTCATTGAGGGCAGGAACCGCTTTTCTTTTTATTACTTATATTCCCTGCACTTAGCAAAGTGAGTGGCACATAGTAGGTGCTTAATCAATGTTTATTGGATTAGACTGAATAACCTGCAAGTGTTCATTCCATTCCAGTCTGTAAACTAAGCTGCCAGGGTCTGGTCTATTCAAGAGCCTCTCCCCTGGGAGTGTAACTAGGGGTTCAAGGATTAAAGGAGAAGGTTAAGAAGAAAAGTTATGGGACTAGGTATACAGAAAGTCATAAAAACTTTCCAATACAGGCTGGGTTCATGATGTGCCCAGTATGCCCAACTAGCTTAGTTTGGTTAAGCAGCATGCACTATGGAGAAGGAAAGAGAAAAGAAGGGAAGGAAGGAGTAGATCCATTACCAACAGGCCATCTGCAAGAGAACTATCACTTCAGTAAAGTGCACAGAGTCAAATTTGATATATTAAGCAAGACAATATGATGGAACAGTACTGTAAACACTTTCTCACTTTTTTTTCAAAACACATCTTTGGAGTAGAAGGGAAATATGATTATCCCAATTATAAATGAGAAAAATGAAGATAAAGACTAGTGATTTTCCAAAGGAATAAAAAGTAGATATAAAGTCCCTCTTCTTTTAAAAAAAAAGTGTATTTTTGGTAAGTAGCATTCTTTTAAAATAATGAAGATATCTATGGACTGTGTATTACATAGTAAACAGAGGAAAAGGAAATTATCTGTGATAAAAAGATGACCTTGGAAAGTTTATTGGTTATCATTCAAATATTTCAATAAATTTGTACAAATGGGATAAAGGTAAACATGTGAAAGATCATTTTCTAAAGACAATTAATTTCTGTACTATGTATGTTTATTCTTTCCTATATATTTCACAAATCAAATTCCTCAGGATTAAAGGCTATTAAATAAGCACATTTCAAATTTCCCTTTGGGTCTGGATATCAGGAAAGATATTTAATGCTTTTTAATAATAGTGGCCAATTTCAGCTATGATTAAAGTTAAAAGAAAAAATGTTAAACAAGTTGGTCCAATAATTTTCATATGAAAGCCTCTAAAATCTAAAACTATTAAAACTTGGCACCACACAGAATTAACTGCTCCCTACCAATTGTTTGCATGCCTTTTAAAGTTAGTTTTTACCCCTTCTCAAGTCCCTTCTCAGTTCCTTCCTCAGTTTTCCACATGGTCTTTCTCATTTTCTGTGACAGATCAGAATGTTCCTATTTCATCCTTCAGACAATTAAGAGCAGGAAGTTATTGGAGAAAAGATGAGTTCCTGCTGCTGTTTCAGAAACAAATGCTAATCAATTTATGAGCTCAGAATTATTAAGTCTTGATTACCAATTCATATATAATAGTAAATAAATGAGAAAAAAAGAAATTGCTACAGGATAGAAGGGAAGTTACTTCTGTTTGTTCAGAGTTTTCAGTTTCATGAAGAGACTCAATTTTCTACTTCTGAGCACACAATAACAGCTTGGGATATATACTGAGAATCTCATGTTTAACAAATAAGATTAAAAAATCTAATTCCATGTAATAAGGAGGTTCTTTCTCATGTCCTGGCAGAGAGTCATTCCTAATTCTGTTCTGATCATGTAACTATAACAAATTGTTTAAATGATAAAGTCTACAAAATAGATGGTTCTTCTACAAAACCCTGATCATTTAGCCATCAATTTAACAACTCATAGTTTTGACACTTAGTAAACTGTATTGGAATATATAATGCAAAGTTTTGTATGTTTTCCAAAATGTTGTATTGATAACCTGGGAGAAATATTATATTAAGGAGTAGAGGAGATAAAGAATATTTTCTTCTGACAATGGTAAGTTCCCGACTATAATGAACTTCTTGTTCTTGCCTCTCTCATTCCCTCCCTCTTTAAACATCCTATGAAGGGACATTTGTCTAGGAGTTAAGTAAAAAGACTAAGAAGTCTAATCTATCATTTTAATTAAAGGATAGGTCATGAAGCATCAGAATTCTGGAGCATTTAGGGGACAGGACAAGATTTGAGCAAAAGGTGTAGCAGTACTTGATAACATACAAAAGAAAAGAAAGGCAGGGCAGGGATATTAGTAATGTTAATGATAACAATAACAACTGACATTTATGTGGCATTGTTTGCAAAGGAAATAATAACTCTGTGAGCTAGGTATTATCAAAGGCATTAGGATAAAGTAACTAGGATTCTTAGGTTTCAGTAGTCTGTACTGAGTAGATAAGGCTAAGAAAAATCCCTAATAAAGTTCTATATATCCCAGGAAAAATGAAGTTCATAGACTTCCATCATTTATGTCACAGACAAAATGGTAAAGGCTCCCAATTCACCAACAAGTTTTGAAAAATATACCAGTTAGCTATAAAATTCTATGACATCTAAAACATTTTTATAAATATCTTATATAGATATGTATTATAAAATAATGGAATTCAAAAACAACTTCCTTTTGTATAGCCAACTCACAAATCTTAATTTGCTACTGTTTTCAAAAGAATTAACATGCACAAATTATTTTTAAAAAGACAAGCTACTCTATAGCAAACAACTTATTTCAATCATGGTTCAAGTATAATGAAGCAATTTTATCAGATCATTAAAATGCGATTTTATCTCTACTTAAAATATACCCCAAATGTCTGAAACAAACGATGGTTTTCAGTTAAAGAAATATTTCATAGATACTTACTTCAAAAATAAAAAGTATACCATCTAATTCTTCCCTCTGAGACTTGTGACCTAAAATGTAATTAAAGAAAAAGAACTGAAATATAACCACTTATGAAATTATTCAGTGATAAATATACTATTAGTAAATTTCTATTTCTGCAAGCATTTAGTATTTTTCAAAAAACACATTTTTTTCACTAATTCTGTATTAAAATCTGAAGCTCTGTTTGGTTTTCTAGAAAATATATATATATCCCTCCTTCTACCATGTGCTATTTTTTTTTTAAGGAACAATGAAAATCATTGAATAACTTCTTAAAGTCATTCTCAAATATTAAAGTGGGAGACATAAAGATAGGAAGACCAGCAAAGAGAAAAGTAAAAATTGCCTCAGGTGACAGAAATGTAAGACTAGCTGCTCCCTATTTCACAGAAGCTGTCATCGGTCACAAGTAGAAATTGGGTAGGAAAAGTAGCTAACCAAATGCCAGAAGAAAATAAGTCACTTGATTTCAAATTTATAAATCTCAGAGGCAAATTTTATAAGCATCTAAAAATGACAATAAAAACCCTAGAGGGATGTGTTTAGAAAGAAGTCTTACCTTTCTGTTTAAGACTAACTTCAATGGTCACAAAATTTTCAAAGAACACATAATATATATGTGAGAAATGTTGGTCAAAAAATTGTTTAAGGTCAATAGATTCAGCATTCTCTGAAAAAACAAACAAACAAAAAAAGATCAATTTTTTTCTATAATCCACAAATTTTAACCATTAATGAGCACATAGTCTATGGAACAGGATCTTTAAGATGCCAATTTTCTTTCAATGAAAAAGTCAAAGCTTTTTTCTCCCAATTAAAGTTATATATTATTTAGTATAGTTTGAGGTCAAGTTTTATTTGTCTTTATTTTAAATTCATGTTTTTATAGATATGATATTTACAAGAACACAAGTCAAATTACCCTTATTTCACATATAAATAAAAGTCTTGAAAGATTATAATTTATCCAGAAATATTCACTAAACAATGAGCAGAGAAAATCAACTGGAAATTATGCTAAAAGTGATTAAATATTCATCCCTTCAACCCAGAGATCCTACTATTAAGATGCCATAAGGAGTTAAAAGACTGAAAGCTCCAATAAACACTAAAATAGTCATAGCAGCACTTTTTGATAGTTAAGAACTTGAATCAATGCAGACGCCCACTGACTAGAAAATGGCTAAACAAATTGTAAACTATTACTGCATCATAAGAATTCAAAAATGGCATCGAAAGGCAAATGGACTAATGCAAAATGAACTGAACATTAACCAGGAAAGTAATATGCACAATGACTGCAACAATGTAAATGGAAAGAACAACATTAACAAACGAAACTATGCAATGACCAGGCTTAGCACCAGAGAAGAGAAAATGCACTTCTTCCCCCATTTCTTAAAGAGGCACAATATATGTATGGGAACTTGACCATTTTCAGACATGAATCTAACTCTAAATGAGTAAATTAACCCAACCAAAGTATAATCAGAAGAATGAAAAACCAAAATGTCAACAGCTTTAAAAGAAGCTTATCAAGTTACCTTGAATTTGGGGTAAGTGGCACAAAACAAACCCCACAGAAAGGTACCATAGACAAACATGCTAAGAGCGTTAGTGTCTTCTAAAGAGAAAACAGTTCAGCTCTCACTGGGGCAGTCTGTTTATTCAAGAGATAGCAATTAACTTGATAACAAGTGTTCAGTTTTTTGTTTTTCTTTAAGTATCCCTAACTGGTTTTCTCCAAGTCCATCTACTCACTTAAAGATAGATTAACCTAATGTGCTAACTTGTCCTCCACACAATTAAAACTGCCCCTTATGTAAATTGATACATTTCATTTTCTCAGTGCCCCGTAAAACTATCTAGCAGCTGGGAAGGACCTGAGGACAGATCCTTGACAGTTTTCCATAACTATCTAAGAATAACTAAGAATATATATTCTGTCCTTAGGTCCAACAAAAGTACACCACCTCTTTCTCTCCCAATCCCCATGAAAATGAATCTCTGGCTACTTAAAAGGTAAACCAGTCCCCAAGTCCCCAACTATCACCTCCTATTCTTTCATTCTGTTAACATGAACCCTACTCTTCCCATGTCCCACTCCAGTCCTGCCCATCACTTCCACTATGCCTATCCATTTCCAGGGATAACAAACTTCCCTTCCTTTAAGAATTCCTTTTTAGCTCCTTCTACCTTCTTGCACACTGAGACCTAGGCTCCCCTTAAATGACACTATGCCCCTCCCTAGTAACCCCACTTTGTCAAGGTAGAGCGGCTTGCTTAGCTTAATGAAACTATGAGCTATGCTATGCAGGTTACCCAAAATGGACAGGTCATACTGGAGAGTTCTGACAAAAGGTGATTCACTGGAGAAGGAAAAAGCAAACTACTCCACTATCTTTGCCAAGAAAAACCCATGGACCATACTAAAGTGATAAAAGGGTGACATCAGAAAATAAGCCCCTCAGGTTGGAAGGTGTCCAATATGCTACAGGATAAGAGTGGAGGATAACTATGAGCAGCTCCAGTACTAACGAAGTGGCTGAGCCAAAGCCAAAGGAAGTTCAGCTACAGATACATCTGGTGACAAAAGAAAAAGTCCAATGATGTGTAAAGATCAATATTGTATAGGAAACTAGAATGTAAGATCTATGAACCACAGTAAACTTGATGTGGTGAAACAAGAAATGAAAAGATTAAACATCTTGAGAGTCAATGAACTTAAATGAACAGGCATGGGTGAATTTAATTCAAGATGATCATTACATACACTACTGTGGACAAGAATCCTAGAAGAAATGAAGGAGCCCTTATAGTATATAAAAGGGTGAGAAAATTAGTACTGGAGTGCAATCTCAAAAATGACAGAATGATATCTATTCAAATCTAAGGCAAAACATTCAATATCCAAGTAATACAAATCTATGCTCCAAAAGATATCACATTAATCATCAGGAAGTGGAATGCTAAAGTAGGAAATCAAAAGATAATTTAAGTAACAGCAAATTTGGCTGTGGAGTACAAAATGAAGCAGAGCAGAGGCTAATAGGCTTTTGTCAACATAACTCGGTCATTGCAAACACTTTTTCAACAACTCAAAAGGAGACTACTTTTGGACATCACTAGTTGGTGAATGTCAAAATCAGATTGATTATATACTTTGTAGTCAGAGAAACTCTATACAGTCAGTTATAGTTCTTTGTTGCAAAATTCAGACTTAAATTGAAGAAAGTAGGGAAAATCATCAGACTGAGTGAAAAAGGGTCAGTGAAGACTTCTCAGTACTTGACAATAGGCTTCTAGTAGGTAGTTAGGCCTAAGTTTCTATCTCCCAGAAATTATGTGACCTTGAAGAAACTTGAAACTTAACTACCCCCTTTGGAGTGCCACCTCAGTATACTGCATTCCAAATAAGGTTATGAGCATTGTGTTAAGCTTTACATTGTTGTTTTACTACTTCCTTGCTCCTTATTTCTAAGGTAAACTGCCTCATTTAGATTGTGAGCCTGCCTCCCAGCCAATGGGAGTAATGGCCAGCAGGGAGGCGGGGATTCTGTTAGAACTATATAATCTTTGTTCTTGCCTTCTGCAAGTGCCTCACTCTCCTGTTTACTTATTAGAAAGGAGATACCCTTTCTCTCAAGATCGTAATAAAATCTTGCTGCTTTGCTTCTACCTTGAGAAGTCTCTGATTTTCATTTTCACTCTGATCCACACAAGACCATATAGGTATGATCTAAAGAACATCCACGACGCATAGATTTAGAATTTAGATCTGCTAGACATGGTACCTCAAGAACCATGGACAGAGGTTCACAATATCATACAGGAGACAACAACAAAGAACATCCCAAAGAAAAAGAAGAGCAAGAAAGCAAAATGGCTGTCTGATGAAGCATTACAAACAGCTGAGCAAAGAGAGCAAAAGGAAAAGGAGAAAGGGAAAGATATACCCACCAAATACAGTATTACAGATAAGAGCAAGGAAAGGTAAGGTTTTCTTAAATGAGCAATGCAAAGAAACAAAAGAACAGAATAGGAACAAGAGATCTCTTCAAGAAAATTAGAGATATTCATGCAAAAATGGGTGTGATAAAAGACAAAAATGATAGGACCTTAACAGAAGCAGAAGTAAGAAGAGGTGGCAAGAACACAGAAAAGAAATATACATGAAAGATCTTAACATCACTGATAACCACTACTGTGTGGTCACTGATGTACAGCCAGGTATCCTCAAGAACGAACTCAAGTGGGCCTTAGGAAGGAAGCATTGCTAACAATAAGGCTGGTGAAGGTGATGAAATTCTAGCTGAGTTATTTAAAATACTAAAAGATGATGCTGTTAAAGTGCTGCACTCAATATGCCAGCAAATTTGGAAAACTCAACAGTAGCCACTGGACTGGAAAAGATTAGTTTACATTTCAATCCTAATGAAGGGCTCTGCCAAGGAATGTTCAAATTATTGAACAATTGTACTAATTTCACATGCCAGCAAGCTTATGCTTAAGATTCTGCAAGTTAGGGTTCAGTAATATGTGAACTGAGAATTACCAGAAGAGCAGGCCGGTTTTCAAAGAGGCAGACAAAGTAGAGACCAAACTGCCAACATTCACTGGGTTACAGAGAAAGCAAGGAAATTCCTGAAAAACATCTACTTCTGTTTCATTGAATATACTAAAGCCTTTGACTATGTGGATCACAACAAAATGCAGCAAGTCTTCAAGAGGATGGGAGTATGTAGTGCCAATGCAATAGTCATAGCACCTCTGGAGGCTACGAATACACCAGTGTTAATTCTGAGTCGTTAATTCTGAGTCGCAAACTATGACAGAAGCAAAACATAAAACACCAGAAAGCCAAACTCATCATAGCAACAAAGAAATCTATACTCAAAAACAATGCAGGGGGCATACCATTCTCAAGCCTTCCCACAGCTAGGTCCTTCCCACAAACAGTCACAGCTCCCTTTCTCTTCCAATTTGCATAGTGTGTGAACTGAAACTAAAAAGTTGTTTTGATTTGCATTTCTTTTGTTGTTAGTGATTTGGAACATCATTTCATGTGGATGAGGTACGGGCTCTGGGAACCCCCTTGAGCTCTCCTTGAATCTTCCCACTAGATCTGGGATTCCCTTGAAGCCATAAGCCTTTCATTATGCCTTTGTCCAATTGCCTAAGGTTGTTTCTCATCCTTGATCCTATCAAAATACGGTTAACATAGCATAGTCCACCATTGTTGGTAACCTCCAGATTGCCTCTGGCTGCTTCCCACACTTGATCCCATCAAAATCTCACTCTCTTGGGTCCTACCTCTAGTCACCCTAGTCCCATCTGTACATGTATATGTATCTGTCTCTTCTATATATAAGATCCTTATTGTCTCCATGCAGGTGCTCAGATTCAATCTAGCTGAGATTCAGTCTGGCCCACTTGTCAATACAAGCTTTACAAAAGCTTAGGCTCCTTAAAAGTCTACCCAATATGGCGAATCTTAAATAAACTTTGTTTTTCTTTGGTTGAAAGAAGGCCTGAGTCGGATTGATTCCAGCAGGACCTGGAATGTTGGTATTTTGGGGTACCAAGCATCCCTAAATCTCAACAATGTGGTTGTAAATATCTTGCATTTCTTTTGAGAACTGTCTGTTAATATCCTTTGACCACTTAACTACTGGGAAACAGCTATTAGTCATATATAATTTATTAATTGTTTGCATATCTTCAATGTCAAACCCTTATCAGTGAAATCTGATGTGGGAAACAAGGAAGCTCTGTTTCCAGAGGTGTGACCTAGTGTGGTTAGGTAGAGGTCAGGAACTTATGAGCAGGCTTGATGAGCTGTTTGAAGGAAAGTCTATCAGAGAGGACAACATGAAGTCACATGGCCAGGGGATAATGGGGCGCTGAGTACAAAATTCGGAACAGTATAAGAAGCTTCCATTGGTCTGAACAAGTTGTAATCTTCCTGTAGCCTTATTGGGAAGTTACCCGTTCATAATGAACGTAGAAAGTACTCCCTCCTCTGAACTCTATTTTAATAAATTTTCCTTAATACCTTTTTGTGTATCAAGTGCATCTCTAACATTTGATACAATTTATCTTCCTTTAAAAAAAAGTTTTTAGAGATAGCCCTCTAAGAGAGGGAGAGAGAGAACAGGTAAATGTAGGTAATGTAAAACAAATGATATCAATAAAAATGTATTTAAAACTCTGAAATTCCTTTATTAAATCATAGTCTAGTATCATTCTACTTCTCCCTATACCTTACCCCTCCTCCCTATTCTTCATCTTCAGCAGGACTTTCAATCCAATCACCCCTGCTCTAACCTTATTTTTCTCCCTTCTTAATCTTAATCTTAACTAGTTCAGTTGAACTCTAGTCTGCTCTTCTCAAATTCATTCTTCCTATTGGTGCTCAAACCTTGCCAACTCCAATAATGATTTACTCACACCATCCGCTTCCCATGCTCCCTCAAATATTGATAAACAGAGCATGAAGAAACTACACAATTTAGTGAACTGGGCTCAGTTAAATTAATGTTACTTAATCTCAATGCTCCTCCCTAATTCTCCATCCCATTTCCCACAAAGGCTGTTCTAAACCTTCTCTTTTCTCCTCAAGCCATCCCCTCCTCCCATCCTCTCAGTTGATAATCTCTTCTCATCAAGGCCAACCCTTTTAATCAAATCCCTGCCAGTCTTTTCCAATAGATGTTACCACTCTTATCCCAGGTGATTTCCTCTCTAATCTTCAATCTCTCACTTATCTTCTTCCACACTACCTTTAAACATACCCAAATTTCCCCCATTCTGAAAAAAAATACAATACCAAAAGAATTATTACCCCATTTCTATTACAGATGGGTCATGATTAATGTGATTTTGAATAATGCTAAATTTGATTTAGTGCAAATTATAAAATACCATGTCATATTTAATGTGAGATAAAAATCAATTAATGCAACTCCTAAGAACATGCCAATTGATATTCTTAGAGTGAATGTGCCTATCACTGAATGTGGATGTGATTTGCTACTGCACAACATATTACTAACAGCTACATTGATTTTTTTTAAGAGCCATTAAGAAATTGGACAAAAGGAATAATACTTCAGACAAAAGTGATGCCAATAAAAAAAGAAATAAAAAGAAAAACTTGCTATTATATTAAAACAAACATTTTAATGTAGCTAAAAAGAATGAATGTAGTCAGGAAAAGATGTCAGAATGCCTGAATCTATGGAGTATGGAATATTATAAAATACACTCAGGCAAAAGGAAAAGAGCAAAGTTACATCAGCTTTCTGAGGTTTGCAAACAACTATAAGAAATGGATTGACTAAAAGGACAGAAAAGGGAAAGTCAAATGTTGAGTGGTTGTGGGAAAATTGATAAGACTGTTGGTGGAGTTGTGAACTGATTCAATCATTACATAGAGCAATTTGGAACTATGCCAGAATATTTACAGCAGCTCTTTTCTGGTGGCAAAGAATTGGAAATTGAAGGGATGCTCATCAACTGGGGAATGGCTGAACAAGTTGTGATATATGATTGTGATGGAATACTACTGAGCTATAAGAAAGGATGAGCTTACAAGAGACTTACATGAATTGATGCAAAGTGAAATGAGTAGAACCAGAAAAACATTGTACACTGTAACAGCAATGCTGTACAATGATCAACTGTGAATGACTTAGCTATTCTCAGCAATGATCCAAGACTCCATCCCCAGAGAAAGAACTGATGGAGTGTGAATACAGATCAAAGCATACTCTTTTTACTTTATTTTTCTCAGGTTTTTGTTTTGGTCTATGTTTTCTTTTACAACATAACCAAATGGAAATGTTTTGTGTAACTACACATGTATAATCTTCATCAAACTGCTTGCCTTCTCAATGAGGGGAGTAGGGAGGGAGGGAGAAAATTTAGAAACCAATTTTAAAAACAAGTGTAGAAAATTATTTTTATGTGTAATTGGGGAAAAATAAATTAGGAAGGAAAGAAGGAAGGAAAAGAGGGAGGGAAGGAAAATTTTTTTTAAGTGAAAAACTGTATGCTTCAATCTGTCCCCAAGAATTCACCAGTGCTCTCTGGTGGTGGATAGCACTTTTTTTTATCTCGAGTTCTTTGGTGCAGTTTGTCCTTTATTGCTGAAGAAGACTAATGATAACAGAAGGGTGATGTCTTGACATGCAAGTGAATTGGATTTAAGTGAGGCAAGTTGGTGCAGTCATCAGCCTCACTCTCTCCTCCAGTCATCAGAACTGTCTTGAATCATTATATCGATTAAGAGTACCTAAATCTTTAACAACTAATCATCATTAATAGTAATGCTGTTACTGTGCACGATGCTCTCCTTATTCTGTTTATTTCACTTTGCATCTCAGTTCATATAAATATTCTTAGGTTTTTCAGAAACCATCCTGCTTGTCACTTCTTATAGCATAATAGTATTCCAAATCATATACCACAATTTATTCAGACATTACCTAGTTGACGGGCATCCCCCTCAATTTTCAATACTTTGTCACCACAAAAACATTTATATACAAACATATATATATACACACATATATATATACATATATATGTGTATATATACATATATGTCTTTTTCTTTTTCATCTTTTTGGAATACAAATCTAGAACTAGTATAGCTAGGTTAAAGGTCATGCACAGTTTTATAGCCCTTTGGACATAGTTCCACAGTGCTTTCCAGGACGACTGGACCAGTTCACAACTCCAACAACAATGCATTAATGCCCCTATTTTTCCACGTCCCCTTCAGCATTTGTCATTTTCCTTCTCAGTCATTTTAGCAGAAATGAATACCCATTATTTTGAAGATTAAATAAACAGGATGTCAGAGTTGGAAGAGATCTTGGAAGATAATCTAGCCCCAACTCCTTATTTGCATATGAAAAAATGAGGCCCAGAAAAGTCAAAATGATTTGTCCAGTTCAATCCAAACATTTAATATGTACCTACTATGTGTACAAGACTTTGTTGGATGCTGGTAACCATGAACACACACAACTACTAAACAAAACAACACAAACAGATATTAAGCAAAAGTAATTCAAACCAAGATATGATTCTAAACGAAGTTCTCCTACCACACAATTCTGCCTTCATGTAAAAGCTGTTTGATTAATGTTAACAATATAATTGAGGAAATATCTAAGATTACTTTATGAATAACATTACATAGTTACAAAATACAAAATAGCAAAACTATAGCATATTTATCTATATATTGACTATGGCATAATTACCTAATCAATTTCCTGGCAATATCACTATACAGTGAAGAAGTTAACAAATCAAGTCCTTATTTGGTCCCATCCAACAGGAAAGCAGAGGGGATACAACTAGAACCCCTTTAAAAAAATTTTTTTTATTTTAGACAAAATACTAAAACCTAAATACATAATAATAAAAGAAAAAGAAACATTATAAACTTAAAATAAAAAAAACATCAAGCGTACAGCAGAACATAGGAGAGAATTCAGAATATGCAGCAATAACTTATCATTTCAAGAAAGCCTATATATTAAATACTGTGCATTATGTTGGAAGTTGTCCATTTTTTCTTTGCTTCCTTCTAAGTTTTCTTTTGTTCTCTACCGTACACTTTTTATGTTGTTTTTTTTCCCCCTTCTTCCCCTCTACCTACCAATCCAAGGTTACAATTGAGCATGGATATATGTATATGTGTGTGTATATGTATGTATTTATATATATAAAGATATCCATGCTATATTGTTATACATTGCATATAATTATGTTTGTGTGTATATATAGATATCTATATACACATATACATGTATGTACATACATATAAACACATACTTTCCCTAAAAGATTCTACTCCTAATCTTGTTTTTGTTTATGCATGTCTCTTTTTTCCTATCTCTCCTGTTACCTTGCCATCCTATTACTTAATCTACTCCCACTCCCCCCTTATCCTCCCATTGCCCTAAATATCTAAAGGCCCCTTTTAACCTATTCCCTCAATCTGTCCTCTAAAGATACCTCCTTTATCTCTCCCCCCATGCCTAGAGTTTTGTTTCTTTCCAAATTTATGACTTTTTTACTGTTCTAGATGTATACATATTTTCCCCTCTTAAACCCATTCCCAGTGAAAGAATATTTCCAGAACAGCCCCCTCCCCCATCTAATTCCTCAATATTGGGGTTCTTCTTTTTGCACTTCATTTGTATAATTGGTTTTTTTAGCTGATCTTGAACTGTTTTACTTTTCAAAGTCGTATCATACTCAGATCTACTCCAATCTTTCTTATAAAGTACCTAATTACTAGTAACAAATCTGAGACATAGGTTTTACATTTTCCATACATAAAAGCTAAACATCCTTATTTAGTTCCTTGTAATTGGTCATTAGTATGTACCTTATATTTCTCAGCTCTTATATGTCAAATCTTCTATTGAGTTCAGGGGTTTTTTAAATAGTCCTGAAAGTTGATCAAATGTCCATTTTTTTTTTTTCCATTCAGAATTATGCTTGCCTTTTCTGGGTATATTTTCAACCAGAGGCCCAATTTTTTTGCTCTTCAAAATACAGCATTCCAAGACCTGCAATCTTTAATGTCACCAACGCTAGGTCTTGTATAATTCTAATAATTGTGGTACCGTCATATGTAAATTGTTTTTTCTTGTTGCTTTTAATATTTTGTCCTTGATCTGGGAGTTTTGGAATTCAACTATAATATTGCTGTAAGTTTTCCTCACAGGATCTTTCAGGTGGTGATCTGTGGATTTTTTCTATTTCTACTTTCCCCTCTTATTCTAATGCTTCAGGACAATTTTCTTTATTTCTTGTGTTACTGTAACAAGATTTCCTTTTTTGATCAAAACTTTCAGGAAGCCCAATTAGTCTTATGTATTCTCTTCTTGATCTGTTCTCTAGATCCATTGTTTTTCTTATTATGTTTCACATTCTCTTCTATTTTTTTCATTCTTTATATTGTTTTTTATTTATCTCTTATAACTTTACTGGCTTCCCCTTGCCCAATTCTGATTTTCAAAGAGTTGTTTTTCTCCTTAAGATTCTGGATCTCCTTTCCTAATTGGTTGACTTTCTTGTCATAATCTTGTTTTTCTTGTATTATTCTTGTTTTTCTTTTTAATTTTTCCTCAATGTCTCTCATTTGATTTTTGAAGTTTTTTTTAAAGTTCTTCAAAGAATTCTTTTTGGGCAAGTGACTTTTTGACATTATTCTTTGGGGTAGAAGAAGGTTTTTTTTCTTCAATATCTTCCTCTGAAGATAAACCCCGGGGCTTCTCTATTCCCACAGTAACTCTCTATGGTTGCATTCTTTCTCCTTTGCCTGTGCATTTTTTAAAAAATAATATAGTTTTTATAATCACCTTTAGTTCTATAGTATAGAAGATGTTGCCTCTGACCTCTGATACTTTTCAGTTTTCCCCTCTGACCTTGAACTCAAACCAAGACCTTTAGCCTCCTATAAGTGCCCACAGTCAGTAGCATTCCCATCCCATTGCTTCTGCACTCAGATGTACTGGCTCCCCCTCACTCCCACTGCTCTCCAGAGCACAGCTGGTCTGGTGTTCCAGATGTCCAACTTCCCTCATGGTGAGAGTAGGGCAAAGAATGTTCATGTGTAAAAGTTCCTATGGCTGGGGCAGAGGCAGCCTCCCAACCCAGCTAACCCCAGCGCTTGCCACTTGTTTTTGTTGTTTAAGCCGCTTTACTGCTTGTCATTAAAGGGGACCCTAGCCTGGAAGTGTCTACTCTTCACAGGGAGGAAATCTAGTCCTGTGGTTTTTCTTCAGGTCTTCTCCAATTGTCCCAAGAGGACCCCTGCTCTACCCCTACTCTAATTTGTTTTCATGGCTCTAAGTCTGCCCAGATATACTATTTTATCTCTTTTGGGGAGGAAAATCTTGATAGTTTGAAATATTCTAACCTACTAGAACCACTTTTTAATGTACTTTCCCTGAAAGACTCCAAATTGACTCCTGTTTCTGCCATGTGTTTTGGAAATTCCACTGAACTGTGACAAGTCATTTCAGCCTCTGGTTTACTCTCTGATCTCAACTTGAACATAAACTTAGCAAGCGGCACTTAATGAATCTGAGTCACTAGGCACAAATGAACTACACCCCAAGGGTACTAAGAAGAACTGAGAGACATACAACTTCGTTATTATAAGTGAACTTTGAAATACCCTACTGTACTGCAAAGGTATCATCCCTAAGGCTAGAAAAGAAAAAATTTTGTCCCAATTTTTAAAAAAGACAACTGCTACATACTAATAAACTTGATTTTGATTCCTACAAAATTTTAGAATATATGTTAAAGAGATGGCTAATGAAGTTCACTAGAAAAGGTAATCACAAGAAACCAGAATGGCTTCTTAAGAACAAGCTATCAACTTTTTTAACAGTACTACTATATTGACCAGATCATATCAATGAGATACATACAGATACACATACACATACATACACATACATACACACACACACACACACACACACACACACACACACACTTCAATACTAAGTTTTAGCAAATGATTTAACAAAGTTTTTCATGCTATTCTAGACAAAAATGGTGAAATATAAATGACAGTACAATTAGGTAACATTCAGAACTGCTAAATAGTCAGTAGTCATTATGGCTCAATTAAGGGCTCAATGACAACCTAGCAGAAGGTTTCCAGTGAGTCCACAAGGATCTATACTTGGTTTTGTGCTATTTCACATTTTTCTCAATAACTTGGATAAATGGAAAGGCTATCAAATTAGCAGATGAAGCAAACCTCAGAGAAAGAGTTCAAATACATTGGATGACAAAGACAGGATCGAAAATAATTTAACAAGCTCGAAAATACTTAACCAAAACTAAAATGAAATTTACTAGGGACATATGTAAAGTTTTATTTACACTTGAGTTCAACAAAGTCCACTTCAAAAGTAAAGACTGGGAAAAATGAGCAGAACTCTAAAAAAGAGTTTTTCTGTCTGAAAAAGATTTACTAAGGGTTTTAGTTGATTAGTTGACTGCAAGTTCCATGCAAGTCAATCATGTGATACAGCAACTAGTTAGTCAACAAACATTTATCGAGCAGGCTAAGCACTGTGCTAAGCATTGACAATACAAAAAAAAGGCAAAAGGCAGACAACATGCAGCAACTAGGTACAAACCATCTATATGCTGGGGAAATCACTGCAGCTAAGAAGGATCAGGAAATACTTTCTGTAGAAGATGGGATTTTAGCTGGGACTTGAAGGAAGCCACGAGCAAAGATGAGACAGGATTCTAGAGATGGAAGATTTCAAGTCAAGAACTGAAATGTCTTGTTCAAGGAAAACCAAATAGGCCAGTGGACTACAGAGCATGTGAGGAAAGAGGTGTAAGAAAAGGTGAAAAGGAGCCAGGTGATGGAGAGCTTTAGAAGGTAAACAGAAGGGGTGTAAGATATAAAAAGACAGGAAAGGTAGGGATTAGAGGGCAGGTCAAGTTATGAAGGACTTCTAATGCCAAACGCAGAGTTTTATATTTGATCCTGAAGGTCATACGGGAGCCACTGGAGTTTACTGCTAAGAGTTTGGGACCTTTATTTTTAAACACTTCACTGAATGAGGTGCAGTGTGTAAAACTAGGAAGTGATAATCTCACTTTATTTTGCCCTTATCAGATGACATCAAGAATATTGTGTTAAACTTGGATCTTATATTTTATAGGAAGGATATCTATAATCTGAACAGAAAGGTAAAGAGCCTTGACATTGTGCCATATGCAGAGAAGGAACCGAAGGTACTTAACTTGGAGATGTACTTCTGCCCAGCAATGATCTTCATGCCCACAAACCCTGTGTGGTCACACCTGGCAAACTTGTCCTCTTTACCCAGGGAGGTTAGTAAATATTTAATAACCCATTAGTTTTCTAGGGGGAAAAATGTCTGTCTGGACACACTTTTCAGTTTAACCTGTATTTTTCCTATCACTTTCTTTAAGTATAGACAATCAACAAAACAAGCATGGACTTGTAGCCTTTAACAATTCCTGAGGTATAAAATGGCTGACCCCTTAAAGAGCTCCACACACCCTGAGAAAATGGCTCATTCTCCCTCAACTTCTTCCCAGGGCAGTATTTGGTTGGACTCCACTGCAAAACCCTCATTGCTAGGACTGTTGGTTTTTTTCTATGATTTTGTGTGTGTGTGAGTGTGAAGGGCGGGGGGAGAGGAGAAAGAGAGAGACATATTTTCCCTCTGAAATTATACATTCAGTTCTTCCTGACTTCTACATTCCAGGGCCCAGTACTTTTTCCACTGTACAACCTAGCTTCCTAGGAAATAAAAAATAAAGCCAGGTGAGTCAGCCTGAAATAGTGGGCCAAGTGGAGCAGTCACTACCATTCAATTCTTTGGGGCCACCTAGGCAGAAATTCTGGGGATGAAAGATGAAATATGATGAAAGATGAAATCCCCAAAGCATGAAAGGTTTCTGGTCTAAAAAGCAAAGCAAATAAATGCTGAGAAGATGGCTAGGGAGTGAAAGAAACCTAAGTATTATATCAATGACTGCTAATGCAAAAAAAATATTTCCCTTGGACCTATGTGGACTTGAAACCTTTCAGTATACAAAAAGTACAAAAGAAAATGACAAATTACAAAAATGAAACGTGATTCACTAACAAAATGCTTTTAAACTTCTGGGACTTCTGTGGCTCCAAACAGCTCCATCCTCTGTCCCCAGCATTTAATCCATATTTCCATAGCCCTGATTGACATCTATCAGGGTATAATTCTGAAGCTTTTAACTAATGCCACTATATGAGTACTTATACTAACAGTTTCAATGCTCCCCCAACTCTTTATTTAGTTCCTGCTCTCAGATCATTGGAGTTCTGATCAGGTAACTGAGCAGATGGAAGGAAGCTGAAAGCTGTTCATAGAAACAGGCATTGCCCTAATGAAAATAGGCCTCAACCATAAGGTTACACATGCCAGGTCTAAGACACTGTACCTAGAAAGATGACGATTTATTTTCAGATCAAGTGTGGTTCCTGGATAATTCTAAATCAAAATGTTAAGTTCATTAAGGGCAAGAATCAAGACCTCTCTGAATACACTTGTTAAAGACCTAGTGTGTAAGACGGTCCTAATCTTCATGGGAATATAGAGGGACTTAAGTGGGGGCGGGGGGGGGGCGGGCAAGAGAAGGAAAGAAGAGGGAACAGTAATATAAGACAGTTAAATGACAAAACAGATAGGTAAGAAAAGTAATGTGATCTGAGGAGTATCTGAGAGAGAAAAGAACTAAGAGGTGACATCCACATGAAGCACAATTTCTCAGCTTTCACATTCATTTCTTAAAGGAGATATCAATTTTTCATAAGAAATATTAACAGTAAAAATATCTGAGTTATGATGTAACAATTTGGTATCACCCCCAAAACATTCAAATGTTAAAATAATAACCTATTAGGACTTTATGCCTCCTACATAATCACAAGAAAAACAGTAAAAAGAAAAAACTCATCTATGGAAAAATATTCAGTTACTCTATAACAGCAAAAAAAGTTTAAAAATAACATATGTCTAACAAATGAGGAATGGCTAAATAAATTACACTACATTACTGTAATAAATAGGAAATAATGTGATGAACACAATGATGGATCTATAGTCTGGAAGGGCTGAATTCAAATTCTACCTCAAAAACCTACTAATAGTATTACCTCAACAAGCCACACATATTCTCTGAGACTCAAAAATTTTTCTTCCTTGTGAAGTATGATTTATAATTACTATACCTCAAAGAGTTGTTATGAGGATCCAATAAGATGTTAGTGAAGCTTGTAGAGGAAACTTCAAAGGTTAAAACCCTCTGAGCTACTGATATTATTCTATCATTATTGAGACAAGTCTAGAAGGAATCCCCAAAAAAATGATGTGTGCTTGTTGTTCATATCATTTCATTCAGTCTTGTTAAAAGTCTAAAGGTTTAAGATAAAAGGCAAGATAGTGTAGTAGAAAAAGTGTTGAACTTAGCAAAGAAGACAGCTAGTTAGGTGATACTCTCTAGACCTTTTAGGGGTCAGTAAATCCATAATGATGCCTATTTTTGTATGGCCAGTGAGCTAAGACCAGCTTTTAAATTTTTAAAAGGTTAAGTAAAAATCAGAATGAGAGTATTTTGTGACACATGAAAATTATATGAAATTTAAATTTTACCATCCATAAATAAAGCTTTATTGGAACAATGCCACACTCATTCAACACCTATGGTCTATGGGTTACTACCTTCATTTTACAATTACAGACTGTTGGCACTCATCTCTTCCCAGAACTGCTCAACACACTACAAATTGCAGTGACAGTTATAAAGTTGGCAGTGTTTCAACTGCAACTGTATACTGCAGCATTTTACTTTTTTAAAATTACCTGTGTATAACCATTATGTCAAAACAAGAAATTAGAAAAATTATGATTTTTTTTTTTTTAGCTCAGACTGAAATTTCTCTGAATGAGAAAAACTGTACAACTACTATTATCAGACATGGAAAAGCTATGGAAATTAGGTTTTACTGAAAACTTGGCAACATTTCTTAATGAATTCAAACTAAAATTACAAGGCAAAATAGCACTTGCATGCAAAACTTATACTACAAAAGTCAATTCTGTGAGAATTAATATTGTTAGAATTACAAATATATCACAAGTGTATATACGAGATATACTTTCCATGCTGCCAAAAATTAAAATGAAAACATCGCCATTCCCACACAAATTTGCAGCTGGATATATTTTTTGAGCTCTAACCACAGTTACAGTAGTCTTTTTCAGATATCAATAAAGTGCAAAAGAAATAGCTCTACTTCAAAATACATTTAACTATGCAACTGAGGAGCTTCTACCAATCTGCAACCTAATATCAATTAAAAGGAAAATATCAAGAAAAGACGATAATAGAATTCTATAATTGTCTTCCATGCAACGAATTTGCTCAAATAAAATCATATCAACAAGGACTGAAATCAGTATTTGGCAGTCCTTATCTAGTTATGACAAATGAATGTGATAGAATATAAATGTGCTGTGGGAAATGATGAAGGAGATGAATTCAGATAAATCTGGGAAGATATATGAATTGATGCAAGGTGAAGTAAACAAAACAAAGAGAACAATTTATACAGTAAGAAATGCTGAAAAGGCAATCTTTATGTGAAAACTCATTTTTCAAAGATGATTGCATAAAATCTCCATGCAGATCAGCATTAACAGATGTACATTTGCCATCAATTTTGATGACTGGGAATGCTAATTTTGAACTCCAATGAATTAAAATGTTATCCTGAAAAAAATTCCATTCATTTCATCGGCAAAACTATATAACCAAAAAAAATTGTATTTCATTATTATGTTCTGAATTTTATTAATTAAAAAAATTGTGGAAATTGTTTTATCTCTTGTTATATGTGTGTACATATAACATAGCCTCAATTGTGCCTTTTGTCCCACAAAGCCTAATTAGTTTCTGAATCCTATGCTGGATAATGAGTCAACTAGTATTTATTTATTATTTACTATGTGTGAGGAACTATACTAAGCTTTAGGGATAAAAAAATAGTCCCTGCTCTCAATCTAATGGAGAGGACAACATGAAAACACCTATGTACAAATAATATCCATATAGCATAAATTGATGAAAATCTTTTAGAGTTACAGCACTAAGATTAAGGAAGATTGGGAAAGGCTTCTTAAAGAAAGACTTTACCTAAGACTTGAAGGAAGTCAAGAAAACCAGGAAGCAGAAATGAGGAAAGAAAGAATGCTAGGCATGGGCAACAGCCAGTGAAAACATTCAGAATTAGAAGATATACTGTTATGTTTGAGGAATAGAAAGAAAACTAGTGTCACTAGATCACACAGAATGTGGAGGGGTGTAAAAAGATGGGAAAGGTAGAAATTAGAGGTGACAAGGAGTCTCTTACTGAAGAGATTGTGTGTGTGTGCATGCACACGTGTGAAATATGATCAGACTTGAGCTTTAGAAGACTGATTTGACAGCTGAGTGGAGGTCAGACTGGAATGGGGAAAGTCCTGAGTCAGGGAGACCAACCAACAAGAAGGCTACTTCCAATAACTGTGCATATGTGAGGTGATGAGGCACTGCACCATGGCAGTTTCAGTATCAGAGGAGAGAAGGGGACAAGGGAAGAGTATAAAAGAGATGTCATGCATGTAGAAGCAACAGGACTCAACAAATGAAGGAATAAAGTGGGAGTAAGAGAGAGTGAAGAGTTCAAAAATGAAAGTTTAGGTTTCAAGGCTGGGTGATCATCTCTGAGTATAGCTGTGGGAGTAGAGGAATAAGTAGAAGAATAATTTAGTTGAAGAAATGGGAGGTTAAAATATGAGGGATATAAATGTTTGTTTAAAGTCCCGTGGTACATAATGACAGAAGTCCCGTGGTACATAATGACAGAAGTTCAGGAACAAAGACTATACGAACTCTTTGAGGAAGGAAGGAGAGACTGACTGAATGATAAATATGGATTGAATAAATATCAAAGAAATAAAGCTTACTGAGTGATGCCTGTAAAGGCAAAGCCTGAAAGTGGCAAGGGGGAAACAAGAAGTACTCCAACACTTCTATCTTGACTGATGAATTGGAAAGAGAGATGGGGCTGTTCGTGAAAGCACAACCAGTGATGAAACGGTTGGTGATCTCATCCAAATGCACAACATGGGGCAGAGTCAATCACTAGAACAACCTCAAATTCAAAATCTAAAGCTGGAGAAATGAGTAAATCAAAGATAATAACCAGTATTAAAAAAAATTGTCCAGAAAGAGATAGTAACACCACAATAATTGGGGTTTTGGTGGGGTGGGGTTTGGAGTGAAGTGAAGAATCAGGAGAGCAAATAGCTTAGAACAAAGAGTTAATCTAAGCTTACCCAAGAAATCGACTCCCTGTAAACTGTAAGACTTAACATGAGACAGTAAGAAATGTTAGAACAAAATCAAAAGATTAAAACAAGAGAAAATAACGTCAGTTATCTGAAATAAAAAAGTGAGTTGTAAAAAAAAAAAAAAACTGGTCAAAGAGAGAATTGAAGAATAGTGGACTCCTCAATCATCAAAACTATTTGGTACTAGCTAAGAAACAGGGTGGTATATCAGTGGCATAGGTTAGGTACACAAGATAGTAGTCAATGACTATAGTAATCTACTGTTTGATAAACCCAAAGATCCCAGCTTCTGGGAAAAAAACTCACTATTGGACAAAAACTGTTGGAAAAACTGGAAAATACTATGACAAAAACTGGGTATAGATCAGTATCTTATGCCATTTACCAAAATAAAGTTAAAATGGGTACATGATTTAGACATAAAGGCTGATACTATAAGGAAACTGAGAGAGCAAGGAATAGTTTACCTGTCAGATTCATGGAGAATAGAAGAATTCATGTCCAAACAAGAGAAAGAGAACATTATGAAATAGAAAATGAACTACTTTGATTACATTAAATTGAAAAGTTTTTGCACAAACAAAGCCAATGCAACCAAGAAGGAAGCAACCAAGGGAAGGAAGAAACTGAAAATTTTTACAACCAGAGTCTCTGATAAGGGTCTCATTTCCGAACTATATAGAGAACTGGGTCAAATTTATAAAAATACAAGTCATTTCCCAATTGATAAACAGTTAAAGGATATGAACAGGCAGTTTTCAGATGAAGAAATTAACTGCAAAAGGCTCATGATGGAAAATGCTATCCACATACAGAGAATTACAGAGTCTGAATTCAGATCGAAGCATACTATTTGCTCTCTTTTTTTGTTTTGTTTTGTTTCTTCTTTCTCATAGTTCATTCCATTGATTCTAATTCTTCTTTACAACATGACTAATGTGAAAATGTTTAATATGAATGCATCTAGAGCCTGTATCAGATTGAATGCCATTGCGGGGGAGGGGAGAGGTAGGCAGAGAAAATGTAAAATTCTAAAGCTTGTGGAACTGAATGTTGAAAACTAAAAATTAATTATTTAATTTTCAAAAAAATAATGCATTTCTGAAAGCCATGATTAAAAAAAAAAAAGGCCTAGAGATCATCTATTAAGAAATCATAAATGAAAACTGCCTAGAGTTATTAAACGTAGAGGACAAAGGTAGAAAGAATTCATTGATTCCCTCTTAAAAGAAACTCTAAAAGAAAAAGTCACAGCAATGTCACAGCCAAAATCTAGAACTCCAACATCAATTAAAAAAATACTTCAAGTTCAAATACCAAGGAACCACAGTAAGGATCACACAAGACCAGGCGGCTTCTGTCATAAATGAGAGATATTAGAATACAACATTCTAAAAGGTGAAAGAGCCTTTCAACAAAGACAGAATTGTAATTTACCATGAAAATCTGAATCTATTCCTACAGAAGAAAAAAAATGGACTTTTAATAGAAAACTTTCAAGAATTTCTGATGAAAAATCAGAGCTGAATAGGAGGTGAAAAATACAAAAACACGAATCAACAGAAATTTCTAGTTTACCTTTATAAGGTAAATTTATTTGAACAACTGGAAAGCATTATATGATAATGTTGTGCTAACATTCTAGTAGGAGAAGTGTCCCTTCAGAACCTTGAGGGACTTAATAAGAAAACAGAGGTGAATTGGTTCTGTTCTGAAGGTGTTAAAAGAGGAAAGGGAAGGGAGGGTAAAGTAATACAGTAGTGTACAAAGGAGGAAAAAGGGTGGAGGAATTTGCTAGTTCTCATAATTAATATGTAAGAAGATATACAAAAAAAGGAAGGGGCAGAGGAGAAGACATCATATAAACCAAACTCTTATCTGAAACAAGCAAAGAAAAGCTGAACACAGAGTTTGATATAGAAATACAACAATATCAGAGATGAATGGGGCATTTTAGAGGGAAGATAAAAGTGGAGATAGAGTAACAGTCCAACTAAAATAAACTTCCTTATCCTGAAAAAGTGATTGAAAGGGGAAAAAAGAAAAGAACTAGAGCCTACAAGGGAAATTGGGAAATGGCTGGACAAAGAGTCAATGGACCCAAAGTTGGTGCTGATTATCATCCTACAGCTGGGCTAAGGTCACTGATCTATCAGTGGTGTTTCAAAGCAATGGAATATTATTTTGCTGTATGACAAAGAAGACAATTTTAGAAAATCCTGGGAAGTATAAACTGACAGAAGTAAACATACCAAGAAAAACAATTTGTACAATGACAATAACGTTGTAAAGAAACATGAAAAGAAACCATATCAATGTAATGACCAACTATTTCTCTAGGGGACATATGAAGCATGTTATTTCACCTCCTGATAAGAAGTGATATTCAAGGTGCAAAAACAAACATACCTTCTTGGATATGTGGACTGTATAGATTCATTTCATGTGACTATGTTTATTTCTTAAAAGACTTTTTCTCCTTAGTTTTTAATAAGAAAAGTAGAGGGAAGAAGACTGGATAGATTGAATACATCTGAATACATTTTCCTTTAAAATGTTTATGCTAAAATTTTAATCCTTAGGCCAAAGACAAGAGATCAGTGTCACAAAATCCTTAAGAGGAGAGAATATCTAGGAAAAGAAAGATTATCTAAAACAAAAGGCCATCAGATTTAGCAATTAAGGGATCATTGTAACTCGGCAGAGTTTTAATACTGATACCTAGACTACAGAAGGTTTAAAAGTAAGAAAAGAGACAACAGAGGAGTGTAGAGAGCCTTCTCAAGAAATTTAATCATAAAAATGAGAGATATAGAAAGACAACTAGTGGGGAAGGGTCAAGTAAGGGTTTTTAAGGGTAGAGGAGGAGGGCAGAGTCAAGATGGCATAGTAGAAGGATGGGCTTGCTCTAGCTCTACCCCCTTAGCCCACAAAATACCTGTAAAAAATTACTCTAAACAAATTCTAGAGCAGCAGCAGCCACAAAACAATAGAGTGAAAGAGATTTCCAACCAAAGACAGCCTGGAAGGCCAACAGGAAAAGTCTATCACACCAGGCTCAGAGAGAAGTACAGCCCAGCCTTGGCAGCACAGGGACCAGACTGGGAGACAGCCTCAGGGCATGGAATCACTGGCAGCAGCTGCTGTGGTTCCCAGATTTCTCAACCCACAAACACCAAAGACAGCTTCAAAGGTCAGTGAGAAGGCTCTTTAACCTGGGTAAGAGGGGAACAAGATCCGGTCCAGTCTGGCCCAGCCCCAGGGCAGCAGCAGTCACTGCCTCAGCAGTGTCCATTTTTGGACCCTGGGGGAATTGAGCTGCCAATCTAGGTTTCAGTTCTGAGTGGCAGTCCTGGGGTGAGGAGGAGCACTGGCATGGTGGAACTGGTGATAGCTTTGGAGAAGATCCGGGGCAGAAAAGCTTGTGGTTGCTCCCAAACCAGAGGACAAGCCTACTCCCTTGATTGTGCCACTTTGGAGGAACTAAGAACTTACAGATCCCTAGAGTATACCCCTCACTTGACAGAGGACTCAAAAGTCAAGTAACTGGCTAGGAACATGCCCAAAAAAGGGGGAAAAAAATTAGACTACAGAAGGTTACTTTCTTGGCAAAAAGGTATTTTCTTCCATCCTTTCAGATGAGGAAGAACAAAGCATACTACCAGAGGAAGACATCAAAGTCAAGGCTTCTGCATCCAAAACCTCAAAGAAAATATGCAATCGTCTCAGACTATGGAAGAGCTCAAAAATGATTTTGAAAATCAAGTAAGAGAGGTGGAGGAAAAATTGGGAAGGGAAATGAGAGTGATATAAGAAAATCATGAAAAGCAAATCAACAGCTTGCTAAAAGAGACCCAGAAGATGCTGAAGAAAATAACAGATGGACGTTAATGACTTTATGAGAAACCAAGAAATTACAAAACAAAACCAAAAGAATGAAAAAATAGAAGATAACGTAAAATATCTCACTGCAAAAACAACTGACCTGGAAAACAGATCCAGGGGAGACAATTTAAAAATTATGGGACTACCTGAAAGCTATGATCAAAAAAACAGCCTAGACATCATCTTTCATGAAATTATCAAGGAAAACTGCCCTAACATTCTAGAACCAGAGGGTAAAATAGAAATGTAAAGAATCCACTAATCACCTCCTAAAGAGATCCCAAAAGAAAAACTCCTAGGAATATTGTAGCCAAATTCCAGAGTTCCCAGGTGAAGGAGAAAATATTGCAAGCAACCAGAAATAAACAATTTGAATACTGTGGAAATCCAATCAGGATAACATAAGGTCTAGCAGTTTCTACATTAAGGAATCAAAGGGCTTGAAACATGATATTTCATAAGTCAAAGGAACTAGGATTAAAACAAAGAATCACCTACCCAGCAAAACTGAGTATAATACTTAAGGAGAAAAAAAAAAAGTTATTCAATGAAATAGAGGACTTTCAAGCATTCCTGAAAAAAAAGACTAGAGCTGAATAGAAAATCTGACTTTCAAACACAAGAATCAAGAGAAGCATGAAAAGGTAAACAGGAAAGAGAAATCATAAAGTTGAATTATTTACATTCCCACATGGAAAGACAGCATTTGAACTCTTGAAACTTTTCTCAGTATTTGGGTAGTTGGAGGGATTATATACATATAAACAGAGGGCACAGTGTGAGTTTAATAGGAAGGGATGATATCTAAAAAAAATAAAATTAAGGGATGAGAGAGGAATATATTGGGAGGAGAAAGGGAGAAATGGAATGGGGCAAATTATCTCATAAAAGAGGCATAAAAAAGCTTTTTGAATGGAGCAGAAAAGGGGGAGGTGAGAGGGAAAAAGTGAAGCTTACTCTCATCATATTTGGCTTAAGGAGGGAATAACATGCACACTCCATTTGGTATGAAAATCTATCTTACACTACAGGAAGTAGGGAAGAAGGGGATGTGGAATGTAGGGGGGATGACAGAAGGGAGGGCAAATGGGAAGAGGAAGTAATTAGAAATAAACACTTTAGGTGAGAGACAAGGTCAAAAGAGAGAATAGAATAAATGGGGGCCAGGACAGGATGGAGGGAAATATAGTTAGTCTTTCACAACATAACTATTATGGAATTCTTTTGCATAACTACACATGTAGAGCCTATATTGAATTGCTTGCTTTCTCAGTGGGGATGGGTAGGGAGGGAGGAAGGGAGAGAAGTTAGAACTCAAAGTTTTAGGAACAAATGTGAAGAATTGTTTCTGCATGCAACTGAGAAACAAGAAATACAGGTAATGGGGTACAGAAATCTATCTTGCCCTATAAGAAAAGAGAAGATGGGGATAAGGGAAGGGAGGTATATAATAGAAGGGAGGGCAGATTGGGGGAAGGGGTAATCAGAATGCATGGTGTCTTGGGATGCGGGAGAGAGGAGAGATGGTAAGAAAATTTGGAACTCAAAATCTTATGGAAATGAATGTTGAAAACTAAAAATAAATAAATTTTTTTTAAAAAGGGTAGAGGAGACGCAGACCTACATGGAGGCAGCAGGGATGGAGACAATAATAGATAGGGAGGGTTTGAAGATGAAGGTAATCTGCTACAGAATACAGAAGGTACTCCAAGAGAGGGCTGGTCTAGTAAGGAGAAGAAACACTTTTTCATCCAAAAGTGGAATGAAAGAGATCAAAATCAGAGTCAGGAGTCAGAAAATCTGAATTCTAATCCCAGCTCTGACTCTTGCCCATGATCACAAAGCTAAGTAAATCCTCTAACTTCTCTGGGTCTTTAGTTTTATCATCTATAAGCTGACTTCTCAGGTCTCTTCCAAGCTCTTTACTCCATGATTCAAAACCATTTTAAAAAAAAGCATATTCTACTTCAACAACAGTATGAATTAATGTCTAACTAAATCAGCATTTTTTAAAATGAGGATTAAAATTGTTACCATAAATATTTTAAAGGAAAATTATTCAGATGCAATATTTAAAAAAACAAATTTAAAGAGAAACAAATACACAGAAAGGGAAAGGTCTTTCTTTTGAGCTTAAAATAACTCCAATTTCCAACCAGTAAAAATAGTTCATCTGCAACATTAATTTAGAACACAATAGTCCTAAGTCTATTGCTATTCCAGAGACAACTTCTGTAAATTCTATTAAATGTTTTCCTATAGCCAGGGCAAGATACAGGAGCAATGATTACATTAGATCTTGATCTGATACTAATTGTGGTCTCAAGAAATTGGAAATTTTATCTTGAAGGGAATGTGTCCTTAAAATGAACAAGTTTCAAAATTAGTGCTGAGAGCAGAAAAATCCATGGAGACTTCAAATGATGTGATAAATAAATAAATATTTCTTCTCTCTGAATTTATTTGCATCTTGTATTATACTATTCGGTTTGCAAAGTCTATATATGGAAAGAAACTTTTTTTAATGAACAAGTGAATAAAGGGGACAATATCAGAAGTTGGCCAATAAAATTTAAAACTCATTTTTTCGTCTCTAAGTAGGTCAATGTAATTGCTCACATTTATATCCATCTTACTAGTTTATAGAAACAAAAGTATATTGAGGAACTGTTAAATTAGAAGAATTTTTAGGCTTTATTTTGGGAATCAGAATTCTTTCATTTTACAGACTGTCACAACAAAAAATTGCAACAGTTTGAAAATGGGAAACACTTTAAGAATGGCCATATATCTATATATTTATCCTTTTGCCCTAAAGAGAACTACTAATACTATAAATATTTTAGGACCAAGGTATTATACATAGCAGGACCACTTTTTGAACTCTGTTTTACCCAAATGATTAGAATTTATCAGTGCAAACTCCTATAAAGCATGAAGCTCAAATATACAATATTTTTCTTTTTAGATACTCAAAGTACTAAATATTTTTACCATATTCTCTAAGATTCAATTTTTTTAAAATAGTCAACAGTTTAACAAAGGATTACAAGGGAATGAAAGTTTTTATTAGAAAAAAACTAGACCTTCAACACAAACTATATTTAAATGAGTTCTATGGTCTTAGTTGCATTAAATAACTTACCTGTCCTCTATCACAACCATTTTTTTTCCCTATGACTAAAGAACTGAGGCAGTTAACTTAGTGAAACTTAATGCTGTGACTAATTGTAACAAGAGGTATTACAGAATTCACAATTCTAAAACTATACACACACCTGTTTGGTTCAACTCACCCCTATTATCAATCTCCTAAATTGCTAATATATATTATAAATATCTTCTATCTATTTATTTTGCTCTCTACCACATCACTAAAATCTTCTCTCCAAAATATTCATTCATAGGCAAAAAACAAGATACTTCTATATTGAAGGAAACAGATTCAGTCTGAATTGAATCTGTTTTATTAATAACAACAGCTTTCATAATAAACTTTGACACCTGGAAAGCACTTTAAGGTTTGAAGAATATTACATTCAATATTTCATTTGATCTTCCCAAAATCATGACCCTATTTTACAAATAAGGAAATTGATGCGAGCACAGCAATTAAACCACCTCTCCAATATCATACAGCTAAATAGTATCAGAGGCAAGATTTGAACATAGCTGTGGCCAACAAGTCTGGGGCTCTAGACGCCATACATACCACACTGCCTTCCCTCCATGCATCTATATAGAGCTTTAACATTTATAAAATGTTTGACGTCTCATTTCCATTTCCATCCTGAAAGCTTTCTAGGATTCAGATTTTAAGTACAAGTTATCATCTATCTTCTGTAAAAACTGTTTATTCAATTATTAACTGGCCACTAAATTTCTCCCTATTTCATACCTCACCGTAATAACGAAGAATAAAATAGCTACCTGGAAAGTAAGGTTTGACTCTACACTGGCACTGCATTATTTATATGGTTAAGTTTCAAAAACTGGGTCAAACGCTGTCCAGCCAAACGCCTGGAAGTCATGATTTAGCTAACCCTGGTACCCCAAACACAATTGTGATGTCCCGTTGGGTGCTCCGGCGTTAACAAGGTAACGTAGAAGGACACCTAATGTAAAATAAACAACTTAACACAAAAATTCCTAGAACATTTCTTTAACTCAAAAAAGCAAACTTCTTTCGGAAGGCAGATCTCCTTTCGGAAGGAAATGAGTTTTTCTTCTAAATGCTAGGGGTGATGTGAAATAAAGTGCCCCAGAATTAGCAGCTAGAAGGGAGCGCTTTCAAAAGAGGACTATGGGCATCCCCCATTGATCAGAGGGGTAGAGGCAGCTGACTCCCCTCAGATCAAAGGATGATTAGCACCTGGGAGGGTTCCCCTGGTAAGGAGATGACAGTCGTTAGAACACCGGGTAAACATGTCAATATCCAAACTGCCACAAGTAGTCCAGGCAGTCTCCAAGATGAAGTGTTACTTTACCAGAGGTAATCCACATAGTCAACACCAAAAATGCGTTAGGCCCCGCAAGGGTCTCCAGATGCCACCTTATATTACTGCCCCACATAACTTCAGCCTTGGCCAAGTCTTCCCCTCCCCAAGATGAGCAATACCCCCTTCCCTGGTATTTCCCAGGAGAAATGCCCCGCCCCACCCCCAAGCCGCCCCCCCTCCCGGGACGCCCGGACCAGACTAACACCGGAGAGATTCCACGGGGAGGGGAGGGAAGCGAAGGGGGAGGCCACGGCGACCCCGGGGTCCGGCCCTGGGGTCATGGCTCCCCGCGCTCCCTCACCTATCACGATGCGCAGGTGCTTTAGGCGGGTCAGTGCGTCCTTCTTGGTATCCAGCACCTTCTGAGTGGACTTCTTGACGTCGCCGTGCGGCTTCTTGGAGAACATCCCGCCGCCGCCTCTGGCCCCCGCCCGGCCCTGTCCCGACGGCGGAAAGCGGAGGGAGTGGGGCGGGAGGAGACAAGGCGTCAGTGGCTCATTCACGGCGCTGGGTTCGGGGGCCCTTGCAGAGCCAAAGTCCCCGGGCTAAGGCCAGGTCCGCGGCCTCCGCCTCCTCCGGCCTCCAGCCGCAGGCCCGAGACACCGCCGACACCGGCTCCAATATGGCGGATCCTCCCTCCAGGCCCTGAACGAATCTAAGGAGCCGGGCCTGAGCCGCCGCCGCCGCCGCCTCTCCTAGTTGTTGCTGCTGCCGCTGCTGCCGCTGCCGCTGCGGCTCCGGCTCCAGCTCCCGCGGCCGCTCCTCCTCCTCGTCCCCGTCTTCCTCTCGGCTACCGCAGTTCCCTGCCTCAGGCCGGGGGCGGGGGTGCGGTTGGGGTGGGGGGGGAAAGCCTAGACCTAGAGGGGCGGAGGCGGAGGTCCGCAGCCACAGCAGCCCTCCCTCCGCTCTCCCTAGGGCCCCCTAAAGGTTAGAGGATTCTTAGGCACCGCCCACCGGGGAGCGCCAAAACTGGAAACTAAGAGCTGCGGTAGGGTTTCACGACTCTGCCGTCGGTGGCGAACGGTGCCCATGGCAACAGCCTTCTGTCGTCACTGATCTCTGACGTCATGCCGGAGTGAGGTCATCTCGGTCCTTTCCCCATATTTGGTTTTATGTGGTGGTGTGCTCGGCCAAAGGAGAAAGAGAGATAGTTCTGGAAGATAAAGAACTCCTTCTAAGTAAAAGTGCTGCCTTCTGACCATTAATCGTAGGTACATTTTGTTTTAGGGATGACCCCTCCACTATCTTCATGCTCTTCTGGCAAAAGATTACCCTGCAAGACCTCAGAATGGAATGTGAGTATGTGCTGGGTGTCCAATCAAAGAATACTGATTGAACTAGCCTTTCATTTCCTGAATGAGGATTTTTTTGACAATGTTCACAATTATTTTGAACATTTTTAGAATGAACTATATTGCACTCGGTTAAAAATTCTTTATGTCATAATCATGTTGCCAGAGCTATGGAAATTTAGTAATAAAAAGGGATTTAGAAATTATCCAGTTTACCTTGCCCAAGCCATCATTTTACAGAGGAAGAAACTCAGGCAGTTAGAGACTAAAGGACATGCCCAGGGTCCCACAATGAATAGTTTTTGGGTTAGGATGTGAACCCAGGTCTTTGTGACTCCAAGTCCACCACACCGCAGCATCCCTTCTCATGCTGCCTCCACATTTTACAGAAGAGAAAACTGTCAAACCTGAACTCAATCCCCCTGATCCCACAATTTCCCTGTTCACAAGGCCACTATGATTCTATTGATGAGGACTGGAAAAATACAAGAACCCCAGGACTGGAGTTCCCTAGGTGGGCCGTCTACCAAGAATTCGCAGACTCAAGCATTCTGGAGGTCAAGGTGGTAAAGATTTGTTACACGTTTTAGCGGGCAAGAGTTCTTAGGGAATATGCAACCTCAGACGCTTAAATGTATATTGTATAGTGAAACCTACGCCAAATATGCTAACTAGGTGATTCTGGGCAGGATTAGGGAGTGGTTAAGGAGTGGTTAGTTCTTAAAGGAACATGCACTTTTGGTATCTTCTGAGAAGGTATTTTACCCAGAGTTCATTAGGAAATAGCCCAAGGGGTTGGGGAGCTACTTGGACGTGTGGTTTTAGGCCTGAAAGGCACTAAGTCAGGACTGATTGAGAAATAACCTGTCTGCTCCCATCAGTGTCTTGTTAGACAAGATCAATGTAAGGAAGCATACCTGTGTCTAAGTCTAGGATACACATGATTGGTCAGTGAGTAGTAAATATCTTTATGACCCAGTACACAGCTGGTGCAAGCTAATAAAAATTCTATAGGTGCAACTGGCTACTGTATCAGGGAGATAAAAATTTTGCTAGGACAGGCTGTTTTGGGGGCTGGGGAGAAACTGCCTGGGATAGTGTTTTGAGGCTAGGGAGAAATGTGATTTTTAGAGATAAATGTGGTTTTAGAATTGGGGTCCAAGCACAAACTCCCAAGCACCCCATCACTACCGGTTCCTCTAACTTTCAACCTCGATTTATCATCCTTGGCGCCTTTCTTTTTCATCCTCTATATCCAATCTGTTGCAAAGGCCTATTGGTTTCACCTTTGTAACTTGCCTTCTTGCTGTTCCCCAACCGAAACGCTCCAACTCTTGCCTCCAAGCATTTTCACTAACTCTTCCCCACATCTTCATCTCTACCTCCTGCTTTCTTTCAAATTCCAACTAAAATATTACCTTCTGCAAACAGCCATTCTCAATCCTTAATGCTAGTACCTTCCTTCTTATGATTATTTTCTATTTATCTAGTATGTAGCTTGTTTGTACATAGCTTGTATTTGCATATTGTCTCCTTTCATTAGACTATGAGCTTCCTGAAAGCCGGGACTGTCTTTTGTCTTTCTTTTTATTCCCTTTGCTTAGTGCAATGTCTGAGATATGATGGGTGCTTAATAATGTGTATTGATCAATTATAATTCTGTTTATGATCATTCAGTTAAACAGACATGAGAGGCAGTGTGCTAAGCCTCAGATTCCTCATCTGTAAAATGGGTAAAATGTACTAGGTGGCCTCTAAGGTTTTTTGTGGCTCTAAATCTTTGATCCTGTGATCACATAAGAGAAGTGAGGAGTGTTTAATTGGCTAAACTTGGCAAATGATTTAGATGTACGGGATGAGGGAGAGGGATAAGGCAATCCAAATTTATTCGAATGACTATAAGAATGGGGCATCATCAGAAATACACAAGGCAGGGGAAGGAAAAAGTTTTGGTGGGAATATTATGAGTTCAGTTTTAAGCATGTTGAATTTAAGATGTGGATAATTGGAAAGATGTGAGTATAGCTCTGGAGAGAGATCAAATTGAAAAGATATATAGATAGGAGTAAAGTAAGGATATACCCCTTCCTTTGTTATTTGACATAATCTTAGGCTAACAGTAAGACCATAAAGAATCTAAAAACACAGACATAGACAAGGAAGAGATGAGACTATCTCTATTTGTGGATGACATGATGGTTTATTTTAAAAATCCTAGAGAATCAGCAAAGAAATTAATTAAAACAATTAATAGATTTGGTAAAATAGAAGTATACAGAATCCACCAAAGTCAATCATATTAACAATTGCAATAACAAAAACCAGGAGGAAATAATCTAGGGAAAAGTCCCATTCAAAATAACTATAATATACGTAAAGTATCTGGAAGTCAATCTGTCAAGGTATATTCAAAATATATGAATTAGCCCTGAGGGGCCTCAGCTTCCAAATTCAGCTCAAATGAACGCTCAGAATACAATAGTGATTATTTATACACACAGACATTTATATATGTGTGTGTATATATATATATATATATATATATATATACGTATATGTAACTGTCATGAATAATTTTAGAAAATCAACCAGGATGTTCTAAGGAGTTTGTTGGAAAGGTGATGGGGGTGAGTGCCGCAGTAGAACTGCCCATGCCATTGCCTACAATGCATACCCCCAAATACCAATTTGGGGGGTGTGTATGTATAACAATTATAATAAGCCTCTCTACATCACAAGTTCACTTAAAATGGCTTTTGCTATTCTTGCACATGTGCCTACTTAGGAAAAATCCCTTCTGTTGTTTTGGGGTCCACATCCTACTTGGGCATCCTGGTGGTACTGCTTTCTTATTGAATATTGTGGTCCTGTCTGAGACTAGATGGATATGGTTGTGGTTGAGTGTATGGACATGCCTGCTATTTTCTGTGGACAATATGAGGAATGGGTCTTGGGGCAATGGCTAACTAGAGTCAGAGTCTTAGCTGGGCAATACTCAGCACCCCAAATCACTGAAAGTAATAGCTGGAGCCCTTAAAGATCAGGTGGCCAAGAAGAACAATATGGAGTGGTCCTGTTTTCAGTGGTAGTGCTGTACACTGGTACAGCGGCACACAAAAAAAGGATCTCCTTTAGTGACATTGGGAAACTACACAGTCTGAGTGTAATTCATTACATACCCCAGAGGCAGAGTAGTATTAATCCCTTCCTTCCTTGGGAACATAGGCAGAGGTATTAATACACATTGTGTGATATTTGAACTCTTATAAGTTGTGGCATCATTAAACTGTACACGGAATCTACTATTTTCTAATGCAGCAAAAGTAATATCTTGGGGAGCTGTATAGTTGGATTTTTTCCTCTGAATGTACTATAAAGCATTTAGTCAGCATAAAAGGAAAAAGGGGCCCACAAGTCAAGCAGGTTCACCACCCCCTCCACAGACCTGTAAACAGCCTTTTGCAGCCTTTTGGATTGAGGAATTGTCTCAATCTCTGAAATGGGAAGGCCCATCCATGGATCAAGTCACTCTGAGGAATATAATGGCAAACCCAACACCCTTGAGGCCCAATAACTTTGAGGTGATATTAAATATGACCTACCCCACTATGAAGATTACTAATAGCATTAAGTTTTTTCCAGTCTTACTGAGAGAGGACGGGAGAAAACACCTCAAAAAGAACAACACGAATCAAAGGTAGCAAGAACATGAAAAAATATGGGGGGAAAAGGTAGGTTTCTTGTGAAAACATTATGTCTAAGAGTCTCTTTCCCTGATCATGATTACTGTTGGAGTGGTCAATAACAACTCGAATGGGCCTTCCCGTGCTAGCTGGGTCTTGTTGACCTGTTGAAAATTCTTGATGTAGACTTTATCTCTAGGATCAAAATTGTGAAGTAAAAGGTCCAGTGGTCCAGTCTGTACCGCCACTCCCACATAGAGTTCTCAAAGCCTGAATTGCAGTTTCTGAAAATTCCTACTAATAGAGATCTGTGTACTGGAGGAAAAGGTCTTACCTGGATCAGGGGAGGGTCTCTGAGAATGGCACGTAGTTGTATTTTGTGGGAAAAGATTGCTTCTATAAAACCTGCACATGTTTAAGGGAAACAGAGTTGGTATCAACAGATAAAATGAAACCAAGATACTTTATCTGTGAGAGGCAGAAGCAAGCAAGATAGAAAGAAAGAAGATACCCTTGGGTATGTTGAGTATGTACTATCAGAAGGGGCAGCCCAGCATAACCAGAATTTCAGCTGGTTTGAATATTTGTCTCCTATGTCTAGCCTTAGATCCTTTAATTTACAACACTCAAATGTACCAAACTGAGGCCAAAACAAATTATCCGCTGAATCTCTTACAATTTTAGGCCAAATTTCACATAACCTAATGGAGCACTTTTTGATTATTCAAGTTCAAGTTCACGTAGGAGCTTCCCTTGGTCCTATGATGGAAGAAATTTTCTCCAGGGGGTTCCCTTCAGTTTACTATTACCAGCTCACACTATTTCCTTAAAGGGATTTCACCAATAGTGTGGAGGCTTGGGGATTGATATCAAGGAGGGAGTCTGATGTCTGAGGTAGCCTCCTACAGAAGAAATACTTTGGTGAGAAAATCAACCAGAACAAATTAAGGAATTCTTTGGAGAGATAGTTTCTATGAATTTGGGGTTTGGGTGAGATGGGGTTACTCTTCTCGACCTCCTGGCTGACTCACCAAAAACTGTCATAAATAATTTTAGAAAAAGTGAGGAAACAAAGTAAAAACTATGCAATTTATTAGCAAGGCATGCAATTGCAGGACAGATCAAGTCCAAGTAGGCACAAAGACACTGAAAAGAGATTTACAAAGGTTTTTATAGTAAGGTACAGTTAACTCTTTTTAAGTTATTATTTTTAGATTTAGGGACTTTCCAGAGTTCAGGAATCTGATTGGTTGCATCTTACTTGCATCCTGTGAAACAGTTAATGGCACAATAATGAATGACTTCCCTAAAATCACATTACAGGAAAACTAAAATTAGCTCAGGAAAATGAGACTTGGCTCCGCTAGTTGCACAAAATGTCTGCGATGATACAAAATGGAGTCAGTTTGATTCTTTCAGAACATTAGCAATTAAAAATATATGATGCATTAGCAGCAAAAAAAAATTGTGTTGGTTGGTTGTACTCTCTTTGCCTTTCAGAGAGTTCATTCAGAGATTCATTCTAACAGCAGTTGCACATCACTTCAGGTTAAAAACAAAAAAACCAGCTATACCCCCCCCACCCCACTGACATGTGACTTTATCCCACAAGTGCTACATACCATGTCAGCCAAGATGTTACTTTGGCAAGTATCAAAAACACTGTCTATGTCATATGAAACCCTTTGTCCCTGGACTATATTCCTCTATTTTACAGTAGTTCATTTTTCACAAACTGTGATTCTAAGGGTGTATCCTTTTCCTGATTCTATGTAAATGGCAACAACTTAGTGATGATTGCAGCAGAGTCTGTCTAAAGCAAACAATAACATATAAATACCATTGCAAAACACTTTAAAGAAATAAAAACAAAGCTATTTATAATCATTACCCCTTCTTCTCCTCTCATTCTCTTCTCAGCCCTTTGCATTTGGGCTCTTGACCTCATCATTCAACTGAATTTCTCTCTCCAGAGTTATAATTGCCAAATCTGATGGTCTTTCTAGTCCTCATTTATTTTGACTGGTCTGCTGAATTTTACACTCTTGATTACCAATTTTCCTCCTGGACCTCTCTTCTCTGAAACTTTTTGAGATAATCTCTCTTACTATCTGTTATTTTTACTCCTACCTAATTTCTCTTTTCAGTCTCCTTTAGTCCATATGACAAGAGCATCTGACTTTACTGTTGTTCTCTTTGGATTTCTTGCTTAGTATTTGATCCACTACTCTTTTAGGATCTTTGCTTGATTTTATATGGGAGTGCTGGGCTCCTCTATGTATTTCAAGTCATCAGCTTAACTGGAATTTTATGACTCATTTTTTTAACATTAATATTTTTCCATCCAGAAAACTGAGCTAACTCATGATTTCCTGGAATAATCAAGGGAAAAACTAACCTAGTCTACTGCTTCTAACAGTCTTGGAGGAAGAGCTTAATACAGGCAAAACAGAAACAAAGCCATAAGCAATGTAATGGCCTCTTGAAAGAGAGACTCAATGTGAGGAAAATGAAGACCTTTCCCCTTCAGAAGGACAGCCTTTCAGATCTCAGTAATCACTGATCCATTGTTCATAGGTAAAATTCTCCACAGTGGATCTCCTTACTTAAAGCAGAGATGAAGAACAGCACCACGAACATCAGAGCCGTAAGGCAGATGATGACATAGCCAGCAAAGTCACTGATTCTAATCATTGGTCAGGATCATCTGAACACAGATAGCTTGACTTGCTTATTACTCTCTTGCATGCAGCCTGTTCTAGTGTCAGGATGAATAGCAAGACTTGCCCTGTGCCACTCATTGTTCTTTAGTCCACCAGGCAGGACCTTCCCCTTCCAGGGAGCCCCATGGAGGTGGGGTGGGTTGTGATAACAAATCTTTGTCTTTTAGACTTTGTGTTAGTCCAAGGCAAGGACTCTCCTTTACCTTCTTTGAAGAACTCAGGGTTGCCATCAAGTCAGTTAGGAGGTCACCTTTCTTCCAGATAATATACATTCATGATACTTATTCAAAGGCAATTCAAACTATGCTTCAGAGAACACAACTCCAATGAGCTGGCCATGTTGTTCGAATGCAAAATGTACACTTGCCAAAAAGACTATTTTATGGAGAACTTGCATGGAGCAGGTGATCACATGGTGGCCAGAAGAAATGATACAAGGACACTCTCAAGGTCTCTTTCAAGAACTTTGGATTTGACTGTGCAGCAGGGGAGACACTGGCACAGGATCACTCAGCATGGTATGCCCATGTAAGAAAAGGTCCTGTGCTCTTTGAGCAAAGCAGAATTGAGACAGCACAAAGTAAATGCAGGATGTGCAAATTTGGGATATCCACCCCAAATAGTCACACGGACTATCTGTTCCCAACCTGTGGGAGAGCATTCCGAGTTTGTATTGGTCTGATCAGCCACAGTCGGACACACTGAAATTTCACTTTACAATGGTGATGTCATTTTGGTCCTCTTCAAAGACAAAGGACAACAACCAACATATATATCTGTATATAACAACATATTTATGTATATGTATATATAGCAAGATACCTTCTAACAATGTCACCTCCTTGGGTCTCAAGCCTTTTCTGTGAAGAGGTCATTCAAATCATCCCCACAGGAAAGGAGATCTACCAATTGAGAGGCACCTGAGCTGTTTCTCCAGGTATAGAGCTTTATGAAGGGGAAGAGACCTCTAAAGGCCTAGATGACTATGCAGTGGGGATGGAAGAACTGAGAAAGAGGAGATGAAAAGACTCAACCAGAAATCTACCCAAAATCAGTTCATGTATTTTGGTTAAGTTTATCCAAAAGTTGAATAAAAAAACCCCAAAAATCCCTGGCCTGGAGAGAGTCTTCTGCTTTCCAAGGATGGCAGTAATTTGATGTAGAAATTGTTTTTAGAGGGTGGAACCCATAGCCCTAGCTGCTGTTTCAGGATCATGCCAAACTGGTTTTTCAGAGGTGGATATTCTTCATTGGCGCAGAACATTCTGTTGAGTAGAAATAGCTACCTTACCCTTTGTTAGGGGAATCTTATGGTCCTGTACCCAATACAACATGGCATCACAGACTCCATGTCCATATTGGCAATGAATCTACTCCCTAACCTCTTACATTTTTTTAATGAAATCAGCTTAGTTGTTTAGCTAATAAGCAAAGGACATAACATACAAAGGACAACTATATACAGGAGAAGCATTGGCCAAATACATTCATTAATTCTTGACTCCAAAGAGAAAGCCGTTGATTGTCCATCCACTTCTTTCCAAGCCCCAGATAACTTTGCAAAGTGCATAGCCACCGTACAGGAATCAGTTAGACAGAGAGCTTATCTTGCCCCCATCCTTCAAGACTGTTACATGGTGACTGGGTGAAGATAGGTACATGATTGTACTGTTGGTAGAGCTATGAACTGGTCCAGCCATTCTGGAAAGCAATTTGAAGCTATTTTCAAAAAGGTACAAAATTGCTCATACCCTTTGACCTAGTTATATCAGTACTAGGCCTATAGCCCAAAGAAATCAGAGGAAGTGGAAAAGGACAAAATATCTATAGCCATTCTTTTCATGGTAGCCAGAAGTTGGAAACTAAGGGGATATGTTCCTATTGGAGAATGACTCAGTAAATTGTGGCATGTGAATGTAATGGAATATAAGCCATAAGAAATAATGAAATATACAGTTTCAAAGGAAACTGGGAAGATATATGAATTGATTCAAAGTGAAAAGAGCAGAAGTAGAACAACTTATGCGATATTTTAGAGAAAAACAATTTTGAAATAATTTAGAACTCTGTTCACTGCAATGGTAACCATGATTCCCAAAAGAATGGTGCTGAAAAACACCACTCACCTTCTTTGAGAGGTATTAAATATAAGAGGTAGAATACAAGTTTTCAAATATGGCTAATGTGAAAATTCATTTTGCTTTTCTATGCAGCTGTGCTGAGGGCTTTGTTTTTTGGGGGTTTTTTTGTATTTTAATTTTCTCATGCGTCGAAGGATAGCGTGGAAGAAAGCTTAATTTTAAAATGCTTGTTAATTAATAAAAATAAAAATAGAAACAAAAAAAGACTTATTGGGACAACTTGCCAAGAACTCTAACCCTCAGTTATCCCCCCATTAGCAAATTGATAACCCCAAGGTCCATTTTTGTATTGTTCTCTTGAACAGGCAAAGTTGTTAGTGAGTCATACAAAACACTGAACTTCAATGTCCTCATAGGTACAGACTTAGTGAAAGAGGAAGGGAAGCATGTATGGGATTAAAAACCTTAGATTTGAGGAGAATAACAACATATCCCAGAAAACTGCTTAAGCAAACCTACCCATGTTCTTTGCCCACCAGGCTGTGACATAAGTAAGATTTCAGGTTAGCTCTGGGGAAGAATGAAGGTATCTAGTATTTCCCAGATGAAAATTAACATTTGCTCCTGACTAATCTCAGCTAAAAAAAAAAACCAGATAAAAAGGCATTAGTGAGATCAACAACCCTACGCCATTTACCCAGGGCTTGAACTACTTGGTCAACCACATCAACAAAGTTAGAAACGGCAATAGCAATTGACAGGACAATTTTGTGCAGCTACAAATAAGTTGCCAGTAGCATTGGCTTTCCTCACCAGCCACACAATTTTATTGTAAGGGGAGCTGATCAAGTATTTTGGCTTCCATTTCCATCACTAGACAGTAGCTTTACCCCTCCCTCCTTGGGACACAGTATTGTTTGGTATTAATAGGATGTTTCAAAAAACTTCCAAGCTATCTTAGCCACAATAATTAGCATAGAAGTTGTCATAAACACCCATACACGTATGTACTCTTAAGAACTCATGATTACCTCTTTCTTCAGGGGTCTATGCACCTAAGCCTCCCATGGAAGTAGTATGCCTCAAGGATCCAGATACTAGTAAGAACTTGTCCTTACAGCACCCATGATCTCTCTAAAGGATCTGTTACTCCTTCATTTGGAAGCTTCTCAGTGGAGAATGGTTTATCATAATAGTCCTGTCACAGAAACCATCACAATGGATCTGTTGTGAAATTACAAGGGCTATGCTTGTTCTTGCTGCTGCTAGAAGATAGGCAACAAGCAGGGGTAAAGTTAATTGCAGGCTTTCAGCATGAGAGGAGCAGCAATGTGGCATGAATTGATTAATCATACTAAGACACTGTCCAGTTTGATAGTAAGCTGGCATCAAGTGACCAGAAGTCTGATATAGATACATAGATACATACATATATTTAGATGGATACATGTGTGTATGTATGTATGTGTATATGCATACCCACAAGCTTTAGGGAATGCTCTGAGCATGGGCGAGCTGAAGCATCTTACTGCCCAGTGCAAGTATAGTTTTTATTAGTAACCCCAAAGGTTGCCCTTGATCCATATTTCAGTAGCCACACCCAAAGCTCCTTAAGTGAGAGGGTGGTATCACTTTCACCCTGAAAAGTGGGGACAGTGGAAGCTGTGCATTTTTCCATGAACCTCAGAGATACATTTTCTTAGACATCCATTGTGGCCCACCATTGTTTAACTCAGATTTCAACAATTAGTCTTCCCACAGCCATATTCACTATGTTGTGGTGGGGAGCCCTTAGAAAAAATCTGACACCATTCACGTGGGATCTAATTGTATCTAATACAGATTGGTCATAAGGATGGTTCTCATGTGGGACTTTTTAACTGATTTAACTGACTTGCAAAAACAAGTGCTCCATGAGATTTCTAAGCCAATGTAATTCTGCAATCAGAAGGAGCTCCACTTTAGTCCTATTAGACCATACTCTCATCAATCATTTTTCCAGGGACTCATCAACTTGTTGTTTAAACTTCTTTTACAGTTTCCTAGGTTCCTTTGTGGTGAAACCCAATCCACTGTCAGGCCTCTCTGTGGGAAAAAACAAAAAAAACAACCTAACACGCTGCAAAGGTAGTAATAACTTCACCCTGAGCCTCCCTTGTTACCAGTGTGAGTTCTCAGTTCTCATTCTTCAGTTCAGTTGTTTTTCAGTCATGTCCAACTCTTTGTGACCCAGTTTGGAATATTCTTGGCAAAGACACTGGAGGGCTTTGCTTTTTTCTTCTTCAGCTTATTTTACAGATGAGGAACTGAGGCAAACAAGGTTAAGTGATTTGCCGAGGGTCACACAGCTAGTAAGTCTCCGAGGCCAGATTTGAATTCACTAAGAGGAGTCTTCAAGATTTCAAGCCCAGTGTTCTATCAGTTGCACCACCTAGCTGTCCTTTTTCTCATCCTTAGTCTCACTCCTATTCTCTTCCTTTATAGTTCTGCCAACTGGACTGAATCAGCCTCTAACCTGTGGATGACTGGAGCTGATCAGAGCAGGCTAGAGACAGGAGAATCAGGAATCAAAAAGAACTTTAATTGCAAAGTGAGGGAAATGGCTTGCAAACAACAAGGCAGATTAGACACATGTGATTGGCCCGCCTTGCTTTAGTGTGGCTGAAACTTGATTTATATACTTCTGGCTAGACAAAGAATCAAACGCTGTATTGTAGCAACAGTTGTGAGGCACAATAGTAACAGTGAAACACAATAGCAAAAGTGAGGCAAGGTTGTCTAGTGACAAAAAGTCCAGCTATGAAAATAGCAGGGCTCCTTGTCTGGGCCTGTTGTTGCTTGCCTGAGCTCAGGAACCATTAGTTCCAGAAGGTGAGTGCAAAGGATTGTCATGCCAAACTCACTACTCAGCTTGCTTGCTGGACCTTAGCGCTGGAAAACAGGGTATACTAATATTGACCGTTCTGATATCATTAGGATTCAACAAGTTTTCCAGCAAGATCTCTGGGCTTGAACATACTTCTTATTCATGGCCTGTTGGTCTCCATTCTCCTTACTATTGTCTCTTTTTCTTGTACTATGTTTAAAACTATTAGTACTTCTGACTTGAGGGCACAGTCCTTACAATCAGTAGCTCTTTCTAGTTGCTAAAAGCACATAGGTTAGTTTTAATTCCTATGCTAGTGATCAAGCTTTTTAGGGCTATTATCCTGTTTAATAAAAAGGAAGTTAACTTAATATTCAACACACATACAGCACTAATTTAGGTAGACGTTGCCTCCCATGTCTACATAGTCAGATATGCATAGCAATAGAGAATCCATAAAGTCTGAAGTACCTCAGCTTTTCATAAGCTAGGAGAATCAAGAAGCTATGTCAGTGGCTGTATCAGTCAAGTCTCTGAGATGGTTTTCCTGCCTTTGGGGGAAAAAAATTAATCAAGGAATCAAAAAATATTTGCCAAGCACCGAGCTAGGTGCTGAGGATAGAAATATAAAGAACTAACCAATTTCTAATTGCAACAAGTTTAAATTCTAATGGGTGAGGCAACGAAAACATATAAAGTTTGTGATTCCGGGACACTATATAAAGCATAAATATAAACACACACACACACACACACACACACACACACACACATACAACAAAGTAGTTGCTAAATTTAAGGCAGTTTGTGAGGAAGGCCATTAAAAATTGGAATCAAGAAAAAATTCATGCAAAGATGATGTCTGAACTGTATATTAAAGAAAGATTCTTTGAGGTATCAGTAAGAAGAGAGTACATTGCAGGCATGCAAGTCAGCCAGGACAAAGGCACAGAGATGTTATATAAAGTGTTGTGAGGAACAGAGAGAAAGCTAGTTTGGCTGGATTGCAGAGTTCGTGTGTGTATGGAGGGAGGGATTAGGGAGTAATATTCAGTGAGGTTAGAATGATAGGTTAGGGCTGTGTAGGGTTTTAATAGCTCAGCAGAGTAGTTTACATTTTATTCTAGAGCAGTAGGAAGCCAGTGGAGTTGGTTGAGTAGAGGGAGTCACATGGTCAAATCTATGCTTAAGGAAAATTACTTTGGCAGCGGTGTGTGAGATAGATTGGAGTAGATTGGAGTGGTGAGACACTTGAGCTGGGAGACTGATTTCCAAGAGGCTATTGCACAAAGTAGATGAGAGATGATGACAGCCTGAAATAAGGTGGTAGCTATGTGAGAGGAGAGAAGAAGTTGGATATAAGAGATGTAGAAATGACCAGATTTGGCAACTGATTGAATATGTGGCTTGAGGGAGAGTAAGGGGTCAAGGATAATGTTGATTACAAACCTGGCAACACTGGAAACAAACCTGAGAACACTGGTATTGCCTTCAACAGAAATAGGGTAAAGGGAACATTTAGGGAGATATAGGTAAAGTTCAGTTTTGGATTTAATGAATTTAAGATAGCCAATCTGAAAGGTATGAGGTGGTACCTTAGGGTTGTTTTAATTTGCATTTTTCTAATTAGTGTTGATTTAGGACATTTTTTTCCTGTGACTGTTGGTAACTCTGATTTCTTCTTCTAAAGACTGTTCATATCCTTTGACTATCAATTGAGAATTGGCTCTTATTTTTACAAATTTGACTCAGTTCTCTATGTTTTTAAGAAATAAGGCCTTTATCAGAGAAACTAACTGTAATCCCCTTTCCCCCTCGTTTCCTGTCTTCTTTCTAATTTTGGCTGCATTACTTTTGTTTGCACAAAAGGAAAGCAAATATTTAAGAAGAGAAAGAATATAGATGCGAATAGGTAAACCTTAACTATCCACTACCCTAGCATGTGAGATCTTAGACCACATGTTGGGTATAGTGCAAAGAGACTTATCACTTTGGGATGATACAGTAAACAGTTCCTTGGTTCTCCTCTCCCTCTAGGGGGAGCTGCATCAATTTAAAACAAGAAAGCTTTCACTCACTTCCACATGAATACTCATGTAACATGTAACTCTGTCTTAGATCTCCCATGAAGTGTGGAGTAGGTGTACTTCAGACGCATGCTACTGAAGCAAGATTGAGCCTGGACCTTGGGCTTCTGTCTACTTCTTCTGATTTGTTTTCCTTTTCTAAATATAAGCGCTGAACAGTCATGAGATTTTTGGGGGAGTGACTAGGATCTCTTAGATTCTTTAGTCTTTGCCAGCTGTATTTCAAGAGGAATCCTTAATAATGAGTAGAATGGTTCTGGAAAAGATGACCACTCACATGAAGAGAAACAAAACCCAAGGCTGATTTGCCAGAAGACATAGATTTTGAGGGAGTTGTGCAGACAGTGTGGAGACATATTGTTGATGAAGAAGGCAGATGGCAGATTGTGTAATACACAGGACTACAAGGTGGAGCACAGTCATCATACCAATTACTACAACTGTTCCTGACCTCACTGGTGTTGTATGACATCCAAAGGCAGTGATACCCTGGCCTGTAAGCACCAGCCAGTGGAAGTGTGTGGACCGTGTTAGAGAGGAGAGTGGTAATGTCATAGGCTCTAGTGGAGTGGGCACTGCCAAGAGTAGCAATGCCGGCAGGTCCAATCTGGAATTGATAATGCCATTTCACAGTGATACCAGTATTGTGCCCAGGTGAATTAAAAAAAAATTTCATTATTTCAGCCAAGACAACTGTAAAAGTATACATGGTAAAAAGAGATTATCAAGGAAACCATACTGAGCTTAAAGCCACCATAGGAAATGTCAAAATAATACCAATAGACTCTATATAGCTAGACCTAGATATATACATATATCTATATCTACATAGAATAGCATGGTATCTATCTACTACTTCAAGTCATATCAAGTAAAGTTAAGAGCTCTAATTCCCCTTCTCCTCTGGCATGATGCTGTTCATGGAGTCAGCTCTCTCACAGAAAACCACAACTTTCACAGATGTAATGGTCTCTTTGTTAATAAAATGATAATAATCGCAGCTTTCAACGTGCCCCTTTCAGAGTTAAAGGAATCTAACAAAAAGATAAATATAAAACGCAGTTGAGAACCTGCATGAAATATTAGAAAAGTTAGGGTAGATTTTGGGTGATTACTAATGAGAACAGAAAGGTCCATATATATATTTTTTTCATCTGTGCATTGCACCTTTACAAACTTTATGTTTTCATGTACAAAAGAAAAGCAGAAATATCAAACACATCCTTTACTGAGAAGAATGATGAAATATATAATCAATAAGGGGCACTTGAATAAAGAATTTAAGCTTAAATTGAAACTACATAAATTCTAAGGGATTAGCAGGTCAAAGAACAGGATGTAATTTCATTAAAGAAAATAAAAATACTGAAACAGTGTATATATCTTTTGAGATACAGTCAAAACTGTCCTTATAAAAAAACTTTTATCTCTAAACACTTCATTAATAAAAGAGAAAGAATAAATCAATGAATTTAGGCATATCGTTAATAAAAATTACAAAAGCAACAAATCAAAATATCCAAACACAAAAATAGAAATTCCAAAAATCAAAGAAGAGATTAAAAAATGAAAACCAAAAGCCATTGAATTGATAAAAATCTGTTTAGAAAAACAACTTAAAATAGATGTCATTAGCTTGGTAGACAAGAAAAAGCCAAAATAAAAAACAGAAGAAGAGAATTCGCAACAAATGAAGGGGAAATACATGAAAGTATTAGAAATTATTTTACCAATTTTATACCAATAAAACAAATAACAAATGAAATAGATGAATATTTACAAAAAATATAAAATACTTAGATTAAGACGCTAACAGATAGAGAATTTAAATAACCTAATACCATAAAGGAACTCCCAATGGGTAAAACAAAAAACAAAAACTTAAGACCAGATGAGTTAATAAATACATCCTATCAAAGATACTAAAAAACAAAAAAGAATCTAGCAAACTCCTTTTGTGAGACAAATATCCTGAAACTGATATCAGAAACAAAGTAGAGAAAGAAACATTTTAACCAATATACCAAATAACTATTCCTGCAAAAATATATATAAAAAAAACTATAACAATGTATTAAAGAGATTTTACACAGTAATCAGGTTAGATATAGCAGAAATTCAAAGGCTTCAACATTAGGAACAATATAAATTTAATGGACAAAATCTATTAAGAAAAACAATAAAAATCACATGATTCAATCAGTAGATATAGTCTTTAAAAAATAAAACAATATTTTTTGGTTTCACAAACATGAAAAAACATAGGAATAAATAGTAAGAAGTAAAATAATAAGTAAATAAGTAATGAGTAAATAATTTCCTAATAAGTAAAATAATATTATCTAAAACTAAAATATAGGATTATTTGTAATGGAGAAATGCTAGATGCCTTTCTAAAAAGATCAGGGACAAAGTAAGGATTCCCATTATTCCTACTATTATTTTATATACCAATTCAAAATGCTGTTAGCAAAAAGATGAGAAAAAGAAATTTAAGGAATAAACATGAGTAAATCAGAAACAATTATTGCTTTTTGAAGATGACATGGTGATTTACTTAGGTTCAAATAAAACTAATTGACAAATTAATAAATATAATAAAGTGGAAAGTTATCAATTCCACAAAACCATCATCCTTCATATATATATTACCAACAAACTCCACTTAGATTTCATTGAAATTAAATACAAATATAGAAACCGTTTGTGATTCCAGCTTCCCAGATGCATACAGGAATTAAACTTTACCAAAATTCTTTACAAAAATAAATACAAACCTAAATAACTGGAGAAGTATTTCATGATTGGATTGTGTCAATAAATAAAAATGATAATACTATTGAAATTTATTTCTTTATTCCATACTATAACAACAAAAAATTTTAAATTTTGAACATGACAAAACTCAAAATAAAATGAACATTTCCATATACATCATAGAAAAGTAAAAAAAGAATGTACATGAAAGTGTAAATTTCCATTACAGAATTTACTTTTTTTTTTTAGTATATAAGTTGAACATGTACCTTTCAAAGCTGTCCTTTCCTGTGTGATTCCTTCTGTTTTTCTTGTTTTTTCTCTTTTAGGGATTCTTCTAATCTCCAATCCTACTCTTGATTTCACCTCCTCCCATTCCAAAATGAAAAAAGAAAAAAACAAGATACTTGTAACAAACACACATAGTCAAGCAAAACAAATTCCCAGATTGGGCATGTCCAGAAATGTTTAATTCCTCATCTTGGGTCTATCACCTCATTCATGGGAAATATCAATAGCAACCTCACTGTTTTTCTCAAATTGTGGTTAGTCACTGCATTGATCAGAGATACCAAGTCTTTTAAAGTTGTTTTTCTTTACAATGCTGTTGTGTAAATTTTTTTTTGGTGCTATTGGTTTCATTCTGCATAAGTTCATACTAGTCTTCCCAGGTTTTTCTGAAAGAGTCCCTTTGAATTCTTTATTATAGTGCTGTGATATATTTATATTAGTCTCCAGTTCTTTGTCATCCAAAAATCACTACTATTAATTTTTTTTGTACATATGGATCCTTTTTTTCCCTCTTTGGAGTGATATAAATGGGTCAAAGTATGCACAGTGTGGTAACTTTTGGGGCATAGTTTCAAATTATTTTTCAAAATGGCTGGACCGGTTTATACCTCCATATCAATAGTACAATAATGTGCTGATTTTCCTGGCAGCCCCTCTAACAATTGTTATTTTCACCAATAGATAACCTGCATTATCTATTGATAACTTAGAATATAACCTCAGATTTGCTTTAGTTTGTATTTCTTTATTAGTAGTTTGGAGCATTTTTTCCCCATATGGTTGGTGATAGCTTAGATCTTTTGAAAATTGTTCATGTCTTTTGACCATTTATCTATTCAGAGTAGCTCTTGTTTAGACCACTCTTTATATATTTTATTAGAGAAACTGGCTGCAAAGATTTTATTCCTAGTTAATAGTTTCCCTTTTAATTTTAACTGCATTACTTTTATTTGTACAAAAGATTTACATTTTATAGAATGAAGATTGTCCATTTTATTTTCTGTAATCTTCTCTATCCCTTGTCTGATCATGAACTCTTCCCCATCTATCTTTCTTAAAGGTACACTTTTTCTTCCTTTTTAAAAAAATTTTTTATATAATTTATTTATTTTCAGTTCTCAACATTCACTTCCACAAGAATTTGAATTTTAAATTTTTTCCCCATCTCTCCCCACCCCCACCCCAGGACAGCACGCACCCCATCCACCCCTTCTTCCAGTCTGTCCTCCCTTCTATTACCCACCTTTCTTATATCCCTCTTACCATCTATTTTCCTGTAGGGTAAAATAGATTTCTATACTCCATTGCCTGTATATCTCAATTTCCCTTTATCCTTTCCTCCCCTCCATTTATTCCATTCTCTCCCTTGACCTGTCCTCCCCCAATATTGTTTGCTTCTGATTATCCTTTTCCCCAGTTTGCTGTCCCTTCTATTATCTCCCTCTCCTATCCCCTTCCCCCTTGCCTACCTGCAGGGTAAAATAGATATCAATATCCAATTAAATGTGTGTCATTCCCTCCTTAAAATAAATCCCATGCGAGTAAGGTTCACTTATTTCTTTTCATCTCTCCCCTCTTCCCCTCCATTGTAAAAGCTCTTTCTTCCCTCTTTTATGTGAGATAATTTGCTATATTCTACCTCTCCCTTTCTCTTAATCCTAGTACATTCCACTCAAGAGTAAATTTTATTTTTGTTTTATTTTTTTAGGTATTCTCCCTTTATATTCATCTCAACCTTTGCCCCATGTGTATGTGTGTATGTGTATATATGTATATACACACACACGTATGCACACATACATATATACACATACATACACATACCCATGTGCATATACATACCTACACACATATAATGTACACATACACATATACTCATACATACCTACACATATGTATGTGTACATATGTGTGTGTATATATATACACATACATACATATATACCCTCTAACTACCCTAAAACTGAAAAAGGTCTGATGAGTTACAAATAACATGAATGTAAACACTTCAACTTTAAAGATTTCCTTAAGGTTTTTCTTTCCTGTTTACATTTTCATGTTTCTCTTGATTCTTGTATTTGAAAGTTAAATTTTCTATTCAGCTCTGGTCTTTTCAGCAAGAATGCCTGGAAGTCCTCTGTTTCATTGAAATTCCATTTTTTTCCCCTGAAGTATTATACTCAGTTTTGCTGAGTAGCTGATTCTTGGTTTTAATCCTACCTCTTTTGAATTCTGGAATATATTCCAAGCCCTTCGATCCCTTAACCTGCTAAATCTTGTATTATCCTGATTGTATTTCCACAATACTTGAATCGTTTCTTTCTGGCTGCTTGTAATATTTTCTCCTTGACCTGGGAATTCTGGAATTTGGCTACAATATTCCTAGAAGTTTTCCTTTGGGGATCTCTTTCAGGAGGTGATTGATGAATTCTTTCCATTTCTATTTTGCTCTCTGGTTCTAGAATATCAGACCAGTTTTCCTTGATAATATCTTGGAAGATGATGTCTTGGCTTTTTTTTTTTTTCGATTTTCAGGTAGACCAATAATTTTTAAATTATCTCTTCTGGATCTATTTTCCAGGTCAGTTTTTTTTTCCAATGAGATATTTCACATTGTTTTCTATTTTTTCATTCTTTTGATTTATAATTTCTTGATTTCTCATAGTCATTAGTTTCCATTTGCTCCATTCTAATTTTTTTTTTATTTTGTAATGTTTAACAATCACTGCCATACAATTGTGATTTTATCCCCCCCACCTACCCCTCACTCCCCCCCTCCCTCCCCACGACTGCATACAATTCTGTATAGATTCTACATATACTTTCCTATTGAGTATATTTTCACTATAGTCATGCTATGTAGTCAGACTAAGATAAATGAAAGAAATCGTATAACAAATCAGAACATGATACACAAACACATACACATACACAAACATGATCTGCTACAATATGTGAGTGACTTCCATATTTCTCTCTCTGAGTGTGGCAGGCATTTTGCCTTGAGATCCTCCATTGGGTCCATTCTAATTTTTAAAGAACTATTTTTTTCAGTGAGCTTTTGAACTTCCTTTTCCATTTGGCCAATTCTGCTTTTTAGAGCATTCTTCTCCTCACTGGCTTTTTGTACCTCTTTTGCCATTTGGGTTAGTCTATTTTTAAAGGTCTTATCTTCTTCAGCTTTTTTTTTGGGTCTCCTTTAGCAAGCTGTTGACTTGCTTTTCGTGATTTTCTTGCATTGCTCTCATTTCTCTTCCCAGTTTTTCCTCCACCTCTCTTACTTGATTTTCAACATTCTTTTTGAGCTCTTCCATGGCCAGAGACCATTGTATATTTTTTTGGATGTAGAAGCCTTGACTTTGACGTGTTTCTTTGATGGTGTGCTTTACTCTTCCTCACCTGAAAGGAAGGAAGAAAATACCTTTTTGCCAAGAAAGTAACCTTCTATAGTCTGACTTTTTTTCCCTTTCTTGGGCATTTTACCAGCCAGTTACTTGAATTTTGAGTCCTTTGTCAAGTGGAGGGTATACTCTAGGGACCTGTAAGTTCTTAGTTCCTCCAAGGTGGCACAGTCAAGGGAGAGGAGTTTATTCCTCTCCTGGCCTGCGCTCTGGTCTGTGAGCAAACACAAGCACTCTTTTCTGCCCTGGAACTGAGTAGGATTCTCTCTCCAGTGCTACCACCAGCTCTACCATGCTAGTGTTCTTCCTCACTCCAGGACTACCACTTAGGACTGAGATCCAGATCAGCTGCTGGATTCCCCCATGGTCTTTAGACTGAGGACTCCAAAGTGGATGTTGCTACCTCAGTGGCTGCTGCAGCCCTGGATCTGGGGCTGGGGTTCACCTCACTCCCTTCTCTCCCAGGTGAAAGAGCTATCTTACTGACCTCTGAAGTTGTCTTTGACATTTGTGGGCTGACAAATCTGGGAACCCCAGCAGCTACCTGTGATTCCACACCCTGAAACCTTCTCCAGTCATTTCCGTGCTGCGAGGCCCATGCTGAGCTTCGCATCGCTCTGAGCCCTGTGAGATAGACCTTCCCTGTCAGCCTTCCAAGCTGTCTTGGACTGAAAATCTGTTTCACTCCTTCATTTTGTGGCTTCTGCTGCTCTAGAATTTGTTTAGAGTAATTTTTTACAGATATTTTATGGACTATGGTGAGGAGAGCTTCTACAGATGCATCCTTCTACTCCACCATCTTGGCTTCCCCTCTCCCCCTCCAGGTACATTTTTTCTTGCTTCTACAATATATTTATGATGTTATCTTTTATATCTATCACATTCCATTTGGAATTTACCTTAGTTATATGGAATGAGATGTTAAGTCTACATATAATTTTTTCTACACTACATTTCAAATTTTCCAGTAGCTTTTGTCAAATAGTTCTTAGCTAGTAATTGTGATTTTAGGGTTTATCAAACACTAGGCTATTGTGTTCATTTGTTTCTGGATGTTATGTACCTTGTCTGTTCCATTAATTGACCTCTCTATTGTTTAACCAGTATCCATTTCCCCTAAGCTTAACTTTTTAAAATATTATTTGTTAATTCTGAACTTAAGCAACAAAGATAATTTTCATACTTACAGTAGAACAAAAAAAGTATTGTATATGAAATTGTGAATCTGTTTTATGCCACATTTAAAAATGTGTATGTTTATACACACATACATATTTCCACAAATTATTTTAAAAATTGTCATCTGTGTCTATTAATGCTTCTGAACTTCCTTGTGTTCTGTTTATTTGAAAATAGTTCTATTGCCTCCCTCCCCCCCTTTTTGGCATCACCCTTACTAGCCAATCTCTCCCTCCTCCACCAATTCCCTCAATTAAAAAAAAAGAAAACAAGGAAAACAACAAAAACCACCCTTGCAAAAGAAATCCACACAGTAGCCAAATCAAAAAATGCACATCTGTTTCTGTACTTTGAGTCTTCTCTGTTAGGAAGTGAATAATATCATGTTTCATCCTATAGCCTCTAAAGATATGGTTGGTCATTGCATTGATAAGAGTGCTTTAAGTTTTTCAAAATTGTTTTTCTTTACAATGTTGTTTTCTGTATGTATTTTTCTCATTTATCACTCTTCACCATCTCATTTATTCCAGGATTCTCTAATATTCTCTTTCCTCATTTCATAAGGCGCAATATTATTAATATTAACTTAATGTTAATATTGCCTTGATGGGCACCACACCCTTTAAATTGTATTTGTTTTTCTTTTTCTCTTTTAGATTCCTCTTCAGGAACAGAAATGTGTTGCTTCTGACTATCCTCTTCTCAGTTACTCTTATGCTTTACCTCCTTCTTCACTATCCCCTCTTGTTTCTGTGGCTGAGAGAACAGAATTGAAGTTTTTAAAACAATTATTTGCATAATTCTATGTATTGTGTAGCCAAATCATATAAATTGAGATAGAAAATACAAATTTATTATCTCAGTAGGACTGCAATTTAGTGGAATGAGCACCGGCCTTCCTGTAAGTAGGCGGTCAAAACTGGTAGCCATCACTTGGATCATTTAGAATAAGACTTTCTTTTTACAGATGAAGGAACTGAGGCCAAAGATATTGAGTCATATGTTCTGAGTCACACAGAGGTTAAAAGACTTGTCCAAGGATAGAACCAAGTGATGAGAGCCACTCTCAAACCCACATCCTGCCTCCAAATCCAGTACTTTTCCCACTATACTCCATTGATAGTGAGTTTGGTTATTGCCCTTACTCTGCCACTAACTTGCTGTGAGATCTTTGTTAAATTACTTAATTTTTCTAGGTCTTCATTTTTCTTGTCTTTACATAAATTAGGGGTTGGATTACATTAGTCTCTAAGGTTTCTTATTCTAACAGTCGGTGAAGTTATTGATACTAACAATGAGGTTCTGAACCAAGGTGGGTAGAGGAAATAATTTTCTATTTCTGATAGACTTATACAGTTGGGGGTGGGGTACTCAGATGGCAGCTGTTTAATGGGAAAATGGAAATAGTTCACGTATGTATCAAATATGTGCTTCTGTCTATAAATGAGATTTGAGTGTATGTGATTGGTGCTTTATTGGGACTTGAATTCCAGTTATGCCAAATCACCAGGGCTGAGGCTGTGAAATCCAGTCAACTCGGGTTTCCTTCGCAGAGACTACAACTCCCGAAAGGCAACGGGCCTTCGAAGCTTCAACGTGCGGCCAAGCCCCGCCTCCCAGGCTTCATGGAAGGGGTTCTCCAATGGCAGGGCTTCCATCGCGGGAGCCGGCGGGTTAGGCTGTGAGTTCCAGATAGGGAGAAGACAATTCTGGGAGAAGTCGTGTCGCTTGGAGTGGGGTTGCGCACATAGCCGCACGGAAGGGGCCGTAGCCTGCGAGGAAGAGAAATAAACGCCGGGGGCGACTAGAAAATGCCTGTCCATTCCCGCGGGGACAAGAAGGAGACGAACCATCACGATGAAATGGAGGTGGACTACGCCGAGAACGAGGGAAGCACCTCGGAGGACGAGGACACCGAGAGCTCGTCCGTCTCCGAGGATGGGGACAGCTCAGGTAGGTGGTCAGATCTCCGGCCGCCCGGCCGGGCCTCTCTGCCCCAGCCTCACGTCTGGTCCACTCGCCCCGGAAAGGGGGTAAAAGAGAAGGGAAGGGGCGGAGACTCCTTCCCAGGCCTGTGCTAGGGACCCCGCGCCCCTGTCCCGGCGTCCCTCCGCCCTCTGCGGGGCTGGGAAGGGGAGGAGGCGCCGGCAGCAACTCCTGTACGCCTACGCCGGGTCATGGGTCCCCACAGCTGGCGTGGGCAAGCGGAGCGGAGGCGTGTGGCCCTTCCTGCGCGGAGGAACGCCTTTACACTCTCCGCTGCCTCTGGTCACTTGGCACGTCCTTGCCCCGGCAGCCGGTGGCGATCGCTCCTCCCCACCAGGCCTCGTTGTGTCTGCCCGCCCCTGCCTGCAGCCGATCTGGCTCGGCCATCTCCCCTTGGGTGGGTGCCCCCACGCCCCCGGAGTGAGAGCACACTTTCCTCTGTCCTAATGCCGTTTTTTTCCCTCACCTCTACCTCCAAATCAACCAGCCCACCAGTAACGTTTCTTGAGTTTCCTCTAGAGTATTTAGTAAGGGATGATATGGTCAGCCCTGATCACTTGCAGCAGAATAGAGGGTGAATGGAGTGAGTAGAGGATTGAGGCAGGGAGACCAGTTAGGAGGTTATTGAAATAATCTAGCTTATGTGGGAGAGGTAGAAATAGCATGATTTGGCCACTAATTGGATATGTGCTCTGAAGGAAAGTGAAGAATTCAGAACCTCTGATACTATCCACAGCAGTGACTGGAAGAAATAGGGAAGTTTGGAGGAAAGATAATGAGCTCTGTTTTGAATATGTTGAGTTTGAGGTATAATCTGTTTGGAAATGTCCAATAAGTAATTAGTTGTTGTTGTTACGCAGGACTTCAAGCTCAGAGGAGCTGCAACTGGATGTATAGATGTCTGAATCATCTGCCTAGAGATGATAAAGCAATGAAATTGATGAGGTCCCTAAATGACCTTGTAGAAAGAGCAGAAGAGTCCAGGATTGGAGATCAACTCACAGTTAGGAACCATGATTAGCCAGCGTAGTAGAATGAGGAGGAGCAGTCAACATGTAAGAGAAGAACCAGGAGAGAATAATGTTTCAAAATCCCTGGATAAAGTATCCAGTATCCAGGTTAAAGTAGCAATGTCAGATGCTGCAAAGAGGTCCAAGAATGACTGAAAAAAAATGCCATTAGAACCAACAATTTAGAGATCATTGTTAACTGTGTAGAACAATTTCATTTGAGTTATGAGATGAAGCCAATAGAGAAGACTTGAGTGAGAGGAGAGGAGGTGGAGGCAATGGTTAGTAGACAGCTTTTCTAGGCGTTTGACAGAGAAAGGAAGGATGGGTATCTTGAGGGGGTTAAAGAAGGTTTTTTTTAAGCATGGAGGATTCTTGGACAAATTTTGAAGGAGCCAGTATATAGGGAGAAGTTGAAGATTAGAGAGAGGAGGGAGATGATTGAGTTTGTAATTTGCTGGAGAAGAAGGGATCAGAATAATAGCATTTGAAAGTTGAAACAGTCTTCAAGCAATGTTATAGTCCATATGTGAAGGAATTCCTACTATAACATATCTACCAATGCTCATCTAGCGTCTGCTTGAAGATCTCCAAGGAGGGGGATCCATCACCTCTTGAAGCAACCAAGTTCATTTTTGGACCTCTCCAATTGTCAGGAAGTTATTCCTAACATTAAACCTAAATTGACTTCTTTGTAATTTCTAGCCTTTGCTCCTGGTTTTGTCCTCTGTGGCCAAATAGAACAAATCTAGTCTTCTTCCACATGAGAGCCCTTCAGATAATTAAATTTACCTATCAGGTTCTACCCCCTTAACCTCCCATTTTTTTTTCTTTTGGCTTAAACATTCTCAGTTACTTTAACAGATTCCTATGTGTCAGGGACTTGAGACCTTTTACTATGTTTGCCCTTCTCTGGACACTCAAAAGTTTATTAATATCCTTTTAAAACGGTGGCATCTAGAACTGAACAGTGTTTCAGATTAATTCTGATGAAGGCAGAATATTGTTGGTTTATACCCCGCTTTTCCTAGAAGCTGTGCCTCTTGTTTATGAAGCCCAAAATTACATTAGCTTTTTTAGTTTCCATATCACACTTCTGATTAATATTGAGCTTAAGCCATTAAACCACCCAGGTCTTTTTCATCTTATAGATTCAGCTAGATCCTTACTTGATCATCCATTTAGCTATCATTTTCAGCATTGTGTCATCTTCACATTAGATAAACATGTCTTTATCCAAGTCACTTATAAAACTTTTAAGTAGCACAGGGTCAAGTACTCATCCTTGGATTACTCTACTAGAAACCTCCTGCCTAGATGATATTAAACCATTAATAGCTACTCTTTTTAGTCTTGCCATCCAACCAGTTCTCAAACCGTATGACTGTAATATCATTTAATCCCTATCTCTCCATTTTCTCTATAAGAAAAGATTAGGTAATTTGTTAAAAACTTTATTAAAATTGAAGTAAATCATATCTACAATATTCTTCTCATCTACTAGTTTAATAATCCTGTCAAAAAAAAAAGATGAAATTAGTCTGGCATGACCATTCTTGATGAAGTTAAACTGGTTCTTTGTAATCACCATTTCCCTTTCTTGATGTTCACCAACCATCCTTTTAATGACTTTTTCTAGAATTTTCCCAGAAATTGAAGTCAAGCTCATTGGCCTATATAGTTTGTAGATGGCTCTTTTCCTTTTTTTTTTGAAAATGTAAATATTTACCCTTCTCCAATCTTGTGATGCTGCCTTTCCTATTTTCTGTGATGTTTCAGATCAAGTTGTCAGTAGCTTAGCAATGACATCTTCTTGTTGTCAGGACCTGAAGATGTCAGGACCTGCTTATCTGGGCCATGTGACTATCAAAAGAAGCTAGGTGCTCTCTTACTGTTTCCTTACTTACTCTTAGGTGTCAACTGTCAGAAAGTCCATTTCTGTTATGTCATTTCCGTTGTAAAAGTCATTCTCCTTTGTAGATAAAACAAAAAATGAAAGAAGAATGAAACAGTTCTGTCTTTTCTCCCTAGAAAAAGGCCCTATTCCTTCTTTGATCTCATTTTTTCTCCCAAAATATCTAAGTGCTTTTTGTTGTTGTTAGTTTCCCTCATCAGCCTCAGCTCATCCTGAGCTTTAGCCTTCCTGACACTATTTTTAAAGGGCCTTGCTACCCTCTTATATTTATCATCTATTACCTGGCTTTGTTTCTATCTTCTGTACATTTTTTCTTACAGTCTAAGTTAACTGGTGAGTTCTCTCTGCATTCACAGTGATCTCTTCAGACAAATCTCATTTTTCTTTCTTATTGGAATTATTTCTTTTTATGTCTTCAGAATTCTGTTCTTGAGCATTTCTCATGTCTCTTGTGCTGACTTCCTCTGAAGCATTTTATTCCATGGTAGTACTGTCATTGGCTCTATTTACCCATGAGTAATTGGTGTTTCTCAAATTATTTAGACCTATTTGTGTAGAATGTTTTATAATTGTGTTCATATAGTTCCTGTGAATGTCTTGGTAGGTAGCCTCTTTACCTGTAGTTATTTTTTTTTTTTTTCAAGGTTTTTAAAAAGTTTATTAAATTTCATTACCTATTCTGCTGCAAGGTTGAAGCCTCATCTGTAAAAATACCTTCAGCCAAGCAGTTTATTAAAATTAAGTTGGTATCGTACAGCATCTGACACCAGTCAGCTAACCAATCTCAGTAAATTATTCCCATGGACAGAAAACCAAATGTATTCTAAACACAACTGGTGATGGATGGAGTTGGCCATTATACCATTACTGATTTAAGGCTTTTTACAATAAAATTCTAGCTCTGAAGTACACGGTCTTAGAATTCATTTTTGCCAAACATGATGCGATGAATTCAGAACCAGACACACTAATTTGAAATTACAAGGAAGAAGTTGTGCAAAAGGTGCAAATAGTAAAAAGCATTTTTATCCAGTCATTCTGAGTAGTTAAGATTCTTTTCCATGCCATGGTGTTGTTTCAGAAGTGTTAAAGTTGCTAATCTTCCATATACCCCTAATTTAGGACAAAACTATATTGGGCTGTATTCTTGTGCTAATTTATTTGGGGGTCCAATGTTCAATCCTCAATAGATTTTATGTATCTCTCATATGCATCCTCACTCATCAGTTCATCAAGTTCTGAAGGGTTGCTCAGAGTCATCTTAATCAGCCAACCATCTTCATAACAAGATTTGTTGACAAGTCCTGGGTCTTCTGCAAGAGCTACATTAATTTCAGTTACTTCTCCTGATAGAGGAGAATAGAGTTCACTGGCAGCTTTCACACTTTCCAAAGCTCCGAACTCATCTTGTTTGTTCAATTTTGTTCCAACTTCTGGAAGACTACAATAAACTATATCTCCCAATGCTTCCTGTGCAAAATTGCTGATTCCCACAGTTCCAATACCGTTTTCAATTGTTATCCATTCATGCTTGTCTGTGAATTTTCGAACCGCGAGTCGCAGGGCGCTGGTGCAGAGGCCCCGGGAGGCGGCGGCCGCGAGGAAGGGAGGGGAGCCCGGGCCGGGGCGGACCCGCAGGCGCGCGGGGCCGGCTGCGAGGGAGGCCGGGGATCCGGAGGTCTCAGCCCCGACCACCGCCCACAGGGACGAGGCCGCGACCCGCACGCTCCTGGCCGCTCGCAGCGCCATCTTCTCCGGGGGCGTACCTGTAGTTATTTTTAACATAATTTCTTGTTCTCTTTCTGCTGGATTTTGTTGGTTCTATGATTTTGTGTAGATTTTTTTTAATGTCCTGCAATTTTCCTAAAGTTATTAATTGTTTCAGGTAGTTTTTTAGTTGATCCTCTAGGGTTTTCTAGAGAAGGAAACGGCAAACCATTCCAGTATCTTTGCCAAGAAAACTCCACGGAGGGTATGATCCATGGGATCACAGAGTGATCTGAAAACTGAATGACTGAAAAATAAGAACAAACTAGGGTTTTCTAAATAAATCATGTCATCTGCAAAAAGTGATAGTTTGTTTCCTCTTTGCCTATGCTTACTACTTGAGATTTTTTCTTTGTGCTATAGTTAGCATTACTACTACAATATTGTATTTTGTCAGAAGTTTTTTTTGCATGAGTTGAAATAATAATAGAATTTTTGTTGTTTTTGCTATTAATATGGCCAATCATGTACAGAACCTGGAAAACATTGTATACAATATCAGCAACATTGTGTGATGATCAAACATGAATGACTCAGCTCTTCTCGGCAATACAATGATCCAAGACAAGTTCAAAGTACTCATGAATGAAAATACTATCCATATTCAAATAAAGAACTGATGGACTCAATGTTGATTGAAACATATTTTTTTCACTTTATTCTTTCTCATAGTTTTTTTCCTTTTGATCTGTTTTTTCATGACTGTGATTAATTTGGAAATATGTTTTACATGAGAGCACATGTATAAATTATATCAAACTATTATTTTCTGAAGAGGGGATGAGAGGAAAGAAGGGAGAAAAATTTACAACTCAAAATCTTGTAAAGTTGAATGCTAAAAATTTTCTTGATATATAACAGGAAAAAAATAATATTAAAAAAGAAAACAACAAATTGGATTTGAATCTAAAAAAATACTAGAAAACCAATAAATATAAGATATCCAATTAAACATCAAAATAGAAATCCTGAAATGAGAGATGAACAAAATTAAATAGAAAAAACCCCACTGAATTAATAAATAAAGCGAGGAGCTAATTTTTTTTGAAGGAAAGAAAAATCAATGAAATAGATAAGTCAGTAGTTAAATTGATTTCAAAAATGAAAAACAGATTATCAGTATCAGAAAAGAAAAAGGTGAATTTCACTTTGCATCAGTAGGTACAAGTCTTTCCAGGATTTTCTGAAAACTACTTGTTCATTATTTGTTATTATGCAATAGTATTCCTTTATGTTCATATACCACAGCTTGTTCAACCATTCACCAGTTGATGGACATCCCCTCAGTTTCCAATATTTTGTTACTATGAAAAGGGCTGCTATAAATATTTTTGCACATGTAGGTCCTTTTCTCTTTTTTGTGATCTCTTTGGGGTACAGACCTTGTAGTGGTATTGCTGTATTAGGTATGCACAGTTTGGTTGCCCTTTGGCCATAGTTCCAAGTTGCTATCTAAGAAAGGTTGGATCAGTTCACAACTCCACCAACAGTGGATCGGTGTCCCAGTTTTACTATATCCTTGCCAACATTTATCAGTTTCCTTTTTTGTATATTTGCCAGTCTGATGCTTGTGGAGTTTTAATTGGCATTTCTCTACTCAGAAGTGATTTAGAGCACTTCATATGCCTATAGATAGCTTTGATTTCTTTATATGAAAACTACCTGTTGATATCCTTTGATCATTTATCAATTGGGGAATGGTTTATATTCTTATAGATTTGACTTCTTTTTATATTTGAGAGATGAGGCCTTTATCAGAGACACTTACTTTAAAGACTGTTTCCTAGCTTTCTGCTTTCCTTCTAATCTTAGTTACATTGGTTTTGTTTGTAGAAAAGTTTTTTACAATATAAAATTATTATATTATTTTAATATGGTACATAAATTTAATATACTATTTTTATAATCAGTTATCTATTTTATCTTTTGCAATGTTCTCTATGTTTTGTTTGGTCATGAATTCTTCCTCTCCCAGTAGATAGGCATATTCCTTGCTCTTCTAATTTGCTTATGGTGTCACCCTTTTTGTTTAAGTTATGCACTCATTTTGACCTAATCTTGGTATACAGTGTGAGATGTTGCTCTGTACCTAGTTTGTGTCCTATTGTTTTTCAGTTTTCCCAGCAATTTATGAGCAAATAATGAGTTCTTATCCTAAAAGCTGGGGTCTTTGGGTTTATCAAACACTAGGTTACTATGGTCATTGAGTACTGTCTTATGTACGTAACCTATTCCATTGATCCATTATTATTTCTTAACCAGTACCAGATAGTTTTGATGATTACGGCTTTATAATATGATTTGAGATCTGGTATCACTAGGCCACCGCCCTTTGAATTTTTTTCATTAATTCCCTTTATATTCTTGACCTTTTTTTCTTCAGGATGAATTTTATTATTTTTTCTAGCTCTATAAAATACTGTTTTGGTAGTTTGATTGGGATGGTACTGAATAATTAAATTGGTTTAGGCAGAAATGTCATTTTACTATACTGGCTCAGCCTATCCATGAGCAATTGATATTTTTCCAGTTGTATAAATCTGACTTTATTTGTGAAAAGTGTTTTGTAATTGTGTTCATATAGTTCCTGGGTTTGTCGTGGCAGGTAGACTCCTCAGTATTTTAAATTATTTACAGTTATTTTAAGGGGAATTTGTCTTTTAATCTCTTGCTGCTGGACTTTGTAGGTTATATACAGAAATGCTGATGATTTATGGGCATTTGTCTTATATCTTGCAACTTTGTTAAAGTTGTTAATTATTTCACATAATTTTTTAGTTGATACTCTGTGGTTCTTTAAGTATACTACCATATCATCTGGAAAGAGTGATAGTTTTGTTTCCTCATTGCCTATTCTATTAACTTGAATTTCTTTTTCTTCTCTTATTGGTATAGCTAGCTTTTCTAGTACCATGTAGAATAGTAATAGTGATAATAGGCATCCTTGTTTCAACTTAGTTAGAACGCTTCTAGATTATCCCCATTACCGATAATGCTTGCTGCTGGTTTTAGATAGATACCGCTTATCATTTTAAGGCATGCTCCCTTTATTCCTGTGTTCTCTAGTGTTTTTAATAGGAATGGGTGCTGTATTTTTATCCAAACCTTTTTCAGCCTCTCTTGAGATAATCGTATGATTTCTGTTGGTTTTATTATTGATAAAATCAATTATGCTGATGATGTGCCTAATATTGAACCAACCTGGCATTCTTGGTATAAATCCTGCCTGGTCATCGTGTATAACTCTTGTGATATAGTGCTGTGTTGCTAGTGTTTTGTTCAAATTTTTTGCACCAATATTCATTAGAGAAATTGATCTAAAATTTTCTTTCTGTTTTAGCTCTTCCTGGTTTAGATATCAGCACCATATTTGTGTCATAAAAAGAGTTTGATAGGACTCCTCTTATTTTTCCAAATAGTTTATATGATATTGGAATTAACTATTCTTTAAATGTTTGGTAGAATGTACTCATGAACCCATCTGACCTTGGGGAATTTTTTCCTAGGGAGTTCATTAATGACTTGGTCAATTGCTTTTTCTAAGATGGGGTTATTTAGGCACTCGATTTCCTGCTGTGTTAATCTAGGAGATTTATATTTTGGTAAATTATTCATCGATTTTGCTCAGATTGTTGGATTTATTGGCATACATTTGGGCAAAATATTTCCTAATGATTGCTTTAATTTCTTTATTTTTTATATTGGATATTTGGCTTTTTTTTTTAAATTAAATTAACCAATAGCTTATCTATCTTATTGGTCTTTTTCATAAAATGAGCTCCTAGTTTTATTTATTACCTCAATGGTTTTTTTTTTTACTTTTAATGTTATTAATTTCACCATTGATTTTTAGGATTTTCAATTTGGTGCCCAACTAGGGATTTTTAATTTGTTCTTTTTATTTGTATTTTTAGTTGTATGACCAGTTCATTCATGTGTTCTTTTTATATTTTGTTGATGTAAGAATTTAGAGAAATAAATTTTCCTCTAAGTACTACTTAGCCATATCCCATAAATTTTGGTATGTTGTCTCATTGTTGTCATTCTCTTTAATTAAATTATTGATGTTTCTATGATTTGTTCTTTGACTCACTTATTCTTTAGAATTATATTATTTAGTTTCCAGTTGTCCTTTGTTGGGTATAATTTTTATTTCATTATGATGCAGAGAGAATATAGTTAATCTTTCTGGCCTTTTATGTTTGATTTGGAGGGTTTTATGCCTTTTGTATAGGTGCCATGTGCTGCTAAGAAAAAGGTAAATTTTCTGTTCCCATTCAGTTTTCTGTAAAGGTCTCACTTTTCTAGTATTCTGTTTACCTCCTTAGCTTTTTATTTTTTGGTTGGATTTATCAACTTCTGAGAGGGTACAGTTGAGGTCCCCTATTAGTATACTTTTGCTGTCTTTTTCTTTCTTAAGTTCTTCTTTAAAGAATTTGGGTACTATTTTTGTAGCCCTTTGGGCATAGTTCCAAATTGCTCTCCAGAATGGTTGGATCGGCTCATAGCTCCACCAGCAATGAATTAGTGTTCCAACTCTCCTACATCTTCTCCAACATTTATCATCTTCCTGTTCTGTCATGTTAGCCAGTCTAATGGGTGTGATGTGGTATCTCAGAGTTGTTTTGATTTGCATCTCTCTAATCAATAGTGATTTAGAGCATTTTTTCATATGACTATAGGTATCTTTAATTTCTTCCTCTGAAAATTCCCTGTTCATATCCTTTGACCATTTATCAATTGAGGAATGATTTGTATTCTTGTAAATTTGACTCAGTTCTCTCTATATTTTTGAAACGAGGCCTTTATCACAGAGACTAGTTGCAAAAGAGTGATACCTTAGTTTCTTCTTTGCCTATTCTAATTCCTTCAATTTCTTTATCTTCTCTAATTGCTATGGCTAACATTTCTAGTACCATATTGAATAATAGTGGTGATAATGGACATCTTTGTTTCACCCCTGATTTTATTGGAAATGCATCTAGCTTATCTCCATTGCGTATAATGCTTGCTGAAGGTTTTAGATAGATGCTACTTATTATTTTACAGAAAGTTCCCTTTATTCCTATGCTCTCCAGTATTTTTAATAGGAATGAGTGTTGTATTTTGTCAAAAGGTTTTTCTGCATCTATTGAGATAATCATGTGGTTTCTGTTAGGTTTGTTGTTGATATGATCAATAATGCTAATAGTTTTACTAATATTGAACCAGCCCTGTCTGGTATGAATTCTGCCTGGTATGAATTATGTATTATTCTCGTGATAAGTTGCTGTATTTTTTTTTTTTGCTAAAATCTTATTTAAAATTTTAGCATCTATATTCATTAGAGAAATTCTTCTCTGTTTTGTCTCTCCCTGGTTTAGGTATCAAAACCATATTTTTATCATAGAAAGAATTTGGGAGGACTCCTTCTTTGGCAGTTTTCCCAAATAGTCTATATGTTATTGGAATTAACTGTTCTTTAAATGTTTGATAAAATTCACTTGTAAACTCATCTGGCCCTGGAGATTTTTTCCTAGGGAGTTCATTGATGGCTTGTTCAATTTCTTTTTCTGAGATTGGTGTTTAAGTATTCAACTTCCTCTTCTGTTAATCTGAGCAATTTATATTTTTTAAAATAATCATCCATCTCATTTAGATTGTCGAATTTATGGACATAAAGTTGGACAAAGTGATTTCTAATTTTTGTTTTAATTTCCTCCCCATTGGAGGTGAGTTCACCCCTTTCATCTTTGATATTGATAATTTGGTTTTCTTCTTTTTTTAAATCAAATTGACCAAATGTTTACCAATTTTATTGTTTTTCTCATAAAACCAACTCTTTATTTTATTTATTAGTTCAATAGTTTTCTTAATTTCAATTTTATTAATCTCTCCTTACTAGGGGATTTTCAGTTTGCTCTTTTTCGAGCTTTTTCAGCTGCATGCCCAATTTATTGATCTCTTTTTTCTCTGTTTTATTCATGTAGGCATTCAAAGATATAAAGAACTGCTTTTGCAGTATCCCATAAGATTTGGTAGGTTGTCTCATTATTGTCATTCTATTGAAAGAAGTTGTTGATTGTTTCTATGATTTGCTATTTAACCCACTCTTCTTTAGGGTTAGATTATTTAGTTTCCAGTTAATTTTTGATCTCTCTTTCTATGGCCTTTTATTACATATGATTTTTATTGCATTATGATTTGAGAAGGATGCATTGACTATCTCTCTCTTTCTGCACTGGATTGTGAGGTATTTATGCCCTAGTACATGGTCACTTTTTGTTTATGTGCCTTGTACTGCTGAGAAAAAGGTATATTCCTTTCTATCCCCATTCAGTTTTCTCCAGAGATCTATCATATCTACCTTATCCAGAGTTTTATTCACCTCCTTAACTTCTTTCTTGTTTATTTTAAGGTTAGATTTATCAAGTTCAGAGAGGGAGAGGTTGAGGTATAGTTTTGCTGTCTTTTTCTTTCTTCTTTTTTAAGAATTTGGATGGTATACCACTTGGCATATATGGTTAGTATTGATATTGCTTCTTTGTCTGTGATACGTTTTAGCAAGATGTCGTTTCCTCCTTATCTCTTTTAGTTAGGTCTGTTATTGCTTTTACTTTGTCTGAGATCAGGATTACTGCCCTGTTTTTTTATTTCATCTGAAGCATGATAGATTCTGTTCCAATCCCTTACCTTATCTCTGTGTGTGTCTCTCTGCCGTAAGTGTGTTCTTCTATGCAACATTATGTAAGATTCTGGTTTTCGATTCGTTCTGCTATCCACTTCTGTTTTATGGGAGAGTTCATCTCATTCACATTTACAGTTATGATTACTGATTGTGTATTTCTCTCCATCCTATTCTTCCTCATGCTGTCCTCTCTCTCCTTTCACCTTTTCTTTCCTTACCAGTGTTTTACTTCTGTCTACCACCTCCTCTGATCTTCTCTCCCTTCTGTCAGTCCCCACCCCTCCTTTATCTCCTTCCTTGCTATTTTCCTGTCTGGTAAGATAGATTTCTATATTCATTTGATTATATATATGATTTCTTATTTGAGCCAATACCAACGAGATTAAGGTTCAAGCAATGCCCATCGCCTACCTTTCCATCTTCCCCTCCATTGTAATTGGTCTTTTGCACCTCTTCATGTGAACTAATTTATCCCATTCTGTCCGGCCTAACTGCCGTGGGCTGGCGGGTCCTTCTTACCTAACTCAGGTCTTCAGTGATCAGCCGGATAAACGTACGAGAGAAGACACCTCCAGAGTCAAACAAGTGTAGGCTTTATTCCGGATACCAGCTACATGTCAACATGCAGGATGAGTTCTCCCCGTGGAGCCCCCTTCTCCTTCCGGAGGAGAGAGGAACCCTCCCCCTCTCAGTATGCAAGGCTAGTGCTCCCCTCGGGATCCCCCTTCTCCCTCCCAAGGAGCAAGGAAAAGAAACCCTCAGGCTTTCCTGTCCTCATTTAAGCTGTCCCCCTGCTAGTTCGCTCGTGGACACCATGCATACTCTCAGCCCCTTAGCCAATTAACAACAGGTATGCTCAGACCACGGACCAATCTCAAGGGTGGGATGCTCTCCCCAGCAAGTTTCCACTGAGAAGAGGTGGAAAAACAAGATAGCTCGTGTCTCACTCCTCAATTCCCAGTTGTTCCCTGGGGGGCCTCATGAGAGCTCTGCAGTTTAGAAGCCTCACCTTTACCTGACCCGAGACCATTCACATGAAAACCGAGCTTGCACCCCAACACCATTCTATCTCTCCCTTCCTTCTGTACCCATTGTACTCCTCTTTTTTTCCCCTTAAATATTTTTGTCATTGCCTGAAATTCACTTTATTCAAGTACCCTCTGTCTATATATATATTCCTTCTAGCTATACTACTAGTGATACAATTTATAAGAATTACAAGTATTATCTTCCCACATAGGGATGTAAATGGTTCAGCTCTCTTAAATCATTTTCTTTTTCCTTTTTTTAAACATGTTTTATGCTTCTCTTGGGTCTTGATATTGGATGTCAGATATTTGGTTTAGTTATGGTCTTCTTTTGAAAACTTGAAATCCTCCAGTTTTGTTGAATGATCATTTTTTTCCTTGATGTGTTATGCTTAATTTTGCTGGATAAGTGATTCATGGTTGTATTCCTAGCTCCTTTGCTTCTGGAATATCATGTTCCATGACCTCTGATCCTTGCTTGTTGTACCTGCCAAATCCTGTGTAATCCTAATTTTCACTCTCAGATATTTGAATTGTTTCTTTCTGATCACTTGTAGTATTTTTTCTTTGATCTCATGGTTCCGAAATTTGGCTATAATGTTCTTTGGAGTTTTTATTTTGGGATTTCTTTCCTGAGGTGATTGGTAGATTCTTTCAATGCTTATTTTGCCTTCAGGTTCCAGCACATAAAGGCAGTTTTCCTTGATAATTTCTTGAAAGGTTCTCCTTTTGGTCATGGCTTTCAGGTAGTCCAGTGATTCTGATATTGTCTCTCCTGGATCTATTTTCCAGGTCATTTGTTTTTCCCATGAGGTATTTTACATTTTTTCCCATTTTTCCCATTCTTTTTGTTTTGTTAGATTGATTCTTGATGTCTTATAGAGGCATTAGATTCCACTTGCCCAATTCTAACTTTAAAGGTGTTGTTTTCCTCAATTAGCTTTTGTACTTTCTTTTCCATTTGGCCGGTTGTACTCTTTAAAGAGTTGTTTTCTTCATTGGATTTTTGTATCTCCTTTTCCATTTGGCCAATTCTACATTTTAAGCAGTTTTCCAAGTTGTTGACTCTTTTTCTCAAAATTTTCTTACATCACTCTCATTTCCCATTTTTTCTTCTACATCTCTTATATTGTTTTTAGCTGCTTTTTGAGCTTTTCTACGAGTTTTTTCTGGACTTGAGACCACTTTCTATTTTTCTTTGAAGTTTTGTCCATAGCTGTTTTGACATTATTGTCCTCCTGAGTTTGTTTCTTGATTTTCCCTGTCATCATAATAACTTTATATGGTCAGATTCTTTTTTTTTAATTTTTTTTTAGTCATTTTCCTTTTAAATTTGATCTCTGAGAATGGAAGGGACTCAGTCTCAGATTTCTTGTGCCATTGGCTGCGGGTCCTGGCTGTTTACCTGGTGCTGCACTGATGTTGCTCAGAGGACTACAGGGGACCTTTGTGTCTGGTACTGAGGGGTTGGGGTGGCAGGTGACTGTTGCTGCTGGAGGCTCTAGGGGTGTGGCAGATTACCTGGTGCTGAGCTGGGCCTAGGTTGAGGCCCAGAGCAGTTTTTCTGTGTTTCTCAGGGCTACACATGGAGGTCTGGCTGCTGGAGGGTACGTTTTTGCTCTGACCTGCGCCAAAGCATGTGGAGGTCTAGATTTGGCCTCTGAAGGATGCCTATTTGCCTTGGACACTGAAGCAAGAGGAGATTTGGTTCTAGAGGACACCTGCCTAGGGCTGTACCTAAGCACATGGTGGTTCTCCAAGCTGGACACGTGGGGGGTCCTGGTGTTGATGTTTGTCTGTTCCACCACACCACAGTGGGATTCTCCCACTGGTTTGCTGATGTGGGACTTGCTGCTGGGATGCTTCCTGCCTTGCAGTGCAATCTCCTTTTACCTAAGTGAGGCAGACCTTTCTTGCTGATCCTCCAAGTCTTTCAGACTAAAAGACAGGGCCTTCTTTCTCCCCAGTCTGCTGGCTCCACTGTCCCACGATTTGTTCTGGGGTACTCTTTTTTGGTTGTTTTGAGGTAAATATGGGAGAGCTACAACAATTTACTTCCTAGTCTTCCATCTTGGCTCCCAGAAGTCAAAATCATCTCTCTCTTTTATCTACAAAAGCATTTAGAGTTATAAATTGTCCTCTACTGCTTTGGCTGCATCTCACAAATTTTGATATCTTGTCATTATCTAAATTTAATGAATTCATTGTTTTTTTATTTTGATTTGTACTTTGACACACCTATTCTTTAGGAATAATTTATTTAATTTTTAATTAATCTTTAATCTTTGTTTCAAAGTTCCTTTCTTTAATACCATTGTGGTATGTGCAGCTAAGTGGCACAGTGGACAGAGTGCTGGGCCTGAAGTTAGGGAGATTTGAGTTCAGATCTGGCCCTAGACATATAACTATTTGTGTGACTGTGGGCAAGATACTTAACCCTCCTTGCCTCAGTTTCCTTATCTGTAAAATGAGCCAGAAAAGGAAATGACAAACCACTCAAGTATCTTTGCTGGAAAAACTCCAAATGGGGTCATGAAGAATTACACACAACCAAAAAAACCAAATAAGAAAAGAAAAACGACTAAATAGCAACATTTCTGCTTTTCTGTATTTGGGTTTTCCCCCCCAGTACATGTCATTTGTCCTTAAGCTGCAATGCAGAGCTAAGAAATAGGGATGCTTCCTGTTCCTTTTAAATCTTCTTAAGTTTTATAATATCTAACTTTTCTAAAATTCTGTTCAGTTCCTTCTTTTTTGTTTTTTATATTGGTTTATCTACATTTGAGAAGAGCAAAGTGAGCCCTTCTCACTACTAGTTTTATTGTATATTTGTATTTAACTTTTCCTTTAAGAATTTAGATGCTAATTTAGGTTACAAAATAAACCCCCACAAATCTTCTCCATTTCTATATATATTACTAACAAAGCCCAACAGCAAGAGACAGAAAGAGAAATCCCATTTAAAGCTAGGGTAGACACTATAAAATATTTGAGAGTCTACCTGCCAAAACAAATCCAGGGACTATATGAACACAGTTACAAGACACTTTTTGTACAAATAAAGTCAGATCTAAGTAAGTGGAAAAACATCAGTTGCTCGTGGGTAGGCTGAGCCAATATAATAAAAATGACAATTCTACTTAAATTAATTTACTTATTTAGGGCCATACCAATCAAACTATCTGATAATTATTTTCTAGAGCTGGAAAAAATAATATCAGAATTCATCTGGAAGAACAAAAGGTCCAGAATAGCAAGGGAACTAATGAAAAGAAATGCTAGGGAAGGTAGCCTAACTCTCCCAGATCTCAAATTGTATTATAAAGCAGCAATTATGAAAACCACTTGGTACTTGCTAAGAAACAGAAGGGTAGACAAGGGGAATAGGTTAGGTACTTACAGTAGTCAGTGAGTATAGCAATCTATTATTTGATAAACCCAAGGACCCCAGCTTCTGGGACAAGAACTCACTGTTTGACAAAAATTGCTGGGAAAACTGGATAAAAGTGTGGTGGAAACTAGGCAAAGACCAATGCCTGACTGTACACAAGAATAAAGTCCAAATGGATACATGATCTAGGTATAAAGAGTGATACTATAAACAAATTAGTGGAGCAAGGAATAGTGTATTTATCAGATTTATGGAGAAGGGAAGAATTTTTGACTAACCAAGAGGGAGAAAGCATTATGAAGTGCAAAATGGGTAATTTTGATTACGTTAAATTGAAAAGTTTTTGCACAACCAAATCCAATGCAACCAAGATTAGGAGGGAAGCAGAAAATTGGGAAAGAATTTTTGTAGCTAGTCTCTGTGATAAAGGCGTCATTTCAAAAATATATAGAGAGCCGAGTCAAATGTACAAGAATACAAGTCATTCCCCAATTGATAAATGGTCAAAGGATATGAACAGGCAATTTTCAGAGGAAGAAATTAAAGATATCTATAGTCATATGAAAAAATGCTCTAAATCACTATTGATTAGAGAGATGCAAATCGAAACAATTCTGAGATACCACATCACACCCATCAGATTGGCTAACATGACAGAACAGGAAGATGATAAGTGTTGGAGATGTGGGAGAGTTGGAACACTAATTCATTGTTGGTAGAGCTGTGAGCTGATCCAACCATTCTGGAGAGCAATTTGGAGCTATGTCCAAAGTGCTACAAAAATGTGCATACCCTTTGACTCAGCAATGCTGCTTCTAGGATTGTGTCCCCAAGAGATCATAAAAATGGGAAAGGGTCCCGCCTGTACAAAAATATTTATACAGCTCTCTTTGTGGTGGCCAAAAACTGGAAATTAAGGGGATGCCCATCAATTGGGGAGTGGCTGAATAAATTGTGGTATATGAATGTAATGGAATACTGTTGTGCTGTAAGAAATGAACAGGAAGACTTCAGAGTCACCTGGAAAGACTTATTTGAACTGATACTGAGTGAAAGGAGCAGAACCAGGAGAACTTTGTACACAGCAACAACCACAGTGTGCGAGAATTTTTTCTGGTAGACTTAGTACTTAATTGCAATGCAAGGACTTAAAAAATTCCCAATGGTCTCTTTAGGCAAAATACCTTCCATATCCAGAGAAAGAACTATGGAATTTGGTCACAGAATGTAGCAGATCATTTTCTTTTGTATTATGTTTTGGTTTGTTTTATGATTTCTCCCACTCCTTTTAATTCTTCTGTGCAACATGACTAAAGTGAAAATGTGTTCAATAGGAATGTATGTGTAGAACCTATGTAAAATTTTATGCCGGCTCAGGGAGGGAGGGGGAAGGAGGGGAAAAAAATCTAAGTTATATGGAAGTGATTGTAGAACACTGAAAACAAATAAAATAAAATAAAATAAATTTAGATACTGTTCTATTTGATGCATGAATATTAGTTTGCTCCATTTGGTATATTTTAGCAAAATATAGTATTTTTTTTTTCTGATCGTGATTTCTATTCCTGCTTTTTTACATCAGCGGAAGTGTAATAGCCTCTTATTTTAACTGTAAATTATCTGTCAGATGTGTTTCTCATAACTGACATATTGTTGGATTTTGGTTTCTTATCCATTCCATTATCCTTTTTTGTTTTATGATTAAGCTCACCCCTTTCACATTCATAGTTATGATTGCTATGGGTATTTCCCTTTAAATTAGCGTCTTATATTTTTATTTCTTTTGCCTTGCCCCCTATTTAAGGGTTTGTTTTGCTTTTAGTACTTTCCTTAAACCCTTTCCCTCTTATTTGTTTGTTAGGTAACCTCTATTTCTGTACCCATTTGTGTATATGTATGTGTCCTTACCTCTGACAATTTCAATTATTTTCTACTCTTGCCACTTTCCCATCCTTTTTGTATAAACTCCACTTTGCACACCCAAGTTTTATGTAATATAATTTTTTTCTCATTTTTCTTCTCCTTTTATCCTTCTCCCAGTGTGTTCCTTTTTTCCACCCTTTCCATTCTTTTGAAATCATCAAACATAACAGAATCACTCTTAGACTCTCTCTTTTATTAGATGCCTTCTATGTCCCCTTATGAAAGAGTTCTGTGTTGTTATAGATATCTTTCCACATAAGAATGTAAACAGTTGAACTTTGTTTAGTGTTTTATGATTGTCTGCTCATGTTTACTTTTTTTGCTTTTCCTCACTTTTGTGTTCTTGTGTCAGTTTTTTTTTACCTTAGCTATCATCTTTTTGTTAGGAAGGTGACTTGGAAGTCTTCTGTTTTGTCAAAAGTCCATTTTTCCTTTAGAATTATACTCAGTTTTGGTGGGTAGGTTAATTTTGCTTAAAAGCTAAGATGTTTTGCTTTTGAGAATATTGTATTCCATGCTTTTCACTCCTGTAGAAGGGCTGTTATTGTTGTTCAGTTCTTTCAGTTGGGCCCAACTCTTTGTGACCCTATTTGTGGTTTTCTTGGTAAAGACACTTTAGAGGTCTGCCATGTCCTTCTCCAGCCCATTTTGCAGATGAAGAATGGAGGCAAACAGGGTTAATTGACTTATCCTGGGTCACCAGGACAGATTTGAACTCACAAAGATGAGTCTTTCTGATTATAAGCCCATCACTTTATCCACAATGCCATTCAGCTGCTGGCTTGTAGAAGTGGTAGCTGCTAAATCTTGTGTAATCCTGACTGGTGATTCCTTAGTACTTGAATTCTTTCTTTTTGCCTACAATATTTTTTCTTTGACCAGGAAGCTCTAAATTTTGCTAGAGTTTTTTATTTTTGAGTTTCTGTCAGGAGCTGACTTGAACTTTTTTTCAATTTCTCCTTTGCCTTTTGCTTCAGAGATATCTAGGATATTTAAGATTTCTTGAAATAGGATATTTAGGGTCTTTTTATGTTCATGGCTTCAGGTAGTCTTGTGATTCCTAAATTTTCTCTCTTTGATATGTTTTCTAGGTTAGTTGTTTTTCTGTGAGATATTCTACATTTTTGGGTTTTTTTCAGTGTTTTGACTTTATTTCTTGATATCTTACAGAATCACTAATTTCCATTTGGCTAATTTTAAGTGTCAAAGAGTTTTTCATTGCTAAGTTTTTATACCTCTTTTACCAAGCTCTTAATTTTCTTTTCATATCTTCTCTAGATCTTGTTTCTTTTCCCATTTTTTTCTTTACCACTCTCACTTCAACTTCACCAAAAAAGTAAGAATCTATAGTGTTTCTTTACCCCCTGTTTGCTCATTTTCCCAGGCAATTACTTGACTTGAGCTTTGTTAAGTAAAGGGCTCCAGAAGCAGCATCTGCTTCAGCAGTGGCTGTAGCCACCCTGGGGCTTGAGCTTGGGCTGGGGTTGGACCATGCTCCACTCTCAGCCAGGTGAGAGACCCTTCTCACTGACCTTTGAATCTGTCTTTAGAGTTTGTGGGTTGAGAAGTCAGGAATCCACAGTAGCTACCAGTGATTTAGTCCCCTATGACTTGCTCCTGCTCAGTGTGCTCTACTCCCAGCCTGGTGTGATAAACCCTTTCTATCAACCTTCTGCATTGTTTAATTTCTCTTTTTGCAGCTAGCTTGTAAGCACGCCTCTGCAAAGGTGTAGCCATATTTTATCCTTCAAGGACTCAAGGTCCTCGTGAATTAGGCAGTTAGTGTTTGCTGATGATGATCATAGCCTCAGGAGAATTTTTTACTAGTAATAATCCTGTATAAGTATGAAGGTCATAAAAATGTTACTGTTTAGTTCTCAGAAGCTTTTAACACATGTGAGAAAAAACTCTTTAACTCTGGATCAGATTTACTTCTCAGACCATATTATGTGAGTTAAAGTTAAGATAATTAAGTTTTTGTGAAGTTATGATTGCCTGTTGATACTCTTCAATACAGTGACACTAGCCTCCTTGTGCTTCCTTACACCTAACACTCTGTTTCCAGAATCTAGACATTTTCCCTGGATTTTTTCCATGTCTACTGGAATCCTCTCCTCTTTGTCTCATTAGGAATGCCTGAACATCTTCTATTTGATTGTGTCCATTTCTTTCCCCTAAAGTTCTCAGTTTTGCTGGGTATGTGATTCTTGGTTATAATCCTAATTCCTTTGCTCTTCAGAATATCATATTCCAGCCCTTTCAATACTTTAATATAGAAGTTTCTGGCTACATGCAATATTTCTCCTTGACATGTGAGCTCTGGAATTTGCCTACATTATTCCTGGGAGTTTCCATTTGGGGAATCTCTTTGAGGGGTGATAGTGAGTCCTTTTCATTTCCATTTTTACTCTCTAGATCTAAGATATCAGGGCAGTTTTCCTTGATAATTTCTTGAAAGATGGTATTTTTTTGAGGTAGGCCAATAATTTTTAAATTATTTCTCCTGGATCCAGTTTCCAGGTAAGTTTTTCTTTCCATTGAGATACTTCACATTATCTTCAAATTTTTTTCATTCTTTTGGTTTTGTTTTATGATTTCTTGATTTCTCATGAAATCATCAGCTTCCATTTGCTCCATTTTAATTTTAAAAAATTATTTTCTTCAGTGAGCTTTTGAACCTCCTTTTCCATCTGGTCAATTCTGCTTTTTAAGATATTCCTCTTCTTACTGGCTTTTTGGACCTCTTTTGCCATTTGGGTTAGTCTAATTTTATTTTCTTAAGTATTTTTTTTGGTTTCCTTTAGCAAGCTTATAACTCATCTTTCATGATTTTCTTGCATTACTCTCATTTCTCTTCCCAGTTTTTCCTCTGCTTTTTAAAGTTGATTTTTAAAATTCTTTCTGAGGTTCATGGTTTGAGACCAGTTCATATCATAGAGGCTTTGTATCCCAGGGCTTTGGCTTTGTTATCTTCTTCTGGCTGTATGTTTTGATATTCCTTGTCACCCATATGAAAGAAAATACTTCTTCACCATGTATCCTTTCTCATTTAAATGAGGTGGGAATTTTATGAAAAAATTTGAAACTTTAATTCTGTTTTAAAAGTAGCTAAAGTAATTCTTAAATTTGTTTTGGAATTTTTCTTTTCCTCATGTAATTATAGAAATGAATCTTTTTCTGATTGTCCCTAAAGCTAGTACCTCTAGTAACTTCACTATATTGATTATTTTCAATTTATCCTGTATAGATTTTTTGTTTTTTAAATTAATTTTTAGTTTTCAACATTCACTTTTCTATGATTTTGAGTTCTAAATTTCCCCCCTCCCTACCTTTCCCCTTTTTCAAGACAGCATGCAATGTGATATAGGCTATACATGTACAGTCATCTTAAACATATTCAGTTTTGTTGTGAAAGAATGAGGACAAAAGGGAAAAACCACGAGAAAGAAAGGACAAAGAACAATGAAAAAAGAGAAAATAGTATACTTCGATCTGCATTCAGACTCCATAGTTCTTTCTCTGGATGTAGACAGCATTTTCCCTTGTGAGTCTTTTGGATCTTAGATCATTACCTTGCTGAGAAGAGCTAAGTCTATCAAAGTTGGTCATCACACAATATTTCTGTTACTGTGTACAGTGTTCTCCTAGTTCTGCTCACTTCACTCAGCATCAGTTCATGCAAGTCTTTCCAGGTTTTTCTGGTCTGTTTGCTCATCATTTCTTATAACACAATAGTATTTCATTACATTCATATACCACAACTTGTTCAGCCATTCCCCAGTTCATGTGCATCCCCTCAATTTCAAATTCTTTGCTACTGCAAAAAGAGCTGCTATAAAAATTTTTGTACAAATAGGGTTCTTTTTCTTTTTCTTTGATCTCTTTGGGATACAGACCTAGTAGTGATATTGCTAGGTCAAAGGATATGTACAGTTTTATAGCCCTTTGGGTATAGTTTCAAATTGTTCTCCAGAATGGTTGGACTAGTTCACAACTCCACTGCAATGCCTTAGTGTCCAGATTTTTCCACATTTTCTCCATCATTCATCATTTTCCTTTTCTGTCATGTTAGCCAATCTGATAGGTAGAAGGTGGTACCTCAGGGTTGTTTTAATTTGCATTTCTCAAATCAATATTGATTTAGGACATTTTTTTCATGCAACTGTTGATAACTTTGATTTCTTCTTCTGAAAACTCTCTCTTCATATCGTTTGTCTATTTATCAATTGAGAATTGGCTCTTATTTTTGTTAATTTGACTCAGTTTTCTGTATATTTTAAAGATGAGGCTTTTATGAGAGACACTGGCAATAAAAATTGTTTCCCGGCTTCCTTCCCTCCAAATCTTGACTTTATTTGTGCAAAAACTTTTTAATTTAATGTAATCAAAATTATCCATTTTGCATTTCATTGTGTTCTCTGTCTCTTGTTTGGTCATAAATAAATACAATCTCCACAGATCTGACAGGTAAACTATTCCTTGCTTTCTTAATTTGCTTATAGTGCCACTTTTTATGTCTACATTGTGTACTTATTTTGACCTTATCTTAACATACCATGTAAGATGTTGGTCTATGCCTAGTTTCTGTCATAGTTTCCTAGTTTTCCCAGCAGTTTTTGTCATATAATGAGTTCTTATCCCAGAAGCTGGAGTCTTTGGGTTTATCAATTAATAGATTTACTATAGTTGTTGATGGCTATGTCTTGTCTACTACTTGTCTACCAATTCCACTGATCCACCACTTTTTTTCTTAGCCATTGCCAACTAGTTTCGATGATTGCTCCCTTTTAATACAGTTTTATATCTGGTATGGCTAGGTCATCTTTTGCGTTTCTTTTCAGTAATTCCCTTGATTTCTGGGCCTTTTGTTCTTCCAGATGAATTTTGTTATTATTTTTTCTAGCTCTATCAAGTAATTTTTTGATAGTTTGATTAGTATGGCACTAAATAGGGAAATTAATTTAGGGAGGATTGTCATTTTTATTATGTTAATTCTACCTAGCCCTGAGCAAGTGATATTTTTTTACTTATTTATATCTGACTTTATTTGTGTAAAAAGTGTTTTGTAATTATGTTTATATAATTCCTGGATCTTGATAGGTAGACTTCTAAATATTTTATATTGCCTACAATTACTTTAAATAGAATTTCTCTATCTTTTGCTACTGAGCTTTGCAAATTAGTTATATATAGAAATGCTTCTGATTTATGTGAATTTATTTTATATCCTGCAATTTTGCTAAAGTTGTTAAGTTCAAGTAGTTTTTTAGTTGATTTTCTAGGATTCTCTTTGTATACCATCATATCATCTGCAAAGAGTGATAGCTTTATTTCTTCATTGCCTGTTCTAATTCCTTCAATTTCTTTTTCTTCTCTTTTTGCTAAAGCTAACATGTCTAGTACAATATTGAATAACAGTGGTGATAATGAACATTCTTGTTTCACTGCTGATCTTATTGGAAATGCCTCTAGTTTATCTCCATTACATATAATGCATGCTGATGGATTTTAGATAGATGCTACTTATCATTTTAAGTTAAACTCCATTGATTCCTGTGCTCTCTAGTGTTTTTAGTAAGGAATGGGTGCTATAATTTGTCAAAAGCTTTTTCTGCATCTATTGCGATGATCATATGATTTCTGTTAATTTTGTTATTGATAATGTCAGTTATACTGATAGTTTTCCTAATATTTAAGCCAGCCCTGCATTCCTGGTATAAATCCTACCTGGTCATAGTGTATTTTTACTTGTGTTAATTGGGTGTAATCTTTTTGCTAGTATTTTATTTAAAATTTTTGTATGTGTATTTATTAGGGAAATTGGTCTTTATTTTTCTTTCTCTGTTTTGGCTCTTCCTGGTTTAGGCATCATAACACCATATTTGTATCTTAAAAAGTGTTTGGTAGGACTCCTTCTTTGCCTATTTTCCCAAATAGTTTATATGATACAAAAATTAATTGTTTTCTAAATGGTTGGTAGAATTCATTTGTAAATCCATCTGACCCTGGAGATTTTTTCTTAAGGAGTTCATTGATTACTTGTTCAATTTCTTTTTCTGAGATGGTGTTATTTAGGTATTTTATTTTCCTCTTCAATTAATCTGGGCAATGTATATTTTTGTAAATATTCATACATTTCACTTAGATTGTCTGACTTATTTGCACACAGTTGGGCAAAATAGCTTCTAATTATTGTTTTAATTTCCTCTTCATTGGTAGTGACTTCATCCTTTTCATTTTTCATACTGGTAATTTGGTTTTCTTCTTTTTTAATCAAATTAACTAAAGGTTTATCTATTTTACTGGGTTTTTTTTAGTAGTTTTCTTAATTTCAATTTTATTAATCTCTCCATTGATTTTCAGAATTTTTAATTTGGTATTTAATTGGTGATTTTTAATTTGTTCCTTTTCTAACTGTTCTAGTTGCATGCCCAATTCATTCATCTCTTCTTTCTCTGTTTTATTTATGTAAGCTTTTTTCCCCCCTAAGAACTGCTTTGGCTGCATCCCATAAGTATTGGTATGTTGTCTTATTATTGTGATTTTCTTGGCTGTAGTCATTGATTGTTTCTATGATTTGTTGTTTGACCCTTTCATTCTTTAGGATTAGATTATTTAGTTTCTAATTAATTTTTAGTCCATCTTGTCGTGGCCCTTTATTACATGTAATTTCTATTGCATCATGATCTGAAAAGGATGCCTCCCCACCAGTGACTATGCTGAAGTACGTGGAGGTGCTATCTCATATTTCTCCTTGTAGTTACTCATTGCTTTGGCCCAGATGGCTTGCCTATCCCCCAGGGGCGATTGGTGGTGGTAGTAGCACTACTGTCTCCATTTTAGTGGTATTTAAAGAAGAGAATATGAATAAAAAGGCCTCTGCTTGTTGTTACTTGTTAGGAAGTCTAAGCACTAAATCTCATGTGCTTTTACTCATAGCAACACTTAGAACCTTTAATTACATGAATCTTTACTGAGTACCTATTAGATATAAGGAACTATCCCAGGATTAGTGGAATAGTAATGAAAACAACAACAGTAACTCATATTTATGGAATACTTCTTAAAGTTTGGCAGGTACTTTCCTTGTGCCAACCCTGAAATAGATAGTAAAAATATTTGTGTCTGCTTATTACAGATGAGGAAATAAGGAGCTTGTTTTATTGTGGCAAAGTTGTCAGGTATATATTCTGGGATTTACTAAAAATGATAGCTGACAATTTAGGAGGGGAGAATATAGAAAAAATGATGTGGACAGAAACTTGTAAAACATGACAGATTGAGATTGTTTAGGGGAAAACAGTTTACTTACTCTAATATTCTCTTGATAACAGAATTATATAGCATAGTAGTAGGATATTCATATAAAATTCCAGTGTTCAAAGCCCTCCATAATCTGTACCTTACCTTTCTAGTCTCTTTACACCTTACCCCTCCTCTCCTCTCCTCCCCCTTCCCTCTTGTGAAGGAATGTTAAGGGGTCCCTTGAACTTGTCTTTCTGAGTTATATTTTCCAGAAACACTGGACCCAGAGTATACAGGAGGCCCTGAATGTGTCAAGGACAAAATCTCCCCTCAGCTAATATAATGTGTTGTTTGCATCCCAAGCTGGACTCCATGTGTGTCCTTGGGAGTCAAGATAGGTACCAGTTAGTCTGCTTTAGGCTGAGAAACTGCTTATGCAGCTGGAACCCTTGTAGATAAACAGAAGATCTCTAGTAGTTCCCAAGGGAACAAAATATGGCTTTTGCCTTTGCCTTATTCCTCCCTTTGTGGAATGGTTTTCTTCTATTCCCACCTTTACTGCACCTTTCCCCTTCCTGTGCCACTTCCCCTTAGGTGGAGATTTCTGGTACCTCTTTCCTTTTTCATACTGTTATAAAAATGCAAACTTCTTTATGGATTGTGAACTCTTTGGGTTCTACATACATGTTCATTTCTCTTTTAATAAATGTAGTTTTCTTTTTTTTTAAAAAAATTATCTATTTATTTTTAGTTTTCAACATTCATTTCCACAAGATTTTGAGTTTCAAACTTTCTCCCTATCTCTGTCCTCCCCCCCACCCCAAAACACCAAATGTACATCAGAATGTATTCTGATTACCCCTTCCCCTAATCTGCCTTCCCTTCTATCACACTCCTCCCTTACCTTATCCTCATCTTCTCTCTTTTCTGGTAGGGCAAGATAGATTTCTACACCCCATTACCTGTATTTCTTATTTCCCAGTTGCATGCAAAAACAATTCTCAACGTTTGTTCCTAAAACTTTGAGTTCCACCTTCTCTCCCTTCCTCCCTTCCCACCCATCCCCACTAAGAAGGCAAGCAATTCAACGTAGGCTATAACATGTGTAGTTATGCAAAAGACTTCCATAATAGTCATGTTGTGAAAGACTAACTGTATTTCCCTCCATCCTGTCCTGGCCCCTATTTATTCTCTTCTCTCTTTAGTTCTTGTCCCTCCCCTAAAGTGTTTTCTTCTAATTACTCCCTCCTCTCATTTGTCCTCCCTTCTATCATCCCCCAGCCCCACTTATCCCCTTTTCCACTACTTTCCTGTAGTGTAAGATAGATTTTCATACCTCCATTCTAATTTTTAAAGAACTATTTTCTTCAGTGAGCTTTTGAACCTCTTTTTCCATTTGGCTAATTCTGCTTTTTAAAGTATTCTTGTCCTCATTGGCTTTTTGGACCTCTTTTGCCATTTGGGATAGTCTATTTTTAAAGGTGTTATTTTCTTCAGCATTTTTTTGAGATTTTCCTTTAGCAAGCTGTTGACTCACTTTTCATGATTTTCTTTCTTCGCTCTCATTTTTCTTCCCAATTTTTCCTTTACCTCTCTTACTTGATTTTCAAAATCCTTTTTGAGCTCTTCCATGGCCTGAGACCATTGCATATTTATTTTGGAGGTTTTCGATGTATAACCCTTGATTTTGATGTCTTTGTCTGATGGTATGCTTTGTTCACCCTCATCAGAAAGGATGGAAGAAAATACCTGTTCACCAAGAAAATAACCTTCTATAGTCTTATTTTTTTCCCCCTTTTTTTGGCATTTTCCCAGCCAGTTACTTGACTTTTGAGTCCTTTGTCCAGTGAAGGGTATACTCTAGGGACCTGTAAACTCTCAGTTCCTCCAAGGTGGCACAATCAAAGAAGAGGAATTTACTCCTCTCCTGACCTGTGCTCTGGTCTGGGAGCAACCACAAGTTTTCCTTCCCAGGATCTGTGAGTAGGGTTCCCTCTCTAGAGCCTCCACCAGCTCCACCATGCCAGAGCTGCTCCTCACTCCAGGACTGCCAGTCAGGGCTGAGATCCAGATCAGCTGCTTGATTTTCCCAGGGTCTTTAGGCAGAGTGCTCTGCTGCTGCAGTGGCTGTATTAGAGCTGGAACCCTCCTCCCTTCTTCCCCAGGTGAAAGATCTTTCTCACTGACCTTTGAAGTTGTCTTTGGTGTTTGTGAGTTGAGAAATCTGGGAACCGCAGCTGCTGCCTGTGATTCCCAGCCCTGAAGCCTGCTGCAGTCCTGTCGCTCTGGGAGGCCAAGGCTAGGTTGCACTCTGCTCTGAGCCTGGTGTGATAGACCTTTCATTTCAGCCTTCCAGGCTGTCTTCAACTGGAAATCTCTTTCACTCTGTCGTTTTGTGGCTTCTGCTTCTCTAGAATTTGGTTAGAGTCATTTTTTTACAGGTATTTTGTGGGCTGTGGGAGGAGAGCTACAGCAGATGCATCCTTCTACTTCACCATCTTGGCTCTGCGTCCAAAAATCTAGTTTTCGTGTAAGTTTTTGTGAAGTTATGATTGCCTGTTGATACTCTTCAATACAGTGACACTAGCCTCCTTGCGCTTCCTTACACCTAACACTCTGTTTCCAGAATCTAGACATTTTCCCTGGATTTTTTCCATGTCTACTGGAATCCTCTCCTCTTTGTCTCCACGTCCTGGCTTCCCTTGCTTCCTTCAAGTTCTGACTGAAATTCAGCCATTTATAGAAAGTCTTTCCCAACCTCCACTAATTCTAGTACCTGTCTTCTCTTGCTTATTTCCAGTTTATCCTATACATAGCTTATTCATACATAGTTGTTTACATGTTATCTCTTCTACTAGACAGAGCAGAGACTGTCTTTTACCTTTGTATCCCCAACACCTTTTACAGTTCCTGCAACAAAGGAGATGCCGATTAAACTTTCATTAAGTATCACCTGATACTAGAGTAGGCATGTAATAAATGATGAGTAATTTTAGGAACATTTCTACTGATAATTTTTTCCTTTTGATACATTTTTGAAAGATTCATACAAAATAGTTTAAAAGTTAAAAGTTTGTTACTTAGTATTCCATGTCTCTCTCTCTGTCACACACACACACACACACACACACACACACACACACACACACACACACACACACCATGGAATATCTTATGTCCTGATAATAGTGAATAAGTGTTATATTACAATATTTTGAATTCTCATTTAACAAAGAGAATTTGTTTAGAATCCTAGCTTTGCCCCCTCACTAATGGTATTTTCAATAAATATTAATGAGTCAAATTACTGAAAGCATTTAGGATTTTGGTTTTCTCCTATGTAAAATTAAGGTGATGGCTAAAGGCCTTTTAGTTCAGTTCAGCAGTGCCAACCATGTGTGAGGTGTGCTTTACTACACGTTGGGATCAGACACAGCCTCTGTCAGTCTTTGGGCTAAGATTTTAGTCAAATAAGTCAAATCTGTAGAATCCATAACAAAACTTAATCAGGTCAAGTAAATAGAACATTTCCAACTACCTATCCATGTATCTCAAGGTATGATAAGAATAGTGCTGTACAATATAGGTTTGGGGTTCAAATAGCACTTCTGATACTACCTTTTTGAACTGAGGCAAGTCACTTCATCTCTCTGGGCCTCAGTGCCTTACATGGCTTTTGAGTGAGGTCCCTTCTTGCTTGAAATGCATGAATCTATATTTGTGAAGAGCTAGGAATGTAAATAAAATCAACTAATTCACCTGTGCTTTACGATAAATTTTATTTCAAGTAAGAATGCAATAAATTTAGCCATTCCAGTTAACTGAACTGGTAAAATGATTTGCATTATTGAAAATCTATTGTTTACCTAGTACAGACATTTTAGCAAGGATTGGAGTTCAAATTTTGCAGTGCTCCCAGTGGGAGACAGCACACAATTCAGTGGAAGTCAGTGTGTTTTCTAATGTGCTCTGCATTAAAGCTTCTTGCTTCCAGACTCAGTTCTTGTTGTAGTTCTTACCTATTATGCCTTACTTCTCCCTTACTCTGCCTTGACCTCCACACCACAACTCAAGGATACTCAGCAAGATCAAAGGTGGCAGGAGTGAGAGGGGTAGGGAGGTTGGAGAGTAGGAGAGAAATAAAGGAGCCCTAATTAACCTAAATGTTCCAAATATTGGGGAAATAAACTCCTTCTTTGATTTGGGGGAAAAAAAGACTTGGGAAAGCTGGAAAGTAGTCTGGCAAAAACTAGTTATAAACCACTGTCTCACACTTTATACCAAGATAATAAAATAGATATGTAATTTAGACATAAAGATTGAATTAGAGGAGCATGAAGAAATTACCTGTCAGATCTATGGATAGGGGAAGAGTTAATGACCAAACAAGAGATAGAGAGTTTAATGAAAGGTAATATGGTCAATTTTGATTATATAAAATTAAGTTTTTTACAGTAACCAAGCTAGCATATCTAAAATTAGAAGAAAAAGAGGAAACTGGAAAAAAATAATCATAGCAAGTTTCACTGATAAAGATCTCATTTCTAAAATATGTAAGGAACTGAGTCAAATTTACATGAATAAGAGCCATTCCCCACTTGGTAAATGGTTAAAGGTTATAAATAGGCAGTATTCAGAGGAAGAAGTTCAAGCTATCAATAACCATATAAAAATGCTCTAAATTACTAATAATTAGAGAAATGTAAAGTAAAACAACTTTGAGGTAACTAACATACACTCATCAGATTGGTTAAAATGACAAAAAAAGGAAATGACAAATTCCGGAGGGAATGTGGGAAGTCACTAAAGTATTGTTGGTGGAATAGTTGTGTCCAACTATTCTGGACCCTTTGACCCAGCAATACTACTGCTAGGAATGTATCCCAAAGACACCAAAGACAGAGGACAAAGATGCATATGTACAAAATATTTATAACAGCTTTTTTTGTGTGTTGGCAATGAAATGGAGACTGAGGGGGTGCCCATCAGTTGGAGAATGACTGAATAAGTTGTGGTCTGTGAATGTGATGGATTATTATTATACTATAACAAATGATGAAAGAGATGGTGTTTCACAGATAACATACGGGAGGCATTGGAGTTTTTGGTCTCCAACCTCTTATTGATCTGGTTAGACAGGAAGGAGAAGAAGACAGCTTTGGAGGGGTTAATGATCTTACTTTGTTCTAGTCTAATCTTTTCAAAGGGTTGCTGATAATGGGAACATCAACTCCTATAGCATTCCCTAATCACCTTTCTTGAAGGGACTGGCGAGAGACAGGGCAACTACAATTGAAACAGGCACAGCTTGTGCACTTCCCTAAATTCCCTCAAGTCTCAATGGGACCCAGTTGAGGCACACACAGCATTACACTGTCATATTCCCTGTGGGTTTCTCACTCACTGATCAGTGCCTACTTGCTTTATAAGGCAACAGATAAAGAAGGCATATTACCAACAATGGCCTCAGAGGTTAACTTTAGCAATATTGTCATTCTGCACAAGTATAGTAAATATCAATTATGTCACCCCTATATCTTATGGTGCAACCTCAGTAAGACTATCACTATGATTCTAGGAATTACTGTCTGGAATCCTTGGAGCTATTCTGGGAGTTATCCAGTACCTGGAAACTAGGCATTGCCATGAATCCTGAGAAACTAAACTCTAAAATGGATAACAAAATTCTCCTTACAGATGGTTCCAGAAAAACCTGAGAAAATCTGTATGAACTGATATGAGCAGAACTGTCAGCAATTTATAAAGTTAATAGAAATATTACCAAGATGTCAACTTTGTAAAACTTAGAAACTCTGATCAACACAGTGACCTACCACAGTTCCAAAGTACTCATGTTGAAACATTTTTTACCTTGCAGGGAGGGGGATGAAGTGGGGAAGGAGAAGATTATGGGGGAACGTGACTAATATGGAAATGTGTTTTACATGACTTCACATATTTGTAATAGTTTTTGTTTTCATGCCTTCCCACTAGGTGGGGAAGGGGGTAGGAAGAGGAAGAAAATTTGGAACTGAAAAATAAAGAATAAAAACATCATAAAAACATCTACTCTATATAAAGTATACCATGCCATGCCATTCTGTTCCATGCTATGCTACTGTAATGAAAGTGATTTTCTGTTGTAACTGGAAGGCAGGCTCCAAAGAAATTTCATTTGTATTTTGGGAGGTGACTTTTAAAGGGGCTGTATTCATTGGATACATAACTTCCTGGTTACATGTTTGAGACAGGATAGGGATCACATCTGTAAATTCATCCCCCCTACCATGATAATTTTATAATTTTAAAGCGTTTCTTAGAGCAGTGCTTCTTACCTTTTTCCACTCATGATCCCTTCAGTGCTTCTTAAACGGTGGGTCATGATCCCATTTGGGAGAGCACTAATAGGGTTAAGTGATTTACCGGGGGCCACGTGGTCTATCTGTGTTAGAGAGGGTATACAGTAATGAACTGGGTCCAAGGACAGCTCTATAGGAGGGGAAATATTTCATTACCTTATAGTCATACTTTTTATTAAGTCTAATATTTTTATTAAGTGACTGTTCTGATGAAAGGAGGGGAAGACAGTGTTATAGTGTTGGTTGTTTTGGATCATAAGGTAACACAGAATTTATGGCTAAAATGAAAAGATTTTATTTATTTAGGTTCAAGATCAAATTCATTTTTGTGCCTTTCAGTTTAACAAAGCTTAAAAGGGTTTTTATTTTGTTTTGTTTTTTAATGTGAGGGGATAGTATGGTAAAGGTTGGAAAAATTAGTCCAAGTGAATGTTGATAAATGTATTTTAAAGGAAAGTATACCTTGTGTTACTGTGTAAGGTGAAAATGCTAGTACCTAGTGAGGTGACAGCTTAAGAAAGCAGAAAGATGACGTGTTTTTCAAATACAAAAATCCTCAATCTAGTGACTGTGCTTGCTCACAAAGACATAGGGATATGAAATCTTAGAAAAGACATTTATAAAGAAAAAAAAGACAGTGAAACATATTTACTGAGTCAGTTTCTCAAAAAACTGTAATGTGCCTCAAGGCTTCCCAGAAATATTTGATTACTTTTTTTTTTTTATTTTATTTAACTTTTAACATTTATTTTCATACAATTTTGGGTTACAAATTTTCTCCCCTTTTATTCCCTCCCCCCCCCCCAAACCCGAGCTTTCTGATTGCCCCTGTGACCTATCTGCTCTCTCCTCTATCCTCCCTCCCTGCCCTTGTCTCCGTCTTCTCTTTTGTCCTGTAGGGCCAGATAGCTTTCTTGACCCCTTAACCTGTATTTCTTGTTACCCAGTGGTAAGAACATTACATTTGGTCCTAACACTTTGAGTTCCAACTTCTTTAGCTCCCTCCCTCTCCACCCCTTCCCCTTGGAAGACAGGCAATTCAATATAGGCCATATCTGTTTAGTTTTGCAAATGATTTCCATACTAGTTGAGTTGTATAGGACTAACTATATTTCCCTCCATCCTATCCTGTCCCCCTTTACTTCTATTTTCTTATGGTCCTTTCCCTCCCCATGAGTGTCGACCTCGTATTGCATTTTCCTCCCCATGCCCTCCCCTCCATCCTCCCCCCCACCCTGCTTGTGCCCCTGTCCCCCACTCTCCTGTATTATGAGATAGGTTTTCCTATCAAAATGAGTGTGCATTATATTCTTTCCTTTAGTGGAATGTGATGAGAGTAGACCTCATGTTTTTCTCTTGCCTCCCCTCTTTATCTCACCACTAATAAGTCTTTTGCTTGCCTCTTTTATGAGAGATAATTTGCCCCATATAACTTCTCCCTTTCTCCTCCCAATATTTCACTCTCACTGCTTGATTTCATTTTTTTTTTTTAAGATTTGATCCCATCCCTTCAATTCACTCTGTGCACTCTGTCTCTATGTATGTGTGGCTGTGTGCATGTGTGTGTGTGTGTACTCCCACCCAGTACCCAGATACTGAAATGTTTCAAGAGTTACAAATATTGTCTTTCCATGTAGGAATGTAAACAGTTCAACTTTAGTAAGTCCCTTATGACTTCTCTTTGCTGTTCACCTTTTCATGGTTCTTCTTCATTCTTGTGTTAGAAAGTCAAATTTTCTTTCCAGCTCTGGTCTTTTCATCAGGAAAATTTGAAAGTCCTCTATTTCATTGAAAGACCATTTTTTCTCCTGAAGTATTATACTCAGTTTTGCTGGGTAGGTGATTCTTGGCTTCAGTCGTAGTTCCTTTGACTTCTGGAATATCCTATTCCATTCCCTTCTATCCCTCAATGTAGAGGGTGCCAGATCTTGTGCTATCCTGATTGTATTTCCACAATACTTGAATTGTTTCTTTCTAGCTGCTTGCAATATTTTCTCTTTCACCTGGGAATTCTGGATTTTGGCCACAATGCTCCTAGGAGTTTCTCTTTTTGGATCTCTTTCATGCGGTGTTCTGCGGATTCCTTGAATATTTATTTTGCCTTCTGGTTCTAGAATCTCAGGGCAGTTTTCCTTGATAATTTCATGGAAGATGATATCTAGGCTCTTCTTTTGATCATGGTTTTCAGGTAGTCCCAGAATTTTTACATTGTCTCTCCTGATTCTATTTTCCAGGTCAGTTGTTTTTCCAATAAGATATTTCACATTATCTTCCATTTTTCGAATCTGCGCGGTATGTTCTGAGATATCTGTCTTTCTCATAAAGTCCTTAGCGTCCATCTGTACCATTCCAGATTTGAAAGATCTATTTTCTTCAGTGAGCTTTTGAATCTCCTTTTCCATTTGGTTAATTCTGCTTTTGAAAGCATTCTTCTCCTCATTGGCCCCTTGCACCTCCCTTGCCAGCTGAGTTAGGCTAGTTCTCAAGGTGCTAATTTCTTCAAGATTTTTTTGGTTCTCCTTTAGCAGGGAGCTGATCTGCTTTTCATGCTTCTCCCTCATCCCTCTGATTTCCCTTCCCAGTCTTTCCTCCACCTCTCTAACTTGATTTTCAAAATTCCTCTTGAGCTCTTCCATGGCCTGAGCCCATTGGGTGGGCTGGGACACAGAATCCTCAATTTCTGTGTCTTTGCCTGATGGCAAGCATTGTTCCTCCCCATCAGAAAGGAAGGGAGGAAGTGTCTTTTCTCCGATAAAGTACCCTTCAATAGTTTTATTTCTTTTCCCTTTTCTTGGCATTTTCTCCAACCAGTGGCCTGACCTCTGAATGTTCTCCTCACACCCACCTCGCCTCCTGGTCCTCCCAGCCAGCGTTTGGGGACTGAGATTCAAATGCTGCTTCCCGCCTTAGAGTTTTTGGCGGGGGCAGGGCTGCTATTCAGTGTTAAATTAAGTTCAGGTGCTGAGGTCAGGGGCAGGGCCGCCTCTCTGGCTTGGTTCCCTCAGGGGGTTTATGCACAGACCTTCCACAATGGATCCAGGCTCCCGCCTGTTTGGGGAGCCCCTGTCTGCAGCCGCCTCTCAACTTCTATCTCCCAGGGGGGCCCAAGCCATGGGGGCACCCCACTCCCCTCTCAACCCGCCAGAGACTCTCTCACCTACCCCCGTCAGTCACCTGTTGGTGGGGGGGCTTGTGCCGCCGCTGAAGATCCCATCTCTGGAGCCTTCTCAGATCTGTGCCTCTCGGAGCCGCGGCTGCCGTGGCTGCCACAGATCCGGGCTGGGCTCCGCGTCTGCAGCGCGACAGACCTTTTGCGAGAGGCTTGCAGGTCCCTCTGTGGGTGGGGGGACCCGCGTGGCCGCTGGAGATCCCGTCCCCGTAGCCCTCTTGGATCTCTTCCCCTCAGTGTCGTGGCTGCGGCGGCGGGGCTGCACTCTGCTCCCCGTCCTGGCGCCCAGTCCACGGCGCGAAGGACCCCTCGCTCCAATACTCCGTGGTCTCTGGGTGCAGAATTCGCCCTGGCTTGGTCCCCTCTAGCCTCTCTGTGGTTTGTGGGCTCGGAGCTATGTGTATGTGCATCTTTCTACTTCGCCATCTTGGCTCCACCCTGATTACTTCTAAGAAACCACTTTTGAATATTGAGTCAAATACATTTCTATGTGGTTGTTATAATCTTTGATATTTAGATACTTTAAGAAGCTTTATGAAATAGTATAGCCTTGATTTTTTGTTATATAATATGCAGCTATATCCTTTGATTGAATAGTTTATTCAGCATGGTACTTATGGTCATTTCTAGAAAAAGTTGGATAAGGGGGACATTCGTTGGTTAGGTATGTATTCTTGTCCTGCCACTGGACTTTGTTGACTCTGGAAGAGAGAGAGAGGCCAATGACTTTGCAAAACTCTGCCTATTTAAATCTAATTCATGAGCCAGTCAAAACATCACCCATGATGTCATTGGCCCTCTTTGAAAATGAAGGATGAACCACAATGTGACTTCCTATCATAACATGACTTTTTAGAAAAATTGAACCTTTTCTGCATCTTATGGTCTTAGAGAGTTGTCTGAAGGAAAAGAAGTTAAATGATTTGCTCAGGGTCACACGAAGAATATATATGTCAAGAGACTTGGAACATAGGTCTTTGACTTCAAAGGCTAGCTCTTTGTTCACCAAGCCCCATTGCCTCTCACAAGATAAATAAAAGTGCTTATTGATGTATCTTCTGACACTTTAATGTCTACAGAGTGCTTTATATTTTCATTATCTCATTTGATACAACAGTATTTAGGATAAGTGTTATTTTACAGGTGAGGAACATGAGATTCAAAAATGTTAATTGATTTGCCCTGCCACATAGCTAGTGTCAGTGGTGGGTTTTGAATTTAGGATCTCCTAACTCCAAGCAGTCCTTTCTGCTACACCTCAGTGCTAAGAAATAATTTTGTCAGCTTAATCTGCAGTTTCCTGAAAATCGATAGATTTCCAAAGAATTTCACCATCTCTGCTTACCTTTGGAGTTGTCGCTTTCATTTCTTTACAGATTAGTAACTTTAGAATTCATTCATTCAGAAGTCAGTTGAAGGCTAATTGTTCATTTGTACAAACCTAACCAGCCCGTAGGTGGCCTACTTAATAAAGTTTGGGACCTGAGACTGGGCCTGAGTTCAAATATAGCCCCAGGCGAGTCACTTAAAGTTTGTTTGCCTTGGTTTCCTTAACTGGAAAATATAGCACATACATCCCAGGGTTGTTGTGAAGATCTGACGAGATAGTATTTACAAAGCATTTAGCACAGTGCTTGCCACTTTGCTAACACTATTTAAATGCTTATTCTTCTTCCCTAGTCCTAAACCAAAAAGATAGAATCCGCTTGTTAAATGTGTTTAGGTTTGGAAAGACTTCTATTTAGATATCTAATGCTATCTTAAATGAATATTCTTATACTGTGAAATCAATTATATTCTGTCAAATAATGTAGGATGATTACGGTTTTTAATAAATAAAAACCAAGGCTTATATTCCTCTGATTTTTTGTAAGAAGCCTTAATAAAGGATTAATTACCTTTGTGTTCTGCTTAAGTTTCTTCTATTTATTAGGAGCAAATACATTTATGTGATCAAACACCTTAAAATTCTTATCACCATCTCTTAAAGAAGTAGTTTTGCTAATGGTATGAGACATGTTTTTCAAACAAATCATATAAATTTTTTTTAAGTTATAAGTTAGCCTCACTTTAAACCAAATATTCAACATTAAGGGCACAAGGCACAGTGGTAAGCATTGAGGATACAAAAGCAAAATTTATAAATATTCCTTGTTCTTAAGAAACATTATTATGTAAATAGATAAGTAAATATGAGATAATTTTAGGAGGAACATAGTGGTGACATTAGGGGGAATCCTCAGGGAAAAGACAAATGAGCTGAAACTGAAAAGCAAGATCTTAAGAAAGAGAGATGGGGCAAGCAAATCAGAGATGGAATCAAGGATTTTGAAGTAATGTGAAATGAGTTTGAAGTAGTAAGATGGGGCTAGACTGTGAAGGAAGGGTTTTTATGCCAGACTAAAGAGTTTGTTATTTCATCCTAAAGGCAATAAGGAACCACTGAAGAGTTTTGAACTGCGAATTGACATGATTAGACCTATGTTTTTGGATGATTCTTCTGGCATCTTTGTGGAAGATGGATTGATAAAATGGAGACTGGAAGCAGGGAAAGCAATCAACTAGATATTGCAGTAGTCTTTTAAAGTTAACCTTTTTCAATCATTGAGCATTTGTTTTTTTCCTCCCTCTTATCATCTCCCTTTCCCAATTGAAAAAAAAGAAAAACAAAACCATTATAACAAATGTGCATAGTCAAGCAAGACAGTTGTCGTATTGGTTATGTCCAGAAATTGTTGCAATATTCTAGGTAAGAGGTGGAACCAGAATGGTGGCCATTTAAATGGATAGAGATGATAAATGCATGAGTTGTTATAAAAGTAGAATTGACAAGATTTTCTAACTATTAATGGAAGTTAGCTTGGTAGGAGGAATAATTAAGGATTACTAATAATTATTATTTCAATAGAAATAGGGAACTTTATAGGAGTCCTAGGTTTTGAGGAAAAAATAACAGGTTCTGTTTTGGACGTGTTGAGTTTATTTGTGTAATGTTCAGGGAGAGATGTTTGATAGGCATTTGGTGATGTGGGAGTTCAGGAGAGTGATTAGAGCTGGATATATAGATTTGAGAATAATCTACCAAGAGTTAGTAATTGAACCTATGGGAGCTTATAAAATCACTATGTAAAAGAATATAGAAAGAGACAAGAAGAAGACTAAAGGCATGAGCTTCTATCCACCTCTGGATAGTGGGTAGAGCAATATTCTAGAAAAGGTGATTGAGGAATAATAAGATAGGGTAGGTTGTTAAGGGTGGGCTTGATGCTAGCTTTAGTTTTGTGTTGGGATTGAATAAGGCATGTGTAGTTCATTAAAAATTTAAGAAAAAGAGATTTATTTAGTTCACTCTAACATAGCAGGAAGGATCCAGTAGCACCTAGCTTCTCTAAATTAGGTCCTCTTTGTCTCTGGAAGTGTGCTTGGTCATCAGGATAAAGGGTGATGACTTGTGTAGTTGTTAGGCATCCACTAAATTAGAGAAGACTTAATTCCATTTATGTGGGACCTTTTGTGCCCCCTGTCAACATAGCCAGAGGCTACCAGAAAGTTCCATAGAAGGAGGTAGTCTTGAGCCTTGTCCTACCCTGAGCCATTCAAGTTATCTTTTTCTAATTCTAAAGCTGGAGGGGGAAAAGGGAATCAGAGGGGAAAAATTGGTGCTTTCACATGCCATCCCTGAGTGTCAGGGTCCTAAGGATCTTCTAGAAGACCTTCCTTTATTTAAATGCTTTCAGGGCTTTTATTGGACAATCATCCTGGCATTGGCAATAATAAGGGAAGAAAAGAAGAAGAAGAAGAGAAAAAAGAAGAAGAAATTAACACCCCCTCACCAAGCCAGAAACCCTTATGCTTTTCTCTTCTTTAGAAGGACCAGGTCTTAGATTGCAGTGATATGGTCCATGGGCTGGGTGATGCAAAATCTTTGCAAGAACAATGGGTCTCCCAAGGTAGTAACAATGAGCTGGAGCATTTGTACCAAGAATAATACTGACAGAGCACAGAATCATGGCACTTACAGCACAGATTCTCCTCCTGATGTAAGGTGGTAACAGTGAACAGGAACAGCACCAGAATATCAGGGCCACAGCATAGCTGACACTTCTAGCTCAGACAACAATTCTTCATCTTACCATGGTCATCTGTAGTAAAGTGAGACTAAGAGGTCATAAGCTTCTTGGATGTAACCTATCCTGGGATTTGAGATACTGAGGCTCTCCCAAAACTGCCATCCACTCAGTATTCTCTAGCTCACTCACCAAACCTTCCCTCTTCCTGAGAACCACATCAGGGGAATATGAAATCTTCACTTCCTTGAAATTCTCTACCAAGGATCTGCCCCCTTTCTTTTATGGGGTCTACATAAGGACTCTTCTTTACTCCCGTCCAGGGACTCAGAATTACCACCAAATTATCTAGATAATCCCCTTTTTCCCAAGTAAATATACATTCAACCTAGTTAAATATTGTTTCATTTTCCCCATGCTTTTAGAAAGCAGAATACCTTCCAATAATGCCACTTGTTGGCCCCCAAACTATTCTGAGAAGGAATTGACTGAACTATCCCAGGGGAAAGGCAGCCTGCCAATTGAACCTGACTTACTTGTCCATGATATATGAAGCTCTTTAAAGGAGGCAAAGACCTTGAAACCAAGATGTTTCTGCCTTGGAGGAGAAACAAGAAAGGGCTAGAGAGGATCTGCTGTAACTATGTCCCAAAACAGTGTGTTCTTAAAAGGTAGAGCTTCCTGGAGACTGCATCCTGGAAGCCACTAGACAAAAGAGTTCTTTCCCTTTATTTGTCAAAGACCTGTCTTCTAAGGAGGTTGTACAATTGGCTTGGGTAGTCAGGTATATAATGATATAACTGTTGATTATTAGTCAGAGCATCCTCTTGCCCCAAAATGGTAAACTGCCATTTTGCCAATTGGGGACATGTTAAGGACCACTTGGGTGAGGTGGCTATTTTGACTAATACAAGGACCCTAATTGGAGAGGAATAACTAGTTGCATTTTCCTTAAGGGGAATCATATGGTCTTATGCCCAGCACAACATGGTGTCACCACCCCACTGGGTCCATCTTGGCAGTGGGTGAGCCTACTCTTCAACCGCTACTGTTCTTGTATTAGCTCTAACCTATTTAGTGTAATAGGCTATTGATGGGTTGTGACATGCCACACAAACAGTTGTATGTAGTAGGAGGTGCTGACAAAATTCCTTCATTAGTCTTAACTTCAATTACCTAACTCATAATGGGCAACCCCAAACAAAGATGATTATATAACCCCTGCATAGCAACCAGGGTCCAGTAACACTAGGGCAACTGCTTTTCAAAGTAGTGTAGTGAATGTCCACTTTGGGGAATTTGGCAGCTTCCGAAGCCTAACAATCTCTTATTCTGGTGTCTTTGGTGCCTGTCAAAGGCTCCACTTACTCTGGTCATTATGGGCAGAGATCTCCAGAAACATGGGTTTTGCAGGATCATAAGAGCCTTAAGGGAAGAAATTGGTGGACAGCTTTCTTTAGATCTTCCAGCGATATAGCCTTTTCTGGGCTCTGCTTGAAAGAAGCAGAGTTGGGGTGATTAGTTAAGTGGGAGCTATCAGGATACTCAGATGGAGAATATGCGTTCTCTGAAACCTGAAGAGTCCAATAAGTCTCTAGGCTTCCTTCCTAATTTGGGAAGTGAATGTCAGTAACTAATTCTAAACTCTGCCTGTTCTGGGTTTTCCCCATATACTCTATTCCACAAAATTTGACTGAATGAGCTGGACCCTGGATATTCCTAGGGTTAAATTCTTACCCTTTGTCCCTCACGTGGACAATTTATGGATCTAGGATTTCTGCCACAGTGGCCTCATCTGTGCTGGTCAACAGTATGTCATCAGTGTAATTGTGTACACCATTGAGCTCAGGAAGGGAGGACTCTTTTCATTGGTACCCATCACACTGTGGTAGCATGAGGGAGGTCATTAACCATATGTACCACTCACCCTGGGCCTGAGCTACTTGGTTTAAGACATTGATGAGATTAGGAACAAATGTACTGAAGGGCATGACTTGATTTAGCTCCCTTTAGTTCAGTGTAAGCTGCCAGGTACCATCTAACTTCCTTGTGGGCATCATAGACATGTTGTGAGGGGAGCTAGTATAACAAAGTATCCCAGCTTCCATCATGTCCATAATTAGAGAAGAAATATTTTACATTCTCCTAGGACCTGCTCTTGTTTTGTGTTAACTGCCCGAGATGGCCCAGAAACTCTTAAGGGTTACCATTTGTTCCCTACCTGTAATGATAATAATAATAAAGTATGTAGGTCTGTAAATAAACATATAAAGGTTACAGAAATGACCCACACAGATAATGACTCCCAAGAATCCCATTCCCTTATTGCTCTGCCCTCTTTATCCTCCCCCAGATGATTCAAATGGGACAGGGGCTTTAGAGGATACCTTAGGCTAGAGAATGATACTGAAGGACACCTATTGTCCTGAAGCTGTATTTCCCTGTTCAAGTTTACTAGTATCCCAATAAGCTGAGTTTGTGGTGTATACAGTCAATCCTCATTAGGGGGAGGTTCCTTCACTTTCTGTCCCTAGCTTCACTGACTGCTCCTCAGCCTTCCTTGCACAATGCTTAATAGCTAAGAACTCCGTCTCTAGTTAACGAATGCTCTGTTCTGCTCTTTTTGTCTTATTACATTGATATATTTCTACTGCAGGATGTTCCACCAAGAAATGCTAGATTTGGTGTTTTTTTTACCTAGATTACCTTTTTCATCACCCACTGAGTTAATGTTATGTGCTTTCCAGCAACGGTGTCCTGGAGCCAGCTTCTGAGGTGATTGTTAAATTTTCAGTGTGAGCATTTACACCTTGGAAATTGGCAAAGCTATAAATCAAGGTTTGATTTATTGTTTTGTTGGTTGTCTAGGCTTAAAGTGATGGAGAAAATGTTAATAAGGTAGATTAAATGTAGGTTAAGCTTAAAAGTCTGTACTTCCCTCCCTCCCCCAAGAATCCATTGTTAAACATTTACCACTATACTACCCATGTTTCAAGGCCATCTCAGCTCATCCATTTACCCACTATATTAAATGTTAGGGCAGGGCCTGATTAACTATTATGTTGTACTATAGTATGTAATATCTAGTACTATATAATATATATTTATATTATGCAATATGTATGTTATATGGTATACATATGTTATATAGTATTACATATATTATGGCATAAATATATATAGTAATAAATAGTAACTCTGTTCTGTTTTGATGTTGGGACTAAATGAGGCATTCTTAAAATCTTACAAGTTAATAATTATTTGGCCCTAACATAGCAAGGGATATACAGTAAGGATCCAGTAGCACCTCTGCAGAAGCAACTCTTGACTGCACATGGAAATGTGCCTGTTCAGTAGGGCAAGGTGTGATGACTTGTGTGGTCTTCAGATATCCATTATGTTAGAAGACCCTTCCCCTCAACCCATCTCCATTTGGTGCAATATTTTGAGTAGGAAGCTTTCTCAGTACAACCAAAGGCCACCAGGAATTTTTGTCCAGGGAGGTTGGACCTTAACCTACTCCAGACCATTTCAGTTCTGGCTTTGTTGCTTTTTTTTTTTTTTGATCCATGTTAGGGGAGGGGATTAAGGGATAAACTTTGGTGGACACTGGTGCTATTGAATAGGTGAATAATCAAAAGTGAGTAGTGTCCTGGAAGTCAAAGGAGAGAATATCTAGGACAGGGGTGGGGAACCTTTGGTCTTGAGGCTGCATGTGGCCCTCTAGATCCTCAAGTGTAGCCCTTTGATTGAATTATAGAACTTTGACATTTGGAACTTGCAAGTGGCTGTAGGTTCCCTACCGAGAGAAATGGTGTGGTTAGAACAGCAACAAAAACTGTGAGTCCAGGGGTTGGAGGAAAGATTAAGTAAAAGTAATCCTATTTAGCAGTTAAGTGAGGTTTGGTAACCTTGGAGAGAGCGGATTCACCTAAGTGATTGCTAGGATTTGAAAGTGTATGAGAGCAAAGGTTATCTAGTAGTTTGACTCTAAATGGGAGGTGGCACCATAATTTATTTTTTTAAATTTAATTAATTTGTTTTCAGTTTTCAACAATCACTTCCATGAATCTTAAATTTTCTACCCCTTCCTTTACCTTCCCTCCCCGAGATGGCATGCAGTCTTATATGAGTTCTACACATAAATTCTTATTAAACACATTTTCACATTAGTTATGTTGCTTAGGAGAATTAAAATGAATGGTTGAAACCATGAGAAAAAAATAAAAAACATAACACAAGAGAAAGAGTCTGCTTCATTCTCCGTTCTGATTCCATAGTTCTTTCTCTGGATATGAATGGCATTTTGCTGCAAGAGTCCTTTGGGGATGTTTTAGGTCCTTGAATTGCTGTGAAGGGCTTCAGAAACAGTGGCTGTTACTGTGTATAATGTTCTCTTGGTGCTCATTTCACTCAACATCAGTTCATTTAAGTCTTTCCAGTTTGACTGTTTGTCATTGCTTATAGCACAGTAGTATTCCATTACATTCATATACCACAACTTGTTCAGCCATTCCCCAATTGATGGGCATTCCCTCGATTTCCAGTTCTTGGCCACCAAAAAAGAGCTGCTATAAATATTTTTGTACATGTGAGACCTTTTTCCATTTTTATGATCTCTTTGGGATATAGCCCTAGAAGTGATATTGCTGGGTCAGAGGGTATGCACATTTTTGTAGCCCTTTGGGCATAGTTCCAAATTGCTCTCCAGATGGTTGGACCGGCTCACAGCTCCACTAATGATGAATTAGTGTTCCAACTCTCCCACGTCTTGTGAGACCATAATTTAAAGGGATGGTAGGGTCAAGTGAAGGTAATTCCATCATAGTGGATACTTTCTCTACCAAAGAATATCAAAACCCTTCTGCCTGATCTACTGATCTTCAGTAACAACTTTTATCCAAAAAAATTTACTAAATGATAATATAGCTTCTGTTAGTTGGCCAGGCTTGTCTTCGAATGATGCACATGTCTTTTGCAATAGTCTTCTGGTTAATCTCCCTGCTGCAAGTCTTTACTACTTCAATTCATTTTCTACTAAGCTGGCAAAATGATTTCCTAAAAAAGTTCTGAAGATGCCCCAGCCCCAATAAACTCCACTGGTTCCGTATTACTTCCAGGTTCAAATATAAAATCCTTATGGCATTTATTCTTCTAATATTATAGTTTACTCCCCTCCCTCCATGTATTCTATGATCCAGCTGCATTGGCTTTGCTATTTCTCACATATAACACTCCATCCCCCTCAAACTTTCACTGACTGTTTCCCATACCTGGGATATTTTCCTTTGTCTCCACCTCCTGGCTTCCATTCAGATATGGCTCAAACCACACCTGAAAGAGACCTTTCTTAGTCCTATATACAATTTTTCAGGAAAACATTTGTTGCAAATATTGAGAGACCCAGGTCACATTAAAGATTTATGAAGTTTTATATTTAAATCTTTTCCATAGTTTAGATTAGAATTCATAGCAATAATTATTTTAGATAGAACAGTATTTCTTTAAGACTGTATATGAAGTGTCAGCATGTAAACTCATATTTACAAGTTTTTAAATTTGCCTTATAAATTTCAGTGATATCATGGATTGTAACCACCTGATCAGTTTTATGGCATTTCAACTGTAATTAGTAATGTTCATGCTTTTATTAACAGAAATGGATGATGAAGACTGTGAAAGAAGACGAATGGAGTGCTTAGATGAAATGTCAAATCTTGAAAAACAGTTTACAGACCTCAAAGATCAGTAAGTAGTGGATCTACAGAAGGTCATTTCTACTGATTCCATAAACTAGCAAAAAAAGGTGCACTTAGGATTATAGGATCCTAGATTTTAGAACCCAAAAGGGACTATATAATTACATTATATTTGAATAAATTTTATTTTTACATATTATAGGACAGACTTTCTTCTTTGAGAAGAGACTGCTACTAGTAATTTTCTTCTGAAGATCTCATTAGCTAAACTAAGGTTTTTCAATTAGGGTTTGTAAAATAATGGATTTCATGTTTCTATGTCATGAACAAGTTTTCACGTGGATTTTATTCATCAAAATATTTCCCTTGCATTACTGCTGTCTTGTAGTTTGTTCAACCAATTAAAAAAAAACTGAGACAGATTTGAAACAATTATAATTCTAGTGTACTCTGTTCACAATTCCCTTTTTATCTTCTTGAAATTTTATCTTATCTTTATTGATTCACCTTTTTTTACATTAATTAATTTTTTAATATATTCTTTCCCTCTTTACCCAGAAATCATTCTTAGTGACAAAGATTTTTTTAAAAAGACAGAAAAGTAAACAAATTCAGCAAAACTAACCAACATATCAACTGAACCTGATAATGTTCTATAACTGTAGCCTCTGTCTTTGTAACAAATGTAGGGAAATGCAATTTCTTAGCTTTCTTCTGTGGCCAGCTTAGCAGTTATAATTAGATAGAGAGTTCAATTCCTTTTATTGGTAGTGTTTCTTCCTGTTTACGTTGTTGTAATTGTTGTATATATTGTTTTCTTGATTGTGTTTCACATTGCGTCACAGTTCATATACATTTTTCCAAGTGTGTCTATTTTCTTCATAGTCATCATTTCTTCAAGGGACAGTAATATTCCATCATATTCATGTGCCATATTTTGTTTAGCCATTCTCCAATGGTCATCTACTCTATTTCTAATTATTTACTACCACAAAAAGTGTTACTGATAAGTATTTTGGTGGCTATGGGACGTTTCTGTCTTTGATGTTCTTACTGTATATTCCTAGCAAATGGGTCAAAAGGTATAGACATTTTGTTCACTTTTATAGCATAATTCCAAATTGCTTTCTAGAATGGTTGGATCAGTACGTAATTCTAACAGTAGTGTATTACCTCTTTCTAGTACTTAAAGCATTAACTATTTCCATATATTTTAGTCTTTACCACCTTGAATAGTGTGAGATGAAACCTCCAAGTTGTTTTGATTTGTATTTCTCTTTTTTAAAGTTTTTTTGTTTATTATTTCACTGTAATTATCCCATGTATCCCTCCCCTCCCAGAGAGCCATCCCATATGACAAATAGTGTTTTTTTAAAGAGGGGAAAAAAAATCAGTATAACTGATCAATACATTGGAAAAATCTGAAAATATATGCAATGTGTAATAACATCTGTGGACCTCTCACCTCCATGAAGGGTAGGTTGGGGCTGTTTTTTCTTTTTTTTCATTTGAGTCCTTTTTAATTATTATAATTTTATTATGTTCACATGTGATTTTTTGGTGTGTGACCCAGAGGACTAAGAGCTCAGACTGTTGACTTCACTTCCTCATTACCTGAGTGCAAAAGCGGCTCCAAGGAATGAGAGGGAGGAGGGAGGCTAATGAATCATGATGGGTACCTGTCAAGGGAGCTTTGCTTAATTAAATCAACTGGAGGTGTTTTCAGTTGCCTGTCTTTATTGAATATCATTCTGGCATGAAAAGCAAATTTTTTTTTGGTTAACAATCTAATGACCTTTTGAGTATATCATAAACTACCCAGATACTGACCTTAGTCAGTCTGATCCCTGAATAATTAATGTAGTCTTGCAGGATTAGAACATAATGAGCTCTCTGAAATGTAGGATAGGGAAGAAGGTGAGCCCAGATTAGCCTTCATGCTAATAGTGTTTTTGGTGATGCCTTTAGAAATGGTGGTTCTTTACTAGGAGGCACTACCTCCTCCTGGCACATTAGAGAATAAGCTCCCTAACACCATTCAGCAAGATAAGAACAATGTGAATATGTCTGTTTCGTAAGTAATTAAATGTCCCTTGAAGATTATTTCTGTAAACTGTTTTTAGGTCCTCCAGCTTTTTAGGGCCTTCCAGCTTCATAATTTAAGCTTCCTCCAAGTCCTGCTAAGATGGAGCTTCTCTTCAGAATTCACTTTTATGTTCAAAGCAACTGGGAGAGCCTGAGTTTGTGGAGTGGAAAAAGGTCTGTTTCCCCTTATTAGAAAAGGAGAAATTTAAAACTAGTAGTGTCCAGTTCTTGCTGAGCATGAATACTTTTTTATTGGTAATGGTCATCACCCAGTTACCTTGGGAAAGGCCTCCTGAAAAAAAGGCCCCTCTCATATTTGTGTAAACTGATTTCCAATGACTTCTTGGAATTAACTGCAGCTGAACCAGCGCTTCTCAGACCTGTAATTGTATATGGACATAGTTAACCATTGACAGCTGACATGAGAGGCTCTGGTAGTGATAATGCAAACTAAGGCACATCCTTTTTTTTAAGGATTGTCTAATAGCTGTGCCAAAGTAACTTTTTTAGTTTAATTTAAAAAAATTGGTATTTGAAAGACTAACTGCAATTTTACCATGAGGATTTTGTTGTGATTCTTTGGTATAAGCCATTTGGTTGGAGGGTGAGGGGTGGCAGGATATTTGAAAAGACAGTTATCCTCAGGAGCTCAGAGACATTTCTGGAATTGGGAATATGGATAAATATACCAGTTGGACCCCATTTGATGACTAAGGACAGGGAAGTATTTTCTATCAATTTTGCAACTTTCTACTCTCACTCCTCAACTATGACTTTAATTCTCATACTCTTTCCCTCTCCTTCTGCCCCCCTCCCATGTTTCCCTCTGTCTCCTGTCCTCTCTCTTTCTTTTTCTCCATCTCTGTCTCTCATTTTTCTTCCCACCCCTCCCCCCAAACCTCTTGTCCTAGGCCTCAGAAATGTTTCTACAACCCCAGTAAAAAATTCTATTGCTTGCACAACATGGGCAATAGAGCACATGTACTGGCCTGTAGGAGTCTGGCTTTGTTGCCTTTGAGTGTTGCATTCTGTCTTTCCCCTAGGCTAGCAGAGTAGGGTCAGGCCCCAGCCACAGTATCATCTATAGAGCTTTTGCTGCACACAGGAGGGTTGAGGCACAGCACGCCCACAGCAGCCTTCTACATAGGGAGTTGGCCTGCTTTAGTGGACTGAGTCATGCCCTACCAGTGCCCATGCTATAGTGCTTAGGACTGCAGCAAAATTCTGTCTCAACATTTTGCAGAAGTGCTCAGGCCCTAATAATTGTCTTGGCTTGGTACAGGGGGAGTGACAGACTCTGATATAGTGGGCAACAAGCAAAGATGAGGCCCCTAATGGTAACTGGCCTTGGACTAACAGACAGAATAAGGGCCTCAGGTACTCCCTTTGATAAGAGTACAACTCCTTTCTAGGGAAGGCTTGGAGGTGGCATTGTTGGGAAGGAACTCCCCCAAAACGGGTAAAGTATAAATGTCTGAGTAGCTCTCCACCTTCTCCCCCGTCCCTCAGAGGCTTCTCTTCTAAGAGGCAAAAATTTTATATTGCTTTCCCCCCAATCAGGCTCCCAGGGAAGCCATGGCTGGTGGCCCAGGGAACACTAAGTGAGTGGCAATACAGGGCAAATTCTCCCTGACTTGTGATGAGGACCAGTGACTATATAGAAAATGTCATCTTTGCTATAGCCTAGATGTTTCTGAGATAGCCACTATAAACTTCAAAAAAAATTATCACCTATCATTTAGATCTGACTGTTTAGATGTGAGTCTCAGTCTTTCCTGGGACTCTTCTGATTCAGTCACTCCTTTTTTTTGTTTTATTATGTTGCTGTTTTAGTTTTCCTCTTCTTCCTTTAATGCTGCTTATATCAGGCTTCTTGAATATTGGAGGTCAGGGTAGACCAGTATCAGACTTAATACCTTTCTCCCTTGAATTTTAGGCTGGGGCCTCTCTTATAGGTTTGGCTGATGAATCATAAGTAGTGCCAGCAAGGGAGCTTTGTTTAATTAACCGAGTCAACTCAAGGTATCTTCAGTTTCTATTCTTGTTGAATATCATTCTCTTGTCATGACAGAGTTTTACTTTGCTGCTGTTGAATCACCTTAGAATGTAAGTTGAACCTGAACTACTAGGACACTGGCCTGAGTTGGACCCAGTTCATAAAAGACAGTATAATATTCAGGCAGTGTAATACATAGGTAGCCTGTTCTGGAGTTACAGCTAGAGCATGACCAGTATAACACAGGAGCAATCAAGTGTTGAGGTAGTCTGAGACAGAGCCATAGCAAGAAATAAAGCTAATTTGAGGCCAGGCAGTGTGACACTAAGGCCTACCACACCTATCACGGCGTTGGGTAAGGACTGTGCAGTGCCTAGGTAGTCAATGACAAAGCCATAGGAAGAGACAGGGCTAGTACAGTGTCCAGGTACCCCTGTGAGAGATGCAATGGGAGATAGGGCCATTACAGTTAATGAGAGTCATGTAACCAGTGCTATAGACAACAACCAGTTGGGGTCCTGTCAAAGCCACTGCAAAGGGTAGAGCCAGCTCCCAGCTGGGGATTGTGAAAGAAGTAAATACAGACCAGTATGATGCCAAAGCTTGGGTCAAGCCACCAGGAAACTGAGCCAGAATTCAAGGATTCCTGTAGAATGGACTACTCACCACTTCATCTATAATGGCAGTCAGGAACATATCTGTTCTACAGGGTGAGCAGGACTAACCAGGCCCTCACCATTTCCTTCAAGAGTACTAAAGGAGAAGAGAGTCTTTTGTGTCACAACCTAAATACAAAGTCCCAATCTAGAGCTGAGGCTGAAGATAGTAAACAGAAGAAAACATTAAAACAAATTCTGTGGGTTGAGAGAATTCTAAGAGGAAAACCCAGAAAAAGAGAATAACTCCCAAACAAGTTAAAGTAGAACTTCAGAAGAAAGGATAACTTAGCCACAGAGGGACTCTTAGGAGTTCCTGGAAGAAATGGAGAAATGAGGTCAATTATCTCACGTAAAAGAGGCAAAAAAAGTTTTACAGTGGAGGGGAAGAGGTGAATGGTGAGAAGGAATGAGTGAACCTTGCTCTCATTGGATTTGGCTTAAGGAAGGAATAACATACACAATCATTTGGGTATCTTATCCTACATTAAAGTAGGGGGAAGGGGATGAGGGGGAGATGATAGAAAGGAGGGCAGATTGAGGCAGAGGTAGTCAGAAGCAAACACTTTAGAAAAGGAACAGGGTCAAAGGATAAAATAGAATAATTGGGGGGTGAGGGATGGAGGGAAATATAGTTAGTCTTTCACAATATGACTACTATGGAGGTGTTTTGCATAACTGCACATGTATATTGTATTGCTATATTGAATTGCTTGCCTTCTCAGTGGACATGGGTGGGGAGGGAAGAAGAGAGAATTTGGAACTCAGAGTTTTAAAAACAAATGTTAAAAATTGTTTTTACATGCAACTGGGAAATAAGATATACAGGCATTGGAGTATAGAAATCTATCTTGCCCTTCAAGAAAGTAAAGGGGAAGGGGATAAGGGGGGGATGATAAAAGAGAGGAAAGACTGGGGAAGGGGATATCAGAATGCATAGCATCTCGAAGTGGGGAGGAGGGGAAAGATGGAGAGAAAATTTGGAACTCAAAATCTTATGGAAATGAATGTTGAAAACTAAAAATAAATAAATTTAAATCTTAAAAAAAATAATGAGAGAAAGAAAGCATAAGAACTAGTGAACAGTATCTATATTAGATGAAGAGAGAAGCAGCAGAGGAGTGGGATTAGTCCACTTACTATGGGTCACATACGTTCCTTTTGTTTTGCCAACTTCCTCATCATAAAGGGGAAATAAGTACAAACGGGGAAAAGTATCATAACCATCAATGTGAATGTGAACTCACAAATATTAAGAAAGGTAGCATGATGAATTAGAAAGCAAAATCTAGTAAGATGTTGTTTATAAGAAGCACACTTGAAACAATGATTTACAGAGTTAAAGTGTGTGGTTGGAGCAGAATTTGCTGTATCTCTAGTGAATTAAAAAGGTGTGAGGAGAGTAGAATCCCTATAGAAAAGAAGGGAACCATAAAAATAGATGTGATTAAAAGAAAATAACACCTGCATTATGCTCAAATGCACCATAGATAATGATATAATAGCAGCACTTAATATAGAAGTACCAAATTGCATAGCATCTAAGCAGATAGGAATTGGGAGTAGATCTGTGTTTTCACTGGTATAAGGCATTCCTGGGTAAAGAAAATTTCTACCAATCCAGGTCAGCCTCTCAGCAGCATATAGTTTTAGAGTTGCTAAAGCACTGAGAGGTTAAGTGGCTTGGACAAGGTCACTCAACCAGTATGTGTCAAGAGACAGGGCTTGAAGTTAGGTTTTTTCTAGTTTGGAGGCCAGCTTTCTATCCACAAAGTAAACTTATTTAGGCACATAAGTTCTTAAACGAAAAATAATTGAATTAAAGGTAGAATTAGCACTTGTAAAAAATGACTATTTGCCAGGGCATAAAAACCTCATAAAAGCAGAAACATTAACTATATCCTTTATTGACCATAACACAATAAAAATTATAGTTAATAAAAGGTCTTTCAAGAAGGGATTCAAACTTGGGTAGAGATTAAATAATGAAATCTGAATAACTGCTTCATCAAATAACAAAATTATAGAAACAATAAGTAACTTCATAAAAGAAAAGGACAGTAATTAGAAACCATACTGAAACTTTTGATATGCCAAAGCATTCCTTAGGGTAAATTTTATTTAAATATTAAATATTTATATTAAAATATTTATAAATTTATAAATAAAAATTTTATATAAATAAAATATAAAATATTTATAATTTTATAGATATAAAATAAAATATAATAAAATAAAAATTAAATACTCCTTAAGGTATATTTTAACAGTTTTATAAATAAAATAAAAGATCCTTCAGTAAACACAAAAAGAGAAATTCTGAAAAACAAGCAAAAACAATCTCATTGACTTGATAAATAAAATTAGAACCAATTCAAAGCCAACAAAATAGAGAAACCATTACTTATTTTGATCCCAAGAAAGAGAGCAAACTCAAATTGCCAAAATAAAAAATGAAAAAAGATTTCAAAACAAAATGAAAATGAAGAATATTGTTTTGGACAATTATATTCCAACAAAACATAAAGTAAATGAAGGGGATATTTTATATTTATAAAAATTACAAAATGTCTAGGTTAATAGAAAAGGAAATAGAAACTCTAAGTAGGACCTAGCTCTTTCAGATCTTAAGCTATACTACAAGGCACTAATTATAGAAACAGTCTGTTGTTTGCTGTTGAGTTGTTTCAGTCACATCTGACTTTCTGTGACCCCATTTGTGTTTTGGTTTTTCTTTGGGCAAAGATATTGGAATGGTTTGCCATTTCCTTCTCCAAGAAACAATTTGATACTCTTTAGAAGAAATTGATCCTTGAAACATATTAAGTACACAAAATGATTTCCTGGTATTCAGTAAAGCTAAGAACATCAACTGCTCACTAGTCTACATAATCTTCTGGGAAAATTGAATAGTGTGAAAAGAAGCTTAAAGTAACATTTCACACCTATACCACAATAAGTTCCAAATAAATACACAAACTTGATATGAAAGGTCTCATAAACAAATTAGAAGAGCAGGGAAATAACCTTTCATAGCTATGTACGGGAAAATTTCTCAACTAAATAAGGGATAGGAAATAAAATAGACAATTTTGATTATAGGAAATAGAAAAGTTTTTGCACAAGCAATATCAATGAAATCAGAACTAGAAGATTAATGGGAAAAAAAACTTAGTAGCTTTTTTTAAAAACAAAAGTCCGAGTATGCAGAAAATTGATTTATGGTAAGGGTCATTCTTTGGTAGACAAAATGGTCAAAGGATACAAATAGGTAAGGATACAAAGAAACCTAAGCAACCTATCAACAATCATATATGTTCCAAATGACCAAGAATTAGAGAAAAGCAAATTAAAGCAATATGAGATTCTAACTCACACCTGTCAGCTTGGAAAAGGTGACAGAATGGAAGATGACAATTGTTGGAGGGGGAAAACTAGAATTCTACTGTAATGTTGATGGAATTATGAACAGATAGTACCATTCTGGAAAGTGATTTGTAATTATACTTAAAAAATCATTAAATTGTACATACTTTTTGATCCAGTCATTCTGCATTCCTTCCTCTCCCTCTGCTACCAGGCCTATACCCCAAAGAAATTTTAAAAATTAGGAAAATGATCTATATACAACAATATTTATAGTAACATTTTGTTATAGAAAAGAACTACCTAGAAACTTAGGGGGTACTCATCAATTAGGAAACATTATATGCAAATGTAATGGAATATTATTAGTTTAAAAAACTAAAAAAATGACACAAGGGAAGATTTCAGAAAAACCAGGAATGACTTGTATAAAACTGTATAAACTGGTGAAAAGTAAGCAGTCAGTCATCTAGTTAATAAACATTTGATAAGTGTCTATCATGAGCCAAGTACTGTATTAAACACTGGGGATACAAAAAAAAAAAAGCAAATACAGTTTCTGTTCTCAAAGAGCTCAAAATTTAATGAAGGAGACATCATCCAAATAATTACATAAAAACAAGCCTGTTCTGCATAATAATGAGCCGAGGGAAGGCATTAGTATTAAGAGAGATTGGTATGCACATGTACAACAACACAGAAACAAAAAAAAACTGAATGATTTAGCAAAACTTTCAACAGTATAACCATAGTTCCAGAGGACTGATAATGTAACATGCTTCCTGCCTCCTGATAGGTGATAAATTCAAGATCCAGGTTTGTAAAACATAAATTTTTGGACATGGTCAAATGTGGGAATTTGTTTTTCCTCACTATTCATGTGTTACAAAGACTTTGTTTTTCTTTTCTTTCTTCAGTTTGGTTAGTAAAGAAGAAGGTAAAATGTGTATAATAGAAAAAAAAAGAAAAAAGGTTCACTGGAGACTTTTTTTAAATGTGCAGGCCCGGAAGAATCATTGAAAAGTAAGATAGTTTTGAAAATAAGAGGTTGAATTTGTTATATATTTAACAAAGGAAAGCAAGCCATATCTAATAGATATTCACAGTGTAAGATACAACCCTCCTTTTGGAAATGCTAATTTTATTTAGTGCATATTAAATTCAGAATAAACATTCTTTAAAAAAAAGCCATTCAATAATAGATAAATGATCAAAGGATACTAATAGTCAAATCTCAAAGAAAGAAATGTGGCATATCAAATGAGATGATATTTGTAAAGCATTTAGCCAGTGGTTGTTCTCCCCCTTCTCCATTGTGCCACCTAGCTACTTCTAGGGCTTCAGCATACATTTTGATGTCCCCTCAAACACTCATATCTCTTAGTTTCTCAGCTTCTTCAGCTCTAGTTAGCAACTTCTGCACTTCACTTCAGAAACACACAGAAATGATCAATCCTTTGACCTTTCGTTATTCACAGATTTTTGCTTCCTTCATCAAGAAAAACAGTTAATTTTCTCTTCTGTTTACAGCTCAAAAACTTCCTTTAGTCATACATCATTCTCTTCTCCATTTCTCCAGTTTCTGATCAAGAGGTAGCACTTCTCACTATTGCTATCTTCTCTCTAAATGTATTACTTTCTATCATTTCTTCAACTCTATGCCTTATCCTTAGTCCTTCGAGGACCTTCAGTCTCTAGCTAGTCCTCAGTATCCTCAGCTGGTTCACCATCCATATCATGCTCCCTACCTATGTGTATACTTCAAAACTATCAACCTTCTTCTCTCTGTATTAGGGATACTTAACCTGCAGTCAGTGGATCAATTTCAGAGTGGTCTGTGACTTTGGGTTAGAAAAAAAGAATCTTTTTTCCATATAGTTAATTTCCTTTGTAATCCTGTATGTTGTTTTTTTTTTTATTTAATCATTACTCTGAGAAGGGGTTCATAGACTTTGTCAGACTGTCTAATTGGTTCATGTCACAAACAGGTAAAGAATCCTTGCTCTACGTTCCCACTTGGTGACCTCATCAACTATCATGGACTGTGTGGGATGGCTCAGGTCCCTACATAAATCAATTACTCAGAGACCTCTCAGAGTGATGACAGAAAAGTGATTTATTCGATTCTCGAGAAGCGGGGCTAACCTGTAGGAGTAGGAAAGCCAAAGACAAAGAAAAGGGCAGTGATTTATATAGATCCTAACGCAAGTCCCTCCTCCCCCACTGACCATTATCCTCATTAGCTGAGAATATGATCTTACATTCTAGACACAAAATCTAACCAATCCCTTTTGAAATGAAGACATCGAGGAATTATGTAAGTTTTGTCCAATCATTGAGACCCTAATACACTACACAGTTTTATATCCTTATATGGAACTATTCTATTCTAAAAATATTGTAACCTTGAGCCTTTAGGCCTTACCTCACCCCTGGGAGAAGAATTACAATCTGAGAAATCTTCACTAAACCTATCCCACTCATGGACAATTATAATTTCTCTTCATAAACCCCTGATCTATAGACCCCTGATCTATAGATCCAGCCCTAATTTCTCACCCAAGTGTTATTTGTGTATTTCTACCCCTCTGTTGAATATTTCAGCCTGGATATCCCATATACAACTCATCTTTTTCTTCATATCCACCTTCTGAAATTCCCTGTTTCTGTCAAGAATACCGTGTCATCTAGGTTCACAAGCTCACTATTACTCTTGATTTCTCCCTTTTCCTTATCCCCATTATATTTTTTCATTAACCAGATCTTGTCATGTCAATATCTGTCACATCTCTTCTATTCTTCTCCTTTACTCATATGGCTACCACCTACTTCAGATCCCCACTACTTTGCACCTGTACCATTGCAATAGCTTCCTGATTGTTGTCCCTGCCACAATGCTTTCCGTACTCTGATTTTCCTTTGGGCAGCTGCCAAGGTGATTTTCCTAAATTACAGTTTGACAGTGTCACTTTTCAGCTCACTAAATTTCCCTTTTCTCTCTCAGGTAAAATGTAAGTAAATGTTTCTGTGTTTGGCATTTGAAACTCTTCATAATCTGGCTCCTACCAATTTTTCCAATCGTGTTATACATTACTCCCCTTTGTGTGCTCCATGGCCTAGTCTAATTGTCTTTGCGATTTTTCTCCTGTTATTCTATCTCTCTCATCTTAGTGCTTTGCATTGGCTACCCCTTACGTCTGGGATACATTCTGACCTAATTGCTGCTTCTTAGATTTTTTTTCCTTCAAAATTATGTTTAAGTGACAGTTTTTTAAATGGGGTCTTTCCTTTTCTCTTATCTTCTCCCATGCTATTATTGCCCTCCTGTCCCAAAAATTTATCTTATATCTATTTTTGTATTATACTTATTTATGTACATTTTGTCTCCAATAGAGTGTAAGATCTTGAGGGCAGAGACTATTTTTTTGTCTTTTCATTTTTATCTTAATACAAAGCAGGTAATTAATAAATTGTTGATGGATTGAAAATAGTTTTAGATACATGGATCTTGTCACATTTTATTTGTATTTCCTATTATGCAGAGAAAACAAAGTGATCATTATTTTTTCTAGGTCCTTTTCCTTTCTGTTTTTTATCTCTTTTGGGATGTGTGTGTTTGTCCTTTGTTTCAGTAGAAGACCATGCCATCAGAGAAATAATGACATAACTTGCACTTGACTTTGTTTTGAGTGAGGGAGGGCTGTGCAGGTTACTTGCCTCACTTCTCCTCTAGAGCCATCTGAGTCCGGTGACCAGACATTCATCAGTATGACTGGAGATGACCCAGGATGAGGCAGTTGGGATTAAGTGACTTGCCCAAGGTCACACAGCTAATGAGTGTCAAGTGTCTGAGGTGAGATTTGAACTCAGGTCCTCCTGACTCCTGCACTGGTGCTCTATCCACTGCACCACCTAGCTACCCCTCTCTATTGGAATATAGACCTAGCAATACTATTGCTAGGTCAAATGATATGCATGATTTTATTTGGGGATAGTTCCAGTTGCTCTACAGAATGGTTGACTTTGGGTGGAGTGAGATAAGATACCACAGGAAGAGCGTGCTCCTGTTAGCAGTTCCTGTAGATTGAATCTGCTCCATTCAGACATGTGACCTCAAATCATGTTTTGGAGTTCAGAGGAATTGGGGAAACCCTGCCGGCAGGTTATGGGCAGATCACACAAGCTGATATACCAGGCGAAGGTAAGAAACACCCTTTGTTGATTGGGAGGTTCCTTGGGAACTATCTAGCAAGTCGAGCAGAAGACAGTGTCAGCCTTAGTGGACTGCAGATGGGAGAAACAGGTTCTAGGCCTAGGGTGGGGAGGAATTCCCAGGATGGGGAATTATCTCCTGGACGGCTTTTGATAAGCCAGGGTCACTCCCTACTCAGGGAGGTTGTCTGGATCAGCTGTAGGCTGAAGTCAGGCTTGAGTATGGGAGGGGCAAATTCTAAGGTACCTAGGGAGGAAGGAGAATCTAGATTCTGAGAAGGATCCTTTAACATTGACTAGAAATCAGTCAGAGTTTTTGATAGTCAGATATCTTATCTATATATGTTATGTGGATGTTTTTCTGTGAATGAAAGTCTGAAAGTTTATCTGACACTTTGTAAGGCTGTAAATTCAGCCAGCCACCCAGCAAGAGCAGAAAGGCTGAACTGTACTGTCCTTGAAATGCCAAATTACCTCTCTTCTTCAACCCTTCCAGATCAGTTTCAGAGGAGCGGAGGGACAAGGAGGGAGAGAAAGGGAGAGAAAAATTATTTTACTGTTTAGTTTATATGGTTGGTAACAGCAAGTAAAAGAATGTAGGAGAAGTGTCAGGTTAGGAGTAGAAAGAAATGTTATGTGCAATTTCAAAGGGGCTTGAGGGAAAGGCAAGAGAATTTAAGCAGGTAGAGAGAGAGGAGCAGGGGTACTGTGTAATCAGAAGGCTTGAAAGAACTGAAAAAAAAAAAAAGGAGGGAGGGAATCTCTTTTTTTCCCTCAGACCAAAGAAAGGCAAGCTAACCATCATTTAACCATTTCTTGCCTCACCCAAAGGAGAAGCTTTTGTGTAATGGGATACAACTGAAAGTTAACTTAATTCATTCTGGTTGTATTTGGAATTGTGAAAAGGTGAAATGTGTCGCTCTTAATTTAATGTTTAAGATAGGTTAGAATTTATTAAACTCTGATGTAAGTAATTGGAAGATTAGCAAGTGAAAAAAAAATCTCAAGCAAACAACCTAGAAGGGCTGAGAGTTTTGAATTTAGGTTTAATTAGATCTTGAAGCTAAAGTTGGTACTTTATATTCAGATTAAATCAATGTATCTGATATCAGACAATGTGTTTAAAGTGATAAAAAAAAAGGAAGTTTTTCTGCCTTTTAAAAGTGATCACTTGAGGATAAGGTTAAAAGAGTTATTATTATTATTATTATTATTTTTTGCAGGGAGGAGGGGAAGAAATGTGGTTTTCTTGGTATGTAAATTGTTAGACATTTAACTCTAGTTTCTAAGGTTTGGGGTAGGACAAAATTGTTAGATATTTTATTTTGATTTGGAAATATAAAGGAGGATAAAGGTAGACTGAGTAAAGTATAAAAGAAAAAGGTGTGGTGTAAAGAAAAACGGGAGATGGGAAAGCAACAGGCCCATGTTCTTTCAGGCACTCCCTTCCCCATATTATTTCAGAAGATTTGGGTATGCTGAGGAAATGAAAATTTGTAACTTGATTGAAAAACTGACAAAGTTATAGAAAGTTGTATTAAATTTAAAAAGAGGTATTGATTATTGTGATTTATAATTGTTACAATTCAATTAATTATTAAGTTTCCAAGTTCCCTGCTTGGAGGGGAAGTCAAGCCCACCTAGTAGACATTGGTTCAAAATTAATAAGATCTCTTTTACCTGGACTAAAGACAGAATATTAACTTAAGCACACTTTAAGTTAATATGATTTAAAACTTTTTAAGAAAAGGAGAAAGGTTATTCAGATTGAACATATATATGTATGTATATATATATTTAAAATACATATATATTGTTACTTGGCATTTATGATTGTGAGGTACTTAACATAAAGGACTGCAATATAAGGTAGTTATTCCATACCTAGTAACTTTGAAATGAGTTCTAAATGCCAAAAATAATAGGATAATTTCTGGAAATGCATTTGATATGTGTTTCTAAACTGGATTGTATTTCTATGGAAATTTGATAATTTGAAACTGTTATAATTTGTTATAAACAAGCAGGGATAATGCTACTGATGTTTGCTATGATGTAAATTTTCCATTTGAAATCTGGGCTATCATGAGAATGTGTATGCAGTGGGTTAAAAGTTATAGTTTAGTCTCTGTGCAAGGTGATTTGGAAATGCACACACCTAAATGGATAATGAGATGTTTCAGGGTTTAAATACATAATAATGTATAAGATATTTCTAAATTGTGTTTTTGGGTAAACAGTTATCAGTCCTGTATTTAAAGGCAATTTCTCTTCATTGTACTGTCAGAGAAAAACAATGAACAGGTTAAGAAGCTATTAAGTAAGGAGAAGTTTTTATGAATTTTGAGTAAAAGTTACTGTGTTGTAAATTTTCTATTGAGAAAATGAAAATCCTTGAAGAAAAATAAGTGTGATTTTTTTTTTTAAGTCTGTTTCATCTAAGGATATATTTGTGTATGTTACTCTCAAGGTTTATGCTCTGATACATTAATTCTGCAATAATTTAGGAGTTAAAAAAACTTAAAGTGGTTTATATGGTTAGTAACATTAGGTTGGTAACAGAATTCCAATGTTTAAAGGTTTATTTTTGCCTTAAAAGAGAAGTTTTAATTAAAATTGTTTTGCTATCATTTGTGAAATTTGTGAGATTGTTGGCTAAGTTATTTGGGGTTACTATTTTAATGCTAATCCCTAAAAATTAATTGCTTACTATGAAAGAAAAGGAGGAGATTGGGTGAAAACTTTATTTGGATAGATTCTGCCTATTCAGAACAGTCTTTCTATAGGTTTGGGACTTGGCAAGCAGGGGCACTAGCGTCAGCCCCCTCCCTGGGGTCCATGCTGATTCCCCTTATTTATGAAATTGCCAAGGTCCCTGGAAACCATCTGTGTGGACAAGGTCATCAGCCCCTGGAAAAGGATTTGTTTGGATTATGTAGTTCCTAAACAAGGAAAGGATTTTTAACAATTGGCTTTTACACCAGGACAAATGTTAACTTAAAAAAAGGAAAGATGTTAAATGGAATCCTTTATTGTTTGTGAGTCCTGGTAAATCTTTATTGCTAATTGCAACTCCATGAGAATAAAATAACTGGTTCTAAGCTGCGATTGCTGAAACTTGCTGTTTGAGTTCTTGGGATCATAATTATAATTAGTCTTGTTTTGAGTTTGAATTTAGGTATAGTTGTCTGCATGAAATCAGTATCTGGGGGAATGCCATTAGCTACTCAGAGAAAGAATTTGAGTGTTATTCCTGAGTCTGATTATTTGGTCATATCCTTGCTTTTCCTTTTTATGGCATGTTTCTGAAATCAAAACAAGTAGTAGAAGAAGTGAGCACAATGCAAGCATGTAGAATTTTGCTGTTTTCAATCCAACAATTGGGTAAAATTGGTACTCGTGTATAGTCTTGCAAAGAATAAATTCACTGGAATAAGAACGTTCTGAATGATTTGGGAACAATAAGATAAAAGAAAGTAAACAAAGATAAAAACACAGTGTTGAATCATTATCCTATAGACTAAGACTGGAATTTAAAGTTAATGGTAATAAAGGTACATCAGTATGGAATAAGGTTTGTACATGTTACAAAACGATGTAAGAGCTATTGGGTTTTAATACAATTGACTGAATTAATTACTGAGACTAAATCAGAGAGATCTTCAGTTTGTGGAAAAGAATTTCAGTGTAAGTTTCTTAGAGGCAGGTAACATTTGCATTCATGGAAAAGTTAAATGTTCCTGTTTTGTTTGAGCTTATCATATGTGTAACTCATTCGTTAGACTGAGCATGGTTAGGAAGAGATAGAAGAGCTTGGGAAACAGAGGTAAATCTATTAGAATGATAACTTATGAGTTTAATGGTAAATCTGATTTTATGTTGTTATTTATTCAGGAACTAGAACAAATATAGAAAGGTATGCAAGCTACTTAAGAGAGGTACCTCAGGCAAGGTAAAATTATAGTCATATCTGAAAATAATTATTGGAGCTTGCTATTTTAAGATTTTATGGGATTATTAATTGACTGTTCTTCTGAGTCAAACTCCAGGTATGGATATAAGGAAAGACTGTCTGAACCACTGATAATGATGCCAGTGAACCAGTGAGATGTGGGTGTGAACTGCAAAAAGGTGATAACTCATGGGAAGGTTGGGAGAACGACTTTTCCACCTGAGCTGAGGTAGGATTCTCCTGACTCAATTTCCCCACTGACACCTGGCAAACTTTAAGCCTGACTAAGTGCCAGTTGACAGTCTACACAACTTCTACCTGGAAACTGACATGAAGTTAGGGAAATGTTCCCTTGCTCCAGCTATGTCCCTACTCTTAGTGGCAAATTCTTATAATAAACAATTTTGTAAGCATAATACTAGATCTGTTAAATAATAAGTTGATAGGGGAACATCTGAGGTTAAGATGTAAGTCCAAGATTAAGATATTAGGCTTAGGATTTTAGACCAACAATAATAAGTTAAGGTTCTTTAATTTTTAGTAATAGTATTGAGACAGTCAGGTTGAGGGCTTGTAAAGTTAGCATACTTATATTATTCTTATCTCAGTTTGTTAATGTTAAAGGAAGAATGGTTTGTCGTCCTTGTAAATGCTTTAAAGAGGTTTAGCATGACTAGATTTTGGAAACGTTTATGACTTGGTGTGGACTATGTTAAAAATTGATCACTTTTTGTATTTATGGAGGTATTGGAGTCTGTTATTAATTTCTTAGTGAAGTTTCATCCTCCTGATGGAGGAATGAATAATTTAGGACAATTGGCCAAAGTTCCAATTTTAATTTTGTAAGAGTGATAAGGGTAATAAGGCTTAAGAATGGTAATTCATAAATTGTGTCAGAATCAATTTTGTAGAAGAATGGACACAGGAAAAAGGACTTCTCAAAAGATGGCAAGAAGATACTCTGGTGAAGATGGCTTGAATGAACATCCAGACCAGAAAGCTGGAAGAAATGATGTTCCCCAACCCCCTGCTGCATAAGATGAAACTTCTAAATGAACAATTTATTGATTCACATTTTTCTTTTGGGTCTCTGTTTCTGTACTTATGAAGGGGACTGCCTCCTTGTAATTTGTCAATGCGTGAATCAGCCTCTCACCTTTCTACTTAAAGGGGAGATAGATGAAGAGAAGATTTCATATGAGAGAGTAAGGGAACATTAAAAATGTGGAACCAAAATTTTAAGGAGGGAAGTGGTAAGATCTTAGTGGAAAGAACCACAGGAAACTCTCCCTCAGACAAGGAATATAAACTGATGTTAAAAAAGTTTGAAGAAAGTATTAGGGAGAAAGTGTGGAAACATAACCTGTATTTAATTTTGCTGTGAGAGACAGCAAAATTTAAGTTTCCACAGAAGTTGGTGTTAGTTGATGAAGTCATTGAGAATAAGTGAGATAATAAGAAGGCCAGCAGATTGCTGATGGACTCAACCAACTGGGAGACAGACAGTGACCTTCAGAAAATTACCAAGTTTTTGATTAAGGAACCAAATCTACAGCTAGCTGAACTAGCCAGGAAAATGACCTAGAATAACCTGAAGAAAACTTTTCTTCTCTGCACTTGCTTAATGAACCTCATGCATATAAGCAGATACATCCCACATAAAATTGTCCTTCCATTTTCTGGTATGGGTCCTATGTTAAAGCATGTTTGGGAAGGGGAAATCACACCAAGGGTGGTTATGTAATGGCCATGTAGAAAAGATGGTGACCTAATGGAGAACTGACCAGTCTGTCTCCTGGTGGGAAGATCTATCTTGAAGTAACAGTATATAGCTCATCTCGCTTCTGTATTCAGTATTCTTCCTTCCTAAGGGTGGGAGTTGAGCCTGCTTTTGGCCAAAGGTGTTCAATTCCTCTGAACTCTGCTGCAATAAATTTTCCTTGATGCGTTATTAAGTGTCAAGAGTGTCTCTAACAGTAACTGTATTCAGCAGTATTTATTCAAGCACTGATTCTCTGTTTTATGTGTTTTCTCAGTCCTTCATCCTGACTCTCTTTTGTTCCTACTGCTTGTTCTCTAATCTTTTCTTGGCTTTTTGGTATATTAACAGAATAGATACGTAAGAGAAATTAAAACTCACTTAATTTACCTAAAATATTTGACAGGGAAGGAAGTCAAAACTGTTGGGAAAAAATGGGATGAAGGTGTTTATCTTCTGAATTTTATTGATTCTTGTCAAACCTTTTCTCTAACTAGATGACAGGAATTTTGAGAGTTAGATATGTAGTTTGTTTACTGTCCAAGCTGGTGGGGGAGACTGGTGAAACAAGTAATATGAAAAACAGGTAATTTAAACTTTCTTTATACTTGGATTTGTAATGCATTATTCTTTTCTCACTTTTCTTTCTAATCTATGTAATTAACCCTTAACTCTGTTTTGATTTTCAGTCCTGAATCTCTTTATCTACATGTCAGATATTTCTATCTGCATGTCCCATAAATGTCTCAAAATCAGCTCGTCAAAATAACTCATTATCTTTTCCCCAAACCAAGCTGGGTTCTTAACTTCTCCCCTCTTTTTTTTTTTTTAATTCTAATTTATTTATTTATTTTTAGTTTTCAATGTTCATTTCCACAAGATTTTGAGTTCCAAATTTCCTCCCCATCTCTTCCCTCCACCTACCCCAAGGCAGCGTGCATTCTGATTACCCCTTTCCCCAATCTGCCCTCCCTTCTATCACACCCCTCCCTCTTCTAATCCCCATCCCCTCTATTTTCTTTTTTTCCAACCATTTTAGATCCTTTTTATTCAATGAAAAACAAAATGAATATGAGAAAGAAGATAGAGTCTTCCTCTGCTCTTGTTACAATGGCTCACTAATATACCACCCACTTAAAAATTTGGTTAGACAGAGAACCACTGTAAGCAAATGAGAATTATAAGAATGCAGTTTCCATTAATGTGTTGAAACAGACCACAGCCTTATTATTAATAAAAAGTAAAGGGTGGCCCTAGTCTGAATTATGCAATATTAAAGTAAAAATTTTAACTACTTTTCAGTTCATAGCAATACTAGGTTAACATGAATAGAGCACTTAGAATCTGTTATTAATATCTGTGCAAATGATATGATAATAGAATGTACCAAATCAAGATCTATAAATAGATTAAAAAAAGGTCATCCCTCTATTTTCTTTCTTTTTTTTTTTTTGATTTTGATCATTATCTTCTTTTTTTTAAATTCATTAATTAATTAAACTTTTAACATTCGTTTTAACAAAATTTTGGGCTCCAAATTTTCTCCCCTTTTGTCCCCTCCCCCCCAAACACGAAGCATTCTAATTGCCCCTACGACCAATCTGCTCTCTCTTCTATCATCCCTCTCTGCCCTTGTCTCCGTCTTCTCTTTTGTCCTGTAGGGCCAGATAACTTTCTATACCCCTTTACCTGTATTTCTTATTTCCCAGTGGCAAGAACATTACTCGACAGTTGTTCCTAACACTTTGAGTTCCAACTTCTTTACCTTCCTCCTTCCCCACCCCTTCCCTTTGGAAGGCAAGCAATTCAATATAGGCCAAATCTGTGTAGTTTTGCAAATGACTTCCATAATAGTTGTGTTGTATAAGACTAACTATATTTCCCTCCATCCTATCCTGTCCCCCATTACTTCTATTCTCTTTTGATCCTGTCCCTCCCCATGAGTGTGGACCTCAAATTGCTCCCTCCTCCCCATGCCCTCCCTTCCATCATCCCCCCCACCCTGCTTATCCCCTTATCCCCCACTTTCCTGTATTGTAAGATAGGTTATCATACCAAAATGAGTGTGCATTTTATTCCTTCCTTTAGTGGAATGTGATGAGAGTAAACTTCATGTTTTTCTCTCACCTCCCCTCTTTATCCCTCCACTAATAAGTCTTTTGCTTGCCTCTTTTATGAGAGATAATTTGCCCCATTCCATTTCTCCCTTTCTCCTCCCAATATATTTCTCTCTCACTGCTTGGTTTCATTTTTTTAAGATATGATCCCATCCTCTTCAATTCACTCTGTGCACTCTGTGTCTATGTGTGTGTGCACGCATGTGCGTGTGCATGTGTATGTGTGTGTGTGTAATCCCACCCAGTACCCAGATACTGAAAAGTTTCAAGAGTTACAAATATTGTGTTTCCATGTAGGAATGTAAACAGTTCAACTTTAGTAAGTCCCTTATGACTTCTCTTTGCTGTTCACCTTTTCATGCTTCTCTTCATTCTTGTGTTTGAAAGTCAAATTTTCTTTTCAGTTCTGGTCTTTTCATCAAGAATGCTTGAAAGTCCTCTATTTCATTGAAAGACCAATTTTTCCCCTGAAGTATTATACTCAGTTTTGCTGGGTAGGTGATTCTTGGTATTAGTCCTAGTTCCTTTGACTTCTGGAATATGACATTCCAAGCCCTTCAATCCCTTAATGTAGAAACTGCTAGATCTTGTGTTATCCTGATTGTATTTCCACAATACTTGAATTGTTTCTTTCTAGCTGCTTGCAATATTTTCTCCTTCACCTGGGAATTTTGGAATTTGGCTACAATATTCCTAGGAGTTTCTCTTTTTGGATCTTTTTCAGGTAGTGATCGATGGATTCTTTCAATATTTATTTTGCCCTCTGGTTCTAGAATCTCAGGGCAGTTTTCCTTGATAATTTCATGAAAGATGATGTCTAGGCTCTTTTTTTGATCATGGCTTTCAGGTAGTCCCATAATTTTTAAATTGTCTCTCCTGGATCTATTTTCCAGGTCAGTTGTTTTTCCAATAAGATATTTCACATTATCTTCCATTTTTTCATTCTTTTGGTTTTGTTTTGTGATTTCTTGGTTTCTCATCAAGTCATTAGCCTCCATCTGTTCCATTGTAATTTTGAAAGAACTATTTTCTTCAGTGAGCTTTTGAATCTCCTTTTCCATTTGGCTAATTCTGCTTTTGAAAGCATTCTTCTCCTCATTGGCTTCTTGAACCTCCTTTGCCATTTGAGTTAGCCTATTTTTCAGGGTGTTATTTTCTTCATCATTTTTTGGGGTCTCCTTTAGCAGGGTGCTGATCTGCTGTTCATACTTTGCTTGCAAGTCTTTTATTGCTCTTCCCAGTTTTTCCTCCACCTCTCTAACTTGATTTTCAAAATTCTTTTTGAGCTCTTCCATGGCCTGAGCCCATGGTATATTTATTCTGGATGTTTGGGATACAGAAGCCTTGATGTCTGTGTCTTTCCCTGATGGTAAGCATTGTTCTTCCTCATCAGAAAGGAAGGGAGCAAATGCCTGTTCACCAAGAAAGTAACCTTCTATAGTCTTATTTCTTTTTCCTTTTCCGGGCATTTTCCCAGCCAGTGACTTGACTTCTGAATATTCTCTTCACACCCACTTTGCCTCCAGATCCTCCCAGCCAGGGCTTGGGGTCTGAGATTCAAATGCTGCTCCCCAGCCTTAGGGCTTTGGGAGGGAGCAGGGCTGCTATTCAGTGTGAGATTAAGTTCAGGTGCTCAGGTGGGGGCAGGGCTGCCTCATGGGCTCAGGGTTCATGCAGAGACCTTCAACAATGGATCCAGGCTCCTGCCTGCTTGGGGAGCCCTGGTCTGCTCCCGCCTCTGCTGTTGCCTCCTGAAGGGGCCTGAGTTATTGGGGCACCCCACTCCCCTCTCGACCTGCCAAAGAGACCGTCTCGCCGAACCCGTCACCTGTGGGTGGAGGGACCCGCGTGGCCACTGGAGATCCTGTCCGTGAAGCCTGCTCGGATCTGCTCCTCCTGGTGCCGCGGCCATGGCAGAGCTGTGCTCGGCTCCCAGTCCGCGGTGCAAAGGACCTTTTGCGAGAGGTTTGCAGGTCCCTCTGGAATAGAAATCTCCTTCACTCCACTGTTCTGTGGCCTCTGCTGCTCCAGAATTCGCCGTGAGTTCCTTTTTAGAGATGTTCTATGGGTTGTGGGTTAGGAGCTATGTGTATGTGCGTCTTTCTACTCCGCCATCTTGGCTCCGCCCCCATCCCTCTATTTTCTTGAAGGACAGGATAGATTTCTATACCCCATTGCCTGTATATTTTATTTCCCAGTTGGATGTGAAAACAATTTTTAACATTCGTTTTTAAAACTTTGAGTTCCAACTTTTTTCCCTTCCTCCCTCCCCACCCATTCCCACTGAGAAGGCAGCCAATTAGATATATGTTATACATGTGTGGTTATGCAAAAGACTTCCATGAAAGTCATGTTGTGGAAAACTAAATATATTTACCTCCATCCTAACCTGCCCCCCCATTTATTCTATTCTCTCTTTTGACCCAATCTCTCCTCAAAAATATTTACGTCTAGTTACTCCCTCCTCCCATTTATCCTCTCTTCTATCATCTCCCAACCCCCTGCTTATCCCCTTCTCCCCTATTTTCCTGTACTGTAAGATGGAGTTTCATAGCAAATTGAGTATGCATGTCATTCCCTCCTTAAGCCAAATGTGATGAGAGCAAGGTTCACTTTTTCCCTCTCACCTCCCCTCTCTTCCCTTACATTGAAAAAGCTTTTTCTTGCCTCTTTTATGTGAGAGATAATTTGCCCCATTCTGTTTTTCCCTTTCTCCTCCCAAAATATTCCTCTCACCCCTTAATTTTATTTTTTTAGATATCATCCCTTCCTATTTAACTCACCCTTTGCCCTCTGTCTGTATGTATATAATTCCTCCAACTACTCAAATACTGAGAAAAATCTCAAGAGTTAAAAATATTATCTTTTTGTAGATAGGAATGTAATGCAGGAATGTAAACAGTTCAACTTTAATAAGTCCCTTATGATTTCTCTTTCTTGTTTACCTTTTCATGCTTCTCTTGATTCTTGTGTTTGAAAGTCAGATTTTCTATTCAGCTCTGGTCTTTTCATCAATGCTTGAAAGTCCTCTATTTCATTCAATCAGCATTTTTTTCCCTGAAGTATTATACTTACTTTTGCTGGGTAGGTGATTCTTGGTTTTAATCCTAGTTCCTTTGACTTCTGGAATACATATTCCAAGCCCTGCAATCCCTTAATGTAGAAGCTGCTAGATCTTGTGTTATTCTAATTGTATTCAGTACTTGAATTGTTTCTTTCTGGATGCTTGCAGTATTTTCTCCTTGACCTGGGAATTCTAGAATTTGGCTACAACATTCCTAGGAGTTTTCCTTTTGGGATCTCTAGGAGGTGATTGGTGAATTCTTTCAATATTTATTTTACCCTCTGATTCTAGAATATCAGGGCAGTTTTCCTTGATAATTTCATGAAAGATCATGTCTAGGCTCTTTTTTTGATCATGGCTTTCAGGTAGTCCTGTGATTTTTAAATTGTCTCTCCGGGATGTATTTTCCAGATCAGTTGTTTTTCCAATGAGATATTTCACATTGTCTGCTACTTTTTTATTCCTTTGGTTTTGTTTTATAATTTCTTGATTTTTCATGACGTCACTGCCTTCCATCTGCTGCATTCTAATCTTTAAGGAATTATTTTCCTCGGTGACCTTTTGGAACTCCTTTTCCATCTGACCAATTCTGTCTTTTAGGGCATTCTTCTATTTGTTGACTTTTCAGATCTCTTTTGTCTTTTGGATTAGTCTATTTTTTACAGTATTATTTTCTTCAGTATTTTTTTGAGTCTCCTTTAGCAAGCAATTGACTCTTTTTTCATAATTTTGCATCACTCTCATTTCTCTTCCCAATTTTTGCTCTACTTCTTTACTTGATTTTCAAAATCTTCTTTGAGCTCTTCCATGGCCTGAGACCAATTCATATTTTTCTTGGAGACTTTGAATGGAGGAGCTTTGACTTTGTTTTCTTCTGTTTGCATGCTTTGGTCTTCCTTATCACTAGAGTAAGATTCTATAGTCTGATTCTTTTTCCAGTTTTTGCTCATTTCCCCAGTCAGTTTACTTGACTTTTGAGCGCATTGTCAAGGTAGCTCGTTGTCCAGCAGGAGTGGGGGGGGGGTGTACTGTCAGCCTCTCAATCCTCCCACAATCTGTGGGCCTACAGCTCTAGAATTGGCTGTAGCTACTCCTGCTGCTGCTGCTGCTGCTGCTGCCATGGGTTCCTCCGCCCACTCCCTCCTCAGTTGCCCTGGGACTAGGGCCTGACCACTCCACTCTCCTTCACTGGTCCTACAGGCTTTTCCCACTAACCTTCCAATTTATCCTCAGCATTTTGAGATCATGAAGTCTGGAAACCACTGCAGGTGTGAGAGATTCAGTCTTCCTGCTCAGGTCTCCTCTTGTATTCATGCACTATGCTCCCAGCATGGCATGGTATATACTTCCCAGTGACCTTCCAGGCTGTCTTGGGCTGGAGATTTGCTTCCCTCTTTTATTCTGTGGATTCTGCAGCTACAGAATTTGTTTAGAGCCATTTTTTTTATGAGTATTTGGGTGGACTTGGGGGCAGCGCTCTAGAAAGTAAAGTGTGTGCTGTTACTCTGCCATCTTGGCTCCACCCTTCCCTTAACTCCCCCTATTTGTTGAGGGCTATTATTCTAATCACCTATGTTCATGTCATAGTACTTCCACTTTCCACTCCCTCTCACCCCCTCATTTCTCATCAGTTTGCTGGATTTTGTCAATTCTAACTCTACAAAATCCTTACATTCTTTTCCCTTTCTCTACTTGTAGGACACCACCTTCATTCATGCTCTCATTATTTCTTGCCTATGTTAATGTATTAGTCTAGTTGATTTTTCCCTATTCCTCAAGTACGGGTCTGACCATTTCATTCCCCTGCTCAAGCCAGTGATTCCTTATTGCTCCTAACAAAAAATACAAACTCCAGTTTTGGGCTTTATTATGAAAGGCTTTCACAATCTGACTCAAAGTTATATTTTTATACTGATTTTACATCACTTCTGCACACATACTGTGTGTATATTACCGCCAAACTAACCTCTTTGCAGTTTCTCATACATGGCATTTCAAAATCTTTTGTCTCTTTGTCTTTGCATAGACACTTCCCCCATTCTTGAAGTGCCCTCCTTGCTCATCTGTTTCCTGGAATTCTTGTCTCCCTTTAAGGTCAGCTGTAGTGCTTTCTCCTAAAATTAGCCTTTTTAAATTTTCCCAGTTGTTAATGTTTCCCACATCCTAGAATTAGTTTGTTTCTGTTTTGTATATGTTTTGTATTTACTTATCTGTGTATGTTTGTTTTCCCCCAGTAGACTGTAAGCTTTTTGAAGGCAGGGTCTATTTCATTTTTGTATTCTAGTACATTTAGTAAGCACTTAGTAACTCCTTTTGTTCTGTAATTTTTTTTTCATTTCTGAGACCTTCCTATTTTGTCATCTATAAGCTAATATTAAAATTATTTTGGATTCTTTATGTATACATTTTTTGGACAGTAAGGAACATACTAATAGGAACAAACAAGGTTTTAGTCTGGTACCACATCTGGTTTTGTTAATGTAGGTAATTCCTGTTTAGGAAATTCCCTCCACCAATGCAGATGTTCAGAATTTACTGTCTTGTTTATAGCCTGTGTCTTATAGCCTCTATATCTCAGAGCTAGGACTTGAACACGAGTTCAAGTGTGTTAACTGAAGTGGAGACTAGTAAGGGGCCGACAGTTCAGATTTGGGGAAGATACTGACCTATTTACATTTATATTGAACGTTAGTTTTTCCACATACCCACCAGCAAGTATAGTTTGCCTAGCTTGTTCTTTGTCCTTACTCTGATGTTGGCTTTCCATATGCCAGGCTGCCTCTCTGTATACACATATGAATAGATCATTCGTGTGTGTGTGTGTGTGTGTGTGTGTGTGTGTGTGTGTGTGTGTGTGTGTGTGTGTGTGTATTTTCTGACTCAGTTATGATTAATCTGTTTTTTCCTATCATTTGTAGGGCACATATATTTTAAGTTCTCATAAGGGAAAAAAACCTTCATTATGGATTTTCTGTAATGATAAGAACTAGGTTCCCTCAGTTCTCTGTAAGCCTCTTGAGATTTTAATGCCTTGTTAAACCTAAGGGTTGTAGAATCGACTGATTTTGTGGCACATATTATCTTTAAATGACTCTTATTTTCCTAGAGGAGTGGAAACTTAACTAATTTACTTGGAGTTGCTAATAATTAAAATGTTTGATTGGAAAGGAACCATATTGACTAAACAGTCTCTAATTCACAGTCTAAAAATGGAGCTTAAAAGAAGTTTAGAGATCATCTACAGTTGTGGGTGTGGGAATTACTTGGCACAAACAATATTTTTGATAATGGTTTCGTTTTGTGGTATCAGTGGTCAAGCATTTATGCTGCTACAGACAGTAGTCAGATTCATTATGTCTGATCTTGACGAAAATGAAAGCAGATTGAGCTGGTTATTCCATTTTTGGTTATTTCCTTGTCATAGGAGTGCTGGATTTATTGCCATATGTTTTAATTGCTATCTTTTGTTATGCTCTAACTTTGGCTTTTAAGAATGGATATCTCCCTAAGGAAAGTGCAAAAGTTCTAACAATCAAAAATATCCTTTGTTGATTATTAGAGGTATTTCAGCAGCTATTGGTGTGGGATAATCAAACATTTCAAGTCCTCAGTGAAGCAGGATCAGTACCACTGAAGCACAGAGGAAAGAGTGGTTGAAAATGAAAACACCAAGAACCAACAAACAATTACTATAAAAACCTTATTTAAACCTCAAAAAATAAGCAGAGACTTTTAGTTGAACCAGACAGTAAAAGAGCTATTCATGATTTTTCTGCAGTACAACCTAAACTTCTTGGAGTTTGAAGAAAACTGATAAGAATGGTAATAACAACAGCAAAAAGCTGTTAACCATTTCTGTGAATAAACAAACTTAGCCTGGCAAGATAATACAGCAGGTAACAAACATTGAAGTCCAAGTGACCCCATAAGCTACAGGAATCATTCACCAAAAATATTTTGAGAATGTATTACTTCTAATGGACTTTGAAGTTTTATCCCCACTGAGGAAATGATGAACTCTGAAAAATACATTGATATTCCAGGAAGCAGAAATATTCTGGAATTACATAAATTCCCAAAAGAAAATGGAATCATTATTATAATAAGCACTTGCCACACTCATCATAAAAGGTGAAGAACTTTATTCACAAGAGAAACTTGTTTCAGTAGTGTGGGAGCTTGCTGTTTTCAAATCTTGTTTAAAAAAAAAATCTATGGACTATAATTAAGGCTTGACTATGAAAATGGACTGTTTGTCAAAGATATATTTAATATATCTAGTGTGATGAAAGTGTGGTTTTGTGAAGGATTACAGAATGTGTCAAACTTTTGTTAACTCAATGCCAAATCATGTAAAACAAATGATTGTAGCAAAAGGACATAATGCATATTAAAAATTATTTTGAAGATGTAAAAAGTAAGATTTGTTGTCTCAGTAAATTTAATTTTTTTGTCAGTTAATTTATACCTCACTATAAACTAACTTCTTTATTTTACAGCATCAAAATGATGGAAATAACTTCAATACATTTTGTAGATTTAGCTTTTGAATGTATTGTAGGGTAAAAATTACTCGGGTCAAAGGATCTGAGTTCAAATTTGATGTTTGCTAACTATGTGACCTTGGGCAACACACTTAATCTCCCTGAGCCTATGTTTCCTTAATTGTAAAAATTAGGAGGTTGAGTAGATGTTCAAGGGGTCCTTTAAGCTCTTTGCAGTTGCCAGAGTTAACCTTCCTAAAGCCAAGTCTGACCACATCATCTCCCTTTTCCCATACTGCATTAAGTTATAATAGTTACCATTTGCTTTAGGGTTTGCCAGACTCTTTACTAATATTTCATTTTATCTTCAACAACAATCCTGAGAGGCAGGTGTTGTAAATTCCCATTTTACAGATGAGGACGCCAAGGCTGAGAGAGGTGAAGTGACTTGTCCTGGGTCACACGGCCAGTCAGTGTCTGAAGCTGGATTTGAACTCCAGGTCCAGCACTCTATCCACTGTGTCGCCAAAGGACACAACATAGCATTCTGTAGTATCCTGATTACTTTGTCATAGTGTTTTAAATCATCAGTTCCTAACAGCAGGTTTGTTACTTCTTTTGTACAATAATACTCCTAAGAGTAATTGGTCAGTTCTGAATATACTGTCTTTGATAAGCAGAGTGAAAGTGAGTGCTTCATTCTTTTCTTTTTTTTTTACCTGATTTATTTTTCTTTTTTTTGATTTTAAAACTTTTATTTTTTTAAAAATTATTTTATTTGTTTTCAGTTACTTCATTCTTTTCTTAATAAATATTTATGTTTATTACTCTCTGTGTGAATAGACACTGGGAGAGATGGAGCCATTAATAAGACGTGGTTCCTTTTGTCAATGAGCTTGGAAATGCAAATTGCTAATGCCTTAGCTTCTTGTTGATTTTTAAAATGAGCACATACTAGATACTGTCAGATAGACTTGTTCAGGAAATAGTAGGAGAAAATTCAGAATCTGTTTAAAAAGCACCAAAAAATGCTAGCGTTTGCATACTTGTGTTTCTTGTTAGTTTCTGTTTCAAAGATAACATACAGAAGGCACTGGAGGTTTCAGTCTCCAGCCTGTAATAGAGGTTCACTCCTGATCTAGACAGACAGGCAGACAGCTTTGGAGAGGTTAATAATCAGCTTTATTCTGGTCTAGTCTTCTCAAATGGTTGCTGGGAGAACCAGCTCCTGCAGCATTCCCTAATCACCCTTCTTGCTGTCCCCTGCCACAATGGGGGACAACCACCCCTACATCTTGATGGGACAATGAAGACAGGCCCACTTGTGCACTCCCCTAAATCCCCTCAAGCCTCAAGGGGGCCAATTGAAGCACCCACAGATTCCCCCATGGGTTTCCTGTGGTTTTCCCCCACTCATTGACCAACGTCCACTTGCAACAGACAAATATGGCAACAGACAAATAGGGCAACAGACAAAAAAGGCATTTTGCCAACAATTAAGCTCACAGGTTAACTTTAGCAATATTGTCATTCTGTGCGAGAGTAGTAAGTATCAATTATGTCACTCCCATATCTCATGGCACAGCCTCAGTAGGACTGTCACTAAGATTCTAAGAATTACTATCTAGAATCCTTAGAACTATACTGGGAGTTATTATCTAACACCTGGAGACTAGGTATTCCCATTGCCATGGATCCTGAGAAACTAATTCTAAGAAGGATAACAAAATCCTCCTTACATAGAGTTTCTTTTTAAATTTTCCTTCCTGTGTGACATTTTCTATTATAGTCTTAGTTCTCATAGTCTTGTTAAACTTGTAAAACTTTACTAGGCTTATAAACTTTACTAAGCATATCTTGGTAAGATATAGTCTCCTATAGTTCTCATAGTATTAGTAAAACTTGTGTTAAGTTAAAACTATTTTTAAAAATTGAACTTAGACATTTTAAAAAGAACTGCTTTCATTTTTTAAAGGGAGCCGGAGGATAATTACTTTAATTGTATTTGTTCCTGAAAAAAATAGAGATGTAAATTTGATAGTGAATAATATATCCATGAAAGCAAGTAAAATAACTGAGTTTCACTTTTAAGATGAAGTTAAAACAGAATGAATTTGGTTGTTTAAATGTGTGTGAGATTAGACAAAGATGATGTAGAAACTTAATTTTTTGTTGTACCAATATTTTTATTAATATTTAAAATTTTTTTACTATGTTAAGGCTTTATAAAGAACGATTAAGTCAAGTGGATGCAAAGTTACAAGAAGTAATAGCTGGGAAGGCACCAGAATATTTGGAACCACTGGCAACTTTACAAGAAAATATGCAAATTCGAACAAAGGTAGCAGGTAGGAATATGAAAAATTCACTTCTACTTAATTTCCACTTAAAGGATACTTATAAAGTGAATGTTTTTTATTGTTAGTAATGTTACTGAAAGATTGAATGCATCTTTACTTTGACCACAACATATTCTTTTCATTATTAAGAAACATTACTTTGTTAAGCACCTGCTTTGTGTTCGCATTCTATAAGTGCTGTGGGAAATATGTATAAGGAACCCACAAGGAATTCATGCTTTTGGAAGAAGATTTATACATGTGAAAACAATTTAAGAACAAAACACTTTATGTGGTGGGACTTAAGAATACATGGCAGGTGTCCTTCCAAGGTTTAATTTTCTGTTAGCAAATTACAAAGTCAAATGAATATTCTAATTGAATTCAGCAAACATTTATTAAGTATTTACTATGTGTATCTTCATGCCATTCACCCAATATGTTATCTCCTAAATTTTGTAATCTTCAGTGGTAGAAGGACTATTCCCACTAAAGAAAAAGCATATCCTTAGTATATTGTGACTGTCTTAGTATGCTTCTTATAGTGTGTTTTACAGGTAACACCGACTATGCCAGGTGCAGATAGGAGACAGGGAGAGCTCCTAGCAGGTTTTCTAGTGCAGTTCACTTTTGATCTGGACAAACAGGAAGACAGAAATGGAGGCATAATAAGGGGTTAAATAAGTTGACTTTATTCTAGTCTAGTCTTCTCATGAGGGAGTTGCTGATAACAGGAGCACCAACTCCTACAGCTTCCCTACAACTCTTCTCGAAGGGTGGGTGAGAATATAGTAGGTACTACCATTCCTATGGCTCCCCTAATGGGGGCTGGTTAAGACAAGCGCACATAAATCCCCCAACCCTTGATGGGGGCCAATCAAGGAATGTACAGCATTACACTGTCATGTTCCTTTGTGGGTTCCCCCCTTGAGCCTCAGCGGGGCTGGTTGAGGCAGGTACATGTATTCCTCTGTGCATTACCCAAATCCCCACTTACTGACCAATACCCACTTGATTTATAGGGCGACAGAGAGAGAAAACATCTTACCAACATTAAGCTCACAAATTTACATTATCTCATCGCTATATCTCTCTGTGGGGTCACAATGAGTATTTACCAGCTGAACTTGGATGTTTATGTGATTTATCATTATATAATGCTGTGCAAGCCTGGTGGAGATGTTTATATGAGCCTGGGAACTAGAGATTGTTATAGCCACGGATCTTGGGAGCTAGTATCCTAGAAAGAATAACAAAAATCCACCTTAAGGCATCAGTAAAAATTAACTTTTACAGTAATAATGACTGCTGCTTTGATTTATTGATAAGTATATGATCAAAACATTGAGTAGTAACTTGATGTCTTGACTCTTTTATCCTATCAACACTGCTCATGTTTTGTCAGATTCCAGCCTTGGAATATTCTTGTGCTACAGAATGGAGCTCGTGGAAGCCATACAACCTTGCTGATTAGGTTTAGTATAAATCTAATTTTACCTGGGCCCTCGGTGCAGCAATCCTTTATTGCCTTCCTAATTGTTTCTCTATCCTAGTCACAACAACTACTAGATAAAACCTACTCTCTCCTCAAACTTTTCATACCATTCCTCCAAAAGCCCTATCTCTTCCCAGCTAAGGATCATACCTCATACTTTACTGAGAAAATGAAGGCTATTCACTGTGAACTCCCTCTTCTCTTCTCACCCCACAACTCCTTGATATAATTCTTTACTTTGCTCCTGTATTCTACCCTGTGATGAAGAGCTGACCCTCCTCACCAAAGCTAGTCCCTCTATACATACTCCTCTGTCTTTTCCAGGAGATTGCCATCACTATCATCTTTAATCTCTCTCCATCTCCTTGCTCCTTCACTGCTGCTAGCACACCTCTCCAACTTTACCCTATCCTGAAAAAGCTCTCATTAGATGTGACTGTTCCTGCAACCTGTTGTCTAGTGTCTCTCCTCCTTTCCTTAGCCAAACTCCTTTAAATAGTGATCTGTACCTGGTACCTCTACTTCCTTTTCTGTCATTCTTTTCTAAAACCTCTACAATCTTAACTCATCACTCAGCTGAAACTATTCTCTGAAGTCAGCAATTTCTTCCCAATCTAATGGCTTTTTCTCAACTGGGGATAAAAAGATAAAAATGCAGTGTTCATGCTCTCAGGCACTTAATCCTTATTCTTCTTAACTTCTGTGTGCTACTGTTGACCACACTCTATTCCTGGATACTCTTACTTCCTTGGATTTTCATGACATTTATCTTTTTTGATCTTTCTTTTGACTTTTTGACTTCCCCTCTGCCTCTTTTCCTAGATCATCATCCATGTCACACTTCCTGACCACAGATATAACCCAGTGACTGTCCTAAGTCATTTTCTCTTTTCTTCCTATATTTTCTTACGTGGTGACCTTATGAGCTTCTGGGGGTTCAGTTGTCATCTGTGTGTAGATGACTCCGTATCTCTCTACACAATCTTAATCTCTCTCCTAAGTTACACTCTTGCACCATCATCAACAGTCTGTTGGACCTTTTGAACCAGATGTCTCAAAGATATATTAAAGTCAACATGTTTAAAAACAGAATTCATTAGTTTTCCCCTAAAACCCTCTCCTGTTCTGAACTAACCTTTTGAAAACCTGGGTTTGCCACCTTGGTGTCATACCTGACTCTTCAGTCTTCTTCACATATCCAGACAATGGCCAAATCTTATTATTTCTGTAGCCACAATATTTCTTCAGTTCATGTTATTTTCATTCATACTGCCAATCACCCCAGTTAAGCAACTTGTCACCTAGACTATTTCATTAACTTGCTCATTTTTCTCTCCCTCACATTTCTCTCCACTTGTAAACCATCCTCAAAGCTGTTGCCAAAGTCAGCTTCCAAAAATGGAAGTCTGACTGTATCGTCATCTCCTGTGCAGTTAACTCCATGAGTTCAATATTACTCCAAAAATCAAATATGAACTCCTCTGGTTGGCATTTAAAGACCTTTTAACTTGCTCTCTTTTACCTTTCTAGTCTTATTACTCATTGTCTTTGTACTGGTTACCCCTCATTCCTGGAATGCTCTTCCTCTTCCTCCTCCTCATTCTTCTTAGAATCTCTGGTTTCCTTTAAGACTTATCTCAGGTGCCATCTTCTACATGAAACCTTTCCTAGTCCCCCTTGCTCCTAATGCTTTATCACCACAAGATGAGCTTTTCTCTCTATATATACAGGGACTGTTACTTTTGTTTTTATATCCCTAGTACCTGGTACAGTGCCTAGCACCCAGGTCTTAACAAATGCTTATTTACTGATAAGTACATTTGGCACATTGATTAGGATCCTGTTTTAAAGCTAATCATTTGTTCAAGTATGGTTTTTTACAATGCTCAGTCATTTATGCTTATAATTAAATGGCAGTGTATTTGATTTTTAACAAATATATTTACATTTCAGGTTTATATTTGTAATAAAGATCCAGCCTCAGTATTTTCACAACAATAGTGACATTGATTTAATATTTTAAAGTTTGTAAACTACTCTATAGACATTCTCACATTTGACCTTCACAGCAAACCTGTGAATGTAGGTACTTTGGACATTATTATTATTCTTGTTATAGATAAGAAAATTGAGATGCAGAGAAGTGAAGATGTGCTGATAGTCTCACAACTACTAAGTGTTGGAGGCAAGATTTAAACTTTGATCTTCCTTAGTCCAAGTGTAGCACTGTATTCAGAAGTCTTTTGAGTTGTGTCTCCACAACATTTCTTGCATTTTTCACCTTCTCTCCAACACAAGTCTGACCACATCACTCCTTTTTTCAATAAATTTCAGTTCCATATTATTTCTGAGATCAAATACAAACTCCTTCATTTTGTGTTCCAACTTATATTAAAGCTTGTTATATAATACACCCCTTCACTCATTATGGTTCCCCCACCTGGTCTTGGTCTCTTTCTCATGACATTCTAACTCTGTATACCTTTGTACAGACTTTTTTTCCATGGTTCAAATATACTTGGTCTTCACCTGTTATGGTTACTGTCCTAATGTCTTTGAAACAGCTTAACTGAAAAGCCACCTTCTACGTGAGGCCTTTGCTAATCCTCCCATCTGATAGTGCCTTCCTCACTAAAATAACTTGTATTTATTTTCTATATTTTTATTCAGAAATATATTTTAATATGTAATATATATTATTTTCTGTATTTTTATTCAGGATATCCTTCTCTGTGTACTGGCTTACTTCAATAGAAAGTAAATTCCTTAAGGTCAGGGGGTTGTTTTGTTTTTGTCTTTGTATTTTCATTGCTTGTCATAGTGTTTGCCACAAGGTAGACGCTTAATACATTGTTATTAATTGATTCATTTTTACACCACATACTTATAATCAAAACATTTTGATTATAGCATTCCTTATAGGACTTTAAAGAAAGAGATGATTGCTTTCCCAAAATTGTAGTATTGCAAAGTTGGAAAGGACTTCTGAGACCATTTGGTTCAAGCTGTACTTGAACAGTAGAGTTTCTGTCATCTGTAACATCTTTGATATGTGGTTATTCACTCTTCACTTGCAGACATTGAGTAATGGGAAGGACACTCCCTCTTGAAGCATAGTACTTTATGCTAATCTTCATTAAATTTTATCTTTTTAGGTTTGGTTCCTCATTCTAAGCCTGTCACAACTTTTTTGGATCTTGACCCTGTTGTCCACTATAGTATTTCTGTAGTTTAAAAAATTGGGAACAAGGCAGAATCTTCAAAGGATATTATTCCAAGTGGACTGTGATCATTTTAAAAAGGAAATATTTGAAACACTGACCCTAAACTACATGACTTCATCAAGAAGAAAGAAATTTTATAAAACACAACGCAATGCAAAACAAAAAGATTATGTTATATGAGACTGTGAATATATATTTCACATTGATTGCTTTAAAAAATGTACATGATAAATTATGCATATTGCTTTCAGAACTGATCTACTTGGTTTCCTGGTTCTGCTTACTTCACTTTGAGTCAGTTCATGTTTCAGGCTTCTTTAAAATTGTCTTTTTCATTATTCCTCATGGTGCAGTAGTATTAAGTGTCTACCTACGTGTCTTTGATATCAATTTTAGTTCTTGGTATTTTTTTTAAATGGAAAAATGAAAAAATAAAATCATGTCAGACTCTTCCAAGTGTTTATCCTGTGTCAGTTTCTAAAAGCAAGCATCTTTTAGGGAAATGAGCACAAAATAAGCTATTGCTTAAATAACCATAGAACTTTTGTTTGATTGTAGGAATCTATAGAGAACTCTGCTTAGAATCTGTAAAGAACAAATATGAATGTGAAATCCAAGCTTCTCGCCAGCATTGTGAGGTAATGGAAATTTGTTTAATGTTAAGCTACTTTTATTCAGGCCAATCTCAATTCATTGATTTTTGAAGGTCTATGAAACAATTGTATAGTACTGTAATGTATCATTTTTATATCAGTACGTAATAGAACTATAAAAAGTGGGGTGAATGAAGTTAAGAAAGAAAGGATAAGTTAAGAATCAATTTTAGAATTTGTGTGGCATGATTATTTATAAAAGATTATATTAAATCAGTATCACCGAAAATCCTGGTTTAATTTATGTGAAAATGGAGTCATAGAAAGTTCATGTTTAGGAACAAAGAGTATATTGACTTCCTTATACCTACCTTTTCTTTGGCTCTATACATATGTATGGTCATTATAATTATCTATCTGATTAGATAAGATAACTTTCTTCCTAGCCTGTTATTTTGTCCTGTTATATCTAGTTATTTTCACTTACTTTAGTACTTGGGTTGATCGATGTGCACTCCTGCAGGGAGCCATCACTTTGATGACAAGCCTGTATTCCATCAATACTTCCTGACATCCCATATAACTTTTATCTACTGTAAATCCTCCATAGGAGGATTCACCAAACTTTCTGTGGGCCTGTTTCTAGATATCTGACATTGAGTGGGTACCATCAGAGTATAAGAGTTACTCAAAGTTTATCAAATCTCGCTTTTATTACACAGATATATCACTCCATTTCAGTTGGTCTCATCTGTTATCTTTTTTTGCCCCTTCTCTTACACATTTCTTTTTTTGGTAATATGTTGTAGCTTTGTGAGTACAAGTCTGACTAAGTGTGGAGAGGTTCTTTATGCTGTCATCTCTGTGTTGGCCACTTGACAAGAATTCTTTTGTCATCACAACCCATAAAGCAGAGAAAATCTCCTACCTACTGAATACCTTTCCATTTCTCTTTGAGTGACCTGCAACTTTACTCATTTGAAGATTTTGATGTTCTATGACTCTTGGTCATACAGTATTTCTGGGAAAGTTTTGATGTTAAAAAGATGGGCATTTGTTTTTAGGGAGAGGCATAAATTTATTTAAAGTACTGAGAAGTTTCCCACAGACCATCCATCCCAATTACCTGTTGTACCTAGCTCCTTCCCTGTGTGGAGTATCCAAGAAACATATGCCATTGAACAGACTCTGTAGATTGTTCATACAATTGTGTATCAGAGTTTGAAGAATGAATGAATGAATGAATGAATGAAAATGAAAATCATTTATTAAACCCTTGCTGTGTGCCATGCACTGTATAAATAAGCACTGGGGATACAAATACAAAAAAGAAAGACACTCTCTGCCCACAAGACAGATAACACATAGAAGTAGTAGTTCAGAGGGATCTTTTATATTAGGAAATCATTGGGATTATCTATAGAGGCTTGCAGCAATATGTTGACCTGATCCTTCCAGAAATGGTAATGGTAACTCGATTAATGCTCCCCAAAGGTAGAAGTGGAAAAGGGGGAGGGGCACAGAAAATGTGCTGAAAGCAATATGAATGAACTAGATCTGGGCTAGTTTATGTAGAACTCTCATAAATCAAGAGTGTAATCTGCCAGACTGAAGGATGGTAGCATGGAAGTAAGATGTATGGAGGAACATTCCAGATGTATATGGTATTCTTTAATCCTTTGTTTTTCCTTTGCAAATAGGCTGAACTCTTTTTCTCTTGGTTCTGTTAAATTTTTATTATTTTGTTTTTCCTCAGTTACATGTAAAACGATTTTTAACATTCGTTTTTAAAACTTTTGAGTTCCAAATTCTCTCTTTCTCTGTTCCTATTCCCTACCCCCATTGAGAAGGCAAGTAATTCGATATAGTTTATACATGTGTATTCATGCAAGACATACCCATAATTGTTATGTTGCAGAAGATAACAGACAAAAATGAAACGCAAGAAAAATAAAGTCAAAAAAATATGCTTCGGTTGGTATTCAGACACCATCAGTTCTTTCTCTGGGGATGGATAGCATTTTTCATCTTAAGTCCTTCGGAGTTGTCTTGGATAATTGCATTGCTGAGAATAGCCAAGTCATTCACAGCGATTATCTTACAATATTGTTTTTACTTTGTACACAGTACAGTTCACTTTTCATTAGACCATGCAAATCTTTCCAGGTTTTTCTGAGAGCATTCTGCTCATCCTTTATTTTAGTATAATAGTGTTCCATCACAATCACATACCACAACTTGTTTAGCCATTCCCCAGTTGATGGGCATTCCCTCAATTTCTAATTCTTTGCGACCAGAAGAGAGCTGCTATAAATATTTTGATACATATAGGTCCTTTTCCTTTTTTAGTTTAGTGGTATTGCTAGGTCAAAGGGTATGCATGGTTTTATAGCCCTTTGGGCATAGTTCCAAATTGCTCTACAGAATGGTTTAATCAGTTCACAACTCATCTCACTTTTTCCACATTCCCTCCAACATTTGTCATTTACCTTTTGTGCCCTATTAGCCAATCTAATAGATATGAGGTAGTACCTTAGAATTGTTGTAATTTGCATTTTTGCAATCAGTAGTGAGAGTGTTTTTTTGTATGGCTATAGATAGCTTCGATTATTTCATCTGAAAACTGATCATATCTTCTGATCATTTATCAATTGGGAATGACTTTTATTTTTATAAATTGAACTCAGTTCTCTATGTCTTTGAGAAAGAAGACCTTTATCAGAGAAACTTGTTCAAAAAATTTTTCAGTTACTTCTGCTAACTGTATTTCCTTCCATCCTGTTCCACCTCCCCCCCATTCTCTTCTCTTTCTCCTTTCACCTTGTCCCTTCTCAAAAGTGTTTTGCTTCTGACTATACCCTTCCCCAATCTGCCCTCCCATCTGTCACATCCACCCCCCCAATCAGTTTCCCCTCCTACTTTCCTGTACCCAGACGAGTATGTATGTTATTCCCTCTTTGAACCAATTCTCATGAATAAGGTTCACTCACTCCCCTTCACTTTCCCCCCCACTGTAAAAGCTTTTTCTTGCCTCTTTTATAAGTGAGATAATTTACCCCATTCTACCTCTCCTTTTTTCTTTCTCCTAGTACATTCCTTTTTCACCTCTTAATTTTATTTTTTAGGTATCATCGCTTCTTACTCAACTCACACTTGTGCCCTCTGTCTAGTGTAGGAGTCAGGAGGACCTGAGTTCAAATGTCACCTCAGACACTTGACACTCACTAGCTCTGTGACCTTGGGCAAGTCATGTAACCCTAATTGCCTCATCCTGGGTCATCTCCAGTCATCCTGATGAATATCTGGTCACTGGATCCAGATGGCTCTGGAGGAGAAGTGAGGGTGGTGACCTGCACAACCCTCCCTCATGCAAAAAACAAAGTCAAGTGCAAGTCATGTCATTATTTCTCTGATGGCATGGTCTTCTTTGGCAACGAAGGACGAACACACACATTTTACCCTCTGGTTCTAGAATATCAGGATAGTTTTCCTTGGTAATTTCTTGAAAGACTATGTCTAGGTTCTTTTTTTGATCATGACTTTCAGGTAGTCCAGTAATTTTTAAATGATATCTCCGGGAGCTACTTTTCTGGTCAGTTGTTTTTGCAGAAATTGTCCTGTATTTTTTCATTCTTTTGATTTTGTTTTATTGTTTCTTTATTTCTCATAAAGTCATTATCTTTCATTTTCTCCATTCTAATTTTTAAGGTATTATTTTCTTCAGTGAGCTTTTGGACCTCCTTTTCTCTTTGACCAATTCTGCTTTTAAAGGCATTCTTCCCGTCATTGGCTTTTTGGACCTCTTTTTACCATTTGACCTAGTCTTTTTAAAAAATTATGTAATTAACTTTTAGTTTTCAACATTCCCTTCCATAAGATTTTGAGTTTCAAATTTTCTCCTCTTTCCTTTCCTTCCCACTCCCCAAAATGCATGCAACCTGATATAGGCTCTACTTATGCATTCATAGTCAACATATTTTCACATTAGCCTTGATGTAAAGAAGAATTAGAACTAATGGGAGAAATCAGGAGAAAGAAGAAACAAACAAAACAGCAAAAGAAAAGGAGAGCAAATAGTATGCTTCTATCAACATTCAGACTCCAAAGTTCTTTCTCTGGATGTGGATAGCATTTTCCATCATGAATCTTTTGGACTTGCCTTAGATCCTTGCATTGCTGAGAAGAGCTAAGTCTATGAAAGGCAGTCACCACACAGTGTGGTTGTTACTGTGTACAATATTCTGGTTCTACTCATTTCACTCAACATCAGTTCATATAGGCAGGTTTACTGAAGTCTACTTGCTCATCATTTCTTATAGCACAGTAGTATTCCATTACATTCATATACCACAACTTGTTCACGCATATCCCAATTGATGGACATCCCCTCAATTTCCAATTCTTTGCCACCGTAAAAAGAGCTGCTATAAATATGATCTCTTTGGTATACAGACCTATAAGTGGTATTACTGGGTCAAAGGGTATGCATAGTTTTATAACCCTTTGGGCATCATTTCAAATTGCTCTTCACAATGGTTGGATCAATTCACAACTCCACCAACAGTCCATTAGTGTTCCAGTTTTTCCACATCTTCTCCAGTTTTTATTGTTTTCCTATTTTGTCATATTTAATCTGATAGGTATGATGTGATACCTCAGAATTGTTTTGATTTGCATTCTCGAATCAATAATGATTTAGAGCAGTTTTGCATATGACTATTGATGGTTTTAATTTCTTCCTCTGAAAACTGCCTGTTCATATCCTTTGACCATTTATCAGTTGGGGAATGAATGGTATTTTTATAAATTTGACTCAGATCTCTATATATTTTAGTCTCTATTTAAGGTGTTATTTTCTTCAGTATTTCTTTGTTTCCTTTACCAAACTGTTGATTCTTATTTTTCTGATTTTCTTGCATTACTCTCATTCTCTTCCCAGTTTTCCCTCTTTCTTGCTTACTTGATTTTCAAAATTCTTTTTTAGCTCTTTCATGGCCTAAGACCAATTCATATTTTTCTTGGAGGCTTCATAGGTAGGAGTTTTGACTTTGTTGTTTAGTTCTGAGTGTGTTTTTTGATCTGGTCACTATAGTAACTTTCTGTGGTCAGAATTTTTTTCTGTTGTTTGGTCATTTTCCCAGTCTATTTTTTAACTTTTAACTTTTTGTTAAAGTAGGACTCTGCTTCTAGGGTGAAGGGTGCAGTGTCCCAAGTTTCAGGGTTTTTGTGCAACTGTTTTCAGAGATACTTCTAGGGACCAGTAAGTTTTCAGTTGTTCCAAGGTGGTATGATCCAAGGGGAAGTGTTTACTACTCTCCTAACCTGTGTACTGGTCTATGAGAGTCCACAAGCACTCTTTTATTCCCTGGAACTGTGAGGAGGGTCCTTTTCTATGCTTGTGCTCCTCCTAGCCCTGGAACTGCCACCCAGAACTGCAGTCTGAATCCAAGTATGGGCAAAGTAACAGAGTCCTACTTCAGTGCTTGCAGAAAGACTCCTGTAATCTCTTTCTACCCAGTTGTTCCACGCCCTTTACTGTCTGTGGGCTGAGAGCTCCAAAAGCAGCCACTGGCACTATTGCTGCTGGTGCAGTCACTCCTAAGGCCTGCTCCTGGTTTGCTGTGTTTGGAGCTGTTCATGATTGTGCTCCACTCTCACCCACATATGACAGACTTTTCCTGCTTACCTTCAAAGTTGTTTTTGGTGTCTGGGGCTGAGAGGTCTAGAAACCTCCACTGCTTTCAGTGATTCAGTTTCCCTGAGGCCTGCTCTTTTATTGCTGGGGCCTCTCTTTGCTGGACTTGCTGAATTGTGCTCCTTTCTCACCCTGGTGCAACAGACCTTTCCTTCTGACCTTCCAATTTGTCTTGGGATGGAAATTTGTTTCATGCCATCTTTTTTGTGAGTTCTGCTACTCTAAAATTTCTTTATAGTAATTTTTTAAAGGTATTTAGAGGGGTTTGGGGGAGAGCTCAGGCAAGTCCCTGCTTTTGCTCTGCCATCTTGGCTCTGTCCCCAATAGGCTGAACTCTTGAGGGTCTCTGGATCTTATTTAGGATTGTTATAGGGCTTGATGCTATTTGTAAAACTGAATCTGCAAGTGAGAATATCTGCAAGACCTCACAAAATATGGGTAATCTCCCATATGGAATCAGTGTTTGTCTTCCTCTGTGACAATAAGAGACACCTTTGGTAAACATACATCTTCTTTTATATCTGCATTGATATTTGAAACAAGAGGAATTTTGAGAAAAGTTGTGTTAGTTTCATCTTTTAAAAAATCTTGTATGATTTTAACATACATACACATTGGAGGTGTCTTCATATATGGTTGTGAGAGAGCCTGAAAAGTAGTGTTTTTGCTCTGTTGAATCAAATGCTTTTTTTTAGGCAGCAAACAGATTCACCTTTGATTTTTAGATTTATGTAGTGACTTCTTCCCTTTTCATTACCCCCCTTTTTCATTATAGTAATCTACAAAAATACTTTTCTTAGCTTTTATCTTAAATAACCTTTAGAAGTTATAATTTTGGTGGTAACATACAAATCTTAAACACACAATAAGAATGCAAAGATATTTATTGATAAAATGCTTTGTAATTTTCATGTTTATGACTTGTGAAAGTAATAACCATATATAATCAAATCAAGTCAACAAACATTTATTAAGTACCCTCTATGTGCCAGAAGCTATGTTAAATGCTGTGCTAATCTTAATGTGATGAGTAGACTTATTTCTCTGTGCAGTGCTTCTTAAAATGTGTCATTGATAATATTGTTACATATATTTTTCTAACCACTAATAGATTAGTATTTTTTCTTTATAACAATTATATTACGCAACCTTGTTTTACACAAATAAAATGCTACAAATTAAAATTAAAATTCATTATTACTAAAACATTTATTTCAATATATTACGACAAGGTACAATCACAGTGGTTTATTAAGTATTTGTGTTCAATAAGGGTAAGGTTACTGGTGTTACATATGTCCATAAAACAAACTTTTTTGCTTGTACATCCCTGTAAATAAAAAAAAAATTGAATACAAATTTATTTTTATAGCTTTACTTATTTATAATTTATATGCTACTAGATGAGATTAATTATGAAATACTATTTGATCCTGGAGTTATTAGAGAGCCACTGAGTTTTGAGCAGGAGAATGACATGGTCAGACCTGTTATGGGAAAATCACTCTGTCAGCTATGTGGAGATGTACTGGAGAGGAGAGATACTTGAAGCAAGGAGACAAATTAGGAGGCTGTTTGAACTATGGTGGTGGCTTATATGAATGGAGAGAGAGGAAAATATGTGAAAGATACTGTGTAGTTAGAAATGAAATGTTTTGCAGCTGATTGGCTATATAGGAGGAAGAAGAGTAAAGAATTGAATATAATATTGAGGTTGTGAACTTGGTGATTAGAACTCTTGTGGTGGCCTACTTGATAACAGGGAAATTAAAAGATAGGTTTGGGAGGTAAAGATAAAAAGATTTGCAATATTCATCATTCTACCAATCTTGTACAATTAATTATTCTCTCACCCAAAATGATAAGGTTAAGGGTAGGGCTTTTTACTCACTAGACTTGCTCCTGCAGATTTGCAGTGAGTATACCAGTTTTGATGAGATGATACAGGGAACCAGCGGTGAATATGCTGGAGGCCTGAGAAAGGGAAATTTTACCAGCAGCACCTGAAGTAGCTCCAGTGATAGTAAGGCTATAATGGACCTGAGGATCATTGACCTGGCTAGGAAAGGGAGAGGTTGGGAGCTTGCATAGCAGAGGGAGTGGACAAAGTGAGAAAGTATTGGATGTTAGGAGCATGGTTGTATGACCACCATTATTTGTATTTATTGTCTGTACTTTTCAATGATTTTTGTAACTTTAAAGACCTGCTGTACTATGAAATATTAATTGTAAAATCTTGCTGTTTCCTTTCTTCAGAGTTGCCTTCAGTGCCTGTATACAGATTTTACTTCTAAAAACTTTATAGACAGAATGATTAATCAGTAGTTATTGATTTCACTTGTTCTCCATTTTTGGTCAGAGTTTATTCTGAGTATTTGGTTTTCTCCCATCTTTCATATGCCATGATAATGAATCCCTCAATGTCCTTAAAATTGTGTTGCCTACAATACTGAACTCCTCTGTGGATGCTCCCTATAGTACAGCTGCACCTACTCATATTTGTTTCCACTGCTTTTTCCTTATACAGCACTTTTAGAGCAGTGATATTAGTTAGAGACTCTCAATTTGCTAGTTCCACTGCCCCTACTAGAGAAGAAAAGCTTGTTATGAAGTCTTTTTCTTTTTTTAATGTTTTCCTCCTTCTAGTTCTAAATTTAAGTTCAGCTGGGATGCCTAACTAGTCTTGCTTTTCTTTGCACTATTCCTTGCTGTTAATATCCCTCCAGAAGGTAAATGGATAAAAGAATAGATATCAAGAGAGAGTATCAGCATTTCCAGTTAAACATCCCACAGGATATTTAAGCTGTGGAAGTGAATCATCTTACCAAGAAGATTAAAAGAACCTATATATTCCTTCAGCCAGCATGTTTCCTCTTTGCCAAGTGGAGGAATACAGTAGCCATGGACAACATGGGTTAAAATACAAACTCATTTGTAAAATATTATGGAGGAGGATAATAAGCATTTATGTAGGCCCTGAGGATGCACATTTCAACCATTTCCCTTCCCACTCCCAAATTACTTTACCCTAAACACTTTGTATCTTCCTTGTGTGACCGTTGGAAAGTTACTTAGTCTTTTGGGCTTCAGTTTCCACCAATGTAAAATGAACAGATTATACCATTTGATGAGAAGTCACTTTCACCTCTAAATCTGTGAGCCTTTATGTAGAGATAAGTAAATGCAAGATAATATATTTCCCTCCTTTAAAGTCATAAAAACACTAATAAAGCGGATGAGGAGTAGCTTCCTAAAAGGTACTTTACTTTAACCTTGAAGAATGAGTAGGATTTTCAGAGTCAAAGATGAGGAAAAAGTGATTTGGGCATCAGGGTGGCTTATATAAATGCATTAAGCTAGGAAATATGATATCAGATTTGGGGAACACTAAATAGTTACTTTTGGGGGGGATTTAGATTATTTAAAGAATAGTGTGAATTAAGTCTGAGTAACAGACTTAATGCAGTATGCCTCAAAGACTAGTCTAAGGAAGTTGTATATGGAGGCACTGAAGGTTTTTGAGTTGGGGAGTAATCTGATCTGATTTGTGATTTAGGAATATTATTTTGGCAGCTCTGAAGAGAATAGACTAAGGATAGAAAGACCAATTTAAAGGGTATGGTAATGATCTCAAAAAAGGTAATGAGATATGAAAGATAATGTATCTGAGATTCCAGTCAGTTAAGAAGTGTTTGTTAAGTGCTTACTATGTACTACTTGTGGTAGCCAGGGGTGGGAAACCTGGAGCCTTGAGGCCATGTGTGGCCCTGTAGTTCCTCAAGTATGGCCTTTTGAATCCATGAATTCAATGAATGTTGAGGCAGCTAAAGTGTAAGACTAGAAAAACAGGAAGGGGTCAAGTTATGAAGAGTTTACATTACAAAGAAAGAGTTTCATATTTGATCTTAAAGGTAATAGGGAACCACAGGAGTTTATTGAATAAGGGGGTAAAAAGAATAGACTTGTTCTTTAGGAAAATTACTTTGGCAGCTGAGGGAGAATGGTGTGAGAAGGAACTTGAAGCAGGGAGATTAATTAAAAGACTTGCAATAGTCCTAGTAAGATGTTATAAGGGTTTGAACTAGGCTGGTCTCTATGTGAGTGAAGAGAAGGAGATGTATGGGGAGATGTAGTAAATTTTGAAATAGCAAAGTTTGGTAGTGTATTGGATTTGTGAAGTAAATGAGAGTGAGGAGTCAAGGATAGCAATGAATTTGTGAAGTCTGGGTGATTGGGAGGATGGTGATGTTGTTCAAATGCCAAATGTACACTTGCCTAAAAGACTATTTTTTGGAGAACTAACACAGGGCAAACACTCACATGATGGTCAGAAGAAGCGATACAAGGGCACTTTCAAGGTCTCTCTTAAGAACTTTGGAATTGATTGTATGACACGGAAGACACTGGCACAGAACTGCCCAACATGGCACACTCTCATGAGAGAAAGTGTTGCGTTCTGTGAGAAAATCAGATTTGAAGCAGCTCAGAAGAAATACTAGATGTACAAGTGTAGAGAATCTACCCCAAATGTTCACATGCACCGTTTGTGCCCAACCTGTGATAGAGCATTCCAAGTTCAAATTGGTCTGATCAGCCAGTCGGACACATTGTAATTTGACTCTTAACCTACTGATGTCATTTTAGTTCTCTTTGAGAACAAAAGACAACAGCCAATGATATACTCAACAGTAATAGGCAAGTTTGGAAGAAGGGAGAATCTTGAGAAAGTTAATGACTTTTTTTGGACACGTTGAGTTTGTAATACCTGTAGGATATCCAATTTGAAATGCCTGAAAAGCAACAGGACTAGAACATAGTGGAGAGACAGGGGTAGATAGATATGTTGACATTGAAATTATCTGCATAGAGATGATGATGGACACCATTGGACCAGATTAAGGGCAGAAGAAAGCTAAAGTCAACCTAGTCAACCTTAAAAAACAAATTAAAACATAATATGTCTCTGGACAGATCACATCCAGAGTATTGTGTTCAATACTGGGCACTCCATTTTAGTAATGATGATCTGATTCTGTTTTCTTTATTTACCTTGCTGTATTCAGAAGGAGAAAACCCCAGTAACAAAGGGGCTTAAATTCATGACATATGAAGATTGGTTGAATGTATTAGCTTGCAGAAGAGAAGAACATTAAAGATTTGAGAGAGAGAGAGAGAAAGAGAGAGGGAGAGAGAGAGAGAGAGAATTTGCTGAAGAAACCTGAACTAGCATGAAGGACAAGATAATGGGGAATGTCAGATAGATGTGAAATGTAAAGGGGTGAACACAGAGCCTGAGGTAGATAATACTTTTTTTTTTTTTTACTGACTTCTAGCACCATGCGGGGCAGCTAGGTAGATAGACTGAGTTCAAATCTGGCCCTGGACACTCACTAGCTTCACTTAACCCTGTTTGCCTCTGTAAAAATGGCTGCAGGAGGAAATGGCAAACCATTCCAGTATCTTTGCGAAGAAAGTCCCAATTGGAGTCACAAAGAGTTGGACATGACTGAAATGACAATAGTAAATCACCAATCAGCAAAGGATGGTAGAAGTAATTTAACATTGTGATTTGTTGAGTTGGTATCATTGATAGGAGAAGGGGGCAGAGGATTTGAGAATACAGGACAATGTATAATTGGATTGGGTCACCAAAGAATTGAGACTGGGAAAGAAAGACAATATAACCAGTGCAGGTTCATGGTCTTAGATAAAGCTGAGAGATGAAAGGATTAGAGATCATGGTGATGATGAAAATTGGGGTTAGGGGTTGTAAAACTTAGAGATAGAAGGAATGATAAAAGATTATGATCAAATAGAAGGATTTCACAGTTCATGAGCATTTGTGGGTAATCACAAAATCTTGAGTATTACCATCTGTGTGTGTAGTCTCACTAATCTAATTTGTTGTGAATTTTAGCATCTTTCATATATGCTCCCCTTCTCTCCTCTGACACTGCCACTACCCTGTCACAAGTCCTTATTACCTTGCACTTGGACTATTGCAATTACTTCCTAGATGGTTTTTCTGCTTGAAGTCTCTCCCCACTTTAGTCACTCTCCATTTAACTGTCAGTAATCTTCCTAAAGCAAATGTCTGACCATTTTGCACCTCCTTCCCCAACCCACCATAATAAACTCACTGTCTCCCTTTTACTGCCAAGATCAAATATGAAGTTCTCTGATTGGAGTTCAGAATCCTTCATAACTTGCCCTGCCACTGACCTTTCCAGTCTTTTTACACTCTACTTCTCCCTTTCCCCATTTGCTTTGTAAATGAAATGATGTAGATCACTTTGAACAAGACAGTCTGTCCCCCATGAACAAGACATTCCATCTCTTATTCTGGACATTTCCCTTGGCTGTCCCCCATAGCTGGAATGTTCTCCTTTTTCATCACATGTCTCTTGTCTTCCCTTGCTTTCTTCCTGTCCCAACTTAAAATCTAACCTTCTACAGGGAGCCTTTCACATTCCCTTTTAATTTTAGTGCCTTCCCTCTGTTGGTTATTTCCAACGTAGCCTGTATATAGCTTATTTGTATATAATTGCTTGCATATTTCTCCCCATTAGACTGTGAGCTTCTTGAGAGAATGTACTTTTACCTTTTTCTGTATTCCAGTGCTTACCATAGTGCCTAGCCCATAGTACATGCTTAATGAAGACTGATTGACAGGAATCGTCATGAAACTTAAGTAAATCAAGGAAATGGAAGTTAGTTTATTTGTAGGAATGTTAATATATATGTTAAAGTCCTCTTTGGAAGGCCTTGGGGTAAGGAGAGACTGTGAGCCAGGCATTGAACTCATTGAGGAATGAAGGAGAGTGTCTTGGGGCAATTAGGGGACTCAGTGGATAGAATGTTGGGCCTGGAGTCAGGAAGATCAGAGTAACCCTGGGCAAGTCACTTGACCTCTGCTTTGCCTCACTTTCCTCATCTATAAAATGGGGTTAATAATTGAAGTTACCTCCCAGAGTAGTGAAGATAAAATGATAAAGTATTTGTAAAACATTAAGGACAGTGCCTGATAGGCACGATATAAATGTTGGTTGTTAATTATTATTATGTATTTAGTACTAGGATCTGGATTGTATGATAAATTTGAGTGGTATAAGTCTCAAAGGAGCAGAGGTTTTTGTTGTAGAGGAAACAGAATATTCTGACTCTCCCACAGCAACTACTCATTTGTGGAATTTGAGAGAAAGTTAAATAGGTCCTGGAAAGAGTTGTAGTGAAGCACTGTTGTCAGAAGGGAGTCAAGTGTTAATGTTCGTCAGAAATGGAAAGGCCATGAAAGAAAGAGGTTTAAAATTTTAAAAAAATTGCTAGTCATGTTCTAAACTGAAAACTATAAGAGATAGTAGTCATTTTCCTCTAGTGTTCTTATTATTTCTGCTTTAGAAACTGGTTCCTTCATATTGATGAGAGTAGTATTGTCACACGAAGTAGTAAAAAACATTGGAGGGAAAAACAGTTTAAAGAAACTTGGTGATCAATCCAACTAAATAACATAATTCTGAGAGCCTTTAAAGGGTGAAATTGGAAGGAGAGCAATAAACAAAGGAAAGAGTAAAAAGGTCTACAAAGATTTTTATTGTGTTGTTCAATCATGTTTAGTTCTCTCTGATTCTCTGTAACCCCATTTGGAGTTTTCCTGGCAAAGATTTTGGAGTGGTTTGCCATTTCCTTCTCTAGCTCATTTTACAGATGAGGAAACTGAGGCAAACAGGCTTAAGTGATTTGCCCAGGGTTACATAGCTGGCAAGTGTCTGAGACCAGATTTGGATTCAGGAAGATGAGTCTTCTTGACTTCAGGCCTGGTACTCTATCCACTGTGGTACCTAGATGCCCAAAGAGTTTTATAGCAAACTCTTTATATCAAGTAAATTAGAGACTCCACATTTGGACTCAGCATCAAAATGCCCCATATGCCATGTGAAGAGGTATAAATGGCCCTAAAGAGAACAAAGATTGGAAAGCAGTATATTTGAAGGAGGTCTATATCATAAGCAGCATTGAGGAATTTATGCTCTGAGTATCTAAAAGAGGAGAAGATACTAAAAGTTGGGGAGAAAAATCTCGACCCTTAGTATTATCAGAAAAGTATTACCTTGGTAATAGTTGGTTCTTGGATTAGCAGAAGATTCTTGGATTAGCAGAAGAAGATTTATGCCTGTTCACATCTATGAATAACTTTATGAAAATAATCTACATATTATTATTGAAGGCATTTTGAGAAGGGAACAGGCTTTCATATATATTACACATGTTACTTCTTACATTCACATAATCAACTGAATGATGTGAAATAAAAGATCTTGGTGTTTTTTTTTTGTTAACTATAAAAAGTCAAATGCACAGGGTCAAAATACAAATTTCATTTGAAGATTTAATAACAGGGGTCTTTGTGTTTAGCCCTCTTATTGTTAATATCAAGTGAGGTTTAAAAAAAAAAAAGACATAAGCTTGCCCAAAATGGCTTCCACTGTCATGGAGAAGAAGGTCCAGCACAGCATCCAACAGGGATTAACTGTAGTTGGCAAAACCTTCCAGATGATGTTGTGTTAATTTCATTAAGCCTTGGAACACTGTAGATCCTCCAAATGACGCTCATAAGTGCCCTAGTATTTTGGATTATATATCTGCCCATCAGAAAACAAGTGGATAACGAATGTCAAATTGACTAGACTATGATGTTCAGTTATACTGACAACCAGTAGAGTTGGTCCAGCAATATGTATATCTGGGACAAATTCTGCAAATAGACAGTTTACCTGGGTCTAAGATAGAAGAAGAGGAGAACAGGCTGGCTTGCTCTTAGGAAATTATATGGTTCTTTTAATGACGTCAAGATTCTCCCTGAACAGAAGCCCTCTTAGTATTCATTTTTTTTCCATTGATACTGAATGTCTGTGAGTTACAGAATGCTACAGTTACTGAAAAATCAAAGTTGAATATGACCAAAAATGTAATAGTAATTTATTAGATATGGTATGAAGGAGAGGGAAACATTTATTACAAGATTAGTGTTATGTATAAAAAATTTGAGAGACATAGTTTATGGATAATTAATCATTTTACTAATCTTGCTAGCAGATAATTAATAAAAAGGATTCGGCAATACTCAATGCCAACGACCCCTCATGGAACCCACTCATCGATTATATGTTCCCAGAAAAGTGTGTGTTTCTGAGGGTGGCAATCAATTCTGATTCGTTAACTGGTAATGAGAGAATGAATATTATGAATAGAAGTGACTCATTCTAGTGAGGAGCTGGGGGACATAAATCCGATACCTCAGTCTTGAACAGATAGACTTATCTCTTATCCAAACTATTCCTGCCTAGGTCAGTCTAGACAAAAGGGTTCCCCTTCTGACTTTCTGAGTGGAATACAGTAGGCCAGAATTCACCTTAGATTAAGTTCTTTGTAAGGTTTTCCTGTTGGATGGGTTAACAATTCCAAGATTTCATCTTATCATCTGTCCTGCACTTCAGGGAACTCAGCTTTGACCTAATCTCCAAATAAGGAAGAGAAAAAATTATGAATTTCTGCAGTATTTGGTTATTTAATAATCATTTTTCTCATTAGAAGTGTCAGAGAATGGATGAATGGTGATACTACAGACAGAAATAGTGAAATTAGAAGGTGCAGTTTTAATAAATAGCTCACTTTAAATATGTTGAATTTAAGGTATCTGTGGAATTTAATGGTGGAAATGATGAGGGCTGAAAAGGGGTGGGGTGAGATTCCGCACAAAGACTGGAGTACAGAGGCAGGTCACCTGGAATGAATTCATGGACTCAAGCATTGAGGTCAAGGTAAAGATTTATTATGCTTTTCAGCAAGCAAGAGTTCTTAGGCAACCTACAATCTTAGAGGGGTACAGGTAAAGTTTATATAGGATATTCTGTAGTGAAATATGTACCAAATATGCTAATTAGGTGATTCAGAGCAGAATTATGGAGTGGTTAAGGAGTGGTTAGTTCTTAAAAGAGCATGCACTTTACTTTAAAATACACAGGTATTTTACCCAGAGTTCATTAGGAAATAGCCCAAGGTGGGGCCACATGGAGGTGTGGTTTTAGGCCTGAAACATCATTAAGTCAACTAACAGTTAGCACTGACTAAGGAATACCAGGCTACTCTTATCAGTGTCTTGTTAGACAAGCTAAATGTAAGGGAGTATACATATGTCTAAGTCTAGGATACATATGATTGTTCAGTGAGTAGCAAATGTTGTTATGACCCAGTACACAGCCAGTTCAGCCAGTACGTAGCTGGTTCAAACTAATAAATTCTATAGGTGCTGCTGGCTACTGTATCAGAAAAAGAGATAACAGTTTTTACTGGAGCAGCCTGTGTCTTTGGGTTGGGGAGAAACCGCCTGGGATAGTATTTTGAGGCTAGGGAGAAATGTGATTTTAGAATTGGGGTCCAAGCACAGGACCCAAGCAGCCCATCAGAGATATTTTTTTAGCTATTGGAGCTACTGGTCTAAAGAGAGGTCAAGAATGGAAATATAAATTTGGGAATCATTTACAGAGAAATAGTAGTTGAAGTAGTAGTAGATATGAAATTTTCAAGAAAGAGAGTGTCAAGAACAGACTTTTGAAGAATTAAGGGATTGGGCAGAATTGAAAAAGCCAACAAAAAGGAAAAGAAATACAGCTTAGTTTAAAAGGTAGAAAGATAGCTAAGAAGAGTGCGTTGACTCTAAAGTCAAGAGAAGGAAAAGGGATACAGGGTTAGGAAAAAGTTAACAGAAGTCAAAGACTGTGGTTGTTGGTTGTTGTTCTTTGTTCTCGAAGAGGACCAAAATGATGTCACTCTGTGGGAATCGAGTTACATGTCTGACTGTGATTGATCAGACTAATATGAGCTTGGAATGGTCTATCACAGCTTTAGTATAAATAGTCCATATGAACATTTGGGGTGGAGATGTTTCTAAATTTGTACCTCTCACATTTCTTTTGAGCTATTGCAATTCTGCTTTTCTCATAGAGCACAGCACCTTCTTTGATGCGAGCATACCATGCTGGGTGGTTGTAACAGCAAGGACCCTGGCATACACAGGAGGGCCTGCTGTGCACCTTCTTAGATCTGCTTTTCTGAAAGGAAAGCAACTTTTGAGGGGTCAATAATCACTTTAACCAAGCACATATATCATTCACTGAGTTCAGGGGAAAAAGTCAGCACTCTGAATTTCAGGGAAGAAACAAACAAAGAAACAAAGATCAACAAGTAGACAGGGCTTCCAACTGTCTGACTGTAAGCAGTATATACATCACAGATCAACAGACATATCCAACTGTCTGACCATACATACAGTTACCAGAGAGAGAAGCACCAACATCTTGAGTTTTCAAAGCTGGGGCCGGGCCGGGGACAGGGGGAACAGGGGTTCCTTAGCGGCTTCCTAGAGTCTTGTCTTGCCAAACAAAACACTTCCAGTGAGTAAGCTCCAAAACAAAATCTCACCTCAGAGTATTTATACACTTTTCAGAGCCAGAGGGCATCACAGCTCTTGAGAATCAGTGCCTCATTTGAAATTAACAAAAGGTGTGGGCCTTCATGCAAAAAAAAAAAAAATCTCCGCTAATCAAGTTTCCTTTAACGGGCAGGCCCATTAATTGGTGGGGAAGATCTTTAACTCTTATTAGCATTACAGTGGTTCTGTGCCAGTGTATCCCATGTCATGAATTCAACTCCAAAATCCTTCAGAGTGACCTTGAGAAGTGTCTTTGTATCACTTCTTCTGACTATCATGTGAATACTTGCTTTGTATGAGTTCTCTGTAAAATGTTTGTGTTCGTCCTTCGTTGCCAAAGAAGACCATGCCATCAGAGCAATGATGACATGACTTGCACTTGACTTTGTTTTTTGAATGAGGGAAGACTGTGCAGGTCACCAGCCTCACTTCTCCTCCTGAGCCATATGAATCCAGTGACCAGATATTCATTAGGATGACTGGAGATGACCCAGGATGAGGCAGTTGGGGTTAAGTGACTTGCCCAAGGTCACACAGCTAGTAAGTGTCAAGTGTCTGAGGTGTGATTTGAACTCAGGTCCTCCTGACTCCTGCAGGTGCTGTATCCCCTGCACCACCTAGAGCTACCCCTCTCTGTAAAATAGCATTTTAGGCAAGCACACATTCGGCATTCAGATAACATCACCAGCCTATCAGAGTTGCACTCTCTGCAGTAGAGTTTGAATGCTTGGCAGTTTAGCTCATGAGAGGACATCAGTGTCCAGTACCTTATCCTGCCAGGTGATCTTAAGAATCTTCCCAAGAAAATTCAAATATAAGCGATTCATTTGTCTGTCATATTGTCTGAGTTTCACTGGGACACAGAGCAGCTCTACAGACTTTCAGTTTGGTAGGCAGCCTAATACTTTATCTGTCCCTCACTTTTCTTTGGAATCTCCCAAAGAGAGGTAACCCTGGCAATATGTGCGTCAGCTTCATTGTCAACGTGTACATTCTTGGAAAGTATACTGCCCAGGTAAGTGACCTTTTCCATAGTATTCACATTTGCTATAACTGATAGTTCCATGTATGGATAATGTGGTGCTGGTAGAGAACCTGACTTTTTTTTTTTTTTGATGTTAATTGTTACACCAAAATTAGTGCAAGCAGGAGAGAATCTATCTATACTTCGTTGCATCTGAGCCTCAGAGGCTGCATTGAGTACACAGTCACCTGTAAAAAAAAAATCATGCAGCAACTCTTCCTCTACTTTGGACTTGTAGCCTTTCCAAATTAAATAATTTCTATCAGTGCAGTAGTTGAACTTGATGCCATATTTGTCCTCATTGAAGGCATCTGACAGCATTGATAAAAAGCATGGGAGTAAGCATGTAGCTTTACTTCACTCCATGGTTGACTAGAAAAGTGCAAGAGCATTGTCTACTATCCAGAACCTGGGCAAACATACCATCATGAAATTGATATACAATACTGATGAACTTCTCTCGGCAGCCAACTTTTGACATAATTTTCCATGAGCTTTCACAACTGAAAGTATCAAAGTCCTTGGTCAGATCTTTCATTTCTACTGATGGTGAGTGGAATCATCTTTGCAGAAGTTTTTGTACATCTTTTTGTGTTTCTCCTGCAGGGTGGGATCTGCCAGAGCAGACAGTTTTTAGGTCACCTTTTCTAGACCTTTCTTCACACCAGGAGGTGTATAGCCCTCTGTTCTGCTCCTGGCATTTCTTCTGGAGTTCTTGGGCAGCAACATCATATTGACCATTCTTCAGCCATTTCTGAAGCCACTCTTGCTCTCAGGTAGATGACCATCTTCCAGGTGAAGGAATAGCCTATTAAGGAGGGCTCTGGCATGCATCTTGCCAACAATGACTAAGAAAGAGCCCCCTCCCCGCCCCACCATGATTGTTACAGGACAATATATTTCTTTTACCTTTAGGGGATAACCTCCTGTGGCCACATAACCTGGAATATTTGAGTCAGCTTTTGTATGAGCAATGGACCCTCTACCTTGTAAATCTCAGCTGGAATAGAATCAGCACCAGGTGCTTTGCCACATAAAAGGACCCTAATGGCATTCAAAACCTCTTCTTTGGTTGGAAATTTGGCTAGAGAGGGATTGACTTCAACATGAGGTAAATGGTCAATGGTTTTAGCATTGATTGATGACAGTCAAGAACATTATAGAAGTGTTTGTTCCATCTTTCCATGATGATGTCCTTATCACTAATCAGTGTGGCTTCATCAGCACTGAGTAGTTGAGATGTATCATATGTCTTTTGGCCCATGCTTCAGGGCATCACAAAAGCACTTTTGATTGTTACTATCAGTGTAAAACTGAGTTTCATCAGCCTTCTTAAGAGCCAAGAATCCTGCATCTCTCTAAGCTTTGCTTGCACTTTATTTTTGATGGAGTTAAATGCTGCCTTCTTAGGGATGAACTATCCTGCTGGTAAACCCTGTGGAGTTCTCATTTTTCTTTTAGCAGCTTCTAAATTTCCCCATTATTTTCATCAGACCAGTCTTGATGTTTGCAAGTGTTGTGACCCAGATGAATAAATGCAATTCTGTACATCAAATCTGTGAAAGCTGCCCTCTCATTTTCTCCTCTACTTTTGCCAACTGTGTGTTAGCTCAGCTTTCCCTCCAAATTAGCAACAAACTGTACTGAGAGAAATGCTCTTATTTGTTGATATTAAATCTTATGGTCTTGCCTTGGGGCTATAGTTTTGTTGAATGCAAATATTTAGCTTGGAGAGGATAAGTTTATGATCAGTCCAGTACTCTGTGCCACACATTGCCTTCATCACTCTCACATCCTGTCTTTCTCTTCTCCTTATGATTACATAGTCTCTTAAATGCCAGTGTTTGCTTTGAGGGTGTGTCAATGAAATTTTACTGCATTTAGATAAATGGAAGACAGTGCTGGTGATGAGAGGGTCATGAGATGCACAAATCTTCAGTAGTAAGTGATCATTGCTGTTGCTATTTCCAACTCCCATTTTTCCCAAGGACTCCCTGCCGTGTCTGGTAGCCTGTGCCTCCTCTAGCATTAAAATCACCCAGAATTATAAATTTGTCCTCTTTTTGGTGCATTGATAATGGGGGTTTCTAGGTTTTCATAAAATTTTTCTTTGACTTCATTAGGGTTTGTCATGGTGGGAGGATAGGTATTGATGATAGAGGTGTGATGCTTTCCTGTAAGTGTCAATTGCGTTTTCATGAGTCTATCCTTCACTCCTTTTGGTAGGCATATAAGTTTGTTTACTAGATTAGTTTTGATTGTAAAATTCACACCAGCTTCGCAGTGCTTCCCTTCACTACAGCCACTCCATAAAAATGTGTATCCAACTCTGACTTTATTAAGCTGGCCTTCATTTGCCAGCCTTATTTCATTCATGGCTGCTATTTGGATGCAATACTTGCTGAGTCTTCTCACAACAAGAGCTATTGATCTTTCAGGTCTACTGGATTTCATATTGTCCATAAGTGTACACACGTTGCATGTACTAATGGTGAGTGGAATCATCTTTGCAGAAGATTTTGTACATCTTTTTGTGTTTCTACTGCAGGGTGGGATCCCCACCTGCCGCAGTAAATAGGTCAGAGTTGGGTAAAGCAGAAAATTTTTAGATCACCTTTTTCTGGACTCTTCTTCATACCAGGAGGGGAATAGTGCAGTCCTTAAAAGGCTGCTCAGATACCCAGGGGACTACTGAATCCCACTACTGCTTCCATTGAGATGGCAACCGTATGGCCTGGGCTGCCTGTGTGCTGGGTTGTGACTAAAGCTTCCAGTGTATCCACACTTGCTGTATCATCACTTGCCTGTTGCCACAGGACTTTGAGATAGGTAAAAATGGTAAAAATGTTATGGGTTATGTCTTTTGACTCAGGCATAAATTGAATTTAAGTGAGGCAGAGTTGCAGGAAGTTGTCAGCCTCACTCTCTCTTCCAGAGTCATCACAGTCCAGGGACAGGACAGAGTCAAGACGACTAGTGATGGCTTAGGATGCAGTGGATGACCTTGGTGAATTTGATGTCTTAACCAAGGTCTAAGTGCTCCACAGCACCTGCTGCAGCTACCTTCATGGCTATTGGACCAAATTGTTCTCATTCACCTATTCCACCATGGGAAGTTTTCACATGCTTTGGGTAGACCAAAGTCATTGAAAGGTTTGAACCCATCAGTTACCCCTCGACCTGGTTTAGCCTGTCTGCTGAAATAGTGTACTGGGTGGCTACTGGGCATGCTACACATTCTTGGACCCACAGGTGAGAGTTGGGTGCGACATGTAGCCACACCACAGGTGGAAAGCATCCCTGAAAAAGGCTTGGCAGTCCTCACACCAGAGGTACTAGTTTTTCTTGAACATACCCTACATCCCTCAAAGTCTATAAGAACTGAAAATATGAGCAGTTAGCAAATCATTGATGAGCTTTGAGCAATTGCTTGCCATAGAATTAGGTAGTTGTGCAACCCTGATTATGAGTATTTGGCAAGTGTATAATGAAGTGATGTAGGTGTATAGAGTTTAAGAAATATTTTTAAAAGTTTTATTAGTGTCTTTTTGTTTTACATCAGTCATTTCTGAGTATAACATATCCTCCTGCTGTCCCTCCAGATTGAACCATCCTTTATACCAAAGAGAAGCAGTTAAGCAAAACCAACCAATATAGTGACCGTAAGGAGACAGCTTTTAAAAGAAATGCACCACTTAAAGAGTGGAGAAGGAAATGGCAAACCACTGTCTTTGCTAAGAAATCCCCAAATGGGGTCATGAAGAATTGGACATGACTGAAACGACTGAACAGCAACAACAGATTATAATATCTGTGAGCATTTGATAATTTTCCCTGAACATCTGGTGGTTCTCTGGTTCTAATGGCATTATTTTACTAGGAGGGAGTTCTCTGTACTCAAAGACAAAGCACCTTTATAAATTATATCTGTCCATTTCAGTCCTTCCCCATCCCTCAATTAAACATTTCTTAAAGGTCTCTGAAGCAGAAACGAGAGCTTTGGGGTTCTTATGTTCAAAAATTCTATGACATTTCCACTTCAAACATTCTTATTACAGTCTGGAAATCTACATTCCAAAAGATTATTCTGGACTCATCCTGAGTCACAAATTAAGCCTCTTCTCCCTCCCTTTTCTTTTAGCTACTTTTTCTCCACTCCAAGTTGGCTAGAATTGGAATTGATAGCAATAAGTCCCTATCTTTTAGAAGCTTAGAAACTGTGTTTCTCCCTGTTTTTTTTTTCCTGAAGTGGAGAAATCATCCTCTTTCTTTTTATTGATTAGACCAGGTGGGAGCAGGGAGAGAAAGAATTCTGCCCAGATAAACAAGACATATGCAAACATGCATTACTGATTGCATACATTCACTCTCCTTAACAAAGAACAGACCAAGAAAATTCCCTTTTTTAGGGAGATAAAATAGCAAGGAAGTCGTATAGAGGACTGAAAGAATAAGGCCAAGTTGTGAGGAACTTAAATGCCCAATAGTGGACTTTATGTTTTGTCTTATAGGTTATAGAGGGCCATTGGAATTTATTAACTATAGGGGTGACATGGTCAGACTTGAACTTTGGCAGTTATGTGGAAGGTGTATTGGAGTAGGGAAGAAACCAGTTAGGAAGCCGTTGCAGTCATCTGGGTGATGCAGGATGAGGCCTAAATTAGGGTGGTGGCTGTATGAGTGGAAAGAAGGGGATGTGTGGGAGAGATGTTATCAAAGTAAAAACTGTAAAATTTGACAAGATGGTAACTAGGAGAATACAAGTGCCCTAACTGAAATAAGCAAGTTCAGAAGAGGGGAAAGTTGTTTTTTATTTTTTGAAGGGGGGAGATAATGAGTTCTGCTTTAAACATGTTGAATTTGAAATTAATGCATGAAGACACTAAGGTCTTGTTCAGACCCGAAATCTGTTATTCTTTGACTATGACCTTGTTTCAGATGAAAATATTATTTGATTTGACCTCAATCTATGATATGGTTTCCAGGAATCTGGGAACTACTGTTATTTTAAAATGAACCCAAAGGACTCTTTGAAGGAATTCTTTTGTAAAGTCTTCAATCCCTTATTTGTTTAAATTTGGATTTTCACATATTGTAAACTAATCATCAGAAGGTTCAGTTTTAACGTTTGACCCCTTGGTCTTCATTGATAGCATTCTACTAAGATTTGTCAGATAGTGTTTCTTTGGTATTTATACTTTAAAAAACTCAAATGCAATAATATTAAGTTATTTCAAGAAACTTCCTGGGATCAGGTGAATGTAGGTTCTAGTCTTGCTTTCTGTACCATTGCATGGCATTTCATGACATTCTGCACTAATATAATGCTCTGTATCTTATGTAAGAGTGATCAGTACATAATTCAGGCCTATTCATCATTCGTTCATTCATCCATCCAACCTGCCAGTTTTTATTTATTTTGCTACTTATATGCAACCTGGTTTGTTTTTTGGTTTGTTTCAGAGTGAAAAGCTCTTGTTATATGATACTGTACAAAGTGAACTAGAAGAGAAAATTAGAAGGCTTGAAGAAGATAGGCACAGCATTGACATTACCTCAGGTAAAGTGAATTAAAAATTTTTCCATTTGTAAAACTCCTACAAACTAAATGGCTTGTGAAATGTTGGATTGTCACTGGCTTTAGTGTTTTCTAAGATATTAGTCTTTTAAATTACTAAATTTATTACTGAAATTATTTTTTTCCATTGAGAAAAAAGAGAGTCAGCTGACTGCGGAACATTTTAGAAGACTTTATTTTAAAAGGACATATAGAGTAGACAGAAGTAGAGTTACAACTACACTACTGCAGAAGAGTAGTATCAGAATGGCTAAAATGTCAGAATGAGCTGCATCAGATGCATAGACCTGAAAGAATAATGTCAGGATAGCTAATATATCAGAATGAGTTGCATCTTGCAAAAAATAATAAGACAATAAAAAGATTTCACTAGGTCATATTGGGAAAAAGAATAATGAGGAAAGTAGAGCCCCACTCCCTGAGAGTGTGTAATACTATAGAGAAAAAGGAAGTCACCCATTTTCCATTTTGTTTCTTCTCCATCAAAGAGAATTTTCTTTAAACTGGAAAAATTAGAATAAATATTAAGAGGGAATTGAAATGTGATTAAAAAGCATATATACAATTAAGAGAAAGCACATATATATATAATGTAATATGTTACATGTAATATATATGTATATATATAAAATTGCTTTATATATGTGTATATATAGCCAAAAGCTACCATTATTGCAATTTCCCAATAAATAAAGGAATGAATGAGACATGGACATCCTCCTGTATTAGACATGCTAGCAGTAGAAGTAGGACAAGAGAAAGAAATTAAAGGAATAAATGTTGGCAAAGAGGACACAAAATAATCCTCCTTTGGTGGTAGAAAATCAGCAAAAGAAATCAACTGAGACAATTGATTACTACAGTAAAGTATCAGTATACAAAATAAATCCACAAAAATTGCCAGATTTTCTAGATAGCTATAATACAATCTAGGAGGAAAAATAGAAAAGGAAGTGTCTTTCAAAATAGCTACAAAATGCATAAAATGTTAGGCGGTTATTAGCATACCAAGACAAACTCCAAAACATTTAAGTAACATTACAAAATATTCTTTAAAAACATTTTTAAATGACTTAAATGATTAGAGGCATAATCATTGCATGGGGTTGGACCTTACCAAGATAATAAAGATTATGAAATTACTTTACAAACTTAGTAACATACCAAACTACAAAGGGGATACTATAAAAAGTTAGACAAAATAAAAATAAAGTTCATCTTGGCAATAAAGAAAAATGATGAAAAAAGTAAGAAGGAAATGGGAATAGCTTTTCCAGACCTCAGGTAATATTATAATCATTAATCACTAAAATTATTTGGTATTGGTTAAAAAACAGAAAATCTGGTCAGAACAGACTTGATAAGCAAGAATCAAACAACTGAACTCAGTAATTCAGTTTACCATAAGCTTGAACACAGAAACTATTTGGAGAAAAACTGACCAAGTCAAGTCAGTAAACATTCATTAAGTGCTTGCTGTGTGCCATGCACTATGCTGAGTGCTGAAGATATGGAGAAGGGTAAAAATTAGTCCTTCCTCTCAGAGATCTCACAATATAATGAGAGAAACAGTGTGCAAACAGTTAAGTATAAATCAGATATAGAGAGGTTAACCTGATGGTAATCTTAGAAGGAAGGGTATAAGCATTAGAGTTGTTTTGAAAACTGTAAATCAGTTTGGCAGAAATTAGGTTTAGATCATTGTGGTACAGTTCCTTGCTCTGGAATTGAATGGTCACTCAGAGTAGATCAAGTCCCCTCTCTGGCTCGCACTAACCTCATTTTCCTCAAATATAAAATGAGGGGGGTTTGACTAGATCACCTTTGAGGTGCTATCCTATCCTACATCTATGATCTTATATAGCACAGTAAGGCTAAAATGAATATGTGAGCACAGTACAAAAGGACAGAGACTGAACATGTAAATTTTGTTGATTAATGGAACTCCCAAATAAGGAAATTCCATCTACCATTGCAAATTTTCACCTTCTTGCAACTTTTATTCCTAGAGTTGCCCAGGCAACTAAGAGGTTAAACGACTTGCTATGGTCATATATGTATCAGATGTGGAATACTTATGTACCAAGATGTATCAGGCATGGAAACTGAACCCACATCTTCCTGGTTCTGAGACTCACTGTCTACTATGTTACTAGTGCCTTTCATCACACTATTAAAATAATTAGAAGAAAATGGGATGAGGTACATTTCACAACTTTGGCTCTTAGCCAAAGAATTCTTAATTCTTTACTAATTATGGAATTAATGAGATAATAGGAAATAAATAGCTTTGATTGCATGAAATACAAAATATTTATAAAAATAAAATCATTAAATGAGAATAATTCATTTCAAAGATGCAAATTCTGATAAGGAGTTTGGTATCCAAGATATATATGGAGAATTAGCACAAATAAATAAGACCTAGAGCCATTTTCCAGAGTAAGTACCATTTTCCAAGGTATGTACAACGAGTTCTCAGAAAAAAAAATTGCCCACTATTAAGAATTATTTGAAAATAGGCACTCAATAAATGTTTATATAATTTTGAGGTTTTACCCCACACTTAGTTGTTGGAAAAGCTGGCAACAGAGGGGAATGTTCAATATTGCTTGGGTTGTGGGAAGATAGACACATTAATGTACTGTTGTTGGAGCTGTGACTTGGTCCAACTCTTCTGGAAAGTAATTTGGAATTATGCTAGAAAAGTGATTATATTGTTCATAGCCTTGACCCAGAGATCCCATTACTAAGCACATAATCCAAAGAGGTTAAAGAAAGAAAAAAAGGTTTCATATGCCAAAGTAAGAGGGTAGCTAGGTGGCACAGTGGATAGAGTGCCAGGCCTAGAATCAGAATGACATCTTTGTGAGTTCCAATCTGGTCTCAGAAATTAACTGTGTGACCCTGGGCATATCCGTTAACCCTGTTTGCCTCAGTTTCCTCATATGTAAAATGAGCTGGAGAAGGAAATGGCAATCCACTCCAGTATCTTTGCTAAGGAAACCCCAAATGGGGTCACAAAGAGTTGGACACAACTGAAATAACTGAACAACAGATACCAGAATATTCATTCATAGCAACACCTTTTGTGTTGACAAAGTAGAAAAAAACAAAGGAGAAGCCCATCAACTGAGGAGTAGATAAATGTTGAATTATATGGAGGTAATGAATTATCATTGCTTCATAAAAATCAAATATGAAGAGTTTAAAGGAACAATGAGTAGACTTACATGAACTGATGCAGTGTGAAGTAAATGGGACCACATGAACAGTATACACTGTGCCTATAATAATTTAATGGAAAAAAAAAATGAAGTAAAACATTAATTATATAAGCACTAATTATAATGACCAAGCTTCGCTCTGTGAAAGAGCTAAGAAATTGTAATTTGATTATATGAAATTGAGAATATTTTAAAAAGCAAAAATCCCTTTATTGCCGAGAAAGGGGATATGGATGTGAAATATTGTGCATACTATTAAAATGCATTCAATTTGTTGTTTCTTATGAACTTTTTTTCTTTTTTACTATTTGTTGCAATAAATAGCTTTCTGGGTAGATGAAAGTACGGGAATATATTTGGAAACATGTTAAGTGCAAACAAAATAAATGAAAAATAAGAGGAATTTTAAAAATTTCCTCCAAGGAATTTATAAGAAGAAATTGAAGCTCAGGGTAACTGAGGACATTGTTAGCACTTAACTGCTTTAAATGAGGTCAGTTCTCCAACTAGACTCAAATAAATTATAGTCCAAGGTACTTGAAAGAACTTTCAGATGTTATTGTGAAATCACTAACAATTGTCTTTGAGAAATCATGGAGAATGGAGAAGGTGCGAGAGGACCAGAAATGATCAGCTGTGCTTTGAAAGGGAGAAAAGTCCAGTTCTAGAAATTATAGACCATTGCTTTTCAGAATAATTCTAGGATAGATTATTAAACAGATAGTTTTTGAGTACTTAGAAGAAAGAAGTTGTGAGCCAAGTATGAGCTTCATATCAAACTGCTTTTCCTCTTGGATAAGATTTCTAGACTTTTGGATTAAAGGAATAATATAGTTATTGTATTTATTCCTTTTTGTCTTATTGTCTTATTTATTCCTTATTGTCTTATTCCTAATCCATCCCCTTCCTTTTTAGTATTCCTCTTTGTGTTTTCAGTATTCTAGTCAAATTGGATTATTCTGATGGTTTTTCTCCTCCTCTCCTCGAGTTTTATGTTGTTGTTGTTGTTTTTGGGGGGAGAGGAGTTCTGTTTTCTTTCACAACATGACCAATATGGAAATAAGTTTTTCATGACTGCACATGTATAACCCTGTTAAATTGCTTGCCTTTTCAAGAAGGGGGAAGGGGAGAAAGGGAAGGAGAGAATTTGAACTTCAGAGTTTTAAGAAACAAATGTTAAAAATTGTTTTTACATGTAATTGGAGAAAAAAATGAAACATTAAATTAAAAAAAGAAAGAAAAGAAATGGGAACAAGAAGTGGATAGTCACATGTGAGGAATGACAAGAAAGCTAGTAGGCACCAAGGAACAATACATTAAGTAGCATTACAGGGCAATTCTTCTTGGCCTATAATTGGAATGTCATAATCTTTTCTGTAGCCCTGTTGCTCTTAATGTTGTTCTTATGGTCATTTCTTTACAGTGAGAGACCCATATTGAACTCCAGAGATTTGGCATCATCTACTATTTAGACCTAGGACTTGGTCCTTCTTGGGACTTCTCTAGATTTAGTCACCTTTTAAGGAAACTGTTACACTTTTTTCCTTATATTTTTGCTTTTCATCCATTAGTGTTGCCTCTGTCTGGTTTCTTGAATTTTAGGAGTCTTCATTGACCAGAAACAGACCTAAATTAAGTAGTGGAAGGTTCTCTAGAAGATCATAAGGATCTTAACCAATAAAGAATGAAGTGTGGAAGGAGCAATATCCTAGCTCCTTTTCCCATGCAAGTTAGACTAGTTTATTTTTTTAATTTTTATTTTATTTTATTTTATTTTTAATAATTAAATTTATTTATTTAACTTTTAACATTCATTTTCACAAAATTTTGGGTTACAAATTTTCTCCCCTTTTCTCCCCTCCTCCCCCCAAACACCAAGCATTCTAATTGCCCCTGTGACCAATCTGCTCTCTCTTCTATCATCCCTCTCTGCCCTTGTCTCCATCTTCTCTTTTGTCCTGTAGGGCCAGATAGCTTTCTATACTCCTTTACCTGTATTTCTTATTTCCTAGTGGTAAGAACATTACAGTTGATCCTAACACTTTGAGTTCCAACTTCTTTACCTCCCTCCCTCTCCACCCCTTCCCTTTGGAAGGCATGCAATTCAATATAGGCCAAATCTGTGTAGTTTTGCAAATGACTTCCATAATAGTTGTGTTGTATAGGACTAACTATATTTCCCTCCATCCTATCCTGTCCCCCATTACTTCTATTCTCTTTTGATCCTATCCCTCCCCATGAGTGTCGACCTCGAATTGCACTCTCCTCCCCATGCCCTCCCTTCTATCATCCCCCCCACCCTGCTTGTCCCCTTATCCCCCACTTTCCTGTATTGTGAGATAGGTTTTCCTACCAAAATGAGTGTGCATTTTATTCTTTCCTTTAGTGGAATGTGATGAGAGTAGACTTCATGTTTTTCTCTCACCTCCCCTCTTTATCCCTCCACTAATGAGTCTTTTGCTTGCCTCTTTAATGAGAGATAATTTGCCCCATTCAATTTCTCCCTTTCTCCTCCCAATATATTTCTCTCTCACTGCTTGATTTCATTCATTTCTTTTTTTAAGATATGATCCCATCCTCTTCAATTCACTCTGTGCACTCTGTCTCTATGTATGTGTGCATGTGTGCATGTGTGTGTGTGTAATCCCACCCAGTACCCAGATACTGAAATGTTTCAAGAGTTACAAATATTGTCTTTCCATGTAGGAATGTAAACAGTTCAACTTTAGAAAGTCCCTTATGACTTCTCTTTGCTGTTCACCTTTTCATGGTTCTCTTCATTCTTGTGTTTGAAAGTCAAATTTTCTTTTCAGCTCTGGTCTTTTCATCAAGAATGCTTGAAAATCCTCTATTTCATTGAAAGACCAATTTTTCCCCTGAAGTATTATACTCAGTTTTGCTGGGTAGGTGATTCTTGGTTTTAGTCCTAGTTCCTTTGACTTCTGGAATATCCTATTCCATGCCCTTCGATCCCTTAATGTAGAGGCTGCTAGATCTTGTGTTATCCTGATTGTATTTCCACAATACTTGAATTGTTTCTTTCTAGCTGCTTGCACTATTTTCTCCTTGACCTGGGAACTCTGGAATTAGGCCACAATGTTCCTAGGAGTTTCTGTTTTTGGATCTCTTTCAGGCAGTGTTCTGTGGATTCTTTCAATATTTATTTTGCCCTCTGGTTCTAGAATCTCAGGGCAGTTTTCCTTGATAATTTCATGAAAGATGATGTCTAGGCTCTTCTTTTGATCATGGCTTTCAGGTAGTCCCAAAATTTTTAAATTGTCTCTCCTGAATCTATTTTCTAGGTCAGTTGTTTTTCCAATGAGATATTTCACATTATCTTCCATTTTTCCATTCTTTTGGTTTTGTATTGTGATATCATGCTTTCTCACAAAGTCGTTAGCCTCCATCTGTGCCATTCTAGTTTTGAGAGAACTATTTTCTTCAGTGAGCTTTTGAATCTCCTTTTCCATTTGGCTAATTCTGCTTTTGAAAGTGTTCTTCTCCTCATTGGCTTTTTGAACCTCTTTTGCCAATTGAGTTAGGCTAGTTTTCAAGGTGTTAATTTCTTCAACATTTTTTTGGGTCTCCTTTAGCAGGGAGCTGATCTGCTTTTCATGTTTTTCTTTCATCTCTCTCATTTCTCTTCCCAGTTTTTCCTCCACCTCTCTAACTTGATTTTCAAAATTCTTTTTGAGCTCTTCCATGGCCTGAGCCCATTGGGTGGGCTGGGACACAGAAGCCTTGACTTCTGTGTCTTTGCCTGATGGTAAGCATTGTTCTTCCTCATCAGAAAGGAAGGGGGGAAATGCCTGTTCACCAAGAAAGTAACCTTCTATAGTCTTATTTCTTTTCCCTTTTCTGGGCATCTTCCCAGCCAGTGACTTGACCTCTGAATATTCTCCTCACACCCACCTTGCCTCCTGATCCTCCCAGCCAGTGCTTGGGGTCTGAGATTCAAATGCTGCTCCCCAGCCTCGGGGCTTCGGTAGGGGCAGGGCTGCTATTCAGTGTGAGATTAAGTTCAGGTGCTGAGGTCGGGGCAGGGCTGCCTCTCAGGCTCAGTTCCCTCAGGGGGTTTATGCAGAGACCTTCAACAATGGATCCAGGCTCCTGCCTGCTTGGGGAGCCCTGGTCTGCCACTGCCTCAGCTTCTGCCTCCCGAAGGGGCCTGAGTTATGGGGGCACCCCACTCCCCTCTCGACCCGCCAAAGAGACCCTCTCACCCACCCCCGTCACCTGTGGGTGGAGGGACCTGCGCGGCCGCTGGAGATCCCATCCCTGAAGCCTGCTCGGATCTGTTCCTCTTGGTGCTGCGGCGGCAGCAGGGCTGGGCTGGGCTCCACGTCCGCAGCGTGACGGACCTTTTGCGAGAGGTTTGCAGGTCCCTCTGGAACAGAAATCTCCTTCACTCCACTGTTCTGTGGCCTCTACTGCTCCAGAATTCGCCGTGAGTTACTTTATACAGATGTTCTATGGGTTGTGGGTTCGGAGCTATGTGTATGTGCGTCTTTCTACTCCGCCCCCCAGGAAGATCATTTTGACAGCTGAGTGGAGGATGAACTCTGAGAAAGATGTTTGAGGTAAGGAGATCAGCCAGCAGGCTGTTACAGTAGTTTAGATGTGAGGTGATGAGGGCCTGCACCAGGCTAGTGGCAGTATAAGAAGAAAGAGAAAAGGCATACATAAGAGAGGTTAACCAAGGTAGAAATGATATGACTGGCAACTGATTGGATTTGAGGAAGAATGAGAGAGTAAAAGAATGAGAAGGCATTGACTTATTAACTTTCTCTGTGATTTTTGTAGGGTGGCTAGGTGGCACAGTGGATAGAGTACCAGGCCTGGAGTCAAGAGAGTATTCTTCCTGAGTTCCTTTCTGGCCTCAAACACTTACTAGTTGTGTGACCCTCGGCAAGTCACGTCACTCTGTTTGCCTCAGTTTCCTTGTCTGTAAAATGAACTGGAATAGGAAATGTAAACTACTCTAGTACCTTTGTCGAGAAAACTCCAAATGTGGCCACAAAGAACTGGACACAAATGGAAAAATAACTGAACAGCAATGATTGTAGATATCAGGGTTCTGCAAATATACTTGTTTCTTCTCCACTTCACAGAGTTAAATAATACATTGTCTTATAGTCTGTTCTGATTGATCAAAAATGCATTTGCCTTTTTGTGATTCTTATTACTTCTACATTTACATCTCAGAATTTCTACTGGGTTCATCAGGAATATGTGGAAGTCCTTTGTTTCATTAAGAGCCAGTTTTTTTTTCTCCTGTAGGATTAACCTCAGTTTCCTCAAATTATTTTTGGAATTTCATATTCCATGCCCTCTTCTCCTTTAGAGCAGGAGCTGCCAACTTTTGTGGTATCCTTACTTGGTACTTGAACTCTGTCATTTTGGCTGCTTGAAGTAATTTAAAAAATATTTTGTTATGAGGAATCTTTGAATTTAGACAATGATATCCTTTGGAGTTTTTGTTTTAGAGTTCAGGAGGCAACCAGTTGATTCCTTCTGTTTTTCTTTTGTCTCCTAGTTTTAGTAGACATGGGCAGTTTTCATTTATGATTTCTTGAAATTTGATACTCAGCCTTATGTGGCAGGACATTATTTTCAGGTACCTTGGTGATTGAGCAGCTTAGCATAGTGGCTAGAAAGTCAACGTACAAACTAGGATAATGTCAGTTATTCAAATTTTGCTTCTCACATACTGGCTTGTATAACCCCTAGGCAAGTAACTTAACCTCTAAGTACTGTAGGCAATTCTCTAAGACTAAAATTATGCTATGGACAAACTGCCAACTTACATGGATAAAGGGAGTTTCTTCACCTGGGAATTCTCTATAATTTTGAAATCACTTGTCCTGTTATGAACCAATTCCTCTCCTAACTTTTCTTATGATTTTTAGATGATGTCTCCTTGATTTTGTTTTGGAGTCGCTTGTTTTTGGCAATATGTGCCTAATAATTTTTTTCACTCTTTTGATTTTGTTTTTAATATTTTTCTTTGTCTCATGAAATCATTGCTTTCTATTTAACCCATTCTAATTTTCAGAGAGTTCAATTCTGGGGTAAATTTTGCCTTTCTTTTCTCCCTAGCTGTCATTTCATTTGACATATTTTGTGTCTTTTAATTGTTTTTTTTTTTTCCAATTACTCTTGTATTCCTTGTGGCCAGGACATTGTATTCTCCTTTTTTTCCCCTAGATTTTAAAAAATTTTAAACTTAAATACAAAAACTTACATATACAATAAGAAAAGAAAAAGAAACATATTGTAAACTTAAGTACAAAATAAGAAAAGAAAAAAGCATTGCCACATACACAGCAGAAAGTAAGGGAAGATTCAAATACAGCAATGAATTTCCATTTCAAGAAAGCCTATATAGTAATTACTACATATTATGTTCAAAGCTGTCCATCTTTTATTTCCATCCTTGTAAGTTTTATTTTCTGCTGGACACTTTTTTCTTTGTTCTTTTTACCCCTTCTTCCATCCCCTAACAAGGCTACAATGAAGCGCAGAGACACACATATGTATGCATACATGCACGTATACACATGCAAAGATTTATACATATATACATACATGCACTTGCATACACACATGTACTTGGATATCTGTAATCATACTCATATATACACATCTACATTCCTTTCCATCTATGTAAGTTGTACTGTACTTATTTGTCCTCTGTTTCTGTCAGGGTGGATAACCTCTTCATTTTTCTGAGTCTTCTCATATTTTTTTAAGTCCACCAACTCTTCATTTCTAGTCTTACACTGTCTAGCTATTTTAAATATTCTAAAAGAACATTGATGAATATGGCTGATATGTGTTTCCCTATTTTTCTCTTTTGATTAAATTTATTTTAGTCTTAACTTTGTCTTTAAATCATGATTGCCACCCCTGTTCCTTTTTCCCTAATAAATTCAACTCTTGATCTTTATTTTATGCTTGTGTGTTTCCTGACTCCTCTACTATATTTCTACCTTGCTCTCCTATTGCTTAACCTTTTCCTCTCTGAAAAACTCTCTCTAGGCCTCCCATTCCCATTAATCAAAACACTCTTCTATAGCCTCTCTTATCCTATTCCCTCACCATCCCTTCTAAAAATCCCTTCCTTATCCTCTCCCTCCTCCCTATCTCCTCGACCTTTTTCTCTTAAACCTATTCCTGATGAAAATAGGCTTCCAGGACTACCAGCCTTCCTCCCCCATCTAATTTCTCTTTGTTGATTCTTTCTCTCCTACCTCATTTGTATAATTACTCTTTTTACTTGTTCCTAAACAGCTTTACTTTTTAAAAATCATATCATGGTCAAGTCTACCCCAATCTTTCTTAGGGACTACTCAGTTACCAATAACAATCTTAGACATATGTTTTACATGTCCTCATGTAGAAGGTAAACAGTCTGTCCTTACTGAATCCCTTGTAATTAGTCTTTAGTATGTACCTTTTATTTCTCTTGGATCTTGTATGTCAACTCTTCTGTTAAGTTCAGATTTTTTTTTGTTTAACAAAATCTTGAAAGTGACAGTTCATTAAATGTCCATTTTTTTCCTTCAGGATTATGCTTAACTTTCCTGGGTATGATATTTCAAACATAATTCCAGCTCTTTAGCTCTTCAGTATATAATGTTCCAAGACCTGTGGTCTTTTAGTCTGCTGCTAGGTCTTGTGTGATTCTAATTGTGGCACTGCCATAATTAAATTGTTTTTTCTTGTTGCTCATAACATTTTATCCTTGAGCTGGGGATTTTGGAATTTGACTATGATATTCCTGCAGGTCTTCCTTGTAGGATCTCTTTTGGTTGATGTTCAGTGGATTTTTTCTATTTCTACTTTCCCCTCTTATTCTAACACTTCACAACAGATTTTCTTAATCATTTCTTGTATTATTGTATCAGAATTCTTTTTTTTATTGTAGCTTTCAGGTAGTCTGATTATTCTTATGTTTTTTCTTCTTGCTTTGTTCTTCAGATCAGTTGTTTTTCTTTTTTTTCCTTATTTATTTAAGTTTTCAACATTCATTTCCACAAAATTTTGAGTTCCAAATTTTCTCTCCATTTCTCCCCTCCCCCCACCCCAAAATACTGAGCATTCTAATTACCCCTATCACCAATCTGCCCTCCCTTCTAACATCCCTCCCTTCCCTTATCCCCATCTTCTCTTTTGTCCTGTAGGGCAAGATAACTTTCTATACCCCATTACTTGTATTTCTTATTTCCTAGTTGTATGCAAGAACGGTACTCAACAGTTGTTCCTAAAACTTTGAGTTCCAACTTCTCCCCCCTCCCACCCCACCCATCTCCACTGGGAAGGCAAGCAATTCAATATAGGCTATATATGTGTAGTTTTGCAAATGACTTCAATAGTAGTCGTGTTGTGTAAGACTAACTATATTTCCCTCCATCCTATCCTGCCCCCCATTTCTTCCATTCTCTCTTTTGACCCTGTCCCTCCCCAAGAGTATTGACTTCTGATTGCCCCTTCCTCCCATTCCCTTCCCTTCCATCATCCCCCCCCCCCACCCTGCTTATCCTCTTCTCTCCCATTTTCCTGTATTGTAAGATAGGTTTTCGTACCAAAATGAGTATGCATTTTATTCCTTCCTTTAGTCGAATGTGATGAGAGTAAGCTTCATGTTTTTTCTCTCACCTCCCCTCTTTTTCCCTCCACTGAAAGGTCTTTTACTTGCCTCTTTTATGAGAGATAATTTGCCCCATTCCATTTCTCCCTTTCTCCTCTCAATATATCTCTCTCACCCCCTTTTTAAAGATATGATCCCATCCTATTCAACTCACCCTGTGCTCTGTGTGTGTGTGTGTGAGTGTGTGTGTGTGTGTATGTGTGTGTGTGTGTGTGTGTGTAATCCCACTAACTACCCAGATACTGAAAAAAGTTTCAAGAGTTACAAATGTTGTCTTTCCATGTAGGAATGTAAACAGTTCAATTTTAGTAAGTCCCTTATGATTTCTCTTTGCTGTTTACCTTTTCATGCTTCTCTTCATTCTTGTGTTTGAAAGTCAAATTTTCTTTTCAGCTCTGATCTTTTCATCAAGAATGCTTGAAAGTCCTCTATTTCATTGAAAGACCATTTTTTCCCCTGAAGTATTATACTCAGTTTTGCTGGGTAGGTGATTCTTGGTTTTAGTCCTAGTTCTTTTGACTTCTGGAATATCCTGTTCCATGCCCTTCAATCCCTTAATGTAGAAGCTGCTAGATCTTGTGTTATCCTGATTGTATTTCACAATACTTGAATTGTTTCTTCCTAGCTGTTTGCAATATTTTCTCCTTGACCAGGGAACTCTGGAATTTGGCCACAATCTTCTTAGGAGTTTCTTTTTTTGGATCTTTTTCAGGAGGTGATTGGTGGATTCTTTCAATATTTATTTTGCCCTCTGGTTCTAGAATATCAAGGCAGTTTTCCTTGATAATTTCATGAAAGATGATGTCTAGGCTCTTTTTTTGATCATGGCTTTCAGATAGTCCCATAATTGTCTCTCCTGGGTCTATTTTCCAGGTCAGTTGTTTTTCCAATGAGATATTTCACATTATCTTCCATTTTTTCATTCTTTTGGTTTTGTTTTGTGATTTCTTGGTTTCTCATAAAGTCATTAGCCTCCATCTGTTCCATTCTAATTTTGAAAGAACTATTTTCTTCAGTGAGCTTTTGGACCTGCTTTTCCATTTGGCTAATTCTGCTTTTGAAAGCATTCTTCTCCTCATTGGGTTTTTGAACCTCTTTTGCCAATTGAGTTAGCCTATTTTTCAAGGTGTTATTTTCTTCAGCATTTTTGTGGGTCTCATTTAGCAAGGTGTTGACCTGCTTTTCATGCTTTTCTTGCATCTCTCTCATTTCTCTTCCCAATTTTTCTCCACCTCTCTTACTTGATTTTCACAATCCATTTTGAGCTCTTCCATAGCCTGAGACCATTGAATATTTATTTTAGATGTTTGGGATACAGAAACCTTGGCTTTTATGTCTTTCTTTGATGATAAGCATTGTTCTTCCTCATCGGAAAGGATGGGAGAAGATATCTGTTCACCAAGAAAGTAACCTTCTGTAGTCTTGCTCTTTTTCCCTTTTTTGGGCATTTTCCCAACCAGTTACTTGACTTTTGGGTCCTTTGTCAAGAGAAAGGGTATTCTCTGGGGACCTGTAAGTTCTCAGTTCCTCCAAGGTGGCACAATCAAGGGTGTACACTGGTCTGGGAGCAGGAAGAGATTTTTGTGTCCGAATCTTAGCAGAGTTTTCTCTTCACAACCACCTCACCTCCAGCTCCACCAGGCCAGCACTGGGGTCTGAGATTCAGATAAGCTACAGGGGCAGGGCCGCCATTCAGTGTGAGATAAAGATCAGCTGCTACAGGGCCTCTACACAGGACTGAGGTAAGAATCACCTGCTCAGGGGTTTTAAGATCCAACAATGGATGCTGGCTGCTGTAGGGCTGCTGTGGGAACTGCTGCCCCCTGCACAATGGGACCTTTGTGGGCAGCAGCCTGAGGCCAGAGCTATGGGAAGGCCCTTCTCCTTTCTCGGCCAGCTGAAAACACCTTGTCACTGACCTTTGGTGCCTGTGGGTTGAGGGATCTGTGAACCACTAGGACTGGAGATTCTGCCCCCAAGGCCTGCTCATCCTCCTCCCGGAGCTGCGCTGCATGGCCAAGGCTGGGCTGGGCTCCGCTCCGTGTCCACCGTGACAGACGTTTCCCATTGCCCTTTCAGGTCACCCTGGGCTGGAAATCTCCTCCACTCTGTTCTTCTCCACTTCTGTTCTAGAATTTGTTGAGAGTCTTTCTTTACAGGTATTTTATGGACTATGGGGGGAGAGCTAGCATATGTGTGTCTTTCTACTCTGCCATCTTGACTCAGCCTTCAGTTGTTTTTCTTATGAGATATTTCACATACTCTTCTATTTTTTCATTTTTTATGTTTTGTTTTATTATTTCTTTGTCTCCTATAACTTTGCTGACTTCCCCTTGCCCAGTTCTAATTTTCAAGGAGTTATTTTCCTCCTTAAGATTCTGGATCGCCCTTTCTAATTGGTTGACTTTCTTTTCATAATCTTTATTTCATTGATCTTAATTTTTTTAAATTTTCCCTGTCTCTCTCATTTAATTTTTAAAGTCTTTTTAAAGTTCTTGTATGAATTCTTTTTGGGCAGGTGACCATTTGATATTACGCTTTGGTATAAGAGAAACTTTTTTGCTTCAGTATCCTCTTCTGAAGATGAACCTCAGTTTTCTCTATTCTCATTGTATCTTTCTATGGTTGGATTCCTTCTCCTTTGCCTGCTCATTTTTTTTTTAATTTGTAGCAGCTTATTTTTTGTAATCACCTCTAGTCCTGAGGTATGGGGAATGGTGTCTCTGGCCTCAAATCCTCCTTTGGTTCTCCCCTCTGACCTGGAGCCAAAACCAAGGACTGAACCCTTTTTTAAAATTTATTTTTATTTTATTTTGATTGATTAACGATATTTATTTTTAGTTTTTGACATTCCGCAAAATTTTGAATTCCAAATTTTCTACCCATCTCTCCCCTCCTCTGACCCCCAAACGTCATGCATTCTGATTACCCCTTCCCTCAATATGCCCTTCCTTCTATCAGACCCCTCCCTTCCTTTATCCCCATCTTCACTCTTTTCTTGTAGGGCAAGATAGATTTCTACACCCCATTACCTGTATTTCTTATTTCCCAGTTGTATGCAAAAACAATTCTCAACATTCGTTTCTAATACTTTGAATTCTAACTTTTTTCCCTTCCTCCCTCCCCACCCATCCCCACTGAGAAGGCAAGCAATTCATTATAGGCTATACATGTGTAGTTTTGCAAAAGACTTCCATAAGTCATGTTGTTTAAGACTAACTATATTTCCCTCCATCCTGTTCTGCCCCCCATTATTCTATTCTCTCTATGGCCATGGCCATCCCAAAGTGTTTAACTTCTAATTACTCCCCCCTCCCATTTGCCCTCCCTTCTCTCATCCCCCTCACCCCACTTGTCCCCTTGTCCCCTACTTTCCTATAGTGTAAGGTAGATTTTAATACCAAATTAAGTGAGCATGTTATTCCCTCCTTAAGCCAAATGTGAAGAAAGTAAACTTCACTTTTTCCCTCTCACTTCCTCCCAAAGCTTTTTCTTGCCTCTTTTATGAGAGATAATTTGCCCCATTCCATTTCTTCCTTTCTCCTCCCAATATATTCCTCTCTCACCCCTTATTTTATTTTTTTAGATATCATTCCTTCTTATTCAACTCAATCTGTGCTCTCTGTCTGTATATGTAGGTGTGTGTGTATAATCCCTTCCAAGTACCCAAATACGGAGAAAAGTCTCAAGAGTTACAAATATTATCTTTCCATGTAGGAATGTAAACAGTTTAACTTTAGAAAGGCCCTTATGATTTCTCTTTCCTGTTTACCTTTTCATGCTTCTTTTGATTCTTGTGTTTGAAAGTCAAATTTTCTTTTCAGCTCTGGTCTTTTCATCAAGAATGCTTGAAAGTTCTCTATTTCATTGAAAGACCATTTTTTCCCCGAAGTATTATACTCAGTTTTGCTGGGTAGGTGATCCTTGGTTTTAATCCTAGTTCCTTTGACTTCTGGAATATGATATTCCAAGCCCTTCAATCCCTTAATGTAGAAGCTGCTAGATCTTGTGTTCTCCTGATTGTATTTCCACAATACTTGAATTGTTTCTTTCTAGCTGCTTGCAATATTTTCTCCTTGACCAGGGAACTCTGGAATTTGGCCACAATGTTCCTAGGAGTTTCTGTTTTTGGATCTCTTTCAGGCAGTGTTCTGTGGATTCTTTCAATATTTACTTTGCCCTCTGGTTCTAGAATATCAAAGCAGTTTTCCTTGATAATTTCATGAAAGATAATGTGTAGGCTCTTTTTTTGATCATGGCTTTCAGGTAGTCCCATAATTTTTAAATTGTCTCTCCTGGATCTGTTTTCCACGTCAGTTGTTTTTCTAGTGAGATATTTCACATCATCTTCCATTTTTTCATTCTTTTGGTTTTGTTTTGTGATTTCTTGGTTTCTCATAAAGTCATTAGCCTCCATCTGTTCCATTCTAATTTTGAAAGAACTATTTTCTTCAGTGAGCTTTTGGACCTGCTTTTCCATTTGGCTAATTCTGCTTTTGAAAGCATTCTTCTCCTCATTGGGTTTTTGAACCTCTTTTGCCAATTGAGTTAGCCTATTTTTCAAGGTGTTATTTTCTTCAGCATTTTTGTGGGTCTTCTTTAGCAAGGTGTTGACCTGCTTTTCATGCTTTTCTTGCATCTCTCTCATTTCTCTTCCCAGTTTTTCCTCCACCTATCTAACTTGATTTTCAAAATCCTTTTTGAGCTCTTCCATGGCCTGAGGCCATTGAATATTTATTTTAGATGTTTGGGATACAGAAGCCTTGACTTTTATGTCTTTCCCTGATGGTAAGCATTCTTGTTCCTCATCTGAAAGGATGGAAGAAGGTACCTATTCACTAAGAAAGTAATAACCTTCTATAATCTTATTTTTTCCCCCTTTCTTGGGCATTTTTCCAGCCTATTACTTGAATTTTGGGTCCTTTGTCAAGAGGAGAGTATACTCTGGGGACCTGTAGGTTGTCAGTTCCTCCAAGGTGGCTCAATCAAGGAAGAGAAGTTTACTCCTCTACTGGCCTGTGCTCTGATCTGGGAGCTACCAAAGCTTTTCTGCCCAGTATCTGCAAGTAGAATTCCCTTTCTAGAGCCTTCACCAGCTTTACCATGCCAGCCAACACTCTTCCTTACCCCTGGGCCGCTATTCAGGGCTAAGTCCCAGATTAGTGATTCAATTCCCCCAGGTACTTTAGGCCAGGTATTCCAAAAATGACCCCTGTTGCCACTGCTTTCTGCTGCCTGGTGCCAGGGCTAGGGGAGTAGCCTGCTCCCTTCTCACCCAAGAGAAAAAAACTTTTCACTGACCTTTGAAGAGGCTTTGGTGTTTTTGAGTAGAGGGATCTGAGAAATGCTGCTCCTGCTGAGGATTCCTCCCGAGGCCTGTGCCGCTCCTTTCCCTGCTGCGTGGAGTGGCAGGGGCTGGGCTGGGCTCCATGGGCTGTACTCTGCTCCATGCTACCTCCATGTTGGCCCTGCAGGCTACTTTGGGCTGGACATCTTTCACTCTGTCATTTTGTGGCTTCTGCTGCTCTAGAATTTGTTTAGAGTCATTTTTTCCAGGTATTTTATTTTATAGGGCTGTGGGCGAAGAGCTAGAGGATGTGTGTCTTTCTACTCTGCCATCTTGGCTCTCGAACTGCACCCTTCTGCAAGTGCTCACAGACAGTGTTTCCCCAGCCCTTTCCTTTTGCACTCACCAGACATGTCCTGGTTCCTTCTTCCCCAGGGTCATATCTCAGCAGCACACCTGGGTCTGATGTTCCTTATCAGCAGAAGTTCCCCGGATCTTCTGCTCAGAAACCTGAATCTCCTCATTGTCAAAGAGGTGAAAGTTCCTGTGGCTAGGGCACAGGCCATCTCCTAACCCAGCTAGGTCTAGGGCTTCCTGCTTTTGTTGGTTCAGAGGAACTAGCTTGGAGGTATTTACTTCTTCACAGGGACCAAACCTCATCCTCGAAGTTTTGTTCAGATCTTCCCAGATTGTGCAGGAGGACCCTTGTTCTTCCCCAACTCTTGTTTCTTTTTAACTGCTCTGTGCTTGTCCTGAGGCATTATTTTATCTTGTTTGTAGGGGGAAATCTGGAGAGCTTGGAATTTTCTGACCTACTGCTCAGCCATCTTCTCAGAATCCTCTAGGACATTCTATTCTCTGAGGCTTTTTTTGAACTTAAATGGAATTACTCTCATCTTCTCTGTTTAACTTTTAGGCTTTTATCAGTCCAAGAAATTTCTTCATCATGTTCTGCATTATCTTTTATTTACTTGCATGTCTAAGATTAGTTTTTGAGTTGGGGCTTTGTGCTTCAGGCAAAATCTATGCCCTCCCATACTCTTGGATTGTATGGGCAATTTTCTTGATGCTGTGGCCAAGTGTAGACTCAGCCTCCTTCAGGAATTCCTATGTTTTGACTTAGTCTTTTGGTGGCTAGACAAGTTTTGACGTTAGTTACTTCTTTCTTTCCTTCTCTTTGCATAATCCTGAACCTGGAGTTGGCTTCACACCTTCTTATGACCTTGACAAACCCTGTCCAGAAATCAGATGTTGACTGTGCTGATGGCACATGTTTTGCAAGATCTTAGATACTATTCTATTCTTTTCGTGGCTTCAACATGAGTTGCTGTGGAGCTGTGTTGCCTGAATGCTGGTCTGACTGTCTCTTGCTATGCTTGACCCGTATCTCTTTTATGAAAAATGAATTTTTATTGACCTATTTTGTATTGTCTAAATTTTTCTCCTTTATTCTTCCCCTTTTTCCCTCTCATAAAGCCATCCTTTTTCAGAAAGATTTTTTTAAAGAAAAACACTTAGCAAAACTAATCAACACATAAAAAACATGATATATGCATTATTCCATATCTGTGAACCGCTCATTTCTTCAAAAGAGTAAGGAGAGTTGCCTTCTCAACATAACTCTTCTTTGGGTACAGGTTTGGTTGTTATTTTACAACAATAATCTTCATTTTTTTGTGATGGTTGTTCTTTTCATTTATAAGTAACCATTGTGTATATGTCTCCAAACTCTACTTACTTCACTTTTCATCACTTCATATAAGACTTTTCATTCATCATGTTTGTTGTTACCAGTAATACTCCATTACAGTCACTTTGTTTAACCATTCTCTAATTCATGGGCATTTTCTTTGTTTCCACTTCCTTGGTACCATAAAAAAGTGCTGTCCTAATTATTTTGGCAAATAAAGAACCTTTCTTTTTGTCAGTAACCTCCTGAGATATATGCCTAATGGTGAAATCTCCACATCAAAAGGTATATAGCTGTTTTAGCCACTTTGTTTGTGTCATTCCAAATTATTTTTCATTATGGTTATGTTAATTTACAATGTTACAGTAACATCCCTGTCTTTCCATGCACTCTTCAATATTAATAATATTTTTGTCATGTTTGCCAGTTTGCTGAGTATGAGGTAAAAGCTCAAGTTTGTTTTGTTTACAATTTCTTTTATTTTTATTGATTTGTGTGGCTGTTAATAGCTTGCTCTTGTTATTTTGAAAACTGTTTATATCCTTGGTCCCTTACCTATTGGAAGATGTCTCTCAATTTTATATATTTCTACTAGTTGTCTCTATATCTTGCCCAATAATAACTCTAGGGCTGCATAGGACCTGAGCTGCTTATACCTGTCACCTGCACTGGGTCCATATTGCTTGCATTTTTTGTCTTAAATCTACCTATGTTTTTTCTGAGCTTACATGGCATTCTGGCAGTCCTGTTATGCAACCCTGGACTAGAAAGAGAAGTTCTGTTTCTCCTTAGTTTTCTTTATTATTGTTCTTTCCAGTGCATTTTTTAGAGCTTTGCTGGAATCTTTGGGGATATCTATTATCCTTTAGATCCTAGCATACCTCATCTTTCTACCCTTTGGTAGGTTTTAGGCCCAGGGTATTTGATCTTCAAAGTTTCTCAGTAGAGTGCTAAGCATCACCCCTGAGCCTGGGTTGTTAATATGTTCTCACATTAATAGCTGTTGCTCCTAGATGATTCCAGGATCCATACTGTGGGTATCCAAACATTCTGGGACTTTCTCATGGCAACGTTCTGCTCCTTCTGCCACCAGATACAGTGGCTAGAGGTGTCTCTGGTTAGTCTCTGGTTGTTCTGGGAGGTTTCTGTCTTGTTTGCTTCCACTGGTTCTTTCTTTTTTGGTGAGCCCTCTTACTTATTGCCTGTGGGCTTCCAGATGACTTTTTGTGTTCTTGTGGGCTAGATGAAGTCACTTAATGTTATTTTTAGTTTTTTTGCTAGAGGAAATGTATGGACATTGGATTTCTTGCTCTTTTCAAGAAGGCATCTTGGCCAGAATTCTCTCATTCTCTACATATCTGCCATTTAATAAAGCAAGTTTTAATCTTGATTCAGGAAACTCCAGTGCACCCTATTGTCTGTAGGATCTTACCATTATTGGGTAAGATATTGGATTAGGTTATTTTAAGGTCTTTTCTAATTTTAAGAATTTGTAATTCTGCGACTGTTTGTCAACTTAACAATTTTGTATGCTTGCTTTAATGTTCATTTTAATTCAGGTTTTAAAAGTGCTTAAATTTAACGTAAATTTTATTAAATGTCTTAAATAATGTATTTTTCCTTTAAAGTTATCACCTACTTTAAAGAGATTTTGTGGTTTCTGGCATTTCAGTAAGTAGAGTAATGACAGAACTAAATGTATGAGGACATGTGTCAAAAAATATGTGTAATATTTATTCTTAAGCTCAAAGGTAAATTAATATTTATTCTTTCATTTATTTTTCAGAGCTGTGGAATGATGAGCTTCAGTCTAGGAAAAAAAGAAAGGATCCCTTCAGTCCAGATAAAAAGAAACCAGTTGTTGTATCAGATATCCTTTTCCTAATTTCTGGATTTTGAAGAGTTTTTGCAACTTTTTAAATAACTTTTCTTCATGCACATTGACATTGGGTATAATCAGTTCTCAGAAATAATAGATTACATGTAATGTTTTTTTGAAGGCCAGGAGATATCTGCTAAGCAGGGATGCTATAAAGCTTCCAGTTATGGAGCCTCAATTTTGTGAATCCATATGGATGTCTAACATGTTAGTTTGTTTCATTTTAAACTAATACTTTTGAACCTTTGTGATTCAGTTTTTCTTCTGGACTTGACTCATAATTTTATTGACATCAGGAATTCCTGGCATACAGTTCACATTACCATCTGCTTTTTGGGCTTTTCAAACTGGATGTTCAATAGGCATCTCAAACTCAACATGTCCAAAACAGAACTCATAATTTTGCCCTCCAAACTTTCCCCTCTTCCCAGCCTCCTTATTACTCTTGAAGGCATCCTCCTCCTCCCATTCAGTCAGGCTCACAATCTCATTATCCTCCTTGTCTTCTTATTGTCACTATTACCACATATCTAATCCATTGCTAGATCTTGTGTCTGTCCTCCCAACACCTGTACCTTCCTGTACACCCCCTTCTGTCTACTCACATAGCCATTAACCTCAATCAAGCTTCACCCCCTCTCTTGAACCATTACCTTTTACACATCAATCCTAGACATAGCTGTCAGCATGATTTTCCTAAAGCACAGGTCTGCCCATGTCATCCTCTACTCAGTAAACTATTAGTTTTGGAGCAAATGTAAAGTCCTCTCTTCAACATTTTAAATATTTCATAACCTGGCCTTTTCCTCCCTTTCCAGTTTTCTTACACTTTTTTCCACCCACCTCTAATCCAGGTACATTGGCTTACTTAATGTTCTTCCTTCACATACTCAACTCGCTTTCCCTTTTTTCTGCCTTTGCACTGGTTGTCCTTCATGCTTGGAGGGTTTCCCTGGCTTCCTTCAAGTCTCAGCTTAACTCACACCTTCTGTAAAAGGTCTCTTTTGGTCTTCCAGAGGCTTATGCCTTCTCCTCTGAGATTATTGTTGCTTTTTGCTTTTTTTAGTTGGGCCTGATTCTTTGTGACTGCTTTTGGGGTTTTCTTGGCCATTTCCTCCTCTAGCTTATTGTAGAGATGAAGAAACCAAGTCAAACAAGATTAAGTGATTTGCCTAGGATTACACAGCTAGTGAGTCTCTGAGGCTGGAGTTGAACTCGGGATAATAAGTCTTGCGGACTCTAGGCATGGGACTCTATCCACTGAGCCACCAAGCTGTCCTTTGCTATTAATTCAAATCTATTTTGTGTATATCTTGTGTGTAACCTAGTTATCCTAGTTATCTATATGTTTTCCCATTTAGTCTGTGAGGTACTCAAAAGCAGGAAATATTTTCACCTTTCTTTGTAGATCCAATGCTCAGTAGAGTGCTGGGCATATAGTAAACAAAGCTTTTTGAGTTTTTGACCACCATTGTTGTTTGGCACCTTTTCTAGAACTTATAGATATCTGCATGGGGTACTGAGAGGTTAAAGTACCTTTCTGGGGTCTCATAGGCCAGTTTGGGTGTGAGAGAGAACTTTTGGATGTTGAAGACAGATTTTTATCCACTAGACCATGTTATCTCTTAATTTAGTATTGTTTCCTAAAATAGAATTAGTAGTTTTCTTCTCATGGTCTACCTAAGACATAGTGGGGAAAAAACCCTAGGAAGTAAAAGAGTTACCTATTAAGTACAAAGGAAAGAAAATACCTAAAACTCATCACCAAAACAAAACTATAGACTAACACACAGAATGCTATATTTGTCATTGGAAGATCAAGGTTAGAATCCCAACTTTGCTGTCCTAGATATGTGGCCTTGGACAAGTCACATCAACACTCTGTACTTCAGTTCCCATTTGTTGAGGATGATTATAGGAAATAATTCCTTTTTGGGTACAAGTTGGATTTGATGACTTTCAAGGTCTTTCCCAACTCTTGACATTCTAAAATAGGAGTGATAGTATCTATACACCACCTACTTTATAGGATTGTTGTGAAGATCAAATAGGATAATTTGTATAAAGTGCTTCATAATCTGTAAAGCATTATATGAATGTCAAGTATTATTACTACTTTGGATTGAATTATTAAAGGGGTAAGTAACCCAAAGAAACCTAGAAACAGTAATTACAAGTTTAAGTTATTTTACATAACGAAAAACAAAAACACTGAATCTGGAATAGAATTATATTTAGAATTCACAAAATGTCATGAATTTTTTCACTTAAAAATACACACACACACACACACACACACACACACTCACAACTAATAAAATCCCACTGAAATTAAAATTATTTGTTAGAATTAACAGACATTTAATAGCTTTTGCCATTCTAAAATAACTATTTCTATTAAATATTTTTGAGTCTGGTTATAAAATGTGATACTTCTAAGTGAATCATTATCCCTGAAAGGCAATAATTTCTATACTCTTAATGATGTATGTAATGAGCAGATGCATCTGATTTCTTAGAAATTCCATTTTTAGCTGAATATTAACGTTCTTTTAAGTTTTCTTGTTGTTTAGTCATTTTCAGTTGCGTCTGACTCTGTCACCCTATTTGGGCTTTTCTTGGCAAAGATATTGCAGTGGTTTGCTATTTCTTTCTCCACACCATTTTACAGATGAGGAAACTGAGGCAAACAACATTAAGATACTTGCCTAGGGTCATACAGCTAATAAGTGTCTGAGGCTGGATTTGAACTCACAAAGATGTGTCTTCCTGACTCCCAAGCCCAGCACTCTATTTAGTCTGCCACCTAGCTGCCCTTCTTTAAGTTACTCTGTAATTTACCTTACCTTACAATATTATCTAGAATTTGTATTGTGTTTTATACATTTAAGGATGTTTTTGCATATTTGATACTACACCGTATGAGATAAGTACACCAGGAATCATACCTGTTTTACAAAAAGAAATAATGAATTGGAAAGGTGAGGTCATCAAATCCAGTCTTACTTGAAAGGAAGCTCTAAAACATTCCTACTGAGATTTCATCCATCATCTATCTACTTGAAGATTTCTTTTAATAACTCATTACCAACAAAGGTATTTCATTCCTTTTTTGAATAGCTCTTTAGTTGTTATAAAACTTTTTATTATATCAAACTGAAGTCTCCCTCTAAAACTTTTATTCAAACTAAAGTGACACAGGAAGTAAAAAACACAGAGTCGTCCTATGGCTTTGACTATGAATAGTTAATGGCTAATTAATGTCAAAACTAGGACTAAATCCCAGGTCCAAAATTTAGATAAAAAGGGGAAAAACAGTCAATAAGCTCTTTTTTTTCCCCTTTCCCTCCTTTCCTCAGTCATCTGCTTCCATTTTTATCCTACATGCATTATGAAGCATTAGGGAAAGCTTCCTGTAGAAGGTGGGATTTTAGTTGGGACTTAACAGAAGCCAGGGAGGTCAGTAACAGAAGTGGAGAAGGTAGAGGTAAATACTAAATATTACTTATTGATCATTGTGGGATTTTGGGGGTAGCTTGAAACTTTATTCCCTAGCAGTTTTTAAGTGAATAATCATGTTATCAGCCTATAAAGATAATTCTGTCACTTATTTTTATGCCTTAAATTTCTTTCTTTTGTCCTCTTGGTTATTGATAGAATTTCTAGATATGCATCAAGTGCTAGTGAAGAGAGTCAGCATTTTTGCTTTATTTCTGTATTTATTGGGAAAGCATAAGGTCTGTCACTATTACATTTGGCTTGCATTTGGCTTTAGATACTTTTTAAAAATCACATTTAAAAATATACTTCTATCCTGTGCTTTGTAATGTTTTTAGTACAATGTATGGAGTATTTTGTCAAAGGCCTTTTCTTCATCTATTGAGATAATTATGTGGTTTTGGGATTTTTTTAAATTTTTAATGTGATTATCTTGATTTTTTTCCTATTGTTGAATCATCCTTATAGCTCTAGTATAGATCCAACTTGGTCATAATGAATGATTTCTTGGATATATTGTTCTAGCTCTTGGGTATTTATAATAGACAAAATAACTCATTCACTGAAAATCGTTTTTAAGACAATATTGGTGTTATAGTATACAGTGTTCCCTTGGTTCTGCTCATTTCTCTCTTTGCTATTTCATGGAAGTTTTTCCATATTTTTCTAAAATCATTGAGCTCATCATTTCTTATATCACATTAGTTTTCCATGCAATCATATGCTACAACTTGTTCAGTCATTCCCCAACTGATGGGCATCTCATCAGTTTCCAGTTCTTTGCCACCATAAAGGTTGCTGCTGTAAACATTCTAAAACATAATAGATTCTTTTCCTTTTTGCAGAATCATCTTTAGAAATAGGTCAAGTAGTGGTATTACTGTGCCAAAGGGTATAGGTAATTTAATAACTCTTTGAGCATATAGAGTGCCTTTTAATCATTTTTTGAGAATAATTTTTGTAGTAGTCCTGAATAGATTTTTTTTAAAAAAAGAGGAAATGAACCCATAAACACAAAAATATTTATAGCAGCTGGTTTTGGGGGGGGGGTTTGGTTTTTTGTTTGTTTTTGATTTTTTTTTTTAATAGCAAAGGAACTGGAAACTAAGGAGGTATCTATCAGTTGGGGAATGGTTGAACAAATTATGTTGTAGGTATAAATATGTAATGGAATGTGCCATAAGAAGTGATAGATGGGTGGATGTGAACCCTGCAAGGCTTATATATATTGATACAGAGTGAAGTGAGCAGAATAAGGTGTTTATAAAAATTTCAATGCACTTTGAAAATAAAACAACTTTGAAAACCTTGAAAACTGAACAACCGTGATTCTAGTGGATCAGTGATAAAGTTTCCTGACAGAGAAGTGATGGACTCAGAGTTCAGAATGAGACATGTATTTTTTAGACATGGCCACTGTGGGAATTTGTTTTATTTGATGATGCATATTTGTCAAATAGCTTTTCTTTCCAGTGGTGGGAGGGAAAGATTTTTGTTATTTAAGAGAGGTAAAATTTTTTGGTAGTACTAGTATTAATTGTTCTTTCAGAAATTGATGGAATTCTCTTGCAAATCCATTAGGACAAGAAATTTTTTTCTTTGCCATTTTCCTTTACATCTAGTTCTTTTATTACTTTCATGAAATTGCATTATTTAAACCTCTATTTGTTGGTGTTTTATTTTGGATATTTTTTATTTGTGCAGGTGATCCTGTATTTCTTCTGTGTTATTAATTTTGATAGTACATAACTGTTCATTGTAAGTTCTGATAATTCATTTTATTTCTTCTGGTTTTGCTGTTATTTCACATTTGTTTTGTTTTGCTAACTTTTTTCCTGCACTTTTTCAGTCAGGTTGACTAAAGGCTTATACATTTTATTTGTCTTTTCAGAAAACTAGTTTTTAATTTTTATCAATTATGGTTTTTTTGGTTTCCATTTCCTGCTATTTCTCCTCTAACTTTAACATTTTTCTCCTTTGTGCTGACTTTGGGTTTGTTTCTTTGTTGGCTTTCTGATTTTTAAAAATCATCAGTTTAATTACCATTAGTTTAATTAATTCTCTTTTTCTATTTTTTAAATGTATATTTATAGGGATATTTTTTTTTCTTTGAGGATTGCTTTAGTTGCATCCCAGAAATTTTGGTATGTTTTCACAACATTATTTCTTTTCACTTAATTATTATTTTTTATTTATGATATGTTCTTTGACCTATTTATTATCTCTTTCCATACATATATACGTGTGTATATATATATATATATATATATATATTTCTTTTATAGACTCTGTAAATCTTTTTGATATAATAGTTTATTAAGATCTATATTTTTCTCTTCATTTATCTTTTCTTTTAAGTTTGTCCAAGTCTGAATGAGGGCCATTAACATTTCCTACTATTATTGTGTTACTATATATGTTTTTTTTTCCAATTTGGTTAATTTTTTAAGGGAGCATATAAATTTAACATTGATATTGGTTAGTTATGGTTCATTTAAGCATAATATAATTTCCTTTTTTTCTTTCTGTTTATATTATGAATTTTTGTTTTTGCTTCATCTTATAGCAGGATTGCAACTCCTGCTTTTTTGGATTCACTTAATGCTTAGTAAATTTTGTCCATACTCTAATTTTTATGCTATAGAATAAAAACAATAATAATCATAGATAGAGCATTTATATAGCACTTTAAGGTTTGCAAAGCACTTTATAGATATCTCCATTTATCTTCAAAACAACTGTAGGAGGTAGACGCTATTATTGTTTCCATTTTCAGATAAGAAACTGAGCCAAAGAGAGATTATTTGAATTGCTTGGTCACACAACTATTAAGCACTTGAATCAGGATTTGAATTTAGGTCTTCCTGACTCCATCTCTATCCACTGTGTTACCTAGCAAATTACATATGACCCCACTATTATGTAAGTATTTTCTCCCTCCAAGATTTTTCCAGTAGATTAGCTAGGAGGTGCAATGGATGGAGCACCAGGCCTGAAGTTAGGAAGACTTATCTTTGTGAGTTCAAATCTGTCCTCAGACATTTACTAGCTATGTGACCCTGGACAGCTGTCTTAACCCTGTTTGCCTCAGTTTCCTTGTCTGCAAAATGAGCTGGAGAAGGACATGGCAAACCACTTCAGGATCTTTGCCAAGAAAATCCCAACAAAGAGTTCGACACAAGTGAACAACAACAACTTTCCCCCCTACCAAGTTTCTCTTAATATTCTTTGGTACAACCCTGTTCCCACAGGATCTCTTCTCTCCCCTTTATTAATCCCATTTATTAATCTTTTTCTTAGTTTTGGAGTTTTGAATGATTTTTTTCCCCCTTCTTCTCCCTTCCCTCCCTCACTTGCTTCCGTCTTCTTGTTATTTAATTCTCTTTTTCCCTCTTCTTTTTCCTCCTCTTAGTAAGTTCAAAAACCTTTATCCTCTCCATATTTTTATTTTTTTTATTATGCATTGTTTAATAAGAAGAATTTCTTTACCTTGTTATCTTCATTGTTTTCTTCCCTGGCTGTACTGAATTTATAGTCTTGGTTTATGTGCTTATTTTTAACTATTTTAACTTCTTTCTGTTTGTGTATTTAAAACTTTTGAGGTATCAAACTCTACCTTGTAGTCATTTGCTATTTTACTCCCTTTGTAGAGCTTGACACATTGTCCCTTTTTTCTGTTGTGCCTCACTCTTAGCAGTGCCAATTCATGAAGGCATTACCCCATGATAGAAATTATGCTCAGTCCCAAATCCAAATTCAGTTTTACTCCCTTTTCCCCCCTTTCCCCTCTACGATTAACTGTGTTATTTTTCAGTTGTTTCAGTCATGTGAACCTTTTGTGACCACATTTGGGGTTTTCTTGGCAGAGATATTGGAGTTGTTTGCTATTTTCTTTTTCCAACTTACTTTATAGATGAGGCAAACAGGGTTAACCTACTTGCCCAGGGTCACTCAGCTAGTAAGTGTCTGAGGCTGATCTTGAACTCAGTCTTTCTGACTCCAGGACCAGTTCTCTATCTACTGCAACACCTAGCTGCCCTTCCCTATCATTATACATCTACTCATTTACTGTGCAGTCTCTTTTCCGAGTCCGTATCTTCTCTCCCTTCTATAGGCTATTTCTGATTTCTCTTCTCCAGAAGGCAGAAGACTTCCATAGAGGTACAGTACTATCTCAAGGAAATAATTTCTCTGTGTACCAGTATTCTTTAAATTGGTCTGTGTAAGCTTTTCATATCCCATTAAAAACACATACCCATTTCCCCAAAGGAGTACTCTTACTTGAAACTCTCTCCTGCACCTATTCGGTTGAGATCTCCTCCAGGATTCCTTCTTTTTCACTATCTCATTTCTGCTACCTCTCGTATTATGTTGTAGCCCCTCTTCTTGCTGAGAACTACAAGGAGTCATTGGGCAGCTAGGTGGTGCAGTGGATAGACCACCAGTGCAGGAGTCAGGAGGACCTGAGTTCAAATCTCACCTCAGACGCTTGACACTCATTAGCTGTATGACCTTGGGCAAGTCACTTAACCCTAATTGCCTCATCCTGGGTCATCTCCAGTCATCCTGATGAATATCTGGTCACTGGATTCAGATGGCTCTGAAAGAGAAGTGAGGCTGGTGACCTGCTCAGCCCTCCCTCTCTCCAAACAAAGTCAAGTGCAAGTCATGTCATTATTTCTCTGATGACATGGTCTTCTTCGGCAACAAAGGACGAACACACACAAGGAGTTATCTTCTGTATATTATTCAAATATGGACTAGATTAAGTATATCACACATTCACTTCTATCATTTTCTTCCTCTCTCCCAGTTATGCACACTCTCATTTTGCAACTTGGCCCTACAAAAATATTTATTTACGTGTAGAATAGTTGTGGGATTTAGACCATGGTGTTTCAGATCTGCTCTTTCACTGCCCCTTTTTTCCTTTAATTTCATGTTCATCTTTATGAAACCTTGTGTTCTTTTTTTAAAATCTCTTGATAGTCTGTTATTTTGTTTTTTTAATTTAATGCAATAGGTGTCTTTCTCTTTGTTTTTTTTTAAGTAGTCTCTCAAGATGAAATTATTTGTTTCATTACTTATTCTTTCCATTGTGATTGTACTTCTTTATCTGTCTTGTATTCAGTTATCCAGAATGTTTGCAAATTGAATAATCTATTCTCATCTGTGGATTGTGGGTGGTGTGTTGTTTTTTTTTTGAGTGCTTCAAATGTCTCTCTTTAAGTAAAGATACATTTCCTTTTTTTCATTTGTGATTAAGCTCACATTTGTAGTGATTTGGGGATTACATTGAGCTCCTTTTTCTGTTCCCTTGTGTAGTTTCTAGCGGGTATAGTATAGTTTTGTGTCGTTCTGGTTTTTAATATGTCTATATTATTTCTTGTTGTTACGATAATTTGTTGTGTTATTAGAATTTTAAAATTTAACCGCTATACGTCTTGGAATTTGCAGAATGGTTTTTCCCAAGAAGGCAATATTGGTGCTTTTTTTCTTTTCTGTTCTGTATTCAGAAATTCTGGACAGTTTTTACTTCCTACCTACATAATAGAGTTCATGTTTTTGGATTTTTCATATTCTTCCTGAATCCTCAAGTTGTCTCTGTACATCCTCTTTTCAAGGTCAACAGCTTTTTTGTTTGTTCTTTTAACTTTATTGATTTCTTCAGAGTATCTGTCACGTCTGTATGTTTTTATTTCAAATCTGTTACTGTTTTTGGCTCTTTTGGAGATACTTGCCACTGTGGATTCAAATTTCTATTCTGATCATTTCTGCTGTGCGAGCCATAAATTCTGAGATTTGTTCCATTATAATTTTTTCTCTTAAGATTATTAGTTCTCTTTGGAACTATTGCAGCATATCCTACTGCCATTCCATGCTCTTTTAGAATCAAAGGGGTTTTTTGTTTCATTTGATATTGGATCAGTTTCCTTTGTCTTATAATATTGATTTACTTAGGTTTGTAATTTTTTGTGCATATTTTAGTACTTCTCTTCTAATTTTAGAATATACTATTGGTCTATTTATCTCTGTTCTAGGTTTTTAATTGATTTTTTTTCTCTCTTGGATTCTTTGATGCATTTAGCCTTTTTCCCTTATATTTTCTTGTTGCTCACATTCTGACTTCTTTCCTTTTGATGGTAGGCTTACCTCTGGGGTTGGACCCCAACACTTCTTGAGGCTCATATACGAATTTATTTTTCATTAACCTCAGTCTCTGTCCCAGGTAGTTTCTGGGGAGATAAGATTGGCCTCAACTGGATTATAATACCCTTTCTTTCAGGTTCAGTGTAGCAAAACATGCTACCCTCTGTCCCCATTCTCTCTGCTTTTTAAATTCCCTGGCTGGGTTTTTTCTTGGGTTTGGGGCAGAGAAGAGTATTCTGGGCAGAACCTTTGGAGTCACTGGAATGCTCTAATTTACCATCTAGTTTGCTTGACCTCAGGCACTGGCTTTTTTGGCAGGCCCCTTTCCTATTACTCTTAAGCTTCTGGCTGATTTTTTGTTCAGATCTGAAAGGAGCGTAAAGTCAATGACTATAGTTTCTCATTGGATTTATGTATCATTTTTTTTTGCTCTCAAATGATTTTTTATGTTTTCACTGGAGTAAGTATGAGGAAGCCATCTACCTGCCTTTATTCAGTTCTTACCTGGAAATCCCACAGTACCATTTTTGAAGAATATTTAAAAATATGAAATCTACATGCTGAAACATCATACCTATAAATCATAATTTAAATTTCAGAGAAAGAAAATGTGACTATGTTAAGTGTATTATTATTCTCACTTAATAGCAAAATTGTCCTTAACTTTTCAACGCCCCTATATAGTTTATATGTTACAAGACCTAGATATTCTTGAAGATTGGACAACGATTAGAAAGGTAAGAGTTTTCTTAATGCATCCTGGTATGAATATTGCAATATTTCTTTGCTTTTGTAATATTACTTCCAGACATATAAGAGTAACTAAGAACTGTGACCTGGAAGGGCATTGTAGGACATATATATATATATATATATATATATATATATATATATATATATATATATATATATATATATATATATATATATATATATATATATCATACCATAAGAGGTTAATGTATCATTTACTTTCTTAGCTGTAAATGCACCTTTCATACTATTAGGGACAGCCATCATGACCGAGAGATCAAGCCTAACACAAATGAAGCTAAATATACAATCTGGAGTTATGGAGTTTTTATATTAAAAATTATTGACTCCTTCCACTTCTACTTAGAAATTACTCATTGATTTTGGGTTTTCTTTTACCTTGCAAAGAAAAGTATATATTACAAAAATCATGCATCTTTTTATAAAAATCTGTTATTAGAAACTGAAAGACCATTTGAATAGCTTGATAGAATATTTCATTACACTTTGTTATTTAACTTTTCATTGTTGCTGAGTATTCAGTACCATAAATAGATACACTTAGTAAGTGAAAGGAAAAACATCCTGTATCAATATAACTCTGAATCGGCTTCATTCAGTTTTGTAGAAATGACTTTAAAATCATTTTCAGATAACTAAATTTCTTTCTCCTCTCCTTAAGGCAATGGCAACACTCGGTCCACATAGAGTAAAACCAGAACGTAAGTCACTCCAGTTCTTTTCTATGTTACTACAAAGTCTCCTCCGAAAGACTTGATAGAATCATTAGTACACTAAGGAATTGTCCTGTCATTGGTCCTAGTTCATTTGGTGGAATCATACCAATGATATTTATATCTTTCCTCAGTATATTCTGTATGGGTATAAAATGTCAAGATTCTAGATATGATGTAAGGGAGACACAGTCTTGGTTGTATTGTCATCATTAATCATTGAAGCAATCAAGAAGAGTCTTCCAGAGAATTAAGCAGCTTCTCCCCTACTTAATGCTCAAAGAGATAGCATGAGGACAGAACTCTATAATTCCCTGACAGGCTGTATCAGTCTGAGGGGAACAACACTTATGTTACAGATAACATGGAGAATCCAATAACTTAGCAGTATTTGTGGAGATATAGCCAGAAATTCTTCTTAAAGTTAACTTATTCAGTAATTGAATGGATGAATCTTTGAGCTCATCCATATGAATATTCCCTCTACTGATAGAGATTTTCATCCACCCACACCCTCCTGCCATATGTAATCCTTGTACATATTCTTCCCTGGATTATCCAGGGAGGATTTCATCTTCATCCTTTTACATTTTGTGTACCTATATGTATATATGTTGTCCATCCATTATCCTTCTTGCTACAAATGTTGGTACTGTTACTTTTCCAGTCATACATTTATGAAGAGGTATTTCTTATACCTCTTGTTACAATCATATATAGATAGATTTGATTTGATAGATTGAAGGCATTTTAGAAATCATATCTGCCCTTCTCATTATTACAGATGAGGAAACTGAGGCTTAGAGAATTTAAGTGACTTTCTCAGAAGCACAGAAGTAGTCATTGCCACTATTTGAACCTAGGTCTGTCTGCTGACTTAAAATCTATTATTATTTCAGCTGTACAATACTATTGGAGTATAGGTCATCCCTGCAAATGGATTGTAGCCTTCTCACATCCATCACACATATCTTCATTACTTGTTATATTACCTGTAACTTTGATTCTTTTGAGATTATATTGTTCCAAATGTGAACCCAGATAGCATCACAGGGAGATAGGTTTATGTTAAAAAGATGAGTTTGGGCTAGAAAGCAACTTAGGATCCTTGTAAACACTACACAGTTTCCCAAATGCAATATAGTTCTCTGTTTTCTTCCCCTTCATTTGACTGTTCAGTTTCATCTGAGAAAATAACAAAATTAAACAAAATTTATTAATAGTAACTATAAAATAAAATTTGGAAAGCTTGTACTTCGTTAAAGAAGACATAATGGAAAAGGAAAAGATAATTATCTTATATAATATAGTACCCTCTCCACCAAAATCTTATTCTAATGCATCACTGTGATTTAGAGATGACCCTGTTTTCTCTGTTGCTGTGCCAGCACAGCACAAATTCTGGTGATTTCTTTAGAGCTAGAAAGAACCAACAATAGACTTAGATCTTATATTCAAGAACCAACTTAATTAAGTTCAGAGATTCTTAACATCAGAAAGTTAACCATGAGGTTGTGAATTTTTTGACTACCACTCATGAAGACTGTCAGTATCAGAGTGAAAAAGAGGTTTTTATCTATATCCATAGACTCATCATTCATACTACTAAGACTACTAAGACTAAGTGTTTGAAATAAAGATAGTGCTGCATATATATACCATTATTTAACTTAGGCTCTTTTTGGAACCTAGCACTACATACAGTTTGATACGATCTTAGAGTTAGGCCAGGTTGGCAAATATTTATTCATTCACATGCCCAGAATGTGTAAGCCACAGTGTAGAGTTTTTTGGGATTGTCTGTGCCACAACATGCCCTTGATAATCCAGTAGGATTATCAAGGAGCCTCTATAAAGTTTATTGCCAGACCATGTTCTGGATTTTGAAAATGAAAACTCTCATCATAGCATCCTGCTTTTCTGAATCAGAGCCTGCTGTTTTAAATGCCACTCCTTGAAGTTTCGGAAGCATTTGTTATGTGTTAAAATGGTGATAATGATAGGTATTATAACATATATTTGTTTTTACAGTTTGAAGGAAAAGGAATGTGGTTTCCAGTGATGACAACCACAGTTTTTGAATCTTGTTTTTTAATTTGCACTTATAATTAGACAAAGCCTTTTTAGTTTCTTTTATTCCTGATGTGTGTTTATTTTTTTTTTAAATCGTTCATTGTTAAAACTAAATTAATTGGTACTAGAAAGCATCAAAAATTTTTTTTCCTAAGTACCCATACTGTAAAGAATTGTAGAAATAGCTATAGAAAATATGAATGAATATTCTAACATGTTGTGTTTATACAAGGATGAACAAATTAGTGCATATAGCATTTGAAACTAAACCTTAATATTCTGACACTTTTATTATTCTGACAATATTTTATTAATATAACAGTTTTTCAACTGATCCCTTTAGCACCTGTGAAATTGGAAAAACATCTGCACAGTGCTAAGTCTGAAGAGGGAAGATTATATTATGATGGTGAATGGTATATACGTGGACAAACAATATGTATTGATAAGAAAGATGAGTGCCCTACAAGGTAAATAACAGGTTTTTTAAAAATCTCTCATTTTTCCATCGCACCTTAAATTTCAAGAATCCTGTAATCCATCCAGGGGTGGGGGACCTGTGACCTTGAGAACACATGTGGCCCTCTAGGTCCTCAAATGTGGCCCTTTGACTGAACCCAAACTTCACAGAACAAAGCCGTTTAATAAATGGATTTGTTCTGTAAAACTTGAACTCAGTCCAAAGGCCACACCCAAGGACCTCAAAGGCCACAGGTTCCCCACCCCCTGCTCTAGACATTCACAGTATTATAATTTGTCATTTCTAATAACATATTTGAGCTCTCCTACATGTGTGTGTATATATATGTATATATAAAAACATATATACATATATATGTTTACATATGTATTAACTACATTTTCATATTCTTTATAAAGCTTAGATCTAGCTCCTTCTATATGTAATATATAAAATTTGTTCAGGAGTTAAAAAAATAAGTTAACATTAATGCATATGTCAATATTATGTTGACATATATAATTAAACATCAATAGACATAAGGCAGTGCTGTCATTGCATGGACTGATAAGTCATCCTATTGATTAATTTTTGGAAGAGGTTCTGATTTAGTGTAATGTTACCTAAACTGACCCATCACAGATTTTCTGCTGACTTACCATCTGTATTCTGTTGGCAGTTCTGTACTTCTGTTTTAGGAAATTCTGGGACAATTATAGTCAATAACTAATAAAGTAATAAAAATTAGTATAACTAATAACATTTTAAAATCTTGTTACCTAGTTCTTAGCATCACCATGAAAAGGAAAAAGTCACGTATTCAAATAAATTCATTTTTCTATTCCTGTGAAGAAATTGGAAAGTTAGCAAGGGATAGTGTATAGTGCTGGACTTGGAGTCAAGAAGACCTGAGTTCAAATTCCACTTCTGACATCTTCTTAGAAATGGGCAAATCCCTTTACATCTCTGAGCCTCCAGTAACTTTCCTAAAACCTGAAGTTCTAGTTCTAGAAGTTGTGATCTGCTTGTTGGTAAAGGGAGAAATCATGGATCCTTGACGCTTAAAAGTGTCATTAGTTACTATCAAAATACTTGAGGAAGTCTATGATAAGGTCTGTCGTATGGTATGAGTACCATGGTAAAGTTTCACTTTCCTGCCTATAAAATGTGATCCAGGTCTGAATTGACATTGGAAATTTAGGCTAATGTGAGGAATACCATCCATATACAGTGACCTTATGAGTAGAATGGATAATTCCTTTTTGGTAACACCCAATTCCTTTCTATTTTTTATTACATTCCTTATGGAAGTGAAAGATACCTGATGCAAAGTAAATGTAATTTAACAATAATTATTATAATATATTCTGATATATGATTATTATAATATATTATGATATGTAATATAATTACAATGTGCTACAATATAATTATATGTAATGTGTAGTTATATTGTAATAATTATTAATCTGTTTTTGAATATGCTTTGATCTGATTTGGTAGTTAAGATGTCTGGTTATTAACTATTCTACTCCTGTTAATTTCATTTTTGAGACATAGTCAAAACCTTAGGCAATTTCTGTTGCAAATACTCTAATGGCTTGGTTACTTACAAGGTTAACTCTTTCTTTTTCTTTTTTCTTTTAGTGCCATAATTACAACAATTAACCATGATGAAGTTTGGTTTAAGAGGTCTGACGGAAGCAAATCTAAACTTTATATTTCTCAGCTACAGAAAGGAAAATATTCAATAAAACATTCATAATCACTATTAATTGTTAACTAAACCTACCTGTATTAGTGTTACCAAGTGTGGTGTGCCATGGGAGTAAAAATATATTTAATAATTTTTACATTCTCATAACATTATGAGAGTATTCATATTTGTAGGTAGTATTATATGTACACTTCATATTGATATTTTTTTTCTTTTTTTAATGGTGAGAAAAATGTAATCATGATGACCAAGATATTTTACTTCCAAGTTGGGTCCAATACCTACTTTATGAAGATGGCCTTCCAAAATATGACAGATGTTTTATGACTAAACCTTTTTGTATGGTTAAAAATTATGCAAATTTGGCTTTTCTTCAGTATACTGTGTGGAGTTGTAAAACTACTACATTTTTTCCTGCAATTTATTTAGTTTTTCATGCCCATGTAACTCATTGTGTATTTGTAAATAAGCCTGATAAAACATGTAGATGGTTTGTAATAGGATATATATTGTTAAATCAGAATCAAAATTATAAATACATAAGCGTGTGCACACACTTGTTTGGGGAGGGAGGAGTCCTAATAGCTAATCTTGCATCAATGGCCTTACTTTAGTATTTATTTTCCTTAAATTAAGCTATTGGGTTAAAATTGCTAAAAGGAGGACTTACCTAGACTACCAGCACTCTTTCCCCTTAATAGGGTAGCAGTGACATTTTTTCCCAGATGACACTTGATGTTAATTAGCAAAATTAGTGTCAAGGAATAAAAACATTACTTCTACCTGTACTATTTATGACCTGGGGAGGTCATAAATGCCTGGTATTTATGCTGCAGTATGTAAGTGATAATCAATAACTGACAGTATTGTGGCATATGCTGTACTTGTCTGGTCTATTGCCTTTTTTGAAAGAGATTCTCAGTAAACTTTTTCAGAGGTAAAAATATGCCTTTATGCTAATTTTATGTTTAGTACAAAACAAAAGACAATGAATTTTTTTAGGTCCATGTTCTCAAAAGAATTTTTTTTCCTTTAGGTTTAAGTTCATTTTATGTGATTTAGAAAGTGTTGGTTTTCTTCCCTTCGGTCATATTCAGATTTAACTTTCAAAGCCCCAGGAACAATGAACAGAGTCAGAACCCTAAATATGACAGCACACTTTTTGTGGCTGTAGTATAAATGATGTGACCAAAATTAGTATTCTTGTTGTTTCTGTGCACTTTACTTTCTATTATAATGAGACTTGAGGGGATGGAGGAAAACCTAGTTATTGAAATTTATGGCAAGAATATAATCTGCATAGTTCAAATCGTATTCTTTACCTCTCAGAATGTCTTTCTGTGCAGATTACTACTTAAGAGTTGCCAAATTTTAAAATATTTGACCTCTGAAGTTCATTATTAACAAAATTGTCACTCTGTATGTATCTCATAAATGTTAGCCAAATGTACATAATGTTATAAACTAATGGTCAGTCTTTGACAGTACTTACGTACACAGTTGTTTGATAAACATTTTTGTAATAAGATATTTGTATTTTTTAATTTAGTATATAATAAAAATGATCTGTGCTAGAGTACCATTTTTCAGTATGCCTTTCCATGTATTTTGTTGTAATAGCTGATGTGTGTTTGCAGTACCTGTTGCACATAAATTTAGTATCAGTGCCCTTTGAAATAATGCTCCTGATATATTCAGTTGAAAAATAGATTCGTATAGAAATTCTATATCAAGAATTCATATTTATAAAGATCTTTAATTAAAATATAGGAGGAAATATTTTCATCAATTAACATATCCCCAGGAACTTTAAAGGTGACTTGATAAGAGTAATAGCTTACATTTGTATAGTTCTTAACAGTTTATTAAGTACTTATCACAATATCAAGTGCAATGACCTTTTAAAATAAGTTAGAGCTGTCATTCCTATTAACAAATGGGGCTCTGAGATTTGCAGTGATTTGCCCAAGTTTCCACAGCTACTTAAGTGCCAGAGCTGTACAGCACTTAAACTCAAAACATCATGCCTGACAGAACTGTGTTGCCCTAGTGTGAAAATTAGGTTCAGAAAAACATACATGCATTCATCTGAGGTGAAAAATGTCTAGATATATTTTGCTATTGGCAACTTTCCTTTTGCCTGCAGATCACATGATATAACCAAAAAACTACCGCTAATATGTTGTATGATGTTATACCAGCTTTGGTCTTGAAGGAACTGTTCATCTTATACTCTACTGCCTTAAGTCTTATTTTATGTTTGTTCTTCCTTATCCCCATTGATCAGGTGCTTATCAATAGCATTATAAATGACCTACTACATACACGAAACTCAAAAAGACAATGCATCTCCTTTCTCTTATATTCTTTTAGTAAGAGTAGTGATATAATTCACCTCGCAGGAAACAGTTCTGACATTTTACTTTCAATCTAATCTCCATCTGCAGAAACTTTTTTTCATGAGTGTGGATAAAATAGTAACCAGAAAAGTCACCATGGATATACACACATCCAATTCAGTTATAGATTAAATAAATCCAGTCCAGTACAAAAGTTGCCAAAGATTTATAAAAAAGACTTGAAGGAAACTTTGAGATCTAATTCAACCTTTGGCTCAGTAGAAAGAGCACTTACTCTAAAGTCAGAGGACCTAGAATCAAATCCTACTTCAGATGCTTTCTACCCATGTGATCTTGGGGAAGTTATTTAGCCTCCCTTTGTCTCAGTTTCCACATCCACAAAATAACAGGATTGTGTAAGATAGTCCTTTGGACAAGTCCCTTCATCCCTCTGGATTTTGGTTTTTTTGCCAAAAAAGTGAAGGTTTTACAATAGTTTTATCATATTGGGGGTGGGGAAGCTGAGGATGTCATTTATCTGGGTCAGATGAATTGAAATCATCAAAAGCAGCTTGGGGTTGTTACTATCCCTTTGTTTATCTTGGGTCTCAACTCCCGGTTATTCCCTTCAGTTCTAAATTCCATAATCCTGTTCTTTCCTTCACAAATGAGGCCCAAAGAGGGCATATCCAGAACAATATAACTCATAAATGAGCCAAGACCAGAATTTAAGTCTCTTGACTTTTTTGTCCAATGTTTTATCCTTTAATTACAGAATTTAATGAGGCCCAAAGAAGACAGAGTGTGGTGAGATCATGATTTCCCTGTTCCTGGAAGCTAGGCCCCTCATTACTGCAGCCCAAGATCACTTAAGCCACCATTTTAGCTGTTTTCTCACTCTCTTTGCTCACTGATATGGAGCTTGTACTCTATTAAAAGCCCAGATCTTTTTCATAACAATTGCTGTACATCTTTGCATTCTTTATACTCAGGAAGTACTTTACATTTATCCTTACTGAATTTAATCTCATTAGGTTTAGCCCTTGTCAATATTCTTTTGGAGCCTGGGTCAGCTATCCTCAGCCTTGTCATCTATAAATCTATATGTTGATGAGTGTATCATCTATGCCTTTGTCCAAATCACTAAAAAATGTTACCTGATAGAGGACCAAGCAGAGATCCTTGAGTTATTCTGCTGGACAGCAGCTTCTTTGAACTGTTAACAACTACTCTTATGTGGCTATCCAGGTAGTTCTGAACTCAGCTAATTATATTATCATCTAATCTATATCTCTACATATTCTCCACAAGAATAGTGTCAAAAATATTGCCCAAATCCTAGTAACCTATATCCACAGCATTCTCTTCATCTACCAGTTTACAAATCTTATCAGAAAAGGAAATGGGGGTCAATCAACAAAGCTTGACCTGTTCTTGATGAAACCATGTTGGCTCATTGCTCCCCTTTCTAGATATTTGCTATCCATTTCTTGAATTATCCATTCTAAAATTTGCTTATGAATTAAAGTGAAGCTCACAGGCCTTTCTTGAAAATTGGGACAAAATTTGTGACAAATTTTGCCTCCAAACCTGTGGTTATTGATGCTGTTTGAGATTGCTGGGAACCCTGAAATGTCAGGGTACAGGGCAGCATCCACCTGGCATGAATTCACACACGCAAACCATTTTCTGGTCAAGTGACAAGGTTTATTGTAATGCCAATAAAAGCAGGCAAGATTCTTAAGGAATCTGCAACTTAAAGGGAGATTGATGCTTATATACAAAAAGGACCACGAAAGGATCTGGATGAGATTAAGGAATGGTAAGTAGTCTGCAGTGGACCAAGAGTGATAGTGAAAGGGAAGTCAAGTAATCTAATTAGGTCATCTAGGTGGACTGGGGTGGACCAGTTGCCTTGGGCTGAGGGGCCAGTGATCTGGGCTGCTGAAATGTATGGGAAAATTCAGGGACTGAGTTTTTTCAAAGAGGTCTTTTCCTTTTAGGGGTCTATATCTCATCACCTCATCAGTACCACTCCTGTTTTCAGTAACTTTGCAAATGTCACAGACCTTGGCTTATGAGTTATATCTGACAGTTGTGGAGGGAGAAAAGGGGCAGGGAACCTGAGGATGTCATTCATTTGAGTCAGGTGACTTAAATTAATCAAAAGCATCTTGGGGTTCTATGTCTTTATTTCTCTTGGGTTTCAACTCCGTTGTCTGTTTCCCTTTTCTTTGCTATTTCCTGAATAAAGCTCATCTTTCTTTGCAATTAAAACAAATTAAGAATGAAATAGTTGTTGTCCACATCTGGCAAAGGTTCTATCCTCTTTCTTTGATCCTTTTTTCTCTCACTATAAATTGAAAATTAAGTCTTTTTTGTTTGCAACTTACCTTCTCTCCCCAACCCTAGCTCATTTTGTACTTTAGCATTCCTGACATTTTTTTAGGACCCTGTCATCCTTTTACCTGGTCTTGCTCTCCTGTACATTTTTTAAAAAAAATTTAAATTAGTTGGTGAATTCCCTGTGCATTTACATTGGTCTTTTTAGACAAAATTCCATTTTTCCTCATTGGAATTGTTTTCTCTGGTTTGCCTTCAGAATTTCATTCTTCAGTGTCTTCTACCCCTCTTAGGCTGACTACCTCGAGACATGTTACTGCATTGGATCCTACCAATCTTTCCTCTCCATTCTCTGAAATCTACTTACCTCAAAGTTCTCATCATTTCCATTGCAGAATGAAGTTATTACTAAGGCAAACCAAGGCATGATTAGCTGCTCAGTTTTTGGCAGAAAGAGAGCTCTAGCAGATATCTAGACAATTCAAGTCCCAAAGCACTACTGTATAACGTTTCTGCCCTCAGATTGTGATATTTCCCAAACTCCTTATTTATTACCTCTTTCTGTTCAGATGAGCTTCAGTGTATTTTAGTTAATCACCAAATAAATAAATGAAAGAAAGCATTTTAAGCACTTACTCTGTGTCAGACACTACGCTAAATATTGAGTGTCACAAGGAAAAATAACAGTAGTCCCTGATCTCCAGAAGCTCACATTCAAAATGGTGAAAACATCCAAATGACTACGATAATGCAAGACATATAGAGCAGATACAACATAATCCCAAAAGGGGAGTCACTAGACACTAGGGAGACCAGAAAAGTCTATGGAAGGTGAGATTTGAAAGAAGCCAGAGAGACGGAGGGGAAGAGTAAGAGCATTCCAGAGAATGGAATGAGAAGAGAATGGAATGGAAGAGAAAGCCAGTGAAAAGGCATGGAAACAGGAGAGGGAATTGAATATAGTATAAGAGGGGCAGCAGGAATAGTGTAAGAAACCTAGAAAGATAGGAAGGGGCCAACTTGGAAGTTTTAAATACTCTTAAAAAATAGAGGACTTCATATTTGATCCAAAAGGTAATGGGGAACCAATGGAGTTTATGAAGTAGGGGAGGGACAGGGATAGACACATTTTAGGAAAATCATTTTGGCTTATAATTGGAGTATGAATTAATATTTGGAGAGATGAGAAAAGGAGATTGATGAGAAGACTTGCTATAGTCCAAGAGAAAGGTGATCTCTATTGCTGGATGGATGAATAGAGAGAAAAGGATATATAGGAGAGATGTTGTGAAGGTAGAAATGACAGAATCTGGCTTATCAATTTTGTATTTTCCTCTTTACACCTTTCCCCAAATGCCCTTGCCATTTTTATCTTCTATGGTTCCTGGATACATTCTTAACATATAGTGCTAGCGCAATTCTCACCTCATTTTTACCTGTTTCTTTTGAATAAGATATAGAGCCATAGTTCAGTTGTATTTCATCTTACCAGGTTTCAGTGACACCTATGAAGTCAGATTTACTTTCTTATTTAAGAAATCTTATGTCACTTTGTTGTTGCCTGAACTGCATGCATTTGTATATAGACATTTCAGGCCATGCATTTTGCTACTGACTCCTTTTTTGAATTTTACTGTGAATTTCTGGATGTCTCAGATGCAGTTCTTTCTGGCAACTTTCTATAGTATCTTATTTAGAAGTCATATAAAGGCAGTCTTCTCATTATCCTCTCATTCTTAGTTTACAGTGCTTTTGATTAGTTTTGTAAGACACCTGTCAAACATGTTCTTTCTAGATTAAAATGAGTAGATTTTAAAGGGAAAGAGAATGAAAACACACAAGAGAAGTATAAATGAAAAATATTTTTATAGGGACTAAATCTTTTTTCAGTTCTTGAGGATGCAAATTAAAATTTTTAATTGTTACTTGCATTTAACTATTAGTTAGTCTTAGAAGAAAAATTAAGCTAAAATAAAAAGAACCTGAACAGGAATGTCAAAAAGTAATTATGTTATCTGTGGGAAAAAACAAATAGACGAGTTTGTCTAGAATATACTATGTGGAGGAGAGTAATGTATAATAAGTTAGGAAAAGTAGGCTGGCACTAGATTGAATAGAATTTTAAATGCCAAAGTGATTTTCTTAAAGCACAAGTCTGACTATGTCACCTCTCACCAACTCAATAAACTCCAATGGCTCCATATTACTAGGATCAGTCAGTGAATAAACATTTATTAAGCATCCACTATATGCCAGGCACCAAACTAAGCATTGGGGATACAAAGAAAGACAAAAGAGAGTTCTAGCAGTTTAGGAGATCACAATCTAGTGGGAAAGAGAAGGGAAGGAGAAAATATATAGTGCCTTTTATGTGCCAGGTACTGTGCTGAGCACTTCTACCAATATTTCATTCTATCACAACCCCCCTGGGATAAAGCTGCTATTATTCTCGTTTTGCAGTTGAAGAAATTGAGGCAAAAAGAAGTTCGGTGACTTGCCCAAAGTCACAGAGCTATTAAACATCTGAGGCCCGGTTTGAACTCGGGTCTTCCTGACTCCAGGCCCAGTGCTCTATTCACTGAACTGATAGAGTTTAAAAATTGCCTGCCCCCAACAGCTGAGGGAGGAGAGGGATAAAATGCATACAACTATATACAAATAAGCTATATACAGTTATATAAGAAGGAAGTAATCAAGGGAAAGCAGTAGAATTAAGAGGGATTGGGAAAGCCTTCCTGTAGAAGGTGAAATTTTAGCTGGGATTGGAAAAAACCCAGGAGGCAGAGATAAGGAGGGAGAACATTTTAGCCAAAGAAAATACTCAGACTCAAGAGGAGTGTTTTGTTCAAGGAACAGCTAGGAGGTTAGTGCCACTAGATTGAAGAGTAGGTAGGTGATGGTGAGAGATGTAAAATGTAAGAAGACTTGTAGTGGGGGAGGAGGAGGCTAGGTCAGGAAGGACTTTGAACACCAGAGGATTTTATATTTGATTCTAGAAGTGATAGGAAGCCACTAGAATTTATTGAGTAAGGGGGTACCATGGTGAGATCTACACTTTAGAAAAATCACTTTGGTGACTGAGTGGAGAATAGATTGGAACATGGAAAGACTTGAGACAAGCAGACAAACCAGCAGACTATTGTCATAGTCCAAGTATAAGGGGAGAAGCAGGTGAATTTGAGAGATACTACAGAGATGAAGTTGACAGGCCTTGACAATAGATTGGATATAGGAGGGTTATATGTTGAAGAGTTGAGGATAACATGTTGGTTGCAAGTCTAGGGGACTGGGAGAAGGATGATACCCTTGATAGTAATAGGAAAGTGTGGAAGGGAGAGAATTTTGGGGAAAAATAATGAGTTTCAAGCATATTGAGTATGAAATATCTATGGGACATCTATTTTGGGATATCTAGAAAGTATGTGGAGATGTAATACTGGAGGTGGATGGAGAAGTTAGGGATGGATGAGCAGATTTGATAATCAGCATAGAAATGATAATTGAATCCATGAGAGCTTATGGGGTCACCAAGAGAAATAATATAGAAGGAGAAGAAGGCAAAGGACAGAGAACCCTATGGGATAGCCAGGGTTAGTGAGCATGAAGATCCAGAAAACTAGGCTGAGGAATGGTCAGATAGGTTGGAGAAATAGGAGGTAGCAGTGTTCCAAAAACCTAGATGGAGTATCAAGGAGAAGAGAGTGATCAACAGGGCTAAAATGTCAAGAGGTCAAGAAGGATGAGGACAAGAAAACCATTGAGTTTGGCAATTTAGAGATCAGTGGCAATTTTAGAGTGAGAAGTTTTGGTTAAATGATGAGCTTGGACTTCTGAGTCACATGAGCAACAAAGATGGAAGACTAGACATTTTTTTTCCCTTCTCACCACCTCTCAGACTTCTCCAAAGCAGAAATTATATGCCAAAGATAAAGCAGTTTCTGCTGTCTCCATGGTCTAGGACACCAGAAACCCAAAAGAGAGTAGAATCCCCATGGACTAACACCTAAGTTAAATTCACTCAGCACCCCTTTCTTTACCACTTAGCTTCCATGCTCCCAGCACAAGGCTACCCTAGCCACCTTGACCCATAGGATTGCAACAAAATGCAACACTAAACCTTGATTCCACCCTTCCTTTTTTTCCCTGTGTTTAGAGATCCAAACTCCAAACTCTAGAAATGTGTTGAGGTTACATAGACAATGCCAAAGCAGTGTTCTTTACTTCAAAGATCTCTGCAGGTGAGTGGAGGAAGAGAAGGAATGGGGCAGAACACCTGACTAGATTTGAAATAAAACTCAACTTCATACCCTAATCTTTCTGTTCTCCCTCTCTCCACTCCCATTTTCTGCCAGAGTCTCAGAGATCTTGGATTTCTCCAAAGACAGAACTCTGCCCAGGAGGAATAGAAGAAATGGTCAGGATACCATGTGTCTGTGGGGTACTTCACTAAGTCTTAGGGAAAGAGCTTAACATCCAGCTGGGCCCAATTTTGTCTGCTCAAAAGTTATCTGGGGCAAATATCTAGGCTATTGGACCATGAATTACCCAATATGAGAGAAGGCTGAGATGCTTTGGGATTTATCCCTCAGGAAGACCACCATCAAAGAGGAGGGAGTCAGAAAATGAGCAATATTGATGAGTGGTTTAATAGAGAAATAAGAATTGTGAGAGTGGAATTGGACTGCACAGCAAAAATAATTGACAGAATAGAAAAACTGAAATCTGCAATGACAAGTTTCACCAAAGAAACAAAAGAGAGAACAACTGATTGGGATTGCAAATATACTAAAGTAAAGCACAATTTGGAAGAAGAAAAGCAAAAAACAGAAACATTAAAAAGAAAACATACTCTCTATTCAAGAAAAGCATATTGTGTTAGAAGATAAAGTTAGAGATGATATAAGTATTATAGGTCTACCAGGAGACACATGACAAGTCAAAAAATCTGAACACTCTAATGCAAGAAATAATATAAGAAATCTGCCCAGAATTTCTGAACACAGAAAAACAAAGTGCCGGTTGAGAGAATTCATAGATCACCTCCAGAAGAAATAAGAGCAAAGCTGAAAACTTCTAGACAAATAGTGGTTAAATTTAGCAATTCAATTCAGAAGCAACAAATTCTGCAAATAATTCTTCAAATACAAAGGAAAATAAATTTGAATAACACAAGAGTGTCCCATATCTACCAGAAAATAGTAGGGAATGGAATAATGCATCCCAAAGAGGAATAGTAACCCCTGCAAGTCTGAGTTTAATCATAAATAAAAAAAAAGATGGATGTTGAATAATAAAGAAGCACTTGAAACATTCTTAAAAAGAAAACCAGGGCTAAAGAGATTATTTGTTTCTTGAATATTCCAAAAATGTAGGAAGGGTGAACAAAAATATTAGTTAAGGACAGCAATAGAAAGAGAGTGACAGCAGAGACCAGTAATAGATTTCTTTCTAAATATGCAATATTGCCCAGGCAATATTCACAGCATGGAGGATGGCTATGAATATGCTGATGGAGTTCTGAATCGCAAAATATAAAGAATTCTCCATATAGAAGGCAGAGAAAAACATTTATTCAGATTCCAGAAAGCCAAATCCCCAAACCAGAAAGCCAAATTACTCATAGTAGCCAAGAAGTCAATAAACATTAGCACTGCTGGGGTCAAAGGTGAGCCTTGCTGTGCCTGCCAGCCTACATCCTCTCTTCTTCCCCCGAAACTACTCTCACTAACTTCCTCTCTGTTCTGCTCCACCCTTCCTGTTCTACCTGTTCAGCAAGCTCCTCCCACCACAGGTCACTTAGGCTTCCAGATGATTTAAACAGGTCTCATGGGCCTATTAATGAATGAGGAAGATCTTCCCATTTAAATTACCATCATATATGCATGAAAAGACAGAGGTGAAGGCAAGTCAGGTAGAGGTGAGTCTGGGTCATTATGGACAGAATCTTACGATACCCTGTATATAGATAAATCAGTGTTGGTTATACATTACACAATGAGAGATACGTGGAAGCAGGGAGGGGAGGAAGGAGATAGAGGGGAATGTGTGATATACCCTGGTCAAGCCAAGGGTTAGTAATGAGGAGAAGGTTACCCCTGTGGTCTCTCATGAAGAGAAGAACCTGCAGGGGAATGAGTGAAAAGATAGGGGAGGAACTGAAAAGGGGGAAAGAGGGAGAGGTTTGGTCTTTTGGTGGGGGAGGGGCTTTGTTTTGGTTGTAGATAGGATGCCAGCTAGGTGGAGTAGCGGATAGAGTACCAGCTCTGGAGGCAGGAAGACTTGGTTTCCTAAGTTTTAAATCTGGCCTCAGACACAGACCAGCTTACGTGACCCTGGGCCAGTTACTTAACCCCTTTTGCCCCAACTGGAAATGAGGTGGAGAAGGAGATTGAAAACCACTCCAGTATCTTTGCCAAGACCCCAAATGGGATCATGAAGAGTTGGGAATGACTGAAATAGCTGAACAACAAAGAGACAACTGAACAACAAAGGGATGTCACTAATGAATGCTCTGATGGGTTGAGCGATGTTTTGTGAAGGGAGGTAGGTATCTTGTGCTGTGTGTTATCTATCTGTAGGTATTCGGTACTTGAAGAGACCACTCCTCCTGTCTGGTGGGGGGGGGGGAGTTGGAGATTTTGAGGGAAACTAGCATCTGGAAAAATGAGAGGATATGGACCTAGGGAGGATATTTTTAGGTAAATATAGAAGGAAGGAGATGAGGCAGAGGGTATATACTACTAGTGGGCTACATAATCAGTGATGTAGCTGGGGGAGGGGTAGCATCTTCTCTGTCATTTGCAGGAATTGGCAGTGGGACAGTGAAAAGTGGCACAGTGAGAAATGAAGCACAATGGAAAAGGGAGGAGTACAAACTCTATAAGGATGTGACAGAAACTTCTTAGAGGAGAGAGCCCAGAATGAATGTCCTGAAAGTTTGAATTCTACAAGGAATGCAGAGGATAGAAAGGAAATATATAAGTTTAGAGACCATGAACCAGATGGTAAAGAGTAGATATAAAGGATGATTAGAGAATCAAACAAGGGAGAGAAATTCTCTCTAGAAAGGGACACCAAAAAATGAAAATTTAAAAACTAATGAATAGAACTAGTTGAAAGGGAGGAGAGGAAAGGGAAATCCATTTGACTAATTGAGCAGAAAAAGGGGAAGATTTAAATCACCAGATGAAAGTGGGGGAAAATGAACTAATAAGCAATAATACAAAAGGAAAGGTAATAAAATGAAGGGGGATATCAAGAGTTGCTTGGGGTCTGGGCCCAAGCCCCCTGGATCCCCCTGACCAACAGGCCTCTACATGCCTGTCAGTCTGAGCAATCAGTGAGCTTTGAAGGAAGGAGACCAGAGACAAGGTGATCCAAGCAACTCCCTTTATTCAGCTGAAGGTTAGAGTTTATAAAAGCTGTATCCACCAATCACATACATGCTGAGCTCATCCCCTTACTTCACCATCTCATGACTATTCCACATCCTTACACCCACAGTAAGTAAGGAAGCTTATCTTGTTCCTGCAGCTAGTTCCTGGGTTCCCAGGCTCACTTGTTACTTTACTGTAGGGGACATCAGTATCTGCGGGAACATCAGGTTCCAGGGTCACATAGAGCTTCTGCCAGGGTGTGTATCAGCACGGTTCCCACGGGAACAGGCTGTGCCTCTGACTTGCACCCCCCTGGGACCCTCTGGGCTCCCTACAAGGAGTGAGGAGAAGAGAGGCAGTGGGAAAAAAGTGCCATCTTGAAAAAGAAAAAGCTAAAATAGCTGCAGAGATAGTATCGTGTTTATATTGGAAGAAGCAGAAAAAATCATTTTGAAAAGACCTATTATAGATGACTTGTGTAATTCAGCCACAAAAAAATGAAAAGAGATATGGGATAATAGAGGTGATGGAAGAATCAAATGAGAGTTTTTTGGGGACACAGGAGATATGGCCAAGTTTATAGGCAGTAGTGAAGGAAACGGAGAAATTGAAGAGAAGTGAGAGTGGGGGTGATAGAGGAGGCAATTTCCTCTAGGGAACTGATTGAATGGGATCACTTTGCAGACAGAGGGGTTTGTCGTGGCAAGGTGAAAGACCACCTCTTCAAGTGAGATAGGAGTGAGGGAGGAAATAGCTGTAGAAGGTGTCTAAATTATGTGATGAGCAAGAAGAAAGGAAGTGCTTTTCACAAATGGTCTCAATATTTTCAATAAAATATGTGACAAAGGTTCTTAGCAGAGAGGGTGCAGGGAACAAGAGCTATGGAAAGTTTGAGGAGGGATAACAAGCTTTGGAAGAGTCACTGTGATGAGTGCAGTAGTGAGCTAAATAGAGAAGTATAGAAAATTGCCTAGATTCTAGGCAACTGAATGTGGCCTTTTGGCTAAGTCTAAATGTTAAAGAACAAATCTTTTACTAACAAGATTTGTTCCATGAAGTATAGATTCAGTCAAAGGGCTACACTAGAGGATTTAGAGGGCCACATGTGGCCTCGAGGCAGCAGATTCCCCACTCCAGGCCTAGAAGCAATGAGGCCCCAGTTGAGATTATGTAACATAAATCTGTAGTGGTTCCAGTCAGAACAGTTGCATCACTTTTTCCAACTTCATTCAACATGTGTAGGAGCAAAGGCAGCAGATGGTTGGAGTGAACCAAGACTGAGGCTTGGTAACACACAATGATATGATAAAGGGTCAAGGACAGTGTTCTCAAGAGGACAGTGCAGACTTGAACTGGCTCAGTCAGAGGTTGACATTGATAAAAAAAAAAAAAGCATGCTGAGTGCAAGCATGATATCCTGGTAGAAAATGGAGGGGTTAAAGTATGGAATATGGCAATATAGACAATGATCAGGGCTTGGTTTTAGAAGGCAGAGGGAAGGGTTTGTCTTAGCAAGGAGAAAGACCACTTCTTCATGTGAGACAGGAATGAAGAAGGAGATAGTGGCAGAAGGTATCTGAGTAGTATGATGAGGAAAAGGGGAGAAGGAAGAACTCTCCATAAATGGCCTCAATTTTTTTTTCAATAAAACAGTGGCAAGCTTCTCAGCCAGAACCCAGCTCATATGGAGAGCCAATAGATTGTGAACAGAGAAGGGAATTACAGAATTCATGACTATGGAGGTGGAACATTTATGGGTAATGGCAAAATCAAGGGCATGACCTGATCAGACTATGCAAGCACTTTGTGTCTTCCATTTCCTGCTGGGTGTGACATGTCTCCGGAAGAAAGGCTGTAAAGATTTGGGTCACTTCCATCTACCCAAAAGCAATGACTTCTATCTGAGCCAGTATGAAGCAGCCTCCACCTCTGCTGCCATCCCAATCGCCCATCTTGGAAGTGGAGAACCTCTGGTGAAAAGAAAAGCAACCTTCCCTTTGACCTCAGGCCTTCTTTCTCCTACTACACTTGTCATTTGAGGGAGGTAGAAGAGGAAAGCTGGTAGGGAATGGGTGCTTCTTTCTCCTGCTGTGTAGACACCACTTCCATCTTCAAGTGTGTCCCTTTTCTACCTTTCCTTTGGAGGGAGAAGCAGGGCCTCCCATCTGACTATATGCCTCCCATCTCATATGGTAGCCTTACCTCTAACCTCTGTTGGGAAGAAGAGTGGTACCCTCCATTTAACATTCTCTTACATAGTCATATCCTTGATACCCCAGTGGATATCTTATATGGATGGTCATCCAAACCCAATTCACCTCCATGACCTGACCCCTCTAAATTTCATCCCCCTCAAACTTTCATCTCAGAGTTTCAACCAAACACCACTCAGTCCTTCCTCTGCGCCCTCTGGAATGTCTATTCCATAGGCAACAAACTTCCCTTCATGTTAATTCTTTTCCTCTCCCACTCCTTCCATCTACTTGCTAAGCTATTACTGAAACCCTGATGAAACAGTCTCTCAGGCCACCTGGATCACTGGCTGAACCTTCACTCATTTTCCTTGGTTTGCTGGTTAAGGAGGGGGAGTTAGAATATTCCTTGCTCTCCACTGCCATTTCCAACTTCTCCCTCTACCTCCATCACTCAATAACTTCTCCTTCCTTGAGGTTCATGATAGTCATATCTAGTACCCAATCAAAATTCTGGTAGCTATTATCTATAGACCCTCCAACTCATTCCACTTCCTCAATGAGTCAGTATATGGGTCATAATTTTTCTCTCCCTGTCCTCATACTAGGGGTCATCAATGTATACATTGATTTTCCCTCAAACATCCTAACCATTCAATTCTTCAGCCTACTCACTCCTCATGAGTTACTCTTCCACTCCCCACCACCTTAGCAACAACCAAAGATGGCCTTGCCATTACCCACAAATATACCATTTCTATGTTTAAGAATTCTGAAGGTCTCGTATCCAACCATAATCTATTGACTTTTCACCTACTCTACTCTTCCACACTGTGACCTCCAGTCCCTTGATCCCTTCTTGACCTCTTAATTCTCCTAGGCCATCTCTTCTGCACTAACTCTCCTTGTTCCTCAGCTTGATTCTTTGATGAACCAATTCAACTATACCTTGTCCACTTCTTTTGATTCCCTAGTTTCCTTATCATATTGTTAATTGCCCCAAGGTAAACTTCAGCCTTGGTTTACTTCTCCCATGTGGCACCTTTGCTTCTATACATTTGCTGCTGAACAAAAATGGAGAAAATCTTGCAGCTATCCTAACGGGATTCCCTTCAGATTTATGTTGCACAACCTTGATTGGGCCCTCCCTCCACTAGACAATCCTTCTATGTCTCCTTTATCAACTCACTATCTTACTCTCTACAGCAGCATTTTCAAACCCTTTAATCCTTCCCCAAATCATCGATGACTCCTGCCTGCCCAAAGCCTTGCCTTATAGTTTACAGGAAAAAAGGAAAGCCATCCACTATGAAATTCCTCTTCTCTTCTCTTCCTCATTCCCTTTCTAACCTGTCAGTGAGTCAGGGGGATGTCTACTCCAAGTATGTGAACACCCTGGTGAAGATTCCTGGTGAAATCAGTAGATGAGAACAATTTCTTCCAATGGCCATGAAGGTGGCTGAAGCAGTGCCATGGAGTACTTAGAGCTTGGTCAGACATCAAAGATGACAAGGTGATCCACTGCATCCTGGATCATTGCCAGTCATCTTGACTTTTGTCCTGCCACTGGACTTCAATGCCTCTAGAAGGAAAAGTAAGACTGACATCTTTGTGTAATTGCTTCACTTAAATACAATTTACCGTGATGTCTTTGGTTTTCAAAAACGAAGGGTAAATACCACTACTAGGTCTGCATCCCAAAGAGATCATAAAAAAGGGAAAAGGAGCCACATGTACAAAAATATTTATAGCAGCTCTTTTTGTGGTGGCAAAGAATTGGAAAGTGAGGGTATACCTGTCAATTGGGGAATGGCTAAATGAATTATGGCATATGAATGTAATGGAATACTACTGTGCTATAAGAAAATGAAGGAGGAACAATGAACATTTCCTTTCATTCAGATCCCTTCTGCCATCATCTCTTTCTCATACCTGTTTCACATGTTTAAGTGGTCTTACTCCTTACCAAGGCTAAGCCCTCTACTTGCTCCACTAATCTCATTCTATCCCACATCCTCCAAAAGATTTTCCCCCTGATGTCCCCACTCTTTCATTTATTTTCAATCTCTCCCTATCTATTGGCTGATTTCCTACCACCACAAACACACCCATGTCTCTCTCATCCTAGAAAACAAAACCGTCACATGGTTTTCCATCATCTGCCAACTATCATTCTATGTTTCTTCTGCCCTTTGTTGCTAAACTCCTTGAAAAAGTCATATGCAATAGACACCTCCACTTTCTCTCCTCCTACCCTGTTCCTAACCAACCCCTTACCATCTGGCTTCTGATCTTATCATTCCACTGAAGCTGCTTCTATAAAATTATTAATGATCTCTTAGTTGTCAACTCAATCCTCATTCTTTATCTCTCCATGGCCTTTTCCCTCCTTAATAGTCTCTTCTGCCTAGGTTTTTGGATACCACTTTCTCCTGGTTCCCTCCTACCTATCTGGCCACTTATTCTCTGTCTCCTTTGCTGGATCCTCTTCCAGAAGATATCTTCTAATTGTAGGTGTCCCTCAGGGTTCTCTCCTGGACTTTATTCTCTTCTCCCTCTATATTATTTCACTTTGTGATCTCACTAGCTCTCATAAATTTAACTACCATCTCTATACTGATGACTCTCATATTTATCTGTTTTGCCCCAAACTCTCTATTAGTCTCCAATCTTGCATTTTTAACTGTCTTTCAGACATATTGAGCTAGATGTTCACTTGTTATTTTTGTTTCAGTTGCTGCAGTCACATCTGACTCTTCATGACTCCACATTGAGTATTTTTTTTCTTTTGGCAAAGATGCTGGAGTGGTTTGTCATTTCCTTCTCCAGTTCATTTTACAGATGAGAAACTGAGGCAAGTGACTTGCTCAAGGTCATACAATTAGTAAATGTCTGAGGCCAGATTTGAACTCAAGAAGATGAGCCTTCAAGATTCTAAGCCCAGTGCTCTATCTTTCCGGCTAAACCTTTCCCCTATCCTCCTATCTTCCCTATTACTGTAGAAAGTAACCTCATCCTCCCATTCCTTCAACCGTGCAACCTAGAAGTTGTCTTATACTCCTCACTGTCTCTTACCCCTCATATTCAATCTGGCCAAGGCCTGTAAATTTCATCTTTGCACCATCTCTTGAATATGCCCCCTTCTCTTCTCTAACACCTCCACCACCCTAGTTCAGACTGTAATTACTTCATGCCTGAGTTACTGTAATTGCCTGCTCATGGGTCTGCTTGATTCAAGTATATATATAAAATATGCATACATATACATATATATGTATATATGTATATGTATATATATATATATATATGTGTACATATATATATATACATATACATATAAAAGCTTTGTTTGGCATTCAAAGGCCTTCACAACCTAAGTCCTTCCTACCTTTCTGGTCTTCTTACACCTTATCCTATCTTTGATTCAATGACACTGGTCTCAACTCCTATCTTTGATTCAATGACACTGGTCTGTTGGCTCTTGAATGAATGTAATACTCCATCTCTTGACTCCAAGTCTTTGCTCTGGTGCTTCCCCATGTCTGTAGTGCTCTCCCTCCTCATCTCTCCATACTAACTTCCCTTGCTTCCTTTAAATTTTAACTAAAATCTTTTCTTGTACTGGAAGGCTTCTCTAACTCCACTTAACTCTAGTGCTGTCTTATTTCCTATTTATCTTGTATGTAGCTTGCTTTGTATATATTTGATTGCATGTTGTTTCCCCCATCAGACTGTAAACTCCTAGAGGGCAGGGACCATCTTATTCTTTTTATATCCTCAGTAATTAGCATAACAACTGGCACATAGTAGGCACTTAATATTTATTGGCTGATTGATCTTTGTATATGGCTGAGGTGAAGTGGAGGAATAAATGAGTAGCTTGAGGAACTTGGATATTAGAGTGAGGGAATATTTATCTTTATATGTATGTATGTATACATGTGTGTATGTATGTACACGTATGTTGAAGTTACCTAATATGAGGGCAGGAGTTGGTAAGAGAAAAGTATTTTTTAAAAAAGTATTTATTATTAGTTTTCAACATTCACTTTTATAAGATTTTGAGTTTTAAATTTTCTCCCCCTCCTTTCGTTCCCTCTTTCCAAGATGCTGTGCAATCTGATATAGGCTATCCATGTACAATCATATTAAAATTATTTCCATATTAGTCAAAGAACCCCCCACCCCTTCAAAAAAAGGGAAAAATAGTATGTTTCTTTCGGCATTCAGACTCCATAGTTCTTTTTTTCCATCATGAGGCTTTTGGAATTGTCTTAGATCATTGCATTTCTGAGAAGAGCAAAGTCTATTAAACTTAGTCATCCCACAATGTTGCTATGTACAATGATTTCATGGTTCTTCTCACTTCACTCAGCATCAGTTCATTGAAGTCTTTCCAGGTTTTCCTAAGAGTCCCTTGCTCATCATTTCTTATGGAACAATAGTATTCCATTACATTCATATATTGTAGCTTATTCAGCCATTCCCTAGTTGATGGGCATCCCCTCTATTTCCAATTCTTGGCCACCACAAAAAGAGTTGCTATAAATATTTTTATACATGTGGGTCCTTTCCCCATTTTTATCATCTCTTTGGGATACAGTCCTAGAAGTGATATTATTGAAGAAAAGAGTATGCACAATTTTATAGCCCTTTGGGCATAGTTCCAAATTGCTCCCCAGAATGGTGGGATCAATTCACAACTCCATTCACAATGCATTAATGTGCCAATTTTCCCACATCTTCTCCAATATTTATTATTTTTCTATTTTGTCATGTTAGCCAGACTGACAGATGTAAGGTAATGTACCTCAGCATTGTTTTAATTTGCATTTCTTTAATCAATAGTGATTTAGAGTATTTTTTCACATGACTATAGATATCATTAATTTCTTCCTCTGAAAACTGCCTGTTTGTATCCTTTTGACCATTTATCAATTGGAGAATGACTTGTATTGAAGTTAAATTTGTAAATTTGACTTGGTTCTCTATATATTTTGGGAATGAGGTCTTTATCAGAGACATTGGCTATAAAAATTGCTTTCCTTCTAATCTTGATTGCATTGGTTTTGTTTATGCAAACACTTTTAGATTTAATGTAATAAAAATTATTTGTTTTGCATTTCATAGTGTTCTCTATCTCTTATTTAGTCACAAATTCTTTCATTCTCTATATATGTGACAGAGAAAAAGATTACAAGCCAGTACTGAACTCATCATATCCTGGAGGTTTATAATTATCAGCTATTAGGATTTTGATTGAATGGTAGATATTAATTTCATGAACCTCAAAGGAGGAAAAATTACTGAATGATAGTGATAGGGGGAGAACCTGAAAGTAGAAATGAATACCAAGGAGGTTTCCAACTTCCCTAACTCAATCACTGAATAGAGGGAACGGAGTGAAAGTACAGCCAGTACTGGAAAGGGTAGATGAAATATAAACTCCTCTTGTAGGCATATAAAACTCTTTTCCCTACCTTACCAGTCATCTTGCATTTTACTCCCACAAACCCTACAATCCAGGTACACTGACCTACTTATACCTCAAACACTCAATTCCATTTCCTGTCTCTGCCTTTGCACTGGCTGTTTCCCATGCTTGGAATACCCTTCTCATCTCCTACTCTTCTAATTCCTGGTTTCCTTAAGACAGCCAAGTGCCACCTCTGTGAGGACTTTCCTGTCCCAGCTGTTAGTGCCTTCTCCTCTTGTGCTACCTCCATCTGCTTTGTGTTCATGTTGTATGTGCTAATTTATGTATTATGTTTTTCCATGACAATGTCAGCACTTTGAAGACAAGAGCTATTTTTACTTTTTTCTTGTTATTCCACTGTTTTAGTGCTGGATGTGGCTCATAGAAAGTGATTAATGAATACTTTATTAACAAATTGGTTGATTTTTATTCTAGAGACAATAGGTTACTACTGTACCTTTTTGAGGAGGAGAGTGGCATGCCAGTCAGCCAATAATCATTTATTAAGGTTCTACTATGTGCTAGGCACTGTGCTAAACACTGGGGATGCAAAAAGAGATAAAAGACAGTCCCTATCCTCAAGGAACTCAGAATTTAATGGGAGAGACAACAAGCAAACAAATATGTACAAACAAATGATGTGCAGGATAAATAAAAAATTATCAAGAGAAGCTAGGAAAGGCTTTCTACAGACTATTGGATTTTATTTGGAACTTGAGAGAAGTTGATAGGGAGAGAAGATGAGGGAGAGCATTGTAAACTTGGGGGAATTTACAAACAAGAGAAAATTCCCAGAGCCAAGACATGGAATGTCTTGTCTGAGGAATACCCTGGAGGCCGGTGTTACTGGACTGAAGAGTACATGGTGAGGGGCAAGGTGTAATAAGACTGGAAAGTAAGGTTACGAAGGACCTTGAACTCCAACAGAGCATTTTATATTTTATTCTAGAGGCTTGTTGTGTTGTTGCTCTAGTTGTGTTTGTCCTTCATTCTTGAAGAGGACCATGACATCAAGATGATGACAGGACTTGCAATTGACTTTGATTTGAGTGAGGGAGGGCTGGCAATGGTGAAGTAATGGAATTTATTGAGTAGGAGGTGACATATATGGATCTATACTTTAGGAAAATCAGGGGATGGATTAGAGTAAGGAGGGACTTGAGGCAGGCAGATCCGCCAAGAGTGAGTTGATAAGGGTCTGCACCAGATTGGTGGCAATATCATGGGAGGGAAAGAGGAGTATTATTGCAATGGAGATTGTGCAAAGATGAAATTGACAGGCCATGACAGCAGATGGAATATGGGGTATATTCCATTACTAGCCAAGAGAGGTACAGAGGAATTGAGGATGACATCTAGGTGGGGGACCCAAACCCCAATACCAAAATGCCAAGATGAGTTAGGTTAAGGAAGATAAAAGATTTTAACTATACATGGATCATATTTAAATTTTTTTCTACCTACATAAGTCAAAGATTAGTAAAGTTTGAATTTAAAAAAAATACTGGGATATTCTATTAACATGGTTTTCATAGGAACTAAGAGGAAAGTGTAAGTTTTCTAGTACAGGGGTATTGATATCTGGTGAGGCACACTGAACTCTATTTTACTTTTCATGTAGCAAAAGAATAACAACTTCTATTACATTTACCATTTATTGTCTAGTATGTTGCAATCACAAAGGACAAGAAGATTATATGAGAAGTTTTATGAAAGGCATGTTGCAGTTTTTATGTAGGATATACAAGTATTTCTTAAAACAGAAAATAATTCTTTTTATTTGACAGAGAATCTAAATTGAGAAACTATTAAAATTTTCCCCAAAGTATGGAAGCTGTAGTAAGAAGATGTTTTGATTAAAGCCTGAAGGTGGCAGTAAACTACTACAGGATTTAGGTCATAATTTTAAAATTCAATGCTTGGTATAGTAGTTGTGCTTTTCTTCTCTATTATTTAGACTCTTGAGTTAAACCACAATTGGATTTAATCCCATTGCATACTAATTATAGGATATTCAGGAAGAAGAGAAAATTCTAAAGAAGTAATACATTTTCGCTACTGTGTACTAACTGAAAAGAAATCACTGTGTAAGGACTTAGGAACACTGAAACTGATTATATGCTTTAGAGTTACTATAGAAACAAAGACTGTAATTAAACAAAAGGAAACATTATAACTCTTTCACATCTGAAAATACTCCGAAGAAATCTGATAATGAATGAGTAGTTTATATTTGGATATTAAACCAATAATAATAGCTCACATTTCTATGGTGCTCTAAGGTTTACAAAGTGTTTTCTTCACAACCATATTATTGGCTTCTACTTTCCCTCTGATTTTATCTTATGAACTTTGGGCTCCTAAAATAGATTTATTAATAAAAATAAATATAGAGCTATTTTAATCAGAAATCTCTGATGGAGAATTCACTTTAGATATCATGGAAATCAATAATTAATATGAATGAAAATGGAATTCTTATTGAATACCATATTATTTCAATTATATTTTGCATAATTACCTGAACTGGATTTATGAACTTATGAGATCACCATTTCAGCTGGCACACACACAAAATTATAATGTATACACACATGACATTTGATATTTGGAAGAACAAAACTACAATCTTTGATTGATGTCCTATCTTGATACTGCAATGTGGAGCTGAGGTGACCCTGGGGTCTTTAAAACTATAGACAAAGCACAAGATTGGTGAAGATAAGTGGAGTCTAGTGGCTAACACAACTAAATTCCTAGAGCCTGGTCATCAGTGATTTTTTTGTGGCGGGGGGAGATGGACAGCTTATCAGCAGCTTATGTAATTTTCTACTAAGGCATGGAGTTGTGATCCATGTTGATGGAGGGAATGCAAGATGAATGAAATTAGACATCTTAAGTAATGAAATATAAACAACCATGTCATTTCTAAATGAAGTGAATAGGTACTACAAAAAGAATATTATTAGTATATGAATATAACAAACTAGATTAATTTGTTAAAAGACAATTCGTGCTAACTACATCCCTACCTTAATACGTCCAGCTCTATTCAGTCACAGTCATACATAATCATTGTTAGAGGGCCTGAGGGGAAACAGGCACATTAACACACTGTTGATGGACAGCTATTTTGAACTAGTCATAGTCAACATAATTGTTAAGAAGAAATGACTTGTTTGGGACCATATGCAGTTAGATGAAAGGTCATAATGAACACCAAATTAAAGGACAAAGATCATACTGCAATTAAAAATCTATCCTTTCTTACTGCCAAAAAAATGAGAAATAGATAAAGGAAAAATATATTACTAATGTTAGCTGATATGTATGCAGGATTTAAAGTTTTGAAAAAGGCTTTGTATATATTACTTAATTTGACCCTCAAATGGAACACCAGAAGGCTGTGGAACAAGTATCATAGGTCTTATCCCCATTTTGCAGATGAAGATGTAGAAAAGGGGTTTGTGTGACCAAGTGCCTGGCCCCTTCAGCTGTGAAGATCATGCCACTTTTCACATGCTTCACTCCTTTCCCTCACGTTCCCCAGGGTATTTTCTATTCAGTAATATAATTCGCTAATTTCTGGTTCATTCTCCACCCTACTTGCTGCCCTTTCCTTCCCTTCTCAACATGCGGTCAGTCTGCATAAATGATCATTACCTTAACAAGCAGTTTTATTATATTAGATAAAAGTGGAAAGCAAGTAAGTAACATTGATTCTTCACTCTATTTAGTCCCCTATTAAAGGCAAAAAATCCTACAAAGAAAGCAACTATAAATATTTTTATTCATATAAATCTAGTACTGGTCTTGCTGGGTCAAAAGACATGCAGAGCTAAGTAATTTGGGGGGAATAGTTCCAAATGGCTATCCACTAACAGTGTGTTAATGTGTGTATTTCCCCTCAGGCCCTCTAACAATTGTCACTTTATTTTTTTGTCAGCTTTGCCAATTTGGTTGGTGTGAGGTAGATTTACAGAACTGCGTTAATATGCATGCCCCTAATTAGTAGTCATTTGATGCATATTTTCATGTAGCCATTAATAGGTTGGACTTCTTCTTTCAAACATTGCCTGTTCATATACATTGAACATTTATCAATTGGGGAATGGCCCTTGTCCTTATGCATTTGAGTTAATTCCTTAAATAGTTTGGAAATGAGACCCTTATCAGAGAAACCTGTCTCTAAGATTTTGTTTCTTTGTTGGATACTTTCCTTTTAATTTTAACTGTCTTAGGTTTGTGCCAAACATTTTGAATTTAATGTAACCAAAATTACCCATTTTATCTTCTGTGATCCTCTCTATCTCTTGTTAGGTCACGAACCATTCGCTCATCCTTATATCTGAAAAGTAATTTCTCCTTTGTTTCTCTAATTTGTTTTTAGTATTTCCTTTTATGTATAAGTCATGTTTTTTTGGTATCATATATAAACATGGGTACTTAACTCAGTATTAACTGCTGTTGAATTTATTAAACATATTAGTGTGCTTAATCTAGGGCAGCTAGATGACACAGTGTGTAGACTGCTAGACCTGGAGTCAGGAAGAATCAAATTCAGCCTCAGACACTTGCTAACTGTGTGATCCTAAGCAAGTCGCTTAGCTCTGTTTGACTTCATTTCCTCCTCTGTAAAATGAGCTGGAGAAGGAAATGCAAACCACTTTGGTATCTTTGCCAAGAAAACCCCAAATGGGATCACCAAGAGTCAGGCATGACTGAACTGATCAACAAGTGTCTAATCTACTCCACCAATTGAGTTTTCTACTTTTTAGATTTTCTCTCTAGCTGGAACTTTCTTACTCTCCTAGGACTATCTTCTAGGCTACATTTATCCCATCTCTGGTCACAGTGGTGTTTACCTTGTGGAGAAAAGGAGAGGATGGAGAGACTTTCCTATTGCCTAGTGGACCTTTGGCTGACTTCTTGTGCAATTTGGAAGATGTCACATATTGCATTTTTCTCACTGGATCTTTTGTTTGTTTTCTGTTCTGGTGAGAACATAAGGGTTTTGCTGGTGTAGGTATATAGGAGCTGGGCAGCCTGCATCCCATTTAGCTAGCCATTTGTGTCAGAAGTCCTACAGTGTTCTTACTAGATCTTTGTTGGAGTATGAGTAGAAGACTTGTACTATATTTCTTCTTCTTATTCCTCCATCTTTGCTCTTCTTTGAACCATGTTAACGACAATTCTAAATAAAATTTATAGTATATGGTATATAGAATACTATATATTCTAAATTTGCAAAATCAGTGTCATACTAATCAAAATATGAGAAACTTAAATCTGGAAGAACAAGCTCAAGAATCTTAAGAAAAATGATGAAAAAAAAGGGAAGCAAAGGGTCCCATTAGTATCAGGTCTCAAATTTTGTTCAAATAATAATCATTAACACAATTTGATAGTGGCTAAAAATCCAGAGAAATTAAATAATGGAGTCTATTAGGTATATGAGAATTGGAAGCAATATCATATATAGTAGCATAGTATTTGAAAAACACAAAGACTCCAACTCACTGAGGCAAACTATATGACAAAAACTACTGAGAAAACTGCGTATCTGGTAGAAATTAGGTTTAGATCAACATCTTATACCATATTTCACAATAAACTCTGAATGAATACAATAAGGGGAGCAAGAAAGAAGATTCTTTTTTTTTACAACTATGTATGGGATAAGAGTTCAAGAGCAAACAAGAGATCAAGGATCACAGGAAATGAAATCAACAATTTTGAATCCATAAAATTAAAAGGTTTCTGCTAAAACAAAATCAATGTAGTGAGAATTTGAAAGGTAACAGTTAATCTTTATAGTAGTTTTCTCATGTGGCTTGATATTCAAAAATATACAGAAAACTGATAGAAATGTCTGTAAACAAGAATCATTTCCCAATAGATAAAATGACCAAAGACATATTATATTCCTCAAAAAAAAGAAAGGCAAGTTGTCAACATCACCTATAATAAAGTAAATTCTAAGTAAAACAACTCTAAGGTTCTACCTCACACCCATCAGAGTGGCAGAAATGGAAAATCACAATTCTTATAAGACTTGTAGGAGGATAGGCACACTAATACATTATTGGTGGAACTGCAAATTGATACAATTATGGTAGGAAGCAGTTAGGAGCTATGTACTAAAAGTTACTAACTACATATATTTTCACCCAGCAATACTATATACCCACAAAAAGAATCAAAGAAGGAAGGAAAGGATCCATAGAAATAAAACTTTTGCATCAACATTTTTTTTGTTACAGCAAAGAACTGGAAACAAAATGTGTGCTTATCAATTAGGGAGTGACTAAAGAAATTATGGCAAATGAGTATGATGAATTTTATTTCACTGTAAGAAATGAAAAAGGGGATGTATTCAGAGAAACCTGGGAGGACTTATATGAACAGATGCAGCATTTAATGAGAAGAACCAGGAGAATAATTTCTATAATGTTCAAAACATTGTAAAAGGAAACAACTTTGAAAGATTTAAGAACTCTCATTTATTTAATGACTCCAGAAGACTGAGGATAAATCATGTCCATCATATCTTAGCAGAGGGGTGATGGATTTAAGATTCAGAGTAAGGCATACATTTTCATATGTGACCAATGTGTGGATTTTTTTTGCTTGACTAATTTGTTACAGGTGAGTACTATTTTTTTTTGAAGGGAGAATTATAAAAATTAGTTGAGTAGAGGGATTGTGATAGTGATTCCAAAAACAAAGAAGGAAACAAAGGAAGAAGAAAGAAACATCACTAAAACATTAAAAAATACACATAAGAGATCAGGAGGAGGTTCAGAAAGGAGATAAACCTGTGTTTGAAATATGTTCAGCTTCAACTTAAAAAACACAAAGCATATAGAATGAAGATAAGCTATGTTTTCTGTTCTCTGTCCTATAGAAGAAAATATTCAATTTGTTTTTGTTTGTCAAGTTCATAAAAACAAAAAAATTTTAAGTAACTTCAGTTATAGGAGTTTAAGTGATTTGTGATAGTCAAATAGTAACTGTCAAGGACAGGATTTGAGTCCAGCCAATTTTTCATTCCTCCAAATTGCCACCATAATAAGGAGGCCAAATGGATAAACAATCTCAGTGCCAAACATTATTTTTAAAAGAAATGTTGACAGATTTTTTAAATATAACCAGAATTCCTGCTAGTACTCATCCCTTTCCTCCTCCCTGAAAGACATGACATATAACAAATATTATTTTTAAAGAAAAGAAAAAGAGGAAAAAAAGGAAAGCATAAGCAAATTGATCAATACATTGAAGAAGTCTGAAAATATATGCATTGTACCATATCTGTGTACCTCCCACCTCTGTGTAAAGGAGTAGAGTGAGAATATCTTATCATATCTCTTCTTTGGAGACATACTTCTTCTTTGTAATTTTTTACCATTCACTTTTGATTATTTGTGTTTGTTGTACTTTCCATTTGCATTGTTGGAATTATTGTACATGTTGTTTTATTGGCTCTACTTGTTCATTCTCCAGAAAATGATATTAAATTCTTCCATGTTTGTCAGTATTCATCATATTTATTGTTTCTTACAGTACAACATTATTTCATTACATTCATGTACCATAATTTGTTTAGTCATTTTCCCATAGATAGGCATTGCCAGGCCTAGAGGCCTGAGGGCTACCCGAGTCTTACCTTACCTGTCCCAGGTCTTCGGCTGGCCAAACCGGATAAACGTATGAGAGAAGAGACTTTCCAGAGTCGAACAAGGGTTAGGCTTTATTCAGGGTCCTGGTTACATGTGCAGGGGGAGCTCTTCCTTAGGAGAGAGAGAGAAATCTCCCAAGGAGGCAAAGATCTTACAGTAAGAGAATGAAAGCAGAAGTGGAAGTGGGGAGAGAGGGGGGAGGGAAGAGCGAAGAGAGAAGGAAGAGGGGCCTTCTGTCCTGTAAGGGCCCCTCAGCGCTAAGAGCGCCTTTGGGCTTTCCTGACCCTACTTAAGCTCTCCTGCCGCATAGTTTGCACCTGAATACCATGCCTGTTAGATAACAATAGGTGTGCCCAGATCCGGGCCAGTCTCGAGGGCGGGGATGCTCTCTCCCATCACGTTCTCAAGGGAAGAGGTGGAAATAAACGAGATCTCACTCCTCAATTCCCTGCTGTTTCCTGGGGGGCCTCATGAGAACTCTAAGGTTTAGAAGTCCTCACTTTTACCTGCCCGAGACTGTCCACATGGAACTGAGCTTACACCCCCAACATCTCCCCTTTTTTGTTTTGCACAGAGCGCACATGGCCCTAGAGCAAATAGCAGCTGGAGGCTAAGTGGGTTAGGGAGGCCTTTAGCATATGAGTACCCCACAACAAGAACTTCATTTACACAGAAATCTGCAGCTAGCACAACAACTGACAAAGAGAGGCATCCAACAAAACAAAGATGAAACTAAATGGCTGAATTACAACAAGAGGAAGGGCAATCACTAATTCCAAATCATATTCTAAGAGAAGTAGTTCAGTGCTGGCACCTTACACATCACCACCCCCTCAGTCATGCAAATGGATCTCAACGGCCAAGCCTGTGGTATTCAGGCAAAAAGTTGGTCACCTCCCCCCCCCCCCCCCCGTGTGTCCTGGGTTCGTGATATCAAAGTCCTCCTTCAGCCACTGAAAGGAGATGCCTAGATGGAGTGGGCAGCAATGTCAGTGGTTGGGATGAGTGCTGCTTCCTCTCTGGGCAGCAAGGTCAAAGCTGTCAGCAGCAGACTCAGGTGGTACATGATCCTTCTCCAGCGTCTCCATCGTCTCCGACACTGGTTTCCACGTACAGATCCTTCTAATGGGAATCCACGCGTCCCCTTTTCCTGTGGAGACACAAACATACCCTGGACCCCATATTAGTATCTTATACGGACCTTGCCATTTCCCTGAGGCCATATCCTTTACCATGGCCCATGTTTCCTTATTTCCAGCCTGGGTATTACTTTCCTTGCAGGGTTGTCGTGGAATAGTCACAAAATGTCTCATAGCTGGAGTAGTATGTGAGTTTTTTGAGACAGCTGTATCGAGCTCTGATTGTGTTAGGCGACCTCTTCCCCTTTTTTGTTTAGCGAGGATCGCCTTTAAGGTGAAGTTGATAAGAATGCATACTAGCTGTTTACTTTGCTATTGCTGCCTAGGGCTCTCTAATGCTTGATTAACATCCGTAAGGAACCTGAATTTTATGGATTTTTTCTTTATAACAAACACAGGAGCATTCCAGGGTGCTAATTGCTCCTTAACCAATATTTGTAGTGCCTGGAGTTTTTCTGGAGTCAGGGGCCATTGCTCCACCCAAATCGGGGTGTCTGACTTCCAATTCAAGGGTGGGGACTCCAGTGCAACTGCAATGGCCCTTACTAAAAATTTGATAGCCTCATCCCCAGGCAGCTCATGATGTCTCTGTCCCAGATGTTAAAACTAAGTCCTGGAATCACCAACGGCCATACAGTCCCTTGGCGATCCTCTGCCTCGCACTTTACTGGGTGCATTGTCTCTAAGGTATTTTGGCACCCTCCTATTCCCCACACTGGTCTCTGGCTTTCTTTGAGCTTCCAGTGCCGGGGTACTGAGCGACTGCTAAGGCAGGTCCCATCCGCTCCAGTATGGAGCGTGCTATAAGGAGGCGCAGAGGGAAGACACGGTATATGCTCCCCTGCCTCGCCTTTCCCATCTGCTAGATGGAGCTCCGAACCTATTTTTTCTCTACACTCCTTAACTTTCTGCTTGCCAGGGTTCTCCCCTCCCCTCTCTCAGCTTCCACTCTCATTCCAATCCCGCCCTGGTCTCTCCGGGCCTTCCAAAAGACTTTTAATCACACCGAATATCAGGAAATCTAAATCCTCCAGCTCCCCGGGGCATTGTTGTTCATAAGCGGTCATTTGTTCTCCGACCGCTCCCCATCTTTCTCTTGATATTCTGGTCTGCTCGAGCCAGGGAGAGACCTTCCAAATCCTTTTACAAAATTCTTGGAGGTCGTTTAACTCTATAGTGACCCCCGCCTCCCTGCATTCCCTGTAAAGTATCTTAGCCCAGACCTCCTTTTCCTCTGGCTTTATTACTGGCAATTGATTCCCCATCCCTGCCCTTTTCCCATGGGTGTGGGAAGCTACTCACTCTTTCTCTCCTTCCAAATCTAGGATTCGGGACTCACGTCTTTCACAGCCCCTTCCGGGTGTCCCAACCACCCAGGATATCTGCGCCTGTCCCTGTTTGGATGCGCCAACTGCCAGGCCTAGAGGCCTGAGGGCTACCCGAGTCTTACCTTACCTATCGTAGGTCTTCGGCTGGCCAAACTGGATGAACATATGAGAGAAGAGACTTTCCAGAGTAGAACAAGGGTTAGGCTTTATTCAGGGTCTTGGTTACATGTGCAGGGGGAACTCTTCCTTAGGAGAGAGGGGAATCTCCCAAGGAGGCAAAGATCTTACAGTAAGAGAATGAAAGCAGAAGTGGAAGTGGGGAGAGAGGGGAGAGGGAAGAAAGAAGAGAGGAAGAGGGAAGAGGGAAGAGGGGCCTTCTGTCCTGTAAGGGCCCCTCAGCGCTAAGAGCACCTTCAGGCTTTCCTGACCCTACTTAAGCTCTCCTGCTGCATAGTTTGCACCTGAATACCATGCCTGTTAGATAACAATAGGTGTGCCCAGATCCGGGCCAGTCTCGAGGGCGGGGATGCTCTCTCCCATCACGTTCTCAAGGGAAGAGGTGGAAATACACGAGATCTCACTCCTCAATTCCCTGCTGTTTCCTGGGGGGCCTCATGAGAAATCTAAGGTTTAGAAGTCCTCACTTTTACCCGCCCGAGACTGTCCACATGGAACTGAGCTTACACCCCCAACAAGGCATCTACTCTGTTTCCAATTTTTTGTTACCCAAAGTATTGCTGTGAAAAAAATCTTGTGTATATGAGGACTTCTTTTTATCAGTGATCTTGGAATATAAATCGAGTAGTGGAATCTCTAGTTCAGAGTATGGACATTTTAATCACTTTATGTGCATAATTTCAACATTCTGAAATGGTTATACTGATTCACATAAAGCTCCACTAACAATGCATTAGTGTGTCTTTCTTCCCACATCCACTCCAGTATTGACTATTCCCATCTTTAGTCATATTTGCCAGTTTAGCTGGGTGTGTAAAGAAAACCTCAGGGTTATATTGATTTGCATTTCTCATCAGTGATTTGTAACATTCTTCCATATTGTTAAAAGATTGCAATTCCTTTTATGACCTATTTGTTTTTATCATCCAACCAATTATCAATTGGAGAATAGGTTATTGGTTGTTCATATATCTTGTATACCAAAGCTTTATCATAAATTTTGTACAAAGTTTTCCCCCCATTTAACCACTTCCTTTCTTTAATCTAGATATATTGTGTTTGTATAGAAACTTTTCAGCTTTATGTTATCAAAGATTATATATGTATATATATATATATTTTATTTTCTTTAATGCTGTTTATCTCATGTTTAGCTAAGAATATTCTCATGTGAATAGATGTGAAGGATTTGATGTAGTGCTCTTTTAATTTTTTTTTATGATATGAATTTTAATATTAGAGTCATGTAATCATTGTGCATTTTCTATGGAATGTAGGTGTTGCTCTAAGTCTAATTTCTGCCAGACTAATTTCTAGTTTTCTCAACAATTTTTTTTTAATCAAATAGGAAGTTCTTTCATTTGTGGTTTCCAGTGTACCAGATACTAGGTCTATGAGTTCTATTGTTCCGATTCTCTCTAATCTTATCTATTCCATTGATATCTTTTTTTTTTTTTAACCAACAGCAAATAGTTTTGGTGACTGCTGTTTCACAAAAAAGTTTGATGTAGAGAGATGATATTCCCCCAATTTCCCTATCTTTTTTCATAGTTTCCTTTGATATTCTAGAAATTTTGTTTATCCAAATGATATTTATTATTTTATTAAATTCTGTAAAATATCCCTTTGATAGCATAATTCATATAGCATTAAAATTGTAAGTTGTCATTGTTTTCATGTTGGCGTAACCCAGACTTGAGTGCTAAATATTTCTTAAACTATTTAAGTTTTCCTTTATTTCTTCAAGTGGCACTTACTAATTGAATCTACATAAGTATTTGGTGTGCTTCACTTAATTGATTTCCTACCCTCCCCCACATTTTATGCATTTGTATTTCTTTTAAATGGGAGTTTCTTTTATATTATTGCCTATTGGATTTTATTATTATGGAGATTTTTTTGTGAGTTTATTTTATAGCTTGAAACATTACTTAAACTATAAATGATCAAAATTAGTATCTTTGCTGATTCTCTAGGATTTTCTAAGCAAACTGTCATGTCACCAGCAAAGGAGATAATTTTATCTCCTTTTTGTCTTTACTGATGCCTTTAATTTCTTTCTTTCATCTTGCTCTTGCTAGTAGTTCCAGGGGGCAGCTAGGTGAACCAGTTGGTAAAGTGTTGACCCTGGAGTCAGGAAGACCCATCTTTCTGAGTTCAAATCTGACCTCAGACACTTCCTAGTGATGTGACTTTCTTTGCCAAGAAAATCCCAAATGGTGTCACAAAGTGCTGGACATGGCTGAACAAAGCATTTCAAGAATCATATCAAATAATGGTGGGGAGAGTAGGCATCCTTGTTCTACCCATGTATGTGCTGGGAAAACTTTAGAATTGAATGTTGAGGAAGTTGAATTGAGGTGGATAAGAAGGGCTTCAGCAGTAGGGGGCAGAGAAGAGGATTTGAGTAATGACAACTCAGAGTTCAGATCACTGGAGGGTTAGAGAGGGTATGGCTGACTGGGAGTTTGTTAATTATTGTATGAGTTCAGATAGGTTATCAATATCTCAAGGGATTTGGTCTCAGAGTAGAGTCCTATCATAGTGCTAGGCAGCAGTGTACATCTAGAAGTTTGTGAAGGTGATGGAAGGCTTAGGCTTAGTAGGAGGTGGGGGGGGGAAGCCCATAGAAATTATATGTATATATAAAACTGAAAGATGCTATTTTTTGAAAAGACTAATAAATTTGATAAATCTTTAACAAATCCAATTGAAAAAGAAGACAGAAAATAAAATCACTAAAATAGCATGAACAAGGCAAAATCATGACAAAACCAGAAGAAATAAAAAGAATAATCAGAATATGTTATGCATAGTTCTATGTTAACAAAACACAAGAGAGACAAAAGAAACAGAGAAATACTTTAAGAAATATAAAATACTCGAACCCCAAAGATCTTAGTTAAAATGTATTCCATATATACAGATATAAAATATGTACAGATATGTGTATATATATATATGTATATCTATATGTACATACACATACACACATCATTTGTGCGCGCGTGCACACACACACACACACACACACAATAGCCATTCTCCAATAGAGTAATGGTCAAAGGATGTGAACAAATGGTTCTCAAAAGATGAATTGCAGAATATTCACAACCATTTGATAGTGCTTTAAATCACCCATAGAACGAAAAATGTAAATTAAAACAACACTGAAGATTCACGTCAGGATGAATTTGTAGAGTCCACCTCACTAATTGGTAAAGACAAAAAAGTGCAATATTTATCATTGAAGGTGTTATCGAAATGATAGGCACCATGATCCACTGTTGGTGGAACCATGAGAACCATTTTGGAAAGCAGTTTGGAATTTTGCAAACAGACTGAAGTGCTCATAGTCTTTGAACCAGAGACTCCATTACTGGACCATACCCAGTATGATAAGCAAAGAAGAAAGTTCCCCCCCCCCCCCACCAAATATTTATAGTAGCATTTTTTTATTTGTGATAGAAAAGAATTGGAAAGAAAGTAGATGCCAATCAGTTGGGGAATGGTTAAACAAATTGTGGTACATGAATATCGTGGAATATCACTGTTATCTTAAAAAATGATGAACATGAAGAATACAGAGAAGCATGGAAAGATCTACATCAATTGAATTGATGCAGAATGAAGTAAGAAGAGGCAAGAAAACAATACATACAATAAATACAACAACGTAAATGGAAAGAACTACTACGCACACGAAAATAAAAAGTGAATGTAATGAAATTGTGAAGATCAACAAGACTCATGAAGAGCTACCAGAGGTTCATCCCAACCCACTCTTTCATGGAGGTGGAAGTCCAGAGCTGTTAACACATTATACATGTTTTAGAACTTTTTCAATGTATGGATCAATTATGCTGTTTTAACACATTATACATGTTTTAGAACTTTTTCAATGTATGGATCAATTATGCTGTTTTAACACATTATACATGTTTTAGAACATTTTCAATGTATGGATCAATTATGCTGTTTTAACACATTATACATGTTTTAGAACTTTTTCAATGTATGGATCAATTATGCTGTTTTTTCCCTCTTTTTCTGGTCTTTTAAAAATACTATTTATATATGAGATAGCTCTCGAGAGGGGATAACTAGGTTGATGTAAAAAATCAGAAGAAATAAACAAAAACTTATTTAAAAGAAAAGGAACAATTTGAAACATGTACACTGTGTCCTATAAGAATAAGATACAAAATTAAGACTGCTCTTTGCTGGCATATGTATTTTCTGAAGCATTTGCATTCCTCTTTATTTGACTCCACTTCTTAGACTAATTTAGATCACCCTCTGTCTTTAGAAAATTTTTGTATAGATTGTATAGAAGTGTTGTACAGCCATTTTCTCATTTTAAAAAAATGATTAAAAGTTTTTGAACTTAATAAACACCAAATAAATATTCATTTTCATATTAAAAGTAGATCAGAAAATAAAAGGTTACGTATCTAACAATTAATCTATATTTCTTAGAGTTTGCTCTTCCTTTTAAGTATATAATGCTTAAATTGTATTATATAGTGTATGTTTTTTGATAAAAGAAACTCTTAAAAGTTGCTTTCTAATTAATTTATGTTTTGTAGGTGACTGCCTCCCATTCACCTTTATATTCATGATAATTTTATATTTCCTTCCATCCATAATATAGTTTTTCCTCTCTCCCCCTTCCACTTTTTTTTAAACAAAGGTGATGAAAGAGGAATGTTTCTTACTTTAGTGATCTATAGTTGATACATTCTGCTTCCATTCCACTACCCATTTTCTCTTCCCCTTACCAAGTCCCTATTCACAAATTCCTACCTTTTCTTTCAGTTTTTTTTTTTTACTTCCCCCTTCACAATTCACGCTCTGAAATGGGAGTTTGCTTCACTTAAGATTAATTTTTCCCTGAATCTACCCTCTATCTTAAGCTCCCCTCTCCTCTCTCTTTTCTTTTCTATTTCCCCATTGAATCTAATTTATCTTTATACCATACCCCATGTGTTCAGCTGTTCTTCTGATTTGTTCAGATAAGAGGTTCCTATGCGACCCACTCTTTACATTCTGTCCTTCATATTTGTTTAGTCTTCCCACAGCTTCCAAATATGCGAAATAGTAAGTTTCATCTTTTCCTGTCCTTCAGTGCATTATTTTTTCTTTCTTCAAAAATTATCGAAACATAGCAAAAGCTTTCTTGGTCTTTCTGTCTTATTTACTACCTCTCTGTCCCTCTTAAATATTAGGGTTGTAAGGGATTGCTTTTTCCTTCTCTTTCTGTTAGAATATAAACACTTCATTGTATAGTCCCCTTTAATTACTTAGATGTCTTTCTATGTTTTTCCTGAGTTTTGTGTTGGCATTTCAAAGTATTTATTCCCTTCTGGAATGCTCTATTTCACTCAAGGTACATTTTCCCTCCTATTATCGCTCAGTTTTTCCTGGTAAATTATTCTTGGTGGTAAAGTCTTTATTTTTTACCGCCTATAGTAACGTATTCCAAGTTCTCTTCTTCTTTATTGTGGTAGCTTCCAATTCTTTCTTGATCCTGACACCTACTGATGGGGAGGACCAAAGCCAAAAATAGAATTGTTCTTCACAACTCTGAGGTAGGGATAGAATTGAGGTACTGGAATCTTTGTTTTCCTCATATTGTTAGATAAGGAGCCCTAGAATAGTGAACCCAGGGCAAACTTGAAGGGCAGGACACTAACTGGCAAAGGTCAACACACCCTGTGGCCTCACCCTAGTAGTCCCTGAATTGCCATTGTGCTAGATGTGTAAAAAACAGCCAAATGTTATTTATTTTTTCCATCTCCTTTTCTCAGATACTGCTATGTTTTTCCTGAAAAGAATACACATTTGTTTTTTTAATTGCTTGCATCTTACCACCATTCCTGGGAATGAGTTGGGGAGATGTTTGTGGCATGCAATAGTAAAGATGCTACAGTAATTACTTGTCATTGTTTAAATAGCAATGGGCTGTAATTGAGATGAAAACCTCAGAATTGGTTATTTTGGAGCTAATTTTTATATGTAAACTGTTTGTTTTGGGGGCATAGGAGGGCATGAAACCATTTTCTCAACAGGTCCCATTGAAAGAAACGCAGCAGTACTACTGTGCAATTATCTCTTGATTATTATCTGTGGAGTGTTTGCAGAGTGTTCTAGACCAATGACAAATTTCAAAATCTTTTTTACCCCCAGTGTTATATAAATAATAGTGACAAACATTTTCCAACATTCACTTTGACAGCATTTGAAGACATCTGAAATTGGCTCATTATCTGCTGACATCTCTCCTTTCAGACTGTCTACTGACAGTATGTGTGTTTTTAGAATTCTAAAAAGTGAACAAATACAGCAGTAGTAAGACTTGTTTGGGCCTTGGAAATTCCACGAAGTTTACACACATATACAGAGTAAGTGTTTGGTAAGGAATTGTGGGTTTGTTTCCACCAAAACTGTTAACAACAGTTTTTGTCTCTTGATGAAAAACAAAATGTCAATTTTCTGAAGCCCAGCATGCAAAACATATTTCTTGAAAAGGGAGTGTGCTTTAGAGTCTTCCCTGGATATCACAGTTTTTTTTCCCCACCTATGAGGTTTCACTTGAACAGATGTGCTTTTGTGACTGAAGGATGAGTTAGGCTATTTCCCTGGAGGGCGAAGATGATTACTCCGGAAAATAAAGACTGTACTTATCCAAACAGAGCTTGTAGCTAACTGATTCAGCTCTTAGGCAAAGTTTGGGGGTAAGAATAGGGGACTCTCTAGATCAGTTGCCTCAAGGACCGTCAAAGGGGGGAGAGTGGAGTGCAGTAATACAGACTTTTCCACTGCAGGTATAGACATGCAGGGAGGATGCAGATCTTGATCTATTGAAGACTGTGAATAGTGTGTGTTCCTTCTTCGTTGCTGAAGAAGACCATGCCATCAGAGAAATAATGACATGACTTGCACTTGACTTATTTTGAGTGAGGTCACCAGCCTCACTTATCCTCCAAAGCCATCTGAATCCAGTGACCAGATATTCATCAGGATGACTGGAGATGACCCCGGATGAGGCAATTGGGGTTAAGTGACTTGCCCAATGTCACACAGCTAGTGAGTGTCAAGTGTCTGAGGAGAGATTTGAACTCAGGTCCTCCTGACTCCTGCACTGGTGCTCTATCCACTACACTACCTAGCTACCCTAAGTGAGACCTGTGGTCATTTTGGGAAAGAAGGATGGAAGTATGCTTGAAGGTGGATGAAATGTAACAACCTCAGCCCTGTTGATTTCCTTTGGTAAAGTCCTGTTCATTTGCTCTCTACCCAGAGTTCCCACAGATTTTTCAACCAGTGTTTTAGTCCTGAAGTAGAATAAACTCTTTTTTTCTTTTCTCCCTCCCCCCCTCCTCAATGAGATCCTACCTCTGTTCTCATTCAGCTCTAGTGCTCTATAACTGCTGAATGTCTCCAATTTTAGCTAACTATAGAGTAGATGGCATACTAGCTGAAGTAAGGTTTGCCAACTCAGTTGCATTTAAAGAATGTGTGCATCAGGAAGGTTATAAAAATGAAACAGTAATAGATGAATATAAGTTATCAAACAGTATTCTTTTTTCATTTTTGCCTTACAATGAATTGCATGTATTTACTACTGGTGCTAAACTGAAAAGCATGATGCTGTTAGCTAGAGTCAATTTTAGCAGATGCTTTGCTAACTTTCCTAGATGACGGTCATAAAGCCACATTTTTGCTTTGACCTGTAATGCCCTTGATATCTCTGAGCTAGGTTGGGAAGTGTCAGCTAACACCTTTAATTTGTTCTGTTTATCATTTTTTCCAGAATTGAATCTCATGTAAATTAAAATCCTTGTCTGCCACTCATTTAATTCTTGTTTTCCAAAAGGATATCTGCTTTTGTTTACCAACTGGCTACACATTTTTGAAAAGCAATTGTTATAATAACCATTCATTGTACTATAAGAAGAAAATGCAAGTCAGCCTTGGCCAGTGAATTTTTTCATACTCTTAGAGGTTATAAACACTACTGATGAAAAATAGATGTGTGAGCCCTGGTATCTGTCCTCAAAGAATTTACTCAGACCATGTCTCCAAGTTAAAGAAAGGAGTTTATTGGGGTGGTACACCCAGTGGGCCCTGCTCTCCATGGGAGCATTGAGCAAAGTTACTTGAGCCAGGTTATATGTCTGGTCTACATACAATTTAACAGGATTAGGAGCGGGGGAGCTAGTCCAGTTTAAGAAAATGGAAGGGGGAATAGGAGAGAGGAGGGGGAGTGCTGCTCTGGAATGTCAATTAGTCCATACAGATAAACAAAGCTAACTGGAAAGGGGGAAAGGAAATGGTGCTCTGAAAAGTCAGGTAGTTGGGAGAGTCTTTGTGAATGCATACATATAAGCCCACTGTGGGGGGCTTCAATGCATATTCTTCTTGATTACTCTTCTGGCTGGTCATATCCTGAGTCATCTCATATCTCGCGTCCTGCATCCTGCATGCTCCATCTTCCTCCATCTGCCTTGTCTCATCACTATGACTTTTTTGTATTTTTGTGTTTGTGAGTAGTATCAGTTATGAATGAACTATAAATTCATTAGATGGGTTTTGCTTTGTGTAGTTTGTGGAATATCAATGATTTTTTTAAAGGGTAGCTAGGTGGCAGAGTGGATACATTGGTGGGCCTTGAGTCATAAAGACTCGTATTTGTGAGTTCAAATCTGATCTCAGACACTTACTAGCTGTGTGACCCTGGGCAAGTTACTTGTCCCTGTTTACCTCAGTTTCCTCATTTGTAAAATGAGCTAGAAAAGGAAATGGCAAACCACTCCACTGTCTTTGCCAAGAAAATCCCAAATAGGGTCACAAATAGTCAGACATGACTGAAAAAAATGACTGTTTTTTTAGTCACATCTTCCTATAATTAAAATATATTTGACACTGCTTTCTTTAGGATCACAAAACTTTAAAATATTAATTTTGAGGAGAACACAACTATGGTAGTGGGAACTTCTGTTATACTGGGTAAGCTAATTTTTTTCTTCAAAACTATCGAAACAATTTTTGAAACTTAATTGGATAAAAGAACCAAGGCTCAATGTTGATGTTGCTTCTTGGTGACCAAGTGCAAACACCAACCCATGAGGGGTAGGAATGGCTCTCCCTCAAGCTTGCCTAGACAGATACAGAGGGAGGGAAGCTATATTCAGCTGTATCAAAGCTATATCCTTACTCTGTATGTTTTCTACACTAAGGCTAAGTAAATTTCTTTTTATTAACTTTTAGATGGTCTACAAGTTTCTACTTTCATTCCAGTTCCCAAAACTGAAGTGCCAGACTGATCTAAATCAGTCCCTGCCTACCATATTTGGCATGGGCCTGGATCAGAATGGCCTTTTTGGATTTGGGGAAGGATGATGAAGAGGAAGGTGGGCCCCAAATGGCTTCTGTCCTTTTGGCAGTGCTAGGCACTTACCGTGAAGTGTTCCCTAAAGCCCTAGCATGATTAAAGACTAAATTGTGAGTTTTCAGCAAATAGAGAGAGATGTGAATGTGCATTATTTCTTTAAGAACTGTTTCTGACAGATGATAAATATGATCAACTGTCATTTGTTGAATTTGCATAATTTTTGTATTTGGAAGCTGTTGTGGGCAAGATTACTCATGAAACTGGGAAGGCATGAGAATGACTATCATTCTTGTTTTTTAACTAGGATTTTTTTGGTTAATTAATTTATTTGTTTTCAGTTTTCTATAATCACTTCCATATATCTTAGATTGCCAAGCCTAGAGGCCTGTATTGGGCTACCCGAGTCTTTCCTACCTGTCCCAGGTCTTCGGCTGGCCACGCCGGATGCACGTATGAGAGAAAGGACGTTCCAGAGTCGAACAGGGGTTGAGCTTTATTCCAGGGAATCGGTTACAAGTGCAGGGAGGGGTCTTCCTTAGGAGGAAGAGGGGGAGATTTCCTAAGGAGGCTAAGCTTAAGGGATTGGAAGTAGAAGTACAAGCGGGGAGAGAGGGGGAGGGGAGAGAGGAAAGAAAAGAAGCGGAGCCCTACTTTTCTCTTTGGCTCCACATGTCTAAGAGAGAGCTTTCTGGCTTCCTTAATCCTACTTAATCTTCAGCCACACAGTTTGCATCTCAATACCATGCTGTTAGGTAACTAGGTGTGCTCCAATCCGGGACGACCTCGAGGGCAGGGAGACTCCACCCATCAGGTATCTCCGGGGGAGAGGCGGAAATACCCGAGCTAGCTCAGTCTGACCTTCTCGAACCCCCGCTGTTCATGGAGGGACTCGTAAGACTCTAAGATTTAGAAGTCCCACTTTTACCTGCCCGAGACTGTCCACACGGAATGGAGCTTCCAGTCCCAACATATCCCCTTCTTTGTTATGCGCGGAGCGCACCTGGCTCTAGAGCAAACAGTGGCTGGAGGCTGAGTGGATTAAGGAAGGCCTTTAGCATATGACTACCTTACAACAAGACTTCATTCACACAGAAATCTGCAGCTAGCACAACTGACAAAGGGAGGCATCAAATAAAACAAAGATGAAACTAAATGGCTGAGTTACAACAGGGGAAGTGCAATCAACTAATCCCAAAGCATATTTTAAGAGGAGCAGCTGGTGTAGGTGCCTTACACATCACCACTCCCTTAATCTTGCAAATGGATCTATACAGGTGGAAAATTGGTCACCTCCTCCCCACCCAAGTGTCCTGGGTTTGTGATATCAAAGTCCTCATTCAGCTGGCGAAAAAAGGATGCCTAGATTGAAGCTGTCAGCAGCAGTGTCTGCGGTTGTGATGAGGTCTGCTTCCTCTCTGGGCAGCAAGGTTAAAGCTGTCAGCAGCAGGCTCAGGTGGTGTATGATCCTTCTCCGGGGTCTCTGGGCTCTCCGGGGTCTCCGCCTCCTGCGTCTCCGTCGTCTCCGACCTCGGTTCCCACCTACGGATCCTTCTAATGGGAATCCACGCATTCCCTTTTCCTGTGGAGACACAAACATACCCTCGACCCCCTATTAGTATCTTAAAATGTCTCATAGCTGGAGTATTATGTGAGTTTTTTGAGACAGCTGTATCAAGCTCTGATTGTATTAGGCCTCTTGATCTTAGCTCTGATTGTATTAGGCGACCTTTTCCCCTTCTTTGTTTAGAGAGGATCGCCTTTAAGGTAAAATTGATAAGGATGCAAACTGGCTCTTTACTTAGGTATAGTTGCTGCCAGGTGCTTACAAATGCTTCATTAACATCTGTAAGGAACCTGAATTTCCCAGATTTTTTCTTTTTAACAAACACAGGAGCATTCCAGGGTGCTAATTGCTCCTTAACCAGTAGTTGTAGTGCCTGGAGTTTTTCTGGAGTCAGGGGCCATTGCTCCACCCAAATCGGGGTGTCTGACTTCCAATTCAAGGGTGGGGACTCCAGAGCAACAGCAATGGCCCTTACTAAAAATTTGATAACCTCATCCCGAGGCGGCTAATAGCCATTCCGGCAATCAAGACATAATCGGAGGCTGAGTACTGTAATTGATTTCCTGTAGCCTCAAACTGCCCTGTTCCTGTAAATTGCTGATAAGCCTGGGGGGCCTGAGCCCCTAGCCCACCGGTAGTGCTCTTTACCCTCTGGGAAAATTCTGATACCCAAATCACATTCTGCCCAGGGGTAAGGCAGGCTCTAGCTAAGCTCTTCCAGTCATTAGGAGTCAGAACGAACTGACCACTGAGAGTTTCAAGCATGGCTATGACAAAGGGTGAATTAGGGCCATGCTTGGTACAAGCCTCTTTAAGAGTCGCCACTCTCTTCCACTCTATAGGTATGTGGCTCCTCCGAACCCCACCGGGGACTCTGGGGTCCGCTATTTCTAACACAGGAAATGTCCCTACATCTTCTCCATTCTCTATAGCCTTTCTTATTCCTTTTTCCAAACTGGACTGTGGCCCTGAACTGTCTGACCAATGGAGCAGGTTATAAGGAGGCACGGAGGGAAGGCACGGCGTATTCTCCCCTGCCTCACCTTTTCCATCCGCTAGATGGAGCTCCGGGTCTATTTTTTCTTTACGCTCCTTAACTTTCCGCTTAACTTTCTGCTTGCCTGGACTCTCCGTCCCTCCCGTGTTCTCCCCTCCCCTCTCTCCGCTTCCACTCTCATTCCAATCCCGCCCTGGCCTCTCCGGCCCTTCCAGCAGGCTTTTAATTACACCGAATATCAGGAAATCTAAATCCTCCAGCTCCCCAGGGTATTGTTGCTCGTAAGCAGTCATTTGCTCTCCGACCGCTCCCCATTTTTCTCTTGATATTCCTGCCTGCTTGAGCCAAGGAGAAACTTTCCAAATCCTTTCACAAAATTCTCGGAGGTCATCTAACTCTATTGTGACCCCCGCCTTCCTGCATTCCCTGTGAAGTTTCTCAGCCCAGACCTCCTGTTCCTCTGGCTTTATTACTGGCAATAGATTCCCCATCTCCGCCCTTTTCCCAGGGGTTTGGGAAGCTTCTCTCCCCTTTCTCTCCTTCCGAATCTAGGATTCTGGACTCGCTTCTTTCACAGCCCCTTCCGGGTGTACCCCAAAAGCACCCAGGATTATCTGCGCTCCCAATCCCTGTTGGGGCGCCAACTGCCAAGCCTAGAGGCCTGTATTGGGCTACCCGAGTCTTTCCTACCTCACCTCCGAGGTCTTCGGCTGGCCACGCCGGATGCACGTATGAGAGAAAGGTCGTTCCAGAGTCGAACAGGGGTTGAGCTTTATTCCAGGGAATTGGTTACAAGTGCAGGGAGGGGTCTTCCTTAGGAGGAAGAGGGGGAGATTTCCTAAGGAGGCTAAGCTTAAGGGATTGGAAGTAGAAGTACAAGTGGGGAGAGAGGGGAAGGGGAGAGAGGAAAGAAAAGAAGCGGAGCCCTACTTTTCTCTTTGGCTCCACATGTCTAAGAGAGAGCTTTCTGGCTTCCTTAATCCTACTTAATCTTCAGCCACACAGTTTGCATCTCAGTACCATGCTGTTAGGTAACTAGGTGTGCTCCAATCCGGGACAACCTCGAGGGCAGGGAGACTCCACCCATCAGGTATCTCCGGGGGAGAGGCGGAAATACCCGAGCTAGCTCAGTCTGACCTTCTCGAACCCCCGCTGTTCATGGAGGGCCTCGTAAGACTCTAAGATTTAGAAGTCCCACTTTTACCTGCCCGAGACTGTCCACACGGAATTGAGCTTCCAGTCCCAACAGATTTTTTTCCCTCTCCCTCTTCTCCCTTCCCTCTTCTTTCCGCCCTCCCTCCTCGAGATGGCATGCAATCCTATATAGGCTCCACACATACATTCTTATTAAATGCATTTTCACTTTAATAACTGTCATTCTTACAATAGCTGGGACTTTGAGAGCAAGGAAGCGGTAGTACAGACCTGGAGCAGTTGGATGTAGCTTTGCCTCCCAGTAGGTTGATCTGGAATCCAGTTGTGATCCTTTTAGGCAGGAAGGAAGTAAAAGCACTTTTTAGAACTTTGTCATGGAGCTCTTGAGATTCTCAGGGAACTTCTTTACCTAAGACATTTGTCTTTCTGAACTACTTTGAGACTTTGGCAACTGCTTTTATTAGGGCATTGGAATATATTTTTGGTAAAAGGACTATGTTTATTTGAACACTCAGGCTCTGAGTGACCCATCATATCAGAGATAAAATAGAAATGAGGTAGGGTCTCCATAAAGACTGGAATTTGGGACCTTTCTACCAACTCTACTGAAGGACATGCTTGGGGCTTTTTAGATGACATTTCAGAGGACATTGGGAAATGTGCCTCCTGGACTTTGCTGAGACTTTTTGTTGAGGTGTGGGATAGGGGGGGTCAGGGATGGGGATGGTGTGGGAGGGAGAGATACCAGAAAGGACAATTCTTCATCCTCTCTAGGAGCCCAGAGACCTTTCTAGAATTAGGGATATGGACAAATGTTCCAAATGTACCTTATTTGATTTCCTAAGGAGGAGAGAGAAATGAGTGGGAGATGCATTAGTCTAAAAAGTTTGTAAAGGACAGATAACCTCCTCTCTTACTTTTATGAGTTGCAACTCTCTCTATAGAACTTCCAGGGACGGTAGGATAAGGGACCATTGTGTAGTTGATCCTAGTGCAGGTTTCAGCATAGGTGGGGCAGCAGTAGTACCTGGGGCAGTTGTTATTTAGGCATAGGAGACAGCATTTACATCAGTGCAGTGGGGGCAGTGTTCAAGACCTAGCAGTGGCACTGCTGGATTTGGCATAGGGCCTAGGCAAGGGTAGGTAACCCAAGCAGTGATAGTGCCTATGGAAGGACACATCCATGGCAGCATTTGGGCCCCAGGGGAGGGAGGAAATGCTTGGCTCTGGCACAAGATGAGTACTATTCTGTCCCTGGCATGGTAGGGGCAGTTTTTGGCCTTGGCACAGTGGGCGTTGTTAGTCATTGACATAGGAAGCAATGCTAGCAGAGTGGCCATTGGGGGTCCCTAACAGCAGTGGGTAAAGGAATGGGCAGAGATGTAGATCCTAACAGCAATGGGCAGAAAGAGAATAGGCAGTGGTACAAGCCCCAGTGGCTACCAGTGGAGTGGGTAGTGGCTCAGGCTCTAGTAGCAATGGGCAAAAAAATAGATCTCAGTCGTACCAGACATCAGTGCAGAACCTAGTGGCAGTGGGCAGCAGACAGAGCAGTGATATAGGCCTCAGTAGCAGCAGTTTTACAAACTAGGGTGGGCCCCCTGGCATAGAGAGTGGTAAAGACAGCTCTCTTTGTTTATACTGTAATCTGAAACTTATAAAAGCCTTTCATATCTTCATACTGTTAGTGGAATAGTTTTTGATGGTCATTAGACAACTCCTTCCTAGGGATAGCTTTTATAGAACCAAGAGATAATGTTGTTGGGAGGTGACTTACATGGTAAGGTACTCTAGTAAGTCAGAGAGAGGGAAGATGAAATCATCTCTCCAGATTCCACAAAAAAGGTGGGGCAACTCCTCAGCAGAGACCCTTAAAAGAGACCCTAAAAAGATTTGATATTCTCCCTGTCCTACCTTCTTCCTCTCTTCCTGCCTAGGGAAGAGGTCCTGTCTGAGATCTTGGCTAAAGAGGCTAGGAACACTGAGTAGATGGTATAGTCGGTCAGTCATTGGTATTGAACCTGACACTTGAACACAATAGGGTTATAGATGATGATCTGACCTGAGATGCATATCAGTGCCAGAAGTGTCATCACCTGGGCTGTGCTCCTGATATTTTTGGTGCTAATCCTGTTCATTGTCACACTTTATAATGGAAAATCCCTTTTGACCTGCAAAGATTTGACATTGCCCACCACGGGAACGAGATTATTAAGACTTAGGACTCAGTCCTCCCAAAGGTGGGGAGAAGATCCTTCTTATTCTGACATTCCTTTAGAGTAGCATTAAATTACTTGTCTTCTGCTCTTCCTGGTATTTTATTTTTCTTTTCCTCCTCTATTGCTGTCTATGCTAGGCCTCTTGGGTCTTTGAAATTATCATTTTCTAGTCATGACCCTAAAGACACTTAAGTGGTAGAAGATCCTCTAAAAGACTGTTAACAGACCTTGTCATCAAGGAAAGTGTATACAAGAAAAAACATCTGCCAGATAGGTGAAACTAGTTTTTCCTTAAAAGGCATTAAAACTATCCTTGAGTCTTAACTCATTCAGGGGAGTAATGCCAAGTTTGATGTAACTTCCTAATGGCAAAAGTGCAAAAGCAAGCCTATGACGAGGTGCAATGACTCCTTCCTCAGGCTGGATAAGAGAACCAGTAAGGTCAACACAGAGGATCAACTGAAGTAGTTCTTAGTTGACTATCCTTTGTATGTTATGAGTATTTCATTTTATTCTAATACTCAAACTTGCTTGAATAAACCTGGCATTTTTTCCTTTTATAAGCAGAAAAACTAAAATCCGTTTTTGTTTTGGGTGGGGGAAGGTGTGTGCAGGGTCCCACAGCAAGTCAGATTATACACCTAGCATCTTAAGCCACTCTCTTGATATCTCCAGATCTCTTCCTCTGACACCAAAGGGAAATTATCTTAATTTATAGGGAAGGGGATAGACAAATGTTTAACTCCTTTACTCTATGGTTGTTCCTATGGACAGTTAATCAAAGCTTGGTTTAGGAAGTAATAAAAATTTTTAAAAAATGATGAAAACAAAATGATAACTGATGAGGACTGGAAGGAAGTGGATGGGAACAGGAACTCCAAGACTGGAGCTCCCTGCATAGACTTCCTGGAGAAGAATTCACAGACTCAAGCACTGTTGAGGTCAAGGCAAAGATTTATTACACTTTTCAGTGGACAATCATTCTTAGGGAACCTGCAACCTTAGAGGGGGGTACAGGTAAAGTTTATATAGGATATTCTATAGTCTCACATGTGCCAAATGTGCTAAGTAGGTGATTCAGGGTGGGATTAGGAAGTGGTTAAGGAGTGTGTATTCATCCTTTGTTGCTGAAGAAGACCCTGCCATCAGAGAAATGATGACATGACTTGTACTTGACTTTGTTTTGAGTGAGGGAGGGCTGTGCAGGTCACCAGCCTCACTTCTCCTCCAGAGCCATCTGAATCCAGTGACCAGATATTCATCTGGATAACTGGAGATGACCCAAGATGAGGCAATTGATGTTAAGTGACTTACCCAAGGTTACACAGCTAGTGAGTGTCAAATGTCTGAGGTGAGATTTGAACTCAGGTCCTCCTGACTCCTGCACTGGTGGTCTATCCACTGCACCACCTAGCTGCCCTGGTTAAGGAGTGGTTAGTTCTTAAAGGAACATATATTTTTGGTATGTACTATGCAGGTATTTTACCCAGAGTTCATTGGGAAATAGCTCAAGGTAGGGGAACATGGAGGTGTGGTTTTAGGCATGAAATGCCACTGTCAACTAATGGTCAGGGCTGACTGAGGAATACCAAGGTTGCTTTCATCAATGTCTTGTTAGACAAAATAAATGTAAGGGAGTATACATATGTCTAAGTCTGGGATACATATGATTGGTCAGTGAGTAGTAAATGTCATTATGACCCAGTGCACAGCCAGTACGCAACTGGTTCAGACTAATAAGTTGTATAGGTGAAGCTGGTAGCTGTATCAGCAAGGGAGGTAATGGTTGTTGTTGGGCTGACTTTGTCCTTGTGCTGGGAAGAAACTGGGGTAGTGTTTGGAGGCTAGGGAGACATGTGACTTTTAAAGAGAAATGTGATTTTAGAATTGGGGCCCCAGCACATGCACCCAAGCACCCCATCAATAACAACTGAAATTTATATCACACTTTAAGGTTTGCAAAACGTTTTATATATGTTGTCTTGATAGTGTTCACAGTCTTACTTTTGGTTCTTTGATTACTTTGAATAAGTTCTTGATCTCAAAGTTTTAGTGCTTATTCTTATTAAATAGAAAATATCCTTCTAGCTCTTATTGTTGTGAAGATTATTGGGTAACCATTGCATAGTGCTTTGTTTCATAGTTTCTACTCCCAAAACATGAAATATTGTTATAATTGATAATGTTGAAATTGTTTATATATACTTGAGCTTCTAATGATAACCATTTTAAGATAAAAATTAGAAGCTCCCCTGACCAGAATGTGCATAAGAAGTTCATTAATAATGTTTATAATCCTTTTTTAAATATAATACAGTTCTACAGAGAAAACTCTGCTTCATGAAAGAGAGATTAAGAGAGGCTTGGTCTCATAAAACTTGTCTGCCTCCTGACTCTGCAATTCCACTGCTGCTATCTTGAAGAGCAAAATCTTATCTGCATTAAATCAAGACATACCTTTTTTATCTTTGCATCTCCAGAGGTAGCTTCCCTAAATATTTTCAATGACTAGTCTTTAAACTCATCTAGAAAACCTGTTCAGTTCTTTTAAAATGAAATTGCAATCTAGTTAAAACTAAGTATCACTTGTAGGAATAGAAGAGTGAAAAAGATTTTTTTTTTTAAAAAGAAAAGGATCCAAAATGTGAATCATTCATCTGGTTTGAGTTTTTAAAGAGACATACAAAAGAGAGAATACAGATTTTCATGTCTTAGTGTCAGAAATTACTTTGGTCCTAAAGTGGATACCATTTTGTATGAAATACTGCAATTTTTTGCAAGAGTAATCTAAAAACTTACTTGGATCATTGTTAACAAAGTTTATACCAAGTTTATTCAAAGCACTTTTTCTAATCTTTTCCTCAACTTACCACAAAACTAGAAGAGAAATTTGGGGAAAGTATTCTGATGTGGAGAAAATAAGGCATTTTCAAATGGTTCTATAACTTTATAGAATTATAGAATTTAGAGCCACTAGGGACTTTATTGATCATATAAACCAAAACCCTTAGGAAACAATAGCTAAGAGTATTTGAATGACTTGTCCCGTGTCACATAGTATCAGAGTCAGGTCTAAACTCCAGTCATTTTACTCCAAGCTCATTATTCATGAAGAACTGTTTATATTGCTACAAATTTACCTCGAAATCCTTTATGCCCTACAAGTTATCCCCAAATTGATAAGTAGTAAAAGGATATGAACAGGCAATTTGAAAAACTGAAGAAGAAATTAAAGCTATCAATAGTCATATGAGAAAATGCTCTAAATTGCTGTTTATTAGAGAAATACAAATTAAAACTACTCTGACGTACCACACCACACCTAACAGATCGCCTAATATGACAAAAAGGGGAAATGATAAATGCTGGAGAAGATGTGGGAAAATCTGAACACTGATACATTGTTGGTAGAGCTGTGAACTGATCTACCATTCTGGACAGTCATTTGGAACTATGCCCAAAGGGCTATAAAACTGTGCATACCCTTTGATCCACCAATACCACTATTAGTCTGTATCCCGAAGAGATGGTAGAAAATGGAAAAGTATCCAAATATACAAAAATATTCATAGCAACTCTTTTAGTGGTGGCAAAGAATTGGAAATTGACAGGATGTCCATTAATTGGGGAACGATTGAACAAGTTGTGGTATATGAATGTAATGGAATACTATTGTACTATATGAAATGATGAGCTGGCAGATATCAGAAAAACCTGAAAAGACTTGAATGAACTGATGCTGAGTGAAGTGAGCAGACGCAGGATAGCATTGTACACAGTAACAGCAATGTTGTGTGATGATAACTTCAATAGACTTAACTCTTCTCAGCAATGCAATGATCTAAGAAAATTTGAAAAGACTTATGATGGAAAATGCTGTCTATATCCAAAGAAAGAACTGTGGAATCTGAATGCAGATTGAAGCAAACTATTTTCTCTCTCTTTTTCCTTCTTGTAGTTTTCCTTTTTGTTCTGATTCATGTGGACTAATTTCCACATGACTAATGTGAAAATATGTTTAATATGACTGTACCCATATAGCCTATATCAGATTGCTTGCCATCTTGGGGAGGGGGAAAGGAAAGATGGGAGGGAGAAAAAAATTTGGAACTCAGAATCTTAGAAAAGTAAGTGTTGAAAACTATCTTTACATTTAATTGGAAAAATTGGGGGGACAAAGCAATCTTTATTCCCATACTAACTTTCTTTAAAATTAATCACAGCATAATAAATTTTGGTTGATGAATACTTGGAGTTAATTTGTACTTGTAAAGTTTTTTTAGGCTGTCATATGGAATAGGACTTAGACTTAATCTGTTTGATTCCAGAAGTTAGAAATAAGAGCAATGAATGGGCTGAAGTTGTGAAGAGAAAGATTTAGACTTGTGCCAAATGAAAGAGAATCAAGGGAATGGGAAAAAAATGAAATCAAAGATACAGTTAAAACGTATGAAACATGATTTGGAAGCAGAAGCATTGAAGGTTAAGAAATAGACAGCATTTTAAGTTGAAGGAGAGTGAAACAAAGTAAAAAAAGAAATACATAATACTTCAGCACAGTTGATCTGCCTTTGCAGTCACACACACACACAAACACACATATAGAGTCATTCACTAGTAGATAAATAGTCAAAAATATTTCAGCTGTTAGAAGTTCGCCAAACTGAATGTAAAGGTCAAAATCAAGGAAATAAAAAAGTCACAGAAAAGCACCTACATATTAGAGACTATTTGTTTCTAAATGTGCTTTCCTCTCCAGGAATTTTGGAAAGATTTGTAATGATTTTCAAACTTAATTTCACATGTCCTCGTGAAATTTTCAAAAAGGAAGCTGAAATAATGGAATAGCCTTAGAATTAAGCAATTTAACTTCAATTTTATGCTGTATTTGCTAGATTAGTTGGGGATCCATATTATAAATGACATAATAAATTTGGGTTGTTGTTGAATATTCAGCCTAAAGATAAAGTTGAAGTCATGAATTTTAAGATAAAAAGAAAGAAAACAAAAATAAATGGAAATAAATCAGAAATGATTGCATATTATGTATGTAACATGATATAACTATTATAATTTAAAGTACATATATACACACAAGTGTATGCATGTATTGTTACATATGTATTTATGTATTACTTGGGCTTCTCTGGGTACATTTTGAGCATGTCTAGTTTGCCTAAGATAAACCCACTGTTACCCCCATTCATGTGGTGTGGGATATAGTGAGCTCCATACTAGGCAAACTGCGCATTCTGAAAACATGCCCAGAGAAGCTCTATATATTTAATGGAAATTTGGAAGTCTTTTGAACACAGTAGTTAGAAAACTGGGGAAATATTAAGGGCAAGGGGATGCTTGTCTTGAACCCACCTAGGGTGCTTGAGAAATCTGTGTTTCTTTGCCAAAGTCCCACCAATATGGTTCTGTTTGTTGAGAATTTCTGGAATTCCCTTCTGCTTCTAAGAGCATTGAAACTACACTGGACACTACCCATTATATACCTATATTACAGCTTATATGACTGTATATTTATTGTGATTAACAAAATATGGAAACTGTTTGAGTAAGTCCAGACCTTAGATTAGTTTAACACTAAATAAATATCTACATTTTAACTAATTGCTTTCAATCCAGTCTTTTTTGACACAAAGAATCATTCATTTATACAATGATGATTTAATTACATACTTAGTTTGATCTTCAAGTAGAAAGTTCACATAAAAGAGGATGATTCTGCTTTGATAATTCTCAGTTTAGCACAATATCTAGTCAGGCACTCCTCATTTGAAGACAACAGAGACTGGCCATGGCTACCTGCACACATCTTTACCCTTTATCTTACCTCTAGGTTTATGCAGATTCTTCCTGAAAGCCTAACCTCTCCATAGAGGAGAGTAGGCTTCCTATTCTCAGTTTCTGCCTTTCTCCTCAGTTAATCCAGTGGCAATTCCATTTTTAGTTTGAGTCTAAGGATACTCTCCAGCAAGGGAGAAAAATTTTTAAAAAGGTACTTAGAGTATTAACTTGAAAGAGGTATGGAAGAGACAGTTTTATTCCCACACAGAAAAGGGACTGTTAAGAAATAAAGATCCATACACCGATGAGAACAGAATCCAGTAACTTATCATTACAGGCAATTCTCCCTTTACCCAAATTAGATTACTCAGATTCGACTTTACCTAAAAAATTCTGAAAGAAATTAGCATTCTCCAAAACACCTATAAACACCTATGTTAATTTTTTTGCGCAATACGGTGCTCTCTCTTCCCATTACTGCCTCTGAATTGGCGCTCCCTGGCCTCCTACCACGCCACCCACCACCAACAAAACAAAACAGAACAAAACTAACCCTTAAAAAAACCCTCTAAGTGAAAGCAGAATGACCCTTGGAGAGACTGCTATCTGCCACCTATGACAGATCAGGGACTCGGCTTGAGAGCCCCAGCTCCACGAGACGAGACCTTGCCCTGCTATGCCCAGACGCCACGTATCCGCTCTTGCGTGTCTGTCTCCTGTCTACTGCTAGGGTACCTCTTGTCTGTGCCCGCCGCACCTCCCCCACCCCACCCCAGCTCATCCCCTCCTGTCTGTGTCTGTGTCGTACCCCCACATGTCTCTCACATCTTTGTCCCTGGTCTCCAAGTGTCCTTGTACCGTGTGCTGGTCCCTTCTGTCCAGCGGCACTCAGCCCCCTTCCTGCCTCCTTCCCTCTTTCCCCCAAGTTTCTGGGCAAATTCTCATGCAAAACAAGAACTCTCTGTACTAGTGCAATCGTAGAGAGGCTAATATTTAACTCTTGTTGGGACATTTACAAGCAGTTTAATTGTGAGGGCCACTAATTTGCCATTTTATATTTCCATCTCTACTGTGCACAGTCCAATTAACACCAAGTGGGCTCTCTCTCTTCAGTGGTCTCTTTCTCTATCGGCCACTCTTTCCTTTTATAATTGTTTGTTTCTATTGCTGTTGCTGCAAAACTGCCCCAGCAACTGCTGCCCTGTTTCTTCAAGTTATAGGAGAGGAAAGTGCTAGTTACCTATTAAGATCTCACAAAATTTTATACTAAGGGAAAGAAGATGAGAGTCATCCCATTCCATGAACAGGCTTACCTAAGAGACTATGATCTCATAGAGGAAGTATACCTTTCCCCAATCAGAGAGTCATGGTTGCATTTGAAGCCACTTGGAAGAGGAAGCCTGAGTAATGGTATCACACACCTTTAGCATAAATTCATGGTATTCTGTTTCATCAGACAAATAAGAGACTTTTTGCCAGCATACAATACAAATCCTTGAGTCATCCTGGCTGACAGGAAGTAGTCAGAGGCATTCTTTGTGTGCTCTGAAGTGAGGGGTGGCAGGGTCCCTCAATCTCACATAGTTAGAACAGGCCCACTCCAAGTTTCTAAGTGCTTGCTTGGAACATTGCCTGATCATGCCCAAGAAAGGAGGGGCAGTAATTGGAGAGGGCAGTGACACTAGAAAGACAGCTATACTTCTGTGTCCAAATTCTCATCTTCCACTCACTTCTCAGCCTCTTGTCATCTTATTTTCAACTTCACTACTCTGAAACTATTCTGTCCTGGGATCCAGTAGCCATTTCTTAGTGCACATCTTTCTTCACCTCTTTTCAGTATTTAAAACTGTTGATGCACCTCCCACGATAGACTGATCACCAGAAACCTCTTCATCATGCTGTTTAACTTAGATCTGTATCAGGGGCCATCTCCACTTGTCCTGATCTATATTTTACCACTGGACCCAGATAACTCTAGAGGAGAAAGTGAGGCTGGTGACTTTGCACAGCCCTCCCTAACTTAAATCCAATTCACTTGCAAGTCATGGCATCACCTTCCTGACGTCATGGTCCTCTCTAAGAATGAAAGACAAATAACTAGAATACTCAGCACATTCCCAATTTCCTCAGTCTGCTTTCCTCTTGATGAGAGGGCAGGAAGATGGAGAACTAAACTCCACCCAAAGTTGTCCTTTATGGAGGACAATATTTAGACTTTCTAGCTCACTCTGCTATTCATCTGTAGCTCTGCGTGGTCTCAGTGCCATGGAACAAGATGCCTCCTGGGTCTTCCTTCCCTTCCTACCTTCCAGCTTCCTTTGTGTGTTGTCTTTCCCTATTAGATTTAAGCTCCTTGAGGGAAAGGATTGTCTTTCTTATTCCTATTTGTATCTACAATGCTTAGCCATGTGCCTGACCTGTAGTAGGTGCTTGTTTATTGGAGTGAATTGACCACTTCCTTCTCCTTATAATTCCTTCCTGGGTTTTTGGTGATATTACACTTTCCTAGTTTTTTTCCTACTTCTCTAACAACTTCTTCACAATCTGTTTCCTGGATCATGAATAATGTCCTAGCCCTCTAAGCGTTGATACCAAGGGGAAGTTATCCTGAGACATCTTCTCTTTTCTATGTTCTTTCTTGGTGATCTCATTAATTTCTATGAGTTCATGTATCATCTCCCAAATCATCCTATATATCATCTTTCAAATCCACATATTAAGTCTTCCCTGAATTTCAGTGTGGTATACCCTATATTCAGTGTGCCTACCCTAGATATCTCAAACCTAATGTGTACAAAACAGAATTCATTTAATCTTTTCCCTTAAATCATTCATCCTTCTAACATCTCTTTTCCTTAACTTTCCCTAGTTTTCTGTGTAACCTTGGCAAGTCGTTTCACTCACCTGTCTGAGTTTTGGTTAAAAAAAAAAAAAAAAGAGGGTGGTGGTGGTGCAGCTAGGTGGGATAGAGCATCCTGGAGTCAGGAGTATCTGAATTCAAATCCAGCCTCAGATACTTACTAGCAGTGTGACCCGAAACAAGTCACTTAACCTTGTTTGCCTCAGTTTCCTCATCTGTAAAGTGAACTTGAGAAGAAAATGGCAAGTCATTCTAGTTTCCTTGCCAAGAAAACTCTAAGTGGAGTCAGGAAGAATCAGATAACACTGAGAATGAACAACAAACAAAAGAAAATGCAGAAGAATAAAAAATCACTTGCATATAATGTTTTGGAAATATAACAAAATTTTAACTTCTCATTTTGCCCCCATTTGATATGTGAAACACAAAGATAATAAAAACAGACGTGAGACTCCTGAGCAGTTGTCTCTTTGCCAGTGACCTCTAGTGAGGTCCAAAATCTCAATTTAGTTAAAAACTTTACTCTTTTTAAGGGAACAGAACTTCCCAGAAGCCATTGATAGAAGAGAGTTATCATTCATTCTTTCCCTTTCCCACCCCCAATATCATAATAACATGATATTAGAAGAGGGACAGTTTCACACTCTGCTATGTGAATATATCAGTATATATAACTAGAACTATATAACATATATATATATATACATGTATACATATATATACATATCATTATATGTAAGTATGTATGTATGTATGTACATATATCCACTCCAGCTCCTATAGATGTAACTATTGATCTCTAGCCAATTGTCAGAACTCTGGAACACAAAGACCACCATGATCCCTTCAAAGATCTCTGATATCCCCTAATGCTGCTGAAGTTCCACATACTCACTCTTTAGGTTCATAGGTCACCCAGGGATCAGGCTCTCACATTTTTAAACCCTTGAAGAATCCTAGAGGAGCCTCTGGGCCTGAGCTAAGGTACTTGATGCAATTAGAATGGTTTCCCAAACCAGCTGTACCAACATCAGCCTTCTCCAGTGGAGGACACCTAACCAATCTTTCTACCAGGCAGGTGGAGTATACACTCTCTACTCATCCTATCTATCTCTAGACACGGGGATCAAAACCTTAATTTCATTTACTTTTGAAGGAAACTGTTTTCAATCTATACTTACAGATTGGGGCTGGGAACAATTTCTTCATTCAATCCATATAGCCTTGACTGCCTACTTGGAATTCAAAACCATCATAAATGTGTCATTTCTTTTTTATACAAAGGTTTTCTGAAATTGTATTATGCAGTTACTGTACTGGAAGAGTGACCTTTGCTATGCTTTGCTTACTGAATGTCAAATTTTCATTTAAATTACCACTGTATATCATATCTGTTTCAGTTTTATATGAAGGGCAGCTAATACATAAAGCAGTCAAACCACAGAGCAGTAATTAGTCTAGAAAAGATCAAAGCGTTCTCTTCCAAATCCTGTCAATTTGCTCTGGGTGTGCAAAACCAATAGTCTGTCTTTTGCTTTGGTCTGTTATTAATTTTTGCTTTTGTTTGTTGCAGAGCAGCAGCTTTTCTATCAATGACATCCTGCTTGAAAAAAAATCAGAAATGTAGTTCAATAGATTTAGGAATAATAACTAGTTTTTTCCTCACCCCATTTTTTTTTTGAGATGTAAACTTGAAAAGAAATTTATAGTAATCACAACAAAATGAAACACATGGAAATTATGGGACAGAATACTTAGATTTATTATCCTAGAAAGGGCACAACAATGTTCTATAAATCTGAGCATAACACTTTTGACTAATTTCTCCTTATGTAATATGACTTGTACAGTATTATCATAATACTAGATACTCCTGTTCCTGTGACTATATTGTAGATTGTCATAGAACTTTTTAATACTTTCAGAAAGTTAATTCCCTTAAATTAAATAAAAATTTCAGAAAATATCCAAAATGCATTTGTCTAACTCTTCAGGAGGAAGCAGCAAAGTAAATATATTTCTTTACAACTTGCCTGAAATAAATTGCCACTCTCTTTTAGAGAAGCGGCTATTTGGAAAAATAAATGAATTCTACAACAGGAGGTATGTGAAATAAATCTTTTATAGAAAAAAATGAACATCCACTTTGAATCAAAAAATCTGGTCTTGGAATACAAGTTTTAAATATTGTGTGTGTACTCCTCTCATTCTCTGATTCTGATAATGTTCTGCCACATTAAGTATTTTTCCACTAAAATGTAAAGCAAAAAGTAAAAACAGTGACAAACTTGATAGTTCATTGATCATAGTTCACAAAAGATTTTAAACAATCCACTTGTGAATGAGACTAAGAAGTTTCCTCATCTACTGGCCTAAACACAGAACCATAATCATTTTGCCACTGGAGAAGAGGCATCAGGCAGCTGTTTTGCTTTTGTTCCTTATAACTCAGTTCAAGTGTATAGATACATCTTTTTGTTGTATTTCTTTTCTCCTTTTCGTATTTCTTTTTTCATTCATTCTTTTACCTAATCCAGGAATACTGACATGTTCCAGCTAAAAAAATACAAATGTTTTCTGTGTATTCAGTGTTACTAAATTCTCTCTTGCATAAAGCAAATCATTAACTCTGACTTTGTGTTGTAGTTTCCTCTAAATATGGGTCATGTCTTTGTTTTGGTATCTATGTCACCAGTTAACTAGGCACTAAAAGACAGCCAAGCATAAACAAAAAGTGTAATGATACACAGAATTAGCATGATAAGAAGCCCACCCAAGCAATTTAGAGTAATTGATTGATTCATAAACAAATGTGTGATGTCCATGAATGTAACAAATAGGTTTGCTCTAGAGTCCTTTTCATTTGAACAGGAATTTAGTGTTCATGAAAAGTGGCTGATTGATAGTGCAACAGAGTCAGAACATGTATGTCTGTCCATGGAGCAGGTGCTAACCAGCCTATGTCTTAACCCTGAAATAATCTGGAAGTGATAATTAAGAATAGGTCCTTAGGGCTCTCCATCCTTCTGTAATGTGTTAGTAACCTAAAATCTACAATTCTACTTTCGGAAATCTTTTGTACCTTCTGTTCAGCTGCTGTATTTGAATGAACCATAGTTCATTTAGTAGTGATAAGGATAGTTGTCTATTAGAAATACAATCACACTAATCAGAAGTCAATCACTAGCTAATATGAATTTTCATTTTTAACAGATATTTTTTACCTATGGGAAAGATGACATGAGACAGTCGTAATTATAGCTGGTATGTATACAGTACTTTAAAATTTGCAAAGGGTTTTTACAAATATTATCTCATTTTAACCTCTACCCTGGGAGATAGGTGCTATAATTATCACCCTTTTATAGTTAAGGAAACTGAGGTAGCCAGAGTATAAATGACTTGCTCACATAGGTCACATAGGTAATGTTTGAGGGGAGATTTGGACTTAGGTCTTCCTGACTACTCAGCCCACCATGCTATCCACTGTACTGCTTACCTGGATCCAGTGAACAAAGTGTCTTTCTCCATGTCATGAGGTCTTGGGTTAAATCCCACCTCTAATACATACTAGCTGCATGACCCTGGGCAAACCACTTCACCTTTTAGTGTTCCAGATGACTCTAAAAATATAAACTATAGAGAAGGTCTGAAGGGTTTTCTCACAGAGATTCCCTATACCAGAGGTCCAGTGTAACCTCTCCCCACTAGCTACTTATTTATTATAATATACCCATTACTGCTAGTGAACTCATTACTATATATCAGCATGAAATACATGATTTTTGAAGTTAGCAATATTTTTATTTTTCTCTGAAATAAAGGATTTCAATAATAATAATAATAATATTTACATGTCACTTCAAGGCCCACACATATTTTTCTTACAACCACCTCTGTGTAGCAAGTAGTACAAGTATTACTTTTTCTCATTTTACAGGTTAGGAAACTAAGAGGACTTGAGTTTGTATCCTAGTTCTGACACTTGTCATTTGAATTCTCTGGGCCACAGCTTATATATCTGTAAATCAAGGAGTTTCAATTAGAAGAACCCTAAGGACTCCTCTAATTTAAAATCTGTGTTATCAAGATAAGTTAAATAACTTTTTCATCAGTTATGCAGAAAGTGCTTGTTTTCAGTAGGTATCAGAACTAGGATTTGAGCTTAGATCTCTTGACTCTGAGCCTAGGATTTAAAAATTTTATTAACTATAAATATTAATTGATCTTCATATTTTTGTTTTACCATAGTCATTATATAAAGTCTTGGACATTTGAATAATTGATCCAGAGTATATTCATTGCATTTTTTCTGTCATCTAGATTTTATCCTGTATTGGCCAACACCAGTTGACCATACATGGAAATGAACAATTTGAATATTTTAGTTAGGAGTTGATGATACATAACCAAAGAAAACTTAAATTAAAAAAAGATTATAAGCACAGGAATGTTGTAAAAAGACTAGGAAACTATTTTAAGAAATCATCTTACGGTCTTCAAATAGAAGATAGAAGACTGCTTCTCAGGGATGGTTTAAAGAGAATATAACATGTTATGTAAGCATTGTTCTAGATGGTCTTTGAGATATCTTTGAATTCCAGAATTTTATGATTCAATTGTAGACCTATCTTATTATTCTTTCCAGTCATCAGTGGACAAGTGAGACGAGAAAGGATGTTTCATCATAACAAAGTTCACATATGTGCCTAGCATGTCAGTTGATGGAAGTGCTAAGCTTTTAGCTAGAGCATGGTCTGGATATCATGAATAACTCTCATACCTACTTTCAGTATGATGAAGTTTCACTGTCATGTAGTCTTCAGGACAGAGCATCTACATTCATATTAGTTTTCGTTGGACTCTAATGTATGTTGGAAATCATAATCGGCTAGTGTTGCTACCTATTTCTTGCATGCAACATCCAATGAGGCACTGGTCAAAATGTATATCTGTGGATTGTTGTAAACCCACATTTGGAGATTTGCTTCATACAAATAGTCTTTGAACTCTTCATTTTTGAAGAGGACCAATCATATCACAGGTGATAACTTGACTTGTGAGTGAATTGGATTTAAGTGAGGCAGAATTGCACAAAGTTGTCACTTTCACTCTCTCTTCTTGAGTCATTGAAGTCCAGTGGCAGGATGAAAGTCAAGACAACTGATGATGGCCCATCAATGTGTACACTAATCCCACCAGTATTTCTTTCTTGTTTCTGTGGTTTTCTCATGCACCTCAGTTATATGAGATAGCAAGTTCTACTCTTTCCCCCTCTTTTTTCCCCTAAAATTTTTTTCTTATGTTTTCTTTCTCCCTAAATTCCTTTTTTCCTTCCCTTTTCTTTTTTCTCTTCATATAACAAAACTGCTTCCAGATTCTTTTTGGTTTTATTTTCTCCCTCTGTGACTCTTGGGGGTAGAGTTATGAGGAGACACATTTTTTTTTCATATTGGGATTAGAATATAAGCCCTTTCTCATTGTATGTTCCCTTCCAATTGCTCCAAAGCATTTATCTTTGTATGCTTCTCTTGACTCCTATGCTATTGTTTCAAAATATTTACTTAGTTCTGGTGTTTTCATCAGGAATATTTGGCAATTTTTGATTTCATAAAAACTTCATTTCTCTTCCGTAAGATTAAACTAAACTTTGCTGGATGTTATTCTTGGGGGTAAACATTTATAGGTTTTTGTTTTGCCTTCTAGACTATTATATTCCAAACTCTCTCTCTCTCTCTTTTTAACTAGTTGCCAGGTCTTCTGTGATCCTGATTGTGTCTCCTTTGCACTTGAAATCTTTCTTTCTGGCTGCTTGCAATATTTTTTCCTTTGAGTTGAAAAGTCTGGATTTTGGCCATGATGTTTCTGAGAAATTTTATTTTGGAGTTTCTTTTCATAAGTGATTGATAGATTCTTTCTATTTTCATTCTTCACTCTTGTTTTGATAGCTCTAGACAGTTTCCATGCATGATGTTTTGAAATACTATAACTTGTGTGATGATTATGACTTTCATGTAGACAAATGATTCCTCAATTAATTTTCATTGGCTTGCTTTTCTGATCATTGTTTTTGAAAGGAGATGCTTTATATTTTGTGACATTTTTTCAATCTTTTGATTTTGTTTCTAGTATGTTCTGTATCATGAAGTCATTAATCTCTGACTCAACCTAATTTCCAAGTGACTTGTTATTTGAATAAAGTTGTATATCCTGTGTTTTAGGCTATTTATTCTCCTTCCAGTTCTTTCCTTGAGAAGTTTCATTTCCTTTCTTATTTTTTTCCCACAACTCTCAATTCTTTCCCAATTATTTCCCCTAGAGTTTTCATTCCATTTATATTTTAATTTTAAACTCTTCTTTCATTTCATGAATAAAAGTAGAATTCATTTTTATTATATATAAAGAGGCAGCTAGGCGGATGGCTAGACTTGGAATCAGTAAAAGTAGAGTTTAAATTCAGCTTAATATCTGTGTGACTTTGGGTAAGCAATTTAACCTTTGTCTGTGTCAGTTTATTCACCAGTGGAGAAAATTATAGCACCAGAGTTGTTGTGATGATAAAAATTATATAATATTGTAAGGCATTTTTCAATTCTTAAGGCATTTTGTAAATGATACATATAATTATTATTAACAAATCTCAACCTTAAATAATTAATATTCTAATTATTTGTATGTAATTTATTCCTGTAAAGAGAGTCCTTTAGTTGGATTCCTATAATCTCTGCATGAGTCTTGGTAAGTTGATTTCCAGATATTTTATATGTTCTGTAAGTATTTTGAAAGGAATTTCATTTTCTCTCTCCCTACTGGATTTTGTTGGTAATATAGAAAAAAATGGCTAATCCATGTGTATTTATTTATTTTTTCCCTTACCACTTTTTCCAAGTTGTCAGTTGTTTCAATTAATTTTTATTTGACATTCTAAGGTTTTTTAAGTAAAATATCACATTTAAAAGTGATCATTTTATTTCTTCTTCCTGCTTATTTCTTTTGTTTCTTTTTCATCTTACTGCTCATAATTAGCATTTCTATTACTATCATAGTAGTGATAATGGGAATCCTTGTTGATCTTATTAGTTAACTGACCTTATTACCTTTGATTTTATTAGTATGGCTTCTAGTTTATTTTCATTACATATAAATCATTAATAATAATCATTAATTTATTAGAATAATCCATTTATTACTATGCTTTTAAGTAATTTTGAACACAAAGGAGTATTGTATTTTTATAAAACCTATTTTATATTACCTGTCCATTTATATAATCATATTTTTATTGTTTTTGTTCTTAATGTAGTTTCATGTCTATTGTTTTCTTAATATTAAATCAACTTTCATTCTTTTAATAAATCCAACCTAGTAACTGTATAATTTTAAAATGTTATTGTAACCTATTTGGTATTTTATTAAATATTTTTAAATTTATATTAATTAGAAATAATGATCTATTATAGCTTCAATTCTCTGTTTTATCTTTCCTTGGTTTATTACCAGGACCATATTTGTATTATAGAAGGGATTTTTTAAAATAATTGATAAAATACTGGAATTAGTCTCTGAATAAATATATGATAGAATTACTTTTTAAATAATATGGTTCTGAGGTTTTATTTTCCTCTGGAAAGTTCTTATTATTTCAATGAGTTTTGTAAAGCATCCCTTTGATAGTTTGATTGACATATTATTAAAACTGTAAATTAATTTGGATAGTATTGTCATTTTTATTATAATGGCATACCCAGTCATGGACACTCAACTATTTAAGTTTTTAAAAAATTTCTTTTAAGAATAATTGAACTTTGTATTTGAAATTGTATAAGTACTTTGTGTGTTTTGGTAGATTGATTCCTCAAATATTCTATATTCTTCATAGTAATTTAAAATGGGATTTTCCTTCCTATTTTTGCCTCTTGGACTTTGTTGTCGTGTAGAAATACTATTGGTTTTTGTAAACTTATTATGAAGCCTACAACTTGACTGAAGCTATTGTCCCAATTAACATCTTGGCTGTTTTCTTATTATTTTCCAAGTAAACTATCATGTCATAAGCATATAGGGATAGTTTTATTTCCTCTTTGCTTATTTTTATGCCTTTAATTTCTTTCTCTTGTTGCTATTGATAACATTTCTAGAATTACATTCAATAATAATGGAAAGAGTGGATATCTTTGCTTCATTCCAGAATTTATTGGAAAAACTTGTAGTGTATCCCTATTGCAAAAGATGGTAGTTTTTTAGATGCCTTTTATGATTTAAAAAGCTTCTTCTATACTTATCGTCTGTAGAATTAAAAAAAACCAAAGCACAAATTAATATTGTATTTTATCAATAGCTTTTAATATAATGATTGAGATTATCATGTGATTTTGAATGTTTTGTTTAATTGTGTCAGTCATTTTAATAATATTAAACCATCTTTGCATCTCTGGTATAACAATGTCAGAGTCTGCTAGAGGTCAAGAAAGGTGCAGATTGAGAAAAGGCTGTGAGATTTGGCAATTAAGAGAGCATTAATGACTTTGGAGTAAACAGTTTTGTTTGAGTGATGTGGTTGGAAGTCAGAATGTAGAGAGTTAAGAGGAAAGGAGGTATCTATTATAGACTGTTTTTTCAAGGATTTTAGTCATAAAAGGGAGGAGAAATATGGATAATAGCTAGCAGGAATGAACATATCAACTTGAGGGTTTTTTTGAAGATGGAGGAGATGATCATGTTTACAGACAGTAGGGAAGCAGTCAGTAGACAGGGAGAGATTGAAGATACATGGGAGAGTGGTTAGGATGGAGGAAAAAAGGGGATGGAATGAGATCACTTGAACAGGTATAGGGATTTGATTTGACACTGTGAAGGGCCAAATCATATGAGACAGTGGTAAAATTGTCTTGGTGATTGGAGATGGGGAGGAGTGGAGAAGAGGGAGCTCTTGGAAAATGTTCTCATTTTTCTTTTCATTGAAATATATGGTATGATTCTCATCTAAGCAGATGGTGGGAGGGGAAATCAAAGAAGGTTTGAGGAGAGATGAAAATGTTTGAAAGACCCTTTGGGTGAGTGTGATGGTAAGTTAATTAGGGAGATGTAAAAGAATTGGCTTGTAACAGCAAGGGCTGTTGAGGTTATGTAACATAAATTTGTTATTGGCTCAGCCATCACAGTGTCAGCATCATATATGTAGAAATGAAGGAGAACATGGCACAAGTGATCCAGGCATACCAACGTACAGTTGGTAGAATAGTGAATTTGTCCAGCCATTCTGGAAAACATTTTGGAACTATGTCTGAACATCACTGTGTGTACCCTTTAACCAAACAAAGCTACTACTAGGCCTATCATATGAAAAGATCAAAGGAAGAGAGAAAGACTCTTATTTACAAAAAATATTTATAATAGCTATTTTTGTTATAGCAAAAATCTGCAAAGTAAGGTGGTGCCAGTCAGTTGAGGCATGATTAAAGGAACTATGCTATATCAATACAATGTGATATTATTGACCTATAAGAAAGAATGAAAAGGATGGTATCAGAAAAATTAGTGATACAGGGTCATTATCTTGCAATGACTATTTCTCTATTCCTGTGAGTGAGAAGAGCCAGGGGCAGGTTGCTTTTATCTAAGAAGGAGTTCAATATGCCTTTACTACTCTTCCTCAAGAATATTTATGTCACACATGCTCTGGAGCTACTATGCTAACTCTCACTCACACTAATAAGTTAGGTCACCAGAGGGTAGCTACTAATATCCTCAGGCCTCTGGGGTCAGTCCTAGGAGATTGTAAAGGAGGTGTCATGTTTTTCTAGTTCTTTACATAATGATCTCCACTGGCTTGCTTCCTACTATGATTATCAGTTGGTAACAGTTAGTCATCCAGACTTAGCTTTAGTAAAGGGGTGTTTGCTAAGTAGTAAGAACAGCTAGTACAAATGGTACTACTTCCCCCTGCCTCCAAAATTTGTGACTTTCTCCCTTCAGCACATACAGAGGCCAGGTGAAAGTGAGTTCAGGCTTATCATGTATGACAGGTTTATTGTAATGATGAAATGAAATAATATTTGTAAAATGCTTTGATAAAGTTAGGATGCTATGTTAGCTATGATCATGATGTTGGGGTGATATATTTTTAATAATTATTTATTTAAAATATATATATATGTATATACTTAAAAAGACTCAAAAGATCATAAATGAGAGAATAAAGGATCCCATTATTTTAACTGGTTCCATGAAATGTATTCAGTTTGCATAACACCTCAGTTGATATCATTAATTCACAACCTGAATCTGCTCTTGCTGCATCCTATATAAACCCCTGAATATCATTGAATCTGTGAAAGAAGCAACTTGTCCTGAGGAATTGCCTTCCCATTATACGTATACACAAACAAATGCATATACATCCAATTTATTGTTGGCAACTTCTTTCCAGATTTATCGGGTCTGAGTCAAGTATTTTCACCCATGTCTTTCACCAATTCCATCTCTTCACACTCTCCTAACTACCTGGCACTGGGTGCAATCATGATTTAGCAAGGGAGTAAATAGGAGGCAATGTGGAGTGCTATCTCCCCTAATTGCTATTTAAACTAAACAATAAAAAGAATGAAACAAATTAAATTAGCAAAGAAGCAAGAGCACACCAATGAACCAGCCAAGATAATCAACTTGAGAATTATCTATTAAACTTCCACATAAGCTAATTTTCATAATTTTGTGTGCGTGCTTGTGAAAAGCAACCCACCATTGAAATGACTGGGATGAAATTGCTCTTCATTTTGCTGAGAAGTGGCCTTGATAATACTGAGATTAGTTTAAAGGAAAAAGTACCCCGATTTTATTAATTCCCATCTCAGTGCAAGGGTTTTTTTTTTTAAAGGACATCTTGTTTTAGAGAGGTGGAGAAGTTGACCTAAACTACTTTCCCTTTTTACATTTTTCTTTTATTTGTTTGATTTATCTTGGGAGTAAGATGGTAGATCAGATACTTTCTGCAAGCCTCTTTAAGTCTTCAACCTCTCCATTTTTTTTTTTTTGCACCAGATGTAGAATAATTACAGCTAAGTTCACAGGAGAAGAAGACAGGACCTCTGGCAAGGTAAAATCCTTTATCAATTAACACCGGAGAAGTTGAAAACTTAAAGTGCCCTCTCTCCACTCTCCTCCACCAGAATGCAGCCTGCAGCAGTGAGCATGGTTCCAGCTTTGGTATGGGGACCCCCAATGCTGTATTTACTTTGCTTGAACTTCTTTCCTCTCCCCCCATCTCTCACTCAAGTATTCCACCTAAGAAGTGGAAGATGCTGATTCTACTCAGGCACATGAATGTAAGAAGGAACTAAGTGGATTGAAAATATATTACCTTGTGACTGGGAAATGGTACCTAAGGTAGGGATCCCCTGAGGCTGCAGTGACTTTCTGAATACTTCTGCCTCCCCCTTTCCACAAGAAGGAAGAGATAAGAGCTCTGTCCAGTCAGACAGATAAAAAGAGGAAAATGGAGAAAGTACTAAGAGAGGAACAAACCTTGGCACTGCATGAAGTGTGAAGGAAAGGGGCAGGGTGCCAGCATTGTCATCCCTCAAAATTTATTCATGGTGAAAACTTGGGTTGATGAACCTTTCTACTGAGGAGATTGAAGCAACTTTATCTTTTTCTTTAATTCTTTTTAATTCATTGCAAATTCTTATTTTTTATTTTTAGTATTTGCAATTTGATTTTCCTGTTTTATCTGATCTTCCACCCTCTTCCTTTTATTTATTTCTCTCCCCCACTTAATAGTATTTTGTTTTTTCCAATTATATGGAAAGATAGTTTTCAACATTCACTTTTATAAGATTTTGAGTTCCAAATTTTTTCTCTCTCCCTCCCCTTTCCCATCTCCCAGGAAAGCAATCTTTTTTTTATTTTTTTATTTTTTAATGTTTAACAATCACTGCCATACAATTGCGATTTTATCCCCCCCACCTACCCCCCACTACCCCCCTCCCTCCCCACGACTGCATACAATTCTGTATAGATTCTACATATACTTTCCTATTGAGTTTATTTTCACTATAGTCATGCTATGTAGTCAGACTAAGATAAATGAAAGAAATTGTATAACAAATCAGAACATGATATACAAACACATACACATACACAAACATGATCTGCTACATTATGTGAGTGACTTCCATATTTCTCTCTCTGAGTGTGGAAGGCATTTTGCCTTGAGATCCACCATTGGGATTTTTTTTTTTTTTGTAAGAAGTTCTTGTGTTATTACAAAAATTTAAGTCTACCAGAAAAAATTCTCACACACTGTGGTCGTTGCTGTGCACAAAGTTCTCCTGGTTCTGCTCCTTTCACTCAGCATCAGGTCATATAAGTCCTTCCAGGCCTCTCTGAAGTCTTCTTGTTCATCATTTCTTATGACACAATAGTACTCCATTACATTCATGTACCATAATTTATTCAGCCATTCCCCAATTGATGGACATCCCCTTGACTTCCAGTTTTTGGCAACTACATAGAGTGCTGCTATAAATACTTTTGTACATGTGGGACCCTTTCCCATTTTTATGATCTCTTGGGGATATAGTTCTAGTAGCGATATTGCTGGGTCAAAGGGTATGCACATTTTTGTAGCCCTTTGGGCATAGTTCCAAATTGCTCTCCAGAATGGTTGGATGCGCTCGCAGCTCCACCAACAATGAATTAGTGTTCCAACTCTCCCACATCCTCTCCAGCATTTATCATTTTCTTGTTCTGTCATGTTTGCCAATCTTATAGGTGTGATGTGGTACCTCAGAGTTGTTTTGATTTGCATCTCTCTAACCAATAGTGATTTAGAGCATTTTTTCATATGATTATAGATAGCTTTAATTTCTTCCTCTGAAAATTGCCTGTTCATATCCTTTGACCATTTATCAATTGGGGAATGACTTGTATGATTGTACATATGGGTCAGTTCTCTATATATTCTAGAAATGAGGCCTTTATCCCCGAGCTTAGCTGTAAAAATTCTTTCCCAATTTACTACATCCCTCCGGATTTTGGTTGCATTGGGTTTGGTTGTGCAAAAACTTCTCAGTTCAATGTAATCAAAGTTATCCATTTTGCATTTCATAATGCTTTCTATCTCTCCTTTAGTAAAGAATTCTTCCCTTCTCTATAGATCTGATAAATACACTTTTCCTTGCTTCTCCAGTTTATTCATGGTATCAATCTTTATACCTAAATCATGTACCCATTTGGACTTTATTCTTGTGTACGGTGTCAGGTATGGGTCTATGCCTAATTTCCGCCACACTGTTATCCAGTTTTCCCAGCAATTTTTGTCAAACAATGAGTTCTTATCCCAGAAGCTGGGGTCCTTGGGTTTATCAAACAGAAGGTTGCTATATTCCTTGCCTACTGCATCTTGAGTGCCAAGTCTATTCCACTTGTCTACCTCTCTGTTTCTTAGCCAATACCAAGTGGTTTTGATAATTGCTGCTTTATAGTAGAGTTTGAGGTCTGGTAGAGCTAGGCCACCTTCCCAAGCATTTCTTTTCATTAGTCCCTTTGATATTCTGGACCTTTTGTTTTTCCAAATGAATTTTGATATTATTTTATCCAGCTCTAGAAAGTAATTGTCTGATAGTTTAATTGGTATGGCACTAAATAAGTATATTAATTTGGGTAGAATTGTCATTTTTATTATATTAGCCCGGCCTACCCATGAGCAACTAATGTTTTTCCACTTACTTAAATCTGACTTTATTTGTGCAAAAAGTGTCTTGTAATTGTGTTCATATAATCCCTGGGTTTGTTTTGGCAGGTAGACTCCTAAGTATTTTATACTGTCTACCCTAGCTTTAAATGGGATTTCTCTTTCTATCTCTTGCTGTTGGACTTTGTTGCTAATATATAGGAATGCAGAAGATTTGTGTGGGTTTATTTTGTACCCTGCAACTTTGCCAAAGTTGTTTATTAATTCAAGTAATTTTTTACTTGAATCTCTGGGATTCTCTAGGTAAATCATCATATCATCTGCAAAGAGTGATAACTTACTTTCTTCTTTGGCTATTCTTATTTCTTGAATATCTTTATCTTGTCTAATTGCTACAGCTAACACTTCTAGTACCATATTGAATAATAGTGGTGATAATGGACAACCTTGTTTCACCCCTGATCTTATTGGGAATGCATCTAGCTTATCCCCATTGCATATAATGCTTGCTGAAGGTTTTAGATAAATACTGCTTATTATTTTATGGAAAGTTCCCTTTATTCCTATGTTCTCCAATGTTTTTAGTAGGAATGGATGTTATATTTTGTCAAAAGCTTTTTCTGCATCTATTGAGATAATCATGTGGTTTTTGTTAGCTTTGTTGTTGATGTGATCGATAATGCTAATAGTTTTCCTAATATTGAACCAGCCCTGTAGTCCTGGTATGAATCCTACCTGATCATAATGTATTAATCTCGTGATAAGATGCTGTATTCGTTTTGCTAAAATCTTATTTAAAATTTTTGCATCTATATTCATTAGGGAAATTGGTCTATAATTTTCTTTCTCTGTTTTGTCTCTTCCTGGTTTGGGTATCAAAACCATATTTGTATCATAGAAAGAATTTGGGAGGACTCCTTCTTCCCCAATTTTCAAAAATAGTGTATGTAATATTGGAATTAACTGTTCTTTAAATGTTTGATAGAATTCACTTGTGAATCCGTCTGGCCCTGGAGATTTTTTCCTAGGGAGTTCGTTGATGGCTTGTTCAATTTCTTTTTCTGAGATGGGGTTGTTTAAGTATTCAACTTCCTCTTCTGTTAATCTGGGCAATTTGTATTTTTTAAAATATTCATCCATCTCGTTTAGATTATCAAATTTGTGGGCATAAAGTTGGGCAAAGTAGTTTCTAATTATTGTTTTAATTTCCTCCTCATTGGAGGTGAGTTCACTCCTTTCATTTTTAATATTAGTAATTTGGTTTTCTTCTTTCTTTTTTTTAATCAGATTGACCAAAGGTTTATCAATTTTATTAGTTTTTTCATAAAACCAACTATTGGTTTTATTTATTAATTCAATAGTTTTCTTAATTTCAATTTTATTAATCTCTCCTTTGGTTTTCAGTATTTCTAATTTGGTATTTACTTGGGGATTTTCAATTTGTTCTTTTTCTAGCTTTTTCAACTGCAAGCCTAAGTCATTGATCTCCTCTTTCTCTATTTTATTTATGTAAGCATTCAAAGATATAAAACTTCCCCTAATAACTGCTTTTGCAGTATCCCATAAGTTTTGGTATGTTGTCTCACTATTGTCATTCTCTTGAATGAAATTGTTGATTGTTTCTATGATTTCTTCTTTAACCCAACCCTTCTTTAGAATTAGATTATTTAGTTTCCAATTGATTTTTGGTTTCTCTTTCCATGGCCTTTTATTACATGTAATTTTTAATCATTATGATCTGAAAAGGATGCATTGATTATCTCTACCTTTCTGCACTGGATTGTGAGATTTTTATGTCCTAGTACATGGTCAATTTTTGTAAATGTTCCATGTACTGCTGAGAAAAAGGTATATTCCTTTCTATTCCCATTTAATTTTCTCCAAAGATCTATCATATCTACCTTATCCAGAGTTTTATTTACCTCCTTAACCTCTTTCCTGTTTATTTTGAGGTTGGATTTATCGAGTTCAGAGAGGGGGAGGTTGAGGTCCCCCACTAGTATAGTTTTGCTATCAATTTCTTCCTTCAACTCCCCCAACCTCTCCTCTAAGAATCTGGATGCTATACCACTTGGAGCATACATGTTTAGTAATGATATTGCTTCATTGTCTATGGTGTCTTTTAGCAGGATATAGTTTCCATCCTTATCCCTTTTGATTAGATCTATTTCTGCTTTCGCTTTGTCTGAGATTAGGATTGCTACTCCTGCCTTTCTTACATGAGCTGAAGCACAATATATTCTGTTCCATCCTTTGACCTTTATCCTATGTGTATCCCCCCGTTTCAAATGTGTTTCTTGTAAGCAGCATATTGTTGGATTATGGCTTTTAATTCATTCTGCTATCCGTCTCCGTTTTATGGGAGAGTTCATTCCATTCACATTCACAGTTATGATTACAATCTGTGTATTTCCCTCCAACCTCTTTCCCACCATTTGTGCTTTTAGCTCTCCTGTCTCCCTTCCCCTCCTCAATAGTATTCACTTTTCTCCCCCTCCTCCTGCAGCCTTCCCCTCCTTCTTTTAGCCCCCCTCCCTTTTACTCCCCTTTACTCTTATTGCTTCTTTCCTCCCTTTTAGCCACCCTCCCCTTTCTTCCCCCTTCCCCTCCTACTACCTATAGAGCTAGTTAGGATTATCTACTTAAGATTATTGTTCCCTCCTTTGAACAAATCAGATGAGAGTACCTCTCAAACAATGCTCATCTCCCTCCCCTCCTTCCCTCTACTATAGTTTTGTATTTCTTCCTGTGATATAATTTGCCATTTTCTGCTTCCCCCTTTCCACACCTCCTATTACATTCCCTTCTCAAACTTAAATCATATTTTTGACATGACATTATTTACTTTATGCCAGTTCCCTCTACATATATCCCTTTTATCATAATAGCTGCACAGTTCTCAAGATTAACAGGTATCATCTTCCCTTATAGGGAGGTAAACAGTTTGCCCTAATTGAGTAGCAAGTTTTTGTTTTTGTTTTTTCCCTTCTGTTTACCTTTTTATGATTCTCTGGAGACCTGCATTTGAAGATCAAATTGTCTATTGAGTTCTGGTGTTTTGGTCAGGAAGCTCTGGAAATCCCTTATTTCGTTGAATGACTTTCTCCTTGCCTGAAATGTTATTCTGAACTTTGCTGGGTAGTTGATCCTTGGTTGAAGTCCCAATTCCTTTGCCTTACGGAATATTGGGTTCCAATTCTTTCGATCTTTTAATGTAGAAGCTGCAAGGTGCTGTGTGATCCTGACTGTGTGTCCTTGATATTTGAATTGTTTCTTTCTGGCTGCTTGTAGTATTTTCTCCTTCACTTGATAGCTCTGGAATTTGGCAACTATATTTCTTGGGGTTTTGAGTTTGGGATCCCTTTCGGGAGGGGAACGGTGGATTCTTTCGATGACTATTTTGCCCTCTGAGTCTAGTACTTCTGGACAGTTTTCCTTGATGATTTCCTGGAAGATATTTTCCAGACTCTTTTCTTCATCATGGGTTTCTGGCAGACCAATAATTCTTAAATTTTGTCTCCTGGATCTATTTTCCAGGTCAGTTGTTTTTCCAATTAAATATTTTACATTTTCTTCTATCTTTTCATTCTTTAGATTTTGTTTGACTGATTCTTGTTGCCTCATTGAGTCATTAGTTTCTACTTGCCCAATTCTAATCTTCATCATATTGTTTTCTTCAGTTAGCTTTTGCATCTCCTTTTCCATCTGACCAATTTTTCCCTTTAAGGAGCTATTTTCTCCATTTAATTTTTGTACTTCTTTTTCCATTCGACCAATTTTCCCAGTTAGGTTTTGGGTTTCCTTTTCCATCTGATCAATTTTCCCAATTAGGTTTTGGGTTTCCTTTTCCGTTTGATTAACTCTTCCTTTTAGGGAATTATTCTCTCCAGTTAATTTTTGAACTTCCTTTTCCATTTCTTCAATTTTCCTTTTCAGAGTGATGTTCTCATCAGTGAATTCTTTTTTTATAATTTTAAAATCACTGGCCAGTTTTTCTTTTATATCCTTCTTCAGATGTTCCAGATAATCTAGTTGTGCTTGCGAGAAATTCATAGTCCCATCTGAGGTTTCAAATGGAAGTACAGTCTCAGCTCTGACCTCTTTGGTGTTTGTGTTTTGGTCCTTATCCCCATAGAAAGATTCTATGGTTTTTTCACTTTTCGTCTGCTTTTTCCGATTCATGATGTTGGCTGAGTGTTGTAGCTTTTGGTTCTTTCAGTCAGAAGATACAGATCTTTTAAGTTGAGTTGATGTGTGTCTAGGCTAAAAGCAGGCTTTTTTTTTGTTGTTGTTGTTTCCCAGATCAACCCTGGGGTTAGCTTGTTAGGTGTGTGGGAGGGGTGGTCTGGTCTCAGGAGATCTCCTCAGCTGACTTGAGGCAAAGGCAAGGTCAGGGGATGGTGATCCCAGCTTCCCTATTGTCTTCCCTTTTCCCCTGGAGGGCTGGGGCACGCCTGGAAGCTAATGCGTGTTCCCGCCCCTCCTGGGGCTCGTCTCCCCGCTCTGAGGCTTGCCTGTGTCTCAGTGCGAATTTTCTCTGCCCTGGGTCGTCTGTCCCTCCAGATCACCTCCGCCACAGTAGGAAGAATCCCCCCTTGCCATTTTTCCAGCCTCTGGTGTTATGAGACCACCTGCCTCCTTCTGCTGTTCCCGCTGATCCAGGATTAATCTGGGTAAGAATTTTATGGTTCCCTCACGGTCATCAGGGGGGAGAAGAGAGCACTTACTGATCACTCCGCCATCCCAGCTCCTGGAAGTTCAAGTAGTTGACCCACCGAAGTCCAGTCTTCAGGCTGAAGGTTTCAAGGGCTGCTGCGTTGATATCTGGCGCTCAGCGGCTCTCATCCGCTCTGCCTGGCTTATCTCCTGCTCCGCTGGTCTCGCCCGCCACTCTCGGGCCCCTCAGGTCCCCTCCGCCCTGCTGTGCCGACCACGCTGCGCTGTGCGCCGGGGTCTTACCCCCCTGGAACAGATCCCTCCCGTGGACCCTCCAGTCCAACCTGGGCTCCGAATCCGTCAAAGTCCGTCACCCACTGGATTCTACACCTCCAAAGTCTGGTCAGACTCTCCCCCCAGAGATATCCAGAGGAGTTTTTCCAGGAGCTTAGGTGAGTCGTTGCTTTTACTCCGCCATCTTGGCTCCGCCCTGAAAGCAATCTTATATAGGTTATACGTGTACAGTCATAGAAAGCATATTTCCACATTAGTCATATTGTGAAAGATGAATCAGAACAAAAGGGAAAAACCATGAGAAAGAAAAAGCAACAAAAAAAAGAGAAAATAGTATGCTTCGATCTGCATTCGAACTCCATAGTTCTTTCTCTGGATGTGGAAAGCATTTTCCATCATAAGTCTTCTGAAATTGTCTTAGATCATTGTATTGCTGAGAAGAGCTAAGTCTATCAAAGTTGATCATTACACAAAGCTGCTGTTACTGTGTACAGTGTTCTCTTGGTTCTTCTCACTTTACTCAACATCAGCTCATGTGAGTCTTTCCAGGTTTTTTGAAATCTGCCTTCTCACTATTTCTTATAGCACAATAGTATTTCATTATATTCATATACTGCAACTTGTTTAGCCATTCCCCAGTTGATGTGTAGACCCTCAATTTTTAATTTTTTGCTGCCACTGAAAGAGCTGCTATAAATATTTTTGCACATGTGGGTCCTTTTCCATTTTTTTATGATATCTTTGGGATACAGACTAATAGTGGTATTGGTGGATCAAAGGGTATGCAAAGTTTTATAGCCCTTTGGGTATAGTTCCAAATTGCTCTCTAGAATGACTGGATCAGTCCACAACTCTACCAACAATGCATCAGGTTTCCAATTTTCCCACTTCTCCAATATTATCATTTTCCTATTTTTTTTTATCATATTAGACAATCAGATATGTGTGAGGTGGTACTTCAGAGTTGCTTTAATTTGCATTTCTCCAATCAGTGATTTGGAGCATTTTTTTACATAACTATAGACAATTTTAATTTTTTCTTCTGAAAACTTCCTGTTCATAACCATTGGGGAATCATTGAACCAACTTTAGATTCAGGATGCTCACCAGCCGATGGATGGATGGAAGGAATACTCATTTATTAAGTACTTACTATGTACCAGTATTAGTACTATGTGCTAAACCTTTACAAATATTATCTTATTAGATACTCACAATAACAGCTTGAGATAGCTGTTTTTATTATTTCCATTTTGCTGTTGAGGAAACTGAGGAATATTAAGTGCCTTGCCCAAAGTCACATGGTAATTATGTGAAACTAGATCTGAGCTCAAGTCTTCCTGACTCCAGGCTCAGTGCACTATTTATGGTTTTCCCTAGTTGATCAGAAAATGAGTGCCAAGGAATGCAAGATAAATGCTAAAACATTAGCAATATCAAGAGAAAAAAATAAATAAAATCTCAATGTACAAATAGATAGATCTGAGGTAGGTAGGTGGTGAAGTGGATAGAGCACTGGACTCAGGAAGAGGTGAGTTCAAATCAAGCCTCAGACAACTACTGTGTAACCCTAGGCAAGTCACTTAACTTCTCTCAACTTCAGTTCCATCATCTGTAAATTGTGAGGATAAATGTGATATTTCATTTTTTAAAAAAAATTTATTTATTTATTTAACTTTTAACATTCATTTTCACAAAATTTTGGGTTCCAAATTTTCTCCCCTTTTGTCCCCTTCCCCCACCCCAAAACACTGAGCATTCTAATTGCCCCTATCACCAATCTGCTCTCTCTTCTATCATCCCTCTCTGCCCTTGTTCCCGTCTTCTCTTTTGTCCTGTAGGGCCACATAACTTTCTACACCCCTTTACCTGTATTTCTTATTTCCTAGTGGCAAGAACAGTACTCGACAGTTGTTTCTAAAACTTTGAGTTCCAACTTCTTTTCCTCCCTCCCTCCCCACCCCTTCCCTTTGGAAAGCAAGAAATTCAATATAGGCCAAATCTGTGTAGTTTTGCAAATGACTTCCGTAATAGTCATGTTGTACAAGACTACCTATATTTCCCTCCATCCTATCCTGTCCCCCATTACTTCTATTCTCTCTTTTGATCCTGTCCCTCCCCATGAGTGTCAACCTCAAAATGCTCCCTCCTTCCCATGCCCTCCCTTCCATCATCCCCCCTACCCTGCTTATCCCCTTCTTCCCCACTTTCCTGTATTGTAAGATAGGTTTTCATACCAAAATGAGTGTGCGTTTTATTCCTTCCTTTAGTGGAATGTGATGAGAGTAAACTTTATGTTTTTCTCTCACCTCCCCTCTTTATCCCTCCACTAATAAGTCTTTTGCTTGCCTCTTTTATGAGAGATAATTTGTCCCATTCCATTTCTCCCTTTCTCCTCCCAATATATTTCTCTCTCACTGCTTGATTTCATTTTTTTTTTAAGATATGATCCCATCCTCTTCAATTCACTCTGTGCACTCTGTCTCTATGTGTGTGTGTGTGTGTGTGTGTGTGTGTGTGTGTGTGTGCATGTGTGTGTGTGTAATCCCACCCAGTACCCAGATACTGAAAAGTTTCAAGAGTTACAAATATTGTCTTTCCATGTAGGAATGTAAACAGTTCAACTTTAGTAAAGTCCCTTATGATTTCTCTTTGCTGTTCACCTTTTCATGCTTCTCTTCATTCTTGTGTTTGAAAGTCAAATTTTCTTTTCAGTTCTGGTCTTTTCATCAAGAATGCTTGAAAGTCCTCTATTTCACTGAAAGATCAATTTTCCTCCTGAAGTATTATACTCAGTTTTGCTGGGTAGGTGATTCTTGGTTTTAGTCCTAGTTCCTTTGACTTCTGGAATATCCTATTCCATGCCCTTCGATCCCTTAGTGTAGAAGCTGCTAGATCTTGTATTATCCTGATTGTATTTCCACAATACTTGAATTGTTTCTTTCTAGCTGCTTGCAATATTTTCTCCTTGACTGGGGAACTCTGGAACTTGGCCACAATGTTCCTAGGAGTTTCTCTTTTTGAATCTCTTTCAGGCAGTGATCTGTGGATTCCTTGAATACTTGCCCTCTGGTTCTAGAATCTCAGGGCAGTTTTCCTTGATAATTTCATGAAAGATGATGTCTAGGCTCTTTTTTTGATCATGGCTTTCAGGTAGCCCCATAATTTTTAAATTGTTTCTCCTGGATCTATTTTCCAGGTCAGTTGTTTTTCCAATGAGATGTTTCACATTATCTTCCATTTTTTCATTCTTTTGGTTTTGTTTTGTGATTTCTTGGTTTCTCATAAAGTCATTAGCTTCCATCTGTTCCATTCTAATTTTGAAAGACCTATTTTCTTCAGTGAGCTTTTGAATCTCCTTTTCCATTTGGCTAATTCTGCTTTTGAAAGCATTCTTCTCCTCATTGGTTTTTTGAACCTCTTTTGCCAATTGAGTTAGCCTATTTTTCAAGGTGTTATTTTCTTCAGCATTTTTTTTGGGTCTCCTTTAGCAAAGTGTTGACCTGCTTCTCATACTTTTCTTTCATCTCTCTCATTTCTCTTCCCAGTTTTTCTTCCACCTCTCTAACTTGATTTCCAAAATCCTTTTTGAGCTCTTCCATGGCCTGAGCCCATTGGGTGGGCTGGGACACAGAAGCCTTGATTTCCGTGTCTTTGCCTGATGGTAAGAATTGTTTTTCCTCATCAGAAAGGAAGAGAGGAAATGCCTGTTCACCAAGAAAGTAACCTTCTATAGTCTTATTTTTTTTCCCTTTTCTGGGCATTTTCCCAGCCAGTGACTTGACTTCTGAATATTCTCTTCACACCCACTTTGCCTCCAGATCCCCCCAGCCAGCCCTTGGGGTCTGAGATTCAAATGCTGCTTCCCAGCCTCAGGGCTTTGATGGGGGCGGGGCTGCTATTCAGTGTGAGATTAAGTTCAGGTGCTCAGGTGGGGGCTGCGCAGCCTCACGGGGCTCAGTTCCCTCAGGGGGTTTATGCAGAGACCTTCAACAATGGATCCAGGGTCCTGCCTGCTTGGGGAGCCCTGGTCTGCTCCCACCTCTGCTGCTGCCTCCTGAGGGGGCCTGAGTTATGGGGGCACCCCACTCCCCTCTCAGCAAGCCGAGAAGACCCTCTCACCAACCTTTGGGGCCATTGGTGGAGGGACCCCTGCGGCCACTGGAGATTCCGTCCCTGAAGCCTGCTCGGATCTGCTCCTCTCGGTGCCACGTGGCCAAGGCAGTGCTGGGCTCGGCTCTGGGTCCGCAGTGTGAAGGACCTTTTGGGAGAGGTTTTCAGGTCTCTCTGGAACAGAAATCTCTTCTGCTCCATTGTTCTGTGGCTTCTGCTGCTCAGAATTTGTTGGGAGTTCTTTTTTACAGATATTTTATGGGCTGTGGATTTGGAGCTAGCATATGTGTGTCTTTCTACTCTGCCATCTTGGCTCTGCCCCCCAATATTTCATTTTTTAAAAGTAATTTTTATTGATATCTTCTGTTTCTTACATCATCATCATCATCATCCCCAGTATCCTTCCCTCTTCCATGCAGAACCGTCCCATATAATAAGTAGTCTTTTTTTTAAAGAGGAAAAAATTAGGGCAAATCACTGATAGATAGTCCTAAAACATGTGCATTGTGTAACACCTGTGAATCTCCTACAAAGAGGGAGATTGGGAATGTCTTCTCATCTCTTCATTTGAGCCATGCTTGACATTTTAGGCACTTTATTTGCATACTTCCAAATTGCTTTCCAAAACAGTTGTATCATCCCAGAGCTTCACCAACAAGGTACTGGTTTGTCTATCCTTCCACAGCTCTTCAAACAATAAGTATTGACATTTTTGGTTATCTTTGGCAATTTGCAGAGTAGGATATTTTGATTTGTATTTCCTTTATCAACAGTGATTTGGAGCATTTCAAGTGGTTGTGAATACTTTGCAATACTTTTGAGAACTCTTTGTTCATATACTTTGGCTACTTGTCTCTTTGGGAATGGCTATTAGTCTTATAAAATCTTATTAGATATTTATATATTTCAGATACTAAATATTGATATTGATATTAAGATTTTTCCCCCATTTGACCACTTCTCTTCTTATCCTAGGTGCATTAATTTTGTCTATGCAGAAATCTTTCAGTTTCATGTAATGAAGGCTATCCTTTTTATCACTTGTAATTATTTTATATCTGGTTAAGAATACATCTCCTACTCATACTTATGAGAGAGGTGCATGAATTGCTTTCCTTTTAATTTTTTATATTTTAATCATTAGGGTTAACATGACATGTCCATTTAGAATGTATGGTTGAAATGGTATAAAGTGTTGGTATAAGCCCCATTTCTGCCAGATTGCTTTCCAATTTTCCCAGCCATTTAAAAAAAAATTGAATAAGGAGTTTTTTCCTAGGTAACATACTTTCCACTTTCTCAAACACTGGGTTATTGAATTCCATTGCTTCTAACTGCCTTGTCTGGTCTGTTCCATGGATCATCTTTCTCTATTTTTTTTAAACTAAAACTAATGTTTTTAGTGATTGCTGCTTTATGATGTAGTTTGAAGTCTGAAAGAACTATTCCCTCCTCATCTCTATTTCTTTTCATTATTTCCCTTGATATTCAAAACCTTTTGTTTTTTCAAAAAAATTTTAAAAATCAAATTCTGTAATCTCTCTGGTAATTTGATTGATATAGCATTAACAGTATAAATTAGCTTGTTATTTTCATTACATTAGCATGGCCTAGACAGGAGCACTGAATATTCCTCTAGGTATTTAAATTGCTTTTCATTTCTTTAAGGAGAATTTTGTAATTGAATCTATATAAGTTTTTGTGTGTTTTGGTAGTTGAATCCCCAGATACTTTATAAATTTTGTAGTTATTTGAAATGAGATTTCCCTTTATATTTTTGCTCCTGGTGTTTTTCTCTTATTATATAAAAACATACTGTTGATTTTTAAGAATTTATTTGGTAGTATGAAACTTTGCTGAAACTATTGTCTTAGTGTCTTTGGTGTTTCTTTAAGATTTTCTAAGTATACCATCTTATCATTGACAAATAGGGACAATACTATTTTTAATCTCTCTTGTCTTATTGCTGTTACTGACGTTTCTAGTACTATATAAAATAGTTGTGGAGAGAGTGGGTATCCTCGCTTCACTCCCTTATTTATTGGGAAAAGTCCTGGTGCATTCTCATTGCACATGATGCTTACTTTTTATTTTAGATAGAAGCTTTTTATGATATGAGAAAAGGTCCCTCTATGCTTCTGCTTTGTAGGGTTTTTTTTAAAGCAAAAAAGAGTATTGCACTTAGTGAAAGGCTTTTTTTTTTTTTTGCATCTATCAAGATGAATATGTGGCTTTGAATATTTTGGCTTTTGGATAATTTTGTATCAGTTATGTTGATTGTTTTCTTAATGATGTACCATCCTTGAATCTCTGGTACAAATCTTACTTGGTCATAATCAGTTATTTCTTGGATAAATCGCTGTATTCTGTTTGACAAGATTTTGTTTAAAATTTTTGAGTCAATATTAGTTAATGACATTAGCCTATAGTTTTCTTTCTTTATTTTGTCTTTCCCAGGTTTAAGTATTAGGACTATATTTGTCTCATAAAAGGTTGCTAGTGAGGTACTTTCTTTCTAATTTTTTGAGAATAATATATGAAAATTTGGTACTAATCTTCTTTTAAACTTTGATAAAATTCTTCTGTGAATCCATCTGAACCAGAAGTTTTTCTTTGGTAATGCATTTATAGCTAGATCTCTTTCCTTTTCTGAGATTGGATTATTTAAGACCACTATTTGGTTAATAGTTTGGATATTTTATATTTTTGAAGATATTCCTCAGTGTGTTCTCACTTTTGTTAGCACATACCTGTGCATTATATGTTCAGATTATTATTTTTATTTCTTCTGGGTTTGTAATGATTTCCCCTTGCTCCTATGCTATTTTAAAATTTTCTGCCTCTCTTTAATCATATTAATTTAATCAGATTTCTCTGCTGCCATAATTTTACTTTCTCTTTTAAACCACTCAGGACCAGCATTTTGTGGTTTTGTATTCTTCTCAAATTCCACATGGTCCTTTGTCTCAGTAAATGTTGGATCATTTTCCTTTGTTCTGTAGTATTTATTAACAGATACCTGAACTTATTTGCTAAGATCTGGAAGCCATATTTCTTTCTCCTGTTAGTGTTTTCTTTGCTGTTTGATCTGCTTATATTTAAACTTTTTGAGTTTTCTTTTTCCGGAGATCTTTGGTTATTTTATTTTTTCTCCTTTATTTTTGCCTGTTTTTCATTGTCTGACTCCTACCCCTCTGATGGTGGTTTCCCTGGGGGCTTGATCTTGACAGATCTCAACCTTTTCTTATGTTGGGCAATTCATGATTCACCAACCTAAGTCTCTGCCCCAACTGACTTTTGAAGGGACTCAGGTCTTCCTGAATCTATGCTCTGAATCTATGCTCTATCTACTGAGCCATCTAACTACTTCTTGTGCTGGTGCTACAGGGTTGATTTCTGTAGTTTGTATCTTGGAGGCTTTGATTGGAGGATGGGGATTGGGTGTGTGTAGAATGTTGAGCTCTATTTCAGGTCTAGATAGGTGGTGCAGTGGATAGAACACCAGTGCAGGAGTCAGGAGGACTTGAGTTCAAATCTCACCTCAGACACTTGACATTCACTAGCTGTGTGACATTGGGCAAGTCGCTTAACCCCAATTGCCTCATCCTGGGTCATCTCCAGTCATCCTGATGAATATCTGGTCACTGGATTCAGATGGCTTTGGAGGAGAAGTGAGGCTGGTGACCTGCACAGCTCTCCCTCACTCAAAATAAGTCAAGTGCAAGTCATGTCATTATTTCTCTGATGGCATGGTCTTCTTTGGCAATGAAGGACAAACACACACAGGAGATATATGTCCTGTACCTTTCTGTTTCTGGTTGCAGGGATCTTCTGCAGCATATACTACAACTTTCCCTACAGGATTCTGCCTCAGAGAGCTGTCACAGCATGAGGTCTGCTGTGACTCTGGATGTCTGTCACTGATGGAGCCTGAAGTTGGGATTTCCACTGTATTGCAGAGAGAGAAGAGGGCCAGGACTGGGAGGGGGTGGCTTGGGTTTTATTGTAAATCCAAGTGTTGGATCCTTGGATCAAATTCTTGGGTTGGTTAAGAGCAGGTTTGCTAGCAATAGTGTGTAAGGTGGGGGAGCGAGGCTGAGTGAGTTCAGTGTAGACTTTGGTTCATGGACGTTTTAAACTTTTTTTGGATTGTGGGTGTCCTAAATCATGGACACAGCTGAAGTTGCTTTATCTTTGGTGAATGCTTTCTATTTTGGAGAAGTTTGAGAGGTTAAGGGGATCAGAGAAAATTCCTAGTCCTTCAACTTGTGGATCATATTACCTGGAACAAAATGAGATAATATTTGTAAAGTAATTGGTGAACCTTAAAATGGTATATAAATGCTAACTCTCATTGTTATTATTAATCAACAGAGGATAATTAAAAATAATCGACAGAGGATCATAAGCAGAAAGAACGAAGAGCAAAAACTCAAAGAGAATATAAATCTCTCAACAAATATTATAATAAAAGGAAAAGTAAATCAATGGTGCCTATGAAGATTAAATCCTGTGGACTCTTTAGGGAGCATGGAAAAAGAAACTCCAGAATGGTTCAAGAGAGAAATAAAATTCATAAAAAAGAAATTAGAAATGAACATAAGAATTAGAGTTCTAAATACAAAATTTTAAAACACTATCGAGGAGTTAGGTGAAACAGCACCAGCCCTGAAGTCAAGAGGACCTGACTTCAAATGTCATCTCAGACACTTACTAGTTATGTGATCCTGATCAAGTCTGATCACCTCCAAGAACAAAGAAACAAAAAACCTAACCACAATTAGGAGATTTTGAAATATTGAATCAATGCTAGAACATCTTTCTAAGGAAGTGATAGAGAGATAAGCAGATTTAGAACAGAAAAAATTCAAGAAGAAAATTTGGCAGAAAAAGAAGTAAAGACAAAAAGAATTCTATATATGAATTCTATACAAGCAACTGAACTTGAGAATAGGATTTAGAGAGCTAACTTAAAGATCATAGGTTTCCTAGAAGAATATGACAAATAAAATTCTGAATACTAAAATGAAGAAAATTATTTTTTCTCTTTTTCAGACCTATTTTGTCATTCAATGAAGCAATCCTTGATTTTTTTCTCCTGTTCACATAACACCCATATCCACACTTAAACCTATCTATCCTTCTTTTCAAGCTGTTTCACATAAATTTGGGCTTAGAATTGAAAAATTCTAAATCTAGGAGTTGGAATCTTCTCCTACTGCAATCTCATCATTTTAATTTTTTCATTTCATTTGCATTATCTCTTCTCAAATTTAGCTTTTATTTTTATGAATACAGCTAAATTTCAATTACTCATGGATGGTAGATATGAGAAATCTTATAAATTATCCCAAATATAATATTACTGGTTTTAATCATGTCTTCCATAGAACTGTTTGCCAAGGGAAAGATAAGTGGCCCAATGGATTAACTAGAATTTCACCTTCATCTGTCACTTTTTCCTCCATATACCATTACAGAGGTCATTGGGTAATATTTAACAACATAAATAAAAATGCAATACAACATAGATAACATTACATTTAAAAATTACATTATTATGTGGCTATGTCCAAATTAGTGGCCCCATTTCTGTTTCAATTTGATACCACTCTTATTATAATTAGTGTAGTGAGGTATGAGCAGAATAGGAAGCTCCTGAATTTTATAGCTAAGTCAGAGGCAGAGGAATGGTAGCATAGGATCAACAATTTAGGGACTGGAAGGAACTTAGAAACCAAAGCCAACTCCCTCAGTTTACAGATAAGCCATTGTAGCACAGAGAGGTGTTGTATATCTAGGGACACGTATAGCTGGATTTGAACTTAGGTCTTCAAGCCAAGTCCAAAGCACTGTACTGCCAAGCAGTGTAAGTTGAGAAAAGACAAAATTTGGTATGGTAACTATGAAATCATGTGAGGAGGCTTGCTGAACCTGCTTCTGGAAGTGCATGATGAGGTAAAATGGAAAAGTCTCCTCTCCAGTTTGGAGTATTCACATTTATTTACTCTGATTATTTTTGGTCAAAGAAATGAACTTTTGATTAGCTGTGGAGTTGGAACTGGATGTGCAATCAAAAGGCACCAAGTGGACAAAGTGAATCTCAATACAGTGTCTATACCTTTTAAGGAAAGACTTTAATTTGTATGAGGGAGAGGAGGAATAACGATATTATTTCTACCACACAATTACCTGCTCTCTCTCCTTGGGTTGACATGAAATCACAAATGCATGACCCTGATGTTGCTTTTGTCCCTGCTATATCTCTCCTGTCTTAGGTGAAGGAGTATAGCTGGATCTATAGTGGAAGATGACAAAAGAAGTGCCAGCAGACCGAATTGGAAAGACATTCCCCAATGATGGCAGCAGTCTCAGGGGTTGTGTCTCCTTGTGAGAGAGAGGAATAGTAACTGTGAACTCCAGAAAGACACTGACCTTCACACCACAGAAGAAAGCTGTGCCTGATGCACATCAGACAAATTTCCTAAGGTAAACCTCCCAAAGACTCCATGATGGAAAAAAGAACTTCTGGGACCAGGAGTCTGGTAGTACCCCTTGGCCACACTGTTTTTTTTTCTATATATGTGCTTCATTACCATTGCATTTTAAGTTCAAGTCCTATAACTCCAGGGACTTAGTGTGTATTTCTAGAAGAGCGTACCATAGGTTTTGGGAAAAATGCTTTATAACAATGATCTTCCTATGAGACATTTGCAAATTACTTTGAAAACCCTAAAGCATCACATGGATGTTATTTTTGTTGTTGTTATGATTACCTTTTCAGTAAATCTCTTTTCTAAGAGATTTCTACTGATTCACAAGAGGAAGCCCAATGGATAGGAACCTGCGAACAACAGTATTAGAAGATACAATCCATCAGGACTACCTCTAGAACCCTGAGGGGAGAAGTAGCTGGTTACCCTCTGAGGACCCAACTCTAGTCGGGAACAGGAGTTGGGAAAATAAGCCAACATGGGGTACTACATTAAAATTTCACTTCTTAATTATGATTTTTATCATTGTGATATATAAAGGATATATTTAATAGTTTTTTCTTTTATACATTTATTTATGTTTCCTGGGCCGTGACAATTTTATGATACATGATAAATTTTTGTAAATATGCTAGAAAAAGCTGAGAAATATGTATTTTCTATTTCCCATTCTCTTGTATCTAACTCTTCTTAAATTGTACCTAGAGCTTTAATTTCTTCTTCACTCCATCTCAATCATACACAAAAATCAACTTAAAAAATGATTAAGTATCTACATTGTTCTACTATTTCTTGTTGTATCATTGAACTTTGGAAGTTCTGTTTGTTTCCTTCTATTTTTCAGTGTCTACTACTTGGGGAAGATTTTCTGTTTTTTGTTCTGAGTTGTTTATTCTTGTTCCATGTGTTCTTATTTCATTCTTTTTTCTTGGTTCAGTTCTTGCTTCATGTCTTCCATTCCTTCTTGAAGTCCTTGTGACTAATCTGTTTTTTTCTCTGGGGTCCTACTTGTAACTATTATAGAGTCATTTTCTTCTTCTGGGATTTTTCTTTCTTCTCTTAACCCATAATATTTCTTTATTATATTTCATATTCTTCATTTATTTGTATCTCTAACCTTACTTTTTTGAATTGAATTTTGTGCCCTCTCATTAGATGAAGTGGTTAGGTCCCCTTGCAGTCTCAGATTAGGAACCAGTACTAGGTTCTGTCCATGCTACAGTTCAGATGCCACTGCCTTGTTGCTGTTTTGGATGGACTGTTTCCTGGTCCTACTTCCCTACTCTAATCCCTCCCTACTATAGTCCCCAGCTGAGGCTCTGTCTAAAACCAGGTATTTTTCTGCTTCTGCAGCCCTGACCTAAGTCTCTGAGCTCCTTCTTGGACTAGACTCTCCCCACAGCTACAGTTCACACTTTCACTCTTTTAGCACAACCGCCAACCCTCAATGAATAGGACTAAACCCATATTCTGGTTCAGCAAAGACCAGGAATTCATATTAGTCTCAGAGCCCTTTTCTCCAAATGTGAGTATCCACAAACAGTTCAGATTGTCTCCTGGTGAAGTCGTAGATAGTATAGAACTTTGTGTATTCCTTCTTTTAAAAACATGTGTTTTATTTAAAACTCTTCTTTATTGTTTCTGAAGTGGTTATTAGGGACTTAGGCTTGCTGGAATCTTTCCTATTGCCATCCTTCTGTGTATGTGTTTTTCCCTAACCTCAGAATAGCTATGAGGGAGTATACATTACCAGCAAACTGAGGCATAAAAGAAGTAAATGGAATATGTTATCTCTAAATTAGCAAAAAATGAAGACTGAGGACCATAGATTGAAACAGGAAAGTTAGGAGACCTTTGCAGCTGTCTAGGGAGACTTTTGTGTACAGGGAAAGGTTGTATACAGGGAAAGCCTGGCTAACAAAAGAGCTAAAATGTGTTGACCACTCTGGAAGTCTTAGGGTCTGGAGTATCTGGCTGTAAGAGAACCATAATATTTTCCTAAGGAAGATGAACTGGAAATTGGTGTAAGAAGCGGGTGATAAGGATACTTTGTGCATAATACAGAGCATAGAAGAGCCTTGTTGAGATGCCAAAATGCAAATGGATCATAAAGAAGAAATAATATTGGGAGGATCTTGTAGAGCAACAAATGCTGAAGGGAAAAAAGATCAGCACAGCAGGCTATTCAGGATTAAAGGTTCAAAAGACAATGGATGAAGAAACATAGGAACACATAGAAATGATATGGAGGTAAAAACACAGATCTTACTATTCTTCAGCATTCTTGAGACAAATGGCTTGCTCAGGGTTGGGTAATGAAGTGGGAGTGTGCCTCTCTAGAAACTTCAATTTTTTATCCAAATTGGGGAAGAGAGTTCAATCCCATTATAAGTCTAGAATAAGTCCCTGGAGAAAGTAGAGCTCACCATAAGTGCAATTGCCTTACAAACCCTACATTCTCTTCCTATATATGTGTAGGTTGGATCAAGGTCAAGCCCAAGGAAGGTCTGAGATCACAGTAGAGGTTCCTGGGAGAAATGGGACTCATTAGACAGAAAAGTTCTTTGGGTCATTATAGCATTAATCTTCCTTCCCCAGCACCTGAACAGATGATGACTCATAATATTAGTGAAGGATGTTTCTTCATGGTGAGAGTCATTTAATTACCACCTATAGATTTAGTCCTACCCCAGATTTTGAGATAAGTACCATGTCTACGCAGGGGGAATTTAAGGAACTCCAAATACTAAACACCAGGTCATTCCCATTCTAAATTTGTATTCTAACTCTAATACCAAGTTTTTGCAAATTTATTCCTTGTGATCAGAAAACTGCCCTATGTACCATTTCCAGTAAGTGGATAGAGTGGACAATTAATAAGTTTTGATGGAATTGATAGTCTGATTTTTATCACCTACTGATGGATCTCCCTAACACCAGCTTTCAGCCTTCCTGGACACTTATGTTGGACCTGGAGTCAGGAAGACCTGAGTTCATATTTGGCCTCAGTCGTTTACTAGCTCTGTGACCTAGGGCAAGTCAATCAGCCTCTACTTGCCTCATTTTCCTGAATTATAAAGTGGATGTGATAACAGCACTTACCTTGTAGGGTTGTTGTGAAGATCAAATGAGATCATATTTGTAAAGTGCTTAGAACGGTGTCTGGCATGTAACAGGCACAATGTAAATGCTTGTTTCCTTCCCTATCTCCTGCCTATTTTAGTGTGCTGCTAAACTCTCCACGCTCATTTGCTAGGATATGTGCCTGTACCTCCTTGACAGTGACTGGACTTCTTCTTTTTGCCTATTTTTGTGAGTCTGTTTGCTCGATCAGTCTTGGTTCTCTCTTATTCTATTGGACCAATCATTGACTAAGCCCTAGTTATGAAAAAGATGAAGGCATTAACATAGAGAAAAATAAGTAAACAATTCTTTTTTTCAAGAATAATTAGAAATGAGAATTACTGAAAACATGAAAATTTCTCTAAAATAATGAAGAAAAATGTAAGGCACATATTTTGATTTTTTTGTTGCCATTTGAATTAGGTAAAATAAAAACAGATAATATGGTACTTTAAAGTTGAGAATAGGATGACTTAGATATCTCCATTTTATGCTACCTTTAACTTAGTTTCATTATAAGATCGCTGCTACATACTATTGTTCTCATTGATTTGTGAGGTGCTGTTACTCATAATTTTCTGTTATCCACCTCTGTAATATTTTGCAAATTAATTTGAACTCTAAGCTGGTGTTGCCTCTATCTGCTATATCTCTCCACTTGGCAAGGAGATCCAGTACTCATTCTTGCAAAAGTGACTGCAGCCAAAAATTTCTGGATTATCAGATAACCTTCTTGAGATGGGTCTCTAAAATTAGCTAGGTTAATCCTCAGGTAGTAGATTAAGTCTGTCTCAAAGATCAAATTTAAACGTTTTTTAGCTTGATGAAAACTTGCCAGAGCTTGTAATTTGCTGGTACAGCCTTCACAATTGCAGTATTATCTCCATGGGGCAGGTAGGATAGAGCACCAGTGCAGAAGTCAGGAGGACCTGAGTTCAAATCTCACCTCAGACACTTGACACTCACTAGCTGTGTGACCTTGGGCAAGTCACTTAACCCCAACTGCCTTATCCTGGGCCATCTCCAGTCATCCTGATGAATATCTGGTCACTGGATTCAGATGGCTCTGGAGGAAAAGTGAGGCTGGTGACCTACACACCCCCTCCCTCACTCAAAACAAAGTCAGGTGCAAGTCATGTCATTATTTCTCTGATGGCATGGTCTTCTTCAGCAATGAAGGATGAACACACTTATCTCTATGCCACCATGAAGCATTAAAGTGGGACTTTTTTGGAGGATGGCACATTTATAGGACTTTATGTATCTATACATATATCTGTATGTATACATATATATATTTAGATAGATAGATACATGAATATGATTCTACTTTCCCACTAAATTTAATGATCATTTTGATATATGTTGGCAGAGAAAAATTTGTTTCCCCAACTAAAATACTCAAATGGATATGTGAGCTCATTAATTCACTAAGTCCCAAATTATAAAATGCCTATTCTTGTCTGTTTTGTGTAACTCTTATCTATGTTATTCCAAAAGTTCACTATTTAGAATCCACCTGATAAGTCAGATATTTCTACATGACCAATGCATTTTTTCCTATTATGCAATTTTGTGATACCTTTTGCTCTTCTACTTTTTACATTCAGAGTTCCTTGATGGTCATATGTTGAAGCATGCTCACAGTTCTCTATCCTATGTGCTACTTATTTATGACAAAAATAATAGCTAACATTTATATAGTGCTATGTGCTAGACCTTGTACTAAATGTTTTACAATTATCTCATTTGATTCTCACAATGATTTTGGGAGGTAGATTTTATTATTGTCTTCATTTTATAGATGGGGAAACCAAGGCAAATACATTAAGTCCCTTGCCCAGGGCCATCCAGCTAATAAGTATCTAGTCTAGATTTGAACTCAGGTCTTCCTCATTCTAGGCGTGCTTCTTTATCCATTTTTCTACCTCGCTGTCCTAGTAATTTTTAGTTCTTTAGAGACAAATCTTGCTATATGATGATGCTGGTGGAATATAAGTATTTAAAAGTTTCGTGTTTGCTTAAAAAAGATGCATGATTTTATAAAATCTATGCAATTTCCCAAAAGCAACTTAGCCCTTTCTCTTCTTACTCATCTCTGTGCATTGATCATTGCCCATCTGTATTATATGTCCCAAATATATGTACTCATGCTCTATAGGGAAGCCATGATGAAATCTGGACAATAATCATTGAAAATCTCCTTAGTCTTTCGTATGTGGAAAGAGAAGCCAAATTCCTTTGAATCATTAGAGATCTCTTCTAGGAGGTTTTGCATTGTTTTTGGGTTTAAGACAATCAGAACAGTGTTATCCACAAACATATATACATGGAATTCCACTTTGACTAGGACTCTGAATTTGATATTCACAGATATTTGATATTCACACTCACTTTTAGGAAGTATAGATCTCCCTATTTTATGCCTGATTTAATGTTTCATTCAAGAGCCTTTGAAACAACCTGATATAATTTACTAATCATAATTTTAAATTAACTTAAGCATGAATTTTAGAATTATTTTATGCAGTTCTCTAAAATATCCCTTTAATGTTTGATTGGTATAGCATTAAAATGTAAATTAACTTTGGGGATACTGTTATTTTCATTACATTGGCATAGACCATGAGCACTGAGTATCCTTACAGAAATTTAAATTCTTTTAGAATTTAGAACTCTAGAATTCTCTTTTGGAGAACTTTTAAATTTAATTTAATACAATTTGGTATGTTTTGGTAGATTAATCCCCAATTATTTTATGCATTTTGTAGATATTTTGGATGATTATTCTTTTTCTACTATTGGTCTTGGATTTTGTTGTTATTCTTCATAAATACTCCTTATTTTTGTGGGTTTATTTTATAATTTATTTTATAATTTACAACTTTGTTGAAGATATTGTCTCAATTAGTATCTTTGCTCTTTCCCTAATACTTTCTTTTCTTTTTTTGTTGAATTTCTTTAGCATAATATACTTTTTCTTTTTTCTTTTTAAATTTATTTATTTAACTTTTAACATTCATTTCCACAAAATTTTGGGTTCCAAATTTTCTCCCCATTTCTCTCCTCCTCCCACCCCAAAATGCTGAACATTCTAATTGCCACTATCTCCAATCCCTCCCTTCCCTTATCCCCATCTTCTCTTTTGTCCTGTAGGGCAAGATAACTTTCTATACCCCATTACCTGTATTTCTTATTTCTTAGTAGCAAGAACAGTACTCAACAGTCGTTCCTAAAACTTTGAGTTCCAACTTCTCTTCATCCCTCCCTCCCCACCCATTCCCTTTGGGAAGGCAAGCAATTCAGTATAGGCCATATCTGTGTAATTTTGCAAATGACTTCCATGATAGTCGTGTTGTGTAAGACTAACTATATTTCCCTCCATCCTATCCTGCCCCTCATTGCTTCTATTCTCTCTTTCGATCCTGTCCCTCCCCAAGAGAGTTGACTTCAAATTGCTCCCTCCTCCCATTGCCCTCCCTTCCATCATCCCCCCCCACCCTGCTTATCCCCTTCTCCCCCACTTTCTTGTATTGTAAGATAGATTTTCATACCAAAATGAGAGTGCATTTTATTCCTTCCTTTAGTGGAATGTGATGAGAGTAAACTTCATGTTTTTCTCTCACCTCCCCTCTTTATCCCTCCACTAATAAGTCTTTTGCCTGCCTCTTTTTTGAGAGATAATTTGCCCCATTCCATTTCTCCTCCCAATATATTTCTCTCTCACCACTTAATTTCATTTTTTAAAGATATGATTCCATCCTATTCCATTCACTCTGTGCTCTCTGTCTCTCTCTCTCTGTGTGTGCACACGTGTGTGTGTATGTAATCTCACCAACTACCCAGATACCTAAAAGTTTCAAGAGTTACAAATATTGTGTTTCCATGTAGGAATGTAAACAGTTCAACTTTAGTAAAGTCCCTTATGACTTTGCTGTTCACCTTTTCATGCTTTTCTTCATTCTTGTGTTTGAAAGCCAAATTTTCTTTTCAGCTCTGGTCTTTTCATCAACAGTGCTTGAAAGTCCTCTATTTCATTGAAAGAATAATTTTTCCCCTGAAGTATTATACTCAGTTTTGCTGGGTAGGTGATTCTTGGTTTTAGTCCTAGTTCCTTTGACTTCTAGAATATCCTATTCCGTGCCCTTCTATCCCTTAATGTAGAAGCTGCTAGATCTTGTGTTATCCTGACCGTATTTCCACAATACTTGAATTGTTTCTTTCTAGCTACTTGCAATATTTTCTCCTTAACTAGGGAACTCTGGAATTTGGCCACATGTTCTTAGGAGTTTCTCTTTTTGGACCTCTCTCAGGTGGTGTTCTGTGGATTCCTTGAATACTTATTTTGCCCTCTGGTTCTAGAATCTCCGGGTAGTTTTCCTTGATAATTTCATGAAAGATGATGTCTAGGCTCTTTTTTTGATCATGGCTTTCAGCTAGTCCCATAATTTTTAAATTGTCTCTCCTGGATCTATTTTCTAGGTCAGTTATTTTTCCAATGAGATTTTTCATATTGTCTTCTATTTTTTCATTCTTTTGATTTTGTTTTATAATTTCTTGATTTCTCATAGAGTCAGTTTCCATTTGCTCCATTCTAATTGTGAATGAATTATTTTCTTCAGTGATCTTTTGGACCTCCTTTTCCATTTGATTAATTCTGCTTTTTAAGGCATTCTTCTCCCTGTTGGCTTTGTGGATCTCTTTTGCCATTTGGTGTAGTCTATTTTAATGTGTTATTTTCTTCACTATTTTTGTGAGTCTTTTTTTTTTTTTTAGCAAGCTGCTGACTCATTTTTATGATTTTCTTGAATCACTCTCATTTCTCTTTCCAGTTTTTCCTCTACTTCTCTTACTTGATTTCCAAAATTCTTTTTGAGCTCTTCCATTGCCTGTGACCAGTTTATATATTTCTTGAAGGCTTTGCATGTAGGAGTTTTGACTTTGTTGTCTTCTTCTGGTTGTATGTTTTCATCTTCTTTGTCACCAAAGTAATATTGTATAGTCTGATTTTTTCCCTCTATTTGCTCACTTTCCCAGCCAATTATAAACTATTGGTTTTTGTCCTTAGTCTTTGAAGAGGACCATTCAGTTTTTTAAGGTGTTATTTAACTCACTGTTTTTTTTTGGTCCTCTCCCAAGTTGTTGTCTTTTTTTGTTTGTATTTTGACCTTCCCTGACAACACAGCAACTTTCTTTGAGCTATTTTTTTTTGTTGCTCATTTTTTGACCCATTTCTTGACTTTTAATGCTTTAATTTAATTTAATTTAATGTTAAAGTGAGGTTCTGCTCCAGGGATGGAGGAGACACTATCACAAGATTCAGGGATTTATTGCTGGTGTTCTTGGGGTTCTGTAAGTTTAAAATTGTTTCAAGGTGGTATCATGTAAGAAGAAGTGTATTTACTATGCTCCTGGACTGTTTTCAGGTCTGTGAATGATCACAAGAATTCTTTTATGCCCTGGAACTGTGACCAGAGTCCCTACTCCCCTATGGCTACAAGCTCTGGTATGCTAGCGTTCCTCTTCACCCTGAGACTGTGACCCAAATCTATGACCTGGATTCATGTATGAGCAATAAAACAAGGTCTTATACCCAATACCAGCAAAGGGACTCCTATATATGCCCTTAACCATCTGTTGAATGAGAAACCACTAGAAGCCACCTCTGCCACAGCTGACTCAGTTGTCTCAAAAGCCTGCTACTGGTTTGTTAGGGCCTGGTTTGCACTGGTGCAGCCTGTGCTGGACTGTCATCCACTCTTACCCTAGTGCAAAAGTTTTTTTGTACATCTAACTTATCTTGGGCTGAAAAATTGTTTCACCTCATCCTTTTGGTGGTTCTGCCACTACAGAATTAGTTTTGATGCATTAGTTAAAGTTGTTTGGAAGAGGTTTTGGAAGAGTTTAGGGGAGTCCCTGCCTTTTCTATCTCAACTCCCCACCAAAACATCCTTAACTACATGGAAAAAAGGAGATTGACAAAAAAAGGAAATTGATAAAATCCAGTTCTAAAAATTAGGAAGCCATTAAATAATATAAACTAAAAATTAGCACAGAATAAGAAATCCTAAAAACTAGAGGAGAAATAAATGTGAAAAGGAAAAGACTACAGAACTGGTAAAATTAAAATGCATCTTTGAAAAAATTTAGAAAATTAATAAACTTTTAGCTAAATTGGTTAAAAAAGAGGAAGAAAAATAAAATTCACTAAATTCAAAATTAATAAATGAAATCATAACAAAAAAGAAGAAACAAAAAGAATGAACAGAATATAGTATAAAGTTATATATCCCAAAATGGAGACTGCAAGGAAAACAAAGGATCACCTTCAAAAAAGATGAAATACCAAAATTAGCTGATCTTGAATAATACCATTACAGAAAAGGAAATCAAAGTAGTTATAAGGAGCTACTTGAGCCAAATGGATTTTCAGGCTAATTCTGTCAAACTTTTAAAGAACAATTATTATCTCTCCTACATAAATTATTTTTTAAATTGAGAAATAAAGTACTCTTCCAAACTCATTTTATGAAACAAATAAAGTTCTAATACCTAACCCTGTAAAACAGAGAGCAGAGAAAGAAAACTGTAAACCACAATCACTAATAATATCAGTTCTAAAATTTTAAACAAAAACTTGGCAAAAAGACTAAAGCAATTTATTGAAAAATCATTCTTTATGGTGAATTTGAATTTACAGGAGGGATGCAAGGATAGTTCAACATTAGGGAGTGATAGGATAAACATTTTTAAAGTACCTGCCATGTGCCAGGCACTTAGTTAAGTACTTTATGAATATTGTCTAGTTTGTTTCTTACAGCAGCTTTGTGAGATAGTATCCTTATTTTACAGTTGAAAAAACTAAGACATTTGTTGTTCAGTTATTTCAATTGTGTCTGACTCTTTATGACATAATTTGGGGTTTTCTTGGCAAAGACACTGGAGTAGTTTGCCATTTCCTCCTCCAGCTCATTTTATAGATGAGGAACTGAGAAAAACAGGTTTAAATGACTTGCCTGGGTCACACAGGTAGTTTGTGAGTGAGGCTGGGCTTCAATTCAGATCTTCTTGACTCCTGGCTCAGTGCTTTATCTACTATGGCATCTAGTTGACATTAGAGAAATAATTAACACAATTATTTTAAAAAACATAAAAACACTTGATTATATCAACATGTATAAAATAGCTTTGATAAAGTACAACACTCATTTCTACTAAAAGCACTTTAAATCAAAGGAATAGATGGATCTCTTTTTTTATATTCTTTTAAAAAACCTATCTAAAATCAAATGCTATCATTACACACAATGGGGAAATCTTAGGGGCTGTTCCAGTAAATACAGGAATAAAGTAAAGCTACCCCCTTTCTTTTAAAAGATATAGTTATAAAAATGCTAGCAATTACAATCAGATGAGAAAGAAATTATAAAAACATAAAGAGAGGTAAAGAGGTAGAGACTATTAAAATTTTCTGATGACAAAATACTTAGGAAATGTTAGAGAATCAACAAGAAAAGTAACTGAAACAATCAATAGCTTCCACAAACTAGCACTATACAAAATCAACCCACAAAAGTCAATAGAATTTACTAAACAGCAAAATCAGAAGGGAAAAACAGAAAAGGAAATTGTAATCAAAATAACTATAAACTGCATAAAATATCTTGGAGTCAATACTCCAAAGAATATTCAATATCTGTATAGAAACAGTGACTAGATGCTTTTTAGAAATACAGAAAAAAATAAATGGAGGGATATCAGTGTTCATAGTTGGGTCATGCTAAGAATAAAAATGATAATACTACATGAATTAATGTATAAATTTAATGTTATACTAATCAAATCAAGGGGCTCATAAAAAGAAATATTCTATGAAGATAGATCAATAACAATATAATTCTTTTGCAGAAACATAATACATAGAACAAAAGGTAAAGTATGATAAAAAATTAGGAATGAATAAAAAGAGAATAATATTTGAGATAGTAAGCTATATTATAAAGCAATAATAATTAAAGCTATGCAGTACTGATTAAAAATAGAAAAGCAGATCAATGGAACAGAAAAGAGAATTATTTAAATTCAAACCCACTATATACTAAACTAAAAGGCAATTACTTAGAAAATAATTCCTTTTTTCTTGGAAAAACTGGAAAGAAGCTTTTCAGAAATAATATTTAAGCTAATATTTTATACCACATACCACATCAAATGACTTGAATATTAAAGTTCATACCTTAACCATATGTTTGACATATCATAAAAGCAAATTTAGAAGAGGACCAGATTAGTCACCTCTCACTATAGATGTGCTGGGGATGGAAGCTCAATTCCATGTGGACAGTCTCGGGCGGGTAAAGGTGGGAACTTCTAAATCTTAGAGTTCTCATGAGACCCCCCCAGGAAACGACTGGGAATCGAGGTGAACCAAGCTATCTCGTGTATTTCCGCCTCTTCCCGTGAGAGACGTGATGGGAGAGAGCTCTCCCCGCCCTCGAGATTGTCCCGGATCTGGGCACACTATTGTTATCTAACAGCACAGTATTCAGATGCAAACTATGCGGCTGGAGAACTTAAGTAGGATCAGGAAAGCCTGAAAGCTCTCTTGGGCGGAGGGGCGCAGAGCGGACAGGACAAGGCTCTGCTTTCCCTCTTTCTTCTCTCCCCTCCCCCTCTCTCCCCACTTATACTTCTACTTCCAATCTCTTATTGTAAGATCTTTGCCTCCTTGGGAGATTCTTCGCTCCCTCCTAAGGAAGAATTCCCCTGCACTTGTAACTAGACCCTGAAATAAAGCTCAACCCTTGTTCGACTCTGGAACGTCCTTTCTCTCATACGAGCATCTGGTTTGGCCAACCGAAGACCTCCGATAGAGGTAAGGGAAGACTCGGGTAGCCCACAGGACTCTAGGCCTGGCATAGATGGAGTGTGATTTATTAACTAAACAAAAGCTAGATGTGATTATAAATGACAAAATAAAAAGTTAAATGAAAATTTACGAAGCTTTTGCATAAACAAAATAAATGCAAGTGGGATAAGAATAGCAGTTGTCAAATGGTGAAAAAAAAATCTTTTTGTGTAATAATTCCAATAATGTATCTGATGTTCAAGAGACACATGTGCACACACACATATATAGACACATATATTATATATGTATATTTTTATAATATATTATAGTGCACAATAATGTATAGTTGGTGGAGTTGTGAATAGGTCAGGAAAGCAAATTGGATCTAGGTAAGGAGAATCATCTTATCAATAAACATTTATTAAGTGCCTGTTATATGTTCAGCACTGTGCTAAGTACTGGGGATACAAAGAAAGGCAAAAATTTCAAGGAGCTCATAGTCTTAATGGGGGAGAAAATATGCAAATAACTGTTTATGAACTATATATATATATATATATATATATATATACACACACACATACACACATATGTATATGTATGTGTGTGTATGTATATATTAATAATGTGTGTATTTATATATTAATAGAATATGTATGTGTATGTACATATTAACAGAGACAAGGCATTAGAACTAAAGGGGGCTGGAAATGGGAAAGCCTTTTTGTAGAAGATATGATTTTATTTGAGACTTGTAGGATGCCAAGGAAGCCAGGACAGGGAGATGAGGAGGGAAATTATTCTAGGCATGAGAGACAGCCAGTGAAAATGCCAGGAGTTGAGAAACATGGAATGTCTTGTTTGAGGAACATCTAGGAGGCTAATGTCACTGGATTAAAGAGTACACAAGGTAAGGTGTAAGAAGACTGGAAATGTTGGGAGAGGGGAGTTATGAATGGGTTGGAATACCAAACAGGGAATTTTATATTTAAACCTGCAAGGGAAAGGGATCCACTGGATTTTATTGAATAGGTGGGTGACATGGTCAGATCTGCTCTTTAGAAAGATTACTTTGACAGCTGACTGAAAGATGGAGTGGAATGTGGAAAGACTTGTGTAATGGTAATGTAAATGGGAAAATCTTTCCCATTCATTAATAGGTCCATGTGACCTGTTTAGATCACACGGAAGCCTAAGTCACATGAGGTGGGAGGAGCTTGCTGAATAGGTAGAAGAGGAAGCATGGGAGCTGGGAGGAAGTTGATCAGTCTAGTAAGAGCTGGAAGGACACAGGCAGGCAGGCAGGCACAGCTTAGGTTCCTGAGTGTTTGTGGGAAGGTCCCAGGAGGAATGGGAGGCTTTGCCCCTTGTGGTGATAACCTGTATTGACTTCTTGGTTGCTATGATGGTTTTTGCTTTCTGGTTCTGAAATTTGGCTTTTTGGTGTCTAAATAATTGTTTTTCTCCTGCCTTCCATATGGAAAGTCTGTTATACTTTGAGATTGAGAACTATGGCAGCATATTCATAGTCACCACCCATGCTGTGAATAGTGCCTTGGCGATATAGCTTGCTGAAGGGCAACTAACCAGCAGACTATTTTAATAGTTCAGGTATAAGATGGTGAGATCCTGTAGTAGGAGAGGAGAGAGCAAACTAGAGAGTTGCTAGGCAGGTGAAATTGACAGGACATGGCAATCAGTTGTATGTGGGGAGGTGGTTGTGCTGGAGGTGGGGAGAAGGACTGAGGAATTAATTATCTTTGACTCAAAAATTCCTCAACTAAATATGGAAGAATTATCTTCCACTTAGTTCATATGATAAGTTACTGCTGCCAAAATAAACCTATGACAATGCAGAAATTATAGACTTAAAAAACTAGATTTTATTATGCTTAAGCACAAGTTCAGGAGGTAGAAAAATAACCCCCAACCAAGATTAGTTTCTAATAAAACTTTTATAGAGAAAATTACAACAGAGAATCAGAGAAATATATACATATATATTTATTTGCATATAGCAATATTTTTGACTTCTTAGGCAAAAGGTCACATAGGCCTTATCAAACAAATTCATTATCACAGGCTTCCATCAATTAAGTTGAACAGATTAAGTTAGAACAAATTAGTAAACAGATTACATTATAGATTTAAATATTCAATTTGCAAAATCCTTCACTTACAAATATATAAGGCCACATATCTTAAGTCACAATGGGCTAGTTGAGAGGAAGGCATTTGCATGTCACAAAAATAGCCAAAATTTGGTATCAGGGAAATTTTTCTTCTTCTTTCTTTTTCTCTTTTAGTTTCTCCTTTTAGGAATATATAAAGTCTTCCCTTAATATTATCATTCCATGAGTCAGGTTTTAGCCAGGTGAGGTTAATATTAATAGGAAATAGGTTTCAGTTATCCAAATGTTCCAGGAGGATTGACATAATAGAATTGAATAAAAGAAATAAAAAATTCTTCCAATACTAATCATATGTTCCAAGAAGATCAATGATTAAACTAAAGTCCTCACATATACCAAAATATTTGTAGTAGAACTTTTAGTAGCAACAAAAAATGGGAAATCATGTTGATGCCCATCTATTAGGGAATTACTAAAAAACTGTGGTACATAAATGTATTAGAATATTATCGTGCTGTAAGAAATTACGAATATGATGAATATGCATAGGAAGACATGAACTGATACAAATTGAAATAAAGAGAACTAAGAAAACTGTATACACAATGAACAGAATAATATAAAAGGAAAGAACAACAAAAATTGAAACTAAGTGCTCTGAAATGATAGTGACTAAGCTTGACACAAAACAAGAGATATGCAAAGGTATCTCTATCCCTTATTTGAAGAGGTGGGGAATGTGGGTGTGGAACAACCAAATAGTGACTCAAAATAATGTCAGTTTTTTTTTAATGAGGTTGGATAGTTTTTCTAAACTATTTTATAAATGCTTTTTTATTCTTTGTTGTAAGAAATCTCTTTATAAGAAGGGAAGGCTTCAGGAATACTTTGAAAATATAGACACAAAACAGAAAGGATATCAATTAAATTTTATTTAAAATGTACTTTGGTTATGAGTTTCTATCAGCACATGTAAATTCCTCAACAACCTTCAGAGATAAGCTTCTGAGAGAAATAAGAATTAAGTGAATCTTAAAGAGATAAAGACTTTCTTCTTGTGCTGGAGAAGATCTTGGGAGAGGCAAAATGTGCACCGAGACACAGGGATGATTTGAGACTTTCTACTTGTTTTTTCAGTGAAAGAGAAAGATAAAATAAAAGACTAGGAGAAGGGCCTAGAAACAGGGAGGGGTCTGCCTGTAGCCACCAGAATTCCCACTATCTGGAGCTAAGTGACTATAGCTGAACTGACAAGATAACTAATGAATAAAGATGGTAGGATTTTTGCTTGCATAAATCCAAGACTGAGAATTACCAGCTTTCTAGTTGATAGCCATGGATATCTTGAACTCATGGTGTAGTTTACTGGTCCAATTTTGGTTTTTTGTTCATAGATTGGCAATCTACATACATTCATTTCTTTCAATTCAGCCCTCCCTCACTCAAAAAACAAAGTCAAGTGCAAGTCATGTCATTATTTCTCTGATGGCATGGTCTTCTTTGGCAATGAAGGACAAACACATCATTACTAAAGATGAGCTGCTAGACTCTGTGATAATTTCACTGAGCAGCAGTTCCTTTAGATTATTTATGAAATCTTCCATCACAGGTAAAGGAATCTGTCTTCCTGAAATGGTTGAAAGTCAGTGACTTTGATTTTGTGAATAGTTCTTCAGGCACATCTCATATTTTACTTATGGAGAAAGAAAATTTGTGTCATCTTGCTGAGCTGCTGTTTCTACTTACCCTTATCTCCCTCCATCACTGGGGAATCACCAAAGAAATTTCTCAGAATCTGCTTCTGAGTCTGAAGAGTCAATGTGCTGTCATAGACAATGTTGCTACTTATCTTTCTTCTCCCCTTGGATAGTCCAAGTATGGATGTGTTGGTTCCCATTTTGTTGCTTTGCAATATCCTGCTAGTATTTTGAAAAGGTGCAAATTGCTTCCAATCAACAGTGACACTCAAGTGATGGTTAGTGGATCTGGACATATCAGGGCATAGCATCTATTTACCTTCTTGCTGACACCAACAATTTCCATATAAAATTTCAAACTCACTCAGGTATATCACAGATACAAGCAATCTTTATCATTTGGTCCTCCAAGTACACATCCTTTCACAGTCCAGTGCTTTTCTTAAATATCTTGCACAGAATTACTGAATTATTATGGTCATTTGAAATCCTCTATGTGGGATGGTAGAAAATTCCACTGTACAGTATATTCCATTATCACCCTTTACTATTCCTTCTGAGTTCCTAAGGGTCCAACTAGAATAGATTCATAAGGAGATCATTTTCACCATTCCTCGAGTCCGGGTTGACCTCTTTTACTAACCCCATTTCCTTAGTGTTTGGAATTTAGTCTCTCCCAAACCAGCTTCAGATGTTTCTTTAGAATTTGGGAATTTAATCATGTGCATTTCCAGGCTAGTTCTTGGGTTATTGGTTTTTTGGGTTTCTTTGCTTTATAACAGTGTCTGGAATTGGAGGCAGCAGGAAACTAAGACTTTCTTAGATGGCTTCCACCTGTATCTGGACAGCATTACCATTTTCCCAATTCCTACCTTCATTTGGCCCTAGTGTGACTGTCCTTCACTTCTTTCCTTACTAAAGAATGAGAGTCTCTTTTAATTTGCCCCCAACAGATGCCTCTTAAGAGGAAAACTTTTGATTTCAGATTCACCCCAGCTCCCACTCCAAGGTAGTGGTAATGGGAGGTCTTGGTTATTGATTCAGGGAATATTAAGAGGGTGGCAGTACAAAAAGAGTCTTGGTTAACCCCAACACCAGAATAGGTTGCATGCAAGTGGGTAATAGCTGCTTAGCTCCCTTCCTTCAATGACTTTATCCATAATGAGGATTGTAACTGCCCCAGAAATGGGGGCTTCTACTATGGTTCTCATTATGGTTCCTGGTACTGCTCCTATTCATCTTTGCCACTTTATATCGGAAGACTCACTGTGAACTACAGAGATTTGACATCTACCAAAATACCTACCAAATGGACCAGATCATTAAAATTCAGGACTCAGTGCTTCCAAAGGAGAGGGAAAAACCTGGGATTTCTGGTCTTTTGTCCTCTCCGTATTCAGTTACTTCTTCAGATAACTGTTACATTACTTTTTATTTTTTGCTGTCTTTCTGTTTCTTTTTTTCTTTTCTTCTATGTAGCAGGCATATAGAATGTGTCCCCACATGTCAAAGTTTAGAAGGAGTCTTAGACGACACTCACTCATAGGTTACCCAACCTTAGCCTGTCAGTTAACTTACATTTACTTATTTATAATTATTAATTTAATTTTTATCATCTTGAGTGCTATAGTTATTGGGTAGGTACATTTGGATAATTCATTTCTCATTGACATATTTATAATTTCTTTCTCATCCAATAATTAACTAACTTGTTATACTACCCCAGTTTAGAAATGATTAATTCTCAAATTCTCAAATCAACTTTTCTTAATAATTCTTAAGTTTTGATTTAAATGTCAATTCCCTGTGATTACATAAATACAAATTAATAGAAATAACTTATTAAAAATAAAATAGGAATAAAGGTATCATATATAATTATTTGCAGTGTTTTCACTGTGTTGATCACAGTTAGTCACTTCAAACTTTCAGTATATCGCTTATCTGGATGCTCGGTATTATGCCATTTTGTTTAGTCTAGATACTGATAAAAGTCTCTTAAGAATATTTTTAGTACTTATCCTTATAAATAGTTCTTATATTCTTTGTCTTCTCTTCATAAGCACAGGAAGCATTCTTCCTAAAATGCACCATACTTGCCAATTCCTTGTAGACTCTTCAAAGAATATTCTTTGTAAATTTTCTTTATAATGCCATGGCTAAAACAGTTCCAACAGATAACTCCTTTTTATTGTTTTCCTTTACACATTGTTCATAAATTCTCATGGATCATTGGAAAAAATACACACCTTTTCACTACTTCCATAGAAAAAAGTATTTAATATTCAGTTATTTTTTTCAAATGTCAGTTCAAAATATCCAGCACAAACTGCTTTTGTCAAAATTCTGTTTGAGCTCTGATTGGGATCTAAAAGCTTATAGCATCTGTTTTGTCTGAAAAAGACATTAAAAAGTAGGAGGGTTATAATTGCACTAAGCTCCTCCTCCAGTGTTTTGTATACCAGTCTTCTCACACCTCTGAGGTTAGAGTTGCCTATTATCAACCTAAAGTTATTTTTAGTGGTGGAAGATCCTTCATTAGACCATTAGGACCTTGCCAACAAGGGACGTAGCAAAGTAGTAGTACTATCTACTTGATTTCTGCCAAGTAACTTGAGCTAGCTTTTCCCTAAAAGGCAAAATCTATCCCTGAGACTTGATTGGTCCAAGATAGGAGTAAATGTTTAATGGCAGCCTCTCTGAAAGCATGGGAAAATTTAAAAGTTCATTTTGCATTATTAACACTTTCTCTATCACTTTCTTATGCCTAGACTTGTGGTATGAACGTCAAACAGAAGTGGATCCCTGCAGGCTACATATTAAAAATCACAAATTAACATTATCCCTATTTTATTATATTTTAATTTATTTTGTTAGACATTTCCCAATTAAATTTTAATCTGATTCAGGCCTTACTCAGGAATTTTACACTAGAGGCATATGGCCTCTAGTCTATACAGTCAACAAAACAACAAATCAAGCCCTAATTTGTGGTGTTTGCTGATTTCCAGCGCTTGCACTGAAAATTTCACAATCAGTTCTGGAGAGCTGGTATGAGCCCTGGTTTAGGGAATCTATTGTTGTAGCTTTGTGGTCACCTAAGCCTCAAAAACCTCAGCTCAGGAGGTATTTGATACCCAGACATGTTGACTTATGGAGAGGAAGGAGTCTCCATATACCTGAATCAGAGCTGTATTTTTGCTGAATAGCCATTCTATGGAACTGCTAAATAAGCTTCCTTTTTGTTAGATATTAGATGGTCTACAATTATCTCCCTATGTTCCATTTCTAAGCCATGAGCTTCCTGACTGGCTTCAATGAGGCCTGGTCCAGAACGTGAAACTAACTTCTGTTATGGGGAACCAAGAGAAGTAGTTATACGTTGTAATTGAAAGGGATTACAGACTGTGCAGTACTTTTACTTTAGGTTTGTATCTTAAGATACAATGACATGCACTAAAACAAGTTTAATAGGCAATTAAGTTTTATTACCACAAATAGTGTAAGTTAGCAAGTGTATACATATAAACATAGCAGATAATAGTTAAGACAGAATAGAAAAAGAAAAAAAAGTATATATCTCCGGCCAAGTCTGAGCTTCATCACCTGATGACCAGGGGTGGGGTGGCGGGGGGAAGCAGGAAGTTGGCAAGGGTCTTGACTGGGAGAGCAGAAGCAGACATCCCCACTTCTGTAGCAAAGACCTCCAAAGATCCTTCTCCTACTCAGTCTCTTTGTATGTGTAACTCAGGGAAAAGAGGACCGTTAGAGCACAGAAAGAACTCTGGTCAAAAGTTCCAGTTGTTGACTTTGATGTACGTGTCCAAGCACCAGCCAGGTCTTTGAACACAGACACCTCCTCTCTTAAGGAGTTTTATGACTCTTAAGATAAAGGTTTCTTCGCCCCGCCTACATGGTTCATTAATTCTAATGCATTGCTTCCCCTGGCACTCCCAGTTAAGCCTATCAACTTTAAGTTATATTACTAATGTCAGGTCATGAGGCGGTCATGCAAGAGGCTAGGGAGAATCTCCTTAGTCTCCCCTCCCACATATATCCAGGTGATTACACTAGAGGTTGCCTATGTAAAATGTTGTTATGTCCAGCTCTTAATGGACCCTATTTGGGGTTTTCTTGGCAAAAGGTCCAGCAAGTACTCTCTTCACTGTACCACGTAATTGCCTCAAAGTAAAGTGCACCTTACACATAATTACATAAGTTTATGGTAGCATAGTAGATAGAGTGCTCAGCCTGGAGTTAGGAAGACTCATCTTCTTGAGTTCAAATCTGGCCTTAGACATCTACTAGCTGTGTGACCCTGGACAAGTCACTTAACCCTGTTTGCCTCAATTGCTCATCTATAAAATGAGCTGGAGAAGGAAATGGCAAATCACTCCAGTATCTTTGCTAAGAAATCTCCAAATTGGATTATGAAGAGTTGAACACAACTGAAAAACCTCTGAATAACAAAATTGATGTACATGTTGATTAGTGCATGCTTTGAGCTATTTCTATCTTTTATTATTTTGCCATGTTTATTTGCTTATTGCTAGTGCCATGTATTTAGTATAGTAACATCTGCCTCCTAGTCATGCACTGTTTTTTGGTTGTTGTTTATTTGTATTTTCTCTAATGATTATACTTATTTTTAGGCCTCTTCATATTTTGTAGCTAGCTAGCTTCATTTTGCTTTGTTTATTTATTTTTCTCTCTATTTGCTGTTCGTGATTATTTACTTATGTATTATGGATGTATGTATACTCTTAGGTGTGCATATATTATATCTTGCATGCAATTTAGACATTTAGTTTCTGAAGTACCCTGTCAAGTGATGCTTTGTGTTGTGCTATGGCTTTTGCACGTATTGGTAATGAGCATTTGCCAAGAAGAGTACTGTAGGACAATTAATCGGGATGCTAGGAAAATCACCCTTGTTATTTTTAAAGTGTTGATGTTTGCTGCTTATTATATCTGCTTGTAGATTACAAGCATGCCCAGATTGATTTTTGCAAGGGACTGCAACATTTCTGGCTTGGAGAAGCACAATCACTGCCCAGGGAGCATTGCCATAGAGAAGTCAGACTCCAGTCTTAGAATTTACCAGTTTGATTAATTTTTTTAACTTGGCATTTGAGACTTACAGGAAAGAGAATCAGGAATTTTCCATCTTGTGAGCCATGAGAAAACATAGGGCCTGATCAACGAATGTTTCCTATAATGGGTCTTCTTCCCCTTCTAAGCTATGCTTCTTGAATAGTGGGACTCTTGCAGACTACTGCTGCAGAACAATGATAATAAGAATTGATGGGACAGAAGTGAACTATACCTGATGGGCATGTTGGTGAAAATAAATGCTGAAAATACTTAGGCACTGTGCTTCTCACCAAGTACGAGGGAGATGGTATCCTTAATTCTCCTTATCAAAGACCCTTAATTCTCAGCTGAACTGATCACTTTGGTCCCACCCGCTTCCTGTTCAGTTTGGGAAAGAAGAAAAATAAGGAAGGACAAAGGGTTATCTCTCCGAGTTGTTCACCAAAAAGGGTCAGTTCTTATTTTTATTGTTCCTTCCTGGTTGTGCCCTATCTGCATTCTTCTGTGTATTCATGTGTCTGACAAATGTAAAACTTGACAGACATATACAGGAAATCCTTATTTGAGTGATTAGTACTTGTGTAGAGATTTGGGAAGAGGTTGTGATCCTTTAAAGGGATGGGAAACATCATCTCTCAGTGTGGGCTGAGTGATAGGGGATGTAGACATGGATCTCATTTTGCAAGAGAGATGTATCAAAATCATATTCCATAAACACACTACAAGCTACTCATAAATAAGAGAACATATAAACATGCCTCATAAGTTACAACTCCTAGACCTAGGATAGCAAAGGGGAAGGGAATAAATCATTCATAAATTACCTACTTTATTCCAGACACTGAACTAAGTGCTATTGAAATTAGTATCTCATTTTATCCGCATAATAGCCATAGGAACTATGTACTATGATTATTCCCATTTTACAGATGAGCACACTTGCCCAGCACCACACAGCTAGTGCCAGAAGCTGAACATGAGCTCAGATCTTCCTGATTCCAGGCCCAGCACTCTATCCACTATATCATTAAAATGAAAGAAGGATATGACAGAAAAGAAAGCTGGGAAGAAAAAAAAAGTATAATAAGTCTCAACTAGCACCTTTAAAAAAAAATCTAGTACTTTGGTCAAATCAATTAACCCATTAGACCAATAAAGAAAAAAAATGATACCAAATCTTGGGCAAAGCTGCAAACTGAAATGAATCCTTGCTCTTTGGATCCCTTATTTCCTAAATTATAGGTTCAAACTTTGGATGCCATGAGTTCATATAGGAGGATGTTTAGATTCATTTTTAATCTTCTCTTATAATAAGAAGATCTTTGAACACTAGGAAGCATGAGAATGCATTAAATTGCCCTTTTAATGAAAGAGCTATCAGCTCCAACAGCCCCATAAAATATGATACATTTTCAGTCTCATCTTAACCACTCCCCTTTCAACTACAGAAATACACATATTGGTTCTAGAATTTGGTAATAAATTTCTTCTAACTCTCAGCTAATGAACACAGACAGGATGGCTAGCTGCTTTGTACATTCATGACCCTAAATGAGGCTTAAAATATGGCCCTTTACACTGAGCATTATTTGGAGAGAAAAGTATCCTGGGCAGATGTCTCATCCATGGTTTATAAGAATATGTGATACTATCCTCACTTTTCACAGTTAAACCCTCAAAATCTGGGAGATTGACAAAGAAACCCAAACGTGAAAAGCATTCATTAAAAGATGTAACTAGCAATGATCTGTGTTGTTTTGTTTCAGTCTCCTTTATACTGCTGAAAACAGGAAAGCCTCCTGTCATGCAGGCTCAGGGATTCTCAGGGCCCAATAAAGGTTAGTGACATTTTCAATTCATGTTTGGTTTCATTCTTCCAATCATGAACCTCATGTCAGCCCAAGAAACCAGCTGAGCTTAATCCATAACCTTTTACATGTAAAACATTAACCTACACTTGTTCTGTTGTCTTTTTGATGTAATACAAAAGAAGGAAAAGAAAAGAGACCTCTATAATATACATGATAAAAACAGTTGCTAAATGTGAAGGTTGGAATAACCGATGGCACACAGTTCCATGGGTAAAAAACAGCGCATAGTTTGAAGCCTATTTTATTACAAATTGACATCACACATTGTAGTCCTAGATAGATTGCCCTATAGCTACTAGTGTACAAAGCAATAGTAAAAAAGCAAATACTTTAAAGTTTTCTGATTTCCTTGTTAATTTATGTTCTGCGTACCTAAATGCAAGTGGTTAATATTTTAACTATGCATGTGCAACACCAAAAATACTTAGGGAGAAAATTGTTTATTTACCTTATAACTTAATTAAGTTAATTTTCTGTGGAATGGTCTTACTAGGTTAAATAGACTAATTGCTATGATGTGTCAGAAATACTGGCCCTCATCTTAGATGATGCCAGGAAGACAAGCACCACCATGAGCTGCTGCCACAATTTATGCCCACAGTCCCTTCAGAAACAGTAATTCAAACTCTATATAATAGTAATTTTTTGAACTATGCCATACAGTGTTCCCAAACAGTGCTAGTTAATAATTGTTGCCCTAGACTGAATAAACTGGCTGGATTTGAGTTTACACTATTCAACAAACCCTCAAAGTGACTGTACACACTGACAATAGTGCGATCAGGGCTCCTGATAAGTCCATCCATAATTAGGCTTCTAACAAACTGTGAGTTTGCCATAGGCATGTAAGCACATGTCTAAAATTTAATTACCCTCTTTGGATCTCTTCCTGAAACCACTGTGGTATTCAATAGCTTCAATAGTAGAGACACTAGAAAATGAGTTAAGATAGAAAATAAAGAAAACCTTATTTACTAATAGTACAAAGAGAAGTTAGGTATGAGTAGCTAATGTCCAATGCAAGTACAAGGTTTATACCTGAAGATATGAATTTCCTAAGCAGAACAAGAAGAATATTTTTTCAAAAATAGAATTTCTTTGGTTCTAGATGTATTTTTCTCATCCAAGGAAGAAAACTGTTTCTATCAACATAATGAAAATCAGGAAGTAGAAGTCTTTCTATATAAACAAAGTTAGGAAAAATGCTGATGGAAGGTGTTTACAGTTATCTTCACTGGCTATCCTGACATATTCATATAACATAATCAGAAATATTTAATATATTATTTACTGAACATACGAAATGTTTAGAATGCAATCTGGAGTCTGTAGGAATATCAAGTAAACAGGGTAGAATGGGCTGGGGACCCTGGTCTTTAATGTATCATTTATTTCATTAAATCTAATTACTCCATTATTATAAACATTATTATATTCATATTTGTTTCATCTCAAGCTAATTTGATAGAATTCTGTGCCTTTGCTATTATCTGATACAATTAGCTCTCATTAGTTCGTATTTCATTCATTTTCTCCTGACTGATTACACTACATACTGATACTTAGTAATATCAATATGTAATGTAATCAGTCAGGAGTAAAATGTTGATACAGTGTCTCTAAAACTATCACATTTATCATTCTGATTGTCTTCAAAGTACCAATATTCTTCCTATAATTTGTCTTAATAATGTAAAATTTGGTATTAATAATGAAAGTTTTACTGCCACTTACTGACACTTTGATTAAGTAGCATTAACTAATTAGAAACTTCAAACTATTAATAAATTTCAGAAAGCAAATTATCATTTCTCCAATGTAGTCTTCAAATCACAGAAAATAAAACAGATTGACTTTTTGCTTTTCCTTCTGAATTTCTTCAGCTTTTTTCCTGAATTAAGAATTTACATTTTCCCCCCTTCCTTTGGTTTTCTTTCTTTCTTTCATTCTCCTTTCATTCTTTCATTCATTTTTTCTCTTTCTTTCTCTGTCTTTCATTCTTTCCTCCTTCTTCCTTCCTTTCTCTTTCTTTCTCTCTCTCTCTCTCTTTCTCCCTCCTTCCCTCCCTTCTTCCCTCCCTCCCTCCCTCCCTCCTCCCCCTTCTTGTTTTATTATTAGAGTCTTCCTCCTATATCCACATGGAGCGCTTCAGGGAAGCAAGAATACACTGTGCATTCTTTGTAAAAGAGGTGAAGAGGTTACTCCAATTGTGCTACTGTTAATTTGCCCTTTGAGCATCTACAGCAGGAGTCTATAAATGACAAAGAGCAAAGCATAGAGAGTTGTCTATCAGATTATTACATCAGAAATGCTAAAGACTAAAAGAAAAGGGTAAAAGGCTTTTTGTAACCAATTTGATGTAATCTACTGAGCTTTCATTGGGGGCCATTTGTAAGTGCCCTGCTAGTTTACTCAAATAAAATACATACAGAGGTCCTACATTCTCTTCTTGAACAGAGTATTTTATTGCTGTTACTTAGGTTGTGAATTTGTACATACATTCAAAAATACGCTTGCTGTCTCCCCCTCTCCTCCCAACCAAGTATTAAGCCCCTTGGTTTTCCACTAAATTACAGATCATTCTGGGAGAAATAATGGCACAACAGACTCAACTGTATTATTCCTGGGAGATTAGCTCCTAGACAACAAGCTGGTCTTGAGCGAGATCATAAGGTTTGGAGGAAAAAAAAAATACTGAACACAAAAAAATTGTAAAGCAGCAAATGGCTTAATGGTTTTGATTTTTGAAAAGTTAGAAACAAGAATCATTTAAAAAAATAAAAAAAGAGAACAGATCCATATTAGTTTTGCTAAGCTAAATTCAATCTCAAAAAATGACAGAAGACATTTAAATACCAGAGTTACTATAATAATCTCCATTTGAATCATGGCTTCTCTGAACTAGGTTAAGCCTTTAGACAGAAACTAATTGCTACAAACACTAATTTTCAAGTCTCTTTTGTTTCCCTTTGCAGGCACCTCTGGACACAGAAGGTACCCAATTAGTAGAATTCATGGTCCTGATTGTGTATTGTAGGGCTAGTGTCTGAGCTGTATAAACACTGTTGATTACTATCCCACTGTAATGGCTGATTTTCTGATTACTTAATAAGGCCATCTATTCTGCATCAGGGCCTGGCAAAGCTGTTGGTGAAATCAGTTAGGTCATTTTTTTTTCTCATCTGAGTAGCAGGAGGAGTCTGTGATGGTAGCAGTTGACTAAAAACATAATTACAGGCTATTTAATCACATCTGTTTCCCCACTTAACATTGTTCTTTCAAGTTAGACAGAGTTAAGTAAATTGAAAGGACAATAATGGCAAAAAACCACAAAAAATTACTCTGACATGGTTAAAACTCTAGGGTTTTGGTATAATTGTAGAAAACAGTTTGAAGTGATTTTTTTTGAAGTTACTAATTTTTATTAGCTTCTATATACATATTGTGAATATTATAAGTGTTTTTATTTTCATTTTTCAGAGATACCATGTTATGTAAATATCTTTGTGTCACAAGTCTGATTTTATATTAAGAGTCCTACAGAGATGACATTGTTTATTAGAATAATTTTTATGTACTCTTCCAGTATTGTAATTACAAGTTTAATAATTCCTATCTGATTTTGTGATTAATAACTAATCCTATATTTCACTAAATAGCATAGTGTTGGTAGACAAGGCCAAGTAAGAATCTCACCAAGGGGCACCTCAGTTCACTCTGAGCTGCCTCCTTTTTATCTCTGAGTACCATACCTGTAATTTATCAATAACACAAAACTGCACAGTAATCAAAGGAATGGAACTCAAAGACATTTACATAGCTTGAAACTGACAGTAGGCATGGAGTCCATGTTTAATCACATCGAACAGGCCAATGAATCCATGTGGGGCAGTGAATCAGCATAAAAGAGAGGGGATGGGATGTAAAACTCCAGATATTTCATATTAGCCTTTAATACATCTTCTTGTATAATTATGTTTCATGTGTTCATTTTTATCCAAATGAGTTATGCTGTACGGCACAATGTAGATATTCTAGACATTCTGGATTAACTGCCAGCAGAAGGAGGTTTATAACAGAAGACCTTGCTGAAATCCCAGACTTCTTGAAAGAATTCTTGGAATACTAGAGAATGTTCTTTAGGAGCCAGTCCTTGAGAATTCAGGTTATTTCTTTTTGTATAGGCTAGTTTTCTTCCCTAAATATGTTGTTCAGAAGGGGAATTTGAATCTCACATAAAATGCTTGTATTTAGAATATCTATTAAAATGTGAGAGTTCTAGATGAACACAGCTAGACTAATGAATCTAAACATATCCCAGCTGGCAAAATGGATAATCTAAAATAGTTTAAATGCTCTTAAAATGTTAAATGATTTTTAATGCTTTAAACTAGGTAAAAAGTATAGTAGGAATTTTGTAGCCAATGACATAAAGTAAGATTGTTATGAATATAAAAAAGGGACTAGACAGTGAGAGTCAAATCCTCCAAGCATATAAAATTTTCTGACTGGTAATAACTCATAAGGAGGTTTGTGGAGCCTATACCCAAGATAGATGACAGTGTACAAAATACGAATCCCATCCTCCACTTTAGACAATGCCCCTATGTTTTGTGACTGTTTCCTGTCTGCTTACTGTAAGATGAAGCAAGCAAGAGAGCAACTTGTCTATTTGCTATGCCAAAATTTGGAGTGAATTCAGTGGCAGGAATGTTTGGAGAAGCCACTTTAAATTTGAGCCCACTCTCCCTAGAGAAGAAAATGGCAGAGGGACTGCTATACTCTTACGTTGGGGAAATACATTTATTCCTGTTATATATTCCCAGTAAGTAATCCTTGGTGAAAGCCAATTAATTTTAATTGCTTATCAATAATATCAAAGAAATATCAACTGGTAAAATGATATTAGGAACGTATATATACATATACACACACACACACACATACATACATATACACACACACACTATCTAGCACTGGCAAATGATATGAGGGCAGTAATCACTGCTAATGTATATTAGGGGAGAACATATTTAAATCGGGGCTTGATGCAATAGCACTAGAAGAACCATTGCTCATTTCTAGAAATTTGAGGAGGATATGTAGGCAACTGCATTCAGGTGCTTGGGTCTGCTAGTGCATGTGTAGTTTGGGAGAATAAATTTATAGTCTTGCTACACTATTTAATAAATATGATGTGGGCTTGCCCCTGCCCACTGGGGCAATGACATAGAAGCCTTGTGTTTGTCCTTCGTTGCCGAAGAAGACCATGCCATTACAAAAATAATGACATGACTTGCACTTGACTTTGTTTTGAGTGAGGGAGGGCTGTGTAGATCACCAGACTCTCTTCTCCTCCAGAGTCATCTGAATCCAGTTACCAGATATTCATCAGGATGACTGGAGATGACCCAGAATGACGCAGTTGGGGTTAAGTGACTTGCCTAAGGTCACACAGTTAGTGAGTGTCAAGTGTCTGAGGTGAGATTTGAACTCAGGTCCTCCTGACTCCTGCTCTATCCACTGCACCACCTAGCTGCCCCTACACAACTAACTACTTGCTAGTTGAATAGTTTACCTAGCATTTCCCAAGTTCCTATGGCTTTAACCTTGACCATGGTTAAGATTTTTGGGAAAAAGGAGAAAGACCTGATGGATATCTTTAGGAGGGTCATGATGCAGAACTGATGGAGAGACATAATGAAATGTGTAAATATGGAGGCAGACTGACGGTCCACAGAAGGAACAGTGAGGTAGTCAGATTGTGAGCCTAGAATCATAATGGACCTGTACTGCTGACCCAGGGATAATAAGCCCAAAGTAGCAATGGTGATGCTTTTGCCAGTCCTTTCTTCTTCCAAGGAGAAGCCTACTTTCCTTATTTACCTATCAATCTCATCACTTTTTGTTTTTTCTTTCTCTTTTTCTAGCTCCTTCAAGCACCATTAACAATTACTATTTTCCTTTCTAATTTTGTGTTTATGCTATTTAATTGATTATTCTTTATTTTTAAAACTTGTCAGCCGTTTGTTTTGGATATTTAATTCCACAGAAAGGGATAGAGCAAGGGAGGATCCAATTTCTTTGGGAGTAGGGGTAAGTGACTGTTTTCCTCTCAGTACAAGGTGGGAGGGAGGGAGGGAGGAAGAGAGAGAGGGAGGGGAGAATTACATATTTTCATAATTCTGCAGATTACATGAATCCAGTTTTGAATGGTAGACTTATTTTTCTCATAATTACCAGTTAACCATGGGAACTACTAACACTGATGCTCAGAAAAGGATAAGGAGTGAAAATTTCACATCTGTTTCCATTGGTCTGAGCTCAAGGGCTTCATCTGTGCAGGTACTCCGTCTAGCTGGGTGGTCAGTGTCTGAAACTTTAAAGGCTGAACTGTCCATACCCTTCCTCAAACTCCCCCTGGTGGTTAAATATGAGAACCACACCCAGAATTTTTAAAATTTTGTTTTAATTTTAGTGGATTGTTGTCACCCACACTTGGGATTTTTCTCTGCAGCCATACTCTTTGAGTGTTTCATTGACAGTTCACTTAAAAGCACTCGCCACACAGATTTTGAAGAAGAAGCCTACAGAAAACTTATTGAGAGATGGAATTACAAACAAAACTGTGCCACTGAGCAAAGGAAAAAAAGGCAGGACAACTTGTTACATGAATGTAAGCATCAGGAAGCAGCTGAGAAAGCAGAACTACCTTTTGCTACATCTCTGGCTAAGTTGGACATGAGTGATACCTGCACTTTCAATAAGATTGCAAAGCTGGTGAAAAACAATTCCAAGTTATAGGGAAAATAAAATGAGGCCAGGGGAGAAGCTTGCCCTGTATCCCAATGCATGGACACTGCCCCATAAAAACTAGGAATGTTCTTAAATTGGCCGCATTTTCAGAAGATTTGAGATTTCAGGACTTTTTTCTTTAAAAAAGGATTTGGTGGTTATGATAGGACATTTGTTAAAAACTTAACCATTTTCCCTAGGGACTGGACATTTGGGGATATCTTTCTTCACAACTTCTACAGAGAGAAAGGCTGTACTCTTAGAGGTCAGAACAACCCCTTTCTCTTTCACTAACTACAGCTATAGTTATGCCATGCTCTATACCACCATTGCTGCCCCTTTTCCTGCTTCAGATATATTTGTCTCTGGGACAAGAGTTTCTAACTATAGCTCTGACCTTATTCTCTAAATTTGGTTTCAGTGGAAGTTAGGGAAAAGAGAGGAAAGCTTGGTGAATTTACCCTTTTCTCAACTTACCAGTCCCATATAGGTAGATAAATTTCTACCTCTTCTCAATCACCTCAAATCAGATCTCTCTCTGAAGAACATGGAGAATGATGGCTTATTCCAAATGTCTCCCCCAGGTAGTAAAGAATAAACAATGATAGAAATCTAGGAATTAGGATTTGCTTACGTGAATTAAAGTATCCCTATGCAGCCACCTCATTTTCATAGACTAACCTTCTTGGCTAAAACATATATAATATATACATATATATGATATATATTTATATAATGATAAAGATACTAATTTTAGTTTTCATCACCCATTACCAATTAAAGTAGAAGGGATTCTTCTCACCTAGATAATCACAAAAAGTATAACTATTATAATACAATACAATAACTGATGTTAATAATCAAGATTCTAAGTCATAAAAAGGCTAAATAATATTTAACAGTTTTTTTTAGGCAGGGAGGTACATAATATATTTTAAAAGAATTCCTTCAGAAATAGTTTTACAAAATGTTAAATTTGTGCTTGAAGGGGTTAGATTCAGTTATCTAGGAAATTTATTTATATGGAACACCTTATTCTTCAACAATGCCAGATAAGTGAGCTGCTACTTAAAATTCAAAATAACAGATGCATAATTATAGTACTACAATTCATATTACAACAGGAAGAATATTAGATGGGGAGTCAGATTACATAGGTTCTATTCTTAATGCTACTATTAATTATATGACTTTGGACAACTTTCTTCATCATTCTGAGCCTTAGGTTTTCCATCTGTTAAATAAGGGGATTAGACTAGATGATTTCTCTAAGGTGTTCCCCCTCCATCTTTCTTTTTTTTAACCCATGATTTATTAGTATAAGAAACTCAGAAAAGAAACAGATTGGTACCTAATTTGCAAATTATTTTTGTAGACAGTTGCTTAGGCACTGAGAGGCTAAGTTTTTTCATGTACCCATTATAAGTCAGAGGCAGAACTTGAATATAGATTTTCCCAGGTCTGAGCCCAGTTTTCTATCCACTAAAGTGCTCTTTAAAGTATGGAAAATTCTATAATTTAATCTCACATTCTGCATCCTGATGGCACTAAAAGTAAAGTTATCTAGGCTTGCTATTAATGCTACTTTAGGAAACATGACTATAGGATAATACCTGAGCAGAATTTCTATGGTTTAATAATTCAGTGTAAGTAATCAACATTTTGAACTCCAATACTGTCAATATCAAGCTATATTAGCTTTTTCCAACTATTGAATCCATGTCAGATATTGCATTTGGTCATTAGTCATCTTTGTGCCAAGATAGGTCCTTATTTTATTCTAGTGAACTAAAAGAATCATTGAGAAAGCAAATAGTTCTTAGGAGAATTACAGTAGGCAATGTTTTTTTCCTGAATGGGCATATAATTCAAAGAATGTTTCCATTTGACTTTCTATCAAGGAACATCATTAAGGTAGAAATGCTGTAAGGGACATGATCATGGGAGCCAAAAATGCTCATAAATAATTACTATCACTTTGATAATTAGACAAAATAATCAGTATAGTGGAGATAGTACACTTAATAATCAGTATAGTGGAGACAGTACACTTACCATTCACTACTGGGTCTTAAATCTGATTTCTTCAAAGAATGCCAAGAAAATCACTATTTCACTGCATTATGTTTCATTAACTATCTTTATTCTGTAATGTAAAAAGAAAAGAATAAATGCCTTGGAACATGTAAACAGTGCAACCTCAGCTTAAATAACTCCTTTCACAGAAACTTTGAATATTATTACTGTACCTTTTAGAGAAAAGGAATAGAATCTTGGGGGAATAACAGTTAATGTTCATGACTAGAGGGAATCTAAGTAAAACTGAGAGAACTTAGGAGAATTGCTTTCCCGGGAAGAATTAATTGTCATGGAGAGTCTGTGAGAGAGTTGGAGAGTTAGTAGTCATCTTTGATAGAATCTAGAAACATTCTGTGGGAACTAAGTTTAATTCTAATTCTGTAGAGAACATATTCTATAGAGAAAACTTTCTGAGAATTTCTTAATCACTTTAATTACCATCCTGAGAAAACTGAATTTTTGAACTATGGCTCCAATCAACTAATCCACAAGCATTTTAATAAGTGCTTACTATGTTTCAGGTCTTGTACTAAGTTGTGGGGATACAAAGAAAGGGAAAAATAATAGTCTCTACTCTCAAAGATCTCACATTGTATGGAAAGTGACAAGGAGCAAACAACTATATTTAGATATATGAAGGATAAAGATAGATATGTAGATGCTACATATAGTAGATATTTAAAGGATAAAATAGAGGTAGTCTCAGAGGGAATGCAGTAGCAATGGGAGCAAGGTGCATAGAAAGGTGTTTTATGGAAGGAAAGCTGAATCTTCAAGAAAGGAGCAGATGAGGACAGAGAACAGAACACTGTTGAAATTGGGAATGGCCAGTGACAATTCATGGATTAAGGAGATGGACTTGAAAACCAGAAAGAAGGCCAATGTCATTAAATGGTGTGAAAAAAGTCATGCAACTACCCTGACTGGATCCTCTGAATTGATGTTATATAACCTCACTGGGAATTTTTTAGGTCCTTGCGTTGCTGTAAAGGACTAAGGCTACCAAAAAAATTTCTCACACACTGTGGTTGTTGATGTGTACAAAGTTTTCCTGATTCTGCTCCTTTCACTCAGCATCTATTCATATAAGTCCTTCCAGGCCTCTCTGAAGTCTTCCTGTTTGTCATTTCTTAAAACACAATAGTATTCCATTACATTCATATGGGGTGTAGGGTATGTTCAGGGAGGACCACCACTTTTGGTGTGTTGGTGGACAAGCCCTTTTTGGGGTTCTTTCCACCTTTAATATCCACCTGTACCACCTAATTCTCACCTGTGTCTCCAAGAAGCTGTTGCATGCACAGCTGCCACACCCCAGCAAACTGTTTCAGCAGATGGGCCAAACCAGACTGAGGGTAACCAAGGGCTCTCAACCTCATTGGTTAGTTAGCGGGTTGTCTCCCCCAAGCATGTGAAGACTTCCTCTGATAGAATGGACGGATGAGAACAATCTGCCACAAAGGCAGATGAAGCAGGTGATGTGGAGCGCTTAGAGCTTGGTTAGACACTGAAGATGCCAAGGTTATCCATTGCGTCCAGAGCCATTGCCAGCCATCTTGTCTCTGTCCTGCCACTGGACTATGATGGCTCTGGAGGAGAGAGTGAGGCTGACAACTTCGTGCAACTCTGCCTCACTTAAATCCAGTTTACACAGGAATCAAAAGATATCACCCACACCATTTCACTATTATGCCTCAAAGTCCTGTGGCCACAGGCAAGTGATGAAGCAGCAGGTGCAAATACACTGGGAGCTCTAGTCACAACCCTGCACACAGGTGGCCTAGACCACAGGGTCATTTCTCACTGGAAGCAGCAGTGGGACTCAGCTGCCCCCTGGGTGTCTGAGCAGCCTTTTAAGGATTACATTGCTCACCTCCTGGTATGAGGAAGGGGGCTAGAAAAGATGTCCTAAACCTTGTCTGCTTACCCAATCCTGGCCTGATTACTGTGGCACTATGTGGTCAAAACACAAAAAAATGTACAAAATGTACAAAAACATCTGCAAAGATGATTTCACTCACCTTTGGCACATGGAACATGTGCACATTAATAGACAACACAAAATCCAGTAGTCCTGAAAGAAGAACTGTTCTTATTGCAAGAGAACTCAACAGGTATCACATCCCAATAACAGCCCTGAGTGAAACAAGGTTGGCAAAAGAAGGCCAGCTTACTGAAGTTGGAGCTGGATACACCTTTTTCTGGAATGGGCACCGTGAAGTGAAATTCTGTGAAGCTGGCGTGGGTTTTGCAATCAAAACTAATCTAATCAGCAAGCTGGTATATCTGCCAAAAGGAGTGAATGACAGGCTCATGACAATGTGATTACCACTTGCAGGAAAACCATCATCAGTGCCTATGTTCCCACCATGACAAACCCTGATGAGGCCAAAGAAAAGTTTTATGAAGACCTAGAGAACCTTATCATCAATGTGCCAAAAGAGGATAAACTTATAATTCTGGATGACTTTAATGCTAGAGTAGGCTCAGACTACCAGATTTGGCAGGGAGTCCTAGGGAGGAATAGAGTTGGAAACAGCAACAGCAATGGTCATTTACTGCTGAAGACTTGTGCATTGCATGACCTTCTCATCACCAACACTGTCTTCTGTTTATCTAAATGCAATAAAACTTCATGGATGCACCCTCGCAGCAAACATTGGCATCTAATAGATGATGTGATTATAAAGAGAAGAAAGAGACAAGATGTGAAAGTGATAAAGGCAATGTGTGGTGCAGAGTGCTGGACTAATAATAGACTTATCCTTTCTAAGCTAAATATTCACATTCATCAAAAGCACTGTGCCCAAGGCAAAATGACTACCAGAAAAATTAATGTCAACAAATTAGAACTCTTCTCTGAGCATGAACAGTTTGTTGCTAACTTGCAGGGAAAGTTGAGCCAATACACAGTTGGCAACAGTGGAGCAGAAAAGGAGTGGGCAGCTTTCAGAAATTTGGTGTACATTACTGCATTTGCTCATCCGGGTCTGAGCACTCACAAACACCAAGATTGGTTTGATGAAAATGATGGAGAAATTCAGAATCTGGTGAAAAAAACCGAGAACTCCACAGGCTATACCAACAGGATAGTTCATTCACCTCTAAGAAGGCAGCATTTAATTCCATCAACAGCAAAGTATAAGCAAAGCTTAGAGAGATGCAGAATTCCTAGTTCAGTAAGAAGGCAGATGAAATTCAGTTTTATGCTGACAATCCAAAGCACTTTTATAATTCCCTGAAAGGTATTTATGGACCAAAAACTTATGGTGTATTTACACCTACTCATTGCTGATGGAACCACCTTGATTAGTGATAAGGGCATGATCCTAGAGAGATGGGCTGAACACTTCCATAGTGTTCTCAACAGACCATCATTAATCAATAGTCAGTTCCTCCTTAGCTGAACTTCCAACTGAAAAAGAGGTTTTGAGGGCCATTAGGCTCCTTTCACGTGGCAAAGCACCTGGTGTGGATTCTATACTAGTTGAGATTTACAAGATAGGAGGACCATTGCTTATACAAAAGCTGACTGTAATTTTCCAGGTTATATGGCCAGAGGAGGTTATCCCTCAGGAGTTCAAGGATGCCTCCATTGTCTATCTCTACGAAGGTAAAAGCAATTTGATTGTCCTGTGACAATCACAGGGGGATTTCTCTCTTAATCACTGCTGGCAAAATTCTTGCTAGAGTCCTCCTTAATTGGCTGATCCTTTACTTGGGTGATGGTCATATACCTGAGAGCCAGTGTGGCCTCAGAAATAGCTGAGTAACCGTTGATATGGTATTTGCTGCCTGACAACTCCAGGAGAAATGCCAGGAGCAGAACAGAGGTCTGCACACAATGTTTGTACATCTGATCAAGGTATTTGACACTGTTAGTCATGAGGGCTAAAATCATGCCAAAATTTGATCACCCAGGTAAGTTCATCAATATTGTACATCAATTTCATGATGGCATGTTTGCCTAGGTTCTGGATAATGGACAATGCTCTCATGCCTTTCCAGTCATCAGTGGAGTGAAACAGGGCTGTGTGTTTGCTCTCATGCTTTTTAGCATGATGTTTTCAGCTGTGTTGACAAATGTTTTCAATGAGGATACACATAGCATCAAGGTCAGATACCTTACTGATAGCCAGTTCTTCAATTTGAAAAGGCTACCAGCCAAGACCAAAGTGGAGGGAGTGTTGGTGCATGATTTTCTTTTTTTTTTTTTTTAAACTTTTATGTTTTTTTCTCAGTCACATATAAAAACAATTTTTACATTTTTTAAAATAATTGTTGTGGTCCAAATTGCCTCCTTTCCTGTCTGTCCCCTTCCTTGAGAAGGCAAGCTTTTTTGATGTATATTATACATATGTAGTACCTGTTGTGTAAAAGGGAACAGAGACCATAAAATAAGAATAATAAAGAAAGTAAAAAAGTATGCCTCATTCTCAATTCAGACTCCATCAGTTTTTCCTCTGGAGGCAGATAGCATTTTTCATAAGTCCTTTGGATTTGTCTTATATCATTCTGTTTCTGAGAATAGCTAAGTTATTTAATTGATCATCTTACAATACTGGTCTTAATTTTTTCAATGATTATCAGGTCATGTAAGTCTTCCCAAGTTTTTCTGAAACCATCCTGCTTGACATTTCTTAGAGCACAATAATATTCCATTACAATCATACACCAAAACATGTTCAGCTGTTCCCAGCTGATGGGCATCCCTTCAATGTCTACTTCTTTGCCACCACAAAAAATAAAAGCTGCTATAAATATTTCTTATCATTATAGGACCTTTCTGTTTTTTTCTTTTCTTTTTTCTTTTTAAATTTATTTATTTAGCTTTTAACATTCATTTTCACAAAATTTTGGGTTCCAAATTTTCTCCCCATTTGTCCCCTCCCCCCATCCCAAAACACCGAGCATTCTAATTGCCCCTATCACCAATCTGCCCTCTCTTCTATTGGTGCATGATTTTCTGTTTGCACATGATTGTGCACTCAATGCAACCTCTGAAACTGAGATGCAACAAAGTATGGATCAATTCTCTGCTGCCTGTGCTAATTTTGGCCTAATAATTAACACCAAAAAAACACAGGTGCTCCATCAGTCACCACCACACCATCCGCTGGTTACAACAAATGGAGAAGTTTTGAATGCTGTAGATAAGTTCACTTACCGTGGTAGTATACTTTCCGGAGATGACACATTGACAATGAGATTGATGCACACATTGCCAGAGCTTGCTCAGTGTTTCGGAGACTCCAAAGAAAATGTTGGGAGACAAGAGGTATCACACTGTCTACCAAACTGAAGGTCTACAGAGCCGATGTGCTGACCTCACTGTTATATGCCTGTGAAACATGGACAATCTATTAGCACCATGCCAGGAAACTGAATCACTTTCATTTGAACTGCCTTAGGAAGATTTTGAGGATCACCTGCCAGGATAAGGTACCAGACACTGAAGTCCATGCTCAAGCTGAACTGCCAAGTATTCAAATTTTGCTTCAGAGAGTGCAACTCTGATAGTCTGGCCACATTGTTCAAATGCAAAATGTATGCTTGCCAAAAGGACTATTTTATGGAGAACTCACATGAGGCAGATGATCACATGGTGGCCAGAAGAAACGATACAAGGACATTCTCAAGGTCCCTCTCAAGAACTTTGGATTTGATTGTGCAACATGGGAGACATTGGCACAGTTCCACTCAGCATGGTGTGCCCACATCAGAAAGGGTGCTGTGCTCTTTGAGCAAAGCAGAATTGAGACAGCACAAAGTAAATGCAGGATATGCAAATTTGCAGTAAGCACCCCAAATATTCACATGGACTATTTGTACCCAACCTGTGGTAGAGCATTCTGAGCTTGTATTGGTCTGATCAGCCACAGTCGAATACACTGAAATTTCACTTTATCATGGTATTTTGGTCCTTTTCGAATGCAAAGGCCAATAACCAATTTCATTACATTCATATACCATAATTTGTTCAACCATTCCCCAGTTGATGGGCATCCCCTTGATTTCCAGTTTTTGGCCACCACAAAGAGAACTGCTATAAATGTTTTTGTGCATGTGGGATCCTTTCCCATTTTTATGATCTCTTTGGGATACAATTCTAGAAAAAATATTGCTGAGTCAAAGGGTATGCACATTTTTGTAGCCCTTTGGGCAAAGTTCCAATTTGCTCTCCAGAATGGTTGGATAAGTTCACAGCTCCACCAACAATGAATTAGTGTTCTGCTCTCCCACATATTCTCCAACATTTATCATCTTCCTGTACCACATTCTGTGATGTGGTACCTCAGAGATGTTTTGATTTGCATCTCTCTAATTGATAGTGATTTAGGACATTTTTTCATATGTCTATAGATAGCCTTAATTTCTTCTTTGGAAAGCTGCCTGTTCATATCCTTTGATCATTTATCAATTGAGGAATGACTTGTATTCTTGCAAATTTGAGTCAGTTCTCTATATATTTTAAAAATGAGGCCTTTATCTCAGACACTAGTTGCAAAAATTCTTTCCCAGTTTTCTGCTTCCCTCCTAAACTTAGTTGCATTGGTTTTGTTTGTAAAAAAACTTTTCAATTTAATGTAATCAGAATTATCCATTTTGCACTTCATAATGTTCTCTATCTCTTGTTTGGTCAAAAATTTCTCCATTCTCCATAAATCTGACAAATACACTACTCCTTGCTCCCCTAATTTGTTTATAGTGTCAGTCTTTATACCTAGATCATGTATCCATTTGTATGTACCCATGGATCCATATATCTACTTTATTCTTGTATATGGTGTCAGGCATTGGTCTATGCCCAGTTTTTGCCCCACTGTTATCCAGTTTTCCCAGCAATTTCTGTTGAACAGTAAGTTCTTATTCCAGAAGCTGGGGTCTTTGGGTTTATCAAATAGTAGATTAGTGTTTTCATTGTCTTGAGTACCTAACCTATTCCACTGATCTATCCCTCTATTTCTTAGCCAGTACCAAGTGGTTTTGATGATTGTTGCTTTATAATACAATTTAAGATCTGGTAGTGCTAGGCAACCTTCCCTAGCATTTCTTTTCATTAGTTCCCTCGATATTCTGGACTTTTTGTTCTTCCACATGAATTTTGATATTATTCTTTTTATCTCTAGAAAAGAATTATCTGGTGGTTTGATTGGTATGGTACTGAATAAGTAAATGAATTTAGATAGAATTGTCATGTTCTTATGTTAGCTTGGACTACCCACGAGCAACTGATATTTTTTCACTTGCTTAAATCTGACTTTATTTGTGCGAAGTGTTTTGTAATTGTTTATATGGTCCCTGGGTTTGTTTTGGCAGATAGACTCCCAGATATTTTATAGTGTCTACCATAGCTTTGAATGGGATTTCTGTTTCTATCTTTTGCTGTTGGGCTTTATTAGTAATATATAGAAATGTAGATGATTTATTTGAATTTATTTTGTAACCTGCAACTTTGCCAAAATTATTTATTATTTCAAGTAGTTTTCTACTTGATTCTCTGATATTCTCTAAGTATATCATCATATCATCTGCAAAGAGTGATAACTTGGTTTCTTCTTTACCTATTCTAATTCATTCAATTTCTTTTTCTTCTCTTATTGCTAAAGTTAACATTTCCAGTATCATATTGAATAATAGTGGTGATAATGGACATCCTTTTTTTATCCCTGATTTTATTGGAAATGCATCTAGCTTATCCCCATTGCACATAATGCTTGCTGATGGTTTTAGGTAAACACTGCTTATTATTTTGTGGAAAATTCCATTTATTCCTATGTTCTCCAGTGTTTTCAATAGGAATGGGTGTTGTATTTTTTCAAAAGTTTTTTCTGCATCTATTGAGATAATCATGTGGTTTCTGTCAGTTTTGTTATTGATATGATCAATAATGCTGATAGTTTTCCTAATATTGAACCAACCCACATACCTGATATAAATCCTACCTGATCATAATGTATTATTCTCATGATAAGTTGCTTTATTCTTTTTTCTAATATTTTATTTAAAATTTTTGTATCTATATTCATTAGAGAAATTTGGTCTATATTTTTCTTTCTCTGTTTTGGCTCTTTCTGGTTTAGGTATCAGAAACATATTTGTATCATAAAACAAATTTGATAGGACTCCTTCTTCATCATTCTTCCTAAATAGTCCATATAGTATTGGAATTAACTGTTCTTTAAATGTTTGACAGAATTCACTGGTAAATCCATCTGGCCCTGGAGATTTTTTCCTAGGGAGTTCATTGATGGTCTGTTCAATGAACTGTTTCTTTTCCTGATATGTGATTGTGTAAGTATTTTACTTCCTCTTCTGTTAATCTGGGCAATTTGTGTTTTTTAAAATATTCATCCATTTCATCAATGTGACTTTTCTAAAGGTCCAGTCTGGCCATTTCAGTCCCCTCCCCTCCAATAAAATCCAGTGGCCAACAATCAACTCCAGGATCAAATATAAAGTCCTGTTTGGTGCCCAAAGCCCTTTATAACCTAGCCTTACCTCACATCTTTCTAGTCTACTTATACCTTACTCCTCATCATGTACTCTATGATCCAGTAACACTGGTCCCTATGCTCTGTGGAGTGCCTCAAACAAGACAATATAGCTCTTGACTCTGGGCATTTTCCCTCTCTGATCCCCATGAATGGAATGCTCTCACTTTTCATCTCTGATTTCCCTGGCTTCCTTTGAGTCTCAACTAAAATTCCAATTTATACAGGAAGCATTTGCCAATTTCTCTTAAATTTGGTGCTTTCCTTCTGTTTACCCTGTATATACTTAGTTTGTACATAGTTGTGTGTTGTCTCCCTCATTAGACTGTGAGTTCCTTGAGGACAGGGACTGTCTTTTGCTTTTTGTTTTATCCCTAGCACTTAGCTCAGTGACTAGAACGTAGTAGATGTTTAGTTTATTGACTGATTGACTATATGGAGGGAAATAAAATGTAAGAAGAGGGGAAATGTAGGAACAGGCCAGATTATGAAGGGTCTTAATAGTCAAAAATCTTCCTTTACACATGAACTAGAAATGATATGCAGCCACTGGAGTTTATTGTCTAATGAGATGTGCTTTAGGAAAATCACTTTGGTAGCTAAGTGGAGGATACACTAGATTAGTAAGAGACTTGAGCTAAGAGACTAATCAGCAAAATACTGCAATAGTGTAGGCATCAGGTGATGAGGACTAGCATCAGAGTGGTGACTGTATTAGTGGAAAGAAGAAAATATATGAAAGAAATGTTATCAAGGTAGAAAGAACAGGATTTGGCAGGATACTGGATATGCAGATGAGTGTTGTTGACCTGAAAACTCGGTTAGAGAAAAGGCAACGTGGCTAAATGCATATATTTTATGATTTAATTAATTAATCAATTCCCTATAAAGAAAACAGTTACATAGCGCTATGGAGTCAGAGGTGACTCTGACTATCTAGTACAGAAATCATCTGTCTTAAGTACATTTTGCCATGAGAAAGAAACTCTCCTAATTAAGCAAATCATAAATTCAGTAAGACAGGACAATTAACAAAGCAATGTTAGTCAGGCCTTGAGATTCCAAGCTGGGTAAGCATATGTCTCGGTGATAAGGAAAGAAACCCCACCACTAGTAAGTGGCAGGCTTCCTCCCTTAAACAGATAATTGACATTGGAAAGGATAAACAATGTTCAATAGAAATTATGATCTAAGATGTCTATATTTTCTTTATCATTAATATGCCATAACAGAGTATATGTCTATAGATCAAAGGAAAGTCCCATTATTCATAACATAATATGTGTCTATAGATAATAAGATTCATCAAAGGAAAGTCTCATTATTCATCAAAGGAAAGTCTTATTATTCAAGATATAGTGTCTTAGGTTAAAGGTCTCCTTAAGGAGTGTAGAGTCGGCCTTGGCTGGCTTTTGCTGACATAGGAAGAGGCACTCTCTGAGTTTACTTCAGAGAGAACAAAGAGATTATTCCAAAATTTTATATTAAACATTATCAGTGTGAATGAGGACTCAAAGATAATACTTTGATTGCAATTCTGAGAGGTCAATGGTGCCCTTAACATTGATAGAGAAATTCAGAAGAAGGGAAAATTTTGAGGTAAAGATACTGAATCCTGGTTTGGACATGTTGAGTTTAAGATATCTGTGGGCATCCATATGTCAAATAGACAGTTGAAAATGAGAGATTGGAAGTGAGGAGAGAAACTAGGCCTGGACAAGTAGATGTGAAGATCATTTTGAAGGAGATGATAAATGAATCTATGGAAGCTAATGAGTTTAAGAAGAGGGTTAAAAGCAGACCCTTGGGTAATACCTTGTAATGCTAATGAGAGTTAAAGATCTTCCCCACCTATTAATGGGCCTGCTCATTAAGGGAAGTTTGATTAGGGGAGATTTGTTTTGTAAGAAGACCCACACCTTTTATTGATTTCTAATGAGGCACTGGTTCTCAAGGGTTGTGATGTCCTCTGACTCTGAAGAGTACATAAATACTCTGAGATAAGGTTTTACTTTGAGGCTTACTCGTTGGAAGTATTTGTTTGGTCAGAAGAGACTCTGGACAGCCCCTAATTAGCCCCCTGGTTTTGAAAATCCAGATGTTGGTGCTTCTTTCTCTGGTAACTATGTGTGTATGTAATAGTTAGACAGTTGGATCTGTCCATTGATCTGTAATGTATGTATTGCTTATGATCAGACAGTTGGAAGACCTGTCTGTTGATTTTGATTTTTCTGTTTTTTTTCTGAAGTTCTGGATTGACTTTTTCTCCTGAACTAAGTGAATGATATATGTACTTGACTGAAATAGATTGTTGACCCCTCAAAAAGTTGCTTTGCTTTTAGAAAAGCAGATCTAAGAACCTGTACAGCAGGCCCTCCTGTGTATGCTGGGGTCCTTACATATCCACAGTTAGTGGGCATGATCTAGATAAAGAACTAACAAAGGATAATGGGAAGGACTGATCAGACAGCCTGGAGATCTAGGGGAAAGAAGTATCATGAAAACCTGAAGAGGAGAGAGTATCCAGAAGAAGAAGGTGACTAATCATGTCAAAGAATGCAGAAAAGTCAAGGAGGATAAGAATTGAGAAAAGTCCATTAGATTTGGCAATTATATACTAGGTAAACTTTGGAGAGAACAGTTTCATTTGAATGATGACATAAGAAACTAGACTGCTGAAGGGTTAGAAGAAAGTGAGAGGGATAGAAAGGAAGTAGAAGCATAGATGGTAGATGACTTTCTCATAGAATTTAGCTTTACTATGTAGGTTGGTAGTGATAGTAATGGTAATGGTAAAGGCTAGTAGTGATGTTAAGAGCAAATGAGAGTTTTTTGGTCTGAAAGAGGAGACATAGGAAGCAGGGAAGCAGCCAGTAGACTTGGATATTGAAAATCAGTGATAGACTGGGAATACCAGCATGAGGGCAATCTGCTGAAATGTTCATGTTAAGGGATTTGCCTTTGAAAGGAGTATGGCCTCTTCATTATGTGAGATGGAAGTGAAGGAAAAAATTGTGGTAGAAGATACCTTCTGTAAGTTGAGATGTAAGTTGAGAAGGAGAGGAGAAAAGGAAACTCTTGGCAAATGGCCTCAATTTTTTCAGTGAAATATGAATCAAGATCCTTAGCTAAGAGTGGGAGCTATGGTTTGTGGAGGAATAAAAAAGCTTGAAAAAACCACTGTGGTGAGTGGAATACTGAGTCCATTAGCAGGGAGGTGTAAAAGTAATGGCATGCAGCAGTGAAGGTCCAGTTGAGATTGTGTAACACATATCTTAAATGGATCCAAGTCAGCATGGTGCTGCAATTTTCTACGGCTTCAATTCAGCAACACTTAAGTTGGAGCTACTACAGCAAATGGTGGGAGTGATCCAGAGCTGAGCTTTGGAAGAGCAAGACCATCAGTAGGAAAAGAGCAAGGAATTACAGAATAAGATAGTGTAGAGTTAAATTGGTTTACCAAGGGAAAAGAGGAACGGTGTAGCCAACACAGGTATTCTCACTGGCCTGGAAAAGAACTAAGGACATGAGGAACTGGAGATTCCAAACAGGGTTTGGAAAAGGAAAGAAGTGGAAATAAAATCCACTGAAAATTTAAAAATCCACTCTAAGGAGGTGATTCAAGCTGGTACATTTTTGGCTGACTCCAAGATGATTGCTGTCTGGGAGTGAAGGTGGACAGACTTTAGTTGACCTTCTGTGGTCTGTAAGAGTAAACTGTGAAGTGGCTTACCCCCTTAACCCTTTCTTTTTCTTTTTATGTGATGTTTAAAAATATTTTTAGAATAGAGCATAACAATGGGAAGAGGGAATTTTTCCCTTTCTGTATCCCTCATCCTCACCGGAGACTTTAAGTGGCGACTTGAAGAAGTATGTGGCAAAAAGTCAATGCTTGTCTATGCAATCCTGAGAGGGTAGTGTCTGAATCTCCCATTCTTTGCTGTCTTCTTCTATCTTTCCATTTTTTTTTCCCTGAATACAGGTCAGAGATTGGGGCATTTTCTAATTTATGGATGACCATGCAGTAGTGTTGAATTGAACAATTCCTGAGTTTGAGAGCCAGGTATTAGATTTTCAGAAGGAAATTTCCTTAACAATGAGCTTCTCAGAGAAGAAAACTCTCCTCAATCTTTCCCACTGCTATCTCAGACAACTTTTTAAGATTATAAATCACAGAACAAGTACTGATCTGCATGTCAAAGAAAGTTCCCCAAAGGTTCTCTACACAAAAACTATGAGAGGTTTGTTTAGATAGGGAGAGGGCATTAAGAGATAGCAGATAGTTGGAAGTTCACTCTGCTTCTGATCTTTTCACCTTGGGAAGGTGATCCTCACTTCCTCTGATTTGTTAATTCTTCCCAGTAGAAGATCTGAAAAAAAGGGGAAATTTATCCATAAATTTAAGATGTTATATTTGCGTTTGTTATATCCCCTTCCAATTTCCTTTCTTTCAATATGTTTATTTTTGCTGCCACTGTTTGTTTGTGTATTTGTGCATACACATATACATATATATGTAGTCTACAAACTAAATGGCATAAGTAATCTATAGAAAGTTACAGTCAGCTTGTTTTTCTTCTGCTGTTTTTTGCCTTGTGTGACTTTGTATTAATCTGTTATTTTTATGATGCCACACTATATCATTACATTAATAAACCACAATTTATTCATCTGTTCTCTTGTCAATGGAGTGTAAGTTGTTTCCAGTTTTTAGCCTCTACAAGTAGATAGGAATATTTTTGAATAGACAGATCTTTCTTTCACCCCTTCTTTTATAGTATTTTCAGACTTAATTCCTAATGAGAAGTAATATCAGGTAGGGGATAAGGTTGCCCTTGAATTTAGGAAGATGTAGGATCAAATTAAGTCAGTTAACCTTTCAGAGTCTCAGGAAACTATCCAATAAGACTATTAAATTTCAGAATGTTTACTGATCTGCATTGGTGAAGGGAGTTCCTTAAGTAATGAAATCAAAGCCCCAAAACAACAACTATACAATTCCTGATAGTAGTTGATATTGTTGGTTTAGAAAGTATCATCAATTTCCATCATTTCCAATGACTCTTATTCTATGTTGTAAAAGACATACATCAATTTCCAGTCCAACCCTGTAATTTTTTTTCAGAAAAATTACAAACACTGAATTTTTGACAAATTTGACAAAATTTTTGACAATTTGATTTGTCTGAGGTCTTATCTTGGAGTTGTTTAAATTTGTATTTCTCTGAATATTAGTTAATTTGATGATTTTAACTTGTTACTAACAATTTGTTTCCTCCTTAAAAAATGCTGTTCCTCTCTAACAAATGCCCTTGTAACTTTCACTTGAAGAACTCACTCCAATGATACTCTGCACTTTCTCCACCATGCTACAATAGCCTTCTCACCTTCAAAGTTCACTCTATCCTTGATCCTCTCACCCTGGGAGGTTAATCCTCCCAGCCTTCCTCTGATTGACTAATTCCTTCCAGAACTTCTTTATTTAAGGAAAGTACATAGCCCAGTCATGTCTTGAATCCTCTCTAGGCTCCACTCCTGTCTCTCCAGGCTTTTTTGACCATATATCCTCCAGGGTACCTTCTGCCTCCACAAGGATGCTTGCTTCCTCCCCTCCTACCCCTTTCTTCTTGTCCTTGTTCTTGTTTTGGTTCCTATCCTTTTCCTTCTTCTCTTCCTCCTCCTTCTCTTCTTCCTCCCAGTAGAATGCAAGGCCTTTGAAGGTAAGGACTGTCTTTTTGCCTGTATTTGTCTTCCCAGGACCCTGCACACACAGTTCCTGGTACATAGTGAACACTTAAAAATTCTTGCTGGCTTGACTCAATAAGCTTTTTATTCTATAATATAGTTATCACTAGGAACTCAGAGTTGATCTAATCTCAGTTTGTAATTAGATGAATTTCTAAAAAGCAGAAAGAGCAATGAAAACACCAAAATAGTTTGCAGTTAATGCTTGTCAGAGCTCTGAATGATCCATATGATATATTCACTAATATATTCACTGATGCAGCCAAATTTTTTCCAGGTAAAGGAGGGCTGTCAGTCAATTCAAATACTTTCTTTCTCCCCACCACTACCCTCTTTGCTTCAATTCTCTTCTAGCAGGGGAGATACAAAAAGAATTCAAGCACATTTTGGTTATCTGAGAAATAACATCATTTTGCTAACAAATGAGAAGAATATTTTAAATATTTTTTTCTATAATCAAGCATTTATTTTTTTTCATCTCACCTCCTCTACCCACTGGAAAACAAATAATAAAGAAATATAGACAAAGTCAAGCAAAACAAACTCCCACACTGACCATGTAAAAAAAAACAACAACAACAACAAAAATGTGTTTCTTATTCTGTGTGTTAATCCCTATCTCTCTGTCATGAGGCTGGCAGGATTCTTCATTATTTCTTTGGAATCATGGTTAATCATTATGCTGATCAGAGTTCTTAAGTCTTTCATCTTTGCAGTATTGATGTTACAATGTAGTTTTTATTTTTGCTTCCAAATACTTCATTCTTCATTAGTTCATGAAAGTCTTCCCAGATTTTACTGAAATTGTTTCTTATAGTGTAATAGTATTTCAATACATTCACAAACCATTCATCATTCTCCAATTGATGGATACCTCCTTAGATTCCAGTTTTTTACCACTACAGAAAGACCTACTATAAACATTTTTCTACATATAGGACCTTTGTTACTTTATCATTGGTATATACATAGTTTGGTAGCTTTTTGAAAATAGTTAACAAATTGCTTTCTAGAATGGCTGGATCAATTCATTATTCAACCAACCATGCATTGATGTGCCTGTTTTCTTATAGTTCCTCTAAGATTTGTCATTTAATTTGTAATAGCCTAATTATTAACGATTTAGAGCATTTTTTCATATGTAACAATGAGTAGACTTCATTACCTGTTGTACTCCTAAAACCACTGAGAACTTTGAGCATTCCTGGAATTCTAAATCCACTAAGTGAGCTCCATTTCCCTGATTTTTCACACTTGAACCTCTACTTCACTGTAGAAATGAGTAATTATGAAAAAAGAAGGCTATCTTGTGGTTTCTAGTATGGAGGAAAATTAGTCTGTGCAGAGGGGTAGAAAAGATTGAAGGAGAGAAATTTCCAAACCCAGGTTTCAGCTGGGGACAATTGAATAGATTCCCTCTAAGACCAAATCTAACCCTAAGTCATTGGGCATCACCAATTTTATTGCTTGATTCATCAAAGAAGACTACCAAGTCCTTCAGGTTTTAGTAGTGTAGCACCCCCTTTAGGTTTACTCTCCCAATTCTTACCCCCACAGCTGGATTGGGTCCAAAGAAGGCAGTCTATAACCCTTGCCTCTAGGATTCTAGGAGTGATTTTTAGGATCTGGGGATAAGGTTTCTAGTATTGTTGTTCATGAGCCCTTATCAGCCGCATGCTTTCCATTAATTACCAATTAATTGACTTAATTAGCTTTTAGAAAGGAGTATTTGCTGAAATTATAGTGAGAACAGTTAGCCCCCCCCCCCCCCCCAAACCTTCAAAGATCTGTAATATATTATCCCCTTTTATACACAAGGTCCTTGGGGAGAGTGGACTTAAGCTTAGAGAGAACATGTTGCCAAAGAGTAACTCATGGCTTTTAGTTATTGGAAGTCCTTATTTTCTTTTGTGGAGTCCCCAGGAGGACTTGTCTTTGTGAGTTCAAATTCAGCCTCAAACACTTAACTAGCAGTATGACTCTGGGCAAGTCACTTTTAACCTTGTTTGCCTTAGTTCCTTATCTCTAAAATAACCTAGAGAAGGAAATGGAAAACCACTCCATTTTCTCTGCCAACCCTCCCCTTCCCCAATGGGGTTATAAAGTATCAGATAGGAATAAAAAATGACTGACATGAAATTTGGTCAGTGTTCTCGATGATAAAAATATCTTCTAGCATATTTGTAAATTTTAAAACATTATGTAAATGTTTATTGTCATCATTATTATGACTGATGAGGGATGGTGCATACACAGTTTAGTATAATACCAGGTAGGGAATGATAATTACAGATCTATCATCCACCATCTCTCTTCCCTTTTAAAGACAAACAGGTAGAAAAAAAACTGTACTCATTATGTCCACTCCATTCCCAACTTACTTTTCAACAAGATGCACTCGCTTTCTGGCTTTTGACCCTACCATCTGACTGAAACTGCTCTTGTCAAATTGGCAATTTCTAAATTTTATGGCCTAAATCAGTTCTTACCTTCATACTCTGGATAGTCTCTGCTCTTCTTCTTTCGTTACACTGTTCACTTTGGAAACAGGGGTCAGTACAACAAATTGTACCCAAGGGATGTAAAGACAATAAGTATAAAGAACGTCCTCAGTTAGGGAAAGAGGTAGTCAAGGAAAATGGGGAAGGTCACTTGAGATATTTTCTTATTTTAACTCACCATTCTTGCTAACGAGGTGTTCTCTATTGTTTTATGAACTGAGGGACTACAAGTAGTGTCAAGATTAAATCAAATGAAATAATATATGTAAGTCACTTTGCAAACCTTAAAATACAATAAAATGTGAGTTGTTATTATTATTATTAACATTTTTGAAGTTCAAGACCCTTTAAAATCCAGTGCAGTGTAAACTCTGATTACCCTGGCCTAGTTATGGTTCTTCTCTTCTGCTCCTCCTATCAATCTGATCAATCCTTCTTAGTTTCTTTTGATATATTCCCATTGATGTGCTATTCCTATGAGTGGTTGTACCCTGAGGTGTGTCTTAGGCAAGGCTATGTTGGATTTTAAAGTCTAAACAAAGAAGTTTATGTTTAACTTTAGATGGAATAAGAATCACTAGAGTTGGTTGACTAAAGGAGTTACATGGTTGATCTGTTCTTAAGGAATTACTTTGACAGTAGTGTATTGAGCATGCTTAAGGGGTGAGAGACTTGAGGGAAGGAGATCAATTAGAAGCCATTACAATAATCTAAGAGATATCACAATAACCCTATGATATAGGTGATAATTAGAGCAGTGGTAGGGAACTGTGGTGAGTGAGGTTTTTAAATCACTCTTAACTTCTCCTATGCCTTTACTAATTACTAATTACTTATATGAGAGTAAAGGATCTATAATTCTTTTCATCTTTTTTAGCCTTGAACCTCCAACCAGAAATAGCACACTTACAAAACAACTCAGTGCAGGGGTGTTGTGTGGTTCATATGAGATAATGGATGTAAATCACTTTGCAAACTTAAAGAACTATACAAATGTCAGTTATCATCATCATCATCATCATCATCATCATCATCATCATCATCATCATCATCATCATCATCATCATCATCATCATCCTTCTTAGTCTCCAGTCACCCAGTGTCCAGTCTGGTGATGACTTCACTTCCTGATCCTTCTACTGAACTCCTGTGGAGCTCAAGCTATGTTTATAGAGCAATAGAGGGAAGGGTGTGCTGACAAATGTTTAACTCTTGGGTGGGGTTGGTGAGTGGGGTGAAGTAGGGAAAGAAAAATGGAAAAATCCAAGCATACTAAATTTTTAAATTTAATCTGTGTGATTGATATTTTATAAAATCTATACAATTAACAAAACAGTAAATTGAGTCCTGATTTGCAGCAATTGCTTATTTCTGAGGTATATATTGTCATCATTGCTGTTCAATTGTGTCTAATTCTTTGTAACCTCACGGACATACTGAATTTTCTTGGCAAAGATACTGGAGCGGTTTGCCATTTCCTTCTCCAGTTAAATGACTTGCTCAGAGTTGCGCAACTAGTAAATTTCTGAGGTTGGATTTGAACTCATGTCTTCCTGACTCCATGCCCAGTGTGCTATCCATTGTTATCACCTACCTAGCTAAAAGTATAAATGCTCACACTGAAAATTTAACAATTGACTCTTAATTGTTAGAGCTGGCTTTAGCAGACCCCTGCCTCACTGTTAAAGTTATCTCTCTCTTCTTTGTGAATTCTACCTTCAATATCTTCTCTCAACCATATTTCCAATAAGTACTCCCAGGTTGGCAAAGGTCTTTGGTTCACATTGTTAATAAAGAGTTATAAAAAGGTACCCAGACTTTCCCCATGCTCAGAGAAAAAGTCCAAAGAGATATAGGACTACTATATGGGAATCTGTAGGTCAATCATCACCAAAATATGACTTATGTTCTTACTGTCTGCTTTCAGAGATAAAAAGTTAGTGTAGATAAATTCTAAAGGTCTCTCCAAATATGCAAAAGAGTTGGTATTATTTTTCTTTGCACACATGTGTAAGTCTCGAACTTCTTACTGATGTCTGTAACCACCTTGGACCAGGAAAATATTTTTTTAAAAAATAATACCAGTTTTCTCTCTTGACCCATATGTCCAAAGATATCATGTAAAGTTTTCATGAGTCATACTACATGTTCTAGAAGCACTACCAGTTTTCTGGTAGCATATGTGGGATCAGTGATAGTCTGATAGAGTACTTTGCTGCCCAACTACAGTTTCTGTCATTATCTCAACAGGGGGGGCACCTTTGAAGGACTGGAAATTCAAAAAAATTTCCTGGCTTGCACTACTTTTTCCAGTCCTTCATTAACCAACTGCTCTTGCTACTGATCACCTAGGGATAACTGAGACAGAGAATGTTAGTTTGGTAAAAACAAGATTAATGTGAACTGCTGGCATAGTTTCAAGCTCTTGGTTGCATTTCTACTTGTTTCATAACCTAGCTCCCTGGGTGGCACATAAAGTCTTAGGCATTACCATAGCTTGGTGTTACATGGTCTTTGAATTATGGCATTTGCATTCACACTAGTCTTCCTTCATCTATCATATGTGCTAAAATCATAGTTGACCAATATTCCTATTCATCTTTGGCAAGCAACATCTGACTTAGTGTTGGTCAAAAATATAGCATTAGATTGTGTTAGTCCACACTTACAACTTCACTGTAATTACACATAATCATTCAATTCAGTAACAATCTACTTCAGACTTAAGAATTCTAACTTGTATATATCAAGTATCATGGTCGTGCACAGTCCTCTGCTGAGAAATGTAACTGGTTTCTGGTGAGCATCAGTCTATTGCTCCCAAGTCCTATAAACTGGTATGTGTATGCAAGACAACAAACTTGTTGGGATTAAAACTGACATTAGTGAATGTGTGAAGCAGTTCACCAATTATTGAAAGCTTGTTCACGTTAGTCATTCATCATTCTCCAAAGGACTTTGTGGGTTGGCACTTTTATGTTCTTCTTCTCGTTTTCTTCATTCATGGAAGGATAAGTGAATCATTCAGTTATTTAGAAACATGTGTAGTTTAAAAAATAGTTTGTGATAACTACAAAATCCAAGAAAAGTCCTTAGATCTTAAATGATCTGGCTATCAGGAACATTTCTATCTTCTCTGAGTCAGTATTTATAAAGACAGGGCCTCTGATAAAATGATATTTGTCACTTGAAAGCTTTAGACTATTTTCTTCTAAGCAATGCAATACCTTTATCAGTCTGTTCTTATGTTCCAGGGTCTTCCCAGAGACAATATCATCAAGGTACACATACATTTCTAGATAATTCATATCTCCAACTACTTTTCTTATCAGATTTCCGATAATGGGAGTTGTTCCTCAGATGCCTTGGGGCATATGTACAAACTAGTGATATGCAACTTAGCAGAAGAAAGTGGTTTACTCCTTGTCTTTTACATAAATCTGGAAGTAGTCATTTTATAAGTTCAATATTGAGAATCACTATCTATCTAATAGACAATCACAAGTAACTCAAACTCTCACCATAATGTACAGTTTGCTTTTGTTCTTTTTTTTCAAAGTCTAGTACTCTAGACGTATTTATATTTCTTCCTTTCTTCTTTAGTACCAACATTATAGGTGATGTACGTATAGACTCCTGGGTTCCATGAAGATGCCATTGATTAACACACTTTTAATATGGTTTTTGAGGTCATCTGCCACAGATAAAAGAATCATTCTACATCATTTCCAGAACAACTAGGGAGTCAGTAAGCTAGAAACTCTGAGTGTTCCTTGGACTCATCTCATGGACCATATCTGTAATTATAACTCATCTGTTCTCTTGCCAGCCCTCTGCCTCCACTGTTCCTTTCATTTTCCTGAAATTGGAAAGTCACTAAAGTCAAATATCTGAGGATTCAGATTTGAATTTGAATTTGAAGTGAAAGTGCTTTTGAAATGTTTGCCTGCTTGTTGTCTATTTGCCTGTTCTGCTTTAGGACTCTCCAAGGCTGCACAGATGGTCAAAGTGTACAGATACTGTGTTCTAGGTTGTTGTTATCCATATTTTGAATGCACTATAATTGGTTCTAATCAGTGCTAACACTCTGCAGGTATTTTATATGTTTTGACATACTATTGGCACTACAACTTCTTTACCAAAGTCCAGGCTTTTTTTTTTTCTGATGTAGCAGAGATAAATATAATGTTTATCTGACAGTAAGAGATTTTTCCTTAAACATCTTTTTTAAATAACTGGAAAATTATGGTCACCTCTTCGGGACAGTACCATATTCCAAATCATCAGTCTTCACTGTTACCTCTCTGTAGGATCAAGGATAGCAATGTATCATCAATCTTTGACATCACCTCTGTTGGAGTATAGGTCATGATCATTGTCTTAGGAGTCTAGAAAAACCTCTTTTCTAGACTCCACATTCTTTCCCCAGTGTGGATCCTATAGATCTCAATTTCTGAAACATCAAAGCTGTATTCTCTTCATACTGTATCCAGTATACATATGACCATTGTTTTTCTTAAGTTGTAACTGGATCGTAATATAGGTAGAAGGGAAGATTTAGAAAACATAGATAAAAATGGACTACTAAATGATAATGAATATTGTAGAGTACATATTATACACACACACACACACATATAGTAAAGTTAATGAACATGTAAGATAAAAGGTATGATTATTATCTCTGTGTGTATCTAAGGCAGAATACAGAAGTAGGTTACAGGAATTAAGTAGAATGAGGAACTGAAAAGTTAGGGCAATTGAGGGAGCATCAATATGTATGTTAAAGTCTTCTAGAATAAAGAGTTGGGGAAGAGAGAAATGCTATGAGCCAGCTTTAATGAGGTAGGAAGGAGAGTATCTTGGGAGCTGATAAATAACTTCCACCAGGATCTGGATTGGGTGAGAAAATGTGCATAGCATGAAACACAAAGGAGAGATGGCTGAGTGATAGTGGTAGAGGGAGAGCATAGAAATAGCAAAGGATGATTTGAACTCCCCCACTTCAACCAGTGGTTCAGGGACTATGAAAGAAAGTGTAGTTGATAGTATTTAAAAAGAATGCTGAGGGAGGCAGTGTCATCAGGAAGCAACCATGTCCCAGTGAATACCAGATGGAAGGAAAGAGAAAGGAAGAGATTTAACATGAAAAGAAGTTTATTAATTACGACACAATCATGCAAGAGGGCACAATGAAAGGGATAGGAAGATCTGGGAGTGGGACATCATAGAGATAGAGTTGAAGTGGATGGAAGTAAGGTTGTGGAATGGAAAAAAACACGTACATTAGTATTTTGTGGTTCATAACCACTTGAATGGAGTGAATATAATGGGATGGGAATATGTTAAACACTGAGGTTAGGTTAGCTTCCAGGCAGAGTATCAGTGGTTGGAGAGTGCATTGAAGGAGGCATACATTTAGGTCATTCCAAATCCTTTTTCTAGCTCCTATTTCATGTTCTAATACATATTAATTCTATAAAGCATTGTGTAGTGTCATTGTGGTAGAAGAATGTGTGGCAAATTTTCTGTGGTCAGTTATTGTCATTATAGATCCATATTTTAAAACTTTGAATGTCATACATGTAATATGTCAGTCATAAAGAACTACTGAAATTTCAAGATGACCCTATATGTGAAGCTGAGAAGCATATCACAAATAGTGAATAAATGTGGTAGTACAGAAAATACAGAAACATGCTCAAGAGAAGCAGGAAGAAAGAATTAAAATAATGTTCAAACTCCCCACCTACAGATACGTAAAATTCAGGGACAGAAAATCTCAAATTAACTTCTACTAGTACACAACAGATACGAGGAGCAGAACTTATCAACCAGTCCTATCTTCCCTCCCCCACATTCATTGCTTCGATAGTTTTTCACATTATAAACACTCCTTTCTGGGAAGTTGTATTAATAATTCTCTTCATCATGTTTTTCTGTAAAGCTCTGAGCCTGTAACTATAGATTGTGCTCTGGCACAACGTCTCAGTGCCAGATTATTTTTCCCATCTTAAAGATGAGGAAATTGGAGCTGAAAGCTGTGACTTGCCCAAGTTCATTCAGATTGTATTTGAAGCAGTATTTGAATCAGGTCTTTCTGACTCCAAGTCCAACACTCTAAGACATTTTAAATAGCAAAGAGAAGGAGAGAGAAGGAGAGGGAGGGGGGGGGGAGAAACTGAAGACATAAACATGTAGAGTCATTACCCTTTTCAGGAAATAATAATAGCTCTATTTCTAAGACAAGAAAGAAGAAAGAAAAGATGGATAAAGATGCAATAGTTTGAAGTTTACTGAAGAATTTTGGAGAATCATATTTTGTGCTTCACTCTATTCAATAATATTGAGTGTTAAAGAAATATTTCAGAAAAGGTAAGAATTGAACTGGGTCCTGAATGATAACTTCAGTTTTAATGGGTAGTGACAAAGGTTTGAACATTTTGTACTGGAAAAATAAGAGTAATGGATATTTTATACAGTGCCCAAGATGTGAGATGAAGCTAGAAAGTCCTAAATTCGATGATACTGTTTCTGTGATTGTGGAATTCCATAAATGCCAGGTTAAGGAGTTTGGATTTTATTGTGTAGAAAGTGAGGCTAGACCAGAGTTTTGGTCCTGATTTTTACTTTATAAGACAATACCAGAGAAACAAAAAGACCAAATTCCCCACTTGCCTCTGCTTCCCTCTTAAGCATCTTCTGAGATTGGCTGCTCAGGAGGCAGGGATTAGAAAAAGGAAGGAAAGGAAGGAAATGACTAAATTATAGAGTGGGATGAAGGACAGTTTTAAAAAAAAGCAACATCATAACAATATGGTAAAACTTTGGTATGTTTTGGGAGTCTTTCAGATTCCTGAGATTATTACATTTGGCTTATAAAATCAGTGATTTGGTTACACCAGTAATGAATGTCATTAGCCACCTAAGATAACTTATAAGTAACCAAAGCTTGATGGATAAGTGCCATAACTCCTATGCCAGATAGGAGTTGAGAAAAGAAATTCCATTATTATGGAATTTGAATATAGAATCTGAACACTTACTCATGCTTTGTGTATAGAAATGAATGACAAGAAATCAAGGCAATAAATCCATGTTCAACCAGTAAAGTTGGAACAGAAATCTAGAACAAGCAGAAACTCCTCCAAAGAAATAAAAGAATGCAGTAAAACCCTTCTGAAAAATTCCTACTCATGCTTGAAAGAATGTAAGATCTTTGGGGACAGGATTTTTTCTTTCTTTCTTTTTCTGTGTATCCTTATGATTTTAAAAATTTGTGATGCTGAGGATCAGACCCTTTCCTTAGGTCTCATCCATATGATCGTAAATTTCCCTTCACATCAGTTCAAAAATGTTTAGCAAGTACTTTAAGAACATCTCTTTAAAGGGCATTGATCTATACTCTCAAAACTTATTTAAAATGATGATAATGATAATAAAATTTCCAACTCTCCTTTATATCCATGTACCTCTTTTTTCTATGTCTTAAAAATTAAAATATTTTAAAGGCAGAGAATAATAACATTTGCAGAATATATGTATATAATATATGCAGTCTGTTTGTGTTTGTATATTGGTTCATACATATTAAATTTTGAGGGTATTGAAAAATAGTGCAGTATCCTACCTTGGTCAGGAGAGGGAGCCACAGGAACCTGTGAGTTGGAATTCATCCTGGCTTTCACAGCCCTTGGAGTTGCTGTTAGGAGCAAGGAATGAATGACCTTTGGGAATGACGTTTGGAATACCATCCCAGAAGTTATGCAGTAAACTTGGTGGGACTGATACTTTGTAAGAACCGAACTAAATTTAAAGTCTAATCCTTTAGGGATTGAGGTGGCATAGGTTAAAGTATGCCCTGGAGGAATTGGGGAAAATATTAATTTTTGTTCTTCCTATATCTTTGAAATAAAGATATATATATATTGCTTTGTAAAAGCTTTTCAATGTTAACAGGTTAAATGATGGGACTAGAGCCTAATTAATTACTGGCTCTTAACAATGGGGTAGGGGAACAGACAATGGGGTCTTGAATCAGTGACAGTAGAAGAGAGATAGTCACAAACACCTCAAATTACCCCAGAACCTGGAGAGGAGGATATAGCAAGCCTGGCCCTGGATATGGAGGGAAATAGTTAAAACCTCATAAAAGAGGAATCACTTGAGCTGAGCTTAGATTGAAAGCGGAATAGTCGACAGACAGATGGCCTGAAAGCCAAGAATACCTAGGTTCAAGTGCTTCCCCTGAAACGTAACCAGTTAAACTCTTGATACACTAACCAAATGTCTAAGACTATACTTTGTAGAGAAGGCAATGTATAGTTTTAGTGTACTTGCATTGGTAGAAGAAATTTCCTTATCATGGAGTTTCCTATATCAAATAAGTCACAGATCTAGTGATTATCCCTATCTTTATTTCAAGAGGCAGAGGAGGGAGAACATTCCAAGCAGGGACAGATTGTGTAAAGGTTTAGAGGTGAGTGATGGAACATCATTTTGTGATTTCAATGGAAGGAAGGAGAGAAACAAGCATTTTAGCACTTACATAGCTAAGTACCCATGTGCCTGGTACAGTACTAAGCACTTTACAAATATCTTATTTAACAACTCTACGAGTTGGTACTATTGTTATCTCTTTTTTTTTACATTTGAAGAAACTGAGGCAGACAGTGGTTAAGTGACTTGCCTAGAGTCACAGAGCTAGTGAGTGTCCAAGGCTGGATTTGAATTCAGGTCTTCCTAACACCAGATCCAGTACTCTATACACTGCAACACCTAACTAACCTTAGGTAAATTAGATAAATTTCATTGGCTGAAATGTTGAGAGCACGAGGGGAAGTATGGTGAAATAAGTTTATAAAGATACTTCAAAGTAAGCTTATGAAGAGTTTTCAATGCTAAACAGTGGAGTTTGCATTTTATCAGACTGATAACATTATTACACTGTTAACCTTCAAAGAAATAAAAGAAAGTCTCAGTCTACAAAGAATAAAACTAATACAAATTATGAAAAAGTCATTATTCTTTTGAGAAAGCTGCAGAGAGTTATGATACTTTTGTGAGTTTCTCTCTCTACACTTTAGGGACTGGTAGACTATAGGAAAATCTTCCCTCACATCAGTTGTCACAGAGTTGACAGGGACTTCAGAATTCACCTAATATAATCCCTAGAGGAAGTGTGCATTTCTTCTGCAACATTTGTAATAAAGTTCTGCTTGGGCACTGCTAGTAACAGGAAAAACCTTATCTCCCAAAGCAGCCCATTTCATTTTGACAGTGCTAACAAGTACCTTATTCTCATCTACTGAACCTGAATCACTGGACTGACCTACATTAGACTTGATTCAGAATATCTTGCATAATGGAAAGAGTTGTATGCAATGATCTCATAGTTAAATTTATTTTTTAAGTTGGAGAAAGGTGTTATAGAAGAAAGTGACTCCTAGATGATTGTATGGCTAGATACAGATCTCTGATTTCTTGTGACTAAATGGTTGTTTAGAATATATAGAGACACCATTTAGTGAAATAAAGGGAAGCTACTATTTACTCTTCAGAGTCTATGAAATGGATATTTAAGCACTTTGTTAGAAAAAGTAAAATAATAAAAATTAAATATTATTTGGCTTTTGTTGATGGCCTTGGAAAGCCTGGATTTCCAACATAAGAAGAATGAAAATAAATTATTGTTGTATATTAGTGGCTCATATGAGAGATGAGGGGTAGGAGATCAACACTAAGAAATTCAGTGTCCATCCCATTTAGTTAAGTTTTGAGGAATATTCCTTGTAAGGAGAGCTCAGATGATTTTGTATGTATCATATATCAAGTCACTAATATTCACTCCCCCATGGACTAGAAATGAAGCTCTAAGACATATTAGACTCTTCAGGTTCTGAAAAACACATATTCCTAATGTAATAGCAAGGACCCCAGCATATAAAGGAGGGTTGCTTTTCAGTGTCTTAGATCTGCTTTTCTGAAAGGAAAGCAACTTTTGAAGGGTCAATAATCACTTTAATCAAATACATATATCATTCACTTAGTTCAGGGGAAAAAGTTAACACCCTGAACTTCAGAGAAAATTCAAGCAGAGAAATAAAGACCAACAGACAGGGCTTCCAACTGTCTGACCATAAGCAATACATACATCACAAATTAACAGACAGAGCCAACTGTCTGACCATTACATACATAGCTACCACAGAGAGAAGCACCGACATCTGGGTTTTCAAAGCCAGGAGTCTTCTTAGTGGCTACACAGAGTCTCATCTGGTCAAACAAACACTTCCAGTGAGTAAGCCCCAAAACAAAATCTGACCTCAGAATATATATGAACACTTTTCGGAGTCAGAGGGCCACACAACCCTTAAGAACTAATGCCTCATTAGAAATTAACAAAAGGTGTGGGCCTTCCTTCAAAACAAATCTTCCCTAATCAAGCTTCTCTTAATGGGCAGACCCATTAATGGATAGGGAAGATCTTTAACTCTCATTAACATAATTAACATTACACTAACCTAGGCCCTATTGATTAAGTACCTTGGAATGTCTGTCTCTTCGGAGTGGGGCCTGGAAAGGGCTACAGTCATAGAAGATATAAAGACAGAGGTCCAACAGTCTTTTAGACTTTTGTAATCCTATCAGGCCTATGTTCTTAGATTTCTTTATTCATAAGTAGCAGAATTTTGGGCAGATGCCAAGGGCTGGGCAGATTTAATCATCACTAGATTTATAAAACTGTAAACCTCTTGAGGTGGCCTCTTACTGAGATTCTTTGGAGAAATGGTTCTTTACCAGTTATTGGGCCTAGTGGTTACTTAATGAATGGATGATACAAAGTCATACTATTATCCTTTATCCAGAATTGCACATTATGAATTGGGTCATGCAAGATGGTCCCTATATAGACATACCTTTCATATGTACTTTTGGGAGTCTATAGCTGAAACCTACGGACCCCATCTTAGAATAATACTTTTAAATGTATAATATTAAATACTAAGGATTGCAAAGGAAAGCAATTATATTGAAATTCATTTATCAAAATATTAAAAGTTACAAATTCACAGACACATTGCAATCTATCCACATACCTGAGATTTCTAATCCTTGATCCAATGTTTTTCTTTCTCTACTAGTCCAATGAACACTCATCTATATAGACCTAAGGAACATTTTTTGGCATGATTCAGTGAGGGCTCTGTTCATTACCATAGAACCACATGCAGTTGGACCTAAGGGGCCATTAATCTAGTAACCTGAGATGCCTTGTGGGGAAAGGATTCCCAGCAGGGTAGGCTGAACTTCAAGGTACGTAACTAACATGTGAGAACCTTGAGGGGTAATCTATATTTATTTATTATTTTAATATATATTGATTTTATTTACATTGATTGCAAAAAATGATTTGGAGCCTGGAGAGAATCAGATGGTTGAAGACTTTTCACTTCAGGGAAAGAAACAACAGAGGAATCTGGTTTATGCCTTCCATCAAATAAAATATTTGTAGGGCATGTTGGTGCCCATCAGGGACATCACATGCCCTCTGCTGAACTGAATAATCACATTGATGCCCTCACAATTAGAGCAAGGATTAGGCCTACCAACAATCTTTTAAGATGACCATAATGCTATGTTGTGGTGGGGGTAGGACCATACAATCCTATTAACTAAGAATGATGCAGTTGCTTCAGTTTAATAATTGATTATTCATGCCAGTCAGGTGTTTGAAAGATCAAGACCGCATGGCTCTTGATCTGTCTTTGATTAACAAATTGAATATATTGTCCCTTTTCTTCCATTGCAGGACAAGTGGTTCAACTTTACTGCAGTTAATATTTATTCAGGATATTAGATTTCAGGGCCAGTTAAGTCTATGATCATGCAACCATTCACTGTTCAAAACTATAATAAAACATGTTGGGATTGGAAGTTCAAATCTGTGTGGACGGTCTCGGGCGGGTAAAAGTGGGACTTCTAAATCTTAGAGTCTTACGAGGCCCTCCATGAACAGCGGGGATTCGAGAAGGTCAGACTGAGCTAGCTCGGCTAGCTCAGGTATTTCCCCCTCTCCCCGGGAGATACGTGATGGGTGGAGTCTCCCTGCCCTCGAGGTCGTCCTGGAAATGGGCACACTATTGTTATCTAACAGCACGGTATTCAGATGCAAACTGTGCGGCTGAAGGTTAAGTAGGATTGAAGAAGCCTGAAAGCTCTCTTAGCACGTGAGGAGCCAAGAGGACAGTAGGCTCTGCTTCTCTTCTTTCCTCTCTCCCCTCCCCCTCTCTCCCCGCTTGTACTTCTACTTCCAATCCCTTAAGATCCTAGCCTCCTTAGGAAATCTCCCCCTCTTCCTCCTAAGGAAGACCCCCCTGCACTTGTAACCGAGACCCTGAAATAAAGCTCAACCCTTGTTCGACTCTGGAACGTCCTTTCTCTCATATGAGCATCCGGTTTTGGCCAACCGAAGACCTCGGAGGTGAGGTAAGAAGACTCGGGTAGCCCACACAGGCCTCTAGGCCTGGCAAAAACATATCTTTCTTTCTTATCAGAATTATTAACCATGCTGCCTGCAGGGTATGTGTGGCCCACAACACTTTGTAGTATGTTTAAAAACATATTTAAAATATAATTAGAAAATATTTAACAGAATAAGTAAAATACCATGGAACACAGATAATGTTTATGTTTTGTTTTCTTTTTTAGCAATCAAAAAAATTTATTTACTTATTTGTTTTTAGTTTTCAACATTCACTTCTATAAGGTTTTGAGTTCTAAATTTTCTCCCTTTCCCTCCCCACACTCCTTCCCAAGATGCTGTGTAATTTGACACAGGCTATACCTGTATAATCATATTAATTGCATTTCCATATGAGTTATGTTGTAAAGAAGAATTAGAAACAAAGGGAAAAACCAAGAAAAAGAAGAAACAAAAAAAAGGAGAGAAAATCATATGCTTTGATCTGCATTCAGACTCCATAGTTCTTTCTCTGGACGTGGACAGCATTTTGTCTTTTGGAATGGTCTTAGATCCTTGTATAGCTGAGAGGAGTTAAATCTATCTAAGGTGGTTATTGCATAATGCTGTCGTTACTGTGTACAATGTTCTCCTGGTTCTTTTCACTTCATTCAGCATCATTTCATGTAAGTCTTTTCAGGTTTTTCTGAAGTCCATCTGCTTATCATTTCTTATGGAACAATAGTATTCCGTTTCATTCCATACCACATACCATTACCTGTATATATACACCATACGTTTCATACTACAATTTGTTCAGACATTCCCCAATTGATAGGGAATTTCCAATTCTTGGCCACCACAAAGAGAGTTGCTATAAATATTTTTGTACATGTGGGTCTTTTTCCTATTTTTCTGATCTCTTTGGGATACAGACTTAGAAGTGGTTTTGCTGAGTCAAAGGATATGTACAGTTTTATAGCCCTTTAACCATGGTTCCACATTGCTCTCCAGAATGGTTGGATCAGTTCACAACTCCACCAATAATGCTTTAGTGTTCCAATTTTTCCACATCTTCTCTAACATTTATCATTTTCCTGTTTTGTCAGTCTGATAGGTGTCTTGTGGTATCTCAGAGTTGTTTTGATTTACATTTCTCTAATTAATAGTGATTTAGAGCATTTTTTCATATGACTATATATGTATATATATCTTTAATTTCTTCATCTGAAAGCTGGCTGTTCACATCCCTTGACCACTTATCAAATGGAGAATGACTTGTATTCTTATACATTTGACTTGATTCTCTATATATTTTAGAAATAAAGCCTTTATCAGAGAGATTGGTTGTAAAATTATTTCCCAGCTTTCTGCTTCCCTTCTAATCTCAGTTGCACTGGCTTTGTTTGTGCAAAAGCTTTTCAATTTAATGTAATCAAAATTATCCTTTTAACATTTTATAATGTTCTCTATCTTTTGTTTGGTCACAGATTCCTCCCTTTTCCATAGATCTGACAGGTAAACAATTCTGTATTCTCCTAATTTGCTTATAGTTTCACCTTTTACGTCTAAAGCATGTACTCATTTGGACCTTACCTTGGCATACAGTGCAAGATGGTGGTCTATACCTAGTTTCTGCTTTATTATTTTCCAGTTTTTCCAACAGTTTTTGTCAAATAATGAGTTCTTATCCCAGAAGCTGGAGTCTTTAGGTTTATCAAACACTAGATTACCATAGTCATTGACTATCTTGTGTACTTAGCTTATTCCACTGATCTACTACTCTTTTTCTTAGTCAGTACCAAGTAGTTTTGATGATGACTGCTTTATAATCCAATTTTAGATCTGGTATAACTAGGCTACCTTCACTTGCATATCTTTTCATTATTTCCTTTGACATTCTGGACCTTTTGTTTTTTCAGATGAGTTTTGTTATTATTTTTTCTAGTTCTATCAACTATTTGTTTTGGTAGTTTGACTGGGTTGATTTACTAAATAAGTAAATTAGTTTGGGTAGAATTATCTTTTATTATATTAGTTTGACCTACCCATGAGGAACAGATATTTTCCCAGTTGTTTAGAACTGACTTTACTTGTGTGAAATGGGTTTTGTGTTTGTGCTTATATAGCTCCTGGGTTTGTCTTGGCAAGCAGACTCCCAAGTATTTTATGTAGTCTACAGTTACTTTAAATGGAATTTCTCTTTCTATCTCTTGCTGCTCGGTTTTGTTAGTAATATATAGAAATGCTGATGATTTATGTGGGTTTATTTTATATGCTGCAACTTTTCTAAAGTTGTTAATTCAAGTAGTTTTTTAATTGATTTTATAGGAATCTCAAAGTACATAATGATATCATCTGCAAAGAGTGATAGCTTTGTTTCTTCATTGTCTTTTCTAATTCCTTCAATTTCTTTTTCTTCTCTGTTTGCTAAAGCTAACATTTCTAGTACAATATTAAATAACAATGGTGATAATGGGCATCCTTGTTTCACCCTGATCTTGTAGGAAATGCTTCTAGGTTATCCCCATTACATATGCACATTACATATACATACAGCTTTGTATGCTGGGCCCTCAGGTGCTAGTAGCTGGGGCAGGGAGGTATCTAGGGTTCTGGAAGCTTACCTGTTGCTGAGCTGGGGTCCTCATCATGGTGTCTAGCATTTGTTTAGGCCAGATGAGGTTTTTCTACATTTCCCTGGGGTTGCACTGAAGCAGGGGGAGGTCTGCAGTTAGAAGATATTCCCCTGTAGGGCACCTGCCTGCCCAAGGCTGCCCTAGCACATGTGGTGGTTTTTTGAACTGGGGACTGCCAGTTCTCTTGGCTATGGTAAGGCATGTGGGGGGTCTTGGTGTTGGTATTTGCCTGTGGGGCTCAGGAACTCCTTCTGGTTTGCTAAGGTAGAGCTTGCCAGCTTTCTGGGACACTTCCTGTCTTCAAATGTTCTCCCCTTTTACCTTAGTGAAACAGACTTTTCTTGTTGAACCTCCAAATTTCTGGGACTATGAGGGTACTCCACCCCATCTTTCTTCTGTCTCTGCTGTTCCAGGATTTTTCTTGGGGCTCTATTTTCTGTTTTTTTAAGAGGTCAGAAAGGGAAAGTGATAGCAATTTACTGCTTATTCCACCATCCTCTATATGTGTTTTTCCTAGTCAATATGTGCAGCAGGTATCCTTTTGTATGGTTTAGTAGCCCCTTTTGTTATTTGAGCTTGACGCCATTGTCATATATTATAATCTCTGATCAGAAAATCTGTTTAACTCATAGAAGGTCTGAGATTAGGCTAGTCTCACCATATTTACTGGGTTTTCCTTCTTCTGCACCACCCCATGGAATTTGGCATTTTTGAACACTAGAATAAACTCTTAAAAAACCAGCTTTGTCATCACACCCCTGATTATCGGGTTCAGATGACTCAGAGACTATGTGTGTGTTTTTTTAAAAAATAAATCAGTGCTTTCCCCCAAAGTTGGAGGCTTTTCTAATCCAGTGATATCTTGGGTCCATCCTTCAGAAGAAACTAATGAATCAGGATGGACTACTTTTGGATATAGTTTTAGTTATTCCTCCTTAGCCCTTCTTTATTCTATCATCTGAGTTGCTTCAAAGTTTCTGGCTCCTCAGAAAGGTCTATTTAAGGAAATAGGATGGATCCCCTTAATTGATAGATTTCCTTCCCCCTCCCCTCTCAAAGGTTTAAGCACTTTCTTCCTAAGAAGGATTTGAAAGACCAAGGTGTGGAATTATTGTGAAGTACTTTTCTTTTTAATGACACAGGAGAGATAACACTTTCTTTGTATAGTAATCTCTGGATAGGAGCTATGCTTATTAGTGCGGCACTGGGGGCTTTTACTGAGGAGAAATGGGGATGTTCTCACAAAACACTGAGGGCCTTGTATCCTCTTCCTCCCTTTGACTTTTTCTCCCCTGCTCCTGCCCCCTTGTTCTCCTTCCCTTTCTTCCTAAATAGCCCTGCTCAGTTTCCTATCTACTATGTCACCTAACCGGCACTAGAAAAATTCCTAGAAATGAGTCAAATACAATAACAAAAAAGAAAAATTGAAAGATCTTGCCACAGAAATCTTACAGAAAAGAAAATAACACATGACAAGTTTACCAGTCTGTTGCTTCCAGAACTTCTATCCCTTGATTCATTCCACTCTTACAGTTCATAGAGGCACTGGCCAAGGAGGCCTATGGACACACAGTGTTTGAAGTTAACCCTTTGGCAGTGTTCTGGAGGGACCTTATTCTATTATAAGTTGAAGATCATGAATAAAATCAGGCCAAGGTTCAAGAGGACAGAAAGGAAAAGATTGTAGAGAAATACTGAGACCAGAAAGATAACAGTTCATATCCTAATTTCCATTTCACTGACCTTTCTCTTATTCCCAACCCACTCAAGTCATCTCTTCAGACTCTGAATTTTACTACCCATACCCTCCATTGTACTCTGGGTAACAAGTTAGCTTTTACATTAAACCTTTTCTTTTTTCAATTTTCTTGCACTCACTGAGACTTGGCTCCTTCCTCACAACCTCCCTTACAGACTTCCTGGCTGACATTTCCAGTACTGGTTACACTTTCACTCATATCCCAACTCTTACTTGTTGTGAGTACTCTCCATAGCCATTTCTAGGCTCTTTCTGTATCACTATTCCTCACTGAGGGGGTTCAGTGAATAGAACACTAGACTTAGAATCAGAAAGACTTGAGTTCAAATCCTGCCTCAGAAATGTACTTGTTGTGTTACATTGGGCAAGTCAGTTGCCTCAGTTTCCTCACTTGTAAAATGGGGCTAATAATAGCATGTAATTCCTGGGATTGTTGTGAGGATCGAATGAGATTATATATGTAAAGTATTTAGCAAACCTTAAAGCTATAAATGCTAGCTATTATTTTATTATTTTTTGATTATTTTTATTGATTATTTATTGATTATTATTTCTATTCAACAATCCCATATGCTTTGCAGTTCATTCAAACTATATCTACTATGTAATCCAATGGCTATTGTTTACTGACATCCTGGACAATTTCCTTTTTCTTTCTCAATGACTTTAGGGCTTGACTTACAATCTTTCCTCTCTAACACCTATCCTCATACTAGGACACTCCAAGACACATTTATTGATGCCCTCTCGAGCACTCTAATCTCCTAATTCCTCAATTTATTCATTTCCTATGACATCCTCTCCCCCCTGCTCAGGCATACGCAGAAATGATCATACCTTTGATCTTGCCATCACACATAAGAGTTTTACTTCCATATTCATGACTGATGAAATGCCTTTATTTACAATCCATTGTCATTCCACTTCTTCTTTGAATTCCCTAATTCTGCTATTTGTTCTCACTATGCTCTCCAATTCCTCCCCATCTCAGTTCTTTCCCAGGTCATGACCTCTGCACTGGCTACCCTCTCTTCCCCTGAACCAGTTCAACTCTATACTGTCCTCTTTTGTTGAGTCCCTTGTCTCCTTATCCTACTAAAAGTCCTGTCCTGCAAATTTCAGCTTTGTACTCCTCTCACCATTTTTAGTATTCACTCTTACTCCTTTGAACAAAGTTGGAGAAAATTACAAAGCTATGCTGAGACCACTACAAGTATATGTTACATAATATAAACTTTGTCCTCATTATAGCATCTTCCTCATCAATTTTGAACTCAAACAATATACTAATTGCTTAACATTGCACAAGGACATTGGAGGAAGGCAATCAATATGATGGGGGGCTTTGAGTCCATGAAGATTAGATTTCTAGTGGAAGGAAGTAGAGATGTTTAACCTGGAGAAAAGAAGACTTAGGAAGGACATGCTAGTTGTCTTCAAGTATTTGAAAAACTGTAATTTGGAGCAAGGACCATAATTGTGTGATTTGGATCCAGAAGGCTGAGCCAGGATGAATGCATTGAAGTTGCAAAGAAGCAAATTTAGGTTCAATGTCAGGAAAACAACCATTTCCAACATTTGGAGTGTACAAAAGTGGAATGGGGTATCAGGAGGGATGGCAGCTATTCCTCCTTGTAAGTCTTGTAGAAGAGGCTAGATGACTACTTGTTAGGTATATCATGGAGGAGTTTGTGTTCTTTTCATGTATGGGTTGGATTTGATTCCAACTCTCAATTTCTATTATTCTGTGATGGATAATAACAAGCTACATAGATCCAACTGAAAAATGCATTATGCAACTTCTTCAGCTCAGAAACCTTCTCCAGTGGTAGCAAAATATCATTTAGAATTGGCAAATATAAAATTCACCATACAATCATGAAAAGGCTTCAAGCTTGAATCAGAAGTCAAATAGGGACAATGGATGAAGAGACTTCTTGTAAACATCTTGTTCCGATCCAAGCAAAACACACAGTATAAACTGATACTTTCAAATATCTTGTTCTTCTTCAGGGAAGACACATTGCGTACAAATTCATCAAAGATAAAGTAGTGGCTATGTATGTGAAAAAACTTGTTGGCATTCTGAAATCAAAGTATTATAGGGAGAATACATTCTGATTTTAAGAGGAGTTTTGCAGATGCTAGGATAACCTAACAGAGGCACCCTGCTTCTGGGGGAAGACATTTTGCATTTCTCTACCATATGGGTGGAAATAGCCTCTTTCCATTGGCTATATAGCCAGAACAGGCTAGGCTTTAAAAACTACCAAATTGAGATAGTCTCTGTGTCCAGAAAGGATGAAGGTCTGAGTTTGTTCATTGGTGGTGGTGGAGAACTATGATATGAACTGGTAAGAGAAAAAGGGTTACCTTCCCTCCTCTCCTCCTTTACTCTGTGGTCCTAAGAGGTAAGCTCAGGGTCTTTTGTTTTGATTCTGTTCATTCTTTTCAGTTCTAGGCATAGGAGATGTAATCCCCACTGAACCTGTAACCAAGACATAGAGACTGGAGTCAGGATTTTAGGGGGGGATGTCCAGTCAACCAGCCCAATAGGGAAGCTCTGGAGAGCTAGGGGTGTTTAGGATGTGATTCCAAGGTTGGTTCTTGGACTTGAAACTTGGTGCTGTGCTGTATAGAAACTGAGCTCAGCTGTGAACCCAATCCCTTCCCTTTCCCAGAGTATGAGGTAATGAGGATGAGGAATTATGCTCCTAGGTATTAGGGAGGGATGTTTATATATTTATTCTTTCTATTTTTTTGAAGTAAATATTCCTTTGTAAAAAGCTAATCAGACTCTTAGGGAATTAAATGGGACTGAGGTCCAAGGGGCCCCTAGGATTGTTGGTGAGGACTAGAGTCAATGGCAGGGAGACTAGATATCCCCAAATCCCCTTAAGGACACAAGAGAATCCTGGAATAGAAATCAAATGTACATGAACTTCTTGGTCTTCAGGCAATGGAGACCAGGGTAATCAAGGTTACAAGAGAATACTCATTTACAATAGCAGTCAGGATATACTTTGGAATAATAAAATGGACAAGAATGGATTTAGAAAGAGATGGATTAAGAATAGATTTTAGAAAGAAAAATTATGTAATATTAGTAAAACACAGGGTTCATTACTTTAAGGTGATTATGGAAACACTTCTTAATTTAAAAAAAAAAGGAAGACAACCAATAGACCAATAGAACCAGTATAAGACTGCATAATAAACAGGTTAAAAATTTACAGAACTATTTTGTGTATGCATATTGTATACAGTATAACTTAGAAATAAATACAACTGAGCTACAGAAATATAGTAGCACTTGATATTAGGTATATGCCACTACATTTATAAGCAATATAATATACTGGTATATCACAAAATGGGACCTATGAAATGGCTGATCTAAGAACACAGCCAAAAGGCACTCCCAAGGCAACACACAATCTCAAACAAAAGCTTGTCAACAAAGAAACTTCAAAGAAATGGATGAATCAAACAGATATATTTACAAAAACGGAGGAGTACATGATAACTATACAAAATCAGATCATTGCTACCAGAAACTACAGGAAATCTCATTCTTAAGGAAGTAGACTTTGCAAGGAAGTGATAATATCTTTGCAACATATCACTGCAAATTGCAAAGAGTTAGCACTTTTTGAATAGCTAGGAAGGCATAATCAAGTGCCTAAAATTATATACTAGAAGGCTATTATTATTCTTTAGTTAATTGACAACAAATCCCCATATTGCAAGCAGAAGCTTCAAAGTATGGCTAAAAATTAAAAAAAAAAATAAACTACACTGGAACAATATGATATCATTATACTATTGAGCAATGAGGTAGCACCATGAATGAGGCTGGGCCTGGAGTCAGGAAGACCTGAATTCAAATTTGGCCTCAGACATTTACTAGTTGGGTGACTCAGGGCAAATCACTTAACCTTTGTTTGCCTGAGTTTCCTTACATGTAAAATGGGGTAATAGTAGCACCTACATCCCAAGGTTGTTGTGAGGATCAAAATGAGATTAAAAATTGTAAAATGCTTACTGTAGTGCCTAACACATAGTAAGCATCCTCCTCCTCATCATCATTAATAAAGATAGCACCTATAAATTCTAGGACATAAAATTTTGCCCATAAAAATTTATGAACAATATTTTAGTAAAAGGGAGGCTGCTGAGGAAAAGTGGTTAAGAGTGAAGTTTAGATGAAGTTTTGATTTGGAAAGGAGAAAGAAGGGCAGTGGTGACAAAATGGGAGTTGTGAAGAGAAAAGTCTTTGTTCAGAGATTAAACTCTGGGAACTGCAATTTTGATTCCATTGGCCATGGTCTCTACTTATTCAAAAACAAAACAAAATCTCTCATAGGTATGGCTGCAATAGAGTGAAGTTGCTAGCATTTTTTATTCCTTGCTATCCACAAAAAGCTAGTTTCCTCCTTCCCCTATGTATGCAGACAGAAGCCAATTTCTATGACTTCTTTATTTTTTCAAGCTGTTCCTAATTCCTGATTTTGTCTCATAAAAATTATGACAAGCCATAAGTCACTCATATCTGTTAATTACTTGCTTATAAGGTAATGGAAGTTGTCACTGAATAGTCTAGAATACATAGAACTAAATAGGATGGAGTTCTTAGTCCAAAACACTAGAGTTTCTTCTCTAACTAATACTGAGTCAAATAAAAGATTATCTTTTGGTGTGATTTTATTAATAACTCATAAACTGCTAAATAGCAAATATAAATGAACCATGTGACTCAGAACTGTTTCCCAGTAGGTTACTGAGTTGCAAGTAAACAAGATTCAGGTGGCATAGAATGGAAGCTCCCTCAGTGGTGCTTCTGGTATCCATAGTTATCAGTAAAGTAGAGGTATCAAAAGTATCAAAGGATTCTTCTAGACCTCAAAAGGTGAGATCTAAAAGAGAGGAGTGCCTCTTCCTTGTACATTTACTTTCCACCTCAGCCTACAAACCTTGTCAGTGCCACCTGAAGAAATTATGGACAAGAGATAAAACAATTGCAGCTATCTCCTCAGTTTGGCAATAGAAAAAGTTAATCCCTAATCCATAATGTACTCAAGTACTCCCTCCTCCATCAGCCCTCATACTCTTGCAGGGCAGCACACCCAGACTTGTAATTTGGGAATTTTTTTTTTATTATCACTGAAGTCTCTACCAGAACACTCTTTTCCTGCCCTTATCCCACCATTCTGCTACAATGTGGCAGACCTCATGTCTTCCCATTCACTTATGGAGGATTAGGAGATACAGGAAAGCAGAATCATGTTATGCCTGGGGCAGTCACATGCTATATCAGCATCCAATCAGAGAACTAAAAAACCGAGGGCACTAGAGTAGGGCACTTGTATGTGTGTATGGCTGCACCAGGCCTGAGGAAACTTATATTCAAATAGGGCCAATTCTATCCCTCAATAAGTCATTGGTGATAGGGAGTGAGACCAGTAAAAAGTGAGTTTCAAAGTGTAGGAAGAACTATGGAGACAGAGCTGTGAAATCTAGACTCTGGGATCACCATTAAAGGGGAAAGAGTCATAAAATGAACAATATGGGAACATAATGAAAAAAACAGTGATATTTCCAATTATAACAGAAAGAAGAAAATTCAATTAAAAGCCCAGAGCAAAAGCAGAAAAATCAACCAGAAAGATAATAAAAAGAAAGATGGAAAGTAAGACATTCAAATAAGTCAAAACATCTCCAAATAAATATTGTAGACAAAAGAATTTGAACAAATACTTGATAAAACTGAGGATGCTTTGGATTCCCAGGTGAATGTGGAACCAAATCAGGATGTTTCTGAGTAGTTTAAGAGAAAAATAAGGATCATGAAAGCAAAAGCCAAAAAAGAAAAAGTGACTGAATTTACAAGTGACCTGCATATCAGGAATAATGATCAGAGAGAACAATTTATTGTGAATACAAATATATAGGAATGAAGGACAATCTGGAAGAAGAGAAATGAAATGCAATGAGATTGACAAAAAAACCAATTGATTTCTATAAAAGTAAAACCTATTCCAAAGATATAATGTGTGGTACCAGATTAGGTTCTTCCAGAAGAATAAAAAAATCTGAACAAAAATTCAACAGATAATTCAGAAAACTACCCAGAACTTCTGAACACAGAAAACAGTGTCAATTGAAAGAATCTATAGATTGCCTCAAACAACAATTGCAACAACCACCACCACAACAACACACTTATGGTACAAACTGTAGAAATACATAGTAGCTACATTTAACAGTTCCAGTAACAAGCGACACATTCTGCAAGCCACCAGGAGAAAGATCTTAAAATATAATGAAAAGTAAATTCAAATGACACATGAATATTCTGTACATACCAGAAACTGCAAAAGGAAATAGAATTATCTACTTCAAAAGCAAAAATTGCTGAACATGAAAATTAAAATGACATGCCCTGAAAACTTGAGTCCAATCATTAATGAAAATGGATAGACATTCACTAAAAGAAAGAAATTTGAAAGGTTTCTATAAGCAAACAATTATGATTTTATTATTCAATTAGCAAGCATCCCACACAAGAGAAATATAAGAAAAGTAAACAAATACAGATACTAAGGAGAGTACAAGTAATGAAATAAATTAGCCTTTCTCTAGAGACTATTAAAAAGAAAAATAAACCTACAACAAGTAAGATATCAATAAGCTTAAAACATAACAACATCAAAAAATAAGAGAGATTGTTAAGATATTTCTTTTTAAAAGTACACAAAGGACTAAAAGTGAAAGTGAAATTTAAGTGATAGTGGAGAAATAGGCATGAAATAAAATGCTGTATACTTCACAATCTTCCTTTCCCCCTTTACAGATGAATCAATGTTATTTAAAGGAAATAACTGCAGAATGGAGGTGGATAAAAGGGAAGAGAGAAGGAAGATAGTGGGGAACATATGGTGTACCTCAATCAAACTAATGGCAAACAATAAAAAGAAAATAACTTCTGCACTATCTCAGGAAGAAGAGGGACTATAGGAGCAAAAGTGAAGTGGAAAAGAGAAGGATTAAATCTCTATCTCTGAGGGGCACTAGGGTGCAATGACAGTTTTTCATGTCTGATAGACAATATAACAGTGGTTGGAGCCCAGGGTCTAGTATCAGAATGGATCAATCAATAAGTATTTCTTAAGCTCCTACTATTGCCAGGACTGTGCTAGATGCTGAAACTACAAATACAAAGAACAGACAGGTCTCTACTTCAATGAGTTTACATTCTAATAGAGGAGGCAAGTACATACAAAATATACATATATATAACATAAATACAAAGTGGATGAATGTAACACATGCATACATATACATACATACACACATATACATACATACATGCATGTATGTATGTATGTATGTATTATATATATTATATATATAAACAAGATGGTTTGGGAGAGTACTAGTTATTGGGTAGATAAAGAAAAACTTCATGGAGGAGATAATGCTTGTTAAAGAAGAAATGAATTCTATGAAACCAAGTTATAGAGGGAGTACGTTTCAGGAATGGACAATGGTCAATGTAGGCACCAAGATAGGAGATGAATGAGGAACAGAGATGTGGTTTGTTTAGCTGAATCATAGAGTGCAGTAGGAATATTTAATGAGACTGGACTAGATTGTGGAGGGCTTTGCAAGCTAAACAGAAAGTTTATGTTTTATCCTAGAGGCAATATGAACACTTTGGAGTTTGTTGAGTATTGGAATCATATGGTAAAAGCTGTAATTAAGGAAAATTACTTTGGCATCAGTATATAGGATGGAAAAGAATGGTGAGAGACTTGAGGCAGGAAGACCAATTAGGAAGCTGTTGCAATAATATAGGTAATAGGTGTCTAAGGTCTGAAATAATGTAGGAGCTATGAAAGTAGAGAAAAAAGCTTAGATATAATTGATGTTGTGAAGACAAAATCTTAAAGATTTGGCAATGAATAGTCATAAAGAATGAGGAAGAGTTTAGCCCAGGATAATGCCAATATTACAAAATTTTGTAATTTATCATTTGACTGGAAGAATGGCGACTGTCTTCAAGTATCTGAAGGGGTGCCATGTAAGAAAGGGAACAGACTTGTTCTGCTTGTACTCAAAGAAATAGGTGAATGGTGCAAAGAGACAAATTTTGGTTTGGTTCAAGTAAACACTTCTAACAGCTATTTCAGGAGGTAATAGGTCTCATCTCACTAGCTGTTGTGAAAGAAAGGCTTGATGACCACTTGTTTTGGGAACCTCACCCAACAGAGGTGGATTCTTTTTTGATTTGGTTTGGAGTACCTATTTGTTGCCAACTCTGAGAATCTATGATTCTTTGATAAACCACAGAATCCAAAGTACACACCTTTGAATTTCTCTGGGTTGTGTCTACACACGTAGCACCAAATATTGATTTGCTATTTAAATTGGTTCACTTTACTACAATTGCCTTCATTGAGTACCACAGATTTTCCTGGGAAATGAAGGACAGTCCTTTTCTAGTTCTTTCATGGATAATATTTACTTCTGAAGTACCATTTCATCTTTTTAGCATGACAAAAAGACCAGAAGATTAATGGTCTTGTTCATAATTAAATACTAACTAGAACATTGCCCAGTATGGGCACATTTCATTCTCCTCATCCTTTAGCATTGCATTCATGGAGCCAATGTATTTCTTCTGCCATCTACAGTATTACTTTTGTTCTCAGACCACATAAAAAGTTTTGGAATGTGTCTTCACAGATGTGATTTATGTATGTATGCTTCATTCTACATTGACAACCATTGCAATATATATCCTACAATTTATTAACAAAAATTTTCAAATAGTTTTATTTTATATCCAATTAAAGGAAGTCTTCCTAATTTTTAACTAGTAAATTCACAAGATCTTAAATCCAAACTCTGATTCACTTTGTTGAAAGAGTGATTAATCATGAAGGCAGCTTGTGTCATCTACATTATCAATTTCATTAGGTGGTAGAAAGAGGGAGAAAAGAGATTAGCCTTGTTTACTCCCCATTATTCTCTTTGAAATTCAGTCTGTTTTGTAGACTGGTTTTGGTAACAAGGGATGGTTCTTGGTAAAGATCTTTGACAGAGTTAAAACCTATTTCTGTCACCAAAAATAGCATTTTGATTATGTCCTTGCATCTATCATCTCTTTGAAAAACCCCTTTCCTCTACTCATCCACACTTATCTGCCAAGCTTCTTTTCTTCTATTTCTACATCCCCACCCCCATTTCAATCATCCCCATATTTCTACGGCTAAAAGACAAAACCATGAGCTGGTTCCTGTGACAGCATCATTTATTTGTGTTCTCTGAGTAGCCTGCAACACAGCCAGAAGATAATGGATATCTCATTTATTCAGGTTTTGAATGATCATATCTAATTCCCTGTGACAGCTGTCTTCACCACATTAGCATTGCAAATAAACTCTGTTTTGTAATAGCCTGCTATTGAACATGATTCAATTATATTTGCTCTGTACCAAGGCAGGATTTGGTCTTAGTATCTATAGCAATATTTCTGTGAGCTGCCGTTCTTTACACTGTTCATATTTAAGCTGCCTATTTACTACAATTCTTTCCTTGAACTTTATTGAACTCCATAGATTTTCAAATGAAATAAAGAGGAATGAATATAATTTGAAAATACATTTAGTGGGGATATAGATATTGCATACCTCCTGTCCTTTACATATGTAATCAACCTGAGGCACTTATGCAAAAATTGCCAATTGTCCCATTTTAAAACCCAGATAATAAAATCATTATGGCCAATTAAAACAATTAGACAATGCTGAACACAGTGAGATTCAATGCTGGTTTTACAAATCACTAATAACACAGTATGAGGCATTAAAACAATCAGTGTAAATTCAGAGTCATTTTCATTTAATGGAGGTGAGGAATTGATGCAAAGGGAGAAAAGAGGTGCTTCTTCCTTAGCTGAAAGAAGGTTTCATGGGACCCTGCTCTTAGTTCTGAAAAATGGTTTTATTCTTTAAACATTCACTATTCATCATTTAGCACCTGATTCTAACAGAGTGTGGCTCTGCAGATGTAGCTACCAGCTGTGTTTCTAGAGGTTTAACAGCTTAAGCATCTGCGGAGTCAGCTTAATAGGAAGCACATGGCTGATTTAGATGTAGAAGTGGAGTCAAATCATCAAGCATTTATTAAGCACCCACTCTGTGCCAGACACTGCTTCATGCTTGAGGATACACCAAAAATTGCAAAAACATTGCTTGCCCTCAAGGAGCTCACATTCTAATATGGAAGACAATATACAAACATGATATATATACACATACACACATACGCACACACACATGCATACACACGAAATAAATTGGAGATAATCTCAGAGGAAAGGAACTAGCTTTAAGAGTGAAAGCAACCAAAATTATATGCGGAAGGGTTGGTCTTATTTGGGAGAAGGATCTTTTCATCAGAGACTGGAGAAAAGAGGGAGATAGGGGATATCAGACAGAAGTGAAATAAGAAAGAAAAGGAGAAGATGAAGTGACCTTGGGCTTCTGTTAATTTTTTTCTATTTTTTGGTGAAGTATGAGGCAAGGTTTTCAAATGAGAGGGTGGAAGTAGGAGTATTGTGGAAGGCTTGAGGAAAGAAGGGGAGGTTTGGTGTAGTCACTGTGGTTAGTGGAATACAGAATCAATAAGGAAGAAAAACGATTGCCTTTCTGCTGTAAGGGCTTCAGCTGAGATTAGGTAACATAACTTTGTAGTGGACCCAGACAGCAGTTTCATGACTTCTTCCAGCTTTATTAAATTGCATGTAAATAGAAATAAAAGTAGCAGATGGTAGGAGCAATCCAGGGCTAGTGTTTGGTAAGGTGTGAGTAGTGATGGGTGGGGGATGAATGGATTCAAGTGAAGAAGATAACTCAGAGTTGTATTAATTCACTAAGAGGTTGAGATTGAGAAGGGAATAGAATGTTAACAACAGAGGAGATGGACTGGAATAGCATAGAGGGGTGAAGACACCGTGGTTCACAGAGAGGATGAAGAATATTTTTAGTAGTACAGAAAGAGGAATGATAAAATATTATGACTGGATAAAAGAACTTTGGAGTTCATGAATACAGCAGTCACTTGGAACAGAGATACAGGCTGGTAAAATATAAATTGGCCAGCATGGGAGAAAGCAGAGTTGATATTATGCCCCCAAACATGGGGGCACACAAACATGTGTGTGTATGTGTGTGTGTGTGTGTGTGTGTGTGTGTGTGTGTGTAAAATTAGAAAGTGATCAATAGTAGAAATTCAATGGGAAAAAACCCTGAAATTATTAGAGATCCCACTAAGAAGAAAACTCAAAGATCTTGAACAGAAGTAGATAAATAACATGAAAATATTAATAGCAGAAGGAAATCTGACCTCTATATCTAGTAAATGAGTTCAGTTATTTATGACTAACTATTACAAAACAGAAAAGGATCCATTTGATGAGACAGAGGATCCTGTGGAATTAGGAAAGAACATGGAAGCATAACAAGAGATTTTGTGCTAGATGGGGATTTAGTGCTTGAAAAGACCATTCTGCTTTGGGAGGAGGAAAATCAGAACTCCTGGGAAAAACTGGAACCTGGAGAAGTGGAAGGGCATGGATACAAGGAGATTTTGAGGCAGTTGGGGAAAGAAAATAACCAGGGGGAGGATATAGATCAGTTCTGGGCTTGACAATTAGGGACATGGTGGTGATGAACTCCTAATATGGGGCGGTGTCTTCTCTGTTACCTGTAGGAACTGGAATTTCCTGGGAGAGGGACAATGAGAAAGAGAAATCTATGGGGAAAGTTCTGCAAAGCAGTGGCAGAAACTGTCTAGAGGGAGATCCCAGAATGCATACCTCAAATGTTTTGATCTCATGAAGAAAATAGACAATAGAGAGAGACTAGATAATTAGAGAAAAGAAGGAAGAAAGAATTAAATAACTAGATAAAAGTTAGAGATCTATACACAATAACAATGCAGAGAGCAATAACATCCTCAAGCCTTCCCTTTGTTAGGCTTCCTACAAACCAGTTTCCTTAAACAAATCACAAACAAGTTCTCTTACTCACACTAGCCAGATGCCTGTTTTTCTCTCTGTCCCTCAGTTCCGACTGCTGACCAAATTTTCTCTCAACTTTGTTCTAGCTCCACCTTTTCTTGTTCCACTCTTCCTGCTCCATCCTTCCTGTTCCACCCATTCAGCAAACTCCTCCCACCACAGACTCCATGTGACCCAGAATTCCATGTGACCCAGGCAGGTCACATGGGCCTATTAATGAATGGGAAAGATCTTCCCATTTAAATTACCATTACAAGGTAAAATAAAACCAGAAGAGGGAAATAAAGATGGTAAAAGCAATGGAGAACCTGCACACAAGGATTAGTTGAAAGAATTAGATATGTGTAGCTTGGAGAAAGGAAGACTAAGCAAGGGTATGATAGTCCTCAAGAATTTGAAGGGCTGCTTTATGAAAGATAGTATCACAGTGGGAAGAACTAAACATAATTTCTCAGTATCACAGTATTAGAGATTCAGAATTGGAAGGGTTCTTAGAAGTTTTATAGTCCAACTCTCTCATTTTATGGATGATGAAACTGAGGTTCATAGATGTTAAATGACTAGCCCAAGATCACAAAGGCAGTAACAGAAGAAGAATCTGAATTCAGACCTGTTACCTCAAATTCAGTGCATTTTCCATGTTTCTGTTGAGTTTTGGGGTGCTGGGGACCCCAAAATACTGACATGTTGGGTCCTGCCAAATGAATTAGACTCAAGCCTTTTTTAAACCAAAGAAAACCAAAGTTTAGTAAAGATTCTTCTTATTGGGTTGACTCTTAAGGAGTCTAAGCATTTGTAATGCTTTGTATTAACAAGTGGGCCAGATACAATCTGAACCAGACAGAGTCTGAGCTGGATTGAATCTGAGTGCCTTCATGGAGGCGAGATGGATCTTATATACAGAAAGACTGTGGGAGGGATCTGGGAGTGGTCTAGTAGTCTGGGGGTTCCAGGGATGGTCATAATGGGAGTGGTCAGTAACCTGAGGTGTCTAGAGGTCTTGTTGAGAATGACCAGTACTCTGGGGTGAATAAAGATTGAATCTAGGGAGGATTTTGAGGGGAGTGGCCAGTAGCCTGGAGACAGGATCAAGGGTGAGAAGTATAACAGAGATTTGGGTATAGTGATAATGAAACCCTTATGGGTCTCCAGAAAATACCAGGTTAAGTGGGAAGATTCAAGGAGAGTTCAAGGAGGTTCCTGGAGTCTGAACTCCATCGTTCCCCTCTCAAACACATGGGACCCAAATTCTTTTGGAGTAAGGAGTGAAGATCTAGGCTTCTGAAACTGCTTTCTGCTGGCAAGGGAAATAGAGGTGTCCCTGCCTCTATGGGTCCTGTTCAAGGGGTATATAGCCTGAGGAGTCATTTGGAACTTGATGGCTTGCATTGTGGAAAAGGTAAACCTTGCAAGGAGGTTAGGAAAACAAGGAACAAACAGGGTCAAAAGGAGTATAGAAAAAACCCCCAATTTCCCTGGAAAGAATTAAAGATGACTATGGCAAGGCCAAAACATAGAAGGGCATGTTTCACAGGGGAGTTTTTTGCTGTCAGATATCCTCTTTCTTTCCAAATTGCTCCATGGGCATGTAGAACAAGTAAAGAATATTTTGAGTAAATAAAAATATCAACTGGCCTGGGGTCAGGTCCTAAAGAATGGGTTAAGACTCCCAAGGCCTGTCCTCTCCTTTTGTCACCATACAGAGAGAATGGTTTTTCCAGATTAGGTTTAGTTTTCAAAATCTCAAAAGCTTTAGCTTGGTCTGAGTCAGGGCCTTGAGTAGAGTCATAAAAGAATTTAGGAATAAAACCAAAATTAGGAATCCAGAGTCTACAAAATCTAGCCATGCCTAAAAAAACTCGAAGTTGTTTCTTAGTGGTTGCAACAGGAATAGTCCTTTTGCTCTCAGAGGTTAAGGAGAGAGAGGTGGGCATGAGTTGCTGGCCCAGATACTTTATGGACTGGCATATTATCTGGACTTTGTTCAACGAGACCTTATAGGCTCGAGTGCCCAAGAAATTCAGGGCTTCTGTAGCAGCAGTCTTAGAAGTCTCCCAGGTGGAGTTACAAATAAGAATATTATCCTCATACTGAATTAAGTTCCTATCTGCTAGTTTCAGGTCCCTTAAATACCTTTCCAAAGCCTGGCCAAATAAATGAGGGCTATATCGAAACCCTTGGGGTAAGACTGTCCATGTTAGCTGACATGGACTTGATTCCCCAGGAAGAGCCTATTCAAAGGCAAAAATAAATTGTGTCTATATGAAGAGGTATACAGAAATCCCCAGGGATGTGAATAAGTATAGTGTATGAGTTGCAGACTATTGGAATAACAGCTTAATAGCCTTGAGATCTTGAACCCTTTGGTATTCTCCATTAGGCTTTTTTTCTGGGAAGGATTGGAGTATTGCATGGAGATTGACAAGGGACAAGGATTTCGTACTTAAGAAATTTTTCAATTAATAGTTGTCCTTCCCAGGCCTCAGGCTTAATTAGATATTGACTGCCATGGGGAAATACATTAAGATCTCTGAGACCAACAATGGCTGGGGTGGCATGAGTAGCTTGCTCAGGAATTCCTGGATTCAATTGGCTTGAGTGTCTCCCACACTTTCAAGGGAACATGGGGAGATCTGGTGAACAGAGGGCAAAGGAAAATGAGAAGTTTAGAGAAAATTGACTCCCCAATTTCACCATCAGGTCCCTTCCCAGCAAGGGGGCAGAGCAAGAGGAAGGCATAAGGAAAGAGTCTTTAAACAACAGATCCTCAAATAGACAGGGGAGGGTGTGTGTCTGGAGACATCCCTTAGTCTCCCCTTCAATGCCCATGACCTGAGGGGTCAAGGGGAGGCTAGGGCCATAGTAATTAACTAAAACAGGGGACTTAGCCATGTTAAAGTGGGTAGCCTTACTTTCCTTCTCAAATTTTGCCCAGGGCTTGGCAAGAGAGGTGGAGAAAGTGGGAGTATTGCCAAGCTCCAGGCTTCCCTGTCTTTCTGAGCTTTGAGAAGACTGAATGACAGGGTACTTGGGGGTGGCTCTACCACTTTTCCAACCTCGGGGACAATCCTTCCTCCAGTGTCCCTTCTGGTCACATGGATACGGTTCCACAGGCATTGGTTTCAGGGGCTCCCTGAGGGGAGTGCCCTAGAGGGGTACTCCCTGGGTCTTTTCCTAGCCATGGCAACAGCCAAGAAATTGAACATGTTCTCTGTCTAGCCCTTGTCCTTTGTTCTCTTTCCTTTGCTGTAATTAGGTCTCTGTTGTTAGACTCTAAAGGCTATTTCCAGCAATTGGGCCTCAGGTGTTTGGGGTACCATTGCCAATTTTTTCAGTTTCCTCCTAATATCTGGGGCAGACTGATTAATAAAATACATGCTAAGGATTGCTGCCCCTTCTATAGAGTCAGGATCCAAATTTATATACTTTTTAATAACTTCTACTAGCTGGTCTTGGAAAAGGGCAAAGTTTTCCTTTTCTCCCTGAGTAATTTCCCTAACTTTTAGAAAATTTATTTGTTTTTGAAATGCAGTTCTTAGGCTTTCTAACAGGCAAATTACTATATGATCTCTTTCCACTATCCTCATTCTTTTGATAATCCCATCCTGGGTCACTAGTGGGAACAGCAGCTGAGGGATATTTTGTGGAGTTATAACTAGCCAAATGATCCCCAAGATTTTGGGCTTGTTCTCACATTCTCCTCTTCTCCTCAGTGGTACAACAGGTAGAGAAGAGGACATGCAAATCACCTGAAGAAAGCTTGAACTGTAGGGATATGTCCCTAAAACAAACTTAGTGGGGTCTTCTGAGTATCTTCCCAGTGTCTCTTTAACCCAAATGAGGTCTGAGATGGAGAATGGGACACGCACTCTACTCATCCCACTAGGTGAGACAGGCACCTCCCTAAGGGGAAAAAGCCTTAAAGGTACTGTAGGGCCCTGAACTTTGGAATAGAGATAGGAAGTCCCTCTTCTTGTGAGGGAGGAGCTGGAGAATGCTACCTGGACTGGATTAGGCTGCAAGGCCAGGGGATAGGACTGGCAAGGGGAAAGATCAACTGACACTAGAGGAAAGGAAGGGGTCAGGGGAGACATGCCTCAGAGACTGTTGAGGTCTGAATGGGTGTTGCCTCAGAGAGAGGAGCTGCAGAGGGAGGAACCTCAGCAAGAAGACTCTTGGCTGGTACCTGAGCACCAGGGTTGCCAAGGGAGGAGTGGTCATGGGATGAGGTATATGTTAGGAGACATAGAAGGTAATGAGGCAGGAAATGAGGGGGGTTGGGGTAGAGGAAAAAGGAAGGGAAACCAAGGGAAAAAAGGGGTGGCCAAGGAGGGGAGGCAAGGGTTGAGGAGGTAAGGGAGTGGCAGGAAGGGCTGGGGGAGATTGGGGTGGGGATAGGATTTGGGATGGTAGAAATGGAGATAGGGATGGAGAGGGGACTGAAGCCTTGGGGGGCATAAAATGGGGGACATCCAAGGCATCTAGTTCACCCCCATTGCCCTTTTGTGGGGTGGCTCTAGCTTCTTACAGTCTTTTCTAAGAATGGGGTTCTATGAGAGCTTGATGAAGGTCACAATATAACTCTAATTGTAAGAGAATATTATATTGTAAGATCCCCAAAATGGGCCATGCTTCATGGTCCTCCAGGTGATACTGAAGCCAAACTGTTGCAAAAGAACACCAACCTTTTCTTTTTAAGTTCTTTAGAGAAGCTAAATTTTTTTCCACTTTTGTAAAAGACAACCCAAAGGTGAATTTTGGGGGATTGAAGAGCATTAATTCATTACAGGTGCAGGGCTAGAGATCTCTCCATCTGTAAAGGAGGATCTGGGAGTAAGCCTTGGGGAAACAAACAAAAGAAAAACAGTACCTGCAGCTTTCCCAATTTTCTACTGCTGAGAGAACTGAGAGAATTAGGCATACACTTTCCGATAGGGCATCTGTCCTTGTCCTCTGTGCTTTGGAAGGTGTGCCCAGGTCCATGGCTTTGAACATAGCCACTGGACTGAGAACCTGAGAGTGTCAGACTGAGTGCAATACAGCTCCTAGCTGTCTGACCTACTGGGACTTGAGAGGTCAGGCCTGAAAAACACATCCGAGGTGTTTGGAGAGAGAGAAGGGGATAGGGAGAGAGGGAGGCTTATATACCTTCCAGTCTTGGCAGGAGAAAAACTTGAGATTAGCAATTCTTCCTGGTCAGGGAACGAAAATGTTGAGGTTCAGAGTTCTGGGGACCCCAAAATACTGACATACTGGGTCCTGCCAAATAAATTTAACTCAAGCCTTCTTTAAACCAAAGAAAACCAAAGTTTATTAAAGATTCTCCATACTAGGGTTGACTCTTGTAATGGTAATTTAATTGGATAATCTTTCCTATTTATTAATAGGCCCATTAAGTCATATGGAGCCTGTGTAGGGAGGAGTTTACTGAAAGGGTGGAGCAGAACCAGGAGGAAGTGAGTGAGCTTGTTTGGGTTAGAGGGGAGAAGATGCAGGCAGGCATGCACAGCAGGGCTCAGGCTCCTAAGTGTTTGCTTGTGAGAAGGCCCTGGGGTAGGGGAAAGACTTGGAATGGCTTTGCTCCCTGCCGTGATCATGTTTATTAATTTCTTGGTCATCATGATGAATTTGGCTTTCTGGTTCTGCGATTTGGCTTTCTGGTGTCTAAATGTTTCTCTTCTGCCTTCTGTATGGAGAATCTTTTATATTTTGTGACTGAGAACTACACTGGCATATTCAGAGTCACCACCAGTGCTGTGAATATTGCCTTGGTGATACAACTCTTAAGGAACCCCAGCATTTGTAATGCTTATATTAACAAGTAGACCAGATACAATCTCAGCTAGACAGAGTCTGAGTAGGATTGAATCTGAGCTCCTTCATGGAGGTGAGATGGATCTTATATACAGAAAGACTGTGGGAAGGATCTGGTCTAGTAGTCTGGGGGTTCTAGGGATGGTTGTAATGGGAGTGTTCAGTTGCCTGGCATGTCTAGAGGTCTTGTTAGGAATGATCAGTACCCTGGAGTGAATAAAGATCGAATCTAGGAAGAATTTTGATGGGAGTGGCCAGTAGCCTGGAGAATGGGATTTTGATAGGATCAAGGGTGAGAAGTATAACAGAGATTTGGGCATAGTGATAATGAAAAGCTTATGGGCCTCCAGAAAATGCCAAATTAAGTGGGAATATTCAAGGAGAGTTTAAAGAGGTTTCCAGAATCTGTACCCCATCATTTCCTCATAATGAACGGAAGCAGCTATAAGTTAAGTTTAGGATTGATGTAGGGAAAAAAAATCTCAACAAGTAGAGTGATGGAAAAGTTAAATTGATTGCTGCCTCATTTGGTAGTAGGTTCAGCCTCACTAGAGTCTTTCAGCACAGACTGAATAGCTATTTACTGTCTATATTGAAGAGAAGATCTTTGGTCACAATGGACTAGACTTGATGGCCTCTACAGTCTCTGTTAACTTCTGGATTCTGTGATATATTTTTATTATTGATATAACCAATTATGTTAATAGTTTTCTTTATCTTAAATTGTTCTTGGTATATATCCCAATTGGTCATAATGTATAATCTTTATAATATATTGCTTTACTTTTTTAGCTAGTATTTTATTTAGAAGTTTTGCATGCATATTTATCAACAAAATAGGTCTATAATTTTCTTTCTCTGTTTTTACTCTTCCTGGTTTAGATATCAGTGTCATATTTGTTTCATCAAAGGACCCCTTCTTTGCCTGTTTTTCCAAATAATTTATTTAATATTGGAATTAGTTGATCTCTAAATATATGATAGAATTTGCTTGTGCATTTTTTTTTAGGAAACTCATCTAAGGCCTGCTCAGTTTCTTTTTCTAAAATATGACTATTTGTATATTCAACTTCCTCTTCTGCTAATCCATGTAATTTGTATTTTTTTTGGTAAATATTTTTGTAAATATTCTTACATTAGGCTTAAATTATTAATTTATTGGCATGTAATTGGGCAAAATAACTCCTTATAATTGCTTTGATTTCATCTTCTTTAATGGTATATTCACTCTTCATTTTTAATACTAGTGTTTTGGTTTCCTTCTCTCTTTTTTAAATCAAGTTAACCAGTCGTTTATCTTTTATTGTTTTTTTCATAAAACCAACTCCTAGTTTTATTTGTTAGTTCAATATGTTTTTTACACCCAACCTTATTAATCTCGTCTTCAGTTTTTACTTTTTCCAATTTAAGGTTTAATTCAGGATTTTTAGTTTGTTCTTTATCTAGTTTTTTACATTGCATACCCAAGTCATTGGTGTGCTCTTTCTCTGTTTTGTTGATGTAAGCATTTAGAGATTTACATTTTTCTCTGATTACTGCTTTTCATGTGGTTTTGGATTTCTGGGAACTCCACGATGTCAGAGTATAGGGCAAATCTGCCCGGAATGAATAAGCACACAAACATTCTTCCAGTCAGTGTGGTAAGGTTTATTGTAATGCCAATAGAAATGTGCTAGATTCCTAGTGAGTCTGCAACTTAATGGGGGTGAGACTGATACTTTTATACAAAAAAAGGGAAAGTGAAAAGATTTGGATGGGATTGAGGAATGGTAAATAGCCTGGGCTGGGCCAAGGGAGGACTTTGAAAGGACTGTCAAGTACCTAGGTAGGGTGGGTTGGGTCAGATGCCTTGGGCAAGATGCCAACTATCTGGGTTGCTTTCAAAGATATGGTCTTTTTGTTTTAGTGGTCCAGGTCTCATCACTCCATCACTTCTGCTGTATCTCATAGGTTTTGATATATTATCTCCCTATTGTCATTCTTTTTAATGAAATTATTGATTTTTTCCTATAATTTGTTCTTTAGCCCAAACATTCTTTAAGACTAGGTTATTTAATGTTGAATTAGTTTTTAATCTATGTCTCCATGATATCTTATTAAATATAATTTCTATTGCATTATGATCTGAAAAGGATCCTTTTAACATTTCTGCTTTTCTACTTTTTTTTATTATTTATTTTTAACACAGTTCATAACAGATAAAGCAATTCAAACTTTTGGTCAGGTGATACTTCTTTTTAAAGCATTTACAATATGGACCACAAAAGAATTTTTTTTTCAAACATTAACCAACTGAGACACAAATAATATTTATGTTGCTAACTTCACAAGTTCTTGACCTAATTGTCTCCACAGTATTACTAAGAATTAAAGGACCCTTACTTATTTTTGTTGGTCTAAAGTCCTATGCCCAATAGCTTAATTTTAGACAACCTTGGATGTTCCCCTACCCATAATCTATAATTGAATAGATGTGGTATTAAGCTTACAAACCTTTTGACTATAAGAAATTGCCACCAATAGTGAGGACATTGCAGGGATACAATATCTCCCCAACTTCATGTCAGTTCCAGGCAGGATTAGATTATCCACTTGCATTCAGTCAGGCTTAAAGTCTGCCAGGTGTCATTGGGGAAATTGAGTCAGGAGAATCCCACCTAGCCCATACTGAACAGCTGCTCTCCCACCCTTCCATTGAGATCACCTATGCAGTTCATACCAGCATCTCATCAGTTTACTGGCATCATGGATTGGAGGCTCAGATCACCCTTCTTGCTACCCATACCTAGAGTTAGACTCAGAAGAACAGTCACTTAATAGTCCCATAGCATCTAAAAATGCAAGTTCTAATAACCAGGTTTCAAATATGATTGTAGTTTCACTTTGGCTAAGGAACATCTTTTAGGCAACTCTTAAGTGGCTTACATGCCTTTCTATACATGTTCTAGTTCCTGATTAAATGGCAATCATAAAATCAAATTTACTATTAAAACCTTGACTTTTCCATCAATGTCAAATTTTACCCGAGGTTGCCTTCCTCTAGGAAATTTAGACTGAAATTCATTTTTCCAGACTAAAGATGTCATTGATTTATTCTCAGTAATTCAGCCTATTGTTTTAATACTAATTGCTTTTACCTCACTTTGTAACATGTCCGGTTTTTCTCCCCATCACTCCCTTCCCCCTGCTTCCTAATACCTTGCATTCTGATTACTCTTTCCTTCAATGTACCCTCCCCTCCATCACACCCCACCCCTCTCCTATCCCCATCTTCTCTTTTTTCTTGCAGGGCAAGATAAATTTTCATACCCCTATCCCTGTAGTTCTTATTTCCCGATTATATGCAATAAAAATTCTCAACATTCATTTCTAATACTTTGAATTCCAACTTCTCTCCCTCCCCTCCTTCCTCCCCAGCCCTACTGAGAAGTCAAGCAATTCAATACAGACTAAATATGTGTTGTTTTGCAAAAGACTTCCATAATAATAATGTTGTGTAATACTAATTATATTGCCCTCTGACCTACCCTATCCACCCTTATTTTTTCCCCCTACAATTGACCTTGTCCCTTCTCGAAAATGTTTGTTTCTAGTGACTCCCTTCTCCCATATGCCCTCCCTTCTAACATCCCCCTCACTCCACTTGTTGCCTCCTCTCCTACTTTCTTATGGTGTATGTAAATTTTCATATCAAATTTAGTGAGCACGTTATTCCCTCCTTCAGCCACACATGGGGAGAGTAGCTTTATTTTTCCCCTTCTCCCCTTCTCCCTTATCTCCTCCATTGAATAAGATTTTTCTTATCTCTTTTATGAGTTATAACTTGCCCATTCCATTACTCCCTTTCTCTTTCCGGAATTTTCCTCCTTCACCCCTTAATTTTTATTTTATTTTGTGTGTGTGTGTGTGTGTGTGTGTGTGTGTGTGCATGTGTGTGTGGATATCATCTCTTCTGATATAACACACCCTGTACTCTCTATCTATCTGTGTATGTGTATGTGTGTGTGTGTGTGTACAATCTCTCCAACTACCCAAATACTGAGAAAAGATTCAAGAGTTAAAAATATTTTCTTTCCATGTATTAATGTAAACAGTTGAGCTTTAGAGAGTCTTTTATGATTTTTCTTTTCTGTTTACCTTTTCATGCTTCTCTTGATTCTTGTCTTAGGAAGTCAACTTTTTAGATACAGATCTGGTCTTTTCCTTAATATGAATTCTTGAAAGTCATCTATATCACTGAATGACTATTTTTTCCCTTGAAGTATTATATTCAGTTTTGCTGGGTAGATGATTCTTGGTTTCAGTCCCAGTTCCTTTGACTTCTGAAATATCTCACTCCAAGCCCTTTGATCCCTTAATGTTGAAGCTGCCAGATCCTGTGTTATCCTGATTGAATTTCCACAGTACTCAAATTGTTTCTTTCTAGCTGCTTTCAGTATTTTCTCCTTGATCTGGAAACTCTGAAATTTGGCCACAATATTCCTAGGAGTTTCTCTTTTTGGATCTTTTTCAGGTGGCAATTGTCAAAGCATTATAAATTCTACTCCAACCCTCCATTTTAACTCTGTGTATCACCCATTTTTAAATGTGCATCTTATCAAAAACAAATTATTGTATTCTTATTTTTAATCCATTTTGCTATCAGTTAATATTTTATGGGTGGGTTCACCCCATTCCCATTACTATTTGTGAATTTCCCTGTATTATTGTCCTCAGCTCCTTTACTTTATCCCTATTGTCTAATCCTCTCCCTTAATACTCCTATTCCTTATTCTACTTACCCTTCTGAGAGTCCCTACAGTATCCTCTCCCCAACCCTCCTAATCTTAAGCTACACACCCTTCTAAAAGTTCCTCCCTTATCCTGTCTCAAAGTCCTCTTATTTCTTTATAAGTTTAGAAGACTCATACCTTTTTAGATTTATATGTTGTTCCTTCCTTAACCCAGATCTGATAAGAGTAAGGTTCTAGAACTACCAGCCCTTCACCCTCACCTGCTTCCTTTGTATCAGTTCTTGCTTTTTCATCCCCTTCATATGAAATGATTGTTCCTTTTCATCTTTTCCTACTTGATTTTATTTTTTAGAGTCACTCCATCATACTCAACTCAGCCCCAAACTTTCGTTCAAACTGCACTAGTAATGTTGACTGTCTTTTGATAACATTTTCATATACAAGAAGTAAATGGTTTGACCTCAGTGAGTCCCTTAAAATTAGTCTTTAATATTTTCCTTATATTTCTTCTGGATCTTGATTCATGCATGAATTAGATTTAAATGAAGCATATTTACACAATGTTGTCAGCTTCACTCTCTCTTCCAGAGTTATCCAAGTACAGCAACAAGACAAAAATCAGGATGACTGGCAATGGTTCAGGATGCAGTGGATGACCTCAGTGTCTTCAATGTCTGGCCAAAGTCTAGTCACTGTAATCACAGTGCCTTCTTTGGCTGCCTTTGTGGCTCTTGGAACAAATTGTTTTCATCTACCTATTCTACTAGGAGAAGTCTTTACATGGTAGGCCAGACATGCCCATAATTCACCAATGGATTTGAGACTTTTCTGTTACTCTGAACTGGTTTTGCTTTTCTGCAAAGACAATTTTACCAGGGTGTGGCTATTGCTCATGCTGCAGCTTCTTGGAGTCACAGGAGAGTGCTGGGCACCAAAGATAGATGAGAAACCCTGAAGAGGGTTTTGATTTGCTTAAATAGAATAGCAGTAATGTCAGTGTTGGAGTACCTATGGACAAATGTGCTCCTCAAGCCACTCATTGCTCTTTAACTGCTCTCTTTTCAGTTTTGTCAAAGGTAAACAAAGAAATAGATACTACTTTTTAATTGTGTTAATCAAAAGAGAGGAAGACCACTCCTAGTTTGGTCATCCCAAACAAGAGAAACACTCTTAATTATAAGGAATCAAGATTCCTCACTGAAAATGATTTTCTTCTTCAAGAAAGACTGATTAGGTCTGTGATTCAAGTGAGTGCAAGGACTTTAGAATAAGAAACTGTCACAATATTATTGCTTCATATCTATAACACAATGAAGCTCTAGCGAATATACTTTCACAAGATAATTAGTCCATGTACTGCATTGTTATGTTAAAAATATCAAAAGTACCAACAGAAGGCCTTCAGTGCATTGGGTAAATCTTGCATGAGGATGTTATGGAGAGAAAATCACATAGAATAAGAAGAAACATTAGTGTGAAACAAAGAATCTTGGGTAATGAAATTGAAAATGCCATCAAGACCAAATACCTGATTCTTTAATATATAGTGTTCGGTGTGTTTGTCCTTTGTTGCTGAAGAAGATGATGCCACCAGAGAAATAATGACATGACTTGCACTTGACTTTGTTTTGAGTGAGGGAGGGCTGTGCAGGTCACCAGCCTCACTTCTCCTCCAGAGCCATCTGAATCCAGTGACCAGATATTCATCAGGATGACTGGAGATGACCCAGGATGAGGCAATTGGGGTTAAGTGACTTGCCCTAGGTCACACAGCTAGTGAGTATCAAGTGTCTGAGGTGAGATTTGAACTCAGGTCCTCCTCACTCCTGCATTGGTGCTTTATTCACTGCACCACTTAGCTGCCCCATTGTGTTGTGTAGCATAATAGTGGATATTGTGAGTAAGTCCAGTTTTCCTGATAACCATAATAATTTTACCCGTCTCTGATTATTTCTCTCTACGTTCCTTACTGTACTGCAGATGTTATGACCTTCATCCTTATTGCCAATATCTTTTTGCTTCTTTTCACTCTATTAAAACATCCCAAAGCAACTAAATGTTTGCTTTCTGGTTTGCAGTTATGCTTATTTACTACATCTTTTGCCTTGGACATGGCCATGACTTTAATCTTTTCCAGATTCATCTTTAGTCTTCACACTTCCATTTCTTTACATTCTTTCTCCACTTTGTCTGGAGATAATCTGCAAAACTCAACTTCCTTTTTCCAGCATAATAACCAATAGAAGTTGTCTTGGCAACAGTTTGGCACTAACATTAAGTCTCACTTCAAAATCTTCTATTAGCCCAAAGGATCCCCTGACATAAGTTATTGTACTATATCTGTGAATCTCTGTGGAACCCCACACCACTTAAGAATACTCTGAAGCAATCTTCCTGGCACTTTTGTGGAAGGTTTCTTCCACTTCAGCAAAATACCCAGCATTAAAACATGCGTTTTCCATTGCTAATACAGTTAATAAGAGCTCTGGTCACACTGGCACTATAGAAATTAAGCATCTTTGAAGACTATTGCTGAATTATATGTTTTTGTAGCTGATCATGAGTTTTCTTTTGGTTTCCTGCTTTAGGATGAAAGATTTTTTTTTAATCCCCAGAAACTTAACCCAGGTAGGGAATAGTTTTTGGAATACTTTACTTTGCTTTTGCTTGGTTGAGCACACCTCAAAAAGTACATACATGTTAAATATAGAAGATATTGGTTTCTCACAATAGCAGGATAGACTGTATTAATTTATTCCTCTGGCATTCTTCATTTTATTGTCTAAATTATCACCTTCTCAAAACCCTTACTTGTTCATTAAGTTATCAAGTGAAGTACATTTTCCCTGAGTTGGTAAATTATGATTTGAATTGATCTTGTTTATTAGAAATGTACTTGATTTCAGTTATTTATCTTTTCCAGTTTATGCTTTCCCTGTCCCCTGGAAAACTAAAAAATATACTGACAGTGAGAAAATGCAGATTTTTAAAATCCGATCTAAAGAGAAGAAATGGAGTTCAATTATTTCAGGTTCATTTTGTGCTTGTGTATTTCTCCTAAATTTTAATTTAGTTACGTGTTGTAATTCCTCGATTAATATAGACTCTCTACTTTATACAGAACCTTAGTACCTTCAAAGCTGCTTTAGGCATGCTTCATGGATATCAATGAAGTGCAATGTTTTGTTTTAAAAGAACCTGAACTTTAGCTTTAAAGATGTGAAAGTTATTCTTACCATAAAAGGTGGACTGTGTTCATAAAATTAAGCAGCAGGAACATTACCGGGAAGCCTAAATGTAAAATAGAGTTACACTTAGAAAAAACATACTGCAAATAAAGCTAAAGTAAGCATTGAAAAGTTTAGGATTTGGGAGAGTATAACTACCTCCTATCTAGGAAAAGGTCAGAGTCCAAAATCTTCCCTTTTGTTTTATTTTATATCATAAAATTTTAACCGCCAGGGGGCACTGATGACTAGTTACCAGATATTGAGTGATGAGGTCCCAGGGTTGTCATATCAGCTCTAGCAGATATGTGCTCCAGGTAATGCAAAAGGATATCCTTGGAAAACATCAAGCTTTCCCTAGATCTCTGGGAACTAGCTACCTCTTTCCCTTAGTTCCACTCCTTTGCTGGTGGCAGTGCTCATCTCATTAGTACAAGGATTATTAAATTAAATAATTTGAAAATAATTTAAATTTAATAAATGAGACTCTTGACTTACCCCCTTTCTCTTCCAATAAAACTCTTCCAATCTCCCTCTCCCTTCTGTATTTCAATGGAGTTTACTCACAAAAGCGTGTAATAACTTTATATAGATATAGAAGTAAATAATACTAAGACCTTTATTATTTTATACAAATTCATAATTGGTACTGTAACAATATCTTCATCTATTATTTTATCTAACTTATCTCTTTTGAATTAGGGATATTATCAATAATACACCTGATGGTCTATTACTAAAAAAAATTAGTATTCATTTTTTCCCAGTTACATGTGAAAACAACTTTTAACCTTTGTTTTTGAAAATTTTGAGTTTCAATTCCCTCCCTCCCCTTCCCCTGATACAGTACTTAATTTGATTTAGATTATACATGTGAAATCATGAAAATCATATTTCTATATTAATCATTGAGAAAAAACTGACCAAAAAACCCACCCCATAAAAAAAGTGAGTAATAAGATGCTTCAACCTGAAAACAGCCTCCATCACTACTTTCTATGGAGATAAATGGTGTTTTTCATTGTGAGTCCTTTGGAATTGTCTTGGATCATTTTTATGCTGAGAATAAGTCATTCACAGTTGATCATCATATGATATTGCTGTTACTGTGTACAGTATTCTCCTAGATATTATTACATTACAATTATATATCACAACTTGTTCAGTCATTCCACCATTCTTAGACATCCTTTCAATATCCAGTTCTTTGCCACCACAAAAAGAGCTGTTATAAATATTTTTGTACAAATAGATTCTTTTCTTTTTTTTTTAAAATCTTTGGAATACAAACTTAGTAGTGTTATTGCTGGATCAAAGTTATTCTTAGTTTTATAGTTCTTTGGTCATATTTCCAAATTGCTCTCCAGAATGGTTGGATCAGCTCACAACATCATCAACCTTGCATTAAGTGTCCCAATTTTCCCACATACCCTCCAACACTTATAATTTCCTTTTTCTGTAATATTAGTGAATCTGACAGGTGTAAGGTGGTACCACAGAGTTGTTTTCATTTGCAGTTCTCTAATCAGTAGTGATTTAGAGCATTTTTTCATATGGGTATAAACAGCATTGATTTCTTCAACTGAAAATTGCCTGTTTATATCCTTCGACCATTTATCAATTGGGAAATGGCTTGTATTCATAAATTTGACTCAGTTTTCTACATATTTGATAAGTGATGGCTTTAGGAGAGACACTTGCTGTAAATTCCCCTCCTCCCCAGCTTTGTGCTTTCCTTCTAATCTTGGCTTGATTGGTTATATTTGTGCAATACCTTTTAATTTAAAGTAAAATTATTCATTTTACATCTCATACTGTTTCCTATCTCTTGCTTGGTCATAAATTCTTCTATTATCCATATATCTGACAATGGTAAACTATTACATATGCCCCTAATTTGCCCATGATTATCACCACTTATGTTTGAATTATATACCCATTTTGACCTTATCTTGATATATGGTTTTAGATATTGGTTTATAGCTAGTTTCTGCCACATGTTTTCCAGTTTTTCCAGCAGTTTTTGTCAAATACTAAGTTCTTGTCCCCAGAGTTTGGATCTTTGGGTTTATCAAACACTAGGTAACTACAGTCACCAGGTAGAATGGGTATATGTACCTAATATATTCCATTGATCCACCACTTTATCTTTTTAGCCAGTATCAGATAGTTCTGATGATTACTCTTTTATAATACAGTTGAGATCTGGTACACCTAGACTACTTTCCTTCACATTTTTTTTTCATGAATTCCCTTGATATTCTTGACCTTTAGTTCTTCGAGATGAATTTTATTATTTTTTTCTAGCTCTATAAAATAATTTTTGGTAATTTGATTGGCATGGCACTGAATAAGTAAATTAATTTAGGTAAAATTATCATTTTTATTTTATTGGCTCAGCCTAACCATGAGCAATTAACATTTTTTCAATTGTTTTGATCTGACCTTAATTTGTGTGAAAAATGTTTAATAAGTGTGTTCATATAGTTCCTGGGTTTGTCTTGGCTGGTAGGCTTCCCAGTATTTTATTTTGTTTGCAATAATTTTAAATGGAATTTTTCTATCTCTTACTGCTGAACTTTGTAGTTAACATATAGAAAAGCTGACGTTTTATGTGGGTTTATCTTGTATCCTGTAACTTTGCTAAAGTTGCTAATAATTTCAAGTAGCTTTTTTAGTTGATTCTCTAGGATTCTTTACATCATCTGCAAAAAGTGATAGCTTTGCTTCTTCCTTGCCCATTTCAATTTTTTCAATATATTTTCTTCTGTCATTTGCTATAGTTAGCATTTTAGTATAATATTGAATAATAATGGTGATAAAGGGTATCTTTCCTTCACCTTTGATATTACTGGGAAAGTTTCTCTTCATTACAGATAATGCTTGCTAGTTGTTTTAGATAGATACTACTTATCAAGGAAAACTCCATTTACCCCTATGTAATCTGTTACTTTTAATAGGAATGAGTTTTCTATTTTGTCAAAAGCTTTTTTTTAGCATGTCTTCAGATAATAGTATGCTGGTTTTGTTTTTGATATGGTCAATTATGCTTATAGTTTTCCTAATATTGAATCAACACTGCATTCGTGGTTGCATTCCTGCATCCCACCTCATCATAGTATATGATTCTTGTAATATATTGTGGTAATTTCTTTGCTAATATTTATTTCAAACTTTCTATCAATATTCATTAGAGAAATTCATCAATAGTTCTCTTTTCCTGCTTTTGTTCTTCCTGATTTAAGTATTAGTACCATATTTGTGTTGTAAAAGGAATTTTGTAAGATGCCATATTTGCTTATTTTTTCCCAAGTGCCTTATATAGTGATGAAATTAATTGCTCTTTAAATGTTTGATAGAACTTGTGAATCCATCTGGCCCTGGGGTTTTTTATTTTAGGGAGTTCATTTATAGTTTGCTCTATTTCTTTTTTCTAAGATACTATTATTTAAGTATTCTATTTCCTCTTCTGTTAATCTGGGCAATTTATATTTTTTGTAAATATTCATCCATTTCACTTAGATTGTCAGGTTTATTGGCCTACAGTTGGGCAAAAGAACTCCCAATAATTGCTTTAAATTCCCTCTTCATTAGTGGTGAATTCACTCTTAATTTTTGATACTAGTAGTTTGGGTTTATTCTTTCTTTTAAAAATCAAATTAATCAATGATTTACCTATTTTTTTTAAAAAGATCAGTTCTTTTATTTATTGTTTTCTTACTTTCAATTTTATTAATTTCTCCTTTGATTTTCTTAATTTCCAATTTGATGTTTAATTAGTGATTTCAAATTTGTTCTTTTCCCAATTTTGTTTTAGTTCATGCCAATTTCATTGGTTTGCTCTTTCAGTATTTTATTTATGTAAACATTTAGAAATGTTTTCCCCTAAGTACTACTTTGGCTGCATCCCATAAATTACAGTATGTCATCTCACTGTTGCCATTATCTTTAATGAAATTGATTGTTTCTATGATTTTTTTCTTTGACTCATTCATTCTTTAGCACTAGATTATTTAGTTTATATTTAATCTCTAACCTATGTTTCAATGGTCCTTTGCTGAATGTAAGTTTTATTGCATTACAGCCTGAAAAGGATACATTTAATACTTCTGATTTTCTGCATTTGATTGAAGTTTTTATGACCCAGTGGTCAATTTTAGTGTAGGTGCTATGGGCAACTGAGAAAGTTGTATTCCTTTCTATTCCCATTCAGTTTTCTCTCGAGGTCTATCATATCTAAGTTTAATTCTATTCACTGCCTTAACTTCTTTCTTGTTTATGATTTGGTTAGAGTTATGCAGTTCTGAGAGATAAAAGTTGAGGTCCCCCACTAGAATAGTTTTACTATTTCCTCTTGTAACTCATTTAGCTTCTTAAACATTTGCACACACTGTTTGGTGCATATATGTTTAAAATTGATGTTACTTTATTATGTATGATAACGTTTAGCAAGATAGTTTTCTATTTTGTCTCTTTTAATTAGATCCATTTTTACTTTCACTTTATTTGAGATCATGATTGACACCTCTCCTTTTTTTTACTTAATTTTTTTAAACATAAATTTTATTTTTCAATTTTTAACATGCATTTCCACAAGAATTTGAATACCAAATTTTCTTCCCATCTATTCACATCCCCAGCCCAGGACAGCATGCACTCCATCCATCCCTTCCCCCAGTCCATCCTCCCTTCTATCAACTCCCATCCTTTTCTCATCTCCCTCCCCTCTATTTTCCTGTAGGGCAAAATAAATTTCTATACTCCATTGCCTGTACATCTTATTTCCCAGTCACATGTAAAAAAATTTTTAACATTCATTTTTTAAAGCTTTGAGTTCCATATTCTCTCCCTTCCTCCCTCTCCACTCATCCCCATTGAGAAAGCAAGCAATTCAGTATAGGTCATACATCTATAGCTATGCAAAACACTTCCATAACAGTCATGTTGTTAAAGACTAATCACATTTCTCTCTGTCTTGTCCTTCTCCCTGCTTATTCCATTCTCTCCCTTGGCGTGTCCCCCCACAATAGTGTTTACTTCTGATTTTCCCTTTCCCCAATTTACTATCTCTTCTATTATCTTCCCTCCCCTATTCCCTTCACCCCTGCCTCACTGCAGGGTAAAATAGATTTCCATACCCAGTTGAGTGTATTATTCTCTCTTTAAGTCCAATCTTATGACAGTAAGGTCCACTTATTCCTTTACAACTCTCCTATCTTTCCCTCCATTATAAAAGCTCTTTCTTGCCTCTTTTATGTGAGATGATTTACTACATTCTACCTCTCCCTTTCTCTTTCTCCTAGTATATTCTTCTCAGTTTTATTTTTTAAGGTATTCTTCCTTCATATTTAGTTCTCCCTGTGCCCTCTGTATACACACACACACACACACACACACACACACACACAAACACACACACTCATAAAATCATTAGTTTTCTTCTGCTCTTTTCTAATTTTTAAAGATTTTCTTCAGTGAACTTTAGGACCCCATTTCCCATATGGCCAAATTCTGCTTTTTAAGGCATTCTTGTCCTCATTGGCTTTTGAATCTCTTTTCCCAGTTGGGTTATTCTATTTTTAAAGGTGCATTTTTTGGGTCTTCTTTAGCAAACTGTTAACTAATTTTTCATGATTTCCTTGCGCCACTCCCATTTCTTTTCCCAATTTTTCCTCTACTTTGCTAACTTGATTTTCAAAATTCTTTCTGAATTCTTCTGTGGCCTGATACCATTTCATATTTTTTTTTTTGAGACTTTATATATAGGAGCCTTGACCTTGTGGTCTTCCTCTGGTCTTTTGCTTTGATCTTCCTCTGGTTGTATGCTTTGATCTTTCTCATCAGAAAGGATGGAAGAAAATATGATCTATGAGCAACCACAATCACTCTTTTCTGCCCTGAAACTGAGAGTAGAATTCCCTCTCCACAACTGCAACCACCTCCACCATGTCAGTGCTCTTCACCCCAGGACTATCACTCAGGACTGAGACCCAGATCAGCTGAAAAATTCCCCCACTTTCTGTAGTCTGAGAACTCCAGAAGAAGCCACTGCTGCACCAGTGGTTACCTCAGCCCTTGGGCTGTGGCTGGGGTGGAACCATACTCTCCTCTCACCCAGGTGAGAGAGCTTTCTCACTGACCTTTGAAGCTATCTTTGGTGTTTTTGGGTTGAGAAATCTGGAAGCTGCAGCAGCTGCCAGTGCCCTGAGGCCTGCTCCAGTCAAGTCTATGCAGTCATGGCCCACACTGGGCTGTGCTCCACTTGGAGCCCAGTGCAATAGACCCTTTCTGTTGGCCTTCCAGGTTGTCTCAGAATGGAAATTTGTTTCACTGTCATTTTGTGGCTTCTGAATTTGTTTAGAGTAATTATTTACAGATATTTTAAGGGCTTTGAGGAGAGAGCTGGAGCAGGGCCCTGCTTTTGCTCCACCATCTTGGTGTTACTCTCCTTTTTTTTCTTTTTTACTTTAGCTGAAGCATAACAGATTCTGATCTAACCCTGTATTTCATTTTGTGTGTCTTTCTGTTTCAAGTACATTTCTTGTAAACAACATATTGTTGTATTCTGCTTTCTAGTTCTGTGTCTATCCACTTCCCTTTTATGGGTGAGTTCATCCTATTCACATCCACAGTCATGATTACAAATTGTATGTTTCCCTCCATCCTATTTCCCTCCTCTCTCTCTCTCTCTCTCTCTCTCTCTCTCTCTCTCTCTCTCTCTCTCTCTCTCTCTCCCTCCTTTCCCCCTGTCCGTTCTTACAAGTGTTTTTCTTCTAACTCCTACCTATCTGGACCCACCCTCCTTTTCATCAGTACTCCACTTCCATTATTCTCCTTCCTTCCTACTTACTTACAGGTTAATATAGATTTTCATACTCAACTGAGTGCGTATGTTATTCCCTCTTTCAGCCAATTCCAATGAGAGTAAGATTTACACATTGCTTTCACCTTCCCTATCTTTCCCTCCACTGTAATAGTTCTTTTAACCTCTTTTATGTGAGATAATATACCCTATTCTATCTATTTCTTTCCCCTTCTTCCAGTGCATACCTCTTTTTCACTCCTTAATTTTTTGAATAGCATCCCATCATAGTGATCCCACACCTACATCTTCTGTCTCTGTATTCTCCTTCTAACTGTCCTTATAAAGTTTTTAAGAGTAACAAGTGTTATTTTCCTCTATAGGAATGTAAAAGAGTTTAACTTTATTGAATCCCTTGTGTTTTATCCTTCCTGTTTACCTTTTTGTGCTTCTCTTGAGTCTGATATTGAGTCAGATTTTCTGTTCAGCTCTGGTCTTTTCATTAGGAATGTTTGAAAGTCCTCTATTTCATTAAGTATTCATTAGTTCACTGAAGGATTATACTCAGTTTTGCTGAGTAGGTAATTCTTGATTGCAATTCTGGCTCCTTTGCTTTCCAGGATATCTTATTCGAAGCTCTCTCATCCTTCAGTGTAGAAGCTGCTAAATCCTCTGTAACCCTAACTGTGGTTACATGATACTTGAGTTGTTTCTTTCTGGCTGCTTGTAATATTTTCTCTTTGACCTACCAGCTCTGGAATTTGGCTATAATATTCCTGGGAATTTTCTTTTTGGAATCTTTTTCAGGAGATAATTTGTGGATTCTTTCAACTTCTAATTTACCCTCTGGTTCTAGGATATAGTGGCAGTTTTCCTTGATATATATGGTATCTAGGCTCTTTTGCTGATCATGGTTTTCAAGTAGTACAATAATTCACAATTTATCTTTTCTCAATCTATTTTCCAGGTCAGTTTTTCCCCCCAATGAGATATTTCACATTTTCTCCTATTTTTGCTATATTGACTTTGTTTTATTGCATCTGTTTGCTCAATCTTACTTTTTAAGGAGTTGCTTTCTTCAGAGAATTTTTGTATGTGTTTTCCCATTTTTTTATGTTTCCCTTGCCAAACAATTGACTCTTTTTTCATGTTTTTTTGCATTACTCTTATTTCTTTTCCCAATTTTTCTTCCACCTCTTTTACTTGTTTTCTAAAATCCTTTTTTGACTCTTTCAGGAAATTTTTTGTGCCTGATGCTAATTTACATTTTTCTTTGAGGTTTTACATGAAACTGTTTTGACATTGTAGTCCTCTCCTGAGTTCTTTGTTCTCTGTTTTGAGCTTCTCTGTTACCAGAATAACTTTCTATGCTTAGGATTTTTTTCTAGCTTATTTTTTGATTTTTAATTATATGTTAAAGTTGGACTCAGATCCTGGGATGGAGTGGACACTGTTCCAAGTTTTAGGTTTTTCATGATATTATTTTTAGAGCTACTTCTGGAGGTTGGTAAGTTTTCAGTATTTCTAAGGTGGTATGGTCTAAGAAGAGATGCAATCACTTCTCTTCTGGTCTGTGCTATTGTCTGTGAGTGACCTCAAGGACTCTATTCTGTTCTGTAACTGTGACCAGGGTACCTGTTTCCCTTTAGCTGCTTACTTTAGTGTACTAGTGCTCCTCCTCACCCTAGGACTGTGACCTAGAGTTCCATTTGTGCAATGTAACAGTATCCTGCACTCAGTCCAACAAAGTGTGCCTTATAATCTCCTTCTGATTTGTTGTCCAAATCCCTGTTGCTACTACTGATTCAGTTGCCCCCAATACCTACACTGACTTGCTGGAGTGCATGACTTCATAAAGAAGTATTTGCTAACTACAGTTTCTGGATTATGTCCTGATAAAAAAGGTGTTTTTGAGAAACACTTTAATCCATTAATTATACCTTTACTTGGAAAGTTAGCTGCTAAAAACCTATATGTAGTTCAGAGAAGTTTAGCCTATTTTAATTTTGGCCCCCTACCTACTGCCAAGTTGTGCAGGTCTGGGTTAGACCAATATCTCATACCATGCACAAGAATGAGGCTAAAATGAGTTCATGATTTAGATATAAAGGATTTATTCTCCTTTCAATTCTTTTCTTTAGATGTTTATCTCTAGAGTTAAAGCTGGAAGGAACTCATTCCAACTTTTTCCTTTCTCATATCAAGTCTTAAATATACAAGGACTCTGACTATATTCCCCTAGGATACTGAAGAACAAAGTGCAATAAGGTACATATGAATGATCTTGACATCCTTACTCACAGTAATGTTCTGTGGAAAAGAATATATCTTGATGGGTCATTGTAGTAGAATTGCCTCATATACACATATATTTATACATGTACATACACATACATGTACGTACATGTATAAATACACATACATGTACATACATGTATAAATACACGTGTACATGAGGCAATTCTACTACACATGTATGTGTGTATATATGTGTATATATGTACATATGCAAGTATATATGTGTGTATACATATATGTATATATGTAAGTATGTATTTTTTTTAGCACTAAGTGACAGAGCCACTTCCTTCTCTCTCAATAGTGGTTATCTCCAAATGATTGTCAGGAGTTGAATTCTAACCAAAGCAATCACTTAGGGAATTATAGGGCAATTTTTCAGAGCTATTTGTGGGAGATTACTAATAAAGTATTATAAAGTATTTTGTAATTGTGAACATGTCAAAGTAGAAGTGGGTTAGACCTCATGTAGTCTGGGACTAGGTCTCAAGCTATTTCAGCACCATCACCCTTTAGCCTTCCAATAAAATAACTTTTCAAACAATAAAACTTTCTGTGATAGGTTGAATTCTTTTTTTCTTAACATTGTTGTTTTTTATTAGTACAAAGGATATTTTCACCATTTTATCACAGTTGTTGTGAAATGGGAACAAAAAAATCTATGTTTAATATCTTTCAGATTTTGTAGCAGTTTCCAATAAAATAGTATATACACTATGGGAAAAAGTTGACTGATGATGTTCTCCCTTTATCCTTCCTCCAATCTTTATACAAATATTCAGAGGTACTCACTATTTTTCTGAACCAACTAACAAATTGATTTCCCTTTAAGAAACAGACACCATATTTTATAACAACCAGACACATTAACATAATAAAGAACAATATTGTGAGGGAATCTCCTGTGTATTTGCAATGTTCCACTAATTAAGCCTTAGAAGCATTTTTTTTCATTTTGTGCTTTCATTTCATTTCACAGTGTAGCTTTTCAAAAGTTGAACTCATTTCAATGAATTTCAACAGCCATTTTTGTAGCAATAGTAAACAAATGAATTTGAATTATTATGGTCCAAAATGATATTGAATATAGTTTTCTTCCTATGAAAAGGATTATTTCTTCAGTGATGCAGTTTAGAGAATCCAACTTTATTATACTGTGTAGAAGTCTCCATCCCTTCTTGTGGTATATTGGATAATTTATCATGCCTATCAGCTGGTCTGCTACAACTGTCACAGAACATCAGGGAGTCTTTGTAGCTATCCTCATTTCAAGAGGAACCTCAGGCCCTCTTTGGCTTCAGTTTGCTAGAAAAAGTACTTGGAGGGAGATATTTAGTCTCCAGACCCTTGTACCTTTTCATCTCATCCTTTCTTCCATCTCATCTACCCAATCTATCCCATGATGTTTCAAATGGTGAGATCTGCTTCAATTTACCCACTATATCCAAGGAAATTAAAACAAATAGTTTCTTGAAATACATATATTAATGAGATTATTTTGTAGCAAAGAACTTTTCTCATAAAGCCCCATACAGCAACCTGAATAGTAGTCACAGTCTTAAGTTAAATGATCCAGCCTAGCGATGTTAGTTTATATCTAAGACATACTATTATTCATTGGGGGTAAACTCATTTCCTAATTCAATTTTCCATTTAAAACTTTTCAGTTTTGCATATCTTTCTATAATGTAAGTAATGAAAACACTGAAAGTGTTATTCAGACTGGGTCTTGAGCAATTGTCAAGTTCAGCCTTATAGGTATGAATTAAAAAGTATTTATTAAGAACTTTCTGTGCATCAGGTACTGCACTAAACAGTAGGGATATAAATAAAAAAGAGACACAAGCCATAGAGTTATCAAATGACCTACCTTTATCAGAAGCCATGGTAGTATTGGTTTAATGACTTTCCGCAGATCAAAAGATGAAAAAGTGGGTTACAACTGGGATGAAGAATGAGCCAAGCAGTAGCATTGGCAGAAAGATGGAGTGGTCAAGTGGCTGATCTAACAGCAAAGATGTATTGAATTCTCACCAATCAACACTATGTCAAAGAGGGAGCTGGAGATCTAGTTGTGGGAGTTCAGCGACAGGAGTGATAACCTAGGGAAGCTTAGTGAAAAGATGTGCCTTAGAAATATCAATTTAGAACATGTATAGAGGAAAAAAAGCTAAAATTCTAAATATGACTGATTGCCTCATTTGAGTATAGTGCTGCCCTTGAAATGAATGGAAGGTATTTACTTTCTCATGAAAGTGGAATACTTTATTTCCTGTCTTCAGCCCAGTCAATATAAAGGATGGTTAAAATCCACTGCTTCCTAAGATACAATGAAAATATCCACTTATGTGTCATTTATCCTTTCCTGTCACTTAAAGTATGATGTAATCAAGAGTGTGGCATAGTTGAAAAAATCCTGAATTTACTGATGGAGACCTTGGCTCTGCTACCTGCATGATCTTAAACTCTTCACACCTTAATTAACTATTTAAAAATGGTTGAACCAGATAATATCAAAGGTTTTTGGTAATCTTAATATATAATCCAGGAACAGTTTTATTAAAAGTTGGGCAAGTCAATTAACTTCTTTAAGACTCAGTTTCTCCACCTATAAAATGAGAATAAGCATACTTACTTCTCTCTATTTTGCAAAGATACTGTATAGATGTGAAAGAATACAAAGCAATTTTGAATTCTTTATAACATATTATAATTGTATTCCTGTATTTCACATACCTTTCAAAAATATTTCAAGTTTATTCTTTAATTAATTTTGAACAATTTATAATAGTCACATGGAAAACTTTCTTGCAAGGAGAGAAAATAAAGCTGTAAAATAAACATGTCTTTTATTGTTTTTCAGTGATTCAGTCATGTCCAACTCTTTGTGACCCTATATATTCTCTTTCAAAGTCTGCCCAAGTTCATACTTGTTGTTTCCATTATACTATCTATCCATCTCATCTTTTGCTGACCCCTTTTCCTTTTACCTTCAATCCTTTCCAACACTGGGGATTTTTGCAGTGATTTCCATCTCCTTATTATGTGGGTAAAATATTTAGGCTCTGGTTTCAGTATTCAGTGAATAGCCTGAATTAATAATGACTGATTTGATTGCCTTGTTGTCCCTTGGACAACAAAAGTCTTTACCAGCACCAAAATGCAAAAACATTGATTCTATGGGACTCAGCTTTCCTTATGTTCTGACTCTTATTGACATCCGTTGCTACTGGAAAAACTATTGCTTTGACTGTACAGACCTTTATCAGGAGGTGATGACTCTCTTAGAAATGATTAAATAATAAACCACCCCAAATAAATGTACTATTTACTAAAATACTTAACAAATCTTCATTCTTAAGTTATAAGTACTATGCTCTCTGTTCTAATTTATTTTACCACAAACAAAATAAAAATGCACAATAATCCTTGATTTTTAGCATTAAACAAAATAAAATAAACATGAATTTTACACTCTAAAGATTTTATAGCCCTTGCTTTAAACATATGTAGTCTTTTTTAGTGTGAACATCAATGACTAAGAAAAACATCTTATAATATTCTATACCAAGAGTGGTAGAAAGCTTTTGTAAGATTAAAATTCAGATTATTGCTTCTATGAAGTAGCACTTGTCTGCTCCTCTTGGGCTTCTTTACACAGCAGGGGGAAGCATGTGCTTAAGGGATCCATCCTAACTTTCTCTTTAGACTTCATTCACCTCCTTTAAAAATGAAAGTACATTTTTTTCAAAGAGCTAAATTTGGAGAAAATTTGCATCTTATTATGAAATTGTTTAAATACTTGATGATTATATGATCTTGATAGTGTAATACAGATGTTTATCATGTGCAGACATATTACATTACAAAATCATTATTTACAAGAAAACTCTTTTATAAATTTCTATTAACTTTTATTTTTTCCCTTCTATGTGATACCTTTGAGTGCTTAGCATCTTGCACAGAACATAGGCTTAAAAAGCTTGGGTTTGATGGGGGTGCTGATGGTAATGACACATACTAAAAGGTGAAATACTACCAAGGACCCTTACTTGCAGTTATTCTTAGAAAGCCTCCATTTTCCCCCAAATAGTAACCTTAGTTTTCAATAGAATAGCAAGAACTGTTCAAGAAATACCCACTTTAAAAAAGAAGCAATTCTGTGGTCGACATTCATGACCCCATGGAAATTATTTCCATCAGTTGGTAATTTGTTTTCACTCTTTGTGTACAACAGGAAATTTAGTCTGCTTTCTGTCACATATTACCTATTTTTGCCTCTTCCTTTTGTGGCTCATCAGAATCCAAAATGATATAAACAAAATGACTAAACTAATATTTTCATCAAATAACAAAATAATTGCCAAATTGAATGACCATAGAAAGTAGAAAATTTTATTTTCTGTTGATCATACATATTTTTAATACATACAAACCTTAAAACACCATCAATCTCTATGTTTCTGTCAAAGCCTGTGGCTGATTGGGATGCATAGAAAGTCACTGAGCTAAGGACGAGCCTACAAAAGTAAAATGAGGCAGGTTGAGAGCAAAACAAAGAGCTCCAGACATAGAAGAATTTCAAACCCAGCATTGTGATAGATCCCTCTTTATTTTTGCCTCTTTGCAGTCTTAAATGAAGACAGAGGTTAGCAAACTCAAATTTGATATGCATGTTGAATAGCATTTATAGACATCATTTACCATTCAAAATGAACACAAGATTAGTGGAACATCTTGTAAGTGCAACTTTTAAAGCTTTTCAGGCAAAGAAATTTTCATTTGATTTTGGAATCTTTTCTAAAAGTTACCAATTGTCTTATAGGTTATAGATAGCTAGATTGCTTTCATAATTCTTTTCTGCAGGGGCTTTAAAGAGAAGACAGTGATATAGACCATTTCTATCAACTTCATAGCACCCTACCTCCCAGGGATCAGACTTGTAAATTTCATTAACTCCTATGTAGAGGCATCCAAAGAACTCTTAAGTAAAAGGGAAAAAAATGTTACCATTTAGAAAGGGAAAGTGACTTAGTTCAGAGGAAGAATTAAACAAGTTTCTAATTTCAGTCAACTTTCTAAAGATCAAAGAAAAATCCTCCTGTTCTTAGATTATTGTAACTTTCTACTTCTAGGTACTATCTACCTTTAGCTATTTCCAATTAATCGTTTGACTGTAGCTACATTTATTCAACACCTACTGAGTAGACATTTGAAAAATAAAAGGCTCTATCAAGATTCATATCTCAGAAGTTAGGTGATATTTAATGTAGGACTCAGAGTCCTATATGCCTCGGTAGATCCTGAGGAAATCAATGAAATATAGTAAAATATTTGAAGTAATATAGTAATTTGAAGTAGCCCAAACAGCTAGCACCCAGGGATGAGAGAGATTCACTGGCTTCCAGAGTTAGGGGGTTTACAGGAACAGAGCCTGTGAAGTCAAGTCAACAAGGATCAATAAGTGTACCTGTTATATACTACACCAAGCACTGGGAGAAATCCTGATAGGAAGGGAGTTGATATCAAGACCATTTGATAGCAGGCACAAGTAAATGGGCCAGTAGAAAGCTCAAAGATGCATAGCAACTGATGATAATAAGCAGAGGTCTAGGGTGGTCTGGTGTCCAATAGACATAAAGATTAGGACTAAGTACCTCTAAACCAAACCTAGAATAACTGACTCAAGCATGGAAATGATAAAACAGGAGTCCAACTATCAGAACTGAATTTTAAGATAAGAACTTAATCATAAGGAAAGAATCAAGTTACTCAAACTAATATGTAGTTGGTCTAATCAGCTGAGAGTTAGAGTAGTCATTGCACTAAGTCACAGATACAGGGATTCTTATATTTTTCTTGCATAGAAAATGGAATCTGTCCTTGAAGGCTAATGGCTAAAGTTATGAGAACCACAGGGATAGATCTTCAGTATATTCATCATCTGTAAAGTTAAATGGTTCAACTAGACCAGGGATTCTTTTTTCCCCAACAAATTATAATTTCTGTATTAAAGGGCTTGAAATTGACACACTGATTTGCAAATGACACAACTATAAAAATAAATATGAAATTGAGGGATTTAAGTCACACATGTAAAATAGTCAAATTAAATCACTGTTGGCCCTTGGCGATCTTTAATTTTTTCCTGCTCTTCTTTAAAAAATCCCATTACTTGAATTAAATCTTCCCTCTGTTTCTGAGGGTGGGGAACTTTGGAAAGCAAATGCTTATGTGATTTTTTCCAAGCTTTCCCAGTCCTGGCTTTAATGAGACTGATGAAATTCAACAATTTCTTATATCAGATTCATAGGACAAAACCTACTAAGATATTTAAAGTCTGAAAAAAGATAAATGAGCAGTCAGCGTATTTGTAGTGCTTGAAATGAAAGGAATTGTTCAGCTGGGAAAGATTTATTGGAAGGTATATGAGGGAAAAGAGCTAAAATAGGAATGTACCTTGTTAACTAGTAATCTAGATCAGGGATTCTGAATCTCAAATGAACTTAAAAATACATTTTAATAACGTTATTTCAATATAATTGATTTTCTTTATAATCCTCCATATTTTATTTTATGCATTTGGAATATTATTCTGAGAAAGGGTCCACAGCATTCACGAAATTGACAAAAGTATTGATGACACACACACAAAATTCGGGATCAGTATCATGCAGCAAATAAAAAAGTTAAGCCCTGAACCCAGGACCTTCAGCTCCCAGTCATATGATCCTAGGCTCTCTCTACTGCATGACAGTGACTCCAGAATTGTGGGTATGTGTGTGTTTTCGTCCTTCGTTGCCGAAGAAGACCATGCCATCAGAAAAATAATGACATGACTTGCACTTGCCTTTGTTTTTTGAGTGAGGGGGGGTTGTGCAGGTCACCAGCCTCACTTCTCCTCCAGAGCCATCTGAATCCAGTGACCAGAGATTCATCAGGATGACTGGAGATGACCCAGGATGAGGTAATTGGGGTTAAGTGACTTGCCCAAGGTCACACAGCTAGTGAGTGTCAAATGTCTGAGGTGAGATTTGAACTCAGGTCCTCCTGACTCCTGCGCTAGTGCTCTATCCACTGCACTACCTAGCTGCCTCAATGCCAGAATTAGTGTCCAGACAGAAGATGTGTCAGAATTGGAATAGACCTCAAAAAATAATTCCCTAACTTTACAAAAGCAAAAAGTAGAACTTAAAGAGGTGAGTTTCTAAAGGTCATAGATATCACATAGGAGAGTTAGGACTATAATTAGATAATGTATGTAAAGTGCTTAGTATCTGACACATAGCAGGAGTAACATAAATGCCATTATTGTTAAAGAAGGAAAGAGAAAAATAATATGCTCCAGTGTGTAGTCTGATCCCATCAGTTCTTTCTCTGGAGGCAGATAGCATGTTTCATCATGGTTCTTGAAATTGTCTTGGATCATTGGAATACATTAATTTCTAATGAGTTTCAATAACTGAGTACACTTGGTTACTCCAAAAGGAAAGCATATACGCTAAATTTTTTAAAAAATATTATTTCCCATGTATCTTAGCAAGAGAAAAATATTAGGAAAGTCATGGATATTGTCTCTGTGAAGTTTGGATTCTTCTTAAAAGGCAAGGATCTACACTTCTGTTAAGTGGACATTCTGGTTGCTGAAAAGAGTAGAAAAAATTTTTATGTTTAAGGAATACTGAACAAATCAGTTTAAGAAAAAAAACTCCCTTGATTAAAATGCTTGAGGGAAGACACAGATCTTTCTGAGTACCTGAGAGAGCACTGCTGCTCAAAATATATGTACTGAGTTAAAGATGGCTGTAGTGTATTATGGAACATTGATTAATTTGTAGAAGGCTGTTTTCAGTGTGTTTTCAGGCTATTCTCAAAAATATAACTGAGACACCATAGAACAAATGACTATTTGGGGACTATGCAAAGATTATATAAAGAATATTGCAGTTATACCTGACAGAAAAATGGATTTTTCTTTTGAGATTTACATTGTAAGGTAGAAATGGATCACTAAGTGTAAAGATTTGAAGCATTAAAAACTATAGGAAAGAGAATCAGAAGACTCAGGCAAAGAACCTAAGTAAGGAGGCATCAAAAGAAGCTGTGACAGAAGAAATAGAAGATGGCAAGAGAAGTTAACTTATGAGAGTTGCTGAGCAAACCTGATAGGAGCTGAGGAGAAATCTATTTGACAGGAAGGGAATAAAGTGACTGCTGGAATATGATTGGAGAAAAACAGAATCCTATGCTACTTGAAGACCACACCAATCTGGGCTTATTGCCCTCAAGAGCCATCTACATACAGATCTAAAGAGAGGTTGAAGAGGATCAATGAGGTTATGGGGTGATGTTGTGCATGAACTGGATTTAAGTGAGGCAGATTTGGGCAAAGATGTCAGCCTCACTCTCTTCCAAAGACATTGAAGTTCAGTGGCAAGACAAAGGTCAAAGATGACTAGTGATGGCCCAGGATGCAGTGGATGACCTTGATGTCTTTGATTTTGTCCAAACTCTAAGCAGGCACCACCTTCATGGTCACAGAAACAAATTGTTCTCATCTGCCCATTCCACTGGGGGAAATCTTCACCTGCATGGGGTAGAGATCCCCCTGTAACTCACTTATGGGTTTGAGATCCATCAGTTACCCTCAACCTGGTTTAGACCATTTGTTGAGATAGTTTTACAGGGGTGTGGCTGCTGTGCATGCGACAGCTTCTTGGAGTCACATGTGAGAGTTGGGTAAATCAGGTGAACACCAAAGGTGAATGAGCAGCCCTGAAAAGGGCTAAGGCAAGCCCTTACACAAGAGGCACTGAATATCCTCTCTCTGAATACCCCATACACTCTCAGCAGTGTCTGCATTATCCTTTATTCCCTTCCACAATTCAAAGAGAAATAGAAAGAGGTTTTTTTTTGACTTAATTTATATTTTTTTTTTTGGTGAAAAAAGCTTAACACTTTCTCAGATCCCTGCTATTGGTGACTGTGCACTTTAGTATCCCAAGAGTGGCTAAAATAAATTTTTGCCCAGTAGAACTGTGAGTACCAAGCAGGTTTTTCTGGGTCTATGAGATTCCCCACTCATATATCTTACTGCTAGGTTTTTGTACTTGTGTATCCACTTGGTCTCCATGAACACCACATTCAATGACTGGAAAGTGTGCCCCAAATTTATGGGTAGACTAGGATGTTTAAATTATTTTTGCTTTTGCCTTTAACTGAATAAATATTATGATTTTCTTGCTTTTGCTTATCATTTAGAAAATGCTTAATGTTTCAGAGTTAATGTTGTCATTATGGCTGATTGTGTGAATAGGAAGCATGCTGATGGGGGATGAGGAGCTAGAATGCCTAGTAAGAGTAATAGAAATGCATCCCCTTGCATCATGATTACTCATTGTACCTTGAGAATTTGAGTATTAACCCTGTGGCTTTGCTTCTGGGAACACCACTCTGGCCTGTCCAAGATGGGGTTAATGAGTGAGCTAGTCCCATCTTGTTAAGAGAGAGAACGAGTTGGGGGTCACTGTTATGCCTGGACTACATCTGTAAATTGTACTAAAGTATTTTAAGAGAATAAGAAGTTATAATATTTAGTATTTAATGAATTATTTTGATAGTTATATCAACGAATAATCATTTGAGTTTATCTCTGAATTTTGAATAAGTAACATGTTAGAGGCAGTATAGTATAGAGCATAAGACAAAGAGTCTGGAAATGAGATCTAGCTCTAATTCTGTGCAAATTATCCATATGATATTTGGTAAATTACTTTAACTCTCTGAGACTCATTTTCCTCATCTGAAAATTGAGGGAGTTGTACTATATTGTCTCATGTTCCTGCCAACTCTAAAATTCTATAAGTCTATGATTAATATATTAATTCCTTCCTCTGATGCTTCATCATGGAGGTAATTTTGTCATGGGGCAGTTCCTAATAAACCAAAAAGTATTTAAATATAGGTCCAGTGGTGGACTCTATTTCTGTCATCTAAAGACAAAAGGCCAGTGTACTTAAATTTGGATAGTATTTGAGACTTTGCTAAGTTATAGAGGAGTTATAAGTTTGTTGGTGGACAAAGCATGCTTATCATGAAATCACACAGAACTTTGAAGTAGGCAAATATAATTTTAGTTTCATGGATTTAGAGTTGGAAGAGGTCTCAAAATATATAGTACAATACCCTCATTTTACAGGTGAGAAAAATAATGCCCTTGGAGATTACATCATTTCCCTGAGATTACATAGGAAGTAAGTAGAGGAGGAAGATTAGGAACCATGTCCATGACCCAAATCTAGCATTTTAAAGATTTGGCCACACAGACTTGGATAAATAGCTGTTTGGAATATAAGGATGTTTTACCCAGGTCAGATTCATTAAAAAGCTTATTCACATTCTTCTGTTATGTTGGACTTTCACAGTATTGAATACATGTGAACATCATTTTATGAGACTGATGGGTTTTTGAAAATTTAAGTAAAATTTGGTTTCCTCCCAATCAAATAATAATTTAAATGTATTCACAAATTAAAGGATACCAAGTAATAATATTTAATAATAACATCAATATTAATAAATAATATCAATAAATTAATAAAACTAATATTAATAATATTAATAAATTACTAAAAACAATAATTTAATCAAATACTGTTCCAACAAGAATTCACCAACTTTCCTCCCTCTTTCCCCACCTATGTGTATCTTTGAAAATTAAAAATTAGGAAGTGGAGCTATGATTTTGTTAGGACAGGGAATTTCTGAATGAGATGACTCTCTCTACCAATTCAAGTAAACACCTTCTTTTGCCCAGGGTCTCAGAGTTAATATGTGTCAGAAGTACCAGAGGCAGTACTTGAACTTCAAGGCTCCATGTCAGCTCTCTATCCCCTTCACTACACTACCTCTTTGAAACATAAAACATAACAAAAACAATAATAGCAAAGTGCAATAGAAATTTAAAATGTTAAAATTAAGCCACAGTATCTGTTCAGCATATATGTACTGAAGAATCAATGATTTCGGCTATTCATCCAACCATGTTTGACCTAATTATCCACAGTGGACAAAACAGATGGATGAAGAATGCTTATTGTACAGATTATATGCTCATAATCTGTACAATACAGTACATATCATTGTTGTGCATTTATTATATTATTTTATTCTATAAAATAAGGATTCTTCATCTGTTCGTTTTGTCCACTATGGATACTTAGGGTAAACTCTTTTGAATAATTATAGATCTCATTAAGAAAGCTCTGCAAAAAAGAAAGCTGATTTTAAGAAAGCTGATGCAACAAATCACAAAGTGTCTAAAAGAGGAACACAATTATATATAACCAGTGGGGATAACCTTGATTTTGCTAGAGGGGACCAAAATTTAGTGAGGAACAAAGATTTAAAAAAATTATTTTAAGTGACTCTGAAATTTAAAATTTTCTTATTCTTACATTTTGATAGCTCTTTTATTCCTTCAGTAGCACAGAAACTAGATATCAAGAATAATTAGTTAATTATTACTTATTTATTATTAAGAATACTTAATTAAAATAGGATGCTATTAGATAATACATCTTCATTCCCTGGTCATATACCAGGTCAATTTCTTCCTGATCCAATCCTATTCTGCTCATTCCTGGAAGATAGTCTCTCTAGCAATGGCACCATTATGTTTTATAGTCTTTGCTTCAATGAGGTAGACATTTCCTCTTAATGGGTCAATGCTCTGGGGTCTCCTCAATGAGGCTAGTGTCATGATCTCTTTGTGATTACAGTTGATTTGAGGATACTTTTACTGTAGCATTTCTTGGGCACCAAACTTACTAGTTAGGGCTCTGTAGGTATATCTGGAACACTTTAACAACTAAATAGAATCCTTTATCCTCTTGGATTCTGAGCTGGACATCCTCATGATGGCCATTGATTTTGGTGAGCATGTGCAAAGAAGTTTCATGCCTTGTTTGATATTAATAATTAGAGGGCTAGCATTTTAAATTATTTCCATTGCTGCTTCCTTCAAGGAACTGAACAGAAGAATGAGCTGAATTACAGTTAAGATATTACACAATGGTTTTGGTGACCCCAGGTTTCTTTTTGGTGCAAAGATTCTTACCTTTTTAAAAAAATAATCTATGACTAAGACCATAAGCTCTGAGGTTACATAGATCAAATACAATCTTGATATTAACCCTTCACCCCAAATAATTTTCTCCTTCACTCACTTTTTTCTTCCTATATAGTTGCCTATTTAAAAAAAAATCTCAGAACATAGCGTATATATAGATTTTGGTAAAAGTTCAAAAACTCAACATAATGATGCACATTAGATATAGGAGAGTCTTCTTTCTATCCCACAAAAAAATGCAGAAAACACATAAAGGACTCAGCCTACAAATAATTTATATACCTCTCTTTCTTTCTAGTGAGTCTTGCCTTTCCCCAGTGCAGCAGACTCATAGCACCACCCTGTGGTTTGGATTCTGCTCAGAAGGGGAGTGAATATGAAATTTCTGTGGAAATTCCCTTAATTCCAGTGAGTTCCACTTCACTCTAGAGACCAGAATAGCACCTAGGTTTTTGATATGCTGAATACCTGAATTTTTGGGATAGTCCTTGGGCTTCCTATCTCAGAAGAGAAAGGCACTTAGGACTGCTAAATAAACAATTCCTTGCCTATCAGGCCTGAACTTTCAAAAATCATATTACTGGAGTATAAAAGCTTTGTCTTTTGTTCCCCTGGATCATAGATTCCACCCTTTATGACTCTCTAGCTTGGGGTCCACACTCATGAATCTCTTTTTTTCTCCAAAGGGCTGGAAAAAAAGAACTTTTCTCCTATTGCTAGAAGATAGGGACTGAGAACTCTCAAATTTGGGGTTTCCTAGTTCATGTTACCCAAGAATTTCCTTTTTCTCTTCAGATTGGATTCCATGGAATCATGACGCCCAAGAATTTCACCCTCCTGTCTCCAGAAAGATGGAGCTCAGAAATAATCATCATTCAAACCATGTGATTCTGCTTTTCATGACTGTGGTGTGTGTGAGAGCATGTGTGCTCCTATCATTGTCTTCCCAAGGTTGAGATCAATATTTAGGAACAAGATGATATCCTGTCAGGTTGCATGAATGAGAGCACGTAAGACTTCCATGTATCCCAACCCAATGGCAGTCATTAGTAGTTCCTGGGAAGGAGGGTGGAAAACCCTTAGATTCACAGTCACCCTTAAGTCAACAATAGCTCTTCTCTAAGGATCTTGAAGACAAAGAGGAACTCTGCAATTCATTCTATTTGTGCTCCAGCACAAAAGGGTGGCTCTGCTCCATATTGGTCTGAGTAAAGAAATCCATTACCAATCAATAAGACTCATCCTGTAGGAGACACCACGAGGTTTCCTTAGCCTATAGAAGAGGATAAAATCACAAAAACCAAAGTCTCACTGTGCCATACATTCCTTAAATTGCTTCCTGGTTCCCTATTAATCCTCTCTATCAGTAATAATATTCTTCTGGTATTTTTGTATAGTTGGAAGTCATGTGATAACATATTCTCTGAAGAACTGAAATTGTGGGTCACCCAAAGTACAATGAAAGAGATTTGTGGTAGGAGCAAGTAAACTATGTTGTTTTAAACAAATACGCAATGATTTTATCATCATGGAAATTTCCCCAGCAACAGACACCACAAACTATCAATGACTTAATAAATTTCAGGGGATTGCCTAAGACAGATAGAGATATAATCATTAATTAAAAATCAAATGACTAGTAAATATCCCCTGACCTTATTGTCGCTGAGTCCAATATTCTATCAGCTCTCCATTCTGTCTCTATAGGAAGTATATTATCAATGGAATATTGTACTATCTGAGAAATGTAAGATTGAAAAAGGAAGTAGGATGGTCAAGGAATGAGAGCAAAGGATAATGTAGGGACAGCTTTATTTGTATACAAAGTTAAGAGGTCTTAGGTCTTAGGTAGAAGATCCCAGTATTTTGGAATAGCTCCTATGGAGGATTTGCAAGATAAGAACAAGAATTACACAGAATGAGAAGGTATAAAAGTGCTTACAATCTTTACCAATAGAGAAAATGCTCATGTTAATGATGCAGAGCAGGTGTCCAACTCATATAAAAATGATGGGTTTCATATTGACTTGAAAAATCATAAATCAGCATTGTCTACGTTGTATTTTTATTCATTAAACATTTTCTGATTACATTTTAACCTGGTTTGGGCTGTACTCAGGAGTTTTATGAGTCAAGAGTTTGATGCATCTGATGTACAGCACCCTCTGCTGTACTGGCTATCCCCCAACTTACACTCATACATAGATTGAGGGAAACAATCAATGAACATAAGTTCAGTGTACTCTGTGTGCCTGTCCTATTAAAACAATAGCTTGTGGGCATCCACCAGTATGGTCAGCCTGTAAACATAATTAAGAAAAACATTTCCTGAGATGGTATCACTCTGTAAGAGCAATATTAACAAAGTATTTTCTTCACAAACCTGGAGTTCACTCATCCACAATGACTGAGAAGGGTACATTCATACACACTTAGTGTATCCTAGTAGAGAGGAACACATTCAGATAACACCTATGGCTAAGGCAACTCACACCTCCTCAAGACTGTACTTCATATAAGTATGCTATCCTTATTGCTTGGCCCTCATATTCTGTGATTTAATCTACTGGGTTGGAATTAAGTCAATTTGTTAAGGGCTTCCTTATCCACCTTCTACCTCCCCTACATTGAGATCTAGGATCCATCAAAGTATCAGAGTATCAAAATCCTTTCATAAATATCTATGACTTTAGCAGGAAGAATCCTTAAGGTTCAGGAATAAATAATAAAATGTTGTGGGCTTGCTATGAGAAGAAAGTATCCATAAACAAAAAGACAGTGCTATCGATATATCTAGTAGAGAAAAGGCAATAGAACTTTAAATTTGGACACTTTGTTTTATATTACAGCTTGCTTTCCATGGATTTATATTAGAATACAGAGTTAGAAGACTATGCGACTGAAGAATGAAAAATGTTCCCATTTCTTGTTTGTCAGGATAACTCATCTGACATTAAGTATTTTCAGATGCGGCAATAAACCAAATGGGTAAGAATGATAAATCAAATACTCTGGATATCCTCTGGTCTCTCTACCCTGAGCTTGCTCAGTTCAAAAAGCATGTGTTTTCCCCTGTGACATCTGAAGTGCAATATATAAACTCATCCTTTTAGCAGGCTAGGTCCTTTCCCAAGATTTTTATTTTACATTTAACAAAATAACAGCAAATTTCAGGTATTAGAGGGATTGAAACAACCTCTTCTAGTCTGCTATCCTTAGAACACCATCTTTTATTCATGGTTTCTGGGGCTGGGAGGCAGATTCTGTTGCTATAGCAACACACTGCATATCCTTGGGGATAGCTTACAGTTTTACTTTTTTTTTTAAACAACAAAGAGCCATTGATACTACGTGTTGCCAAAGGTTGCAAAAGTTGAATTCTAAAATGAAAATATTCCATCTATAGAAGTGGCACACCATATGTGCTCCACAAATTCAAAGAAATATGTAAGGATATGACCTTTGTGCTAACACTGATGGAGCTAGTATAATACTCTTTGGCTTCAATAGATTATTCACAACAGAAGTAGTTGAAGTGCACTTCTTGTTTTCTAAGACCATTGGGGATTAGAGGAGTTCATTCCCAGGTCCAAAATAGAGAAAAGCAAAGGAGAGAAGACAGAGAAATTATAACCCTCTTCTATTATTTGATAATCACCTCCCCAAAAATGGACTACCATATCTAAATGCAATTTTACACTTTGACAGCAAATATGTCCTCAAGAAGTTGCTGTTAGCTGAATCCTGTTGCCCAGAATAACATTAAACATACAAGATTGTCAAGAGTGCTGAAATCTGTGTTATCATCAATGTTTTAACTGAGGTTTTGTTTCCATATAGACAAATTCCTCAGCTAGATTTTTTAAAAGAGAAAAAAGATTTTTAAAGTATTTCATGCAAGTTATCAAATATCCCAGAAAATCCAAGGCAGAGAAAAAAAGTCATAGAAAGTCAAAAGATCAGGCACTAAACTTTCCTCAGAAGTAGGAAAGCAGTAAAGCTCAGCACTAAGTATAGTGTCCCTCTATCAAAGGATTTAGAGCAGCAGAGATGAAGCTGGCTGGCCAGGATGGAAATCTTCAGTTTGTTTTGATCCACTGTCTGGAGAAGGACTGTATTTTAAAGAGACAGCATTACCTTCTCCTCAACTGGAGGAGAAATCTTGCAATATGTGGGTAGGCATAAGTGTGAATTCTGAGAGAGACAGGAGCATGGATCAAGGTGTGCAGGGCTTAAGACATTTGATCAGCCACAAAGGCATGGTGGGAAACTTTCCTCTATTAAGAGATAAGCCTGAGACTCATGCAAGAAGCATGTTTGGGAAGACCAGTCATTGATGAACTTTATATTTGGAAAAACTGATACCACTTGGTGATTTTTACTTGTTCTTCTTTCCTATTTGCTCTGTTTGGAAGAATGTACATTTAATTCAAAGTCTATCTGTTATTTAAAGTTTGTCTACATTTCTTTTTAATTAATATTGAAAGGAGGCATAAAATAAGAGTGTGGGTGATCATAGAAATTTCTGATTTGTATGTGTTTCATTATTGGGAATGGAATGCAAAAGAAGAATTCAGTCATTGGAAGGCTACGTACAAAGGGGAGTCACAGAAAACAAACTGCTGGGAATTGATATATTTTTGACTGGAGGCTCTGGAGCTAAACAGAGAATTTTAGTGATTTCTTCCGCATAGCTTCCCAAATTAGAGAAGTTAATGAGTCTAGTCATCTCCTAGATAGCAGAGTCTGAAAATAGTTTCTTTCTTGTATAGGGAATGAGTGAGATGTAACACATGAAATATGGACTTCTGCATTGTTCTAATCTGTGAATGTACCAGACAACTCCCCTGCTATTTTTTTTTTTGGGGGGTAGAACAGAGGGCAACAAGTAGTGAAAAACTCATACCTGGAGGAAAGAATGGAGTGATTAAAAAAGACTGGTGATACCCACATTTCAAAGGCCAGAGGGAAAGGGAATAAGAATCTTAATTTTGCAGCAATCTAGCATTTTTTTTTTTTTACTATTTTATTGTTTATGAAAACACACATACAGGACTGCAAAAGTAATAGATTAAAAATTTGGGAACTCAGGGATTAATCCCATTCTCATCTCTGTTTCTGACCTAGATCAACAAACCTCTACAAATTAGGTCTCTATTTTCATGATACAATGCACGATTGCTAGGCACTACTGATACTATTGATTTTACTCTAGAAAAAGTTGAGCTCTAATATTGTTAGATTGTCATTGTTTTCAGTTTCTTTAGCTGCAAAATGTTATTTAATAGAGGTAGTAGCACTAGTAATAATAGGTTGCAGCTGCTGATACTAATTTTAACTTTAGGCTGTTATTGACATCACATTAAAAATACCTGAAACAAAGAAGTGTATGATCTGTATACTCTGCCAGGAAGCTTAGACCATAAGGATTTAGTCAAAAAGTCAAAAGGAAAAGGTTTTAGTTGATATAGTTGTTAACTTTGTACATGATGGCTTGATAGAGTTTAGTTCATAATATCTCTTTATTATGTCTTTTTTCCACTTTCTCTGAGCATAATTATTTATTTAATAACTATCTCCCTCAGCTCCTATAGTTTTATGATCTATGCCAGTCATTTGATGCATATTTTACTTTATATCACGAATTACATTTTTGTGGCCACATTTCTTGTTTCCCTTCTAACTAGACTGGTAAATTGCTTGAGTATTGAGGGTAGGGACAATTTCTCTTACTTCCTTGAACTTCCCCATAGCACCTCGTATATTGCAGAATGCCTATCAGACACACATCGAATTTGTTTCTTGGTTGATGGAATAGATGATGATCTCATGCTACAATAAATGTCACACATCCTGATCCTATCATTAGAAAAAAAACTTATGAAAGAGATTCTCAGGGTGAAGCAGTCACAAAAATAGAATCCTACCAAATGTCCTTCTCCCCGTGCACGAATTTTGCCCATTTTCATTCTTTTAGGGGCTTTCTGCCAAGGGTTAAAAGACCACATTTCTACTCCTAGTTAAAGCACTTAATATGTCTGATCTTCAAGGGAAGAAATTTTCCTTCTTTTTAAGTGAGATCTTCATTGCTTTATATTTTCTTCCAGCATAATTTTTTCAGGAATCTTAGAGATCAACTAGTTTAAACCCTTTATTTTTTAAGGAAAAGGGTAAGTTTTTTTTAAGGACAACCCAAATTGTATTTCTTTCCTCACTTCTAGATGTGTTTATGATTTCAGAATATGATGACCTTCTTTTTAAAATGACAAAAGAAAACATATGACCATCCTTAGTGTCTACTTCCCTGTTAAGTCTTTATCTCTGATTCTGCTTGATATCCCCCATTCTGAAATCCCCTATAATCAAAGTGAAAGGAGAATTTTCTCAGTCTGAGATAGTGCTCCTATAAATAAATATGAATATGAAAAGGCAGTAATCTTTATTCCTATTTCTTCACTGTCCTAGTCCATGGGGAGCAGAGAGGAATGGCCAGCTCTCCTTGAATGGTTTAAAGACATTATTACATAGAATGATGACTATTGCTATGTTTTGGTGATACAACCATCACTTCAAATATATAAATTATGTATGTATGTATTATGTATGTATCAAAATTCAGTGTTAACATAACTTAAAAATAACCCAAGTTTGAGGCCAGTTAACTGTCTAGCTGTCCTTTTTTTAAAATAGTACATACAATTTAAATCAAGTTGAATAAGCTGCTACCCCAACCTCCTAAGGGCTATAGGATATAAATTATGTAGCTGTTATGTGTAATGGACACAGTATGTTACTCTGCAGGCTACGAAAAATATATATTTCTGGAGCAAATCTAGTTGTACAGTAGAGGGTGATTTTTAAGGTGATTTAAGGAATTAAGAAGGATGGCACTTTAATTCTCCTGAGAAAAGTTGTTCAGTTACCTGCTGGGAAAAGTACCCTGAAAGAGGCCAAAGAGAGAAACAGAAATATAGTGACATATTTGCAGAGTGTAACATGTTTAAGTAGTGAATTTTTCAATAAGTCTTAGATGCAATCACTGTCTCCAGTGCTAAACTATATGAAACTGGACTCCTGGAGAGGCTAGGTATATATTTTGAAATCCTAACATCACTGTAACTATTCAATCAATCAATCAATCAAAAATCACTGTGACCATTGGCTAGTAATTTAAAATTACTTAATGACAATAATTTAAATACTAACGGTGCTATTGTAAAGTTCTCTTTCCCTTGTCCTACATTTCACCTTACTCAGTACAACTTGATCATCAAGATACTAACTTTAGCAGCACAGGCAATCTCTAATTTAATGATTAATGTTAGATTTTGAAGAGGACATTATGACTAAGGTTTTGCTGGTTTGATGTTAGTTGTCTGGCTTTAATCACAGAGATCCTCTTCAAGTAAAATATCTGACTTTTCCCCTAAGCATCTGAGTTTACTCTTTTTCCTTCTTGTTTGGTAGTATTCTCTCTCTTCTCCTCAAATGATTACCTATATATACGTATATATATACATATATATATATACATGTACATACATACATATACACATGTATACATACGTCTCTGAGCACTGTATCCCCACAGTGGAATATAAGGTTCTTGAGGGCAAGGATTGTTTTGTTTGTTTCTATTATGCTTATATTCCCAGTACCTAATATTGTCCTGGTACATATCAGGCTCTTCATTAATGCTCATCAGTTTGGAACCATGGATATTTGGATATTTTTCACTCTGGTTACTTGATGTGATCCACATTTAGGGTAGTTAATCTATAGCAGGGAAAATCCTCATGCCAGAAAAAAAAAGAAAATTCCCAACCAAACTTATATCTTTTTAAATATTTGTTTATGTTTTTGTCTCAAGGTCATTCATTAGGGTGTGATTACTCTCTCCTCTACACTTCCCTCCCCCCATGCACATATGCACAGTGGTTTCACTCAGGATTTAGAGAGGTCATTGATGCCATCATGTCAGTCTTGATCAAGCCATGGCATTATGCTGGCCTAGACACTATGGGGTACTCAGAAGCTATACAAGATACAATCCCTGCCTTCACAATGGTTCCAAGTTGGTTGATGAGACAAAACCAAAATGTGTATGTAACATCCACTGTGAGTTCACTCCCCCAGAATGTACTGGTATTGGCAGATTGGGTCTCCACAAGGGAGCTGGTACTACTTTCAGTATTTGGGTGACTAACCTCCTAATTTGTAGCTCATGAGCTTCCACCAATATGCATCCCCTTAACCATATGCTCGTAGACTCAAGATGGTTCTTTAGCAAAGATATCTATTCAAATTTTATAGCAAGAATGTAGTTACAAAATATTTCTGGCCCCCCCTTTCCAACCCAGAGCATATTCTCCCATAAATATGTACAGAATCTTTGAGAGGTAGGGGAAGAGTGTACATAAGCTTCAAATACAGTGGTAGTAACATATGTAGAGAAAAAACATGACCGAAGCAACTCACAACCATAGAGTTATGGAGACTCCATATCCTTTTTTTGTCTCTTTAGAGTCTGTATGAAGTTTGTTCAGGGTGTGGCATCAGTAATGGATGAGTCACCCCACTACAGAGCTGAACTGACCTATCAAAGGACATGATAATTACTTTGTAAATTGAAGTGGCTCAAATGGGTTTGCTTCTCCCAGTCTGTAGCATCTCAGTTGGATCACTGTTGGACTGGGTCAAGTATGTCACTCAGCTTCTGAGAGATACCATCATTAGTCTTAGTTGCTTCTGGATTGGACCAGTCAGGGTGCTTCGCTTCTGGACTAGAATAAGGATCATACTCTACATTAGGCTGCTGCTGCCATGTGGAACCAGGTAGGTCACTGTCACTGGGAAGTTCCTGATGGAATGGGATGAGCAGGTAACTCTGACACTGAGTTCTTCATAGGTTGCAGCTTCTCTGCCACATGGAACACTTTGCTGGACTCTGTGGATTTGCTCTTTGATGGGTAAATGCAGTCTTTCACTAACTTTTCTGATCTCTGTTATTGCCTTCCCTCTGAAATTACTTCCCATTTATACTGTGTGTATCTTGTATGTATATAGTTTGCATTTTTCCTCCACCACTAGAATATGAGTTTTTAGAGGGTAATGATGGTTTGTTTTTACTTTCTTTTTATTCCCAGCACTTAACACAATGTCTGATATGTATGGAGAGCATAATAAAAGTTTACTGATTTATTGATAGATCAGATGGATGGTAAATTGGAGTGTTACAGTGATTTTTTTTTTCAACTGGAATACTTCTATTCTTTCATAGCAAGCACCACTAAGTTAGCTCAAGACTGGCAAAAGCCTCAGAACTTTGGCTAATAAATTTGTCATCTCCAGGCAGGAGGTAGCATCTCCTTTTCAATAGTCCTTCTTGGCTTAGAGATGAATAAATTAGGCTCTGGTAGGTTCATGTGTATACTTATATAAACACAGAAATTTAAGTAACATTTTTTCATAGTCTACCTAGATGTTCCAACCTCATTTTTTTTCTGCCCAGAAATTAAATAGAAATAACATCTATCTAAAGAAATAAACCAGACAGAATTGTAACCAACAGTGCTATAGTCAACAAAAAGCCAGCTATTTGGTTTTTTTTGATATTTAATAAGGCAGTTGCTTTAGTAAGTATATCCTAGGGAAGGACATGCATAGCATAAAACAGTGACATGCCAATATATGGAAAGGATTTGTCAAATCCAGCCTATAAATATCTTCCTGAAGAGGAATTAATGGGTGAGAAAGCTTTGATTTTAAAGTTTCTCAATCAAAGAGAAAATGCATCTTCCTCTATTCTAATCGTTACATTAAATATCTCTGATAAGGTGTTATATACCAGATATATAATAACCAATGGAAAGACCAAATGCCATTCCCCAGTATACAAGTGGTCAAAACATATGAACAAACAGTTCTCAAAAGAATTGCAAGCTATTTTCAATATGTGAAAGAATGTTTCACATCACTAAAGGTGAGAGAAACATAAGCCAAAACAATCTTGAGGTTTCACTTCACACCCTCCCACCCCCCTAGTTGGAAAAGATAATAAAAGATGGGACTACTCAATGTTGGAGGCTTGTGGAAAGATTGATATACTGATATATTTTTAGAAAAATTGTAAATTAGTACTGCCATTCTAGAAGGCAATTTGGAATTATACAAATAAAGTGACTGAAATGTTCATTTTTTGGTTACTTTTATTTTTTTTATGTCTGTTGTTTTTATATCATATTCATTTCCAAATACATCCTTTCCACCCTGCCAGTAGGTTTTTTTCTTGTAACAAATATTAAAAAAAATTAAAAACGTAAAACAAAACCCACTACGGCTCACCCAAACTTCTGACATTGGACCCAATATTCCTTTCCTATAGGCCCTTATCACTCTTCAGTGAAGGGAAGGAGTTAAGTTTTGTCAATAGAACTTAGTGTATGTATTGTTATCCCCATTTTGAAGTGGAAAAACTGAGGTGGAGAGGTTAGGTGTTGGCCTGTAGTTACACAGAAGATTAAGTATTTGTGTTGAGATGTAACCCTAGGCCCTCCTAACTTCAAACCAATATTCTTTCAATTTATCCCATACTTTCTTTCTAGGAGGCTGATACGATCAGAAATTCAATGAAAGGGAATTAACACAGTTTTAGGAATTCTTTACTAATCATGAAGTCTGACCTAATGAAGTTAAAAAAGATTAATGAACAAAGGATGTTTGTTTTCAACATCTTTTCCAGGTAGGTACTTGAAGGTATATGACTCCAGAAGTTTTAGAGGGCGCTATAAACTTTCAAAGGGATGGGTTTTTGAGAACAGATATGTATGCCATGTCCTATGGGAACTTGCCTCCTGCTGTAGTGCTGTGGATGGTAAGCAAAAGTTTTGTCTGTCTTTTTAAAGAAGGTAATATAAAGTACGTGGCTCAACTAACTGAACTCAGATATAATATTCACTTTATTGCTACTTGCCAGTTTTTATGTTGTTTCCTCTCAGAATCCAAGCTTCTTGAGGTTAAGGTATGTTCAATTTCTGTCTTTACATCCCTAGTGCCTAGCACAGTGTCTAGCACATAATAGATAATTAATAGATGCTTTTAAATGCTTGTTAAATTTATTCTTGAATCCCTAATATAGGTATTTAAAATCTAAAGTCATGACTTACTACATGGCCTAGGAAGGAGCTTGTCAGATACATGTACTAGTGGTATGTTAGCTGCTGCTTTTGGGTCCTGGAATCAATAACAAGTATTTATCAAACATCAGACAGACACCGTGTTAGGAGCTGAGGATACCAGGTCCAAAGAATAAAATGATTCCTACTTTTGGTGGGCTTAAATTATAAGGGAGAGACAACATACATAACACATACATACATATGTGTGTGCATACATATATACATATGCTATATATGTATATATATATATATAGGTGTGAGTGTGTGTACACATGTTTTTATATACATATATGTGTGTGTATACATCATAAATATAAAGTTTTTTTTCTTTTTTGCCTTTTTGGAGCCTGGGTCTTCTCATCTTGCCCAACTGGAAGTGACCACTCAGAGGGCTTAATTCTATTGCTGATTGCCACAGAAGTTGTGAAATTTGCTACCATTTGCTACCTGGGCTGGTTCACCCTTCCTTAAGCATCCTGAATATTATATATATTTTGCAAGGAAATTTTTTTCTATGTTTTCCTACTGAAATTTGTAATAATATACAGAAAGTCTGATGATTTATAGAAGTTTGTTTTATGTTCACCTCTCTTTCTGAAATTAGCTCTTTTTTCTTTTTTTTTTAAATAATTAAATTTATTTATTTAACTTTTAACATTCATTTTCACAAAATTATGGGTTACAAATTTTCTCCCCTTTTATCCCCTCCCCCCCCAAACACCAAGCATTCTAATTGCCCCTGTGACCAATCTGCTCTCTCTTCTATCATCCCTCTCTGCCCTTGTCTCTGTCTTCTCTTTTGTCCTGTAGGGCCAGATAGCTTTCTATACCCCTTTACCTGTATTTCTTATTTCCTAGTGGTAAGAACATTACAATTGATCCTAACACTTTGAGTTCCAACTTCTTTACCTCTCTCCCTCTCCACCCCTTCCCTTTGGAAGGCAAGCAATTCAATATAGGCCAAATCTGTGTAGTTTTGCAAATGACTTCCATAATAGTTGTGTTGTATAGGACTAACTATATTTCCCTCCATCCTATCCTGTCCCCCATTACTTCTATTCTCTTTTGATCCTATCCCTCCCCATGAGTGTCAACCTCGAATTGCATTCTCCTCCCCATGCCCTCCCTTCTATCATCCCCCCCACCCTGCTTGTCCCCTTATCCCCCACTTTCCTGTATTGTGAGATAGGTTTTCCTACCAAAATGAGTGTGCATTTTATTCTTTCCTTTAGTGGAATGTGATGAGAGTAGACTTCATCTTTTTCTCTCACCTCCCCTCTTTATGCCTCCACTAATGAGTCTTTTGCTTGCCTCTTTTATGAGAGATAATTTGCCCCATTCCATTTCTCCCTTTCTCCTCCCAATATATTTCTCTCTCACTGCTTGATTTCATTTTTTTTTTAAGATATGATCCCATCCTCTTCACTTCACTCTGTGCACTCTGTCTCTATGTATGTGTGCGTGTGTGCATGTGTGTGTGTGTAATCCCACCCAGTACCCAGATACCGAAATGTTTCAAGAGTTACAAATGTTGTCTTTCCATGTAGGAATGTAAACAGTTCAACTTTAGTAAGTCCCTTATGACTTCTCTTTGCTGTTCACCTTTTCATGGTTCTCTTCATTCTTGCGTTTGAAAGTCAAATTTTCTTTTCACCTCTGGTCTTTTCATCAAGAATGCTTGAAAATTCTCTATTTCATTGAAAGACCATTTTTCCCCCTGAAGTATTATACTCAGTTTTGCTGGGTAGGTGATTCTTGGTTTTAGTCCTAGTTCCTTTGACTTCTGGAATATCCTATTGCATACCCTTCGATCCCTTAATGTAGAGGCTGCTAGATCTTGTGTTATCCTGATTGTATTTCCACAATACTTGAATTGTTTCTTTCTAGCTGCTTGCAATATTTTCTCCTTGACCTGGGAATTCTGGAATTTGGCCACAATGCTCCTAGGAGTTTCTCTTTTTGGATCTCTTTCAGGCGGTGTTCTGTGGATTCCTTGAATATTTATTTTGCCCTCTGGTTCTAAAATCTCTGGGCAGTTTTCCTTGATAATTTCATGAAAGAAGATGTCTAGGCTCTTCTTTTGATCATGGCTTTCAGGTAGTCCCAAAATTTTTAAATTGTCTCCCCTGAATCTATTTTCCAGGTCAGTTGTTATTCCAATGAGATATTTCACATTACCTTCCATTTTTCCATTCTTTTGGTTTTGTATTATGGTATCATGCTTTCTCACAAAGTCCTTAGCCTCCATCTGTGCCATTCTAGTTTTGAAAGAACTATTTTCTTCAGTGAGCTTTTGAATCTCCTTTTCCATTTGGCTAATTCTGCTTTTGAAAGGATTCTTCTCCTCATTGGCTTTTTGAGCCTCTTTTGCCAATTGAGTTAGGCTAGTTTTCAAGGCATTAATTTCTTCAACATTTTTTTGGGTCTCCTTTAGCAGGGAGCTGATCTGCTTTTCATGCTTTTCTTTCATCTCTCTCATTTCTCTTCCCAGTTTTTCCTCCACCTCTCTAACTTGATTTTCAAAATTCTTTTTGAGCTCTTCCATGACCTGAGCCCATTGGGTGGGCTGGGACACAGAAGCCTTGATTTCTGTGTCTTTGCCTGATGGTAAGCATTGTTCTTCCTCATCAGAAAGGAAGGGAGGAAATGCCTGTTCCCCAAGAAAGTAACCTTCTATGATCTTATTTCTTTTCCCTTTTCTGGGCATTTTCCTAGCCAGTGACTTGACCTCTGAATATTCTCCTCACACCCACCTTGCCTCCTGATCCTCCCAGCCAGCGTTTGGGGTCTGAGATTCAAATGCTACTTCCAGCCTTAGGGCTTTTGGGGGGGGGCAGGGCTGCTATTCAGTATGAGATTGTGTTCAGGTGCTGAGGTTGGGGCAGGGCCGCCTCTCAGGCTCAGTTCCCTCAGGGGGTTTATGCACAGACCTTCCACAATGGATTCAGGCTCCTGCCCCCTTGGGGAGCCCCGGTCTGCAGCTGCCTCTCAGGTTCTACCTCCTGGGGGGGCCTGAATTATGGGGGCACCCCACTCCCCTCTTGACCCGCCAAAGAGACTCTCTCACCGACCCCCGTCACCTGTGGGTGGAGGTACTTGTGTGGCCGCTGGAGATCCCGTCCCTGAAGCCTGCTCGGATCTGTTTCTCTCGGTGCCGTGGCCGCGGCCGCAGCAGGTCTGGGCTGGGCTCCGCGTCTGCAGCGCAACAGACCTTTTGCGAGAGGTTTGCAGGTCCCTCTGTGGGAGGAGGGACCCGCGTGGCCGCTGGAGATCCCGTCCCTGAAACCCGCTCAGATCTTTTCCTCTCAGTGCCATGGCGGCGGCAGGGCTGCACTCAGCTCCCAGTCCCGGCGCCCAGTCCGCAGTGCAAAGGACCCCCCTCGAGAGGTTTGCAGGTCTCTCCAGAACAGAAATCTCCCTCACTCCAATGTTCCTTGGCCTCTGGGTGCAGAATTCGCCGTGAGTTACTTCCCTGTAGCCGTTCTATGGTTTGTGGGTTCAGAGCTATGTTTATGTGCGTCTTTCTACTCCGCCATCTTGGCTCTGCCCGCAATTAGCTCTTTTTTCAACTAATTTTTAATTAAATTTTTTTGATTCTCAAAGTATTCTACCATATACCAGCTAAAGTAGATGTTTTTGTTTCCTGATTTTACGTAAAGACCTCTAATAATTCTTTATTTTTGCAAATAATTCTTATAAAATTAGAATTGTTCAATTTTTAAAATAAAATCCTCTTATAAACATATCTGGGTCTTTTTTTTGTTAGAGTTTCTTTATGGATTATTCAGCTTTTTTGTCTTAGATTGAGTTATTTAAATTCTCTTTTAGAAATAGACAATTAAATTGTTAATCTTGGTATTTTATATTTTTTAAAATATCCTTCCATTTCTTTAATTAGGGAGTGTTATTCTCTGCCAGGTATTGTTCTAAATACTTTAGCAATATTATTTCATTTGATCCTCACAACATCTCTGGGATTCTTCATCTTGAGTGAATCATCCCTCTGTCCTTTCAAATTGTGGCGTATTACTACATTATTATACTATGTTACTAATGTTGTAATATTGCCATTATTGTATCAGTTGTTCTCTTGATTCTTCTCCCTTTACTTTTCATCTCTTAAGTTCATATGTCTTCCCCAAATTTCTCAGAAACCATTCATTTCATCATTTCTTAAACCACAATAACATACCATCATATTCATATTTCATAATTTGTTCAACCGTTTCTCACCTGGTGGGCACCCTCTCAGTTTCTATTTCTTTGTCACCACAGAAAGGAGCTACTATATATATTTCTGCACACATGGCTCCTTTTACTCTTTATTTGATCTCTTTGGGGTATAAGCCTGATCACTATTGGTCATTTGATCTATAAAATATATTCATACTGCTTATCTCATAGGATTGTTGTGAGGAAATTCCTTTACATACTATCAAGTGATACCACTGAGTCAAAAGGTATGCATGGTTTATTGACTTTGGAGCTCACTTATAAAATGATTTCCAAGGGTGGCTGGCCCAATTCACAGTTCTACTGACAGTGCATTAAAGTATCTATTTTTCCCATGGCCTCTTCAACAACTGTCATTTCCTTTTTTGTTATCTTTGCCAATTTGATACCAAAGTGGATTCTCAGAACTGCTTAAATTTCCTGATTATTGACTTGGAGTTTTTTTCAGTTAGTGACTGATAACTTAGATTTCTTTCTTTGAAAAATGCCTATAAATAATCTTTGACTATTTAGCTATTGAAACAGTTGGTATTGAAGTGGATAAAGCACTGGGCTTGGAGTCAGGAAAACCTATGTTCGAATATAACCTTAGGACTTATTAGCTGTATAAACTTGTGGATGTCACTTAACCTCTATTTGCTTTAGTTTCCTCAGCTGTAAAATAGGGACAGTAATTGCAGCTACCCTGTAGGATTGTTGTGAAGATAAAATAAGAAAATTTTTGTAAAAAAAAGCACTTAACTTTGTGTCTGGCACATAGTAGGTGTTAGAGAAATGCTTATTTCTTTCCCTAGAAGGAAATGGCTCATTATAAATTTGAAATAATTCCTTATACATCTTGAAAGTTACTCTTCTCAGAGTAACTTGTTGAAAATGTTCCCCTTCTAATTTTAACTGAATTTCCTTTTTTTTTTTTTTTTTTTTTGCAAAATCTTTTTAATTGTATGCAATCAAAATTGTCCATTTCATTTGCTTTGATTCCTTGTTTGGACTTGAGCTCTTCCCTTCTCCAGAGATCCCAAAGTTACTTTCTTCCTCTTTCCTCTAATTTGATTTTATCATCTTGTTATATAATGAGAAGTATGGCACTTGTCCATACCTAATTGCTGTCAGACTGATTTCCAGTTTTCCCAGGAGAATTTTTTAAATGGTGAGTCCTTTGCTAGTTTCTGGGGTTTTTGGGTTTGTCAAATACCATACTATTATGTCTGTTTTTGCATGTTGTGCATCTACTCTGTTGCACTGACTTGTCTATTTTTAAAAACGATATCAAATTGTTTCAATGATTATTGTTTTTTTAGCATAGTTTGGCAATTGGTATTGCAAGACTCCTTTCCTTCACCTTTTCATTATTATTTCTCTAGACATTTTTGGCTGTTTGTTCTTCCATGTGAATTTTGTTATTATTTTCTTTAAAAAAATTTTTTTATCTCCATAAAGTAATTCTTTGATGGTTTCATTGCTATGGCAATATTACATATGGCAAATTAATTTAGGCAGTCTTGCCATTTTTAGAATATAATTGCAGTTCCATAACATGTTAAATATTATATCACATATAAATTTTAGTATTTTATATATAACATAATATGTAAGTACTTACAATATAGGTAGGCTTAGACTACCCTTTCAATGTGTTAGTTTTGCTTAACTTTCTTCCCCCGCTCTCTTTTAGATTATTTATTGTAACAAGTATGGGGTGTAGTATGTAGAAAGCCAGTCTTAGAACTAGTGAGACCTGGGGTCAAGTTTTTTCTCTTACATATATTGGTTGTATAACTCTGGACTAGACATCTAATGCCTCTGCCCCAGGCAATTCTTTTAAGACTGTTTTGATGGAGGAAGTTTCCACATCCAAAGGTTCTTTATATTAGTGAAAGTCCCATCCCTTTCCTTATTATCAGGGCTCTCTGGGAGAAAGAAGTGGGGAGAATATATATGTAAATGTAGGTAATGCAATAATTAGAAAAATCAATTAAAATTTAAAGTCTTGTGTAGCCATCAGACTCCATTTCTTATACCATAGTAATATTCTATTATATTCACATACCATAATTTATTCAGTCATTTTGTTTAATTTTTGGGATCCCCTCTTCACATTCATATATCTCAGAGAATGTATAAGTGAGAAACACCACCAAAGCACTAACCAAAATTAATCATGTTTCTGATGAGTTATATTCAAACTTCTACTATTTGTTAATTACTTGGATTTTTCCCTTTCTAAAATATTTGATTTTTGATTTATTTTATTTCCTTTTCGTAGGGGGAAATTAAATGAAATCTCTTATCATCTTAAAATTGTGATTTTAAATTTGCAAGCTCAGGGTTCCAAAAACAGCATTTACTTTACACAGGGTATTTGGGATTAATCTACCAAGTCGATTTGGTCTTAGAGAACAGAGCTTATAGCTATCACTTCCTTTCACTTTTCAATAAGCTAGCTTTTTGTAATTCAAACTTGCCACCTTTTCATCACCTTATAATTGTGTGAGTATTTTTACAAATACTGCAAAATATGAAATTTTTGTAAAGACAAGAGGAAAGAAAAATAGCAAGCTAATTTTAAAATAACTTCGTCTTCTCTCTTCCCCTTCCCCTTGAAATTCTGGTAAATGCCTCATTCTCAGGGTGTATGGGCATTTTAAAGATTTCTGTCAAATCAGTCAGAGTAGCTCTCCCACAGTGATAGGTGTTCCCTTTTCAGTTCAGTAATCACATATCTTTGACTGGTTCATGTCTGCTTTTGTCCACTTTTGACCTACATGTTCCTGTGAGGGACATCTTTGTCTCACTTTTCTTTGGTCATTGAGTTCATGTACCTCAATAGGCTAAGACTTTGCAGTCCATTAACAAGAATTCTCAGCTCAGCCCTAGGCCACCCAGAAGCCCCAGTTGCATGTTCTCTGTGAATAGCTTCACTGGTGGCCCATTTAAATGTGCTAATGTTAGAAAAAAAAGGGGGGGGAGAGGAGGGGCTGAACAGGGGAGCCAATGTACACCATTGCTCAAGCAAAGTGATTGCAGCATCTAACAAAGCCTCCCCTGTGGTGATGTTAAGCAGAGTTATCAATAGTGCAGAGGCTGAGCAAGGACTAATGCTCCAATCATGTCATCAACAGGTGGCACAGAGGCAGTCACTTTAAAACAGAAATCATCATGCATAATTTACTAGTAATTCAATCCTCATTTCAGATTTTAACCTCCAGATAAATGTGCAGGTGTGCCTCCTTTTTCTCACCCTATTGAATTGGTTTTGGGGGTAGAAGAGGAAAAGGGTATTGTTTGCTTCCAATTTTGCTGAAGTTTATACTCCCTGCAGAGGAAGCTTCTTAAAGCCCCTTCTCTCTCATGGTTGTCCAGAAACAGAGGAAGCATTTTCTCAGGACTTGGTAAAGGAGCAAAAACGAGGAATTTCAGTTTAGCGAAGAAACAGAATGGAAATACTGCAGCCACATGTAACTCTATGTTATTAATATTCAGACTAAAATATTTGATTCACAATTAAATTATTACATAACCACTGAACAATATTTTTCTCTCCTAATAAGAGCAAATTGGAAGTCATAGGAAAAAGAAATACGGTCAGCACCCAATTGTGATCTGCTCAGTACATATTTCAGCATAAAAAATACAAAAGGAAACAAAAATTCAACTTTTAAATTAATAACTTAAAGAACATGAAATAGAATGCAAAACCTATTGATAGATCTTTGAATTCTTCATAAGCATGTATTTATGTGAGTGCCTGATTCTGGACAAGAGTCACAAAAAAATAAATTATCTAAGGTCATGCTGCTTGCCAAGAAGAAGAACGAGAGAGTAATTGTGGGCAGATGTTTCTGTATTAAGATCTAGAGGACTCTGGGTCAACCTCCAGTTCCAAACACCCCAGTGAAGTTCTAAAAGTACACCAGAAAGCACAATGATAAAGAAAACTGAAAAGAAACAGTTCTAAGTTCATCTATTCAGTTCAGACCTGGACAAAAGCTTGCCAGAATCTTGCAGAAACTCCAAACAGAGATGATCCAGGGTAGTTGAAAGCAAAATGTGTGAACAACAAAGAAAAGGACTGAGAAACAAGGACAGAGCAGTCCCCAGGAAGCACAGAGCCCAGGCTCAATTGCCTTTAGTCTTACCATCCAAGAGGATATGATGGAGCAAAGTCTGCTCTACCTAACCACAAAGCCCTGTTCCAGAAACAGATTAGAAATGAGTCAAGTGAAGAATATGCTGAGCACAGTGAAGAAATTCTAAGGCTTAGGGAAACCCAAGACGTAAATACAGAACAAGACAGGAACTCTCTAATAACAGACTCTGAGACGCTCTCCCCAAATACAGACTCAGAGAAAAGAATATTCTCACCACAAGGACAAGAAGGGTATCTGGAAGAAATTAAGCAAGAGATACAAAATGTAATGAATGTAAATCTAAAGGAAGGGATAGCCAAGGAGGAAAGAATAGTAAGGATAATTAACAGCTGAGAATAGACAATGGTAAGCTTTATCCAGAATTTGAACTCTGAAAGTTAGAAGGGATCAAAGAGAAAGAAATGACTCTTTGAGATAACAAGCAATATTAAAACAAAATCAAAAGTCTAAAAACAACAAGAGAAAATGTAAAGTATACATTATCAAAAATAACTCACCTATAAAAGAAGTCAAGGAGAGATAATCTAAAAATCATTGGACTGTGCGAAATCATCATTAAAACCATAATTCCTTGATCTGAAAAGTCATTCCCAATGACTATTCTGAAATCTTAAATTATATTCCGAAGCATCATAGCAGAATTTGGGTCATCATCACAGAATGAAGTACATGGCAGTCTCAAGATCATGCAACAGATAAAGGCTGTTGTGCCTTTGTGTATAGGAATCTATGAAAAAATATTAATTTTTTTTTACTCTCACTAGATAACAAAAAGCCCATTTTCTGTTTTTAGAATCATAAGTACAGAGTATAACAACGAACATTCAAAATATAGTTTATTCCTGAAATTTTCAATTTAATATTTAGGAATAAATGTAGAGAATAGAGAAACAGGAACTCAGCCAAGATGAAAATGATTTGAAATTTTTTTCTGTACTGCTATTTCAAAGCTTCCAACAATTGAATAGGTCACTAAGAAGCTGTATTTGTTTTTATCAGAGAGTGGTAATGAAATGAAGCATGCTCTTGGGCTATTCCTCTCTAGCTAGTCCTAAAAACAGATGTCTACTGGCCAAATTTGCGATATAATTTAATTCTGAGTCTCAGGTCCCTGGGGTTTATAGTACAAGGAGGTCAAGTCCAGCTTTATGGAGCATAGATTGGAATAGGGAATGATTTACAGAAGGGGACCTATTATGAGACTATTTTAGTAGTCCAAGAAAGAGGTAATGAGGGCCTAGAGTAGGCTGATTGTTGTGTGGGTAAAGACAAGGGGACAACTGCATAAGTAGAACTGACAAGTTTGGTACCTGATGTGATATATACATCATGAGCTCATTGAAGTCAGCCACTGTCTTTTGCCTACTAAATGCTTAATGACTATCTGACTGAAAATAAGGAGTCAAGTATGACATTGGAGTGATAGGAAGTATGGTGACACCCTTCACAGTAATAAGGATGTTTAGAAGATGGCAAATATGACCTATAGGAGGTCTGTGATCCAGACTGCAATTAATCCCTATTTGATCACATCCCATTACAGAGATGATCTTTTGAGCGGTGCCTATCACAAACATAAAGTGATCTGGGATAAGTCATAACATGGCATTTGTTTTCCTAGGCATCTTATGGTAGATATCTCTGATTTGTGGGAAATTCGGGTGAGGTTAATGTCAGTTGCATGCTGGTAAATATTTGGCAACTGGTTCCACTCCACCCAAACATATGCACAACACACTTTTAAATTTAATCTGCATTATGAACATTTTCCATCACTTTTTAAAGTCTAGAACTCAATAAAACAACAACAAAAAAACCTGAACCTGATTCACAGTATTTGCTGATTTCTGAGGTGTAAACATTTCAGCAACTGTTGAAAATTTAACAATTGATTCTCATGAGCTAGTTTTAGCTGGCTGCAGCATGCTCATGGTCAGTATTTTCCATGTCTCATCCCTTGTTGGAGCAGGAATCATACCTCCCATCTCTTTGCAGAGATCAAAATCTCTTTCCAAATCTCGATCTATTATGACATTAAACATTCGACAAGGTGTAGGTGGTCACTCAAACACCCCTCCCCCCCTTAATTAGACATGCAATGGACTTGCATTGAATGCAAAGAGGAAACAATTGGCTGATTTTTCACCTGCAGTGAAGGACAGACTTCAGTTTCTCCTCTTATCTCTTCCTCCCTTAATTAAACAGGAGGCAACTTGCAACTGGTAGTAAGCATCCCATTAGATCTGAGTGCCATTGTCCATAGCCAGAGTCCCCTAGAGTTTCAGAGAAGTGGCAAAGGGAGGGAGGCATCTAGACATTTTGCACAACACTCAGCCCTATCTACAATACTTCCTCTTGTGTGAGATTCACAAAATTGAAAATCTTTCAGATTCTTCCTCCTAGAAGCCTCAAAGATAAATTAAAAAAAAAATCACCAAACTGGAGAACTTTGAACAAAGGTCATTTGTTATTACTGAAGACTGATATTTCTATGGCAGCACTCACTGGGCAGCGGACTGGAAGCCAAAGGTTGTATTTAGCAAATAGAGGCCATTCCCTTTTAGTTCCCTCTTTTCCCCTTCCCTTTATCTTGAAGGTATATATACATACATACATATATATATATATTTATCCACTTGACATCATTTCCCATTCTCTCTTCTGCTACTATAAAAGAATGATTTATAGGTTTGCCAAGAACCAAACTCTCTAAGTGTACCTTTGATCTTGTCCTCTCTTAATCTTTTCATCAAATTGCCAACATAACTGATGAGGAGAGGGAATGATTGTGGTGGTATTTTGATTACATATACAAATATACAACCACTCTTATTTGCTCCTCACCCTATTAATGATTTTTTACTTTTCCTTGCCTAACGTCATATCAGGTGGGTTTGAAACCCAAAGGCTGACTGTGGTACAACTTTGTTAACATAGCCCTTGGTCTTTAGAACTGGAAGGAGGGAATGGCAGGCCTAAGCCATGGGCCATGCTGCTTCCCTGAGTGAAGGAAAAGGGAAGGAATGATCTTTATTAATCCCCATGAGAAGACAGCTCCAGACATAACATGTGTCTTGATGTAGTCTGTAAAAGCCTTGAAATTGAAAGGTCAGGGAACTGATCAAGTATTTGTTCTTGATCTCCAGACAGAAGCTAGCTATGTCATCAATCCCCCTTGGGTAGGATATTGAATAGAGAGAAGCTCAGTGATGCTTGGAGAAGTATTCCTCATTCCTCCCAGGTTTCTAGCCAGCAGGGCACCCTTTGCCATGCTTGTCTGTGAACTGGAAGGACTGAACAAGCCACAAAGCCTCATCTCATCCACAGAGCAACCCCCAAAATGGTCACTGATGGTGATCTGGTGATCACCAATGATGAAGAGACCTTTGAATGAAATTCCCTCATCTGCTTTTAAGACTCCATAATTCTGAGAGATGACATATCAGACACCAATGACATATTTACTGCTGTCAATCTACCTTGTTTTTTGAGTGTATTGACCCAGGTAGGGTAACAGGATTGTGAGTCCACTGAAGTACTTGGCAGTTAAGTTTCTCAAATTCTTCAGATTTCTCTCTGAATGCTATCATCTCTGTGGGATGCACAAAGGTGAAGTCCAAGAGGTAAAAGAACATGAGGTATTTCCCTTTGTAGTTAGAAAGGCTGATATCTTTGAACTTCCCATCTAGCATAGTAGCTGTAGCTATGAAATTGGGGGCTAGGGACCCAAAACTGGCATTTCTTGCTGACATGCTGACAGTTGTGCTTTACAAAGGCTCCCTGGAAGATGCATGAACAGGTGAGTAGGAGTTGGAGAATGTAAGGATTCATTTTCAAGATGAGTTTCATGGTATGAATGCTCCTTTACACTAGCAAGTAGTATCAAAGGCCACATAATGCTTCATTAGCTTATAACTTCCCGTAGGAAATAGCATTTCTATCAAACACCTCAATGTTAATTCTCTTACTATCTATCTCTTCTCTGGGGATGTTTCTTCCACATTGCCTCAGCTCAACTGTATTCCCAACAGATATACCCTTATAAACAAATTCTGGTCTTTAATTCTATAGATGCAAAGTTAACATTAATGAAAAGAAATATAAGCACCCCATCCCCATAAGAAAAGGAAATCAATTGCAGAAAGAAGATACAGTGTTTAGACTACTGTAGAGTCCTTAGGAGATGGCTCAGCACCACAGTTTATGTTCAATGTGCATTATACTCATTCAGCCCAACCAGCCTTTCTCAGAATTCTGAATGCTTTCTTTGTGGACGTTGCCCCTGTCTATATTTCCACTCTTCCTAAACCATATGTCTTTTTATAGTTTCTTCTAGCTCTATGTATCTTCTTCCTACTCACTTACAGTCTTTTTCTTGGACTCATTTTTAAAGGTGTCCCAGAGGCATGGCTTATCCTTCATCATCTATGGTATTACTTCCTTTCTGACTCACTCCAGGGACACATGCATGCCTTATAAAGGGGATCAGTTGGCCACATTTTTATACTTAGTTTAACACCTTGTTATTTGGCTTTCTTTTTATGATTAGGTTTGAGAAAGAACAACTCTCTCACATTAGACACTACCATATCAGCAAGTTATCCTAAATCTTCCCCTACTTTTTTAGCCAAACTCATTGATAATAATTTCTGCCACTTCCTTTCTAAAATCCTCTACAATTTGGCTCCCAACTTCACCACTCAGCTAAAACTGTTATTCCAAAATCAACAGTGATCTCTTAATTGCCAAATCTGAGGACTTTCCACTCAGACCTCATCCTTCTTGACTTCTCTTCAGCATTTGATACTTTTCACCATCTCTCCTTTTTTCTGTCTGGGTATTCATGATACTTCTCTCTTTTGGTTTTTCCTCCTAACTGTATTGATAACTCATGTCTCTTTTGCTGGATCAGTAACTCTAACATTATTTGTACTTAAATCCCAAGGCTCTGTCTTGGGTTCTTTTCTCTTCTTTCTCTATACTTTCTTTCTTGATAACCTCATTCTGAATTTCTTTCAAGTCTTTCTACATGAGACTCTTCTAATCCCCCCACTTGCTAATGCTTTTCTGTTTAATCAACAGATCTATTTTGCCTCTCCTTCTATGTATACATTAGATATGTTTCCTTGTTTGGCTCGATTATAAATTTCTTGAAAGCCAAGAGTGTTTTCATTTTTGTCTTTGTGTTGCCAAATGCTGGTCACATAGTAGGTACTTAACAAGTTTTTGTCAAATGATTAATGGAAACATTTCTTTACTTTTATGAAAATGAAAACCAGCAATTTGTGATAGATTTTTAAAATTATATTTTACAGATTGGCTGTACTGCTACTGAAGAGGTAGGTGTTAAGTTTATTCAGTCAAAACTACCTAGGTATAATAGATGGGGTTTGCCTCCACCATATACACTGCCCAAATACGGAGTGAAAAAATACAAAACTGTATCTAGGTTATTGAGAAATATTTCAGTTGCTTCCAGTATAACTTTAAGGGCTTAAAAAACCTATAAAAATAGTTTCTCAGACTAAAAAAATGTATGTGGTTGAAAGTAGCTGAATGTTTCTGACTGGATATACTAGTTGTAGTCTCAACTTTTTTCTTAGTTCAGGATAATTTCAAGTCAAACGGATAAAGCTTTTCAAATATATTTAAATTCTGAAGTGTTTAAAAAAACTGCTGAATACTACAACCTCATATATATCTGAGGTAGAATTTTGCCTTAGATCTTCAGAAAATGTGACCTACTTTTTAATTTTGTTGTAGAAAAGGAGTAGGAATAAAAACTAACTGAAACAAATTACAACTTGGGAATTTTCTTCCTTGTTCTTTCTTCTCCCTATCATTTCCCTCTCTCACTTTTTTCGGGTGTGAATTAAAGAGTAATTCCTCCCCTCTCCCTTCACATCCCCAGATCTGTATAGTGGCCAATAGGTTACTGAAGAGTTATAAGATTTCTAACAGAGACAGATTTTTATTGGGGTTTAAGGCAGTTCTTAAGTGGTGGCCCATCAGGTCCATAGGTTGTTAGGGTATATTTCTACACAGAGGATGTAATGTGCCTTTCAAAAACAACAACAACAAATTTGTCTGTAAGTGAAAGCAATTTTTGGGTTAGCACACAGCCACCTGGCTTTCATTATTTTTCTCCTCTTTATTACTATGCAGATCAGCTCAAGGGCTCCCTAGACCCCTACAGAACCTCAAAGTGTAATTTCTAAAAGATGTCTAATGATTTTCATTTACTCTTTGTGGTCCCTCCAAAGCAGAAGTACCAGAGAATGCTTAGTGATCCCAGAGAAATTCCCAGCTGTGTTCTTTGTTTATCAATCCTCTCTCCTTCCCACAAAAGTCATATAAACTTTGTTTTCTGAGGGACCTTTGACTTGAGAAAAGTTAAAGTATCTCACTAAAAAAATAGAGATAATTGGCTCTGCAGGAGGGAGAAAAGCAGAAAGAGATTTCTTTAGATGTGTAAGAGAATTATTGGTTCTGGTAAAACCCACTAGATTCTGTTGAACAAAAACAAAAAAAAATTGAAAACAGGCAAGTTATCACTTCTAGAGACTTTTGTATGATAGCTGCCAAGTGAAGAAAAGGCAGTTCTTTACAGAATATATTCTTTGAGTCATTTCTTGAAGACTTGAAATAATTCCAGAAGCAAAGTTAAACAGTTCAGCTGATCAGTTCACAACTAGGGAAAGTAGTTAGCTTCTCGTCTATTCATCAAAGTAATATTTTGAGTAATTTCATCTCAGACAAATGAGAATTTATGTTTTTTATTTTGTGTTAACTGGAGAATCAATTCCACAACTCCAAATCCTGTAAATAAGTACAAGAAATTAAGCAAATTGAACATGCCTATGCACGCATGCAAGCACACACACACACGCACACACATACACACACACACACAAATCCAGTGGAGATAAACATCTGATGTCTTCTGGGAAAAAGATGAATTATTGTTTGTAAACCTTCACATCACTTTTTGGTCAACTGATCAATGAGATGAGGACTAGAAATTTTTTTTTTGATGCCCACAACTTCTCAGACCTCTGCAAAATAGGAATGAAACACACACAGCTCTCTCCATGGCTTCAGACCCCAAAGACTCAATGTTATTTTGTTAGCAAGGTAATAGATTAACGAAGTAACGATATAGAAAGTTAATCCTTAACCTCAAATGCATGTACTCAGTCCCCTACTAGTCATCACACTCTGGCAGAACTACATAAATCAACCCATGGACATCCAACAGATCGCAAATCTACCCATATCTTTGGTTTCACTCTCATTCTCTTAGAAAATGGAAAATTCAGATTTTTTTGCCTGGGATGACAGTGACAGTGTGACAGTATATTGTGTTGCAAGAGTGCACAGGCAGAGGATTGAGGAGCAGAGATAACTGGGTCAGGGTACCAGTGCACATATGGGACATTGTCAAGCCTAAAGAGGACAGTCCAGTTGAGGGCAGTTTTATGTCCTAAGAAATCACTTGGGACAGAAACTGACTGGCCAAAAGTGAATTTCTCAGCGTGGGAGGAGGCTGAGACAGATTTGAGGCTCAGCTCCCAGGTAAACTGACATAAAAGAGGAAGGAGTCAGAAAGTGATGAATAGGTAAACATAAGGAAAAAAAGACAAATTACCAAAGATCTCAGGAAGAAGAAAACTCAAACAGTGTAGGATAACAGCATGATGTTTGCAAATAGGGAAACTAGAATTATGAAAGCGAAATTTATGGTCTTTGCTACAGAAATAATTGGAAAAATTAGAAAAACCCAACAACATGAATCCATCATGGCAACTATCATCAAAGAAATAAAAGAGATAACAATTGACTAGGAATGCAAATACACAAAAATCTAGGACAAGCTAGAAGATGAAAAGTAAAAATCAATAATGTTGAAGGAAATATTTCTATACAAGGAAAACAAATTGATAGGATGAGTAAAAAATAATATAATAATCTTAGGTCTTCTAGGAGAATAAGACAAATAAAAAAAACCTGAACACTGCAAGACAGAAAAGGATACAAGCAAACTTCCCACGACTTCTGAATATAGAAAACAAAATGCCAGTCAAAAGAATCCACGCAATACCTCCAGAAAAAAAAGCCAAAACAAAATCTTATGCTACAAATCAAGGCAAATAGTGGTTAAATATAATAATTTAAATGACAAACAACAAACTTTGCAAAGGACCAGGAGGAAGACCTTCAAATATAAAGGAAAGGAAATTCAATTAACACAAGATTATTCTGCACTTAGCAAAAACTATAGGAGGGAATGGTAATGTGTTCCAAATAGCAAAAGAGCTCATGATGTAGCCCACGGTGTCCTACTCCACAAACCTGAGCCTACTTATCAAATAAAAAATGGATGTTCAATAAAAGAGAGGAATTTAAAACATTTCTATAAGAAGAACCAGATCTGGGTGAATTATTTGCTTTGCAAGCTACCCAGATGACAGACATACAAGCAAAGTATAAACAAATAGAGCAACCAGGGATGGCATGAGTAATGAAATAACTTGTCCCACAAAAAATAAAAAATGCTTGTGGAGTTAACAACACAAATAGCAACAACAGCAAAATAACAAAATGGAAATTAGCAGATTCATTTCTAAAACTATACAAGGAAATACTTGGCAAAAGCAGAATTCAAATAGAACTGACAGTGGACAAAAAGGCCTGAACCCACAGATGAAGCAATTATTTTTGCAGGGCTAAACTGCAGAATAGAAACATAAAAAGGAATTGGGGGAAAGAAGAGAAATATGTGATATATGCTAATAAATCCAAAGAGTAACCACAAAGGAAAAATAATTCCTGTAGTGTCTCAGGAAGAAGTGATTCTACAGAACAATGTGGGAAAGAAGTTTAAATGGCAAAAATAAGGAAGAAATCTCCCTGAGATTTGAGAAATGAGACTTTTATCAGAGAAATTTGTTTCAAAATTTTATACACTTACTAACTGTATTTCACTCTATCCTATTCCCCCTTTTATTCTGTTCTCTCTCCTTTCATCCTGCTCTTCCTCAAATATTTTGCTTCTGACTACCTCTGACTACCTCTTCCCCCAATCTGTCCTTCCTTCTATCACACTCTCACCCCCTTGCCCTATTCTCTTGTTTTCTTCCCCTCCTACTTTTCTGTAGGGTAAGATAGATTTCTATACCCAATTGTGAGTTAATGTTATTCCCTCTTTCAGTCAGTTCTGAAGAGAGTAAGGTTCACTCATTTGTATTTGCCTCCACTGTAAAAGCTTTTTTGTGCCTTTTTTATGTGAGATAATTTACCCCATTCTACCTCTCAATTTCTCTTTCTCCCAGTACATTCCTCTCTTACCCCTTAATTATATTATTTTAGGCATCATCCTTTCAAATTGAACTCATACCTGTGCCCTCTCTCTGTATATACTCCTTCTAACTACCCTAATAATGAGGAAGGTCTAAGGAGTTACAAATATCTTCCTATGTAGGAATATAAACAGTTTAAACTGATTAAGTCCCTTGTGATTTTCCTTTTCTGATTATCTTTTAATGCATCTCTTGAGTCTTGTATCTGAAAATCAATTTTTCTATTTAGCTCTAGTCTTTTCATAAAGAATACTTGAAAGTCCTCTTTCTCATTGAATGTTCATTTTTGTCCCTGAAGAAGTTTTATTGGGTAGGTGATTCTTGATTGTAATCCTAGCTCCTTTGCCCTAATATCATATTCTAAGCTCTCTGATTCTTTAATGTAGAAGGTGTTAATCTTGTGTTATCATGACTATGGCTTTACCACATTAGAATTGTTGCTTTCTGACTGCTTACAATATTTTCTCCTTGACCTGAGACCTCTGGAATTTGTCTATAATATTCCTAGCAATTTTCATTTTGGGATATCTTTCAGGAGTTGGTAGGTGGATTTTTTCAATTTCAATTTTACCCTCTGATTTTAGAATATCAGGGCAATTTTCCTTGATAATTTCTTGACAAATCATGTTTAAGCTCTTTTTAGGTTTTCCAATAATTTTAAAATTCTTTTTCGTGGATCTGTTTTCCAGGTTAGTTGTTTTTCCAGTGAGATATTTCAGACTATCTTCTATTTTTTCATTATTTTGGTTTTGTTTTATTGTTTCTTGATTTCTCATAAAGTCATTAGCTTTCATTTGCTCCATTCTATTTTTTAATAATTATTTTCTTCACTCAGCTTTTGGGTCTCCATTTTGCCAGTTCTACTTTTTAAGCCATTCTTCTCCTCGTTGACTTTTTGGACCTCTTTTACCACTTGATTTAATCTGTTTTTAAAGGTCTAGTTTTCCTCAGTATTTTTTTTTTTTTGTGTGTGTGTCTCCTTTAGCAAGCTGTTAGCTGCTAAACATGATTTTCATGATTTTCTCGCATTGCTCTGATTTCTCTTTCCATTTTTTCCTCTACCTCTGTTACTTGTTTTTCAAAATCCATTTTGAATTTTTCAATGACCTGAGACCAATTCATATTTTTCTTGGAGGCTTTGGATGTAGGAGCTTTGACTGTGTTGTCTTCTTCTAAATGTGTTTTTTGATCTTTCTTCTCACCATAGTAACTTTCAATAGTCAGAGGTTTTTTTTGTTTGTTTCCTTATTTTTCCAGTCTATTACTTGACTTTAAATTCTTTGTTAAATTAGGGCTCTTCTTTCAGGGTGAAGGGCACATTGTTTTTGTGCAGCTATTTTCAGAGATGCTTTTTGGGGTGGGTAAGGTTTCTGTTCTTCCAAGGTGGAATGATCCCAGGAGGGGTGGGGAACCTGTATTTTTGAGGTCACATGTGGTCCTTGAGGTTCAAACTTCACAGAACAAGTTCCCTTAATAAAAGGATGTTTGGATTCAGTCAAAGGGCTGCACTAGAGGACTTAGAGGGCCACATATGACCTTGAGCCACAAGTTCCCCATTCCTGATGTATGGAGAGGTATTTATTACTCTCTTGGCCTGTGATCTGGTCTGTGAGCAATTACAAGCACTCTTTTCTTCCTTGGAACTATGAGGACAGTCCCTACTCCTGTACTGCTACAAGCTGTGCTCTACTAGCGTTCCTCCTCACCTTGGGACTGTCACCCAGGACTGTGACTGGGACCCAAGTATGGACAAAGCAATAGAATCCTGACTCAGTAATAGCAAAAAGACTCCTATAATTTCCTTTTCACTGGTTGTTTGACTCTCTTAGTATCTATGGGCTGAGAACTACTCAGTAGTGCTGCTGATTCAGTGGATCCCAAGGCCTGCTCCTGGTTTGCTATGGCCAGAGCTGTACTGGCACAGCTTGCCATGGACTCTCACCCAGGTGCAACAGATGTTTCCTACTGACTTTCTAAGTTGTCTTTGGCATCTATGGATTGAGAGATATGGAAGATACCACTGCTACCTTTGATTAAGTCACCCTAAGGCCTGCTCTGGATTTGATGGGGTCTGGTCTGTGCTGGTGTGGCCTGCACTGGATTGTGCTCCTCTCTCACCCTGATGTAACAGATCTTTTCTGCTGACATCCCATGTTGTCTTGGGCTGGAAATTTGTTTCACGCCATCTTTTTGTGGGTTCTGCTGCTCTTGCATTTGTGTAGAGTAATTTTTTAAAGATATTTCAAAGGGTTCAGGGGAGAGCTCAAGAGAATCCCTTCCTTCACTCTGAAATCTAGTCTCTACCCTCTTTATGATTTCTTTAACTTGAATGTTTAGATTCTTTTTTTCTGGTTCATGGTTTTCAGGTAATCCAATGATTCTTAAATCATCTCTCTTTGATCTGTTTTTCAGGTCCTTTCTTTTCCTGTGAGATATTTCACATATTTTCCCCCTTTTTTAGACTTTTGACTATTTATTGTTTCTTAATGTGTCATAGAGTCATTAGCTTCCATCATTCTAATTGTAATTTTCAAAAAATTATTTTCTTCATTAAGATTTTATACCTTTTTCACAATTAATTCCTTTTTTCATATCTTCTTTCCCCCTAACTCTTGCTCCTATTCCCCATTTTTTCTCTACTGTTCTCATTTGCATTCTACAATAATTTTTCTCTTTAAAAAAATTTACTTCAAATATCCTAGGAATTCTTGGCAGATTTGTGTCCAAGTTGAGGTTTTCTTGAGGTTTTGTATGTAATTTTTAAAGTCACTTTCTTCTTCTGTGTTGATGTCTTGAAGTTCCCTGTCATCATAATAGTTCTTTTTAGTGGCATTATTTTTTATTTGTTTGCTCATTCTTCTTGCCTACTTTTAGACTTTGGACTTTATTTAATTCTGGGCTTAGTGAACTTCTTGGGTTTGAGCTTCTGCCCTCTTATTCTATTCTGTTGCTTTCACAGCTTAAGCTGGGTGTGTGAAAACTTTTAGTGCTCCTGAAGTGATATGAGCTGGGTTGAGATCTGTCCAATGTTGTTCTGGTCTAAGCTTTGCAAATTTCTGACTTGCAGGTTTGGGTCTGCTGACTTGTCCTTTGTTGGGAGTTTCAATAAAATGCTATAAGACTCAATCACTATTAGCTGCTGGGAGGATCTGTGGATTCAGAGCAATTGGCATGCTAGTTCCTCTCTGATTTTGGACTTCTATTTTGATTATTCTCCTGTAGATTTACATCTTGGGTTAAAGGCTAGAACTTAGTCACCAACATTCTGCTCCTGTGACTACAGTCACATAGTTATGTTTACACTACTTGTTTCTTGTTCCATACACAACTAATGTCAATACTTAGTTGCTACCCTCTGCCTTGGATGTATTACCTGTAACTTGGCAATGGGTAACAGAGAAGCCAGATGATATCTGTTCTTGGACCCAACACAACTTCAGGGATCCCATGGGATCATTTTCCATTCTGGTGTTTATTGTACTATTTCATCCTTCTTCTAGTTCCTGGGACCTGGAATACTCTGCACTGCATACACTCCTGGTCTGACCCCATCTCCAGTGTCTCCAGTCACCTTGCCCTGGAAAATGACTTACTGTTACTTTTTCTTGGTTCTCTCGATTAGAATTCAATCTGGTACATTTTCTAGATTATTGTGGAGAAGGTTTAGTGGGGCGTTAGGCTGTACTGAATCCTTTCATTCTGCCAATTTTGACTTTGCCTTTCCAATTCTATTTTTAATATCATTGTCAGCCTGACACTTGCAGGGGAGATTAGAGGTTTTTAAAAAACATAAGGGAAGAGTCTCATATTCCCATAGGAACCTTAGTTGGAAAAAATGAGCCATTGAGACCATTATTTATGAAATTCTCAAGATATACCTGATTTATCTTAGAATTCAGGGTCTGAAGCCATTCCATATGGCATGACATAAAAATGTAAATATGCATATTAGTGTATGAAACTAGTAATAGCTAAAATATTAACATCTTTGCTAGATTTTCTTCAGTCATAACACCTTCTATACATGGGGAAAATTGTGCTATACCATCTAATCTCTGTTTCATCAAATCAATTGAACAAACATTTATTAAGCATCTGCTATATGCAGAGCACTGAGCCAGGTGCTGGGGACACAAATAGAAAAAAAGACAACATACAGTATGTGATAGGATGGCACATGGTGGAAGTATGACTTGAATGCCAACATCCTCTTAGTTCACGTTCAATGTTGGGATAAAATGAGGCACTTGTAAGCCACTAAGCATTTAACAAAGCTTTACTTTGCCTTAAGATGGTAAGAATATGCACCAAGTGGTACAGCTTTTCTCAAAGTGGTCCCTTGGAAATGTATCTAGTCAATAAGTAATCAGAGTATAATGACTCACATGGTCTCAGGAGCCCACCAAATCTGAGAGAATCAGACTACATACGACTGGGACTGTTTTTTTGTCCCAGACCAGAAAGCTGCATCAGGGAAGCTGATCAGACTGTCAAGAATAAAGGGAGAAAAATGGCCTCAAAGAAGCTGGGCTATAAGGAAGGTGCTTTAGGAAAATGCTGCTCCTTTGAGGTGGCAAGGTGCTAAGGATCTCCTTATGGATCTACCATTTAAATGTTTATGGTGTTTTTAATATACTGTCCTCCTGTCATGGTTAGTACTAAAGGAGGGAAAAAGGGAAAAATTAGAGCAAAATAAAAACAAAACAATAGCTAATTCCTGAGTGGAAGTCTGCTCATGATCTCACACCACCTTCCCCCATGCTCAGTGAAGAGATCTCTGGTAACTGGGAGTCAGGCAGTCTCCTGCCATAGGCTTATACCACTCCCTTTCTCCATATTTTCAAGATTCTTCCCATAACTCAACCATGATTTAAGCCATGAGGCCATCTACTCTCATCCTCAAATGTCAAGACTGTGCCAAATATTGGAATAACAGTTCTAAAGGCAGTACCCTCTTGCTTCAGGTGCAATGTTGGGGAAAGATGAAGCATTCACAGGTCAGTGAACATTTAAAAAAAGAAGAAGGTTACTTTACCCTAACACAGTGACACTTAGCTTCTCTTTATGCCGCTCTTTCATCCTCATCTGGAAAACCACTTGGTCTGTAAGGTATCAGAGTATGTTGACTCACATGGTTTCAGGTACTAACCAAATTAGAGAGGCCCTGTTTAAGACTTTTTGTGCCCCTAAATGAGGAAACTACACTGGGGAAACTGAGGCCATCAGGGAAGCTGGGACCAAAGGAGCTATCATGGTCTTTTCACACACAAATACTGCCCATATATATGTGTGTATATAAATACGTGTGTGTGTGTGCATATATATATAAATGTATAATCATTATATATATATTTACATGTATAAATACATCTATATCTGTCTATAGGTGATTAGGCATAGAAATAGTTAGACAATGATTAAGGCCATACAAAATTCAAATAGAATGTATGTAACAATTCAGGAAGGAAAGATTGATTATTAGCAGGAAACAGGAGAAGATCAAAAAGAAATCTTAGAGGAACTGACACCTAAGATGGGCTTTGAAGAAGTTTTCCATATATTGAAATAGGGGATACCCATAGGTATGCAAAAGTATGGGAGCAGTAGAGAGTTGGACAAAGTAACAGAGAACACTGCTTGTAAACAGAGGAGAAAGACTCAATATACAGAGAAATATGGAAGAAGATAGAAAGAAGGGGAATGAGGAGAAAAGAAATGACAGGATCAAAGATGTGATCATCTCAATTCTTTGAGGTTTGTGGAAAAGATGAGAAGAGAAAGGAGGTTTCAGATGGAGAGGAACAGAGGAGAGAAAGTTCAGATCAGATGACTTTAAACTCCTGCCCCCAAAACCCAGCGTTTATGCTGCAAACTTTTTGATGAAGCAAAGTTAGCTTGGCTGTCTACTGATTTCTAAACTTAACTTCACTGGAAAAAAGTCTTACACTAGGAACCCAAACATCTCACTGATTCACAACGGAATTTTACTTTAGGGAGGTGCAAAAATAAGTTAAAACATTGTATTTGGTAACAATTTGTGTTTTTCTCAGATTTGTACCTGGCTGGATCTGAGACAAAATATTCCTTAATAGAACAGGACATTTTCTTACTCACAAAACTTCAAAATTAATGTCTAACTTTATTATTTTACTGAAAATTATTTGCTTTACAGATTACTTCTTTGGCAGGTTATACACAAAACCCAGTGTAGAAAGAAAGGACTAAGTGAAGCATTGGCTGTGGACAACTTTTTCATTGATATTTCCCTTCTATCCAAAAGTTATTCCAATATCTTTAAGACACTTACCACCTTAGAATCATTTTATTTATCTAATCACCCAGAGCTTTTTCTACACTATACTTGTGATACTTATGGAACACCATTGGAATCTTAATACTTACACAATTCAAAGAGAGCCAAGAAAACAGAGTGAACAAAGATAAAGTATCCTGTTCTGTTTATAAAATGTTATGATTCCGCTTGACAATCACAAATATTTTCTATTTCACAGTCAGAAATCTTTTCTTTGAAAATTCTTTGTTGAATTTGACTTTTTTATTATTATGAACTTAAAAAATTTCAATAATCTTTAACCTTTTACAGTAGCAAAAGCTAACTGGGCCTAAAAAGGCCAATATATGGAACATGCTCCAAGAGCTCCCCTAGAAACTTCCTGTTATTGCAAGTACATGATGACTCATTGCTTGGGCCTTTTGAGAATGATGGACTTTTTAACTGCTTCTGATCATGTTGTGGCACATTGTGAAAACACTTGGGGTTTTATAGTGGTCAAAAAATCTTGAGTGGCCCCTTAATTATCCTAGTCACATTTACTCATGCGTTGAATAGGGGAAAGAGCACCATATATTCTCCCACTCCCTTGGACAGGAGAGTCAAAGCAGAGGGTCCGCAACTTCCCACATGGGAGAATCATAGCCTAGAGGACCTAGCAGGAAATACTTCTTTTAACAGGCCCAGCTCTCTATCCACTGCCAACTGTTACAGAGATGGGGAGGGTGAGGCCTAAAGGATCACTCATGTGGATTTTCCAAGTCATCATAAAATGGTGACCAAGAAAAGCCAGGAAGTTAATCATCTCCCAAAAGCCCAAATAATGAGTCACTATATATTTGGAGTCTCTAAAATTTTAGAAGCTAGTTCCATGGAATTATTCCTACAGATTTATTCAGCTTCTACTATATTTTTATACAAAGAACCAACCAAAAAAAAGGAAACTACATATGAAACTCTACTGAGTACAAGTGTGTGTGTCTAAAATTTTTATTTCTGTACATCTTTCTGCTTTTGAGAAAAGATTCATTGGTGTTCTTTTCATACTTTCTCTATATATCTATTCTCTTCCTTAACCCTTCTTACCACCCTCATCATCCCTTTCTCCATCTCGCTCTGTCCTGACCTTATGTTCTTCTTTGAGAATAAAGGGCAAAAAACAAAAACTACCTAGAAGCCCTCCATTACAAAAAATAAATATAGTCAAACAAGAAAAATCAACACTTTGGCCATGTCTAAAAATGTATTTCTCCTTCTGAACTTACAGTTCTCACCTTTCTGCTAAGAGGTTGGAAGTGTGATTCATTATCACTATTTTTGAGCCAAGACTAGATATTACATTGATTAAGAAAACTGGAGGGACTGGCCATTGAGAGCCCAGCTATGTACAACACAGTCAGCATGATGCAATGCCCCATATGGACCTTAACTCAACGGTATATACTCTATGATTTTTGACCATTTACTGAGTGTTGAAGAAAGGATTTTCTTGACTGATTACAGTGCTGGAACTTATTTTTCATATAGAAGACTCCCATGGGGACTAATTGATCTTTCTTTTACCTGGTGGTAAGTAAAACTAATTTCTATAATCCTCTGAGTGGGGTGAGAGGGAGAAAGGGAATGGAATAAACATGTATTAAGCACCTATTCTGTATAAGGCACTGTGCTAAGTGCTTTACAAATACCTCACTTGATCCTCAGAAGGCAGGAAGGAAGGGAAGAAGGAAGGAAAAAAGGAAGGAAAGAAAGAAACATGCATTTATTAAGTATTTAGTATATGCCAGGCACTGTGCTAAGCACTTTGCAAATGCTATCTCATTTAATTCTCTGAAAAGCCTTGGATAGTAAGTGATATTATAATCTGCATTTTGTAGTCTAAGAAACTGAGGTAGGCAGATGTTAAATAACTTGCCTAGAGTCAAACCATCTAGTAAGTGTCTGAGGTTGGATTAGAACTCATATCTTCTTGTCTTCAGGATCAGTAGTAGCTATTTAGAATGCCCTCTGGGCACTTGACTTGTCAATGCAAGTAGGAGTTGAGATGAGAACCTGCAGATAGGATACGATGCCATAGAAATGAATTAGAAAAAGATCCCTTATTTTCCTATTTTTGCAAACAATTATATAATATTAGAATTAATTTTTCTTGTTTGATACAAGTCATTTATAAATTCATCTGGCCATGGCATATTTTTTTCTCCTTTGAAAGTTTACTTACGTCTTTTTCATTTTAAAATTTTTGTGATATTGTGTTAAGTAATCTATTTATTATTCTCTTAATCTAGGTATTTTATATTTTTGTCAATATTCATCCATTTTATAAGTTAATAATTGTATTTGCATATAATTTGGCAGAATAGTGTTCTATAGTTTCCTTAATTCATCTACAATAATGATGAATTTTCCCTTTTCATTCTTAAAAGTAAGCTTTAATTAATATATTTTGACTTTACATTCGTGCACATCCCATTTATGTCTTTTCATATATTTTCTTTGGTTGTTCTTGCTCTTTGTAATTCTGCAATATTTCTTTCAATTGTTTTGTGAGATTCTGCCTCCTATCCCTATTTCCAATTATATTGTTGTACTCATTATGTGCTTCTTGGGGGCTTACTTTACTTCACTTTGCCTCCATTCATGTAATTCTTTCCATAATTCTCCTTTAAAATATTCCTAAAGTACAACATCTCATTATATTCATGTAATATAATTTGTTTAGCCATTCCCAAATTGATAGACATCCATTCTTTATATAGCTCTTTGCTACTCCACAAAATGTGCTGGTATATATATATTTTAATATAGAAGCTTTCTTTTTTGTTAATGACTTCCTTGGCCCCACTTTTTAAGTTTCTTTAGGAATATGGTGATTTTTTTTGCTTTCAGTTTTGTTAATTTGTTTTTCAGAATTTCTAATTTAATGTTTAGTTTACTTATAAAAAATTCTTACTTTTCTAATTTTTTTTATTTTATTTATTTATTTTTATTTAACTTTTAACATTTATTTTCACACAATTTTGGGTTACAAATTTTCTCCCCTTTTATCCCCTCCCCCCCCCAGACCCAAGCTTTCTAATTGCCCCTGTGACCTATCTGCTCTCTCCTCTATCCTCCCTCCCTGCCCTTGTCTCCGTCTTCTCTTTTGTCCTGTAGGGCCAGATAGCTTTCTTGACCCCTTTACCTGTATTTCTTGTTACCCAGTGGTAAGAACATTACATTTGGTCCTAACACTTTGAGTTCCAACTTCTTTAGCTCCCTCCCTCTCCACCCCTTCCCCTTGGAAGACAGGCAATTCAATACAGGCCATATCTGTTTAGTTTTGCAAATGATTTCCATACTAGTTGTGTTGTATAGGACTGACTATATTTCCCTTCATCCTATCCTGTCCCCCATTACTTCTATTTTCTTATGGTCCTTTCCCTCCCCATGAGTGTCGACCTCGTATTACATTCTCCTCCCCTCCCCTCCCCTCTATCCTCCCCCCCACCCTGCTTGTGCCCCTGTCCCCCACTCTCCTGTATTATGAGATAGGTTTTCCTATCAAAATGAGTGTGCATTATATTCTTTCCTTTAGTGGAATGTGATGAGAGTAGACCTCATGTTTTTCTCTTGCCTCCCCTCTTTATCCAACCACTAATAAGTCTTTTGCTTGCCTCTTTTATGAGAGATAATTTGCCCCATATAACTTCTCCCTTTCTCCTCCCAATATTTCTCTCTCACTGCTTGATTTCATTTTTTTTTTAAGATATGATCCCATCCTCTTCAATTCACTCTGTGCACTCTGTCTCTACGTGTGTGTGCGTGTGTGCATGTGTGTGTGTGTAACCCCACCCAGTACCCAGATACTGAAATGTTTCAAGAGTTACAAATATTGTCTTTCCATGTAGGAATGTAAACAGTTCAACTTTAGTAAGTCCCTTATGACTTCTCTTTGCTGTTCACCTTTTCATGGTTCTCTTCATTCTTGTGTTAGAAAGTCAAATTTTCTTTTCAGCTCTGGTCTTTTCATCAGGAAAATTTGAAAGTCCTCTATTTCATTGAAAGACCATTTTTTCTCCTGAAGTATTATACTCAGTTTTGCTGGGTAGGTGATTCTTGGCTTCAGTCCTAGTTCCTTTGACTTCTGGAATATCCTATTCCATTCCCTTTTTTCCCTCAATGTAGAGGGTGACAGATCTTGTGCTATCCTGACTGTATTTCCACAATACTTGAATTGTTTCTTTCTAGCTGCTTGCAATATTTTCTCTTTCACCTGGGAATTCTGGATTTTGGCCACAATGCTCCTAGGAGTTTCTCTTTTTGGATCTCTTTCATGCGGTGATCTGTGGATTCCTTGAATATTTATTTTGCCTTCTGGTTCTAGAATCTCAGGGCAGTTTTCCTTGATAATTTCATGGAAGATGATGTCTAGGCTCTTCTTTTGATCATGGTTTTCAGGTAGTCCCAGAATTTTTACATTGTCTCTCCTGATTCTATTTTCCAGGTCAGTTGTTTTTCCAATAAGATATTTCACATTATCTTCCATTTTTCGAATCTGCGCGGTATGTTCTGAGATATCTGTCTTTCTCATAAAGTCCTTAGCGTCCATCTGTACCATTCCAGATTTGAAAGATCTATTTTCTTCAGTGAGCTTTTGAATCTCCTTTTCCATTTGGTTAATTCTGCTTTTGAAAGCATTCTTCTCCTCATTGGCCCCTTGCACCTCCCTTGCCAACTGAGTTAAGCTAGTTCTCAAGGTGCCAATTTCTTCAAGATTTTTTTGGTTCTCCTTTAGCAGGGAGCTGATCTGCTTTTCATGCTTCTCCCTCATCCCTCTCATTTCCCTTCCCAGTCTTTCCTCCACCTCTCTAACTTGATTTTCAAAATTCCTCTTGATCTCTTCCATGGCCTGAACCCATTGGGTGGGCTGGGACACAGAATCCTCGATTTCTGTGTCTTTGCCTGATGGCAAGCATTGTTCCTCCCCATCAGAAAGGAAGGGAGGAAGTGTCTTTTCTCTGAGAAAATACCCTTCAATAGTTTTATTTCTTTTGCCTTTTCTGGGCATTCTCCCCAATCAGTGACCTGACCTCTGAATGTTCTCCTCACATCCACCTCGCCTCCTGGTCCTCCCAGCCAGCGTTTGGGAACTGAGATTCAAATGCTGCTTCCCGCCTTAGGGTTTTTGGCGGGGGCAGGGCTGCTATTCAGTGTTAAATTAAGTTCAGGTGCTGAGGTCAGGGGCAGGGCCGCCTCTCTGGCTCAGTTCCCTTAGGGGGTTTATGCACAGACCTTCCACAATGGATCCAGGCTCCCGCCCGTTTGGGGAGCCCCTGTCTGTAGCCGCCTCTCAGCTTCTATCTCCTGGGGGGGCCCGAGCCATGGGGGCACCCCATTCCCCTCTCAACCTGCCAAAGAGACTCTCTCACCTACCCCCGTCAGTCACCTGTTGGTGGGGGGGCTTGTGCCGCTGCTGGAGATCCCGTCTCTGGAGCCTTCTCGGATCTGTACCTCTCGGAGCCGCCGCCGCCGCTGCAGGTCTGGGCTGGGCTCCTCGTCTGCAGCGCGACGGACCTTGCGAGAGGTTTCCAGGTCCCTCTGTGGGTGGGGCGACCCGCGTGGCCGCTGGAGATCCTGTCCCTGTAGCCCTCTCGGATCTTTTCCTCACGGTGTCGTGGCCGCGGCAGGGCTGCCCTCTGCTCCCCATCCCGGTGCCCAGTCCACGGTGCGAAGGACCCCCCGTGAGAGGTTTGCAGGTTTCTCTGGAACAGAAATCTCCCTCGCTCCAATATTCCGTGGTCTCTGGGTGCAGAATTCGCCCTGGGTTGGTCCCCTCTAGCCGTTCTGTGGTTTGTGGGTTCAGAGCTATGTGTATGTGCGTCTTTCTACTTCGCCATCTTGGCTCCGCCTCCTTTTCTAATTTTTTTTTAAAAGATACATGAACAATTCATTGATTTGCCTTTTCTTTTGTTGGTGACTGTGCTTGTAGATCTATTTTCTCCCTCAGTATATTTATGTGCACCCCAAAAATTTTGGTGTCTCATCCCATTGCTATCATTGTTATGATCAAATTTTCTATATAGTTTTATTTTATCTACAAATTGTTTTGGATTAAGCTATTTAGTCCCCAATTAATATAACAGCTTTTAAAATTATATTTCTAATTAGATAATGTCATTAATGGATACATTTAAAATGTCTGTTTTGCTGTATTTTTGTGAAGTTTTTATACTCCAACACATGATCAATTTTTGTACTGTCATGGATAGTTGAGAAATATGTGAACTTCTTTCTGTTTCCGTTCAGCAACTGCGGGACGTTTATTGTATATAAATTTTCTGAATTTTTGTTCAGGTCCTTAAATTCTTTCTTCCTTATATTTGTTGTTGTATTTGTATAGAGGGAAAGCTGTTAAATTAAAGCCCCCTACTATTATAGTTTTATTGTCCATTTTCCCATGAAATTCAATTTGCTTTTCCTTTAAGTATTCAGGTATCGCACCATATATATTAGATATTCGTATTGGTTTGTTATCTATTGAGACTAAGTATAGTGTAGTTTCTCTGCAATCCTTTTTAAAAATTCATGTTTACTTTTACTCTAGCCTTTTCTGAATTCATAATTGCTGCCTCTGCCTTTTTTGTGTTCACCTGAAGTAAAAAAATAATTATTTTTCTATGTGAATCATTATGTTTCAAATGTTTCTTGTAAATCACATATTGTTGAACTTGCTTTCAAATCCATTCTACAATCCTTTTCTATGTTATGGGTGAGTTCATTCCACACACCTTCATGGTTATAATTGTTAGTCTTGTATTCCTTTTGTCCCACTATCTTGTTCTTTTCTCTCTCTGTCTCCCACTATCTCTTTATAGAGAAAATGATGAAAGATGAGTGTGCTTTAACACTAGTGATCTATAGTTGATCTGTTCCATTACTACACTTCTCTTTTTTCCTCCTCTTGATATAAGACTTTTATTTTCTCTTTCCTTTTACTCCTATATCACAATCCATCCTCTGATGCTGCAGTGTATTTAACTTTCTACTTCCTCACTTATCCTACTGTTTGTATGAACCCCCTTCTCCTTTCTCTCTGTCATGACATTTTCCTCTATTGAATATAATATTTTCATACACTAAGTTATGTGTGTGTGTTCAACTTCCCTTTGTCCAGTTCAAATGAAAGTGAATTTCATGGGATGCTTCCCCCTTTATGTGTGTACACATTTAATCTCATTTACTCTTATTATGAAGGCACTTAGCTAATGCAGCGGATGGTGCTGGGTCTAGAATCAGGAAGATTCATTTTGGCAAATTCAAATCCAGCATCAGACAATACTTATGTGACCTTGGGCAAGTCACTTAACTCTGTTTGCCTGAGTTCCTCATCTGTAAAATGAGTTGGAAAAGGAAATTGTAGACCGCTCCAGTAACTTTGCCAAGAAAACCCTAAAAGGGTTCACAAAGAATTGGACACAATGGAAATGACTGAACAACAATGATAATCCCTATTATGTGAGATTGTGAATTCCTCACCCTTCCTCTTCCTTTCTTCCTATCGTCAGTTCCCTTTCCCTACTATTTCTTCTCTTAAGAGTATCAAAATAAAACAAAACTACCATGACACCTTCCATATTATTTAATCCCCTTTGTGACCTTTGAAAGCATTAGCTCTCTGAGAGGATACTTTTTTCTTTTTCTATTACACCACAAACAATTCATCATATAATCTTGATCACATTTTTATTGATCACATGTATCGCTTCTATCTCTCTCTTGACTCCTGCCTTTGCATTTCAAAGTGAATGCTAAGTTTTGGACTTTTTAATTAGGAATGATTAGAAGCACTCTATTTCATTACAAATTCAATTTCCTCCTTGTAGTTTAGTTTTGCTAGATAGGTTATAATTCAAACCTCTTCTATTTTACGGTGACAACTGCCAATTCTTGTCTGATCCTGATTGCAGCTCCTTGGTACTTGAACTCTTTTTTTGAGGAGAGTGGGTAGGGCACTAATTGCAAGATTTTTTTTCATTAACATGGAAGCTCTGGATTTTAGCTATATTGTTCCTCAGAGTTTTTATTTTGGGACTTCTCCCAGGAGATGACTAGCAGATTCCTTCTATTACCATTTTTCCCTGTAGTAGTTTTTTATTTATAGTTGAAATGTGATATACAGGCTTAAAAACTCCCAACAAATCAGAGTTTTCAAGTAATCTCATGATTCTTAGGTTATCTTTCCTTATCTGTTTCAGAAGTCAGTAGTTTTTGATAGCTTATGCCTTTATTTTCTTACATTTTTTAGTTTTCGCCCTTCCCTTGACCATGTGATAGACCAGGTTTTTTTCCTCCTTTTGGCTATGAAGGTTGGACTAGTTGTTGTCTTAAAATAAAGGAAGCTATCTATAAGATTTTACTGCCATAGGGGACAAAGGAATCAAAGAACCTAGATGTTTAAATAGTTTCAGATCAAATTATGTGGCTTCTTGTTCACCTATGGGAATGAAAGGCTCATTCTTGTAGAGTTAGAGCACACAATTCTTGACAGATTTACTAAAGTTGTTAGACTTATCACACCATGTCAGATGTTTTTCCATATAGAGGCTGTTGGGGTCCTGTCATTCAAAGTTGAATGCTCTATTTTTGTTGAGTGTTACTTCTATGCTATGGCATAATAAACATTTTATCAATTGTCAGATTACTTAATCAGACTGAAAACTACCAGGGAATGGCCCAAACTAATCATATCCATTTAATCCACAACTATAATGGAAGATGGATCTGCTTCTCTGATTAGATCCTGTGGGTGGCTTACTTGTATTTTACTGTCATGAACTCCACTACCTTAGTACATTAGCTTTCCAAAGAGATGTATTTTGTCTTCTATTCTGTCTTTTACTTTATCTGAGATCCTGCTTTTGTATATGCATCTGCACAGTGGCTCTCTTTCTTTGTTTCTGTGGCTTGAAGCAGAGAAGATATTTTTGAGAGAGCCAACTTCAGAACACTCTTTGCTGAAGTACTGTAGTCCTTCATCTCTCTTGGTATTTGCCTCACCCTGGCTAACTATGACTCAGTTATACATAGGAACTTCTAAGGGTTATATATCAGCCCTCTATATGTTTGCTCCATCTGATACTTTATCTATTTCCTCATATGTTACCACAGTCTCTGTAACTGGGAATCCACACTGACTATAAAATCAGAAGGTGTTTTTATTTTATGTGGAAATAGCAGTATGTATAAACATAGCATATGCTTTTTGTCACCTCACCATGATATTGCACACATAAATTTAATAATCATGTTTATCATGTAATGATAGGCTATGTGACCTTTTTACCCTGCACAAAGGCAATAGCTTTTCCTTTAAGATTCTGTGTCTTTTCTTTTCTGACCAGAGTTTGCCAGTGCTACACTGTGTTTGATACCTAACTAATCCACATTTTCTATGATTGTTCTCCTGAGGGACATGGTTCTTGTCCCAACAAAGATTGCTAATTTGGGGTTGTAACATATCTCTAGCACAGGAGAGCTAGCCTTCACTTACCTCTGGCCATTAATCTTTAGTCTTCAATGTGACTCAGTTTTGTATGAGCTTAAATGCCTTCTTTTCTCAGTAGAGCTCCCAGTTTTATAAGAAACTCCACCTAATCAGAAAATGATCTACCTTTATAATATCTCCTATTGTCAGTACAAGAGAAATGTTTGAGTATGTGGGTTATGGAATTCAGAGAGTATTTCTTGAGTGACCTTGCCTGCCTTTGTTTTTATATATTACTATGCAATCTTCCAAGTCTTTCATAGTCCTTTGAAATATTTTATAATATTTCTATTTTTATGCTCTACATTCCTTATTAATATTAGGTCTTTATGTTTTAGTACCTATATAGCAAAAGTGCATTTTAATCATTTTAACACTCATGTATTTAAGAGATTGCTCCATATTCAAGGTATTTTTAAAGTCTAGTCACTTTAAATTAAGTATTAAGCAAGCCAAGTTATACTAAAATAACTCAATGAAGAAAATCATATGCAATTTACATGTAAGAAATAAATAAGCAAACCTTTATCAGTGCCACAGAAATAAATTCAAGATCATGAAGAATAGTATCAACAACCATTTCCATACATAAGAATACAGAAAATAGCTATGCAATCAGTAGTCAGTAAGTCAAAATCTTTGTTCATGCTCACAGTCACGTAAATATGATGTCTTCTCAATATAGTAAATCAATTAATAGCATCAATACACTATTTGTATAGCTATATATTCATACTGACAACTAAATGATTGTGGGTTAAAGAATTATCCCTATAAGAATGTAGAGAAAACTAGACAAAAATGAAAATAAAATTATAAGTAAAAAGGGAATGTCCTAGGGTCTAAATTGTAAAAATTATGATTGGTAACTAGACTCTGTAAAATATGTATGTTTCCAACAGCTGTAAATAAGTGGAAAATTCATCCAAATAGAATCAGAGTATAGAAAAAATAAAGAAAAAAATTTAGAGTAGAGAAGGAAAAAATCCCATTAGAACCAAAACAAAACAAAGAAAAAATAAAGCAAGATTCAAACTTTTAGGAGCCAAGATGACAGAGCAAACTGCAAGTTCTCTCAAACCCCACACCCTTGTAGACCTTGAAAAATCCTGAGAATATTGTCCCAGGAAAAATCCTGGAATACTGGAGCCACCAGAAAGGGCAGAACAGTCTTTTAGCTTCAGAGGCTGGGGGATTAGCAGGAGGGGTCCTTCTTGCTGTGGTTGAAGGGAACCAGTACAAGGTGGGAAGTATCCCAGTAAGCCAGCAGTAAACCTCATCTCAGTGGACCAGTGGGAGATCCTGAACTCCAGGGTGGTGGAGTCAGCAAGCACCAACACTAGAAGTCCAGGTGTGTTTTCACACAGCCAGGAGAGTCAGCAGACAACAGCCTGGACAGGCATCTACCAAAGACTGAGCCTACCTGTGCTCTAGTGCAGACCTAGGGGAGGAGGAGACCTTCATCAGCCAGACCACTCCTCCACCACACCTCATTCTGCAAGCTTCAGTGTAATCTTGGGGAAATACAGAGAGACTGCACCTGGTCTTGGCACACACCAGCCAGCTCCAGTTTAGCACTAGGTAAGCTACAGATTTACACAGCTTCCAGCTGCCAGAACCAGAGGCTACAGCACACAAAGTCAGTAAACAGGCCCCTAGCACCCAGCACAAGAAGTGTGGAACAGAGACCCCCTATGCCCCAGAAGCAGAGATCCACTTTAAAAGACAGGCAAAAGGCAATCACAATGGATAAAAAGCAAATTAGAAAAGCAAAGACCATAGACTTTTATTATGGAGATAGAGAAGGTCAAAATATGAATCCAGAAGAGGACAGTATTGACACTATACACACATCTGAAACCTAAAAGAAGCAATATGAACTGGTCTCAAGCCCAAAAAGCATTCTTGGAAGAGTTCAAGAAGGATTTTAAAAGTCAAATTAGAGAGGTAGAAAACAAATTGAACAATTCTTTTAAAAATACACTTGACAAAATGAAAAAAAAATCACCGAAGAAAACAACTCCTTAAAAAGTACAATGAGGGGTCGTGGTGGAGCCAAGATGGTGGAGTAGAAGCATGGAACTGCTTGAGCTCTTTCCCTAAAGCCCTTAAAAGAAAATACCTTAAAATAAAAATCACTCTGAGCAAATTCTAGAGCAGCAGAAGCCACACATTGCCAGAGTGAAACAGATTTCCAGCTTAAGACAAACTGGAAGGCCAACAGGAAGGGTCTACTGCATTGTTTTCAGAGCAGAGTGTAAGCTCACTGTGGGCTTCCCCGCCACAGAAAGGACTGGAACAGGCTTCAGGGTGCTGAATCATGAGCAGCTGCTGTGGTTTCCAGATTTCTCAACCCACCAATGACAAAGAGATCTTCAAAGGTCAGTGAGAAAGCTCTTTCAGTTGGATGGGAGGGGAGCAGGGGCTGGCCTCAGCTCCAGGCTTAGCTGCAGTGCAACAGAATTACCTACTTCTGGAGCTCTTGGCCTATAGAGAGTGGGGGAATCAAGTGACTCATCTGGGTCTCAGTGCTGAGTGGCAGTCTTGGGGTGAGGAGTGCTGGCATGGCAGAGCTGGTGGTAGCTGTGGAGAGAGAATTCTACTCACAGTTCCAGGGCAGAAAAGAGTGCTTGTAATTGCACACAGACTGGAGTGCAGTCCAGGAGAGGATTAAACACCTCTCCCTTGACTCTACCACTTTAGAGGAACTGAAAACTTACAGGTGCTTAGAGATGCTGCTGAGAACAGCTGCACAAAACCTTTGAAACCTGGGGTATTATACTGTCCACTTGACAAGGACTCACAAGTAATTGGTTGAGAAAATGCCCTCAAAAGGGAAAAATATAGAAAGTTACTTTCTTGGTGAAAAGATATTTTTTTCCATCCTTTTGGATAAGGAATATCAAAGCATAGAACCAGAGTAAGACCAAAGCATATAACTGAAGGAAGACAACAAGGTCAAGGTTCCTACATCCAAAACCTCCCCAAAAATATGAAATGATGTCAGGCCATGGAAGAAATTAAAAAGTATTTTGAAAATCAAGTAAGAGAGGTGGAGGAAAAATTGGGAAGAAAAATGAGAGCAAAGCACGAAAATCATGAAAATTGCATCAACAGCTTGTTAAGGGGGACCCAAAAAATGCTGAAAACAATAACACCTTTAAAAATAGACTAATCCAAATGGCAAAAGAGGTCCAAAAACCCAAGGAGAAGAAGAGTACCTTAAAAAGCAGAATTGGCCAAATGGAATTGGTGGCCCAAAAGCTCACTGAAGAAAATAGTCCTTTAAAAATTAGAATGAAGCAGATGGAAGCTAATGACTTTATGAAAAACCAAGAAATTTTAAAGCAAAACCAAAAAAATAGAAGATAGTATGATATATCTCATTGGAAAAACAACTGACATGAAAAATAGATTCAGGAGAGGTCAAAAAAAGAGCCTAAACACCATCTTCCAAAAAATTATCAAGGAAAGCTGCCCTGATATTCTAAAACCACAGGGTAAAATAGAAATAGAAAGAACTCATCAATCGCCTCCTGAAACTAGCCCCCCCCCCCAAAAAAAACTTCAAGGAATATTGTAGCCAAGTTCCAGAGTTCCCAGGTCAAGGAAAAAATATTATAAGCAGCCATAAAGAAACAATTCAAGTATTGTGGAAATACAATTAGGATAAGAAGATAGCAGCTTCTACACTAAGGGACGGAAGGGCTTGGAATATGATATTCCAGAGGTCAAATGAGCTAGGAGTAAAACCAAGAATCACCTACCCAGCAAAAGTGAGTATAACATTTCAGAGAAAAAAAATGGAATTTCAATGAAATAGAGGACTTTCAAGCATTCTTGTTGAAAAGACCAGAGCTGAATAGAAAATTTGATTTTCAAATACAAGAATCAAGAGAAGCATGAAAGAGTAAACAGGAAAGAGAAGACTTAAGGAACTTGTTGAAGTTGAACTGTTTACATTTGCACATGGAAAGATGATATTTGTAACTCATGAGACCTTTTTCTGCATGTGTGTGTGTGTGTGTGTGTGTGTGTGTGTGTGTGTGTGTATTGGTATGTATGTATGTGTATGGTTGGTTGGTTGTTGTCCTTCGTTCTCAAAGAGGACCAAATTGACATCACCATAATAAAGTGAAGTTTCAGTGTGTCTGAGTGTGGTTGATTAGACCAATACAGGCTTGAAATGCTCTACTATAGATAGAGCACAGATAATCTATGTGAATATTTGGGGTGGTTACTCCAAATTTGTGCATTCTACATTTCCTTTCTATTGTCTCAATTCTGCTTTGCTCATAGAGCACAGCACCTTTTCTGATGTGGACATACCATGCTGAGTGATACTGTGCCATGCTGAGTGATACTGTTTCCCATGTGGCACAGTCAAATCCAAAGTTTTTGAGAGAGACCATGAGAGTATTCTTGTGTCACTTCTTCTGACCACCATGTGATTGCCTGCCCCATGTGAGTTCTCCATAAAATAGTCTTTTTGGCAAGTGTACATTCTGCATTCGAATGCAGGATGGCTAGGCCATCAGAGTTGTGTAGGTATGGATATGTATATGTGTGTATGTACATATAAACATAGACAAAGGGCACAGGATGACCTGAATACCTAAGAAATAAAATTTATGCTTGAGTGGAATGTACTAGGAGTAAGAGAAAGGGAGAGGTAGAATGTAGCAAATCACTTCCCATAAAAGAGGCAAGAAAGAACTTTTACAGTAGAGGGAAAGGGGGAGAACTGAAAGCAAATAAGTGAGCCTTACTCTCATGGGATTTGGTTTAAGGAGGAAATAAAATACACTCAATCCCATATGGAAATCTATTTTACCCTACAGGAAGGCAGGGGGGAAGTGAATAGGAGTGGGAAGATAATAGAAGGGACAGAAAATTGGGGAAAGGGATAAGCAGAAGCAACCACTATTGTAAGGGCTCAGGCCAATTGAGAAAATGGAATAAATGGAAGGCAGGACAGGACAGAGGGAAATGTGGTTAGTCTTTTACAATATAACTGTTATGGAAGTGTTTTATGGAAGTGTTATGGAAGTGTTATGGAAGTGTATAACCTATATTGAATTGCTTGCTTTCTCAATGAGGGTGGGTGGGGAGTGAGGAAGGGAGAAAATATGGAATTCAAAGCTTTAAAAATGAATGCTAAAAATTGTTTTCACATGCAACTGGAAAATAAGATGTATAGGCAATGGGGTATAGAAATCTCTTTTCCCTTCTGGAAAATAGAGGGGAGGGGATGGAGTAAGAGGGAATGTTAGAAGGGAGACCATACTAGAGGAAGGGGTGGATGGGGTGCATGCTATCTTTGGGTGAAAGCTGGGGAGAGATGGGGAGAAAATTTGGAATTCAAATTCTTGTGGAAGTGAAAGTTGAAAACTGAAAAATATACATATTAAAAAAATAAGAAATCCTTACCCAGAAAAAAAAGTACAATTGGCCAAATTAAGGAAAAACAAAACCTAACTGGAGAAAATGACTCCTTAAAAAGTAAAAATTGGACAAAAGGAAAAGGAAATACAAAAGTTAACTGAAGAAAACAATTTGTCAAAAATTAGAATTTGTAAAGTGGAAGCTAATGACTCTATGAGGAATTAAGAATCAGTCAAATTAAATCCACAGAATGAAAAAATTGAAGAAAACATAAAATATTTCATTGGAAAAACAATTAACCTGGAAAATAGATCCAGGAGGATAATCTAAGAATTACCGAAAGTAGTGATTAAAAAAAAGAGCCTGGACAGTATCTTCCAAGAAATCATCAAGGAAAACTACTCCAAGGTCATAGAAAAAGAGGGTAAAATAGTCATGGAAAGAATCCACTGATCACCTTATGAAAGAAATCCCAAATTGAAAATATCAACGAAAATCATAGCTAAATTTGAAAATTATCAGCTCGAGGAGAAAATAATGCAATGAGACAGAAAGAAACAATTCAAGTATTATGGAACAACAATCAGGATCACATAAGACTTTAAAGCTACTTTAAAAAATCTGTGGTATTGGAGTATGATATTCTGTAAGGCCAAGGAGCTTGGACTATAGCCAAGGACCAACTACCCAGCAAAACTGAGATAATCTTTCACACAAGGACATGGATATTCAATGAAATAAATGACTTCCAGACCTTCCTGATGAAAAGGCCAGATCTGAATGGAAAATTTGATCTTCAAATGCACAACTCAAGAAAGTTTATCTGCCAGATTTATGGAGAATGGAGAAATTTGTGACCAAACAAGAGATAGAGAACATTATGAAATGCAAAATGGATAATTTTGATTACATTAAATTGAAAAGTTTTTACACAACAAAACCAATGCAACCAAGATTAGGAGGGAAGCAGAAAACTGGGAAAGAGTCTTTTAAAACTACTATCTCTAAGAAAGGCCTCATTTCTAAAACATATAGCAAACTGAGGTTAATTTACAAGAATATGTCACTCCCTAATTCATAAATGGTTAAAGGATATGAACATGCAGTTTTTAGAGGAAGAAATTAAAGCTATCTATAGCCATGTGAAAAAATGCTCTAAATCACTATTGTTGAGAGAGATGCAAATCAAAGCAACTCTGAGGTATCACATCCCACCTAATAGATTGGCTAACATGACAAATCAGGAAAATGATAAATGTTGGTGATGTGGGTAAGTTAGAACACTAATTCATTGTTGGTGAAACTTTGAGTCCTCTAACCATACTGGAGAGCAATTTGAAACTATGCCCAAAGGGCTATAAAAAATGTGTGTATCCTTTGACCCAGCAATACAACTTCTAGAACTGTATCCTAAAGATCATAAAAATGGGGAAAGGATCTACATGTACAAAAACATTTACAGCAACTCTTTTTGTGGTGGCCAAAAGCTGGAAATTGAGGGGATGCCTATCAATAAGTGAATGACTAAATAAGAAGTGGTATATGAGTATAATGAAATAGAATTGTGCTGTAAGAAATGATGAACAATCCAACTTCAGAAAATCGTGGAAAGATTTATATGAACTGATGCTGAGTGAAGTGAGCAGAACCTGGAGAACATTGTTCACAGAAATAGCCACAGTATGTGATGACTGATTTTGACAGACTTCTCAGCAGGCAAGGACCTAGAACAATTCCAAAGGACTCATGATAGAAAATGTCATCCATATCCAGAGAAAGGACTACGGAGTTGGAATGCAGAGTGAAGCAGATTATTTTCTTTTTTGTTTTATTTTGTTAAATTTTTTTCTTTCTCATGGTTTCTTCTGTTCGTTATAATTCTATGCAACATGACAAATGTGAAAATGTGTTTAATAGGAATGTATGTGTAGAGCCCATATCAGATTGCATGCCGTCTTAGGGAGGGATGGTAGAGGGAAGTTGAGAAAATTTAGAACTTATGGAAGTGAATGTTGGAAACTAAAAATAAATAAATTGAAAACTGTAGAAAAAATAAAAAATAAAACAAGATACAAATTAAAATAGAATTTAAAATGTCACAATGAAAAAACAAACATGAATAAACTTAGATATATTTTAAACATCTGAGAAATGAGTCCAAGAAAACTTAAAAATGTCATCAATAATCCCACTTATAAGAGAGGATTAAAATAATGTTTCAAAAAATCCACAAATCTCAATAATAGGAGGGAAAGTAAAGAGAAGAAACAAGTCTTACAAAATTAATTCCAAAGATTAAAGATACTTGTAGAATTTCAAAGAGAAACTCTCTGTGTAGTAATGGACTGTGGGTGTATGGGGGGATTTTGTGCATGTAAGAATTCAGGTAGAGTTCCACCTGTAGTAGATTTTCTCCCAGGGAAAATGTTCTTAATCACAATGGTCTCGTGACTGAGAAAGGGAGGTTGCAATCTGCGTCACACAATGATTAAATATGTCTAAGATCCTTCTCCCACACAGTCCTTGCAAATCTATCCAGCAATAAAAATCAGGTAAATGCAGAGACCCAGAGACCTTTACTCTCATTTGGGGTATTCTTCCAGCTGTATGTATCACATGCCATAGCTTGTGCTTGCCAGGGAAATGGAAAGGCTGAGGAGCTGCATAATTCCAGGCCTGTGAATAATAAACTCCATGATTTGTGATCTTTTGAGAGTTTGTATTCCTTTTTAGTACCTCAGTCATGATTTAACAATCTTGACATAGTTTTGTTTTGTGAAAGCAATAATCACGTACATGTGCTTCTACTGATACTAATGTACCTCAGACTGTTTGACTTTAACGATGAAACTGGAGTGAGCTAGTTTCTCTATCTTTAATAAATTTTCTATCAGTTGAATGTTAAATTTTTTTGGCATGTGCATGTTTCATTGTTCTCTTTTGTTTTTAATGCCATAATTTTAAAGAATGAATATCAAGGAAATGAGCAAAAGTTATGTCTCTGAGAGAACACACTTCAATGACTGTTAGAGGCAATAAAATAGTTCTTACAAGTATTTCAAGAATCATTCAAGCTCATAATAAAACAGGTTAGTTGCGCTAAAACTCAAAGGAAATCTTAAAAAAATTAAAAAAAATCCAGGAACTGATAAACTGTTGCTATGAGATAATTTAACCTAATCCTCAGAAAGTAAGCAGTGAGCTTCAGAGGATTCTGGTAGGTTGAGGGATTATAACTATTTCCCTTACAATGTAAAATAAGCTTTGTGAATCTGGAAAAACATCAAGACTATTAGGGTATAAAAACATCAAAAATGTAGAAAATGATGTATTTTAGGGACTACAAGGCAATGAAAATTTTAATCTGTAAAAGTTCACTGAAGAAATTAATAAAATTAATTGGAGCTTAAATAATCTCATCCTAAAAATGAGTGTATCAAAGAATAAATAGAAATAACAGATGATTTCATTAAATATAATGACAACAATGGAATAAAAATATGAATATTTTGGAGAAACAGTTAAGTCAATCAGAGGGAAATTTGTCTCTCAGCACTTCCCCCAGTAAAAGAAAGATCAGATCAGTTAACTGGAGGCAGAAATTGAAAAAGAAACACTAGAAAATCAATAAATTATTTTTTTTTAAATATAAATTCTGAATATCAAGGTAGAGGAAAATTGAAAACAAGAACAACAGTAAACTTGCCCTTAAATTAATAAATAAAACTAGAAGCTGCTTTATAAAACAGATAAACCACTAGCTAATTTGACTCATTAAAATTATTAAAAATTAGTAATAGTTAACATTTCTATTGCTATGTGACCTATGCTTATTATGCTACAAACACTGCTAAGTGTTTTACTGTTATCTCTTCTGAATTATAACAATCCAGGGAGGTAAATGTTATAATTATACCCATTTTACAAATGAGGAAACTGAGACATACAGAGATTAAGTGACTTGCTTAGGGTCACATAGCTAGTAAATGTATGAGACCAGATTTGGACTCAGATTTTGCTGCCTCTAGTACCATCACTCTATTCATCATTCTATCTATCAGTGATCTGTGTTACCTCATAATTAAATTTCTATGTGTTGGAGAGCCTAGGTGGTACAGTAGCACTGGTCCTGGAAACAGGAGGATCTGAGTTCAAATTTGATTGCAAACACTTACTAGCTGTGAGACCCTGCACAAGTCACTCATCTCTGATTGCCTGCAGAAAAAAATTATTTTTGTGTGTCCGATCTATAACTGAATTAAAATTAATGTATTTTTTTTTTTTTTTACCAGTTAGGGATCCTTAAGGCAACTGGAACTCTGGGATTTGGAATATTTGATTTTATTGGGATATTGAAATGAAAGCATTTTGTTTTTCTTAAATTTTAAAGCATAATGCATCTCACTGGCAGCATCTAATGTTAATTAATATGGTTGACACAATTAATGACATTAGGAACATGTAATTATGTTTCTTATAATTAAGCAATTATATAATTATTTTAATAGGTTAAGTGATCTGTCTAATAGATCTTTTCCCTCTGTTTCTGCAACAGCCTTTTGATGATTTCTTTTTTGTGAAATAACATGCAGTCTTTTAAAATATATGAGATTAAGTTTTGAAGGAAATTCATTTGCTAATGAAATAAAATCTTTTCTTAGTCAGAAGAGACTCTTATAAAAGTTCCTAATGCTTGGCTTCCTTGGGTTGACATGTCATTAAAAGAAATATAATGAGAGAATTGTTTCAGCAGATGTCATGAAACTAATTGACTTTCATTAATATTTAATCTTGGCTATTAAATATTACTAATAATATGAGAAATAAATACATATATGAGGTGTATAGTACAGAGTCTTCTTCATTTGAAAAATATCTAATGCTTGGGCCAGGCAGTCTTTGCATAAGTGGCAGACAATCTCTTTTGACTTAAGAGTCTGCTGGGGTGAATGTCTATCAAATCCAACCCGTCCAACAGGGAGTCTAGCTAACTCATAAGCTGGCAGCAAGTGATTGTGGTGAATTTTCCTTCTTAATCTCTAGGGCTATTTTGCAAGCAGGCAAATTGCCCAATCCCTTTACAATTAGGTATAGAGTAGCTTTCTGTTGGTCTGCTGATTTGTGCCCCATCATTACCTGGAGTTCTCAGCACAATTCTCTAACCATGTTGAATATTTTGTTAATGAAAGATGCACCATACCATTATTTTTCATCATTCTTTTGACCTAACATTGTAGTTAGTTGGTAAGTTTTTGTCATCCTCTCTGTAAGCATAGATGGATATGTGTTGTGAGCATGCGTAGTCCTGGTTTCTATCCTCAAGGACTCCCAAAATCAAGTCATAGGTAGTTATTGTTTATGCCCAAATATCATCAGATTGGGGCTAAATATGGTGGCTCAAATGTGGTAGAATTGTATCATATACTGGGAAAGTCATAGTATGTAGTTGAAATGTTTAGTGTTGATCCCTTGAAGGTGATACACTACATGATGCCAGCCAAGGCTAACTTCTTTAGAAGTATACTTTCAAAGTCTCTGCCTTGCTCTGAATAGATCTTAATAGAAAATACTTCTACAGTACTTTAGCAACCATGAAAACCTTCTGGTTTCTGGTGGGATATGTCTGTGTTTGTGGAGTGGTCATTCACCACTAATACATGATTTGTGTTTATACTATCAATTTCAAAAGATATAAGTTAAATGAAAACATATTCCAAAGGTTTGTTTACACTAGTGTTCTTCAAATATACATGAGTTGATAATATTATTCTCTTCCCACAGCAGGTATATGTTTTGCCTTTCTTAGTGACATCTGCAGTCACCTTGAATCAGTACAATCTGCTTCTTAGTCAATTTAGTGTCCTTTTTTGACCCATGTGTCAAAATTACAATATAGTTTTCATGCCCATAGAGCTATATATGTTGGGTGCCATAAGCTGCTTCCTGATACCCTATGTAGAATTAGTGATAATGCAGTATATTATTTTATTGTAGAGACTGAATCTGCACAATTATCTCACCATTTGAAATAATCCAAGAAAGCAGCAGTAGCAGGACCAGCCCAGACTTCCCCTCCATAAATTTGTGGAACCTGACCTGACCCAAACATTAAGTATGAAGTCAAGAAGAAGATTGAAAGAATGAAAATAAAAACTAGAAAAACTGGGGAGACTTTCAAAGCATTGAAGTATTGAAGCAAAGTGAAATGAACAGAACCAGGAGAACAATTTATACAGTAACAGAAATATCATAAACATAATCAATTGGGAAATATTTAGCAATTCTGCTTAACACAGGAGCACACCATAATTCCAAAGGACCCATAGTGAATTAATGGATTCAGAGTACAGATGAAACATATTTTTTTCTCTTTCTTTTCTTATACTTGATTTTTTTGTGGGAGATGTAAAGGAAGGTTAATACAGAAATTTGTTTTGCATGACTTCATATTTGTAATGGGCTTTTGTGTTTCTTGTTTTCTCAATGGTTGAATTTAAGAGGTATGAGAAATGAGAGAATTTGGAGCTGAAAATAAAATTTAATGAAAGAATAAACTGTTTTTATAAGTGAAACGAAAGAGCTAGAGGAAAAGGTTTGAAAAGAAATGAGAGCTATGAAAGAAAGAATTAGATAGGGAATTGACAGTTTAGCACAAGACATAGAAAACCTTGCTCAACCACCAAACTTCCTGAAAATTGGAATGAAACAAATAGAAGACAATGACTCCATGGAGCCATAAGAAATACTAAAACAAAGTCAAAAGATCAATAAAAGAAGAAAATGTAAGGTATCTCATAGCAAAAACAACTGACCTGGAAATAGAGTAAGGAGAAAAATTTAAGAGTCATTGGATTACCTGAAAACCATGACTAAAAGGAAGAAGCCTAGAAAGTGTATTTCAAGAAATTTTAAAAGAAAACTGGTCAGATATCTTAGAACCAGAGGACAAAACAGAAATAGAAAGAATCCACTAATCACTCCTGAATGAAATCCCCAAATGAAAACTCCCAGGAAAATTATAGCCTAAATCCAGAATTTCCAGGTCAAATTAAAAAATACTGCAAGTAATCAGAAAGAAAAAATTAAAATACAGAGGAGCCACAGTCACAATCACGGATAATTCTATAGTCATCATTATAAAAAAGTGGAGAGCTTGGAAAATAGTATTTCAGAAGGTTATGAATATAGACTTACAGATAAAAATAACTTAGGCAGAAAGGCACAGGAAAAATGGGTTTTTAGTGAAATAGAGAATTTTCAAGAATTTCTGATGAAAAGATCAGAACTGCATAGAAATACTGAAGTTCAAACACAAAAATTAAGAGAACACAGAAAGATAAACAATAATAAACAACTCTAAAAGACTAAGCAAGAATAAAACTGTTTACATAAAAAATATAAGGAGGTGATAACGTGTCCCCTCTGAATCCTATAATCTTCAAGGGTCATAAAGTGAGGAGGAAAACAAAAGGAAGTTTGAAAAAAATTACATCATATACTCAGGGTGTGAAATTAAACAAATTAAACAAAGGCAAAATGGTAGAGAGGAACAACTGACACTTGAACCTCTCATCTGAACAGGTTTGGGTACAGAAATACATTTCATTCAACAGGAAAATGAGAGAAAAAGGGGGAAAGAGGGAACTAGAAAGAATTATAATAAAGAAAAAGAAAATAAAAGAAAAAGTAAAAAAATAAAGAAAAAATAAAGAAAGGATTAGTCCTAAACAAAACAAAATTTAAGGATTCAGAAAGAGATCTATAGTTCTTTTGCAAGTGGCAAAAAATGAGAATCTGAGGATTCTGAGGATTGTGGAATGATAGAATAAGCTGTAGAGGCAATTAGGTGGCTTAGTAGATAGATGGGCCTGGAGTCAGGGAGACCTGAGTTCAAATCTGGCCTCAGACACGCACTAGCTTATGTGACCCTGGGCAAATCACTCAAACTCTTTTTGCTTTAATCCACTGGAGAAGGTCTTTACTACTCTAGTATCTTTACCAAGAAAACCCCACATGGAGTCACAAAGAGTTAAACATGACTAAATGACAAAACAACAACAAATGACAAGTTACAGTGTATGAATGTGATTATTCTGTAAGAAATGCCTCAGGGGATGGCTTCAAAGAAACCTGGGAAGATTTGTATGAACTGATGCAGAGGAAATTAAAAAAGAATCAGGCGAACAATTTATTCAATGACAACAATATAGAAAAGGTAAACAATTTTGAAAGAATTAGGGACTCTGATTAGTAGGATGCCCAACCATAAATCTAGAAGATTTATCATGAGACTTGCTAATCATCTTCTTACAGAGAAGTGAAAGACTCAAGGTTACAGACTGAAATTTCTTTTGGACATGGATGAGATTGCTCATTTGTTTTCCTTGAATGCCTGTTTGAACAGGGGTTTTCTTTTTCATTTATTTTCCAAAGAGAGGGAGTGTTGCAGTGGGAGGGAAAGAGGGCAGATTTTTGCTGTTGAAAAAAAAAAGTTGTAAGTAAAAATAAAATATCCTGTAGAAGAGAAATATCTATTCACGTATACAAGTTAGTCAAAATTTTCTGAGCTAGATCAGATAATTTACCCAAGATCTGTCTGTCTGTCTTTCTCTCTTTTCCTTGTTAAAAAAATGAACATCTGAGGCTAATCAAAGGAGCATGTTCTAGAACAAGTAGATCTTGCTGAGGCTTTTATGAAAAGTCATTATTAACTACGATATGAAAGATTAGTGTTTAGAATAGTTAATGTGAGCTTGTTTTAACTTTCCCTGGCCAAGAACTGTTCTTCTAATGCCCAGGTGAATTTTCACCTCTCCATTCCTCTGATTTTTTTAAATTAAAGAAGTAAGAAAAAGGAGAGCCAGGAATCGACCTGGTATCTTTCTGTTTTAAAGAGTCATTTTGTGAAAGATTTTCTCCCCTCCCTTATAGCATTGTTTTCTACTCTAGAATATTGGGGCATTTCCAAAAGGCTACAAATCTCTACTGATATGTGTTCGTATTTAATCAAATAGAGCAAATATACCTTTCCTGAGGCTGCCCTTCCTGTGGTAAACACTTTCTAATAAGGGTGACTACAGTAGTCCTACCAAATCCCATGTAAGTGGTCAGGGCACAAATGAGGCTGTTGGTGGGTAGTCTAACCTATTCACGCACTCTTTTTGAGCAATTTTCATTACTTTTTAAAAATACTGTTTTTGGCAAACATTTGGTACTTGAAATAAAAAATGCATGTCACCTACTGGGATAGACACAGTGTGTGGTTCATTGAATTTAGCTAAACTATGAGTCATCCATCAATAGTCCTCATAGAGAATGTACTTGTTATAATTTCTTATGTTACAAATAAAGGTAGGTATGCTTTTCAAGATTCTTGAAGCACTTTTCCTGGGGAATTTTTGGACTTTGGTTCTTTTCATTTTATTGGTTGGTGGAAAGTTTGTCCCTCGTCATGGAGTGTTCAAATTTTGGAATTTGGAAGGCACTGATAATGACATGAGTTTGGAAGCTTGGGTGGAGAAAAAGCAAGGTAGCATAATGCTTTAAGTGTGAACTTGTGGTTTAAGGTTAGGGTTTTCCTCAAGCAAGAACTAAATCTACTCTCAAATCAGATTCAGTTTGCTAATATGTAATCACACAGCTTTTCTTATAGTAAGGATGAACAAATTGTAAACCCATGTGTGTCACTGCCCTCTATTGGATAGTGTTGGCATGTATTGCTACCTGTGAACAAGTTGGGGTCCCCTGGCAGAGGCAAGTAGGTGACCAGGGAAGATAGACTGCAGTGAATGCTTGGATTAGAATGAATTTTCTGTGGTTTAATGTGCAAGCTAAGAAATTTTTCTGTTTAAATCAGTAGGAGGCTTGGACTTTTAACATTAAAGCTCCCAAATTCTGTGGTAATGTGACGGGTACCTGTAAGATTGCTGGCTTGACAGATATTTTTACGATTACACTGCTAGACCTCTCCACATTTCCAGGAAGTGAAATACTCCCTATGACAGAGAGATTAAACCCCATTCTCCCCCTCTCTTTCCCCCTCAGATACATTGCTTTTCAGCATAGAATAATGCAGTTCTGTTTTTTTGCTTGAACATTGCTGGAAATGGAAATAGTTAGTAGATTTTGTATTTTGTTAGCAAGATGAGATCCTAAGGTTCTCTGCCAACCATATGCGAAAAAAATGCTCACCCAGTCAGATTTTTATGGCATGTCCAGATAACTGCTTTTTAGTTTAGTCTAGGCTTTGTTTTTGGTGAAAGGAATTTTCAGTCTTCCGTAAATGATTTCATACTGTTAAAGATAAGAGTATTTTAGAAACTGAGAGTACTGGCCTGGAAATCAGGAGACCTGTGTTCTTAACATGGACTTGAGCCAGCAAGATAACTTCTTTGGACCTCAGGTTCCCCATTTGTAAAATGAATAACATTCTAGGCATTATCCAAGGTCCATTGAATCCTTCTTTTCTTTCTAATGTCAGTAAGAGGACTGTATGACATAAATGATATTTTGTATATTTTGGAGAAAGAGGTCATTGAGATAATTGGCACTAGGTTAAGAAGCAGTGGAAACAGCTTTGCATGATTAATTTTAACTATAGAGAAGTCTGAATAAACTCCCTGGATAATTTCTTTTGGACCAGCAGATGGCACACTTACACAATTGACACAACTTTCATGATCCCTGGAGGATATTGATTAGAGTCCAGGAAATAGCAGCCACTCTTAGAGCAAATTGCAATACTTTCCAGGCATTTACTAGTAAAAGGAGCTAGTGCACTTTTGGAACTAGTGCATTTGATAACATTTAAAAGTGTCAGGAAGACTGTGTATAATAATCTCTTTTCCCTAAGCATCAAAATCCCTTTACAACTAATTTCAAGAAATTATGGTAGATAGTAAGTTCCTAGGTTCTTAGATTTAAGACACTAAGGGACCTTTAAGGCCTTCTACTCCAACTTCCTCATTTTACACATGAGGAAACCCAGGCTCAGAGTGCTTAAGTGACTTTTCTAAGGTTATATAAGTAGTAAATGGAAGAGTTGCAATTTTAACTAGTTTCTCTTAATCCAGACTCAGAATATGTTCCATTTTACAACACTGCCTCCCAAAGAAACCCAGGGAAGTGAAGTCATGGGATCCTAGGTCTGGAGCTGGAAAGAATCTCAAGGCCATTTACTACTACTCCTTCATTATATAGATCAGAAAACTATAGAGAGATTGAATGACTTGCCCAAGGTCCCATTGATAGTAAGAGTCAGAGGTTGTAATAGAACCCAGATGCTCTAACTCCATAACCATTGTGCTACAATTATCTAATATAGCAAAACCACTCCAACATTATTCAAACAATACATCCTGTGGCATTCAGGTTTGGATTATATGGTTGAGGGAGGAGAGGTAAACATGTAAACTAATGATTTCTAAACCCCAGAGGAGAGGAAGATGCGTAATTAGATGTCTCTCATCCCCTGAGTATGGTATAATAATTCTGAATGACATTCTAGCTGCTTAAGATACTTTAATCCTGTGATCTTCCCATTTTCCCCCTTTCCCTTTTATTCAGCATGTCTAAAGGACCAGTACTCATGGTTCCCATGTTAAGGAATTCTGTATATGTAGAATAGGAATTAAGATGACTAATTCCAAATCCTTGATAGTCATCAAATATCTGTTGTCCAGGGTAACAAGTTTTGAAATGCTGCTCATTTCTGTATCACAAAGTTGTTCCAATGAAACTGGAAAATTTACTCATGTCAGTTTTGCATATATTAGCTTGTGAGACTGTTGCTTTAGGAAAAAAAAGACTCTTCTAGCCCATCCATAGAAAGAGAGGCTCTTTAGAAATAGAAAGAACATAGAAATCAAAGGCAATGTAATTAAGTATAAATAAACATGGTCATACCTCACTTTTATATGTTAGAAGCACCTTCAAAGAAACATGGTGAAGTAAGTAGAGAAAGTTTTGTTATGGAGTTCAGAGAATATTAAGACCTAAAAATCAAAGGCTTCTGACTCTGAGACCAGAGTCTTTCCATTATACCAGGCTACCTCTAAGAATTCACTGTGAGGTGCTGAGCACTGGCTCTATTAGGTATCGTTCAGGTTTAGTAAGTTTTCTCATAGTTCTAGACCTCAAGAAAATGATGACTGCTTGTTGTAGTAGGCAGAACACTATTTTTGCTGTTAGGTGGGTGGTCACGTTGGTTGGTGCCGTAGATGTGTTCCTGGCTAGAGGAATAAAACTAGACTAGATAACCTTAAGAGGTCCCATTTATTTTAATGATCTAAAATTTAAATCTAAAAAAATTTAGATCTAAAAATTTAGATAGGAAAGACTATGTCTGGTTTAAGTATGGGATAATATTTGTAGGTTCACATAATCATTCTGAGTGTTCTCTGTAGAACACCTTCCATTTTCAACTATTACCAATTATTCTGCTTGACAGAACTGTTTCCTTTCATTTTAGATAATACCTGTGGCACCAAAGCAGAGATTAACTAAAGTAGGCAAATAATATATCCTCTTCCCTGCACAGTTATGCTAGAAACTACCACTTGCTGGGAACTTTTTTCAATTTTTCAGAAATAGAAATGGTGACATTTGTCTCTGGTGTCAAAATGAAATAGATGTCTTTAGATTTTATATTGACTTAGAAAATCATAATTAATGTTACATATTGTATTGTATTTTTATTTATTTTGTTAAATATTTCTCAATTACATTTTAATTTTATGGAGCCCTTGGATAGCAACCTGAGTTTAACACCTCTGTTACAGTATTTGAAAGCTAATAATATCATCAGCGATTCTTAGCTTTGGGAAGGAAAATCCTGAAAAGTCAACCAGTAATAAGGAATTAAAGTGAAGCTATAAAGTCCTGGTTAATGAGTCTCAAAAGGTTAAAATAGCTTAAGACCATATTATTTCATGGCAGAAAAATAATGGGAATGTTTGTTGGAATTAGAGTCAGAAAGTTCTGAATTCAAATTCCGCTTCTGACATTTTCAGATTTGTCAGTGTTTCAGATTTTTCATCTACAAAATGGATATAATAATAACTGTATTGCCACAATTTCACAAAATTTCAGATGTAGGAAGAATTAATTGGTCACCTAGTTAGAAAAACAATACCTTGTACTACAGTTTAGTTTTTCAATATGGTTGATCTAGCCTTCAGTTTAAGACTTTCAGTAATGGGGTACCTACTATCTTCTGAGGCAATTCCTTTGTGATATTTTAATATCTTTTTCATGTTTTTACTTTTTGAGCAATTTCAGCAAGTTAAAATAAAATAGACAAACCTTCAAAACAAATCCCTCAAGAAATAGCTACATAGTTCAGCAAAGTAAAATTCCCATGCTAGCCATGTTCAAAATGTACGCATCTTTCTATTTTTGTAAGGTCACTGCCTTTCTGTCAGAAGGTAAATGGTATATATCCTCTTTATTCCTAAACTATTAATGTATTGATCAGAGTTCTAAAGCCTTTCAAAGTTGTTTTTCTCAGTAATTGTATCATTGAATAAATTATCTAATCCTTTTTTAATACAGCAATTGAAGTACTTTAAAAAGCTCTGAAATACTAGTAAGTCTTTTCTTTTCCAAGTTAACATTCCCAGTTTCTTCAACCAAAACTCAAATGGCATGGATAAAGCCCTCCAAAATTCTGATTGTCCTCCTCTTGACACAATAATATTTTAAAAATTCTATAGATGAAATCTTTTCCAACATAGTACAGAGGGACTATTACCTCTTTATTCCTTGTAGATATGCTATTATTAAGTAGATTTTTTCTATTATATCACATTGTTGAGTAATATTGAGCTAGAAGTCTACTAAAACTTCCAGGTCTTTTTCACTCATAGAATTACAGGGTATATATAAGACATTCTCTGGCTTTCCTCTCTTTTTTTATCCTAGATTCTAAGACTAAATAGTAACTTCTTACTATTTCCACCAGTTCCACTCTAGAGTTGATTCCTTCATATTGGTGTGAAAGGGATGCAGAATATAATTTTACTTCACCTTGTGACTGATGAAATTCCCATTAAGTCAAGAAATACTAAATTATCTGAGTTTGGAAGGTAAAGACCTCCAGATGTCCCTCACTGAAGTCCCTCATTATGATTCTACCATGCAAGCATCTTGTTTGCAATCTGATTCCTGAACTCCTTATCATTTTATCTGTCTACTTGAGGTATGTTTACTTTAATGACAGTATTACTTCTGTTTCTGCTCTTACTGATCTTTATTCAAATATTCTCCACCATACTTCCTGCTTATCCCCATCCTCTCTTCAGTTGTTGGACTTATTTATATGAATATATCTTCTAAATATACAGTGTTGCTTCACTGGGTCCCTGCCCTCCCCATTCTTGTTTTATCTATTCAGTTTTTTAAAAATAAAGTGCATACAACAAAGTCATATTGTAGTACTGATCTCATTCCATTGAGTCTCTGTGATCATTGTATAGTCAAATATGTCTCCTTCAATTAGGAGCTCTAGTTTCCCTTCACTCATGCATTTGTGCCTATACATTGGAAACCACAAGTTTCATTAATGTCTCTGATTCTGAACTTTCTGTCCTGTGAATTTTTGGGAATCTCTATAATCATTCTTCTTTCTATATTGTAGTTACTCTTTAGGCTATTTGCATTAGTGGCTTCTCCTTTTCTCTTTCATTTTTAGTTTGAAAGCACCTCTTATTACATTTGTGATTGCCAAGACAATATTTTATTATAAGTTCTTTCTTAGGTTCACTCCGTTCATATCCAAGAGTTTAAAATTGGTAACACTAGAATCCAAATGTCATTCTCTTAGGTAGCTGCTGCCCCCCCCCCTTTTTTTTGAAAGAAAGCCATCTATTTTTCTTGCCTTTTTTTAATTTTTGGTTAGGAGAAATATCCTGTCATCTCCACCTTGACTCCTAATGAAAATTAGATTAGTTTTTCCTTACAAGGTATTGAGACTTTCCTCAAGATTTCATCCACTCAAGGGATTAAAGGCTTGGACTGTTGATGTCACTTCCTTATTTCCTGAGTACAAAGAAATCACAGGAATCTCCAGGGCTTGCTCTGATGTTTAATTGGTGAAGTACCATGGATAATTGAGGCAAGGGAACTTCACCCAATTGAGTCAATTTTAGGCATCCTCAATGCCTATCCTTATTGAAATATCCCCTTGCTATGACTAAATAAGTCTCTGTGTTCACTATTGAATGATTTACAAGTGTCTCATTTTCTTCCAGTATCCACCCTAAACTATCATGGACTGAACTGAGTCATACCCAGCTCTGAATACCTTTGAGGAAAAACAGTAATAGAAACATTTGCTGTGACCCTATAGTTTTAGTTCACAGTTGTTATTTTTCTATTCATCATAATCTATATATTTTGTCATACTTTAATGTATTTATAATTTTATGGTTTGTTTATTCTATTTTTATTACATATATTCAATCTCTTTGTATATCTATCTATCTATCTATCTATCTATCTATCTATCTATCTATCTATCTATCTATCTATCATCTATCTATCTTTCCAAAAGCCATTCCCCAATAGATAAAATGTTCAAAGGATGTGAATAAATAGCTCTGAAAAGAAGTGATGCATGCAAATTAACAACCATAAGAAAGCGTGGTCCAAATCACTAGTAGTAAGAGAAATGCAAAACAAAGGAACCCTTAGGTTTCACCTCACACTCAAAAAATTGGCAAAAATGACAAAAGGTGGAAAAAGTGTTAGAGAGGTTGGAGGAGTATAGTTTCACTAGTGCTTTGTTAGGGAAGCTATAGATCAGTACTATCATTTTTGAAAGGAGTTTTTAATTACACAAATAAAATGACTATAACATTCAAACCCTTTGACCTATAGGTTCCACTACTAGACTTATACCCCAAGGAGGCCATTGATAAGAAGAAAGTTCCATAAACATGATATATCTTTTAGCAAAATATTTATAGCAGTGATTTCTGTGATAGTAAAGAACTGGAAATAAAATAGATGCTAAACAAATAATTGCATATGAATTTCATAGAATATTGCTGTGCTGGAAGAGATGACAAATATGATAACTATAAGAAACATGGAAAGATTTACATGAAGTAAGCAGAGTCAAGAAAACAATATATACTGTAACTATAACAATGTAAACAGAAAAAAACATGGAATAATCAAATGTTAGTGATGCAAAATCATAAAGAAAAAGCATGGCTCAAAAGAAGAAATATAAGGAGACATTCCCAGCTCACCCCTTTGCAGAGGTGGCAGGTCTGGAAGGTGGTGGTATGTTGTACATTTTTCAAATTTGTTCAATATATTGATCAGTTTTGTTAATTTGAAACTTTTTCTTTAAAAACATTAGTTGTTATATTGGATGGGATGGCTCTGGGATGCTTTTCTTGGTACTGGGAAAAATTTTGATGGTGAAAACAATAAAAATCCAAAAGACATCAATAAAAATTTATTTAAAGATAGAAAAGGATTATATTGGAGATGGTATCTGGGGAATTGATACCACTGAATTTATCTATAAAAGCTGGAGAAATGATGGAGCAAAAGTTTACAATTTGATTTGTGGGCAGTTTGCTTGTAAGAAGGAGAAACTTTTAAAGAAGTGTTTACCATTTTTTCAATGGGACATAAGAACTGTTATGTATATCATATATATATATTTCATATTAATTTCAAAATATGGCATATGCACCTTAATTTTTTCATTCTGTATAAAGTCTTTTAAAAATGAAAGGGATGATCATTAAAAGTTTCAGGAAATTGGGGCAGAATCAAGATGGTGGGGTAAAAGCAAGGAGTTGCTTGAGCTTTCCACCAAACCCCTCCAAATAACTGTGAAAATGACTCTAAACAAATTCTAGAACTGCAGAATCTGAAAAGTGACATTGAAACAAATTTCCAGCCCAAGACAATCTGAAAGGTTGACAGGAAAGGTCTATAGCATTGGGCTGGGAGAGGAGCGTAGTTCAGCGTGGGTTGTGCCAGCACAGACAGGGCCAGAGCAGGCCTCAGGGGAATGAATCACTGGCAGCTGTGGCAGTTCGCAGACCTCTCAACCCACAAAAGCCAAAGACAATTTAGAAGGGGAGTGGGAAAGGTCTATCCTAACCTGGATGAGAGAGGAGTGTGGTCTGGCCCCAGCTCTGGGATGGTAGTGGTGGCAGCAGCAGCTGCTTCCAGAACTCTAGCTCATAGATGGTGGGGGGGATTGAGTGGCTGATCAGAGGGGGATTGCTGGGATCTTTTTGCTGGTACGGAGGCAGGATTCTCTTGTTTTGCCATGCTTGAGAAGTCCTGTGGTGAGGAGAAGCACTGGTGTGGTGGAGCTTGTGGATGTAGTGGAGAGGGAATCCTCCTCATAGTTCCAAGGCAGAAAAAGATTGCTTGTGGTCACTCACAGACCAGAGCACAGACTAGGACAAGAGTAAAGACCTCTCTTTTGATCATACCACCTTGGAAGAGCTGAAAATTTACAGGGCCTTAGAAGTATCTCTGAAAACAACTGCACAAAACCTCTGAAGTATACCTTCCACACTGGAAGCAGAATTCTACCTTAACAAAGAATTAAAAAGTCAAGTAATTGGCTGGAAAAATGAGCGAATAGTATAAAAATACTCAGACTATAGAATCTTACTTCAGAGACAGAGAAGATCAAAACATACAATGAGAAGAAGACAACAAAGTCAAAGTTTCTGCATCTAAAACCTCCAAAAAAAAAAAATATGAATTGGTCTCAGGCCATGAAAGAGCTCAAAAAGGATTTTGAAAATCAAGCAAGAAGAGGTGGAGCCAAGATGGAGGAGTAGAAGAAAGATTTGCTTGAGCTCTACCCTCAAACCTTTCAAAAAAAATCCTATAAAAATGACTAAACAAATTCTAGTGCAATAGAAACCACAAAATGACAAATGGAAGCAAATTTCCAGCCTGAGACAAACAGGAAGGTTCTATTACACCAGGCTGAGAGCAGAATACAGTTTGGCATGGGCCATGCTGGCATGGATGGAGCTTAAGCTGGCCTTAGGAGACTGTATCAGAGGCAGCTGCAACAATTTCCAGACTTCTCAACACATAAATGCCAAAGACAACTTCTAAAGTCAGTGGCAAGAGTCTCTCATCTGAATGAGAGGGAAGCATGGTCTAGCTTCAACCTCAGTCCCAGCCAGAACCCCAGCCCCAGGGCAACAGCACCTGCTGCCAAAGCAGTAACTATTTCTGGAGCCCTCCACTTAAAAAGAACCTCAAGGGTCAGATAATTGGCTGGGTGGCTGCCTCTGGAGTTCTCCATTTAACCAAGACCTCAAAGGTCCAGTTTTTGACTGGGAGGATGAGCAAACAGGGTAGAAAAATATGGACTATAGATTCTTAATTTCTTGGTGAAAAGGTATTTTCTTACATCATTGGTTATGAGGAAGATCAAGGTATACAACCAGAAGAATACAACAGATTTGAATCTCCTGCATCCAAAGCCTCCAAGAAAAATATGAATTGGTTTCAGTCTATGGAAGAGCTCAAAAAGGATTTTGAAAATTGAGTAAGGGAAGAGAAAAAATTGGGAAGAGAAATGAGAGTGATGCAAGAAAATCATGAAAAGTGAGTCAACAGCTTGCTAAAGGAGACCCAAAAAAAGCTGAGGAAAATAACATTTTCAAAATTAGAATAACCCAGATGGCAAAAGGGGCCCAAAAATCAATGAGGAGAAGAATGCCTTAAAAAGCAAAATAGGCCAAATTGAAAAAGAGGTCCAAAAGTTCACTGAAGAAAATAATTTTCAAAAAATTTGAATGGAACAAATGGAAGGCTAATGATTTTATGAGAAATCAAGAAATTATAAAACAAAACCAAAAAGATTTTCAAAAGATTGAAAAGATAGAAGACAATGTGAAATATCTTATTAGAAAAACAACTGACCTAGAAAATGGATCCAGGAGCGATAATTTAAAAATTACTGGACTACCTGAAAGCCATGATCAGAAAAAGAGCCTAGACACCATCTTTCAAGAAACTGTCATGGAAAACAGCCCTGATATTTTAGAACCAAAGGGTAAAATAGAAATGGAATTCACAGATCACATCCTGAAGGAGACCCTGAAAGGAACACTTCTAGGAATATTGTAGCTAAATTCAAAAGTTTCCAGATCAAGGAGAAAAATATTACCAGCAGCCAGAAACAAACAATTCAAGTATTGTGGAAATACTATCAGGATAATACAAGATTTAGCTGCTTCTACACTGAGGGATTAGAAGGCTTGGTATATGATATTCCAGAGGTCAAAGGAGATAGGATTAAAACCAAGAATCACCTACCCATCAAAACTGAGTATAACACTTCAGGGGAAAAAATGGTCATTCAATGAATAGAGGACTTTCAAGCATTCTTGATGGAAAGACCAGAGCTGAATAGAAAATATGGATTTCAAATACAAGAGTCAAGAGAAGTGTGAAAAGGCAAACAGGAAAAAAAAATCACAAGTGAATTATTAAAGTTGAACTGTTTACATTCCTGTATGGAAGCATAATATTTGAAACTCATGAGATCTTTTTCAATAATAGGGTAATTGGAGGAATTTGGAGGGAACACATACATACATAGATATATCCACACATATCCACACATACATATGCATACATACATAATACATATAAACATATACATATACATACCCACACATCTGTATCTTCATATGTAGACAGAGGGCACAGGATGAGTTGAATATGAAGTGATGATATCTAAAAAATAAAATTAAGAGATGAGAGAGTAATGTACTGGGAAAAGGAGAAAGGGAGAGGTAGAATGGGATAAATTATCTCACATTAAAAAGGCAAGAGAAAACTTTTATATTGGAAGGAAAGAGGGGGAGGTGAGAGTGTCATCAGACACTCATTCTTACTGTCATCAGATTTGACTTAAGGAGGGAATAACAAACACACTCAATTGGGAATGGAAATCTATCTTACCCTATAGGAAAGTAGGGGAGAAGCGTAAAAGAGAGGAGGGGATCATAGAAGGGAAGGTTGATTGGGGAAGGGGGTAACCAAAAGCAAGCACTTTTGAAGAGGACAGGTTCAAAGGAGAGAAGTGAATAAATGGGGGGCAGGATAGAATGGACGAAAATATAGTCTTTCACAACATAACTATTATGGAAGTGTTTTGCATAACTATACTTGTATAACCTATATTGAATTGCTTGTCTTCTCAGTGAGGGTGGCTGGGGAGGGAAGAAGGAAGAGAATTTGGAACACAAAGTTTTAAAAATGTATGTTAAAAATTGTTTTTGCATACAACTGGGAAATAAAATATACAGGCAATGAGGGTTAGAAATCTACCTTACCCTATAAGAAAGTAGGGGGGAATGGGATAAGAGGAGGGTGATAGAAGGGAGGGTAGACTGGGGGAAGGGTAATCAGAATACATGCTATCTTGGAGTGGAGGTGGGGGAGAGATGTGGTGAAAATTTGGAACTGCAAGTCTTGTGGAAATGAATGCTGAAAACTAAAAATAAATTAATTTAAATAAAGAAAGAATTTCAGAAAAAATAAAAGGGATGGAAAATGCCTACTGTCTATATTATATTATATTGTATTAATTATATTATATTGTATTATGTTATGTTATGTTATATTATATTATATACTGAATGGGCAATTGATTGATTTCATTTGGCAGCATATATGTATATATCAATATATAATGTATATGTACATGCTAATACATATATGCATATCTATGCATACATATATAGTTGTTCATGCAAATATATGAAATACAAATGATCAATGAGTTTGACTCAATTAAGCAGGGGAAGATAGAAAACTAACTTGACTTTGGAAAATTGGTAAGCTCTTTATTTTATTTTTTGTATTTAATTTTACTTATTTACCTTTGTTACATGGGAAGTTCTTTTAATGACTTCAAATTTCTATGTGAACTAAATATCTGCATTTTAAAATTTCTACATTGTTCAGGTGTTGTATGGTTATGATTCATGAAATATTGCATTTCCCAAAGAAATGAAATTGAAATATAGCCACTGAGGTTGTACAATATTACAACAAAAGAATTATGAAATAAGGATTTTATCAAAGAAGTGTATGAAAAAGAGATAGGCTTCTCACCTGGCAAGGAATAACCAAATAGCTTGCCTTGGTGTCCTAATGATGTCAAAGAGTAGAGAAGACGAGATTTGACCCTTGCTAGGATGAGGAAAAATAGGAGTTAACAGTAGGGAGAAAAGGAAGGAAAAGGAAAGCTGTACAATTATAAATTAAAATTTTATTTGAGGCTTTTCCAAAAGATGAGAGAACTATATACTTTTGGGTGAAGTAATTGTTTTTTCTCCCCAAAGTGGTTTAGTAGAGCCTTGGAAGTTTCCAGGAGAGATATGAGTCAGTAAGTCAATAGGAATTCAGGAGAATCACTCTGACGGCTGAGTGTAGAATGAGTTAGAGTGTGGAGAGATTTCAGACTAATCAGAAAGTTATTGCAATAGTTCAGACATTAGGTGATAAGGGCTTTGCAGCAGACTGTCGGCTATTTTAATGGGGGAGAGAGTTACATTTTGAGAACTGTTAGGAATGCAAAAATCACAAGATTTGAAATCATATTGGATATGAGGAGCACAAGTGAGCAGTCAATCATGACACCAAGGCTGCGAAGCTAGATGAATGGAATGCTGCTACTGTTCTTGACAAAAATAAGGAAATTTCAAAGCAGTTGGAAGTTGAGGGGTGGAGAAGTGGAGATAGAGAGTTCTGTTTTGTATATACCTATGAGAAATCAGTTAAAAGGCATCCCAAATTGCAATTTGTAATTGGAGACTAGAGTTCAGGCTTTCTCTTGATCTAGGCTAGTTATGTAGATCTTGAAATCATTTGCAAAGAGATAGAATGAATCCATGGAAGCTGATGAGATAGCCAAACAAGATTTTATAAAGAAAGAAGAGAGTAGGACCTAGGATTGAATCTTGGGGAATACTCACAGTTGTTGAGTGTGACCAGGACAAAGATCCAACAAACAGACAAGTAGGAGAACCAAGAGAGAATAATGCCACCTAAATCTAAAGAGCACAGAGTATACAGGAAAAGAAAGTGATTAAAAGAGACAAAGATTACAGAGATCAACATAGATGAGGCCTGAGAAAGGAGCATTAGATTTGGCCATTATGAGACCAGTGGTAATTTTAGAAAGAGCAGTTTCATTTCAGTCATGAGATCAGAAGGTCCATAGTAGAGTTTAGAAGTGAGTGAGAGAAGGTGAAGAGCAGACATTTAGCACAGATGGCTTTTTCAAGGAGTTTGACTTAAAAGGAGAGGAGTAATATATGACAAGAGAGAGCTGTGAAATTCAGAATAAGTAAGGGTTTTTAAAGAAAGGTGTTCAAATGGTATGTTTATTGGTAGCAGGAGCCAGTAGACAGGGAGAGACAGAAGATTAAAGAGATAGTAGGGATGATAGTAGAGGCAATTTGCTACAAAAGAGAGGATTAGTTTGGATCAAGGCTTCTATAGAAAGATATACCTTTCCCTTAGAACATTGTTTCTTATCAGATACTATCAGGAAAAGATCAAATCATGAGCAAAGAAGTCAAGGGAACAGCCAAGGCCAACTTAAGTCTTTTTTGAAGGTCCTCTTCATTTCTGGTTCTTCAACTGCAATTCTGTCCATCATGTGGTAAGCAGACCAGAACAAGTTACAGAATGAATCTACATTCTCTGAGGTCTCTCTAATGTACTTGTATTGTATTCCACTACAATGGTTCTTGGAGGTAGACTACTCAGTCTCTCCCAAGTCAGAAATGTCATCAAGGGGCTACTTACATCCCAGTTCCTGTTATGCATTAGTTACACAGAAGGGAAGCTATCATAGTGTGTAGGCTATCTTAGGATGTCAAGCTGATCTGCTGTGTGAAGGACAAAGGACACAGGTCTATTATTAATCAAGCAATTATGGACAGTAGTATCTTGAAATGACCTGAATGTACCAAACTCAAATAGTTACCTCCAAAGGGATCATTGACTCCTTCCTTCTTAAGATTATATGCTAGCTACAAGAATAATGCAAGAAAATGAAATAAGGAAATGGCAAAGAGGAGGCAATAATATTTCCATTTATAGATAATAGAATTTCTCACTTAGAAAACTCTTGTATTCTTGTAGCTAGCATTTCCAGTGATATGAGAATGCTATCTATAAAAGGTGCTTCCACTTCATTATCTCTCCCTGCCTTCTTGACTCCGCAATCTGGCTTCCAACCTAATCAGTCAATGAAAACTTCTTACTCCAAAGTCACAAATGGTTTCCTAATAATCAAATATAGTGGACTCCAATCTCACCCACCTCTGCAATCTTTGTCACTACTGATCACCTTTTTCTTGATGCTTTCCTATTTTGAGGTTTTAATGACACTGATTTTTCAGTCCTTGTTAGACTCTTTTTCTGGATCTTTCCATAAGACAAGGATAAAAGAAACCCCTAGATAGCGGTTCCAGTGGTCCCCCAAGTCCTCTTGGATCCCTGAATGCCTTCGAAAAAACCAAACCAAAAATCATTACCTTCTGAGCCATTACTAGTCAAAATATACCATAATTTGAGGGTTTCCTTTAGTTCCTACCATGAGTAAGAATTATTAAAGTTTGTGAACTCTGCCCACCTGTTAAATATAAAGAGAGGTTCCACAGAATACTATGTGATGGTTAATTTAGACCAGTTCAGCTCACTTCTTATAGAGTAATCCTCCAGATATCCTCAGAAAATGCCTTCTCCTCCTCCTCCTCCTTTGTGCATGCCTCTGATGGATAAGACTTCTGTCTGTCACATTCACTTTCATTTTGGCTGCTATTCCTCCTTCAAATTCCCCACTGAGCTTCACTCAAAAGAGCTGTACTGCTCTGATGTCTGTCTCATGCTGGAACAACTCCTCAGATAAAGGCAAATCTTCATTTGGGTCACACTCACTAACTCTGAATGTCCCTTAAGATTCTGTCCTAGGCCCTCTTCTATTCTTCTTTACTATTTCATTTGATTAGCTCATCAGTCATCACGCACTGAATTGTAATCTCTATTCAAATGATTCTCAGATCTACTTGTCTATCCCTAACTTTTTGACCTCCAGTCTAGTATCTCTAACTGCCCATCAGGCAAATTAAACTGTTATTCAACTAGATACTCTTTAGGTATCTTAAATTCAACATGTCTAAAAGTGAACTCATTATCTTTTCCCCAAAATCCCTTTCCAGACTTCTCTACTATTGTCAAGAGTACTACTATCTCCTTGTCACTGGGAAAATTGTGAGAACTGTGAGAACCAAAATGACTCCAAGACTGAGTTTCATTTTCCTATAAGTTCCACCTGCTTGATAATCATGAGAATTGAGTGACATCCTATTTCGTATCCGGGAAAATACCCTGTTTGCTCTACCCCCTCCCAAGTTGAAAATCTCTAATCTTTACTCTAATTGGAAGTCAGTTTACCTAATCTTGTATTCTGGTTTATATCCTGTCAATTGTTTTCTTTTAATGCAAGAAAATCTCTCTCCCTCTTTATTCGGGGTCCAGGGCCCGCTAAGGGGCCTAGTCCTGATTTGTTATACAATTGGAATGCATTGCTTAATAAATCAATATATTCAGGAGTTTGAACCTTTGTTTTCTCAGTTATTTCAGATTTCAGTTATCACATCACACAGGCTCACAACTTAGTTGTCATCTTTGGCTTCTTACTCTCTTTCACCTTCCACATACAATTCTTTGTCAAGGTGTACCATTTCCATCTTCATAAGTTCTCTCCTATATACTCCCTTTTCTCTTTTTACAGTAAGACAGTCATTTAGTCATCATCTCTCAACTTGAATATTGCAAGAGCCTGTAGGCTGATTTCCCTGCTTCAAGTCTCTCCTCATTCCAGTTTACCCTGCCCCCCAACTCAGGTATCAAACTGATCTTCCTAAAATACAATTCTGACCATAGAGTCCCCCATTCAACAAACTCAAGTGAATTCATATTACCTCCAGGATCAATATTCAAACTTTTCTTTGTCTTCTAAAGACTATTATAAACTGGTCCCTTGATAGCTTTCCAATCTTCTTACACCTTACTCTCCTTCATATACTCTGCAAGTGACACTGGCCTTCTTTCTCTTCCTTGCAAAGGACACTCTATCTCATGACTCTAAGCATTTATGTCCATGCCTTGGACATTATTCTTCCTCATTTCTGCCTTCTGGCTCCCTGGCTTTCTTCATATCCCACCTCAAGTTCCACATGTTGCAAGAAGCCATTTTTGATCCTTCTAATGATAGTGTCTTTACTTTTATGGATTATCGCCAATTAGTTTTTTGCCTTTCTTTTACACCCGTTGCTTAGTACAATGAATAGTGCATGGTAGGAAATTATTCACTGACTTACTGATTGAGGATTTAGAATTGAAAGATTTATTGTATGTTGTAAGCGGATGAAACATAGAACTTTTGCCAAAAATAGACTACGCAGCTTTCCTAAACTTGTTAATTGTTTCAAGTAGTTTTTTAGTTGAATTTCTAGGATTCTTTATCATATCATTTGCAAAGAGTGATAGATTTGCTTCCTTATTACCTATTCTTATTCTTCTTATTTCTTTTTCTTCTCTTATTGCTATAGTTAACATTCCTAGTACTGTATTGAACTATAGAGGTGATAATGGGCATTCTTGCTTCACACTTCATCTTAGTGGGAAGGATTCCCATTACATGTAATGCTTGCTGATAGTTTTAGATAGATATTGCTTATCACTTTAAGGAACACTTCCTTTATTGCTATGTTTTCTCATATTTTTAATAGGAATGGGTGTTGTATTTTGTGAAAAAGCTTTTCATCTACTGAGATAATCATATGATTTCTGTTGGTTTTGTTATTGATATGGCCAATTATGTTGAAAGTTTTCCTAATATTGAACCAACTTTGCATTCCTGGTATAAATTCCTCCTGGTCATAGTGTATAATTTTTATGATATATTACCGTAATCACCTTGCTAGCATTTTGTTCAAAATTTTTTCATTGATATCCATGAGAGAAACTGGCTTATAATTTTATTTTTGTTTTAGTTCTTCCTGGTTGCACCATATTTGTGTCATGAAGGAGTCTGGTAGTTTATATAGTATTGGAATTAATTCTTCTTGAAATGTTTGATAGAATGTGCTTGTGAACCTATCTGACCCTGAGGATTTTCTCTTAGGGAGTTCATTAGTGTCTGGTTCAATTTCTTTTCCTTAATGGGGTTATTTAGGCATTCTACTTCAAAGACACAAAAAAGGACATCAAATTAAGACATGAAAGGGTCATTAATAAAAGGGAGAGGAGAAATAGAGGAGAGAAGGGAACATGTGATATATTCTAACTAAATCCATGGATAAACAAAAAAGGAAAAATCACTTTCCATGCAAGTAGAGGAGGTTTGGGAAAGTGAGAAAGTTGGATAAAAAGAAAGATTGAAATAGAGGGAAGAAAGAGACAAAGTATTGACACATCAGTGGGAGGGAATTCCTCTGAAAAATACTACTGTTGGGAAAAGACATATATCTATAATGGAAAGTTATGTTTGCAGAAGGATTAATCTGGGAGGGAGATGTGAAATTGATATTCAAGATAACTATTTCCTCAGAGTATTTTGTGCATCACTGGACATATCCTGCCTCAGGAGAAGGCAAATGGAAGCTCCTGGGGGCAAGAACCTAGAAGGATGGGAGGACCTGGGGGGAGAAATGAGGTTGTATGACAGTTTGGAGAAATAGCTATCATGGGGAAGGCAAAAGGGTAGAACTAGACAGAGGATAAATTTTACTATGTGTCAATGCTTCTATCCTTATTGTTGTAGTGTTCCTTCACCCTTCATTGCTGAAGAAGACCATGCCATCAGAGAAATGATGACATGACTTGCCCTTGACTTTGTTTTGAGTAGGGAAGGTTGTACAAGATCACCATCCTCACTTCTCCTCAGAGTCATTTGAATCCAGTGACCAGATAGTCATCAGGATGATTAGAGATGACCTAGCATACAATAGGAACCTTGGCCCCTTTAGGCCAAGGTCTATTCAGGAACTCACTTAGGGTGAAGTAAGGCCCATTCATTTAATAGGCCTCTTTAAGAAGTAGTCAGGGCATGACCTCTTTAATGAGGCAAAGAAAAGAAAGACATCAGGCTGGGAGGGAAACAGCAACAGTTAATATTGATAATCACTCTGAAGCCAAGGAAGTCCAGAGGAGAGACTTTCTACAGTGGGCATGGACCCCATGGTTTCTGAGCTTCAGAGTGCAGTAGGTGGAAGGGAAGGGCAGGGAAGGGTAGAGAAGGGAAAGCAAGGGAAGGGAGCCTAGCTAGTAAAACCCAAGTTACCTGGGCATCTTTTGGCTATCCAAATTTACCTTCCTTCAGAGAAGAGAAGGAGGCAGAGAGGGAGACAGACAGGAGAGGGTGAGCTGAGTTACTCAGCTAGCTGGGTCCCCATTCAGGCAGGTGTGTCTACTCACAGATGTTGTGTTCATCCTTCTTTGCCACAGAAGACCATGACATCAGAGAAATGATGACATGACTTGCACTTGACTTTGTTTTGAGTGAAGGAGGGCAGTGTAAGGTCACCAGCCTCCCTTCTCCTCTGGAGCCATCTGAATCCAGTGACGAGATATTCATCAGGATGGCAAATTGGCAATTTTAAGAATGAGGCACAATAGAAAAAAGGATGGCTAGAAGATGAAGCTCAACTTAGGACTTTAGAAGATATGGTTGTGTGAGGAACACAAAGAATCTAAATATAGAATAAATAAGCATATAGAGCAAGAATTAAAAAAATAAAAAATCAGAATAGACTGTATGTCTTTATTATCTTGACTTTTATTATGATTATCATTGTTGACATGCCACATTATCTTTAGAGGTGGAGCAATTTATTTTATTGTTTATTGTTTCCTTGGTAGACATATTTATTTACCTTTTTTGTATTCTTGTTGTCTGGAGTGTTTGCAACTCAAATAATTTGCTCGCATCTGGATTTTTCACAGTTGCTTCAATTTTTATGGGATATCTGTGTTTTTCATTTTTAAAAATTTTTAAAAAATTTTTTTATTTAAATTTTTAGAGAACATCATTTTAGGATATATCTTGAGCTTTTTGATTTTCAGAATATATTATTCCATTCCCTTCCATAGTTTCTAGTGAATGAATATGGAAAAGAACTAACAAAAACAACACAATAAAAGGATTTCCCTTAGAATGAGGCACAGGACAAAAGTATAAAGGGAAGAAAGGTAGGGATAAAAGAGGGAGTATTTTTACCTAACCACTTGAAAGAAAAAGAGGTGGAAAAAAGGGAATAATTAGATAACAAAAGAAAGAAAAACAAATGAATGTTGCATAAAATTTCAAAACTAGGTAAAAGATTGAAAAGCAGGGTGAAAGAAGAAGAGATCTTGTGGGAATAGTAATTTATTAAAATAAATTAAGCAAAACTAATCTTCAATATAAATAACTGACAAAAGAAGAGGAACAAAAAATCTAGTTAAAATACTGATATGCAAATGGAAGAAAATATAAAATTAACTCATAATTAACTCAAATAAAGAATGATAGGATAAATAAGGAAATAACATCTATTGATTATAATAAATATATTTAAAAACAAGGGTATACATGTAATAAAAATAAGAAGCTGGAACAAAATTAAATATCCATCAAGAAAGCAAAAAATAATATTTTCCACCTAAACAGAGATGATGAAAGAAATTATGTTGGAATTAATCACAGACCATGAACTAATATCAATATTAAATTAATATGTTCCAAAGATTATAGTGTCTAACATCATAAAGAAAAATTAACTTTAATGTTCCTTTTTCAATTTTGGACAAATCTAAGAAAGGAGAAACAAATGGAAAAAATATAGAAATGAACAAATGATTGGAGAAATTATAGAGAGCAGACTTATTGCACCTTTTAAATGAGACCATTAAAGAACATTCATATTTATCTGTCTCCTAATGCACTTTAACAAAATCAACCATTTATCTGATCACAGAGAACTTTCAATTACATAAAAATGCAGAAATACTGAAAAAAATCATTTACAGATCATAATAAAACAAAATAGCAATCAATTCAGATAACAGAAATAAATGACAGATATAAGTGGATACTTAAAATTCCAAATAATGAAAGGATGAAAGAACAAATTATAGAAACAATTGTTAATTATGTGAAAGACAAAGATAATGAGAAAACATATCAAAATTTCTTGATATACAGCTAAAGCAGTACTCAGAGGAAACATTAAATTCTCTAAAACATTCCAACAAAATAGGAAAAGAGATTATTACTGAGCTTAATATGTATCTAAAAACTAGGAACTCAGTAAATTAGCTCCCATGCTTATAAAAGAATGTGCCTTGAAAATTAGAGAAGGAATAGATACATTTTAAACCCCAAAGACTATAGGGCTGATGAATGAAATTAAAAGATTTTTGCTTTTGGAAAAAAAAAACAATGCTAATGAAATTGATCAACCTTTAGACACTTGAATTAAAAAAAAATAGCAGAAAATCAAATAAATAAAATATCATTAAGGTGAAATCCCAAGAGTAAAAGAAATGAGAATGAAAAAATTTACTATGCATTATGCACAATACAATGCCATGTCATAAGGCAACTAGGTGGCATAATTGATAGAATGCCAGGTCAGAAGTCAGGTTTAACTTCCTGAGTTCAAATCTAATCTCAGACACTAATTAGCTATGTGTCCCTGGGCAAGTCACTTAATCCCTCTGATCATCATTGATAAAATGAGTTGGAGAAGGAAATGGGAAACCACTCCAGTATCTTTGCAAAGAAAATTCCAAATGGGATTACAAAGACTTTGACATAACTGAAACAACTGAAAAACAAACAAATACAATGTTATATGCTAGCAAAATTGAGACCAAACAAAGAATTAGAAGATTACTTTCAAAAACAAAATTCTCAATGAACCTAATGGAATACTACCTAGAGATCTCAAACAATTCATTGTTAGAAAAGGAAATAGAATTAATTGTAAAGAATCTAAGGAATTATCCAAGGCAAAATGTTTTCTGTAACTTATGAATTTATAGGAGAATTCTATTAAACCTATAAAATAATTAATTTCTGTACTATACAATTACTGTAAAAATTGAGAAAGTACTTTACCAAATACCTAGGGAAGAAAGAATGATTCAACTTTAGAAAAACAATCACCAAAATTTATTCATATTTACAAAACCAATTAAAACCAAAACAGAAACAACCAAATTATTTCAATAGATTTGGAAAAAATCTTGATAACGTTAAAATCCATTTATTCTAAAAGTTCTACAATGGAAGACAGAATAGGATATTTTTAATGTTATAAACAGTATATATCTAAAACCCCAAAACATTCATATTTAGATAATTATAGCATATAATTAATGCATACCAGAAACTTTCCCCATAAATCCAGGAGTAAAGCATGGATACTCATTCTTTCTGTCATTATTTGATATAATTCTACAAATGTCAGAAACAGCAGTAAATCTTGAGACAGAAATTAAAGCCTTAAGTGATAAGAAAAAGGGAGATAAAAATGGTACTAATTTGTTGATGACGTGATGGCTTTCTTTGAAAATTCTAGGGAATCGGCGAAGATACTCATTGGGAAATAGTTTCAGAAAAGCTGTAGACTATGAAATAAACTGATAAAATCAATGGCATTTCTACAAAATAAAAACACAGCCCATCAGTCAATAAGAGCAAGGAAAGTCCCTTTCAAAATAGCTAAAAATGCATAAAATATTTTGTAGGTAGTCTATCAAAGCACACTCGATACTCACACAGATACAATTACAAAATGCTACCTAAATAAAGCTGAACTTAAATAGCCAGAGAAAAATTAATTGCTCATGGTTGTATCATGCAAATATAATAAAAATGACAACGCTATAAAATAAATTTACTTAGTACTCTATCAATCAAACTACCAAACATGATTTATAGAGCTATATAAAAATAAAAAAAATAATTTGGAAGAAGAAATGATTCTAGATCATCCAGGAAAATAATGGGGGAAATGGTAGCAGTAAAGGCAGAATAGCACTTCCAAACCTTACACTATATTACAAAGCAGTAATCATCAAAACTATTTAATACTTGTTAAAAAAATAGAAGAGTAAATGAACAGAATAGAAAAAGGAAAACAATAACCCAGTATTCAATAAAACCTCACACATGTGTTGCCTAGGAAAGAACTTCTGGTAAAACTTTAATCTTAAAAAATTAGTCCTAGATTAACATTTGACACAACATTTCACAAAAAAAGTGCCTATGTGATATGAATACTAGAGATTGCACCATACAACAATAGAAGAGAAGCATATCACATATCTTTTACAGCTTCAGAAGTACAGATCCACTACTCTACCTAGTGGTTAATACTAGGCTACTTTGATAATTACCACTTTATAATTGAGTTTCAGATCTGGTATGGCTAGGACACCTCTCTTCACATTTTAAAAATTGATTCCTTTGCTATTCTGGACATTTTTTTTCTTGCAGATGGATTTTGTTATTATTTTTCTAGCTCTACAAAATAAATTTTTGGTACTTTGATATGGCACTGAATAGGTGGATTAATTTTATTAATATTTTTCAGCTTGTTGATATCTGACTTTGAAAACTACATAAATTTGTTTTAAAATATTTTGAAAACTGAATTTTAATGTAATATTTTCTTTATTATCCTACACATTTTATTTTTTCAATTTAAAAACACTATTCTGAAGGGATTCATATATTTCTGTCAGATATGTTCATGACACAAGAAAAAGTTAAAAACTCCTGACTTACATGAAATAATGAAAAGTCAAGTAAGGAGATCCAGGAAAACAATATACTTAGTGACAATACTTTATATGGAAAGAACAACCAAAAACAATAAAAATGAAATGCTGTGAAATTAAAGATAAAATACGTGGCTCAAAAGAAGAGATGTGAGAAGATTTTTTTCCCACTTTCTTTATCCCTTCTCTCTTCTCTTCCCTTCCATTTCCTTCCTTCAAAGAGGTTAGGCTACATGGAACACTGACTGATATGCCAATTTTTTAACGTGCTGATTTACTTTTCTGAATTTTAAAAAATCTTCTTAAAAATTCAGTAAGAGGAAGTAGGGCACACAAAAGGAAAACTAGGCAATGTTAAAATAAAACATAAATAAAAAATTATTTTTTAAAAAAATTACCTATTCAGTTCCTACATTTTACAGGTGAGAAACTAAGAATAATAAAGATGAAATAATTTGTCCACTTTTGATGGTAGTAGATTTTGAGACAGTCCATTTAACTAGTGTCCTCTGACTCCAATCAATCAATAAACATTCATTTTATTATTTTTTTAAAATAATTTTTTTTTAGTTTTCACCATTCACTTCCATAAAGTTTTGAGTTCCAAATTTTCTTGCCACTCCTCCTCTCCCCCACCCCAAGACAACATACAATCTGATACAGACTTTACTTATATATTCATATGAAATGGAGAAACAACAAGAAAGAATAAACAAAATGAGACAGAGAGAGAGATTGAGAGAGAGAGAGAGAGAGAGAAAATAGTATCCTTTGATCTGCATTTAGACTCCATAGTTCTTTTTCTGCCTGTGGATAATGTTTTCTCTCATGAGTCATTTGGAGTTGTCTTAGATCCTTGCTTTGCTAAAGAGAGATAAGTCTATCCAAGACAGTCATCACACAATGTTGCTGTCACTGTGTAAAATATAGTTCTGGTTCTACTCACCTCACTCAGAATCAGTTCATATAAATCTTTCCAGATTTTTCTGAAGTCTATCTGCTCATCATTTCACATGGAATACCACCTTCCCATGGAGGTATTTCATTACCTTCATATATCATGAGTTTTTCTGCCATTCCCAAATTGATAGACATCCCCTCAATTTCCAATTCTTCATCATCACAAAAACCAGGCAAAAATATCTTTGTATATGTGGCTCCTTTTCCTGTTTTATGATTTATTTGGGATACAGACCTAGAAGTGATATTGCTGAGTCAAAAGGTACGCACAGTTTTATAGCCCTTTGGAGATGGTTCCAAATTGCTCTCCAGAATAGTTGAATCACTTCACAACTCCACCAACAGTGCATTAATGTTTCAATTTTACCACATCTTCTCCAACATTTATCATTTTCCTATTTTGTCATATTAGCTAATCTGATAGGTATGATGTGGTACCTCAAAGTAATTTTGGTTTGTATTTCTCTAATCAGTAGTGATTTAGAGCATTTTTTCATATGACTATAGATAGTTTTAATTTATTTATCTGAAAACAACTTGTTTATATCCTTTAACCATTTATCATTTGGTGAATGACTTGTATTGTTATAAACTTGACTCAGTTCTTTATATATTTTAGAAATGAGGCCTTTATCAGAAACACTGGTTGTAAAAATTCTTTCTCATTTTTCTTCTTCCCTTCTAACCTTGGTTGCACTGGTTTCATTTGTGCAAAAATGTATTCAATTTAAGATAATTAAAATTATCCATTTTGCCTTTTGTAATGTTCTCTTGTTTGGTCACAAATTCTTCTATTCTCCACAAATCTGACAGGTAAACTATTCCTTGCTCTCCCAGTTTGCTTATAGAATCAGTCTTTATATCTAAATTGTGTATCCATTTTGACTTTACCTTGGTAGAGAGTGTAAGATGTTGATCTATGCCTAGTTTCTGCCATACTATTTTCCAGCTTTCTCAGCAGTTTTTGTCAAATAGCGAGTTTTTATCTCAGAAGTTAGAATGTTTGAATTTACAAAACAGTAGATTGCTATAGTCATTGACTATTGTGTGTTGTATATCTACCCTATTCCACTGATCCACCATTCTATTTCTTAGCTAGTACCAAGTAGTTTTGGTGATTGCTGCTTTTTAATACAATTTAAAATCTGGTATGGGTAGGCCACCTTCCCTTGCATTTCTTTTCATTAATTCTCTTGATATTCTAGACATTTGTTCTTCCAGATGCATTGTGCTATTGTTTTTTCTAGCTCTATAAAATATGTTTTTTGGTAGTTTAATTGTATGGCACTGAAGAAGTAAATTAGCTTAGGTTGAATTGTCATTTTTATTATGTTAGCTCAGCCTACCCATGAGCAACGGATATTTTTCCAGTTACTTAGATCTGACTTTATTTGTGTGAAAAGTGTTTTGTAATTGTGTTCATATAGTTCCTGGATTTGTCTTGGCAGACAGACAATTAAATATGTTATAATATCTGTAGTTGTTGATTGTTGTTGTTGTCCATCGTTCTTGAAGAGGATCAAAATGACATCACCATAATAAAGTGAAATTTCAGTGTGTCTGACTGTGGTTGATCAGACCAACATAAGCTCTGAATGCTCTAGCACAAACTGGGCACAGATAATCCATGTGAACATTTGAGGTGGTTACTCCAAATTTGCTCCTCCTATGTTTCCTTTGTGCTGTTTCAATTCCACTTTGTTCGTAGAGTACACCACCTTTTCTGATGTAGGCACACCATGCTGAGTGGTCTTGTGCCAGTGTCTCCCATGTTGCACAATCACATCAAAATTTCTTGAGAAAAACCCTTGAGAGTGTCCTTGTATCACCTTTTCTGACTACCATGTGATTGCCTGACCCATGCGAGTTCTCCATAAATAAAATAGTGGGGTTGCTTTCTCTGAACCATAGTTTGAATGCTTGGCAGTGTAGTTCAAGCAAAGATTTCAGTGTCTGGTACCTTCTTCTGCCAGGTGATCTTCAGAATCTTCCTAAGACAGTTCAAATGGAAGCAGTTCAGTTTCCTGGCATGGTGCTGGTAGACTGTCCATGTTTCACAGGCATACACTAGTGAGGTCAGCACAATGGCTCTGCAGACCTTCAGTTTGGTAATGAATCTAATACCCTCTTCTCTCCCAAACTTTTCTTTGGAACCTCTCAAACACTGAGCTAGCTCTGGCAATGCATGTGTCAACCTCATTGTCAATGTGTACATCCCTAGAAAGTATACTATCAAGGTAAGTGAACATTCACAGCATTCAAAACTTCTCCATTTATTATAACCAATGGTTCCATGCATGGATGGTGTGGTAGTGGCTGATGGAGCACCTGCATTTTCTTGGTGTTCATTATTAGGTCAAAATTAGCACAGGTAGCAGAGAATTAATCCATGCTTTGTTGCATCTCAGCTTTAGAGGCTGCACTGAGTGCACAGTCAAAATATCTATATTAACTTCAAATGGAATTTCTCTATCCCTTACTGTTGGGCTTTGTTAGTAACGTGTAGAAATGCCAGTGGTTTGTGTAGATTTATTTTAAATACTGCAACTTTGCTAAAGCTGTTTATTATTTCAAGTAGGTTTTTACTTGATTCTCTACTATTCTTTAAGTATACCATCATATCATCTGCAAAGAGTGGTAGTTTTGCTTCTGCTTTGCCTATTCTAATTCCTTAAATTTCTTGTTCTTCTCTTATTGCTAAAGTGAACATTTCTAGTACAGTATTGAATAATAGTGGTGATAATGAACTTCCTTGTTTCACCCCTGATCTTATGCTTCTAGCTTATCCCCATTACATATAATGCTTGTTGATGATTTTAGTTAGATGCTACTTATCATTTTAAGGAAGACTCCATTTATTCCTGGGCTCTCTTAGGAATGTGTGTTATATTTTCTCAAAAGCTTTTTCTGCATCTATTGAAATAATCATATGATTTATGTTAGTTTTGTTATTGACATGGTCAGTTATGCTGATAGTTTTCCTAATATTGAACCAGTCTTGCATTCCTAGTATAAATCCCACCTGGTCATATATTACCCTTGTGATAAATTGTTGTGATCTCTTTGCAATTTTTTTATTTTAAAATTTCACATCTGTATTCATTAGACAAAATGGCATATAATTTTCTTTCTCTGTTTTGGCTCTTCCTGGTTTAAGTATCAGTATCATAGGTGTATCACAAAAAGAATTTGATAGGACTTCTTTGCCTATTTCCCAAATGATTTTTATAGCATTGGAACTAACCATTCTTTAGATGCTTGATAAAATTCATTTTTAAGTTCATCTGGCCTTGTGATTTTTTCTCAGGAAGATCATTGATGGCTGACTCAATTTCTTTTTCTGAAATGAGGTCATTTAAATATTTTATTTTGTCTTCTGTTAATCTGGGCAATTTATATTTTTGTAAATGTTCATCCATTTCACTAAGATTGTCAAATTTATTGGCACACATTTGGGTAAAATAGCTCTTAATTATTGTTTTATTTTCCCTTTCATTTTTCATACTGGTAATTTCTTTAAAATATCAAATTAACAAAAGCTTATTTTATTGAATTTTCTCTTAAAAACAGCTTATTTATCAGTTCAATAGTTTTCTTAATTTCAGCTTTGTTAATGTCTTCTTTTCAGAATTTTCAATTTGATATTTAATTGAGGGTTTTAAATTTGTTCTTTTTCTAGCATTTTCAGTTGCATGCGCAATTCATTGATCTCCTCTTTCTCTATTTTATTCATATAAATATTGAGAGATAGAAAACTTCTCCTAAGAAACAATTTCACTATATCCCATCAGTTTGATATGTTGTCTTATTACTGTCATTCTTTTGGATGAAGTTACTGATTGTTTAGATGATTTGTTTTAGGATTAGATTATTTAGTTTGCAATTAATTTTTAGTCTGTCTTTCCATGGCCCCTTATTTCATGCAATTTTTATTGCATTGTTATCTGAAAAGGATTCATTTAATATCCCTGCCTTTCTTCAATGGATTGTGAGGTTTTTATGCCCTACTACATGGTCAATTGTTGTGTAGGTGCCAAGTGCCGCTGAGAAAAAGGTATATTACTTTCTATCCCATTAAATTTTCTCCAGAGGTCTACCCTATCTAACTTTTCTAAAATTCATTCACCTCCTTAACTTCTATCTTGTTTATTTTGTGGTTAGATTTATCTAGTTCTGAGAGGGATAGGTTGAGGCCTCCCACTAGTACAGTTTTTCTTTCTATTTCTTCCTGGAACTCCCTTATCTTTTCCTCTAAGAATTTGGATGGTATACCATTTGATTTACATATGTTTAATAATGACAGTATTTCATTGTCTATGGTGTTTTTTAGCAGTATGTGGTTTCCTTCCTTATCTCTTTTAAGAAGATCGATTTTTGCTTTTGCTTTGTCTGAGATCAGGATTGCTACCCTTGCTTTTTTACTTCAGCCTTTTATGTTTACTCTGTGTGTTTCCATATGTTTCAAGTGTTTCTTGTAAACAACATATTGTAGGATTATGGTTTTCAATCCACTCTTCTATCTGTTTCCATTTTACGTGAGAGTTCATCCCATTCACATTCAGTTATGATTATTATCTGTGTATTTCACTCCATCCTATTTCCCACCCCCCACGTTTATCCTTTCTAACTCCTTTCTCCTTTTTCCTCCTCACAAGAATTTTGCTTTTGACCACCTCCCCCTTCAATCTGCCCTCCCTTCTATCAGCACCTTCCCTTTTCTTTCCTTTTTCCCCTCTTACTTCTTCTCTCCCTTCTTTCCCCCCTTCTTACCTCTCCTTTCCCCTCACACTTTCTTTGGGTAAGTTAGATTTCTATACCTAACTGAGTACATTATTCTCTCTTTGAACCAAATCTGATGAGAGTAAGGTTTAAACAATGTTCATCTCCATCTTTTCTTTCCTTCCACTATAGTAGGTCTTTGTGCCTCTTCATGTGACGTAATTTACCCCTTATTGGATCCTCTTTTCCTCATCTCTCATTAAAATTTCTTTTCACCGCTTAATTAGATTTGTTTTTAATCATCACACAAAAGTGAATTTATACCCATGCCCTCTGTCTATATATATGTTCCTTCTAAATGTAGTAATAAAGATATAGTTCACAAAAGTTACAAGTATAATCTTCCCAGGTAGGAATATAAACAGTTTGCCATTGTTGAATAACATTTTTTTACTTTCCTGTTTACATTTTATGCCTTGAGTGCTGTATTTAAAGATCAAATTTTCTCTTGAGCTCTGGCCTTTTTATCAGGAATGTTTGAAAGCCCCCTATTTAATTGAATGTCGATCTCCTCCCATGAAAGATTATGCCCAATTTTGCTGGATACCTGATTCTTGGTTGTAATTCAAGCTTCTTTGTCTTATGGAATATCATATTCCAGTCCCTCCAATCTTTTAATATAGAAGGTGAAAGTTACTGCATATTCCTGGCTGTGGTTTCATGATATTTAAATAGTTTCTTTCTTGGTGCTTGCAATATTTCCTCCTTGAACTGACAATTCTGGAATTTGGCTACAATATTCCTTGACATTTTCAATTTGAGATTTCTTTCAGGAAGTGATCAATGGATTCTCTTGATGACTAATTTTCCCTCTGGTTATAGGACCTCAGGGCAATTTTCTTTGTTGATTTCTTGAAAGATGTTGTGCAAGCTCTTTTTTGATCAGTACTTTCAGGTAGAACAATAATCCTTAAATGATCTCTCCTGAATCTAATTTTCAAGTCAGTCATTTTTCCATTGAGAGATTCTATGTTTTCTTCCATTTTTTTTCAGTCTTTTGACTTTGCTTGGCTGATTCTTGATGTCTCATAGAATCATTAGCTTCCATTTGCCCAATTCTAATTTTTAATGAATTGTTTTCTTCAATTAGATTTTGTACCTCCTTTTCTACTTTGCCAATTTTATTTTTTAAAGGAATTGTTTTCTACACTCAATTTTTGTCCTTCCTTTTCCAAGCTGTTGAGTGTCTCTTGCATACCTCTCTTTTCTTTTCCCAATTTTTCTTCTATCTCTCTTATTTGCCTTTTGCAATCCTTTTTCATCTGTTCCAAGAAGGTTTTTAGGACCTGAGACCAGTTCATGTTCCCCTTTGATGTTTAGCATGTGGATATATTGACAATGTTGCCCTCTTCTGAATTTTTGTTTTGTTATTCTTTGTCATCATAATGATTCTCTATGTTCAGGGTTTTTTTTTGTTTTGTTGTTGTTGTTGCTTTTCAATCACGGTATTTGCTTTTTTCCTGACTTTTAAAGTTGATCTCTGCTTCTGTAGCACAAGAAGCACTGTCCAAAGCTTCTTGTTCTGGGGTCCAGGGGCCTGGTCAGTGACTTTGTGTTCTGGGGCTTCACATGCTGGTAGCTGGAGGCTGTAGGAGTCTGGTCGCTTACCTGGTGTGGAGCTGGAGCTGGTAGTAATGGCTGGTGTGTACTGAAGGCAGGTGAGGTTTCTGTGTGGTTTCCTGGGGCTACACTGAAACTTGCCAGGTGGGGAGGGGCATGGTCTGGCCCCTGGAGGATACCTCCTCAGCAGGACTGTGCTAGATCATGAGTATGTTCAGCTGCTGGTCAACTGTCCACTGGAGCATATTGTTGTTCTTTCAACTTGAGTCTGCTGGTGCATGGAGGCATGGAGAGGTCGGGGATGTTGGAGGGGGTGGGGATGTCCTGGTGTTGGTGTTTGCCTTCTCCTCCATCATAGGATCAGGATCTCCTGCTGTTTTGCTGGGGTGGGGCTTCCCAGGATGGCCCCTGTCCTTTACTGCTCCCCTTCTACTACAGTTTCAGGGACTATTCCTGTTAATCCCCCAAACATTCCAGGCTAAAAGATTTCTGTGCCCTGTCTTTCTGCTGCCTCTGCAGATTTTTTCTTGGAACTATTTTCTTATTCCTTGATAGCTTCAATTTAGGATCTCTTTCATGAGGTGATTCATTATTTTCTGGGTTTTTCAAGGTCTATAAGGGAGAGTGGGAGGAAAATTCAGAAGAGAACAACATTGTCAATATACCCACATCCTAATCATCAAAGGGGAATTTGAACTGGTCTCAAGTCCTAAAAGCCTTACTCCACCACCTTGGCTCCTGGAAGTCTCCTGATCTGTATCTTCCCACTGGACCCAGATGGCTCTTCCTGGAGAGCTCTTTACTGGAATGAAATCTCTGCTCTCCAATAAACATTTATTAAGCACTACACACTGCTCTAAGTGTTGGGGGAGGGTGCAAAAAGAGACAAAGAATAGTCCCTGCATTAAAGTACCTTACAATCTAGTGGAGAAGACAATATGCAAACAAATATATACAAAGCAAATTATGTATTGAATAAATAGGAAATCATTAACAAAAAGGAATACGCTAAAATTAACATAGATTAGGAAAGGCTTCCTGTAAAAGATGGAATTTTAGTTGGAACTTAGAGGAGGTTATTTAAAGGGATTTAATGGAAGTTAGTAGACAGAATTCAGGAGACAGAGTATTCTAGTTATGGGGGATAGCCAGAGAAAATTTCTGGAGCTGAGAGATGGGGTGTTTTATTTGTGAAAGAGCTGGGAGTCTGGTGCTAGTGCATCAAGGAGTATGTGGCAATGAGTACAACATGAGGAGATTGGAAAAGTAGGAGGGGGAAATATTATGAAAGACTTTGAATGCCAAATGGAGCATTTTTATTTGATCCTGGAGGCAATGGGCAGCCACTGTAGTTTATTGAATGGGATGAGGGTAGGGAACATGATCAGACCTGGACTTTAGGTAATTAGATTTAATGGCTAAAAGGAGGACAGATTAGAGTGGGGAGAAAATTTAGGCTGTCCCGCCCACCAGAAGGCTATTGCAATAGTCTAGGTATGGAGCAATGAGATTCTTCACCAGAGTGGTGGCAGTTTTAGAGGTGAAAGAAGAGACTGTGTTCAAGAGATGTTACAGAGGTGAAAATGATAGACACTGGCAACTAATTGGATATAGGATATAAGAAATAATGAAGAGTTAAGTATAATCCTAGGTTACAAGTCCAAGAGACTGGGAGGATAGTATTTTTCCCTACAGCAATATGGAAAGTTGGAGTAGGGGAGGTTTTTTGGGGAAAGATAATGAGTTCTGTTTTAGACATGTTTATTTTAAAATGTCTACCTGACATCCAGTTCGAAGAGTCTAAAAAGCAACTGGATATGCAAGATTGGGGGCCAGCAGAGAGGTTAGGGAAGGACAGGTAGATTTGAAACCATAAACATAAAGATGGTAATTAAATTCTTGGAGGCTGACAAAATTAACAAATGAAATAAGTACAGAGGGAGAAGAGAAAGGGACTCAAAAGACCAAACCCTGAAGGTTAGAGAACATCCTTTAGATGAGCATCTACCAAAGGGGACTAAGAAGGAGTGGCCAGACTAGTAGGAGAATAGGGAAAGGGGGGTGTCCCCAAAACCTAGAGACAGAGAGTGTTAAGGAAGATATGTTAATTGCCATTATAAAAGATTGCAATTAGGTCAAACAATACGAGGACTGAAAAAATGCTGTTGTTTGGGGCAACAAAGATACCACTATTATTTTTGAAGATAGCAGTTTCAGTGGAAAGTTATGATCAGAAGCCAAATTGTGAGGTCTTAAGAGAGAAAGAGAGAGAGGAGAGAAAGTGGAGGCACTTATTATTCATCACCTTTTTGAGCAATATTGCTATAAGGGGGAAAAGAGAAACAGGATGATAGTGGAAATGGAGAGATCAAGTAAGGATCTGAATGGGGAATACACAGGTATGTTTTTAGGGAGTACAAAATGAGCCAGTAAAAAAGAAAAGATTGAAAATAAGTGATAGAGTAAGGATGTGTAAGGTGAAGAAAAGTAGGATCTTTTACTGTTTTTTAGTCTAATCAAGTGCCTTGATTGAATCTTGCCTTTATCAACACTTTATCAAGAGTCTTTACTAGGGGTCAAGTACATAAGCAAGAGTTTCTTTAACTAGAAACAGTATGTGTATTTGTATTGTTAATGTGATTAAAGATCTTCCCCACCCATTAATTGGCCTACCTATTAAGGGAAGTTTGATTAGGGAAGATTTGTAGGAAGGCCCACACCTTTTGTTAATGAGGCACTGGTTCTCAAAAGTTGGGATGCCCTCTGGCTCTAAAAAAAGGTATAAATACTCTCAGGGTGAGATTTTAATTTAGGACTCAGTTTTTAGAAGAAGTTTTGTGTCCTAGATGAGACTCTGGGAAGCTGTTAAGGACCTTTGAAAACCCAGTTGCTGGTGCCTCCTTCTCTGGCAACTATGGTCAGACAGTTGGACTTGTCTGTTGATTTGTGATGTATGCATTGCTTATGTAAGACAGTTTGGAAGCACTGTCTGTTGATTTCCTGAACTAAATGAATGATGTAAGTGGTTGATTAAAAGAGACTACTAACCCCTCAAAAGTTGCCTTTCCTTTTAGAAAAGTAGATAAAAAAGTCTGTGATAGCAGGTCCCCCTGTATATGTCAGGGTGTTTACTATTTCAGGATGTCAGAGGGGGCAGTCTGTTGGAGAAGATGGGATGGAACAGATTACTTGAACAAGTAGAAGGATTAATCTTGGTAAGGAGTAAGACCACTTCATTATGTGAGACAGAGATGAAGGATGAGATTGTGATAGAAGATTTCTGAAGAATAGGAGATAAGAAAAGGAAGAGAAATGATAACTCGTGGCAAATGGCTTCATTTTTTTCCCCTCTAAAATATGAGGCAAGGATCTCAGTTGAGAAGATCTGGGAAAGAGAAGCTGTAGTAAGTTTGATCAGGGATGTAATTGTTTGGAATAGCCTATGGAGGGTAACTCTAAAAGAAGTGATGAATGTTGGTCAGTGAAGAAATAATTTCCTCAGGTTCCAAGTTCTCCACCCCACCTACTGATCAGCCTTTGATCCTTCGGGAGGCCAGGAGTGGTAAATCATATGGGCCACACTTAATATAGTGTTATACTACATGGAAGAATGACAGAGGATGCTTTTAGTTCCTGGTAGGAATAATTAAGTGTAAGTAACTGACATATAACTAGGATCTCTTGGTTTTAAAGTATGCCAGGATAGGGGTTATCTATTTCTAGGACTGACTACACAGATATCTAATCTGAATGATAATGCATGTATTGTATTTAGCTTGATTTTCTTGCATTTCTTGGTATTCATATGTATACAATTAAATCACATTTGTGTGTTTAACTCTATTATGGCATGCTTACATAATTTGTGTGTTGAAAACAAATAGAAGAAGATAAAGTTTCCATTGTGCTAAGCTTGAACCTAGAGTGTAATTGAATTAATCCATACATATATTAGAGGTTAAGAGATGGCTGATAGCCTCAAAAGTGGCAGAACTAGTGGACAGTGACAACTCTTTGAGAACCAAAAATTTTCATTTTTGGTTTCATTTCATTTTCCTCTAGCACATTCTGGCATTGTAGAGGCTACATAAACACTGAAGTGAACATAGGATTGCAAACATCTTGGTCATAATCGCTGAAAAGGGTCAAGTAATTGGGCAGCAGTGATTACTGGTAGTTAAACATTTATTTGTAAATGCTGGTAAAGCTGATCTTATAGGAAAAGTCATTATTTTATTTTAGGATATACCATATTAACTTCATTCAAATCTTGCACCAGTTGAATATGTGTTTGTTGTTGCATGCTTATTATAAAACATATAGCTTTGAGATTTGAATTCATGTCCTTTGTCTCTAAATCCGCTGCTCTTTTCACCATACTACATTTTTGGGGAGCAGGATCAGGGTTCATAAGTACTGATCTGAGGAAGAATAATTTCCTTAGGTCCCAAGTCTAACTAGAATGTGTAAATGAATAAATGGAAAAGGCCACATGGCATCATTTTCTGTAGCTAGTGTTGAGATGAAGGAATGGCTGTTTTCTTGAAATACACATACAAATGAAGAAAATAGAATAATGAAATCCTCTCCAAAAAGGCAAATGGATGTTGCTACCAGCATTTAATTCAATATATCCCTTTGAAAATCTTTGCATCTATAGGAAATACAAATGAAGTCACCGAAAACAAATCTTTTCATTTTCTTTTATTCTTTCTCTTTTCTTCTCTTCTTTCCTTTATCTCTTATTTCTTTACATTTCTTTTTTCCTTCTTCCCTTTATCTCTTTCTTTCTTCCTTTCTTAAAGGTATAACAAGCAAAACATGGAAAAACCACAGGGAAAGGACAACATTTCTTGACACTGGATTTTCAGTCTGAATAAAATATAAAGTTCAAGGTCTCCTACAAAGGATCAAAGACTAGATAACTAAGTAGAAAGAATAAAAATGAGCATTAGAAGAGTCTGATAGGAACCTGAACTGGAAAGTAAGCTGAAGCTTTCTGCCACTGAAGAGGCTCAGAAAAAAGGATAAAAACATGAAGACTAAAAGCTCTAGGTTCAATGAAAAAGAAATAATGCCTATAAAATTTAAGACCATCAAAAAAAGAGAAACTTATTGGCTAATTCACCCTTTTGCCAATCTTCTTTAAACTCAGCCCTACCCCAACATACCCACTTAAGAGTATATCTTGGGTAAAGGAATTGAATTAATTTGATTCAGTTAAGTATCAATTTGTGGCATTTATAAGCTATATCAGGCTCTTCCATTTTTCTTTGAGTTGCTGTTCTAGTATTAAGGTCAGCAGGTTTTATGTAGTCTCTAGCATGTTCTGTGTGGAACATAGATCCTAGGAAGCTTTTCAGGGTTTAGTAAAAAGAGTGAGGGGTTGGGGAGAGCAGAAACCTTATCCTCTGTGAAGATCTTATTTCTACTGTAGGCTAGCTTTTGAAAAGGCTTTATGTATGTGCTAATGCAGAGAAGGGGAAAAAGAGAAACTTTTCTTGTTCAGCACCCTATCTGCAGGGTGCCTAAAATTGTGTCTACCACTCCAAGAATTGTTGAATTAAATATTTTGACTTGAATTTCATAACTTGTCACAATGATCTGGCAGTATAGTGGTGGGTTGCTAAGAGTGGGATTAATTATCTCTGTCTTTTTTTGTGTATTTAAATTTCTCTCTCTTTCCTTAGAAAGAGGTGATATGCTCGCTTACATCTAATATTCCCTTGCATAGCTCTCTACACCAATTAGAAAGGTCTTTGTTATGACACAGGCTGATAGAGTGTTATGACACTCTCTGATAGAAAGCCATTGTCCCATGTAAGCGGAAACTTCATCAAAATCACTAAGATTCTGGGGTGTGCTATATACCCTTATAGGAACGAAGATGTAAGCTAAAATGTTCCAGTGAAAGCTAACTTGCACACAGTCTTCAGGGCTTACCATCTCCTCCTCTCCATCATTTCCTTACCCTGCCTCCCTCCCTTTTATTAAGCAGGGAAAGGGATACATATTTAAGTTGGTGTTTTAAAACAAATTAGAACACTCAGGAGAACTTAACTCTCAAAACTCTTGTTTTCTGAAGGGCAAAATTGCACCTGGAGAAACAAACAGGAAGGATTCCTTCCTGAATGCTGCCTTTGATTTTTACTGGGAAAAATTGACCAACAGAAATATAAATATTAATATCATTTCCTGAAATATGAATTTTGAACATTTTTAACCTTCAACTCTGTTTCAACTTTTGGAAAGTCTTCGAATAGGCTCATGTACTATTTTTTTTTAAATGAGTATAAGCTTAAATTATGGATATTGTAAGAACAGCATAGTATTTCTTGGAGGAAAAAACAATTATTGGCCAGAGTATGATCCTTCTGAGTTGATCAGCTAGAAGACACAGAGCCAGAGGGAATTGTTTGGACACAGCAACGCTGAGTGGCCTGTTCAGCAGTCCTGAAAAATGGTTTCACATTTGTTTCAAAATCCTAGTAGAATAGAACAATAGTTATGTTACTTCTGCTTTTTGTTATAATTCTTTGTGTTTAACATTATTTTTGTAATGAAAATGTAATAAATAACTCTCATATCCAGTTTTCCTTATTCATTGTATGTCTTTCTGCTCTTCCACTTTGGAGAGACTCTAGATGTGAGTAAAATATAAAATTTAAGTAATTGTTACCAGGGTTCCAGTATATGGGAATGAAAGGCCAAAGAGTGTGAGAAAAGGATACTCTAGGATGGAACCTAGCCTATATATCATCCTTTGTCAAGAGCAGAAGGGCCTTTTAATATGTAAGGAGTGTGTAAAATTATTTTGAAATGTCTTAGAAAATTATATTCATCGTTGGCTTCAAAATCCTCCACAAGCAGACTTTTTAGTGGAGATAATAAAACAAGCCAAAACCAAACAAAAAAAAGAATAATTTTAGCTAATAGTGTCTAGCTTTAGGTTAAGTTCTCAACTATTGTCCCACAGGTTGTTTCTCACTCTTTAGTTTATTGATGTCAAACTGTCTACATATCTACAGCTTGGAATTGATTCCCAAACTCCCTAAACTCTCAGAGTCTCTGATGCCTTGATAGCTCACTTTCTTAACTTTTAAAAATTCACAAGGTCATAAATTGAAGATTAATTTTCACCTAAAATAAAAGAACAAATGCAAGTAAAGGATCAAACTCCATTTTCATGGTGTGTCATATGATTCTCAGAAAGAGAGGGCCCAGTAGCTTTCCCTTTATAGCATAGTTTCTTAGCAGACACCATTAATGAGAGAATCAAACCAAGAGCAGAGAAACCCTAAAAGATAAAAGCTAGAGAGAATGCTCAAGTCTCTGACTGGGTGAGGTCTTTTGAAAGCATCCTCTCTCCCCAGTTCCAGTAACATTTGAATCTGAAAAGGCTAACCATGTGTTTACCAGACCAAGAAAAGTTATTGAATATATATATACATGTTCCAAAATCACTCCAAGCCACTTGCATTACATGTTGTCATGACTCTTTGGGAAATAGACTCCCCAGCCTTTTTCATATGGGGAGTAACATTGTACTGGACTGCATACATGCTAGTCCCTGTTACATGTGAAAGAAAAAAAATATCTATGATCAGGGCAAGGTTAGGGGAAGAAGAGGGGTAGTGGAGTGGAAACAGAAATCTTCACTTACAGATTGTAAGTGTTAAGCAAATTATTTCTCCTTTACAACCATCTTATTTGTAAAGAAAGAGACAAAGAAAGAAAAAAATACAAAAGAATAAGATGGAGTGAAAGAAATAGTTTACAATTATAACTGTAAATTTGAATAATTAAAGCATTCATAAAATAGGATAGATAAGAAAAAAAATCCAATAATATATTTTTAAAATGAGAGGCACACTTAGAAGATAAAGATTCACATAGTATAAAATGAGGATTTGTAGCAGAATCTATTACCCTTCAGGTGAAATAAAAAATAAATCAGGAATAGCAATCAAGATTTCCAAAAACAACAAAGTTAAAATAAACATGAGAAAAAAATACCAGTAAGGGAACTATGCTATGCTTAAAGACACCATAGACAATGAATTAATATCAATACTTAATATATATGAACTGAATAGCATAGCACTTAAATTCTTAAAAGAGAATTTAAATTATAGTAAGAAATAGATATTAAAACCATAATAGTGGAAGTCTTCAACACACCCCTTTTCAAACCTAGACAAATCTAATGAAAAGATAAATGAGAAAGAATCCAATGACCTGAATAGAAATTTAGATCAATTAGATATGGTAAATATCTGACAATTGTTAAATATGAGTAAAAAGAGTTTATTACTCAGCCAAACATGGCATCTGTAAAAATTAACCATATATTGGGGCATAAAGACATCTCTCATAAATAAATAAGCAAGAATTCTAAATACCTCTTATTTATTGATCATGATGCAATAAAATTATATTCAACAAAGGGCATCTGAAGAATAACTAAAAATTAATTAGACACTTTCAGGTCAGCAACAAGATTCCAGCAATAAGATGGAAGACTAGACATTTTTTCTAATCCCCACAACCTCTGAATCTCTTCAAAATAGAAATTATGCACCAAAGATAAAGTAACTTCAACTATTTCTATCATCTAGAACACACAGAACCTAAAGTAAGGTAACCACCCTCATCTCCCAAAGCCCCGCAAATTAAAAGTTGCTGACCATGCACTTAGCACACTTTTCCCTATCCTCATGCTATCAGCAGTGAGGCTACACTAGTAGACCCAAGGTCAAAGCACAGGCTTACAACAAAACTGAATTTCATAGCCTGGTTCCCCTCTCCCTCTTCTCAGTGTCATGGAGACCTTGACTCCAGGCTTTAGAAGTTTTTCCTAGGCACAAATAGCCAGGAGGCCATAGCTTTCCAGGAGCAAAAGCCTTCCACAACCCTATAGCACCAGTAGAACCAAGGTTAGGCCAATAACCCCATAAAATCAGCAAAGCTGGAACTGGATCTTATGTGTCTCTCTGTGTGTGTGTGTGTGTGTGTGTGTATGTATGTATGTATGTATGTATGTATGTATGACTGTGAAACAGACTACTTAGTCTGAAAAAAAGAGCATGACATCTAGCTAGCACCAGCTTTGACCACCCAAAAGTCATTTGGGGCAGAGATCTGTGGTGGTGAACTGTAAATTGCTCTGTGTTGGAGGAAGCTGAGATGTTTTGAGATCCATACTCCAAGGAAAACACAATCAGAGGAGTCAGAAAGAGTAATAGAGGACAATAAGGAAGAGAAATGATTGAAATTATCAAGGATCTCAGGAAGAAGCAAACTCTAAGATCTTGAACATTAACAGGAAGAAACAGTACAACCAAAGAAAACATAATCTTCCAGATCTAGTAAAGGAGATCAGACATCTAGCAATAAATATGGCAAAACAAAGGAATACTACAATATATGATGAGACAGAAGACCCTGCGCATTTTGAGAACATGGAACCACAACATCCTGTCCCTGAGTGATTCAAATGAGAAATAAAAATTATGAAAACAGAACTTATGGCTTGCACTTAAAAAATGAGGGACAGAATAGAAAAATTGTAATCTACAATGGCAAGTCTTAGTATATAAACAAAAGAGAGAGAGCATTAGGAATGGAGATACATAGAAATAAAAGACAATCTAGAAGGAGAGAAGCAAAAAACAATAACATTAAAATAAAATATGCTCATCATGCAAATAAAACGGAGTGGTCTCAAGCATCATAGGTGTCAGAGAGTTGCATAATAGGACACAACCCTCTTAAAACTATAATGAAGAAAAAATAGAAGAGAAATATCTAGAACTTCTAAACATAGAAAATGAAATACCAATTTAAAGAATTCACTTCCAGGAGAAAAAAAAAAGCAATGAAAGCTACAAACTCCAAAAAGTATAGTGGTTAAATTTTACAGTTCTAGTCAGAAACTACAAGTTCTGCAAGTTATCAGGAAAAATACCTTCAAATGCAAAGGAAGAGAACTTCAAATAATGCAAGACTATTCTGCACTCACTAGAAAACACAGAAAGGAGTGGAGTAATGTGTTGAGGAGAGCAACTGAGCTGAGGATGTAGCCCAGAGTGAACTACCCTACAAATCTAAGCTTCACTATACATGAAAAACATACATGTTCAATAATAAAGAGGTGTTCAAAACATTTTAGAAAGAAAACCAGAACTGGAGATTATTTACTTCTCCAAACCCCTAGATAACAAATACAGGAGAAGTGAATAAAAGCAACAGGCAATGACAAGAGCAACAGAATGGCAATGGAGAGACCAGTAGGGGATTTTTTTCTAAATGTATACAAGTAGACAGGGGTGAAGGTATAAATTGGGTAGAGGTAACAGTGAAGAGGCAGTCAGGGACATTATAGACCAAACTTGATGATGCAATGCATGCAGATGAGCCAATGTCTTTTTTTTTGTGAAACCACATTACAACAAGCTAGTGCACATGAAAGGAGAAGAGGGGATCAGGAGGACAGAAATGAAAGAGAATGAGAGATAGGATAAGAAAACAAAACCCTACAATATATTGTGTAGAGGAAAAACATTAAAAAAAAAGACATACACAAAATAAAACTGAGGGAATAAGAAAAAAAATTATTCTATAAATGAATCCAAAGAATCAGGAGTTGCAATCGCTCTATCTGACAGAGCAAAGGCAGCCTCTCAAAAAATAAAAGTGAAAAGACAAGGAAATCATATTATGTTAAAAAGAATGACAATCAATTAACCAACATCACTATTAAACTTATCCACTTCAAGTGCTATAGCATCCAGATTCATACAGGAAATATCTGAGATAGAAAAAAAATATAGATAGTAAAACCATACTGAGAGGAAACTTCAGTAACTCTCCCTCTCAATTTTGGTTAAGTCTAAGAGAAAAAAATTATTCAGAGACTAAATAATTCAGTCCTAAAGAATTAGTGGATCAAAGAGCAAATAACACAATCAATAGAAAAACTCTGCAAAGGTAAAGACAACAGCCAAGTCCATCATCCAAGAAACCTTCATCCTGTAGGCTGGCTGCTGATGGTGACTGCTGGGCCCTTCAATTTGTGATTTTTAGAATTATGCTACTTGTTTTGAAAAAAATATTTTTTAGATTTATTGTGAATTACTTGATATAATGATATATAGGATTTATTTCCTTTTTGAAATTTTTTCTCTGTCTCTGATTGATCGGGATGTATCCATAATTTTAAAAAGCATATTAGAGGAAAAAGAATATTATGTAAGAACTCCCTGAACTTACACTCACATTTGCAGATTGAGTCTTAAAAGGGTACCAATTACCTACAGATCTAGCAATAATTTCATACTATTAGAACTCTCAAGTCCCTAGTAGTGTGCTAATCAACAATTAGGCAGTAGATTCAATTAATTCTTAGAAGAGGTATTTACTAAACTGGTATAGTAAAAAAAAGAGTAGTTTAAAAAATTCACTTATAAATCTGGTGAATACTATCTTATAAATACACAAATCATTTGTGACATGAGTGGTACTGGTAACAAACCACGTATATACCATATATACATGAAAAGAAAAAGATAAGTCACAGTATTTGGAACTAGAGATCTTGGAATTTCTCTTTACTGGTGTTGGCTTCTAGGTCTGCTTCTCTCCTTTGCGGGAATCTAGATTGCTAGAGACTGAAGCTGCTTTCTCCTTCAGGCAACTCTTTCTTGGTGTCTCTGTCAGTCTGGACTTTGTTGTCTCTGTTACCCCCAGGATGGAATGTCTCCTAATATTCTAGTACCTCTGATGATTTTCCTTAATAAGAGGAAGGGGAGGATAGAAAGCCCTTGAGGCTTTCTGATAGAAGTTCAAAGGTGCCTCTTCCACAAAAATTCTCAAACTAGAAGTGTTGGAATTTATCAAACTATTTAAAACCCAGAGTTAGCTTGCTTTCTTAGCAAATTACACTTTCTTTCTTGACCTAATCTAGTAGTTTCATATCTAATAAAAGCATGACAGGTGCAAACACATCTTATTTACACATTAAAACCTCACTTCCATTCTATGACTACTTCAACTGAGCTGGAGGAAAGTCATATTACCCCTTCCCTCCCTAAACTCAATTAAGCATTTAATATCTATCTGAAATCAGAGTGCTTTTGCAAAGCGCATATGACACAGCTCACAAACAATCCAGAAATTAACATTCTTCCACAAAGATACAGGCCTTTCATGATTTATGAACCTAGGAATTATACTTATTTCAAAATACACCATGATTTAATAAAACACAGAAACACCATTTTACAAAATTATTTAAGGTCATTGTCTATCCTGGTTCTTTCAAAGACATTCATTAAATATTCTTCTCTTAGAAAGAAAGTCTGATCTGGGATCAAGTAAAGTACTGAGTATTAAAATCAACTGTTCTGGTCCCAGGAGTTGTTTGGAAGGCATTTACCCTTTTCTTCTCCCTCTGGTCTGGACCCACATGCACAGATTGTAGTGGAGGTAGAGTAGAAATTTCTCTAGGTCCTCATCCTGGGAAAGTAAAGAAATAAGCAAGTATTTATAACACAGGAGGTAAATAGAGAAACTCTTGTGTTTTATAATTTCTGCCTCTGTGAGAGTTGTCAGAAAAGAATGTCAGAGACTAATAAATTTGCAAACTTAACTATTGGTGGCAAGTCATCATAAAGTTCAATTTAAAGTATAAGTATATGTAAATATGTATGTATGTTTAAATGGTACATATATAAAGATATATATTGAACTTCATGATGGTTTATTATCAATTTTTATGCTATGTAAAGATATATAAAGATATATATGTACATATATAAAGTATCAAATATTCATGATTTGTAAACATTTTCTTGAGACTTTTCAGATGAGGTAATATAAGTAAAGTGATTTAAACCGTGACATAATTGATGTGATTAGTATTTTTTCTTTCTCAAAGAACTGATAATATAATAACATAAAATAATAAGTTAAAATATATTATACAAAATATATTATATTATTACAAGGTAACAAATAAATCATATAAAATAATAATAATTCTAGCTTCTTTGTCCATTCCTCAATGAATTTTGTTTTCTGTCTTTTTTACTCTGGTTTAATTCAGAATGGAGAAGATAAAAAAATTTTGGTTTTAAAACCTAGATATTTGACAAGTTTAGAAAACTTTCTTTAAAAACCATCCTTCATCCTTCTAAAAACTGATGACAGCTAAGTTAATTGATCTTACAAATGATATCAAAGCAAGTAGGAATGGATAGGAAAATCTTTTTTTTTTTTTGATCTAGTTGATCAGGCCAAGATAAAGAAGACTTCTCAGATAAAGCTCTTATTCAATTAACCAATACAAATACATATAGATAAAAAGAAAACATTTTCAGCTTCATCCAATATTCCATCAGGCATTCAGATATATTTTCTCACTTTCACATATAGACTTGAACTCAAGTAAAATAAATCGGATTTGTAACTGGCATACTCCTATACTTAAGTGCACAATAATACCAGATAAATCTCACAAGGGTAATGAATCACACAGACCAGAGTCCTTTTAATGGAAATTACTTAAATAGATCTTTCCCCTTCACAAACGGACATGAAAAAGACAATTAGACACTATTAGCTCATGTTCATGGCCACATCACCAGGGGAGTCAAGGCCTACTGAAGGTGGGAATGCTCTACTAAGCTGGGAGTAAAAGCGAAAAATTCCCAGAAAGATAAAAAAAGCCAGAGACAGAGGGAAAAGGGGAATAGACAAACAATAACTCTCATTCTTACTAGAAAGCCTGTAAGAACTCTCACAACAGAAAAGCACACACTTTCTGAAGACAGATAAATACTTGAAGAAATTTGTGGTCAGTCATTTAAGTCGTAGCTGACTCTGTGACCCTATTTTTGGGTTTTCTTGGCAAAGATAGTGGCGTGGGTTGTCATTTCCTTCTCCAATTCATTTTATAGATGAGGCAACTGAGGCAAACAGGATTAAGTGACTTTCCCACTGCCACACAGCTAGTAAATTTCTGTCCCCAGATTTGAACTCAGGAACATGAGTTTTCTTGACTCTCAGCCCATCACTCTATCCATTATGCCACCTAGCAGACCTACCTTCCCATAACAATTAATGGAGATAATAAATTAGATTCTCTGTTATAAGCTCTCAAACCTCTGAAAGCAAAAAACCCCCCCAAAACCCCAAAAAACAAAAACCCCAGATGAAACAGAATTTGAGTCAGTTGAACTGGGAACTGAATGGACTAAAAGGAACAAAAGCCTTTAATGACCTCAAAAAAATACAAAGATATGGAGAATTCAAGCCTCAAAGAAGTCTGGTATCTATGGCTCAAAGGCAAATTTTTAAAATTAATTTAAACATTTTTTTATAGAGAAAGAGAGAAACAATATTTTCTCTTCCTTCTACCTCCCCTTAAATTGGAATATTTTAAAAACATGTAATAAATATGTATAGGCAAGTAAAATAAATTCCCACATTGTTCATGTCCAAAAAAATATGTCTCATTCTGCTGGTGGTTACATCCATAGTGGGTCCTTTAGAATCACAACTGGTCATCAGATTGATCAGAATTTTTAAGTCTTTGAAGTTTGTATTGACAATGCTGCTGGCATTGTATATATTATTTTAAGGATTCTATTTCCTTCATTCTGCATTAGTTCATACAAATCTTCCTACGTTTCTCTGAAATCATTCCTATAATAATTTCTTATAGTATAATATTCCATTGCATTCATATAGGATCATTTGTTGATGTATTCCTTAATTGATGGATGCCCTTTTCATTTTCAGTTCTCTGCCATAACAAAGAAATCTTTTCTAGTTTTGTGCTTTTGGACTTGGATTACATTGGATTATAGTGTTTGGGTAAAAGCTTATGCACAGTCTGGTGAATTTTGGTGCTTAGTTTTAAGCCCCGATTGAGGCTTAAGGTTTAAAGTTTAAGTTTAGTCCAGAGTAGCTAGACCATATCACAATTCTATTAGTAGTGTATTAATGCCTTTCTATAAGATCCCATAATGTTTTCCCACAAGGTCCTCCAACATTTATCATTTTCTGCTTTTGTCAACTTTGCCAATCTGATGAGCATAAGGTGCAATCTCATAGTTGTTTTAATTTATAAAATTATAAACAATTATAAAATTGTTTCTATATTAGTGATTTCAAACATTTTAAAAAAAATAGCTACTTGAATTTCTTCCTGCCTGTTCATATCCTGTGTTCCTTTTCACTTGGGGAATTATTCTTATTCTTATAAAATTATAAAATATATAAAAATATTTTTCTTAGTTATGAGTCCCTTATGAATATCTAGATGCAAAGATTTCCCTTCCAATCACCTGTTCTTCTTCTAATTTCAACTGATTTAGATTTGTTTGCTCAAAAGCCTTTTAAAATGTTATTAAATCAGAATTGTTAATTTTGTCTTCTATGATTTTTTCTATTATTTATTGTTTGGTCACAAACTGTTCCCATGTGTATAAATGTAAAATGTAATTTCTTCTGAGCTCTTTTACTTTAATTATGTCATCCATATTTTTTTTTGTATACCTTTCCTGCTACATTGTTTAAATGTTGATGTATCTCTAGTTTCTGCTAGACTCATTTCTAGTTTTCTCAGAATTTTTTTGGAATAAGGAGTTTTCCTCCTACTGTTGTTCCTTTGTTTCAGTGGTGGCTGATTTTTTGTGACCACGCTTGGGGTTTTCTTGACTAAGATACTGGAGTAGTTTGCCATTTGCTTTTCCAACTCATTTTAGAGAAGAGAAAGTGGAGGCAAACAGGACTAATTAATTTGCTAGAGTCACACAGTAAGTGTCTGAGGCCAGACTTGAGTTCAGAAAGAGTTGTCTTCCTCACTACAGGTCTGAGGCTCTATGCACCACTTAACTGCCCCACCTTATCCCTAAAGTTATAATAATTGGGTTTATCAAACTCTAGGCAATTCAGTTTGTCTGTGTCTGTGTGGTAGAATACCTAATCTGTTCCACTGATGGATCTTCTATTGGTGAAGCAGTAGCACCATATTTGGATGATAGCTGCTTTTTGGCATAGTTGGAAATATGGTGCTGCTTACACATTTCTTCCCCTTTTCATTTTTTCCCTTGACAATCTTCACCGTTTTTTCCCCTTCCAGAGGAATTTTGTTACTTTTTTCTAAACATTTAAATGGTTGTGTGATTGGTATGGCCCTTAATAAACAAATTAATTTGAGTAGTATTATTTTTATTAAATTGGCTCAATCTATCCATAAGTCATTAACATTTTTCCAATCATTAAGATGTCATTATTCCTAGAAAAGTGTTTTATAGTTGTATTCATACAGTTTCTGTATGTGTCTTTGCAAATATACCCTAAAAATATTCTATGGTTATTTTGAATGGAATATACCTTTGCTGTTAGATTTTGATTTTAAAATATAGATATGATATTGGTTTCTGTGAATTAGTTTTACATACTGTAGCTTTGCTAAAGTTCTTATTTCAATGAATTCTAGCTGCCTTTCTAGATTTCTCTAAGTAAACTCATATCACCTGCAATAGCAATATCCTGGTTTCTCTTTCGCCTGTGCTTATTTTCTTAATTTTTTTTGGTGAAAATTTTTATAATTTATTTTTTCAATTATGTGTAAAATAAATTTTACTGTCTATTTAAAAAAATGACCTCCAAATTCTCTCCTCCCCCTGGCCATCCCCACTCCCTGAGAAAGCAAACAGCATAGTATAGATTATACATGTGCAGTCATGCAAAACATATTTTCATATTGCTGTTTGTCCTTTGTGCTTGAAGAGGACCAAAATTACATCATCATTTCAGGGTCAATGTACAGTGTATCTGGCTGAGACTGATCATACCAATATAAGTTCAGAGTGCTCCACACAGGTTGGTCAGAGGTATTGGGATGGAAATGTCCCTAAATTTGTGCATCTCATGTTTCTTTTGAGTTAATGCAATTCTAGTTTGCTCATAGAGCACAGCACCATCTTCAGTGTGAGCAAGTCATTCTGAATGATCCTGTGCCAGTGCCTTCTATATCTCACAATCCATGCCACAGTTTTTCAGAGAGTCTTTGAGAGTTATGGCTTCTTCTGACCATCATATGAGTCCCTGACTTGTGTGAGTTTTCCATAAAATAATCTTTTAAGCAAATGTATGTCATTCGAACAATGTAGCCAGCCCTTTGGAGTTGCATTCCCTGCAGTTTTAGTGCTTGGAAGTTCAGTTTGAATTTTGCCAACTGATATTCAGAATCTTTCTAAAACAATTGAAATGAAAGTGGTACAATTTTCTGGCATGGCTCTGGTAGACTGTCCAGGTTTCACTGGCATTCAACAATAGGGTCAGCAAATGACTCTGCAGACCTTCAATTTGATAGGCACCCTAATTAACACCTTTTCTCTCCCATACATTATGTCCAAGCCTCCAAATGCTGAGCTAGTTGTGGCAATGTGTGCATCAATTTCATCAACTATGTGGACACCCCTAAAAACTGTACTGCCAAGGTAAGTGAACTTACCCACAGTATTCAAAATTTCTTCATTTGCTATAACCTATTGCTTCAATATATGGATGGTGAGCTGATGGAGAACCACTGTTTTCTTGGTGTTAATTGTTAAGTCAAAATTAGCACAAACAACAGATAATTGTTCTATACGTTGTTGCATCTCAGCCTCAGAGGCTTCATTGAGTGCACAGTCATCTGTCAACAAAAAGTCAGGGATCAACTCTCCTTCCACTTTAGTCTTGGCTTGTAGCCTTTTCAAATTAAATTATTTGCCCTCAATGCAGTTAATTGACCTTGATGCCATTTTCATCCTTGTTGAAGGTATTTGACCACATCACTGAAAACATCATGCCAAAAAGCATAGGAGCAAGAACACAGCTCTGCTTCACTCTGCTGGTAACTGGGAAAGCATGAGAGCACTGTCCACTATATAAAACCTGTGCAAGCATGTTTTCATGAAATTGACATGCAATACTGATAAGCTTCCCTGAGCAACTATATTTTGACGTAATTTTCTACAAGTCTCACAACTGACAATATCAAAGGCCTTAGTCACATTGATGAATAATGTATATAAACTTCTGTTCTGTTCCTGGGATTTCTTTTTCTTTCTTTTAAAAATAATAATATAATGTATGTATTTTTTGTTTCTTAATAGCATTTTATTTTTTCCCAATTCCATGTAAAGATAATTTCCAACATTCATTTCTATAAGATTTTGAGTTCCATCAAAGTTTTAATAATGAATGTTAAAAATTGTTTTTGCATGCAACTGGGAAATAAGATGCACATGCAGTGTAGCATAGAAATCTATTTTGCCCTACAGGAAAATAGAGGGGAGAGGGATGGAAGAATGGGGCAGTAATAGAAGGGAGGACAGACTGGAGGAAGGGGTGGATGGTGTACATGCTGTCATGGGGTGGGGGGTAGGGGAGGGATGCAGAGAAAATTTTGAATTCAATTTCTTATGGAAGTGAATATTGAAAACTGAAAAATAAATTATATTAAAAAAAGATTGAGTTCCAAATTTTTCTCCCTCCCTTCCTTCCCTCTCCCCTTTCAAAGACAGAAAGCAATCTGATATAGGTTATACAAGTACAATCATGTTAAATATATTTCCACATTAGTCATGTTGTGAAAGAAGATTCAGAAAAAAGGGAAAAGACACAAGAAAGAAATGCCACCCTCCCCAAAGTGAAAATAATATGCTTTGTTCTGCATTCAGACTCCATAGTTCTTTCTCTGGATTCCATCACAAGTCTTTTGGAATTGCCTTGGAAAATTATATTGCTGAAAAGAACTAAGTCCATCAAAGTTGATCATTGCATAATGTTGCTGTTACAATGTTTCTGTTTACCATGTTCTCCTGGTTGTGCTCAATTCACTCAGCATCAGTTTATGCAGTTCTCTCTAGGTTTTTCTGAAATCTGCCTGCACAACATTTCTCATAGAACAATAGTATTCCATTACATTTACACACCACAGCTTGCTCAGTCATTCTGTAATTGATGTGTATCCCCTTAATTTCCAATTCTTTGCCAACAGAAAAAGAGCTACTACAAATATTTTTGTACTGAGTCCTTTTCCTCATTTTATGATCTCTTTGGGATACAGATCTAGTAGGAGTATTTACTGGATCAAAGGGTTTGCATAGTTTTATTGTCCTTTGGGCATCGTTCCAAATTGCTCTCCAGAGTGGTTGGATCCATTCACAACTCCACTCTTTGGGTTTATCAAACAGTAGATTGCTATGGTAATTTGCCACAATGTCTTGTGTACCATCTTCTCCACTGATCTACCCTTCTAATACTTAGCCAGTACCAAATAGTTTTGATGATTGCTACTTTATAACATGACTTTAGATCCAGTATGGCTGAGCCATTTTCTTTTGCATTTTTTATTAATTTCCTTGCCATTCTTTCCTTTTTGTTCTTCCAGATGAATTTTGTTATTTTTTTCCAGCTCTGCAAGATAATAGTTTAGTAGTTTGTTTGTTATGGCACTGAATAAATAAAGTAATTTGGGTACAATGTCATTTTTATTATATTCACTTGGTCTACCTACAAGCAATTGATATTTTCCTAGTTGTTTAGATCTTTTATTTAGATGTTTTATTGTGTGAAAAGTGCTTTCATCTGGTTTCTGCATTTGTCTTGGCCGGTAGACTCCCTAGTATTTTATATTGTCTATCATTATTTTAAATGGAATTTCTCTTTCTATCTCTTGCTGCTGGGCTCTTTTGGTAATATATAGAAATACTAATAATATATGTGGATTTATTTTATATTCTGCAACTAAAGCATGGTACACAAAGTTACCCCAAAGATATTCAACTGTGAAAATGGAAAGAGAACTAAGAACAGAAAGAAAATGTGAAATATTTTCAAAAATTACTACAACAAATCATTTTTACTATCAAGGATAGTAAAACAACCATACTTGAGCCCTACCATCATAGTCCTTGAAGTACTTACAGAGGAAATCCACTACATTGGATCGAATGTTTAGGGAGGATTTATATGATGGATGTGATGCACTTGAGAGCATACTGAGAATGCATAATAGGATATCCAAATGAAGGCAATATACTCAAGGTGTGGGAAATATCACCTTATTGATATCAAAAAGAGATGATCAAGAAACTATCAACATTTTACCAACCTATGTGTCTACTTTCCCATCATGAGGGCCATCTCTTTAAGGTTTGAGGACATCATATTATTATTAGTCAGTTCATTAGTAGTAACATCTCTTGTGTATAGAATGAAACTATATTAATTTATAAATTATAATTTCCAATAATAATAAAATACATAAACATACATTTATATTATGTATAATATATATTAAATATGTAATATATACATTATATATATTTATAAATTATAAAATATATTTTCAGCACTTTTGTATCAAAACCTACATTAATTAGAGCAAAATATTGTCTTAATTTCTTATGTGACTATTGCATAAAAATTAATGCAATATGAACAACCTCATCATCTTCTCTCTAAATTCTCTCCCTCTTCATTGCTTTCTTACTATTATTGAGGAAATCATCTTCCTGCCAGTCACTCAGAATCACAACTTAGCTGTCATCCTCAAGACCTCATTCTTAATCAACACTACTCCCTGCTAAATCCAATCAGTTGTCAATTCCTACTCTTCCCACATTTTGTTGCATATCTTGCAAATTCTTTCCTTCCTTTGATGCTGCCACCACTCTGTCAAAGATCCTTATCACTTTACATCTGGACTATTGAAACGGCCTGCTTCATTTCCCTCCTTGGAGTTACTTCACACTTCAGTCCTTCCTCTCTACAGCTATGAAGCTGATTTTCCTAAAGTATAGGTCTGAATATGCCAAGCTCAACCTGTCCCTCTTCAGAACTGCAGTGGCTCTGTATTACTTCCAGGATCAAATATAAAATCCTCTGTTTGCCTTTTAAAGCCCTTCAAAACTTGACTCAAAAAAACCCCCCAACTTTCCACTCTTCTCTACCTTACTTCTACGTATGCCCTGTGATCCAGTGACTCATTGCTATTCCTTGAAAAGGGCATTCCATCTCCTGACAGCATTTTTCCTCATATATTTTCCATGACTAAAATGTTCTCCCTTCTTATCTCTGCCTCTAAGCTTATCTGGCTTGCTCATTCTGTAAGAAACTTTCACAGTCTTCCTCTATCTTATCTCCTTTCTTCTGAATATCCTTTACACTATGAACTCCTTGAGAATAGCAGCTATTTTTTGCCTTTCTTTATATTTCCAGTGCTTAGCATAATGCATAGTACATAGTCAGCACTTAATAAATGCTAGTTGACTATGATCATGAGGAATAAGAAGGTTCTCCCAAGTGATGTTCAATGATGGACTCCATATCTCAAAATTTACTGAAATATAAGATTCTATTGTGAATATGATTCCAATGTGCTTATTGTTCATTTATTATGAAAAAGAATACAACATGGTAGAAAAATTTTGCCTTATAGTCTCTTCTGCAACAATATGTCTCCTAATAATTTATCAAGATCAATCAAGATTTCATGGAGAATTTATCAACATAAATAACCCTGGTTTTTTTTTTTTTTTGGTGGAATACCTATCATAAGCATCAGAAGGAAATGATAAAACAGGGAGCTGTATTTTATCCAAAGGTATCTGTAATCATGATAGAAGTGATTTAGTGTAGAGTCCAGGTTGAGAAAGGATTCCTAATGGATGGTTAGGTTTTTCGGATGCTCTTGTTTGCAGATAACATCCTATTGATTGCAACAAGACCAAAGACGTTGCAGAACATCCTAGAAGAGATTTATAATCACTTAAACAAGTCAGACCCATCCATCCACACAGGAAAGACCAAATGAATGCAGATTTCAACATGCTTCTGAATATATACTGTGCAAATTAGGCCCATCTGTGTGTATATCTGAGACTCAAAATACAAATAGACAGTGATCTGAGTTTAGATACAAAAAAGAAGGAAGGAAGTGGGCTGGATTGCTTCAGAGAAATTGAAAAGCATTTTTTTTTAAAGATTCTAAACTTCCAGTAACAGTGAAGGCCCATCTTTTTAACACAAGTATTATATGAATATTTCTAAATAGCAGTGAGCCCTGTAACAATGCCCCTTTCAAAGAAATACAGATGGGCATCGCATAGAGGGTAATTGAAAGGCATATGGTTATGAAGAGTCTGTGACACATAACCAATGAGGAAATATAAATAAGAGGAGTGAAGGATATCATTAAAGAATTGCAAGAAAGAAAAACAAGATAGACTGAACACAAGTTGGAGGATTACAACTGGGATGAAATAGTAAGGTAAAGAGAAAGAGTATATTTGTTGCAACTTGTGAGAGTTACTCAGGATGTGAATGAAATAGGAAGCTGCAATCTATATTGTTTGTGAGAACTCTGGAATCAGTGTGATCACAAATCCATTTGAACATATGAGAATTATATTAATTATTTGCAAAAACATAAAAAAGAATCCTACAAAATTACTTTTATATTTCAAATATTCATTGATACCTAGATCAAGTAGAGACAAAGAAGAAAAAGAAAACTATAGAGTTTCTTCAGCTTCATGAAACATTAAGGGGTTAGTGGAGGGATCAATGAATTTGGATGGAAAATTATATATTTATTTTAATATACATGGTTTTCCTTGTAATATTGTGCATTCTGTTTTATGAACTGAAAACATTTTTTTCCCCTGAGAAGTGGTCCATAAACTTCAGTAGATTTTCAAAGGGGTTCTTTTGCTCACATAGAGCAAAATCTTTAATGAATATTTGTACAACTTATGGAAGAAAATATTATTAAACTATAAAAGTAGTTAAAAATGTTTTATTGTCTAGAACCAAATTAGATTCAACTCAGAAATGTAGGGTTGCCTAAATTTGAGGAAAATCATAAACATAATATGCCACATTAAGAACAATAAATATCACAACAATATTGCTATTATTATTATTATTTCAACAGAAACCTAAAAAGCTTTTATCAAAATAAAAACGTATTGCTTTTTAAAATATGAAAAATTGACCTTTCCTTATTATAATAAATAGTATCTTTCTGCAGTGATAACTAGTGTAATGGGAAAGCAATTAAAATCTTTCCTGGAAAGGTAGGAGCAAAAGTAAGGTTTTTAAATTGTTACCGCTACTGTTTCATATTGTTTTAGAAATGCTTGCCATAGCAATAAGACAAGAAGCACAGGCAAAAAGAAAATGAAGTTTTGTAATTCCACTAAAATTTAATTGCAATAATTTCAGCAAAATAGTAGCAAATAAATTAAACCTACATGACAGAAGAAAGTAATGAAGGGGAAATTTCATTTAACATATTTATTTTACATGAATATTCAAATGTAAAAAGAAGAAATTACATATTTGGGGAATCTATGTACCAACATATACAGAAGAGTTTTTTCCCTTTAAAATATTTTGTTTGTTACACTTTAAGTTCCAAACTGTCTCCCTCCCACTGTCTCTCCTCCATTCTAGAGAAGACCACCATTTCACAGTCTAACACACATACAGCCCCCACCCCCCCCACTTCAAACCCCACATGCACATGCATATGTGCACACATGCATGCATGCATACAGCATAGCATGTGTGCTTCTATTTATCAGTTGTTTCTCTGGAAGTGGATAGCATCTTCCTTCACAGGTCTTTTGTAGTTGCTTCAAGTATTCATAATACTCAAAATAACTTAGTAATTCACAATTATTCTTCAAACAAGGCTGATGTTACTGCATACAATGTTCTCTTGGTTCTGCTTATTGCATTCTTCATTATTTCATGTAAGTCTTTCTATGTTTTTTCTTTTCTTTATAAATTAATTCATTTATTTTTAGTTTTCAACATTCACTTCCATACAATTGTAGTGCCAATATGATATTCACAGTGCTTAAGGCAGCCATGAACATGCTAGTTCAGTTCTGAATTGTGAAATACAATAGACTCTTCACATGAAAGACAGAAGCAAAACATGTATTCAGACACCAGAAAGCCAAATCCCAACACCAGAAAGCCAAATCCATCATAGTAACAAAGAAATCCATCATAGTAACCAAGAAGTCTATAAACATTATCAGGTCTTCTCACAAACAAGCAAACACATGAGCCTAGTTGTCTGCCTTTCTCTCTCCCTCAATTCTGACTGCTCTCTGACCAATTTCCTCTCAACTCTGCTCCATCTCTGCCTCTTCCTGCTCCACCCTTTCAGCAAGAGCCTCTCACCACATATGATTTAGACTTCCATGTGATTTAAACACATCACATGGGCCTATTAATGAATCGGAAAGAGAGGGCCCTATAATCTTTCCCTACTAAGCTGCCCAACCCTCACAATGAACATGAGGCAAAAGTTCCTGAAATTCAGACTGCCACCCATGCAGCTGTCTCCTGGGCTTGTTTATATCTGCATTTTAATCAGGGCAGACCACCACCCCAGAAGGTCAGCTGTTTCCTAAGGTCTTCCCAAAGCTTGATGGGTGCTTTATCCTCCCTTTTAATTATTTCTGTCACTCTAAAGTTCACATTCAGTCATTATTTTAAATTATTTGTGGGAGATTTGGGAGAGCCAGGAAATTTCTTGCCTTATTCCACCATCTTTCCAGAATCTTCTCTTTGCAGAAGAATTATATGAATACAGCTACAAAATATACTTTATAGATGTAAAGACATTAGTTATTTAATTATTTATCTGTAAATAATTAAATATTGTTTGTGGTTAGGACTTGATAATTTTGCCTAAATAAATTTAAATATTCATCATATACTAGTCAAACTTTATAGAGCTAGAAATTAAAAAAATTCATCTTGAGAAACAAAATATGAATCTCAAGAGAAATAATGAAAATAAATCATAAAGAATTGGAGTTAATAATATCAGATCTTAAATTATACTACAGAAAAGTGTTGATCAATACCACTTATTTAAAATTTGGTCAATTGATCAGTGGAACAGTTTAATAACCAAAGATTCAAAAGCACATAGCAGAATAGTGTTTGATAAGCCCAAAGACTCTTGACTATTGAAGTAAAGACTTACTATTCAACAAAAAATGTTTGGAAAGTTAGAAAGAAGTCTGGTAGAAATTAGGCTTATATATCACAATATGCTGCAAATAGATATATGACTGAGATATAAAAGGGCACATTAAAAACAAATTGGAGAAGCAGGGAAGGGAACCTTTCACAATAATGGATAGAAGAGTTCCTAAACAAGCAAAAGTGGATCATAGGAGATAAAATGGTCAATTCTGATTACATAATTCTGAAAAACTTTTATACAAACAAAATCAATTTAGTTAAAATTAGAAGAAAAACAGTTAACAGAAGAAGAAAAAAATCTTTGCAGTAACATAACTGTCTGATAACCAACATGTAGGGAGTTACTTTAAATATATTAAAAAAAATATGACATTCCCAAACAAAGAAGGGTCAATTATAGAGTTGCCAAAAGAAAAAAAAAGAAGCAAAGAAAGGAAAAAAAGAAGAAAAAATAAAGTCACTGAAACATTTAAAAGAAAAAGCACAAATAAGAACAAAATGTATTTAAGATGGAGTGACGCATAGACAAACAGGAAAGATGTGAAGATAGCATGTTGAATTTATTGTATACGTAAGGAAACAATATGTATATAATAAAGGCATGGTTTCATATGCAATCTTATTTTGTTTTGTATACAAGGTTTTGATTTTTTAAAGGTCTATAATAAAATATTAAAGCTTTTTTGTCTTTTTAAAATTTTCTTTTTTGAAAAAAATATATAATGTATTTTTTTTTCAGTTCTTAACATTCACTTCCACAAGAATTTGAATTCAAAATTTTCTTCCCATCTCTCCCCACCTCACACTCCAGGACAGCATGCACCCCATTCACCCCTTCCTCCAGTCTATCCTCCCTTCTATTACTCACCCTTCATCCATTCCCCTTCCCCTTTATTTTCCTCTAGGGCAAAATATATTTCTATACTCCATTGCCTACATGGTTTAATTTCCAGTTGCATGCTAAAACAATTTTTGACATCTATTCTTAAAGCTTTGGGTTCCATATTCTCTCCCTCCCCACCCACCCTCATTGAGAAAACAAGCAATTCAATATAAGTCATACATGTGCAACAACACAAAGCACTTCCATAGTATTTGTGTTGTAAAAGACTAACCACATTTCCCTCTGTCCTATCCTGCCCTTGATTTATTCTATTCTCACCCTTGACCTGTCCTACCACAATAGTGTTTGCTTCTGATTATCCTTTTCCCCAATTTGCTGTCTCTTCTATTATCTTCCCTCTCCTGTCCCCTTCTCCTTTGCCTTCCTGCAAGGTAAAATAGATTCATATATCCAACTGAGTGTGTGTTATTCCCTCCTTAAGCCAAATCCCATGACAGTAAGGCTAAATAATTTCCTTTCATCTCCCCCCACTTCTCCTCCATTGTATAAGCTCTTTCTTCTCTCTTATATATGAGATGATTTGCTACATTCTACTTCTCCCTTTCTTTTACTCCTGGTACATCCCATTCAACAATAAATCTTATTTTTTTAGAAATTCTCCTTCATATTCAGCTCACCCTGTGCCCTCTGTCTATGTATACATATGCATGTATGTATGTATATACATATGTATTTGTATGCATATACACACACACATACATGCGTATATACACATACACTCATATACATACCTACACATATATAATATACACATATGTACATACCCATATGTATCTACATATATATGCATACACACATACACACACATGCACACACATATATGTATATTCCCTCTAACTACCCTAATACTGAAAAAGATCTCATGAGTTACAAATAACATCTTTCCATGTAGGAATGTAAACAGTTCAGCTTTAATGAGCTCCTTAAGACTTCTCTTTCCTGTGTACCTTTTCTTGTTTCTCTTGATTTTTGTGTTTGAGAATCAAATTTTCTATTCAGCTCTAGTCTTTTCATCAAGAATGCTTAGAAGTCCTCTATTTCATTGAAATTCCATTTTTTCCCCTGAAGCATTACACTAAGTTTTGCTGGGTAGGTGACTCTTGGTTTTAATCCTATCTCATTTGACTTCTGGAATGTCATATTCCAAGCCCTTTGATCCCCTAGTGTAGAAGCTGCTAAATCCTGTGTAATCCTGATTGTATTTCTGTGATACTTGAATTGTTTCTTTCTGGGTGCTTGTAATATTTTCTCCTTGACCTGGAAACTCTGGAATTTGGCTTCAATATTCCTAGGAGTTTTCCTTTGGAGATCTCCTTCAGGAGCTGATTGGTGAATCCTTTCCATTTCTATTTTACTCTCTGATTCTAGAATTTCAGGGCAGTTTTCCTTGATAATTTCTTGGAAGATGATATCTAGTCTTCTTTTTGATCATGATTTTCAGGTAGACCAAAAATTTTTAAATTATCTCTCCTGGATCTATTTTCCAGGTCAGTTGTTTTTACAATGAGATATTTTGCATTGTGTCCTATTTTGTTATACTTTTGGTTTTGTTTTATAATTTCTTGATTTCTCATAAAGTCAGTAGCATCCATCTGCTTCATTTTAATTTTTAAAGAACTTTTCTTCAGTGAGCTTTTGAATCTCCTTTTCCATTTGCCTAATTCTTCTTTTTAAAGTATTCTTCTCCTCATTGGCTTCTTGGACCTCTTTTGTCATTTGGAAGTCTATTTTCAAAGGTATTACTTTCTTCAGCATTTTTTGGGTCTCCTTTAGCAAACTGTTGACTTACTTTTCTTGATTTTCTTGCATCACTCTCATTTCTCTTCCAAACTTCTTCTCCACCTCTCTTATTTGATTTCCAAAATCCTTTTTAAGCTCTTCCATGGCCTGAGATCATTTCATGCATTTTTTGGAGGTTTTGAACGTAGAAGCTTTGACTTTGATGTCTTCCTCTGATGGTATGCTTTGTTCTTCCTCATTGGAAAGAATGGAAAAAAATATCTTTTCACCAAGAAAGTAACCTTCTATAGTCTTATTTTCCCCCCCTTTTTTGGACATTTCCCCAGCCAGTTACTTGACTTTTGTGTTATTTGTCAACTTGAGGGTACGCCCTAGAGACCTGCAATTTCTCAGTTTCTCCCCTATGGAACAATGAAGGGAGAAAGTTTACTCCTCTCCTGGGCTGTGCTCTGGTCTTGGAGGAACCACAAGCACTCTTTTCTGCCCAGGTCTGCAAGTAGGATTCCCTCTCCAGAGTCTCAATCAGCTCCACTACGCCTTGCTCCTCCTCACCCCAGATCTGCCACTCAGGACTGAGACTCAGATCGGCTTCTCAATTACCCCAGGGTCTTTAGGATGTGGGCTTCAAAAGTTAATGCTGCTGCCCTGGGGCTGGGGCTTAGGTCCAACCAACCTCCCCTCTCACTCAGGTGAAAGAACTTTCTCACTGATCTTTGAAGCTATCTTTGGCATTTGTAGGTTTAGGAATCTGAGAACTGCAGCTTCTATCTGTGATTCCATTCCCTGAAGCCTGCTTCAGTCCTGTCCCTGCCATGCTCTGTGCCCAGTGTGATAGACCTTTCCTATTGGCCTTCCAGGATGTCTTGAGCAGGAAATCTCTTTCATTCTGTCATGTTGTGGCTTCTGCTACTCTAGAATTTGTTTAGTGTCATTTTGTCAGGGATTTCATGGGCTATGGAGGGGAGAGGTACACCAGGTCTTTCTTTCTACTCTGCTGTCTTGGCTCTATCCCCAAGGATTTTTTAATTGGGAAAAAGAATAACAAAAAAACAACACTGAAAAAATGCAACTTTGAAAAATTAGGAATTCTGTTCAATGTAATGATCAACATTTGGAATCCTAACTCCAAAGCCTAAATGGTAAAGCATCATCCTCTCTTGACCAGATGTTGAAGACTAGAGATGAAGAATGAGACATACATTTTTGAATATAGCTAATGTAAAGATTTGTTTTGCTTGACTATGTTTATTTGTTACTAGGAAAAATTTATTTATTTTTGGTATTAGGGGAGCATAGTGCAAATTTCAAAAAAATGATACAAGTGGCGATGAGGCATTTAAAAAAATTCACAAAGATCTCTACTCTGTTCTCAGGACAGAGTAGAAGGAGGTCCAGAAAAAATTCAAATATATAGGAAAATGTCAGACTTTATATCCTGAATGTATTTTTTTAAAAGTTACCTGTAATGAAGTATCATAGTTTCATGCTCAATGCTCTTTCACTATTCATTTTTCTTTTCGTATATGGAAACACTCATGTTTTTTAGCATTTGTCAAGTTCAGAGTAACAAAAAAATTACAAAAATTAAAAAAAAACATGCTTTGAATGAAATATTCCATTTTAAATATCTAGTAGATGTATTGAAGTTCAAGGGAGAGGATAGAACTGGATATATAGATATGGGAGTCAAATATGTAGAGACTGTAGTGAAACCAAAGAAAGATTATGAGCTCACCAGGAAACCAGAAAAGGGAGAAGAGAAAAGGACCCAGGACAGTTCTTTGGGGGATATCCTCATTTATGATATGTGATACAAATATGGATAATGAAATAACAAAGAACATTATGAAGATGTAGTTAGAAAGTAAGAAGAGGATGATGAGAGAGTAACATGAGAGAAAAGCTAGAGTGAGGAGACTTTCCTGGAGGAGAAATGTTCAAAAGCATATAATGCAGCTGAGAAGTCAAGGACAACTGATAAAGGATCATCATACTTGCCAATTAAAAAATAGTGGAAAAAACACTGGAAAGACCATTTCTGTGAGTGATCAAGTCAGATACCAGATTCCAAAGGGATAAAAAGAGAGATAAACCTTTTTTTTCCTGATTTTTGCTGAAAAATGAAGGCAAAATATTGGAAGATAGTTTGAAGGGTTAAGTCCTAGTTAAGGTTTTTAAGTATAGGAAGGAGACAGTATTTTTCAGGGAGATGGTGAAGGAAAGTGAAAACAAGGAGAGATTAAAATAAGAGAAAGGGAAGGGATTGTTTTTAGGCCAGTCTGCTGGAGAAAAAAGATCTTGGCATAAAAAGCACATGTAGCTGGTATCAGGCCAGACACAAATTGCTTCTCCTCTGCCTTAGGCTGCCCTATGCCTCTTTTTGGGTGGAGGTGGCACCGAAGCAGGATCTTCCTTTTCCTTCCCCTGTAGTAGAAACTGTTCTCAAACTCCAACCTTTCTGTCAATGACTCCTACTTTTCTTTGCTAGGTCAGATACTTACTCCCTACTTCTGAAGTAGATAACCCAGAATCCACATTCCATTCTAACTTTAGGGACACTTTCTTTCCCCAGGAGTGCTGAGGTAGCCACCCAGTGCATTCCTCTGGCCTTGTCTTTCCTGACTGAAATTTTCTGGCTGTAACTTTCCTATGTGTTGTTTTCTGTCCCAGTTAGAGTATGAATGTTAAAGGCAGAACTCTAATTCCATAGTTGATTTTCTGAAAAAAAAAGTTACTTACTTATTTTTAATATTCATTTAAAATTTTTTTTTGAGTTCTAAATTTTCTCCCTCCCTCCAGTCTTTCTATCACGCATTGAGAAGGCAAGCAATAAGGACATTAACATTAATAACATCAATTGCTATAGACAATACAATAACAAATGCTATTGATAATAATATCAAGTATGCATGTGAAATCATCCAAAATATCTTTATGTTAACCATACTGCAAAAGAAAAGGCAAGAAAAACAAATAAAGTGAAAAAATTTATACTTAAATCTGCACTCATAGATCATCTATTCTGTCTCTGGAGTGGCTAATCTTTCTCATCATGAGTCCTTTGGAATTGTCTTGCACAAATGTATTGATCAGAGTAGTTAAATCTTTTACAATTTATCATCATTACACTATTGCTGTTACCATGGTCAGTGGTTTCCTGATTCATGTAAGTCTTTCCAGGTTTTTCTGAAACCATCCATCTCATCACTTTTTTTAGCACAATAATATTTCATCACAATCATAAGATACAATTTGTTCAGTCATTCCCCAACTGATGAGCATCCCCTCAAATTCCAATTTTTTGCCACCACTAAAAGAGCTGCTATAAGTAACTTTATACATATAGGTCCTTTACTGTTTAAAAAAATCTCTTTGGAATATAGATAGTTTGGGATACAGTAGTGGTACTGCTGACTAAAAAACAGCACAGTTTTATAGTCCTTTTGATATAATTCTAAACTATTCTCCAGAATTGCTGGAGCAGTCCACACCTCCACCGATAGTGCATTAGTGTCTCAAATTGCCTGTGTACCCTCCAGCATTTGTCATTTTCTGCTTTTTCATTGAACCAATCTGATATGTGAGAGACTAACATTCACATTTCTCTAATCAGTAGTAATTTAGAACATTTTAATGACTATAGATAGCTTTAATTTCTTCTGAAAACTTCTTGTTCTTATCCTTTGACCATTTATCTATTGGAGAATGGCTCTTATTTTTATAAATCTGGCTCATTTCCATATATATTTGTACAATGAGGCTGTTACCAGAGAAACTTTTTGTAAAACTTACCCCCCTCTCCCCATTTCCTGACTTCCTTTTTTATTGTGCATGCATTGGTTTTATTTAGGCAAAAACTAATAAATTCAATGTAATCTAAATTATTCATTTTACTTTCTGTGATCCTCTCTACATTTTGTTTAGTTTTAAATTCTTCCCTTATTCGAAGATCTGACAGGTAAAATTTTCCATGTTCTCCTAATTTGCTTATTATATCACCCTTTATGGACAAATCATGCATTGATTTTGCCCTTATTTGGTTATACAGTATGAGATATTGATTTATATTTACTTTCTGCTAAATTGCTTCTACTTTTCCCAGTAATTTTAATTAAATGGTGGGGTCTTGCCCTCAAAACTTGGATCTCTGAGTTTATCAAACATTAGATTACTATGGTAATTTACTACTGTGTATTGTATACCTAATCTATTTTACTGAACCACTACTCTATTTCTAAGCCAGTACCAGATTGTTTTCATGATTACTACTTTGTAAGATAGTTTGAAATCTGGAAGTGTAGGCCACTTCCCTTCACATTTTTATTCATCAGTTCCCTTGAAATTCTTGACCTTTTGGTTCATCCAGATGAATTTTATTGTTTTTTAAAAGTTTATACAATAAGTCTTTGGTGGTTTGATTCATATAACAATGAATAAGTAAATTAATTTAGTAGAATTGTCATTTTCTTTACATTAACTCAGTCAATGTAAGAAACCTTAATCCTCCAGCTGTTTAGATCTTTGTTTATTTTTATGAAAGGTGTTTTGACTCAGAACTGATTTTGATGTTGGGATGAAAAAGGACACAAAAGAGATGGTTTATTTCAACCTTGCACAACAAATAGAGCAAAGATATACTGGCACTTAGCTTTTCTGGATGTGGCAATTCTCATCTCCATCTGGAAAGGGATTTATTTAGCCAGTAAGTCATTGGGTATGGAGACTTGCATGGTCTCCAGAAGCCCAGAAGTCTAAGAGGCCCTAACTCTATGAGGCTGGGACCTTCAATACCCCCAGACCAAGAAACTATGTTGGGGAAGCTGCAATAAATCAAGGGGAGGGAGAAAGCTGCATCAGAGATGTCAGGGAAATCAGAAAAGCTGTATCAGGAACATTCTTATCCTATAATAGTGAGCTTCTTGAGAGCAGAACTTTCTTTCTTTTGTCTCTGTGGTCCCATTGTTTAGCATAGTGCTGGCACATAACAGGCTTATTCCCTTCCCATACTCTTCTCTTTGTTTACAGAGTATGGCATATAAACGATCATTCATTCATTCATGGAATAGAATGATTGGCCTTGTTAAAGATCAGGGCTACTTTAATATCAGAGACATTGTATGTTTAATTTGAATATGTTGCGTGTGTGTGTGTGTGTGCGTGTGTGCGTGTGTGCGTGCATGTGTTGGAAAGAGTCACATTTGAAGATGAATTTGGGGTTGTTCCTAATTATCTAGACACTTGAGATTAGGCTGGAAAGAATGATGGCATCTGTATTATTATATGTTGGGATTGGAAGCTCAAATCCATGTGGATGGTCTCGGGCGGGTAAAAGTGGGACTTCTAAATCTTAGAGTCTTACGAGGCCCTCCATGAACAGCGGGGATTCGAGAAGGTCAGACTGAGCTAGCTCGGCTAGCTCGGGTATTTCCGCCTCTCCCCGGGAGATACGTGATGGGTGGAGTCTCCCTGCCCTCAAGGTCGTCCCGGATCTGGGCACACTATTGTTATCTAACAGCACGGTATTCAGATGCAAACTGTGTGGCTGAAGGTTAAGTAGGATTGAGGAAGCCTGAAAGCTCTCTTAGCACGTGAGGAGCCAAGAGGACAGTAGGCTCCTCTTCTCTTCTTTCCTCTCTCCCCTCCCCCTCTCTCCCCGCTTGTACTTCTACTTCCAATCCCTTAAGATCTTAGCCTCCTTAGGAAATCTCCCCCTCTTCCTCCTAAGGAAGACCCCCCTGCACTTGTAACCGAAACCCTGAAATAAAGCTCAACCCTTGTTCGACTCTGGAACGTCCTTTCTCTCATATGAGCATCCGGTTTTGGCCAACCGAAGACCTCGGAGGTGATTTAAGAAGACTCGGGTAGCCCACACAGGCCTCTAGGCCTGGCAGTTGGCGCCCCAACAGGGACTGGGAGTGCAGATAATCCTGGGTGTTTTTGGGGAACACCCGGAAGGGGCTGTGAAAGAAGCGAGTCCCGAATCCTAGATTTGGAAGGAGAGAAAGAGTGAGAGAAGCTTCCCACACCCATGGGAAAAGGGCAGAGATGGGGAATCTATTGCCAGTAATAAAGCCAGAGGAACAGGAGGTCTGGGCTGAGAAACTTCACAGGGAATGCAGGAAGGCGGGGGTCACAATAGAGTTAGATGACCTCCGAGAATTTTGTAAAAGGATTTGGAAAGTTTCTCCTTGGCTCAAGCAGGCAGGAATATCAAGAGAAAAATGGGGAGCGGTCGGAGAGCAAATGACTGCTTATGAGCAACAATACCCTGGGGAGCTGGAGGATTTAGATTTCCTGATATTCAGTGTAATTAAGAGCCTGCTGGAAGGGCTGGAGAGGCCAGGGCGGGATTGGAATGAGAGTGGAAGCGGAGAGAGGGGAGGGGAGAACACGGGAGGGACGGAGAGTCCAGGCAAGCAGAAAGTTAAGCGGAAAGTTAAGGAGCGTAAAGAAAAAATAGACTCGGAGCTCCATCTAGCGGATGGAAAAGGCGAGGCAGGGAAGAATACGCCGTGCCTTCCCTCCGCGCCTCCTTATAACCTGCTCCATTGGTCAGACAGTTCAGGGCCACAGTCCAGTTTGGAAAAAGGAATAAGAAAGGCTATAGATAATGGAGAAGATGTAGGGACATTTCCTGTGCTAGAAATAGCGGACCCCAGTGTCCCCGGTGGCGTTCGAAGGAGCCACATACCTATAGAGTGGAAGAGAGTGGCGACTCTTAAAGAGGCTTGTACCAAGCATGGCCCTAATTCACCCTTTGTCATAGCCATGCTTGAAACTCTCAGTGGTCAGTTCGTTCTGACTCCTAATGACTGGAAGAGCTTAGCTAGAGCCTGCCTTACCCCTGGGCAGAATGTGATTTGGGTATCAGAATTTTCCCAGAGGGTAAAGAGCACTACCGGTGGGCTAGGGGCTCAGGCCCCTCAGGCTTATCTGCAATTTACAGGAACAGGGCAATTTGAGGCTACAGGAAATCAATTACAGTACTCAGCCTCCGATTATGTTTTGATTGCTGGAATGGCTATTGCCGCCTGGAAGGTTATAGCCTCTAAGAAAGAGAGAGAGTTTCCCATGACTAGGATTACGCAAGGAAACAATGAGCCATTTACTAATTTTGTGGCCAGGCTGCAGGAGGCAGTAGGTCGAGATATGGGAGAGGAAAACCAAGGGACAGAGATAGTGTTGAGGACATTGCTGCGGCAGAATTGTAATCATGACTGCAAAAAGGCAATGCTGGGACTGCCAAAGAATGCATCTGTTGAAGAAATGATACAGAGATGTGAAAGGGTAGGAAGTCAGGTCTACTTGGCACAGGTGCAAGGGAAGTACCTGGCCACCGCCTTAAGTAATATCTCTTTGGAGAAAAAATGTTTTAACTGTGGAAAACCGGGACACCTTAAGAAAGAGTGTAGGAAAGAAATAAGTACAGGGAGGGGCCAGGACCCTTGTTTTTCATGTGGAAAGCCAGGTCACTTAGCTAAACAATGTAGGAAGTTGGGAAACGGGGTGAGGGGCCCCTCGAGGGCCCCGAAAGTGTACCCTTTGGCAGAGAATCGGGACAGCCCCTTGGAGGGAGAATACAGGAGATTATGGGGCCAGAGGAAGGAATGCAACACCTTTACAGCTTAGAGAAGTGCCAGCTTGCAGCTCATCAGTTTGCCATGATCCCCCTGAGAGACCCCATACAGGAGGAATCCCTGATATTACAGAACCCCTCTCATGCACCCGTAGTTATATATACAGGAGTTTATCCCACCGGCACCACAGCACTTCCATGCTCCAATGTGGTAGCCGAGCCAGCTCATATAGACAATCAGCTTCCCATAGCTATTGCCCTTCCTTTAAAGCACTCAGTTCAAATCCAGTTACTAAAGGAAATAGGACAGAATAGACCCGAGTGTACAATCTGGCTCAATGGAATTCCCATGACTGGCCTCCTTGATACTGGAGCGGATAGGATCTGCCTTAGCGGTCGCTCAGTACCCCGGCACTGGAAGCTCAAAGAAAGCCAAAGACCAGTGTGGGGAATAGGAGGGTGCCAAAATACCTTAGAGACAATGCACCCAGTAAAGTGGGAGGCAGAAGATCGCCAAGGGACCGTATGGCTGTTGGTGATTCCAGGACTTAGTTTTAACATCTGGGGCAGAGACATTATGAGCCGCCTCGGGATGAGGTTATCAAATTTTTGGTAAGGGCCATTGCTGTTGCTCTGGAGTCACCACCCTTGAATTGGAAGTCAGACACCCCGATTTGGGTGGAGCAATGGCCTCTGACTTCAGAAAAACTCCAGGCATTACACATACTGGTTAAGGAGCAATCAGCAACCTGGAATGTTCCTGTGTTTGTTATAAAGAAAAAATCCGTAAAATTCAGGTTCCTTACAGATGTTAATCAAGCATTTGTGAGCACCTGGCAGCAGCTATACCAAAATAAACAGCCACTATGCATTCTTATCAATTTTACCTTAAAGGCGATCCTCGCTAAACAAAGAAGGGGAAAAGGTCGCCTAATACAATCAGAGCTTGATACAGCTGTCTCAAAAGGCTCACATACTACTCCAGCTATGAGACATTTTAAGATACTAATATGGGGTCCAGGGTATGTTTGTGTCTCCATAGGAAAAGGTCATGCGTGTATTCCCATTAGAAGGATCCGTAGGTGGGAACCGAGGTCGGAGACGATGGAGACGCAGGAGGCGGAGAGCCCGGAGACCCCGGAGAAGGATCATGCACCACCTGAGCCTGCTGCTGACAGCTTTAACCTTGCTGCCCAGAGAGGAGGCAGCACTCATCACAACCGCAGACACTGCTGCTGACAGCTTCCCATCTAGGCATCTCTTTCCACCGGCTGAAGGAGGACTTTGATATCACAGACTCAGACACTTGGGGGGGGAGGAGGTGACCAATTTTCCACCTGTATAGATCCATTTGCAAGATTAAGGGGGGTTGTGACGTGTAAGGCGCCAACACTAGCTGCTTCTCTTAGAATATGCTTTGGGATTAGTTGATTGCACTTCCCCTGTTGTAACTCAGCCATTTAGTTTCATCTTTGTTTTATTTGATGCCTCCCTTTGTCAGTTGTGCTAGCTGCAGATTTCTGTGTGAATGAAGTCTTGTTGTAGGGTACTCAAATGCTAAAGGCCTTTCTAATCCACTCAGCCTCCAGCCACTGTTTGCTCTAGAGCCAGGTGCGCTCCGCGCATAACAAAGAAGGGGAGATGTTGGGATTGGAAGCTCAAATCCGTGTGGATGGTCTCGGGCGGGTAAAAGTGGGACTTCTAAATCTTAGAGTCTTACGAGGCCCTCCATGAACAGTGGGGATTCGAGAAGGTCAGACTGAGCTAGCTCGGCTAGCTCGGGTATTTCCGCCTCTCCCCGGGAGATACGTGATGGGTGGAGTCTCCCTGCCCTCAAGGTCGTCCCGGATCTGGGCACACTATTGTTATCTAACAGCACGGTATTCAGATGCAAACTGTGTGGCTGAAGGTTAAGTAGGATTGAGGAAGCCTGAAAGCTCTCTTAGCACGTGAGGAGCCAAGAGGACAGTAGGCTCCTCTTCTCTTCTTTCCTCTCTCCCCTCCCCCTCTCTCCCCGCTTGTACTTCTACTTCCAATCCCTTAAGATCTTAGCCTCCTTAGGAAATCTCCCCCTCTTCCTCCTAAGGAAGACCCCCCTGCACTTGTAACCGAAACCCTGAAATAAAGCTCAACCCTTGTTCGACTCTGGAACGTCCTTTCTCTCATATGAGCATCCGGTTTTGGCCAACCGAAGACCTCGGAGGTGATTTAAGAAGACTCGGGTAGCCCACACAGGCCTCTAGGCCTGGCAATTATACCCTGGGAGAGCCCCCCTGTAAGGGGCGCTGACTGCCACACCATCTGGGATGCCACACTGACGGACATCAGGTAAACTGAGTCCGGTGCAGGGAAGGGTGAACAAGATGGTGCTGGAAGGGACGGCCCCACCCCTGGTTTGTTTTTGTCACTATAGTTCCAGCTTGTGTTCATTACTATAGCTTTGGATTTGTTTGTGTGTGTTACCATGGTTCACTGGGCTGGCTGGGAGAGACTATATAATCAGAGTGCTTGCTTGAATAAATCAGAGTTGCTTCATGACCCGCTCTCCTGCTTCATTCTCTTACTCGCAAGCTCCACAGGAGGACAAGCAGCCTGCTGGTCAGGCATAAGACTTGCTCCTCTCGATAAGCTATGCTGTCACCATAGCACCCCCCAAGATATATGAGAACTCACATGGAGCCACTATAATATGGTATACAGAAAAGTATAAGAGATTCCTTTATAACACTTGAAATAATAAGTATAAGTAGATTTTTCCTTAAATTGATAAGAAGCATTTACCTAAAATCATCAGCAAGTATTGTTTGTAATGGGGATAAATTAGAAATCTTCTCAGTAAAATCAGATATGAAACAAGGATGCCCACTGTCATCAATATTACTCAATACTGAATTGGAAGTTCTTGCAATAATTATGAGATAAAAAAGAAATAGAAGGAATCAGAATAGATAATTAGGTAGTAAAATTATCTCTTTTTGCAGATAATGTGATGGCAGTCTTGAAAAAACCTAAAAACTCAACTAAACATTAGCTGAAACAATTATTAATATTAGCAAAATAGAAAGATATAATGCAAACCTCCATAAATCATCAGCATTCCTATATATCACTAACAAAATCCTGCAAAAGAGATACTTACCTTAAAATAGCTCCAGACAGTACAAACTACCCAGGAGTACATCTACAAACACAAACCCAGGAATTTTATCAACAATACTATTTTTAAAATGTTTTATCCAAATAAAATAAAATTTAAGTAATTGGAGAGATATTAATTGTCCATAGGTAGGCAGTGCCAATATAATGAAAATGATAATTTTACCTAAGTTAAGCTACGTACTCAATACAATCCTAATTAAATTACCAAAACTATTTTATTGAGCCAGAAAAAAATAAAAAAAAAAATTTGGAAGAACATAAGTTCAAGAAAGCATAGGGCATAATAAAAAATGTAAAGGAAGGAGGTTTAGTAGTTAGTTGGTTGTTGTCCTTTGTTCTCAAAGGGGACTAAAATGACATAACCATGATAAAGTCAAGTTTTGATGTGTCCAGCTGTGACTGATCAGATCAATATGAGCTCAGAATGCTCTACCACAGATTGGGCATGGATATTCCAGTGAACATTTGGGTTGGATACTCCAAATTCCTGTATCCCACATTTCTTTTGTGCTATTTCAATTCTGCTTTGCTCATAGAGCACAGCACCCTTTCTGACGTGGGCCTGCCATGCTGAGTGGTCCTTCACCACTGTCTTCCACATCACATAATCAAATCCAAAGTTCTTGAGAGAGACCTTGAGAGTATCCTTTTATCACTTATTCTGACCACCATGTGATTGCCCCCATGTGAGTTCTCCATAAAATAATCTTTTTGGCAAGTGCACATTTTTCATTCGAGCAACATGGACAGCCCGTCAGAGTTGAACTCTCTGAAGTATAGTTTGAATGCTTGGCAGTTTAGTTCGCACAAAGACCTCAGTGTCTGGTACCTTATTCTGCCAGGTGATCTTCAGAATCTTCCTAAGAGAGTTCAAATGGAAGTGATTTATTTTCCTGGCATGGTGATGGTAGACTGTCCATGTTTCACAGGCATACAAAAGGAGTTCAGCACAATGGCTCTGTAGACCTTCAGTTTGATAGTGAGTCTAATACCTCTTCTCTCCCATACTTTTCTTCAGAGCCTCCCAATCACTGAGCTAGCTCTGGCAATGCATGCATCAACCTCAATGTCAATGTGTACATGCCTGGAAAGTTTATGTCCCTGGTAAATGAACTTATCCACAGCATTCAAAACTTCTCCATTTGTTGTAATTGATGGGTCTACATATGGATGGTGTGGTGGTGGCTGATGGAGCACCTGCATTTTCTTGGTGTTAATTATTAGGCCAAAATTAGCACAGGCAGCAGAGAATTGATCCATACTTTGTTGCATCTCAGCGTCAGAAGCTGAATTGAGTGCAGGATCATCTGCAAATAGAAAATCATGCACTAACACTCGCCCCACTTTGGTCTTGGCTTGTAGCCTTTTCAAAGTAAAGAATTTACCATCAGTGCAATAGCTGACCTTGATGCCATGTTCATCCTTATTGAAATCATTTGACAACATGGCTGAAAACATCATGATAAAAATCATGGGAGGAAGCACACAGCCCTGTTTCACTCCATTGGTGACTGGGAAGACACAAGAGCATTGTCCACTATCCAGAATCCAGATAAACATTTCATCATGAAATTGACACACAATACTGATGAGTTTCTGTGGGCAACCAAATTTTAACAAAATTTTCCATAAGCCCTCAAAACTAACAGTGTCAAAGGCTTTGGTGAGATCTACAAATGTTGTGTACAGATCTCTGTTCTGCTCCTGGCATTTCTCCCGGGGTTGTCGGGCAGCAAACACCATATTGACTGTTCCTTGGCCCAGGTGAAGGATCAATGTATTAAGTGGTACTCTAGCAAGAATCTTGCCAACAATGACTAAGAGAAAGACCCTCCCTCTGTAATTGTTGCAGGTCAATCTATTTCCTTTACCTTTATAGAGATGGACAATGGAGGCATCCTTGAATTCCTGGGGGATAGCTTCTTCTCACCATATAACCTGGAAAATTTCAGTCAGCTTTTGTATGAGCAATGGTCCCACTACCTTGTAAATCTAAACTGGAATAGAATCAGCACCAGGTGCTTTCGCACATGAAAGGAGCCTAATGGACCTCCAAATCTCTTCAGTTGGAAGTTCAGCTAAGGAGGGATTGACTTCAACCTGAGATAAATGGTCAATGGCCTCAGCATCAATTGATGATGGTCTGTTGAGAATACTATGGAAGCATTCAACCCATCCCTCTAGGATCATGTCCTTACTATAGTCAATTTGGTTTCATCAGAATTGAGTAGTTATGATGCATCATAGGTTTTTGGTCCATAAATGTCTTTCAGGGAATCATAAAAGTGCTTTGCATTGTTACTATGAACATAAAACTGAATTTCATCTGCCTTCTTCTTGAGCCAGGAATTCTGCATCTCTCTAAGCTTTGCTTTTACTTTTGATGGAATTAAATTCTGCCTTCTTAGAAATGGATGAACTATCCTGCTGGTAAATCTTATGTAGTTCTCATTTTTCATTTAACAACTTCTAAATTTCCCCATCTTTACATCAATTACAAGGCAGTAATTATGAAAACCATCTGCACTGGCTAAGAAATAGAAAGGCAGATCAGTGAAATAAAGTAGATATAAAATTTATGGCATCAAATGACTTTAGTAACCTAGTATGTGATGAGTGTAAAGACATAATTTTGGAATAAGAATTAAAAATTGTAGGGAAAACCAGAAAGCAGTTTAACAGAAATTGGAAATACAGCAATATCTTACATCTTATATCAAGATAAGATCCAAATGGATACATGACGTAGATATAAAGGAAGACATAAGATGATTTCAAGAACATAAGACTTACCACACTTATGTATAGGTGAGTAACTAAAGAATAAACAAGAAATAGCATTGAGAAGTATAAAATGGATACTTCAGATTATATTAAACTAAAAATGTTTTGTACAAATAAAACCAACGTATCCAAGATCAGAAGGAAGCAGAAAATTGAGTGAAAATTTTTATAGACAATTTCTCAGATAATGTTCTGAGAATACAAGTTATTCCCCAACTGATAAATGGCAAAGGATATAAACAGGTGGTTTTCCAATTAAGAAATCAAAAAAATTAATGGTCATATAAAATGCTCTAAATCATTATTGATTAGAGAAATGCAAATTAGAACAACCCTGAGGTATCATTTTACACATATCAGACTGGTTAAAACAATTGAAGGGAAAAATGACAAATGCTGGAAGAGACATGGAAAAAATGGGATACTAATTCATTTTTGATGGAACTGTGAACTAATCCAACCATTGTGGAGAGCAATTTAAAGTTATACTCAAGGAACTATATATACTCCTTGACCCAGTATTACCACTAGTAGGTCTCTTTCCCAAAATGATTAGGTAAAAAAGGGAAAGAACCTAGATTTTCTAAAAATATTTATAGCAGCTCTCTTTGTGATGTCAAAGAACTAGAAATTGTGAGGATGTCCAACAATTGCAGAATGCTGAACAAGTTGTGTAGTATGTGGTTGTGATAGAATGATATTGTGCTATAAGAAATGATGAACTCAATGATTTTAGAAAAAAACGGGAAAAAATTTCCATGAAATAATGAAGAATGGAATAGGTAGAATCAAGGAAACATTGTATACAGTAACAGCTATATTGTTTTCTGAACAGCTTTGAGTGACCAATTCTTTTTGACCATTATAAACACCCAAATTAACTACAAAAGATATCTGAAGGAAGATGCTATGTTCATCCAGAAAAAGAACTGATAAATAGAAGCATACATAGTATAATTTTACATACATATGTATATATACACACATGTATATGTACACACACATACGTACATATACATATGTATATATACACACATGTATATGTACACACACATACGTACATACACGCATATGTGTGTCTAATGATAACCATCTCTAGGGTGCGATGTTTGAAAAAGGAGGGAAAAAAGAAAGTTACATGATAACTTTATTATATCTTTAAAAGCAAAAGCAATTTGTACATAATAGATTTGCAGTTTCATGGGCAAACTCTTTTTTTTCTCCTCTGTGATGGAAAAGCTTATTTTAATTCTTAAGTTCAGAAAAAGTATATTATAAAGGGGAAACACATTACTCCACATGTAATTCTACATGGAGACATATGAATATGCTTGTCCAGAAAGTCTTAGAGAATTCTATATAAGTTACTTAGAGATGTGTGTAATTTCACTCTTGTTTTTAGCTAGGTATGGGGGAACATTGTTGCTATTTGCCTTTTAAAAGCGGTGAGAAATAGCCTCAAATTGTTAACAGAGAGGACAGAGACCTTGGAAATGTGGACAGGAGTAACTGATAGCCCATGAATGAATATAGTTGTACTTATGAAGCCTTCTGATATGGAAATGGGAGCAGCTAAAGGACCCATGCTTCTCCTGCATCATTGCTTTGCCATGGTAGAGAGAATGAAGCTATGAACGATTTCAAACTATAGTGGAGGGTGCTAAGAAAATCCTACAGACAGTATTAAGATGACAAAAGTATGACACCAGAAGATAAACCCCTCAGGCCAGAAAGAGTCCAGCACATTTACTGAGAAAGAGAAGAAGACAACTACAAGTAGCTCCAGAAAGAATGAAGTGGCAGAGCCAAAGCCCAAAGGAAACTCAGCTGCACGTGTGTATGGTGATGAAGAAAAGTCTGATACTGTAAAGATCAATACTGTAATGTAAGATCTATGACCCAAGGTGTAATGCTAATGAGATTAAAGATCTTCCCCATACATTAATGGGACTGCCCAATAAAGGGAGTTTGGGGAGGTTTGTAGGAAGGTCCACACCATTTGTTAATGAGGCACTGGTTCTCAAGTGTTGTGATGCCCTCTGGCTCTGAAAAGTGTATAAATACTCTGAGATGAGGTTTTACTGTGGGACTTATTCATTGGAATTTTTTGTTTGGTCAGATGAGACTCTGGGTAGCCACTAAGGAGCCCCCACACAGCTTTGAAAACCCAGATGTTGGTGCTTCTCTCTCTGGTAACTGAATGTATGGTCACACAGTTATCTGTCTGTTTATCTGCGATGCATATATTGCTTACTCTCAGATAGCTGGAAGCCCTGCCTGTTGATTTTGATTTCTCTGTATTTTCTCTGAAGTTCAGTGTGTTGACTTTTCCCCCTGAACTAACTGTGCATAATTAAAGTGATTACTGACCCCTCAAAAGTTGCTTTCCTTTTAGAAACCCAGATCTAAGAACCAGTGATAGCAGGTCGTCTTGTGTATGACGGGGTGCTTGCTTTTACACAAGGTAAACTGGTTGTGATCAAACAGCAGATGGAAAGACATCTTGGGAGTCAGTGAATTCAAATGAATAGGCATAGGTGAATTTAATCCAGGAGATATTTACTTATACTACTGTGGACAATGATAGAAGAAATGGAATAATTTTCATAGTCAATAAAAGGGTGAGAAAAGCAGTACAGAGGTATAATCTCAAAAATAACAGAATGATATCTGTTTGAATCTAAGGCAAATTGTTTAACAATTCAATAATACAAGTCTTTGCTCCAACCTCTGATGCCAAAGAAGCCAAAATTAATAAGTTCCATGAAGACCTACAACATGCAGAAATAACATCAAAAAAGATGTCACATTCATGACAGGGTATTGGAATGCTAAAATAGGAAATCAAAAGGTAATTGAAAGAACAGGAAAGTTTGGTTTTGGAGTACAAAATGAATCAGTTTTGCCAAGATAACTCACTGGTCATAGAAAATACTCTTTTTCAACAATCCAAAATGTGACTTTGTATATGGATTGTACCTGATAGTCATTATTGAAATCAGATTGATTATATGCTTTGTAGCCAGAGGTGAAAAAACTCTATAAAATCAATTAAAACAAGATGTGGAACTGACTGTGGGCCAGACCATGAGTTTCTTATTGCAAAATTCAGGCTTACAGTGAAAAAAGCAAGGAAAACTGTCAACCTTATAGGTATGATCTAAATAACATCTCTTCTCAGTATGAAGTGGAAGTGATTAATAAATTTGAAGGGGTGACAAGAATATACAAAAGAACTATATAAGAAAGATCTTAACATCACCAAAAACTATGATAATGTGGTTACTGATCAAGATCCATATATCCTGGAGAATGAAGTCAAGTGGGTCTTATAAACATTACCAAAACATTGTAACAATAAGATTAGTGGAAATGATAGAATTCCAGCTGAGCTGTTTAGAATCCTAAAAGATGATATTGTTAAAATGCTGCACTCAATGTGTCAACAAATTTGGAAAATTCAACAATGGATCTCTTGATTGGAAAAGATCAGTTTGCATCCAAGTCCTAAATAAGGGCAATGCCTAAGATTGTTGAAAGCACTGAACAATTGTGCTCATTTTGTATGCCAGCAAAATTGTGTTTGATTCTGCAACCTAGGCTTCAGCAGTATGTGAACAAAGAATTACCAGAAATCAGGCTGATTTTTGAAGAATCAGAGGACCAAATTACCAACATTCTTTAAATTTTGAAGAAGAGTTCCAGAAAAACGTCTACTTCTACTTCATTGACTACAACAAAGCCTTGAACTGTGTAGACTGCAACAAAATATGGCAAGTCCTCAAAGAGATGGGAGCCCTAGATGATCTTATTTGTCTTCAGGAAACTGTTACATGAGTCAAAAAGCAACAGTTAGAACCAAACATGGAACAACTAATTGATTTAAAATTGGGAAAGGAGTATGGTAAGGCTATGCATTTTCACCTTATTTATTTAACTTCTATACAGATTACATCTTGTGAAATGCCAGGATGAATGAATCAAAAGTCAAAATTAAGGCTGTTGGGAGAAATATCAACAATATCAGATATGCAGATGCTATCATTCTGATAGCAGAAAGTGAAAAAAAATTAAGAAGCTTCTTGATGAAGATGAAGGAGGAGAGTATGAAAGCTGACTTGAAGCTTACTATTAAAAAAAAAAACACCTAAGATCATGGCAACTGGTCCCATAAATTCCTGGAAAATAGGGAAGAGATGGAAGTAGTATCATATTTTACATTCTCAGACTCAAAGATCACTACAGATAGTAACTGCAGCCATGAAATTAAAAGATGCTTGGAAGGGAAGCTATGGCAAATCTGTATAGTATGCTAAGAAGCAGAGGCATTATCTTGCCAACAAAGGTCTGTACAGTCTAAGCTATGGTTTTTCCAGTAGCAATGTCTGACTATAAGGAAAGTTTAGTGCTAGAGAATTGATGCTTTTGAATTATAGAGCTGATAAAGACTTTTGAGAGTCCCTTGGACAGCAAGGAGATCAAATCGGTCAACAATTAAATTAATTAATTCAGGCTATTCATCAGAAGGTCAAATACTATGGTCACATAATCAGAAAATAGGACTCATTGGAAAAGACTCTGATATTGGAAAAGTTCAAGACAAAAGGAAAAGGGCAGAGGATGAGATGGATAGATAGCATCATGGAAACAGTCACTGTTAGTTGCTGCTCTCTTATCATCTACAAGTCTACAGTTGTGAAACAGCTTCTTATCTACATTGATGCTCCTCTCTGTTGCCATCTGCTGGTCCTCATCTGTAATGTGAATGTGAGGGGAGAGAATTTGTCCTCTTTTTATTTTTTAGCCCTTTGCTTATTTTGCAATGCTGACTTAAGTCAGCTACCCCACTTTGCTAGCTAGAAAAGGTTTTAGGCATCTTAAATGTGTTTTAAACTGCCTTTCCCTTTGTTTCTCACATTTTATCAATTTCGACTTCTATCTGAGTTATTATCTGAAGATGCTCTTTAAATCTGATTGGCATCAATACTCCCTGGTCTGGCTAACATCCCGAAACTGCATTCATACCATCATGATCAAGACTCTTCCCAGTGGATAGCAAGCATGACCACAACTTCATGGCTACAATTCAAACTCTTTCTCATGATCCTAGGGTTAACGCTGGCTTGTGGAGATACATTACCACAACTTGCCACTCACCATAACTCTTGACTCCCTAGATGAGTGCTCTCATTTACATAAAATCAGTCAATCACAAAGACACCTTAGGCCCTTAAATGTGAAATATTTATTAAATGACGAGGCAATAACTGGGATAATACTATTTACTCAATACAAAGGAAAATAACAAGCATAATAAAGTCCACTCATAACCTGAGGCACATCTTCACACCAATGCACACAGTATCCATGGGTTCTGAGAGTAAACACACATTTACAGAAACCCAGGAAAGAAGTACATGACTAAGAAAACCCAGATGCCTCAGGCAATTCATAACTTTGGAGGCCAAACCAAGACATTTTTATGGAAAAATTTCCACCAAGTGTGACCTCCTGGACAAAACTGCTTCTCTGTTACCCACTTTCTTTTGACCCTATTAGTTCTCCTAGGCAAAACCACTTCTCTGCTTCATGTGACCCACTTAAAGTAATGACATGTTCTTCTAGCATCCAACCTCCATGGCAGATGTGGAGAAAGTAGAATATGTCAAATAGCCCTTTTACACTGAAGAGCTGGCAGGCTCTATGGTTTTGTTCTGAAACCGAGATGAAATACAAAATGCTCTATCTGGCTGTATCACCAAGGCAATATTTATAGCACTGGTGATGACTATGAATATGCCAGCATAGTTCTTTTTTTTTTTTAAGCCAAAGAAAACAAAGTTTATTAAAAATTTGCCAAATTGGGTTGCCTCTTAAGGAGCCTAAGCATTTGTGATGCTTGTATTCACAAACAGGCCAGATAAAATCCCAGCTGGACAGAGTCTGAACTGGATTGAATCTGAGCGCCTTCATGGAGGCAAGATGGAACTTAAATACAGAAAAGAGTATAGGGGGGCTCTGGGGGGGTGGTCTGGTAATCCAGGGTGATGGGAGGAGGGATTTAGGAAGGGTCTTGAGGAGAAGTCCAAGGAGGGAATCCAAGGAGGGTCAAAGGCTGGAAATAGCTGGAGGCTATCAGGAGATATCAGACAATGGAGGGTTTGGGTGGGAAGCAGGTGGGGCAATCCAGAGACCTTGATAGGGGCAGTATGTGGATGGATACAGATCTTGATGGGAGTGGTCGGCAGCATGGGGAATGGGGTTTTGATGGGATCAAAGGTGGGGGGTGCAACAGAGACCTGAGTAGAAATGATGACGAAAAGCCCGTGGCCTTCCTGAGACTGCTGGAACAAATGGGAAGATTAGATTTGAGTAAGAAAGGCCAGATTAAGTGGGAAGATTCAAGGGGAACTCAAGGAAGCTCCCAGAGTCTGAACCCATCATTCCCCCCTCAAACAGATTGAACCCAAATGCTTTTGGGGTAAAGGGCGAAGGTCTCAGCTTCTGAAACTTCTTCCTGCTGACAAGGGGCATAGAGCTGTCCCTGCCTTGATGGGTCCTGTTCAAGAGTTTAGAACCTTGGTGGTACCAGGTCCAGTGGGCTGGAGTAGAGACCTTGGATTGAGACGGAGGTTGGTATATCGCCTGGGCTGTCATCTGGAAGTTGATGGCTTGCACCCTTCCAGTTTTAGCAGAAGAATTTGAGATTAGCAGCTTTTCAGGATCAGGGAACCATAAATGATGAGGTTGAGGGGTGTTAGGGACCCCAAAATACCGACAGTCTGGGTCGTGCTCGAATGAGTTCGACTCAAGCCTTCTTAAAGCCAAAGAAAACAAAGTTTATTAAAGATTCGCCAAATTGGGTTGCCTCTTAAAGAGCTCAAGCATTTGTAATGCTTGTATTCACAAGCAGGCCAGATAAAATCCCAGCTAGAGAGAGTCTGAGCTGGATTGAATCTGAGCCCAGCATAGTTCTTAATCACAAAATATAAAAGACTCTCCATAAAGAAGGCAGAAGAAAAACATTTATTTAAACACCAGAAAGCCAAATCCCATAACCAGAAAGCAAAATCTGTCATGGTGAAAAAGAAGTTAATAAACATGATCACAGCAGAGGGCAAAGCCATTCTCAAATCTCTCATGCCTCAGCCAGGGTCTTTTCCCTATCAAATGTCACAATGTGTCAGTTGGGCTGTGTTTTTTCCCCTCTGACCTGACCCTACTCACTCACTTCCTCCTGGTTCTGCTCCATCCTTCCTGTTCTGCCTCTTCAGCAAGCTCCTCCCACCACATGTGGCCTAGGCTTCCAGGAGATTTAAGCAGATCATATGGGTCCATTAATTAATGAGAAAGATCTTTCCATTTAAATTATTATTACTCTGGCATGCAATGCCCTTCATAACTTACCCCTCTCCTACCATTTCAGTCTTCTTGCCCTTTACTCCCCAACAGGTTATCTTTGATCCAGTGAAACTGAACTCCTAACTGTTCCATGAACAAGACACTTCATGTTTCACTTCTAGGTATTTTCTCTGGTTGCCATCTATGCCTGGAATGCTCTTTCTCCTTTACTCTCACTACTGACCTGCATGTTTTCCTTTTAGTCCCAACTATAATTCTACCTTCTACAGGAAGCCTTTCACAAATGCCTTTTTAGTGCCTTCTCTCTGTTAATTATTTTCTATTTATTCCATATGTTGCTTGTTTGTATACATTTGTCTGCATGTTGTTTTCTCCATTAGATTTTAAGCTCTTTGAAGGTGGAGACCATCTTTTGCCTCTTTTTGTTTCGCCAGTGCTTAGCACATTGCCTGGCAAATGGTAGTCACTTCAATAAATGTTTATTAATTGATTGATAGATAGCAGTAAGTCCATGCAGACTTTCCCAACAATTCTTCAAATAACAGGGGATTCTGTTTTTATACTATCACCTATAAGCATAAGGCACACCTACTCTCACAGCAAAGTAACTGAAAAACCTACCTTGCCCTTCTGTTTCATCTTCCAAGCTAGGGAGGACAGCAAGGAGCAATAAAAACTCCTAAACCCTCAGGAGTAGAATTATCCCACCTTGCTTCTGTCAATCAGCTCTCAGCAAATACCTCTCTTCCATTTAACTCACAGCAAGACGTAGCTCCTGTGTTCTGTCTTTTGTAAGCAACTCCAGTGTCACTTCCAAGAAAACAAGTCCTGTTGGGAAGGTGCCAGTCAACCTTACCACCTGCCAATCAACTTTTTCTCACAAGGCAGGCAAGCCAGCCTAACTGAGGCAGCAAGGGACTTACAGGAGAGACAAGAAGTGGTATATGCTAGGCAAGTTACATTGCTACCTACCCTCGGAACCCAAGACAAACTGGAACCTTGATCCCCAGAGCGCTGAGAATGGCAGTGATCCCTAGTACACTGACCCTATTACCAGCCCAGGCCCCATAGCCATCAATGAAGGGAGCAGCAATTAGTAAGAATATTAAGGGATTAGTTGGTATAGAATAGATGATGGGCGATGGCTTTAGGTAAGCCTAGTTAAATTACAAAAGTCTACCTTTAAGGCTAATATCAGCACAGATAGTTCAATCTGTTGTGTTATGTTCTTTTGATTAAAGCATAGGAAGAAAATTCAGCCACGTATAATATGTAATTGGAAAAGAGAGGGACATCTTAATAGGTAAATAATGTCTTAATATTATTATGAAAATAGTTTTGATATGAAGATAAGGTAGTAGACATCAAGGATCTCTAGACATTGTGGTAGAGAATTCAGAGCTTGTATTAGGCTGATCAGCCACAGCTGAACACACTTTACCTTGATTCCAACACTGTGGTGTAATTAGTCTTTTTGGAGTACAAAAGATGAATAACAACAATGTTCCTTTACACCCATTTTCCAGTTTGGCCACTCATTTGGCAGGTATGTGCTCCCCAATTTTATTTGCTATCAGAAATAATGATACATAGTCCTAGTACTGGAATCTCAAGATCAAAGGCTGTGAAAAATTCATTAACTTTTCCTTTATAATTTCATATTATTTTCTAGAATGATTAAAACAATTCACAGCTCCTCTAGCAGTAGCGTAGAAGGCTTATCTTATTATCATCTATGCAACTGTTTCCCAACTTTTAACATCTCTGTTAACTTGCTGAGTGTGAGGATTTTCATAATTTTTACTTTTCTGTCAACAGTGATTTTAAACTTTTTGTTCATTGTTTGGATCACTTGTCTATTGGGGAATAGTCTTTGATCTCATTAATTCCTTAAAGATTTTGGATTGTCAGACTTTTTCAGAGATACTAAGTTCAAATGCTTCCCCCAATCTTTTATTTTTCTTCTGAATCTAGATGTTTTGCTGTTATTTATACAAAAGCTTAATAATTTTATATAATTGAGAATAGTTATTTTGTCTTTTATGAGCTCTTCGATCACATCTGGTTATAGTTCCAACCTGCAGCTACAAACCCCAAACATATAATTTGGTAGAATATAAAGGGTTTCATTCTCTAATATTTTTGAAGTGTGACTTTTTGAAGTTTGTTAATTTTTAATTTTTTATGATAATTGTTTTAAGCTGGTGTCATCCCCCTACATTTGCTATTTTTATTTTAATCAGTTTTTGTCAAATAAAGAAGCCCTTGGTCAATTGTTTGTGTTTTGCAGTTTGTCTAACACTAGACACTGTGAGTACTCTTTTTTGGGTCCTCTTCAATTAAAAAAACCCTGGAACTAGATTTTTTAAATAATTTGTGCTTTGTAAAATAGTTTGAAATTTTGTGATACAAATACCCTCTCTTTAATATTGATTTTTATTGTATCTTTTGATATTTTTTTACTTATTTCTCCAAGTCAATTTTGTAATTATTTTGTCTAATTAATTCAATAAAGTACCCTTTTGGTAACTGGGTTGGTGTAGCACTAAACATGTAAAATCATTTGATTAATATCATTTTTTATGCTACAGTAGTACAATCTAATCACAAACTTTGAATAATGTAATAATTATTGTTTTCTTTTATTTAAAAAAAAATAATTAGCAGGTCCTCTCTATGTTGGTAGATTAACTCCTAGATATTTAGTTCATTTTGTGTTCTATTAATGGAATTTTCCCTTCCTCTCTATTCTTTTGAGATTTTGTTGGTAATATGAAGAAAATTTAATTATTTTGGGGATTTATTTGTATCCTGCCACATTATTTAAATTATGTTTTCAACTTTCATTGATTCTCTGGAGGTTTTCTAAATGAAATATGTCAGTATCCATAAAGGGTTATGTTTACCTTTTTTACTCTTTGACAATGCTTTAATCTCAAATTTCTTTCTCATTTTACTCCATGTAGCTAGAATTTCTAACATTGTATCAAATAATAGTAGCATATATGTATAGATTAACAATTTATTTTTGTTAGATTTGTCTGCATCTTTTAAAAATCAAATTGAAACCATTTTAATTGTAATTTTATTACCTATTTTTCTCATTTTAAAAACTTCTTTCAAATATTAAATACTTCCAGTGTTGGATACCAAGTAGAAGCATGAGCCAAAAAGACAAACTGACCTTCATGAGTTCTGTGTGAACCCAGAGTACTTGGGGCCAGTGGTTGAGTTGTGGGTTATAGCTCTATGTGTGTTTATGTATCCACATGCATACATAAACATATACAAGTATATATATGCATATCTACCTGCATGTTTACATACAGATGACATATTTTGAAAATACATATTTTGAAAATATTTTGTGTAATACACATTGCCAGTTGGAAAATTTTGCTAAGTACCAAGATAATTGAAATTTTAAGAACATGTATTTTCTGAGAGGAACACTATATATATAACACATCATGCATACATATATACATATATGTATATATGTGTATATATATACATATATGTATATACATGTATATACATATGTATATGCATTATACACATACATATGCTATGTATGTGTGTGTGTGTATAAAATCAGCACCAGGTGCTTTACCGCGTGAATGGAGCCTAATGGCATTCAAAACCTCTTCTTCAGTTGGAACTTTTGCTAGGGAGGGATTAACTTCAACCTGAGGTGAATGGTTGTTGGCCTCAGCATTGATTGGTTATGGTCTTTTGAGAGCACCATAGAAGTTTTCAGCCCACCTCTCTAGGATTATATCATTATCAGTAATCAATATGACTCCATCAGCACTGATTAGTTGAGATGCACCATAGGTCTTTGGTCCATACATAACATTCTGGGCATCATAAAAACATTTTGGATTGTTACTGGTATAAAACTGAATTTTATCTGCTTTCTTTGTGAGCTAAGAATCCTCATCTCTCTAAGTTTTGCTTGTATTTTACTTTTGATGAGATGAAATGCTGCCTTAGAGATGGATGAACTATCCTGCTGGTAAACCCTGTGGACTTCTTGTTTTTCATTTAGCAGTTTCTGAATTTCCCCATCATTTACATCAGATTGGTGTTTGCAAGTGTTTTGACCCAGATGAGTAAATTAAGTGCTGTACACCACATCTCTGAAAGCTTCCCACTCTTTTTCTGCTCCACTGTTGCTAACTGTGTGCTAGTTTAATTTTTCCTCCAAGTTAACAACAAACCATTCCCACTCAAAGAAGAGCTCTAATTTGTTGACATTAATTCTTCTGGCAGTCATTTTGCCTTGAGGATGCCACTTTTGTTGAATGTGAATATTTAGTGTGGAGAGGATAAGTCTATGACCAGTCCAGCACTTTGTGCCAAACATTGCCTACATCTTTCTCATATCCTGTCTGTCTCTTCTCCTTACCATTACATAGTCTATCAAATGCCAATGTTTGTTGTGAAGGTGCATCCATGAAGTTTTATTGTGCTTAGATAAACAGAAGATAGTGTTGGTGATAAGAAGGTCATGAGATGCACAAGTCTTCAGTAGTTAGTGACCATTGCTGTTCCTATTTTCAACTCCATTTCTCCCTAGCACTCCCTGCCAAGTCTGGTAGTCTGAACTTACTTTAGCAATGAAGTCACCCAGAATTATAAGCTTGTGTTATTTTGTCACATTTATGACAATTGTCTCTAGGTCTTCTTAAAATTTTTCTTTGACCTCATGAGGTTTCCTCACATTGGGAGCATAGGCACTCATGATGGAGAGACGTTTTTCTGCAAATGGCAATCGCATTGTCATGAGGCTATCATTTACTCCTTTTGGCAGGCATACAAACTAGATTAGTTTTATTACAAAACCTATGCCGGCATCATAGTGCTTCCATTTACTGAGGTCACTCCAGAAAAATGTGTATCCAACTTCAGTAAGCCAGTCCTGGTTTGCCAGTCTTGTTTCACTCAGGGCTGCTATTTGGATGCAATACCTGCTGAGTTGTCTTGCAACAAGAGCTGTTCTTCTTTAGTTCTACTGGATTTTGTGTTGTCTATGTGTTGTGTTGTGTTGCACCCATTCCATGTACTAATGGTGATTGGAATAGTCTTTGTAGACATTTTTGTACATTTTGTTTTGTGTTTTGATCACCGAGTAGGATTGTCTGCCTGCCTGGTAATCAGGCCAGTTTTGGGTAAGTGGACAACTTTTAGAGCACTTTTTCTAACCCCTTCCTCACACCAGGAGGTGAGCAGTGCAATCCTTAAAAAGCTACTCAGACATATAAGGGGCAGCTGAATCCTACTGCTTCTTCCAGTGAGAAATGACCCTATTACCTGGGCCACCCTATGTGCAGGATTATGACTACATCTCCAGTGTATTTGCACTTGCTACTTTATCCCTTGAGTGTTGACAGGACTTCAAGATAGATAAAATGGTATGGGTAATGTCTTTCAATTCCTGTATAAGTGAGGCAGAGTTGTATGAAGTTGTTGGCCTCATTCTCTCCTCCAGAGTCATCACAGTCCAGTGGCAGGACAGAGTCAAGACAGTTGTTGATAGTTCAAGATGTAGTGGATGACCTTGGCATCTTTGATATCTAACTAAGCTCTAAGCATTGCACAGCACCTGCTTTAGCTGCCTTAATGGTCATTGGAACAAATTGTTCTCATCTGCCCATTCCACTAGGGGAATCCTTGGGTTAGATATCTCCCCTAACTCACCAACAGATTTGAGACCCCTTAGTTACCCTTGACTTGGTTTGGCCCATCTGCCAAAACAGTTTACTGGCTGCTGAACATGCTACAGCTTCTTGGAGCCACAGGTGAGAGTTGAGTGGAACAGGCGGATATCCAAGGTAGAAAGCAGTCCTGAAAAGGACTTGGCAGTCATCACACCAGAGGTACTAGTCTTCCTCGAACATGTCCTACATCTATATGTATATGTATATGTATGTGTGTATATATATGTATATCTATTTATCTCTCTCTCTCTCTCTCTCTGTATATATATATATATATATATATATATATATATATATATATATATATATATATATAGTCTTGCCTTGTGATTTCATCTTTATATAGGAAGTTGTCAATAGGAATTCCTCCTATACCAAATTATATGGGCAATTGTTCAGTAATTCTAGTCTTAGAGATTTGCTTAGGGTCACTAAGAAGTTAAATAATTTGCTCAGGATCATATAGCTATTACGAGTCACAGATTAATAGACTTAAACTTTCTATCTCTGAGGTCAACCCTCTGTATCTACTGCCTCCCCAAAAATTTCAAAATATGTATAACTATATAAAGAAATATCATTGATACTTTTTAATATAGCCAGTGGTAGACATGTCTAACAAGATGTGGGTCATGGTCCTATATTCAGATATTTTCTCCAGTCCTCCCACACTATCATAAACTCCCTCAAAAGAGAAATTATTCTCAAGGTTAAGAATTGCTTTATTTGCAGCAGTCTGCACAGACCAAGACACCAAGTATTATAACAAGGTCAGGTAAAAATGAAACTCATTATTCTAGAAGGATAGAACAATAGGATTCATGAGCTTTGGTTGTGGTATTTACTTAGTATTTCATTTCTACTGCTGTAGCCTCTGTCAGTATGCTACCCAGCATGCTCTTCAACCCAGATTTCAGTGGTAGATAGCTGTCTAATTCAAACTTTGCTCACCCCTTTGTCAAGGAGGGGGAGTATAGAAAGGTGGAAGTGTGTTATACCTTTGGTAGAATACACTGCAGTAGTGCTCAGCTAGAAAAATAATTAATATAAGGAAGTAGTGAAAGGCACCAGAATGTTGAGTGGCAATATACCAGGTTCAAAGGAAAGGGGGCTAGCATTTTGCTGATGCCAGTTCTAAATTTCCAAAAGTGAATTGGGACAAAGACTGAGGCTGGAGAAAAGTAAATTTCCAAGCATGAGAAGAGGCTGAAACAGTTTTGAGGTCCAGTCTTGAGTGATCCACTATCAAAGGGGAAGATATCAGAAAGTGCATGATAAGTGAATATAAAAGATAAAAAGACTAAAATTGTCGAAGATCACTGGAAGAAAAACTCGGTTAAAAACACAGCACATGAGCAGATAAATCAACAAGAAAGATGTCAAAATGGATGAGAAGGTGACCACAAAGACATTTAAAGAAATACAAATGTCTAAATATTTAAGACAAAGGAAGCTGAACCTGATGAGGCAGAGAAGCTTGTCAATTCCCAACAGTATGTGGAATGATAGCAGAATTTTCCCAGATAGTTCAAGAAAGAAATAAAAATCTTAACAAAACAAAATGTTTGAAGGGAATAAATAGCAGAATTTATGGATTACAAATTGAGTTCACAGTGGGGAGTCTCTCCAAAGAAGCTAAAGAGAGAACAACTAAATGGGCATAGAAATCTAATGAGATGATGGAAAAACTGGAAGAGAGGGAAAATGAGCTGTCAAAAGAACACAACCTCTATAAAAATAAAGCATAGTGATTTCAAAAATGATGCATAGAATCATCTTAGCAATCACAGGTCTCTAAGAACACAATAAAAAAAACTTTAACACTGTACTTGAATACTTGCATTAGCAAGAAATAATATAGGAAAACTGAAGCTCTGAATAATTAAAAAAAACAATTGAAGAAATCTACAGATCACCTCCTAGAAAAACAAACATGCTACAAATGCTAAGATATGTAGTAGTTAAACTGAACCATTCCAATGCAAATGAAAAATTGTGCAAGAGACCGGAAGAAAGACTTTCATATATAAAGGAAAGTTAATTTGGATAACACAAAACTATTTTGCACCCACCAGAAAATTCAGAAGGGAAGGAAATAATACATTTCAAAAACAAAAGAATTCAAGATACAATGCAAAATGATATATCTTGCAAATCTGAGACTAATGATCAATGTAAAAAGATAGATATTCAATAAAAGAGAGGCCTTTGAAATATTCCTAAAAAGAACATTGAAAACAGATGTGAGCAGACAGAAATTCAAGAAAGGGATAAAAATATAGCTACCAAGGAAAGCACAAATAATGAAATAAATTACTGAATATCTAGAAGCTATTAAAAGAGGGGAAACTACAAAGAGAAAGACTCCTAAGTGGTTAAAAATAACAATAACAACAAATAACAACAGAAAGACCATTCTGAGATTTCTTTTAAAAAATACACAATGGAATAAATATTTAATTAGAATTTAAAGAATTAGGAGAAATGATGGTGTGAAATACTTGAAATACAAAGGACTAAACCCTACAGGTGAATCAATGTTTTATATCTCTTAAACTGCAGAATGGGAGGTTACATAAAAGAGGTAAGGGGAGGTTAAAAAAAAAGATGTGAATGTGTATTGTATTCTTACTAGATCAACTGTAAATAATGAAGGAGAAAAGTTCCTATAATCTCTCAGTAAGAGTAGTTATGAGAGTATGGGAATATAGCAAAGGGAGGGATTTAAACAAGAGGAAAGAAAGATCACAATCATTGGTGGGAGGATGTTATACTAAATAGCACTCCTGGAGTAGAGGATTGGGGAGAAATGTATTCTATAACTGGAGATGGAGAACTGCAGAAATTTGGTGTTCAGAGAGTGCTGCCTCTTAATGTTCTATCTCCATGGAAAACATTTTTCTTTAGAAGGAGGAAAATCATATATTCTAAGGGCAACCAGCACCCATAAATGTGGAAAAGCATGAACCCAGAAAGAAGACTCCATGGAAAGAAAATGATTATGGGGAGGGCAGACAACATGATCAGAGATATTGGGAAATCAATACTATTGGGGAAAAAATTTTCTTCTTTTCATATTTTTCACAGGAATTAATACTTCTAAGAGTGATATATAAGAGAAAAACAAAAAGGACAATGGGTAAGATTTACAAACCAACAATAAGGAAATTGTTTAGAAAAGGGAACTCAAAATTTGTACTTTAGAAACTTTAATTCTAGAGAAACAGAGAAATTAAAGAAAAAAATAAATAGATAAAAGGATCATGAATCAAAGAATCAAACTCCAAGTAGACATCAAGGGAAGAGAGTTAAATAAGAAAAAGCAGTTAAGAAATACCTTTTTTATAGGCACAGAAAAGTTTAAAAACCTAGCAAACAAGAATTTAAAGGAGATAAGACAGAAATGATATTTAGACTAACTTTTCATATTATATACCAAGAGAAATTTCAAATGGATACATGACTTAATTGCAAAAAGGTAATTTCATAAAAAAGTTAGAGGAATGTGAAAAATTGTCTAATGTAAATATGGATAAGAGAAAAAATTCTTGACCAGCAAGAGATAGACTGACAGAAAACAAAATGAATAATTTTGATTAACAACATTAAATGTTTATACACAAATAAATACAAGAAAACTAAGATTAAATGGGAAACAATTAAAAAATCTTTGCTCTAAGTTCTGTGATATGGGTTATATTTCCAAGATATGCAAAGATGTATATTCACATTTGTAAGTCTAAGAGCTTTCTTCCAATTTCTGAACTGTCTAAAGATTCCAAGACAAGAAATACACACCATCAATAGCCATATGAAATGCTCCAAGTCACTAATAACTAGAGAAACATAAATAAAATCAACTCTTAGATTCCACTTCATACCCATCAGACAAGCAAAACTAGCAAAAAGGGAAAAATGACAAATGTTAGAGGGGTTAGAACATGGTGGAACTATTAACTATTCTATCAATCATCCTGAAAAGCAATTTAGATTTATACACCAAAAGTTATTAAACAATGAATGACTTTTTGACCCCGCTGCCATCTCTTTACCAAAAAGAGACCAAAGAGATAGAGAATCATCCCATACTGTATATAAGTATTTGTAGCACATTTTTTGTGGTTGGAAAAAATGGAAAATAAAGGAATGTCCAACAACTGAGGAAAGGTTGAGTAAATTGTGGTATGTTATGAAATATTACTATATTTTAAGAAGTGAAAAAATAAATTATTTCAAAGAGACATGGAAAGATATATGTTGATGAAGTAAATCAAAGTAGAAAATATTATGCTTTATACTCAATATCATAAAAACAATCAATTTTGAAGTTCATGAAAAATGAACAAAACCAGGAGAATAATTTATACAATGACAACACTTTTGCAAAAGAAAGGGTTACTTTTTCATGTGAGATGGGGTGAATGAGGAAATAGTAACAGAAAGCATCTGAGCAACATGAGATGAGGAGGAGTGGGGAAGAGGAAGCTTTAGCTGAAAAGCCTCATTTTTTTTCCCAGAGAAATTCTAGGAAAGGTTCTCAGCTGAGAGTGTGTGGTGAGGGGAAGCCTTGGGAGGTTTAAAGAGAAATAGAAATGTTTGGAATAACTACTGTGGTGACTGGGATAGTGAATCAGTTGGCAGCTGTAAAAATATTGCCTTGCTACAGTTAAGATTATGTAAAAAATTTGTAGTATAGCCAGTTAACACAGTTTTGTCATTTTCTCCAGCATGTGAGTAGCATTAAAGATTTTAGGTGATGAGAATATTACCAGCCTCAAGATTGTCTGAGCAAGATCACAGAGAACCATGTAGTTGAATTGGTTCACCAACAGGTCAAGATAGGGAAGGGAGAAAAGTATAATTAGTTCTGAGGCAGTGACCTGGGAAAGAACTGAGGTGTGGACATTATTGTGAAGAGAAAGAACTTGGATTTGGGTTTACAAGTCAGAAAGACACCTGGAAGGAAAATAGTGATAATGATAGTGATCAGATAAGATCAGAGATCATGGACATGGAAGTAGAACACTTGTGGATGAATACAAGTTATTGCGAGTTGGCTAAGTGACTTAGTGGATACAGTAATGATTGTGGAGTCAAGAAGATATGAGTTCAAATTTAGCCTCACTAGCTAGGTGATCCTATGCAAGTCACTTAACCTCTGTTTGTCCATTGTTGTTGGTGAGGATCAAATGAAACTTTTTAGAAAATTCTTAGCAACAGTCAGCAAAACTATGTGGGACTGGCTAAGAAATAGAGTGGTGGAATAAATTAGATACACAAGACGCAGTAGTCAAAGACTATTGTAATTTACCATTTGATAAACCCAGAGGTTCCAGCTTCGGGTTAAATAGGTTTATTTGATATTTGCTATGTGCATTCAATACAAAACTGGCATTTGGTGGGAAGGGAGTCAAGTCTTGGATATATAACTTAGGGTCCTCCTTTCCATTTAAGCAATAGCAATCAAATTTGAACATAAAAATTACTTCCATTAGATTAACTATATTTAAGGGAGGAAATAGATATAGTTCTAGCCTGGTAGTCCGCCTTCTTTGAGGAGAGGAGAGTGGCCAACCTCTTACCTTAATCTCCTGCTTCTTCTCCTGGCAGGAATCAAACTTTTCATTGGAGTAGAGTGGGAGAAGCAGATGCTAAAGATGACTATTTTTAAACTCACTGTGAGTCACATCTAGACAGGCTCATGTATTTGGGCAAAAAGCAAAAACAAAAGTATTCTTCATACACCATAATACAGTAAAATAAGCAAGCAAATAACAGCCCTACCCCAAAGTACTGGCATAGAGGGGGTCTTTTTAATATAATAATTACAATTAAAATATCTATCTAAAAACATCATATCAATGGGGAAACACTAAATGTTTCCCTAATAAATACCAAATGAACAATGAACCCCATATTCCCTAACATTATTTGATATACTTCTATAAATACTACAAATAGCAATAAAAAAACAAAAGAAATTAAAGACACAAAGGCAAACAAAGAGGAAGTAAAGCTATCCTTATCTATTGACTTTATGTTGGTTTATTTATTTTAAATTTTCTTTTTATTAATTTATTTTAAATTTAAATACTAAAAATTCAAAGCAAGAAAAGAAAAAAGAGCATTGCCATGCACAAAGCAGAATATGAGTGAGGATTCAAAATATACAGCAATAAATTTCAAGAAAGTGTATGTAATAAATACTACATATTTTGTTCAGAGCTGTCCATCTTATTTTTGCTTCCTTGTGAGTTTTCTTTTCTTCTTTTCTGTGCAAATTTTACTTTGTTATTTCCCCTCCATTCTTTCCCTCCCCCACCAAGAAAGCTCTAATTAAGCATTGATACACCCAAACCCACGTAGACCCCCCCACAAACATAAACATATATATGCACATACATACATAAACTTGCATATATATACATATATTTATACATCTAGAACTGTATTCACATATAGATTTTTACATTCATATGCATCTATCTATGTATCACTAATAGATATTCCTCAATAGATAAATTGGTCAAAAGGTATGAAAAGGATTACAACACATTCACAACCACATTAAAGAATGCTCCAAATCACAAATAATGATAAATATGCAAATAAAACAACTCTGTGATTTCAGTTTAGATTCTGAATGTTGGCAAAAAGGACAAAAATGACAAAAGTCAGTGTTGGAGGGGTTTGAGAATGATGGACACACTAATACATTATTGGTGGAGGTGTGAAATGGTACAACCATTTTGGAAAGCAATGTAGAATTACGCAGATAAAGTGACTAAAATGTTCATACTCTTTGAACCAAAGACTCCATTACTGGACTGAGATTCCAAGAAAGCCTTTGATGAGAAGTATGTCTCCATACTCTAAAATATTTGTATTGGTGCTTTTTTGTGATAGCTAAACTTTGGGGAAAAAGACATTGATAGCCATCAATTGGGGAATGGATGACAAATTGTGGTACATGTATGTAATGGAATAGTACTTTGATGTAGGAAATTATAAGTGTGATGAATGCAGAGAAGCATGGAAGGATCTATAGGCAAAAATGGAGAGTGAAGTAAACAGAGTCAAGAAGTCAACATAAACAGTAATTATAAGAATGTAAATGGAAAGAATGACTACACACCAAAAAAAAAGGTGAATATAATGAAATTATAAAGACCCAGTAGGACTTAAATGAAGAGATATGAGACAATGCATTCAACCACCCTTTCATGTAGTTGGGAGGTTCACAGGTGTTAAACATTGAACATATTTTTTGAATTTTTCCAATGAATTGATCAGTTGTGCTGATTTTTTCCCTCTCTAATAGAAATTATATGCTACGTAGCATAGCTCTTTGAGAGCAGGGACAGGGCAAAAAGAGGACTACTCGAGATAAACATGATGACTTAAAAAATAGAAGACATCAACAAAAACCTATAAAAAAGAAAATCCTAGGGAATCAGAAAAGGTACTAATTGAGACAATAGTGTGAGTCAAGCTGTAGGCTTTAAATAAATTCACAAAAATCACCAACATAACAATAAAATAATTACAAAATCCAAGAGACAACCAGAGAACCAAAGATCTAGAACATCAAGTAAGAGACTTAAGGCATTAAACTATAAGGCCAATGAGCTTGACTTCAATTCCTAAGTAGATTCTAGAGTGGACCATTAAAGATATATTTAATTAAAAGAAAGTGGTGATTACAAAACATGCCATCTGAGACAACTTATTTCCTTTTTGATAGAATTTTTAAATAAATATATGAATAATATTCTGTGGATATAGTTTACCTAGATTTTAGTGGTTTTGATATATTATTTTATACAATTATATGAGTTATCAACAGTTGCAGATCTCATTATAACTTTGAAATGAGAAAGGAAAATGGGATTGTTATCATTTCCCACCTTTATTTTACAAATATAAACAGAAAAGATTAATGAAGATAATTAACACTCTCACGCTTTAGGAGTCAGCAATAATACTGAAAATCTGCAAATATACTCCTGTGCATTCTAGTTGTACTAAAATTGACAATTTTAAGTTGAAATCAATGTAACATTTTCTAAAGAACAAATCTGTCTTTTACCAAACAGTTTATTTGACCAAGAACTCTAAAGCCACCTTACTGGAACTTCACTGTCTTCCAAGTCATAGGACTTTTCCAGGTCATTATCCATACTCTGATTGTTCTCCTTTACCAAATTTGGTCTTAGTTAACTACTTTAACTCTTGCTCATATCACCCTTGCTCCACTTTGTTCCAATTACCACTCATGCCTTGCCACATTCCAGCATTGGGTTACTCCTATCATTACCTTCATTCAGGTGTCACTGAATGGAGCTGGAGGAAATCATTCAATCATGTTGACTGAGTCTACTACCAATTTACGTTATGGAATTTCAGTTGGATGCTCACAGCAACAATTTTCTGCATGTTTATCCTCTAACCCATGTACAATAGCAGCTGTTCCAGAATTTCTCTTTCATTTCTTTCTTCACTCAGCTACTTTCTGACCTGGGAACTTCTCTTGGAGACTGGGGTCTTCTCATCTCTCACCATACTGGCCTCTTTCTCCCACTGATGAGTTCTGAGTTAGTCATGCTCCATTCTAATCATTGCTGTGCTTCTGACTCTCCAGAATTTGCCACTATGTCCAATGTGCCCTGTGCACCTTTTCCTTCTCCGTTTCAGCTCCTTCTGATGTATTATTTTTCCCCTTTAGAATTTAGGTTCTTTGAGAACAGGGCTGTCTTTTTTCTTATTTGTATTTATTTCCACAGCACTAAATATAACATCTGGCATGTAATAAATGCTTGTTGCCTTTTTGTCCATCCTATTAGTTGAGGACCTGCCCTCATACTTTACACAGAACATCAAGGGTATTTATGGTGGGAGTTCCTTATATTCCCTCTCTCTTCATTTCATTTCCATGGCATCACTTACCTTACCCACCATCTTTTTGCACCATTCTCCGGTGAAGATATGGCCCCTCTTGCCAAGGGTAATCCCCCTAGACATATTCTTTATCTTGTCTCCTCCTATCTTCATCAGCATTTTGTCTCCACTAACATTATTTCATTTTCTAATCTCCAAGTTCTCCCCATCTACCATTTCTTTCCCTGCTGACTACATACCCAAGTGTCTCCTGTCCTTGAAAAAGAACCTTACTAAGTCTTCCTATCCTTACTAGTATTCATCCTACAGCTACACTCATCAGCTAAGCTCCTTGAAAAAGTCATCTGCACTCAATGCATTCAATTCTTCATCTTTCACTCTCTTCTAAACTCTAAAATATAGTTTCTGACTTCATCATTCAACTAAAATGGCTCTCTTTAAAGTTACCAAGGATATCCCAACTGTCAGACTGATGGCCTTTTCTCTGTTCTCATCCTTATTCTCTCTACAGCACTTGACGCTGGTAATCACCCTTTCCTCCATGATAATTTCACCTCTCTGATATTTTTTTGTGACATTCTTGTCTCCTGGTTCTTCTTCTCTAGTTTGGACTACTCCTTGTATCTCCTCTTCTGCATTTTCATGACAATATTAACGTTATCTATAGGTATTAGGTATGCTCTAAGGCTTTGTTGTGGGCTGATTCTCTTTATACTCTGTCACTTGATGATCTCATCAGTTCCCAAGGGTTCATTTATCATCCCTACTCAGATGCCATCCAAATCTATAAAACCAGATCTAATATCTTTTCTGAGTTCCAGGCCCATAGCACCAACTGCCTATTAGACATTTCCAACTCAACATGTGCAAAAAAGATCTTATCTTTTTTCTTTCAAATTTACCCCTCTTTCAAACTTCTCTACCACCGTCAAGGATGCCTATATTGATCCAGTGTCCCAGCCTTAGTGACCTTGGCCCCTCATTGTCACTCTTCCTAAAAAAAATAATCAGTTGCCAAGTCTTATTGTTTCTCTCTCTACAACATTTGTCATATAAGTTCTCTTCTCTCTATTCATTTAGCCACAACTGTAGTTCAGGCCCTCATCATACTTAACTAGATTGTTGCAATACTCTTCCTGTAATTGCTATCTGTACCTGAAGTCTTTCCCCACTTCAATCCATCCTGCACATAGCTGTCAAAGCAATTTTCCTAAAGCACTAGTTTAACCATGCCATCCCTCTATTCAGTAAACTCTAACTCCCTATTACTTCTAGAATTAATATAATAATTAATAAAAACAACTCTATTTGGCATTTAAAGCTCTTCACAACCTGGTTGCTTCTTACCCTTCCAGTCTTTTTAAATGTTATCCCCTTCTATGTACTTTTATGCCCTAGTTTGCAGTTCAAATTTTCTTCAGAAAAAAAGAAAAAAATTGTTGTCTAACCATGATTTCTCCATCTTATATTTATGAAGTAATTTTTGTGCCCAAGTGCAAAATTTCACATAACTTGATGACACTGTGGGTAGAGCATGGGACTTGAAATCAGGAAGACCTGAGTTCATATCTGACCTTTGACACTATGTGACCCTGAGCAAGTCACTAAACCTTTGCCTCAGTTTCCTCATTGGTAAAATAGGGATAATAATAGCATCTAACTCACAAGGTTGCTATGAGGATCAGATAAGTCAAGATATGTAAAGTGGTTTGCAAACCCTGAAGAACCATATATATATGCTAACTAATATTATTACCATTTGTCTCTATTGAATTTCATCTTATTAGATTCAGTTCAATGGTAACCTGTTAACACCCTTTTTGGATACTAATTCTGGCATTCACTGTATTAGCCAATCGTGCCAGCTTTGAGTCATCAGCAAATTTTATTACCATACATTCTATGGCATTCATATCACGATAAAAATGTTAATCAGCACAGGATCAAACACAGATCCTGTAGATGCACTGGAGACCACAAGACATATCAACGTCAATCTGAGCACATTAACTTTTTGAGTTCAGCCATGTATCCAGAATACCAGTTACTTGAGTTCAAAGCCTATTGTGTTTTGTCTTTATATCTTCCTTTGCTTAACATCCTGCAAAGTAGGCACTCGATAAATCAATATCAATTGATTTCCTATACTGCAGTCCATCTAAATATCCTTTCTGATGACTTTCTTTTCTTTAAGTTTAGCTTTCTTCAAATAGGTATCTGTGAATGCTTTGGTGAAGGAAGAGAGATTTCCTATTGTAGAAGGTGGGATTTTATCTGGAAATTGAAAAGAACCAAGAAAGTTAGGAGATGAAGATAAGGAGAAACAGATTTTCAGGCACAGAGGAGAGCCTGTCAAAATATGTAGAAATGGACATTAAGTTTTGTAAGTGAGTCAACGGTTCCTGATCAAAAGCATATTTTAGAAGATCTTAAGAAATAATGATGCAATGATTCTTTTGTGTAGTGAAGTTCAAAGGTGAGTAAAGGGAAGGAATCTTAGGGTTAGCTAGCTTTCTGACGGAAAAGAAACTCCAAAAGTAAGAAAAGAAAAAAAGAGAAAAAGATGATTCTTTGGTTGGTTCAAATTGTACACCTCAGGATAATTTAAACTTTCAACAGTGATTTTGGACTTTTCTATTAGAAAAAACAATAATTAGACATTGTTCATTGTGAATGTTAGATTTGTATAGACAAAGCATTCATGAAGGGCAATTATCGCAGTGTTGCTATATTAGTATGAATGTTAATAGCATGTTTGTTTTTGAGATGGGTTATGCATTCTGATAAATGTCTGCTTTAATCTAGTCATCTGTGTATCACTTGTCTAAGTACTCTCATTTAAGATGCCATATCCCTTCTTGTAGCAATAAAGGGGTAAAGCAACATTAATATTAAATAATTAGAAAAACAAAAGGGGAATGATTAAACATATTTACATAATTGAAATAACACTGTGTCACAGTGGGAAATCGGGACAATGTTGTCTCCTTTCAAAGTAATTCATAATTCAGATTTTTAATTATGGCATATTCATTCATTTAAAGATGATTCTGGATGAGAGGGCCACTAATGAAATACAATCATTAGCATCTAAACAAAGTAATTTACAAAGTCTCCTTTAGGGGAAAAGATTTCTAGAACATCATCAATCACACAAGATATGCAAAAACAAGCAATTAAACCACACACAAGAACTACAACAGCCTTATATATCAGTAATGTACACATGAAAACATAACTGATTACAATGATTAGACTAGGGTAGTGTGGCTAATTTGTATTTTATGTAGTGATTCCATGGAAGAATGCACCCGGACAGACACGTTACACACAAGAGGAACTTCATTTTATTAATATACACTCAAAACACACTTTTAAAAAAACTAAATTTTGGGTGATTGCCTAGGCATTGATTGAGGATGGAAATTTAGGGCGCTGTCTTTTTAAACTGACATTCTTTCTCCTGGGTTTCTTTTTGCCTGCTGTTTGATTTTGTAAATGGGCAAAATGTGGGATTAGGGAGATATTTTAGGAGAGGCAGGTGCTGCATTAGATTCTCATTACTGTTCAAATCCTGCTTTGGGCTTCCAGTGAGAGAGTGCTTACAGAACTCAATGGGTCAGTGATTTATTGGTGCTTCTTCCATATACACAATTAACAATTCACTTAGCATACAACAGGATTAAATGGGTAGTATAATTTTAATGCCTGTGTAGAGTGTCCTGTTAAATGGACTCATAGAGGGACTAGTTTTATACATTTCCCCTTCGGGTTGAACTATAATCCTGTTGAAAATCTAAATCATTTTGGTTGGTTGATTTTGTTTCAAGGTAGGAGGGGATATGGTATGGAAAAATAAATAGGAATACTAATATGTTGGGGAAGAAGCCTCTGAAAAGGCTGGCACCCCTAGCATAAGCTGAGTTGCCTTTAATAACCAGCAGCTTCAGAAGTCAAAATATTCACTATTGAACACTCAAAGGATAAAAATGCTGGTTAATTTTCAACACTGCTCCTTCATTTGACTTTGCAATTTATAACCAGTGAACATTAATGCAAGAATGGTTTGGTTGAGGAGGAGTTTAAAATTAGAGCACCTCTTCTCATTAGCCCCAACAGCCTGACCCAGGGTGAACTGAGAAGCAATTTGTCACCAGATTCTCATTTTGCTTCTGTTATCTCTCCTTGTAAATGAAGCATGGCAATTTATTGTAGCATCTCGCAGAGTCAAGAACATGATGTGTAAAACACATACGAAAAAAAGTCTTTCTTCACATTCATTAACACCCAGCACATAGAGGCAGTTCACTTTTCCCTCTAATGAAGGAGGGGAAATCTTAAATCTAAAGCTTTCCATCATGTGAAGAAGTCCTCTTCAGGCCATTAGACAGGAGCTGAGTTGGATTGAAGAAAGGTCATTGACAAAAAAAAAAAAAAACAACAGTGAATGGCAATATGAGAAAATAGAAAATGGATAAAAGAAGAGGTTTTAGAAAGCTCAAAGAATGAAAAGTACATTTTTGGCATCAATGATCAGCCCTTCTTATCTCTCTCTGTTTTCTGTTTTCAGTGAAGAAAGGAATATCTAGTTTTTTATTTAGCTGGGAATTGCTTTAATGTTTGGACAATTCTCATTTCTTCACCCTTGATCTGACCTTGCAAGAAACATTAAATTAGGTTCACTTGAAGAGCACATTATCTATGATCTATAAAACAGGTTTGCCTTTTTTCTCTTTAGAAGAAACTGCAGTGTGCAAGATATTCATGCATTTTGATTACGTAACTGACAGCTCTTTTCTTGGGCTGGTAATATACTATCTTACCTCATCTGATTAATTCTGATTAATGACTGGGTTGTGTATAGTCTGCCAAATGGCACCTCAGAAGGAACCTATTAACAAATTAGTTTATAGTACAAATTCCAAGAGAGACCAGGAACACTATTTGAATTAGATCCATATATGCATTTGTGAGGATACATATATAGCAAACCTCAATATTTGTTGATGATGATAATATGAAATATATTTATATCGGAAAAAAAGTCCCGCTAATTCAGATGACCAATAAATTCCAACATTTGTCAAATCAGCTTAGAAATTTAAGTTACACTGTGATGGAGTGATCTTAACCGAAAAGGAAATTTTGATCTATACTCAAAATGCCCCCTTCTGGTTTTAATGCTTGACATTCAATTTTTTTTTCATGAGCTGTGTTTGTTCATGATCCTGCCAAAAGACCTAATATATTATGCTCCTGAAGTGATGAAAATTTTTATAGCTGTTTAATAAGGTGTTAGAATTACTCTCTCTGATACCACAATGACTTACTTAGCATTTTTTCTAGTAGTGTTTATTTCTCACAGTCTGTTGTAAACTATTCTTTATATTCTCCAAGATTTGGATAGAATTGAGCAATTCTAGCAAGTTATACCTTGTTATACTTCTTTAAATGTCTCTTCACTTAGTCTATGCTAAATGCATTGATAAATTGAATCTGAAATATATCCTAGTGTGTATTCAAAGGAAACGTAATAGTCGAATAACTTTTATGGACAAATCACAGGATTATAAGATGCTAGAATTTATATAGCATCCTCTAATGCAATCTCTTTATTTTACAGGTAAGGAAACTAAGGCCAGCGAGGTGAAATTTTCCTGAAGAGACATAGGTAGCAAATAGCAGATCTTCTGATTTCAAATCTAGTAATCTTTCCACTGGAAACTAGCTGGCTTAGTGGATAGAGCGTTGAGCCTGGAGTCAGGAATACCTGAGTTCAAATCCATTTTCAGACACTTATTAGCTGTGTGTCCCTGGGCAAGTCACTTAACCTCTGTTTGCCTTAATCTACTAGAGATGGAAATGGCAAGGCATTCTAGTATCTTTGCCAAGAAAACCCCATATGAGGTCACAAAGAGTTGGACACAACTGAACAATTTTTTCCACTATATCATACTTCCTTACACATATTTTAGATAAAATTCTTAATTTCTTTTTGAATATAAGCCTTGAAGGTCTTTTTCTCTGCTATACAGGATGGAATGATCATTCTGGCTGTTATTCTTATTGAAGCTAGTAGACAGCTAGCTAGCCTGAGAATCAGGTATACCTGGCTGTCTGACTCAGAATAAGTCACTTAACTTCTCACTATCCCAGACAGCTCTATCACTCTTAAGTTGCAGGTTCTGATCTTCATTGCAGAGGATTTTCTGAACTGGAGTTTCTTATATCAATGGAATCACAAATCTGGTTTAAAAAAAAATCTGTCTTGCTTTTACCTAGAAAGAGCATTAAACTGATTCTCCTAGGTAACTGGGGCCATTTGGTATTTTGTGAACTGTTTATTTATTTGTTGTTGTTCAATCATTTCCATTGTGTCTGACTCTTTATGACCCCATTTGGGGTTTCACTGGCAAAGATATTGGAATGGTTTACCATTTTCTTCTCCAGGTCATTTTGCAGATGAGGACACTGAGTAAGTATCAGTGGCCAGATTTGAACTCAAGTCTTGCTAACTGCAGGCCCAGTGCCTTGTCCACTGCACCATATTACGATCTCTAGTTATATAGTGTATATATATATATATATATACATATATATATGTACATATACATATATATATATGTATATATATATATACACACACACACTATACATATATAAATATAATATAATAATATAATATATTTAATAAATATATTAAAAAATGTATATATTTATAGTACACATTTTCTTTACCAGGAGGAACACTGGGACTCTGATACTTTGCAGGTCAAAGATAAATCTCAGGAAATGTGACAGTGTATCCAGGGGTTAGTGGTCAAGCATCTTCTCATAGTCTACTACTCTGCACAGCCATTCTATTTCTTTAACATACTCATCATCTTTCCCAACACAATGATTAATCAGTTTCAGCATAGAATGGGGACTCAATGTGGAGACAAAACAGGGATTCAATAAATATTCATCAATAGACTGATAAGACATTGAAAGCAAGTGCATTTCCAAAGGACATTCTGTCAGGAGGCATTTTCATTTATATGAAAATACAAAAATCTTCTATCTTGCATTTAAAGTCTTTCAAAATCTGACCCTCACCTACCTTTCTAGTCTTATTTTAAACTACTCCCCTTCACACACTATCTGTTCCAGTCAGATTGATTTATTTAATGATTCTGTAACATTTCATCTCCTAATGTATTTATGCAAGTATTCTCGTATTTCTGTTATCCAGTTCTTCCTCACTTCCATCTCAATGAATCCTTAGTTTCCTTCAAAGCATAGTTTAGATGTCATTTCCTCTACAGGGCCTTTTCTGATCCTCCTAGTTATTAGCACTCTTTTTCACTTCAAATTATTTTGGATATATTTTGTTTTTATGTGTGCAAAGTGTGTGTGTGGCCATGTAATGTGTTTTCCATATAGGTTGTTTAAATGTCTAAATGCATGTGGCTTATGGGGAGGCATGGAGAGATATAACCTGAGGTCTAGACTGACTCTGAGAAGTAGAAAAGAGCCAGCATAATAGCTAGGGGGAAGGGCAGGCAAGCCTGTCATCAGGCACCTGTCTATGAGGGAGACCTCCAGTCTATGAAGGAGTATCAGACTAGAATTATATTTGCTTTCCTAAATATTGCTGTCCTAGAGGTTCAAAACAAGAAACTACTTTCTAAAATACTTTAAGGAATAAAGATTGATCTAAACTTATATTCACCAGTTTGACTCTCTCCCACTACATTTTAATTATACAAAAGACAGTTAAAATAGTAAATACTGAATAAACTTATCTATCGAAACAATTGAAATAATAAGTTGTTATTAGACATTATATCAAAATTATACCAGAAGTTGGACCAAAAATTATGCAGAATGAATGTATTTTCTCACTCAAAACAAAATGAGTTTTTAACTAAAATGAGCTAAAAATGAGAGAGAGACAGAGAGAGAGAGAGAGAGAGAGAGAGAGAGAGAGAGAGAGAGAGAGAGAGAGAGAGAGAGAGAGAGAGAGAGAGACAGAGAGAGAACAATCTCACAATCTCACACAATCTTACTCTAGGAGAGATATCCCAAAGTCTCCAGAGAGCACAGCTGGAAATCAGGGACATGTTGACGAGTTGACTTCCTCTGAATACCTATATCTTCCAAAGTTTTTCTCTCTATATATATGTTTAGAGTTAATTCCCAAGGGAGTCCAGAGCTTTGCATTTCCTATTAAAGAATGTCTCTCCTTTCCTATGCTTTCTCACTAACTCCTCTCTTTAAACAATCGTTATGTATTGTGTTTGAATTCCCTCTGTTGATTAAGAGAGTCCCATTGAAAATGACCTAAGCTTGGTTGGAAATAGAGATTGCACTTGTGTACATGTTATATCCCTTCAGAAGAATATATGCTTCTTAAAGATAGGAGTTTCATTTTTGCTTTTGTACCCATGGTGCCTGACACACAGTAGGCTCTTCACACGTGGTTTTTTAAGTTGAACTGAATGTGTGTGTATGTATATAGTATACATAGGGCTTTATAAAGGCCTCCAGCTCAGTGAATAGATATGAAAATTTTGGGGAGCGTTTGGGAAAGAATATCTAAGTAATAGGCATGGATGAGTTGTGATTGCCATGACTAGAGGGAGGATCATTGCTTATGAAAGCACAGGTTCATTGAAGTATGTAGGATAGTTATAGCAATTCTGTTTAAATATATTCTGTACATAGCCCAACTAAAATAACTCTGAAAAATTAAATGAATGAGATAGAAAATGATAATTAAAATCTAACAATGGACTAGTAATTGACTGACAACCTGCCTCCAGCTTAAATGTTTAAGCATATATAATGTTATATATAGTATATGTTATATGCATATGTTATATATAATATTTAGGTATATGTAATGTGTATACAATGTATAATTTTATATATATATATATACATCAGAGTATATATAAGGCATAAATATGAGTGTTTTTTGGAGCGGTATTAAATTAAATCTGTCTCTGTCTCTTTCTTTCTCTTTCTGTGTGTGTGTGTGTGTGTGTGTGTGTGTGTGTGTGTGTGTGTTCCTCTCAGCACCCCTCTCTCTTAGACCAAAGTGATCTGGATTGATGGAAAGAAGGTTGGAGGCAGAGGCTAGACTTCAATAAATATATGCCAAGTTGATCTCTTTTCTAAAGTCAGTGGATCTGTTTTACCTTTCTATGTGTAGTACCCTCTCTGTGGCTACTACTTCAGCTCTTATTTAAATTATTCAGCTGGATTCTGAGAAAGCAGTTGACTCAGGTTCTATGAGCATAGCCCTGAGGAGTTAGCATTTCTAGTACTGTTCCCTAAGGAATACTGACCAGTGTGTTCCAACTGATTATCAACCAGGCTTGATTAGATTTTGGAAAGCACAAACAGTTATTGAAGCAACAGTGCTTATCAAAACAATCCCTCCCAAATGATGGGAAGAGGGAGGAGTCTCATCTTTTCCACACAAGGTCCTGGAGGAGAATGGACTCAAACTCATAAAAATAATACTATAAAGGATTCACATAAAGATCTCATGAACAAAAAGGTCACTTAAAGTCTTGGTCACTGGAACTCTTTTCTTTTTCCTCATAAATTTCCCTTTAGGTGTAGGTTTCTTATGAGATCTGAGTGTTTGTGCCTTTGTAGAAACCTGAAACTTAATTTCCTTGATATATCTATTTTGTCTTTTATCTGACTTTCGGCTCCAGATACAGAAGTTATGAACTACTACTACTCTGAAGGTTCTACTTGCTATAGTAAACACTGCTACCAGAGCTAATGTAAAGCCAAGGTCTTCTATTCTTTCAAAGTACACAAAGTTTTAACCTGACCAATTCTATCTCTCAGTGGGTTTTTGAATGCTCAGTGGGTTTTTCTCAGAGCTTCTCTCTGCTCTTAGCATATCACTCTTTAATCCTAGCTGGATGCATTATCTCCTGCTAGTTTAGTCTTTCCAAGGGATGAACTCTCTTTCCACAGGAATGTTTTCCTCTCAAGGACCTAGAACCCTCAGGTTCTAGGTTCTAGAAACCCTTCAGGTTTCTTCCATTGGACTAACTGGGCCCAAACTAACTTGCTGTTTTCATATGCAGTCCTAAAATTATGCATTGATCTTCAATTGATTACAAGATATTTCCTATGTAATATGCCTTTATCTTATAATCCAAAGTCCCTATGATTCATTCAAATAGATTAAAGATTTATCATACTTAGTTTATAGTTTTGACTGATTGAATCCAGCTGTCTTGATCTTACTTACAAGGGAATGGTCATGACATTTGAAATATTTCTCCACACAGTGCAATTTCATGCATGCAATGGATGCAAAAATTATTGCACTGAGAAACCAGGGAAGTATGATATTAGGGATCAGCTTTTTAGGGACTTATATAAATTTCTATTTCCTTATGAGACATGTATATAAACTGTATGTGCATTTTTGGGGTACACATGAAGCTCTTGGATTATTATAATATTGGTAGCAGCAATACTAATACACAACTTGTGTGCTTCTTTCTTTAAGCCTACAGAAAGACTGAAATTAAATGATTAAATTATTACCCAGTAAAGGGGTAAAATATTTGATATGTCCACCAGGTGGTACTATTCTCAAAGTACCAGCTAAATGATTTTGTTACCATCTCCCTGGTACACACGTACAAATCTCACTGGTGTATATATAGTCAGGAATGGTGAAAAAGTTAAAACCTTTGTTTTATGACTCTGAACTGAGCAATGATGAATAATGACTTAGATTTAATCTCAAACTTTTATGTAACATTCTCTTTATCATAGTAGTTCCCTGACTAAAACCATCAGCAATCATTATCTGTAATGGAGATAAGCAAGAAGCTTTCTCAGTGAGATTAAGGGTGAGACAAGGATGTCCACTATCATGACTATTATTAAATATTGTACTGGAAATGGTAGCTTATACAAGTAAGAGGAGAAAAAGAAGTGAAAGAAATAAAAATAGGCAATAAGGAAATAAAATAATCACTCTTTGAAGATATGATAATATACTTGGATAATCCTAGAGAATATACTAAAAACTAGTTGAAATTATTAGCAACCTTAGCAAAGTTGCAGGATGTAAAATAAATCCTCATAAATCATCAACATATATTACAAATTCCAGCAGAAATAGATAGAAAGAGAAATTCTATTTAAAATAACTGTAGACAATAAAAAATAGTTGAGCAGATGCTGCTCAAGACAAACTGTCAAGACACAAACTCAATGAACACAATTACAAAGCACTTTTCACACTGATAAAGTCGGGTCTGAAAAATTGGAAAACTAATTACTCATGAGTAAGATGAGTCAATATAATAAAAATTATAATTCTACCTAAATTAAATTACTTATACAGTGCCATGCCAATCAAATTACCAAACAATTATTTTATAGAGCCAGAAAAAATAAAAAAAATCATCTGGAGCAGCAAAAAAACAATAATATCAGTGGAATTAATGAAAAAAAGATGAAGGAAAGTGGATACCAGGTTTCAAACCATATTATAACGTGGTAGTAATAAATATAATCTGGTACTGACTAAGAATCAGAGTGGTGGATCAGTGGAATAAATTGGATCCACAATATACAGTAGGCAATGACCATGGTAATATAGCATTTGATAAATGTAAAAAGCTTAGGTTTTGGGATAAGAACTCAACATCTGATAAAAATTTCTGGGAAAACTAGAAAGCAGTTTGGCAGAAACTAGGTAGGTCCAACCTCTCAAACCATATACTAAGATAAAGTAAAATGGGTATATGACTTAGACATAAAGAGTAATACCATAGACAAATTAGAAGAAATAATTTATCTGTAAGATCTTTGGAGAATGGAAGAATTTATGGCCAAACAAGATGAAGAACATTATGAAATTCAAAAAAGAGAATATTGATTACATTACCTTAAAAAGGTTTTGCACAAAGAAATCCAATGCTGCCAAGATTCAGAGAGTAGATAGCTGGTAATTTTTTTTATAGTATCTCTTATAAAGGCATAATTTCTTAAATTTATAGAGAACTGAGTCAAATTTATAAGAACAAGAGTTATTCCCCAATTGATAAATGGTCAAAGAATATGAGTAGGTAGTTTTCAGATGAAGAAATCAAAACCTTTTATAGTTATAGAAAAAATGCTATAAATCACTATTGATTAGACTAGAAATGCAAGTTAAAACAACCCTGAGGTACCACCTCACATTTATCATATTGGCCAATATGTGTGCTTGTCCTTTTTTGCTGAAGAAGACCATGCCATCAGAGAAATAATGACATGGCTTGCACTTGACTTTGTTTTGAGTGAAGGAGGGATGTCCAGGTCACCAGCCTCACTGCTCCTCCAGAGCCATCTGAATTCAGGGACCAGATATTCATCAGGATGACTAGAGATAACCCAGGTTGAGGCAATTGGGGTTAAGTGACTTGCCCAAGGTCACACGGCTAGTGAGTGTCAAGTGTCTGAGGTGAGATTTGAACTCAGGTCCTCCTGACTCCTGCACTGGTGCTCTATCCACTGCACCACCTAGCTGTACCATAAGGCCAATATGACAGAAAAGGAAAATGACAAATATTGGAGAGGAAATGGGAAAATTGGGACACTTAATCCAGCCATTTTGAAGAGCAATTCAGAACTATGCCCAAAGGGCTATTAGGTCTATATCCAAAAGACATAAAAAATGGAATAAATATATATGTATAAAGTTGTTTATAGCAGCTCTTTTTGTGGTGATGAAGAACTGGAAACTGAATGGCTCCCTATCAATTGGAGAATGGATAAACATGTCCTGGTATATTATTGTAATGGAATAATATTGTCTTGTAAGAAATGATGAGCAGGATGCTTTCAGAAAATCCTCTAAGACTTAAATGAACTGATGCAAAGTGTAATGAGTGGAACCAAGAGCTCATTGTACACAGTGACAGCAATATTGTACAATGATCAGCTATGAATGACTTAGCTAATCTCAGCAGTGCAAAGATGGAACACAATTCTGAAGGACTTAGCATAAGAAATGCTGTCTGCTTCCAGAGAAAGAACTAATGGAGTCCAGAATGCATATCAAAGCATCTTTTGCTTTTTAGGCTTTTATTTAATTTTTTGGTCTGTGTTTTCTTCTGCAACATGACTAATATGAAAATATGTTTTGCATGATGGGACATGTATAATCAGTATCAAATTACTACCCTTCTTAAGGAAGGATCTGGGGAAAGAGGGAGAGAGAGAATTTGCAACTCAGATTAAAAAATGAATGTTAAAAACTGTTTTTGCATGTAATTAGAAATTTTTTTTAAAAACTGAATAATAATTTGAGAGAGAGGAGAGAACATGATTTACATTTGTATACATATAGTCCCTCCTTGCCCGCTGGAATATAGTTTCCTGCAGTAAATCTATGGGAGTCCACAAAATGCTTACATAGATTTAATTACAAAATGCTCCTTAAAGAAATAAAGAACAACTTAAATGCTAGGGGAATATTCAGTGCTTATGCCTGGGCTAGACCAATATAATAAAATGTACAATGCAATCAAAATTGGACAGCTCCAATATTTTAACAAACTCTCTAAGGTATACTTTGGAGAATTTTGTAAAATAAAACAATCACTTGAAGAATAAAAAATCTGGACTATTAAGAGAAATATTTAAATTAACTTAGGGTAAAGGGGAAATAATATTTCAAGATATCTATACAATGAAACATTTGTCATCAATAATATTTGGATTGGGTAAAAGTAGAGACACAGATCACTGGAATAGACTAAATAAGGAAGAATCAGAAACAATGGAAAACAATAACTCAGTGTTCTATGAAGCTGAAAAAATTTCTTAGGAATGAATTCTTCATGTGATAAAAATTTAGGGAAAACCTGGAAAACAGTCTAGCAGAATTGAGACTTAGATCAATATTTAATATGATAATCCATAATAAATTGCAAATGTATGTGTGATCTTAATATTAAAGATAAAACAATTTTAAAAAAGAAATAGATCAAATATACCTCACATCTATGAGTATTACATGAAATAAAAAAGCTTTTGTGAAACTATAAATAAAATTAATGCATCAAATTTGTGTATCAGATTTTTTTGGATGAGGGTCTAGTTTTTAAAAAATACAGACTACACACACATGCATGCATACACACACATAGGTGTGCATGTGTATGTGTGTGTGTGTGTGTGTGTGTGTGTGTGTATAATAAAACCAAAGGGTTTTGGTTATAGAGCCATGTACATTCATATGCATACATTTACACACACACACACACATACATACACATGCACACACATACAGTTGATGTCCAGAGGTCAAAGGATATGAATAGTCCTTAAAATAATTGCAAACTATTTAAATATATAAAATAATGCCCTAAATCACTAAATAATAAAAGAAATGTTAATTAAAATATCTCTGAGGTTTTCCCTCATACCCAGGAAATTGGTAAAAAACACCAAAGAGTAATAGTCAATGTTGGAGGGATTGTGGGAAGAAAGGCACAGCAGTGCATTGATAATGAATCTATGAAATGGTAGAACCATTTTGGAAAGCACTTTGAAATTATGCAAAAAAAAAGTGACCTTTTACCCAGAAATTCTACTGCTAGGCTTAAACTCCAAGGACTTCATTGCTAATGAAAAAAAACTTCAAGTTCAACAAAATTTTTATACCCCATCAATGGAGGCCTGGTTAAAAAATGTGGCATATAAACACAATGGAATATTATGACACTATAAGACATGATGAATACAGAGAGGTATGGAAGATTTTCATGATCTTATGCAGAGTGAAGTAAGTAGAACTGACAAAATACACAATAAGCACACCAATGTAAATGGAAAGAACAAACCCCAAAACAATTAAAAATGAATTTTGCAAAGTTACAAAGAATAAATATGGCCTCAAATAAGATATATGAGAAGATAGCCCTCTTCCAACACTTTTGCAGGTAGGAGGTCCACAAGTCCTGAACACTTGATATATTTCATACTTTTAATGAATATTACGTACCTTTTCAATGTAGTGTTTAGTGTTGCTGATTTTTTTCCTCTCCTTCCTATTTAAAAAAAAATTAAATAATATTTTTTCTTTGGGAAGGGGTGGGGAAGAGATACTGGGAGAAACACTAGTGATATGAAAAACAAAAGAGAAAATAACATTTTAATGGAAGGGGGGGGGACAGACAGACAGACAGAGACAGAGACAGAGAAAAGAGAATAATTAGTTATTAGTACATGCTTTCCTGCTGCTGGAGAAGCTGATTCTGGTAAAGCACCTGAGTTCAATTCTGAACTATAGTGAAGATAAAGTCTTTTGGGTATCACACTAGGCTGGTACTGTTGTACAAAGCCCCCAGGAGCAAGGAGTCACCAGGAGGGTTGCGTGAAGCAGCTTAGGTAGGAAAACACCACCCACAGAAGATTAAGGTTTCTGTGTTGATCAGTATTAGCATTGGGTCAGTGAGTCACTACTGTACTTTTAACCTGTGTGAGCTAGGGAGAAAGAAAGAAAAGGAAAGAAGTAAAGAAGAGAAAAAGAAAGAAACAAAATGAAGAAATGAGAGAACGAAAGGAAAGAAAAAGAAAGGAAGGAAAGAGGGATGGAGGGAGGGAAAGAAGAAGGGAAAGAAGGAAGGAGGGAAAGAGGGAAAGAAGGAAAGAGGGAGAAAAGGAAGGAGAAGGAAAAAGGAAGGAAAAAGAAAGGGAGAAAAGGAAGGATGAAGAAAAAAGTGAAAGAGGGAGGGTTAAAAGGAAGGCAGGAAGAAGGGAAGAAGGGAAGAAAAGAAGGGAGGTAGGGAAGGAGAGGAGGGGAAAAGGAAAGACCATCAATAAAACAAATTTTTCTGAAGTGGCAGAACCCCTTAGATTAAATAAAACTTTGGAAGAAGCCTGGTAGAAAATTCTCTAAATTATTTTTAGTCTATTAACAAGCAATGTGAGGGTTTATTTAAAAAAAGAAACAGGTAATTTCAGGGTTCCTTTGCAACACTATCTGAGAAGCACAGTTTCAGGTGAACAGTCAGGATCATAAGTAGGTTTAAGGCTGTAAATTTGAGGCGGAGGCAGAAAGTGAGTATTCATGACTTTAACCTTGTACCAACCCCTAATACAAAGGGAGCTTACTTACATAACACCGCCTTTTCACCTAAGCCTCAGAAAGAAACTCACTATGATTAGTTTTACAGCACTTTTCCTTTTAGGAATTTTGAGTCGTTCAAAAGATTTTTTATAGATAACGAGTAAAAATCGGGAGAATATGAGAAGAATATATTGAAGATAAAAAAGTGATATCAGCAGCCACTCACTCTACCCTCCCATATCTCTCCTTGTTCTTCAAAAGTTCTGCTGCCTACAGGAAGACTTAATTTTGATTTGTTATTCTTTACGACTTTCTGGTAAGATGTGGAAACTGAGGTACAAAATGACCAGGTGAAACAGTAATTTACCATAATGTCAATGAAAGTATTTGGCAAACTATATTATAAAACATATTATTCATATGTAATGCATTATTATTATTATTAATGTTGTATTATTTGTTGTCATTATTTCCAGAATCCATAGGCTTCTGATTCCCATTAGGCTCTATATTGACCAAATCATGCTGCTTCTGCCCAAATAATCAACAATCTCCTAGAGAAATATGTACTACACATTACTTTATGACACTGGGACATCTCAGAGAAAAGCTATTAAGATTTTGTTGTACTAAGAATTGCTTAATCTAAAAATCAACCCATATGTGGAATGGAGTATTTTCCTACAACAGTTAAAAGCATATTTTTAGGGAAGCTATTTTATGATCCAACTTCATTGCTTGATAATATTAAAACAGGATTTCTTAAAAATTAAAACCATTATAATGACTTTTCTCCCTTTATCAGTGTGTCCATAACTAGATTAGAATCTTAGTAGATAATTGTTTCCCTGGAAAAAGCTGACATATTTGCAAGGAGACAAGAACTATGTGAATGTAGCCAATCAAAACACAGAATATGGAAATAGCCAACTAGTGCCAGTTATATTACACAGCCTATTTTAGATATAAAAATTCTGACAGCTTGCTCTTGTGACAAAGATGTTAACAAGAAAAGAAAATGGCACTAATTTAATCTATTCTTACAGTTCATTTTGAAATGAGACTAGCATGACACTAAGTTATAATAATAAATATGAAAGTAATTTCACAATTTTTTATAGATGGCTGTTCACAGTCTTTTCACATGCAAATTTGCCATCTTTTGCTCTGTGACAGTGATTTTAAGTACATTACAGAGTTCTGAATTTTCTTATATTTGATCTCCTAATTATGTTGCAGGAATATACATGGACTAGTAGTATATGCTAGTCTATAACACAGTTTTTCATACTGTCGTGTATCTATCTCCCAGATATAGCCTCTTTATTTATTCTTGAAAGTATATTTTATCAACAAGATTCTTAAAATGACTAAGAATACCTCAGAAAAAGGGTGAAGAAAGTACTAGAGAATCTTTGGTTAAGAAATATAAAGAGAGAAGAAATGGGCATGTAGGGGAAGCCAACTCCTCAATATAACTCTAATTTCAATTTTTTTTCCTTAGAGAGGGCTGGAATGGATATTCTTGGAGGAGAGATATCTCTTGTTTTGAGTGAGATATTTGGTTCCCTGTTGAATAGTTCACTTACTCTTATGCATTTCCTGTTATATTTTGATCTGTAGAACTCCAATTTCTGTTTACTGTTTTGCTTGGATGAATGGATTTGTTTCCTGCTTGCTACTTATGACAGATGGTCTTTTGTGTAATAAGAATTTAGTGTGAAGGAGTTAAGCTGCTGAGTGTAATCTAAGGATCATTCTAGCTCTTAAGGGGAATGAGGGAGATGACTTTTTTTTAAAAACAGTATTTAGTATTTTATGTTTCCCCAATTACATGTAAAAATAAGATTCATTTATAAAACTTTGAATTCCAAATTCTCTCCCATCATCTCTCTCATGCCCCAACCTCACTGAGAAGTCATGCTGTTCAATACAGGTTATACATGTGTAGTCATGCAAAACACATCCACAACAGTCATGTTGCAAAAGAAAATATAAACAAAAATATCTAAAAAATAAATTTTAAAAGAGTATACCTCTTCATTTATTTATCGTTATTCAGACACCATCATTTCTTTCTCTGGGGACAGATAGATTTTTCATCATAAGTCCTATAGAGCTGCCTTGGATTGTGGCATTGCTGAGAATAACTGTCATTCACAGTTGATCATCTAACAATATTGCTGTTATTTTGTACACAATACATTTCACTTTGCATCGGCCCATACAAATCTTTCCAGATTTTTTCTGAAAGTGTCTTGCTCATCATTTATTATAGTATAGTATAGTATAGTAGAATATCCCATCATAATCACATACCGCACCTTATTCAGCCATTCCCCAATTGATGGGCTTCCCCTCAACAATTAATTCTTTACCCCTAGAAAAGAGTTGCTATGAATATTTTTGTACATATGACTCCTTTTCATTTTTCTTATTTTATCTATTTTGGAATACAGACCTAGTAGTGGTATTACTATGTCAAAGGGTATGTACGATTTTATAGCCCTTTGGGCATAGTTAAAAATTGCTCTGTAGAATGGTGGAATCAATTAACACCTACAACAAACAGTACATAAAGTCTCATTTTCCCACCTTCCCAACAACATTTATCACTTACCTTTTCTGCCACATTAGCCAATGTGATAGGTATGAGGTAGTAGCTCAGAATTATTTTAGTTTGCATTTTTCCATCCAATAATGAGTTATTTTTTCATATGGTTGTAGATAGCTTTGATCACTTCATCTGAAAATTGGTCATATCTTTTGATTATTTATCATTTGGAGAATGGCTCTTATTTTTATGAATTGGACCCAGTTCTCTATATGTTTGAGAAATGAGGTCTTTATCAGAGAAATGTGCTTCAATTTTTTTCAGTTACTATTACTATTCAGTTACTGAACTTCTCTCTATCCCATTTCCCCCACCAGATTTATTCAATTGTCTCTTTCACTCTGTCCCTCCTCAAAAGTGATTTGCTTCTGACTACCCCTCCTGCTATCTACCCTCCCTTCTATTACCATCCATTTCTCTTATTCCTTTCCCCTTCTACTTTCCTGTAGGGTAAGATACCTTTCTAAACCCAATTTGGCATGTGTTTTATTACCTTTTTGAGCCAATTCTGATGAGAGTAAGGTACTCTCATTCCCTTTCACTTACCCCCCTTTTTCTCTTCCACTGTAAAAGCTTTTTCTTGCCTATTTTATATGAGATAATTTACCCCATTCTACCTCTTCCTTTCATTCTCCAAGTACATTCATTTCTCATCCTTTAATTTTGTTTTTTAGATACCATTTCTTCACATTCAACTCATACCTATGCCCTCTGTCTATAAATACTCCTTCTAACTACCATAATAATGAAAAAGGTCTTACGAGTTACAAAGATAATATTCCCATATAGGAATGTAAACAGTTCAAAATTATTAAGTCCTTTATAGTATCTCTTTCCTGTTAACCTTTTTATGCATCTCTTGAGTCTTGTATCTGACAGTCAGATTTTCAATTCCACTCTGGTCTTTCCGTCAAGAATTCTTGAAAATCCTCTACCCAATATCCATTTCTTCCCCTGAAGGATTATATACTGAGTTTTTCTGAGTATATAATTCTTGGTTGTGATCCTAGCTTCTTTGACCTCTGGAATATCATATTTCAAGCCCTCTGATCCTTTAATGTAGAAGATACTAAATCTTGTGTTATCCTGAGTTTGCTCTAATTGTTTCTTTCTGGCTGCTTGCAATATTATCTCCTTGATCTGGGAACTCTGGGATTTGACTAGAATATTCCTGGAAATTTTTGTTTTGGGATCTCTTTCAGGAGATGATTGATAGATTCTTTAAATGTCTATTTTATCCTCTCATTCTAGAATATCAAGGCAATTTTCTTTGAGAAGTTTTTGAAAGATGATGTCTAGGTTCTTTTTTTTGATCATGGCTTTCAGGTAGTCCAATAATTTTTTTTTCTCCACTTGACAGAAGTAATTTATTTCTAGCACAGTTTTAGAAATTTTATTTTTACTGGACTTAGATTTGGAGGTGGAGGCTCTCAGGGAAGACAGACAACGTCTCTTAGCGATCTGTTCTTGTTGTTTCTCTTTAGCCTCCTTCATTCTCTTGGCCAAAAGCTTAGCATATTCTGCTGCTTCTTCCTTGTTCTTCTGGGTACATTGCTTCTTCAAAGCAATGCATCTATGTTTGTGCTGCAAAATGCAGGGAGTCACCAGATGCTGAATTTTAGGAACCTTGGTCCCAGGTTTCTCACCTTCCTTGTTGAGGGCTTTCTCACAACATACTGTAGGACGTCATCTTCTTTGGACAAGTTGAAAAGTTTTTGGATTCTGCTAGCTCTCTTGGGACCCAGGATACGAGGCGCAGTGGTGTCTGTCAGTCCTGGTATATCCTTCTCACCCTTCTTTACAATAACCAAGTTGAGGACACTCAAGTTGGCTTCGACAATACAGCCCCTAACAGATTTACATTTTCTTTCTCCATTTCTTCTAGGGTGATAGCAGGAATGGCCCTTACTGAGCAGCAGGTGGACACGTCTATGAGCCAAAATACCCTGCTTCATGGGGAAGCCTTGTTTGTCATTCCCACCACTGATTCGGACCACATAACCCTTCCATTCATCACCCAGAGCATCAGCAGAAACTTCAGTGGCCATCCGTTTCTCATAAAAGGTCCGCAGCTTTCTCTCATCATTGACTTCGATGAGTTTCTGGCTGGGAAAGAGATGTTGAGCTTCATCTTTGCACAGCCACTGGCTTCAGGTGGTCCAATAATTTAAAAAAATGATCTCTCCAGGATCTATTTTCCAGGCCAGTTGTTTTTCCAATGAGGTATTTCACACTAACTTCTATTTTTTTCATTCTTTTGGTTTTATTTTATTGTTTCTTGATTTCTCATAAAGTCATCAGCTTCCATTTCATAAATTCTAATTTTTAAGGAATTATTTTCTTCAGTGAGTTTTTGGACCTTTTTTTCCATTTGGTCAATTTGTTTTTTAAGGCATTATTCTCCTCATTGATTTTTTGAATTTTTTTTACCATCTTTTTTAGCTCTTCCATGGCCTAAGACCAATTCATATTTTTCTTATAGGTTTTGTATGTAGGAAGTTTGACCCTGTTGTCTTCTGAGTATGTATTTTGATTTTCTCTGCCACCATAGAAACTTTTAATGGTCAGACTTTTTTTTTTCTGTTTTTCTCATTTCCCCAGACTATTAGTTGACTTTTAACTCTTTGTTAAGGCAGAGCTTTGCTTTCAGGGTGGAGGGTGCAGTGTCCCAAGCTTCAGTGGTTTTGTGCAGTTTTTTTCAGAGACATTTCTAGGGACCTATAAATTTTCAGTTCTTTTAACACGGTGTGATGTAAGGAGAGATGTTTATCCTCCCCTGGCCTGTTCTCTGGTCTGTGAGCAACCACAAGTACTCTTTTCTCCCTTGGAACTATGAGGAGAATCCTCCCTCCACTGTAGCCTCAAATTCTCCTGCATTAATGATTCTCCTTGCCCTCAGACTGCTGCTCAGGACTGTGACCAGGATTCATGTATGGACAAAGATAGAGTCCTGCCTCAAAAATACCTCTGTAATTTCCCTCTGACCAGCTGCTCTACCTTTTTATTGTATGCAGTCTGAGAGTTCAGGAAGCAACTGTTGCTACTTCCATTGCTGATTCAATCATTCCTAAAGCTTACTCCCAGTGTGCTGGGGCCAGGGGTGTGCTGGTACAGCCTGTGTTGGATTGTACTCCATTTTTACCCAGGTCCACCAGTCCCCTCCTGTTGACCTTCCAAGTTGTCTTTCCTTTCTGTGGGCTGAGAGTCTGGAAACTCCCACTGCTATCAGTGATTCAGTCACCCTGAGGCTTAATCCAGGTTTGCTGGGGCTTGATTTGCATTGGTGTGGCCTGTGCTGGACTGTGCTCCTCTCTTATCCTGGTGCAAAAGATCTTTCCTGCTAACCTTCCAGGTTGTCTTGGGCTGGAAATTTGTTTTACTCTGTCTTCTTGTGGGTTCTGCTTCTCTAAAAAATTTAAAAGGCATTTGGTGGAGTTTGAGGGAGAGCTCAGGCTAGTCCTTGCCTTTATTCCACCATCTTAGCTCTGCATTGATGACTTTCCTTTTAAACCCAAACTCATAGACCTGGGAAATGGAAGTGGGATGGATAGACAAAATTCTAGCCTGAAACCCCTCTTAGAACCCAGAGAAAACAGTACCCAGTTTTATGGTTCTCCTAGGCCTAACCTGACCTAACCTCAACTACCTTTCTCCTCAACTAACATGCTGACAGTAGAAGATTGTCCTTGAATATCTTACACAATTTAATCATAGATCATATTAGTTTTCTTAGCTGTCATATCACATTAGCAACACTTATTAAGCTTATATTCCATAAAACTCCCAGATCTTTTTCAGAAAACAAAACAAAGCTTTTTTTGTAACTTTGCCTTGTGAAGTTAATTTTTTTGAACTAATGTCAGACTATATATTTATCCTTATTAAATTTCATATTATTAGATTAGGCTCAATGTTCTAGTTTCTCAAAATCTTTCTGGATCCTGACTCTGTCATTTGTTGTTTATCCTAACTTTCTGTCACTTGCAGAAACATATCCATTCCCCTTTCCTTCTGCTTAAGCCTGAGTCATATTTTCTGAAAAGTCACTATCCAATTTTGTCTAAGATGATTTGAAAGTCTCTTCTGGGGGGTGGGGCCAAGATGGCGGAGTAGAAAGATGCACATATGCTACCTCCGAACCCACTGCCCATAAAATATCTGTAAAAAAAGAACCACTGGCGAATTCTGGAGCAACAGAAGCCACAGAACAATGGAGTGAAGGAGATTTCTGCTCCAGAGAGCCTGAAAACCTCTTGCAAAAGGTCCCTCGCACCCCAGACCCGGAACAGAGCCCAACCCTGCCTCGGCGGCGCAGTGTGGCGTGGAAAGGAGTGGATCCAAGCAGGCTTCAGGAATGGAATCTCCAGCAGCCGCATGGGTCCCTCCACCACACGTGAAGGGGGTCAGTTAGAGGGTCTCTTTGGAGGGTCGAGAGTGGTGTGGGGTGCCCCCATAATGCAGGCCCCCTCGGGGGGCAGCAGTGGAGGGGAGCAGACTGAGGCTCCCCAAGCAGGCAGGAGGCCGGATCCATTGTTGAAGGTCTCTGCATAAACCCCCTGAGGGAACTGAGCCTGTGAGGTGGCCCTGCCCCCACCTGAGCACCTGAACTTAATTTCACACTGAATAGCAGCCCTGCCCCCTCCCAAAGCCCTGAGGCTGGGAAGCAGCATTTAAATCTCAGACCCCAAGCACTGGCTGGGAGGATCTGGAGGCGAGGTGGGGGTGGAGAGGACACTCAGAAGTCAAGTCACTGGCTGGGAAAATGCCTAGAAAAGGGAAAAAAAATAAGACTATAGAAGGTTACTTTCTTGGTGAACAGGCATTTCCTCCCTTCCTTTCTGATGAGGAAGAACAATGCTTACCATCAGGGAAACACACAGAAGTCAAGGCTTCTGTATCCCAGCCCACTCAATGGGCTCAGGCCATGGAAGAGCTCAAAAAGGATTTTGAAAATCAACTTAGAGAGGTGAAGGAAAAACTGGGAAGAGAAATGAGTGACATGCTAGCAAAGCATGAAAAACAAGTAAACACCCTGCTAAAGGAGACTCAAAAAAATGCTGAAGAAAATAACACCTCAAAAAATAGGCTAACTCAATTGGCAAAAGAGGTTCAAAAACCGAATGAGGAGAAGAATGCTTTCAAAAGCAGAATTAGCCAAATGGAAAAGGAGGTTCAAAAGCTCACTGAAGAAAATAGTTCTTTCAAAATTAGAATGGAACAGATGGAGGCTAATGACTTGATGAGAAACCAAGAAATCACAAAACAAAACCAAAAGAATGAAAAAATGGAAGATAATGTGAAATATCTCATTGGAAAAACAACTGACCTGGAAAATAGATCCAGGAGAGACAATTTAAAAATTATGGGACTACCTGAAATCCATGATCAAAAAAAGAGCCAAGACATCATTCATGAAATTATCAAGGAAAACTGCCTGGAGATTCTAGAACCAGAGGGCAAAATAAGTATTCAAGGAATCCACCGATCTCCTCCTGAAAGAGATCCAAAAAGAGAAACTCCTAGGAACATTGTGGCCAAATTCCAGAATTCCCAGGTCAAGGAGAAAATATTGCAAGCAGCTAGAAAGAAACAATTCAAGTATTGTGGAAATACAATCAGGATAACACAAGATCTAGCAGCTTCTACATTAAGGCACTGAAGGCCATAGATTAGGATATTCCAGAAGTCAAAGGAACTAGGACTAAAATCAAGAATCACCTATCCAGCAAAACTGAGTATAATACTTCAGGGGAAAAATTGGTTTTTCAATGAAATAGAGGACTTTCAAGCATTCTTGATGTAAAGACCAGAGCTGAAAAGAAAATTTGACTTTCAAACACAAGAATGAAGAGAAGCATGAGAAGATGAACAGCAAAGAGAAGTCATAAGGGACTTATAAAAGGTGAACTGTTTACATCCCTACATGGAAAGACAATATTTGTAACTCTTGAAACTCTTCAGTATCTGGGTAGTGGGTGGGATCACACACACACATGCATACGCACACGCACACACACATAGAGACAGAGTGCACAGAGTGAATTGAAGAGGATGGGATCATATCTTAAAAAAATGAAATCAAGCAGTGAGAGAGAAATATATCGGGAGGAGAAAGGGAGAAATAGAATGGGGCAAATTATCTCTCATAAAAGAGGCAAGCAAAAGACTTATTAGTGGAGGGATAAAGAGGGGAGGTGAGAGAAAAACATGAAGTTTACTCTCATCACATTCCACTAAAGAAAGGAATAAAATGCACACTCATTTTGGTATGAAAACCTATCTTACAATACAGGAAAGTGGGGGATAAGGGGCTAAGCAGGGTGGGGGGGATGATGGAAGGGAGGGCATGGGGAGGACAGAGCAATTTGAGGTCAACACTCATGGGGAGGGACAGGATCAAAAGAGAGAACAGAAGTAATGGGGGACAGGATAGGATGGAGGGAAATATAATTAGTTCTTACACAACACTACTATTATGGAAGCCATTTGCAAAACTACACAGATCTGGCCTATATTGAATTGCTTGTCTTCCAAAGGGAAGGGGTGGGGAGGGAGGGAGGAAGAGAAGTTGGAACTCAAAGTTTTAGGAACAACTGTTGAGTACTGTTCTTGCCACTAGGAAATAAGAAATACAGGTAAGGGGTATAGGATGGAGACAAGGGCAGAAAGGGAAGAGAGGGCAGATTGGCAGACAGGGGCAATTAGAACGCTCGGTGTTTTGGGGTGGGGGAGGGGACAAAAAGGGATAAAATTTGGAACCTAAAATTTTGTGAAAAAGAATGTTAAAAGTTAAATAAATAAAGAAAGAAAGAAAAAAAAAGAAAGTCTCTTCCTTGTGTAAGATGAAACCTCATGGAGGAAGTAAGTTATGTATTCTAGTATCTGCTTTTAATATTTAATTCTTCAGTTAAGTTCATTGTAACTCAGCAAGGGGGGGGTTAGAGTCCGAATTAAAGTATATGAATTAAGGAGGATAATTCTGTGGAATGTCAGAATATTGCCTTTGCAAGTCAACAAGAATTGATCAAGCACTTTATTATGTGCCAGGTTCTGTGCTAAATATTGAGGATATAAGAAAGATAAAGGATCTTGTTTTTAAGGAGCTCACTATCTAATTTCCTTTGAGAAATAGGTATATCACTGCTATTAAAATGCATGAAAAATAATCAAAGTGAAAGAGTTTCAGACAGCAGGAAGCAGTCATAATATCAAGGGAAGATAAACAGAACTTCACTTCAAGCAGTGACTTTGTGGCATGCTTATTTACTTAATTTAATACAAACCAATCTGTTAGGGGCTATAGTTCTACTCAAGCCTCCATATTCTGCCTAATATCCTCAATTACTCAGGAAAACAATACAATATGTAAATGAGCACACACTAGATGTGATATAATTACTAGGTCAGTGTGGATATTACTTTGCTGAAGCACTCTTTTAAATGAGTAATTAAAATGTGGAAAATATTTTAAAAATATTTGATAGCTAATACAGAATTATTCTTTCAGAAACAAGAAACCAAGTTCAAATGTTCTAGGCTTTAAAGTGGGAAGAAAATATTAAATTCTGCATCTTCTCAGGTGAAAATCACATTTTGCATTGTACTACTGGGTGTTACAATTACTGTAATTTAGAAAGGTCACTATTATCATATGAGCAAACAATTTTTGCTATTACTGTTTATCTTAATATAGCAACATATGCTGTAGTAGACATACAAAGAAAATAGCCTTATATTAAAATTGTTTACCTGCTGTGTGGAGAAAGAAACTGTTGAAATTATATATAGAGAAGACCTCTCAGGTCACCCAACTCATCCCTATCAGAACAGAGAAAGATTATTTCCTAAAGAAGCATTTCCAGGGCTTCAAAAAATAAACCAACTATTCACACATCAAATTGAGTAAATTGTAGGAGGTAAAAATGAGGTCAGTGACTACCTCAGGGAAGGAAGAAGTATTGCCATCATGGGCCAAGAAAATCATTAAGGTCTTAGAGAAAAGGGATAATATGGAATTATTTTTTTTATCAAACCAAGGCAAAACACCAGATAATAGATCTGCCAGTTGAAGATATTAGGTCAAAGTAAGCCAAAATGGATTTTAATTAATAGTGAAGACTTGGAGATGCACAATAACTAGCAGGATAATGAGGCCTCTCATTTAGGAATCTACAATCCCTGCAAATAGTAAAGGGGATATTATTATTATTTGGCAATGGATACAAAATGTAATAAGAAGTCAGTGAGACATAACCCTCTGATAGTACAACCAGCTTTTAATTTTCTATACAAATGAAAGACTAAAAAATTATAGAAAAATTAAATCTTATTCATTAGTTTTGACTTCCTTGACCTCATATAAAATTCTTTATAAAAAAAGTAAGTAATCGCCTTTGATTGATTTGGGCTTTGCTTTCTGTTTTTTGATATAGGTTCAAGGACAATGGAGGGAAGGTGAAAAAGAAGGAAAGAGGCTAAATAATTCACAAACTAGAACATTATCACCTCAGAAACTGAGAGAATCTCTCCACTCCCCTCTCCTATGCTCCCATACTCTTCCCTGTCCTCCCCTCATCTCCTCTCCTCTCCTTCCCTCTTCTCTCTTTTGTTCCCCTTTCCTCCTCTCTGTTCTCCTCTCTCCCCTTTTCCTCCCCTTCCTTTTTCTCTCTTCTCATCTTTTCCCTCAATGTTGAATAAATAACTGGAAAAATGAAATCAATTTCAGACAATGCATCCACAATGCATCCAGCAGTGATTAGACTGAACCAATAGGAAATAATGCCTCTGACAAAAAGTGAAGAGATGTGCTAAGGATAAATGGTTATGTTACTTGGTGCCAAAGTTAGAAAAATATTAAAATTAATCTAGAGGGACAAAATGTCAAGAACATCAAGGGAATTAATGAAAGTGGGAAGGATAGGGCATTGTAGTATCACATCTGAAACTACACTACAAAAGAATTATCATTAAAACAATTTGCTAAGAAATAGATAGGTTGATCAATGGAATATATTGGGTGCACAGTATCCAGAAGCAAACAAGTACAGTAAGCTGGGGTTTAAAGCCAAATACCCCAGTTTTTATGGCAAGAACTCATGCCTTGATAAAAACTGTTGGGAAAACTGGAAATCAAGTCTGGCAGAAATTAGGTATACACAAACATCTTGCACCATATATGAAGATCAACTCCAAACAAGCACATTGTTTAGACATAAACAGTGACATCATAAAAAAATTAAAAGAGTTTGAAAGAAATTATGTTAGATCCATGAATAAGGAAAGAGTTCATGACCAAACAAATAAAGAAGATCACAGGAGGTAAAATGGATAATTTAGATTACCTTAAATTTAAAAGTTTTGGCACAAGCAAAATCAGTGCAGCCAAAATTTGAAAAGTAGTAGGCAAATGAGAAAAAAATACTTTTGCAGCAGATTATCCAAATTTATGAAAAAAGTCATTTTCCACTTAATAAATGGTGAAGGAATATGAAGAAACAGTTTTCTAAGGAAGAAATCCAACTTTTTAATATTCATGTGAAATGATTCTGAGGTGCCACCTTATACTTACCAGACTGGCCAAGAGGACAAAAAAGGAAAATGATAAATACTATGATAGACAGTGGCAAAACAAGTACATTAATGCCCTATTATGGGCAGCTAGGTTGTGCAGTGTATAGTACACTGGGATTGGAGTCAGAAAGACTCATCTTCCTTGAATTCAAATCAAGCCTCAGACACTTACTGTGATGCTGGGCAAGTCACTCAACCCTGTTTGCCTCAGTTTCTTCACCTGTAAAATGAGTTGGAGAAGGAAATGGCAAACTACTTCAATATCTTTGCCAAGAAAATCCCAAGCAGGGTCAGTAAGAGTTGAACATTGCTGAATAGACTGAACAATAACAACAAGGACTTCCAATATCAAGAGATATACAGAAAAGCAGATTCAGGGAGTAAGATTTATAGTCTACAAAAATGTTGATATAGAAAAGTATCAACCTTCAAGCCTCAAAAGAATGCCATCTAAGGGGAACTTCATGAGAATTCTATGAAGAGAAAAATACTTCCAGTAAGAGGAGTTGTATGCTATCCCTTTCCCACAGTTTTTTTAAAAAAATTTATTTACTTAATATTTCACAATATATGAAAAATTGTTAAACAATAATTTTTTAAACTTTTGAGTTCAAATCTCTCTCTCTGTCTCTCTGTCTCTGCTTCTTTCTCTCCATTTTCCCCTTCCCCTCACTGCTTCATGATGAGGCAAACACTTTGATTTCAATTTCACATATGAGATCATGGAAAACATTTCCATATTAACCATGTTGTAAAAGAAAACACAAAAATAAAATAATAAGAATAAAGTTTTTTTTAAAGAACATTGAAATGCTTAGAATCCAAAGATTCTCTCTCTGGAGGTAGATTTTCATCATGGGTCCTTTGGAATTGTCTTGGATCATCTTGATCAGAGTACCTAAATTTTTCACAGTTGATCTTCTTTACAATATTGATCTTACTGTGTATAATGTTCTGGAGTTGCTCGTATCACTTTTCATGAGTCTCTCTAATAAGTCTTTCCAGTTTTTTCTGAAACCATCCTGCTTGTCATTTCTTATGACCAAGAGTATTCAATCACAGTTGTATAATACAGCTTGTTCAGCAATCCCCCAGGTGATGGGCAGCCCCTCAATTTTCAATTCTTTGCCACACAGGAAGAGCTACTATAAATACTTTTGTACAAAGAGGTCCCTTTTTCTTTGAACTCTTTGGTATAGGCACATAGAAGTTGTGCACACAGTTTTATAACCCTTTGGGCATACTTCAAAATTGTTCTTCAGAACAATTGGCCTAGTTCACCACCCCATAAGCAATGCGTTAGAGTTCCAATTTTTCCATATCCTCTCCTGCACTTGTCATTTTCTTTTTCTGTTATGTTAGCCAATATGATAGGTACAAGGTATCTCAGAGTTATTTTAATTTACATATCTCTAATCAATAGTGATTGAGAGCATTTTTTCATATGATTATTGATAGCTTTGATTTCTTCTTCTGAAAACTGCCTGTTCATAACTTTTGAGCAAAGAATAGATTTTTTTAATAAATATGGCACAAGTCCATATATATTTGAGAAATGATGTTTTTATCAGCAAAACTTGCTGAAAACTTTCCCCCAATTTCCTATTATCCTTTTAATTTTTGTTGCACTAGTCCTGGTTGTGCAAAAGTTTTTAATTTCATGTAATCAAAAGTATCTGTTGCACATTTTCAAATCTTCTCTATCTTTTATTTAGTCATAAACTTTTCAAATACCTACAGATTTGATTCGTATATTTTTCCATGCACAATTAAATTACTTATGGTATCACCCTTTATGTCTAAATTATTTATCCAATTTGACCTTGTCTTGGTATACTGTGTGAGAGTTGATCTTTGCATTTTTTCTGCCAAACTGTTTTCTAGTTTTCCCTCCAATTGTTGTCAAGTGGTGAATTCTTGTCCCCCAAACTTGGATCTTTAAGTTTATTAAACATTAGTTTACTATGGTGATTTATTACTGTACATTGTTAATCTAATCTATTTTCCTGATCCACAACTCTGTTTCTTAGTCAGTACCAGATTGTTTTGATTATTACCACTTCATCATGTAGCTTGAAAACTGGAACTACTACTCTGTCTTACTTCCCTTTTTTTCATTGATTCCTTGATATTCTTGACATTTTGTTCTTCCAGATGAATTTGTTACCATTTCTTCTAGCTTTTAAAATAATTCTTTGATAGTTTGATTGTTATGTCACTGCATGAATAAATTAACAGGAAAATGGTCATTTTTATTTTATTGGCTCAACCTGCTCATAAGCAATAAATAATTTTTCTGTTGTTTAGATTTGTTTTTATTTGTGTACAAAGTGTTTTGCAATTGTATTTATACAATACGTTGGTATGCTATACCAGGTAGATTCTCAAGTATTTTGTATTGTCTGTAGTTATGGAATTTCTTTTTCTGTTTTTTCCTGCTAGGTTTGTTGGTAGTCTATAAAAATGCTGATGATTTATGTGGAATTATTTTATATTTTGCAACTTTACTGAAGTTGTTAATTTTTTCAGCTAGTTTTTTAGTTGATTCTCTGGCACTTTATAAGTATATGTCATATCATCTGCAAAGAGTGATAGTTTTGTTTTCCTTTTGCCTATTTTTATTTCTTAGTTTTTCTTCTCTTATTGCTATAAGTAGCATTTCTAGTACAATATTGAAAAATAGTGGTTATGATAGGGATTTTTGCTTCAACTAGATCTTATTGGAAAGGCTTCATGTTCATCCCCATTTCAGATAATACTTGCTTTTGGTTTTTACCATTTTAAGAAAGGTTTCATTGATTCCTATAATTTTTAGTATTTCTAATAGGAATGTATGTTGTATCTTGTCAAAGGCTTTTTCAGTATCTATTGATATAATCATATGATTCTTGTTGGTTTTATTACTGATAAGATCAATTATGCTGATAGTTTCCCTGATACTGAACCAACACTGCATTATCAGCATAAATCACTCATGGTCATAGTATATTGTCTTTGTGATAAATTCCTGTAATCTTCTTGCTAATATTTTATTGAAAAATTTTGAATTAATTGATATTCATTAAGGAACTTGGCTATCACTTTTCTTTGTTTTTGTTCTCCCTGGTTTGAGGTATCAAAACAACATTTCAGTCATAAAAGAAATTTGATAGGACTTCTTTACCTATTTTTTAAAAAATTTATTTATGTAACTTTTAACAATCATTTTCACAAAATTTTGGGTTCCAAATTTTCTCCCCATTTGTGCCCTCTCCCCCAAAACACTGAGCATTCTAATTGCCCCTATCACCAATCTGCCCTCTCTTCTATCATCTCTCCCTTCCCTTGTCCCCATCTTCTTTTTGTGCCTCTTTTATATGAGATGATTTCCCCCAATTTTTCTTTCCTTCAAACTCCCCTAATAGTGATAAAGTTCTTAGAAGATTTATGGGTATCATTTTCCCATATAGAGAGGAAAACACTTTGTCCTTATTGATTCTGGTATGTTTTCTCTTTCAAGTTTATCTTTTTATGCTTCTCTTGAATCTTGTATTTGAAGGTCAAATTTTCTATTCAGGTCTGGTCTTTTCATCACAAATGCTTGAAAATCTTCTGTTTCATTCAATATATACTTTCCCTTGAAGTATTATATTCAGTTTTGCTTTGCAGGTTATTCTTGGTTGCAATCCCAGTTCTTTTGCCTTCTAGAATATCATATTCCAAGACCTCAACTGCTTTAGTGAGGTAGCTTCCAAATCTTATGTGATCCTGAATATGGTTCCATGGTATTTAAATGATTTCTTTTCTGCTGCTTAATATTAAGCTACAATATTCCTTGTATTTTTCATTTTAGTAAATTTTCAAATGATGATCAGTGGATTCTTTCAATTTTTATCTTACCCTCTGATTTGAGGATATCAGGGCCATTTTCCTTTGATAATTTCTTGAAATATGATATCTATGCTCTTTCTTTAATCATGTCTTCCAGGCAATCCAATAATTCTTAAATAATCTCTCCTTGATTTACTTTCTAGGGCAATTGTTTTTCCAAAGAGATATTTCACATTTTCTTCTATGTTTCATTCTTCTTATCTATTTTTGTTTCTTCATGTCTCACAGATTTGTTAGTTTTTACTTCCTTGGTTCTTAGTCTTAAGGAATTATTTTCTTCAGTGAGCTTTTGTACCTCTTTTAAATTTATCCAGTTCTATTTTTTCAAGAGTTATTTTCTTTTTTTTCCTTTTAGATTCAAACACCAGAACTCAGATACAGAATAGAGAAAAAAACATATAAACTTAAATACAAAATTAGAAAAGAAAAAAAAAACATCATGTGCATAGCAGGATGTAAGAAAGGATTCAAAATACATAGCAATAAATTTTCATTTCAAGAAAGTCTGTTTGATAAATACTACACTTTGTGTTGAGAACTGTCCATCTTGGCTTCCTTATAAGTTTTCTTTTGTTCTCTGCTGTATACTTTTTACTTTGTGCTTTCTCACCTTTCTTTCTCCCAAAAAGCTCCAATTAAGTGCAGATGTATTTATATTTATGTATATTCATACACATATACACATACATACCTACATATGCATACACACACACATGTACTTTCCCCAACAAATTTTACACTTGATTTTTGCTTTTATGCTTGTGTGCATCTATTTTCTGTCCCTCCTGACTCTTCTACTTTACTTCTATTCATTACCTTGCCCTCCTATTACTTAGCCTACCTCTCCTCCAAGGATGCCTCCCCTATTTCCCATTCTCAAAAACCTAGTACACTTTTATACCCCTTTTTAACTTATTCTCTCACCCTCCGCTGTAAAGAGCCCTCCCTTATCCTCTCCCTCTGTCCTTACCATTTTATTTGTTCTGAATTTAGAAGACTTTTATGCTCTTTGAGATATACATATGTGTTCTTCAACTTATTACCAAAGTGGGTTACCACAACTACCAACCCTCCTCCTCTATCCAATTCCCCAGTATCAGTTCTTGCACTTCATTTTTATAATTACTCTTTTTAACTGTTCCTAGATGATTTTACTTTTTAAAGTGATGTAATATTCAGATCTAACTGAATCTTTCTTACAAATTATCCAATTGCTATTGACAATTTTAGAGATATATTTTACGTTTTGTGTACATAAAATATAAATGGTCTCTCCTTATGAAAACAGTCTTTGGTATGTACCTTATGTTTCTCTCGGCTCGTGTATGTCATACCATCTATTAAATTCAGTTCATTTTTTTTAAACAAAGTCCTGAAAGTCTGACAGCTGATCAAATATCCTTTTGTTTTTCCATTCAGGTATATGCTTAACTTTAATGGGTATGATATCTTCCACCAGAACCCCAGTTCTTTTACTCTTCCACATATAGTGTTCCATGACCTGTTGTTCTGTAGTATCTCAGCTGCTAGTTGTTGTGTGATCCTAATTGTGGCATTGTCATATTTAAAGAAGTTTTTCTTGTTGCTCTTAATATTTTATACTTGAGGTGAGAGTTTCAGAATTTAACTATGGTATTGCTATGAGTTTTCCTCATAAGATCTCTTTCAAATGGTGATCAATGAATTTTTTCTATTTCTACTTTCTCCCCTTGTTCTAGTGCTTCATGACAATTTTCTTTAAATAATTCTTGTATTATTGTATCAAAATTCTTTTTCTTGATCACAGCTTTCAGGTTACTTGATTATTTTTATGTTTTCTTTTCTTGATCTGTTCTTCAAATCAGTTGTTTTTCTCACAAGATGTTTCACTTTCTCCTCAATTTTTTCAATCTTTATGTTTTGTTTTATTTCATGGTCTCTTATAACATTGCTGGCTTTGCCTTGCCCAACTCTAATTTTCATTTCCCTCAACTTTATTAATTTATTTGTTTTCAGTTTTCAACAATCATTTCCATAATTTCCAAATTTTCTCCCCTCCACACCCTCCCTACTCAAAACAGCATGCAATCTTATATGAGTTCTACACATGCATTCATATTAAACACATTTTCACATTAGTCATGTTGCATAGAAGAATGAAAATGAATGGGAGAAACTATGAGAAAAACAAAACACAACAAAGGAGAAAATAGTCTACTTCATACTGTGTTCTGACTCCATAGTTCTTTGGAAATATTTTATGTCCTTTCATTGCTGTGAATGGCTAAGTCTATCAAAAACACTCCTAGCACACTGTGAATGTTACTGTGTATAATGTTCTCCTGGTTCTGTTCATTTCATTCAGCATCAGTTCATATAGGCCTTTTCAGGTTTTTCTGAAGTCTGCCTGTTCATCATTTCTTACAGCACGGTAATATTCCATTACGTTCGTATACCACAACTTGTTCAACCATTCCTCAATTGATAGGCATCCTCTTGATTTCCAGTTCTTGACCACCACAAAAAGAGATGCTATAAATGTTTTTGTACATGTGATTCCTTTTCCCATTTTTATGATCTCTTTGGAATACAACTCTAGAAATGGTATTGTTGGGTCAAAGGGCATGCACATTTTTGTAACACTTTGGGCATAGTTCCAAATTGCTCTCCAGAATGGTTGGAACAGTTCACAGCTCCACCAACAATGAATTAGTTTTCCAGCTCTCCCACATCTCCAACATTTATCATCTTTCTGTTTTGTCATATTAGCCAATGTGATAGGTGTGATGTGGTACCTCAGGGTTGTTTTGATTTACATCTCTCTAATCAATAGTGATTTAGTGCATTTTTTCATTTGACTGTAGATAACTTTAATTTCTTCCTCTGAAAACTGCCTGTTCATATCCTTTGACCATTTGTCAGTTGAGGGATGGCTTGTGTTCGTGTGAATTTGACTTGGTTCTCTATGTATTTTAGAAATGAGGCCCTTTTCACAGACACTAGTTGTAAAAATTCTTTCCCAGTTTTCTGCTTTTCTCAGAATCCTGATTTCATTGGCTTTGTTTGTGCAAAACCTTTTAAATTTGATGTAATCAAAGGTATCCATTTTGCATTTCATAATGTTTTCTAACTCTTGTTTGGTTATAAATTCCCCCATTCTCCATAAATATGACAAATGAACTATTCCTTGCTCATCTAGTTCGTTTATAGTATCAGCCTTTTTGGATCATGTACCCATTTTGACCATATCTTGGTATGTGATTTAAGTTGTTGCTCTATGCTTAACTTCTGCCATACTCTTTTCCAGTTTTCCCAGATGTTTTGTTAAATTGAGTTCTCATTCCAGAAGCTGGGGTCCTTGAGTTTATCAAACAGTAGACTGCTATTGTCATTGATGGTTTTTTCATAATTTTCTTCCTTTATTTTCATTTTTTAATCTAATTTTCCTGTATTACTCTTATTTGATTTTGGAAATAATTTTTTTTAACTCTTCTAGGATTTTTTTCTTTAACGCTTTGCATGTAGCTGTTTTGATTTCATTGTCTTCTTCTGAGTTTGTGTCTTGGTCTTTTTGTCATCATAGTGGATTTTTATGGTCAAGTTTTTTCCCTTGTTTTGCTCATTTTCCCACCATAATTTCTTGTTTTGGATTTTTTTTATTAGTGTTGGACTCTTTTTGTTGTTTTGTTATTAGTGTTGCACTCTTTTTTCCACCATGATGGGTGTAGGGGCTTTCTCATGATTCTCTTTCTACCTATCTCACCACTCCTTAATGTAATGGCAAACAAAGTAAGATCTTTTGCTGTTTTTGTTTCAGCATAATCAAAAGCCTCTGACTGAATAATGTGATTAGAGGTCTTCCCCACCTATTAATACACCTGAGAAGATTTGTAGGAAGGCCCACACCTTTTGTTAATGAGGCACTAGCTCTCAAGGGTTGTGATATTCTCTGACTCTAAAAAGTGTATAAGGTCTCTGAGGTGTGGTTTTACTTTGAGGGCTTAGTTTTTGGAAGAAACTTTGTGTGCCAGATGAGACTCTGACAAGGTGCTAAGCAGCCCCCAGCTTTGAAAATCCAGATCCTGGTGTTTCCTCCTCTGTATGTATGCAATGGTCAGACAGTTGGATCTCTCTGTTGATCTATGATGTATGTATTGTTTATGTCAAACAGTTGGAAGCATGTGTATTGATTTTTATTTCTCTGTATTTTCTCTGAGGTTCAGGGTGCTGATATTCACTCCTGAAGGGAGTGAATGATACATGTGCTAGATTAAAGTGATTGTTGATCCCTCAAAAGTTGCCTTTCCTTTTAGAAAAGCAGATCTAAGAACCTGTGATAGCAGGCCCTCCTGTGTATGTCAGGGTGCTTACTTTTACACTCAGTCTCCTTTGATGAATTCTTGTCCAGATTAGAGCTTCTAATTCTAGATGTTTCACAGGGGTCTCTCCTGGGGTCTCTACTCTTCTCTCTCTATATTGCTTCACTTGGTAATCTCCACAATCAACCAGTCTCCCTTAAAATTATTCAACAAACAAGTACAGTGGCATCTCATATTTTCTACCTCTCTCAGTCAATTGTAAGACAGAAAAGCTGTAGTCATTATTGAATTGAATTGCTGATTATTGAATACTGTTTGTAAAAGACTTTTTGATTTAAGGATGCCTGCAGTTCATATATTTAATTCATAAAAAAATTTGCTTAGATGGGAAAGTAGGCATATAAGCCCCAAAATATTTTTCAACATTTTTCAGTTCTCATATTTTTAAAATGAATCTTAATTTTTATTAGTTGTTAGTATTATAATTTCTAAGCTATTGTAGTAACTCAGCAAGTTACCAACGCCAAAGTTTTCCTTCTACTATGAGTCCCTTCCCTCTGAGATTATCTTCAATTTACCTTTTAGACATTTCTTATACATACACACAGACATACACACAGACACACACAGACATACATACATATTTTAGTTGTCAACATACAGTTCCATAAGATTTTGCATTCCAATTTTCTCCCCATCACTACCCTCCTCCACCCCAAGATGGCATCCATTGTAATTACTCCCTCTCCTGATCTTCCCTCTCTTCTATCAGATCACCTTTCTCTTACCCCTTCCCCTTCTGTTATCTTGTAGGGCAAGATAGATTTCTATACCCCATTGCTTGTATGTTTTATTTCCTAGTTGCATGTAAAAACAATTTTTAACATTCCCTTTTAAAACTTTGAGTTCCATATTCTTTCTCTTCCTTCCTCCCCACCCACTCCCATCAAGAAGACAAGCAATTCAATGTAGGTTATACATGAGTAGTCATGCAAAGCACTTAAATAAATTCCTTTCATGTTGTGAAAGTCTAACTATATTATCCTCCATTCTATCCTGCCCCCATTTATTCTATTCTCTCCTCTGGCCCCGTGACTCCTCAAAAGCATTTGACCTCCCTTATATCATCTCCCCTCTTATCCCCTTTCCCTCTACTTTCTTGTGGGGTAAGATAGATTGTCATACCCAACTGAGTGTTCATGTTTGTTCCTTTCTTAAGCCAAATCTGATGTGGGTAAGGTTTACTCATTTCCTCTTACCTACCCCGTTTTTCCCTCCATTGTGAAAGCTTTCTCTTGCTTCTCTTATGTGAGATAATTTACCCCATTCTCTCCCTTTCTCCTTTTTCCAATGCATTCCTTTCTCACCGCTTACTTTTACTTTTTTAGATATCATCCCTTCCTATTCAACTCACCCTGTGCTCTCTGTTTATATGTATATAATTCCTTCAACTGCCCAGCTACTGAGAAAGGTCTCATGAGTTAGAAATATTGTTTCCATGTAGGAATGTAAACCATTCAACTTTAGTAAGTCTCTTCATGCCTTTTCATGCTTCTTTTGATTCTTGTGCCTGAAAGTCAAAGTTTCTATTCACCTTTGGTCTTTTCATCAAGAATGCTTGAAAGTCTTTTATTTCATTGAATGTCAATTTTCTCCTGTAAATGATTATACTCAATTGTGTTGGGTAAGTAATACTTTTAATCCTAGTTCCTTTGACCTCCAGAATATCATATTTAAAGCCCTCTGATCTCTTAATGTAGAAGCTGCTAGATCTTGTGTTATCCTGATTGTGTTTTCACAATACTTGAATTGTTTCTTTTGTTTCAGAGGATGGTCGATGGATTCTTTCCATTTCTGTTTTACTCTCTGATTCTAAAATATCACAGCAGTTTTCCTTAGCAATTTTTGAAAGATGATATCTAGGCTCTTTTTTTTATCATGGCATTCAAGTAGTCCAATAATTTTAAAATTCTCTCTCCTGGACCTATTTTGCAAGTTAGTTGTTTTCCCAAGGATATATTTCACATTGTCTTCCATTTTTATTATTCTTTTCATTTTGTTTTATAATTTCTTGATTTCTCATAAAATCATTAGCTTCCATTTGTTCCATTCTAATTTTTAAGGTATTATATTCTTCAGTGAATTTTGGATCTCCTTTTCCATTTGGTCAATTCTGCTTTTTAAGGCATTCTTCTCATTGGTTTGTGGACCTCCTGTGCCATTTTTCTTTAGCATTTTTTTGACTTTCCTTTAGCAAGCTCTTGACTCATTTCTAATGATTTTCTTGTATCCTTCTCCTTTTTCTTCTCAATTTTCCTCCTAATTCTCTTAGTTGGTTTTCAAAATTCTTTTTGAGCTCTTACATGGTCTGCAACCAGCTCATATTTTTCTTGGTTGTGGAACCAAGAAACTTGGATGTAGGAGCTTCGACTTTTTTGTCTTCTTCTGGTTTTATGTTTTGATTTTCCTTGTCACCAAAGTAAGATTATATGGTTTTTTTCTCACCATTTGCCCATTTTCCTAGTCAATTACTTAGCTTTTTATCTTTTTGGCAAGGAAGGACACTGATTCCAGAAGGGAGATGGGCAGAAATATCGCATTCCAAATTTCATGGGTTTTGTGCAGTTGTTTTCAGATATACTTCTAGGGGCCTGTAAATTTTCAGCTCTTCCAAGTTGGTATGATGTAAGGAGAGGTGTTTATCCCTCTCCTGGACTGTATTCTTGTCTGTGAGTGACCTCAAGCACTCTTTTCTGCCTTGGAACTGTGAGGAGGAATCCCTCTCCACCACTGCCACAAGCTCTACCATGCTGGCACTCTTCCTTGCCCTAGTACCACAACCTAGATCAAAGTATAGTCAAAGCAAGAGGATTCTACCTCAGTGCCAGCAAAGAGATCCTGGAAATCCCACTCTGAGAAGATGCTCCACCCCCCAGCCATCTTTCCAGTTGTCATATTTTGGCACTTAATAGGTTCAAGTCTTTTAAAATGTGTTTGATATCTTCTCTTTTGTGATAAGACAAATATTGGAGTAGGACTGGCCCCATCCACAATATCCTAGTCAAGAGGTTATCTTGTCTCTCTTTAAAGACTTCAATAACAGAGAATTTCCTAATTTTCAAGATAGTTCATTCTATTTTTGGCATATTACAATTATTAGGCAATTTCCCCTTGTATTAAGATGAAATCTACTATAATGTTCATCCTTTTTTGAAAAAAAAACATATGCCCTCTGCTTTTTGGCAAAACAATCTTTGATTTCTAACGAAACTGTTAATATGTGGATTCGATACATTAGATTTGACAATTACCAGGTTATTGTGTGGAATAGTTAAAAGAGTGTCAATCAATATAAATCTCTGACTATTACTGCACAAACAACTCAAGAAGTTACTTATTGTAGTTTGCCTCTTTGATAGTATGACAATAGTGTGATCTTTATATCTAAAGTACAAATCACTTATTTAAATTCTAATACAATGTTATTCTAATATAATAACATTTTTTTCTAATTTAAATTGTAAAATTGCAAAATAGGGTCTCAAGAAGTCAGATGCCTTCTCCTTTCTTGAGTCTGACATGGGTGCCATAAAGAACTATCTCTCCTGTCATTTGGTTCTGGATAAAAACTTGACTAATACTTTATGAATATCTTTATTAAGGGAACAGAAAGACAAATACAGAAAAAAATAGGTCCCTAAAAGCAGAGGCTTAATTAATTTGATAATGACTAAAGTTACCCTATCATTTATTAATGTAAGCTATTCAGTGCTCTCTTTAGAAGTTAATCTGCATGTACTTTGGTCATCTTTTCAGAAATTCAGATGAAAATTTCCTCTGAGTCTAATCCTCTTTATCTCACAGAGTGGTCAGAAGAAGCAATACAAGGACACTCTCAAGGTCTCACTGAAGAACTTTGGAACTGATTGTGTAACATGGGAGACACTAGCACAGAACTGCTCAGCAAGGCATGCCCACATCAGAGAAGGTGCTGTGCTCTATGAGCAAAGCAGAAATGAAGCGGCTCAAAAGAAATGCTAGATACACATATTTAGAGAATTCTCCCCAAATATTTAAATGGCCTATTTGTGTCCAACCTGTGGTAGAATATTCAAGCTCACATTGGTTTGATACAGCCACAATCAGACACACTGTATCTTGACTCTAACATAGTGATGTCATTTTGGTCCTCTTCAAGAACAAAGTAAAACAACCAAATTTTAAATTTTGGACTTGCTTCTAACAAGAGGCAATTTATATGTTTTTGTATTTGAAATAAAAACAGTATTTCTTATGGTAGTTAGTTTAATGATTATGTTAATGTTTTTAAACGAAAATTTGAAGAATGTGTTTCTTTAAATTATCTTACTGACTTTATAGCTGTTTAGAACTTTAAAAAGTCCTTAGAATAGCAGGATTTCCAATGCTTATTGTCAAAATTTCAATAGGTTTTTCATTTACTAATTCCGAATGGCAATCATACCTGTGTATCACAAGCTCTAGGAATCATTTTCTCTAACTTTATCATAGGTAGGTTAGGTCCTCATAGGGTAACTATGATTTCTTCCCTTAGGACTCTTTCCCTCCCCTTCAGCCTTTTCTCCGTCTTTGTTTTCTTTTCTTTTTCAAAATTCTGAACTGAAGAAATAAAACAAGCATTTTCACAACATAGTAATGGTGTGACCTTGGACAAGGCACTTAACCCTGTTTACTTCAGTTTCCCAATCTGTAAAATGAACTGGCAGCCCACTCTGGAAGCTTTGCCAAGAAAACCCCAAATGGGGGCACAAAGAGTTGGAAACAGCTGAACAACCTTTTTAAAAAACTAACAAGGTGTGGGGATACAAATTTATTACTGTGCACAAATGAAAGTAGAGTGAGTCACATCTGAGATATAAGGGAAATAGAAGTGATTGAGAGAGGAGGCCCTGGAGAGAGTGTATCCCATATTCTGCTCCACTTGCCCTTAATTCCTCCCTCCCACTCCCCAGCTTAGAAATCAAGGTCTAAAGCCTAAAGCAGGAAAATACTGATGTAAGTCCTGTGGTAGTAGGAATGTCTAGAAGATTTTGGTTCTGAATGTTTTCCTGTCCCAACCCAGATGCTCATAGTGCCTGCAAGAGGGATGGAGACTGAAGGATAGACACAAAGGAAGCAGCACAGGCTCTGATTACAAAAATGAGTTACTTTGGTATAATGTAGCAAGGATACGTAACCAGGCACAATGGCATTTAACTTCTCTAGAAGTCTCCCTCCTTCACTTCCATTTCCATTTGGAAATGTGTCTGATTATCCAAGTAAAATATGCTGTAATTCACATGATCTTTAGAAATCTATCAAGTTAAAGAGGTCTTATCTGTATCTGGGTTAGACTTTTTTATGTCCTTAGATGATTAGAAATCTAGGCAGAGAAACAGAGGTCAATTAAGTCTTAGGATTTCTTTGTCTTCTTTTAGGGAAAAGGAATTCCTTTTGAAGAAAGTAAGGAAGAGAAGTGGGCTTAATCCATTTTGTGGGGAAATGTTGCTAGATGTTAGTCCTTTTACATTCGCAGATAGAAAATTGTTCATATGAAAATTATCTGGGTGTTTTCTAGATTCATTTACCTCATCTTGTCCTTTTGAAGGTAATATATTTAACTTGTTTGTTAACTATTTTAATTCATTTGTTTAACTCAGTATCCCTGTTAGGTGTCATTAGATTAGTCTTAGCCTATTATTTTATTTTCAGATTTTGACTTTGTCATTCAACATATTTACTATTCCTTCCAACTTCATGTAATTTGAAAATCTAATAAGCATACGCCTAAAATTTAAATAACTCCAGGTCATTTCCCTGGCTTGTTATCCTAAAGCAATGATCTGCTAAGTGAGAGGTAAGGATTATTTGGTTGTCATAGAATGGCCCCATGGGAATTATGGTGGAGAATGAAAAGATGGGTCTCTTTCCCTCTTTCCCTTTCCATATGATTGATCAAGAACTTAGCTTAAAAAAAACTACGCTTCCCCCTTTAACACTTCCACTAGCCTCCAGTGTGACTGTCCTAGGCAGGAGTCTTTCAGAAACGTTATTACCAAACACAGGTCAAGCACCTGCAGTACCTGAGCAGGCAAAATACTTAGCCCAGCCTTCTACCTCCACACCATAACTCCCAATGCCCAGTGCTGCAGTCTCTTCCATCCAGAGCAGTGGTGGCAAATAAATCTTTCCTGACCTTCCCACCCCATCTCACCCTAATATACTTTCATTTTCCAATGGGAAAATTAATGCCACAGAATGAGTGGGCATATATGTAGGCATGTATTCCATCTTTCCCCCTAAACCGATTCTTATTCCAAAATTTTCTATTTCATTCAAAGGCCTTATCATTCTTCCAAACACAATCAAGATCTGTTACTGTTCAGTTATTTCAGTTGTGTCCAACTCTTTGTGATCCTATGTGTGGTTTTCATTGTAAAGATAATAGAGTTGTTTGCCATTTCCTTCTTTAGCTCATCTTACAGATGAACTGTGGCAACCAGGGTTGTGATTTGCTCAGGGTCACACAACTGATAAGTATCTGAGACCACATTTGAATTCGTAAATATGAGTTCTGATTCCAAGCCCATTCACTGTTCTACCTCACTACCCCACCTAGGTTCTCAATCTGTTTTTGACTCCTCAATCAACAAAAACTGCATTCTTCTAAATTACCAATGATCTCTTACTTACTAAGTCTGATGCTTTTTTTCTCAATGCTGATTCTCCTTTTTTTGCCATCTCTTCAGCATTTATCACTGTTAACCTCTCTCCCTTCCTAGATCCTTATTCTCCTTTCTGAATTTTCAGTTTGACTGAATTTTCTTTGCTGATTCTTTATCAATGGATTCATCCAAAGATTCTGTCCTAGGCCTTATCTTTTTGCTCTGTACTAACTCACTTGGTAATCTCATCAACTCCTATGGGCTTAAATATCATCTGTATGCAGATGACTCACAGATCTATATATCGAGTCCTAATTGTTCTTCTGAACATCAGGTGTACATCATCTATTGGACATTTCAAACTTTATGCCTGTAGACATCTCAAACCCCATGTGTCCAAAATATCCACTTCTTCATTACTTTTCCCCTCTATCCCATTCCTCTTTTAGACTTCCCTGTTTCTGATAAGGCTGTGACCGTTCTTCTCCAACCCAGGTTTGTAATCTAGGTGTTACACTGAGTCTTCCCATATATCCAATCAGTTGCCAATTAAAAAAATATGAATTCATTAATTTACTTTTAGTTTTCACTTCCACAGGATTTTAAGGTCCAAATATTCTCCCCATCTCTTCCCTCTGCTTACTCCAAGATATCTTGCATTCTGATTTCCCATTTACCCAATCTATCCTTCCTTCTATCACATCTTTACTTTCTCTCATCTTCTTTCCCTCTATTTTCTTGTAGAGCAAGATAGATTTCTATACCCCATTGCCTGTATGTCTTATTTCCCAGTTGCATGTAAAAACAATTTTTTACACTCATTTTTAAAATTTTGAGTTCCAACTTCTCTCCCTTCCTCCCTCCCCACTCATCCCCCCTGAGAAGGCAAGCATTCAACATAGGCTATGCATGTGTAGTCATACAAAACATTTCCATAACAGTCAAGAAGTGAAAGACTAACTATATTTCCTTCCATCCTATCCTGTCCCACATTTATTCTATTCTCTCTTTTGACCCTGACCCTCCTCAAAAGTGTTTACTTCTAAATTACCCTCTCTTCCCATTTGCCCTCCTTTCTATCATCTTCCCCACCTCTCACTTGTCCCCTTCCCTCCTACTTTTCTGTAGTGTAAGAGAGATTTTCATACCCAATTGAGTGCACATGCTATTCCCTCCTTAAGCAAAATCCAATAAGAGTAAGGTTCACTCTTTCCCTCTCCCCTCTTCCCTCTTACCCTCTTGTCTCTTTTATGTGAGAGATAATTTACCCCATTCTATTTCTTCCTTTCTCCTTCTCCCAATATATTCATCTCTCACAACTTAATTTTATTTTTTTAGATATCATCACTTCATATTAAACTTGCCCTGTGCTCTCTGTCTATATGTATATAATCCCTCCAACTACCCTAATACTAATAAAAATTTCGAGAATTACAAATATTATCTTTCCATGTAGGAGTGTAAACAGTTCAAATTTAATGAGTCCCTTATGATTTTTCTTTCCTGTTTATCTTTTTATGCTTCTCTTGATTCTTGTGTTTGAAAGTCATTTTTCTATTCAGTTCTGGTCTTTTCATCAAGAATGCTCAAAAGTCCTCTATTTCATTGAATGACCATATTTTAGCCTGAAGTATTATATTCAGTTTTGCTGGGTAGGTGATTCTCGGTTTTAATACTAGCTCCTTTGACCTCTGGAATACCGTATTCCAAGTACTCCAATCCCTTAATGCAGAAGCTGCTATACCTTGTGTTATCCTGATTGTGTTTCCACAGTACTAAAATTGTTTCTTTCTGGCTGCTTGCAATATTTTCTCCTTGACCTGGGAGCTTTGGAATTTGGTTACAATATTCCTAAGAGCTTTCCTTTTGGGATCTCTTTCAGGAGGTGATCAGTGGATTGTTTCACTTTCTATTTTACTCTCTGGTTCTAGAATATCAGGGCAGTTTTCCTTGATAATTTTTTGAAAAATGATGTATAGGCTCTTGTATTGATCATGGCTTGCAGTTATTCTGATAATTTTAAATTTCTCTCTCCTTGATCTATTTTTCAGGTGAGTGGTTTTTCCAGTGAGATATTTCACTTTGTCTGCTATTTTTTCATTTCTTTGGATTTGTTTTATAATTTCTTGATTTATCATACAGTCATTAGCTTCCATGTGCCCCATTCTAATCTTTAAGGAATTATTTTCTTAAGTGAGCTTTTGAACCTCCTTTTCCATTTGGTCAATTCTGCTTTTAAGACATTCTTCTCCTCATTGTCTTTTTGAACTTCTTTTGCTGTTTGGGGTAGTCTATTTTTAAGGGGTAGTCTATTTTTAAGGTGTTATTTTCTTCAGCATTTTTGAGTTCCCTTTAGCAAACAGTTGACTTATTTTTCATGATTTTCTTGCACCACTCTCATTTCTCTTCCCAATTTTTCCTCTACTTCTCTTACTTGGTTTTTAAAAACCTTTTGAGCTCTTCCATGACCTGTGACAAATTCATATTTTTCTTGGAGGCTTTGGATATAGGACCTTTGACTTTGTTGTTTTCTTCTGTTTGTATATTTTGGTCTTCCTTGTCACCAAAATAAGATTTTTCTATTCTGATTCATTTTCTGTTTTTTTTTTTTTTCTAATTTCCCCAGTCATTTACTTGATTTTTGAGCTCTTTGTCAAGGTAGTTCTCTACTTCCAGTTGGGGCATGGTGGTGTACTGATTTATCCCCCCACAATCCATGGGCCTAGAGCTCCAGAAACAGCAGCTACCATTGCCCCTGTCGTTGTTGTGGCTTCTGCAGTCTCCTCTGCCAACTTTGTCACCCTGGGGCACCCTGATTGGCCTCTCTACTTTCTCATACAGATCTGGCAGGTTTCTTCCACTGACCTTCAAATTTGTCCTCAGAGTTTTGGGGTTGTAAAGTCTGGAAACTCCCACAGATGTTAGTGATTCAGTCCCCTCTAGGCCTGCTCAGGTTCCATCTGTGTTGGGGCGGCCCGTTCTGTATTGTGCTCTGCTCCCAGCATGGCATAATAGACACTTCCCATCAAACTTCCATGTTGTTTTAGGCTGGAGATTTGCTTCACTCCATCATTCTGTTGGTTTGGCAGTTCCAGAATTTGTTTAGAGTCACTTATTATAGATATTTGGCTGGGTTTGGGTGGAGAGCTCTAGCAAGTCTCTGCTTCTACTCTTCCATCTTGGTTTGGCCCCCAATCAGTTGCCAATTCTTGTATCACTATAACATTCCATATTTACTCCATTTTGTCAACTTACAAAGCAATCACCTTAGTTCAGTCTCTTCACCTTTTACCTAGATTATTGCAAAAGCCTCCTGCTTTGTCCTCCTTCTTTCTAATTTGTCCTCTCCATAGATCTGACCAAGTTATTTCCCTTGGTTACTAAATTTTAATGCCTTCCTGTTGACTAGGATAATTATTTCATCTTAAAATTTTTTTTATAATGTGCATAATTACTAGTAAAATATTTACATGTACATGATTTATAAATAACTTTATATTATATTTATAACAAATAAGTTTATATTAGATTTATTAAAAAAGTACATATTTATGTGTGGGTTTACTTTTTTTTTTTTTTTACTGATAAGTGTGCAAGACCAAAAAAGTTTGGAGACCACTCTCCTACAGACCTCACCAATGGTTGATATTCTTTGACAAGTCAATAGATCTCTGATCTTATTAAGGTGAGCACTCCTTGTTATACAACCTGTCTGTTCCTTCTGAAAGGTGATGTCTACACTCTTTTTTGAGTATGTCTTTCAGGTTGTCTAATAATTTTAAAATTTATCTCCCTTGGATCTATTTTCCAGGTTAGGTGTTTTTCAGTGAAATATTTCACATTGTCTTCTATTTTTTTCATTCTTATAGCTTTATTTTATTATTTCTTGATTTCTCATAAAGCCATTAGCTTCCATTCACTCTGTTCTAATTTTTAGGAAATTATTCAGTGAGCTTTTGAGCCTCCTTTTCCATTTGACCTAGTCTGTTTTTTAAGGTGTTATTTTCTTCAGTGTTGTGTGTGTATGTGTGTATGTATCTCCTTTACCAAGCTCTTGACTTGTTTCCAGGATTTTCTTGTGTCACTCTCATTTTTCTTTCCAATTTTCCTCTGTCTCTCTTACTTGATTTTCAAAATCTTTTTTGAACTTTTCCATGACCTGAGATAAATTCCCATTTTTTCTTGGAGGGTTGGATTTTGGAGCTTTGACTTTGTTGTCTTCTGGTTGTATGTTTTGATTTTCCTTGTCACCATAAAACTTTTAGTAGTCTGAGTTTTTTTTCTGTTGTTTGCTCATTTCCCCAGCCTATTAGTTTGACTTTTAGCTCTTTGTGAAAATAGGGCTCTGCTTTAAGGATAGAGAGTAAATTTTCCCAAGTTCTGGTGTTCTTTTGCAGCTTTTTTCAGAGATACTTCTAGGGACCTATAAGCTTTCAGTTCTTTAAACATGATATGATATAAGGAGAGGTGTTTACTCTTCTCATGGCCTGTGCTCTGGTCTGTGAGTCATCATAAGCACTCTTTTCTGTTCTGGAACTGTGAGGAGGGTCTGTTTTCCATTGTGGTCACAAACTTTGCTATGCTAGTGTTCCTCCTCACCCTGGGACTGCCACCTAGGACTGGAAATTGGATCTGGGTATGGACAAGACAATGGAGTCCTGCCTCAGTGCCAGCAATAAGATCCCTGTAATCTTTTGATCAGTTGTTTTACTCCCTTATCAGGTGTGGGTTGAGAACTCATGAAGTAGCCACCGCCACTGCAGATTCAATCACTCCCAAGTCCTGCTCTTGATTTCTCTGGGGCCAGTTTTAAGCTGGTGTGCCCTGCGCTAGATTATACTCCACTATCACCCAAGTGGGAAGGATCTTTCCTGTTGACCTTGGAAGCTGTCTTTGGCATCTATGAGCTGAGAGATCTAGAAATCTCTACTGCTGTCAGTGATTCAGTCACTCTAAGGCCTGCTCTGGGTTTGCTGGGGCCTTATCTGCACCTGTGTAGGACTGTGGTGGACTGTGATTCTCTCTCATCCTACTGCAACAGACCTATCCTGCCAACTTTCCAGGTTGCCTTGGGGTGAAAATTTGTTTTGCTCCATTTTTTTTTCTTGGTTCTGCTGGTCTGGAATTTGTTTAGAGTCATTTTTAAAGGTATTTTGGGGAAAGCTCAGGTGAGTCTTTGCCTTTAGTCCACCACCTTCTAGTGTTCCAATTTCCCCCCAAATTATCTCTTACATTTATCATTTTCCTTTTCTGTCATATTAGCTAACTGATAGATGTGAGTTGGTATTTCAGAGTTGTTTTATTTTGTATTTCTCCAATCAATAGTGTTTTAGAGTACTTTTTTCATATGACTATAGATAGCTTTAATTTCTTCTTCTGAAAACTCCGCGTTCATATCCTTTGAGCATTTAGCAATTGGGGAATGACTTCTATTCTTATAAGTTTGACTTCATTTTCTATATATTTCTATATATTTGATAAATGAGACTGTTTGTCAGAAAGACTGGCAGTAAAAATTATTTGCCAGCTTTCTGCTTTCATTCGATTCTTGATTACATTGGGCTTCTTTGCACAATGTCTTTTTAATTATATGTAATGAAAATTATCCTTTTTGCATTTCATAATGTTCTCTATCTAGTTTGGTCATAAATTTTTCCTTTCTCCATAGATCTGAGAGGGAAACCATCCCTTGTTTTGCTAATTTGCTTAAGGTATTACTCTCTATGTCTAAATCATGTACCGATTATGGTATATTGGTATACCAAATAACTTTGGTATTTTTCTTGGCATATAGTGTGTGGTCTTTGCCTAGTTCTGTTCTACTATTTTCAGGTTTTTCCAGCATTTTTAGTTTGAGTCTTTGGGTTTATAAACAGTAGATTACTATAGTCATTGACTATTGTGTCTTGTGTACGTAACTATTCCACTGATCCACTACTCTGTTTCATAGCCACTACCAAATGGTTATGAAGACTGATTTTTGTAATATAATATTTTTATAATACAGTTTTAAGTCTGGTACAACTAGGCCACTTTCCTTTTCATTTATTTATTTATTTTAAGCTTTATTTCCACAAAATGTTGAGTTCCAAATTTTCTCTCTATCTCTCCCCTTCCCCTCCGCAAATGCCATGCATTTTGATTGCCACTTCCACCAATGAGACCTCCCTTCTAACATCCTTCCATTCCCTTATCCCCATCTTCTCTCTTGTCCTGTAAGGCAAGATAAATTTCTATACTCTGTGACCTGTATTTCTTATTTCCCAGTTGTATGCAAAAACAATTCTCAACATTCCTTCCTAAAACTTTGAGTTCCAACTTCTTTCCCTTCCTCCCTCCCTACTCATCACCACTGAGGAGGCCAGCAATTGAATATAGGCTATACATTTGTAGTTTTCCTAAAGACTTCCACAATAGTCATGTTTTGAAAGACTAACTATATTTCCCTCCATCCTAGCCTACCTCCTATTTACTCTGTTCTTTTTTTAGACCTTCTCCCTCCCCAAAAGTGCTTACTTCTAATTATTCACTCCCCTCATTTGACCTCCCTTCTATCATCCCCCTACTCCATTTATGCCCTTCTCCTCTACTTTCCTGTAGTGTAAGACAGATTTTCATACCAAATTGGGTGTGCACATTATTCCTTTCTTGAGCCAAATGTGATGAGAGTAAGCTTCACGTTTTCCTCTCACCTCCACTCTTTCCCCCTACGTTGGAAAATGAGAAAATGCTTCTTCTATGAGAGGTAATTTACCTCATTTTAATTCTCCCTTTCACCTCCCAATATATTCCTTCCTCATCTCCTAATTTTATTTTTTTATATATGATTCCTTCCTATTCAACTCAACCTGTGCGCTCTCTCTCTCTCTCTCTCTCTCTCTCTCTCTCTGTATAATCCCTCCAACTACCCAGATATTGAGAAAACTTTCAAGAGTTACAAATATTATCTTTTCATGTAAGAATGTACAGTTCAACTTGAGTCATTTAGTAATTTGTGATTTCTCTCTCCTGTTTACTTTTTCATGCTTCTCTTGATTGTTGTGTTTGACAGTCAAATTTTCTTTTCAGCTCTTGTCTTTTCATCAAGAATGCTTGAAAGTCCTCTATTTCATTGAAAGACCAATTTTTCCCCTGAAGTGTTATACTCAGTTTTGCTGGGTAGGTGATTCTTGGTTTTAGTTCTAGTTCCTTTGACTTCTGGAATATCATATTCCATGCCCTTCGATCCCTTAATGTAGAGGCTGCTAGATCTTGTGTTATCCTGATTGTATTTTCACAATACTTGAATTGTTTCTTTCTAGTTGCTTGCAATATTTTCTCCTTGACCTGGGAACTCTGGAATTTGGCCACAATGTTCCTAGGAGTTTCTTTTTTTGGATCTCTTTCAAGAGGTAATCTATGGATTCTTTCAATATCTATTTCGCCCTTTGGTTCTAGAATGTCAGGGCAGTTTTCCTTGATAATTTCATAAAAGATGATGTGCAGGCTCTTTTCTTCTGATCATGGCTTTCAGATAGTCTCATAACTTTTAAATTGTCTCTCCTTGATCTGTTTTCCAGGTCAGTTGTTTTTCCAATGAGATATTTCACATTATCTTTCATTTTTTCATTCTTTTGGTTTTGTTTTGTGATTTCTTGGTTTCTCATAAAGTCATTAGCCTCCATCTGTTCCATTCTAATATTTAAAAAACTATTTTCTTCAGTGAGCTTTTGAATCTCCTTTTCCATTTGGCTAATTCTGATTTTTAAAGTATTCTTCTCATCATTGACTTTTTGAACCTCTTTTGCAAATTGAGTTAGCTTATTTTTAAAGGTGTTATTTTCTTCAGCATTTTTTTTGGGTCTCCTTTAGCAACGTGTTGACCCACTTTTCATGATTTTCTTGCATCTGTCTCATTTCTCTTCCCAATTTTTTCTCCCCCTCTCTTATTTGATTTTCAAAATCCTTTTTGAGCTCTTCCCTAGCCTGAGACCACTGAATATTTATTTTGGATGTTTGGGATACAGAAGTCTTGACTTTTATGTCTTTCCCTGATGGTAAGCATTGTTCTTTCTCATCTGAAAGGATGGGAGAAGATATCTGTTCACCAAGAAGGTAACCTTTTATAGTCTTATTTTTTTCCCCCTTTTTGGGCATTTTCCCAACCAGTTACTTGACTTTTGGGTCCTTTGTCAAGTTTAGGGTATACTTTGGGGATCTGTAATATCTCAGTTCCTCCAAGGTGGCACAATCAAGCGTGTACACTGGTCTGGGAGCAGAGAGAGATTTTTGTGGCCAGAATCTGGGTAATAGAGTTTCCTCTTCACAACTACCTGGCTTCCAATTCTGCCAATCCAGCACTGGGGGCTGAGATTCAGATAAGCTGCAGGGGCAGGGCCACCATTCAGTGTGAGATAAAGATCAGCTGCTCAAATCCCTCAGGAGTATCAGGTGGGAGCTGGGCTGCTACACAGGGCTGAGGTAAGAGTCAGCTGCTCACTGCCCCCAGGGATTTTACAACTCTACAATGGATGGGAGCTGCTATAGGGGCTGCTGTGGGAACTGCTGCTGCCTGCCCAATGTGTCCTCTGTGGCTGCTTCCTGAAGCCAGAGCTATGGGAAGGCCCTTCTTCCTTCTTGACCAGTTGAAAAAACCCTGTCATTGACTTTTGGCACCTGTGGTTGAGGGATATGAGAACCACTGCTGCTGTGACTGGGGATTCCGTGACTGGAGATTCTGCTCCCAGGCCTGCTTGGTCCTCCTCCCAGAGCCCACCATGCTGCCAAGGTTGGGCTGGGTTGTACTCTGCATTCAGTGCGACAGACATTTCCTGTCACCTTTTCAGGTCACCCTGGACTGGAAATCTCTTCCTCTTCTGCTGCTCTAGAATTCGTTGAGAGTCTTTTGATACAGGTATTTTATGGGCTGTGGGGGGAGAGCTAGCATATGTGTGTCTTTCTCCTCTGCCATCTTGGCTCCACTCCTCAACTGATTCTTGATGTCTCATTATCTTCTACTTCTGCAATTCTAATTTTTAAGAAATTATCTTTTTTTTAAATTTTATTTTTCATTTTTAACACAGTTTATAACAGATAAAACAATTTAAACTTTTGGTCAGGTGATTCTTTTATTTAAAGCATTTACAATATGGACCACAAAAGAATTTTTTAAAAACATTAACCAACTGATGCACAAATAATATTTATGCTTCTACTTTCACAACCCCTTGACCTGATTGTCTCCACAGTGTTACTAAGAATTAAAGGACACTAACTTATTGTTGTTGGTCTAACGTCCTAAGCCTAATAGCTTGATTTTAGACTTAACCCGGATGTTCCCCTATCAATAATCTATAATTGAATAGATGTGGTATTAAGCTTACAAACCTTTTGACTATAGGAAATTGCCATTAAGGGTAGGGACATTGCAGGGAAACAATATCTCCCCCAACTGCATGTCAGTTGCAGACAGGAGTAGATTGTCCACTTGCATTCAGTCAGGCTTAAAGTCTGTCAGGTGTCAGTGGAGAAATTGATTGGGGAGAATCCTACCTCAGCCAAGGCTGAACAGCCACTCTCCCACCCTTCCCATGAGATCACCTTTTGCAGTTCATACCAGCATCTCACAAGCTTACTGGCATCATTAATTGGAGGCTCCAACCGCCTTTCTTGCTATCCATACTTGGATTTAGACTCAGAAGAACAGTCAATAAATAGTCCCATAGCATCTAAAAATGGCAAATTCCAATAACCAGGTTTCAAATATGATTATAATTTCACTTTGGCTAAGGAACATCTTTTGAGGCAAGTCTTAAGTGGTTTACATGCCTTTCTATACATGTTCTGGTTTCTGATTAAATAGCAATCATAACATCAAATTTACCATTAAAACCTTAACTTTGCCATCAATGCCAAATTTTACCTGAGGTTTCCTGCCTCTAGCATTTGGGGAAATTCTTTTCCCCAAACTAAAGATGTCATTGATTTATTCTCAGTAATTTATTCAGTCAATTGTTTTAATACTAATTGCTTTTACCTCACTTTATAACATGTCCAATTTTTCTCCCCATCACTCCCCTCCCCTCAGTTTCCTAATATCTTGCATTCTGATTACTCCTTCCCTCAATGTACCCTCCCTTCTATCACACCCCATTCCTCCCTTATCCCCATCTTCTTTCTTTTCTTGTAGAGCAAGATAAATTTCTATACCCCATTCCCTGCATTTATTTCCCAATTGTATGCAATAAAAATTCTCAACAATCGTTGCTAATACTTTGAATTCCAACTTCTCTCCCTCCTGCCTCCCTCCCAAACCCCGCTGAGAAGGCAAGCAATTCAATACAGACTAAATATGTGTCGTTTTATGAAAGACTTCCATAATAATCATGTTATGTAATACTAATTATATTGATCTTTTCCCCCTTACTTTTTTCACCCACAACTGACCTTGTCCCTTCTCAAAAGTGTTTATTTCTAGTAATTCCCTTGTGCCATTTGCCCTCCCTTCTATCATTCCTCTCACCCCACTTATCACCTCCTCCCCTACTTTCCTGTGGTGTGATATAAGTTTTCATATCAAATTTGGTGAGCATGTTATTCCCTCCTTCAGCCACATGTGGAGAGATTAGCTTCATTTTCCCCCTCTCCCCTTATCTCTTTTCTCCTCTATTGAACAAGATTTTTCTCATCTGTTTTATGAGTTACAGCCTGCCCCATTCCATTTTTCCCTTTCTCTTCCCAGTATTTTCCTCCCTCACCCCTTGATTTTTATTTTATTTTATTTTATTTTTTGCTTGTGGATATCATCTCTTCTGATTCAACACACCCTGTACTCTCTATCTATGTGACTGTGTGTACGTGTATGTGTGTGTGTGTGTGTGTGTGTGTGTGTATGTGTGTGTGTGTGTGTACAATCTTTCCATCTACCCAAATACTGACAAAAGATTCAACAATTATAAATATTTTCTTTCCATGTAGTAATATAAACAGTTCAGTTTTAGAGAGCCTTTTATGATTTTTCTTTCCTGTTTATCTTTTCATGCTTCTTTTGATTCTTGTCTTGGGAAGTCAAATTTTCTATACAGATCTGGTCTTTTCCTCAATCTGAATGATTGAAAGTTGTCTATATCATTGAACGACCATTTATTCCCTTGAAGTATTATGCCCGGGGCGACTCCCGGGCCTTCGCCTTCTACTTACCTATCCCCGGTCTTCGGACGTCTCTGGCCCCTCTCCTGGTTGGGGGAGGGGAATTCCCTCTCCCTGTTGGGGGAGGGGAATAAACAGGCAGAGCACCCGAAAGGAGTTGCAGCCAGCAAGCTTTATTGCGTTTCTTCTCCTCCAGCTCTCGTGGTCATCCCCTTTTATTATCCCCTGTCTCCTCCCCCATACCTCCCATGGGCGGGCGAGCTCCTCCCAAGTGCCTCCCCGTGGGTGGAGCCAGCCTGTTACCAGGGCCATCCCAGTACCCCACAAGGGGGCAGGTTCAGACCCTCAGGCGTCTCACGGTCCTCACGGGGGACCCCGGTCCAGAGCTGTCCCCCAACAGTATTATACTCAGATTTGTTGAGTAGGTGATTCTTGGTTTCAATCCAAGTTCCTTTGACCTCTAAACTATCCCATTCCAAGCCCTTTGATCCCTTAATGTTAAAGCTGCCAGATCCTGTGTTATCCTGATTGTATTTCTACAATACTCAAATTGTTTCTTTCTGGCTGCTTGCAGTATTTTCTCCTGGATCTTTGAACTCTGAAATTTGGCCACAATGTTCCTAGAAATTTCTCTGTTCAGGTCTCTTTCAGGAGGTGATCAGTGGATTCTTTAAATACTTATTTTGCCCTGTGGTTCTAAAATATCAAGGTGGTTTTCCTTGATAATTTCATGAAGATAATGTCTAGGTTTTTTTTTTGATCATGGCTTTCAGGTAGTCCCATAATTTTTAAATTGTTTCTCCTGGATCTATTTTCCAGGTCAGTTGTTTTTCCAATGAGATGTTTCACATTATCTTCTGTTTTTTCAAACTTTTGGTTTTATTTACTAACTGCTTGGTATATCTCACAGTCATTCATTTCCCTGAACTCAGTTCTCTCTTTCAATGAATTATTCTGTTCAGTGAGCTTTTGGACCTTCTCCTCCATTTGGCTAATTCAGCTTTTTAAAGCCTCCTCCTAATTGGCTTTTTGGACATCTTTTTCTGAGTTAACTTCTTTTAAAAGCCGTTATTTTCCTTAGCATTTTTTCTTTTTCCTTTAGTAAGCTGCTAACTCATTTTTTAAGCTTTTCAATTGCCTGAGCCCTTTGGAGGCCCTGGAGACAGGGGCCTTGACTTCCTCTGACATTATGCCTTGTTCTTCCTCATCTGAAAGAATTGGGGGAGACACCTGTTCTCCAAGAAAGTAACCATCTATGGTCTTATTTTTTCCCCCCTTTTTTGGGCATTTTCCCAGCCAGTTGCTTGACTTCTGTGTTTCCTCTCCACAGCCAGCTCACCTCCAGTTCCTCCAAGCCAGAACTGGGGGCTGAGATTCCATTGAGCTGCTCCAAACCCTCAGGGGCTTTAGGTGGGGGCAGGGCCACTTTTCAGTGTGAGATTAAGATAAGCTGCTCAGGTGGGGGCAGGGCTGCCACCCTCGTTGAGACCTTCAGCAATGGATACAGGCTACTGCCTGCTTTGGGAGCCCCATCTGCTGCTGCCTCCACTGCTGCCACCTGAGGCTGCCTGAGTTATGGGGTCACCCTGCTCCCTTCTTGGCTAGCTGAAAAGACCTGCTCACTGACCTTTGGCGCCTGTGGGTTGAGGGATCTGCACTGCCTCTGGAGATTCTGTCCCTGAAGCCTGCTTGGATCTGCTCCTCTCAGTGCTGCATGGCCAAGGCTAGTCTGGGCTCTGCTCTGGTTCCTGTGGGACAGACCTTTCCCGTTGGTCTTTCAAGTCACTCTGGGCTAGAAATCTCTTCCACTCTATTGTTCTATTCCTTCTGCTGCTCTAGAATTTGTTGCGAATTCCTCTTTACAGGCATTTTATGGGCTGTGGAGTGAGAGCTAGTGTATGTGCATCTTTCTACTCCACCATCTTGGCTCTGCCCCCAAAGAAATTATTTTTTAGTTAGTATTTGTACCTCTTTTTCTATTTGATCGATTTTGCTTTTAAAATCGTTTTCTTCAGTGATTTTTTTCCCATTTGGCCAATTGTATTTTTTAAGGAATTGTTTTCTTCAGTCAATTTTTTGTCCTTCCTTTCCAAACTGTTGACTTTCTGCTGCATAGCTCTCATTTCTTTTCCCAATTTTATTCTACCTTTCTTATTTTGCCTTTAAAATCCTTTTTGAGCTTTCAAGAAGATTTTTGGGGCTTGATACAAATTCATTCATGAGCTTTCAGGTATATTGATAATGTTGTCCTCTTCTGATTTTGTGTTTTGATCTTCCCTGTGACCAAAGTCATTTCTTTATGGTCAAAGTATTTTTTACTTCTTGCTCCTTTTTTTTCTTATTTCATGACTTTTAAATTGAGCTCTCCTCCTGGGGCACAGGTGGCACTGTCAAAATCTTCTCATTCTGGGGGCAAGGAGACTGGTCACTGGCTTTGTGCAATAGGGCCTCAGCTGTTGGCAGCTTGCTCACTGTACTGAGGTGGTCTGGCCTAGTCATAACTGTTGTTGCCTCGTTTTCAGGTCTGGCACCTTGCCTTCTATGCTGGGACTGGAGGCCTCACAACTGGCCTGCTGATCCAGGACTGAGTGGCTGTTATTGCTGATCTGCACTATGGCTAAGAAACTTCCACTGGCTTTCCTGGACACTGTCTGGTTTGGGTTGTGCTCCCCTTTTACCTAAGTGAGACAGTCCTTTCCAGAGTTCCTTCTAAATCATCTTAATATGGAAAATTCTTCATTCAGGCTTTTTGTAGGTTCTGTTGCTCCAGAATCTGGTAAGAGACTTGATTCAATGGTTTTTTTTTTCTGAGAGAAACTGGGAAGAACTCAAGCAAATTTCTAGCTTCTCTCTCCCATCCCCTTACTCTATTCTTAATGTATTCATGATCTACAGTTGTGAAGCATCTGTATACTGTGCAAGTCTTTGAACTACTTTATTTTTAACTTGAACCATGATTTCATATATATATATATATATATACATATATGTATATACACATATATATGTGCACACATATGTATATATATACACATATATATAGTTTTCCTTTCCTGTTCTCACTTTTCCTGTGAGTACTAAAGATTATGCTGAGTTAATATGGAGATTCTTTTTAAAGTAATATTTTATTTTTCCCCAATTAAATGTTAAAACAATTTTTTAACACTTGGTTTTAAAAAAAGTTTTGAACTCCAAATTCTATCCCTCCCCCTCCTCCCTTCCCCACTCCCTGACTTGGTAAGAAATCTAATATAGGTCATACATTTGCAATCATGTAAAAATTTCCATATTATTCATTTTGTGCAAGAAGACTCTAAAAGAAAGATAGGAAGAAAAAAGACAAAAAAAAAAGAAAGGAGGTAAGAGAAAGAGGAAAACAGCATGCTTCAGTGTGTGTTCACACAACATCAGTTTCTTCTCTTGGGGTAAATAACATGCTTCATCATAACTCCTTTAGGATTGTCTTGGATTGTATTTCTCAGAATTGCTAATTCATTTGCAGTTCTTTATATCACAATATCTCTGTTAATGTGTACAGTGATCTGGTTCTGCTCACTTCATTTTGCATTAATTCATGTAAATATTCAAGGTTTTTCTTAAATCAGCCTATTTCTTATTTTTCATAGCACAATAATATTCCATGACAATCATATACCACAACTTATTCAGCTGTTCTCTAATTGATGAGCTTCCCCTTTAGTTTTCAATTTTTAGCCATCACAAAAAAAGCTTCTAGAAATATTTTTGTACAAATAGATTCTCCTCATCCCCTTTTATCTCTTTGGAATACTGACCTAGCACTTCTATTGCTTTGTCAAACAGTACACACAGTTTTATAGCCCTCTGGACATACTTCTAACTTGCTCTCCAGAATGGTTGGATCAGTTCACATCTCCACCAACAGTACAATAGTGTCCAGTTTTCCCACATCCCCTCCAACATATAGCATTTCCTTTCATTGTCCTCTTAGTTAATTTGATAGGTGTGAATTAGCACCTCAGAGTTGTTTTATTTTGCATTTCTCTAATCAATAGTGATTTAGAACATTTTTCATACGACTATAGATAGCTTTGATTTCTTTGAAAACCATTCATAGCCTTTGACCATTTTTCAGTTGAAGAATGGCTTGTATCCTTATAAATTCCACTCAGTTCTCTATATATTTGAGAAATTAAGCCTTTATGAAAGATACGTGTTGAAAAATTTCACCTAGTTTTCTGCTTTCTTTTAAATTTTGGCTTCACTGGTTTTGTTTTCGCAAATTTAAAATTTTTTTTTTAACATAGAGATTTTTACTGAGTTCTTAATAGAATTACTTTCCATCTCTTCTGCAGTATGTGTTGGTACATAAAGAATAATTTTCATGGTGATATTTCTTGCCTTTTTGTCTTTGTATACATGCCAAAAAGAACTCTGGCAGATCCTTTATTTGTATTTCCAAGGACAACCTGTGATCTATCCCCCAATTCACCTGCAATTTTGTTTTAGTTTTCATTTGTAGTAAGAGTATAAAAATGGATATACTTCATTTCTTCTAATAATTATGGCCATTTTTTTGATCTCTGGAATGAAGTCTCAGAAATGGACTACTATTGCTATGGAATCTCCTCACTTCTAAGGCTCATAGTCTTCTCAAAAATGAAATTAATTTATCTTGACCTATTCTTAATTAAATGTCTGTTAGAAACAATTTATTAGTAATATAATAAACATATAAACATTTCCATTTGAAGGAAGATTCAAACTGGCAAAGTTTCTCATGCTAAGGAAATTCTTCCTAACCCAAGCAATGGCCTCTTACATTTTATAGCAGTCATGAAACAAGAGATAAAATTTTTCACAAAATAATATAAAGCATAAAGTTTTGTTTCAAGGCTAGTACTAAATAGAGAATAATACTTATGGTCATTATCCAATAAAATTCTCCCACCTTTAGAGACATATCTTCCTGAAATAAATCACTTGTTCTTTAACTACTTCCTCTAAAGATTCTCCTTTCATTCTTGTCAAGGCTGAACTTTAGATACCTTTCTTAATTAACTGATTTATTTCTGTTCAGTTTTAGGTTGTGTTGTGTTGCTGTCCATTCTTAAAAAGGACCAAAATGACATCACTAGGCTACAGTCAAGTTTCAGTGTGTGTGACTGTGGTTGATGAGACCAGTATGAGCTTAGAATGGTTTATCACAGGTCAGGCATTTAATAATCAGTGTCAAAATTTGGGGTGGATACTCCAAATTTGTGCATTCTGTATTTCCTTTGAGCTGTCTCAATTCTGCTTTGTTCATAGAGCACAAAATCTCTGATGTGGGAATGTCATGTTGAGCAGTCCTTTGCCAGTGTCTCCCATGTCACACAATCAATTTCAAGTTCTTAAGAGAGACCTTAAGAGTGTTTCTGTATCACTTCTTCTGACCATCATGTGAATGCTTACCAGGTATGAGCTCTCCATAAAATAGCCTTTCTGGCAAGCATATGTTTCTGTATTGGAACAATGTGGCCAACCCATCAGAGTTCTAGCACTATAAAAGATGATTTGTGGTTTCTTAGTTTGATCACCATTATAATATAGTCCAGGGAATTAGAATTCCTTTCTAAACATTACTGAGTCATATACTACAAGGACCAATTAGGTCTAGAACACTGACTCCTTGGAACTGATTAAGCTACTAAGATTTACTACTTCAAGAGAGACTATATTTTCATTAAGGGGAAACCAAAAGTTTCAGAATAGGACATCGTCGTATTTTTAAAAAACATTTCCTAGAAGAGAAAGAGGTCTAGTTGGATATGTTTCTTCAGTCTCAAGTTAATGTTCATAGATGGTTTAATGTTTAGTTCTTAGTACCCTATGTCACTCTTCCTCCATTCTCCCACTATCACTGCATGAGTCAAAGGGAGAAAGACAGAACTGTCTTTATACTTTTTGTTTGTTTCCTGAATAGCAAGAGTTAAATAATTCATCATCCATTAGCCAGCCTACCGGTAATGAGCCTCTCTGTAGTTACATAGTCTGTTAATTGTCTTTTTATTATGTATGTTAATGAAATTAATGCATAATTTTTGCTACAGAACCCCCTGACCTGTAAGTCTAATAATCTTGTCCAAAATGAAATGAATTTATCTTGACCTATGCTTTATTAAATTTTTCTGTTGCAATTTCTACTTCCCTTTCTAAATGTTCATAGATTATAGTGATGTTCTAGAACTTTGCCAATTTAATTTTGCCAAAAGATACTCTTATGAATTAGAATACAAGCCTAAATAACAAAGAAAACATCTAAAAGAGGGATTTCAGAAAAAAAGATATTAGATTGAAGATATCAATCCCCCCCACCAATGTTACTAAGTCTATTTCATTCTACATAAAAATTGTTCTTGAAAATTCCAAATTGCTTTTTTAAAAGTTGATAATATTTAAATTTGGGGATAATTCATTATGAATGATTATACTAAGAATTATATTTGGAACCAAATAACTAATTATACTGTGACATAATGAAAATTGTACTTGAGTAGGTAACATAAGAGCTGAATTCCTGGCAACTCCTTGGACATTGCTGGGTTGATATTGTTTTTGTTTCAATAAACAAAGAGAGGTTATTGGACTAGATAGTTTTTAAGGTCCTCCTCCTCCCCATGCATAATTGGTTTGTTTAAAGCAAGGTTCACCAGTACACTTACTAGGTCAGTTGAAGTCTGGTCTGCTCCTGAATGAATGATGTAGACTGTGACCTTTATGATATCTATGGTAGGACTGGAGGAATGGGACAAGTACCTTGCTAACCATACATACTTCTCTTATGGCTCTCTTTAGTGATGAATACCCTTCACCTCACCTGGAAACAATAACAGGTAACACCATAGGAACAGATTTGTCAGGTTAACTAGAAAATCAGCAGAGAGAACAGGGGTTTAGTGGAATAGAGAACATGGAGAGGTTTTGAAGCTGATCAAGTCTGAAAATGAGTTGTTTAGAAACAATAAGTCGTTTTTTTGAAATTTTATTTATTTACTGTTACTTTAAAAGTTCTGAATTGTCTCCCCCTCTTCATCCCTCACTAGAGAAGGCCACCATTTCACATACGCACACACACAAACATGCATGTAAAAACATACTATGTTAGATTTATCAGGTTTTTCTCTAGAAGCAGATAGGTCCTTTGTAGTTGATGTAAATATTTATAGTACTCAGAATAGCTTAGCTGTTCACAATATTTCTTTGAAAATGAAAAGAGTGACCCAAATGTTACCAAGATTAGGAGGGAAACAGAAAACTGGGAAAGAATTTTTGCAAGTAATATCTATGATAAAGTCCTCATTTCTAAAATAGAGAGAACTGAATCAAATTTATAAGGATACAAGTCATTACTCAATTGATACATAGTCAAAGGATATGAGCAGACAGTTTTCAGAGGAAGATAAAAGAAAGACAAAGAAAGAAAGGAAGAAAAAGATGAAAATACCATGCTTCCATGTGTGTTCAGACAACATCAGTTCCTTCTTTTGTGGCAAATAATATACCTTGTCATAATTCCTTGGATTGTATTTCTGAAAATTACCAAGTCATTTACAGTTTTTTATTGCACAATATTTATGGTACTGTGAAAAAATTCTCTAAATCACTATTGATTAGAGAGATGCAAATCGAAACAACTCTGAGGTGTCATACCACACCTATCTGATTGACTAACATGACAGAACAGGAAGCTGATAAATGTGGGAGAAGATATGGGAGAATTGGAACACTAATTGTTGGTGGAGCTGGGGGCTGATCCAACCATTCTGGAGAGCAATTTGGAACTATGCCTAAAGGGCTACAAAAATGTACATACCCTTTGATGTTGGACTATTGCTTTTATGACTGTATCCCAAAGAGATCACAAAAATGGGTAAAGGTCCCACATGTACAAAAATATTTATAGCAACTCTCTTTGTGGTGGCCAAAAGCTGGAAATCAAGGGTCAAAGATTCTAGAGGCAAAATGCCATCCATGTCCAGAGAAAGAACTATGGAATCAGAACTCAGGGTGAAGTAGACAATTTTCTCTTGTGTTATGTTTTGTTTTGTTTTTTTCCTCGTGGTTTCTCCCATTTGTTTTAATTCTTCTATGTAACATAACTAATGTGAAAATGTGTTGAATAAGAATGTATGTGTAGAACCCATATAAGATTACATGCCTTCTCAGAAAGGGAGGGGAAAAATTTAAGACTTATGGAAGTGATGGTTGAAAACTGAAAACAAAACAAAAAATAAATAAAAACAAAAATGAAAACAGTGAATATACCACCCATGATGATGAAATCAAAGCAAGTATTAGGAGCTATTTTGCCTAATTATATGTCAATAAATTTTGCAATTTAAGTGAAATGGAAGAATACTTACAGACATATTAATTGCCTAGATTAACAGAAGAGGAAATCAACTATCTATAAGCCTATTTTAGAAAATGAAATTGAAATGGCCATAAATGAGCTTCTTAAGACAAAAGCCTCAGGACTATGTGGATTTATGAGTGGACACTACCAAACATTTGAAGACTGATTTTAAATAAATTATTTGGAATAAAAGGCAAAAAAAGAGTGTAACTGAACTCCTTTTATGAAACGAATGTTATGCTGATATCCAAACTAAGAAGAGCAAAAATAGAGAATGAAAATTATAGAACAATTTCAGTAATGATATGGATGTAAAATCCTAAATAAAATGCTAATCAGGAGATTGTGACAATATATCACAAAAATTATATGTTGTGACCAAGTGGGATTTATAGCAGGAATGCAAGAACAATTTATGATAAGGAAAACTGTTAATACAATTGATTATATCAATAACAGCAGTAATAAAAGTCATATGATTATATCAATAGTTGCAGAAAAATTGTTGACAAAAACAGCACTCCTTCCTATTTAACAAATACTTGAAAATATAGGTAAAAATAGATTTTTCCTTAAAATGACAGGAAGCATCTACCTCAAACTATCAGCTAGCACTATATGTAAAAGGAATAAACCTGTAACCTTCCCAACAATATAAAGAGTGAAACAGGGGTGCCTATTATCACCAGTATGAGTCAATATTGTACTAGAAATGCTAGTAATAGTAAAAAGAGAAGAAAAGGAAATTGAAGGAATCAGAATGGACAATGGGGTAATAAAACTATCTCTTTTTGTAAATGATATGATGATATACTTGGAAAATTCTAGAGATTTAACTTCAAAGTTAGTTCTAATAAAGAATAGCTTATGCAAAATAGTAGGATATAAAAGAAACCCATATAAATCATCAACATTTTTATATTTAACCAACAAAACTCCACAAGAAGAGATATTAAGAGATATCTATCCCATTTAAAACAAACATAGATAGCAAAAAATATCTGGGAGTATACCTGCCAAGACAAACCCAAGGACTACATGAACATAGTTACAAAAACAGTTTTTATACAAAAATGTCAGATTTAAATAATTGGAGAAATATTATTTGTTGGTGGGTGGGCAGAGTCAATATAACAGAAATGATAATTCTGCTTAAACTAGTCTACATATTCATTATCATTCTCACTCAAAGTGATAGTGTGATAGACCTTAGTCTAAAAAGACCAAGGTTTCCTATTGCATCCTGGACCATCTCCAGTCATCCTGATGAATATCGAGTCATCAGACCCAGATGATTCTGGAGGAGAAAATGAGGATAGTGATCTTGTTCAGCCCTTCCTCACTAAAATCAGAGTCAACTGCAAGTCATATCATCATCCTGATGTCGTGGTCCTCTTCAAGAATGAAGGACAAAACACACAATTAAATTGCTAAAATTATTTTGTTGAGCTAGAAAAAACAACAACAAAATTCATTTGGAGCAACAAAAAGTCAAGAATAGAAAAGGAATCAATGAAAAAAATGTAAAGGAACGAGGAGTAAGTAGCAGTATAAGATTTTAAATTGTTTTATAAGGTGATAATTATCAAAGCTATCTTGTACTAGTTAATGAATAGAAAGGTGGATCAGTGGAACAGTAAGTCTTGTTAAAGTGCCATAATTGGAAGGTAGTAGGAAGGAGTTCTTGGCTTTGCATGGGAAGGAAGTAAAGTATAGGTAAGACTCAAAACAGAAAGGAGTAAGAATAGAAAGTTTTGGATAAAAACTTCACTTAATTTTTGCCTAGAACCTTTCTCTGTTCCCAACTGTGAAGGATGTTTCTTAGTTGGAGCGTCCAGAATAGAGTCATAGAATATTAGAAATGGAAAGGACCCTAGAAATCTTCTAATCCAAACCCTTCATTTTACAGATAAAGAATGGTTCATGTTTCCATTAGTCTTCACAGCTATCACTAGAGAAATAGACCTCTCCCCAAAGTAAAATATCCTACTCAAGGTGATCCAGAAGTAATTGCTAGAACCAACACTAAAATCAAGTCTTTTGAGTTCTCTTTCCTCTACATTTGAATAGGGATCATAATTCCTGTGTCACCCTTGTTAGTCATAGTGCTGTATATTATATCTCTCTGTCTAGTTTAATGCCAGACATTTGGATATAACCTCGACTGACTGAAGTTTTATTCCATATTTTTTACTTGAGCAAACACTGAACCATTAAATTGTTTCTAGCATGGTAGATTTTTAGTAAATGCCAGTTAGTCTTTATGGTGAAGGTAATTTCACCTCCTGTTTCACAAATTGGGGTATATTATTGAAATAAATAGAGCAGTATTATTCATTATTATGCTTGTTATTTTACAAATGGCTTATCTGTCTTTGACATCTTGCCCCTTATCATAACCCAATTTGTGACTGAATGGGAAAAGTTAAGAAGAAATACAGCCTATTTCTCTAATGATAGCTGTGAAGACTAATGGAAACATGAACCATTCTAGAAAATTAACAATAATTTGAATACTGCTTCTTATGCTTTTAGAAGGTCATACAAATATCTAGCAAGAGGAATGGTGGCACATGGTGCAGTAGAGTTTTTCTCTTATCGTTGTCATGGTTTATGAGGAAAAGACCTATCAGCATGAACTGCACCCACATTTATTTGATTTTGAATAGAATTTTGCCATGAAAAATATTGTATCTTTAAGATTTCAAGCAGTTTTTCTGGGTATTGGAAGGAATAGAAAGATTTAGAAGACTTTAATAATCTTAGAAGCTCTAACCTTTGCTCCCTCAGCCATTTCATCTTTTATCCACCAAATAATAGATTGATTTCTTCTTCCATAAATTTAAATAAAGAATCTCCCTCACTCCTATTCAGGGACTCAGAGTTATCACCTAATCAGCTAAGATATCTTCTTTCTTTCAAATAAACATATACCCACCATGATTATATGGCTACCTCCCACATGCTATTAGAAAACAAGACATCTCCCCAAAATTTCCTTGGTTCCCTAAGCCCTTTCCATTGAGGAGTTGTCTGAATTATCCAAAGGCAATGGAAGTCTCTCAGTTGAGGGAGACTTTAAATACTTTTCCAGGACATACAGAATTAAGGTGATTTTGTGTTGGAGGACTTTATGCTGGAAAGTGTTAGCAGGAATCATGTCCAAAACTAGTCTATTTTTTTCAGATAAGTCTTCCAGGAAATTAAATCCTGGGATTGTACCTGGGAACCCTACCCTTTTTAGAATGGCACTGATTTATCACAGATGTCACTCCTAAGAGAATGGACATCTGGTTTAAACAGTCAGGTATATAATGTGGCAGGCAGCTAGGTGGTATATAGTAGATATTCTGGACCTGGAGCCAGGAAGATCTTGAATCTAAATACTGACAGACGCTTCTTAGCTATGTGACCCTGAGTAAGTTGCTTAACTTTTGCCTGGCTTAGTTTTCTTACCTGAAAAAATGGATATAATAATGGCATATGCCTTGGATTATCATGAGGATAAAATGAGATGATAATTTGTAAATTGCTTTGCAAATGTTAAAGCACTCTATCTTTATGGATGAAGACCTTTGCCCCATGCTTCAAGGCTCTTTTGAGCTAACCATGTAGCCTGAAGTTTATCCCATTAGGGGGACTCATCATCTCATTAGAAATAGCTTCATAAATCACCCAGAGTTACCTTACTAGGCAGCTCTGGACTAAGGGTGATTGTATGATCCCATGTCATCTGTTCAGTAACAACTAGGGTGCAGTAATAAATAGCTAAGCAACTGCTTTTTAAAAAATTCCATTTGTCTAGTTGTCAAGCATTCTTTTTTTCTCCCTCCCAATTACTCCACCTTTTAGAAAGAATGAAAGAGAGAAAAAAAGAGGAGAGAGGGAAGAAAGGAAGGAAAGAAAGAATAAAAAACCTTTATACTATATATGCCACAGTAAAGCAAAGTTAATTTTCCAAATTAGTAACATTAAAAAATGGGCTTCTTATTGTAGATATTAGTCCATCATCTCCTTCATGAAGTGGGCCTTTTTTTAGTTCTGTATAATCCTGGTTAATTAAGAATCAAAGTTTTTAAGTCTTTCAAAATTGCTCATTTTTATAATAATGCTACAATACAAATTGTTTTGGTTATGTTCACTTCCTTCAGTATCAACTTATACCAATATTTTCATGATTCTTTGAAACTTTATCTGCATAAAATTTTATACTTAATGTACTAGGATATTCCTTTATTCATATGTCATAATTTGTTCAACTATTCCCTAATTGATGGGTAGTTATCTCCTTACTTATCAAGTTTTAGTCACTGTAAAGAGACCTGCTAACATATGTTTTCCTTCTTTCTTTGATCCCTTTAGATTATAGGCCTAGCAGTGGTATGGGTGGGTAAAAGGGCAAGCACTGTTTAGTTGCTGTACATAATCCCAAATTGTTTTCCAGAATGGTTGGACAAATTCATAATTTTACTGTGTATCAATGCCTTCAACATTTATCATTGTATTTTTATCAGTTCTACCAATCTTATAGGTGTGAAGTAGAGCCTCAGAATTGCTTTAATTTGTATTTCTCTAATTATTAGTGATTTGAAGCACTTTTTTACATGGCTATGGATAGAATGAATTTCTTCCCTTGAGAACTACCTGTTTATATCTTTAGACCATTTATCAGTATGGGGATTGTTTCTAATTATTCTAAATTTGATTTAGTTATTTATCTTGGAAATCTTTATCAAAGAAGCTTGCTGAAAATTTTTTTCCAAGTTAAATATTTGCCTTATAATTTTAGACATATTGGAAAAACAACTTTTTTCAAAAATGATAGAGAGGCAGTTTTGGGAACTTATAGACTCAGAAGCCTAAATGTCAGTTAATCTGGGCACCTCTTTTATCTGTCAAAGACTTTACTCTGCCTTGTATATATAGACAGAGACCTTCAGGCACACAGGCCTTGTAAGGTCATAAGATCCCAAGGGGAAAAACTGTTAACAGCTTGCTTTAGATCTTCTGGGCTTCATTTGAAAGAGGCAGACTTAAGAGTGAAACAGTGATCTTCAGGAGATCTACATGGGGAATGTGGACTCTCCAACACTTAAAGAGTTCAATATGTCTTTTGGTTTGTGAGGAAATAGCGTTAGCAGCGTATTCCACACCATGTCTGCAATCTATTGTTGTTCAGTTGTTTTTCAGTCATTTCTGACTCTTCTTTGCCTTATTTGGAGTTTTCTTGGCAAAGACATTGGAGTGATTTGCCATCTCCTTCTCCATCTCATTTTATACATAAGGAATCGGAGGCAAACAGGGTCAAATGCCTTGCCCAGGGTCACACAGCTAATAAGTGTCTGAAACCAGATTTGAACTCAAGAAGGAGTCTTCCTGACTTCAGGCCCAGTGCTTTATCCACTGTAATACCCTGTTATGTGCTTTAAATAATCTTAGTTATCTCTGCCCATCATATTCCCTAAAACTTGACTGAACTGACTGGACCTTGCATTTTCTTTTTTTTAATTTGAAAAAAAGAAATTTAATTAAAAAAAATTAAAGACTGGGTCTCTTTATCTCACCTAGGCTAGAAATGCAATGGCTACTTATGTATACCAAACCCACTAATGCTTCATTTCAAACTTGAACCAGTTTGCCCCTTATTAGTCAACCTCCTGGTTTCTCAATTCCATGATCTCACTCTGTTGATACCAGACATGATGTAGATACTCAATCAGTCTAACTGACTGTAGGTAAGAAACCTGAAGTTTCATAGGATTGATTTCCTACCCCTTGTCTCTTAAATGAACTCTCATGTGATCTACAAACTCTGTTACTGTGGCATCATCTGGTTCAGTCAACATTAAGTAATCAATGTAGCAGCATACATTAATGCCCTCAGAAAGAGAGATCCACCATGAAGTAGCAGTATAAAGGAATGTTCAGGTAGCCCTAGGGAAGGACAATGAAGCATACTAGACAAAGGCAAAAGAAATATGAACTCAACAAGTCTTAATTACAGGAAAAGAAGAAGAAAAAAATGCATTGGCAAGCATAACCCATTCATCCATGGCCTGAGCTACTAGGTCTAACACTGGTGCAGTCAGAAGCAGCTGTTTCCAGTCACAATCTCTCTTCCTCACAGGCAGCCTAACATTATCGTAAGGGTAGGTGGGTAATAAAAGGTAACAAAATATTTCAGCTTCCTTTATCTCTATCACTAGAGAAGAAATATTGTTCACCTCCCTGAGGATCTAATTTTATTTGTTGTTAATTACATGGGATAGTTCAGATAACCCTAAGTGTTTCTATTTGGTTGTGCCCACAGGAGTATTCATTGAGGTTACTGAAAGGGTCCACAGATGTACTGACTCCCAAGAGACCATGATACCCCATTCCTCCTTGGTTTGATTTCTGTAGGCTTTCCTGAATGATCCCAGTGGAGCAGGGCCCTTACAGAACATCAAAGGATTGGGTGGCTCTAAAAAACCCAACCTCTGATGATGAATTTTTCTATACAGTTTTACTAGCACCTTCATAAGCTAGCCATCAATTACTGTCTTATCAACCCTATTTTTCAAAAACCTTTCCCAAATCTCCCTTGGGAAGAGGGTATCATTTTTCACCTCCACCCAGCAGGCTGGCAGGATCTATGACTCCTCTCCCCATTCCCAGAGTGGTTATTCACATTGACAGCAGTTTTACCAAAGTTGTCCCACTGTTCTACTTAAATTTCATCAGTTGATCAACCCATGAGTTGAATACTTTTGTGGTGGAGAACTGTAGCTGAAGTCTTAAGTTATTCAGTAGGGTGTCAGTCAACAGGCAAGTTTTTTAAAATTTCTAACATGTAACTCATGAGATCGTACTTAGCAATAGGCTAGTTGGAGGCTAGTTGTTTTTCCACTTAATAGTATTTTATTTTTTCCAATTACATATAAAGATAGTTTTTAACATTCACTTTTATAAGATTTTGAATTCCAAAATTTATTCTCCCCTCCCTTTCCACCTCCTCCCCAAGATGTCAAGCAAAGAGATATACTATACATGTACAACCATATAAACACATTTCCACATTAGTCATATTGTGAAAGAACCAGAGAAAAGGAAATAACGAGAAAGAAAAAAACAAAAAAGTAAAAATAGTATGCTTTGATCTGTATTCAGACTCCATAGTGCTTTTTCTGTGTATGGATAATATTTTCCGCTGCAAGTTTTTTGGAATTGTCTAAGATTGTTGTATTGCTGAGAAGGGCTAAGTATATCAAAGCTGATAATCTCACAAGGTTGTTGTTTTACTGTGTTCAGTGTTCTCCTGACTCTGCTCACTTCATTCAAAATCAGTTCCTGTAAGTCTTTCCAGGCTTTTCTGAAAGCTGTCTGCTTATCATTTCCTATAGAACAACAGTATTCCATTCCATTCCATTCCATTCCATTCCATTCCATTCCATTCCATTCCATTCCATTCCATATCACAGCTTGTTCAACTATTCCCCAATTGATAAGCATCCCCTCAATTTCTAATTCTTTGATACTACCAAAACAACTACTATAAATATTTTTGTACATGTAGGTCCTTTTCCCTTTGTTTTGAGCTATTTGGGATACAGACCCAGAAGTGGTATTGCCGGATAAAAGGGTATGCCAGTTTTATAGCACTTTGGGCATAGTTCCAGATTGCTCTCCAGAATGATTGGGTCAGTTCACAACTCCATCAATAATGCTTTAGTTTTCCAATTTTCTACATCTTCTCAAATTTTGTTATTTTTCTTTTCTGTTATATTAGCCAATTTGTTAAGTGTGAGGTGGTTACTCAGAGTTGTTTTAATTTGAATTTCTCTAATCAATAGTGATTTAGAGCATGTCTATGTGGCTATAGATAGCTTTAATTTCTTCATCTGAAAACTGGGTAATGACTTGTATTTTAATAAATTTGACTCAGTTTTCTATATATTTGAGAAATGAGGCCTGTATCAGAAACACTGGCAGTAAAAAGATGTTTCATAGTTTTCTGCTTATCTTCTAATCTTCTAATCTGCGTTGACTTTGTGCAAAACATTTTAAATTTAATCAAAATTATCCATTTTGCAGTGGATATTACTCTCCAGTTCTTGTTTGATCATAAATTCTTCCCTTTCCCATAGATCTGACAGGGAAACTACTCCTTGCTTTATTAATTTGCTTATGATATCACTCTTTATGTCAAAATCATATAGCCATTTTGACCTTATCTTGATGTTAGTGTAAGATGTTGGTTTATGCCTAATTTCTGTCATATTATTTTCCAGTTTCCCTAGCAGTTTCTGTCAAATAGTTAGTTCTTTTCCAGAAGCTCGAGTTCTTGGGTTTATCAAACAGTCAATTACAACTGTCTTTGACTACTCTGTCTTGTGAACCCAATTATTTCACTGCTCTGTTTCATAGCCAGTACCAAATAGGTTTGGTGATTGCTGCTTTATGATACATTTTTAGATTTAGTACCTTTCTTTGCATTTTTCTTATTAATTCCCTTGATATTCTTGACTTTTTGTTCTTCCATATGAATTTTATTATTATTTTTATCTCTTTAAATTAATTGTTAGTAGTTTGATTGGCATGGCAGTGAATAGGTTAAACTAATTTAGGTAGAATTGCCATTTTATATCGGATCAAGAGGTCCATGGGCAATTGACATTTTCCTAATTATTTAGATCTGACTTTATTGCTGTGAGAAATGTTTTATAATAGTGCTCATACAGTTCCTGAATTTGTTTTGGTAGGTAGATTCCCAAATATTTACATTGTCCACAGTTATTTTAAATGGAATTTCTCTTTCTATCTCTTGCTACTGAGCTTTGTTAGTAATATATAGAAATGCTGATGATTTGTGTGCATTTATTTTATATCCTACAACTACACTGAAGTTATTAATTATTTGAAGTAGTTTTTTAGCTAATTCTCTAAGATTTTGTAAGTTTACTATTATATCATCTGCAAAGAGTGACAGTTTTGTTTCCTCAGTGCCTATTCTAGTTTCTTCAATTCCTTTTTCTTCTCCTACTGCTAAACCTAATAATTCTAGTGAAATATTGAATAATCTTGGTGATAATGAATATCCTTGTTTCACCCTTGATATTATTGGGAAATGTTATAACTTATCCCCATTTAATATAATGCTTGTTGATGACTTTATATAGATACTGTCAATCATTTTATGGAAAACTCCATTTATTCCTATGCTATCTAGTGATTTTAACAGAACTGGATGTTGTATTTTGTCAAAAGCTTTTTCTGCATCTCTTGAGATAATCATATGATTTCTGTTCATTTTGTCATTGATACAATCAGTGATGCTGATTGTTTTCCTAATATTGAACCAGGCTTGCATTCCTGGTATGAACCCTACCTAGTCATCTTTCAAGAAATTACTAAGGAAAACTCCCCTGAGGTCGTAGAAGCAGAGGGTAAAACAGTCATCTAAAGAACCCACTGATCACCTCCAGAAAGAGATCTCAAATTGAAAATACCAATAAATATTTTAAAATCATGGCTTTCAGGTGGTCCAGTGATTCTGATATTGTCACTCCTACATCTACTTTCCATATCTGCTGTTTTTTCAATGAAATATTTCATATTGTTTTCTATTGTTTCATTCTTTTATTTTTGTTTCATTGTTTCTTTTCTCATAGTTGTTAGTTTCTATTTGCTCCACTCTGATTTTTAAGAAATTATTTTATTCAGTCAGTTTTTCGACTTCCTTTTCCATCTGCCCAATTCTGTTTTCTAAGGCATTCTACTCCTCATTGGTTTTTGGACATCTCTTACCATTTGAACTAGTCTTTTTTAGGTGCTATTTTCTTCAGTATTTTTTTTTTTTTGTCTGTGTATATGTCTCCTTTACCAAGCGCTTGACTAATTTTTCATGGTTTTCTTGCATCAATCTCATTTCTCTTCCCAGTTTTTCCTCTATCTCTCTTACTTGATTTTCAAAATCCTTTCTGAGCTCTTGAAATTCATAGTTTTCTTGGAGACTTTGGATGGAGGAGCTTTGTTTTTGTTGTCTTCTTCTAGTTGTGTGTTTTGATCTTCCTTGTCACTGTAGTAACTTTCTATAGTCAATTTTTTCTGTTTTTTTTTTTTTGTTAATTTTCCTAGTCTTTTATTTGACTTTTAACTCTGTGAAAATGGGACTCTGCTTCCAAGCAGGAGGGTACACTATTGCAGTCTTCAGGGTTTTATGCAGCCATTTTTAGAGATACTTCTAGGGACCTGTATGTTTTCAGCTCTTTAAAGGTGTTACGATATAAGGAGAGGTATTTACTATTCTCCTGGCCTGTGCTCTGTTCTATGATCCTCCTTTTCTGCCCGGGAACTGTGACGAGGTCTCCCCTCCACTGTGGCCTTAAGCTCTGCTGTGCTTGTGTTCTTCCTTGCCCTGGGACTGCCACCCAGGACTGTGATCTTGATCTGAGTATGGGCAAAGCAACAGAGTCCTTGCTCAATGCTAGCAAAAGGACCTTTGTAATCTCCTTCTGACCAGTTTTTTGACTCCCTTACTGTCTGTGGGCTGACATTTTCAGAAGTCGTGGCTGCCACTGCCACTACTCCTTTAATCACTTCCAAGGCTTGCTCCTGGTTTTTTGGGCCAGGCCTAGAGCTGTGTATTTTGTGCTATACTGTGTTCCTGTCTCACTCTAGTGCAATAGACCTTTACTGCCAACCTTCCAAGTTGTCTTGGGCTAGATATTTGTTTCACTTAATATTTTTGTGGGTTCTGTGTCTCTAGAATTTGCTTAGAGTCATTTTTAAAGGTATTTGGTGGGGTTTGGGGGTGAGCTTAGATGAGGCCCTGACTTTACTCTGCCATCTTTACTCCTTCTGGACCCTCTCAATGGTTTTCTTAATTTCAATTTCATTAATCTTTCCTCTGAGTTTCAGAATTTCTAATTTGTTATTTAATTGTGGGTTTTCAATTTTTTATTTTTCCAGCTTTTTAAGTTGCATGCCCAATTCATTTACCTCCTAGTGAACTATTTGATTTGTGTAAGCATTTAGAGATATAAAATTTCCCCTATGAACTGCTTTGACTCTATGCCATGAAAATATGTTGTCTCATTATTGTCATTTTCTTGGATGAAATTATTGATTGGTTCTATGATTTGTTATTTTACTTACTTAGTCTTTATGATTAGGTAATTTAGTCTACAATTAATTTTTAGTCTATGTTTCTATGACCCTTTATGTCATGTAATTTTTATTGCATCATGATCTGAAAAGGATGCATTTAACAGTTCTTTTCTAAACTGTATTGTGAGGTTTTTATGCTCTAATACATGGTCAATTTTTGTGTAGGTGCCATGTACCACTGAGAAAAAGGTATATTCCTTGCTATCTCCATTCACTTCTCTCTAGTGGTCTATCACATCCAACTTTTCTAAAAGTCTGTTCATCTCCTTAACTTATTTCTTGTTTAGTTTGTAGTTAGATTTGTCTAGTTCTTAGAGGGAAAAGGCAAATTTTGATTGTCACTGAGACAGATTGGGTTATAGGGTGTAAACAGCCTATGGAAGGAGAGAATTAGGAATGTCTTGAAGTCAGGTCCTACTGGCCAATTGTTAAATTTTTAGTGTTAGCATTTATACTTAAGAAATTGGTAAATACTACAAATCAGATCTTGATTTATTCTTTTGTTGATTTTCTTGATTCAAGAGTGATGGAGAAAATGTTTCTAATACAGATCAAACTTAAAACTCTGATGCATGTGCTTTTTCTTTTGAGAGCTAGTTAAATGTTTCTCAGCATACCCCTGAAGAGAAGGCACAAAGATCCCATCTATATAACTCATTTCCTTTAGCTGGATCTGCAACAATAGATGCTCAGATAGCTCCCCAAGCCTCCTTAGTTGCAGAAAGAGACACAACATTGACTCAGACCTCAGCAGTCCTTGCTCTGGTAATTCATTTGAACTTTTTCATGTAAATTTACCCAACTCTTTGGTCCATCAGAGGAGGAAATCATCATAATAAATGATAGATAGATACATAAACAAAGAAATGAATAAATAAGCAAATAAATAAGGAAAGAAACAATTTAATAAAAGATACCCAAACATATAAATTAATTAATAAGCTTTTGCCATGCTGACAAAGGCCCTCATCACATCACATTTGCAGTATTGCAAAAGCTTGCTGGTTGGTCTCCCAGCTACAAATCTCTCTGATTTTTCCCTATCTTTCACTAAGCTATTAAGATGATCTTTGTAAAGTTCATATCTAATCATGTTCCCTCATCCAATAAATTAATGAATGAATAAGCAAATAAATAAAAGTATTATTATATGTTGATAAGTCAGGGGTATTTCAAAAAATCAAAGAGATTTGCCAAGGCTCTAGAAGTCACAGAAGAGATAGCTCTTTTCCTTGTTAAAGTAAGTCCCTCTACAAGCACAAGTGATCTCATTTCATCTCATCTTCTCCAGCAGATTCCCCTCTCTATCATGCCTACACTCATTGAATGTCAATCTCTCCCTCTCTACTGGCTGCTTCACTGCTACCTACAGGCATGTCCATGTCTCACTAATCTTCATTTGGTTTATTCATCCCCAATGGCTAGTGTTCCTTATTTCCCTTCTTTTTTGTTACTAAACTGGAGGCCATCAATAAGAGGTATCTCCACTTTTTCCTCCAACTCTTCTTCACTCTTATAACACTTGGTTTCTGATCCCATCATTGAATGGAAACTATTCTCTCCAAATTTACTAATGATGTTCTAATCACCCAATCTAATGACTTTTTCTCAGTCCTAATCCTTTATGACTTTTCTACAGTCTTCAGCATTGTTGTTCACCATCTTCTCCTGAGTACTTTTTTTCTTTAGGTTTTTGTGCATAACCCTCTTCTGTTTCTTCCTATCTATATGACTACTTCTCAAGCTCTTTTCATGAATTTTTATCTGAGTCACATTTGTTAATTTTTGGTGTCCCCTATTGCTCTGTCTTGGACCCTTTTCTCTTCTCTTTCCATAGTATTTCATTTGGTGATTTCATCAGCTCCCATGGATTCAATTTTCATTCTTTTCTGATGATTCTCAAATCTTCTTGTCTAATTCTAATGTCTCATTTGAACTCTAGATTTGAATCTCCCTACAACTGGATGTCCAGGAGATACGTTAAACTCAACATGTCTAAAGCAAAACATTTTCTTTCCTCCCAATCCTTCTCACTTTCAAAACTTTCCTATTATTGTCAAGGGCACCACCATCTTCCCAGGAACCCTGGTTCACAAGCTAGGTGCCATCCTTGGCTTCTCACTCTCTCACCTCGTAGTCACTGTATCCAGTTGATTGTAAGGCCTGTTGATTTTTACCATCATAAAATTTCTCATATATGCCTCCTTCTCTACTCTAACAGGTCTAGTATCATGATGGATGCCCTCATCCCATCCCATCTGTAATACTGTAATAACCTAATTGTTGATATCCTAGCCTTTCCCCACTCCAGTTAATGCAAGTTCTTCCATTCAATTGTGAAAGAGATCTTCCTAAATGGTTGGTTTGCTGATGTTATATATTTCTACCCTCCATTAAAATCCAGTGGTTTCCTGTCACCTCCAGAATCAAGTATCAATGCTTTGTTTGACATTAGAAGTCTTTCCTACTGTGGTTATTCTACTTCTCTATTCTTACAATTCATGCTTCCTAATATCCATTGAAATCTGATGACACTGGCCTCCTTACTGTTGCTTAAACAAGATACTCCATCTCCCAACTCTTGACATTTTCATCAGCTGTCATGTATGCCTAGAATATTCTCCCTCATCTCCTTCTCCTGGCTTCTTTGACTTCTTTCAAGTCTCAACTAAGATCTCACCTTCTACTGTAAGCATTTCTTAATCTCGCTTAATTCTAGGGTCACCCTTCTGTTGATTAATTCCAATTTATCTTGTATATATGTTGTCTATACATTATTGCTTGTATCTACATGGCTGTTTGTATGTACATAGTTGCTTTTATGTTGTCTTCCCCATGAGACTATGAGATCCCTGAAAACATGAATAGTCTTTTACCTTTTTTTTTTTTTGTATCCCCAGAACTTGCATCTCTAGCATAGAGTCTGGTATATAGAGGCACTTAAGAAATGTTTATTTACTGTTTCTCACTTCTGCTCCCATTGTTCTGTCTCATGGATTCAATCTCATAGAGATATAAGGTAACTTAAACTCCTGGACTCAAAACCTCTAGATTGGAGGCCATAGTCTCATCTTCATTTGAAAATGTGTCTGGTTAGTAGAGTAAGATATAGGGGCATGTGTGGTCGTCAGAATCTACTAAATCAAAGGTGGCTTGACCCAGATAGGAGGGACATATTATGCCCCAGATGCCCAGGGACTTATGTCAACATAGCCAGGGGGCACCAGGAATCTCTATCAAAGAAGCTACAGCTTGAACCTTGCCCAATTCCTGATCCAATCAAGTTCTGGTTTTATTGTTTTTCCCTAACCAATGTTGGAGGGAGAGAAGGACACATTGGTACATGCTATTTCTAACACATGTCCCCTCTTCTATCAAACAGTATAGCAGTTAAATACTTAAAGGAAGCACTAATAGAATTAGAGAGCAAGCAATAGCAAAACTATAACAGTAGGGCTTCTCAATGTATCTCTTTCACACTTTGACAAATCTAACAAAAAAATAAATAAGAAAGAAGTTAAGTAAATGAATAGAGCATTAGGTAAGTTATAGATAATTAGTCTTCACTGGGAATTACTGAATGGGAATAGAAGTAAGCAAATATATATGTATATATGTATACATATATACAAAATATACATATACATACATACATATATACACACATATAAAATATACATATACATAGACACACACACATATATATAGTGTAACACACGCACACATAAGATAATTAGTTGTACATGATTTCTTAACAAATATCGGCCACATATTGAGGCATGAAAACCATGTAAAATATACAAAGGAAGAAATACTAAAAACATCACTCACTGATGACAATGCAATAAGACTTATTTTCAATGAAAAGTTCTTCAAAATAATTAAAATTAATTAGAAATTAAATATCATAATTTTAAAGAACTGAAGATTCTAAGAATGAATTATTAAAGAAATAGAAAACTCCCTGAAAGTAAAAGAATGTAATTAAAGTATTTCTAAGAGGTAAAATATATTATTATAAACTTCCTTTAATAAAAGAGAAAAACTGCAAAGCTCAAAAAACTTGAACAACAAATCAGCTTTCCAAAGTGAGAAATCATTTTTAAAAATTCTGCAAATTAGAGATCAAGAAGAGTGAAATAAAAAAACCATTAAATTTGGGAGGTATTTTTAAACTAATAAATTTAATACTATCTCATCTAATGCAGTCTTTTCTGTTTAGAAAGGAAAAAGAACAATCAAAGGTAAAAAGGGATAGTTCACAAGAGTTGAAGAAAAAATAAAGGAAATGGTAAGAATTTATTTTGCCCAATTCTATGCCAATGTAAATGCCAATTCAGAGCAAATGAACAAATACTTACAAAATAGAAGATATTCTGGTTAAAAAAGAAGAAATGGATCCAGTTTCAGAAAAAATTTAAGAAGCTATAAAGGAAATCCCAAATGAAAATTTAAGGACCAGGAGAATTTATAAATGTCAAAGAACAATTTTAACACTCCACAAACTGTTTCAAACAGTAAAAAAATGAAGGCACCCTTTGAACTCTTTTCTATGATATAAATATGGCCCTGTTATCCAAATCAGAAGAGACAAACCAAAGAAAGAAAAGTATAAATAAATATCCCTAATGAAGATTGCTGCAAAAATTTTAAGTAAAATATTAGCAAATAGACTGCAACCATGTATTAGAAAGATTTTACAATGTGATCAGGTTGGAGTTACACTAGAAACGCTGAATTTGTCCAACATAAGAAAAATTATAAATAAAATCAATCATGTTAATAATATAAATACTAAAAGCATATGACTATATCAATAGATATTAGAAAGCCTTTGGGCAAAATCTAACACCTTTCCCTATTAAAAACAATGGAAAGCATAGGAATATACAAAACAATCTTTAATATAGAAAATAATATCTACCATTATCTACCAAAACCAAATATTATATGAAATGGAGAAAAAGAGGCCTTTCTAATAAGATCAAAGATAAAAAAAAATTATCAATACTACTATTTAGCAATGCTGGCAATAGCAAGAAAACAAGAAAAAGAAATTGAATGAATGAGAATGTACAAATAAGAAAGAAAATGATCAATATTTAGATGGTATGATGACTTAGCTAGAAAATCCAAAAGTCAGTCAAATAATTAACTGAAGCAATAAATTCAAGAAACTTGCAGGATATAAAATAAGCATACTTATAAAGTAAAGAAAAATCATCAGAATTCCTGCAGACCTCAACCTCTAATTAGGTGGTAAAAAGGGACTCTACTGAGAAGAAGAAAGGAGGAGGCACACAAGGGTAAATTATATCACATGAAAAGGCACAAAAATTACATTAGAGGGAGGGAAGATGAGCATTTTTTCATCCTTACTTTCATCAGATTTTGCTGAAAGATGGAACAACATAATCAGTTAGGTATAGAAATCTAGCTTATCCTGTAGGAAGTAAGAGGGAAAAGGGGAAAAGGAAAGAAGTGGTGTGGATAGAAGGGAGAAGAGAAGTAGTAAAGGTAAAGGGAGAGATAAGGAAGGAGGCTAATAGAGGGCAGGGCAGATTGTAGGAGATGTTGGTTGAAAACAAAACTCTAATGAGGAGGGAAGGGGAGAAAGGAGAGAGTAAGCATAAACAGGAAAAAATAGGGTGGAGTAAAAGATACATACAATAATCATATCTGTGAATGGGATGAATCTTCCTATAACATGGAAGCAGATAGCAGAGTGGATTAAGAATCATAATTGTACAATATGTTGTTTAGAAGAAATTGATTTGAAGCATAGGGATATACACAGGGTAAAAGTAAAAGGCTGGAGAAGAATATATTATGCTTCAGCTGAAGTAAAATAAAAATTAGGATTAGCAATCCTGATTTCAGACAAAGCAAAAGCAAAAACAGATCCAATTAAAAGAGACAAGAAAGGAAACTATATCCTGCTACAAGGTACCATAGATAATGAAGTAATAGCAATATTAAACTTATATGCACCAAATGGTACAGTATCCAAACTCTTAGAGGAGAAGTTAAGGGAGTTGCAGGAAGAAATACATAACAAAACTATGCTAGTGGGGGCCTTAACTTATCCTCTCTGAACTAGATAAATCTAACCACAAAATAAACAAGAAAGATGCTAAGTGCATGAATGGAATCTTAAAAAGTTTAGATATGGTTGACCTCAAGAGATAATTGAATGGGGATAGAAAGGAACATACCTTTTTCTCAGTGGTAAATGGCATCTACACAAAAATTGACCACATATTAGAGCATAACAACCTCACAATCAAATGCTGAAAGGCAGAAATATTAAATGCATCGTTTTCAGATCATTATGCAATAAAAATTTGATGTAATAAAGGGCCATGGAAAGAAAGACTAAAATTAGTTGGAAACTAAATAAACTAATGTTAAAGAACAAATGGCTCAAGCAACAAATCATAGAAACAATCAATAACTTTATCCAAGAGAATAACAGCAGTGAGACAATATATCAAAATTTATGGGAAGCAGGAAAGGGGTTCTTATGGCAAGTTTTATATCTTTAAATGCTTACATGAATCAAATAAACAAAGAAGAGATCAATGAATTGGGCATGCAACTAAAAAAACTAAAAAAGAACAATTTGAAAATCCCGAACTAAATACCAAATTAGAAATTCTATAAATGAAAGGAAAGATTAATAAAACTGAAAACAAGAAATCTATTGAACAAATAGATAAAACTAAGAGCTGGTTTTATGAGAAAAAGCAATAAAATAGATAAACCTTTTGTTAATTTGATTTAAAAAAGAAAGAAGAAAACCAAATTATCAGAGCTCTACTTATACAGATATTATTCGCAGTCACTCTGACCCTGGAGGGCCCCAAAATAACCATTAAGTGATGTGTGGGTAGGGAGCTATTGTTATTCAATCCATGTGATTCAGAGTGAATTGAATTTAAGACTCTTTGAGAAAGAAATCTAGCCAGTAAACCCCAACCTAACTAGGTTGCTTTCAGCCATAAAAGTTTACCTTGTTTTGGGCAGAACACCCTCAGGTAAAGGGAGAGGAGAAGAAAGACGACTAGAGGAGAGAAGAGGGTAGGATAAGCTGAGTTGCCCAACTGTAACTGCCCAGCTGGGTCCCCATTTGGGCAGCTTGGACTACTCACTCGTTGTGTTTGTCCTTTGTTTTCAATGAAAATTAAGACATCAGGGAGATGATGACACAATTTGCAATTGGCTCACTTCTTAAAGATGCCTATTCACTGAATGAGCACTGCCTCACCCAAAGTGTGGAACAATAACCCTATGGTCCTAAAATAGGGAAGGATTACCTTTTATGTACTATGGAGAAGATACTACATGTTTGTTTTTTCTTTTAATTTCCTTCAATATCTTGATTTTTCTCCTCTAGACTGTGAGCTCCTTGAGAATCAGAACTGTTTTTGCCTTTTCCTTAATCTCTAGCACTTTTCACACTGTGAGGCATATAATGTGTGAGAAATTAGTTTACTGGATTTGAGATTTCTACACCAACTAGCACATATTGCCTTTCTCTAATCTTTTTCTAATCAAAGTTTTGGCATAATTCTATAGCTATATGTCATGACACACCTGTGCTTAATTCAGTTGGGGGAAATTTGGCACTGACCAATAGGATCAAGGCTTTAAAACTATAGGCAAGTATGATTCTGGATAAAATCAGAAAATGCATCATTATATATTTTTAGGATATTGCTACCTATGTGTGTCAGTTTTATTACTCTAAACACACATTTGGTAAATGTGAAAGAATTCTTGGAAGTTTTATAAGAATAATAATTATTTTAAATTAAAAGCAACCTTTTTAAACAAACAGGCATCTGAGTAATTCATAACACTATTTCTTGACAAGGTGATCTTGTGACCGTCAATCTCACTCTTATTGAAACTACTTACTTGTGACCTGATTTTCCTGTTTAGTGAAATAAAATATATAATCCCACAAAAGGAACAAAAGGTCTAGCGCACTAAAATTAGTTCCTAATAATATTAAATAACAATAACTCCAGTTTTTCCTAGTATATTTATGTTCTGGGAATAGTTTGACTCCTAATGGCAGTAAAAGAGAATTACTAAATGACTTAGTAAAGGGGTAGTAACCAGTGGCTTGTAAGCATGTTTTCTGTCTCATAAAACATGTTAAATGTTTAAAAATCTATAAATTTGTCTGTATCTATTTTTTGGATAGTGGTTCTATAAAATCTCAAGTGCTTCATTCATAAAGTATCTAATTCTTATGTCTAAAAATTTATCTTATCTAAGTATCGATTATAAGGATTACTGATTTTAAAATGCATAGGTGGATAGCTCAATTCATTTCATGAGAAAAAGAAATAGAAAGTTAATTCCTAATTCCGACACAATACTTTAATATCACTTAAATGTCTTTTCTATCACTCAGTACTGAAATACCAGAAATAACCAGAAGACAGGCTATCATTTACTTTAATAAAGCACCTCTGTTTAAATAAGTGCTCTTACCTTAGTATTTTACACCCCCTTCCATCATAAACCCTTAAGGAAACCTCTACTTCCATGATAGGCATTTATTGAAAATATTGTAATTCATCTGGGCTGTCTCTTTCTAACTACACAGCTTCTAAATCTTAAGTGTATTGGTGAAAATTGTCCATAGTAAATTATTCCTGTCTATACTTCCCTGAATATCTCAGTGTTCAATTAACCATAGTTTAAATTAATCAGAACATTCAGGAAATGAATACTGGTGAGACTGAATGAGGCAGAAAATTTGATTGTGTTATACATGGGATTCAGCTTATCAGTGAAATTCTTCAATTGTGGTAATTCCTCTGTCCTGATTACAATTATTTCAAACTATGTAATGCATATACATTTTAATCTTGCCCTGGTACTGGCTATTGTTGGAACGAATTTGTCTTCCCAGCTATTCACAAATAGATTTACATTTCTAGGGCCACATCTGACCATACAGTTTGGTCCTAGTCTTTAAACAATATGTAATCTTGGCTCCTGTAGTCCTTTTTTTTTTTTTGTATTAGCAGGTTGGTGAACCATAGAAAAATAAGATATGCTTGATTATTAATGAGACTGACATAGGAGTAATCACACACTCCATTTTAAAAAGAAACATTCTCTGACCTTGATTATATTATGAAAATTGTGTTATATTATTAAACAATCATATTAGAGGGCTAAACTTCAACCATGAAGTGCCAAACTACTCAGAACATGTTCAGGAATTTACCAGTGTTTTGGGTTTAAGCTCAGTTCTGGAAGTTATTTCTCTACCACTACCCTCATCCCAGCTCCCCCATCTGTACCCCATAATAGCTGTGTCCTGCTTCTAGTTCCACTGGGGCTAAAAACAGTCTATTTACCAGCTCTAGATACTATCTCCAAAGTGGTCAGTGAAAAAGATGATAATAGAGAAGTGAATATGGACAGGGAAAGGCAAATCCAGGATGAATTTTCAGATAGTGGGCAGTTCTTCTAAATATATTTGATTGATTTATAGAAAGTTCTGGCAAGGAGAGGCTGGGAGACAAGGGAGAGGCACAGAGTTTCAAAGGAAGGTCTATATTTTCCATCTCAAGAGAGAGGCATGCAGTGTGACATCAGCAACAAAGACTTGTTTCCTGCTTGTATCCAGAAAACTTAGGAGAGCCAGTGATTGCCTAGTGACTCCTGAAAGAATCATGGGCACTGTGTATCAGACTAAACCCAATTTGTGTGAGATCCTCTCTTTGCCCTGCCCACCAAAAATGTTCTCCTTTCCTCACAACTCTGAGTCAAGGAGTAAGATTCTCCATTATCTGAGCCATTTCTTTTCATATTTCCACTGGTCCTGATCAATTTCACTTCCCAATGAATGTTTTGTTCACTCTTCCCTCTCTGTTCTGATTTGTTTTCCATGATTCATAAAATTAATTTCCACGGTAGTCTTGGTTACGTAGCGTGCTAGAAGTGAAGAGGTAGAACAAGTTTCAAAAATAAGCAATAAAATATCCAGTGCTTTTCTCAGCAGGGAAGCCAGTCTGTTACATGACAATTGAACAGTGGGTTCACCCTGAGAATTTACCAACATTGCAACGCCTGGCTGCAACCACTTCCTAAATCAGCCCAAGCTTATAAGTGGGAAATATAAAAGACAGAGAATATGATTTATAATTGAAATCTAAATGCTTTCTATACGTATGTATGTACACATATACATATACACATACATACACACATAAATATGTATGTAAACTAAGTGATACATACATAAACATGGCTTGTATGCATCATAGATGGATGTCTAGGATCTGGCTCACTTTAATGCAGGAGTGGAACTGTGCTAGCACTGTTAGAAGCATAGCTAAAGGGATCCAGAACTGCCAATGCTGGGTATTCCTTCCTATTTCCAAGAGTGCTATCAGACTATACACTTAAAATATATCTTGTGTAGAGACATGAGTCTGTATTCAGAATAAAAATTGCTTCCATAAATACTCTCAAGGGGGAGGGTAACCCTTAGCCCACATTCACCAATTTGGACCCTTCCCATCTCCTTATGAAAAATAGCAGCAAACAGAAATTTGATACAAACAGAAATATATACATACATATATAGGCATATGCATATACACATATAAATGTATATATGTGTACGTGTATTTACATAGATTAGATAGATAGAAAGATAGTTGTTATTGAGATGTTTTATCCATGTGTGACTTTCAGTGACCACAGTTTTTTGTAGCAAAGATTCTGGAGTAGTTTGTTATTTCTTTTTCCAGCTCATTTTACAGAAGAGGAATTGCGGCAAACAAGGTTAAGTGACTTGTCCAGGTTCACATAGCTAGTTAGTGTCTACAGCTAGATGTGAACATACGAAGCTGAGTATTCTTGATTCCATACCTAGTGCCCTATCCACCGTGCCACCTAGCTATATATATATGTATATGTATATATGTATATAGATTAGATAGATAGGCAGATATAGATAAACATATAGATGAAATTTCTAACCATATATGAGATGGCTTTTCTGAAGGTTCCCTGAAAATGTTATGCAGATATGACTCCTGAATGACTAAGAACATACTGAGCCATGAGACTACATGAGTGGAGAAAGGACTTAATTCAGCTGGTTGGACATACAGGTCAAGACAGAGACAGAGACAGAGACCAAGTATGAACTTCTCAGTGGTGGAATGGAGGCCCTGAGCCATAGACATGTAGCTGAAATCACTCCCCTCCCCTCCCAGCATGTCCCTCATCTTCTAGTTCCTGCATCCCTAGACATTGTTTCGAGCAGACTCCCACTAGGTAATATAATTCTCTTTTCTTATTTGAGCTGAGATCTTATCTCATGCCCAGCTCAAGCATTCGTCTGTTCTTGAGCATTCTTTAGTTTATTCTTACTGTAGAATTTTTACAATTCTGTTTGCTGCTTTTATTTGATGAGATTTATTAGCTATTTGTGAATCTTTTGTACGACCAGAGTTTCTGTATGTATGTATGTATGAAGGTCTGTATGTATGCGTGGGCAGTGAGGTGACAGAGTGGATGCTGCCCCTGGAGTCAGGAAGACTCATCTTCCTGAGTTCAAATTGGGCATCAGACACTTAGCTGTGTGACCTTGGGCAAGTCACTTAATTCCTGTTTGCCTCGGTTTTTTCTTATGTAAAATGAGCTGGAAAAGAAAATGGCCAACCACTCCAATATCTCTGAAAAAAAATCCCACAAACCAAATGAATTCACAAAGAATTGGATACAACTGAAACAACTGAATAACAAAAGCATCTATATCTATGTATGTATTACTTGCCTAGTTCAATAGTCAATGACAAAAGAATTGCATTATGTAAATTCTCCTGGTTTTTGCACCAAACTTAGAGACTTCATTTCACTTACCTCCCCTGGTTTTGTGTGCAACATGACACAATATGCTGCAATAACATATAACTCAAGTCACATTAAAAATATTTTGAGGATCATAGGAACAGAACAACTTTAAAAGTCATCTAATACAACTCCCTCATTTTACAGATAAACTATATCCAAGAGAGGCAGAGTTTTCCCAAGGTTATCAGGGTACGAAGTGTCAGATTTGTCTTTAACCCCATTATTATAAAACCAAATCCAGTGCCTTTTTTCACTGCATCACACTTTCTTTCCATTCCTTCTAGCCTGAAATACCCTTTAGGTAGTTCATTCAGAGCAAAGCCTTCCAAACTTTGCTGGATCCTTCTAGGCACAAAAGAAAGTTCTACTTTCAAGTGGTTGTTTCATGCCTGAGAAAACAAAAAAAAAAGCTCACTTGTTATTCATGTTTCTTTCCATATTCATGTAGGTTGTCCTTAGATAATTCAGATGTTTATTATGAATAGAAGGTGTATGGGAATGTTGGTGAAGAATGGGTGGCTAAAGTTTCCCCTAAGATTCCTTAAAAAATAAATCCTCCATCACGAAGCAACAAATGGAAGAGAGGGAACCAGGGGAATAGGGGGATTTCACCCATGATTATTAGCTGACTACTGTGGCAAAATTATACTCCTAGGAGAATGTGAATCTAGAGCCCTCCAGTCAAATCCCAGTACCCCTTTCACCCAGTGTTTTGAGGTTCTTCTTTCAATCTAACCTATACCACCACACAGTCAGTCTGCCTCCTTAAACTGCCCTCTCCATTCAGCAGTGAGAGTCATTTATTGAACCAGGGCAGGGGTTTCTGGAAAGAGAAAAAGAGCCATCATTCCTTGCACATTCCTTTGCAGCTACAGGCTTCCTTCCCAGCTTCCATTACACTTGGACCCTATCAGACTAGACTTTCAATGTTCTGGGTGAACTATGCTCAGTCACTGACTTACATTGGCCAGCCTCATTCCTTTGGTCATGGATGTTGAGCTGGATACAAAATCTGGCATGGATTCACGGGGTCATTGACTCTGGGGTTGCTCTCTCAACTAAAACAATGTAAGTTTCGGATGAGAATAATTTGTTGCAATGGCGATGAAGGTGACTGAAACAGGTGCTTTGGTTACACTTAGAGCTTGGTTACATATTGAAGTTGCCAAGGTCACCCACTGGATCCTGAGCCTCTAGTCAGTCATCTTGACTTTTGTCCTGCAACTGGACTTTGATGACTCTGGAAGAGTGATGATTCTGACTCACTTCAATCCAATTCACATGCAAGTCAGGTCATCACCCATCATTCGCTATTCTCCCAACATCATGATGTCATTCATTGGTCCTCCTCAAAAACAAAGGACAAACAACAGCAGCAATGTCCTTCATCTACTAGAAAAGAACAGATTCCAAGGCAAAGAATCAAGACCCACATTCATAAGTCATATGCTGACCTGAGAGGGGGAGAATGTCCAAGGCCTTTCCCCTTATAGCATTGTCTCTCAAGAGATACCAAAGCCGGAAGAAATCACATGAAGAGTACGGCTGAAATTTTCGTTGTCTGGTGCCTTTGGAATACATCTCTAGTCCTGGTTTCACAACTGCAGCCAATCAGAGACTTCTATTCACCACATGGCTAGCACAACAGAACCTGTTACAACATTGTGTGTGTTCATAAGGACTGGACTTACTGACCAGTGCCCAATACATGTGTACATAACTGTCTCATAAATGAAATGTTGCTCTCAATGAACAGGTAATCACTTTCTTTTGTGTCTGTCAGGCATTGTGGTAAGTGAAAAGGATTAAAAAAAAGACAAAAACACATACATATATGTGTGTGTGTGTATAAAAATTAGAGGCAAAGATCAAAATTATTATATTAATGTCAAGAAATAAATCCTCAGTCCTATTTATGCTGCTTTAGCACATTGTAAACATAGCATAATGAAAAGCATCAATTGACAGGCTTTTTTGATAACTAAAAGGCTAAATTATAGGAAGGACATATAATGTGCATGTATATAGATGGTACATGTACATAGATGGTACATGAATATCTGTAGTACATAAACAAATATGCTATGAGCAAAAGTAACCATATTCAAAATTTAAATATGATTGTGTGGTTCTTTGTAGATCTGACTCCATTGTGTCAAGGTCCTGTGACTAGAGCTCACTGAAATGCAGCAAGTTGAAGAAAGGAGGAGGGATTTTTCTAATGAATGGTACCTTGGAGCTAAGTTCTAATTGGATAGCTCTGCAAATCCATATATCCCTTGACATAAGCCACAAGGAGAGGCACAGGTGAAAGACATAATGTCACTGATTTCCTGGAAATCATAGATCATTTTTGTTGAGCAAGGCATGCATAAACCATCAGGATTGGCATGGGGCTCCCCAATGACTGGATATCAATGCTACCTGATTGTCATGATTAAATACAGAGACCTCATCTGGAATAGATTTTTTTTGCAAGGATTTTTTTTTCATTTTCAAATCTGCTATAGATCTTCCTAGAATTCTACAGATTTTTCTACTCTTTCATCTGAAAGAAAATTGTGAAAATTAAGGGTCAAAAGAATACACAGATAATTAACTTCGTGGACCCATTCACAAATTGTTTTGTAGAATTGTTGGAATAATTTAGAGTTCTGCTAGGAAGGTATCAATAGTGTGCCTATTTTCTCAAAGCCACTTTAACATTTGTTAGTTTCCTATTTTGTTCTCTTTGCCAATCTGATGGATGAGAAGTAAAACATGAATTGTTTCAACTTGCATTTTTTTCTAGTTATTAGTGAATTGGAGCATTTTTGGATTATTAATAGCTTAGATTTCTTCCTTTGAAAACTGACTTTTGATATCCTTGTTGTTGTTTGTCTTTCATTTTCTTTTTAAAATTTAACATTTTACTTTTCCCTCCAAAGACAATTTTAATATCCTTTTTTCAATGTCTAAGCTGCAAATTTTTTCCTTTCCTACCTTTCCCCCATCATTGAGAAGGCAAACAATTTGACTTGCGTTATACATGTGTAGTCATGCAAAACATATTTCCATGTAAGTCATGCTGTGAAAGAAAACAGAGAAAAAAACCAAAAAAAGTAAAGTAAAGAAAAAGTACGTTTGATCTTCATTCAAGCTCCACCAGTACTTTCTCTCAAAATGGATACCACCTTTCATCATAAGTCTTTCCAAATTGTCTTAGATTATTGTATTGCTGAGAATAGCTAAATTATTAATAGCAGATCATCATACAATATTGCTGTTTCTATGTACAATATTCTTCTGATTCTACTAATTTCACTTTGCATCAGTTCAGTAAGTCTGTCAGGTTTGTCTGAGAGCATCCTGTAATCTTTTCTTATAGCAAAATCGTATTCCATTACAATCATATACAACAACTTGTTCAGTCATTTCCCAAATGATGGACATTTCAATTTTCAGTTCTGTTCCACCACAAAAGGAATTACTATAGATATTTTGTACAACTAGGCCTCTTTTTTCTCTTCCTTTCCTTTCCTTTCCTTTCCTTTCCTTTCCTTTCCTTTCCTTTCCTTTCCTTTCCTTTCCTTTCCTTTCCTTTCCTTTCCTTTCCTTTCCTTTCCTTTCCTTTCCTTTCCTTTCCTTTCCTTTCCTTTCCTTTCCTTTCCTTTCCTTTCCTTTCCTTTCCTTTCCTTTCCTTTTCCTTTCCTTTTCCTTTCTTTCCTTTTCCTTTTCCTTTTCCTTTTCCTTTTCCTTTTCCTTTTCCTTTTCCTTTCCTTTCCTTTCCTTTCCTTTCCTTGTAGTGGTATTGCTTAGTCAAAGGATATGCATGGTTTTATAACCCTTTGGTCATACTTCCTAATTGCTTTCCAGAATGGTTGAATCAGTATACAACTTCATCAGCAATGCATTTATGTTTTAATTTTCTTACATTCCCTCCAACATTCATAATTAACCAATCTGATAGATATGTGGGTGCGAGCTCAGTTACTTTAATTGCATATCTCTCATCTGATAGTGATTTAGAACATTTTTTTCATATGACTATCAATAGTTTTGATTATTTTGCCTGAAAATTGCCCTTTCATATCCTTTGCCCCTTTATCAGTTGAGGAACACTTATTTCTATAAATTTGACTCAGTTTTCCACACGTTTGAGAAATAAGATCTTTATCTCTTTATCAGAGAACCTTGCTATACATTTTTTTCACAGTAATGATTGTGTATTTCCCATCATCCTATTTTTCCCATTTATCCTGCTCTCTTTCTCTCTCTCTCCTCCTCCCTCTTTCTCACTCTCCCTCTCTTTTCACCCTGTCCATTTTCAAAAATGTTTGCTTCTGACTTTTACCTCCCCCAATCTGTCCTCCTTTCTATCAGCCCTCTCTCCATTTTGTTATCCCCTTCCATTTCTACTTTCCTGTATAGTAAGATACATTTTTATACCTGACTGTGTATGTTATTCCCTCTTTGTGCCAGTTCCAATGAGAGTAAAGTTCATATACTCCCCACCCCTTCCCCCTTATTCTCCTCTACTGTGAAATGTTTTTCAGGCCTCTTTTATATCAGATAATTTACCCCATTCTACTTCTCCCTTCCTCTTCTCCCAGTGCATTCTTCTTTCTCATCCCTTCTTTTAATTTTTTTAAAGATAATTTTACCATAATATTCAACTCATACCTGTGCTTTCTGTCTATGTATACTCCTTCTTACTGCCAAAATAATGAGAAAGTTTTAAGAGTTATAAGTATCAGTTTCCCAAGTAGATATGTAAACAGTTTAACCTTAAAAAATTCCTTATTATTTCTTTTTTATGCTTCTTTCGAGTTTTGTATTTGAAAATCAAAATTTCTATTCAGCTATGGTTTTTTCATCAGAAATGCTTGAAAATCCTCTATTTCACTGAATTTTCATGTTTTTCCCTTTAAGGATTATACTCAGTTTTGCTGGTTAGATGATTCGTTGTTGTAATCCTAGCTTTTTTGCCCTACAGATCATCATATTTCAAGTCTTTTGATCTTTTAATGTAGAAACTGCTAAATCTTGTTTTATCCTGACTATAGCTCCATGATATCTCAATTGTTTCTTTCTGGCGGCTTGTAATATTTTCTCCTTAATCTGGGAACTCTGAAATTTGGCTACAATATTCCTGGGAGTTTTCATTTTGGAATCTTTTCCAGGAGGTGATTGGCAGTTTCTTTCAATTTCTACTTTACCTTCTGGTTCTAGAATGTCAGGGCAGTTTTCTTTAGTAATTTTTTGAAAGATGATGTCTAGGCTCTTTTTTTTGATTGTAGTTTTCAGGAGGCTCAATAATTCTTAAGTTATCTCTCCTGCATCTATTTTCCGTCAGTTATTTTCCCAATGAGATATTTCACATTTTCTCCTGTTTTTCATTCTTTTGATTTTGTCTGATTGATCTTGATATCTCCTAAAGTCACTAGCTTTGACTTGCCCAATACTAATTTTAAGGAGTTATTTTCCTCAGTGAATTTTTGTACCTCCTTTTCCATTTGGCCAGTTCTACTTTTTAAGAGGTTCTTTACTTCAGTGGAGTTTTTGTGTGTCTTTTTTCTACTGGGCCAATTCTGTGTTTTAAGGAGTTCTTTTTAGTAAATTTTTGTGTATCTCTTTACATTTGGCCAGTTCTCTTTTTCAAGCAATTCTCCTCTTTATTGATGTTTTTGCCTCCTTTACCATTTGGCCTCTTCTGTTTTTTAAGGTGTTGTTTTCTTCAATTTTTTTTGATTCCTTTACAAAATTGCTAACTTTTTTTCTCCATTTTTTTCTTACATCACTCTAATTTTTCTTCTCAATTTTTCTTCTACCTCTCTTACTTGATTTTTAAAATCCTTTTTCAGTTCTTCCATGACTTGGGACCAATTCATGTTTTAATTCAGGCTCTGGACATAGGGGTTTGTGTTTTAATTTTCCCTATCACCATAATGACTTTCTATACTCAGTATCTTTTCTTTCTGTTTGCTAATTTTTGGGCTGATTTCTTGACTTTTAACACTACATTGGAATGGGGCTCTGCTTCAGGAGTGGAGGGGGTACCACCCCAAGCTTCAGGATTTTTTCAGCATCTATTTTAAGAGGTAATTCTGCTGTGCTAGTGATTTACCTTGCTCTGGGCCTGAGACCCAGGACTGCAACCTAAATCCAAATATGATCAATTGTAACAAAGTCTTACCCCTGGTGCCTGTAAATAGACCCCTGTAATCTCCTTCTGACTAGCTCTCCAACCCTCTTACCATCTATGGGCTGAGGGGTCTCGAAATCACTGCCACAACTGATTCAATTGACCTCAAGACCTGCTTCTTGTTTCCTAGGACCTGGTTTTGTGCGTGCATGGCCTACACTGGATTGTGCTCTACTCTCACCTTGGTTCAGTAGACCTTTTCTTCCAACTCTATAAGTTATTTTGGGCTACATATTATTGTACTCTATCCCTTTGTGGGTTCTGCCACTATAGAATTTGTTTTGAGCCATTATTTAAAGGCATTTTGAGGGCTTGTGGGAAAGCTCAGGTGAGTCCTTGCCAGGCTCCATCTCCTGTGTCCTTAATTTTCTAAGTCCAGTGACATCATGATGTTGCTGTCAGAGTATGTTTGACTGTGGCTTATCAGTACAGTCTGTGTTAGGGAGATTCTACTACAGGTTGGACACAAGTAGTCCATTAGAACATTTGCCATGGCAGTTGCTCTGAATTTGAATAGCTCACATTTCCTTTACGATTCTATGATTTTGTTTTGCTCATGAAGTATAGAGCATTTTTTGATTCAGGCACACTATTCTGGATGGCCTCATGTCAGCATCTCCCATCTATCACAGTTAATGCTGAAGTTCTTCAGAGAGACTTTGAGAGTGTCCTTGTACCACTTTTTCTGATCACTCTGTGAGCACTTGCCTTGTGTGAATTATTCATGAAATAGTCTTTTGGGAAAGTATATGCTTGGCATTTGAGCTATGTGGCCAGCCTATAATAGGGTCTTTATGGTTGAATTTGAGTGCTTACTAGTTCAACTCAGGAGGAGACTTCAGTTTCCAGTAGCTTACCTTGCCAGGCAATCTTCATACTCTTTAGAAAACAATTCAAATAGAAGCAATTCAGTTTTCTGGCATGGTGCTGATGAAGTGTTTAGGTTTCAGCATACAACAATGAAGTCAGCACAATAACTCAACAGACCAAACCTTCAGTTTGGTATACAGCCTAATACTGCTTCTATTCCATGCTTTCTTTTGGAGTCTATTAACTGCTGAACTAGCTCTGGTATGCATGCATTAAATTCATTATAAATGTGAACAAATATACTGCCAAGTGTACTTGGAAAGTATACTGCCCTGGAAAGTATACTGCCAAAGTAAGTGAACTTATTCTCAACACTCAAAATTTCTCCATTTACTAGGATCAATACTGATAGTATCTATCACAGTAAAGAAAGGTCCACTTATTTCAATATTTTTGAAATTTTTTTTAGAAAGAACAGAAATAGGTTGGATAGCTTGTCAAAAGACTTCAGTAGCTCTTGATATACTATTGTGTTTCATTATTTTTTATGTTAATATGGTCTATTGATTCCAAATTTCTGAATGTTGTACACAGCTTGTATTACTAGTATCCACCTTATATAGTCACAGAATATAATTTTTGACATGTTGCTATATCTTTGCTAATATTTTATTTTAAAATTTTGTGTCTATATTAATTAGAGATATTGAACTATAATTTCCTCTTTCGATTTATCACTTCCTGATATTTGTGTCATGAAAGGAACTTGATAGGATCATTTCTTTTACTGGTTTTACAAATTGTTAATGTATTTCCAGAATTAATTGTTCTTCAGAGGTTTGCTAGAAGTTACTGATATTTTTCCTATTGAAGGTTAACTTTTGTTTTTGTTTTTTTTTTTGGTTTTTTTGAAATTTATTTATTTAACTTTTAACATTCATTTTCACAAAATTTTGGGTTCCAAATTTTCTCCGCATTTGTCCCCTCCCCACACCCCAAAACACCAAGTGTTCTGATTGCTCCTATCACCAATCTGCCCTCTCTTCTATCATCCGTCTCTTCCCTTCTCCCCATCTTCTCTTTTGTCCTGTAGGGCCAGATAATTTTCTATACCCCATTACCTGCATTTCTTATTTTCCAGTAGTAAGAACAATACTCAAAAATTGTTCCTAAAACTTCGAGTTCCAGCTTCTCGTCATCCCTCCCTCCCTCCCAATTCTGTTTGGGAAGGCAAGCAATGTAATATAGGCCATGTCTGTGTAGTTTTGCAAATGACTTCCATAATAGTCATGTTGTGTAAGACTAATTATATTTCCCTCCATCCTATCCTGCCCCCCATTGCTTCCATTATCTCTTTTGATCCTGTCCCCCCCAAGAATGTTGACTTCAAATTGCTCCCTCCTCCCCTAGCCCTCCTTTCCATCATCCCCCCCACCCTGCTTGTCCCCTTCTCCCCCACTTTCCTATATTGTAAGATAGCTTTTCATACCAAAATGAGTGTGCATTTTATTCCTTCCTTTAGTGGAACGTGATGAGAGTAAATTTCATGTTTTTCTCTCACTTTTCCTCTTTTTCCCTCCACTAAAAATTCTTTTGCTTGCCTCTTTTATGAGAGATAATTTGCCCCATTCCATTTCTCCCTTCCTCCTCCCAATATACTTCTCTCTCACCGCTTAATTTCATTTTTTTAAGATATGATCCCATCCTATTCAATTCACTCTGTGCTCTCTGTCTCTGTGTGTGTGTATGTGTATGTGTGTGTACGTGTGTGTGTGTGTGTGTGTGTGTAATCCCACCCACTACCCAGATACTGAAGAGTTTCAAGAGTTACAAATATTGTCTTTCCATGTAGGAATTAAACAGCTCAACTTTTATAAGTCCCTTATGACTTCTCCTTGCTGTTTACCTTTTCATGCTTCTCTTCATTCTTGTGTTTGAAAGTCAAATTTTCTTTTCAGCTCTGGTCTTTTCATCAAGAATGCTTGAAAGTCCTCTATTTCATTGAAAGACCATTTTTTTCCCCTGAAGTATTATACTCAGTTTTGCTGGGTAGGTGATTCTTGGTTTGAGTCTTAGTTCCTTTGACTTCTGGAATATCATATTCCATGCCCTTCAATCCTGTAATGTAGAAGCTGCTAGATCTCATGTTATCCTGATTGTATTTCCATAATACTTGAATTGTTTCTTTCTAGCTGCTTGCAATATATTCTCCTTGACCTGGGAACTCTGAAATTTGGCCACAGTGTTCCTAGGAGTTTCTCTTTTTGGATCTCTTTCAGGAGGAGATCAGTGGATTCTTTCAATATTTATTTTGCCCTCTGGTTCTAGAATCTCAGGGCAGTTTTCCTTGATAATTTCATGAAAGTTGATGTCTAGGCTCTTTTTTTGATCATGGCTTTCAGGTAGTCCCATAATTTTTAAATTGTCTCTCCTGGATCTATTTTCCAGGTCAGTTGTTTTTCCAATGAGATATTGCACATTATCTTCCATTTTTACATTCCTTTGGTTTTGTTTTGTGATTTCTTGGTTTCTCATAAAGTCATTAGCCTCCATCTGTTCCATTCTAATTTTGAAAGAACTATTTTCTTCAGTGAGCTTTTGAACCTCCTTTACCATCTGGCTAATTCTGCTTTTTAAATCATTCTTCTCCTCATTGGTTTTTTTGAACCTCTTTTGCCAGTTGAGTTAGCCTATTTTTCAAGGTGTTCTTTTCTTCAGCATTTTTGTGGGTCTCCTTTAGCAAGGTGTTGACCTGCTTTTCATGCTTTTCTTGCATCTCTCTCATTTCTCTTCCCAGTTTTTCCTCCATCTCTCTTACTTGATTTTCAAAATCCTTTTTGAGCTCTTCCATGGCCTGAGTCCACTGAATATTTATTTTGGATGTTTAGGGTACAGAAGCCTTGACGTTTATGTCTTTCCCTGATGGTAAGCATTGTTCTTCCTCATCAGAAAGGATGGGAGGAGATATCTGTTCACCAAGAAAGTAGCCTTCTATGGTCTTATTTTTTTCCCTTTTCTGGGCATTTTCCCAGCCAGTTACTTTACTTCTGAGTTTCCTTTCCACACCCACCTTGCCTCCAAATGCTCCCAGCCAGTGTTTGGGGTCTGAGATTCAAATGCTGCTTCCCAGCCTCAGGGCTTTCGGCAGGGGCAGGGCTGCTATTCAGTGTGAGATTAAGTTCATCTGCCCAGGTGGGGCAGGGCTGCCACACAGGGCTCAGTTCCCTCAGGGGGTTCATGTGGAGACCTTCAACAATGGATCCAAGCTCCTGCCTGCTTTGGGAACCCTTGTCTGCTGCTGCCTCTACTGCTGCCTCCTGAGGGGGCCTGAGTAATGGAGACACCCCACTCCCCTCTTGAAGAGCTGAAAAGACTCTGTCCTGCAGGTGGAGGGACCTGCAGGGCTGCTGAAGATTCTGTCCCTGAAGATTGCTTGGATCCGCTCTTCTCAGTGCAGCAAGGCCAAGGCAGGGCTGGGCTCTGCTCCGGGTCCAGTGCATGACAGACCTTTCTTGTCAGTTTTTCAGGTCTTTCTGGAACAGAAATCTTGTCTGCTCTGTTGTTCTGTGGCTTCTGCTGCTCCAGAGTTTGTTGGGAGTTCTTCTTTACAGGTATTTTATGGGCTGTAGGTTAGGAGCTAGCATATGTATATCTTTCTACTCCACCATCTTGGCTCCTCCCCAACTTTTGTTTTTTTATTTCTTTTGAGACTGGAGTATATAAATTTTCAATTTTTTGTTGCATTAACTGAGTATTTTATATTTTTGTAGATATTGATTCATCTTATTTATGTTGTCAATTTTGTTGGCATATAATTGGGTAAAATAGTTTCTAATAATTTCCTTTATTTTTTCTACATTTGATTTGATTGCTACATTTCTAATGTTTAGGGAATTTGGTTTTCTTTGTTTTTGAAAATCATACTAGTTGGTGGTTTATTCATTTTATTATTTTCTCTTCTCAAAACTATATCTAGTCTCCTTTATCAATTTTGTTGTTGTTATTTCACTTTTCATTTCATTCATCTCTTCTTTGATGTTCAGAATTTCTATTTTGGCAGTTAATTCAGATTTTACAGTTTGTTAGTTTTCTAAATTTTCTTTTAATTTGCCTATTAATTCCATTGATCTATAATTTCTTTTTTGTTGATTGGAAGTATTTAAAGATTTCACTTTTCCCGTAAGAACATCTTTCCTTCAGTTAAAAATTGGTATATTATCTCATTACTGTAATTTTCTCTGATGAAATTTATAATTTATACACTAACTCATGAATTCCTTAAAATTCAGAATAGTTTCCAATTAATTTGCATCCTTTTTTTTCAAACATCATTTGCTAAAGACAGTTTTATTGTATTATGGTCCGTAAGGTATGTGTTTCATATTTCTGTTCATATATGAGATTTTTATATCTTAGTACATAGTCAATTTTTGTAAAGATGACACACGCAGCTAAAAATATATATAAACATTTTATATTTCCATTCAGTAATCATCAGAACTCTATTATATCTGGCTTTTCTAAAATTCTATTCAGTGTCATGACTTTCTTATATATCTTTCTATTAGATGGGACTTTTTTTCCATCCTCATCTTCTTGAACTCTCTGCTTACTTTTGATGTTGCCAATCACTCTCTCTTCCTCAAAACTTCTTCTCTCTGTGATGCAGGGACACTGTGTTCTCTTGCTTTTCTTCCTACCCATCTGTTTCTTATTAGTTTCCTTTGATGGATCTTCGTCCAGGTCATATCCAATAACTGTGGGTGTCCCTCAGGACTCTTTCCTGATCTTTCTCTCTCAAAATCATTTCACTTGAGCTTATCAGCTCTCATAAATTTAATTTTCATTTCTGTGGTGATGATTCTCAGATGTGACTATCAAGTTTAACATCTCTACTGATCTCTAATATCACATCTCCAAATACCTGGACTGGATGTCCTATAGTCATCTTAAACTCAAAATCTAAGACTGACTTAGTAACTTTCTCACAAAATTTTTTCCCTTCCAAACTCTTTTATTATTATCAGAGGCACCACCATCCTCTCAAACATCCAGGCTCACAAGTGAGGCATCTTCCTTGGCTGCTCACTGTTTCTCATCTCAACCTCATCTGTTGCCAAGGCCTGTAGATTTTACTTTCCTAATATTTCTCATACAGATTTCCTTTCTCCTCTGATATTGTCACTATCATGGGTGTCTCATATCTCAATCAGTTTATTAAACTACTATGTTCCAGGCACCATGCTAAATTCTGAGGATACAAAAAGAGGCAAAAGATAATCCTTTGCCTCAAGGAGTTCACAGTCTATTGAAGGAGACAACAAACAAAGAAATGTGCACAAACAAACTATCTAGAGGATAAATAGGAAATAATCAACAGGAAAGGCATCAGAATAAGAGGGACTGGGAAAGGGTTCCTGGAGAAGATGGGATTTTAGTTGGGGCTTGAAAGAAGTGAGGAAATCCTGTAGGTGGAGATAAGGTGGGAGAGTGTTCTAGGAATAGGGGACAGCCAGAGAAAATGTTTAGAACTAAGATATGGAGTGTCATGCTTTTGGAATATCCAGGAAACCTAGATCAAAGAGTATGTTGGAAAGGAGGGAGGGAGAGGAGATTTAAGTAGTAAGAAGACTGGAAAAGTAGGAGAGGACTAAGATATGAAAGACATTGCATGCCAAGCAGAACATTTTTTGTTTTATCTGGGAGTTGATAATGAGCCACTGGAGCTTACTGAGTAGGGGGGGTGACATGATCAGACCTGTGCTTTAGGAAAATCACTTTGGTGGCTAAATGAGGGATGGATTGGAGTGAGAAGAGACCTGAGACAGGCAGACCCCACCAGCTGGCTATTGTAATAGGCCGTTGGATAAATTCCCTTCCACCAATCTCTTCATCATTCTTTTATAATTGGTCTTTGGAACTGCTCCCATTCTGGGTTCTTGCCATACAACTCCAAAGACTTTCTCATGGTGGAAGTCTTCCTTTTATCTCCCATATGCCAAGGATGGTCTTGCTTGCACTAAGGTCTTGCCACAGAGCTACAAGAATCACTCCCTTGCTAGGCTCTCCTACTGCAGGGCAATTTTGTCGTGTCCCTTCCACCAATTCTTGCTTGTCTATTTCAAGGTTTCTACAAAATTCTGGTCATCTTTTTGTGCAACCTTGGACTAGATGGGTGGAGGAGTCTCCAGATAATTCCCCTTTTCATTTTTAAGTGATGCATTTATAAATTTTACTGTGGTGTTTGTGGGTGATTTGACCTCCTCTTGAACTTAATACGGCACCACTTTCCTATAATTATTCCTTACTATTCCCTCCATGTCTTTATGTAGAAGAAAGTAGTGAAAGAAAAATAATATAATAAAAAGCAGAAATGCATCACTGGTTAGCACATTGCCTGACACACAGTAGGTACTTAATAAGTACTTATTGACTGACTGAAACGGTACTGTTCCCTGCCTCTGTTTTCTCTTCACTTAGAAGAAATATTCATTGCTGGTTCTTATCTTTTCCTTTTCTTTTGCTCCCATTTCTGTAGTCTGTCTTACAAAACAAAGTTGTTTTGACTTGTAGCCAGTGGTGTGATTGTAAATGTCTAATAACCACCCTCTCTGAAAAAAAATGTACATTGTCAAGTTTAATATAAATTATTAATATTTTCTCCATCACTTTCTTAAATCTAGAAAAAAAATACAAAAGTGGAGGGGCAGAGCCAAGATGGCAGAGTAGAAAGACATATATACTCTATCACTTTCCCCATAGCCCACAAAAAACCTGTCAAAAATGACTCTCAACAAATTCTAGAGCAGTGAAAGAGGTTTCCAGCCAAAGGTAACCTGGAAGGTTTACAGGAAAGGTCTATCTCACTGGACACTGAGCTGGGCAGAGCCTAGCCCTGGCTGCCTGGCACTGGGAAGAACAGGACTTGAACAGACCTCAGAGAAAGAGTTTCCAGCAGGGAGGGTCCCAGATCCCTCAATAAACAAGCAACAAAGAAAGCTCCAAAGGTTAACGTGGGAGGGCTTTCTCATCTGGGCAAGAGGGGAACGGGGTTTCTCCAGCAATAGCCCCAGGAGGTGGATCAGCAGCAGGAGGCTGCAGGCAGCTACAGGAAGCAACCTGGGTCCACTGTCCAGGCAGCTCAGCTTAAAGCCTCTGGCAGTAGGGAGCAACTGATCTAAACCTCAGCCCTCAGTGATGGCCCTGTCCCCACCCAAAGCCCCAGGAAAATTGAGCAGCTGAGTGGAATCTCAGCCTTGGACACAGTACTGGGGAGAGGAGGGACAATAGGACTTTCCTCTTGACAAAGGATTCAGAAGTCTAATAACTACCTGGGAAAATGTCCAAAAAAGAGAAAAAATAAGATGATAAAAGGCTACTTTCTTGGTGAACAGGTGTCTCTTCCCATCCTTTCAGATGAGGAAGAACAAGGCACACTGTCACAGAAAGTCAAGGCCCCTGTCTCCAGTGCCTCCACAGTGAATATAAAATGAGTTCAAGCAATAGAACAGCTTGAACAGCAAGTTAGCAGCCTGCTAAAGGACAACCAAAAAAATGCTGAGGAAAATAACACCTTTAAAAAGAGGTGAACTCAATTGGAAATAGAGGTCCAAAAAGCCAGTGAGGACAAGAAGGTTTTAAAAAGTGTAATTAGCCAAATGGAAAAGAAAGTTCAAAAGCTCATTAAACAAAACAGTTCTTTAAAAGACAGAATTGCATTCAGGGAAGCTAATGATTTTGACATAAACCAAGCAGTTAAAAAACAAAGCCAAACGTTTGAAAAAATAGAAGATAATGTGAAACATCTCACTGGAAAAACAACCTACCTGAAAAATAGATCCAGGAGAGACAATTTAAAAATTATGGAACTACCTGAAAGCCATGATCAAAAAAAGAGCCTAGATGTCATCTTTCATGAAATTATCAAGGAAAACTGCCCTGATATTCTAGCCAGGGGGTAAAATAAATATTGAAAGAATCCACTGATCACCTCTTGAAAGAGACCTGAACAGAGAAACTCCCAGGAATATTGTGGCCAAATTTCAGAGTTCCCAGGTCAAGGAGAAAATACTGCAAGCAGCTAGAAACAAACAATTTGAGTATTGTGGAAATACAATCAGGATAACACAAGACCTAGCAGCTTCTACATTAAGGGGCCAAAGAGCTTGGGATATGATATTCCAGAAGTCAAAGGAACTGGGATTAAAACCAAAAATCACCTACCCAACAGAACTGAGTATAATACTTCAAGGGAATAAATGGTCATTCCATGATATAGAGGACTTTCAAGCATTCATGATGAAAAGACCAGAACTGAAGAGAAAATTTGACTTTTGAACACAAGAATCAAGAGAAACATGAAAAGATAAACAGGAAAGAGAAATCATAAAAGACTTTCTAAAGCTGAACTGTTTACATTCCTGCATGGAAAGATAATATTTGTAACTCGAGGCTTTTCTCAGTATTTGGTAGGTGGAGGGATTGTATACATACACACACACATACACACACACACACACATACACACCCACATAGACATAGAGTACAGGTTGAGTTGAATCAGAAGAGATGATATTCATAACAAAAGTAAAATAAAAATTAAGGGGTGAGGGAGGAAAATACAGGGAGGAGAAAAGGAGAAAGCGAACGGGGCAGGCTATAACTATAAAAGAAATAAGAAAAATCTTGTTCAATAGAGGAGAAAAGGGAGAAGGGGAGTAGGGAAAAGTGACGCTTACTCCCTTCACATATAGCTTAAGGAGGGAATAACATGCTCACTAAATTTGGTATGAAAATCTATCTTACACTACAGGAATGTAGGGGAGAAGGCGACAAGTGGCATGAGGGGAATGATAGAGGGGAGGGCAAATGGGAGAAGAGAGTAACTAGAAATAAACACTTTTGGGAGGGGACAAGGTCAAATGAGGGAATAAAAAAATAAGGAGGGATAGGGTAGGATAGATGGCAATATAGTTAGTATTACACAACATGATTATTGTGGAAGTCTTTTGGAAAATGACACATATTTAGTCTGTATTGAATTGCCTTCTCAGTGGGGAAAGGTAGAGAAGGAGGGAGGGAGAGAAGTTGGAATTCAAAATATTAGAAAAGAATGTTGAGAATTGTTATTGCATGTAACCAGGAAATAAGAAACACAGATAATAGGGTATAGAAATTTATCTTGCCCTACAAGAAAAGAGAGGAAACAGGAATAAGGGAAGGGTGGGGTGTGATAGAAGGGAGGGTACATTGAGGGAAAGGGTAATCAGAATGCAAGGTATTGGGGGTGGGGGAGGGGAGAGATGGGGTAAAAACTGGACATATTACAAAGTGATGTAAAAGCCATTAGTATTAAAACAATTGACTGAATTAATTACTGAAACTAAATCAGATATATCTTTAGTCTGGGACGAAAGAATTTTAGTCTAAGTTTCCTAGAGGCAGGTAACCTCAGGTAAAATTTGGCATTGATGGAAAAGTTAAGGTTTTAATGGTAAATTTGATTTTATGATTGTTATTTAATCAGGAACTAGGATATGTATTGAAAGGTATATAAGCCACTTAAGACTTGCCTCAAAAGATGTTCCTTTGCAGTGTGAAATTATAGTAATATATGAAACCTGATTATTGGAATTTGCAATAGCAAGTTAAGATTCTATGGGACTATTAACTGACTGTTCTTCTGAGCCTAACTTCAGGTATGGATTGCAAGAAAGGTGGTCTGAGTGTTCAATTCATGGTGCCAGTAAGTTTTATGAGATACTGGTATGAACTGCAAAAGGTGATCTCATGGGAAGGATGGGAGAGTGACTGTTCAGTCTTGGCTGAGGTAGGATTCTCCTGAATCAATTTCTCCACTGACAGTTGACAGACTGTAAGCCTGACTGAATGCAAGTGGACAATCTACTCCTGCCTGGAATTGACTTGAAGTTGGGGGAGATATTGTTTCCCTGCAATGTCCCTACTCTTAGTGGCAATTTCCTATAGTCAAAAGGTTTGTAATCTTAATACCAGATCTGTTAAATTATAGAGTGTTAGTAGGGGAACATCTGAGGTTAAGTCTAAAATTAAGCTATTAGGCTTAGGACGGTAAACCAACAACAATGTTAGGGGTCCTTTAATTCTTAGTAATAGTGTGGAGACAATTAGGTCGAGGACTTGTCAAGTTAGCATACATAGTTATTATTTGTGTCTCAGTTGGTTAGTGTTAAAAAAAATCGTTTGTGGTCTATATTGTAAATGCTTTAAAAGAAGTATCACTTGACCAAAAGTTGGAATTGTTTTATGTGATATGAACTGTGTTAAAAATGAAAAATAAAAAAATTAATGCAAAAATGATAAATCAATCCTTTATTTGTAGTATTTTCCAATTTTCAAAGTGTAAATTCTTACATTTAGAGTTTAACTCTTGAGATGTGGTTTGAGCAAGCTTTTAACCTAAACCCCTTCCATCCTTCTCCTCTCCTCATCCCCATGAATTTCTCTACTGATTTTAATGCATTCATGTTTGTGTATTCAAGTCTCTTTGCCTGGTTCAGAGAAGAGCATCTTGAATGTACAGTTATTTACATGTTATCTCCCCAATTAGAATGAGAGCTCCTTAAGGGCATGGTCTTTATATCCATAGTGCTTAGCATAGTGCCTGCCTCAATTGATGCTTATTAACAGACTAAATGACAAAGAGAGGTGATGTTCCATGAGATATACTCCCACTGCCTCATCCAGCATGTTTGTATATTCTTCCATCTTGTAATTATACAAAAACCAAAACCTCCTCCCACTTGAATTCTTTTCTCGTGTGTGCTTTCACCCTTCCCTTTTCTTTTATCTCTTAAAACTCGGCATACAAAGCATAACCACTTCTGAGACTTATGTTTATCCTACTTCTTACGTGACCCTAAAATACAGCGGAATTATGAAGAGACATTTGTTTCTTTTATCCTTTTAAAATTTAACCACTCTTTCATCATTTGTCCCTTTCTAACTGTTCATATGTGTCTACTTTTCTAAAACAAAATAAAACAAAACATTTCAATATACAAAACATTAAAACATTTTCTCATTTATGTATAATAATAATTTATGTATTTTTAGGAAGACAAGTACATTTGAATATTTAGAATATATATAAACATATACATTGTATATTATGCTTTAAGGTTTACAATATGCTATACAAGTGTTATCTTATTCAATTTTTGCAACCTTGGATACGCAACACTTTTTCTTATTCTACTTCAGTTTCTTGGGAGGCTAGGCTGAAAGCTTAGTTCAGTTCCTAGGTAGAATTAGTTCCACCAAGTTCAAATTCACATGTGGTATCACTGTTGGATAAATCCTTGTCTCAGCTATGTTTAGATAGGGCTAGCTGATCATGGCTCAGCTATTTGCTCTTTAGGATACTGATGGTGAACTGGTTACTAAAGATTGGATACTTGTTCTCCTGACTTTTCAAAACTCACAAGATCTCTTCCCCTAAAAGAGAAAACTGCAAATGTGGAGTCCAAAAACTAAGGCCCATTTCTAATGGCTTTGTGGCTTTGATGGAGAGAAGACACCAAGGAAATAGACAACTCTTTTAGTGTTGTCTCTCACTGGCTATTGTGAACCAAGGAATCCAATCTTGAATAAAGGATCCAAAGGTTACTAGGTCAGTGTTAACTCAACCCTCCCCCTTTACATTTTTACTTATTTTATATTTAATTTATGGAATAAAACAAGTATTCCCATAACAGTATAATAAAAAAACATGATTGTACATGAAACTGCAAGTCTATCATGTACGACTTGCTATTCCATTTAAATATATAATAAAATTATCATGTAAATTTCTTTTTTTATCCCTCCCTCAGCATACATATGGCTACAATTAGATATAAATATGTGTATGCATACTGATATACATATATATACATATATGTACTTATTCTACACATATTTCTATTTACTAGTTCCTTTTCTGGATGCAAATATCATCTTCCTTCATAGGTCCCTTGTAGCTTATTTTGGTATTCATAACAGTAAAAATGACTTAGTCACTCAAAATTGTTCTTTAAACAATGTTGGTGCTACTGTATGCAATATTCTCTTGGTTTTGCTTATTTCACTCTTCATCATTTCACACAAGTCTATCCATGTTTTCCTAAAATCATCGAGCTTGTCATTTCTTATAGCACAGTAGTATTCTATCACAATAGTATACCACAAATTATTCAGTCATTCCCTAATTGACAGGATTCCTCACAATTTCCAGTTCTTTGGTACTACAAAGTGCTGCTATAAATATTTTAGAACATATAAGTTCTTTTCCTTTTTTGTTAACCACCTTTGGAAACAGATTTATTAGTGGTATTGCTGGGTCAAAGGGTATGGACAATTTAATAACTCTTTGGGCATAATTCCCGATTGCTCTTTAATATGGTCAGATTACTTCAGTTTCACCAAAAGTGAATTAATGTCCTAATTTTTCCACATCCCTTACAAAATTTGTTGCTTTCCTCTTCAATGTTTTTAGCTAATATTGGTAGGTATAAAATGCTATCTCAAGGTTGCTTTAGTTTGCATATCTTTAATCAGCAGCGATGTAGAACATTTTTATCATATGACTAAAAATTGGTTCCTTTAACCATTTCTCAGTTGGGGAATGATTGTATTCTTTTTTTTCTTTCTTTATTATTATTATTATTATTTATTGAACTTTCAACATTCATTTTCACAAAATTTTGGGTTCCAAATTTTCTCCCCATTTGTCCCCTCTCCCCACCCCCAAACACCAAGCATTCTAATTGCCACTATCACCAATCTGCCCTCTCTTCTATCATCCCTCCCTTCCTTTGTCCCCATCTTCTCTTTTGTCCTGTAGGGCCAGATAATTTTCTATACCCCATTACCTGTATTTCTTATTTCCTAGTAGCAAGAACATTACTCGACAGTTGTTACTAAAACTTTGAATTCCAAATTCTCTTCATCCCTCCCTCCCCACCCATTCCCTTTGGAAGGCAAACAATTCAATATAGGCCATATCTGTGTAGTTTTGCAAATGACTTCCATAATAGTCATGTTGTGTAAGACCAACTACATTTCCCTCCATCCTATCCTGCCCCCCATTGCTTCTATTCTCTTTTTATCCTATTGCTCCCCAACAGTGCTGACTTCAAATTGCTCCCTCCTCTCATTGCCCTCCCTTTCATCATCTCCCCCACCCTCCTTATCCTCTTGTTCCCCACTTTCCTGTATTGTAAGATAGGTTTTCATACCAAAATGAGTGTGCATTTTATTCCTTCCTTTAGTGGAATGTGATGAGAGTAAACTTCATGTTTTTCTCTCACCTCCCCTCTTTTTTCCTCCACTAATAAGTCTTTTGCTTGCCTCTTTTATGAGAGACAATTTGCCCCATTCTATTTCTCCCTTTCTCCTCCCAATATATTTCTCTCTCACTGCTTGATTTCATTTTTTTAAGATATGATCCCATCCTACTCAATTCACTCTGTGCTCTCTGTCTCTCTCTCTGTGTGTGTACATGTGTGTGTGCATGTGTGTGTGTGTGTGTGTGTGTGTGTGTGTAATCCCACCCACTACCCAGATACTGAAAAGTTTCAAGAGTTACAAATATTGTCTTTCCATGTAGGAATGTAAACAGTCCAACTTTAGTAAGTCCCTTATGACTTCTCTTTGCTGTTTACCTTTTCCTGCTTCTCTTCATTCTTGTGTTTGAAAGTCAAATTTTCTTTTCAGCTCTGGTCTTTTCATCAAGAATGCTTGAAAGTCCTCTATTTCATTGAAAGACCATTTTTCCCCTGAAGTATTATACTCAGTTTTGCTGAGTAGGTGATTCTTGGTTTTAGTCCTAGTTCCTTTGACTTCTGGAATATCCTATTCCACGCCCTTCAATCCCTTAATGTGGAAGCTGCTAGATCTTGTGTTATCCTGATTGTATTTCCACAATACTTGAATTGTTTCTTTCTAGCTGCTTGCAATATTTTCTCCTTGACCTGGGAACTCTGGAATTTGGCCACAGTGTTCCTAGGAGTTTCTCTTTTTGGATCTCTTTCAGGAGGAGATCAGTGGATTCTTTCAATATTTATTTTGCCCTCTGGTTCTAGAATCTCAGGGCAGTTTTCCTTGCTAATTTCATGAAAGGTGATGTCTAGACTCTTTTTTTGATCATGGCTTTCAGGTAGGCCCATAATTTTTAAATTGTCTCTCCTGGATCTATTTTCCAGGTCTGTTGTTTTTCCAATGAGGTATTTCACATGATCTTCCATTTTTTCATTCCTTTGGTTTTGTTTTGTGATTTCTTGGTTTCTCATAATGTCATTAGCCTCCATCTGTTCCATTCTAATTTTGAAAGAACTATTTTGTTCAGTGAGCTTTTGAACCTCCTTTTCCATTTGGCTAATTCTGCTTTTGAAAGCATTCTTCTCCTCATTGGCTTTTTGAACCTCTTTTGCCAATTGAATTAGCCTATTTTTCAAGGTGTTATTTTCTTCAGCATTTTTTTGGGTCTCCTTTAGCAAGGTGTTTACTTGTTTTTCATGCTTTTCTTGCATCTCTCTCATTTCTCTTCCCAGTTTTTCCTCCACCTGTCTAACTTGATTTTCAAAGTCCTTTTTGAGCTCTTCCGTGGCCTGAGCCCATGGAATATTACTTTTGGATGTTTAGGATATGGAAGCCTTGACGTTTATGTCTTTCAGTGATGGTAAGCATTGTTCTTCCTCATCTGAAAGGAAGGGAGGAGATAAAGTAAGCTTCTATGGTCTTATTTCCCCCCCCCTTTTCTGGGCATTTTCCCAGCCAGTTACTTTACTTCTGAGTGTCCTCTCCACACCCACCTTGCCTCCAGATGCTCCCAGCCAGCATTTGGCGTCTGAGATTCAAATGCTGCTTCCCAGCCTCAGGGCTTTTGGTAGGGGCAGGGCTGCTATTCAGTGTGAGATTAAGTTCATCTGCCCAGGTGGGGCAGGGCTGCCACACAGGGCTCAGTTCCCTCAGGGGGTTTATGTGGAGACATTCAACAATGGATCCGAGCTCCTGCCTGCTTTGGGAGCCCCTGTCTGCTGCTGCCTCTGCTGCTCCCTACTGAGGGAGCCTGAGTTATGGGGACACCCCACTCCCCTCTTGGCTAGCTGAAAAGACTCTCTCACTGACCTTTGGTACTTGTGGGTGGAGGGACCTGCACGGCTGCTGAGATTCTGTCCCTGAAGTCTGCTTGGATCTGCTCCTCTCAGTGCAGCGAGGCCAAGGCAGGGCTGGGCTCTGCTCCATGTCCAGTGCATCACGGACCTTTCGTGTCAGTTTTTCAGGTCTCTCTGGAACAGAAATCTCATCTGCTCCATTTTTCTGTGACTTCTGCTGCTCCAGAGTTTGTTGGGAGTTCTTCTTTACAGGTATTTTATGGGCTGTGGGTTAGGAGCTAGCATATGTGTATCTTTCTACTCTGCCATCTTGGCTCCTCCCTCGAATGATTGTATTATAGATTTGACAAAGTTCTTTATATATTTGAGATATGAGACCTTTATCAGAGAAACTGTTCATAAAATCCCTCTGCCCCAATTTTCTGTTCTCCTGATTTTGGCTGCATTTGTTTCATTTTTAATGCCTCTTAGTCCATGAAATGATTTCCCTTTCATCATGTGTCTACTTGATTAGAAATAGTTATACAATGTACAGTTATTCTATATTTAGAGACATGTATATGGATAGATATTTGTAGAATGTATAGATATTCTCCAGTGCTCTAACATTAAGGTTTTTGCATTACAAACCTTCAGAACTTTTCTGGAAACAAGATCCCCAGAAATGTGGCAAGACAGCATGTGTACTTTGTGTATGAAACAAACCCCCATTATGAAGAGTTCTAACTTCATTCACTTTATGTTTCTGGATCAAAATGTGAATCTGAGGAATCACATTAAGTTATTTAGAATATACATTTTCCCCCAAAACGCCTACCACGTATGTAGTATGTATGAAGAAACTGGTATAATAAATGAATTGATTCATATTTTTCCACTTAATAGTTTTTGATTTCATTTATATGTAAAGATAGTTTTCAACATTCACTTCTATAAAATTTTGAGTTCCAAATTTTTTTCTCCTCCCAAGAGGGCAAGCAATCTAATATAGGATATACATGTACAATCATGTGAAACATATTTTCACATTAGTTGTCTTATGAAAGAAGAATCAGAACAAAAGTGAAAAACCATGTGTAACAGTAAGCACCCCAACATGCACAGGGGGTCATGCTATCACAGGTTCTTAGATTTGCATTCATAAAAGAAAAGAAACTTCCAAGGAGTTAACAGTCACTTTAACCAAGCACATGTATCATTCCTTTAGTCAAGCACATACATCATTCACCCAATTCAGGGGAGTCAGCACCCTGAACTTCAAAGAAAATACAGAGAAATTAACAAGACATGGCTTCCTCTGCCTGAATTCAACAGACAGTTGGATCCCAACTGTCTGACCATAGTTACCAGAGAGGGAAGCACCGATGTCTTGCCTTTCAAAGCCAGGAGGATCATTTACAGGCTTCCCAGAATTCTCATCTGGCCAAACAAATACTTCTAGTAAGTAAGCCCCCAAATAATCAATAGACATGGCTTCCTTTACCTGACCATAATTCAACAGACAGGTACAGCACTCTGACCTTAGTTACCAGAGAAGGAAGCATTGACATCTGGGTTTTCAAAGCTGGGAGGCTCCTTAAAGTGACTTCCTAGAGTCCTCATCTGGTATTCAAACTTTCTTACAAAAACTAAAACCCTAAAGTAAAACATCTAGCTCATAGTATTTATACACTTTTCAGAGTCAGATGGGCATAACCCTCTGATCCAGGGCCTCAGTAGAAAAAAACAAAAGGTACTTGGGGCCCTCCTACAAAACAGCTACCCTAATCAAGCTTCCCACAATGGGCAGGCCAGTCAGTGGGTGAGAAAGATGTTCTTTAATGACATTATTCAGTCAGAAGCACTTTTAGTAAAGCAAAAACAGCAAAAGATATGAATTTGATTGCCATCACACTATGAGAAAGAAAAAAACAAAAAAGGTGAAAATAGTATGCTTCCATATGCATTCAGACTCCCTAGTTCTTTCTCTGGATATGGATAACAGTTCCATCATGAATCTTTTGGAAGTGTCTTAGATCGCTGCATTGCTGTGAAGAGCTAAGTCTATCAAAGTTGATCATCACATAGTGTTGCTGTTGCTATGTACAATGTTCTCCTCGTTCTGTTTGTTTCACTCAGCATCAGTTCCTGTATGTTTTTTTAGGTTTTTCTGAAATTTGCCAGCTCATCATTTTTTATAGCACAATAGTATTCCATTACATTTGTATGTTTCAACTTGTTCAGCCATTCCTCAACTGATGGACATCCCTCAATTTATAATTCTTTGGCACCACAAAAAGAGCTGTTACAAATATTTTTGTATGTATGGATCCTTTTCCCTTTTTAATCTTTTTGGGATACAGAGTAGCAGAGGTATTGCTGGATCAAAGGGTATACACAATTTCATAGCCCTTCACAGTTTCATAGCCATTCACAGTTCTAAATTGTTCCCCAAAATGTTTGAATCAGTTCACAACTCCACCAACAATGCATCAGTGTTCCAATTTTCCCACATCTCCAGCATTTATTGTTTTGCTTTTCTGTCATATTAACCAATCTGATAGGAGTGAAGTGGTATCTCAAAGCTGTTTTAATTTGCATTTCTCTAATCAATAATGATTTAGAGCATTTTTTTCATATGACTAGAGATAGCTTTAATTTCTTCATCTGAAAACTGCCTGTTCATATCCTTTTGACCATTTGTCAATTGCGGAATAATTTATATTATAAATTTGACTCAGTTTCCTATATACATTAGAAATAAGATTTTATTCAGAAATACTGAGTATAGAAATTGTTTCCCAGATTTCTGCTTTCCTTCTAAACTTGGTTTTGTGCAAAAATGTTTTAATTTTATGTAATTAAAATTATCTGTTTTTCATTTCATAATGTTCTCTATCTCTTATTTTGTCACAAATTCATCCCACCTTCACAGATTTGATAGGGAAATTATTCCTTGATCTCCTATTTTGCTCATGGCATCACTCTTTATGTCTAAATCATGCACCCATTTTGACTTATCTTGGCATACAGTGTAAGATGTTGATATATATCTCCATTACTTAGCTGCTAGCTTAGTACCAAGTAGTTTTGATGATTACTGCTTTATAATATAGTTTGAGATCTGGTATTGCTAGGCTAACTTCCTTTGCAATTTTCACTAATATTTCCTCAATATTTCTAACCTATTGTTCTTCTAGATGAATTTTGTTAAGATTTTTTCTAACTTTATAAAACATTTTTTGGTACTTTTATTGATATGATACAGAATAAGTAAATGCATTTAGATATAATTGTCACTTTTATTATATTAACTTAGTCTACCCATGAATAATTGATATTTTTCCATTTGTTTACATTTGACTTTACTTAGGTGAAAAGTGTTTTGTAATTGTGTTGATATGTTTCCTGGGTTTGTCTTAGCAGTTAAATTTCCAAATATTTTATATTGTCTATTAAATGTAATTTCTCATTCTATGTTTTTCTGCTGTGCTTCATTAGTAATATATAGAAATGCTGTTGATTAATGTTGGCTTATTTTATATCCTACAATTTTGTAAAGTTGTTTACTATTTCAAATGTTTTTTTCATTTGATTCTCTAGGATTCACTAAGAATGCCATCATATCATCAACAAAGAGGGATACCTTTGTTTCCTTATTGCCTATTTTTATTGCTTCAATTACTTTCTCTTTTCTTATTACTAAAGGTAACATTTATAGAACAATATTGAATAACAGTGGTGATAAAGAACATTCTTTCTCCTTTCTCCCCTCATTTCCCTAAAGGGTGAGATAGATTTCTATATGAACCCAATGTGTATATTATTCCTTCTTCTAGTCAAATATGATGAGAGCAAGACTCATACAATGCTCAACCCCTCCCTTCTTTCCCTCTACTGTAATCAGTCTTTTGTACCTCTTCATATGATATAATTTATCCTATTCTCCCTCTCCCTTTCCTCTTCTTCCAGTACAATCCTTTTTTCATCCCTTAATTATTGCTATATCATCACATCAACGTCAACTTATACCTATATCTTTTGTCTATATATACCCCTTTTAGCTGCTCTAATAAAGATACAGTTCTAAAGAGTTACAAGGATCATCTTTCCTTGTAGAGGTGTAAATAATAGCTTAAGTTATTGAATAGCACTTATTCTTTCTTATTTACCTTTCATGTTTCTCTTGAGACTTGTATTTGAAGATCACATTTTCTGTTCAGCCCTGTTGTTTTCATCAGGAATGATTGAAAGTCCCCTATTTCGTTGAGTGTTCATCTCCTCTAATAGAGTACGCCCACTTTTATTGGGTAGTTGATCCCTGGTTTTAACCCAAGCTCCTTTGCCTTCTCAAATGTTATATTCCAAGCCACTTGTCCTTTAATATATAAGCTGTGAAGTTCTGTGTAATCTTGACTGTAGTTCCATGACATTTAAATTTTTTCTTTCTTGCTGATAGCAATATTTTCTCCTTGACCTCATAATTCTGGAATTTGGCTACAATATTCCCTGGAGTTTTCATTTGGGGCTCTCTATCAGGAGATGAACTGTAACATTTTTTTAAAATAACTATTTTACCCACTGGTTCTAGGATATCAGGGCAACTTTCCTTGATAAATTCTTGAAAGGTGCTGTGCAGGCTCTTATTTTGATCATAGCTTTCAAATAATCCAATAATTCTTAAATGACCTCTCCTCAATCTATTTTCCAGGTCAATTGCTTTTCCAATGAGTTATTTTTTGTTTTTGTCTATTTTTTCATGACTTTTGATTAACTGATTCTTGATGTCTCAGAAAGTCATTAGCTTCCACTTGCCCAATTCTAATTTTTAAGGAACAATTTTCTTACCACCTTTTCCATTTGACCAATTCTAATTTTTAAGGAGTTGCTCTCTTCAGTGATTTTTCCCCCAAAATTTGGCTGACTGTATTTTTTAAGGAATTGTTTTCTTTAGCCAATTTTTGTTTTTCATTTTCCAAACTCTCTTTTGCATATCTCTCATTTCTTTTCCTTATTTTTCTTCTACCTCCCTTATTTGACTTTTAAAATCCTTTACTCAAAATATGCTTTCCTTGTTCTATATGTCCATGGAGCAATGTGGAGAGAAAGGGGATATCTGACAGGGAAAATGTCCCCTATAAAACATGCCCTTCTATGCTTTGGCCTTGCCATAGTCACCTTTAATTCTCTCCAGAGGAATTGTCGTGTATGTCAGGGAAATTGTCTTTTCTTCGTACTCCTTTTGTGCCTGTTTGGTTCATGATTGTCTAACCTCCTTGCCAGGTCTGTCTTTTCCAGAATTCAAGCCATCAACTGTTGGGGGTGTAAGCTCAGTTCCATGTGGACAGTCTCGGGCGGGTAAAGGTGAGAGCTTCTAAACCTTAGAGTTCTCATGAGGCCCCCCAGGAAACAGCAGGGAATTGAGGAGTGAGATCTCGTGTATTTCCACCTCTTCCCATGAGAAACGTGATGGGAGAGAGCATCCCCGCCCTTGAGACTGGCCCAGATCTGGGCACACCTATTGTTATCTAACAGGCACGGTATTCAGGTGCAAACTACGCGGCCGAAGAGCTTAAGTAGGGTCAGGGAAGCCTGAAGGCGCTCTTAGGGCTGAGGGGCCCTTACAGGACAGAAGGCCCCTTTTCCTCTCTTCGCTCTTCCCTCCCCCCTCTCTCCCCACTTCCACTTCTGCTTTCATTCTCTTACTGTAAGATCTTTGCCTCCTTGGGAGATTTCTCTCTCTCTCCTAAGGAAGAGTTCCCCCTGCACATGTAACCAGGACCCTGAATAAAGCCTAACCCTTGTTCGACTCCGGAAAGTCTCTTCTCTCATACGTTTATCCGGTTTGGCCAGCCGAAGACCTGTGATAGGTAAGGTAAGACTCGGGTAGCCCTCAGGCCTCTAGGCCTGGCAATCAACATCCAGATGAATGCTCAGGCTACATAACCCTTGAATAGGACCCCTAGAGGCAGGGACAACTCTATGTCCCTTGTTAGCAGGAAGAAGTTTCAGAAGCTGAGACCTTTGCCCTTTACCCCAAAATAATTTGGGTCCTACCTGTTTGAGGGGGGGATTGATGAGGTTCAGACTCTGAGAACCTCCCTGAACTCCCCTTGAATTTTCCCACTTAACCTGGCCTTGCATGCTAAAATTTGTTGCTCTTGGACTAGCTTGGCCTTCCATCATCTGTTACTTCTTGATTTTCCCACCTGCTTCTCACCTAAGCCCTCCATTGTCTGACACCTCCTACTTGCCTCCAGTTGTTTCTCACCATTGATTAAATCACTAGTTACCCTAGTCTCATCGAGGCCAGCCATGAAAGATCTTTCCCATGGATTTTCTTTATTTAAGTTCCATCTTGCCTCCATGAAGGTGCTCACATTCAATCCAGCTCTGACTCTGTCTAGCTGAGATTGTGTCTGGCCTGCTTGTTAATACAAGCATTACAAATGTTTAGGCTCCTTAAGAGTGAACCCAATATGGCAAATCTTTAATAAACTGTTTTTCTTTGGCTTTAAGAAGATTTGTGTCAAATTCAAGCAGGATCTGATGTGTCAGTATTTCAGTGTCTCTACCACCCTGAAGCTCAACAGAACTGCATGAATATCTAGAAGAAATGGATCAAAAGATAAAAGCTCTGAAGGAAAGAATTAGGCATAGAAAAAGGTGCTTAGAAGTAGTAAACTTGAGTAAAGCCAAGTAATGGACTCCCTAAATATTAGAATAGATCAAACAGAAATCAATCACTACATCAGAGAGTAAAATTAAAATAAAATCGAAATAATGTAAAATATCTGATATTGCAAATAAATGACCCGGAAAACAGTCACTTGAGAATCAATAGACTCACAAAAAACCATGATATTAAAAAAATGCTCAGACCCTATATTCAAGAAATCACAAATGAAAACTTCCCCATCTATTGAAAACTGAGGGCAAAATGAAGATAGAAAGAATCCCATCAATCACCTCCTGAAAGAAATTCCAAAGGTAAAATTCCAGAAATACCATAACCTAAATCCAGAGTTTCATATCAAAGAAAAAAATATTGAAAACATCCAAAAAGAAGTGATTCAAGTACCAAGGTAAAACAATCAGAATTCCATAAGACCTGTCATCTTCTACTATAAACAAAACAAGAGCTTGAAATACACTACCCCAGAAAGCAAATGATAGCATAACTTACCCTACAATGCTGAGTATAGTCCTACAAGGAAAAGAATGGATCTCTATTGGAACAGAAGTATATCTGATGAAAAAGTCAGAGATGAGTGGGAATTTTTTTTGCATGACTCCTGCATTGTATTTCTTTCCAATTACATGTAAAGACAATTTGCAACATTCTTTTTATAATTCTGAGTTCCAAATTCTCTCCTGTCCTCCTTCTCTTATCCCCTCACTAAGATGGTTAGTAATTTGATAAAGGTTATACATGTACAGTCATGCAAACATATTTCCATATTAGTCATGTTGTAAAAACACAGAAATCTCACCAAAAAACCCAAGAAAAATAAAGAAAGTAAAAAAGTCTGTTTTAATCTGTAAAAAAAAAATTTGATCAGAAGAGGGGCAGAGTCAAGATGATGGAGTAAAACAGAGACTTTCCTGAGCTCTCCCCCAAGCCCTGAAAATACCAATAAAAATGACTCTAAACAAATTGTAGAGCAACAGAACCCACAAAATGTCAGAGGGAAACAAATCTCCTTCCAAGACAACCTGGAAAGTGGACAGGAAGGGTAAGGTAGGGAAAGGAGCCCATTCCAATCTGGGATCCAGCACAGACTGGATGGAGTAGCCTTCAGGGGACGGTGTCATTGGCAGCTGTGGCAGTTTGCAGACTTCTCAACCCAAAAGTGATCAGCGGGAAAACTCTGTGGGGCTTTGGTGAAAGGGAAATGCGCAGTCTTGCTGGATTTGTCCCCAGTCACAACAGCAGCAGCAGCAGCAGCAGCAGCAGTAGCAGCAGTAGCAGCAGTAGCAGTAGCAGCAGCAGCAGAAGCTGCTTCTGGAGCTCAGGGCCCACAGACCTTGGGGGATTGATCAGCTGACACAAAATCCCTGAAACTTGGAACAGTACACCTACCCCGACCCCCAATCCCACTGGAAGCAGAGTACTACCTTGACAAAGAGTTAAAAAGTCAAGTGTTTGACTGGGAAGATGAGTAAATATCACAAAAGAACTCAGAGTATAGAATCTTACTTTGATTACAAGGAAGATCACGGCATATAGCCAAAGGAGGACAATAGAGTCAAACTCCTACATCAAAGACTTCATGATGAAACAAGAGATAGAGTGGATCATAGAAAAGGCTCTGCACAAACAAAATTAATGCAGTTAAAATTAGAAGGGAAACAGCTAACTAAAAATTGCTAAAGAAGGACCTGATTCATATATGGTAAAATTAAGAGCCATTGCTCAATAGATAAATAATCAAAGGATATCAAGAAGCAATTCTTAAAGGAAGAAATCTAAGCTATCAACTGACACATGAAAAAAAGGCCAAATCGTTATTATTAGAGAAACGCAAAGTAAAGGAACTCTATTTCCACATCATGCCCATCAGATTGCAACGAAGACAGAAAATAAAAATGACAGATGTTGGAGGGGCTTTGTGAGGATAAACACGCAAATGCACTGTTAGTGGAATTGTGAAGTTGTCCAGGCATTCTGGAAATTAGTTTGGAATTATATCAAAAGTCATTAAACTCTTGCGTACCCTTTGACCCAGAGATATTATTATTTGTCCTGTACTTTAAAACAAAGAAAGAAGAAATGATCTCATGAATATGGAAACATTTATAGCAGCTCTTTTTGTTATATTTAAACGCTGGAAACAAAAGAGGAAACCATTAAATAGAAAATGATTGAACAGATTATGGCATATGAGTGCAATGGAGTATTATTGTGTTGTAAGAGATTACAAAAGGGATGATTTTAAAGATAACTGAATTCGAATACAGTGAGCAGAAATAGGAGAACAATATACAATAACAACCTTGTAAAACATTTTTTGAAAGACTTAAAAGTTCTGATCAATGAAATAACCAATGATAATTTTAGAAAATGGTGAAGCAGCTACCCTTGACTTGAGAGGAAGGGATAAATTCAATGTACAGGGAAAGGCATACATCTTTGGACATGACATATACATATATACACACACAAACAAATACATACATATATGCATGTATGCACACATATATGTACACACATGCACACACACATATATTTATTTTTCTTGTCTACATTTATCACTGCAAGGATTTTGTTTTTCTTCTTTTCTTTGGTAGGGAGTATTGGAGTTAAGGAGAGGAGGATTAGAAAGAATGTTACAAAAATATAAAAATGTAAGTCATGAAACAGACAAAAGAAAATATACATAAGGAAAAAGAATGACATTCAAAAAATACAACCAAGATAATCTTGAATTTTTGATAGCCTCTTAAAAAAGATTGATGGTTTTATATACAATCATATTTTTCCTGTTGCACAGTATATGTAGAAATGCTTACTATTTTGATGTTAGGTACAGAAATGAAAGAATTAAAATATAAAAACAATTTACTGCTAAAACATGAAAAAATTTCTGGAAATATTTTCTTTGCCAACATATTATGTGCATATACTTTTAACATCCAATTTCAATTTTTGAATGTCATGACATTTGCAGCAGAAGTATCCATAAAAAGAAAATATAACTATAATTCTTTTATTTCAATATTTATGCATCCCAAATATATGTATGTATATGTGTACATACATATATATTAGCATATTTCCTAGAATTGCCTCTTTGTGTATTTCTGTTATTTAAACTACCTCTAATTTCTTTTCTTATACTGTTTTCAACTGCTCTTCAAATCAACTATGCAATTATCTGTCACAAGGAATAGTCTTTAACTTTTTACAAAATGAGACAACAAAAGACTTAAAAGAATTAAATTTAAATTGCTGCTCAAAAATTAATTATCACTAATCTTTCTCAAGCTATTAGGAATTTTTACATTGTTTTTTTTTGAAACAAGTTTATTAAAATGTTTCGAAAATTTATTCACAGTAACCTCAAAACAAAATGAATGGCTTTAAGAAATATAACTATTTTAGGTGTACTTCTAACTTTCACACATTTTTTAAAAAGTTGAATTTATATACTACAAAGTCCAAAGTAGCAAGCAGAGTGATATAACCCAACTCATCTGTGTCATAAGCCTAAGGTGACTGATGGTGGCAGTAAGATTCAACATCAATTCGAATTTGATCTTGTTTTGTGCATAACATATTAAATGATAACTGGACAACATTTATTATTATCTGTATTGAATTTATTGCTTTAATCTTACTTTTGTTGACTTTGGGTTAATTTGTTTTTATTCAAAAAAGTGAATGCATTCTTGGAGGAATTATATATGAAAACATCCAGTAATTTTGGACTTTGCTTCATAATGAGTTTTATACCCTTACTTAAGGATATTTGGAAAAGCCTGATCGTTTGAAAGTGACCTAAATTATAATCATTAAATAATTGTTTCTTGGAAAGTTTTATTTAATCCATGGCAAAATTTGTGCTGCTATGCAACTTGTCCTCCTCCGAGCTGTAAGTCTTCCCATAAAGATAGGAAAACATAAATAACAAGACAAAACCAGTTTTAGGATTATATGAAAAAAGGTGATCATTCAACACAGTAACATAAACTGCCAATGAAAAGAATGAATCAAATGTCTCTCTTTCTGACACTTGGGAAAACACTCAGAAAATCTCATAGTTTCCTCTAACAGAGTAGGGGTAAAACACTAGTAACATGGGAAGAACATTAATTTTAATAACAATGTTTTTAAATATTGTGCTTAATATCTTGTGGCACTACAATAAAGAATATTATAACCGTATTATTTATACACCAACTATGCAAATTTTCCAAAATTTCACCCTCTCAAACCCATAGTTGAACACAAAAGGATGCCCTTTTCTATCCCCATCATTAGAGAATATATATTCAATCATTTAGAAATTTTAGCTAACCCATTGGCTTTAAGATAAATCTTCTTCTACTCATAATGTTGACAGCTGATGTAGACAGTGTAATTCAGTACTTATTAGTTTCTGTGATTATGAGTGTAATAGAAAAAAACAAAGTTTTTGCCACCCAAACCAACTTACATTCACAATTTTTCTTTTGCTTAATGACAGCAGCTGTTACCTGTATAGTCTGTTTCCATTGTCCTTCATATTATGGTAGAGACATCTCTTTAAATAGTCCTCTCCTTTCTTTTTATTAATTTTTTTTACAAAAGTTATTTATTTTAAACATTATTTTCTTTTTAAATTTTGAGTTCCAAATTTTCTCACTCCCTCTCACTCCAGCCCCACCCATCAAGAAAGCAAGCAATATATCAGTTAAACAAGTGAAATCATGTAAGGCACATTTCCATTAGCCACATTTTCTAAAAAGGAAGAAAAAAAGTGAAAAATTATACTTCAATTTGCATTCTGTTTATCATTTTTCTTTCTGGCATTTTTTCATCATGAGTTCTTTGAAATTGTCTTAGATCACTGTGTTGATCAGAGTAGTCAAGGCTTTCGTAGTTGCTCATCATTACAACATTGCTGTTACTGTTTGCAGTGATCTTCTGGTTCTTCTCAATTCACTTTGCATCAGTCATAGAGGTTGCACCATGTTTTTCTGAAGCCACCCCCTCATAATTTCTTATAGCATGATAGTACTCCATCACAATCATATGCCACAACTTTTTCATCCATTCCTCAATTGACAATATTTCTCCAGAATGGTTATATCATTTAAATACTTCACTATTAATGTGCCTGTTTTTAAATCATCCCCTCCAGCATTTATCATTCTGATACACATGAGGAGGTACCTCAGAGTTGTTCTAATTTGCCTTTCTATAATCAGTATAATAATTTAAAGCATTTTTTCCTGTGACAATAGTTTTGATTTCTTTTTTGAAAACTGTGTATTTCCTTTGACCATTTGTCAATTAGAGAATGGCCCTTATTTTTATAAATTTGACCCAGTTCTATATTCAAGGTATACTTGAGAAATGAAATCTTTATCAGAGAAATTTGCTATAAATTTTTTTTATTACTTCATTGTCTACGGTACATTTTAGCCAAATGTAGTTTCGCTAATCCTTCCTTTTAATTAGGCTTATTTTTGCATTTGCTTTGAGATCATGACTATTCTCCCTTTTTTGTTTTGAAGTTCAGCTGAAGTATATCTTATTTTGCTACAGTCCTTTATTTTAACTCTGTGTGTGTCTTTCTGTTTCAAGTGTGTTTCTTGTGAACAACACATTGGATTCTGTTTTCTAATCCATTCTACTAGCTGATTTCATTTTATGGGTGAGCACATCTCATATATATTCACAATTACTGTTTTTGTTGTTGTTTCAGTCATGTCTGACTCTTTATGACTCCGTTTGGGGTTTTCTTGGCAAAGATACTGGAGTGGTTTGCAATTTTCCTCTTCAGCTCACTTTATTTTTTTAAATTTAATCTTATCATTATTATTTTTTAATGTTTTACAAACATAAAATTAAGATTTTAACCTACCCCCACTACCCCCCTCCCTCCCCATGAGAGCATACAATTCTGTATAGGTTCTACATATACTTTCCTATTGAGTACGTTTTCACTGCAGTCATGCTATGTACTTGAACTAAAACAAATGGAAGAAATCATACAACAAATCAAAACATGATACACAAAAACACACACACACACACACACAAACATGATCTGCTACATTCTACGAATGACTTGCATATTTCTTTCTCTGAGCGTGGAAGGCATTTTGCCTTAGAAAACCACCATTGGGATTTTTTTTTTTTAAAATAAGTTCTTGCATTATTACGAAATTCCAAGTCTACCAGAAAAAACTCTCGCACACTATGGTCACTGCTGTGCACAAAGTTCTCCTGGTTCTGGTCTTTTCACTCAGCATCAGATCATATAAGTCCTTCCAGGCCTCCCTGAAGTCTTCTTGTTCATCATTTCTTATGGCACAATAGTACTCCATTACATTCGTATACCATAATTTATTCAGCCATTCCCCAATTGATGGGCATCCCCTTGACTTCCAGTTTTTGGCCACTACAAAGAGTGCTACTATAAATATTTTTGTACATGTGGGACCCTTTCCCATTTTTACGATCTTTTGGGGATACAGTCCTAGTAGCGATATTGCTGGGTCAAAGGGTATGCACATTTTTGTAGCTCTCTGAGCATAGTTCCAAATTGCTCTCCAGAATGGTTGGATGAGCTCACAGCTCCGCCAACAATGAATTAGTGTTCCAACTCTCCCACATCCTCTCCAGCATTTATCATTTTCTTGTTCTGTCATGTTTGCCAATCTCATAGGTATGATGTGGTACCTCAGAGTTGTTTTGATTTGCATCTCTCTAATCAATAGTGATTTAGAGCATTTTTTCATATGATTATAGATATCTTTAATTTCTTCTTCCGAAAATTGCCTGTTCATATCCTTTGACCATTTATCAATTGGGGAAAGACTTGTATGATTATATATTTGAGTCAGTTCTCTATATATTCTAGAAATGAGGCCTTTATCCCTGAGCTTAGCCATAAAAATTCTTTCCCAATTTACTACATCCCTCCGAATTTTGGTTGCATTGGGTTTGGTTGTGCAAAAACTTCTCAGTTTAATGTAATCAAAATTATCCATTTTGCATTTCATAATGCTTTCTATCTCTTCTTTAGCAAAAATTCTTCCTTTCTCCATAAATCTGATAAATACACTATTCCTTTCTTCTTCAGTTTATTCATGGTATCAATCTTTATACCTAAATCATATACCCATTTGGACTTTATTCTTGTGTACAGTGTCAAGCATGGGTCTATGCCTAATTTCTGCCACACTGTTATCCAGTTTTCCCAGCAATTTTTGTCAAACAGTGAGTTCTTATCCCAGAAGCTGGGGTCCTTGGGTTTATCAAACAGGAGGTTGGTATATTCCTTGTCTCCTGTGTCTTGAGTACCAAGTCTATTCCACTTGTCTGCCTCTCTGTTTCTTAGCCAATACCAAGTGATTTTGATAATTGCTCCTTTATAGTACAATTGGAGGTCTGGTAGCACTAGGCCACCTTCCCAAGCATTTCTTTTCATTAGTCCCTTTGATGTTCTGGACCTTTTGTTCCTCCAAATGAATTTTGATATTATTTTATCCAGCTCTAGAAAATAATTATCTGATAGTTTAATTGGTATGGCACTAAATAAGTAAATTAATTTAGGTAGAATTGTCATTTTTATTATATTAGCACGGCCTACCCATGAGCAAGTGATGTTTTTCCACTTACTTAAATCTGACTTTATTTGTGCAAAAAGTGTCTTGTAATTGTGTTCATATAATCCCTGGGTTTGTTTTGGCAGGTTAACTCCTAAGTATTTTATAGTGTCTACCCTAGCTTCAAATGGGATTTCTCTTTCTATCTCTTGCTGTTGGACTTTGTTGCTAATATATAGGCATGCAGAAGATCTGTGCCAGTTTATTTTGTAACCTGCAACTTTGCCAAAGTTGTTTATTATTTCAAGTAGTTTTTTACTCGAATCTCTGGGATTCTCTAAGTAAATCATCATATCATCTGCAAAGAGTGATAACTTACTTTCTTCTTTGGCTATTCTTATTCCTTCAATATCTTTGTCTTGTCTAATTGCTACAGCTAACATTTCTAGTACCATATTGAGTAATAGTGGTGATAATGGACATCCTTGTTTCACCCCTGATTTTATTGGGAATGCATCTAGCTTATCCCCATTGCATATAATGCTTACTGAAGGTTTTAGATAGATACTGCTTATTATTTTATGTAAAGTTCCCTTTATTCCTATGTTCTCCAGTGTTTTTAATAGGAATGGGTGTTGTATTTTGTTAAAAGCTTTTTCTGCATCTATTGAGATAGTCGTGGTTTTTGTTAGCTTTGTTGTTGATATGATCGATAATGCTAATAGTTTTCCTAATATTGAACCAGCCCTGTAATCCTGGTATGAATCCTACCTGATCATAATGTATTTATCTCATGATAAGATGCTGTATTCGTTTTGCTAAAATCTTATTTAAAATTTTTGCATCTATATTCATTAGGGAAATTGGTCTATAATTTTCTTTCTCTGTTTTGTCTCTTCCTGGTTTGGGTATCAAACCACATTTGTATCACAGAAAGAATTTGGGAGGACTCCTTCTTCCCCAATTTTCAAAAATAGTCTATATAGTATTGGAATTGACTGTTCTTTAAATGTTTGATAGAATTCACTTGTGAATCCATCTGGCCCTGGAGATGTTTTCCTAGGGAGTTCATTGATGGCTTGTTCAATTTCTTTTTCTGAGATGGGGTTGTTTAAGTATTCAACTTTCTCTTCTGTTAATCTGGGCAATATGTATTTTTTAAAATATTCATCCATCTCATTTGGATTATCGAATTTGTGGGCATAAAGTTGGGCAAAGTAATTTCTAATTATTGTTTTAGTTTCCTTCTCATTGGAGATGAGTTCACCCCTTTCATTTTTAATATTAGTAATTTGATTTTCTTCTTTCTTTTTTTTAATCATATTGACCAAAGGTTTATCAATTTTATTAGTTTTTTCATAAAACCAACTATTGGTTTTATTTATTAATTCAATAGTATTCTTAATTTCAATTTTATTAATCTCTCCTTTGCTTTTCAGTATTTCTAATTTGGTATTTACTTGGGGATTTTCATTTTGTTCTTTTTCTAGCTTTTTCAGCTGCATGCCCAAGTCATTGATCTCCTCTTTTTCTATTTTATTTATGTAGGCATTCAAAGATATAAAACTTCTCCTAAGAACTCCTTTTGCAGCATCTCATAAGATTTGGTATGTTGTCTCATTATTGTCGTTCTCTTGAATGAAATTGTTGATTGTTTCTATGATTTCTTCTTTAACCAATTCCTTCTTTAGGATTAGATTATTTAGTTTCCAATTGATTTTTGGTTTATCTTTCCATGGCCTTTTATTACATGTAATTTTTATTGCATTATAATCTGAGAAGGATGCATTGATTATCTCTACCTTTCTGCATTGGATTGTGAGATTTTTATGTCCTAGTACATGGTTAGTTTTTGTAAATGTTCCATGTACCACTGAGAAAAAGATATATTACTTTCTATTCCCATTCAGTTTTCTCCAAAGATCTATCATATCTACCTTATCCAGAGTTTTATTACCTCCTTAACCTCGTTCTTGTTTATTTTGAGGTTAGATTTATCGAGTTCAGAGAGGGGGAGGTTGAGGTCTCCCACTAGTATAGTTTTGTTGTCAATTTATTCCTTCAACTCCCCCAACCTCTCCTCTAAGAATCTGGACGCTATACCACTTGGAGCATACATGTTTAGTAATGATATTGCTTCATTGTCTATGGTGCCTTTTAGCAGGTTATAGTTTCCATCCTTATCCCTTTTGATTAGATCTATTTCTGCTTTTGCTTTGTTTGAGATTAGGATTGCTACTCCTGCCTTTCTTACATCAGCTGATGCACAATATATTCTCCTCCATCCTTTGACCTTTATCCTATGTGTATCCCCCGTTTCAAATATGTTTCTTGTAAGCAGCATATTCTTGGATTATGGCTTTTAATCCATTCTGCTATCCGTCTCTGTTTTATGGGAGAGTTCATTCCATTCACATTCACAGTTATGATTACAATCTGTGTATTTCCCTCCATCCTCTTTCCCACCATTTGTGCTGTTAGCTCTCCCATCTCCCTTCCCCTCCTCAATAGTATTCACTTTTCACCCCCTCCTCCTGCAGCCTTCCCCTCCTTCTTTTAGCCCCCCTCCCTTTTACTCCCTTATACTCTTATTGCTTCTTCCCTCTCTTTTTGCCTCCCTCCCCTTTCTTCCCCCTTCCCCTCCTACTACCTATAGAGCTAGTTAGGATTATCTACTTAAGATTATTGTTCCCTCCTTTAAACAAATCAGATGAGAGTACCTCTCAAACAATGTTCATCTCCTTCCCCTCCTTCCCTCTACTACAATTTTGTGCTTCTTCCTGTGATGTAATTTGCCATTTTCTGCTTCCTCCTTTTCACACTTCCTTTTACAATCTCTTCTCATACTTAAATCATATTTTTCACATGACATCATTTACTTTATATCCGTTCCCTCTATGTATATCCCTTTTATCATAATAGCTGTACAGTTCTCAAGATTAACAGGTATCATCTTCCCTTATAGGGAGGTGAACAGTTTGCCCTAATTGAGTAACAAGTTTTTGTTTTTGTTTTTTCCCCCCTGTTTACCTTTTTATGATTCTCTTGAGACCTGCATTTGAAGATCAAATTGTCTATTGAGTTCTGGCGTTTTGGTCAGGAAGCTCTGGAAATCCCTTATTTCACTGAATGACTTTCTCCTTGCCTGAAATGTTATGCTGAACTTTGCTGGGTAATTGATCCTTCGTTGAAGTCCCAACTCCTTTGCCTTATGGAATATTGGGTTCCAATTCTTCCAATCTTTTAATGTAGAAGCTGCAAGGTCCTGTGTGATCCTGACTGTATGTCCTTCATATTTGAATTGTTTCTTTCTGGCTGCTTGTAGTATTTTCTCCTTCACCTGATAGCTCCGGAATTTGGCAACAATATTTCTTGGGGTTTTGAGTTTGGGATCCCTTTCGGGAGGGGAACAGTGGATTCTTTTGATGACTATGTTGCCCTCTGAGTCTAGTACTTTTGGGCAGTTTTCCTTGATGACTTCCTGGAAGATATTGTCCAGACTCTTTTCTTCATCATGGGTTTCTGGCAGGCCAATAATTCTTAAATTTTCTGTCCTGGATCTATTTTCCAGGTCAGTTGTTTTTCCAATTAAATATTTTACATTTTCTTCTATCTTTTCATTCTTTAGATTTTGTTTGACTGATTCTTGTTGCCTCATTGAGTCATTAGTTTCTACTTGCCCAATTCTAATCTTTATCGTATTGTTTTCTTCAGTTAACTTTTGCATCTCCTTTTCCATCTGACCAATTTTTCCGTTTAAGGAGCTATTTTGTCCAGTTAATTTTTGTACTTCTTTTTCCATTCGACCAATTTTCCCAGTTAGGTTTTGTGTTTCCTTTTCCATTTGATCAATTTTCCCAATTAGGTTTTGGGTTTCTTTTTCTGTTTGATTAACTCTTCCTTTTAGGGAATTATTTTCTCCAGTTAATTTTTGAACTTCCTTTTCCATTTGTTCAATTTTCCTTTTCAAAGTGATGTTCTCATCAGTGAATTCTTTTTTTATAATTTCAAAATCACTGGCCAGTTTTTCTTCTATTTCCTTCTTCAGCTGTTCCAGGGGAGCTGCTTGTGCTTGCAAGAAGTTCATAGTCCCTTCTGAAGTTTTAGATGGAAGTACAGTCTCAGCTCTGTCCTCTTTGGTGTTTGTGTTTTGGTCCTTATCCCCATAGAAAGATTCTATGGTTTTTTCACCTTTCATCTGCCTTTTCTTGTTCATGATGTTGACTGAGTGTTGTATCTTCTGGTTCTTTCAGTCAGAAGCCACAGAACTTTGTGTTGAGCTGATGTGTGAAAAAGCTAAAAGCAGGTTTTTGTTTTTTGTTTCCTGGATCAACCCTGGGGTTAGCTTGTTAAGTGTGGGGGAGGAGTGGTGTGGTCACAGGAGATCTTCTTAGCTGAACTGAGGTGAAGGCAAGTTCAGGAGATGGTGATCCCAGCTGCCCTATTGTCTTCCCATGTGCCCTGGAGGGCTGAGGCACATCTAGATGCCAATGTGTGTTCCCACCCCTCCTGGGGCTCCTTTCCTGGCGCTGAGGCTTGCCTGGGTCCTAGAGCGAGTTTTCTCTGCCCTGGATCCTCTGTCCTTCCAGTTTGCCTCCACCACAGTAGGAGGAATCCCCCTTAGCTATTTTCCTAGCCTCAGGTATTATAAGACTATTTGCCCCCTTCTGCTGTTCCCGCTGATCCAGGATTTTTCTGGGGAAATATTTTATAGTTCTTTCACGGTCATCAAGAGGGGAGGAGAGAGCATTTACTGATCACTCCACCATCCTGGCTCCCAGAGGTTCAAGTAGGTGACTTACTGAAGTTTAATCTTCGGGCTGAAGGTCTCAGGAGCTGCTGCGCTGATATCTGGCACTCAGCAGCTCTGCCAGCTCAGTTCAGCTTTTCTCCCACCCTCGGTGCTGCTCCACCAGTTCTGCCCGCTGCTTTCAGGTTTCTCGGGTCCCTTCTGCTCCGCTACGCTGACCATACTGCTCTGTGCACTGGGGGCTCACCCCCGCTGAACAGATCCTTCCCCTGGACCTTCCAGTCTAACCTGGGCTCCGAATCCGTCACAGTCTGTCTCCCACTGGATTCTGCACCTCCAAAATTTGGTCAGATTCTCCTTTCAGAGGAATCCAAAGGAGTTTGTCCAAGAGCTTAGGTGAGCTGTTGCTCTCACTCCACCATCTTGGCTCTGCCTTCAGCTCATTTTAAAGATGAGAAAGTGAGAGATAGATAAGATTAAGTGATTTCCCCAGGGTCACACAGCTAGTAAGTGTCTGAGGCAATATTTGAACTCAGAAAGATAATTCTTCCTGACTCTGGGCCTGGCACTCTATCCACTATGCCACCTAGCTATGTATTTCCCTCCATTCCATTTTCTTCTGTCTATTGTTTTCTCCTTTTCTCCTGTCCCTCATCAAAAGTTTATTTTGTTTCTAACCACTGCCTCCCTTAATCTGTCCTCTCTTTTATCATCCCCCCTTTCTCTTAACCCCTACCCTTCCTATTACCCTATTGCGTGTTACATTTCTAAACCCTGTGTGTATGTATTTGTACACACACACACACACACACACACACACACACACACACACACACACACACACGGATCCATTCTTTCTTCTTTGAACCAATTCAGAGGAGAAGAAAATTTAAGCATTGCCTACCACTCCCTCCACTTTCTCCTTCTCTACAAAAACTTTTCTTTGTGTGCCTCTTTTATGCCTTTTTAAAGAAAACTTTCCCCATTCTGCCTCTCCTTTATCCTGTCTCCAAGGATATTCTTCTTTCTCTCTTACTCCTTCATTTTTCTGAAGATCATTTCAACACAATTGACTCACGTATATTCCCTCTGTCTATGTAAACTCCTTTTAACTGCCTTAATAATGATGAAGTTCTTAGAGTTACATGTATTTTCATCCCATATAAGAATGCCCTGGAACTGACACAGAATCGCAAATGGAAAACAGACAGGCATATAAAGAAGAGATGTCAATCTGTGATAGCTGTACCCAGTGTCAGCAAAGGGTTCCTTCTAATCTATTTCTTTTGTTTGTTTTAATAGTATTTTATTCCCCCCTCGATACATGACAATAAAATTTTTAGCATTCATTTTTACAACGTTTTGAGTTCCAAACATTCTCTTCCCTTCCCCTTCCCTTTTCTGAAAATGGCAGGCAGTTTGATGTAGATTATGAGAGTACTATCATGTAAAAATATTTCCACATTATTCACAGCTGTGAAAGAAGTAACAGAAAAAAACACAAGAAAGAATAAAGTGGAAAAAATACTTTGATCTTCATTCAGAGTCCATCATTTCTTTATCTAGATATGGATAGCATTTTCCTTTGTGAGTCCTTTGTATTTGTCTTGGATCATTGTGTTACTAAGAAGAGCTGAAGTATTCATAGTTGATCATCACATGATCTTGCTGACACTGTGTACAATGTTTTCCTGGTTCTGCTCATTTCACTTTGCATCAGTTCATACAAAGTCTTTCTAGGATTTTGAAATCTACTTGTTCATCATTTGTTATTGCACATTAGCGTTCCATTGTATTCATATATCACAGCTTGCTCAGCTATTCCCCAATTGATGGGCATCCCCTCAATTTCCAATATTTACCACCATGAAACAGGCTACTATAAATATTTTTGCATGTGTAAGTCTTTTCCACTTTTTAATGATCTCTTTGGGATATAGAATTAATAGTGGTGTTGCTGGATCAAAAGGTACACACAGTTTGGTTGCCCTTTGGGTATAGCTCCAAATTATTCTCCAGAATGTTTGGATCAGTTCACAATCTACCTGTTCCAATTTTCCCACATCTCCAACATTTATCATTTTCCTTTTTTGTCATTATCAAAAGTGATTTAGAGCATTTCTTTATATGCCTATTGATAACATTAATTTCTTCATCTGAAATTGCTTATTCATATCCTTTGACCATTTATCAACTGGAATATAGCTTGTATTCTTTTAAATTTGAGTCATCTCTCTATATTAGAGAAAAGAGGACTTTTTCAGAGATACTTGCTGTAAAGATTGCTTCCCAACTTTCTGTTTTCCTTCTAATTTTGGTTGCATGAGTTTTGTTCTTAACAAAACATTTTTACTTTAATATAACTAAACTTATTTTCTAATGATTTCTATCTCTTGTTTGACCATGAATTCTTCCCCTCATCATAGATCTAATAGGTAGACTGTTCCTTTCTCTTCTAATTTGCTTATCGATATACCTTTTATGCATAAACCATGTACCCATTGTTACCTTTTCTTGGTATACAGTGTGAGATAATGGTCTACATCTAGTTTGTGTCCCATTGTTTTCCAATGTTGCTAGCAGTTTTTTGTCAATTAGTGAGTTTTTGTATCAAATGCTGTGGTCTTTGGGCTTATCAAATACTAGATTACTACAGTCATTGATTTCTTTGTCTTGTGTACTTAATCTATGCCACTGATCCACCACTCTATTTCCTAGCCAGTACCAGATAGTTTTGATGATTTACTGCTTCATAATATAGTTTGTGATCTGGCATTACTAGGCCACCTTCCTTTGTTTCATTTTCTTTTCATTAATTCCCTTGATATTCTTGACCTTTTGTTATTCCAGATGAATTTTATTACTATTTTATGTAGTTTTATAAAATAATTTTTGGTGGTTTTATTGGTATAGATGAATAGATGAATTAGTTTTGGCAGAGTTATCATTTTTATTATATTAGTTCAGCCTATTCATAAGCAATTATTATTTTTGAAATTGTTTCAATCTGTCCTCATTTGTGTGAAAATTGTTTTGTAATTGTACTCACATAGTTCCTGGGCTGTCATTGGCAGGTAGACTCCCAAATATTTTATATTGTTTACAGTTATTTTAAATAGAATTTCTCTTTCTATCTTCTGTTACTGGTCTTTATTGGTCATATAAGGAAATGGTGATGATTTGTGTGGGTTTATCTTATATCAAGCAACTTTACTAACGTTGTTAAATATTTCAAGTAATTATTAGTTGATTCTCTAGAATTCTCAAAGTATACTACTGAATTGCCTGTAAAGAGCAATAGTTTTTTTCTCATTGTTGCCTATTCTAATTCTTTCAGTATCTTTTTAATCTCTTATTGCTAGAATTAAAATTTCTAGTGCTCTGTTAAATAACAGTGGTGATAATGGGCATTTTTGCTTTGCCCCTGATTTTACTGGGGAGATTACTACCTTATCCCCATCACAGATAATGCTTTCTGATGATTTCAGGTAGATAATGCTTATCATTTTAAGGAAAACTCCCTTTATTCATATGCTCTTTAATTTTTAATAGGAATGGGTGCTATATTTTATCAAAAGCTTTTTATGTATCTATTGAGAAAATCATATGATTTGTATTGGCTTTGTTATTGATGTGGCAAACAATATTGATAATTTTCCTAATGTTGAATGAATTCTGTGTTACTAGTATAAATCCTACCTGGTCATAGTGTATAATCCTTGTGATATAGTGCTGTAATTCCCATCATAGTTTTTTGTTTAAAATTTTTGCATAAATATTCATTAGGGAAATTTATCTAAAATTTTCTTTCTTTGTTTTAGTTTTTCCTGGTTTAGGTATCAGCTCCATATGTCATATAAGGAGTTTGATAGCACTCCACTTAATTCTCCAAATAGTTCAGATAGTACTTGAATTAATGATTTTTAAAAGGTTATGAGAATTAACTTATGAACTCATTGGCCCCAGGGATTTTTTCCTAGGGCCAGATAGTTAAGGGCTGGCTAAATTTGTTCTTCCAAAATGGGGTGATTTAGACATTTTATTTCCTCATCTGTTAATCTAGGTAATTTATATTGTAAACATTCACCCTTTTCATTCAGATTGTCAGATTTATTGGCATATAATTGTGCAAAATATTTCCTGATGATTGCTTTAACATTATCTTCATTTGTGGGGATCTCACCCTTTTCATTTTTGATGCTGGATATATGACTTTTCTTTCTTATTTTTAAACAAATTAACTAAAGGCCCATCTGTCTTGTTGGTTTTTCATAAAGCCCTCTCCTAGATTTATTTATTAACTCAATATTTTTTAAAATTTTCCATCAAAATAATCACAACTTTGATTTTCAAGATTTCCAATTTGGTGTTCAATTGGGGATTTTTAATTTGTTCTTTTTATAGTTTTTTTTAGTTGCATGTCCATTTCAATGATTTTTCTTTTTCCATTTTTATGATGTAAAAATTTAGAGAAATAAAATTTCCCCTAAGTACTGCTTTGGATGCATCCCATAACTTTTGGTATGTTGTCTCGTTGTTGTCATTTTCTTTAATGAAATTATTGATTATGTCTATGATTTGTTCTTTGACCCACTTATTTTTTAGGATTGATTATTTAGTTTCCAATGAATTTTTAATCAATATTTCAAATTCCCTTTATTGAATGAATGGTCCAAAAAAATGCACTTGCAATATCTGCCTTTTTACATTTGATTTTGAGGTTTTTAATATCCTATTACATCCTCATTTTTTGTGTAAGTGTCATGTGCTGCTGAAAAAAATTCCTTTCTGTAACCATTCAGTTTTCTCCAAAGGTTTGTCATATGTAACTTTTCCTTTTTTTTGGACTCTTTCTGACCTCATTTGAGGTTTTCTTTGTTTATTTTTATAATTAATTTGCTTTGTTTTCAACAATTACTTCCTTAAGTTTTAAATGTTTTCTCCTCCTCCTTCCTCCTCATGATTGCATGCAATCATATATGGACTCTACAATACATGCTTATTAATCACATTTTCACATTAGTCATGTTGCATAGAAGAATTAAAATGAATGGGAGAAAACATGAGAAAAACCAAACCTAAAAAAAATGTAAGAAAATGGAAAATAGTTTGCTTCATTCTAGGTTCCAACTCCATAGTTCTTTCTCTGGATATGGATGGCATTTTGCATCAAGAAGAGTCCTTTGGAAATGTTTTAGGTCCTTGGATTTCTGTGAAGGGTAAAGTTTATCAGAAACAGTTCTCACACACTGTGGCTGTTACTGTGTATGATGTTCTCCTGGATCTGCTCACTTCACTCATTATCAGTTCATATAAATTTTTCCAGGATTTTCTGAAACCATCCTGCTTGTCATTTCTTATACCACAATAGTATTCTATCACAATCATATACCACAACTTGTTAAGTCATTACCCAATTAGTGGATATCCCCTTGATTTCCAGTTTTTGACCACCACAAAATAAAGCTGCTATAAATATATTTTATACATGTGGGTCCTTTCCCTATTTTTATGATCTCCTAGGGATACAGCCCAAGAAAAAATGTTGCTGGGTGAAGGGGCAAAAAGTGTTTTATAATTGCATTCGCATAATCTCTGGGTTGTTCTGGCAGGTAGACTCCCAAATATTTTAGAGTGTCTGCTGTAACTTTAAATGGAAATTCTCTTTCTATCTATTATTGTTGAATGCTGCTAGTAATATATAGAAATGCAGGTGATTTGTGTGGGATTTTTGTATCCTGCAACTATGCCAAAGTTATTTACTATTTCAAGTAGTTTTTTACTTAATTCTCTAGTATTTTCTATCATATCATCTGCAAAGAGTGATAACTAAGTTGCTTCTTTGCCTATTCTAATTCCTTTTCTTCTCTTATTGCTAAAACTAACATTTCTAGTACCATATTGAATAACAGTGGCAATAATGGACATCCTTGTTTCACCCCTGATATTGAAAATACATCCAGCTTATCCCTATTACATATAATGCTTGCTGATGGTTTTAGGTAGATACTGCTTATTATTTTAAGGTAGGCTCCATTTGTTCCTATATTCTCCAGTGCATTCAACAGGAATGATGTCATATTTTGTCAAAATCTTTTTTTGCATCTATTGAGATAATCACATGATTTCTGTTGGCTTTGCTGTTTATATGACCAATAATGCTGATACTTTTCCTAATATTGAGCCAATCCTGAATTTCTGGTATAAGTCCTACATGATCAAAATATATCATTCTCTTGATAAGTTGCTTTAGTGTTTTTGCTATTACCTTATTTAAAATGTTTGCATCCATATTCTTTAGGGAAATGCATCTATAATTTTCTTTCTCTGCTTTGGCTCTTCCTGCTTTAGGTATCAGCACCATATTTGTATCATAAAAAGAATTTTGTAGGATTCCTTCTTCACCAATTTCCCTGAATAGTCTATATAGTATTGGAATGAATTGTTCTTTAAATATTTGATAGAATTCTCTTGTAAATCCATCCGAGGGAATTCACTGGTGGCTTGTTTAATTTTTTTATACAGGGTTACTTAAATATTTTACTTCCTCTCCTATTAATCTCAGCAATTTATATTTTTGTACATATTCATCCATTTCACAAAGATTGTCAAATTTATGGGCATAGAGTTGGGCAAAGTAATTTCTAATTATTACTTTAACTTCCTCTTCATTAGGGATGAGTTCATCCTTTTCATTTTTGATACTGATAATTTGGTTTTCTTCTTGCTTTTTAAAATCAAGTTGACCAAAGGTTTATCAATTTTATTTGTTTCTTCATAAAACTAGCTCTTAGTCTTATTTATTAGTTGAATAGTTTTTTAAATTTCAATTTTATTAATCTCTCCTTTGGTTTTCAGTATTTCTAATTTGGTATTTAATTGAGGATTTTCATTTTGTTCTTTTTCTAGCTTTTTCATTTGCATGCCCAACTCACTGATCTCCTCTTTCTCTATGTTATTGTTGTGAGCATTCAGAGAAATAAAACTTCCCCTAAGAACTGCTTTTGCAGTATCCCATAAGCTTTGGTAGGTTATCTCATTATTGTCATTCTCTTGAATGAAATTACTGATTGTTACTATGATTTGTTGTTTGACCCACTCCTTCTTTGAGATTAGGTTATTTACTTTCCAATTAATATTTGGCCTATCTTTCCATGGCCTTTTATTATATATAATTTTTATTGCATCATGATCTGAAAAGGATGGATTGAGTATCTCTACCTTTTTGCCCTGGATTGTGAGGTTTTTTACGACCCAGTACATGGTCAATTTTTGTGTATATGCCTTGAATCACTCAGAAAAAGGTATATTCCTTTTTATCCCCATTCACTTTTCTCCAGAGGTCTATCACATCTTACTTATCCAGAATTCTATTCAACTCCTTAACTTCTTTCTTGCTTATTTTGAGGTTAGATTGATCAAGTTCAGAGAGGGGGAGGTTGAGGTCCCCCACTAGTATAGTTTTGCTGTCTATTTCTTCCTGTAACTCCCTTAACTTCTCCTCTAAGAATTTTGATGCTATATCACTTGGTGTTTTAATAATGATCTTATTTCATTTTTGATTGTGACTTTTAGCAGGGTATAATTTCCTTCCTTATCTCTTTTGAGTATATATAGTTTTGCTTTTGGTTTGTCTGAGATTAGCATTGCTACCCCTGTTTTTTTTTTAACATCAGTTAAAGCATAATAGATTCTACTCCAGCCTTTTACTTTTACTCTGTATATATCCCCCCTTTTCAAATGTGTTTCTTGTAAACAACATACTGTAGGATTATGGTTTTTAATCCATTCTGCTATCTGCCTCACTTTTATAGGAGAGTTCATTCCATTCATATTCACAGTCTCCATCTAATTCTCTTCCCCTGCACCACTGCCCCTTTTATGCTTTTATTTCTCTCTTCTCCTCCTCAGGAGTTTTAATTTGGACCACTGCCTAGCTCAGTCTTCCCACTGTTCTATCAGCCCCCCTTTCCCTTTCTCCTTAATATTTCTTTCCTCCCCTCTAACCACCCTTCCCTTTTCTTTCTCCTTTTCCCTCCTACTGCCTGTAGTGCAAGTTGGATTTGTATAGTTAACTGAGTATGTTCTACCTTCCTTGAACCACATCAGATCAGAGTAAAGCTTAAACAATGCTCATCTCCCTCTCTTCTTTCCCTCTACTATATGTTTTTGTGCCTCTTCATGTGAGGTAATTTACCCCTTTCTATCTCCTCCTTTCCTCTCTCCCTTTGCACACTTTAATTAGGTTTTTTTTTTATCATCACATCAGTTAATTTATACTCACAGTCTCTATCTGTGTATATACTTTTGAAATGTTGTAGTAAATATACAATTCTAAATATTAAAAAGTATCATCCTCCCATATAGGGATGTATACAATTTGCCCATATTCAGTAACATTTTTTCCTTGTTGATCTTTTTATGCCTCTCTTGAATGTTGCATTTGAAGACCAAATTTTTTATTGAGCTCTGGTGTTTTCATCAGGAAGGTCTGGAAATCATTTATCTCATTGAATATCCATTTCCTTGCCTGAAAGATTATGCTCAGTTTTACTGGGTAACTGATCCTTGGTTGCAGTCCAAGCTCCTTATGGAATATTATCCCAGTCTCTCTGATCTTTTCATGTAGAAGCTGCAAGGTCCTGTGTGATCCTGACTGTAGTTCCTTGAAATTTGAATTATTTATTTCTGACTGCTTACAGTATTTTCTCTTTGACCTGGAAGTTCTGGAATTTGGCAACAACATTCTTTGGCGTTTTCAATTTGAGCTCTCTTTCAGGAGGTGATTGGTGGATTATTTCGATGACTCTTTTGCCCTCTAGCTTTAGGACCTCAGGACAATTTTCCTTGATGATTTCTTGGAAGATATTATCCAGGCTTTTTTTTTTCATCATGCCTTTCCAGTAGACCAATTATTCTTAGATTTTCTCTCCTGGATCTTTTTTTTTTTTTCCAGGTCAGTTGTTTCTCCAATGAAATATTTTACATTTTTTTCTATTTTTTTAGATTTTGTTTCACTGATTCTGGATGCCACATAGAGTCATTAGCTTCTACTTGCCCAATTCTAATTTTCAATGAATTGTTTTCTTCAGTTAACTTTTGTACTTTCTTTTACATTCGTCCAAACTTCCCATTTAAGTTTAGACTTCCTTATTCATTTGGTCAGTTTCACTTTTTAATGAGCTGTTCTCTTCAGTAACTTCTTTTTCTCATTTTGTCAATTGTATTTTTAAAATCATTGGACAGTTTTTCTTCTATTTCTCAAATTTGGCATTTAAAATTCTTCTTGAGCTCTTCCAAGAATACTTTTTGGTCCTGAGATCAGTTTATATTCCCTTTTTGAGGTTTCAGATGTAGGCATGTTATCAGTGCTGTCCTCTTCTGAATTCATATTTTCATCTTCTCTATCCACAGTGTAAGATTCTATGGTCTTTGCTTCTTGCTCATGGTGATTGCCTTTTTTCTGACTTTTAAAGTGGATCTCTGCTTCTGTTGCATAGGGGGCTCTGTCCCATGTTTCTTATGCTGGGAGTTTGGACACTAGTTTCTAATTTTCTGTGTTGTGGTCTCTGATTCTTTCAGCTAAAAGATATATAATTTTTCAGCTTACCTGGTGCTGAGTTGGCTGGTGTGTTCCAAGGCCAAAGACAAGTGAAGTTTTTATGAGTTTTCCCAGGGTTACACTGAAGTCATGGGCATGAGGTGTGGGGGAAGGGTGGTATGGTCACAGGTCTCTTCTTTCCCTTGGGCTGAGGTAGAGCAGAGGCAGGCTCAGTGGCTGGTTAACCCAGTTTTCCCTGGTGTCTGCCCAATTTCCCTGGATGTGCTAAAGTACATCTGGCATCCTGCTGTTGGTGTTTACCAGCTCCACACCCCTGGGGCTCAGGCTCTTCTGCTGTACCACTGAGGATATGTTTTCTGGGATGCTTCTGGTCCTGCATTGGTCCCCTTCAACCACAGCAAGAGGAACCCTTCCCATCATTTCTCTAGCCTCCCGAGCTAAAAGACTTATTCCCATTCTTCTGGCTCCTCTATTCCAGGATTTTTCCTGGGGCAATATTCTTTAGGTTTTTTAGGTGAACAAGTGGAGGATGAGAGCACTTACAGTTTACTCTGCCATGTTGTCTTCCAGAAGTTCAAGTCATTTCAAACATTTAGTCTGTGGGCTGATTGCCCCAGAAGTGGTTGCACCTGATGCTGTGGGTCCTGTGCTTGTCTCTCACTCAGTTATCCTGGACTCCAGTCCAGTTCTGAGAGGCTTGGGAAACTGCACTATTGCTTGTGATTCAGTCTACTCGGGGTCAGTCATGTTCTGCTATGGCTATGACTGAGTCTGTGTTGGTGCAGCCTGTGTGCTCTGCATTCCCAAGACTCAGTGTATCAGATTCCTCCCATTGACTTTCCAGGTGTTCTGGGCTGGAAATCTGCCACCCTCTGTCTCTTAGTTGATTCTGGTACTCTAAAATTTGTTGAAATTCACTTTATAGAGGTATCTGCAGAAGTTTGTGGTGGAGCTCAGATGAGTCTGTGCTTTCACTCCAATGTCTTCTAACTTTCTAATATTCTGTTTACTTTCTTTGTTTCTTTCTTGTTTCTTTTTTGGTTGTATTTGTCAAGTTCTGAGAGGAGACAGTTGAGGTCCCCCACTGGGATAGTATTGCTGTCTATTTCTTCCTGTAACTCACTTAACTTCTCCTTCAAGAATATGTTTGCAATGCCACTAAGTTTAGTATTCATATTACTACATTGCCTATAACATCTTTTAGTAAGATGTAGTTTCCTTCCTCTGAAAACTACCTGTTCATATCCTTTGATCATTTATCAATTAGGGAATGACTTGTATTCTTGTACATTTGATTCAGTTCTCTATATATTTTAGAAATGAGGCATGTTTCACAGACAATAATTGCAAAAATTCTTTCCAGGTTTTCTGCTTCCCTCCTAATTTTGCTTGCATTGAGTTTGTGCAAAAAACTTTTCATTTTAGCATAATCAAAATTATTTATCTTGCACTTCATAATGTTTCCTACCTCTTGTTTAGTCAAAAATTTCTCCATTCTCCATAAATCTGATAAACACATTATTCCTTGCTTCAGTAATTTGTTTATAGTATCCATCTTCATAACTGGATCATGTACCCATTTGAACTTTATTCTTGTCTATGGTGTCAGGCATTGGTCTATGCCCAGTTTCCACTACACTGTTATCCAGTTTTCCCAGCAATATTTGTAGAACAGTGTGTTCTTATGAAGTCCTTGGGTTTATCACACAGTAGGTTGCTGCATTTATTGATTACTGTGTCTTGAGTACCTAATCTATTCCACTGGTCTACCCCTCTGTTTCTTAGCCAGTACCAAGTGGTTCTGACAATTGCTGCTTTATAATACAATTTGAGATCTAGTAGAGCTAGGTCACCTTCCTTAGCATTTCTTTTCATTAGTTCCCTTGATATTCTGGATCTTTTATTCTTCCAGACAAATTTCGATATTATTTTTTCTAGCTCTACAAAATAATGATCTGATAGTTTGATTGGAATGGCCCAGAATAAGGAAATTAATTTAGGTAAAATTGTCATTTTTTTTATCTTGGCTCAGCCTACCCATGAGCAACTGATGTTTTTCCACTTACTTAGATCTGACCTCATTTGTGTGAAGAGTGTTTTGTAATTGTGTTCATATTGTCTCTGAGTTTGTTTTGGCAGGTAGACTTCCAAATATTTTATAGCATCTACCTTAGCTTTAAATGGGATTTCTCTTTCTATCTCTTGCTGCCAGGGTTTTTTGGTAATAAATAGAAATGCAGATGATTTGTGTGGGTTTATTTTGTAACCTGCAACTATGCCAAAGTTGTTTATTATTTCAAGGAGATTTTACTTGATTCTCTAGGATTCTCTAAGTATAACACCATATCATTTGCAAAGAGTGATAACTTAGTTTCTTCTTTTCCTATTCTAATTATTTCAATTTCTTTTTCTTCTCTTATTGCTACAGCTAATATTTCTAGTACCATATTGAATAATAATGGTTATAATCGACATCCTTATTTCACCCCTGATCTTACTGGAAATGCATCTAGCTTATCCCCATTGCACATAATTCTTGCTGAAGGTTTTAGGTAGATACTGTTTATTATTTATCCTGCTTAAATGGAAAGTTCCATTTATTCCTATTCTGTCCAGTGTTTTCAATAGGAATGGGTGTTGTATTTTGTCAAAAGCTTTTTCTGCATCTATTGACATAATCATGTGGCTTCTGTTAGTTTTGTTGTTGATATGGTCAATAATGCTAATAATTTTCCTAATATTGAACCACCCCTGCATTCTTGGTATAAATCCCACCTGATTATAATATATTATTCTCATGATAAGTTGCTGAATTCTTTTTGCTAAAATCTTATTTAAAATGCTTGCATCAGAGCCAAGATGGCGGAGTAGAAAGACGGAAATACACATAGCTGTGAACTCACAACCCATAGAATATCTGTAAAAAAGAACCCCCGGCAAATTTTGGAGCAGCAGAAGCCACAGAACGGTGGAGTGGAGGAGATTTCTGTTCCAGAGAGCCCTGCAAACCTCTCACAAAAGGTCCATTGTGCTGCAGAGGCAGAGTCAAGCCCAGCCCTGCCTTGGCCACACGGACGCCGAGAGGAGCAGATCCAAGCGAGCTTCAGGGACAGAATCTCCAGCAGCCACACGAGTCCCTCCACCCACAGGTGATGGGGGTTGGTAGGAGGGTCTCTTTGGCGGGTCGAGAGGGGAGTGGGGTGCCCCCATAACTCAGGCCTCCTTGGGAGGCAGCAGCAGAGGCGGGAGCAGTCCGGGGCTCCCCAAGCAGGCAGAAGCTCAGATCCATTGTTGAAGGTCTCTGCATAAACCCCCTGAGGGAACTGAGCCCGTGAGGGGGCCCTGCCCCCACCTGACCACCTGAACGTAATCTCACACTGACTAGCAGCCCTGCCCCCATGCAAAGCTCTGAGGCTGGGGAGTAGCATTTGAATCTCAGACCCCAAGTGGTGGCTGGGAGGATCTGGAGGCAAAGTGGGTGTGAAGAGAATATTCAGAAGCCAAGTCACTAGCTGGGAAAATGCCCAGAAAAGGGAAAAGAAATAAGACTATAGAAGGTTACTTTCTTGGTGAACAGGCATTTTCTCCCTTCCTTTCTGATGAGGAAGAACAATGCTTACCATCAGGGAAAGACGCAGAAATAAAGGCTTCTGTATCCCAGCCCATTCAATGGGCTCAGACCATGGAAGAGCTCAAAAAGGATTTTGAAAATCAAGTTAGAGAAGTGGAGGAAAAGCTGGGAAGAGCAATGAGAGACATGCAAGTGAAGCATGAATAGCAGGTCAGCACCCTGCTAAAGGAGACCCCAAAAAATGCTGAAGAAAATAACACCTAGAAAAACAGGCTAACTCAATTGGCAAAAGAGGTTCAAAAAGCCAATGAGGAGAAGAATGCTTTCAAAAGCAGAATTAGCCAAATGGAAAAGGAGGTTCAAGAGCTCACTGAAGAAAATAGTTCTTTCAAAATTAGAATGGAACAGATGGAGGTTAATGACTTTATGAGAAACCAAGAAATCACAAAACAAAACCAAAAGAATGAAAAAATAGAAGATAATGTGAAATATCTCATTGGAAAAACAACTGACCTGGAAAATAGATCCAGGAGAGACAATTTAAAAATTATGGGACTACCTGAAAGCCATGATCAAAAAAAGAGCCTAGATATCATCTTTCATGAAATTATCAAGGAAAACTGCCCTGAGATTCTAGAACCAGAGGGCAAAATAAATGTTCAAGAAATCCACAGAACACTGCCTGAAAGAGATCCAAAAAGAGAAACTCCTAGGAACATTGGGGCCAAATTCCAGAGTACCCAGGTCAAGGAGAAAATATTGCAAGCAGCTAGAAAGAAACAATTCAAGTACTTTGGAAATACAATCAGGATAACACAAGATCTAGCAGCCTCTACATTAAGGGATCGAAGGGCATGGAATAGGATATTCCAGAAGTCAAAGGAACTAGGACTAAAACCAAGAATCACCTACCCAGCAAAACTGAGTATAATACTTCAGGGGAAAAAATGGTCTTTCAATGAAATAGAGGACTTTCAAGCATTCTTGATGAAAAGACCAGAGCTGAAAAGAAAATTTGACTTTCAAACACAAGAATGAAGAGAAGCATGAAAAGGTAAACAGCAAAGAGAAGTCATAAGGGACTTACTAAAGTTGAACTGTTTACATTCCTACATGGAAAGACAATATTTGTAACTTGAAACTTTTCAGTATCTGGGTAGTGGGTGGGATTACACACACACACACATGCACATGCACACACACATAGAGACAGAGTGCACAGAATGATTTGAAGAGGATGGGATCATATCTTAAAAAAATGAAATCAAGCAGTGAGAGAGAAATATATTGGGAGGAGAAAGGGAGAAATGGAATGGGGCAAATTATCTCTCATAAAAGAGGCAAGGAAAAGACTTATTAGTGGAGGGATAAAGAGGGGAGGCGAGAGAAAAACATGCAGTTTACTCTCATCACATTCCACTAAAGGAAGGAACAAAATGCATTCATTTTGGTATGAAAACCTATCTTACAATACAGGAAAGTGGGGGATAAGGGGATAAGCAGGGTGGGGGGCATGATGGAAGGGAGGGCATGCAGAGGACAGAGGAATTTGAGGTCGACACTCATGGGGAGGGACAGGATCAAAGAGAGAATAGAAGTAATGGGGGACAGGATAGGATGGAGGGAAATATAGTTAGTCTTATACAACACGACTATTATGGTAGTCATTTGCAAAACTACACAGATTTGGCCTATATTGAATTGCTTGTGTTCCAAAGGGAAGGGGTGGGGAGGGAGGAAGGAAGAGAAGTTGGAACTCAGAGTTTTAGGAACAACTGTTGAGTACTGTTCTTGCCACTAGGAAATAAAAAATATAGGTAAAGGGGTATAGAAAGTTATCTGGCCCTACAGGACAAAAGAGAAGATGGAGACAAAGGCAGAGAGGGATGATAGAAGAGAGAGCGGATTGGTGATAGGGGCATTAGAATGCTTGGTGTTTTGGGGTGGGGGGAGGGGACAAAAGGGGAGAAAATTTGGAACCCAAAATTTTGTTAAAATGAATGTTAAAAGCTAAATAAATAAATAAATAAAGATAAAAAAATGCTTGCGTCTATATTCATTAGAGAAATTGGCTTATAATTTTCTTTCTCTGTTTTGACTCTTTCTGATTTAGGTATCAAAACCATATTTGTATCATAATAAGAATTCGGGAGGACTCTTTCTTCCCCAATTTCCCCAAATAGTCTATATAATATTGGAATGAACTATTCTTTAAATTTTTGATAGTATTCACTTTTACATCCTTCCAACCTTGGAGATTTTTTCCTAGGGAATTCATTGATGACTTGTTCAATTTCTTTCTCTGAGATGGGGTTATTTAAGTATTCAACTTCCTCTTCTGTTAATCTGGGAAATTTATATTATTAAAAATAATCATCGATCTCTTTTAGATTGTCGAATCTAAGGCCATAAGGGCAAAGTAATTTCTAATTATTGTTTTATTTCCTCCTCATTGGAGGTGAGTTCATCCTTTACATTTTTGATATTGGTAGTTTGGGTTTCTTCTTTCTCTTTTTTTTAATCAAATTGACCAAAAGTTTATTAGTTTTATTGGTTTTTTCATAAAAACAACTCTTAGTTTTATTTATTAGTTCAATAGTTTTCTTAATTTCAGTTTTATTAATCTCTCCTTTGCTTTTCAGTATTTCTAATTTGGTATTTACTTGAGGATTTTCAATTTGTTCTTTTTCTACCTTTTTCGGGTGCACACCTAAATTCATTGATCTACTCTTTCTCTATTTTATTCATGTAGGCACTCAAAGACACAAAACTTCCCCTAAGAAGTGCTTTTGCAGTGTCCCATAAGATTTGATAGATTGTCTTATTTTTGTCATTCTCTTGATTGAAGTTGTTGATTGTTTCTATGATTTTTTGTTTAACCCATCATTCTTTAGGATTAGACTATTTAGTTTCAAATTAATTTTTGGTCTGTCTTCCCATGTCCTTTTATTACATATAATTTTTATTGCATTATGATCTGAGAAGGAGTAGATGTTATTTTCAATGGATTTTTGTATCTCCTTTTCCATTTGACCAACGCTACTTTTTAAAGCAGTTTTCCAAGCTCTCAAGTCTTTTTTTTCATAATTCTCTTGCATCATTCTCATTTCTTTTTCCAATTTATCTTCGACCTCTCTTATATGGTTTTTAAACTACTTTTTGAGTTCTTTCATAGTAAGTTTTTCCGGACTTCAGACTATTTCCCTTTTTCCTTTGTGTGTTTGCCAATAGGTATTTTGGCGTCGTTGTCTTCTTCTGAGTTTGTGACTTGATCTTCCCTGTCAACATAATAACTTTCTATGGTCAGATTCTTTTTGTTGCTGTTGGTTTTTACTCATTCATTTTTTTTGGGTCCTTTTTCCTTTCTTTTAAATTTGATCTCTTCTCTCAGAGGGAAGAAGCTCTGTCTCAGGCTTCTTGTGCCAGTAGCAGTAGGCCATGGTTATTTACCGGATGTTACAATGATGTTGCCTTAGGCCCATGGGGGACCCTCATACTTGGTATCATGATGAGGGGGTTGGGTACGGATTGCTGGTGCTTCTGCAGGCCGTAGGGGTCTGGCAGCTCAGCTGGTACTAAAATGGGGTTCTACTGGTGGTGCCTGGTATAGCAATAGTTTTTTCTGCATTTCCTATGGTGCTACACTGAAGCCCATGGAGGGCTGGCCAGCAGAGGCTGCCTGTTTGCCCTGGGCTGTGCTGAACCATGTGGAGATCTGATATGCTTTCTTGTCACACTGGAGGCTGCCTATTTGTCTGGGATCAAACTAAAAGCACATGGTGGTTCTCAGAGCTGGAGTCTGCTGGTTTCTCTGACTATGTTAATGTGCATGGGGCATTCTGGTGTTGTCATTTGCCTGCTCCACTACACTAGTGCTTAGCATCTGTCAGTGATTTGCTGAAGTGGGGTTTGCTGGGATGCTTCCTGTCCTGGATTGCAGTCCCCTTTTTCCTGAGTGAGATGGACGTTTCTTTCTGATCCTCCAAGTTTCTTGGGCTAAAATGTCGTTTTGCCCTATATTTTTTCTGATTCTTCTGTTCCAGGATTTGTTTGAGAGCTCTGTTTTATCGTAGTTTGGAGGTGAATACAGTGATTTACTGTTCCATAAGGGCTCCCAGAAGCCCCAGGTTAATTCTGATGATGAAGGACAGAAGCAAGCAAATACACAGGACTGTAATCTGTTAGTGATCAGTTGTCCAACTCCCTTACTGTCTCTATGTTCAGAGCTCCCGAAATTGTTGCTGCCACCAAATATGTGCACTTGACATAGCCTTCCACCACAACATCACAAATACCTGCTAACCTCCTAAGTTTTCTTTCACTAGTTTTAGTTGTGTCTAACACTTCATGACCCCATTTGGAGTTTTCTTGACAAAGACTCTGAAATGGTTTACCATTTTCTTATCCAGCTCATTTTACAAATGAGGTAACTGAGGAAAACTGGGTTAAGCAACTTATTCAGGGTCACATAGATAGTGAGTATTGGAGGCCAGATTTGAATTTAAGAAGATGAATAATCCTGACTCTAGTTCTCTGCTATCTAGCTTATGTGGCAATTTCTACTCTGCATTCATACAGTAAAATCCAAAGAAATCACTGCTCTCCTTATTTAACCGAAAAAACCTCATAATATTTTTGAACTTAAAACATTTTTTCATTTCCTTTTAGGAAATAGTGACTTCCATTGTGTATAAGGAGGAAATATATTCCAACACAATAGGAATACTTGAGACAAGTAGAAGGAAAAAAAATACACTTGTGAATTTAAAATAAAAGCAGATTTTTTTTTTTTGGTATACTACTAATATAATCTCCATAATATAAATATCTTGGATATAACATTTTAATTTCTGTGACTCAAGAGTACCTTTTACAACATTTACCCAGTACTTTTAAAATTGATATAGTTGTGAACTAATTTATAGGCACCTACTACATTGAAAGATACTATGGATAAAAAAATGAGTAAGACATGGTTCCTAACCTCAGGGAAGAATAAGATATTGTTATATTGCACAAATAAGTTTAACACTACATAGAGTATTAAAAATCATAGGAGAGGTACAAATTTTTATGAGAATTCAGAAAAAGGAGGCTTAAATTTAAAAGAGGCTTAAAGTTGTCAAAGGAAATCATAGAATGATACATATGGAAGTATAATTTATAGATATCCTGTCATAAGTAGATAAATAGATAGATAGCTGTGCGTATGTGTATTTGTAGTAGACTCAAATAGCTTTAGATGCTCTATTTATGTTCATTCTAGAAATTATATTCCTTTGAAACCATTTTCAAACGTGCGTGTTGTTAGAGAGGCGATGTAGTATAGTGAAAGGAGAGCTAGTATCCCTTCTATGAAATATATTGACTGTGTGACCCTGGACAAGTCAACTTCTCTGTGTGCTCCAGGAAAATTACTAAGATTACAAATCATATAGAAGATACCTATATGTACTCCTTACTTTAATTAAATATGTCCATTCCAAGATTTAGAATTATCTGGAGTCTTTTGGCTCTGAAATTGAGTGCTGGATTTTAGGTTTTCATATGTGTGTATGTGTTTGTTTGAGTGGTTTAAATGTTTTCATTTCTGTGTTTGAAAGTGAAACAAACTGATACAGGGAGAGGATTCTGGGAAGATGGCCAAATAGGTCAGAAAATTCCAGGTTTTCAAGATTTTCTCCTAATAAAAGAGATAAAATAGTGCCTCAAGTCAGACAAACAACAGGTAAAAATAAACAAGAGTACAGGCAAAAAAGGGGTCTTCCTGGAACCAAAGAGAAGATGAGAATAAAAATTCCAGTAAATCCCTTCAGGTTAGGAACCACTTAAACAACAAGCAGCAAGCCCTGAGGTAAGCTGGGTTGGGAGGTCCCAGTCGCAGGAGTGAGGGGAGTTGGGCATCTGAGTCAGGGAAAATCAAGAAAATGCCAGACCTGGTTGTCTTTCAGAAAGTGGTTATGGATTAGAAGGAACCAGCACACTTCCCATGAGTGCAGAAACAGAGGGGCAGGACATCCCTGGGTGCAGGCACTTACAGTAGGCTGGTGATTTGACTTTGGCTCTGGGGTAGAGGGGAGAACTGAAGATCTGAGGTCAAAGGCACCATCGCCCCATACCCCAGGACCAAAAAATGCTCAAAGGAGAAAGAATATAACCTTAGAAAGTTACTATGAGAATAGAGAAGACGAGAGTTCATCTTCAGAGAAGGATATTGAAGCAAAGAAACTATTTTCTGTTCCAAAAAGTAATGTCAAATGTTCACCTGCCCCCACAAAAAATTTATAGAAGAACTTAAGAAAGACTTTATAAATCAAATGAGGGAGATAGAAAAACTAAAAAAAGCAGTACAAAAAAAACAAAACAAGAAAATCATGAAAAAAGTCAACTAATTAGATAAAGAGAACCAGAACCTTAAGGAAGAAAATTACACCTTGAAAATTAGAATTTGGCAAGGGGAAGCCAGAAAATTATAAAAAATAAATAAATAATAAAATGAAACCTAAAGAATGAAAAAAAGATGAAAAGTGAAACATCTTATGAGAAAAACAACTGCTCTGTAGAAGAAATCAAGAAGAGTAAACAACAATAATTAGATTGCCTGAATGCTATGAATCTTGATACATATAAGAGAATCTTGATACAATAATATAAGAACTAATTAAAGAAAATTGTCCTGATGTATGAGAACAAGGGGTAGGTGTGGGAAAGTAAAAACAGAAAAAAAATCCTTCCATCACCACTTGAAAGAGGTCTTATGAGGAAAATTCATAGGTACATTATAGTCAAATTCTGAAACTCCCAGCTCAAGAATAAAATAGTAAGAGCAACAAGAAAAAAAATACAATTTAAATATGATGGTACTAGTTAGAATTACACAAAATCAATTTTTTATGAAAGATTATTTAAGTTCACAGCAGATTTATGAAATAATTTATAAACGCATCGTAAGGGACTTGATTTTTAGTTCAAGAACCTGATGTTGTGTGTGTGTGTGTGTTCGTCCTTCGTTGCTAAAGAAGACCATGCCATCAGAGAAATAATGACATGACTTGCACTTGACTTTGTTTTGAGTGGGGGAGAGCTGTGCAGGTCACCAGCCTCACTTCTCCTCCACAGCAAACTGAATCCAGTGACCAGATATTCATCAGGATGACTGGAGATGACCCAGGATGAGGCAATTGGGGTTAAGTGACTTGCCCAAGGTCACACAGCTAGTGAGTGTCAAGTGTCTGAGGTGAGATTTGAACTCAGGTCCTCCTGACTCTTGCACTGGTGCTCTATCCACTGCACCACCTAGCTGCCCCAAAACACTACATATTGAAGAGCAAAAGAACTGAAATATCATATGCAGCAAAGTTAAGTATAACCCTGAATGGAAAAAAAATGGACATTTGATCTACTTTCAGACTTTCAGGACTGTTAAAAAAATTAACATAATAGATTTGACATACAAGAGCCAAGAGAAACATAAGGTCCATACCAAAGACTGATTACAAGGGATGCAATTAAGAACAGATCATTTGCCTTTTATGCATGTAAAATGTAATATGTGTATCTAAGATCGTCATTCACAACTGAGTAGTTTGGAAGAAAGATTGAGTATGACATGACTTTAAAATGCAAAACTGTTTAGCAACACCTAAAAAGAGTAATTATTTTATACGAATGATGTGCAGAAGGAAGAATCAATACAGAGGAATTGGATGGGGGAGGAGGCCTGGTAGTTCTGGTAACTCACTTTCATTGGGAATGATTTTAAGAGGGAACAATACATACATACATACATACATACATATGTACACACATACATATATATGTGTGTGTATGTATGTATATATGTTTATATATACATGTGTATATGAGTGTAAAAGTCTTCTAAATTTAGAAGAAATAAAATGGTAAGGGGATAAGGAGGGGGAAGAGGATAAGGGAGGGATCTTCAGAGGAGAGGGTGAGAGAACTGGTTGAAAGGGATTATGAAAGGGTGTTGAGATTTATGGGAACAGAAGGATAGGGGAGGGATCCTTGGAGAAGAGGTAGGCTAAGTAATAGCAAGGCAACATAGAGGGCAGAAGTAAAGTAGAGGAGTCAGGAGGGATAAGAAATAAAAGATATGCAAAGATATAAAAACAAAGTTCAGGAGTAGAATTTGCTAGGGAAAGTATATGTCTATAGATGTATATATGTATGTATGTATATATGCAAATGTATATGTATATATCTATATTTAAATACATCTGCACTTTATTGTAGCCTTTGGGAGAGGAGAAAAGGGGAAGGGAAGAACAAAGTAAAAAGTACACAGCAGAGAACAAAAGAAAACAAGAGAAAAAGGAAACAAAAGATGGGCAGCTCTGAACACAACATATAATATTTATCTATCATACAGACTTTCTTGAAGTGAAAATTTATTGCTTTATATTTTGAATCTTCTTATGTTCTGCTGTGTACAATATGCTTTTTTTCTTTTCTTTGTATTTGTTTCAATATTTAAGTTAATGATATATTTCTTTTTCTTTTCTCTATTCTGTACTTGAATTCTGGTGTTTAAGTGCAAAATTTTAAAAAGAGAAACAAGCCGATGCAGATAAAAGCAGAATTTTTAAAGTTTTTTTCTTTATAGAGTCCACTTGGATCTGAACTTTCTTTGTAGATTCAAATAATTTTCCATTTTATTGGCGGTGTCAGGGATTGCAAAAGACTTTCTGGAAGTTAGGCTTTAAGGTATTTAAGGTACCCTTTTATTTGTAGGAACTCAATAGGCAAAGACTATTGTAAGAATAAGGCTATTAGCCAGGTAAACATAGGATAAGTTCAAGTGTAGAGAGTAATTTAGATACAATGCAGAGTTGTATGTGACAGGAAAAGAAATTGGGGAAATCATGATCATGATAAATTGATATTTGAATAATGCTTTAAAATTTCAAATTAAAAATTATTAAAAACTAAAACTTAAAAAATTACATTATTTGTCTCATCTAGTACCCAACTGGCTAAAAGAAGTGAAAGGGGTAGAAGATAATAAGGAGGCTTTGAGTGGGAGATTTAGTGAATGATGTAACTGACAAAATTAATGAAGTTGGGAAAATAATAGTACTTAACAATCACTGAAATGCCTTTTCAGCCTAAATGTACTAAATTATTTTTATAATTGACCAGAGTGAAGCAACACTTCCTAGAAAGAAGGAATAAATCCAGCAGCTCTAAGACATATGTAAAAATTATAGAAAACAAGTACCTAGGTAAAAAAAATACATGTAGTCAGAATGGTGTAGTAAGTGCCTTTTTTCAGCAGCACAATTTTTGAGTCAGAATACCTGGATTCTAACTCTGCCACATATGTCATGTGAAGAAGTCAGATTACTTGTTCTCTGATTTATCTTCTAGCTCTAAATCCTTTCATCTCAAGAATACTTAAAGTGGGCTGTGTATGAGAAATGGTTAGAGGGTAGTGTGGAGAATGGATTTCTTGATTTTTCTTCTTCAATAAATCACTGACATGCATGAACATCTCTAGGGAATATGTGCAAATGCCAGCTATTTAATGTGTTTTCCCTGCACTGTTCTCCTCCTTAAACTAGAAGTGAGAAGCAGTATCAAAACCCTAGCAAAGGCTCAAAAGGAAGAACATAAAAGCTGAAAGTTCTAATCAAAACTCTAATCAGAAAGATGACAAATGGTGGAGATTATTAAATTTTCTTTGCTTCCTTGATGAATTTAATAAAGAACTAATCAAAGATCATTAGAAGGCTTTTGTGCTTGGCTTGCATTGTAACTGAATTGCAATCTAAATTTGTGTTTTAGTGAGTTTCCAGGGTTGAACTGGATAAGTAAATATATATATGTATATATGTATATATATATTTATATATGTGTATAACTATAGATAGACACTTTTTTAGTATTCTTACCTAGCCCACAAATCCATGAAAATGTATTAGGCATTTATTGTGATCATCTGCTCTGCCAAGTAAGAATATAGAGGATTTTGATTCTGATCTTTAGTAATTAGAATTTTAAAAATTTGTATCAGTGTGTAGCTCAAAAATTTTTCTAATGATCTTTGATTAGTTCTTTTCTTAAATTAACAAGAAAATAAAAAAGATATCACTTAATTTCCAGGGCATAAAAATATGTAAATAACTCTGTAACTACTAGAGCCACTAGAAATTTATAGAAAATTGTGGCAATGTCTGAAGAGGTTTCTTATGCCTCCCCCAGTTCTAAAGATTCCTTGTTTTCAAATGATCTCCCCAGATCCTCTCACTCACATTTTTAGTGCTTCTATAAATGCATCCCACAGATATAGGATCTCATGATTGAAATCAGCCTCTTTTTTTATTTTGACATGATGCTAATTTCCTCAATTCACTACTAGTACTGGGTCTTTAATATCTATTTTTTTCTCATTTTATGTAATATATTAGAAGATTCAATTTCTTTTAATAGAAAAAAATCTAATGCCTAATGAGCATATCCATTTCTAAAACATGATTTCCTTTCTGGTATTAGGACAGGTGAGTCTGGACTACATAGTGGGCAGTCAGGGTGTACTTAGTGACCCATGACACTTTGTATACTTTTCTAGAGCAGGGCAGGGAGGAACAGGCCATACTTCTTCCAACAAATTTTGTGTAACACACTGCTAGGTGCTGGAGATACAAAGACCAACCCTGCTACCTCCCCTCCCCCATAAAGAAAACAAAAATGGTCCTTGTGTAAAGGAGCTTCTATTTTGCTAGAAGGATAAATTTCCTTCAGTTAATCAAAACAAAGTATAGGCAAAGTAAAATAAAGTAATTTATTTAAGAGGGACAGAATGCTAATAAAAATAAGTGGAGGGAGCAGAAATGGTCAAACATGTAGATAGTGGCACTTTATTAGCCATGCTTTGGAGGAAGCCCCAAGGACTGCATCTTTGCTGGTCAGTCTTTCTCTGTCACTCTCAGTAATTATGAAGAGCCAACCCAGCTGATCAAGTATGACTCCTAAATCATTGTGGCGCACAGTGTTCCTTACAGTGCATGGTATTTCTGTTTTGCTTCTCTCATTTAAAAAAAAAAAATGAAACTTCTTTTGCCACTTCCCCAAAAAAGGGAGGGAGAATAATGTATCTGTAACTTTGTAAAATGTTAATTCGTGTACAGTGAGGCAGCATGAGTGTTGGACCTGAAGTGAGGAAGACATCTTCAGTTCAACTCTGGCCTCAGACACTTATTAGATGTATGATCTTGGGCAAGTCACTTAACCCTGTTTGCCTCCGTTTCTCGTGTGTAAAATGAACAGAAGAAGAAAATGGCAAACCACTCAAGTATCTTTGCCAAGAAAACCCAAATTAATGTCGTAAAGAGTTGGAAACAATTGAAATAGTGAACAAAAAAACAACAAAAATGTACAGTTAATTAAAAATTAAGAGCACGAAATAGATAATGCAAATTATATTGATACTGAGTGAGAATTGAGAATTGAGAATTTATCTAGAAGCTTATTGCAAATTTAAATCAATTGTCATAACGTGGAGACCAAAAGAGCTAAGAGGGCCTCTTGGGCAGCAAATATCTTACCTAGTTGCTGAATAGAGATGTAATGTCAATGTTAATGTAATGTCTAGTTACAACCTACAAAGAAGGATATTGGACAATTATGGGAAATAACTTATAGAAATGGCTTAAAAGAAATTGGACTATATAAATGTATGTATGTATGTATGTATTTATGTATGTATGTATGTATGTATGTATGTATATCCAACTAAACAAAGTCATCCCTGCAGTGGAAGGAGAACTACAAAAACAAGAAAAATGGAAAATATTAAATAGTTTAATAAGCTTTTTTTGATCATGAATGATAGAATCATATTAGGACCAGATGCGCTTACAGAAAAGGTACAAAGGGCTCTAAGGAGAAGAAAGATGGAAAAACAACCAGATTATATTCTAGTACATATAGAGAATTTCTATGCTCAAAACTATACAATTGCTAGGATCTTATAAAACCTCTACAGGAAGTGAAGAGACATGATTAAAGTCCCACTTCTTCCTAAGCTCCCTCAGAATTGTTTGCTCACTGAATCTACACACACACACATATGCAGGTCAAGGGTTTTCAAGAAAGGACACGTCATTTAAACATGTTTGCCTCAGTTTCTGTGAATGCAAAATGATCCTGAGAAGAAAATGGCCAACCATTCCTGTATCTTTGCCAAGAAAACTCCAAATGCAGCAACTGTTAAAACTGTACTTTGTAAGAGTTTTAGAGGTAACTCTGATGAAGATGGATATTCTCCAGTTTCTGAGACATCTAGGTCCTAAGTCCAGAACAGTACATTTAACAAATCAGCAAAAATTAACTCTGTTAATTCTTAGCCAGAAACATTTACTAAATAGAAGGCAGTAAAAGAATAATAGGAATAACATAAAACACCATAAATTAAATATATTCTTATACCCATATTCATAGTAACCCAGGGACAGGTAGGGAACCAGCTTACCAAATCATAAGCAGGGAGATATTCATAATTAATACATTCCTGGTCTTCAGGTCCTGATGTACTTTATTTTCCCTAATAACAATCTGAACAGCAGTTTACTGATGGAGAAGAACCTCACCTCCGTTGACTTCACTCTGGCTACATTTCTTTGAGGTTCTTCTACTATCAAAAATCCTTCTAATCCCCCTATGAGTTTCAAGATAAATTGTGCCAAAGCAGTATCTCTTTAGTGAGATAACATTTCTATCTCATGGGGATAAAACAAAATCCACATTTATGCCATCTAGGTAACTATGTTACCTCTAACATCTGTCCTATGTCACCAACAGTTCTAAGGATCACATATTCTCTAATATTCCTATTAAAAAGACATTATAAACCTTTTAGCTCCAAATTCTCTAATAGTCTATTAGGTTCTATAGTTTCCTTTTAATTTATCATTGTTAGATTTGTCCAGCTCTGAAATTATAACATTAAAATATCCTATTATTCTTTTATTACTCTCTCTATATATTTTGCAATTCTGTTAACATTTCCCATATGAATTTGCATGCTTTGCCACATATACTTTGTACATACATATTCAATATTGATGTTGGTTTGAAAAACAGGATGAGTTTAAAAAAATCTCTTAAGATTTATATTAAAAGACATAAAGAGAAGTGAACAGATCCAGGAGAACATTGTACATAGTAACAGAAATATTGTAACAGTGATCAACTGTGAAAGACTTTGCTACTTTGAACAACACAATGATACAAAATAATTCCAAAGGACTTTTGTAAAAAATTCTGTGTACCTCTAGAGAGAGACCTGAGGAAATCTGAGTATAGATGGAAACACAGCATTTTTTCTCTTTATTTTTTGCAACATGGCTAATATGGGAAATATGTTTTGCATGATTTCACATGAATAATGGCTATTACATTGCTTACTTTCTCAATAGATGAGGAAGGGGTAGACAGGGAGGAGAGAATTTGGAACTCAATCAAAATATAAAGAATGTTAAAAAAAATTATTTATTTTCAGTTTTCAATGTTCACATTTATAAGATTTTGAGTTATATATTTTTCCCTTCCATCCCCTGCCCCCTCCCCAAGATGGCACATAATCTGATATAGGCTATACATATACAATCATATTGAATATATTTAAATATTAGTCACATTGTGAAAGAAGAATCAGGACAAGAGGATAAAACCATAAGAGAGAAAAAAAAAAACCCAGAGAGAAAACAGTATGCTTTGATCTGCATTCAGACTCCATAGCTCTTTTTCTGGATGTGGACAGCATTTTCCATCATGAGTCTTGGAATTGTCTTAGATCCTTGCATTGCTGAGAAGGGACAAGTCTATCAAAGAGAGTCATTGCACAATGTTGTTGTTACTGTGTACTGTGTTCTTCTGGTTCTGCTCACTTCACTCAGCATCAATTCATGTATGTCTTTCCAGGATTTTCTGAAATCTGCCTGCACATCATTTCTTATGAACAATAGTATTCCATTGCATTCATATACTACAACTTGTTCAGTCATTCCCCAATTGATGGGTATCCCTCAGTCTCCAATACTTGGCCACCACAAAAATAACTGCTACAAATATTGTTTTTTACATGGGGATACTCTTCCATTTTTGATGATCTCTTTGGGATACAGACCTACAAATGGTATTGCTGGATCAACGGGTATGCAGTTCAATTGCTCTTTGAACATAGTTCCAAATTGCTCTCCAGATTGTTGGATCAGTTCACAACTCCACCAATAATGCATTAATGTTCCAATTTTCATATGTATATATATATATATATATATATATATATATATACACATATACACACACACATATATATGTATATGTATATGTGTATGTGTACATCTGTGTGTCTATCTATCTATCTGTCTGTCTGTCTATCTATCTATCTATCTATCTATCTATCTATCTATCTGTCTGTCTGTCTGTCTGTCTGTCTGTCTGTCTGTCTATGATTTTATTCCTTTCTAGCCCCATTCAATTTTCTCCAGAGGTCTACCATATCTAACTTTTCTAAAATTCTATTCAGCTCGTTAACTTCTTTCTCATTTATTTTGTGGTTAGATTTATCTAGTTCTGAGAGGGGGAGTTAAGGTCCTTACTCATATAGTTTTGTTATCTTTTACTTCCTGTCACTGACAACTTCTCTAAGAATCTGGATGCTATTCTACTTGGTGCATATTTGTTTAGTATTGCTATTACTTCATTGCCTCTGGTACCTTTTAACAGGATGTAGTTTCCTTCATTTTCTCTTTTATTTAGATCTATATTTTTTTTGTTTTTGGTTTGTCTGAGATCAGGATTATTACACCTGTGTTGTTTTTTTTTTTTTACTTCAACTGAGGCATAATATATTCTGCTCTAGCCTTTCACCTTTAGTCTGTGGATATCTCTCTGCTTCAAGTGTGTTTCTTTATAGCATTCTGTTTTTTAATCCATTCTGCCATCTACTTCTGTTTTATGGGAGAGTTCATCCCATTCACATTCACAATTATGATTATTAACTCTGTCTTCCTCTCCATCCTATTTTCCCTGGTTATGCTTTGATCTCTCCCTTTTCTCTTTCTTTCCTCACTAGTGTTTTGCTTCTGACCACCACTTTCCTCATTCTGTCCTCTGTTCTATCAATCCATTCTCAGGTCTTTCCCCTTTCCCCTATTACTTTTTCCCTCCCTTCTAACCACTCTTCTTCTTCTTTCCCTTTTCCCCTGTTGTGTCTCTCCCTTCTATCCACCCCTTCCTTTTCTTTCTCCTTACCTCTCCTACTTTCTAAAGGGTAAGATAGATTTCTATATCCAAGTGAGTGTGTATGTTATTCCCTCTTTGAGACCAATCCAAGAGAGTAAGATTCAAATAATGTTTGACTCCCTCCTTTCTTTCCCTCTCCTATAATAGGTCTTTCCACCTTTTTATCTGATGGAATTTACCCTTTTTGGCCTCCTCCTTTACTCTTTTTTCAGTACAATCCATTTTTTCATCCCTTAATTAATTTTGATCATCACATCAAAGTCAATTCACACCCACACCTTCTATCTACGTATACCCTTTTTAACTACCCTAATAAAGATAGTTCTCAAGAGTTACAAGTATCATCTTGCCATGTAGGAATGCAAACAGCTTAAATTATTGAATAACTTTTCTTCCCTTTCCTGTTTACCTTTGCATGCGTCTCTTGAGTCTTGTATTTGGTGATCATATTTTCTGTTCAGTTCTGGGTTTTTCTTTCATCAGGAAGGTTTATAAATTCCTTGTTTCACTGAATGCTCCTCTACTCACCTGAAATATTATGGACAAATTTGCTTGGAAGTTGATCCTTGGTTGTAATCCAAGCTCCTTTGCCTTCTGGAACATCATATTCCAAGTCTTCTGGTCCTTTATGAAGAAGGTTCTGGGATCTGCATAATACTGATGGTGGTTCTATGATATGTAAATTGTTTCTTTCTGTCTCCATGCCATATTTTCTCCCTAATGTGACAGTTCTGGAGTATACATTTGGGGATCTCTTTCAGGATGTGAGTGGTGCATTCTTTCAATGACAATTTCACCCTCTGGTTCTAGCACCTCAGGACTGTTTTCTCAATTATTTCTTTTTTTTTTTAAATTTATTTATTTATTTTTAGTTTTCAATATTCATTTCAACAAGATTTTGAGTTTCAAACTTTCTCCCCATCTCTCCCCTTCCTCCACCCCAAGACACTGTACATTCTGTTTACCCTTTCCCCCAATTTGCCCTCTCCTCTATCACACACCTCTCTTCCCTTATCCCCATCTTCACTCTTTTGTTGTAGGGCAAAATAGATTTCTATAGCCCATTACCTGTATTTATTATTTACCAGTTGCATGCAAAAACAATTCTCAATGTTTGTTCCCAAATCTTTCAGATCCAAATTCTCTCCCTTCCTCTCTCCCACACATCCCAACTATAAAGGCAAGCAATTCAATATAAGCTACACATGTGTAGTTATGCAAAAGACTTACATAAAATCATGCTGTGAAAGACTTACTATACTTTGGTCTATCCTATCCTGTCTGCCATTTATTCTATTCTCTCTTTTGTCCTTGTCCCTCCCCAAAAGTGTTTACTTCTAATTACTCCCTCCTCCCTGCCAGGCCTAGAGGCCTGTGTGAGCTACCCGAGTCTTTCTTACCTCACCTCCGAGGTCTTCGGCTGGCCACGCCGGATGCACATATGAGAGAAAGGACGTTCCAGAGTAGAACAAGGGTTGAGCTTTATTTCAGGGTCTAGTTACAAGTGCAGGGGGGTCTTCCTTAGGAGGAAGAGGGGGAGATTTCCTAAGGAGGCTAGGATCTTAAGGGATTGGAAGTAGAAGTACAAGCGGGGAGAGAGGGGGAGGGGAGAGAGAAGAGAAGAGAAGCAGAGCCTACTGTCCTCTTTGGCTCCTCACGTGCTAAGAGAGCTTTCAGTCTTCCTCAATCCTACTTAACTCTCCAGCAGCATAGTTTGCATCTAAATACCGTGCTGTTAGATAACAATAGTGTGCCCAGATCCGGGACGACCTCGAGGGCAGGGAGACTCCACCCATCACGTATCTCCCGGGGAGAGGCGGAAATACCCGAGGTAGCCGAGCTAGCTCAGTCTGACCTTCTCGAATCCCCGCTGTTCATGGAGCGCCTCGTAAGACTCTAAGATTTAGAAGTCCCACTTTTACCCGCCTGAGACCATCCACACGGATTTGAGCTTCCAATCCCAACACCTCCCATTTTCCCTCCTTTCTGTCATCCCCACCCACAGTCCACTTGTCCCCTTTACTCTACTTTTCTGTTGAATAAGATAGATTTTCATACCAAATTGAGTGTGCATGTTGTTCCTTGCTTACACCAAATGTGATGAGAGTAAGCTTCACTTTCTCCCTCTCATCTTCCTACTTTTCCCCTCCATTGAAAACGCTTTTGCTTGCCTCTTTTATGAGAGATAATTTGCCCCATTCCATTTCCCCCTTTCTCCTCCCAATATATCCTTCTCTCACTCCTTAATTTTATTTTTTAAGACATCATCCCTTCCTATTCTACTCACCCTGTGCCCCCTGTCTATATGTATATAATCCCTCCAACTACTCCAATACCGAGAAAAGTCTCAAAAGTTACAAATATTATCTTTCCATGTAGAAATGTAAACAGTTTAACTTTAGTAAGTCCTTTATTATTTCTCTTTCCTGTTTACTTTTTCATGCTTCTTTGATTCTTGTGTTTGAAAGTCCAGTTTTCTATTCAGCTCTGGTCTTTTCATGAAGAATGTTTGAAAGTCCTCTATTCATTGAATGACCATTTTCCCCCTGAAGAATTATACTTAGTTTTGCTGGGTAGGTGATTCATGGTTTTAATCCTAGTTCCTTTGACTTCTGTAATATCATATTCTAAGTTCTTTGATCCCTTAATGTAGAAGCTTCTAGATCTTGTGTTATCCTGATTGTATTTCCACAATACTCAATTTTTTTTTCTGGCTACTTGTAATATTTTCTTCTTGACCTGGGAACTCTGGAATTTGGCTACAATATTACTAGGAAGTTTTCTTTTCAGATCTCTTTTAGGAGGTGGAGTCATTCAATATTTATTTTAGACTCTGGTTCTAGAATATCAGGGCAGTGTCCCTTGATAATTTCATGAAAGATGATGTCTAGGCTCTTTTTAATCATGGCTTTCAAGTAGCTCCATAATGTTTAACTTTTCTCTCCTGGATCTATTTTCCAGGTCAATTTTTTTTTACCAGTGAGATATTTCACATTGTTTTCCATCTTTTCATTCTTTTGGTTTTGTTTTTTAATTTCTTGGTTTCTCATAAAGTCATTAGCTTCCATCTGCTCCATTGCAATTTTAAAAGAACTATTTTCTTCAGTGAGCTTTTGAACCTCTGTTTCCATTTGGCTCATTCTGCTTTTTAAAGCATTTTTCTCCTCATTGGCTTTGTGGACCTCTTTTGCCATTTGGGTTAGTCTATTTTTAAAGGTGTTATTTTCTTCAGCATTTTTTGGATGTCCTTTAGCAAACTGTTGACTCATTTTGCATGATTTTCTTGCATTGCTATAATTTCTCTTCCCAATTTTTCCTCCACCTCTCTTACTTGATTTTCAAAATATCTAATGAGTTCCTCCATGGCCTGAGACAATTGCGAATTTATTTTGGAGGTTTTGGATGAAGAAGCCTTTACTTTGATGTCTTCCTCTAATGGTATGCTTTGTTCTTCCTCATCCAAAAGGATGGAGGAAAATACCTGTTCACCAAGAAAGTAACCTTCTATAGTCCTATTTTTTCTCCCTTTTTGGGCATTTTCCCAGCCAATTACTTGACTTTTGAGTCCTTTGTCAAGTGGAGGATATACTCTAGCAACCTGTAAGTTCTCAGTTCCTTTCAAGGTGACACAATCAAGGGAGAAGACTTTACTCCTCTCCTGGCCTATGCTCTGGTCTGGTAGCAACCACAAACTTTTCTGCTCAGGATCTTTGAGTAGGGTTCTCTCTTCACAATCACCTGCAGCTCCACCATGCCAGTGCTCCTTCACACCCCAGGGCTGCCACTCAGGACTGAGATTCAGATTGACTGCTTTATTCTCCCAGTGTCTTTAGGCTGGGGACTCCAAAAATAGACACTGCCACTTCCTGGTGCAGGGGCTAGGGTCAGACTCTGCTCCCTTCTCACCCAGGTAAAAGCTTTCTCCCTGATCTTTGAAGATGTCTCTGGTATTTGTGGGTTGAGGGATCTGGGAACTGCAGCTGCTGCCCAGGATTCCATGCCCTGAAGACTGCTCCATTCCTATCTCTGCTGCACTGCCAAGGCAGTGCTGTGCTTTGTGCGCTGGGTTCCATTCTGAGCCCAGTGCAATAGACCTCTCCTGTTGGCCTTCCAGGCTGCTTTGGGCTGGAAATCTCTTTCACTCTGTCTTTTTGTGGCTTCTGATGCTGTAGAATTTGCTTAGAATCATTTTTACAGGTATTTTATGGGTTTCAGGGGGAGAGCTACAACAGGTCCATACTTCTACACCATCTTTTCTCCACCCCTTTCTTAATAATTTTGTAAAATGTACTGTGCAGGTTCTTTTTTTGATCATGGCTTTCAGGTTGACCCATAATTCTTAAATTACCTCTCTTGGATCTATTTTCCAGGTCAATTGTTTTTCCAATGAGATATTTTACATTTTCTTTGTTAATTAATTAATTTCACTTTATTTTTCAAATTATTTCTCCATCTTTACCCTCCTCTGACCTGAAGAAGGCATGCATTCTAATTACCTCTTGCCCCAATCTGCCTTCCCTTCTTTTACTCCCCTCCCCTATTCTTATACTGTTGCCCTTCTGTTTTCCTATAGGGAAAGATAGATTTCTATACCTCTTTGACTGTATATCTTATTTCCCAGTTGCATGAAAAAACAATTTTTAACATTCATTTATAAAACTTTGAGTTCCACATTCTTTCCCTTCCTCCCTCCCTCCCCACCATTGAGAAGAAAAGCAATTCAATTTAGGTTATACATGTGTAGTCATGTGAAACACTTTCATAATAATCATGTTGTGGTAATTCCATGTTCCTATCCTGCCCTCCATTTATTCTATTCTCTCTCTGATACTGTCCCTCCTCAAAACTATTTTTTTTTCTGATTATCCCGCCCCTCTATTTGACCTCTTTTCTTTCATTTCCCCATTTTTTATCCCCTTTCCTGTAGCATAAGATAGATTTTAATACCCAATTGAGCGTGTAAATTATTACCTACTTAAGTATAATGTGATGAGAGTAAGGTTCACTCATTTCCTGCCACCTCTCCCCTCTTCCCTCCAATGTAAAAAGTTTTTCTTGCCTTTTTTATGTGAGATAATTTACCCCCATTCTACATCTCCTTTTGTCCTTCTCCCAGTATATTCCTGTCCAACACATTAATTTATTTTTTCCCTATCATCCCTTCATGTTCAACTCACTCTGTGTCTATGTACACACATGCACATATATGTATATATGTATATATAAGCATATATACATATACATATATTTATATATGAATGTCTGTGTGAACACACACACACACACACACACACACACACTCACACACATATTCCCTCCAACTACCCTAATCCTGAGAAAGATCTCATGGATTACAAATATCATCTTTCCATATGTAAGTACTTTAATAAGTACCTTAGGATTTCTCTTTCCTGTTTAAATTTGCATACTTCTCTTGAATCTTGTATTTGAGAGTCAAATATTCTATTCAGCTCTGGTCTTTTCATCAAGAGTGCTTGGAAGTCCTCTATTTCATTGAATATCCATTTTCAACCTCTGAAGTATTATACTCAGTTTTGCTGAGTAGGTGATTCTAGCTCTTTTGCCCTCAGGAATATCATAAATCTTGTGTTGTCCTGATTGTATTTCCACAGTACTCGAATTATTTCTTTCTGGTTGCTTGCAATATGTTCTCCCTGACCTGGAAACTCTGAAATTTGAGTATAATTTTCCTAAGAGTATTGTTTTTTGGAATTTCTTTCAGTACATAAATTCTTCCCATTTCTATTTTAGCAACTGTTTCTAGAAAACCAGGGTAGTTTTCCTTGATAGTTTCTTGAAAGATGATTTCTAGGTTCTTTTTTGATCATGGATTTCAGGTAATCTAGCAATTTTTAAATGATCTTCCTGGGTCTATTTTCCAAGTCAGAGATTTCTCTAATGAGATATTTCACATTATCTTCTATTTTTTCATTCTTTTGATTTTGTTGTATAATTTCTTGATTTCTGATAAAGTCATTAGCTTCCCTTTGCTCCATTCCAATTTTTAAGGGATTGTTTCCTCCAGTGAGCTTCTGGACCTTCTTTTCATTTGGCTGATCCTGCTTTTTAAATGCATTCTTCTCCTCATTGGCTTTCTGAACTTCTTTTGTCATTTTGGTTGACATTTTTAAAGGTGTTATCGCTTTCAGCATTTTTTTGTTTTTCTCCTTTTGCAAGCTGTTGACTTGTTTTTAATGATTTTCTTGCGTCACTTTCATTTCTCTTCCCATTTTTTCCTCTATTTCTGTTACTTGACTTTCAAGGTCTTTTTTGAACTCTTCTATCACCTGAGACCATTTCATATGTTTTGGGAGGCTTTGGATGTAGAAGCCTTGGCCTTTCTATCTTCCTCCAGTTCTATGCTTTGTTCTTCCTCTGGTTGTATGCTTCGTTCTTTCTCATCTGAAAGGATGGAAGAAAACACATTTTCACCAAGAAAGTAATCTTCTATGATCTTATTTTATTCCCTTTTGGGGCATTTTACCAGCCAATTATTTGAATTTTGAGTCCTTTGTCAAGTGGAGGGTATGCTGCCCCAGGCTTCAGAGGTTTTGTGCAGTTGTTCTCTGAAATATCTCTAGAGAATTGTAAGTTCTTAATCCCTCCAAAATGGCATAGTCAAGGGAGAGGTGTTTACTCCTCTCTTGGCCTGTGCTGTGGTCTATGAGCAACCACAAGCACTTTTTTCTGCCTTGGATCTGTGAGTATGATTCCCTCTCCATGGCTGCCACCAGCTCTTCCAAGCCAGTGCTCCTCCTCACCCCAGGACCGCCACTCAAGACTGAGACTCATATCAGCTGCTCAATTACCCCAGAGTCTGAAGGCTGAGGGCTCCAGAAGTGGGTGCTAATATAGTCCTGGATGCCAGAATGTTGATATTGGGGGCCAGCCCATGTTCGCCTCTCACCCAAGTGAAAGAGCTTTCTCACTGACCTTAAAAGTTGTCTTTGGTATTTGTGGGTTGAGAAGTCTAGAAACTCGCAGTATCTGCCCATGATTCAGTGCCATGAAGCTAGCTCCAGTCCTGTCTGGGCTGACATGGCCCAAACTGGGCTGTGTTCTGCTCTGAGCCCAGTGTGATAGATCATTCTTGTAGGCTTTCCAAGCTGTCTTGGGCTGGAAATCTGTTTCACACTGATTTTCAGTTTAATGTAATCAGAATCATCTCTCTTGCACTTCATAATGCTTTCTATCTCTTTTTTAGTCAAAAATTCTTCCCTTCTCCATAAATCTGATAAATACACTATTCCTTTCTCCACCAATTTGTCCATAGTGTCAATATTTATACCTAGATCATGTACCCATTTGGATGTTATTCTTGTGTGTGGTGTCAGTCATTGGTCTATTCCTAGTTTCTGTCACACTGTTATCCAGTTTTCCCAGCAATTTTTGTTGAACACAGTTCTTATCCCAGAAGCTGGGGTCCTTGGTTTTATCAAACAGTAGATTGCTATATTCATTGTCTATTGTGTCTTGAGTACCTGCCATATTCCACTTGTCGACCCTTCTGTTTCTTAGCCAGTACCAAGTGATTTTGATAATTGCTGATTTATAATAAAATTTGAGATCTAGTAGAGCTAGGCCACCTTCCCTAGCATTTCTCTTCATTAGTCCTCTTGATATTCTGGACCGTTTGTTCTTCCATATGAATTTTGATACTACTTTTTCCAGCTCTAAAAAATAATTATCTGATAGTTTAATTGGTATGGCACTAAATAAGTAAATTAATTTTGGTAAAATTGTCATTTTTATTATATTGGCTCAGCCTACCCATGAGCAACTGATGTTTTTCTACTTACTTAGATTTGACTTTATTTGTGTCAAAGGTGTCTTGTAGCTGTGTTCATATAGTCCCTGGGTTTGTTTTGGCATGTAGATTCCCAAATATTTTATAGTGTCTACCGTAGCTTTAAATGGGATTTCTCTTTCTATCTCTTGCTGTAGGGCTTTGTTACTAATATATAGAAATGCAGAAGATTTGTATGGTTTTATTTTGTAACTTGCAACTTTGCCAGAATTGTTTATTTTTTCGAGTAGTTTTTACTTGAATCTCTGGGATTTTCTAAGTATATTATCATATCATCTGCAAAGAGTGATAACTTAGTTTCTTCATTGCCTATTGTAATTCCTTCAGTTACTTTATGTTGTCTAATTGTTAGAGCTAACATTTCTAGTACCATATTGAATAATATTGGTGATAATGGAATCCTTGTTTCACCCCTGATCTTTTTGGAAATGCATCTAGCTCATCACCATTGCATGTAATGCTTGCAGAAGGTTTTAGGTAGATACTGCTTATTATTTTGTGGAAAGTTCCCTTTATTCCTCTGCTCCCCAATGTTTTTAATAGGAATGGGTGCAGTATTTTGTCAAAAGCTTTTTCTGCATCTATTGAGATAATCATGTGGTTTCTGTTAGTTTTGTTGCTAACGTAGTCGATAATACTAATAATTTTCCTAATATTGAACCAGCCATACATTCCTGGTATTAGTCCTACCTGATCATAATGTGTTATTCTAGTGATAAGTTGCTGTATTCATTTTGCTAAAATCTTATTTAAAATTTTGACATCTGCATTCATTAGAGAAATTGGTCCATAATTTTCTGTCTCTGTTTTGACTCTTCCTGGTGTATGTATCAAGGCTACATTTGTATCATAAAAAGAATTTGGGAGGATTCCTTCTTCCTCAGTTTTGAAAAATAATCTATATAGTATTGGAATTAACTGTTCTTTAAATGTTATATTTAAACTGCTGTTTAAATGTTATTTAAATGTTCATTTGGAAATACATTTAGCCCTGGAGATTTTTTCCTGGGGAGTTCATTGATAACTTGTTCAATTCCTTTTTTTGACATAGGGTTATTTTGATATTCAATTTCCTCTTCTGTTAATCTGAACAATTTGTGTTTTTTTTAAAATATGCAGCCATCTCATTTAGATTGCCGAATTTATGGGCATAAAGTTGGGCAAAGTAATGTTTAATTATTGTTTTAATTTCCTCCTCATTGGAGGTGAGTTAACCCATTTCATTTTTGATATTAGTAATTTAATTTTATTCTTTCTTTTTTTTAATCAAATTGACCAAAAGTTTATCAATTTTATTAGTTTTTTCATAAAACCAACTATTGGTTTTATTTATTAATTCAGTAGTTTTCTTAATTTCAGTTTTATTATTGTGTCCTTTGGTTTTCTGTATTTCTAATTTGGTATTTACTTGTGCATTTTCAGTTTGTTCTGTTTCTAGCTTTTTCAGCTGCATGCTCAAGTCACTGATCTCCTCTTTCTCTATTTTATTCATGTAGGCATTCAAAGATATAATACTTCCCCTAAGAATTGCTTTTGCAATATCCCAGAAGATTTGTTAGGTTGTCTCTTTATTGTCATTCTCTTGAATGAACTTGTTGATTGTTTCTATGATGTGTTGTTTAACCTGCTCCTTCTTTAGGATTAGATTATTCAGTTTCCAATTAATTTTTGGTTTATCTTTCCATGGCCTTTTATTACAGATAATTTTTATTGCATTATGATCTGAAAAGGAAGCATTGACTATTTCTGCCTTTCTTCACTAGACTGGAAGGCTTTTATGCCCTAGAACATGGTCAACTTTTGTATATGTGCCATATACTGCTGAGAAAAATGTATAATCCTTTCTATTCCCATTGAATTTTCTCCAGAGATATATCATATCTACGTTATCCAGAGTTTTATTTACTCCTTAATCTTTTTCTTGTTTATTTCGATGTTAGATTTATCAAGTTCAGAGAGGGGGAGGTTGAGGTCCCCCACTAGTATGGTTTTGCTCTCTATTTCTTCCTGTAACTCCCTTAACTTCTCCTCTAAGAATTTGGATGCTATACCACTTGGAGTATATATGCTTAGTAATGATATTACTTCATTGTCTATTGTGCCTTTTTGCAGGATGTAGTTTCCTTCCTTATCTCTTTTGATTAGATCTATTTCTCTTTTTGCTTTGTCTGTGATTAGAATTGCCAACCCTGCTTTTCTTATATCAGCTGAGGCACAATATATTATGCTCCAACCTCTTACCTTTACCTTGTGTGTATACCCCTGTTCCAGATGTGTTTCTCGTAAACAACATATTGTTGGATTATGGCTTTTAATACATTCTGCTATTCATCTCCGTTTTATGGGAGAGTTCATTCCATTCACATTCACAGTTATGATTACAATCTGTGTCTTCCCCTCCATCCTCTTTCCCACAGTTTGTGCTTTTTGTTCTCTCTTCCCCTCCACAACAAAGTTTTAATTTTTGACCCCCACCTCCCACAATCTTCCCTTTCTTCTTTCAGTTCCCCTCCCTTTTACTCCCCTTTACCCTTACTACTTATTCTCTCCCTTTTAGCTTTCCCTCCCCTTTCTTCCCCCTTCCCCTCCTACTGCCTATAGAGCTAGTTAGATTTATATACTTACGTTTATTGTTGCCTCCTTGAACCAAATAAGATGAGAGTACCTCTCAAACAATGCTCATCTCTCTCCCCTCTTACCCTCTACTATAATTTTGTGCTTCTTCCTGTGATTTAATTTACCATTTTCTGCTTCCTCCTTTTCACATCTCCTGTTACACTCACTTTGAATGCTTGAATCACATTTTTATCTTCACATTATTTGCTTAATACCCGTTCCCTCTATGTATATCCTTTTTATATTTCATAATAGATGTACAATTCTCAACACTGACAAGTAGCATCTTCCCTTGTAAGTAGGTAAACAGTTTGCCCACATAGAATAACAAGTTTTTCTTTTCCCCTTTTTACCTTTTTATGCCTCTCTTGAGACCTGCGTTTGACGATCAAGTTTCCTATTGAGTTCTGGCCTTTTTTTGAGGAAGGTCTGGAAATCCCTAATTTCACTGAATGTCCTTCTCCTTGCCTGAAATGTTATGCTGGACTTTGCTGGGTAATTGATCCTTGGTTGTAGTCCCGGCATCTTTGCCTCATGGTATATCATATTCCAATTACTGACCTTTTAATGTAGAAGCTGCAAGGTCCTGTGTGATCCTGACTGTTGCTGCTCAGTATTTGAATGATTACTTTGTGTCTGCCTGTAGTATTTTCTCCTTCACTTGATAGTTCTGGAATTTGGCAACAATATTTCTTGGTGTTTTTAGTTTGTGATCCCTTTCTGGAGATGAAAAGTGGATTCTTTTGATGACTATTTTGCCTTCTGGATCTAGCACTTCTGGGCAGTTTTCCTTGATGATTTTTTGGAAGATATTGTCCAGACTCTTTTTTTTTCAGTGTGGGTTTCTGGTAGGCCAATAATTCTTAAATTTTCTGTCCTGGATCTATTTTCCAGGTCAGTTGTTTTTTTCAATTAGATGTTTTACATTTTCTTCTATCTTTTCATTCTTTAGATTTTGTTTGACTTATTTTTGATGTCTTATAGACTCATTAGTTTCTACTTGCCCAATTCTCATTTTTATCAAATTATTTTCTTCAGTTAACTTTTGCATCTCCTTTTCCATCTGTCCAATTATTCCTTTTAAAGAATTATTTTCTCCAGTTAGTTTTTGTACTTCCTTTTCCATTTTTCAGTTTTCCCAGTTAGGTTTTGTGTTTCCTTTTCCATTTGTCCAATTTTCCCAGTTAGATTTTGTGCTTCCTTTTCCTTTTGTTCAATTTTCTTTTTTAAAGAGATGTTCTCATGGAACTCTTTTTTTCATACTTTTAAAATCATTGGCCAGTTTTTCTTCTATTTCCTTCTTCAGCTGTTCCAGGAAAGCTGTTTGTGCATGTGAACAGTTCATTGTCCCTTCTGAAGTTTTAAATGGGAGTACAGTCTCACTATTGACCTCTTTGGTATTCATATTTTGGTCCTTGTCCCCACAGAAAGATTCTATGGTTTTTTTTGCCCTTGCTTTGCTTTTTCTTGCTCATGATCATGATTTGTGTTGTGACTTCTGGTTATTTCAGTTAAAAGTTGCAGAACTTGGTGTTAAACTCACTGGTGTGAATAAGCTAAGGGCAGGTGCCTTTTTATCTTTTTGTTTTGTGTTTCCTGATCAGCCCTGGGGCTTGCTTGTTAAGTGTGGGAGAAGGGTGGTCTGATCATGGGAGATCTCCTCAGCTGACCTGAGGCAAAGGCAAACTCAAGGGTTGGTGATCCTGGCTGCCCTCTTGTCTTCCCTTTTCCCCAGGAGGACTGAGGCATGCCTGGGTCCTAGTGTGAGCTTCCACTGCCCTGGCTCCCCTCTCCTTCTGGTTCACCTCTGCCCCAGGAAGAGGAATTCCCCCTTAGCTATCTTGCTAGCTATTTTGGTAAGGGTTATGAGACTGTTTGCCCCTTCAGTTGTTCCCACTTATCCAGGATTTTTCTGGGGAAATATTTTGTTTCTTTTGAGGTCAACAAGTGAGGAGGAGAGAGCATTTACTGATCACTCCACCATTTTGGCTCCAGGAAGTTCAAGTAGATGACTTACAGACATTTAATTTGTGGGCTGAAAGTCTCAGGAGCTGTTGCAGCTGATATCTGGGGCTCAGCATCTTTCACTCACTTGGCTCTGCTGGTCTCTCACCCTGGGCTGCCACTCCACCATTCTACCTGCTGCTGCCTCAGGGTTCCCTGGGGCTTTCTTGCTCTACTCTGCTTGATGTGTTGTGCTGCGTTGTATGCTGTGGGCTCATCCCAGTGGAACATATCCTTCCTGTCGACCTTCCAGTCTGTCCTGGGCTGTGAATCTGCCCCAGTCTGTCTCCTATTGGATTCTGTACCCAGAAAATTTGGTCAGATTCACTTTTTAGAGGTGTCTGAAGGAGTTTGTCTAAGAGCTCAGGGGAGGCATCGCTCTCACTCCACCATCTTGGCTCTACTCCCTGAGCTACTTGCCAATTCATATTTTTCTTGAAGGCTTTGGATGTAGAGGCTTTGACGTTTTCTTCTGGTTGTGTGTTATGATCTTCCTTGTCACCAAAGTAAGATTCTATAGTCTGATTTTCGCCAACCATTTCCTCATTTTCCTAGCCAATTATTTGATTTTTTAACTCTTTGTTAAGATAGGACTCTGACTCCAGTGTGGAAGGAGGATGAGTGCTAGTGTTGTGGAGTCTGTGGTTCATTGGAGAGGGAATGCTCCTCACAGTTCCAAGGCAGAAAAGAGTGCTTGTGGTTGCTCAAAGACCAGAGCACAGGCCAGCAAAGAAGGAACACCTCTCCTTTGATCATACCACCTTGGAAGAACTGAAAATTTACAGCCTTAGAAATATTTCTGAAAACAGCTGCACAAAATCCCAGCAGTGTGGAACAGGACAACCTATACCTTGGAAGCAGAGTCCTACCTTAAAGAAGATTTAGAAATCAGGTATTTGGTTGAGAAAATGAACAAACAGTGTAAAAAAACCAAACTATCGAATCTTACTTTGGTGACAAAGAAGACCAAAGCATATAACTGAAAGAAGACAACAAAGTCAAAGCTCCTACATCCAAAGACTCCATGAAAAATATGAATTTGTCTCAGACCATGGAAGAGCTCAAAAAGGATTTTGAAAGTAAAATTAGAGAAGTAGAGGAAAAATTGTAAAGTGAAACAAGAGTGAAGCAAGACAATCATGAGTCACCAGCTTGCTAAAAGACACACAAAAAAATCCAAAGAAAATAACATATTAAAAAATAGACTAGACCAAATTGCAAAAGAAGTCCAAAAAACTAATGAAGAAAAAGAAATGCCTTAAAAATTAGAATTGGCCAAATGGAAAAGGAGGTCCAAAAACTCATTGAAGAAAATAATTCCTTAAAAATTAGAATGGAGCAAATAGTAGCTAATGACTTTCAGAAAAATCAATAAATTATAAAACAAAATCAAGAGAATGAAAAAAAGAAGACAGTGTGAAATATCTCATTGGAAAAATGACTGAAATGGAAAATATATCTAGGAGTCATAATTTTAAAATTATTGGACTTCCTGAAAGCCATAGTCAAAAAAAGATGCATAGACATCATCTGTAGAGAAATTATGAAGAAAAGGGGCAGAGTCAAGATGGCAGAGTAGAAGGATGGACCTCCTCTAGTTCTACCCCCAAAGTCCTTAAAATACCTGTAAAAATGACTCTAAACAAATTCTAGAACAGAAGCCACAAAACGACAGAGTGAAAGAGATTTCCAGCCTGGAAGGCCAACATGAAAGGTGTATTGTACTGGGCTCACAGTAGAGCACAGCTCAACCTTGGGACAGGCCTGGAGCAGTCCCAGGCAGCAGCTGTGGTTCTGAGATTTCTCACCCCACAAATGCCAAAGACAGCTTCAAATGTCAGTCAGAAAGCTCTTTCATCTGGGTGAGAAGGGTACAGGGTTGGGCCCTAGCCCTGGCTCCCAGGGCAGCAGAAGTCACTGCTGCACAGCCTTCATTTTTGGAGCCCTTGGTCTTAAGATCCTGGAAGAATTGTGCAACTGATGGATCTCAGCACAGAATGGCAGTCCTGGAGTGAGGAAGATTGGTGGCCTGGTGGAGGTGGTGGGGGCTCTGGAGAGGTAATTGTACTCACAGATCCTGGGCACAGGAGTGCTTGTGGTTGCTCCCAGAGTAGAGCACAGGGCAGGAGAGGACTAAACTCCTCTCCCTTGATCGTGCCACATTGGAGGTACTGAGAACTTACAAGTTCCTGGAGTATATTCCTCCACTTCATAAAGGACTAAAAAGTCAAGAAATGGGCTAGGAAAATGACCAAAAAGGAAAAAAATTAACACAATAGAAGGTTACTTTTTTGGTGAACAGGTATTTTCCTTCATCCTTTTGGATGAGGAAGAACAAGGCATCAGAGGAAGACATAAACGTTAAGGCTTCTATGTACAAAAGCTCCAAAATAAATATGAAATGGAAGAGCTCAAAAAAGATTTTGAAAATCAAGTAAGAGAGGTGGAAGATAAATTGGGAAGAGAAATGAGAGCAATGCAAGAAAATCATGAAAAACGAGTCAACAGTTTGCTACAGGAGATCCTAAAAATGCTGAAGAAAATAACACCTTTAAAAATAGACTAACCCAAATGGCAAAAGAGATCCACAAAACAAATGAGGAGAAAAATGCTTTAAAAAGAAGAATTAGCCAAATAGAAACGGAGGTTCAAAAGCTCACTGAAGAAAATAGTTCTTTAAAAATTAGAATGGAGTAGATGGATGCTAATGACTTTATGAGGAACCAAAAAATTACAAATCAAAACCAAAAGAATGAAAAAATTGAAGACAATGTGAAATATCTCATTGGAAAAACAACTGACCTGGAAAATAGATCCAAGAGAGAAAATTTAAAAATTATGGGACTACCTGAAAGCCATGATCAAAAAAAGAGCCTAGACATCATCTTTCATGAAATTGTCATGGAAAGCTGCCCTGATATTCTAGCTCAGAGGCTAAAATAAATATTGAAAGAACCCACTGGTCACTGTCTGAAAGAATTCCCAAAATAAAAACTCCTAGGAATATTGTAACCAAATTCTAGAGTTCCCAGATCAAGAAGAAAATATTACAAGCAGCCAGAAAGAAACAAATTGAGTATTGTGGAAATACAATCAGGATAACACAAGATCTAGCATCTTCTACATTAAGGGATTGAAGGACTTGGAATATGATATTCCAGAAATCAAAGGATCTAGGATTAAAACCAAGAATCACCTCCCCAGCAAAACTGATTATAATACATCAATGGAAAAAATGGTCATTCAATGACATAGTGGACTTTCATGCATTTTTGACGAAAAGACCAGAGCTGAATAGAAAATTTGACTTTCAAACATAAGAAGCAAGAGAAGCATGAGGTAATCAAGGTAAATAGGAAAGAAAAATCATAAGTGACTTACAAAAGTTGAACTGTTTACATTCCTACATGGAAAGACAATGTTTGTAACTTGAGACTTTTCTCAGTATTGGAGTAGTTGGAGGAATTATATGTGTATAAACAGAAGGCACAGCATGAATAGGAAGGGAAGATACCTAAAAAATGCAATTAAGGGGTGACAGAGGAATATGTTGGGAGGAGAAAGGGACAAATGGAATGGGGCAAATTATCTAACATAAAAGAGGCAAGAGAAAGCTTTTTCAATGGAGGGGAAAAGAGGGGAAGGTGAGAGCAAAAAATTGAAACTTACTCTCATCACATTTAGCTTAAGGAGGGAATAATATGCACACTCAATTTGGTATGAAAACTATCTTATACTACAGGAGAAGGGGAGGAGATAAGTGGAGTGGGGGATGATAGAAGGGAGGGGAAATGGGAGGAGGGAGTAATTAGAAATAAACACTTTCGGGGATTGTCAAGGTCAAAAGAGAGAATATATTAAATGGGGGCAGGATAGGATGGAGGGGAAATACAGTTAGTCTTTCACAATATGACTATTATGGAACTCTTTTGCATAACTACATATGTATAGCTGATATTGAATTGCTTGTCTTCTCAGTGGGGATGTGTGAGGAGAGAGGAAGGGAGAGGTTGGAACTCAAAACTTTAGGAACGAATGTTTAGAGTTGTTTTTGCATGCAACTGGGAAATAAGAAATACAGGTAATGGGATATAGAAATCTATCTTGCCCTACAAGAAAAGAGTGAAGATGGGGAAAGGGAGGGGTGTGATAGAAGGGAAGGCAGATTGGGGAAGGGTAAACAGAATGCATGGTGTCTTGGATGAGGGAAGGGAGAGATGGGGAGAATTTGGAACTGAAAATCTTATGGAAATGAATGTTGAAAAGGAAAATAAATAAATAAATGAATGAAAGAATGAATGAATGAATGAATGAAAAGAAAACCACAGAAAAAGAAATTATCAAGGAAAACTGCCCTGATAGTCTAGAACCAGTGGGTAAAATAGAAATTGAAGGAATGAACTATTACCCTCCTGAAAGAGATCCCCAAAGGAAAACTAAGAATATTGTCTCCAAATTCCAGAGTTCCCAGTTCAAAGAGAAAATATTGCAAACAGCTAGAAAGAAGCAATTCAAGTACAGTGGAAACACAATCAGGATAACACAAGATCTAGCAGCTTCTACATTAAGGGATCATAGGGCTTGGAATACAATATTCCAGAGTGCAAAGGAGCTAAAATTAAAACTAAGAATCACCTACTCAGCAAAACAAAGTATAATCCTTTGGGAGGAAAGTGGATATTCAATGAAATAGAGAATTTTCAAGCATTCTTGTTTGAAAGACCCAAGCTGAACAGAAAATTTGATTTTAAAATGCAAGAATTAAGAGAAGCATGGAAAGGCAAACAGGAAATAGGAATCATCAGGGACTTGTCAGAGTTGAACTCTTTACTTTCCTACATGGAAAGATAATATCTATTTTTAAAATTTTGTTTTAGACTCATAAGCCAAAACACAAATACAGAACAGAGAAAAGAACCAAAAGCATATCACAGACTTAAATATTGGAAACTAAATACAAAGTTAAAAAGAAAAAGAGCATGTCATATGCATATCAGAACATAAGCAAGGATTTAAATTATGTAGAAATAAATTTTCATTTCAGGAAAGCATATATGATGAATAACACTTGCATTGAAAACTGTCTATTTTTGCTTCCTTGTGAGTTCTTTTGTTCTCTGCTATGCACTTTTTAAACTTTGTTCTTTTTTCCCTCCCCCACAGAAGGCTGTAATAAAGTTTAGATATGCTTCTCTCTCTCTCTCTCTCTCTCTCTCTCTCTCTCTCTGTCTCTCTCTCTCTCTCTCTCTCCATATACATATACATGTAAACATTTATAGACATATACTTTCCAAACATATTCTACTCCTGATCTTACCTTTTTGTGCACAACTCTTGTTTCCTATATCTCTACATTCTTCCTTGCCCTCTTAATACTTTTTATCTCCCTCCAAGGATCCCTCCCCATCCCCCCATTCCCATAAATCTAAATACCCCTCTATAGCTCCCCTTTACCTATTCCCTCCCCCTCTCCCTACAGATTCCTCTGCTGTTTTCTCCCCTCCCTATATCCCTACTGTTTTATTTCTTCTGAATTTAGAAGACTTTTATACTCTTCTAAATATACATTTATTGTACCCTCTTAAACCCATTCCTGATGAAAGTAGGTTATCAGAACTGCCGGCCCTCCTTTCCCATCTAATTCCTCTTTTTCAGTTCTTCCTCTTGCACCTTATTTGTATAAAATAATTCATATGGTTAGCTGTTCCTAAATGATTTTAATTTTTAAAATCATATTCTACTCAGGTTTTCCCCAGTCTTACTTATAAGCTACCCAATAAGAATCTTATACATACATTTTACATTGTATATATATGTATAGTAAAAACTAAACAGCAAACACTCTGTCCTTATGAATTCCTTAAAATCAGTCTTTGGTATGTACCTTATATTTCTCTTGGTTTTTGTATGTCAAATCTTCTATTAATGTTCAGGATTTTGTAAAACAAAGTCTTGAAAGTCTGTGAGCTTTGAGGCCATTGACCATTCACCTCAGGTTGAATTCAATCCCTCCTTAGCTGAACTTCCAACTGAAGAAGAGGTTTTGAGGGCCATTAGGCTCCTTTTGTGTGGCAAAGCACGTGGTGCTGATTCTATTCCAGCTGAGATTTATAAGTAGGGGGAACATTGCATGTACAAAAACTGACTGAAATTTTCTAGATTATATGGAAAGAGGAGATTATCCCCCAGGAGTTCAAGGGTGTCTCTATTGTCCATCTCTATAAAGGTAAAGCGAATAGATTGTCAATCACAGGGAGTCTCTCTCTCTTAGTCATGGCTGGAAAAATTTTTGCTAGAGTCCTCCTTAACAGGCTGATCCTTGACCTGGAAGATGGTCATGTACCTGAGAGCATGTATGGTTTCAGAAAGGGCCAAGGAACAATCAATATGGTGATTGCTGCCCAACAACTCCTGGAGAAATGACAGGAGCAGAACAGATATCTCTAAACAATGTTTGTAGCTCTGACCAAGGCCTTTGACACTGTTAATTGTGACGGCTTATGGAAAATTATGTCAAAATTTGGTTGCCTGGAGAAGTTCATCAATGTTGTATGTCAATTTCATGATGGCATGTTTGTCTCGGTTCTGTATAATGGACAGTGCTCTTGTGCCAGTCACCAATGGAGTGAAACAGGGCTGTATGCTTGCTCCCATGCTTTTTAACAAGATGTTTTCAGCCATGTTGATAAACGCTTTTAATGAAGATGAACATGCCATCAAGGTCAACTACGGTACTGATGGCAAGTTCTTCATTTTGAAAAGGCTACAGTAGAGGGAGTGTTGGTGCATGATTTTCTGTTTGCAGATAATTGTGTGCTCAATGAAGCCTCTGAAGCTGAGATGTAACAAAGTATGGATCAATTCTCTGCTACCTGTGCTGATTTTGGCCTAATAATTAACATCAAGAAAACACAGGTACCCCATCAGCCACTACCACACCATCCATACATGGAACCATCCGTTACAACAAATGGAAAAGTTTTGAATGCTGTGGATAAGTTCACTTACCTTGGTAATATACTTTCCCGGGATGTACATATTGACAACGAAGTTGATATGTACATCACTAGAGCTAGCTCAATGTTTGGGAGGCTCTGAAGAAAAGTTCAGGAGAGAAGAGGTATTAGACTGACTACCAAATTGAAGATCTACAGAGTTTTTAAATTCTTTTTTAAGATCTTCTAAAATTATTTTTGACCAAGTGACAATTTGGCATTACTCTTTGAACATTTCTTTACTTCAATATCCTCCTCTGAAGATGAACCCTAATCATCTCTATTCCTGTAATAGCTTTCTATGGTTGGATATTTCAATATGGTCTCATGAGACCTTTCTCAGTGTTAGGGTAGCTCGAGGGAATACACACGCACTCACACACACACACACACAGTACAAGGTGAGTTGAATATGAAGGGATGATAGCTAAAAAATAAAATTAAGGGGTGAGAGAGGACTATGTTGGGAGGAGTAAGGGAGAGATAGAATGGGGTAAATTATCTCCCATAAAAGGGGCAAGAAAATGTTTTTTCAGTGGAGGAGAAGAGGGGGAAGCTAAGAGTGAATGAGTGAACCTTACTCTTCTTGGATTTTGCGTAAGTAGGGAACAACATACATACTCAATTGAGTATCTTACCCTATAGGAAAGTAGGGGGAAGGATATAAGGAAGGGATGATAGAAGAGAAGGCAGATTTGGGGAGGGGGTAGTCAGAAACAAACAGGGTCAAAGGGAAAGGGTCAAAGAATAGAATAGACTAAATAGGGGTCTGGATAGCATGGAAGTTAATATATTTAGGTTTTCATAACATTATTATTATGAAAGTGTTTTGCATAACTACACAAGTATAACATATATTGAATTGCTTGCCTTCTCAATGAGGGTGGGTGGGGAGGGAAGAGGGAGAGAATTTTGAACTCAAAGTTTTAAAAACAAAATGTTATAAATGGTTTTACATGCAGCTTGGAAATAAGGTGTATAGATAATGCAGTATAGAAATTTATTTTGCCCTACAAGAAAGTGAGGGGGAGGGGGATAGTTGAGGGTTGGGGTGCTAGAGGGGAGGGTAGACTGCAGGAAGGGGTAATCAGAATTCATTTCATGTTGGTTTGGGGGGAGGGGCAGATGGGTAGAAAATTTAGAACTGAAAATCTTGTGGAAATGAAAGTTGAAGACTAAAATAAATAAATTAATAAAAAACAAACATTTTCAAAACATGACATAAAATTCAGGTGAAAAATTTACTATTAATCAAATGAATTTTTAAAAAAATCTGGAACTGTTGCCCTGTTATCAAAGACAAACCCAACGTTTAAAAATAATTTCACGAAGAAAAGATTGTTTGAGCTTCAAGGAGACATAAATGAAAGTACAATAATGGCAAGACACTTCTATTCCTGTCTCAGTTTTGGATAAGTCTAATAGGTGAAAAAAAAGGGAAATAAAGAATCAAATAAATATTTGGAGAAACTAGAGTTGAAAGAGTTTAAAATGAGACAGGAAAAGAATACTGTCTGTGCTATGTGGAACTTTTGCAAATATTAACCATGTACTATGGCATAGAGATGGCAAAGAAATATAAAAAGGTAGAATCAATATGTCACTTACAAACTATAATGCAATTGGAACAGGTATTGGTCCAGGGACCACAAATGGAAGGTACAGACTTAACAACAAAATCTTAAGTAATGAGTGGGTTAAGGAACAGATAATAGAAATGATAACTACATAAAATAAAGTGATAATGATGAAATCATACCAAAATTTGTAAGCTACAGCTAAGATATACCTCAGGGGACAGACCATATCCTTACAATCATACATTAACAAAATGGAAAAAGAGAAGATTGATAAAATGAATACACATTTAAGAATATACATTAGAGAATCAACAGATCAAAAATAAGCACAAAAAGGAGATATAAAAATTGTATAGGTTCAACATCTTATACCTTATACCAAGATAAAGTCAAAATGGTTACATGGTTCAGATATAAAGGCTGGTACTATAAGCAAACTTGGAGGACAAGGAATAGTTTACCTGTCATATTTATGGAGAATTGAAGGATTTATGATCAAACAAGAGATAGAGAACATCATGACATGCAAAATGGATGATTTTGATTACATTAAATCAAAAGATTTTTGCACAAACAAAGCCAATTCAACCAAGATTAGAATGAAAGCAGAAAGCTTGGAAAATTTTTTTACAAGAATATCTCTGATAAAGGCCTCATTTTTAACACATATAGAGAACTGAATCCAAATTATAAAAATACAACTTTTTTCCCCATTGATAAATGGTCAAAGGATATGAATAGGAAGTTTTCAAAGAAAGAAATTAAAGCCATCTATAGTCATATGAAAAAATGTTCTAAATCCCTACTGATTAGAGAAATGAAACTTCAAACAACTATGAGGTACCACATCACAGCTATCAGATTGGCTAATGTGATGAAACAGGAAAATGATAAATGCTAGAGAAGATGTGGGAAATTTGGAACAATAATGCATTATTGGTGGAGTTGTGAACTCACCCAGCTATTCTAGAGAGCAATTTATATCTCTGCCCAAAGGGCTATAAAACTGTGCATATTGAAATATTTCCAACCATATAAAAATGCTCCAAATAATGAATAGTAAGAGAAATGCAGAATTGTTTATTTTACATTTTGTAAATCCCTCATTTGGTCATGAATTCTTCCCTCCACATAGATCTAACAGGGAGATTATTCCTTGCTCATCTAATTTGCTTGTTGTGTCACTCTATATGTATAAATCATGCACCCATTTTGACCTTATATTGATACAGTGTGAGATATTGGTCAAGACCTAGTTTGTATCCTATTTTCCAGTTTTTCCAGCAGATTTTGCTAAGTAGTGAGTTCTTATCCCAAAAGTTGAAGTTTTCTACCTAAGTTCTGTTTTGGCTACATCCCATAAATTTTGTTATATTATCTCATTTTTGTCATTCTCTTTAATGAAATTATTAATTGTTTCTATGATTTGTTTTTTGATCCATTTATTCTTTAGGATTAGTTTATTTGGTTTCCAATTAACTTTTAATCTATATTTTCACCGACCTTTGTTGAATGTAATTTTTGTTGCATTGTGATCTGAAAAGAATATTTTTTTATATTTCTGCCTTTTGAGGATTTTGAGCTCCATTACATCGTCAATTTTTGTACATGTGCCATGTGCTGCTGAGAAAAAGGCATATTCCTTTCTATAATCATTCAGTTTTTTTCAAAGATCTGTCATATCTAATGTTTCTAACATTTCATTTACCTCCTTAGTTTCTTTCTTGTTTATTTCATGACTGGATTTATCAAGTTCTGAGATGGGACAATTGAAGTCCCTCACTAGGATAGTTTTGCTGTCCATTTTTTTCCTATAACTCACTGAAATTTTATTTTAGAATTTGGATGCTATATCCCTTGGCTCATACTTGTTTATTATTGGCATTTCTTCATGATCTATGGTAGCTTTATGAAAGATGTAGTTGCCTTTCTTATCCCTTCTAATTAGATCTATTTTTGGTTTTACTTTATCTGAGATCAGGATTGCTACTCCTGTTTTTTTTTTCTTTTTTTGCTTTCATCTGAACCATAATGGATTCTGCTCCAGCCTCTTGTTTCTCTGTGTGTCTGTCAGTTTTAAGTGTGTGTCTTGAAAACAACATAATGTAGGATTATGGTTTTTGATCCATTCTGCTATCTGCTTCCATTTTATGGGAGAATTTATCCCATTGTTATTCACAGGTATGATTACTAACTGTATTTCCCTCAATCTAATTCTTCCTCCTTTTTGTCTTCTCTGTCCTTTACCCTTTTCTACCTCACCAATGTTTTGCTTCCTTCTACCATTTCTCCTGATCCGCCTTTCCTTATGTCAGTCCCCACCCTTCACCATTTACTTAGTCTCCTCCTCTCCTACTTCTCTATAGGGTAAGACAGAGTTCTCTTTTCAGCTGATTATGTATATTGTGCCTTCTTTGAGCCAATACTCAAGTGATGTGATGCCCATCACCCACCCTCCCTCTATTGTAGAAGGTATTTCTCACCTCTTCATGTGAAATAATTTTCACATTCTACCTCTCTTTTCCATATGCATCCTTTGTATTCCTCTTTCTCATACCTTAATTTTTTTGTCCTTCCTTCAAATTCACTTCATTACCCATATTATCCACAAATATTCCTTATATCTGTACTTGTAATGATACAATTTTTAAGAGCTATAAATATTATCTTCCGATGTTGAGATGTAATAGTGTAGCTCTAATAAGTCACTTATTTCCATTTTAACCTCTTTATGCTTCTTTAGTGGCTTGATATTGAAGGTCAAATTAATTGTTTTGGTCTTTTTATGAAAACTTGAAATCCTTTACTTTCATCAAACTACCATTTTTCCCTTGATGTATTATGCTAAATTTTGTTAGGTAAGTGATTCTTGGTTGTAGTTCCAACTCATTGATTTCCAGTATAGCGTGTTCTATGACCCCTAATCCTTTAATTTTGCAGCTGTCAGGACCTCTGCAGTCCTGATTGTGACTCCCCAGCATATGAATTGCTCCTTTCTGGCCACTTGGAGTATTTTTTCTTGAACTGATAGTTCAGAAAATTGACTATAATGTTCCTTGGATTTTTTATTTTGAAATCTCTTTTGGGGGGTGATCATTGGATTCTTTTCATGTCAATTTTTCCCAGTCTGGTTCCATAACATCAAGGCAGTTTTCCTTGATAATTTCTTGAAAGATGCTATCCTGATCCTCCTTTTGATGATGGTAGCCCACTGATTCTGATATTGGTTCTCCTGCATCTATTTTCCAGGTCAGTTGTGTTTCCCGTATTTCACATTTTCTCCCATTTTAAAAATTATTTTTATTTTGCTTGATTCTTGATGTTTCATAGATTCATTAACTTGCTCTAACTTTTAAGGTATTATTTTCCTCAACTAGTTTTTACACTTTCTTTTCCATTTGTCTAACTTTTCTCTTTGGAGTTGTTTTCTTCAGTGGATTTTAGTATTTCCTTTTCCATTTGACTAAGTCTATTTTTTAAGCAGTTTTCCAAACTAAGTATTTTTTTCATAATTCTCTTGCATTACTTTCATTTCTTTTCCTTATTTTTCTTCTACCTCTCTTACATGATTTTAAAGTTCCCTTTTGAGCTCTTCCATAAGTTTTTACTAGGCTTGAGACCATTTCCCATTTTCCTGTGGAGCTTTGCCCATAGGTGTTTTTGACATTGTTTTCCTCTTCTGAGTTTTTGTCTTGTTCTTCCTTGTTACCATAATGTGTATGGTCATTTGTTTTTGTTTTTTTGCTCTATTTTTTTAGCCTCCTCCCCTTTATTAAAAATTTTGATCTCTGTTCCCAAGGCAGCAGGGACCCTGTTTTAAGCATCTTGTACCAGTGGCTATAGGCCCTGGATGTTTACGTGGTGCTACAGTGATGCTGACTTGCCTCCCTTGAAGGAGATCTTTGTATCTGGTACTATGTTAAGAGATTGGGGGTAGGAGGTGAGTAGAGCTGCTGGAGGCCATAGGGAGTGATATGTGGGGTGTGCTGAAGCCCAGTAGATTTCTCTGCATTTCCCTAGGGGGCTACACTGAAACCTGTGGAAGTTTGGCCACCAGGGGGATGCCTGTTTTCCCTAGACTGTGCCGAATTACATAGAGGTCCAATTGTGCTCGAATGTCTGTGAGGGTCAATGATTAACAACATTGAAGTTCAGCCACTGGAGAATATCTGTTTGCCCTGGGTCATGCTGAAGCACCTGGAGGTCTGATTGTTATAGCATGCCATGCAGGGCAATGCTGAAGCATTCAGAAGTCCCTCTTCTGGAAGATGCCTGCCTGCCCTAAGTAACACTGAAGCAAGTAGAGTCTCAGCTGCTGAAGGATGCCCCACCCCCTGGCTTTACCATAAGCAGATGGTGGTTCTTAGACCTGAGCTCTGTTGGTTGTCCTGGCTATGCTGAGGCACATGGGGGTCTTTGTGCTGGAGTCTGCCTGCTCCAGCACACTGTGGCTCATGATCTCCTACTAGTTTTCTGAGGTTGGGCTTGCTGCTGCCTTCCTGTGAGCTTTCTGTCCTGGAATATACTCCCCTTTAATCCAAGTGAGACATATCTTTCTTCTCGATCCTCCAATGTCCCAGGCTAAAAGACTGTTTCACCTCATGTTTTCCCTGTTCTAAGATTTATTCTGGGGTGATATTTTATGGTTATTTGGAGGTGAATATGGGAGAGCTACAGCAGTTTACTGCTTACTCTTCCATCATGGCTCCCAAAAATCTCTATGATACACTGTTTAGGTATTGATAACTTAGAATGAATAAATAGAAATTTTTTCCTATTTTGACTATAAACTCTGAGGGTCTTCCCTGCCTAGTTGATACCTTTTTTATGATAGATTGGTCCATCGTTTGTCTCAATTCTTACCTAGCCGTAAGTCATTGAATGGATGTGGCAACCACAGACAAACATATCTGGGAATGACTTTAATTTAAAAATGGCAAGGTCACCAACTGTATCCTGGGTCATCATCTGCTATCTTCACCTTTTCCTTGAAAATGGACTCCAATTACTCAGGAGGAGAGGGCAAGGCTCACAACTTTGCACAGCCCTGTCTCACTGAAGTGCAACTCATGCACAAATTGACATCATGCTTATGATGTCATCAATCACCTTTGAGAGTAAAGGAAAACAGCAACAATACATTATTGATGGAGGTGTGAATTGGTACAACCATTTTGGAAAGCAATTTGTAATTATGTAAATAAAGTGACTATTACCAGACATATATCCCTAGAAAGTCATTGATAATGGGGAAAAAATTCCCATTTACTCCAAAATATTTATAGTGGCACTTTTTTGTGTGATGGCTAAGCTTTGGAAATAAAGTAGATTGAGCAATGGCTAACCAAATCATTATATATTAATGCAATGGAATACTACTGCATTGTAGGAAATGATGTGTGTGATGAATTCAAAGCATTAAAAGATCTATATAAACAAATGCAGAGTGAAGTCAACAGCACCAAGAAAATAATATGCATAGTAACTATGACAGTGGCAATAAAAACCACAACACATCAAAAATAAAAAGTAAATGTAACAAAAGCATGAAATCATATAGAACTTGAATGAAGAGATAAGAGAAGACATTCCTAACCTACCCCTTGATGGGGGTGGGAGGTCCTCCCAAGGGAGAGGAATACAAGGGATAATATGGTGATGTAAGAAACAGGAAACATCAATAAAAGTATTTTTAAAAGGAAGGAAAAGGAAAAAGAAATTAATTGGGGAAGAAAGAAAGAGGAAGGGGATGAACATGGAGAATACAGTGGGAATAGCAGGCTATGAGTATGACAAAGACCTCAAAAGGAATCTAGAAAGCATAATTTGGGTAGTCATTGTAAGTATGTAGAGACCATTTAGTGATACTGTACTTAGAAATTCATAATAATAATAATAATTTCTGGCATTTTTATAATACTTACTATATACTAGGCACTATGCTAAGCATTTTATAATTATTATCTCACTTGATCCTCAACCAACCCTGAGAAGCAGGCACTGTTTTTATCATCCCTGTTTTACATATGAAGAAACTGAGGCAATCAGAGGTTAGGTAATTTGTCCAGAATCATTGTAACTAGTAAGTGTCTGATACTGGATTGTTAACTCAGGTCTTCCTGACTCCTGGTATAGTACTTTATTCACTCCACTACCTAACTTCTCCATTAAATTCATGGACATTGATAATGTTGCCAAGTAAGAACATATATATAAAAGAGGTAAGGACAGAATTTTGGGGTACAATCACAGTGGCCACAATATAGACCCAGGAAAAGAGCCTTAGAAGAAATACTCATATACATAGGAGAAAAACCGAGAGATGATTATGTTATGAAAACCCAGAGAGAAGAATGTTCAGGAGAAGTAAGTTGTCAACTGTGTGAAGTGCTACTTTGATGTCAAGAAAAATGAGAACTGGAAAAGACCAAGAAATCTGGCAATTAAGAAATCACTGGTAATTTTGGAGAGAATAATTTCAGTTGATTTAAGAGTTGAGAAGACAAATTAAAAAGGATTGAGCAGTGAGTGAAAGGAGAGTCAGTGAATGTAGACAGCTTTTTCTAGGAGTCTGGCTGAGAAATGGAGGAGAGATGTAAGGTAACAGCTTGAGGGAATGGTAGGTTGTCCTAAGGTTTTTAAGGATGGGGAATACGTAAGCATTTTTTAATACAGTGGAGAAAGAAAATAGTAGATAGGGAAAGGTTGATAGTGAGAGAAGGAATGACTGGGGGAGCATTCTGCTAGAGAAAATAAGAGAGGAATGAAATCAGAACTAAATGCAGAAGGGCTTATCTTTGAGGAGATAAATGTAAAATGTTTTTCCTTTTCAGTAGTTCTAAACTGAAATAATTTAATTGCATTTGTTCTTAACCACTTTTCTAATTTATTGACCATATTTACTCATCTTGGTGTCATCAGCAAACAATGAATTTGCTTTCTTTTTTACCACTTAAGTTATTTTTGAAGATATTAACAATTCTGTGTGATGTTTATTTGTCCCTTTTTATTAATTTATTCCAGAAGTATTTGAGATCTCAGTGGGCTTGAAACTATTAGTTATAAAATAATATAGAAGGCATAGCCTTCACTTTCAAATATATGCAGTTGAATTAAGGAGGTAAAGTATTTTCACAAATAACTACACTAGGTAAATATTTACACACAAGTAGCTACAGCAGAGAACATATTTACTACATGCTAAATATCATGTAAGTAAAGGACAATAGTCTCTGAGATATAATGTTTTTTGCCTGAGATGATGAGGGAAAGGTTCACAGATGACATAGAAGATGGAGATTGGAAGTAGTATGTCTGCATTACCAGTTCCCATACATGACCCCTGACATAGGAACTACTGAGAGAATAGGGAAACATTTAGAAGGTGTTGTTTTTAAGACCTTGTGACATGATTATAATTACCTAGCTCTTCAGTGTTCTCTGTGTTCAAACTTCAGGTTAATTATGGTACTATCTGGCCCACAAAACTTTTCCATCACACAGTATGGGACAAAGACACAGTAAAAAATGCCCATGAATAAGAGATTCCCCAATCTGCATTACTCTGCTGAAGAAAGATACTCACGCTCACTTGGCAGTTACGTCATCATGACCATAATGATCTAGCCTAAAATAAACATTTGTCCAGAAGGTGTATATTTACTGTGTTAGTTTCCTGTTTTTGTCTACTAGAGGGGGATGAAGACATATTCTCATTAGCAGTAGCTTTCCTCACAAATTGGCTACCTTATTTTTCTGAGTTATGGTATTCAAGCCACACATTTCTGATTTATTGCGTCCAAATGAGAATCCCTTTAATTTTTCAAATAAAATTTGTTTGGGGTGATGAAGGTGGGAAAATTTCATTAATTATTAAAATGATGTGTTACTGTTTCATGTTATTGGCTTTTTCTGGAAATGTGGAATGGGATATTTACCATTTGAATAACAATGCTGATGATAAGAAAAATGTCATCTTTCTAGTCATTTGACTTCCTAGTTTTCCATTTCTTCTTTTCTATCCTTTTTACTAGGTCATATAATCTTTGCCTAAGCATGAAAATCCCACTGAATACCACTAATAACACAATGAGCAAAACTGAGATCGCTATGGTCAGTGAAGATACATCCCCATGAGAAAAGAGATTAAATAATGGAGAAAAATAGAGCCATCACTACCATATGTTTAGAAATCATTCTGCATATACAATGTGATAATGAATATAAACTGACCCTAACTACACATTGACTGCCAATTTTTGCACAGGAAAGCATGAAATTGATGTCACATGAGGATTGATTGCTGAATTTGAAAAGATTAAAATAACCATAGGTCTAATTCAGAGCACAAAGGTAATCCAGTTTTGCAATACAACCAGACTGAATTATTTTGCTAAACAAATATAAAATGAGAGGGGGGAGGTGTGGGCAAGGAAATAAATTAGTCCTTCAAACATGCATAGATTTGCCTATAATAGAGTATATGCACATTGTTTTCTGTCTGGTTCTAATTCAATGTTTGGAGGCTTGAACCTACTTCTGGCCATGAGTAACTGAGAAACTAGTGCAATGGTGACAAGGGTCGTCTCATTGGTGAAGGAGTTGGAACTGAGAGTTCATCTTTTGAGTGACTGATCTTTTTCCCTCTTCCCTGGCAGTTTTAGTGTCTAGGTGGAGAAGAGAAGGCAGCCTTGTCTCTCACTCCATAATTGTATGGACCTTCAGTTTCATTGGTATCTTTTGTATTGCTTCTTTTAAGATCTTAGGTTAATGAGTATCTAGAAATGTTTCAAAAGTTTAGGATCATCAACAAATGAAAATAGAAACAGAAGCCACCAGAACCAGTAGCAATAGTAGCTGAGTTCAGTGAATAATTAGCCCTAAGAAATGATTGTCTGCACCCTGCCCAGCAGTAGATTTACCCATACTCTAAGGAGCTAGCCCCACTGCACAAGGTAGTGACTTTCATTAGCAATATTGCACCAAGAAGCAAACTGTGGGAATTCCAAAAAATGGATTTTCAGGGTCAGAAGTCATGAGATAGTTTTTGGTTAATGTATTCTACACATGTCCCTGACTACCCTTGCAATTGAAATTTGAGCCTAGTCTTCCCAGGATTCGTGAGTATACAGAGGGGAAAAAAACATTCCTGCTTTGGATTTTTTTTTGTAACTTCTGTAATCTCCTATAACTTCTCAGTAAATATTCATTTTTAAAAGCTAATTGATCCCAAATGGTTGCTTAATATTAGCATATCAATAGTATTTGAAGATACAGCTCCTCTAGGTTACTCCTAGAACTCTGAAAGGAACAGTATTCAACCACACTGAGGGAACTAAGTTGCAGTAGTTGGTGGACTGAGCCAAGAGGGGTGCTAACAATTACCCTGATTGCCTTTACTTACATTACTCCTTCACTACTGTATGACAACAATCAAAATAGAGCACATGCTTATGCAAATTGACTTTAAAATATACAGATAACTTTTGAAAGTGTTCAGAAACTAAGTGACAGGAGGGAGCTAGTACAACCTGCCTAGTGGACTATAAGAAATTCTAATCCAATCCAATCCAAATTTATTAAGCACCAACTATGTGCCAGGCAGTGTGCTCTGGGAATATAATTTAAAAAAGAAAGGTAGTTCCTCCCCTCAAGGAGCTACAATCTAAAGGAGGTAAAAATATATAATAGGAGGCAGAAAACAATGAAAAGGGGGATAAGAAGGGGTACCCAATTCAGGAGCATATTGTTCCATGGAGTTGAAACTAGAGTGCAGATGAGAAGTGGAGTGGATTGAGTCCAGTTGCTGCCCTCTATAATGAAAGGCATTGTTAGGAGTTTGTTATTCTGTCCTCTTATTGGAGGGGAGAGGAGAGTGAGGGAGGTGGTGTCTCAGAGTAAACTTCATGTTCTTATTCTTTATAGCAAGGTAAAGCCAGATATGTTTACTTTTGGAATCTATTAAAGCATAAAATAAATTGGAAAGAGTTTCATGCTTGTGACAGATATAATAAAAATCTTCCTTTTGAGAAATAGCATGATTATGTGTTTTATTTTGTTTTGTTTTAGTAACAAGCATGGAGCACACTTTAATTTCAGGCAAATGGATGTATATAAGTCAAAGTTATACAAATTATAGGATTCCCTCATGGGGTAGGACCTGAGACTTTCTCAAGGTGGGCAAAAACCAAGATTATTGGATATTTTCTCAAGTACAATAAATACATTGATTTCACCATTTTTTATTATCAGAATTTAAAAAAAAATTTTCTTGCGGTCTTTTGTTTTTATATAAGCTAAATTTCCTCCCATACCCCTTACCTTGCCCCTCAGAGGATCATCTCGACTCATATTACAAAGAATTTTTAAAAGAAAAAGTTGAAGCGATGAAGATCAACAGAACTGACCCTTGTACCTAAAAATCACATATTGTGCACAATGTTTTAAATTCATAGTCCATCTTCTCTATAAGGTAGTGGGGGGAGATGTCTTTCTATAACACTTATTTGTGGCTCAACTTGTTCTTTATAATGTTACAACACTGATATTCTTTTAACTTTCTACTTATTATTTTATTTTCCCCCAGTTACACATAAAGACAATTTTTGATATTTGTTATTAAAACTCGAAGTTCTAAATTCTCTTCCTTCTTCCTTCCCTACCCTCCACCCCCATTGAGAAGGCAAGCTATTTGATATAGGTTATACATGTGGAGTCATACAAAATAAATCAATAATAGTCCTGCTGTGAAAGAAAAATAGATAAAAAACTCAAGTAAATAAAGCAAAAAGAGTGTGCTTCAATCTATATTCAGACACCATCAGTTCTTTCTTTTGGAATGGATAGCATTTTTCTTTTCTTCAAAGCTGTCTTGGATCATTATAATGCTGAGAATAGCTAAGTCATTCAGAGTTGATTTTCTTAAACTATTGCTGTTACTTTGTACACAGTACATTTCACTTTGCATCAACTCTTGCAAGACTTTCCAGGTTTTTTTTTTTGAGAGTATCCTCCTCCTCATTTCTTGTGGTACAGTAGTATTCCATCATAATCTACAAATTCAGCTATTCCCCAATTGATAGACATCCCCTCAATTTCTAACTTTTTGACCCCAGAAAAGAGCCGCTATAAACATTTTTGTACATATAGGTCCTTTTCCTTTTTTTTTTAATCTCTTTGGTATACATTCCTAGTAGTGGTTTTGCTGGGGAAATGTGTATGCACAGTTTTATAACCCTTTGGGTTTAGCATCAAATGCCTTTCCAGAATTGTTGAATTGGTTTACAACTCCACCAAAAGTGCATTAGGGTCTGAGTTTCCCCACATCTAGTATTGGTCATTTTCCTTTTCTGTCCTTTTAGCCAATGTAATAGGTATGAAGTAGTACATAAGAATTGTATTATTTTGCATTTCTCCAATCAATAGTGAATAACTATTTTTCATATGGTTAAAAATAGCTTTGATTACTTCATCTGAAAACTTCTCATATCTTTTGATCATTTATCAATTGGGGAATGGCTCTTATTTTTATAAATTGGATTCAGTTCCCTATACGTTTGAGAAATGAGACTTTTATCAGAGAAACTTGCTTAAATTTTTTTTACAATTACTATTGCTATGAATAGAAAGGGTCAGAGCGAAGATGGTGAACAAAAAGCAGGGACCTTCTTGGGCTCTCCCCCAAACCCCTGCAAATACCTGTAAAATGACTTGAAACAAATTGTAGAGCTGCAGAACTCACAAAGCAATGGAATGAGGCAAATGTCCAACCCAGGACAGCCTGGAAAGTCACTGGGCTGGGAGCAGAGTGTAATTTTGGTTAAGCCACACCAGCACAGATTGGGTTGGAACAAGCCTCAGGGGGGTGAATCACTAGCAGCTCTAGCAGTTTACAGATTCTCAACCCACAAATGCCAAAGACAGTATAAAAGGTCAGTGAGTAAATGCTGTCAAACCTGAGTAGGGCAGGGGTACAGTACTGCTGCAGTCCAGTTGCAGTCCATTCCCAGCCCTGGGACAGAGGAGGAGGCAGTACCAGCAGTGGCCAAAGGAGAATCAGCAGCAACAGCAGCAGTAGCAGCATCTGGAGCTGTGGGCCCACAGATGGTGGGGGATCAAGTGGCTGATACAAAACCCCTGAAGCCTGAGACAGTGCACTCACCCCTACCACCACTGAAAGCAGAGTCTTACCTTGACAAAGAGTTAGAAAGTCAAGTGTTTGACTGCGAAGATGAGCAAACAGAGGGAAAAAAACTCATACTATAGAATCTTACTTTGGTGACAAATAAGATCAAAACATAGAACCAGAAGACAAAAAAGTCAAAACTCCTACATTCAAAGCTTCCAAGAAAAATATGAATTGATCTCATGCCATGGAAGAGCTTAAAAAGGAGTTTGAAAATCAAGTAAGAGAAGTAGAGCAAAAATTGGGAAGACAAATGGGAATGATGCAAGAAAATCATGAAAAATGAGTCAACAACTTGCTAAAGGAGACCCAAAAAATACTGCAGAAAATAACACTTAAAAAATAGACTAAACTAAATGGTAAAAGAACCCTAAAATATCAATGAGGAGAAGAATGCCTTGTAAGGCAAGACTAATCAATGGAAAAGGAGGTCCAAAAGCTCATTGAAGAAAATAATTCCTTAAAAATTAGAATGGAGCAAATGGAAGCTAGTGACTTTATGAGAAATCAAGAATTTATAAAACACAACCAAAAGAATGAAAAAAACAAGATAATGTGAAATATCTCATTGGAAAAACCACTGACCTGGAAAATAGATCCAGGAGGGATAATTTTGAAATTAATGGACTACCTGAAAGCCATGATCACAAAGTAAGACTTTAGACATCATATTTCAAGAAATTATAAACTATTGCTCAAGAGTCTTAGATTAAAACCCCCCATGGAAGTAATTCTGCCTCTATAGAAGTGTGGGCTGAATGGCAATCTAGGTATTTTTATCTCTAGTTATTATGCTTCTAAGATTCCTACTTCACATAACTCTTGGATATTTCTAGAAACCTGTATTTGTGACACCAGAGACAGAGAATAATACAAGCTTAAGGTTAGTTCATTTTAGGGCAAGTGGTTTAACTGATTCCTTTTCATCATTCTCCATTATGGTGTCCATTTCTTTATAACAAATACTCAGAATTCAGTTGTAATCAGGTTTCCTTTATCTAGACACTAATTTTAAAGTTACAAGGAGAAACTAAAAAGAGTTTAAAGAGAGTAGGAAAATTCTGATGGTAAGCAACGAGACAGGAGAAGTTCAAGCCTCCCATGATTCTTTTACCCCTCCTTCTCAGTGGAGAAAATTAAAAAAACCTACACATTCCATCAAATCCTTTGCAAATAAGGGGATGAACTAGACTTATAGGTTGTTAGAGCAGGAAATGATTTTAGAAATTGTCTCCAGACAACTAATTTGTGGTTCAATTATTTCAGTCATGTCTGACTCTTTGTTTTCTTAACAAAGATAATAAAATGGCTTGTTATTTCAAAAAAAAAAAAAGAAATTATCAAGGAAAAGTGCTGTGATATTCTGGAACCAGAGAGTAAAATAGAAATGGAAAGAATCCACCACTCATCTCCTGAAAGAGATCCCAAAAGGAAAACCTCTAGGAATATTGTAGCCAAGTTCCAGAGTTCCCAGGTCAAGGAGAATATACTGAGAGTTATCAGAAAGAAACAACTCAAGTATTTTGGAAATACAATCAGGATAATACAAGATATATACATTAAAGGATCAGAGGGCCTGGAATATGATATTTCAGGGTCATAGGAGCTAGAATTAAAACCAAGAATCACCTACCCAGCAAAACTGAATATCATACTCAAGGGGAAAAAATGGAATTACAAAGAAATAGAAAACTTTCAAAGCATTCTTGATGAAAAGACCAGAGTTGAATAGAAAATTTAACTTTCAGATATGAGAATCAAGAGAAGCATGAAAAGGTAAAGGGAGAAGATTAGTAGGAAAGAAATGCAGGATTTGTGTGAGAGAGGATCATGGTCAGGCTTCAGCCCCAGGGTGGAAGCAGCTGCAACAGTGGTAGAGGCAGTGCAACTGCTTCCCAAACTCTCAGCCCACAGACACTGGGGGAGTCGAGTGGTTGACTAGAAGGGGACTTCAGGAATCTCTTTGCTGGATCTGAGAGAGGGTTCTATCATTTTCCCTGCTTGGTTCTGGGTCATAGTCCTGGGTGGCAGTCCTGGGTTAGGGAGGAATGCAGGTGCAACAGAGTTTGTAGCAGTGGTGGAGAGAGAATCCTCCTGCCTGGTCCAAGGCAGAAAAGAGTCCATCTGGTTGCTCACAGATCTGAGCACAGGCCAGCAGAGGAGGAAACACCTCTCCTTTGATCATAACATCTTGGAAGAATTGAAAATTTACAGGTTTCTAGAAATATTTCTGAAAACAGCTGCACAAACCCCCTGAAGTTATTTACCAAAAAGTTCACAAGTCAAGTAATTGGGTGGAAAAATTAGCAAACAGCAGAAAAAAAAAATCAGACTATAGAATCTTACTCTGGTGACAAGGAAGACCAAAACATATAAAAAGAAGAAGACAACAAAGTCTTTGGATCTACATCCAAAGCCTCCAAGAAAAATGTGAATTGGTCTCAAGAAATGGAAGAGCTCACAAAGGAGTTTGAAAACCCAGTAAGAGAGGTAGAAGAAAAATTGGGAAGAGAAATGAGAATCATGCAAGTAAATCTGGAAAAAATGAGTGAACAGCTTGCTAAAGGAGACCCAATAAAAATGCTGAAGAAAATAACACTTTAAAAAATAGACTAACCCAAATGGAAAAGAAGGCCAAAAAGCCAAATGAGGAGAAGAAAGCTTTAAAAAGCACGATTGGTCAAATGAAAAAGGAGGTTCAAAAGTTCATGAAGAAAAGAATTCATTCAAAATTAGAATGGAGCAAATGGAAGTTGATAATTTTATGAGAAAACAAAGAAATTATAAAACAAAATCAAAAGAATGAAAAAAATAGAAGATAATGTGAAATATCTCATCGTAAAAACAACTGGCTTAGAAAATAGGTCCAGGAGAGATAATTTTAAAATTCTTGGACTACCTGAAAGCCATGATCAAAAAGGAGCCTAGATGTTATTTTTCATGAAATTTTCAAGAAAAACTGCCTTGATATTCTAGAACCAGAGGGTAAAATAGAAATGGAAAGAATCCACTGCTCATCTCCTGAAAGAGATCCCCAAAGAAAAACTCTAGGAATATTGTGGCCAAATTCCAGAGTTCCCAGATCAAGGAGAAAATATGGCAATCAGCTAAAAAGAAACAATTTTAGTATTGTGGAAATACAATCAGGATAACACAAGATCTAGTAGCTTCTACATTAAAGGATCATAGGGCTTGGAATATGATGTGTTATCCTAACTGTGACTGTATTGTGGAGTCACAGTTAGGATAACACAAGACTCAGGGTAAGACAACTCCTACATTAAAGAATTAGAGGGCTTGGAATATGATATTCTAGAAAGCAAAGAAGCTAGAATTACAACCAAGACTCACATATCCAGCCAAACTGAGTATAATCCTTCAGGAGAAAAAATAGATATTAAATGAAATAGAGAACTTCTAAGTATTCTTGACGAAAAGATAAGAGCTGAATAGAAAATCTGACTTTCAAATATAAGAATTAAGAGAAGCATGAAAAGGTAAAAAGGAAAGAGAAACCATAAGTGACTTATTAAAGTTGAGCTGCTTATTTTCATACATGGAAAGATGATATTTATATATGTATGTATATATATGCACATATATGTATATAAATATATATATACAAGTACACACATATACATATATATATATATATACACACTATATACACATATATATATATGTATGTATACATCTATATGCATGTATTTTAAGGCAAGAAGGCCTCATTGCCCATAAATTATACAAAATAAGTGGTTATTCCCAGATGAGACTCTGGGTAACCATTGAGTCCTCCAGTTTTGAAAACCCAGATGCTGGTGCTTACCATTCTGGTAGCTATGGTCAGACAGTTGGATCTGTCTGTTGATCTACAATATATGTATTGCTCTCTGAAGCCCATAGATTGAACAAAAATAGATAGCTGCCCAAGCTCTACTTAATGGCTATTCTCTGGACACTACTGGCTTAGTGTGATTATCAATAGTAACTATTCCCCTTTCCCTTCCAGCTTGATTTAGTTTTTTTTGACTCATTAAGGGGGCCATTCCCTGACTACTTCTTAAAGAGGCCTATTCACTGAATGGGTATTACCTCCCTGGTGAGTACCTGAAAAGGCCTTAGCCTAAAAAGGCCAAGATCTCCCTTTGCATCCTGGGCCATCTCCAGTCATCCTGATGAATATCTAATCACTGGATCCAGATGGCTCAGGAGGAGAAAGGGAGGCTGGTGACTTTGCACAACCCTCCCTCACTCAAAACAAAATCAAGTGCAAGTCATGTCATCATTTCTATGATGACATGGTCTTTTTCAAAAATGAAGGATGAACATACACATATACATACACACACAGAAGGCACAGGGTGAGTTGAATATGAAGGATGATATCTAAAAATAAAATTAAGTGTTGAGAGGAATTTACTGGGAAAAGAAGAAAGGGAGAGGTAGAATGTAATAAATCACCTTATAACAAAGAGGAAAGAAAGGACTTTTACAATGGAGAGGAAGAAGGGGGAGGTGAGAGGGAATGAGTGAACCTTACTCTCATCAGATTTGGCTTAAGAAGGGAATAACATACACATCCAAATGGGTATGGAAATCTACCTTAGCGTACAAGAAAGGAGAGGGGAAGGGGATAAGAGAGGAAGGATGATGGAATGGATGGAAAACAGGGGAAAGAGGTAATCAGAAGCAAACCCTTTGGAAGAAGTACTGCTTAAAAGAGAGAATAGAATTAATGGAGGGAAATGTATTTGGTCTTTCACAACATGACTGTTATGGAAGTGTTTTGCATGACTACACATGTATAACAAACATTGAATTGATTGCCTTCTCAATGAGGTGGGGAGTAGAGATTATGGAACTCAAAGTTATAAAAAATGAATGTTAAAAATTATTTTTACATGCAAGTGGGAAATAAGATATACAGGCAATTGGGTATAAATATCTATCTTGCCCTATAGGAAAATAGAAGGGAAAGGGATAAGACAAGGGGGGGGGAGGTGTTGGTAAAAGGCAGGGCAGATTCAGGGAAGGGGTAATCAGAATGCATGGTTTCTTGGTATAGGGGGTGGGGAGAGATGGGGATAATATATATAGTTCAAAATCTTGTGGAAGTGAATGGTGAAAACTCTAAATAAATTTAAAAAATAAAATATAAAGAATACCTTTGGACAAATGGGAAAAATGCATGGAAGAAAATAAGTCCTTAAAAAGGAGAATTGGTCAAATGGAAAGGGAGGTACAAAAACTCACTAAAGAGAAAAACTCCTTAAAAAATACAATTGGCCAAATGGAAAAAAGTTTTGAAAAAAGCTAACTGAAGAAAATAATTCATTAGATATTAGAATGGGACATCAAGAATCAGTCAAACAAAATCAATAGAATGGAAAAAAATAGAAGAATGAAAAAAATACCTCACTGGAAAAACAACTGACCTGTACAATATATTCAGGAGAGATAATTTAAGAATTTTTGGTCTACTTGAAAGCTATGAACAAAAAAAGAACTTAGCATATTTTAAGAAATTATTGAAGAAGTCTGCCCTGAAGTCATAGAACCAGAGGATAAAATACTGAATCAAAGAATCCACTGATCACCTCCTGAAAGAGATCCCAAAATGAAAACTGCCAGGAATATTGTAGTCAAATTCCAGAATTATGAGGTCAAGCAGAAAATACGGACAGCAGCCAGAAAGAAACCATTTAAATATGATTGAATCACCGTTAAGATTACATAGTACCCAGCAGCTTCTATGTTAAAGGATCAGAGGGCTTGGAATATGATATTTCTGAAAGCAAAGGAGTTTGGATTACAACCAAGGATAAAATATGCAGTAAAACTGAGCATAATCTTTCAGGGGGAAAGATGGACATTCTATGAAATCAGGGACTTCCAAACCTTCTTGATGAAATGACCAGAGCAGAACAGAAAATTTGATCATCAAATACAAGTCTCAAGAGAGTCATTAAAAGGTGTATAGGAAAAAAAATTCATGTTATTCAATAAGGGTAAATTGTTTACATCCCTACATGGGAAGATGATACTTGTAACTTAAGAGTTATATCTTTGTAATGACATTTAGATAGGGTATACATAGTCAGAGAGCATGGGTATAAGTTGACTTTGAGGTGATGACAAAAAAATAATTAATTAAATGGTTGAAAAGAGGACTTCACTGAGAGAAGAGAAAAAGAGGAGGCAGAAAATGGTAAATTACATCACATGACAAGGGGCAAAGACCTATTACAGTAGAGAGAAATGAAGGAGGGAGGCAAGCATTGTTTGAACTTTACACTCATAGGATTTGATCAAAGTGGGAAAAATACACATTCACTTAGGTATAGAAATGTATTTTACCCTATAGGAAGTAGGAGGGGATTGTGCTGGACTACCTTCCTCTCTCACCCTGGTGCAACAGACCTTCCAAGCTGTCTTGGGCTGGAAATTTGTTTTACTCCATCTTTTTGTGGCTCCTGCTACTCTAGAATTTGTTTAGAGTCATTTTTAAAAGCTATTTGGAGAGCTACGGGGAAGAGATCAGGTACATCTCGGCTTTTACTCTGCCCTCTTGGCTCCATCAAGCAACATTCATTTTCTACCATTTTGTGGTGTTTTCTTTTCTTTTAGTAATTGTGTACGTTGTTTTTCTGGTCCTGTGCACTTTATATCAGTTGATGTTTCTTTCTTTGTTTCCCTGTATTTTTCCTTGCTTCTCTGTATCCATTATGTTTGTAATTTCTTACTGCAATGTAATGTTCCATTACATCTATGTACCACAATTTGTTTAGCTATTTCTCAGTCAACAGTCATTTACTTTGTTTCCAATTATTTGCTATCACAAAAAGCATCACTGTAAATATTTTGGTGTATATGGGGACTTTTCATCAATGATATTTTTTGAGTCTAAGTCTGTCAGTAATATGTACTTTTTTAAAAAGCAACAAATTTCACAGCAAAGACAATAAAAACAAAAACCAGGTGAAATTATCTCTGTCAGAGATATTATTTAATTTTGTATGAAAGTCAAATTTGAGTTGGCCTGCATGAGCATCAATCTCTCATATTCTCTTCAGGCTATATGACACAAATGAGTTTTGCTGTTTCACTACTTGTTACAACTGAACATCAAATATGTAAACTTGAAATTAAACAACATTCATGTAGAAGTGAAAATATTCTTCATACCACTTGTTTTGATCAAGGCAATACAATGAACTGGTTTCCCTCCAAAGGTAAAATTTCAAAATTGCAATGTCAATGATTATAAACAATTATGTGAAAATGCAAATGATAAATTATAATTTAATTATTTTGTATTTTATTGTCTCATTTTTAAGTGAAATAATATAACTTCATATCTAATAGATATGGTTTGACGAGAAAATCCACTGGAACAAATGAAACTAGTACAAGAAATGACAATGGAGACAATTTAGGTAGCAGATTCGCAAAGTAAAAAGCCCAAATACAGAAAATAAGATGCAGTATATTTATCATTAGAGTTCACAAGTACTTTTACTCATGGAGAGAAAAAATACTTTAACTGAAGAAATAATGAAACCTATTAAATTAAAATGACATCTCAAAAGTGCAAATGCAGAAATCATTGGGAATACAAGATAGTTTTTACAGAGTAAATTAGACACCTCAAAAACAAAAACAAGCTTTTTCAAAAACTGTCTTGAACATCAAAAGGACTGCTTGCATTGTTCAGAACTGTTAAGTGAAAAAAAATTCTCATTTAACAGAACAAATATGGATGCTACCTGTAGCTATTGATATGACTAAAAAGATACTTAGTCAATCACATGTAATTAGCTTATGTTGTAGATAATGATGTAGGAAGGTTAAATGCCTATACATCTGAAGCATTTTATGATCAATTAATTGAGAAACTAACATTTTCCTACTTTACCTTGACAGTGAATAGAATATAACTAAAGATATTCATTTGATTATACAAATAGGATGTGCTATTGAAATTGTTGTTAGGCAAAGTTATTGACATCGATATTACAGAGAAAAATATTTTAAATTAAATTATTTTAATTAACAAAAGCCTTTGTCTTCCTCCTACTTCCTTCCCCCCAAGAAAAAAAATCTTGTAACACATATGCCTGCATAATCAGACAAAATAGGTATGTTTAATCATTAGTCCTATCAAATTGTACTCATTTTGTTGATCACAGAAAAATATTTCTATATAATTGAGAGATTTTTATCAAGGAAAATCATCTAATGTGGTAGAATTGTCTTGGACACTGCACTAATGAAGTTTAATAGATGTCAGGATGAAATCAATATGTATGAGCAGTAGTTAAAATATTCCTCCTTATTCAGTCTTGACACCTCCAGGCTTCATGGGAAAGTTCATATTACGAAATAAGAGTGAGGAACTACATATAGTTGTTAGAGCTGTTATAAGAGTTATTAACTCTATAGAAATAATCCATTAAAAGAAGAGGAAGGCTCTTTGAAAAACTAACTATATGGAGGCAGAGCAACTTCTCTAAGGATAGGAAATGGACTTGTGATTTTATTTCCCTTTATGAACCCATGAGGGAAACCTTGTTTGCAACCTATTGTCTTAGAAAGTTGCTGAGTATATTGAAATATACCTTAGCTGCTCAGGGCCACATGACTAATATATGTGTTTGAGGCAGGATTTTCTGGCTCCCAGAATGGTGATTTGTTCAGTAGGACACACATGGTTCATCTCACACAAAAGTAAAACAGTGAGATGGCATCAGGACAGAGTACAGGAAACTGGTATGTATAAACTGAAGGATTTTATTTCCTGCTCCATCCCCAGCCCCAGTTAAGTTGATAAAATAGACGATGAAGTGTTCATGACAGGTCCTTTGAATGCATTAAAGGGAACGGTCTCATATATTAGGGGGAAAAACAAAACAAAACAGCAAATTTATCATATTCCTGTGGGGTTTTAAACAGCTAAATGCCCATATCTAGTACAGAGCTCATGTTTCTGGCATTGAGGTTGGCTCTTTCTCTGCTATACCATATTGCCTTTCTTGGTCATAATTTGCATTTGTGATCTACATATTTTGGATATGGGATCCTTAATCATTAAATATATTTGATGCTAAAATTTTTTCCCAATTAATGTTTTCCCTTCCCTAGGAATACTGAAGAGATTTTTGGTTAACAATTTTGGTTAACAATTTTCCTCCTAGTCGCAGCTGTGAACTGCATTTTTTCTCATTAAAAAAAAAGTTTGACTATTATTACCTTTAATATTCAGAAAATATATCCATTTCTCAGCTTTTATTTAAAAGACCTCAATATTTCTAAAGATGAATGGATAACAAGTTCATTTGATGAACATAATACAATTGGTCTTACTCCATCTAAAAAAAGAATGGCTATTTTATCTTCAGTTGCTTGAGTTGTAATTTTTCATTTTTTTGCCCAATTATATGCTAAAAGAACTATGACAGAGAAAATTAACGAATACATGTAAAAACATAAACTATCCAGATTGACAAAAGAAGAAATAACTCAAAGAACAAAGAAACTGAACAAGCCATAAAAACTGCAGAACTAGATGAATTCATATGTATCAAACATTTAGAGAACAATTAATTGCAAAAGTACATAAACTGTGATAATAAGAAAAGAACACACCCTTCAAATCTCTTTCTACGATATAAATTTGGTTTTGATGCCGAATTTAGGGAGAGATAAGTAGGAAAAGGAAGCTATAGACTAACATCCTTAATGAATATTGATGCAAAAAACAAATAAATAACATGTTGTCAAGAAGGCTAAAACCACACAGACACACACAAGCACACACACACACACACACACACACACACGCACACACACACACACACACACCATGGTCAGAAGAAGTGGTATAAAGACATTCTCCAGGTATCTTTGGAGAATTTTAGCCTCAATTGTGAGATATTGGAGATGCTCACACAGGACCAACCAGCATGGGTACCCATGAAAAAGGTTCATAAGCAAAAGAAACATGAACTACACAAACCCAGCTACCTCAGTTCCAAATGATGTAATGAAATGCTTGTGCCTGACTTGTGTTAGAGCCCTCCTAACCTATATTGAATTGATCAGCCACAGTCAAACACACTCTACCTTGACCCCAACGTTGTGATGTCATTGGTCCTTTCAAAAAAACAAAGCACAAACAACACAGCAATTACAACAGGGCTGGTTATATTTGTAGTGTTATTTCAACATAAATAAACATAACAAATTCTGCTAATCTTATAAATAGTAAAAATCATATGATTATGCCAATAGACGCTAAAAGGGCTTTTGACACAATGCAACATTAATTTCTATTAAAATTCTAGAAATCATAGAAACAAGTGGACCTTTTCTTAATACAGTAAATAGTATTAATATAAACCCAAGAACAAACATTACATATAATGTAGAAAATTTTTCGATTAGAATAGGGGTAAAGCAAAGAGATCCATTATCACTACTGTTATTTAAACTGCTGCAACTCTCCCATGCTCACCTCCAAACAACCATAAAACAGGGCCCCCAAACAAATCCTGTAACAGCAGAACCAGAAAAAAATGAGGTGAAATAATATTTTAGCCCAAGAGACTTGGAGGATCAGCAAGAAAAGTTCATCTCACTCAGGTGAAAATGAGCATAGCTCAGGATAGGAAGCATTCCAGCAAGCCCCACCTCAGCAAAGCATTGGGAGATCCTAGGCCCCAGTGTGGTGGAACAGGCAAATGCCAACACCAGGACCCCCCATGTGCCTTAGCATAGTCAAGGGAATTGGCAGACTCCAGCTCTGAGAACCACTTTGTGTTTCAATGTAGCCCTGGGTAAATAGACCTTCAGGGTCAGGCATTCATGTACTTCAGCAAATCCCCAAGAAAGCAGATAGATGCCTACCCTACTGGTACCTAAGCAAACAAACAGTCACAGACTAGCACTAGATAAGCTAACAGGCAGCCTCCTGAGGTCTGACCCTCAGGTTCATTAGTTATAGTGAAAATCAGAAAAAACCCACCAGAATTCAGAACACCAGGCACCGTTGCTAGAAGCCTAGCTCATCATCAGATAATCTACCAGACCCCTACAGCCTCCAACAATGCCAGTTGCTTCCCACTCCCCACTCTCAGGGCAACACCAGACACAAGGGTCCCTTTCAGGTCATTGTCACCATAGTACTAGGTAAAGATCCAGGGACTGAAGCAATTAGGACAAGAAGCCAAAGATAGTGTTGCTGCCCCCTTTGGAGTAAAGAGGATATGTTGGATGATTTATGATCATCAAAGATAAAAAGGACCAAAAGAAAAGAATAAGCAGGAAACAATAAAAAAAGAATCTGACCATAGAAAGTTATTATGGTGATAGGGAAGACCACAAAACAAAATAAGGAGAGGACAAAAATATTAAAACACCTATAGGCAAAATCCCAAGGAAAAATGGGAAGTGGTCTTAATCTCAGAAAGATCTCATGGAAGAACTCAAAAAGGAGCTTAAAAATCATATGAGAGGTAGAAGAAACATTTGGAAAAAATAGAGTTATGTAAGAGAATTATGAAAACAGATTCAGCAGCTTGGAAAACTGCTTAAAAAGTAGACTTGGCTGAGTGGAAAAGGAAACACAAAGATCCACTGAAGAAAATAACTCCTTAAAGAGAACAATAGCCAAATGGAAAAGAGGGTGCAAAAGTTAATTGAGCAAAGCAATACCTTAAAAGCTAGAATTGGGCAAGTGGAAGCTAAAGAATCAATGAGATCTCAAAAATTTATCAAATAAAATCAAAAGAATGAAAAAATGGAAGAAAATGTAAAATATCTTATGGGTAAAATAACTGACCTGGAAAATAGATCCAGGAGATACAACATCAGAATCATTGGACTATCTGAAAGTCACAATAAAAAGGAGTACCTGGACAGCATCTTTCAAGAAATTATCAAGGATAACTGCCCTGATGTCCTGGAACCAAATTGAGCAAAACTGGCATTGACAGAATCTACCGATCACTCCAGGAAGGAGACTCCAAAATAAAAACTCTAAGAACCATTATAGTCAAATTTCAGAACTGTCAGGTGGAGGAAAAAATACTACAGATAACCAGAAAGAAACAATTCAAATATTGGGAAGTCACAATCAGGATCACAGAGGCCCTGGCAGTTGCAACATTAAAGAGTTAGAGGTTATGGAGTATGGTATTCTGGAGGGCAAAGAACTAGGACTACAACTAAGAATCACTTGCTTAACAAAATTAAGCATAATTTATCAATGGGGGCAAAAATGGTCATTCAATGAAACTGAAGAATTTCAAGTCATTATAAGGACCAGAACTAAACCAAAATCCTTTGACATCTCTTGAACATTACTCTTAACAGTATTTGCTCAAAGAGGGAATAATATACACAATCAGTTGAATATAGAAATCTATCTTATCTAGAAATATAGATATTTCTATCAATAAGATAGAAATCTACCTTATCCAGTAGGAGAAGGAAATAGCAAAGTACTCCTAAAACCTCAAATGGGGTCATGAAAAGTTGAATTCCACTGAAATGACTGAACATCATCAATAACAACAACAATCTGGGAGAAATTAGTTGTAGTCCAACACCTTAAACCATATAACAACTTAAACTCTAAGTGATTTAGATAAAAAAGTCAAGCCATAAACAAATTAGAAGAGGAAAGAAAAAAATAACCTTTAAGATCTATGACTAGAGGAAGAATCATTAATAGATAAGTGATATAAAGGATCTTACACAAGAAAACGGATAATTTTGATTATGAAAGTTTAAAAGTTATCGCACAAATAAATGTATTGTAGCAAAAATTAGAAGGGGAACAGTAAATGGTGGGGAGCAGGGGAATCTTAGCAACAAGTTTCCCTGATAAAGGTCCTATTTCTAAGATACTAAGGGAACTCTTCAAATTGATGAGTCTAAGAGCCATTCTCCAATAGATAAATGTTCAAAATATACGAAGAGGAAGTTTTCAAAGGAAAAAAAATCAGACCATCACCAACTACAAGAAAATGCTCTATATCACCAAAAATTAGAGATTAAATTAACTTTGACTTCCTACCTCATATCTATCAAACAGACAAAGATGACAAATGAAGACAATTGCAACTGTTGGAGAGATTGTTGAAAACATGTACACTAATGCACTGTTTGTGGATTGGGCGTGGGACCATTTGCCATTTTTCTTTTGAATTTTGCCTGTAGGTGCTTTGATAGTTTTGTCCTCTTATGAGTGTGTGTTGTGGTCATTGTTGTCACCATAATAACTTTCTATGGTCAGATTAACTGGTCCAACCATTCTGAAAAGTCATTTGAAAATGAGTCCTTCAACATCACCAACTGTATATCCTGTGATCTAGTTGTAAAGAAAGAGGAAAAAATCCTATAGATATAGAATAAGCAGAATCACCTTCTGTTGGGGAATGTCTTAACAAATTGTGGTATATGAATGTAATGGAACAGTTTTATGCCATAAGAAAGTTTCATAGGAAACTTGTGAAGACTTTTATGAACTAATGCAGAATAAAATTAATAGAACTGGCAGAACAATTTCTACAACAGCAACATTATACAACAACTTTGGAAGACTTTAGAACTCTGATCAACACAATGATTAACCATGAATCCAAAAGAAAGAAATTGAAACATGCCACTCATCTTCTGACAGAGAGGTGGACAACTCAAAGTGCAGAAAGAAACAGGTATTTTCAGATATGACTTTTGAGGAAATTTGTTTTGTCAGACTCCACAGCTATGTACCGAAGGACTTAATTTTCCTTTAGTTCAATTTGGGTGTATGGTGGTTGTGGAAAAAATAAATTAATTTAAAAATACTTGTTGCTCAATTTTTTTTATTTAAAAAAGAATAGTTAATAGACATTTCCTGTAATAGTATGTTGAATAAAGTATTTTATTTATTTTTCATTTTTCGTTTTTAACACAGCTCACATCACATAAAACAATTCCAACTTTTGGTCAGGTGATACTTCTTTTAAAGCATTTACCATATAGACCACAAACAAATTTTTTTTAACACTAACCAAATGAGACACAAATAATAACTATGTATGCTAACTTAACAAGCTCTTGACGTAATTGTCTCCACCCTATTGCTAAGAATTAAAGGACCCTAACTTATTGTTGTTGGCCTAAAGTCCTAAGCCTAATAGCTTAATTTTAGACTTAACGTTGGATGTTCCCCTACCAACAATCTATAATTTAACAGATCTGGTATTAAGCTTACAAACCTTTTGACTATAGGAAATTGCCATTAAGAGTAGGGACACTGCAGGGAAACAATATCTCCCCAACTTCATGTTAGTTCCAGGCAGGAGTAGATTGTCAACTTGCATTCAGTCAGGCTTAAAGTCTGTCAGGTGTCAGTGGGGAAATTGAGTCAGGAGAATCCTACCTTAGCCCAGGCTGAACAGCTGCTCTCCCACCCTTCCCATGAGATCACCTTTTGTGCAGTTCATACCAGCATCTCACAGGCTTACTGGCATCATGGATTAGAGGCTCAGACCACCTTCCTTGCTACCCATACCTGGAGTTAGACTCAGAAGAACAGTTACTTTATAGCCCCATAGCATCTAAAAATGGCAAGTTCCAATAACCAGGTTTCAGATATGACTCTAATGTCACATTGGCTAAGGAACATCTTGTCACCTCCTCCCCTACTTTCCTGTAGTGTAAGATAGATTTTCATATCAAATTTAGTGAGCATGTTATATTCCCTTCTTAAGTCATATGTGGAGAGAGTAGCTTCACTTTTCCCCTCTCCCCTTCTCCTTTTTCTCCTCCATTGAACAAGATTTTTCTTATCTCTTTTATGAGTTATAGCCTTCCCCATTCCATTTCTTCCTTTTTCCTACCAGTATTTTCCTCCCTCACCCCTTAATTTTCATTTTATTTATTTATTTTGTGGATATCATTTCTTCTGATTCAACACAACCTGCACTCTCTGTCTATATGTGTGTGTGTGTGTGTGTGTGTATGTACAATTCCTCCACCTACCCAAATACTGAGAAAAGTCTCAAGAGTTATAAATATTTTCTTTCCGTGTAGGAATGTAAACAGTTCAGCTTTAGAAAGTCTTTTATGATTTCTCTTTCCTATTTACCTTTTCATGTGTCTCTTGATTCTTGTGTTTGAAAGTCAAATTTTCTCTTCTGTTCTGATCTTTTCATCATGAATGCTTGAAAGTCTTCTATACCATTGAATGACCATTTATTCCCTTGAAATGTAATACTCAGCTTTACTGGGTAGGTAATTCTTGGTTTTAATCCCAGTTCCTTTGATTTCTGGAATATCCTATTCCAAGCCCTTCAATCCCTTAATGTTGAAGCTGCCAGATCCTGCGTTATCCTGATTGTATTTCCACAGTACTTGAATTGTTTCTTTCTAGCTGCTTGCTGTATTTTCTTCTTGACCTGGGAACTCTGAAATTTAACCACAATATTCCTAGGAGTTTCTCTCTTTGAGTCTCTTTCAGAAGGTGATTGGTGGATTATTTCAATATTTATTTAGCCCTCTGGTTCTAGAATATCAGGAGAGTTTTCCTTGATAATTTCATGGAAGATAATGTCTAGGCTCCTTTTTTGATCATGGCTTTCAGGTAGTCCCATGTTTTTTAAATTGTCTCTCCTGGATCTATTTTCCAGGTCAGTTGTTTTTCCAATGAGATGTTTCACATCATCTTCTATTTTTTTCAATCTTTTGCTTTTGTTTTTTAACTTCTTGGTTTATCTCATAGTCATTAGCTTCCCTGAATCCAATTCTCTCTTTTAAAGAACTATTTTGTTCAGTGAGCTTTTGAAACTTCTCCTCCATTTGACTAATTCTGATTTTTAAAGCCTCTTTCTCCTTATTGCCTTTTTGAACCTCTTTTTCCAATTGAGTTTGCCTCTTTTTAAAGGTGTTATTTTCCTCAACATTTTTTTGGTTCTCCTTTAGCAAGCAGTTAACTCACTTTTCAAGCTCTACTATTGCCTGAGACCAGTTTAAGTTCACTTTAGAGGCCCTGGAGGCAGGGGTCTTGACTTCCTGTGATAGTATGCCTTGTTCTTCCTCATCTGAAAGGCTGGGAGGAGACACTTGTTCACCAAAAAAGTAATCTTCTATGGTCTTATTTTTTCTCCTTTTTGAGCATTTTCCCAGCCAGTTACTTGACTTCTGACTCCTTTGTCAAGAGGATGGTCCCATTGTGTTCAAGGTACCATGTTCAAGGCTGAGATTTGACTCAACTGCTAGATTTCCCTGGGGCTTTGGGTGGGGGTGGGCCCATCACTCAGGGCTGAGGTTTACATCAGCTGATCCCTACTGCCAGAGGCTTTAAGCTGAGCTACTTGGACCATGGACCTAGGTTACTTCTGGGTCATCGTAGCTGCCTGCAGTCTGCTGCTGCTGTTGCTGCCATCACCTGGGGCTATTGCTGGATGAACCTCATTTCCCCCTTGCCTAGCTGGGAAAGCCCTCCCACACTGACCTTTGGAGTTTTCTTTGTTGCTTGTGGGTTGAGGTATTTGGGATCCACCCAGCTGACAACTCTGCCCTGGAGCTCTGCTCAGGTCCTGTTCCTCCCAGTGTAGGGCAGCCAGGGCTGGGCTCTGTTCCACTCAGCATCCTGTGAGATAGATCTTTTCTGTTGGTCTTCTAGGTTACCTTTGGCTGGAAACCTCTTTTGTTCTGTTGTTCTTTGACTTCTGCTGCTCTAGAATTTATTGGTAGTCATTTTTTTACAGGTATTTTTGGGCTGTGGGAGAAGTGCTAGAGTATATATGTCTTTTTACTTCACCATTTTGGCTTCACTCCCCCTGAATCAAGTATTTGAATCTGAAAATCTTATCATAGTTTGGCTCTGGGTGACTGGTACATTTGACAGAAATAATGAAGTTTGCAAGAGCAGAAGGTTTGGTGGGACAGATAAGTTAGGTGACAGGACCACACGATATCTTAGCATTGGAATTTAACATTGACATGCAGCTTTTTAGATAATTTCTAATTCCTCTTTTCACTGATAAAGTAACTGAACCTCTTTGAGGTTAAGTGCTTTGCTCAAGTCAAACAATTTAGTGGCAGAATGGAAACCAGAACAATCTGATTCTGTGAATCCCTGTTTGGAGGTTTTCAGTATCCACCTACATGTTGCTAGGTGATGTGGATAGCATGTTGGACCTGGAGTCAGGAATATTGCTCAGATGTTTGCTATCTGTATAACCCTAGGCAAGTCACTTCACCTCTATCTACCTTAGTTTTCTCATCTGTGAAATGGAGATAATAATAGGATTTACCTCCCACAGTTATTGAAAGACAAAATGAGATGCTTATAAAGAATTTTACAAGCTTTCCACTATAATAGAAATTATTATTATCATTATTATTACTAATAATCATGTTATCATTATTACTATTGGGTAAAAATTCACTGTTTTTCCAGATGGCATATTGTTAGAAGTCCAAGATTGCATCTATTTATAATGTACTCTTTAGTGCATTCGACATTTATTTTGGTGGTAAATTTTGTAATGATAGTCACATTTGCCATTCTAGATTCATTGGGTCACTATCAGGGGAAGAAGAGAAGATAAGGTGGAGATATTGATTTTATCATTGCTTCTAAGCAGTCAGTAATTGACACTGTTCTTTTTTTTACCAAAAAGCAGGAAAATAGAAATTGTATTATAAATGTAATGGGACCAATGAAAGCCCATCCCTCCAACATTTATATAACTTTTCTCCCTTAAGGTTCACTCAGTCCATATTTACTACCCAATCAACATCCTGGTAAGTGTTTTCTACCAACATCCAAAACGCTTCCTTTCTTTCCTCAATGGGTTTAGTGTCTAGATGAATTTTTCTTTCCTCCCTAACCCCTCCTTTCATATCAGAGAATTATGTATATTGGTACTCTCTCAAGCACTCTTACTTTCCAGTCCCCCAACTTGCTCATTTCTTGTGACATACTGCATCCCACCTTAGCTCAACATAGATGATTATAGTCTCGATCTTACCATCATCCACAAATGTTCAGTTTCTATGTTTATGAATTCTGAAATTCCTTTATCTGATCACAATTCATTGTCATTTCACTTCTACTTTTGCCAATTGAAAGCCATGTCCCTTGTCCTCTTAATTACTTCCCTGGCCATCACTCCCACAGTGGCTACACTCTTTTCTCTTCCCCAACTTGACCCTTTGAAATTTCACCAAGTTGAAATCTACACTGCCTTTTGCTGAAGTCTTTTGCCCATTATTGTATCTCTGATCTTCCTCTGCCAAGCCCGAGTCTTGCATTATCCCCACTATCTGTTGCCTTCATGTGCTCCCTAATAAAGCTCGAAAAAATCATGAAACCATGTTGACTGTATTCACTACATATTTATGTTGCTTGATCTCAACTGGGCCTTCACTGGAGTAAGATAATCAAATCCCTATCCCATTCAGCAGTGTGGTTTTTCCAACCCTTTTCAAATATGCCATAGCTTCACCTCCTGACACACTCTCAGCGTGCCTGGAGAGGGCATTCTCATCCTTCTTGACCTTTCTGTAGCCTTGGACACTGCTGATCCCTTTCTTTTCTCTCTAAGTTTTCATGACACTGTTCCCTCCTGGTTGTCCTCCTATTTGCATGGTCACTCCTTCTCAGTCTCCTTTGCTCTATCGTCATCCATGCATCTTGTGTGTCCCATTGAGCTCTATCTTAGAATCTCTTCTTGTCTTTCTCTGTGCTACCTCACTTGGTGGTCTCATCAGCTCCTATGGAATTAATTATCATCTCTATGCAGATAAAAATTTGATTCTCAAAGCTGCTTATCCAGAACTAAGTTCTCTGTTCATCTCCAATCAAGAACATCTTAAACTTAACATGTCCAAAAGTGAACTCATTATCTTTTCTCCAAATCTCTCCCTCTTCCTAACTTCCCTGTTAATGTTGAGGGTATCAGGATTCTCTCATTCATTCAGGCTCAAAAACTAAATGTCATTCTTGGCTCCTCATTTTCTTATCCCTTTATACAATTTATTGCTAGGGTCAGTAGATTTCCCTTTTGTAATTTCTCTCATATACACCTTCTCTCTTCTGACATTGCCACCACTATGATACAAGCCCTCATCATCTTACATTTGGACTATTGTAATAGCTTTCTGTTTTTTCTCCTTTCCACAAGTCTTTTCCAACTCTAGTTCATTCTCCACTCAGCTGACAAAATGATTTTCTTAAAGCACAGATTCAATCATGTTACTCCCCACTCAATAAACTCCAATAACTCCCTACCATCTCCAGGATCAAATACAAAATCTTTTGCTTTTGACATTTCAATCATTTCATTACTAACTCTCTCCCTATCTTTCCAGTCTTTCAACACTTTACATCCTATCCTCCACTATATATCCTATGATCTAGTCACAATGGCCTCCCACTTCATTGCCACTGGAATAATTCCTGTAATGTTTCCTATTCCTGAAACATTTCCCTTTTCATTTTTACTTCCTGGTTTTCTTCAAGTCCCAAATGGATTCCTGCCATCTATAGGAACTTTTCCCTAATCTCCCATATTTCTAGTCTCTGTCTCTTTTGATTATCTTCCAATTTAATCTGGATACAGTATGTTTGTTCTTAGTTGTTTGCATTTTTTTCCTCCATTAGAAGTGAAGTTCTTGATAGCAGAAACAATCTTTTAGCTTTCTTTGTACACCCAGTGTGTACCACAGTGCCTGGTGTGTATTAGGTACTTAAATATTATTGACTGAATGACTGAATAGACAATGTTGTGATGTTATGGGCTTCAAAAATTCAGGAGAGAACAACAGGTACAAGAATTCATGTCAGAGTTTGTAGGCTGACAAGTCCAGCAAAGAGTGAGTCAACCCTGATGAATGATCCCATCCTTCAGAGGAACCACACCTCACTGAGTGAGACATTGATATCTGCAAGCAATAGGATAATTAGTCAATTAACTGTACTACAAACCTTTAAGTTTGAGTCCACTCTCCCCACAGACTGAGATGACACATACTGAGGCAAGTCTGCCTCTTGGCTTAGAGAAGACATTCTGAATTTTTGTTCTAGCTCAATCTTTGCTTTTAAAAAGTCAGTTGATGTTAATTGGGTTAAAAGATACAAGGATTTAATCAGTCGTATTTGTGATATTGAGTAATTGGCATTAGTTAGATATATTGTAGCAATTACTGGTAATTTATATTTTAGGGGGAACACAATGGAATGTTGACTTGAATTAATAGCATTGGAATGATACCATATTACCTTGATGGATACCCCAAGAACTCATAAAGCATGATGCAGTTAACTTTGTCTTGGAATAAAGGACCCCTCAAGTTTATATGGGGTACGTAAAGATTTTACCATGTGGAACTTGTCAGTTAACAGTGAGAATTAATATAAGGATCCCATTCTACCTAGAGTTTATATAGGCCACATAAAGATTTTTATGACATTCCAGATTTTACTATGCTGATAGAACATCTTTTTCTTAGTAAAAATGTGGTAAATCTAAGCCTCACTTTTTCTTATCTCTTCCCAACCAACATACTTTTGTATATGCAAATAATAAAACTAAAATCATGTTAAGTTCTTTTTCACTCTAATCCTGACTCTCTGGATTTTTCCAACTCCTTGTTTTTCCAACTCCTTGACAATAGGCTTCTCATCCTGGAGATACTTTCCTTCTCACAATCCCCTTCTTTGATTTATGAGCCCCTGCCCGGGACCATCATTTCATCAAATGTCCAGATAATCTCTGCTCACTTTTCTTCCAGCTTCTCTCCTGGGACTTCTCTACCTTGTCCCTGAGTGGTTCACTCTCTTATGCTCCATCAGCTTTCTAGCTCCTTTTTTATATATTTCCTTTCCACATTAGAGTGCAAGAGAGGATAATGATGGTCTTTTTTGGTTATATTTGTATTCTCAGCTCTTATCATAGTGCCTGGACATGTAGAAGGTGATGAATATATGCTTACCTATTCATCTGTCTATTTGCATTTTTAAAGGTATTTTAGCTTTGTATTCGTTGTGGCTATCATAGTGCCCACAATAAGCACTTAATAAATCCTTGTTGATTGATTTATAGACATCTTTTTGATATTTATTGCTCAATGCTGTATTATATATATTGGATAGACTTCATTTATACTCTAACTTCATGCCTATACAGTTTTTCCATTTTTCCTATTTCAAGAAATATAATTTCTACAGATTTTGCCCACATTCATATGATGCCAAACATATGAAGAAAAAAATGAATAATTCAACACTAATCACCAAATCCAGGGGTTTAAAAATGACTGGATCATCTATCATTTTTTTAGTTCTTGTGCCAGTTAGAGGAAGATATAATTTCTTAAAGTTAGTATAGAAGTATTATACAAATGATAAAAAGCATAAAAAAATCTGAAAGAACCAGGATAGCCTTAATGAATTCAGGCCTTGATTATTTGCATTTAATGCAAACCTTTCCTGGCTCATCACCTTTTAAATATCTCACTTAAATTATGCAGACAAAAATTATATCTTGTTCTTTTAAAAAAATTGAAGAAATAATTAAAACCATGTTTAACCAAATGCTTCAATTCAGAAAATCATAAGTAATGCAATTGTCTACATTTTCGCTTAATTTTTTTTAAAGGAAAATCGCTTCTTTTTCACCCCACTGAGGAAAAGAAAATCATCTCTTGTAGAACCATGGCATTATTTGAAATGTTGACATCTTTTATAAATATAATTAACTATTTGCCATTCAAAATATGATGCAAGTTCATTGAGACTTCTTTTGTATTCTTATCAGTTGCTTAATACTCAGATTGCTTGGCATATCTGTATCCAGGCTTTGATCTGGTACTCTATCAGTTGTTGGTTCAGTCACAAGAGACTGCAGAGTACACAAAGCTGTCTGCTGGCGACTCCAAGGGGAAAGGGAGGCTGTTTATACACAGCCACTGATTAGCTAAGTTAGTCAATATTTGCATGATTCAATGATAATACCTTCTTTATGTCACATTGTTATTTCATTGAACCAAGTACAAAACTTCCTTTTCAAGAGTCTGGTATTTTTTAAGAAATTATTTTTCTTTCCTCAGATGTATATAAATTAAATATCTTCTTTCATCTCTCTTTAGTTTTTCTTCTTTCAAGAATTACACAGTATTTGCCTAGGTATAATTATAACAGGATGGCATGGGGGAAGGAGGAAGAATAGCATTCATCATGAATGAGACATAAAGGAATCAGACAAAGTTATGATCTTTTTGCAATACAACAGTTTATGTGAGAAGTTTGTAAATAGAGGTTATTTCACTTTTATGCTCTGGTCCCACCTAAATGAAAAGAATGAAAGTAGTACTCTTACTCATTGGTAGCTGTTGCAGAACTGTGCCCTATCTTCTAAGGGACTCCATGAGGTGATGGGTGGTTGGGTACCTAATGACACCTTGGTGCCCAATGAAGCTACCTAAGTGTTCAGGAAGCCATTAGAGTATATATATAAATCACAGAGTTGTTGTTTGTCCTTTGCTCTGGAAAAAGGCAAGTAATGCCATGATACGCAAGTGCATTGGATTTAAGTGAGGGAGGGCTGTGCAAAGTTACTTGCCTCACTTTCTCCTTGAGGGCTGTACACCTAGTTCAGAAAGAGAAGAATTTGCACAAGGAAGGAATGATATCAAATCAATGGAAATCATTGGAAGATAAAGATAGGTTGGGTGACTTTGGAAACAAACCCCATTGGCCATTACAGTGAGTGTGAGATGTAATTCATCATCCTATCCTCTGAATTACTTACATTGGTGGTCAAGCCACAGCCCACCCAGGGGACCTGGCTTCCACTTTGGGTGAAAATTGTGAGTTTTTTTGCCAGAAGGTGCCATTCTTAGCCCAGTGCCTTTGACTTAGTAGGTGCCTTACAACTGCATGTTAAATTGAATTGAATATCCTGTTTCATAGATTGAGAGCTATTGCTTTCATCCTATGATTTGTTCATATATGGTTGGTTTCCCATTAAGGGATTAGCAAAATCATATTTACCTTAAAATTAACCATTTTGGCCTCTGAAAATTTCTCTTTAATATTTAAAATTTCACTGTCACATTGATGTTTGATGATCCAGTTTGAGAACCCCTGGAATCTTAGGATGTTAGAGCCAGAAGAAATCTCAGAGGCTACCTAGTTCAGCCTCCTTAATTTGTTCATTTATGCCTTTTTTACATTGCTTATGTGACATTCACTTTTGAAATATCTTTATGTCTTCCCATATCCTGTGGCTCTTTACTTGTAACAAATATTTTTCTAAAAGAGAAAAGGAAAATAAAAAGGTCAACAATAATACAATGATGGTATCTGGCTATATAATATTCCATATATATATAATCCTCCCTCTCTGTAGTGATGGGAGAGGTACAGTTTTTTAACTGTTTCCAAGACAGGTGGTTGTTATCATTACACAGCCTTCACATTCATTTTATTGTTTTTTTCCTGTTTATACTGTTGAAGTCATTGATATATTGTTTTCCTGGTTCTTTTTGCTTTGCTCAGGCAGTAGGAGATACATCTACCAACACTTCCCAGTGTAGATTAGACTAGTTCTTTTCTTTCAAAGTTATTAAAACTGTCCTTGAGACTTGATTGGCTCAGGGGTTTAAAACTAAGGATGTTTGCAGCTACTATCCTAATTCAGGTCCTCCTTACCTCCCTCCTAGGCTATTGCTGCTTTTCAGTGTTTCAATCATGCCTGACTCTATGGGAAATTCCATGTTGTTTCTGTGGCAAAGATACTAGAGTGGTTTACCATTTTGTCTTCCAGTTACCTCCATTTTACAGATGAGGAACTGAGGCAAATAGGGGTTAAGTGACTTATCCAGGTATGTGTCTGCAGCTGAATTTCACTCTTATCTTTCTTGTTCCAAATCTGATGCTCTTTCCACTGAACTAGCTAGTTGCCCTGCCTCCTAAACTAATGCCTTACAATTAGCTTCATTGTTTCAAGTCTTTCCCTGCACTAATTAGTCCTCCACTCAGCTGTCAAAGTGATTTTCTTTTTTCTTGACTTTAGAAGTATAGAACACAAGGCTGGATCTGGAATTATGTGCCCCTGACAATGTGGCCTTCCTCATTCTGCCAAACATCAGGGCTGTGATGAGGGGCCCTGAGCCAGGCAGAATGTTCTTTAGGCTTTTTATCTGGCAATTTAAGAGGCAGTTAAGGGAGACTACTGGCCTTTTCTTGTGCTATTCTTAGGGATTTCCTAAGCCTTCATAAATCTGTAATAAAACAGATTCTAAACTTTCCATTGAAGGAACAACGTTAACATTCCTTTATATCAAACAGAACTTTTAACTGATTGGTGTTTGTATTTTTGTGCCAATTTACATTTGGGGTTAATCTATTTTTGTCCAGTAGCAGAAAATTGGATACTAATTAGCATGAGACAATTAATTTTCAGAGTCTCTAGTACTTAGCTAGATGAGGACAAAATTAAGAAAACAAAAATGAACACAGGAATTGAGGCAAAAGACCCCCTTTAATGAACACTGAGTTGTGACTAGGGGAGGAAAAATTTTGCTTTCCCTTAAGGCACTGATATTTAGAGGGGCTGTTATCTTAGTTTGTAGGGATAATTAGTTAAAATAAGAAGCCTCTCTTCCACAATCCCTTCAAAGTGAACTCTTCTAGGGATCCTTCTTTCTCTGTCATGTTTTTCCTAACATCAGCCTTCTTATGCCTCCATATATCTTTGTGAGGAGAAGGAAGTGACCTCTATCTCCCTCCCTCTTCAAGGTCCTATGTCCCTACAAAAAAAAAAATTCTTCAAAACTTGAAGTAGGAGTGTTTTGCATGTTGCTTGGAGTTCCTATTTGACTTTTCCAGGACTCTTATTTTAGCCAATAGCTAGCATTTCTCTGGCCAGATATGAGATACTAATAAAGCTAGCATGAAAAAGAATTGGCTCAAATACTATAAAAATCATGTGGAGTGGTTGTGATGCAGCATTCCCTAGGAGTCAGTGAAGAAGGGGAGACTGCTAGTTGTGCAGGTTGGTTCTCCTAGGGCTTATTGCTAAGTCTTCTTCTTCCTCCTATCCCAACTGGCACCTGAACAGTGCCAGCAATGACCAATTACATCTCCTTTAGTTTCCCCTGTTCCTCTATGTTCTTTCCCCAAATCCCCACTCCACTTTTACCACCTACCCTCAGGAACCCTCTTGCTTGAGTCAAAACTGTCAATAATTTCAAAATCCAACTTAGCAAAATGAATACCTAGTTGCACACAACGTATTTCTTGGCATCAGATTCTGCTTTCCATAAGGAAGAGAAAGGTGATGACTCTATAGCTTTATGCATTACTAGTATGTCCAGTTCTTTGTGGAATCTTACTATAAGTGCCATTACTGTTTTTACTAGGTCCTTTAAAATTAATTATTTATTAGTTATCCTGCTTATAAGTTATCTTTGCTGATTGCTCTTTCTTTAAAATGACTCAATTTTTGTATTGACTTGAACTTCAATAGTCACTCTTCAAGTCTTTTAAAACAACAATTTAAGTCCTTCTAATGTCCAAAATTATTACATACCATTTATAAAGTGTGTAGAAAATAATAGTGTAGAATAATAATAATGACAATTAATAATGAACTTTTGAACTAAGAATTAGGAAATCTGAATTCTAATTCCCAATCATTAGCTATGTTACCTTGGGAGAACAATTTTCTGCTTCTGAGTGTCTTCTATAAAATAACAGGGTTGGATTAGATGATCTCTAAGGTTTCTTCTAATTCTAGATATTGGGAATCTAACTAGATCAGTTATAAATAAACATTACAGGAAGCAGACAGTCCCACAACTTGAACAGAGTGACAAAAATAATAATAAATTTAGATCATTATGTCATCATATTGTTCTAGTGTAAGAATGGGGGTAGATTAGGAGTGATGATAAGGAAGAAGACACTTCCTTTCTGATGGTCTGTTTCATATGGTAGTTTATAAAGGAAAAAAGACTTTTTGGACATTTTGGCATTTAGGAGTGTTTAGATTAAAAGTTTATGATATTAGGTTCAGTATAATTTGTTAAGTAGCTAAAATCTGCTAAGAGCAAAAGTAAAATTTGAAGCTAATACCTTTGACCCTTCAAGGGCAGCTTGTCAAACCAGGAGTCAGGTGACCTGGATTTGAATCCTGGATATATCACATACTAGTGTTGAGATATTTTTAAATCACTTTCCTTCTCTGGGCTTCTTCAACTTCAAAACAAGGGAGTTGAAAAAAGGATTTCTGCAGTCTTTTCCATCATTAAATGACAGAGATTTCCTCTCCAACCCATGTCTCCTGAAAGAGTTATTTCTGCTCAATTAAAAAACAAATTAAGTTAATCTACCATGTCTACTATATAGGGCTAGGTACTAGGTAGGCAAAAGCAAATATTGATGACTCCTGCCTTTAAGGAATTTCTCCAGTGGCTGGGGGTGGGGTGGGGAGAGAAGCTGGGACTAGACTCAACAGAGAAATATTAGAAATTGATTAATTAAATAGGATAGGTCACAATGGCATGAGAGAGCCGAAAAGAAGGATCATTCCCATCATTCCCCAAAGAGTTCTCCTAACAAAATAGCATTGAAAATAATTGCCTTATGAAAGTTTCTTAAGGTGAAGTCAAAAAATAAAATCTTTAGTGGTCAAAAGTACCTTGTACACTGAGAGATTATTTTGTTTACATGAAACAGAACTTTTATCATTTGTTGTTCTCTCACCCCAAAAGCTTGAAAGATAAAGCTGTGATTCATTTCACTTCTTAACTCTTTCTTTTAAACTATATACTATATTTATTAAGATATATAACACATTTTAAAAAATCAATTTTGCATTTCCCTAAGACAAAAGTTTGGAAGAGATCAATAGGGAGAAAGAGAGAATTTCGCAGTCTGTAAAGTGCTTTTTTGTTTGTTCCTTGAAGCAATAGCTTGAATAATTGTTAGACTAAGTGTTATGTCCCATGGAGGATCCTATGAAGGAAGATAGCCCTCTTGCCAATTTCCTCAGAAGACATTTTTGAGTAGAACTGACACTGTGAGGGAATTCTTTCCACTACCAATTCATCTTTAAAGATATTAACGCAACCCTATCACAAATATGGCAACATATGCAGCTCTGAGTCTGGCAAATGAAAAAAAAAACTCATTGTTTATTAATCCCAGATACTCCCCAACCCCCCTCTATGTAGCTCTCAGTAATAACTTACTCCTTGTCTTCTTTTCTGAAGGATTTAAATGGAATGACCTTAATTCTAGTTTTGTTTGCTCTCTTTTAAGCAGCTGCAATGAAGACCAAGACAAACAGTAGATTAACCGTGCTACCTTTTATAAAGCTGATTAGCTCCTAAAATATGCTTAGTGGAAACAAAACCAAAAGGGGGAAAAAAGAGGTCGAATGAGAGTTGAGACAGGAGGTTTTATTTGTATTTTTGAAACAGTTCCCTTTCTTTCAGGAGACTACAGATATTGACTTTCCAGTGAAATATTTTCTTTGTGAGAGACTGCTTTTGCTGGATAACATTTATAGCATTAAGCAGGTGCCTGGTAAGTATTTTCTAAAACAAATATCACTTCACTTCCTAATTTTGGTTTAAGAGGAGGGTTGCAATGGGGATGAAGTCAGAAAACATTTGATTATGGCTTCTCTGATCTTCCTTGTATCAGAACTATCAAGTGGTTGACAGTGTCAAAAAATCAGAATTTCAAAGATGCTGTTACATGCAGAGGCATTAAGGAGCTCATAGCCCAACAGTATTTCCTATGCCTCCTTAGGATTTGAAGGAATTTGCAGTGAAACTTTCAAGATACCTCAACTATATCCAAATGAAATCCATTGCATTATGGATTGACATAGCAGGAATTTTTCTGGAGTAATGAGTGTGTGTATGTGTGTGTGTGTGTGTGTGTGTGTGTGTGTTTCCGGGTATCAGATTCTCTTTTCTTCAAGGGGTAGAAAGATGAGCATTCATGTGTTCACTTTGGTCTAAAGTTTGACATGTGAAAAAGATCTCTGAACTTTAATATAAGTTTAATAAAATAAATTTAAAATGCACTTCGCCTGCTTGTTATAAGATAGCTCATATGTATCATTTAATCACATGAGAAAGCCTCCTGATGGTGGCTCCTAAATTCCATATGTTGCTTTCCTTAGGAGTCTCCTCATTTCTACACCCAATACCACGTATTTAGCATTTTTTACTATGCACTTCCTAGTAAATTGGGTTCCATTATGTAGATGCCTCTCTACAAAACCCAATTTCCCTACTTTCAGAATGCCAGGGCATTTAAAAACTGTAACAATCATATATAATCATCACACAGAGACATATATAGTCTCATTTTACCTTGTAAAAATAGGGTCCGTGAATTGTTTTTAAACTACTTTAACATTCATTCTATGTAAGGACATGTAGAAAAGCTGTCTATGGTATCTAAATTCCATAAGTTCTATTCCAGTTTCCAGGGATAGTATTTAATGATACTCAGTTAAGCATGATGGATAGGGGATTGCATTGTAAAGACCTGGAATTCAAATTCCACCTCAGGCTTTATGGCCCTGGACAAGTCACTTCAACTCTGTGTTTCATATTCCTCATTGGTAAAATTAAGAGGTTGAACTGTATAGCCTATAAGTTTCTAACCAGCTTTATATGACCCAGCTGTATACAATCCCATAATCTGCATTGGTAGAGAGAATTCCTTTGATGAGTTATTCTTTTCCTTGAGGAAATCACAAGTCTGGATAAAAATATAATAATAAAAACCAGAATAAAAACCTTTTAAAAGAAGACAAAATAGGAATTCTTCCTTTCCTCTCTTTGTGTCCTATCTAAAAGCTTCCCACATCTTCCCCTCTGCCTCTGACTGTGTCTATCTCCCCATCTCTTTGTCTCTCTGTCTCTGTTTCCACATCTGTCTCTGTCCCTAAAAATCAATCAACTTCTCTTTACTCCCATCTTTCTCTCTCTTTCATATAGTAAGTATGATGGTTCTGGAGATTTAGGTTTCTTGTTTTTCTTTCTTCTTCAGCTAGGTTTCCAAGCTGGAAGAAGTTCATTAGTTTACAGAGTTTTGTTAAGGAATAGCTGGACCAAACTACCTCTTACCACTTAATACTTTAAACTACTTTGCTTAAATTCTCCCTCTTTAGTTGTGCATAGGACTATAGAAACACATCCAAAGGGCAGAGTCAAACAGGTTTGTATGTAAAATAGTGATTAAAATTGTGCATTTGCCCTACGTGTATTCTTTGCCAGGCTACCATTTTTCCTGCTCTCTTGAAAAGTAAGCATCTAGATAACTTGAGGTTTGTTTGTGGTGATAGGTCAGCTGTATTTTCTTTGTCTCTTTCTTTCTCTCTTTCTTTCTTCTTCCTTCCTTTCTTCCTTCTTTCTTTCCTTTCCTTCTTCTGTATTTCTCTTCCTTCCTTCCTTCCTTCCTTCCTTCCTTCCTTCCTTCCTTCCTTCCTTCCTTCCTTCCTTCCTTCCTTCCTTCCTTCCTTCCTCTCCTTCCTTCTTTTCTTAACAAATTTTCAAAAGTTGCCATGGGGAAAGAATGGAAAGAAAAGTCCATTCAGAACAAATTATTTTCACATCATCCTCACCAGAAGAAAAAAAAAAAGCCACTCCTGCAATGGTACCTCTATGAAGGTCAACTTTAATCTGAATTAATAGGGGAGGGGAGCTTTTAAGTTTTGCCAACCTTTTATAATGGGTCTTAGAGCAGTGATTAGTAGCCAAATGCTACCTTCAGTGAATGGTTTGGGCACTTTTTAAGCAAAAGCATAAATCATCTCTCTTCTTCCTGGTAATCACACGAAGAAGGGTTTTTACCTGCCCTATTTTTCCTTGTCACTTTTGATTATTGGGTAGGTTTAACATCAAAAGTCATCTTTTTGTTTCAGGTACGTTAGTCTTCCTAGGGTTGGAATATTTAACATGAAGGAAGGAGTGGGGAGGGAAAAAGCTAATCTTGAAAGTCGAAAGATCACAGTCGAAGGCTGTGATTATTTGTAGGCCTTTATTGAAAATCAACTTCAACCTGAGTGAATATAATATATCAAACCAAAAACAGACTAGAAGCATGTGAATATTTGGCAAGCTGATGAATTCAGTCAGCAGCATTTCTGATGTGAGGAGTGAAGCACAATTTAGAACGTGCTGGTACTCTTCCTGAGAGTGTCTCCTTTGTGATTGCTAGCTGGTTTCCACAGATCCTAGCTGAATATTATACCATTAAATAGTATGAAGAAAAAAAATCAAAATATATATATATTTACAGGGTACTAAATAGTAAGTGCCCTTTCAAACACTCTTTAGTGGGTAGTTTTTAAAGTCATTGTGGAGCACCCTTGGAAGGCAAGAGGAGTATGTTTCAAAGACTTCAGCTGCTATCAAATACCTTGTAATGCTAAATAAATGCATTCCGGCATTTACGAATGCACTACTGTAACACATTTCCTAGAGAACTGTCAGATGGGAAATAGCCCTCTCCTAGCCAGCTTCTTTTCTTTTAATGGCAAATTCAGTTCTGTTGGAGCTGAATATGTATGAAACTAGTGTGACACTGACTTCAACAGAAGCAATGGGTATCAGTCCTGGGGTATCGATAGAAAAATACATTTATGGATAAATGTTGGCTAGTCATGGTCATTGACTATGAGTATGATAAAATTCACTATAGCTTGAAACCAGGTTTCTAGTACAATAACTTCATTGGATGTTAGATTTATATTACAGACATCAACTATTTTTTAATAAATCTCAGTGATAACTGTAATTACAGGATAGGATAGGTAGTTTGTCTACCTACTAGACCATGAAAGTAAGTTTAGGAAAATCCTTTGGAGACGACTTGTGCAATTAGATTACATGTATTATCTTTTTCTTCACTTGATGTTTCCAAAAGGAGAGGAAAATCAGCAACTAAGTTAAAGGAAGAATTGGACTTTTTGGGCTAGCTTTCACAATTTTGGGGTTTTTTTTGTACCACTTAACATAAAGCTCAGACTCAAATCTTCTTTTGTAATCATTCCAGATTCAATCCAAAAGAGCAAATTTCTATATCTTAGCAAAGCACAAATTGACCACTGCACTAAATCATCACTTAAGAAAAAAAATTCACCCAACTCTTAATTCTGCTTATTTCAATGAGACAGTCATTAAAGCAAAAAGGTTAAAATTACACAGCAGCAAAATAGCCAAAGGGGGTGATGCTCCAACAGCATAGTTAAAAACTATATTCACCATAAAATGATAAAATGATAGGTATTGTATGTAATGTTTAAGGTGCTGCAATTGTTCTAATAATAAATGTAATATTCAGCAGCATTTCTCATAGATCACTCAGTTCATCATTAGTGCCATTTTTCCTCTTTATAATAATGTGCACTTTCTTTCAGAAAGAGCTTGGTTATTTCTTTGGGCCTATTTGCTCCTTTTTTATGTGATTTTTTTCAATACTATGAAATGATGCAGAGCTAAAAAGGTCCATCCACTTCACTTGTGTTGCCTCCTGCGTTACCTAAACCACAACAGAACAATGACAGACAACAGAGCCTTTCTACTCTCTAACAATTCAGTCACCATGACAACCAGCAGAAGAACGTTGGGCCAGAAAAAGCATTGAGCTTGAGGGACTAGACTAATCAAAAAATGGAATAACATGACAACAATTACACTGATGAGTGAGAGGGAAGCTACAGATGCATTCAGACACCTATGGCACCACAGACTTGATGCATTCAGCATTTTGTGTTTAGTGCCTTGTGTTTTTGAGAGCAGGTAAATAGACAAGATCGAATTGTGTAACAGAATGTCAGTGCTCTAGTTAAATAGAAAATTCCTTTCCTTTTGCTGTGCTCCTTCAAGCTCATTGAAGAGGGTTTAGGAGAGATGAGGTTTTGAAGTGAAACGTGTAATAGATACAATATGAGTGCCACAAGGCAATGTTATTTAGTTTTTAAAAAGTAAACTTAGATTTTTTTCAAATATATGAGCACAAATAAAATGAATGTGGGGGCTGGGTCAGTGGTTGACACTATCTTGTGAATACAGTTTCAAGTTAGCCACATACATGATTCATCTCTTCCTGGTGTATCCTCCAGGTACATTGGTTTCCATTGCTAAAACCAAGCAGCACATTTTGAAACTCTTGCCATCTCAGTCTGGCATCTGGGAAGAGTCAAACTAAAACGGGACCCTAAAGTTCTAGGTCAAGACTAGGGTGCTAGAGAGATGGCTAAGTATGCCCATTTGCCATCCTTTCTCCACTATGGAAACAAATCTTTCCCCTCCCAGAAGACATAAAGTGATACAATTGTATTATCTTATAAAATGAATTTTCTTGAATACAATGTTAAGATGTAAATGGCTCAATTCCCAGAAAAAATATTCTCTTTTTTTTTTGTAATTTCTATAAGGGCAGAAAATTTGAGGAATTTTCAAAATCAAAAACTTTGATTAATGGAATTTTCAAAAATTATTTTCCCCATATTTGCTCTCTTCTCCATCTTAGAAATGGTTTTAATTGGATCATTTCATTGTGTTACAAGGTGATCTACAATCTGACAACCACAACATGATAGGAAAATTTGGGACTATCAAATATTGTCATTTTCACTAGGAAATTGTTGTATGGAAAGATTGGGGCCTGAGTATTTAAATTAAGTTTAATTTCTTAGATGTTGAGTAATGACCTACCTAAAGTTTATTTTACAGGGAAAAACAAATCTCCAGCAATTACATGGCTTACAGTGGGGCATTCTAGGTTGGCAAGTTGAACATCTCTTCTACCAGTGACTTGGTATGTTCTTGATCTTGTTAACTTAGGTAAACTAAGGCCTGGAAAGTCAATCCATAAAATGGATCTAATTCTTATTGGTTAGCTCCCATTGACATTAGAAGATACTGTGTATGTTACTAGCTGTTGGACTTCTGGGAAATAATTAAATAATTCCTCTCTCTTAAACTCAGTTTCCTGATCTTAATAATGAGTTGGCCAAAATTGTCTCTAAGATTCCTGAGAACTCTAACATTACTTTCAATGCAACAAACATATTATATGCAAGGCACTAGGCATATAAAGGGGGGGAAATGATGGTCCTGACCTTGAGTACATTATATTGTACAGAGGGTAAATAACATATGTACAGATAAGTAAGTACAAGATAATGTGAGGAGAGAAGAAAGTACTAAATTTGATGTAATCTGTGAGGAGAATATTTTAGAAATGACAATCTCTTATAGAAATGAAAACTGTTGTTGACCAGAATTGCACAGTCATTACCTTCACTCTCTCTTCCAGAGTTATCAAAGTCCAGTAGCATGACACAAATCAAGACAACTTTCAATGACCTTGGATGCAGTGGATGACCTTGGTATCTTCAAATATCCATGTCAGTCCACACTCTACATGCTACACGCTGCCTTTTTCAGCCAACTTTCATGACCATTGAAACAAATTGCTCTAATCCACCATCATCCCATTTTTTCAGTATGAGAGTGCAAGAATCTTAACATATTTGGGTAGACACCCTCCTACCACACTGAAGGGTTTGAAACCTGTTTACCAGGATGTGGGGCATGCTATAGCTTCTTGGAGCCACTGGTGAGAGTTGGGTGAAAGGTTGATGCCAAAGTTGAAAGAGTAAGCAGCCCTCAAAAGGACTCAGCAAGCCCTCATACCAGAGGTGCTTGTCCTCCTTGAACCCCTGTACATTCCAAATAATCCAGTATAATGATTGTCACAATTATTTATCTCTATCATTTTGATGGAGCAGCTAGGTGGCACAGTAGATAGAGTACTGGCCCTGGAATCAGGACGACTCATCTTTTTGAGTTCAAATACAATCGCAGACACTTACTAACTGCGTGACCCTGGGCAAGTCACTTAACCCTGTTTGTCTCAGTTTTCTCATCTGTAAAATGAGCCGGAGAGGGAAATGACAAATCACTCCAGTGTCTTTGCCAAGAAAACCCCCACTGGGGTTATGAAGACTTGAACATGATGAACAAAAAAAATCATTTTGATAATAATGTTTATAATAATAGATCACAGGGACATAAATCATTCATTTGAGGAAGGTATCTTGAAAAGATGAGGAAAACAAAGTTTAATTGCTTGAGGCAGTCTTTCTAAATAACTTGGTTATCCAGATCAACTCATTCCTGAAGGGGTCTGGAGAGCAGGTTTTATTGTTTGCTTTTTAGCTCTAACCTATGTGTCAGAAGAACTTACATTTCTCTACTTCTTGAATTCCTTGACTTCTTTTAAAAGGAAGGGTAGTGTAATGGCAAATAAATAAATTAATTAAATGCTAAATCTGTTGTCATAAGCAATCAGGGTTTGAGTCACAGATTACTAGTTGTATAACCACATGCTTAATTTCCTGAGCCTCAGTTTCTCTGTCTATAAAATAAGGAAAATAATGTTTATACTTTTGACTCCACAGAGTTTTCATGAGGAAAATATTTTGCAAATTTTGAAGTATTTTACAAACATGAATGATTATTAGAGATTCGGTTCTGGTGGCAAGTTCACTAGATAGCTTTCTTGAATCCCCCTTAGAAAAATTGATCTGTAAGACCTGCATGACCTCTATAAAGCACTGATTCTAAAATGTTTTTATTTAAAATTTTTTTATATCATCATAGTTTTCTCCACTATCCTCCTCCCTCCCCTTCTTAGAGGAACACCTCATATAATAAATAGTATTTTTAAAAATAAAAAAGGAAAAAAATTGGTAGAAGTGATCAATATATTGAAAAAGTCCAAAAAACATGTGCAATTTGAAACATCTATAACCAACCACTTCTGCAAAGAAGTGGGTAGGAAATGTCCTCTCACATCTCATATAGTCATAATTATATTTACAATTTTACAATATTCATTTTCAATGTTTTTGCATATAGTTGTTCTTGACATTGTTGAGTCATTGTGTAAATTGTTTTCTTTTCTTAATTATGTTTTAATATGTACTGCTATTTTTGTTGTGGAAGAAAAGTGCTTTACTTTCTTGTTTTGAAATATTAACAAAGTATTAAAAGTTATCCTAATCTGATGCCTTCTAAAAAAGAAACTTTATCAATCTTTTATTAACTATATATTCCAAAGAATCCTTTGCTGCCTTTTCCCTGGTCAACTCAGAAAGGACTCTTCTCTGGAATTAATTCCAGTGGAGAGGCAAACTAGAAGCCTTGGAAAATTCATCTTGATCAGATTAAGATAATGATTTACTGAAAAGCAAAAGAAGTCTCTGATTATTTTAATTAATGGAAGTTTACCTGTCACAGACCTGATGGTAAGTAGAATTCTTGAAGGGAGTGGGCAAAAAAGCAAAATGATTCTCCAAAGGTGTGCTTATAATTATGAGACTATTTTTCTGCTTAATGAAGCAAACGATTAACTGGGCTGTTACCTAAACTCCAAACCCTTGTTCAGTCTTGACTGAAATCTTCCTGACATAATATCCTAAACTGAGTTCAAAATGACTTGTTGGAAATGATGGAGCAGATTGGACAGTTCTCTCTTGAAAATGGTTAGATTTAGAATAACAATAAATTAATTTAAAAATATTTCTGGCAAGCTTGTGCTTGCAGTGCAGAGTATAGTATTACTTGTTTATCTTTGACTACATTATAACTTACCATTTCTGCTAGATTTTATATTCATTAAGTTCAGGAATATAACATCATTTTTCATATTTTATGTTCTTTGATTAGAAAAGGATCTTGCTCACTATAGGTGCTTAAAAGCATTGTTGAATTGAATCTTTTCCCTTAATAATTAAATGTAACATCTGCCCCATTGTCTGCTGCTGGTTTTTGAAGCTTTTTCTATAGGTATGAGTCATTTTCAGGGGGTCAACTGTTCACCTGGGTGTTACTTTTGGCTTTGTAGAGCCTTTCCTAGATTAATGTCTTTTCCCTCACAACTTTCCATTAATTTGTAAAGAACAAAGGATTTAAGGAGTCAGAAGATCTGCAGTTAACCATTAATTCTATGATTAAGTCATTTGGGTTCATAGTTTAAATTTTAAGTTGTTAAAAGGTTAGTTTTATAAGAATAGAATTTTTCTTTGGAGTTCAAGAACAAAATATTCTGAATAGGAATATCTTTCTGAGAATAATTCCTAAACTTTCTTCCTAGATTCATTTCCCATAATTCCCCAAAGAGATATCCAGAGTAAAGTCAACTGCTACATTCCAATATGAAGTCTGCTTTCAGCACAAAATTTGGAAGGACTACTGCTTTGGCATTTGTTTTATTGGGCTGATTTCAAATGGACACACACACGTACACATAAACACAAATATGCACACACACATGCACACTTACACACAAATATACAATACACATACATACACACACACACACACACACACACACACACACACACACACACACACACACCTTGAATTCATCCAGAATGAAGAAAGAGAAATTTTCACATTCAGTGACCTCAGAGAGGATAAGTAAAGAGAGGTAAAGTCAAGCCGGATACCCTTTTGTTACAAAAGCAAAAATATCTTGCATCTCTTTTAGACAAGTGTAGTACCCAATTTGGGTGCCATTATGCTAGGGTTTTAATTGCAAAAAGAACAATTGTTGGGGCCAATACTGAAAGACATCTACTCAAATGTCATGTCAGGGACCTACTCCGTTAAGTCAGAGACACAGCTGTACAAGCTGTCAGTCCATTGGTTTCCTGGCAAATAAGCTGAGCTGATTGTGAGAATAGAATACAGCAAAATCAGCTTTGTGAGAGAGAAACAAAAACCAGCTCTTATTTGATTAGACAACAGGATAAGCAGATCACCTTTTCCACAGAGTCTCTGATATTTTATTTTACTGGAAAGAAAATCTGCTTATCAGTATGAACAATGCTCTGAGTTGTCAGATAAAAGGTCACATCAAGCTGAAGAAATTTACCTTTAAAATGTTTCTATTATGCTTGGTAACAATGAAAGCTTCCACTGAGAACATCTCTAGTATTTATTTTTTTCTATGGATGAAGCAGGAATCAAAAAGGACTTTTCAATTTACTTCAGGAGAATGATAGGCATGCAAACTGAGCCAGGCATTGAGTTAAACCTTGAAAATCTTTTCTAAACTTAGTGGTTCTATGTGTGTGCTTCAAGACTTATATTCTGGGGAATTGTTCTCTATAGAACAGTTTGATTGGGTGATTGAATCTTGTGTGTGCGTGTTTGTGTGTGTGTATGTGTGTGTGTGTTTGTGTATAGTCCTCTTAGCCCAGTTCTGCCTCATCTGTATTATTTCCACTCTATAGTCTAGACTTGGCTAATATGATAGCCATACTTTATGAAAAGAAGACACTAAAGGTGAGAATATAGACAGCAAATTGTCCTTGAGTGAACTTCTCTTCTCTTTGCCACTTGGTCCATAGTCTTAATTTCATAATTTATAAGAGGAGAAGAAGGCTTCATGAAGTCCAGTACTATGCTTTCATGACTAACATGAGACATTGAGAAAACTGTGTGCAGCAAGTTCCAACATGGGAGGTAAATTTGGTTCAGTTTGTCTGGGGGTGGTACCTTGGGTGAATTCATCAAATTGGCCCCCTCAACCCACATAAAGTGTACATGATTGTGGAGGGGTGAATTTCATCATCGAGGCTGAGTAGAATCTCAAGTACCTCTGGCCTTAGGTATCCATGAACATGGCATGGAAAAAGCATTTCTGGATTAGGGAAAGTAGAATGAAACTAGGGATAGGAGTTTGAGAGAGATTAAAGGAATATGGGGTAGGCCATGAGGTTGGAGTGGAAAAAGTTTAAGAAGTCCTGTCTTAGAGGAAGTGTAAAAGACTATTTGGAGGAAAAGGGGCACCCCTTATAAAACAGTTTGGGAGAATACTGAAATGATAAAATAGGGGCTAAGGAATCATTCCTAAATTTTGCCTTTACTCTTGATTCTTGGTTAAATCTTCAAATTGCGACTGGTGAGCAGAAATAGTACAAATATTATTTTCCCATCTTACAGATAGGAAACTAAGGTTCAGTGAGGTTAGGTAATTGTTCATTGCCACAGAGCTAATCATTCTCTCCTGTAAGTAAGTTTGCATTAAAAGGTGCTCATAATCAAAGCTATTTTCTTAATCTTTACCTCCACATTATTGCACCAAAAACTATTAAAAGAATTAATCCTGAAACACAGAGAAAGGTAATTTCAGGTAGTTTGAACTCAACAGGAGCATTCAGAAGTTTCTTAATTTTACCTTACCTCAAATGAGATAAGGAAGTAACTTATGAAGGAAGACAAATCACTTGGCTACTCAGTTTGTCTGGATATCATTTGACAAATTCTTCTCAGAGAATTCTCGGGTGATCAAGAAGTCACTGCTAATTTCAATATCTTTCATTTCTTATAGCACAGTAGTGTACCATTATATTCACACACCATAATTTGTTCAGCCATTGTACAATTAATGGAATTCCATTAGTTTCAAGTTCTTTGCCACTGGAAAAAGAACTGCTATAAATATTTTTGTGTGCATAAAACTTTCATCTCTTTAATTTTTTTTTGGTACATAATACTAGTAAAGATGGCTCTGGGTTAAAGTATTTACACAATTTAGCTGTTGTTGTTGTATTTGTGCTTCGCTGATGAAGACGACCATGCCATTGGACAAATGATGACATGACTTGCACTTGACTTTGTTTTGAGTGAGGGAGGGCTGTGCAAGGTCACCAGCCTCACTTTTACTTCAGAGTCATCTGAATCCAGTGACCTGGTATTCCTCAAGATGACTGGAGATGGCCCAGGATGCACTGGGAGACCTTGGCCCCTTTAGGCCAAGGTCTATGCAGGTACTCACTTAGGGTGAGGTAACACCCATTCATTCAATAGGCCTATTTAAGAAGTAGTCAGGGTATGGCCCTTTAAATGAGGCAAATAAAAGAAAGGCATCAGGCTGGGAAGGAAACAGCAACAGTTCCTATTGATAATCACTCTGAAGTCAGGAGGGTCCAGAAAGGAGCCTTTAGGGAGGGGGTAGGGGGGGTGGGTACAGGGCAGGGGGAAGGGGACACAGGGCAGGTGCCTCAGCTTTAGAATGTAGTAGGCTCGAGGTTCAGAGAAGGGAAGGGTAGAGAAGGGTTAGTAGTTATTGGGCATAGTACCAAATTAGGATCCAGAATGGTCACACCAATTCACAGTTCCATGAGCCTATTTTCCCATAGTCCTCCCACCTTCCCAACATTTGTTATTTTCCTTTTTTTTGTCAGAATTGTCAATCTGATAGGTATGAGGTGAAATCTTAAGAGTTGCTTTAATTTGAAGTTCTCTACTAATGATTTGGAAGATTCCCTCACTCCTCCCAATATGGCTATGGGTAGCTTTGGAACCTTGAGAACTGCTTGTCCATATACTTTCACAATTTATCAATTGGCAAAAAATTTCTTATTCTTATAAATTTGAATTAGTACCTCATATATTTTGGAAGAGACCTTTATCAGAGAAATTTGAGGTAAAGCTCCACCCCCCCCCCCCATTTAACTATTTACCTTAGGAACTTAGTTGCTTTGGATTTGTTCACAATTTATTTTAATTTTATATAATGGCATAGTCCATTTTATCTTCTGTGATCTTTGCTATTCCTTGTTTGTTGATCAACTTTTCTTTTACCTACAAGCCTGAGAAATATTTTCTTCCTTGTTCCCCTAATTTCTTTATGATGTGACCTTTTGCAACTAGGTCATATATTAATTTAGAGTTTATCTTGGTATATAAAGTGAGTTGTTGGACTAAATCTAACATGTCAAATTACTATCGAATTTTCCTAGAAATTGTTGTCAAAAGTGAGTCCTTACACCAAGAGTGGGGTTTATCAAACAACAGGATATTAGGTTCATTTGTTTCAGAATATTGTGTACAAAATATAAAATAGTAGTGGAGACAATGCACAGTCTTGTTTTATGATTAATCTTATTGGAAAGGTATCTATCTACTTTGCTGTCATTACATATACACAATATTGACTCTTGGTTTTAGATACTATTTAACATAGTGAAGAACCTGTGCTCTTCAATGATATTTTAAGATAAGTTTTTATTAAAATTATTTTTCTTTTATGTCACCAGAATGTCTCCCAGGATCTCATCTTCACATATCCCCTTCCTGAAAAGACATCCATAAAACAAAGAATAGTTTTAAAGAAAAAGAATGAGCCAAAAATTTAAAACAACCCAATTAATACATTAAAAAATATTGAAAATAGATGCAATGTACCAAATCTGTGTACTTCTTTCTCTGCAAAGGAATGTGTTATGATTTTTTTCTCCTATCTCTTCTTTATAATTTTGTTTCTTGTAATTTTGCAATTGTCATTTTAAAATTAATTTGTTTATTTTTAGTTTTCAACATTCACTTCCATAAGATTTTGAGTTTCAAATTTTCTCCCCCTGAATCTCCTTCCCTCTCATCAATATGGCATGCAATATGGTATAGGCTCTACTTATACATTCATATTAAACATCTTTTCACATTAGTCATGATGTAAAGAAGAATTAGAACTAATGTGAAGAACTACAACAAAGAAGAAACAAAACAACAAAAGAAAAAGAGAGGAAATAGGATGCTTCCATCCCCATTCAGATTCCAAAGTTCTTTCTCTGGATGTGGATAGCGTTTTCCATCTTTTGTCTTTCAGAATTGTCTCAGATCTTTGCATTGCTGCAAAGAGCTAAGTCTATTAAAGCATGATGTGGTTGTTACTGTGCACAAGGTTCTTCTGGTTCTTTTCATTTCACTCTGCATCAGTTCATAAAAGTCTTTCCAGGTTTTTCTGAAGTCTGCTTGCAACATTTATTGATGTTTTTATTTTCATTTTCGTAATCATTATGTATGATTCTTGCTTTGCTCTATATCACCTCATGTGGGACTTTCTATATTTCTCTGCATTTTTCACTTTAGTTGTTTCTTATAGCATAGCAATATTCTACTTCATTAATGTACCACAATGTGTTTAGCCACTCTGAAATCACAAAAAGTGCTATTCTAAGTATTTTGGTGTACATGGGAACTTTCTTCTTATCAATAGCTGCTGGGAGGGTAAACCTAGGACTGGAACATCTGGGTATGAACATTTTAGTTACTTTATTGTCACGATTCCAGTTTGCTTTACAAAATGGTTGTACTAATTTGCAACTCCACCAATAATATATTAGTGTGACACAATCCTATTAACATTGCTATCTTTTGTCAGCTTTGCAAGTTTTCTGAGTCAGGCAAAACAATAGGTTTGTTTTGATTTGCATTTATTTCATTCTTAATTATCTGGAACATTCATGTTGATAGTTCACAATTTTTTTTGATAATTGTTCATATGCTTTGAACACATATCTATTGGGGAATAGGTTTTGGTAAAATAACAATAATAATAGTAATACATTTATGTATATATGAATTTCTATATCTATGCAGTATATATATGAATTGATGTCAGTTGTCTATATATCTTATATAAGAAATCCTTATTTTAGAAATCTCATCCTAAGATGTTTTTTCTACTGAATTGTTTCCCTTATTAATTGCACATGTGCGGAAGCTTTTAAGTTTCATATACAAATATTTTATCTTTCAATTGTTTCTATCCTTTGTTTCCTTAAGAATATACCATCTATCCATAGATACGACAGAGTTACTATCTGATTCTCTTCTATTTTATATGATTTTTAATAATTATTTCATTTGGAATTTATCATAAAACATAATTTATTAACTAAACCTAATTTCTTCTAGCCTACTTTCCAGCTTTTCCAGTAATTATTATCAAATAGGTAGTTTCTGCAAAGTGGCAAAAGCCAATCAGATGTCTGCAAAGTACGGTATTAATACAGTGAGTCTTTGGAAATGGAGGACCATCAAGATAACTAAGGAGGCATGAACCAGGGTAGATCAGAAATGGAGCAAGTCAGAGCTTTCTTGCCAACAGTGGAGGGTTGGACATATATGAGTGGTCAGTATAGTTCCATCCTAAGGGGATCCAGTCTAAAAAATATGCATAGAGTTAAGAGATTGAGTGTCATATGCAAGGAATAGCAAGGAGACCAATATCACTGGATCACAGAATTCATGTAAGAAGACTGAAAAGATATGGAATCAGGTTATAAAAAGTCATTTATTTCTTTAGAGAGCACTTTATAATGGAATCTATACAAGTATTTTGTACGGTTTGATAGATGACAAAATATTTTATGCATTTTCTAGTTATTTTGAATGGAGTTACTTTTCTATTATTGTCTCTTGGATTCTGTTATTTTGTAGAAATGATGTTGATTTTTGAGGGTTTATTGTAGTCTGCATCATTGCTGAAGCTATTGTCTCATATAATACCTCTTTCTTTTGGTTTTAGGTAAATTCTTCTTGTGTTAAAAAAAGGTTCCTCTATATCAACACTGAGTTTCATACCTTGTCAGAGACTTTTTCTGCATCTGATGAGTAAATAATGTATTTTTAAAAAATGTTTTTGTTGGTTTTTAATATAATTATGTTAGTGATTTTCCTTATGTTAAACCATTACTACATCTGTAATATATCTTACTTGGCAACCATAAATTATTTGTTGGATGAATTGCTATACTGTGATAGGAATTTATTTTAAATTTGGAATTGATGTTCATTACTTATGTTGGTCTATAGTTTTCCTGGTTTGAGTGTTAGGACTGTATTTGTCTCACAGAAGGAATCTGATGGTATCTCCTCTTCCTGAATCTTTTGGAGTAATTAATATAGTATTAGTAACTATTGTTCACTAAAAAGTTTGTAGAATTCTATCATGCATTCATCAGACCAAGCAGTTCTTTTTTTCATTTCTTTGGTAGATCATTTAGAAATAGTTCTGTTTCCTTTCAAGAAATCAGATTATTTAAGATACCCACTTGATATTCTGCTAGTTTGGGCATTTTATGTTTTGAATATATTCCTCTATTTTTATGTTCTCAATTTTATTAGCATGTAAAGATACATAATAAATTCTGATAATTATTTTTATTCCTTTTGTTGTTGTGATTTTACCCTCTATATTTGTTATTTCATGATCTGATTTTCTTTCTTCTTTTGAATCAGGTTTTTAAAAATTCTGTTAATCTTTTCAAAAGTCATTTCTATATTCTTTTCTTATTTCCAGTTTATTTCAGTCAGACAGTTAAAAACAGGAGAGATTATGTGAAAAAAAATGGTGATAGAGGAATAATATGCTGTTTGAGATGGATGGAATGGGATCCCTTGTACATGTGGAAATGTCAGCCTTGGTAAGGAGAAGGGCCATATCATCATGTGAGACAGGTATGAAAGAGTTAGTTGTTCATTGCATCTGAGTGATGTGAAATAGAGACAAAAAAGCAGAAGAGAGAGATTTTTCAGTAAAATATGAGGTTAGAAGGGTGGGAAAGGATGAGGCATAGGAAGTATGAAGAGGGATGAAAATCTTTGGAAGATCTACTGTGGAGAATAGGATAGTGAGCTGATCAGAGAAGTGTAAAAGACTGGTCTAAGCAGCAATGAGGGTTCAATTGGGGTTATATAATATAAATTTGTACTGGATCCTGTCAGGAAAATGGTATAATTTTCTCAGTCATTGTTCAGCAGGATGTGCATGGGAGTGACAGTGGATGGCGGGAGTTATCTAAGGCTGAGGCTTGGCAGGACACAATAAGTGACCAGAAAAGAAGATAAGGGACTCAAGAGAGTACTGAGTTCAACAGATACACTACAGTCAAGATGGGGAAAAGAGGAGAATGTAGCCAAGTTCATGTATGATGACTTCATTGAAAAATGAGGGGTCAAGGGCCTGGAGGTCAGGGTGGCAAAGGGGGAGGTGAAATTACAATAGATTGTGATCAGATACAGGAATTTCTTTAATTTTCAATTCATTTATTTATATTTTGTCCATTTACTTATATTTTACCTTTCTACTTTTCAAATGAACATTCTGTTTATTGGCCTGCCATTTTATTCTATTGTATTTATATGTGTAGTTGGGGAAATGTTTTTGTTCTGATGACTGCTTTAGTTGCATCCAAGAAATTTTAGTGTTATTTTATCATTATTATTTTCTTTCACAGTTACTCTTTATTTGATTTTTTCTCAAATCATATTTACACAATTTATTTTTGACCCACTCACAATTTAGGATTATATTAAGTCTCTACTGGAGTTTTAGTTTGTGCTCCTTGAACTGATTATAATTTTTGTTGTGCTATTATCTGTGCAGGATATATTTATGATTTCTCCTTTTTGCATTTATTTGCAATATCTCTGTGCCTTAATATATCATCATTAAAAATGTTTTTCTCCATGAAGTTCTGCTGATTATATATGTAAATATTCTTCAGTAATGCCACTTAGAAGATAACATTAATATTTAAATTCTAATTTCTTTATCAATTTGTTCAATTCTATATTTTTTCCCTTTTTGTGTTATATTTGTCAAAAATAAAGGATACTAAAGTCTTCTGCCATTATCATATTAATATCTATATTTTTTATAATTCAGTTATTTTTGTCTTTATGAATTAGATGCTAAGGTATTTGGAGGATTTGCTTAACACTGAGATTGGCTTGTTATCTATGCTTCTTTTAGCATGAAATATTTATTTTCCTTATTTATCTTCTTATGTTATGAATTTTTTTGTTTATCTGATAACATGATTGGAACCCATGCCTTTCGGAGTCAGGTAATACATAGTAAATTTTATTTCAACTCCACATTTTTATTTTGTTATGTTTTCAATTTTGGTATGTATATCTTGTAAGTAATAGAGTATGAAATTCGTTTCCTTGTCTGATTTGTCACTTTTTGTTTTATTGCATTTTAAAAGCCATTCACATTTAAAGTTATGAGAGTAAGGTTTATATTTTCCTCCATTTGTCTCTAATATCCTCTTCTGAATTGATATATTTGAGGAGCTCCTTTTGCTTTGTAAAAAACTGTACCTTATTTTCTCTTCAGTTATGATCTATGATAAACAATCTTATTCCCACGGACTCTCTTTAACTCACCCTCAAGCTTCCCTTCTCATTTCTTCCCCACCACTACCATACCCCATTTCCTTTCTTTTGGAGTTTTATTCAGTTTATTAATTCCTTTTTCTTTCTTCTTGTTATCTAGTTATTTAATTAGTCCCCTATTTTCTCTAATTAATTAATAGTTAATGAGTTAAGTCCTTCCTTTTCTTCCCTTCAAGTTCTTTCATTTCTTAGTTTTTTAAATTTACTATATCTTTTTTCCTAAAATAGATTTCTTTCTTTTGCTCTCCTTTTAAAAATTCTATTCCCTTTTTTTCTGTTCTAGACTTTTATTTTTGTATTCATGATCCTCTTACTTACTCCTTTCTTAGTCTCTATTCTTCATGGAATTAAAATTTTTAATGTACCAATTTTAAGTTTCCTCTTCCTAATAGTTTCTATGTTGTTGCCTTTGCTCCTTTCACTTTTATTGCTGTAGTGCCCCACTTTTAGAAGTATCATTTCCTAAAACAGAGAAGATAGAAATATTGCCCAATTTTCCTATGTCCTTAATTATGAGGTTCATTACTATCCTTTACATTCTCAATGTGTCATTTTTTTCACCTTTTGTCATGAAATTTCCCCTCTGGATTTATGTCCTCTCACCTTTCTGGATGTGTTGCTTCCTGGAGCTCTGATTCCCTTTATACTGGGTCAGGATGCTAAGCATGGAAAAATATTATTTCATAAGTCATGGTCTCTATAAACAACAAGATTATAACCAGTTAAGGACCACATTTCAATATATATGTGTATGCAATTAGATAGACAGATAGAATACCTCTCCCCATGGGAACATTTTTTAGTGAGGTACTTCTTACAATTAAATGGAGATTTCTTCCAGTCTGTTTTAGTCCCTCCCTTTGTCGCCTCACCTATATTCTCATAGCTTCCCTTCCTCAGACACTAAAGGAGTTCTTTTCTCTTCTTTTTTTACGATTGTCCTGATTAATGCTTCTCACAGATTTCCCTCTGTCTCCTGGTATACCTCTAATTCTTTGAGGTATGCTACCATTCTGAATTTCTCATTAGTCTCATTAAAACACTAACTCACTAGATGAATGAATTATATTTTGTGGTGTTTTTCCACCATCATAGAACTTTAAGCTCTGTTTTCTCCCTTATTTCCTACCTTAGAAAGAAATTTCATAATGGTTCATTTGTTGTGATTTTGTTATTTTTGTTTTTTTTTCTTTTTAGTTTTCTCTTCCTTTTTTTCTGGGGTATTTTGTTTCATGATTTGTGACTTTTTTATTTATCTACTTTTACTATTTTTATGTTAAGGCAGAATAGAGATGTTTGTGAAGTAAATATGCTCATGTTTGTCTTTTTTTGTTAGAGAGTTTCAAATACCTCTTTTCTATCAATTTCTATCTTTTAAAATTGATGATTGTACTTAGCTTTTCAAGTTATGACATTTTCAGCTGCATCTTGAGCTATTTGCTGTTATTGCATCTCTTTTTGGAAAACATTTTTGTGTATTTTGGTAGATGTAGAATAGTCTCTAGTTATTTGAATATGATTTCTTTTGTATATGAAGATATTTCTCCTGGTCATTTGTAGAAGTTTCTCTCATTGGAATTGTTTGTCATTGGAAGTGTTCATTTTAAACAATATGCATTATATTGTTTATAGCAGTTTCCCTCTGCCCCTTTCTGGAGGCTATTTGTGTATCTTTTTAATTGGTAGTTTATTTTTTCTATTCAGAAATTGGGCAATTTTTTATATTATTCTTGCATTATAGTGTTTGTTTTTTAAATTTATCATATTTCTTTTTGGAAGTTTTGTGATTCTTATATTACCTCTGCACAGCCTGCCTTTGAGATAATCATTTGTATAAAAATCATGTGTTCTTTTAATATTATTGCTTTTTGCTCCTCTTCTTCTTGTATATTGCTCTTCACTTCTGTATATTCATTTTTCCAAATCATTTATTCTCTCCGCTTGTTTCTTTGGAGATTTACCACTGTGATTTCGAGCTTTTCTTTTCTATCACTTACTTCTGATGTACAGGTCATAAATTCTGCTTTATTGATTCTTTTTTCTCCCTTGAATCATTTGGAAAAATCCTGCCATGGTTAATTGCTTCCTTGGGAATCCACTGAATCTTTTGCCTCATTAGGTGTTGATTCATTTTCCATTTCCTTGCAATAGTTATTCAGAGATGCTTGGACTCATTTAGATATCCTAGAGGTCATACATTCTTTCTGTTATTTGAATCTTCCCTCTTGATTTATCAGCATGTACTCAAGGTTTTTAGCTGAGTTTTCCTTCTCCTAAAATCTTTGGTAACTTCCATAGTCTCCCAATTTTATTTCCTTATTGCTCATTTTCTGAGCTCCTTCCCCTTTAATGGTGGATCCCTGAGAGTGGGACCCAAAGATTGTTTCATCCTCCTATCAAGCTTGGAAATTCACTTTTATCCATCCTTGGGTCCTTTCCTAAGTGACTTCTGGGAGAAAGAACTGACCCCAACTGGAAGCCAATCCTCTTTCTTGCAAACCTGGTGGAGCCCCACACATACTGGTGCCCTGCCTCAATTCTCTTTTTTCTTTAATTCTTTGGTTGAGTATTACTGTAATACTATAATACTGTCACCCTAGGCAGAACAAATTTTTGTTTTCCTATATCTTCACCTCCTCCATGGAAGCTGTGAGGAGTGAAAATAGGGATGAAAAGAGTTGAGTTCTATTACTCCTTTCCATAGATTGCTGAAGTGAGAACAGGGGAAGTGGAGAGAATGTTGGTGCCAGAGATTGCAGTAGCCACAAGGGAATTGTTAAGTGGATCTCAGAGTAAAACCTGTAGGTCCATTTGTACATCCCTGCCATAATATGAGGGCTGTAAGAATAGGGGTGTTGAGTCAAATGTGGAGTTAGGAAAGTTAGATATAGTAGATCTCTAATAATTCCTGGATAGGGATAAAAGGGATTAGGGATTAACTTTCTCTACTCTAAATTCATCATTTCATTATTTCATTATAGTTCTTGGAAGACAGCTGAAATTATTTCTCCTCTTCTGCATAATTCTTATTTTAGAAAATTTTTAAAGACTGCAAGAATTAGAGAAACTGTCTTGTCTACCATCTTACCCAGATGCTTTTTTTTTTTTCTGGGGCAGCTAGGTGGAGCAGTGGATAGAGCACCAGTGCAGGACTCAGGAGGACCTGAGTTCAAAACTCACCTCAGACACTTGACACTCACTAGCTGTGTGACCTTGGACAAGTCACTTAACCCCAACTGCCTCATCCTGGGTCATCTCAAGTCATCCTGATGAATATCTGGTCACTGGATTCAGATGGCTCTGGAGAAAAAGTGAGGCTGGTGACCTGCACAGCCCTCCCTCCCTCAAAACAAAGTCAAGTGCAAGTCATGTTATTATTTCTCTGATGGCATGGTCTTCTTTGGCAATGAAAGATGAACACACACTCAGCTGCTTTTCTAGTATCTATTGAAATAATCATATAATATTTGTGGCTATTATTGATATAGCTAATTAAGTTTACAGTTTTCTTAACGTTAAATCAATGTTGTGTTTCTGGTATAAAACGTTCCTGAGGAAAGTGTGTAATATTTGTTATATGTTCTTGGAGTCTGTTTTCTAATATTTTATTTAAAATTTCTTCATGAAGGCTCATTAGGGAAAGTGATCTATAGTTTTCTTCTCCACACTTTGGCTATCCCTGTTTTAGCTATCAGGATCATTTTTGTTGCATAAAAAGAATTTCAGAGGATCTCTAATTTTGATATATTTGCAAAGAGTTTGTGTGATAATTGGATTAATTTTTCTTTCAGTAGTTGATAGAATTCAATTGTAAATTCATCTTGTCCTGAGGTTTTTATCTTTGAGAATTAATTAAGACGTTTAATTTTTTTTTCTAAAATTAGGTTGCTTAACTTAATTAACCTATTTAGCCTTTTTTTTTTCTGCTAATTTTGGTGTTTTATATTTTGTAAATATTCATCCTTTTCACTTAAATTTTCAGTTTTAAATGAGCTGTTCTGTCCATTTTTTTTTTTTACAGATTCTTACTTTTATTATTGCTGTTGTTATTCATTTTTTCTTTCAATTTTTGTATTCTTTCCTTTGAATTTCAGGGTTTCTATTTTGGTGTTTAATTGGCATTTTTTTAAATTTTCTCATTTTTTAATTTCAATTTCTTAAACTGTTTTTCTACTTTATTGCTGAAAGTGTTTAGACATATACATTTTCCCTTGTGGACTGCTTTTGCAGACTTTCTGAAGTCTCATTTGTCATTGTCTAATTGTTGCCATTATTTTTAATGAAATGATGTGGAATTTCTAATATTTCTTCATTAACTTGCCAACTCTTTAGGATTAATTTACTTAAACTTAAGTTAACGTTGAGTCCTCCTTCAATGACCTTCGGTTGAATATAATTTTCATTGCATTCTTGTCAGTAAAATATGTGTTTAACATTACCATTTTTCTTTTTTTATTCACATTTTTAAATTTGTGAAATAAAACAAGCATTTCCATAATACAGTAGAATAAAAAAGATGATTGTACATGAAACTGCAAATCTATTATGCACAACTTGCTATTCCTTTTAAATATATAATAAAATCAGTATATAACTTTCTTTTATTTCTTTTTTTCTTCCCTCTACCCTCAACCCTAGACATATCTATCTATCTATCTATCTATCTATCTATCTATCTATCTATCTATCTATCTATCTATCTATCTATCTATCTATAGATATATCTATAGTTATATATATACATATATACATATGCATATACATATATATGTATGTACACACACACACACGCACATATATATATGTATATATATATATAAAACAATTCTATACATCTATTTATCACTTCTTTCTCTGGATTCAAATAGTATCTGCCTTCACATGTTCTTTATAAATAATTTGGGTATGTATAATAGTCAAAATAACCCAGTCAGTCAAAGTTGTTCTTAAAATGATATTGCTGTTTACGATATAAAATATTTTCTTAGTTCTGCTCATTTCAGTCTTTAAGACTAGCTATGTTTTTCTAAAATCAACAAGCTTGTCATTTCTTGTGTCAAGTAGTATTCCATCACACTCACATACCATGACTTGTTGAGCCATTCCCCAATTATTGTGCATCCATGCAATTTCCAGTTCTTTGTTTCCACAAAGAGAGCTGCTATAAATATTTTGTAATATATAGGTTCTTTTTCCTTTCCCCTTAATCATCTTTGGAAATAAACTCAGTATTAGTATTGTTGGGTCAAAGGGTATAGTCTGTTTAATAACATTTTGGGCATAATTTGAGATAACTTCACAATTATTAGATCAGTTTACAATTCCACCTACAGTAAATCAGTGTATCAATTTTTTTCCCATTGCCTCCAACTTTTGTTGCTTTCCCCTCAATCCATAGAAGTTTTTATGCCCTAATATATTGTCAACTTTTATAAAGATCCCATATATATCTTAGAACTATGCATATCTCTTTTTATCTCACTAATCACTAGAGAGCTAACGTATCTAACTTTCCTAACATTCCATTCAGATCCTTACCTTCTTTCTTGCTTTTTTTTTTTTATTGTTAGATTTGTCTAGGTGTGAAAATGAGTAACTTGAGTCCCCCACACTGTTAGAGTTTTACTCACTATTTCTCCTCACGACTCTTCAAGAATTTAAATGATATGCCATAAACTGTCTGTAGTACCTTTATCAAAATATAGTTTCTCTGTGTATACCTTTTAATTAAGTCTTTTTTTGCTATTGACTGATATGATATCATAATTATCACCCTTGCCTTTTTGAGTTCTGTTGATGTATAATAGATTTTTTTCCATCCCTGTATTTTGAGTTTTTATGTTTTAACTATGTTTAGGTTTTACTTTCTACTTCATTCTGATATCCTTTTTCATTTTATGATGGTTTATTCTGTTCATATTCCCAGTTATGATAATAAATTATATATTTCCTATCTTATTATTTTATGTTTTTTTATCTTCTTTTACCCCTCCCAAGAGGGGCATCTCTAACCATCCTGATTTATGTCTTGCCACTGGACCCAGATGGCTCCTGAAGAGAAAGTAAGGCTGCTGACTTTGCATAGCCCTCCCTCATTTAAATTCAATTCATTTGCAAGTCATGGCAACACCTTCTCGAGATCACGGTCCTCTTCTAGAATGAAGGGCAAACAACAATAACTCCTCCCAAACTTTATCATAATTCTTACCTTTTCTTTCTTTCTTTTTAAACTTTTCTCAATTTCCCCTGGTCTGATTCCTAGGCTTAGGGTTTATTTGGCTTATGAAAAATCTATCCCTGAATCCTCCTTCACTCTTATTCTCTCCCTTCTCCCCAATCATTCCTATTTTCCTGATAAGTTGAATGCCCATTTACATCTGACTCTGTGTGTGGGTACTCTAATCCTCTTTTACCAGTTCAGATGAGATTGATATTCAAGTGATGAGCTCTCCCCTGTCCCTTGCTTTTATAGGTTTCTATTTGTACATCTCAATGAAGTGAGATAAATTCCCTCACTTTTCCTTCTCTTCTTGTTCCTAGGGTAGCCTTTCTTGTCTCCCTTTCTTTTTTCCCCTTAAAGAACATCAAAACATACCCTAAAATCTTAAGCAACTGTAAAGTATTCACGAGGGAAAATGCCATCCACATCCAGAGAAAGAATTATGGAGTCTGAATGCAGAGCAAAGTGGACTATTTTGTTTTGTCTTTTCTTTCTCATGTTTTCTCCCATTCATTATAATTCTTCTATACAGCAGGACAAATGTGAAAATATTTTGAATAAGAATGTATATGTAAAGTCTACATCATATTGGGGAAGTAGAGGGGGAAGGGGGAGGAAATGGAGAAAATTTAAAATTTGTGGAAGGAAATGCTGAAAACTAGAAATAAATTAACTTTAAAAAATAACCTAAAGAGTCCCAAGCTCTTCATATTATTTTGACATCTTTTATGACCCTCATGACAATAGAATTCTGGAGAGACACCTATATCATCCCCCCAAACTCATTAGAATGCAGACAGTTCACCCTTAAGAACTCTTTGCTGATTACTCATTACTATTTACTTTACTCATTACTATTTACTTATCTATGTTTCTCTTCTTTCCTATATTTGCATTCAGTTTCTACTCAGTTTTGATTATTTCATCAAGAGTTCTTTGAAATTCTCTGTTTAAATAAGTGTATACTTCCCCCTGTAATGTAATACTCATTCTCTGCCACCACCTCTCCCCAGAGGTCATTCTTCATTGTAGATCTTTAACTTTTGGCTTTCTTATTATTGTATGCCAAGCTCATCTTTTTTGTTTTTTTATGGTGACAGCTTCCAAATCTTATTTGATTCTGAATGAGGTACTTGAAAGTTCAGTACTTGAGCTCTTTCTGGCTGCTTACAGTATCCAATGCTGCTTAATTTATATCCTCTTGACCTTTCATTTTACTTATCATATGAGATACCTCACATTTTCTTCTATTTGCTCAATCTTTGTGCTCTGTTTGAATATTTCTTTTTTATAAAGTCATTAACTTGTTTTTAATTTTTATTTTTAAAATTTATTATTTACTTTAACAAAAACAGTTGAGTCCCAAATTCTGTTTTCCTTCAGCTCCTCCCTTACACACTAAGAAGGCATGCAATATATGAATTATACATGTGAAATCATGCAAAACATATTTCCATATTAGTCATGTTATACAAAAGAGCAAGAAAAATAAAGTAAAAAAGAACAACTTAAATTTATACTCAAAGTTCATCAGTTTTGTCTGTGGAGGTGGACAGCATTTTTGATCATGAGTCCTTTGGAATTGTTTTGGATCACTGTATTGATCAGAGCAGCTAAATCTTTCACAGTTAATCATTGTTTCAATATTCCTCTTATTGTGTACAAAAATTTGTTGATTCTTCTCACTTCACTTTATAACCGTTCAAATAGATCTACCCAGATTTTTCTATTTTTTTAAAAAAATTATTTAGTTACTTTTAGTTTTCAGCATTCATTTCCACAAGATTTTGAGTTCCAAATTTTCTTCCCATCTCTCCCCTCCCCCACCTCAAAACACCATGCATTCTGATTACTCTTTCTCCCAATCTGTCCTCTCTTCTATCATACCCCTCCGTTCCCTTATCCACATCTTCTCTCTTATTTTGTAGGACAAGATAAATTTCTATACCCCATTATCTATATTTCTTATTTCCCAGTGGCATGCAAAAACAGTTCTCAACATTTGTTCCTAAAACTTTGAGTTCCAACTTCTTTCCCTTCCTCCCTCTCCACCCATCACTGCTGAGAAGGCTAGCAATTCAATATAGGCTATATATGTGTAGTTTTCCTAAAGACTTCCACAAGAGTCATGTTGTGAAAGACTAACTATATTTTCCTCCATCTTATCCTGCCTCCTATTTATTCTATTCTCTTTCTAGACCTTCTCCCTTCCCAAAAGTGTTTACTTCTAATTACTCCCTCCCCTCATTAGCCCTCCCTTCTATCATCCCCCTACTCCATTTATCCCCTTCTCCTCTACTTTCCTGTAGTGAAAGATAGATTTTCATACTAAATTGAGTGTGCATGTTATTCCCTCCTTAAGTCAAATGTGATGAGAGTAAGCTTCACTTTTCTCTCTCATTTCCCCCCTTTCCCCCTCCATTGAAAAAGCTTTTTCTTGACTCTTTTATTAATGATAATTTGCCCCATTCCATTTCTCCCTTTCTCCTCCAAATATATTCCTCTCTTATCCCTTAATTTTATGTTTTTAGATATCACCTCTTCCTGTCCAACTCACCCTGTGACCTCTGTCTATGTGTGTGTGTGTGTGTGTGTGCATGTGTATAATCTCTTCAACTACCCAAATAATGAAAAAAGTTTCAATAGTTACAAATATTATCTTTCCATGTATGAATGTAAACAGTTCAACTTTAGTAAGTCCCTTTTGCTTTCTCTGTGCTGTTTACCATTTCATGTTTCTCTTGATTCTTGTGTCTGAAAGTCAGATTTTCTATTCAGCTCTGGTCTTTTCATCAAGAATGCTTGAAAGTCCTCAATTTCATTGAATGGCTATTTTCGCCCCTGAAGTATTATACTCAGTTTTGTTGGGTTTTAACCTTAATATCTTTGACTTCTGAAATATCATATTCCAAGCCCTTCAATCCCTTAATGTAGAAGCTGCTAGATCTTGTGTTATCCTGATTGTATTTCCACAGTACTGGAATTTTTTCTTTCTGGCTGCTTGCAATATTTTCTTCTTAACCTGGGAACTCTGGAATTTGGCTTCAACATTCCTAGGAGCTTTTCTTTTCAGATCTCTTTCAGGAGGTGATTGGTGGATTCATTCAATATTTATTTTACCCTCTGTTTCTAGAATATCAGGGCAATTTCCCTTGATAATTTCATGAAAGATGATGTCTAGGCTGTTTTGTTGATCATGGCTTTCAGGTAGTCCCATAATTTTTAAATTGTCTCTCCTGGATATATTTTCCAGGGCAGTTGTTTTTCCAGTGATATTTTCACATTGCCTTCTATTTTTTCATTATTTTGGTTTTGTTTCGTAATTTCTTGGTTTCTCATAAGGTCATTAGCTTCTATCTGCTCCAATCTAATTTTTAAAGAACGATTTTATTCAGTGAGCTTTTGAACCTCCTTTTCCATTTGGCTAATTTTGCTTTTTAAAACATTCTTCTCCTCATTGGCTTTTTTGCCTCCTTTGCCATTTGAGTTAGTCTATTTTTAATGGTATTGTTTTCTTCAGCCTTTTCTTGGGTCTCCTTTAGCAAGCTTTTGACTTGCTTTTCATGATTTTCTTGCATCTCTCTCATTTCTTTTCCCAATTTTTCTTCCACCTCTCTTGCCTGATTTTCAAAATCCTTTTTGAGCTCTTCCGTGGCCTGAGACCTGTGCGTATTTATTTTGGAGGTTTTGGATGCAGAAACCTTGACTTTGATGTCTTCCTATTATGGTATGCATTGTTCTTCCTCATCTGAAAGGATGGAAGAAAATACCTGTTCACCAGGAAAGTAGCCTTCTATAGTCTTATTTTTCCCTTTTGGGGGCATTTTCCTAGCCAGTTACTTGACTTTTGAGTCTTTGGTCAAGATGAGGATATACTCTGAGGACCTGTAGGTGCTCAATTCCTCCATGGTGGCACAATCAAGGGAGAGGAGTTTATTCCTCTCGTTGTGTTCTGGTCTTGGAGCAACTGCAATCACTATTTTCCACCCAGAATCTGTGAGTAGAAATCCCTCTCCAGAGCTTCCACCAGCTCCACCAGCCAGTGCTCCTCCTCACGCCAAGTCTGCCACTCAGGGTTGAAATCCAGAATGGTGGCTCAATTCCCCCAGGGTCTTTAGCCTGAGGACTCCAAAAATGGATGCCACCACCTGAGGGCACCTGGGGCTGGAGCTATCAGAGGACCCTGCTCCCTTTTCACCCAAGTGAAAGAGCTTTCTCACTGACCCCTGAAGCTGTCTTTGTTGCCCATGGGATGAAGATTCTTGGAACTGCAGCTGCTGCTAGTGGCACCTTGAAGCCTGCTCTGGTCTTGTCCATGCTCCACTGCACAGCCAAGGCTGGGCTGCACTCTGCTCCATGCCTAGTGCAATAGGCCTTTCCTGTCAACCTTCCAGGCTCTCCTGGGCTGGAAATCTCTTTCACCCTGTCACTCTATGGCTACTGCGTTCTAGAATTTGTTTAGAATCATTTTTTACAGGTATTTTATAGGCTGTGGGGGGCGAGCTTCTACAGGTCTGTCTTCTTCCCAGATTTTTCTGAAACAATCCTCCTTATCATTTCTCTTAGCATAAAAATTTCACAACACATCATATAATGCAACTTGTTGAACCATTCCCCAATTGATGGGTATCCCCTCATTTTCCAATATTTTGTCCCCATAAGAGGAGTTGTTATAAACAATAATGACAGTATAACCCAAATAGACACTATAGGTGGAAAATAAGCTGGCATAAGAATTGAAAAGAAGAAAGAGAATGACTTGAATTGCATTTGAGAAATTGTATAATTTGTCAATGGCCCCACAATTCCTTTGACATTGTAAGTTCCTCAGCTTGCCAATTAATATCAACTTTTAAAACATTATTTTTCTTCACACACTGTTCTAGAAAAATTGCCATGGTTGATGTTTCCTGTCCATTTCCTATCTCTATGTCTTTCCACAGGCCCAGAATGTGCTACTTCTTCCCTCCTCTTTGAAATTCTTTAGCTGTGGTTGCCTTTGACATAATGTTAACTTTTCATTCCTCAAATATAGTTGTATTCCATATTTTTTCTGCCGTGAAGCAACAGTGTACAATTTTGGTATTAAAATGATGTGCTTTTCTTTTCATAATCATAGGGTCATTAAAGGGACTTTTCAATTTCTCAAAGTCAGGAAAGCATATTCTTTTCCTTTTATTCAGTACTGAGCTCAACTTCTTGTCAATTTGTACTTGTTATCTTAGATTACAAGCTCTATGGGCAATATAAACTTCTTATTCTTTTTTTGTGAATGGCCAGGACAGACTCCTTTGAGCAATGAATGACAGATCTCTACTCAAAAGTTTGCTATGTTGTGGAGCTTAATGTATTTATCATAATTTCTTCCACAGAGAGGACTATCTGGAGGACCTTACCATTTAATCCCTATGCAACTTGAACTCTATGCTGGATTCCAAAGGTATTTGGCAAAAGTATATCTCCCTGTCTTATGCTTCTTCTAATATTTATGATCAGAAAGGATCATTGAACCAAGCTATTTGTTATAATTATCAAGAAAACTTGAATAATTTTCATTCATGGATGAGGAACATCTCATTGGTGTCAGATGATTGCAAAAAACCAGAAAGTGATAGGCATGAGCATAGTACAGTTCAAGGGAAACTCATCAAGGGCTAACGCTGCCATGAAAGTAAGTAAAAACAGAGACAAGGAAGTTGCCATGGCTATCAATACCAAAGTAGTCATCAACATCATCAGTTGCTATACTGGGGACCTGAGAATAAGATTTGGCATGGCCCTTGCTGTGATCCATAGTGGGGTCTGCTGAGCATAAAAGAATATCACAGAAAACAAGGGGCAGTCTGGTAATCCATTTCAATACGCTTTAGAAGTAGGGGACTAGAGAGCTCAAACCACAGAAACGTGGTTTCATCCTATAAGTGAAAGTAGAGCCACAGTGATAGCCCAAGGAAGTCAGAGCAGATATTTGTTTTGCTAATTTCATCTAGTGAGTTAGATCCAAGACAGTGATTCCATTTTCCTTCTTCTTTCTCCTTTCTTGCATAGCATGTTATAGCTTTGCAAAACCTGGGGAAGAACAAGTGAATCAAGACTTACACTTGTACACCAATTATTAAACAAGCTGGAAATAGATTTTGAGGCAACTGTCTCATGTACTTCCTATTTCTATTGTTTTTCCTGTGGCATATTTGAAAGGAAAATAGTGGCTCCTAAAATATGACACCTGAAGGAAGTACCTGGGAAAAAATGGCACCATCTATACAAGGGTGGGACCAGACAAGACAGAATAACTAACTGCTTGATTAGTCAAAGAAATTTTTACTCATTTCACAACCGCTACATCATCATGGTACAATCTTCCAGAGTTTATGCTGCACTGGAATAGTCTTTAAGAACCCAGGAGAACCACAAAGCCATGATATGATGTGGAGGGATGAATATAATAGTGTAATCAAAAAGAATTGTAATCAAAAAGCTAAGCATTTGAAAATGATAATAAGGAAATGCAAGATCATCCTTTTGTTGGAGAGTTACACTACTAAACTGTGGTTAAGCATACCTGCTTACTTACTGTTTCTTCCAAGTATAACATAGATTCCTTGAAGTAAAGAACCATCATTCATTTTGTCATAGGTGTCTCCAGCAAAGTACTCAGTCTTACACATAGTAGGTACTTAATAAATGTTTATTGCATTGGATTGTAAATGTATTATCACAATGAAAGTCTAAATAAAGGTAGAGACTTTTGAAGTAGCAAAAATACTAGATCCCTTTGTTGAGTAAAAATACATAACCGTGAATGGTGATATTGATTTAGAAGATAAAGTCATTCATAACATCTTAATTGTTATTCGTCTTTCCTGAAGAGGACCAAAATGACATCACAATGATAAACTTGAGGAAGTAGAAATGACCTTAATGAAAGCAAAAAAAAGCACCATACTTGAATATGGCTCTCTCAAAGCCAGGCCTGTTACATTTTCCCTCAGGATTCTCAGGCAGATTCAAACCCTGAGATTTTTGAATAAATCTTTTAACTGCTCCTTCTACTTAGTTTTTCTTTTAAGATAGAGTTCATTGGGTTTACTTGCCTGATGAGAAGGTGGTGAAAAAAATAGAGCTTTTAGAAATGCATGTAGAGCCATCTTTGAGACTCAAGGACAAAAAAATCAAACCACTTCAGAAGACAATAAAAGTATTTGAGATGATATATGTACCATACATACATACACATATGTGTATTATACATACATACATACATACATACATTTAGATCTGCTTTTCTGATGTGTTTTATGTATAATATATATGCATACACACATAAATATATGTCTACTTTTCTGATGTGTTTTTATATGACTAGTTTGCTGTGACTTGTTTTTCATTTCATTGGTCCTTGAAGAACAGTACGTGGTTTGAAGTTTAATTAATCTACATGAAAAAGTTGATATACAGAGTTAGTATTCATAACTGAAGAATGTGATTATGAGTGTGGAAATTTATCTATTTTTGAATGAATAAAATGAACAAACAAACAAATAGTCCCTAATATCTCTTGACTAAGTGTGCACATTCTTTGGCTTCTGAAAAGGAATTCTAGCAAGCAATGATTAACTTTCCTATTTCAAAGTAGGGTCAAGAAGTGAAGTTTTGTTATCAGCCCTCTGAATCTCTGGGAGATCAAACATTTGATGAAATATATTTCAGGAACAGAAATTGCTGAAACCACTCATGAACTCTTTCAGTCATGTAACCACATATTTGCCATCTACTTGAGAAGACAACATCCTGTGCTCTGTATTTTTGCTTCTGTCCTTGAAGTTCTACAGTGACTTCTTTAGCTATTTATTCTACCATTTCTCGCTTGTTAAGACCTCAGTAAAATCAACAAATATTTGTTGAATGCCTACTATGTGTCTAAGACTGAAGAGTGACAAAAAAATGTGAGAAACACATAGAAGGCATTTACCTCTTTCATATGTGAACAATTTGGTTGCCCCTAAAAGACAAAAAATAACATTTGTGTAAGGGAAAAAAATAGAATTAACTCATGAATTAACAGTATCAGGTAAAATGTGAAGGAGAAACACAGACCGCTTTGAGAACAAGTCAAAAGAATGTACTAAGAGGATCTGTTTGAAGCCAGAAAAATGATTGTGGAAACAATGATTACAGTATATTGTGTTCTATAAACTAATTTTTATACAACTTTTTAGAGGTTTAATGTTTCTAACTGAGAAAGTTACAAATCAAATAAACATTTGAGTACTATGGAAAGATTATTACATAATCTCATAATTATATAATTGAGCTATTGGATTGTTGAGTTCATGTCTGACAGAAAGATCAATTTGAGCTTTCCTTAAAAGGTAAAGATAATTTGAGGAAATAGAGGGAGCTAAGAGTCTATCAGGAAGAGGAGTTAAAAAGCCAACAGGAAAGAAGATTTGAGAAAAAACTATTTGCATGTTGAACAGAAGAGTAGGGAGAGGAGCTGAACAGGAGTTATAACAAAAAACATAAAAGACTCCTATCCCAGTAGCCTGTTCAACTACCTTATTAGGACTTTCTGATTGGAAGAGAGGCATTGCTTTGATGATTAGCTGAAGAAAGGCTGGACCAGTTGCTGTAAGGTTACTACTGCTGCTGGAAGAGTGTTTGGGGCTATTGCTTGAAAGTGCCACCGACAGCTGAGAGAGAGGACATTTCTGTATTACTCTCCATTACCCTTTCTGGTCTGAGAGGGAGGTGAGATTTTCCTATGAAGAAAGGGTTTGAATCTGATTTGGCAAAAGAGAATGCCTTGCTGTTTTGTAGTTCTGAAAAGTTTAGCATTCTCTGGCTGAAGGGAACTGCTTGTCACTCAAGGAGTCAAACATTTTTCTTGACATCCTGTTGGAGATGTCTGGAAACAAACAGAGCTTGTCATTTCTTCATCAACTTGAAAGCAGAAGATAAGTGACTTTTTCTCTTGAATGAGAGTCACAAGAATGGGGGGGGGGGGGGGCAGTAGCAAAGAAGCAGCTTTGTGTGATGCAAATGATTCCTGAAGGGATTAAGGATATCAGGGCCTGTAGTTCTGAGTCACTAATTGCCCTGCACACATTGCCTCCCTGCTATAGAACGAAGTTTATATAGGGATATATAAATACATACACATATATGTATATACACATATTATTTAATATATAATACATATATAACCATATAGTATATAATTACATATATACATATGTATTCATGCACACACATATAGTAAGAATTAAGTGTATACTCACTTCTCCACACTGCATATATTTGTGAGAGACTCTGACTCAAGTTAATGAGTGGATTGTTATGATTATTCTTGAGTAAATGTTCTGATGATTATTATTGTTTTTGTCTTATCACTTCGTGAATATTTTGAATTAATGGTGCTATAATGACAGACTTTGTGTAAATAGTAAGCATGCTGATTAGGACCTTAGAAACTACAGTGGTGAGTAGTACAAAAGTGTGCTCTCTTTTTCTCCCATACCTATGTTATCCTTAGCAATCTGAGAGAAACTAGTGATTAGTAACAGTATGAGCGTTTCCCCTTTCTGGGAATCTCAGAGCTGGTACAGGTTGGGTGAGCACGACAGATTAGAGTGGGCAAGTCAGGTGGCCATGCCATGATTGAGCTACACAGTTTCCAGAAATTTGAGATTTTCTCTCCATTAGACACTGTTATGCTCAAAACAATTCCCCCTATTTTTAAGTTTCAGGCCAGGACCCAAAATAAGTCTATCAAAAAGAATATAAAACCAATATCTAATAGGTATTGTTGCAAACACCATCAGTTTGCTAAGATGGCATCATCTCCATGAGATACTAGGGAGCTACTTCTGGGATAATTATGAGGACTAAAACAGGTATGAACATTCTGTGCTGGCCTACAGCAAATATAGAAAGAGCCTTTTTCCAGCTGGAATGATCAGCATCTTCAAAATGGCATGTCTGAAACAGAAATGCATTTTGTTGTATTTGTGTATGAGGGAGCAAGGTGACTCCTTCACTAGTGGCTTCTTGTGAGAGAACTAAGATGTAGGGGAAAGAACAGTGCAACCTCTACCTCTTCCCCGATATCTCCTCTGACCTCTGCATGCTGTTATTCTTTGCATTTTTGTTTATTTTTTTCTGTTCTAGAGTCAGAGTAGATTCTCTAGCTGGTGCAATGCAGGGGCTAAGCTAAATTGTAAGCCTATCTTCTCTCTTCCAACTGCAGTGGTTTCAGGTATTGGGGGCAAGGTCTACATGATTATTCTTCTTATATCTCTGAAGTACATATTCCTTTGCAAAAAGCTACCTATGCTAAGTGGTTAAGGAAGTGGGGTGATAGTCATTTGTTCTTTAAAATGGGAAGAGCCATTGGGGTTTTAGGACAATGGCAGAGAAAAGAGACATCTCAAAACCCTCAAGGTACTTGAGAACCCTGAGGGTGAGCTGTAACAGTCTGTCCTTGATAGAGTAAGAGCTAGAGTCAATTATGTTACATAAATCATAACTAGTAATTTTTCTGTCAGACATTATACTGAGAGAGTAGGCATAAAGAAGTTATTCCTTGTATTCCAGGAGCTCACATTCAAATGGGAGAAGACAACATAGAGGGGAGTTGGAAAGGGGTTGAGAACAATGACAATATGGTATGGAGATGGCTGCAAAATGGTGTGGAAAGCCCAATTCTGAGAAAAAATAAGTCACAGAATTGCATATCAGGGTTGGGGGACCCACAAATGATTCTATTGTTGCAGTCAGGAAGAGATGGGATAATGACTAGAGTGGAGACAACACAATGTGAACATGAATGAAGAGTGACCCAGATTTCCACAATGAAAAGTGATCATTCCAAAGCAGAAAGTAAATACTATTAGATAATAAGGTTAGCCTCTGGAAAACATAAACTAAGTTTCTGCAGTAGTATTTAAAATTTTTAATTACCTAAGGCAACTGAAATCTTTCATCAGTCATTGTATGATCTATTTACATTATTGTAGTCATTTGTGTAAATTACAAAGTATATTCTTGACAGAAAAAGGTGAGGAAAAAGAGAAAAGTAATCAAGAGGAAGGAAAAAAGACAAACATTAAAATTTTTTTGTATTTATTTTTAGATTTTGACATTCATTTCCACAAAATTTTGAGTTCCAATCTTTCTCCCCATCTCTCCCCTCTGCCACCCTATAATACCTTGCATTCTGATTACTCCTTCCCTCAATGTACCCTCCCTTTCTTTCTAGCTGCTTGAAGTATTTTCTCCTTGACCTGAGAACTCTGAAATTTGGCCACAATATTCTTAAGAGTTTTTCTCTTTGGGTCTCTTTCAGGAGGTGATAGGTGGATTCTTTCAATATTTATTTTGCCCTCTGGTTCTAGAATATCAGGAGAGTTTTTCTTGATAATTTCATGGAAGATAATGTCTAGGATCTTTTTTTGATCATGACTTTCAGGTAGCCCCATAATTTTTAAATTGTCTCTCCTGGATGTATTTTCCAGGTCAGTTGTTTTTCCAATGAGATGTTTCACGTTACCTTCTATTTTTTTCAAACTTTTGGTTTTGTTTTCTAACTTCTTGGTTTATGTCATAGTCATTAGCTTCCCTGAACTTGATTCTCTCTTTTAAAGAACTACTTTGTTCAGTGAGCTTTTGAACCTTCTTTTCCATTTGGCTAATTCTGCATTTTAAAGCCTCCTTCTCCTTGTTAGCTTTTTGAACCTCTTTTTCCAATTGAGTTAGCCTCTTTTTAAAGGTATTATTTTCCTCAGTATTTTTTTCATTCTCCCTTAGCAGGCTGGTGACATGCTTTTCAAGTTCTTCTATGGCCTGAGTCTATTTCATATTCATTTTGGAGGTACTGGAGGCAGAGGCCTTGACTTCCTCTAACAGTATGCCTTGTTCTTCCTCATCTGAAAGGATGGAAGGAGACACCTGTTCACCAAGAAAGTAACCTTCTATGGTCTTATTTTTTCCCCTTTTTTGGGCATTTTCCCAGCCAGTTACTTGACTTCTGAATCCTTTGTCAAGAGGAGGGTCCTAGTGCTCCTCCTCTCCCCAGTACTGTGCTCAAGGCTGAGATTCAGATCAGCTGCTCAACTCCCCCAGGGGCTTTGGGTGAGGGCAGGGCTGCCACTGAGGGCTGAGGTTCAGATCAGTTGCTCAATTCCACCAGAACCTCTAAGCTGAGCCGCCTGGACAATGGACCCAGGCTGCTTCTGCATAGCCTCCCACTGCATGCTGTTGCCACTGCCTGGGGCTAGTATTGGGGGGACCCCACTCCCCTCTAGCCCAGCTGGGAAAGCCCTTGCACACTGACCTTTGGAGCTTTCTTTGTTGCTTGCAGGTTGAGGGATCTGGGACCCTCCCTGCTGGGAATTTTGCTCCTGAGGTCTGTTCAGGTCCTGTTCCTCCCAGTGCTGCATGGCCAGGGCTGGACTCTATTCTGCTCTGCTCTCAGCATCCCGTGAGATAAACCTTTCCTGCCGGCCTTCCAGGTTACCTTTGGCTGGAAACCTCTTTCACTCTGTTGTTCTGTGGCTTCTGTTGCTCTAGAATTTGTTGAGAGTCATTTTTTACAGATATTTTGTGGGCTGTGGGGGAAGCGCTAGAGTATATGTATCTTTCTACTCCACCATTTTGGCTCTGCCCCCACATTTAAATATTTTAAAGAAAATGTCTAAATATATGTGATGTCTATACTGATGGATTCCCATACCTGTAAAAGAGTTGGAGATGGGTGGTAGGAAGGGGAGATGTTCTTTGCGTCTGTGCTTGTTCTCTATCATTTTGCAGCATTCATTTTCAATTGTTTGATCATTGTTCTTTCTATTCACATTGTTGAAGTCATTGGGTATATAGATTTCCTGGTTCTGTTTACTTTGTATTCATCAAATAGATAATTTCTTTTCAAACAGTAAGATTTCATTACATTTGTGTGTCATAATTTGTTTGGCCATTCCCCAATAAATGGGAATCTTCTTTGTTTCCAGTTATTTATTGTCACAAAAATTGTTGCTAAGAATTTTTGTGCAGATGAGGACTTTTTAAAAACTCAGTGATTTTCTTGAGATATAAAGCAGGCAATATCTAATTGCTGAGTTTTAGCAACAGGATGAAGTATGATGTTATGATAAATCATAAACTAATTACCACCAGTTCTAGGCTTGGATTATTTCCTAGGACAAATAGGCATCTATGTAAGGGAACCTAAATCAGTTCTACTTTTGGTGGGGAGGAGGGAATGATAAAGGTAAAGTGACTATTTCTTAAAGCCCTCTGCTTCAAGGCTTGACATTATCGTTACTAATTTTTATATATTCCTTTGTAAAGCATTTCCCTTACTAAAACCCTTGCATATTGACAATGTAAATATTATTCCCATTTTAGAGATGAGCAAACTGAAGGTCAGAGTGGCTAAATGATTTATCTATACTCATATTGCTTGGAAGGATCATAGCTCTAGAGCCAGAAGGAATTATAGAGATTGTGTAATTCAATCCCTTAATATTTAGATGATGAAACTGAAACCCAAAAGAGTCTTAGAAGTATACGAGATGTGTCCCATATTCCTACTTCAGCAATTATCAAGAGTCCAAGACAATCAAACAATGGTTTGAAATAGATATGAACAAGGCCTTACCACCTGTACTGAATCAATACGCTTCTCAAAGACCTTGATCAGTTTAGGAGTACTTGAAGGTTATTGGAGATAGATCAAAATGACACCATAAAGGAAGTCTTTTTAGATTCAGTTGAGAGACTTGGTTACTACCTAGGGAGCTTGTATAAAACCAGGAAGCAAGTTTGTAACTGAGCATATGACAGTTTAGGATGGAAGCCTTCCAGCTTAGCCCCTGAGAAGGAGTTACTTGCATGGCACTAGTTACCAAACTTGGGGGAATGTTTTATACCAGCTGTATCATCTTCCTAAAAACCTGTTTCTACAAGCTAACTGTTTGGCTGACTAAATTGATATCGAGTGGTAATCATGGAGTATATGGTGAAGCACATATGTAGGGGCTTATGAGCCATAGCTTTAGATGCCTCCAACTCATCAGAGATACCTGGACTGCTACTGTGAATTGGCTATGGTGACTTGAACTTGAACTGCTACTGTGAATCGACATTTGGGAGAGTAACTCCAGGGTATATGGTACATAGGTAATAAATAGCAGAGGAGAAATTTGAATCTAATAGCTATTACACTTAATTTTACAGCCCTTCTAGCTAGGATCTAGGAAATTCAGCTTCAGATCTCTAAGTCCAATGCTCCTTCAAATACACTTTACTGTCTCTGCATAAGACATTTCCCCACACTTCTTTGTGTAAACAATGTGACACAGACCCAAACTGAGCAAATGATAATTATTCCTGCCAGCTCAAAATTAAAATGTAGCTCCTCCCACTCCCCTACTTAATTGGAAAAGGGACTCATGCAAAGTGTGATTTTTCCTGATAGAACAAGGGACTGAAGATTTATAGGAGGCAAAAGAGGCACAGAAAGGCATAATCACTAGAACTTTAGAGTCCAGTAATATATAGACAGTGGGTCAGTGGTCAGATAACTACAAGGAAGTAGCACTGCTAACCCTGAATTGAATACAATGAGCAGTTGGAGCCTTGCCTGGTTCACTAACGTTTTTTAGGAATGATCTGCTTGGACAGAATTGGTGGTTATGCATGAATCAGTTAAATTTATTTTCTTCTCTACTTTCTCCCCCTCCCCTGACTCATTGTCCTTTACTAGCTTAATATTTCTTACCCTTAGAAGTATCCTGTTTTCTTTAAATCTTGCTTGTTTGTTGTCAGTACTTTTATAATGGATTTTGTCTCTAGATAAACTAATTTTTATTGCATTCTGAGCAAACGTTTGCTAGAAATGAATGGATTTCACTATGGGTAAAGTCACAGCAGAATCACTTGACCAATAGTCCTAGATTTAATTGCACGCTTATATTGAAGTTGTCTTTGTCTGTGTCTGTCTCTCATGACTTCAGCAACAAGCAAGAAAATAAAATGCAACTAAAAACTCATGTAATCCCAAATAGTCTATCTCAGTTTAATTTATTTAGATAGTCATATAGTCATATTTAATTACTCCTTAAACTTTAGCTTATATTAAAAACTGAAACTTGTCAGGAAGAGAGTTATAAGAAATCTCTGAAAAAACCCTACCTGAAAACCTTTGAGAAATCTACATGAGAAATTTAGATGAAAAAGAAAAACATGTCTCCCCTACTTGATGACATAAAATGTTAGGACTTAAATCACTAGTAAATCATCGACCACATCATACTTAGTCTGTTTTGTAAAGGGTAAGAAATTATTTTACTATACTGAGAATAATGTGAATACAAACCTCATTTAGGTTCAAAGATTTCATGCAATATGGAATGTTGGATAGAAAATTCTTGCTGATCATCTAGTCTAACCTCTTAACTAGATAACTGGCACTCAAAGAGTTTATGACTTACTCAAGTTCATACAGTCAGTAGAAGAGGTGAGGACTAGAATCTCCTGACTCCAAGATTTTCCAATCTTCTGAATCCTTTGAGCATAGTTCTTAGACTAATTCATCTGTTGGACTCTCTAAGGAGTTTGGTTTCTTTTTCTGCTTCCAGCTTTTCTTTTCTCCCACACAGAGCTAGAATCCTATCTCTCTATCTCTTTCATCTCCTTGCAACCCCTCTTTTCCATTTCCCTATCTCTTTCCTGTTCTCTGCTATCTTGCCAACAATCAACAAGTATTCATTAAGTACCTATGTGCCAGACACAATACTACACGTCTAGAATATAAGTACAAAGAATGAAACAGTTCCTACTCACAAGAAGCTTGTGTTTTATCTAAAGCATGACACAACAAATATAAAATACATATAGTGTGAATATAAAGTGAATAAATACAAATACATACAAGGCTAAGTCTAAGGTACAAAACATATACAAGGTTAAATCTAAGAGAGGAAAGATAATAGCAACTGAGTAGGAAGAAGGTTGGGTCAGTCTGTCAATAAAAATTAAGTATTAATTTACTCTGTAGCAAGCACTATCCTAAGCACTAGGGATACAAAGAAAGACAAAATACAATCCTTGCTCTCAAGAAGGTCCCAGTATAAGGTTGGAAAAAATATTCAGAGTATACCAGGTGGTTTTGATGATTACCACTTTATAATGAAATTTGAGCTCAGGCATGGCTAATCTACTTTTCTTACTATTTTTAAAATCAATTCCTTGATATTCTTGACCTTTTCTTCTTCCAGATGAATTTCTTATGATTTTTCTAGCTCTGGAAAATAATTTTTGGTAGTTTGATTAGTATGGCACTGAATAAATAAATTAATTTAGGTAGAACTGTCATTTTCATTCTATTGGCTTATTACTTTTTATTTTATTTTATTGGGTTATCTTTTATTTTCTTACATTGGTTTATTATATTTTATTACATTGGTTTGGCCTGCCCATGAGCAACTGAAGTCTTTCCAGTTGTTTAGATCTGACTTTATTTGTGTGAAAACTTTTTTGCACATATGTTCATATAATTCCAGAGTTTGTCTTGGCAGACAAACTCTCAAGTATTTTATATTGTCTGTAGTTACTGTAAATGAAATTTCTCTTCCTGTGTCTTGCTGCTGGACTTTGCTGATAACATAGAGTATGTTGGTGAATTATGAATTTATTTTATGTCTTACAACTTTGCTGAAGTTAATTATTTCAACTAGATTTTAGCTGATTCTTTAAATTCTCTAAGTATCATATCTTTTCTTCATATCATTTGCAAAGAGTGATATTTTTTTTCCTCATTTCTCTAATTTCTTTTTCTTCTCTTATTGCTATAGCTAACATTTCTAGTTCAAAATTGATTAATAGTGGTGATGGACATCCTTGCTTCACCCCTGATCTTCTTGGGAAGGTTTGTAGCTTATCCCCATTACAGATAATACCTACTAAAGATAGATACTACTTATAATTTTAAGGAAAGCCCCATTTATTCTCATGCTCTCTAGCGTTTCAATAGGAATGGGTGTTGTATTTTGTCAAAAAGTTTTTTCTGCTTCTATTGAGATAATCACATGATTTCTGTTAGTTTTATTACTGATATGGTCAATTATGCTAATAGTTTTCCTAATATTGAACCAGCCCTGAATTCTTGGTATCAATCCCACTTGGTCATAGTATATAATCCTTCTGACATGCTGCTACAATCTACTTGCTAGTATTTTTATTTAGAATATTTGCAACAATATACATTAGGAAAATTGTCCTATAATTTTCTTCCTTTTTCATTCTTGCTGCTTCATTTGTATAGTATTTGTAAATTATATTTATATAGTAAAAGGACACTTTCTTTGCCTATTTTTCCAAATAGCTTGTGTAGTATTTGAACGAATTGTTCTTTAAGTGTTTGGTAGAATTCACTTTTGACTCCATCTAGTACTGGATTGTTTTTTCCTTAGGGAGTCCATTAAAGGTTTGTTCAAGATCTTTTTCTAATATAGGGTCATTTAATTATTCTATTCTCTCTTCTATTAATTTGAGCAATTTATATCTTTGCAAATATTCACCCATTTAACTTACATTATCAGATTTACTGACATGTAATTGGGCAAATAGGTTCCTAATTATTGCTTTAATTTTCTCTTTATTGATGGTGAATTCATCTTTTTCAGTTTTGATACTGGTAATCTGGCTTTCCTCTTTTTTTTAAAAATCAAATTAATCAATGGTTTATCTATTTTATTGTGTTTTTTAAAATAAAACTATTTCCTAGTTTTATTTATTAGTTTAATGGTTTTCTTACTTTAATTTTATTAATCTCTCCTTTGATTTTTAAGATTTTGAATCTGGTGTTCAGTTGCAGATTTTTAATTTATTCTTTTTCATGATTTTTTAGTTGCATGCCCAATTCATTGATCTGCTCTTTCTCCATTTTAGTGATGTAAGTACTTAGAGATATATATTTTTCCCTAAGTAAATTTTGGTATTATCTCATTGTCATTCCTATCATTCTCTTTAATAAAATTATTGTTTCTATGATTTTTTCTTTGATCTTCTCAGTCTTTAGGATTAGATTATTTAGTTTTCAATTAATTTTTAATCTCTCTTTCCAAGGCCTTTTATTGAATTTAATTTTATTGCATTATGATCTGAAATGGATGTAATTAATATTTTTGCCTGTCTACATTTGATTGTGAAATTTTTATGTCCTAATACATGGTCAATTTTTGTGTAGGTGCCAGATACTGATGAGAAAAAGGTATATTTCTTCCTATCCCCATTCAGTTTTCTCCAGAGATGTATCATATCTAACTTTCCTAAAATTCTATTTTCCTCCTTAATTTCTTATTTTTTGGTTGATTTATGTAGTTCTGAAAAGGAATCCCCTACTAGCATAATTTTACTTTCTATTTTCTCCTGTATAACTCATTCAACTTGTTTAAAAATTTAGTGCTATACCACTTGATGCATATATATCATTAGGTTGATTTTTGCTTTTGCTTTGTTTAAGATCATGATTGCTACCACTAGCTGTTTTCTTTTTACTTCAGCTGAAGCATAATAGAGTCTGATCTAGCCCCTTAACTTTATTCTGTATGTCTCTTTGCTTCAAATGTACTTCTTCTTTTTTTGGTTCAATTTATTTTATTCAAAACTTAAGAAATAAAATGGGCATTTCTTTAACATAGTAGAATTGGAGAGAAATTATGATTTTATATAAAACTGAAAATCTATTATGTACAACTTGTTATTCCTTTTACATATATAACAAAGTTAGCATGCTATGGGTCTGCTGGTCTGTGGTCAACAGACCTGGCCACTGACATGTTGCTCCAGGGCCATTGGACTTGACTGCTAGCCTATTGCACTGGTCTTACTGTCTGACCACTGGCCTGCTGTTCCAGACCATGAGGTCTGGCAACTGGCCTGTTGCACTGGGAGCTCAAAACCTCATTACTGCTTCAGTATGCTGCTGATCCAGTGAATTGGGGCCATGGACCCCTGACATTGACTTGTCCTAGGATCCAGGATCTTCCATTGTTTTGCTGTTGTTGGCTTGCCCAGACTCCACCTGCACAGGACTGTGCTTCCTTTTAACCCAAATGAGATGAAACTTTACTGCCAACCTTCTTATTTGTCTTGGGCTAGAACATTGTTTCACCTTTTCTGTTGGGTCTGCTGCTCCAGAATTCATTCTGAGGTATTATTTCATAGTTGCTTGAATATTATTTGAAAGAGTTCAGGCAAGTTTCTGCCTTATTCTGACATCTTGGCTCTTAGAAGAAATGTCCAAGTGTATATTTAAAGATGATTTTATTAAGAAGTTAGAAGTGATATTCATTTCTAACAATACAGTGTCTTATTTTATACATTATATATCTAATGATATCAAATCATTTAATCATCTAGAAAGAGTTCCAAAAAGTGGCATTCATGCTTTGCAATTTGAAGAAAGTAATATTTGTAATTTATCAGTTTTATTGGTATTTTTAAGATATCTGCATGATAGTAAATCAGAAGAGACTATGCTGTTTTTGTCACTGGTTAACAGGATATAAATCTGTGGAAGATATTTTTATGTAACTAATTGAATCTTCTAAGGATAAGAAATCCATTAGTCCTCTTGCATAATTTGCACAGATCAAACAAAATCAATAGCTGAGAAGATCTAAGCATTATTTTTTGTATTAAAATTAAAAAGGATGCAATATGGAAACACAACATACACAAACTAATTTTGGCATCAAAGAGAAAGCATATTAAATGATGCTGGAAGTTTGGGTTTTTACCATTTTATGCAAAGAGATGGGCAGCAAACCTATTACACTATTAACACAAACAGATGTTAGTTGGTTACTTATATATTTGAATTAAGAGGAGTTATTTGTTTTCTTCAATGACCATCTTTTCAGCCTATGTGAATATACAAGTGACATGCCAAGGCCACAAAGGAAATATTAGACAGAATCTTAAAAATTAGTGAAATCCACACACCATTATAGGGTGCAATGCAATGTTCAATACAGAGTAAAAAGTATCATTAAGAAATGAAACTTTTGGATCCACACAACAATGTGAATAGTACTGAGTACTTTATGCTATTATATAATTTCATATTAGAAAATGAACTATCAATCTAGCTGTCAAGGAAGATGTTAGATCATCTGAAATTATAAGAAATAACTATTTTTTAAAAATTCTATTAATTTGTTTTCAATTTTCAACAATTCCTTCCATAGGTCTTAGATTTTCTCTCCCTCCCTTCCACTCCCTCCCCAAGACAGCATGCAATCTTATATGGGTTGTACATATGCTTTCTTATTAATCACATTTTCATATTAGTCAAGTTGCATAGAAGAATTAAAATGAATGAGAGAGACCATGAGAAAAACCCAAACAAAACAAAACATAACACAAGAGAAAATATTCTACTTCATTTTGCATTCCAATTCTATAGTTCTTTCTCTGGATGTGGATGTCATTTTGCTTGAAGAGTCCTTTGAGAATGTTTTAGGTCCTTGCATTGCAGTGAAGGGCTAAGTCTACCAGAAAATTTCTCTCCTACTGTAGTTGTTACTGTGTACAATGATCTCCTGGTTCTGTTCCTTTCACTTAGCATTAGTTCATATAAGTCTTTCCAGGCCTCTCTGAAGTCTTCCTGTTCATCATTTCTTATAGCACAAGTTTTCCATTACATTCATATACCACAACTTGTTCAGCTATTCCCCAATTAATGGGCATCCCCTTAATTTCCAGTTCTTGGCCACCACAAAGAGAGCTACTATAAATATTTTTGTACACTTGGGTCCCTTTCCAATTTTTATGATTTCTTTGAGATACAGTTTTAGAAATAATATTGCAGGGTCAAAGAGTATGCACATTTTTGTAGCCCTTTGGGCATAGTTCTAAATTGCTCTCCAGAATGGTTGGATTATCTTGCAGCCCCACCAACAAAGATTTAGTGTTCCAACTCTCCCATATCTTCTCCAACATTTATCATCTTCCTGCTTTGTCATGTTAACCAATCTGATAGGTGTGATGTGGTACCTCAGAGTTGTTTTGATTTGGAACTCTAATCAATAGTGATTTAGAGCATGTTTTTATATGAGTAAAGATAGCTTTAATTTCTTCCTCTGAAAATTTCCCATTCATATCCTTTGACTATTTATCAGTTGGGGAAATGACTTGTATTCTTGTACATTTGACTCAATTTTCTACATATTTTAGAAATGACACCTTTATCACAAACACTAGTTGCAAAAATAATTTCTCAGTTTTCTGCTTCCCTCCTAATCTTGCTTGTATTGGGTTAGTTTGTGCAAAAGCTTTTCAATTTAATGTAATCAAAATTCTTCATTTTACACTTCATAAAGTTCTCCATCTCTTGTTTGGTCATAAATTTTTCCATTCTCCATAAATCTGACAAATACACTACTTTTTGCTCCCCTAAGTTGTTTATAATACCAGTCTTTATACGTTTGGATTTTATTCTTGTGTACAATGTAAGGCATTTGTCTATGTCCAGTTTCCTGTCCAGTTTTCCCAGCAGTTTTTGTCAAACAGTGAGTTCTTTAACCCATAAGCTGGGGTCCTTCACTTTATCAAACAGTAGATTGCTATATTCATTGACTGCTGTGTCTTGAGTACCTAACCTATTTCACTGGTCTCTATTTCTTAGCCAGTATCAAGTGGTTTTGATGATTCCTGTTTTATAATACAATTTGAGATCTGGTAGGGCGAGGCCACCTTCCCTAGCATTACTTTTCATTAATTCCCTTGATATTCTGGACCTTTTTTCTTCCAGATGAATTTTGATATTATTTTTTCTAGCTCTAGAAAACATTTTTCTGGTAGTCTGATTGGTATGGCACCAAATAAATAAATTTATTTAGGTAGAATTCTCATTTTTATTATGCTAGCTGGGCCTACACACTAGCAACTGATAGTTTCCCACTTACTTTGATCTGACTTTATTTGTGTGAAAAGTGTTTTGTACTTGTGTTCATATAGTCTCTGGGTATGTTTTGGCAGTTAGATTCCCAAATATTTTATAGTGTCTACCATAGTTTTAAATGGGATTTCTCCTTCTCTCTTGCTGTTGGACTTTGTTAGTAATATATAGAAATGCAGATGATTTTTCTGGGTTTATTCTGTAACCTGCAACTTTACCAAAGTTATTTATTATTTCAAGTAGTTTTTTTACTTGATTTACTGGCATTCTCATCATATCATCTGCAAAGAGAGATAACTTAGTTTCTTCTTTGGCTATTCAAATTTCTTCAATTTTTTTTTTCTTCTCTTATTGCTAAAGCTAACATTTCTAGTACCATACTGAATAACAGTGGTGATAATGGACATACTTGTTTTAACCTTGATCTTACTGGAAATGGATCTAGCTTATCCCTATTACATATAATGCTTGCTAATGATTGTAGGTAGATAGTGCTCAGTATTTTATGGAAGGCTCCAATTATTCCTATGCTCTCCAATGTTTTCAATAGGAATGAGTGTGAAAAGCTTTTTCTGCATCTATGTACATAATCATATGCTTTCTGTTAGTTTTATTGATATGATAAATCAATATCAATGATATGATCAATAATGCTGATAGTTTTCCTAATATTGAACCAGTCCTGCAAACCTGGTATAAATCCTGCCTGATAATGATGTATTTTTCTTGTGATAAGCTGCTGTATTCTTTTGGCTAATATCTTACTCGAAATTTTTTCATCTGTATTTCTTAGAGAAATTGGTCTATAATTTTCTTTCTCTGTTTTGGCTGTTCCTGGTTTAGGTATCACAACCATATTTGCATCATGAAAAGAATTTGGTAGGACTCCTTTACCAGTTTTCCAAAAGAGTCTATATAGTATTGGAATTAACTGTTTTCTAAGTGTTTGATAGAATTCACTTATAAATCCATCAGGCCCTGGAGACTTTTTCCTAGGCAGTTCATTGACGGTTTGTTCAATTTCTTTTTCTGAGATGGATTTAAGTATTCAACTTCTTCTTCTGTTATTCTGGGCAATTTATATTTTTTTAAAATTCATTACTCTCACTTAGATTGCCAAATTTATGGGCATACATTTGGGCAAAGTAATTTCTAATTATAGTTTTAATTTCCTCTTTGTTGGAGGTGAGTTTATCCTTTTCATTTTTGATATTGATAATTAGGTTCTCTTCTTTCTTTTTAAAAATTAATTGACCAAAGTTCTGTAGATTTTATTGGTTCTTTTTCATAAAATCAACTCTTAGCTTTATTTATTAGTTCAATAGTTTTATTCATTTCAATTTTATTAATCTCTCCTGTGGTTTTTCATTATTTCTAATTTGGTATTTACTTGGGGACTTTCAATTTTTCTGTTTCTAGATTTTTCAGCTGAATGCCCAATTCTTTGATCTCCTCTCTCTTTATTTTATTCATGTAGGCATTCAAGGATATAGAACTTTCTCTAGGAACTGCTTTTGTAGTATCTCATAATTTTGGAGGTTGTCTCATTATTGTCATTCTCATGAATGAAGTTATTGATTGTTTCTATGATTTCTTGCTTAACTCACTTGTTCTTTAGGGTTAGATTATTTAGTTTCCAATTAATTTTTGATTTATCATTACTTGGCCTTTTATTACATATAATTTTTATTGCATTATGATTAGGGAAGGATGCATTGATTATCTCTGCCTTTCTGCACTGGATTGTGAGGTTTTAATGGCCTGGTACATGGTCAATTTTTGTAGATGTGCCATGTACTGCTGAGAAAAAGTTATATTCTTTTCTATCCCCATTCATTTTTCCCTGGAGATCTATGATATCTATGTTATAAAGAGTTCTATTCACCTCCTTAACTTCTTTCTTGTTTATTTTGAGGCTAGATTTATCAAGTTCAGAGAGAAGAAGGCTGAGGTCCCCCACTAATCTAGTTTTGTTGTCTGTTTCTTCCTGTAACTCCCTTAACTTCTCCTCTAAGAATCTGGATACCATACAGCTTGGTGCATATATATTTAGTAATGATATTGCTTCATTGTCTATAGTACCTTTCAGCAGGATATAGTTTCCTCCCTTATCTCTTTTGATTAGAACTGTTTCTGTCTTTGCTTTGTCTGATATTAGGATTGCTAACCTTGCTTTTTTTACATCAGCTGAAGAATAACATATTCTGCTCCAATCTTTTACCTTTACCCTGTGTGTGTCGCCTTGCTTCAGATGTGTTTCTCATAAACAACATATTGTTGGATTATGGTTTTTAATCCATTCTGCTATTTGCCTCCATTTTATGGCAAAGTCCATCCCATTCACATTCACAGTTATGATTACTATTGGTGTCTTTTCCTCCATCTTCTTTCCCTCATTTATTCTTTAGATTCTGTTTGACTGACTTTTGTTGTCTCATATAGTCATTAGCTTCTACTTGCCCAATTCTAATTTTTTAATAGATTGTTTTATTCAGTTAACTTTTGTGTCTCCTTTTCCATTTGCCCAATTGTTCCTTTTAAGGAGTTATTTTCTCTAGGTAGGTTTTGTACTTCCTTTTCTACTTGTCCAATTTTCCTTTTAAATTCTTCTGTGCTTCCTTTCTTCATATTTTAAAAATCATTAGCCAGTTTTTTTTTATCTCTCTAATCTGGCTTTTAAAATCCTTCTTGAGCTCTTCCAAGAATGCTCTTTGGACTTGACAGCAGTTCCTATTCCCTTATGAGGCTTCACACAGGAGTACAGTCTCAAGGTTGTTCGATATTTGATATTCATCCTTTGGTCCTTGTCCTCATAGTAAGATTCTATGGTCTTTTCTGGTTTACTTCCTGCTCATGATGATTGCCTTTTACCTGGCTTTTAAAGTGAATCTCTGCTTCTAGAGCACAGGGGCCTCTTTCCCATGGTTCTTGTGCTTAGAACTTAAAGCTTTGTGTATTATGCCCTCTGGTTCTTTCAGCTAGAAGTTAGAATGCTACAGCTTATCTGTTGCTGAGCTGGCTAGTGTGCTGAAGCAGAGGCCAGGTGAAGTCTTTCTGAGTTTCCCCAGAGTCACCCTGTAGCTCACTGTGTGGTATGTTGGGGAGGGGTGGTCTGGCCATGAAAAATCTCCTCTCCTGAGCTAGAGTGCAGGCAGGCTTAGCAGTTGGTGCACCCCATCTGTGCTAGTGTCTTCCCAATTGCCCTGGCTGTGCTGAAGCAAGCCTCATGTCCTGATGTTGGTGCTTATGGGCTCCATCCCCCTAGGGCTCAGGATCTCCTCCCGGTTCGCTGAGATAGGGCTGTCTCAGACTGCTCAGGTCCTGCGCTGGTCCCCTTCATCCACAGCAAGAAGAATTCCCCTTAATGATTTTCATAGCCTTATGCTCTAAGAGACTGTTTATCCCTTCAACTGATCCTACTACTCCAGAATTTTTCCTGGGGAAACATTCTTTGGGTTTTCAAGGGCAATGAGGAGAGTGACAGGCACTTACAGATCACTCCACCATCTTGGTTCCAAGAAGTTCAAGTAGGAGACTTTTAGACATTTAATCTATGGGCTGATATTCTCAGGAGAGGCTGCTGCTGTTACCTGGGGTTCTGCATTTTTCTCTTACTCAATTCCACTGAACTCCCATCCTGGGCTGATAAGTCTGAGAATCTGCACTGCTGCCTCTACTTCAGACTGTCTACCACTTCCTGCTTGACTTCGTTATGGTGGGTTCCTCTCTGCTACAGTCTGAGCACTGTGTGCTCTTCGAGCCCCATGCAACAAATCCTTCCCATCAATCTTCCAGGCTGTCCTGGGCTGGAAATCTGCTACACTGTGTCTCCTAGTGGATTCTGACAGTCTAAAATTTGCTCAGATTCTCTTTTTAGAGGTGTCTGAAGGAGTTTGTCATACACCTTAGGTGAGTACTTGCTTTCACTCAGGCATCTTGGCTCTGTCCTCTCTAGAAATAACTTTCAATGAATATTTTCCTGAATTTTCTAATAAATAAAATTGGACTGGCAACCCATTTAATTTGTCTTTAAATTCCTTGATAACGAATTGACAAAGAATAAAAAATGGAGTGATGTGAATTTTGAACTCCAAATATCATTCAAAAATTAGTCATAAATATTTACTTAATAAATTTCATTTACAAGCAAGAGACCTTGTAAAATTCTTTTACCATTTTCTGCATCATATTTGTGTGAATGAGTATTCCCATTTTATTCTTGTTTCAAATCAAAATGAAGAGATCAACTCAATGTAGAAGTAGATTTCATGTTGTGTTCAGTGTTGAGCCAAATATTGTAAACCTTTATTCATACAAATGAGTCCAAAATAAAATTAGTTTTATAATTTTATATTTAGAGTTTTTCATAATTACATATAGAATTAAGTTTATATACCTATATTACATAAATCTTAACTTGAATGATATTGGGGGCAGTTGTTACTATTACAGTTACTGTAATTGTAAGTTACTTTAAGCACTTAATGAATAAATCTAAAAGAAGTCAGAACTAATATGAACTTACCTTGAAGATTTACAACACAATTTTTAAGGAACAAAAAATGCTGGGAACCATTAATGTAGATAACAATAGCATCTATTTTGCCAGGGGTTGTGAGAATCTAATAAAATAACATGGAAAACACTTCTGAATCCTTAACATGTCATATGAAAGTTAGCTATTATCATTGCTATCATTAAAATGATGGTAATGATGAATGTGACAATAATGATGACTATGATGATGATGAAATCAAAGCCCTTCCGAATTCTGTTTGCTCTCCTCTAGATGTTCCCTAGCTTATCAAAACTCTTTCTAAAATGTGGAGCCCAGCACTGAAAATGTAACTCCAGATTTTGTCTGGCTATCCTTGGATTATCACTTCCCTGTTCCTGGACACTGTGACTCTCTTAATGCAGGCCAAGATCACATTAAATTTTTTGGCTGTCTTATGATACTTAAGACATATTGAGCTTGCAGTACACTAAGACCTTTTAGTCATGCCTTCCATATCTTGTAATTATTAAAGAGATTTCTTGAACCCAGGCATAATACATTTATCCTGTTAAATTTTACCTTATTAGATGCAGCCCAATGCTCTGGTCTGTCAAGATCTCTTTTGATCCTGACTGGAGAAGAAAAATTGTGTACTTTGCATTTTAGTCACAAATCTTCCACAGAAAATTTTATTAATTTATGATAAAATTCAGAGACAGAAATCTATTTTTTCCTTCAAAATATTTTTGACCCAACATTTCCACACATAGTTTGTAGTATTCACAAAACAAAGCAAAAATTCAACAATAAAATAAAACATAGTTACAAAGTTCAGGTGACAGCTTTAATTAATCAAAACAGAACAATATTCATTTAGCCCTGGGGATTCACTTTTCTAGAACCATTCAATCTCTCTTTAACTACTCCCTCTGAGGATTCTCTTTTTGGTCTGGTCAAAGATAAATCCAGAGATACTTCTTATAATTGATTTAATCAAAGACATTTTTCTCTACTTTATCTAATCATTACCCTAATAAATTTCAAGAACATTTCCTTCTTAAGCTGATCAGACCTCTCCTTTCAAAAACTGGTCAGTCGGGAGCAGCCAAGATGGTGGAGTAGAAAGATACACACATGCTAGCTCTGAACCCACAGCCCATAAATTACCTGTAAAGAAGAACTCCCAACAAGTTCTGGAGCAGCAGAAGCCACAGAACAACGGAATGGAGGAGATTTCTGTTCCAGAGAGACCTGAAAAACTGACGCAAAATGTCCCTTATGCACTGGACCAGAGTGGAGCCCAGCCTTGCCTTGGCTGGGCAGCACTGAGAGGAGCAGATTCGAGCAGGCTTCAGTGACAGGATCTCCAGCAGCCACGTGGGTCCCTCTACCCACAGGCCCCAAAGGTCAGTGAGAGAGTCTTTTTGGCTCGCGGAGAAGGGAGCGGGGTGTCTCCATAACTCAGACCCACTAGGGAGGCAGCAGCAGAGGCAGCAGCAGACAAAGGCTCCCAAAGCAGGCATTGTTGAAGGTCTCCACATAAACACCCTGAGGGAACTAAGCCTGGGTGAGGTGGCCCTGCCCCCACCCGAGCAGTTGAACTTAATCTGACACTGAATAGCAGCCCTGCCCCCACTGAAAGCCCTGAGGCTGGGAAGCAGCATTTGAATCTCAGCCCCCAAGTGCTGGCTGGGTGGATCTGGAGGTGAGGTGGGTGTGGAGAGGACACTCAGAAGTCAAGTCACTGGCTGGGAAAATGCCCAGAAAAGGGAAGAAAAATAAGACTATAGAAGGTTACTTTCTGGGTGAACAGATATTTCCTCCCTTCCTTTCAGATGAGGAAGAACAATGCTTACCATCAGGGAAAGACATAGAAATCAAGGCTTCTGTGCCAAGCCTAGAGGCCTGTATTGGGCTACCCGAGTCTTTCTTACCTGTCCAGGTCTTCGGCTGGCCACGCCGGATGCACGTATGAGAGAAAGGACGTTCCAGAGTCAAACAGGGGTTGAGCTTTATTACAGGGTTTCAGTTACAAGTGCAGGGAGTCTTCTTTCTTAGGACGAAGAGGGGGAGATTTCCTAAGAAGGCTAAGCTTAAGGGAATGGAAGTAGAAGTACAAGCGGGGAGAGAGGGGGAGGGGAGAGAGGAAAGAAAAGAAGCGGAGCCCTACTTTTCTCTTTGGCTCCACACGTGCTAAGAGCTTTTAGGCTTCCTGAATCCTACTTAATCTTCAGCCACACAGTTTGCATCTCAATACCATGCTGTTAGGTAACTAGGTGTGCTCCAATCCGGGACGACCTCGAGGGCAGGGAGACTCCACCCATCAGGTATCTCCGGGGGAGAGGCGGAAATACCCGAGCTAGCCGAGCTAGCTCGGTCTGACCTTCTCGAACCCCCGCTGTTCATGGAGGGCCTCGTAAGACTCTAAGATTTAGAAGTCCCACTTTTACCTGCCCGAGACTGTCCACACGGAATTGAGCTTCCAGTCCCAACATATCCCCTTCTTTGTTATGCGCGGAGCGCACCTGGCTCTAGAGCAAACAGTGGCTGGAGGCTGAGTGGATTAGGAAGGCCTTTAGCATATGAGTACCTTACAACAAGACTTCATTCACACAGAAATCTGCAGCTAGCACAACTGACAAAGGGAGGCATCAAATAAAACAAAGATGAAACTAAATGGCTGAGTTACAACAGGGGAAGTGCAATCAACTAAAATCCCAAAGCATATTTTAAGAGAAGCAGGTGGTGTAGGCGCCTTACACCACCACTCCCTTAATCTTGCAAATGGATCTATACAGGTGGAAAATTGGTCACCTCCTCCCCACCCAAGTGTCCTGGGTTTGTGATATCAAAGTCCTCATTCAGCTGGCGAAAAAAGGATGCCTAGATGGGAAACTGTCAGCAGCAGTGTCTGCGGTTGTGATGAGGGCTGCTTCCTCTCTGGGCAGCAAGGTTAAAGCTGTCAGCAGCAGGCTCAGGTGGTGTATGATCCTTCTCCGGGGTCTCTGGGCTCTCCGGGGTCTCCGCCTCCTGCGTCTCCGTCGTCTCCGACCTCGGTTCCCACCTACGGATCCTTCTAATGGGAATCCACGCATTCCCTTTTCCTGTGGAGACACAAACATACCCTCGACCCCCTATTAGTATCTTAAAATGTCTCATAGCTGGAGTATTATGTGAGTTTTTTGAGACAGCTGTATCAAGCTCTGATTGTATTAGGCCTCTTGATCTTAGCTCTGATTGTATTAGGCGACCTTTTCCCCTTCTTTGTTTAGCGAGGATCGCCTTTAAGGTAAAATTGATAAGAATGCATAGTGGCTCTTTACTTAGGTATAGCTGCTGCCAGGTGCTTACAAATGCTTCATTAACATCTGTAAGGAACCTGACTTTCCCAGATTTTTTCTTTTTAACAAACACAGGAGCATTCCAGGGTGCTAATTGCTCCTTAACCAATAGTTGTAGTGCCTGGCGTTTTTCTGGAGTCAAGGCCCAAATCGGGGTGTCTGACTTCCAATTCAAGGGTGGGGACTCCAGTACAACTGCAATGGCCCTTACTAAAAATTTGATAGCTTCATCCCGAGGCGGCTCATAATGTCCCTGCCCCAGATGTTAAAACTAAGTCCTGGAATCACCAACGGCCATACGGTCCTTTGGCGATCCTCTGCCTCCCACTTTACTGGGTGCATTGTCTCTAAGGTATTTTGGCACCCTCCTATTCCCCACACTGGTCTCTGGCTTTCTTTGAGCTTCCAGTGCCTTAAGGGAAGGGCAATAGCTATGGGAAGCTGATCCTGGCCCCTCCCTGTACTTATTTCTTTCTGCCCAGGGGTAAGGCAGGCTCTAGCTAAGCTCTTCCAGTCATTAGGAGTCAGAACGAACTGACCGCTGAGAGTTTCAAGCATGGCTATAACAAAGGGTGAATTAGGGCCATGCTTGGTACAAGCCTCTTTAAGAGTCGCCACTCTCTTCCACTCTATAGGTATGTGGCTCCTCCGAACCCCACCGGGGACACTGGGGTCCGCTATTTCTAACACAGGAAATGTCCCTACATCTTCTCCATTCTCTATAGCCTTTCTTATTCCTTTTTCCAAACTGGACTGTGGCCCTGAACTGTCTGACCAATGGAGCAGGTTATAAGGAGGCGCGGAGGGAAGGCACGGCGTATTCTCCCCTGCCTCGCCTTTTCCATCCGCTAGATGGAGCTCCGGGTCTATTTTTTCTTTATGCTCCTTAACTTTCCGCTTAACTTTCTGCTTGCCTGGGTCCTCCCCTCCCCTCTCTCCGCTTCCACTCTTATTCCAATCCCGCCCTGGCCTCTCCGGCCCTTCCTTACAAAATTCTCGGAGGTCGTTTAACTCTATTGTGACCCCCGCCTCCCTGCCTTCCCTGTGAAGTTTCTCAGCCCAGACCTCCTGTTCCTCTGGCTTTATTACTGGCAATTGATTCCTCATCCCTGCCCTTTTCCCAGGGGTTTGGGAAGCTTCTCTCCCCTTTCTCTCCTTCCGAATCTAGGATTCGGGACTCGCTTCTTTCACAGCCCCTTCCGGGTGTACCCCAAAAGCACCCAGGATTATCTACGCTCCCAATCCCTGTTGGGACGCCAACTGGCAAGCCTAGAGGCCTGTATTGGGCTACCCGAGTCTTTCTTACCTGTCCAGGTCTTCGGCTGGCCACGCCGGATGCACGTATGAGAGAAAGGACGTTCCAGAGTCAAACAGGGGTTGAGCTTTATTACAGGGTTTCAGTTACAAGTGCAGGGAGTCTTCTTTCTTAGGACGAAGAGGGGGAGATTTCCTAAGAAGGCTAAGCTTAAGGGAATGGAAGTAGAAGTACAAGCGGGGAGAGAGGGGGAGGGGAGAGAGGAAAGAAAAGAAGCGGAGCCCTACTTTTCTCTTTGGCTCCACACGTGCTAAGAGCTTTTAGGCTTCCTGAATCCTACTTAATCTTCAGCCACACAGTTTGCATCTCAATACCATGCTGTTAGGTAACTAGGTGTGCTCCAATCCGGGACGACCTCGAGGGCAGGGAGACTCCACCCATCAGGTATCTCCGGGGGAGAGGCGGAAATACCCGAGCTAGCCGAGCTAGCTCGGTCTGACCTTCTCGAACCCCCGCTGTTCATGGAGGGCCTCGTAAGACTCTAAGATTTAGAAGTCCCACTTTTACCTGCCCGAGACTGTCCACACGGAATTGAGCTTCCAGTCCCAACACTTCTGTATCCCAGCCCATCCAATGGGCTCAGGGCATGGAAGAGCTCAAAAAGGATTTTGAAAATCAACTAAGAGAGGTGGAGGAAAAACTGGGAAGAGAAATGAGAGAGATGCAAGAAAAACATGAAAAGCAAAAACTGGTCAGTCCTTCTTTTAGAATGATATAAAAATGTTTCAGTGAAGAACATTTTTTCAGTTGCAAATAGTTGAAGGCTGATAAAGTTTCTTATTTAGATTAAGACCAAGGACTGATATTCATACTCTCCTAACAAACATTATTTTGTAATATGTAGTCTAAGAAGGGAAAATGGAGTAGGTAAGGAGGTAGACTTCCATATGATCGTGTCATCTAATATGTTAGCTATCACTCTTAGATTTCTATCATCTGCAAGTTTGCTGTCTCATCTATGCAATTATTCAAATTATTAGAACCTTAAATATCATACAGTCAAGTATATAGGCAATCCATTGGAGATGTTATCCCAAGTTTACATGGAATTATTAAAGTAATTTTTTTTTAGTCTGTCCATGTCTAGCTCATTCATCTCTATATTTCCATGAGGATAGCATGAGAATTTATTTTCAATACTTTGTAAAACTCTATACCTATATACACTAGTATCTCTAGATCTACTAGTTTACTTATCATGTACATAAAAATAAGAAATAAGGTCAATCTTGAATGGTTATACTTAATGAAGCCAGCCTAGTTTTTTGGGTATTGTTTCCCTATCTAAATGTTTAAGCACCATTTCTTTAATAATTTAAGGGAGTTGAGTGAGACATCTTTCATTAGCTGATTTCTCCCCAGACTAGATGGTGAAATCATGGAAGGTAAAGGCTGGTAATCTAGAAAATAAGTGTTAAGGTATTTTTAAAAAGTTTTAAGACATGTTTGTATTGAAATGTGTACTGTGAAGTATGAAGTTCTCTGATCACAATAGATGTAATTCAAAGATGGCTCAACATTGGTTAGTTAAAAGTAAACCACATCCCCTGGTAGCCTTTTAAAAACTGAGACTTGAGAAGCCAGTCAAGCCAAAGACTGCTTTAAGGAATGTGAACTCTAGAAGTCAAGACAGGAATAGGAGGAGAGGAGAGGGGAAGAGGGCAGAGGAAGGGAGGGAAGGGAAATAGAGCATAGGATGGTGATAAGAGGGAAGCAAACAAGCATTTATTGAGCATCTTCCATTTGCTGCACTGTACTACTCTTTTTGCAAATATTATTCCCCAATAACCTTGTAAGGTAGATGTTATTATTACTCTCATTTTATAGCTGAGGAAACAGAGATATACAAAGTAAGTTTCTGAGGATAAATTCAAACCCAAGTCTTTCTGACTCGAGGCCCAATGCCCTAACCACTGCCCAATGTAGCCCCATATGGAATGAAAAAACAGCTCTTGAGATAGAATATTCCTCAACATCTTATAGAAGAGGTATATAGAGTGCTAGAGGCAGGAGAAAAATTATGAAGAATGTGATTTCTATGAGTTCAGAAGAGAGGCAGCTTTGACCACTGAGAGTTAAGGCACACAAAGCTACAGTTCCCTTGAAGGGGAACAGTTTGAGAAAACCACAAGAAGGAAAAGCATATGAGGACCCATCCCTGTTAGTTGCTTTGACCATACATCTTCCATAGGTGTGGCCAAAGAGATGGGAGATGAAATGATGAACTAATTAGAACTTAAAAGTGATAAATTTATTTTCTCACCTTCTACTCCACCGCTTTATATGTGATTTTCCCTCTTACCATGATAACTAGAAGTTTACCATTGATCTCTTAGTCACTGACTCTTTTCTTTTGAATTGTGTTGTCCTTTGGTTTAATTGACAATGACCTCTCTAGTTTTTCACTTCAACTCTCTTATCTCCTTTGCTGACTCCAATTCCTTTGTTCACTCCCTAAATATAGGTGTTGTCCAAGGCTATACCTTTGACCTTCTCGTGAGAGTTGCAATTTCATTTGGTCTGAAGGCTTCAATTTTCATCTCCATTTGTGTGAATTCTTTATCACTATCTCTAAATGGTCTGTCAAGTTCTTGTTCCCCATTTTCACTCTTCCTCAGATATCTTAAACTAGATGTTTAAATGTTCTAAAAAAATTAACTGACCAGCTCATAATCAGTGCTACATTAGAAGATCTATGAGGGCAGCAATTCTGTTTTACATGATTTTTGTATCTCTCCAAATGCCTAGCATGGAGCTCTGTGTGCAGTGGATATGAGATAAAATTAAAGTTGGTGTAATAGGACTAGGGCTTATGAATGAATAACTTAATTCATGTTCTTTTTTAGTTGTTTAAGCTCTTAGGGCAGGAATATTTTACAACAGTTAATTTTTAGGTTGATTATCTAAAGTAGTCAATTTTGGAATACTTAATATTTTATTTGAAAATTCAAACTTTTTCTTCTAGCCAAGTAAGAAAAACTAGTTGAAAACTAACCTAGTAAGAAATAAACTATCATTTACAGTTGGTCACCTTAATGTAAAGGATGCCCAGATGACAGGTAGATGAGTATAGGCAAAACACTTGTAAACTTTGTTGCTTGGGAAGTTTTGCCACTACTTTCTTGTGAGCAAGTCAATGCTTCACTAAAAAGAACCACACCAATGACCACCACAGAAGAAATAAATAAGTTGATAAGACATTGTTTAATTGCCAAAATTTATATTCTCAACTTAGTGTCAGCCTCTTCCAAATATTCATGTCATGAAGATATTTGCTCATTTTAATGAGGTCATCATATTGGGCCTCTTCTCCTTTGAAAATGCTTTAAAATCATTTATATATTATTCCTCCTAACCCAACTGTGTAGCCAGGACTAAGACTAAGACTGGCTAAGAATTGTGGTTACCCTCTGTGCATGTGATATAATGATAAAAAGTTTGTTTTCATGGGGCCAGAAGTATGTGGAGAGTTAACAGATGCCAAGGCTCAAAAGCAGTAGAGATATAGAGGCAGTAGGAGTACTCAGTATATGGTAATCTGGGTTAAACAGTTTGGAAACTTCATGATACAAAAGGTCAGAATCAGATGATGTTATCCAGAGTTAGAAAGCATCCAGAGAACTAGTTATCTAAAACATGTTTGAGTTCTTCCAAAAAGTATACTTTTCAATTTGAGTCATTTGACTCAATGATCATGCCCCTTCTATTTTGATGTCTAATGTTTGGGTGTGCTTAGACTGCTCCCACATGATCTTCTGATTAAATTTTAGCTGCTGAGGGTTCCCCCGCTGCTATAGTGGTTCTTTTGTATTGGAAACATGATAATTCATGCAACAGTGGAAACTAATGCTTATTTTTTTTGGAAGTATCCTTTGCCATCCTACATTTTGGGTTTTTTAGGCTATTTGGTCTTTGAAAACAGCCAAAAGTCAGTTAGTGCTAAATGAATAATCCAGTTAAGTTGGCAAATGTTTGGGGGGAAGCAGAAGGCAAAAGCATGTACAAAGAGAAACAAACTTTTCTAAATGTTGTTTGAGACTAAAAGTAAGGTGCAATTACAAAGTACTGGGGTTAATTTTCTCATGTGGCTGGTGAACTGTCTCTGAAAGCAGTTCCAAAGAGGAAGTTTTGAAAAGAGTTTGAATAATAGCCATCTTTGGAATAATTATCAGCCGCTCATGATTTCTAATTTCATGGCAACCAAACATTTTGGATTTATAAATTCTGATATCTTTTTTTTGAAAACCAAGCACCATAAGATACTTGTGTAGGCAGAGATGTTCTCAGCTGCAATAACTGATTTTCCATGCAGTGGTAAAGGATATCTTTCCCTAAACAACATAGTCAATAAACTAACTGCTAACTTTTGAGTTATTGTGATTTATGGTGTTCTTCATATCTAAAACAAAGTGGAAAGACTGCCATTCTGAATGTGGTCATTTAATGCATAGTATTAATGAGAGGGTATTAGAGATAGCTGAGATGTGATATGTTACTTTTGACTTATTTAAACATTCATAAAACAAAAGAAAGTAGATCGTATCTCCTATAGAATAGGAAGTCTTTGCTTACTTAGAACAAGACAATTAAATTTTTGCCAGTGATTCTGCAACAGGGATGGTTCTCAAGTGGCAGGCATTTAAAAAAATGTAGAAATGGAAATGAACTGCAGTGTGTGATAAACTGAACTCTGAAGTAGTATACAGAGTGTGTTTTATGTGGAAAGGCTTGAAAGCAGAAAGAGGTATGGGAGGTGTCATGGTCAGCATATTGTGAGTACAAAACATGTGTGTGAGGGTATAATGTAGGTACAGAGAGGTTGAGTTTGTGTTCTGTGGATATTAAAATGGGCAAAGAACAGGGAGAAAAATGAGCACCTTGAGCATAAGCACAAATCTTTCCTGCTTTCCAGAAGTTTCTATTGATAACAAAATAACATTTTGAAAGTCTTATTAATTTATACTTTGGCAACCTTATTTATTCTCAGTTTTGGTATGGTCAGCTCTACTCTGGTACTTTAGTGTCTATTTTTCTTCTTGTTCACCAAAGGTTGCAATTTATTCTTTATCCAACGAGCCTAGGTAGCAGCTGCTGTCTTATAAACAATTATCAGAGGGTCCTAAGCATCACAGAACTCTTCATTTGTAACCAAACATTTGTGAAGGACACTCTCATGATACATTATCTCTCAAAAGGCAAGACTTGAACTCTAAAATAAGGGACACTGAATTTAATTTCTTCTCAATTTTCATAGGGCTTTCCATACCTCCTCTTCTCCCTCTTTCCCTCTCTTCTTTAAGGTGAGACAGACAATTTGATGCTTTAATGAGTTCTGTCTTCTTTGTCCTGGATTCCGCTGTAACTGCTCTATATATGGAGCAAAATTATTTTCTTTTTTTAAATTTGAAGAATCAAAGAGGTTTAGAGAGAGTGGCTTGCTCGCTGGTCACATGACTCAGAAATCTTCCTAATGAGTTCTAATACGTGTAGATTTATTTATGGCTACCCTGCATTTACATTAATGGCTTGCACACAGAAGTCACTTTACAAATATTTCTTCAATGACTGAATAAATTGATGAATGGATTTTCTTCCATGATATCAAGAATCATGTTGACAACTGGGTTAAAGCTGACTATTTAAAATGGTTTGAAGGTAATGCTATCTAGAAGAAAGGGTACATAAAGATAATCTCTGGATTTTCCTTCAGTAATAGATTCTATAAAGAACATACAAAATGCATAACTGATACTTTCAGAGAACTTCCAATCAAGTGGCAACATTAATTCATGATGAGCATTCTGCATATCATTGTGATATTTGACATAATTCTTCTGCAATTAATGAGATACATTGCCCTAAAGCAGCCTACTAATATGCAGAACTAAATAGACTGTCAACCATAAGCCAAATGAGAATACACGAAAAAATAAAACAAAGTTATTTTTCATTACTTATAAGGTAGTGTTAACAGTATAATAGGAAAGACTGTCCAACAAAATTGTATCCTTCAAATCTACGGTAGTTACAGAAAAAAAAAATTGCTTTGGTGTGTGTGGGGGGAGCAGACTAACATAGCAGAGAAAAGCAAGGAAGTTGCCTGAGCTCTCCTACATTTCCCTGGGAAACCAAGTTAAATCAAGCCACTAAATGCATTCTGGAGTGATAGAACCTACAAAAAGATGGAGTGAAACAACTTTCCATGCTTAAGATAAGTTGGGGGGATTTCAGGAAAAGTCTGTCTCACTTGGTTATAAGGGAAGCACAGTTCAGTGAAGTGTCTGGGTAAACCAGTTGGGGGTTCTTAGCCACAGCACAGATCAACAACTGAGGTCCCACAATTCTGGATCAGCAGGCAAGTGGCAGAGAGGGCCACCTGTGAAGTCTCCAGCCCCGGTGTAGAAGGTAAAGTGATAGCCTCAGAACCCAGGGCACAAGAGCTGTGGCTCTACTTGGCCACCCCAGCACAAGGGGCAAGCCTCCAGAATCTGAGGCTCTGAAGCAGAAAGACAACCACCAGGGACCTGGTACCCCCCACAGGAAGTTTAGAAAAGTACCCCCTGTTCCCCAGGAGCAGAGCAAAACAGTAAAAGCTTCAAAGGCCAAAAAATGATCAAGAAACAGAAAAAAGCCCTGACCATAGGAAGCAACTACGGGGACAGGGAAGATCAAATCAAAAATTTAGAAGAGGAGAACAATGTCAAAATGCCTACATGTGAAACTTCAAAGGGGAACAAGAATTGCTCTCAAGCCCAAAAATATCTTGGAAAATCTGAAAGAGAATTTTAAAAATCATACAGAGAGGTAGAAGAAAAATTGGGAAAAGAAATGAGAGATATGCAAGAGAACATCAACATCTTGGGAAATAAAAGACAAAAACTGACAAGAAAACAATTCATTAAAAAATACAATTGGGGGAGAGGATTCCAGAAAGATGATGGAGTAGATCAGAAAATTCCAAACTTACAAAATAACTTTTTACTTATTTCAATTTAAAAAATATGCATATTTATGGCATTAAAAGATAAAATATCACATTGGATTCTTGGGGGAGGAACCAAGATGATGGAGTAGCTAGAGGAAACATATATATACATGTACATATATTTATATGCAAGTGTGTATGGGTATGTATGTTTATATATGTGTATGTGTAGGTATGTGCATGTACAGGCATATGTGTATGTATACAATAGGTATGTATACATATATTTGTATGTGCATGTGTGTGTATACATATATTTATATATGAGTATATATAGATCTATCTATCTATATACAGAGCATAGGGTGAGCTAAATATAAAGAGAGGATACCTAAAAAACAAAATTAACTGTTGAGTAGAATGTACTAACAGTAAGAGAAAGGGAGAGGTAGAATGTAGAAAATCATCTCACATTAAAGAGGCAAGAAAGAGCTTTTACAATGGAGGGTAAGAAGGGGGAGAAGAAAGGGAAGAAGTGATCCTTACTCTCATGGGATTTGGCTTAAGGACAGAATAACATATACTTAATTGGGTGTAGAAACCTATTTTACTCTGCAGGAAGGCAGGGGAGAAAGGGATAGGAGAGGAAAAATAATAGAAGGAAAGGCCAATTGGGGAAAGGAATAATCAGAAACAAACATTATTGTGGGAAGACAGGTCAAGGGAGAGAATGGAATAAATGGAAGACAGGACTGGACAGAAGGAAATGTGATTAGTCTTTCACAACATAACAGTTGTGGAAGTATTTTGCATGGCTACACATGTATGACCTAAATGGAATTGCTTGCTTTCTCAATAAGGATGGGTGAGGAGGAAGGAAGGGAGAGAATATGGAGCTCAAAGCTTTAAAAATGAATGCTAAAAATTGTTTTTGTATGCAACTGGGAAATAAGATGTACAGGCAATTGGGTATAGAAATCTACTTTTCCCTACAAAAAAATAGAAGGGGGGAATGGAAGAAGGGATGGTGAAAGAAAGGAGGACAGACTGGAGGAAGGGGTGGATGTAGTGTGTGCTATCCTGGAGTAGAGGATGGGGAGAAAATTTGGAATTCAAATCCTTGTGGAAGTGAACGCTGAAAACTGAAAAAATAAAATTTTTAAAAGTACTCCTAAAAATAAATTTTGATTCTCTATCCCCCTCAAAAATATATTGACATTATACAACATAATACATATATTTTATGCAGAAAAAGAGAAAATTCCAAGTTCTCCAGATTTCTCCCACAGACAAAATAATGCATCAGGGAAAATTTAGAGTGGTAAAAATAAACAAGAGTTGGGACAGGACAGTACTCCTTCTGGGACAATGGGAAGATCATAAGAAAAATTCCAGGACTGAGGTTTAGTGTTTGTGCAAACACCTCTATGCTAATTTCTCTGCAAGAGCAAGTGGTAAGTACTGGGAATAGTTGGGCTGGGAGGCTGCCTTGTCCCCAGTCAAAAGAATTTCCATCTCCTGGAGTTCAACAAATATGTGTTGAATTGAATTGTTGAATTAAATTAAGAAGAAAGAGACAAAAAAACAAGCTATGGTTTGGTTTTTCATACAGTCACAATAAGAAAATAGCTTTCAGTTATCGGTGCACACCAACTTTCACTACATTCAATTATGTTCATAATGCTGATTATGATGTACTACAGAATCTAAGCTAGATTAAACTCTACTCCATGTACTAAGTCTAGAAAGTACAGTATCATACTTGAGTAAAATGGAGAACAAGAACTGAAAAAAGATTTTCTTTTGGCATACCAGAAATATAAACCCTGAATCAGGGAATTATAAGAGCTATAAGGAATCACAGATGTCATCTCTAGTTGAATTCAGTATTTTAATAAGAATACTAGGAGGGGATGGGGCCAAGATGGTAGAGTAAAAGCAGAGACTTGCTTGAGCTCTCCCCTGAACCCCTCAAAATATCTGTAAAATGACTCTAAACAAATTCTAGAGAAGTAGAACCCAGAAAATGACAGAATGCAACAGATTCCTAGTCCAAGACAACCTGGAGGGTTGACAGGAAAGGTCTGTTGCTCTAGTGTGAGAGAGGAGCCCAGCACAATGCAAAACAGTGCTGGCACAGACCAGGTCCCAGAAAACCTGGAGCAGGCCTCAGAGGACTGAATCACAGGCCACTGGGGTGGTTTCCAGATCTCGTAACCCAGAAACATTAAAGAGAACATAGAAGGTCAGTAGGAAAGAATTTTTGCAAGTAGTGTCTGTGATAAAGGCCTCATTTCTAAAATACATAGAGAACTGAGTCAAATGTACAAAAATACAAGTCATTCCACAATTGATAAATGGTCAAAAGATATGAACAGACAGTTTTCAGAGGAAGAAATTAAAGATACCTATAGACATATGAAAAAATGCTCTAAATCACTATTGATTAGAGAGATGCAAATCAAAACAACTCTGAGATACCACGTCACACCTATCAGACTGGCTAACATGACAGAACAGGAAGATGATAAATGTTGGAGAAGATGTGGGAGAGTTGGAAAACTAATTCATTGCTGGTGGAGCTGTGAGCTGATCCAACCACTCTGGAGAACAATTTGGAACTATGTCCAAAGGGCTACAAAAATGTGCATACCCTTTGACCTAGCAATACTGCTTCTAAGACTGTATCCCCAAGATATCATAAAAATGGGAAAGGGTCCCACATGTACAAAAATATTTATAGCAGCACTCTTTGTGGTGGCCAAAACCTGGAAATCAAGGGGATGCCCATCAATTGGGGAATAACTGAATAAATTATGGTATATGAATATAATGGAATTCTATTTGATTTGCACCTTTTGGCCACCAAAAAGAGAGCTGCTATAAATATTTTTGTACATGTGAGAATTCTCTATTTTGAGGTTAGGTTTGTCAAGTTCAGAGAGGGAGAGGTTGAGGTACCCCACTGGTATAGTTTTACTGTCTATTTATTTCTGTAACTCCCTTAACTTCTCCTCTAAGCATTTGAATGGTATACTACTTGGTGCACATATGTTTTCTAATGTTATTAATTTCCTGTCTATGGTGCCTTTTAACAGATTATAATCTACTTCCTTACCTCTTTTGATTAGATCTATTTCTGCTTTTTCTTTCTCTGGGATTAGCATTGCTACCTCTGCTTTTTTATACATCAGCTGAAACTTAATATATTCTGGTATAAACTTTTCCCTTTACCCTGTGTGTATCCTCCTGTCTCAAATGTGTTTGTTGTAAACAACATGTAGGATTATGGTTTTTAATTAATTCTGCTATCTGCCTACATTTTATGGAAGAGTTCATCCCATTCATATTCACAGTCATGATTACTATTGGTATCTTTCTTTCCATCATATTTCTCCCCATTTATGTTTTTATTTCTTCTTTCTACTTTCTCCTCCTCAAAAGAATTTTGTTTGTGACCCCTGCCTCCTTTCATCTTCCCTCCCTTCTACCAGCCCCCTTCCATTTTATTTCCCTTTTTCCTTACTACTTCTCCCCTCCCTTTTAATCCTCCCTTCTTTTTTCTCCCTTTCTCCTCCTACTGCCTATAGGGAAAGATAGATTTCTGTACTTAATTATGTTGTCCCCTCCTTTAACCAAATCAGATGAGATTAAAGCTGAAACAATGCTCATCTCCCTCTACTCTTTTCCTCTATTATAATATGTATTTGTGACTTTTCCTGTGATGTAATTTACCATTTTCTGCCTCCTCCTTTTCTCTTCTCATAGTACAATCTCTTTGAATCTTTTAATTATATTTTTATCAACAAATCAGTTAATTTGTAATCACCCCCTCCATCTATTTATATTCCTTTTAAATGTCATAATAAATATACAATTCTCAAGATTAACAAGTATCATCCTCCCATATAGGGATATGAACAGTTTTCCCATACTGAATAACAAGTTTTTCCCACATTTACCTCTTTATGTCTCTCTTGAATGTTGTATTTGAAGATAAAATTTTCTATTGAGCTCTGGCCTTTTCATCAGGAAGATCTGGAAATCCCTTATTTCATTGAATGTTCATTTCATTGACTCAAATATTATGCTCAGTTTTGCTGTGTAATTGACCCTGACTTATAGTCCAAGCTCCTTTGCTTTAAGGTCTATCTTATTTCAATCACTCTGATATTTTTTTTTCAGAGATATATTTTAATACCAGTCACTGGCCAAGAACATGTTGATGTCAAATACAATTGCACAAAGGAAGTTTTCTGTTATGTATTTACACAAAACTTTTCTATATAAAGAACTTTCAGACCAGTTAACAATATTTAAATGTTTTAATGCTCTTGCTGACAAATAAATAATGCATGCCCTAATTAACCTTATAACTCAACAGGAATATCAGATCATATTTACTGAACCTTTCCTGGGTGCAGAATATTGGATTAAGATCCATAGGATTTCCAGTTAGCAGGAACTTTAGAGATTAACTCCTTCATTTTGGATTTTTGGAAACTGCAAAAAAGGAATGATTGCAGACAGATGGGTGTGTGTTTTAATATAATCTGGCATTAATGAATAACATGGCCTATCCGTAATGTCTGGTTTTTGGATACTCTGTCTCCGCAGTGTACGGTCACACTTTGGTACTGATTGCATGAATGTTGCTCTAGGCCTCTGGTTTCAAAGCCTCAGAGTCCTCCTTGGCTCCTCCCTTTGCCTCTACACCAAATGCTCATCAGCTACAAGTTTTGTTTATCGTAGCCCCCTGACATCTCACATCTGTTCCCTTTTCTCAGTTCACACACAGCCTTTGCTCTTGTTCAGACTCTTAGAACCTCTAGCTGGGACACCTGCAATAGCTTTTTGGTGGTCATCTCCCTGCTTTCGATTTCTTTCTTCTTCAATGTCTCCTTCATCCAGCTGCCAAAACACAGAGCTGAACCCTTCTCCCTCCCTCCATGAAAATTCTGTGGCTCTACACTGAGTTAGGGATGACATACTAAATCTTTTTTTTTTTTTTAAATTTTAATTAATTAATTTATTTAACTTTTAACATTCATTTTCACAGAATTTTGGGGCTCCAAATTTTCTCCCCCCTTGTCCCCTCCCCCTACCCCAAAACACCGAGCATTCCATTTGCCCCCATCACCACTCCGCTCTCTCCTCCATCATTCCTCTCTGCCCTTGTCTCCATCCTCTCCTCTGTCCTGTTGGGCCAAGTAACTTTCTACACCCCTTTACCTGTATTTCGTATTTCCTAGCGGCAAGAACAGTACTCGACAGTTGTTCCTAAAACTTTGAGTTCCAACTTCTTTTCCTCCCTCCCTCCCCACCCCCTCCCTTTGGAAGGCAAGCAATTCAATATAGGTCAAATCTGTGTAGTTTTGCAAATGACTTCCATAATAGTCGTGTTGTATAAGACTAACTATATTTCCCTCCATCCTATCCTGCCTCCAATTACTTCTATTCTCTCTTTTGATCCTGTCCCTCCCCGTGAGTGTCGACCTCAAATTGCACCCTCCTCCCCATGCCCTCCCTTCCATTGCCTCCCCCACCCTGTTTATCCCCTTATCCTCCTCTTTCCTGTATTGTAAGATAGGTTTTCATACCAAAATGAGTGCATTTTATTCCTTTCTATTCTTTTCCTATTGTGTATTTAAGTTTTAGTATGTAAATTTAAAATAAATTAATTAAAAATACAATTGATCAAGTGGAACAAATTTTCCAATAAAAATCCAACCATTTAAAAAGCAGAATTGGCCAAATGGGGAAAAAAGCTAACTGAAGAAAATAATTCCTTAAAATACAGAATTGGACAAGCAGAATAAATGACTCTTTGAGACTTCAAGAATCTGTACAACAAAATCAAAAAAAAATGAAAGAATAGGAGAAAATGCAAAATACATCATTGGACAAAACAATTCACCTGGAATATAAGAATTGATGGAGTACCTGAAAGTCATGATCAAAAAAAAAAAAGAGCCTGGAAAGCATCTTTCAACAAATTATCAAGGAAAACTGCCCTGATATCCTAAAACCAGAGGGCAAAATAGTCATTTAAAGATTTCACCAATCACTTGCTGAAAGAGATCCCAAAATAGAAACTCCAAGTAATATTTTAGCTAAATTCCAGAATGATCAGGTCAAGGAGAAATTACATCAAGTAGTTATAAAGAAACAATTCAAAGATTAAGAAACCACAGTCAGGATTCCACAGGACTTAGCTTCAATATCAAAAGATAAGAGGGCTTGCAATGTGATATTCTGGAAGGCAAAGGAGCTTGTATTACAACTAAGAATCAATTACTGAGCAAAAGAGCAAAAGGTGATTCCTGATGAAAAGGTAAGAGCTGAACAGAAAATGAGATCTTCAAATGCAAGACTCAAGAGAAACATAAAAAGGTAAACAGGAAAGAAAAACAACAACATGACATTAAATAAGGTTAAAATGTTTATAGCCTTACATGAAAAGATAATACTTGTAACTCTTGAGAACTATCTCTACTAGGGCACCTAGAAGGGGTATACATAGATAGAGGATATGGGTATAAGTTGACTTTGATATGATGAAATAAAAAAGGGGTAACAAAAGGATTGTAGTGGAAGAAGAGGAAAGAGGGACAAAAAATGTGGTAAATTATATCACATGAAGAGGTGCAAAAGATCTACTACAGTAGAGCAAAATGAGGGAGGGGGTGAGCATTATTTGAACCTTACTTTCATCAGATTAGGCTCGAAGAAGGAATAACACACTCAGTTGGTATAGAAATGTGTCTTGCCCTATAGGGAAGTAGGAGGGGGAAGAAAAGGAGATAGGTAGAAGGGAGGGAAGAAGTAGGAGAGAAAAGGAGAAAGAAAAGGGAAGGAGCTGATAGAAGGGAGGGCTGAGGGAGGTGGTGGTCAAAAGCCAAACTCTTTTGAAGAGGAATAGAAAATAAAATACCTCCATTTTAGGAAAAAAGAAATTGAACAAGCCATCAGTGTACTCCCTAAAGAAAATCTCCAGGGCAATTCTGATACTATATAAACTTTTCATAAAAATGGACAAAGAAGGAATCATACTAAATTCTTTTTATGACTCAAATATGGTGCTGATATAAACTAGGAAGAGCCAAAATAGAAAAAGAAAATTAAAGACCAATTTCCCTAAAGAATGTAAAAAATTTAAATAAAATATTAGCAAAGAAATTACAATTTATCACCAAAATAATAAGCTATGAATAGGTGTGATTTATTTTAAGAATGCATCATATCAACATAATTGACCTTATCAATAACAAAACTAACAGAAATCATATTATCTCAAAAGATAAGGAGAAAGTTTTTGAGAAAATACAGCATCCATTCCTATTTAAAAAAAAAAAACAACTAGAGAGCATGGGAATAAATTGAGCTTTCAATTATAAGTGGTATCTATATAAAACCATCAACAAGCATTATATGTAATGGCTATAAGCTAGAAATTTTCTTGATAAGATCAGGGGTGAAACAAGAATGCCCAATATCACTACTATTATTCAATATTTTACTAAAACTGTTAGATTTAGCAATAAGAGGAGAAGAAGAAATGGAAGGAATTAGAATGGGCAAAGAAATAAAGCTATCCCTCTTTGCAGACGATATACTTAGAGAATCCTGGAGAATCAACTAAAAAAACTACTGGAAACAATTAACAACTTTAGTGAAGTCACAGAATATAAAATAAATCCACATAGATCACCAGCATTTAAAATAACCGTAGACAATATAAAATATTTGGAAATCTATCTACCAAGACAAACACAAGAAATATATGAACACACTCACAAAACATTTTTCATACAAATTAAGTTAGATCTAAATCATTGGAAAAAATATCAATTGCTCATAGATAGGCTGATTGGTGGATCAATGGATTAGGCTGGGGACACAAGACACAATAATAAATGACCATAGTAAACTCCCATTTAATAAACCCCAAGACTCCAGCTTCTCAGATAAGACCTCACTATTTGACAAAAACTGCTAGAAAAATGGAAAGTGGTATGGCAGAAACTAGACATAGACCAACATCTCACACTTTACACCAAGAAAATATCAAAATGGTACATATTTTAGACATAAGGGAAGATACCATAAGCAAATTAGGAGAGGAAAGAATAGTTTACCTGTCAGATATACAGAGAAGGGAAGAATTTATGAACAAACTAGAGATAGAGAACAAAATGAAATACATGATGGATAATTCTGGTTATATTAAATTAAAAATGTTTTGGACAAAGAAATAAAATGCAATCAATGTTAGAAGGAAAGAAGAAAGCTGGGAAACAATTTTTATAGTCAATGTTTCTGAAGAAAGACTCATTGATAAAATATTTAGAAAACTGAGTCAAATTTATAACAATACAAGTTATTCCCCAATTGATAAATGGTCAAGGGATATGAACAGGAATTTTCAAATGAGAAAATTAAAGCTATTTATAGTAAAATGCTCTAAATCACTACTGAATAGCGAAATGCAAATTAAAAGAAGGCTGAGGTAGCACCTCATACCTATGTATTTGACTGATATGACAAAAAAAGGAAAATAATAAATGTTGGAGATGTGTATTCATTAATGAATTAGTGAAATTCTGAACTGATCTGACCTCTCTGGAGGGCAATTTGGAGCTATGCCCAAAGGGCTATAAAATTATGTATATTCTTTGATTCAGCAAAATCATTCCTAGGTCTGTATCCCAAGCAGATCATAGAAAGGGAAAAGGACCCACATGTACAAAAATATTTATAGAAATTTTTATTTTGGTTGCAAAGAATTGGAAATTGAAGGATGTTTATCAATTGGGGAGTGACTGAATAAGTTGTAGTGTAGGAATATAATGGAATACTATTGTGCTATTAGAAAGGATAAATAGATGAATTTCAAAAAAACCTGGAAAGACTTATGTGAACTGATGCTGAATGAAGTGAGCAGAACCAGGAGAACATTGTACACAGTAGCACCAATACTGTGTGATGATCAATGATGATAGACTTAGGTCTTCAACTCCAAAAGATCCATGAATGAAAATGTTATACACATCTAGAGAAATAACTATGGAGTCTGAATGCATGCTGAAGTGTACTATTTACCCTTTTTCTATTTTTTTCTTTCTCATTGCTTTTCTCTTTTGTCTTAATTCTTCTTTCACAGAGTGACTAATGTGGAAATATATTTACTATGATTGTATATGTATAAGCTGTATCAGTTTACTGGTCTTACAGAGGACATTTGGGGAGGGAAGAAGAAACTTGGAAATCTTATAAAAATAAATGTTGAAAACTATCTTTACGTTTAAGTGGAAAAAATAAAATACTACTAAGTGGGAAAAAATAAAGGATTTAATATGTTAAAAAAAAAAAAAAAGAAATATTTGCCTCACATAATGTAGCCATCTCTGCAGGACCAAACTACAAAGTAGCAGCACAGTTTCTTGTAGCAATGGAATTTATGGACTTTTTCCTCTATTCCATTTGAGAAAGAGGAGGGCTCAAAAGGGCATAAATTGATTATAGCCTATGACTGAAGAGTGTGAGATTAGATGATGGTCAATGTGAGGATCAGAGTCATCAACTGGGAAGACATTTGGAGGACAATTACACAGAGGGGCGGGATAATTAGTGTTATTGGAAGACAAGAGTGTCATTGGGGCAGATTCCACATATGGGAAAAAGATTCCCAATCAGGTGTGTGTGTGCTGAGTGGAATCAGACAAAGAGAAAGATCTGAAAATTTGGGGACTGAGAATATTATCAAATAAATTTCCATGTGAAAAGAATTTATATTAAGAGGTAGGTCATACATAGTCATCATTTCCTTTCAGAGTATCTTAGGTCTAATTAAAATAGATTTGTATATATGATTAGAAAAATGTACATTGTCACTTAAAAGACTCTCTTCCATGGATTCTTAGTACTTGAAAAAATCCTTAATAAGAGGATGGAAGTTGAATTGGTAAGGAGGTATATTGCAAGTTTTATGTGCTTATAGTCTTGATAAAAGGGTTTCATGAATTCAAACTGGACTTTCACTATCAATGTTTTTTTAAAATTTTCATTTAACTTCATTTTTATTCTGAACTTAACAAACACCAAATAAAATAATAATTATCATATACATGATAAAAGAAGAGAGGATTGTACATGAAACTGTAATCTCCATTATGTGAAGTTTGCTTTTTAACTATAAAATAAATTCAATATGTAACTTTCAAAACTGTCTCTTTTATGATTACTTCTTTTCTTTTTCCTTTGGGGAAGGGGAAGGAGAAACCATATTCCTAATCCCCATCTCACAAACAACTTCATATTCATTTTTTTTAAAAAAGAAAGAAGTCTTATAACAAATAAGAATAGCTAAGGAAAACAAATCCCTACATTAATTATGTCCCAAAACGTATGGCTTATTCATAGATTGAGTCATCACTTCTCTGTTATGAGGTAGGTAGCATATTTCTTTATTAGTCTTTTTGATTTTTATTTCATCACATCAGAGTTCTTAACTATTTGAAAGTTGTTTTTCTTTACTATGTTGTTGATGATGAATATCTTCTGGTTCTGCTCATTTTATTCTGCATTAGTTCAAACAAAGCTTTCTATATTTTTACAAGATTGTCCATAATTTCTTATCATCAAATATTATTCCATTACATTCACATATCATAATTAATTTATTAATTCCCCTGCTTCTAGGCATGTCTTATATTCTAGTTCATTGCCAATGCCAAACGTGTGATTACAACTACTTTTGTACACAGGGGTCCTTTTCTGGGATAGTAATGATATTGCTGGGTCAAATGATACATATAGTTTAATGAATTTGGGGGTATAGTTCCATATTGCTTTCCAGAAAGAGTGGACCAATTCACAGCTCCATGGTACATATTTTCTCATAGAATCTCAAGGAACCATCATTTGTCATTTTCATCTTCATCAATCTAATGGGTATGAGAGGTAACCTTGGAGTTGCTTTAATTCACATTTTTATAATTATTAATGATTTGGAGCAATTTTCCATATGTCTATTGATAGGTTGGATTGATTTCTTTGCAAACTGATTGTTCATATCCTTTGATTCATATCTTTTGATCATTTATCCATTGGGGAATAGCTCTTGTTTCTGTCTATGTGAATTGGTTGTGTGTGCGCCTCTATTTGTATGTGTGTGTACATGTGTTTGTGTATATGGGTGCATGTGTGTATGTATGTGTGTATAGATATATAAAACATACATATCCAAATACATAAAATCTTACATCTTTATCAAAGAAACTTGCTTCAAAGACTTTTTTCTTGATTAACTCATTCTCTTCTAACATTAACTGCTTTAATTTTGTTTGTACAAAAACTCTTCAATTATAAGTCATCAATATGATCCAATATATTTTCTGTCATGTGTTCTGTCCCTTACTGGTCATGAACTTGTCTTTTGTCTGTAATTGCTAAATATATTTCCTGCCTTGCTCTTCTAATTTGCTTATGATATGATCTTTTATATCCAATTTATATATGCATTTGGAGGTTATCTCAGTATATATTATATGAGGTGTCAACCCTAACTCTTGTCAGACTACTTTCCATTTTTTTCCAAATTTTGACAAATTTTTGTTAGAGTACATATGTATATATAATGTGTGTGTGTGTATGTACATATGTATGTATGTATGTATGTATGTATGTATGTATGTATATACCAGGAATGACGTTCTTTGGGCTTATTGAACACTAAACTAGTGTATTTGTTTATGTGTATACCTAATTCATTCCTACTGATTAACTTCTCTGTTTAAATCAATACCAATACATGTAAAAATGATTACAGCTTTGTAATATTATTTGAAATCTCGTATTGCAAAGTACCTTTCCTTTTCAATTTTCTTTTTCATTACATCCTTTTATTCTTTACCTTAAGCTCCTCCTCATAAATTTTATTATATTTTTACAAGTTCTATAAATTACTCCTTGGACAATTGGATTTTCATGGCAATGATTGAATATTGGCACAGTGTAGTCATGAACAGTTAATATTTCTTCAATTACTTAATTCTGTCTATTTCTATAAAGAGTGTTTTGAAGTTATATTCATACCCTTCTCAGATGTGTCTTGATACATAGGTGCCCAAATATTTTATACACTCTGTCATTATTTTTAGTTTACTCTTTTAGATTCTCTTAATAAACTATGATATTACCCACAAAAAAGTAAGTCATCTACCCCACTCCTTATGAGATTATTTATTTGATTTATTTTTCTACTTCTATTGCTATACCTAATATTTCTAGTCCTATTTTAAAAAGTAATTGGGGAAATGATCAATACTGTTTTATCCCTAATGTTAAGGGAAGGGCCTCTAACATTTCTGGATTAATATCACTCTGGCTCTTAATTTTAGATAAATATTATTTATTGTATTAAAGTATATATATTCATGTGATTCAAGTTTTTAACAGAAATCAGTGTTGCATTTTTTTCAAAAATCTTTTCAGCCTCTATGATATAATTTTATGGATTTATCATTTTTTTATTATTAATGTGTTCAATTTCATTTAGACATTTTCCCATATTGAATAAACCATAAATTTTTGATATAAATAAAACACAATTATAATATTTAATCTTTTAAATAATTTTTGTATCCTCCTTCCTAAGATTATCATTATTAAATTATTGTTTCAATGTTCATTGTGGACATTGGTCTATAATTTTCTTCCCTTTTTTCTTTTTGGTTTTGGTTTCAAGTGCATGTTTGTATGAAAGGGTGTGGAAGAAACTCTATTTTTTTATAACTTTGTAAATATTTTTTGAATATTTGATAGAATTCAATTCTAAACCCATTTTCTGGATCACTGTACTGAAAATTCATTTGTGCTTTCTTCATTGCCTTTTCTGCTATTCAGTTAATCTGGGTATTTTGCATTTTAGCATATTTTTGTTCAGTTCTTTGAAGTACAAACTGGCAAAATAGTTTCCATTTATATTTTTAATTATCTTGAATTCTTCTTTTTCATTTTTGTATGTAAAAATGTTTTTCCTGACTTTCCAAAATCATAGTAGTAGCTTACTTTATTTTTAAGACCCTAATACTATTTATCCATTACAGAGCATATTTGTGTGTGTAGACATATTGCTTTCGATTTTGTTAATCTCTATTTGATTTTCAGAATTTATACTATTATCTTTATTGAGATTTTAAGAGTATTCTTTTTACAATATTTTTAGTTATATCTCTCAGGTAAAGATTTTCTTTTTTTCTCCTTTGCCAATGAAAGTGTCTAGAAATATTCATTTTCCCTAAGGAATGTTTTAACAACACTGTCTAAGGTTTTATATTTTGTATCACTGCTGTATGAAATTTTGATGAATTTTTCTATTCTTTCTGTGCTTGTTGTTTTGTTTACCAATTATTCTGGATTAAGTTATTGAGTAAACCAATTACTTTCTAAAGTCTTTCTTTAGATGTTATCCATTGCATATAGTATTTGTTGCATTGTAATCAGTAAAGGATGATAGTTCTCCTTGGTTTTAGCTTCTTCCAGTATTTAATCCTTTCAGGTGGAAATTGTGGATTTTGGATTTGATATTTCTGGTAGTTTCAATTTGGGGTTTATCTCAGAAAGTGGTTGGATTCCTTCTTTGTTCATTTAGACTTCTGGTTCTGAGGGATGTGAATAGCATTTTACATTGCTAGCACTTCTGTGACGCTTTAAAGTTTGGAAAGCATTTTGCAAATATTATTTCTTGATGAAGCCAAGATGGAGGGGAGAAGCCGGGAAATTGCCTAGCTCTCCCCAGTTTCCCTCAGAAACAAAATTATATCAAGCCTCTACTTGGATTGTGGAGTAACAGATCCTACAAAAAGACAAAATGAAACAATTTTTCCACCTTAATATAACTTAGAAGGACCTCAGGAACGTTCTATCTCAATTGGGAAAAGCGGAGCCCAGCCCAGCGTAGAAGGAGTTTGAGCAAGCCAATGAGACACTCTTAGCCATAGCACAGATCAGCAACCAAGTCCCAACAGGTTGGGCTCAGGAAGTCAGTGACAGAGCAGGCCAGCTCTAGCCCCATCTCCAGCACAGAATGCAGGTCCAGAAACCAGGCAACAAGAGCCAGGACCAGTCTGGGTGATCCCAGCACAGTGAGCACTTGCTCACTGGGCTTAACTAGTACCTGAGGCCCCTGGGCACAAAGTCAGTGACCAGGCCCCTGGCCCTCAGTACAATAAGTTTGGGACAATGCCCCCAGGTGCCTCAAGAAGGAAGTTCTCTTTAAAGACCATGGAATAGGTAAAGAAAATGAGCAAGAAGCAAAAAGGAACATTGACCTTGGAAAGTTTCTATAGTGACAGGGAAAATCAAAACACAAACTGTGCTAATTCAAACTGAACAGCAATGCACCACAACCAAACCCCACAACCCTTTCAATACTTTTCATTTCCATTTGCACATAGTGCCAATTTGCACTATGTGAATTAAAACCTCAGGGTTATTTTGATTTGCATTTATCTTATTGGTAATTTGGGGAACAAATTGGTGTGGTTGTTAATAGTTTGAAATTCTTTTGGGAATTGATTATTTACAACCTTTGACAAATTATTTATTTTTGGAATAGCCTTCGGTCATATACATACACACATATATTGTAAATATTAATTGTTTGCATATATGCATATAAACATATGTATTCACAGACACATGTGATACCAAACTTCTATCAGAGACTTGATTAAAATATATTTTCCCCATTTGATCATTTTCATTCTTGTGCTTTACAGTTTCATGAAATCAAAATGATCTATTTATCTTTTTTTAATTGCTGCTATCCCTTGTTTTGTTAAGAACATCTCCTGATCCAAGATAATCCCAAGGCACTCATGAAGAAAAATGTTATCTGCCTCCAGAGGAAAAAAAAAAAACTGATGCTGTCTGAATACAGACTGAAGCATAGTATTTTTCTCTTTTTGTTTTCTTGCATAAAATGACTAATATGGAAATATTTATATGATTCACATGTATAACCTATATCAGATTGCTAGCTATCTCAGAAAGTAGGGAGGGAAGAGAGGGAGAGAAAGAATTTGGAACTCAAAACTTAACAAAAAAAACCCTCAATAAATATTAAAAACTGTTTCAACACATAATTGAGGGAAGATAAAATATCATTTTTTAAAAAAAGAACATATCTTCTCCCAAAAGCTATGAAAGATATGATTTACTTCTTTCCTAATTTTTATATTATGACTTTTAATATTAAGTTCATGTATCAATTTTGAATTTATTTTGGAATGTTTTGTAAGACGTTGGCTTAAGGTGTACTTCTTCTAGACTACTTTCCAGTTTTCCCAGCAGTTTTTATCAGTTTTTCAAGCAAATATTTTACGTATTTTGTAATTATTTGGAATGAAATTTCCCTATTGTGGTTACCTGGATTTTTAATTATTATTATAAAAATACTGTTGGGTTGTCAGGATGTATTATGAGGCCTGCAAATTTACTGAAACTAATGATTTTCTTGACATATTTTTTGATTTCTTAGGATTTCCTAAATAAAGGTATATATTATAGCAAAGAGGGATAATTTTGGGTACTCTTTCCCTATCTTTTTGATTTTAATTTCTTTCTCTTGTCTTGCTGGTATTGCTAGCATTTCCAGAACTATATTAAACAACAATAGACAAAGTGTGCATCTTTTGCTTTACTACTGTATTTACTAGAAAAGCTTCTAGTGTCCATCTCCATTGAACATGAGACTTGGTTTTGGTTTTTAATTATGCCTTTTTATGATATTTTTTTTAAAAAGGTCCATCTCTGCCAATAATTTGTAGGGTTTTATTCAAGCATATGAATGTTTTACTTTGTCAAAAACTTTTTCTGTATCTATTGAAACAATCATGTCAGTCAGGATGTTTTTGCTCTTAATATGAATAATTATGCTGATTTGTTGAATGAAATTTTATCAGTGATAGAAATCCAATTTGGTCATGATGAATAATTTCTTGGATGAATCAGAGCAGTTTATTTGACAAGATTTCATTTAAAATATTTTAATTGCTATTCATTAACAGTGTTATTCTCTAATTCCTCTTCTGCGCTTTATCCTTCGCTAACATGTATTAGGGTATTTTTCTCACAATGAGTGCTTTCTTTACAAATTTTTGAGAATAATTTTTGTAGTTTTGTTACTAATTGTTCCATAAAAATTTGATAGGATTGCCTTGCAAACACAATAGAACCAGGAGTTGCTTTTATTGTTCTTCTTGGTATTTCCATTACAAATAGCAATGCAAATATTCTCCATCGCAATAGCAGGCTGGTTTTCCAAGAGGCAAAAGAACTAGAGACTAAATATTGTCACCTTATTTTTTTTTAAATTTATATGCAGAGTATATTATACAAAATGCCAGGCTGGATAAATCCAAAGCTGGAATTAGAGTTGTGGGGAGAAATATCAACAGTCTCAGATAAGCAGATCATACCATTCCGATGACGGAAAGTGAAAAAGAATTAAGAAGCCTCTTGATGAGGATGAAAGAGGAGAACATAAAAGTTATCTAGAAGCTAAACATTTGTTTTGCTTCTTCCCTCTTCTCCCCTTCAACTTGTTCTGCATGTTGGTTTTTAAATTTCATTTTCTTTACAGTTTTTACCAAAAAGCTTTGACATGAAGAAATTAAAGTCATCTATAGTCACATGAAAAAAAATGCTTTAAATCATTATTGATTAGAGAAATACATATCAAAACAACTCTGAGATACCACCTCACACCTATCAGATACGTAACATGACAAAAGAGAAAAATAATAAATGCTGGAGAACAGGTGGGAAAGTTGGAATACTAATACATTCTTGGTGGAGTTGTAAACTGATACAACCATTCTGGAAAGCAATTTAGAACCGTGTTCAAAGGGCTATAAAACTGTGCATACCCTTTCACCCAGCAATGCCACTTCTAGGACTGTATCACAAAGAGATTATAAAAATTGGAAAAGGACCTACATGTACAAAAATATTTATAAGAGCTCTTTTTTTGGTGGCCAAGAATTGGAAATTGAAGGAATGCCCATCAATTAGGGAATGGCTGAACAAGCTGTGATATATGAATGTAATGAATACTTTTGTGCTATAAGCATTGATGAGCAGGTGAATTTCACAAAAGCCTGGAAAGACATATAAACAGATGGAGAGTGAAATGAGAAGAACCAGGAGAACATTGTACACAGTAACAGCATCATTGTGGGATGACTAAACTTTCATAGAGTAGGCTCTTCTCAGCAATGCAAGGATCTAAGGCAACTCCAAAAAACTCATCATGGTAAACATTGTTCACGTCTAGAGAAAGAACTATAGAGTTTGAATGCAGACTGAAGTACACTATTTGATCTTTTTTTTTACTTTTGTTGTTTATTTTTTCTTTCTTTAAGTTCCTCCCACTGGTTCTAATGTTTCTTTACAATATGACTAATGTGAAAATATATTTAATATGAATGTATATGTAGGGCCTAGATCAGATTGCATGCCATCTTGGGGAAAGAGGGGAGGGGGAGAAAATGAAATCTCAAAAGCTTATGGAAGTGAGTGTTGGAAACTAAAAGTAAATAAATTAATTACAAATTAAAAAAAAGAAAATATGACATATTTATTGAGGTTTACATTATACTTATAATGTATATATTATCTTGTTTCCCCAATAGAATGTAAGATCTTCAAGGGCAAAGATGGATCTTTTAAAAAATTCCCAGCACCTATCCCAGTTTATACATTATAGCTGATAGATGAGCTGAGATTTACCTCAATTAAAATTCTATTTTAAAGCTGAAACAAAAGAAATACTGATCACTGCAGTTAGTAGAGACTGAAGTATTGCGCCATTCTAAGAATTTTTCTAGATTACCAATTGTTCACTTCTTTCTATCCTTTGCCCTTCCCATGATCACCTTTACCCCATTTGCAATGAAATGTCCTCTCAGTGTCTATATTCTCCTATTCTTCTAGGTGCTTGTTGCCAAGTGGGAACTCTGAAGTCTATGAAACAGGATAAATGGTTTCTATAAGCAACAAATCCATGCAGATTATTATATCTACCTCTCTTTACAAAATATTTTTCTCCATGGGATCATTCTTCAGTGTAACCCTCAGCAACCCCTGCAATGAAATGGCCTCCTTCATTTCTACGTTCTTCAATCCATTCTATTGCTTTCTCATCTATTTTCCTCCAGGTCTTCTTCTTACAGACTATAGGAATTATGTTTTCCTTCATTGCTAACAACTTCATTGCTAACTTAATTAGGTTACAGCATATAATCCTCTCAATATTCTTTCTTCATCCTTCCCCACGATGTGCCATTCCAGTCTACATTTAATCTCACAAAAATTCCTGAATCATTTATAGGCAATGTGTTATTAGATTTAGTACATGATATTTCAGGCTTGTTTCTCTATCATAATTTCTTAGAAATCTCATAATGGTCTGTCATTATTTTGTTATTGTTATTGTTAACCCCATAGATATCTTTCTGGTTTTCATTCCCCTCCACTGGGGTAATTTGTTATATTATAAGAGGCTCCTTGACTTTTGTTTACTTTTCTAGGATTTCTATTGTCTGAGGTGTTCATAAAAAAATATACTGTTTGTCTGGTTTTTTTTGTAGGAATATTTCAAATTACTCTTTTATTGAATGTCCATTTTTAAAATTAACGGTTAGGATCAAGTTTTCAGGGTGTGTCAACTTGGGTCATATCTCAAGCTCCTTTCCTCTTTGGAACATGTTGTTCCATTCCATTTCCTTCTGTTTGTGGTGTATTCAAAATAGCATATGTTATTTGAATTTATAGGTGGAGATTTTACTACTGATCACTAGCAGAATTTGTTATTTGTCATTGGAATTATTAAATTTAATGACTGTATCTTGGAGTCTGTAACATAGATTTTTTTCTAGAGATGATCTATGGATTCTTTTGAATTTTCTCAATAGACATGCTTTCTCTCAGAAGTGCTAGGAAGTCTTTTGCATCATTTCTTGCATTATGGTGTTCTTTTTAAAACTGTATTCTTCTAGAACCTCTAACCTCTAATTTATCTCTATTCAGCCTGCTTTAAAGATTATTATGTTTTGCCTGTATAGGGTCATGTTTTCTTTTAACATTATTGGTTTTATCTTCCTTTCTTCCACATTATCCTTCACTTGCATTTATTTGTATTTCTAATCAATTATTCCTTCTTTTTTCCTTTAGTGAGATTTACTACCATGGATTCAAGTTTTTCCATTCTATCAATTATTTCTGCTGTGCAGGCAATAGATTCTTCTTTCACTGCTTTTTTTCCTCTTTTTCAACCATTTAGTAACATACAGTTGTGGTTCTATGTTCTCTTGAGAATCAACATGATCTTCTGTCTTATCAAGTGTTGATTCATTTTCCTTTGTTTTATAATATTTATTTATGATACAGGAACACATTAGCTAATCTGAAGGCTACCATCCCTTCTCTTATTAACATCTTCCTTGTTGGTTTGCTGGATCATGCTCAAGGTTTTTAACTGAGTTTTCTTCCTCCTAAGAATTTCAGAAATTGTAATCCTTTTTTCTTATGCTGCTCTGTCTCTCACTTTCTGACTGTTCTTTGATGGTGGTTTCCCCAGAGAGTAAACATCAAAGCTATCTCAGTCTTGTACTATGAGGAAGTATTCACATCTCCCTGGTCTTGGTCTCTTCAATAAGTGACTACCGGGAGAAAAGAACTGGCAACAGCTAGAGAGATACCTCTTGCCACATACAAGCCAATATTCTGCTCCAGTTCCCTCTGTTATACATTTGACTGTCTGAACTCCATGGCTGTCACATTACTGTGCCAGCCAGAGCAAGTCTGTTTTATCTGTAGCACAGGGAAGTGGGGATAGGGACAGAGTTGGTTCTTTTTTTTTCCCTTGGTTTTTGCATACTATTTTATTTTCCCCCAGTTACATGCAAAAATAATTTTTAACATTTGTTTTTAAAACTCTTGAGTTCCAAATTCTCTCCCTACTTCCCTCCCCATCCCATCCCAATTGAGAAGGCAAGCAAATCCTTATATGTTATATATACATGTGTAGTCATGCAAAACATACCCATAACACTTATGTTGTGAAAAAACAGAGAGAAAAAAAATCAAGAAAAATAAAGTTTAAAAAAGTAAGGTTCAGTCTGTATTCCAACACCATCAGTTCTTTCTCTGGGGATGGATAACATTTTTCATCCTAAGTGATTCAGAGTTGTCTTGCATTGTTTCATGGCTGAGAATAGCTAAGTGATTCACAGCTGATCATCTTACAATATTGCTGTTACTTTGTACCTAGTACATTTCACTTTGTATCAACCCATTTAAGTCTTTCTAGGTTTTTCTGAGAGTATCCTGTTCACCATTTCTTATAGTATAATAGTATTCCATCATAATCACATACCACAACCTATTCAGCCATTCCTCAATTAATGGGCATCCCCTCAGTTTCTAATTCTTTACTCCCAGAAAAGAACAGCTAAAAATATTTTTGCCCATATAGGTACTTTTCCTTTTTGTTTTTTGTCTTTTTTAGGATACAAACCTGGTAGGGGTATTGATAGGTCAAAGGGTATGCATGGTTTTATAGCCCTTTGAGTGTATATGTTACTCCCTCTTTGAGCCAATTCTGATAAAAGTTTCACTCAACTCCCCCTCACCGCCTCCATCTTCCCTTCAACTTCTTATCTCTTTTATGTGAGATAATAATTTACCCCATTCTAGCTCTCCCTTTCTCCTATACACTCCTCTTTCTCACCCCTTAATTTTACCTTATAGATGTCATCCCTTCATATTCAACTCACACCTGTGCACTCTGTCTGTATATAGTCCTTCTAATGACCTTAATGAGAAATGTCTTATGAGGTACAAATATAATCTTCCCATGTAGGAATGTAAACAGTTTAACCTTATTAAGTTCCATTTCTGTTTTCTTTTCATGCTTCCCTGAAGTGTTGTATTTGAAAATCACATTTTCTTTTCAGCTCTGTTCTTTTTATCAGGAATGCTTGAAAGTCCTCTATTTCATTGTATATTCATCTTTTCCCCTGAAGTATTATGCTTAGCTTTGCTGGGTAGGTATTCTTGGATGTAATCCTAGCTTCTTTGCCCTTAGGAATATCATATTTCAAGTCCTTTCATCCTTTAATGTAGAAGCTGCTAAATCTTGTGTCATCCACACTACAGTTTCACCATAGTTGAATTCCTTATAATATTTTCTCCTTGACCTGAGAACACTGGAATATGGCTTTGGTGTTCCTGGTAGTTTTCATTTTGGGATATCTTTCAGGAGTTCAGTGGATTCTTTCAATTTCTATTTTTACCCTCTGGTTCTAGAATATCAGGGCAGTTTTCCTTGATAATTTCTTGAAAAATCATGTCTAGTTTCTTTTTTTGGTCATGGCTTTCAGGAAGTCCAAAAATTTGTAAATGATCTCTCCTGAATTTATTTTCCTGGTCAGTTGTTTTCCAATGAGATATTTCATATTATCTTCTATTTTTTCATTTTCTTGGTTTTATTTTTCCTCCTTTTCTCATGAAGTCATTTCCATTTGCTCCATTCTGATTTTTAAGGAATTATTTTCTTCAGTAAGTTTTTGGACTTCCTTTTCCATTTGGTCAGTTCTGCTTTTTAAGGCATTCTTGAGTTTTTAGCTTTTTGAACCTCTTTTACCATTTGGCCTTGTCTGTTTTTTAAGGTGCTACTTTCTTCAGTGTTTTTTCATGTGAGTCGCCTTTACTCAAGTATTGACTTAGTTTTCATGATTTTCATGCATCACTCTCATTTCTTTTCCCAATTTTCCTTCTACCTTTCTTTCTTGATTTTCAAAATCTTTTTTGAGGTCTTCCATGACCTGTGACCAATTCATATTTTTCTAGGAGGCTTTGGATGTAGGAACTTTGACTTCGTTCTCTTTTTCTGCGTGTGTTTTGATCTTCTTTGTTACCATAATAACTTTCTATAGCAAGAGTTTTTTCTCCTATTTTGTCCTCATTTTTCCAGCCTATTACTTGATTGTTTAGAGTTTCTTAAACTAGGGTTGTTTCCAGGGTAGAGGGTGAACTGTCCCAAGCTTCAGAGGTTTTCTCTAGTTGTTTATAGAGATACTCTAGGAACCTGTAAGTTTTCAATTCTTCCAAAGTACTATGACCTAAGGAAAATGCTTTCTCCTCTCCTAGCCTATGTTGTGGTCTGTGAGTGACCACAAGTACTCTTTTCTTCCCTGGAATTGAGAAGGGTACCCCCTTCACTCTTGTGTCAAGTGTGATGTTCTATTTCTTACCCTGGGACTACCTTGATCCAAGTATGGGCAAAACAGCACAGTCCTGACTCAATGCTAGCAAAAAAATCCCTGTAATCTCCTTCTGACCAGTTGTTCAACCCCTCTTTCCATCTGTCGACTGAGAGCTCTGCAAGCAACCACTGCCACCACTGATTCAGTAACTCCCAAGGCCTGCTTCTGCTTTGCTAGGACTAGGGATGTACTGGTGTAGCCTGCACTGGGCTGTGATCTACTCTGACCCAGGTGTGACAAATCTTTTCTGCTGACCTTCTAAGTTGTGTTTGGCATCTCTGAGCTGAGAAGACTGGAAACTGTCACTACTGCCAGTGATTAAGTTGTTCTATGGCCTGTTTTAAGTTTGCTGGGACCTAATCTGTGCTGATGAAGCCTGTCCTGGACTATGCTCCTCTCTCACCCTGGTGTAATAGAACTTTCCTTCTGACCTTCCAAATTATCCTGTACTAGATATTTATGTCACTCCATCTTTTTATGGTTCTGCTACTCTAGAATTTCTTGGAGTCTTTTTAGAAGGTATTTGGATGGGTTTGGGGGAGAATTCAGGCTACTCTCTGCTTTTATTCTGCCATCTTGGTTCCACTTGACAGAGCTGAATTCTTTTGTAAGCCTTTATGTTCACTTGTGCAGCCCTGATGGCCAGGGATGAGGTACTAAGTGAGTGAGTTAGGAATTTGGAAGTAGGTTGATCTGCTGCTAGTTCATCAGGTTGTTGCTGCATTAAAAGGTTTTTGCATCAGCCTGTGAAGACAGCTGAAGTTATTTCTCCATTGTGCAGAATTACTGTTTTGCAAAAGCTTTCAAGGCTATGAGGATTGAAATGTCTAGCCCTCCATCTTGTTGGCCACATGACCTAGAACCCTTTTGCAAAGCTTTTGTTAAAATATTTACTATTTTTATGGAGAAAAAAAAATGAAGAGATATCAATTAGATGATGTTATAATCCAATACACTCAGAAGGTATTGGATGGCCAGATTCACAGAATAATTAGTCAGTGTTAATGTGGCAGCAGATGGTTTCCAATCCAGTAACCTAGGGATCAGCACTTACTCATGATACATCAGGGTAATTTCATAATGGGGTAGACAATCTAAATATGAGGCCACACTATTTAAAAAACTAGGAAAAAATGAAATGTTTGTCTAAATCTAAGTTCTGTCAAAATGCTTTGTAGTTCTCCTATTAGTCCTCATCAAACAGGAAGACCTTCTCACAATAATTAATTTTACTGGACTTAAACACTGGACTACCTTTTTTTGTTATTTCTGTTTCTTGCTTGTATAATCTGTTCTGTGGATACACTTTTCTGTTTGTTTGTTTTTTAACCACTATCAAACAATTTTTATGATGATTGCATAGTGTAGAAAAGGGGAATGTTTGACTTAGCAGGATTAGCTACTCCCTATCTTTTCCATCCTTATGTGAGTGGAGTCATTCTTTCCTAGCTCTTCCATTCAAGGATGGTTTCCAGTCATTGGGGTGGAGGTGCTTTGAAAGTCCTGTGGTAGAGAATAATGAAGAGAGGAATTGCCCAAGGTCTCTGCCACAGAGGAACTTTTTCTCACTTCTAATTACTAAACATTCTCTCATCAAGGACATGGTTGCCTCTTGGGGGTAGAGCCAAGAAGACAAAGTAAAGGCAGGGCCTCACCTAAGCTGTCTCCCAAACCCCTCCAAATATCTGTAAAAAATGGCTGAACAATTTCTAGAGCAGCAGAATTCACAAAAAGATGAAATGAAACAAATTTCAAGCACAAGACAACTGGGAAGGTCAACAGTAAAGGTGTGTTGCACCAAGCTGAGAGAGGAGTGTTATTCAGTGTAGGCCCTGCCAGCAAAGATCAGGCTTCAGCAAACCTGAAGCAGGCCTCAAGAGACTGAATCATTGGCAAACATGGCAGTTTACAGACTTTTCAAGCTACAAATGTCAAAGACAACTTAGAAGGTCAGTAGGAAAGGATTGTCCTACCTGGGCCAGAAAGGACAGCCCAGCAAACCAAGAGCAGGCCTTGGGAGTGATTGAATCAGCAGTGGCAGAGTGGTGGTGGCAGTAGCTGCTGCTTATAAAGCTCTCTTACCCTTCTAATGGTAAGGGGATTGAACAACAGGTCAGAAGGAGATTACAGGGGTCTCTTTGCTAGCACTGAGTCAAGACTCTGCTGTTTTGCCCATACTTGAATCCAGGGATGGCAGTCAGTCCTGGGCAAAAGGGAGAAGTAGCACACCAGAGCTTGCCACAGCAGTGGAGGGGAACCCTTCTCACAGTTCCAGGGAAGAAAAGAGTACTTTTGGTCACTCATAAACCAGAGTACAGGCCAGGAGAGAAGTAAACACCTCTCCTTAGATCATACAAACTTAGAAGACCTGAAAATTTACAGGTCTCTAGAAGTATCTCTGAAAACAGCTGCACAAAACCCCTGAAGCTTGGGACAGTACACCTTCCACACTGGAAGGAGAGCCATACCTTAACAAAGAATTAAAAAGTCAAACAATAGTCTGGGAAAATGCATAAACAATAGAAAAAAACTCAGACTGTAGAAACTTACTTTGGTGACAAGGAAGATAAAAGCATACACTCAGAAGACAACAAAGTCAAAGTTCTCACATTCAAAGCTTTCAAAAAAATATGAATTGGACTCAGACCAAGGAAGAACTTAAAAAGGATTTTTAAAAATTTATTTATTTAAGTTTTCAGTATTCATTTCCACTAAATTTTGCACTCCAAATTTTCTCCCTATTTCTCCCCTCCCCCACCCCTAAATGCCAAGCATTCTAATTTCCCCTTTCACAATTCTGTCCTTCCTTCTAACATCCCTCCCTTCCCTTATCCCCATCTTCTCTTTTGTCCTGTAGGGCAAGATAAATTTCTATACCCTATTACCTGTATTTCTTATTTTCTAGTTGCAAGAACAATACTCAACAGTTGTTCCTAAAACTTTTGAGTTCCAACTTCTCTTCATCCCTTCCTCCCCACCCATTCCCTTTGGGAAGGCAAGCAATTCAATATAGGCTATATCTGTGTAGTTTTGCAAATGACTTCCATAATAGTCCTGTTGTGTAAGACTAACTATATTTCCCTCAATAATATCCTGCCCCCCATTTCTTCTATTCTCTCTTTTGATCCTATCCCTCCCTAAGAGTGCTCCCTCTTCCCACTGCACTCCCTTGCATCATCCCCCCCACCCTGCTTATCCCTTTCTTCCCCACTATCCTGTATTGTAAGATAGGTTTTCATACCAAAATGCGTGTGCATTTTATTCCTTCCTTTAGTTGAATGTGGTGAGAGTAAGATTCATGTTTTTCTCTCACCTCCCCCCCTTTTTCCCTTCACTGAAAAGTTTTTTACTTGTCTCTTTTATGAGAGATAATTTGCCCCATTCCATTTCTCTCTTTCTCCTCCCAATATATTGCTCTCTCACTGCTTAATTTCACTATTTAAAGCTATGATCCCATCCTATTCAATTCATCCTGTGCTCTGTGTTTCTCTATGTGTGTGTGTGTGTGTGTGTGTGTGTGTGTGTGTGTGTGTGTGTGTGTGTAATCCCATCAACTACCCAGACACTGAAAAAAGTTTCAAGATACTATCTTATGACTTCTCTTTCCTGTTTACCTTTTCATGCTTCACTTGATTCTTGTGTTTGAAAGCGAAATTTTCTTTTCAGTTCTGGTCTTCTCATAAATAATCCTTGAAAGTCCTCTATTTCATTGAGAGACCATTTTTTACCTTGAAGTATTATACTCAGTTTTGCTGGGTAGGTGATTCTTGGTTTTAGTCCTAGTTCCTTTGATTTCTGGAATATCATATTCCATGCCCTTCAATCCCTTAATGTAGAAGCTGCTAGATCTTGTGTTATCCTGATCGCATTTCCACAATACTTGAATTGTTTCTTTCTAGCTGTTTGCAATATTTTCTCCTTGACCTGGGAACTCTGAAATTTGGCCACAATGTTCCTAGGAGTTTCTCTTTTTGGATCTCTTTCAGGAGGTGATCGGTGGATTCTTTCAATATTTATTTTCCCCCCTGGTTCTAGAATATTGGGGCAGTTTTCCTTGATAATATGAAAGATGATGTCTAGGCTCTGTTTTTGATCAAGGCTTTCAGGTAGCCCCATAATTTTTAAATTTGCTTTCCTGGATTTATTTTCCAGGTCAGTTGTTTTTCCAATGAGATATTTCACATTATCTTCCATTTTTTTCATTCTTTTGGTTTTGTTTTGTGATTTCTTGGTTTCTCATAAAGCCCTTAGCCTCCTTCTGCTCCATTCTGATTTTTAAAGAACTATTTTCTTCAGTGAGCTTTTGAACCTCCTTTTCCATTTGGCTAATTCTGCTTTTGAAAGCATTCTTCTCCTCATTGGCTTTTTGAACCTCTTTTGCCAATTGAGTTAGCCTATTTTCAAAGTTGTTCTTTTCTTCAGCATTTTTTGGGTCTCCTTTAGCAAGGTGTTGACCTGCTTTTCATGCTTTTCTTGCATCTCTCTCATTTCTCTTCCCAATTTTTCCTCCACATCTCTCACTTGATTTTCAAAATCCTTTTTGAGCTTTTCCATTGCCTGAGCCCATTGAATATTTATTTTGGATGTTTGGGATATAGAAGCCTTGACTTTTATGTCTTTCCTGATGGTAAGCATTATTCTTCCTCATCCAAAAGGATGGGAGAAAATATCTGTTCGCCAAGAAAGTAACTTTCTATAGTCTTATTTTTCCCCCTTTTTTGGGCATTTTTCCCAACCAGTTACTTGACTTTTGGGTCCTTTGTCAAGAGTAGGGTATACTCTGGGGACTGTAAGATCTCAGTTCTTCCAAGGTGGTGCAATCAAACATATACTGGTCTGGGTGCAGAGAGGAATTTTTGTGCCCAGAATCTTAGCAGGGTTTCCTCTCCACAGCCACCTGGCCTCCACTTCCACCAAGTCAGCACTGGGAGTTGATTTTCAGATAAGCTGGATAGGTAGGGCCACCATTCAGTGTGAAACAAAGACCATCTCCCCCAGGGCCTCCGCACAAGGTGGAGGCAAGAATCAGCTCTTCAGTGCCCCCAGGGTTTTTATGATCCAACAATGGATCTAGCTGCTGCACCTGCGATGTGGCCTCTGGGGCTGCTGTATGCAGCTAGAGCTATGGGAAAACCCTTCTCCCTTCCTGGCCAGCTGAAAAAAACCCATCACTGACCTTTGGCACCTGTGGGTTGAGGGATCTGGGAACCACTACTACTGGGACTGGGGATTTCATGACTGGAGATTCCACCTCCAAGGGCTTTTCTCAAGTCGCACACCATATGGCCAAGGCTGGACTGGGCTCTGCTCCACGTCCCATGCAACAGACGTTTCCTGTGGGTCTTTCAGGTCACCCTGGGCTGGAAATCTCCCCCTCTCTGTTGTTCTCCACTTCTGCTGCTCCAGAATTTGGTGAGAGTCCTTCTCTACAGTCCTTCTCTTTTTTATAGGCTGTGTGGGGAGAGCCTGCGTATGTGTGCTTTTGTACTCTGCCATCTTGGCTTTGCCCCCTCAAAAAGGATTTTGAAAAGCATGTAAGAGAAGTGGAAGAAAAATTGGGTAGAGAAATGAGAGTGATGTAAGAAAATAATGAAAACCAGGTCAACAGCTTGCTAAAGGAGACTAAAAAATGCTGAAGAAAATAACACCTTAAAAATAGACTAACCCAAATGGCAAAAGAAATCCAAAAAGCCAAGGAGGAGAAGACTGCCTGGAAAAGCAGAATTGGACAAATGGAAAAGTTCCAAAAGCTCACAGAAGAAAATATTTCCTATGAGCAGAACCAGGAGAACATTATACACAGAAACAGCCACAGTGTGCAAGGACTGTTTCTAATAGACTTAGCTTTCCACAGCAATGCAGAGACCTAAAACATTTTCAAAGGATTTGATGCAAAATGTCATCCACATCCAAAGAACTATAGAGTCAAAATGCAGAATGAAACAGAAATGAAATCTTTTGTTATGTTTTGTTTTGTTTTTGCTCATGGTTTCTCCCATTCATTTTAATTCTTCTGTGTAACATGACTAATGTGAAAATGTGCTTAATAAGAATGTTTGGTAGAAACCATATAAGACTGTATGCCATCTTGAGCAGGGAGAGGGAGAAAATTTAAAATTTGTGGGAGTGATTGTTGAAAACTGAAAACAAATTTTTTGAAAAAGAAAATAATTCCTTAAAAATTAGAAAGGAGCATATGGAAGCAAATGACTCTGTGAGAAATAAAGAAATTATAAAACAAAATAAAAAGAGTTAAAAAGTAAAAGATAATGTGATATATCTCATTGGAAAAAACAAGTGATCAGGAAAAATAGATCCATGAAAGATAATTTAAACATTATTGGACTACCTGAAAATCATGATTAAAAAAAGAGCCTAGACATCATCTTTTAAGAAACTTGCCCTGATATTCTAGAACCAGATGGTAAAACAGAAATTGGAAAAATCCACCAATTATATCCTAAAAGTTATTCCAAAAAGAAAACACCCAGGAATATTCTAGCCAAATTCCAGAGTTCCCAGTTCAAGGAGAAAATATTTCAAACAGCCAGAAAGAAACAATTCAAGTACTGTGGAACCACAATTAAGATAAAATAATACTTAGCAACTTCTACATTAAGGGATCAGAGGACTTGGAATATGATATTCTGGAAGTCAAAGGAGCAGAATTAAAGCCAAGAATTGCCTACCCAGCAAAACTGAGTATAATCCATGAGGGCAAAAAAAAATTATATTCAATGAATTAGAGGAATTTAATGTATGCTTGAGAAAAGATCAGAGGTAAATAGAAATTTTGACTTTCAAATATAAGAATCAAGAGAAGCATGAATAAAAAGGTGGATAGGAAAGAAAAATCATAAGAGTCTTACTAAAGTTGATCTATTATATCCTTCCTTTGAAAGATGATACTTGCAACTCATGAGACTTCATTATTAGGGCAGTTGGAGGGAATATATGTGTATGTATGTATGTATACACACACACACACACACACACACACACATATATATATATATATATATATACATATATATATATATACATATATATATATATATGACAAGGTGAGTTGAATATAAAGGAATGATATCTAAAATGAAATTAAGGGGCAAGAGAGGAATATATTGAGAGGAGAAAGGGAGAGATAGAATGGGGTAAATTATCTCACAAAAGAGGCAAGAAAAGGTTTCACAATGTATGGGAAGAGGGGGGAGGTGAGAAGGAATGACTGAAACTTACTGTCATCAGAGTTAACATAAGAAGGGAATAACATACACACTGAAATTGGTATCTTACCCTACAGGAAAGCAAGGGGAAAAGGGATAAGGGAATGACAGAGGAGAGGACACATTAGGGGAAGAGGTAGTTAGAAGCAAACACTTTTGAAAAGGGACAGGGTCAAAGCAGAAAATAAAGTAATTGAGGGGGTGGGATAAGATGGAGAGAAATATAGTTAGTCTTTCACAATGTGACTATTATGGAAGTGTTTTGCATAACTACACATATATAACTGATATTGAATTACTTGCCTTCTCAATGAGGATGTGCGGGGAGGGAAGAACGAAGAGAATTTGGAACTCAAAGTTTTAAAAACAAATGTTACAAAATTGTTTTTACATGCAACTGGGAAATAAGATATACAATAAAGGGGTAAAGAAAATCTATCTTACCCTTCAAGAAAATAAAGTGGAAGGAGATTAGAGGAGGGGATAATAAAAGGGAGGGCAGACTGGAGAAAGAGGTAATCAGAATGCATGCCATCTCAGAGTGGCAGGGAAGGGGAGAGATGGGGAGAAAATTTAGAACTCAAAATCTTGTGGAAATGAATGTTGAAATCTAAAAATAAATAAATAAATTTTTAAAAATGCTTCTTTATTTTTGAACATCCCTCTTTTTTTCATATATGGTTAAAGTTACATTTGTAGGATAGGTCACCTTGGGTTGCATCCTGATACATTGCCCTTCAGAACACATTCCTTTCCCTTTTATTTTTTCTGCTGAGTGCAGAATAATTTTGCATTATTTGAATTTCTTTTCCTTTATATTTGAAGGTCTTTCTCCTAATCTCTTATAGAACTTGTTTCTGAATCAAATTGTTTATTTTAACCCCTATGTGCCAAAGTGATCTATGATTTTTTTTTTTCAAATTGGTTTTAATTGTCTGTGTTTAAAAGTTCTGGCCAGTTCTCTCCAATTATTTACTTTATTATAGTGTTAAGGCTCTTTATGTTATTGTATTCAGAGAGACCTATGATTCTTAGACCATCTCTGTCTTGAAAACACATCCCATCTTAAAGATCAATATGTTTTGTTTGTATGATGAGCATATTTTCTTTTATTGTTCTTGTTTATTGTTTCTCTTCTTCTAGGTTGTCCTCCAGTCCTGGATATTTGCATCCTCAAATTATCATTCTATCTTTTCATTGACGTACATTTTAGGTTTTTTTTCTGCCCACTATTTTTTTTTTTGGTATAAAGGTCATAAATTCTGCTCTTATAATTCTCATTTCTCTTTTAAACCTTAAGAACAGTGTTTTCTGTTTCATGTTCTCTTGATGTTCTACAGGGATATTTGTCTTGTCAAGTGTTGGATCATTTTTATCTCTTTTGCAATATCTCCTCATAGATGTTTGAACTTGTTTATTAGACCTGAAAACAACACTTCCTTCTGTTGTTAGTGATTGTGTTGATTCATCTGCTTATGTTCAAGGTCTTTGAGGTTTTCTTTTCTTTCTGAGAAATGGTTTTCCTGATTGTCACCAATTGAATTTCTGACTATCCCTTCTGGTGGTGGTTTCCTTGGGGGCTGGATCTCACAGCACCTCACCTCTTTTCTTGCTGGAGATTCATAGCTAACCAGAATTGTCTGTGCCTCAAGGGATTTTTGAATGATCAGAACTGACTCCAGCTAACTCTTTCTCTCAGACTTAGTAGAATAGTACAGAGCTCACTTCTCCTCACCCAAATACATAGCACACACACAGAGTGTCATACTGGTGACTTATCATATTCTCCCATTCCAGAGTTCTCTGGACTGGCCCCAGAAGTGCAGGATTTTACAATACTTCTTTCTCCAGCAGCTTTATAGCTTTATTGCTATCAGATTGTGTTCCTCAGCTGGTTTTTGTTCCTGAATGGCTGCTGCCACAATGGCTGTCATAACTCAAGCAAATTTTCGTAGCCTGGAGCCAAGATCTCCACAGTACTAGAAAAAGGGAGGTAGAAAACCTGGGTGTAGGTGTAGTTTTTGTTGTAAACCTGTGTTGTGGCCTTGGTTTGCTGATGGAACCTTCCTATCAGTAACATAGAAGGTGAGAGAGGGTTGCTGAGTCAGCTCAGGGTCAGTGAATGTCAATTCATTGGTTTTTTTAAAACCTTCTTTGTATTCTGGGTTTTTTGGATTCCTATACCATGGAGAGAGATGAAGCTGCTTTATCTAATGCAAAATTTGTTTCGGAGAGGTTTGAGACTTCATGGGGGTCACCACTGAATAGTAAGTGATTTTTTTAACCAAGTAGATCTTCACAACCCCTGAAAGCACTCGATGTAAAAGACTCCATTCTCTACTTAATTCTAAAACTGTTGCAGTCTGAGGTCTTGACCCAGACAGGCTGGACTTTGAAACATTTATTTTGAATGTTCTGGTGGGTTTTAATAGTTAAAAGGTTTGTGGTAGTATGCATTTCTCTGGAAATGCAATGGGAATGTCTGCTTCTTTGTCACTGGAACCCTGGCTCCTACTTCTAAGCATAAAGAACTAAAACATATGGCATAGCAGATATGAGACTTAAAGGTGCTTCCTTTTATTAACTCTACTTCCTTTAATTGTAAGTATAATCAGTTGCTGCTTTCAGGGCTAGGACATATCCCTTAAAACTTAGGCATTGTGTCTCAAGGGTTTCAAGGCTCATCTCTAGGATCTCCCCAAAAGGGACCAGTAAGTCTTACAAGGTGCAGTGTAGAACAGATATAGGACAAGTATTTATTTCTCCTACATGAAAGAAAACTTTAGACAAAAACTCATCAGCACACAACCATTAATACAATAACCCCATAAATACCTTTATAATCACCTGTGAGGTTGAAACTTGAACCACTGACATGGATCACTTAGTAGGACTGTTGAATAAACTTTTCACCTTCATTTCAGGTTTAGAATTTGTGAACAAATCCCTCAAGGAGGTTCATACCTTCTGGTCAACCAGAGCAAAGTTTGATCTAATCCTCTTGGTGGTAGTCATCTTCTTTGAGAAAGGTCTAGTTTTAGGGAGTGCAGACCAAGACTAGCATGCAGAGTGAAGACCAGACCAGCATGTGGAGTGCAGACCAGAGTGGAGACCAGCATGGAGCACAGACCAGAATGGAGCACAGATAAGTGCAGAGCAGCAGGGATAAGATCCACAACAGGATGCAGGGTGCCACCAGCAGCAGTTCCCAGACTCCTCAACCCACCACAGACAGCTTTGAAGGTCAGTGAGAGGGCTCCTTCACCCAGGAGAGGGGAGTATGGCTTGGACTCCAGGCAGCAGGCACTGCAGCAGTAGCTGCCATTTTTGGAGCGCTCCACCTAGAGCCTCTGGGGAAATTGAAGGGATGATCAAATCTCAGTCCTGAGTGGCAGCCCTGGGAGACCTCAACCTAAAGCCCCTGGGGGAATTGAGCCAGTGATCTGATTCTCAGTCCTGAACTCCACCCAAAGGTAAGGAGGAGCACTGGCTGGTGGAGCTGGAGGAAGTTGTGGTAAGGGAATTCAATTGCAGATTTGGGACAGAAAAGTTTTTGGTTGCTCCCAGACCAGGGTGCAGGTCAGGAGAGGAGTAAACATCTCTCCCTTGATTGTGCCACCTTGGAGGAACTAAGAACTTACAGGTCCCCAGAATATATCCACCTCTTGACAAAGGTCTCAAAAGTCAAGTAACTGGCTGGGAAAATGCTCAAAAAAGGGAGAAAAATAAGACTATAGAAGGTTACATTCTTGGTGAACAGGTATTTTCTTCCATCCTCTCAGATGAGGAAGAACAAAGCATAACATCAGAGGAAGTCAAGACTTGTATGTTCAAAACCTCAAAAATAAATATTCAATGCTTTCAGGCCATGGAAAAGCTCAAAAAGGATTTTGAAAATTAAGTAAGAGAGGTACAGGAAAAATTGGTAAGGGAAATGAGAGCCATGCAAGAAAATCATGAAAAGCAAGTCAACAGTTTGCTAAAAGAGACCCAAAAAAATACTGAATAAAAGAACACCTTTAAAAATAGACTAACTCAAAAGGCAAATAGACAAACTCAAATGGCAAAAGAGACCCAAAAAGTTAATGAGGAGAAGAATGCTTTCAAAAGCAGAATTAGCCAAATGGAAAAGGAGATTCAAAAGCTCACTGAAGAAAATAGTTCTTTCAAAATTAGAATGGCACAGATGGAGGCTAAGGACTTTATGAGAAACCAAGAAATCACAGAATAAAGACAGAAGAATGGAAAAATGGAAGATAATGTGAAATATCTCATTGGAAAAACAACTGACCTGGAAAATAGATCCAGGAGAGACAATTTAAAAATTATGGGACTACTTGAAAGCCATGATCAAAAGAAGACCCTAGACATCATCTTTCATGAAATCATCAAGGAACACTGCCCTGAGATTTTAGAACCAGAGGGCAAAATAAATATTCAAGGAATCTACAGAACACCGCCTGAAAGAGATCCAAAAAGAGAAACTCCTAGGAACATTGTGGCCAAATTCCAGAGTTCCCAGGTCAAGGAGAAAATATTGCAAGCAGCTAGAAAGAAACAATTCAAGTAAAGTGGAAATACAATCAGGATAACACAAGATCTAGCAGCTTCTACATTAAGGGATCGAAGGGCATGGAATAGGATATTCCAGAAGTCAAAGGAACTAGGACTAAAACCAAGAATCACCTACCCAGCAAAACTGAGTATAATACTTCAGGGGAAAAATTGGTCTTTCAATGAAATAGAGGACTTTCAAGCATTCTTGATGAAAAGACCAGAGCTGAAAAGAAAATTTGACTTTCAAACACAAGAATGAAGAGAAGCATGAAAAGGTGAACAGCAAAGAGAAGTCATAAGGGACTTACTAAGGTTGAACTGTTTACATTCCTACATGGAAAGACAATATTTGTAACTCTTGAAACATTTCAGTATGTAGGTACTGGGTGGGATTACACACACACACATGCACACATGCACACATACATAGAGACAGAGTGCACAGAGTGAATTGAAGAGGATGGGATCATATCTTAAAATAAAAAAAATGAAATCAAGCAGTGAGAGAGAAATATATTGGGAGGAGAAATGGAGAAATTGAATGGGGCAAATTATCTCTCATAAAAGAGGCTAGCAAAAGACTCATTAGTGGAGGGATAAAGAGGGGACGTGAGAGAAAAACATGAAGTCTACTCTCATCACATTCCACTAAAGGAAAGAATAAAATGCACACTCATTTTGGTATGAAAATCTATCTCACAATACAGGAAAGTGGGGGATAAGGGGACAAGCAGGGTGGGGGGGATGATAGAAGGGAGGGCATGGGGAGGAGGGAGCAATTTGAGGTCGACACTTATGGGGAAGGACAGGATCAAAAGAGAATAGAAGTAATGGGGGACAGGATAGGATGGAGGGAAATATAGTTAGTCCTATACAACACAACTATTATGGAAGTCATTTGCAAAACTACACAGATTTGGCCTATATTGAATTGCTTGCCTTCCAAAGGGAAGGGGTGGAGATGGAGGGAGGTAAAGAAGTTGGAACTCAAAGTGTTAGGATCAACTGTCGAGTAATGTTCTTGCCAATAGGAAATAAGAAATACAGGAAAGGGGTATAGAAAGCTATCTGACCCTACAAGACAAAAGAGAAGACGGAGACAAGGACAGAGAGGGATGATAGAAGAGAGAGGAGATTGGTCATAGGGGCAATTAGAATGCTTGGTGTTTGGGGGGGAGGGGATAAAAGGGGAGAAAATTTGTAACCCAAAATTTTGTGAAAATGAATGTTAAAAGTTAAATAAATAAATTTAATTAAAAAAAAAGTTCACTGAAGGAAACAGCTCTTTCCAAATTAGAATGGAACAGATGGAAGGTAATGACTTTATGAGAAACCAAGAAATTAAAAACACAAAACTAAAAGAATGAAAAATCAGAAGATAATGTGAAATATCTCATTGGAAAAACAACTGACCTGGAAAATAAATCCAGGAGAGACAATTTAAAAATTATAGGACTACCTGAAAACCATGATCAAAAAAAGCCTAGGCATCATCTTTCATGAAATTATCAAGGAAAACTCTCTTAATAAAATAAATAAATTATTTTAGGGTAATATAAATATTGAAAGAATCCACCAATCACCTCCTGAAATTTGAAAAGAACAAATCCTAGGAATATTGTAGCCAAATTCCAGAGTTCCCACATTAAGTAGAAAATACTGCAAGCAACCAGAAAGAAACAATTCGATTATTGTGGACATATAATCAGGATAACGCAATATCTAGCAGCTTCTACATCAAGGGAATGAAGGGTTTGGAATATGATATTCCAGCAGTCAAAGGAACTGGGGTTAAAATCAAGAATCACCTCCCCAACAAAACTGAGTACAATACTTCAGGAGAAAAAAATGTCATTCAATGCAATAGAGAACTTTCAAGCATTCTTGATGAAAAGACCAGAACTGAATTGAAAATTTGACTTTCAGACACAAGAATCAAGAAAAGCATGAAAAGGTAAACAGAAAAGAGAAAATGTAAAGGACTTTCTAAAGTTGAACTGTTTACATTCCTACATGGAAAGATAATATTTGTAACTCACTATTTTCTCATTATTTGGGCAGTTGGAGGGATTATACACACACACACACACACACACACACACACATACACACAGAACACAGGAAGAATTGAATAAGAAGGGATGATACCTAAAAACATAAAATAACATTGAAGAGTGAGAGAGGAATATACTGCGAAGAGAAATGGAATGGAGTAAATTATCACTCAAGGAGGCAAGAAAAAGCTTCTTCAGTGGAGGAGAAAAAGGAGGATGTGAGAGGGAAAAAGGGAAGCTTTCTCTCTTCACATTTGGTTTGAGGTAATGACATGCTCACTCTGTTTGGTATGAAATTATATCTTACACTATAGAAGGGTAGGGGAGAAGGGGACAAGTGGGGGTGAAGGGGATGATAGAAGGGAGGGCAAATGGGAGAAGGAAATGATCAGAAGTAAACACTTTTGGGGAGTGATAAGGTCAAAAGAGAATAGAAAAATGGAGGGCAGGATAGGATGGAGGGAAATATAGTCTTAGACAACATGACTATTATGGAAGTCTTTTGCAAACTACACATACCACCTATATTGAATTGCCTGCCTTCTCAGTGGGAATGGGTGGGGAGGGAGGAAGGGAGAGAAGTTGGAATTCAAAGTATTAGGAATGACTGTTGAGAGTTCTTTTTACGTACAGCTGGGAAATAAGAAATACAGGTAATGGGGTATAGAAAACTATCTTGCCCTATAGGAAAAGAGAGAAGAAGGGGATAAGGGAAGGGAGGGTAGTGATAGAAGGGAGGGCATATTGAGGAAAGGGATAATCAGAATGCAAGGCATTATGGGGTGGGGGGAGGAGAAAGATGGGGAGAAAACTTGGAACTCAAAATTTTGTGGAAATGAATGTTGAAAACTAAAAATAATTTAAAAAGTTCTAGTTTTAGAAAAATCTTCCTTCTACCAGTCAGCTCTGAGAACCCCAAAATCTCCCAGACATAGGAAGTTGCCTCCAAACATGGATACATTCATCTGAAGATCACTATTCAGTTGCCTATGCTCAGGGAAAAGATATAATGCAGAAAGTTGGGGGCTTGATATCCAGGCTTAGGCTCAGCTAGGCAGCATATGGGCCTGATATGTTTGAGCAGTAGCCTGGAGGGTGGGGAGAGTACTGATACCTTTCCCTCCCACATAGAGGCCAAGTCCTTATGCACTTGGCAGATGGAAAGAGGAAGAGAATCAGAGAGTAGTAACACTCCATTTAAGGCCTACTTTGAGGACCACTTTTATTGGCTCAGCAGCCAATCTTCTTTGATGCAGCCCCAGTCCTTGCTGCTATAATAGGGGCCAGTGGATTACTGTGTTTTCACAAAGTAATTGGCACTGAGCACATGTTTTTGAACATGGCCAGGGTAGCTCAGCTCAGATCCATATGTGTTTCAGCAGGGCTTTCTATAGCAAAAATAGAACCAGAAGGAAGTCTTGATTCCCTTATTATACTTATGTATCAATTTCCTTATCTGTACATTTAACATAAGAATGTGCCTATCTACTCACAGAGTTGTGAGAAAAAAATATGATGAATGTAAAAAACAGTTTTTAAAAAGTGACATATAAATGTGAATTATTTTTCTCACACATACTCAAGTATTCAAATAGATTTCTGATTTCATAAATTTAGATATTCCGTCCAACAATGCAGATAACAGTGTATCCATGCCTGCCTGTCCTGTGCATATTTTATGTGCCCTCCTCGCTTTTTCTTGAAATCACAAAGAAACCAATGGAGCACTCATGCTGTCTATGTGTCATCTCACGACCCTTTTTATGTAACCAATCATCTAGTTTTTTTTTTAAATACATATCTGTGGTGAATTCCTTTGCTTATTTTCCTTCAGAATTTTTTATGTTATAGTCTCTCCACACTCACCATGTGCCTCTCCATTATCCCATGAATGATATTCATTTTCAATTCTTATAAAATTGTTGTGTCTCATATCAGTGAACACTGGCAGAATATATTTTTGGAAAAAGTTAGGGGTCATAAAAGTAAGCTTGCAATTTTTTCCAAAGACAGTAAAGCCAATTCTCTTTCCCCTGTTTATTTCTGAGACGAATTTATTGTCAATTTGCATTTTCAGTCTTACTATGTATAACTTTGGAAGATGAGCTCAATAAATTACCCATAAAACTGCAGGCTATAATCTGGTCAATAGATATTCTTTATCCACTTGGTGCTCCTTTGTGATTAGACCAAATAAAATGACTGGTTGAATATTGATATGATTGAGCATTTATTAAGTTCCTATTATATGTCAGATACTGTACAAGAAAATAAGATGGTTTCTACTCTCAAGAAGTTGACATTCTAATTAAAGGAAGAAAAATCATAAAGAAAGAGAAGCTAGAAAGCAGAAGGTGTTAGGAAGAGAGAGCCAGAAGTGGAGAAAATAGTGTGATTGGAACTTCTCATGATATGGTGGTTACATGGTGGGACTAAACAGTCATTAAGTTGACCTCAGAGTGGAGACATCCATAGAGGACCAAGAAACTGTAGTGAAGGTAGAGGAAGCCAGGGTGGAGGTGACTCAGGATGAAGCATGAGTCATAAGTTGAGAACTAGCAATGTAGCCGGGTCTTTTCACGATATGGTGAGGTTTTTTCCAAGTGGTTATAGATCTCTTCCAGAGTTTCAGTATCTATAAGGAGTCTCTCAACTTGCATTTTGCCCATTATCTATAGAACACATATGAATCCTTGTTTGATGGTTTACCTGATATTTATAATCTGAGAATCACTATGTTTACCTCTATGTATTTCAAGGAATACTGAATAGTTTTAATAGTTAAGCATTTGTTGAAAACAGCCTTAAAGACAGCATTTCAACTGAATAAAATGACTTTTTTAAACAATCAACAATTACACTGGAATTCTGTATTCTCAGGATTTTTCAGTCAATTATACGATGGCAAAGATATGGTTTGTTCAAGAATATTGCTTGTGAAAGCCTTCCATTTCCATACTTGTTAAGATTTCTTGCAAAGCTGGGGTTGAAACTACTTCATTTTGATTCTGGTACCTTTGACTATGTGTAAACTTTTTTTGGTTACATAAATACAACCTATACACCTCCAATGTCATTGTATAAGAGATTGTATAATGTCTTAAGCAATTTGTATATAAAGAAGATGCTATCTCAAAACCAGGGGGAAAATTCTGAGATATATATTGCAGAGGTTGGAGAAAGCAAGGTATTTCCATACACTGTTGAGGACCAATAGCAGGACTGAGCCATGACAGAGGATGGAGATATCAAATAGAGTTATTGGCTCTACAAATATCTTGGAGTGGAGGATCAGGCTCCAGGAAATCCAAAGAAAAAGCTATCTCCTTTCCTAACTTCCCCTCTAGATGCATGTTTATCCATAGAAATAATAAAATATTCTGCTGTTTCATTACTCAAAAGTTTCCAGTAAATTGAGTTTTACCTAATTCACAAAGAGGTCAAGAATAGATAAATATAAATGTGAGATTAGGCAGAAAGCAGATGTTAGGAATTTTTTAAATTGGGAACTCAGAGTAATTGTGAATGATCAGAACTTTTCATTAAAAAAATCCCTAATGCTGAAAAGGTCACATTAGGATATCATTTTATTGCCCACTGGTTTAAATGAACTCCTTCATATAATAAGTTTTTATGCTTTCAATGCAGATGTAGCTGATTTTCACTACAATTTTACATAGATGAGAAAGCAGGCAGATAGATTAATAGTTGATGCACTTACTGTCATTTTTAGAATCCCATATGATAAGGGATTTTTGATATCTTCTCCTTTATAAACCTTGTGAATTAATCCCTTGATAACCTCACAACAGTATTATTTCATCATAGATTTGCTATAGGGATATATACTCTAATGCATTTGTCTTTGTTTTTATTTAGTGCCGTATATACCCTGTATCTAGCATTATGATGTTGAGTTGAATTGTGGTGGTTTTCTTTTTCCTGATGCTGAAAAATTTTATTTAAAAAATGCACATCTTTTCCCTTTTTCTTCTGTTTATTTTCCTCCCATTAACATTCTCAAATGCCTTTTGGATTATTTTGTTTAGCTGAATCTCTTATTAAGCTTTCTTTAAACTGGCTTTAAACTCTTTTTTTGCTCTGATTTATGAGATGATGCTATACACAAATTTCCATCCTTTTTAATCATAAGATTTTAAAAATAAGTTTATATTTGAAACTGGGGATCCCTTTGTTGTCATCTCTCTCCATTTTGTAAGCCAGTATTTGTAATTTTGGCTTTTTTTGTTTTGTTGCCATAAGAATTAATTTAACTGTTTTATGAAATTGTTACAGTCTATTTCTGTTTTTTCTTTTCATTATTGATTTTGATTAACTTATTTGCATAGATTCAGTCATTTCAATTTCATGCCACATTTTTCTCATTTTTACTTTTTTCTAACTTTGGGCTTATTTTGCTTTTTACCCCATTAAGTCAGTGGTGTGATTGCACAAAGATAATTCACTCTCAAATGATTTCCTCATCAGTTACTTCTTCCTCTCTGTTCACCTATAATCCACTTCATTTGTGGTGATGTTATTCAGTACTCACCATTTTCAAAACCTACCAATTCTTTTTTACGTATAAAGTATTCAGGATGAATAGATATAGTGAAATATCAAGAGCAGTCATTGACTCAACAGATATCTTGGAGCAGTGACTCCAGAAAGTCCCAAAGAAAAGTTATCTCTTTTCCTAACTTTCTAACTTATGGCCTTCTGAGAGTCTACAAGTCTTTGGCTTCTTCAGAGTGAATCCTGGTAGGGAACTACTCTACTAATATATTTTTCCCCATGGTATTTTGGCTCCAGTAGACACTTACTGGTTTCTGATTGGGTATGCTTGTTCACATCTGGTAAAATGATCAGTCAATACTAAAATAATACATAGAAAGTCAATATTGGTAAATTTTGAAGGCTTATTGGTAATTACATCTTCTAAATATGTAACATGGGTTGGTAAGAGAAATAGTGAAACAAGTCAGTCTCCACTAAAATATGTCTATACAATTTCAGAGACAGAAGGTCAATACAGGCAAGGTTTATTGGCAAACCATATTGTGTTCAAATATGGAACACAGAATGATAATGGTTTTCTCTGTACATTGCTTATCTGGTACATTCTTGGTGACTTCTGCAGCCTCACTGGACCAGCAAAACCTGTTTGTTACTGATTCTAGGATCTCTTTTTTTTTTTTTTGATCCATATCTTCAAAGTCAGTTATTTTAAAAAATTTATTAATTTTTGTTTTTCAACATTCATTTCCACAAGATTTTGAGTTCTAAATTTTCTTCCCATCTCTTCCCTCCCCTCACCCTGAGATGACATACATTCTGATTACCTCTTCCCCAAGTGTGCCCTCCCTTTTATCATCCCCCCCCGCCCAGTTATTCCCTTCCCTTTTACTTTCTTGAAGGGCAAGATAGGTTTCTATACCCAATTGCCTATATATCTTATTTCCTAGTTGCATACAAAAACAATTTTGTAAGATTTTTTTTTAAAACTTTGAGTTCCAAATTCTCTCCCTTTTCCCTCCCCACCCACCCTCGTTGAGAAGTTAAGCAATTCAATATAGGTTATCTATGTGTGGTTATGCAAAACACTTCCATAATAGTCATGTTGTGAAAGACTATTTCCCTCCATTCTACCCTGTCCCCTCCCAATTACTCTATTTCCTCCTCTGATCCTATCCCTTTTCAAAAGTGTTTGCTTCTGACTACCCCTCTCCCAATCTGCCCTCCCTTCTATCATCCCCCCTCTTATCTCCTTCTCCGCTTCTTTCCTGTAGGGTAAGATACCCAACTGAGTTTGCATGTTATTCTTATGCCAAATCTGATGAGAGTAAGGTTTACTTATTCCTTTTTGCCTCTCCCCACTTCCCCTCCATTATGAAACCTTTTTCTTACGTCTTTTACGTGAGACAATTTATACCATTCTATCTCTTCCTTTCCCCTTCTCCCAACATATTTCTTCTCACCCCTTAATTTTAGATGTTTTCCCTTCACATTCAACTCACCCTGTGCCTGTCATCCATCCATCCATCCATCCATCCATCCATCCATCCATCCATCCATCCATCGATCCATCCATCCATCCATCCATCTATCTATCTACCTACCTACCTACCTACTTACCTATCTATCATTTCCTCCAACTATCTTAATACTGAGAAAGGTCTCATGAGTTACAAATACCATCTTTCCATGTAGGAATGTGAAGAGTTCATATTGAATAAGTCTCTTATGATATCTCTTTCCTTCTCTTGATTTTTGTATTTGAAAGTCAAATTTTCTATTCAGCTCTGGTTTTTTCATTAAGAATGCTTGAAAGTCCTCTATTTCATTGAATGTCTAATTTTCCCCCTGAAGGATTATACTCAGTTTTTCTGGGTAGGTGATTTTTGGTTTTAATCCTAGCTCCTCTGACCTCCAGAATATATTCCAAGCCCTTCAATCCCTTAATGCAGAAACTACTAGATCTTGTGTTATCCTGATTGTATGTCTACAATACTCAGATAGTTTCTGTCTGACTGCTTACAATATTTTCTCCTTGACCTGGGAACTCTGGAATTTGGTTACAACATTCCTAGAAGTTTTCCTTTTGGGATCTGTTTCAGAAGGTGATCAATGGATTCTTTCAACTTCTTTTTTGCCCTCTTTTTCTAGAATATCAGGGCAGGTTTCCTTGATAATTTCTTGAAAGCTGATGTCTAGACTCTTTCTTTGATCATAGCTTTCAGGTAGTTTTATCTATTTTCCATGTCAGTAGTTTTTCCCAATGAGATATTTCACACTGTCTTCTACTTTTTTCATTATTTTGATTCTGTTATATAATTTCTTGATTTCTCATAAAGTCATTAGCTTCCATTTGTTCCATTCTAATTATGAAGGAATTATTTTCTTCAGTGAGCTTTTTTTGGACCTCCTTTTTCCATTTGTCCAATTCTGCTTTTAAGATAGTCTTCTCCTCAATGGTTTTTTGAACTTCTTTTGCCATTTGGGTTAGTCTCTTTTTTAAAGTGTCATTTTCTTCAGTATTTTGGGCAAGCTATTGACTTGATTTTCATGATTTCCTTGCATCACTCTCATTTTTCTTCCCAATTTTTTCTCTACTTCTCTTAGTTGATTTTGAAAATCCTTTTTGAGTTCTTCCATGGCCTGTGACCAATTTATAATTTTCTAAGAGGCTGTTGATGTAGGAGCTTTGTCTTTGTTGTCTTCTTCTGGTTATATGTTTTGATCTTCTTTGTCACCAAAGTAAGATTCTATTGTCTGAGTTCTTTTATGATGTTTACTCATCTTCCCAGCAAAATATTTGACTTTCTAACTCTTTGTCAGGGTGGGATTCTGTTTCTAGTGGGGGTCGTGGGAATACTGTTTCAGGCTTCAAGGATTTTGTACCATCCACTTGATCTCCCACCATCTATGGGTCCTGAGCTCTGGAAACAGCATCTGTTGCCATGGTTGCAGTTGCTGCCTGTCACCCCTTCCCCCCCATGCTGCCCTGGGGCTGGGGCCAGACCTGGCCAAACCACTATCCTCTTTTACTCAGGTCTCACAATTTTACCACTGACCTTTCTGGTGTTTATGGGTTGAGAAGTGTAAAAACTGCCACAGCTGCCAATGATTCAGTCCCCTGAGGCTTGCTCCTGTCTATCTGTACTGGTGCTGCCCATGCTGGACTGTGCTTGGCTCTCTGCCTGGTATTACAGATCCTTCTTGTTGATTTTCCTCCCTGTCAACTTTGTCTTGGGCTAGTGATTTGTTTCACTCTGTCATTTTGTGAGTTCTGTAGCTCTAGAATTTGTTGTCATTTTTTACAGGTATTTGGAGGGCTTTGGCAGAGAGCTCAGCGAAGTCCCTGTTTTAACTCTGCCATCTTGGCTCCAACCCCACAGTCAGTTATTTATGACTAATATGAAGTATGCTTTGAATAGCAGCAACTGTTTCTAGTTCAATGTTCCAAAGTCAACCAATTTTCAGATGTTAGTTCTGCCACTACCTCAAGAGTATAGGGATTGATGTTATGTGAAACTTAAGATTTTAGGATCTTTTTCTTTCTGGCTCTTATCACTTCATTTAATCTTACAGCTACCTCTTTGATAGGCAATCATCTAGAAAACTGAGGCAATTGTCTCTAGTGGTCCATCATATCTAACTTTTCTAAGATTCTATTCGTATCCTTGCAAAATCAATTTTTTCTCTTATTTATTTTATGGTTAGATTTATCTAGCTCTGACAGGGGAAAGTGGAGATTCCCCGACTAGTATAGTTTTACTTTGTATTTCCTCATTTTCCTTTTCTTTTAAGAATCTGGATACTCTGCCATTTGGTACATATGTTTAGTGTTGATATTACTTCATTTTCTATTATGCCTCTTCCAGTGTCTTTCAAAAGGTAATGATGTCATCACAGTATACCAACAATTCCAGGAAGTACGTTTCTAACTATTTTTTGTTTTAGCCATTGAAAACTGGCAGGTTCTTCTGGAATGCATTGGAGCTTATTATCAAACTGGTACAAATCCAGCTGGACAGATGAAAACAGTCTTTTCTTTGTCTTCCTTAACCAGAGCAATCTGATATTACCCATCACACAAACCAAGACTGAAAACCATGGGTTGCCTAGCAACTAATCCAGGGTGCCTTGAACCATTTTATACTAGTACACCTTGGTTCCTTGAGGTAAAAAAAAAAAAAAAAAAAGAACAACAAGATCTTAGTTTTTATACAAATAATTCTCCATGCCCTGTATTATTATATTCAAAATAAGAAAGGGCATATAATCTATGATTATAACAAATGGGAGTCAGTTTCTCTGGTTACTATCTGAAGGAGGTACTTTCATGTCAGTCTTTCCTGCTCTACATTACCTTCCTCTTCTAAATATTCAAGAAAATGTTTTGTTTTGTTTTTCTTCACTATACCCTGTATTTTTTTTCTCATTTGATCAATTTTAGGCCAGCATGTTTGGCTCTCTACTCGTGAATGCTGTTCCTTTGCTTTGTCTTAGTGGCCCACATTCAATAAGAGGGTACTAAATCGAGTAAGGCTGAGTCCTTCATAACAGATTGACCCTTTAAGTTCAGGAGGACCTCTCTCACCTCCAGCATTATTGACAGTGGTTTCACTGTTTGCATAGTGGCAATGGCATTGGTTGCAAAAGTCATTTGTCAAGTCTTTACTTAGAAAATTAGTTTGATATTATCTAGTTTCTCAAGATCCAATGTATCCATCTATATTTAAATCTGTAGGCATTGTTCTACCCTGAGTAGGAACTAAATTAAGTTTTTACTTTTATCTGCCTAGTATTAATGGAAAGATTGGCATTTGCTTCTTCTATTGATATACCCCTTTCAAACATTTCAGCTAGAGTTTGTACATTTGTTCTAGTCAATATTCAGTTGACACCAATGAGACTATTTATTGTCACTGAGGTTTTCTCTCAGACCCTCTGAGAGTCTGGTTACTTTGTCTAAGACATCTTCTATCATTGGAAGCTCACTGTTGCCAGTCCAATCTAAATTTCCCATGCTATTCTCCTGGGGAACATGTTTCACTCTTACAGAAAATTTCAGTTCTTGGTCTGTGATACCTACCACAGGTACTATGGTCTTACTCTTATCTACATATCTAAATATATGAATTAATATTTCTAGATTTATTTGTTACATTCAATTTCTCTTTGATAAAACCTGCTTTGTTTAGTATAGCTTCTGGGTTTTTTGTTTTTTTGAGGGTCAGGCAAGGTGGGGTATTTCTTTTTCCTCAGAGGGTGGATTTCTATATAGCTGCTAGGTATTGCTACTTACTTTGAATTCTTTGAGGAAATATCCATGTTCATTCAAATGATAGGTAATATCACAAAATCTTCCTGAGTCATCTCACCTGCTTATAAATTTGTGATTTTATCTGTACTTCAAATTCCTGTTCAATAGTCTGAAAATATCTCTATCCTTACAATCTAGGCTTATGCTTAATATTAGGATAGCTCTCAGCTTTTCCACACCAAACATATGATAATACTAGCCAATTTTTCACCTTCCATACTTTTATGATATTGTTCTGTATATTATCAACAACCCACAAGTGTTAATTTGAGAAATAAATATGTGTACTATTACAGAAAAGTTCTTTGCTATTAACATACTGAGCAGTATTAATGCTATATCAAAGTTACAGGCATGAATTCAAATCATGAAAAATGATACCAATAACTGTTTTCACATACCAACATAGAATAATTATCCACATACCAGCCATTAAAAGCATGCATATGGACATAGTAGGTCAATAAAATTCAACAACAGATGTATCATAAAACACTATTTTCATGCTAGTATAAAGTAATGTACAAAGCCAAGCTAACTAAGATAAACTCTTCATTCCTCTTGGGAAAAAAGAAAAATGTAAATGGAATATCGAATGAATGAAATGATTTTAAAAAGTTATAAATGTTTATTTTGTGCAAAGCAAGATGATGAAGGTGGTTTAACCTTTCAGGCATATGCTACTTCCTGTCTCTCCCTCACTGCTTCAATTAAATTGGCTTTCTTGCCCTGTGAGTGTTAGTTATTTGGTAGCTGGTAAGAACAGCTGGACCCTTCTTCACAGGAGCTACTGCCCAAGATGATGGCTGTGAAGACTGGGATGGAAACAGGATCAAGTCTCAAGGGTAGGGGGAGCTTCCACTCCCAGGGCTATTGTGCCCATATGCCTATTAGTTCCAATTGGGAAGCAGTTGTTGCTGGTAGTAATGATTAAATATTAACATATTGAGTGTCAGTGAACTTAAATGGACAGGAATGGGTGAATTTAATTCAGGTGATCATTATGTATACTACTATTTATAAGAATGCCTCAGAAGAAATGGAGTAGATCTCATAGTCAATAAAAACAGTACTGGGTCATAATCTAAAAAATGACAGAATGGTATCTATTTGAATTCAAGGCAAACAATTCAACATCACAGTAATACAAATCTATGCTCCAACCACTGATGCCAAAGTTGATCAGTTCCATGAAGACTTGCAACCTCTTCTAGAAATAACACACACACACACACACACACACACACACACACACACAATGTGAACTACAGGAAAGTTTTGCCTTGGATTACAAAATGAAGCAGGGAAGAGACTAATAAGATTACTCACGGGTCATAGCAAAAACTCTTTTTTAACAACCCAAAAAGTTTCTCTATACACGAACATCACCAAATGGTCAATATCAAAATCAGACTGATTATATAATTTGTAGCCAAAAGTGGAGAAGCTCTATTCAGTCAGTTAAAACAAGACCTGGAGCTAACAGTGACTCGGATCATTAGCTTCTTATTGAAAAATTCAGGCTTAAAATAAAGTAAGGAAAACCATCAGACCATAATATCCCTTGTGAATATGAAGTGGCCATGATGAATAGATTTAAGGGATTAGATCTGGTATATAAAATGCCTGAAGAATTATGGACAGAGGTTCACAATACTGTGTAGAAGACAGCAAGAAAAAAACATTCCAAAGAAAAAGAAGAGCAAGAAAACAAAATGGTTGCCTAAGGAGGCTTTACAAATACTGAGGAAAAAAGGAAAGCGAAAGGTAGAAAAAGAAAAAGACATACCCAACTCAATTCAGAATTCCAGAGAATAGCAAGGAGAGATAAGGTTTTCTTTAATGAGCAATGTAAAGAAAAATTAAATAAAAATTGAAGAAAAAAGAAAGGGAAATAGAAGAGATCAAGAAAATTAGAGATAGCAAACAAATGTTTCATGCAAAAATGGGCATGATAAAAGACAAAAATGGTAGGACCTTAACAAGCAGAAGAGATGGCAAGAACATACTGAAGAACTATACAAGAAAGATCTTAACATCACTGAAAACTACAATGGTGTGGTTGCTAATCTTGCAAACATTTGGAGAATAAAGTTAAAAAGACTTTAGGAAGCTTTGTTAACAATAAGACCATAGTGGAGGTGACAGAATTCTAGCTGAGCTATTTAAAATTCTAAGAGATGATTCTGTTAAAGTGATGTACTCAATATACTATCAAATTTGGAAATTTGGAACAACAACAGCCACTGGATTGGAAAAGATCAGTTTGCATCCCAATCCTAAATAAGGGCAATGCCAAAGAATATTCAAATTACCAAACAATTGCACGTATTTCACACTTCAGAAAGATTATACTTAAGATTTTGCAATTCAGGCTTCTGAAATATATGAGCTGAGAATTACCAGAAGAGCAGACTAGTTTTTGAAGAGGCAGAGAAACTAGAGACCAAATTGTCAACATTCACTGGATTGTGGAGAAAGCAAGGGAATTCCAGAAATAAAACACAAACAAAACATTGATTTCTACTTCTCTGACTACACTAAAACCTTTTACTTTGTGGATCCCAACAAAATGGAGCAAGTCCTTGGAGATGGGAGTATCAGATCATCTTCCTTCTCTCCATAGGAACCTGTATGCTGACCAAGAAGCAACAGTTAGAATCAAACATGGAACAATCGATTGGTTTGAGATTGGAAAAGAGGAATGACAAGGTTGTACATATCATCATCTTATTCATTTAACTTATGTACAGAATATATCATGCAAAGTGCCAGCCTGAACAAATCAAAAACTGAAATCAGGGTTGCCAGGAGAAATGCTAACAATCTCAGATATGCAGTCCATGACATCACCCTGATGGCCAAAAGGGAAGAGGAATTACAAAGCCTCTTAATTAGAGTGAAAGAGGAGAATACAAAAGCTGACTTTATGCTTAACATAAAAAACAAACAAACAAACAAAACAAGATCATGGCAACTGGTCCCATTACTTTTTGGCCAACAGAAGCAAAAGAAACAAATCATTGTCAGATTTTATATTTCTGGGCTCAAAGATCACTGCTGATAGTGACTGCAGTCATGAAATTAAAAGATGTTTGCTTCTTAGAAGGAAAACTATGGCAAATATGGAAAGTATCCTGAAAAGCAGAGATACAATCTTGCCAACAAAGATCCATATAGTCAAAGCTATGGCTGTTCTACTAGTAATGTATGGTTGGATTATAAGAAAAACTGAGCTCCACAGAATCAATGCTTTGGAATTGTCATGTTGGAGAAGACTTTGGAGAGTCCCTTGGACAGCAAGGAGGTTAAATCAATCAATACTTAAATAAATTAATTCAGGATATTCATTGGAAGGTCAAATACTGAAGCTGAAGCTTAAATATTTTGGCCACATAATGAGAAGATGGGATTCATTGGAAAGAGCCCTAATGCTAGAGAAGAATGAAAGCAAAAGAAGGGAAGGGCAGAGGATGAAATAGATAGTGTCATGGAAGCAAAGAACTAGCTTGGACAGCCTTTAGGAGACACTGGAGGACAATAAAGGACAATAAGGCCTGACATGCTACTAATTCATGGGGTCTTACACAACTAAAAGACTGAACAAGAATAAGACAGAAAACATTGAAACTTTCAGAATGTGAAGTCAGTTAAAAAGTTAAAAACCATCCGCCTAATAAAAATGTTTTAAGATTTACATATAGCCCCAAGGGCTATTCAAACTGCAATCACAGAAGTATCAGATTTCAGAAAAATACAGTGAGAAAAACCGAGGCTAACTCTAGTGTGATCTTAGAATCACAAGCAAAATTTTTCAAATTTTTAAAATTAAAATTTAAAAACAATTAAAAAAAAATCTGCCAGAAAAATATATTATATGATATTACTCTTGTGGACAAGCTCCTATATGTAACAGTTTGACCATATAACAGAATCTGGGTAGCCTATGCATTAACTGGGATTTATAGATAGATCAAGAAGCACACACCTTTGTGGGAAGTAAGACAATGCCTGTGGTTAGGTAATCATTCTCTTGCTCTCCATTTTTCTTTTTTTTTTTTAACTTTTATTTTATTATTATTATTTTTATTTATAATTTATTATTTATTTATTATTATTATTATATATTTATTTATAATTTATTATAATTTTATAGTATAATATAATATAATTTTATAATATTATTATAATTTATTATTATTTTTTAATGTTTTACAATCACTGCCATAAAATTAAGATTTTATCCCCCCGACACCTACCCCCCATTACCCCCCTCCCTCCCCACGACAGCATACCATTCTGTATAGGTTCTATATATACTTTCCTATTGAGTGCATTTTCACTATAGTCATGCTATGTAGTTGAACTAAAATAAATGGAAGAAATCATACAACAAATCAAAACATGATACACAGAAACACACACACACACACAAACATGATCTGCTACATTCTGTGAATGAATTCCATATTTCTTTCTCTGAGTGTGGAAGGCATTTTGCCTTAGAAAACCACCACTGGGATTTTTTTTTTAATAAGTTCTTGTGTTATTACAAAATTCCAAGTCTACCAGAAAATACTGTCGCACACTGTGGTCACTGCTGTGCACAAAGTTCTCCTGGTTCTGCTCCTTTCACTCAGCATCAGATCATATAAGTCGTTCCAGGCCTCTCTGAAGTCTTCTTGTTCATCATTTCTTACGGCACAATAGTACTCCATTACACTTATATACCATAATTTATTCAGCTATTCCCCAATTGATGGGCATCCCCTTGACTTCCAGTTTTTGGCAACTACAAAGAGTGCTGCTATAAATATTTTTGTACATGTGGGACCCGTTCCCATTTTTATGATCTCTTGGGGATACAGTCCTAGTAGTGATATTGCTGGGTCAAAGGGTATGCTTGCTCTCCATTTTTCAAGGGGAATAAGGGATTTGGAATTATACCTATCTATCTCATATTAGATGTTTACAGTCTAGAGGTACATTTCATTTACTGGGGTTCAGGATAAAAGTTACTTTTTCTGGTAACTTTGTAGGGGGAGGAGAGTAGTTCTGCTCCAGGTCTGGAGTAACAGTTTAATTTCTACCAGTTTTACTACCTTTTCACCATGACAAGTACAGATAGGAAGCAAACATATTAATCAAAGCAAGCAATACTAACAGAAAATACGTTAAATTTGAACCCAGGAGCAAAATTACTTTTCTTTGACAAAAGAGCAAGATTATAGAGATATTTATAGAGATTATAAATTGACTGATACACAGATGTGACCATCAGAAGGCAATTAGAAAGGCAGCATTATTATTTATTATAGTTCCGAAGATGGTCAAGTGCAATGCAGGCAGAGAAGATGGTTACCCAAGACTCCCAAAATAGTAAACAGGACCTCATCAGTTGGATATAGGTACATCCCATATGGACTCATAGTATCCTGCACAGAGGTAATGATGAATATTAAGTATACAGAATACAATGCTGTCCTGTGTAGCAAACCTCAAGCTACCATCCCTTTCCAATCAGGCCATAGAAGACATTTGAGAAAAATATATTTACAATCTCTGTAAATGTTGATTGAGTGACAAATTCTACCCATATCTGGGATATATAAAATTAAGTTTTAAGTTTCCTAAAGAAGTAACTGGAGTCAGTAAGAGAGTATACCCCACAGCTATGACATTTCCAACCATCTCAGGAGTGTCAGCATCAATTGGAACCAACTGTTATACATTAAAAATAAAAGCAGGATACTGAAAACAACAAGCTAGGCCCAACCTGTGCACAATGACTATTCATGCAGTCTATGCAGAAGTCAAAGAAAGAAAGACAAGCAACAGAAGTGAACATCATTAGAGCACCACTTTCCCACTTCAGAAATGGATGCTAAGAAATTTGACTTTGGAGTTCTCCGTTGCAAGAAGAATATAAGTGCTTGAGGCAGCAAGAGTACTGGTGCATCCTCACTACATGAATTGAATATCTCATGTGTTCAAAGAACAAATCACAAGATCCAATTCACCAACTCTTGTGCTTTTCAGAAATGACCTAAGAAGATTCCTTTTTCCGCGACAGAAGATATCAGAAACCTCCATAATAGTCAATGGCATCATCACGAAGTCCAATAACCTATACGTATGACCTATAGTGGTGGTTCAGAAGAAGACTGGAAAGATCCAAATACATGCAGACTATATGACATTGAGCAAAAGAATCAAAATGGACCAGAATATCATGCCAAGAGTTCAAGATGTCCTGCACTGCCAACTAGACACTTAGTGATCCCCAGTGTTGGACTTATACATATGGGAGAGGAAGGCAAGAAGAAACCTTCTTTTACCTGCTCTTCTGGGTTTTACCAGTTTGTGCTTATACTCCAAGGCATCTTGGGAGGTACCTCCTATCTTCTAATGACTGATTAAGAGAGTAGTTGAATATACAAACTACTTAAAGATAGGATGTACACTGATGACTTTATTTTTTTGGGGAAGATGCTAGAAGAACATGAGGAGAGACAAATGGATCATCTAAAAGGAAAATATTCAGTAGCTATCAACTGACAAATATCAGTTCACATAGTAACATAGCAAGTTATAAGTACTGATGCAGAGACAGAAGTACAGAAAACTTGGCCACATCCACAGAGCATTCAAGATCTAAGGGTTTCATTTTGTTTTTTAAGGATTTGGTAGTTATCACAACTTCTTTAAAAACTCTGCATCTATTGCTATACCACTGAATGATCTCACTTGTCATTATATGACTGATGAGCAAAGAATAAAACACATTAAGTCATTTGGAAGTGGATGGATGGACCAGTGCAAAAAAACAGTATTCAAAGACTTGATCACCTGTCTCATCCATGCACCAGTTGTGGCCTATGGCCGACTTAAAAATCCACTAAGATTTTCACCTTTATTTATTCATTCACTTATCTATTTTCTAAAATTCTAGCTTAGAGGACTTGAAAGCAGTCCTGTACCAAAACAGGGACATTAACAGATATCAGTTGCATTTTTAGCAGAGTATTTAGAGATAATGAGATTCACTATCTTATTCACAAGTCGTAGTCCTTGGCTTTGAAATGGACTTTTGCTAAAAAGTTCAAAGAATTTTTATGGAGCTAAATTGCAAGTATGGACTGCAGCAATTCACTGACATATTTGGGGCCTATGTGCCAAAGAGATTCGAGGAAAAGGAAAAGGAACTACATGAACAAAAATATTTATAGCAGCAGCTCTTTTTGTCACAGCAAAGAACTGAAAACAAGGGAGGTACCTCTCATTTCAGAAATAGCTGAACAAATTATGGTATATGAATATAACTAGAATATTGTTGAACCAGAAGACATAACAGCTTGGTTGGGGAAAACAATTACCTTTACTTCAGTATATTAGGTTTTGTTTGTGCAATATTATTCTTAGAAGGGCATCAAAGGCGTCATCAAATTGCCAAAAGTGTTTACACACAAACGATTAAGAATGCCTGATATCGAGCTAGAAAGGACCTCAGAAGCCATCCAGTCTTATGCTCTCATTTTAAGAAGGACAAATCTGTGTCTTGGAGTAGTTAAGTTAAATTGCCCAAGGTGGCAGCACTGGAATCCTACATTCTAGTCCTATGGTGCCTAACTGAGCACTCATCCCACTATGTTACATTCATTCAACTAAATGAACTCAATTCAACAAATACTTATTAGGCATTTATGTAGGTAAGAGGTAGTAGTAGACTCTGGGGGGGAGGAGGGGGAAGACAAAGATGAAACTGTCCCTGCCTTCAGGAAGCTTACCTTCTACAGAGGGATACAGCACAAACACAAATTAACATAGTACAAGATAAACTGAGAAAGGAAAGACCACTAACAATTTAGAGGATCACGGATAGTTTCACAGAGAAGGTGGCATGTAAGTCAAGCCTTGATGAAAGGAAGAATTGCGAGAGATGGAGATGGGGAGCAACTATAATCTGCAATGAGGATTGTCTTACTTGACTATTCAGCTATGAAAGATGAAGTCTTGGGTTTAAGGAATGGTTTGCAATTCAGTTTGGCTAGAATTTAAGAGTCTATGAAAGAGACTTGCATGAAATAGGACTACAAAGGTAGACTGGAGTCAGATTCTGGTGAATAAATGGTTGAGTAAAGGAAAATATTTGAACCAAAACATATTTTCTGATTGAGTACCTCTTTGTATTTTAGCTTTTTCACTCACTTTAAAAATGAGAATTCTCCTCAAGAACAAAGATGTTGAAGAATAAATGGTTTTGATTCCCTTTTAATTCCTTAAGATGGAAGAAGTGCTATAAATAGTAATCAAAATGTGTTATTCTGAATTCTCCACAGAGATTCACTAACCAAATCTGTTAAGGCAGCCACATAAATTGACTTCTTTTCTCTTCTGAAATAAAGAAATTATCAGCATGATTGTCATTACCATCATATATTTGATTAAACCAAGAAGGTGGAAAAAAAAAATCTGTCCTTACTACTCATAAGCATTTTTCTTGAGAAAATTTTAGCAGCCCTGCTATGTAGTTTTCATATTCTGACATGACCTTTGAATATCCCAAGGTCATGCCAATTTTGCTGATTGCTTGTTGAATTAAGCCCTCCCAGTGACTTCTGAGCAGCGTAAGGTTTGACTGTTCCCAAAAACATGCACCCAGACCTGCATGTGGCAAAGCTTTTCTTCTTTTTTTTTTTTCTTTTCATTTTAAAACTTACAGGTTCAAAAGGCAGTGACTAGAATTTGTGCTGAAGTGCAAAAACAGACTTTGGAGCTGAGCAGAGCCCTAATGCTAGTGAAAAGCATGTATTGATTATTTAAAGAAAGTTAAAATAAAAGCAATTTTTCTCCCCATTTCGGCACATTGCAGCTTTTGGCCTATCCACTCTTAGCTAAAAAAGCATTCTTTCCTGATAATCAAGCTTCAGCTGTCTGAATTTCAGGCCGAGCCTCTCATCTTGAGCTCTGCTGAAGAGCTTCTTTAATTAACCATTATACCACAGATGGTATTGATTTTTTTTTCAAATCTGGTTGAAACATCATTGTGCTGGATCATGGCCAAGACTAAGGCCTGAATTTGTGTGTGTGTGTGTGTCTGTGTGCTGCATTTACTCCTTCTGCATACCTTATTAGTCTCCATGTCTGTTAAGTGCAATCCTTAGTATTAACTCAGAAAATATAGAATTGATTTTTAGCCTAGCAGCCGTGATCTAAGGGCTTCTAATTTGTAATCTGAAAGCCTCAGTTGCTGATGAAATCTTACCACTGTTACTTTCTACTTCCTAGAAGTAAGCTTTTTATTTCTTTAACATATAGATGATATGGATATAAATGAGGTAAAGATGACATGGTTATAGATGATACATAGATAATATTGATATGCATATATGACAGATATGAATACATACACATATGCATATACATTTTCTCTAGCTAAGAGATTTAACTTTGATAAATGTCATCACTGATTCTTTGCATTACTTGTCTATCCAAATGATTTTGCCTGCAATATGGATTATGGAAGATTCTGAAATCTAAGAGGTTCAAACATTTTTCATAGTTTGGAAAAAAATATAGAAGAGCAAATTGCAAGACATCAGAAACAACAGGGGATCTGCATTCCTTAAAAAAAAATACACCTTTCGGTGATGATAAATTCAAGGACCTAAACAATCACAGTAGGTTCCTAAATTCTGATAAGATTTCTATGAGTTTAGTGATATGTTCTTTAAACATAATTTGAAGCTTTTAAAATACTGTAATAGTAGCTCTTGACCTTTAAAAATCACACGGAGCAAGGGGTGGTGAAAAATATTTATTTACTCTGCATTAGTGGCTAAACTCTTGTTCCTTCCTAGAACCCATAGTCCTTTTATGCTTAGGAACTCATGCATGTCACTTCCCTTCTTCAAACAAAAGCCAGACAGGACCACTTGAACTGGAGAAACAATGACCTGCAGTCTATATCCTATGCCTCAGTGCTAAACAACAATGCAAACCTCTTGACTAACTCTGGCATCACAGTGGAATCTTGCAGTTCAACATGTCTGCTGAACAGAAGTTAGAAAAAGAAAGATCATCTTGTAAACAATTAATTAATGTCTGTCATGAATTATCATTTTTACTTCCTTCTCAAGAGGCTCAAAGGGAATAAAAAGGCATTTTTGCAGGTGGTGGCATTCAAACTAAGGGCAATCAAATGTTTGAGAGCTGAGACACAGCACTTTTGAGTCTCTAAGGGTGAATGGTGCTAGGATTAGAGCACAGCAGGGGGTTGAGGGCTTCAGGTGTGAAGCTTAATGTTTGTGATCAGCAAAAAAAAAAAATGTCTTGAATTTATCTAAACTGCTCTTCTGCTAACAGTACTTCTAGCACATAAATGTTCTGAAAGTGACAAGTGTTCTCATTGCTCTTCTAAAGCAAACATGATCTGCATTTGAAAGATGCATCCCTTTTGCCTAATTTAGAATGTGCATCACAAAGAGCATTAGATGATGACCTCCCCCACAAAAGATAATATGCACTCCAGTGCATAGACACAAATGTAAGCCTTCACTTTCCTGACCAGGGTCTCCTCCAGAGCTACCAGAAGGGACTGTCCAGAATTGTGAGCAGTACATATATAGTACAGTATATACATAGTAAATATGCATAAAGCAAAGGTACTGGTGACTGGGGTTTCAATAGCCATCTGACCATTTAGTTTCTTTTTCCTTCTCTCCATGAATAATTCCTTTTCATTTCGTCCAGGCAATTGGCTGGAAATTATGATGCTGCATCTTGATTCACAATATCCTTAACACATCCTCCCTCCCTTCCCCTCGCCCCCAAGATAGCTTTCTGGATTTCTCAGGGTATTGAAGGGTAACTGGAATATATGAAAAGAAATAGAAAATCCAGTGCCAATGGTGAATCCGTTGTTAGAGAGAATTAGAAAGAAGCTTATTCAACCCTGGGAACTAGACTACAAACATTGTTGGTTAAAAGACCTATCAAGTTCCCATTAAGTTCACACAAATGCATTACTTTCTTCATTTAGGACTACGGTTGATTAGGTTCTTGCTCCTCTTCTCTATCATTTTGCTGAATTTTATATATAACAGATCATAGCTGAAGGAAGGAAAAGGCTTATTTTAGTCAAGAAGGATGTGTCCTGACTGTGAAAACCAGTAAGGAAAAGACTTTTGAAGGATCGGAATGAATGTTAAATAATGTTAAATGAATGTTGAGTTGCCTAATCTCCAAATTTTCCTCTGTGCAGCTCATGAGCACAGTTTCCTTTATGTCTTCACAATATTCTTTAACCTCTCACCTTCCATGTTCTAAAAAATTCCAGTTAACCCCCATTTTTCCACAGGAAATGCATCTGTAAAAAACAGCACACTCTTGGTCTTCCTCTAAGATAACAAAACCAGTCACACTCCTTTGTCCTTTGCTTTTGCCATTACTGACTAGATACTTTCTCATGATATTCTCTGAATTGGTGAGCATAGCACTGACTCTTGGTGGAAATAAAAAACAACTACAAAAAACATAAGATACAGTAGGAAAGGTTGGACAGAAATGATAGAATGGTTCTTTAGGGAGAATTTCAAATTTGAGGAGTGGACAGAGTTTTAGATCATTTCAAAGAATGGGGTAAGTGGGTCTGAATTCAGTTTCTTTTAGAGATATTAAATAGGTAAATGTTACCCTCAAGGATGATGACACTAAAAAAAGGAAAATATTAATGCAGGTCTGAACAACTTGCAGCAAATCCTCTGGCGGGCCACAGGCTATATAGGCCTGCATTAAGGGAAGGAAAAAAAAACAAGATGAGAAGGGACCTGGAAAAATAAGGATACATTCTCTTAAAAAGTGCCAGGCCTAGAGGCCTGAGGGCTACCCGAGTCTTCCCTTACCTCTATCGGAGGTCTTCGGTTGGCCAAACCAGATGCTCGTATGAGAGAAAGGATGTTCCAGAGTCGAACAAGGGTTGAGCTTTATTTCAGGGTCTAGTTACAAGTGCAGGGGAATTCTTCCTTAGGAGGGAGAGAAGAATCTCCCAAGGAGGCAAAGATCTTACAATAAGAGATTGGAAGTAGAAGTGTAAGTGGGGAGAGAGGGGGAGGGGAGAGAAGAGAGAGGAAAAGCGGAGCCTTGTTGTCCTCACCGCTCCGCGCCCCTCCGCCCAAGAGCGCTTTCAGGCTTTCCTGATCCTACTTAAGTTCTCCAGGCGTATAGTTTGCATCTGAATACCGTGCTGTTAGGTGTGCCCAGATCCGGGACAATCTCGAGGGCGGGGAGAGCTCTCTCCCATCACGTTTCTCACGGGAAGAGGCGGAAATACACGAGATAGCTCGGTTCACCTCGATTCCCAGTCGTTTCCTGGGGGGGCCTCGTGAGAACTCTAAGATTTAGAAGTTCCCACCTTTACCCGCCCGAGACTGTCCACATGGAATTGAGCTTCCATCCCCAGCAAAAAAGAATAGAGAAGGTATAAAAGTTAAAAAGAGTCTCTCCTGAAAGGATGATTTAAATTAACTTCTTACAATGGGCAAAATGATTGTTTAGAGAAAGTGACTTTTTCCTCAAAATGGGGAGAGCTTCTCAAAAATCAGTGGTCCCCCAAAAGCCTATCACTTTGGAACATAATACTACTCTTTAAAAATCACTTTAAAATAAAGTAACAGGCAACTTATTAATGGCTGTCAAAAGCCCAAGTTTAGTTTGACTAGAGTCTTGGGGGAGCAGCAATCCCTTTGTGCTAAGCTATGAAAGTAAGCTGACATAACCTGCTCAGCTCTGTGGAGAGCCTTTTCACTTTGTCTTTAAGATCATGAGAGAGAAGCAGAGGTAAGAGTAGACTGAGTTGTAGAGTAGGAGGCAGCCTCTGAGTGTGTGCATTGCCCCATCTCCCACAGGCTCTTACTGGCCTTTTGGTAGATGCACATGTGTTAGTACATACATTCTGAGGGCCGAGTTCCTGAGAGTGGATTGTTCTAGTCTAAGACAAGACACCATTGGATTACCGAGAAATCCTACAGTTGTCTTATAACATGGGCCAGGTCAATGCATGCATGTTGGCCTAAGAAAGGAGTTTGTGGACAAGATTATTCCTAAAGCCCTCCCTTTTCATCAGAGGAATGGAGATTTCCTAAACAGCATGATACCAAAACCTAGCCTTCTCACCAAAGAAGGGAGGTTTTATGGGCCAGTATAAATCTTGAGGCATCACCTTATGGACAACCCCAATTATAGGAGTTCAATAATGTGGCCTTCTAGAGAAAGGATGATACTTAACAGTGTGCCTGTTTTCTCCACTCCATTCCCCAGAACTCACAGCTCCTTCCCAAAGATGGAGGAGTATTAAGGAACTAAAGCTCTGAAATGGGAAAACAGAAGGCTAGTACTTTTCTTTCTGCTATTACCTTGTATATTTAAACTGTGCACAATTGCGCGGCAAAGAGGATTGTCAATCCTCAAAGTGCTTTTGTGGAGTGAGAGTAGGGATGGAATCTAAAGCATGAGACTGAAAGATGCTGCTAAAAACTTACCAAAATATCAGGGTTTTGTCCCATCAGCAATCCTCAATTCAGTTCCCTTCAAAGGGGAGTTTAAACTATACGTTGGCACTGAATCAGAACTCTAGAACTCTAGCTGAAAAATAAACCGATCAGCAGAGAAAGAAAATTATGTTTATTGATTGTAGATGATATACGCACACACATACACACACACACAGAGTTTTAATTTTCAATATTTGTATTTTCTGTGAGATATAATAAAGTCTGCCCTCTACCTGATATGCATTTGTTTCCTTGAGTGTTTCTACAGAATCTGAATCCACCTTTGCTGGAACTCAGACATAAAAGCAATATATAAGCTATGTTCATTGATTTCCCAAAGTAAACTCCTGGTGGGGACAGGTGATCCAAAGAGAACTGTGGGTAAGCCCCCCAGGTTCTGTTGGGTCATAGCTTAGACACATAGTGAGGAAGAGAAAGACTGTGACTTAGTAGAAAGATCACCAGTATTTGGAGTCAGAAGATGTGAGTTCAAATGTCAGTCCTACTTTACTGCTGTGACTTTGAGCAGAACTCTTTAAGCTTGATTCCTTATCTGTAAAATATGGCTGTTGGAGTAGGTGATCTTTAAAGTTCCTTCCAACTTTAGTTCCTACAATCACTTTGTTGTTTTTTAGCTATTTCAGTCATGTCCAACTGTTTGTGACAATTTGGGGTTTTCTTGACAAAGATACTGGAGTGGTTTGCCATTTCCTTCTCCAGCTCATTTTACAGCGGAGGAAACTGAGGTAAACAATGACTTGCCTAGGGTCACTTAGTTTGTAATATGTATATGAGGCCATATGTGAATTCAGGTCTCCCTGACTCCATATCCACCACTCTAATCACCATGCCACCTGATTACTTTAATACTTCTTTCCTACTCTGTCTTGGTAAGACCATATGTAAAATAGAGGGCTCCATTCTGAGCCCCACGTTTTAAGAAGGACATACAAAAGCTAGAGCATGTTCAGAAAACAGGACCTAGAAAAACAGCATATAAGGAATGGTTAAAGGAATTTAAGATTTTTAACTTACAAAACAGAGTAATGATAACCATCCTCCTTTTTCTCAGTTACTTAATGAAAGTGTCATGGGGAAGAATGATTAAACATTTTCTACTTTGCCCCAAAGTCAGAACCAATTCAATGGATAGAAATTTAGATAGGCAGAGATTCAGTTTAATGTCAGGAAATGATAATAGAGCTGTCCAAAAGTGGGACTCTCTCTGGAAGGAAAGGAGAAACTTCCCCTTACTGGGGGTTTTCAAGCAGAGATTGGATTCCATTTTGATGAGACATCATAGGTGGTTTCTGACACAGATTTGGATTAGACTAGGTGGCTTATGGGGTGACTTCCAACTTTTAGAGGCTGTGATGACAGGTGACAGATTCCAAGTTCAGAAGTGAGTTTTGTTTTTTTAAAGGAAACCAAAGGAGAAAATATCAACAATAAATGTAACACTATTACATAATGATTAGAAGATTGGCCTTGGAATCAAGAAGGCCTACATTCAAACCCTGCCCAGAGGCTATCTGATCATGGGCAAGTCACTTAAACATTGAGTGTCCCTGGCAACTCTCTAAGATTAAATTACAGAGAAATTATCAATCTATATCAATAGAGGGAATTTCTGCATTGGAAGCTTCTATACACTGATAAAATCACAAGTATTTGCATATATATATGTATATATATATTTATGTATGTGTGTATACACATATATAAATACAAACACATACATATACACACATGTAGGTGTGCATGTATGTATATATAGAGAGAATAGTGTTATACATGACTATTTTCATACATGGTATGCAGAGTGGGTTTACACACATGTGAATAGGTGGTATACACATGACAATACATTGTAATATGTGTTCACTTGTGATACATATGTCTCCACGTGTTTGTGGTGGTGTGTCTACATATATACTGTCCTATATTGTTAGCATGTTAATGCATATGTAAAGTGTGTAGCCTACACATGCACACATGTGCATCCAACTAGGCATTGTATATATGTGTATCCTATATATACATTGTATGTATCTGTCATTGCATACACATATATGTAATCTGTAGACCTATATATATTTGCTGTATAATTTTTTTTAAAGCACTCACTAAGTATAAAGGCAGACTGAAGATACAGAGGAAGATACCAGGATTAAGTAAGACATTCTCTGGAATCAGGACTCTTACAATTAATTAATGTGGATACAATGTACATACAAATATTATTACATGAAATGAGATGTAATCAGTGTGTAAAAGAGGTACAAACTAAGTGATACTTCAGAGCCAAGAATGGAGAAAGATAATTCCTAACAAGGGAGATCAGAGAAGACTGCATGAGAAAAGGTAGAGTATTTAAGTACCAATAACAGTCATGAATCAAATATCAAATATTTATTAAGCACTTACTATATGCTAGGCATTGTGACAGGCATTGATAATATAAGTACTAAGAATGAAACAATCCCTACTTGATAGGAATTAATAGAGAAGATGAGAAAAACTCACATACAGAATCAATATAAAGTGAATAATGAAAATAAATGCAAAGCAGCAAAATGTAAGGTTGTTTGAGAGGGAAGGTCATAGCACTGGGAGGAGAGTGAAGGTAGGCAGAGATCCAGAAAGGCTCCATGAAGAATATGGCAGCTGAGCTGTGTTTTAAAGGAAAAGAGTGACTCTGGAAGGTGGAGGTAAGGATGGAGTACAATCCAGACATATGAAATAGATGACAGATGCAGTGAAGAATTAGAGAGGGCCAGTATGGTTGAATTGCAGAGTACAGGGAAGGAAAGTATATAGAGGGGACAGGGGGTATGGTAATGTCCAATGAGTCTGAAAGGCATGTTGGAGTCAGATTGTATAGGGCTTTAAAAATTAAGAAGAAGACTTTAAATTTTATCCTAGAAGCAGAGAGGGAGGCAGGAATAGGAAGCCACTAGAGCTGGATGAGTAGGGAAGTCATTGGGCTTAAGGAAAATCGCTTTGGCAGTGGTGTAGAGGATGGACTAGCGTGAGTGAAGACTTGAAGCAGGAAGTCCAGTTAGGAGACTAATGTAGGTGAGAAGTGATGAGGGCCTGGATCAAGAAGGTAGCTGTGTGAATATGGAGAAGGTAATGGATGTGAGCGAACATCTCATAAAGATTTGGCAACTAACTGGAGAAGTTGGGGTAAAGGAGAGTCAGGAATCCAAAATAATGGCAAGATCACAAACCTGGGAGAATGAAACTCCTTGTGCACTGAGAAAGGGATTCCATCAGAAACCCAGTGCAATTATAAGCAAATAGACCAAAATGCTACCCCTAGGAACAAAAGATGCTTCTGGGAAAACTGAAACCCACAGCACTCTGTATAAGGATGAGAAGATCCACCATATCAAGACAGAGTTCTGAGATGGTTGGAAACCTTCAGTTCTTTGACCAGGAATTTAGCCTGGGATGCAGCAGGGAAATTTGTAGCACTCTGATGTGAGAGGGTTCCAAGAAGCCCTGAAGACAACAGTACTCTGAATGTTGACAAATCAAAAGGGTCAAAAATCTGCTTGACCACAAAGACTCAAAGTTTGCCTAGAAAAAATGAAGTGAGAGATTTAAAAATATGTAGTTTTAAGGCTGGAACTCCACTGATTATTCCACCCACCTTGAAGTCATTACTTTTGTTAAATAAAAATAGTTCTTGATTTAATCAGAGAGTGATAGTGCACAACATCTGTACAACTCAGCTGAATCACTCAAAGCCAGTGTGATACCCTAAGAAATATGTAATAAAAGGAGTAATCTCAGAATGAGTAGGGATTCCAAGGTTCTAGAAGCAGAGAGAGAGGAGTGGGGTCCTACAGAGCTGAACCAAAATGAACCAGCAACACGGAAACCAGAAAACGAACGAGAAGATAGGATTGCACTGTGAAAGAGAAGAGTGACTCTGAGAAGGGTCATTGGCCCTATTGGCATCCCGGAGCAGAAGACTTGAACTGATATACCAGATGAATCCCTCACTCAAGGACTGAGGAAATTTCAAGAAAAAATAAATTGTCACAACTTCCTTTCCTAGAGCCTGATGATACTATGACACTGTGATAATCTGCTGCTTCATTATCGAAACATCTTTCCTTAACTACATAGAATCCCTGGGTTACCTAGTGATAGATATAATGATAAGTTAAGACAGAGAGCCACATATCTTCCTGAATATCAGTTTTCCTAATTGGAGACCAAGAACAAATATGATTGCATTTCTAACTTTTGTCAAAAATAAATTCCCTAAAATCACAGAAGGAAAATACATGAACCTTTAGGGCCTTTAATATCACACATGGGCTTAACATGAGCTAATTTTTATAATCAGGTTATTACAATATTATAAATGAAATAAAAGTATTGGAGAAAATAACCAAAAAAGGAAATAGATTCATAGAATATGTTGAAATTTACTCATCAAAGTAACACACCAAAAAAGAAAATTGTAATGGCTCAAATAGAAATTAATGGGTTGATGAAACAATAATAAATGTTTGAGCAAAGTCAAAATACTGAAGACATAAAAGAAAATGTAGAATATTGGCTGAAAAGAATAATTTGACCTGAAAAACTAGTTTAACAGAAATAATTTAAGAATTGCTAGACTTCTGGAACATCAGGATGAAAAAAAATCTGGATATTAGAATTCAAAAAAATCTTAAATAAAAGCTGCCCATATCTTTTAGGACCTGAAGTCAAACTGAAAATATAAAGACTCTATTGGTCATCTCTTAAAAGAAATTTCCAAAAGAAAAGTCCCAAGAAAGTCCTAGTCAAAGTTCTGAGAATCTAGCTAAAAGAAAAAATATTGCCAACAATAAAAACAAAACAGAATACAAAGAAATGATACAAAACATGGCAGTTAAGACAAAAGAGAGTAAGTACTTGAATACAATATAACCAAAGGGAACAAAGAATAACTTACCCTGTAATACTGAGCAAAACTGAGGATTCTGGGAAAATGATGGAGCAGGTCAGAAAACTTTCAGCTCTCCAAATTTCCTCCACAAAAAAAGATAGAATATTGCCCGAGAGCAACAGAAATAAACACTAGGTAAAGCAGTGTCCTTCAAAGACAATTTGAGAAGACCTCCAGGGGCGGAGGTTTGGCCTGAGTGAAGTGCAAATGCCTCCAGGCTGATTCTGCAGAATCAACAAATAACAAGCTGCAGGGGCAGCTGGGTTAAGAGGCAGCCTCAGCCTTATAAACTTTTGATCTCAAAGACAATGTGGGGATCCGAACTCTTCAGGAGAAGACTGAAGGACCTTCCACTGAAGCATAGCTGTGCTAACAAGATTCATCCCATGTTGTGACTGCTGGGAGAAGGAGCTAGCACACATCTGGTGAGTGTAGTAGTGAGGGGCAGGGATCCTGTTGGCCTTGGGCACTTGCTGAAGGGCAGAGTCCCTGATTCCACTTCTGGGGCAGAGAGGACAGCTGTAGTTTGTAGCCACTGGAAGGACGGCAGGGAACAAGATCACAAAACAGAACAGTGTGGCTGGGGGCCCCAGCTCTAGCTTAGGAGTAGAAAGGAAAGCCCAAGGTTGGGCCCCAAGACAGACCTCAGAAAATAACAGTAAGAAGGACTTGAGGTTTGGGGCATCATTCCCTATATCTCAGAACTAGAATTTGATTACACTAGTAATTGTTAAAAACAAAATAAAACAATAAAAAGAAATAAAAGTGAATAAGTAAAGGAGAAAGAACCCAACAATAGATAGTTACTATGGACATAGAGATCTGGGTTCATATTTAGAGGAAAATAATAGAGCTAAAAAAGCCACTCCTTTTTCATTGGGAAAAGTCAAATGGTTCCAGGCACAAAAAGAGCTCTTAAGAGAACTTAAAAAGGACTTTAAAAATCAAAGAGAGCAAGGAAAAATCAGAAAAAAATATGAGCAAAGAAAATTATGAAAAGGAAGTCAACCAACAAGAAAAAGGAAAACAGAAACTTAAGGAAAAACACAATTCCTTGAAAACTAGAATTGGGGAAGAGGAAGCTAATGATGTTCTAAGACATCAACAAATGATAGAAAAAAATCAAAAGAATGAAAAAATAGAAAGTGAAACATCTCATCAGAAAATCAGCCAATCTGGAGTAAAGTTCGAGGAGAAATAATAATATAAGAAGTCAAACTACCTGAAAAGTATGATAAAAGAGTCAATACAATATTACAAGAAATTATCAAAAAAAAATTTCCTGAAGTTCTAGAACCAAAAGGCAAAGGAGAAATAGAAAAAAAAAAATCCACCAATCACCACCTGAAAGAGATCCCAGGAGGAAAACATACAGGAATATCAGAGTCAAGTTTCAAAGCACCCAGAACAAGGACAAAATATTGGAAGCAATAAGGAAAAGAAATCAATTTAAATAATATAGAGCTATAATAAGAATTACACAAGACCTAGTGACTACTATTTTCAAAGACTATAGGTCTTGGAATACACTTCATTCCACAGAGTAAAAGAGCTGGGGTTATTACCAACTCAACTCAACCAACTCAACAAAGTATAATCCTGAATGAAAAAAAAGGACATTTAAGGAACTCAAAGATTTTCAGGTTCTTATGATAAAAACCCTAGAACTTAAGGGAAAAATTGACATAACATCCAGGAGAAATATATAGTAAACATTAAAAACTAAAAAGGACTCAATAAGTTGAAATCATTTACTTTGTATATGTGGAAATATTAGTGGTGCTCTTATATGATTGTCATTATTATTTGCATAGTCTGAAAGAAAAACACAGACTGAGCTAAGTATGATGGGGTGATTCTAAAAAAAATAAAACTGTGTAGGGAGAGACAAAAAGGGGTAATTATCTCATACAAATGAGACATAAAAGAAAAGAATTGATACAGAAGAAGATAATGGGGGGAGGTAGGGTAGTGCTGGAACCTTACTGTCATCAGGAATTGGCTGAAGAGGGAACATAATATTTGAAAGGTATAAAAGTCTTCCAAATTCAGAAAGAAATAAGAAGGCAAGGAGATTGTGTAGGGGGAGAGGACAAGGAAGGGACTCTTAGAGGAGTAATTAGGTTAAAGATTAGGAGGGCAAATTAACAGATAAAAGTAAAGCTGAGGAGGAAGGAGGGAGAGAGTAAATAAATGAAAAGGATAGTGAAGAAAAATAGTAAGGAGGAAAATAGACAAGTAATTAATTGAAACTTAGAATATAAATGGAATAAATTTACCCATGAAATGGAAACAACAGGCTAAAAATCTGGATTCAACAATATATTGCTTTCAGGAAACATTATAAAAATGATAGATACAAACAAAAACAAAACAAAAGGCAGAAGTAAAATTTAGTATGTAAAAAGAGCACGGATAGTAATCATGATCTCAAAGTTAAAATAGATTTAATCTAAAGTGAAAAAACAGAGAAACTACACGGTGTCACCAATACTATTCAATACTGTTTTAGACCATTTAGCATACCTAGAGAGTATAAAATGCCTCAGCATACACTTGCCAAACAGACACAGGAACTATATGAACATAAGTATAAAACGCTTTTTATACAAATAAACTCAGGTCTAAATAACTGAAGTATTTATTGTTCATGGGTAGATAAAGCCAATATAATTTTTTAAATGAAATGACAATTATCTAATTAATCTATTTAATCAATGCCATCCCAATTAAATTACAAAAAAATATTTTACTGAGTTGGAGAAAATTATAAAGTTTATTTGGAAGAACAAAAGATCAGGAACTTCAAAGAAACCAAGGAAAAAAGATGTGAAGGTAGTAGATTTAGCAGAATTAGACAAACTATATTATAAGGTGAAAGCATTGTTGAAGTATAAAAAGGATTTCAATCATTTTAAATTAAAATTTTCTTCTATAAATAAAATTCACGTAGCCAAGAATAGAAGGAATGAAGAACATTGAAGGAAAAACTTTCATAGACAATCTCTCAAAGTGATTGGGATGGAATACTGCTGTGATATAGGAAATGATCAGCTGGTTGATTTAGAAAAACATGGAGAGACTTGGACTTATGAAGGAAGAAACTTTAAGAGAAACATGATAGGAGGAAATAAGTATAGTATGGTCTTACATATATATATGACTGTATATATGTATATATATACACATATATACACGCAGACACATATGTATTATAAATGTATATATACATATGTATATTATGTGTGGATATATATATATATATACATATATATATATACATATATGTATGAGTGTGTGTGTATCCACACTTAATTGTAGCTTTCTTTAGGGTGGTGAGAGAAGGGGAAAAAATAAAGCAAAAAGTACACAACAGAGAACAGAAGAAAACCAACGAGAAAGCAAAGTTGGGCAGCAAACAATGTGCAGTATTTATTATATAGGTTTTCTTGAAATGGAAATTTACTGTTTTCTACTGACTCCTCTCTTATAGATTTACTGTGTACATGGTAAAGTTTTTTTTTTTATTTTGTATTTAAGTTTAAAATTAAAAAAAAAAATTACCAAATATGTGAAGAAGAAAAAAACATTGAGTATGATCCTACTGGGAAATAAATAGATCTTTAATGTAATAAGGAACTTTCAAGTATCTCTGATGAAAAGACTAGAGCTCAGCAGAAATTCTGAAATGAGAATATAAGAGACAAAGGAAACCTAGATTGATAAACATACCTGAGCAAGTGGAAGGGGCTATACAATGATGAATTGCTTACATTATAGGAGAAAAGAAACAAGTCTTAGAATGCTAACGTCTTCAAAGATCACAGAGAGAGCGAAAAGACAAACAAAGAGCCTGGCAATAGTTTTGTTCTCTTTTGATCATCTTAAAAGAAGAAAGAAAATGGCTGGGAAAAGAAGACAATAGGAGAGAAAGGAGGACAAAGGGCACAAAACCTATTGTTTTCAAAATCAGGGTATATGAGTACATGCAGACATGGACAGAGAAGGTATCCCTTCTATCTAGATTGGATGGAGGTAGGTTGAACACTATAGAGTTTGATATCCAAAATGGATTGACCTCAAAAGGGAAATAGGCAGAGAAATGGAAAATGAAGTTTAAGAGGGAAAGATAATTCATGGAGGGAATAATCATAAACATAGCAAACTTCAACTTTGGAAAATTGATCACAAAGTGGGAATTAAAAGGAAAGAAAGAAAATGAGAGGAAAAGCCAGTAATCATGGACTGGGCATGAGGAATACTGGAATGGAAGAATGTTGTTTGAATTATGATGATCACTAATGTTGATTATACCCTGTTTTATTATCTCCTTCTTCCTTGTAAAGTAGGGAGTGAGGGAAAACAATAGGAGAAGTATAAAGATAAATACCCCATTAACAGTCATAACAACTTTAAGTGGAATGAGTTCAGTCATAAAAAATAGCAAAATAGATGATCAACAAGAAAACAACCTGCTGTTTACAAGCAAAATACTTTAAACAGAAATGCAAAGAGCAAAATTCATTATTCTTCATTCTTGGTTACAATACTGACTCTCCATGGCATAGAGACCTTTTTATTATGGAAGCTTACTCTACTTCCCCAGCAACCCACCATGACTTCTTACTTTGTAAGTACAGTCAGTTTTGCTATAAGAAGGAGAGAGGAGGGAGGAGAGAGGAGGAGAGAGGGGAAGTGGGAGAGTGGGGAAGGGAGGGAGGGGGAGAAAGAGAGAAAGAGAGAAAGAGAGAGAGAGACAGAGAGACAGAGAGACAGAGAGAGAGAGAAGAATTTAAATAGTAGCACAGTTACATGTTAAGGCAAATAAATCCACATATAAATATTATAATAAATGCGGCATCCTCAGCCTCTGACTGCTGCTCAGTTTGTGTTCAAATTCCCTTGGAGTTGCACTGGCAAGGTCTCTCACAAATTGGGCAGGCTGCAATTGTATGTCTCTAACCCTGGCAGAAGGTAGCAGAAGGTGGTACAGAGCCTATGGCTCTTTGCCTTAACAAAGGTTAAGTCTGCTTGTGGAAGTTCGCTACTTCTGAATTGTTGTGAAGTGGTAGTTTTCTGCGTTTTCGCCACTTCTTGTGGAAGAAATCTCACATAAGAAAACTCAAAATTCATTATGCTAAAAATATTCCCTATTGTATCAATTGTGTTAGAACAAATTTGTGTTTTCAAAATAAGCATTATAGCAGAATATCTGCCTCCTCCCCATCTGACTGTCTGCTTCCTACCTCCATTTTAAGAGAGAGGCCCAAGCCAATGGTATCTTCATTCCTTTCCTGTGACTTTCCATAGGACTTTTTCCACCATGCCCCTGAGATAGGAATTTCTACAAATACACACACCCACACCCACACCCATACACATACACCCCCCCCCCCCACACACACACACACTGTTACAAAGTAAGCTCTTTGAGGACAGGGACTATCTTTCTGCTTGTATTTGAATTCTCTATGCTTAGCACAGTAAGCCCTTCATAAATCCCTGTTGTTGACTTAAGGTAAACAAAACAAAAACAAAGCAGTAAACATGATCTTAGACAAAACAAATAGAAATGGTTAAAAGAGATTAATAGAAAAACTTCATTGTGTTTAAAGGCACCATGTAAATGAAATAATACCAATACTTAATATAGGTTCACTGAATGTGATAAAAATCTAAGTATGTAGAGGACTGAAATCAAATTACACACCCAACTGTAGACCCCCCCCAAATTAAACAGTTGGGGACCTCAATGTACTACATTCTACTACATACTACATAAATACTGTATAACTGCATACTACAAATCTATGAAAAGATAACTAATAAAGAACCACTTGAGTAGAATTTTTTTTTAAAAGATATGGTAGAGGGGCGGAGCCAAGATGGCGGAGTAGAAAGACGCATATACACATAGCTCCGAACCCACAACCGATAGAACATCGGTAAAAAGGAACTCACGGCGAATTCTGGAGTAATAGAGGCCACAGCACAGTGGAGCAAAGGAGATTTCTGTTCCAGAGGGACCTGCAAACCTCTCGCAAAAGGTCCGTCGCACTGCAGACGCGGAGCCCAGCCCAGCCCTGCCGCGGCCGCGGCATGGAGAGGAGCAGATCTCAGTGGGCTTCAGGGACGGGATCTCCAGGGGCCGCGCGGGTCCCTCCACCAACAGGTGACGGGGGTCAGTGAGAGGGTCTTCTTGGCAGGTCGACAGGGGAGTGGGGTGCCCCCATAACTCAGGCCCCCTTGGGAGGCAGTAGCTGACGCAGTGGCAGACCAGGGCTCCCCAAGCAGGCAGGAGCCTGGATCCATTGTTGAAGGTCTCTGCATAAACCCCCTGAGGGAACTGAGACCGAGAGGCGGCCCTGCTCTGACCTGAGTACCTGAACTTAATCTCACACTGAACAGCAGCCCCGACCCTGCGGAAGCCATGAGGCTGGGAAGGAGCATTTGAATCTCAGACCCCAAGCTCTGGGTGGGAGGATCAGGAGGCGAGGTGGGTGTGAGGAGAATATTCAGAGGTCAAGTCACTGGCTGGGAAAATGCCCAGAAAAGGGAAAAGAAATAAGACCATAGAAGGTTACTTTCTTGGCAAACAGGCATCTCCTCCCTTCCCTTCTGATGAGGAAGAACAATGCTTACCATCAGGCAAAGACATAGAAGTCAAGGCCTCTGTATCCCAAACATCCAGACTAAATATTCTGTGGGCTCAGGCCATGGAAGAGCTCAAAAAGGATTTTGAAAATCAACTTAGAGAGGTGGAGGAAAAGCTGGGAAGAGAAATGAGAGATATGCAGTCAAAGCTTGAACAACAGGTCAGCACCCTGCTAAAGGAGACCCAAAAAAATGCTGAAGAAAATAACACCTTGAAAAACAGGCTAACTCAATTGGCAAAAGAGGTTCAAAAAGCCAATGAGGAGAAGAATGATTTCAAAAGCAGAATTAGCCAAATGGAAAAGGAGACTCAAAAGCTCACTGAAGAAAATAGTTCTTTCAAAATTAGAATGGAACAGATGGAGGCTAATGACTTGATGAGAAACCAAGAAATCACAAAACAAAACCAAAAGAATGAAAAAATGGAAGATAATCTGCAATATCTCATTGGAAAAACAACTGACCTGGAAAATAGATCCAGGAGAGACAATTTTAAAATTATGGGACTACCTGAAAGTCATGATCAAAAAAAGAGCCTAGACATCATCTTTCATGAAATTATCAAGGAAAACTGCCCTGAGATTCTAGAACCAGAGGGCCAAATAAATATTCAAGGAATCCACAGAACACCGCCTGAAAGAGATCCAAAAAGAGAAACTCCTAGGAACATTGTGGCCAAATTCCAGAGTTCCCAGGTCAAGGAGAAAATATTGCAAGCAGCTAGAAAGAAACAATTCAAGTATTGTGGAAGTACAATCAGAATAACACAAGATCTAGCAGCTTCTACATTAAGGGATCGAAGGGCATGGAATAGGATATTCCAGAAGTCAAAGGAACTAGGACTAAAACCAAGAATCACTTACCCAGCAAAACTGAGTATAATACTTCAGGGGAAAAATTGGTCTTTCAATGAAATAGAGGACTTTCAAGCATTCTTGATGAAAAGACCAGAGCTGAAAAGAAAATTTGACTTTCAAACACAAGAATGAAGAGAACCATGAAAAGGTGAACAGCAAAGAGAAGTCATAAAGGACTTACTAAAGTTGAACTGTTTACATTCCTGCATGGAAAGACAATATTTGTAACTCTTGAAACTTTTCAGTATCTGGGTACTGGGTGGGATTACACACGCACACATGCACACACACACACACACATAGAGACAGAGTGCACAGAGTGAATTGAAGAGGATGGGATCATATCTTAAAAAAATGAAATCAAGCAGTGAGAGACAAATATATTGGGAGGAGAAAGGGAGAAATGGAATGGGGCAAATTATCTCTCATAAAAGAGGCAAGCAAAAGACTTATTAGTGGAGGGATAAAGAGGGGAGGTGAGAGAAAAACATGAAGTTTACTCTCATCACATCCCACTAAAGGAAGGAATAAAATGCACTCTCATTTTGGTAGGAAAATCTATCTCACAATACAGGAAAGTGGGGGATAAGGGGATAAGCAGGGTGGGGAGGATGATGGAAGGGTGGGCATGGGGAGAAGGGAGCAATTTGAGGTCGACACTCATGGGGAGGGACAGGATCAAAAGAGAATAGAAGTAATGGGGGACAGGACAGGATGGAAGGAAATATAGTCAGTCTTATACAACACAACTATTATGGAAGTCATTTGCAAAACTACACAGATTTGGCCTATATTGAATTGCTTGCCTTCCAAAGGGAAGGGGTAGGGAGGGAGGGAGGTAAAGAAGTTGGAACTCAAAGTGTTAGGAACAACTGTTGAGTAATGCTCTTGCCACTAGGAAATAAGAAATACAGGTAAAGGGGTACAGAAAGTTATCTGGCCCTACAGGACAAAAGAGAAGATGGAGACAAGAGCAGAGAGGGATGACAGAAGAGAGAGCAGATTGGTGATAGGGGCAATTAGAATGCTCGGTGTTTGGGGGGGGAGGGGACAAAAGGGGAGAAAATTTGGAACCGCAAATTTTGTTAAAATGAATGTCAAATAAATAAATTTAAAAAAAAAGATATAGTAGATTTCTGCTGATTAATGAATAGGAATAGAAAGAAAGAAGTATGTATGTGCATGCATGCATATGCAGAAGCAAATATATACATACATATATGTATACTCACACTGATAACATCTCAGTAATGTATTCAATTATTTTAAAGAAAGGATTCAAATTTAAATGGAGAGTAAATAAATTATTTCTAAAGAGTCAGTGGGTCAAAGAACAAATCATTGACACAATAAATCAGATGATCAAAGAAAATGATTGCAATGAGACAACATACTAAAAGGAATGAATACACATGTTTGTCCATTGTGGAAGAAGACCATGCCATCAGAGAAATTATGACATGACTTGCACTTGACTTTGTTTTGAGTGAAGGAGGGCTGTGCAGGTCACTTGCCTCACTTCCCCTCCAGAGCCACCTGAATCCAGTGAGCAGATATCCATCAGGATGACTGGAGATGGCCCAGGATGCTCTGGGAGATCTTGGGGCTTTTAGGCCTAAGTCTTTGCAGGTACTCACTTAGGGTGAGGCAACACCCATTCACTGATTAGGCCTGTTTAAGAAGTAGCCAGAGCATGGCCACTTGAATGAAGTCAAGAAAACAAAGACACCAGGCTGGGTGGGAAACAACAACAGTTACTATAGATAATCACTGTAAAGCTAGGGGGATTCAGAAGGCCTTGGTAGGGGCCCCTTGGAGTCCCAGTTTCAGAGTGTGGTGAATACACAACACACACACACACACACACACACACACACACACACACACACACACACACACATACCTTTCTCTTTCCATTCAGTTGCATATGTCTTACTTATGCATAACACCTATGCAAAGATCAATTATGTATTAGAACATAAACAATTCACAAATACATGAAGAAAAGCAGAAGTATTAAATAGAATTCACTAACCACAACCCAATTTAAAAATATTTAATAAAGGGCATTGGAAAAAGAGATTCAAAAGTAAATAGAGATAAACAAGGTAGCTGTAAAAAACTGGTGGATCAAAGGACAAATTGTAGAAACAACAGATCATTTCATCAAAGAAAATGACTACAATAAGAGACAACATACCAAAATTTCAGGGTTTCAGCATAAGCAATTCTGAGGCAAAGTATAAATCTTTAAAGTGTTTCATCAACAAAAGAGAGAAAAAAAGATAAATGAATAAGGCATTCAATTTAAAAAAAGTGGAAAAGCAATAAAAATTTAAATAAAAAAATCAAACTAAATATCAAAATAGAAAATTTGAAAATCAAAGAATCAGAATTGAAAACAAATATCCTCATTCAATTAATAAAAGCAGGATTGGATTCTTAAAAATAAATTAATAAAATAAATTTATTAGTCTGATTTTTAAAAAAATAGGAAAAGCATATCAAAATTAAAAAGAAATCACAAATTAAAGGAATTAAAAGAAATTTCACAAATATTTTGCCTAACTATATGCCAATGAAACTGATAACTTAAGTGAAATGGTTAAAAATTTACAAAATATAAAATGCTCATATTAACAGGACAAAACAGAGAAGTTAAAAAACCCAATATCAGAAAAAGAAATAGAACAGTTAGTCACAAATGTATCCTCAAAGAAAAAAAAAACAAAATCTGATGGATTTAGAAGTGAATTGTATCACACATTCAAAGAAAAATTCTAATATTACATATACTTCTTGCAAAAACAGGAAGAAAGGGCAATCTACTAAATTTCTGCTATGATCAAAGCAGAGATGTTAAATAGTATCACTAGTGAATGACATTAAAATATTGAATAAAACTAGCAAAGACACTATAATATATTAAACAAATTTTACATTATAACTAGACTGGAGGCATGTCAAGAATGTATGGCTGGTTCAATATTAGGAAAACAAGAAACTTTACAAGTCATATTAATAAAAATACAATAAAAGTCATGTGATCATATCTATAAATTAAAAATGACAAAATATAACATCTATTTACGCAATTTTAGAAAAAACACAAAACAAAGTAATGAATGGACTTTTTATTAATATGATAAATAGCATCTAAGATAGCTTTATCTGTAATGGAGAAATGCTAGAGGTTTTTTCAATTAAATCAGAGGTAAAGCAAGGATATACATTATTGTGAGTATTATTTAATAAGTGTTAGAAATGTTAGTTGTAGCAATGAGACACAAATAAGAAATTGATGGAACAAACAAAAACAAAAGGAAAACAAATTAACGCTTTTACGGAAAATATGATGGGCAATCCCACGTAAATCGTTAAATATTTCTATATATTTCCAGTAAAACCAAGAAGGAAGGAAGAGACTGAAACCAAGGGAATACCGTCCATTTGGAGAATTGTTGAACAAACTATTATATCTGATTGTAATGGAATATTACTTCAACAAAAGAAATGAGAAAGGGATGGATTCAGAGAAACCTTTGAAGACTTGTATAAATTGATGTCAAGTGAAGTAAACAGAACCAGTAGAATTTATACTATTACAAAAATAGCTTTGAAAGATGAGAATTGATTAATGTAATGTAATTCTTAATGTAATGAACAGGTCTTCATTTCCTCAAATACTTCATTTCTTGCCAATCACCATTACACCTAGTATGTAACCAAAGACCTGAAGGAATTCTCTGGGGCCCCTTTGTCTCAATTAGTGGTTGCTTCAGTTGTCCACTACATTTTGGACAAGTTTCCGGTCATCCTTCACTTCATTTACACAACTTATCCATTTCTCATGAGTTACCCTGGTGCTTGGCAAGAACTTGTGTAATTCACCACATTCCCAATTCTAGGACCACAGTCAAATTAACTCTGCCACTATTCCTAAGGATGGTACTTCAATATACACTCCTTTAGCTTTGTTCTTTTTACCACTTCAGTAACTTTAGTGACCAAAATATTCTGCGTTAGCCACTAGTCCCCTAGATGTGTTTTTTCTGCTTTTAGAATATAAGCTCCTTGAATAAAGGAATTGTCTTTGGTTTTGTATTTGTATACCAAGCACTTGAATAAAGACTTCATTTTTTTTTTTAATTCACTCTTGACCAACCATTACTTCCAAAGACCAATAATGAAGTATGCTTTTCACCTAGTGAGAGAGGACTTACACTTTCAGATAAGGCCGATGTGTGGATTTTATGTTAATTTGTCCCAAGGGAGAGTTGTTATTAAAAACAACAACAACAACAACAATTTTTGTGGAGGGAATTGATGTGGGAGAGGGAGTTATGATGACAATAAAAAGAATAAAAGCAAGGCAAGTATGTTATTGAAGCATTTTTTAAAAATGCACAGAAGAGAAGGAAATTTTAAGGAGACACAAGCAGGATAGTTTTGAAATTAGTGTGTTTAATTTATTATATACTTTTTAAAAGCTGTATTTCATGAGATTCATGCTTTCGTATTTAATAAGTTTCTGTTCTTTATATATGGAAATATCTGCTATGTTCAGAATTACCAAAACAAATTAAAGAGAAAAAAATACCTAAGTTATTTCTAGTATGCTTAGATAACTGTTACACTGATTAAATGTATTAGGCTAATAGATACTAAATATGTATTGGTCTGATGACCCCTAAAATTACAAAGTTGCTTTTTTAAAAATTGCTTCAATGTTATGTGCAATTTGACCAGAATAAGAGGGTTTCTCTCTTGCTGCAAAAGCCCATATATTGAATGCCAACATTCTCCCAGTGTTATGTGGTTATGAAGGAGGACACACCACTATCTCAGAAGAGCTATTACGAATGAATACAAAGAGCTGTAAGAATGCATGGTTCATGTAAGCAGGCTCCAGCATGTTTCCAACAACGACTTATGCAAAAGAAGTGATATATAGAATATTATCAAGGACAAGTGACACCAGAATAGGAAGTGGAAGGGCTAGTCATGTATCCTGAATGAAAGACAAAAGATAAACATACTGAATAGAATATGGGTATCCTTCATAAACTGGGAGGCTTCCAGTTTGTTGAACAGTTTCTTTATGGAAGATTTATGGAAAAAACATGGACAAGAACTTCACGTTATAGGAGGATGTGGAGGGCCTTGCAGCTTGTGCCAGTGAGGGAAATATCCCCTAATGGGATAGTGTGGATCTAAAAAAGTACCAAAAATAATTAGATGCTCTCAGCAGGTGAGTATTTTGAAAGCTGCATTAATCCAATGTACAAAGGAATAATTTTAAGCAATATCACTATGGCCTCCTAAAACAAAGCTGAGGGGAGAACCAGAGCTTTAAGGAGCTAATGCTAAATCTGATTGAAAATATTCAATGACCATTTTCCCTCACAATGCCTAAGAAATAGTAGCTAAAAAAATCAAAGCTTGAAAAAAGTGTTACCAGTGTCATCAGTTGAATGGTTCTTCCTGGCTTCCTCTTGTGGGGCTGGATCTGAAATTGACTTTCCTGGAAGTTTGAGGTTTGAGAGGTGTAGTAGTCCCACCCTGTCGCTATTTTAAGGATGATGGAATATTTGTGAAATGTTCCTTACTGTATTTCCTTTTCCCAATAGTCTCTGTGTGTGTGTGCGTGTGTGTCTGCTAGTGCTTGAAATTAATCAATGGCCCCTTCTCCGAAGGAGATGCCTCTTGGGGAGAGATGGAACCGGACACTCACTTTCCCAACCCACTCCCCGCAGTCCTGCCACCCCCGCCCCCAAGATCCCAGGACAAAGCCTGACTCCAGGGGAAAAGCTGCCTCTTGCCAGTCAGCTGCTGTTTGAACCCAGACCTGACCGCAAAATGAAAAGTGGGTCCGAGGGAAGCGATCAACACTGTGCAATGAGCCTTTTGAAGGCAGCTGATGCCTCATTTGGGGTGACATGTTGTGGCTGATGAGTGTGGATGATGTGGGGTTTCCGATAAGTGCCTCATCAGTATCCTCATCATGATCGTGTTGCTCAGCCTCGGCGTGTGCCCTGACTTGATTGTAATTGCCCGAATCTGCTCCCGCTGCTTCGGAGCGCGCGGTAATATGCAATAAAACAGCACGAAGTGAATGTTAACCATCTGAGCTCTGACACTGCTGCAGTTCAAGATCTCCATTAAGTACAAAGGGGGGAGGGGGGCAACCCTAAAGAAAAGAAGGCACGAGAAAATTCCTAGGGTCTGCTTAAAAAAACCCAGCAAAACAAAAACAAAACACCACCACCAAAATCTCTTTAGCCTTATTGGGTCGTCACATGCCAACAGACTAACAGGTAGTTTTTTTTTTTCTTAATTCTTTACAGACCAGGTGTCCCTGCTTTTGCTCATTAGCTCTAATAATGCTTACTGACATTCCCCTTTCCCAGGTGTGGATCAGGGTCAATTTTCTGTAAGGTAAGAGGAAGTCCTGAACCATTCGTTCCCCATTCTATGAAGAAGTAATGTACTTTCACATTCTAATGTTTACGTTTTTCATATTTTTTTCCTAATAAACCTAATAAAATGAAGCGATGCTTGATCAGAGAATTCAATTTGTACCAGCTCTGTTTTCAGCCACATTGTAAGAGCTTCCTGGGATGAGTAAACGCTTTCTTTCCTCATTAGTATATATCACACCTGTCAGAAAAAGTCACCATTTGGGTGACCAGGCATGAGACAGGGTGATAGTGCAAGTATAGAATTAATATAATATTTTGCTAAGTGAGACTGGACAGGTGGAATAGTTAATTTTCAGATTATAGAGACATCAGGTGCAAATGAAAGTATCAGAGATTTGTTTATTTTATCATAGAAAAGCCTTGGTGAGATGCACTTCATGATAATACAAACAATGTTTGTGTAGAACCCTACCATTACAAAGTTCTTTCACGTCTGTTATCTCATTTGTTCCTGATATCAACTATATGAGATAAGGCAAAACATTATTCCCTCCATTTTACAGATGAAGAAACTAACTCCAATGAAAATAAATAATTTGCTCCAAGTCACGAGCTATTAAATAATGAATTATCTTTTATCTGCTATACCGCCCTGTCTCATGACATGTTAGACTGATGACTTACTAATAGGATCTTCATTTCCCTTTTGTAGTAATTCAAACTCCTCCCCCCATTTCAAATATCTTCTTTGAAAAAAAAAAGTGATACTGTTCATCAATCATTAGTCCATGCACAAGTAAGAAATGAGAATGTAATGAGAGTTTCAGTATTATTTTATATTAGAATTGACATGAAATTTTACAATTTAGAACAAACCCAAGTTCCTTAGCTTGTTCTCCTTATTCCCCACAAAATAAGCTAGCATCTGTTCATCTCTATATATTGAAACTCCAACTGCAACCCTTTTGTTCACTTTTTTCAGGGAGGGCAGGATGAGAAGGAGATGAACACCATGCCTCTGATTTCATTGGTCTAAGTAACCTTCAGTAAGCAAATTCACATTTACCAATGAAGATCTACAAAGAATTTGAAATTTATAACTTAAAAATGTTGCTTAGACAGATTGGCTTAAGGTCATCCAGTATGTGTCAGAGTCCCATGCATAGCCATGGCCTATATTTTTGTAGTGGCCATTTTTCTTCAAATATCTCAAAGAAAATAATATATTCATAAAAACTTGGGATTATTTCAAAGTCTATAACATATCTTTAGAAGTAAGATTTTTATTAGAAATGATAGCCTTAAACATTGTTTCCCACTTTTCTAGGACAAGAAGATGGTTTAAAATACATGATATTTATTGTTGTTAGTTTTCACTATATTCTCAGGACTTTTATAAATGCTATATGTTTGCGATAAGAGTTGGGGATGATTGGCATGGTTTTGTTTTTAAAGCCTAATGTCTTGAACTAATGACTTTGGCACTTGGAAGGGAGAGTTTCATTAACTGTTTGAATATCTGTGTTAGTAACTGCTTGGGATAAATAAGTCATGGTCACAGAGATAATTACAGAACACTTCACATGAAAAGGCCATCATGCATGGGTTACAGTACTCAGAGCTCTTATAGGAAACTGATGGATTTTAAGTTTCTCTTGAGTCATTCCTAAATTCCCCCAGGCATTTTGCTTGATTTTTTTTTTGTCTGTTTTCATAGGGAGAATAGTAACTTACTGCCAAAATTATAGTGCCTGACCCTCACCAGACTAGCTCAGAACTTAAATGAGATTGCCCTATAATTCCTAATAACACTGCAGTTTCAGCTTTTTCCTCCATCCCCATTCCAAGTCCAACGCCAGCACAGTTTAAGGTGATGATTCTCAGTCTTTTGGACAAGGTGTAAAATTTAGGTCTTTACTACTTCTTTACCTAAGTCAGGGCTCTGTATTGGGGACCAAATTCCCATTTGGGAAATTGATGCTTTCCAAATTATTCCAAATAATTGCCATATAGTTATACAAAGCAAAGCGTTCATTTATCTTTGCCTTAAGTAGGTATGCAGTGTTAGCAGTTTGACACTATCCCACAGCCATTGCTTGTCATTCAAAGAAAAGCTGCATTTCAGGGGTAAGGGATTCTGGAATAGTTTTGGCTCTTGTAATTGACTTGGTATTCTAGAGTGCTTCCTGAATGTGCAAATGAAGCATGATTTTAACTTTCAAAGAGATCTCCATTAGAAAAATAAAGGAAGACAGGGAAGAAATGTATAATCCAAGAGTACCATAAGATATTATTCATAATCATGAAAAACCGTAAGAAGCAAAGTGGGCGGAAGAAAACTGCTAGGAGTCATGAGACCAGGTGAAAACATAAATGCCCTAAATCAGGGACAGCATGGATTTATTATGAGAAAAAAGGAAGTTGAGGCAGGAGCTATTATCAAATCTAGAAGCAATTTAAATTTTTAGCATTTTTTGGCCTCAGGTGATTTTCCTTAGAGTTGCAATTTATGCTTAGCATCAGTGAACCTCCATCTGTGAACCATCAACAAAGCATAACAAATAAATGTTAAATATATTATTATACTTGAATATACCTTGAGGTATTTTAATGAGTATCCATCAGTTTAATAAATAAAATGACCTAAGATACAAGTGAGATTTTTTAAAAGGTTTTTTATAACTTCCTAGGTACATAATTATGCAAATAATTTTCTTTAAGTTACATTTACATGAGTTATTACATATGTATATATTTATGTATATCTACATACATATGTGAATTCTATATCCATACATATACATGCATATACATACATACGCACACATACACATACATACACACACACACACACACACAAAGAAATAGTAAAATGACTTATAAAGAAGATATGGTTAGTTTGCTCTTCCCAAATGCAGTATGCTACTTTATCACTTTGGGGGAAATGATAAAAATACGAAAATTATTTCTGCAATGTACCTTTATGAAAGGTTGGACAATTTAAATGTTTGGTGACATCAGTATTTGTTGGTACACCTCCTTTAATTCAGATGTCAAGGCTCAGGTTGTGAATTCTGCACAAGGTGGTAGGCAAACTCTAAAAAATCCTGCTGTAATATTTCAACATTCAAATGGGGTTGCTATGGGCACCAGAAAGAAATTTAGAGTAGGGTAGGAAATATTTCCTGAAGAAATTTGTGGGTGATGGGCACAAATACAATTTTCTGTTCTTAAAAAACTGAATTATAGTGTCTTTAACGCCACAGGAATCACAAAACCACTACTTGTAATTCATACATCTATGTCTCTAGCACCTGATCTATTAATCCTCACAATTCACCTCTGAAGTGATCAAAGGCTGTTGCTCCCATTTTATAAGGGGATAAAGTGAGGTTCCAGTCAGATAATATGACAACCAGAGAGTTACCCTGTAAACAAATGTAATTACTCCTAGTTCCAATTATGATTTTCACCTTTCTCATAAATAATTTAAATAAATAATAATTGAGCAGAAATAGTATAGAATATTTTGTTGGTGGAGATAAGTAATCTGTCCTGTTCATCTCTGTTCTGGTCCAACCCCAAGATTTCAGGATTAAAGATTAGAGTATAAGGCTATCTGATGTAGGTTGATGGATCCTGAGGAAACTGAGTAGGTTATGACACCAAAACTGAAATCTGAGTCAAATAAAATATGAATCTTGGGTAGGTCTTTGTGGATTTAATTAAACCAGTAAACTTATCCTAGATAGGATGCACAATTCTTATTCAAATAAGAGGTCAATCTGATCTTTCTAGCATCTTTTGGATCAGAAATGAGAAAGGTCTCCAGACTAGACTCATTCATGAATCTATGGATGTAAGAAGAGCAGGTCAGCTCTCTAGATTCTGTTTTATGAGCTAATGATAGGTACATGTTAAGACTTTACTATTTGATTGAAGTTGACCTATTTACTTCAATTTGTGATAGAAGATAAACAATAGATTTATAAGAATTATTTCCTACCATCCTGTGACATACTTTGCATTCATCTAGGAATCCAGTCTAGTGAGAGTTACTACTGGTGTGGTAAAGGAAAAGATAGTGAGTCCAAATTATTTTGGGTCTTCATATTTGCCTTAATTCGAGGCCAAAAGTGAGATTAGGCAAGGACTTCTTTTTTATTCTTTTCTCTTAGCCAATAATAGTGACTTTAAAGGAAAAAGAAATCAATGTGAAATAAACTACAAGTGTGCCTTGAGACAGACAAAGGGAATGCAAAATTAAATTCTTGATGTGAAAGGGAAGGTACAATGAAGCCTTCTTCAGGAGATACCTTTGGAGGAAATTTCAATTTCACTGCTTCCTTTCTTCATTGCTTGCTTTATTTCTTCATACACATGTTCTGTAGTAAGCCTGAAAGCCTTTTTATTATTTCTTATTTTCTTTTTCTTTTTACTATGTGGTATACATTCATTTTTTAAAAAAAAAATTTCTTTCTCATGTTAAAGCAGTTCTCATTTTTCTAGTTTTGTTTTTGATATCTAGCTGTGACCAACAATACTTCCCATTGAATCATTTCTTTCATCTATTCAGTTTCTCTTATTTCTTTCATCTCATCTTCCCCTTCACCTGCTTACCTCTCATTAACCCTCGGGATTCCAGGTATATTGTGTCAGCCTTAGAGAATATATTTCTTTTTTTTCAAACCTGAGCCATTTTGACCTCATAGACTCAAGTTTCCATAATTCTGATTAGATTGTACCAGTTTCTTTTTTAGCAAACAGCAAGCCCATGAATTAATTTACCCTAAATTATTTAATTTTGTCTTTATTTTGAGTTCCACAGAAACTACTTTTTCCTTTGTAGAAGACATATTTTTCATCTTATATGATGAAATAACTACAAAATTTAAGTTTTCTTGACAAAGTCACTAATTTCTAAGAACAGTTTAACATTAGATTCTAACAGGATTTCAACATGGAATTATGCCTTTTATTTTTATTTTGTCTATTTTAGGGATAAGTACTATTCTGCTAAGTGGCATTTGATATTAAATGAAAATATACAGAAATCTTTAGGAATCCAAATATGAGGGAGAAGAGAAAGATTTACATTTTGAGTTTCTCAATCTAGCTGGGAAAATATTTATTATTTTTATATGTGTCTATGCTTTTTCTGATGCTCTGAAAAATTTGAATACTTGTGAAGTCATTCCATCTCTAGACCCCTCCCTATCTACTAATTCATCTCTATCTCTGCACCTTTTTTCACTCGATCATATTTTAAAATCATCATTCTCTGTTTCTGACTCTGAAGCGTGAATGAGACAAAACTATCATGCTACCAAAAACCTGCGATGTTTCCTCTTATGATAGGGATTGTGACTTGATCTGTGATTTCGGCAGTAGAGGGAATTCCCAGGTACCAATGCAGGTCAGCATCTTCTCTGTACTTAAAGTTACCTAGACATTAAATAGGTCAAGGGTCACAAAACCAATATGTGTCAGAGAGACACTTGAACCTAGATTTTCCTAGTTCTAAGGCTCACTGTGACACACTGACTCCAATTTCTTGTAATGACAGCAAAAACAGAAAGCATCTAACACTGCTTTGACATGATGAAACTTGAGAAGATATAAAAATCTGCATCTTTATTAGAAGTAAAGTCTTAATTTATATCTAATGGTTACAATTGTCTTTATTCAAGATTAAAATCAATTTTCAGAGTTTATAATATGCAAGATCTGTAATTTGCTTACACAGGTCTTACATAATTTAACTGATTTAATTTCGTGACAAAAAACAAATACCATGTCTGTCTGTATGAAAGAGAATAGTGTAAGAATTTCACATTTACCAAAATGGATTTTCTTTACAAATGTGATCTGTTTTTAAAGCATATGTATTTAAATTTAAATAGTCTTTTCACTTTGAAAAATGAAGCTTATAGCCATTGAATTTATTTTTCCTCCTCATTCTCATTTGATATAACAATGTAAAATAACATTTTATTCTGCAGAATACATAGAAGTTGAAGGTATAAAGGCAAAATTTGTAGGAACAAAACAAAAACTCTTTAGATTTATTCTAACAATAAAATATATAGAAATAGTCTTAGTTAAAGTCAATCCAACTTTTTCTTTCACCACTGAAATTTAATTCATTAACACTTGTAACTGTAAAATAATTGAAAGAAAGCTCACAATACTTCATTACAAAAGGAAGAGAATGAAATCATATCACCAGCAAGACTGAATATTGAGACATCTCAGAAAACTTAGGAATGGCTATGATAAAAATATTTTGAAACAATAATAAACAAGTAACAAGATAATTTGCTTAATTTTGTCAACATTTAGAAAATGTTTTATTGATAATTATAAAGCAGATGACACTTTAAGGACTGCAAAGTGCTCTATGTATGTTATCTCACTGATTTTGCTTTTGAGGCTACTACATAATTACAAATCCTGGTTTTTAAAGCTAATCTATATAGTATTCTAGTCTAAAAATAGAGGAAATCATGTGTCAAATGTTTTCATATTCATTCTAATGATTAGGAAAATGAAAATATTTACCATGTTTATTTTTTAAACTCATTAACATGATTCACATGGCATCACATAGTCTTCATTCTAGGACCTGCTATTTATCTTCTGTTCTTATCATTTCCTTTTACTTTATTTGTAATTTTCATAAACTTTAATCAGTTAAAATTGACTAGGAATTTTTATTTACATTGGAATCAATGTGAAATTCTAACATGTATGATTATGTAAGCCTATGTGCTCTAACATGGATTTCCTCTTATTTGCAGGTTTGACATTATTTTACCAGTAAAAATGCTTTGGGACCTTTGAGGGGAAGCTTTTTCTTTTAATGGACAACAATATTTTCATCCATTATATTATTTCCAGCCTGATAATCATTGGCTATCAATCTGTGTCGCTTCCTGTGGGGTTTTCTCTTCTGTGCATCACTTTGAACGGCTTAACTTTTTTTCGACATGTAGATGCCCTAATAATTGCTATATCAAATGTTTACTTGATCTCATTTTTAAGTGCAAGCATAACACTTTTGACCATAAAATCCTGCATCTGCAGTTAAATATGCATTTGCAGCAAACTTACAGCTTTAAATTTCACTAAAGAAAAAAGCCTCAGACTCTACTACAGGTTTTGAATGCAGATTTACTATAAAATAAGTGAATAATAATGCTGGGTTATTTTGAAAAGTGTTCTTTTATGCAATCACTGAATTTAATACAATCGCAAAATGGCTGCCCAACAGGTGGTCTTTTCAGAGTGTTAAAGCCACAAGAATCAGGACAAAAAGGACACCAGAATCTAATGTTCTTCAGAATTTAAAAAGCTGTTCACTTTCTTTTGTTAAATTTTCAGATTTAGCCATGTTCATTATTGTTGAACCACAAATGCAGGGCATTCTTTTTTTGACATTTTGCCATAAATAGACACTGACGGAGGCTGACTAGCCAGCTAGCTGTTTTTGTCACACGCTAGTGGAAACTAACTGTGAACAATGAGCAGGCATTCTTGGTCCTTGGAAGGCTAAGGAAAGCAACAGCCTTAACATGCTGCAAATCTGGCAAAAGGAGAGGTTAACAAAGGTATATCTGAGAAAAGGATGGAGTTTTTTTTCCCCTACATTTCCACCCAAAGGGTTGAATTGACTTCTTTTCAACCTGAATGATTATATGTTATAGTGACAAGTATATTCAGGATTCCTGTGATTGTAGTATTCATACACCTTCCTTGAAAGAACTATTATTTAACAAATTAAGCTCAACAAATCATATCTCAAGGTTATAGAGACTTTTGAAATTTGCAGGATGCTTTACACATTGTCTCAGTTGGCCCACATAACAAGACTGTAAGGTAGGTACCATTAATTCCATAATAGTTATGGGGAAACTGAGGCTCAGAGAAGTTGTAACCTTCCCAGTGTAACATGATTAGCAAGTAAGTGTTTGAAGAGGGATTTGAACTCAGGTATTCATGATTCTAAGGCCACTGTGACAGACCACCTCTCAAACATTTCTTGAGTGCCAGTTACTCTCCTATGGAGATATTTCCCTATGGATACACAGTGTTGTTACGATCTTAGCAAGGGAAATGTGTATGAAATTTAATTGCATCACAAATTTTAATGTTGCAAATATTCACATTAAATTAGTATCATTTATATTAGAAAGTTAGCAGTTAATAAATTTGGCAAAGGTAATCTTATTTTACAAATTTTGAAAATATTACAATCTTTTTTCAAGGCCAAGGAGTCTATGTATAAATTTAGCAACATAAAATATAAGTGGGGAACTGTAGTTAAGTATTTGACATTATGAGTAGTGCAAATAGTCATCTAGAACAGTGAATAGCAACATATCGCTGGGTTGAAACCCCAGGGGCTGGTAACATATGTCCAATCCCTGTTCTTTACCTGCCTTTGTGGTTTGCCCAGGTTGACCTAACAATATGGGAAGTAGGCTTCTTATTCTACCATGCCCCACACTGGCTAATTTAGGACAATTCTATTTTTGGTTCAGGCTTTTGGTTTCTCCCCTGAAAGAGGAGAAAGTTTAAAAAAAAGTACACAGAGTACAAACATGAATCAGATATGGAACAGGTAGTTTTATTCCTACACAAAAAATGGGATAGTAAACAATAAAGAATCATAGAATGGTATATTCTAATAACTTATTAGTACTAGAATAATCAGTTGGGAGGTGGATATTCAAGACTCATTGGTATATTTGCAAACAGCTTCTCTGCAAGGGCTAATTAGCCATTTTATATTTTCCCTTCCTAAGTGCAACCTGATTGACACTGTGTGCTCTTTCTTTCTGATGGTCTGTCTCTCTGCAGGAGACTTTCAGCCTGTCTTCTCCTGTTCTTGACCCTAAAACCTCTCCAGTAGCTGGTAACAGGATGATCAGGTGCCCAGGAAGAGCTTTCTGAATTCTCATGAGGTCTACATATACCAAAAGAAAGAACTCATAAAAGGGAAGGAGCCTCATCCTGGGCATAGGCTTGCCTAGGAATTCTTTACCTCATGGTTTGTGGTCAGGTGGCCAAAACTCACTCAAAATTGGCCAGACAGGAGAGCCTGCAGGGTCAGCAATCACCCACAAAATTCTGACTCAATAGCCAATTAAAATAGTTTTTGTTACCATGTAGTACAAACCTAAGTATGTCATCATCTGGTCAACAGGAAGGAGTTAGAGTATAGTTGTTCATGCTATGAAATTATGACGGTTTTTGAGAGGGGATGAAGGAAGGGACATCTGTAACACATGCTCAGGAGCCACCCACTCCAAGTCTCTATGTGCTTGTTTGAATTACTACCCAAGTATGCCCTAATGAGACATTCCCCTTGGTTGCAATATTTACTGAACTGTCTGGGGTACATTAATAGGACTTTTTGTCCTTATGCTCCACCTTTAACAGTTCTCTGATATACTAGAGAAGCTCAGAATTGTCCTTTTTCCATTGCCTTATATTAAAAAAATATTTTATGATAGCCCACTTTGCAAAGATGTTACAAAGTGACAAAACATATAGGCAGAAATTACATTTCCATACCTCATCATTACTGTTGTTATTTTCCTTCGTAACCCCATTTGGGGTTTTCTTGACAGAGATACTAGAGAGGTTTGCCATTTCCTTCTCTAGCTCATTTTACAGAAGAGGAAACTGAGGCAAACAGGGCCAAGTGACTTGGTCAGGGTCACACAATAAGTATTTGAGGGCAGATTTGAACTTAGCAAGATGAGTCTTCCTAACTTTATGCCCAGAACCCTATCCCACTCCACCACTGTACTGCCCTGGTATTTAAAAGATGAACCTTTTTTTACTTCCATGGGAAGTTTGGGATAATTAAAGGAACTTTTTGGTTTCTGAAAGTCAAACCAGACTCCTTTCTTGCTCCTGTCCAGCTCTGGGCCCAATTCACAGTCCATCTCTACTGTCTATCCCAGATATACATACAGGTGCTCTATGCATGTTGTAATGTGGGCAGTAGAAATGTTTCATTCACTCAGTCTTTTCTGTGTTGATGATCACGCCAAACTCCTTTGAGTGAAGAAGGATTTCTTTATTTGCCAACCAGAATATTTGGAGGACTTCACCATCCACTTTGACTCTGACTCTGTGCTGGATCCCAGTAGTGAACACCCTTAATGATTGTACTTATTCCTGTTTTAGAGTTATCTGATGTTTATGATAAGAGGGTCACTGAACAGGATTATTTCTGTTATGTCTCTCAAGGAATCTTGTATAATACTCATATATGAATGAAAGAAATCTTGTTGTAAAAGAGCCTGTAAAAGTGTTTTAATTTGCTAGCTTAAAAAAAATTGTATATAATAAGAATAATGGGATCTTATGTTCTCTATACCTTTAATTTAATTGTGACATAGTGAATATATAATCCATCATTGAATATTGCTTGTGAAAGTCTGTGAACTTATTAACCAATGATGCCCTCAATTTGGGTATAGATGGCCCTCATAAAGATTTTGAATAGTAGGCACACATGTCAATAGTTGAAGTTTTCCTAGTCCTCCCCCCCTTTTTTTTAAATTCATAACATCTGATATTTCTTTCCATGACTTTGGTGTCTTCTCTTCCTTTGGATACTTTGTAAATTAATCCTTCCATGCCTCCACAATTCTATTTCTTCCAACAAGGATCTCTTTTTAATATACTTGTTCCATTCTGGCAGATTTGCCTGTCTATTTTCTTTAGCGTCCTTCCTACTTCCTCTTTAAGAACTTAAGGGACTGTGATTTTAGGACCTATGTGTAGTGGTTCCATTGTCCTTAATGGAGAAAATAGCTTGTTGTTGTAGTTTTTATAAATCTTTTCCATTTTTTTCTGTTCATAGTCTTTTTTCAGTTTTTATCCTTGAAAATTCCCAGAATGATCTTGCTAAGTTAGTTATTATACTAAAGCCTTCTTTAGGTTGACTTTGTCTTTCACTGTTTTTCTCTGTCTTATGCATTGATACTACTCATAATTGCATTATCCTTCTTCATAAGATTTTACAGATGAGTTTATATTCCAATCAGACATTGCTTCAGAAAGGCTTCTCTCTCCATTTGGCAAGAAAATCAAATGTTTGCTTAATAAGGCACTTTCTAGGCTCTCTTCTTTTCCTTCTGGTAGCAATTAATTATATAGAGTTAATCTCTGGATGAAATTATCAGAGGTGTCAATGTCAATTCTGTTATCAATTTCTCTTTTTAAAATTTTCAATAGTTTAATTTAGATAATTTAAGGTTAAATCTTTTTAACGATACAATTTGTCTTTTCTCATTAATATTCTTACTTATTATAAATTCTAATCTTTGCTTTGATAATTTGTCTGACTGCATAGACAGCTAATTCACGTTTAACTCCCATGTCCATGATAGTTTCTTTCTGTCTGTTAAAAGTATTCAGTTTGATTCTTAGTGATACTGTTTGCTATTCACCACATTCACTGCCTATAAGTACTTTTTTGAAGAAAACTTATATAGATATGATATAGTGTCAAAAGCATTCTGTGAAATCTGTCTTTGTTCTCTCTCATTTCATTCTCCTAAACCATACTTTTCTATATGTTTCCTTCTGTTTTCACCTTTTCCCACCTTTGAAGTCACCAGGTATCATAGTGTATATTGATTTGATCATGCTGGTCTTACCAAGTTCTTCACAGAAGTTCTCTATTATGTTTTCTTTAACAACTGATGTTAGTACATAAGTTAATGATTATTTTATAGTTGTTGTGGTTGTATTTGTCCTTCATTCTCGAAGAGGACCATGACATCAAGATGATGACATGACTTGCAGTTGACTTTGATTTGAGTGAGGGAGGGCTGTGCAAGGTCAACAACCTCACTTTTTTCTCCTGAGCCATCTGGGTCCAGTGGCCTGATATTCATCAGGATAACTGGAGATGGCCCAGGATGCAATGTGAGACCCTCGCCCTTTCAGACTAAGGTCTTATCACATTCTCACTTTGAGTGAGATATACGCATTCAATGAATAGGCTTCTGAAAGAGGAAAAGAGAAGGCAAATTGTTGCTAACTGATGCTTTTTTGATTTTAAAAAAAAAACAAACCAAAAAGGTGCTTGGGCATATATAATTTTACCTGATCATGACACTACTTTGAGTCAGGAAGGATATTCTAAAGAGAAGGAAACTGCATCTGATAGGTAAGATCTTTAAAGAATGGGTAAGATTAAAAGAGACATGAAATATGAGCAAAGTCAGAAGGCAAGACAGTACAGAACATAAAAAAAGAAAAAAATAATGAAACATAAAATAGACAACTCAGATTATGTAAATTTTTAAAGGTTCTTTTGGGAAACAAAATCAATGCAGCTAAAATTAGAGGAGAAACTGCTTTATAGTAGTGTTTTTACAAATATTGATTATTACTTTAATACAGGATGATCAAATGAAATAATATTTCATGTAGCATTTTTGTATATGATAAAACTTACTCTGTCAAATCCTTTCTTTGCTTCTCCAAGGAGCATCTGTGAGTCATTCCTCCATAACTTTCTTCTTTCTTTTGGTTGTGTTTATAGGAAAAATGTCAAGATTGATTTGATTTGACCCCTCTAGAAATATGTCCACTTAGACAAGGATTTAGAGTAACAGGTGTCAAATTAAAGTTTCTTGTTCTAAAAACTGTGATCTTAAGTACCTGCTGTACCCTTTTCCATAACTTTGCCATCAAATTGCAAAAAAAGGACCTGGGTGCATAAGACTAAGGGCTATTTTTTTCATTGTTCCATGGGTTGACATCCTCAAGAGTTTCATTGACAAGTAGTTAATTTCCTGGCAATGCACCTCTCTACTATTTGTAGGCTGGTCCATAGAAAATAGATTCAGTCAGTTCCTGGGGTCATCCTTGAGCTCTTTTCTGCATGGTAGAATGTGCTGGAGTTTTCAGTCCAGTGGCACAGCTTTTGAGAAGCAGAGGTCATTTCTTTGAAATGAAGTCATTGAGTGGCATAAGACTTTTGTGGAAGGATCCCTGACAAAATGATTAAATTGTGTTTGCTATAAATACCTTTAAATATGTCTTATTATATTCAAATTTTTTGAAAATTCAATTCAATAATTGATAATAGCTAACATTTATGCAGGTACAGCACCATAATACCTTATATAATCTGAGCCTCATGCCATCTATGTGAGGTAGATGCTATAATTATTATTCTCAGAGATATTAAATGATGTTTCCATGATCACTCAGTTGTTATCTTAAGTGTAGGATTAAATTCAGATTTTCCTGATTCCAGGTCCAGCTTTCCATCCATTTTACCAAGGTAGACCCATTGAACACATTCTTCATGCCACTGGGGATAAAAATACAAAAAAAAATTAAAATACAAAAATACAAAAAATTAAATAATCCCTATAGAGACAAAAAACAAAAAACAAAACTTACTATACTATCTTCCTTCAAGGATCTTATGATAGACTGAGAATCAATGTACTGTGCATTATATTTATTAACTCTGCTACCAGAACACATTCCTTAACCATTTTACCATAGGCAAACTGTTCTGGACTATAATGTTTGTATAGTTTGCTTTAAATTGGGTCAAAGAATGGTCACTTTCTAAACATTTTAAAGTTTTCTAGTTTGGGAGATGTTAAGTACTTTTGGTTGAAAACCTTCCAGATTTTTAAAAGAAGGCCTAAGTTTTCAAAGCTTTCAAACTCAACTTCCATGAGGAAAAGATGAACTTTTGTTGTTATTTTTCACTAATGTCCAACTCTTTGTGACCCCACAGACTATTATATGCCAAACCCTTCTATCCTCTACTGTCTTTCAAAGTCTAAGTTGATGTTCATTGTTTCCATGACACTCTCTAACCATCTCTTCCTCTGCTGTCCCCTTTCCTTCTGCCTTCCATCGTTCCCAGCATCAAGGTCTTTTCCAGTGAGTCCTCTCTTCTCATTATGTGGCCAGAGTATTTTAGCTTCAACTTCAGTATTTGACCTTCCAGTGAAAAATCTGAATTAATTTCTTTAAGTATTGACTTATTTGATCTCCTTGCTGTTCAAATTCTTATTTTTTAGAGAGGGTGGTTATATGTTTATAATATGATCAGCATGCAAACTAACTAATTAAAAGTTTTTCCTTGTAAATTACAAATAAAACATAAATCTAGCCAGGTATAAATTTTCTAGAGACTTTGAAAATTATTTCAAATTAAAAAAATAACTACAGTAAACTGTTAGAAAATGTTAAGAATCATATTCCAAGTCTACCTATAAGATACCTCTACTATATAAGATTGCATAGTTCTCAGGAGATACAGCATGTTAGCTTTTTCTAATGTATATGAATTTGGCCAAATTTTATGATTAACATTATTATATTCCAGTTACCTTCTTAGTCTTCCACAAAAATAGTTGGCTTAATTATTAAAGTCTAAATATAACCATGTAATAGAAGGGTTTTAAACAGAGGTGTTGGAGAAAAATTAACTCATTTAATTATAGTTCTAACCCCTTTTAGAACAGATAAATTCTTATTTAAAATATTTTGAGATTGTTGAGTCTTTTACACCTATATAGAAAGAGCATATGAGAAAAATCTTTAACAATTGTATACTGGAAAACAAAATATTCTAGCAATGCAGGCATTGGAAGTATTGGTCATTGAGTGGGGTGTATCATTTTATAACTCCTGAATCCTGATCTTGAATCAGATCCTCCTGGATTTAAGAATCAAAATAATCAGATAATTTTTCTACACCCTTGTTTCTAATGGATTTAAATGTCTAAATGCCTTTCTAAGCTTTTAGGAAGAAAAATTCTGGTTTCCAAATTTCGGGTCATCAGGAACTAAAATAATTTTAAAGGTGTCAGTTTACATAGGAATACTTAGAAGTAAGAGAAAGGGTTTTGTTTACTATCTCTCTTATCTGCTAATTATGCTTTTGTTGTTGTGAATTCTGACCTACATAAATATGCTTAACAGACATTTATTAATTCTTATTTCAAGTAGGATTGAAATGTGGAGGACTGTTGTGTTACTTTTTGCTTCTGTTCCCTTTAACAGAGACAGTCACAGAAAAGAAGAGAAACTGAAAAATTCCTATTTTCAAATATTATTTTTCTTTTTTAAACACAGCTTTTGAGCTATTGTGCAAAGGTCAGATCCAAGTAAGGAAGGCTGGACTCCTTTGGCAGAGAGGATATAAATTAGCTTCAGGTGAGCCCTGAATTGATGTTCTTGCATTATGCTTTGGCCATCTGCGTGGAATGCATTGGTTTATCTGAAACCTTTTAAATATAAAAAAATGACCCAATATCTGTGTTAAACTTCTGTTCAAATGAGGAACTTATTTGTAAGTCCTGCCCTTCTAGCTATTGTTTAAGAGGATGTGAACAGGATTTAAAACAGCTTTGTAACAATCCATAGCATAAAGAAGAAATATGCTTGAGGAGTAGGGATAAAGCTGATAATTAGCCATTCTAAAAAGTTTCTGTTTCTCTGAGATAGGTGAATGCTCCTTTTTCTTTTAAATTTAAAAAAGTAGTTCTTCATCTCCTTTGCTTCTAAATGCAGTTCTGATCAGGTACAAATCAGGTAAAGTCTTGGTTTTGCTCCTCTTTTGTTTATTGAATGTAGGAAAGATAGAACAGGAAATTATCTGTCAGAATATTTTCAAACATCGAAGACTATCCAAAGTCCTTGACCAAAGTTTCTGAAATGAAGATTTAACACTACCAAGGTAATTCAAAAAATAGAATGTTGGACTTGGGAAAGAAGACCTGAGTTTGTATCATGTTTCAGTTGCCCCTGTACTAGTTACACCTCAGAGAATATCACCAAAATGTTTTTTAAAACAATTTGAATAGCAGAGGAAAACTTTTAAACTTCTCCTCATTCTGTGTCATCCTTCAAATGCACATGAGAATATGGTGGGAATGAGGAATGAAGTGACAGAAGCAGTGGTGAGACATAAGTTTGAGGAATGAAATATATGACCAGGAGTCTCCCTGTGTGGGAGGGAGCGCCCTTGAATCTGTTCCATTGCTCCATTAGCAATTAACAAGTCCAACAAAATGAAAGCAACTTGAGTTTAAGGTTGTCTTTTTAATCCTCAGTGCCTGGAACATGTCAGGTACTTAATGAATGATTCTAGGTACAAGAAATAATTGAGATCCTATACAACCTAGTAGTTAAACTAAAAATAAAAGGAAGCAATTGTAGGGCAGGACCCATCCTGTGAGATTAGTAAGCAAGTAAGAGATACCAGAGAAGGAACTAATGTCCCAAGGTCTGTGCTTCCTCATTCGTCTGGTTATTGACCTTTTTGGAAACTGTGGGTAGAAAAATCAATGGAAACATTTGCTGATGCCTGGTGGGAGCAAATGATGGAGAGGTCTGAGTTCAAGCACCTTAATTGTATCCTTGGAACTAAAGGAGTAAGGGCATGCCTATGGACTAGTTATAAGTTGTCAATGTGTCAGAAGAATTGCCACTGTGTAATGTACACAGTAGTTATTTAAATATATCTATTTTGTTCCTTTTGTTTCTGGGTTCATTAGTAAAAACTGTATACAGAGAAGCTATGCAAGTGTGGTTGACTCTAATACACCATATTCACATGATCAAATTTCATTACTGCTCAAATGCAAGGGAAGGTATTAAAGTGGATAGGGGCCAAGCCAAGAGACTAATTGGACACATTCATACACTAATGAAATTGGTACAAAAGGGACAGAGTTAGAAGATAGATGTCACCTTCACTCTGGAAATCATAAAGCACCTATATTTCTCCCAAGCACTTCTGGTGTTGGGTAGCATACATAAAAACCTGGTTGAGTGGAGAATGTTCATATCTAGTCCTTATTAATGATAAGGCAAGTAGTCATCATTCATCATTTTTTCCTTTATCATCAAACTCCCAGCACCATGTGTTTTCCATCCCTTTTGCTACATTTGGCATAGTTATTTTATTGTTTGTTCCCTCCTTCTACATACATTATGCTGGATTCACACATAGAGATTCCTAGAAAGACAAAGGCACTGAAGAATATAAAGGAAAATTAAACTTTCAATTCACATCCAATAACTTCTTTAAAAAATCAGGATAAGTACACAATTAGCCATTAACTGTTCAAATTGGTATACGTATTCACATCTAAACATCAGATGAATACAAATTCCTCAGATGTAAATTCTAAGAAAATAAATAAATAAATTTATATGTAGACACTGTAGTGCTTTGTACTGATCTTTATTCAAAGTCAAAACTATAGAGTGTAATGTTTAACTTAATATTTTTAAAATGTAAAAGTTTTATTCATTAGATTAAAATAGATCAGTAGAATTGGTGTTCTAAGTGCCACCAGCAAACTATTTCTGTGACATGTGGATCTATAAATTATTAAACATATATTCATTTGTTTATTTTTCAATAGATGGCAATAATATTTTTCATGTTAATAAGTTTTCAATATGAATTTTAACGACTAATAGCACCTGATTATTGTTCTTTTATTGTGCTTGGGAAGGGATTGTACTATACTCTGGAACTAGTAGACTATGCCATAATTAAGTTGGATAGTTAGTGGGTCCACATAGACAGAAGCAATTCACCTGCTCTTAGAAAACTGATTCTCTGTATTAATCTATTTTACTACTAGGAACAAATAGATTCTCATGTTATTGTCATGCTAAATTGAACATCTCAACTTTTATATTCTCTCCATTTGGCTGTGAATAAATATCAGTAAAATAATATTCTAAATACATTGCAAGTGGTCATGGAATAGTTATCCATCTTCAATGGGCAGAATTACACAAATTAATTAGTGGTCATAAAAAACTATCTTAATAAATCGGCTAAATCAACAACAGAAATAAAATGGATGAACTCTCAAATTTTTCATCATATATAACTCTTTCAATAACCCAAGATGGGTAAATTACATTCATTAACCTTGAAAAATTAGGTGATTTTTAGATAATAGGTTTGAAACAATACCTACAGCTTAGTTTGATGTGATGGTGTACAAAGGGAATTGTTTTGATTTGCTCTGTCCCTTGTTAGGTAGATTATTTCTTGATATGTTTTCCACTGCATTACTTAATTTCAGAATTTGCATTTTTACATTATGCTGCTATGTAAAAGTAAAAATGGAATAAAGTGTCCTCTGAGAAAACTAGGTAAATGTAGTCATCAGTGTGACTTGAGTAAATCATTTGCCTCCCTATGGCTAGGTTAAATTTTCCTCTGGCCCTAAATTTTATGTTCAGATTGTTGAAGCATTTAGTACAAGCAGCATGTTCTGGAAGAATGGGAGGGTCAAAAGAGGTTGACTCCTCACAAATCACATTCACATACACACACACACACACGTACCCACATGTTAAAACACCAAAGAGAAACAGCTTTTAAAAATAACAACCAATCAAAATAAAAAATCAGCAAAGCAAAAATGCTGTTATATTTCTTAAAATATTGTAGAACACTTGAGCAAGCTAAAATTTCTGATGCAATAGAAAAGAGAAAAAAATCCTCAGATGGATAAATAATACATTTGAAGTAAGTGAGTAAATATTGGCAAAGCTAAGAAAACCACAAAATCAAATAAAAGAAGAACTTGAAGAAAGCTTAAAGTCATTAAGCAATAATTTTAGAAACATAAAAATGAAAGAAAGGATTTTATGAAAAATATGGATAATGTAATTAAAACTTCAAAAATACATAAAACTAAAAAAAAAAATAAAACCTCCTTAATGATAGCCCAAATGAAATCATACAATACATCGAGACTTTGGAAATGCAGGTTCAAAGTTTCTAATCCTGTTTCTTCCCTCCTCCTCCCCTCCTGCCCCCCAACCTCAGAGAGGCAAAGATAACATCTGCTTTCTGTTGGCCCTGATGAGTCTTTTAATTGGCTGCTGAGCAAGAACCCTCTTAATATTCTAAAAGGGCAATCTCTACCCATCAGTTCTCTTCTTTATATTAGCCTTTAAGTGTAAGAATGACTCTCTGGGTTCCAGAGGGCAGGTGTCAGTGATGCCCTACAGAACACTGGGACATAAGCCATGATGAGTACATAGCCTCCAAAGCAAACCTATGTCTGGGATGGAGGCATCTCCCATTTATGACTTCTTTCTTTCTAGGGTTTCGTGACATCTTGAAAGACAGCTAGCATCTTCATCTCCATCTCCCAGCAGAAGGGTATTGGTTACTGGGCCATAAAGTAGAGGGTCATCTACAGAATGAGAGATTACTTTGAGACAAAGCACATTTGGTGTTGTTAGGGCTGTCCTAAATGGGGGTAAAAAGTAAAATAGCTAATGAATGATTGCTGCAAATGTCCCATAAGGCTTGAACGTTAGCCTCAACTGATTGTGATCATTTTATGATTCTTTATTGCTTGGTGTTCACTTTCTGTAGGGAAAATTCCTGTTCCATATCTGATTCATTTTTGTATTTTGGGTACATTTTTTGCTTCCTTCCCCCAGTGCTGGGGACAATTTCTTAGACTAGAGTCAAAAACCGATTGCTCCTTAGGAGCATGAGGTAGGACTGGAATTGAAGGACTGAACTGATGACAAATGTAGGGACATCTCCATTACAAATGTTCAAACAAACTCTTTCTTTGTGCCTGACTTGTGATGGAGCCTTCCGAGCTCATACTGGACTGATCAGCCACAAATGAACACACTGTACCTTGACTCCAACATCATGATGTCATTTGGTCTCTTTGAGTACAAGGGACAAATAACAACAACAACAACACTGGGGAGACAGGCAACCCAGAGAAATGAACCAAGAACAAACCTGGGTGGCAGCCTAGCAGGGCCTGATTAGCTCTCAGCTACATCTGTATTTGTATTGCATTTTGTAGTTAGTAAACTCATTGAAGGTAGGGACTGGTTTTATTTTATTTTGTATTTTCAGTGGCCTAGGAAAGTAATTGTGTCTAATAAATTTTTAAATGTTGGTGGAATTTAACTGAACTGAATGATTTACCTGGAGATGAGAAAGCTAATACCTAACTACCAAGCTACACAGGAGAGGTCAAGGTCTGCTTGGCACCAATCTATCCTCCCTCCTCACTCTCAACATTTTTATACGGGATTCAGGATAAAATGTTTATTTCTGGAAGATTTTAATGGAGGAAATCAGTCACAAAAGACTTTGGGTTTGAGAGAGGAAGGCCTGCTCTTTTGCTGAGCTATGGGGTCAAGGATTGTTGGGCCATTGTATAGAAATTAATTCCAGGTCTTTTTTATCTTCAGCTGACAAGCACCATCTTTTTCTTTGCCCAACAGCAGAGAGGACCTTCAAAGTAAAAGATGTATAGGTTATATCGAGACACCAAGTGTCAGAATGACTTTGGGAAAGACCTTTCACTTTGGTTTCTCTGTCCCTACAGAAAAATGAACAAGAAAAGACATGCATGAAGTAAAAAGAGTGCATAGTAAGCATTAGAAAGAATGACCTGAATAAGAGTGATCAAGCAATAGACTAGACTACACTATTCTTATGGAAAGCCCAATTTTAACATTCTTAAGAAATTCTGTAGGATAATTAGTCATTTTTTTCTGTTGATCTAGAAGTAAAAATTTTACCTAAAAGATTTGGGAGAGCCATTCTAGCATTGTAGTTCTACCTCATGTCATTTCTATATAGAGAAAAATCATTTCCTCTCCATTTTTTGTGTTTAATATCCACTGTTCTTTCAACCTTCTCCTGTTTGGCCAATCGGCCAAATCAAAACAGTATAGATGACTGGTATATTGAAGATGTTAATTTTTTGCTTGACTTGGGCAATGTGTCCAGTGGAACTTGCAAATTTCCACCTGTCATTTTTTTCTTTTAGTTTTTCCATGGCACCTGCACACATCTTGATTTCTTGATCACTTGTTTTTTTCCCCTCTTATTGTCATGTTTTCAGAGCTCTTCATATGTCAGGATTAATCCAGGGGATTCTTGTTTGGCACTGGGGGAGTTAAAGCACTTCAAGAGTAGTGTAAGTTCTTAATTAATGTTGAAAAAAGAAATCACTTATCATTTATTTTAAAAATCCAATACCGATCCAAATAGTATTTTGGAGTGAATGGGTAGGTTCCTAATTCTCTGATTCCTCCTGCTGGTGTGAGGGCTGTTCACAACAGCACTTCACTTTTTGGTTTCTTTATTAAAATCCTTCACTCAGCTATAAGAAATTAGCCTCCTAGAGGTGAATCGCTTCTTCTACAACACAGAAGAAATCGTTTCCTACAGCAAAGAAAATCCTGCATATGTTCCTAAAGCAGACAATAATAAAAATAACAACAATAATAATAAAAGATCAAACAGGTTTATTACATAGACCATTCCAAGTGTAAAGTCTGGTGGCTGAATGTTTAAATAATGTGGAGTCTTGTGCCTGATAGAATGATCGTATTACTGCCCATTATACTAGGGATAGGTCTGAAATGGGAATGTGATGGGCTTTTCAGTGAACTTTAAACTCAAAGCTCTTTAGTAATTGAAAAATGGAATAACTTGAAAAAAAGTATGTGTGTGTGTGTGTGTGTGTGTGTGTGTGTGTGTGTGTTTGCTCACTGCCACTGCTACCCCCATATATACCGTCCTCCCCCTTTCTCCCCTCACTAGGATATTCTGAAAGGGAATAGTAGTAACTGCCCTGGAAGAGGCATTGAGAAAGCTCCTCAGAGTCTGGCAGCAGGTATGCTTAAAAGATCCTGCTGAGAGTTAGTCTTCTCTTTAATTATCTTCAAAATGCTCTGATAGGAGGACTGTTTTTCTTTTTCTTCATTCTGTTCTTGCTTTATACAATTGGAACTTTCAAAGGCATCCCCTTTCCATTTCTAGGTGGTTATGCCAGACCTTAGGTCTCACAGTAGAAGTATAGTCCTTGATAAAGCAGACCTGTGGGGAAAAGGTGCAGCTATTTCCAGTTGAACTGCCAGCTGCAGGACCTCTTTATACAAGACCAAAAGAGGCCAGGCAAATGCTCAGAGAATTACCAACTCTTCAGCTTGATCTCGTTTCCTTCCTGTCCAAACCTCCTCTATTTTACTTCGAACCTTCTCTAAGTCTTCTTCAACTTTCCACACCTCTCTTCCCGTACTTCCTCTTACCTTGGGCTGATTTAATGCTCCTCATCACCTTCCTACACTCCCATCAGACCTGACTATTCTGGTGACTTCTTAGCCCTCAGTGTCAGCTCAGCTTTAAAGCAGTCTTGAGAGCATGCACTTGGCAGGATGAGAGATTCATTTTAAAAATTTTACTTTTTAGGGGTAAAGCAATGATGATGTCTATTCTCACCATTATTATTTGATATTGGAATATGAGGAGGACAAATATTGAAGGAGTAAATGTAGGCAAAAGAAATCTAAAGACACCATTTTTCCCCCCAATTGATATGATTTACTTAGAGATCCCCAAGGAGATGACTAAATAATTAAATGAAGCAAGAACTTCAGCAAAGTTGCAGTGTGAAAAAGAAATCAGCAAAAACCATTAGCATTTCTCTATGTCAACAACAAAATTGAACAGGAAGAGATCAATTCCATTCAAAATAACTTAAGAATTTATATGTAATATATTAAATGTATATTTAAGGAAATATATACATGTATATAAAATACTTGGGAGGCTACCTGCCAAATTACATATAGCAACTCATTACAAATTACAATTTACTAATTACAAATTACTCTGTACAAAAAAGAGAACTAAATAATTGTAGAAATATTAATTGCTCATGAGTAGGCTGAGCCAATCTAAGAAAAATGACAATGCTTACCTGAATTAATTTACTTCAATCCTGTACCAATCAAATTGATGAGATGAGGCAGACCTAAGTGCTTGAAGCAGATGGAGCAAGCAGGATGAAGGATGTGAGAAGAGATGAGATGCTGGGTATGACCAGCCAGAAAAGTGATCAAAGAAGACTATGCATTGAAGCTCCCCCTGGACTAACCAATAGGCTTCCACAAAGAACCCCCAAATTAACCTGACTACTCTTGCCCTCCCCTTTCCTATTCTCTTTGCTTATCTGTATGATAAAGGCACCTCCAGATTACCTGATATCGCAGGCATTCGAGAGCTCCTCTTCCCATTCTCTTGTTCCCCTTTCTCCTATTCCATAAAATTGTATTTAAAACAGACATTTAACCTAACTAATTGCCTTTGCCTCCTATGGGAAGCAGGGGCACACTGCCTCCATTAGGGGAGTGGGGCCATGCTGCCTCCTTTAGGAGAGGAGGGCCACCTATGCTTTATTTCTCCCATATGGGAATGGGTCCTCTCAGATGCATCACCCCAATAAATTCCTTTCTTTAACTTGGGGACAGGACACTAGAACAGACCTGTCTTTACCCCATCATTTCAGATGGCATCCCAACATTCCTGGGGTGTACCTGAACTCATGAAAACTATTAGTACCTTATTTATAGAACTAGAAAAAAAGCCCAGACAAATTCATCTAGAGAAACAAATTTGTTCTCAAGGGAAATGATGAAAAAAATTGGAATGAAAGACTATATAAGTACCATATTTCAGTAATTATCAAAACGATTTGGTATTGGTTAAGAAATAGAAAGATTAATCAGTGGAACAGATTAGTTATACAATTAATACAGTAACCTTGTGATTAAAATGTCCAAAGACTCCAGCAAATGGAATAAGAACTCATTTGGCAAACACTACTAGGAAAACAGTCTTGTGGAAACTAGGTATAGAGCAACATCTCACAAAACACACAAAGATAAGCTACAAATGTATACATACTTTAGACATAAATGTGACAAACAAATTAGAGGAGCAAGGAAAAACCTTACCTTTCAGATTTATGGATAAAAGAATAGTTCATAATGAGACAAAGAATAGGGAGAATCACAGAACATTAACTGGACAATTCTGACTATATGCTTTTTGAATGAATACAACCTAAGTAGCGGGGAAATAGATAAATGGGTAAAAATATTTCTAACTGTCTCTGATAAGACTCTTATTTCTATGATATGTAAGTAGCCAATTCAAATATATGAGTAATAACAATTCCCCAATTGATAAATGGTCAAAAATATGATTAAGTTTCCAAAGAAAGAAATCCAAGATATCAATAGACATATAAAAATGTTTCAAATTGTTAATAATTAGAAAAAATAAAAATTAAAGCAACTCTGAAGTTCTACCTTAGCCCCATCAGGTTGACAAAAAAAAAAGGAAAATGAAAAATGTTGAAGATATTGTTGGAAAACAGGTAGATTAATAACATTTTTGATGCTATAAATTGGTCCAGTTATTTTGGAAAGCAATTTGGACTTATGACCCTAAATCTACTAAACAATATAATATCACTATTGGTTTTATATCTCCAAAGCAGTCAAAGGAGGAAAAGGTCCCTATATGTATAAATTTTTTTTTCATTTTTTTCTCCTTTCCTCCCCTCCCCAATCCCCAACACACCAAGCAATCCAATATAGGCTATATATGTACAATATATTATATATTTTCACATTAGTCATGTTGTTAAAGAAGAATCAGAACAAATGGGAAAAACCAAGAAAAAGAAAAATTATAGTTTAAAAAAAGATAAAACTAATTTGCTTGTATCTGCATTCAGACTCTTTCTCTGGATAGCATTTTCCATCATTAGTCTTTTTGGAATTGTCTTAGATCATTGTATTGCTGAGAAGAGCTAATTCTATCAAAGCTGATTATAACACACTGTGGCTGTTAACTGTGTACAATGTTCTCCTGGTTCTACACGCTTCACTTAGCATTAGCTCATGTAAGTCTTTACAGTTTTTCTGAAATACATCTGTTAATCATTTCTTATAGCACAGTAGTATTCCATTACACTTATATACCACAACTTGTTCATCCGTTCTCCAATTAATGGGTATCTGTAGTGCCAACACAATATTCACAGGGACTATCGTGGCCATGAATATGCCAGTTCAATTCTAAATCACAAAATACAACACTTTCCACATGTAAGACAGAACCAAAACATCGGTTCAGAGACTAGAAAGCCAAATCCATCATAATAACAAAGAAATCTACACACAAAAACAATGCAGAGGGCAACACCATCACCAAGCCTTCCCTCTGTTAGGCTTCCCACAAACTAGCTTCCTTAAACAAATCACAAACTGACTCCCTTAAACAAAATCACAATCTCTCTCACTCACACTAACCAGCTGCCTGCTTTTCTCTCTCTCCCTCAGTTCTGACTGCTCTCTGACCAATTTCCTCTCAACTCTGCTCCAGCTCTACCTCTTCCTGTCCCACCCTTCCTGCTTCATCTGTTCAGCAAGTTCCTCCCACCACATGTGACTTAGGCCTCCATGCAATTTAAACAGGTCACATGGGTCTATTAATGGAAGGGAAAGATCTTCAAATTGAAATTACCATTATAGTATCCTCTCAGTTTCCAATTCTTAGTCACCAAAAAAAGAGTTGTTATAAATATTTTTGTACATGTGGATCTTTTTCCATTGTTTATGATCTATTTGGGATACAGACCAAGTAGTGGTATTGGTGGATCAAAGGGTAAGCACAACTTTATAGCTCTTTGGGCTCTCTAGAACAGTTGGATCAGTTTACAACTCCACCAAAAATGCATTAGTGTTCCAATTCCCACATCTTCCCCAGCATTTGTAATTTTCCTGTTTCGTCATGTTAGCTAGTCTGACAGGTGTGATGTGGTACCTCAGAGTTGTTTTGATTTGAATCTGTCTAAACAATAGTGATTTAGAGCATTTTTTCATATGATTATAGATATCTTTAACTTTTTTCTGTTCATAACTTTTGGCCATTTATCAATTGGGGAATGACTTGTAATCTTATAAATTTGACTCAGATCTCTATATATTTTAGAAATTAGGCCTATATCAGAGACACTGACTGTAAAAATTTTTTGCCATTTTTCTGCTTTCTTTCTAATCTTGGTTTCATTGGCTTTGTACAAAAACTTTTTTTAATGTAATCTAAATTATCCATTTTGGATTTCAGAATGTTCTCTATCTCTTGTTTAGTCATAAATTCTTCCCTTCTCCATACATCTGACAGGCAAACTATTCCTTGCTCTTCTGAATTTCTTATGGGATTAGTCTCTTTCTGTCTAAATTATGTATCAGTATGACCATATCTTGGTATATGGTATAAATGGTGGTCTATGCCTAGTTTCTGCCGCACTATTTTCCAGTTTTCTTGGCAGGTTTTGTCAAATAGTGAATTCTTATCCCAGAAACTGGAGTCTTTGGTTTATCAAGCAGTATATTATTATAGTCATTGACTACTGTGTCTTGCCTACCTAAACTGTTCCACTGATCTATTTCTTAAGTGGTACCAGAGAGCCTTGGCAATTGGTGCTTTATAAAAGAGTTTCAGATCTCTACCTTCCCTTGCTTTTGTTTTCATGAATTCCCTTGATATTCTGGACCTTTGTTCTTCCAGATGAATTTTATTATTTTTTCTAGCTTTACAAAATAATATTTTGGTAGTTCAATTAGTATGGCACTGAATAGATAAATTAATTTAGGTACAACTGTTATTTTTATTATCCTTGCTTGGTCTATCCATGAGCAACAGATTTTTTCCCCCAATTACTTAGATCTGACTTTATTTGTGTGGAAAATGTTTTGTAATTGTGTTCATATAGTTTCTGGGTTTGTCTTGGCAGTTAGTATCCCCCATATTTTATATTGCCTACAGTTATTTTAAATGGAATTTCTCTTTCTATCCCTTGTTGCTGGGCTTTGTTAGTAATATATGGAAATGCTGATGATTTATGTAGGTTTCTTTTACATTCTGAAGCTTTAATAAACTTGTTAATTAAGTATATCATCATATCATCTGCAAAGAGTGAGATTTTTTTTTATCCCTCATTGCCAATTCTAATTCTTTCAATTTCTTTTTCATCACTTATTGCTAAAGCTAGCATTTCTCGTATGATGTTGAATAATAGTGGTGATCATTTTTTCACCCCCAATCTTACTGGGAATACCACAAGCCTATCCCCATTACATATAGTGCTTGCTGATAGTTTTAGATAGATGCTACTTACCATTTTAAAGAAAAATCCATTTATTTCTTTGCTCACTAGTGTTTTTAATGGGAATGGGTGATGTATTTTGTCAAAAGCCTTTTTTTGCATCTATTGAGATAATTATGTAATTTCTGTTAATTTTGTTATTGATATGGTCAGTTATGCTCATAGTTTTCCTAATATTTAACCAGCCCAGTATTCCTTGTATAAATCCTACTTGGAAAATTGTCCTTGTGATGTGTTTTTATAATCTCTCTGCTAATATTTTATTTAAAACTTTTGCATCTATATCCATTAGGGAAATTAGTCTATAATTTTTTCCTCTATTGTGGCTCCTTCTGGCTTAGGTATCAGCACCACATTTGTGTCATCAAAAGAATTTACTAGAACTCTTTCTTCACTTGTTTTTCCAAATAATTTATATAGTATTGGAATTAATTTTTCTTTAAGTGTTTGGTAGAATTTACTTGTAAATCCTTTTGGCCCTGGTGATTTTTTCTTATGGAGTTCATTGATGTCATTCAATTTCTTTTTCTGAAATGGGGTTATTTATTTTATTTCCTCTTCTGTTAATCTGGGAAATTTATATTTTTGTAAATATTCATCCATTTCACTAAGATTGTCAGATTTATTGGCATACAGTTGGGCAAAATAATTCTTAATTATTGTTTTAATTTCCTCTTCATTAGTGGTGAATTCACTCTTTTCATTTTTTATACTGGTAATTTGATTTTCTTCTTTCTTTTTAAAATCAAATAAACCAAAGGTTTCTCTATTTTGTTTTTTCATAAAACCAGCTCTTAGCTTTATTTATTAATTAAATAGTTTTCTTAATTTAGATCTTATTAATATTTCCTTTGATTTTCAGAATTTCTAATTTAGTATTTAATTGGGGATTTTAAATTTGCTCTTTTTCTAGGTTTTTTGTTGCATACCCAATTCATTAGTCTCCTCTTTATTTTATTCATGTAAGCATTTAGATATATAAAATTTCCCCTAAGAACTTCTTTGGCTGCATCCCATAAACTTACGGAATGTTGACTCATTGTCATTCTCTTTAACTAGATTTTATCCACTGTTTCATTAAGATTAGATTATTTACTTTCCAATGAAGTTTTAGTCCATCTTTCCATGCCCCTTTTTTACATATAATTTTTATTGCATCATGATCTGAAAAGGATGTATTTAATATTTTTACCTTTATGCATTATATTGTAAGGTTTTTATTCCCTAATATAGGGCGTTTTTTGTGTAGGTGTCATGTACCACTGAGAAAAAAGTATATTCCTTTCTATCCCCATTCAGTTTTCTCCAGAGGTCAACTTATCTACCGTTTCTAAAAATTTATTCACCTCCTTTACTGCTTTCTTGTTTATTTTGTGGATAGATTTATCTGGTTTTGAGAGGGGAGGGTGAGGTCCCCCACTAGTGTAGTTTTGCTATCTATTTCTGTAAATAACTTCTCCTCTAAGAATCTGGACATTATACCACTTGATATATGTTTAGTACTAATATAACTTCATTGTCTATAGTACCTTTTAGCAGAATGTAGTTTCCTTCCTTATTTCTTCTATTTAGATCTATTTTTACTTTTGCTTTGTCAGAAATTGGGATTACTACCCCTGCTTTTTTTTTTTACTTCAGCTGAAGAATAACATATTTTTCTGCAACCTTTTTTACCTTTATTCTGTATGTATCTCTCTGCTTCAAATTTGTTTCTTTTAAACAACATATCATAGGATTCTGGTTTTTCATCCACTCTTCTTTCTCCTTCCTTTTTATGAGACAATTGATCTCGTTCAGATTCACAATCATGATTACTATGTCTTTTTTTTTCCATTTATACTTTTCTCTCTCCTTTCACCCTTTTCCTCCACACCAGTGTTTTGCTTTTGACCACTGCCTCCCTCAATCTGACCTCCCTTCTATCAGTGTCCCTCTCTTTTCTTTCCCCTTTCTTCTCCTACTCCTTATAGAGTAAGGTACATTTCTATAACCAACTACATGTATATGTTATTCCATCTCTGAGGGAAATCTGATAGGAGTAAGATTCAAACAATGCTTGCCATCTGTGATGAAATTCACCCAATGCTGCCTCTCCCTTATCTCTTCTCCCAATACAATGCTTTTTTTCATAATTAATTCATTAATTGCTTATATTATCACATCAAAGTAAACTTATATCCATACCCTTTGTCTGTGTATACTCCTTCCAAATGCCATAATAAAGATACAACTGTCAAGAGTTACAAATGTTATCTTCTTGTGTAGGGATGTAAACAGTTTGATCTTTTGAATAACATTTACTTTTTCTTTCCTGTTTACCTTTTTAGATTTTTATCTATCTATCTATCTATTTATTTATTTATTTAAGCTTTCAACATTCATTTCCGCAAAATTTTGAGTTCCAACTTTTCTCCCCATTTCTCCCCTCTCCCCACCCCAAAACACAGAGCATTCTAATTACCCCTATCACCAATCTGCCCTCCCTTATAACATCCCTCCCTTCCCTTATCCTCATCTTCTGTTTCATTAAGATAATTTTTGGCAAGATAAATTTCTATACCCCATTACCCATATTTCTTATTTCCTAGTTGTATGCAAGAACAATACACAACAGCTGTTCCTAAAACTTTGAGTTCCAACTTCTCTTCATCCCTCCCTCCCCACCGATACCCATTGGGAAGGCAAGCAATTCAATATAGGCCATATCTATGAAGTTTTGCAAATGACTTCCATAATAGTTGTGTTGTGTAAGACTAACTATATTTCCTTCCATCCTATCCTGCCCCCTATTTCTTCTGTTCTCTCTTTTGACCCTGTCCCTCCCCAAGTGTTGACTTCTAATTGCTCCCTCCTCCCATTGCCCTCTCCTCCATCATCCCCCCCACCCTGCTTATCCCTTTCTCCCCCACTTCCCTGTATTGTAAGATAGGTTTTCATACCAAAATGACTGTGCATTTTATTCCTTCCTTTAGTCGAATGTGATGAGAGTAAGCTTCATACTTTTTCTCTCACCTCCCCCCTTTTACCCTCCACTGAAAAGTCTTTTACTTGCCTCTATTATGAGAGATAATTTGCCCCATTTCATTTCTCCCTTTCTCCTCCCAATATATTTCTCTCTCACCGCTTAATTTCATTTTTTTTAAAGATATGATCCCATCCTATTCAACTCACCCTGTGCTTTCTCTCTCTCTGTGTGTGTGTGTGTGTGTGTGTGTGTGTGTGTGTGTGTGTGTAATCCCACCAACTACCCAGATACTGAAAAAAGTTTCAAGAGTTACAAATATTGTCTTTCCATGTAGGAATGTAAACAGTTCAACTTTAGTAAGTCCCTTATGATTTCTCTTTGCTGTTTACCCTCTCATGCTTCTCTTCATTCTTGTGTTTGAAAGTCAAATTTTCTTTTCAGCTCTGATCTTTTCATCAAGAATCCTTGAAAGTTCTCTATTTCATTGAAAGACCATTTTTTCCCCTGAAGTATTATACTCAGTTTTGCTGGGTAGGTGATTCTTGGTTTTAATCTTAGTTCCTTTGACTTCTGGAATATCATATTCCATGCCCTTTGATCCCTTAATGTAGAAGCTGCTAGATCTTGTGTTATTCTGATTGTATTTCCACAATACTTGAATTGTTTCTTTCTGGCTGCTTGCAATATTTTCTCCTTGACCTGGGAACTCTGGAATTTGTCCACAATGTTTCTAGGAGTTTCTCTTTTTGGATCTCTTTCAGGTGGTGATCAGTGGATTCTTTCAATATTTATTTTACCCCCTGATTCTAGAATATCAGGGCAGTTTTCCTTGATAATTTCATGAAAGATGATGTCTAGGCTCTTTTTTTGATCATGGCTTGCAGGTAGTCTCATAATTTTTAAATTGTCTCTCCCGGATCTATTTTCCAGGTCAGTTGTTTTTCCAATGAGATATTTCACATTATCTTCCATTTTTTCATTCTTTTGGTTTTGTTTTGTGATTTCTTGGTTCCTCATAAAGTCATTAGCCTCCGTGTGTTCCATTCTAATTTTAAAAGGACTATTTTCTTCAGTGAGCTTTTGAACCTCCTTTTCCATGTGGCTAATTCTGCTTTTTAAAGCATTCTTCTCCTTATTGGCTTTTTGAACCTCTTTTGCCAATTGAGTTAGCCTATTTTTAAAGGTGTTATTTTCTTCAGCATTTTTTTGGGTCTCCTTTAGCAAAGTGTTGACCCACTTTTCATGCTTTTCTTGCATCTCTCTCATTTCTATTCCCAATTTTTCCTGCACCTCTCTTACTTGATTTTCAGAATCCTTTTTGAGCTCTTCCATGACCTGAGACCATTGAATATTTATTTTAGATGTTTGGGATATGGAAGCCTTGACTTTTATGTCTTTCCCTGGTGGTAAGCATTGTTTTTCCTCATCTGAAAGGATGAGAGAAGATATCTGATCACCAAGAAAGTAACCTTCTATAGTCTTATTTTTTCCCCCCTTTTTTATGCATTTTCCCAACCAGTTATTTGACTTTTGGGTCCTTTGTCAAGAGTAGGGTATACTTTGGGAATCTGTAAGATCTCAGTTCCTCCAAGGTGGCACAATCAAGCATGTACACTGGTCTGGGAAGAGAGAGAGATTTTTGTGCCCAGAATCTTAGCAGTTTCCTTTCCACAGTTACCTGGCCTCCAGTTCCACCAAGGCAGCACTGGGAGCTGAGATTCAGATAAGGGGCATTGGGCAGGGCCAACATTCAGTGTGAGATAAAGATCAGCTGCTCAATGCCCCCAAGGTTTTTAAGATCCAACAATGGATGTGGGCTGTTGTAGGGGCTGCTGTGAGAACTGCTTCAGCCTGCCCGATATGACCTCTATGACTGCCACCTAAGGCCAGAGCTATGGGAAGGCCCTTCTGCCTTCCCAGCCAGCTGAAACAACCCTGTTACTGACCTTTGGTGCCTGTGGGTTGAGGGATCTGCTAACCGCTGCTACTGCAATTGCAGATTCCACCCCCAAGGGTGGTTTGTGATCCACGCACCACATGGCCAAGGCTGGGCTGAGCTCTGCTCTGTGTCCAGTGCAACAGACATTTCCCTTTGGCCTTTCAGGTCACCTTGGGCTGGAAATCTCCTCCACTCTGTTGTTCTCCACTTCTGCTGCTCCAGAATTTGTTGAGAGTCCCTCTCTACAGGTATTTTATAGGCTGTGGGGGGATAGCCAGCATATGTGTCTTTCTACTCTGCCATCTTGGCTCTGTACCCCTTTTTAGATTTTCTCGAGTCTTCTATTTGAAGGCTGAATTTTCTGTTCAGCTCTATGGTTTTCATCAGGAATGATTGAAAGTCCTCTATTTCACTTAAAATCCATCTTTTTCCCTCAAAGATTATGCACAATTTTGTAGTTGATTCTTGGTTGTAACCCAAGCCCCTTTGACTTCTGGAATATTATTTTTCAAGCCCTCCAAAACTTTAATGTAGAAACTGTTAAGTCTTGTGTAATCCTGACTGTGGTTCCACAATATTTAAATTGTTTCTCTGTGGCTAATTGCAGTATTTTCTCTCTTACCTGATAATTCTAGAATTTGACTACAATATTCGTTTAGAGTTGCCATTTTGAGATCACTTTCAGGAGGTTATCAGTAAATTCTTTCAATGATTATTTTACTCTCTGGTTCTAGGATCTCAGGGCAGTTTTCCTTGATAATTTCTGGAAAGAGCCTGTCCATGATATCTTTTTGATCATGGCTTTCAGATAGTCCAATAATTCTTAAATTATCTCTTCTGGATCTATTTCCCAGGTCAATTGTTTTTCCAATGAGATATTTTACATTTTCTTTTCTTTTTTATTCTTTTGATTTTTTGTTTTGACTGATTCTTGATATCTCATAGAGTCATTAGCTTCAACTTGTCCAATTCTGATTTTTATGGAATGATTTTTTCAGTTAGCTTTTGTATCTCCTTTACTATTTGGCCAATTCTACTTCTAAAGGAGTTGTTTTCTTGAGTTGGCTTTTGTTTCTTTTTTTCTTCCTATTTGGCCAATTGCATTTTTAAGGCATAGTTTTCTTCACTCAAGTTTTGTCCTTCCTTTTCCAAGCTGTTGACTCTTTCTTGCATACCTCTCATTTCTTTCCCTGGTTTTTTTTTTCTACTTCTCTTTTTCAACTTTTAAAATTCTTTTTGAGCTCCTCCAAAAAGGTGTTTTGGGCTTAAAGCCAATTCATATTCCCCTTTGATATTTCAGATGAAGGTATATTGAGAACATCTTTTGAATTTATGTTAATCTTTCCTATCACCATAATAATTTTCTATGGTCAAGATTCTTTTATACTTCTTGCTTATTTTTCAGCCTATTTTGTGCCTTTAAAGTTGAACTCTGCTCCTGGAGAACAGGGGGCACTGTCCCAAGATTCTTGTGCTGGGTGCTGGAGGGCCTGCTCACTGGCTTTGTGCACTGGAGCCTCAGGTGCTGGCAACTTGCTAACTGTGCTGGGGTATCTTAGTCTCATTGTGCCTGTTGCTGCCTTGTTTCTGGGGCTGGCAACTTGCCTTCTGTGTTGGGGCTGCACTCCTCTTGTACCTAAGTGAGACCTTTCCTGAAGTCTTTCTAAGTTGTCTTACACTGAAAAATGATTTCACACTATATTTTTGTAGTTTCTGTCTCTACAGAATCCTTTTAGAAACTTACTTTGTTTCTGAGGGAAACTGGGGAGAGCTCAGGCAGCTTCCTAGCTTTTCTCTGCCATCTTGCCTCAGGCTCCATAGAAATTTATGTAATATAATTTTACAATAAATATACAAATTATTTTGTTATATCAACCTATATTATATTCTTACATGAACATACACATTTTGTGTCTATATATAATATCATATCATATCATATTATATATAATTATACATTATAATATAATTGTACATTACATATGAGTGTGTGTGTATTTGTTGTTTTCATGACACTTTCTCTTCCTCTGCTGTCTCCTTTTCCTTTTGCCTTCAAACTTTCCCAAAATTGGGGTCTTTTCCAATGAGTTCCCTCTTCTCATCATATGTCCAAAGTATTTAAGCTTCAACTTCATTATTTGGCCTTCTAGCGAATAGTCTGAATCAATTTAAGTCTTTACTGATTTGCTCTCCTTGTTTTCTCCAAGGGATTCTCAAAAGTTTTCTCTAGCACCACAATTTGAAAGCATTGATTTTGTGGCCCTCTGCTTTCATTTATAGTCCAACTCTCACAGCTATTCATTGCTACTGGAAAAAAATATAGTTTTGACTCTATTGACCTTATTTGGATCATTTTTTTCTTCTTTTTTAGGATGCTGTCCAGATTTGCCAAAGCTTTCCTGAGGAAAATGGCTGCAGTCACCATCTGCAGTGATCTTTGAGCCCAAGGATATAAAATCTGACACTGCTTCCATTTCTTCTTTCTCCTTTTGCCAGGAAATGATGAGATCATTGCCAAGATCTTAGTTTTTTTGATTTAAGCTTTAAGCCAGTTTTTATACTGCTCGTTTTCACTCTCAAGAGGCTTCTTTAATTCTTCATTTTCTACTATCATCTTCCTATCTAATGAAGGCTTAACAAATGCTTGTGATTGGGTGATAAAAACAAAAATAGAATAACCCTGAAATTTGATAGCATAAGAAAGGTAATGGGGAGTAGATTATGAATGGTTTCAAACATTAGGTGATTTTGTATTTGATCTTAGAGGTGACAGAGAACCATTGGAGTTTACTGGATAAGGGGATAACATGGTCAGAACTGTACTTTAGGAAAATTATTTTAGTGACTTAATGGAGGATTGATTAGAGCAGGGAAAGGATATAGGCAGGCTATTATAATAGTCCAGATGTGAGGAGATGTGGGCCTACACCAGAATAATAGCAGTGTCAGAGGACAGAAGGCATTTTTGAGAGATGTTGCAAAGATGGAATTGACAGGCCTTGCAACAGATTGGAAGTGGGGAGTGAGAGATGAGACATGGAGGATGACACAAAGGCTGTGAACCTAGAATGACAGTGGTGTCCTTGATAGTAATAGGGAAGTTTGGAAGTCAGGAGGATTTGAGAAGATGGACTCAGCTCTAGAAATGTTGAGTTTAAAATGTCTAGAGCAGTAGTGTCAAACTCAAATAGAAATGGATACCTGTGTGCCAATGTTGCTTTAGAAAGCCACAAATTAAAATTATTTAAGGTATATTTTTATTGATTTTGTTAAACATTTTCCAAGTACATTTTAATCTGGGTCAGGCCACACTTGGGAGTTTTGTGGGCTGTGAGATATTCAGTTTGAGATATCTAATAGGCAGATAGATATACAAGACTGTAGTTTAGCAGAGAGGTTAGAGCAAAAAAGTTAGTTTTAAGAGATGTTGGCATATAGATGATAATTGATTCTATGGAAGCTGCTGATGAGATCATCAAGTGAAGGAGTGTAGAAGGTGTAGACAAGAGGTCCTGGGACAAAGTCCTATGGGACACCTGTGGTTAGTTAGGTCTGTCCTATATGAAGATCCACTAAAGGAGGCTGAGAAAAAGTGGTGGTTAGATTGGTAGGATTAGAACCAAGAGAGAGTTGTATCCTGAAAACTTAGACAGAAGAGAGTATCAAGGAGAAAAGAGTGATTGACAGTGTTAAATGTTGTGAAAGATCAAGTACTGTAAGGATCGGGGAAAAAAAGGCCATTAAAATTGTTAAGAGATTAATGGTAACTTTGGGAGAGCAGTTTTGGTAAAATGAAGAGTTTGGAAGTCAGACTGTAGAGTTAAGAAGAGAATGAAAGGAGAGGAAGTGAAGGCCTCTATGGTTGATGACCTTCTCAAAGCCACAAAAGGCAGGAGAGATACACAGTGATAGCAGGGATGCAAGGATCCAGTGGGAGGTTTTTGAGCATGGGGGAGAAATGAGCATGTTTGTAGACTCTAGAGAAGTAGCCATCACTCAGTGATTGAAGATAAGCGAGAGAGTGGAGATACCAAAGTGTGTAGTCTGTTGGAGGAACTTGGAGAGAATATGATCACTAGTGGAGGTAGAAAGGTTTGCCTTGGCAAGGAGAAGAGCTACTCCTTTGTGTGAGATGGGGGTGAAGGAGGAGATAGTGGCAAAGCTCATAAGGCATAGTTCTTAGACACTTCCAAGATGAAAGAAACAGCCTGGTTCCACACTTCCCATAGCTGGTGGGTCTAAAGATTACACTCTCAAACACACTCTTATTCAATTTCATAGTTTTATGATATTTCTACAGATTCACATCTGCTTTAGTATTTTAAGGACCCATCCCTATCCCGTCATCCTCACCAAGAAAAACAATTAGGGGAATAGGTAAAATTAATAAAACTGAAACGAATAAAGAAAAAAGAAAACAGAAAGAGGCACACCAGCTTCCATCCCTACAGGGGATAGCATACACATTATTTGAATAGCATTACCTTGTGCTATCCAGACTCTTGCCAATATAGCCTCAGGACCAAGGGGTTTGTTTCCTACGGGGAAAAAGATTGTCTGATTTAGTGCAGAGGGAGATATTTCCTGGACACTAAGTTTGAGGTAGCAAAATATCAGAAGAAAGACATAGCCATCTGCAGCCACGGAAACCAGGAAAGAGGGCACAGGCTCTTTAGTGGAGTGGAAAGCAACCAGCTTCTCCCAGCATCATCTTTTGCATCAAGTTGATGAAATTATTGGTTAGTTGTTGTCCTTCATTCTCAAAAAGGATGAAAATGATATTACCATGATAAAGTGAACTTTCAATGTGTACGACTGTGGTTGATCAGACCAATACGAACTCAGAATGCTCTACCACAGGTTGGGCACAGATAGTCCATGTGAACATTTGGGGTGTTAATCCAAATTTGCACATCCTACTTTTCCTTTGTGCTGTTTCAATTCTGCTTTGCTCATAGAGCACAGTACCTTTTCTGATGTGGGCATGCCATGCTGAGTGGTCCTGTTCCAGTGTCTCTCATTTTGCAAATCAAATCCAAAGTTCTTAAGAGCTTGAGAGAGTCCTTGTATTGTTTCTTCTGACCACCATGTGATCGATCACCTGCCTCATGGAAATTCTCCATAAAATAGTCTTTTTGGCAAGCATACATTTTGCATTCAAACAACGTGGCCAGCCCATTGGAGTTGTACTCTCTGAAGCATAGTTTGAATGCCTGGCAGTTTAGTTCAAGCAAGGACCTCAGTGTCTGGTACCTTATCCTACCAGCTAATCTTCAGAATCTTCCTAAGACAGTTCAAATGGAAGCAATTTCCTGGCATGGTGCTGGTAGATTGTTCATGTTTCACAGCCATATAACAATGAGGTCAGCACAATGGCTCTGTAGACCTTCAGTTTGGTAGTCAGTCTAATACTTTTTCTCTCCCAAACTTTTCTTTGTAGCCTTCCAAACTCTGAGCTAGCTCTGGCAATGTGTGCATCAACCTCATTGTGAATGTGTACATCCCTGGAAAGTACACTACCAAGGTAAGTGAACATACCTACAGCATTCAAAACTTTTCCATTTGTTGTAACTGATGGTTCCACATATGGATGTTGTGGTGGTGACGGAGTACCTGTGTTTTCTTAGTGTTGATTATTAGGCCAAGATTAGCACAGGCAGCAGAGAATTGATTCATACTTTGTTGCATCTCACCTCCAGAGGCTGAATTGAGTGCACAATCTTCTGCAAACAGAAAATCATGCACCAACATTCCCTCCACTTTGGTCTTAGCTTGTAGCCATTTCAAACTGAAGAACGTACCATCGGTATGGTAGGTGATCTTGATGCAATGTTCATTTTCGTTGAAAGCATTTGACAACATGGTTGAAAACATCATGCTAAAAAACATGGGAGCAAGTACACAGCCCGTTGGTGACTGGGAAAGCACAGGAGCAATGTCCACTATCCAGAATTTGGGCACACATGCCATCATAAAATTGGCATACAATGCTGATGAACTTCTCCAGGCAACCACATTTTGGCATAATTTTCCATAAGCCCTCATGACTAACAGTGTCAAAGGTCTTGGGGCTCTGATGGAATTGTAGTGGCTCAATGGAAGGAAAGGACTGATCAGTAATGTTTTTTTCTCTACTGGCAAAGAATAGTGAATGAGAGGGAACAGGTGAAAGTAACAAGCATATATTGAGTGCCTACTATGTGTCAGGCACTGTGCTAAGTGCTTTACAAATATTATCTCATTTGATCTTCACTACTACCCTGTGAGGTAGGTACTATTACTATTATCTCTATTTTATTGTGGAGGAAACAGAGGGAGATGGAAGGTTAAGTATCTTGCCCAGGGTCACACAGCTAGGAAATGTCTAAAGATGGATTCAAATCAAGTTCTCCTAACTCCAGGCCCAGCACTCTATTGACTGTGCTATTTAACTTTCTATTAATAAGCTGTTGGAGCATGATATTGCTGAGGCTAAACTTTACTAGAAGTGAAGGGAAAGTGAGGAGATCACAGATCCCTTGGATTCCACAGCAACACAAAGAATATTAACAACAAAATTGAAATCTCATGCTTGGATCATTTTTTGGGGGGGCAGGGCTACAATTTTATTTTTAGTATTGGGAATTGTCATTCCAATCTTTGTTTGCCTCTTTTTAAAACAAAACTGATTACATTTATTGCATAAGTATTTATTTTACCAGTGGAAGGAGTTTCTTTGGTTGTAGTTTTTGAATTTGCTCTTCAAAATTTTTATCACAGTATCTCCTTAGTACATTTTTTCTTCTAGATTTAACAAAAGTAGGGCTACTTTTGAGGAAGATTATTTCATATTAAATTTTCTTTTAATAGTTTTTTATACTTTATTATCATTTTAACATGCAATTTAATTTCTAGCAATTATATTTTATTTTCCTTTCCTTCACTGAAATTATTTAGATTTGTTGTTTTGTCATTGTTAAAAAAATATTTTCTTTTGACATATTTTCTATAGTATTGTTTTCAAATTTTGTGGGTTAACTGCAATGAGGTGAACCCTACATGGTACTGGACCCCCTAATGAACATTAATTCTGGTCATTTGATGATGCCAATGAGAATACCATTTTATGACTATCAGTTTAATCTGTTTATTTTAATATTTGTCTTGTTGTTAATTTACATTTTAGGCCATTTTCCTTGGCAGAGAAAAGAGGCTTTATCTTTTGTTGCCAGTTATATTATTATCAAAATAAGTGCTAGCCATCTTTCTTCTTTTGTGTTCCTATTTTCCCCAATTAAAAAAAAAATGCAGTTCTTATCATCCCTTGCCAACCTCAGCTCATTCTGAGCTTTAGCTTTCCTGAAACTATTATTTATGACTAAGCTAATTACCTGTCCTTGTTTCTAAATTCTGTATGTGATCTAATTTTTCATTTTTACTTATAGCTTTTGTTTTCATAGCACATTTATTATTGAATATGCCCCTCTCTATTCCCCTTCCAGTAAGCCAAATTAACAAAAATTAAAGAAAAAAAAAGTTCACCAAAACCAACCAATATGTAGGCCATTTCTGATAGTATATGAAACATTCCACATGCATAGTCTGCAACACTGGGAGGAGAGTAGATTTTCTCAACTCTTCTGCAAGGACCAAGCTTGATCATTAGAATTATGATGTTTGGCTTTGGTTTGTCTCCATTTACATTGTTATAGACACTCTTCTTTAGCTTTGCTTAATTTATTTACTTCCCATTAGTTCAGCTAAATCTTCCTGTTTCTGTGTCATATTCATATTAATTACAGAATTTCAAGACTTTCATGTAGCACAATCTAGTCCTTCCCATACTGCTTGGCAACTTTGTTTCCTTTACTTTCCTACCACAAAAAAAAAATGCTCTAAATGTTTTCATGTATGTTGGACATTACTTTCGGTCTTACACCTCCTTAGAGGATATACCTAGCAGCAGAATTTCTGGGAATGGTCACTTCTTCATCACTCATCCCAAGATTCCAAATTGCTTTTTAGAGTGGTTAATCCAATTTATAGTTCATTCACTAACTGTCTTAGTGTAAGACATTTTGGATTTGATTTGCAACATGAGAGACACTGGAACAGGACCACTCAGCACTGTCATTTGATGATGCCAATGAGAATACCATTTTATGACTATCATTTTAATCTGTTTATTTTAATATTTGTCTTGTTGCTAATTTACATTTTAGGTCATTTATAGCTCATTATAAATGACACAGTATTCCCAAAGCTCCTTGAACATTGACTTTTCCATATTTTGTCATCTTTCCAAATTTGCTAGTTGAGGTGGAAGCGCAGAGTTGTGTTCATTTGTATTTCTCTTATTATTCACAATTTAGTGTCATTTTTTTCATGATGTTACCAATTGAAGATATTTTAAAGAATTATTTCTGTCCAGTCATATATTTTAGTTAATTCCTTATATATTTTATAATATCAGACTCCTATCACAGATAATGGATTTTCTGACATTTGGTATTCAAATATTTCCCAAATTTCCCTTCTTAACCTAGCTTCATTGCTCATGCAAAAGAGGTGTGTATCTTTTAAAAATCTAAGTTGGTTGGTGAGTATCCAGAGTATATTCATTGACCTCTTCAGAAATTCTAATTTTTCCCCTCCTTATTGGATGTGTTCTTCATTGTGTCATCAGAATTTCAATCTCAAGAGATGACAACCCCAGCACAGTTAAGTCCATAGCATCTCATGTATCCTTCCACTGAATCCTTTGAAATATGCTTTCCTCTCCTTCCCTATCACAAGCTTACCTTCAGATTCAGTACTGAATTTCTCCTTGTTTGTTCCTCCACTTTTTGAAAGATGAAAGCACTAGGGGGGTGCAGCCAAGATGGCAGAGTAGAAGGATAACCTGTAAGAGCTCCCCTCCACAGTCCATGAAATAGCTGAAAAAAAGACTCTAAACAAATTCTAGAGCAGCAGAAGCCACAAAACGACAGAGGGAAAGAGATTTCCAGCCCAAAGCAGCCTGGAAGGCCAACAGGAAAGGTCTGTCACACTAGACTTCGGGTGGAGCGCAGCCCAGCCTTGGCCATGCTGGGTGACAGGGACAAGACCAGAGCAGACTTTAGGGTGCCACCAGCAGCAGCTGCAGTTCCCAGATCCTTCAACCCACAAATACCAGAGACAGCTTCAAAGGTCAGTGGGAAAGCTCTTTCACCTGAGTGAGAACCGAGCAGAGTCCTCCCCTAGCCCTGGCCCCAGGTGGCCCCAGGCAGCAGCAGTATCCATTTTTGGAGCTCTCGGCCTAAAGACCCTGGGGGAATCAAGTTGCTGATCAGGGTCTCAGCCCTGAGTAGTGGCCCTAGGGTGAGGAGAAGCTCTGGCCTAGTGGAGCTGGTGGAGGCCCTGGAGAGGAAATTCTACTAACAGATCCTGGGAAGAAAAGCTTGCGGTAGCTCCCAGACCAGAGTGTAGGCCAGGAGAGGAATAAACTCCTCTGCCTTGATTGTGCCACCTTGGAGAAACTGAAATCACACAGGTCGCCAGAGTATACCCTCCTCTTGAGAAAGGACTCAAAAGTCAAGTAACTGGCTGTGAAAATGCCAACAAAAGGGAAAAGAAATTAAGACTATAGAAGGTTACTTTCCTGATGAACAGGTATTTTCTTCCATCCTTTCAGATGAGGAAGAACAAAGCATACCATCAGAGGAAGACATCAAAGTCAAGGCTTCCGCAACCAAAACCTCAAAAATAAATATGCAACAGTCTCAGCCCATGAAAGAGCTCAAAAAGGATTTTGAAACTCAAGTAAGGGAGGTGGAAGGAAAATTGGAAAGAGGAATGAGAGCGATGAAAGGAAAGCATGAAAAGCAAGTCAACAGCTTGCTAAAGGAGACCCAAAAAATGCTGAAGAAAACACCACCTTTAAAAATAGACTAACTCAAATGGCAAAAGAGGCCCAAAAAGCTAATGAGGAGAAGAATGTTTTAAATAGCAGAATTAGCCAAATGGAAAAGGAGGTTCAAAAGGTCACTGAAGAAAATGGTTCTTTAAATATTAGAATGGAGAAAATGGAAGCTAATGACTTTATGAGAAACCAAGAAATTAAAAAACAAAACCAAAAGAATGAAAAAATAGAAGACAATGTGAAATATCTCACTGGAAAAACAACTGACCTGGAAAATAGATCCAGGAGAAACAATTTAAAAATCATGGGACTACCCGAAAGCCATGATCAAAAAAAGAGCCTAGACATCATCTTTCATGAAATTATCGAGGAAAACTGCCCTGATATTCTAGCCAGGGGGTAAAATAAATATTGAAAGAATCCACTGATCACCTCCTGAAATCTGAAAAGAACAAATCCTAGGAATATGGTAGCCAAATTCCAGAGTTCCCAGGTCAAGGAGAAAATATTGCAAGCAACCAAAAAGAAACAATTTGAGTATTGTGGAAATATAATCAGGATAACACAAGATCTAGCAGGTTCTGCATTAATGAATTGAAAGGCTTAGAATATGATATTCCAGAAGTCAAAGGAACTAGGATTAAAACTAAGAATCATCTACCCAGCAAAACTGAGTATAATACTTCAGGGGAAACAATGGTCTTTCAATGAAATAGAGGACTTTCAAGCACTCTTGATGAAAAGACTAGAGCTGAATAGAAATTTGACTTTCAATCACAAGAATCAAGAGAAGCATGAAAAGGTAAACAGCAAAGAGAAATCGTAAGGGACTTACTAAAGTTAAACTGCTTACATTCCTACATGGAAAGATAGTATTTGTAACTCTTGAAACTTTTCTCAGTATTTGAGTAGTTGGAGGGATTATACAGACGTATATATAGACAGAGGGCACAGGATGAGTTGAATAGGAAGGGATGATATCTAAAAAAAAATAAAATTAAGGGGTGACAGAGGAATATATTGGGAGGAGAAAGGAAGAAATGGAATGGGGCAAATTATCTCTTATAAAAGAGGCAAGAAAAAGCTTTTTCAATGGAGTGGAATAGTGGGGAGGTGAGAGGGAAAAAGTAAAGCTTAGTCTCATCACATTTGGTTTAAGGAGGGAATAACATTCACACTCAATATGGTATGAAAATATATCTTATACTACAGGAAAGTAGGGGAGAAGGGGATAAGTGGGGTGGGGGGACGATAGAATGAAGGGCAAATGAGAGGAGGGAGTAATTAGAAGTAAACACTTTAGGGGAGTGACAAGGTCTAAAGAGAGAATAGAATAAATGGGGCAGAATAGGATGGAGGGAAATATAGTCTTTCACAACACGACTATTATGGAAGTCTTTAGCAAAACTATACATATATAGCCCATATTGAATTGCTTGCCTTCTCAGTGGAGATGGGTGGGGAGGGAGGAAGGGAGAGAAATTGGAACTCAAAGTTTTAGGAACAAATGTTGAGAACTGTTTTTGCATGCCACTGGGAAATAAGAAATATAGGTAATGGGGAACAGAAACCTATCTTGTTCTACAAGAAAACAGAGAAGATGGGGATAAGGGGAGGGTGTGATACAAAGGAGGGCAGATTGAGGGAAGGGGCAATCAGAATACAGTGTTTTGGGGTGAGGGAAGGAAGAGATGGGGAGAAAATTTGGAACTCAAAATCTTGTGCAAATGAATGTTGAAAACTAAAAATAAATAAATTAATTAATTAATAAAAAGAAAGATGAAAGCACCAATTAAAGGAAATCAAGAAGTTATAGGCTAGTTAGTTCTGGCACACCTAGATAACTGAAATATCACATCACTAATATTATCATGCCTTTGTGCCAGCAAAGATTCCTTGACTCATTTATTTCATTTACTGTCAGGAAGTCGGTTATATAGTTGGTTTTGGTTTGAAGAAAGGAATTTTAAGGCAATCAGTTTCCTTAGAGGAGAGTAATTTACAGAATATCTTGAAAAGTCAATTTCATTTAGTTTTACTATTTAATCTGGAGTTATCATTTATGTGATGAATATGGCTTGAAGGGCAAATATGTTTTGTTATAAACAATTTATTTGATATCCACTTTTGAAATTGATCATTCAGGAAGTTGTCAAATTGTGGCAATTTTGTTACAGTTTGGCAGCTTTTAAAGTATTTCATTTTTGTTATTAGTTCCTTAGTGGAAGCTCATCATCCTATGGCGAGGAGGTGAAAATTTGTTTTAAGAAATAATAATCACAAGAGTTATATTAAAATTGGGTTTAGAATTTTCTAATTTTTCAGTTATTTTGAATTTGCTAACCTAAAAATGTAAATTCTCTAGTCTAGTGACGTTCTTATTAGTTGTAAGGTTTGACTTAGTTCTCACTATCTGACCTGGTTATTGTCATAGGAAATTTGAATAAGACCTATTTGCAAGAGATTTTAACAGAAAAAGGGATCTCTGTTAGTGATCTGAACCAGAGAAACAAATCCACTGGAAACTGTTCTGAAGCCATGCTCATTCCAACACGTCTAAGAGGAGAAACTCTCCAAAGGGGCTGTTTGGTTTCTGAGATGTCTCTAGGAGACTCCACTGGGAGTTTTAGGAAACCAGTCAGCTATATGAGGTGAGTCATGTGAACCTGACTGATCACATGGACATGGGGAGTGGGTTACTATTGTATTACTATAAGACTTGCACCAATAGATTTTTGTTATCCTTGCATCTTGGTAGAGGACTGCCCCCTCTGATTTTGTCAACCCCAAAGGACAGCCTTCTATGCATCTATATTGTGATGATTCATAAGAAGACAAGTCATTTTTTTTTAGGTCAAAGTGGGGGGAATGTGGAATATGATTTAGATCTCTATTTCCAAATAGCATTATTCAGTTGAGTTTGATTCCATGGGGGAGTAATTATTACTGTTGTACTTGTCAACTAATATACAGTTGGTCAATCTAGTGAATTCACTTGCTTAAGCAATGCCTGATGAATAAATGACCAAGGCCAATGTGGCAGGGAAAGGGGAGGTGACTCAGTGGCATGGTAAGTCTCCCAGCTATTTCCCTTTGCTAGAGAAATGGCTCTATGGCACTTGGCCAACAGGTCCTATGAATACTTGACCAAAGAGTGACCTGTTTGCACGAGCTGCTTTTGAATCTATTTCCCAATCTACGCCCAACATAGGGTCAATGAAAGACCATCAGCTCTGCTCATATTTAGATATCATCTATCAGCTAATTTAGTGCAAGCATGAGCTGAAGATTCTCCTGGAAGGTCAAGATATAGGTCTATCAACCAATGAGACTATATGTTTTACTTTGCCCCTTCTGTATCATCTGGATATCAAGCTTTAAGGAATGGGAGCATCTCAGATTGTGAGGAAGATCTGAGGTACACTTTGGTAAAAGGGGCTATGGACCCCTCAATAAAGTGCTATTGACTCAGAGGTCTGTCTCAGTTTCCTTTATTGTAGATTAGACAATTTTGTACTCCACGGAACTGGAGAAGTTAAGGAGATGACAGCTGTCTTCAAGTACCTGATACTCTCTGTGTGAAAGACATTACTCATTCAACAATGCTGCAAGGAGAGAGAGGTTGTAGTAATGGGTGGAAGTTACAGATTTCAATGTTTAGAAAAACTTTCTAACAATGGGATAGCTCAGAAATTAATGAGTTTTCCCTCATTGAAGATTTTTAAGTGAAGGATGTATGATTACTTGTCAACTGAAAAGGGGATTCTTGTTCAGTAAACAAGGTAGACAAGATTACCTCTGAGATCCCTTTTTGCTCCAAAATTCTGTGAAATATTCAATTTTGGGGCCAAAGAATTCCTTTAAAATTTTTATTTTATGATCTCATATGAAAAAGTGTTATTTTTGACATTGTATTATTATTATCTCTTTCAAGTTTCAAAAGGATTCTACTGCTCTGGGTTATTATGAACAAGTCCATGTTAACCACTCTGACACTATTTCATAATTTTATAAACTTTTCCATATTTTCTGTCATCTTTTCAATTGCTCTAACATTTATAACTTAACATTGTATGGACACTTCTTTATATTCACAAAATCAAAACTATATCTATTAGCAATGATTAAGTGCATAAATGCCAGGTATTCTGGGAGTAATACAAAAACAAAAATGAAGTAACCTCTGCCCTCATGCAAATACGTCATTTTGGTTACTCTTTGGTCCTTTTCAAAACTTCACTGTCTTTTGTGAGGAAGGAAATCTAACTTTACATATTACATTCTATACTCTGAAGACTTCATTTTTTGTCTAAGACCACAGGCAAGTCACAACCTCTCTGAGTCTCATTTTGTTTTCTAATAAATGGGGATAAAATATGCACTGCCTACCTCATAGAACTGTTAAAAGTAAAACAATGTCAGTCAACTAGCAGGAAATAAAAGGAACCCACATAATTTATGTTTTTCTGTATATAACCACAACAAAATCTCTCAGGAAGACAGAGAAAATTCTTTCAAAATAATTATGATATATAATTTGGAAGTCTATCTCCAAAGACACATGTAGGCACTATATGAAAACAATTACACAACACTCTATCATTGCCATATCAAACCACCAAAGAAATATATTAGAAAAGCTAGAAAAAAAAAGAACCAAAATTCATGTGGAGAAAGAACGAAAGGTCACTTATCTTGATGAAAATAATGAAAAAAATTAATAAAGAAGGGGCTTAACATTATGAGATCTCTAACTACACCACAAAGTAGTAATTACCAAAACAATGTGGTTTTGGCTTAAAAATAGAGAAGGATCAGTTAGTGGAATAAACAGCATACAAGCATAATAGTAAAATGTTTATTAACTCAAAGATCCAAATGACTGGGTAAGGAGGATGAAGATAGGAACTGGTAGTTTGTAAAAGAAGAAATCAAAGCTATCAAAAAAATGCTACAAATCACTAATAATAAAAGAAATGTAATTTGAAATAACATTGAGGTTCTACCTAAAACTCCTCAAAATGGCAAACATGACCAAAAAAACCAAGAAAAATGTCAATTGTTAGTGAAACTGTGAATTCGTTCTGGAAAGCAATTTGGAACTCTATCCAGCGACTAAACTCTCCGTGTGTGAACACACACACATTTGTAACTTATAGCAGAACTTTTTGTTGTAGCAGAGAACTGGAAACTAAGTGGTTGCCTATCAAATGGAGGAATGAATGGTTGAACAAATTGAATATATGAATATACTGAATATAATGGAATGGGAATGAATATAATGGAATGAGATTGAACCATAAGAGACAATGAAAGAGGTGAATTCAGAGAAGGTTGGGAAGACTTAAATGAACTTAATAAGAATGAAAAAAGCAATATAGGGAAACAGCAGACAGAGACTACAACATTATCAAGAAAAGCAACTTTGAAAGACTGGGGAACTTTGATTAATACAATGATCAACCAGGACTCTAGTGGGCCAGTTAAGTCTGGTTTCTCCCCTCTGATAGATAAGAAGGACCTGAGGTGCCGAATGAGAAGTATAATGTTTGGACATGGTCAATGTGTGAAATTGTTCTGCTTGACTGTGCTTATTTGTCATAAGGGAAAGGCCTTTTTTTTTTTTTTATTGGGCTCTGGGCTGGGTGAGGGGTTAAGAGCTAGTGAGAGTGATGCTAAGAAAACTAAGACATAAAATAGGATCAATGTATCATTTTTTTGAAGTCCACAAAAGCAAACTGAAGGAACTTCAAAACGAGACAATTAAGTGGTTCAGCTTTTAAACGAACATTAGGGATTTATTATCAAGCTTTATATAAGAGATGTGCAATTTCATATACAATCCTCTTTTTCTATTCTTTACATAGACCTAAGTTCAAGCCCTGACTCTGTCATGTACAGGCTATGGGATGCTGGGCAGGGTGTTTTAACCTCTCAGTATTCTGTGCCAGATGTCAATAGCACATGTGGCCCAAGACACATACTGTAGCAAGAATCAGATTAAAATGTAATCGGGAAACATTTAGGAGACTAAAAACAAAATGAAATATTATATTAATGTGTGGATTTATAAGGCAATATGCTGTCCACAAGGATCATGGCTTAGTGTCCTCCATTTCTATCTGAGTTCCATACCACTGTTTTTAAGTAATTCCTTAAGAGTAATAAATTACAGAGGTGACACCATATAGTATTATCACAGGTCTAGTCCCTATCCCTTGTCAAGTTCAGAACAAAAACATAAAACATTTTTAAAATGATAAAAAAAAAATTGGGACAAGTAAGAACTTTTAGAGCACATTGCAACTATAAGAATGGGTTATTTTAGAAGCAGATTTCCTGGTTTACATAGTTTAAGACTTTCTCTTAGCTAATTTCTTAACCTATTTTTCATGAGAAATGCATTTTAGCATTAAAAGCCTACAGTACTTCTAGATCAGTAACCAAAGGGCTAAACAAAAAAAAGGGAAATGACCTATATGTACAAAAATATCTACAGCAGCTCTTTTAGTGGTGGCAAAGAAATGAAAATTGATGGGATGTCCATCAATTGGGGAATAGCTGAACAAGTCACTGTACATGATTGTCATGGAATATTATTGTATTGTTAAAACATGTTGAGCAAGATGCTCTCAGAAAAACCTCAACTTATATGAACTTGTGCAAAGTGAAATGAATAGAACTAGGAGAGCATTGTATATAGTAACAGTAACATTATATGATGATCCACTGTTAATAACTTAGCTATTTTCAGCAATACAATGATTCACGACAATTCTGAAGGACTTATGATGAAAAATGCTATCCATCTCTATCTAGAGAAAGAAATGATAGAGTCAGAATACAAATAAAAGCATACTTTTTCTTTATTTTTCTTGTCCGAGTTTTCTTTCATAGTATGACTCACATGGAAATATGTTTTGCACAACTGCACATATATACCTATGTCAAACTGCCTGCCTTCTCAATGGTGGGGGGGAAGGGGAGGCGATGTATGAAGGGAAAAAGAGGATTTGGAACTAAAAATTTGCAAAAAGCTAAAATTGTTTTTACATGCAACTGGGGAAAAATAAAATATCAAATTAATTTTAAAAATAAAAAAAATTCAATCTTTAAAAAAAGCCTATGTTACATTTATAGTTTCACTCATTCCTTTCCACTTCATTTTCCTAACATCTTCAGTTCAATTTAAAGTCTCTCTTATGACTTACCCGGAATTGTGCTAGACTGGTCCTTAGGCAACAGACATATGGTCCATTACTAGGCCCACAATGGCTTCCCATCCAAAAGCGGGGAGAGGAACAGTTAATAAATAACATATGTATTTTGACTCTGGAATATTTTGTTTTAAAAATCTCTGCTAAAACTGCATTAGCACATATAAAATTTGATTTCTGAAGAAAATTTAGATGGGAGATCTTCAAATCAAAGCTTATGTTTGGAATAGTAGAGAGTAAAATATTGTTTAGGTATGGTATAAGATTCAAATCCCTTTCACTTCAAGACTGTGATTTTGATTATTATGCTTTTGTATGCCTCAAATTTTCAAATATTGAAAATTACTGTAAATAAAAGCTACATCAATGTCTTTTCCATGCGAAATAGAAAAAAACTCAACTTAATAAAATCTAATAGTATATATACTGGCCTAGGTCATATGATCTGAGTTCCATTACATCTATTTATAGTTTTTATGTAAACTCAGTCACATCTCTTAATATTACTGGTTCACCAATATAAAAAGAGATGAACCACTGGACCACAAGATGAAGTTATATTATATTTGTTAAAATATGATAATCTTTAGGAAAAGGTGGTGTATGTGTTTATAGTAACTTAAGTGTTGCTCAGAAAGATTAAATTCTACAAAACCAAGCTAAATCAAAATTCTAATTATATTTTTTTAAATAAACAATGATATTTTTAAAAGACATTCTAAAAACAAGATACTATTAAAAAAAAAAAAACAATGAACACTGTGAGAGACAACAAAAAGTTAAGTTTCCACAGATACAAATATAAAATCTTTTAAAATGACACACTGTTTAAAATGAGGTTTATCCTTCTTGGTTCACAAATGATTACAGATAAAAATACAAATTTGCAAGTTAATTTTTGTCAACTTTCTGGAAAAAAAACAATGCTAAAAACACCTCCTTTACAACAGAAGGGCATAAATTCAGACACTTCTATTTTTAAAGTATTCACAAAATGTTTTCAAATAGACTAGTAAGTTTAACTTATTTATGGGACTGGACACACACTTCTAGAAAAACTTTGGGGGCAAAGTCTATCTAAAGAGATATACAGTAATTAAACAGTTCCTTAAGTTACATGTGTAACAAAAATAAAAACAATGAAGAGACTTCATTATGGAAGTTGATTAGTGACCATGGATTCTGCTTCATTTGATTTCCTTAGCAGAGCTTGCTTAAGGGCACTAATTTTCTCATCAAGTTCAGCCAATGAGTAGTTCTGCTGCAAATGAGAAGGACACACATTATTGAACAATAACAAATCGCATTTATAAAGTGCTTTAAGATTTACAAAATACTTTCTTTACATTATCTCTAAGTAGTGGAAGTATTTTAGGTTTTTTTGGTTTAGAGCTATACTTTCATTGCTACTGGGAGGGAATGGTCACCCAAAAAAGAAGACTGGCAATGGAAATTTTCAAAGTTGCTCAGGACGCTGAAAGGTTAAATGACTAATCCACTGTCACACAGCCAGTATACATATGAGAGACAGGACTTCAACTCAGGTCTTCCAGTCTGAATCTAAGGGTGGTTTTCATTCCACTAAGCCAGTCTTTTCTCAGTGCAAATATTACTACAGGCATTTTGTAGATGAAAAAACTAGGCAGTATTTTAAATGTTTAATAGAGTTCTAAATATATTTAAAATAGCCAGTATTTTCCCCTTCAAATGTAGAACTGATTTTATTCAACAAATAATAAAAATATAAAATATTAAAAATGATTACTTCTTTTCTTTATATGAAATCACAGAGTCAAATTCTAGTAGCCATTTAAAAATTTTTGCAATCAATAAGACAATTAACATCAAAACCTAAATATTCTGCAGTGCTCTTTTACAAGCTATCCTAGTAAAACAATCTTGTCAGTTATTTTTTGAATTTCCATTATATTACACTGTACTACGACCACTGGAAAACAATGCTTAAAAAATAATAAATAAAAATAAAAAGTCCAAAGTAAAGAAGGAATGTGCAGTGATGGGAAAACAAACAATGTAAAAATTAAGTTTAAATAGTAACAATAATAATAGCTAGGAGCTAAATATTATTTTAACTGAAAAGGTACTTGACAAATTTAATCTCATTTTATTTTCACAACAATTCTGGAAGGTAGGTGCTATTATCATCTTCATTTCTACAGATAAGGAAACTGAGGCAGGCGGAGGTTAACTGACCTGCCCAGGGTCAAACAACTAGGAAGTGTTAAGGTCAGAACTGAACTCAGATCTTCCTGACTCCAAGCCCAGTACTCTACCCACTTTGCACTTAGCTGTCTGGTTTAAACTAATTACATAAACAAACTTTCCAAGTCTTAGTGCAACTTTAAGCTACTAAAATTTAAAATTGCACTTAGTGCTAAAAACTTAAAACTATGCTAAGACTCATATAATTACAAATCCTTAAGATTCATGAAAGCAAATTAAGTAATTTCTATTATTTTGTTTCAAACAAGTCTCACTATTTGACGTGTTACACAACTTTCTACATTTTTTTTAAAAAGTACTATACTTCAGATTTCACTACTTAGTTTTTCTCTTAGCTTAATTCAAATTGATGAGATTTCACTCTACTAATATCAGACAATTAAATTAGAAGGTTTTAATAACATGCATAGTGTAATGAAATTAAGATAACAACTTACTTGTGGTGGCTGCACTTTTCTTCTTTTTCCAGGAAAATTCTAATGGAACAGAAAAAAACAACCCCCAAACCCAGTCATTAATTCTTAAAAATCTGAGTGGTCAATTCTGCTCTAGTGGAATATACAGTCTAGTATTCTGGTAGAACAGTCTCTAGATGTATAATTCTATCATGAATCTCAAACAAATTTCTAACAGAAATGCTTAAGATAGGCATGAAATGTTACTTTCCCAATTCAACAAGTATTTCCTCATTTCACACTGTATGCAAAACAGTAAGGAAGACAGTAGGCATCAGGCTTCATGAGAACAGATCTAGGCACAAAAGACTAGCTACTATGGAATAGGTCAAAATCCTAGAAGGGATGATGTTGCAAACAGAAGACTAGATATTTTTAAGGCTGCATTTATGTTTTTGCTCCAAATGATGCATTTGAGAGAGTGGGTTCAGTAGGACAACTGTGGGAACTTGTGAGTTTGTTTCTCTTCTTCCCCCTTCTAGAACAATGACTAAAAGAAGGACAATGTCATTAGTATGGATGAAAGGAACAGGACTTTGTTAAAACAGAAGAAGATGTTTATTTTTACTTCTAATTAAGGAGATCATCTCAGTTTTTTTTTTTTTAAGTTGGGTCAAGAATTCAAGCTCTTAAAATTTTGAGGAAGGACTTGGGAAGAGTTTTTTTTTTTCTTTTTTTTTTTTTGCATATGACATAGAAAACTATAACAGAGAATCTCTAATTTAGAACAGGAATTTAGAACTCAGAGGACCACATGGCCTGGCCTCCAGCCTTTAAGAAAGTTAGGTAGCATTATCATTCTCCTTTTACTGATGGAGCAACAAGTGTGGAAAACATAATGGGTCCTGGATTGAGCTTGAGGCATAAATTAGGCAAATAAGTCCACTCCACCCCAGGTCAAGTGACTTGCCTATGGTCACACACAGTGGCAGGAGGAGTAAGTGGAGGAGGGGATCATCTTAGGTCTGTATCAAAAGAGACAGAATTATATGGAGACATCTGATTAACACTGACTATACACTATCTACCAATACTTTTTAAAGAATTCATTCAGTTTCATCAAATATTTACAAATTATCTACTATACATGCAAACATTATACTAGATGATGAGGTCAGAAAATAAAAAAATGTAATAGTCTTTCCCACATTCTTAAAGGGGTAAATGAAATGAACAAAAGTTTTATCTATTTATACAGGCTCACATATAAAGGGTAGAGAGTAAAACTAGGCAAAGAGCTCTAGAAAATTTGAGGGAAGAGAAGTATTAGTAGCTGGATAGGAAGAAGGATCAGATATGGTACCAGGGTGGGAGACACAAGAGGAGTGTTTAGGAAAACATGCTATACCATTTGCTAACTTCTCCCTGAGATGGCATTTCCAGAGCCAGGAGGGCAAGTGTTCTAAGATTTTACTTGTCTACATTCAGTCTCACACATCCTCCAAATCATTGAAAATGAATTATTGTTCTCCCATTTGACTGTACTCTTTTTGAAATCTGTTGTGGTACTTTAAAAAAGCTGAAAATCTTTTAGCTAAAATTTTAAAATCCATATTAACCTTTTTTAACTATAATGGCCTACTCAATACTCTGCTACTAATAAAAATTAAAAGATCTAATTTTTAAATGTTTTTCTTCTTTATTACTAAAACTTAAATACACAGTAAGAAAAAGAAATATATTACAAAATTAAATACAAAATAGAAGAAAAAAAAGCATGTCATGTGCAAAGCAGTATGGCAATAAATTTCCATTTCAAGAATGACTATACAATACTATGTTTTGTTTTGAGAGCTGTACAGCTTTTCTTTGCTTCCTTGTACCTTTTCTTTTGTTGTCTGCTGTGTACTTTCTACTTGGTTCTTTTTCCCCTTTCTCCCCTTCCCCCAAGGCTACAATCAAGCACAGATATATTTATATATATAGTATATGTATTTATATACACATATACACGTGTAATATATATACACACACACATACATATACTTTTCCCCAACAAATTCTACTTCTGATCTTTGTTCTTATTTTTTTGCATGTTTCTTATTTCCTATCCCTCCTAACTTCTCTATTTTACTTCTATCAGCTACCTTGCTCTATTACTTAACCTCTCCCCTTCTCCAAGGATCCCTTTATTCCTCCCTTCCCATTTTCATCTAAATCTAAACACCTTTCTTTAACTAACCTCACCCTCCCCTTTAGAGATCACTCCCTCATCCTCTCCCCTCTCCCTATCCTCTAGGCATTTTATTTCTTTCTGGATTTAGAAGACTTTTATACTCTTCTAGATATATTCATATTGTTCCCTCTTGAACCCATTCCTGATGGAAATAGGTTTCTAAAACAGCCCTCCTCCTCCAAATCTGATTTAATTCTAACAAAAATATCTATTAAATACATAACTACAGGCAAGGCACAGCATTAGATGCTGGGGAGACAAGCAAAAAATAAATAGTTCTCTTCAAGAAGCTTCCTTTCTATTGGGTGACATAACATAGATAAATGAGTAAACATAGTACAAGGTGATTTCAAGAACAAGGAAGGGTGGGGTAGATGAAGGTGGATGGGGGAGATAAAAGGAGAGTTTTAGTAGGTGACACTTCAGCTGAGCTCTGAAGGAAGTTAGCTGTTTTAAAAGGAAAAGGAGAGGAGGCAGCTCACTCCAGGTATAGGGAGCAGCCAGGACAAAGCCACAAAGATAGTATATGGAATGTTAATTCAGGCCAAAGTTAGTAAGTCAGTTTAGCTAGAATGTAAAGTGCATGAAGAGAGTAACATGAATCATATCTAAAAAGGTAGGTACGAGCCTGATTTTCAAAGAATTTCAAGTGTCAGGGTGGTAATTTTATACCACAAGCAAAAGGGAGCCACTGAAGATTTCCAAAGGTCAGACCTGGTCAAACCTATCAGCAGACTTGGGGAGAATACACTGGAGAGGAGAATGGAAGCAAAAAAGACTTTTCTTAGGAGGTCATTTCAATAGTTCAGGACAACAGGGCCCGAACCAAGGTAGTGGCTCTGTGAATGGAGAGAAGAAAAACTTTTAAAGGAAGAATCATTAAGACTTAAGTGCTAGACATGGGGTACGTTAGATGAAAGAGGACAAAAAAGAGTCAAGGATGACTTTGTGGATTAGAACCTATGTAAACAGTAGATGGGATAATCCTAAAAAAACAGGAAAAAATGGAGGATGGACATGTTTAAATAAAAATATAGAGTTCTATTTCAAACATGTCAAGTTTAAGCTACCAATGAGCTATCTGTAGATGAGATATCCAGGAAGTGGTGGATATATCATCAACAGATGGCTCATTGGCAGCTTAAACTTGACATGTTTGAAATGCAACTCTTTATATATGGAGTCATCTCCATGAAAGGCAGTCTTCAACACTGACTAACTTTCAATATTCAAAGTACTCTGACTACTTTGCTAGGTAGAAATCAGTCAAGCCCACAGAAGGTAAACTGGACAAGTAAGATCCATTTCTTAGAAGGAAATTCTGCTCTAGAAAATGCAGTTTTAGTATGACAATATCTAGAATGTCTCTGACCATACTGCAGTCCAAATGGTTAATTCATTTACAGAAGTGCTGCAGGAGAATATTTACATTTCCCACTTCTGTCTTATTACTGCAATGGATTCATAACCTAATTGGCATGCATATTAACTTCAATTATATAAATCTCAATTTATATATCTTACTATGATATAAATTCTTGTCCATAAGCTTCCCCAAAACTTTCAAAGAATCTAATCACCATTCTGAAGAGTTCAGGCCCTTTTTAAATTTCTTTATTCCTCACCCTCACTACATGACTGGTCCACCTCCTTTTTAAAGAATCACATAATCTCAGGACTGGATCTCAGAGGACACAGAGACCAACCTATTCCCGAACAAGAATCCCCTCTACAACATATAACAAGTCGTTATTCTGTCTTTCCTTGAAGACCTCCAGTGAAAACCTCCAGTGACCTCTCTTACAAGGAAGCTCATTCTGTGACATGATAACTAATTTTTTGGAAAAATTTTTGCTTATATCAAACCTAAATTTATCTCACTGCAACTTCTACCTGTCCTCTGGGACCAAACAGGAAAAATTCTCAATTACTTTTCCTATATAAAAGGCTTTCAAAATACCTGAAGTCACATTCTCCATTCTTCTCCAAGCTATGTAAATTTCCAGTTCCTTCAACTGATCTTTACTTTGGTATAAGCTCATGCCCCAGATCAATGACTCTCCAGATGATAAATGTCCTTCCCAAACTGTGGTGTCCAGAACTACAAAGGCTCTATCCCTTTTCTATTCTCTTTAAATTTTAAACCTGGTGACTTCAGTGGCTCGCATGGTGTTAATCATTATTTCTATACAGATTTATTTATTTATTTCTATACAGATGACCAGTCCTGGTGTCTCTCGTGACCTCCATTCATACATTTGTATATCCAACTGCATAACAGATATTTCAAATTGGATGGCATCTCATATCACATCCCAAATTGAACTCATCTCACCTTCACTTCCCCCTCTCCCTTTTGATCTTCCCTGCTTCTGTCAAGGGTACCACCATTTTCCTAGATACATTTTCCTAGGTTTGCAATTTCAACATAACTCCTGAGTCCCAATACCCCTTTCACCCTACATACCCAATCAGATGCCAAATCTTGCTATTTCTAACTTCACAATGTGTCATCTGTCCCCTTTTCTTTACTCATATAACCATTACCCTAGCTTAAATCCTTATCACCTTTTGCCTGGACTATTATAACAATCTGATAACTTATCTCCTTACCTTAAGCTTTTCCAATTCATCTAAGCCATAAACCTTCTCCAATTCACCATGTATATATCTACCAAATTGATTTTCTTGAAGTGTAATTTCACTTCACTACTCAAAACTCCAATGGCTCCCTATTGCCCCTAGGATCAAATATAAGCTCCTGTGTACCTGTCAAAACCCTTTACCATCTGGTTCCAACACATAACACAATTTCTGAGCTTTATACAGATTTATTTCCCATGCCTTTTCATGCCCCTTCCTCGACATCTTCACTTCTTAGAATCTCTAGAATCTTCAAAGCTCAGTTCAAAGCCCACCTCCTGCAAAACTTTCCTGATTCTCCTAGTTACTAGTATATCCCCTCAAAATCACTTTTTATTTATATTGTAGATGCTTATTATTTATGTATGAACCTTTTTCAAAAGGAAGAGAGAAAGAAAAGGAAAAGAAGAGAATTAGATTAGCATAATATTCCTGAAGAAGCTATATTCTTTAAAAAAAAAATTATTGCTTCTTTTTCCAGATATTCACCAACCATCCTTATAGTACATTACTGAATGTTCACAGGAAAACAGAGGCAAACACACTTCCCTGTTGTCTGCAGATTCCTTTCTTTTTTAGGAACTGAGACATTTTTCCATTTTTAGTCCTGTGGTATCTCTCCTATTCTCAACAATCATTCAAAGATAAATAAGAGAAGTTGAATAAAGCACACCTGCCTCGTCTTTCAGTATCCAAGGATAGGCAGATAACCTGAAACTCATCAAGGAAAGCCAGATTTTCTTTTTCTATCTCCCTATTCATCTTGGGTATTAAATCACTATTAGTCATTTCCGTTTTGTCTTTTTTTACTTCTAAGATTATTCTTAGGATGACTAAGAAGAAAGGACTAAAAAAACCTGTTATTGTTCTAACCACCCTGAGCAATGGTGATAAATGTTATAAGAGGTACAAATAATATGCTAAGAGACCAAAGAAGATTACTTGTAGGTAAGAGTGATCAGGAAAAGTACCACGGGGGAGATAATAATATTTTGAATTGGGCCTTAAAGGACAATGCAGGAAAGGGCAGAAGCATGGAGGAAGGAAGAAGGAATGATTAGGAAAGAACATTTCAAGTGTTAAAAAAAAAAGGGAATAAAGATATAGTGGCAAACACATGAACTGTTTGGGGAGCAGAAGTCTAGCCTGTCAGGATCTTGTAGAGCAATGTGGAAGCTATTGTAGTAATAGTGAGACTGGAGAGGAAGGAACAGCTAAAGAAGATAATTCATAGGTAATATCAAAAAGGCTTAACCAGTGATTGAAACTGGAAGACTGATTTGAAATCCAGTACCTTTCTACTAGACCATACAAAATCTGCTTTTCTATAACTTCTACCCACAGTTGACTCCTGTCTTCTGGAGCAAAGGAAAGGAAGTCTAGTTCCTGTTCCACATAGCAGCCCTTTAAACACTTGACAGCTACTATGTCTTAAATCCTTCCTCCTCTAACTTAAACACACCCAGTTTCTTCAACTATATGCAGAACGCAGCATATAGCAATACATAGCATACTCTGCAGTTCCCACCTGAGTTCTCATCCTGGTCACCTTCCTTTGGATCTCATTAATACTCAGATATATCTAGGATTTCATCTATTTAGAAATTCCCTCCTGCAATGCAGAATGCCACTCACCCGTGCCTGCCCATTCTGTGCAATTCTTGTCTATGTCTCCCCATAAACTTACCACAGAGAAGCCATCCAAAATACTGGAGGCTTTCCTCACATTGTGAGGGTACCTATGAAACTATGACTTGCTACTTGATCATCTCTTCAATATTGTAAAACAGGCCATATAAGTGGCATTTTGCTCTACCCAACTGAATGCTTTTTTCATAATTAGCAAATAGTAAGCCCAATGGGGTCAAATATTCTTTCTTTCAGTCACCAGTGAAATGGTAAATATTTAATTTACTGTTGAATATTGTTCCCTAATAATATCGTCATGAAAGATGTCCTTGATTCTTGCATAAGTAAATCTCATAGAGACTTTATATACACTACTAGGTGTGTAGGTTGGAAATTATTTCTCTTCATTACCTTTACAGGTATTAATAAAATCTTCAATTTCTTCTGCACCTTTATTAGCAGTTTTTCCTTTAGATACTTTGTGTGTGTGAGTGCATGGTCATGTGTGTGCAGAGTGATCTCAGACAAATAAAAAGCAAAAATACATCTAATTAAAAGAAAGAAGGAAGGAAACTACATTTTGCTAAAAGGTACCATAGACAATGAAGTAATACTAATATTAAACATATATAGACTAATGTTATAGGCTCCAAATTTCCAAAAAAAGTTACATGAGTTACAGGAGGAAATAGACAGTACAACTATACTAGTGGGGGACCTCAACTTTCCCCTTTCAGAACTAGATAAACCTAACCCCAAAATAAGGAAGAAAAAAGTTGAGGTGAATAGAATTAAGTAAAGTTAGATATGATAGACATCTGAAGAAAATTGAATGGTGATAAAAAGGAATATACCTTTTTCTCAGTGGTACATGGCACTTACACAAAAACTGATCATGTACTAGGGCATTAAAAACCTCACAATCAAATGCAGAAAGGCAAGAAATATTAAATGCATCCTTTTCAGATCACGAGGCAATAAAAATTACAATCCATAAAGGGAAGTGGAAAGATAGATTAAAAATTAATTGTAAAATAAATAAATAATTTAATTCCAAAGAATAAGTGGGTCAAAGAACAAATCTTAGAAATAATCAATAATTTGATCAGAGAATGACAATAATGAGATATTATATTAAAATTTATGTGATGTAGCCAAAACAGTACTTGGGGAAAAGTTTATATCTCTAAATGCTTACATCAACAAAAAAAGAAAAGTAGAAAGAAAAAAAGCAGCGAAAGAGCAGACTGATGAATTGGGCATTCAATTTAAAAAGCTGGAAAAAGAACAAATTAAATATCACCAAGTACACACCAATGGAAATCCTCAAAAATAAAGAGAGATCAAAAAAATTGAATGTAAGTAAACCACTGAATTAATAAATAAAACTAAGAGCTGGTCCTATGGGGGAAAAAACCCAATAAAAATAGATAAAACTACTGGTTAATTTCATCAAAAAAAATTAAGAAAAGAAAGAAAACAAAATTATTAGTACCAAAAATGAGGGGTGAATTCACCACTAATAAAGAGAAAACTAAAGCAATAATTAGGAGCTACTTTGCCCAATTGTATGCTAATAAATTTGATAATGTAAATGAAATGGATGAATATTTACAAAAACATAAATTGCTCAGATTACCAGAAAAGGAAATAGAATACTTAACTCCCATTTTAGAAAAATTGAGCAAACCATCAATGAAGTCCCTAAAAAAAAAAATACCCATGGGCAGAGGAATTGATTCACAAGTGAATTCTACCAAACATTTAAAGAACAATTAATTTCAATACTATATAAACTATTTGGGAAAACAGGAAAGGAGTCCTACCAAGTTCCTTTTATGACACAAATATAGTACTGATACCTAAACCAGGAAGAGTCAAAACAGAGAAAAGAAAACTAGAATGATTTCACTAATGAATACTGAGGTAAAAATTTTAAATAAAACACTAGCAAGGAGATTACAGCAATACATCACAAGGACCATATACTAAGACCAGGTAGGATTTATACTAGCAGGGCTGCTTCAATATTAGGAAAACTATCAGCACAATTGACCACATCAATAATAAAACTAACAGAAATTATATGATTATCTCAATAGATGCTGAAAAAGTTTTTGAAAAAATACAGTACCTATAAAGAATATGGGAATAAATGGAGCTTTCCTTAGAATGATAAGTAGTACCTATCTAAAACTATCAGCAAGTATTTTCTGTAATGGGGAACAGTTAGAAGCCTTCCCAGTAATATCAGGGATGAAACAAAGATGCCCATTATCACCACTATTACTCAATACTGTACTAGAAATGTTAGATTTCGCAATAAATGAAGAAAAAGAAATAGAAAGAATTAGAATAGGCAATAAGGAAATGAAAACTATCACTGTTGCAGATGATATGATGGTACACTTAGAGGACCCTAGACAATCAAGTAAAAAATTATTTGAAATAATTTACAACTTTAGCAAATTCATAGGATATAAAATAACCAAAATAAATCATCAGCATTTCTGTATTTTACCAACAGAGACCAGCAGCAAGCTATGGAGAAATTCCATTTAAAATAACTGCAGACTACAAAAAACTTGGGAGTCTACCTGCCAAGACAAAACCAAGAACTATATGAACACATTTACAAAACACTTTTTTGACACATATAAAGTCAGATCTAAACAACTGGAAAAATATCAACTGCTCATGGGTAGGCTGAATTAATATAAATAAAAACGAAAATTCTACCTAAATTAATCTACTTATGCAGAGCCATACCAATCAATTTACCAAAAATTATTTTATGGAGCCAAAAAAAATAACACAATTCATCTGGAAGAACAAGAGGTCAAGAATATCAAGGGAATTAATGAAAAAAAGAGTGCAAAGGACAATATGTTAGGATACACAACAGATCTCAAACTGTATTACAAAGGGGCAAACATCAAAACTATCTGGTACTAGCTAAGTGGAATAGATTAGGTATAAAACACACAGTAATAAAAGATCATAGTAATCTAGTTTTTGTTAAACCTAAAAACCCCAGATTCTGGGATAAGAACTCACTATCTGACAAAAATTGCCTGGAAAACAGATTGGTGAGAAACTAGGTATAGACCAACATCTTACACCATATACCAAGGTAAAGTCCAAATGAGAACATGGTTTAGACATGAAGGATGATGCCACAAACAAATTAGCAGAGCAAGGAATAGTTTACCTGTCAGATCTATGGAGAAGGGAAGAATTTATGATCAAACAAGATATAGAGAACATTATGAAATACAAAATGGATAATTTTAATTACATTAAATTAAAAAGGTTTTGCACAAAGCCAAAGTAATAAGATTAAATGGAAAGCAGAAAGCTAGGAAACAATTTTTACAGCCAAGGTCTCTGATAAAGGCCTCATTTCTCAAAGACATAAAGAAATTGATAAGAATACAAGTCATTCTCCAACTGACAAATCGTTAAAGAACATGATTAGATGGTTTTCAGATGAAGAAACTAAAGTTATATGAAAAAATGTTCTAAATCATTATTGATTAGAGAAATGCAAATTAAAACAACTCTGAGGTGGTACCCTCTCACCCCATTTTGGCTAGTATGACAGAAAAAGAAAATGATTAATGTTGGTGAGAATGTAGGAATTTGTTTTGTATGTTTATATATACTTGTAATGAGCTTTTTTTTTTTTTTTTTTTTTTTTGCTTTCTCAGTGAATGGGGAAGGAAGAGGGAGAAGGAGGAGAATTTGAGAACTGGAAATAAAACAAAACCAAATTTAAAAAAGAATGAAGGTACATGAGAAAATAAAAAAGTAGTAAACTAGACTTCCTTTGCACTGCTTTTCTCTGCTTTATGCTCATACTGTCCATCTTTCCTCTTTTAAGACTTAACAAATTTAGTAGTGTTGCCTTTTGCCACTATTTTCTATGTCATATCTGCTGACTAAGGTACTTTCTGTGTTATTTTGGTCTCTGTGTGCTAAATTAGTTTACACTGGTCAAACTTTAAAAAATGATTATAATCATTACTGATATAATTTCTGTTGTCAACTCACTGAAAGTCAGTTAGCTTTTAAAAATAGTTTAGAATTAAACTGTTTCAATTATACACCATGCTGTTTGCTAAATGTTAAAGTCTCCTAGCTTTTGACTAATTGTGAACTTCATTAATGGGATGAGCATATAAGACAGTTGATTTAGGGATCACATCCATAAAAATAAGAACAAATATGTTTCCCTGGGGATCAACCTAGCTTACTATGGAGAGGTATATTACCAGTAGTCTGGTCACTGAATCATGAATTTTATTTTGTTCATGGCAACCAGGGAACAATAAAAATTACAAAATGGCCCTCAATCCTGAGATGTTGTCTTTTACTTCTGCAGCAATGGTGTAATGGTAAGGGAATTTGAAGATCTTCCCTGCCCCTTAATGGGCCTATGTGACCTGCTTTGAACCCACAGCTTGAGTTACATGAAGCCCATGGTGGGAGGAGCTTGCCAAAAGGATAGAGCAGGAAGGGCAAAGATGAGAGAGAGTGAGGCAGAGCAGCTAGCTTAAGAGAGGGTGAAATTTTGCCTTAGGAGAGCTTATTTAGGGAGGCTTAATGGAGGGAAGGCTTGGGGATGGTGGTGTTCCCTTTATTGGTAAGATGCACAAACTTCTTTGTTACCACGGGAGAATTGGCTTTCTGGTATTTGAATAAATATTTTGTTTTGTCTTTGAGGAAGAGAATTTATATTTTGTGAATTTACCCTGGAAATATGTATGCATATCCATAGTGGCTACTGTGGGCATTGCATTGGTGTAACAAATAGTAGCAGAGAGACAGGAAATACAGCAGCAAAAGGTGTTAAGAGTCACAGTTTTTAGACAACTATAAGCTTTTAATTGACAACTGACAAAATTAACACTTTAGAAGTGAGCTCCTGGCTCAATGACCAACAAGCAGACAGACACAGTGCTAGAGGAGCAGAATCATAAGTCCCAACATTTTTACTTAAAAAATAAAAGGAAAGAAAGGAGTTGTACTTAAATGAAAGCATGGCTCACAGGTACTCTTTGGAGAAATAAAGAAAGGAGTTGGTAGAATAGATTTAATTGTATATCCAAAGGCAACAAGAAACAATATTTCATGGGATACTAGGTGGCATATGTTGCACCACTAATAATAATTTTCCAAAAAGACCACCATAAAAGTAACTGTACCTCTATCAATGTCCTTTTAAAAATGTGATTCCCACAAAGGAGAACAATACCATAGATGTGGTTAGAGTTCAGTACACGTCCTCTTTCTGGACACCATTCCACTCTTAAAAATGTTAAGACTGTTATGATTCTGTTCCTTTAGCAACATATCTGCTTACCAGTCAGTCACTAAGCAAGGAGTTCACTTTTAGAGTGCTTAGCCAGTTGTCAATTTAAAGTTTATAGATGGTCAAAAGATGTGATTCTTAACACCCTCTGGTCCCATCTTTCCTGTCTCTCTGAAATTTCTAAGGTCAAATTGGTGGGTATGTTTTGGCTATTATATCATATTATTAACTCATATTGATCTGGCCATCCACTAAAGCCCCCAGATATTCCTCCTACATACTGTTTTCCAGCTGTGTCTACCTACTTCCTATACTGGCAAAGTCACTGGAGATAGTCATTGGAGTTACAGGCAAATTGATTGCTACTATTATACATAATACTTATGGAATCTATCTCACAGGGTTTTGGGGTAATATGAGTAAGTCATATGGCAAAACAAAGCCCTCTAATTATTATTATAATAACTTCTACTACTACACAAATGATATTGTAGTTTATGTCTATTAAAAACCACACATATTCATACAAAAAAGATAAAAGAAGTAAAATGTTAGCTGAATTGATGGATATACATCATCCAAGCAAGAAAAAACTCAAATTCTGGTGAGAAGAAAGTAGCTGATTGATAGAGGAGAAAAAGTATGTGGGAATTTCCAGGGTGGGATTAAGGTTAGAATTCTAACCTTAATCCCTTCCTTGCCCAAAGTTTTCAATTGAGTTTTTTAGGGCATAACTCTTTCTGGCTCAAAAACCTTTAGTAGACCCCCAATTACCAATATGATAAAATTTTAACTCCTTAGAGGGTCAATTAATTTCCCTTTACTACTACTCCAGATAAATCCTCTGCTCTAGCCAAACTGATTTATTCAATGTTCATAGAACATGTTACATTTAGCCTTGTTTCTCTGTACTTTTGTTCAAGTCATTCTCTCTTTCTACTTCAATTTTAAGTCCTCCCTTCAAGGACAACAAAATCCTACTTCTTTCATGAATCATTCACTAGTTAACCCAACTCCTAGTGATAAACTCACTTACACAATTCACTTAGCAATCAAAATGTTAAATGTTTCTCAAAAAGAAAGTTAACATTAGGCATCAGTCCTGTCTTCCCATTCAAAATACATATAGAAGATAAAAATGGAAAAAAAATGCAAATTAACATGCTGACTGCCAAATGAGCGGTAAGAGCAAATTTTACAGGAGATGAAAGAGAAGATATGCTATATAATCAAGGTATCTGCAACATAACTAAGCTAAATAAACTGATGACCCTGAAAAGAATGGACAAAAGAACAGATATTACACAAATATTTTAACCATTTCCTTTTAACAGACTAAATCAACTGTCACAAAGAGACAAAAAAAAAATCACAATGGCTAGAAAACAATGTACTATAGTGAAAAGCATACTGGCTCTGGACTCAGAAAACCTAGGTTCAAATCCTACCTCTGTTCTCACTATCTGTGTGACCTCGAACTTAGCCTCCCTCGGCTGTAGTTTTTTCCCCTGTTAAATGAGAAGGTTGGACTATATGGCTTCTGAGGTCTTTTCCAATTCTAGATCAATCATCCTAGGATCTATAATCCTTTCCAAGCAGGAAGATATGATAGGCAAAGGTAAAACTTATTTGTAAAATGAAAGAAGGATGGTAGAAAATAATGCATGGCATCACCTTATAAAAATTGTAAAACAAAAGGAAGGAATGAGCTCAATGACAGAAAGGTTACCTATACACCAAAATTTTTATGGCAGCACTTTCCATGGTAGTGTAATTTTAATGTAAGGTTAATGGTGGGTGGAGGAAGAGTTAAAGATCTTCCCTGCCCATTAATAGGCCTCAGATACCTTTTCTTAATTTTTAAAGAGGCACTGGGTCACAAGGGTCATGTCCTTTGGCTCTGAAAAGTCAGTGTATATATACTCTAAGATAAGGTTTTACTTTAGGGCTTATTTTTTGGAAGAAGATATGTGCCAGATGAGACTCAGGGTAGCTGCTAAGGAGCCCCCCAGCTTTGAAAACCCAGATGCTTGTGCTTCTCTTTCTGGTAACAATATATGTATTATCTATAGTCAGACAGGTGGAAAATGTGTCCACTGGTCTTTCTGTTTGTAATTTCTGCTTATAATTTCTGTTTGTATTGTCTCTGAAGTTCAGGGTGCTGACTTTTTCCTCTGAACTAAGTGAATGATATATATGTGCTTGATTGAAGTAGATTGTTGACCCCTCAAAAGTTGCTTTCTTTTAGAAAAGCTAATCTAAAAACCTGAACAGAAGGCATTCCTGTGTATTCCAGGGTCTGTGCTATTACAGGTAGCAAAACAAAAACAAAACACCCAAAAAACAAACAAACCCAAAACCTAGAAACAAAGTTGGATACTCTCTGATGAAAATTTAATCACTAAGCTTGGACCTGAAGAAGGGATACGAGAAGAAAATCTTTGTTTTTTGCAGAGGTGAGAGGTCATAGCTGCAGAACACAATATGTAATGCTAATTTTTTAAATATACTGTTAACTTTGCACAACTTAAATTTTTTTTTTCCTTGCTATTATGAGGGATGGCTCTCTGAGAAGAGGTAGGGGAGAGATCAAGTGAGAAATGTAGATGATGTAAGAACAAAAGACATCAATAAAATGCTTTTTTTAAAGAATAGGATCAATGGAAGGAAAACTAGTTTGGAGAAGGCTTAATAAGAAATTCAATTAAATGAAGCGCAGCATCCTGAAGGAATAAGGAAAAAATGATAAGATGTGTAACAGAGGAAAAACGGAAAAAAAAATCTGTCAAGATTTCTAAAACAAGTTTTTTTCCACAAATGATAGTGACGTAACCATATTTGGACTCCAACATCACAGTGCCTGATATGTAGTGACTTCACTAAAGAAAAGAAAAATGGGAAGAAAAATTGCATCAGAATAAGACAAAGAAGAGAATACTATGCTGGAGCAAACACGATTTTCAAGGCACTAAGAAACTAATTCTTAAGATATTTGAAAGATGAAAGGATATCAAATGCTCCGAGAAAATCGCATATCTTATTATTGCTTAAGAAGTGTTTGAAATAAAGTCAATAAGGATATGCCTATTTTCCTATATCTATAAAGTCTTTAAGAAAATAAACTAACTGTTCACAAAGGAGAAAAAAATATAACAATTCAAACCATAATGTGATACTAAATGAATAAACTATAAAGCTGGTATATATATTGGACAAACATTACAGGAAATATTTGCCTCTGGAAAAGCTATGCAGTGCTTTTAATGATTCCAGGCTTTTAGCTGAAACAAAAGACCAATCTTTTCACATGAGTATTCTAGTGATGCTGTTCAACTGCTAGTCATGAAATACCAAATGTTCAAAGCATTGAAGTTTGGGTAACCCATAACCCATGGGAGAAGCATACTGTGAGAAGGAGAAGGCTGCAACATTATCAGAGAAAGAGAAGAAGTGGTAGAAAGGATACCATCAGAGAAATATCTAACTGGAAACAGAGGAAGCCTGATTATATATAACAAGAGAGAACTGAGACAGTCTGTGTGCTACATTGGAACCGACACAATATTAAGACATGTATAGGAGAGTCCTTACTCAGAGTGGGTAGAACCTCTGAAAAGGATTTATGGGAAGACATGAATAAAAATCAGAGGACTCACTGGGAAGACTCACCTTACAAAGGAAGGAGAGATTTACATTAGTGAGATCTTTCAAAGTCTAGTAAAATTAACTAACTTCTAGGTTCACTGAAGTCAATATTACTATACCTCTTTGTAGCTTCAATATTTAGCTTGGTAAAAAGCTTATTTTGGATTTGAAGGGCTTGTTTTATTATAAAACTGTACATGATCCTAAAAGCAATGGAAAGATTCTTGGTAGATGAAAGAAGGCTATAGCAAATTAGCAACATATTAAGGGAAATGATTAAAGGACACCAAGTACCTCCAGTGACTCAGGAAGACCTGAGTTCAAATCCAGTCTCAGGCACTTATTAGTTGTGTGACCCTGGGCAAACTGCTCTGTTAAATCACTGTAAAAGGAAATGGCAAACCACTTCAGTATTTTTGCCAAGAAAGCCCCATTGACTATAAGGTCCACAAGAGTCACAAAGAACCAGATAAGACTGAAAGACTGAACAACAAATGAAACAGAATAAGGAGATAAATTAATTGAAGATATTCAGAAGGAAAATGTCTGACAATAGTACAAAAAAACAGTAACTCATTCAAACATTTCTGAAATGTTTTCAACCTATAACTCATAAAGTTAGATACTTCAGAAGACACACAAATAATTGAAAGACTCTTGGCCTTATAGTGTTTCTGATCCAAATGAGATAACATATGTAAACAGAGAAATATTATACAAATTAAAGTATAGATATATAAATTGAATAAAAAGTGTAAATAAAAAGAGGAATATAAAGAATGAGGAAGAAATAATTTTAAAGGTGAGGAAGGGAGGCTTTAATGAGTAGGTAATATATGTTTGGGGCTTAAAAAGATGGGAACAGAATGTCAACAAAGGCATTCCAAGTGTGAGTAAAAAGTGTTTAAGTCAGAAAAATATGAATAGTTTTTGAATGAAGGTAAATAATCCAGTTTAATAAGAATCAGAATAAGAAAAAGCTGGCAAAAAAAAGGTGGATTAGAAGTAAATTTTTATAAGAGTTCAAGTATGGTTTGTATTCTGTAGGCAAAATTTTTCAGAAGCAGCACAGGATAATTTCTAAATCGTTGCTATATTCAAAATACTGTTTTCAGTAAAGCTAGAAAAATTTTACCTTTCAATTATTCTAAGTTCAGATGTGTACAACTTTTTCTCCCTAATGCAATATGCTACTTAGCAACTCTAAAATAGGGATAGAATTGTATATAACAACTTTATATAACATTCTCAGAAAAAGTAGGAAAATTAGCTCTGGACTTTTTAGTTTACAAAATCCTAACTGGCTAATAAACAAGGTGCTTTCAAAACAAAATCAGATTTTTGTGCTCTTGGGGAAAGAAAAGGGGAAATTAAAGGGGGTCGAAGGGAGGGAACAAGCATTTGTTAAGCACTCTTTATGTGCTAAGCCTTCAAAACTCATTATGTGCTAAGTTTTACAAATATTATTTCATGTGATATAAAGTATAAGACATAATAAGTAAGAAAGTGCATTTTACTTACAACAGATTGAAAATATTCAGGAGAAATGCCTTCCAATTCCAAGATTTTATCCTCAAGTTTTTTAATTCTCTGATAAATATCTCTAGGTACTGGACCACCTAAAGAAAAATTTTAAAAAGTCTTAAACTGTAAACTTTTAAAAATGATTTGAAATTATTATTTTGACTTATAAAACACACTGTTAAGAGATTTTTATCAACCTGGTAAAGTCAATTGACAAATTTGTATCTCAACCATAAAAAATGAAGTACAAGTTAATGTTTTCTTTACTTATAGCAATATTATACTTTGGGGTATATCATACTATAACTACCCTTTTCAAAACTCTACATTATATTAGTTGTCAAGAGTTCTTGGTGCTTAGCATGTTCTTTACAGTTTCCATGCTGTTCAAGTGGAATTTTAATATAACTTCTGAGCAAGCCAGCAGTTGTTCTGGATAAAGAAAATCTAGTTGCTACTATCATATGGAACAGCATAGCCAACTTGTCAAATCTCTTTCAATTTTCATTTTCTCTACTATTTGCCACACTTTCTCCTATTACTCAGAATATTTTCCCTATACCTTAGAGTATACCAATGGAGAAAATCCTTTTACTGAATAACTAAAATATTCTACAGTCTTCTTTTCAGGAAGGATGAAGGACAACTAAGACCACACAAATTTCAAGTTTAAAATTAGGCAAAAACTTAAAATAATTAACCTAGAAAATTTCCTGTGGAAGCACAACATCTCCAAGAAGAATTATCGTTAAATATGTAAGTTTTTTGAGAGCTTCAATTTTAACCTGGTACACCTTAGTCCTCATGGTCCAGAATAAAGACGTAATATACAATTAAGACTTTAGTAAAAGCTCTAAGGAAAAAAAAGTTAAAAACCACAATTACAATCATGAGTTAACCATTTCAGTATACAAAGGGTACAAAAGACCTTTAATAACACTTTTTATCTTCTATTTTTAGAGTTGGAATAGAAAGCCTTTTAAGTATTCTTACAACTTCATTATGAGCTTTTATTTATTCATTTTTTAAAAAGAAACTTAAGAGGCATGACTGACTACCAGGATGTTAACCGAGTAGTTAACTACCAGGATAACCAGCCTACCAGGATGTTAACAGATATATTTTCATTTGTAATCCACACTTGGAGTTTTTCCTTTTTTTTTGTCATTAGAATATTGACAAGATTGTGCTAGTTTACAAGACAGTCTCAAAAACCACAATTTAGGACAAGAGAAGATTTTCCCCCTCAGCATAAGAATATCCTTCCTTTTTACATTTCAGGTCCAGAGTGCTTTCCTGAACTAAGAAGGAATAAACACTGAAATTCAATATTTTCAAATAAAAATATAGCTATTAAAATAGCACACTCACCTGTATGCAATCGCAAATGAGCTTCAATATTTTGCAGTCTTTCCTCTACAGCCTGGTTCCCACAGTCACGAAGCATGTTATTAATTTTGTTACCAATTCCCTGTGTTCCTTCAGTTCTAGTCTGTGGGCCATACATATTCACAACTCTAGAAACTAAATTGCCAAGAAATTTTTTATATATACTTTGATATTTATAGACTCTTTAAAATCATGAACTCTCAAATAATACTTTTCGATCTTTTTAAAGGACCATCTACACCCATGCTCCTACCACTCCCAAATACAGGTACAGAAAAAGCCAAAAGTTTTGTTTAAAAAGAAAAAAAAAGATACTTTCAAGGTCTGAAACTAGGGAAGAAAGCATTACATCATTAAGCACATAGTCTTTATTGGCAAAAGCTTTACTGATGTTTTAAAAAGAAATTCTTTATTTATTAGGTACCTACCATATGCCAGGCACTTTGCTAAGAGCTTTATAAATATAATTTCATTTCATGTTCACAACAACCCTGTGGGGTAGATGTTATCATATCCCTGTTTTATAGTTAAGTGAACTGAGGCAAACAGTGGGTAAGTGACTGGAATTCTATGGTTACTTACCCTTGATGTGACTTTTAAACCCTGGATAAGGGGTAAAAACAGCATCAGTCCTTGCACAGCTGTTCTCTAAGGAAAGTTCAGAAAAGTATGATGTTCTCAAATAGTCATTTACGAAGTGCAGAGTTTTGTAGTTCCCCAAGTAGCTCATATTAATAAGAAATGTGCTAGGAAAATGGAGTTCTTTCTAAATACTGAAGTATAAAACATTACTAAACAAGAATGAAGTCAGAGTTAAAGTTCTGTCATATCTAAAATTTCTTAGGTATTTTTAACAGATCTCCCATGAATAGAAAAATTTTTCGTCAGTATCTCAAAAATTTAGTTGCATATGTAAACCTTGGGTCATGTGAGGTTATATTATTAAGTCAGTGTTATACTTTTGAAACATTCAATGTACAAGAATGAAGTCCATAAAGAACATCTAACTCCCTAATAGAAGAGCATTTTATTCCTAAGTGTCAGAGGATGTCAGTGTCATACAACTAATTACAATAATTTGGCTTTTTTAAAATGTTTAGTATATTTTACATTTACTGGCATTAAGAATTACAAAGGATTAGTTATAAAAATTTAAAATACCCCTTATTCTTTCCAAGACCTATATCACAGAAAAGAGCTTTGAGGCGTAAGAGTAGAGTATATGTAAAAATTGTTTAACTGCAGAAGAAAAGCCTTTCTCCTCAAATTTTTGAACAGATTAGAATTTACCTTGGAACTTTTGTTTCAACTTGGCCAGGTAAAAACACTTAAATTGTAACGAAGCAGACTCAGATTGGGAGGCAATTTTTGCTTTTGTACTAGTCTGGTGATTTCATCAAGAGTATGAAGTTGTTAAAAAGCAACTTCTACCAATGAATACTAACACCTGCTCTGCCATTTATATTATACTCTTAAGAGATTTAATGGTAGCTTAAGAGATTAAATGACTTGCTCAGGGTCACAAAGCAAGTATTTATAAAACAAAACTTGAAATCAGGTCTCCTCCATTCCAAGGCTGGCTCTCTAGTCACAATGCCACACTGTCAACTACAAATTATCATGAGACCAAAAGAAAGGTAAAAAGCTACTTGAGGAACAAAACCTATAAAATACAATAAAACATTTACTAGAATCCGGTTGACTTCCTAAACCATTTCCATTTTTAACTAGTCAAAAAACTACAAAACAGATGGTAGGTTAGAATTTTTTTAGGTGGAGGTGGTTACAGACCTGTGATTTTTAAAATCACAGATGTCACCTGTACAGAGATCTTGGGGTATGGAAACTCCTTTCACCAATGAAACTGGTACCATAATTCATGGTTTCAGGAAGTTACCCAGGCCCCTGATAGTTTACGTGATTGGCCCATGATCACAGAACAAAAGTTAGAGGCAGGATGTAAAGTCTTCCAGACACCAGGGCTGGCCCCTATTTCCTTTTGGATTAGAAATGTAAAGAAAAATCCTATTTTTCATTAATGAATTTTTTTTAAAGCATCTGTTTTATAAAAATAAATGGATAAGTATTAGTGAATGCAAACTGTTAAAATACATTTACACTGTCCCTGTTAAAGAGTTCCCCATATCCAATGCAAGTGCTAATGCAAAAAAGGGGAGGCAGCCTGAGACAATGGAAAGAGACAGGGATAAAAAAATCAACAATAATAACAAAAATCCTTTCTCTGCTACAGCTAAGATGGTAAAATATTCCCACTTAGCAGCAGGCTGGGTGACCCAAAAGAATTTCAAATACACATATTATGGTGAATGTCTAAGTACAGATAATTATTTGCTTAAAATCCTTTATAGCCCTATTTTTAGCCAGCAAAGGATATTTTGATTTTTGTCAACTTCTATTTCCTGTATATTTGTATTTAAAAGTAAACATAGAGAAATGATATTAAGATATGTTTCTCCTCTCTTAAAAAATACTTTCTTGTACGCTACAGATGGATTACTAAAATTTGCAGAAGAGATTGTCAATGTATTTTATCTACTGTTTTAAAAAAAATGCTACTACAAAAGATATGTATATATTTGTTATGTTATGGAACTACGCATATATCAATATGCACTTATTATTAAGCACCTACTGTGCTAAGTGCTGGGATATATATTTACATATCTCTCGATATATGTACACACACACACACACACACACACACACACACACACACACACACATTGCCATTCAGTCATTTCAGTTGGGTCCAACTCTCTGTGACCCCATGTGGGGTTTTCTTGACAAAGATGTTGGAGCAGTTCACCATTTCCTTCAACACACACACACACACACACACACACACACACACACACACGTACATATTTTCATGTCTATACATAAAAATGTATTATTTACGTGTACACACACATACACACAGACACACATATATGATCAGGGAAATGTGTCTATACATTACTTATAATAGGGAAAGTTGAATCAACATAAATTATTAAATAGGAACCTAAAGGGGAGAAGAGTTATTGCCTTTTCTATATGAGGCTTGAATGTTTCTGTTAGTTAGCCAAGGGATTTGAGAAGAAAAAGGAAGCATTTGGAGAATGAATTCTTCATATATTTTTCTAATGATAACTTGTGTTCTAATGATTATTATGATAATTGACAATGAGCTATGTCAATACTTCCCAACATTTTTCATTTTGTGGCAAAACATATACTCAGAGAAGAATCTGACAGAAACTGGCAAATATATACTCTAGTACAATAAAAGGAGAAAAATCATGACAAATATTTCTGCAATCAACTGACATAGCACAACACAAAACAGCATACTTCTAAGCTGGAAAAAAAACCCCAAAAAGCAACTTCTCACTTTTTTGAGGAACACCACTTCTTCTGTAAATTCATTTAATGTCCCGGAAGAAGCAATTTAGAATAACACTATTTACAGTCATGAAATTTAGACAACCAGTTTCTATCTCACTATTAGGGTTAAGCATTTTCCCCTCTCAACCTTAAAAAAAACAAAGCTGTAGACTTTATTTTAATGTATAAAATTAGAACTATTCTTGAAAAGGAAATAGCAATATGATTATTCATCTAAAAACTGTTATTACAATATCCTACTCTACCTCATTCTTAATACTGAAGAAGCATTTACCTTGGCATAGTCCTCAAAACATTTCTGAAAATTGCCTATTTTAAAATTTATTTTTAGGAATATGTTTTGTAATTATATCACATTTATTTATAAAGACAACCTTATTTCCACCACATATCCAATAAGCTTTCCCTTACAACAAAAAAGAATGAAAAAAAAATCAGGAAAGCAAATAAACAAAACAACCATAATCTGAGTATATGTAACATTCTACACCAATGGTTTCCCATCTCTTTAATGGTGGGAGATATATTTACCCAACTCTGTAGCCAAGCTTAGTTATCTTAATTACAGAGCTTTCAGTTTTATAAAATATTCTGTTAAAAAGCAAGAAGAAAAATCTTTACAACTGATCCTAAAATAAACATAAATGAATTCTTGATTTTACAGATGTTTAAGAGCTAAGAAATTTTGAAAAAAAGAATAAAAAGTGCCTCTAAATAAATAAAATTACTTGAAGATCAAATTCTGGCTGGATATTTACCTTGATTACAATCAATTACATTACAAAATTCCCTGACATTGTTTTCATTGATCTCAGCTTGCTTTCGTTCAATGAATGCCGATATTCTCCTGTCAATCTGCAGGTAATAAACAAGTTCATGTGTACACATATTGTTGAAACATTTCAATTTTTTAAAGATAATTTTCAAATTCAAGATAAAAAACACCTATGCTTACTTCTGCTTTTCCAGCTTTTATCTGAACTACTTCTGGATCAAAGTTAATTTGCTTGTCTTTAAGAACTCCCAAACCACAATCTTTGTATTTTTCTTCTCCATGTAGGTTGTCGTCAGGGCATATTTTTGAATCATTTTTCTGGGCTGATTTTGTTTTATCAGCCTCTTCAATGGCAGTTACATTTTCCTCTTTAATCAGGCACTGAAGTCTTTCTAAAAAAGGCTAAAAAAAAAACAAACCATGAGCTTATTTAATGGCATTTAAACTAACCAAGATTAAATTAATTATAATTTTAACTATAATTCCTACTTAAATTCAATTTTTAAAAGTTATAAAGTTTAAATTTAGTATTTTGGCATTTATAAATTTGACTACACAGGACAATTTATAGTTTTGTGCTGCCATGATTATCATCATTTGTCACAGATTTGTGAGAAACTTAAGAAAGCTAAAACTGTCTTTGAAGGAATCACCCTGTTATTCTGCGCCAAATCAAAGGCTCAACCTCTGGCACCAATGTCACTTAATTAACATGTCATTCAAATGCCTACTCAGAACACTAAGGCTTAGTATTTTTCCTCCTTAACATGAGAGCCAGTGCTCTTACTCAGTAAAGCCCTGCATTATCACTACATCACTGGAGATTCTCCACTTGAAACTGCAGTTGGTCAAAGTGTAGGAGAGAACACAGACATGAAATATATAGGTGTTACACTGAACACTTATGCTTTTCCTGTCAAAGTAGTTTATCTCCTTAGGTCACAAAATGAAAGAAGTTTCTTTCAAAAGAGCAGAAAATGAACACATCCCTAGCATCAGAAAAAATATAACAAACCTAATGTATAACGTAAATTTTATCACCTATTTTCCTCCTTCCTCCCAATGATTGTCACTCCCAATATGAAATAGTTGGATTTTAGCATAAAGTCCTTGAAGTAAAGGAAGAGATGAATATTAATATATATTCCAGTTGAAATAAAAACAGTTTTCAAAGTCACACTTCTTTCATAGTTACACTTTTGTTTCCTATGTTACAGCAACTTTTTTGTAATCTATCACACATTTTAATGCCACTAAAGTGCACAATCCAAAATAGTATTTCATTCAACACCATACAATTTGAATTTTCTATATGAAAATGTATACAATTACCAATATAGAGTCATTTGATTAGAAGCCAGAAAGGTCACCATATTGTTCATGTAGGGAAGTGATGCACTCAAATAACACAATACTACTATACATCTCACAGTTTAATGTCTATTTCTGATAGAAAGGATGCTATAAAAACTGTTGAGGAAAATTATCAGATAATATAGTGACTGGCTACTTACTAAGATGAGACAATAACAGAAATTACTTTCTTTTAAAAAACTAAGCTGAAAATGTTTAATTGCAATAGACACTGCAGGATGTGTCATGCTGAGATAATGCCACTTCTTAAACCACTGAAAGCACTCCATGAGCCTCCAAACTCACCCAAGGCATGGAATCATTATCATAGCATGACACACACCTGCCGTGTCTTATTGCTTAATTATAACCCACCACAGATGAAACTGTACTGAATTTACAATGCAAGTCTAGAATTGAATAGAAATGGATTCATTCAATCTTCATAACCCCATCAGTTATTGGGCTAGTCTTACAACTGCTCTGAAACCTATCTGTAACCTTGTATTAATAGTGTTAAGCTAAAAATAATTGAAATGTTATAAGCTTGTAATTTTAGTACAATTAGATTCTATTCTCACAGTCAAGTTAATGTGTCCAACAAGATATTTACCTGAAAATATAAAACATGTTGTTCAAGAGCACTAAAGAGCAATGCTGGCTGGAGTGCTGAGAGGCTCTGAAGCTTGTTCCAATCGATTGTAATTTTCACCACATCATCTCCAAGGTTAAGCTTCAAAAGGGCAAAACAGTACCATCACAAAAATTACACCATTATATTGTACACAAGTGCTGTCACAAAAAACCAGGATTTTTACAAAGCAACACATATACCTATCTTACTCAAATTTATCAGTCTTTTACTCTTTAGCTAAAAATTAATAAGTTCTCATTTTAAAAGATGTTGGAATCTTGAATATTTTGATAAAAGAACAGGCATGGCCTCACACCCTAAAGGGGTTAAATTCCAAGTCATAGGATTGCCTGATGGGTGAAATTGCCTTACAGTAAGATACTTTGGGTACTTTAGTCCCTAAACCCCTTGGATTGGGTGAAGGTAGCTTTGCCTCATACTGAAATCCACTCAAATCAGAGTGAGTTTCTAATGTGCACATCACTAAGTTACCTAAATAAATCTACTGTATATTATTTGTCCTCTCTAGATATCTGAATCACACATCTCTTCACTGCTTTCTCCACCAAACTTTTATCTTTGTAAATATGAAACCTATATATAAAGAGATTAAAAAACAAACCATGTTCTCAAAAAAATGATCCAAATCATGATTTATTTGAGCATTAGAAGGAAAAATGAAATATGATCTAACTCTTCTGAAAACAACTATACATTTATAATAGATAGAATGGATGCCTTGTTGAAATAAAGCCCCAAAACAGGAGACTTCTAATATATTTGTAAGTTGCTTAATTATATTAAGCTATATGGCAGAAGAAATATATCTGTGGTGGGTATGCAACATTTATGAAAAGTAACCAAAAATAACATTACATTATATACTAGCATAAAAAGCACTGTAACATCAATTTTAAAAAATGTAACTGGTTTGGATTATTACTTATGCAACAAATTAATTTTTATAAAAGACAATATAATAAATCCTTCATAAGTTTATATGCAGGAGATAAAATGTAAAAAAAAAAACCCACTGCAAAACAATTCAAAATGGTTCTGCTACAAATGGAAGAACATCATGATATAAAAGACACTAGTTATTTAGATTGTGGTTCTAACTTTTAAAAGTCTATTCCAGAGATATAGAAAGAAATATGAGGCAATGACGTGTGAATTAATCTCAATGTGTATTTTCTAAAATGTCATATAAAGAGATTTCAGATAACAAACCTTTAATATATTCACTGAATTGATGTATTTGTACATCTTACCAAAAAATCTGATTACAGTAAATATAAGCACCTTACTTGGTAATGAATCCATGAAGTCCAAACAATAAATTTTTGTAGAGAATGAAGGTTATATTAATTTTATTATAAAAGCATTAAGATTTCAATTCAATGTAATTGTTTTCATTTTTAAAAAAAGAATCTAAAAAAACCCCATGTAATCCTTCACTCAAATACAAGGGTAATTTTAATTTCAACTAAAAAAAAATGACTATTCACTGTAACCTTAATTAACAAGATTAATTTAAACATTTGGTACTATAGAAAATGTAAGAATTGACTGACTCCAAAACCTTTATTAGCCTTTCATTGATAGGACCCCCCCTTTTTTTTTGCCACTGCAGAGAAATTAATAAAAGCACTAAAATATTCAAGTTCAAAACAAACGAAAAATAGTCAAAGGGCTAATGGGTACAAACTATAAAGTTAAAAATTAAGAATATTCACGACTTGAGTTAGCATGTACATTAACACATTTAAAACTGTGTTCCCTAACAAACAATACCAGTAATTAGGAACATCATAAACACTAACCTTAAGCAAAGATGACCATGCAAATTTTATGATTTAGCTTCTTGCAAAAGCAAATAATGACCTAAAGTGATACTATAAGTACTTTTGCTTTTATTCAAATCTCTAAATAATAACTCAAAAACACAGACAATTATCAATGTGGTCAGTATATTTTGATTAACCATCTAACTGACCTAATTTTTGATTGATATCATCTTCTTCGTGTCAGATACAAGTAATAATATTTACACATTTGACAGTGACGTATAATATGTAAATTTTACTCAAGGGACAATACAGGAACCGAGATTCTGGAAAACACATAAAAATATAATCTGCAGGAAATATGCTTTCGAAAATATCTCTGGAATGTGAAAACTTTTACATAATTCACTGCACTAACTTTCATATAATTTACTGCATGAACTTTCTTTTAAAATTCCACCTATCATACGAAAAAATTATCTCATTTGCAAATAACAGAATTTTGTGTAATTTCATATTTATAATAACCCATCTTAATTCACAATATTACGCTCTAACTGCTTTGTTTTTATCTTTTGTTTAAAAGAAGTTAGAATGGCTAAGGCCTAAAATGTTAACGTTTAAAATAAAATTCTTTTTTAAGTCATATCGTTTCAAAAACTTAAAAAGTATAATTATCAAGTACTTGAAAAAAACAGTCTGACTACGCATGCTGCTTAATGATTTCCACAAATAACTGCTCGAAATTTGGCTGAATATCACAAACTCTGGATGGATAAAAAGAAAAGTGAATTTTTTTCTTACCCCACACAAACACACTTTGCAAAAATAATCAGAAGAACAAAGCTACCATCACAAATCGGAAGCTTGGATTATTTTATGAACTTAGTTTATCACACTGATTATTAAGGCAACTGTTATCGGGTCCAGTACTTGGGAGACTTCTATTTGTTTTTAACAGCTAAAATGTTTTCTATGCTAATGAAAGGTCACTAACCAAAAAAAAAGACTGATGTCCAATTTCTATTTAGGTCATATAATTATAATTTAAATACGCCAAGATCTCCTAGTAGGAATTGAACAGATGGTTACAAGAAGTGCTTAATTTTTTTCTTTTAAACATGAGTTTTAAAAATGTAAATAAATAACCGGCTTTTAATTCTGCATTTTTAAGTAAAAATGATTGCCAAACACCGCGACTAAGTGGTCTTCCATTACCCAATTCGTCTTAACTACACCCAAGAGGCATCAAAAGTATCCTAGTCTCAAGATGAGTAAATAAGTTATTATTTTTTTTAATAAACGCTGTATGACTCCCTAGGCAAAAAAAAACGTAAACAAAAGTAGTATTCATTATATCAAATCACAAAAATAGCGGGGGAACAACCTTTCCCCAGAGAGGAGGCTTCTGCTGCCTCCGGGTTCCTTCTCCTCACAGAGGCTTAAGCGAAGCTTCTTCCACCTCAGACGCCCGATCCTGAGCTCCCCGCTCCGGCCGGCCCCACCGAGGGGGCTTAGCCGCCTTCCTCCTCTCCAGGCCTGGTTCTCTTGCCCACTTCTTCGCTCGCTGCCTTTCTTTTTCTCTTTTTTTGGGGGGGTGGGGGGAGAAGAAAGGGGAATCCCCCTAAGTCACCCCTCAAATGAGTGTTAAGAGAAATCTGAGCAGGTTTGTAGCAGCAGAGAAGTCCCGGTGGAACCCTAATGGTCTTGTAGTTGGGGCGGGAATCCCCAAAGCGCCCCCAAGCTCTGAGCCTCGGTCAACCCCCATTTCTGGTTAAAGGAGAGGAGAAAGGGAGAAGAGAGAAGGGAGGGAAAGAGGAGAGGGGGAGGAGAGGGAGAGAGGGAGAGAGGGAGAGAGGGAGAGAGGGAGAAAGAGAGAGAGAGAGAGAGAGAGAGAGAGAGAGAGAGAGAGAGACCGCCGTCATTTACCTGCCCTGTCAGGGTGCGAAGGGAGTGGAGGAAACCAACGAGCACCTCGCGGTAGAAGCTGAAGCTCTGATCCGGGTTCTTGTCAACGCCTCGGGGGTGCCCCGATAGCCCCACAGGAGCAGCCATGACACCTCCCCAACTGCTGCGGAGGTTCCTGTTGAGCCCCGCCCCCTTTCGCGCTTCAGTTTGCGTCGCGTTATAATGACGTCATCAGAAGCGGTCCTTACATTAAGCGCGGTGTTCTGGGGCTCCACCCCTTTCCATCTGACTGGCAAACAGGAGGACCAATCAGGTGATTGGAAGAAGCAGCTTTTCCAGCCCACTCCTGCCCAGTCTTCTTCCTTGCAGTCATTCTGTGCTTGGACTGTGAGAGGCAGAAGTCTAAACTGTAGTACCTTTTGTGGTATCTTACGTGTTAAAAGTTATGGGGTATTGTTTTTGTCTTAGTTTACTAAAACATTCGGACTGAATTGGCTCATGTTTTTACGTGGCAAGTGATGCAACTTGTTGATGGGAGGTGGAGATACACTCGGTTCCCTTTTTCTGCGACATATGCACTGGCCTCTTCCTTAAGGGACAGCAATTCCTGATTGGTCAGAGGAGGAGAATCTTGAAGATGATTGGCTACGGAGTCAGGGGGAGTAACAGCTTGTACTTTCCCTTGGAATTCTTCTGGGCATCCTCTTCTGGCCACAGATGCTCTGGTGTACTCCAAGTAATTTGCAGGGACTGCACATTTTGCCCTGAGGGGAGTATGTTAGAATATGGGGCACTTTTCACATTTTGCCCTTTTCAGATTTTGAGTATCATTTATATAGGAAAGGGATGGTAGTTTTGCCGTCTTTTAACACAATCAGTGACCTTGCATCTTGGGCCTAGATTGCTTCTGTACCTTTTCTCCATTCACTCATTTATTTTGGGATGTGAGAGAAACTTGAGATGAAAACTGGCAAATCCAGAACATTAGAACAGTTTTTGTAAGTATCCATAAAATAACCAGGTTATGGTCTGGCTTGGAGAAATGAAAATTTAGGAATCATATTGGATAGTAAATGTAAGCTAAGGTGTGTCTCTTAGCAAGGACACCAGCACTAAAAAGGGGAGGGAAAGTAATCCCTTTCCCTGCTTTGCTCAAAGACTGAGGAAGAGAAATTTCTGGAAAAGTCTGTAAAACAAAAATCAAACGGTTCTTTCTGACCACTTAAGAATTATTGAATTAACCATGAATAGCCATTGGATAGCAATGATAAAAAAAAAAAAAATAAAGAGCCAAGACATCATATTTCAAGAAATTATCAAGGAAAACTGTCCAGATATCTTGCAACCAGAGGACAAACTAGCAATCAAAAGAATTCACTAATCGCTTCCTTAAAGAGATCCCTAAATAAAACAATCCCATAATTATTATAGTCAAATTTGAAAACTCTGGGATGAAGGAGAAAATACTGAAAGCAACCAGAAAGAAACAATTCAAATACCATGGATCCACAGTTAGATTACCACTATAAAGGAGTAGAAAGCTTGAGCTATGATATTGTAGAAGGCAAAGGAGCTAGGATTACAATGAAAATATCCTATCCAGCAAAACTGACTACAACTTCAAGGGGAAAACGTGGACATTTAATAGGATACTTTTAGTTATTCCTGATGAAAAGACCAGAGCTACATTGAAATTTGACATTTGACATTTGAATTTGACATTCAAACACAAGACTCAAGAGAGGCATAAAAAAGTAAACACAAGTGAGAAATCATGAAGAACTTAAGAAAGTTAGACTGTTTACATTCCTAAATAGGAAGATGATACACATTACTCCTAAGAACTTTATCATCATTAGGGTAATTAGAAGGAGTTTACTTAGATTACTTAGATAGTGGGTGTGAGTCTTTTATATTGAAATTTCTCAAAAGAAATAAGAGAAAGGGGAAAGCAGAAGAATGTGAAAAAATGGTCTCACATAAAAGAAGTGCACATGGAAGAATTCTTTTGCAATAGAAGTAGAAATGGAGTGGGGTGTAGATTAGACCTCACTTTCATTTGAACTATTTCAAAGAGGAAAGAATACACATGCACATGCACACATACACACACACACACACACACACACACACACACACACACAAAATCAGTTGGGTATAGAAATCCATATTACCCAAAAGGGAAGTAGGAAGAAAGACGATGAGAAAAGAGGGGAGAGAAAGTGAAGAGGAGGGTAAATTAAAGGAGTCATTGGTCAGAAACAAAAATGACTTTTGAGAAGGGCTAGGGTTAAAAAAAGTAAAAATAGAAAAAAGGATGGAGCAATATACACAGTGAACAATCATAACTATGAATGTCAATGGGATGAACTATTCATAAAATGCAAATGGATAGTAGAATGGATTAGAAACCAGAAACCAATAGTATATTGTTTACAAAAGACACACTTCAAAAAAAAGACCTATAGAATTTAAATATAAGGGCTGGAGCAGAATCTTTTATGCTTCAGCAGAAGTGAAAAAAGCAGGGGTATCATGACAAACTCAGACAAAACAAGCAATAACAGACAATTAAAATAGACAATAAGGGAAGCTACATTTTACTAAAAGTTACCATAGCTAAATATATATGAACCAAATGGCATAGCATCCATAATCATAAAGGAAAAGTTAAATGAGTTACAGGAGGAAATTGAGAGTAAAATTACATAATGGGGACCTCTGTTTACCTCTCTGAAAAATATAAGCACAAACTAAAGTAAGGATATGAATAAAATTTTATAAAAGTTTAGGTATGATAGACTGCTGTTCATGGCATCTTCACAAAATTAACCATCTATGAGGGCATAACAGCATCACAAACACATGCAGAAAAGCAAAAATGCTAAGTGCTACCCTATTCATTTTATGATGCAAGAAAATTACATTCAACAAAGGACCTTGGAAGTAGAAATTAAAAATTAGCTGGCAATCAAATATCTAATCCTAAAGGATGAGTGGATCAAAGATCAAATTTATAGGAAGAATCTATGAATTCATTAAAGAGAATGACAATGATGAGACAACATACCAAAATGTGTGTGATGCAGTCAAATAGTATTTAGTTGAAATTTTCATGTTTAAATGCTTACCTGAATAAAAGAGAGAAGAATCAGTTCAAGGAATTAGGCATGCAACTAAAAAAATAGAAAAAGAACAAATTAAAAATCCCCAATTAAATACAAATATAGAAATTTAAAAAAAAACAGAGGAGTGATTAATAAAGTAACAAAATTGAACTAATTAATAAAATTAGGAGCTGGCTTTATGAAAAAAACAATAAAATAGATAAACCATTGCCTAATTTGATAAAAAAGAAGAAATCAAATTAGCTTCTAAAATGAAAAGAGTGGTTATAAAACCAATGAAGGTGACTAAAACACTTATTAGGAGCTACTAGTCATATAACAATTAAACTGACAATCTAAATGGAATGGGTAGAAGTTGTATAAAATATGCATTTCTCAGATTAATCTAAGAGTCTATAGAATATTAAAATAACTCATATCATAGAAAATAAATCTAACAAGTCATGAATGAATTCCATAAGAAAAAATTCTTAGGACTCACAGGTGAATTCTACCAAACACTTTAAAAAAATTAATTCAATACCATGTTACTTGAAAAAAGATGGTAAAAAAAAAGAGTCCTACCAAATTCCTTCTATTATACAAATATGGATTTCATACTTAAACCAAGAAGAGCAAAAAATAAAGAAAACTAGGGACAATTTCCCTAATACATAGTGATGCAAAGTTTTAAACAAAAGACTATAGCAATATATCAGAAAGATCACATACTATGGTCAGAATGGATTTATGCCAGGACTATAGGGCTAGTTCAATATTAACAAAATGATAAACATTGATCATATCAGTAACAATATACAAAAACCACATGATTGCCTCACTAGATGCAGAAAAAGTTTTTGACAAAATACAACTCCTCCTTCCTATCAAAACCACTAAAAAGCATAGGGAAAAAAATGGAGCTTTCCTTAGAATGATAGGTAGTATTCATCTAAATCCAAAAAAAGCATTACCTGTAATGGAGATAAACTAGCAGCCTCTCTAGTAAGATTGAGGGTGAAGTAAAGGAAGTCCATAATCACCATCATTATTCAATATTGTACTAGAAATCCTAGTTGTAGCAATAAAATGAGAAAAATAAATTGAAGGAATAAGAATAAACAATGGAGAAATAAAACTCTTGATGATATACTTATGGAATCTAAGAGGATAAACTAAAAAAAAAGCAGTTGAAACAATTAAAAACTTTAGCAAAGTTATAGGATTAAAAATAAACCCTCACAAATCATTAACAATTCCATGTGTTACCAACCAAACTCAGTAGAAAGAGAAATTCCATTTAAAATAACTGCATACAATATAAAATACTTTGGAGTCTACTTGCCAAGACATACCCAGGGACTATTTGAACACAATTACAAAACACTTCACACAAATTAATGCATATCTAAACAATTGGAGAAATATTAATTATTTATGTGTAGGCTGAGTCAATATAATGAATTATAATACTAAGTAAATTTATTTATTTATTCAATGACATGCCAATCAAACTACCAAATTATTTTATAGAACTAGAAAAAAATAAAGTCAAAGAATATGAAACAAAGGTCAAGAATACGAAGGGAGTCTGTGGGAAAAAAGTGAAGAAAGGTGATCTAGCAGTGCCAGATCTCAAATGATACTGCAAAGCAGTAATGATCAAAACAGTCTTGTATTGCATAACAGTGGTTGATCAATGAAAAAGATTAGGTATACAATATACAAAAGTAAATGACCACAATAACCATGTGCTTGTGCTTGGTAAACCCAAAGATCCAAGCTATTGCAATAAATATCTACCATTTGACAAAAACTGCTGAGGAAACTAGAAAGCAGTCTGGTGGAAACTAGGTATAGACCAATATTCACACCATAAACCAAGATAAACTCAAAATGGGTATGTGATATAGACATAAAGAATGATATCATAAGCACATCTGGAGAGCATAGAAACAATTACCTGTCATATCTTTAGATAAAGGAAGAATTAATGACTGAACAAGGTAGAGAGGATCATGGGAGATAAAATTAGTAATTTTAATTAGATTAAATTTAAAAAAGTTTTGCCCAAATAAAACCAATGCAGTCAAAATTAGAAGGAAGGTAAGAAACTGGGTGTGGGGATTTATAGCAAATTTCTCTGACAAAGTCTTATTTCTTGGATAGTGAACTAAACCAAATTTATAAGAATATAAGAATAAGAGCTATTGCTCAAAAGTTTCAGAAGACTTATGTGAACTGATGCTAAATGAAATGATGAGAACCAGGAGAATATTGTATGCTGTAACAGTAATATTATAATAATGACCTACTATGAAAGATGGAACTATCTAATCAATACAATTACCAAAGCCTTTCCAAAGGACCCGTGATGAAACCAATGGATTCTGGGTATAGAATGAAATATATTTTTTTCACTTTATTTTTCTTGCCCCCCCTTTTCAATATGGCTAAAATTATAATATGTTTGCATAACTTCACTTGTATTGGGGTATCATATTGCCTTACTTCTCAATTGATGGGAAAAGGACAGAAAGGAGAGAGAGAAATTGTAACTGAAAATAAAAATGGAAAAATGATGTGTTTGAATGCAAACTTCCATCTAATTACTTGCCAAATCTTGCCAGTTCTATCTGTATAATATCTTTTACATGTGTCCTTTTTTCTACCACCTTAGTATGGGCTCTTTTCACCTCTTAGTTGTATTATGATAGCACCTGTTAATTGGAGGAAGGAAATAAGAGAACAAACTTACCTTCTCTCCCTCCCCTCCTTGTCCCCTCTCCTTTCCCAATTTCCTCCACTTTAGGGAAATCACTTTGGTGGCTGAATGGAGGATGGGTTGGACTGTGGAGAGACTTAGGCAGGAGTACTCATCAGAAGTAATCTGGGTATGAGGTGATGAGGGTCTGTACTGGAGTGCTGGCAATGACAGAGGTGAGAAGATAAGGTGAGAAAAATGTTATAGAGTCAATAACAATAGGCCTTGACAACAGATTGGATATGGAAAGTAAGAGATAGTGTGGAGTCCGAGATGACTCTTAGGTGGTAAATCTGAGAGGCTAGGAAGATGGAGTTGTTCTCTATAGTAACAGTAATGGTAAGCGGGGGGAGGGTTTAGGATGAAATATACTTAGTTCAGTTTTGGACATGGTGGACATGTTGAGTTAAAAATGTCTGTTAGACCTACAGGTCAAGATGTCTGAAAGGCAATTGGATATGTAAACTTGGAGGTAAGCAGAGAGACAGAGGTAAAATAGGTATATTTGAGAATCGTCGGCTACAGAGATAGTAATTAAATCTATGGGAGCTGATAAAATCACCAAATGAAGTAGTAATAGAGGGAGAATTGAAGAGAGCCTAGAACAGAACCCAAGAGACACCTGTAGTTAGCGGGCATAATTTAGCAAATGAGACAGAGAAGGAATAGTCAGAAAGGTAGAAGGAGAACCAGAAAAGAGTGGTAACTTGAAAGCCTAGAAAGAAGAGAGTATCCAGGAGGGAAGGGTGATCAACAATGTCAAAGACTGCAGAGAGGTCAAGAAAAGTGAAGATTGAGAAAAGACCATTGGATTTAGCAACTAAGAGATCACTGTTGACTGGAAAGAGAAGTTTCAGTAGAATAAGGTCAGAAGTCAGATTATAAAGGTTTAAAAAAAGAGTCAGAAGAGAGAAAATGGAGGCAGACCTCATATAAAGGGTGAAGATGTGACCTCTTGAGGCACTGTGTTTTACTTTTGGACAGATCTAGTTCAGAAATTTTTGATCACCTAAACTAAAATTGGTCCCCTGGAACTTCTACCCAACTTACTTAAGTTGAGAGTATACCATGTAGAGAGCTAAGTGTACATGTGTGATTTGTTAATCTGAATTCAACAAATACAGCTCAAAATAAATAAATAAGAACAAAAAAATTTGCCTGGACTCTAAATCAATCACAATAGCCTCTAATTTGCAGACTTTATTCATGTCCTTTTTTTTTTTAAATAGGTATGTTCTTTTCTAACCCTGTTCTCCATGATCGTTATTGAACATTTCTTGGGAGTTACATTCCCAAAGATGTTCATCTGGGTCAGGTGACTTTAAGGGCAACTAGGTCCTCTCTTATGTACAATGGCCCTTCTACTTGGAAGGGAAAAAAAGCAACAACAGAAGGAAAATGAGAATTGAACAGCTCTGCCTTCTCTTATTTTTTAATTATCATCTCATCTACCCCAAGAAGTAGTCTTGTTCCTTTTGTAGATCTTCTCTTTTTCCTCAATGCAGCTTTAAACCCCATTTTTTGTTGTCTTTACCTAAGCCATCCTTTACTCATTTTGAGTGTTAGTACTCCTGACATTTTTAAGACTATGGTCTTGGCACACATTAATATTCCTTTTCTTGTTATCGACCTTGGCCAGAATCTTTTATACGTCTGTTTTAAGATCTAAGGTAGTTGGTGAGCTCCTCTTTCATTCACAGCCTCCTTTTCTACCTCATTAGAATGGTATCCCTTTGCTACTTCAGAATTTCATTCTAGAGAGCTTCCCATTCTTTCTATTTTGACTTCCCAGCTAGAATTTTAGATCCAAGCATAGTATGTAACCATACTCTAAGCTTATTAAAATTTGCTCTGCCAAAATCTACTTCCATTTTATGGGAGAGTTTGTCCCATTCACATTCACAGTTATGATTACATTTTGTGAATTTCTCTTCATCCTATTTCCCCCATTTATTTCTCTCCTTTCAACCTTTCCTCCCCACCAGTGTTTTGCTTTTATCTACCACTTTCCCTGATTTGTCCTCTCTTATGTCATTCCCTTTATGTCGCTTATTTCTCTTTACTTAATCTCCTCCCTTCCTTCTTCCCTGTTGAGTAAGATAGATTTCTATGTTCAACTAATTGTGTATATTATCCTCTCTTCATGCCAATACTGATGAGAGCAAGGTTCAAGTGATGCCCATTTTCCACCCTCCCTCCCATCTTTCCCTCCACCGTAGTAAGTCTTTCTCACCTCTTTCTGTGAGATAATTTACCCTATTCTGCCTCTCCCTTCCTTTTGTACCCTTTTTAGTCCTCTTTCTCATCCTATAATTTTTTATGTCATTCCCCCAAATTCACTTTATATCCATATATTCTGTCTATGTATATTCCTTGTATCTGTACTGTTAGTAATACAATTTTTAGGAGTTACAAGTATCATCTTCCCAGGTGGGGATATAAACAGCTTAGCTCTGTTGAATCCCTTATGTTTTCTTTTCCTTTTTTGACTGTTTATGCTTCTGCTGGGTTTTTACATTGGAGGTCAATTTTTTCATTTACTTCTGTTCTTCTGCTTCTGAAGCTTTGAAAACCTTCTATTTCATGGATTGACCATCTTCCCCTTTCCTTCCCCACCCCCCCAGCTTTAATTATTATGCTTAATTTTGCTGGGTAAGCAATTCTTGCTTGTAGTTCAAGCTCCTTTGCTCTCAGGAATATCATGCTTCATGACCTCTGATCCTTTAATGTTGCAACTGCAAGATCCTGCATCCTGATTGTGACTCACTGATGTTTGAATTGTTTCTTTCAGACTACTTGTATTTTTTCCTTAGCCTGATAGTTTTGAAGTTTGACTTGTAATATTCCTTGAGGTTGTTATTTTGGGATCTCTTTTCTGAGGTGATCAGTGGATTCTTTCAATGCCTATTTTGCCTTCTGGTTCCAGAACATCAGGACAGTTTTCCTTGATAGTTTCTTGAATGATGCTGTCCAGGTCCTCCTTTTGATTATGGCTTTCAGAGAGTCCAATGATTCTGATATTGTCTCTCATGGACTATTTTCCAGGTCAGTTGTTTTATACTTATATTTTCTTCCACTTTTTCATTCTTTTGAATTTATTTGATAGATTCATGATATGACATACTATTGTGTGTTTCAACGGCTGTTATTTTTATATTATGGCTACTCTCTAGAAAAGTTAGCTTGGTTAATGGACATAGACAGTTTTATTCTTCCTCCCTTTCCAGTTTTAAGTCTTTTTATTAGATCTGTAAGACTCCAGGCAAATGAAGTGAACTTCATTAAGTACCAATTATTAGCTCCAGGAGAGAACAATTATGAAATCTAAAAAGGAGAATACTTCTTTGTTTAAATATGATCTCATGTACTATTATGCATGCCGATAAAGACTACTATTGATTGGATATAGTAAATAGAGTGCTGTGGGACTTAGAGTCAGGAAGATTTGGGTTCACATACCTTCTCAGGCATATACTAACTGTGTAATCCTGGGCAGAGGCATAGATGCCACAGATACTCCTCATCTTCAGAACAGAGATAGGTATAATACCTATCATAAGAGGTTTATTTTAAGAACCAAATTATATAATTTATGTAAAGCTTGATAAATCTTTAGGTGTCATATAAATGTGAACTATTGTTATCACTCCCATGAAATGCAACAAATTAAAAATTTTTACATATTTATGATAGGTCAAACACAATAATTGTTTATGTTGTATAGTGCATTGTAGTTTACAAAGTGCTTCCTTCCCTCACCACATCATCTTCTATGATAGGTAGCACAAATATTCCTAAAACACAGATCTTATTACCTTCCTGCTCAAAAATCTTCAATAGCACCCGGTTCCTCTAGGATAAAATATAAAGTCTTCAGCCTGGTATTTAAGGAGTTCCACAATCAGGCTCCCACTTTCCTTTCCAATATTATTTCATATTATGCGTCTCCATACCCTTTGTGTTCTGGGTTGGGCTCACCTCAGGCAATTCATATTTTTGATTGGAATGAAATGAGACACTCATAGATCACTAAACATTCAACATAGCATGGAAAGGATATTCATCAAGAATATATTATTGATTCATTTGGTCATACATCTCCTCCTTCTAATTTTGCTATGGTGGCAAGCTAGTAAGAAAGAATTGTTAAGCTTGAGGGGCAAGCTAGATGTTCCTACCCTCTACCTTTGTAATTAGGTGGCTGAGAATCTATGTCAACATTGAGACTTTAGTCCCTTTGACCAATTAAGTTTTATGAATATTGTCATTACCTTTTTAGAAAATAAACTAGTCTAACCTGTGTGGGCTAGATGTTATTCCTCTAATACATTCTGAAACAGTCAAACTGAACTGTTAGCTTGTCTATATACATATGATATGTCATCTCCTACCTTTTTACTTTTGCACAGGTATTCTCCTACATCTGGAATGCATTCCCTCCTTATCTCTGGTTCATAGATTCACCAGTTTCAGAACTTTCTCTCCCTTGAAAGCACTTTGTATTGTTTGATCTTTTGATTATTGATTATATAAATGATGTATCTTCCTAACAAGTAAGCTCCTTGAGGGCACAGGCCACTTCATTTTTGTCTTTATATGCCTGAAACCTAACAGAATGCTTGGCACCTAATAGATCCTTAACAGATGTTTATTGAATTGAAGTTCTAGAATCCTTAGTTTTTTTCTCTTCTCAGCCTCCATTAAAGTATATAATATGGCACCTCACCCTTACATATTAGAGTTTTGATAAAAGAAAATACAGCCTGCCTACTGTTTATAGAAGTATATGGAACAAGGGTATTTCTGGGTCACTTGAGCAACAAAATATTGTAACATACATTTTCTCTAATTCACACAACCTCTCAACCTTTCCAAAAGAGAAGTCATAGCACCCAAGATTAGGTAGCTTCAGCTATTTACGTGGTTTAAGACACATAGAATCTAAAAGAAGGTAACCCCTCCTCCCCAACCCAAGAACTGACACTTACTGACCCTAAGTTCATTCAGCATCCCTTCCCTACCCTGCCTTCTACCAGCAGCAAGGATCACTAGCAGAACAGAGGATATGACGCAGACTCAATACCTACTTGTATCTCCCAGTCTTTCCCTTCCTCTTTCCAGTGCCATAGAGACCCCAGTTACAGACACCCAAAGTCTGCTCAGGACTTGATAACCAGTTTTGTCACAGCTCTTTAGGAGCAAAGGCCTATCAGGGACTGAAACCCAGAAGGATGTGCAGTGCTAAATTACTGTTCCTAAAGGAAACTGACTGAACTTCTAGTGTCGTATCAGAGAACTGAGGAACATAGAGAATGAGACAGGTCACCAGAAGAGGACATCATGGGTGTGAGAAGATGTGAAGTACCCTATCAAGTCTAAGGGAAAGGGCACAGCACCTAGCTGAAGGCAATTCTGGCCACACAAATATCAGTCAGAGCAGAGATTTAGACTGGTGAATCATGAATTCCCCAGAGTGGGAGGAGGTTGAGATACTTTTGGATTCAGTCCCCAAAGAAACCACAATCAAAGCAGAGGGAGTCAGTAAGTGAGAGACAAGGAAAATAAGAGAAAAAATATCTGACACTAACAAAATTTTTGTGGGAAAAAATTTATAGACCTTGAACATAACAGACAAGTCAACTGGAAAAATCAATAGCAAGAGTAGGAAATATGGCATCCAGATCTTTCTTTCAAAAGAAAATGATCCAACATTTGATGAGACAGAAGACCTTGTGGAGTTTGAGGAGGACATGTAAGCACAAAATGCTATTCTTGAGAGGTTTAAAAGAGAAATGAGACTTAAGAGAACATAATTTATGTCCTGTACAATAAAAGTAACAAACAGAATAGAAACATTTCAATCTGTAATGGCAAAACTCACCAAAGAAACAAAAGAGAACACTAAATTAGGAATGCAAGTATAGGGAAATCTAGAACAACCTAGAAAAAGAGAAGTAAAAATGAATAGGATTAAAAGAGAATGTGCTCTCTATGCAAGCAAAACGTTCTGATCTCAAAGACAGTATGCACATAGCCAAAGAACATAGGTCTCCCAGAAGAACATGAGAAGACAAAATCCCTTACTAACACAATGAAGGAAATAAGAGTAAAGAATTATCCAGAACTTCTCAATATGGAAAATGAAATTCCAATTGAAAAAAGTCACAGGTTGTCTCCAGGAAAAAAATAAAAAGCAAAGCAAAACCAAGGCTGCAAACTGTAAGACACAGAGTAGTTAAATTTAACTATTCAATTCAGAAACAAGTTCTGTATGCCATGAGGAGAAAGACTTTCAAATTCAAAGAAGCAGACATTTGAATAAGTCAAAATTATTCGGCACCTATTAGAAAAATTTTTTCCCTCATGGGAAAGTGTTTTGATAAATGGAGTTTAGAATGCAGCAAATCCTGAGGATTTGCTTAAGATTCTGCACATCTGAGTGTAGAAGACAAAATCTGAATATTCAATAATATAGAAGAGTTTGAAACATTTTTAGAAAAAGAAAACTGAAGAATTAATTGACTTCTTTAATGTCCCAAACAACAGAAATGCAGGAGGAATGAATAAATGCATCAGGCAAGGAAATCAACAGTAACAAAATGATAACAGAAAGACCGGTAAGAGACTTCTTTCTAAATGTATATAAGAAATCAGGGGTGATGGTGGAAATCTGATAGAAGTAACGGTGAAGAGGTAGACAGGAGCCATTATGAACAGAATTTGGGTACACCTCTTTGCAGGCAAATATAGAAGAAAAAGGTCAACAAGAGAGAGGGTATAGACCAGTGTGTGTGTGTGCGTGTGTGGGTGTGTGTGGGTGTGTATCCTTACCATGTCCTTTCTGAAAACTGCAATGATGGGCATTGTTTTGAGAGTGAAGCCCCATGGAAGAGGGAAATCCATGAGGTAAGGCCTACAAGGCAGTGACAGAAAGTGTCTAGAGTGGAGAGCCTAGGGATTCCTTGGAAACTTTGATTATATAAAGAACGCAGAAAAAGAGAGACCAGATAATTATAGAGGAGATAAATCACAGAATGAGGGTCTAGAACAGACAGAAAAAGAAAATAAAAAGATTGAGAGAAATGCTTTTTGGAAGGGAGCACAAAAATTAAATGAAAAAACCCTAATTAAGAGGAGTAGCTGAAGGGGAGAAGAGGAAGGAGAAATCTACTTGATTAATTGAGATAAAAAGGAAAGGAAAGAAATATAGAACTGGATAATAGCAGGAGGGAAGAAAAAATGAATAAAACCTGAAAAGAGATAACAAATGGGAAGAGGGCATCAGGGTGAAGGGAAGAAAGTCAGAGGTAACAGAACCACCTTAAAAAAAATTAAAGTTGCTGAACCAGCATGATACCATGTTTTCAACAGAAGCAGGGAAAATCATAACTTGAAAAATAATATATTTTTAGAGACTTCAGATATGGAGGAAAATATGTCTAACTAATAATTTTAAGTGTGAAGGTATTAAAGAATACAATAAAATGAAAAAAGTGACATATTGTATAAGAAAACAAAACCCTATAATCTGTTTCTTAAAAGAAATATGTTTAAAATTAAGACATAAAATAAAATTGAGGGGATGAAAAATTACTATGCATTAAATGAATCAAAAATATGCAGGAAATGCTATCATCTTATCAGACACAGCAAAAATAAACCTTCAGAAATAAAAAGGAATAAACAAGAAAACCATTATGCTGTAAAGAACCATGGACAATAAACCAAGATCAGTAATAAATGTATGTACTCCAAATGCCTTAGTATCAAAATTAATGAATGAAGCATTGTCTCAGTTTCAAAGAAGACACAAACAGTAACACAATAACGACAGGAGACTTTAATATCCCTCTTTCAGTTTTGAATAAGTATAATAGAAAGATAAACAAAAAAAGGAAAATATAGAACTAAACAAAATTCTGGAGAAACTAGATTTAAAAGACTTGTGGCATCTTCTAAATTGGACAGCAAAAGAACACATATTTCTCTGCACTACATAGAACTTTTACAAAAATTGACCAATGTATTAGGGTACAGAAATATACCAAACAAAGGTAACAGGGCAGAAAGGCATAATATTTCCTTTATAGACTATACAGTGATAAAAATTAAAACTTAGGGGCAACAAACAAAAAATGCAGACCAAAATGGAGATTTAACAATGAAACCTTAAAAAATGAATGAGTCAAAGAATAGATCATAGAAATAGCAACTATAAAAAAGAGAATAATAACAATGAAGCAGCATATCAAAATTTTGAGGGTGCAATTTAAGCAGCCCTCAAGGAGAAAAATAATATCTTTACAAACTTGCATTAACAAAACGTAAAAAAGCTGGGAGCCAAGATGGTGGAGTGATCTGTAACTGCTATCTCCCTCCCCTTGTTGACCTTGACTAGCCCAGAGATTATCTTTCCAGGAAAACCCTGGGACAGTGGGAGCAGCAGAAGCGGTAAACAGACTCTCAGCACAGGAGGCCAGAAAGATTGCTGAGGAGAGTTTCTTTTGCTGTGGCCAGAGGCGACCAGTGCAAGATCAGAACTGTCCCAGACAGCCCTACCTCAACAAACTGGGAGAAGATCCTGAACCTTAGGGTGGTGAAGGCCGCAACTGCCAGCAACAGGATCCCAGGCATGCCTCAGAACCCCAGTGGAATCTGGAAGACACTAGTGCAGACAGCTGAGCTTGCCAATGCTCTAGCTCAACAGAGGAACCTCCAGCATCTAGATCACACCTGCCCCACACTTAATGAGTTAACTCCAGGGTAACTGTGGAGAAATGTAAAAAGACCTAAACAACCTCTGCTTTCAAACACCAGCCAGCTCAGCATCAGGTAAGTTGCAGCATTTAATTTCTAGCTGAAAGAACCAGAGGCCACAGCACACAAAGCCTCAAGTTTTAGGCACAGGAACTGTGAAACAGAGCTCTCTGTGCCACAGACACAGAGATCTACCTTAAAAGTCAGGGAAAGGGTTATTATCATGAGTAAAAAGAAAAGCAGAAAAGAAAAGATCATAGAATCTTTCTTTTTATGGGGACAAGGACCAAAACACAAATACCAAAGAGGTCATCACTGAGACTATACTCCCACCTGAAACTTTAGAAGAGAATATGAACTCATCAGAAGCACAAAGATCCTTCTTAGAAGAGCTCTGGAAGGATTTAAAAACCCAAATTAGAGAAATAGAAGAAAAACTGGCCAATGATTTTAAAAATATATAAAAAAGAATTCACTGAATAGAACAGCTTCTTAAAAAGGAAAATTGGACAAATGGAAAAGAAAGTGCAAAACCTGACTGATAAAAATAACTCCTTAAAAGGAACAATTGGACAGATGGAAAAGGAGATGCAAAAGTTAACTGAAGAAAACAATTTGATAAAAAAATAGAATCAGGCAACTAGAAGCTAATGAATCTATGAGACATAAAAATCAGTCAAACCAAATCTAAAGAATGAAAAGATAGAAGAAAATGTAAAATATCTAATTGGAAAAGCAACTGACCTGGAATATAGATTCAGGAGAGAAAAATCTAAGGATTATTGGTCTACCAGAAAGCCATGATGAAAAAAAAAAAGAACATGGACAATATCATCCAAGAAACCATGAAGGAAAATTGCCCAGAAATAGTCATTGAAAGAATCTGCTGTTCACCTCCTGAAAGGGACCCCCAACTAAAAACACCAAGGAATATAGCTGACAAATTCCAGAACTGTCAAGTGAAGGAGAAAATACTTCAGGCAGCCAGAAAGAAACAATTCAAATATTGAGAAACTACAGTCAGGATCACACAGGACCTGGCAGCTTTTACATTAAAAGATCAAAGGAATTGGAATAAGATATTCCATAAGGCAAAGGAGCTGGAACTACAACCAAGGATTAACTATGCAGCAACATTGAGCATAATATTTCAGGCAAGGAGATGGACATTCAATGAAATAAGGAATTTCCAGGCCATCCTGATGAAAAGGCCAGAACTTAACAGAAAATTTGATCTTCAAATGCAGGTCTCAAGAGAGGCATAAAAAGGTAAACAAGGGGAAAAAAACAAACTTGTTACACAATATGGGCAAACTGTTTACATACCTATAAGGGAAGATAATACTTGTTAATCTTGAGAATTGTATATTTGTTGTGAAATGTAAAAGGGATATATATAGATAGAGGGAGTGGGTATAAATTAAATGATGTGATGATAACAAAATTCATTTAAGGGTGGGAAGGGATTGTAATGGGAGATATGAAAAGTAGGAGGCAGAAAAAAAATAAATTCCATCACAGGAAGAGGCACAAAAATATATTACAGTAGAGGGAAAAGGAGGAGGGAGATGAATATTGTTTGAGAGGTACTTTCATCTAGTTGGATTCAGGGAGGGTACAACAAACTTAGTTAAATATAGAAATACAACTAACTCTGTAGGCAATAGGAGGGGAAAGGGGAAAGAAAAGGGAAGGGAGGCCAAAAGGGAAGGAAGAAGTAGTAAGGGAAAAGAAAGAGAAGTTAAATAAATTGGGCATGCAGCTGAAAAAGCTCAATAAAGAACAAACTGAAAATTCGCAAGTAAATACAAAATTAGAAAAAATGAAAATCAAAGGAGACATTAATAAAATTGAAATTAAGAAAACTATTGAATCAACAAATAAAACTAAGAGCTGGTTTTATGGAAAAACCAATAAAATTGACCCAACTTCCGTCCATTTGATTAAAAAAAGAAAGAAGAAATCCAAATTATCAATATCAAAAATGAAAAGGGTAAACTCACCTCCAATGAGGAGGAAATCAGAACAATAATAAGAAATTACTTTTCCCAACTGTATGCCCATAACTTCGACAGTCTAAATGAGATGGAAGATTATTTTAAAAGATACTAATTTCCAAGAATAACAGATGAGGAAGCTGAATACTTAAATAATCTCATCTCAGGAAAAGAAATTGAACAAGCCATCAATGAACTCCCTAGGAAAAAATCTCCAAGACCAGATAGATTCACAAGTGAATTCTATCAAACATTTGAATAGTTAATTCCAATACTATATAGACTATTTGGGAAATTAGGGAAAAAGTCCTCCCAAATTCTTTTTAATGATACAAATATGGTTTGGATATCTAAACCAGGAAGAGCCAAAACAGAGAAATAAAATTATAGACCAATTTCTCTAATGAATATAGATGCAAAAATTTTAAATCAGATTTTAGTAAAAAGAATTCAGCAAATTATCATGAGAATGATACATTATGATCAGGTAGAATTTATAACAAAATGTGAAAGAGGTGATTAATATTTTGAATATACACTTAAAAATTAGAAAATTAAACACATCCAAATTAAGAATTAAAAAAGAAATATCAAAAATTGGAGGGGAGATAAATAAATTGGTAACAAAAAATTAAAATGATCAATAAAATTCAAAGCTGGGTCTTTGAAAAGACTAACAAAATGGGAAAAAATCCTTAGCTAATCAGATTAGAAAGAAGAAAACATATCAATGTAAGATTCAATGACAAGGACATTTTTATAGTAAGTTTTGCTAATAAAGTTCTCACTTTTCAAATACGTAGCAAATGGAACCAAATTTATATATTAAAAAAGCCATTCCATAAATTGATAAATGGTCAAAGGTTTAGAATAGATAGTTTTCTGAAGAAGAAATCAAGGCTATCAATTATCATATAAAAATGATGTAAATCGCTACTGATTTAAAGAAATACAAATTAAAGCAACTTTGAGGTACTATCACACACCTAACAGATTAGGTAAAAGGACAGAAAAGGAAAATGACAAATTCTGGAAGGAATATGGAAAAATAGGAACTTCAATACACTTTTGATGGAGTTGTGAACCAGTCCAGGCACTCTGGAGAGCAATCTGAAACTAAGTCAAAAAGAGGCTAAAATATTGTACATACCTTTTGACCCAGCAGTATCACTATTTGCTTGATATTCCAAAGAGATCAAAGAAAGCAAAAAGAATATATACGTACAAAAATACTCATAGTCATTCTTTTATGGTAGCAAAGAATTAGAAATTGAGGGGATACCCATTAGTTGGGGAATGCCTGAACAAGTTGGTATATATGATTGTGATAGAATACTATTATGCTATAAGAAAGGACAAGCAGATTAACTATCAAAAAATTAGCTATTCTAATCAATACAGTGATCCAAGACTATAATTCCAAAAGATCCAAGATGAACAAATGCTATCCACCTCCAGAGAGAGAACTGATGAACTATGAGTGGAGATTAAAGTATACATTTTTCACTTCATGCTTTTTTTGCTTTTTAATTTGTTTGCAATATGGCTAATATGGAAATATCTTTTGTATGACTTCACATGTATAGTTAATATTGTATCACTTGATTTCTCAATGGGTAGGAGAGGAGTGAGAGGAGTAAAAGAGAATTTTAACTCAAAATTTAAAAAGCAATGTGTGTGTGTGTACTTATGTATATACATACATACATACACACACATACACACACATTGGAATGAACAAGGTGAAATCACAGCAAAGCTAAAAGAAATAGAAAGAGTAACAAAAATATGTTATCCAATGTTGTATGCTAACAAATTTGAAAACACAAAAGAAATAGAGGACTACATTCAAAAATATAAAATAATCATACCATCAGAAGAACAGATAGGCATGTTAAGTAACCCATCTCAGAGAAGGAGATTGATTTGCCCATCAAGGAACTACCCAAGGAGGAGGGGGAACTTTTGCTCCTGATGGATTCACAGAATTCTATCAAACCTTGAAAGAAAAGTTCACAAATTATTATTTCATAATTCAAAACATTCTCAAAACTGAGAAAATAAGAACCCAAACAGAATCCTTTTATAAGACAAATATCATTCCAGTATCCAAGTCAGTGAAAGACATAACACAGAAAGACAGCTATAGGCCAATTACATTAATGAACATTTAATTTAAAAAATAACAAAATCCTATCAGACTACAGTGATTTATTCAAGAAATGACTTATTATGGTCAAGTGAGATTTATACCAAAGGTGCAAAGATGGTTCAACATTAGTCAAACAATGAACATTATATTAAAAACTAAAGCATCTAAAACCATGTGATCATCTCAATAGATGCAGAAAAAGGCTTTGATAATATATGATATTCTTTTATGTTAAAAAACCCCTACAAATATAGGCATATAGGGACCTTTTCAATGTAATGAAAAAAAACCTATCTAAAAACAAAAGCAAGCATCATATGCGGTGGGGATACCTTACAACCTTATATATACATATTTTTAAAATACTTCAAAAACCCTTGATTGGGTCTTCCTTTTATTCTTTTTATTTTATTTTAGACTCAAAAACCAGAACACAAATGCAGAATGGAGGAAAAAAAACATCATAAATTTATATTAAGAAAAAATGCATGCCACATGCATGGCAAAACCTAAGAGGATTCAAAATATGTGGCAATAAATTTTCATTTCAAGAAAGGCTGTATGATAAATACTGCACATTGTGCTGAAATCAGTCCATCTTTTCTTTTCTTCTTTGGAAATTAATTTTGTTCTCTGCTGTTCTCTGTGCACTTGGTTCTTTTCCACCTTTACTTCCCACCCCCTAAAGGTTATAACTGTGTGGATATATTTATAGACAGATATGTACATTCTTATTCACATATACACAAAATTTACCTTTCTTTGGAGAAGAAAGGCTTAGGCACAAGCACAGGCACAGGGAGAGGACAAGCTGAGTGACCCAAATGGTTGGGTCCCCATTTAGGCACCTTGGAGGACTCAAGTTATGTTTATCTTTTGTTTCAAAGAGAACCATGATATCAGGGAAATGATGACAAGACTTGCACTTGACTTTTATTTGAGTGAGGGAGGGCTGTGCAAAATTTGCAGCCTCACTTTCTCCTCTAGAGTCATCTGGGTCCAGTGGCCAGATATCAATCAGAATGAATGGAAACAGCCCAAGATGTAATGGGAGACCTTGGCCTTTTTTAGGCTAAGGTAAATTTTGATGCCTGAAAGCTGCCTAGTTAACTTGGGGCTTACTAGCTAGATTTCTTTCTCAAAGACAAAACCTTAAATGCATTTCACTCTGGAGCTCATGGATTGGTCAACAATAGGTCCCTGTACAATCATCACTTAATGGCTATTTTTGGGCCATCCTGGCTCAGAGTTAATGTAAATAGTAACGGTTTGTCTTTGGGCCAGCAACCCTAAGGATCTTCCTCTCCTAGTTTGATTTTTTTTTTTAATTGAAGGTGCCATCCCTTGACTCACTTCTTCTTCTTCTTCTTTTTTTTTTTGTTATTTAAATTTATTTATTTAAGTTTTCAACATTCATTTCCACAAAATTTTGGGTTCAAAATTTTCTCCTCATTTCTCCCCTCCCCCAAACCCAAAAAGCCAAGCATTCTAATTACCCCTATCACCAATCTGTCCTCCCTTCTAACATCCCTCCCTTCCCTTATCCCCATCTTCTCTTTTGTCCTGAAGGGCAAGATAAATTTCTATACCACATTACCTGTATTTCTTATTTCCTAGTTGCAAGAACAATACTCAACAGTTGTTCCTAAAACTTTGAGTTCCAGCTTCTTTTCATTCCTCCCTCCCCACACATTCCCTTTGGGAAGGCAAGCAATTCAACATAGGCCATATCTGTGTAGTTTTGCAAATGACTTGCATAATAGTCGTGTTGTGTAAGACTGACTATAATTCCTTCCATCCTATCCTGTCCCCCATTTCTTCTATTCTCTTTTGATCCTATCCCTCTCCAAGAATTCTCCCTCCTCCCACTGCCCTCCCTTCCATTATTCCCCCCCCCCCACTTATCCCTGTCTCCCCTACTATCCTGTATTTTAAGATAGGTTTTCATACCAAAATGAGTATGCATTTTATTCCTTCTTTTAGTTAAATGTGATGAAAGTAAGCTTCATGTTTTTTTCTCTCACCTGCCCCCATTTTCCCTCCCCTGAAAAGTCTTTTACTTGCCTCTTTTATGAGAGATAAGTTGTCCCATTCCATTTCTCCCTTTCTCCTCCCAATATATTTCTCTCTCACCGCTTAATTTCATTATTTTAAGATATGATCCCATCCTATTCAATTCACCCTGTGCTCTGTGTGTGTGTGTGTGTGTGTGTGTGTGTGTGTGTGTGTGATCCCACCAACTACCCAGATACTGATAAAAATTTCAAGAGTTACAAATATTGTCTTTCTATTTAGGAATGTAAACCGTTCAACTTTAGTAAGTCCTTTCTCTTTTCTGTTTACCTTCTCATGCTTCTCTTCATTCCTGTGTTTGAAAGTCAAATTTTCTTTTCAGCTCTGGTCTTTTCATCAAGAATGCTGGAAAGTCCTCTATTTCATTGAAAGACCATTTTTTCCCCTGAAGTATTATACTCAGTTTTGCTGGGTAGGTAATTCTTGGTTTTTGTCCTAGTTCCTTTGACTTCTGGAATATCCTATTCCATGCCCTTTGACCCCTTAATGTAGAAGCTGCTAGATCTTGTGTTATCCTGAATGTATTTCCACAATACTTGAATTGTTTCTTTCTATCTCCTTGCAATATTTTCTCCTTGACCTGGGAACTGGAATTTGGCCACAATGTTCCTAGAAGTTTCTCTTTTTGGATCTCTTTCAGGAGGAGTTCGGTGGATTCTTTCAATATTTATTTTGCCCCCTGCTTCTAGAATATCAAGACAGTTTTCCTTGATAATTTCATGAAAGATGATGTCTAGGCTTTTTTTTTGACCAAGGCTTTCAGGTAGTCCCATAATTTTTAAATTGTCTGTCCTGGATCTATTTTCCAGGTCAGTCGTTTTTCCAATGAGATATTTCACATTATCTTCCATTTTTTCATTCTTTTGGTTTTGTTTTGTGATTTCTTGGTTTCTCATAAAGTCATTAGCCTCCATCTGTTCCATTCTAATTTTGAAAAATTTTCTTCAGTGAGATTTTGAACCTCCTTTTCTGTTTGGCTAATTCTACTTTTTAAAGCATTCTTCTCCTCATTGGCTTTTTGAACTTCTTTTGCCAATTGAGTTAGCCTATTTTTAAAGGTATTCTTTTCTTTAGCATTTTTTTGGGTCTCCTTTAGCAAGGTGTTGACCCACTTTTCATGCTTTTCTTGCATCTCTCTCATTTTTCTTCCCAATTTTTCCTCCACCTCTCTAACTTGGTTTTCAAAATCCTTTTTGAGCTCTTCCATGGCCTGAGCCCATTGAATATTTATTTTGGATATTTGGAATGTAGAGGCTTTGACTTTTATTTCTTTTCCTGATGGTAAGCATTTTATTCCTCATCAGAAAGGATGGGAGAAGATATCTGTTCACCAAGAAAGTAATCTTCTATATTCTTATTTTTTTCCTCTTTTTTGGGCATTTTTCTGAACCAGTTACTTGACTTTTGAGTCCTTTGTCAAGAGTAGGGTATGCTCTGGGAATATGTAAGATCTCAGTTCTTCCTATGTGGCACAATCAAGCGTGTACTGGTCTGGATGCAGAGAGGGATTTTTGTGCCCAGAATCTTAGCAGATACCTCTCCACAGCCACCTGGCCTCCAGTTCTGCCAAGTCAGCACTGGGGGCTGATTTCCAGATAAGCTGGATGGGCAGGGCTGCCATTCAGTGTGAGACAAAGACCAGCTTGCCCATGGCCTCCACATAGGGTGGAGGCAAGAATCAGCTCTTCAATGCCCCCAGGGTTTTTACACTCCAAAAATGTATGTGGCTGCTGTGCCTTCAAGGTAGCCTCTGAGGCGGCTGCCTGCTGCTGGAGCTATGGGAAGGCCCTTCTCCCTTCCTGGCCAGCTGGAAAAACCCCATCACTGACATTTGGCACCTGTGGGTTAAGGGATCTTTAAATCCACAGCTGCTGGGATTGGGGATTCCGCGACTGGAGATTCTGCCCCCAAGGGCTGATCATGAGCCGTGTGCCACCTGGCCAAAGCTGGGCTGGGCTCCGCTCTCCACTCCATGTCAAGGGCAACCCACGTTTCCCATGGACCTTTCAGGTCACCCTGGGCTGGAAATCTCCTCCACTCTCAACTCTCCACTTCTCCACTTCTGCTGCTCTAAAATTTGTTGAGAGTCCCTCTCTACAGGTATTTTATGGGCTGTGGGGGGAGACCCTGCATATGTGTGTCTTTCTACTCTGCCATCTTGGCCCAACCTTTATATTTTTATAGTAAATGTGGGAGTGAAGCAAGGAAGCTTACTTTTTCCACTATTATTTTATATACTTCTCGAAATGCTAACAATAAGAGAAAGACAAATAAAGGTAGTAAAAGAATAAAGATAAATAATGAAGAAATTAAACTGTATCTGTTTGCTGATGATATGAGTCTTTACTGGCAAAACCCTAGGGAATAAATAAAGATGCTAGTTGAGATAATTAATTACTTCAGCAGTTTCAGGCTACAAAATAAATTCTCAAACATCAGTAGAATTTCTGTGTAACAATAATACAAGAAACAATAATGGAAAGAGAAATCCCATTCCAAGTAACTATAGAATGCCTAAAATATCTTGGAATCAACATCTCAAAGTACATAAAAGACTAGTATAGATTCAATTACAAAACACTTCCTGAAGAAATAAAGAACAACCTAAATAAGCAGAAAAATTTTCAGCAATTATGGTCATGCCATACCAAAATCATAAAAAAAAAAATCAGTACTGCCAAACTCAATTCATACTTTTAATGTCACCCCAATCAAATTATCAAGAATTTTGACAAAATAATAACAAAATTCTTTTGGAAAAATAAAAGATTTAGAATATAAGGGAAATCATGAAAGGAAGTAATGGTAAATGGGGAAGTAACACTTTGAGACTTCAAAAAATATTATGAACAGTAGTCATCAAAAGTATTTGATATTGTTTAATGAATAGAGAGATAAATTAATGCTCAAAATCTTGTGGAAATGGTTGTTGGAAACTAAAAATGAAATATATGAAACATATGTATTCTAGTTGCCTTTCAATATTGGTGTATTTGTAGAAAAAACAGTTAGTACTACATTGGAATCCTGACTCCGTATCTCTGTGACCTCAGACAAATAATTACACTTCTATAAGGGTCAGTTTCTTCATCAGGTAATAAAAAAGATTGGCTGAGGTCACTCCTAGGTCCTTCCAGTCTAAGATCTGTCATGCTAACTATTGTAATAATTGTTTTCATTGGAACTACATAGGAATTATTTATTGCACATTAATTTTCAGGAAAGAGAGGTCAGGATGTTTAGAGAAGATGAGTCTAAAATATATTTTGGGAGAGGGTAAGATAATACTTATTCTTAAAGTAAATTTCTTATAAAATATTTTTTACATTTTCTGTTTAAACTGCTCTGAAAGAATAATATGCATGACTACACTAATATAAATAAAAAATGTTACGGGGAATTTTTTTTGCTTGCATATTTTTCTGTTGCATAGGAGGTTTCACATCTGGCAAGGGATAGGAGTGCTATGTGTAGAAAGTGCTGCAATATGAAAAAAAATAGAATCAATTTTTTTAATTCTTTATTTTGAAAAGAAGTCACTGGTCCTTTCAGAGCAACTTCTGGAGGGCTGTGATAAAAAGCAAGTTGTAAAAGACAAATTGCAAGAATGTTGTTAAGATAGCTACTATTTAAATTAGTAGTAACTATAAATGCAGATTACTAAATGATTAGGGGTTCTTTTTGACTTCTTTTAGATTCATCTAGGTTACATAATTTATAAATATTTGTTTTTTAGTGGTGATGAAACTAAATTGTTCTATCTGTTCTTTCTCAGGCCAGATTTGCAAAAAGATGAGTCCTCTTAATTCTAGCCCTGGCACTCTATCCACCACCACCTACTTACCCAATGAAACAAATAATAACTACTATTTAATATCTCAAGCCATGATAAAAATTTATTTTATATATATGAATAGCTTCGTGTTGCCAGGGGGCTACCATCTAGTATCCAATAGCCAGTGATGTGTTAAATTGGGACTGCTGGAAAAAGTTTCAGAGAAAGACACATGAAAGAGGACATTGAGGGAGCATATTTATACATCATGTGGCTTCCCAGAATTTGAACTGAATCACTGGTTTTAGACTACTCTGCTTCTTCCAACAAAGATTATAAAAGGTACTGTTACTGCAGTTGCTAATGATGCAGTTGATACCAGGCCAAACAAGACTGTGACCAGTGGATGCTTATTGGACCATATTTGGGGGACAGCACCCTTATTGTTTCTTCTAGCCAATATCTTTCTATTATAACTACAAGTCTGAAAAGCAAGTTATTTCCCTTATCCCTTTTCTTGAAAGAGAAGAATTTAGAACAAATTAAGATCTGCTGTGGTTGATAGTTGCAGTATCCCAGTCTGACTTGAGTACACACACACACACACACACACACACACACACACACACACACACACTCACACACACGCATACACACACACAGAGTGACTATTTCCCTGCTTTTTTGTTCTCTCTATTTTGCTATCAACTTCCCATTGTTGCTTAGAAATTAATGGCCACTAACCCTTTAAAAATATAATTAATACAAGTATTGTAGAAACTGCTCAGTTTGGAAAAGGTGGAATACATATCTAGTTTCAGTAAAGAAGCATCAAATATAATGATTTCACCTCCTGGACATTCCACACCATTTTAGTCTCTTGTAATCCTTTTCACCAGCCAGCTCAAAGATCACTTCAGCATATAAACAGAAAAAGAAAACATTCATATGCCAAAATGAATCAAAAATTTCCTAGACCAAGTGAAAATTAAGTACCATTCCCATCAACCCAGAATCATATGTCATGTTGGGGCTTAGCCTTTGGCATTCCTTTTTGGATATCTGGGTTTTTTTTTTTTTTATTACTTTCTTTGGCTACACTAAGTGAAATGTTATTTTTTTTTTTGGAAAGTTAACTTAAGTCTTCCTTATGCTGTCTGGGATCTGCATTATTTAAATTTTTGTAACTGTTCTCTGAAGCAGGTTTCCATTGCTAATATCTGGAAGCTGAGTTTAGCTTTAGTTGTTTTAATTTTGTTTTCAATGGAACATTTTTGTAAATTCTGTTTAGGTTTTCATTTCATAAATTTAATATTTTTTATTTTTGTGATTTTTGCCTTAAAAGGATTTTTTTTACTAAGGGTTCTCCTGTGCCTATCAAATACATTTTTATCAATTTTTTCTGTTAAAAAATTAGTGATTCAGAGAAAAAAAGGTGACATTTCAAAGTTTTATGTGGGAATTGTTTTCCCTGTGATTATCCCGGGAGCATCTTGTTTATTCTCAAACTTATTTATTTGTTTGTTCTTACTGGAGGCTGTCTATAAACCTTTCCCAAGCAAACTTTTTCCATTATAATCTATCTGCCGCTAACATGAAAGTATTTTATGCTAATGATTTGTTATTAAATTTGATTGATACAGTATATGATTATGAGCAAGTATTGATTACATACTCTGCATAATTGCTTGCCCTATGTTGATATATGAAAACATTTATTGACATGATTTTGAGTTGCTCTGTGACAATGATATTGTTTATGAGTCTTATATAGGTTGTATACAAGTTTGCTTATTTTGCTTAAGTAAATACTACTAATCTTATTGAATTTGTTAAACATGGACCAATTTCATAAAATATAGGTGCTAACATAATTGATTAATTTAATTGTCCTGTTGTAATATAGAATTCAAAATTATTGAGGCCTTCTACTATTATGAATAGATTCAAATTGTAAGGCTAACATTTGAAAAAATCAATGAAATATTAAAGGTTAGGAAGATTACAGAGATAAATACACTAAGACAAAAGTAATGAGATAAGTCTACAATTTCTAGGTGTTACCTGAATTTTTGGATCTTTCAGATATCCTTTAGGAAATAGCAGTACCTGAGAATTGATTAGCTGTCTCTGAAAATAGATGGTTAAAAAACTGGGAACCCTACTGAGTAATAAAGGCTTTCTCACAAAAAAACTGAAAGTTATATCTGCATCAAAAAATGATACTTCCTCTGTAGGTAAGACTAGATCTCTTTTTGACAGGCAGATAATTATGTGCCCAAATTTGGCTTAAAAAAAAGGAACCACGAATAGTAATATGAGGCTTAGAATGACTGGATAACATGCTCCAATAATGGAAGCATTGTAATTAGAAAAAAAGTTTTGGCTGTTGAAGAGTCACAGAGGTATAGCTATTAGGTTTGCATAAGCCTTTAGACTAAATGGTCAGAATCACTTGTCAGGCCTGTATACAGAATTTAGAGATCCAGCTTAGTGGTGGTGGAACTCCACAGGGACCATACTTATTAATTATACCAGTTAGTATAAAGAGGGGCCTCCTCATCAGCTACTCTGCTAGCTCAGAGATTTTCTTTTATTCTGGTGCTTCTCAAAGGTTTCTCTGCATCTATTGATACAGTTCTGTGATTTTGGATAGTTTTTTTAAAAAGCTTTTTTTTTTAATTCTGGTTTTCAACATTTGCTTTGACAAGATTTTGAATTCCAAATTTTCTCCCCATGTTTCCCTTATCCTTACCCCAAGGTGACATGCAATTTGACACAGACTCTACACAGACATTCATATTGAACCTATTTTCATATTATTCATGTTGTAAAGAAGAATTAGAACCAAGGGGAGAAATCATGAGAAAGAAGAAACAAAAAAAAAAAGAGAGAGAGAGAGAACAAATAATATGCTTCAATCTGCATTCAGATTCCATAGTTCTTTTTCCTGGATGTGGACAGAATTTTCCATCATGAGTTCTTTGGAGTTGTCTTAGATCCTTACATTGGTATGAAGAGATAAGTCTATCAAAATTAGTCATCTCACATTGTAGCTGTAACTGTGTACAATGTTCTCCTGGTTCTGCTCACTTCACTCAGTATCATTTCATTCAAGTCATTCCAGGTTTTTCTGAAGTCTGCCTACTCATCATTTCTAATGAAACAATAGTATTCCATTACATTCATATACTACAACTTGTTCAGCTACTGCCAATTGATAGGCATCCCCTCAGATAAATATTTTTGTGTATGTGGGTCTTTTTCCCATTTTTATGATCTCTTTGGGAAACAGACCTATTGTATTGCTGGTTCAAAAGGTATGCACAGTTTTATAGCCCTTTGGATATAGTTCTAAATTGCTCTCCAGAGCGGTTGGATCAGTTCACAATTCCACCAACAATGTATTAGTTTTCCAATTTTCCCACATCTTCTCCAGGATTTATCATTATCTTGTTTTGTCATGTTAGCCAATCTAGTAGGAGTGATGTGGTACCCTATGGTTTGCATTTCTCTAATCAATAATGGTTTAGAGCATTTTTTCATATGACTATAGATGGTTTTAATTTCTTCATCTGAAAACTGACTGCTCATGTCCTTTGACTATTTATCTGTTGAGGAATAACTTGTATTCTTATAAATTTGACTCTATATATTTTGACTCTATATATTTTAAAAATGAAGTCTTTATTAGACACTTTGTAAAAATTCTTTCTCAGTTTTGTGTTTCCCTCCTAATCTTGGTTGTGAAACCACAAACAAATGCAAAAACCTTTTCAATTTAATGTCATCAAAATTACCCACTTTGCATTTCATAATGTTCTCTATCTCTTGTTTTGTCATAAATTCTTCCCTTCTCTATAAATCTGACAGGTAAACTATTCCTTGCTTTCTCAGTTTGCTTATAGCATCAGCCTTTATGTCTAAATCATGTACTCATTTTGACTTTATTTTGGTGCATGGTGTAAGATGTTGGTCTATGTCTAGTTTCTGCCATACTCTTTTCCAGTTTTTCAATCAATCAATTAATTAACCTCACTTAAAGTCAATGAGGGAGACCTTGTACTTTGATACCTTTGTCAAAATGAGAATATATCTTAAGTGAATCAAACAGAGATATGAACAAGGTGTGTGTATTTCTTTTACTCAAGGCATATCAAATTGATGTGACAGAAATGGTTTCCTGTTCTAAAAGAAATTCACACCTAAGGGAGGAACAGTTTGAGGATTCTAGCAAAAGGACTTCCAGGAGCCATAAGTTATTATTTTGCCACATGTGTTCTATAAGTTTTCCCCTAGACTTTGCAATGATTTGTGGGAGATTGTGACACAGACTTTGGGGAAAAACTTGTAGTATTTTTTAAAAATAATTCTGACCAAGACACTTAATAACTGTGTGAAGATGAATGACTTATATAGCCTCTCTGTGTCCATTTCATTATATGTAAGAAGAGGATTTAAAATAAACAAAATCAATTGGGTGGAGCCAAGACTGTGGAGTACAGGCAGCAGCTCAGCTGGATTCTTCCTGCAGTTCCTTCTAAACAACTTTAAAATAATATCTCAAATTGAATTCTGGAGTGGCAGAGCCAGTAAAACATCAAGGTGAGTCATTTTTATATCCTAAATATAGGAGGTTGACAGCAGAGGTCTGTAACACTGAGTATGCCATGGCATACTTACATTTTATTGTGGAGTAGCAACATGTAAAGGAGTACTGAAAAGCTAGGGGAATGGATGTGTACATGAAGATTTCAAAAAAGTGATGTTGAAACCTGGATCTAGGCAAAATAAGACAAATGCCTGACAATTAGGGTTCCAGTGGGTTTGAGGTAGTATTTACATGATTTACTATGATGAAACTGGATTTATAGCAGGGAGTGATTCAACTGAGTGTGTGCATGTCATGGTAACACAGGCAGCAGACTGGAGGCAGTTAAAAAAGTGACAATGGCCACTGTGGGAGCTCTTAGCCCAGAGATGTTAAGAGGGTGAGATGATTGATAAGAAAGATATTATAAAGGGGATCTTTTGCTGCCACTGGATGCAGAATCCTGTTGTATTGCCTATAAGAAGCAATAGGTTGCAGTTCCAGGGTGAGGAGGAGCCCTAGCACTTGTGGCCACCGGGGATCAAGGGCCCTACTCACTGTTCCAAGGTGAAGAAGAGGGCTTGTAGTCAGTCACTCACAAGGGAGGAGGGACCCTGGTCATCATTCCAACTTAGAAATGAGCGTCAGCAATTGCAGCTACAGAAGAGGAGACCTAGTTCCAGGGACAAGAGAAATTCTAGTACTTTTGGCTACAGGAGAGTAAGTTTCTTTCTGGGTAAAGACCAAAGCAGAGTTCAGAAGAAGAGTGACCATACCTCCCCTTGGATCATACCCCCTTGGAAGCACCAAAAACTTACAGACTCCAAGAATTAACCCTGAAAAAGCTCTGTTGGACCTGTGTGGGGGAGGGGCACAGACCTGCTGTGGTCCAGACCCAGCCCTGGGGACAGGGAAGGAGCCAGTGGCAGCAGCAGCTTCCAGAACTCTGGACCCATAGACAGTGGGAGATTGAACAGCTGATAAAAAACCTCTGAAGCCTGGGGCAGTACTCCTACCCCCACCCTCAGTGGAAGCAGAGAACTACCTTGACAAAGAGTTACAAAGTCAATTATTTGACTGGGAAGATGAGCAAACAGGAAAAAAGTCAGACTATACAATCTTACTTTGGTTACAAAGGAGATCAAAACATACAACCAGAAGACAATAAAGTCAAAACTCCTACCTACATTGAAAGCCTCAAAGAAAAATATGAACTGATCTCAGGCCATGAAACGGCTTGAAAAGGATTTTGAAAATCAAGTAAAAGAATTAGAGGAAAAATTGGATAGAGAAATGAGAGTGATTCTCATAAAAATGGTGAAATCATGAAAAATGAGTTAACTGCCTGCTAAAGGAGACTCAAAAAATATTGAAGGCAATAACACTTAAAAAAAATAGACTAACCCAAATGGCAAAAGAGATCCAAAAAGTCAATGAGAAGAATACCTGAAAAAGCAGAATTGGCCAAATGGAAAAAGAGATACAAAAGTTCACTAAAGAAAATAAATCCTTCAAAATTAGAATGGAGCAAATGGAAGCTAATGACTTTATGAGAAATCAAGAAATTATAAAACAAAGCCAAAAGAATGAAAAACTAGAAGACAATGTGAAATATCTCATTGGAAAAACTGCTTACCTGAAAAATAGACTCAGGAGAGATAATTTAAAAATTATTGGACTACCTGAAAGCCATGATCAAAAAAGAAAGAACTTAAACATCATCTTTCAAGAAATTATCAAGGAAACTGCCCTGATATTCCAGAACCAGAGGGTAAAATAGAAATGGAAAGAATCCAGCAATCACCTCCTGAGAGAGATCCCAAAAGGAAAGCTCCTAAAAGTATAGTAACCAAATCCCAGAGTTCCCAGGGTGAGGAGAAAATATTGCAAGCAGCCAGAAAGAAGCAATTCAGGTATTGTGGAAGATAAAGAAATTGAACAAGGCTTCAATGACCTCCCAAAGAAAAAATTCCCAGAGTTACATGGATTTATAAGTGAATTTTACCAAACATTTAAAGAACAACTAATTCCAATACTATTTGGAAAAGTAAGCAAAGAAGGAGTCTTATGAAAATTCTTTTATGACTCAATATGGTACTGACACCTAAAACAAGAAGAGCAATAATAGAGAGGAAAAAACATTATAGAGCAATTTCCCTAATTAATATTTAAAATAAAACACTATCAAAGAGATTATTGAAATATATCACAAAAATCATATGCTAAAATCAGGTAGAATTTATACCAAGAACACAGGCCTGATTCACTATTAGGAAAACTATCACAATTAATTGACCATTTCAACAAAAAATACAACAAAAATCGTATCATTGTATCAAAGAATACAGAAAAATATTTGACAAAATGTGCCACCTGTTCCTATTAAAACAATAAAAAGCATAGGATATAATGGAACCTTTCTTAAAACAAGTAATATATCTGAAACCAAGAGCAAGCATTATGTGTAACAGGACTAAACAAAGTCTTTCCAATAATATCAGAGGTAAAGAAAAGATTCCCATTATCAACATTACTATTCAATATTATACTAAGACATGAAAAAGAAATTGAAAGAATATGCCATGAGGAAATAAAACTATCATTTTTAAAAAGATGATATGATGGTGCACTTAGAGAACCCTCGAGAGTCAACAAAAAAACTATTTTGAGCAATTAAAAATTTTTAGCAACGTTGCAGGATACAAAATATATATTATAAACATTTCTATATTCTACCCCGCAAAAAATCATCAAGGAGAGTTAGAAAGAGAAATTCCATATAAAGTAACTACAGGCAATATAAAATACTTGGGAATCTACCTGCCAAGACAAACCCAGGAATTATATGAACACAATTGTAAAGCACTTTTTTGTTCAAATAAAGAGAGACCTAAATAATTGGAGAAATATTGCTTATGGAAAGGAGGAGTCAATATAATAAAAATGGTAATTCTACTCAAGTTAATTTACTTGTTCAATGCTGTGTCAAATTACTAAAAACTATTTTGTAGAAGTTGACAAAATAGTAACAAAACTCGTCTGAAGGAATAAAATGTTAAGAATATTAAGGTAATCAATGAAGAAAATGTGAAAAAAAGGCAGCATAGCAGCATCAGACTTCAAACTGTATAAGAAAGCAATAATCATGAAAACAATCTGCTACTGACTAAAAAAATATAGTGCTGGGTCAGTAGAATAGAGTAGTACATAATACACGGTAGTAAAAGGAGATAGCAACCTGATGGTTGATAAACCCAAAGATCCAAGTGTTTGGGTTAGGACTCAACATTTGACAAAAATTGCTGGGAAAGCTGGAAAGCAGTTTGGCAGAAATTTGCCATAAAGCAACATTTCACACTGTATTACCAAAATAAAGTCAAAATGAATAAACAATTTAGACATAAATGGTGATATAAGTAAATTGAGGAAGCATGGAAAAATGTCTGTTAGATCTATGATAAGGGAAGAGTTTATGACTAAACAAGAGAAAAAGAAAATTTTTATGGGAAATAAAATAATTTTGATTACATAAAATTAAAAAAAAAACTTTTGCACAAAAAGCTAATGTAGCCAAAAGGAGAAGCAAAACAGAAAACCTGGAAAATTATTGTCAGTGAGTCCCTCTGATATAGGTCTCATTTCTCAAATATGTAGGGAACTGAGCCAAATTTATAAAAATACAGGCCATTTGTAGTTGATAAATAGTCAAAGTGTATGAACAGAAAGTTTTTAGAAAAAGAAGTCAAAGCTATCAATAGTAGCATGAAAAATGCTCCAAATCATTACTAACCAGAGAAATGCAAATTAGATCAACTTTGAGATACCACCTCATACCTATCAGATTGTTGTTATAGTGTAGCTAAGTCATTTAGTGAAAGTTCTGCTCTTCATGTACCTGTTTGGGGTTTTCTTGGCATAGATATTAAAGTGCTTTGCCATTTTATTTTCCAGCTCATTTTGCAAATGAAGAAACTGAGGCAAACAGAAATAAGTGATTTGCCGAAGTTCACACAATTAGCAAGTGTCTAAGGGTAGACTTTAAACTCAGTCAGATGTATCTTCCTGGCTCCAGTCCTGGCAATCTATTCACTGTGCAACGTAGCTGTCCATGAAGATTGGTTAACATGACAGAAAAGGAAAATGACAAATGCTGAAGGGAATGTGTCAACATTGGGATATTCATGCATTGTTGGTGGAATTGTGAACTAGTTCAAGCATTCTGGAGAACAGTTTGAAATTATGCCCAAAAGGCTATACAATTGTGCATAACATTTGGCCTTGCAATGACATTACTCAGAGATCAAAAAAAGGAAGGAGAAAGCTGGGAAACAATTTCTTATTTCTAAAACACAGAGAACTGAGTCAAATTTAAAAGAATATAAGTCACTCCCCAATTGATAAATGATCAAAGGATCCTAATAGGCAGTTTTAAAATGAAGATATTTAAGCCATCTGTAATCATATGAAAAAATGCTCTAAATCACTATTAATTAGAAAAATGCAAATTAAAACAACTCTGAGTTACCACCTGAAACCCTATCACACTGGCTAACATGACAAAAAAGGAAAATGATACATGTTGAAGAAGAGGTAGGGAAGTTGAAACAATAATGCATTGTTGATAGAGTTGTAAGTTGATATAACCATTCTGGAAAGCAATTTGGAAATGTGTCCAAAGGGCTATAAATGTACATATATTTTGATCAAGCAATACCACTACTAGGTCTGTATCCTGAGGAGATGATGAAAAAGAGAAAAGCTCCCAAATGTCCAAAAATATTTATAGGAGTTCTTTTTTGGTGACACAGAATTGGAAACTAAGAGTATGTCCATCAGTTGGGGAAAGGTCAAACAAGTATGACAACAACAACAACAACAACAGACCAAACAAATCCTAAATTAACTATATTTGACTGTCAATATGGGCATCATTTCTGAATCAATTGCCTATGTCCTCTCAAACCACCAAAATATTAGTACAAAGACAAAATATTAATACAAAAACAGGAAAGAGAATAAAAATGGGGAAAAGACTGTATTGTACTCTTATAATAATTCTAGCCTTATCTAATTAAATGAGTATTTGATGTTCTAAAGATGTTAATAGATAAGCAGAATTGGCATAGATTGTAACTTTTTACAAAATACATATAATCTATTTTTCAGTTTTCAACATTCATTTCCACAAGAATTTGAATTCCAATTTTTCTCTCCTTCTTTCTCCAATCCAGGACAGCATGCACCTCATCCACCCCTTCCCCCATTCTGTCCTTTCTTCTATTACTCCCCTTCTTCCATCCCTCTCCCCTCTATTTTCCTGTAGGGCAAAATAGATTTCTATACCTCATTGCCTATACATCTTACTTCCCAGTTGCATGCAAAAACAATTCTTAACATTCATTATTAAAAGTTTGAGTTCCATATTCTCTCCCTTCCTCCCTAACCACCCACTCTCATTGAGAAAGCAAACAGTTCAGTATAGGTCATACATGTATAGCCATGCAAAACACTTCCATAATAGTTATGTGGCAAAATACTAAGCACATTTCCCTGTGTCCTGTCCTGCCCTCCATTTATTTCATTCTCTACCTTGACCTAATTTCCAACAATAGTGTTTGCTTCTGATTATCCTTTTCCCTAATTTGCTATCCCTTCTACTATTCTCTCTCTCATCCTCTTCCCTCCTGCCTTTCTGCAGGATAAATAGATTTCCATACCCAATTGAGTGTATGTTATTCTCTGCTTAAGCCAAATCCCATGAGAGTAGGGCTCACTTATTCTCTTTCATCTCCCCCCTCTTTCCTGCATTGTAAAAGTTTTCTTGCCTCTTTTATGTGAGATGATTTGCTATATTCTACCTTTCCCTTTCTCTTACTCCTAGTACATTCCATTCAACAGTAAATTTTATTTTTTAGGTTTTCTCCCTTTATATTCAGCTCACCCTGTACCCTCTATGTATATATGTACATACACACAGATACCCATTTACATATATATACCTATACACATATAACATACATATGCATATATACCCATACACACACATATACACACATATATATGCACACACATTACCTTAATACTGAAAAAGGTCTCATGAGTTACAAATTCCATTTAGGAATGTAAACAGTTCAACTTTAATAAGTTCCAGATGGCTTCACTTTCCTGTTTACTTTTTCATGTTCCTCTTGATTCTTGTATTTGAAGGTCAAATTTTCCATTCAGCTCTGATCTTTTCAACAAGAACGCTTGGAAGTCCTCTATTTCATTGAAATTTCATCCTCCCTGAAGTATTATACTCAATTTTGCTGGGTAGGTGATTCTTGGTTTTAATCCTGTCTCCTCTGACCTCTGGAATATCATATTCCAAACCCTTTGATCCCTTAGTATAGAAGTTGCTGAATCCTATGTTATCCTGATTTTATTTCCACAATACTTTAATTGTTTCTTTCTGACTGCTTATAATATTTTCTCCTTGACATAGGAACTCTGAAATTTGGCTACAATATTCCTAGAAATTTTCCTTTTGGGATCTCTTTCAGAAAGTGATTGATGAATTTTTTCAATATGTATTTTACCCTCTGGTTCTAGAATATCAGGGCAGTTTTCCTTGATAATTTCTTGGAAGATGATGTCTGGGCTCTTTTTTGATCATGGTTTTCAGGTAGACTAATAATTCTTTAAATTATCTCTCCTGGATCTATTTTCCAGGTCAGTTATTTTTCCAATGAGATTTCACACTGTCTGTTATTTTTTCATTATTTTGGTTTTGTTTTATAATTTCTTGATTTCTCATAAAGTCATTAGCTTCCATCTGCTCCATTCTACTTTTTAAAGGACTATTTTCTTCAGGGAGCTTTTGGACTTGCTTTTCCACTTGACTAATTCTGCTTCTTGGGACAGTCTCCTTCTCATTGGCTTTTTGGACCTCTTTTGCCATTTGGTTTAGTCTGTTTTTAAAGGTGTTATTTTCTTCAGTATTTTTGGAGTCTCCTTTAGCAAACTGTTGACTCATTTTTCATGATTTGCTTGAATCATTCTCATTTCTCTTCCCATTTTTTCCTCTACCTCTCTTACTTGATTTTCAAAATCCTTTTGGAGCTCTTCCATTGCCTCAGACCACGGCATATTTTTTTTGAAAGCTTTGCATGTAGGAGCCTGGACGTTGCTGTTTTCCTCAGTTGCATGCTTTGATCTTCCTCTGATTGTATGCTTTGCTCTTTCTCATCTGAAAGGATGGAATAAAATATATTTTCATCAAGAAAGTAACCTTCTATAATCTTATTTTTTCTCTTTATGGGCATTTCCTCAGACAATTACTTCACTTTGCATCTTTTGTCAAGTGGAGGGTATGCTACTCCAGGTTTCAGAGGTTTTGTGCAGCTGTTCTGAGAGATATCTTTAGGGACGTATAAGTTCTCAATTCCTCCAAAGTGGCATAGTCAAGGGAGAGGTGTTTCTTCTTCTCCTGGCCTGCATTCTAGTCTGTGAACAACCACAAGCACTCTTTTCTACACCTTTTCTACTCTTTTCTATTCCTGAGTAGGAATCCTTCTCCATAACTGCTACCAGCTCTGCCATGCTAGTGCTCCTCCTTGTGGCAGTGCTCCTCCTCTAGGACCACCAGGACCTTAGGACCACCACTCAGGACTGAGACCCAATTCAGTTGCTCACTTCCCCAGGGTCTGTAGTGAGAGATCTCCAGAAGCAGCTGCTGAGGCAGTGGCTGCCAGTACCCTGGGACAGGAGCCAGACCACACTCCCCTCTCATCCAGGTGAAAGAGCTATCTCACTGACCTTTGAAGCTGTCTTTTGTGTTTATGTTGTGAGAAAACAGGAAACCACCACAGCTGTCTGTGATTCAGTGCCCTGAAACCTGCTTCAGTCCTGTCTTTGCCATGTGGCTCACAGTGGGCTCCACTCTGCTCTGAGCCCAGTGCAATAGACCCTTCCTCTCAGCCTTCCAGGTTGTCATGGGCTGGGTATCTATTTCACTCTGTCATTTTGTGGCTTCTCCTCCTCTATAATTTGTTTAGAGTCATTTTTTACAGGTATTTTAAGGTCTTTGGTGGGGAGAGTTTGAGAAGGCATGTGCTTCTACTCTGCCATCTTGGCTCTGGCCCCTATAACTTTTTTTAAAAAGAAGTTTAACCATTATAAATTAATCGCCATAATGAGAAGACTAAAAGAACCAAAAAAATCTACCTCCACCAAAATGTATTTTTGCCAAATGGAGGGATATGGCAGCCAAAGACAACACTGGTTTACCATGTAAACTTGTAATTTGATTCGAAATATAAAATTGTGAGAAACAATGGAGAGTAAAACAGGTTTGTAGAAGACTTAGTGAGGTACCTAATTAAGCAAATTCATCCTAATGATTTTTCAGAATGAAATCATAAGGAGGTCAAGTAGAGGAAAATCAAAAACATTTTTAAAAAAAGACATAGTAAGTTATTTTCACAGTGAAGGGCAATAATACTAACATTTTTTGTACTCTAATACTACATCTCACATGCTGTATAAGAAAGTGGAAATGATATTGGAGAAAATAAAGGGGGAACAAGGAATCAGATTAGCCTGAATACTCAAAGGAGAGATAAGGACCATTGGATAAATAGTTTTGAGAACTTTATAGGTTATTCTCAAGGTATCTAAAGAGAATATCAAAGCTGTGGAAATTTAAAGCTTTGTTATTATGGAGAGAGAGGTGAATGGAAAAATTTTAATAATTATTGGCTCATATACCTACTTTGTCATCTATTCAAAATTCTTACATAAAAATCTATATATCCATTAAAATTCTTTATAAAGGTCTAAGAAAGGAATAATGAAACTTGTGCAAATGGTATTCTACTGCATTTCTCACCTTTTCAATCACACAATTGACTGAAAAGTGTAGAGATTACAGAATCCCACTATGCTTATTGTTTGTTGACAATAGAAAGGTATTTGGCAAAGCAAAATGCTTCCTATAAAAGCTGTCTTCTGGCAGAATGTCTCTCATGCATAACAAAGTTATACAAATTTCCTAAAAAGGTGTATTAACTGGTAACTTTATTCAAAGGTCCTCTGATTATTTATACCAGGTGATGCATTAAGCCAAAAGCTATACATGCCAAAGATGCTTGCAACAGTTAAGGGAGATGTCCGGTGTACAATCCAAATTGAAGAGAGATTTCCTATAGCTGATAAATTCTGCCAACTGCTTCTATTCATGACTGATATTGTACTGATTATATCTAGATCTAGAATATTACTCAGCCTCATAAATGAGGTCCATAATCAATCAGAAGACTTGCTCTAACAAGAAAATAGCAATTAGATGAAGGATGTTTATTATTTAGGTAACAATATGAAGTTACGTGGACAAACCATAAAGCAGGTGGATCAGAAGATAAAAGTTGGGAAGATACTGCAAAGGTATAATAAGCTAGGCCCAAAATTAATGGGAAGAACAAATTTGGTTTTATTGTTTTGGGGAAATTGAACAGTTCTTTTTATGGCCTTAACCTTTTCCATCAAAGGACTATTTTGTCAAAATTATTTATTTTTTTTTAGTTTTCGACATTCACTACTATAAGATTTTGAATTCTAAATTTTCTCCCCCTCTCTCTACTTCCCTGTCCTCAAGACATTGTGCAATCTGAAATAGGTTATGCATGTATAATCATATTAAACGTATTTCCATACTAGTCATGTTGTAAGCAAGAATTAGAAACAAAGGGAAAAATATGAGAAAGAAGAAACCAAAAAATAGTATGCTTTGATCCGCATTCAGACTCCATAGTTCTTTCTCTGGATATGGATAGAGTGTTTTATCATGAGTCTTTTGGAATTGTCTTAGATCCTTGTATTGCTGAAAAGAGTTAAGTCTGTCAGAGTTGGTCAGTGCACTATGTTGCTATTACTATGTACAATATTCTCCTGGTCCTGCTTACTTAAATCGGCATCAGTTCATGTAAGTCTGTCCAGGTTTTCTTGAAGTCCATCTTCAGATGATATGCACATCATTTCTTATGAAACAATAGTATTCCATTGCATTTATATACCACAGCATGTTCAGCCATTCCCCAATTGGTGGGTATCCCTTGGATGTCTAATTCTTGGTCATCACAAAAAGAGGTCCTATAAATATTTTTGTACATACGGATCCCTCTCCCATTTTTTAAATTATTTTTTAATGTTTAACAATCACTGCCATACAATTGAGATTTTATCCCCCCTACACCTACCCCCCAATACCCCCCTCCCTCCCCACGACTGCATACAATTCTGTATAGGTTCTACATATACTTTCCTATTGAGTATATTTTCACTATAGTCATGCTATGTAGTCAGACTAAAATAAATGAAAGAAATCATATAACAAATCAAAACATGATACACACACACATACACATACACAAACATGATCTGCTACATTTTGTGAATGACTTCCATATTTCTTTCTCTGAGTGTGGAAGGCATTTTGCCTTGAGAACCACCTTTGGGATTTATTTTTATAAGAAGTTTTTGCATTATTACAAAATTCCAAGTCTACCAGAAAAAACTCTCACACACTGTGGTCATTGCTGTGCACAAAGTTCTCCTGGTTCTGCTCCTTTCACTCAGCATCAGGTCATATAAGTCCTTCCAGGCCTCTCTGAAGTCTTCTTGTTCATCATTTCTTATGGCACAATAGTACTCCATTACATTCATATACCATAATTTATTCAGCCATTCCCCAATTGATGGACATCCCCTTGACTTCCAGTTTTTGGCAACTACATAGAGTGCTGCTATAAATATTTTTGTACATGTGGGACCCTTTCCCATTTTTATGATCTCTTGGGGATATAGTCCTAGTAGCGATATTGCTGGGTCAAAGGGTATGCACATTTTTGTAGCCCTTTGGGCATAGTTCCAAATTGCTCTCCAGAATGGCTGGATGAGCTCCAAGCTCCACCAACAATGAATTAGTGTTCCAACTCTCCCACATCCTCTCCAGCATTTATCATTCTCTTGTTCTGTCATGTTTGCCAATCTTATAGGTGTGATGTGGTACCTCAGAGTTGTTTTGATTTGCATCTCTCTAATCAATAGTGATTTAGAGCATTTTTTCATATGATTATAGATATCTTTAATTTCTTCCTCTGAAAATTGCCTGTTCATATCCTTTGACCATTTATCAATTGGGGAATGACTTGTATGATTATACATTTGAGTCAGTTCTCTATATATTCTAGAAGTGAGGCCTTTATTCCCGAGCTTAGCTGTAAAAATTCTTTCCCAATTTACTACATCCCTCCGGATTTTGGTTGCATTGGGTTTGGTTGTGCAAAAACTTCTCAGTTTAATGTAATCAAAGTTATCCATTTTGCATTTCATAATGCTTTCTATCTCTCCTTTAGTACCTCTCCCATTTTTGTGATCGAGATGTAGAAGTTTTATTGCTGTGTCAAAGTTTTGCACAGCTTTATAGCTCTTTCAGCATAGCACCAAATTGCTTTCCAGAATGGTTGAATCAGTTCACAAGTCCACCAACAGTGCATTAGTGCTCCAGTTCTACATCTTCTCCAACATTTATCATTATCCTGTTTTGTCATGATAGGCAATCTGATATTTGTGGCATGGTACTTCAGAATTGTTTTCATTTTTCTAACCAATAGTGATTTAGGTAATTTTTCTATGACTATAGATAGCTTTAATTTCATCTGAAAACTGCCTATTCATATCTTTTGACCATTTATGAACTGGGGATTGACTTACATTCCTATAAATTTGACTTAGTTCTCAATATGTTTTAGAAGTGACACCTTTTTCAGAGACACTGGTTATAAAAATTGTTTCCCAGCTTTCTGCTTCCCTTCTAATCTTGGTTGCATTGCTTTTGTTTGTGGCAAAAATTTCAATGTAATGTAATCAGAATTATGTATTTTGCATTTCATAATATTCTCTATCTCTTCTTTGGTTTTAAATTCTTTCATTCTCCATAGATTTGATGGACAAACTATTATTTCCTCTCCTAATTTGCTTATAGTGTTGCCCTTTATCTCTCAGTAATGTACCCATTATAACCTTATCTTGATATAGAATGTAACATGTTGGTCTATGTCTAGTTTCTGCCATACTATTTTCTAGTTTTCCCAACAGTTTTTGTTAAATAATGAATTATTATTCCAGAAGCTGGAGTCTTTGGCTTTACAAACAATAGATTGCTATAATCGTTGGCTACTCTTTCCTGTCTACCTAACCTTCCAGTGCTCCATCATTATATTTCTTAGCTAGTACCAAGTAGTTTTGATCATTGCTTCTTTATAATAAATACAGTTTTAGATTTGCTATGGGTAGGCAACCTTCCCTTGCATTTCTTTTTCATTATTTCCTTTGATATTCTGGACCCAATGGAAAAAAGAGGTCCAAAAGCTCACTGAAGAAAATAATTCCTTAAAAATTAGAATGGTAGCTAATGACTTAATGAAAAATGAAGAAATTATGAAACAAAACCAAAAGAATGAAAAAATAAGGGGTGTTGTGAAGTATCTCGTTGGAAAAACAACCCATCTGGAAAATGGTTCCAGGAGAGATCATTTAAAAATTATTGGACTACCTGAAAGGTAGTCAAAAAAAGAGCCTAGGCATCCTCTTTCAAGAAATTATCAAAGAAAACTTCCCTAATATTCCAGAACCAGATGGTAAAATAGAAATGGAAAGAATCCAACAATTTCTCATTTGGTATCTAATTGAGGATTTATAATTTGTTCTTTTTCTAGCTTTTTTAGTTGTGTGCCCAATTCATTGGTTTCCTCTTTTTCTTTTATTCATGTAAATATTTAGAGATATGCAATTTCCCCTAGGAATTGCTTTGGCTGAATCCCATAGGTTTTGGTATGTTGTCTCATTACTGTCATTCTCTTGGAGGACCTTATTGATTGTTTCTGTGATTTATTGTTTGACCCATTATTTTTTAGGATTAAATTATTTAATTTTAGATTAATTTTCAGTCTGTCTTTCATTGGTCATTTATTACATTTAATTTTTATTGCATCTTTATCTGAAAAGGATGCATTAATATTTCTGCCTTTCTGCATTGAATTGTGAGGTTTTTATGCCCCAATACTTGGTTAATTTTTGTGTAGGTGCCATGTACCACTTGGGGATGGTTATATTCCTTTCTATTCCCATTCAGTTTTCTCCAAATGTCAACCATATCTAACTTTTCTAAAAATTTCTTTGTCTCCTTAACTTCCTTATTATTTATTTTGTAGTTAGATTTACATAGTTGAGGTACCCCACTAATACAGTTTTGCTGTCTATATTTCAATGTAATACATTAACTTCTCTTCTATGTTTAGTGTTGATATTACTTCATTGTCTGTGGTACCTTTTAGCAGGATGTTGTTTCCTTATTTATCTTTTTAAATTAGATCTATTTTTGTTTTTGCTTTTTCTGAGATCAGGGGTGCTACCTCTGCTTTTTTTTTTTCACTTCAGCTGAAGCATAATATATTTTGCTGCAACCTTTTACCTTTCGTCTGTGTGTGTCTTTATGCTTCAAATGTGTTTCTTGAAACATGCTGTCCAACCTCTGTTTTTGATCAAGAATTTCAGGTAGACCAATAATTCTTAAATTTTCTCTCCTGAATCTATTTTCCAGGTTAGTCATTTTCCTAATAAGGTATTTTACATTTTCTTTTAGTATTTCATTCTTGTTTGTTTGTTTGTTTGGTGAGGCAATTGGGATTAAGTAATTTATTCAGGGTCACACAGCTACTAAGTGTCAAATATCAAAGGTCAGATTTGAACTCAGGTCTTTCTGACTCTAAGGCTGGTGTTTAGCCACTGTGCCACCTACCTGTTCCTATGTTTTTCATTCTTTTGATTTTGTTTGAGGGATTCTTGATGTTTCACAAAGTCCTTAGCTTCTGGTTGTCCAATGCTAATTTTTAACAAATTGGTTTCTTCAGTTAACTTTTGTACCGGCTTCTCCATTTGGCCAGTTCTACTTTTAAAGGAGGTCTTCTCTTTGGTGGAATTTTGTACTTCCTTTTTCATTATGCTATTTGTATTTTTAAGGAGTTGTTTTGTTTTATTCAATCAATTTTTGTCCTTTTTAGAAGCTGTTGACTTTCTCTTGCATACGTCTTATTTATTTTCCCATTTTTCTTCTAATTCTTTTATTTGTCTTTTAAAATCCTTCTGGGGCTTCCCCAAGAAGGCTTTTTGGGTTTGGGACTAGTTCATATTTCATTTTGAGGTTTCAGATGTAGGTATATTGAAAATGTTTTCATCTTCTGAATTTGTATTTTGATTTTCCCTTTCACCATAATAATCCTCTGGTCACTGGACCCAGATGGCTCAGGAGGACAAAGTGAGGTTGGTGACCTTGCACAGCCCTACCTCACTCAAAACAAAGACAAGTACAAGTCATGTCATTATTTTTCTGATGTCATGGTCTTCTTTGAAAATGGACAAACACGGGGGTGGAGCCAAGATGGCAGAGCAGAAAGACGCACATACACATAGCTCCGAACCCACAACCCATAGACCATCTGTAAATACCAACTCACTACGAATTCTGCAGCACCAGAGGCCACAGAACATTGGAGCGAAGGAGATTTCCGTTCCAGAGGGACCTGCAAAACTCTCACAAAAGGTCCTTTGCACTGCGGACTGGGCGCCGTGGACTGGGAGCCAAGTACAGCCCTGCCGTGCCCACGGCACCGAGAGGAGTAGATCCAAACAGGCTTCAGGGATGGGATCTCCAGCGGCTGCGCGGGTCCCTCCACCCACAGGTGACGGGGGTTGGTGAGAGGGTCTCTTTGGCGGGTCGAGAGGGGAGTGGGGTGCCCCCATAACTCATGCCCCCTCGGGAGGCAGCAACAGAGGTGGAAGCAGACCGGGGCTCCCCAAGCAGGCAGGAGCCTGGATCCATTGTTGAAGGTCTCTGCATAAACCCCCGGAGGGAACTGAGCTCGTGAGGCGGCCCTGCCCCCATGAGCACCTGAACTTAATCTCACACTGAATAGCAGCCCTGCCCCCACCCCAAGCCCTGAGGCTGGGAAGCAGCATTTGAATCTCAGACCCCAAGCTCTGGCTGGGAGGATCAGGAGGCAAAGTGGGTGTGAAGAGAATATTCAGAAGTCAAGTCACTGGCTGGGAAAATGCCCAGAAAAGGGAAAAGAAATAAGACTATAGAAGGTTACTTTCTTGGTGAACAGGCATTTCCTCCCTTCCTTTCTGATGAGGAAGAACAATGCTTACCATCAGGCAAAGACATGGAAGTCAAGGCTTCTATATCCCAGCCCACTCAATGGGCTCAGGACATGGAAGAGCTCAAAAAGGATTTTGAAAATCAGGTTAGAGAGGTGGAGGAAAAGCTGGTAAGAGAAATGAGAGAGACACAAGAAAAGCATGAAAAACAGGTCAGCACTCTGCTAAAGGAGACCCAAAAAAATGCTGAAGAAAATAACACCTTGAAAAACAAGCTAACTCAATTGGCAAAAGAGGTTCAAAAAGCCAATGAGGAGAAGAATGCTTTCAAAAGCAGAATTAGCCAAATGGAAAAGGAGATTCAAAATCTCACTGAAGAAAAGAGTTCTTTCAAAATTAGAATGGAACAGATGGAGGCTAATGACTTGATGAGAAACCAAGAAATCACAAAACAAAACCAAAAGAATGAAAAAATGGAAGATAATGTGAAATATCTCATTGGAAAAACAACTGACCTGGAAAATAGATCCAGGAGAGACAATTTTAAAATTATGGGACTCCCTGAAAGCCATGATCAAAAAAAGAGCCTAGACATCATCTTTCATGAAATTATCAAGGAAAACTGCCCTGAGATTCTAGAACCAGAGGGCAAAATAAATATTCAAGGAATCCACAGAACACCGCCTGAAAGAGATCCAAAAAGAGAAACTCCTAGGAACATTGTGGCCAAATTTCAGAGTTCCCTGGTCAAGGAGAAAATATTGCAAGCAGCTAGAAAGAAACAATTCAAGTATTGTGGAAGTACAATCAGAATAACACAAGATCTAGCAGCTTCTACATTAAGGGATCGAAGGGCATGGAATAGGATATTCCAGAAGTCAAAGGAACTAGGACTAAAACCAAGAATCACCTACCCAGCAAAACTGAGTATAATACTTCAGGGGAAAAATTGGTCTTTCAATGAAATCAAGGACTTTCCAGCATTCTTGATGAAAAGACCAGAGCTGAAAAGAAAATTTGACTTTCAAACACAAGAATGAAGAGAATCATGAAAAGGTGAACAGCAAAGAGAATTCATAAGGGACTTACTAAAGTTGAACTGTTTACATTCCTACATGGAAAGGCAATATTTGCAAGTCTTGAAACTTTTCAGTATCTTGGTACTGGGTGGGATTACACACACACACATGCACACACACACACACACACACACACACATAGAGACAGAGTGCACAGAGTGAATTGAAGAGGATGGGCTCATATCTTAAAAAAATGAAATCAAGCAGTGAGAGAGAAATATATTGGGAGGAGAAAGGGAGAAATGGAATGGGGCAAATTATCTCTCATAAAAGAGGCAAGCAAAAGACTTACTAGTGAAGGGATAAAGAGGGGAGGTGAGAGAAAAACATGAAGTTTACTCTCATCACATTCCACTAAAGGAAGGAATAAAATGCACACTCATTTTGGTATGAAAACCTATCTTACAATACAAGAAAGTGGGGGATAAGGGGATAAGCAGGGTGGGGGGGATGATGGAAGGGAGGGCATGGGGAGGAGGGAGCAATTTGAGGTCGACACTCATGGGGAGGGATAGGATCAAAAGAGATAATGGAAGCAATGGGGGACAGGATAGGATGGAGGGAAATATAGTTAGTCTTATACAACACAACTATTATGGAAGTCATTTGCAAAACTACACAGATTTGGCCTACATTGAATTGCTTGCCTTCCAAAGGGAAGGGGTGGGGAGGGAGGAAGGTAAAGAAGTTGGAACTCAAAGTGTTAGGAACAACTGTCGAGTAATGTTCTTGCCACTAGGAAATAAGAAATACAGGTAAAGGGGTACAGAAAGTTATCTGGCCCCACAGGACAAAAGAGAAGATGGAGACAAGGGCAGAGAGGGATGATAGAAGAGAGAGCAGATTGGTCATAGGGGCAATTAGAATGCTTGGTGTTTGGGGGTGGGGAGAGGGGACAAAAGGGGAGAAAATTTGTAACCCAAAATTTTGTTAAAATGAATGTTAAAAGTTAAATAAATAAATTAATTTAAAAAAAAAAGAAAATGGACAAACACAGACAGATTAATGCTCTATCATCAGTGTTCTTCTCTTTTTCTTGTTTATGATGTTCGCCTATTTCCAAACTTATGTTGGGTACCAGGGTTCTGATCACTGGCTTTGTGTGCTGGGTTTTCAGGTGCTGCCAGCTTACCTGGTGTTGAACTGAGGTCCTAGTGGTGGTGTCTAGTGTGTGCTGAGGCCAAGTAAGATTTTCCTACATTTCTCTGGGTCTGAATTGAAGGACAGGGAGCTTTGACTGCTGACAGTGGCCTGCCCTGCCTGGGACTATGCTGAAGCATGCAGAGGTCCAGTTGCTAGAGGATGCCTGCCTGCCAGGGGCTACATCAGAAATACAGCTACTGCGGGACACCTATCTTCCCATCCCCTCAGCTGCATCTGTGTATTTGTTGATTCTCCAAACTGGAGTCTGCCAGTTCCCCTGGCTAAGTCATACATGGGGCACTGATGTTGGTGTTTGCCTGCTTCACCTCTGTGGTTCTCAGGATCTCCCACTGGTTTTCTGTGGTGGGATTGCCACCAGATTGTGGGAATACTTCCTGTCCAGGAATATTATTCCCTTTTATTTTAGTGAAATGGACCTTTCTCGCTGATCCTCCAAAATTCCTTGGATGAGACTGCTCTATCCTGTCTTTCTGCTGGCTCTGTGTTCCTAGATTTTTCCAGGGGCAGCTATTTTCTGTTTTTTTAGGAGGTCAAAAACAGAGAGTAATAGCGACTTTTTGTTTAATTTGCTGTCATGGATTCCAGAAGTCTCATTCAGAACTGTCTTCTTAACACTGATTTTTTTTTCTTGTGATGCATGCTGGGAGTTATGCAATGCCACAGTCTCTGAAGAATTGAAATTAAAGATCACTCAAAAAGAAATTGAGAGATACATGTTGCTGAAACACTGTTATCTGTGAGGAATTATTCAGGAGAAATAGTATAAAGGATGTCACCAGAGAAATATATTTTTGGAAGAAAAGTGATGAGTCAATCATCTAGTTTGGATGAGCGTTAGACGTTGGAGAACCTATGTGTTCCATTGGTATCCAAAAAAATGTCAAGATAACCAGAGGAAATTCCCCATTGGAAGAACCCCTTGTGGAGAATATTCAAGAGTATGGACAAGAGAAACACAGAATGGACAGATATGAGTGAATGGTAATTTGTGTTACTAGAAGGAATGCCTAAGTAAATAAGATTTCATATTCATTACAATATTAAATAAAGGTGATTATTATTTTATTATTTATCTCATGAGTTGTTATTGGAAATGTGCAAAATGTCACAGTATTTTACTTACTAATTACTAATCTTAGAGTAAGGAAAGTATGACTTCAAATACTACCCTGACACTAGGTATGTTACTATGGGTGGGTTATATCACATAAGCCTCAATTTCTGCATCTGTAAAGTGAGATAAATACCCAGAGTTGTGAAGATCAAATGAGATAATTTTAATGAGATGCTTTATACACCTTATTACATGATAGAAGAGCCAACTATTGTTGGAGTCCTATTGTCAGTTAGACTGTTGTACTTCCCATACAGCTGAACATGGGCTTCAGTCTCTTTTTGCAGTACATACATTGTGGCCCCACGTGGAGGAGTTTATGTCTTGATAAGATAATGCAGCAGCTCCTTATTGATCATGATCTCTAAAATATTTTTCAGCTTTGGATTTTATGATTCTGTGTGGAATAATAATAAGTTCTTGGTTTTGAATCATCTACTCTTAGGGACTTAATATGTGCTTGAGAATAGACTGAAAGACTCACAGTACACAAATTTTATCATTTTTATTTTATTATATGCATATTATTTCACACTTATGTAATATTTATATTTAATAACATTAAAAATATTTCAATATTTAGAATATTTAATTTATTGTAGCAATATTTAATTTAATTTAGCAATATTTAAATATTTATGTAATATATAAAAACATGACAGCTTTGCCTACAACTCTCTTGGCACCAGACTTCCTGCCTGGCTGAAATTAAAAGAGATCTAATCCTTTTATCCTGAGCAATTTGGAATAAGGCAAAATACTTTCCACAATTATAAATAAAACCCTCTATCATCCTAATTACATAGAAGTAACATAGTACAGTGGCTATAGAGCTGGTCTTGAAGCCAGGAAGACCTGGATTCAAGTACTGCTTCTGACTGGCTGTGTGTCCCTGGGAAAGTCACTTAACCTCACCGCTCTAGGTAACTCTCTAAGATTTCAAATTGCAGAGAGGATGTTGACTTGTATTTGAAGAGGAAATGTCTTCCCTAAAAACTGAGGAAATGGAATGGTGAAATAGCAGATCCTTTCCCTCATTCTCTATCATAGCTACCAGTCTGCACATCTGGTCACAGTTTTATGAAAGGGAGGTTTCCTTTTGTTTCTTTGTTTTGTTTCTTTGTTTTTTCAAAGCAAGAAGTAACCTGGAATGAAGCAATAGGCTGAAATCCTTCAGACATGAACTAAGTTTTCATTTCAGTCCTGAGGCAGCAATGATCCTCAGAGCAAATGCACTTGTCAGACTGATGAGTCAAACATGACCTCCATTATTAGCGATAGCACTACTTTGTTACCTACGTACACACATCTGTCCCCCCTAAAAAGAGGAATAGAGAAATGTAGAAAAAAATAACAAGCTCAAATTATAGATTTTACGAGTGTTCTGCTGTTTCACAATTTCACAGTTCAAGCTGAAGTTTCTTTTTTTTTCCTTTCTATTTTCATACACACAGTCCAGAAATGGACATTTGGTTGGCCATAATAGACTGCTCCTTTCCCAGGTATCTCCTGCTTGTTTCTTTTATCTGTGAATAGGAAATGGCTTAAAGGCACCTGTGTTATGAAGGTCCTGGGGCAGCTGCCTGACTAGTGAATGCCTGATTATGTGTTAACATGCTTTGTCAGATATTGGCAGAATCTGTTCTCTTCCTTTGCCTTTTCAGCAAGGGTGCCATTGACAGACTGGCTACCCATTTATAGAAATGTTGTCCATCACACTGTGAGGAAGGACAATAGTGTTTTTCTGTGGCCAGTGACTGTGGGAAACTTTTCTTTGGCTATTCAGGCAATTTTTTTTTGCTTGCTCTGAAGAGGAGAGACTGATGAGTGCAAAAAGTACAATTAAGCAAAGCCAGACTTCAATTGAAGGCTGTAGTGTAGTCTGCTGTTCTCACTTTTTTTAGAGGGGAAAAAAACCCTATGGTTTTTCACGTTGCTGTGTGGCATTCAGCAGGGGGCTATTACAATCCTAAATTTTTTTTCTAGACCACCTAATTCTAAGTAAAAATTAAATGTAATGAGAGCCACTTGGAGTTCTGAATATTTTAAAGCATAATTCCCACAGAAGGGATTCGACCTAAACTGCAGTGTGCATCAGTTGGCTAATTATAGCTGCATTTTATATTACAGCAGGTGTCAGATGCAGTCATCTCAATAAAGTCCACATAATACTCTGGGAAATAACAAAAGCTTTTCTTTGAATGTGGGTACTAATTTCTGCTAGGTGTCATATGAGCTCTGATACTTCTTACTGGCATTAACAAGAACACTGTAGCACTCAGAAATGCTTTTTGCTTAGGATGAATTGGTACTGTAAAGCACTTACCAGTCAGACTTGGCAGATGTCAGTAGTTAATACTAGTGTTGCAGAAGTTGGAATATAATGCAAAGAGTCTTATGTAAATACTTTTAGATGATGGGCTGGTTGTGAGAATGAGTCTGAGCAATACACCAACTCACTTAATGAAAGCTAAATAGATAGCAGTGGGATATCTGTGTTTACTTCAGCTCCTGCTTTATTGAAAGTCCTTTAAAACTGAAGGGCAGATGGTAAGGCAGTAAACTAGGTGAAGAAAAATGTCAGACTTTGATAAGCATTTGTTATATTCACAATGCTTTTCTTGAACTTGTCTTGATGAGTTACATTACACAAGTGATAGTAAGGGTAAAAGCATGCCTAAAGACAGGGACTCAACAGAAAAAGAAGCAATGATAAAAGTACAACAAAAATCTCACATTTATATTCTTTAATGGTCACAAATTGCTGAAGCAGAGGTCCCACTAAGATACAGAACTTCACAAATTATATACGTATTGAATAGTCATGAAAATTGGTCTATAACACAAGAGAATTTATGATTTATTAATCTGTTGTATAAGGCAGTTTCTTCACTAATCATAATGGATAATATGGAATAAGTAGCACATCAAAAAGGGGAATATATTGTTTTTCAGTCAAGATGGATGAATAATAAGAAAGCCAAGGGAATTGATTCTTCTCCAAACCCTTTCACTTGCATGAAAGGCTACTGAAATTCCTTCTCTTTCTACTAAGAAAAATGGGTGAAGAGACAGGAATTGAGGTATAAATAAGTGAAATTGAAGGAATAACTAGGAAAAGTGGAAAGAGAAAAATCAATCTGCCTTTGCAGCTACATAGTCAATCTAAGCCAAAACTGACTTCAATTTAGTTCTTTGTCCCCTCCAATACCCTGATACTCCTCATGTCTCATTGTTTGATTGGATTAGGTGTTGGTGGGTGTAGGACTCTTTTCAAATTCACTCCCTTTCCTGTCCCATGCTAGCCTCAGCTCGTCAAGTCAGGAGACATTACCATCCTCAGCCAGAGGAACCTAGAAAGTATAGGCTTCCTGACCCAGGATCAAATATCTAACTCTTTTTGAAAAAAATTCATATACTAAAACTTAAATACACTTTAAGAAAAGAAAAAGAAATGCATTATAGATATTGAAAGAAATACAAAATAAGAAAAGAAAAAAAGCATTGTAATGTGCACTGCAGAATATAAGAAAGGATTCAAAATATACAGCAATAAATTTCCATTGCAAGAAAACTTGTATTTCAAATACTACTCATTGTGTTGGGAGCAGTCCATCTTTTCTTTGCTTCCTTCTAAGTTTTCTTTTGTTCTCTACCGTGCCCCTTTTACTCTGTTCTTTATTCCCCTTTCCTTCCCCTCCTTTCTCAAGGCTACAATTAAGTAGTAGTGTGTATAGATGTGTGTGTACACACACATATGTGTATGCATGTATATACATGCGTTTATATATGTACACATGTGCATATATGCATGCATATATAGATATACACACATATATTATATACACATACATATACACACATATACCCTTAGATACATACATTTATTTAAACACATATATATATAATTAGATATCTATAATTATACTCATATATAGTCATATATATTCAGATGCACCTATGTAAGACCACACTTTACTTATTTGTCCTGTTTCTTTGTGTGTGAATAGCCTCTTCCTTCATAAGTTCAAGTCTTTCCATATTTTTCAAAGTTCACCAATTTGGCATGTCCTACACCACAGCAATATTCCAACCTCATACTGTTTAGTTATTTTAAATAGCCCAAAACAATGTTGATGGACATGGCTGGCACATGGAATAGTTTTCTTTTTCTCTTCTGCTTTAACTTTGTCCATGATCATGATTATTGACGCTGTTCCTCTTTCCCTAACAAAATCTGCTCCTGATCTTTAGTTTATATTTGTGTATATCTCTTATTTCCTATCCCTCCTAACTCCTTTACTTTACTTCTACATGCTACCTTGCCCTCCTATTACTTAACTTGGCACCCAAGAATCCCTCCCTTATACTCCCATTCTCATTAATCTAAAGATTCTTCTTTACTCCCTCCTTTAACCTATTCCCTCACCCTCCCCTCTAAAGAGTCTTCCCTTTTTCTCTCCCTGCCTCTATCCTCTTAGAATTTTATTTCTTTCTGAATTTAGAAGACTTTTATATCTTTCTAGATGTGTATGAAGTGTTCCCTCTTAACCCATTCCCTATAAAAGTAGGTTTCCAGAGCTACCAGCCCTACTCCCCAATCTAATCCTTCTGTGTTGTTTTTGTCCTTTCTCATCTCATTTGTATAAGAAAATTACTCTTTTTAGCTATTCCCAAATGGTTTTACTTTTTAAAACATCATACTCAGGTCTACCCCAAAATTTCTTATGAAATATGCAATTACTAATAATAATCTTAGACATACATCTTCCATAAAAGGCAGTCTGTCCTTACTGAGTTCCTTGTCATTAGTCTTTGGTATGTAGCTTACATTTCTCTTGACTTTTGTATGTTAAATCTTCTATTAAGTTCATTTCTTTTAAAACAAAATCCTGGAAGTCTGACATTTCATTAAGTCACTTTTTCTTTCCATTCAGGATTATGTTTAGCTTTACTGGGTACGATATTTTTAAAATTTTTTAAAAAATTTACTTATTTTTCATGTTCCACAGTCACTACCATGCAACCTAGATATTTTTCTTTCCCTCCCTCACCCTCCCTCCCTGAGATGGCATGCAATTTTATATAGGTTGTACACATACATTCCTATTAAATACATTTTCACCATAGTCATGTTGTATGGAAGAATTAATATGAATGGGAGAAATCAGATAACAAACCAAAACGTAATACAAAAGAAAATGATCTGCTACAATCTGCAATCCAATTCCACAGTTCTTTGTCTGAATGTGGAAGGTATTTTGCCTTAAATGACCACTGGGAATTTTTTAAGTCCTTTCATTGCAATGAAGTTCTAAGTCTACCAGAAAAAGTCCTTGCACACTGTGGTTGTTGCTGTGTACAAAGTTCTCCTGGTTCTGCTCCTTTTGCTCACTGTCAAATCATATAAGTCTTTCCAGGCCTCTCTGAAGTCTTCCTGTTCATCATTTCTTATAGCGCAATAGTATTCCATTACATTCATCTATCATAATTTATTCAGTCATTCCCCAGTTGATGGGCATCCCCTTGATTTCCAGTTTTTGGCCACCACAAAGAGAGCTGCTATAAATATTTTTGTACATGTGGGGTGGGTATGATATTTTTGACTGGAACCCCAGCTCTTTTGCTGTTTTGATATATAGAGTTCTGGGCAACCAGATGGTGCAGTGGATAGAGCACCAGTGCAGGAGTCAAGAGGACCTAAAGTCAAATCTCATCTCAGACACTTGACACTCACTAGCTGTATGACCTTGGGGAAGTCACTTAACCCCAATTGCCTCATTCTGGGTCCTCTCCAGTAATCCTGATGAATATCTGGTCACTGGATTCAGATGGCTCTGGAGGAGAAGTGAGGCTGGTGACCTGCACAGCCCTCCTTTACTCAAAAGAAAATCAAGTGCAAGTCATGTCGTTACTTCTCTGATGGCATGGTCTTCTTTGGCAATGAAGGACAAACACACACACACACACACACACACACACACACACACACAGAGTTCTAAGAACTGTGGTCTTTTAGTGTTGCCACTTCTAGGTCTAGTGGGATTCTAATTGCGGCACTGCTTTTTAAAAATTCTTTTTTTTTTCTTGTTACTCATAATATTTCCTCCTTCAGTTGGGGGTTTTGGAATTTGATAATGAAATTCCTGCGGGTTTTCCTCATAGGATCTCTTTCAGGTGGTAATTGGTGGAATTTTTCTATTTCCGCTTTCCCTTCTTGTTCTAATTCTTCAAGATAATTTTTTTAAAGTATTTCTTGTATCATTGTATCAAGATTCTTTTTTTATCATAGCTTTCAGATAGTTTGATTATTCTTATATTTTCTCTTCTTGATCTGTTCTCCATATCAGTTGTTTTTTTTATAAGATGCTTCACATTCTCTTCTACTGTTTTCATTCTTTATATTTTATTGTACTATTTATTGGTCTCTTACAACTTTGCTACTTCCGCTTGCCCTATTTTCATTTACATGGAACCATTTTCTTCCTTAAGATTCAAGATCTCCTTTTCTAATTGATTGAGTTACTTTTCATAATATTCTTGTTTTCCCTGAATTATTTTTGTTTGTTTTTTAGTTTTTCTTCAATCTCATTCATTTGATTTTTAAAGTATTTTTAAAGTTCTTTTGTGAATTCTTTTTGGGCAAGTGACCATTTGACATTAGTCTTTGGTGTAGAAGAGGGTTTCTTTACTTCAGTATCCTCCTTTGAAGATGAACCCTGATCATCTCTATTCCCATTGCAACTTTCATGGTGGAATTTTTTCTCCTTTCCCTCTTCATTTTTAAAAAAATTTATTGCAGCTTATTTTTGTAATTACCTCTAGCCCTGAGGTATGGGAGATGGTGCCTCTGACCTAAGATCCTCTTTTATTTTTCCCCTCTGGCCTGGAACCAAAACCAAAACCTGCAGCCCCCTGTATGTGCACACTGACAGTCATGTTCTTGTCCCACTGCTTCTGCATTCACCAAGCAAGTGCTGGTTCCCTCTCGCCCAGGGCCTCATTTCAGCAGCATTGTTTGGTGTTCCTTGTCAGCAGAATTTCCCTTGATCTTTGCCAGCTCAGATGCCCAACTCTCCTCATAGTCCCAAGTGTATAAGTTCCTGTGACTTTTTCCAAGGTTGCCTACCAACCCAGCTAATCCTAGGGCTTTCCACTGTTTAGACTGAACTAGCCTGCAGGTGTTTATTTATGATGAGACCAAACCTTGTACTAGGATTTTTCTTCAGGTCTTCTCTAATTGTACCAAGAAGACCACTGTTCTGCCACAACTCTTGGTATGGGAGAAATCTGGAGAGTTTGGAATTTTCTGACTTCACCATCTTTCCAGAATCCTCTCTCTAACTTATTGGTTAATCCTCCTTGCCACTAGATGCTCACCAACCTTTGTGAAACCCAAACTTCTCTTAGACTCCAGGAACTGCATAACATCTTCCAGAGAAGAGAGGTCTGAATGGAGAGATGAGAGACTCCTATTTTCTTCTATTTAGGATTCAATAAAGTCTTGGGTATTCCAAGATGCCTTGCCACTCCCAGTTAATGGTGATGCAATTCTCATTTCTCAGTTCTTGCCCCACCTTAAAAAAATGTTAACAGCTCACATCTAGGAGTTACACACTCCAGAGAAGCCACTGCAAATAAGTACTATCACTCCCAGTAAAGGGCAGAATACTAAACTTCCTCTCCATTCTCCCAGCTAACTCTGTGCTGGAGAAGGCAGGAACTGGAGCTAAGCTGATTTTTTATTGATTCACTCCTTCTGGAAGTCCAGTACGATTCCATACTCTGGAAAATTTTTCCCTTTTTCCTTTCTTTAGTCTCCTCCAAAGATGAAGTGATTTCTGGTATCCTTTCCATACAAGCCCAATCACAAAGCAGAAAGTCATTATTTCATGAAAATATTAAGCATAATAAGTATAAAAGAAACTGTCCACACTCCAATAAAAAAGTGTACATGATGTGCAATGAGGAAACATTGGAAGCACTTCTAGTGGCATTGTCTTATTAGGAAATTATGAAACAAATTATAGAATGGATGAAATAGAATATAATGATGAAATGAGCAATTTCAGAGGAAACTGTGAAGTCTTTTATCAAAGCAAATAGAAGTGGGAGAACAATTTATAATATGATTACATTACAGAGAAAACAAATTTGAAAGACTTTAGAATTTTGATCAATGCAATTATAACCAATGAATAAAAAAATGAAGATGAGATACTCCATTAACTTCCTAATGGAAAGGTGATGAACTTTAAATGCAGAAAGAGCCCTACATTTTTGGATACAGCAAAAGTGGAAATTTGTTTTGCTACATACATATGTGTATATGTATGTATGTATGTATATATATACATACATATGTGTGTATGTATGTGTATGTATATTATATATATATTCATATATATATATATTAAAGGGTTTGTTGTGGTTGCTGTTGTTTTAATTTGCTTAACTGGGGAGGAGTATACTGGAAAGAACTTATTTGAAAAAAAATTTGGAAAGAAACATTCCTGCTAAAAACAGGTACAACAAAAAGTTGCTAATGTGCACCATATTAATATGACATTATAGAAGTTGTAATAATAAGGAAGGAAGACATTACATGTATTAATATTAGAAAAACAGGCCAGATATCATTTGCAGATGACATGATAGTGTATCTAGAAAATCCAACTGTTTCAATTAAAGTATTAATTGATAGTAAATGAAGTGAGTCAAGTTGCAAAATATAGTATCAATTCAAAATGTTATCTGCATTTTTATTTATTATTAATAAAGCCTAATAAACAAGCTATAATAATATCAACTATTAAATATTTTGGAATTAATCTACTTAGAAATATGTAGGACTTGTGTAAGAATGAAAATAAAAGTATTTTGAGAATAAATGTGAGGAAAAGTAGTTGAAAATGAGAATGAATAGACAAAAAATCTTGGTGAAGACTTAGAGATAATGAATTAAAATTATTATAATTAATTTCAATATCATTACATAAAGGTAATGGACAATTATGTATATCCAAAAAGGAGGAACCTAATAAAACGAATATTGTGAAATGCCAGCTATAAGGAAATGTTTATAATTCCTTGGGCACTTTGTATCCTGGGGTTAAATATAATTTTTTTAGTTTGGAAATATATAAGCAAAAACAATTACTCCTTGATTTGGATTTCTAGAAAGAGATATTCATCCTAATAATACCTGTCTTCATGCTTCATATAAATTGCTCTCTAACTGGTAATATATTGCTGACACCTGCCTATAACTCATAGGAGCTTCACACATAGCTAGTGATTAGTAGTCTTATTTATATTAGAAGCATAAATTTGCAAAGGCTCCCATCAGCCTGTTTATGTTATTTCACCTACCTGCATTCAATAGCAAGAGAACAATGAGAATGGAGAGGCAGATGGTGGAAGTAATGTAGGACTGTGATTTGCAAAGTGATGAGCAGATATAATTAGGTACCAAGGAATCCAAAGGTTTAGGTGAGTATAAAGTTGAGCTTATTATTCAAATATTATTAATATTTAAATGTTTTAAACATTTAAATATTAATAAATAAAAGTAAAGATTTTCAAGGATAGAAAGTGAAATTATAACAGTGGTAATGAATTGAGAAAGCAGGAAAGGATCGAGTGAATAGAAATTTGATGAAAACAGGGAAAAGTTTTAAGAAGATGGGACACAGGAAAAAACTAGAAATACAAAAGATAATGCTCAGATTGAGAAATTTAAGAGTAATGGATTGTATAAATGAAATATTTGCAGATAAAGTTGAAACCAAGTGTATGACTATTCTTGTATGTGACTGAGATGGAATGAGGTTGCAGATCATAGGAATTGAGGTTTGTATTTAAAGGATATAACATATACATTTTTGTTTCCATATATAAGGACAGCACGGCATGAAAATGAATACTGTGAGTTTTGAACTTCAAGTTCAATACTGTACTTCAGGAGTACTAAGTTTCAGTAGAAAAAAAGCAGAATGACCTATGAGTTGGCAGAAAATGGGTGATACGTTTAGATGGTATGAATTCCAAAGGAGGAGAGGTCATTAACTTAAGGTTGTATCAAGATAGCCTGGAAATGACAGAGCATCCCTCTAATTCTCCATCTTCTCAACATGTCAAGGGGCATGAGAGAAGGGATATTTGACGACCAGGATTACAATGTTATCGAGGGAAAGTCAAGTTTCTGTAAGGTAGTGAAAGGAATGTAAGAGGAAGAGGTCAAATACAAAGGTCAGTTTGTTAAAAGTAAGAATGAAGGTTCCACAGGTCAAATATGAGTATGATTGGAGTCATGACCAGGAAAAGGAACGTTGTTTCTACACATCCTATGACTTGCCAGTTATAAACCAAAAATCATTTCTGAGTAGAGCCATTATCATTCTCTTTCTAGTATCAATTGTAATGTTGATCTAATTATTATTAATCCTTGATTAAAAGGTGGTGGCGAGGTGATGATAAGATGTTCTCACTGGCTAAGCGCTGGTGTCCTGAGAGGGTATCTGGAGAGGATGAAGCTTGCTCTGGGACCAGTTAGATATAAAGGGTTGAAGTTTCACTCTACAAATAAAAATCAATTAACAGAAAGATAAAGGGTTGCATTACCATTGATAAGCTGAAAGATTATGTTTTAATGACTTGAAAAAAAGGCCCATCTTTTTCCCAGAGAAAAATTATTACTGGTCATATTTTAAAATCAGCAGTAAGATAACTCCTAAAGTTCATTTAAGTATTCCCAGGTTTTTCTGAAACCATCCTGCTCATCATTTCTTAAAATGCAATAGTATTCCATCATGATTGTATACCATAACGTGCTCAAGACAACCCTTGAATTTCCAATTCTTTGCCACCACTAAAAGAGTTGCTGTAAATATTTTTGTACAAATGGACACTTCTCTTTGATCTCTTAGGGTTATAGACTTAGCAGTGTTATTGTTGGGTCAATGGGTATGCACAGTTTTGTAGCCCTTTGGACTTAGTTTCAAATTACTCTTGGTTAAATGGTTGGACCATTCAACAACTTCACCAACAGTGCATTGGTGTCCTTATTTTTCCATACCCATTCTAGCATCTGTCATTTTCCTTTTCTGTCATTTTAGTCAATCTGATAGGTGTAAAATGATATCTCAAAGTTGTTTTCATTTTCAACTCTCTAATCAATAGTGATTTAGATAATTTTTTCATGTGACTATTAATAGCTTTTATTTCTTCTTCTGAAAATTACCTGTTCATATCCCTTCATCATTTATCAATTGGGAAGTGGCTCTTATTTTTGTAAATTTGTCTCAGTTCCATTTTATTTGAGAAGTGAGAAAATGCCCATTTTAAAAACTAATTATATTCATCTAATTTTATGTGACTGTAATACATGGAATACTATAGTCTTCAAAAAATTTAAAATTAATATTAACCAGACAGTGATGGATGTTGAACATTAAAAATAGGAAATTATGATAGAGAAGCTGAGTAAAGGGTATCTTTAGAGAAATGTATAAGCACAAAAGAAGACTGGCCAAATATCTGGCAAGATCAAGTGATTGCTGATGGACTTTTGCTCCACTGATATTTGGCAATATCAAGAGAAATTGAAGAAGGTTCCTTTGGCAAACATATGGGAGGGCATGGGTGAGACACACAGGATGAGATGGTGACAGGTTGTGATCTGTACCACTGGAAGAAAAACTGAAGTTGGTGAGATCACATAATCAATTATGTATCTGTGTATATTCACAGGAGTCTATTACTAACAAAATCTGACTTATGGAAAGTGTTTGGAAATGCTACTTTTAAAATTAGTATTTAGTGTTTAAATTAATATCTAGATACCTAAAATGTATTCTTGCTTTAACTCTGCCTCTTAGAACCCCCAATTTCCTTCACAGTTTAGTTCAGTTTAGCAGAATGCCTGGCTCCTAATAAATAATTAGTGAATCATTTCTGATTGATTTAATTCCAAAACCAACTCCAACATGAAGCATAAGGCCCCATCTGCTAACAGATCCCATCCTCAAATTGCCTTGTATTTCATTTCTATGATATGGGTATTTGTACATCTATATAGAATGTAAGTTCACTGAGGACAGTGGCTATTTCATTTATGTGTTTATTTTCTGAGTGCCTATTGCAGTAGCTGACATTTGTTAGGTAATTAATAAATACTGGCTGATTAAATATGTCATTAATATTGTTGATAGAGGTGTTCCCACACCAGTGCAGATGGCAACCTCTTTCACACATTATCCTGTAATGTTCTTGCCCATTTCTTTTCATAATTCCTCCGAAAAGAATTCATCCAACTTGCTAGAGATCTTCCTCTAATTCTTTTAGCATTTCAGGAATTCCACTCCAGCAATCAGGCTGTCTGTAGTCTCTCATTCTTACCACATCACTGGCCGCATCTCTTTTCTCATAAGAGGAAAACTTCCTCTTGATCAAAATAAATTTGCTCTATTTTTATGTTTTCCAGTTTAAGTGTATTGACCTAGGAGAAGAGCAGTTTTCTGAGAGAGCACGTTCCCAGTGGAAAGAGCACAATGTTTACAGTCAAAGGATTCAGATCCTATGTCTGCCTTGTAACTTGTGTAATGTAACTTCCTGGAGCCTCAGTTTCTTCATCTGTAAAATCAGGGAACTGAAGCATGTGTGAAAAGATGCAGACCTATTAAAATGGGACTGTCTTTATTCTCTGTCTCTAGAGATATCATCCCTTTCAAATTATACCTTGCCTATGACTTGCCCAAGTGCCCAAATATTTGGAGAAGTTGCCAAATATTACAATACCAAATTCATGAAAATGATGAAGTTGTTTAGTGAACAGTCTGGCTAATAAGAAAACTTCTGACAGATATCATCTTCACAATACCTATTTTGCTCTTGTGAAGAAATTTAATTTCTTTGGTCTTTATATAAATGAATATCAAGATTTTAAGGAACAGTGAAAGCAACTAAAGAAGCTACATTGAAAGGGAAAACCAAGAAATGGAGAAAAAATCAGCTACATAGAAATAGTGTTGGGCTAATCCAGGGGTGGGGATCCTGTGGCCTGGAAATCAAAAATGGCCTTCTGGGTCCTCTGGTGTAGCCTTTTGACTGAGTTCAAGTTTTAGTCTTGGACTCAGTCAAAAGGTGACTTTGAGGTCCCAGCTTCCCCATCCCTGGAATCTGACTTCTATGTCAGTGGGTGAATAAGCTCTTATTTTAATTAGCTACTATGTGCCAGACATTATACAAAGCTCTGAGGGTAGATAATTTGGAGAACAGAAAAAATAGAGAAAAGATGCTAGTGTTAAGATAGAATCAGGAAAGGATTTTTATAGAAGATGGAATTTTATCTGAGACTTGAAGGAATCTAGGGAAGTTAAAAGGTGATTATGAGAAAGGAGAGCATTTCAAGCCTGGGAGACAGCCAGTGAAAATGTATGGAGTTGAAAGCTGGATTGTCTAACATGAAGAACATAAAGTACGCCAGTGTCATTATATTAGTAATCAGGACCTGGAGGGCAGTACCTGGAAAGATGAGCACTGTAAAATTATAAGAGGACTGGAAGGATAAGAATGGATTAGATTATGGAGGGTTTTAAAAGACAAATATTTTGATCCTATATTCAATAAAAACCCACCAGAATTGATCAAATGGGATAGGCTATATATGTGTGTCACAGGGTCAGACTTGTGCTCTGGAAAGATCAATTTAGAGACTTGTGGTAGAGAGATCAAACATTGCAATAGCTCAGGTGTGAAGAGATGAGAGCCTAGATCAGGGTGTTTTTTTCAGTGTCAGAGGATAGAAGAGGGCATATGAAGGCTTACTATGAAGGTAGAAATGTTGGCAACTAGTTAACTGTGAGGAGTGAGAGAGTAAGGAGTTGAGGGTGATACCTAGATTTTAAGCCTATGGAAATTGGAGGATAGTGTTACCTTCAACAGTAATAGGGAAGTTAGGATAAGGAGATGGTTTGGGCAAAACATAACGAGTTTTGTTTTGGACATAATGAGCCTAAGTTGTCTACAAGGCATTCAGTACAAATAAGCCATTGGAGATAGACTGGTGGTCAAGAGAGAGGTTAGGACTGAACAAAGAAATTTTAGAATCTTATGCATAGAAATGATAGATAAAACCAGGGGAGCCTGTGAGCTCATCAAGCAAAAAGTATAGAGGGAAAAGAGAAGAGGACCCAGGATAGAGAATTGGTAGACATCTATGATTGACAGATGTGAACTTGATGAAAATTCAACAAAAAGTCTGAGAAACAATGGTCAGACAGTCAGGAAGAGACCCAGTAGAGAATAGTATCTCAAAAACCTAGAGACATGACTATCAAGAAGAAGGTGACTAAGTACCAAAGGCAGCAGCTTGGTCAGGAATGATGAAGACTGAGAAAAACCCATTAGGTTTGGCAAATAAGAGATGACTGGTATCTTTGGAGAAAATAGTTTCAAAGGTTAGAAGTCAATCTGCAATCAGTTAAGAAGTAAGATGAAAGGAAATGGCAGCATCAATTATAAACAGATTTCTCTAGGAGTTCAGCTAGAAAATGGAGAAGAGATATAAGACAATAGCTAGGAGGGATGACTGGGTCAAATGAGGGCTTTTTGAAGATAGTGAGGGAGACATGGGCATATTTGTAGTCAATAGGGAAGACATGGAGCAGCTAGGTGGGGTAGTGGAGAGAACATTGGCTTGGAATCAGGAGGACTTTTTGTCTGGAGTTCCCATACAGCCTCAGACACTTACTAGCTATGTGATCCAGGGCAAGTCAATTGACTCTGGTTGTCTCAGTTTCCTCATCTGTAAAATGAGTTGGAGAAGGAAATGTCAAACTGTTCCAGCACGTCTGCCAAGAAAACCCCACATGGGGTCATGAAGAGTCAGACATGACTGAAAAATGACTGAATAGTTATAGCAGCAGCAAAACCTGGAAGACATGGAGAAATTGAAGATAAGTGGGAGAATAGCACTGATAGAGCAATCTACTACAGAAAACAGGATGGAATGGAAACATTTGTGCATGAATAGACTTACCTTGGAAAAGAGGACTCCCTCTTTATGTGGAATAGTGAGGAAGGAAGAGAAATGGTAGAAGTCATCTTTGTGATATTAGATGAGGAGAAGGGTAATAAGAGCTCTGGGAATGGTTCCAACTACAGCAATGCTTGTATGTATGTCCAGAGAGTATGCCTGGAAGATACCCAGGCAAGCTGCCTGCTGTAGAATTAGGACCAGAACCCTGTGGGACAGATTAGTTATTTACCATTGCTATGAGGACCTGATTCTTTATTATGAATGGAAGTTTAGATATAGATACCCAGAGCTTATATGTGCTACACATGGGGTCCTATCTTGGATAAATATTGGATCTCTTGTATTTAAGGGAACTCATTGGAGACATTCTCCTTTGAGGACTTCTTTGTTGGATACCCTTGTTTGGAAATACACTACAGAAAAATTGACATTTTTTTTCTATCTCTTGCTTTGAACTGCAATTGAATAGTATGTTTTCCAGGTTTTTCCTTAAAATTAAGACAAGTTTTTTGTCATAATTTTGCGTATTTGAATGTTTGCTTTATATTACTCTAATCCAGTAAAATTATTGTTGTTAATATGAGAAGTATAATTTTTGAATGTTTAAAATATTAGCATTTACAAGTTTGCCTAGAACACATTTATAGATTATGAAAGTTTATTAAAAGTTTTTAAGCGGTTCTAAATCTTTGCTTTTTCCTGGCATGAATCCAGACAGTTTGTCTGGGATCCTTATTAACTTTAGGTCCACAGATAGGGTTTGCCTACTAGCCTAGAATCAACTCTAAGTGTAATAGTTTGGGGCAAAGATTACACTCCTTTGAAGACTTTTCTGGGAACGTATTCTTTAAGTTAACCTGCTTTCTTAGCAATGGATTAGTTAAAAACTCAATTTGGATTGCTTTTGTGGCATCAGGTCTTTTTAGGGGGAAATTCTGGGTACTCTTTGGTAGAGAGACCTAGAGGAAAGTTGCCAGTTTCTTGAAGGAAATTACCTATGACATAGATTGCTACCCATGCCCCAAGCCCAATTATTTTATTTATTTTTTTACTTGAAGGGTGTCATGGTGACTTCCAGTCAAATTAATTCATTAATCCTCATTCTGGAAAATCCCAAATTCTCAAGAAGCATTTCAAGGGAGCAGGCTTTCTGCCACAATAAACAGGCTAGATTTGCTTTTCCATTTTGTTTTGGTAATAAATTTTTCTCTTCTCCATAGATCTGACAAGTTAACTATTCCTTGCTCTCCCAGTTTGCCTATAGTATAAGTCTTTATATCTGAATCATGTATGCATTTTGACTTTATCTTGGTATAAGATTTAAGATGTTAATCTATGCCTAGTTTCTGCCATATTATTTTCCAGTTTTCCTACCAGGTTTTATTAAATAATCAGTTATTATAATTAAATAATGCCAGAAATTGGAGTCTTTGGGTTTATCAAATAGTATATTGCTATTGTCATTGACTGTTGTGTCTTGCATACCTAACCTACTCCAGTGATTCACCACTCTGTTTCTTCACCAGTACCAAGTAGTTTTGATGATTGCTGCTTTATAATACAATTTAAGATCTGGTACAGGTAGGTCAACTTCTCTTGCATTTCTTTTCTTAATTCCCTTGACATTCTGGACCTTTTGCTTTTCCAGATGAATTTTGTTAATGTTTTTTTCCAGCTTTACAAAATAATTTTTGGTAGATTCATTGGTATGGCACTGAATAAATAATTTAATTTAGGTAGAACTGTCATTTTAAAAATTATTTTAACTTGGCCTACCCTTGAAAAGTTGCTGTTTTTTCAGATCTGACTTTATTTGTATAAAAGTGTTTTGTAATTATGTTTATAAAGTTCCTAAGCTTATTTTGACAGGTAGACTCCCAAATATTTTTTGTTGCATCCAATAACTCTGAATGGAACTTTTCTTTCTATCCCTTGATGTTGGGTTTTGCTAGTAATATATAGAAATGCCAATAATTTATATGTTTATTTTATATCCTGCAACTTTACCAAATTTGGTTATTATTTCAAGCGATAGGAATGGTATTGCACTTTTTAAATGGCTTTTTTGCATCTATGAAGATAACCACATGATTTTTGTTAGTTTTGTTGTTGATGTGGTCAATTATACTGATTGTTTTCCTAATATTGAACCAACCCTGCATTCCTGGTATAAATTCTACATGATCGTAATATATTATTCTTGTGATAAGTTGCTGGTAATCTCTTTGCTACTATTTATTTGAAGTTTCTCCATCTATATTCATTAGGGAAATTGGTGTATAATTTTCTTTCTCTGTTTTGGCTCAGGTTTAGGTATCAGCACCATATTTATATCATAGAAAGAATCTGGTAGGACATCTTCTTTGACTATTTTCCCATATAGTTTATATAGTATTGGAATTAAATTTTTCTTTAAATGTTTGACAGAATTCACTTGTAAATGCATCTGGTCCTGGAGAATTTTTTTTGGGGAGTTCAATGATGTCGTATTCAATTTCTTTTTCTGAAATGGGGTTGTTTAAGTATTTTATTTCCTCTTCTGTTAATATGGGCAATTTATATTTTTGTAAATATTAATCCATTTCACTAAGATCTTCATATTTATTAGCATACATTTGTGCAAAATAGTTCTTTATTATTTTAATTTCCTCTTCATAGGCGGTGAATTCACCCTTTCATTTTTGATGCTGGGAACTTGATTTTCTTTTTTCTTATTTAAATCAAATTAACAGAATGTTTATTTGCTTTAATTTTTTTCCCACAAAACAAGCTCTTCAATTTATTTATTAGTTAAGCAGTTTTCTCCCTTTTGTTTTTCAGAATTTCCAATTTGGTATTTAGTTGGGGATTTTATTTTTTTCTCTTTCTAGCTTTTTTAATTGCATGTATTGATCTCTTCTTTCACTATTTTATTTGTGTATGCGTTTAGAGATATGAAAGTTTGTAGAACTACTTTTGCTGCATCCCATAAGTTTTGGTATGTTTTCTCATTATATTCATTCTCTTGGATGAAGTTATTGATTGTTTCTATCATTTGTTGTTTTATAATTCATTCCTTAAGATTAGATTATTTAATTTTTGATTAATTTTTATTCTATCTTTCTATGACCCTTTATTACATGTAACTTTTATTACATCATGATCTGAAAAGGATGCATTTAATATTTCTACCTTTCTGCGTGTGTGTTATATGCCAAGTGCCACTTAGAAAAAATGTATCTTCCTTTCTATTCCCATTCAATTTTCTTCAGAGGTCAATCACATCTAGCTTTTGTAAATTCTATTCATCTATTTAATTTATTTCTTATTCATTATGTGGTTAGATTTATCTAGCTCTTTTAAGGATTTGAATGCTATACCACTTGGTGAATATATGTTTAGTACTGACATTACTTCATTGTCTAATGGTACCTTTTAGCTGGATATAGTTTCTTTCCTTATGTCTTTTAATTAGATTTATTTTTGCTTTTGCTTTGTCTGAGATCAGGATTGTTACCCTTGCTTTTTTTTTTATTTTGTACTCCAGCTGAAGCATAATATATTCTGCTCCAGCCTTTTACCTTTACTCTGTATGTATCCCTCTGCTTCAATTGAATTTTTTGTAAACAATATATTGTAGGATTATGGTTCTTAATTAACTCTGCTATCAAATTCTCTTTTGTGGGAGAGTCTATCCCATTCACATTCACAGTTACGATTACTATTTATGTCTTTCTCTCCATCCTCTTTTTTTTTTTCCCCATTTATGCTTTTCTCTTTCCTTTCTACCTTTCCCTCCTCAGTACAGTTTTGCTTTTGACCACTGGCTCCTTCAGTCTTTCCTCTCTTGTATTAGTACTCTCCCTTATCTTCCCCTTTACCCTTCTTCCCTCCTTTCTATCTATGCCCTGCCTTTTCTTTCCCATTTCCCCTCCTACTTCCTATAGGGTAAGTCAGATTTCTATACCTAATTGATTATGTTATTCCCTCTTTAAACCAAATCTGATGAGAGTAAGGTTCAAATAATACTCATCTTCCTCCTTACTTTACCTTTACTGTAACAGATTTTTGTGCCTTTTCATATGATGTAATTTATCCTTGTCTGCCTCCACCTTTCTCTTCTCCCAGTGCAATCTCTTTTCACTGCTTAATTAGACTTTTTGTTATCACAAAGTCAGTTTATATCCACTCGTTCTGTCTATGCTTACCTCTTCTAAATGGTATAATAACAATACAGTTGTCAAGAGTTACAAGTGTCACCTTCCTTTGTAATGATGTAAGCATCCCTATTAATGATACATTTTTGGTTTTTTTCCCTTCCTGTTTACCTTTTTACGCCTCTCTTTGTCATGTATTTGAAGATCAAATTTTCTTTTGAGCTCTGGTCTTTTCATTAGAAAGGTTTGGAAGTCCCATATTTCATTGGATGTCCATCTCTTCCCCTGAAAGATTATGCTCAATTTTACTGAGTAGTTGATCTTGGTTATAATCCAAGCTCTTTTGATTTACAGTGTTGTATTCCACGCCCTTAGATCTTCTGCAAGGTCTTGTATCATCCTGACTATGGTTCCATGATATTTAATTGCTTCTTTTTAGCTACTTGCAGTATTTTCCCTTTGACTTGGTAATTTTAGAATTTGACTTCAATATTCCTTGGTGTTTTCAATTTGGGATATCTTTCAGGAGGTGATCAGTGTATTCTTTCAAGGACTATTTTATTTTCTGGTGCTAAGATCTCAGAGAAATTTTCTTTGATGATTTTCTGAAAGATACTGTCCAAACTCTTTCTTTTTTATCATGGTTTAAATTGCCTCTCCGGGATGTAATTTCCAGTTCAGTTGTTTTGTTTTTTTGTTTTTCTATCAATGAGGATTTTAACATTTTCTTCTATTTTTTCATTCTTTTGTTTCTGTTTGAATGATTCTTGATATGTCGTAGAATCATTAGCTCCCAACGGCCCAATTCTAATTTTACAAGAATTGTTTTCTTCTATTAGATCTTGTATCTCCTTTTCCATTGGGCCCACTTTACTTTTTTCCCATTTTAATTTTTAAGGAGCTCTTCTCTTCAGTGAGTTTTTATGCCTCCTTTCCCATTTGGCAAATTGTGTTTTTAAGAACTTGCTGTATTTTTTCATCACTTAAGAGTTATTTGTTTTTAAAATGTTTTAATTAATTAATTTTAGTTTTCAACATTCACTTCCACAAGATTTTGAGTTCCATATTTTCTCCCCTTCTCTCTCTTCTGCCCTCCCCAAGATAGCATGCAGTCTGATTTCCTCTTCCCCCAATCTGCCCCCTTCTATCACACCCTTCCCTTTTCTTATGACCTTCCCCTCCATTTTCTTATGGGGCAAGATAGATTTCTAAACCTCGTTGTTTGTATGTCTTATTTCCTAGATTCATGTAAAAACAATTTTTAATATTAATTTTTGAAACTTTGAGTTCCAAGGTCTCTGCCTTCCTCCCTCCTCACCCATCCCTATTGAGAAGGCAAGCAATGCAATATGGGATATACATGCACAGTCATTTTTTTCATAACAGTCATACTTTTGAAAGACTAACTGTATTTCCCTCCATCCTATGCTTCCCACATTTACTCTATTCTCTCTTTTGACCCTGTCCCTCCTCAAAATTGTTTACTTTGCATTACTCCCTCCTCCCATTTGCCCTCCCTTCTATTGTCCCCCTAACCCTACTTATCTCCTTCCCCCCTCTTTTCCTGTAGAGTAAGAGAGAATTTCATTCAAAATTAAGAGTGCATGTTATTCCCTTCTTAAGCCAAATCCAATGAGGGTAAGGTTCACTCTTTCCCTCTCACCTTCTATAGCAAAAGCTTTTTCTTGCCACTTTTATGTGAGAGAAAATTTGCCTCATTCTATTTCTCCCTTTCTCCTTCTCTCAACATATTCTTTTCTCACTCTGTAATTTTATTTTTTTAGATATCATCCCTTTATATTCAACTCACTCTAAGCCCTCTGTCTATATGTATATAATCCGTTCAGCTACCCCAATACTGAGAAAAGTCTCAAGACTTAGAAATATTATCATCCCATGTAGGAATGTAAACAGTTCAACTATAGTAAGTCCTTTATGATTTATCTTTCCTGTTTATATTTTCATGCTTCTCTTGGTTTTTTTGTTTGAAAGCCAGTTTTTCTATTCAGCTGTGGTTTTTTCATCAAGAATGTTTGAAAGTCCTCTATTTCATTGAATGATCATTTTCCCTCCTGAAATATTATGCTCTGTTTTTCTGGATAGATGATTCTTGGTTTTAATCCTAGATCCTTTGAAGTCTGGAATATTGTATTCCAAGCCCATTAGTTCCTTAAGATAGAAGCTACTAGATCTTTTGTTATCCTCATTGTATTTCCACAATACTTGAATTGTTTCTTTATGGCTACTTACAAGATTTTCTCCTTGACCTGGGGTCTGTGAAATTTGCCTATAATATCCCTAGGAGTTTTCCTTTTGGAATCTCTTTCAGGAGGCAATCTGTGGATTCTTTTAATATTTATTTTTCCCTCTTGTTCTGGAATATCAAGGAAGTTTTCCTCAATAATTTCTTTTTTTTAATTGTTTTAGTTTTATTTATTTGTTTATTTTAAGTTTTCAACATTCATTTCTACAAAATTTTGAGTCCCAAATTTTCTCCCCATCTATCCCCTCCCCCACCCGAAAATGCCTTACATTCTGATTGCCCCTTCCACCAATGTGCCCTCCCTTCTAACCCCCATCCCTTCCTTTATCCTCATCTTCTCTCTTGTCCTATAGGGCAAGATAAATTTCTGTACCCCATTACTTGTATTTCTTATTTCCCAGTTGTACGCAAAAACAATTCTCAATATTTGTTCCTAAAACTTTGAGTTCCAACTTTTTTTCCTTCCTCCCTCCCCACCTATCCCCACTGAGAAGACAAGCAATTCAATATAGGCTATATATGTGTAGTTTTGCAAATGACTTCTACAATAGTCATGTTGTGTAAGATTAACTATATTTCTCTCCATCCTATCCTGCCCCCCATTTCTTCTATTCTCTCTTTTGACCTTATCCCTCCCCAAAAGAGTTTGCTTCTAATTGTACCTTCCTCTCATTTGCTATCCCTTCCATCATCCCCCCGACTCTGCTTGTCTCCTTCTCTTGTATTCTCCTGTAGTGTAAGATAGATTTTCATACCAAATTGAGTGTGCATATTATTCCTTCCTTGAGTCAAATGTGATGAGATCAAGCTTCACATTTTCCCTCTCACCTTTTCTCTTTCCCTCTCTATTGGAAAAGCTTTTTTTGGCCTCTTCTTATGAGAGATAATTAACCTCCACTGCCTCCAGCTGCTGCCACTGCCTGGGGCTGGGTCTAGAGGAGCATCCTGTTCCTTTCTCATTCTGGTTGAAAAAGCCTGCTCACTTGGCTTTGGTGCCTGTGGGTTAAGGGATCTGCAAACTTCCACTGTTGCCAGGGATTCTGTCCCTGAAGCCTGCTGTGGCTCTGCTCCTCCCAGTGCCACACAACCAATGCTGGGCTGGCTTCTGTCCCACATGTGGTGCAACAGACCTTTCCCATCAGCCTTCCAGTTCACCCTAGGCTGAAAATCTCCTCCACTCCATTGTTCTGTGGCTTCTGTTGCTCTAGAATTTGTTGAGAGTCTTTTTTTTTTATTTTTTAAAATTAATTTATTTAACTTTTAGCATTCATTTTCACGAAATTTTGGGTTCCAAAATTTCTCCCCATTTGTCCCCTCCCCCCACCCCCAAACACCAAGCATTCTAATTGGCCCATCACCAATCTGCTCTCTCTTCTATCATTCCTCCCTTCCCTTGTCCCTATCTTCTCTTTTGTCCTGTAGGGCCAGATAACTTTCTTTCTTTTTTTAAAATTTTAATTAATTTATTTAACTTTTAACATTCATTTTCACAAAATTTGGGGTTCCAAATTTTCTCCCTCCTTGTCCCCTCCCCCCACCCCAAAACACCGAGCATTCCAATTGTCCCCATAACCACTCTGCTCTCTCCTCTATCTTCCCTCTCTGCCCTTGTATCCATCCTCTCCTCTGTCCTGTAGGGCCAAATAACTTTCTATACCCCTTTACCTGTATTTCTTATTTCCTAGTGGGAAAAGTAGTACTCGACAGTTGTTCCTAAAACTTTGAGTTCCAACTTCTTTTCTTCCTTCCCTCCCCAGCCCCTCCTTTTGGAAGGCAAGCAATTCAATATAGGCCAAATCTGTGTAGTTTTGCAAATGACTTCCATAATAGTCATGTTGTGTAAGACTAACTATATTTCCCTCCATCCTATCCTGTCCCCTGTTTCTTCTATTCTCTCTTTTGATCCTATCCCTCCACAAGAGTGCTCCCTCCTCCCGCCCTCCCTTCCATTGTCCCCCCCCCCGACCCTGCTTATCCCCTTCTCGCCCACTTTCCTGTATTGTAAGAAAGGTTTTCATACCAAAATGAGTGTGCATTTTATTCCTTCCTTTAGTTGAATGTGATGAGAGTAAACTTCATGTTTTTCTCTCACCTCCCCTCTTTTTCCCTCCACTGAAAAGTCTTTTGCTTGCCTCTTTTATGAGATAATTTGCCCCATTCCATTTCTCCCTTTCTCCTCCCAATATATTTCTCTCTCACTGCTTAATTTCATTTTTTTAAAGATATGATCCCATCCTATTCAAATCACTCTGTGCTCTTTGTGTGTGTGTGTGTGTGTGTACGTATGTGTGTATGTGTGTGTGTGTGTGTGTGTGTGTGTGTGTGTGTGTGTGTGTGTAATCCCACCAACTACCCAGATACTGAAAAGTTTCAAGAGTTACAAATATTGTCTTTCCATGCAGGAATGTAAACAGTTCAACTTTTGTAAGTCCCTTATGACTTCTCTTTGCTGTTTACCTTTTCATGCTTCTCTTCATTCTTGTGTTTGAAAGTCAAATTTTCTTTTCAGTTCTGGTCTTTTCATCAAGAATACTTGAAAGTCCTCGATTTCATTGAAAAAGCATTTTTCCCCCAAAGTTTTATACTCAGTTTTGCTGGGTAGGTGATTCTTGGTTTTAGTCCTAGTTCCTTTGGCTTCTGGAATATCATATTCCATGCCCTTTGATCCCTTAATGTAGAAGTTGCTAGATCTTGTGTTATCCTGATTGTACTTGAATTGTTTCTTTCTAGATGCTTGCAATATTTTCTCCTTGACCAGGGAACTCTGGAATTTGGCCACGATATTCCTAGGAGTTTCTCTTTTTGGATCTCTTTCAGGTGGTGATCAGTGGATTCCTTGAATACTTATTTTGCCCTCTGGTTCTAGAATCTCAGGGCAGTTTTCCTTGATAATTTCATGAAAGATGATGTCTACACTCTTTTTTTGATCATGGCTTTCAGGGAGTCCCATAATTTTAAAATTGTCTCTCCTGGATCTATTTTCCAGGTCAGTTGTTTTTCCAATGAGATATTTCACATTATCTTCCATTTTTTCATTCTTTTGGTTTTGTTTTGTGATTTCTTGGTTTCTCATCAAGTCATTAGCCTCCATCTGTTCCATTCTAGTTTTGAAAGAACTATTTTCTTCAGTGAGCTTTTGAATCTCCTTTTCCATTTGGCTAATTCTGCTTTTGAAAGCATTCTTCTCCTCATTGGCTTTTTGAAGCTCTTTTGCCAGTTGAGTTAGCCTATTTTTCAAGGTGTTATTTTCTTCAGCATTTTTCTGGGTCTCCTTTAGCAAGGTGTTGACCTGCTTTTCATGCTTTTCTTGCATCTCTCCCATTTCTCTTCCCAGTTTTTCCTCCACCTCTCTAACTTGATTTTCTAAATCCTTTTTGAGCTCTTTCATGGACTGAGCCCATTGAATATTTATTTTGGATGTTTCGGATACAGAAACCTTGACTTCTGTGTCTTTTCCTGATGGTAAGCCTTGTTCTTCCTCATTTGAAAGGATGGGAGGAGATTGTTCACCAAGAAAGTAACCTTCTGTTGTCTTATTGTTTTTCCCTTTTCTGGGCATTTTCCCAGCCAGTGACTTGACTCCTGAGTGTCCTCTCCACACCCACCTCACCTCCAGATCTGCCCAGCTAGTGCTTAGGGGCTGAGATTCAAATGCTGCTTCCCAGCCTCAGGGCTTTGGGTGGGGGTGGGGCTGTTATTCAATGTGAGAGTAAGTTCAGGTGCTTAGGTGGGGGCAGTGCCACCTCATGGGGCTGAGTTCCCTCAGGGGGTTTATGTGTAGACCTTCAACAATGGATCCAAGCTCCTGCCTGCTTTGGGAGCCCCTGTCTGCTGCTGCCTCTGGGGCTGCCTCCTGAGGGGGCCTGAGTCATGGGAACACCCCACTCCCCTCTAGGTGAGAGCAAAAGCTCTCTCACTGTCCTTTGGCTCCTCTGGGTGGAGGAACCTGCCCGGCCACTGGAGATTCTGTCCCTGAAGCCTGCTCAGATCTGCTCCTCTTGGTGCCATGGGCTGATACAGGGCTGGGCTCTGCTCTGGCTTCATGCACGATAGACTTTTCACGTAGGTTTTTCAGGTCTCTCTGGAACAGAAATCTCCTCCACTTCCTTGTTCTGTGTCTTCTGCTGCTCCAGAATTTGTTGGGAATTCTTCTTTACAGGTATTTTATGGGATGTGAATAAAGAGCTACAGTATGGACATCTTTCTACTCTGCCATCTTGACTTTGCCCTCTGATAATTTCTTGAAAGTTGATGTCTAGGCTCTTTTTTTAATCATGGCTTTCAGGTAGTCCAATAGTTTTTAAATGATTTCTTTTGGATCTCTTTTCCAAGTCAGTTGGTTTTCCAATGAGATATTTTCTATTGTCTGCTACTTTTCATTCTTTTGGTTTTGTTTGATAATTTCTTGATTTTCCATAAAGTCACTAGTTTCCATTTGCTCCATTCTAATCTTTAAGGAATTATTTTCTTCAATGAACTTTTGGACCTCCTTTTCCATTTACCTCATTCTTCTCCATTTGCTTTTTGGATCTTTTTTGCCATTTGGTTTAGTCTGTTTTTTAAGGTGTTATTTTCTTCACCATTTTTAGGTCACCTTTAGCAATCAGTTGACTCAGTTGTTATGATTTTCTTGCATTACTCTCATTTCTCTCCCCACTTTTTCCTCTGTTTCTCTTACTTGATTTTCAAAATCTTTCTGAGCTCTTCTGTGGATTGAGACAAATTCATATTTTTCTTTTTTTTAAATAATTATTTTTTTTATTTCTAGTGCTCTATAATTGCTTCCATATATCTTAGATTTTTTTTCCTCCCTCACCCTCTTTACCTCACCTTCCCACTCCCTTCCTTAGACAACTTTCAATCTTTATAGGTTCTATACATACATAGTCATGTTGAATAGAAGAATTTAAATGAATGGGAAAAACCATAAAACAAAATATAACATAATATAACATAACATAGCAGAAAAGAAAATGGTCTGCTTCATTCTGCAATCCAGTTCCATAGTTCTTTCTCTGGATGTGGAAGACATTTTGCCTCAAAAGTCCATTGGGAATTTTTTAGGTCCTTGCATTGCTTTGAAGGACTGAGTGTATCAGAAAAATTCCTCACACTGGTTGTGGTTCTTCTGGTTCTACACCTTTCACTCAGCATTGGTTCATTTAAAAGTCTTTCCAGGCCTCTCTGAAGGCTTCCTGTTCATCATTTCTTATAGCACCATAGTTTTCTATTACATTCATATACCACAACTTGTTCAGCCATTTCTCAATTGAAGGGCATCCCCTTGATTTCCAATTTTTGGCCATCAGAAAGAGAGCTGCTGTAAGTATTTTTGTACATGTGGGACCCTTTCCCCTCTTTATGATCTTTATGGTATACAGTCCTAGAAGTGATACTTCTGGGTCAAAACGTATGCACATTTTTGTAGCCTTTTGGACATAGTTCCAAATTGCTCTCCAGAATGGTTGGATTAGCCCACAGCTCCACCAAAAATGAATTAGTGTTTCAACTCTCCCACACCTTCTCCAACATTTATCATCTTCCTGTTTTGTCATGTTAATCAATCTGATAGGTGTGATGTGGTACCTCAGAGTTGTTTTGAAAATTCATATTTTTCTTAAGGGCTTTGGACAAAGGATCTTTGACTTTGTTGTCCTCTTCTGTTTGCACATTTTGGTCTTCCTTTTCACCAAAGATATTGTAGTCTGGTTCTTTTTCTGTTTTTTTTTTTTTCTCATTTCCCCATCCATTTACTTGAGTTTTGAGTACCTTTGTCAAGGTAGCTCTCTGCTTCCAGAGGGGGTGGGAAGTGTACTGTCAGGCACTGGATTCCCCCACAATCTGTTGAGCTCCAGAAACAGCTGCTGCTGCCCCTGCTATTGCTGCAGGCTACTTCACCCTTCCACTGCTCTGAGCCTGAGGCCTGAGCACTTTACTCTCTTACAGAATTCAGACAGATTTCTTTCCACTGACCTTTCCATTTGTCTTCAGTGTTTTCGGGTTGTGAAGTCTGGAAACCACCACAGATTCCAGTGATTCAGTCCCCTCAGGCCTACTCAGGTCCTGTCGGTGTGCAGCCCATGCTAGACTGTACCCTTCTCCCAGCCCAGCATGATAGAAGCTGCCTGACAACCTTCCAGTTTTCTTGGGCTGGATATTTGCTTCACTCAGTCATTCTGTGGGTTGTGCATCTCCAGAATTTGTTCAGAATCATTTTTACAGATATTTGACTGTGTTTGAGAGCAGGGCTCTGGCTAGTCTTTCCTTTTACTCTGCCATCTTTGCTCTACCTCCCAAAGTCTTGTTTTCTACAGTCAAATTTTGCCATTCCTTTTCCAAGCCATTGACTCTCTTTTGCATATCTCTCATTTCTTTTCCCATTTTTTTTATCCTACCTCTCTTATTTGACTTTTAAAATTCTTCTTGAGCTCTTCCAAGAAGGTTTTTTTGGGTTTGAGACTAGTTTATATTCCCTTTTGAAGTTTCAGATGTGAGTGCATTGGCAATGTTGTCCTCTTCTAAATTTGTGCCTTGCTCTTCCCTGTCCCCATAGTAAGAATCTCTGGTTATTGTCAGTTTCTGTTTTTTGCTCATGGTGTTTGCCTAATTCTTGGCTTTTAGAGTTGAATGCAGTGCTGTAGTACAGGGGCCACTCACCAAAGCTTTTTTTTGCTGGGTGCTGATCATTGGCTTTGTGCGCTGTAGTGCTAAATGCTGGCAACTAGAGGCTCTGGGGGTCTGATAGCTTACCTGGCTCTGAGCTGGGGTCAACGACACTGGAGCTCTTGGAGTGGGCATGAAGAGTCTGGCCCCCAGGAGATGCCTGCTCCCCTATGCCTTACATTGTCTCCTGCTCACTTGGATTTTGGACTCAAATGTTTGACTCCTAGCGCATGTCTGCCTGCAGCCTGGAGCCATGGTTGCTGGATTTGTGCTTCCTGGAGTTGTGCTAAGGTACCAGGAGATTTGGCTGTTTGAGAATGCCAGCACATGTGTTTGTTGCCATTTCCCCTGACTGTGCTGAGGCACTTGGAGTGGATTGTGATCCTTTTGTTGGTGCTTGCTTGCTCCACTACCCTGGGGCTCAGGATCTCCTCCTGGTATGCTGAGGTGGGGTTTAATGCTGGCTTTCTGGGAACCTTCCCATTCTGTGCTGCTCCTCCTCACCTCCCTGAGTGAAAGGGGCCTTTCCTGTTAGTTCCCTAAACTTCCTGGGCTACAACACTGCTGTACTCCATCTCTCTTCTTGCTCAGGTATTCCAGGATTTTTTCTGTGGTGGTATTTTCTGGGTTTTCAGAGGTCAATAGGGAAAGGTGAGAGCAAGTTACTTCTTACTCCACCATTTCAATTCCCGGAAGAATTTCATATTTCTTTCATAGTAATTTTACTAATTGACAACTCCACCAACAATGCATTCATAGGTCTGTCTTTATATAACTTCAACCAGCACTGAGTATGCCCTTTTTTTTTCATATTGCCAATTTGCTGGATATGAAACAAAAGTTGAGGTTTGGTTTGATTATAATTTATTATTATTATTCCTTTTGATCATTCTTTCAAGCAGTTGTTAATAGTTTTCAATTCTCTGAAAAAATTTTAAAAATATCCTTTGATTACCTATCTATTGGGGAAAGGCATATATATATATATATATGTGTGTGTGTGTGTGTGTGTGTGTGTGTGTGTGTGTGTGTGTATTTATACATATATCTCTTAATTGTCTATGTATCTTGGATGCCAAACTATTATCTAAGAAATTTGATACAAATGTCTAATATTTGATACAAATGTTTTTTCCCATTCAACCACTTTCCTTCTCCTAGATGCATTAATTTTGTTTATACAAAGTCTTTTCAATTTCATTTGATAGCTATTATTTATTTTTCTTTTCTATTATTGGTCCTATCCTTTGTTTTGTAAAGCATTCATTTTCTTCCCCTAGCTGTGAAAGATTCACCTATAAATTTTGTGGTAAAATATTTAATATTCAGGTCATGTATCCATTTAGAATTTATTATAGAATAGAATGTAAGATGTTGGTCTAATTTCTTCTAGTCTGCTTTCCAATGTGTCTGGCATTACTTATCAAACAGGAAATTCTTTCCTAGTTAATTTATGCTTTTGAGTTTATCAAACATGGAGTTGTTGAGTCCCGTTACTTCTGATTTTCTCTGGTCTATTCTCCTTTATTGATCTACTTTTCCACTTTTTAACCCATATCAAGTAGCTTTAATGATTGATTTTTTAAAAAATATGTCTTCAGTTCAATTTCCATCTTCACTCCAATTTCCCCCTCTTATTTTCCTTGATATTCTAAACCTTGTGTTCCTTCAAATGAATTTTATTATTTTATGTAAAAGTATCCTTTTAGAAGCTTGATTGTTACAGCAGAAAATATTTAAATTAACTTTGTCAGAATCATCATTTGAATTTTGTTGGCTTGATCGAAATGATCACTAAATATTCTTCTAGTTATTTAAATTGTTCTTTATTTATTGAACAAAAACAGCTTATAATTGAATCTATACAGATATTATATTTGCTTTGGTAGATTCATTCCCAAATATTTTATATTTTATAGCTACTTGTAGCAATATTTTCCCTACAATTATTTTCTCCAAGATTTTGTCATTATTTCATAGAAATGTTAATGAATTTTGTGGATTAATTCTATAGCCTGAAACTTTACTGAAGCTATCACTTTTCTCAATTAGTTTCTTTGCTCATTTTCTATGATTTCTAAGTCAACCATGATGTCATAAGTAAATAGGAATAGATTAGTTCTCTCAGTCTACCTTTACATACACCTTCAGTGAACTTCCAGGGTAGAGAGCTTTCTGAGAATTTGTAGAGAAAGTACCACATGGAGAGAAATATTCTTACATTTATTGGGAAAGTTTCTATATATATGTCCACAGCAGGTATTATTTGTGTTTGGTTTTAGGTGGTTACTTCTTATAATATTAGAAAAGGTGTTTCTATGCTTATATTTTGTAGGGTCTTTAGCAAAATCCTATTTTATTGTACTTTGTTAAAGATTCTTTCTACATCTACTGAGGCAATCATGTGATTTTGTACATTTTTGTTTTCAATATGACTAATTATGTTAAACCATCCTTGCCTCCCTAGTACAAACACAAATTGGTCCTAATGATGGAGTTCTTCAATGACCTGTTATAATCTCTTTGACAAGATATTATTTAACATTTTAAATCAATATTCATTTTTGATATCAGTTTATATTTCCTTTTCATAATCCATTCATGATTTGGTTATTAGGGCTAAATATGTCTCATGAAAAGAGTTTGATATGTGCATATTATTTCATCTTTCTTATTTTCAGAAGTTGTCATAAGGTTTCTTCTTCTAATATCAATTTGCTCAATTCTTTATTTTCCCTTTTGTTTATCTTTCTGACTCCTGTCTGGAGTCAGGAAGATCTGAGTGCAAATGTGGCCTCAAACATCTCATAGCTGTGTCACTCTGGGAAGTCACTTTGCCCTGTTTGGCTCAGTATCCTCATCTGTAAAATGAGCTGGAGAGGGGAATGGCAAACCACTCTAGGATCCTTGCCAAGAAGACACCAAATGTGGCCACAAAGAGTCAGACACAAATGAAATGACTAAACAATAGCAAAAATTGTCTTCTTGCAACTTAGTTAACTATTACTTTATCTATATAGAGTCTAGGCAATTTGGATAATGTTTAACACTGATATTGGTTTGTTTTCTATGGTATCTTTAAGGATAATATGATTTCCTTGCAAGTAGCTCTGTTTCTTTTAAAATTGTTTTTACGTTTCACCTGATGTATAGGAAATTTTGTTCCTACCTCTAATTTTCATTCAATATATAATTTTGTTTTTTAGATGTACTTTTGGTAAGTAACAGATTGTGAGGTTTTATTTTCTTATCCAAGCTGTCACTCTATTTCATTTTATCACATTATTTAATTCATTCACATTTAAAGTAGTAGGTTTATTTTTTCCTCCATTTGTGTCTTTAGCAATTTCCCACCAACATTAAGATTTTTTTGCTCCATTTCCTCTTTTAAATCAATTGTTTTACTTTAAATCAATAACAAAGACTAATCCTCTATGATTAGCTTTGCTTCATCTATTATGATGTAACCATACCTAATACTCCCATTCCTGCCTCTCCCCCCCTTTTATCAACCCTTTCTCTCATTTAGAGTTTTATTTTATGATTTTATTTGTTTCTTTAATTGGTTTTCTAGTTCTTCCCTTTCCCCCTCCCTGTTTCTCCCCTTCAACTTATTTTCGTTATTGCTTTTTCTTCATCTTTTCTTTAAAAGGATTTTATGCCTTGTTTCTTTATACTTTCCCCTTTCTATTGATTGTGACCTCTAATTCTGTGATTCAAGGTTTGCATATTTAATTATTCTTTCTTTAGTCTTTTTGTGTTCTTCATAGAATTAAAGGTACTGAAGCACCAGATTCAAATTTCTCTTTCAATCTCATTTATTGCCTTTGTAGATCTTACCTCACCTATTTTTTTCTGTTGTATTCCCCTTCTTATAAGTATCAACTCAAATGGAAAGTAATGAGGATAGAAACACTGTCCTATGATAGAAGTTTCCAGTCTTCCAAATTGTGTAGTCTAGTTCTAACTCCTGCCCTCTCTAAGATCACGCTCTTTCCTGTTTGTCATGCAATTTACCCTCAAGACTTGTTCTCTCCCAACCTTCTTGTTGTTGCCTCCCAGGAGCTCTGATTTTTATTCTTCTGCGATAGGATGTTGTCTGTGGAGGCATGACACTCTCAGAGAAAGTAGTCTCTCCATATAGAAATTTCCAAGAGATTTGATTCATTGTAAGGTCATTACAGCTTAACTCTTGTTACAGAATATACTTCTTCCCCCATGAGAGTGTTCTTCAGTGAAATCTCTTCCCTCAGCTGAAGATGTCTCCAAAGACATGGTTATTTATTTTATTGTTTATTCTTCCTTTGGTACTTATATTTATTTACCTTTCTTCTGTTTCTGTTGTTTGGGATGTTTGCAAGTCAAATAATCTCTTTGTATGGTTTTGTTTTTTATTGTTTTTTTGAGAGAATACTTAAAATGTCTCTCTTTTACTGAATGCCCATCTTTTTCCACTGATGGTTTGGCTCAGGTATGTAGGCTATGTCATTTGGGTTTACATCTTAAGCTCCTTTGCTTTTTCGAGTATAACGTTCTTATCATTTTTGTGGTTTCTAGTATTATTTGAATTTCCTTTCTTTTTTATTTGAAATTCTTCCTCCTAGAAGAACATGTTATTTTTTTTATTGGAATTGTTAAATCTAACCACTATATATCTTGGAGTTTGAAATACAGACTCTTTTTTTCTGGAGGAGATACATAGATTCTTTTGATCAATGTTTTATTTTCTGTGTTCAGAAATCTGGAGCAGTTTTCTTGCCAGTCTTCTTCATTATATCATTTCTTGATGAGATCTGTGTCATCTCAGTAAATGCTATACTGGCTTCATATGCTTTCTGATCCTCCAGATCCTCCAGTCTCAGACCTTCTGCTTCTCACAAATTTGGTAAATATTTTTCACTCCTTATTTTATAAAATGAGAGAATATTTGTAAAGCACTTTAAAAATCTAAAAATACTATAGAAAAGCCAGCTATCACCACCACCACTACCATGATCACCACCACCACTATCACCCCTGTGATAGTAATCAAAATAGGATCTTTTGCTGTTTTTGTTTCAGTATAATCAAGTGCCTCTTACTGAATCTTGCCTTTCTCAATCGAGAGTCTTTGCAAGGAGTAAAGTACAGAAATAAGAGTTCCTTTAACTAGAATCAGTGTATGTATTTGTATTGTTAATTATTTTAATGTGATTAAAGATCTTTCCCACCCATTGAAGGGCCTGCCCATTGTGGAAAGCTGGATTAGGGGAATTGTTTTGGAGGACAGTCACAAGTACCTTTTGTTTTTCTATTGAGGCACTAGGTCAAAGGGTTGTGATGCCTTCTAGCTCCAAAACGGTATAAATACTCTGAGTAGGGGTTTTACTTTGGGGTTTAGTTTTTGGTAAGAAGATTTGAGTGCCAGATGAGGACTCTGGGAAGCCAGTAAGGAGCCCCTCAGCTTTGAGAACCCAGATGTCATGCTTCCCTTTCTGGTAATGATCTCAGAGAGCTGTATCTATCTGTTGCATTATGTTCAGACAGAGGAAGTCATGTCTGTTAATTACTTTGTGGTTTACTGACTGGAAGTGTTTGATTGGCCAGATAAGGACTGTGGGAACCAGTTAAGAGCCCCACAGCTTTGGGAACCCAGATGTTGTGCTTCCCTCTCTGGTAACAATGGTCAGGCAGAAGATGCCATGTCTGTTGATCTTTTGAGTTCTCTATATTTTCTTTGAAATTCAGGGTGCTTATTCCCTGAAGTAACTGAACGATATACATACTTGGTTAAAAGAATGATACATGTGCCTGATTAAAGTGATTGTTAACCCCTTGAAAGGGGTTAACCCTTTTTATGATTGTAGGTCTAAGAACCCATGATACCAAGACCCCACCACCACCACTGCTCCCATAATCCTCCTTCTCCTCTTCCTCCTCTCATTTCTACTATCTTCTGCTCATAACCATCAGGCAAGAAATGGCCATATGCCATTAATCTATTCTATGCTTGGAAAAGCCAAAATAGAATTACAGTGAATGCTCTATTCCACACCTCAATCAATTTCTAATAACCACTGTTTTTTCATGCAAATTCTATAAGGTCAATATCATATTATGTCCATACTATTCTATATAATTCTTGCCTGCTTTCAGGCAGATACTTCTAGCCTAAAAAGTCTCCACAGTACATCTTTGGGGAGGAAGAGCTGCCCAAGACAAGATCTACATCTTTCCTGATGCCCATATTTTTTTCTATACTTTGCAAAACCAGTTGTCATGCCTGAAAACTACAAATATATTTAAAAGGCATCAAAATAAATAAATGTTAACCTTCAAAATAACAAATGTGATTATCTGATATCAGAGATAATCTTCCTTTTGAAACATTTATACTAGAATTACAATACTGTTACATAGTAGATATGAAGCAGTATAAAATATTGATAGCCTGCTTTAGTTACTAAGTGTCTAAATTATATTTTAGGTCATATATATATATATATAATGTATATATATATATAAAACATGATAATATATGAATTTTCATAATATTCTAACCAACATTCATAAAAAGTAAAAAACAGAAACAATGTAAAACTTTCAATATCTTTACCAGTAGACTTGGAAACATAGCTTGTTAGGAAAGCATAGTAACATATAAAAAAATTCAAGTAATAGGATAATATATATCTAACAGATGTTGCTCTACACGTATGTAACATTAATGCAAAAGCAGATAAACAGCAAAATAAAATAAAAATAATAAAAAGAAATGTGCAGAAATTAACATGTGCATCAATATATTTCAACATATATAATTACATTCGATTGCATTGGCAATCATTGATTATCAAAACTTTCAGCATCTACGTTATCTCAAACTCATTGTATTAGAAACAGAATTACTAAAACTCCCTAAACCTTGTCCTCTTCTGAACTTCCCTATTACTGTCAAGAAGACTATCATCCTAGGGTCACAACTTTAATGTCTTCTTGTCTATTCTCTCTCTCACTGCATATCTCTAGTGAGTTGCCAAATCTTGTAAAGTCTTTACCTACATCATCATTCACAGGTGTCTCCTTATCTCAATTCACATAGTTATGACCATAGTGAAAACTTTTATCTTTCCTCTAGATTATTAAAACAATCTCTTAATTAGTCTCCTTGCCTCAAGTGTTTCCCTACTCTAAGTGATCCTTCAAATCCTGCCAAAATCATTTTTCTAAAGCTTGTTAATTACCTTCCTCAATAAACTTCAGTGGTTCTCTCTTGCCTTAAGGATCAAATATAAGTTCTTTTTTAGCATTTAAAGCTCTTTACAATATGGCCCTTTCTTACATTTCTAATCTTACATTTGACTCCCTTTTAAAATATGAATTCCTTGAGAGTGGGAATTTTATTTTTTGCTTTTGTTTTTGCTACTTAGCACAATGTCAGATGTACTTCTCCCTTAGGTACCTGAGGACATACTTAATAGGTGCTAGTTGACTATATGTCTTCTTGTACTCTGTGATCTAGACCAAGTGCACCGGTTGTCTTATTGTTCCTCTTACTCACACTTCATTTTCCATGCTACATTTGCTCTGCCAATTCCTCATGCCTAGAATGTCCTCCCTCCACCCTCCAGCCCTCAGAATTCCTGGAATTCTTTCCATCTCAACTCAAGTGCCATCTTCTTTATCAAGTTTTTCCTCATCACCTCTTTTTCTAAGCTGTTAGTACTATTCCCTCTAAGTTTATCTTCCATACACACTGTATTTATGTTGTATATCTGATTTACATATGCTGTGTACCCCATTACAATGTAAGACCTATTTTTATGTTTTTTCTTTTGGCCCTCAGTACTTAACATAGTGCTAGTTGTTGTCCTTCGGTTTCAAAGAGGACCAAAATGACATCACCATGATAAAGTGAAGTTTCAATATGCATGACTGTGACTGATCAGACCAATACAAGTTCCAAATGCTTTACCACAGATTGGGCACAGATAATCCATATGAAACATAGTGCTATGCACATAGTAAGCACTTAATGAATGTTAGTTGATTGAATGATTGATTGGTTGTGTCTGTAATCTATGCATCTGTTTAAGCTGAAGTTCTATGCAGGAAAGGTACTGCATCTTGGTTCAATCTGCTCCCCTGGTCTGAACTGAGATTCTCTTTAGTTTGAGGCAAGATTGTTGATGACAATGGACTCTGTCTTCTTCATTTGAAACATCACTTTCTGAGCTATTGAGTGCCTCAGGCATCCTTTGTACAACTTACGAATGGCTTCTTTTATCGAGTCTATTTAGGTAATTGTTTAGCATTTCTTTCCTTCTGCTCATCAAAGAGTCTGACTCTACTATGGCAATAGGTGGTTGTAATAAAATATCTTTAAAGAACCTCCGTAGCACTCTCAGGCTATTCTATGAATAGGCAAGTTGCCCAGGCCTTCATTAGTTTATTATGGAGTAGCTTTTTCTATTCCACTAGCTTGTGTGCCCTTTGAACAACAAAGTTTCTCAGCAAAAGTAAATCTCTTTATTGAAGATCTCAAAAGCTATTTCAGGCATCATCAATCATTTGTTTTTGTCAGAGCTCTTCTAAACAAAGTCAAGGGTAGTTGGTAGGCTTATTTCAGATTATCTTTTAAGCAAGAGTATGGGTTATGAGTACCCTCATATTACTTAGAAATTCCAAAGCCATTGTAGGCATGACTATTGACCAAACACAAGCAGGTATAGTGTAAAACTTGTGGCATTATTCCTTGTGGAGTTGTACATGTCTATCAGAAACTAGACATGTTGATTCCACTGAGATTTTTGTTTAGATTTCAATGTTTTTAATATGTTCAATGTGCAATTGGAATGATGAGGCTGTGGATCTCTTTGGGGATGGTATAGTATAATTCTAGATGAGATGACTTAGTACCTATCAGCACTAGCATTTTTCTAAGTAACTTGCTGTTTACCTGCTTTCCATATTAATTACTACATATGGAAAGCCAGATGTCACTCAAAACTGTTGAGGGAAGTTCACAGAGTACATATCATACCTCTATGTACTTTTTCCAATATGGCTTTATTTGTGTCTTCAGGAGGTATGTTTTTCTCTTTATCAGCATCTATAGTCAAGTATTTTCTCAAATTACACATTCAAAAAGCTCCGTTTTTTGTACTAAATTGCAGAGTGGGTAAATAAAGCATACACTTTTTGTGGAGTCCCACTACAACCAAACTCCCCCTCTAGGTTTTGCAGACATATTTGCCATATGAATCTAGGCTATGTAGTTTTCAGGCCCTACATACATCCAAAATCTATTTTTTCAGTCATTTTTATTAATTTATTCTTTTGTTTTTAATTAAAGTATTAGCCACTGCCATAGTGTTTCTGTCATACGAGCAAACCAAAGTATTCACAGTAGATTCAGAGAGAGCCATAGTTCATTTCATAAGAGGATTGGGCTCCTCTTTTACAAGAGACCTATATTTAACCTTTCCTACCTGTGAATCTCCTTCTTCTCACTTTGTCTCTCAAGTTTTCTACTGTCAAATGTTCTCTGTCCTTTGAAATTTCCACTTTTTTAAGCAACTCTTACTCCTCAAAAAAAGGTCTGGAGATTAATTTTCCATTGCACTTTACTAACTGTCAATGCATCAGAAATTTTAGAATGGTCAATCTTGTAAGTCATAAAACAGCTCCTTAGTGATATCACCTGGCCTAATACTGCATTATTTTGCAGTTCTTTAAATATTTTATAGCTCTTTCCAATGATTTTATGAAGTCTTCAATTTTACACTGTATCTGCTTCTAATATCAAGAGACCTCTATTCATTTTTTAGGTTTGAGACAAAATAAATTTCAAATATTGCTTTCTGTTTTTTTCCAAAAATGATGATAGTATTTAGCAAACTAATAATAGTAATAAACTAAAGAGTTGAAATGCAGATTACACAGTTGTAACACAATGAAAACTATCCATATTCAATTAAGATAGCAAATAAAACAATTAAAACAGGGATAGATTTTAGGGACAGCACAATGTGACATTTAAAGTGTGTCACAATAACAATTACAATAACCTCACATATATATAGCAACAATCAGTCTATAACTGGATAAGCAATATCCAATAAATCAAAGTCAATTGTACACAAACATAATCTTATCATACTAAATACATTAATCAGAAGTATCAATAATTTGCACTTTATATTTAAAATATCCCATAAATACATTGGCTCAATCTTGAAAAAGGGACATACCTTTGGGAGATTAATATATATATACATATATATATATATATATACATATATATACATATATATATATGTGCATATATATATATGTATATATATATATATAAACCAAATAAAATCAGAAAGCCAGATCTTTAAAAATCATGATGCAGGAAAATATTTGGTGAATAAACAAGAAACCATTTCAAGAAAGAACATTTATAAATGACTCCCCAAAAAGAAAGAAAAACTAGATTCAGCTAAAATTTAAAATAATCAGGGACAAAGATATCTTTCAGAGTGAGTGTCCTAGTGCCAGTAGCTTCAAGTGGTTACAAAGCAAACTTGGCTTACAAAGCAATTCAAGTAATACAATGAAGAACACACACACATACACACACACACACATAGTGCATGTGTGTGTGCATGTGTTTATGTGTATCTGAGTTTATACATGGTTTTAGTCACTTTAGTGGCTGGCAAGAGTAGCAGAACTAGAGCATTCACCTACTTCTGGATCTAATCTCTATACTATATGGCTTTTCAGCTCATCTTCCTTATCAATCTGTTTCTCCATGTTCCAAAGGAAAGGGTCCAAGGTCACAATGTGAACACAAATAGGCATATGCATTTTGGAAGAATTATTATTAACAGCAAACTTGCTCTTTCTCCTGATCTCACTTTAATTTGACTTAAGGAGTTAATTTTCCTGTTCTTAGTCTCACTGAGCATTCCTAGGCAAAATTATGGCAGATGGTCTTCTAGTTTTTGATAGTTAGTTTCAAATTAGTACAGAAACAAATATAAATGATCAATGGAATAAAACTTCTAAAATATCAGCTGCTTTAGCTGGCAATTAAGAAAGTTAAGTATAGTTTCTGTTCTTTATCTGCCTGCTTATATATATGTAAATATGCATACATATCAATTCACATATTTCTATAACATGTATACATATATGTGTATTTGCATTCCTTACCCCCATCTCTCACTGGATCAGACAGAGACAGAACAAGCAATGGACAGGTAAATAGAAAACAGTTTTCCCCACTCTAAGGACAGAGGAAGTAGTAAAGTTATTGCAAATGAGATACAGATCAACTTAACCCAGTTCCTATCTTCTATTTTTTCCTGATGTACTTTTCACTTCTCAGCTATTTCTAAACCATTCCAACCAATTATATTCTGGCCATTCTCATTATTTTCTTCATCCTTATCCTTATCATGGAACCTTAGATTCTGTCCGTGGGATCTTGGGTCCTGATAAGCAGGCTTTCACATCATTTTGCCTGTTTTGCTGACGATTTCCAAATCATTTCTCCAGGCATGTACCTTCCTTTCTACCCCACTCCCACCCCCTTCTTGAATCTAGTTCTATTTTAGACATGTTGAGTTTAAGATGCCTACTAGACATCCAAGTCTAGATGTCTGAAAGGTAGATGGAGATATGAGATTGAAGGTCAGCAAAGAGGTGGAATAGGTAGATTTGAGAATTGTTAGGAAAATAGAAATAGTAATTAAATCTATGGGAGCTCATGAGACAACCAAGAGAAGTTGCATAGAAGGAAAAGAGAAGAGTATTGAAAACATAGGAAAATGCAAGAAATATGATATTTTAAGAACTGACCTGGAAAATAAGTCAAAGAATTATCAGACAGTTTGAAAATTATGATCAGAAAAAAGAAGTTTACATACCATATTTCAAGGAATTATAAAACAAAACTACCCAAAACTCTTAGATCCAGAGTACCTTGTCAAAATAGAGTGTTCACTGGTCATTTCTAAAAAAAATCCTCAAATACAAATTCTCAGGAATGTTATAACCAAAATACAGAGTTCTCAGATGGAATGAAAAATACTACAAGCAATCAAAATGAGTTAGCTAGCAAGGACTGACAATGATATTCTCATAAGACTTAGCACCTGCTAAATAAAGAATAAGAGAGCTTGGAATATGATGTTCCAAAAGGCAAGAGATAATGGATTACAATCAAAGATAACCTATCTGGCATAAAATTGAAGGAGAAAAAATGGACCTGTAACAGATGGAAGATTTCCAACCATTTCTAATTTAAAAAAAAAAAGAAAAGTAGATATAGAATAAAATAATTTCAATTAATGATGATCCAGGAGTCCAAATGAAAGAAAATAAAACAAGCCACTCACCTACTGACAGAGAGGTGAGGAACTTAAAATACAGAGCATTTGGATATTGTCAAACTAGGAATGTGTTTTGCCAAACTGTATAGCTACATATTGAGAGCTTCATGGTGTGTGTGTGTGTGTGTGTGTGTGTGTGTGTGTGTGTGTGTATTTTAATTTTCTCATTGGGGCATGGTAGATGGAGGAACATAAAAAAAAAAAAAAACCTCCCAGGTCTTTTGCTTCTTAATTGTTGAGTATATTTTCATAGTAGCCTTCCCTTTTCTGCCTACATGAGGTACTATAAATGTTTTTCAATTAAAAGCTCTATTAACAGAAGTATAACATGGTCAAATGAAACCTTATATTCCAAATCCAAATTTGAACTCAAATTCTATTCTAACACCTCTTAGCTATGTTACTATTGAGCAAGTCATTAAACCTTTGTCAGTTTCAGTTACTTCATCGAGGAAAAGGAGGTTAATAAAACTTGCTATCTTACTATTGTGATGAAAATACATTGTAATTCTTAAAGTAGAAGTTATTTAATGTATGTGCTTTTAAATTTTATGTTCTTCTGTCTGTATTTTCTCGTGTCTGTACATGTGTCATGTTTCTTAGAATTATTATGAGAATCAAATGAAATAGTATATAAATATATAAAATGTGAATGTTAAATGGTTGTTAATAATAATATTAGGGAAAAATGATATGTTTTAGATTATTTCACTATCTGTGATCTCATTTTTAAAAAAATGGTGGGTCCTAGTACCTGAATTGTTTTTCTCCCCATTCCTTAAAACTTTTAGAATTATTTAATTCATTGTTAATTCTTGATTTGCTTTGTTAATTATTTTTCTTTTGAATTTTTGTACATTTTTTCTGATTTTAAGAGCTAACTTTCTTTTTTGTGTGTGTTTTTCATTCTATTTTCTTAATTCATAGTTAGTCAGTAAAACTTTACCAAAAACTTCTGAAAATTTGGAAATAGGAGTTGTGTGGCACTAATTTTCTTTTCTTGGCATTTGTTTCCTTAATGAAGTCCAAAAATTAGTGAAGCATGACTTTTCATTCCTGAGATTACATTGGCTATCCTTAATCAAGCTGTGCTTTTCTCAGTGTTTCCCATTTAATCTCCTAAACTACTTTCTAAAACTTACCCCCACCTCACACACACAATGGAATCAAAACTAAATGGTCTGTAATTTCCTGAAGTGTTCCCAGATCCTGTCTTAAATAATGACATTGTGTTGGCCACTTTCCAGCCTGAATGAAGTGACCTTGTAAAAATGTCTGCAGACTCATCTATAATGTATTTCTCTACTTTCTGCAGAGCCCTTGGATACAGCTTATCAACAATACCTATTCTAAGAAACACCATTCCTCATTGTGGTAATGTTCTTATTTCCTTCTTGCAGGAATGACTGAAGCAAGAGGTAAAGACCTTATTTTTAAAAATCTAATTATTAATTTAATGTAAAGAATTAGATATGCACATGTTAGAGGATAGACTAGGTAATCCATCTATGAATGTATGTAGATGAAAAGAAAAGATAGTGTTTTTCTAAACTCTGTGAAAAAATGTTAAATTATTCAACTCTTACTGCAATAATTCTTAATGATATTTTTAAAAAAATCTTTTCATTTTCTGTTATATGAAACATTTTAATTAATTCTAGTTTGCAGATGCAAGGATAAATAATCTTTATGCTATAAATTTGATAACAAAAACAATCAAATGAAAATATAAAACAAGGCATAAAATGTTATTCCAAATCCCTGGCCTTTAACAAAAGAACAACACAATTGGAAAATGTGAGTAATTTGGAGACAGAGGAGCCTGGTTCAGTTTTCACTTCTGTCGCTTACTAGCTGTGTAATCTTAGACAAGTCTCAATAACTTCTCTGGGCCTCAGAGATTAAGTGTAAATACTAATGCACTTCTTCCATTCATAATTATTTTTTTCTACCATGACAGTCATTAAAATTAATTCTCCAAATAAACTGAACCTAGAATTAGATCTTAGACCATAAATTATTAAACTAAGATTTTAAAAAATGAAGTATATTACATGACATTACTGTCACTAACAAATGTCATTATTTTTCTCAGTTATGATTCTCCAAATATGATTAATGTCTATAAATAACAATGTTTTATTGAAAGCAAAAGTTTTTTATGCCATTAATAAATAAAATTATTTAAAATACATTTATCTTAGTTTTATGTTTTTATTTCTATATACAATTTTAGTAATGTCTATAATATTAACAGCAATAGCTATTCAGTTGGGTCTGATTCTCCATGACTCAATTGGGATTTTCTTGGCAAAAATACTGGAGTAGTTTACCATTTCCTTCTTCAGCTCATTTTACAGATGAGGAACTGAGTAACTTGCTCAGAGTCACATAGCTAATAAGTATCTGAGGTCAGATTTGCACTGAGGAAGATGAGTCTTCTTGATTCCAGACTATGACACCTAATTTCATATATATATATGTGTGTATGTGTGTGTGTGTGTATGTGTGTATATATATATATATATATATATATATATATATATATATATATAATATATATATATATTATATATATATATATAATGGTACACATATACAATTTTTGAGTAAATACATATTTTGGGGATAATGCTCAATTAATTTTTTTACTGAGAGGTGTATTTAATTCACAAAACTTAGAGACTTCTGAATTAGAGAGTACTAGTTCTAGCTGTGTTCACCATTTTCCATGGCAATGGCCACCTATAAGTATTGTATGTTCACCTATGTAATACTCTTAACTAGCCTGGTTTCCTCACACCAAAAAGAATAATTAGTGTTTTTAAGAGTTTGGGGAAGAACAAGTAATCTGCTTAAAATGATAGAGTGGTTTCAATATGAGATTATTATTTAATTAAAAGAAATAGAGAAACATAACTGAAAACTAAAACAATGAAGTGTTTCAGTAGGATGAGTACAGATATACTCATCAGATCCCAGAAAATTAAAATTAAAGGGCACTCCCTTGAAGGGGAATACCAGTGCTTGGGGAATGAATGAAGAAATACATAGCTGGTAATAAAAATTATGGAGCAGCTAAGTGGCACAGTGGCTAGAGTGCAGGACCTAAAATAAGCAAGACATATGTTCCTGGGTACAAATATGACTTCAGAAACTTACTGATTATGTCACCCTGGGCAAATCTCCTAATTCTTTTTACCTCATTTTTCTTATCTGTAAAATGAGCCGGAGAAAGAAATGGCAAATACTCCAGCATTTTTGCCAAGAAAACCCCAAATGGTATTGCATGGAGTCAGATATGACTGAAACAACTGAACAATAATAAATATTGAAGACTTCATTGCCTCAAGAAGTTATATAGATCCAAATTATATGTTGGTCCAAAAAGATGCTACTCTAACCACATTTCCCATATAATGAATTTATAAATTAAGAAAGGGGTTTGTAAGGAGGACATGGAATACCCAAAGCATCACTGTAATTATCAACAGCAAACATTTATTGAATTCCTATTCCGTGCGAATTTCTAAGAATTAAAAAGCAACATAGGATATATGTTGTCCCTAGTCTTAACGAGTTTGCATAATCTTGTAAAAGTTTTATTGGTGCCATTGTCGAAGCAGAATTTAAGCAGGTTGTCTAATACCATTTGACATTTCTTTTGTTCTTATCCAGTCAGTCACTCAGTCGGTCAACATCTATTAAGTATGCCATTCACTTGGCTAAGCAGTGGGATTATAAAGAAAGCAAACAACAATAACAAAAACAAAACTCACTGATCTCTAACCTCAAGGAGCTCATATTCAAGTGGGAAAGATGTCGTGCTATTTTACAAATGCTTTTTTACAAATAAGATATATATGGTATAACTAGAAGATAATCTTAGAGAGAGAGATGAAGGAGATCAGAAAAGTCCTCTCACAGAAGGTAGAATTTGAATTGAATCTGGAAGATGCCATCAGTAGACAAAGAGAAGGAGTGAATTCAAGATGGTAGAGCAAAAACAGGGATCTGTCTGAGCTCTTCTCTAAACCCCTCCAAATATCGGCAAAAAGAACTCTAGATAAATTCTAGAGCAGCAGAACCCCCAAAATGATAAAGTAAAACAAATTTCCAGCTCAAGACAACATGGAAAGTTGATAGGAAAGATCTGTTGAACCAGTCTGAACCAGTCTGAGAGAAGAGCACAGTCCAGCATAGGCCATGAAGGTACAGACAGGGCTGGAGCAGGCCTCAGGGACTGAATCACTGGCAGCTGTGGCAGTTTTTAGACTTCTCAACCAACAAACAAGACAACTTAGAAGATTAGTAGGAAAAGTCTGTGGGACATGGGCTAGAATGGAGAGTGGTTCATTCTCAGCTCCAGTGTGGTGGCAAGGTTGTGGTGGGGTAGTAGCAGTGGCAGTGGCTGCTTCCAGAATTCTTGGTCCACAGATGGGGGAGGATCAAGTATCTGATCAGAAGTGGTTTTCAGGGATCTCTTTGCTGTCACTGAGGCAGGATTCTCTTGTTTTGCATGTGCTTTGATCTGGGTTTCAGTCTTGAATGGCAGTCCTGGGGCAAGGAGGAGCATAAGAGTGGCAGAGTTTGTGGCAGCAGTAGAGAGGAGATTCTCCTCACAGTTCGAAGGCACAAAAGAGTGCTTGTGGTCACTCACAGAACAGAGCACAGGTCAGGAGAGGAGTAAGTACTTTTCTTTTGATCTTCCTTAGGAAGAGCTGAAAATTTACAGGTCCCTAGTGGTATCTCTGAAAACACCTGCACAAAACCCCTTAAGCTTGGGATAGTATAGCTCCCCTGCCCCCACACCCACTGGAGGCAGAGTCCTACCTTGACAAGAAATAAAAAGTCAAGTAATTGACAGAAAATGAGCCAACAGTGGGAAAAAAATCAGAATATAGAATTTTACTCTGGGGACAAGGAAGATAAAAACATATAATCAGAAGAAGACAAAATCAAAGCTCCTACATCCAAAGCTTCCAAGAAAAATATGATTTGGTCTCAGGCCATGGAAGAGCTCTAAAAGAGATTTTGAAAATCAAGTAAGAGAAGTAAAGGAAAAATTGGGAAGAGAAATAAGAGTGATGCAAGAAAATCATGAAAGAGAAATCAACAGCTGTCTAAAAGAAACACCCCAAAATAATGAAGAAAATAATTCCTTAAGAAATATAGTAACCCAAATGGCAAAAGAGGTCCAAAAAGCCAATGAGGAGAAGAATGCCTTAAAAGCAGAACTGACCAGATGGAAAAAGAGGTGCAAAAGCTCACGGAAGGAAATAATTTTTAAAAATTAGAATGGAGCAAATGGAAGGACTTCATGAGAAATCAAGAAATTATAAAACAGAACCAAAGGAATAAAATAAAATAGAAGATAACATCAAATATATCATTGGAAAACCAACTGATCTGGAAAATAGATCCAGGAGAAAGAATTTAAAAATCATTAGACTACCTGAATCCCATGATCTAAAAAAAAGCCTAGAGATCATCTTTCATGTAATTATCAAGGAAAACTGCCCTGATATTCTAGAATCAGTAAGTAGAAATTGAAGCAATTCACCAATCACCTCTTGAAAGAGACCCCAAATGGAAAACTTAGGAATATTGTAGTCAAATTTCAGAGTTCCTAGGTCAGGGAGACAATATTGCAAGCAACCAGAAAGACACAATTCAAGTACTGTGGAAACACAATCAGGATAACACAAGATTATCAGCTTCTACATTAAGGCATTGAAGGGTTTGGAATATGATGTTCCAGAGGTTGAAGGAGCTAGGATTAAAAGCCAGAATCACCTACCCAGCAAAACTGAGTATCATACTCATGGGGGAAAAATGGATATTCAATGAGACAGAGGACTTCCAAACATTCTTGCTGAAAAGACCAGAGCTGAATAGATAATTTGACTTTCTAACACAAGAATCAAGAGAAGCATGAAGAAGCATGAAGAGAAACATGAAGAGAAGCATGAAAAGAGAAATCAAAAGGGACTTTTTAAAATTGAACTGTTTATGTTCTGACATGGAAAGATGATACTTGCTAACTCATGTGACCTTTCTCAGCATTAGGATAGGATATATATATGTATATGTATGTATGTATGCATGCATGTAAGTGTGCATGTATATATGCATGTCTATATGTATGCATATATTATGTATTACTGTATATATGTATATGTGTGTGCATATGTATATAAATTATATATATGTACATATATATACATACATACATATATATATGGAGAGAGAGAGTGAAAAAGACAGACAGAGAGACAGAGACAGACAGAGGGCACAGGGTGAGTTGAATATGAAGGAATGATATGTGAAATATAAATTAAAGGGTAAGATAGGAATATATTGGGAGAAAGAAAAAGGGAGAGGTAGAATGGGTTAAATTATCTCGTGTAAAAGAGGCAAGAAAAGCTTTTACAGTGGAGGAGAAAAGGAGGAGAGGTGAGAGGGAATGAGTGAACCTTACTCTCATCATATTTGACTTGAAGAGAGAAAAACATGGACACTCATTTGGGTATGAAAATCTATCTTTTCCCTACAAGAAAGTAGGTGGGAAGGGGATAAGAGGGAGTGGTATGATAGAAGGGAGGGCTAATGTAAGGAGAGGGTTATCAGAAGCAAAACTTTTGAGGAAGGAAGGGATCAAGGAGAAAATAGAATAAGTTGGGGATGGGATAGAATGGAGAGAAATTCACAACATAATAACATAATAAGTCTTTCAGAACATAACTGTTATGGAAGTATTTTGCACAACTATACATGTGTAACCTTTATTAAATTGCATGCCTGCTCAATGAGTATGGGTGGGGAGGGAGGAAGGGAGAGAATGTGGAACTGACAGTTTTAAAAATAAAGGTAAAAAATTGTTTTTACTTGCTACTGGGAAATAGGACATAGAGGCAATGAGACATAGAAATCTATCTTGCCTTAAAATAAAATAAAGGGCAAGGGGATAAGACAAGGCAGGGGGTGGGAGGGGGTGTGATAGAAGGGATTGGAGGAAGGAGTAAACAGAATGAATGCTGTCTTGGGGTGGGGGAGGGGACAGATGAAGAGAAAATCTGGAACCCAAAATCTTACGGAACTCAATGCTTAAAAGTAAAAATGAATACATAGAAAAGGAGAATTTTGAAAGTAAAGTTGTATGTTGGGGTGGAAATGAGATCAGTTTTAGAAATGTTGAATTTTAGATTTCTCCAGGAAATAAATTGCTGCTTAAAATATTCAACAAGCAGAGATACATGGCTAGAGATCAGGAGAGAAGTCACGGCTCAACACTTAGCTTTTGTAATCATCTCTGTAGATATAATTAAACCCATTGAGGTCTTTTGCTATCATTTGTCTATTTTTGTCTATTTTTCCTATAAGTAATTTAGCTTTTCCTTTAAGTATTTAAGTACCATGTTCCTTGGTTCATATGTATTATGCATCATTGTTCACTCCTATATTCAATTTCCCTTCTCAGTTCAGATTAGGTCTGTAATCCAACTTTAGGTTATGATTGTGAAAGAGCTAATAATTTGTTTCTTTTCCTGCTCACTGCACAACCGCAGATCTGTTCATGCTGGATCTGGGAAAATTTCTTTCTCTAGTACACACTGATAAATTTAAGTTGAGCCCTAGTGCTGAATACATACTCTTCCCTTCCTAGACAGGTGTCTGCAAACCTTTGTCAGTTTTCCTATTGTGACCTGGCATCGAAAAATGGTTTACTGTGATTTTTCCTTTTATTTTCCAGTAACAAGTTAATGTGACATGATTTCTAGGTCTAAGTTGAAACAATTGTAGAGGGAGAGCTTGGCTTTAATGTTTCCTCTTATTCCAGTATCTTTTCTGTTCTCACTAGAAACTGGCAACTGAAAATCTAGGCAGACTTTCAGGGGAAAGACATATAAGGTGCCAAGGGCAGCCACAGATTCTACTATGCTTTCATCCTTGAGAGGGTAGGGTATAGCACCACTACAGGTCTAACTTTGTCCTTTTCTTAGCAAAACAATCATGTTCCTGTGGGAAAGAAATATGAAGTATACCAGTCAAAAACATGGCTGAATCACTAGAACATTGGCAGATACCAGAAGTAAAGAAACAGATGCTAGAGAGTTTTAACCGCACATTTTTTTGAAATTATATAAAGCATGAAGACAAAGTCATATGGTAAGAATACTTGTAGAGGCCAGAAAAATATTAATTATAGTAATAATGAGACACCACAAGAAGCATGTGTTCCTTTTATTTAACTTACCCTCTGCCTTGAAGGGGAAAGATGCTTTGCATTTGTAAGTTAAGTGGCTAGTCAGTTATAGAGAAACACAGAAATTAAACCTGGTAGAAGAGGATTCACTTCGAGCAAAGCAAGTATATTGGGGTATAGCATACCCTAAGAGTTGCATTGAGAAATGAAAGCGGCAAAAGCATAATCAATTGCTAGACAAAGAAAACCAATTTTTGAAATATTTCCAAGCTGCAAAGAGTAATGTAATTTGGGAAAACTAAGTGCGGATTAGCTAACTTCAGGATATAAACCCATGTATGGGTTGCAGAAATCAGGCAAACTGCTTCTGTTCATCCAGATTCAATGGCAAATAACTACAAAAGACCTGCAGAGGTACAAAATAAAAGACAAGATGATCATTGAGGGAAGCCAGGGGTCATAGGATTCTATTGCAGCCTATAAAAGAGTTAGAACCCTACTGACTAAATGAAAAGGAGTAAGTCTGAAGTTTGCTAAAGAAATTGTTGGTGTGGACAAGAAAATGGATACTTTGGCTTTAATATGATCAGACCCAGAGAACATCTTTTTGTCAGCATCAATTGGGATCAACTCCAGATTACTCAAGTTATTAGTAAAACACTAAACAGCAAACTAGTACCAGAATATTTTAACCATCCATATTGCTTGTACAGAAGCATTCCAAAAAATAAGGAAATGATGGCAGATAACATCAGAGCCCTGATTTCTCCAATTTTGAGATGGACCCAGAGAAATTTTACTTTGTTGAGTCATCATTGTCTGAAGAATGGAAGGAATAGTTGAAAGAGCAGCTAAGTAAGAGGACAGTGTTATCACTACATGAGCAGGATGTGAGAGGAGCCTTAGGAGGAACTCATAGAATATACCTCATGAAGAGCAGACCTTTTTGAGAAAGATCATGGAAGATATCCCTGTCACGAAAGATCCCAAAACAATCTGAGAGAACTGCTTATCAAATGTATCATCGAGTCTAGTAGTCAGTATGTACCACTTATAGCTGTGACCGAAGACTATAAAGATCTAGATGTGCCTGATTTTTGGCATCATTTTTCCAGAAGCCATCCAAAATATAGTCCTAGAAATGCAAATTCCAACATATCACTCACTGGTGAATTCTGGTGCAGTGCCTGTTTTAGTCTCTTATCTCCATATCAGCATACATAACAAAAGTAGTACATGCAAATGAAGCAACTGAGGCCCCAAGAAGTTAAGTTCTAACTTGCCAAGATCATCTAGGTAGGAAATGACAGAGATGGGATTTGAATTCCTGCCTTCTGACTCTAAATCCAGAGTTCTTTACACCATACTATGCTGCCTCAAAATGACATGCAATCAAAATAATTCAAACTTGCCCTATTTAAACAAATTTGATAATGAAAAGTGAGTAATAAATATAAGAAATGACACACAATGAGGATATTTAAATATAGCAGCTCACATGTAATAATGCTCACTTTTTTTGCCAAGTGAACATTTAAGATAGCAACTTTCCTGAGTAACATTTTCAGGACTTAATTCCTTATCCAAATAAATGAGATTATTAGTAAAATTTCTGTTTCATGGTCTGCACTAAGTTTAATGAGTATTTATATCATAGCTTGTCTTTTGTTCCTTTATTAAATAAATAAATAAAATTAAAGGGAAAAATTTTAAAAAAGAAACAATAGACATTGACTAATAATTTCACATTGAAGTTTATCTGAAGCAAATAGATCACAAGAACAAAAATACCCAAAGAGCCTAAAAGTCACTTCAGTCAGCATTTGACATGTTTATTGAATAGTGAAAGACAGCAGTCAAAAGAAATGTCAATTTAAAATGCTTGCTTGGTTGTAAAATCTTATGGAAGATGACGGAAAATTATGCTATAATCACCTAGGTTAGAAAGGAGGAAGGAAAAATCTGTCAAGAGATCTAACCAAGGAAAGTCATTCTGAGGGCAATTAAAAATAAAAATGCAAAATATTTTTATAATAAACTTTTTCCACCATTGAGTACAGTAGAATCTCCATATGTAGAAAAGATAGAGATAGTCTTAAAGAAAATAAAAAAATAGGAAAGCAAATGGATTAGAACAAATGTATATATACAGGAGATTTCTGCTGGAGGAGAAACTACTGTGATGGCATGGAGGGATTAATTTTACAAAATATCTGAAAGGGGAAGATACAAAAGTATGGGGAAAAAATCTGATAATGCAAAAAAAAATCAACAGCAAAAATACTAGCAACTAATGACATATTCCTACTTTCTTATCAGCATAAAATTTTTATGAGAATCACCAAAATATGCTCAATGGAATTCTTAATTAAATGGAGACATGTTCAACAAGAAATATTTAACAATATATTACTATCACCAATTTACAGAAAGATATAGACAATAATAATCTCACTGCTTGTTATTATTATTTTTTTCTTTACTATGAATTTCCACTTAAGTGACTTCACTATGATCTAAATATATCTTCTAGCTGAGAAGGAAAAAATAACAATAATTTACAATTTGTGAAGATTTTTAAAAAATGTTAATAAACAGAATGTTGAAAGTGGGTACAAGCCTTCTCTGAGGGACCTGTCACGAGTGGGGGAAGAAGTGTTGTATCTCTAGGGCTACAGAGATATTATGATATAGTGAGAATATGTTTGAATCTCAAGTCAGGAAACTTGATGTCTAATTCTCTTTCTTAATACCTATTGTGTGACCTTGAATAAGTTCATTTAACATCTCTACTAGTTTCCATATCCATAAAATATGCATAAAACACATGTCATAAAATATGCATAAAACACAAAAATCACAGAAAGATCAGATGACATAGTACCTGTAAAGAATTTTGTATTAACATACTGTATAATTATAAGCAATATAATTATAACTCATATATGTATATGTATACACATGTACATATATTTACATGTACATACATATACAGATGTATGTATGTATGCGTGTGTGTGCATATATGTCTACATATCTATATCTTTAAGGATTGAAATACACTTTATTCACTTCAATGCTAAGTGTTAAGGACAAGTATCTGTTTTAGATGTCAGTGGGACTGGTAAACATTCACCATGGAGTCAGTGCCATACTCATTCAGGTCATTAGCAAATGTTCCACTGGGGCCAAAATGGTGATTTAGTGCTCTAGAGTTAGAAGAAAACCAGTGGCTTTCTAATATTCAGGCTCTTCTCCCTCTGAAGGACAGTTGTAATTCATTAATAAGAAACTTGTGGATACACAGACTTCCCCAATCAAAATGAATTCTCTGCTTCGACCTGTTGGCTAACTCCACCTTCTTCTTTTGCACTATATCAATTTTTGGAAACATTATTTACATGATATGGGCATAATAGTACTGGTTTTTACAATGAAGCAAAAGTTTCACTTGCAGGAAAACGCTACATGAAGCATTTACTATTAGCATAGTTTAAAAAAAAATTCAAATAAACATTACATAATAATCAGAGAACACAACACATAATAACCCAAGTAAAATATCTAGCAAGGAGGTGAGCCCTCCATTTAAAAAAGATTTCTGGAACCACAGTCCCAGACATAAAAATCATTTGAACCCAGCAGTTCTAGAATATAGACAGTTTGAGGGTCTGAGTTTTGTTTTGCTTTGCTTTGCTCTGTTTTGTTTGTAGATCCCCATTGCCACTTCCCTTCTAGTGATCAAAGGAATGCACATTGGAATCAAGACTCATTAAATGAAGAAGCAGAAAATCTGGAGGAACCTTGAAAATGAGACTTAGGGCACAGGGATGTAAACTCAAGGCTCCATATGGACTTGGGGCCTAGTCTCAGCCCAGGGTGTACAACTCAGGCTCCAGTGTGAACCAGGATTCAGATGAGTTTATACCTTGTCCATTCTCAGCTGTCTGGATGATGACAGGGACTTTTGAACTTCCCTCTTTCCAGAAAATCTATCGTGAAGTAGCCTAAGTGGATTCTGTAGCTAGTCCGGCAAAAAACAGTACTACCACAACAGGTCACAGTGTCTTTCTTTTGAGCTTAAGTTTGACATATCACTGTTATAGTTGTGCCTCTTCCTAATTTCCAGATCCATCCTTAACAAAGCCTCCACATGCCAGAATAGCATAATAGGTGAGGATCAGACAGAGTGTCAGATATTTTAGCAGGTAGTTCATAGATAGAGGCCTGAAACAAGATTTATTTCTGTTCTAGTATTTTTTCCTCTGGTACACACTGCATCCAAAAAACCATGTATGTGTCTTCTTACACAAAATCTAGAAATATTATTTCCAAATAATCTATTGTTTATGTGGCACTTTTTTAATAATTGCAAGAAAGCCTTATTGTCTACCAAGAGTAAAGGATATTTTATGTTTCAGTATATACAATCACAAATACCCAAATACAGAACTATAAGCTCTGATCAACCATGTTTATCATAAGTTATCTTAATGGGATCAAGAAGAAATCAGTGCTCCTGAATCTCAGTCATTTGGATCTATAAGCTGGATAAAATACACAATGTTGAAAGGACAATTCAGTTCTGAATGTCCAGATAAATAGACTGCCTACATCAGTTAGTTAAGAGTTATTGTCACTAGCCAAGACAACAGCAATTGGATGGTGGCATTTTTAGTTTGTCTCTGTAGACAAATATGTGAAAGTTTTGATCTTCAGAAATCAAATCAAAAGTTCAATTTTGCAATTTTCAAATTTATTAGAAATTTTTAAATACCATTCTATGAAATGAGAACACAAAAAGAATTTTGAAAATTTGATTATTGTATATTGACTTAGACTATGTAGTTCTGTTTGTTTGTGGTTTCCATTAAGTCAAGACACATCATCATATAGGGATTAATCTGTATTAATCTACTTTTATTCAGCATTGTTCAATATTACAAAATGCCCAAAATACTCAATAAAAAGATCTGTTTGAATTAACTAATTAGGTTACTCATCCTAAATATAAATTAGCATTACTGGGTCCTTAGTAATGATTGTTGAAACACTATAAATTAATTTTCTTATTGTACATGACTATTATCTGCCACCATCCGAATAATAAGAGACTGTAATGCACAGTAGGAAATCTTTCTAGGCATAAAATGAACGTGGTTATACTTGGAATTAACAATTAGGAAACATATTGTTTAGCAAAAACATAATTTTTCTGTAGCAATAGGATCATATTACTGTTAATCTCATTTACTAGTAATATATATATATATACATATATATATATATGTATATATATATATACATATATATATGTATATATATATATGTATATATATATATATGTATATATATATATATATATATATATATATATATATATATAGAGAGAGAGAGAGAGAGAGAGAGAGAGAGAGAGAGAGAGAGAGAGAGATTGAAATGCAACATTCCACACAGTAGTACAGAAATGTCAGTTGATAAAGGTCATGTTATAAAATATTTTGTAAATTTCTTTAATTTTAAACTTCAGTACAAAATGAGAGAAGAAAAAAAGAACATTTCCATGTACACAGGAGAACATAGGAGAAGATTCAATACAAGACAATACATTTCCATTTCAAGAAAATCTATATAATAAATACTACACATTGTTCTCAAAGCTGCCCAGCTTTTCTTTGCTTCCTTGTAGGTTTTCTTTTGTTCCCTGTTGTGCACTTCTACTTTATTTTTCCCCTCCCTTCCCCTATCCTTCCTAAAGAAGGTTGCAATTAAAGACAGATAAATATACAAATATAGAGATATCTATAACCATACACACATATATCACATACGTATATGTCCATATATGTACGTGATATATATATATATATACATATATATATATATATATATACATATATATATGTGCGTATACACACAGAATTCATAATTGTACTGTACATATTTCCACTTGTCATCTCTTTCTCTGGATATGGATAGCATCTCCTTCATTGCTCCAAGTCTTTCCATGTTTTTTTTTTTATTTCCAATTCATTTATTTATTTTTAGTTTTCAAAATTCAATTCCACAAAATTTTGAGTTTCAAATTTTCTCTCCATCTCTCGCTCCCCCCACCTGAAAACAACATGCATTCTGATTACACCTTCCCCCAATCTATCCTCCCTTCTATCACACCCCTCCCTTCCCTAATCCACATCTTCTCTCTTTTCTTTTAGGGCAAGATAGATTTCTAGATCCTGTTACCTGTATTTCTTATTTCCCATTTACATGCAAAAACAATTCTCAACATTCATTCCTAAAACTGTGAGTTCCAAGTTCTCTCCCTTTCTTCCTCCCCACCAATCCCCACCGAGAAGGAAAAGAATTCAACATAGGCTATATATGTGTAGTTTTGCTAAGGACTTCCATAATAGTCATGTTGCCTTTTGCTCAGGAAAGACTAACTTTATTTCCCTCCATCCTATCCTGCCCCCCAATTTATTCTGTTCTCTCTTTTGAACTTATCCCTCTGCAAAAGTGTTTATTTCTAATTATCCCCCTCCTCTCATTTACTCTCCCTTCTATCATTCTCCCCACACTCCACTTATCCCCTTCTTACCTACTTTCCTGTAATGTAAGATAGATTTTCATACCAAATTGAGTGTGCAGGTTGTTCCCTCCTTAAGCCAAATGTGATGAGAGTAAGCTTCACATTTTCCTTCTCACTTGCCCCTTTCTCCCCCATTGAAAAAAACTTTTTCTTGACTTTTTTATGAGATAATTTGCCCCATTCCATTTCCCCCATTCTCCTCCCATTATATTCCTCTCTCAACCCTTAATTTTATTTTTTTAAATTTCAATTTTATATAGGTTCTACATATACATTCCTATTAAATACATTTTCACTATAATCATGCTATGTAGAAGAATTTAAATGAATGAGAAAAATCATATAACAAACCAAGACTTAATACAAAAGAAAATCCTACGTTACATTCCCTGATTGAATTTCATAGTCCTTTCTCTGGAACTGGAAAGCATTTTGCCTTAAATGACCATAGGGATTTTTTTACATCCTTGCATTGCAGTGAAGTTCCAAGTCTACCAGAAAAACAAAAAACAAAAAACTCTCGCACACTGTAGTCCTTGCTGTGCACAAAGTTCTCCTGGTTCTACTCCTTTCATTCAGCATTAGGTCATATAAGTCTTTCTAGGCCTCTCTGAAGTCTTCTTGTTCATCATTTCTTATAGTGCAATAGTATTCTATTATATTCATATACCATAATTTATTCAGCCATTCCCCAATTGATAGGCATCCCTTTGATTGCCAGTTGTGGTCATCACAAAGAGTGCTGCTATAAATATTTTGTACATGTTGGACCTTTCCCATTTTTATGATGTCTTGGGGATACAGTCCTAGAAGCGATATTGCTGGGTCAAAGGGTATACATATTATTGTAGCCCTTTGGGCATAATTTCCAATTACTCTCCAGAATGGTTGGATCAGCTCACAGCTCCACCAACAATGAATTAGTGTTGCGACATTCCCACATCCTCTCCAACATTTATCATCTTCCTGTTCTGTCATGTTTGCCAATCTAAGAGGTGTGATGTGGTACCTCAGAGTTGTTTTGATTTGTATCCCCCTAATCAATAGTGATTTAGAGCATTTTTTCATATGGCTATAGATATCTTTAATTTCTTCCTCTGAAAACTGCCTGTTCATATCCCTTCCTTCTTTCAGTACTCCTCCCTTTTATTTCCCTTTACCCTTACTACTTCTTCCCTCCCTTTTAGCTTTCCCTACCTTTTCTTCCTCCTTCCCCTCCTACTGCCTATAGAGCTAGATTTATATATTTAATAAAGTGTATTGTTCCCTCCTTGAACCAAATCAGAAGAGAGTACCTCTCAAACAATGCTCATCTCCCTCCCCTCTTTCCCTCTACTATAATATAATTTTGTACTTCTTTTTGTGGTGTAATTTACCATTTTCTGCTTCCTCCTTTTCACATCTCATGTTACAATCTCTTTGCATGCTTGAATAACATTTTTGTCATCACATCATTTACTTAATACCAATTCCCTCTATCTATGTATATCCCTTTTATATTTCATCATAGATGTACAGTTCTCAAGATTAACAAGTATCATCTTCCCTTATAGGGAGGTAAACAGTTTGCTCAAATTGAATAACAGGTTTTTCTTTCCCCTGTTTCTTTTTATGCCTCTCTTGAGACCTGAATTTGAAGACAGAATTTTCTATTGAGTTCTATCCTTTTGCTCAGGAAGGTCTGGAAATCCCTTATTTCATTGAATGTCCTTCTCCTTGTCTGAAATGTTATGCTGAACTTTGCTAGGTAATTGATCCTTGGTTGTACTCCCAGTTCGTTTGCCTTATAGAATATCATATTTCAATTCCTTTGATCTTTTAATGTAGAAGTTGCAAGGTCATGTGTAATTCTGACTATAGTTCCTCGATATTTGAGCAGTTTCTTTCTGGCTTCCTGTAGTATTTTCTCCTTCACTTGATAGTTCTGGAATTTGACAACAATATTTCTTGGAGTTTTTAGTTTGGGATCCCTTTCTGGAGGTGAACAGTGGTTTCTTTCGATGATTATTTTGCCCTCTGGATCTAGCACTTCTGGGCAGTTTTCCTTGATGATTTCTTGGAAGATATTATCCAGGCTGTTTTTTTCATAATGGGTTTCTGGTAGGCCAATAATTCTTAAATTTTCTCTCCTGGATCTATTTTCTAGGTCACTTGTTTTTCTAATTAGATATTTTACATTTTCTTCTATGTTTTCATTCTTTAGATTTTGTTTGACTGATTCTTGATGTCTCATACAGTCATTAATTTCTACTTGCCCAATTCTAATTTTTATCAGATTATTTTCTTCAGTTAACTTTTACATTTCCTTCTCTATCTCTCCAATTATTCCTTTTAAGGAATTATTTTCTCCAGTTAGTTTTTGTTCTTCCTTTTCCATTTTTCCAATTTTCCCATTTAGGTTTTGTGCTTGCATTTCCATTTGTTCAATTTTCCTTTTACAAGAGCTGTTCTCTTCATAGATTTCTTTCTTCATACTTTTAAAGTCATGGGCCAGTTTCTCTTCTATTGCCTTCTTCAACTGTGCCAGGAGAGCCCTTTGTGCCTGCAAACAGTTCATAGTCCCTTCTGAAATTTCAGAGAGGGGTACAGTCTCAATACTGACCTCTTTGGTATTCGTGTTTTGATCCTTATTCCCATAGAAAGAGTCTATGTTCTTTTCATTCTTGCTTTGTTTTGGGATTGGAAGCTCAATTCCGTGTGGACAGTCTGGGGCGGGTAAAGGTGGGAGCTTCTAAATCTTAGAGCTCTCACGAGACCCTCCCAGGAAACGGCAGGGAATAGAGGTGAACTGAGCTATCTCGAGTAATTCCGCCTCTTCCCGTGAGAAACGTGATGGGAGAGAGATCTCCCCGCCCTCGAGATGGTCCCAGATCTGGGCACACTATTGTTATCTAACAGCACGGTATTGAGATGCAAACTGTGTGGCTGAAGGTTAAGTAGGATTGAGGAAGCCTGAAAGCTCTCTTAGCACGTAAGGAGCCAAGAGGACAGTAGGCTCCGTTTTCTTCTTTCCTCTCTCCCCTCCCCCTCTCTCCCCGCTTGTACTTCTACTTCCAATCCCTTAAGATCTTAGCCTCCTTAGGAAATCTCCCCCTCTTCCTCCTAAGGAAGATCCCCCTGCACTTGTAACCTAGACCCTGAAATAAAGCTCAACCCTTGTTCGACTCTGGAACGTCCTTTCTCTCATATGTGCATCCGGCGTGGCCAGCCGAAGACCTCGGAGGTGAGGTAAGAAAGACTCGGGTAGCCCACACAGGCCTCTAGGCCTGGCAGCTTTGCCTTTTCTTACTCATGATGATGATGCTTTGTGTATTGTGGTCTCCGGTTCTTTCAACTAGAAGCTGGAGAGCCTGGTGTTGAATTGGCTGGTGTAAGAAAACAAAGTTCAGGTGTCTTTTTTTCTTTTTGTTTTATATTTCCCTGGATTAGCCCTGAGACCAGCTTGTTAAGTATGAGATGGGGTGGTCTGGTCATGGAAGATCTCCTCAGCTAAGCTAGAGCAAAGGCAAGCTCAGTGCTGGTGATCCCAGCTGCCTTCTTGTTTCCCCTGGAGTGCTGAGTCACACCTGAGTCCTAGTGAGAGGCTCCACCCCCCTGGGCTCTGGATCTCCTCTAGCTTAGTTTGCTGAGGTGGGGCTGTAGCCACAGTAAAAGGAATATTTCTAGCCTTAGGTGCTATTAGACTGTTTGCCCCTTCTACTGATCCCACTCATCCAGGATTTTTCTGGGGAAATATTTTATGGTTCTTTCAAGGTCAACAAGGGAAGGGGGAGAGAACATTTACTGATCACTCTACCATTTTGGCTCCTGGAAGTTCAAGTAGGTGACTTACAGATGCTTAATCTGTGGGCTGATAATCTCAGGAGCAGCTGTGGCTGATTCCTGGGGCTCAGCAGCTGTCATTCACTCGACTCTGCTGGTCTCCCACCCTGGGCTGCCACTCTGCCTTTTTGCCATGCCACCCTGTTAGTGCCTCAGTCTGCCCTGGGGCTTTCCAGCTTGGCCATGCAGTGGTGGGACACATTGTGCTATATGCTGTGGGTTTTTCCACACCCACAGAACAGATCCTTCCCATGGACCTTCCAATCTGTCCTTGTCTGTGAATCTGCCACAGTCTGTCTCTTATTGGATTCTGTACCTCCAAAATTTGGTCAGATCCTCTTTTTAGAGGTATCTGAAGGAGTTTGTCTAAGAGCTTAAGTGAGAAATTGTTCTCACTCCGCCATCTTGGCTCTGCCTCTTCCTTGATAATTTTATGACAGATGATATCTAGGCTCTTTTTTTGGATCATGGCTTTCAGGTAGTCCCATAATTTTTAAATTGTCTCTCCTGGATCTATTTTCCAGCTTAGTTGTTTTTCCACTGAGATATTTCATATTGTCTTCTATTTTTTCAATCTTTTCGTTTTGTTTTGTGATTTCTTGGTTTTGCATAAATTCATTAGCTTTCATCTGCTCCATTCTAATTTTTAAAGTGCTCTTTTCTTCAGTGAGCTTTTAAACCTCTTTTTCCATTTGGCTAATTCTGCTTTTTAAAGCATTCTTCTCTTCATTGGATTTTTGGGCCTCTTTTGCCATTTGGGTTAGTTTTTTTTCAAGGTGTTATTTTCTTCAGCAATTTTTTGGGTCTCCTTTAGCAAGTTGTTGACTTGCTTTTCATGATTTTCTTGCATCTCTCTCATTTCTCTTCCCAATTTTTCCTCCACCTCTCTTACTTGGTTTTCAAAATCCTTTTTGAACCGTTCTGTGGCATAAGACCATTGCATATTTATTTTGGAGGTTTTGGATGCAGAAGCCTTGACTTTGATGTCTTCCTCGGATTGTTCTTCCTCATCCAAAAGGATGGAAAAAAATACCTGCTCACCAGGAAAGTAACCTTCCACTGTCTCATTCTTTTTCCCTTTTCTGGGCATTTTTCCAGTCAGTTACTTGACTTTGGAGTTCTTTGTCAAGCGGAGGGTATACTCTGGGGACCTCTGAGTTCTCAGTTCCTCCAAGGTGTCATAATCAAGGGAAGGAGTTTACTCCTCTCCCGATCTGCACTGTGGTCTGGGGGTAACTACAAGCACTCTTTTCTACCCAAGATCTGCCAGTAAAATTCCTTCTCCAGGGTCTCTACCAACTCCACTACATCAGCCAGTATTCCTTTTCCTCATGCCAGGGCTACCACTCAGGGCTGAGATTCAGATCAGTCACTCAATTCCCCCAGGGTCTTTAGGTCAAAGCTCCAACAATGTAAGCTGCCACCACAACCTGGGGTAGCCTGGGGCCTGGGCTAGGGCAGGAAGACACTGCTCCCTTCTCAGGCAAGTGAAAGAGGTTTCTCACTGACCTTTGAAGCTGCCTTTGGCATTTGTGGTTTGAGGAATCTGGGAATCATAGCTTCTACTGGTGGTGCCCTGAAGCATGTTCTGGTCCTGTCCCTGCCACTCCCTGTGCCTCACAATGGCCTGTGCTCCCCTCCATGCCCAATGTGATAGACCTTTCCTGTCAGCCTTCCAGGCTGCCTTGAGCTGGAAATCTTTTTCACTTTGTTGTTTTGTGGCTTCTGCTGCTCTAGAATTTGTTTAGAGTCATTTTTTTACAGTAATTTCATGGGCTTGGGGGGGCAGAACTTCTAGAGGTGCATCCTTCTACTCTACCACCTTCGCTCTGCCCACCCCATGTTTTTCTAAATCAACCAGCTCATCATTTCTTACACCACAGCAGTATTACAACACAATCATACACTATCTGAAAGATTTTCTTTTTTCCCCAAAAGAATGAGGTTTATTGAAATACAGACCATTTACAAGCAATGTGTAAAAATTCATAAGGATTATGGATTTGTAAAGCACAATAATGACTAATACATTTTACAAATTAAGTAAAAGAGAAGATAATTAAAACTTGTTGCTAGAACCTTACCTTCAATAATGTAACCAAAAACATAGTAATGCTAGCATTACAAAGGGAATGCAAACTGATGGTATAATGAAATAATTTTGTCTAGCATTTGCATATCAAATTTATATTTACAAAAGCATAGGCATAGACATATAAGAAGTTCCAAACTTCATGATGGTAAGAGTATCAGCTAAAAGTTAAACAATTAATTATTTTTAAAATGTCACTTACTGAGCATGTGTTTTTTTTTAAACATACATGCAGAACAGTTACCTGCTAACAGTTGCTATAACTAAAAAGTTCTCTAGTAAGAATTGCTATGATTAAATCAAAGCACATTATCTTAAAAGGTACTCAAGGGAGAAAACTTAAACTTATTTTTTCCTTTAAAAGGTAGTCAATGTGGAACAATAGTCATTGGTCCAGTCTGGATTATTATAATCTTCTTCATCAATATTAGTTGCAGTGTCTGGAGCTATAAAATCATTCTTAACAGCATTGTTTTGTATTATGATCTTTATAGTGTTTAACTAGCTTTAATAAAAAAGGTACTTTACAAACAAATCAGTAATTAAGGCTGTAAATCAGCTAGGAGGTATGTGAGTTGCAAATTTGAGGTGATTTTAAAAATTTACAGTATTATTTTAGAGACAATAGTGCTTCAAGAACACTTAATCCAAATAACCAATTGGACCAAATCACTCTTGACCATAATTAAGCACTGGTAAGAATATCCACGCAAATGAGTTCAGTTTTCTAAGCCAATTTCTTTGGGATGTCAATGTGTCATCATATACTAATTATTTCTCCCCTTTTTAATCACTCAAAAGGTTAGCATAGTGCTTAGTATATGTTGAAAACAACAACATAGAACTTTTCTTCCTGAGCTTTTTTTTTAAAAAAGATGTCATTGATTTATTCTCAGTAAATAATTCAGTCAATTGTTTTAATACTAATTAAATACTAATTTAATACTAATGTTACTTTGTAACATGTCCAATTTTTCTCCCCATCACTCCACTCCCCCTACTTCCTAATACTTTGCATTCTGATTACTCCTTCCCTCAATGTACTCTCTCTTCTATCACACCCTACTCTTCCCTTATCCCCATCTTCTCTCTTTTCTTTGTAGGGCAAGATAAATTTCTATATCCCATTCCCTGTATTTCTTATTTCCCGATTATATTCAATAAAAATTCTTTGAATTCCAACTTCTCTCCCTCCCCCCTCCCTGCTCAACCCCACTGAGAAGGCATGCAATTCAATACAGAGTAAATATGTGTCGTTTTGCAAAAGACTTCCATAATAATCATGCTGTATAATACTAATTTTATTGCCCTCTCTCCTACTCTATCCTCCCTTATTTTTCCCCCCACAATTGACCTTGTCCCTTCTTGAAAGTGTTTATTTCTAGTAACTCCTTTCTCTCATTTGCCCTCCCTTCCATCATTCCCCTCACTCCACTTGTCACCTCCTCCCCTACTTTGCTGTGGTGTGATATAAATTTTCAAATCAAATTTAGTGAGCATATCATTCCCTCCTTCAGCCACATGTGGAGAGAGTAGTTTCATTTTCCCCCTCTCTCCTCCTCCCTTTTCTCCTTCATTGAACAAGTTTTGTCATATCTCTTTTATGAGTTATAGCCTTCCCCATTTCATTTCTTCCTTTCTCTTCCCAGTATTTTCCTCCCTCACTCCTTAATTTTTATTTTATTTTGTTTTTTTTCTGTGGATATCATCTCTTCTGATTCTGTGTGTATGTACAATCTCTCCATATACCCAAATACTGAGAAGAAATTCAAGAATTATAAATATTTTCTTTCTATGTAGTAATGTAAACAGTTCAGCTTTAGAGAGTCTTTTATGATTTTTCTTTCCTGTTTACCTTTTCATGCTTTTCTTGATTCTTGTCTTGGGAAGTCAAATTTTCTATATACATATCTGGTCATTTCCTCACTCTGAATGATTGAAAGTAGTCTAGATCATTGAATGACCATTTATTCCCTTGAGGTATTATACTCAGATTTGCTGGATAGGTGATTCTTGGTTTCAATCCCAGTTCCTCTGACCTCTGAAATATCCCATTACAACCCCTTTGGTCCCTTAATGTTGAAGCTGCCAGATCATGTGTTATCCTGATTGTATTTCCACAATATTCAACTTGTTTCTTTCTAGCTGCTTATAGAATTTTCTCCTTGATCTGGGAACTCTGAAATTTGGTCACATTATCCCTAGGAGTTTCTCTGTTTGGGTCTCTTTCAGGAGGTGATCAGTGGATTCTTTCAATATTTATTTAGCCCTCTGGTTCTAGAATATCAAGGCAGTTTTCATTGATAATTTCATGGAAGACAATGTCTAGGCCATTTTTTTGATCATGACTTTCAGGTAGTCCCATAATTTTAAAATTGTTTCTCCTGCATGTTATTTTCCAGGTCAGTGGTTTTTCCAATGTGATGTTTCACATTATCTTCTATTTTTTCAAACTTTTGGTTTTGTTTACTAACTGCCTGGTTTAACTCATAGTCATTCAGTTTCCTGAACTCAGTTCTCTCTTTCAGTGAATTGTTTTGTTTAGTGAGCTTTTGAACTGTCTCCTCCATTTGGCTAATTCTGCTTTTTAAAACCTCCTTCTCCTCGCTGGCTTTTTGGAACTCTTTTTCCAATTGAGTTATCCTCTTTTTAAAGCTGTTGTTTTCCTCAGTATTTTTTTGGTTCTCCTTTACCAAGCTGCTAACTTGTTTTTTAAGATGTTCCATTGCCTGAGCCCAGTTTAAATTCCCTTTGGACACCCTGGAAGCAGAGGCCTTGACTTCTTCTGACAGTATGCCTTGTTCTTCCTCATCTGGAAAGATGAGAGGAGACACCTGTTCCCGAAGAAAGTAACCTTTTATGGTGTTATATTTTTTCCCTTTTTTCTGCATTTTCCCAGCCAGTTACTTGATTTCTGAGTTTCCTCTCCACAAGTACCTCTCCTCCAGTTCTGCCAAGCCAGCACTGGGGTCTGGGATTCAGAGGAGCTGCTCCAAACCCTCGCTATTCAGTGTGAGATTAAGATCAGCTGCTCAAATGGAGGCAGGACCACCACACAGGGCTCAGTTCAACTACAGATGCTGGCTGCCGCCTGCCTTGGGAGCCCTTGTCTGCTGCTGCCTCTGCTGCTGCCACCTGAGGAGGCCCAAGTTATGGGGACACCCTGCTCCCTTCTTGGCCAGCCAAGAAGCCCATCTCACTGACCTTTGGTGCCTGTGGGTTGAGGAATCTGCGCTGCAGCTGGAGATTCTGTCCCTGAAACTTGCTAGGATCTGCTCCTCTCAATGCCATGTGGCCAAGGTTGGCCTGTTGGTCTTTCAGGTCACTCCATTGTTCTGTGGCTTCTGCTGCTCTAGAATTTGTTCATAGTTCTGCTTTACAGGTATTTTATGGGCTGTGAAGTAAGAGCTAGTGTATGTGCATCTTTGTGCTCTACCATCTTGGCTCTGCCCCTGAACTTTTCTTCTTGACTAAATTTAGAAGGCGTCTTTGAAGTTGCATCTCTTCCTATACCAACAATCCCTCCCCCCAAAAACCTCTCTAAATACCATTTATGATTAAGAGAGGGTATGGGGACAGAGAGTATGAAAAATGGCAGGAGGGAGACTATATCACATTAACTTCGTTTTTCAAAGTTTCTGTAATGAAAGTAGTACATGAAAACATGTTATAATGATAGTCTTTGGCAGTAGAATTTTATTGTCACTACGATTTTCTCTGTAGTGACATAGCTATATATTGAAAACTGGTTTTTATTATGAAAAACTGAACCTTGGCCTACGCTGGGCCCAGATTGTGAGCCTTGTTTTGTATAAGACAGCTAAATAAATGCCTTAATATTGACCATTCCTGACAAAACCTGAGAGATATTCTATAAAAAGTTTCTTCCCAGTTTTCTTTATTCCTTTTATTCTTGGCTAAATTGATTTTATTTATAAAAGAAATTTTTTATTTAAAATTATCAAAGTTATCCATTTTACACTTCAACAAAGTTCTCACCTTCTAATACAATTTAAGGTCTGAAACTGTGGAATGTCCTTCCTTTCCATCTTTTTTCTTTGGTTTCTTTGAAATTCCTGACCTTTTGTTCTTCCAAATGAATTCTGTTATTTTTTTTTGACTCAGTAGAATAATTTTTAGTAATTTAATTGAGATGTAATTGAATGAATGGATTAGCAAGGGAAATTTTTCATTTTTTATCATAATGGCTTTACCTACCCATGGACAATAAATATTACTCTAAAAATTTAAATCTGACTTTATTCATAAAAAAAGTGTTTTATGTTTATCTTCATGTAGTTCCTTTGCCTTGACAGTTGTTTTCTTAGATATTTCATATTGTCTAGTTATTTTACATGGTCTAAAATATTGAATGATATTGGTGACACGTAGCATAGTTTCCCTATTTTTCTCTTTTAAGTAATTCTTTTTTAGCTTTAACTTTATCTGAGATCATGATTACTATTCCTGCCATTTTAACATAATAAATTAAATTCCAACCCTTAATTTTATCTTTGTGCGTATCTCTTATTTTTGTTTTATTTTTCAAAAGCAACATATTGTTGAATTCAAATTTTTAATCTGTTCTACACTTCTGTTTTATAGATAAATTCATCCAATTCAGATTCTAAGCTATAATTACTTGTGTTATTTTCCTTCTTTCTATTTTTCCTCACTATCTTTCTCAGCTTATTTACACTATTCCTCCTCAGTCCTCTAATTTACTTTTACCTGCCACCTCACCCTCCTATTCTTTCACCTACCAACCTTATCCCCTAGCCCTCTTATTTCTTTCTGAATTTAGAAGATTTTCATGCCATTCTAGATGTATATGTTGTTCCCTCTTCAATTCGTTCCCGATGAGAGTAAGGTTTGAACACTACCAACTCTCCCTCCCACTGACTTCTTCTGAATCAGTTCTTCCTTTTATGCTTCATTTGTTTGAAATAATTATTCCTATTTATCTCTCCTTACATAGTTTTATTTTTTTAGAATCACCTCATCATACAAAGCTCCGACCAAGTCAGTAGGGTCTGTAATCCTCTGTTACCGTACGCATACTTGCATGTTAGCTCCTTCTCCCCCATAGTCACAGTCCAGAACCATGTCAGGTCAGCACATCTGTGTTTGGCATCTCAACAGTGGATGGTCCTTCAATGTTCTATTAAAAGTTTGACACCTCCCTTCCCACCACCCACCATCTCTGAGGTGAAAGTTTCTGAGGTTGAGACTGCATTCCAACCTGCATCTCAATCCATCACAGCTGCTCCTGGGGCTTATCATTTATTGATTCCACAGTGTTGGCCTGGAGGTATTTGCTCATCACTCAGGTTGAACCTCCTTCCTTGGAGGTCCAGTCTTTCCTGGGGTCTTCCCAAGTTGCCTTAGGAGGACGACTGTTTTGTCCCAACTGCTATTTATTTCTGCTATTTTATTTTCTCTCTGAGGTGATGTTCTATCTTTTTGTGGAGGAAATTTGAGGAGCTTAAAGTTTTCTAACCTACTCTGTCATATTCCCAGAATCATCTCCTCCATAAAAAGAAATTAGCTACGAACCAAATTAGAGAACTTTCCCAGCCATGACTGAGGGAAAACTTTTTTGCTAAGAAAGAGATAGAAGCAATTACCAAGATAAATGGACAATTTTGATCTCATGAAATTGACTGATTTTGCACAAACAAAATGAATGTAATGAGTATAACAAAAGAAGTAGTTAATTGGGGAAAATCTCTGTTTCAAATACTTGTTCTTTTTATAAAAAAATATTTATTTACTTGCTTCAAATACTTGTGATAAAAATCTGACAACTGAGATATATAAGCAGCTAACAAATATATAAGAACAAAAGTCATTTTCCAATAAATAAATGGTAAAAAGATATGAAAGGTTTGTCCCAAAGAATTACAAACTATCAAAAATAGGAAAATTGTTTTAAATCACTAATAATAAGAAAAATGTAAAACAAGACAATGTGGACATTTCATATCATACTCAAGAAATTGACAATGATGATAAAACATGGAAATAATCAATACTGGAAGGGCAGCACAGGAGTACAACGATGGTGGAGGTATAAATTTTTCTATTTTGGAATGCAAATTGAAATGTACAAAGAAAGTGATGAAAATATCTGTACCTTCTAAACCTATTGCTAAGCCTATGCCTCAAGTTGGCCAATGATAAGAAGAAACAACCCATATACACCATAATATTTATACCAGAAATTTTGTAGTAACAAAGAATTAGAAACAAAGGGAATTTCCATTGACTTAGGAATGACTGAACAAGTTGAAGTACATGAACATTTTGTTGTTGTTCAGTTGTTTCAAATCTGTCTAACTCTTTTTGACCCCATTTGGGGTTTTCTTGACAAGACACTGCAGTAGTTTGCCATTTTCTTCTCCAGCTCATTTCACAAATAAGGAAACTGAGGCAAACAGATGCAATGACTTGCCAAGGGTCATATAACTCATAAATGTCTGAGGCCATATTTGAATTTGGATCTTCCTGATTCCATTTCTGACTATCAACTTAGCTGCCTGGATTGGGATGCTATTGTGTTGTTAGAAATGATTACAGAGAAGCACAGGAAAACGTATTAACTGATGTAAGATAGAGCAATGGGGCAGTTACATGACACAGTTGATAGAGTACTAGGTCTGGAGTCAGGAAGACTCATCTTCTTGAGCTCATATCCAGCTTCAGATACCAGCTGATTGATCCTGAACAAGTCACTTAACGTTGTTTGCTTCAGTTCCTTCATGTGTTTAATGATCTGGAGAAGGAAATGACTAACCCCTCCAGTATCATTTCCAAGAAAAACCCAAATGGAGCCACTAAGAGTCAGATGTGTCTGCAAAAGACTATACATATGGGATGAAGAAGAGGAAGATGAATATGAATATAGTGGTAATTGTAAATGATATAATAACAAAAGTTATCCAAAGATTTTACTTTGAAATGTTGGTAGAAGTTAGCAATAAAAAGTAATTTGTAGAAATGATACATAAAATATTGCCAGAATACAATTTTATATTTAATCAACATTAGTTTTTTTATAGCAATATAAAGATATTTCCTTATTCTTTTGGTGCATTGATTCAAGAGATCACGCTCACATACCTACAAAAATGATATTAAATAAAGTACTGAACAGCACTGTTGAACCTCTAGAGGGCTAATATGTGAAATACTAATCTGGAACTTATATGAACTGATGCAAAGTGAAGTAAGTGAGAACAGGAGAACACTGTACACAAGTAATAGAATGGAATTATTGTAAAGATAATCAACTATGAGAGACTTAATTACTTTGATCAGTATAATTATCTACAATAGTTCTAAGAAACTCATGATGAAAAACATATTCCAAATCCAAACGAAGAACTGATGAAATTCTGAATGCAAATTGAAGCATTTGTCCATTTTATTTTTTCTTTCTTTATTTAAAATTTAAAATATTTTATTTTCATTTTTAACACAGTTCATATCACATAAAACAATTCCAACTCTTGGTCAGGTGATACTTCTTTTAAAGCATTTACAGTATAGACCACAAACAATTTTTTTTTTAACATTAACCAACTGAGACAGAAAGAATAACTATGTATGCTAGCTTCATAAGCCCTTGACCTAATTGTCTCCACACTATTACTAAGAATTAAACGACCGTAATTTATTGTTGCTGGTCTAAAGTCCTAAACCTAATAGCTTACAAACATTTTGACTATAGGAAATTGCCACTAAGAGTAGGGACATTGTAGGGAAACAATATCTCCCCAATTTCATATCATTTCCAGGCAGGATTAGATTGTCAACTTGCATTCATTCAGGCTTAAAATCTGCCAGGTGTCAGTGGGGAAATTGAGTCAGGAGAATCCTACCTCAGCCCAGGCTGAACAACTGCTCTCCCATCCTTCCCATGACATCACCTTTGGCAATTCATAATAGCATCTCACAGGTTTACTGGCATCATGGATTGGAGGCTCAGACCGCCTTTCTTGCTATTCATATCTGGAGTTAGACTCAGAAGAACAGTCAGTTTATGGTCCCACAGCATCTTAAAATAGCAAGTTCCAATAACCAGGTTTCAGATATGAATCTAATTTCACATTGGCTAAGAAAAATCTTTTGAGGCAAGTCTTAAGTGGTTTACATATATTTCTATACATGTTGTAGTTCCTGCTTAAATAGCAATCATAAAATCAAATTTACCATTAAAACGTTAACTTTTCCATCAATGCCAAATTTTACCCAAAGTTACCTGCCTCCAGGAAACTTTGACTAAAATTCTTTATCTGAACTAAAGATGTCTCTGATTTAGTCTCAGTAATTCAGTCAATTGTATTAGTAATAACTGCTTTTACACCACTTTGTAACATGTCCAATTTCTCTCCCCATCTCTCCCCTTCCCCACCCCCTAATACCTTGCATTCTGATTACCCCTTCCCTCAATTACCCCAAGCCCTTTGATCCCTTAATGTTGAGGCTGCCAGATCCTGTGTTATCCTGATTGTATTGCCACAATACTCAAATTCTTTTTTCTTTCTAGCTGCTTGCCCTCCCTTCTATCATACCCAACCCTTCTCTTATCACCATTTTCTCCCTTTTCTTGTAGGGCAAGAAAAATTTCTATACTCCATTACCTGTGTTTCTTATTTCCCGGTTATACACAATAATAATTCTCAACATTCATTTCTAAAACTTTGAATTCTCTGCCTCCCTCTCTCCCTCCCTCCCCATCCCCACCGAGAAGGCAAGCAATTCAATGCAGACTAAATATGTGTCATTTTGCAAAAGACTTCCATAGTAATCATGTTGTATAATACTAACTATATTGCACTCTATCCTACTCTATCCTCCCTTTTTTTTATTCCCTCATTTGACCTTGTCCCTTCCCAAAAGTGTTTATTTCTAGTTACTGCCTTCTCTCATTTGCTCTCCCTTCTATCATTCCCCTCACCCCACTTGTCACCTCCTCCCCTACTTTCCTGTAGTTATAAGATAGATGTTCATACCAAATTCAGCGAGCATGTTATTCCCTGCTTAAGCCATATGTGGAGAGAGTAGTTTCATTTTTCCCCTCTCCCTTTCTGCCTTTTCTGTTCCATTGAGCAAGGTTTTTCTTCATCTCTTTTATGAGTTATAGCCTGCACCATTCCATTTCTCCCTTTCTCCTCCCAGTATTTTCCTCCCTCACCTCTTAATTTTTATTTTACTTTTTTTTGTGGATATCATCTCTTCTGATTCAACACAGCTTGTGCTCTCTGTCTGTCTGTATGTGTGTGTGTGTGTGTGTGTGTATGTACATTCCCTCCACCTACCCAAATACTGAGAAAAGTCTCAAGAGTTATAAATATTTTCCTTCCATGTAGCAATGTAAACAGTCCAGCTTTAGAAAATGTTTTCTGATTTCTCTTTTCTGTTTACCTTTTCATGCTTCTTCTGATTCTTGTGTTTGAAAGTCAAATTTTCTCTTCAGTTCTGGTCTTTTCATCATGAATGTTTAGAAGTCCTCTATATCATTGAACGATCATGTATTCCCTTGAAGTATTATACTCACTTTTGCTGGGTAGGTGATTCTTGGTTTTAATCCCAGTTCCTTTGACTTCTGGAGTATCCTATTTCAAGCCCTTTGATCCCTTAATGTCGAGGCTGCCAGATCCTGTGTTATCCTGATTGTATTTCCACAATACTCAAATTTTTTTCTTTCTAGCTGCTTGCAGTATTTTCTCTGTGACCTGGGAACTCTAAAGTTTGGCTGCAATATTCCCAGGAGTTTTTCTTTTTGGGTCTCTTTTAGGAGGTTATCAGTGGATTCTTTTAATATTTATTTAGCCCTCTGGTTCTCGAATATCAGGAAAGTTTTCCCTGATAATTTCGTGGAAGATAATGTCTAGGCTCTTTTTTTGATCATGGTTTTCAGGTAATCCTGCAATTTTTAAATTGTCTCTCCTGGATCTATTTTCCAAGTCAGTTGTTTTTCCAAGAAGATACTTCACATTATCTTCTATTTTTTTCAAACTTTTGGTTTTGTTTTTTAACTGTTTGATTTATCCCAATCATTCATTTTCCTGAACTCAATTCTCTCTTTCAATGAACTATTTTGTTCAGTGAGCTTTTGAACCTACTCCATTTGGCTGATTCTGCTTTTTAAAGACTACTTGTCTTCATTGGCTTTTTGGACCTCTTTTTTCAATCCAGTAACCTCTTTTTTAATGTTTTTATTTTCCTCAGTATTTTTTTTGATTCTCCTTTAGCAAGCTGCTAACTTGCTTATCAAGCTCTTCTATTGCCTGAGTGTGGTTTAAGCTCCCTTTAGAGGCTCTGGAGGCAGGGACCTTAACTTCCTGTGACAGTGTGCCTTGTTCTTCCTCATCTGAAAGGATGGGAGGAGACACCTGTTCATCAAGAAAGTAATCCTCTATGGTCTTATTTTTTTCCCCCTTTTTTGGGCATTTTCCCAGCCAGTTACTTTACTTTTGAATCTTTTGTCAAGAGGTTTGACTCAGCTGCTCAGTTCCTCTGGACTTTGGGTGAGGGCAAGCTATCACTCAGGGCAGAGGTTTAGATCAGCTGCTCCCTACAGCCAGAGGCCTTAAGCTGAGCTGCCTGGACAATGGACCCAGGTTGCTTCCCACCCACTGTAGCTGCCTGTAGTCTGCTCCTGCCACCTCTGCCATTGCCTGGGGCTATTGCTGGATGAACCCCTTCCCCTGTTGCCCAGCTGGGAAAGCCCTCCAACACTGACCTTTGGAGCTTTCTTTGTTGCTTGTGGGTTGAGGTATCTGGGACCCTCCTTGCTGGGGATTCTGCCCTGGAGGCCTGTTCTGGTCCTGTTCTTTCCCATGCCACATGGCCAGGGCTGGGCTCCACATTGCTCAGCATCCCATGAGATAGACCTTTCCTGTCAGCCTTCCAAGTTACCTTTGGCTGGAAATCTCTTTCACTCTATTGTTCTATGGTTTCTGCTGTTCTAGACTTTGTTGAAAGTCATTTTTACATGTATTTTGTGGGCTTTGGGGGAAGTGCTAGAGTATATGCATCTTTCTACTCTGCCATTTTGGCTCCATTCCCTCTTCCTTTTTTTTTTTTTTTTGAAAGATAAGTAATATGGAAATTTTTGCATGTCTTTACATGTATAATGTAAATTATATTGTTTACCTTCTCAGTGCATGAGGTAGGGGCTAAAGAGAGAAAATTTGGAACTGAACATCACAGCTGTACAAAGAGCCCTGAAAAGTTATTACAGTTCTCCATGAATGGGAAAAAAGAAATTTTACCAATCAGGAAGTGTTGCCTTGGCCACCTGCCCTTCCTAAAACTGACAGGATATTCTCCTAGGTTATATAAATACTTGTGGGAGAATGTGTGGAATTAAATGATCAATCAACATGTTTTTATATAAGGATTAATCCTTGCTGGGCTATAAAATCATTTGATTTAAGAGAAGTACTTGTTGAATACAGTTGGAAAACAGGGGAATCAATGTGAGAGAGTTCCCCAGAGTTCTCCTTTTGTAAACTCCGGGCTTCTACCTGATGCTGTTAGTAACCTTGCTGATATAAAATATTCCATCAATCAATAGCTATACCACAACCAATCAGCACAAAGGATTATTTATTCCTCAGGATTTGTACAAATTTTCTAGTTCATCTTTTCAACTGGTTCTAACTAGCCTCCTTGCATGACACAGAATTCCATGATGTCAATTATCCCACTTGTCATAACTTTTGTAATGCTAGAACCAATCAGATAGAATGAATAGTTGCAGTTAAATGTTAAACATGGCCCAGACATGTGCAGGACCTCAATACTGAAACTTTATCTACTTTCCTACCCTTATTACACTTCTCCATTCTTATAAATCTCATGAATACACATCGATATCATGAATTTTTATTAATTTCATGAATACATATGTGTGTATGTGTATACAAACACATATTTGATTACTTCCTCTATAAGAAAGTTTCATATTCTGCCATGAATATCCTTGGCTACTAAGGAGACTTAAATAGCAATTAATAGCTATGTTAATAAATTGATCATGCTCAAAACTTTGTGCCTCAGTTTCTCATCACTACAAATTTTTACTAAGAGATGTGTTACAGATTTGAAGAGACATTTTCTACCAATTGCTTTTATCATACTATTTCAGTAAATATTTCTTTATAGTAGCTTCTTAAGATTGACTGACTAAAGGTTCACAACTGATAATCCTGAGAGTAAACACTCCAGTTGAGAATCATGGCATTGGCATTAGAGATACCCACCCCACTGACCCTCAGGGTTACCCCTGGAACTCTGAGGGGGAGATGCAACTATCTTAGCTCTGAGAGACTTACTCATCTGTGAGGGTGGTTGTTGGGATGTGGAAGCCTTAGAGTATGCATGGGCTGCATTTGTACACAATTTGAATTCTTCTCTCAATGTATTAAAGACAAAACAAAACAAAACTTTAAAGAAGATAAAGTGAGATGTAGAATGATGACATTAAACTCAAAGAGGAACAGAAACCACTAATACATATGTGGGGGTTCCTCCAAGCTACATTTTAACTTAGGTTTGTTTTAAGATTATGAAAAGCTTTGATTTTTTTCTTTTAAAAATATTTTCACATTTATTATTTATTTAACATTTTTTATTTTTAAATTCTGAGTTTCAAATTCTCCCCTTCCCTTTTTCACCTCCCCCACTCATCAAGAAGGCAAGGAATATATCAATTATACATACAAAATCATGCAAAACATTTCTACATTAGCCCTATTAAAAAACAAGCAAAAATAAAATGAGAAAAATTATACTTCAATTTGCACTTAAGAGTTCATCAATTCCCTCTCTGGAAGTAGATAACACTTTTTCATTGCAAGTCCTTCAGAATTGTCCTGAATCACTGTATTGATCATAACAGTCAAGTCTTTCCCAATTGATCATCATTACAACTTTGCTGTTATTGTGCACAATGATTTTCCAGTTCTCATTTCACTTTGCACCAGTTCATATGGGTCTTCCTACATTTTTTCTTAAACTACCTTCCTAATCAACTACCACAACACAATAGTACTTAAATCATATGTCACAACTTATTCAGCCATTCCTTAACTGATAAGCATTCTCTCAATTTTCAATTCTTTGTCACCACAAAAACAGCTGCCACAAATATTTTTGTAGATACTTTTTTGAACCTTTTCTTTTATCTCTTTGGCATACAGATTTATTCATGGTAAGTCTGGGTTAAAGGATATACATAGTTTTTTAACCCTTTGGACATTGTTCCAAATTGCTCTCCAGAATGGTTAGACCAATTCACTACCAAACCAACAATTCATTAGTGTACCTTTTCCCCCTTGTCCCCTCTGGTATTTGACATTTCAAACAGGTGTGTGGTGGTACCTCAAAGTTATTTTAGTTTGCTTTCTCTAATCAATAGTAATTTAGAACATTTTTTATATGACTATAGATAGCTTTGATTTCTTCTCCTGTTACATTCTTTGAACATTTATCAGTTGGGGAATGGCTCTTACTTTTACAAATTTGGTGTATATATATATATATATATATGAAAGAAGCCTTTATCAGAGAAACTGTAATTTTTTTTTAATATTACTTCATCATCTATGGAACCTTTTAACAGTTTTGGTAGTTTCCCTAATTATCCTTTATCCCCTTTAATAACATCTGTTTTTGCTTTTGCTTTGAGATTATGATTGCCTTTTTTATTTCAGCTGAAGCTTATTAGATTCTGCTCCAATTCTTCAGTTTAATTCTATGTGGGTCTTTCAGTTTCAAGTGTGTGTCTCAAAAACAACATATTGTTGGATTCTAGTTTCTACTACATTCTACTATGTGCTTCTCTTTTATGGATGAACTCATCTTATTCATAGTCATGATTGGTAACTATGTATTTCCCTCCATCATGTTTTCTTTTTTGTTGTTCTCGCTGTCTTTTTATTCCATCTCTCCTCAAAAGCTTATTTATTTCCTAACCACTGCCTCTCTTAATCTGTCCTCCCTTTTATCATTCTCTCCTTTCTTTTATCCCCTTCTCATATTTCTCTATTAGGTAAATTACATTTTGTACACAATTAAAACATTTCTGTACACAACTCAGTGTATGTGTATGTATGTATGTGTGTTTACTTCTTTGAAGCAATTCTGATGAGAGTGAAATTTGAGCATTCCCTTCTATGCCCTCCATTTTCCTCTCCACTATAAAAGCTTTTCCTTGTGGGCCTCTTTTATATCAGAAAAATTTCCCACATTCTATATTTCCCTGCCCCCTTCTCCAACTGCATACTTCTTTCTCATGCCTTCATTTTTTTTTTAGATGAGCTCAACATAATCAACTAACATGCATGTCCTGTCTATGTAAACACTTTTTAGCTGCCCTAATAAAAACTGTTCATTTTTCTTAGCAGTTATATGTATCATTTCCCCCACAGAAGAAGGTAGTTTAATTTTACTGAGACCTTCATGATTACTCTTTAATGTTAGCTCTTCATGCTTCTCTTGAATGTCAATTTTTCTATTTAGCTTTGGTCTTTTCATTGGGAATGCTTCAAAGTTCTTTATTTAATTAAAGATCCATTTTTTTTTCTCCAAAACGATTATCCTCAGTTTTGCTGGGTAGATTATTCATGGTTGTAATCTTTGCTCCTTTGCCTTCTTTGACATGCTAATGCTCCTTTGCATTAGAGTATGATATTCTAAACTCTACACTCCATTAATGTAGAAGCTCTAAATCTTGTGTGATTCTGACTGTGGTTCTGCAATATCAGAATTGTTTCTTTCTGAGTCCTTGGAGTATTTCCTCTTTGACTTGGAAGTTCTAGAATTTGATTATTATATTGCTGGGAGTTTTCATTTTGGTATCTCTTTCAGAGGTTATTAGTGGATTCTTTCCATTTTCATTTTGGATCTAAAATATTGGGGCAGGTTTTCTTGATATTTCTTGAAATATGATGTCTATTGTCTTTCTTTGATCATGGCTTTCAGATAAAGTAATAATTCTTAAATTAACTACCCTTGACCTATTTCCTATGTCATTCATTTTTCCAATGAGATATTTCACATTTTGTTTTATTTGTTTTCATTCTTTTGACTTAATTTTATTGTTATTTGATGTCTGATGGAGTCATTATATTTTCCTGATTCAAACTTTTAAGGAACTATTTCCTTTAGTCCTTTTGTACCTCCTTCCCTACTAGGGCAATTCTGTTTTTTTAAGTGGTTATTTTCTTCAGTATTTTTTGTGCTTTTTTTTTTTTTTTTTTTTTTACCAAACTGCTAATTTTTTTGTCACAATTTTCTTGCATCACTCTCATATCCTCACCCCCCCCCCCCCTTTTTTCCTCTACCACTGTTACATCTTTCCTTAACTCTTCCAGAAATTTTTTTGGGCTTGGATCCAGTTGTTTTTCATTGAACCTCTTTTTTCCAGCTGATTTCACATTGTTGTCTTCTGAGTTTATGTCTTGGTCTTTCTTGCCACTGTAGTAGCTTTTTAAGGTCAAATTACTTTTGTTGTTGTTGCTTGTTCATTTTCCCAGCCTGCTTCTTGCTTTGAACTTCATGTTAAGGCTGGGCTCTGCTCACCTAGAGGTGTCCCAAGGTCAAGGATTTTTCATGCTGCTGTTTTCAGAGCTACTTCTGGAGGTTTCCAAACTTTTGATGCTTCCAAAGTGATGTCATCCCAGGAAAGGTTTGGTCACCCCTCCCCTGCTCTGTATTCTGCTATTTATCCAGAAGAGACCTTGATTCCCTGACACCATAAGTACTAGTATCCTCATTGCCTTTGAACTGTGACTAGGGCCCCTGCTATCTTGTGACTGATCAGTAGTGCTCTTCTCTGTCCTGGAGTTGCAGCCCAGAACTGTGAGTGGGCAATAGAGTTACCAATCAGTGTCAGCTGTACCTACTGCCAGCAAAAGGTCCCCTGTAATCTCTTTCTGGTCAGTTGTCTGATACCCTTATTATCTTTGAGCTGACAGTTCTCAAAGCTGTAGCTACTGCTGTAGCCACTGTTGCTGCCACTACTATTGCCTGTGTGGGCTCCTAATAGGTTTCCACTTCTGTGTCAAATTTTCTCTTGCCAATCTCCCAAGATTTCTTAAACTGGAAAAATTCTTTACCATGATCTTTTGTTGGTTCTGTCACTCCAAAATTGGAGACATCACTTTAAATTTGTCTGGAGGAAAATGTTGAAAAAATTCAGAGGGTTGCCTCTAATCTATCATCTTGGCTCTTTTGACTTAATTTTAAAATGTAATATTTTTTATTTTTCATTGTATTTTTGTTTTTGCTAAGTATTTCCCAATTATATTAAAATCTGGTATGACCTCATGAGATAGAGCTGTGGGCCCTGTGTTTGTTGCTTCTAATGTAGAATATTAAAAATACAGTGTACTTCAGAGGTGAGAAATAAATAATTTTCCTTTTCAATTTTATTGAATTCAGTTTGGCTTTTCTCGGCAAAGTAATTCACAACATTCTCCTGAGCCAAGAGAAACTGAGAGTTCTTGTGATTCTCTGAAGGAAACTAGCTCAGCTGACCCTTGGTCATATGTATGTCCCTAGCTGTAAGTGGACAAAATCAAATAGAGAATTGCATTACATATAACAAATACATGTAAAATTTCACTTCATGATCAGATATTTGAGTTACTATGGGTACTGAATGTGCCCTGGAGACATACAGAAAATAAATTTCACTAATGCTTCCCTAATTCATGGGAGCTGCTGTTTTACTGGTCACCATGATTCTTAATCAGCGGAGTTGTACAGCATGTAGATATTCTCTAAAAGTGCTTAATAAAAATTATTTAATTCTAAATTACAAGAGTGCACTTAACCCTAAAGATATTCAAACTGATTGATGTATTTCAGTGAGTAGGTAGAAATTTAAAAACAAAAGCTTCCTGTACTTAAATCAAAGAGCACTGAGCTCATATCCACTAGATATTAATTCAGGCATCAGTGTCATGATGGGAGTGCTATGGCAAACTAATCCATTTTAGGCCTTTAAAATATAAATATGAAGTACTTGTAGCTGATCAGTGAATACAGTCAATAAGTGAGATGTTTTCCCCCCTAGCAAAATACTGTATGTACCCTGATATTCTGTTAAAAGACTGTTGAAGCTGATCATTCATGTATTTTATAAAGTTGATAAGGGTAGTGTTTACTAGATGATGACTTTCATAGTGCTAAATATACTATCCTGGTCTAGAAGGAGAGCAAATATACAAATGGGAAAAGAAAGGCCCTTACCATATTGCTCTCTTCATTTTTGATTGTGGTTGTATGACCTTTGCTTGTCTAAACGACTACATTTTATTTGAAATTGCAAACCAAGATCATAACTGATTACCTTGAATTGTAATTTACTGAGGGCAACACCATATATAGAATGATGCTTAAGGTAGTGTATGCTATTGTTCATTCTCCCAGAGTCAAGAGAGCAAATCTAACCCTCAGGGGTTTGGAACCATACAAAGGGGGGGCTTGAGGTGTGTGTCTGATCTTCTGCTATCAACTCATATCTCCATTCTTATGAACCAGTGACTAGCATATTAGACCACTTAGCCACTTATATTGATTAGTTTTTACAAAGGGATATTTACTTCAAAGTTTGTTGTTGTTTGTCCTTCTTTCTAGAAGAGGATGTGACATCAGGAAAGTGATACCATGACATGAAAGTGCATTGGATTTAAGAGAGGAAGGGCTGTGCAAAGTCACCAACCTCACTTTCTCCTTCACAGCCATCTGGGTCCAGTGGCAAGATACAGATCAGGATCACTGGAGGTGGCTCTGGATTCAGTAGGAGACTTTGGCCTTTCAAAGTTAAGGTCTTTACCACTTTTGAATGAGAGGAAGAATAAGTGTACAAATACTAACCTTAACACCTGAGGGGCATAATCTACTCTACACTATCTTGTCCTGGGGGTATGGGCAGGTAGGGAGATTAGACTCACAATTTAGCCCAATTCCTATATAGCACTGATCCCTTCAAATTCATGTCCAGATGTGTTCATGAGTATCAGATGAGTTTTCTTCTAAGCTTTCATTGGATTGGGGTTTTTGAATGTCACAAAAAAATAATTCTTTTTTCCTCAAAACAACAGTGCTGTAGTGACTACAAAACCTTGTCTGGAATACCATGTCCTAAAATGCCTTTTGGATCCAAATGTTCTAGGATGCTGAGACACCCTAGAAACCTTTCAAAACTTAGAGAATAGCAGAGGCTCCAAATCTTTCACCTAGAATGGAATAGAAAAAATATTGAGACCAAGGACTAAAGCTCATTTTGTAGGGCCACATGGCCTCAGAAGGGGAAAGGTCCCAAAACCTCTTCCTTTACAGGATGCTATGAGTGACAAAACACAATACATCTACCAAGAGTGCTGCCAGTGAGAGAATGACCCAAAGGGTCTAGGATTATAAAAATTGGACTTCTCTAATTCATCTTTAACCAAGGAATCTCCTGTTCAACACATGGTTTTCCAGACAGATTCATCTACAGAATGTACATGTATGCTACAAAGCTCTCTGAAATACTTCCATTCGATGCTATTCCCACCGTCCCAGAAGCAGGCTACTCTGGATCTTCACATGAAGAGATCTATCTGAGACACTGTGTGAGTGTGCCAGACTTTCTTTTTTCTCTTTTCCTCTTTAATAATTTATTTGTTTTCAGTGTTCTACAATCACTTCCATATAACAAATTTTTTCTCTCCCTCTCCCTCCTTCCCTCTTCTCTCCCTCCTACCTCCCCAAGTTGGCATACAATTTCATATAAGTTCTACATATACAGTCCTACTAAATACATTTTCATCTTAGTCATGTTGAATAGAAGAATTAAAATGAATGGGAGAAATCATATAACAAAACAAAACATAATACAAAAGAAAATGATCTGCTACATTCTGTGACAGAATTCCATAGTTCTTTCTCTGAATGTGGAAGGTATTTTGACTTAAGAGACCATTGGGAATGTTTTAAGTCCTTGAATTGCAATGAAGTTCTAAGTCTACCAGAAAAAATCCTCACAGACTGTGGTTGGTGCTGTGTATAAAGTTCTTCTGGATCTGCTCCTTTTGTTCAACATCAGTTCATATAAGTCTTTCCAGGCCTCTCTGGTCTTCCTGTTCATCATTTCTTACAGCACAATAGTATTCCATTACATTCATATACCACAATTTATTCAGCCATTCCCCAGTTGATGGGCATCCCCTTGATTTCCAGTTTTGGTCCACCACAAAGAGTGCTGCCATAAATATTTTTGTACATATGGTACCCTTTCTGATTTTTATGATCTCTTGGGGATACAATCCTAGAAGTGGCATTGCTAGGTCAAAGGATATGCATATTACTGTAACCCTTTGGACACAGTTCCAAATTACTCTTCAGAATTGTTGGATCAGCTCACAGCTCCACCAACAATGAATTAGTATTCCACCTCTCCCACATCTTCTCCAACATTTATCATGAACCTCTTTTGCCACGTTGGCCAATCTGATAGCAGAGATGTGGCATCTGAGAGTTGTTTTGATTTGCATCTCTCTAATCAATAGTGACTTAGAGCATTTTTTCGTATGACTATAAATAGTTTTGCTTTCGTCCTCTGAAAACTATCTGTTCATATACTTTGACCATTTATCAATCGGGGAATGACTTGTATTTTTGTACATTTGACTCAGTTCTCTATATATTTTAGAAATGAGGCCTTTGTCACAGACACAAGTTGCAAAAATTCTTTCCCAGTTTTCTGCTTCCCTCCTGATATTTGTTGCATTAGGTTTCTTTGTGCAAAAACTTTTCAATTTAATGTAATCAAAATTATCCATTTTGTACTTCATAATGTTTTCTGTCTCTTGTTTGGTCAAAAATTCTTCCCTTCTCCATAAATCTGATAAATACACTATTCTTTGCTCCACTAATTTGTTTATAGTATCACTCTTTATACCTAGTTCATGTACCCATTTGGACATTATTATTGTGTACAGTGTCAGACATTAATCCATGCCAAGTTTCTGCCATACTGTTATCCAGTTTTCCCAGCAATTTTTGTCAAACAGTGAGTTCTTATCCCAGAAGCTGGGGTCCTTCTGCTTATCAAACAGTAGATTGCCGTATTCATTGATTACTGTGTCTTGGGTACCTAACTTATTCCACTGGTTTACTCTTCAGTTTCTTAGCCAGTACTAAGTGGTTTTGATAATTGCTGCTTTACAATACAATTTGAGACCTGGTAGAGCAAGGCCACCTTCCCTTTCCTTTCATTAGTTCCCTTGATATTCTGGACCTTTTGTTCTTGCAGATGAATTTTGATATTATTTTGATATTATTTTTCCTAGCTCTACAAAATAATTATCTGATAGCTTGATTGATATGGCACTGAATAAGTAAATTAATTTAGATACAATTGTCATTTTAATTATATTGGCTCAGCCTAACCATGAGCAACTAATGTTTTTTCACTTACTTAGATATGACTTTATTTGTGTGAAAAATGTCTTGTGATTGTGTTCATATAGTCCCTGGGTTTGTTTTGGCAGGTAGACTTCCAAATATTTTAAACTGTCTACCATAACTTTAAATGAGATTTCTCTTTCTATCTCTTGCTGTTGGACTTTGATAGCAATACATAGAAATGCAGAAGATTTGTGTGGGTTTATTTTGTAACCTGAAACTTTGCCAAAGATGTTTATTATTTCAAGTGTTTTTTGACTTGATTCTTTGGGATTTTCTAAGGATATCATCATATCATCTGCAAAGAGTGATAACTTAGTTTCTTCTTTGCCTAGTCTAATTCCTTCAATTTCTTTTTCTTCTTTTATTGCTACAGCTAACATTTCTACTATCATATTGCACAATAGTGATGATAATGGACATCCTTCTTTAACCTCTGATCTTATTGGAAATGCATCCAGCTTACATATAGTGCTTGCTGATGGGTTTAGGTAGATACTACTTATTATTTTATGGAAAGTCCCATTCATTCCTATGTTCTCCAGTGTTTTCAACAGGAATGGGTGTTGTATTTTGACAAAAGCTTTTTCTGCATCTATTGAGATAATCATGTGGTTTCTGTTAGTTTTATTGTTGATATGATCAGTAACGTTAGTAGTTTTCCTAATATTGAATGAGCCCTGCATCCCTTGTATAAATCCTACCTTATCATAATGTATTATGGTTGTGATAAACTACTGTATTCTTTTTGCCAAAACCTTATTGGAAATTTTTGTATTTATATTCATTAGAGAAAATGGGTCTATAACTTTCTCTCTCTGTTTTGTCTCTTCTTGGTTTAGGTATCAAAACCATATTTGTATCATAAAAAGAATTTCAGAGGATTCCTTCTTCCCCAGTTTTCTGAAATGGACTATATAGTATTGTAATTAACTGTTCTTTAAATGTTTGATAGAATTCACTTGTGAATCCATCTCAACCTGGAGATTTTTCTTAGGGAGTTCATTGATGGATTGTTCAATTTCTTTTTCTGAGATGAGGTTATTTAGGTATTCAGCTCCCTTTTCTATTAGTCTGGGCAATTTGTATCTTTTAAAATAATCATCCATCTCATTTAGATTGTCAAAATTATGGGCATAAAGCTGGGCAAAGTAATTTCTAATTATTGTCTTAATTTCTTCCTCATTGGAGGTGGGTTCACCCTTTCCATTTCTTATATTGGTAATTTTGTTTTCTTCTTTTTTTTTTTTAAATCAAATTAACCAAAGGTTTATCAGTTTTATTGGATTTTTCATAAAACCAAATTCTAGTTTTATTTATTAGTTCAATAGTTTTCTTAATTTCAATTTTTAAATCTCTCCTTTGATTTTCAGTATTTCTAATTTGATATGTGCTTGGAGATTTTCAATTTGTTCTTTTTTGAGTTTTTTCAGCTGTGTGCCCAATTCGTTGATCTCTTCTTTCTGTATTTTATTCATATAGGCACTCAAACATATAAAACTTCCCCTAAGAACTGCTTTTGCAGTATCCCATAAAATTTAGTGAGTTGCCTCATTATTGTAATTCTCTTGATTGAAGTTGCTTATTGTTTCTGTAATATGTTGTTTAACCCACTCATTTTTATGATTAGATTGTTTAGTTTCCAATTAATTTTTGGCTTATTCTTCCACGGCCTATGATCACATATAAGTTTTATTGCATTATGATCTGAGTAGGATGCATTGACTATCTCTGCCTTTCTGCACAGTATTGTGAGGTTTTTATGGCATAGTACATGGTCATTTTTTGTATATGTGCCATGTACTGCAGAGACAAAGGTATATTCCTTTCTATTCTCATTCAGTTTTCTCCAGATATCTATCCTATCTACCTTATCCAGAGTTTTATTCACCTCCTTAACTTCTTTCTTGTTTATTTTGAGGTTAGATTTATCAAGTTCAGAGAGGAGGAGGTTGAGGTTCCCCACTAGTATAGTTTTGCTGTCTACTTCTTCCTGTAACTCCCTTCACTTCTCTAAGAATTTGGATGCTATACCACTTGGAGCATATATGTTTAGTAATGAAATTGCTTCATTGTCTATAGTGCCTTTTAGCAGGATATAGTTTCTTTCCTTACCTCTTTTGATTAGATCTATTTCTACTTTTGCTTTATCTGAGATTAGGATTGCTACCCCTGCTTTTTTTACATCAGCTGAAGCACAATAAATATTGCTCCAACCTTTTACTTTTACCCTATGAGTATCTCCCCTTTTCAAATGTGTTTCTTGTAAACAACATATTGTTGGTTTATGGTTTTTAATCCATTCTGCTAACCATCTCCATTTTATGGGAGAGTTCATCCTATTCACATTCACAGTTATGATTACTATTTGAGTCTTTCCCTCCATCCCCTTTCCCCTTGTTTATGCTTTTAGTTCTCCCTTCTTCCTTTCCCTCCCCAACAGAGTTTTCATTTTTGACTACCCCCTTCCTCAGTATTCCCTTCCTTCTTTCAACCTTGCTCCCTTTTAATATCCTTTTCCCTTACTACTTCTTCCCTCCTTTTTGACCTCCCCTCTCTTTTCATCCCCCTTTCCCCTCCTATTGCCTCTAGAGTTAGTTACATTTCTGTACTTAATTGAGTTTGTTGTACCCTCCTTGAATCCAATCAAATGAGAGTACTTCTCAAACAATATTCATCTCCCTTCCCTCTTTCTCTCTACTGTAATATATTTTTGTGGCTCTTCCTGTGATGGGATTTTTTTTTCTGCCTCCACCTTTCCACATCTTCCAATACAATCCCTTCACACCCCTAAATCACATTTGTTATCATCACGTCATTTAATTTATACCCACTCTCTCTATCTATGTATATCCCTTTTACATTTCATAATAAATACACAACTCTCAAGATTAACAAGTATCATATTCTCTTATAGGGATGTAAACAGTTTGCCCATATTGCATAACAAGTTTTTTCCCCTGTTTACTTTTTTATGTGTCTCTTCAGATTTGTGTTTGAAGATCAAAATTTTTGTTGAGTTTTCACCTCTTCATCAGGAAGGTCTGGAAATGCCTTATTTCATTGAATGTCCATTTCATTGCCTGAAATATTATGTTCAACTTTGCTAGGTATTTTCTCTTTCACTTAATAGTTCTGGAATGTGGCAATGATATTCCTCAGTGTTTTTAGTTTGGGATCCCTTTCAGGAGGTGAGCAGTGGATTCTTTCAATGACTATTTTGCCCTCTGGATCTAGGACTTCTGGACAATTTTCCTTGATAATTTCTTGGATGATATTGTCCAGACTCTTTTTTTATCATGGCTTTCTGGCAGCCAAATAATCCTGAGATTTTTATCTCCTGGATCTATTTTCCAGGTCAGTTGTTTTTCCAATGAGGTATTTTCCATTTTCTTGTATCTTTCTTCTTTAGATTCTGTTTGACTGATTCTTGATGTCTCATAGATTCTTTAGCTTCTACTTCTCTAATTTTATTTTTATCAAATTACTTTCTTCAGTTAACTTTTTTATCTCCTTTGCCATCTGTCCAAATGTTTCTTTTAAGGAATTATTTCCACGAGTTAGGTTTTGTATTTCCTTTTTCATTTGTCTATTTTTCCTTTTTAAGGAGTTATTCTCTTCAGTGAACTCTTTTTTCATATTTTTAAAATCATTGGTCATTTTTTCTTCTGTTTCTCCAATTTGTGTTTTAAAATCATTGCAGAGTTCTTCCAAGAAGGCTCTTTGTTCTTCTGACCAGTTCATATTCCCTTCTGAATTTTCAGATGGAAATACAGTCTCATTGCTGACCTCCTTGCTATTTGTGTTTTGGTCCTTGTCCCCATAGAAAGATTCTATGGTCTTTTCTGCTTTGCTTTTTACTCATGATGATAACCCTTTTCCTGTCTTTTAAGGTAGATCTCTGCATCTGTGGCACAGAGAGCTCTGTCCCACACTTCTTGTGCCTAAAACTTGAGGTTTTTTTGTGCTGTGACCCCTGGTTCTTTCTGCTAGAAATTAAATGCTACAGATTACCTGGTGCTGAGCTGGCTGGTGTTTGAAAGTAGAGGCTATTTAGATCTTTTTGCGTTTCCCTGGAGCTACCCTGTAGGTAACTAGTTTAGTGTGGGGGAGGGGTGGTCTGGACACCAGAGGCTCTTCTGCTGAGCTAGAGCACAGGCAAGCTCAGCTTTCTGATCTAGTGTCTTCCTGATTCCACCGGGGTGCTGAGGCACACCTGCAGTTCTGATGTTGGCAGTTGCTGGTTTCACTGCCCTGGGGTTCAGCATCTTCACCTGGTTTGTTGAGGTGAGGCTCTCTGGGACAGCTCTCATCCTGCACTTATCACCTTTTACCACAGCAAGAGGAACCCTCTGTATCGATCCTTCTAGCCTCCTGTGCTGAAGGTCTGTTTGCCCCTTCTGCTGCTCCCACTGTTTCAGAGTTTTTTCCCAGGGAAACAATCTGTGGGCTGGTCAAGGTTAATAAGGGATCGGTAACTGGAGTTACTGATCACTCCACCATCTTGGCTCCTGAAACCAGAAGTCCTCAGATTTTCTTTAAATTAACAATGCCTGTTTAATGTTTGAACATAGAAATGGTAAAAAGTGTGTTAAATGGGGGCATCTAGATTGCACAGTGGATAGGTTGGACTTGGAGTCAGGAAGACTAGAATTAAAATTTGACCTCAGATACTTACTAGCAGTGTAACCCTGGGCAAGTCATTCCTCTCTCATCCTGCATAAAACTGGAGAAGGAAATGGCTAATCACTTCAGTATCTTTGCCAGAAAAAAAAGAAAACCCTCCATGAAGAGTTGGTTCATGGGGTCTTGAAGAGTCAGACATGACTGAATGACTGACATAGCAGCTATAATAATAGTTAAATGACAGGTCTACATTATTTTTAGCCCAAATTCATGTTGTACATAAACACAGGATGAGCTTGCTTTCTTCCATGCTCCCAATTAGAAAGTACAACAAATTTATGGTTAAATTAAGAATTTTGCTGATATTTATGAGTCTAATGATTGTAAAGTAGTTTACAATAATAGTGTTTACATAATGGGGGTTTGTACCCCATGGAGTATGCACAGAGCTGTCCAGCTTCATAAACTAGGTTCAGAGACAAAGGACTAGGAAACTTTGGGAAAATGAAACAATACTCATATTAGTCCCTTAATTCCATGATAGTGGTGGACTAGGAAGGGTTTTGTCAGTTTAAAAAGTAGAGCTTCTGGATTACACTCGTCCTTCTTGTCTCTGAGATATTGGGTAAATAGTACTTTCTCAGCTCCTTGGGCTCCACACGAATGGTGGGAGAATGGTCATTCACTCTTTCCCCTCCTTGTCTAGGTCTCGTGGTTGCTACGAGCACATTAAAACTAAATTACAAACCCTACCTAGGTAGCCTGCAACTGGATCTGAACACTGGTTGTATATTCTAAATTGTGTTTCTGATTCTGATCATAGATGACTAACAAGGATCTTGATGCAGATATATTATGCCATACCTTGCTCACCTCCATGCCATACCCTCTGAATCTTGAAATTCTCTGTCTGGCTGGAACTAAAACAAAATCTAATACTTTGATCCAGGAATTTGATTGGTATAGACTTCAACTTATCTTGCACGGTGTTAGGCCACCATACTATGCCCAGTCATCTCCATACCCTGTGGTCTTCATCTCCAATGTCTACTTTTTTTGAGAACTGAATACCCCACCCTTCTGCTTCTAGGCTCTGACTGCTAAGAATTTTATCTTATCTTGCCTAGTGTTGGATCACTATGCCACTTCCTGAGCATCTACCCACCTTGATGCCTCTAACTCAAATCTCATATCTATATATATATAGATATAACCTTGTGACGTTAGAAGACAAGGGATTTTGGTTGCTGTTGTTGTTTTTGTTATTGTTTTGTATGTTACCTTGTCTGGCTTAATTTGAGTTCTTTCAGACATTTCCATGACCTGCCATGTGCAAATCTAGCTTCCATTTCCTTCTGATATTTAAGGTCCCTCACTTAGGATCTGATTGGTGATCAAGTCACTTTTTACTGATCAGCATTATTTCATCAGACCACTTATTTGCAGTTTCCTGATACTGTCTGTTTTTCTATTCAGCCTTCATTTGTATACTAATCCAAAGGTCCCACTCTGGGCTCTGAATGATGAGCATTTCATCTTTTCTTGCCTGTTCTCAGGCCACCACAATACTTTCCCAGAATTCTCCTCACCTTGCCAATTGCAACTATATATTCCATCTCTATCCTGTTGTAAAGGTCCCTGGACTCTGATTAATTAACATTTTGCCTTATCTTTCATGGGTTCAGTTCACCAGGCTACTTCTCAGCTATCTCCACACCTTGTGACTTCCTGCTCTAGACTGTAAATTGGTCCTTGTTTCAAGGTCCTACCCTGCACTCTGGGTTCTTACTGGTGAATTTCATGATGCTTTGCCCAGCCTTAGGTTATCTACACCTGACCCCATTCACCAGGTCTACTTTCTGCATGCTTGCAACAGAAGGATCCAGGTCTATGACCCTGTGCCCTAACTGGCAAGCATTTCACTTTATCTTGCCTAATATGAGGATTTTTGTAGTGAGTGTCTGATGCTTATGCAGATTGCCTCTAATAGTATCTTCTCACATGAAAATGTTGGGGAGACTACTCCTGCTTCCAGAAAAATCATAATAATTTTGAATGTGAGAGACTCAGAGAGATTATAAAGGGTTAAGTAATCCATGTGAAGAATAAAAACTTCCTTGATTGGATTTAAAGACATTTTAAAAAGGTCTTATAATTTCATCCATGGCATCTTTGCCTAGTCATTGTTAGGAGAACTTGATAACTCATCTACTCATATTGCCCAGTGAAGAAAGTAGATCCTAAAGCTTTGCAAGTCTGAAAGATTTAAAGGTTACCTCAGCATCCTAGGCATTCCAGAGTTTGAGTTTGCAGTTTGCAGCCCCAAGGAATAAGGAATAATGTTCAGGACCTCAGCCTAGAAGTAGCTGAGAAAAAGACATGTCAGAGAATGATGCTGTCTTTAGATAGGAATTCAGTAGATGGTTTTCATTTGTGATTTCTTGAGCATGTAGGATCTGAACTAAGTTGAGACTACTCTCTCTAGAGACTTGGGATGAATATCAGGCCAGTGGACCCAGATGATTCTGGAGGAGAAAGTGAGGCTGGGACCTTGCACAGTCCTCCCTCACTCAAATCAAAGTCAACTGTAAGTCATGTCATCATTTTGCTGATGTCATGGTTCTGTTCAAAAACGGACAAGCACAACCTGTGAGCAGACAAAGCTTACCTGAAGGAGGACTGAGTTAGATGGGCAATTCAACTCGTCCTCTCCCTCTCCTTCTCCCTCTCCTTTCCTTCTCCTCTCCAAAGGAAGGTAAATTTTGGTGGCCAGAAGCTGCTGTTAACTTGAAGTTTATTGACTAGATCTTTCCTTCCTTCCTTCCTTCCTTCCTTCCTTCCTTCCTTCCTTCCTTCCTTCCTTCCTTCCTTCCTTCCTTCCTTCCTTCCTTCCCTTCCTTTCCTTCCTTCCTTCCTTCCTTCCTTCCTTCCTTCCTTCCTTCCTTCCTTCCTTCCTTCCTTCCTTCCTTCCTTCCTTCCTTCCTTCCTTCCTTCCTTCCTTCCTTCCTTCCTTCCTTCCTTCCTTCCTTCCTTCCTTCCTTCCTTCCTTCCTTCCTTCCTTCCTTCCTTCCTTCCTTCCTTCCTTCCTTCCTTCCTTCCTTCCTTCCTTCCTTCCTTCCTTCCTTCCCTTCCTTCCTTCCTTCCTTCCTTCCTTCCTTCCTTCCTTCCTTCCTTCCTTCCTTCCTTCCTTCCTTCTTCCTTCCTTCCTTCCTTCCTTCCTTCCTTCCTTCCTTCCTTCCTTCCTTCCTTCCTTCCTTCCTTTCTTCCTTCCTTTCTTTCTTTCTTTCTTTCTTTCTTTCTTTCTTTCTTTCTTTCTTTCTTTCTTTATTTCTTTATTTCTTTATTTCTTCCTTTCTTTTTCTTTCTTTCTCACTCTTTCTTTCTTTCTCACTCTTTCTCTCTTTCCCTCTCTCTCTCTTTCTCTCTTTCCCTCTCTCTCTCTTTCTCTCTCTCTCTTTCTTTCTCTCTCTTTCTCTCTCTCTTTCTTTCTTTCTTTCTTTCTTTCTTTCTTTCTTTCTTTCTTTCTTTCTTTCTTTCTTTCTTTCTTTCTTTCTTTCTTTCTTTCTTTCTTTCTTTCTTTCTTTCTTTCTTTCTTTCTTTCTTTCTTTCTTTCTTTCTCTGTCACCCACAGATTACACAATAGGTCCTTGCCCAAGTTCCACATAATGGCTATTTTTTGGGCCCTCTTGACTTTAAATGAATGTCAGTGGTAACTGTTTCTCTTTGGAACAGCAACCCTGAGGGTCTTGCCCTTCCAGTTTGATTTTTTTTTACTTTTCTAATTAAAGGGGCCATCCCTCCAATACTTCTTAAACAGGTCTATTCACTGAATGGGCACTACCTCACTCTGAATGAGTACCTGAAAAGACCTTAGCCTAAAAGGGCCAGGGTCTCCCATTGCATCCTGATGAATATCTGGCCATTGGATCCAGATGGCTCTGGAGGAAAAGTGATACTTCTGACCTTACACAGTCCTACCTCACTCAAATCAAAGTCAACTGCCAGTCATGTCATCATTCCCCTGATGTCATGGTCCTTTTCCAAAATGAAGAACAAACACTTTAAAGCAGGCATAGATATTTTCTGACTTCTTTCTGCTAGCTATTATAACTTAGAGATTTCTAAGTAGTAGTTTTTTCATTGACTACTGAGTCAAACCATTGTGATTATACTAACGAGGTGATTTGCAGTCCTCAGACCTCTTCATCTCACTCATCTTGACTTTTTAAACTTTCCAGAAGATTGGGTAGGGAATGTAATCCTTACCACCAGTCTGGAGTTGTAAGATCATGACCTCCTAGGCAAGTCTGTGTCTGAGATGGGACCACCTCCCATTTGTCTCTTTTCTTTGATATGAGAATTTTGATGATCTCTAGAAGCAACTGGTATCTTCTCCTTTCTGGGTCCCCAAACATTAGGGTAATAGCTACCAGAGGAGTTAAGGCAACAATAGCAGCAGAAGCAGACCAGCTAGAAAGGAAAAAGTCACGACAGAAAGGGAGACCACTTCAAGAAAATAAAATTTAATTATAAAAGAGCACTGGAAAGAAATAGGCCACTTACTGTTAATCAGCCTGTGCTCAGGAGAGGTGAAATGTAAACCATCTAATTAGAAGTCCTCATAAAGAAACCATTTAAAAATGTCCCAATGAGGTTCAAATGTTTAATGTTACTGGATTCTCTTCTAATCATTACATTATTGTTAATTGCTTAGCATTCCTTTTACTGCATGGGGAAAGAAAACCTCCCTATGCCATGCCTGATCCACATTCATATCAGGATAACATTTTACTTCCCACATTTGCTCTAGAAGACTCTTAGACTAAAATATAAAATATAATTTTTCGCTGATCTCCAAGGTGGAAGATGGAACTGAAGCAATGGAGAGCTGAGGTCCCTTATTGAGAAAACGGGCCACCTCAAAGCAGTAAACCTAGGGCAAACCATGATGTCTCATAAGGGACAGGGATTGTCAAAGGTTGTCAACTTTTGTGTTCTCACCCAAACTCTGCATAGGTATCCACTGTGCTAAAATAGTATCACTTCTGTAGAGATGGAAAGCACCTTAGATATCATCCAGTCCAGTATTTCTTAATCTGGAGTTCACAGGTTCTATAAACACATTTTAGGAAGGTCTGTGAATAGTGAAAAAAATTACATGTTTATTTTCACTAGTCTGTAATTGAAATATGGCATTGCCTCAAATTATGAATATGAACTCAAAACCACAGTAGCATTAACTGTAGTTATGACTTTGTCACAAATAGAAGTCATAGGTATTTTCATTTCATATATAGTTGTTGCAGATACTTTAATTTTCATTAATTACTGCTTTGATTTTATTGTAGTTATGGATCCACAATTAGATATCACATGATCAAATCTTCTTCTCTGAATAGGACGCTTGTGAGATATAACTGATCATCTTTATACCTAGTAGCTTTTCAGGCAATGAAATAGGAAATTTCATATTCTTACATTGTTGAACCAGATTTCTGGGTCTACATTGCTAATAATATTCCCTATCTGTAACTGTTGATCAGTATATGGAAGGAGGGAAATAATTTTCATTGTGTCTTAAAGCTTTGCAAAACTGGGCAGTGTTGCAAAGGAACTTTGGAAATGAAAATACTTAACTGTCTATAAAAGAATGCAGCATATTGTGCTATTGCGGTCAGCTGGGTTGAATTGAAGCTTATCTGGTGGTGGAGATAACTATGAAATGTATTATTTAAAGTAACTTTTGAAAGTATTTTTAGCAGATTGGAGAGTGACAGAGGCCATTCACAGTGTTCCTAGTTTTATGCAGAGACTTTCTTTTATTTATTTTTTCTTGGTAATCTTGTTTTGTACACTGTGTTATAAAGTAGTGGCATGTAAAGGAAATGCTATCATTCTAAGAAAATTTATTCATATTATCATTCTAAGAAAATCTTATATATGTAAAAAATTACTTGGAGAGAAAAATGACAATGATACCAAAAAGACCCCCGTTTTTTCTAGGAAGGCTATATGACACTACAAGCAACAAGAGATGTATTCCAGGAAGCACGTATCACCTGAGCTACTGCTGGAATTGGAATGGGAAATGGACAGCTAAACATCCTTAAAAGTGTTAAAACTTTAGATAAATTGTAAATTATTTTTATTTTACTTGTACTAATTTCTTGATTACTTTAACTTTTCTTAATATACAAATAACATTCTGTGACTATCAAACAAATAACTTAGAAATTATAAAATATTCCTTTAAAGTGCAAGTTAAATTCAATATTTTTTAATTTCATATTTTATATAATTAAATTAAGTTGAAATGTCAAAGAAAAAGAAGTATGATTAAAGCTGTTATTGTAAGCACATCTCTAAGTTCTGCATTCTCTTATGTCGGGTCCACTGTAAGGATGAAATGATACATTCAGGAGTCCTTGAACATTTTACAAAGGTGGCTTACTTTGTCCAAACATAGGAGGGCTACAATGGCCTCCCTGCCCCCTGACATAAATATAACCTGATCTGTAGGTTTGTAGGATATGGGGACTTATGCAGGCTTAGGCACATATCAAGGATGCAGAGAGATCAAGAGAAAAAGTAAGAATTGAGACAAGACCATTAGATTTGGCAATTAAGAGATCAGTGGTGACTTTGGAAAGAATAATTGCAGCTGAATGATGAAATCAAAAGTCAGATTGCTGATGTTAAGGTTTTAGAAGAGAATAAGACAGAGATAAGGACTTCAGCTAGATTTTTATGCTAGTTATCTTCAGCAAGATAGGCTTTGTACTTCTGAACACACACATGCATGCACACACACACACACATACACACACAAAGATAGATTTTTTTTGGAGGGGCTGAGTGACCCTAATGAGAAAAATAGAAGTTGCAATAATCAAAGGTCTTCACATATCCCTTTGATGTTATTTCAGAACATTTTAAGTTGTATTGAGGTAATTTCACCACATCTTACTACAGTTTTTAATCAGTAGGGTTTAAGAGTTATGCTCAGAACATCTTACTTCAGTATCTTGCTAATCTTATAACCATTTGGGGATTTCCTTAAGTCAGAGCATACCTTTTTATAAAGTACACTGTTTAGTGAATAATATAGTAAAATAAATAAACATTAACCTTTGTCACGCAAAAGTTACCTTTGAAATGTACCTTTTAAAAATTCGACCTTTTCTTATTTCCATTTTCAATACATAACTTATCTCCATGTGGATAGAGTATGCACTTACATTGATGAAACCACAGATTCCTCAAAAAATCAAACTTTTAAAATGCTGTTGATATAAGATTAACAAAATGGTCAGAAGAAACCCATAGCTGGACATTGTTGTAGTATAGAAGTCAATATATTCCTGGGAACCACTTTCAAATTTTAGGGGGTAGAAATTTTTGTTTATAAAAATATTTTTTATTTTGTTCTTTAGGAAATTGCACTAGTCCTAGCATGAAGTATGAGAGAAAAAAGATAATTTCTTTGGATCTTATTGGTCTTAGAAGTTTAGAGTCAAATCCACAACCGATCAATTATTACTTGATGGCAGAAAAATATTAAAAGCTAAATCTGACTTCCCAATTTTTGACAAATTCAGATCTAGTTCAGAAGAAACTTATCTTATTGAAAGCAACTCATTAATCTACCCTGGAAACAGGAAAGTGAAACATCCTCCAGCCACTTGGATCTTCACTTTATCCTGAATAATAACCAGTTTTATAATACTTATCAGGACAACATATATCAGCTAATCAACCAATAGGGTAGCTATGTGGCATTGCAGACAGAATACTATTCCTGAAGTCAGGAAGTCATCATATTAGCTTTGTAACAGTGGTGGAATCACTTAATCCTGTTTGCCTCAGTTTCCTCATCTGTAAAATGAACTGAAGAAGTAAATGACAAGCCACTCCTTATCTCTGCCCAGAAAACCCTAAATGGGGTCATGAAGAGTCAGAAACTACAGAAAATGATTGAACAGAAAATGTCCCAGATACACTACTAAGTTCTGGAAACTTAAAAACAGGGAAAAAACTAGTCCCTTACCTCAAGGAGCTCATGAGAGAAAACAAACAAATGTACAAAGAAGCTATATGTAGGATAAATAGGCAATAATTAACAGGGTAAGCACTAGAATTAAGAACACTTAGAAAAAGTTCCCTACAGTAAATAAGATTTTAATTGGGTTTTAAAGGAAACAAGGGAAGGGAGTAGGTGGAGTGAGGACAGAGAACATTCTAGGCATGAGGAATAAATAGCTAGAGAAAATGCTTGGAACAGAGAGATAGACTGTCTTGTTCATGGAATAAGCAGGAGGTTGGTATTACTGGATCCAAAAGTATGTTGTGAGGAGCAAGGTTTAAGAAAACTGAGGATGTAGGCAGAGGCTAGGTTATGAAGGAAGGATGACATGATCAGACCTGTAGTTTAGGAAAATTCCATTGGTACCCGAAGGATAGATTGGAATAGGGAAAGAGTTGAGACAGGCAAGTACACAAGAAGGTTATTGTACAGCTCAGGCATAGGGTTACTGAGGCCTGTATCAGAGTGGTAGCAGTGTCAGTAGAAGTAAGGGCCTGTATTCAAGATATGTTGCAAAGTTGAAATCAACAGCCATTGGCAGTAGATTGGATATAAGAGGCGAGAAAAAATGAGGAGTCATGACTGATTCACAGTTTGTGAGCCTGAGGGTATGGGAAAATAGTGTATTTTTTTTCTACAGTGAAAGGGCAGATTCGAGGTAGAAGGGTTTAGGATGAAAGATAATAATTGCCTTTTGGGACATATTTAGTTTAAAATGTTTTACTTTAAGATGGGTGTACATTTGAGGTGTCTGAAAGGCAGTTGGAGATTCAAGAATGGAGGTCAGCAAAGAGGCTAGGGCAGAATAGGCAGATCTCAGAATTATCAGCACAGAGATGGTAATTAAATCTTTAGGAGCTGATGAGTTCATAGATTGAAAGAGTACAAAGTGACAGGAGAAGAGGACTCAAGATGTAACCCTAAAGGATAAATAGTTTTAAAGAGCATAATCTGGATGAGGATCCAGCAAAGAAGACTGAGAAGAATCAGTCATATATGTAGGAGGAGAACTTGGAGAATGGTGTCCCAAAAACCTAGAGAGAAGACAGTATCAAAGTGGAGAGGGTATCAACAGTTCTAAAGGTTTCAGAGAGATTGGGGAGAATGAGATTGAGAAAAGGTCATTGAATTTGGCAATCAAGAGATCATGGCGACTTTGGGGTTTTTTTTGTATTTTATTTTTATTTTCTCCAGTTACATGCAAAAATAATTTTTAAGCTTCATTTTTAATATTTCATGTTTCAGATTCTCTCCCTTCCTCCATCCTTATCCCCCCATTGAGAAGTCAAACCATTCTATATAGGTTATACATGTGTAGTAATACAAAACATATCCATAATAGTTGTGTTGTGAAAGAAAACATAGACAAAAAAATCAAGAAAAATAAAGAAAATTAAAAAAGTATGCTTCAATCTGTATTCAGATACCATCAGTTTTTTCTCTGTAGATGGATAGCATTATTCATTCTAAGTGTTTCAGAGTTGTCATGGGTCATTGTATTGTTGAGAATAGCTAAGTCATTCACAGCTGATCATCTTACAACATCGTTACTCTGTATACAGTATATTTCACTTTGTATCAGCTTATGCAAGTCTTTCCAGGTTTTTCTGAGAGCATCCTGTCTATAATTTGATATAATATAATAGTATTTCATCATAATAACAGAAAGTTTCTCTGATAAAGGCCTCATTTCTCAAACATATGAAGAACTGTGTCAAATTTGTAAAAATAAGAGGCATTTCTCCAACTGACAAATGATCAAGATACACGATCAGTTTTCAGATGAAGTAATTAATGCTATCTCTAGTCATATGAAAAAAACCACTCTAATTCACTATTGATTGGAAAAAATGCAAATTAAAACAGTTCTGAGGTATTGTTTCATATCTATTATATTAGCAGTTCACAACTCCACCAACAATGCATTAATGCCTCATTATTCCCACATCACCTCCAATATTTGTCATTTACCTTTTCTGTCCTATATGCTAACATAATATCTTTGAGAAATGAGGCCTTTATCAGATAAATTTTCTTCAATTTTTTCACAGTATTGTTAATTGTATTTCCCTCCACCCTATCCCCCCCCATTTATTCTGTTCTCTCTCTCCTTTCACTATGTCTCTCCTCAAAAGTGTTTTGCTTCTAACTACCATCACAGAAAGTCAAGGTTTCTGCATCCAAAACCTCCAAAATATGTGCAACAGTCTCAGCCTATGGAAGAGCTCAAAAAGGATTTTGAAAATCAAGTAATAGAGGTGGAGGAAAAATTGGGAAGAGAAATGAGAGTGATGCAAGAAAATCATGAAAAACAAGTCAACAGCTTGCTCAAAGAGACTCTAAACAATGCTGAAGAAAATAACAGCTTTCAAAATAGGCTAACTCAATTGGCAAAAAAGGTCCAAAAAACCACTGAAAAGAAGAATGCTTTAAAAAGCTGAATTAGACAAATGGAAAAAGAGGTTCAAAAGTTCACTGAATAAAGTAGTTCCTTAAAAAATAGAATGGAACATATGGAAGCTAATCACTTTGTGAGAAATTAGAAATTACAAAATTACAAAACAAAAGAATGAAAAAAATAGAAGATAATGTGAAATATCTCACTGGAAAAACAACTGACTTCGAAAATAGATCCAGGAGAGATAATTTAAAAATTATGGGACTACCTGAAAGCCATGATCAAAACAAGAGCCTAGACATCATCTTTCATGAAATTATCAAGGAAAACGGTCTTGATATTCTAGAAGAAGAGGGCAAAATAAATATTGAAAAAATCCACTTATCACATCCTAAAAGAGAACTAAAAAGAAAAACTCCTAGCAATATTACAGCCAAATTCCAGAGTTCCCAGGTCAAGGAGAAAATATTTCAAGCAACCAGAAAGAAACAATTCGAGTATTATGGAAATATAATCAGAATAACACAAGACCTAGCAGCTTCTACATTAAGGGATCGAAGGACTAAGAATACGTTATTCCAGAAGTCAAAGGACCTAGGATTAAAACCAAGAATTACCTACCCAGCAAAACTGAGTATAATACTTCAGGGGGAAAATGGTCATTCAATGAAATAGAGGGCTTTCAAGCATTCTTGATGAAAAAAACAGAGCTAAATAGAAAATCTGACTTTCAATCACAAGAATGAAGAGGAGCATGAAAAGGTAAAGAGAAAGAGAAATCACAAGGGACTTGATAAAGTTGAACTGTTTACATTCCTACATGGAAAGATAATATTTGTAACTCTTGAAACTTTTCTCAGTATTTGGGTAGTTGGAGGGATTACACACACACACACACACACACACACACACACACACACACACACACACACACATATTATACTCAGTTTTGCTTGGCAGGTGATGCTTGGTTTTAATGCTAGCTCCTTTATCCTCAGGCATACCACATTCCAAGTCCTCATATCCTTTAATATAGAAGCTAGTATATCTTATATTATCCTGACTGTGGTTCCACCATATTTGAACTGTTTCTTTCTAGCTGATTCCAATAATTTCCCCTTCACCTGCAAACTCTGAAATTTGGCTATAATATACCTGGCAGTTTTCATTTTGGTATATTTTGTAGAATGGGATCAATGGATTCTTTCAATTTCTATTTTACCTTGTAGTTCTTGAATATCAGGGAAGTTTCTCTTGATAATTTCTTGAAAGTTGATGCCTAGGCTCCTTTTTTTGATCATGGCTTTCAAGTAGTGCTATAATTTTTAAATTGTCTATTTAAACAGTTCTATTTTCCTGATCAGTTGTTTCTCCAATGAGGTATTTCACATTTTCTTCTTTTTAAAAAATGCTTTTGGTTTTGTTTTATTGCTTCTTGATTTCTCAAAAAGTCATTAACTTCCATTTACTCCATTTTAATTTTTAAATAATTACTTTTTTCAGTGGGTTTTTTGACCTCTTTTCTATTTGGCCAGTTCTTCTTTTTAAGGCATTCTTTTCCTCTTTGGCTCTTTGGATCTCTTTTACCATTTGGTCTGGTTTGTTTTTAAGGTGTTATTTACTTCAATAGTTTTTGTGTTTTCCTTACCAAATTGTTGACTCATTTTTCTTGATTTTCTTGTATCACACTCATTTCCCTCCCCAATTTTCCTCTACCTCTTCTATTTGATTTCCAAAATCCTTTTTGAACTCCTCCATGGTCTATGACCAATTCATATTTTTTCTTGGATACTTTAGATGCAGGAGCTTAAACTTTGTTGTCTTTTTCTGAGTATGTGTTTTGATCTTCCTTATCACCATGATAACTTTCTGTAGTCAGAGTGTTTCCCCTCATTTTTTACTCATTTATCTATTCTATCATTTGACTTCTAACTCTTTGTCAAATTTGGGTCCTACTTCCAGGGTGGAGGGTGAACTGTCCCAAGTTTCAGGGGTTTTGTTCACCTGTTTTCAGGGAAACTTCTAAGAACCAATAAATTTTCAGTTCTTTGAAAGTGATAAGATTTAATAAGAGGGGTTTACTCTTTTCTTGGCTTGTTCTCTGGTCTATGAGTGACCACAAGCACTCTTTCCTGCCTGGAACTGTGAGGAGGATTCCCCCTCCATTGTGGCCACAAGCTCTGTTATGCTAGTGTTCCTACTTGCTCTGGGACTGCCACCTAGTACTGTGAGCATAGGCATAGCAACAGAGCCCCAGTTCAGCACAATTAAAAAACCCCTGCAATTCCTCTCTGACCAGTTGCTCAAACCCTGCTCCCCCATGTCTATAGGCTGAGACCTCTGAAAGCAGATGCTGCCCCTACCACCGCTTATTCACTCCCTCCCAAAGCCTACTTCTAGCTTTCTGGGGCCAGGGCTATACTGGCACGGCCTAAGCCAGACTGTGCTCCACTCTCATCTATGTGAAACAGATACTTCCTGTTGACTTTACAAGTTTTCTTTGGTATCTGTGGGCAGAAAGATCTGAAAACAACCACGGCTGACAGTGATTCAATTGCCCCAAGGCCTGCTCTGGGTTAGCTGGTGCCAAGTTTGTGCTGGCATGGCCTGAACTGGACTGCGCTCCTCTTTCACCCTCATGCAGCACACCTTTCCTGCTGACTCTCCAAGTTGCCTTGCTCTGGAAATTTTTTTCAGTTAATCTTTTTGGGGTTTCCACTGCTATAGAATTTGTTGAGTCATTTTTAAAGGTATTTGTAGGGATTTTTGGGAGAGCTTTAGGTGAGTCTCTTATGCCATTCCATGATCTTGGCACTACTTTCATTGGAGGGAATTTGGAGGGAGTAGTTTCAGTAGAATAATAGGGTCATAAATCAGATTAAAAAGGATTAAGAGGAGAGTGAGACGAAAGAAAGTGGAGATGTCTATAGGCACAAATGGCAGAAGACATATAGAATGAGGGCAGGAATGGAACAATTAAGTGAGGGTGTTTTTTTCCAGGAATGGGGGGAAATGGACATATTTGTAATCCAGTCAGTAGACAGGGATAGATTGAAAAAATAGAGAGTGAAGAAAGCAGAGGAGGAAATAATTTTTTTTTTGCTTTAAGTTTCCATTTTTTAAAAATTAATTAATTTGTTTTCAGTTTTCTACAATCACTTCATATAGCTTAGATTTTTTCTCCTCCCTCTTCCACCTTCCACTCTCCTTCTCTCCTCCCTCTCCAAAATGGCATGCAATCTTATATAGGTTCTACACATGCATGATTATTAAATATATTTTCACTTTAGTCATGTTGAATAGAAGAATTAAAATTAACAGGCGAAACTGTGAAAACAAAACAAAACAAATATGGCACAAGAGAAAATGGTCTGCTTCATCCTGTGATCCAGTTCCATAGTCCTTTCTCTGGATGTGGAAGGCATTTTGCCTCAAGAGTTCATTGGAAATTTTTTAGGTTCTTGCATTGCTGTGAAGGGCTAAGTCTACCAGAAAAATTCCTCACACATTGTGGTTGTTATGTTCTCCTAGTTCTGCTCCTTTCACTAAGCATCAGTTCATATAAGTTGTTCCAGGCCTCTCTGAAGTCTTCCTGTTCATCATTTTTTACAGCAAAATAGTGTTTCATTGCATTCTTATACCACAACTTGTTCAGCCATTCCCCAATTGCTGGGCATCCCCTTGATTTCTAGTTCTTGGCCAAAACGAAGAGAACTACTATAAATACAAAAATACATGTACCACCCTTTCTCATTTTTATGATCTCTTTGGGATACAGTCCTAGAAGTGATATTGCTGGGTCAGAGGGGATGCACATTTTTGTAGCCCTTTGGGCATAGTTCCAAATTGCTCTCCAGAATGGTTAGATCAGCTCACAGCTCTATCAACAATGAATTAGTGTTCCACCTTTCTCACATCTGCGAGGAGGAAATTTTTTGAAGGAAAAGGATCACTTGAGGAAGAAAATGGGTTAGTTGGTAATGAGTAAGGCCATCTCATCATGTGGGATAGGGGTAAAGGAGGAGATAGTGACTGAAGAAATTGGAGAGATTTGAAGTGAGGAAGAAGAAAGAAGAGGGAGTCTGTGATACATGACCTCAATGTTTTTTCCTGTAAATATGAGGCAAAGTTTTTATTTGAAAAGGTGGAGGAAGAGAGATCATGGGAGATTTGAGAAGGAATGAAGAGGTTTGGAAAAGTTGTGTAGTGTAAAATAATGAGTAAAAGAGGTGTAGAAGGAGATTGCCCAGCAGCATTGAGGACCCAGTTGAGATTGTGAAATGTAAAACTGTAGGACCCAGTCATAATGGTTGCATGGTTTTCTCTACCTTGGTTCGGTAGCACTTGAATGGGAGCAAAGACAACAGATGGTGGGAGTGATTCAAGGCTGAGACTTCCCAAAGTGAAATGATAAAGAAGGTAAGGCTTCAAAAGAGAATGCATAGAGTTGAATTTGCTCATCAAGAAGTCAAGGTGAGGAAAAGAGGAAGGAGTGGCAAATACATAGGAGATGGTCCTGGAGAAAACAGAGGAGAAAAGGGATGGAAGGTAATGGTGTGGATGAAAAGCAAGCTTTTGTAAGGGAAGGCGGAGGGAGATGTGAAAAGCCAAAAGATTGTGATTGAATAAAGAGATTTCAGGATTATTGAACTTGGTGATGGTACATTTTTGGGTGATGAGAAGATTTAGAGTATGACAGTCTCTGCGTGTGGCCTAAGTGGAATGGAGGACTAGGTCAAGATAAATGAGTACATTGAGAAATTAAGTGGTTAAGGTGTAAAGGGAGAAAGGATATGTGTGGCAGGTATTGGAGAGGAGAGAAAAATTGCTAGCCATGTATTGAACTCAAAGAGCAGAAAGTCTCCTCCTGGAGTCCCATTCCTGGAGAAGAGACTACCTAGGTGGCTACCAAGATTTTGATTGAATGGTAGATATAGATATCATGAATCTCAAGGGAGAAGGGGTTACAGAGTGATGGTGGTTGAGGAGTACCTGGAAGTAATAATAGAAAACAAGGAGTATTCCAATTGTCGTATCTTGACCTTACTCCCTCTGCATTTTTTTTACTTTAGCTGAAGCACAATAAATTCTGCTCCACCCCCTTACCTTTACTCTGAGTGTCTCCCTCTGCTTCAAATGTGTTTGTTGTAAGCAACATATTGTGTGATTCTGGTTTTTGACGAACTCTGCTATCCACTTCTTTTTTGTAGAAGAGTTCTTCCCTTTTACATTCAGTTATGATTATGACCTGTGTATTTCCCTCAATCTTATTCTTCCTCCTGTTTGTCCTCTCTCTCCTTTTATGCTTTCTCACCTCACCAGCATTTTTCTTTTGTCTGCTACCTCTCTTGATCTTCCCTCTATTCTGTTGGATACTCCCCCGCCTTTACTTACTTACCACCCCTCCTACTTCCCTGTTGAGTAAGATAGATTTCTATATTCAAATGGTTCTATATGTTATTCCCTCTTTGAGCTAATACTGATGAGAATAAGGTTTAAGGGAAGCTCAATGCCCATCCTCCTATCTTCCCCTCCACTGTAATAATGCAAATAATAATAATATTTTATGTGAAATAATTTATTCCATTCTACCTCTCCCTTCTCTGCATCCATTATATCTTTTATCATCCCTTAAATTTTTTCTTGTCATTCCCTCAAATTCACCTTACACTCATACCCTCTGGCTATGTATATTCGTTCTAGCTGTACTGTTAGTGATACAATTTTTAAGAATTACAAGTATCATCTTCCTGTGTAGGTATATAAACATTTTAGCTCTATTCAATCCCTTATGTTCTCTTTTCTCTTTTTAACTGTTCATGCTTCTCTTGGATTTTTATATTGGAGGTTAGATTTTTGGTTTAGTTCTGGTCTTCTCTTATTTGAAGGCTTGAAATCCTTCTATTTTGTTAAATGGTTATTTCCCCCTTGATGTTTTATGCTTAATTTTGCTGGGTAAGTGACTTTTGCTTGTATCCCAGATGCTGTGCTCCCCAGAATATCATGTTCCATATGACTTCCAATCCTTTATTGTTGTAGCTCCCAATTCCTATGTGATCCTGATTGTGACTCCCAATATTTGAATTGTTTCCTTCTTGACACTTGTACTATTTTCCTTGACTTTACAGTTCCGAAATTTAGCTGTAATGTTCCCTGAAGGCTTTATTTTAGGATCCCTTTCCTGACGTGATTGGTGGATTCTTTAAGTGTCACTGGTTCCAGGATATCAGAGTAGTCTACCTTGATAATTTCTTGAAAGATGCTGTGCAGATCTGCCTTTTGATTATGGTTTTCAGGTAGTCCAATGATTCTAATATTATCTTTCCTGAATCTATGTTCCAGTTGTTTTTCCCATGAGGTATTTTATATGTTCTTCCATTTTTCATTCTTTTGAATTTGTTTGATTAATTCTTTTTTTTCTTTTTTTTAATTTAACTTTTAACATTCATTTTCACAAAATTTTGGGTTACAAATTTTCTCCCCTTTTATCCCCTCCCCCCCCAAACACCAAGCATTCTAATTGCCCCTGTGACCAGTCTACTTTCTCTTCTATCATCCCTGTCTGCCCTTGCCTCCATCTTCTCTTTTGTCCTGTAGGGCCAGATAGCTTTCTATACCCCTTTACCTGTATTTCTTATTTCCTAGTGGTAAGAACATTACAGTTGATCCTAACACTTTGATTTCCAACTTCTTTACCTCCCTCCCTCTCCACCCCTTCCCTTTGGAAGGCAAGCAATTCAATATAGGCCAAATCTGTGTAGTTTTGCAAATGACTTCCATAATAGTTGTGTTGTATAGGACTAACTATATTTCCCTCCATCCTATCCTGTCCCCCATTACTTCTATTCTCTTTTGATCCTATCCCTCCCCATGAGTGTCGAACTGGAATTGCATTCTCCTCCCCACGCCCTCCCTTCTGTCATCCCCCCCACCGTGCTTGTCCCCTTGTCCCCCACTTTCCTGTATTGTGAGATAGGTTTTCCTACCAAAATGAGTGTGCATTTTACTCTTTCCTTTAGTGGAATGTGATGAGAGTAGACTTCATGTTTTTCTCTCACCTCCCCTCTTTATCCCTCCACTAATGAGTCTTTTGCTTGCCTCTTTTATGAGAGATAATTTGCCCCATTCAATTTCTCCCTTTCTCCTCCCAATATATTTCTCTCTCACTGTTTGATTTCATTTTTTTTTAAGATATGATCCCATCCTCTTCAATGCACTCTGTGCACTCTGCCTCTATGTATGTGTGCATGTGCATGTGTGTGTGTGTACTCCCACCCAGTACCCAGATACTGAAATGTTTCAAGAGTTACAAATATTGTCTTTCCATGTAGGAATGTAAACAGTTCAACTTTAGTAAGTCCCTTATGACTTCTCTTTGCTGTTCACCTTTTCATGCTTCTCTTCATTCTTGTGTTTGAAAGTCAAATTTTCTTTTCAGCTCTGGTCTTTTCATCAAGAATGCTTGAAAATCCTCTATTTCATTGAAAGACCATTTTTTCCCCTGAAGTATTATACTCAGTTTTGCTGGGTAGGTGATTCTTGGTTTTAGTCCTAGTTCCTTTGACTTCTGAAATATCCTATTCCATGCCCTTTGATCCCTTAATGTAGAGGCTTCTAGATCTTGTGTTATCCTGATTGTATTTCCACAATACTTGAATTGTTTCTTTCTAGCTGCTTGCAATATTTTCTCCTTGACCTGGGAACTCTGGAATTTGGCCACAATGTTCCTAGGAGTTTCTCTTTTTGGATCTCTTTCAGGCGGTGTTCTGTGGATTCCTTGAATATTTATTTGGCCCTCTAGTTCTAGAATCTCAGGGCAGTTTTCCTTGATAATTTCATGGAAGATGATGTCTAGGCTCTTCTTTTGATCATGGCTTTCAGGTCGTGTCACAATTTTTAAATTGTCTCTCCTGAATCTATTTTCCAGGTCAGTTGTTTTTCCAATGAGATATTTCACATTATCTTCCATTTTTCCATTCTTCTCTCTTTGTTCTGTGATATCGTGCTTTCTCACAAAGTCCTTAGCCTCCGTCTGTGCCATTCTAGTTTTGAAAGAACTATTTTCTTCAGTGAGCTTTTGAATCTCCTTTTCCATTTGGCTAATTCTGCTTTTGAAAGCATTCTTCTCCTCATTGGCTTTTTGAACCTCTTTTGCCAATTGAGTTAGGCTAGTTTTCAAGGTGTTAATTTCTTCAACATTTTTTTGGTTCTCCTTTAGCAGGGAGCTGATCTGCTTTTCATGCTTTTCTTTCATCTCTCTCATTTCTCTTCCCAGTTTTTCCTCCACCTCTCTAACTTGATTTTCAAAATTCTTTTTGAGCTCTTCCATGGCCTGAGCCCATTGGGTGGGCTGGGACACAGAAGCCTTGATTTCTGTGTCTTTTCCTAATGGTAAGCATTGTTCTTCCTCATCAGAAAGGAAGGGAGGAAATGCCTGTTCTCCAAGAAAGTAGCCTTCAATAGTCTTATTTCTTTTCCCTTTTCTGGGCATTTTGCCAGCCAGTGACTTGACCTCTGAATATTCTCCTCACACCCACCTTGCCTCCTGATCCTCCCAGCCAGCGTTTGGGGTCTGAGATTCAAATGCTGCTTCCAGCCTTAGGGCTTTTGGCGGGGGCAGGGCTGCTATTCAGTATGAGATTATGTTCAGGTGGTCAGGTTGGGGCAGGGCCGCCTCTCAGGCTCAGTTCCCTCAGGGGGTTTATGCACAGACCTTCCACAATGGATCCAGGCTCCCACCCTCTTGGGGACCCCCTGTCTGCAGCCGCCTCTCAGCTTCTACCTCCTGGGGGGGCCCGAATCATGGGGGCACCCCACTCCCCTCTCGACCCGCCAAAGAGACTCTCTCACTGACCCCCATCACCTGTGGGGGGAGGGATTTGTGTGGCTCCTGGACATCCCATCCCTGAAGCCTGCTCAGGTCTGTTTCTCTTGGTGCTGTGGCTGCAGCAGGTCTGGGCTGGGCTGGGCTCCACGTCTGCAGTGCGACGGACCTTTTGCGAGAGGTTTGCAGGTCCCTCTGTGGGTGGAGGGACCCGCATGGCCGCTGGAGATCCAGTCCCTGAAGCCCACTCAGATCTTTTCCTCTCACTGCCATGACCGTGGCAGGGCTGCCCTCAGCTCCCAGTCCCGGGGCTCAGTCCACAGTGCGAAGGACCCCCTGCGAGAGGTTTTCAGGTCCCTCTGGAACAGAAATATCCTTCGCTCCAATATTCTGTGGCCTCTGGGTGCAGAATTCGCCATGGTTACTCCCCTGTAGCCGTTCTGTGGGTTGTGGATTCAGAGCTATGTGTATGTGCATCTTTCTACTCCGCCATCTTGGTTCTGCCCCCTGTTTGATTAATTCTTGATGTGTCATAGGGTCATTAGCTCCCATTTACCCAATTCTAAATTTTAAGACATTGTTTTCTTCAATTAGCTTTTGTTTTCCATTTGGCTAACTGCTCTTTAAGGAGTTGTTTTCTTCTGTGGATTTTTGTATCTACTTTTCCATTTGACCAAGCTTACTTTTAAGCATTTTTCCAATCTGTTGAGCCTTTTTTCATAATTCTTTTGTGTCACTCTCATTTCATTTTTCCAGTTTTTTCTTTTACCTCTCTTATATGATTTTTATGTTCCCTTTTGAACTTTTCCATGAGGTTTCTTTTCCACCTCCAGGGCTGAGGAGATAACTTCTCTTTTTTATTTGGGGTTTTGCCCATAGATTTTGACATTGTTGTCCTCTTCTGAGTTCATGTCCTGGTCTTCCCTGTCACCATAATAACTATCTTTGGTCAGATTATTTTTGCGTATTTTTTACTCATCTTTTTTTTTTTGTCTTTTCCCTTTCTTTTTAAATTTGATTTCCATTCCCAGAGTTTAAGGGATTCTTTCTCAGATTTCTTGTGCCAGTGGCTACAGGTCCTGGCTGTTTACCTGGTGTTGCACTCATGTTGCCCCATGGGGAAACTTACATCTGATGCTTTGTTGAAGGAGTGAGTTGCAGGGTGACTAGTGCTACTGGAGTCTGTAGGAATTTGGTAGCCTACCTAGTGCTGTGCTGGGGTCCTCATGGTGGTGTTTGTCATATGCTGAGGTCAAGTAGAGTTTTTTTTCATTTCCTCATGGCTACATTGATGTATGTGCAGGTTGGACCACTGAATTCCACTGAATCACATGGTGGCTCTCCAAGCTAGAATTTGCTGGTTCTCTTGGCTATGCTAAGGCATGTGGAGGTTCTGGTGTTGGCTTTTGAACACACTGGGGCTCAGGATCTCCCACTAGGTGCCTAAGGTAGGACTTTCTGCTGGCTTGATGGGATGCTTCCTGTCCTGGAACATGCTCCTGTTTTACTCAAGTGAGATGGGTCTTTCTTGCCAATCCTCTAGTTCTCTCATACTAAAATACCACTCCACCCCATCCTTCTGCTGGCTCCACTGTTCCAGGATTTATTCTGGAGGGATATTTTATTGTTGTTTAGAAGTGTATGTGGGAGGGCAACAGTGATTTACTGCTTACCATGTGCCTAGTTTCTCCTAAACTGCTTTCCAGTTTTCCTAGAAATTTTTATAAAATGGTGAGTTCTTGCTTAAAAAACAGGGATCTTTGGATTTATCAAACACTAGATAACTATCATCATTCACTAATTTAGATTGTATGCCTAATCTGTTCCATGGATCCACCTCTGTTTTTCTTAACCAGCACCAGATTGTTTTCATGATTATCATTTTGAAATCTGGTATTGCTAGACTGCTTTCTTCACTTCTTTTCATCAATTCTCTTGATTTTCTTGACTTTTTCTTCTTCTAGATGAATTTTGTCATTTTGTTCTAACTCTGTAAAATAAATGTTTGATGGTTTGATTGATGTGGCAAGGACAAATGTCACCAAAGTAAGATTCTAAGATCTGAGATTTTTCCTGTGTCTGCTCATTCTCCCAGCCAATTACTTGACTTTTTAACTCTTTGCTAATGTAGGACTCTGCTTACAGTGTGGAAGGTGTATTGTTCTAAGCCTCAGGGGTTTTCTGCAGCTGTCTTTAGAGATATTTCTAGGGACCTGTAAATTTTTAGTTCTTCCAAGGTGCTATGATCAAAGGCGAGGTGCTTACTCCTCTCCTGGCCTGTGCTCTGGTCTCAAGCACTTTTTTCTACCTTGAAATTGTGAGGAGAATGTGTTCTCCACTGCTGCCACAAACTCTGCCATGCTAGTGCTCCTCCTTGTCCCAGGACTATTACCCAAGATTATGACCCAGATCCAAGGACAGGCAAAGCAAGAGAATCCTGCCTCAGTGCCAGCAAAGAGATTCCTGCAGCCCCCCTCTGATCAGCTACTTGATCTCCCCACCACCTGGGGCTGAGATCTCTGGAATCAGCCTTTATGGCCACTGCCATTGCTCTGGAACCAGGGCCAGACCAGTTTCTTCTCTCACTCAGGTCCGACAGATCTTTCCTATTGACCTTCTAAGTTATCTTTGGCATTTGTGGATTGAGGAGTCTGGAAACTACCACAGATACCAGTGATTCAGTCCCCTAATGCATGCTCTAGGTTTGCTGAAGTCTGTGCTGGCATATTTTATTCTGGACTGTGCTTCTCCCTCAGACTGGTGCAAGAGACTTTTCCTGTTGACCTTCCAGGATGTCTTAGGCTAGAAATTTGTTTCACTCTGTCATTTTGTAGATTCTGCTGCTCTAGAGTTTGTTTAGAGTCATTTTACATGCATTTGGAGGGGTTTGGGGGAGAGCTCAAACAAGTCCCTGCTTTTACTCTATCATCTTGGCTCCACCCTCTCATATATTTTTGAGATCATCCCAATATGATCAACTCACATTCATGATCTGTGTCTATGTAGAGTCCTTCTCACTTCTCTAAAAATGATAAAGTTCTTCAAAGTTATATGTATCCTCTTCCCATATTAGAATGTAAAGATTTTAAATATAGTGTGTCCCTTATGATTTCTCTTTCATATTTACTTTGGCCAATTCTGTTTTTTAAGGGTTTAATTTCTTCAGTATTTTTTTTTGTTCCTGTTTTACCAGTCTTTTGTCTCTTCATAGTTTTCTTGCACCACTCTCATTTTTTTCTCAATTTTTCCTCTACCAATCTTATTTGATTAAAATAAAGTTAACTCTTACAGAAATTTTTGTTTGACTTGTTTTCAATTCACACCCCCCACATCCACTTTGAGGTTTTGCTTATAGAAGTTTTGACAGCATTGTCTTTTTCTGAGTTTTTGTTTTGCTCTTCCCTGTCATGAGAGTAGATTTCTGTGATCAGGTTCTTTTTTTTTGTTTCTTATTTTTCCAGTCTATTTATAGACTTTAAACTTCATGTTGAAGTTGGGCTCTGTTACTGAGGACAGAGAACAGAGTCTGTCCAAAGGCTTAAGCTCTTTCACACTGCTGCTTTCAGAGCTAGTTCTAGGGGTTTGGAAGTTTTCCATGCTTCCAAGATAGTGTGTTTCAAGGACAGGCATTGTCACTATTTCCTAGTCTGTGCTCTTCATCTTTACCGAAGAAGAACTCTTGATTCCTTGCAGCAACAAGTGATACTGCTTTTCATGGTTCTGCTCCCTTGACACTGAAAGTAATATTACTCCTCAAGTCCCCTGTTCACTTGGGACAGCAAGCATTCCTCTCTGCTGTATAACTGTGATGCAGAACTGGGTATAAGTAATGGAATTGCCAAGCAACACTCAGTCCTGAGCCCAATACTGATACAGGAATTCCCTTTCATTTATTTATGACCAGTTGCCAGATACCCTTATTGTCTCTGGCTTGAGAGCTCTTGAAGTTACTGTTGCCAGCATCTCTGCCTTTAAGACCTACAGCTGTTGTGGCTGTCACAAGAGTTCTGGACCAGTCTCTATCACAGTGTCATGTCTTCTTTTGACCTCCTTGGGCAGGGCTGGAAAAATGTCTCACCCCCAACTTTTTGTTCTCTCTGTTACTCTAGAATTTGATCTGAGTGGTTACTTTAAAATTGTTTGGAGAGGAATATTGGGAAAGCTTGGCTGCTTCCTTTATTTATCCATCTTGACTCCAGACATTCTTTTCAATAATATATCTTTATCATTGTACACACAATTATCAATTGAAAATATTACCAAATCAGAGAATATTACATTTGGAAGGAGAAATAAGGATCATTTAATCTAGTTCTTTCAGTTTGCAGATAAAGAACCTATCATCCAGAGTAATGATACTTGGTCAAGTATATGACAGAACAAGGTCTTGAATTCAGTTTTCATGGTTCCAAATCTAGTTTTCTTTCTATAACACCATTCCTTTTTTTACATGCTTATCTTTTCTCCTCCATAAATGCTTCCAGGCTTTCCCATATCTTAAATACCCCTCCTTTTTTCTCTAACATTTCTCTTCTTTCCTTCTTTATTCAACTTGCTGCTTCGTTTTTTTCTTTTCCCTATTTCATCAAGATGTTGTATTTTTCTGCTCCTCATTTTCAAATTAATGGGTTCAGAAACACCCAGCTACTTAGCCCTGAACTACAGCTCAGAATGTACAATTCAAGACTCTCCCAAGAATGAAGGGAGCTATTAAATTTTCTTACCTATGCTGAATTGATATAAGGCAGAGGGATTTTCATAGAGATCGTTCAATTGCTTTAGTTTTGGTAGGAATAATTCAGAATGAATTATTTATTTGCTCTTCCTGTCATTAACTTATTACTGAATTTCAAGCAAAGTCAATATTGCAAAAATCATTGTAGCGTTCTTCTACATTCCTTCTTGATTTCATAGAGAATGCCAAGAATGGGGTGGTGACATCCGCAGTAGCAGAAAAATGTCTGTATCCTCAGTACAGTTCATAGACTATCTTAACTCTAAGATGTCTGTTAGTCTCATGAAGTAGCTTCCTAGATTAGAAATAGTGCTTCCTCTTTTAAATTTTAAATTCAAATACCAACAACAGCAACAATGGGAATAGTCTATCTGAACTGAAGTATTATGAGGAACTACTTTAATAAAAATGGCGTTTGCATAAAATGAGTGGCTAAAATAATTATTATTTTAATGAAGCATATCTTTCAGAGAGGGTTCTACAGCATATACACAGCAGAGACTATACACATAACCATAATCTAATTTGTTTTTGCTAACCTTAATAAGGAATATTATATCTATTCAGTGGTAATAAGTTTGAAGGCAGTAAATAAGGTCAAATAATGATAATTATGTTTCACATCTATCTTAATTACCTGGCATTTTAATTAATTCACTAAAATATATTTGTTTGGGGAGTTTTGACTGGGTCCTGTTATAGGGCTATCAAGACTTAGCTCTAGAATGAGAGAGTGTCCTAAGGATAGTGAACTTTAAAGAATTTCAGATAGAAGAGGAAAGCAAGATCAACATCTAGTGAAAAATCCAGAAAAGGCTCCAGAAATTAGCTCTAAATTACAAACATCCCATTCAACAATTTTCTCAGAGACTACCAGGCTTACGTGCAGTACAATGTTTGGGATGAAAAACAGTCACAGAGAGGTGTGCTATTGATCTCTTGTTTTGCCTAGTCTTTTAACATTTATAGAAATTGCTATTATAGGGATCTAGGATTAGAATCTCTTAGAGGGACAAAGAAATGGCTAAAAGGAATCTTTAAGATTCCAGTTGCTATATAGTTTGATTTATTTATTTAGTTTTAATCATGTATCCTTGGTTGTTATATCTTTTCATGACTCTTAGCAGAGTATTCATTCCTTTTTGGATTCTGAACCTCAGGACTTGCAGAACAAAATCATTTGAAAAAATTAGTGAAATTTAACAAAGAATAACTTCGTGACTAACCCTATCTATAGTCATGTGTAAAAATATTCTAAATCACTATTGATTAGAGAAATGCAAATTTAAACAATTCTTAGGTACCACTTCACACCTATCAGATCAGCTAACATGACAGAACAGGAAAAGGATGAATGTTGGAGAAGATGTGGGGAAATTGGCACATTAATGCTTTGTTGGTGGACATTTAAACTGAAAAAAAAAAAACATCCTAGAGAACAGTTTGGAACTATGCCCAAAGGTCTATAAAACTGTGCATACCCTTTGAACCAGCAATACTACTAGGTCTGTCTCCCAAAGAGATTATACAAATGGGAAAAGTACTCACGTGACAAAAATATTTGTATTAACTCTTTTTCGTAGTGGCCTAGAATTGAAAACTGAGGGGATGCCCATCAATTGGAGAATAGTTAAACAAGTTGTGGTATATGAATGTGATGGAACACCGTTGTTCCATAAGAAATGATGAGCAGACAGATTTCAGAAAAACTTGGAAAGACTTACATAAACTGATGCTAAGTGAAATTAGCAGAACCAGGAAAACTGTACACAGAAAGAGCAACATTTTTTGATGATCATCTTTTATACACATAGTTCTTCAACAATACAATTTTCTGAGGTAATTCTAAAAGATTCAAGACGGGAAATGCTATCCACATCCAGAGAATGAGCTATGGAATCTGAATGCACATCAAAGAAAATAATTTTCTCTCTTTTTTGTTGCTTTTCCCTTTTGTTCTAATTCTTCTTATACTGCATGATTGTCCATGAATAGCTTCCTTGAGATTGAATGTCATCTCTGGGAGACAGGATGGGAAGATGGGGGAAAAATTTGAAACTCAAAATCTTACAAAAGTGAACATTGAAAACTAAAAATAAATGAATCAATAAAAAGAAAATCAAAAGATAAAGACAAAAAGAAATATTAAATTACTTAGATCCTGAGATATCCAAATTAAGGAGCAGGTGGGCTACATTAATAGCTTAGAATTTGATTGCAAAATAATCTGATTTTAACCAGCATGGTGCACTAATTATGAAGAAAGCACTGGAGCTACTGGAAAAATGTAATCTAACCTAACTTGCTAAGGCATAGATGAATCTTGGGACATTAATCGTTCCATTTAATGTTTTCTTTCAAAAACTCACCCTTAAGCAAGAATGAAGTTTTGCACCTCTCACTCTATGGAAATATTCAAAGGTCATCAGAACAGTGGAATGGAAAGAGAACACCATTTGTAGCCAATTGAATGGTGTCCTACAGAGCACAAACAAGCAAAAAAATATATGATGAACACACAGGAATAGTAGTGCTAAAAGATGAGGGTATCAAAGCAGGGGAAGTTTTCATTTAGACTCAGAATCAGGAATTCATGGAATAGGAGAGAGGTTTTAAATCGTAAGACAGTATTGATATACTGTATCCAGGAATAAATCCTGTCTACACTGGGACCTAGTTTTGATATCAATGAGATTATTTGTCCTTACTCCCAAAGCATACACATACATATGCATGGGTTGGAGGGAAGGAACGTGATTCTCTCACCTTAGGCTTTCTCTCATCACGGGATGTCTGGAGTCAGAATTTCAAGGATAGATGGCCATATAAAATTGAGCTTTTAAATAAGAAAAGATTTTGAAGGGATCAAAATGAAACTAAAGAATTTGTGATGGTTAGGGAAAGTAGTTAATCAATAATCATTTAATAAATGGGCACTTAGGTGGTGTACCTGAGTTTAAATCTGGCCTCAGACACTTACTAGCTGTGTGATCCTAGGCAAGCCACTTAACCTTGTTTGTCTCAGTTTTCTCATGTAAAAAATGAGCTGAAGAAGGAAATAACAAACCACTCCAATATCTTTTCCAAGAAAACCCCAAATAAGGTTATGAAGAGTTCAACACAGAAACAACTGAAAGTACTCAAAAACAGCACCTCTTGTGTGTTAATCATTGTATATCCAAAGAAAGATATAAATGTTGCCTCTCTCTTCAAGGAGCTCACATTCTAATGGGTAGGTGACACATAAATAGCTCTCAGCATAAAATATTTGTATCTGTAACTACATTTATTAGATAGATGGAAGATAATCTCAGTGAAAAGGCACTATCAATGAAGAAAAATGGTGGATTTGATCTGTCTTGCAGAAAGCTAGAGAAGCTAGAAATGAAGAGACAAAGCATTCAGAGCATAGGAGAGAATCATTACAAAGACATGAAGTCATGAGGCAAAGTAGTGTGTTGGAAGAATAGCCAGCTGGTTAGTGTAGCTATATGTTAGACTACATAGAAGAGAGCAGAACATAAGAAAATGGAAAGATATTGAGTTGAGATTGTGAAGAGCTTTAAATGTTAATTTAAATGCTTTAAATGGTCCAACAGGTAATAAGGGTAAGTCTTACAAGTGATTGAGTAGGGAGGTGGCATGGTGCTTTACAACAATCATTTTTGCAAAAGAGTAGAAAATGTATTGGGACGGGAATAGCTTTGAGGCAGGGAGACCAATTAGAAGCTTCCTGCAATAGTCCACATAACAGGTCATGACGTTCTTTTTAATTAATTTTATTTATTTTCAATGTTCTACAATCACTACCATATAACTTAGATTTCCCCCTTCTCCCTCCTTCCTTTTCCAGGACGGCATACAATTTTATATAGATTCTACATTCCTATTAAATACATTTTCACTAGAGTCATGCTGTATAAAAGAATTAAAATGAATGGGAGAAATCATATAACAAACCAGAACATAGTCCCCCCCCCCCCCCAAAGAAAACAAAACCAAAACACCGATCTGCTACATTCTGCAATTGAATCCCATGGTTCTTTTCTCTGGAAGTGGAAGGCATTTTACCTTAAAAGAACTTTTGGAATTTTTTTTTAAAGTCCTTGCATTGCAATGAAGTTCCAAGTCTACCAGAAAAATCTCTTACACACTGTGGTCGTTGCTGTGCACAAAGTTCTCCTCGTTCTTCTCCTTTCACTCAGCATCAGTTCATATAAGTCTTTCCAGTCCTTTCTCAAGTATTCCTGCTCATCATTTCTTATAGCACAATAGTATTCCATTACATTCATATACCATAATTTATTCAACCATTCCCTAACTGATGGGCATCCCCCTGATTTCCAGTTTTTGGCCACCACAGAGAGTGCTGCTATAAATATTTTTGTATATGTGGGACACTTTCCCATTTTTATGATCTCTTGAGGATACAGTCCTAGAAGTGATATTGCTGGGTTGAAGGGTATGCATATTATTGTAGCCTCTTGGGCGTAGTTCCAAATTGTTTTCCAGAATGGTTAGATCAGCTCACAGCTCCACCAACGATGAATTGGCGTTCCAACTCTCCTACATCCTCTCCAACATTTATCATCTTCCTATTCTGTCATGTTTGCCAATCTGATAGGTGTGATGTGGTACCTCAGAGCTGTTTTGATTTGCATCTCTCTAATCAATAGTGATTTAGAGCAGTTTTTCATAAGAATTTGATACCTTTACTTTCTTCCTTTGAAAACTACCTGTTCATATCCTTTGACCATTTATCATTGGGGAATGACTTGTATTTTTGTACATTTGACTCAGTTCTCTATATATTCTAGAAAGGAGGCCTTTATCACAGACACTAGCTGCAAAAATTCTTTCCCAGTTTTCTGCATCCCTCCTAATCTTAGTTGCATTCAGTTTAGTTGTGCAAAAGCTTTTCAGTGTAATGTAATCAGAATTATCCATCTTGCACTTCATAATGGTCTGTATCTCTTCTTTAGCCAAAAATTCTTCCCTTCTCCATAAAACTGATAAATATATGATTCCTTGCTCCACCAATTTGCCCATACTATCGATCTTTATACTTAGATCATGTACCCATTTGGACTTCATTCTTGTATACGGTGTCAGACATTGGTCTATGCCTAGTTTCTGCCACATTGTTATCCAGTTTTCCCAGCAATTTTTGTCGAACAGTGAGTTCTTATCCCAGAATCTGGGGTCCTTGGGTTTCTCAAACAGTAGATTGCTATACTCATTGCCTGCCGTGTCTTGAGTACCTAGTGTATTCTACTTGTCTATCCTTGTGTTTCTTAGCCAGTACCAAGGGATTTTGATAATTGCTTCTTTATAATACAATTTGAGATCTAGTAGAGTAAAGTCATCTTTCCTAGCATTTCTTTTCATTAGTCCCCTTGATATTCTGGACCTCTTGTTCTTCCAGATGAATTTTAATATTATTTTTCCCGGCTTTAGAAAATAATTATCTGATAGTTTAATTGGTATGGCACTAAATAAGTGAATTAATTTAGGTAGAATTGTCATTTTTATTATATTGGTTCAGTCTAACCACAAGCAACTGATGTTTTCCCACTTATTAGATCTGACTTTATTTGTGTGAAAAGTGTCTGGTAATTGTGTTCATATAGTCCCTGGGTTTGTTAATGGGTTTGTTCTGGCAGGTATACTCCCAAATATTTTATAGTGTCTACCCTGGCTTTAAATAGAATTTCTCTTTCTGTCTCTTGCTGTTGGGCTTTGTTAGTAATATATAGAAATGCAGAAGATTTGTGTGAGTTTATTTTGTAACCTGCAACTTTGCCAAAGATGTTTATTATTTCAAGGACTTTTTTACTTGATTCTCTGGAATTCTCTAAGTATATCATCATATCATCTGCAAGAAGTGATAACTTAGTTGCTTCTTTGCTTATTCTAATTCCTTCAATTTCTTTATCTTGTCTAATTGCTACAGCTAACATTTCTAGTACCATTTTGAAAAATAGTGGTGATAGTGGACATCCTTATTTCACCTCTGATCTTATTGGAAATGCATCTAGCTTATCTCCATTGCATATAATGCTCGTTGAAGGTTTTAGGTAGATACTACTTCTTATTTTATGGAAAGTTTCCTTTATTCCTATACTCTCCAGTGTTTTTAATAGGAATGGGTGTTGTATTTTGTCAAAAGCTTTTTCTGCATCTATTGAGATGATCATGTGGTTTCTGTTAGTTTCATTGTTGATATAATTGATAATCCTAATAGTTTTCCCAGTACTGAACCAGCCCTGCATTCCTAGTATGAATCCTACTCAATCACAACGTATTATTCTTGTGATAATTTGCTGTATTCTTTTTGTTAAAATCTTATTTAAAATTTTTGCATCTATGTTGATTAGAGAAATTGGTCTATAATTTTCTTTCTGTGTTTTGTGTCTTCCAGGTTTAGGTATCAAAACCATATTTGTATTGCAAAAAAAAAAGAATTTGGGAGGACTACTTTCCTAATTTTCCCAAATAGTGCATATAATATTTGAACTAGCTGTTCTTTAAATATTTGATAGAATTCTCGTGTACATCCATGTGGCCCTGGAGATTTTTTCCTAGAGAGTTCTTTGATGGCTTATTCAATTTCTTTTTCTGAGATAAGGTTGTTTAAATATTCAACTTCCTCTTCTGTTAATCTGGGCAATTTATATTTTTAAAAATATTCATTCATCTCATTTAGATTGTCAAATTTATGGGCATAAAATTGGACAAAGCAATTTCTAATTATTGTTTTAATATATTCCTCATTGGAGGTGAGTTCAGCGCTTTCATTTTTGAAATTGGTAATTTGGTTTTCTTTTTTTAATCAAATTGACCAAAGATTTATCAATTTTTTTAGTTTTTTCATAAAACTAACTATTAATTTTATTTATTAGTTCAATAGTTTTCTTAATTTCATTTTTATCAATCTTTCCTTTGGTTTTCAATATTTCTAATTTGGTATTTACTTGGGGACTTTCAATTTGTTCTGCTTCTCACTTTTTCAGGTGCATGCCCAAGTCATTGATCTCTCTCTCTATTATACTGATGTAGGCATTCAAGGATATAACACTTCCCCTAAGAACTGTTTTTGTAGCATCCCATAAGATTTTCTAGGTTGTCTCATTATTTTCATTCTCTTGAAAGAAGTTGTTGATTGCTTCTATGATTTGTTGTTTTACCCACTCCTTCTTTAGGGTTAGATTATTTAGTTTCCAACTAATTTTCGCTTTATCTTTCCATGGCATTTTATTTATTTTTATTTTTAATTAATTTATTTAACTTTTGACATACATTTTCACAAAATTTTTGGTTCCGAATTTTCTCCCCATTTGTCCCCTCCTCCCCACCTCAAAACACCGAGCATTCTGATTGCCCCTATCACCAATCTGCCCTCTCTTCTATCATCCCTCCCTTCCCTTGTCCTTATCTTCTCTTTTGTCCTGTAGGGCCAGATAGCTTTCTATACCCCATTATCTGCATTTCTTATTTTCCAGTAGCAAGAACAGAACTCGACAGTTGTTCCTAAAATTTTGAGTTCCAACTTCTCTTCACCCCTCCCTCCCCACCCATTCCCTTTTGGGAAGGCAAGCAATTCAATATAGGCCAAATCTGTGTAGTTTTGCAAATAACTTCCATAATATTCATGTTGTGTAAGACTAACTATACTTCCCTCCATCCTATCCTGCCCCCCATTGCTTCTATTCTCTCTTTTGATCCTGTCCCTCCCCAAGAGGGTCTTCAGATTGCTCCCTCCTCTCATTGCCCTCCCTTCCATCATCCTCCCCACCCTGCTTATCCCCTTCTCCCCCACTTTCCTGTATTGTAAGATAGGTTTTCATACCAAAATGACTGTGCATTTTATTCCTTCCTTGAGTCAAATGTGATGAGAGTAAACTTCATGTTTTTCCTTCACCTCCCCTCTTTTTCCCTCCACTAAAAAGTCTTTTGCCTGCCTCTTTTATGAGAGATAATTTGCCCCATTCCATTTTTCCCTTTCTCCTCCCGATATATTTCTCTCTCACCACTTAATTTCTTTTTTTTAAGATATGATCCCATCTTATTCCATTCACTCTGTGCTCTGTGTCTCTGTGGGTGCGCACATGCATGTGCACACGTGTGTGTGTGTGTGTGTGTATGTAATCCCACCAACTACCCAGATACTGAAAAGTTTCAAGAGTTACAAATATTGTCTTTCCATGTTGGAATGTAAGCAGTTCAACTTTAGTAAAGTCCCTTATGACTTCTCTTTGCTGTTTACCTTTTCATGCTTCTCTTCATTCTTGTGTTTGAAAGTCAAATTATCTTTTCAGCTCTGGTCTTGTCATCAAGAATGCTTGAAAGTCCTTGATTTCATTGAAAGACCATTTTTTCCCCTGAAGTATTATACTCAGTTTTGCTGGGTAGGTGATTCTTGGTTTTAGTCCTAGTTCCTTTGACTTCTGGAATATCATATTCCATGCCGTTCGATCCCTTAATGTAGAAGCTGCTAGATCTTGTGTTATCCTGATTGTACTTGAATTGTTTCTTTCTAGATGCTTGCAATATTTTCTCCTTGACCAGGGAACTCTCGAATTTGGCCACAATGTTCCTAGGAGTTTCTCTTTTTGGATCTCTTTCAGGCAGTGATCAGTGGATTCCTTGAATACTTATTTTGCCCTCTGGTTCTAGAATCTCAGGGCAGTTTTCCTTGATAATTTCATGAAAGATGATGTCTAGGCTCTTTTTTTTTGATCATGGCTTTCAGGGAGTCCCATAATTTTAAAATTGTCTCTCCTGGATCTATTTTCCAGGTCAGTTGTTTTTCCAATGAGATATTTCACATTATCTTCCATTTTTTCATTCTTTTGGTTTTGTTTTGTGATTTCTTGGTTTCTCATAAAGTCATTAGCCTCCATCTGTTCCATTCTAATTTTGAAAGAACTCTTTTCTTCCGTGAGCTTTTGAACCTCCTTTTCCATTTGGCTAATTCTGCTTTTGAAAGCATTCTTCTCCTCATTGGCTTTTTGAACCTCTTTTGCCAATTGAGTTAGCCTATTTTTCAAGGTTTTATTTTCTTCAGCATTTTTTTGGGTCTCCTTTAGCAAGATGTTGACCTGCTTTTCATACTTTTCTTTCATCTCTCTCATTTCTCTTCCCAGTTTTTCCTCCACCTCTCTAACTTGATTTTCAAAATCCTTTTTCAGTTCTTCCATGGCCTGAGCCCATGGAACATTTATTCTCGATGTTTGGGACACAGAAGCCTTGACTTCTGTGTCTTTCCCTGATGGTAAGCCTTGTTCTTCCTCATCAGAAAGGAAGGGAGGAGATATGTGTTCACCAAGAAAGTAACCTTCTATGGTCTTATTGTTTTTCTCTTTTCTGAGCATTTTCCCAGCCAGTGACTTGACTTCTGAGTGTCCTATCCACACCCACCACATCTCCAGATCCGCCAAGCCAGCTCTTGGGGATTGAGATTCAAATGCTGCTTCCCAGCCTCAGGTCTTTTGGCGGGAGCCAAGCTGCTGTTCAGTGTGAGATTAAGTTCAGGTGCTCAGGTGGGGGCTGTGCAGCCTCACGGGGCTCAGTTCCCTCAGGGGGTTTATGCAGAGGCCTTCAACAATGGATCTGAGCTCCCGTCTGCTCTGGGAGCCCCTGTCAGCTGCTGCCCCTGCTGCCCCCTCCACTGCTGCCTCGCGAGGGAGCCTGAGTTATGGGGGACACCCCACTCCCATATTGGCCAGCCAAAAAGACCCTCTCACCAACATTCGGCACCTGTGGTTGGAGGGACCCCCGTGGCTGCTGGATATTCCGTCCCTGAAGCCCGCTCGGATCTGCTCCTCTCAGTGCCATGCGGGCAAGGCAGGGCTGGGCTTTGCTCCTGGTCCGGGGCGAGATGGACCCTTTGCCTTGGTTTTTCAGGGCTCTCTGGAACAGAAATCTCCTTCACTCCGTTGCTCTGTGGCTTCTGATGCTCCAGAATTTGTTGGGAGTTTTTCTTTACAGGTATTTTATGGGCTGTGGGTTTGGAGCTAGTATATGTGTATCTTTCTACTCCACCATCTTGGCTCCTCCCCTCCCATGGCATTTTATTACATGTAATTTTTATTGCATCATGATCTAGGAAGGATACATTGACCATCTCTGCCTTTCTGCACTGGATTGTAAGGTTTTATGCCCTAGAACATGGTCAATTCTTTTACATGCACCATATACTGCTGAGAAAATGTATATTCCTTTCCATTTGCATTCAATTTCCTCAAGAGATTTATCATGTCTACTTTATCCAGAATTTTATTTACTTCCTTAACTTCTTTCTTGCTTATTTTGAGGCTAGATTTATGAAATTCGGAGACAGGGAAATTGAGGTCTTCCACTAGTATAGTTTTGCTGTCTATTTCTTCCTGCAACTCCCTTAATCTCTTCTCTGAGAATTTGAATGCTATATCACTTGAGGCATACGTGTTTAGTAATGATATTGCTTCATTGTCTTTGGTGCCTTTTAGCAGGATAGAGTTTCCTTCCTCATCTCTTTTGATTAGACCTGTTTCTGCTTTTGCTTTGTCTGGGATTGGAATTGCTACCCCTGCTTTACTTACATCAGTTGAACCCCAATATATTCTACTCCAACCTTTTACCTTTACCCTGTGTGTGTCCCCCTGTTTCAACTGTGTTTCTTGTAAACAACATATTGTTGGATTGTGGCTTTTAATCCATCCTGCTATCTATCTCCATTTTATGGACAGTTCACTCCATTCACATTCACACTTATGAATACATTCTGTGTCTTTCCCTCCATCCTCTTTTCTACTGTTTCGGCTTTTCTTTCTCCTGTCTCCCTTGCCCTTCTCAATAGAGTTTTCACTTTTGGCCACCTCCTGCAGTCTTACCTTCCTTCTTTCAGTCTCCCTCACTTTTACTCCCCTTTAACCTTACTAGTTCTCTCCCTTTTAGCTTCCCCTCCTCTTTCTTCCTCTTTCTCCTCCTACTGCCTATAGAGCTAGTTAGACTTATATACTTAATTAAGTTTATTGTTCCCTCCTTGAGTCAAATCAAATGAGAGTACCTCTCAAACAATGCTCATCTCCTTCCCCTCTTTCACTCTATTATAATATAATTTTGTCCTTCTTCCTGTGGTGTAATTTACCATTTTCTGCTTCCTTCTTTTCACATCTCCTGTTACAATCCATTCACATGCTTGAGTCACATTTTTATCATCATATCATTTACTTAATACCCATTCCCTCTATCTATGTATATCCCTTTTATATTTCATAATATATGCACAGTTCTTAAGATTGACAAATATCATCTTCCCTTATAGGGAGGGAAGCAGTTTGCCCAAATTGAGTAACAAGTTTTCCTTTTCCCCTGTTTCTTTTTATGTCTCTCTTGAGACCTGCTTTTGAAGATCGAATTTTCTATTGAGTTTTGACCTTTTTGTCAGGAAGGTCTGGAAATCCCTTATTTCTTTGAATGTCCATCTCCTTGCCTGAAATGTTATGCTGAACTTTGCTTGGTAACCGATCCTTGGTTGTAGTCTCAGCTCGTTTGTATTACAGAATATCATATTTCAATTCCTTTGATCTTTTAACATAGAAGCTGCAAAGTCCTGTGTGATCCTGAGGGTAACTCCTCGATATTTGAATTGTTTCTTTGTGGCCTTCTGTCATATTTTCTCCTTCACTTGATAGTTCTGGAATTTGGCAACAATATTTCTTGGAGTTTTTAGTTTGGGATCCCTTTCTGGAGGTGAACAGTGGTTTCTTTCGAAGATTATTTTGCCCTCTGAATCTAGCACTTCTGGGCAGTTTTCCTTGGTGATGTCTTGGAAGATATTATCCAGACTGTTTTTTTCATAATGGGTTTCTGGTAGGCCAATAATTCTTAAATTTTCTCTCCTGGATCTATTCTCCAGGTCAGTTGTTTTTCCAATTAGATATTTTACATTTTCTTCTGTGTTTTCATTCTTTAGATTTTGTTTGACTGATTCTTGATGTCTCATAGAGTCATTAGTTTCTACTTGCCCAGTTCTAATTTTTATCAAATTCTTTTATTTGGTTAGCTTTTACACCTCCTTTTCCATCTATCTAATTATTCCTTTTAAGGAATTATTTTCTCCAGTTAGTTTTTGTTCTTCCTTTTCCATTTTTCCAATTTTCCCAGTTAGATTTTGTGCTTGCATTTCCATTTGTTCAATTTTCCTTTTACAAGAGCTGTTCTCTTCATAGATTTCTTTTTTCATACTTTTAAAGTCATGGGCCAGTTTCTCTTCTGTTTCCTTCTTCAGCTATTCCAAGAGAGCTGTTTGTGCATGTGAGCTGTTCATATCCCTTCTGAAGTTTCAGATGGGAGAACAATCTCTCTACTGACCTCTTTGGTATTTTTGCTTTGGTCCTTGTCCCCATAGAAAGATTCTGTGATCTTTGCCTTCCTCCTTTGCTTCTTACTCATGATGGTGAGGATTTGTGTGTTGTGGCCTTTGGTTCTTTCAGCTGGAAGCTAAATAACCTGGTGCTGAGCTGACTGAAGTGAGAAAGCAAAGGGTGGCTTTGTCTTTTTTTTTTTAACCCAAGTTAGCCCTGGGGCTAACTTGTTAAGTGTGGGGGAGGGGTTCTCTGGTCACAGGAGATCTCCTCAGCTGTGCTAGAGCAAATAAAAGCTCAGTGCTTGGTAATCCAGGCTGCTCTATTTTCTTCCCATTTCCCCTGGAGCACTGAGGCATGCCTGGGTCCTAGTGTGTGTTTCCACCCTCCTTGCGGCTCCTTTCCTTCCAGATGGCCTCTGCCACAGTAAGAGGAATTCCCCTTAGCTATTTTCCTGATCTCAGGTTCTAGGAGACTCTTTACCCCTTCTGCTAATCCCCCTGATCTAGGATTTTTCTGGGGAAATATTTTATGGTTCTTTCGAGGTTAACAAGGGGAAGGGGAGAGAGCAATTACCGATCACTCTGCCATTTTGTCTCCCAGAAGTTCAAATAGGTGACTTACAGATGTTTAATCGGTGGGCTGAAAGTTTCAGGAATGACTGTGGCTGATACCTGGGGCTCAGCAGCTGTCATTCACTCAGCTCTGCTAGTCTCCTGCCCTGGGCTGCCACTCTGACATTCTGCCTTGCTGCTCCTGCATGAGGCTGGCCCAGGGGTTTCCTGCTCTACTGAGCCATGGCAGGAAGGGACATTGGCAGTGTGCCAACCCCCTTTTCCCCCCTCCCCTCCACATGGATCAGATATTTCCCATCCACTGCCCAGTCTGTCCTGCTCTGTGAATTTGCCAAAGTCTATCTCCTATTGGATTTTGCACCTCCAAAATTTGGTCAGATTCTCTTTCTAAAGGTACCTGAAGGAATTTGTCTAAGAGCTTAGGTGAATAGTTGCTCTCACTCCACCATCTTGGCCAGGTCATGATGTTCTTAACTAGGTTTGTGGTTGTATTAGAGAAAACAGCAGGATGTATATGAAGGAAATTGTGAAGGTAGAAATGACAAGACTTGAAAGTAAGAAAGTTGAGAGTGATTAACATTTTGAGCCTGGGCAATCGGGAGGATGGTGGTCCTCTTGATTATAACTGAACATTTGGGAAGGGGGAGAATTTTAGGGAGAATTAGTGATTTCTGTTTTAGAGGTATTTAGTTGGAAATAAGAACAGAGCTCAAAAGAGAAGCTAGGGTTGCATATATAAACACTGTTCTCAAGGGAGCTGATAAAAATTATTAAGTGTAATATATAGGGAGAAAAAATGAATACCAAGGATGGAACCTTGGATGATATCCACAGTTTGTGCTTATGACTTAGATGATAATCTAGCAAAGGCAAAAGAAATAGAAGTTGGACCAGGAGGAAAGGACAGTGTCATCATTGAAAGGAGAAAGTATTAAAGAGGAGATGGCAATCAACAGTGCCAAAAGTTACGAGAAATGCTTGAGAAAAGACCATGGATTTGGAAATTAAAAGTTTGTAAAGGGCAGTTTTTGTTGAATGATGAGGCCAAAATCCAAATTACAGAAGGTTTATAAGTGAGTAAGCATCAAATAAGGGACTTTCTGTAATTTCAATCAAATGCTTTCTCCATTGGCCTATTCTTAGGAACAGATCTGACTATTGGACTCCCATTTTCTGAACTTATCCCAACATCTTTTCCAGACCTCCTGTAGTCATTCCCAGGACCAGACAAGGCCACCAATTTCTCAATTTGCTTCCCTCCCTTCAGAGACTTTCACCAACATCCTACCAGACTCTCTTGGATCATACCTTTTAAAACCCTTGTCTACTGTGAGGTAAAAATTGAAATGATACTCATAAAGCACTTTGCAAATCTTAAAAATGCTGCATAAATCTATGTTACTATTGTCATTATTATTACTTAGTGAATGGGAAACCAGAAGCCTCGTAAAGGGTTAGTGGGTTATTTTTTTCAGTAACTGAAGTTTTGCCTGTATCACTTAAATACATTGATGACGACTTGTTATAGAACAAGTGCTAGACTGAAGTGACATGAATCCTTATTCTTGCTCCCTCACTCTCTAATCCTGTTACTGTGGGAAGGTCATTAGATTTCTCTTAACTACTTTCCTCATGTAAAAAATGACAACATTAATTCAGATGAATGATTGTTAATCTTTTTAAAAATGATGATGATGTCTAACATTACATTTTTTGACAACAACTCATTCAATAGTAATTATAGTATAGCACCTGCTAATTAGGAAAATACCTCATGAGACCTGTTTAGCAAAATGACAGAGTAATTCTTTTTCTCAAGCTTCTCAATGTAAAAATATACTTAAAAAAAGGAGGACATATGACTGAGATGTAGGTTAATAAAAGCTGAATCCAAAAGATAAAAGCATGGTAAAAGTCTCATGAAATAACGTTGGACAACAAAAGTCTTTAGAGCTCCCACTCAGCATTTTGCCCCCAAACAATGAAAGATGAAAGCAGTGTCAAAGGTTTGTGCTTCAGGTTACTCTCTCAGACTATAAATTGTTGAGAAAGTGTCAATCTATACTAGTATAGGAAGCTTCCAAATCTGGGATTACCTTATATAAGTGAAACCACAGGTCCAGACCCTTTCCCATTCCTAAGTAAAGAAAAATGAAAATGCTTGAGACACATTCTGGATTCACAGATACCTAGTAAAAAAATTAGTCACTCTCAGGTAGTAAATTTTAAAGAAAATTTCAACTCTATAATCCTACATTTTTTAGTGGACCTTTGATTTCAGTGGTGTAGGGAATTCTCATTAGGACTCTCCCTCTTAGCAACGCTAATGCACCAATAGGAGAAGCATTTTGCTCAGGATCACACAGTCAATGCGTGCCTAAGGCAAGACTTCAACTCAGGTCCTTCTGACTCCAAGGTCAGTTCTCCATCCATTACTGAAATAATATCTTTAAAGAAATCCCTTGCTACTCCTCAGATAGATAGGTCTATGTATATTATCCTTATTTCCAAATGTATTTACACGATTTAATAAGGTATCTCTGATTCTAACCAGCATAGTCTTTTGTATTGACTTCAATATCAAAAAGTAAAAAATTATAGCATCTTGAGATAATTTTAAATATGTAATAAGCATGAATGCTGGCTTAACACTACCATACTGAATAGTTAGGACAATAGGCACTTACCTTTCCCTAAATGTAGAACATGAACATGTTCTAACGCAGAACATGAATTTATGAAGTGTAGTTAGCATCTTCTAGTAAGTGATCTAAGAAATTATGCACACAGTTAGTTATCAGTAAATTATTAGTTGATAGAAGCAATTGAAATACTGATGTGTGATACTATTCAAAGTGTAAATGATTATCCAACCACATATGCAAATAACTGTTGAGAACTGTTCTCAGGTCAATCTGTAAGGCCCTGTGCCAGATTCTTATTTTTGTGGAGGCTAAAGAGGCACAACTTGGGCCTCTTCTTATTTGGGTAGCAATAACTCCCATTCTTGTAGTAGACTACTTTCACAATGGCTTTGCACAGAAGAACTGTGCTTGGGCATTATTAAAGTAACCTTCTTGTCCTCACTCCTCCCTTCTAGCTTCCCTGACTTTCTTCAACTGCTTGCTAAAGTCCCACATCTATAGGAAGCCTTTTCTGATTCCCCTAATTCTAATGCCTTCCCTCTGCTAATTATTTCAAATTTATCTTGCCTAAAGGCATATAGATGGTGCAAGGGATAGCAGGCTGGACCTGGACTCAGGAAGAGAGTAGAGTTCAAATATAGCTTCATATACTTAGTCTGTATATATGGTTCTGGGTAAGTCACTTAAAGTCTATTTGCCTCAGTTTCATCACCTATAAAATGGGGATAAGATAACACTTCCTAGGGTTGTTTGTAGGATTAAATGAAATATTTGGAAAGCACTTAGTAGATACTTAATAAATGTTTCTTTCCTTCCTTTATAGATTGTTTATACATTGTGGTTTGCATCTTATCTTCTCCATTAACCTGTGAGGTTCTTGAGAGCAGTCATTGTTTTCTTTCTTTGGATCCACAGTGCTTAGCATAGTTCCTGGCGCATGGTAATAAATGTTAATAAAATAGCTAATAAATGTTTGTTGACTGACTGAAAGGGTTTCACTGGAGAGCAAAGTGTCAATTTTTATTTATAAAATAGATGGCAGTACTCTTTAAAATACTACAATTTTTATTATTACTGTCAATCTCCTTGAAGATTAAAGGTGCTATATTTGACTTTCACATTTTCTAAAAATGAACTATAGTAACATATCTCTAATTAGCTATAGATTATATGGACCTTCAGGTGAATATGCTTTCAGCTGAATAGCTCTTAAAAGGCCCTGCTCTTGAACATAGTGAACATCTGCCATCAATAACAGCTTTGAAAACTCTATGACCCATGGTAAGAGGGAAATATTCTCCATTTTCTAGGGATATTTATTATGCATAATTCTCCATCAGCATTGGAACAAAGGACTACTAGCAGCATCATATCTAAAGCCTGTGTAGCTATAAGGATTGGTTGTCAGCTCATGGAGCACACAGAAATAAAAATACAGAAGCATTTCCAGCAAGAATGTTCTCTTTGAATTGACTTTATGAAGTCCTGACTTTGAGAGCTTCAGAAGAAGTATATGACTTTAGTCAGTCTTCATTATTTTAATGAACTGGCAATTTGAGAGTTAGAACAAAATCACAAATAGACAGTTCTTTTCTAACATACTTGGCCAGGTTGCAATGCCATTCTGTTTCATATTGCAGGTTCACTGCACGCCATTTTCAGAACTCTGCATTTCTTTGGAACACAATTGAGTGTTCAGATTAGAGGAATTTTTCATGAAAAAATCCTTCTTTCTCTCCATCTCCATATAGAAACTCAAATCAATGTAAAAATATTTAAATAATTGCCCAGAATTAGGCATCCAGAATGAATGATGCCATCTATTTATAGCCAGTCTCCTCCTAAGTGTTAGTTTTCAGCATGTTCTATTGAGGAATTCATTGCATCCCTCAGATTATTTTTCTAATACTTAGATATTGATGAAATTGAGGACCAATTTTTGATATTGTTTCCCATATCCTTTAAGCATATAAACATTAAAAAATAAGGATGATTAAAATTGAATCAAGATCATAAATGAATATAATGTTGGCTCTAATTTCAGATACATAATCTTCCTCTGCTCTTGGCCTTATCTTTCTCACTTCCCACCTTTCATCATGTCATCAGCTGCCTGTTAATTCTACACCCAAAATCTCTTGCATCTTTTTCCATCTCTTTACCTACCACTATAGTTTAGACTTTCATCATCTCTCTCCTGGACTATTGTAATATGCTCTTAACTGTAGTCAAAACTTCTAGTGTCTCCTCTTTATAATATATTCTTCACATAAAAAACAAAACAATTTTTTGGATTCACAGTACTAACAACATGATTCCCCTGCTCAAAAATAACCTTCAATGTTTGCTTCTCTGACAAAATACAAACCCCACGACTGACAGTTAAGGCACTCTACACACAGGTTCAAACTTAATTTTCCAACCATATTTCATATTAATTTTCCTTAATATGTATACTATGTTTTACCCAAACTGGACTACTAGATGTTGCTAAATTTGATATGCCTTTTCCAGCTTCTACTCATTTGCATGCTATTTTTAATGCCTACACTTCACTTCCTCTTTCTGAAAGGAGCAGGCCTTTCAGAAATCTCACCTTTTGGTTTGGCCCAGACTCCAAAAGCCTTTATTGCTTCTATCAAAAATGAAAATGCTTGGGTCAATCTCAAGTTTTTCATAGCACTTTCTTTGGATCATTCCTTTGTTTCTATTATTTTTCATACTGTACTATACTTGGCAGGTAAATTGTATCCCCTTAATAGAATGCAAGTTAGGATTAAAGGGGCGGAGCCAAGATGGCGGAGTGAAAGCAACGACTCACCTAAGCTCCTGGAAAAACTCCTCTGGATATCTCTGGGGGGAGAGTCTGACCAGACTTTGGAGGTGTAGAATCCAGTGGGTGATGGACTTTGACGAATTCGGAGCCCAGGCTGGACCGGAGGGTCCATGGGAGGGATCTGTTCCGCGGGGGTAAGACCCTGGAGCACAGCGCAGAGCGGTCAGCGCGGCAGGGCGGAGGGGACCAGAGGAGCCCGAGAGTGGCGGGCAAGACCAGCGGAGCAGGAGATAAGCCAGGCCGAGCCAGTGAGAGCCGCTGAGTGCCAGACATCAGCGCACCAGCCCTTGAAATCTTCAGCCTGAAGACGGACTTCGGTGGGTCACTACTTGAACTTCCAGGAACTGGGATGGCAGAGTGATCAGTGGGTGCTCTCTCCTCCCCGCTGATGACCGTGAGGGAACCATAATATTCTTCCCCAGATTAATCCTGGATCAGTGGGAACAGCAGAAGGGGGCGGGTGGTCTCATAACACCGGAGGCTGGAGGAGTGGCAAAGGGGGATTCTTCCTATGGTGGCAGAGACGGCTGGAGGGACAGAAGACCCAGGGCAGAGAAAATTCGCACTGAGACCCAGGCAAATCTCAGAGCCGAGAGACGAGCCCCAGGAGGGGCGGGAACACGCGTTAGCTTCTAGGCGTGCCCCAGCCCTCCAGGGGAAAAGGGAAGACAATAGGGAAGCTGGGATCACCATCCCCTGACCTTGCCTTTGCCTCAAGTTAGCTGAGGAGATAGCCTGAGGACAGACCACCCCTCCCACATACCTAACAAGCTAACCCCAGGGTTGATCGGGGAAACAAAAAACAAAAGCCTGCTTTTAGCCTAGACACACATCAGCTCAACTTAAAGATCTGTACCTTCTGACTGAAAGAACCAAAAGCTACAACACTCAGCCAACATCATGAATCGGAAAAAGCAGACAAAAAGTGAAAAAACCATAGAATCTTTCTATGGGGATAAGGACCAAAACACAAACACCAAAGAGGTTAGGGCTGAGACTGTACTTCCATCTGAAACCTCAGATGGGACTATGAATTTCTCGCAAGCACAACTAGATTACCTGGAACGTCTGAAGAAGGATATAAAAGAAAAACTGGCCAATGATTTTAAAACTATAAAAAAAGAATTCACTGATGAGAACATCACCCTGAAAAAGAAAATTGAAGAAATGGAAAAGGAAGTTCAAAAATTAACTGGAGAGAATAATTCCCTAAAAGGAAGAGCTAATCAAATGGAAAAGGAAACCCAAAACCTAATAGGGAAAATTGATCAGATGGAAAAGGAAACCCAAAACCTAACTGGGAAAATTGGTCAAATGGAAAAAGAAATACAAAAATTAAATGGAGAAAATAGCTCCTTAAAGGGAAAAATTGGTCAGATGGAAAAGGAGATGGAAAAGCTAACTGAAGAAAACACTACGATGAAGATTAGAATTGGGCAAGTAGAAACTAATGACTCAATGAGGCAACAAGAATCAGTCAAACAAAATCTAAAGAATGAAAAGATAGAAGAAAATGTAAAATATTTAATTGGAAAAACAACTGACCTGGAAAATAGATCCAGGAGAGAAAATCTAAGAATTATTGGCCTGCCAGAAACCCATGATGAAGAAAAGAGTCTGGACAATATCTTCCAGGAAATCATCAAGGAAAACTGTCCAGAAGTACTAGACTCAGAGGGCAAAATAGTCATCGAAAGAATCCACCATTCCCCTCCCGAAAGGGATCCCAAACTCAAAACCCCAAGAAATATAGTTGCCAAATTCCAGAGCTATCAAGTGAAGGAGAAAATACTACAAGCAGCCAGAAAGAAACAATTCAAATATCAAGGACACACAGTCAGGATCACACAGGACCTTGCAGCTTCTACATTAAAAGATCGAAAGAATTGGAACCCAATATTCCATAAGGCAAAGGAGTTGGGACTTCAACCAAGGATCAACTACCCAGCAAAGTTCAGCATAACATTTCAGGCAAGGAGAAAGCCATTCAATGAAATAAGGGATTTCCAGAGCTTCCTGACCAAAACACCAGAACTCAATAGACAATTTGATCTTCAAATGCAGGTCTCCAGAGAATCATAAAAAGGTAAACAGAGGGGAAAAAACAAAAACAAAAACTTGCTACTCAATTAGGGCAAACTGTTTACCTCCCTATAAGGGAAGATGATACCTGTTAATCTTGAGAACTGTGCAGCTATTATGATAAAAGGGATATATGTAGAGGGAACGGGCATAAAGTAAATGATGTCATGTCAAAAATATGATTTAAGTATGAGAAGGGAATGTAATAAGAGGTGTGGAAAGGGGGAAGCAGAAAAAGGCAAATTATATCACAGGAAGAAGTACAAAGCTATAGTAGAGGGAAGGAGGGGAGGGAGATGAGCATTGTTTGAGAGGTACTCTCATCTGATTTGTTCAAAGGAGGGAACAATAATCTTAAGTAGATAAGCCTAACTAGCTCTATAGGTAGTAGGAGGGGAAGGGGGAAGAAAGGGGAGGGTGGCTAAAAGGGAGGAAAGAAGCAATAAGAGTAAAGGGGACTAAAAGGGAGGGGGGTCAAAAGAAGGAGGGGAAGGCTGCAGGAGGAGGGGGAGAAAAGTGAATACTATTGAGGAGGGGAAGGGAGATGGGAGAGCTAAAAGCACAAATGGTGGGAAAGAGGTTGGAGGGAAATACACAGATTGTAATCATAACTGTGAATGTGGATGGAATGAACTCTCCCATAAAACGGAGACAGATAGCAGAATGGATTAAAAGCCATAATCCAACAATATGCTGCTTACAAGAAACACATTTGAAACGGGGAGATACACATAGGATAAAGGTTAAAGGATGGAGCAGAATATATTGTGCTTCAGCTCATGTAAGAAAGGCAGGAGTAGCAATCCTAATCTCAGACAAAGCAAAAGCAGAAATAGATCTAATCAAAAGGGATAAGGATGGAAACTATATCCTGCTAAAAGGCACCATAGACAATGAAGCAATATCATTATTAAACATGTATGCTCCAAGTGGTATAGCATCCAGATTCTTAGAAGAGAGGTTGGGGGAGTTGAAGGAAGAAATTGATAGCAAAACTATACTAGTGGGGGACCTCAACCTCCCCCTCTCTGAACTCAATAAATCCAACCTCAAAATAAACAAGAAAGAGGTTAAGGAGGTAAATAAAACTCTGGATAAGGTAGATATGATAGATCTTTGGAGAAAATTGAATGGGAATAGAAAGGAATATACTTTTTTCTCAGCGGTACATGGAACATTTACAAAAATTGACCATGTACTAGGACATAAAAATCTCACAATCCACTGCAGAAAGGTAGAGATAATCAATGATTCCTTTTCAGATCATAATGCATTAAAAATTACATGTAATAAAAGGCCATGGAAAGAGAAACCAAAAATCAATTGGAAACTAAATAATCTAATTCTAAAGAAGGGTTGGGTTAAAGAAGAAATCATAGAAACAATCAACAATTTCATTCGAGAGAATGACAATAGTGAGACAACATACCAAAACTTATGGGATACTGCAAAAGCAGTTATTAGGGGAAGTTTTATATCTCTGAATGCTTACATAAATAAAATAGAGAAAGAGGAGATCAATGACTTAGGCTTGCAGTTGAAAAAGTTAGAAAAAGAAAAAATTGAAAATCCCCAAGTAAATACCAAATTAGAAATACTGAAAACCAAAGGAGAGATTAATAAAATTGAAATTAAGAAAACTATTGAATTAATAAATAAAACCAATAGTTGGTTTTATGAAAAAACTAATAAAATTGATAAACCTTTGGTCAATCTGATTAAAAAAAAGAAAGAAGAAAACCAAATTACTAATATTAAAAATGAAAGGGGTGAACTCACCTCCAATGAGGAGGAAATTAAAACAATAATTAGAAACTACTTTGCCCAACTTTATGCCCACAAATTCGATAATCTAAACGAGATGGATGAATATTTTAAAAAATACAAATTGCCCAGATTAACAGAAGAGGAAGTTGAATACTTAAACAACCCCATCTCAGAAAAAGAAATTGAACAAGCCATCAATGAACTCCCTAGGAAAAAATCTCCAGGGCCAGATGGATTCACAAGTGAATTCTATCAAACATTTAAAAAACAGTTAATTCCAATACTACATACACTATTCTTGAAAATTGGGGAAGAAAGAGTCCTCCCAAATTCTTTCTATGATACAAATATGGTTTTGATACCCAAACCAGGAAGAGACAAAACAGAGAAAGAAAATTATAGACCAATTTCCCTAATGAATAGAGATGGAAAAATTTTAAATAAAATTCTAGCAAAACGAATACAGCATCTTATCATGAGATTAATACATTATGATCAGGTAGGATTCATACCAGGACTACAGGGCTGGTTCAATATTAGGAAAACTATTAGCATTATCGATCACATCAACAACAAAGCTAACAAAAACCACATGATTATCTCAATAGATGCAGAAAAAGCTTTTGACAAAATACAACATCCATTCCTACTAAAAACATTGGAGAATGTAGGAATAAAGGGAACTTTCCATAAAATAATAAGCAGTATCTATCTAAAACCTTCAGCAAGCATTATATGCAAGGGGGAGAAGCTAGATGCATTCCCAATAAGATCAGGGGTGAAACAAGGTTGTCCATTATCACCACTATTATTTAATATGGTACTAGAAATGTTAGCTGTAGCAATTAGACAAGATAAAGATATCCAAGGAATTAAAATAGCCAAAGAAGAAACTAAGTTATCACTCTTTGCAGATGATATGATGATTTACCTAGAGAATCCCAGAGATTCAAGTAAAAAATTACTAGAATTAATAAACAACTTTGGCAAAGTTGCAGGATACAAAATAAACCCACACAAATCCTCTGCATTCCTATATATTAGCAACAAAGTCCAACAGGAAGAGATAGAAAGAGAAATCCTATTTAAAGTTAATGTAGACAGTATAAAATACTTAGGAGTCTACCTGCCAAAACAAACCCAGGGATTATATGAACACAATTACAAGACACTTTTTGCACAAATAAAGTCAGATTTAAGTAAGTGGAAAAACATTAGTTGCTCATGGGTAGGCCGTGCTAATATAATAAAAATGACAATTCTACCCAAATTAATATACTTATTTAGTGCCATACCAATTAAACTATCAGAGAATTACTTTCTAGAGCTGGATAAAATAATATCAAAATTCATTTGGAAAAACAAAAGGTCCAGAATATCAAAGGGACTAATGAAAAGAAATGCTTGGGAAGGTGGCCTAGCGCTACCAGGCCTCAAACTGTACTATAAAGCAGCAATTATCAAAACCACTTGGTATTGGCTAAGAAACAGAGAGGTAGACAAGTGGAATAGATTTGGCACTCAAGATGCAGTAGGCAAGGAATATAGCAACCTTCTGTTTGATAAACCCAAGGACCCCAGCTTCTGGGATAAGAACTCATTGTTTGACAAAAATTGCTGGGAAAACTGGATAACAGTGTGGCGGAAATTAGGCATAGACCCATACCTGACACCGTACACAAGAATAAAGTCCAAATGGGTACATGATTTAGGTATAAAGATTGATACCATGAATAAACTGGAGAAGCAAGGAATAGTGTATTTATCAGATCTATGGAGAAGGGAAGAATTCTTTACTAAAGGAGAGATAGAATGCATTATGAAATGCAAAATGGATAACTTTGATTACATTAAACTGAGAAGTTTTTGCACAACCAAACCCAATGCAACCAAAATCCGGAGGGATGTAGTAAATTGGGAAAGAATTTTTACAGCTAAGCTTGGGGATAAAGGCCTCATTTCTAGAATATATAGAGAACTGATCCAAATGTATAATCATACAAGTCATTCCCCAATTGATAAATGGTCAAAGGATATGAACAGGCAATTTTCAGAGGAAGAAATTAAAGCTATCTATAATCATATGAAAAAATGCTCTAAATCACTATTGGTTAGAGAGATGCAAATCAAAACAACTCTGAGGTACCACATCACACCTATAAGATTGGCAAACATGACAGAACAAGAAAATGATAAATGCTGGAGAGGATGTGGGAGAGTTGGAACACTAATTCATTGTTGGTGGAGCTGTGAGCGCATCCAACCATTCTGGAGAGCAATTTGGAACTATGCCCAAAGGGCTACAAAAATGTGCATACCCTTTGACCCAGCAATATCGCTACTAGGACTATATCCCCAAGAGATCATAAAAATGGAAAAGGGTCCCACATGTACAAAAATATTTATAGCAGCACTCTATGTAGTTGCCAAAAACTGGAAGTCAAGGGGATGTCCATCAATTGGGGAATGGCTGAATAAATTATGGTATATGAATGTAATGGAGTACTATTGTGCCATAAGAAATGATGAACAAGAAGACTTCAGAGAGGCCTGGAAGGACTTATATGACCTGATGCTGAGTGAAAGGAGCAGAACCAGGAGAACTTTATGCACAGCAACAACCACAGTGTGTGAGAGTTTTTTCTGGTAGACTTAGATTTTTGTAATAACACAAGAACTTCTTACCAAAAAAAAAAAAAAAAAATCCCAATGGAGGATCTCAAGGCAAAATGCCTGCCACACTCAGAGAGAGAAATATGGAAGTCACTCACATATTGTAGCAGATCATGTTTGTGTATGTGTATGTGTTTGTGTATCATGTTCTGATTTTTTATACGATTTCTTTCATTTATCTTAGTCTGACTACATAGCATGACTATAGTGAAAATATACTCAATAGGAAAGTATATGTAGAATCTATACAGAATTGTATGCAGTCGTGGGGAGGGAGGGGGGTAGTGGGGAGTAGGTGGGGAGGGATAAAATCGCAATTGTATGGCAGTGATTGTTAAACATTACAAAATAAAAAAGAAATTGAAAAAAAAAATAGAATGCAAGTTACCTGAAATCATACACTACACTATTTTTAACCTTTTGTTCCTATCCCCCTGCATATATTAGTACATATGCTTAAGCGTATTTGTTGAATTGAATAGAAATAAATTGATTGACATGTAGTAGGTGCTCATTTGTCCCATTCTCTGAACTTCAAAGGAGTGAATTTTAACCTGTGGAAACTAAATTCATGAAATCCAGATTGACCCCAGGAAATTAAGGACTGTTTCATCCCCAATCCACAGGAATCTGAAGAGACCAGGTCAATTCATAGAAAGGGTTCATGATAATTCTTGTGATGAAAACCCTAAAATATACCCAAACTCCCAAATCCACGAAAAAGGATTAGGGTACAGATTGGGGTGGAACAAAGGGTAAATAGCAGGTTGCTTTATGGAGTTTCATTTCTTGTTATGAATTGGAGATTTAACTGGTGTTCAACTCTGTTCTTAAAGGGCCTGCTTTTTTGAACCCCAATAAATTACACTGAAATGGGTTTTTCTCTCCTGAAAGCATTAAAGGTATTTTGTGTGGTCATCTTTCCTTCTCAGTACTAAACATTTACTAAGCTCTGTCAATATAAGAGAGAAAAACCCTGACCTCTATGCTTGTGTAGTACAAGAAAGAAGACACAGGTATATCTGTATCAGTATTTTCCGTTAGGAAATGATTGCTTTCAGACTATTGCCAGAATTACCCATAATGCTGGGTTGTTTTAGATTACCAGATTTAGTGTGAAACATTTACTGACCCTAAAGTTCTCCTGAAACAGGTTCTGTGTCTTTGAATTGATTCTCACTGACTACCTCATGCTGCCTTTTCCCTTCCTTCCTTCCTTCCTTCTTTCCTTCCTTCCTTCCTTCCTTCCTTCCTTCCTTCCTTCCTTCCTTCCTTCCTTCCTTCCTTCCTTCCTTCCTTCTTTCCTTCCTTCCTTTTTTCCTCTTTTTCTTCCTTCTTTCCTTCCTTCCTTCTTTCCTTCATTCATTTCTTTCTTCCTTGTTATTTGCTTAGATCAGTGACCAAATAAATCTCCCTTCCCAAATGGGATTATTTGTTTCAACGTAAAACTAATAGCCCTATAACTGTAAAGAAATGTAACTTGTCTATAAAAATTGCTTAATCCATAGGGTGAAGTTGAAAAGTTGTATTATAGCTGGGGCTAAATGTGAGTAAGATAAGAAATCTGAACCCAATTAATCTTAAGATATTAAATTAATAGGGCCAACTAGGTCCACTGGCCCTGGAGTCAGGAGGACTGAGTTCAAATCCAGCCTCAGATACTTACAAGCTGTGTGACCATGGGCAAGGCACTTAATGCTAAGTGCCTGAAAACAAACAAACAAAACCAAAACCCAAAAACATTAAATTAATAGAAAGACAAGGCAGTATAGAGGATAGAGGACTGACTGGTGTCAGAAAAAACCTGTGTTTAAATCCTGCCTCTTGCACATACGTATTGTGTGACAATGTGCAAGTCATTTAGCCTCTCAATGTGGCAGACAGATTTTTATGGCTCCATGTTAAAGATGAATTGATTATCCATACAAGTGGAGGGGATGTCCACTCTGGGACTTTCTCTACATTGAAGAAACCACAAGTTTGAATCAAGAAAAAGATTGTTTGCTTTGCCTTTTTTTCTAACATCTGTAGGCTAAAGATGCAAGGGAGAGTAGGCTCAAGACTCTAAGAGAGCTCAGAGAAATGAAAGAGAAAATGATGATGATGATGATTTATAACCAGTGATTTATGAGTGAAGTCAAAGCTGAATATTAAGGACTGATTTGAATCAATTAACACCTATCCAATGACAGTCAGTATACACTGATCCATAAAATATACCACAACAGATTTGGAAAATATCCTAACAAAATCCATACAATATTAAAAATAGCCACAATATGAACACTTCCTTATTGAAAAGGATAATGAATATTTGAAGCCATTCTTAGAGCACATGATATATAGGTCAAAAACCTACAGAAATATAACCAAAACAAACAAACTCAAATAATAATTAAGGCTGTTACATGTAAATGCCATAAGACTGGTCAAAAAGTACCAAAGTACCACTGCCAATTGATCCTATGAAATAATCATGATCCAATAATGGAATCAAAAGTCTATCTACCCTGAATTACATCTGTATAAACTTTGTCAACAACATAACCATGACTGAAACACTGGATATATATTTTTGTGGAAATGGAAGAATGTATGATGACAGAATTTAAGGTTTTTGTGATGAGAAATTATAGAAGTTATCTTCAAGGATCCCAGACCTAGTGGTCAATTGATCATGCAAAGAAATATCAAAAATCATGCCATCATTACAGATTGTACAAATGAAATACCCACTGAATTCCTCCCTTATAAAACATAATTCAATAGCTAGAATTACATTTCAGAAGCTCACTATCTTTAATGGACTAATGAATAACAAATTCCCATTCTACAGACATCAAAATATCTTATAGAACTTAACTAATAAACTTCATTGGAACTAGAACATTATAACAAACAAAACAGCTGCTAACAATTTCACAAACACATCCTAGATCTATAAAACTTTAGCACAATATTTTTAAGATGAGTCTCTGTGTACAAAGTATTCAAATTTCTACCTTTCTACCTAATAAAGAACTTTCAAAAAAGAGATCTAGCAGAATAACTCTAAAGCACAATTGTCAAACTCACAAATTGAAATGTAAATAGGAAATATATAACAAAATAAACAAAAATATGATATAATAAGATAATGTGGGGTGGAGCCAAGATGATGGAGTAGAAAGACACACATACTCTTCCTCATAGTCTATGAAGTACCTGTAAAAAATGACTGTCAACAAATTCTAGAGCAGCAGAAGCCACAGAGCAACAGAGTGAAAGAGATTTCCAGCCAAAAGTAACCTGGAATGCCAACAAGAAAGGTCTATCACACAGGACATGGAGCAGAGCAGGTCCCAGCTTTGGTCATACAGCACCAGCACTGGAAGAAACAGGACCAGAATAGGCCTCCAGGGCAGAATCCCCAATAGCAGCAGAGAGTCTCAGATACATTAATCCACAAGCACCAAAGACAGTTTATAAGGCCAGAGAGAGGGCTTTCCTGGGTAAGAGGGGAGCAGGATTCCCCCCAGCACTGGCCCCAGGCTGTGGCAGCGACAATGCTGGCAGTAGCCACAGCAGCCATGGTGGCAGCAGGTGTAATGTCCATTTGTGAAGCACTCCACCTAAAGCCTCTGGGGGAATTCAGCAGCTGATCTTAATCTCAGCCCTGAGCACAGTCCTGGGGTGAGGAGAAGCACAAGGACCCTCTTTTTGACAAAGGATTCAGAAGTCAAGTAACTAGCTGGGAAAATGCCCAAAAAAGGGAAAAAAAATAAGATTATAGAAGATTGCTTTCATGGTGAATAGGTATTTCCTATCATCCTTTCAGATAAGGAAGAACAAAGCATGCTGTCAAAGGAAATCATGGCTTCTGCATCCAGTACCTCCAAAATAAATACGCAATGGTCTCAGGCCATGGAAGAGCTTGAAAAGTGAGTTGACAGCTTGCTAAAGAAGACCCAAAAAATGCTTAAGAAAATAACGCTTTTAAAAATAGGCTAACTCAATTGGAAAAAGAAGTCCAAAAAGCCAATGATGAGAAGGTTTAAAAAAGCAGAATTAGACAAATGGAAAAGGAGGTTCAAAAGCTTACTGAAGAAAATAGTTCTTTAAAAAATTAGAGTGGAGCAGATAGAAGTTAATGACTTTACAAGAAACCAAGAAATTACAAAACAAAAACAAAAGAATGAAAAATAGAAGATAATGTGAAATATCTCATTGGAAAAACAACTGTCCTGGAGAATATATCCAGGAGAGATAATTTAAAAATTATGGGACTACCTGAAAGCCATGATCAAAAAAATAGCCTAGACATCATCTTTCACGAAGTTATCAAGGAAAATGGCCCTGATATTCTAGAACCAGAGGGCAAAATAAATATTGAAAGAATCTACCAATCACCTCCTGAAAGAGACCCAAAAAGGGAAACTCCTAGGAATATTGTAGCCAAATGTAAGAGTTCCCAGTTCAAGCAGAAAATACTGCAAACAGCTAGAAAAAACCAATTTGAGTATTGTGGTAATGCAATCAGGATAACATAGGATCTTGCAGCTTCTATAATAAGGGATTGAAGGACTTGAAACAGGATATTCCAGAAGTCAAAGGAAATGGTATTAAAACCAAGAATCACCTACCCAGAAAAACTAAGCATAATAATTCAGGGGGGGGGGAAATTATCATTCAATGATACAGAGGATTTTCAAGCAGTCTTGATGGAAAGACCAGAACTGAAGAGAAAATTTGACTTTCAAACACAAGAATCAAGAGAAGCATGAAAAAGTAAACAAGAATGAGAAATCGTAAAGGACTTTCTAAAGTTGAACTGTTTATATTCCTACATGGAAAGATAATATTTGTAACTCTTGAGACTTTTCCCAGTATTTGGGTAGATGGAGGGATTATACACATACACACACGCACACACACACAGAGCACAGGTGGAGTTGAATCAGAAGGGATCATATCTATTAAAACAATATTAAGGGATGAGAGAGGAATATATTGGGAGGAGAAAGGGAGAAATGGAATGGGGCAAATTTTCACTCATAAAAGAGATAAGAAAAATCTTCTTCAATGGAGGAGAAAAGGGGGGAGGTGAGGGGGAAAAATAAGGCTTACTCTCTTCACATATGGTTTAAGGGGAGAAAGACATGCTTACTCAATTTGGTATGGAAATCTATCTTACAGTACAAGAAAATCGGGGAGAAGGGGACAAGTGGGGTGAGGGGGATGATAGAAAGGAGGGCAAATGGGAGAAGGGAGTAATTAAAAGTAAATACTTTTGGAAAAGGACAAGGTCAAATGAGAGAATAGAATAAATTGAAGACAGGGTAGGATGGAGGGAAATATAGTTAGTTTTACACAACATGACTATTATGCAAGTCTTTTGCAAAATGACACATATGTATTATGTATTGCATTGCTTGCCTTCTCAGTGGGGATGGGCAAGGAATAAGGAGGGAAGAGAAATTGCGATTCAAAGTATTTGAAAGGAATGTTGAGAATTGTTACTGCATATAACTGGGAAATAAGAAATACAGGTAATGGCTTATAGAAATCTTTCTTGCCCTACAAGAGAAGAGAGAAGATGGGGATAAGGGAAGGGAGGAGTGTGATAGAACTGTAGGGTACATTGAGGGAAGGGGTAATCAGAATGCAAGGTATTATGGGGTGGGGGGAGGCAAGAGATGGGGAGAAAAATTGGAACTCAAAATTTTGTGAAATTCAATGTCAAAATCTAAAACGAAATAAATATACATTAAAAAGAAATTAAAAAGAAAAGATAATATTTATTTTTGGTTTTCTAAATCAAAACGGCCCTGCAGTTGTTTACATTTGAGTTTGATGTCATTGATCTAAATCATGTGACAACAGGAGAAGAGATATATCTTACCCCTGTCATCCTATTTACTACTAGAGTTGTACTAAGAATGCTTTGGTGAGCCAGTAAAATTTACATTCTATTGTTTTCATTCACCTACAAAAAAAATCAATTTATTTACCTATATAATGGTGGTTACAATAGTTGTTTTGTGCAATGGTAGGCAAAATGAATACAAAATACAAAAGAATAATATCAGGAAAATGACTTGTGAAAATAGAGATCTCAAAAAAATTCTTGAGATTTAGCACATAAATGGAACTGGGTCCAGCTTTTTTTTTTTAATAGCTAGAATTGTTACTTACAATCACTCAAACATAACATTGATCATATCCTCATCTTTCTAGCTTCTATTGCAGTTATCTCAAAGATGCAAAGATGCTTTCAATTAGCCTACAGAAGTTTACACCCCAATTCTTTTATTCAATTATAAAAAACATATTGGTGTTGGCTATCTTTTAAGTAGTACACTGAATATTAAATATAAAGAAGAATAACAAGATAGCAGCTTGTCTTAGTATTTTGTTTATCTGAATTCTATTGGAAAAAATGATAATGAAAATTGTAAATAATTACTTATGCAGTAAGTCATTTTCTACATACATTATCACATTTGAGTCTGGGCATCTCAGAAAACAGTTGGAGATATCCAAGATGCATTAAGAGGATATATAAAACTTTTATTCACACTAGAAAGCAAGAGAAGGTGGAGAGAACAGGATTTCCTAGTGGAACAGAATAGCTTGTGACAAGAAGATGACAGTAGATTTTCACCTAAAATCAGAATAATGAATCTGGAGCTCTAACTATACATCCTTCTTCTCTAGGGGTCAGGACAGAGGGCATGTGGTCTTTGAATGGTCTTTGAAACACTACAAAATGAATGCAGATTTATCTGAAATAAAATAATAACACATTTGGAGCTCAAATAGTCATTAGTAGATTCATTATATAATATAGGTTGGGTTTTGGGTGGAGTTAAGGCATGTAAAGTGGGAAATAATTCATTCATATTTCAGTGTATCTCATAATTCAGGCTATCATTAGTATTTTCCCACAGGAATTGTGTTCTTCTGAAGAGATAGTGGAAGTATGGGAAGAAAAGGAGAAGAATATGAGAATGGGTATGAGAATATTTCCACAAGGCTAAAGATAGTATTGCATAGGCCATTATTTGGAGGTAGAGAGACACAACTGAAAGAAAACAGGCAAGTGCTGAGGAAATTTTACAAACAGAAATGAGACACCAAAACATACAAACAAGAGAGAAGGTCTTTATTCTTGAGCCTGAAGCTTCTTTCTTCATGAGCCTATGAAGATACAGAGCTATGACCCAATCCCTGGTGCAAGAAATAGAAACAGATAACCCAAACAGAGAATGATCAGGAGGAATAAACAAGTAAAGAAGAAGCCACTGTGGAGCATGCAACTCATGACTACGAGCACATGATATTCTACCAAACAAGGAAGAAAGAAGACTCCAAGCTGAAGCAATTGCTTGCAAATGATCTACAAAAATAACTGCTATACTATTCTACTCTTGAGTTTGTGGAGATGGGTAGTTTTACAAAGCAAATTGATTTTCTAATTGTTTGTCCTTTCCATCATGGGACACTAAGGAGTGAAATGAACTTCAATTTTTGAGACACCCAGTTTCTAGGAGCTGAGAAGTATTTGGAATGTTGTATTTTATGATATGGCAAATGTATCTTTACCATACTTTACTAATCTAACTAAACCATTTATTTAATCATGAATTTGTTGGTTGAGAGACTAAGGCAACATGTTTGAGCTGAAAAAGATAGGAATTCCCAGTGTTTGGGGCCTAAGACAATTAGTTGTGATGGGCTATCTTAGATAAAGAACGAGTAATGTAATATTCAGGGAGAGTGTGCTGAGGGACTGACAGTCATATGTTCAAATACAGGTGGTATATAGGGAAAATCAGAAGTACTGGGTGGCCCTCACTCAGGTCAGACCCCTGTTAATGTAGGTTTAGTACTGGAATAAAATGAGAAACTCATAGATCATACTTAGCTACAGCATAGAAAGTATATTCAGGAAAGATACTGAAGCACCTAGTATGAGTTAGTAAAAAATATTTATTAAGGGCCTATGTGGATAGAGATTTCTTTATCTCCTCTGAAAATACTTCCAGTCAACAGGGCTGGGTATGACTGCCATGCCCTCAGAGGACATCCACCAAGTCTGAAAGGTCCTGACTCCACTTTTATACACTTAGAGGACCAGCAAGTCAATTCAGTATGTGAAGTGACCTTGAAGAATCTGGCAATAGAGGAGAGGCTTTAGGCTTAGCCTCTTGAGTGAATCAAGTCCCAGGGCCAGCATAACTGTCTATAATGGGTAAAAATTGTCTAACTTAAGTGGGGTAGTATGTGGGAAGCAGTGAAGGAACCATGAGTGAAAAAAGTTTAAGAAGTCCTGTATGGGGAAAACCCGTTATGTTGTGTTCCTACTAGAGCTGGTACTTATTAAATGATTGTAAAGGCCACCAGTTACACATCTATCCATGGATATGGTCATTAAGAAACTTTACTAAGCAAGTTTAGTTCTTCTGATAGTAGACACCAAACTTCAGAAACATCTTTAGCTTTCTATAATTCTTCAGACATGGCCAAGTGATGCATGCTTCTATCTTCTCATTTCAGGGTCTATTCATTATTTGCTGAGAAATTCTATGTGACACATTGATTTGATAGAGGATTTATAGAATTGGCAGTAATTAATAAACAGCTTTAGAATATTAATTTTTAACCAATGTAACATGTTCAGCAATCTTTACTTGCAACTTTCCAACCCCCTACCCAAATACACTGAAGTCATACAGTTCCAAATCAACAGTTACAAAGAGCTCATGACATCAATCACCTTCTCTACAAACCATTGGAAGTATCAGGGACCACAGAAATTCTCAGGGAGCATGAAGAAATAAATGTTAATCATAAAATCTTAAAGTTGAAACTGATCTCTGAGGTTTTGTATTCCAAGTGATATGAATAAGACTTTATTCCACAATATCTGCCTGAAGATGTCCAGAGATCAGAGACCCATTATTCCCTACTCACTGCCCAGTGCAAGCCACTTGCACTTTTGGATCTCTGTTAGGAAGCTAATCTTTAAACGGACCTTGAATCTGCCTTTATACAACTTCATTGCTAATTCATTGCTCCTACCTTTTCTTTCACTTGGACAACATCTCTCCTGAATAGATAAACAATAACTGTTTGTTATGTTTCTCTACCATGAAAAATTGATAATAACTGCCATACTATACAAAAGTAAGACACTGGTTACTTGGCAGACAGTTCAGTACATGTTAAACTCATGACATGGTATATTGATTTGCTTTAGTTTTTTTTTTTCTTAAAGTTTTGTAGTCCACACATATGGCTGAAGCAATTTGGTGATGATGTTATTGACTAGCAACTTCTACAGGAACTAATAGGTTTTGATTGGTGAGAATAATGAATCCCACTAAAGTAGTAACAAGTATTGAAGCTAACACACTTTGAAATTATAATTTTATAAAATATAGTAATAGGTTCTAGCTCAATGGAAACATGTAGTGCAGATCTAAATAATATAACCACTTCATGAGATTCATTATTTACACTAAATTGACATCTAGCTGAATTCTATGAATTATTCATCTCAGATAGTAATTTTTCAGCCTCTCAAAAGGACCAAGAGTTGCAGAGGTGGGCCATGTGTGTCATCCATTAAATATGCTATTCACCCTAAAGTTGAGTAAAGTTGCCCCCTTTACTCCTCAGCAAATGCAGAGACTACCCCCTGAGATGAAAGTGTCAGTGATCCTTGGGTGCTTTTAAACAATGCTTTATCATCTTACAAGTATCTACACAGGCTTCCCAGAGTGAGCTGTTCATACCATGTAGTACTTCATTAGTACTTTCAAAAGATTGGAGATGATCTTCATTTACTATGAAACTCCAGAGATGTTTGTTGCATCTAGGTTGCGAAGTCTACTTTCACACTGACACTCAAAGCTTCCGAAGGAAATGGCAAGTATACAGTGATATAATCCAGATACATTTACTCCTAAATTCAATCCATCCTGGCCACTGAATAGACTACATAAGTATAAACCTTAAGTATCCTTCACAAAGTGATTGGAATCTAATACCCTACATCTTCAAACCTCCTTTATACATGAAGTCCTATAATTACAGGTTGTTGTTCAATCATTTTCAATCATGCCTGACTCTTCATTATCCCATTTGAGATTTTCTTGGTAAGGCTACTAGAGTGGTTTGCTATTTCCTTCTCATCTAACAGAAGAGGAAAATGTGGCAAACAGGGTTAATTAAGTCACTTACCCAGGGTCATATAGTTAGTAAGTGTTTGAGACCAGATTTGAACTCAGGAAGATAAGCTTTCCTGACTCCAGTTCTGACACTGTAATCACTGCACCACCTAGCTGACCAAGCCGAGATAGAAAAGATCTAAGAAAAGCTAGTAGTTCTCAACACTATCAGGTTCCAAATTCCAATTTAATGAATTTTTGCTTGATGAAATGAATCCAATATTTTGTTTAATATATACAGCACGAATTTGCCCACCTTAAGCATAGATACCATTCAGCTTCTTTGGCCATATTCTTTTGGTCCAATTTCCAAAGTGTCTATGGTCTTTTTGTCTGTAGTTGCACACTTCCTTATTTACCTGGGAGCAGTTACTATTTACAGTATCTATCTTGCAGCAAGACTGGTTTAAATATCTTTGATAATATATAGATGACCTGGGGGGAGGGGGAGAGCATCACCTAAGCTCTAAGACAAACCCCTTCAGATACCTCTAAAAATAGAATCTGAACAAATTTTAGAGTGGCAAAATCCAAAAGGAGGTAGAGTATGGCAGATTTCCAACCCAGTATAGTCTGGAAGGTCAATGGGAAGAATCTTTTTCATAGGGCTGGAGGAGCACACAGTGCACAATGCATAGGCTTCACCAGCACAGACCCCACCAGAGTAAATCTGAACAAGAAGCCCCTGGCGATCTGAAGAATCAGCAGCACTGTGGATTCTCAAACATAAAAGCCCAGGATGGAAGCTCAGTGGAACTGAGTGAGACAGAAGTTCTGGACTCCTGGTAACAGCAGCAGCTGCTCCTGAGACTATCAGCTTGCAGATTAAATGTCTGTAAGTCATTTACTTGAATTTCGGGAAGTGATGTCAGAATGATCTGTAAGTGCTCTATTCCTCCCCTTGTTGACCTTGAAAAACTCAGAGAATATTTCCCCAGCAAAAATCCTGGAATAGTGGGATCAGCCAAAAGGGTAAAGAGTCCCTTAGCTTGAGGGGCTAGGAAAATCACAAGGTGGTGATTCCTTCTTGCTGTGGCTTAAGGGGACTAGTGCAGGACCTGAGCTGTCCCAGACAGCCTCACCTCAGCAAACCAGGAGGAGATCCTGAGCCCCAGGGGGATGAATTCTGTAAGTGCTGACCCCAGGACCCCAGGCATGCCTTATTGCAGCCAGGGGAATTGGGAAGACACTACCACAGAGAGGGTTCACCAACTGCTGAACCTACCTGAGCTCTAGTTCAGGAGGAGAGACCTCCTGAACTCAGACCACCCCGCCCTGACAACTCGTGCAGCAGGCTCCAGGGTAACTGCAGGGAAACTCACAAAGACTTTACTTGGCCACTGCTTTGGCACACCATCCAGCTCAGCACCAGGTAAACTGCAACATTATAGTTGTTAGCTGAAAGAACCAGAAGCCACAATACACAAAGCCTCAAATTCTAAGCACAAGAACTGTGGTACAGAATCACCTGTGCCCCAGAAGCATAGATCCATTCTAAAAGATTGGAAAACAGTAATCATAATGAACAAGAAGCAAAGTAGAAAAGAAAAGACCATAGAATCTTACTATAGGGACAAAGGCCAAAACACAAATACCAAAGAGGTCAGCATTGAGACTGTACTCACATCTGAAACCTCAGAAGAGAATATGAACTGGTCTAAAGCCCAAAGAGCATTCTTAGAAGAGCTCAAAAAGGATTTTAAAAGCCAAATTAGAGAAGTAGAAGAAAAACTGCCCAACAGTTTTAAAAAATATGAATAAAGAAATCATGGGAAAATTTAAAAGGAAAATTGGACAAATGGAAAAGGAAGCACAAAACCTAACTGGAGAAGATGACTCTTTAAAAAGAACAATTAGGCAAATGGAAAAGGAGACGCAAAAACTAGAGTTTGGCAAGCAGAAGCTAATGGCTCTATGAAGCATAAAGAATCAGTCAAGCAGAATCTAAAGGATGAAAAAATATAAGAAAATATAAAATATCTCATTGGAAAAACAACTGATCTGGAAGAAAGATCCAGGAGAGAAAAGCTAAGAGTTATGGGTTGACCATGAAGCCATGATGAAATAAAAAGCCTGGACAATATCTTCCAAGCAATTATCAAGGAAAAAGTCCCAGAGGTCCTAGATCCAGAGGGCAAAATAGTCATTGAGAGAATCCATAAATCACCTCCTGTAAGAGATACCAAACTGAAAACACAAAGGAATATTGTCACCAAATTCCAGAACTATCAAGTGAAGGAAAAAATACTGTAAGCTGCCAGTTAAAAACAATCCAAATATCGAGGGACTACAGTGAGGATCACACAGGATCTGGCAGCTTCTACATTAAAAGATCAGAGGAAGTGGAATATGATATTTCATAAGGAAAGGGAGCTTGGAATACAACTAAGGATCAATTACACAGCAAAACTGAGTATAATATTTCAGGCAAGGAAATGGATATTCAATGAAATAAGGAATTTCTAGACCTTCCTGATGAAAAGACCAGAGCTTAATAGAAATATAGATCTTCAAATAGCTCTCGAGAGAGGCATAAAAAGATAAACAGGGAAAAAAAACCTTGTTATTCAATATGAGCAAACTGTTTACATCCCCATAAGGAAAGATAATGCTTGTTGATCTTGAGAGTTGCATATTTATTATGATATTTAAAAGGGATATACATAGATAGAGTGGATATAAATAAAATGATGTGATGATAAAAATGTGATTTAATTGTGCAAAGGGATTGTAACAGGAGATGTGAAAAGGAGGAGGCAGAAAAAGGTAAATTACATCACAGGAAGAGGCAAAAAACATATTATGATAGAGGGAAAGAGGGGAAGGAGATGAGCACTGTTTGAGATTTACTCTCATATGATTTGGTTCAAGGATGGAACAACAAACTCAGTTAAGTATAGAAGTCTAAGCAGCTCTATAGACAGTAGAAGGGGAAAGAAAAGGGAGAGGAGGCTAAAAGGGAGGGAAGAAGTAGTAAGAGAAAAGGGGAAATAAAGGGAATGGGGCTGATAGAAGGGTAGGAAGACTGAGGGAGGTGGTGGGTCAAAAATTAAGAGTCTATCATGGAGGGGAAGGTAGAACGGAGAACTAAAAGCATAAACGGGGGAAAGAGGATGGAAGGAATGATACAGACAGTAATCACAACAGTGAATGTGAATCGTTTGAACTTTCTGATAAAATGGAGGCTGATAGAAGAATGGATTAAAAACCGTCATCCAGTAATATGTTGTTTACAAGAAACATATTTGAAACAGGAGGATGCACACAATGTGAAGGTTAAAGGTTGGAGCAGAATATATTATATTTCAGCTGATGTAAAAAAAAAGCAAGCATAGCAATCCTAATTTCAGATAAAACAAAAGCAGAAATAGATCTAATCAAAAGAGATAAGGAAGGAAACTACATCTTGATAAAAGGGGTCATGGACAATGAAGCAATATCATTACTAAACATATATGCCCCAACTGGTGTAGCATACAGATTCTTAGAAGAGAAATTAAGGGAGTTACAGGAGCAAATATACAGCAAAACTATATTAGTGGAGGACCTCAATCTCCCTTCTCTGAGCTTGATAAATCTAACCTCAAAATAAACAAGAAAGAAATTAAGGAGGTGAATAAAACTCTGGATAGTGTAGATATGAATGATCTATGGAGAAAATTAAATGGGATAAAAAAGGAATATATCTTTTTCAGTAGCATCTGGCACATATACAAAAACTGATGGTGTACTGGGGCATAAAAACCTCACTATCTAGTACAGAAAGACAGAGATAAGCGAATGCATCCTTGTCAGATCATAATACAATAAAAATTATGTGGAACAAAAGGCCATGGAAAGAAAGACCAAAAATTAATTGGAAAGTAAATAATCTAATCCTAAATAATGAGTGGGTTAAACAGTAAACGATAGAAACAATAAACAGCTTCATTCAAGAGAATGACAACAATGAGACAACCTACCACAACTTATGGGATACTGCAAAAGCAGTTCTTAGGGGAAGTTTTAAATCATTGAACACCTACATGAATAAAATAGAGAAAGAGGAGATCAAGGAACTGGGCATGCTGCTGAAAAAGCTAGAAAAAGAACAAATTGAAAATCTCCAAGTAAATACCCAATTAGAAATACTAAAAAACCAATGGAGAGAATAACAAAATTGAAATTAAGAAAAGTGTTGAACTAATAAGTAAAACTAAGAGTTGGTTGTATGAAAAAGAAGCAATAAAATTGATAAAGTTTTGGTCAACTTAATTGTAAAAAGGAAAGAAGAAAATCAAATCACCACTATAAAAAATGAAATGAGTGAACTCACCTCCAATGAGAAATTAAAACAATGATTAGAAATTACTTTACCCAACTGTTTGCCCATAAATTTGACAATCTAAGTGAGTTGGATGGATATTTTAAAAATATAAATTGTCCAGATTAACAGAAGAGGAAGCTGAATACTTATGTAACCCCATCTCAAAAAAATAAATTGAACAAGCCATCAATGAACTCCCTAGGAAAAAAATTCCAGGGCCAGATGGATTTACAAGTGAATTCTATCAACCATTTAAAGAACATTTAATTCCAATAATATATAGTCTATTTGGTAAAATTGGTAAAAGAGTCCTATCAAATTCATTTAATGATACAAACATGTTTTTGATACCTAAACTAGGAAGAACCAAAACAAAGAAAAAAGTTACAGACCAATTTCTCTAATGTACATAGATGCAAAAATTTTTAATTAAATATTAGCAAAAAGTATATAGCAACTTATCACAAGAATAATATATAATATCAGGTTGGATTTATACCAAGAATGCAGGGCTGGTTCAATATTAGGAAAACTATCAGCATTATTGATCATATCAACAACAAATCTAACAGAAGCCATATGATTATCTCAATAGATACAGAAAAGGCTTTAGAAAAAATGAAACATCCATTCCTATTAAAAACACTGGAGAGGATAGGAATAAACGGAGTTTTCCATAAAATAATATGCAGTATCTGCCTAAAACCATCAGCAAGCATTATATGTAATGGGGATAACTTAGATGCATTTCCAATAAGATCAAGGGTGAAACAAGGATGTCCATTATCACCACTGTTATTCAATATGGTGCTAGAAATGCTAGCTTAGCAATAAGAGAAGAAAAAGAAGTTGAAAGAATTAGAATAAGCAAAGAGGAAACTACATTTTCATTCTTTGCAGATGATATGATGATATCCTTAGAGAATCCCAGAGAATCAAGTGAAAAACTACTTGAAATAATAAACAGTTTTGGCAAAGTTGCAGGTTACAAAGTAAATCCACATAAATCATCGGCATTTCTATATATCACTAACAAAACCCAACAGTAAGAGAGAGAAATAAAAATTGCATTTAAAGCTACAGTAGACACTATGAAATATCTGGGAGTCTATCTGCCAAAACAAACTCAAGAACCATATGAACACAATTTAAAAACACTTTTGGTGCAATAAAATGAGATCTTAGTAACTGGAAAAACATCAATTGCTCATGGGTAGGCTGAGCTAATATAATAAAAAAATGACAAATCTACCTAAATTAATTTACTTACTCAGTGCCATATCAATCAAACTACCAGATAAATATTTCCTAGAGCTAGAAAAAATAATATGAAAAATTCATCTGGAAGAACAAAATGTCCAGAATATCAAGGGAATTAATGAAAAGAAATGATAGGGACAGTGACCTAATCCTACCAGAACTCAAATTGTATTATAAAGCAAATCATCACAACTACCTGGTACTGGCTAAGAAATAGAAGGGTAGACTAGTGAAATAGGTTAGGTACTCAAGACACATTAGTCAATGAATATAGCAATCTACTGTTTGATAAACTCAAGGGCCTCAACTTCTGTGTTAAGAACACACAGTTTGACAAAAAACTACTGGGAAAACTGGACAATCATGTGAAAGCAACTGGGTATAGACCAATGCTTCATATGAACAAGAAGTTTTTAGAACAGGAAATTAAAGCTATTTATAGTCATATGAAAAAATGCTCTAAATAACTATTGATTAGAGAGATGCAAGTCAAAACATTTCTGAGGTACCACATCATACATATCAAATAGGCTAACATGAGAAAAGAGGAAAATGATAAATGTTTGAGAAGGTGTGGGAGATCGGAACACTAATTCATTGTTGGTGGAGCTGTGGACTGATCCAACCATTCTGTAGAGGATCTTGAAACCATGGCAAAGTTCTACAAAAATGTGTACACCCTTTGACTTTGCAATATCACTTCTAGGACTATATCCCAAAGAAATCATAAAAATGGGAAAGGGTCCCACACATACAAAAATATTTATAACAGCTCTCTTTGTGGTGGCCAAGAACTGGAAATTGAGAAGATACCTATCATTTGAGGAATGGCTGAACAACCTGTGGTATTTGATTGTAATGGAATACTATTCTATAAGAAATGATGAACAGGAAGATTTCAGAGAGGCCTGGAAGGACTTATATAAAATGATGTTGAGTGAAAGGAGCAGAAACTGGAGACCTTTGCTCACAGCAATAACCACAGTGTGAGAGGAATTTTTCTGGTAGACTCAGTCCTTCATAGCAATGCAAGAACCTAAAAAATCCCCAATGGGCTCTTGCGGCAAAATGCCTTCCACATCCAGAGAAAGAACTATGGAATTGGAATGAAGCAGACTATTTTCTCTTGTGTTGTGTTTTTCTTTTGTTTTTTTTCATGGTTTCTCCTATTCATTTTAATTCTTTTATTAAACATGACCAAGGTGAAAATGTATTTAATAAGAATGTATGTATAGAACCTATATAAGATTGCATGCTGTCTCAGGGAGAGAGGTGGGAGGGAGGGGGAGAAAATCTAAGATATATGGAAGTGATTGTAGAAAACTGAAAGAAAAATAAATTAATTACAAAATATGTAGATGACCTAGGTCTGTCCTGCTTTGGTGTCAGTGATCCCTTCTTGAATAAGTTGTTTGGGATGACATGGGCTTTACATTGCTTCCAAATACTTCAAATAAGCTCCATTTCTACTGCTCAGGTTTGCCAGACCAGATCTAAGTAGCTAAAGGGCTGCTTCCAATACTCCCACAGCTTCAGATACAACTTTGGTAGTTATTTTACAGATGCTTCCTTGGGGCAATTTTGCAGCTGATTGATTTTGTAGTCTCTGCACTACTCTCTCTAAGTTTTTTGACCCTTGTAAAGCTGAAGAGCTTCTTTCCCTTCTCATGTGATATAATTAAAAATTTAATGTAGTGATAATCTTAACTCTCTGTGCCACTGAATTAACTATGTGATGCTGCAAACATTACCACGCTGTGACTGTGTTTTATTGAATCTTCAAAGTGAATTTATGATAGGTTCCCTAAGACTTTACAGTAATTATAATGCCTCAGAACCCTACCACCCTTATGTTACATCTATGATACATTTTAGCCAGCTCTCAAAAGCTTCCTCCACAAGTAAATAAATGTCATTATTGTAGATAGTGTATCTTCTCTGGTTGTACTGCTTGGTTGCAGACTATTCCATGGTCTGATTCCAAAATTGTTTGAAACTGAGCTGTTGATCAAAGCAAAGGTTGTCTCACTATCTAGCTGTCACCTTATATATTACATACTTCCACCTACTATGTCACCAAGGTCATACCCACAGCAGCTGGTATGAATATGCTGGTGAATTTCCAGGTTTGAAGTGCAAGATATAACAGATTCTTCATTGAAGACAGAACCAAGACATTTATTCAAACACCAAAAAGTCAAATCCATCATAATAACAAAGAAATCCATCACAATAATGAAGAAGTCAATACACATTATCAGGCCTTCCCACAAACCAACTCCCTCAAGCAAAATCACTCCCTCTCTTACTCACAGCTAGTTGTGTACTTCCTCAATCTTTCACAGCTCTCTCTGCTCTGTCTCACTTCCAGTTAGCTCTGCTTTACCCTTTCCTGCTCCATGTGACTTAGACTCATGTGACTCAGGCTCCCATGTGACTTAAGCAGGTCACATAGGTCTATTAATGGATAGGAAAGATCTTCCCTTTCCATTAACAATATATTTGCCTTTTCTATGGTAGAATTTTTATTTCATGCAGTAACTCTTGGTCAACAGTAGAGGGTTGAGTGTCTAATTTCCAAATAGTCTGCTCTTTGTGAATGTGGAGAGATTCTAGAGTTTTAGACATCTCATATAAGAGAACAGAAGCACTGTCTTCCTTTTGAATCTTTTCCATAGTACTTTACCACAGTCCTAAGCATCCACAGCATTGTTTAAAGTCTTTTCAATGATATCTTTGTTAAAGTCCATAGACATCCTTCAATCCACAATCTTTCATTACAATCTTTATTCCACATTGTTAATCAATTCTCTAATATCTAGGCAACTACGGTAGGCATTCACCCTAAAACACAACTGTACAATGTTCTCCAATTTCAAGTCTTGCTGGACTTTGTAAGGAATTTGTAGAGCATGGTTAATGTAAGTAGCTTACAAATCCCAAAGTATCATTATAGCCTAAACCTTTTATACAGTAATATAACTATATGTATATAAAACTATATATCTATGTGTATATAACTATATGTACATACACACATACATATATATATATATATATACACTACCATATATTTATACATAAATACATAACTACTACTAGTAGTAATAGAACAATTAGTATTACTACTAATGACTCCTTGTCCCAACTGGGATAGAAGTGCAGGAACTAATCAGAGTTCCAATCTCCTCATTGATCAGCATGGTAACTTTGACTTCTTGTGTTTATAACCATTCCAGGTTGCCTCTCCTTAGGCAACTTGGTGGTCCCTACTCCCAAGGTCTCACCATATTAAGGACAAATTTAGTGTAGAAATCTAATCAGCACAGCACACTGAAGACTGAAATTTCTGAGTTCAAGAGATCTGCCAGCCTCAGGATGCCTCATAGCTGGGATTGCCAGGCATGCCCCACCATGTCTGACTAGCCTAGGCATGCAAAAAAGCATCAATTCACCTTAACTTAAATGAAAGAGAGTGGTCTGTAATAAAACAAGTAAGATAAGGTGGGAACAAATTAGTATGGGCTTTAAATCACAGCCAGGGGAATTTATACATGATCCTAGAGGTAAAAAGAAAGGCATCAGAGTCTAATTAGTAGAGACATTTACTGACACAGTTGATAGAGTCCAACTCAGGGAGAAAACCTGAGTTCAAATTCCATCTCAGACAAAATTTGTCTCAGAGTTATTAGCCGTATGACTGGGCAAGTTAATATCTTAGCCTCAATTTTCTCATCTGTATAATGGGGATAATAATGACATCTCCCTCACAGAGTTGTTCTGAGGATCAAATGAGATAGATTTTTAAAATATCTTTGTGAACCTTAAGGCACTATATAAATGTTTGTCATTGTTAGTAACAGAAGGAGGAGGAGGAGGAGGAGAGTGATATGTTCAGGACAATCACTTTGGCCACAGTGTGGAGGACAACTTTTAGGAAATCATTGCAATAGTCCAAGCCAAAGATGATGGTGGCTGAAACTAGGGTAGTGACTGTGGGAATTGAAAGAAGGGGATAGATGAGAGAGATTTTATAGAGGTAGAAATGACAATATTTGTCAACTGACTTGTTATGTGGTTTGAGAAGGAGTGAAGTCAAGAATGACTTTGAAGTTGCAAAGCTGGGTGACTAAAAGGATTGTGGTACCCTGGACAGACGTAAGAGGAGTTTGGAATAGGGGTTGGTTTTGGGGATAAGATAATGAGCTCTTTTAGATATATGACTTTGAAATGCCTACATAAATTCCAATTCATGCTCACAGGCACTGCATGATGCATAACTGAAAATTAAGAAAAAGACTAAACCAGGATCAGAGATAATGACCTATGTCATCTAATGAGGACATCATGGAAGAAAATGAAGAAGTATTAGAATTAAATAAGAACCATCAGATTTGGTAATTTGTATATTATTGATAGTTTTGGGGAGAGCAGTGTAACTTGAGTGATGAGTTCATAAGCCACATTGCAAAGGGTTGAGAGTAAATTGAGAGAATAGAAAAGGAAGCAATGAGAGTAGATTTTTTTCTACGAATTTGGCTGAGAGAGGAAAGACATACATAAGATAACAGCTTGGGCAGATGTTAAGCTTTAGAGAAGGCATTTGTAAGAATGGGGAAGTAAGATCTAAACAATTTGAAAATATTAATTGCTCTTGAGCAGGTTGAGCCAGTATAATAAAAATGACAATTTTAGCTAAAGTAATCTACTTATTCATTGTCATACCAATCAAAGTACCAAAATTTTATAGAACTAGAAAAAGTAATGATAAATTTCATCTGGAAGAACAACAAATCAAGAATATTGAGGTAATAAAACTTTAAAATGTGAAAGAAGTTGGCCTAGTGGTACCAGATCTTAAACTGTTTTATAAATCACTAATCATCAAAACAACCTGGTACTGTCTAAGAAATATAGTGGAATGGAATAGATTAGGTACATATTACATAGTAATAAATGAGCATAATAATCTGATGTTTGATCGAACCAAAGGCCTAAGATTCTCAGACAAAAACTCATCATTTGATAAAAACCACTGGGAAAACTGTAAAGCTGAGTGGAAGAAACTAGGTATAGACCAGCATTTCACACTATATACCAAGATAAGGTCAAAATAGATATATGCTTTGGACATAAAGGATGATACCTTAAGCAAATTAGGAGAGCATGGAATACTTTGCCTGTCAGCTCTATGGATAAGGGAGGAATTTAGAACCCAACAAAATATAGAGAACATTAAGAAATGCAAAATGGATAATTTTGATTGTATAAAAGTTTTAAAATATGCAAATGAAGCCAATGCAACCAAAATTAGAAGAAAAGCAGAAAACTGGGAGGAGGGATTTTAAAGTAACTATCTCTGATAAAGACTTCATTACTCAAATATACATATATATATATATATATATCATAAGAATATGTCATTCCCCAATTAATTAATGATCAAAAGGTATCAATAAGCAGTTTTCAGAAGAAATAAAAATTATCTATAGTCATATGATAAAATGCTCTAAATCACTATTTATTAGAAAAATGCAAATTAAACAACTCTGAGGTAGTACCTCATACCTTTCAATTTGGCTAATATGACAGAAAATGAAAATTAAAAATATTAGAGGGAATTATAACAACAAGGGCCCCAACATACACAGGAGGGCCTGCTGTACTGGGTCTTAGATCTACTTTTCTAAAAGGAAAGCAACAATCACTTTAATCAAGCATATATATCATTCACTTAGTTTAGGGGAAAAAGTCAGCACCCTGAACTTCAGAGAAAAAAGAAACAAAGAAATAAAGATCAACAGACAGGTCTTCCAGTTGTCTGATCATAAGCAATACATACATAGTTATGAGAGAGAGAAGCACCAATATCTGGGTTTTCAAAGCCAAGGTGGGGTGCTCCTTACCAGCTTCTCAGATTCTCATCTGGAACACAAATATTTTTCCAAAAACTAAGCCCCAAGGTAAAATCTCACCCCAGAGTATTCATGCACTTTTCAGAGCCAGAGGACATCATAAGTCTTGTGACCCAGTGCTTCTTTAGAAATTAACAAAAGTTGTGGGCCTCCCCTAATCAAGCTTCCCTTAATGGACAGGCCTGTTAATGGATGGAGAAGATTTTTAACTCTCTAATTAACATTATAAGAATGTGGAAAAATTGAGCTGCTAATGCACTGCTGGTACAGTTGTGAGCTGATCCAACCATTCTGGAGAAGAGTTTGGAAATATGTGCAATCAAAGGGGTCTACAAAATTGTGCATGCCCTTTGGCCCAACAATACTACCACTAGATGAGTATCCCCCCTGCAAAGGGGGGGAAAGCACCTAGTTGTACAAAATCTTTTTAGTAGTTCTTTTTGTAGTGGCAAAGAATTAGACACTGAGAGGTACCCATTAACTGGTCAATGTTGAAGAAGCTGTGGTATATGACTGTGATGAAATATAAATGTGCTATAAAAAATTATGGGCAGGCAGATTTCAGGAAAACCTGGACTTACATGAACTGATGCTTAGTGAAATGAACAGAAAAAGAACATTGTATATGATGATCAATATTGTATATGATGATCAAACTAAGTGAATCAGTTCCTACTCTTAGCAACACAATGATCCAAGATAATTCCAAAATATCCATGATGAAAAATGCTATCCACCTCCAGAGAAAGAAATGATGCCATCTGAATAGAAACCATAGCATATTATTTTTCTCTTTTTAAAATTTTCTTCCCTTCCTTCCTTCCTTCTTTCCTTCCTTCCTTCCTTCCTTCCTTCCTTCCTTCCTTCCTTCCTTCCTTCCTTCCTTCCTTCCTTCCTTTCTCCCTCTCTCTCTCTCTCTTTCCTTCTCTCTCTCCCTCCCTCCCTGTCTCCCTTCCTTCTTTCCTTCCTTCCTTTCTTCAAATTTTCTTTCACAATATGATTAATATGGAAATGTTTTATATGATTGCCTATGTATTACGTATATCAGATTGCTGATTGTCTCAGGAAGGGGGGAGAGGAGAGAGAGAGAGGAATCAAAACTAAACCATTAATGTTAAAAATTGGTTTTGTATGTAATTTCGGGGGAAAATAAAATATTATTTTAAAAATAATTGGAGATATACTGATGTATTTGTAGATATCATGGAGGGAAACTGAAGAAAGGAAAAAACAGATGGTGTTGACTGCCTGAGGGGAGGAGTCTCCTCTCCTCTTCTATGGTACAGAATTAAACTTACTGTTTATTAAGCTCCTGAGTATACATAGGTACTGTGAAATACTCAATTATTCCTCATTTGTAAACTGATAGTGTTCTATTAGATGATTTCTAAGATACTCCTTAGCACCACTATTCAATCATTTAACTATAGATGATGAGACCAAAAAATCATAGCCCTATACTTTGGCGTTAAACATCTAAATGTTCTAATAATCCAAATTTCTGGCAATAAGTGACTATGATGAAAGACATGAAAATGATAAGGAAATATTTCACCACTGTGCGAATAAGAATAGGGAAATGGGCAAGTATTCTAAGAGAGTAAGTTACAGAAGCAATACACAAAGCAAGTACTGAATGTTTCAATGGTACTTCACATTCATTCCAGAACCTTTGGTCAATGACACATCTTTATCTGAAGCTGATTTCTTTGGCTTCAGGTTTATGTTCTTGTGAAAGGCATGATTTCAAAGACAATATTTTAAACATGGGTTATTTATCATCAATGCTCATTTGTGTACCTGAGCATTTTAATTGAAAATAGGAGCTTTGGCTCAGTGAGGGCCTAGGGATGGAGAAGTAAGATTCATTACTGATCATTGCTAAAAGAGAGCCAAACTGGGAGTAATGACCAGCTGTTCCATCTTATGCTGAGTGCCAACTGCCACAATGCTTGTTAAAACCTGAAGTAGCCATGAAGGAGGCCAGGTAGGTAATAGGACTTTTTTCTTTTTCTTTAAAATTTTTTCTCAGCAATCTTAGCTTCAGGGAAAGAACAAGGAGGTTAACCTACAACAAAATTGAGTGAACTGGATAGAAACAGCAGACAGGTCTGAGCAAGGTAAACACCATGTCTTGTATTTGCTCCTAGTTTCCTGCTTCAGGAACTTTCATATACTCCCACAGATGGAATGATTTCCCCTGAGGGTGTGGATACCCATAGATCAGCCCTGCCAAGGCAGCTACACATGAGCTATATTTACATTTCTGTGGCTTTTTTTTTTCATGTCTTTGGAATGATGACATTGTGGGTGTAGACATTCCAAATTACAAAACATTCTGACTACAATCTTTAGTTTCTTTATAAGGGAATGGCTTACTTTTGTTTACTTCAGCTAGAAATGCTTGGTTTAGAAAAAATATTAAACCACCTCTAATGTCCTACAGGGAGCATTAATGGCTCAGTTATTGTCTATGTACAGTTTACATATAATATACCCACAGTTAACTCTGTAATACACAGGTTGTATGCCGAAGATGACAACAGATGATACTGAATTTAAGATATTTTTTATAAAACAATTGACACACCATAAGATGTAAAGCCAATTGAATAGCTTCCTTATGTCAATTTCAGAAAAGACTACTTCTTTCTTTCTATTCATGAGAACTCTCGGTGATGCCTGCAACTGGGAAGACTTCATGAGGAAGGGAAAGGCCTCAGTAGGTAATTTCAGAGAAGTAGAAGGTATCTTGACACAAGGGTCATCAAATTCTCAAGTCTTTCCTCACTTTCTCAAGTATATCTGTGAAGAACATAGTCTATTTGTCCATTGGCTATACTTTACTCTTTCTACATGATCAACTCATCTTCCTTTTCACTCATACATTTCTTTGACATCTTTTACTCTGCTTCCCCTTTGTAATTCTTAGTGTAATGGATAGTACTTTGAGGTCAAATCCTTCAATCAATGCTTGGATATTCATTGAATTCACCTCAAATAGTCACAAGGATGACTCAGGAGCTGATACCAAGCTATGACAACAAATCTTCTAAATGTCTGCAGAGTCAGAATTAAGTATATACACAAAAGATTTGATCAATTCATATCTCAGTCTCCTTCCTCTGAGACTCCAAGAAGGCAGTATTCTGAGGGGTTCTAAGGGTCAGTTAAGGGGTACTTTTCTTCCCCATCGCCACAACTCATAAGCATATGGTCACCTGTTTCTTTTGTGTTTGTTCTTTGCTTATCTTATGTTAAATACGATTTTGAAACAGACAAAGTCAGGCAGTGACCTTACTAGGTGAGAAGAACTGGAGGTCTCATATGTGACCAAAGGTAGCAAAGTATCCATTACTATTCTAATAAATTAAAATGGAAGCAGGCTCAGATGGAAGTAGAAAAAGGAGTTTTCCAAGGTGGTTAATGGTAATTTTGTGGACACAGTACTGGCAGTACTGGCAATAGCAAAGTGTCTTGGACCGGTAGAGAATCAGCTCACGCCAGCAGCAGGCAGGATAGCTCATCCCAGAAAGGAATTGGGTCAGACCTAACTAACTTCCAAGCAAAGGTGATGCAGCACATGAGGAGTCAATTAAGTGAAGCAATTCATCCACCATTTCCTCATGCCCCTCATCAAACTTCACAACTACTCTTTGAAGAGCTAAAAGAACTTCCAGGACTAGGAGTTAGGAGGAATCCCTTTGTGACATGTTCTTTACCAATATGCCTCTTTTAACATTGTACTTTAAGCTAGTGCCCATTCTCCCTATGTATCCTGGGTGTTTATGAGAGAGTATTCTCCAGACTTGAGGTATGTGTGTGATGTTTTGTATATATTCTTCTTGTCAGAGATTTTTTAAGAAATCTCTTTTCTAAAAGCTAGTTGAAGTCTTCTGGCTCAGTGTTACTGGGAAATTGTGAAGAAAAATGCAAGAAACTTTAGGTCCTTGGGATAATATCTAGAATCTCCAGAGTAGTGGGAAGTTGTCCCTTGGTGGAAAAATCCACCAATGTGAGTAGTAATTGGGAATTATAATGTATTGTAACCTACTAAGATTTATCAATTTGTCTCTTCATTATCCTCTGCATGATATTAATTTTTAATTCTTCAAAGGCTTTAGAGTTCCATGACTTATAGCCATATGAAAACCATTCATAAATTATCGGTAATTAAAAATACTAGCCTTTGTTTCAAGGAGAACTTATGAATTATTAAAAATAACTTTCCAGTGTTATAAATTCTTCTCTACCTCTCCTATTCAATTCTGTGCCAATTCCATTTCCATGGACTTCTAAATATTATTATTTCTAATTGTATCATAGTATAGACAACACAAATTCTTTATCCACTTGTTTATTCCTATATGGATGGTTAGATTATACTGTTTTAAGTGGCTTGGTGCATCCAACACACTATCATGTAGATGCATAGATCAAATAGATCATTGATGGATCAGATTAGATATGAAAGAAATGGAGAGGGCTTAAATCTTATCTAATCTAGAGTCTAATCCCTCTTCCATATTACAACCCTTCAAATTTTTTAAGCAGTGATGTTGTTATGCTCAAATGAAACATAGGGTAGATACGGGAATGGAGTCAAGATGGCAGAGTAAAAGCATAGACTTGCTTGAACTCTCCCCCAAACCCCTCCAAATACCTGTAAAAATGATTCTAAACAAATTCTAGAGCTGTAGAACCCACAAAAAAGATGGAGTGAAACAAATCTCCAACCCAAGAAATCCTGGAATGTTGGCAGGAAGGATCTCTCACACCAGGCTGGGAAATGAACTCAGTCCAATGTGGGTCCACACTGCCACAGATGGAGGAGAGCAGGACTCTGGAGACTGAATCACTGGCAACTGTAGCATTTTCTAGACTTTTCAACCCACAAACACCAGACACAATTTACAAGATCAGTACGAGGGTTCTATCAGACCCAGGGGAGAGAAGAGCATGATCTAGCCCCAGTGCCAAGGAAGAGAGAAGTGTGAGGTTAGGTCTCAGCCCCAAGGTGGCAGTGAACTCTCAGACCACAGATGGTCAGGGATTGAACAGCTGACCATAGAGGGATTGCAGAGATCTTTTTTGCTGGTTCTGAGGAAGGATTCTCTTGCTTGCCATGCTTGAATCTGGGTCACAGTCTTGGGTGGCAGTCTTGGGGTGAGGAGGAGCACTGGTATGGCAGATCTTGTGCCATTGGTAGAGAGGGAATCCTCTTCACAGTTCCAAGTAAAAGACAAGGGCTTGGGGTCACTCATGGACCAGAGCACATGCCAAGAGAGAAGTAAACACATCTCCTTTGATCATACAACACTGGAAAAGCTAAAAATTTGTAGGTCCCTGGAGGGACAAAACCTTTCAATTTTGAGGCAGTACACTCTCCACTCTGAAAGCAGAGTTCTACCTTAACAAAGACCTCAAAAGTCAAGTAATTGGCTGGGAAAATGAACAAACAGAGGGAAAAAAAGTCAGACTATAGAATCTTACTTTGTTGATAAGGAAGATCAAGAGATATAACCAGAAGAAGAAAACTAAGTCAAAGCTCCTACGTCCAAAGCCTCCAAGAAAGATAAGAATTCATCTCAGGCCATAGAAGGGCTCTAAAAGGATTTTGAAAATAAAGTACAAGAAGCAGAAGAAAATTGGGTAGAGAAATGAAAATGACACAAGAAAATCATGAAAAGTGAGTCCACGGTTTGCTAAAGGAGAACTAAAAAGATGCTGAAGAAAATAACACCTTGAAAAATAGACTAATTCAAATGCAAAAGAGGTCCAAAAAGCCAATGAGGTGAAGAATGCCTTAAAAAGCAATTTGGTTAGATGGAAAAGGAGGTCCAAAAATTCACTGAAGAAAATAATTCCTTAAAATTTAGAATGAAGCAAATGGAAGCTAATAATTATATAAGAATGCAGGAGATTAAAAAACTGAGCCAAAAGAATGAAAAAATAGAAGACAATGTGAAATATCTCATTGGAAAAGCAACTGACATGGAAAATAGATCCACTAGAAAGAATCTTAAAATTATGGGACTACTTGAAAGTCATGATCAAAAAAGAGCCTACACATCATCTTTCAAGAAATTATCAAGGAAAACTTTCCTGTTGTTCTAGAACCAGAGAGCAAAATAGAAATGGAAAGAATTCACCTTCTGAAAGAGATCCCAAGAGGAAAATTCCTAGGAATATTGTAGCCAAATTCCAGAGTTCCCAGGTCAAGGAGAAAATATTGCAAGCACCCAGAAAGAAACAATTCAAATGTTGTGGAAAAACAATCAGGATAACACAAGATTTAGCAGCTTCTACATTAAGAGATCAGAGGACCTGGAATAGGATGTTGCAGAGGTCAAAGGAGCTAGGATTAAAATCAATAATCACCTACCTAGCACAACTAGGTATCATACTTTAGGGGAAAAATAAACATTCAATGAAATACAGTATTTCCAAGCATTTTTGATGAAAAGACCAGAGCTGAATAGAAAATTGGACTTTCAAATGAAAAATAGATATAAAACACTTGACAAATCTTAAAGTACTGCCTAAATGTCAGTTAATTTTATTATTAGCCTATAGTCACCAGACCTCCAGTCTGGTGATGTCATCATTCCTTGAACTTTCTAATGATTTCTGCTGACCTCAGGTAAAATTTATAGAGCTCAATACAGGATTTTGTTGGATTTTAACAAGTGAATCTCTAAAATGTATAGACAGTGCACTTTCAACTTAATCAAACAATATATCATACTATGTTTTGTAGCGACTTCTGAGCAGGCTGATTAGGACATCTCTCTCCTCCACCCCTTATTTTAAGCCAAGCATCAGATGTTTCCTGAGTCTTTTCTCAGGAACACCCACAGTTCCTTCTGTAGATTCTCATATGGCATGAAGTTAATGCCTTTCCCATATTCATTGACTTTCTTCAGGCAATAGATTATCAATGTCCTAAATATAATATAGTACAGATGTAGCCTGCTCAAAACAGAATCCTGTAGTGATACTCTCATTGCCCTAGTTCTGGATGTTATATGTTCTCTTAATATGTCTAACATCTGAATTAGCTATTGTGGCTGTCATATTAAATTATTGACATAACTAATGCGTAGTCCACTACAACCCTTGACATCTGCCTTCAGAAAAAAACTGTTGTCAAACCATATCACCTCCATTTTGAACTGGTGAAATTGAATTTTTTTAACTCAAGGGTAAGACTTTGTATCCCTATTACACTTCATTTTAGTAGATTCAGCCTAATGTTATATCCTGTTAAGAGTTTGGGGATTCTTCATTATGTTAGCTCTCCTGTCCATCTTTGTGTCATTTGAAAACTCTGATAAGTAAATTCATTTATCTAAATAATTGACAAAAATATTAAATGGCATAGAAGTAAGCACACATTCCTGGGGCACATCAGTATAGATTTTTCCCAAGTTGTCACTGAACCATTAAAGACTACTGATTACAACTGGCAGATATTTCCATTCCTACTTTTAATGAGACTGCTCCAAATAGGTTCACTACAAATTTTTTTTATTGAGTCATTCAGTCGTATGTGATTCTTTGTGACCCTATGGACCATCGCGTGCCAATGCTGGATGTGGAATTTTCTTTGCAAGATACTAGAGTGGTTTGTCATTTCTTCCTCCAGTAGATTAAGGTAAGCAGAGGTAAAGTGACTTGCCCAGGGTCACAGAGCTAGCAAGTATATGAGACTGCTCAGATTTTCCTGATGCTAGGCCTAACACTCTATCCACTGAGCCATCTAGCTGCTTAACTTATGGTACTTAATCTCAAGTTATGGTAATCAATTTATGGTACTTAGTCCTTAGTGCCCATCTTAAAAAACAAACAAAAACTTTGCAACTGACTCTACTAATCCGTCAAGCTATTATTCTATATCAATTCTCCCTATCACAACAATCTCACAGAAGATAATAACAATAGTTTACATTTTGTGGTACTTTAAGTTTTATAAAGTAATTCATATCTCATTTGATCATTGTAGTAACTCTATGAGATAGGTGCTATTATTTTCCACATTTACAGATAAGAAGAATGAGGATGAGAAGTTAAGTGACTTGTTCAGGGTCAGAAGTGTATGAAGCAGGTGTTTCTGACTGCAAGTTGTACAATCTTTTAAAAATGCTTTCTGTAATCATGTCTGTTTCCTTATCTTATTTGATGAAAATTCTGTTTGCTCCTGGTTTTCCTGTAACTTGCATGATCATTCCTTATTTTTTTTTTTTTGCTGGATCATTTCCTTCTTCCCTGCTTAGAATAGGTAGAAGGGCATTTGGATGAAGATCAATGGAGGGAGAAACAAGTAGTATTACATAAGTAACAAAAAAAGGAATGAAAAGAAGGGTCCAGGAAACAAATTATAAACATGGCAAAGAAGTATAGTATAGAAGTGTTGGAAAATTTCTGTTGTCCCAGTATTGACTGCAGCTCTCACTGCTCTGCAAAAAGCAGAACAGCAAAAGATTTCTTGATTTGCCACAAAAATAATGGCATCCTTCAAAAGCTGGAAAAGGCAACAAGAGAAAATTCTGTTAGCTTGTTATTCTTATTAATGGAAGAACTTATGAATGGAGGAATTGGTTGTGGAGGTGGAAGCAATGGGAGCAATGGGAAGAAATGGCTACTTCTTTCTAGAATTTCTGATAGAAGAGAGGAAAACTGGATATAAGTGCACTTACAATGTCTCAGGTATTACAATAAGCACTAAAGGTATGAAGGACAAAATCAGTTCCTGCCTTCAGGGGGCATATATTTTAATGAAGGAAACAACATTTACAACTAGATATATACCAAACATATACCAAGTAGAAGATATCTAATCTCAGAAGGGAAGGCACTGGCAGTTGTGGGGAATCAGAAAAGGCCTCCTACAGAAAGTAGAATTTGAATTGGGTCTTAAAGGAAGCTAAAAAGGCAGCTAAAAGGTAGAGATGAGGTGGAGATGGAAAACGCAGTGTCATGTTGGAGGGACAGTAAGCAGGACAACGTAGCTGGATCAAAAAGTCTATGGAGGAGAGTGAAGTACAATAATACTGGAAAGATGGAAAAGGGCCAAGTTATCAAAGGATTTAAATTCCAAATGGAGGACATTATAATAGATCCTGGAGGTGACAAGAAGCCACTGGAGTTTTAAGAATAACATGGTCAGACATATGCTTTAGAAAAATAACTTTGACAGCTGAATAGAAGATGAATTAGAAAGAGTGCAAACTTGAAGAAGGTAGACCAATTGAAAAGTTAGGACAACAGTTTAGGTAAGAAGTGATAAAGGGCTGAATTAGAATATCAACTGTATGAGTTAAGAAAAAGAGCATACATAGGAGACATGCTGGTAAGATTTGGCAATAAATTGTATCTTCAGGGTGAGGAGTCAAGAATGATGTCAAGGTTATAAGACTGGGTGACTGAGAAGATAGTGGTGCCCTCTGGTTGTTTGGTTGTTGACCTTTGTTCTCAAAGAGCACTAAAATGAAATCCCTATGTTCGAATCAAAGTATAGTGTATCCAGTTGTGACTGACCAGACCAATATAAGCTCAAAAGGCTCTCTCACAGATAGGCACACATAGTTTATATAAACATTTGGAGTGGAGATGTCTCTAAATTTGCACATCTCACATTTCTTTTGAGCTACTGAAATTCTGCTTCACTCATAGAGCATAGTGTCTTCTTTGATGTGGGTATGCCACGTTGTATGGCCCTTTGCCAGCATCTCCCATGTCATACAATCAGTTCCAAAGTTCTTCAGAGAGACCTTGAGAGTGTCTTTGTACTGCTTCTTCTGTCCACTCTATGAGCATGCACTTTGTGTGAGTTCCCGATAAAATACAACTTTTGCTTAAAAGGCAAATGCACATTTGACATTGAAATAATGTGGACAGCCCATCAGAGTTGTAATCTCTTCATCAGAGTTTGAATGCTTGGCAGTTCCCCTCAGAAAAGGACCTCAGTGTCCACTCTTGCTAGGTGATCTTTAGAATCTTCTTAACACGATCCAAATGGAAGCAATTCAGTTTCTTAGCATGATCCATGGTAGACTCTCCAGGTTTCACAGACATGAAAAGATGAGGTCACCACAACAGTTCTGTAGACGTTCATTCTAATGCTTCTTTCCCATACTTTTTTCTTCAGTCTCCCAAATGCTAAGCTAACTCTGGCAATGCATTTTAATCTCACCATCTGTATGTATGTCCCTGGAAAATATAATGCCAAGGTAAGCAAACTTATCCACAGCATCCATAATTTCTCCATTTGCTATAACAGATGGCTCTATGTATGGATGGTGTTGGCTGGTGAAGAACCTGTTTTCTTTTTGGAGTTAATTGTTAGTCAAAATTAGCACAAGCCCCAGAGAATTGAACCACACTTTGTTGCATCTCAGTTCCAGAGGTTGCACCCAGTACACAATTATCTGGGAACAAAAAAAAGCCGTGCAACAACTATAGTCTTTACTTGGAGCCTTTTTAGGTTATGTAATTTACCATCAATTTGGTCTGACAACCTTACTGAAAACATCATGCTAAAAAGCATGGGAGCAAATACAACATCCCTGTTTTATTCCATTTGTAACTTGGAGAGTGTGGGAGCATTTCCATTACTACAATCCTGATAAAATTCTCTAGGAAACCAAATTTTGACATAATTTTCCATCAGCCCTAAAAACTAATAGTATCAAAGGCTGTGGTCAGATTGATGAAAGTTGTGAACAGATCTTTGTTTTGCTCCTGACATTTTTCCTGAAGCGGTGGGGCAGCACACACCATATTGAATGTTCCTTGGCCCTTTCTGAAGACACACTGGCTTTAAGGTACATAACCATTTTCCAGGTGAAGGATCAGCCTATTAAGGAGAACTCTGGTAGAAACCTTACCAGCAATGACTATTAGAGGCATCCCCTATGATTGTCACAGGACAATGAATTTTCTTTACCTTTACAGACACAGAGAAGTGAGGCATCCTTGAACTACTGGTGGATAACCTCTTCTTGCCATATAACTTGGAAAATTTCAATCAGCTTTTGTATTAGTAGTGGTCCTCTAGCCTTTTAACTCTGACCTGGAGTAGAATCAGCACTAAGAACTTTGCCATATGAGAAGATCTTAATAGTGTTCAAAATCTCTTCTTCATTCGGAAAATTCCCTAGAGAGGTTAACTTCAACCTGAGGTATACATTCAGTGGCCTCAGCAGGGATTAATGAAGGTCTTTAGAGAACATTGTGGAAGTGTTCATCCCTATCACTCTAGGATCATGTCCTTACCACTCCTCAATGTGGCTCCTTTAGCACTGAGTAGTTGAGCTGTGCCATGTGCATTTGGTATATAAATAGCCCTGAGGGCATCATCAAAACACTTTGGATTGTTACTCTCAGCATAAAACTGAATTTCATCTGCCTTCTCAGAGTCACGAATACTGCCTCTGTCTAAGCTTTGCTTGAACTTTAGTTTTTCTTTTGTTTTTTTTTCTCCACTTGATAGCAATTTTTTTCCAATTATATGTAAAGATAATTTTTTACATTCACTTTTATAAGATGTTGAGTTTCAAATCTTTTCCTCCCTCCATCTCTTTCCTTTTCCCTCCTTCCTTTTCCTATTCCCTCCCCAAGACAGTGAACAATCTGATACAGGCTATACATAGGCAATCCTATTAAACATATTTTCACATTAGTCATATTGTAAAAGAAGAATCAGAAAAAAAAAGGAAAAACCGTGAGAAAGAAAAAAACAGAGGAAGAGATAATTGTGTGCTTTGATCTGCATTTGGACTGCACAATCCTTTCTTTAGATATGGATAGCATTTACCCGCATGAGATTCTTTGGAATTATCTTAGAACATCATATTTCTGAGAAGCTCTAAGTCTAGCAGTGTTGGTCTTTGCACAATATTACTGCTTTTTAAAATTTGTTTTCAGTTTTCTAAAATCATTTCCATAAGTCCTAGATATTCTCCCTATCCCTCCCATCTCTCACCTCAAGACAGCATGAAAAGTTATATGGGTTCTACACATACATTCTTATTAAACACATTTTCACATTAGTCATGTTGCATAGAAAAATTAAAATGAATGGGAGAAACCATGAAAAAAACCCAAACAAAACATAACATAAGAGAAAATATTCCACTTTATTCTGCATACCAATTCCATAGCTCTTTCTCTGGATATGGAAGGCATTTTGCCTAAAGAATACTTTGGGAATGTTTTAGGTCCTTCCATTACTGTGAAGGGCTAAGTCTACTAGAAAAATTCCTCACACACTGTGGTTGTTACTGTGTACAATGATTTCCTGGTTCTGCTCATTTCACTCAACATCAGTTCACATAAGTCCTTCCAAACCTCTCTGAAGTCTTCCTGTTGATCATTTATTATAGCACAATAATATTCCGTAACATTCATATACTACAACTTGTTCAATCATTCCCCACTTGATGGGCATCCCCTTGTAGCCATATTCCAGAGTTCCCAGGCCAAGGAGAAAGTACTGTAAGCAGCTAGAAAGAAGCAATTCAAGTATTGTGGAAATACAATCAAGATAGCACAAGATCTAGCAGCTTCTACATTAAGGGACAGAAGGCTTGGAATATGATATTCCAGAAGTCAAAGGAACTAGGATTAAAATCAAGAATCACCTACCCAGCAAAACTGAGTATAATTCTTCAGTGGACAAAATGGACTTTCAGGCATTCTTGATGAAAAGACCAGAGGTGAATAGAAAATTTGACTTTCAAACTCAAAAATCAAGAAAAGCATGAAAAGGTAAACAAGAAAGAGAAATCATAAGGGTCTTACTGAAGTTGAACTGTTTATATTCCTACATGGAAAGATACTTTTCTCAGTATTTGGGTAGTTGGAGGGATTATTCACACACACACACACACATATGTATATATATATATATATATATATATATATATATATATATATATATATATATATATATATGTATATATACATATATATATATATAAACAGAGGCACAGAGTGAGTTAAATAGGAGGGGATGATATCTAAAAATAAAATTTGGGGGTGAGAGAGGAATATATTGGAAGGAGAAAGGGAGAAATGGAATGGGGCAAACTGTCTCTCATAAAAGAGGCAAGAGAAAGCATTTCAATGGAGGAGAAAAGGGGGAAGGTGAGAGGGAAAAAGTGAAGGTTAATCTCATCATGTTTGGTTTAAGAAAGGAACAACATGCACTCTCAATTTAGTATGAAAATCTATCTTACACTACAAGAAAGTGGGAATGAAGAGGATAAGTGAGGTGGGAGGGATGATAGTAGGGAGGGCAAATGGGAGGAGGGAGTAATTAGAAGTAAATACTTTCAGGGAGGGACAAGGTCAAAAGAGAAAATAGAATAAAATGGGGGCAGGATAGGATGGAGGGAAATATAGTTAACCTTGTACAACATGACTATTATGGAAGTCTTTTACAAAAGTATACATATATAGCCTACATTGAATTGTTTACCTTCTCAGTGGGGATGAGTGGGGAGGGAGGAAGGGAGAGAAGTTGGAGTTCAAAATTTTAGGAAGGAATGTTGAGAATTATTTTTGCATGAAATTGGGAAATAAGAAATAGAAGTAATGGGGTATAGAAATCTATCTTGCCCTACAAGAAAAGAGAGAAGATGGGGATAAGGGAAGGGAGGGGTGTGATAGAAGAGAGGGCAGATTGGGGTAAGAGGTAATCAGAATACATGGTGTTTTGGTGTGGGAGGACAGGAGGGATGGGGAAAAAATTTGAAACTCAAAATTTTGTGGAAATGAATGTTGAAAACTAAAAATAAATAAATACACAAATTATAAATAAAAAGAGAAAGCCAAGATTAGAGTCTTGCGGGACACCATGGTTAGTGAAAGTGAGATGGATGATAATCCAGCAAAGAGATTGCAAAAGAACTGTCAGAGAGAAAGAGAAACCCCTATCTCTCATTTAAAGCCCTTCTTCCCCTGGTCTTCATCTAATTTTCCACCTTTATTATTAATTTCATTTTGTGTTCTTTACAGTACAGTCAAAATTACCTTCTTTCTTTTCCTCATATGACACTGTATCTCCTATCTCTATCAGGGCAGGGAACCTGGAGCCTCAAGGCTACACGTGGCTCCCTAGGTCCTCTACTGTGGCCCTTGAACTGAATCTGAACTTCACACAACAATTTTCATTAACAAAAGGATTTGTTCTGTAAAACCTGGACTCAGTCAAGAGGCTGCACCCAAGGACCTAGAAGGCCACATGTGGCCTTAAGTACCATTGTACATATTCTTCCCCAATGCCAGAATATGCTTTCTCTTCACTTCTACCTCTTAAAATACCCATTGCTGTTCAGTCATTTCTCACTCTTCTTGACCCCATTTGGGTTTTTTTAGGCAAAGGCAATGGTTTTCCATTTCCTTCTCTAGTCCATTTTATAGATGAGGAAACAGGCAAACAGAGCTAAATGACTTGCCCAGGGCTACACAGTTGATAAATGTCTGAAGTGAGATTTGAACTCAGGAAGATGAATATTCCTGACTTCAGACCTGGTGCTCTACTCAGTGTGCCACCTAGTTGCCTTTTAAAATACTTAGTCTTTTTCAAATTTTACTTCAAGCATTACTTTTTACATAAGGTTTTTTCTGCTCCCCTTCAGTTAATGCTTTCTCTTTCCACCAAATTTTCTTGTATTTCTACTATTGTCATATATATATATATGTATGTATGTATGTATGTATGTATGTATGTATATATATACATACATATATATATTTACTTATATATGCACTTTTTATTTCCCTTGATAGAAGATAATCTCTTTGACAGTAGGGATTATTTCTTGTGTCTTTATGTCCTGCCAGGCCTAGCACTTATTTGTTGCTTGACTGAATATGATTTCCAAAATCTACTAAGTCTGATGTTCCTCTCCTCTATCATGAACTTTTTGATAGTATGCTCCTGTTCCCCCAAGATTCTTTCTGTAGTAAGTAATTTCTTCTAGGTCAGGATCTGGTCCACATCTCACAATTTCCTTTCTTGCTTCCTCTACCTCTTGACAGATTAATTTATCACTAACATACACTCTACATTTACTAGTTTTTCTTCTTTCTACAAAAAGAGTTTCCACAGATACTGAAATTCCCCATTTCTACAATGTCATAGCTCAGAAGTGACAAATTTGTGATTGTAGCCAACAGGAAATATTACCAAAGAGTTCATATAGGCTTGCGGGGATGGTACTATGTAGTGATGAGGAATGTTATAATTGCATTCAGAACCAAAAAGATTCAAGATGGAGTCACAACTTAGTTCTCATACCAAAGGATCTGTTTGCTTTTCTCTTATATCTTTATGCACTTTGCTCTTCCCTGGGAGGTTTTGAGTGATAAGGGCCTGCTACGGATCTCTCTAGCTAGGGGGAAAAGCAGTGAAGATGGTAGCTTCCTCTCCCCATTCCACCCATATAAATTCCTGATAGCATGGTTCCCTTGTCTATTGAGTTTATTCTTCCCTAATCTTAGATGAACGATATCAGAAGACAAAAGAACTAAATTATGCCTTTTGAAAGGCTAAAAGAGCCACTAAGATCCCCTCAGCAGATACAGTTGTTCCCACTGGTAGCAGCAGTCTGTAAGAGTAAGCAAGGAGTAAAACATATAGCTAGGTGGTTCAGTGGATAGAGCATTGGGCCTAGAGTCAGGAAGACATGAGTTCATCTCTGGCTTCAGACACTTAATAGCTGTGTGAACCTCAGCAAGCCACTTAGCTGTGTTTGCCTCAGTTTCCTTACTTGTAGAATGAGCTGTAGAAAGAAATGGAAAACCTCACAGTATCTTTGCCACAAAAACCCCAAATGGAAGTGAAAACCAACTCCACAGCAAACAACAAAATCCTACAAACAAAGTAACCCATACTGCAGGAATACAGTCCAATTGAGTGAGAGAGCATGACATAAATTATGTCATACCCTTATATGTTTTTGATGGAGACTCTTCAAAAGAAGAAAAAAGATTTTAGAGTTAAGAAGTACCCCTTGGCCACACCTGTTCCCTACACGAATGTCCTAGTACCTTTGTATTTCAAGTAGGAGTCAGCTCCTTAGGAAGAGCACGCTCCCAGTTTAGGGAATGTTTCTGTAACTTCAATTCTCACTATACCTTCTCAATAAATATATTTTTAAAAAATCTATTTGACACCAATTGGTTGATCAATATTGTGTAGAACACACAGGATGGGACTTTATGATTCCTTCTGCTGTTATAAACCTAAGTTCTGCTTCACTTGTTCTTCTATGATTTTAATAAAATTCTCTTTGCTACTGTGTTGTAGTTCTTATTGCCATGATGTTGCCCACAATTTCCAAATTTTAGACCCTCGGAGTTTACTCTTGGTGTCTTCAGCAGGGCCATATGGACCTCCAAGCACAGTTCAAAAAGGGGTGAGGGGAAAAGAAACTATAATCCTAAACAGTTGCATTTATAGACAAGCCCCACTGTGGAAAAGAAAGCATTTGGGTTGACTATACCCACTGCCTGTCTCCAATTAGAGGAAATAACTACCCTGCTGATAGAAAGGGTAGTATAGGAGTTGAGATTGAAACATAGAGGAAGGGAGGGTAGGAGGCGATGAGGGTCAGGCATAGATCACACTTATGGCACTCTACTACCTGATTGAGAGTCTGCATCAAACAGAAGCTAAAAGCAGGCAGCTGAAAGAGGGTGTTGAGATTGTGAGACATCCTTAATTAATACATAGAGAGGCAGCAGAAAGGGCTTATTGTGGGGCGGAGGAAGGGGTTGGAGAGGTGGTTGGGTGGGCGTAGGGAACTGAAGGTAGATTTTGCACGGAGAAAAACCTCTCAGAACTTAACCCTTCCGCAACAGAAGTAGCAGCAGCCTAACAGCTTATCTCATTTGGAGAGAAGTTATCAGAGCTAGTTCACAATTTTGTCAATATGTTCTTTGTTATGAAGAGTAAACGAGTAAAGGCTATCAAGAAGTGCTGTCTTTTGAATTTGGGGGGATCTTTCCCAATTTGAAGAAACTTATAATTTATGGATAGACCTTTACAATCCAAATTCATGAAATTAGAGAACCATAAAGTCTTTTGAGATAACAGCCTTTAACTTGTAAACCTTATTGAGGTCCTGGATTTATTCTAAGGTGTTTCAAGTTGAGGATCCAACAAGGAATGAACATTCCCAGCTAATAATAGGGCTAATTGGACCTTTACTGAGAAGCATCAAAGAATATAGGAAGCAAAGATATATGATGAAAAATCAGACAAAATAGCAATAGCTGTCAAATAGGTTTGCCTCATGGAGAGGCTTCCCAAGGTCTATCAGTTAGTGTGAATAGTGAAGGTTTTACCAGGTCAGAGCATCAGTAGGTATGTCAGCTGAGGGTTCAGTCAAACATCTGTTAAACCAAGGTCTATATGAATTCTCTTACAGAACTAATGACATGTTCAGGAATATTTTTATGGTCCATAGCTGCCACCAGGTCCCCATGTCATCTGCATGGTCTATAACTTTCCTCCTATTTGTACCTCTTAGTCCCCTAGTTATGGATAAACAGTTTCACTTCCCATGTAGAATTTGGGTCTATTGTTCCCCTTGCCACAACTATATCACTTGACATGTCAGTTCTGGAATTATTTAGATTTGTCTATACTATCATAGTGGGAATGAGAGTATTCAATTGGGAGGGGATGTTTCTTTTGTCAAGGTAGCTAGGTGGCACATTGGATAGAGGGATGAAAGATCTGAGTTTGAATCTGGCCCCAGACTCTTGCTAGACTGTATGACCATGGGTCTTTTAACCTGTGACACAACTGTTTTCCTTAATCCACCTGAGAAGGAAATGGCAAACCATTCCAGTATCTTTGCCACCCCACAAACCTCCCCCCACCAAAAAAAAAACTTGGTCCACTGGATTACAGAGAGTCAAACAGGACTGAACAACAAGACCTTTTGTGGCTTATAGTGAAACATTTCTGTTGTAAACGGTTGATAGTGTATCAGTAAGCACCCCAACATACACGGGGGACCTCCTACCACAGGTTCATAGATGTGCATTCATAAAAGAAAAGCAACTTTTGAGGGGTTAACAATCACTTTAATCAAGCACACGTATCAATCCTTTAGTCAAGTACATATATCATTCACCTAGTTCAGGGGGGACAACACCCTGAACCCTAACATAGCTTCCTCTCTCTGATCATAATTCAAAAGAAAGGTACATCTGTCTGACCAGTTACCAGAGAGGGAAGCACTGACATCTGGGTTTTCAAAGCTGGGGGGCTTCTTTAGCAGTTTTCCAGAGTCCTCATCTGGCATTCAAATCTTCTTACCTAAATTAAGCCCCAAAATAAAACCTTACCCTCAGAGTTACACTTTTTAGAGCCAGAGGGCATAACCGTCTGACCCAGTGCCTCAATATCAAAATAACAAAAAACAAAAGGTACTTGGAACTCTCCTACAAAACAACTCCCCTAATCAAGTTTCCCACAATGGGCAGGCCCATCAGTGGGACTCCAACTCCCCAATCACATTATTCAATCAGAGGCACTTCTCCTAAAACAAAAATAGCAAAAGATCCTAATGTGATTGCCATTACATGCAGTCAGTCAAATTAACCCTCAAAGAGCATCCTCCAGAATGAAAAAAAAAGGAATCAATAGCTATTGACAATGTTTCTATAGAGAATCTCCTCTATATCAACTTCTTCATTCTGGGGTTGTTATTTGAAAATCTCTGAGCAGACATGCAATCATCCCTTAGAGAACTAGCAATGGTTTAATGTTTTGGTAAAATCACATGCATTTTTAATTTGAAAATGATTAAAAGAAGCTGTCCATTATGGCAAGAATCTTATCTTTCTCTTATTCCAGTCTGCTTGGTTTGGATATCTGCAGGATAATGGGCATTGGTCACATGTACAAAGTAACTGAGGCAGCAAATCTGTGGAGAATCTTGGGAATCCAACTTCTTAGAGAATCATAACAATGGATAAAGAAAATGTTTTGGAGAGACAGTGGAGTAAACTTGGACGTTGTGAACTGGTTCTAATTGGCTAACCATTCATGTAAGAGGAAACTTTTCTGATTGGCTTCATAGATGGAATAAATAATTGGCCAATTGTAAGGTTAATGTAAGGAAAATGGTGGGTGGGGAAATGAGTTAAAAGTCTTCCCCACCTATTAATAGCCATCAGATACCTTTTGCTAATTTCTAATGAGGCACAGGGTTATGAGGGTCATGCCCTCTAGCCCTTCAAAGAGTGTATATATATATATATATATATATATATATATATATATATATATATATATACACACACACACACACACACACACATATATATGTACATATATATGTACATATATATGTATATATATGTATATATGCATATATTCTGAAGTGGGGTTTTGCTTTGGTGCTTATTTTTTGGAAGAAGCTTCATGTGCCAGATGAGACTCTGGGCAGCCATTTAAAAAAAAAAAATCCTGACTTTCAAAACCCAGATATTGGTGCTTCTTTCTTTGGTAATGATGTATGTATTGTCTATGGTCAGACAGTTGTAAACCCTGTCTGTTGGTCTTTCTGTTTGTAATTTTTGCTTGTAATTTCTGTCTGTATTTTTTCTGAAGTTCAGAATGCTGACTTTCCCCCCTGAACTAAGTGAATAATGTATGTGGTTGGTAAAAGTAGATTGGTGATGCCTCAAAAGTTGCTTTTATTTTAGAAAAGCAGATCTAAGAAACTGTACAGAAGACTGTTCTGTGAATGCCAGGGTCCCTGCTGATATGCCAATTCAAAAATTCCTGAATCAGTTTCAGATATCTCTGTTTCATTTGAGTCTGGGGGAGCATGGTGACAAGCAAGACGTCATGTGGTAAGGAAAAGGGCCTTCTCTAAAGCCATATAGCTTCTAAGTCAGGCCCTTCTTTGCTTTATTGTTGATTCTTTTCCACAACCATAGGAGAGTGAACCAAAGGAATCCAGAAGTCAAAATTCAGGCCAGAATTGATATTTTAGGCTTCCAGGAATAGTCTTTGGGAGTGACCTTCAGCATCTCTTCCTTTCCCCTCTTCCCCCTCTTCCCCTCTTCTCCTACCCATCCCTTACCATAAATCAAGAATCATCTAGCAGTCAAGCTACATCTAGACAAGAACCTGGTGGGACCAGAGGAATTGAACTGTTTTGAGCCTAATAACCCCAAGAATGAGGTGGTAAAAGGAGAAAATATTCACTCAAGGTAACAGGGGAAATGTTAGTGAATTTATTCTTGCTTTGACATAAATATTGCTTTGCAAAAGCTACTTAAGGGGGGACAGAGCCAAGATGGCAGACTAGAAAGACACACTTACGCAGGATCCTCCCCACAGCCCATAAAATACCCGTAGAGAGAGACTCTCAACAAATTTTGGAGCAGCAGAAGTGGAGAACAACAGAGCAGAGGAGATTTTCAGCCCACAGTGACCTGAAAGGCCCATGGAAATGTTGGTTGCACTGGACATGGAGCAGAGTGTGGAGCCTAGCCCAGCCTTGGCCGAGAGGCGCAGTGTGATGAGACACTGGGAGGAGGACATCTTTGGGGCGGAATCTCCAGTTGCAGTAGCGGGTCCTCATATCCCTCGGCCCACAGGTGCCAAAGGTCAGTGATGGGGTTTTATCAGCTGCCCAGGAGGGGAGAAGGGCCTTCCCATAACTCTGGCAGCAGGCAGCAGCCACAGAGGGTACACAGCAGCCTGTACAGACTGCTTGTTGGTGGATCATAAAAACCCCTGGGGGCATTGAAAAGCTGAGTCTTACCTCAGACTTGGGTGGAGACCCTAGGAGAGCTGGTCTTTGTCTCACACTGAATGGCAGCCCTGCCCATGCCGCTTATCTCAAAATCAGCCCCCAGTGCTGACTTTATAGGAACTGGAGGCCAAGTGGCTGTGGAGAGGTATCTGCTAAGATTCTGGGCACAAAAATCCCTCTCTGCATCCAGACCAGTACACGCTTGATTGTGCCACATAGGAGGAACTGAGATCTCACAGATTCCCAGACGATACCCTACTCTTGACAAAGGACCCAAAAGTTAAGTAACTGGTAGGGAAAATGCCCAAAAAAGGAAAAAAAAATAAGACCATAGAAGGTTACTTTCTTGGTGAACAGATATCTTCTCTCATCCTTTCAGATGAGGAAGAAAAATGCTTACCATTAGGTAAAGACATGGAAGTCAAGGCTTCTGTATCCCAAACATCCAAAATAAATATTCAATGGGTTCAGGCCATGAAAGAGCTCAAAAAGGATTTTGAAAATCAAGTAAGAGAGGTGGAGGAAAAATTGAGAAGAGAAATGAGAGAGATGTAAGAAAAGCATGAAAAGCAGGTCAACACCTTGCTAAAGGAGACTGCAAAAAATGCTGAAGAAAATAACACCTTGAAAAATAGGCTAACTCAATTGGCAAAAGAGGTTCAAAAAGCCAACGAGGAGAAGAATGCTTTCAAAAACAGAATTAGCCAAATGGAAAAGGAGGTCCAAAAGCTCACTGAAGAAAACAGTTCTTTCAAAATTAGAATGGAACAGATGGAGGCTAATGACTTGATGAGAAACCAAGAAATCGCAAAACAAAACCAAAAGAATGAAAAAATGGAAGATAATGTGAAATATCTCATTGGAAAAACAACTGACCTGGAAAATAGATCCAGGAGAGACAATTTAAAAATTATGGCACTACCTGAAAGCCATGATCAAAAAAAGAGCCTACACATCATCTTTCATGAAATTATCAAGGAAAACTGCCCTGATATTCTAGAACCAGAGGGCAAAACAAATATTGAAAGAATCCACTGATCTCCTCCTGAAAGAGATCCAAAAAGAGAAACTCCTAGGAACATTGTGGCCAAATTCCAGAGTTCCCTTGTCAAGGAGAAAATATTGCAAGCAACTAGGAAGAAACAATTCAAGTATTGTGGAAATACAATCAGGATAACACAAGGTCTAGCAGCTTCTACATTAAGGGATTGAAGGGTGTGGAATATGATATTCTGGAAGTCAAAGGAACTAGGACTAAAACCAAGAATCACCTACCCAGCAAAACTGAGTATAATATTTCAGGAGAAAAAAATGGTCTTTCAATGAAATCAAGGACTTTCAAGCATTCTTGAGGAAAAGTCCAGAGCTGAAAAGAAAATTTGACCTTCAAACACAAGAATGAAGAGAAGCATGAAAAGGTAAACAGCAAAGAGAAGTCATAAGGGACTTACTAAAGTTGAACTGTTTGCATTCTTACATGGAAAGACAACATTTGTAACTCTTGAAACTTTTCAGTATCTGGGTAGTTGGTAGGATTACACACACACACACACACACAAACACACACACACACAGAGCACAGGATGAATTGAATAAGATGGGATCATATCTTTAAAAAATAAAATTAAGTGGTGAGAGAGAAATATATTGGGAGGAGAAAGGGAGAAATGGAATGGGGCAAATTATCTCTCATAAAAGAGGCAAGCAAAAGACTTCAGTGGAGGGAAAAAGAGGGGAGGTGAGAGTAAAAATATGAAGCTTACTCACATTTGACTAAAGGAAGGAACAAAATGCACATTCCTTTTGGTATGAAAATCTATCTTACAATACAGGAAAGTGGAGGAGAAGGGGTTAAGCAGAGTGGCGGGATGATGGCAGGGAGGGCAGTGGGAGGAGGGAGCAATTTGAAGTCAACACTCTTGGGGATGGACAGAATTCAAAGAGAGAATAGAAGCAATGGGGGGCAGGATAGGATGGAGGGAAATGTAGTTAGTCTTACACAACATGACTATTATGGAAGTCATTTGCAAAACTACACAGATATGGCTTATATTGAATTGTTTGCCTTCCAAGGGGAATGGGTGGGGAGGGAGGGATGAAGAGAAGTTGAAACTCAAAGTTTTAGGAAGAACTGTCAAGTATCGTTCTTACTACTAGGAAATAAGAAATACAGGTAATGGGGTATAGAAAAGTTATCTGGCCCTACAGGACAAAAGAGAAGATGGGGACAAGGGAAGGGAGGGATGTTAGAAGAGAGGGCATATTGGTGATAGGTGCAATTAGAGTGCTCGGCGTTTTGGGGTGGGGGGAGGGGAGAAATGGGGAGAAAATTTGGAATCCAAAATTTTGTGAAAATGAATGTTAAAAGTTAAATAAATAAATTAAATTTAAAAAGCTACTTAATATTAAATGGTCAAATGGAACTAGGATGACACGCCTATCAGAATGGCTAACATGATGAAACAGAAAAATGATAAATGTTGACGAAGATGTGGAAAAATTGGAACACTAATGCATTGTGGCTGGATTCTGAACTGATCCAACTACTCTGAAGAAGAATTTGAATATACCCAAAGGGCGAATTGTGCATACGCTTTCACCCAGCAATATAACTTCTATGACTGTATCCCAAAGGGATCATAAAAATGGGAAAAGGAGCCACATGTACAAAAATATATATAGCAGCTCTTTTTGTGGTGACCAAGAATTGGAAATTGAGGGAATGTCCATCAATTGGGGAATGGCTGAGCAAGTTGTGGTATATTAATGTAATGTAATGCTATTGTTCCATAAGAAGTGATCAGCAGACAGACTTCAGAAAAACCTGGTAAGGTTTATATAAGTTGATGCTGAGTGAAGGGAGCAGAACCAGGAGAACATTGTACATAGTAACAGCAATATTTTGCAATGACTAACTTTGATAGATTTAGCTCTTCTTAGCAATGCAAGGATCTGTTAGCTTGAATGAACTTCAAAAAGACTCATGATGGAAAATGCTATGAATATCCAGAAAAAGGAACTATGGAGTCTGACTTCACATTGAAGCATACTATTTGCCTTTTGTTTTTGTTTCCTCTTTCTCGTGTTTCCTCCCATTGGTTCTAATTTTCTTTACAATATGACTAATGTGAAAATATGTTTAATATGAATGTATATGTAGAACCTGTATCAGATTATATGCCACGTTGGGGTGGGAGAGGGAAGAAAGGAAGACAAAATTTGGAACTCAAAAATTTGTGTAAGTGAATATTGAAAACTAAAAATAAATGAATATTTTTTTTTAAAATGGAACTAGGATGTTAGTCATCAGCTCCCTAACAAGGGGAAATATACAGTTAGGGCTTGAGCATGTGATGGCAGAAAAAAGAAACACCAAAAAACACCCCTAAACTAAAAACTAACCCTGAGGACAAGATATACGATGGCTGGTCTGGAGGAATATATGTTATATGATTAGGGCATAGTCATACTCCAATAACTGCTTCTCAAAGTTAAGACATTGGAGTCTGTTGAAGGGAATTTCTTACTCTAAAATCTCAGAAACTACATATTGTCACCCACCATAGAGTTTTGGAAAATGATCCATTTGCTCAGCCTTCACTTATCTGACCATAATCTTTTATTTTTCAAAAAAACCCTCTCTTTGCCTGACTTCTCCTAAATCTACTTTTTGCTTTCATTATGACCTCCAATCCCTTCATACCATTATTCCTGCTCTAGATATATGCTCGCCTTTTCCCCCCATATTGACACATAAGAAACAAGTCAGTTTTATCCTGTCTTTTACTGCTGAATCCCTTACCTTCTTGTTCTATTACAAACAAATCTTGCCAAACCCTATCCTTGGATTATTACCATTATCTATCTCTCTTTTTTTTCCTATTCACGTGCTGTTGAATGAAAATGGAGGAAATTACAAAATCTTACTGCCTAGGTCTCCTATAAATTTATGACAGCTATTGTCAACTGAGCCTTCACTCCAGCAAAATGTCCCTATGACTCCTCCCAATTGATTCACCATCACACTCCTTACAGCAGCTGTTCCACATCTTTTTTTGTCTCCTCATGAAATGCAAACCATTGTCTCCCCTAACCTTCTATTAAGAAACTCATCGCAAACTTCACTGGAAAAAATGAGGCTATTTTTTCTCCTTTTCATCTCACAATGCTTCCCTATTTCTTCTTCCCCCATTTCCTCCTTTAGTACTGTCTCTGATAATGAGCTGGTCCCCATCTTTGCCAAAGCAACCCCATCTGCTTATAGCCTTGATGGCATCCTTTTTGTCTTCAGCCATAGATTGTCCTCTCTAATTTCCACTTAATTGCTCCCTATCTATTGTCTCCTTTTTTAGTACCTATAAACACATCCAACTCACCTCCATTCTTAAAAACAAACAGCCAACTCCCAAATCTCTCACTAAAACTCTGCCATGACTGCCAACTATTGTCCTACATCTCTCCTGATCTCTCATTCCTTCTTGTTTTCCTTGCAAAAGCCATTAATGACTTTACTTTCTCTCCTCCTACTTAACTGTCTTCTAAATCCTCTTCAATCTGATTTATGACTTCAACTTTCAACTGATACTGCTCTCTTCAAGGTTATGAATAATGTCTTAATTGCTAAATCTAAGGGCCACTTTTCAATCTTCCCTCTTCTTGACTTCTCTGCAACAGTTAGTACTGTTGTCCACTTTATCATTTTAATTATTCTGTCCTCTTGGGGCTTTCATAACTTCTCTCTCTTAGTTTTCCTCCCACCTGTCTGGCTGCTCTTACTCACTTATGCTCACTAACAATGGGCTTGATTCTCCCAAGCCTCAGGTTAGTCTCTTTGTGCTTTTCCCTCTATACACTTGAATTTGGTTATCTCATCAACTCCCATAGATTCACTTACATCTGTACAGATAATTTGGATAACTCTATATTTTTCTCTAGGCTCTCCTGTGCTTCAGTCCCACAATATTAACTACATTCATTGAATCTTTAATAGTATATCTAATAAATGCCTTCTCTGTAATGATTCTCTTCAACATACATGTCTTCTTTGTCAATAAATGTTTGCAAATAATCTCCTCCATTAGACTGTAAGATCCTTGAAAATAAGGTTTGAAGTTTTTTGCGTGGGTTGTTTTATTTTATTTTACTTGTTTTTGTCTTCCCAAGTGCTTGGAATAGTGTCCAGTACATAGTAGGTACTCAATAAAGATTTCTAACTCAAGATGTCCAAACAATTCATTATCTTTAAAATCAAATACTCCCCTCTTCTTGAATTATCTACTACTACTGAGGGAACTATCAGTCTCCTAGTCACTTCGGATTGCAAACTTTGGTGTCATTCTGAGCTCTTTTCTCGAACTCATCCAACATATTCAATTATTTGCCACATCATGTAATTTCTTTTTCTACGTCTTTTGTAGGTGTTACAGAAACTACAACCAATCACAGAAACTACAACCCTTATTCCAGTCCTCATCACAGCTTGCCTGGGTTATTGCAAAAGCCTTTTCATTCTTCTTGCCTCAAGTCTCTCCCTGCTCTAATCCATCATCCTCTTAAACTGACAAAGTGATTTTTCTAAAGTATCCATCTGAACATGTCATCCTCTGTTGAACAAACTCGAATGCCTACCTATTACCACCAGAATCAAATAAAAAGTCCTCTATTTGGTAAAACCCTTCACAACTTCAACTCTTCCTGTTTTTCTAATCATCTTACTTTCTACTATGTCAGCACATTCTGTGATCCATCACAATAGCCTATTTGCTGTTCCCTTAATGTGGCATTGCATTTCTGTTTTTTTTTTCTCACTTCCAGGCATTTTCTCTGCCTGTTCCTTATGCCTGGAATGCTCTCCTTCCTAATTTTGCTTACTGATTTCTTTTATTTCCTTTATTTCTCAACTAAAATCTCACCTTCTACAGGAAGCCTTTCCCAACTCCTCTTAATTCCAGCACCTTCCCTCTTTTATTTCCAATTTATCCTGCTGCTTGTTTTGCATATTTTGTTTGAATGTTATTTCCCCTATAAGATTGTAGGTTCCTTGAGGACAAGCACTATCTTTTGCTGCTTTTGTAATCCCAGTGTTTAGCATAACGTCTGGAATAATATTGATTGATTTCCTGGCCCAGTAGGCTTTTCCTCTCAGCTTCTGACTATTAGAATCCTGGGCATCCCTTTTGTTGGAGGATGAGACCATTGTTTGTAGGTTTTTTCTACTTGTAGTCAGTATACTGTGTCAGCACTCCATATATTATTGTTAACAGAAATTTCCCTATGGTTGCTGATTCCCCACCACTACCTTTTTTGCCATGATGGCCTGATTAGATCCAGTAAGTATAATCAATAAGTTGGTGTAGACTAGGTGTTGAGATAAAGACAATCACCAGTTCTCTACCAGTAATTTTAAGCCCAATTACTTCCATATATATTATAAGTGTGGTGATGTTATTAATTCATCCTAGAATAAGAGAATATTTTGTCATAACTCTTCATGATGTTATTAATATCGTTCTTATTAATCATATGGGATGGTTTGTGCTTCCAGTCAATGTGTCAATCAGTATCAGGATATACTCCAGTCCCATCATCCAGAGAGGGATACCCCCACTTCCTTCTACTGATACTGTCTACCTGAGTTTGTACTGTGTTCAGAATAATCCTTCTCCAAATACCTCCCCTGAAATGAGAGATGCTCACTTCATTGTCACTATGGGCAATTGTGATCTGGCTTTCGCTATCTTCCCAGCTAAGTGACAATGACTGTCCATCAATGGTCTGAATACTAAGACTATTCAAATATGGTGGATGTGGACTCATTAATATTGGGGTTAGTGGAGCCTAAATTTCAGAAGATCAAGATAGAGAAGAACTATGGCAGGTGAGGCATTAGGCCCTAGTTCCTCCTCTTTAAATTTCTGCTGTTATTCTCCTGCTAGAGTGATAAGCAGTTTTACATTATCCTCTATTATTTGGTTGGTTGTTGTCCTTTATGGTCAGACAGGACCAAAATGACTTCACTAGGTTAGAATCAAGTTACAATGCATCTGACTGTATCTGATCAGACCAAAGTCAACTCGGACAGCTCTACCACAATTTGGGTACAAATAACCCATATGAACATCACTTTATGCTTTAGCAGTCAAATCAATAGCTTTCTTCTTTTCTTCCCCTACCAGTAGTTGTATTGTCTACCCAACCACTTCAACCTCTCCAAATTGTTCTTGAGATAACAACCTGCATATACTTTCTGTTGGTTAGCCACTCTACTGGAACAGGTTCTTCAATGTAAATCTCTCATTTTCCTTAAGGAATGAGTAGGGCCCAGAGGGGCCCTCCACATGTCAGCACAAAACATTAAACCCTCCCAGATATATCATATTATAGTGCATTTGTTCATCTTGTATTGTAGTACCTTTGCCAAGTATTTGAAAAAAAATGAATGAATATCAAAATAATTTTGTGCCAACATAGAAAAACAAAGAGGACACAGAGAAATTCTACAAAATATTGGATGAAGTTTGTCCAAATTAAATTGACTCACTTTCAATATTCAATACAAAAGTGACCAGAAGGAAGGATGGTGAAAACTATATTTAAAAACTGTGCAGGAAAAAGAAAAGAAAGGCTTACATACTTATTAAAACCTCTATGTCTTGAATACATTTGGACATGGAGAACACCAAATAATCACTTCAAATGAATTAAATCAGGGGTGGGCAACCTGCAGACTCAAGGCTACATGTGGCCCTCTAGGTCTTTAAGTATGGCCTTTGCTTTACTGAACAAATCCTTTTCTTAAGGGGATTTGTTCTGTGAAGTTTTGATTCAGTCAAAGCACTGCACTTGAGGACCTAGAAGGCCATATGTGGCCTTGACGTCACAGGTTCCCTATCCCTGAATAAGATTATATTTCAACAGAAAGGAAATTGCAAATCTGTTAGACCACCCATGTAAAGATAAAAATCAAACCAAAATCAGAAATAGAATGAAAATAAAATACTCAATTTAATTTGAAAAGCACTTATTACTTTTGTTGTTCAGTCATTCAGTCATATTAGACTATCCACTATCTTTCAAAGTCTGTCTAGATCATATTCATTGTTTCCATGGCACTATCTATCTACCTGATGTTATAACATCCCTTTGCCTTTTGCCTTCCATCTTTCCCAACATCAAGGTCTTTTCCAAATGAATCCCTTCTTCTCATTATGTGCCCAAAGTATTTAAACTTCATTTTCAATATTCGACCTTCCAGTGAACAGCCTGAATTAATTTCCTTAAATATTGACAGATTTGATCTCCTTTCCCAAGGAACTCTCATTTCTTCTCTAGCACAATTCAAAAGCATTGATTCTGCAGTGCTCAGCTTTCTTTACAATCCAAATCTCATAAACATATTTTGCTACTGAAAAAATATGTTTAACTACATAAACTTGATGGTAAGGTGAGGTCTCTGCATTGGAGCAAGCTGTCCAGATTTGCCATAGCTTTCCTTCCAAGGGGGAAGTATGTTTTAATTACATGGCAGCAGTCACTGTCTTCAGGGATCTTTGAGCCCAAGAATATAAAATCTAAAACTGTTTCCATTTCTTTCCCTTCTATTTTTTCTTTTAAATTGTATATTACTTTTCCAATTACATGCAAAGACAATTTTATTATTCACTTTTTATAAAATTTTGAAATCAAAATTTTCTCCTTCCTACCACCCCTTTCTCCTCCTTTGATAGTAAGCAAGTTGATATAGGTTACATATGTGCAATCATGTAAAACATATTTCTGTATCAGTTATGCTGTATAAGAAGAAACAGGACAAAAGGAAAAAAGCGATGAAAAAATAAAATGAGAATAATATGGTTCGAGCCACATTCAGACTCCATCAACTCTTTCTCTGCATGTGGAGAGCATTTTTCATCATGAGACTTTCAGAATTATCTTCAATTGCTGTATTGCTGTGAAGAGCTAAATCATAGCATAATGTGTCTGTCACTGTGGACAATGTTCTTCAGGTTCTGCAAAGTTCACTTTTTATCAGTTCATGTACATTTTTCTAGCTTTTTCTCTAATCTGCCTGCTTATCGTTTTTTATAGTGCAATAGTGTTCTATTACATTCATATACCACAACTTTTTTCAGTCATTCACCTATTGATTGATGGGCATCCCATCGATTTCCAATTTTTAACACCACAAAAAGAGCTGCTATAAATATTTTTGTACACATGGGTCCTTTTCCTGTTTTTATGATGTCTTCAGGATACAGAGCCAGAAGTGGTATTGCTGAGTGAAAGGGTATACACAGTTTTATAGCCCTTTTGGCGCAGTTCCAAATTACTCTTCAGAATGGTTGTATCAATTCACAACTCTATCAAAGTGCATTAGTGTTCCAATTTTTCTACATCTTCTCCAACATTTATCATTTTCCTCTTTCGTCATGTTAACCATTGTGATAGATGTGATGTGAGACCTCAGAGCTGTTTTAATTTGCATTTCTCTAATCAATAGTGATTTAAGCATTTTTTATATGAATATAGCTAGCTTTAATTTCTTCATCTGAAAAATAACTTCATATATTTTGACCATTTATCATTTGGAGAATGACTTACATTCTTATAAATTTGATTCAACTCTCTATGTATTTTAGACATGAGGCCTTTATTAGAGACATTGGCTGTAAAAATTGTTTCAGAGTTTGCTGCTTCCCTTCCAATTTTGGTGGCATTGGCTTTGTTTGTGCAAAAAGTCTTTCAATTTAACGTAATCACAATTATCCATTTTGCATTTCAAAATCTTCTCTATGTGTTGTTTGGCTATAAATTCTTGCTTTCTCCATAGATCTGACAGGCAAACTATTCAGTGCTCTCTCAGTTTGCTTATAGTATCAGCTTTTATATCTAAATTATATATCCATTTTGGCTTTATTTTAGTATAGGCTATAAGATATTGATCTTTGCCTACTTTCTGTCATACTATTTTCTAGGTTTCCAAGCACTGGAAAATTCCCAGCAATTACCAAGTATTGTCAAATAGTGAGTTCATAACCCAGAACCTGTACTTTTTGGGTTTATCAGAAAATAGGTTCCTATTGATTACTGTGCCTTGTGTACCTAAGCTATTCCATTGATTCATCACTCTATTTCTTAGCCAGTACCAAGTAGTTTTGATGATTACTGCTTTACAGTACAAACTGATATCTGGTACAGGTAGGCCCCCTTCCCTTGCATTTCTTTTCATTAATTCCCTTGATAATCTGGACCTTTTGTTCTTCCAGATGAATTTTGTTACTATTTTTTCTGGCTCTAAAATAATATTTGGTAGTTTAATTGGTATGGAACTGAATAAGTAAATTAATTTTGGTAGAATTGTCATTTTTCTTATATTACCTCAGCCTTATCACCAGCAACTAATGTTTTTCAAATTGTTCAGATCTATTTGTACGAAATGTGTTTTGTAATTGTGTTCATATAGTTCCTGGGTTTCTCTTGGTGGGTAGACTCCTAAATATTTTATAATGTCTACAATAGCTTTAAATGGAGCTCTTTCTATCTCTTGCTGTTGAGCTTTCTTGGTAATATATAGAAATGCCAATGATTTGTGTAATAAATAAATATTATGTAAAAAGTTTTTGTAATAAATTAAAATGTGTAATAAATAGACATTTATTTTATATCCTGCCATTTTATTAAAGTTATTTATTATTTCAAGTAGTTTTTTTACTTGATTCTCTAGGATTCTCTAAGTATACCATCATATCATTTGGAAAGAGTGATGACTTTGTTTCTTCTTTGCCTATTCTAATTCCTTCAATTTATTTTTCTTCACTTATTTTTAAACTAACATACCTAGTATAATATTGTGTAACAGTGGTGATAATGAACATTCTTATTTCACCCCCAATCTTATTAGAAATGCTTGTAGCTTATCCCCATTATATATAATGTTTGCTGAAACCTTAGGTAGATGCTACTTATCATTTTAAGAAAGATTATTTATTCCTATGATCTCTAGTGTTTTTAATGGGAACCAATGTTGTATTTCATCAAAAGATTTTTCAGCATCTATTGTGACATATGGTCAATCATGCTTATAGTTTTCCTAATATTGAACCAGTCTTGCATTCCTGATATAAGTCCTACTGGGTCATAGTGTTTCATCTTCTTGATAAGTTGCTGTGATTTCTTTGCCAATATTTCCCTTATACAGGTTTCTCAGGAGACAGGTAAGATGATCCAGTTCTGCCATCTTTTTGAGGACTTGTCACATTTTGTTGTGATTGACACAGTCACAAGTTTTACTGTGGTAGAGGAAATATAAGTATATGTTTTTTTCTGGAACTACCTTGTTTTCTCCATAATCCAGTGCGTGTTGGCAATTTGCTCTCTAGTACCTCTGTGTCTTTGAAAACCAACCGTCTGTTTTGGTAATTCTCAGGTGATATATTGCTGAAGCCTAACTTGCAGAACCTTCAGCAGAATCTTACTAGTGTGAAATGAGTACAATTGTGTGATAATCTGAACATTCCTGGGATGTAAAATGGTTTGTCCAATACAGTGACCACTGTTGAGTTTTCCAAAATTGCTGGCATATTGAGTGCAGTACTTTAACAGCATCATCTTTTAGGATTTTAAGTAGCTCAACTGGAATTTCATCACCTCCACTAGTCTTATTATTAACAATATTTCCAAAAGTCCACTTGACTTCATTCTCCAGAATGTCTGGTTCTAGATCAGTAACCATGCCATCATGGTTATCTTTTGTGTGTAGTGATTTTGTGTGTTTTTGCCACCTCTTCTGTTAAGTTTCTACCATTTTTGTTTTTCATAATGTCCATTTCTGTATGAAATGTTCCCTTGGTCTCTCTAATTTTCTTGAAGATACCTCCTGTCTTTCTCTTGTTTTCTTCTATTTCTTTGCATTACTCATGCAAAGCCTCCTTATTTTTTCTTCCTATTTTCTGGAACTCGGCATTCAGTTGGGCATATCTCTCCATTTATTCTTTCCCTTTTACTTTCCTTCTTTCCTCAGCTATTGTAAAGTTTCACTAGACAGACATTTGCTTTCTTGTTCTTTTTTTTTCCCTTTGGAATGCTTTTTTTGCTGCTCCCCGTATAATATAGTGAATCTCTATCCATTGTTCTCCAGGTACTCTATATGCCAGATATAATATCTTAAATCTATTAATCACCTCCACTTCATATTTATAAATATGTCATTTATAAGGATGTCATTTGGGTCATGCCTATATGGTCTGATGATTTCCCCCTATTTTCTTCTATTTAAGTCTGAATATTGCAATAGGAAACTCATGATCTGAGTAGCAGTCAGCTCCAGGTCTTATTTTTACTGACTGTATAGAGTTTCTCCACCTTTGACTGCAAAGCATATAATCAATATGATTTTGATATTGACCATCTGGTGTAGAGCTGCCTTTGAGGCTGTTGAAAAAAAGTATTTTCTAGGACCGATGAATTATTTTGACATAGTACTATTAGTCTCTGCCATGCTTTATTTTATAATCCAAGGCCAAACTTGACACTGGAGAAAGAAATAGCAAACCACTGCATTATCTTTGCATGAACAGTCTTAAAATGATAGGAGAAGTGACATTGATAGATGTGCCCCTCAGGTTGGAAGGTATCCAATGAACAACTGGGAAAGAATGGCATGTCCTCCAAAGTTGCCAAGGATCTCTTAATTGCCAAATCCAATTATCTTTTACTTAATCTTCTTTGCTTTTGATTCTATTCATCATTTTCTCTTCCTTGATATTCTCTTCTCTCTGGGTTTTAGGGACTTCACTCTTTTCAAGGTCTCCTTCTCCTCATATGCTCATTCCTTCTCTGTCTCCTTTGCTGGATCCTAATCCAGATCATGCCCTCTAACCATTGGTGTCCCAGAGAATTCTGTGCTGGGTCCTCTCTTTTGCCTCCACTGTGTCACTTGGTGATTTCATCAGGTCCCATGGATTTAATTAGGACTTCTCTTAATTCTAGTCCTTTTCCACTATTAATTACTTTTCATTTATCTTATAATTTTCCTTATTTGCACATATTTCCTTGTTTGTTTTTTTCCCCATTAGATTATGAATTCCTTGAGACTGGGAACTATCTTTTTGTATTCCCAGTGTTTAGCACAGTATCTGGCACATAGTAAGCACTTAATAAATGTTTATCAATTCACTGACTGCCTTAAACATTCTCTGAGAAAGTCTCCCTTGCATTGGTCAAGATCATATAAGATCCCGTGAAAGATAAGACAATGGCAACATTTTGTTTAAAAAAGAAACATCCTGACGTTATTAATGTCAAATAAGAAATGCAGCAGGGAGGGGTAAGCTCATCTTTGTGATGGAGAAAATTTGGTGCAGAGTTCAAGGTGGAGAGAAATTATCTCTGGATGATGAGGTCCTCTCTATATTCTTGTTTGTGGATATTGTGCTTGTTGTTTCCTTGTAATATTGTAAAGCTTATTTGAAAGGATCCTCAACCACTTGAAAGAAGGGCCTCACCACCTACACAGGAAAGACAAAGTTGATGAGAAATATCTATTGCCCAGATTATGAATTTTGATTTAGATCAATGACCAATAAAATTTGTTCCATCAGTATCTATACCTGGGATAGATAGTACAGATGGACAAGTGGTCCTAGAATTGAACAGGAGGAAGAAAGTATAAACTAAATTGCTTCAGATAGTTGCAAAATTCCTAAATGACCCCAAACTTCCCATCACCACACAAGTCCATTGTTTCAATATGAACATACTTATACTGTTGCTGTGTGGCAGTTAATCAACTAGTATTTAACAAGTACACACTCTGTGTCAGGATGTTGAGAAAGTGAGGACGACCTCTAGCATTTTGGGTAAATGAGTTGAATTTATGGCAAGATAAGGACATGAATCATTAGGATGAACAGTCATGTATGGATTGTGATAATTATCAAAGGAGTAAACTTCCAAATCAATGAGATAAGAGGTTCATTTGTGTATTTCAGTATGGATCATCAAGCTAGTTGAGGAAAATGCTGAAGGAAACCTATAGTGTATATCTGATTATCTGCCTTTAATAGTGCCATCCAAACTGACCTTAGATCTTTTTATTGACCAATCAACAAACACTTAGTAATCTAGTTTTATGAGAAGACAGGTCTAATTGGAAAAGACCCTGATGTCGGGAAAGAGTGAAGGTTAAAAAAAAAGAAACTGGTGGCAGAGGATGAGACAGATAGATAGTGTTATGGAAACAATGAGCATTGACTTGGACAGATTTTGAAAGATAGTGGAAGATACAAGTGCTATGGTTCATAAAGTCATGAAGAGTCAGATATGACTGAACAATTGAACAGCAAATTAGCTTTTGACTTTCCAGATTACTTTTATGCCTCCACTCTAGTAGACATCTCATGCTAAATATGTCTCTCCCCTTGTAACTTCCTTTTCTGATTGGTGAGCTCTCTCTGGAACCTCTTTTTTTAGGAAGTACCCATGCCAGCCATTCTTACTCCCAACCAGGGTCAATTCTCTGAACTACTTTGTTTTTGTTTTTGTTTTTCCCTTATATGGGTACTTTCACTCTCCTTGGTTATTTTAGTTCTCATTTGGGTGTTGTCTTCCTTCGTTAAAATGTAAGCCTTTGGAGAATGGAGACTTTTTTCCCTTGGTTTTGTTTTCCCTGAACTTAGCACAGTATCTGGAACACAGTAATATTTTAAAAAGTACTTTATCCAATTTCTCTGATTTCTGTCTGGCACTACATCAAACAAGATGAAGAAAAATTCCTTGTTCTTAATGAACTTACATTCTTATGTTGGGGAAAATATGTATATGTAGTGTGCACGAATTATTTCCATATTCCCTATACACTTTCAGTTTAAGTCTAGAGGGGGCTGATACAGAATGGCATCCTGTACCAACCAGTGATTGTCCCCTCCTCCTCCAGTCTCCTAATGCCCACACTATCCCAAAGGCAAAGGTTCTCATATTTCCAGAACTCCCTTAACTCCCTAGTCTCTGAAACCTACCATAAGCCACGTGGTTTTGGTCCTCAGTTCCCTTGTTCCTCAGACTCAGTGTGCCCCATCATGGTTGGCCTGGAGGGATGCCCTCAGCTCTGGCCATGAAGCTTCTCTGCTAGTAGAGGTAAAGATGGAGGAGAGCGAGTAACCTTCTTTGGCCTTTGGCCTCTCCAGATCCAGCCCCTCAGTGCCTGCCTCTGTGATTCCTTTACTCACCACTTGAGCCCTGGTGGACTCTCTTGAAATACCACGGTGTTACCATCCCAACTCCTCTGTCATCACTTGGAGTCATTTATTAAATTGTCATGGATAAGCATCTTGTCTTCAGCAGCTAAACTGTAATTGCCCATGCAGACATCAACTGAAAACTGCTCTATTTTTAAATTTCTTTGAAGACCTAGCACAGGAGTGAGCACAGAGTAGTCCGTCTATAAATGTTTGAATGAATGAACCAATGAAGACTTTGTGGTACTTTAAATGTACCATATTGGTCCAAATGGGGGCAGCTAGGTGGTGCAGTGGATAGAGCACCAGTGCAGGAATCAGGAGGACCTGAGTTCAAATCTCACTCAGACACTTGACACTTACTAGCTGTGTTAACCCCAACTGCCTCATCCTGGGTCATCTCCAGTCATGCTGATGAATATCTGGTCACTGGATTCAGATGACTCTGGCAAAGAAGTGAGGCTGGTGACCTGCACGGTCCTCCCTCACTCAAAACAAAGTCAAGTTCAAGTCATATCGTCATTTCTCTGATGGCATGGTCTTTTTCATCAATGAAGGGTGAATACACACAATGGGGCTACCTCTGCCTACTAACTCTTAAGGACCTTGTACCATGTGATGATAAAGTCCGCTAAGTGACTGCTGAAAGAGAAGAGATGAAGAGAATCAGAGAATATACACAAACAAACTACTGGAATATTCTTTTATCTTCCTTTCTGGCTGTAAAACATAAGTAAGAAAGTCTGATGGGGGAGTAAATGAAGGGAGAAAGGAAAAATAGTGAAACATAAGTAAATTGGATCAATTATAGATCACTGGTATTGAGCACACCTCTCTCGCCATCATCTTCTTTTAAAAAGGGGTCAGAGGGTAAAGAGAGTAGAAAATATAAGAAGAGAGGGAATTGGATATATAATTCACACTCAAAACAATGAAAGTAAACTCATACAATAGAGGAAGGCAGAGCAGGTTAGAAAGCAGAATCCAACAATATGTTGTTTATAAGAAACATACCTGGAATAAGATACACACAGAATATTTTTAAAAGGACTGGATTAAAATCTATTATATCTCAAGTGGACTCAAAAAGTTAGCAGTAGCAATCATGATCTTAGAAAAGGCAACAATAAAAATAGAAATGATTGAAAGAGATGATTGGAGAAATTACATTATTCTTATAGGCACTAAAGATAATGAATATAAAATGTGAGTGTATATATATGTAAATATATACTCACACACATGTATGTATTGTGTGCGTGCATGCTTTAGAGAGATTGTGGACCATATATGGACATTCTGTAGCTAGTTCTGGTTAACTGACCTTGTGGTGAAGAGGAGGCCTTTTGGTTCCTTGTGGAACCATTCAAAAAGTCCTAAAAATTTCAACCATACTCTTATTATTTAAGATAATTGGGATAGGTCATTGACTCCTTGGATTCACTGATTTTTAGGGAGAAATTTTTGGAAATAAATAAGTAATTGCAAACTATGTTTTTCTTCAAAAATAGAAATGGGAAAAAGAAATTGTCAAAATCAAGAACTTAAGAGGACCATTCAGAATCAAGAATTTGAAGGGATCGCTCAAAACAAATGATGAAGAAATAATTAGAATTATTAGAAACTGTTTTTACTTACAACAGAAGAAATGATTTACTAAATATTTACTAAAATATTTATTTTAATTTACTAAAATTTAAATTTACTTAGTTTTATAATTTTATTACAATTATAATTTTATTATTTCATTCATTAATTAAATATTTATAATACATAATATAATATAATATTGTTATTATTATACATTATATTTTGGTGTTGTCCTCCTTCACTAAAATGTGAGCCTTTGCAGAATGGGAATTTTTTCCCTTGGTTTTGTCTTTCCTGGACTTAGCACAGTATCTGGAACATAGTAATGTTTTAATGAGTGTTTTATTCAATCTCTCTGATCTCTACTATCTTTGCCTGGGACTACATGTATATTAAATATATATATAATATATTATATTTATAACATAATATGTAATATAATATAAATATGTATTTATATTATTAAAATTATAATTTATCAATTTATATATAATGATAAAGTACAAATTTATAATTTAATTATAAAATACATTTAAATTTATTTAATTTACTAAGATATTTACTTTATATTTACCAAAATACAAAATATCCAGGCTAGTTAAAGAAAAAAAAAAGAGAATCTAAATTAACTAGTCTCAGGAAACCAAATAAAACATATATGAATTCCCAAAGGGGCACAACATCCTAGTACCAGATGAATTTATAAGTGAATTTTATTAGATATTCAAAGACAATTCCAATATTTCATAAATTGATCTCTCCTAATTGTCTCAGTCTACTAGCATTTATTAAGCACCTGATATGACCAGGCAGTTAGCCAAACATTGTGCTAATTAGTAGGTTATATAGAAAGTTCAAAGAGAGTCCTTACTTTTAAGAAGTTTATAGTGTAATGGGGAAGACAACGTGAAAATAGCTATGTACAAATAAGATATCTACAGGATTAATTAAAGATAATAAATAAAGCAGAAAGCACCAGGATTAAGGAGAACCAGGAAAAGTTTCTTGTAGAAGGTAGGACTTTAGCTGAGACTTGAATTAGAAGGAAGTTTAGAAAGTAGAGTCGAGGAAGGATAGCATTAATAAAATGCTCTGAGTCAGGAGATGATGATTATATTGGAAGAACAATGAGGGAAATTTACTGAATCAAAGGATTTATGAAGAGCTGTGGAGTATAAGGTACAAGAAAACCAGAAAGGTAGGAAGGCATTGCTATAAAGGGATCTGTAAGGTAGACATAGCATTTTGTATTTAACCCACTGGCAATAGGGAACCACTGGAGTTGACTGAATGGGAGTGGAGTGTGGTAGGTAGTAATGTAGCTTGTACATTAGGCAATGTCAATTTGGCAGCTGGGTGGAGGATGCTGTGTAGTGGGGTGGTACTTGAGGTTGGAAGACCAACCAGTAGATTGTTGTACTAGCCCAGGCGTGAGGTGATAAGGGCCTAGATCAGGGCAATGGCAGTGTTAGAAGAGAGATGAAAGGCATATATAGCTAGGTCCCAATTAGTGTAACTAATGAATCCTTTGAAATGGTCACATTTTAAAAAAAATTTTCATTGCATATTTCCATTGATCTGGGACTAATAATCATATCTTACTTATAATTATACCTTTGTGTAGTGTGAATTTGATACTTCAATTGGGACCTAGTTGTACAAGAAGTGATGCCAAGATACAAACAATAGGATTTGGCAATTGATTGAATATGGGGAATGAAGGAGAGTGATAAGTCAAGGATGATACCTGGGTTGAGACTAGATGACTTGGAAGATGATCGTCCCTCCATGGCAATAGGGAAGTTAGAAAAAGAGAGGAGTTTAATGGGAAATATTGAGTTCAGTTTTGGATACATTGAGCATAAGATGTCTATGGGACTTTGAGATGTATGATAGTCCATTGGAAATGCAAGAGGTCAGCAAAGACATTAGGACTGGATACATAATGTGAGAATCATCTGCATAGAGATGGTAGTTAAAACCATGGGGCCTGATGAAATCAACAAATGAAATAACATGGAAGGAGAAAAGAACAAGGCTGAGGACAGCCTTCGGGAGACTAGAGGACATGATCTGGATGAATATTTAGCAAAGAAAAATAAGAAAACAGTCAGAAAGGTAGGAGTAGAGTAGTGTGTAGTAGAGAGTAGAGTGTAGTAGAGAGTAATGTGATGAAAAATCTGGGGAGAAAAAGGTAATCAGCAGTATCAAAGGGTACAGAGAGGTTAAGAAAGATAAAAATTAGACCTGAAAATTAAGAGAGAATTCACAATTTTTGAGGAAGCAATTTTTGTTTCACCTGTGTGACCACTCCCCACTACTTTGCTGGATCTTGATCCATATTATACCTTTCAACTACGGGTGTTCTCTAAGACTTTAAATTAGGCCCTCTTCTCTCTTCCACATATATTACATCTCTTGGTGATCTGATAAGCTCCAGTAAGTAAAATCATCATGTCTGTGCAGATGATTCCCTGATTTATCTCTTGATATCTCTGTTGAGTTGCAGTTATATTTTTTCTGGTAGGATTGTATTTTGTGAATTTTTTTAAAAGAAAGAGAGCTTTGTTCATTTAAAGTTTGTAGAGTAATACAAACTAACTGTCAACAAAATCTTTTTTCCCAATTATTTTATCTTTTGATTACAAAATTTAACTTAATTCTTGCTAGAATTCCACTTTTCCAATTTTAAAAAAAATGTTTGTCAGTTCTGAATTCTATCTGTCCTCTGCCTATTGAGAAAGTAAAAGTTATAATGTCTATTGTACATATAAAGTCATACTGCAGTTACATTTCAATAACTCTATTTTGGTTATCTTGAACTTTCAAACTCAACATGCAAAGCAGAATTAATTATCTTTTCCCAGAAAATTCCCCCTCTTTGAAATTTTCCTGTTCCCATCCTCCTAGGCACCCAGGCCCACAATCTTTCTACTCACCCAAAATATCTAATCGTTTCTAAAATATTATATTTTTATGTTGACATTTCTCTTGTCTTCTGTGTCTGAGTGGGGAGCAAAAATCTTATTTCAGACTTTCATAACACCTCACATAGGCTTGCCTTTTAAACAATCTCCTTGGCTCATATTTCCCATAACTCCATCTATTCTATTCTTATTTGCCACATCACAATATCCGCCCCCCACTCCACTCATTGAGCTCAGTTGGCCATCACCTCTAAAATGAAATATAAACTGATGTTTGGCTCTTTATAATCTGGTCTCTTTCTATTTAAACCTAGCTTCTTTGTATGTATCTGCAATACAGATATATAGACATATATATATATTTATAAATGCAAAAGAGGAAGGCATAAACATCTGGGGAGACTGGCTCTCTATAATCTGATCTCTTTCTATGTAAACCTAGCTTCTTTGTATGTATCTGCAATACAGATATATAGACATATGTGTATATATATATATATTTCCTTAACCATGACTCTCTTTCATTTCTGTGCTTTTGAACTCCCATTTTCCATGTCTGGAGGACATGGTCCTTACCTTATACTCCTTCACCTACCCCTCTAAGTTTATTGGTTCCCTGATTCAACTCAAATCCCACTTTCAATAGGAGGTCTTTACCAGTCTCCCCAGATGTTTATGCCTTACTCTTTTGCATTAAGCTCAATACTCTGTATATGTTTTCTATACATCTAGTTATTTATTCCTTGTTTATGCAATTGAAATGTATGCTTCTTGAGGGCAGATACTATTTTTGCCTTTCTTTGTATCTCCAAAATTTAGTTAATACCTAATAAATGTATTGTAAGTGACTTACTCAATGATATGAATATCATCATTATACCTACACCAGGAAGAGACAAAAGGAGAAATAAAACTGTATACCAACATTTCTAATGAATATAGATATACAATTTAAAATGAAATATTAATTAAGAGACTATGGCTATATGTCAAAAAGGTTGTTCACTATGACCAGGTTGCAATTACTCTAAGAATTCAGAGCTGGTTAGATGTCAAAAATAGCAAACATAACAGTATTATAAGAACACAAGCCACAATAGTCACATGATAATATCAATATGTGGAAAAAACCCTTCTGACAAAATATGACACTCATGATGGTTAAAACATGAAAGTAAAAAAAAAATGGAAAGTTGCTTAATATGGTCAATTGGATCTATCTAAAACTGAATCAGAATTATACGTAATATAAATAGAAGTCTTTACAATAAAATTAGGAGTAAAGAAAGGATATTTATTATCACAACTATTATTTGATGCAATGCTAGAAATGAATATAAAATAATAAGATCAAAAAATAAATTAAGGAAATTAGAAAAAGCAAAGAAGAAAAAAGATGATTACTTTTTGCAGATGACGTAATGGTATAAGTAGACAGTCATCTAAAGTTTATTCAAGTAATTAATAGGAAAATAACAGGATATAAAATGAATATCCTTTCTTTACCCCTGATTTTATTGTAAAGACCTCTATTTATATTACGCATAATTCTGATTCAGTTTTAGATAGATCCAATTGACCGTTTTAAGGAACTATCCATTTTTTTCATACGTATTTTGGACCTCTTTTCTCATTTGGCCTAATCTGTTTTTAAGGTGCTGTTTTCTTCAGCTTATGTTTTTGGAACCATTTAGCAAGCTGTTGACTCATTTATCATGGTTTTATTGCATCAGTTTCATTTCTATTCCTGATTTTTCCTCTACTTCTCTTGCTTGGTTTTCAAAATTCTTTTTGAGCTCTTCCATGGCCTGAGACCAACTCATATTTTTCTTGGAGGCTTTGAATGATTGAGCTTTGACTTTGGTGTGTTCTGGTTGTATGTTTTGATCATTCTTGTCACCCAAGTAAGATTTTATAGTCTGATTTTTTCCCCACTGCTTGCTCATTTTCCCATCCAATCGTTTGACTTTTTAGCTCTTAGTTAATGTAGGACTCCACTTTCAGTGTGAAGGATGTACTCTCCGAAACTTCAGAGGTTTTGTGCAGCTATTTGTAGAGAAAATTCTAAGGATATGCAAATTTTCAGTTCTTCCAAGGTTGTATGATCAAAGGAAAAGTGTTTACTGGTTCCTGTGTCTGTGCCCTGATCTGTGAGTGACCACAAGCACTCTTTTCCACCCTGTTCATTTAATGCAAATCTTTCTAGATTTTTCTGAAGTCTGGCTGCTCATTGTTTCTTATGGAACAACAGTATTCCATTATATTCATATACCACAACTTGTTTAGCCATTGCCCAATTCATGGGCAGCGTCTCAATTTTCAATTCTTGGCCACCATAAAAAGAGCTATTATAAATATTTTTGTACATGTAGGTCCTTTTCCCATTTTTTATAGTCTCGCTGGCATACAAACCTAAAGTAGTATTGTGGGGTCAAAGGGTATACACATTTTTATAGCCCTTTGAAAATAGTTCCAAATTGCTCTCCAAAAGGATTGGATTACCTCACAACTCTACCAACAATGAATTGGTGTTCCAGTTTTCCCACAACTTTTCCAACATTTACTATTTTCCTCTTTTGTCATGTTAGTCAGTCTGATAGGTATGATGTGGTACCTCAGAGTTGTTTTGATTTCCATTTCTCTAATCAATAGGGCATTTTTTCATATGACTATAGATAGCTTTAATTTCTTCCTCTGAAAACTGTTCATATGCTTTGAACATTTACCAATTGGGGAGTAACTTACCCTGATAAATTTAACTTACTTCTTTATATATTTTAGAAATGAAGCTTTTATCTGAGACTCTGGTTTTAAAAATTGTTTCCCAGCTTTTTGCTTCCTTCTAATCTTGGTGGCATTGTCTTTATTTGAACAAAACCTTTTCAGTTTAATGTAATCATAATTATCCTTTTTGCAATTCATTATATTCTCTTTCTCTTGTTTGGTCATAAATTCTTCCCTTCTCCATAAATCTTACAAGTAAACTGTTCTGTGCTCTCCTAGTTTGCTTAAGGTATCAGTCTCTGTATCTAAATTGTGTACCCATTTTGACTTTATCTTACTAGAGGGTATAAGATATTGGTCTATGCCATAAGTATTTTCTAGTTTTCCCAACAGTTTTTGTCAAACTGTTCTTATTCCAGAAGTTGGAGACTTTAGGTTTAATCAAACAGTAGATCATTATAGTCATTGGTTGCTGTGTCTTGTATGCCTAAGACATTCAACTAATCCACTACTCTTTTCCTTAGCCAGTACCAGGTAGTTTTGATTATTCCTGCTTTATAATACAATTTTACATCTGATACAGCTAAGTCCCCTTCCTTTGCAATTCTTTTCATTAAGACTTTTGATATACTGGACCTTTCATTCTTTCAAATGAATTTTGTTATTATTTTTTGTAGTTGTATAAAATAACTTTTGGTAGTTTGATTGTTATGGCATTGAATAAGTAAATTAATTTAGTTAGAATTTCAGTAAATTAGCTTAACCTACCCATGAGCAAATGTTGTTTCTCTAATTATTTAGATGTGACTATTCATGCGAAAAGTATTTGTAATTGTGTTCATATCATTCTTGGATTGTCTTGGCTGGTAGACTCCTAAATATTTTATATTGTCTACAGTAACTTTAAATGAATTTTTTTTCTATCTCTTGCTTTTAGGCTTTGTTGGTAATATATAGAAATGCCCATGATTTATGTGGGTTTATTTTATATCCTGTAGCTTCCCTACAATTGCTATTTCAAGGAGATTTGGTTTATTGTCTAGGATTCTCTAAGTATATCATCTTATCATCTGCAAAGAGTGATAAGTTTGTTTATTCTTTCCCTATTCTAATTCCTTCAATGTCTGTTTCTTCCCTTATTGCTAAAGTTAACGTTTCTAATGTTAAATAACAGTTGTGACAGCAGACATTTTTGGGAGGGCATGGTTCTAGCTTATCCCCATTACATATAATGCTTGCTGATGGTTTTAGGTAGATGCTACTTATCACTATGAGGAAGACTCCATTTATTCTTATGCTCTCTAGTATTTTTTATAGAAAGGGCTGCTATATTTTGTCAAAAGTTTTTTTTTTGCATCTCTTGAGATAATCATGTGGTTTCTGTTAGTGTTTTTGTTGACTTGGTCAACTATTATAATAATTTTCCTAATATTGAACTAGTCCTGCATTCCTGGTATAAATCCTACCTGGTCATAGTATATTATCCTCCTGATAAGTTACAATAATCTCTTTGCTAATATTTTATTTAGAATTTTTACATCTGTATTTATTAGAGAAAATGGTCTATAATTGTTTTTCTCTGTTTTGACCCTTCCATATTTAGGTATCAGCAAAATATTTATATCATAAAAATAATTTGGTAGAACTCTTTCTTTATCTGTTTTTCTAAATAGTTTATATAGCATCAGAATTAACTGTTTTTAAATGTTTGATATAATTCACTTGTAAATCCATCTGGCCTTGGAGATTTTTTCTTAGGGAATTCATTGATAGCTTTCTTATTTTTTATTTTTCTAAAATGGGGCACCTTTTTAATTTCCTCTCCTGTTAATCTGGGTAATTTATATTTTTTGTAAATATTCATCTATTTCACCAAGATTGTTAGATTAATTGGTGTATAATTGGACAACATAATTGCTAATTATTGTTTTAATTTCCTCTTCATTGGTGGTGACTTCACCTTATTTATTTTTGATACTGGAAATTTGGTTTTCTTCTTTTATTAAAATCAAATTAACCAAAGGCTTATCTGTTTTACTGGTTTTTTTCATAAAATCAGCTCTTAGTTTTATTTATTAGTTCAATAGTTTTCTTAATTTCAAGTTTGTTAATCTCTCCTTTAGTTCTCAGTATTTCTAATCTGATATTAATATTTTAAAATTTTTTCTTTTTCTAGCTTTCTTAGTTGCATGCCCAATTTGTTAATTTCTTCTTTTTTCTATTTTATTCATATAAAGATTTAGAGATATAAAATATTCCCTAAGAACTACTCAGGCTGGATTCCGTAAGTTCCACTATGTCGTCTCATTATTGTCATTCTTTTGGATGAAGTTATTGACTGTTTCTATGATTTATTTTTTGACCAGCTCATTCTTTAGGAATAGATTATTTAATTTTAAATTAATTTTTGTTCCATTTTCCCATGGTCCTTTAATACGTATAATTTTTATTGCATCATGGTCTAAAATGCATTTAATATTTCTGCATTTCTGCATGGTATTTTGAGGTTTTATGCCCTAGTACATGGTCAATTTTTGTGTAGGTGTCATGGACTGCTGAGGAAAAGGTGTAATTCTTTTTGTCCATATTCATTTTTCTCCAGAAATCTAATTTAATCTAAAATATCTAAATTTTCTAAAATTTATTTATGTCCTTAACAGCTTTCTTTTTTTTATCTTGTGGTTAGATTTATCTAGTTCTGAGAGGGAGAGGTTTAGGTCCCCCTTTAGTATAGCTTTGTTGTTGATTTTTTCCTGTACATCACAACTTCTGTTCCAAAAATTTGGTTCTATATCACTTGGTGCTTATGTTTAGTACTGATATTGCTTCATTGTTTCTGATATCTTTCAGCAGAATGCAGTTTCCTTCATTACCCCTTTTAATTATATCTATTTTTGCTTTGGCTTTGTCTGAGATCAAAATTGATACCCTCCTTTTTTTTTTTAACTTTATCTGAAGTATAATATATTTGCTTCCAGACTTTTATCTTCACTCTGTGTGTATCTCTCTGCTTCTAATGAGTTTCTTGTAAACAACATATTGTGGGGTTATGGTTTTTAATCTACTCTGCTCTCTGCTTCCATTTTATGGGAGAGTTCATCCCATTCACATTAACAGTTATGATTTCTAACTGTATTTTTCTCTCTTCTTTTTCCTTTCACTCCTCACTAGTGTTTTGCTTCCAACTAATGCCTCTGTCAGTCTGCCCTCCCTTCTATCATCCCCACTCTTTTTCCTTTCCCCTTTCCTCTATTACATCTTCTTTCCCTTTTGCCCTTCCTTCTATCCAGTTTCTCTCTTTTTTCACCCTTTCCCTCCTACTTCTTTTAGGGTAAGAAAGATTACTATACTCAACTCAATGTGCATGTTATTCCCCTCTTTGAGTCAAATCCAATAAGAGTAAGGTTAAAAAAATGTTTGCTTACTTCCCTTTCTCTCTTCTACTGAAATAGGTCTTTGCACCATTTCTTGTGACATAATTTACTCTTTTCTGTTTCTTCCTTTCCTCTTTTCTTAGTAAAATCCTTTTTTTTACCCCTTAATTATTTATTTTTATCAAATCATAGTCAACCTAAGCCCACAATCTCTATCTATGTCTGTGCTATCTAAATGTTGTAATGTAGTACTCAAGAGTTACAAGTATCATCTTATTATGTAGGAATATAAATATTTTACCCTTATTTAATAACAGGTATTTTTTTTCCTTTTCTGTTCATGTTTTAATGCTACTCTTGAGTCTTGTATTTGAAGATGAAAAGTTCTGTTCAGCTCTAGTCTTTTCATCAGGCAGATTGAGAAGTCCCCTATTTTATTGTATGTTTATCTCCTTCCCTAAAAGATTATGCTCAGTTTTACTGAGTAGTTGATCCTTGGTTGTAATACAAGGTCCTTTGCCTTATGGAATATAATATTCCAAGCCCTCTGATCCTTTAATGTAGAAGTTGTTAGGTCCTGCATAATCTTAATTGTAGTCCCATGACCACAGCCATGGATTTGTTTCCTTCTGGCTGCTTGTAGTATTTTTTCCTTAACTTCATAATTCTGGAATTTGTCTACAATATTCTTTGACATTTTCAATTTGTGATCTCTTTCGGAGGTAATCAGTGGATTTTTTCAGTGATTACTTTGCCATTTGGTTCTAGGTCCTCTGGCAGCTTTCCTTGGAAACTTCTTGAAAGATTCTTTCTAGGATCCTTTTTTGATTGTGGTTTTCAGGTAGATCAATAATCCTTAAACTATTTTTTCCTGGATCTATTTTCTAGTTCAATTATTTTTCCAATGAAGCATATTAAATTTTCTTCTTTTTTATTGTTTTGATTTTTTTTGGGATTCTTGATGTTTCATAGAGTCATTAGCTTCCAATTCTAATTTTTAAGTAATTGTTTTCTTCAGTTAGCTTCTGTACTGCCTTTTCCATTTGGCCAATTCGACTTTTTAAAGCATTCTTCTCTTCAGTGCATTTTTGTACCTCCTTTTGCATTCAGTTAATTGTATTTTTGAGGAGCTATTTTGTTCAGCCAATTTTTGTCCTTCCTTTTCCAAACCATTGACTCTCTCCTGCATACCTCTCTTTTCTTTTCCCAATTTTTCTTCCACTTCTCCTATTTGACTTTTAAAACCCTTCTTGAGCTTTTCTAAGAAGGCTTTTTGAGGTTGGGACCAATTCATATTTCACTTTGAGGTTTCAGAGGTAGGTTTATTGACAATGAGGTCCTCTTCTGAATTTGTGTTTTGATCTTTCCCATCACCGTAACAATTCTCTAGGGTCAGTGTTCTTTTTTTCTTTTTACTTATTTCATTTGCTTATTTCCTGGCTTTTAAAATTGAATACTACTACTCAAGAACAGGGGCACTATCCCAAGCTTCTTATACTATGGGCCAAGGGCCTGGTTGCTGGCTTTGTGATCTGGGGCCTCATTTTCTGGTGGCTGGAAGCTGTGTTGTCTGGCAGCTTACATGGTACTGAATTGGGATCCTGGTGATCTTGTCTAGCAGAATGCTGAGGCCAGGTGGGATTTTTCTATGCTTACTCAGTGCTGCACTAAAGCACAGGGATGTTGGATACTGGAGGATGCCTGTCTACTTGGGACTGTGCCAAAGCATGCGGTAGTTCTTCCAGATGTGGTCAGGTGGTTTCCCTGGCTATGTTAGGACACATGTGCAGTTCTGGTATTATTGTTTGACTGCTCCACTATTGTGGGGCTGAGGATCCCTAGATGGTTTCCTGAAGCAAGGCTTGTTTCTAGTTTGCTGAGATGCCTGCTGTCCTTGGCTGCACTCCCCTTTCTACCTAAGTGAAACAGAACTTTCTTGGTGATCTTCCAAATTTCCCAGGCTAAGATACTGCTTCTTCCTTTCTTCCAATCATCTCTGCTGTTCCAGGATCTTTTTTTGAAGTCCGTAAGGAAGCACATGAGCAATTTGCTTCTTACTGTACCATCTTTGCTCCTGGAAGTCTAAAACCAAATTTTATTGAATATAATATTGTTCTTAACTGTTTTTGATTAATTTTGTCCCTAATTATGAACAGAGCTGCCAAACCTAGAGGCCTGTATTGGGCTACCCGAGTCTTTCTTACCTCACCTCCCGAGGTCTTTGGCTGGCCACGCCGGATGCACGTATGAGAGAAAGGACGTTCCAGAGTCAAACAGGGGTTGAGCTTTATTACAGGGTTTCGGTTACAAGTGCAGGGAGATCTTCCTTAGGAGGAAGAGGGGGAGATTTCCTAAGGAGGCTAAGCTTAAGGGATTGGAAGTAGAAGTACAAGCAGGGAGAGAGTGGGAGGGGAGAGAGGAAAGAAAAGAAGCGGAGCCCTACTTTTCTCTTTGGCTCCACAAGTGCTAAGAGAGCTTTTAGGCTTCCTCAATCCTACTTAATCTTCAGCCACACAGTTTGCATCTCAATACCGTGCTGTTAGGTAACTAGGTGTGCTCCAATCCGGGACGACCTCGAGGGCAGGGAGACTCCACCCATCAGGTATCTCCGGGGGAGAGGCGGAAATACCCGAGCTAGCCGAGCTAGCTCGCTCTGACCTTCTCGAACCCCTGCTGTTCATGGAGGGCCTCGTAAGACTCTAAGATTTAGAAGTCCCACTTTTACCTGCCCGAGACTGTCCACACGGAATTGAGCTTCCAGTCCCAACACAGAGCCCTGCAAATGAAAGAGAAACACAATTGAAAGTGAAAGACAGAAAGACAAAGATCCTAATCCACTCTAAAAAATCACTAGGATTTTATCCTTATTATGACCTTCAACCTCACAATGAGAGAGAATTTTATGGTTTTGATAATTTTTATAAACTTCCCAGAAGGTAGAACTAAGATGGAACTGTGGTTTTTCCTTAAAAGTGAAGGAACAAATCAGAGGACCATTTTTGTTAGCTTGATAAGATCCCAGATATCAAGAAATGTGGCATCATTCATACATTTCTTTCTCTCCACAAGTATGCAATTGAGAATACCGATGAAGCAGTAGAAAATGCTTCTTGGGGGTCAGGGGAGTATGATTAGTTGTTAGTCAAAACCACCCTTATTCCATATTTGGTGGTCAGAAGAAAGAATGAAAACTGTTTTTTTTTTCGTTTTGGCTTTACCTCTACTTCAAAGCTATACCAAGACAAGCATAAGAGTCCACAAGTATGAGATAAGTGGCAGTCCTGTAGGGCGTCATACTTTTGTCAGCAATCAAGATGATATAAGTTACAAAAATATCCCTTTTGTTGCTAAGACAAGATTTAAAATATTCTAAAGCAGAGGTGGGGAACCTAGGTCCTCAAGTTCAACCCTCTGAATTCAAACTTCACAGAACAAATCCCCTTAAAAAAGTTTTGTTTTGTGAAATTTGTATTCAAAGGGCCACACTTGAGGACCTAAAGGGCCACATGTGGCCTCAAGGCTGCAAGTTCCCCACTCCTGCTCTAGAGTGATCACCTGTACCAATGCAAATAGTATTTCAAATAAACAAATAAATACCTCTGGATAATTTCAGTTTCAGTTCAAACATTTTTTCAGTACATAATTTGTGTGAGGCATTGTGTTAAAAAAAATAGGCAAAAGACAGACCCCTTCTCTTGAGGAGCTCATTGTCCAATGGGAGAGTCAGGCAAACAACTATTTACAAACAAAATATATTCAGGGAAAGTAGGATAATATCAAAAGAGGTAAGTTACTAGATTTAAGAGGGATTGAGAAAGGTTTCCTGTAGAAAGTGAAATTTAAGCTGAGGCTTGAAGGAAACCAGGAGCCATAGATAAGGAGGAAGAGCATTCAAAAAATAGAAGAAGAGCTAGTTAAAATGCTCAGAGTCAGGAGATAGAGTTTCTTAGTCATGGAACAGTGAGAAACCAGTGTCACTGGATAGTGAAAATATGTGCATAACATATGCATGACAGAGTATGTTATGTGTATGTCCTGATGTGTGTATGATTTTGTACATAGGGGATAAGGAGTTTAGAAATGAATGGGAAGACAGGTTACAAATGGCTTTGATTCTCAAATAGAGCATTACATATTTGATTCTTTAAGAAATAAGGAACTTCTGGAGTTTGATTAGTAGATGGACAATATGGTCAAATCTGTACTTTATGAAGATCATTTTGACCTTTGAGTAGAAGATGGACTCTAATGGGAAGAGATTTCTGGCAGGCCAACTAACCACCAGGCTATTGAAATAGTCAGTATATGAGGTCATGAGGGTCTTTACAAGGATATTGGGAGAGTCAGAAGGCAGAAGTGGATGTATATGAGAGTAATAAGCCTTAGCAACATATTGAACATTGTGGGAGAGAAGTGAAAGAGAATATAACATTATGACCAATATTGTAAGCCTGGATGACTGGGAGGACAGTGATACCCTCAATACTAACAATAGAAGTTAGGAAATGAGGAGAGTTAGGGAGGAAAATGATGAGGTCAGTTTTGAATGTGTCTCTAAGTCATCTGGTTCAAGATGCCCAATGGGAAGTTGGAGATGCAAGACTCCAGATCAGGAGGAACATTAGGGTTGGATAAGTCGATTTGAAAATCATTAGCACTGAGATAATTGCCTATAGGAGAGTTAATAGGATCACCAAGTGAAAAAGTAAAGAGGTTGATGAAGAAGACAATCCAAGACAGAATCTTGTGGGACATCCTTGTTTAGCAGGCATAACCTAGGTCAAGATCCAGCAAATGAAACTGAAGAGAAACTGGATATGTAGAAAAAGAAACAGGGGAAAGTAGTGTCTCAAAAATCTAAAGAGAAGAGGGTCAAGAGGGTGATTTCCAGTGTCTCAAACTACTAGACTACTAGAAAGATGAGGACTGATAAAAGTCTATTGAATTTGCAAGTAAGAGGTTAGTGGTAACTAGAGAAAGCAGTTTCAGTTGAATGTTGATCAGAATCCAGGCTGTAAAGGGTTAAGGAAAGTGAGAAGAGGAAAAATACCAGGATCTATTACAGATAACCTTTTCAGGGACATCACTCTTTCCAAGTTCTCTTCTGCTTGTTACAAATGATCGCTGGTTACTTTGGAGAAAGCAGTTTCAGTTGAACATTAACTGGGTTTTGGGAGGTGAGGGAAGGAACAACAAGAATGAAATATTCTATAGGCAATTTCTGAATTCACAGACTGCTGACATTTCACCTAATTTACATGATTTAAGGAAATAGGATAATAACTGTCCATAGCAACAATATTTCCTTTTGTATTCCTTGTCTAGAACCAGGACTGGTCTTAGGATATAAGCAGGTTTGAATCATACCTAGGCAGATTGTCTTCCTTTTGTTTTTCCTTTTTCAATCTTTAATATTTCCTGGTCCTTTCAGTTTTGCATTAGTTCTTCTGGTCCCATATCCTTATATATCATCTAAACAGGACGGTACTCTTTTTTTGAGGCAATCAAGGCTAAGTGGCTTGCCCAAGGTCACAAAGCTAGTAAGTGAGGCCATTTGAATTCAGGTGCTTCTGATTCCAGGGTCAGTGTTCTATCCACTGCACCATCTAGCTGTCCTCTAGAAGTCTACTCTTTTGCAAAGTTTCTTGTTTTGTTGTCACATTGGCACCATTTGCACACTGTAAAGAAATGACTCAGCAGGTGAGTTTAAACTATTCACTTTCCAAATATTAGATTATACCTATCTCAAGTGTGCTTAAGATATGCTGGATAAGAAATAACTCCCCCTTCCAAAAATTTAGGTTATGATTCAAGTGTTGTTTGAAGAGGCATTTCAAAATATTGAATATGTGCATTTTCCTGATACCCAGCAACAGTACTGTAGTTGTATATTTTAGCTCTTTTATGATGAGAGCTCAATATAAGGCCATTTAAGGAAACACAAGCTTTTTCTCAATAATGCTATCCTCTCAAGCAACAGGCCCATTTTTTTCTTCTCGTTTACCAACAAACTTCATTTGGGACCTATGCTTTCTCACAAAACTATCATTCCTTAATCTCTTGATTATACCTACCACTTTATTAAAACTGCTCTCTTAAATCATCAGTGACCTGTGATTTTTTAAAGTTAAGACCACTTCTTGCTCCCATATTCTCTTAGACTGCAATGTAGTATTTAACTCAGTTTCCAGTCCTCTCCTTTAAATTCTGTCTATCCTTGGTTTCTCCTACCTTTGTAAATCTGACCTTGCCTGCCTCCTTCAATGATTCTTTATTTTCCTTCCCACTTTTATATGTAGATAAATATTCCTTAAAGGTCAACCATTGATTTTCTTTCTAGGTGCTTTCATCTACTTTCACAATTCCACCTACTACCTCTACTTGGATGACTCCCAGATTTTTACATTTAGCTCCTACTATCTCCTAAACTTCAGCCCACATTTCCCACAACTTGTACATCTCTATCTGATGTTTTATCATTACATCAGATTCAACATATCTACCATGATTATTATCTTCTCTTCCAAAACAACATGTTTGCCTTCTTTTCTCCTATTTTTGTTAATGGTACCACCATCATCTTAGTCACCTACATTAAAAAAAAAATCCTAGGTTCATAGTTTATTTTTCTTTCTACCTAAACTTCCTTATGCTATTCATTTTTTACCTGCAAAATGTTGTTGACATCTTTTTCCTACTTTCCATTCCCACCATCACCACCCTAATTCTAGATCTCATTACTTCTTCACAGAAGTGAAGCAAAATGCTGGTTCTTAATCAGATGAATCTTCCTGAGGAACTAAAATATAGTTCTGATCATGATATTCTCCTCTCAGATTCTTTTAGTTCTTCAGAATAGTTTATAGATTGTTATAATAATAATAACATCTTAATTGATTACAACAATAAGAATGACATTTATATGGCACCCACTAAATGCCAGACATCATACTAAGTGTTTTACAAATATGTCATTTGATCCTCACAACAGTTCTGGCAAGTTGGTGCCATTATTATACCCACTTTACAGATTTAGAAACTGAGGCAAATAGAATATAAATGATTTACCCAAGGTGACACAACTAGTAAGTGTCTGAGGCTGGATTTGAGATTAAGTCTTCCTGATTCCAGGACCAGCACTCCATCCTCAGGCTTGACATGATATAATCCTAGCCTTATCTATCATTATTTCATTTAATGTACCATCCAGTACTTTGTAGCTTCCTTGAATGCCAGGCCTAGAGGCCTGAGGGCTACCCGAGTCTTACCTTACCTCTATCGCAGGTCTTCGGCTGGCCAAACCGGATAAACGTATGAGAGAAGAGACTTTCCGGAGTCGAACAAGGGTTAAGCTTTATTCAGCGTCCTGGTTACAAGTGCAGGGGAAGCTCTTCCTTAGGAGGGAGAGAGAAAATCTCCCAAGGAGGCAAAGATCTTATAATAAGAGATTGGAAGCAGAAGTGTAAGTGGGGAGAGAGGGGGAGGGGAGAGCGAAGAGAGGAAAAACGGAGCCTTCTGTCCTGTAACGACCCCTCCCAAGCTAAGAGAGCCTTCAGGCTTTCCTGATCCTAATTAAGCTCTCCGGCCGTGTAGTTTGCACCTGAATACCATGCCTGTTAGATTACAATAGGTGTGCCCAGATCCGGCCCGTCTCGAGGGCAGGGATGCTCTCTCCCATCACGTTCTCACGGGAAGAGGCGGAAATACACCAGATCTCACTCCTCAATTCCCTACTGTTTCCTGGGGGGCCTCATGAGAACTCTAAGGTTTAGAAGTCCTCACTTTTACCCACCCTAGACTGTCCACATGGAACTGAGCTTACACCCCCAACACTTGAAGGCAGAAATTTCTCATCTTTAACACAGATCCCAACATATGGTAATAAATGGTGGTTATAAATGTTTGCTGCACTGAACCTAGTTGATTTGAATTCCTGCTTTCCAATGGGCTCTTGAGACCTATAGAACATGGGGCAGGTACATGGCACAGTGGATAGAGTGTTGAGCCTGGAGTCAGGAAGACAAGAGTTCAAATTCAGCCTCAGACACTTATTAGCTGTGTAACTTTGGGCAAGTCATCTAACCTCTGTTTGACACAGTTTCCTCATATGCAAAATGAGAATAACAATAACACCTCACTTTCAAGGTTGTTGTAAAGATTACTTAGTGCCTGGCACATAGTAATTGCTATATAAATGCTAGCTATTGTCATCATCACCATCATCATCATCATTGATATTCTTATCCATAAAAGCATAAGGGTGACAAGTCTGCTGTCATTTTTGTAGAACCTTATTGAATTTCTTTGAGTCTGAAGTTACTTAAATTTGAAACCTAATTTTGAATTATTTTTCTAAAACCTAATTCTCAATCATTATTTTGAAATTAAAAATTAAGCTAAATAATCAGCTTAAAATGATTATTTCTCAGATAGCAATGGCAAGATAAATGGTGGGTCTACGTAGGCTACAATGAATAACAAACAGTAAGAATAGAAATAAAGAATGTTATCATAGAAATGTATACTTGAGAAATAAGATGGACTGACTAAATTGTGAGAACAAACCAGTGAGCAATATATGAACTCCACTGGTATTCTTATAATATCTGTCACAGGAAAACAAAGAATGCAACCATGTCACTGGGTGGCATGTCTCCTGAGCAAAGTTATGGGATAAAATGGACACACAGGGGTAGGTTTGAACTGCAACCTGCAGTATTGGAGGGAATGTATACATCAATAAGGCCGCTTTGAGTATTTTAAAATTATGAAATCCTTATCTGAGTTCACTGGAGCTGAGTAAACAATGGAATTATTATGATACTAAAAATAATTTGTGACTATGTGTGTATGTGTGTTTTACCACAACACTGTCGAATCACTTTGTAGGCTATGTATGAATCACTGCCCTTTATGTGTCTACCATCCACTTGAGTTTATGAGTTTAGCCAAGAGTATCCAATGTACTGTTTATATTACATTACTATAGTAACTTAAAAAAAAAAAACAACTTTCTATGGCTTAAAGCAATTATTTGTGGTATCCAGGGCACCTTCCACTTGGGGGATCTCTCAGAGCTGGCAAGACTAAGTATGAAGTACTTTGTTGGTCCACGTGTCTGCAAAATTATAAGTTCCTACCAATATATTTACCTCATTAAAATCAATAAGACAACTGAAAGTAGTCAAAGAAAAAGCATTTAATGAAAAAGCACAATAAGAAGCTAGCATTAAAACGTTCTCCCCATAAACCTGAGTAATGCTCTCTCACATGTGTAGGGGAACAGTAGAAATACATGCATACACACACACACGCACATGGCATGTATATGGCTAGTGTACAAGAACAGAAAGGTAACATATACCTCTGATATTGCTGTCTAAATGTGTCTCTATTTTCCTTCTCATACATTTGCACAGAAAACCAAGATCTGAGGATTTGCAGATAGCAAGGAGATTATAGTGAGTTGGGATTCTGGTGACTTGAGAAGAGGTAAGAGATATAGAAGATGTTATGTAATTATAATTCTTTGGAGGATTATTTAAAATGGAGAGTTATGGTAAGGTTCTTTGGTGGCTTTAACTCACAGAGAAGAAATAAATGAGATAAAGTCATTGAATGGAAATTTCCAAATGATTTTCCAAAAATTTCCCTTTGATGACAATAGTAATAGATAGCTGTGGTAGGTTCTCTGTTTAAAGGAAAGTGAGTTTTGGGAAATGAGTGTTTAGTAAATAAATAGCATTTATTTCTAGTAAATAAAAACTACTTGTGTAATTAACTCTTAGCATGTTATTCTCCAGGCATCACTCTTATTTGTAAATTAAGGAATTTGACTAAATAATACCTAGGAACCCTTCCACCTCTAATTCTATTAAATTCAATTAAACAAAAGTTTATTAAGGACATTTACTATCTGAGGCACTGTCCTCAGCACAAAGACAAAAATGAAACAGTCTCTACCATCACAGAGCAAATAAATGCAACTAGGAGATCACTAACACACTGGATGATAGTTGTAGGATCCAAAAAGACTTTCACAGGCTTAGAGAATTAAACTGTATCTATGGAAAATCTTGAATGTGGTAAAAAATTCAACTTCATCAGTACAAGATGGGGGACACAAGGCTAAACTTTTATGAAAAAGAACTTGCAAGATCAGTAGAAGTGGTCAGAAAAAGTGAATTTGATTCAGAGATTTAAATTTAAAAATTTAAAAATGCTTGCCCTCATGCTGCTTATGTTTGTCAGGAGGAGACAATAAAAACACAAATAAGCACATAAAAAATATGAGGATAAAGACTGAACCTGTGACTTTATTCATGTAGGGAATTCCAAGATAAGGAAACTGCTTGTGCCAATGGAGTTTTACACTTCTCTACAAAACTCTTAGGGAGTTGCTTAGACAGTGTATCAGCAAAGACCCAGCATAAACAGGAGTGCCTGCTGTACTGGTTCTTAGATCTGCTTTACTAAAAGACAGGCAACTTTTGAGGGGACAACAATCTACTTTAATCAAGCACATATATCATTCATTTAGTTCAGAAGAAAAAGTCAGCACCCTGAACTTCAGAGAAAATACAAATAAAAACCAACAAGGTTTCCAACTGTCTGATCATAAACTACACATACATCGCACATCAACACACAGATCCAACTGTCTGACCATTACATACATACATGGTTACCAAAGAAAGCAGCACCAACATGTGGATTTTCAAAGCCAGGGGGATTCTTAGTGACTTCCCAGAGTCTCATCTGGCACATAAACCTTCTTCCAAAAACTAAGCCCCAAAACAAAATTTTACCTGAGAATATTTATACACTTTTCAGAGCTAGAGGGCAGGACCCTCTGACCCAGTACCTCAATAGAAACTAACAAAAGGTATTGAGATCTATTAATGGGCAGGGAAGATCTTTAACTCTTCCCCCCACCCATCATAAAATGTAAATTACCATTACAGACAGTTGGATTGAAATTCAGTTCTTCTAGTTCTCATAAGAGTTGACTAATTACTCCGTCATGTTGCCTTTCATATATATAAAATATACACAAAGTAAATGGAAAGTAAAAGTTATTTTGTTTATTTTTTAAGAGGGTAGGAGAGTTCCCTAGCAACCAGAGAAATCAGAAAAATCTTGAAAGGAATGTTTAAGCAGAACTTCAAAAGAAGATGGGAAGGAAGGAAGGAAAAAACCAGGTAGAAGTAAGTAGACACTTCATTTCAGGCATAGGGAAAGTCAGTGCAAAGATATGGATTTGAAAGGTGGAATGTTGTGTGTGATGAACTATAAGAAGGTCAGTTTGCTTGTTCAAAGGGGAGTAATATATTGAAGCCTCTCTTTGTGTTTCCAGAGAGAGGAAGACATATTCATTATAGAGTCATGAATAAGTTTTCCTAAACTGTTTGCCCAGAGATTGTTTCTATGATTTGTTCTTTAACCCACTCATTCTTTAATAAGTTATTCTTTAAGCTCATTGTTTAATGTTCAATTCATTGTTAATGATTCCTTGGTCCCTTATTAAATATAATTTTATTGCAATATGATCTGAAAAATATATATTTAATATCTGTTTTTCTACTTTTAGTTATAATTTTTAAATCTACTAATATATGCTCAATCTTTGTAAAAATACTATGAACTGCTGAGGAAAATGTGTATTCCTTTCTATTTCAATTCAATTCTCTCCAGATATCTATCAAATCTTGTTTATATAAAACTTTATTCACTTCTTCAGATTTTTTCTTTTTTTTTTGGTAAGATGTATCTAGTTCTGAGATGGGAAGATTAAAGTCCCCTATAGTGGTGCTATGTTTGAAGAAAGAAGGCTCAACAATGCCAAATCTCAATGCACATTACACAAAGAAGTAATACTTGAAACTATTTGGTATTGATTTTTTTTAAAAAGTAGAAAAAAAGATCAGTGGAATAGATTAGGTATACAATATACAGAAACAAGGGCAATTAGATGGTGCAGTGGATAGACCATTGGGTTTTGAATCAGGAAGACTCATCTTCATGAGTTCAAATATGGTCTCAGACACTTATCAACTGTGAGATTCTAGGAAAATCACTTACCCCTATTTGCCTCACTTCCTACTTCGCAAAATAAGCTGGAGAAGGAAATGGCAAAATACCCCAGTATCTTTACCAGGAACATTCCAATTGGGATCATGAAGGGTTGGACATGATTTAAATGACTCAACAGCAACAAAAATAGAAATGAATGAAAATAGTAGTATAGTGTTCAATAAACCAAAGACCCCAACTACTGAAGTAAAGACTCATTGTAAAAAATAACAAACAAAAACCACATGTGTTAAGAAAACCCAAGAAGAAGTCTGACAGAAATTAGCTTTAGATAGCCCTCTCATATTAAATATCACAGTAAACTTAAATTGGACTTATGACCTGGATTTTAGAAAGTCACATTACACACAGGAGCAAAGAAGGAAATATTTTGCCCCCTCTTATAGATAGGGAAAGAGTTCATGAGTAAATATGGGTTAGGAATGATCAGAAAAGATTAAACTGACAGTATTGTGCACTTAAAATTGTAGTTTTTGCATAAACAAAATCAATTCAGTTAAAATTAGAAGGGAGACAGTAAAGTGGAAAAAATTTTTCAGCAAGTTTTCTGATATATTCAAAATATATAAGGAGCTGACTCAAATATATAAAAATAACAGTGACTCCCCAGTAGAAAAATGATCAAAGGCTATGAACTCACAGTACTTAAAGTAAGATATTTAAGCTTTCAATAATCATATTTAAAAGCTCTAAATCATTAATAGAGAAACGCAAATTAACTCTGTTTCTACCTAACATCCATAATATTGGTAAACATGACAAAAATAGAGAATGAAAGCTTTTAGAAGAGCTACAAGAAGATAGGTATATTAATCCTCTCTTGGTGGAGTTATGAGTTGGTTCTGCATTTCGGTAAAGGAATTTAGAACTATACTCCCAAAGATACTGAAGTGACCTAGGAATACTACTACTTGGCATATATACTAAAGAAATAAGATACAAATAGAAAAGTGCTGCCTGTACAAGAATATTTATGTAATAGCTCATTTTTTGTTTTAGCAAAAAACTCTAAACAAAGAGGGAATCAGTGGGAGAATGGATGAATAAATATAATTGAATATTATTGTACCATAAGAAATGATGCAAGGTAGGATTTCAGAGAAACCTGGGGATTTGTGTGAACTACTGCATAGCAAAGTGAGCAGAACCAAGAAAACAATTTATACAATAATAACATTGTGAAAAAAATAATTTTGAAAGACAAGATTTGTGATCATTGCAATTATTAGAAGACCAGCAATGGAGCAAGCTATATATGTCAACAATAAATTGATGGACTCAAGGAGCAAAATGAGACATATATATATATATTTTTTAACACAGCCAACGTGTGTTTTGCTTCTCTAGTATTTCTTGTAAGATTTTTGTTTTTGTTCTTTCATGGGGAGAAGAGATTTTGTGGGATAAATGATAATGTTGCAAAAAAAAACCTCACAAAATTATCAAAGAAAGAAAATGTTATTTGAAGCATTTAAAATAAATGCACAAAAAGAGAGCATAAGGAAGTTTTGAAGGAGGCAGAAAGCTGGACAGCTTTGAAAGCAGTATGTTTATATTTTATATAAGTCTGAGGATCTTTATTCCACTTCCTACTTTGACAGATGACTCTGTGGTTCCAGAGTAAGCCTCCATTTTCTCCTTCAGGGTTCTGGAGGTACATCACAACGAATCAGTAGTAATTCTCTAATGCCATCAGTTTGAGTTTTGACTCTAAGATTGTCAGCAGAGAATCAATCAGAGAGTCAACCAACTTAAGGATCTTTTAGAAAGGGGCACATTTAATGAGATAGTAAAGAAAAAAACAGTATAAAACATTCCCCCAAGTCTTTTACTCTCAGAGGTACTTACAGAGTCCAGAGAAAAGTGGGCTCAAGCTTAGAGACAACTTGTGGCAAAGGAGTAATTCACAGTTCCTGGTTATTAGAAATCTTTTTCTTTCATTAGTGAAACGCTCTAAAAGATCCCCTTAGGCATAGTATATTTTCTTTGTGGGACTTTTTGTGAAGCTATCAATCTACAGTCTGTCTTTGATTCCTGAAGCAAATATTCCTATCAGCTAATTCTGTGATCCTGCAACATCATTAATGGGAAGATTGGAGGGCAGGATTGGGACTTCAAACATTTTTCAAACCTCTTGAAGCTTTCAAAGTCTTTCTTGGTTCAAAGGGGAGAAAGGACAGGGACTTGAGAACAAGAAGGTGTCTCCTTTCCTTTCCCCTGATCCCAAGGTGGCTCCTTCTCAGGGGTTTTAATGAAATACTACACTTGTTCCAGCCTCCCGAATGACTCCTTTCTCAATTCCTTTGACAATTTAGAGATATTTGCCATAATATGATTAAGTTTATTCAGCTGATTAGAATGCTTTTTCTATGCAATTACTCCAGTTTCAAGTACTTTTTGCACTTAACTTTAATCCCTGATTGGTTCATTAGAACTAAAGGCTAGGTTTAATATTGATTTTAGAAGGGCTGCAGGAAGATAGTTACATTGATTCACCTGGTTAAGGCTTCCTTCCTTCTCTCATGCCTCAACCAGAAGGAATTATTAGCATACTGCCTATACATAGGTTTTTGTTCATTTGTTCGTGTTTGTCCTTCATTCTCAAAGAGGACCATGACATCAAGATGATGACATGACTTGCAGCTGACTTTGATTTGAGTGAGGGAGGACTGTGAAGGTCACCAACCTGACTTTCTCCTCCAGAGCCATCCCTTTATATCACAGTCACCTCTGCACACCCCTGATGCCATAATTACTTTGTGACCTCTCATCCTTTGAGGTTCACTTTATCTGTCTATATCAGTCTAACCTAGATCCTAATCCCAGTATTCTAGAAGCCTCCAGATCACTGTCAAGAAATTCAGGACCACATCTACTATCATCCTATTAATGCTAACCACCACCCTCCTATTTGGAGATTTTTGCTTGTGGGTTCAACAATAACTATCTGAGCCCACTGATGTTTACCTTTTCTCTTGCTACTGTGAAACTCCTCAACTTATGCAGGCTGGCAGGAACCCATGCATACAGGTGGGTTTAATACTGGGCAATTATGACCTCTAGAGAGAGATGGCATCAGCCAGTTAAAATCTGGCCTCAGATACTAGTTGTGTGATGCTGGGCAAATCGCTTAACCCTATTTGCCTCAGTTTACTTATATACAAAATGAGAAGGAAATGGCAAACTATTCCAGTGTCTTTGCCAAGCAAACCCCAAATGAGGTTATGAAGAGGTGGACATAATTAGACAACAACAAATAGAGGAATCAATCTCTTTCTTGAACTTTCTCGTTCTTTGTGTTCTTGTCTCAAAGCCTTGGGGAAAACCACTACAGTTAAGCTTAGCTCAAGTCTATGCTTTCCCAAAATAGAAGTGTGTGTGTGTGTGTGTGTGTGTGTGTGTGAGTGTGTGTGTGTGTGTGAGAGAGAGAGAGAGAGAGAGAGAGAGAGAGAGAGAGAGAGAGAGAGATTCAATTTACAATATAAATTAGGTATACAACAGCTTCTGATTTCCTCCACTCGTAACAAATGCTTAAAATAAGACTCACAAAAGTGTATAAATAGATCATGTATGTATGTATTATGTGTGTATACATACATACATGCATGCACATGAACATGCATAGATATATACATATATATACATACACACATATACGCAACAGCTACTTAAACTACTGTTATATTTCCCTTAGAGTTTATACTCCAAAAAATCAGAACATGACATATTTTTCAGGATTGCTAAATTCATTTACTTTTTATCTTCACCTTGGGTCTGCTTTGGCCAAACAGTTCCCTCCAGGTTCATGCCAAAGTTTGGGAACCTCCTCCTTCTGCTGGTGGTCTTCTTTTGCAAGAAGTGTTATAATAGTGAGATACCTCCCAAAGTGCAATCATTACTAACTGAAGACTTCAGAAATTCCAATCTCTTTAACATGCAAATTTGCCTCCAAGGCTGGAAACACCCTTCTCAGGATCACTACTCAGTTACCTATACCCAGGAAATAACCAAAACAGAAGAACCAGCCCAAACTTAAGATCAAACATACCTAAATAAGACCCTGCTCTAGATGTCACTTGGAGGCAATATTCATTTCTGCCATGATGATAGTAGACCCTACTCCCACCCTCCAGGAAGAGATTTGAAGAGCCCTGATCTACTATTCAGAAGATGGGAAGGAACAAAGAAAATTAAAGTGTGGGGTCACTTTCTTTACAGTCCCTTTAGTGGGTCACTCCATCTGGCTTAGTGATTAATGTTTTTTGATGAAGCTTTGAAACAGACATTCTCCTTTCCCCCCTATTTCAGCCATCAGGGGTTAGGGAATGAAGGGACCATGTAATATTCACCTTGTCATCCTAAAGTAGCCAGTTCTTCAACACATTTCTCATAATTAGCAAGGGTGATACCCCAGTAATCAGCAACTGAATGAAAAAGTCAAAAGTTAAGACAACATGAAGGGTAGAAGTTGTGCAAAAAAACCCTCCAAAATAAACAATTTAACAAGAATAAAAAATATAGAGATTTGTAGAACAAATAAATTAGAGGAAATAGGCAACCTTTAAGGAAGGGGGATGTAGAAAATTTTCAGTTATTTATATTGCAAGAAATTATTGTGTATTTGAAAGGAATTGAAAGTTATGCATAGTAGATACACAGTTTCAAGTACAACCATCTTTTTAATTATACTATATTATGAAAATACTTGTTTTTTTCATTAATTAAAAACAAAATTAAAAAAGAAATGCAACACAATAAAAATGTAGGCTAAATCAAGTGAGAAAAAATAAGCTTATGTATCATTAATTATGATACATAATTTCCATATATGTATATATAATATATGCCTGACACACACATTTCTATATATGTCTATCCATATATAGATATGTGTGTATACATGCATACATATATATGTAAGTGTGCATATGTGTATGTGTGTAATGTTCAGCTCATTTTACACATCAGTAAACTGAAGCGATTATATATCATAATTATGACAGAACAATCTATTCAAAGGAGGTACCTGAAACTGTAGTTTCTCTGAAAATAGGAAAGCTGTGTGTTATTGGTCTAAGTGCTTCACTCCTGTACATGAATTATTATAAAAACACTTGGTCAGTTTCTTCTCTGGTGAAAGCCTGATTCTACCTTACTAAACTGAAGAGATCACTAAGTTATTGCCAAAAGAACAGCAGCTATCGCTCCAAATGTAGGTCAATTACATGTTTATGCACATTACAAAAAACACTCACAGTCTGCACTGTTTAGAAATATCTATGAACACTTACAAGAAAATAAAATATTGGCTGAATGAAAAGGGTGTGCCCTAAAGTACTAGAGGAATAAAGAGCAATTCATTATTGATTTGGTAATTACTGAAAAAGCCACCTGAAAGTACCATTAACTTAAAATAGACTCAAGTGCAATGAGAATGCTAGACTATTTGATGTCCACAGTGGAAACTGAAATTTTTAAAAACATGTTACCAGCACAATAATACCAAAAACAATTTGTATAAAATGCAGTATCTCTGATTATAGGTGGTCTTGATCTAGCAACAACACTTCTAAAAGAAACTGAATATGATTTTCAAGTCAGAAGGGGGTCATATCAAAGCATCATATTAATATATGTTTATATAGACGTATATACATATGTATATATACACACATATATGCACATGTACATACATATATGTTTATACATTTCCCCAACTTGTACTCAAACTCATAGGTTGAGTCTCCAGAGGGATGATTGCAACCTTGTCTTTTAACAGTAATTCTGTGGAGTTGTAGTACTATTAATATAGCTCAGGAGACCTTACCAGGATGCATCTCATTGCCAATCAGAAAACAGACTTAATTAACTTTTAGAAAAGACATTTAGGGGGTATGGTAATAACAGTACATATTACACTCCCTCCTACAAAATCCAACAGGGTTGATCACCACAAAGTGACAAAAACATTAATACTTTATTGTAAAAAATGATGAAAGGATGAAGATAATAGACATTCTCAGAGAAAGTTTTGTAACAGGTTAAGATTAATAGAAATACTTTTGGAAAAAATAGTCCTTACTTTACAAAACAATAGTAAAAAGTGACAACACATACATGTCAATAAATTTAGCAAATGTAACTAAAAAGTGTTTATCTCCAGAAAAACACATCCAGCACAATGACTAAAATCAAAGAGTGAAAGATAAAGACTATCAAGGGAATTGGTGGCAAAAAAAAAAAAAATTAGGCAAGGTAGCCTAGATATACTAAATCTCAAACTATGTTATACAGCAGTAATCATCAAAACTATCTGGTACTGACTAAGAAATACAGTGGTGGATCAGTGAACTAGATGAAGTGTGCATGACAGTAATACATGACCACAGTAATATAGTGTTTGATAAACTTGAAAACTCTAGTTTCTCAGACAAGAACTTACTATTTGACAAAAATTCCTTGGAAAACTCTAAAACAGTATGGCAAAAACTAGGTATAGACCAATAACTTACACTGTCGACCAAGATAAGGTCAAAATGGGTAGATTATTTAGAAATAAAGGGTGATACTGTAAGCAAATTAGGAAAACAAAAACGTGGTTTACTAGTCAGCTGTATGGAAAAAGGAAGAATTTATGACCAAACAGGAGATGAAGAGCATTATGAGACGTAAAATGGATACTTTTAATTATATTAAGCTTTTGCAGAAGCCAAACCAATGCAACCAAGATTAGAAGGAAGGGAGAAATTTGGAAAATAATTTTTACAGCAAGTGTTTCTGGTAAAAGTTTAATTCCTCCATTATATTAGAAACCAAGTCAAATTTCTAAGAACAAAAGTCATTTTACAATTGATAAATGGTCAAAGGTTACGAAAAGTTTCATACAAATGAGAGCTATCTTCAGTCATATGAAAAATGCTCTTAATTACTCTTAATTAGAGAAATGAAATTTAAAACAGCTCCGAGGTACCACCTCATACCTATCAGACTGTAAAGTGATAAATGTTGGAGGGGATGTAGGAAAACTGGCACACTAATGCACTGTGGGAGGATTGTGAACTGATCCAACCATTCTGAAGAATAATTGGGCACCATGACCAAAGGGCAATCAAATTGTGCCTACCTCTAATCCAGAAATACCACTACAAGGCCTGTATCTCAAAGAAATTTTTTTAAAGGGGAGAAGGACCTATTTATATAAAAATATTTTTATCAAGTCTTTTTGTGTTAACAAAGAATAGGGAAATTGAGAGGATGTCTATCAATTGGGAAATGACTGAGCAAGTTGTGTATATGATTGTAATAACAGAACATTATTTTGCTATAAGAAATAAGAAGAAGGATTTCAGAAAAACTGGAAAGATTTTCATGAACTTATGCAAAGTGAAATGAGCAGAACCAGGAGAACATTGTATACAGTTACAGCAATAATATATAATGGTCGACTATGAATGACTTATTCTCAGCAATACAATGATCCAAGACAATCCCAAAGGATCCATGATAAAAATAAATGCTATCTACATCCGTGGGAGAAAACCTGGTAGAACCTAAATAAAAATTGAAGCATTCTATTTTTTACCTTATTTATTTTTTGTGGGTACATTTTTAGTATTTCTTCTTTCACAATATGATCATATGGAAACAGGCTTTATATTTTCACATTTATATAACCTATATCAAATTGCTTACCTACCATAGGGTGGGAAGAATTTAGAGGAGGGAAAAATTTTGGAGCTAATTTTTTTAAAAATCAATGTCAACAAAGAGGTATGGAATAAATATCTGTCAGGTGGATTACTTAATCATTCATCCTTTTTTTCTTTAATGTGCGCATTTTTATTTGACCTGTTCTTAAGTCAGTGTAAAGGTAAAGCTTCTCCCCTCCCCCAAGTACTAGCACTAATCTCATAAAATTCAAAGGGAGACTGTAAAAATCTTTATTCACATCTATATTGGGGTCAGTGATGGAATTTAGGGGGCAATTCAATATGACTGACAACTTTTTTTAAAAAAAGGAACAAGTATTAAGATGGAAGAAAAAAGCTTTTTTTTAAAAATAAAGATTACATAATTTACATGTAAAGCAATGCTAGTATCTTCACTCTTCCTCCCCTCCCCATTTAGATTATTGTTACATAGCTCCTTTGCTTTAGCAGAGGAAAGCCAAGCCATCACAGAGGCTTGTAACTCTGTGACAATGTATTATGCAATATGTGGAATGACTCTTGGAAAAATGTACAATCAGAATCCTGAAGATGCATTGTAGATCTTTGGGGATGTTCGTCTCCAGCATACTTAGACTGCTCATTACCTTCATTGTTCCAGTTTTTAAATCCTGAGTCAAGCACCAATAAAAAAAATGATTAAGTAATTGAACATCCCCAATTAAATGCCAAATTAGAAATATTGAAAATCAAAAGAAAGATTAATAAGATTGAAATTAAGAAAACTATTGAAATAATGAATAAAACTAAGAATTGGTTTTATGGAAAAAAACAATAGAATTGATAAACAGTTGATCAATTTGATTAACAAAAAGAAAGAAGAAAACCAAATTATCAATATCAAAGGCTGAATTCACCTTCAATGAAGAGGAAATTAGAGCAGGAATTAAAAATTACATTGCCCAGCTGTATGCCCATAAATTTGATAATCTAAGTGAAATGGATGAATATTCAAAATAATATAAATAGTCCAGATTAACAGAAGAGAAAGTAAAACACTTAAGTAACCCTATCTCAGAAAAAGAAATTGAACAAGCCATCAATGAACTCCCTAGGAAAAAAATCTCCAGGACCAGATGAACAAGTGAATTCTTTCAAACATTTCAAGAACAGTTAATGGCAATACTATATAGACTATTTAGGAAAATTGGAGAAGAAGGAGTCCTACCAAATTCTGTTTATGATACAAATATTGTCCTGATACCTAAACCAGAAAGAGTCAAAAAACAGAGAAAGAAAATTATAGACCAATTTCCCTAATGAATATGGATGCAAAATTTTTAAATATGATATTAGCAAAAATATTACAGCAAATTATAATGGGAAGAACATACTTTGATCAGGTAAGAGTTATACCAGGAATGCAGGCCTGGATCAATATTAGGAAAACTATAAGAATTTTTAATCATATCAGCAACAAAACTAATGGAAGCCATGTGGTTATGTCAATAGATGCAGAAAAAGCTTTTGACAAAATACACCACCAATTCTTGTTGAAAACATTGGAGAGCATAGGAATAAATGGAGTCTTCCTTAAAATAATCAGTAGTATCTATGTAAAACCATCAGCAAGCATTATACATAATGAGGATAAGCTAGATGCATTTCCAATAAGATCAAGGGTGAAACAAGGATGCCCATCATCATCACTGTTATTAAATGTGGTACTAGTAATATTAGCTTTAGCAATAAGACAAAGAAACTGAAAGAATTAGAATAGGCAAAGATGAACCTAAGTCATTACTCTTTGCAGATGATATAATGATATACTTAGAGAATTCCAGAGAATCAAGTGAAAATTATTTGAAATGCTAAACGACTTAAGCAAAGTTGCAGGATACAAAACAAGCCCACATAAATCACCCACATTTCTATATATTATTAACAAAGCCCAACAGCAAGAGATAGAAAGAAAAATCCCATTCAAAATTATGGTAGAAAATATAAAATATTTGGGAGTCTACCTGCCAAAACAAACCCAGGGACTATATGAGAACAACTACAAAACATTGTTTGCACAAATAAAGTCAGTTCTAAGTAACTGGAAAAACATCAGTTGCTTATTGGTAGGCCCAGCTAACATAATAAAAATGACATTTCTATCTAAATGAAATTCCTTATTCAGTGTCATACCAACCAAACTACCAGAAAATTATTTTCTAGAGCTAGAAAAATAAAATCAAAGTTGATCTGGAAGAATAGAATTTCCAAAATATCAAAGGAATTAATGAAAGAAATGCTAGGCAAGGTGGCCTAGCCCTACCAGATTTCCAGTTGTATTATAAAGCAGAAATCATCAAAAGTACTTGGTACTGGCTAAGAAATAGAGGGATAGATCAATGGAATAAGTTAGGTACACAAGACATAGTAGCCAATGATTATCACAATCCTCTATTTGATAAACCCGAGGATGTCAGTTTCTGGGATAAGAGCTTACTGTTTAACAAAAACTGCTGAGAAAACTGGATAATAGTGTGGTGGAAACTGGGCATAGATCAATGTCTGACACCATACACAAGAATAAAGTCCAATTGAGAACACAATCTAGGTGTAAAGACTGATACTATAAACAAATTTGGAGAGCAAGGAATAGTTTATTTGTCAGATTTATGAAGAATGGAAGAATGTGTGACCAAACGAGAGAGAGAGAAAACATTATGAAGTGCAAAATGGATAATTTTGATTGCATTAAATTGAAAAGATTTTGCACAAAAAAAAACATTGCAACCAAGATTAGGAGGCAGGCAGAAAACTAGGAAAGAGTTTTTACAACTAGCATCTGTGATAAAGGCCTCATTTCTAAAATATATAGAGAACTGAGTCAAATTTACAAGAATAAAAATCATTCCCCAAATGATAAATGGTCAAAGATATGAACACACATTTTTCAGAAGAAGAAATTAAAGCTGTCTATAGTCATATGAAGAAATGTTCTAAATCACTATTGATTAGAGAGATGCAAATCAAAACAACTCTGAGGTACCACATCACACCTATCAGATTGGCTAACATGACAAAACAGGAAGATGATAAATGTTGGAGAAGATGTGGGAGGGTTGGAATAGTAATTCATTGTTGGTGGAGCTGTGAGCTGATCCAACAATTCTGGAGTGCAATTAGGAATTATGCCCAAAGGGCTACAAAAATGTGCATACACTTTGACTCAGTGATATTGCTTCTACAGCTGTATTTCAAAGAGATCATAAAAATGGGAAAAGTTTCCATATGTACAAAAATATTTATAGCATCTCTTTTTGTGGTGGCCAAGAACTGGAAATCGAGGGAATGTCCATCAATTGGGAAAAGGCTGAATGAGTTATGGTATATGAATGTAATATAATACTATTGTGCTATAAGAAATGATGAACAGGCAAACTTCAGAAAAAACTTAGACTGATTCTGGGTGAAATGAACACAACCAGGAGAACATCATACATAGTAACAAGAACAGTGCATAAGGACTGTTTCTGACAAACTTAGCCCTTCACAGTAATGCAAAACCTAAAACATTTTCAAAGGAGTCTTGATGGAAAATATTGTCCACAACCAGAGAAAGAAATATAGAATCAGAATGTGGAATAAAACAGACTATTTTTTCTTTTGTTTTGTTTTGGCTTTTCTCATTGCTTCTCCCAATCATTTCCATTTTTCTATGCAACATGACTGATGTGAAAATGTGTTCAATAAGAACCTATGGGTAGAACTTATATACGATTTCATACTGTCTTGGGAATGGAGAGGGAAGAGAGGAGAAAAATTTAAAACTTATGGAAATGATTGTTGAAAACTGAAAATAAATTAATTAATTAAAAAAGAAAGAAAGTAAAGTCAAACCCAGCTCATCTCTTTTGGGAGTAATTATCATACTTTGACAAAATATTAAAAAAAACCCAAGCCCACCAACAATCCATTTAGTAGCATTTGTGGTGGACAATGGAGGGCCCAGAATCATCATACTCCTGCTTGCCACCTTTGCTGGAAGGTGGAAAGAGATGCCAGGATGGAGCTTCCCATCTAGATAGAATATTTGCATTCAGGTGGGGCAATGATCTAGATTTTCATTGTTCTGGGAGCCAGGGCTATGATCTCCTTCTGCAGCTTGTCAGAAATGTCTGGGTACATGATGGTACCACCAGACAATACAGTATTGGCATAGAAATTCTTACAGATGTCAACATCACACTTCATGATTAGGTTGAAGCTAGTTTCAAGGATTCCACAGGATTCCACACCTAAGAAATATGTTTGGAATAGACCTTCTTGGCATCAGAAATTTTCATTGCCAGTGGTAATAACCTGACCATCAGGGAGCTCATAGCTCTTTTCCAGAGAGGAGCTAGATGCAGCAATGGCCATTTCCTGTTCAAAGTCTAGAGTGATGTAACAGTTTCTCATTGATGTCACACAGAATTTCCTTCTTAGTTGTGGTAGTGAAACTGTACCCTCTCTAGGTCAGGATCTTCATGAGGTAGTCCATCAGGTCACAGTCACCTTCAAGCTATCATTACCTCATATCTCAAGGAACAATATATCTTTAGGGAAAAATTCATCATTAATGATAGTGGATGCAAATCTATATTTCAACTAATCATCTCAACAATTTTAAATATTTTTGTCAACTCTTATGAGATTTGACCATAGAATCACTGTCTTTTAAATCTCATAATGTGACTCATATGAGGACAGGCATCACGTCTGTTATTTTCTTATCTTTCTCTTGTGTTTACATTATTAATGTTATCTTTAATCCATGACTTCTTTGCACGTATATTTTAAATTCACTTATACATTTTGTGAGTATGGCTTCATTTGAAACTAGATAAGAAACTATATAAGATACAGCCAATGAGGTACTTCTTCCATTTAGATTCACATCTTTGCCAGGGAATTTTTTCAGCTGTGACAAAGTGTTAAAATGAAATATCAAAATAAATTGAACTTTGAATGAAACCTTTGAAATACTGTATCTCAAAGTATTAAACCATAGTTTCCAAAAACAATAAAAAGACATTAAGATATACTAAGGTATATTTTTATTTTCATATATATTAAAAGGTAATATTTTAGTGAGAACAAAAAACTTTTTGCATCATAAAACAAAATAAAAAGAATTTTAATATGTTACAGAATAACAAGATTTGAGAATTAAAAGAGGCCATCTAGTCTAAATCATACACCAAAGGAATCCTCACTACAAAATGCCTAACAAATGGTCATAAAGCTTCTGATTGAAGGCCTCCAAGAAAGGGAAAATCACTACTTATCAAGAAAATCCACTCCACTTTTGGACAGCTCTAAAAGTTAGAAAATTTTTTCTGATTTGAAACAAAATTGCCCTCTTAACACTTTCCAACCATTATTCCCATTTTTTGTCCAATGGGTTCAAAAGGAATAAATCAAATTCCTTCTAATCATCATAGTTATTTAAATATTTGATGCTAGATGTCATATTTCATCCTTTCCAAAACCCCAAGTCTTTCTCTTCAAGACCTCTACTAACTATCCTAGTTTTCCTTGTCAGGAATTATGGATATTCTTTTAATACCATGATATCTCAAACTGAACACAATACTAGTCTGATGAAGGCAGAATACAGTGGGATTATCAAATTCTTATTCTGTCAAGTTATGCCCCTTTTCATAATTCCCAAGAGTACACCAGGTTTTTTGGCTGCTATGTCATACTGATAATGCATATTCAATAATGATTTTTTTTCAGAATATGTACTATCTATTACTGACTACCCTCCTACATCATCCTTGTGAAGGTATTTTTTCTTACTCAAGCGAACTTATATTTGTTTATATTGAATTTCATCTTAATAGTTTCAGGTCAATATGCCAGCTGGAAATGTTATAGTCATACTTTATATGATTGAAATAATTGAGAGAAATGAAAGCACATGGCACAGATCCCTGGGTCACTCCACTGGAGACCTCCTGGCATGATGTCATGAATGTATTAATTACTACTCTTTGAGTTCTCCATTCAACCAGTTTTATATCCATCAGATTGTATCTACTTAGAACCATATCTCTCCATCTTTTCCACTATCTTACTATGAGATATTTCATCAAAAACTTTGCTAAAATCCTGATGAACTGTATCAATAACATCATACTCACCTGATAGTTTAGTAATCCTGGAAAAAATGGAAATGCAGTCAGTCTGGCATGACGTTTTCATGAAGCCAAACTGGTTCTTGGTAATCACTGGTTCTTTTTCTAAATGTTCAATGACCACATTTTTAATGGTCTGTTCCATAATTTTTCCAGGAATGGAAATCAAGCTCCCTTGCCTAAAATTTATAGTCTTTGTTCTATGACTTACTTCCAAAATTATTGCAACATTTATCCTTCTCTAATCTTCTATTCCTTCTCTTGAATTCTATGATCTTTTATGTAGTGCTCAGTTATCACACCTGTCATTCAATTAGAATGCAAGCTCTTTGTGAATGAGGTTGCTTCACTCTTTAGACTTGTATTCCCTGAGCTTAATACAGTGTCTGGCATATGATAGGTACTTAAATACAGGTAGATGAAATGATTTATTGATTTGGATTTTTACTGTCCAGCCTTAGTTCATTCAGAGCTTTAGACTTCTTGATAGCATTTTTAAAGTATGGTGTCACACTTGTAAGGCCATCTTTTGTTACCTGGACTTGATTTTGTCTTCTGGACATTTCTTTTTAAAATCTTAGTTGGAGTTCCCTGTGTATTTACATCAGTTTCTTCAGATAAAGATCATTTTTTCCTCTTCAGTGAAATCATTTCCTTTTGCATTGTCAGAATTTAATTCTTGAAAGTCTTTCATTGTTGATCTGATTCCCCCAGAAACATTTTAATATATGGGATGCTAACTATCTTTCTTATAAATCCTTTGCAATCTGCTTTCCTCAAATCTAGGGTACATGTTAAATTGCGTACAAATTTCCTCTCATCTATCACAAACTCTAGGAATTCAAGTCCTCTCTGTTAGTGAAAAGAGTATCTAGGAAATTTACCATTGTTGGTTCTTCCACTTTTTGAACTATTTTGCCTTATCACTAAGGCAAGCTACTCTTGTTTTGGGGGAGAGAGAGAGAGAGAGAGAGAGAGAGAGAGAGAGAGAGAGAGAGAGAGAGAGAGAGAGAGAGAGAGAGAGAGAGACAGAGACAGAGACAGAGACAGAGAGAGACAGAGAGAGAGAGACAGAGAGAGACAGAGACAGAGAGAGAGAGAGAGAGAGAGAGAGAGAGAGAGAGAGAGAGAGAGAGAGAGAGAGAGAGAGAGATGACAGATATCTACTATACGATGATTTCTGTGCTAGGATTATAAAGTTTCCCATAACAAACTCCACTGAAAAAATTCTTTTCTGCTTCTCCCTCCATTGTCCTTTCTTTAAATGATTTCCATCATACCCCCTTCTCTAGTTCCTGGATTTCCTCACATGCATATATCTTCTTCATATGGGATGCAATTTCACTTCCTTTTCTTCTATTCATCTTTATCTGAAACTTCAAAATTTCTTTTTGTGTCTATTTAATAAGACAATATATCAGAACATATGTTATATATTTATATAATTTATTTTTTTGGGGGGGGGAGGGTTTTCTTTATTTTTTTTTATTTTGTAATGTTTAACAATCACTGCCATACAATTGCGATTTTATCCCTCCCCACCTACTCCCCACTACCCCCATCCCTCCCCACGACTGCATACAATTCTGTATAGATTCTACATATAATTTCCTATTGAGTATATTTTCATTATAGTCATGCTATGTAGTCAGACTAAGATAAATGAAAGAAATCGTATAACAAATCAGAACATGATACACAAACGCACACACTTACACAAACATGATCTGCTACAATATGTGAGTGACTTCCATATTTCTCTCTCTGAGTGTGGCAGGCATTTTGCCTTGAGATCCTCCATTGGGATTTTTTTTTTTTTTTTGGTAAGAAGTTCTTGTGTTATTACAAAAATCTAAGTCTACCAGAAAAACCTCTCACACATTGTGGTCGTTGCTGTGCATAAAGTTCTCCTGGTTCTGCTCCTTTCACTCAGCATCAGGTCATATAAGTCCTTCCAGGCCTCTCTGAAGTCTTCTTGTTCATCATTTCTTATGGCACAATAGTACTCCATTACATTCATATACCATAATTTATTCAGCCATTCCCCAATTGATGGACATCCCCTTGACTTCCAGTTCTGGGCAACTACATAGAGTGCTGCTATAAATATTTTTGTACATGTGGGACCCTTTCCTATTTTTATGATCTCTTGGGGATATAGTCCTAGTAGCGATATTGCTGGGTCAAAGGGTATGCACATTTTTGTAGCCCTTTGGGCATAGTTCCAAATTGCTCTCCAGAATGGTTGGATGCGCTCGCAGCTCCATCAACAATGAATTAGTGTTCCAACTCTCCCACATCCTCTCCAGCATTTATCATTTTTTTGTTCTGTCATGTTTGCCAATCTTATAGGTGTGATGTGGTACCTCAGAGTTGTTTTGATTTGCATCTCTCTAACCAATAGTGATTTAGAGCATTTTTTCATATGATTATAGATAGCTTTAATTTCTTCCTCTGAAAATTGCCTGTTCATATCCTTTGACCATTTATCAATTGGGGAATGACTTGTATGATTATACATTTGGATCAGTTCTCTATATATTCTAGAAATGAGGCCTTTATCCCCAAGCTTAGCTGTAAAAATTCTTTCCCAATTTACTACATCCCTCCGGATTTTGGTTGCATTGGGTTTGGTTGTGCAAAAACTTCTCAGTTTAATGTAATCAAAGTTATCCATTTTGCATTTCATAATGCATTCTATCTCTCCTTTAGTAAAGAATTCTTCCCTTCTCCATAGATCTGATAAATACACTATTCCTTGCTTCTCCAGTTTATTCATGGTATCAATCTTTATACCTAAATCATGTACCCATTTGGACTTTATTCTTGTGTACGGTGTTAGGTATGGGTCTATGCCTAATTTCCGCCACACTGTTATCCAGTTTTCCCAGCAATTTTTGTCAAACAATGAGTTCTTATCCCAGAAGCTGGGGTCCTTGGGTTTATCAAACAGAAGGTTGCTATATTCCTTGCCTACTGCATCTTGAGTGCCAAGTCTATTCCACTTGTCTACCTCTCTGTTTCTTAGCCAATACCAAGTGGTTTTGATAATTGCTGCTTTATAGTACAGTTTGAGGTCTGGTAGCGCTAGGCCACCTTCCCAAGCACTTCTTTTCATTAGTCCCTTTGATATTCTGGACCTTTTGTTTTTCCAAATGAATTTTGATATTATTTTGTCCAGCTCTAGAAAGTAATTGTCTGATAGTTTAATTGGTATGGCACTAAATAAGTATATTAATTTGGGTAGAATTGTCATTTTTATTATATTAGCACGGCCTACCCACGAGCAACTAATGTTTTTCCACTTACTTAAATCTGACTTTATTTGTGCAAAAAGTGTCTTGTAATTGTGTTCATATAATCCCTGGGTTTGTTTTGGCAGGTAGACTCCTAAGTATTTTATACTGTCTACCCTAACTTTAAATGGGATTGCTCTTTCTATCTCTTGCTGTTGGACTTTGTTGCTAATATATAGGAATGCAGAAGATTTGTGTGGGTTTATTTTGTACCCTGCAACTTTGCCAAAGTTGTTTATTAATTCTAGTAATTTTTTACTTGAATCTCTGGGATTCTCTAGGTAAATCATCATATCATCTGCAAAGAGTGATAACTTAGTTTCTTCTTTGGCTATTTTAATTCCTTGGATATCTTTATCTTGTCTAATTGCTACAGCTAACATTTCTAGTACCATATTAAATAATAGTGGTGATAATGGACAACCTTGTTTCACCCCTGATCTTATTGGGAATGCATCTAGCTTATCCCCCTTGCATATAATGCTTGCTGAAGGTTTTAGATAGATACTGCTTATTATTTTATGGAAAGTTCCCTTTATTCCTACGTTCTCCAATGTTTTTAGTAGGAATGGATGTTGTATTTTGTCAAAAGCTTTTTCTGCATCTATTGAGATAATCATGTGGTTTTTGTTAGCTTTGTTATTCATGTGATCGATAATGCTAATAGTTTTCCTAATATTGAACCAGCCCTGTAGTCCTGGTATGAATCCTACCTGATCATAATGTATTAATCTCATGATAAGATGCTGTATTCGTTTTTCTAGAATCTTATTTAAAATTTTTGCATCTATATTCATTAGGGAAATTGGTCTATAATTTTCTTTCTCTGTTTTGTCTCTTCCTGGTTTGGGTATCAAAACCATATTTGTATCATAGAAAGAATTTGGGAGGACTCCTTCTTCCCCAATTTTCAAGAATAGTGTATGTAGTATTGGAATTAACTGTTCTTTAAATGTTTGATAGAATTCACTTGTGAATCCATCTGGCCCTGGAGATTTTTTCCTAGGGAGTTCATTGATGGCTTGTTCAATTTCTTTTTCTGAGATGGGGTTGTTTAAGTATTCAACTTCCTCTTCTGTTAATCTGGGCAATTTGTATTTTTTAAAATATTCATCCATCTCGTTTAGATTATCGAATTTGTGGGCATAAAGTTGGGCAAAGTAGTTTCTAATTATTGTTTTAATTTCCTCCTCATTGGAGGTGAGTTCACCCCTTTCATTTTTAATATTAGTAATTTGGTTTTCTTCTTTCTTTTTTTTAATCAGATTGACCAAAGGTTTATCAATTTTATTAGTTTTTTCATAAAACCAACTATTGGGTTTATTTATTAATTCAATAGTTTTCTTAATTTCAATTTTATTAATCTCTCCTTTGGTTTTCAGTATTTCTAATTTGGTATTTACTTGGGGATTTTCAATTTGTTCTTTTTCTAGCTTTTTCAACTGCAAGCCTAAGTCATTGATCTCCTCTTTCTCTATTTTATTTATGTAAGCATTCAGAGATATAAAACTTCCCCTAATAACTGCTTTTGCAGTATCCCATAAGTTTTGGTATGTTGTCTCACTATTGTCATTCTCTCGAATGAAATTGTTGATTGTTTCTATGATTTCTTCTTTAACCCAACCCTTCTTTAGCATTAGATTATTTAGTTTCCAATTGATTTTTGGTTTCTCTTTCCATGGCCTTTTATTACATGTAATTTTTAATGCATTATGATCTGAGAAGGATGCATTGATTATCTCTACCTTTCTGCACTGGATTGTGAGATTTTTATGTCCTAGTACATGGTCAATTTTTGTAAATGTTCCAGGTACCACTGAGAAAAAGGTATATTCCTTTCTATTCCCATTCAATTTTCTCCAAAGATCTATCATATCTACCTTATCCAGAGTTTTATTTACCTCCTTAACCTCTTTCTTGTTTATTTTGAGGTTGGATTTATTGAGTTCAGAGAGGGGGAGGTTGAGGTCCCCCACTAGTATAGTTTTGCTACCAATTTCTTCCTTCAACTCCCCCAACCTCTCCTCTAAGAATCTGGATGCTATACCACTTGGAGCATACATGTTTAGTAATGATATTGCTTCATTGTCTATGGTGCCTTTTAGCAGGATATAGTTTCCATCCTTATCCCTTTTGATTAGATCTATTTCTGCTTTTGCTTTGTCTGAGATTAGGATTGCTACTCCTGCCTTTCTTACATGAGCTGAAGCACAATATATTCTGCTCCATCCTTTAACCTTTATCCTATGTGTATCCCCCCGTTTCAAATGTGTTTCTTGTAAGCAGCATATTGTTGGATTATGGCTTTTAATCCATTCTGCTATCCGTCTCCGTTTTACGGGAGAGTTCATTCCATTCACATTCACAGTTATGATTACAATCTGTGTATTTCCCTCCAACCTCTTTCCCACCATTTGTGCTTTTAGCTCTCCCGTCTCCCTTCCCCTCCTCAATAGTATTCACTTTTCTCCCCCTCCTCCTGCAGCCTTCCCCTCCTTCTTTTGACCCCCCTCCCTTTTAGTCCCCTTTACTCTTATTGCTTCTTTCCTCCCTTTTAGCCACCCTCCCCTTTCTTCCCCCTTCCCCTCCTACTACCTATAGAGCTAGTTAGGCTTATCTACTTAAGATTATTGTTCCCTCCTTTGAACAAATCAGATGAGAGTACCTCTCAAACAATGCTCATCTCCCTCCCCTCCTTCCCTCTACTATAGTTTTGTACTTCTTCCTGTGATATAATTTGCCTTTTTCTGCTTCCCCCTTTCCACACCCCCTATTACATTCCCTTCTCACACTTAAATCATATTTTTGACATGACATCATTTACTTTATGCCCGTTCCCTCTACATATATCCCTTTTATCATAATAGCTGCACAGTTCTCAAGATTAACAGGTATCATCTTCCCTTATAGGGAGGTAAACAGTTTGCCCTAATTGAGTAGCAAGTTTTTGTTTTTGTTTTTTCCCCTCTGTTTACCTTTTTATGATTCTCTGGAGACCTGCATTTGAAGATCAAATTGTCTATTGAGTTCTGGTGTTTTGGTCAGGAAGCTGTGGAAATCCCTTATTTCGTTGAATGACTTTCTCCTTGCCTGAAATGTTATGCTGAACTTTGCTGGGTAGTTGATCCTTGGTTGAAGTCCCAACTCCTTTGCCTTACGGAATATTAGGTTCCAATTCTTTCGATCTTTTAATGTAGAAGCTGCAAGGTCCTGTGTGATCCTGACTGTGTGTCCTTGATATTTGAATTGTTTCTTTCTGGCTGCTTGTAGTATTTTCTCCTTCACTTGGTAGCTCTGGAATTTGGCAACTATATTTCTTGGGGTTTTGAGTTTGGGATCCCTTTCGGGAGGGGAACGGTGGATTCTTTCGATGACTATTTTGCCCTCTGATTCTAGTACTTCTGGACAGTTTTCCTTGATGATTTCCTGGAAGATATTGTCCAGACTCTTTTCTTCATCATGGGTTTCTGGCAGGCCAATAATTCTTAGATTTTCTCTCCTGGATCTATTTTCCAGGTCAGTTGTTTTTCCAATTAAATATTTTACATTTTCTTCTATCTTTTCATTCTTTAGATTTTGTTTGACTGATTCTTGTTGCCTCATTGAGTCATTAGTTTCTACTTGCCCAATTCTAATCTTCATCGTAGTGTTTTCTTCAGTTAGCTTTTCCATCTCCTTTTCCATCTGACCAATTTTTCCCTTTAAGGAGCTATTTTCTGCATTTAATTTTTTTATTTCTTTTTCCATCTGACCAATTTTCCCAGTTAGGTTTTGGGTTTCCTTTTCCATCTGATCAATTTTCCCAATTAGGTTTTAGGTTTCCTTTTCCATTTGATTAGCTCTTCCTTTTAGGGAATTATTCTCTCCAGTTAATTTTTGAACTTCCTTTTCCATTTCTTCAATTTTCTTTTTCAGGGTGATGTTCTCATCAGTGAATTCTTTTTTTATAGTTTTAAAATCATTTACCAGTTTTTCTTTTATATCCTTCTTCAGACGTTCCAGGTAATCTAGTTGTGCTTGCGAGAAATTCATAGTCCCATCTGAGGTTTCAGATGGAAGTACAGTCTCAGCTCTAACCTCTTTGGTGTTTGTGTTTTGGTCCTTATCCCCATAGAAAGATTCTATGGTTTTTTCACTTTTCGTCTCCTTTTTCCAATTCATGATGTTGACTGAGTGTTGTAGCTTTTGGTTCTTTCAGTCAGAAGGTACAGATCTTTAAGTTGAGCTGATGTGTGTCTAGGCTAAAAGCAGGCTTTTGTTTTTTGTTTCCCCGATCAACCCTGGGGTTAGCTTGTTAGGTGTGTGGGAGGGGTGGTCTGGTCTCAGGATATCTCCTCAGCTGACTTGAGGCAAAGGCAAGGTCAGGGGATGGTGATCCCAGCTTCCCTATTGTCTTCCCTTTTCCCCTGGAGGGCTGGGGCACGCCTAGAAGCTAACGCGTGTTCCCGCCCCTCCTGGGGCTCGTCTCCCGGCTCTGAGGCTTGCCTGGGTCTCAGTGCGAATTTTCTCTGCCCTGGGTCGTCTGTCCCTCCAGCCGTCTCCGCCACCGTAGGAAGAATCCCCTTTGCCACTCCTCCAGCCTCTGGTGTTATGAGACCACCCGCCCCCTTCTGCTGTTCCCGCTGATCCAGGATTAATCTGGGGAAGAATTTTATGGTTCCCTCACAGTCATTAGGGGGGAGGAGAGAGCACTTACTGGTCTCTCTGCCATCCCAGTTCCTGGAAGTTCAAGTAGTGACCCACCGAAGTCCGTCTTCAGGCTGAAGATTTCAAGGGCTGCTGCGCTGATGTCTGGCACTCAGCGGCTCTCACCGGCTCGGCCTGGCTTATCTCCTGCTCCGCTGGTCTCGCCCGCCACTCTCGGGCTCCTCTGGTCCCCTCCGCCCTGCCGCCGCTGACTGCGCTGTGCTGTGCGCCAGGGTTTTACCCCCGCGGAACAGATCCCTCCCGTGCACCCTCCGGTCCAGCCTGGGTTCCGAATTCGTCAAAGTCCATCACCCACTGGATTCTACACCTCCAAAGTCTGGTCAGACTCTCCCCCCGGAGATATCCAGAGGAGTTTTTCCAGGAGCTTAGGTGAGTGGTTGCTTTCACTCCGCCATCTTGGCTCCTTATTTATATAATTTATAAACAAATTTCTATGTGACCCTGGGCAAGTCACCTAACTTCTCTCACCTTCAGTTTCCTTACCTGTAAAATGAGAATAATTAATTATGGAACCTTTATCATAAAGTTGTTATAAGGATAAAACTAATTAATTATGTAAAGTCCTTTGCAAACTTTAAAATGTTATAAAATAATAGCTATTATTATACTTTAACTGAAATTTATATGCAATTTTTAAAGATTATACACTACTGATCTAATCAAACTCTTTTGTTTAATAGATGCAGAAGGCCTACTCAGCTATGGTACTTCTGGACCCTCATTTAAGATTACTACTTTGATTTTGAGCGTGTCTAGGAACTGTATAACAAAGACAATGCTGTAGAATTTTTGTAACAAATGGAAAGTACTGGGGAAGGCATTCAGGAAAGAGAGCAACCCCTGCAGTGAATGGGTTAGATGACACAGTGGAGCCTTTTTAGATACCCAGAGAGCTATCCAAAACTAGAGATAATAGGACAGTGTAGTCCAAAGCATTCTAGCATTTCTAGAGGTTTCAAATATTTAACTTGAGGGATAATATAATAGGTCTATTAGAGTAGTTCTCTGGTCAGCCTGATGGGGTTACATGGATGTTTTGGAACTTCACATCTTCAGGGGAAGAGGGTGGGGCATGCCTAATGACAAATAAGGAACTTAGAAGAAAAAGTGGAGCAAAGGACATCAACAAAGAAATTTACGGAAGAAGAAAATTAACTGATCAAGTGGTGAGAAGGAGGGATAACCTCATAGAGAAAACTAAGAACATCTAAGGATGATTTGGTTGATCAATGATTTGATGGTTGGGCTGGACTTATAAAGGGAGATCCATTGCAAAACTAGATCTTTTAATTCCTTTCCCAATTTTTTCATTTTGCTTTTTTGGTGACAGTCTAGAGACCATCACAGATAGAAGCACACTGGGGCCCTTGAGTGGAGGAAGAAGGTTCTCTCTTAGAGGGCTGACTTCCTTCAAGTCTCAACTAAACTCCTAGTTTCTTCAAGAAATCTTTCCTAGTCTTTCTTAATGATCATCCTTCTTATATAACCTCCAATTTTTTCTGGGTATATATAATTTGTACATAATTTTTTTCATATTGTCTTCCCTATTTTATTGTGAACTCTTTTTTTGTCTTTCTTTATATCCTCAATACTTATCACAATGACTAGTATATGATAGGTCTTAACAGATACTTGTTGACTTGACTTTAGCACAAATACATGGATATTTTATATGCTATCATCCTTATGAATGGAAACAACAACTAAATTCCAGCCTTCTAACAAGAGAAGGTGAGTTTATAGGCAGTACCATTCTCTTGGGGAGAAGAAAATCATGCAGTGCATCTCCCAAACCCAAAGTAGTAAAAGCAAAGGACTAAAGTCATCAAACAGAAGAGCAAAAGACTGGCACTTTGCCCTCTTCTATAATAATGAACTATTGGGGCAGTACAGGTCCAGGAGAAAACATATCTTAGTTCCACTTTCCTTTTGCCAGACTTTTAAGCCGTAATGGTAGTAGCATAAGACTTGGTGTATTTATGCATGTCAGGGATTCAAATGAGACTCACTGTGATGTTAGAGGATTTGATTCTCTAAGAAAAATTATTTTATTTCTTTTCCAATATCAGTTCCAAATACATTTTGTTGCTATGAGGTTGAGAAGCTGTTTCCTAGGGGAAAGGTGAGACTCACTGAAAAGAGAGACTTATATCAGTTGTTCAGCTTCTACTGTGAGTTTTTTAGCATTTTTCTAGAGGACAAAATAAAGGCTGTCCTGTATCTGATATACAGTATTGCTTTGTATTTGTCTCTTGCAGCTGGGGGTCCTTTTATCCACATTGGTAAAAACCCAGACTGAATCTAAATGCAAGTTATGTTAGAGCTATATTCTAAGACTTCTCAGAAGTAAGATAAGCCTAAAAGATAACTTCCAAGATTCAATCAGTCCTTTTTAAACCCCTAGCAGAGAATGCTTGGCCACAGATAAGACTCACATAATACTTGTTTGACCTTGGCTTTGCAATGCACAACTGTAGAAACAGGAAGCCTAACAAATAGGTTGTATCCATAGGCTAAAATAATGATCCAAAAATGGCTTGTTTCCAGTTGTATTCTAGGATGCACTAGATTTCAAGTTTTAAATGAGAAGTAGAGACAGAGAAATTGATGTAATCTATTAATCTCTTGACTGAAGAAATTGTGCAAGGTAAAAGCACTTAACTTGTGGTTGTTCAGTGTTCTATTCAACGATGTGTTATTATAGAAGATGAAGTTTGTTCAAGATGATTCCCTGTGCATTTGTAACTCTCACTAAAAAAGATATCTATCTCAAAGGGACACAGCTTTGAGACGATTTCATTTTATATGTTGAAAGAAATGTCCATGTGAGACTGTCATTACTGGGGCAATTATGTTTATTTTTGTTGCTAGTATTTAGTAGCAGACATAATCCCTGAACAACAAACTTGTCTGATAAAGAAAACAATCACATATACTGTGATCAGTAATCAACCTGTTTTTAACACATTGCATCCACAATGTGACAAATCGCTAATTGACACCTAATAAGATACAGAACTGCAGGTGCAGGAGAGGACTTTATACAAAGTGCTCCCCACAGGACAATCTACAGTGTGCACCTGTTTTCCCCTACAGTGTGTAACTACGATGGTCAGACACACTGAATTATGAATTTATGGCTAGACAAATAGATTCTTTGCTCCCATACACAGAAGTGCTATGTTACCTTTGAGTTCTGGCCTCTCAGAATATCTCTTGCAAAAATGCCTCATCCAACAATAAGGTCAGTCTTTAAGCTTTTCTTAAATTTAGAGTGTATTGATTGTCTTTATCCAGTATCAGATACATAGAGATAAATGGCAGAGATAGATAGATGGATAGATGGATAGATGGATAGATGGATGGATGGATGGGTAGGTAGATGGGTGGATGGATGGATGGATAGATGGATAGAAAGAAAGAAAGAAAGAAAAGTAGAGATAGAGATAGATGGATAGATAGATAAATAGATAGATAGATGATAGATAGATAGATAGATAGATAGATAGATAGATAGATAGATAGATAGATAGATAGATAATACTTATGGGGAGAAAGGAGTAGCTCTGTACCCAGGGTAAGACGAAAATCAACTCACTGACTACCAAGACTACTAACAATTCATGTCTTGCACTCCATGTTTTAAAGTCCTGGTGACTCTTTAGTTTGCATTTCATCCTGGCTCCTGCAGAATTCACTTAGTATATATTCCTTGCTTTTCCATTCAAGTGGATTCTCATCCAGGGAAGGGAGAGAATGTGCTACCTTGAATGTTCTCCCTATAGGGAGAACTGGAATCCAGAGAAATAATGTCCCAGAAAATTCAGCTGAATTCCCTGAGACAATTTTCACTGAATTTTGAAATCTACATGTGAGAGTAAGAATTGATTTTTTTTTCTGAAACAAACTTCCCTGAGTACTTTTGTGTGAACCTGACCTCACTATATTAAGGTTTTCAACATGGAGAAGAGACTTTCATTTTTAGTCACATTAAGGTATTTGCTACCAAAGATACAGGATCTTAGAAGCTATTATTAATTATAATATTTGTTTATTTGTATTGATTGAAAAATCAGCAACATGCTGGGCATTTGTAAGAAAAAAATTGAGACAATCCTTGTGGACTCACAAGCTAAAACATGAAAACGGGAGAAAGAAGAGACAGTGTGTCACAGTGAAAAGAGCATAATACAGGGGTGGGGAACCTGCCCATGTGACCCTTTGGGTCTCAAGTGAGACTCTATGACTGAATCCAAACTTTACAGAACAAATTCCTTTACTAAAATGATTTGTTCTGTAAAACTTGGACTCAAGTCAAAAGACCGCACCTAAGTTCATTGAAAGGCCACAAATGACCTCAAGGCTACAGGTTCCCCATTCCTGGCATAGAACTTAGAGATAGAAGATATGGATTGCAATTTTAGCTTATTATCTGTATAAACTAGGGTATAATTTCTTTAACTGGAAATATAACTTCACCTAACCTCCCTGAATCTCAGTATAGACATCTGGTAGACATTAGTTAACAATGACAATATGTATATATTCTTTAAAGTTTCAAAGTGATTTACAAATATGATCACATTTTATTCTTACAAGAACCTTAGAAGTTAATGTCATAATTATCAGTCCCATTTTACAGATGGGGAATCTGAGGTAGACAGAGATTAAGCAACTTTTCCAGAGATCACACAGCTAGTAAGTGTCTTAGTTCACATTTGAACTGAGGTCACTCTGACTTCAGGATTAAAGATCTATCTATTTTCCTCACTAACATTTGTTATATATATGTATTTATATAATATATATATTATATACCAGGAGCAAAGGAGAGGACTGGAGCAAATTACCTTTAAAATCTTTTTTAGTTGTACTGAAACAACCTTTTCACAGAGCACCTCTTATGCTATCTTCCTACATGAAGATGATGAGGAACTTGATTCCTTGAAACTTTATTGATATATAATGAAAATGCTTTGTAGAGATGGTGGCATATATACACACAAAAACATATATGCATATATATACATACATATACATGTACACACATGCATGTGTGTGTATAAATACACATATGTATGTGTATACACATAATGTATATTCTATAACTGGTCCTGGTTGGCTAATGATGTGGTATTGGAAGAAGCCTTTTCCAGTGGCTGCTTAGCTAGAATTGAAGGTGCCTTCAAAAAGACTTTAATTGACCTTGACTTTCTCCTTGACTCATTCTCTTTGGCTACTGGATATCGGTGAATTTCTTTTGTTCATTTGCTTTTGGTATCTTATGGAATGTGGTACTACAAAGGGAGAAACCTTAGTTAGGCTTCTCTTGGGCTTCTTGTCTACCTCAGTGTTTGCTCTTTTCTTTAAGTGCAAAGAGAGTAGTGACCCAGCATCCCGGTATCTTGGTTTTGTAGACAGCTGAGTACTCCTGGCACTCAATCTGGTGGTAGTTAAAACAAGAAGCTATTTGGTAACAAATCTAAATTTGGATGTGGACTTTCTCAAACCAATGCTGTGTAGAAACTGAGCTAAGTCTGAGCTTGTTCAGAGATAGAGGTGAATGGGGGAGGGTATTCTCCAAGGTGTTATGGGAAAATATTTATACTTTTGTTATTTTTCACATCTTTGATTTAAATATCTTTTTGTTGAGATTTAAGAGTAGTTGGAATCCCAAAATACTGACACACAAGATTCTACCCAAGTGAATTAGATCAAAGCCTTCTTTCAGCCAAAGGAAGTGTTTATTAAAGGTCACACAGGTAGTGAGAGTCAAGTGTCTGAGGTAAGATTTGAACTCAGGTCTTCCTGACTCCTGTAGTGGTGCTCTATCCACTGCATCACTTAGCTGCCTCAACAGATTTATGTATGAAAAGCCAGATTAAGTGGGAAGATTCAAGGAGAGTTCAAGGAGGTTCCTAGAGTCTGTACGCCATCACAGGCACCCCAAACCTCAACATTTTGAATCCAAACTTCACAGAATAGATCCCCTTAATAAAAATATTTCTTCTGTAAAATTTGGAGTTGGTCAAAAGGCTCCACCCAAAGACCTAGAAGGACACATATAGCCTCGAGTCCACAGGTCTCCGGTCCCTGAGTCCTAGATTATTAGAATAACCTCCTTTCTAATTGGTCTGCCTATCTAGTCCCTCCCCTCTACATAATTCCAGAAATGATTCTTCTAAAACACATATATGATCACATCACTCCCCTAATAAATAAACCAGTTTCTCCCTTCTATTACTTCTTGAAGCAAATATAAACTCCTCTGTATAGCATTTAAGTTCTTCATAACCTTTTTGACCTTCAGTTATACCTTAGTTTCCTTTACACACTCTATAATTCAGTCAAATTAGCCATCTGACATTCTCATTGATAACACTCTAGTTCCCTTCTCAATCAATTAATAAATATTAATTAAGCATCTACTGTATGCCAAGCACTATGTTAAGCACTGGAGACACAGAGATGCAAAAGATAGTCCTTGCACTCATACTAACATCACTACTAATACAGTTAAAAGGCTAATATTCAAACATTTTTGGAACATGAACAGTTTCTTAGTGAGGTGTTTCTAATGACCATTTTGTACTTCACCTTTATTGAACACAACCCAAATAACATTGAACCCAATTAACATTCTCTCTCTCTCTCTCTCTCTCTCTCTCTCTCTCTCTCTCTCTCTCTCTCTCTCTCTGTCTCGCTCTATCTCTCTTTGTCTCTTTCTCTGTGTCTCTCTGTGTCTCTCTCTCCCACACTCCCAGAAAGTGGAGAAAATCACTCAACTGTTCTGTTATATACAATATATGTTACATCCCTTCAACTGTGCCCTACCATGGCTCCACATTCCACAACCCTCTCAACTGTGAACCTTAACTCATAATTTACATAAAACCAGTTTTGGCAGTTCACTATGACCTTCCTCTTCTCCTCATCTCACATCTCTGAGATGTCTTAAGCTATTATCTCTTCTTTTATCCCTGTCTCACATGAAGAGATGGGCCTTTTTGCCAAGGTTAACCCTTCTATATTCCCAACTGATAGTAATTCATCCCTTTTTCTCCAATAGAGTGCCCCCTCTCATCCCCAGTCTTACTAATCTTCAATCTCTCCCTGTGTACCAACTATTTCACTTCTGCTTACAAAAATATTTCTCCATCCTCTAAAAACTCTCACAACATCTTTCCATCACTACTGATTTATCATCCCATATATCTTCTGCCTTCTGTGACTAAACTCCTTCAGAAGGCTGTCTACAATACACGTCTCAGCTTCTCCTCCTTTCACTCTCTTTGCACAATCTAACTTCCGATTTCATAATTCAACAGAACTCCAAAGTCACTATTGATCTCTAATAGCTAAGCTAATTGTCTTTTCTCAATCTTTATACTTCTTGACCTCTCTGCAGTCATTGACACTGCCAATCCCCCTCTTCTCTCTGGGTTTTTGGCACACTACTATCTCTTTTTTCTTCTCCTACCTAACTTCTTCTCAGACTCCTTTACTGGATCTTCACCCAGGTCATGCCTGGTAACCATCTATGCCAATCCTCCAAGCTTCTGTCTTGGACCATCTTTTCTTCTTGTGATGTTATTAGATCCCATAATTTCAATTTCCATCTCTATATACATGATCTGAAGATCTTTTTTGTTTATCCTTAACCTCTCTCCTGACCTCCAGTCTTGTATTTCAAACTGCCTATTAAACATTTCAAATTGGATGTTCTGTAGATTTTTTTAAACTCAACATGTCCAAAATTGAATTTTCCCCCCACCCCCCATAGCCCTCCTTGCTTCAAAACTTTATTTATTAATATCAGAGTCATCACCATCCTACCAGTTTCACAAGCTCACAACGTAAGAGTCATTCTGAACTTTTCACTCACTCTTATTTCTCATATGCAATTTGTTGTCAAGGCCTGTCAATTTTACCTTCATATTATATATCACATATATACCTTTTTCTCCTCTAACATTGCCACCTTTTAGAACATGCTCTTATTATCTCACACTTGACTATTGCAATAGTCTACTGATTGGTCCCTCCCACTACAGTCAAGCCTACACTCTACTGTCAAAATGATCCTTCTTAATATAAGCTTAAGTCTGACCACATCACTGCCCTACTCAATAAACTCTAGTACCTCCCTGTTATCTACATGCTGAGGTGATAAACTCACCGGATGCAAGCAATAACAAAACTCCCTAAACCATATTGAAGGGTAATTGGTAAGTCTGTAGCAAAATAAAAACGCAATGCAACACTGATAATTTTAATTTGTAATTTTCTAAACCTAACATATGGCCCTCAGATATGCATTTCTATTTTATTTTGACTCCCTGACCTATAGGATCAAATATAAAATTCTCTGTTTGATGTTATTCAAACCCCTTCATAATCTGACTCATTTTTCCATCCCTACCACCACTGACCCAGTGACATTTTTCTCCCTAATGTTCCTCAAAGAAGAAAATTTCATGACCCCAGACATTTTCTCAGATTGTTCCCCCTACCTGGCAATCTCTCCTTTACTTATCTCTGCTTCCTGGGTTTCTTGGTATCTTTTAAGTTCCTAATTACAATCTCAGCCCTACAAAAGACTTTTCCCAATGCATCTTAATTTTATTGCCTTCTCTCTGTTAATTATTTCCTATTTATAGTGTATATAGCTTATTTATACATAGGTATTTCTATGTTATCTCCTATATTAAACTATGAGCTCCTTCAGGCCAGGGATTATTTTTTGCCTTTCTTTATATTCCCAGTACGGCTTGAACATAGCAAACATTCAATAAAAATTTAGTGACTGCTTTCTTTTTGTGTGTATTTGTGTATATATGTATATGTGTCATGTTTACAATAAACACGCAAATATATACACACAAATGTAACGTGTATAAATACATATATAACTATCTCTACATATATATACACAAATATTTAAAATATGTTATAAACATGTAAAATATATGTCTTTATGGTACCTCAAAACCTTGAAAGATGGGACCCATTTCCTAAAGAAGTACTTTCCCCTTAGCTGGCCAATTATTTGCCATTCCTTTTAAATATATAATAAAGTTATCATGAATTTTTTTTATCTTTCTTCCCTCCTCCCCATGCCCAAGAAATGGCTACCTTTAGACACAAATACACACATACACATATGATATTATATTGCATATGTAAAATCACTATATACATACTTCTATTTATTAGTTCTTTCTCTGGATGCAGATAGCACCTTCCTTTATAGGCTCTTTGTAGTTAGGTTGGGTATCTATAATAGTCAAAGTGACTTAGGTAATCAATGTTGTTATTGAAAGAATTTCATTGTTACTGTACACAATGCTTTCTTGGTTCTACTTATTTCACTTTTCTTTATTCTCTAGCAATGCTTTTCTGAGATAGTCAAGCTCATCATTTCTTATAGCATAGTGCTATTTCGTAACAATCAGATACTACAACCTGTTCAGTCTTTCCCCAATTGATGGGCCTCTCCTCAATTTGCAGTTCTTTGCCACCACAAAGAGAGTAGCTGAAAGTATTTTAGAACTTATAGGATCTTTTCTTTTTTCTTTAATCACCTTTGGAACTAGACCTAGTAGTGACTGGGTCAAAGGGGGCAGTTTATTAACTCTTTGGGCATAATTCCAGATTCTTCTCCAAAATTATTGGAACAGTTCACAATTCTACCAACAGTAAATTAGTGTCCCATTTTTTCCCACATCCCATTCAATATTTGTCACTTTTCTCTTCAATGATTTTAGCCAATCTATTATCTTGAGATTGTTTTAATTTATGCTTCTCTGTTGATAATGATTTAGATCATTTTTAATATGACTATAAACTATTTTGATTTCATTTTATATATGAAGAAGCTGAGGCCCAAAGAGGTCAAATGAATTGCCCAAAATGACACTGTTCAAACTCAGGTCCCATATGTCCAAATTCAGTGCTCTAAGTTAAACACTTTTTCTATTATATTATGTTGAAGTGTATTCTTGTTTATTAAAATTGCATGCTTTTAACTAGCTATGTCTTGACAACATAATCTGAATACATGCAGATTTCAAGATGCTTCATTTAGTAAGTTTCATGCTATCTATCTGCTGCTAAAGCTTTTGTGCAAGGCAATCACATTACTCTATCAATTGCAGAACTCATGAATCCCAATCAGAAATATAAAGAATGTATTTTTTGGACCTGGGCTTTTTAGCTTGTGTTTCTGTATTCCCACTACTTAAATTGTCTTTGTGTATATTAATTGTAATTGTTCTGGAACATTTTCCTTCCAAAACAGTTATGTATTTATTCATCACAAAAGGATATTATTTCATAATTTTAGAAATTCAAGATAATAAAATTTAAGACAATTAAGCTTAAATTTAATTGCTGAGAAACTGAATTCTGTGTAATTGCAATGACCATGCTTATCACCAAATAAATTTAAAAAGAAAATCAAAATTGCACCTCTCTCTCTTTTTTTTTGGCAGAAATGGGGAGCTAGAGAAGTTAAATACTGTATAACTTTCAGATGTGATCAATGTGTTAGTTGATACGGTTCTTTGTTTTTGTTGTTAAGTCTTTTCAAATCTTTGTTACAAGAGACTGTTCAATGGAGAGAAATGGGAGAGGAATATACTTAGAAATTAATGTGGTGCAAAACAAAAGATAACAACAAAAATTAATAAGTACTTTTAAGTGCTGAAAATTTGAAGTTATTAATTGTAGTTTAAGTTATAAGGATTTAAAAACAAGCTCATTTTATTATGCTTTGCAAAATGAATTACACTGAAAAAACATGACAGTTGTCATGCTCTTTAACTTCCATATAAAGATTGTTAAACTTTGAGTTTACTAACTTTAAATTCAAGTGAAGCAACTATCTTAATAGCATAACTTCTCTGTCATGAGCCTATGCCAACTAACAGTGGCAGTTGGAGATCATGCCTGTGTGGAAATGTGACATGTACCAATTCAAATTTGTCCTTTTTTGAGATACTGTATTAAGTAATTGCTGTGCTGCATTCACTGTCAATTGGAGTAAATTTGCGTTACTCTTGCTTTTGTTGATTTTTATTTATACTTTGTTTTCATTTTTAAAAGGAATGCATTTATGAGGGACTATATTAAAAATAGCCGACAATTTTGGCCATTGCTTCATATATCCCATGAGAGAGTCTCATGCCTCCTCCCCACAGTTTGGAAAACTCTGCCTTTATACAGCCCTTCAATTTTAACAACATAAGAGAAATCATCCAAGTATATGGCCTCAACAGTAATATGGCTTTTAAAATAGTTAAATCCTTCTCCTCCATATCCCTTGTCATTAACTGGTAAATCACTAATTTATTTCCTATTAGAATTTATATAGTTTGCAGCAATTAAGAAGAAAGGAGTAATTGCTGACAAACCCAGGGCACTATTTAAATCACTTCCTTGTTGACAACATATTTCTCTTTCCTCAAACTGAATGTCACTGCAATCTGATGTGTGCAGAACCCTTGTGGACTCATCATTCGAATGCGCTGCACCTGTCACCTGTGTGCTAGCATTCTGCTAAGGATCAATTTACATAACCTCATTTAATGGTTCATAAATCATACCCATTAAGCCCGGCTAACAGGAACCAAGGGTTCTAATTTATGCTGCCTTTCATAGCAGAAAATTGGGAGGCTGGAGCCTGTGGATAAAGAACCCAGGTCTTGCCTTTGATTGTTGATTGTGATGGTAAATGTATGGATGATGAGAACAGATTTTCACTTTATTGATTTCCTGCCAAAGCACAGCATGCTTTATTGTGAAAGGGGGCCTTTTGGCAGCAGTGCTAAAAGTGGCAGTTGTTTAGGAACCCTTTGCCAAGATGATGTCTAAGACAATACAGAGTGGTAAATACTAAAATAATATCAAGCTGAAATGGTATTCTTTTTTCTTTAAAAGAAATCTAACTTTTCCTAAATTCAAAGATCTTTTCTTTACACCTTTCTTATGCATGGAAAGTCAAGGAGTTAGAACATAATTCTTAAAAATAAAAGAAAGAGAATATCTATTTTTAAAAATAATCTGCAGAATAATGCAAATGTCTAGAATCCTCCACATAATGATATTTCAGTCGGAGTACTATACTGGGCCAAGTTTGCACTCTTCTCTGTTCCTCACTGTACATTTTTTTGGTGGAACATCAAGAAACATCATTTTCTCTAGATTTCATTTTCCCCCTTTATGTTAGGACATTGCATTTAGCTATATATAGTTTTCCACAAAAAATGTAACATAAAAAAGGTCATCTTTGCACAAGTGTCTGGGTTGGATTTCAAAATAGCAAAAGTGTTCCTAAGACCATTTTCTGAGATGAAAAACATTTCTTAAGTATATTGATTTCCTTCTCTTATTGCAGCCTTGCCGTTATGCTCCATATTCACTTTTCAATGTAATCTAAAAAGTTAATTGTGATTTTTTCTAATAAAAGTGAATGCATTTAAAAAATTATTTCCCTCGTGTCTATTTTCTAAAGTAGGCTTAATCACAATTCTTCAACTTTTCTTTCAGGTTGTGGACACCATTATAGACATTAAATTTTAACAGATTTACTTTGTTCTTCCTCCTAAATTGAAGAGAATACATGTGACATTTTCTAAAACCTGACATATAAAACACTAGTTAAAAGTAGGTGAGTAAAACGTAATTTAGGAAGTCAAGAAATAAATGATAATCCTGGTTCAAAGGCATGAAAGAGCAGCAATCAGAGTAGAATTTCACTTCTCAATTAACTGATCCACAAGCATTAAAATAAGGATTTACTATGTGATACTTGTTAAGTACTGGAGATAAAAAGAAAGGCAAAAAACTCTCTTGGAACAGCTCATATTCTAAGGAGGGAGAGGACATGCAAGTAACTATATATGAACAAGGCATATATAGAATACATGTATGGATACATATACTTGGGTGTACATGTGTATGTTCATGTAGATGTTTGTGTGCATACATATATGCATAGATATGTGCATATGTATGTACAGAGAAGGTAGGATTTGGATTGAGTCTTGAAGGAAGTCTGCAAGACTAAATGGTATAGATGAGGAGGAAAAGCATTTCAGGTCTGAGAACAGTTAGTGCAAAGGAAAAGAGAAGGGACAAGAATTGTCTTGTTATGGTGGATCATAGAGATAGTAAAAAGAAAGTAAAATATAAGTTGACTAGAAATGTAGGAAGGAACCATGTTATAAAGAGTCTGAAATGCCAAATGGAAAACTTTATATTTGGTCAGAGAAGTAATAGGGAACCATTGGAGTTTATGTGAAAGGGGGGAAATGATATGAGTAAACCTAACCTTTAGGAAAATTCTTTTGACAGCTGAGTAGAGGAAGGATTATAGTGAAGAAAGGAGGTGGAGATTGCAATGAAAAGACTATTGCAAGGGTCAAAGAGGGAGGTGATCAGGGCCTGTAGTAAGATAATATAAGTAGAAGGAAGAGAACATATATGAGAAATATTCTCATGCTTGAAATAACAAGATTTGGAAAGAATAGGATGGTAAATGGGATGAGTAAAAGTTAGGAATCAAGGATGACAGGAAATTGTCAACCTGGAATAATAGTAGTGCCAGTAATACAGAAGCTGGAAATAAGAAACAGTTTGGGGAGGATGGTATGAGTTCTAGTTTGGACATGTTGAGTTTGAGATGCCTCCAGGACGTTCCATTTGAAATATCCAAAAGATGTTTCATGATATTTCCTTAGACTAGAGCTCAGAAAAGAGACTAGGACCAGAAATATAGATCTGAGGATCATCTACTTAGAGATGATAGTTGAACCAATTGAAGTTGATGATATCACTTAGTGAGGTCAAATAAAGAAGAAGTTCAATAGAAGATGGCCCAGTACAAAACTTTGGGCAGTACTTATGGTATGACGTAGATAAAGAACCAGAAAATAAGACTAAGAACTTCAGTTATCCCTTCCAAATTACAGTGGTTAAGGGCATGGTGACCCGGTGATCTGAAAAATCCGGGAAAAATTTTTTGGCTCTCCTTTCATACCAGAGAAGAAGTCTGATTTTTTTTCTTTTATGGGGTGTTTAAAGTACCTTATTGTAAAATTTCAGTTAAGTGTTTGGTCATAGGCTCTGGGTTATCTGATGACCTTAACATGACATCTGCAGCTTCTTGAAAACTTCAAAAAAATTCCTATTTAATTTCTTATGCCAGCCAGCAACTGCAGAAACTGCAGTGGGGAAAGTCATGATGTGTATGAAATAATAGTAGTCAGATAGGAATGCCCATAGAGAAGAGAATGGCTATAGAGAGGTCAAGAAAGGTGAGAACTGAGAAAAGATGATTAGATCTAGCAATTAACATCAATGACAACTTTGGAGAGAGCAATTTAGGTTGAAGGATGAGAACAGATGTCAGATGATAGAAGGTTTAGAAAGGAGTGAGCTTTCCCAAGGAGTTTTTCAGAGAAGAGAAGAGACAGGCTGATGACTTGTGCAGATAGTAGGATCAGATAATGGTTTTTAAGGAGTAAGAGAGACTTGGCCATGTTTGTAGGCAACAGGGAAGGAGCAAGTAGATTGTGTTGTTGTTCAGTTATGATCAATTCTTCATGATCCTATGAGCCATAGCATATCAGGCCTTTCTATTGTCTACTATCTCTCAAAGTCTGTCCAAGGCCAGGTTCATTATTCTCTCCCAATCTCCATGCCAAGACCACTACTAGGAGACGCCCTGTTTTCCAGAACTAAGGCCCAGCAAGTAAGCTGTGCCCTGAGCTTGGCATAACAACAACCCTTCATGCTTACCCTCTAGATAAACTCAGCAAAATTCCAGAATTTTTTCACACCAGCACCAGGCAGTCGCCAAGCTCTGCAATGCCCATGAACTAGGCATGAAGCACTGCTATGAATCAAACTTGTCTCATTGTTGCTGTTATCCCTCATTGTCAGTGTAGTTCCAATGAAATATTCATAGTGCCTATTGAAGCCATGAATATACCAGTGCAATTCTGAATTACGAAATACAACGGACTCACCACATGGAAAACAGAACCAAAACATTTATTCAGATATCAAAAAGTCAAATCCATCACAGTCACAAAAATCTATAAACAATAATAATGCAAAGAACAACACCATCCTCCAGCCTTCCCCCTGCTAGGCTTCCCTCAAACCAGCTCCACTAAACAAATCACAAGCAGATTCCTTTAAACAAATCACAGACAAGCTCTTTCAATCATAGTAGCCCACTGCCTGCTTGCCTGCATCCTTCCTAACTCTGACTAGACTCTGACCAGTTTCCTATCAGCTGTGTTCTAGTTCCATCTCTTCCTGTTCCACCCTTCCTTTTCCACCCATTCTGCAAACTCCTCTCACCATAAGCTCCATGTGACTCAGGCTTCCATGTGACCCAGGCAGGTCACATGGGCCTATTAATGAATGGGAAAGATCTCCCCATTTAAATTGTCATTACAGTCAGGGCTACTCGAGCTCATTGCATAGGCATTGGTATGTGTATTGAGATTTGCCCACGCTAAAGGTCTCTTTGGTATTAGAGGAGGCCCTATCATCTGTTTAGTTTCCTTTATCCAACAGAATAAAGACAGGTTTTTTATTATGACCACTGTTAGTTCTTTGGATTTATTTTGTTTTTATTTTATTTTATTTGAGAGTTAATCATGGTTATGATAACATGTATGAGCTCTTTGGTATTTTAAGAATTAGCAGAGATCTCATAACCTCTGTGATGCTTTGGTCATTTATTGTTGGAGTTGACACTTCCATCATAATATTTTTCCATCCCATCCTCTGCCATTCCTTTTTCATTTTTCCTTCAATCTTTCACAACATCAGGTTCTTTTCCAATGAGTCCTCTCTTATTATTTGACTAAAGTATGTAAGCTTCAGTATTTGACTTTCCAATGAACAGTTTGAATTAATTTCTTTAAGTACTGACTGGTTTGATCTCCTTGCTGTCCAACAGACTTTCAAAAGTCTTCACCAACATCACAGTTCAAAAGCATTAAATCTGTGGTGCTCAGCTTTCCTAGACAGGAAGAGGTTAAAGACTAAGAGAAAGTGGGGGGCATGAGAGTGTGAGCAATGCCCTGAAGATGGGATGGAATGGGGTCCCAAACATATAAAGAGATCGACTTTGATAAAGAGAAAGGTCACCTCTTTTACTGGAGGTGGAAGTGAATGAGGAGACAATAGGGCAAAGATTTCTGAGTAATATGAGATGAAAAGGAAGGTAGCAGAGGGAGCTTATGGCACCCAGTCTCATTCTTTTTACAGTGAAAAACAGGGTTGCCTTGCTACAATGAGTGCCCAGTTAAGATTAGATGACAAATAAAGAGTGAAAACATTCAGCACATTAAAAAAAAATTTAATGCTTTTATTTTTCCTCAATTACATGTAAAAACAATTTTTAGCATTCATTTTGTAAAAAAAAAAAAATTAGTTCCAAATTAGCTTCCTCCCTGTTTCCTGTTCCTCCTTTATTGAGAAAGCAAGCAATTTGACATAGGTTATACATGTGTAATCATACAAAATACAAGTTAATTATGTTGTGAAAAACAACACAGACTAAGAATAAAAACAAAAAACCAAGACTTCTAGGATCCAAGGCAGTTGAATAAGCAGTAAGTAACTTTGCCACTTTTACCTCCAAATAATGATAAAATACCACCTCAAACCAAATATTGGAACAGCAGTACCAGCAAAAACATGGGGTGAAAAAATCTTTCAGCCTAAGAAACTTAGAAGATCAGCCAGAAAGGTCTGTTTCACTCAGGTAAAAGAAAAGCACAATCCAGGACAGAAAGCATCCCAGCAAGTCAGCTGTAAGTCTCACTTCAGCAGAACAGGGGGAGATCCTGAGCCACAGTACAGTAAAGCTGGCAAAGACCCCCCCCCCCCAATACCCTGTGTCTCAGTAGAGCTGGGGGAACCAGCAGACTCCATATGCAAGAATCATCATTAGCTTCAGCAAAGATATAGGCAAACAGGCATCCTCCAGAAGACAAAACTCTGCATGCTTTAGTGCAAGCCTAGGGAAAAAAAGAAGCACATCATAGGCCTCAACACATGCCAGAAACAACCACTGGGACCTTGGCTCAGCATTAGGTAAGCTGCCAGACACCTACAACCTACAGCAGCATCAGCCATACACCGACATACTCCCTCAGTGAAGCACCAGATGTGAGGGTCTCCTTTGAACCTCAAGGCAACATCACTGCAGCACCAGGTAAACAGTTAGGACCTGCAGCCCCTGGAACCAAAAGCCTGAGACAGTGCCCCTTTCATCCTAAGAGCAAGAGCCCAAAAGAAAGGAAAAATGCAAAAAGCAAAAAGAAAAGCAAAAAATAGCAAAAAAAAAAATACCTGAAGATAGAAAATTATTGTCATGATGGGGAACACCAAATCACAAACTCAGAAGAAGAAAACAATATCTAAACACCAGTGGACAAAAATCCAATGAAAAACAAGAAGTGGTCCCAAGCCTACAAAGAATTCTTGGAAGAACTCCAAAAGGAGCTTAAAAATCATATGGAATGTGCGAAGACAAGATGGTGGAGTAGAAAGATGGACCTGTAGAAGCTCCCCCACATAACCAATAAAATACCTATACAAAAGACTAAGCAAATTCTAGGGCAGCAGAAGGCACAAAACGACAGAATCAAAGAGATTTCCAGTTCAAGACAGCTTGGAAGGCTGACAGGAAAGATCTATTGCACCAGGAGCAGAGTGAAACCCAGCCCAGAGTGGGCCACATGGTGCGGCTGCAACAGGACCTAGAAGAGGCTTCAGAGAGTCACCAGCAGCAGCAGCAGTTCCCAGATTGCTCAACCCACAAATGCCACAGAGTGCTTCAAAGGTCAGTGAGAAAGCTCCTTCACCCAGGAGAAGGGAACGTGGTCTGAACCACCTTCAGCAGTCACAGCAGAGGCAGCATCCATCTTTGGAGCCCTCTACCTAAAGCCCTTGGGGGAACAGAGAAGCTGATCTGAATCTCAGTCCTGAGCTGGCCCAGGGAGCTCTCTGTCTAAAGCCCTGGGGGAACTGAGCCACCAATCTAGGTCTCAGCCCTGAGCCTAGTCTTGAGGTGAGGAGGTCTTCTGGTGTGGTGGAACTGGAGGTGGTAATGGAGAGGGAACTCTACTCTCAGTTTCTGGGCAGAAAAGCTTTTGGTTGTTCTCAGACCAGTACACAGGCTGGGAGAGGAGTTTACTCTGTTTGATTGTCCCACCTTGGAGGAACCGAGAACTTACAGATCCCCAGAGTATACCCAACTCTTGAGACAGGACTCAAACGTCAAATAACAGACTGGGAAAATGCCCAAAAAAAGAGGAAAAAATAAGACTATAGAAGGTTACTTTTTGATGATCAGGTATTTTCTTCCATCCTTTCAGATGAGGAAGAACAATGCATAACGTCAGAGGAAATAAAAGTTTCTGCATCCAAAACCTCCAAAATAAAGATACAATTGTCTCAGGCCATGGAAGAGCTGAAAAAAGATTTTGAATATCAAATAAGAGAGATGGAGGAAAAATTTGGAAGAGAATTGAGAGAGATGCAAGAAAATCATGAAAAGTGATTCAAGAGCTTGCTAAAGGAGACCCAAAAAAATGATGAAGAAAATAACACCTTTAAAAATAGGCTAACTCAATAGGCAAAAGAGGTCCTGAATGTCAATGAGGAGAAGAATGTTTTAAAAAACAGAATCAGGCAAATGGAAAAGGAGGATCAAAAGTTCACTGAAGAAAAGAATTCTTTAAAAATTAGAGTGGAGGGAGTGGAACTAAGATGGCAGAGGAGAAAGATGCACATACACTAGCTCTTACCCCACAGCTGTAAAATAACTGTAAAGAAGGACTCTCAACAAATTCTAGAGCAGCAGAAGCCACAGAACAATGGAGTGGAGGATATTTCTAGCCCAGAATGACCTGAAAGACCGATGGGAAAGGTCTGTCACACTGGACACGGAGCAGAGTCCAGCCCAGCCATGGCCATGCAGCACTGGGAAGAGCAATATCGAGCAGGTTTCAGGGACAGAATATCCAGCAGCAGCGTTGATCCCTCAACTCACAGGCACTAAAGGTCAGTGAGAGGGTTTTTTCGGCTGGCTGAAAACTCAGGCCCCCTCAGATGGCAGCAGTAGAGGCAGCAGCAGATAGGGGCTTCCAAGTCAGGCAGTAGCCCATATCCATTGTTGAAGATCATTGTTGAAGGTCTCATCATAAAGCCCCTGAGAGAACTGAGCCTTGTATGGCGGCTCTTCTCCCACTTGAGCAGTTGACCTTAATCTCACACTGAATAGCAGCCCTGCCCCTACCTAAAGCACCTGAGGGATTGGAGTAGCTCATCTGAATCTCAGCCCCCAGTGCTGGCTTGGTAGAACTGGAGGTGAGGGGGTTGTGGAGAGGAAACTCAGAAGTAAAGTAACTGGCTAGGATAATGTCCAAAAAAGGGAAAAAAATAAGACTTTCTTAGGGAACAGATGTTTCCCCCCATCCTTCTGGATGAGAAGAACAAGGCATACTGTCAGAGGAAGTCAAGGCCCCTGCTTCCAGCGCCTCCAAAGGGAATTTAAACTAGACTCAGGCAACAGAAAAGCTTGAAAAACAAGTTAGCAGCTTAGTAAAGAAGAACCAAAAAAATACTGAGGAAAATAATAGCTTTAAAAAGAGGGTAACTCATTGGGAAAAGAAGTCCAAAAAGCCAATGAGGAGAAGAAGGTTTTAAAAAGTATAATTAGCCAAATGGAGTAGAAGATTGAAAAGCTCACTGAACAAAATAATTCATTGAAAGAGAGAATTGAGTTCAGAGAAATGATGACAATGAGATATACCAAGCAGTTAGAAAACAAAACCAAAAGTTTGAAAAAAAAGAAGATAATGTGAAACATCTAATTGGAAAAACAACTGGCCTGGAAAATAGATCCAGGAGAAACAATTTAAAAATTATGAGACTACCTGAAAGCCATGATCAAAAAAAGAGCCTAGACATTATCTTCCATGAAATTATCAAGGGAAACTACTCTGATATTCTAGAACCAGAGGACAAAATAAATATTGAAAGAATTGACCCATCACTCCCTGAAAGAGACCTGAGCAGAGAAACTCCTAGCAATATTGTGGCCAAATTTCAGAGTTCCCAGATCAAGGAGAAAATACTGCAAGCAGCTATAAAGAAACGATCTGATTATTGTGGAAATCACGATAACACAAGATCTGGCAGCTTCAACATCAAGGAATTGAAGGGCTTGGAATGAGATATTCCAGAGGTCAAAGGAACTTGGATTGAAACCAAAAATCATCTATCAGCAGATCCGAGTATAATGCTTCAAGGGAATAAATGGTCATTCGATGATATAGAGGACTTTCCATCATTCATATTGAGGAAAAGACCAGATCTGTATAGAAAATATGACTTTCGGCTTTTTAGGGGCAGAGCCAAGATGGCAGAGTGAAAGCAACGACTCACCTAAGCTCCTGGAAAAACTCCTCTGGATATCTCTGGGGGGAGAGTCTGACCAGACTTTGGAGGTGTAGAATCCAGTGGGTGACGGACTTTGACGAATTCGGAGCCCAGGCTGGACCGGAGGGTCCATGGGAGGGATCTGTTCCGCGGGGGTAAGACCCTGGCGCACAGCACAGCGCAGTCAGCGCGGCAGGGCGGAGGGGACCAGAGGAGCCCGAGAGTGGCGGGCGAGACCAGCGGAGCAGGAGATAAGCCAGGCCGAGCCGGTGAGAGCCGCTGAGTGCCAGACATCAGCACAGCAGCCCTTGAAATCTTCAGCCTGAAGACGGACTTCGGTGGGTCACTACTTGAACTTCCAGGAACTGGGATGGCAGAGTGATCAGTGGGTGCTCTCTCCTCCCCGCTGATGACCGTGAGGAAACCATAATATTCTGCCCCAGATTAATCCTGGATCAGAGGGAACAGCAGAAGGGGGCAGGTGGTTTCATAACACCAGAGGCTGGAGGAGTGGCAAAGGGGGATTCTTCCTACGGTGGCAGAGACGGCTGGAGGGACAGACCACCCAGGGCAGAGAAAATTCGCACTGAGACCCAGGCAAATCTCAGAGCCGAGAGACGAGCCCCAGGAGGGGCGGGAACACGCGTTAGCTTCTAGGCGTGCCCCAGCCCTCCAGGGGAAAAGGGAAGACAATAGGGAAGCTGGGATCACCATCCCCTGACCTTGCCTTTGCCTCAAGTCAGCTGAGGAGATAGCCTGAGGACAGACCACCCCTCCCACATACCTAACAAGCTAACCCCAGGGTTGATCAGGGAAACAAAAAACAAAAGCCTGCTTTTAGCCTAGACACACATCAGCTCAACTTAAAGATCTGTACCTTCTGACTGAAAGAACCAAAAGCTACAACACTCAGCCAACATCATGAATCGGAAAAAGCAGACAAAAAGTGAAAAAACCATAAAATCTTTCTATGGGGATAAGGACCAAAACACAAACACCAAAGAGATTAGGGCTGAGACTGTACTTCCATCTGAAACCTCAGATGGGACTATGAATTTCTCGCAAGCACAACTAGATTACCTGGAACGTCTGAAGAAGGATATAAAAGAAAAACTGGCCAAGGATTTTAAAACTATAAAAAAAGAATTCACTGACGAGAACATCACCCTGAAAAAGAAAATTGAAGAAATGGAAAAGAAAGTTCAAAAATTAACTGGAGAGAATAATTCCCTAAAAGGAAGAGCTAATCAAATGGAAAAGGAAACCCAAAACCTAATTGGGAAAATTGATCAGATGGAAAAAGAAGTACAAAAATTAAATGGAGAAAATAGCTCCTTAAAGGGAAAAATTGGTCAGATGGAAAAGGAGATGGAAAAGCTAACTGAAGAAAACACTACGATGAAGATTAGAATTGGGCAAGTAGAAACTAATGACTCAATGAGGCAACAAGAATCAGTCAAACAAAATCTAAAGAATGAAAAGATAGAAGAAAATGTAAAATATTTAATTGGAAAAACAACTGACCTGGAAAATAGATCCAGGAGAGAAAATCTAAGAATTATTGGCCTGCCAGAAACCCATGATGAAGAAAAGAGTCTGGACAATATCTTCCAGGAAATCATCAAGGAAAACTGTCCAGAAGTACTAGACTCAGAGGGCAAAATAGTCATCGAAAGAATCCACCGTTCCCCTCTCGAAAGGGATCCCAAACTCAAAACCCCAAGAAATATAATTGCCAAATTCCAGAGCTATCAAGTGAAGGAGAAAATACTACAAGCAGCCAGAAAGAAACAATTCAAATATCAAGGACACACAGTCAGGATCACACAGGACCTTGCAGCTTCTACATTAAAAGATCGAAAGAATTGGAACCCAATATTCCGTAAGGCAAAGGAGTTGGGACTTCAACCAAGGATCAACTACCCAGCAAAGTTCAGCATAACATTTCAGGCAAGGAGAAAGTCATTCAACGAAATAAGGGATTTCCAGAGCTTCCTGACCAAAACACCAGAACTCAATAGACAATTTGATCTTCAAATGCAGGTCTCCAGAGAATCATAAAAAGGTAAACAGAGGGGAAAAAACAAAAACAAAAACTTGCAACTCAATTAGGGCAAACTGTTTACCTCCCTGTAAGGGAAGATGATACCTGTTAATCTTGAGAACTGTGCAGCTATTATGATAAAAGGGATATATGTAGAGGGAACGGGCATAAAGTAAATGATGTCATGTCAAAAATATGATTTAAGTGTGAGAAGGGAATGGAACAGGAGGTGTGGAAAGGGGGAAGCAGAAAATGGCAAATTATATCACAGGAAGAACTACAAAACTATAGTAGAGGGAAGGAGGGGAGGGAGATGAGCATTGTTTGAGAGGTACTCTCATCTGATTTGTTCAAAGGAGGGAACAATAATCTTAAGTAGATAATCCTAACTAGCTCTATAGGTAGTAGGAGGGGAAGGGGGAAGAAAGGGGAGGGTGGCTAAAAGGGAGGAAAGAAGCAATAAGAGTAAAGGGGACTAAAAGGGAGGGGGGTCAAAAGAAGGAGGGGAAGGCTGCAGAAGGAGGGGGAGAAAAGTGAATACTATTGAGGAGGGGAAGGGAGACGGGAGAGCTAAAAGCACAAATGGTGGGAAAGAGGTTGGAGGGAAATACACAGATTGTAATCATAACTGTGAATGTGAATGGAATGAACTCTCCCGTAAAACGGAGACGGATAGCAGAATGGATTAAAAGCCATAATCCAACAATATGCTGCTTACAAGAAACACATTTGAAACAGGGGGATACACATAGGATAAAGGTTAAAGGATGGAGCAGAATATATTGTGCTTCAGCTCATGTAAGAAAGGCAGGAGTAGCAATCCTAATCTCAGACAAAGCAAAAGCAGAAATAGATCTAATCAAAAGGGATAAGGATGGAAACTATATCCTGCTAAAAGGCACCATAGACAATGAAGCAATATCATTACTAAACATGTATGCTCCAAGTGGTATAGCATCCAGATTCTTAGAGGAGAGGTTGGGGGAGTTGAAGGAAGAAATTGATAGCAAAACTATACTAGTGGGGGACCTCAACCTCCCCCTCTCTGAACTCAATAAATCCAACCTCAAAATAAACAAGAAAGAGGTTAAGGAGGTAAATAAAACTCTGGATAAGGTAGATATGATAGATCTTTGGAGAAAATTGAATGGGAATAGAAAGGAATATACCTTTTTCTCAGTGGTACCTGGAACATTTACAAAAATTGACCATGTACTAGGACATAAAAATCTCACAATCCAGTGCAGAAAGGTAGAGATAATCAATGCATCCTTCTCAGATCATAATGCATTAAAAATTACATGTAATAAAAGGCCATGGAAAGAGAAACCAAAAATCAATTGGAAACTAAATAATCTAATTCTAAAGAAGGGTTGGGTTAAAGAAGAAATCATAGAAACAATCAACAATTTCATTCGAGAGAATGACAATAGTGAGACAACATATCAAAACTTATGGGATACTGCAAAAGCAGTTATTAGGGGAAGTTTTATATCTCTGAATGCTTACATAAATAAAATAGAGAAAGAGGAGATCAATGACTTAGGCTTGCAGTTGAAAAAGCTAGAAAAAGAACAAATTGAAAATCCCCAAGTAAATACCAAATTAGAAATACTGAAAACCAAAGGAGAGATTAATAAAATTGAAATAAAGAAAACTATTGAATTAATAAATAAAACCAATAGTTGGTTTTATGAAAAAACTAATAAAATTGATAAACCTTTGGTCAATCTGATTAAAAAAAAGAAAGAAGAAAACCAAATTACTAATATTAAAAATGAAAGGGGTGAACTCACCTCCAATGAGGAGGAAATTAAAACAATAATTAGAAACTACTTTGCCCAACTTTATGCCCACAAATTCGACAATCTAAACGAGATGGATGAATATTTTAAATAATACAAATTGCCCAGATTAACAGAAGAGGAAGTTAAATACTTAAACAACCCCATCTCAGAAAAAGAAATTGAACAAGCCATCAATGAACTCCCTAGGAAAAAATCTCCAGGGCCAGATGGATTCACAAGTGAATTCTATCAAACATTTAAAGAACAGTTAATTCCAATACTACATACATTATTCTTGAAAATTGGGGAAGAAGGAGTCCTCCCAAATTCTTTCTATGATACAAATATGGTTTTGATACCCAAACCAGGAAGAGACAAAACAGAGAAAGAAAATTATAGACCAATTTCCCTAATGAATATAGATGCAAAAATTTTAAATAAGATTCTAGCAAAACGAATACAGCATCTTATCATGAGATTAATACATTATGATCAGGTAGGATTCATACCAGGACTACAGGGCTGGTTCAATATTAGGAAAACTATTAGCATTATCGATCACATCAACAACAAAGCTAACAAAAACCACATGATTATCTCAATAGATGCAGAAAAAGCTTTTGACAAAATATAACATCCATTCCTACTAAAAACATTGGAGAACGTAGGAATAAAGGGAACTTTCCATAAAATAATAAGCAGTATCTATCTAAAACCTTCAGCAAGCATTATATGCAATGGGGATAAGCTAGATGCATTCCCAATAAGATCAGGGGTGAAACAAGGTTGTCCATTATCACCACTATTATTCAATATGGTACTAGAAATGTTAGCTGTAGCAATTAGACAAGATAAAGATATTCAAGGAATTAGAATAGCCAAAGAAGAAACTAAGTTATCACTCTTTGCAGATGATATGATGATTTACCTAGAGAATCCCAGAGATTCAAGTAAAAAATTACTAGAATTAATAAACAACTTTGGCAAAGTTCCAGGGTACAAAATAAACCCACACAAATCTTCTGCATTCCTATATATTAGCAACAAAGTCCAACAGCAAGAGATAGAAAGAGCAATCCCATTTAAAGTTAGGGTAGACAGTATAAAATACTTAGGAGTCTACCTGCCAAAACAAACCCAGGGACTATATGAACACAATTACAAGACACTTTTTGCACAAATAAAGTCAGATTTAAGTAAGTGGAAAAACATTAGTTGCTCATGGGTAGGCCGGGCTAATATAATAAAAATGACAATTCTACCCAAATTAATATACTTATTTAGTGCCATACCAATTAAACTATCAGACAATTACTTTCTAGAGCTGGATAAAATAATATCAAAATTCATTTGGAAAAACAAAAGGTCCAGAATATCAAAGGGACTAATGAAAAGAAATGCTTGGGAAGGTGGCCTAGCACTACCAGACCTCAAACTGTACTATAAAGCAGCAATTATCAAAACCACTTGGTATTGGCTAAGAAACAGAGAGGTAGACAAGTGGAATAGACTTGGCACTCAAGATGCAGTAGCCAAGGAATATAGCAACCTTCTGTTTGATAAACCCAAGGACCCCAGCTTCTGGGATAAGAACTCATTGTTTGACAAAAATTGCTGGGAAAACTGGATAACAGTGTGGCGGAAATTAGGCATAGACCCATACCTAACACCGTACACAAGAATAAAGTCCAAATGGGTACATGATTTAGGTATAAAGATTGATACCATGAATAAACTGGAGAAGCAAGGAATAGTGTATTTATCAGATCTATGGAGAAGGGAAGAATTCTTTACTAAAGGAGAGATAGAATGCATTATGAAATGCAAAATGGATAACTTTGATTACATTAAACTGAGAAGTTTTTGCACAACCAAACCCAATGCAACCAAAATCTGGAGGGATGTAGTAAATTGGGAAAGAATTTTTCCATCTAAGCTCGGGGATAAAGGCCTCATTTCTAGAATTTATAGAGAACTGATCCAAATGTATAATCATACAAGTCATTCCCCAATTGATAAATGGTCAAAGGATATGAACAGGCAATTTTCAGAGGAAGAAATTAAAGCTATGTATAATCATATGAAAAAATGCTCTAAATCACTATTGGTTAGAGAGATGCAAATCAAAACAACTCTGAGGTACCACATCACACCTATAAGATTGGCAAACATGACAGAACAAGAAAATGATAAATGCTGGAGAGGATGTGGGAGAGTTGGAACACTAATTCATTGTTGGTGGAGCTGCGAGCGCATCCAACCATTCTGGAGAGCAATTTGGAACTATGCCCAAAGGGCTACAAAAATGTGCATACCCTTTGACCCAGCAATATCGCTACTAGGACTATATCCCCAAGAGATCATAAAAATGGGAAAGGGTCCCACATGTACAAAAATATTTATAGTAGCACTCTATGTAGTTGCCCAGAACTGGAAGTCAAGGGGATGTCCATCAATTGGGGAATGGCTGAATAAATTATGGTATATGAATGTAATGGAGTACTATTGTGCCATAAGAAATGATGAACAAGAAGACTTCAGAGAGGCCTGGAAGGACTTATATGACCTGATGCTGAGTGAAAGGAGCAGAACCAGGAGAACTTTATGCACAGCAACGACCACAGTGTGTGAGAGTTTTTTCTGGTAGACTTAGATTTTTGTAATAACACAAGAACTTCTTACCAAAAAAAAAAAAAAAAAATCCCAATGGAGGATCTCAAGGCCAAATGCCTGCCACACTCAGAGAGAGAAATATGGAAGTCACTCACATATTGTAGCAGATCATACTTGTGTATGTGTATGTGTTTGTGTATCATGTTCTGATTTGTTATACGATTTCTTTCATTTATCTTAGTCTGACTACATAGCATGACTATAGTGAAAATATGCTCAATAGGAAAGTATATGTAGAATCTATACAGAATTGTATGCAGTCGTGGGGAGGGAGGGGGGGAGTGGGGGGTAGGTGGGGAGGGATAAGATCACAATTGTATGGCAGTGATTGTTAAACATTACAAAATAAAAAAAAATGCTTTTTAAAACACACACACACACACACACACACACACACACACACAAAAGAAAATATGACTTTCCAATACAAGAATCAAGAGAAGCATGAACAGGTAAACAGGAAAGAAAAATCGTTAAAGACTTTCTAGACCTTAACTGTTTACATTACTACATGGAAAGTAAATATGTATAACTCCTGAATCTTTTCTCAGTATTTGGGTAGATGGAGAGATTGTACACACACACACACACACACACACACACACACACACACACACAGAGTACAGGGCATGTTGAATCAGAAGAGATGATAGACACACACAAAAAAAACAAAATACAATCAAGTAAAAATTAAGGAGGGAGGGAGGAAAATACCAAGAGACGAAAGGGAGAAATGGAATGGGGCAAGCTATAACTCATAAAAGAGATAAGAAAAATCTTGTTCAATGGAAGAGAAAAGGGAGAAGGAGAGGGGGAAAAGTGAACCTACTCTCTCCACATATGGCTGAAGGAGGGAATAACATGCTCACTAAAATTGATATGAAAATATATCTTACACCACAGGAAAGTAGGGTAGGAGGAGACAAGTGGGGTAAGGGGAATGATAGAAGGGTGGACAAATGGGAGAAGGGAGTTACTAGAAATAAACGCTTTCATGAAGGGACAAGGTCAATTGTGGGGGGAAAAGTAAGGAGGGATAGAGTAGGACAGAGGGAAATATAATTAGTATTACACAACACAATTATTATGGAAGTCTTTTACAAAATGACACATATTTAGTCTGTATTGAATTGCTTGCCTTCTCAGTGGGGTTGGGGGGGGAGGAAAGAAGTTGGAATTCAAAGTATTAGCAATGAATGTTGTGGATTTTTATTGCATATAATCGGGAAATAAGAAATACAGGGAATGGGGTATAGAAATTTATCTTCCCCGACAAGAAAAGAGAAGATGAGGATAAGGGAAGGGTGTAGTATGATAGAAGGGAGGTAATGTTGAGGGAAAGAGTAATCAGAATGCATTAGGAGGTAGGGGGAAGGGAGAGATGGGGAGAAAAATGGGACATGTTACAAAGTGAGGTAAAAGTAATTAGTATTAAGACAATTGACTGAAACAATTACTGAGAATAAATCAATGACATCTTTGCTTTGGGGAAAATAATTTTAGTCTAAATTTCCTAGAGGAAGATAACCTCAGGCAAAATTTGGCATTGATAGAAAAGTTAAGGTTTTAATGGTAAATTTGATATTTTGATTGCTATTCAATCAGGAACTAGAACATGTAAAGAAAGGCATGTAAGCCACTTAAGACTTGCCTCAAAAGATGTTCCTTAGCCAAAGTGAAACTACAATCATATTTGAAAACTGGTTATTGGAACTTGCTATTTTAGATGCTATAGGACTATTAAGTGACTGTTCTTATGAGTCTAACTCCAGCTATGGATAGCAAGAAAGGTGATCTGAGCCTCCAATCCATGAAGTCTGTAAGCCTGTGAGATGCTGGTATGAACTGCAAAAGGTGATCTCATGGGAAGGCTGGGAGGGCAACTGTTCAGCCTGGGCTGAGATAGGATTCTCCTGACTCAATTTCCCCATTGACACCTGGCAGACTTGAAGTGTGACTGAATGTAAGTTGACAATCTACTCCTGCCTGGAACTGACATGAAGTTGGGGAGGTATTGTTTCCCTGAAATGTTCCTATTCTTAGTAGCAATTTCCTATATTCAAAAGGCTTGTAAGCTTAATTCCAGATTTATTAAATTATAGATTATAGGTAGAGGAACACCCAGGGTTAAGTCTAAGATTAAGCTATTAGGCTTAGGACTTTAGACCAACAACAATAAGTTAGGGTCCTTTAATTCTTATCTTTAATACTGTGGAGATTATTAGGTCAAGAACTTGTGAAGTTAGCAAATATAAATATTATTGGTGTCTCGGTTAATGTTTTAAAAAAAATTTTTGTGGTCCATATTGTCTAGACATTATCTTCCATGAAATTATCAAGGAAAACTGCCCTGATATTCTAGAACCAGGGGGCAAAATAAAGATTGAAAGAATCCATTGATCACCTTCTGAAAGAGACCCAAAAAGAGAAACTCCTAGGAACATTATAGCCAAACTCCGGAGTTCACAGATCAAGGAGAAAATATTGCAAGCAACTAGAAAGAAACAATTTGAGTATTGTGGTAATACAATCAGGATAATACAAGATCTAGCATCTTCTAAATTAAGGGATTGAAGGGCTTAGAATATGATATTCCAGAAGTCAAAGGAACTAGGATTAAAACCAAGAATCACCTACCAGGCAAAACTGAGTATAATACTTCAGGGGAAAAAATGGTCATTTGATGAAATAGAGGACTTTCAAGCATTCTTGATGAAAAGACCAGAACTGAATATAATATTTGACTTTCAAACGCAAGAATCAAGAGAAGCATGAAGAGGCAAACAGGAAAGAGAAATCATAAGGGACTTACTGAAGTTGAACTGTTTGCACTCCTCCATGGAAATATATTTGTACCTTTTGAGAATTTTTTCAGTGTTTGCATAGTTGGAGGGATTATACTTGCACACACACACACACACACACACACACACAGATATTTATAGACAGAGAGCAAAGGGTGTGCTGAATAAGAAGGGATAATAACTAAAAAATAAAATTAAGTGATGAGAGAGGAATATATTTGGAGGAGAAAGGGAGAAATGGAATGGGGCAAATTATCTCTCATAAAAGTGGCAAGAAAAAACTTTTTCAATGGAAGAGAAAAGGGAGGAGGTGAGAGGGAAAAAGTGAAGCTTGATCTCTTCACATATGGCTTAAGGAGGGTATAACATGCTCACTCACTTTGGTATGAAAATCTATCTCAAACTACAGGAAATTAGGGGAGAAGGGGACAAGTTGGGTAGGGAATGATAGAAGGGAGGGCAAATGGGAGGAGGGACTAATTAGAAGTAAACATTTTTGGGTGTGACAAGGTCAAATGAGAGAATAGAATAAATGGGGGGCAGGGTAGGATGGAGGGAAATATGGTTAGTCTTACACAACATGACTATTATGGAAATCTTTTGCAAAACTGAACACTTATAGCCTATATTGAATTACTTGCCTTCTCAGTGGGGATGGGTGGGGAGGTAGGAAGGGAGAGAAGTTGGAACTCAAAGTTGTAGGAACAAATGTTGAGAACTGTTTTTGCATACAACTGGGAAATAAGAAATACAGGTAATGGGGTAGATAAATCTATCTTGCCCTACAAGAACAGAGTGAAGATGGGGATAAGGGAAGGAAGGGGTGTGATAGAAGGGAGCACACATTGAGGAATGGAGTAATCAGAATACAAGGTGTTATAGGGGAGGGAGAGGGGAGAGATGGGGAGAAAATTTGGAACTCAAAATTTTGTGGAAATGAATGTTGAAAACTAAAAATCATTAAATAAACATTGAAAAATCATATAAGAGAGGTAGGAGAATAATTGGGAAAAGAAAGGAGAGTGACATAAAGGAATTTTTAAAAGGAAGAATCAAAAGCTTGGAAAAAGAAAACAACTGCATAGAAAATAGAATTGGCCAAATGGAAACGCTAACTGGGGAAAACAACTGTTTCAGCCTTATAGTTGGGCAATTGGAAGCTAAAGGCTTTATGAAACATCAAGAATCAATCAAACAAACCCAAAAGAATGAAAAAATGGAAGAAAATGTAAAATATCTCCTTTGAAAAACAACTGACCTAGAAAATAGGTACAGGAGAGACCAAGTCAGAATCACTGGACTACCAGAAAGCTATAATCAAAAGGAGGACCTGGACAGCATCTTTCAAGAAATTACCAAGGAAAAACTGCCCCAATATCATAGAATCAGAGGGCAAAATAGGCACTGAAAGAATCCCTTGATCACCTCAGGAAAGAGAACCCCAAAGAAAAACTCCAAGGAACATTATAGCCAAATTGCAGAACTATCCAGGTCAAGAAAAAAATACTGCAAGTGGCCAGAAAGAATTAATTTAAATATCAGGGAGCCAAAGTAAGGATTACACAATACTTAACAGCTGTAATATGAAAGGATTAGAGGTCATGGAACATGATATTCCAGAAAGCAAAGGAACTAGCAATACAACCACGAATCACCTACCTGGCGAAAATAATCATAATACCCCATGGGAAAAAATGGTTATTCAGTGAAATAGAAGAATTTCAAGCTTTTATAAATAGAAGAGCAGAACTGAACAAAAACGTCAATCTCCAATATCAAAACTGAAGACAATCCTTAAAAGTTAAAAAAGGGAAAGAGAATATCAGGGATTCAATGGAGGTGAACTGTTTACATTCTCACATGGGAAGATGACACTTGTAGTTTGGTTTTAGGGAAATTATTGGAGTTTATTGAATAAAAGAAGGACACAACCCTTAATCAACATTCAGGTTGGGAGACATGGTTTGGAGAGGAGAGAGACATAAAAGAGATGGATGAATTTGTAGGCCACTAGAAAAGTCCAACCCAGAGACAATGAGGATCTAAACTAAGATAAAGCTCTTTGAATGAAGAGAAGTATACTGATGTCAGAAATGTAGTGGAAGATCCTGATGAAGGAAGAACATTTGATTGGATCCTTTTAAGTGTCTCTTGAATATTGTATTTGAAGATCCAGTTTTTGGTTGAGCTCTGGTCTTTGCAACAGGAAAGTTCAGAACTCCCCTATTTCATCGAATATGCATCTTCTTGCCTGAAAGATTATGCTCAATTTTGTTGGGTTATAATTCCAGCTCCTATGCTTTAGGCATATCATATTCCCAGCCCTCCAATTTTTTAATGTAGAAGTTGCAATGTGCTGTACAACCCTGACTGTGGTTCCATGATATATGAATTGTATCTTTTTGACTGCTTGTAATGTTTTCTTCCTGACCTGATAATTCTGGGATTTGGCTATAATATTCCTTGGCATTTTCAATTTGGGATCTCTTTAAGGAGCTGATTGGTGTATTCCTTTGACTATTTTACCCTCTGGTTCCAGGATCTCAGGGCAGTTTTCCTTGATGATTTTTTGGAAGATGCTGTCCAGGATCTTTTTTTCCATCATGACTTTCCAGTAGACCAATAATTCTTATATTATCTCTCCTGGATATACTCTCCAGGTCAGTTATTTTTTTCCATTGAGGAATTTTATGTTTTCTTCTGTTTTCATTGTTTTGATTTTGTTTGACTGATTCTTGATGTTTCATAGAGTCATTAGCTTCCACTTGCCAAAATCTAATTTTTGATAAATTGATTTTTTCACTTAGCATTTATACTTCTTTTACATTTGAATAATTCTACTTTTTAAGTAGTTGTTTTCTTCAGTGATTTTTTTCCATTTTGTCAATTGCAGTTTTAAAGAAACTCTTCCATTTTTCTTCTACCTTTCTTATTTGACTTTTAAAATCCTTCTTGAAGTCTTCCAAGAAAACTTTTTGGGCTTGAGACAAGTTCATATTCCCCTTCGAGGTTTCAGATGTGGCTATGGTGACAATGTCCTGTTCTGAATTTTTATTTTGATCTTTTCTGCCTCCATAGTAAGAATTTATGGTCTTCATTTTTCTATGTTGCTTCTTGCCCAAGTTGTTTGCCTTTTTCCTGGCTTTAAAGTTGATCTCTATTTCTGGGGCACAGGGGGCACAGTTCCATACTTCTGCTGGGGGCTAAGGACCTGGTTACTGACTTTGTGTGCTAGGGCCTCAAGTTCTGGCAACCTCCAACTGTAGAGACTGTAGCTTACCTCGTTCTGAGCTGGTTCCAGTGGTGGTGGCTGGTGTGTTCCAAGGCCAGGTGGAGATTTCCAGGTTTCCTCAGGGTAACATTGAAGTTCATGGAGCTGGGTATGGAGGTGGGGTGGTGGTCTGACCACTGGAGGTCACCTTCTTGCCAGGGGCTGTGCTAGAGCATGAGTGAATATGCTGGTAGATGTCATCCACTGGGCAAGTGATGGTTCTCCATACTGATGTCTGCCAGTTCCCCTGGCTGTGCAATGGTACATGGGAGTCTTGGTGTCAGTGCTTTCCCAATTCACCACCTTGTCACTCAGGATCTCTTGCTGGTTTGGTGAGGTGGCTGGCTTCCTGGGATACCTTCCATTCTGTACTGTTCTCCTTTAGTCACAGGAAGAAGGTCCTTTCCTCTTAATTCCCTTCACCTCATGAGCTAAAATACTGCTGAATGCTGTCTTTCTGCTGGCTCCACTATTCCAGGATTTTTCCAAGGGCAGTATTTTCTGGTTTTTTCAAGGTCTATAATGGAGAATGCAAATGACTTACTGCTTGCTCCACCATCTTGGCTCCTGGACATCTCAATACTTGCAGTTTTAAAAAATTGTCTCAGTAATAGTACAGCCACAAGGAACATACATAGACAGAAGGTATGGGTACAAAGTGAATTTGAGGGAGTGACGTAAATCATTAAGGGATGATAAAAATGAGTACACTGGATACAGAAGGAATGGAGAAGCAAAATGGGGCAAAATATCTAATATTAAGATGTAAAAAAGGCCTATTACATTGGAGGAGAAAATGGGAGGGTAGTAGATGGGCATTGCTTCAACCTTATTGTTATCAGTATTGACTGAAAGAGGGAATGATAAACACAATCAGTTGAATTTAGAAATCATCTTACCAGAAAGGAAAATAGTTTTAGGAGGATATTAAGTAAGACAAGGACATGGCAGGGGACTGAGAGTAGAGAGAGAAGACCAAGGGAGGTGGGAGAAAGAAGCAAAACACTATCAAGTAGAGAAAGGGTGAAAGAAGAGAGAGGGTTAACAGCAGAAAAAAATAGGATGTAGGGAAATAAACACTTAGTAATCATAACTGTGAATGTGCATTGGGATAAAATCTCCCGTAAAATAAATGGATAGCAGAGTGAATCAAAAGCCAGAATTCTACAATGTGTTCCTTAGAAGAAACACACTTGAAGCAGAGAGTAAAGGTAGGCGACTGGAGCAGAATCTATTTTGCTTTAGCTGAAGTAAAGTAAAAGGAGGGTAGCAATCATGATCTCAGACAAAGCAAAATCAAAAACAGACCTCATTAAAAGAGATAAGAAAGAAAACTGCATCTTGATAAAATGTATGATGGACAACGAAGTAACATCAATACTAATCATACATGCACCAAGTGGTATGGCATCAAAATTCTTAAATGAGAAACTAAGTGTATTACAGGTTAATGACCAAAATATAGCATTACAAAATATAGAATAGATAATGTTCATTATATTAAAGCAAATAGTTTTTGCACAAACAAAACCAGTGCAGCCATGAGTAGAAGGAAATCAGAAAGCTGGAAAACAATCATTATAGAAAGTTTTTCTGATAAAAGTGCCATTTTTCAAATATGTAGAGAACTGATTCAAATTTATAAGAATACAAACCATTCTCAATTGACAAATGGTCAAACAATATCAGGCAGTTTTCAGATGAAGAAATTAAAGTTCTCTATAGGTGGATAAAGAAATGCTTTAAATCACTTTTGATTAGAGAAATGCACATTAAATCAACTCTGAGATACCACTTCACACCTATCAGATTGACTAATATGAAAAAATAAAAAGATAAATCTTGGAGAGTATGTGAGGAAATTCAAGACACTAATGCACTGTTGGAGTTGTGAACTTGTTGTGAATTGATTCAATCATTCTGGAGAGCAATTTGAAACTATGTGCAAAGGGGAGCAAACTACATACCCTTTGATTCAACAATGCTGCTATTAGGTCTGTATCCCAAAGAGAGCATCAAAAGTGGAAAGGGACTTACGTGTGTAAAACAAAAAAAAAAAAAATATTTATAGCAGTCCTTTTGGTGGTGACAAAATATTTGAAAGTGGGGGGTTGCCCATCAATTGGGGAATGGCTGAACAATTGTGCAATAAGAAATGATGAATAGGCAGATTTCAGAAAAACCTAGAAAGACTTGTACAAACTGATGCAAAGTGAAATGAGCAGAACCAGGAAAACATTGTTCACAGTATCAGCAATATTATTGTGTGATCAGCTATGAAAGATTTAACTCTTCTCAGCTCCACAGTGATCCAAGACTAGTAAAAAAGGACCCATGAGGGAAAATGCTATCCATCTCCAAAGAAAGAACTGACAGAGTATGAATGCAGATTGAATTACACTTTTTTTACTTTATTTTTTCTCATGTTTTTTTCCCTTTTGATATGTTTCTTCTTTCACACTAGTGATTAATATGCAAATATGTTTTACATGATAGCACATACATAACCCATATCAAATTGCATTCCATTTTAGGAAGAAGAGAGGGAGGGAGAAAAATTTGGAACTCAAAATCTTGTAAAAGCAGATGTTACAAAATTGTCTTGACATATAATTGGGAAAAATAAGATACTATCTGCAAAAGGTAAAAAAAGGAAGAAAATTTTAAAAAGTACACTTCAATCTACATTCAGTCTCCATCACTTCATTTTTTGGAGATGAGTAGAATTTTTTATCATAACTCCTTTGGAACTATGTTGGATCATTGAATTGCCAAGAATAGCTTTAACAGTTGATCATTATCCAATATCGCTGTTACTATGTACAATGTTCTCCTGGCTCTGCTCATTTCACTTTGCATCAGTTCATTTAGGTCTTTACAGGTTTGTCTGAGAGCATCCCGCTTCTCATTTCTTATAGCAGAGAAGTATTCCAACACAATAAAATACACAACCATTCTCCAATAGATGAGCATTCCTTTCAATTTTCAATTCTTTGCCCTCACAAAAAGAGCTACAATAAATATTTTTTGTACACTTAAGTTCTTCTCCTTTTTGTTTTTTTTTTTTTATCTCTGGGATACAAACCTAGTATTACTCGGTCAAAAGGAATGGTTTTGTAGCCCTTTGGGTACAGTTACAAATTGCTCTCGAGAACGGTAGAATCACTGTACAACTTCATGAACAGTGCTGTAGTATCTTGATATTCCCACAACCCCTCCAACATTTGTCATTTCCCTTTTTTGTCATATTAGACAATCTGGTAGGAGTGAGGTGGCAACTCAGAGTTGTTTTAATTTTCATTTTTGTAATCAATATTCATTAAGAGCCTTTTTTTCATTTAGCTATTGATAGCTTTGATTACTTCATCTGAAAGCTGTTCATATGATTTTATCATTCATCAACTGAGGAACGGTTCTTATTTCTTTAAATTTGACTCAGTTCTTTATATATTGGAGAAGTGAGGTCTTTATCAGAGAAACTTGGTATAATTTTTTTCACAATAACTATTATGTATTCCCTTCATACTACCTTTTTCCCTGCTTATCTTCTTCTCTCTTTTCCTCCCTCCCTACCTCTCTCCTCCTTTCACTCCGTTAATTTTCAAAAGAGTTTTGCTTCTGTCTTTTATCTACCCCAATCTAACCTCCATTCTATCAATGCCCCCCCTAATTTTGTCCCCTTCCCCACACTCAAAACAATTTTGATATTTTTTTCAACTCTTTCCTGTGGCATGTAAATAAGAGTAAAGGAGTCAATTGGTAGGAATAATCCAGAGCTGGATTTTAGCAAGGTTTGATATTGGTGAGACAAAGAGTCAAGGAATTAGCAAAAAATAAAGTAGAATTGGTTTGCCAAAAGGTATCTACATAGGTAAGAAGAAAGAAAGTATGGCCATTTCAGAGGTGATGGCTTGGGAAAGAAGTGAAGGGTAGAATGAACAGAGTCCCTGGTGAGCATGAAGAACAAGCCCAATTATTAGAAGGCACAGAGAAAGATTGAATGATAAAAGATTATAATTAGATGAAGGAATTTTGTCATTCATGAACATAGAAATGGAACACTTGTGAGTAATGATCAAAAATTCAGGGCATAACTCCATGTATAGCTACAGTGGCATGGAGGAGTGTGTGATAGAATTGAGTAGACTGAGAAACTGAGAAGTTAGGATATTTGAAGAAGCATTAATGTGCATTTGGCTCCCCCCTCTTATGAGGGCAGAAATTGAAGTGGAGGGAAAGACTCTGAGTCAAGCAATGAATTTATTGAGGAATGAAGGAAAATATACCAGAATTTTAACCTCAATGGAGTAGAAACTGATAAGTTTTGATGACAGATGGAAAGTCTGGAAGTGGTATTGGGGAGCAAGAAGTATTCTAACTTCTCTACTATGACCAGATAGAGAGCAGAAAAGGAAAATATAAGAAAAATTGTAGCTATTTCTAGAAAGATTGTCAAGGAAAATGGTATCATCAGAAGAGAGTAAATGACAAAAAGTATAAGGAATGAGAAAAGTCTTCTAGTCTCATATCTTTAACTACTTAACAGGTATCTTTAATTAGTTGTCCCATAGATACCCTAAATACAACTTGTATCAAACTGAATTCATTACTTCCCTCTTCCTAACATCACATTACTGTCAAGGACACCACCATTCTCCCTGTCACTCAGATTAGCAACCTAGATACCATTCTTGTTATCCTCACTCTCACTCTCCTATGTGCAATTATTTACCAAAATTCTTTTAATTCTACCTTTGTAACATCTCTCATATGCATTTTATTCTCTCCTCTGACAGTGCCACCATCCTGGAGCAGGTCCTTATCACCTTACACCTGTACTAGTGTAATAACATTCTGGTTGATCTCTAGGCCTCAAGTTTCTCCCACTCTAGTCCAACCTACACTCAGTAGTCAAAGTGATCTTCCTAGAGTATAGGTCTGATGATGTCTCTCTTTATTTAATAAACTCCGGTGGTTCCCTATAACCTCTATGATGAAATATAAAATCATCTCGCATTCAAAACCCTTAGGAATCTGGCTTTCTACTATCTTTCCAGTCTTCTTAAATTTATTTCCTTTAATTCACTTTGATGCAACAACACTTATTTACTTGTAGCTCCTTAAGCACAATACTCCATATTCTGACCCCATGCATTTTTTTTCCTGTATCCCATGCCTGAAATTCTTCCATATCTTGACTTCCTTCAGGTCTGAGCTAAAATCCCACCTTCTGCAAACAAACAAACAAACAAACAAACCTTTCTTGTCCCCCTTAATGCTAATATCTTTCCTCAGATTATCTCCAATTTATCTTGTACCTGAGTGTACACAATTGTTTTCATATTGTCTCATTAGACTATAAGCTTCTTGAGAGCAAGGATTGTTTGTTGCCTTTCTTTTTTTATCAGTGCTCAGCACACAGCCTGAATACCTAATAGGTGCTTAATAAATATATGCTGTCTTGAGCAAAATCTTTAAGATGAATGAAAATCTATTCATTATAAACCTTGCATTCTGCCAGAATAGTGAAAGAGGCAGATACACCTGGAGGAGGACATTAAAGGGATAGAGGTGGTTAAGGGAGCAGTTGATATTAGTATCCAAGAATCCAGGGATTCAGAATCATTGGGATGGGAAGATAATAACACCGTGGCACTAGGCTAACTATTGAGGAATGGGTTTGGGCAGAGTATCAGTGGATGAGAAGAAGTCCAATTGATGGAGACAGATGATTAGAAACTTCAAGACCGTCGTTCAAAGTCTAATTCTGTTGAATCCCAAGATGGCCGCATCACTGCAGTCAGGGGAAGGAGCAGGTATAGGAACCAGTTCAGAAAGCTGATATGTTAGATCTCTGTTGGAGAAGGTTCTGGAGAGCAAGAGGTAAAAGAAGTCTTGTTCCACAAGCCATCTCAGACTGAAAAAGGCTTCAGGAAAAGGCCTATGGAAGCAGGGCATCAAGTGAGGGTTCTTGTCCATAAAAAGAGTTTATACTTATGCCAAGTATAACTGGACCACTGTTCTCTCTTATTTTCATCAACAAGGAAAGACTGGTTGTTAGGGTGAAAGTGATGGGAATCCTGGGGTAAGTAACTACTTAATCCTAGAATTTGCAGTTTAAGATGCATTGATGATCTGGGGACAACAGATTTCAAAGTATTTGGGATAAAAATAGATAGGGTCTCTCAGACTAAAAATCTGCATAGGTAGATTTTTCCATCATCCTAAAGTGATGGACAACTTTTCAGAATGAATCTATGAAGATTTCGTTCTCAGAAAGAGGAAGATGCTGTGCTGTCCATAAAGATGATCATAGATGAGCAGTGAACTCACTAAACAACTTAGATTTTAAAAAGAAGGTGCAAACTGAATCAGATAACAGAGACTGAATGCTAAAGAAATAAGAAAAGAGTGCTAAAACTCAGAATGAATGAAGAGTTGCTCATCTTTTACTTCTGTTTTCTCTGCCAATGATATCTTTGGATGAGAAAAAATGGAACATAAATGAAGCCTAGAATAAATTGAAAATTTTAAGAAACTCTTAGATATTTTTATTTTAAGTCATTACGATCAGGTAACCAACATTCTCAGGTAAAGCACTGGATGATGTGACTGCTAAGCCACCTTCAGTGGTCTTTGAAAAACGGGGAACACAAAGGGAGTGCCATAGGACTGGAGAAAGGTAAATGTTTCTATTTTTAAAAATGGCAGGATTGTAGGACAGGTAACCTTATTTTGATTCATGGCAAAATCTCACACTATGTTATTAAAGAGATTGTGTTAGTGAACATCAGAAAGTGAAGACAATCCCAAAGAGCCAGTATGGTTTAGTTAAAAATAGGTGCTGAACTCAATCACTTCGTTTTTTGACAGAATTACTAGACTGATAGATCAAAAACATATTATTAATAGAGCTTAAATAAATCTTTGCAAAGTATTTGACAGTCACTCATGGTATTATTGTGAACATTGTTATCATTTCTCTGACAGCATAGTCTTCTTTGGCAATGAAAGATGAACACAAGTCTGTGAGTAGACTTAGCTTCTCCTCTCCTGTCTGTCTCCCCCTCACCTTTCTTCTCCTCTCCAAAGGAAGGTAAATTTGGATGGCCAAAAGATGCCCAGTTGACTTGGGTTTTATTGGTTCCTTGCCTTGCCTTGCCTTCTCTTCCCTTTACTTCCCTTCCCTTCCTTCCCCTTCCCTTTCCTTCCTTTCACCTTGAATCTACTGCACTGTAAAGCCCAAACACCATGGGGCCCTTGCCCCCTGCCTAAAAGCTCTCTTCTGGACCCACCTGGCTTAAGAATGATTATCAGTAGTAACTGTTGTTGTTTCCCTCCCAGCCTGATGTCTTTCTTTTCTTTGCCTCATTAAAGGGGCTGTGCCCTGGCTACGCCTATTCAATAAATGGCCATTACCTCATCCTAAGTGAGTACCTGCAGAGACCTTGGCCTAAAGGGGCCAAGGTCTCCCAGTGCATCCTGGGTCATCTCCAGTCATCCTGATGAATATCTGGTCACTGGATTCAGATGGCTCTGGGGGAGAAGAGAGGCTGGTGACCTTGCACAGCCCTCCCTCATTCAAAACAAACTCAAGGAAAAGTCATGTCAGCATTTCTCTGATGGCATGGTTTTCTTTGGCAATGAAGAACAAACACAACAACAACAACCCTATTGTGAACAAGAGAGATGAGCATTCAGTGAAGTGGATTGAAAACTGGTCAAATGACATCATTTTGGCAGGAAAGCCTTACTGTAGTGCCCAACTGACCCAGTCATAAGATGTTTATTGGTGATCTAGTTGAAGGTGCAAATGATATTTTTATTACATTTGCAGATGATAAAACCTGGTAGAATATCTAACCTGAATCACATGATTTGGGACCAAAAAAGTTCTTGAAAGCTTAAAATAATTGGCTTTAAACTAACATAATAAAGATAAATGTAAAACAGTATCCTTCACTTTACTAATTTCCCATGAGCTACTCCTCCATCTCACATGAGTTACACACAAAGATGGTCACACCTTTAATATTGTTATCACCCATAAGGGCTTCACTTCCATGTTCATGAATGCTTAAATTGTTTTCTGATCATAATTTTTTATCATTCCTTTTTCCTCTTCTACCTTATGACTTCCTTCTCTTCATCCTCACTGTGGCCTCTAATCTCTTCACCCCTCAGTTATCTACCTGGCCATCAACCATATACTAACTATATCCCTCCTATCGTTCCCATCTTGAACCCATGATGAACTGGTTTAACTCATTTTGAATCTACTTAATATTGAATTTCTTGCCTCCTTATACTATTACAAATTATATTTTGTCAAACATTAAATTTGGATTACTTAAACAATCCCTTGCCTTTGTTCCTAGTCTCATGTCATTGAAGGCAGTGAGAGAAAAATCATAAAAGCAGGATGAGTACATGAACGCTGCAAACTTGTTACAAAACAATAACTGGGCCTTCACTACAGCAAGAAAACCCTACTGCCCAAATCAATTCACTAGCTAGCTTACCACCTGTTCATCCTTTCTTAAACTTTCCATAGCTTTCTATATCCCAACCCTCTCATCTGAGGACATCACCTCACATTTTATGGAAAAAATTAAGATCATTAACGTAGAGGTCCTTTTTCCTCCACCCTTAATTTCATATCACTTGAATCCCATGCCTCCCTCTATCCTCCTTCACCCCTGTCTCTCATGAAGAGGTAGCAATTCTCCTTGCCAAAGAAAATCTTTCTAAGTGTATGTGACCCTATTTCATGGCATTTTCTTCAGTGGATTATCTCCCTCTGTCTCTCATTAATCTTCTATCTCTCTCTGTGACTTATCTGCTTCTCTGCTTCCTAGAAATATCCCCAAGTCTACATCATCTTCAGAAAGCTCTCACTTGATTCTGCTAGCCATCATCTCATATCTCTCCTCTCTTTTATAGCTAAAGTTCTTGAAATTAAAATCTACAATCAGTGCCTGCATTTCCTTTCCTCTCACTCTCTTCTTAACTTGGCAACCTGGTTTCTCTTCTCTCTTCTGACCTCTCTTCCTACCTCCAAGTTTTTATTAGGAAGCTCAAATTGGATGGCATACAAACATCTTAAATTCAGCATGTCTAAAACTGAACTCATCATCTGTCCTACCATTCTTCAAAATTTTCATATTATTGTCTGTGTCACTACCATGCCCCCAATCACTAAGACCTACAACCCTAGAGTCAATTTTGACTCCTTCCTGCTTTATTCAATAAATACTAATGTTTTCCTTTCATGCCCAAGATCAAATATAAAATCCTGTCATTCAAAACTCTTCATCACCTAGTCCCCTCCCCTCCCCTTTCAAGTCTTTTTATCCCTTTGCACATACCTGTTCCACATACTGGGTGATTCATTGATACTAGCCTCCTTGCTTTTCCTCCCATAAGACACTATCTCCTAACTCTGCATTTCTTCACCTTTCCATTATATCAGGAATTCTCTCCCTCCTCATATCTATCTCCTGACTTCCCTGGTTCTCTTCAAATCTCAGCTATACTCCTACCTCCTATAAGAATCCTTTTTTGTTTCTTCTTGGTCCTAGTGCTTTCCCTATGTAGACTATATAAAATTTACCTGTATATATCTCATTTATACTTAGCTCTTTGCAGGTTGTCTCCTCAATTAGACTGTGAACTCCCTGTAAGGACCATTGTCTTTGGTCTTTCTATTCTTTGCACATAGCACATTAAACTAAAGCTTATTGAGTCTTCTTCACCATGCTCATCCTATATGTTGTCAAAATTTATCATTTCTACCTTCAGTCATATCTCTTACATACCTCCCCTCTTCCCCCTCATTACAGTCACAACTCTGGTTCTATAGAATTCTATCTGGTCTTCCTGCCTCCATTCCTTCCTCCACTAAGCTGTCAAAGAAATGTTTCCAAATTACAGGTATAACCCCATAATCCCCTTCCTAAATGACTTCCATTGCCTCTTTATTACCTCCAGGAATAAATATAAAGTCTTCTATTTAGCATTCAAAGCTTTTCATGACCCAGGCCCGACACAATTGCCTACTGGTCTTCCACAAATATGATGCTACATTTTTTATCTCTATTTTTTTGTGTCTTTACGCTGCTTGTTCCCCCTGCCTAGAATGTTCTCCTTCCTAGATTCTGCCTTCTTGTTTCCCTGTCTTCTTTCAAGTATCAAGTAAGTTTTACCATCTGCAAGATTCATTTTTCAATTCCTTTCAATGCTAGTGCCTTCTCTCTGAGATTACTTCTATTTTACCTTGTATCTATTTTCTATGTAGAATTATTTACATGCTTTCTCTCCTATTAGGATGTAAGATCTTTTAAGACAGGGACTGGTGGGGTTTTTTTTTCCTTTCTTCGTATACTTAGTACTCAGCGCACATAGAAAGCACTTAAAACTACTTATTGACTTGACTTATACTTAGGTTCAAAAAATCAAGATCATGAAGAAAGAATTCTAGATATGAAGTTTACATTCTAATGCTATCATTTGCAACCTTATGAAATTTATTTAACCTTTTTAGATCTCAGTTTTCTGATCCATATAAGGTCCATTAGATGTACATATATGACTACATGACTCTATTTTCTTAAGTAAAGATGTAATAGGTGGGCCTAGGAAAAATTTCTCTGAAAAAATTTCTTTTTCTTAAAATTTGACTGCAACTAAATATGAGTCAGTTAAAAACATAGAAACCAAAAAGCTAATAAATCTTAAGCTGCAAGATGGAGCAGAGAAATGATAATCATGAATACAGAGCTATAGAGGGTAATAGTCATGATGCCATGTTTAAATTACATCTAGAGTATTATGCTTTGTTGTAGGTACCATATTTTAGGAAGCTTGATATTGAGTTGGAGAGTAATCAAAGGAATATGATGAAGAGCATTTAGGTCATGCAATAGGCATTGAGGATGGTTAGTTGGAACACAGGGTGAAATTGCAAAGAAGCATTAGGTCTGATGCAATAATTAGAGCTATCCTAAAGTAAAATGGACTTCTTTTCAACGTAGTGGGTTGTTTCTCAACAGAGGTCTGAAAGTCAAAGCTAGATAACTACCTGTTGGATATGTTGTAGAGGGAATTCTTGGTTAATCTATTAACAAGCATTTGTAAGTACTTTCTGAAGTCTAGACACTATGCTAGATGTTGGAGAGAGAAATGGAAAAGTGAAATAGCTCCAAATCTCAAGCATCTTACTATGAGGAAGCAACATGTTTGGAAGAGGGATGGAATTGCTAACAACTGAAAAAAATAAACAAAGGTCTCTTGAAACATATCTCACTTAAGCTGAGTCTTGAAAAGAAGTATGGGTTATAAGAAACAGAGGTAAAAAGGGAAATAATTCCAGGTATAAGGGACAGTTTGTGTAATGACACAGAAAAAAGAGATGGAATGTCATGTATAAATAACTGCAAGTCATTTTGGCGGAAGGATAGAGTACATGAAGATAAATGATTTGTGTTGAACCTAAATAAATAGTGGGGACAGGATATGAAAATTTATTTATCTGTTTGTTCATTTGTTTATTTATTTATATTCTGAACCTTATAAAAACCAAATAAATGGATGCTTCCTTATACAAAGTAGAATAAAGATTATACATGAAACTTCTGTTCTCTATCATGTTATCATTATTTTCTTTCTTGAATATATTAATTCAGCATATAACTATTAATGCTGTTCTATCTGCCAGTGATTCTTTGTTGCTTTTCTTTTGTTCTTTTCTATGGATTTGACAATGCTTCAATGATTCTTTCTTCTTTCTTTTATTATTTTTTTTCTTTTTCTTTTTGGCTATCCTGTCCCTACCTGTCCTTTCTTTCTCAATCCTCCTTCCTTCCACTTGGCAGGGGGGAACCTTTAAAAACATGCATACTTAAGCAAAATAAATTCTCATATTGACCGTTCCCCCAAATGTATATCCTTATTTCTTCATCTTGGATCCATCAACTCACTGGGTAGCATATTCCATTATCAGTCCTCTGCAGTCATGGTTAGTCATTGCATTGATCAGAGTTCTTGAGTCTTTCAGTGTGGCTTTTCATTACAATGCTGTTGTTAATATAAAATAGTTCTTCTGGCTCTCCTCACCTTGTACTAGCCTAGACAAGCCTCCTCACGTTTTTCTGAAACTGTACTATTACAATGTAACATACTTCTAGAAATGATAGTTATAGCAATAAGAACAATTTAAAGGTATAAGGAGCAGCAAAAAGAATATAATTATCCCCATTCTCAGATTACATAATGCTTTACTTAGAAAACCCAAGAGAAATAATGAATAAAAATTTTGAGATAGTTAGTGGTATCATAGTTTGAGAAAAAAAACAACCCAGTCAGTATTTCTCTACAGTAGAAACCATAAAACATGAGAACACTACAATAAGAAACTTCCATTTGAAATAATTATAAAATACACAAAATAAGTGGGGTTAGATCCATATGACTACAATTACACAACAATCTTAACAGACATAAATAAAAAAATAATTGGAAAGTGGTGTAGTACTCATAGCTGGACTATTATAATAAAAAGGATGATACCTGTTAAACTAATTTACACATCTAATGCTATATTTTCTAGTAAAAAATTTTAAAAAAGTAAACAAAACTGTGATCTCTGGTTAATATATTTTTAAAAAGAGAAATAGGGACTTCCAGAACCCAAGACAGCAGAGTAAGAAGTAAATCACTGTCACTCTCCCATATTGACCTCTGAGAGACCAGAAAATAGAACCCCATGAAAAATCCTAGAGCAGCAGAGCCAGCAGAAGGACAGAATAGTACAGTATTTTAGCCCAGGAATCTTGGAGAATCAGCAAGAAAGGTCCATTTCACTCAGGTCAAAGGGGAGCATATTCCATGACAGGAATCATCTGAGCAACAGCAAGCCCCACCTCAGCAAACCAGTTGGAGGTACTGAGCTCCAGAGTGGTGAAACAGGCAAATGCCAAAACCACAACCACCAACATGTCTTAGTGTTGCCAGAGGAACCAACAACTCAGAGAACCACCATGTCTTCAGCACAACTCCAGGTGGGCAGGTGTCCTCCAGTGGCCAGATCTCCACATGCTTCAGTGTACCTCTGGGGAAACACAGAAAAACCCTACCTGACCTCAGCAAATGCAAGACACCACCCCTAAGACCCCAGCTTAGCACTAGGTAAGCTGTCAGACTCCCCCAGTCTCCAGCTACCAGCGCATGAGGCCACAGCTCACAAAATCAGTGACCAGGCCCCTGGGCCCAGCACAAGACAGTGCCTCCTGTGCTCCAGCTGGAGAATTCAGCTTTAAAAGCCAGGAAATAATAAAACAAGTTGAGCAAAAACAAAAGATGAACACTGAACATAGACTGTTTCTATAACGAAAGGGAAGATGAAAACATAAACTCAGAAGAGAACATTGTCAATATACCTGTATCCAGAACCTGAAAGAGTAATATGAATTAGTTTTAAACCCAAAAGCCTTCATGGAAAAGCTCAAGAAAGATTTTAAAAGTCAAATAAGAGGGGTAGAAGAAGAATTGGGAAAAAGAAATGAGAGGTTCACAAGAGAGTCAAGAACTTGAAAAAGGAAGGACAAAAATTGACTGAACAAAACAACTCCTTAAAAAATACAATTAGCCAAATGGAGGGAAAATTCCACTGAATTAAACAACACCTTAAAAAGTCAAATTGGCCAAATGAAAAAGGAGGTACAAAAGATAACTGAAGAAAACAATTCCTTAAAAATTATAATTGAGTGAGTGGAAACTAATGGCTCTATGAGACATAACTAATCAGTTAAAAAAATGAAAAAAAATTATAAAGAGAAGAAAGTATAAATTACCTCATTGGAAAAAGTAATTGTCCTGAAAAATAGATCCAGGATAGAAAATTTTAAGAAATTTTGGTCTAACTGAAAACCATGGTCAAAAGGAGAGCCTGGATAACGTCATTCAAGAAATTATCAGGGGAAATTGCTCTGAGGTCCTAAAACCAGAGGGTAAAATAGTCATTGAAGGAATTCACTTATGGGAATTCCTGAAAGAATTCCCAAAATGGATGCTCCAAGGAATATTTTAGCAACATTTCAGAATTATCAGGTCAAGGAGAAAATTCTGAAAGCAGCCAGAAAGAAACAATGTAAATATCATGGAACCACAGTCAGGATAATGCAGGATCTAGCAGCTTCTACATTAAAGGATCAGAGGACTTGGGATTCTTGAAGGCAAAATTTGGATTGCAACCAGGAATCAACTACTCAGCAAAATGTTCAATGGAAAAGATGGACATTCAATGTAGTAGGGGACTTCCAAACTTTTCTGATGAAAAAATCAGAGCTGAATATAAAATTCAATCTTCAAATATGACTCAAGAGAAGCAAAAGGTGAATTAGAAAAAAAATATATTATTAAATAAGGTTAAACTGTTTACATCCTTATATGGGAAGAAGATACCTGAAAATCTTGAGAACTGTATATTTATAATGACATTTCAAAGGGGTATACACAGACAGAGGGTGTGAGTATAAGTTGACTTTGATGTGATAATAAAATATTAATTAATTAAGGGGTAAAAAAAGATTGTACAGGGAAAAGAGGAAAGGAGGAGGAAGAAAAGGGTAAATTGCTGTTGGGACTGGAAGCTCAATTCCGTGTGGACAGTCTCGGGCAGGTAAAAGTGGGACTTCTAAATCTTAGAGTCTTACGAGGCCCTCCATGAACAGCGGGGGTTCGAGAAGGTCAGACTGAGCTAGCTCGGCTAGCTCGGGTATTTCCGCCTCTCCCCCGGAGATACCTGATGGGTGGAGTCTCCCTGCCCTCGAGGTCGTCCCGGATTGGAGCACACCTAGTTACCTAACAGCACGGTATTGAGATGCAAACTGTATGGCTGAAGATTAAGTAGGATTGAGGAAGCCAGAAAGCTCTCTCTTAGCACGTGTGGAGCCAAAGAGAAAAGTAGGGCTCCGCTTCTTTTCTTTCCTCTCTCCCCTCCCCCTCTCTCCCCGCTTGTACTTCTACTTCCAATCCCTTAAGCTTAGCCTCCTTAGGAAATCTCCCCCTCTTCCTCCTAAGGAAGACCTCCCTGCATTTGTAACCCGGACCCTGAAATAAAGCTCAACCCCTGTTTGACTCTGGAATGTCCTTTCTCTCATACGTTTATCCGGTTTGGCCAACCGAAGACCTGGGACAGGTAAGAAAGACTCGGGTAGCCCAATACAGGCCTCTAGGCTTGGCAAATTGCCTCATGTGAAGAGACAGAAAGGCCTATTACAGTAGAGGGAAAGAAGGGAGGGAGATAGGCATTGTTTGAACCTTATTCCCATTAGATTTGGTTCAAAGAGAGAATAACATACACCCTTGGCTGGGTACAGAAATCCATCTTACCCTACAGGAAGTAGAAGAAGAAAAGGGAAAGAAAAGGAAGTGCAGAAGAGGGGAAAGAAGTAGTAGGGGAAAGAGGAAAGAAAAGGAAGGGGTCTGATAGAAGGGAGGGCAGGTTGAGGGAGGCAGTGGTTAGAAACAAAGCAATGGTAAGGAGAACAAGAGAGAAAGGAAAGAGAAAAGCATAAATAAGGGAAAATAGGCAGTAGAGAAGAAGAGTTATTAATCATAATTGTGAAAATGAATGAGATGAAGTTTTCCATAAAATAGGAGTGGAGAGCAGAGTGAATTAAAAATCATAATCCTACAATAAGTTGTTTACAAGAAACACATTTGAAGCAGACAGTTGCACACAGAGTAAAGATAAAAGGTTGGAGCAGAATATGCTTCAGCTAAAGCAAAAAAGCAGGGGTTGCAATTCTCATCTCAGACAAAACAGCAGCAAAAATCTATCTAATTAAAAGAGATAAGGAAGGAAAGTATATCCTTTTAAAAGGTACCATAGACAATGAAGTAATATCAATACTAAACATATACGCAACAAATGGTATACCATCCAAATTCTCAAAGGAGAAGTTAAATGAGTTACAGGAATAAATAGACAGCAAAACTATACTAATGGGGGATCTGTCCTCCACCTTGCAGAACTAGATCTAATCACAAAATAAACAAGAAATAAGTTAAAGATATGAATAAAATCTTAGAAAAATTAAATATTATAGGCCTTTGGAGAAAATTGAATGGGGATAGGAAGAAATATACCTTTTTCACCCATGGTACATGGCACATACACAAAAACTGATGATGTATTAGGACATTAAAAAATCTCACAGTTCAATGAAGAAAGGCAGAAATATTAAATGCATCCTTTTCAGATCATGAGGCAATAAATAAATACATGTAGTAAAGGACCATGGAAATATAGATAAAATTAATTGGAAATCAAATAATTTAATGGTAAAGAATGAGTGGATCAAACAGCAAATCATTGAAATAATCAGTAATTTCATCCAAGAGATTGATAATAATAAGACAATATACCAAAACTTATGAGATGCAGCCAAAGCAGTTCTTAGGGGAAATTTTATATCACTAAACTGTTTCATAAATAAAACAGAGAAAGAGAAGATCAATGAATTGGGAATGCAACTAAAAAAATAGTAAAAGAAAAATATTAAAAATTCCCAATTAAATGCAAAATTAGAAATTCTCAAAATCAAAGGAGAAATTAAGAAAATTGAAATTAAGAAAACTATTATACCAATAGAAGTAAAAGATGGTTCTGTGGGGGGAAAAGCAATAAAATAGATGTCTTTGAATGATTTTATTTAAAAAGGAAGAAAACCAAATCATCAACATCAAAAATGAAATGGGTGAATTCGCCACCAAAGAAGAGGACATTAAATCAATAATTAGGAGACACTTTGTACCACTGTATGGCAATAAATTTGACAATCTAAGTGAAATGGATAAATATCTACAAAATATAAATTGCCCACATTAACAAAAGATGAAAAAAATACTGAAATAACCCAATTTTCAGGAAAAAAAATTGAACTATTAATGAAATCCCTATGTAAAAATTGCTAGGGACAGATGGATTTACAAGTGAATTCTACCAAACATTTAAAGAACAATTAATTCTCGTAGTATATAAACTACTGAGAAAAATAGGCAAAAGAGTCCTGCCAGATTCCTTTTATGATACAATTGTGGTACAGATCCCTAAATGAGGAAGAGCCAAAACAGAAAAATAAAATTACACACCAATTTTCCTAATGAATATAGATGCAAAAATTTCAAATGTTAGCAAAGAGATTACAGAAAAATAACAAAAGTGTAACACACTATGACCAGGTAGGATTTATATGAGGAATGTAGGACTGGTTCAATTTTAAGAAAATTATCAGCATAATTGACAATATCAATACAAAAGACTAATGGAAATTATATGCTTATCCCAACAAATGCAGAAAAAGCTTTTGAAAAAATACAACACCTATTCCTATATAAAACATTAGAGAGTATAGGAACAAATGGAATTTTCCTTAAAATGACAGTAACATATGTCTGTGGAAAAATTAGGACACCAAAGCATTGTTGGTGGAATTGTGAATTGATTCAACCAATTTGGAGATCATTTTGGAACAATGACCAATAAAAATGTGCATACCCTTTCACCCAGCCACACCACTTCCAGCTCTGTATCACAAAGAGATCATAAAAATGAGAAAAAGACCCACACATACGAAATTATTTATAGTAGCTTTTTGTGGTAGCCAAGAATTGGAAATTAAGGGGCTGAACAAGTGCTAGTATATGAATATAATAGAATATTATTGCTCCATATGAAATTTTGAACAGGAAGACTTCTGGAAAATGTAGAAAGACTTACACGAACTGATGTTGAGTAAAGTGAACCAGATGAACATTGTACATAATAACAGCAACACTATGCAATAACCAACTTGATAGACTGAGCTCTTCTTAGCTTTGTAATGACCTAAGACAATTTTAAAAGACTCATGAGAGAAAACACTTTCCATACCCAGAGAAAATCTATGAAGTGTGAATGCAGGTTGAAGCATACTATTTTATACTTTTGTTTTGTTTATTCTTTCTTATGGTTTTTCCCTTTTATTCTGATTGTTCTTTCACAGTATAATTAACGTCAAAGTGTGCTTAATGGGATTGCACATACATAGCATATATCAGATTGTATGCTGTCTTGGGGAGAGGGAGGACAGAGGCAAAATAATTTAGAAATCAAAATCTTATAAATGTTAAAAACTAGTAATAAGGGTAGGGCCAAGATGGCAGAGTAAAAGTGGGTAATTTCTAGAGTTCTCCCCCACCAATGAAATACCTGTGAAAAAAATGTCTCTAAAAAATTCTGGAGCTGCGGAACCCACAGAAAGACAGAGTGAAGCAAATCTCCAGTCCAAGACAGCCTGGAAGGTCTTCAGGAAGCATCTATTATGTCATGATGGGAGCAGAGCACAGTACAGCATGGGCCATGCTGGCACAGATGGGAACAGAGCAGGCATTAGTGGGGAATGAATCTCTGGCACTTGTGGGAGTTTATAGACTTTACAACCTCAAAATATTGAGGACAAATTGGAAGTTGGGTGGAAAAAGGGGTGGAGGGGTGGGCAGAAGGAGTGGAGGAGCCATAGGCAGCCACAGCAGTAGCAGAGGCAGTGGCAGTGACTGTTTCTGGAACTCTAGGCCCACAGATTGTGGGGGTGTCAAGCAGCTGACAGTACACCTCCCACCCCCGTTGGAAGCAAAGAAATGTCTGGGGGAAATGAGCAAAAACTAGAAAAAGAATCAGACTATAGATACTTACTTTAGGGACAAGCAAGACTAAAATATACAAACAGAAGACAACAAAGTCAAAGCTCAAAAATATAAATTGGTCTTAGGCCATGGAAGAGCTCAAAAAGCATTTTGAAAATCAAGTACGAGAAATAGAGGGAAAATTGGGAAGAGAAATGAGAGAAATGCAAGATAATCATGAAAAAAATGAGTCAACTGCTTGCTAATGAGAACTCAAAAATGCTGAAGAAAATAACACTTTAAAAACAGACTAACTCAAATGACAAAAGAAATCCAAAAAGCTAAGGAGGAAAATTACTTAAATAGAAGAATTGACCAGATGGAAAAGGAGGTACAAAATCTCATGGAAGAAAATAATTCCTTGAAGATTAGAATAGAACAGATAGAAGTTAATGACTTTATGAGAAATCAAGAAATTATAAAACAAAACCAAAGGAATGAAAAAATAGCAACAATGTGAAATATCTCATTGGAAAAAAGCAACTGACCCAGACAACAGAATCAGGAGAAACAATTTTAAAATTACAGAAATACCTGAAAGCCATGATCAAAAAAAGGGCCTAGACATCATCTTTCAAGAAATTATCAAGGAAAACTATCCTAATACTCTAGAAGAAGAGGATAAAATAGATATTGAAAGAATCCACTGATTGCCTCCTGAAAGAGATCCCAAAAGGCAAGCACCTGGAACTATTGTAGCCAAATTCCAGAGCTCCCAGGTGAAGAAGATATTTCAAGTAGTCAGAAAGAAGTAATTTGAGTATTGTGGAAACACCATGAGGATAACTCAAGATCTAATAACTTCTATGTTAAGGGATCAAAGAGCTTGGAATGGGAAAAATAAACCTACTCTCCCCACGTGTGGCTGAAGGAGGGAATAACATGCTCACTAAATTTGATATGAAAATTTATATACACCACAGGAGAGTAGGAGAGGAGGCAACAAGTGGAGTAAGGGGAATGTTAGAAGGGAGGGCAAATGGGAGAAGGGAGTCACTAGAAATAAACTCTTTCGAGAAGGGACAAGGTCAATTGTAGGGGGGAAAAGTAAGGGGGATAGGGTAGGTCAGAGAGCAATATAATTAGTATTACACAACATGATTACTATGGAAGTCTTTTGCAAAACAACACATATTTAGTCTGTATTGAATTGCTTGCCTTCTCAATAGGGTTGAGGAGGGAGGAGGGCAGGGAGAGAAGTTGGAATTCAAAGTATAGAAATGAATGCTGAGAATTTTTATTGCATATAATCAGGAAATAAGAACTACAGGGATAGGGGTATGGAAATTTATCTTGCCCTTCAAGAGAAGAGAGATGGGGATAGGAGAGGGGTGGAGTGTGATGGAGGGGAGGGTACATTGAGGGAAGGAGTAATCAGAATGCAAGGTATTAGGAAGCGGGAGTAGAGGAGTGATGGGGAGAAAAATTGACCATGTTACAAAGTGAGGTAAAAGCAATTAGTATTAAAACAATAGACTGAATTAATTACTGAGAATAAATCAATGACATCTTCAGTTTGGAGAAAAAGAATTTCAGTCTAAATTTCCTAGAGGAAGGTAACCTCTGATAAAATTTGGCATTGATGGAAAAGTCAAAGTTTTAATGGTAAATTTGATTTTATGATTGCCATTTAATCAGAAACTAGAACATGTACAGAAAGGCATGTAAGCCACTTAAGACTTGCCTCAAAAGATGTTTCTTAGCCAAAGTGAAACTATAATCATATTTGAAACCTGGGTATTGGAACTTGCCATTTTTAGATGCTATGGGACTATTAAGTGACTGTTCTTCTGAATCTAACTCCAGGTATGAGTAGCTGATGAGATGCTGGTATGAAATGCATAGGTGATCTCAAGGGAAGGGTGGGAGAGCAACTGTTCAGTATGGGCAGAGGTGGGATTCTCCTGACTCAATTTCCCCACTTACACCTGACAGACTTTAATGCAAGTGGATAATCTAATCCTTCCTGGAACTGACAAGAAGTTGGGGTGATATTGTATCCCTGCAATGTCCCTACTTTTGGTGGCAATTTCCTATAGTCAAAAGGTTTGTAAGCTTAATACCAGATCTACTCAATTATAGATTATGGGTAGGGGAACTTCCAAGGTTGTCTAAAATTAAGCTATTAGGCATAGGGCTTTAGACCAACAACAATAAGTTAGGGTCCTTTAATTCTTAGTAATACTGTGGAGACAATTAGGTCAAGAGCTTGTGAAGTTAGCAACATAAATATTATTTGTGTCTCAGTTGGTCAATGTTTAAAAAAAAAAATTTCTTTTGTGGTCCATATTATAAATGCTTTAAAAAGAAGTATCACCTGACCAAAAGTTGGAATTGTTTTATCTATTATAAACTGTGTTAAAAATGAATAATAAAAAAAGGATTGTGTTGTATTATTGTATTTGTGAGAATAGCTAAGTCCTTCACATTTGATCATCTTGCAATGTTGCTGTTACTCTGTAGTAAATGTCCTAATGATTCTGCTGATTTCACTTTGTTTCAGTTCACTTAGGTCTTTCCAGGTTTTTCTGAGAGCATCATTTCTTACAGCACAATAGTATCCCATCACAATCAAATGCCACAACTTGTTCAACCATTTCTCAGTTAATGGACATTCCCTCAGTTTCAAATTGTTTTTCATCACAAAAAAGAATCACTACAAATATTTTTGTAACTGTAGGTTCTATTCCCTTAAAAAATTCTCTTTGAGATATAGATGTAGTAGTCCTATTTCTGGCTCAAAGTTCATGCAGTTTTATAGCTCTTTAGGCATAGTTCCAGATTTCTCTACAGAACTGTTAAATCAATATACAACTCTACTAACAGTGCATTAATATGTTAATTTTCCCTACATCCCCTCTATCATTTGTTATTTTCATTTTCTGTCATATTAGTCTGTCTGATAGGTGTGGGATGGTAGTTCAGAGTTATTTTAATTTGCATTTCTGTAAAAAATGAGGATTTAGAACATTTTTAACATTTTAACTATAGATCATCGATTACTTCCTTTGAAAACTGCCTATTTGTATTCTGTGGCCATTTATCAACTGAGGAATGGCTCTTATTTTTATAAATTGATCTCTCTCTCTCTCTCTCTCTCTCTCTCTCTCTCTCTCTCTCTCTCTCTCTCTCTCTCCCCTATCCACCTGTAAACCTCTCCATACTCAAGAATGTTTTACTTCTGACTACCACTTCCCTCAATCTGCCCTATCTTCCGTCAGTCCCCACCACACCCCTTATCCCTTTTCCCTCCTACTTTCTTGTAGAGTAAGGTAGATTTCTGTTGAGTTGAACTCAATTTCAATTGAGTTCATATGTTGTTCCCTCTTTGAGTCAATTCTGATGAAAGGAAGGTTCAAGTACACCCCCTACCTCAATGGAAACACTCTTTATTACCTCTTTCATGTGAGATAATTTACCTCATTCACCTGTGTCTTTCCCCTGCATTCCTCTTTCTCATCTATTAATTTTCTTGTATTTTTAGATAGTCATCCCATCATATTCAACTCACACCTGTGCCCTCTATCCATGTATGCTCCTTTGAACTACCCTAATACTAACAAAACTTTTGGAAGTTACAAGTATTTTTTTCCCATTTGGAATGCAAACAGTTTAAGCTCATTGAAACTCTTATGATTTCTCCTTTCCTTTTGCACTTTTATGCTTCTCTTGAGTCTCTTATTGGAAAGTCAATTGTCTATTCATCTCTGCTCTTTTCATCACTAATGCTTGGAAGTCCTCTATTTCATTGATTATTCCTTTTTCCCCTGAGGGGGGAATTGCTGAATAGGTAATTCTTGTTTTTAATCCTAGCTTTTTTACTCTACCAAGCCATCCAGTCCTCTAGTGTAGAAGCTGCTAAATCTTGTGTCTTCCTGATTGTGGCTCCTTGATATTTGAATTGTTTCTTTCTGCTTACAACATGTTATTCTTCACCTATGACCTCTGAAATTTGTCTATAATATTCTGGGGAGTTTCCATTTTGAAAAATATTTCGGGAATGATGCATGAATTATTTCAATTTCTAGTTTACCCTCTGATTCTAAAATATCAAGTCACTTTTCCTTAATTTTTGAAGGATAATGTCTAGACACTTTTTTAAAAAAATTGATAATCCTTAGGTAGTCCAATAATTCTTAAATTATTTCTCCTGGATCTATTTTCCAGTTGGTTTTCCAATAACATGGTTCACATTTTCCTCCGTTCTTTCTTTTTTTAATTTTGTTTTTGCCAAATCTTGATATCTCGTGAACATCATTAACTACTACTTGCCCAATTCAAATATTTAAGGAACTATTTTCTTCAGTGAACTTTTGTACTTGTTTTCCATTTGGCCAGTCTTATTTTTAAGGTGTTCTTTTCTTCAGGGAATTTTTGTCACTCTTTTCCCATTTGGTCAATTATACTTTTTAAGGTGCTCTTCTTTTCTTTTTTTTATTTTAAATTTATTTATGCATTTTTAGTTTTCAACATTCATCTCCACAAGATTTTGAGTTGCAAATTTTCTCCCCATCTCTCGCTTTCCCCCACTACAAGACACGATGCATTCTGATTACCCCTTCCCTATATCTGCCCTCCCTTCTATCACACCTCTCACTTCCCTTATCCCTATCTTTTCTATTTACTTGTAGGGCAAGATAGATTTCTATATCCCATTACCTGTATCTCTTATTTCCCAGTTGCATGTAAAAACAATTCCTAATATTTGTTTTTAAAACTTTGAGTTCCATTTTCTCTCCCTTCTTTTCTCCCTCCCCACCCACCCCCACTGAGAAGACAAGCAATTCAATGTAGGCTACACATCTGTAGTTAAGCAAAAGATTTCCATAAAAATCATGTTGTGAAAGACTAACTTTATTTCCCTCTACCCAATCCTACCCTTATTTATTCTATTGTCTCTTGTGACCTTGGGCCTCTCCAAAAGTATTTACTTCTAATTACCCCTTCCTCCCACTTGCCCTCACTTCTATCATCCCCCCATACCCCACTTAACTTCTCTCCTACTTTACTATAGTGTAAGATAGATTTTCATACCAAATTGAGTGTGCATGTTATTCCCTCCTTAAGCCAAATATGATGAGAGTAAGCTTCACTTTTTTCCTTCCCAACTCTCCCTGTTTTCCTTCCATTGAAAAAGATTTTCTTGACTCTTTTATGAGAGACAATTTGCCCCATTCCATTTCTCCTTTTCTATTCCTAATATATTTCTCTTTCACCACTTAATTTTATTTTTTTAGATATCATCCCTTCCTATTCAACTCATTCTGTGCACTCTGTCTATATGTATATAATACTTCCAAGTACCCAAATACTAAGAAAAGTCTCAAGAGTTCCAAATATTATCTTTCTGTGTAGAAATGTAAACATTTCAACTTTAGTAAGTGCCTTATGATTTCTCTTTCCTATTTACCACTTCATGCTTCTTTTGATTCTTGTGTTTTAAAGTCAAGTTTTCTATTCAGCTCTGGTCTTTTCATCAAGAAAGCTTGAAAGTCCTCTCTTTCATTGAATGACCATTTCCCCCCTGAAGTATTATACTAGTTTTGCTGGGTAGGTGTTTCTTAGTTTCAATCCTAGTTCCTTTGACTTCTAGAATATCATATCCCAAGTCCTGTGATCCCTTAATGCCGAAGCTGCTAGATCTTTTGTTATCCTGGTTATATTTCCACAATACTTGAGTTATTCCTTTCTGGCTGCTTGCAATATTTTCTCTTTGACCTGGGAACTCTGGAATTTGGCTACAATATTTCCAGGAGTTTTTTTGGGGGGATCTCTTTCAGGAGGTGACTGTTGAATTCTTTCAATATTTATTTTACCCTCTGGTTCTAGAATATAAAGGCAATTTTCCTTGATAATTTCATGAAAGATGATGTCTGTTATTGATCATGGCTTTCAGGTAGCTCCATAATTTTAAATTGTCTCTTCTGGATCTATTTTCCAGGTCAGTAGTTTTTCCAATGAAATATTTCACATTGTTCACTATTTTTTCATTCCTTTGATTTATTTTATAATTTCCCGATTTTTCATAAAATCATTAGCTTCCATCTGTTCCATTCAAATCTTTAAGGAATTATTTTCTTCAATGAGCTTTTGAATCTCCTTTTCCATCTGGTCAGTTCTGCTTTTAAAGACATCCTTCTCCTCATTGACTTTTTGGATCTCTTTTTTCATTTGAGTTAGTCTATTTTTTAAAGCATTTTTTCCTGCAGCATTTTTGGGTCTCCTTTAGCAAGTAGTTGACTCATTGTTCATGATTTTCTCGCATCACTCTCATTTCTCTTCTCAGCTTTTTCTCTCTTTCTCTTACTTGGTTTTCAAAATCCTTTTTGATCTCTTCCATGGCCTAAGACCAATTCATACTTTTCTTGTAGGCTTTGGATGGAGGAACTTTGACTTTGTTATCATCTGTTTGCATGCTTTGGCCTTCCTTGTCACCAACGAAAGATTCTACAGTCTGATTCTTTTTCCAGTTTTTGCTCATTTCCCCAACCATTTACTTGACTTTTGAGTTCTTTGTCAAGGTAGTTCTCTGCTTCCAGTGGGTGTGGGGAGTGTACTGTTACCCACTGGATTCCCCCACAGTTTGTGGGCCTAGAGCTCCAGTAACAGTGGCTACAGCTGCCCCTGCTGCTGCTGTGGCTACTGTGGGTTTCTTCATCCCCTCCCCCCTCTGTTAACTTAGGGCTGAGACTGGACCACTCCACTCTCCTATACTGATCTCACAGACTTTTTCCACTGACCACCCAATTTATCCTCAGTGCTTTGGGGTCTTGAAGTCTGGAAACCTCCACAAGTGTGAGAGATTCAGTTCCCAGGGTCTGTTCGGGTCCTGTCTGTGCAAGCATGGCCCAAGCTTGACTTCACTCTGCTCCCTGCGTGGTGCAATAGATACTTCCCGGCCACCTTTCAGGCTGTCTTGGACTGGAGATTTGTTTCACTCCATCATTCTGTAGGTTTTGTTGTGCCAGAATTTTTTAGAGCCATTTTTTACAGGGGGTCAGGGGCAGCACTCTAGAAAGTCCATGCTGCTACTCTGCCATCTTGCCTCTACTCCCCAGGTGTTCTTCTTTTCATTGAATTTTTGAGTATCTTTTTTAATTTGACCTATTCTATTTTTAAGGTGTTATTTTCTTTAATATCTTTTGTGCTACCTTTACCAAACTGCTGTCTCTTTTTAAATGACTTACTTGTATCACTCTCATTTCTCTTCCCATTTTTCCACCTCTCTCATTTGACTTTTTAAATCCTTTTTGAGCACTTTTAGGAATTATTTTGGTGCCTGAGACCAATTCACGTTCTCCTTCAAGGCTGTGAATGTAACTGTTTTGACCTTCCCTTTTTTGAGTTTGTGTTTTGATATTCCCTGTCCCAGTAGTAACTTTCTATGATCAGTATATGGTTTTGCTGTTTGCTTATTTTTAAACTTTTAACTCTATGCTATAGTGGAGCTTTGCCTCTATAATGGAGGGAGCAGTGTTTCAAGCTTCAGTTTTTGTTTTTTATGAAGCTGTTTTTGGAGGTGATTATGAGGAATTGTAGGTTTTCAGTTCTTCCTTTTTTTGTTGTTTTATTTTTCTATTGGATAATGTTTCATTTCTTCCAATTACATGTAAAGATAGTTTTCAACATTCACTTTTATAAGATTTTGAATTCCAAATTTTTCTTACTTTCTCCCTACCATACCCCCTCCCTAAGACATTAAAAAATCTTATATAGATAATATGTGTGCTATCAATCATCTTAAACATACTTCTACATTAGTTATATTGTGCAAGAACAATAAGAACAGGTAGAGCCAAGACAACAGAGCAAAAGCAGAGACTTGCTTGAGCTTTCCTCCAAACCCTTTAAAATACTTGTAAAAATGATTCTAAATAAATTGTACAACAGCAGAACCCACAAAATGACAGAGTGAAACAAATTTCCAACCCAACACAGCCTGTAATGGCAATAGGAAGGATCTGTTCCATGAGACTAGGAGAGACACACAGTCCAAAGTGCACCATGCTGGCACAGATTGGGCCTGCATCAGCACAGACAGGGCTTGAGCAGATCTCAGGGTACTGAATCACTGGCAGCCGTGGCAGTTTCCAGACTTCTTGATGCCAAAATGCCAAAGACAACTTGAAATGTCAGTGGGAAGAGCCTGTTGGACCTATGTGAGAGAGGAGCATGGTGTGGCTCCAGCTCTGGGATGGTGGACAGATTAGCAGAGCCAGTGGTGGCCAAAGCAATCGTAGATGTTTCTGGAGCTCTAGACTCACAGATTATCAGGAAATTTAGTGGATTATCACAGAGGCATTACAGGAATCTATTTGCTGGTGCTGAGGCAAGATTTTCTCATTTTGCCCTGCTTGGATCTGGGTCACACTCCTAGGTGTTGGTCTTGAGGTGAGGAGGAGTGCTGACATGGTGGAGCTTTTGGAGTCAGTGGACAGGGAATCCTCCTCACATTTCCAAGGCAGAAAAGAGTGCTTGAGACCACCCAAAGATGACAGCACAGACCAGGAGAGGAGTAAATACCTCTTCTTTGATCACACAAGCTGGGAAGAGCTGAAAATTTGCAGATCCCTTAATGTATCTCTGAATACAACTGAACAAAACCCCTGAAGCTTGGAAGAGTACAACCCTCACCTCCCACTGGAAGCAGATACCTATCTTGACAAATAGTTCAAAAGTCAAATAATTGTCTGGGAAAATGAGCAAGCAGTGGGAAAAAAAATCAGGGTATAGAGATTTATTTTGGTGACAAGGAAGTTCAAAACACACACTCAGAAGAAGACAACAAAGTCAAAGCTCCTACATCCAAAGCCTCCAAGAAAAAATGTTGAAGGACATGAAAGAGCTCAAAGAAGATTTCAAAAATCAAGTAAGAGAAATGGAGGAAAAATTGGGAAGAGAAACGAGAATGAAGAAGAAAATTAAGGAAAACAAGAAATTAAGACCTTAAAAAACAGACTGGGCCAAATGGTGAAAGAGTTCCAAAAAGCCAATGAGGAGAAGAATGCCTTAAAAAGCAGAACTGGCCAGATGGAAAAGGAGATCTAAAATCTGACTGAAGAAAATAATTCTTAAAGATTAGAATGGAATAGATGGAAGCTAATGTCATTATGAAAAATCAAGAAATTATAAAACAAAATCAAAGAAATGAAAACATAGAAGGTAATGTGAATTATCTCAGTGGAAAACCAATGACCTGGAAAATAGACCCAGGAGAGATAAATTAAGAATTGTTGGACTACCTAAAAGCCAAGATAAAAAAGAGCCTAGACATCATCTTTCAAGAAATTATCAAGGAAAACTGCCTTGATTTTCTAGAAACAGTGGGTAAAATAGATATTGAAAGAATCCAACAATTGCCTCTTGAAAGAGATCCCAAAAGGAAAATTCCTAGGAATATTGTAGGCAAATCTGGAGTTCTCAGGTCAAGGAGCAAATGTTGCAAGCAGCTAGAAAGAAACAATTCAAGTATTGTGCAAATGCAATCAGGATAACACAAGATCAAGTAGCTTCTATATTAAGGGATCAGAGGACTTGGAATATGATTTTTCCAGAGGTCAAAGGAGATAGAATTAAAACCAAGAATTACATACCCAGCAAAACTCAGTAATATACTTCAGTGGGGGAAATGGTCATTCAATGAAATGGAGGACTTTCAAGCATTCTTGATGAAAAGACCAGAACTGAATAGCAAATTTGTCTTTCTTTTTTTTTTTTAATTTATTTTTAACACAGTTTATAACAGATAAAGCAATTCAAACTTTTGGTCAGGTGATACATCTTTTTAAAGCATTTATAATATGGATCACAAAAGAATTTTTTTTTTAAACATAAGACAACTGAGACACAGATAATATTTATGTTGCTAACTTCACAATCTCTTGATCTAATTGTCTCCACAGTACTACTAAGAATAAAAGGACCCTAACTTAATGTTGTTGGTCTAAAGTCCTATGCTTAATGCCAAATTTTAGACAGCCTCGGATGTTCCTCTCCCATAATCTGGTATTAAGCTTACAAACGTTTTGACTATAGGAAATTGCCACCAAGAGTAGGGACATTGCAGGGAAACAATATCTCCCCAACTTCATGTCTATTGCAGGCAGAAGTAGATTGTCCACTTGCATTCAGTCAGACTTAAAGTCTGCCAGGTATCAGTGGGCAAATTGAGTCAGGAGAATCCCACTTCAGCCCATGCTGAACAGCTGCTGTCCCACTCTTCCCTTGAGATCACCTATGCAGTTCACACCAGCATCTCATGAGCATACTGGCATCATGTAATTGAGACTCGGATCACCTTTCTTGCTTCCCATACCTGGAGTTAGACGCAGAAGAACAGTCACTTAATAGTCCCATAGCATCTAAAAATGGCAAGTTCCTATAACCAGGTTTAAAATATGATTACAGTTTCACTTTGGCTAAGGAACATCTTTTGAGGCAAGTCTTAAGTGGCTTACATATCTTTCTATACATGTTCTAGTTCCTGATTAAATGGCAATCATAAAATCAAATTTATCATTGAAACCTTGACTTTTCCATTAATGCCAAATTTTATCAGAGGTTACCTTCCTCTAGGAAATTTAGACTGAAATTCTTTTCTCTAAACTGAAGACGTCATTGATTTATTCTCAGTAATTAATTCAGTCTATTGTTTTAATACTAATTGCTTTTACCTCACTTTGTAACATGTCGAGTTTTTCTCCCCATCACTCCCCTCCCCCTGCTTCCTAACACCTTGCATTCTGGTTGCTCCTTCCCTCAATGTATCCTCCCCTCCATCACACTCCACCCCTCTCCTATCCCCATCTCTCTTCTCTTGAAGGGCAAGATAAATTTCCATACCCCTATCCCTGTAGTTCTTATTTCCTGATTATATGCAATAAAAATTCTCAACATTCATTTCCAATACTTTGAATTCCAATTCTCTCCCTCCCCCCCCTCCCCAGCCCCACTTAGAAGGGAAGCAATTCAATACAGACTAAATAAGTGTTGTTTTGCAAAAGACTTCCGTAGTAATCATGTTGTGTAATACTAATTATATTGCTCTCTGACCTACCCTATCCCCCTTACTTTTCCCCCCTACAATTGACCTTGATCCTTCTCGAAAGAGTTTATTTCTAGTGACTCCCTTCTCCCATTTGCCCTCCCTTCTGACATTCCCTTCTCTCCACTTGTTGCCTCCTCTCCTACTTTCCTGTGGTGTGATATAAATTTTCATATCAAATTTAGTAAGCATGTTATTCCTGCCTTCAGCCACAAGTGGGGAGAGCTCTATTCCCCTCCCTCCCCTTCTCCCTTATCTCCTCTATTGAATAAGATTTTTCTTATCTATGTTATGAGTTATAGCCTGCCCTGTTTCATTACTCTGTTTCTCTTCCCAGTATTTTCCTCCTTCACCCCTTAATTTTTATTTCACTTTACTTTATTTATTTATTTGTGTGTGTGTGTGTGTGTGTATATCATCTCTTCTGATATAACACACCTTGTACTCTCTATCTATGTGTATGTGTGTCAGTGTGTGTGTACAATCTCTCCAACTACCCAAATACTGAGAAAAGATTCAAGAGTTAAAAACATGTTCTTTGCATGTAGTAATGTAAACAGTTCAGCTTTAGAGAGTCTTTTGTGATTTTTCTTTTTGTTTTCCCCTGTTTACCTTTTCATGCTTCTCTGGATTCTTGTCTTGGGAAATCACATTTTTAAATACAGATCTGGTCTTTTTCTCAACATGAAATCTTCAAATTTGTCTCTACCACTGAATGTCCATTTTTTCCCTTTAAGTATTATATTTGGATATGCTGGTTAGGTGATTCTTGGCTTCAATCCCAGTTCCTTTGACTTCTGAAATATCTTACTCCAAGCCCTTCATTCATTTATTGTTGAAGCTGCCAGATCCTGTGTTATCCTGATTGCATTTCCACAGTACTCAAATTGTTTCTTTCTAGCTGCTTGCAATATTTTCTCCTTGATCTGGGAACTCTGAAATGTGGCCACAATATTCCTGGCAGTTTCTCTGCTCCGATGTCTTTCAGGAGGTGATTGGTGCATTCTTTCAATATTTATTTTGCCCTCTGATTGTAGAACATCAGGGCAGTTTTCCTTGATAATTTCATGGAAGATAGTGTCTAGGCCCTTTTTTTGATCGTGGCTTTCAGGTAGTCCAATAATTTTTAAATTATTTCTCCTGGATGTATTTTCCAGGTCAGGTGTTTTTCCAATGAGTTCTTTCACTTCATCTTTTATTTTTTTAAATTTTTTGTTTTGTTTAGTAACTTCTTGGTTTAACTCATAGTCATTCTTTTCCCTGGACTCAATTCTCTCTTTCAATGAATTATTTCGTTCAGTGAGTTTTTGAACCTTCTCCTCCATTTGGCTAATTCAGCTTTTTAAAACCTCCTTCTCCTTGTTGGCTTTTTGGACCTCTTTTTCCAATTGAGTAAGCCTCTTTTTAAAGCTGCTATTTTCCTCAGCGTTTTTTTGGTTCTCCCTTAGTAAGCTGCTAACTTGTTTTTTAAGTTCATCTTTTGCCTGAGCCCATTTTAAGTTCCCTTTGAAGGGAGGGCCCTTGATTTTCTCTGACAGTATGCCTTGTTCTTCCTCATCTGAAGGAATGGGGGGAGACACCTGTTCCCCAAGAAAGTAACCTTCTATGGTCTTATTTTTTTTCCCTTTTATGGGCATTTTCCCAGCCAGTTACTTTACTTCTGAGTTTCCTCTCCACACACACCTCGCCTCCAGATCCTCCCAGCTAGTGCTTGGGGGTTGAGATTCAAATGCTGCTCCCCAACTTCAGGGCTTTCAGCAGGGGTGGAGCTGCTATTCAGTGTGAGATTAAGTTCAGGTGCTCAGGTTGGGGCAGGGCCACCAATGGGGCTCAGTTCCCTCCACAGGTTTATGTGGAGACCTTCAACAATGGATCCAAGCTCCTGCCTGCTTTGGGAGCCCTTGTCTGCTGCCACCTCTGCTACTGCCTCCCAAGGGGGCCTGAGTCATGGGGACACCCTTCTCCCCTCTTGACTGGCTGAAAAGACCCTCTCACTGACTTTTGGTGCCTGTGGGTTGAGGGATGTGCACTGCTGCTGGAGATTCTGCCCCTGAAGCATGCTTGGATCTGCTCCCTTTGGTGCAGTGCAGCCAAGGCAGGGCTGGGCTCTGCTTTGGGTCTGGTGCTCGATGGACCTTTCGCATCAGTTTTTCAGGGCTTTCTGGAACAGAAATCTCCTCCACTCCATTGTTCTGTGGCTTCTGCTGCTCCAGAATTTGTTGGGAGTTCTTTACAGGTATTTTATGGGCTGTGGGTTAGGGGTTAGCATATGTGTGTCTTTCTACTCTGCCATCTTGGCTCCTCCCAAATTTGACTTTCAGACACAAGAATCAAGAGAAGCATGAAAAAGTGAACATGAAAGAGAAATCATAAGGGACTTATTAAAGTTGAACTGTTTACATTCCTATGCAGAAAATAATATTTGTAACTCTTGAGATTTTTCTCAGTGTTAATATAGTTGGACGGATTATATACATATGCACAGAGGGCACAGGATGAGTTGAATGTCAAGGAAGGATACCTAAAAAATAAAATTAAGATGTGAGAGACACTTTTGAGGAAGGACAGGGTCAAAGCAGAGAATAAATAAATGAAGGGGCAGTATAGGATGGAGGGAAATATAGTTAGTCTTTCACACCATGACTGTTATGTAATTGCTTTGAATAACCACACATGTCACTTGTATCAAATTGCCTTTCTTCTCAATTGAGGTTGAGTGGGGGTGGAGGGAGTGAGAGGATTTTAAAACTCAAAGTTTTAAAAACAGATGTTAAAAAATGTTTTTACATGCAACTGGTAAGTAAGACTTACAAGCAATAGGGTATAGAAATCTAATAGAGTGTAAGGGGATAATAGAAGTGAGGGTGAAAGAAGGGAGGACAGATTGAGGAAGGGGTAATGGCAATGCATGCCATCTTCTGGTGAGGGAGAGGAGAGTTGGGGAGAAAATTTGAAACTCAAAATCTTGTGGAAGTGAATGTTGAAGACTAAAATTCAATTAATAGATAGAATTTTAATAAAAGAAGAATCAGAACAAAAGGGAAATATCACAAGAAAGAAATAAAAACCCCAAAAGTGAAAACAATATGATTCAATCTGCTTTCAATTCTTTCTGTGGATGTAGATAACATTTTCCATCATGAGTCTTTCAGAATTGGCTTGGATTTTTCTATTGCTGAGAATAACTAAGTCCATCAAAGCTGGTCATTGCACAGTGTTGCTGTTACTGTGTATGGTGTTCTCCTGGTTCTGTTCACTTCACTCAGCATCAGTTTGTCAGCAAGTTTCAAAATCAACTTGCTCATCATTTCTCATGGAACAATAGTATTACTTTATGATTTTAAAGGGGGCAGAGCCAAGATGGTGGAGTGAAGCCAGGAATGAACCTGAGCCCTATCACAAATTCCTTCAGATACTTCTAAAAAGAATCTGACAAATTTTATAGTGGCAGAATCCAGTAGGAGACTGTGGCGGTTTTCCAACTCAGGGCAGACCAGAAATTTGACAGGAAGGATCTATTACATTGGGTCAGGGGAGCATGGAGCACAAAGAACACAGGCTGCACCAGCACAGACTCTGCCATAGTAGAGCAGGAAAGGTCTTAGGTGAAATGAAGCAGAAGGGGTAGTGTGGTTTCTCAAACATCTGCACAGGATGGGAGTCTAGCAGGACTGAGTGAGAGAGAAACATAGGGATCCCCAATAACAGCAGCAGTCACTCCTGAGACTATTGAGATTATCGGCCCACAGTTTAAAAGTTTGAAAGTCACCTACTTAAATTTCCAGGAGCCAAGATAGTGGAGTAAACTGTAAGTACTCTCTCCTTCTCCTCGTTGACTTTGAAAAACCCAGAGAATATTTCCCCAGGAAAAGATCCTGGAGTAGTGGAATTAGCAGAAGGGGAACAGTAATCCCTCAGCTCAGGAGGCTAGGGAGACCAATGAGAAGAATACCTGTTGCTGTGGCCAAAGGGACCAGTGCATGGCCAGAGGTATCCAAGCAAACCTCACTTCAGTGAACCAGGAGGAGATCCTGAGCCCCAGGAGACAGGAGCCCATAAGCACCAACACCAGGACCTCAAGCATGTCTTAGCATAGTCAAGGGAATTGGATAAACACCAGCGCAGACAGGGGATCACCAGCAGTTAAGCCTAAGTGTGCTCTAGCTCAGCCCTAGGAGAGGAAGAGAACTCCCACAGTCAGACCACCCCTCCCCCACACCTCAGAAATCCAGAAAGACTTCACCTGGCCTCAGCTTTGGTACACATCAGCCAGCTTAGCACCAGGTAAGCTGCATTATTATATAGCTTCTACCTGAAAGAATCAGAGTCCACAACACACCAAGACAGTTACCAGACCTCAAGTTTTCAGCACGAGAAATGTGGGAGAAAGCCCCTTGTACCCCAGAAGCTCTTTTGGTGATGACCAAGAACTGAAAATGGAGGTAATGCCCATCAACTGGGGAGTGACTGAATAAGGTGTGGTATATGAATGTAATGAAATATTATTGTGCTGTAAGAAATGACCAACAGGCAGGCTTTAGAAAAACCTGGAAAGACTTATATGAACTGATGCTGAGTGAAATGAGCAGAATAAGGAGAACATTTTACACAGTATCACCTACAGTGTGTGAGGGCTGTTTATGATAGACTTAGCCCTTCAGAGCAATGCAAGGACCTAAAACATTTCTAAAGGACTCTTGATGCAAAATGCCATCCACATCCAGATAAAGAACTATGGAATCAGAACACAGAATGAAGCAGACTATTTTCTCTTTTGTTTTGTTTTGTTTTGTTGGTTTTTTTCTCGTGGTTTCTCCCATTCATTTTAATTCTTCTATGTAATGACTCAAGTGAAAATATATTTAATAAGAATGTATGTGTAGAACATATACAAGATTTTATGCCATCTTCCAGGGGGAGAGGGAGAAAATTTAAAATATATGCAAGTGACTATTGAAAACTGAAAATAAATAAAGAAAAAATAAAAAATAGCATTTACATTTTTTTAAAAATAGTATTATCTTACATTCATATATCACACCTTGTTCAGTGATTCCCCAATTGATGGCCATGCCTTCTATTTCCAATTCTTTGCCACCACCAAAAGAACTGCTATAAATAATGTTGTATATATGTGTCCTTTCACCCTTTTTATGATCTCTTTGGGATATAGATCTAGTAGTGATATTGCTGGATAAAAGGGTATACAAATTTTATATCCCTTTGAACAAAGTTCCAAATTACTCTCCAGAATGGTTGGATAAGTTCACAACTCCACCAACAATGAATTAGTATTCCAACTTTCCCACATCTTCTCTAACATTTATCATTTTCCTTTTCAGTCATGTTAGCCAATCTGATAGCTGTGGTGAGGTATCTTAGAGTTGTTTTGATTTGCATCTGTCTAATCAAAAGTGATTAAGAGCATTTTTATATGGCTATAGATCACTTTAATTTCTTCATCTGAAAACCACTTGTTCAAATTTTTGGCCATTTATCAACTGGGAATGACTTGCTTTCTCATAATTCGACTATAAAAATTTCTCCCAGTTGTCTGCTTTCCTTCTAAACTTGGTTGCATTCACAATTTAATGTAATCAAAATTATCCATTTTGCATTTTATAACATTTTCTTTCTCTTGTTTGTTCATAAATTCTTCCCTTCTCCATAGATCTTACAGGGATACTATTCCTTGCTCTCCTAATTTGTTAGTGGTATGACCCTTTATGTCTAAATCATGTACCCCAGTATGATCTTATCTTAGTGGACAGTGTGAGATGTTAGTCTATGCTTAGTTTGTGCCATACTATTTTCTAGTGTTCCCCAGAAGTTTTTGTCAAATAGTGAGTTTTTATCACATAAGCTGGAGTCTGAAGGTTTATAAAAAAGTAGATTACCATAAACATTAACTACTGTGTCTTGTGTAATTAATCTTTTCCACTAATCCACAAATTTATTTCTTAGCCAGTACTAGATGGTTTTGGTGGTTGATGATTTATAATATAGTTTTAGATCTGCTATAACTAGGCCACATTCCTTTGCACTTTTTTAAAATTAATTCTCTTGATATTATGGACCTTTTGTTCTTCTAGAAGAATTCTATTATTTTTTTCTAGAGCTATAAAATGTTTTTTGGTAGTTTGATTGGTACATCACTGAAGAAGAAAATTAATTTAGGTAGAATTATTATTTTTATTATATTACCTCAGCCTACCAATAAGCAAATGATATTTTCCAATTATTTAGATCTGACTCTATTGGTGTGAAAAGTGTTTTGTAGTGTTCATACTATTCCTCAGTTTTTCTTGGCAGGTAGACTCCAAAATATTTTATATTTTTATAACTATTTTAAATAGAATTTCTCTTCCTATCTCATGTTGCTTGGTATAGAAATGCTGATGATATATGTGAGGGGGTTGTTTTATATTCCGCAACTTTGCTAAAGTTGTTAATTATTTCAAATAGTTTTTTAGTTGATTCCCTGAGATTCTCTAAATATACCATCACATCTACTGCAAAGAGGGATAATTTTGTTTCTTCACTGACTATTCTAAATCCTTCTATTTCTTTTTCTTCTCAATGCTAAACTTACATTTCTAGTAAAATATTACATAACGATGGTGATACCCCTAATCTTATTGGGAAAGCTTCTCTAACTTATCCCAATTATATACTATGCTTGTTGATGGTTTTAGATAGATACTACTTATAATTTCAAGGAAAACTCCCTTTATTCCTATACTCTTTAGTGTTCCTTATTAGGGATATGTGCTATATATTGCCAAAAATTTTTCTGAATCTACTGAGATAATTATATGATTTCTGTTAGTTTTGTTGTTCATATGGTCAATTATACTGATAGTTTTCCTAACATTGAACCAGCCCTGAATTCCTGGTATAAATCCTACCTGGTAATAGTATATTATCCTCATGATAAATTGCTGTAATCTCTTTGCTAATGTTTTATTAAAAAAAATTTTTGCATCTATATTCATTAGGAAAATTCATCTATAACTTTCTTTCTCTGTTTTGGCTGTTACAAGTTTAGGTATCAGCACCATATTCACATAGTAAAAAGAATTCTGGTAGAACTCTACCTATTTTTTCAAATAGCTTTTATCGTATTTGAATTAATTGTTGCAGTTCTCAATTTTTTTTTTTTACATCTGTAACATTTCTCAATTTAGAATTTTTCTTATTGCTTGCCATATGTTCTCATATTTCTCATTTCTTCTAATTTAATGCTGACTGATGGCCCAGGTGGAACAAGTAGATGGCAAACAGATTTGGAAATGATTCTCAGACTAGTAACAACTTCTTTTCTGTCTCTTAATGATGCTGTCAACTGCTTGCCATATCAAATTATGAGAAATCATTATTAGAGATAGATTTTCTAAGGAATGATTTGGAACATTGTTTGCAAATTGATAACATTGGATATTTGGGGTGGTTTAGTGAGATAACTATAGAGCATCCAATTTGAAATGTTCAAAAAGCAGATGGTGAGACAAGGATTATCTCAGGAGAGAAACTAACTTTGATAATTAGCAGCTTCTTGTTTATCCTTCCTTCTTTAAGAGGATGATAGCAACAGGAAGATGGTACTATAATTGGCAAGTGAATTAAATTTAAGAGGAGGGCTGTGCAAAATCATCAACCTCACTTTCTCATCTAGTAATCTGGGCTCACTGGCAAGATATAGCTCAGCATAACTAGAGATGGCCCTGGATGCAGTGGAAGACCTTAGCCTTTTTCCCTTGAATCAACTACTTATATGATAACTGAAATCTTGGGAGTTGATCAGAAGACATTCCAAGCCCTCCAATACTTTAAGTTAGAAGCTCGTAAATCTTCTGTTATCCTGACTGTGGCTCCACAATGCTTGAATTGTTTCTTTCTGACTGCTTGCAGTATTTTCTCCTTGACCTGAGAACTCTGGAATTTTGTTGCCCTCCCTTCTCATACACCTCTCCCCTCTCTCACCCCCTCTCCTCTGTTTTCTTATAGGGCAAAATAGATTTCTATACCTCATTGCCTCTATGCCTCATTTCGCAGTTGCATATAAAAACAATTTTTAACTTTCATTTTTAAAACTTTGAATTTCAAGTTCTCTCCCTTCCTTCCTCCCAACCCACCCTCAGTGAGAAGGTATGCCATTTGATATAGGTTATACATGTATAGTCATGCAAAACACTCCATAACAGTCAGGATGTGAAAGACTAACTATATTTCCCTCCATACTATTCTGCCTCCATTTATTCTATTCTCTCTTTTGACCCTGACCTTCCTCAAAAGGATTTACTTCTAGTTATCCCCTCCTTACATTTGCACTCCCTTCTATCATCCCCCATCCCCTATCTATCTCTTTCCCCCCTACTTTCCTGTAGTGTAAGATAGATTTTCATATCAAATTGTGTGTGCATGTTATTCCCCCCTTAAGCCAAATCTGATGAGAGTAAGGTTCACTCTTTCCCTCTGACTTCCTCCCTCTTCTCCTCCATTGAAAGTTTTTTCTTGCCTCTCACATAAGTGAGAGATAATTTACCCCATTCTATTTCTCTCTTTCTCCTTCTCTCAATATACTTCTCTTTCACCCCTTGAATTCATTTTTTAAAATATCTTCCCCCCACAATCAGCTTACCCCTATGCCTTCAGTCTCTCTATATAAATATATATGTACATATGTGTATATACATGTATTTATATGTGTATGTGTGTATACATAATACCTCTATCTACCCTAATGTTGAGACAAGTCTCGAGTTACAAATATTATCTTTCCATGTAGGAATGTAAACAGTTTAACTTTAGTAAGTCCCTTATGATTTGTCTTTCCTGTTTGCCTTTTCATGCTTCTCTTGATTCTTGTGTTTGAAAGTCAAATTTTCTATTTAGTTCTGGTCTTTTCATCAAGTATGCTTGAAAGTCCCCTATTTATCTGGGCTTGAGGGGAGAGCTCTAGTAAGTTTCTGTTTCTATACCACCATCTTGGCTCTACCCTACCACTCAATTTGTTTTCCAAGGCATTCGTCTCACTGGGTTTTTGGACTTCTTCTGCCATTTAACCTACTCTGCTTTTTAAAATTTTATTTTCTTAAGTATTCTTAGTGTCTTCTTTACCAAGCTATTGACTCTTTTCTCTTGATTTTCTTCCATCACTCTCATTTCTTTTCCCAATTTTTCCTCTACTTCTCTTACTTGATTTTCAAAAAAAATTTTGAGCTCTTCCATGGCCTGAAATCAATTCATTGTGTTCTTAGAGACTTTGGATATAGCAATTTTGACTTTGTTGTCTTCTTCTGAGTGTGTGTTTTGATCTTCCTTGTCACACTAGTAGCTTTCTATAGTCTGAGTTTTTCCCATTGTTGCTCATTTTCTCATCCTATTACTTGACTTTTAACTGTTTGTTAAAGTAGGGCTCTGCTTTCAGCGTGGAGGGCATACTGTTCCTAGCTTCAGGGGTTTTGTGCAGCTATTTTCAGAGATACTCCTAGGGACCTGTAATTTTTCAGTTCTTCCAAGGTGGTATGATCTAAGGAGAGGTTATTACTTGTCTCCTTTCCTATGTCCTGGTCTGTCAGCGACCATAAGCACTATTTTCTGCCCTGAAACTTTGAGAAGTCCTTCACTGTGACCACATGCTTCACTATGCTAATGCTCCTCCTCACCCTAGGACTGTCACCCAGGACTGAAACCCAGGTCTGAGTATGGACAAAGCAACAAAGTCCTGCCTCAGCACTAGCTAAAAAGATTCCTTTAATCTCCTTCTGACCAGTTATTCAATACCATTACCATCTGTGGACAGAGAGCTCCCAAAGCTGGTGCCACTGCCATTGCTGATTCATTCACTTCCTATTCCTGCTTCCGATTTTCTGTGGCCCAGGCTGTTGCATTGCCTTTGCTAGAGCGTTCTCCTCTCTTTCCCTGGTGCAAAAGACCTTTCCTGTCAATCTTCCAACTTGTTTCACTCCATCTTTTTTATGGGCGCTCCTGCTCTAGAACTCTTTTTTAAAATTTATTTATTTAACTTTTAACATTCATTTTCACAAAATTTTGGGTTCCAAATTTTCTCCCCATTTGTCCCCTCCCCCACCCCAAAACACTGAGCATTCTAATTGCCCCTATCACCAATCTGCCCTCTCTTCTATCATCCCTCCCTTCCCTTGTCCCCATCTTCTCTTTTGTCTTGTAGGACCAGATAACTTTCTATACCCCATTATCTGCATTTCTTATTTCCTAGTATCAAGAACAGTACTCGACAGTTGTTCCTAAAACTTTGAGTTTCAACTTCTCTTCATCCTTTCCTTCCCTACCTATTCCCTTTGGGAAGGCAAGCAATTCAGCATAGGCCATATCTGTGTAGTTTTGCAAATGACTTCCATAATAGTCATGTTGTGTAAGACTAACTACATTTCCCTCCATCCTATCCTGCCCCCCATTGCTTCTATTCTCTCTTTTGATCCTGTCCCTCCCCAAGAATGTTGACTTCAAATTGCTCCCTCCTCCCATTGCCATCTCTTCCATCATCCCCCCCCACCCTGCTTATCCCCTTCTCCCCCACTTTCCTGTATTGTAAGATAGATTTTCATATCAAAAGAAGTGTGCATTTTATTCCTTCCTTTAGTCGAATGTGATGAGAGTAAACTTCATGTTTTTCTCTCACCTCCCCTCTTTTTCCCTCCACTGAAAAGTCTTTTGCTTGCCTCTTTTATGAGAGATAATTTACCCCATTCCATTTCTCCCTTTCTCCTCCCAATATATTTCTCTCACACTTAATTTCATTTTTTTAAGATATGATCCCATCCTATTCAATTCACCCTGTGCTCTCTGTCTGTGTGTGTGTGTGTGTGTGTGTGTGTGTGTGTATGTAATCCCACCAACTACCCAGATACTGAAAAGTTTCAAGAGTTACAAATATTGTCTTTCCATGTAGGAATGTAAACAGTTCAACTTTAGTAAGTCCCTTATGGCTTCTCTTTGCTGTTTACCTTTTCGTGCTTCTCTTCATTCTTGTGTTTGACAGTCAAATTCTCTCTTCAGCTCTGGTCTTTTCATCAAGAATGTTTGAAAGTCCTGGATTTCATTGAAAGACCGTTTTTCCCCTGAAGTATTATATCCCAAGGGAGCCTGAATCATGGGGACACCCCTCTCCCCTCTTGACTGGCTGCAAAGACCCTCTCACTGACCTTTGGCACCTGTGGGTGGAGAGATGTGCGCTGCTGCTGGAGATTCTGCCCCTGAATCCTGCTGGGATCTGCTCCCCTTGGTGCAGTGAGGCCAAGGCAGGGCTGGGCTCTGCTCTGGGTCCAGTGCGTGATGGACCTTTCGTGTCAGTTTTTCAGGTCTCTGGAACAGAAATCTCCTGCACTCCATTGTTCTGTGGCTTCTGCTGCTCCAGAATTTGTTTGGAGTTCTTCTTTACAGGTATTTTATGGGCTGTGGGTTAGGAGCTAGCATATGTGTATCTTTCTACTCCGCCATCTTGGCTCCTCCCTCCTAGAACTTTTTTAGAGTCATCCTTTAAAGGTATTTGGAGGGGTTTGGGGGAGAACTCAGAGGAGTCCCTGCTTTTACTCCATCATCATGACTCAGCCTTTAATTAATATTTTCATTCTCATTTAATTAATATTTGCTTGCTTTCACTTCTCATTTACTCACCTGACATTGCTTTCTCCAAGCTTACCAGTGTTCTCTTCCTTTTTGGCCTCTTTCATTCAACACTGTTGACCATTCATGCTTCCTGGATCCTCTCTCTTCTCTGGGTTTTTGTGACATTGTTATATCTTTTCTTTATGGTCACATCTTGGTCTCCTCAGTGGGATTATCATCCTTTTCTTGCCCTCTGTTTGAGTCTACCCTTGGCCTTTGCATTGTGTCTTTTTAACTCCTTACTATATGATCTCTCTTTGTGATCTTATCAGTTGCCACAGATTTAATGATCACTTCTACATTGATAATTCCCAGATCTACATATCAAGCCTGAATTTCTTTCCTGAACAATGATTCTGCTTTATCATCAACTGCTTCTTGTATATTTTCTACTTGATGTATCTTAAACAAAACTCATTTTATTCTTCTATGTTTCTCACCAATCTTCTCTTTATAATATCCTTATTTCTGCTGAAGTTACCACCATTCTTCTTATAAGCCTCAGAATAATCTTCAAATCTTCAATCTTCCTCAACACCCACATCTAATCATTAGTCAAAACTTATCAGTTCTCTCACCACAAAATGTCTCTTATCTATACTCTTCTCTCCACCCACATGGCCATCACTCTTTTTCAGGCCTTAACCACCTAAAAAAGTATTCTAATTGATTTCCCTCGCCCCATTTCTCACTTCCCTATCCCATACTCCCTGTACCTACCATATTAATATTCTTAATAAAACTTATATCTGACCATTTTACTCCCTTTTCTCCTCAAAATTTCTGGTGGCTCCTATTTGTATAATGTTTTCCAATCAGGAGTGAAGGAAAGAAGAATTTGTTAGGTGCCTATTATGTCCCAGGAACTGTGCTCAGTTCTTTACAGATATTATCTCGTTTGATCCTCATAGTAACCTTAGGAGGTAGGTGCTAAGGTTCCCAGCCACTTTTTCAGGCTCATTGAACATTATTTTCCTTTGTACATTCTGTATCCCAAGAATCTCACCTTTGCCTGGTTCTTTCCCATGCCCTAACTATCCTAATCTCAATTATTTTGTATTTAATATATATTTTATATTTACAAATCTGTGCACATATTGATGTCTAATGAAAAAAAATCTCCCGTAGGACAGGAAATGTTCCATTTTCATGTTTGTTTCCAATATCAATATCAATAATAATCATCAGTAATAATTACAGTAATAATCAACATTAATACACAGCTGACTTACTGAAATTGTAGTATGTGAAGAAAATAACAGAAACAGTGAGATGAAGAGAAAAACTCCCCACAAAACCCAGAAATGGTTAGATATACAGGTTGTAAGGTTATGACCCTTTCAGGTCTTGAGTAACCTATTTGTATATGAAAGGGTCAAAGATGGAGGAAGGGAGATTTCTATCTCTTTCCCTCTATCAGGATGGCATCTTTCAGCAGAAATACATGGAAATGCCCAGGAGAATGGGATCTAATTTTGGCACTGAGGCAAGTCATTAAGACGATAAGGGAAACCAGTTTGTGGAGCTGGTGACTCATTTAGGAGATGGCAATCTCATAGCCAAGACTTCTGCTCCTCATAGAATCTTAGATATTATTCTTTTCAAAAGTATGTAGCAGTAATGTTTCGCTGAGCCCCAAGCCGCAAACAGCAGTGACTACAGCCAATATTTGAAGCAGCATCCACCAACGCAGCTCTGGTGGCATGGTGCAATGTAAAGAGCTCTAGGCCTGGATACTAGAAGACCTGAGGTCAAATCTGGCCTCAGACACATCCTAGTTGTGTGACCCTGGACAAGTAATTTAACTTCTGTCTGCCTCAGTTTCCTCAAATATAAAATGAGTATAATACCAGGATGTTGTAATGATCTAATGAGATAATAAATATAAAGTGCCTGGCACATAATAATCACGCTGTAAGTGTTGGCTGTTAGTATTATGTGAAGGAATTTCCACTAACCATCAGGATCATGTCAAGACTGTGGGATCAAGACCAGGGGAGCTGTTCACAGACAGGGGGAGCCCTGAAGTCCCAGAGTATCCTCCTCTCTCATGCCTTGGCTGCCTGTGTTGCCTATGCACATATCTCTCTAACTTTCTTTTCATCCTCTCTTCCTTACACCTTTGGGTATAGATGGAAGATTACAGCCCAGGTTTATGGGGGAAATATTTTGTTGCTAAAATTTTTACTACACCATTTTAGTAAAATCTTTTGCTTTACATTAATTTTGTCCTCTGGTTTAGTACAGTCATGACAAACACAATACCTGGGGCCTGGGATCCAAAGTTGTGGGAGTTTGGACACACAGGTTAATTTGAATTTGAATTATCATCCTTGATGAGAATTAATATGTAAATAAAAGTTATGGATAATTTCCCACACACACACACCTAACCCATGCATTTTTTAAAAAGTATCATGATTAATGCTAGCATATACATAATTATATTATATATAATTATATATTATATATGTTATATTAATAATAATTATATTATTTATAATTATAATTATATTATATTAATAATATGTTAATATGTTATATATATAACATGTTATATACATGTATATAATATGTTTTATATATATATATAAAATGTTAGCATTCACATTCAAAAACTATGCCTTGTGTTATATTTTTCTTCTTCAGACTGGTTCTCCCAAACTCTCTAAGACTGAAAATGGCCATTCAGAAGTCCATCTCTATTGTTCATTGCCCTAAAGGTTTTAATCTGCTTTATTTCCGACTTGCCTGGTTTGCCCCTCCTTGGGCAACTTAGTGACCCTCTGCCTCGCAGAGCTTATATTGGTGCTAGCTTTACGTTTGTTACTACTTGTGTATTTTTGTAATTCAATTTTTTTCTTTGTGAATTTAGATATTATAATGAAAGAAGGTAGCCTAGCAATATCAGCTCTCAAATCATATTACAAAGAAGCAATCATCAAAATAATCTGGTAATGACTAAGAAATAGATAAGTGAATCACTGGAACAAATTAGGTACATAATACATAGTAGTAAATGACAATAATAATATAGGGTTTGATAAACTCCAAAATCTAAACTTTAGGGACAAGAGCTCAATGTTTGATAAAAATTGCCGAGAAAACTGGAAAGCAAGCTGACAGAAACTAGGTACAGGCCAACATCTCACATCATATACCAAGATAAAGTAAAATGGGACCATGTTTTAGACATAAAGGGTGATACACAAGCAAATTAGGGAAGCCTGGAACATTTTACCTGTCAGATCTAGGGAAAAGGGAAGAATTCTTTATCAAGCAAAAGATACAGAGTATTATGGGATATAAAATGGATAACTTTGATTACATTAAATTTTATAAGTTTTGTACAAATAAAACCAAAGCACCCAAATTAGAAGGAAAGCAGAAAACTGAGGAAGACGATTTTAAGCAAATTTCTCTCATAAACACCTTATTTTTCAAATAGAGAACTGAGTCAAATTTGTAAAAATACAAGTCATCCTCCAAATGATAACAGGTCAAAGGATACAAGCAGCCACTTTTCAGGAGAAATCAAAGCTGTCTATAGTCACATAAAATGCTCTAAATCACTATTGATTAGAGAAATTCAAATTAAAACAACTCTGAGGTATCTCCTCACACCTATCAGATTGGTTAAAATGACTGAAAAGGAAAATGACAGATGTTTGAGGGGATATGCTATCCTACTCCAGAAAATGAAATGATAGTCTGAATGCAGATCCAAGCGTACTTTTTCAGAAAGCTTTCTTTATATTTCTTATTTTTGTTTTGGTTTTTATCTGTGTTTTCTTTTTCAATGTGGCTAATGTGAAAATATGTTTAGCATGATATATAATCAATATCAAATAGCTTGCTTTGTCAAGGAAGAGTGGGGGAAAGGAAATATAGATAGAAATGGAAGCCCAAAATGTTTTAAAAAGTGAATATTAAACAGTTATTTGTAATTGGAAAAAATAAAATATAAAAATTATAAAAAATAATTTAGATGCCACAATATTTGGAACATATGTAATTTATGATGACATTGTTTCTTTGTCTATGGTATCTTTAAGCGTGACATACCTTCACTCAAAGTTTTTCACATTGTGGATTTAAATTAATTTCTACTTATGCCTTATCTGATGGCATAATTACAACTCTCGATTTTTTTAGAATTGACTAACACATAGAAAATTTTTATCTTCTCAGATTCATTCTGTATCCGTCTTCAGATGTTTCTTATATGCAGTAAATTGTTGAATTTTATTTTTTTGTCCATTTTGCCAGTATCTACTGCCTTCCTTAATAATTTGTTTTCATAATTTCTCCATTTGTTTCCTGTGGATTCTTGCCCTTTTAAGACTTTTTAGACAATACTTTGCCTTTCCCAACATTTTTGAGTATGCTAATTTTTGGTTTTGTTTTTTTAAACAAGTTTTTGAAAATAATTTTTTTAAGATATTCTGTTTCTGACAACACTATAGTATCTTATGTATCTGTGTCCCTGCCTTCCCCAAGAATAGTCCCATATGACAAATAGTATATTTTTAGAGAGGCAAAAAATAAAGTGAACACAGTTGATTGATTTGTTGAGAAAATCCAAAAACATATGCAATGTGTAACACCCATAGACCTCCCATCTTCACAATAGGCAATCTGTTTGGTAAGACTTTGTTTAAAATTTTGTTCATTATTGATATCAGATTATAGTTTTCATTCTGTATTTTATCTTTCCCTGATTTAGATATTAAGACTTTGTCTCATAAAAGAATACAGATAAGACTTTCTCAATTTTTGAGAATAATTTGTGAATTATTGGTATTAACTGTTCTTCAAAAATATAATAGAATTATCCTGTGAATCCATCAGGTCCCACATGTTTTTTTTTTCTTTAGTAGTTCCTTTGCAGTTAAATCTATTCCTTTTCTGAGATTATGTTATTTAAGTTCTCTATCTTGTTTTCTAATAGATTAAGTAGCTTATATTTTGGAAAGTATTCCTCTATTTCTTTTGTATTCTCGGTTTTATTAGCATATAACTGTGCATAATACGTTCTGATTGTTCTTTTAATTTCTTCTGGTTTTATGGAAATTACATCTAGCTCATTTGCTATTTTATTGATTTATTTTACTGTCTTCTTTTTATTCTGATTAGCTAATGGTTAATTAATTTAATTAGCCTTTTCAAAGAACTAGCTTTTACTTTTTTATCATTTCTATTGGTTGTTTAATTTCCAATTTTTTATTTCCCCTCTAATTTAAATATTTTTCTTTTCTCTTTAAGTTTGTTTATTTGCCGACTTTCTAATTTTTTTTAAAAAAAATTCATTCATTAAAAAAGTTCATTCAACTTCTCTTTTTCTATTTTGTTAAAAAATGATTGTAAGGATATGATTTCCCCTTTGAGGATTGTTTTGTCTTCATCCCAGAAATTTTGATATAGTTTCATCATTATCATTTTCTTTTACATGTTAATTAATTATTTTTGTGATTTGTTCTTTACCCCTCTCATTACCTAAGATTTCATTGTTAAGGCCTCATTTGGGTCTGTTTCTTTTGTTTGTGATCCATGAACCAATTTCAATTCTTATTATATTTTGTCTTTAAAGGATGCATTGACTATTTCTGTCTTTTTACATTTACTTACAATAACTCTGTGATCTAATACAAGGTCATTTAAAAAATTTAATAGTATTTATTTTTTCCCAACAATTACATGTCCATACAAATTTTAAAATTCTTTTTTACAAGACTTTGAATTCCAAATTTTTCTCTCTCCAACTCTCCCCTCTGCTCTTCCTAAAATGGTAAGAGATTTTATATAGGTTACACATATACTATCACACAAACATTTTCCTACATTAATCACGGTTATGAAAGAAGAAACAAATCAAAAGAAAAAAATCATGAAAAAGAAAAAAGTGAGTGAAAAAAGTATACGTAGATCTGCATTCAGAGTCCATCAGTTCTTTATCTGGATGTGGATAGCACTTTCCTTCACGAGTTCTTCACACTTGTCTTGTATCATTATGCTACTGAGGAGAGCTGAGTCATTCATAGTTGATCATTACACAATACTGCTGATAGTGCATATAATGTTTTCTTTGTTCTGCTCATTTCATTTACATCAGATTGTATAAGTCTTTCCAGGTTTTTCTGAAATCTATCTATTCATCATTTCTTATCGCACAATTAGTATTCCATTGCATTCATATATTCCAGCTTGTTCAGCCATTCCCTAACTGGTGGTCATCCCCACAATTTCCAATATTTTTTGAATATGGAGATCCTTTTCCCTTTTCTTATGATCTCTTTGAGCTAGCAACCTAATAGTGGTATTGCTGGATTAAATGGTATGCACAATTTAGTTTTCCTTTGGGCACAGTTCCAAGTTGCCCTCCAGAATGGTTGGATCAGTTCACAACTCTGTCAACAATGCATTAGTGTCCCAGTTTTCCCACATCTCTTCCAACATTTATCATTTGCCTTTTTTTGTCATATTAGCCAATCTCACAAATGTGAGGAGGAACCGCAGAGTTGTTTTAATGTGCATTTCTCTACACAAAATAATTTAGAAGGGCAGGTAAGTGATTCAGTGAATAGAGACCCAGCCCTGGAGTCAGGAGGACCTGAGTTCAGACTGCACGTACTAGCTGTGTGACCATGGGCAAGTCATTTAATCTGATTACCCTGCAAAAGAATAAAAACAAAGTGATTTACAGCACTTCTTCGTATGCCTAGAGATAGCTTTGATAAATTCATTTGAGAATTCCCTGTTTATATCCTGTGACCATTTATCAACTGGGTTATGGCTTGTATTCTTACAAATTTTGCTCATTTCACTATATATTTGAGAAAGGAGGCCCTTATCAGAGACACTTGCTGTAAAGATTGTTGTCCATATTTCTGCTTTTCTTCTACTCTTGGTTGTATTGGTTTTGTTTGTGCAAAAGCTTCTTAATTTAATATAATCAAAATTATCTACTTTATAGTTATAATGCTATCTGTCTCTTGTTGGGTTACTAATTCTTCCCTTCTCTAAATCTTATTCCTTGTTCTTCTAATTTTCTAAGTATCATCCTTTATGTATAATGTACCCATTTTGACTTTATCTTGATATAATGTGATATGTCGGTCTATATCTAGTTTATGTCCAATTATTTTCCAGTTTTCCCAGTAGTTTTTGTCAAATAGTGAGTTCTTATGCCATAGGCAGTGATCTTTGAGTTTATCAAATACTTGGTTCCTATGTGCACCTCCTCTATTCCTCTGATCCACCGCTGTATTTCTTAGCCAGTACCAAATAGTTTTAATGATTAATGCTTTATAGTATAGTTTCAGAGCTGGTGTTGCCAATCCACCTTCCTTTGTATTTTTCCAATAATTTCCTTAATATTCTTGACCTTTTGTTCTTCCAGATGAATTTCTGTTATTATTTTTTTGCTAGCTCTATAAAATAATTTTTGGTAGATTGATTGGTATGGCACTGAATACATAAATAGACTTACCTAGAATTGTTATTTTCATGGCCATTTTTTTAAAGTTCCATTTGATGGAGAGAAAAATGTATATTATTTTACTCTTCCATTTAGAAAGTGCCATAATCCTTTTAATTCTCCAGAAATTTATTCAGTTCCTTAATTTTCCTTTTGTTTATCTTTCTATTAGACTTACTAAAACAGAGAGGGATATTGAAGTCTCCTGTTACTGTTTTTACTCTTTATGTCTTCTTGAACCTGAGATATTTTCTTCATATATTTGGATGCTAAGGTATTTGAAGTGTATAAGTTCATTATGGGGAAACTAAGTAGAGGGCAGAGTGCTAGACCTGAAATCAGAAAGACTCATCTGCATATATTCAAATCTGGCCTCAGTTATTAGCTGTATAACCATGGACAAATCATTTAGCTCTGTTTGCCTCAATTTCCTCTGTAAAATGTAGTAGGAAAGGCAGCCACTAGAGTATCTTTGCCAAGAAAACCCCAAATGGGGTTCTAAGGAATAAAATACAACTGAAAAATAAATCAAAACTAAAATTTATTACTGATATTAGTTTGTTGTCTATGTTTCCTTTACATATAATACAATTTCTGCATTTATCCCTGTTTTTTTAATGCTTAATTTTGCTTTGTTTGATAGCATAATGATAACATGCTCTTTTATTGATTCACTTGATACATAGTAAAAGTTTTTCTATGTTTATTTTGAATGTCTTGATTTTTTAACTGTTTTATTAAGAAGCAGCAGATTGTATGATTTTGTTTTCTTTTCCAATCTGTGACTCTTTTTCATTTTTTAATTGGTTAACCTATTCATACTTAAAGTTATAAGCATTAGAGTTAGATTTCCCATTATCTGTCTCTAAGATTGGAGAGTTTTTTCAAGTTATGATTTCCCACCCATCCACTTCTGCTGTAAACACAATAGTATGTTCCTTCAGTTACTTTAATCTTTTCTTTAAGGTGGCCTTGTTCCCACTGGCTCTCTTTCCTTCACTCCTCTTCTCACTTATATATATATTTTTTCCTTTAGGGTTTTGTTTATTTGTTCCATCCTTTTGCTTTTATTTGATTAAACATTTCTTCTCTTTCTTTCTCCCTCTCAGTTAATCAAGTAGTCCCCCCTTTCTCACTTTCCCTTTAGCTAGTCTTGTTCGTTAATTTTATAAATTTCATTTTTTAACACTTTTCCAAAAAATATTTTTTTCATTATCTCTTCATTACCTGTCTTCTCTTTCTGTTTACTCTAGACCCCCATTCTCTAAATCATGACTCTTATAAGCATTAAGTCTTTCTCTTTTCTCTTTATTCTTCATACGAGAAAAGTTTCCAAGGTATTCATTCTAGGCTCTCCCCTCTAGGCATTTTCTCCCACTTTCTTGTAAGGCTTACCCTGTGGATATCCCTTTTCCATTGTGCCTTACTCATAGAATAATGCCAATTGCAAGTGTCAAAGAGGACATTGCCCCAAGGTAGAACCCCTCCCTCTCTCAATCTAATGCATCTATTACCTCTCTTGATGTCCTTTATTTTTCTACAATAACCTGGAAATCTCCTCTCTAAGTCAGTACTCTCTCCCTCCTCCAGGTACCTATTGCCCCTAGGGTTTCTAATTCTCCACCTCCCAGGACAAGTAGACTTTTCAGGTACCACATACCTCAGGCCGCATCCAGTGTAAGATCCTCAACTCCTTGTATTCATAAGAAAGTTCATCAAATAAACCCTGCTCTTTCCAAAGTCAGATTCCCTTCCTTTTTTCTCCTTTTCAATCTCCTCCCCCTCCTCACTCAATCTCCTATAGGCTCTTCTCTTTCTAAAACCACAAACTACTTTCTCCTCATGGCTAGGCTTTGATTTGACCCAGGAACATTATTCACTTCCCTCTATATCACTGCTGTATTCTCTTCTTTTACTGTAGCCTCTCATATTATAATGAGACCATTATAAAGTAGTCTCACAAAAGATGTATTCACCTTGGAAGGGTGTTGCCATGTTCTGTCCATAATGGCTGCTGTCTCCCTCTTCACTGTTATCTCTACTAGTTTTTCATCTTCACCTGTTTACATATATACCTTTAGAGAGAAGTCTTTTATTGGTCTTCATACTGTCATTCTGTTGCTGTTGCTGTCTATATTTATCCATTCTTCTTGCAATTCTTTCATTTGGGGTGTATGACAAGGAAATTACTCCTTCAGTTCTGGTTTTCCTTCTAAAAATGTGTCACACACTTCCTTATTATTAACGTCTACATTTTGTCCTTCAGGATAAAGCTCAGATTTGCAACATAGGTTACCCTGGGTTCCATCCTGAGCTCCAGAACTCCTCATAACACATTATTCCATTTTCTCCTCCTTTTTTCAATGGGTGAAAAACAGTCTTGCATTTTCCTCAGTCATGCTCTTTCCTTTGTACTTGAAGATCTTTCTCCTGAAGGCTTATAGAACTTGTTTCTGAATTGAATCCTCAAACTTAACTATTCTGTGTCTTCAAGTTTGCAGACTTGATTTGGTGTTTTTTTTTCTCTTTTTTTTGTTAGGTAGAATCTGTGAATTCTTTTAATTAGAATTTCATACACACACACACACACATACACATATGTTCAGAAGCTCTGGAAGTTCTTTTCTATTATTTCCTTTATTGTGGTGTTAAGAATTTTTTTTTTTGTCTCTCATGTTCTACTGGAAGACTTATGATCTCCTTAGATTCTCACTGGACAACTGCTATGTTTTGCTTGCATAATAAGCATATTTTCTTTCCTTTTTTTGCTTCTCTTCTTCTAGATTGTCTTTTGTGTCTAAGCAAAGCTCAGAGAGATGCAGGATTCCTAGCTCAGTAAGAAGGCAGATAAAATTCAGTTTTATGCTGATAGTAACAATCCAAAGCTCTTTTATGATTTCCTGAAAGCTATTTATGGACCAAAAACCTATGGTGTATCACAACTACTCAGTGCTGATGGAGCCGCATTGATTAATGATAAGAACATGATCCTAAAGTGATGGGCTGAATACTTCCATAGTGTTCTCAACAGACCATCATCAATCAATATTGAGGCCATTGACCTCTTACCTCAGGTTGAAGTCAATGACTCCTTAGCTGAACTTCCAACTGAAGAAGAAGAGGTTTTAAGGGCCATTAGGCTCCTTTCATGTGGCAAAGCACTTGGTACTGATTCTATTCCAACTGAGATTTACAAAGTAGGAGGACCACTGCTCATACAAAAGCTGACTGAAATTTTCCAGGTTATATGGCAAGAGGAGTTCAAGGATGCCTCCATTATCCATATCTATAAAGGTAAAGGGAATAGATTGTCCTGTGACAATCACAGGGTTATCTCTCTCCATCATTGCTGGCAAAATTCTTGCCAGAGTCCTCCTTAATAGGCTGATCCTTCACTTGGAAGATGGGCATATACCTGAGAGCCAGTGTGGCTTTAGAAAGGGCCAAGGAACAATCAATATGGTGTTTGCTGCCCGACAACTCTAGGAGAAATGCCAGGAGCAGAACAGAAGTCTGTTCGCAATGTTTGTAGATCTCACCAAGGCCTTTGACACTGTTAGTCGTGAGAGCTTATGGAAAATTATGTCAAAATTTATTTTCCGAGAGAAGTTCATCAATACCGTAATGTCAAATTTATGATGGCATATTTTCCCGGGTTCAGGATAATGGACAAAACTCTCATGCCTTCCCAGTCACCAAAAGAATGAAACAGGACTGTGTGCTTGCTCCCATGCTTTTTAGCATGATGTTTTCAGCCATGTTGATAAATGCTTTCAATGAGGATGAACACAGCATCAAGGTTAACTACCAGACTGATGATAAGTTCTTCAATTTGAAAACGTTACAAGCCAAGACCAAAGTGGAAGGAGTGTTGGTGCATGATTTCCTGTTTGCAGATGATTATGTACTCAATGCAGCCTCTGAAGCTGAGATGCAACAAAGTATGGATCAATTCTCTGCTGCCTATGCTAATTTTGGCCTAATAATTAATACCAAGAAAACACAGGTGCTCCATCAGCCACCACCACACCGTCCATATGTGGAACCATCGGTTACAACAAATGGAGAAGTTTTGAATGCTGTGGATAAGTTCATTTACCTTGGTAGTGTACTTTCCAGGGATGTATACATTGAAAATGAGGTTGATGCACACATGGCCAGAGCTAGCTCAGTATTTGGAAGGCTCCGAAGAAAGGTTTGGGAGAGAAGAGGTATTAGACTGACTAACAAATTGAAAGTCTACAGAGTCGTTGTGCTGACCTCGTCTTTATATGCTTGTGAAATGTGGGCAGTCTACCAGTGCCATGCCAGGAAACTGAATCACTTCCATTTGAACTGTTTTAGGAAGATTCTGAGGATCACCTGGCAGGATAAAGTACCAGGCACTGAAGTCCTTGCTCAAGCTGAACTGCCAAGTATTCATACTATGCTTCAGAGAGCACAACTCTGATGGGCTGGCCACATTGTTCAAATGCAAAATATAGGCTTGCCAAAAAGACTATTTTATGGAGAACTTGCATGGGGCAGGCAAACACACGGTGGCCAGAAGAAACGATACAAGGACACTCTCAAGGTCTCTCTCAAGAACTTTGGATTTGACTGTGCAACATGGAAGACACTGGCACAGGACCACTCAGCATGGTGTGCCCACATATGGAAAGGTACTGTGCTCTTTGAGCAAAGCAGAATTGAGACAGCACAAAGTAAATGCAGGATGTGCAAATTTGGGATATTAGTCCCAAATATTCATGCAGACTATCTGCGCCCAACCTGTGGTAGAGCACTTCAAACTTGTATTGGTCTGATCAGCCACAGTTGGATACCCTGAAATTTCACTTTACAATGGTGATGTCATTTTGGTCCTCTTCAAAGACGAAGGACAACAACCAACTATACCTTTTTGTGTTCACATTCCCAATCTCTTGCTCTCTTTTGTTTCTTTGATGAGCTTTGTCATTTCAGATCCAAATTTTTCTAGTTTGCTCATTATTTTTGCTGTGCAGGGGATAAATTCTGCTTTCATTATTCTCATTTAAACCTCCCAGAAGCAGTATTGTAGATTCATGTTCTCCTCAAATTTATAGGGTCCTCTGTCTTGTCAATTTTTGAGTCGTTTTACTTTATTTTGCAATATTTAGTCATAGATGCCTGAATATGTTTTCTGGAGGTAAAGATAATATTTCTTTTGCTATTGATTTATCTTTTTATGTTCAAGTTAACTAAAATTTCTTCATGGAATCTTCAGTTCTTCCAATCTTTCTTCCCACTTTATTTGTCTTATTTCTCTCTTCTGAGTCCCTCCTTTCTGTTTGTGATTTCATTGAGAGCTGAATTTCAAAGCATCTCAGTCTTCTTCTTTACTGAGCAATTCATGGTTCACCAGCTTAGATATTTACCTCAAACTGACTGTTGGGTGGTCAAAACTAGCCCCATATGACTTCTGCGCTTTTCTCTTTAGGCCTAGTTGAAAGCTGAACACATTCCAGCATACACAGTGTCTTGTCCTGGTAACCTGTCCCATTCACTCTATTCCTTAGTTCTCTCCCCCCTCACCAACAGTTCAGAACCTGCTTTCCCTTTTACTAGCAGAGCCTGCTTCCCCTTGCACTAGTTCAGAGCCAATGGAATTTTAGAGATTTGCAACATTGGTATTTCTAGGTTTCAGTACCCAACAGGCTTTTGCTCCTGGAGGTCTAGGACCAAAATCGCTGTTGAGATCAGAGGAAAATTCCAAAACCTAGAGCTGGGGTCTTTGGCACTGCAAAGAGAAGGGGGTAGGGGATAAGGCATAGGGGTGGATTTTGATGTGAACTTGAGTCTGCTGGTATAGCTTCACTACTGGTACTGTGGAAGGTGGAAAGGGTACTTAGTGAGCTCAGGGTCAGTGAACATGTTTTAGGGATTTTTTTAGCCTTCTTTTGTATTCCGGGTGTTCCAGACCATGAAAACTTCTGATATTTCTTTATCTTCAGTGAATAATTTCTGTTTTGGAGACTTTTGAGAGGTCATGGGCTTTGGATCATCTTATTTCTCATATGACCTGAAACTGAGTATGCTAATTTCATCTTAGATGGTTCCTACATGCTCTCCTCCTTTCCGCTTATCTCTCATTTACCTTCACTGTCCCTGGTTACTTGAATTTGCCTAAATTATTTTATTTTTTTTCCTTATTTTACTCTTCATTCACTAGAATGGGCCTCAAGCCTGTAACATAAAAGAAATCCTCAGGATTTCCTCTCCAGAAAACTAAGATGAAGATCTAGCTACCCCTCCTCCCTTGATTTCATTTTTTTTAAGATATGATCCCATCCTCTTCAATTCACTCTGTGCACTCTGTCTCTATGTGTGTGTGCGTGTGTGCATGTGTATGTGTGTAATCCCACCCAGTGCCCAGATACTGAAATGTTTCAAGAGTTACAAATATTGTCTTTCCATGTAGGAATGTAAACAGTTCAACTTTAGTAAGTCCCTTATGACTTCTCTTTGCTGTTCACCTTTTCATGGTTCTCTTCATTCTTGTGTTTGGAAGTCAAATTTTCTTTTCAGCTCTGGTCTTTTCATCAAGAATGCTTGAAAATCCTCTATTTCATTGAAAGACCAATTTTTCCCCTGAAGTATTATACTCAGTTTTGCTGGGTAGGTGATTCTTGGTTTTAGTCCTAGTTCCTTTGACTTCTGGAATATCCTATTCCATGCCCTTCGATCCCTTAATGTAGAAGCTACTAGATCTTGTGTTATCCTGATTGTATTTCCACAATACTTGAATTGTTTCTTTCTAGCTGCTTGCAATATTTTCTCTTTCACCTGGGAGTTCTGGAATTTGGCCACAATGTTCCTAGGAGTTTCTCTTTTTGGATCTCTTTCATGCGGTGTTCTGTGGATTCCTTGAATATTTATTTTGCCCTCTGGTTCTAGAATCTCAGGGCAGTTTTCACTGATAATTTCATGAAAGATGATGTCTAGGCTCTTCTTTTGATCATGGCTTTCAGGTAGTCCCATAATTTTTAAATTGTCTCTCCTGGATCTATTTTCCAGGTCAGTTGTTTTTCCAATGAGATATTTCACATTATCTTCCGTTTTTCTATTCTTCTCTCTTTGTTCTGTGATTTCTTGGTTTTGCATAAAGTCATTAGCCTCCATCTGTGCCATTCTAATTTTGAAAGAACTATTTTCTTCAGTGAGCTTTTGAACCTCCTTTTCCATTTGGCTAATTCTGCTTTTGAAAGCATTCTTCTCCTCATTGGCTTTTTGAACCTCTTTTGCCAATTGAGTTAGGCTAGTTTTCAAGGTGTTATTTTCTTCAACATTTTTTTGGGTCTCCTTTAGCAGGGAGCTGATTTGCTGTTCATGCTTTGACTTCATGTCTCTCATTTCTCTTCTCAGCTTTTCCTCCACCTCTCTAACTTGATTTTCAAAATTCTTTTTGAGCTCTTCCATGTCCTGAGCCCATTGAGTGGGCTGAGACACAGAAGCCTTGATTTCTGTGTCTTTGCCTGATGGTAAGCATTGTTCTTCCTCATCAGAAAGAAAGGTAGGAAATGCCTGTTCACCAAGAAAGTAACCTTCTATAGTCTTATTTCTTTTCCCTTTTCTGGGCATTTTCCCAGCCAGTGACTTGACCTCTGAATATTTTCCTCACACCCACCTCACCTCCTGATCCTCCCAGCCAGTGTTTGGGGTCTGAGATTCAAATGCTGCTTCCAGCCTCAGGGCTTTGGGCGGGGGCAGGGCTGCTATTCAGTGTGAGATTAAATTCAGATGCTCAGGTGAGGGCAGGGCTGCCTCTCAGGCTCAGTTCCCTCAGGGAGTTTATGCACAGACCTTCAACAATGGATCCAGGCTCCTGCCTGCTTGGGGAGCCCTGGTCTGCCGCTGCCCCTCAGCTTCTGTCTCCCGAGGGGGCCCAAGCCATGGGGGCACCCCACTCCCTCCTCGACCCGCCAAAGGGACTCTCTCACCGACCCCCGTCACCTGTGGGTGGAGGTACTTGTGTGGCCGCTGGAGATCCCATCCCTGAAGCCCGCTCTGATCTGTTCCTCTCGGTGCCGCGGCCACGGCAGGGCTGTACTCAGCTCCCAGTCCCGGCGCCCAGTCCGCAGCCCGAAGGACCTTTTATGAGAGGTTTGCAGGTCTCTCTGGAACAGAAATCTCCCTCGCTCCAATGTTCTGTGGCCTCTGGGTGCAGAATTCGCCGTGAGTTACTTCTTTGTAGTTGTTCTATGGGTTGTGGGTTCGGAGCTATGTGTATGTGCGTCTTTCTACTACGCCATCTTGGCTCCCCCCTCCTCCCTTTGAAACTGTGTCCAGAGGACTGCTATAGTTGTGCTTCTCTTATTTGAGGTATTCACAAATCATATTCTACATTCACCTCTAGTTTCTTTATCAGGAATTATTCAAATGTGTCTCTTTTGTTAAAGGTCCTTTTGTTTTAATGTTATTGCCTCTTGCCTCTCTCCCTCCAGATTGTCATCTATTTCTATATATTTGCCTTATTAATCTGTTTATTGTTCTTTCTTTAGTTTATTTGGCAAGTTTTGACACTGTGAACTCATGTTGTCTATAACACTGATTTGTTCAATTGGTTAGGCCATAAATATTGCTTTCACAATTTTTATTTCTTTCTTAAACCTTTCAAGAACATCCTGCTATGGTTCCATACTCTCTTGAAGAATGCATAAGGTTTGTCTCTGCTTCCTCAGATCTTAGTTCATTTTCCTTTGAAATGGAGGTTTGGACTCCTTTGGCTGAACTAGAGACTATCTTCTTTTCTGTTAATAATATCTTTTCTGTTGGTTTATCTGCTCAAGGTTTTTACCTGAGTTTCTTTCCTCCCAAGATTTTTGATGATTTCAGTCTTTTTGCCTTATATTCCCATATTGTTCATTTACTGTCTTCTTCCCCCTTAAAAGCACTTTCCCTGAGGGCATTGACTTCAAAACTATCTTAGCCTCCTCCTACATTGGACAAATCATTTTTCACCAGCTTCAATCTCAACTCCGAGTGACTTTTGTGGAGGGGTGGAGGGGTGGGAAAGAGCTACACCTAGCTGGATAATGGTCCCCTTTGCTTTAAGCCTTGGGGAATTCATGTATATCCATCCTACATCAGTTCCCTCCATTCCTTAGCTGTCTAGTTGAGTAGTGTTGCAGCACAGAGGATTGCCTTGCTGTAATCCCAGTCAGAGAAAATTTGTCTTCTAGTTTTCTGAGACATGGAAAGAGGGGTGGGGATAGATTTAAGTTCTATTGCAAGCCTAGGGAGAAGGGTGCTAAGTGAGAAAATTAAAAATTAAGAATTAGCTTTCTCTGTGATTAGATCATTAGGTTTCTTAATGTATCATAATGGGGAGACAGCTAAAATAACTTTATGCCATCTGGGTAATAAGAATTATATTTTGCAAAGGTTTGAGAGGTATGAGGATGACAGAAAGAGTCTATTCCTCCATCATGTTGGTCATTTAAACAAGTTGAAGGTCCATATGTTTTCAATGATTATGAGATATTAGTATGCAGAATGGATTACTTCCTGATTTCTTGATTGTTTTTAGAATATCGCACTTCAATCACCACTCTCACGATTCAGAGAAATCCTGGACTGATTAAATTGACTTTCTTTCATTTCTATGGCATTCCTTCTGAATGCAACAAAATTTTTTGGTTGGCAGAAATGCTGAAATTTAACCACTGCATGTTTTGAAAGTTTATGATTGGGACTTTTTTATAACACTAATCTGTATAAATCAATATATTTTGCCATCTATTTTCAAAACTTCTTGAAAACTTCTTGTTATTTCCTTCCACATGATAGCCTGTTAAATTTATGAAGTTTTTCATAGAAGCCTATGATTATGGCATTTCTGTATATATCCAGGATTCAAGGTAAATGTGATTCATATTGAATTAATGTCACTTAATTTAATTTTGCTTCTCAGGTGTCTAATTTTTTCTATTTCTATTTCTTTAGCTGTAAATCGATTTTGTTTCAGAGACTTCACTACTTCAGAGAGCTGCCTAATTTGTTATCTGACTTCTTACCTAATTTCCATGAAAATAGCTTATTTAAAATGTTTCATTTTTCTTTTGATTCATTCTTGATATTTTTTCTCATTTTATGATCTCTTGGGAATCCCTGGACTTTATTGTCATGCTACATCTTTCACTGGGATTTTTTTAGTTTGCTTTACTTAGAGGTATAATATTTATCCATTGTGTTGTGACCTTTTTTGGAATTCTTATTCATTTCTCCTTTGATCTTTATGAATCTTTTTTATCTGTTTGGTAACTAGGGCTGTAACCAGTCTATTGGTTATTGTCTTTTCATAATTTTTGTTTTATTTCCACTGGTTTAAATCAAGCTTTTCTCCCTACTTTTTGCCATGCCTCTCCACTCCCCTGCAAATTTTTCTGCTACGGTGAATATATATATATGTATGTATGTATGTATGTAGGTATGTATTTTCTTTATAGATCCTTACAACTCTCTTCTTATCCCTTCTTATGTTGATTGGGTTCCCAACCTATATATGACTGAAAGCTACCTTTCTAGGTCCCTTTCTCTCAGTCATGGAAGTAGTTTTCCCTGTATATAGTTGTTTATTGTGACATCTTCACAATTCTTTCTTGTAGTTCCACCCCCTTTCTGTCATGTGACTGGAAAAGAACAGTATTTTCTGCCTTTTATGGAATACAGGGGTGAGACTGAACTTGAACTATATCATTGCAATGAGGGGACTGAGTAGAGATCACCTTAGGCAGAATTTGAAATATAAATCTTTTAGGTTACTAGTGAAGGCTGGACATAGTACAAGGAGAGTATTATGAAGTGTTAGGGTAAATGGGAGTTTGGGGTAGTTTGGTTTTCTGCTCTTATTTCAGGAAGGAAATCAAGTGAACGTGTTTGATTTCTCTTCTTATTGATACATACAGTAGATACAGTAAATTTCTTCTTCTATCTATTCCTCTATTTAGAGAGGAAAGGAGCAATACTGAAAACAAATTTAATTGTCTTATGAATCCCATGATCTGACATTTATCTCTGCTTTCTGAACTTGGGCAAATCGCGTCTTTTTACATCATTTTTCTCATCTGTAAAATGTGGAGTTCAAACAATAAATTCAAATGAAAATTGTTTTCAACAATAATGTTTTATGGATCTATAAAACTGAATGATCATTTCATGTTTATGACTTACTACTCCTTTTATGAAGAACTACTCCTGGTATATTAAATATTGGGTATTGATTTTTACTTTTTTTGACCTGAAGCAGTTTGTAAATGTAACTTTTCAGTAAGTTCAGGGATTTTAAAAAATAATTTCTTATACTATAGCATGTTCTTGTCAAGATTTATGATTATTTAGTTACTTATTAGTGAATTAATGAGTTATAAAGATTAGTTAGTTAATTATCCACAAATGACATTACAACTTGTAAGGATTACTCATGGGATCTCAGAATGGGAAAGGACCTCAAAGTTCATTTAATGTTACTTGCACCTGAACATGAATCCCCTTCATGACATCCCTGTCAAGTAGTCATCCAGCCTTTGCTTGAAGAACTCTTGTGAGAGGAGATCACTCTACTCACAGTGCAATCTCTTTAACTTTCCCACTATTTGTAGGATGGGATGGGGCGTGGAGTTGTTCAGCTTGAACTAAAACATTGCTAGAGCTTGAAAAACAATTCTCTTGACCTATTAGTAATGACTGGGTCTACTCCAGGAGTGGATTGCTGCTTTAAGGAGTTAGTTTAGCTCTAATTATTTTTTAAACACATCTAGTTTTATTTTCATTATGTTTTGTTAATGCTGTTTTTCCTTTTCATCATAGTTATTTCCCATCATCCCCACATTGTGATCTCCATTGTTACAAAGAATAAAAATTAAGCAAAGATAGCTGATACAAATTCTCTATCTGAATATGCATACAATATTCATTCCTAGTATACCCTCAAACATATTTCTTCATCTCTTTTCCAGAATCTTCACTGGCTTTTTTTCCCCATTGTACAGAATTCATCTTCCTCCTTCTGATATTTTCTTTTTTTGTAAATTTAACTAATTTGTTTTCACTTTTCTACAATCACTTCCAAAAGTTTTAAGTTTTCTCCCTCTCCCTCTCCCTTCCTTCTCCAAGATGGCATGCAGTCTTATGAGTTCTACACTTACATGCTTATTAAACTCATTTTCATATTAGTCATGTTTCATAGAAGAATTAAAAAGAATGGGAGAAACCATGAGAAAAAACAAAACAAAAGAAATCATAACACAACAGAAAACAGTCTGCTTCATTCTGTGATCTGCTTCCATAGTTCCTTCTCTGGATGTGGATGGCATTTTGCCTCTAGTCCTTTGGGAATGTTTTAGATTCTTGCATTGCCATGAAAAGTTAAGTCTATAAAAGACAGTTCTCACACACTGTGCATGTTACTGTGTATAATGTTATCCTGATTCTGCTCATTTCACTCTGCATCAGTTCATGTAAGTTTTTACAGGTTTTCTGAAGTCCAACTATTCATAATTTCATATACCACAATATTATTCCATTACATTCATATACAAAAACTTGTTCAACCATTCCCAAATTGACATTTCCTCAATTTCCAATTCTTGGCCACCACAAAAAAAATCTGCTATAAATATTTTTGTACATATGGAACATTTTCCCATTTTTACAACCTCTTTGGATACAGCCATAGAAGCAATATTGCTGGGTCAATGGGTATACATATTTTTGTAGCCCTTTTAGCATAATTCACAATTGCTCTCCAGAATAGTGGGATGAGCACACAGCTCCACCAACAATGAATTAGTGTTCCAACTCCTCCACATCTTCTCCAACATTTATCATCTTCCTGTTTTGTCATGTTGGCCAATCTCATAGGTGTTACGTGGTACCTGAGGGTTGTTTTGACTTGCATCTCTCTAATCAATAGCAATTTAGAGCATTTTTACACATTTCTATGGATAGCTTTAATTTCTTCCTCTGAAAACTGCCTATTCATATCCTTTGACCAATTATCATTTGGAGAATGACTCGTATTCTTGTAAATTTGATTCAGTCCTTTATATAATTTAGAAATGAGGCCTTTATCATGGACAGTAGTTGCCAAAATTCTTCTTCAGTTTTCTGCTTCCCTCCTAATGTTGGTTGCATTGGGATTGTTTCCGCAAAAATTTTTCAGTTTAATGTAAACAAAATTATCCATTTTGCACTTTGTAATGTTCTCTCTCTCTCTTGTTTGATCAGAAATTTCTCCATTCTCCATAAATCTGACAAATACACTATTCCTTGCTCCCCAAATTTGTTTATAGTATCAGTCTTTTTACCTAGATTATGTACCCATTTGGACTTTATCCTTGTGTACAGTGTCAGGCATTGGTCTATGCCCTGTTTCTATCACACTGTTAATCAGCAGTTTTTGTCAGACAGTTAGTTCTTATCCCAGAAGCTGAGGTCCTTGGGTTTATCAAACAGTAGACTGCTATATTCATCAACTACTTTGTCTTGAGTACCTAACATACTCCACTAGTCTACCTCTCTATTTTTTAACCAGTATCAAGTGGTTTTGATGATTGCTGCTTTATAACTATTTGAGATCTGGTAGGGCTAGGCCATATTCCCTAGCATTTTTTCATTAATTCCCTTGATATTCTGGACCTTTTGTTCTTCCAGATGAATTTTAATATTATTTTTTCCAGCTCTAGAAAATAATTTTCTGGTAGTTTGATGGCATGGCCCTGAATAAGTAAATTAATTTACATAGAATTTTCATTTTTATTATATTAGTTTAGCTTATCCCCCAAGCAAATGATGTTTTTTTCCAGTTACTTAGATCTAACCTTATTTGTGCAAAAAGTACTTTGTTATTGTGCTCATTTGGTCCCTGGGTTTGTTTTCGCAGGTAGACTCCCACATAATTTGTATTGTCTACCATAACTTTAAATGGGATTTCTCTTTCTATCTCTTGCTGTTGGGCTTTGTTAGTAATATACAGGAATTTTGATGATTTATGTGGGTTTATTCTGTAACCTGCAATTTTGTCAGTTGTTTATTATTTCAAGTAACTTTTTCCTTGATTTTCTAGGACTCTCTAAGTATATCATAATATCAGCTGTAAACAGGGACAACTTGGTTTCTTCTTTGCCTATTTTAATTGCTTCAATTTCCTTTTCTTCTATTGCTAAAGCTAATATTTCTAGTGCCATATTGAATAAGAGTGATGATAATGGACCCCTGATCTTCCTTGAAATGCATTTAGCTTGTCCCCATTACATAAAATGCTTGCTAAAGGTTTTAGGCAGATGCTACTTATATTTTATTTATTCCTGTAGTCTCCAGTATTTTCAGTAAGAATGGGTGTTGTGTTTTGTCAAAAGCTTTTTCTGCATCTATTGAGATAATCATATGGCTGCTGTTAGTTTTGTTGTTGATAGGATCAATTACATTTATAGTTTTCCTAATATTGAACCAGCCCTGCATTCATGGTATAAATTCTACCTGATCATAATGTATTATTCCTGTGAACAATTGCTGTAATATTTTTGCTGGTATCTTATTTAAAGTTTTTGCATCAATACTCATAAGGGAAATTGGTCTATTATTTTCCTTCTCTGTTTTGGCTCTTCCTGGTTTAGTTATCAGAACCGTATTTGTATCATAAAAAGAATTTATTAGGATTCCACCGATTTCCCAAATAATCTGTACAGTATCTGAATTATTTTTTAAAAAAATATTTGATAGAACTCATCTGTAAATCCATCTGACCCTGGAGATTTTTTCCTAGGGAGTTCGTTGATGGCTTATTCAATTTCTTTTCCTGAGACAGGGTTATTTAAGTATTTTACTTCCTCTTTTCTTAATCTGGGCTATTTATATTATTTTAAATATTCCTCCATCTCACTTAGCTTGCCAAATTTATGGGCATACAGTTGGGCAAAGTAATTTCTAATATTGTTTGATTTCCTCCTTCTTGGAAGTGAGTTCACCCATTTCATTTTTGATATTAGTAATTTGGTTTTCTTCTTTCATTTTTTTAAACGAGTTGACCAAAGGTTTATCAATTTTGTTGTGTTTTTTTTTTTTACATAAAACCAACTCTGGGTATTATTTATTAGTTCAATAGTTTTCTTAATTTAAATTTTATTAACCTCTGCTTTGGTTTTCAGTATTTCTAATTTGGTATTTACTTAGGGATTTTCAATTTGATCTATTTCTAGCTTTTCAGCTGCATGTCCAATACATTGATCTTCTCTTTCTCTATTTCATTCATGCAGGCATTCAATGATATATAACTTCCCCTAAGAACATTGCAGCATCCCGTGTGTTTTGGTGGGTTGTCTCATTATTGTCATTCTCTTGAATGAAGTCATTATTTGTTTCTATGATTTGTTGCTTAACCCACTCATTCTTTAGGATTAGATTATTTAGTTTTCAGTTCATTTTTTGTCTATCTTTCCATGGCCTTCTATTACATATAATATTTATTGCATTATGACTTGAGAAGGATAGTTTGACTATCTCTGTCTTTCTGCACTAGATTGTGAGGTTTTTATGTCTTTGTACATGGTCAATTTTTGTATATGTGCCATGTACTGTTGAGAAAAAAAAAATGTATTCCTTTCTATTCCTATGCAGTTTTCTCCAAAGATCTATCGTGTCTACCTTATCCAGAGTTCTGTTCACCTCCTTAACTTCTCTCTTGTTTATTTTCAGGTTAGATTTATCAAGTTCAGACAGGGAGAGTTTGATGTTCCCCACTAGTATAGTTTTACTGTCTATTTCTTCCTGTAACTCCTTTAACTTCTCTTCCAAGAATTTAGATGCTATACCACTTGGTGCATGTATGATTAGTAGTGATATTCCTTCATTGTCTATGGTGCCTTTTAGCATTATCTCTTTTTGTTAGATCTATTGCTCCTTTTCTTTGAGATTAGGATTGCTACCTCTGCTTTTTTTTTTTTTAATATATCATCTGAAGCATAATGCATTCTACTCCAACCTTTTTAACTTTATCTTGTGTGTATCCCCCTGTTTCAAATGTGTTTCTTGTAAACAACATATTGTTGAATTATGATTTTTAATCCATTCTGCTACCCACCTCCATGTTATGGGAGAGTTCATCCCATTCATATTCACAGTTATGATTACTATCTGCGTCTTTTCTTCCATCCTGTTTCTCCCCATTTATGCTTTGACTTCTTCCTTCTCCCTTCCCCTTCACAACAGAGTATTGATTTTTGACCACTGCTTCCCTCAGTCTTCCCTCCTTTCTAACAGCCCCCCTCCCTTTATTTCCCTTTCGACTTCTTCCCTCCTTTTTAGCCTCTCCTTCCTTTTCTCAACCCTTTCTCCTCCTACTGCCTATAGGGCAAGTTAGATTTCTATACTTAAATGAGTTTGTTGTTCCATCCTTGAATCAAATCAGAAGAGAGAAAATCTCAGATAGTGCTCATTTCCTTCCTCTTTTCCTCTACTGTAATATGTTTTTGTGCCTCTTCCTGTGATGTAATTGACCTTTTTCTAACTCCTCCTTTTCACATCCCCTAATACAATCCCTTCACACCCTTAAATCACATTTTTTATCATCACATCAGTTAATTTATACCCACTCCTTCTATCCATCCATCTATCTATCTATTTGCCTATCTATTTATCTCTCTCTATCCCTCTATCTACGCATCCTTTTTAAATAGCATAACAAATACACAATTCTCAAGATTAACAAGCATCATCTTCCCTTATAGGGATGTAAATAGTTTGCCCATATTGAATAACAAGTTGTTTTTTCTCCTCTTTACCTTTTTATGCCTCTCTTGAGTCTTGAATTTGAAGGTCAAATTTTCTACTGAGCTCTGGCCTTTTCATCAGGAAGGTCTGGAAATCCTTTATTTCACTGAATGCTTGTCTCCTTGCCTGAAATTTTATGCTCAATTTTGCTGGGTAATTTGATCCTTGATTGTAGTCCAAGTTCCTTTGACTTACAGAATATCATATTCTAATTCTTATACTCCTTTAATGTAGAAGCTGCAAGGTCCTGTGTGATCATGACTGTAGCTCCTCGATACTTGAATTGTTTCTTTCTGGCTTTTGCAGTATTTTCTCCATAACTTGATAGTTCTGGAATTTGGCAACAATATTCCTTGGGGTTTTCAATTTGAGATCTACAACCTCAGGGCAGTTTTCTTTGATGATTTCTTGGAAATTATTGTCCAGGCTCTTTTTTTCGTTACGGCTTTCAGACAGACCAATAATTCTTAGATTTTCTGTCCTGGATCTATTTTCCAAGTCAGTTGTTTTTCCAACAAAATATTTTGCATTTTCTTCTATTATTTAATTCTTTATATCTTGTTTGACTGATTCTTGACTCTCATATAGTCATTAACTTCTACTTGCCCAATTCCAATTTTTAATAAATTGTTTTCCTCACCTAACATTTGTACCTCCTTTTCCATTTGTCCAATTGTTCGCTTTAAGGAGTTGTTCCCTTCAGTGAATTCTTTATTTTATTTTGTTAATTGTGTTTTTAAATCATTGCTCAATTTTTCTTCTACATCTCTAATTTGGCTTTAAAAATTCTTCTTGAGCTCTTCCAAAAATGCTTTTTGGGCTTGAGACCAATTCATCTTCTCTTTTGAGGTTTCAGATGTGAGTACAGTGTCAATGTTGACCTCTTCCGTATTAGTATTTTGGTCTTCTTTGTCTCCACAGTAAAATTCTATGGTCTTTGCTTTTGTGTTTTGCTTTTTGCTCGTAGCAATTGCCTTTTCCCCTGTGTTTTTAAGTAGATCTCTCCTTTTGGGACACAGGGGACTCTCTCCCATGGTTCTTGTGCTGCGAACTTGAGGCTTTGTGTGTTGTGGCCTCTGGTTCTTTCAGCTGGAAGCTATATAATGCTGCATCTTACCTGGTGCTGAATTGGGCTGGTATGAGCCAAGGTGGAGACCATGTGAAGTCTTCATGAGTTTCCCCAGGGTTACACTGAAGCTCCTGGAGTGAGGTATGGAAGAGGAGTGGTCTCTCTGCAGGAGGTCTCCTCCTCCCCTGAGCTAGATTACATTCAGGCTCAGTGGCTGGTGAACCCCTGTCTGTTCTGGCATCTGCCCAGTTCCCCTGGCTGTGCTAAGGTATGCCTGGGGTCTTGGTGTTGGCACTTACAGGCTTCACACCTCTGTGGCTCAGATTCTCTTCCTGGTTCAAAGAGGTGGGGCTATCTGGGCCAGCTCCAGTCCTGCTTTGGTCCCCTTCAACCACAGCAAGAAAGACTCTTCTTCCCAATCTCCCTAGCCTCCCAAACTAAGAGACTGTTTACAACCCCTTTGGCTAATACCACTGTTCCAGAATTTTTCCTGGGGCAGTGTTCTCTGGGTTTTTCAAGATCAACAAGGGGATAGTGAGAGCACTTACAGTTTACCCCACCATCTTGGCTCCCTGGAAGTTCAAGTAGGTGACTTTCAAACATTCAGTCTGTGAGCTGATAATCTCAGGAGTGACTGTTGCTATTACCAGGGGTCATGCACTTCTCTCTCCCAGTTCTGCTAGACTTTCTTCCTGTGCTGATATGTTTGAAAATCCACACTGCTGCTTCTGATTCAGTCTGCCCAGTGGTTCCTGCTCTGCTCTGCTACTGGGCAGTCTGTGATAGTGCAGCCTGTACACTCTGCATTCTACCAGCCCCATGTAAGAGATTCTTCCTATCCACTTTCTGGGCTGTCCTGGGCTAGAGATCTGCCACACTCTGCCTCCTAGTGGATTCTGCCACTATAAAATTTGTTCAGTTTCTCTTTTTAGAGGTATCTGAAAGAATTTGTGGTAGGGCTAAGTTGAGTCCATGCTCTCACTCGGCCATCTTGGCTCCGCCCCTTGTTTGGCTCTAATTATTAAGAAGCTGCTTCCTACATTGAAGCTAATGAACTCTTACTCTATGAAATCCATTTCTCTTGATTCTGTGTTCTGTGGCAAAGTAATCTCCTCCCGTCCACTGCACAGGAAGGTTTTGTCTTAGCATAGAAATAATGACTTCATGTGTTTCTTGAAAATATGTAAACGTTGCATGCATTTGCCTGAACATGCTTCATATCCTTCCATTGTCAAATGTCTTTTGAATTATCCACACTTGCTCCTCCTCATTAACATGAATTTAGATATATGTATGTATTATTCATACTCACTCATATGCGTGTGAACGTATATGTATTTATGTGTGTATACAAATGCACATGCATACCAATTTTCTCTCCCTCATTCTCTTTTTATACACATAAGTGCATATATGTACATACGCATGTGTATATATTCTACATAAACAAAAATATATTCACAACACTCAGAATATTGTTTTCACTCCCTTAGCTAATTAATCTTCATTCAGCTATCCTCCAAATATTTTCCTAAACTCATATGTATTATTAGAATGTATCCTTTACTGAGCTTTGGTATCTGTATTTTAGTTTGTAGCAACCACCAAAGGATAGAATTGGTTTCATTTTACCTCCAGAATTCTCAAAACGTGCACATGCATACACACACACACACACACACACACACATACACACACAGAAAACCAATAACAAAAAAAGGATGATGACTAAAGCTGGTAATGACTATTTTCAATTCCCCCCCCCCCCAACCCAGTAATTGACCATTAATTATAATATCAATAGACTGTGGGTAGAGGAGGCAGACACATGTTAGGACTATATTTCATTTGTCGCTGTTTGGATATATCATAAATCTCTAATATTGGGCAATTGTCACCCATGATGAATTATTGTGAGCGTGTCAGCACATAGTGGAAGTCAAGTACATTCAAATACTACTCAGTCAGAATTGAATTTGGCATGATAGTCTCATAAAAAGGGGCTCAATTGAGAGTTTCCACTTGCCTGCTCTAAACTTGTCACTTGTAGGTGCTAAAGAGCTTGTTGTGTTGGTTTAATTAGTCAACAAATCGGTCCTTACTTGATTGCGTGGTCGTATCACATATGTTAACACTTCAGTGTTTGATGGAGATATTAACAAGTGACAAGAGTCTCTTGGTCTATGGACTTTAAAGAAGGGAAGCTCTTCTATATTATTTCATTTGGCCCTGCCAATATTTGTTAGATCATGCAGGCTGCCAGTTTAAACACACACACACACACACACACACACACACACACATACACACATACACACGCAACACAAACATTTTTCAGGGTTATGCTCATCTGTATCCCAAAGAAGGGCCACTAAACAATCGATAGTAGGAGAACATAAGTAAGATAAGTGCTTTCTTCCACCGCTTACAAATTCATTATTTGATACAGTTTGCCGCAGACCTCCTTTGAGCTTTTTTCACTTAAAGATAATTTATGACAAGAACAGAGAGGTTCTTGAAAATGCTATAGCAACTGGAGCTGAATGATACCACTCTGGGGCTAGACGCATAGTCACCAGAGGCCAGTAAATAGGAAGTTTGCATTTGTATGAAGAACTGTATTAGTTAAGCATTCATCAGTGGTAGATAAAAATACTCATATTAATTGTCAATACAAGATTAAAGGGGGAAAAATCCTTTATTAATCAAAATGTCTTATTCCCAGGAGTGGGGGTAGGGGGAAAAGTTGGTCCTCTGAAAGTTTGCAAAAGGACTTGTCTATTCACTTTTTGTATAGAAGAACAAACAAAAGAGTAGTGCTTTCTCTGTGGGCCCCATTTGTTCCTCCACTATTCTGTTATGGCTTTTATCTGTGCATTACCAGTAATCAAGTCTCTGAGCCATGAGCAATAATGAGGTGAAGTAGATAGCACAGAGCAATCAGACTCTGTCATTTTTATTTGTGAGACATTCCCATGTCAAACATTTAAATATCTATAAATTATCCATGATTATGACCATAATAGCTCATTTACATGGTGCATTATAGTTACATATAAAGCAACATATTCTAATATAGAGAGAATGTATTGTCTAATTTAATCTTCAGTGCAATATTTCCAGGTAAGTACAGCAAATACTATTATTCCCATTTTACAGATGAGGAAAGGAAGATTCAGCAGTTTGCCCAAGGTTTATGTGTGGCAGAACTAAAATTCAACTCCAGTCTTCTGACTAGTATCTAGTACTCTCTCACTCATTATTTTAATCAAACCTGTAATTAATTGGCATAACCAAATATTGACAAATTCCAAACCAGCATTTGTTCTTCTTTTATACTCTTAGGAGTGTTATCTGAGAGGATAGAAAGTTTAAGTCATTTACACATCCAGTATGTGTCAGAGGCAAGACTTGAACTCAGGTTTTACAGGTTTCAAAGTCAATGTCTTTATCTGACACACTTGCATGTTGACTCTCTGTCTCTCCTATTAATCTGTATTACAGAGTTACCATGACAGGATTGGACTTTATAGTTTCATTTAATGCTGTCCCACAACAGGAGCTATTTAAACAGATTATTTTTCTGGTCCTTATCCAAATAACTGCCTAAAAATTAAGAGGCTAATAATATCTTTTCCAACCTACTGTGAAGGACTAAACTTGATATTTCTCACTTGAGAAAATATCCTACTGATTTATTTAATACTTGCTTATATATTGCCTCATATTGTTGACTGTTGATATGTGCGTTCAACTTTTTTCTTTAACCAGATAGTAAATTCTTTCAGGGCTGAAACCCTTTACCACATTTATGCCTCCTATATCCCAACAACATGGAACACATTACTTAGCAAATGATAGATACATTGGGTAAATGATTAAGACAGTGTGGTGGAGAGTGCCCTGTACTTGCAACCAGATGACCTGGATTGAAATTATGATTCTGCTACTTAATTACTTTTTGACCTTGGGCAAGTCACTTAATCTTATTTTTTTCCAGTTTTTCCACTTACAGAGAAATCATTCATTAATGTACCATGCTTTCTTACCTTAATTTGAAGACCCGAAAGAATCTTTCAAGAAATCTAGTCTGATGTCTTCATTTTACAAATGGAAAAATTGAGGATCATCATATCTATAGATTTGCCTGAAGTCACACATGTTATAAGTAGCAGAATCAAAATCTGGATGCACACTCTCTGACTTTAAATCTAGTGCTCTCCCACTTACACCAGGGCTGCCTCTCTGTATTGATTTGTTGTGAAGACGAAATGAGATAATGTATGTAAAGTATTCTGCAACTGTAGATCACTATATAAATGTGAGTTATTATTATCATCATAATTATGGATCCCCACAGGGTTGTCATGAGGACCAAATGAGATAATGCATTTGAAAGTACTTTGTAAAATACAAAGGCCTATTTCAGCACAAGCTATTATTATTTTACTATTATTGTTGATAGAGAACAGTAGTGATAAAGGTAATCTGTTAGCCTTGTGCAAAAATCTCAAAGCACCTGCAAGAAAACTCAGAATTGAGAAAATCTGAAAAAGCACATTTGCGAGGAGAAAAAATTTTTCATGCCAACCTTGTTTGTGGGCAAAACTATACAGCCACATGTTTGGAAAGGAACAAATAGACTTAGTTCAGAAAAAGACTAACACCCAAGGTTAACAGTGAAATAATTTCTCCAGATGGATGTTCTGAAGTCATCATTTCTTTTCCTAACCAAAGGTCAGTCTAAGTCTACTAATCACAGTAGATTTAAGTAGTACTGGGGCTAGGACTAATGATTTTATCTAGACTACAACCAGGGAAGGGTGGAAGGTGAAAATACGCCCAGAGATGACCCAAGAGGCCACATATAAATAGTGCCCTTGCCCTAAACCTAGCTCAGGTGTGTCCGAGTTCTTCAAAAAACCTCAGGCAATATGTATCCAAGCATTCAGCAAGATGTATTCTCTTCCATCACTTAAATTTTTGCCTGAGCTTCAAACTAAATCAAGTTTTGGAATATTGTGACACCTTCCTCAAAGTGTCACCTCTTCACCTTTTCATTCCCCCACAGTTCCTACATACATATATCCCACACACCTAACAATTAAATGGATCTTTAAAGCTGGAAAATATGTCCTACTTTGACTTTTTCATTTTTACAGATGGAGAAGCTGAAGCCTCAAGAGATGAGGTGACTTGCTCAAGATCACAGAAACACTAATTAGAGGAGTTTGGACTGTAACTCAGGTCTTTTAATTTTGTGTTTGGTAGCCTTTCTAGCCTTTCTTTTCCTCAGCCTTGATGACTGGGATTCATTACCATTCATTCACAGAACCAACCAATCAGACTTTACAAAAGAGTAGGAACTCAGTAGGTATTTATTATTAATTGATTAAATAAAGAGAAATTATAAATGAGTTAGGACAATCAGAATTGACTACAGGCATCATAGGATAACAGATCTAGGGACAGAAGGGACCTTAGAAGTCGTCTAGTTCAACTCTCTCAATTTGTAGTTGAAGATACTGAAATCCAGAGAGATCTAGTGACTTTTCAATGTCATATAGCTGGTAAGTGCCAATATGGGGATTGAAATTCTGTTTCCCTGACTTCAAATTCAGCACTCTTTCCACAAAATCATACAAGTTTAGTGACTCTTAATTGTGAAAAGTTTAAAAGGATGTGATGATGTTTATTTTTGTCTGGGCATGTTAAAAATAAGGAAGTTATAAATTTTTAGAGAGAAGTATGTATTGAGGTGAGATGAGTGGTGAGTAAAGTAGACTTGAAAAAATCAGGAACATCCTCACTGCAGGGCAAGAAGGGGTTTTGCTAAATTAAAGCTAAGAGGAAAGGCAAGAGACTCACAGGGAATGAGATGCCATTGATGTGAGGCAGAGAAAGAAGGATTGGGGGAGGGGAAGAGGAGAGAGAATTGTCTGCTATGGGGGAAGTAAAGAGAGAAAGAAAGAAAGTGTGACTAGACCGAAGACAATTTCTCAAAGCTATGAATATACCTATAAGAGAGGAAATGGACTGAAGTCAAACAACATTGGTGGGGATCCATTAGCAACTTGTACCCTTTAAGATTTGACTTAAATTTCTGATATTTTCTTCAGCTTCCAGAAAACAACCTCCTTCTGCATTGTAATCTATAGGAAATAGTTATTTACCTATCTCACCAAGGATACTAACAACTTCTCCCAAGCTAATATTTCATCCATGTTATTTCATCCACGCTATTTCTATTAGGCAGGCAGTCTGGATTAAATAACACAAAAGGGAAAAAAAAAAAAAACCCTGACTAGTAAACTGTTCTTTTGTTATTGTTATTTACAAGGATATATTCTTTGAGGTGAACTTTGCACACCTAAAGTATTATTAAATGAACTATGTGAGTTATCCTGTAATAACTCAGGTATTTTCAATAATTATAAAAAGCACTCTACTGGATTTTCTTAAGGGGTTAAAAGGATTGCTAACCTTAAATTATACTCTCAACATTTTGCTTATGATTATTGAGAACTAGGAGTCTTCTTTTGTTTTAATCATAGTACTTTTATTGAATAATTCACATTGTAATTCTTGTCTGTTTTAATCTCCCCAAATGCCTTTATTCCTTTATTGATACTTTGTGTAAAGGAAATTTTGCTCCCATTCATTAAAAGTTTTTTCTCCTATAAAGGAATTCAGTTTTGGTGGGTTTTTAAAAAAGTGCTAGACTCATAGACAGACAGAAATAAGCTGCCATTCTTCCATTTGATAGCCAGACGCTGCCAGTTGTTGCTAGGGCAGTCATGCTGTTAAATTAGGTCTAATGAAGGAGTAATTGCTTTAGATATAGTGAACCATTTCAAAGAAAACAAGGATTCTAATTGATTTGCAATTTGTTTGGCACATTGCATTGTCTGGGGCTATTGATTAGTCTTCTGGATTTCACACTGCATGTGTTTCTCTTTATTAAGGGAATAACAGGTTACTGATTACTTTCCTTCTGGGTTTAATGTAGCGGTTAATGTCTACTTTGTTCTTATGTCATGTCACAGGCAAGGAAGGAATAATAGGCAAGTGGGTGGCCCTTTGCTAAGAAACTTCCCTGCTGCTTTAAGCTGTGTAGTCTTAAGAATCCCTGAAAAGCAGATCAAGAGAAAGGGTTAGAATAGCAGGACTCACAAGTTATGGCCTGAGTCAGGCTAGACCTGGGCTCAAAACTTGGCTTTCCCCGCACAGTCAAAGCATAGCATGGGATGAAGCAGTTGGTGGTAGATTTGTTCTTGTATCATTTGATTATTTGTAGTCACAATATGAATTTATGTCTATTGTTTTGTTTAATAGGTATACATAATAAACGGATGAAGAAGAAAGAATATTGGATGTTGAGGTCTTCTGGCTCATTTAACCCTTTAGAAAGAGATATTTTGTTGGAGTCTAGGAAACACTTGCCACAGTATCGATATGATCATCAGAATGGCTCTTATGTTTATACCAGCTGCAGGGGAGGGAAAAAAAGTTCTCAGGATTGCATTCGTTTCATTGCCCTTAAAGCACAGCAGGAATTATTAGCTTATCCTCTTGTGCCCTTTTGTTCTCCTAGGACTTTGCTCCCCCAGCAGATACTCATTTAAGATACATGCCCTGCTTTCTGTAATGTGGTTTGCAGTGGTGCACAGAACAGGTACTCTTTGAGCAGATCTAATCCTTTCACAGCTCTGCTTGTTAATGTATCAAACTGCTACAAATGGAATATGGATTCTTTAACGAGCCATTCCCTTTACAACTTGTAAATGACTGCATCATTGTTTTCTTCTTCCAGTAAAACCTCCAGGTGTTCTTTCAGATCTTCCTTGAGACCTGGAACTTGCACACAGGCAGCAGGTGTCAGTACATAGTACACACACGTGTGCCCATGCACTCTCAACCTAGTAAGTGATCACTTTTCCACCCTTCGTTTTTTTTTTTTTTTCCCATGAAGCCATACTAGAAACTCTCAATGATGACTACTTGGATATTATAATCTTCCATGTCTTTATGTTAGTGAATTCTTCCTCACTGGAAGCCAGGACTCTAATGATACTGGGGTATTACAATGGACCATTATCCCATTTAGGAATGTCTAGGGTCATATTCTAGAAATTCTCTCCCACAGTTAGATTTGCATCTCCCTAACTCTTTTTATCATGGACTTCCTGATTCTAGCTCTAGTGAAAGCTTCCATGTCTCTAGTCTCAAAGTCATGCATCATGGAGTAAGAAGTTTTAAGATATTTTATGCACATTCTTGGGTTACAGTATTCACATTAACAGATGATAAGATATTGCCTCTATTCTATTCTGAAAAATTTTTGTTGAACTTTTGACATAGCAAATAATTGATATACTATGTCATACTATATTTAACAATGATAAATACTTGAATTATTATATCCAGTATATTCTAAGTTATTGGTAGTGATAGCATTGGAAATGTGAAGATGTAGCTATATTCAGAAGGGAAATTAAGGATCAACTGGGAGCGCAATTGAGATCTGTAGAACCCCAAAGACAAAACTTTTTCAGTGTATTTGACTCCACTAAGACATATATACACAAATAGATGACTTATACTGTGTGTAGTTTCCACATATTTGCTCCCTTAAAATATATCTATCCCATCTTCAAGTTGCATAGTTTCATACCTCTTAGATGAATATGGAGGTACAAACAGAAAAGTTACCTTTTTAGAGTAAATACTTTGTACTTTTTTTTTCATTTTGAAGTGATAAGCAGCAAAGAGATATGCCTAAATATTTTAAAAAATCACAAGTGGAGACATTATCAACAAAAGGGGCCTGGCCTAATGACAACTAAGGAGAATTTAAAATACATGTAATGCGTATGCAAATACATACACACACATATAAATAACGTGTGTATAAGGAAGAAAATCCAGAAAAGGCCTATAGCTGAATTATAAATATAAATATTTATAAACAGAATAAATTAAATAATTTGTCTTACTGCTCAAATCATACAAACTAGAGCTAGAGGATATCTAGCAGCAACCAATTTAAATCAGTGCCTTTAAAATCAAGTCATATTTAAGGAGAGTACTAAAAAACAAAGAGTAATAGAATAAAGTAACAGGAAAGGCAGAGAGTGACAAAAACTCCAAATTTAGTGTCCAAAGATCTGGATTTGAATCCTAGTTTGTGCAAGTCATTTAGCTCATGACTACAAAAGTTTGCCTGAAGTTCCTAAACAACCTAGCTTCATGTTTTTGTGATGTTTTCTACAATGTCTTCATCTCTCTCTCCAGACTTTGAGCCTGGGTGCACTTGAATTCTCAACCTGTCTCCAAAGCTTTCTGGTAGTGTGGCTGTGGGAGACGTTAGTTAGCCCTAACCAGTCTGTTTCTTCATCAGCAAAATGGGGATGTGATACCTACCTCCTGGGATTCACAAGTACACAAAGTACAAGGGAAATATTGTCATCATCACTATTACCAGTATCATCACTGAGTCTGACATTTTTCTAACTTATTTCAGTCACTGCTCTGAAATATCCCTCTCTTTGTTCCCTTTTTTTGCCTCCCTCAGTTTTCCTTTATAGAGATTTGAAAATATCTTTGGTGTCAGTTGGCAGGTCTTGGTTACATGTCAAAAACTACAGGAATTCTTCTCTCAGCAGTCTAGAGGAGAGCAATCAAATAAATCAGCTAGAAACCTTCCTTCCCTGGGAATGAATAGACAAATTCAGTCTATTCCCTGAAATGTCTTGATAGGGCAAGCTGGCTCTGTTGTTAAGAAAGCAAACATCCAAGCCAGCCATTTGCAGACAGTAGTCTCTTCCTCCCTGCATTACAGCTTTGCTTTTGTGTAGATGCTGGCTGGCACTTGAACTTGGATCCAGGAGTTTGGAGACTGCAGTATTGTAGGTTCTGATCCCATAGCTTCCTATGTGACCTTAGGCCAGTTATGTAATCTATCTATGCTGAGATCTCTGATCTATATAATGTTTGCTCTGTACCTCATAGGGATGTCTGGAGTACTACATTCTAAAGGCCCCTTAGATGAAGAGCCCTTTATATAAAATGAAAGTGTTGCTATTTTATTAGTTCTCTCCATGCCACAGATCAACAACAAATTCAAACTTCCACGTTCTCTTTAGTAGCCCAGGCTTCCCATATGGAATTCGAAATGATGATACCAAGTCAGCCCAGCCACAGTTTACCTCAAGCAATGTTCTCATTAAACTCAGCTCCTTAGCAGAAGTTTTATCCAAGTGAAGTCTGAATTATCGAGTCTCCTGCAAATCCTCCTAAGCACAGCTGATAACTCAGAATTATTTCCTCCGTAAAGGTATTTTCACTTGGTTTATAGCAAGTGGCATCAGTAGGTTATTTATGTTTTGAACTCTACTGAAAAGAGGATTACAGCAAGGTATTTAATTTCAGTTAAGAAAATAGAGAAATTACTCTTACATATGAAAAGCTTTGCTTTTAACTGATAGAAGCTGGATCACTGCTCATATCACAGCAGTAGCACTGACAAGTACTTCTAAATTGCTCTACTTTGCTATTGTCTGAGATCTTTTATAAGCATTCCATATTTTATGCTTTAGCTATTTCTCCTCATTAAGATCATTAGTCAGCATATATACATTTCAATAATGGTTCGTAAATTCAGATTATAACTTTATGTGTCACAAATGATTCTCTCTCAGCTAATGTAGGAGTGGAGAAGCATTCACAAGATTTTAAATTAGATGCATATGATACTGTTATAACATCTTAATAAAACACTCCATTTGCCTAATGTTTTAAAGAAGTCATGTAAGAAAAAGGAATTTGATGTAAATCTGATTCTCCTCAGCTTGAAAAATGACATGTTCAGGACCATAAGTAGAAATTCTTGTGTGAGGTAAACTCAATTGAGTGGAAGGAGAAGGATGGACTTGGAGCAGGAGCAAGGAACAATAGAGTATAATCCATCCATGGTGTAGTAGCACCAATTGAAAGGGCAACTTTTCCTGTAGGGGGTTCAGTTTCATACCCTTAAGACATGGACAATGTCCACAAGCTCTGAAATACCAGAAAAAGGTAAAAGGGATACCACTAGAAGAAGAAGAAGATGAAGACGAAGATGAAGAAAGAAGAAGAAGAAGAAGAAGAAGAAGAAGAAGGAGGAGGAGGAGGAGGAGGAGGAGGAGGAGGAGGAGGAGGAGGAGGAGGAGGAGGAGGAGGAGGAGGAGGAGGAGAAGGAGAAGGAGAAGGAGGAGAAGGAGAAGGAGGAGAAGGAGAAGGAGAAGGAGGAGAAGAAGAAGAAGAAGAAGAAGAAGAAGAAGAAGAAGAAGAAGAAGAAGAAGAAGAAGAAGAAAAGGAGAAGGAAGAAGGGGAGGAAGAGGAGGAGGAAGAGGAGGAGGAGGAGGAGGATGGCAAGGACAAGGAGAATGAGGACAAGGAAGAAAAATGCTATAGAGGTGGTAGAAGTTACTTCTGAGACCCTAGAGTGGTGGTGCAGGGTCACATAATGGAGTGGGGACAGTCTTGTTAAAGTAGCCCAGTAGACAATTATAATTTACAAGGACAGTGGGCTAGATGACCAATGAGAAGAAATAGTGTGTTCTCCTCTACTCCCATGTTATCACTCTAGGAAGAACTGACAGTTGCTTTACCATAAATACAGTTCTGCTCAGGGCTTGAATACTTTTCACTGAGCACCACTTGAGAAAGACAGTAGAGGTTCCATGACATAAAGATTAACACTTGGAATCACAAAGATATGAGTGTACATACACATACACAAACACATACACGCTTGAAAAATCAACAAGTACTTGTGTATTTTTTTAAATGAGAGACATCATGGTAGTGGATAAAAGGTTGAACTTAGATTCAGGAAAACCTAGGTTTGAATTCTAGATATGTGATCCTGAGCAAATCACTTAACCTCTCTGAGCCTCAGTTTCTTCATCTTAACTTCACTGGTCCTCAGTTTCCCTATATAAAAATGATTAGATTGACTAACTTCCATAACTTCAAAGGTTCTTTTCTACTCTAAATCTATGATCCTATAAGTGCCTTCTATGTGCCAAGTATTATGTTAGATCCTGGGGATTCAAAGGCAAAAATAAATAGTCCCTGCCTTCAAGTAACTTATATTCTATTGGGAGAAAACAAAATGTTCACAAAAAAAAACAAAAACCAAAAAATCTAAACACAAATACACTAAAGAAAAACAAGTCCATTTTGGATGAGGGGGAGGCACTGATAGCTAGGGAGATCAATAAAAGCTTTGTGACACTGGATTTGAATACTGGAGAAAAGAAGAAATTCTAAAAGTGAAAACTGAATGAGTACATCTTAGACATGGTAGACAATCTATGTAAAACATGATGAGGAGGAAAATATCCTATGTAAGGGTGGTCAGACCATATAATGTTCAAAGGAGAGGAATTTATAATAAATCTGAAAAGATCATCTGGAGTTAGAATATGAAGGGGAAGGGAGGAGAAAAATATTTATTATTCCCCTTCTATTAAGTACATTCATGCCAGGTACAATTCTAAGTGCTTTGCAATTATTATTTCATTAGATTCTCATAACAACCTTGTGAGATAGGTACTATCATTCTCCCCTTTTTACAGTTGAGTAAATTGAGGCAAATAGAAGTTAAGAAGTGATTTGCCCAGCATCACACATCTAGTAAGTGTCTAAGGCTGAATTTGAATTCAGAGCTCTATCCTCTGTGCCACTTAGAAGTCACCTGAAGGATTTTAAATGTCAATTACATGAATATGTCTTCTATTCTAGGGACAGCAGAGTGTCATTGAAACTTTTTGACATGGTCAGACTTGTGCTTTAGGAATATCACTTAAGCAATCGTGTAGTAGATATATTAGAGTGGGAAGAATTTTGAAAAAGTTTAGTCTGAGTGAGGTGGTGGTGGTTACGTGAGTAAATAGAAACTAAGGATATATTGAGTTTTTGCCTTCAAAAATAAGTTTCTAAAGTTCAAATCTTGTTCACGCTACCTAGTGTAAGTAATATATCCTATTTACACTGGAAACAAGTTATGCACTTCTGACCTCCTCAGAGTCCTCATTTGTATAGCCAATGTGATCCTGGTATACTTTGTGACCAATATTATTTATAAATTTGTGTCACAGAATAAGTCAATCATTTTTTACTGAAAAGATAGGGACTCGATGACTCTAAATGTCATATCCAGGATGGTATTAGGGACACAAAGGCTCTCATGGACTATTGGTTGGAACCAAAGGTCTTGTTGCAGTAGATGCTATCTTTATAGTAAGCATAGAATGAAGGAATATTAAATCTATTTCAGGCCCTGGAGATGTCAACAAAAATTTCTGAGTGAGTTAAACTATCTTCTTTGCTTCCCCTCTTGTGGATTCCAGTTTTCTGAAAAGGCAACTGCCATGGAAATGGGGATAATGTAGCAAGAATAAATGGTCACTTAGCTGATGCAGAAACTGAAAAGAATCTTCTGAATAGGGACCTGACCCAGCCTTAGATGAAAGGTCAACAGGTTCCTGAAATGTTCTGTGATAATGACCTCAAATAAAAGGGAATTTCTGGAGAACCTAGAGGCTTTAGAGACATCTTATCATATGAGAAACAACATGATACAATCAATGGGAAGAGTCCTAGATTTGAATCCAGAAGACTTAGATTATAGTTTTTAAGTTGGTGGCCATAGGCAAGTGTCTTAACCTCTACAAATTTCACTTCTTTCATTCGCAAGTTAATTAATTAATTAGAATTTTAAAAGGAAATGATAATAATTGTACTAATTCCCTGAGTTGTTATAAGGAATGAACTTTATAAATGTGAGTTATTATTATTAGGGTATAGGTTAGAGTACGAGGTTAATGCTGCAGAGAAAATGTCAGGTTGATTTCCATTTTCTTTGTAGAAGTGCTTTTAATATTTCCCCTCACCCTGTGACTCTGCACCTCTTCTTCATAACTGCTTCCTGATTGACCACGTAAACTGTTCTAATTACTGTTCATCTGGAGTTAGATCCATCTATGGTGCTGTCTTTCAGAAATCTTAAACATATGCATGTCATACCTTCTGAATATATTTAGAGTAGAAATCCTACTAAGTGCATAAGGTTAATAATTACAACTTAGAACATGGGATAATGTGACTCTAGAGTTGAGAATAGGGGCAGAACAAGAATTGGTTTTCTGGCTTGGGTGTTCACCAGCATATTATTTTAAGTTCTCTACAAAACTCTTTCAGCTTATGGACTTAAAATGAAACATCTACTTCACACTTAGTTTCATGTTCAAGCTAGGCATGTTGAGTGCTTCTACTGGAATAAGCATATTTCTATTTCAATATACCTGTCTTCAAAAATAGGGGTCTACCTTACGTCTATCTTCCCTTGGTTAGCCCCTTTACTACCACACATTTTCTTTTCTAACTCACTTTTTGTTGTTCACCTTTCCTCAACTCACACCATCTCAACAAAGTAGCATTCTGTTGGTGCTTTATGAACCTTTGAGTCTGAGAGCCCACATTCTAGAATCTTCCATCATGTGTCTGTGCCCTGAGTTCTCAAATATCACAGGAACCGGTGTGGTGTTCTGCTACGTAGAATCCCAAATACTAGTCCTTGTTACTCCAGGGTAAGGAATGAGATGACTCAGAGTGCCAAGCATCAGGGTTAAGGATTTAAATGCCAGTTTTACCAGAGCTGAATCTATGGCCCCAAAGCAAAGAACTGTTTGTTCACTCAGTCAATTTTTTAGATTCTTTATCTATAAAACAGGGACAATAATGATTAGTGACCTGGCACATTGGGTAGGAGCACTTTTTTTTTTTTATTCCACAATGCTTGAAGAATGAAGATTGTTTATGTAAATGTTAAAATAATGACAGAGAAAAAATGAAAAACCTGTTTTGTTTTTTCCGAAAGATTGAAATCCTATGGAGAATTTTCTCCAAAGTGGGACATGTTCCTTCAGATTTTTTTTAACTTGCTATACCCAAATCTGTGCCGTTATCTGTTGCCCAAATTAAAACCATTACCTTAAATTTCTTAGAGACTATGGCCATCTGTGTGAAATTAGGTGACCCCTTTGGGGTCCCAAACTGCTCCTTTCCTCTGTGCATCTATCCAACTTCCTGAGCTTTAAAGTCCAAATTTTTCGGTTTTAAATTCCCCAAAGTTCTCTCAGTCTAACTTTTTTCAAATGGACTAAAACTTTGCTGTGTGTCTCCTACAGAAAATATGTTCTTGAAAAACTATATTTAAATAAAGTTTTGGTAAATTTAATCATATTTTAAATGTATTTGTTAGTCCACCACTTAAGGCACTATCTTTTGTCCAACAAATTATTCTTTCAATATAATGTTACCTCAGCATTGAACTTTTTTACTTTGAATTTTGTAAATAATAATAAGAAACACAATTGTCTGATTCTACTTTCACCTGCTAGTAAATAATTTATTCTCAGCCCCTTGTCTTCATGATCACCCACCAAATAATACTTCAATTCAAAGTCTGCATGACCCCAAATTCTGGAATTTTAGTTTTTTAAATGTTTTTTCTTGTCTATCTAGCATACTCTACTTTATTCTTTCTTGGCTTCTAGATAAAAGAACTAGAGTATGCCATGATCGTCTGTTACCTCTCCTGTGTGAACCCCAACCTTACCTGATTCTCCTTAAGAAGTAGGCCCTGTATAGTTTTAAACGGCTATCACCAATTTCCAGAGCCCAGGTTTTCCAGGATCTTCTTACCAGTTTCAGTGGTGTTTCTGTGAAGCCAGTCTTAACCTTGTGAGCACACACAATGTCATAGCCACACCAAAAGAAATGGAAAGAAACTATGCCTCTCTTCAGGAATGCAGAGCTTTTCACTTTAGTGCTTGCTGCATTTAAGAATTAAAAGCTTTAATGGTTAATGTTTCTTGGAGGTGGTTTGAGGTTTTAGTGGACAGCAATCCCCATGACTCATTCAAACGTTAAACACAGTATGATATAACCCAACATTATAATAAACCAGGTACACCTGATAATAGCTTTTATGGAGGACAAACCCAGCACTCTCATAGGTACCACAGAGAAAAAAATTGCCTCTCAAACCAGGAGACTAAGAAAGACAAAGCCTAGTCCACGCAGGTTCTATGTCAGTTAAAGTCCCTAGCACTGGAAGGCCATAGCAATCTATTTTACATAGAAACCAGGAAATTTACCTTCCTGCCTCTTAATGATCCATTTTCCTGAATCTAAATGTAATAATTTCCCAACTAGGGAAAGGCATAATTCCCTCAGTCTAATGAAATATGTATTTTTGTTGGTTTTGTCATAGTGCTTTGGTAATTTTATTGTCATAATTTGCTTCAATTGGCTTCTTGGAGTGTTTTCTGTACATTCACTTTTTACCAAGAAACAAATTGTTTCTTGTTTTCTTCTCCCTACCTCCCTACCTTCAGAAGAAACACAATAGTCATAACCAAAAACCAAAACAAAACAGTATTACCCATGTGTAAACGCACACACATACACAAACAGATGCATGTACAAACATTACACACATAGACACACATACACACTGGTCCATGAAAAATATAATCCATACAGGAGGCTAAATTCTTTTAATTAGTACTGGGGGGAGAAAATGTAAATGTTTTCAAGTGAAAAGGAACTATCCAAGCATTGTTGAAAGTAGCATATGCTCTTAAGGGTAGAAAATATGGAAGAAAAAACGGGTGCTTTCCTCAAATAGACTGTGATTCTTCATGGAGATAACATGGAGAATATCCACCAGGATGGTTCTCAGAACATTCAGGGCCTCAGTTGTTGCTAGGTTGGCAGGAAATGTTTCAGAATGCTTTCATGTGCACTTACAGACATGGAGAAAAGATGCTGACTTAGAAGACAATGACAGTTCTCAGGCTATGAAGGAATCATATCATCCTGAACAATGAAAAGTTGAGAAATCAAACTAAATGTGCAGCTCAGAAAAATGCCTAGTCAAGCAGTTGTTTTACTCATGCCTGTTGAACATTTGGGTAGCCCAATTCAAATGTTAAAGCTGTGTTCAAACCAGAAAAAATAAAAATAATAAGCTGTCAGAATAATTACTAAGAACATGTAAGGATTATACAAAGTAAACTGCAGCCTGCAAAAAGAGAATTGCATGTTAGCTAATTGTTAATTTTAGCAATCGCAATGGCTAATTACCATGGCACACATTGACTATTAGCACGATGCCCCAGCACCTGCTTTCTCCAATGAACAGATTTCTTCATTGCTAGCACAGGAGCAAAATGTATAATTATTGGCCATCATTGGGGCGATTTTTCAGTGATTCTTTTGTGCCATGTGAATAAAGCATAATGACATATTTTATTAGAGGGCAAATAGCTGTTTGTTAATGGAAACGATTTGAAATCTAAGAAACTAGGAGCTAGTAGCATGTTTTCAGTATCAGCATGAATTCAAATGTATTTTCTTTTAACTTTTCATAAAAGGAGTAAAGAAATCAAATCTAAACTGAGTATAATATATTTAATGATATGTACAAACACAGTATTGATTAATTATCTCAAATGTTTTCAATGGTACACCATTTAGTTTATTTCAATCATGTGTTAAATTTTGGTGTTTCATATTTAAATTTTTATTCCTTGGTCCGAGAGTCTTGGTAAGATTAGCTTGTATCATGCCTTGATTCCTAGAGAAATTTTACAGTCATTATTATTATTTAAGTGACACTTGCTGGGAACATTGTGAAGCCCACACTCAGTTTCGTTTCAGTGCTACACCTCACGTTAACATTAGCCCAAAGAGATAAGCATCAATACTTCAGTGTCCGTCACTGGATAGATTGTGGATAGTTTATGTAAATGTGAAATACTCTGAGAATAAGAATGTTGAAGGCTCATTCTTTTTTACCATGCATGACAAAATGGATGACCTGTTGTGAATTTATCAGGGAATGAAAAGGTGTTCTGATTCATTGAAGAGACATATATATGAACATTTAACCCAATTAATAGTATTTGGGGGATATGTTTCTATCAATTAATTTTAAATAAAAAGCCCTATTTACTAGGATTTATCAATTCCATTGGCAGAGACATCCCTAGAGGGTAAGCTCTTTTCTTTCAACTGATCTACTATAACCTTCAACAAGCTCACTTAAACATGAGATCCTCAGAGATTTTCAGAATAATTTAAAAGGAACACATTCCTCTGTTATTGTCAAGCAATAACTCAAACAAAAAGCTAATTTGGAAACTGATTAATTCAACTACCTATTGATAGATAGTTTTATTTCCAGGACTCAACACTCTACAACACACTATCCCTTCCCATCCCCCTGCCCCCCAAACCTGACATAAGAAAAGAGATTCATTCTCAACAGGAAAGATGAAATAAATGACTTGCCTGAATTCTGTTTGCTAAGATTTCATCAGTTGTATCCAGTTATGAAAAGTTTGCAGATCACTTCTATTTCCTAACTGTGTAAAACTTTCTCCTTATTGCCTATGTATTATTATTTTTGCCCTTATTTACAAACATCGAGAAACTCTCTTGAATGGGCACTTCCCTTTATTACCACAGGCCTTCTCACTTCCCTACTATTTCAAGATGTAGATAAGTTCAGTATTCAGGTTCACTGTTTGACCCATTAAACTGGTATTGAGGTATAATTTGTGTGTTTTCCCAGTACGGTTGTACATAGAATGGGGTTCATTTCCACAAGTTTGAATAAATTTATCCAGTTCAGTGAACCTGTTGTTAAGCTTAGCAAAACTCAGTAGGTGGCTTTAAAGTCCTGTAATTAGCCCATTACATAAAATCTGTACTTTAGATTTTTGCACATTGGTTAATAAGCATAACATGCTTCATATATAAATAACATTACATTAAATGATGCAATATAAAGGAATTAAAGGCCAAAGTAGTCAAATAAAATACTTGAAAAAGACCTCAAATTAGCATGTTTAATTCCAAATCACTGAACAGGAAAAGCCTCTTACTTGTACTGTACCCTTTCCATAGGAACTTGCATTAAGATGTGGTATGTAAGAGGTATGGAAGCTTTTTGCCTCATTCACTGTACTTTGCTGTTTATTGGCTCTTTGAGGATGGATTTTGTCATTATTTCACTTTATTATGATAATTAGGGCAGGATGGGGGAAGTTGGGGAGTAAGTGTAGCTATGATTCCCTAGAATGATACCAGACTGCATATTTTCTTCATAATGTATAGAGGAAAAAATGAATTTAGGAATGGTTTTCAATAGCAGCTTTTTCCAGTCTTATCTGTTTTCACAGCAACTTTCAGAGATGTCACATCCTGTTATACTCATTCTATATGCAATTACATACTTCTAAATTTTAATATTAAAAAATAATAATTCACACTTGTATGTTGCCTTGTCATTAACAAAGTATTGTACCAATCATACAAAGTAGGAACTGCAAGTATTATCACCCCCATTTTATAGTGATAAAATTGAGTCTCAGAGAGGTTGTGACTTGCTCAAGTTTACATGGCCAGTAAGTGATAGAACCAGGGCTCACTTTCTGCTCTTCTGACCCTGTGGAGGATCTATATTCAAATCCCAACTCCTATACTTACTGTGTTCAAAACAATGTGTTGGGTGGCAAATCAATTTACCTTCCTGTATCTTACTTTCCTCTTCTGTAAAATGACTGATCTAGATCATATCTAAGGTCATTTGCAGTTCTAAATTCTATTATTTCATAATTGCAAACCTTATGTTTCTACTTCAGTAGGCTATCTCTCTATAAAGAATTCCTTTTTAAAAAGTCCAACATTTGAATAATATTGCTTCTAGAAAGAGCCCAAAACCATGTTAGTACACCTACTTCACTTTTCTGTTAAGTAGAAACATTTCCATTAAAATGCTTCCCAAATTTTACTGATGCACTTTCCTATCCTACAAGGCATGAATCAGGAAATGTATGTACAGCTTTATATGTAAGCAAATAGAAGAAAAAAATTCAAGTCAATGATAAGTTCATATTACTGGGGAATTTTTGAAGACTATATGAGACTGCAATAAACCTCCTTCTACAGTTGACATAGAATAAGAAGGTCTTCTATATTCTCTATATGCTCTGTGCTTAGCCACAGATCAAGTTATAAACTTCTTTCTGGATAGTTTGGGAAGTTGTAGGCTTAGCAATAGGTACTCCTGACTCAACAGTTTCTTATAAGTAGGTATAAAAATTATAGAAACAAATTGAGTAGAGGTGAAATAATAGGAGGATGTTAGCAACATATATTTGTAGCAGTTCACACATTTATTTTTTTCAAAAATCAGATTATTTCATTTTATACAGGACCTGATCAAGGCTTTCCTAATAAAATTTTTATTTGAAAGAGATAATCATAAAGGAATATGAACGGTCTTTTAGTCTAGTTTCCCTAAGTTTTGATCCCATATTAAGTTAGAGCATGCAAAAGTACCTGGATACTGTGGTATGAGATGCTTTTGTAGGGATTTTATTCAAAAATTTTCCTTTTAAGCATCATTGTTATCTTTCAGAATTGTAGTCTTATAGATTGTCGACTAGGTTACCCAAGATACCTATAGGATAAATTATTCCTTATATTTAGTTTCAGGAAAAAGTTGACTTTTGAAAGCAAATGTATATGCTGTGGGGGTTAGAGGGGATGAGGAAAGGAGGGAAGGAAGAGTAAGATAAAGGCAGGAGAGCAAATAGGAAAGAAGGGAGGGAGGGAGGGGAGGGAATAGAAGAAAGGAAATTAAAGTTATGATTACTTCATTTTCATCGCTTATTACCCGGTGCATTGTTTTACACACAGTAAACACTCAATAAAAGTTTCTTAAATTGACTTGAACTTTATATAGACCCAAATGTGTTTATGAATGATGATGAAGAAGAACTTTGTACCCTGACCACTAGTGGTGGAAATACTTGCTAGATATCTATGACAAGACTATTAGTTAAGGACCAAGAAGCAGTATTCTAAAGTGTTGCCTAGGGTATTTCTACCCAGAGACATTTCTGCCTATGGTATCATCATAACTGTTTGTACTTTTATAGCACTTTGAGGTTTACAAAATGCTTTCTCTATGTTATCCTATTTGATCCTCACAACAATCCTGTGAGACATGTGCTATTATTATTCACATTTTACTGATGAGGAAACTGAAGTTGAGTGTGGTTAAGGGGCTTACCCAGAGTCACAACAGCTAGCAAGGGTCTAAGTAGTACTTCCTGACCACAAGTTCAGCATCCTACCCTCTGTGCCACCTACCTGCCTATCCTAACACATGAGATATGTTAAACATATGTTTTATCTATATAATCAACAATGCCAATTTTCTGTTATATTTTTTTTTTTCAAAAATAGGGTGGGCTTGAGGGGAGTGTACAGTAGAAAAGAGAAGGATTTGGGTAGGTGAGAATAGCTCTTACCATGAGTTAGCTTGGTCATAGTAGGGTTTTGCTGATTTAAAAGCAGCAAGAGTTATTTGATGGAAAAGACATTCTGCTTGTCAATGGGACCTCTTTATTCACAATAAGCATAACAAATAATGAATCATGTAATAATGGTAAAAATTGACTTGGGGAAAGATTATTTATTTTTAAGTACTTTCAGATGTCAAGGAAAATTAGGAATAGTATGGATCACATTGCTCAGTTACTAAAATAAAAGAAAATCACCCATCATTTCAAAGATGAGTTTTTCTTGAACCAAGCAATTTCCTAAAGAAAGGAAAAAGGAAAACAAAAAAAATTCTGAAAAATTTCTAATAAGAATTAATAAACACAAATAGTTTGATTTAAAAAAAAAAAAAAGATGACCTAGAAATGTTTGGCCAAATTAAGAGAAGCATTTGTTCTGTGGAGATTGTTTTATTTTTGTCACATGATGCAGAAAGAAAAATCTTAAGTTTCTCCAAACCAGAGCAATATTTCTCTTAATGCATGTATAGGTATTTTTCTCCCTGTACTGTGACTTACAAAAATAAAATAAGCATTTCACAGCAAATACTTCCCTTTCTTTGACCAAAATGTTATCTTCTTTCTTAATAAAAAATGTTTGTGTTTCTTAATTCACTCTGCTAGGTTTTATTTCCAACACTGAATTGCTCCCTAAATTCTCAGTGACTAAGCATGTCCATTGCATGTTCTAAACCTGAAACTCACTCCATAGATTTCATAATTTCAGTTTCACCCAACTCATTCACTTTATAATTATTTGCAAAGATACTGATGTTGTCAAATGAAATATTTGAGGAGAACTAATCTACTTCAGACTAATAATATAAACTAGGAAAAAATGAAGGTGCATTCTGAAATGACTTAAAAACTTTAGATAAAAACCTAGTTTTCCAGTTGTATTTGCCTAAAAAAGAATATTGATAACCCCATGAAGATTGTGAAATTGTAATGATTTTGAAGCCCAAACTCTAAACACTGTAGTAGTCTCCAGAGGAAACCTGATTACATGGCACATTCATAAAAAACAGAGTGCCCTAATTGGAAGTCTCCCATCATCTGCACACTTGCTTCCCGGCATACATGAAATGATCAATGGAAAAGCAGGGTCAATCTAGGCAGACTGTGAGTGAAATTAAAATAATAAAATGTCTAAACATTTAACTGCAAATAGGAAATCTTTATACCCACCCACACCCTATTCTGTATGATAAAGTGAAGGCACAATTATTCATATACCTCAAGTAATTTGCAGGCTCCATACAAAATCTCATTTAAAATAAGAAATTGCTATTTCTGCACATTTATTCTACCAAATGCCAGCTAATTGCTGCAATGGCCATTATAAAGAATAATTTTCGCTTAGTAGAAAAAAAAGGAATGAAGAGAACATTTTCTGGTTTTGTTCCACTGCGAAGGCTCTATTCAGTCAATACTGAATGCACAGCATTTCCCTGCTACATTTATTATGCTGAGAGGTCAAGTATTACACAGCATCTTGTATTACGCTTTGCATGCTAAGTATTTCACTTCACAAATTGACCCTTCGGTGTACTTACTACATAATGCTTTAAAAACCCAGCTAAAATGCAGGACAATTAGCAATACTTTCACTACCAGTTAACAATGGGAACACCAATGTAGGTGATTGCATTTACAGTGTTGCTTTCTTCACAAAACATTTTTGACACATTAAGGTACTTTGGAATTGTGCAATACCAGTCCTCTCTTATGAATGGCTTTCCAGCATTTGCAGAGAGAAACAGTTACTGTATTTTAGAGCTTAATTGAAAAGAATTCAGCCACGGCCTATGAAGCACCAATTAGGATGATATTATATCATAAAATGCTGTAATATCCATTTTCAGACTTGTGCATCCGCCAATACAAAGTAGGGCACAATTAAAAAGGTATACAGTTTAAACTCTTGAAGCTGTTAAATTTAATTAGAAGTTCCGTATGAGAAAAAAAAAAGTAGAGAAGGGAAAAAAGCAGAGAAAGAGGAAGTTCTCTGTGAGGCTGGAAGACACACAGGCACTAGCTGCCTATTATGACCACATAAGCTGGTCCATCCACTTTAAAGCACCTTTTCGTTAGTTGTAACTGGGGATTGTTTGCTTTGTCCCCAGTGACAAGTTTCTAGGGTCAGATGAATATTCATGTAAAGCATGAAGTGCTGCTTTTCAGTAACTCTGATGTCTGCTGACATCTGTGAGGGATAGATTGAAAAACCTTGCATTTGGTGAGGAAAGAGAGAGTGTGGTATTGATGTTCTATAGCTCACACAGTTCAAACACAATTAAAAGGGAGTTAACTGCTTTGCTTCTCACTGAGGTAAGAAATAGATAATTGTGAAATAAAACAGACATAGCTAGATTGCTAGCAAGAATCCTTGTAGGTGTGGCTTCTATCATAATATTTAAATAATGGAACCTGCATGAACTTTTATACCAAGGTTCCTGTTTATAGGTAATTATTGGTGGTAATACAGTAGCAAGAACTAAGGCTTAGTGCAGAGCAGGTTGGACTGGTGGAGTGTTTCTTTTTATAAATCCTGCTGATATTGGTTTCAATTCACTTTAATATGTTCATAAGGTAGGACTTATTTTGAAGTCCACTGGGTAAATGAGGATAGCACACATTTAATTTGCATAGTACGTAGATTGTTCATATGTGTGGATATTTTTTTTTTTGTGGGGAGAAGGTACAGAACAAAAGACTAGCAACATCTTGGACCTAGAAACTTCTTTGACCAACTAAAAAGAGTAGAAAGATCTCTGATTAAAATAAGGATGGTATGTGTAGAAATGATCTCTGGCAAGTCAAGTTCCAATTCTAAAAGGATGAAATGAGAAAGTAAATGAAAATAGACATGAAAACCTTCCCTGTTTCTGGTTTGAAATGTAGCTGCCCTGAAGTCTCATGGCCAGACTTGTCTGGTTTCATTGTCCCATAGATTGATCTGAGGAAGAACTGGATGGCTACATGAGTCATCAGATATATGCAATATTTCAGTAATCCTGAACAAAGTATCATCTTTCTCTCTCTTCCAATCCAATGAGGGTACATTTCTCAAGTCTCTCTTCATGCCTCTAAAAGAGGAAATACATTGTATAAGATTCCAGAAAGTTCTCCAAACAACTTCTACATCCAGTTCAAGTCCTAAATAATTCAGAATAAATGTTAGCTGGGCTTAGTAATTGATGTACTAGCTTTGATTGGATCACAGATCATAGAACCATGGGCTCATAGATCCAAAGCTTAGAGGTATTCTAATCCAGCCTTATCTTATTCACCCCTCTTCTAATAGAAAAGACATTAGAGATGTTCTAATTCAACCCCTCCATTTTATGCAGAAAGATTCATCTTTGTGAGTCAAAATCTGGCCTCAGGCATGTACTAGCTGTGTGAATCTGGGCAAATCATTTAACCCTGTTTGCTTTCATTTCTTCATCTGTAAAATGAGTTGGAAGAAACAGCAAAACCACTCCAATATCTATGACAAATGGGATCACAAAAAGTCAAACAACACTGAAACGACTCAACGAGGACAACACCATATACATGAAGAAATTAGGGCTAAGAGTGCCACTATTATTAAGATGCACATCTGGGATTCAAAGTTTTCTATTCTACGTTCAGCATTCTATGATTTAATTTGTGAGTATTCTGTTTCCTCATCTGCAAAATGGGAATAATAGTAACACCTACCTCAAAGTATTGAGAGGGTCAAATGAGAAAATACATGAAAAATAATCTGCAAACTTTCAAGTGCTATAACAGTATTAGCAGTGCTGTTGAGGTTGTCTCTCACCACAACAATACATATCTCAACCTCCTCTATGCTTTGGTCTTTATGAGTTGTCATAACCAAAAAATAAACATGTTGTAGATTATACAGGATACCAGCATTATTTCATTGATTCAATTTATGGCATAAAACATATTTGCAACTACAAAACTTTGAATAGGTATATTGGTCATGATACCATCCCAGATAATGAGGACCCAAAAACATTTTCTCTTTTAGGAAATATGGAGCTGAATGATATCCCAACATTAGATAGTCTTTCCAGCTACTAGTTCCTCTCCCCAAATTTGTTTTTAATTTTTCTGTATATAGTGTATGAACATGTTATTTGCCACAACTGAAGGTAAAGTCTTTGAGAGGAGTTGTTTCATTTTTGTCTTCATATCTCTAGCATTCAGAACAGTGCCTGACGATGTTTATTGATTGATTTGATTGATCAATAAAAAGAATGGGTTTATAAAAATGTCAGTATTGCCCAAGGAAGAGTATGGAGGCTACACACTAAAATGTCTAGCCATTTCTCTCAATTTCTGTTTTTGATTTAGTTCTTCCTTTATAATTAAATAATGTAGCATCGGCTCATTCTCTTAAACTGCATTAGACTAGCAGATTATTTCCAGAGGAACAGTTGTCTCCCCTCAAAATTCTAGTGATAACAATGAATTTGGCATTTCTAATACTATTACAAGCCCCTGTCTGGTATGTCAATCCTCCAATTAACTTCAATTCACTTTTACAAGGGAATATTTACTGAGAAAATATAACAGGGGTCAAAGTTATGAAAATATTACCCCAAAATTGTCAGGTGGGGGAGCTCTCTATTTACTCCTTAGGGGAGCGGGTTCAAATCTATAGGACAAAGGTTATCAGGCATATTAAGAACACATTGGGCTTGAAGTATACATATAATGACTCTTGACTCTAGGGGTCCTTTTCTCTCTTTAAGCGGTCTCTTCCCAAGTCCAATCCAGGAGACTACATTGAAGAATGAAAAGTTGTTCGTTTGCTCAGTGGGGCTGGATTCTTTCTAGGAGAGGTATCTTGGCAGGCAGGTCAGTCCACTGCAAGGATGGGTCAAGCAAATCACTAAGCCGTTGTGCTGGCTCCTCATCAGACTTGGATACTGCTACCACCAAATCTAGTTGCAAGCTGGACCTTTGACGACTTTGCCGGATCTCCTCCTCTCACCTGTGGCCTGGGCACTCCCCTCTCAAAATATTCTAAGATCAAGAAAAATAAACACAAAAGAAACAAAATCTTATGAGTTCATAGTCGCATGGAAGGTGGGGAAGTGGGTAGGATTACTACTTTCCCTCCTCCTATCTGGTGACTTAGCAGCAGTTCTTTTCTCTCTTACTGCTAGAAAAGAAAAGATAAAAGGGCCAAAAGAGTGAAATTCAACCCTTTTGAATTCAAACTTAGTTCTGTCTCTGGGCCTCCTGAATCATCAGTCCTAGTCCCATTAGCCATCTAGAAGACTTTGTTATTATGTGGCATTAACCTCTTAATCAGTCATGACCAGAATTAGACTCATCAAGCCTTTATGGATTGTATTAGGAGTCAGAAAATATTGTGCATACTCATTATCTGGAAGGCCAAATTTGAGCATACTCCAAGGACTGGGCCTTCACTGGCCAGTGTCCCAATTATAATAGAAAAAAACAAGCTATTGTGAGGAAGGAGTCTAAAGAGAGAGAAGATTATTGTTCATTGTTCCTGTTTAAAATAACAATTCAGGAGTCTAATGGGTTAATTTTAAAAAGAGGTGTAATATAATTAATTAATAAGTTTGGTCTTGGAGGAAGGTAGGTGGTGGATATCTATCAGTGGATAGAGCTTGAAATCAGGAAGATTCGTCTTCATGAATTCAAATCCTGTCTCAGACACTGAGTGATGGTGGGACCCTGGGCAAGTCACTTAATTCTGCTTCCCTCAGTTCCTTGTCTATAAAATGATCTGGAGAGGGAAATGGCAAACCACTATGGTATATTTAGCAAGAAAATATACCAAAATGTGGTTACAAAGAGTTAGATGCAAGTGAAACAACTAAACAATGGCAACAAAAATTGTTCTTAAATTGCTTTGCTAATGATAAGTACTAAAATAAAGGAGTGACTCTTCCTCACTTGATGAGAATGCTTATTTTCAAGAGCATACAAACTAGCTCAAGAAAGCATGGAAATTTCAAAATAGAAAAAGTTTGTATGTGTATGTCTCATCTTTCCAAACTAGAACCTTTTATATCTGTGGTAATACTCTCCCTTTACTAGCCGCTATCCTTAGGTTCCCAGTAGTTTCTTATTCTGGTAACATGGACCAATAGAATTTTGCATTTAGAATAGACCTAAAAAAGGGAGCTTGATATTTTAAAGTACAAGAAACAATCCCACAAAAGGCAAGAAGTTTGTTCAATATCATACAATTAGTGATAAAGCCCAACTAGAATCCAGGTGGAATCCTGGGTTCCCAGATTCCATGAACCTTACACTCTTGATCTTCTTTCTACTAAATGATACAAATGGATTTTTTTAAATTAAAAAATGTATTCCCAATAAAAACATAAATCATCATCTTTAAACCTTTATTGAACTATGTAATATAGGATATGGGTTTAAATATTTCCTACATGCTATGCTCCACTTTCCACACACACACACACTGTTGCTTTGGATTTAATATCATAGCAGACTTTCGAGTGTGGTGGTGGGGGAATCTTCTCCACCCCAATTAATAACAGAAGATCTAGACATCTTGATGTCAATTAAATTAAATAAAAAAGAAATCGATCAAAAATAAACGAAGTCTAAAACATAAATTTTAGGGGCAGCTGGGTAGCACAGTGGATAGAGCACCAGCCCTGCAGTCAGGAGGACCTGAATTCATATCTGACCTGACACTTACCAGCTGTACAGCCCTGGGCAAGTCAAAACTCCTATTACATCAAAAAAAAGAAACCTGGTATATAAAATTAAAGGAAAAACAGGTAACTATAAAAATATTTATAGAAAATTTCTCTGAGAAAGGTCTCATATCCAAGATATACAAGGAACTGTTTCAGATATATAAGAATGACAGCCATTTTTGATAGAGGCAATTTTCAAAGGAAGAAATCCTTGGATTTCTAATACCTTGGTATTAGAAGCAATGTGAAAAAATGTTCTAAGTCAGTAATAGAGAAACGTAAATTAAAGGAACTCTGAGGTTCGACTTCATACTCATTACCTTGGCAGATGTCAAAAAAGGAAAATAACAGTTGTTGGAGAAGTTGTAGGAAAACACGCACATTCATACACTTGGTAAAAATTGTTCCATCCATTCCGGAAAGCAATTTAAAACTATGTCTAAAAGATCATTAAACTAGGCTTACCCCTTGACCCAATTAGGCCTTCACCCAAAGAGATCCAATAAAGAGTAAAAGATACATATGTAAAATACATATTTTCGGTAGCTTTTTTGTAGAAGCAAAGAACTGGAAACTAGTGGGGTATCCATCAATTGAAGAATGGCCAAACAAATCATTGTATATGAATATAACAAAATTGTACTATATGAAATGACAAAAGAAATGGTTTCAGAGAAACCTTGGAAGACTTGTGTGAACTGATTCAGAGTGAAATTGAGCAGAATCATATGAAAATTTATAGAATAACAGTAAAATTGTAAAGGCAAATAACTTTTGAATACCTAAGAATTTTGATCAACACAATGATCAACCACAATTCCAGGGATGATGCAAGCTACCCCTGCTGACAGTGGTGATAGACTAAAGATGCCTTCTGAGAAATACATTTTGGGCAAGGTCAATATGGGATTTTTTTTTTTTACTTAACTAAGCATATTTGTTTATTTTTATTTTTTCAAGGTGTTGTTGTTGCTTTTTTCACCATTGGAGAAAAGGCAAATGAGAGAAAATGTGTTGTTGCTTAGCCTTTTCAGACATGTCCAACTCTTTGTGACCCCCTTGGGTTTTTCCTGATAAAGATACTGCAATGATTTGCCATTTCCTTCTCCAGTTCATTTTACAAGAGAGGAAACGGAGGCAAAAATGGTTAAAGGACTTGCCCAGGGTTCCACAGCTACTAAGTATCTGAGGCCAGATTTGAACTCAGGTCTTCCTGACTCCGAGCCTGACATTGTTAGTTGAAAAAATCTGCAATAAAATAAAAATTACATGCTTTTAAAAAAATGCACAGAAGTGGGGAAAGGAACACACATTTATTAAGTGCCTACAAAATACCAGGCACTGTGTTAAGCATTTTACAATTATCTCACTTGATAGGAAGGAGAACAGAAGAAAGGTACAAAAATAATCACAGTGGAGAAGAATAACTTTGAAAATTAGATGTTGAATTTATTACATATTTTAAAAGAAAAGAAAGCTATATATATAATAGAGAATTGTAGTTTAATGGAAACAGTTGCTTTATTTGGTGTTTAAGTTCAAAGTAAAAAAAAAGAAGAAAAAAATTAAAGACAACTATCTTTCCTTACCATCTGCCTTCATACTAAGAGATTTGAACACACATATTGATATTTCCTCAAATATCCTAACCTCCTCAAACTACTCATACCACCTGACCTATTCCTTTCTCCCCCCTCCTTGATCACACACAAAGGTAACCATGTTCTTGATCTTCCCATCACCCACAAATGCACCACTTCTATGTATATGAACTTCTATGTATATGAATTCCCTTATCTGTTCTTAATCTATTCCCATATCAGATCTCCCTTAGATTTGCAACTTCAGATTCAGTTCTTCATCCTCACTGTAACCTCCAGTCCTGAAATTCTTTCCCAGGTCATTACACCTGTATTAGCTATACTTTCTTCCTTTCTCCATCTTGACTCTTTAGTAAGTCGGCTTAATTCTACATTGTCCTCTTTTCTTGAATTTCTTGGCCCCTTCTTATATCACTTATCTTGCCCTACCCAAACCTCAGCCTTGGATTATTCCCACTATCCATTAACTTTACTCCTACACAAATGAAGCTGAATAAAACTCAGAAAAATCATAAAATCTGATAATACTACAAATTTATGCAACATAACATCAACTGGACTCTCACTATGACAAGGGAATCTTTCCAAACCTCCTTAATTAATTCACTATACTTAGCATAAAGATTCTTCCAAATCTTTGCACACATTTTCAAATACCCTGTTTCCCCTGACCCTTCTCTGCTGAGAAACCTAACTCTATTCATTTCAAAAATTGAGGCCTCTCCTTACTTCTTCCTCATTTCATATCATCCATATTCCTTCTGTCACTATATCCTCCTTCACCCCAGTCTCATGTGAAGAGATGACCCTTCCCTTACTAAGCAAACTTCTCTACATATGTGCGTAACTTGCTCCATTCTTCTCCAACAGACTGCCCATTCCATAATCCCTGACTTCTCCCTTATCTCCGGTCTCTCCCTGTCTTTTGGCCACTTCCCTACTGCCTAAAAACATGCACATCTCTTTTCTATGTACACACACACACACACATACACATACACACACACACAAATTCACTTAATCCATTTGCGCTAGCTAACATCTTTCAACTCAGTAAAAATGTTGTGCTTTGTCAACAAGCTTCAAGTGACATCTTTGGCTCCATATAAAATTAGCAAGCTAGTTTAAAGTTGGTAGGAAAAGAAGCCAGAGGTTAAAAGACCTTGAGGAATTATAGACTTCACCAGAGCAGCAGATAAAATTTGAACAAAGATTCAGAATTCTATAAGGCCATTGAGCCTCAGTGCTCCATAGGGACCAACGCTTGTAGGGAACTGCTTGAGGATTCCATGACGGGAGAATATTTCCAGTAACCAGGAGTTGGGAGTTACCCCGTATCACACACAATCTCTACATATGTGCTGTATTTTAGTATAATTTCAAATCCACTCTCCCCTTGTGTGTAGAAGGGGAGAGTAGTCTTTGGTTTGGGAAAACTGGTTGTGTAACAATTATCTGTTATACCTGCTTAGTAAATAATCTTCCCAAGTGTTAATTTAGTCTGGATGTCAAATCCAGTTAAACATTTTAACTGTGGACTTCTAGAAAGGATAGCTGCCTGTACTGGAGGCAGAACACTCACTGCCAAATACCTACTCCACCAAAACTCAGAAGTTTGCACCAGGTCAAACAGTGATCAATAAATCTAATGAGAAATTGGAGTTAGTGAATTCTTCTACTCCAAAAGTTCACAGGAGATTCCCCCAGAAACCTGAGTGCAATAGGAAAGGAAACAAACCAGCAAAGCCAGAGATAGTATAAGTCTCCTTAAGGGCCCAGAGACAGCCCAGAGACCATATGAATCCTGTAAGCTTTCATGTCTGAAAGGCAGAAAGAGTGGAGGGATTCCTTGAGAAAGACACAAGATAGTCAGTTGATCAGGAAACACACTGAAGCACCAGAAAGCTACAGCTGCAATAGGCAACAGTCAGTGTGGTACCACAACACTGACAGTTGGGTGGCACAGGCCTAGGGGCTCAGAAGCCCCTGAGGCCCTGCCTTGAGATAGCAGAGAGGGCCTGAAGATTCCTCAGAGTTCTATGGGATTCTAGCCCTGGTAGGTAGAGGATAGTATAGAAACTTAGGAGACCCCCAGGAAAGTGCAGAAAGGGTAACAACTCCACCCAAAAAGAAGGCATGGATCCTGACCCTGGCACAAGTACCACAACAACTGTAAGCTGAGATGCAAAGAAAAAATATTGCTTTTCTGTAAAGACTACATGAATACCTAGAAGAAAGGAAACAAAAGATTTTAGAAAAAGAAATAAAATTTATGAAGGAAGGAATGGCTAAGAGAATAAGTAGCTTAGAAAAGAAAATGGTAAGCATCACTCAAGAAGTGAACTAGAAATGAAAACTATAATTGCCTAAATAGAAATCAAGGACTCTACAAGAGAAAAAGAAATATTAGAACAAAATCAAAAGATCCAAAAAATAGAAGAAAATTTAAGATCTCTAAATCAAAAACAACTGACCTGGAAAACATCAAGGAGGAATAACTTAATAATTATTTGGTCCCTCGAAAACCATGATAAAAAAAAAGCCTAGACACTAAATTTCAATAAATCATAAATGACAAGTGCCTAGATGCATTAGAAGCAGTCAAAGCAAAGATAGAAATAATCTACCCATCACCCCCAAAAGGAGCCCCATAAGCAAAAATACTAGGAATATCAAAGCCAAATTACAGAGCACCTAGATCAAAGGAAAAATAAAATACTACAAACTGCCAAAAAGTAGTTTAAGTACCAAGGAATGACCTACCAGTAAAATGGGATGAGATAAAGTAGATATTGGGGCAGCAAGGTGGCGGATTGGATAAAGTTCCAGGCTGAGAATGAACAAGACTCATGTTCTTGAGTTTAAATCTCGCCTCAGACTTATTAGCTATGCGACCCTGGGCAAGTCACTCTTGTTTGCCTCGATTTTCTCATTTGTAAAAAGAAAGTGAAGAAAGAAATGGCAAACCATTTCAGTATCTTTACCAAAAAAATTCCAAATAGAGTTATGTAGACATGACTGAAAAATGACTTAACAACAAATACAAAGGAAATATTGGAATGCAATATTCCAAAAAGCTAACATCCTGAAAAGCTGAGTATAATTTCACAGAAGAAAAAATGTAGCTTGAACAGAGTAGAAGACTGTCACACATTTCTGATGAAAATAATCTATGTAGTAACTTTTAAGTATCAACACAAGAGTCCATAAAAACCCAGGGAGATAAATTTTTTGGAAGATTTGGAAAGAACTGTATGATAATACAGTACTAGTAATTTAATGGGGGAGAAGAAAAACATTTTGAACCTGTCAGAACCTTAATATTTTCAAAGGGTATTCAAAGAGTTAAAAAAAAGAAACAAGTGATACATTGATACTGTTCTAAGAATTTAAAAAGAGGAAAGAGAAGGAAAATCTATTTAGGGATCAGGCTTTTGAGTGATCTTTGCACTTCAAGCCTGAGTAAAATAGGGTGACTTAGTCTTTTAAAACAAGATAGATAGATAGATAGATAGATAGATAGATAGATAGATAGATAGATAGATAGATAGATAGACAGATAGATAGATAGACAGATAGATAAAAGATTACACTCAAAGAATGGGTTGGAAGGGGTGGGAATCAGATGAACAAAATTCTTATCTGAAATGGACATGTGATTTTCTTCTCTCCACTTAAGCATTTCATTTATTTCATTATTTTTCAAAAATAGTTGATTTTCATATTCAACTTAATTTTATTAAAAAACACTGCAATTTTCAGGATTTCTATTTTTCTGTTTAGTTGGATTCTTTTGGAGTTTTCTAGATTTTTCAGTTTCATTCATAATTTACTTATCTGCTCTTTTCTCAGTAGAATGTTTATCGACATAAATTTTCTTCTTATGACAATTTTGTCTTTATCCCAAAAGTTTGTCACATTATTGTCATTGCTTTTATGAAATTACTTTTTCCTATAGCTAGTCCATTAATCCAATTCTTTAGGATTAAATTATTTAATTTCTAAAGAAGTTTAAATCCTTTTTCAAAAAAAAGTCTTTTACTACAATTTTTATCACTATGATCAATAAAGATTGTGTCTAATATTTCCACTTTTATACATTTGTTTACAAAGTTTTTTTCTACACAAGCACATAATCCATTCTTAATAAGTGCTTCTTTGTTTTCCCATTGTAGCACCAATGAGATATTCACGGCACCTATGGCAGCCATGAATATGCCAGTGCAATTATGAATTGCGAAATACAACAGACTCTTTGCATGGAAGACTGAACCAAAACATTTATTCAGGAACCAGAAAGCTGAATCCCAACACCACAGCAACAAAGAAATCCATATGCAATAACAACGCAGAAGTCATTACCATCCCCAAGCCTTCCCTCTTTTAGGCTTCCCACAAACCAGCTCCCTTAAACAAAATCACAGACAAACTCTCTCACTTACACTAGCTTCTGCCTTTTCCAGCTCAGATTGCTCTCTGACTGATTCCCTCTCAGCTCCAGCTCTGCCTCTTCCTGTCCCATGCAAATTGACTCGTGACTCAGGCTTCCATGTGACTTAAGCAGGTCACATGGGCCTATTAATAGATAGGAAAGATCTTCCCTTTAAGAAGCAAAATTACATTAACAATAAGCACAAATGCATTAACAATGCATTCAGCCCCAAGACCTTTCTTCTCCATTACATAGGTCAATGGGACAATTGGTGTCAACAGAACTTTAACAGGAATAACAGAAAATAAGCATTTAAAACAATATCTTAGGCAACTAGTGTCAACAGAACTTTAGAACAATATAACAGTGATCACACAAAATAAGCACATAAAACAATATCTTAGGGTGGGACTTGAGCACAAGAATCTCATGATTCCTGCCTTGAATGAATGGGGGCAAAAATCTTGGGGTAATGGTCAAAGGTCTCCTCTTCCACAGCTACTTTTCCTGCTGAGATTGGATGTAGAGCTGTCCCTGCCTCAAGAGGTCCTATTGAGGGGTCAGTTCTTTATTTGACATCCAGAGCTTGGTTGATGCCAGGTCCAGGGATGACACATCACAGTTGTAGACAGGAAGTGACATCAGGCTTAAGCCATCAGGCATCTATACAGGTAGAGCGTACTAAGCCTGCAAAAAACAAATCTGACCAACAAAGTGAATAGAGAAAAAGCCAAAAAAGAAACAAGGAGACAATAACCAGAAGCAGGGTAGATACATAGTCATCCATGCTTCTGCCTGAGAAGCCTCCAAAGCATCCTTCCTTCTGTTACTTTTTTCCTTCTTTTTATAAGCTAAACTAACAAGTTTTTTTCTTCTACCACATGAGATTTTCTAGCTTGCTTTTCTAAAGGAGAGTTTGAACACTGCATAAAAAGCTTCTCATGCAAACCAGTCAACTCCCTTTCCATCTGAGTTTTCTCTTCCAGCAGTTTGTCTCTGTTTTTACACATAAGGCAATAATTTGTTAGCAAGACCCAGCCTCTCCTATATACCCCTGCCAGTTCTTTCCCTAGTTCCATTGGTATTCCTTTCAAATATCTTTCTAGATCTCTGGGTCCTCCCTTCTGTAGCCTCAGTTCCCAGATTTCACAGGGCCCTGTGCTTTTAGCTCGATCTCTTGCTAAAAAATAAGACAAATTCTCCCATTCTGTGATATCTGTTCCTTCCTCTAAATCCTTTCTGCCTCCAAGTAGAAGGTTGATAGTTCATGATCCAATCCCCATTGCCATTTGAAGCATCAATAAGATATTCACAGCACTTAAGGCAGTCATGAATATACCAGTGCAATTCTGAGTTGCAAAATTCAACAGACTCTCCAAGAGGAAGACGGAACCAAAACGTTTATTCAGAAACCAGAAAGCTAAATCCCAACACCAGAAAGCCAAATCAATCACAGCAACAAAGAAATCCAATTCAGAGAGTACTACCATCCCCAAGCCATCCTTCTGTTAGGATTCCCACAAACCAACTCCCTTAAACAAAATTACAAATAAGGTCCCTTAAACCAAATCACAAACAAGCTCTCCCACTCACACTAGTTGCAGCTTTTCCCAGCTCTGATTGCTCTCTGACTAACTTCCTCTCAACTCTCCTCTAGCTCCACCACTTCCTGTTCCACCCTTCCTGTTCCATGTGATTTGATTCATATGACTCAGACTTCCATGTGACTTAAGCAGGTTACAAAGGCCTATTAATGGATGGAAAAGACCTTCCCTTTAAGAAGCATAATTACGTTAACAATAAGCAAAAATGCGTTATCAATACACCAAAGAATTTTCTGCTTTTATTTATATTTTTAGCACTTAGTAGAGTGACTGGATCATAGTAAGTGCTTAATAAATACTGTCAAATGACTAACTGAATCATATATAATTTCTCTAATGTTCTGTTCTGGAGTTTAACTTGTTTTTTGTTTATCCTTTTTTAAGATTCATGAATGGAACACATGGTAGTCCTCAGCAATTTTAGCTTTACTATATGTTTCTCCCTGATGAATTTTTACTTTAAATAAGCTTAGATGATATGCCTTTCAGTTCACTTATGAAAATATTGATTTTGCTTCTTTCTCTATAGCACTCTAAGCATAATGTAATTTTCCTCTATCAATTTCAACTGTCTATTTTCATTGTCAGCTTCACTGAGGCCCTGCTTTTATTTTTAGTTTACTTGAAGCACAATAAATGCTGCTCCAGAACCCTCATTTTAACTTCTTATAACTCCTGCTGTTTCAAATATGTTTCTTATAAAACATAGGACTTATTTCATTAGGTATTATTTTCTAATCTCATTTGCTACCTTCTTCTGCTTCATGGGTGAGTTAATCCCATTCATGTTCATAGGGATTATGTTTTAATTAATTGTATTTTTCCCTATATCATAGCTTTTTATTTTAATGTTAAATTTTATGTTAAATTTATGTTTAAATTATGTTATGTTAAATTTAATGTTAAATTTTAATGTTTTAATTAATTGTATTTTTCCCTATATCATAGCTTCTTTTTAGCCCCATCTCACCTTTCCACAAAGAAGAAGATAGGACAATGGACAAAGTGTGATCAAAACAGATAATCTATAATTAAAGAAAACTGCTTCCCTCTCCCTCTTTGCCTTACCTAGATCTCAGTCTACACTTCCTTTTTTCTCCTTTCAACTTACCTTTATGATATGCTCCCCAGTTTAGGTTTGTTTTGCTTAAGAATATGCCTTCCCTGATTCTGCCCTCCTTTTTAAATCTTATTTTTCTTGTTCTTTGTCTTTGCTGAACTTAATATATTACTACACCAAACACTGTGTGACTACATTCTATACATTTCTTTATCCAGTTTAGATGAGAATGGCATTTATGAAAGGTCTCTATTTTTGCATTCTTCTCAAGCCCCCTATTTATTTTTCTATTTAATATATTTTCCCCAATTAAAGTAATATTTTAATTGTTAAAACAATTTTTAACATTTGTTTTCTTTTAGTTTTGAGTTCCAAATTCTATCACTCCTTCCTTCTTTCTCCTCTCCCCTCCCTGAGAAGGTAGGAAATCAGATATAGGCTAAACATATGCAATCATGCAATACATTTTCATATTAGTCATTTTGTATGAAAAGACTCAAATAAAAGAAAAAGAGTGAAAGATAGAAAAGTGAACAATAGCATGTCTTAGTCTGTATTAAAGCAGTATCAGTTCTTTCTTTGGAGATGGCTATAATGCTTCATCATTAGTCATTCAGGATTGCCTTGTATCATCATATTACTGAGAATAGCTAAGTCTTTCACAGTTCTTCATCAAACAATTTTTCTGTTACCATGTACAGCATTCTCCTCATTCTGCACCAATTCATGTAAGTCTTTCCATGTTTTTCTGAAATCATCCAGCGTGTCGTTTCTTGTAGCAAGATAATATCCCATCACAATTATATGCCACAACTTGTTCAGTTATCTCTCAGTTGATGGGTGTTCCTTCAATTTCCAATTCTTAACCAACATAAAAAGTGCTTCTATAAACATTTTTGTACAAATGAGTACTTTTCCCTTTTTTATGTCTTGGGGATGTAGATTTTGCTAGATCAAAGAATGTGCACAATTGTATAATCCTTTGGGCATAGTTCCATATTAATCTCTAGAATGGTTAGGTCAATCCACCACTCCACCCACAAGGCATTAGTGTGCCAGTGTCCCACATCCCCTCCAACGTTGATCATTTTCCTTTTTTGTCATATTATAACATTGAATAAATGTTAGGTGGTACCTCAGAGTTGTTTTAATGTGCTTATCTCTAATCAAAAGTGATTTAGAGAATTTTTTTCAAATGACCATAGATATCTTGATTTATTTGTCTGAATGCTGCCTGTTTGTATTCTTTGGCCATATATGTTCATTGGGGAATGATGTGTATTCTGATCAATTTGACTCAATTCTCTATGTATTTGAGAAATGAGGCCCTTAACAGAGACACTTGCTGTAAAAATTGCTTCCCAGTTTTCTATTTTCCTTCTAATCTTGATTACATTGATTTTATTTGTGCAAAACTTGTTTTAAATTTTATATAATCAAATTTATCTATTTTACATTTTGTAATGCTCTTTGTATTTTCTTTGATCCTAAAGTCTTTCCTTCTCCATACATCTGACAAATAAACTATACCATGCTCTCCTAATTTTCTTATGGTATCTCTCTTTACGTGCAAATAGTGTACCAATTTTGAACTTATCTTGGTATACGGTGTGAGATGTTTGTCTAAAGCTAGTTTCTGCCATACTTTTTCACCCCAGTTTTCCTGGCAGTTTTTTTCATCAAATAATGAGTTTTTGTTCCAAAAGCTTAGATCCTTGGGCTTATTATATATTAGATAACTATGGTCATTTTTACATAATATGTGACTAATCCATTCCACTGATGCACCAGGCTATTTCTTAGTCACTGCCAGATTATTTTGATAACTACCATCAAATATCCTAATTGTAAGAAATAGGGTTTCCCGCATTTCCTACTTTCTTCTCTAGTAGACTCTTTTTCTTTCTTTATTCTTTCCTTCTTAAAACCATCAAAATGTAACAAAGCCCATTCCAAATCACACTATCTATCTCATTTAATTCCCTACCTGACCTTTGAAGTCATTAAGATTCTGAAGGCACAATTATTTCCTCCCTGCTTATTAAAATGTAGGTCCTTCATTATCATTTATCCCCTTCAGATTTCTCTGACGCATTTACCTTTCTATATTTCTCTTAATTCCTGCATTTGCATTAAAAGTTTCTATTCTGCTTTTGTCTTTTCATTAGGAATGTTTGAAAGTTCTCTATTTCACCCAAGAACGTTCTTTTTCCCTGTAGGATTATAGCCAGCCTTTCAGGACAAGTTGAGTGTAAATTTTTCCATTTTACATTTTTTGTAATTTGATATTCCATAATTTTCTCTCCTTTATGGAAGTAGCTTCCATTGTGTGGTGCTTAGTACAGTACTTGAACTTTTTCCATATTCTTACAGTACTTTTTTTTTAAGTTCTGAATTTTTGTTGTGACACTTTTTGTACTTTTCATTTTTGGGGTTAAGAAGGTGACTCTCATATTCCATCTGTTTTCATTTTGCACCTTGATTCTAATATGGGCTGCTTTAATTCATGGTTTCATGAAATACGATATCTAGGTGTTTTTTTGGCCATGGATTTTAGAGAGTCCAATGATTCTTAAATTATCTCTCCTTAAACAATTTTCTAAGTTAGTTATTTTTGATACCTGACATTGTCTTCTATTTTTTCAGTCTTCTCATATTGTTCTCATATTTTGCTGTGCTGCTGTTGTTGTTATCTGATGGAATCACTGAGTTTTATTTGATCTAATCTCATTTTCAGACATTGATTCCTGGGTAAAGTTTTCTACCTTTTATTCTAATCTATTTCTTTTCATTCCATTTTTTTTCCTTTCAAGCTCTTTATTTGATTTTTATGTTTTGCTTACTCTCTTCCAGGTACTCTTATGGACAAGGTCCCATTTTTGTCTCTCTGAGGTTCTGCTTAGAATCTCATCTAGGTTTTTCTCTTGGATGATTCTTAATGCATACTATTTCTTCATGCTTTATGCATATCTTGCCTCAGTTCCTGATTCTAGACCATGTGTCAGTGTCCTACATCTTGGACAGAGGTGATTTGGCTGTTTGATATTGACTTTTCTTTATGTTTTTCCAACCAATAGCTTCTATTTCCCTTGATTTGTCTAGATTTAGAATTCTGGAAATCTTCAATGATCCGGATCAAAAGTTTGCAACTGGCTATCCTTGATCAGGGCATTGCCATGAACATCCACTCCTTCATCAGGCTTATTTGATCAAGGTATTTGGTGGTCTTCAGTCTCACTGAAGTTTTCTTGGTCAGGCCACAGCAACTTCTGTTCCATCTAAGGTTTCCATTATTGGGCTTTTGTCATTTCTTTCCTTTCTGGAGCTTACCTAGAAAACATTCTGAATGATATTCTGTCCTCTTCTCTAACTCCCAAGAATTTTGAAAATGAAGACACTGGTTGGTCTCCTGTATATATTTGGGTTTCCTTTATTAAAGCAATATCCTTATTTGACCTTGAACATCCCTCCCTCACTCAAATCAGTTTCCTCTCCTATTCTGCCCTTTGGTATTCTGCCCAGGGGAAAGTGAACTCCATGGCCAAAAGCTGCCTTTTTTCCACTGGGTTTACTGGCTACAATTCTTCTTCAAGGATCAAGCTTTTAACCCAATTCACTCTGGAGCTTATAGACTGGACAAAAAGTCTCCACCCACCTAGCATAGAGTGGATGTAATAACTAAATAGCAGTTGTTTCATTTTTACCCAAGAACCCTGAGGGTTTTCCCCTCCTGGTTTGATTTTTTATTTTAATTAAAGGGGCCATCCCTTGAGTAACTTAAAGAATGGGTGTATCTCATTCAAAGTAAGATTGTGCTAAGATCTAAGCCTGAAAGGGCCAGGGTCTGACATTTCCTTCTGGGCCACTTCAGATCATCCTGATGAATATCATGCCACTGGACCCAGATGGCTCAGGAGAAGAAAGTGAGGTTGGTGACTGTGCACAGCCCTCTCTCACTCAAATCAAAGTCAACTGCCAGTCATGTTATCATCTTGATGTCATGGTCCTCTTTGAGAATGAAAGACAAACACAACAATTCTTTCTTGAGCATCCCTAGTTGACCTCATTGTCACTTTATCCTCCACTGGGGCTTCCCCTATCAGGGTACTTTACTGGACAGCAAATGTATTTACCTGCACTTCTGCTGGTGTCTCTGCCAGGAACCTTCTTATAGAGTATAAAATTTCCAAATACCTTTTTGTGTAGCTTTAGGTCTGATGGAACAGTTTATTTCATTTTTCTTCTAATTTTTTGTTAATTGCTCAATCTGATTGCTTTTTCTAGGTCATTGTTGGAGTAATAAAGAAGAGTTAAACTAGTGTGTAACCCTTCACATGGTCATCTTAACCAAAATTTATTTTGACAAAATCTGTATTTTGTCATATAGGACTTCAATTCTTTTAACAATAATGTCTGCACAATGTAAAATGTTAGTTATGAAGCACACCTAGTTGTAGTATGTTTGTGTAATAGCAAGCACCCTGACTTATCCAGGATGGCTTACTAGCACAGGTTCTTAGATCTGTCTTTCTAAAATGAAAGCAACTTTTGAGAGATCAACAATCTTCTTTAATCACATATACCAACAGAGAAAATATAGAGAAATAAAGACCAACGGGGCTTGCAAGTATCTGAACAGAAGCAAGACATACATCGCAGATCAGCGGACAGATCCAACTATCTAACCATTACATACGTGCATAGTTACCAAAGAGAGAAGCACCAACGTCTCAGTTTTCAAAGCTGAAGGGCTCCTTAATGGCTACCCAGAGTTTCATCTTGCACACAAACTTTTTTCCAAACAGTAATCCCCAAAGCAAAACTTCACCTCAGAGTATATGTACAATTTTCAGACCCAGAGGGCATCATGACCCTCTTGACCCAGTACCTCATTAACAATTAACAAAAGATGTGAGTCTTCCTACAAAATAAGCCTGCTCTTACAGGGCTCTACCTGAGGCCTATTAATGGGCAAGGAAGATCTTTAACTCCCATTATTACAGTTGGTTATCATAATTTCAAAAGCTAGGGAAGTGATCGCTCTCAAAGGACATAATCCTTTGTTCATTCCCAATTTATAGTACTATAATGAATAGACTTAATAAGCACTTTTTATGAATTTTAATGAATATCTATTAACTACTATATAGCATTACTTCCATGCCACTAAAAAGGCAACGACAAAATGATATTTATTCAATAAACTACCATAAGGAGGTGGGCCCCAAGTGATGAAGTAGGGTGTTGGAATTTGTCTGCTTCTGTTGTCTCCCAGAGCTGTTATATGCTTGAGTAGCAGGAAGAAGGGAAGTTTTGCAGTTGAGGTACTCAGCAGTAGGGCTTTTTTGACCACAGTGCCTCTTCATTTGAGTATAAATTGAGACTTAGTAGCTCTCGCTGATATAAAGAAAAAGTCTTACTTCTGTGTCTCTTTTGGCAAATTCTTACCTTTGACCTTGAAGGTGTTTACAAGCACTGGTTGATCAGTGTCTGAGTTCATGAATAATCTTTCAGAACCTATGATTTGCTTTGGAGGCAACTTGACCTTTGAGCATATTCAATCTGCTCATCGGTCTTAGCCACAAAGGCAGCTATTTATTATATCAATGGAAGACCTGTCTAATAATTTCAGTGTGATCATGTAATGTCAGCACCTGTCCAGTGGTAATGATTTTCCCTAAGAATAATTTTGGAAGAAGATCCTATTATTTTGTAGCAAACTTCTTGTAAAATTTATAAAGGGTGACATGGTTAAACTAAGAAGTTACTGGTAATTCTTACCTACTTCAAAGAAAAACTACTTACACTGAATACAAAAGTGAAGAGGTTCACAACATATTACACTGAAGACAAATAGTTCTGCTATGGATCTCCCAAAATGGGGGTTGCATTAACACTTTCAGTATAAAATGAAAAATAAATATATACAATCTCACCCAGGGGTTCATCATTTAGACTCATTTCTACAGATAGAAATTCTCAAGTCATCAGGACCCTCAGATAATGGATTGGATCACAGAAGTCATTACTTTGGGTCAATAAAAAGAACACTTATAATGCTAAGGAAACAACTATGTGCCATCCTGTATACTGAGTGTTATATGAAAACCAGAGAAAATAAATTCTTATCCTAAAACAGTTAACGAAACAAAACAAAGGAATGAAGCAATTTGAGAACATTATAAGGCAATATGTTCACAAGTACAATAATACAAAAAAAAAATTGAGTAGACAGGTGCTGAAAGGACCCAGAATTAAATGAATAATGTGGGTAGAAAAGGGACTTGGGACAATTAAGATAGAGTGACAAAAAAAGAAATATAGCCCCCAAATTCTGACCTTCCCCTGTCTATAAGTTAAGCCTTTTATCTCAGATCACCCACATTTCACACCCTTAATACCTATCTTCCAATTTTCTTGTTTTTTCAAACTACCACTTTTGCCAGTTTTTTGGCTTTCTGGACATACTCCAAACCCTTTTCATAGGATCATGAAATGTCAACGCTGAAAGAGCCCTTATGGATTATCTAGTTTTCCTGTTCCAAGTGTTGGTTCCTTATAATGGTTATAACCTAATCATGACCCAGGTACCCACAGCAGCTGTGCAGGCAAATTCTTCCACCCTGACGACTTCAGATTACTCTTCTCCCAAGGTCATCTCATAGCTATGAGAGGCCCCCTGACTAGGCAGGCTCTGATTTTCAGGACAGTGGCCATTGAGTAAGACCTGTCATTTCCCATTTTTGCAGTGAAAAAGAGAGAATAGCACAAGATAAGCAGATATGGATAACACAATAGTATGACAGATCTCCTAACATTAGCTTTTTTCTAAAACTCATCCCTCTTTCAAACTTTCTTATTCCCAGAGATGACACCACAATCTTTAGAGTCTTCAATCTCTTCACTACCTTTGACACCTAACTTCATCTGAAATTACTCTCTTCAAAGTTATTAATAAGGTTTTATTTTCTCAATCGGATGTCTTTATTAATCATCATCCTTCTTTACCTCTGTAGCATTTCATGTTGTTCACTACCATTTCCATCTGTATAATTTGATATTTTCTCTGTGTATGCTAAAAATAATGCCAGCTATAACAATTTTCCTATCTGCACATCTTAAAAAGACTAAGAAGCAGAATTTTCCAATCTATTTCAAAATCATCAGAATAAGAGTTCCAGTGTGTTTTGAATCTATTTGTTAAAAAGAAAAATAACTGTTTAGAATAATTGACATAAGGAAAAATATAAATTAACTAGATAAATTTCAATTTAATTAAAAAATAGATTGAAAAATGAATATCATGACAGTAAGTTTAGTCAACAAAGCATTTTTCCTTTAGGATTTCAACAGCTTTTTGAGATAACTTGCGTTAGATTTGACATCCTTTAAAACCAAGCATCCCCCTCTCCTCCAAAAAAAACCCTGAACTTATAAGTAGGCCTTCAATCATAGTATAAAATATTAAACCAAAGCAATGAAGTATGCAATTATGAATTTTCCATTATTAGCAGCATTTTGTGAGAGCAAAAAGTATTTTTGTACTTTTAATAAATAAAATATTTTATCTTTAGTATTCTTTTAAATTTAATTTATACTTTCATTCACATTTGCGGTATATATTTTAGAACACGCAAATAATTTATAAATAAGTAAACATATACACATTGGGAATACTTGTCCAAAACCCTTTTACTGACAGGTGTTTGCAATTTAAAAATTTGAAGACCATTGTCTTAGGCAGTGCTCTAAGATTTTAAATTGAAGAATAATTGATTGAGGGAATGCACTGACTAAGAGAATGTCTTCACTGAGAGTTCTGTATACTGATGAAATCATAGGTCTAGACCAAAAATTAATATTTTTATAGGTAAATAATAGGCCTGTGACTTCACTAGTCCCAATTTAGTCTCCCAAAAGAAGAGACTTTTTAACAATGTAGTAATTATCTTCTCTGGAACTTACAGTCCTAGATATTTGCCTAGGAAGCAACAGGGTACAGATTCCAGCTTTCCTATCTCTCCCTAAGTTTTGCAAGAGTTGGTATTTCTTAGAAATCTTTAATATCTTTGCTTTAAAAGCAAAGTATCCATGCTCCCAAATGGCACATCTTTCTACTTAAAAATGAGGGTGCTGAGGAAATTTTGGACTAAATGACCTATAAGTTTCCTTCCATCTCTAATGATTTCTGAGTCTACAAAAATAAAATGTTTTCCCCCTATTTAAAGGGATGGGATTAAAATGATGGTAAAGGGGAAAAAAAAACGGACAGAATTAGGATTCAGGCAATAGTAAACAGGAACAAGGAGGAATCTGACTTGCTTTATGGATTATTTGCATATTTACTGATAGGTAATTTCAAAAGCAATTTGAAAATATTAGGTGCAACCTAAATGCAAACATCGTGATTCCGTTTGGAAGAAACGCATTCAAACAATACAATAGGCTATGGGAGAGATGTTGAATAAATAGTTTAGCTTGAAATTCTGAAAAGCAGTGGGTTTGAGATGGTCCAACACTGTGAGGCCTTGAAGTCAGCTGGAGTTTTGTTTGAGGCAGTAAATACTTAGAAAGCACTGGCTTCATCACTGTGTTGCAGGGACAGCATCTTCCTTTACAGAAAAGAAATTTTTATGCAATTATTCTTTAGCACCCCTTATGGCTGATTTGGAAAACTCCTCTGCTGACAAATACAAAGAAAATGCCTTCTTTCTGTAACTACCCAATGCTCCAGGGGGTCTTAGTTGTGCTTATATGAACAAGTTTACATTCATTGCTTTATTACATATATACCTCTCTTTCATGTGTTTCATCATCCACTTGGGCCTTTTGTCTTTGATTGAAAAATCTCTATAAACTATAATGCCACAGCATTAATCATATACCTCCTGAAGTATTTTCATATTGTGTATAATAAATACCCCTAGACTTAGGGTTTATACTAGAAACTACTCACCACAATATTTAGTTTAAAATTCAAAGGGAACCCAAATTAAGCCATGGATTTGTTGTGGTATATATTTATAATTTCCTTTTAATTTCTCTATGTTCTCATATACGTATTTGTATCATTGTTGTGTCAAGACTTTCACTGACAAAGTATTTCAATTATTTGAAAGAGTAACACAATCATGGAGTTGCAACTGATGTACATTTGAACTAAATACCTATAATCAAAGGGTTTTTCCTTTGCTAAGTCCCTCTAAATCAATGAATGTTATGTAACAAAGCATTCCTGATTGCTAGCAATAACTCACATAATGTATTTACATTTATACAATAATCTGAGAAAATAAAATGACTAGTAACTTTTTAAAAGCTAAGGCTCGGTGTGTATTAGAGAAATTATTCAGATATTGTGTCACATGTCTTGAAGGCTAGATCTCATAATAATGTGTCTAGTCCTAGATTAGCCAAGGGGGAACCAAAAATAATTGAACTCAACAACCCAGTGTTCAATGAAACTGAAAATAGAAATTACCTAGGAAAGGACTCCCTATTTTTTAAGAACTGATGAGAAAACCAGAACAGAGTCTGGCAGAAATTCAGCTTAGACCAACATAATACACCATATTCTATAATAAATTTTAAGTGGATTTATGACCTGAATGTTAAAAATTATGCTTTAAAATATAAAGAGAAGCATATTATATATCTATTTTGTAGCCAATGTGATATTATTCTTAACAAAACAAGTGACAAGGAAAATTATAATAGGTAAAATCTATAATTTTGATTACATGAAGTTGAGAAGCTTTTGCGCAAGCAAAATTAATGTATCAAAACAAAGAAACAAAACAATTTGGAAAAATAATTTTGTGCCAAATATTTCTGATAAGGTTTTTATATTAAAGGTAACACAGACAAATATAGAAGTTACAAAAATAGTTCTCCAAAGAATTGATAAACTATTAAAAACTATGTGAAAGAAGGCTACAAACTTTAAGAGAAACTATATTGTAGTTCACAGATTCACAAACAGCAAACTGTCAAAATGACAAAAGGGGGAAATAGTTAATGGAGTTTTGGAAAGATAGACACATAATATTGGGTTGTTGATGGAGCTATAAAATTCTAGAAAACAATTTCTAACGTAAAGAAGTAACATGAATTTCCAGGCCCAGAGATTTCACTTCTAGTCATATACTCCTAGGAGGTCATTGACACAAAAAGAAAGACTGTCTGTGCACCCAAGTATTTATGGCAACATACTTTGTGGTATCAAAGAATTGGAAAGAGAGTAGACTGCTATCCATTAGAAAATGACTATGTGGTATACGAACACAATAGAATTACTATGCTATAAAAAATGAAATATTTTGTGAATAGAGAGAAACATGAAAATATATTAACTAGTGAAAAATGAAGTAAGCAGTCAGGGAAACAATATACAACAATGTAAATAGAAAGTTGGATGTCATGAGATTATAAAGAAGACACTTGCAATGATCCTTTGCCGAAGTTAGGCTCCACAACAGTATGCATTGTATGGAACCTTACATTTTTCAATGTTTTTATTGATTTTTCCTGAATTTTTCCTTGTCTTCCTCTTTAAAAAACAAGCATTTGAGGTAGAAGATGCTTCTCACTAGTTGCAAGGGAGGAGTATAGAAGGAAACTTAGATGGCACCAATGAAATATATTTTAAAAAAGATAATGGAGGAGCTAGGTGGTGTAGTGGACAGAACAATAGCCCTGGAGATAGGAGGTCCTACCTTGAAAAAAAAAAAGATACGTATATACATGTGTATGTATGTATGATAAACCCAATATCTGTTTCCACTCTTCTTCCAGTTATCTCATGAATTAGCATAACCATTTTCTTAGACTATATTCTCTCCAGCTAAGAAGTCCTAGAACAAAAGAAAAAAATGACTATTGCATTGGTCAGTCCATAACATTTAGTAAGTTCCTACTATGTACTAAGCAGTGTGCTAAGTACTGGGGATACAAAGAAAGGCAAAAGGTAGTCCTTGACTTTATAGTCTAATTAGGAGAAAATAACACAAAAAGGAGCTGAAAAGGGAAGAAAGGGGAGGGAAGGAGAGGACCTATGTTTTGAACAGGAAGATTTACAACCAGGTGGAAAATGATGAAATGGCTGTCCTAATGATGAGACTGGCATCCTTTTTAAATGGAGGATCTGGGAAGAGCTTTCCATATCTACCCTCCACCCACTCTTATCAGAGGAAGGGAAGGGCTACTAGGAGAAGAGGTACAGAGAAAATGTGAATTTCAGAGTTGATATGATCTTATAGGAAGTTATTTTTTTGAGACAATGGTGAAATCTAGGAGAGTAGCCAGTGGTTAATGATGCCAATAGAGTGAACAGTAAGTGACCTATCTTAATTCCTCTCTTAATCTGGAATTTAAAATTGGAGTATGTGGTAAGGACATTATTGGGGGCAATGTGCAAGAAAATGACTCCTCTCAATTTTTGTTCATTATTTGCATAAGGACCTTTGCATATGTTTTTATTATTATCCTAGTTAATGATGAACAATATCTTAAATCATCTTAACTCTTCTCCCTCCACTAAAGTCATAGTGATGGGAAATGGAATGTCATGTATGGGAAACATGAAGTAGGTCAGTTTAGCCACAGAATGTAATGCTGGAAATAAAGTATAATTGGTCTGAAAAGTTAGGTGGGAGTAATTTTGTGAAAGTAATTAAATTCTAACCTGAGAAATTACTATCTTATGCTAAAGACAGTTTGAAGACTTTTCAGCAAAGGAACAACATTGTCAGACTAGCACTTTGGGAATATGAATTTTGTAGCTACATAGAGGATGAATTGGATGGGGAAAGTCAACACAGGGAGGCCAATTAGGAAACTCTTTCAAAGCAAAAGGTGATGAGGTTCTGAACATTCGTGGTTGTGGAATGAGCAGAGAGAAAGGAGACAAATGCAAGAAATGCTGTGGTCTACTGGCCTTCTGAACATTCCCCTTCTTTCCTAGCTCATAGTCTTTCTTCCTCAACTACAACCTTCATACTAGGGGATTTCAACATATGTTCACATACAGAAATGATGCCATTCCATCTCGTTTTCTAAAGTATATGGTTTTCACTAGAATCCCTGCTCTCTTATTTATTTGTGATCTCTTCCTGTCTCCTAGCTGCTTCTCTGTCACCTATAAACATGCTCATATCACCTTTGTCTTAGAAAAAACCCTAAGCTGATTCATCTGATCCTGCCAACTATCATCCCATATCTCTATTTGTGACCAAACTATTATTATGACTGTTATCAGCTTCATACCAGGCTATGAAATTCCATGTCATGGTCAAGGATAGAGATGTGTTTAAAAATAAGTTGATGATGTTATATGTTCTTAGACTTTTTATTTTTGCAGTAGTTTTAATTAAGTGGAGCCAATGAGGTATGACTATGAGATCAGACAATCTTAACAAATGATAAAAAAAAAATCTCTATTGGCTTTAGCTTCATTCTGTCAGAGAGAATAATAGGAAAGTATGTGCAGAACCAACTGGGAGGATAGTCTCAGATGAAAGATCAAGTCAGTCTGAGGAAAGCAGTCTTAGAATGAAAGGATTCAAGCATAGGGTAGGGGAATCACTGTTTTCATAGGCCACAAGTCTTGGGATACTCTTCATATAAGTGTAAGAAATATTTTCCTTGTAGCAGGGACTGAAACATCAAAAGAATCTAGCCTACTATCTAGGCCACATGTTGCCCTCTAGGCCCTCAGTTGTGGCCTTCTGACTGAATCCAAACTTCACACAACAAATCCTTTTATTAAGTTATGTACGTATATATGTATGTATATATGCATATGCTACGTTAAGTCACATGCGGCCCTCAAGGTTGTCAGGCATGGCCCTTTAACTGAACCCAAACTTCACAGAACAACTTCTTTTGTTAAGGGGATTGAGGGCATGTGGCCTCAAGGCTACAGGTTTCTCACCCCTGATTCTTGGCCAAATCCCTGATTTTATAGGAGAAATTTTGTCAAAGATCTTCATTGGTTGTATATTGCAACCTCTTCACACTCTCAATTTATATAATAATAGCAACACTTAAAAAATTACTCTGAAAGACTTATGAATTCTGATCATTGCAATGCTGAACCATGACCGTCAAGGGACAATGATGGACCATGATACCCACTGACTGACAAAGAAGTATGGATTCAAGATGCGGAATGACAGATATATTTTTTGACATGGATAATGTAAGAATTTGCTTTGATTGATTATGCACATATTTTCCCCAGATTTTCCCTATTTAAAAAGGAAAGAAGAGAGAAAATAAAAATTTAAATGAAAAAAACACTTGTATGATTATAGATCTCTTTCAGTAAGTTCTCTGGACTTGACCCGCAAAAAAAGGGAGCATCTGAAAGACCATTACATGCATGGAGAACCCCTCCTCAAGCTGGACTCAACTGTGGATCTCAAGTATCACAGCGACAACTACCATTGGCTGGTAGATCTGTACCTGTTTTATATTTTGCTCAATGTTTTCCATAAGAAGTTCATGAATTGGGTTATTTCTCTTGTTATATCTTTCAAGGAATACTAAACAATCTTAATGCATGCCTTGAAGATACTTTGCTGTAAAAAAGTCTGTAAGTCAACATTTTATCCTATCAAATAAAATGCTTTTTCATAGTTAAGAAATAATAAGTACAATAGGATTTTAAATTCTCTACATCTTTCAGTTAACTATGAGATGATTAATACATGGTCTATTGTTAAATATTACTTGTTTTGAAAGCCTACTTTTTACCTTCTAGTGCCCTCACTAAGGATGTCTTCAATTAATATAAGGATGACTCTCCTAATGATATGGGAGTGTAACCAAATAGGTCAGTAGTTATTGATGTTTTCTCAGTCATGTACTTTTAGATATTAATCAAGTCTGAGTTTTTTCCCCATGACTTAATTATCTTTCCTTCGTTCAGTTAGCTTTCACAATTGTATTAACTCCATCAGAGACTGACTCCATATATCCTTGATCTACTATCTTTCTTCTCTTTAGTACTTTGTCTACTTCCTATATAAGAACCTCAGGAACTGAGGTGAGCTAGAGCTAGGTAATTTGTGCTGGTTCAAGAGAGACAGTTGTTAAATTTTCTGTGTGACTATTTACATGTTGGAAATCACCAAATGTTACAAATCATGGCTTGCTTTATGATTCTGCTGATTGTCTAGACTTAAGAAATTGGTGTGAAAATGTTGATAATTCAGATTAAACTGAAAAGTGCATCATGGATAGCTTTTCCGTTGTTGGAGTGTGAAACATTTGCCTGTATAACATTAGGGGGTTCATTTACCTTCATGGAGAAAAGTTTGTTGAAATGGTTTTTGTAGATCTTTTGTGGTTTTCTTCTCTTTGTAGTTCTCTTTCTAAGATTCTTTACAGAATTTCTTTACATTTTTATTTCCTCCAATTGAGGAATTCACAAAAGGTACATTTATATTCTTACTGTTATTTTTCAAATGCTAATTTGAAACATTTTGATGTGAAATGACCTGAATATCATTGAAATTATGTTTCTTGTTGCTCTTGGATGAATGATAAAATTAGTTCTGTCAACTTCTTTACTCTCTTGACTTTCTAAGAAGGACCTGGGTACATATAAGTTCCTTTTATCTTCTGTTTCCACTTATAATAGGTCAAGATTTATATGATTCAGTATTATCTCTGCTCATTAATCATTGGAAAAAGATTTCACTTTGAGGGTATAATATATAAGCTAATTGCAATGACAGTTGATCAGGAGAACTCATGATCACTTTGCTGAGTTCTTACATCAACTTGATGAGATTACAGGTGTGGTTCTTTGTCAGAAGCTCCATAGCTTGACATACATCCTAACCCTTAATGAGAGGATGAAGGAACTCTCCTAATTGATCTCCAGTGGCCATGGCTTCTTGATAATTAGTTGAGGCCCAGCAGGATAGTATCTTTTCTAGCCATTTATAGAAGCAGGGCAATGGTGGAAGATGAACACATATATGAGTCCTAAAGGAGAGTTTCCATTCTTGGCTTCCTTTGCTTTTCTGTTTTCTTTTCAATGCATAAGTGAGAGCTTATTGGCCTTGAGAATGAGTACTTCTAGCTTTGGAGTTACCCTCTGGATAATGTTGAGTTAAAGAGTTGGGCATTAGCCACTCAGCAGGAGAAAAATCCCTTAACAGTTTGCTTCTAGGAAGAAAAAGGTGACTGACAACAGAAGGATCCTGTGGTCCGAGGACTGAGTTCATGCCACAAATGACAAGGAGACCTAGGTGTTTCTATTCCTCCTTAACATTACTGTGAGTTACTTGGACAATGCAAGTTTGAGGCAAATAGGGAATGTTTGTTCAAAGTAAAATGGCTTTAACTTCTGGGGGGAGGGAGAGTCATGAATATAATGAGTGTTTTTATTATTTTATTTGTTTAATATTTGGTTGTGAGTACCTGTAAGTCCTCTGCATGTTATGCATTTTCTGAGGTAGAAGAAATAAAAAAATTTCCTATATTCACATATTATATTGAATACCTTTATAAGAAGTGATTCTGTTATACACGTATGGGAAACAAATTCAAGCCACAATCAAGTTTTTATTTAAGGATGGAGGCAGAATGGGGATTCATAGTACTGAGGGCAAAGAGCAAGTTTGTGTTCCATGTGTTTTTGTTTTCATCAAAAGTTACTTTACACTTATTCGCGTTAAGTATAATCTTATTTGATTCGGCATATAGGACTAACCTGTCAACATCCTTTCAGATTGTGGTTTTATCCTACGGTGTTGTTGATCCCAGTCAAGTATATGTCATTCACAAATTTGAAAAACATATCATCTATGCCTTCTTCTGTGCATTGATAAAGTACAAAACAGGCTTAAGTTAATCACTAGATTCTTATTCCATTGCATTCATATATCATGACTCATTTTTCATTCTCCAAAATGAGAGAATGCCCTTATTTCTTACTTTTGGAGTCCTATTATAAGAATAGCTATATTTTTGTACATAGGTCCTTTCCTCCTTTCTTTGACTTGGGATATAGATCTAATAGTGGTACATTTGAGTCAAAGGATATGCATGCTTTAGCACTTTGGGGGGCATAATTTCAAATTGCCTTCTAGAATGGATCGACCAATTCACTGTGAATGAATTGTGGGTGAAAACTAGTGGATTTTCACACAGCACCTTTAACATTTTCCATTTCCCTCTTCTGTGACCTTTGCCAATTTGAGGTGTATAGACTAGAACCTGAGCATTTCCTTAATTTATATTTCTCTATCTGGAATTTTTTTAAAAAAACTATGGCATTGGTTGCTTGTATTGCTCTATTTAAACACTGCTGTTCATATCCTTTGCTTATCTATTCAAGAATGACTCATCACACTGTCTCATACATAGTAGACACTTAATTTTATTATAAATTATAAAATAATTTATGCTAGTTGACTATAATTATGATTATATCTTGGATATTAGACCTCTTTCAGAGAATGTAGGGCAAGTTTTTTTTGTTCCTTCCCCCATCTATTATTTATTTTGCTTCTAATTTTGACTGCATTAGATCTGTTAGTGAAAAAAATAAATTTTATAACCAAAATTATCCTTTTTCCCTTCTATGACACTTTCAGTCATTTGTGTAGTCATAGAACACTTCTCCATCCATAGAGTAAAAGATATTTCTTCCTGGTTCCTCCAATTCACTTAAAATATGATCACTTATGTTTAAGTTACATATCCATTTGGAGTTTATCTTCATTTTTACTCTAATTTCTATGAAATTTCTTTCCAGTATTCCAGCATTTTCATCAAATAATATTTCCCATAGTAACAGGATCTTTGGATTTATTAGACACTATTCTATTGTGTTCATTTATTTTTATATGTTGTATAATTTGTTCCACTAATCAATCTCTCTTTTTAACCAGTACCATATCATTTTGATGACTATTGTTTTGTAACATAGCTTGAGATCTAACACTGATAGACTGATTTCTTTCCCCTAACCCCCCCGCCCCAAAAAAATTACCCTTGAGATTGATGACCTTTTGAATGTCCACATGAATTCTGTTACTATTTTTCTAGTTCTATAATAAATACTTTGGTAGTTTGGTCATAGCACCTACAGGATATCACACATGTATATCTAGAAATTTCCAAAGATATTAACCATATTGTGAAAAGTTTGAAGTAAGAAAATACAAGTAAGAAAGAAGCTTGTAAGAAAGTATAAGGTTATAATGATTCTCTCCACCGGAGATGTCTTTCCTGTCTTGTGTCTTCAAAAGCATCAACTTAACGCAAAAATAAGTCAAATCTCACAGTGTCAAGCTGGACTTTTAAATGTAGTCATTCAGTTTCTTTCAGTTTAAAAGTTTGTGCCTGATTACCTTAATTGCTTTTAGAAGAAAGAGAATCTCAAGCAGAAATGAGGTGAAAAAAAATCTTATAAATGAAACTAGGGGGAAAAAGAACACTTGTCACAATTGGCGGTAGACTCAATGTCAGCCATATTTCATCTTCCAGAAAAGCTATAATCAAGATGATCTGTGGTTGTAGCAAAATGTCATTTGGGCAATGAAATGTTAGGCTACCTACACTTTCTAAGGCTCCAAATTGCTGAGAGTAGGCTCTCAGAGAAAATAAAATTGTACCTGTGTAAGGAAGGTAGCAAGGTGATATACTATATGGAAATTGGAGGGTATCGTCAGGTACCCATATATCCACACTACCAAGATTTGAAGATAGACAAATTTTCCACATATTACAAACAAGACTTGGTGGCTACCAAACTAAAAGAAGCAGATTGGCTAGTGGAAAAACCTGAACCTCTTGCTTTTGTAACAACCTTCTCCCCTCTTTATTATTACTCCCCTCAGGGAACTAGAAATAATCCTGAGAGGCTGGGATTACAAATCCTATGCTTCCTGAGTTCTCATCCATTGTGCTCCCCTGTTGGCAATGAATTATTAGAACACTGTTAGCTTTTAGAAAAGGGATTTACTGAAAAGGTATAACAAGAACAATAGTTACAAAACAATCACCTCAAGCACACAAACTATGTCCACATTTAAGATTTAATGGTAGAAAAAGATGTGTAGAGAATGGGCGTGACTAAGCAGTACCTCCAAACTCCTGGCTCTGGAAGTCCTTTTCTCCCTTTGTACAGCATTATGAAGTTCCCTTTAGGTGTAGCTCTGGATTGCACTGTGAGGATTAGTCTTTTTCTAGCATTCATAATCAGCATTTATCATTGATGTGGGATTTTGTTCCCCAAAGGTCCCCCTGTCCTCAAGGACTCTCCTTTTCTGTGGTCACACTACTGCTCTGGTAGACTCTGCTACCAAATGTACTTGCTGGTGGGCCCTCTCATGGCACTAATGGATCACCTAGTCATGTGGGCATCTGTGCTCTCCTCTTTGAATAGTCTTACTTATAAGATTGGGAAATAATAAATACAAAGAACCACAAGCACCTTGTGTTTATAGATACATTGCATCCAGCTAAGAGATAAGGCAGCCATTCTCCCTACCACCTAGCAGTTCACAGAATTTCTACCTTACTCATTGCCAGGAAGAAAAGGAAATGAAAGGACTGATTTAAAGGTGAATCACTCCTTTCCAGCTCAAGATCTAAAGATTCATTAGTCTTTCCAGCTACTTTCCCAACCAGAAGACTTCATCACCACACAATATCAAATATGAGCCTCTTTCCCTTACTCATGGCTGGAAGTAGGCGCATCAATCCTCTGCATGTGAAAACAAGCAGAGAATATCCTTATATGATCTCTGAACTGAAACCAGGGAGGGCATATCTGAGATGGCCACTAGTTCCTCATTGACCAATCCCCCATTACACTTTCTTTCTACAAAACTGAAGGAAACAAAAAAGAGTGTAGGAATCTGAAATGAGAAAGTGTTTAAATGCGCCCATGAGGCAAAAGGGATCAGTACATTTCCTCTTTTTCTCCAGGCAATTTACTACAGTTTATTCATAGGAAAAAAGGCCTTAATGATGAAGAGATGATGAAGGGAACTTTGAAGTTTAGTCACAAGTATCAGAAGAATGAAATGATTTATTTCATTGTGGTTATGAACAAACTTGAGCAGCAAATGATCTCAGTTCAAAATCTGTAAGTAACCTCAAAATATCATTTCTAAAACTTAATTTCCACTTCACAATTAAATGCTGCTAAACAATAAAGTAAAGGGATAAAAGAAAACCTATTGAGGTGAACAAATGAAAATTAAATTAAATAAATAAAAAATTAAAAGAAATCATTCACTCCGATTGAAAAATGTGTAAATGTGTAAATGAAAAATAGTTATGGTCATGCTTACCTAATTTATATTCATTATTCTATAGTAATGCTCAGCAAAGTTATAATAGAAGAAAACACTGAATTATATATAAAAAAAATATCTAGAAAATTATGTTCATGCAGACTAAAGAGGCTCAAAGAATGTTATCAAATGCATGTGCTCATGTGCTATGTGATTTTTTTCTTATTTAAATTTTAAGCCACAGTTTTGAGACTTGAGTCTGCACATGCAAATTGGACAGATAATTGAAACACAAATAAAATGTACTTTGACCCAGATTATCTGGATAGTTATTCTAACATGCATTTTGACTGTCTTTTATTTAGATAATTTGCATGTAAAGACATTGACAATATGCAGTTTACAGTGAGGGATGGATTTCTATCAAGGCATTTTAAACAGCTAGTCAACTTTGTTCTAAACTTGTATTATAGCATCTTTTTAATCAGAATATTGGCTATGTTCCTCGTTCTATTTGTTCCCTTCATTATCCAGGTTTTACATTGTGGTTTTTTGTTGTTGTTCTTGTTTTTTTTTTTTTTTTTTTTTGGATGTGAGGTACAGCAGGTAAAGAGGTCAATGCTGTGTGCACCCTGGAGTGAAGCCAATACTTGTCTGACTAAAGGGTATATTTACACATCTTCCCCAAACATCTCTCCCATTCAGAGAAGCCAGAGTTTATGGCTAAAATGAAGGCAGAATACAGAATACAGCTCAGCATTGCTGCAGGAGCAGCAGGTGCTCATGCACTCAGCTGCATTCACTCTTACAGTGGAGAAAGTGAACCAATGATTTAAGTGTTCATACAAGGCAAAGAAATGTTACTACAATTATTTAGGAAACTGATATCTAGAAAGCTAAAATGTCCATCTGTAAGCTTTCTCTGAATTTAGAAAGAGTTCCTCTCCCCAAAAGACACTTCAAATGTTGTAAAACTCCTCTGGTAGACATAGAATAAAGTAATCACAGGCTCCCTCTCTCCTTGCTTCCTGTTTTGTTGCTTTTGTGTTGTAATTCTAAAATAAATATCAATAAATCATTGTGGTTAGATACGCTAATATAGACAGAAATGTACTTGACTCCCTACAGTCTTTACAATTGGAGGGGACTCTGATTAGGATGCTTTACTTAATTAAGTGATATCTAAAGAGAGTTCTTCCCTCCATTTCCAGTTTAACTGCTTTATAAAACACCAACAGAGGAAACTCATTCTGTTGTTTTCTTTTCCTATTATACTCATTCGTATTTTACAGAGTATAATCTAATTGGACATAGAACCTTTTCACATTCAGACCAATTTAGAAAAGATTTTGCTTACATCTTTCTCCAGTGTCAGAAATGTTGATTAATGTATAGTTACATATAAATATATATAGGCATATATGTACATATATGTCCTTGCATATATTTAGAGTTACATATTTCCTACAGACATTATAATTTGTGGATATAAGTGACCCAAAAGACAAAATAGGTCTGAATCAAAATAGCTACTCTCTCTAAGCTCAGCTTTTTGAATTTGCTTGCTTTTCAAAATCATTCACTTAGCTCACATGTATGATTAATTAGATACCTTGGAAATCTATTTCTTTAAGAGGAAAACATCAAAGAACAAACAATGCTTCTTTATCAGATGTTACTCATGAGGCACTTTGATTTTACTGAAAGAAGTCATTAAATTTGGATTGCCAATAAAAGTATGATTATATATGTTTTCTAAATAAAATGTTATTATGTTGTAACTGAACTCATCCATTTATTGTTTGTTTACCTAATGCTCAAATACATGTTTTATTCATAGATGCCTGGGAGAAAAAAAAATTTACTTGATAATCACATCCAGCATATTTAACAAAGGGGATTATCTTTTTATAAGTAAGCAAGTTTAAGGAGAATGATTCCATTTTTTTTCCCATTTAGTTAATTCAAACTTGTAGGAACCTCAGCACACAGCTTTTGTTTCTAGCCCTGTTCTCTTTTATGCTTTTAATGTATGCATGCCTATCCAGTGATGGATAAATATCATTTTCTACAACACTTCATTTTTCTTTCCTGAACATTCCTTCGTTCAGTTTATTTTGGTTTCTGATGTGGGTTGTTTCTTTGCTAATTTTGCCTAATTGTATAATATGTTAGAAAGAAAATTTGAAGGGAAGTGAAGAGAAATTTCATTAGTCTATTGTACTTTATAAAGCATCTTTTTTGGTTACATTTGTTTTATACACCTTCATATAAACATTTACATATCCTTGAAGAGATAAAACTAGTATGAAAGTGCATATACGGCTCAAAATGTGGTTGTTTAGCTTGTTTCTTAAGAACATTGATGGAGAGATAAACAAAACTTTGCTGACATTGTGAAATATTCTTTTTATTTGGAAAGCAAAACATTTGAACAACATTTTGATAGTAAATCAGAAAACAAGTACCTAATTGATTTTTAAAGTTTTATTTCAACCTATCAAAAAGCAACCTCAGACTTTAAGTATTCTCTTAAATTAACTCAACAAGCTTAGATTCAATCAAATTTTTTGTAATTTTACCCTAAAATGCAGTAATGTTCTTTAAAAACTTTGACTTTGAATACACATATCATCAAATCTAAAAAATGTTTTCAACCTAATACAACACATACAAAGTACTTTAAATGAATTGTAAGCTAATAAGTGGCACTTTCTATTAGCTTGTGCCTAATCCAAGATTGCTGATATCCAAATTTTCTAAATTCCTAGCTTCTATGATTTGGTCATTTAGTAAGCAAAAAGGAAACTCTTAATTGGTAGATTGAGTTAACATTCTTAGGATCTAAAAATTTTAACTACGTTCTACTGGCTTCAAACAAAATACATATTAATCACCATTCTGAAGCTACACAATTTTGGGGGTATAATTTCCAAATGCTTCCACAAAGCAACATTTAAAAGCCATTAGAATTGTAAATATATATGTAAACTAAAATGAAATTTTAAAACACTGATAATTTCAGGTTTTTTCATTACATGTTTTTTTTTTTACTGAATACAATCCTCCTGATGATTCTGAAATTTTAATAGCTTCATTAATTTTCTAATTTTTGACTTTTCTAAAATCCAGATTTTTTTTACAATTTAAATTACACTTTACCCATGTTTGTTTTGAACAAAATTTTTAACAGATTTTTGAAAGTTCTTTTTTTAAAGATGTCTTTGTTCTGAAACCAAACATTCTCCTAAGACCAAAGCAAAAATAGCAAGTGAAAAATAACACGCCAATTTTGATAAAGTTTTATGTTTGTCTTTTATGCCGGTTTGTTTCCCTGAAATTAATGTGGTGATGGTGGGGGTCCCCTTAATGTATGTGTGTGTTTTTTTCTTCTTCAGAGTTTAAGATGAATGAGAATTACATCTAATGGAGTGCCACTGAACTTAGAACTACAACTGAATAATTATCTGAGAAAAGAATGTGAGTCCTATTTCACACAAACCAATTACTTTTTATCACATTACTTTTCTCTCTAAGTTATTTACTTTAAGAAAGAGTTATTCTAGTGAAAAATGTGCATAGTAATTGTAATCTGCATTTGTCACACCATTGTTATTTTGTATCCTAAAAATAAACCAGATGCAAACAAAACAATAGCAACTATAATTTACTTAAAATGTATTTTATAAGAGAACTGAGCATTTATAAATAATGTCTCCATGCTGATAAGGGGCGAATTTTAAAATTTGGTTTAAATTCAGATGCAAATATCACCTTGATATCATGCTCCTTAGTAAGGAAATATAATTTATATTTTTAGCCTAAACCTTTTATGCAGCTAGAAAATGTAGTCTTAAGACAAATATTTTGAAGCATTGAGTTTCATAGTTTGGTTAGTGAAAAACTATAGAAATACTTTATTTCTAAAGGAGAACTTAGCTAACTTACCAAAGCTTTCTAAGAAAGAGGGGAAAAAATAAGCCAGAGAACAGCCATATACTTTGAATTAATTAATACATTGCTTAGAAACAAAGATTGAAAGTTTAAGTAAGGAAATAATTAGCAATCAGCCTTTTAAGAAAATAATTCCCTACATTTTGTTAAGAGTGTTAAAAAAAAAAAAAGGCAACACATAACTCAGCTTGCATTTATTCTGAAGTGTTTCATTCCCAACCCTGCCCTGCCCCCCCCCCAACAGAATTGTTGGATAGGTTTACTCCCCATGTTTAAGCAAGTCCTAGCATTTTATAAATAAACCTGTTATACCCTTGTGATTTGAAGGGTACTTCTAACATTAAATAGATAAATCATTGTATTAAAATTTTTACAAATATTCCTGCCTGTTTAAAAAAAAATCACCCAATTTTCTGGATGCTTTCAAATAATCCTTCAGGTGGTTAAATACAAGTTTCTATTAAGATTTATATTTTTCCCACTTTGAGTCAAATATATTTTTAAGCAATCAGTACTCTCATAGACATTTTTAAAGTACCTCTGGATCCCCACGTTGAGTTGAAATGATGAGTGAAGCTAGATGTAAGAAGCAATGTAACAAAGAACTTGTTCCAAAAAAAGAATATGATATAGGAAGAGATCAATCAAATAAGCTTATACATAAAAAACTAATCATAACCTTCAGAGAAAGACAACTTAGATATGTATAACAATTTTTTAACCTCTAGAATAAATAAAAACTAAATCGAATGCAAGGATATTTCCTCTAAAGCAAGATGTGGATAGAACTGTAGATATTTCAAAGTCTTAAATACTACTTATTCTTTAAAAGCATTTAGTGGGGCATGAAGGCTAAAAGTGATGAACTCAGTTCAGATTTCTGTTAATATGAAAATAATTATTATAATGCAGCACTTCATTATTTATAATGCATTAAATTGAGCATTTTATAATATAATGATTTGGCAGTCCAGAAAGACCGTTATCTCCCACACTATACAATAATGATACATAAATATTATAATTAACTAAATTAAATATAAAATCAATTTTTAAAAATCAATAAAATTGTTTTTTCTTGTTACAAAATGCATATAAAATATCAAAGTAACCATATAATGGCAATGAGATTATCCTTTAAAAATCACATAACAATATTCAGACTTTTTAAAAATCCTATTTTCATATCAATTAATCAAAAATGGTTATTGGAAGAGGAATTAAAATGTCACATTTTCAATGGCTCAAATATTTATTTCCAGTTATTTCTGCATGAACACTGTGGGAAATGTGTATTATGAAGATCAGATGGTGCATTGATGTTAGAAATGTGGCAAAGCATCCTGTGTTGATTGATACTAATTAACTGCAATGCTCTTGTGTTCTCAGTTTTAGCAGGCACACACTATACAATGGCTTTTATTTTGCTTTGAAAAGAATTTTACTTAGAAAACAGCTGATCTCAATATCTACATAATTTTGGATTTTAAAAAATTCTGTAATATTTTCTTTGCCATGTTTTTAAAAAAGATAAATTTGAAAATATCTTTAAAGCATAAAGTGTAATCAGTTAAATCAGTAGCACTCTTCTGGCCTTTCACATGTATTTTGCATGTTCTATAGTTCATGATTGCATTTTCAAACTACATTTAAACCCCTCTTTAAAAGTTATACATCAGAGAGAAGATTTAAGTAGGGAATTCTGAAAAGCAATTGAGAGCATGCAGTTAATTTTTAATTCCTCTCTTTTTTACAAGAAGAGTGTGAAACAAAAATGTACATTCTTGCTCTGTCTGGGTTGAGATGTGGGACTAGAAATGAGAGAGGTGGAAATATTCCAGAATTAAGAGTATTAAATAAATTTCAATGCACTCACTTTTTTTTTCTGATGGCTTAAACTCAAGAAGCACTGACAGAGAGAAATCATGAATGTTCATCAATTACATATCTTATATATTTTAGGATATATATTTTGATTTGAACAGGCACCACTGTGCTGGGAAGTAGATTGTGGTGTTAGGTAAGTGTGCACTGAACACTCAGAATCATATATATATATATATATATATATATATATATATATATATATATATATATATATATATATATATGTGTGTGTGTGTGTGTGTGTGTGTGTGTGTGTGTGTATGTATATGTATATATATATATATATATATATATAGACACACACTATTGTAAACAAGGCCATTAAATGGCATTAAATAATGTGAATTTTCTAAAGTTAATGCAAAATTTTAAGCAGGAGAAAGGTTGTAATTCCTAGTAAACCTGCTATAACTTCAAGGGCTACATTTTTTATCCAGTCTGCCTTCTGAGAGCATGATTTTTGAAATTCCAGTGGTATTCCCCAAAACTGAAAAATTGAGAATGCAACTAAAGTTGTAAAAATGAAAGGCAAATAATTTTCTCCAAACCATCATGCAAAACTAATTCATTTTGGTCTCTTCAATCCCTCTCCCTTGGAGGCAAAAAAAAAGCCAACATCATGGAAAATAGCATGATTTCAAAATTTTTCTGTCTATATTTTCAGACTTAACTTAAGAACTAAACAAATTAAGGGATGACTTTACTATATTTCTTTTCATTTTTCTAATAATCTCCTTTTATGTAGACATTTCAAAATGAGATGGATAATGTATGTACAATAATAATGTTCAGAAGGAAGAGGAAGAACAGGTGAATGTATATCCTCCAACTTCAGAGCAGAAAGAACCTTAAAGATCATTTAGCCCAACTCCCTCATTTTACTGATGAGGACATTATCCCATAGTAAATAGCTAGATATCTGAGGAGACAAGACTAGGTCACAAGCTTCTAATGTCCTCTATTCCATAGGATCTCAAGCAGGCTTCAGTAAGAGAGCATTAAAAATAAGTAAACAAAAAAATCCCTATCTATAGGAATGATGTGCAAGGAAATAGGGAGAGGGGAGAGAGGGGTGAAAGAAATGAAATCAGCAATCTTTATAAAGCATGAATAATCAATATTCCTAGGTCAGTGGTAAGTCATCTTGGGTCTCTAACTCCTCCTGGTGTTTCTTGGCATAGTTCTTTTTTGAAGATATTTTGTTTTGACCCAACAGATAGAGCTGTCTAACAAACTCAATGCTAGATTTATTATAAGAAAGCCTGAGCTGTTAATTTTGTTGACACTTACTAGTTGTGTGATCATTGGCAACACATTTAGCACTTCTGAGCCTCAGTTTCCTCATCCACAAAAAGTAATGCTACAAGTAATAATGCTTGTAGTACCTACCATACAAGATCGTTGAAAGGCTTAAAATGAGATAATGTAGGTAATATCGGACAGCTAGGTGGTGCAGTGAATAAAGCACTGGGCCTAGAGTCAGGAAGAGCTAAGTTCCAATCCAGTCTCATATACTTAATAGCTGTATGACCATGGGTAAGTCACTTAACCTTGTAAACACTATTTAATGTCAGTTATTACTATAGTTTCAAATAACAACCTAAACAAATTGTATTTCCTGAAAAATAAATTTCCCCTCTCAAAAAGAAGTTTACCAATTGCTAAAAGAAAGGACTGGGAGGGGGACAAGGATTCTTTGACTTTGATAGTCTAGTACTAACTTTGACCATCATATTTTGTATCTTAGTGGAGTTTTACCTAGTTATGACTGCTGAGGAAGACATGATCCTAGTGAAAAAGATAATAAAGATTCATATGTCTACTTAAAGAACCATCCTGGTACTTTATTGTTAAATAATTTTAGCACTGTCTACAAAATCTGTCTACAAAATCAAGTTTTATTGGATGCTTATGGAGAGTAAGTAATTTGGACAGACATGAGTTTTTTCATTATTATCATTATTTCCAAAGCTCCTTTTCTCTGAGTTTAACTTCCAAAACTCTCTGTAATGATATACAAGTTGATCTAGAAAAGAGTTAGGAAGCAAAATCACAATTAAATTTTAATGAAGTGGCCCTCAGATTGAAGATACATGACAATTTCAGATGTTAGTAAAGAGGTCTCCCTCACCTTTCCATAGGATCCTACTACTTGCAGAGACTAAAATAAAGGAAACCCTCCAACACACCAAGGGCACAAATCTATACTTGGAGGTAAATAGAAACTGATGTCAATATTTTTTCCCTTTAAGGTACCTAGTTTATTTTTAAAACTACATGTTTTTAGTTTAAAGGAAATGGAATATAGATATAATGTTGCTTGAAATTTAACAGCCTAAGAAAAAAATCCTTTGCCAGAATCATGGCATATACTGTACTGGACATAGTATCTCTAGTACTCCATAGTCAGTTTTAGCTAGTGATGGCCTTCTTAGTCAAGCTCACATTTTCCATTTGAAAGACAGTCTACCTTAAGACTCTATAAAATAAAACATTTAACTTCAAGAGCTGAAACCAAGAATTTGTTTGGGGCTTTCAAGATCTTTTGTCCTGTTGTATAAAGATACTAAGCTGTAGAAGGTAAAAATGAGGACAGGTACCAAATACAGTGGCATAACTATTGTGAAGTAGTTGTTCTGTGCATGATATATATTATTCCATAAATCAGGTCCAGATAACCTCCCTGATGTACACTTACTGCTCTATCAGGTCCAATAATCAAACCTCTTTGCTGTGCCCCACCATTCTCAAAACCTGATTCAGGTCCGAGGGGAAAAGTCTTTCTTGGAGGTAAGGTCTGGTGACAGGAAGGGAATAAAAGTCATCGAAGTGGCTCAGTGGATAGCACACTGATCCTGGAGTCAGGAAAAATTGAGTTCAAATCTCACCTCAGATACTTACTAGTTGTGTCACCCTGGGCAAGTCACTAGAGAAGGAAATAGCAAACCACTCCATTATATTTACCAAAAAACCCTGTGGACAGTAATGGATGCTATGACTGATGGGCTCATGAAGAATGGGATGTGACTAACCAACAAAGAAATGAAAATAAAAGATAAATATAATTCCTACAACTGACTTAACTATCAAAATTCTTAGGTATACTTTTTAATCTGAGGTCATGGGAATGCTGATGTAAGAGGTCCCCTGACACCTCTCACTTGAGATGTTTGAGAAATCTTATAGCAGTGACATCATTGAAAGCCAAATAGAAGCTTTAGTTTTCAAACTAATTTCAGATAAATTCTTTCCTCACTTGCAAACCTACCTTATGCTAAGATTGAATACCTGTTTCAAAGAACTAAACATACTTCCATATGTTATCATGCTCTTTTAACCATAGAGTCGAAAGAGAAAATTTCGTTGCTCTAGTATATCATTTAGGGGCAGCTAGGTAGAGCAGTGAGTAGAACACTGGACCTGGAGTCAGGAAGACCTAACTTTAAATTTGGCCTCAGAAACTTTTTAGCTATGTAACCCTGGGCAAGTCACTTCACCCTGCTTGTCTCAGTTTCCTCATCTGTAAAATGACCTTGAAAATAAAATAAAAAAAAAACGTTCCATTATTTTTGACAAGAAAACTTCACATAGTGTCACAAAGAGTCAGACAAGACTGAACAAGAGTATACCACCTAATATTCTTTTTGATGATTGAATCTCCTATAAGGCAAATATAATCTTTGAAAAATCAGTGGATCAAATTATGTGATACATCAGCAACAGAAATGAAACATGTTCTCTATTTCTCCTGTGAAAAGTGAGGATGCTGGTTTGGTGAAGTAAATTCAGTACTATCATTTGGAAAAGAAAAAAAAATTCTTGAGCATTTACTTGGGAATGGTCAGGTTGTTATAAAGCCTGCGACTGAGATCACACAGTGACTTTCAGTCTCAAAAATAGCATGGTTTTGGGTTTGGTTTTTTTTTTTTTTTTGAATAGTGATATGTCACAATTTGAATGACTTTTTAGGAAGAATGAAACTTGGACATATTCACCAGAAGAGGTAGACATCAAGCAAAAGGGATAAGGCATTTACACTGGGGAAAGAGCCAAAGACAAGTTTAGTAGAAGATGTGTGAATCTGGGTATGTGGAAGTATTACAAACTGGCAAATCAATCCCCAGGAGAAGAGAGGTCTTAAGTGATTTCTATTGGATAAGATTTGTGATTTCCTTCCCATTTCAGACTTCCTTCCTGTAGTACAGCAGGTGTTGAAATAACTTTTGTAGGAATTTCAAGTCTAAAATGTAAAAAAAAAACCAAACCTCTAAGTATTCTACAAAATAGTAAATCCTTGAGCATATTTTGCATGGAAATTTAGCTCCAATATATGTATGTACACACATACATTTATTTATACATGTAGGCATTATGGTATCATCTCACTCTTTATCTGTGTGCTTTGGTAGGAAGGTTTAGAGAGAAAGGACAGAAATTATGGTCCTACCATCTTCCACTTTCTCATCATCTAAGCCTTGACTATCATCATTCCGATCCATCTAGAATTTGGGGATTTTGTTCCCTTCTCCTTCCCCCACCCCCAATAAAACCAGGAGGGAAAATGTGCTGACAATCTTAATCTACCTTTAGTTGGAAAATACTACAACTTTAGGATTTTATGAACAAATGAAAAAACTAGAAACTCTATGAGGTGTTATATGGATTTTTGCTGTGTCTTTGTACACTTAGACCAGACCCACCTTTTGATTTTCTTAAAGGATTAACAATCTACTCCTGCTGAATTCACTGTGCTGACTCTTGGTAAAAACTTCAATTAATGATTTGAGTTATAGGGGAATAAAATGAGTTCTTTTTGCATATTTGTAACATAAGATCTTTTCCATTATGTGTTGTGAATATCCTCTCCCCTTACTACTTAAAAGAATTTAGAAGATTACTCACCATTTAAAGTTGTTTAAACTATAAGGGACAAATTGATCATCTAATTTTTAAATGCTTTTCCTCCTTTTATAATTTAGATGACTAATGTCTGTCTACACTCTTTACAAGTATGTTAATGTAATGATAGTATAATTTTGAAATTTTTTTAATTATGGGTTTTTTTAAATCTCACGTCTAGACACATTCTAGAAGAATAAAAAAGAAAGTATACCATCAATCTAAAATTTTGTATTGCTAGCCTTCTTCAATTGTAAACTATGATCTTTCCTCTTCTTTTTAGAAACTGCTAAAAATAAACCCTCCTCATATGAATAGAAACCAATGCAGATATCTTTATCAGTAGTTAGTCTACTTTTAATAATATCTACAAGAAAAATTTATGGATTTAATTTAATTGATGACATCTAATTATAGACTTAAAAACTAACTGCTATGTATGAATGATTATATGATAAAGAGAAAATCCCTGAATACAGAAAAAAAACAACAACTAAGTGATCTAAACATTTCCAAGCTAACATTTTATTGATAAAAGGAGATTGATGAGGTAATTATTTGTAACCAATCATAACCCAAGTATTCTTTGACTTTTCACTATCACTTTGCTAGTAACTTATCACTAGTGTAAAGTTTGGACTCCAACACCTCCAAGTTCATATATGTCAAAAACCTTTTTTTCTCCTTGTGGTGGGGTAGGATAGGAAACATTTATACTCTGATGTTTTATTTTCTTATGTATATAAAAGTCAGATAGTCAATAGGACCTGTCCTATTGATTTTTAGAGAAGTAGATGTTTAGTTATCTCAAAAGTAAAAAAAAAATAAAAAACAAAAAAACTAAGCTGTTTAAATCTCTATTATACTCAGTTCCCTAATAGTGGATATGCTCCAAAGTTGCCTTTAAACTTCTTGCTTTTCTGTTAATATTCATCTTGGAAACCAATTACTATTTACTCTTCCTTGAACTTTTTCTCCAGTTAGCAGTATGAATCTTATTTCCTCAACGTCCATTTGAAGAATAAGTATGTCCAATAGTTAATTCTGAAGAGAAATCACTTAAAATTTCCTTTAACTGAATAATTTCTTATCAGTTCTTTGCCTGCTTCTAAATCATGAGGAATAAACCCTCTGGTTCTATTCTATATGGAGCAGCTCAAGGACCAGAAATTGCTCAGTGAGTGTAGTTGAATGGCTGCTGTTACTTTTAAAAAAATAATCTAATTTTTTTTTAAGATGCCATTCATGGAATGACCAAATCACAAAATTTTTATTTGGGATATACCTTAGTAGACATCTATCTAGTCCAACCTGTAACTGAAAATTCATCTACCTAGTGAATGTTCACCTGTCCTCTGCTTAAAGGAACCCATTTCTCCCAAAAGTAGCCCATTTCACTTTTGGATAGATCTGATTGTTAGGAAAGTTTTTCTAATATGTGACAAGCCTAACAAGACTTGCTCCAACTTCCACCTATTTCTCCTGTCTCTACTCTCTTGGGTCACATAGAAGAAAACTAATCCCTCTTCCACATGGTCCTTCAAATTGCTAGAGTACTGCTATCATAGCCCCCAGTTTTTCCTTCTCCAGGCTAAACATGGCTAGTTCCTTTGAATGATATGTGCTGTGTAATCAAGTCCCTTCACTATTTCACTAACCCTCCTCTGTACACTTTTCAGTTTATCATCTCCTTCCTAAAATATAACATTAGAAGTGGGCACAATTCTCCAGATGTGATCTGACCATGGCAGAATACACTGGTATCATCACATTCTTATTTCTAGAAGCTCTACTTCTCAATGCCAATTTTCATTAATTCTCCAATAATGCCTATTACTCCTTCCAACAAAACATGTGCTCTGAAAAGTAGCCAAAGGAATGACTAAATTGTTCGCAGTAGGTTAGAGGTGCCAGCTCTGATTGTCACTCACAGTGACACATGATTGTCACTGCTTATTACAGAGAGACTTACTAAAAGGAAAATAAAAACATTCTATACATTTTAAGCTTCTGTACATTAGAAGAATATACATTATACATAAATTCTATACATTTTAACCTCTACAATTTCTAAAATGGTTGACAACTTTAAAAGGATATATACTCCATTACTTGTAAATCTGACATACAAATTATCTGCATTAAAGTGAATATTTCATGTTACTCAGTGGCTGTGAAGAAATCATACGGTTTTTAAATGTTTCTATTACCAAAAAAAATGTCTTCTTAGGTAATAAAATTTACTGTTGCCACCACTATATTGAAACTATTATAATTTCTACTCAAATGCAGCACTCTTACAAATTTAGGATTGATTTAGACTAGTGATTCTCAGTCAGGAAATCCTGATATACTGATAAATTTCAAAAACAGGTCATTCATTATTTATTCATTCAATGGGCAAACATTTGTTAAGTAGATATCAGGTGCTTAGGAAGATACTATGTTTAGATAAGATATAGTTTCTGTCCTCATGGAAACTACCTAGATAAGGGATTACAATATTACTAAAATAAGACTCTTCTTTTATCATTGCACACCTTCTTTCCAAGTTTTCCCAAGATTCTAAGTTTGGAAGGGGGTGATCTCTGTAACAGTACTCCTTCTTCTCACTGTATCACCCCTCCCCCCAAAATACACACATACATTCCTATATATATACATGTATATATATATATATATAAGCTATATATATAACTTAGTACAGTTGCTGACTTAGAAATATCAGTGACACATCATGCTCTGTTCAGCTACTCAGTGCTGCTCAGGATTTGTACAGGACTTAATATTTGCAAAGTTCTTTCTCATTCAATAATAATTATTATTTGCTAGTAAAGGCATATTCAATTTTCATTACAATAGTTGCAAGCTGTAATATAATAATAATGTCTACTATACTAGACAAGTTGAAAAGGGAAGTCTAATTTAAAAACAAGCAATTAATTAGTTTATGATATAATGTACAGAAAACCAGGCTCCAGTAGGAAACACCTCTGTCCACTTTGCTCTTCTGGTATATGCTGGATGTGTGAATGTTGGCAAGTTAACCTTTCCCTGCCATAATTCTATTTGAATAACTGTTGCCCATCTGAATTGATAGAATGAATTTCCTTACTAGTTGCTCCCTACAGCAATGAAATCACAAGTCCATGTCAAACAAACCGAAAATGTAAAGCAGTAATACACAGCCACCTCCCTAAACAAAAGAATCCAACCCAAATAGATTTTGGAGCTTCTAGTAACAAAGCATTGCTTTTATTTATATTATTTGCTGTATTATTAACTGAGAAAAGTAACTCAAGTAGTTCAAAAATCTAGATAAACAACAACTAGGAACAAATATGTTTATCAATGGAAAGAAGGAAACTAGATTCTTACCTTGCCTCCTCAATAAAAGGGAGGTCTGATGAGAAAAAATTTAATGAATTAAGCAACCTATAAAGAAGTATGTTTAAGGAAAAGTCTATTAAACAATCTAACTTTTTGGCACTCACCCAAACTTTGAAGCCTGAGAAAACAAGAGGCAAACTTCAGACCTTTATAAAAGTCTGACTACTCCCCTTCTTTTCCATTCCCCCCTCGCCCATCTCCAGAAGTCTGGAAGAGAGCACTTTGCTGACTAATGGTGGAACTTAGCACTCTATGGATCAGTGGGCAGTATCTCCTATCCAAACAAAACACTGACCTGGGGCCTGTAGCCACCTGAGAGGTAAAAGAGAGAATAGAGAAGGAACAAGACAGAGCACTGAAACATGAATATGGGGCTGTTGGAGCATGAGAGAGCAAGGGAGGGCCCTTGGACCTGCAAACCCTTGCAGGCAAGGTGAGTGAGGAGTAGGAACAAGTAGGCAGACAGGATGCGGCTAAGCATTACAAAAGGCTTGTGCGGTAGCAGGAAGGGGGTCTTGAAGGCTGTTGAGTATGGACTGAGGGGCCCCCAGTGAATGTCGGTGCGAAATGCAGTTGGGATAGGGGCACAGCTTTTCTCTGGCCGGCTTTGAGAATTCCGAAGGCCTAAACAGGTCTGGTGTCAAAACAGCATCACTGTCATAAGTAAAATGCGAAAATTCCCCAAAATAAACAACTGAGTGTGACCACCATTTCTTTCCCGCCCCACCTTTGTGGTGATTTATATTAAAGAGTGTGGGAAAACTAAATTTTCCAAGTAGCTGCATCTGGCCTGGCCAAGAATTTTGAGGGATGAATACACAGACTCGGCTACCATCTCTGTAATTCATACTCTTTATGTTAAAAATTAGTTATTTAAAATCTCTAAATGGTAGGTTAGAAGAGTTAAGTACACAAATAGTTTCTGATTTGAAGTCCCCCCCATCTTTCAAGATCCTCCCGCTCCCACCCCATATACGCATTCTTATTCCCTCTCCCCTCTACCCAAGCTTCAAAAAAAAAAAAGAAAAAAAAAGTAATCGAAAGTATGAAGAAGGGCAGGCGGTGGGTTCTCTTTCTGACAGCTCTGGGAGCTCGCGGGCAGACGTGGAAGCTTAGAACTAGGGCTGGAGAAGCAGGCGGGCTGCGATCAGGAAAGAGGAAAGCTGTTGCCTAAGTTGCAGGCTCAGAGGGCAGAGAGGCGAGGACTTACAGTCAACCGGGCTACGAACTGCTACTTTTAAAAACAAAACAAAACACACACACACACACACACACACACACACAATCGCACTACATAGATTATTTTGGAACTAGCATTGAGTAACCTAAATCCAGCGGAGAGAAAAAGCCACACGCTTCGGTACTTTAAGGAAAGTGCCAATCGTTTGGGAAGAAGAGAAAAAAAACAATGCTGAAAAACAGATAGTTGAGTTGTGGTACTGACTGGCGGCGTGAGCTTCTCTGAGGGATGATATGGGAAGAGGGTAGGTATAGACAGACGTGGCGCCGGAGGAAAAGAAGTGAGATTGAGAAGAAGCCGTAAAAGCGTGCTCCATCCCAACCCGGACTCCAGATCTATTTGGGACCATTATGATGTAGTTTTCTCCCAGTGACTCGAATTAAGTTCCCTACGATTTATATCCAGTAAAAGTGGAGGATAGCGGAAGAAAAGGGAGTTATTTAAAGGGGTCGCGAGGAGGAAAGAACCACACAAGAGAGATTTTAAAATGCCATCACCAAAGTTTCATTCCTGTAGGTCTGACTTTAAAGTTTTTTTTTTTAATAGGGGGAAGGGGAGGAGGAGGTCTATATTCCTCTACTTTTAATTGAAGTAAACACAGTGTAACAAATCCTAACTCAAATATGATTGCGGTGAGATTAGGGTCTAATTGCTTAGGGTTCAGGTGGAATCTGCGGACTAAATCCTACAGGGCCAATCTGAATTTCACAATCATTCTGTCAAAAGGAGAACGATGAGAGCCCACACGCTTCCTAACAAGTCATTTTTAACAGTTACAAGCTTCTCACAAAGACCACACAGGGAGTCTAAGAGATGCAAATCTAATCTCTGGTCATTCTACAGGGCTTCCACAAAGATGTGCTAAACCCTAATAGAAAAGAAATCAGTTCTCTGTCACTAGCCTCTGGTAAAATCTATTAGGGATGTACAGGGCTGCTATCTACAGCAGTTGCTATAAAGGTTAAGGACAAGTACAAATAAAAAGGACCCCATTTCTTTTTGGTGTGAAATACATGGAGAAGCTAACCCCAAATGAGTTCAATGCACAGCTCCACATTCAATTTTGTGATGGAGATGGGAAAAAGAAAAAAAAGAAAACGAACAGAGAATTTATGGATTTCAGGAGATAAACAGTTTTTCCCTAAAACTGAGAAATATTTATTTTTTTTAAAAATCACGAAAAAACAAAAAGATGTAAGGACATGAAAGGACTGGTGGTGGTAAAGATTACACATTTCCCTAAATGGTCGGAAGCATATCCTTAGTAAGTTACTGTAACTCCCACAGGCAGAAGAAAACCAGTCTCTAGACTGAATTTTAGATGTTCGAATCACTCTAGCAGGCACGATCTTCTTTTCCAATCAAACCAGTTTCTGAAGGTAAACTACCTACCTAGTGTCCTCATCTAAGACGATAGAAGTAAAAAGGTCGCCTCCCTACAGGGCAAATACCACCCCCTTGACACTTTGACACACTGTTTTTTTTTTTCTTTTTTTTTTTAAATTTCCCAGCCATATGTCACTCAAGCTAAAGAATTGCACTCCCTTCAGAATGAGCTGAAAAGATGGTTGAGAGAGTCTAGCTGGCTTCCTCTCTCTCTGTTCCCCACAGCCTCTTCATAGTAAGCCTAGGCAGTGCAGATAGGGACAGAAAACTATGTTAGCTTTCCCGAGTGCGCGGGTAGGGGGTAGGGGAATTGGAAGTTGGTGGGGGGAAGGGTATAAGTGTCTCAGATTTCGGCAGAGATTCAAGGCTACTCAATCTTTGCTTTCTCTGAAGTATCACTTCTGAAGTAACTTGTGGGGGGCGCCGGGGGGAGGGGGGAGTACGAGGGTGCTAAATTTTAGAAAACATTGCTTCATCTGTCTGTATAGTTATTAAAAAATGTATTGAAGTAAAACTTCTGAATTAGATTGACTCGGTTTACATTTTATGACTCAATGCAGAACCAGATAGAAACCTTTAAATAATTCTATACATAGTCCCTGGAAAAAAAAAGAAGTGTATTTTGGTTGTTATTTACTCAGATTCAGTTATTATCGGCAGACCAAATCAAAGCGTTCAGTGGCAATATTTTTAAAACACTTAGCAAAAATACTTGAGTAAATCTATTATGAAGGAAGGAAAGCTCTGGATTTAGGATGGTTTTTTTTTTTCCCTTGACCAAAGCCAGTGTCCTTTCTTTAGTTTACCACTCACCCATCTTCCTTCAATATTGGTCATTCAGTTTCCAATTCTGTTCAATTCAATATACATTTGTTTAGAGCTTAGATTATAACACAATTAGCTACAAAAAGGGTACTAGTCTAGGTTGGTAGAGGGAGTTTCTGGAAATCACAAGTTCAGTGTCTCTAAAGTTTACTGTATGTAAAAAGTCCCCACTTAACCAGCAGGCCTAAGGCCTAAAGATTGATTCTCCTGGGAGAAATAAATGTATTTCTCTGAAAAATGCTTTTGTTTCTGGAAGTGATTTCAATAAATTAGAATTCAGATGCAAACTACTTTGAGGACTCTAAAAACTAAGGGATGAAAAAACCACTTCTACCCAAAATCAGGAAAGTATCTCTTTCAGATCCCATCCCTTGAATTTTTTCTTTCTTTTTAAACATTTTAAAATCATAATCAATGAGGAGTTAAAATTCAAAAATTTCCCTAATAAATTCCCTTCAGGCATTAAACTTCTCTCATACCCAACACTTCCAAAGCAAAATTACACAAATGAAAGATTGAGATGCATCAATTTTGAGGGGTTGGGATGATGCCATTTCTTTCTCTCCAAGCCCTCTCAATACTGAGAAACCAAAGATGTCCTCTCCTAGTTAGGGTAAAAAAAAAGTTAGCCTTCTCTTTGCCCAATACAGAACACTGAGTTCTCAGCATAAGAAGATAGTTTCATTGAAGTTTCTGAAAGATATTCAAATTAGCTTCTTTCTCATTTCCTACCTTCACTTCCTCAAGTATCAAACATTTTCCTCTTCAACCTGGTGGGAGGAGATGTGAGTTAATAAGTTCAGCTAGGGCTAGAAAGATCAGGACTGGGTTTTCTGGAAATCACAAGGACCAGTACAGAGGATACATTTGAAATTGTTGGATCCCTAAGAAGATAGAGGAGGGTCTGAATCACTAGTCATGAAACCCTTCATGGTCAATACATGGAAACAATAAAAGCATACCAAGGAATTTTATATTTCTTTCTCATTTCCTTCATTGACCAAATGACTTACTTCTTGCCATCAGTTGTCATTAATTTACTTCTTCCAATTCTTTCTCTCTTTTTCCATTTATATTAGCTTTACCCTTCTTCTATCCCTGCTAACAATTTAACTAAGTTCTTGTGTTTGTCTCAGGGGCTATTCCATTTTAACTGATCAGTACATGAAACCTTAGTTGTCTGTCTAAATATTTACAGATCAAAATAAAATTTACATGATGGCGCTTCAAGAAGAGATAGCTGGCTAATGAAGGATAAGTGTAAAACTAAAGTTCTTCATCCCTGAAATAAGAGAATGGAAATAAATCAGAAAAGACAGATAAAAGGAAGAATTGAAATATAGAAAATGAAGCTGAACTGATATTATTTATTACATATGCAAGAAAGTCCCTAGGTAAAACAACTGGCACTTAATATATGGTCACAACTACTTAATGTATTTCTACTGGAATAATATTCTCATAGAAGTATAGAGAGAACTTTCCTCACAATTGCACTGTAAGATTAGTGCAAGTAATTCTATCCTTAAAAGTACAGATGAGGAAACTGAGACTCAAAGAGGTTAAATGATGAGGCCTCATAACTCCAATAAGTATTGAGCGCACGCAGGTATTTCTGACTCAAGTTCAGTCATCCTTCCACTACATTACAGAATATATGTATTTTGTGCTTTTTATTACCTAGTGTATATTACATACACCCCAAAATGTAAATGCGCTATATACTACTCATGTATGTGTAGGAGTATGATATGTGGTCATTTGGTTCAGTGTATTAGAACTTAGAGTTGAAATGGAGGATAAGAAATCATAAACTTCCTCTGACACAAGGCTAAAAATGTACTGAGTTGATTTGAAAATTTATGACTGGAAGGCAATTATTATAGCATAAATACGTGGATTCAGAAAAGTGGCTTGTCTCAGCTCAACTGCTTCACTGTAGTTTGATTTTAGGAAAGTCATTCAACCTTTCTAAGCTAAAGATTTCTTATCTGTAAAATGGGACTGTCAAACTTGGTCTTATCTAATTGTTGGGAGGATAAAATCAGATAGCATATCCTTTCCAAGTAAAACATGCATTTTTTATAAAGACTAAATGCTGCAAAGTCACCAGCTCCTATCAACACTCTCAACAAGGAGTAGGATCAGTCCAGAGAGTATGAATTTATTTGAGCAAATCCATCACCTTTGCCCAACAAACAACCCTAAGCTTATCCTCCCCAGAGAGAGAGTCAATACTTTCATTTTTATCATACATGGAACAGTTCTTCTCCATATGTGAATGTAAACACAACAAAAATATTTTAAATTATCTACATGCAACCAAGGATGCTGGAGCCTCGCCTCAGAGACAAGTGGATTTTGGGGTGCAGTCACTCTGAATTCTGAGAATCTAAATCTGCTAGACGGTGGCTGTGGATATAATTTACTACTTCCAACCACTCTCCAACAGATCAGAGTCTTCAGACAAACCCTCTAACCCTAGCCCTCTAACCATTACTATCCTCACCAGTGCTCGCTGAGAATAGGTAGACATTCTGCCAAGGTAAGTATAAAGGCAATCCAGATTAAAAAAAAATTAAAAACTACTACAGGAAACTCACTGCTGTAGGCAATCTACAGGACCTGTGCATTAAAGAAATTTGTACTCTTGTTCTCTCCAATATCTACGTGCATCTGTGAACCAATGTTCTTTACACACACACACATACACACACACACACATACATACATACATACATACATATATATATACATATATATATATAAAGAGAGAGAGAGAGAGAGAGAGAGAGAGAGAGAGAGAGAGAGAGAGAGAGAGAGAGAGAGCTCCAAGAAAAAAAAAAGATCCATTGAATTGCTGTGAGAAAATATTTTAACACTTTCTGTTTAACTAAGAGATCTAGGGTCAGGTAGGTGGTTGATTGTGGTGATAATAGAATGTTTGGTTCCCAAGCAAGAATATGGTTCCCAAATACCGCCTCTTATTAATAACAGTGGCTTTTAAAACAAGTTTTCTACAGAAGTTAACAAACAGCGGAGTAGGAATTAGGCACAAATTTTTATTTCTTTCTGATTTACACACATTTTCCCCCCTGAACTACAATACCATTATTATCTTGATCATTAAAAAAGGAGGGAAGAAAGAGAGAAAAGAGGGAAGGAAAGAATGAAGGAAAGAAAGAAGAAAAGAAGGAAAGAGAAAAAGAAAGGAAAAATATAGTGACATCTAAGTACTCCTCATTTACCTTGAGGATTCCAGTTCCAGATGTTTGATGAATGACTTCCCTTTTAAATCACAGAAGAGTCACTATTAAACAAGAATACATACTATTAGACTGTGCATCAATTAAGAAGCGAGTTCCTCAACTATGACTCTGAGGAAGTGGAGGGCCAAGTCTATCTCTTCACAAAAACTGGGGAGATTCCCTCTGTAGATGTTTTTTTTTTTTAAAGGATACTATATGCTATTGTATATGCTCGAAAAATAAAATTTCACATCAAGTTTTTAATATTCAGTGTGCCTTGAATCATAGAAACAGTACAATACAATGTTCTATTTAACTCAGAAAAAGCAAAATAAATAGCAAGGGTGCTTTAAAATTAAAAAAAAAATTCTTAATCTTAGTGAAAACTTGTTCATTTTTCATTCTTTGCCTTTTCATTCTCAGAAATTACTGTTTCTATGATTGTATTCTCCACTGATTTGTGTTTAACACTGAGATGAAGTAGCCCAGAAAAACAAGATGCAATTAAATGTGGTCTCAGAATATTATTTCAACTGTTTGCAACTGAATGTCTTTTTAGACTATGAAATTAATTAATATGATGATCAAGGAGAAGATAGAATTCTGTAACATATCTTGGCTAAAGGGTTTGTATTGGTGTTTATATATGCTGGAAGGGTAAAGTGCATAGCCATGTCTAAAGGAGGGTGGGGAGTTCAAACAGGAAAGGATGGAAAACAACTTCTGAATTCCTGTCTCCAAACTTTTGACAACCTCCTGACTCAACATTGGGGTTACTATAATTGACCTCTTTTTCTGTCAACTATATCTCTTGAAAAATCATCACTGGGTTGCTGGAAATCTCTTGAGATAGAAAGGCAAACCCATCACTTTGTCAGACTCTGAATGTTTCTCAAGGGACCTTTTCTTTTCTTTCCTTTCTCTACCCCCCTCCCCATCATCCAATTCCCAGCCCCCAAAGAGGACTCCGAACAGTGTCAGGACTGCCTGTACTCTTTCAGTTTGCATCTGTGTATGGTCCCTGCTATTTTTAGCCCCTGTACAATGTTCTTCAGGCGGCACTTACTTTAAAAACAAGTTAGCATTTTCCACAAAATGATTTACCCAGTGTACTCTTGATTAAATGACTGTTAACCCTAAGAGACGAGAAGGACAATCAACATGCTTTTTTCAATCACCATTCTTTCATTTTTTTTTCCACCAGGGAGTCTCACTGTGGGTCAAAGCTTTGCTTTCTAAAGCAATTAAGTCATATTTTCAAAAAGAATATTAGATTAAAAATACATCGTGATTAAAGCACAATGTAAAGGGTCTGAAACTGGAAGAAAATATTGAGTGCTTGTCTACAGATTCTATCACCTATCATCTGTTCTGAATGCATTCTGAATCTTTCAGTGTGTCCAGCTCTTATGATTGCAAATGGCCCTGTTTTCAAATGGAAATAAGACTCCCAAACTGATTATGTGTATTGAATCGGAATCACTTACTAGATGCTCTTGTTTAAAATGTATTGGGGGGGGGGGGGGGGAATGGGAGATGATGGCTGCAGACCTCTGTATCCAGCTCCTTCTCATCTCAGGGAGGTCGATCTATTTTGCAACTTTTTGCCATCTGACCATGTTTCAGCTAGATAATTACGAAACCTTTGTGTTACTGGCCCAACATTCAGCAATGGATATACATACACAACATTTCTGGTATTCAACTCCCAGTTTTCTCACTAAAATCACCATCCACTCAGAATGCATATACATAAATATAATGTGCTCACACCCTGCCCTAACACATAGCAAAACCCCACAAACAAAACCCTACATATTGTACTGCTCAACTTGCCAGAACTCAATCTTTCTGTCTTCATCTCTCTCTGTGTGTCTCTCTGTTTCTCTCTCTCTTCTCTTTTCTTCTCTTCTCTCTCTCTCTCTGTCACCTTCCTCATCTTTCAATGCTTACATAATTATTTACAGATTTGCATACACTCATAACCACCCGCCGTAGTAGAAGAGCAAAATTAAAATATATAGTAAAATTAACTCCTTAATTAAAAAAAAAACATTAAATCATTTCAAGTATATTTAACAATTAGCTCTGTTTGAATTAATGATATCTGTGTATTCATATTTTCAATTGGCCATATATCAAGAATACATAAGAATCTGCATGTTATAGTTTATCTCAGAAAAATATTTTTCTCCTTAGTCCAACAAAGTTCTATATCTATGTAAACATAATATTACATGAGTGTGTGTTTGAATGAATCACATTTAGACCATTTTGAATTTGAAATGAGTCCAACAGAAAATGTGTGATGTTACAAGCAGATACTGGTGTTTTATCTTAAGTCTGATTTCTGTGTGAACACTAGGGTATGACACATTCCGTATAATGATTACAGGCAGTGCTTATGTGTATACTCATGCAGGCACAATCAATTCTGCACTGAGATTGAAAGAGAAAAGTGATCCAAGCTCCAGCTTTGACCTACTGTTCTTAGTGGTTGTATGTAAAATGTTCAATGAGTATTCTTTCAAAGTGTATACATTATATGTATATATATATGTATGTATGTATACATACACACATATACATATATACATATATATGTGTGCATTTGTTTGCATTTGGTACTTGCATACTATTCATTTTTGAGTTTTTTCAGAAACAGGAAAAAATGTCCTCAACTGAGGACACCCAAATCTATACTATCCCAGCATGATTCATGTAGTAGTATGATATGGGAGATAGGTTAAGTAACAGCTTCTGTAATCTCCTCTGTTTAGTTTATGTTCAACTTGGTCCCTAAAAAGGCTTAAATTTTCTATCTCATGAACTAAATAAAAGCTAGGACTACAAAGAATTATTAACTCACCCAGAGGACACTCATCTATCCATACACACACACACACACACACACACACACACACACACACACACACACACACACACACACATTTCAGAGCTATTATCATTTCTTCTTGTAGTTTGTCTTGTTAGCCTCTAAAGCAATAGTGAGAAGCTACTTCCAGAAGAACAAAAACCTTGGGTATTTTCATGCCATTTAGGTAATCCCAGTGTTTATATTTTTGTGCTCACAAGTACGTATCTACACTGGAGAGGTTAAAATCAGTAACAGGGAAATTAGTAACAGACTCGCTGATAAAATCCTTATATTTCTACAGTTTGGAACACGCTGCCAGAAATGGAATTGATGGGAAGGATGTGGAATTTTAAGGGAGAAATGGGAATGAATCATTTTGGTGATTTTCCTATCAGAAAGATCATTGGGCATAGTTCTTAAAACCTCAGACTAAGTACTGACTTTCCCATTCTATTCCTTTCTTTTAACCTCTGGTTCTTTCTTTCTAGTCTTCTCTCAGTAATCAAGGATAGTGAATAAATATATGCAAAGGGGGAGCATGCTGGGGACAAGCTAAAATACAAACAATATGATAATGAAAATCCACTGAAGTGGGTAAAGTAAGGAATTTCCTGAATCTAGGAATCCAAATGGAGAGACTAGGAGTAAGAAAAGTTTTGACCCTTTCTCATTTATTGGATGATAATAGAACCAGCAATTTTATTTCCCCTTTGGGGGAAGATAATGAGACATGTTGTTTTGTTAATCCAGAAGAAATATTTCTAATTCACTTCTCCTTGATATTTATTATATAATCATTATCCCACTTCAAAATAAACCTGTAAATGTGTGTGTTTTGGCATGTGACATCACAACACCTTTGTCATGTATTGATAGCCTCATCAGTCACTCTACCCACAATGTTTTGTGTGTTTAAGAACATATTTTAATGTTCCAAAAAATGCAAACCAATTTTATGAATGTCCACATTCCACAATACAATCCTGTCCTAATAAAAAGTTTAAAGTAGCCAAAAAATGCACCATAAGCATTTGAAAAATACTTGAAAATAAATTCAATTATATCAATTTCATATATGATTTCAAATATATCTTATTTTATTCAGTCTCTTATCTAAATGTTCTGAAAACTCACAGCCAATCATCTGAAACTGATTTATTGTTTTAAGAGAAAAATGCTTTACATTTGGGAATCTTTCACCTCCTTAAATAAATGCAAATACACACATGTATATACATTAAGTACCCATAGGTGACAGAGAATAAATCTTGAAGCCAAGAAAATTTGGGTTCAAGTCCTTCCTCTGACACTTAATGATGCTGCACAAGTCAAGTCATTTAAACTCTCCATGCTCTAGTTAACTTTCAAATATTGTTAAATATCAGGTGCTGATATGCATTGGTAGAGGAGATCACTAGATCATAGATTCAGAGCTGTAAGGGATTTTTAGAAGCAATCCTCTAGTTAACCAATTAGGGTACTGTTGACCGAAGATATAAGGAGACTTTTCTGAGAATTTAGGTCCTCAGACTCCAAGTATACTACTCTTTCTAATTTACTACTACACTAATTAAATCATAAGACAGAGACTATACGTACATCTTTCCAAAAGGAAAATTACTTACTATAATTATATTTGGTGAAAGGGACCAGACTTATGATTTCCTTTGTATAGGAATTCCCTCCTCCCACTCTGACTCCTGAGGAAACTATCTTTACCAGATCACCACCTTATCCATAAACTCATAGTTTTATCAAGTTGCCCTGGAGAGGTTAAGTGACTTGCCCAGGATTATTCAGCCAGTGTTTGTCAGAGGTAGAATTGAACCCAGGTCTTCCTGACCACAAGGCTGTCTCTATTATGGCAGACTTTTTAAGTGAACTCTAGGTATTTGAGTGATGGGGGGTGGAGGGGTCATGGTGCTAGTGGCTTGTGTGGGGGAAGGAGGGTGTTCACCATATATGTAGATAAAGAAGCAATAAAGTCCTGTCCTGGGATTTACTCTGTTCATTTCAGACACAAGAAAAATTGCAATCATGGAATGAAAAAAAAAATAAATATGTGAAGTGAAATTAAAACACTACATTTATAGAATTTCATTGAAATAAAAAAGTAATAAATACTTTGAAAACAGAGACCAGACGGTGTCTTAAAAAGAGATGAGGGCAGGGAGGAAAACAAATTTGCTTCTGAAGTTGTAGTATTAGGTCACTATCAGACTGAAATGAGCTCAACCACTTCAGCAACAACTCTGATAGAAAACAGAAAATAGCTCCCAAGTTTTGGATTGAGCACATCTTCTGTGTCTTTTAGGATTATGTGGGTCAAGTTCCCAACTATAATATCTATATCATCAGGTGACTATAATTATTATGACTAAAGATTCCAAAATTACCAAAGGAATTTGATAATAGATAATTCCCTCCTCCTAACTTTTTATTTAATTCCTGCAGAAATTTTCTGGTTGCACATTAAAGCAAAGTTTCACTCTGCTTGAATCATGGAAATCATGAAAAACCAAAAGGAAAAGAAAAACACATCATCTAAGAAAGTTTGCCAGTACTTCAAACAGAAAAGTAAACAAAGAAACTCTATCTTTGAATCCACAAAGGAATCCAAGCCACAGGAAAATAACTTTTCAGTGGGTAACACAAACTTATAGCAGGCCAGGGTCCTAATCAGGCAATTCTTCAGTATATCCTAAATGTGATCTTTGCATAAAGGTACAAAAATAAGTCTATAATCTGCCACTTTGATTACAGAGTAGATATTGTTTATTATTAAGACCTTAACATAAGCAAAATATCAACCCAAATTCAGATTTCTATTAAATGTTTTAAAAATCACTATAAATAAACATTACTTTAGAAATGATTGAAGGTAGAGAGTGGATGGGATAAATGCAATTCAGGCTGGATTCTCAAAAGTTTCATTTTGTTAAAGAAGTAGATTCTTATCTTATCTGTTCTGTAATGCAAGGAAAAGTATATTCTTTATCAGAATTCTTCTTTTGTATCCTAGACTTTTTTCTCTTAAATTGACCATCTTTGAAGATAAAGATATAAAATAGAAAATAGTGACCTTACCTGATACCTAATGTGGTGGAAGCCAGAAAAACCCGATTTCATTTCTTCTTAACGCCTTAGAAGATACTCTTGCTATTTTTTCATATATGTTGTCAAAATTAAGACTGTCTTTTTGCTTTCCTCCCTTCAGGACCCTCACCCTGTAATGTATAATACACATCCCTGTGGATGTGTGTGTGTGTGTGTGTGTTTGTGTAGTTGTGATTTCTCTTAATCAATCTCTTCAATTATAAAACATTTGGCTATAATTTTTGTATCAGAGATCTAGCTTTCAATACATAGACAATATTACCAGGACCACCTCCCCAAATCTTTCCATAAAAGAATCAAGAATCCTTTGGGAACCTGTAGGTGTTTATGTTCAAGTCCCCCCTTTTTGAAGAGGTCACAGTCCTTCCTAGTTAGAAAAAGAATTGCCTTTCTTTGAGGCCCAGAGGAATAGATGGAGAACTACTGATCACCTCCTGCTATAAATTATGTCCTGGATCGATTTATCTCAGTATTAGCATGGTGTTTTCTCTGATTACACTACTTGGACCAGTTAGGCACTTCATCCAAAGTCAGCCCATCTTTCTGAGCTTGAGCTGTCTCCTAACCTCTTGGAAGTTCTTCAAAGAACAGTTACACTGAACATTAAAAATTATGTGTTTGACTCTCTGACTCCTCTCTCTCTCTCTCTCTCTCTCTCTCTCTCTCTCTCTCTCTCTTTCTCTCTCTCTCTCTCCCCCTCCTTCTTCTCTCATCTTCTTCCTACTCCTCTTTCTGCCTTGTCTCTCTGCTTGTCTTTCTGTCTCTGCATGCCTGCCTGTCTTCTCACACCATTCCCCCCACCTCCTTCCCATAGAACACTGCATAACTGGCTTCCTTGGAGGAAAGCAGAGAGACAGCTTTGGTTCTTCCTTCTTTCCATTTTCATTTCTCTTTTTCTCTTCCCCACTTCCATTCCTCATCCAACACCAGTTCAGTAAGGGCTTCCTTGCCTTTAGATTCTCAAGCTTCTCTTATTTTCTGCGGCTCAGGCAAAGGCCCGGGGGGCGGGGTGGAGTGGGGGGCGGGTAGCAAAGCAAAATGCTTTTTGATACTAAACATCAAACATGGTGAATTCCCTGGTTTCAGCCCCCAATGCCACTACAACTGCACTCCAGGGCTCTTGAGAATAGTCTCATGTTTACATCAGAGAGGGAGGGAGAAAAATTCCCTCTGCATCCCACCCCCCCCTTTAAGTAGTCAGTCAGGGCCTGGGAGTAGAGATAGAGGTGAAGAAAGGTCTCGGGGTTCAGGCACAGAACCCTTTCCATCGAAGAGGGAGGACCCTAAGACGGAAAAAGACAGATGTTACCCAAACATCTGTGGAATCTACAGGATTATTTTACTGCTTGCTTCAGGTGCCACCTTGAGAAGGGCAAAAAGACATCTTTTATGCCTAAATCAAAAATGAACCAAAGATGGGAGACTATCTTGTGCGCTAATGAAGAGAACAGAGAAGACATTCTAGCGGTATAGGGGTTCCATGGGGGAAAATGTGGTCAGAGTAGGAATACAAGCAGGAAATACATTTCTGCTGAGAATAATTCAAAAGCCGCACACTTAGTTCTTCACTCACTCCTCAATTATTTTTCCACAAAGAAGTTTCTAATATTTTTAAGTGTCCTAGAAACTATGTTTGTTCAAGAAAAAAAAATTCCTCCGCCGCCCCCCTCCCATAAATTTGTTAAAGCGTTTGTTTGCATTTCTCGTGATTGATATGTAAATGTAGCCGGAATCCTGTTTACTCAGAATTTTGTGCTACAGAAAGAAATGAATTCACCTTTCCTTGGAACAAGTCAACAGACTAAGCCGAGAGCAGACTATGGTGTAAAAGAGTTTATTTAATGGAAAACTAAATCTACTTTAAGAAAGACAAATCCGTGTACAGAATTAGCCAGTTGAGTATTTATTACCCAGAACCAGCTACTAGTGTGGAGTTGAGATGCCCTCTCTACCTCGGTAGGTCTATGTCCCCTCCCACTACAATCCAATTTCTCCCCGTACCTGCTCGTTCCTCTTTGGGCCCCTAATCCCAAACCCCAGGCCCCTCTTTGGCTGGACCCATAGCACAGTTGGAAGGGATCGCCCACGATGTTTAAAAGTTTAGTGTAGATTTCTTTTGGTTTGAAAGCATAAATTCTTTCATATTTCCTAATTTCCCTTCAGTAATAGACATGTTTTCCTGCATCAACCTTTCCGAAACCCACTCCTCCTATTTTTATCCTAAGTAGGACAATCGGACATTACTATAAGTGGAACAACAACACACTCCTTTGACAGAGAGCAAAAACAAAAAAACTTTCAGGAAGCTAACAAAGAGGGCTTGCTACCTTGAAGTTTTGCAGTGTTTTTTCACCAACTCTGATGTCTCTAGAGAGTCCAAGGACCTACTTGAATCTTTTAATTTCTTCCACTGAAAAGAAAAGGAAGAGAGGAGTAGAAAATAAAGAGGGGGAAAAAAAGGTGCAAGTGAGGAAACTTGCCATTTTTTTCCTCAAAATTTTTGCAAATAATTAAATCTATACAGTTTTCTAGGTGAGGTGAGGGGGCGGGGAGAGAATGATGTTCTGGAGATTTCCCACTCCAATTTTTTCTTTCAGACATTTTCCATTGCCCATTTGGGGGGAGAGTGGAATTGAGGGGGAGGGAAAGCAGTTAGGTTTAACACTCCTATTTTTTAATTCCTTGAAAGTTCTTTAACTCAACCTACCCTTGAATCTGTTTTCCTTCACTTCCTAGAGAAGAGAAAAGGTGGAGAAAATGAAAGAAAATTGGGAGAAAAGAGGAATCAGGAAGGAAAGGATGCAGAGTGGTGCTAAAGATTCTTTGCATAAAGGATTTAGGATTCTAGAGTTGGATTCAAGTCGAATAAAGCCCTAACCATTAGTCAACCTATAGCCTCCATTCTGAGGGCTCTTCCGGGCTTGTCCCCACAACCTTGCAATCCTTATCTCACATGACTCTTGTCTCCTCATCCTAGTGATCCAGCTAAAAATCGCCTGCAAAGAAAACAATCCACAGAGAAACCCTTATGATAGAGCCAGTGAACCTGCAGTCAGTAAGTCTCTTTCAGCTGTTTAAGGGCACAAATTTTGTCTCTTCTCACCTCCCCACTACCAATTTAAAGAGATATACATCTACATCCATATCTAATTCAAACTACATTGCAGGAAAACTATGAAGAATTCAAACATAAAGGATTTAGGTTAAGTTTTGAGCACAACCAATTCGTTGAAAAATGACATTTTTCAGCATTATTAAAATTATATCTGCAGTGGAGGAATTAAGAATTTTCTTAATATTTTATAGAACAAGTGACAGGTTTTGTTTCTAAAATAAGAGGGATTAAAAAAAAAACTTTTGTTCTTCACTTTCTCTCTCTTGTTGTATCTCCTACAAATAATTTTCCTTTCTAATCCTCAAGATATCTGCCTCCCAGGAGTGGCCACACATTTATTTTCAGTAGGCTGAGCAAAAACTTCGGTTTCCATCTGAATAGATTTGGATCTTCTTCACCCCAGCAGCTCTGAAAGATTCAATCCTTTCTCCAGTCAGAGCCTAAAACAAGTCGAATTTCCCTGAAGGAGTGGTGATAATGCCCCTCCCTCAATCCCAACAAACTCCCACAATCACTAATACTAACAGGGGTATTAATAGAAGAAAAAAAGAATCTTTTTAATTTGTATAATTTATTAGAAGCTTCTTAGGAACTATATTTAAGCCAAATATCTACATAAGTTACAACAGAAAAAAGACTGACTTCGCAAATACCAAACTGCCAAATAATATACACGGATCTGTCAATGTCCATAAAAAATGTGAAGGGGTGAGTAGGTAGGGGGAAGTTGCAGAATTTCCTTTTTACAACAAAATATACAGATACTAAAAACTAGATGTTTAGTCCAACTTTTGACAGCATTATACAGCTACAGGTTCACATCAAAGGTAAGAAAAAAATGTTATGCCAAGGCCAGTGAAAACGTTTCCTCTGCCTTAAGCAGCCAGATTTGGGGCCAGGAGGAGAATGAGAGATTGAAGCCTGGGATGCCTTGTGCCTCCTTTGTTTCTGTGACGAGTGGGTTTGATAAAAGCGCCTTTCCTCTTTCCCCAGATTCCCCACTTCCGAAATCCTTGTATTTACATTCGAGTATACTTGGCTAGTAATGTGTATGGGTGAATGTTGTTTCCTACTATATGTGTATATGTATATGTGTGTATATATGTATGTATAAGTATGTTTGTATGCATGTGTACATAAAGTATTTATACCCATATACACATGCGTTTATACGTTTGCGTATATATACATGAATATGTATATGATATACCTGTGCATATATATACATACATATGTATGTGTACACACACACACACACACACACACACACACACACACACACACACACACTACACCCGCACACTTTTAAAGCCACGATGGCTCTCTCGGAAAAGCCCCATTCAGGCGTTCTAAACCCATTTTCATCACCTAAGAGAAACCCCCAAAGTATTTCTTTTTCTGTCCATCTCTTTCTGTTTAAAGATTCCTTAAAGAAACCTTAAATTCATTTTTTTTTTGCTTCTATTGAAACACACAAAATTAAAAAGTACAGAAAAGAAAGACGTCCAGCAGTTTGGTTTTTGTTTTGTTTCTTTTGTTTAAACGGGGAAAGACTATTAAGAAAAGTTGAAACATAACGTGGGAGCAGCTGATTTGATTCTTATCTGTGTGTGGTGTGGTGGAGAAATGTGGCGAGTGGAGGGAGGGCTCATTTGTTTTTGGTATGAAATCCTTTCACCAGGTCCTACCGTATAGCAAGGTAGAACAGGACATGGCAGCGCCATAGTCCGAGCTCGAAGAGTTCAGGTGGGACAAGCTGGACACTTGGCTTTGGAGGGACGAAGGACTGGCGGAATGCTGGGCCAGATCCGGGGATTGACCAGCGCTGCTGGACTGGTGGTTCGGGTGCTGGCTCAGGCTGGTGCCGTTGCTGGACACAGTGATGGCCGCAGCCGCCGACCCCTGCTGCTGATGGCCTTGGAGGCCAGCAGCGCTGGGCCCATTGGAGCCAGCCTGGCATGGCTTGCCATCCTTGACCAAGACCGGCACTGCCACCCTCCGCGGGGACTGCTGCTGTTGTTGGCAGGAGCCGCTGTCCTGCTGCATCTGCTGCTGGGCGGCCTTATCCTTGGCCTGCCGCTTCATCTTGTAGCGGTGGTTTTGGAACCAGATTTTGACTTGGGTTGGCGTAAGGTGGATCATGCTGGCCAGGTGTTCTCTCTCAGGAGCTGACAGGTACTTTTGCTGCTTGAAACGCCGCTCCAGTTCGTACACCTGCGCCTGGGAGAAGAGGACCCGGCGCTTTCGCCTCGGCGCGCTCTGCAGCGGGGCTATGTTCTTGCTCACGTCCCCCAGAGGGCCCAGGCCTCCCATGCCGCTCATGTTCATGCCGCTCGTGGGGCCCATGAAGCGGGAGACTGTAAGGTGACAACAGTACATGGGTCGGGCTGGGGACCTTGGCGACATTTCCGCCTCAGGTCCCCCTGACTACTGCCTCATACCCCACCCCTCTTGGCCCTGACCGCCCCGTCCAGAAATACTATTCACCAGCTCAGGGAGTTCCCTGGGCAGAAGAAAGGGAGGCAGGGGATTTTCATTACTTAATTTTTTTTAAGCGGAAAAAAGTACTTTCTCTTTTGGTCTAGGAGACTCAGTGAGAGCGTAGTCCTCGAGGGACTTCTGCGGGAATTCTAGAACGCAGTCCTAACTGCAGTCCACAGACTGGAAATTCACATTTCCCGCTTTCTGTGCAATATATTATATATACATCCCCATTTACTCGCTTCTGCAGAGAAAAGTCTCAATTCCCGTGGAAAAGTGTGGATTAACTCCCAACCGAACTCATAAGGATGGAGAGAGGAGGCTGAGGGCCTTAAGGAAAGAAGGGCTTCATATTTGAGAGAAAAATCAGAGATCTGGAATTGTGGAGCTGGGAAAAGCCTTAGGTTAAAACAGCTCTAATCCCCCCGCCCCCCATGTTCCGCAGATCTCCTCACCCAGTCAAGCCCTCAGCAGTTGATGGAAGGGGAAACCGCCTACTTCTCTGTTTAGAGAAGTCTCTTGCCCTCTAGAGTAAAGGACTTGGTTAATTTCTTTCATCTCAACATTTCCTTCCTTCGTTTTCTAGTAACTTCGTCGGTGACTGGAGTAAGAGTACTCTGTGCTTTGTACCCTAGACTACCCCCTTCTTGCTTTTTCCAAAATCTCAGGCCAGGCCGCGACTGTAGCTACCTGATACCACTCGCGGCCCCCCCTCCCCACCATCAACTTGCTTCATTCCCACAGGACACATTTCCCCATGGTAAGGACACAGTCTCTACCCATATTATTCTGTCTCATCTTTCTTTCTCTTAGACCTCGCCAAAGAGGTAAAGAGGGTATGGAGAAGAGGGAGACAAATACAGGGAGATTTTCCATTGAGTGGTGTTTGGACACCCAGGACCTTGTTACCCTTCTTCTCGCTGCTTTCCCTTGACAGATAGATAGAAGAGGGAGGACCCCCCAACTTCCCTGCACTCCTACTCCTTTGCGCCGCTGCTTGGACGTCCCCTCAGTGAACCAAGCTTCCCCTCCCCCTCACTCACCCATTCCCTTCGTTCTTGCCCACTCGTGGGGTAACACTTACTGGAGGGGAAGCGTGGATCCGCGTTGGCCCCATACCAGCCTGTGGCCGAGGCGCTGTTCCTCATGGTCTCCTGGTAAGGAGGCAGCTCACTCATGTTGCTGAGGTTGCCGTTGCAGTAGCCCCCCATAGCGGTGTGCGAGAGCTGGGGGACCCCAGCAGCAGTCATATGGTAGGCGGCAGTCACGGTCCCGTTGTGACCCATCGGATGCTGCTGCATAGCCGGCTGGGCTACCTGGCTCTGTCTGTATGCCGCTAGCGGAGCCCCGAGGTTACTCCCCTCCATGCCCACTTTCTTGTAGCTTTCCTCCAGGGGACTCAAGATGTCAGACACAGAGAAAGGAGTCGTGTGCTTTGGACTCATCGACATGATTCGGCGGCGGCTAGAGGAGGAAGGAAGAGGAGGAAAAAAAAAAGGAGAGGGGGGAAGGCAAAGCCTCGCTGCTTTTTCCCCCTCCCTTTGCCAAATATTCTGGTGTTACCTTAACGCCGATCTTGTTGGATGTACACGTAACGGAGTGGACCAAGTCCGCCTTAATTGGATTGAGTGGAGGCTCAGGGGCTGCCTTCCGTTTGTTTTAGCCAGGCGCCAGGTTTTAGGCAGCCACCAGAGGCGGGGCGTAGGCACTAAAGCTACAAGACAATAGAAGCCTACATCTTGCCCGAGATAATTAGCTTACATGCTGATGACAAGGTAAACACCTTTAAGTTTCACTTGTCAGGATTTTTAAGTCTTAAAAGAAGAGAGAGGGAGAGACGGGACCCGAGACATTTTTCTCTCCCTTCCCTCCCCCCAACTCACCCCCCTGATTTCTTGTGGGGTGTCGGTGGGGTGGGTGGGGGAGAGGAAGAGGAGGGAATGAAAGCAGGGAGGGATCGTGGGGGGGAGCAAAAGAGGAGGAGTGAGAGAGAAGGTAAATGCTGCTTTTCAATCAACTTGCAGAATGAAGTGAAATTACTTTCTCCTGTGGTTACAAGGCTAGCAGGACAGGGGTATTTGGTGATGGCATGGAGTTTGGATTATCACCTGAGCCCGCCAGAACTGCTCCCCACTGCCCTCCCAGAGCCGTGCCCTTCAGTTAGCTCCTGGCCACATCGGACTTTCCTCAGCAGGAGCAAATAGTGAACAAACTAGAGAACTCCAGACTAGAGTTGTTCCCAAAGACCATTCAGTTGGTCTGTCTTTCCGAACGCTGTCAGACACAGCGCTTTGCTCCTCAGCCCCTTCTTTCCTACCAGAGAAGAATCGTGTTGAGCTGAGTCGTAGCGTAGGAAGGGAACGGAACGCGAGCCCCTGGGGAGGCTGCTTCACCTCGATCAGGCCCTCAACTACCGAGCATCACTATACACTTCAACTTACACGCACATACATACACATACACACATTCACATCTGCCCTGGTTCTGGCAGAGGATGTGTGTACCAGCAAAGATGCCAGGGTAAAAAATCAATCGGGTGGACACATGGCTGAAAAGACTTGGATGTGTGTTAGGGAGTGGAAGTGGGGGATTAGTTCGTTAATTAGATGGGAGTGGATCGATACAGATGGCACCACCCCAACCACCACCCTCAGGAGGATCTTTCCATTCCAGGGGACGCACAGGCACACGGTTTCGAGGCGTAAGTGAACACAATTTCAGACAGAAACTGAGGTCTTGAAGAAATCTATTTTCACTTCTTGAGGAAAATAAGGAAGCAGACATATTGCCCTCTTCATTGCTTTCGACAAAACCAAACTCTGGAATCAAAGTCTCTTTTCTGGACAGCTGAAATAGAGTCAAAGAGATCCCATTCCACACACATTGGCAGGAGGAAAAAGGACAGCCTACGTGCCCAGAGGCCAGTGACTCCCAGTTCTAGAGAACCCCGGGAAATTTTATTTTGATCAATGTTCTCAGGACTCTGTCCCCACGCTTAAAAAAAATGCAAAAGTGCATTTTGGAAATAATCAAATATATTTTAGGCGGTGCTGTAAATGGTCACCGTGTGATTGCATTGGATATTCATGCAAAAGGATAATTTTGTTTCGTTTGTGCGTCTTTTGCTCAGTAAGCAAGAAACCGTGGAGGGTAAAGTAGTTTTCTATTATGAGGTTCCATCCTTCAAATGTAAGCTTTTTACCTTGAGTTTGGTGCAGGCTGAGAGAGTCCTTTCCTATGCCAATAGCACTTCAGGGATGCTTATTACCACCAGTTTCCTTGCTGTCCTCACACTTTCGGTCTCTATTACTCCTCCCTTTCTGAGCTGAGGTGTCCTTAATAGAGGATATAAATTATTATGGAACCGGACTCAGTTTCAGACTGGAAAATCATTTACTTTTTGGTCATTTTGTGCTGATTTTGTTTTTGTCTTTGAATTTATTAGTTTGTTTTCTTCCTTGGGAGCAAGTCTGGACCCCAGGAAGGGTGAAGATATGAGGCATTCTTCTTATGAAGTATTGGCCTCAAGGTCAATTGTAGTAGCAGGTCAAGGAGTCATTTATTTTTTCTCTCCCCATCTTTTCAGTGATTTGCAATTTCAACATGTTGCACCGTTTGACACTTTAATTCAGGCTTTTTAAAGGCACAGGCTCCCTTTCCTCAATAGAAACATGTTTTTGCAAGTTTCTTTTCCTGTTTGCTTGTTTGGGATTTTAAGAACATGTAAAAATAAATATTTATTTTCCTCTCACACCAGAAAGGAGTGGGAAGAATCGCAGTACCCAGCCATCTCCCTTAGCACTGAAATTTTTCATTCAGTTTTAATGACCGCCACAATTCTTTACTGGAAACAGGGAAACAATACTGTTGAAGAAGGGTAGCACTCAAGAACAAGATACAGACCAGATGAGCTTCCTTATTTAATATTTCTTTCTAAAGGAATTCTCCTGCACTATTTTCCTAATATAATTTCCTCATTTCAAGCCTAGGGAGAGAGGAAGACAACTGAACACTTCTGAATCTTTTTATATACATCACCCAAATTCTCTTAGGGGGAATCTGATTGTGTGGCCCCAAAGCTTAGTCGGGGATAGAATGGCAATGGGAAATGCGGATATTCTCTTTACATCATGAAGTACATGTCCCTTCAATGATTTCTTTATTTAAAGGAACAAGTAGTTAACTGTATGTTTTGCATGTATGTGTAAATACATATGCACACACACATCAATACATACTAGTTTAAGCACTTTTTCACCTATGAACTCAAAGGATTAGCCAAGAGAAAGACTTTCTTTTTCTATGGTGTTTCATGTTTTCCAAATATTTTAAAGCTAAGTCTATACCACACACAACATGAAACAATATGCACAACTACAGCTCAATTTCAATAGGATATTTACATAGAATACTCTCCATACACAGCTATTTTCTTCAAGGAAAGTTCGTATTGTTCTTAAAAAAATTTTGTAGAATGCAAACTCCTTGGTGATGCTTGTTCCATGGTTTCCTCCAAGAGCTTCCAGAAAGAAAAAAAGTCTAAAGGGAAAGTCTTTCCTTTCCATTTTATTTTGCATTAGATCTGCCTTCTTTAGCAGTAAGTAGTACCTGCTACTGCCTGATTCTTAAGACTAATTTATACCCCTAAGGTTCCCGGTTCCTTTTTTCCCACTCCCTCAAATCTTTCTGTTATGTATTCTTCACCATACAGAACACAAAAAATAAGCTCAAGGAGGGAGAAGACAAAGTGAAAGAAGGCAACAATTTTGTTCTTTGTTTTGATTCCCGTTGGAGTTTATTTAAAAAGATTATTCCAAATTATCCCCTCTTTTTTATAGAAAGTTTCATTCCCTCTCCCGAGTCTACAAGAACCTGTCTGTAATAGCTTTGAGTCCAGTTAAACCTTATTATTGCCTTGAGGGAAATGTGGCTACGTAAGAGGCGCTGTCAATCACACAGGACCTGCGATTAGGGTAAACCGGCTACTCCAATCTCCCAGGCTAGCTCTTTTCTCCTCTGGCAACTGTGTCTTTTTAGACAGTGAAGAAGCTTGGTCTTACCACAAATTAGAAAGAACCCCTGAGCAGTCTAGAGAAGCTCTCAAAACCTTCTAGGAGGAAGCTTCAGAGACTGGGAAGTGAGGTGAGATCTACAAAACTCTGCATAACACCTCTCCCTTGACCCTTAAATAATCGTTCAAATGATAGCATTGGTTTCTTTTTCTCCTCTTCAGACTTTCTCCCTTCCGCCACTGCGAAGTTGAGAAGATGAGGTGGGAAAAAAGGCATTGGTCTTCCACGGTACTTCGCTTTAGGAAGAACTTTAACGCGATCAAGATTTTATTATTGTACTGTTGCCAAAAAAACAAAACAAACAAACAAACATTAAAAGTAAACCAGCCCAAACACCCAATTTTCTACATGTGTGCGTGCGTGCATGTGCGTATGCGTGTGCGTGTGTGTGTGTGTGTGTGTGTTAGCAGGGGACTGAGCAGAAGATTTGGTTCTGTTTCTTTCAGAGTATTTTTAAATGGCCATTTTTATTTTTCTCTCATCCTCTAACCCCTTTAGAGATTACTTTTCTCTGTGTTTCCTATCCAGGCAAGTTGTGTGTGTGTGTGTATGCCTCCTCGACTCGCAGTTCCAATTTTATGTAATTCTAACTCCACGTTCTGCAGACTAAAATCTAAAACTGTGAACCACGCTTCCCGCTTACGCCGTTCCCCTCCCTCTGCCTCCCCTCCCCCCCTTTCATTTCACCCTTTCTGTGTAGTAACACCAGTCTTCTACCGCAGGACAGGCCAACCCCTGCCTCTTCACTCTATATATTCCCAGAGTTGAGAGGCTCCGCGTACTCTAGAAAAGGTTGCAGGTCCACATTTCCCCCCCACACTCCTCCACTCGTTTTTCTAGGCTTCATAGCATCGGTAGGGCTGATCACAGGATTTGAGTGCGCAGAAGCACTATTTACTTGTTGGGTATGGGATGTAATTCAGCTGTGAAAACTGAGCTTTGACGCCCTCTCTGGAGCTATCTGTCCTTGTAACCTCGGCGCCTGAGAGTCCCCGAAACTGTCCTCTGCATCGAGGGGTTAAACAACCGAAAAAAAAAAAGACTTGACCCTTTCAAAAACAGGCTACCAAGTTCTCCTCAATCATTAAGAAACTTGTTTCTCAGAGTTCGTCATGTGCCGGCGGGAACAGAGCAGGCAGCACAGGCCGGAACACTTAAGCAGACTCAAAAGTGGAGACACTGACATACTGAGCTGGAGAAGTTCCCTTTCCCTGCATCGACTTACTCCGCCCCCCCGTCCCATGTTTTGGAGGGGATGCTGGAGTACATTGTCAACAGCTCCTTTCGAAACCCAACTTCCTCTCCCTTCAATCCTCCACACCGCACCACATCACGCAGACACACACACGCACATACCGCTCAATTGTCTGACTGATCAAAGACACCTTTTTTTTGGAGTAGGGGGCTGTACTCTTGCACACGATCTTTTATCTAGGGCCCCCGGTTCTACTAGGACGGAAAGAGGGGCATAGAGTAAGTCTTACTCTTTAATTTACTGAATTAGCAGCTATTTATTTTAGGAATTTATTTGTAAGCCCTGAACGAGGGAAAGGCACTTTGATTTGAGAGTAAACCTGACATAGATTGAATACTTCATCCATGAAAAGCCTGGGACTTTACCTTAGATAAATTTTGCCTTGGATTTTCTCCCGACCCCTAGTTTGTCTCTATTTCCACTATTTTCCCAACTATTCCAACCCTAGGCCATATCTCCTGGACCCATCAGAGAAGACTGCATCTAAAGTCTCCAGGGAACTCCAACCCAGGCTTCTCAGAAATGGTCTGTGCCCAAGACATCTGTTCCCATCGGAAAAAGTCAGCAATTAACTAAGAGGAACAGGGGTGGGTGAAAAAAAATTGGGAACCTGGAACATTAATAAAGAACAGCAACCTCAGCAAGAGTGAAGGAACTTTTCCTGTGTTTTCATTGATGTAGGAAACCCCCAAGTGACAGAAGTACCTTTACTGAGGCATTTCAACACCTGCTCTTAGATATTTGCCTCGTACCAGAGGCACGGAGAGTTTAAGTGACTTGCTCAGAGTCGCTTAGCCCATACGTTTCCTAGACCAGACTTGAAGCCAGGGCTTCCTGCTTCTGAGATCTACTCTTTAGCTATTATTCCATACCTCCAGCGAGACTCTTAAAGGTTCAGAGAAAGTGGAGCCCTCAGGGGAGAAAAGAGAGACAAGAACTAAAGGTGATACTCAGAGATAGACACATCCCGCAATTGTCAGAGTGCGACACATGTACACAAGAGAAGAGAAACTCAGTGATCTCCTGGTCGGAAATTGAAGCTGTATGTATTGCTTTTATTCCGTTCTTCATTGCTATACACCTAGCGTTTGCGTGTAGGAAGAGACAGGCGCTGGAGAGCTCCCAGATAGCTCTATATCTAAACAACTAGATGGCCAAGAAAGATTTTCATTTCAGTTCCTCCCTCTCTTCCTTCCTTTCTTCCTCCCTCCCTTCTTTCCTCCCTTCCTTCCTTTTTTCCTTTTCTATAAAGTACTGCTATTTGAGCTGCGCAGCAAAACTTTCCGTGCTCTGCAGCCGTTCCTTCAGAACAGAAGTAAGACCACAGAAACAAGCAGGTTCTAGATATCTTTACAGGTCCTTCTTTTCAGTATAGTTCTAATCTTTATTTCCTGGGTGCTTGGCGTTTTCAGCGTTCTCGGTGTTGTTGTTGTTGTTGTTTTTTAACTAATTCTTCATTTGTTGAATCCTGTTCTCTTATCCACCTGCCCGCTCTCTTTCACAAGCTCTGCCTGAATCCTCTGGTTTGCTAGGGGAGTTGCAGGGGAGTCTTGCGATTCGTAGCAGAGAAATCTCTCATTGTTTGTGATACCCCTTTCTTCTCCGACCCGACCTTCAAATACTTCCACTTCTCCCCCGTAAGAGTCATCCCATTCCTGACGTTTCTAGTCCTCGAGACAAGGTTTCACATTCAAGTCGAGATAGTTGGAATTCAAGGGCCTCACCCTGGGATGCGGTACCACCTGGGATCCACAGTTCAAATCAGGAGGCACAGAATCCACAGCACCCTCTATTGGCCTCCATGGGACATGCAACTCCAGGGTGAGAAGGATAGATTTCCTAAGACCGCATTCATTCAGACTTCTAATTTTCATTCATCCATCCATTTGCCCTTTTGAAATATTGAACTGTTAATGTCTCTTATTAAGCATAAAAATATCCTCGACTTAATGCTCTGAGTGGTGTGGAGATCCATTCTTACATAGCTGGGGTAGAGGTTCTTCAAGGTAAATAAGATTGTTTTAATGTATTTTTCATGGAATTCTTCTCTTGGTACTAAAGTAGAGAGAAATTGGGCTGTTACCCAGGGATCATTGTTAGTGGGAGATAACACATAGTTTCCTCACCATTCAGAAACAATGGTGAGGGAGTAGCAGACTCCAGTCAATCCAGGAAATGGGACATCAAACACAAACACAAAGCACTTTAAATTCTAGACATTCCTTGCTTGGTGCTTAATAAGAAGACTTTCACTCTGTTGAAGTCTTGACGCTGAAAACATTAAGGTTCCTCAAAACACTGGAGAAAAAGCATGATGCTTTCCATATTTATACCCCTAGATATATGTGCCAAATGGAAATATCATGGTCCTCCATAATGTGACCTCACACTATCCAGCTAGCTCCCCCCTAAATATCCATTATTTCTCAAACAAATACTTTTTTGTGTAGTTTGATTTTCTTATTGTCTCTTGTTTTGGTAAATTTATTGACCTCACTTCTCCCCTCACCCTCTCTTCCCAAATGCCTTCCCAGATGCCTTCTGCCTTTCCAGATTCTATCCTATCCATCTTCCAAAGTCTAACTAAGTCTCACCTCTTCATGAAGCCTTCTATGACTACTCTAACCCACACTAGTTGATCTTCCTCTCTTTTGGAGTAATAGTTCTTACCTCATAGTTTAACAGGTAATTATTTTGTAATTGTTCTCTTGATAACATATTTCTAACTAAATTGCAAGACCCTTAAGGATAGGTGCTGTACACCATATTTTACCCTTGATGTTGATAAGTCACTTTCTCTCTCTTTTGTTTTGATTGACCAACTTGTAGGGAAGACAAAAGACCAACAAGTCTTTGTTGGATATTTACAATGTACTCAGTACTAAGTCAAGTACTATGGAGGATAGATAACTGTATGACCCTGTCTTGAGAAGCTTTAAAGTCTAGGTGAGGAGACAAGATTGACAGATATCATTAAGTTGGAGAAAGGGATTTAAACTTCAAACCAATGCAACATGGGTGCTAGTTTTGTCTCTGACACAAATCTAACACTTTGGACAAATTGCTAAACATCTACAAGCCTTGTTTTTATATTTTTCATCTAATATGAAGTAATTGAGCCAAAGGAACTATAAAGTCTCTTCCAATTCTAAGATTCAATGCCTCCATAAACTTACATTGTAGGTCTTTGATTAATACTTGCTTATTAGAAAATTTGAGTAATTGACATTGGTAAGCACCAAAATACCCCAACCATGCCTGAGTATTGTCCTGAAGCCATATGAAAAAAGGAATAAGAAAGCCAGAATTAGTGAAATCATCTCAGAGATATGGATACCAGTTTAGAATATGATTTCTAATTGAATTTCTAAATGCAAACATTATCCCTAAATTAATGATTGCAGCAAAGTCTGACATGTGATTCTTTTTTTAAAAAATTCTGAATTTAACAGAAAAATTCCCAACCAAACCATGAACATGTCCAAATGCAAAGTAGAACATGAAAAGAAAATTGTGATGTGAAACCATCAATCTTTATTCCACATGTCTTGCTGTAAAAAGTTCATTATTTTAATTTTTCAAGTAACCGTATTTTTATTCATCTGTTCTCCTACTAAACTCTCCTCATCTGAGCAAAAAACAAAACAAAAGAAATGAACATCCTCAAAACATTTTTTTCAGCAAATGGTTACATAATCCAACAAAACATATTCTACCTTTAGCGATATCAGAAATGGTACTACTGTTTCTACATTTTAATTTAATTATTTCTGTTTCAGGTTGTGTGGAGTATTTAATTTTCATGCTTTTGAACTCATATCATTGTGCTGATCAGAGTTCTAAAGTCCTTCAAAGTTATTTTCCCCTATAATATTCTTTATAAGGTTTAAAAATTTTCTCTAAAATGTTGCTTCTTTTATGAGAACTGTTGCCCTACTTTTGCTCACTTTACATCAGTTTCTAATGGTCTTCCTAGCTTCCTCTAAATTTGTCATTTCATCATTTCTTATGGCACATTAATATTCAGTTACTTTCATATACTATAATTTCTTTAGCGATTCCTCAGTAGAAGTATACTCCCTTACTTTCCAATTTTTGGCTACTATAGAAAGAATTGCTGTAAATAGTTTTGTACATATGTCTTATTTCCCTTGATTTCTTTGGTTAATAGGCTTACTATTGATATAGTTGGGTAGTTAGTTGGCAGCTTGGGAGGTATAGTTTCCTTTTTAAAAATATTATTTGTTTTGGACATCCTTTTTCAAAAATATGAACTTCAAATTATCTCCCTCCTTTCAGCCCCTCCCTTAACCAGTGAGAAAGTAAGCAACATAATATCAATTATACATGTGAAATTATGCAAAATTTATTTTCATATTAGCTATTTAACTAAAAAAGCAAGAAAAATAAAGTAAAAAATATGATTCAATCTGCACTCAGAGTTCATTAGTTGTCTTTCTGGAGGTGGATAGCCTTTTTCATCATAAATCTTTTGGGTCTGTCTTGCATAATTGTATTGATCAGAGTAGCTGAGTTTTTCATACTTGATCATCATTATATTATTGCTATTAATGTGTACAATGATCTGGTACTGCTCACTTCACACTGCATCAATTCATACAAGTCTTCCCAGGTTTTTTTCTAAAACCATTCCTCTCATCATGTTTAATGACACAATAATAACCCGTCAATAATATACCATACCTTGTTCAGTCATTACCCAATGGATGGGTATCCCCTCAGTTTCCAATTCTTTGTGGGGAATGGCTTCAAATTGCTTTCCAGTATGGCAAGACTGATGCACACATAGTTTGTTTTAAACAAAAGTATGCAATAATTTAGATTCATTATTTCAAACCTGTCCTGCTCATCTCAGATCCCATCTGAACTAATTTCTTTAGTCCTCTGATTTTTTAAAAGTGTTTCTGTGGCTTTCCTTCCTCTTTTTTCTTTTCTTTCTTTTTGACATTAAATTTCTGGTCCAAACTCTTGTTGAATTAAAAAAAAATGAAAACAAACGGAAAGAGACAAAAATACTGGAAACAACTAAGCATAATCAAGAAGAACAAATATGCTCAGAGGCCATGTACCAAAATGTTTTTAGTTCTGTACCTTGAGTCTATAACCTCTGTGCTAGGATATAGATAATATGATTCATCATATGGAGATGTGGTTGGTCGTTGCCTTGAACTCTTACGTCTGTTAAAGTTGTTTTGCTTTAAAATGTTGCCATTGTGTAAGTTGTTCTCCTGGTTATATTCACTTCACGCTGCATCAGTTCCTATTTCCCAAGATACTTTCAATTTCTCTCAAAAATTTTAATCAATTTTCAATTTAAATAAAAAAAAGAAACCAAAGAACATTTTCAGGGATGCAACACAACATGAAACAGTATTCAATATAAAATCATGAATTTTCATTTCACACTCTTACCTTTTTGAAAAACTATGTAGTAAATATTACACATCAGTTTCAAAGTTACCCTGCTTTTCTATACTTCCATCTAAGTTTTCTTTTGTTCTCTGCAATGCATTTTTGATTTCCCTCCCTCTTTTTCTCCCTCCCTTCCCATTTTCTCAGAGAGAAGGCTACCATTAGACATATGTGTTTAATATATAATATATGTATGTACATATGTATACATATACATGTATGTGTATACACACATATATGCAAAAACATAGTATACATATTTCCATTCATCAGTTCTTTCTCTGGATGTGGATAGCATCTTCATCCATTTGTTTTTTTGGGTTTTTTTTGCTGGTATAAATCTCACTTGGTCACAATATATAATTTTTGTAATACATTGTTGTAGTCTCCCAGCTAGTATTTTATTTAGGATTTTTGTGTCCATATTCATTAATGAGATTGGTCTATAATTTTCTTTTTCTGTTTTTGCTCTTCCTGGTCTAGGTATCAGTACCATATTTGTTTCATAAAAGGAGTCTGCCTCTGCCTATTATTTTAAATAATTTATTTAATATTGGAATAACTGATCTTTAAATGTTTGATAGAAATCACTTGTAAATCCATCTGGCTCTCATGTTTTTTCTTAGGAAACTCATCTATTGCTCATTCAATTTATTTTTCTAAAACAGTTTTATTGAAATATTCTATTTCCTTTTTTGATAATCTAGGCATTTTATATTTTTGTGACTATTCTTCCATGTCATTTAAATTATTACTTTTTTTGGCATACAATCTGGCAAAATAATTCCTTATAATTGCCTCAATTTTATCTTCATTAGTAATATTTTCACTTTTTCATTTTTAATATTAATAATTTGTTTTTCTTCTCTTTTTAAAAATTATAATGAATGGTTTATCTATTTTATTTTTTATTAATATACTGATTTTTTATGCTCAATTTTATTAATCTCACCTTTAATTTTTAAGATTTCCAATTTGATGTTTAATCAAGAATTTTTAATTTGTTCTTTTTCTATTTTTAAATTGTATGTCCAATTCATTGGTCTGTTCTTTCTCTATTTTATTGACAGAAGGATGTAGAGATATAAATTTTCTTGTAATTACTACTTTTGCTTCATCTCATAGCTTTTAATATTGTTTCTCATTATTTTCATTCTCTTTAATTAAATTTTTTCTATGATTACTTCTTTTTTAAAATGATATATTATTTTCCCCCAATTTCATGTTAAAGCAATTTTTAACATTTATTTTTAAGCTTGAATTTCAAATTCTATCACTCCCTCCATCCTTTCCCCAATCCTTGAGACAGTAAGCAATCTGGTATAGGTCACAGATGTGTGATGATGTAAAACAAGACTCAAACAAAAAAAGAAAGAAAGAAAATAAAAATAGTATTCTTCAGTTTGTATTCAGACAACATCAGGTCTTTCTCTGGAGGCAGATAGCATGTTTCATCATGTGTACTTTGGGATTGTGTTGGATCATTGTATTCCTGAGAATAGTTAAGTTATTCACAGTTGTTCATTGTACAGAATTGCTGTTAATGTTTTTCTGGTTCTGCTCACTTCACTGTGCATCAGTTTTTATGTCTTTCCAGGTTGGTCTGAAATTATCCTACTTATCATTTCTTATAGCATAATAGTATTCCATTACAATCAGATTCCTACTTCATGGCCATCTCTTACATTTAAAAATCTTGGCCATCAAAAAAAGTGACTTATCATAAATATTTTGTATGTATAGATCCTTTCCCCCTTTTAAAAAAAATCTCTTTGAGATAAAGGCCTAGCAGTGGTATTACTGTGTCAAAGGGCATTTGGAATTTTATAGCCCTTAGGGCATAGTTCCAAATTGCTCTCCAGAATGGTTGGATCAGTTCACAACTCCAACAGTGCATTATTATCTCAGTTTTCCCACATCACCTCCAACATCCAACATTCTACTTTTTTTGTCATATTAGCCAATTTGATAGGTGTGAAGTGATATCTCAGAGTTGTTTAATTTGCATTTCTCTAGCCAATAGTGATTTGGGGCATTTTTTATAGGAGTATAAATAGCTTTGATGTCTTTGAAAACTGCCTTTTCATATCCTTTGACCAATTATCAATTGGGGAATTACTTGTATTCTTATAAATTTTACCCACTTTTCTATATATTTGAGAAATGAAACCTTTATCAGAGATATTTGTTGCAAATATATTTTTTTCCCTTTTCTGCTTTCCCTTAATTTTGGTTGCACTGGTTTTGTTTGTACAATTTTTAAAAATTATATAATCAGAATTATCTATTTCATATTTCACAATGATTTCTATCTTTGTTTGGTCACTAATTCTCCCCTTTTCTATAGATCTGACAAGTAAACTATTCCTTACTTTTCTACTTTGCTTATGGTATCACTTTTTTGTTGCAAATTTCTGTTTATTTTTAAAACAATTAAATTTTGTGAAGTGTACAAATGAATTAAAAAACACATTCCCTTCAATGTGATATTATACATATCCTACAAATCTGTTAAACACTGATGAAAGAAAATCTATTAACATATTCCAAATTTCTCTAGGTACTATAGTTTAATCATATTTTATTATATGGTAATTATTGTTCCTTTTGATCCCAAATGTCCAGCTTTATTTCATTGCTCATGCTTGTGTACAGTTGAAGTTTCAGGTGATGTTGAAAACAAAATAGTTTATCTCAAATTGATAAAATAAAAGAGTCTGCATGATATAAAATAGTAAAATGTTGTTCTTCAGCTGTAATAAATCTTAAATTTGAGTGAGACAATGGAAGTCAAAGGACAAATAAATTTACTTTTCTTTGAAACAAAGTCCTTAAGTACAGAGTGTCCCAAAATTTTTAACAACTTAAAATTGTATTAACATTTTTGGGACACTCTGTATAAAGATCAAGAGATTTATCAGCTCCTAAAGAATAATGACACAAGTAACTTCCCCTTATTCCCTCATTGTAAAGTATAACTGTATAAAATTCACATTACAAAGTCCCATGGCAAGAGATACGTTTATTTTAATAGACAGACAAAATATTAAAAGATGGAAGTTCTAGTTTGATAATTATAATTAATTTAATCAAATATTCTTGCTTCAAAATTATTGACTGATCTTTATTACCTTTTAAAATTAGAACATATGTGAACATTAAATAAACTGAAGAAACAATGATGGTCTCCACTATAGTACAATACTACTCTTTAATAACATATCAACTGATACACATACATAATTTTTAAGTCAGTGTCAATCACCATTGTCCTTTAGTAAAGTATGAGTCTCAATGAGATTTTTTCCAGAGGTTTTTTGGTATCTTCCAACTTTGATAAAACTGGTGATTATTTCCACTAGTTTTTTTAGTTATTTCTCTAGTATTTGCTAAGTATAACATTATGTCATCTGCTTGTTGCTAGGTTGCTATAGAAGCAGAGGTTCTCTGTTATCTGGTCTTGAAGTAAATTTTATTTTTCTTGAGTAGGTAAAGCCAATCAATTTATAAAATGACAATTTTGCCCATCTAATCTATTTATTCAATATCATCCTAATTAAATTACTAAAAATTTACTTAAATTAGTTATACATGAGGTTATTTGTATAAAAAGTGTTCCATACTTATGTTTGCCTTTTCAGACATTATATTCTGCATTCTCTTCTTATTTATATTCAAAGCTGCCAGATCTTCTGTGATCTTGATTGAGATTTCTTGATGTCGAACTATTTCTTTCCAACAACTTGTAGTATTCTTTTTTGTTTATATGAGAGTTATGGATTTTGACTGTACCATTCCTCAAAGTTTTCCTTTTCACCTTTATTTTTTCTATTTTCACATTATACTCTGGTTTTAATAAATCTAGGAAGTTTTCCTTTATGATTTCTTGCAATATACTATCCATACTTTTAAAAATATCTTGATTTTCAGGGAATCTGATACTTTTTAAGAAACTATCTCTCCTTGATTTTTTTTTTACTTTGAGTCAGTTCTTTATGATAGCAAATGCCTTATATTTTCTATTCAACCTTTTAATTTTGTTCTAATATCACTTGCTGTCTTATGTTACAGAATTATTGATTTCTCTTTGTCTACTCCAACCTTCAAGGGATCCATTAATTTATTAAAGCTTTTCATTTTCTATTATAGGCTATTTATCCTTCCAATTCTTCCCTCCAGATACTTTTATTTAATTTTTTTTAACATATTCCTGAATTTCTTGTGTGCATTCATGTAGTCCTTACCAAAATTTTTTTGTTTTCCATTTGAATTTCTACTTACACTTGTCATAGAACTCTCTCCCAGGTTGGGATTTTGCACATGATTGGATTAATTTTATATGGATAGTAAGCTATCTCCTGTTTGCCCATTTTCCAGCCTTTGTTCCTGAATTGGGGCTACTCACCAAGGTCAGGCTCTGTCTTCTGCTGTAATTTTCGTCTGGAATGCTTGGCCCCATTTGGTCTCACCTGGATTACTTGTTTTCTGTGCTGACCTCCACCTTCAGTGATTAGGTCCCCTGAATTCCTGAAATTCAAGTTACTGGATATTCAGGACCCTTCATGACAACTGAGGAGACAGTACTAGTCCATGGCTTGAGCTATATGCCTATACTATTATGCCATACCCTAATGGGTCACAGCAACTTCTGGTGGTTTTCAAGGTCCTTGCTGTGGTTTTCTGACCACATGGGCCTTTCTGTCATGAAGTCCTGCCAGATTCCCACAGACAATATTACATCTATATAATCCAAAACAAAATTGTTCCTCTTAGAAAGATTGTAAAACTGAAATTGAGATCCATTCTTGGGTTTATTGCCCTAAAGTTTCCTTATTTATCTCACTCAGATCTCTTAATTACTACCAAGAACTTTAGAATTAAAGAGGATCTAGATTCAAGTCCCACTACACATACTTAGTAGATGTGGGACACTCGAAAAATGTTTTCCAGTCTCAGTTTTACAATTTGAAAAATGGCGATAATATTGGCATTGACACATCTAATTGCATCCTGTTTCTGATTTATCCTGTTACGTGTCCATGGACAAGTTGCTTAATGTTCCAATGATCTAAGTAACTGTCTTAAGAGTATACATTGCAAAGAAGGTGGAGAATTGCTTTGCAAGAAGGATTTCCCTCATATGGTAATTCCCCATCCCATTGAAATCACAGGTTTAGCCTCTGTCTCTATCATTAACATTCTTCACTTAACAAGGTGGTTGTAAAGATTTAAAAAAAAACTAAAATATTACAAATCAATTTGGCCCCAGATGAATTTGGCAGTCCTCTGATGGACAATCCTCTACTGCCTTGTACATATAGGAAAGTATTTCTACTAAGCATTAGAAAGAGTTCTGAGAGAGAAATCAAGAAGGAGAGAGATAAATCAAGAAGGGGAGTGGCATGGAATTGAATAGTAAATAGGAGGACTTCTGGGAGGCACAGCCAAAATGACATAGTAATACAGGAACTCAATTGAGGTTTCCCAATTCCCCTCAAAACAACTTTAAAATAACAACTAAAATCAAATTGTGGAGTGGCAGAACCAACCACAGGTTGAGGTGAAAAAATTTTCCAGATGAGAGCAATTTAAGAGATTGGCTCCAGAGCAAAATGTAGGTCATGCTCTGGCAATACCTGTAGTAGGCCTTGAAGGCAATTGTTGCTGAAGCAGCAGCAGCACCTTTAGAAATCCTCAACTCATACACAATAATGAGATAGAACAACTGGTAAAAAAGAGACTATAAGTGACCCTTTGCTGGCACTGGGTTCAGGACCCTTTTGCATTCCTTATATGAATTTCTGAGTGTCAGTCTCAGATCAAAGAAGAACACTAGCACTTGTGGCCATAGGAGAATAGGGGCCCTGGTTATGTTTCTAAGACAAACAGGAGTAAAAGCACTTGTGGATACAGGGGAACAAGGTCCCCTCCTGGGTAAAGACTAGAGCACAGGCCAGGAGAGCAAAGATTACATATTTCCTTAGGTCATACTACCTTGAAAAGTACCAGAAGTTTACAGACCTCTAGAACTAGCTCTGAAAACAGCAGCATGAAAAATCTTAAGCTTTAGACAGTGCTCCCTCCACATCAAGAACAGGGCCCAACTTTAACATAAAGTTTAAAATTTAGAAATAGTCTGGGAAATAAGAAAACAGAAACAGCAAGAAAGAACACGACTAGGTTATGGTGATAGGAAAGATCAAAACAAAAAGTAAGAAGAGGACAACAATGTTAAAATAGCTATAATTAAAGCCTCAAAGAAACTATGAAGTGGACCCAAGTTTCACAAGAATTCCTAGAAGAGGTCAACAGAAAGTTTAAAAATAAAATAAGAGAAGGAAAGAAAAAATGGGAAAAGAAATGAAAGCAATGCTAAAAAATTATGAAAAGACAGTAAACAGTTTGGTAAAAGAGGCCCAAAAATATTGAAGAAAATAATACCTTTAAAAAAATTGTTCAAATTTTAAAGAAAGACACAAAAACCCACTGTAGAGAGTTCCTTAAAAGCAAAATTGTCCAAATGGAAAAAAGGATTTGAGAATCACTGAAGAAAAGAAATCCTTTAAAATGAGAGGTAGCCAAATGGAAAAAAGAGGCAAAAAGTTCAATGAAAAAAATAATTCCTTAAACATTAGCATTGGGTAAGAGGAAGCCAATGATGTCATGAGACAACAAGAAATGATCAAAAGCATGGAAAAAGAAGAAAGAGTGAAGTATCTCATCAGAAAAACAACTCACCCGGAAAACAGATGGAAGAGAGATGATTCCAGAATTATTGAACTACCTGAAGGTGATGGTAAAAGAAAAAAAATCCTAGGCATAATCTTTCAAGAAATTATCAGGGAAAACTGCTATTATCCTGGGACCAGAGGGTAAAATAGAAATTGAAAGAATCCACCAGTCACCTACTGAAAGAGATCCCAAAATGAAAACTCTCAAGAATATTAGAGTCAATTTTTAGAGCTCCCAAGGGTCAAGGAGAAAATATTATAAGTTGCCAGAAAGAAGCAATTTAAATATTGTGGACCCACATTTAGAATGACAAAAAGTTTAGCAGCTTCCAGAAGAGCAGATTAAAGGGTTTGGAATATGATAGTCTGAAATGCAGAGGAACTAGGATTGCAACCAAGTATAACCTACTCAGCAAAGCTGAGTACAATCTTTCAGGGGAAAAAATGGATTTTTAACAAAATGTAGGACTTTGAAGAGTTCCTAATGAAAAGACCAGAACTGAATAGACAAATTTGACTTTCAAAAACCAGACTTAAGAGAAGCAAAAAAAAAGTAAACATGAAAGAGAAATCATAAGGGATTCAATAAGGTAAAACTGTTTGCAATCCTATATGAGAAGATGATACCTGTAACTACCAAGAACTTTATCATTATTAGGGTGGTCAGGAGTGTATGCAAATAGAGACTATGAGTATGAGTTGACTATAAGATGATTTCAAAGAAGTTAAGAAGTGAGAAAGAGGGATATAATGCAAGCAGGATGAAGGCAGAGGAAGAATGGAAAAAGGTTTCACATAAAAGAGGCATGAAAGGAAGAGCTTTTATATTGAAGGGAAAGATAGGTAGGGTGGTGAGCAATGCTTTGAACTGTCTTCTCATTGGAATTGGCTCAAAGACGGAATAACATATAGAATATAGAAATCTACCTTACCCAACAGGAAATTAGAAAGGGAAAAGGATAGAAAAGAAAGTGATTGAAGGGAGAGCAGATTAAAAGAGGCAGTATACAAAATAGACTTTTGAGTAGGGGAAGCGTAAAAAAGAGAAAGAGAGAAAGATAAACCAAGAAAAAATAGGATGGAGAAGAATACACAGTTGGTAATCATACCTCTTGAATGTGAATGAGATAATATCTCCGATAAAATAGAAGTGAATATCAGAGTAAATTAAAAAGCAAAATCTAACGATAGATTGTTTGCTTGTTTGTTTTTATGTAAAAGCACACTTGAAACAGAAAGACAGAGAATAAAAATAAAATACTGCAGCAGAATTTATTACGTTTCAGCTGAAGTAAAAAACAAACCAAACACTGGTCATGATTGTGATCTCAGACAAAGCAAAAGCAAAAGTAGACCTAATTAAAAGAGATAAGTACTTTTTATAGATGACATGATGGTATACATGGAAAGTTCTAGCATTTCTACTAAAATTAGCTGAAACAATTAGTTGAAAAGTTTAGCAAAACAGCAAGATAAAATAAGAAACCCACAAAATCATTAGCATATCTGTATATCACCACCAATGTCCTGCAAAATGGGATAGTTTATTTAAAATAGTCAAGGACAGAATAAAATGCCTGGAAGCATACCAGTCAACACAAATCCAGGAAATATATGAACGTAATTACAAAACACTTTTTATATAAGTAAAGTCAGATTTAAATATTTGGAGAAATACTAAGAGTTCATGAATGTCTGAGCCAATATGATAAAAGTGATGATTCTTCTTAAACTAATCTACTCATTTAGTGCCATTGCAATTAAACTACTAAAATATTTTTCAGACAGAAAAAATAATAATAAAATACATTTGGGAGAAATAAAGGTCAAGAGGGTGGAGGAGCCAAGATGGCAGAATAGAAAGACACACATATGCTAGCTCTGAACTCATAGCCCATAAAATATCTATAAAGAAGAACTCTCAACAAATTCTGGAGCAGCAGAAGCCACAGAACAACAGAGCGGGGGAGATTTCTGTTCCAGAGAGACCTGAAAACCTGATGCCAAAGGTCTGTCGTGTGCCAGACCCAGAGCAGAGCCCAGCCCTGCCTTGGCCACAAGGCACCGAGAGGAGCAGATCTGAGTGGACTTCAGGGACAGAATCTCCAGCAGCCAAGCAGGTCCCTCCACTCACAGGTGACAAGGGTTGGTGAGAGGGTCTCTTTGGCTGGTTGAGAGGGGAGTGTGGTGTCTCCATAACTCAGGCCCCCTCGGGAGGCAGCAGCAGGGGCGGTGGCAGACAGGGGCTCCCAAAGCAGGCAGGAGTTTGGATCCATTGTTGAAGGTCTCCACATAAAACCCCTGAAGGAACTGAGCCCTGTGTGGTGACCCTGCCCCCAGATGAGCACCTAAACTTAATCTCACACTGAATAGCAGCCCTGCCCCCACAAAAAAGCCCTGAGGCTGGGAAGCAGCATTTGAACCTCAGACCCCAAGTGCTGGCTGGGCCGATCTGGACGCAAGGTGGGTGTGAAAAGGAAGCTCAGAAGTCAAGTCACTGGCTGGGAAAATGTCCAGAAAAGGGAAAAAAAATAAGACTACAGAAGGTTACTTTCTTGGTGAACAGATAATTCCTCCCTTCCTTTCAGATGAGGAAGATCAATGCTTACCAGCAGGGAAAGACACAGAAGTCAAGGCTTCTGTATCCCACATATCCAAAATAAATATACCATGGGCTCAGGCCATGGAAGAGCTCAAAAAGGATTTTGAAAATCAAGTAAGAGAGGTGGAGGAAAAATTGGGAAGAGAAATGAGAGAGATGAAAGAAAAACAGGGAAAGCAAGTCAACACCTTGCTAAAGGAGACCCCAAAAAATGCTGAAGAAAAGAACACCTTGAAAAATAGGCTAACTCAATTGGCAAAAGAGGTTCAAAAAGCCAATGAGGAGAAGAATGCTTTCAAAAGCAGAATTAGCCAAATGGAAAAGGAGGTTCAAAAGCTCACTGAAGAAAATAATTCTTTCAATATTAGAATGGAATAGATGGAGGCTAATGACTTTATGAGAAACCAAGAAATCACAAAACAAAACCAAAAGAATGAAAAGATGGAAGATAATGTGAAATATCTCATTGGAAAAACAACTGACCTGGAAAATAGATCCAGGAGAGACAATTTAAAAATTATGGGACTACCTGAAAGCCATGACCAAAAAAAGAGCCTAGACAGCATCTTTCATGAAATTATCAAGGAAAACTGCCCTGAGATTCTAGAACTGGAGGGCAAAATAAGTATTCAAGGAATCCACTGATCACTGCCTGAAAGAGATTCAAAAAGAGAAACTCCTAGGAAAATTGTGGCCAAATTCCATGTTTCCCTGGTCAAGGAGAAAATATTGCAAGCAGCTGGAAAAAAACAATTCAAGTATTGTGGAAATACAATCAGAATAACACAAGGTCTAGCAGCTTCTACATTAAGGGATCAAAGGGCATGGAATAGGATATTCCAGAAGTCAAAGGAACTAGGACTAAAACCAAGAATCACCTACCCAGCAAAACTGAGTATAATACTTCAGGGGAAAAAATGGTCTTTCAATGAAATCAAGGACTTTCAAGCATTCTTGATGAAAAGACCAGAGCTGAAAAGAAAATTTGACTTTCAAACACAAGAATGAAGGGAAGCATGAAAAGGTAAACAGCAAAGAGAAGTCATAAGGGACTTACTAAAGTTGAACAGTTTACATTCCTACATGGAAAGACAATATTTGTAACTCTTGAAACTTTTCAGTATCTGGGTAGTGGGTGGGATTACACACACACACACATGCACACACACACAGAGACAGAGAGCACAGAGTGAATTGAATAGGATGGGATCATATCTTAAAGAAATGAAATTAAGGGGTGAGAGAGAAATAAGGGAGAAATGGAATGGGGCAAATTATCTCTCATAAAAGAGGGAAGCAAAAGACTTTTTAGTGGAGGGAAAAAAAGGAGAAGTGAGAGAAAAACATGAAGTTTACTCTCATCACATTCCACTAAAGGAAGGAATAAAATGCACACTCACTTTGGTATGAAAACCTATCTTACAATACAGGAAAGTGGGGGAAAAGGGGATAAGCAGGGTGGGGGGGATGATGGAAAGGAGGGCAATGGGAGGAGGCAGCAATTCGAAGTCAACACTCTTGGGGAGGTTCAGGATCAAAAGAGAGAATAGAAGCAATGGGGAGCAGGATAGGATGGAGGAAAATATAGTTAGTCTTACACAACATGACTATTATGGAAGTCATTTGCAAAACTACACAGATATGGCCTATATTGAATTGTTTGCCTTCGAAAGGGAATGGGTGGGGAGGGAGGGATGAAGAGAAGTTGGAACCCAAAGTTTTAGGCACAACTGTTGAGTACTGTTCTTGCTACTAGGAAATAAGAAATACAGGTAAAGGGGTGTAGAAATTTGTCTGGCCCTACAGGACAAAAGAGAAGATGGGGACAAGGGAAGGGAGGGATGATAGAAGAGATGGCAGATTGGTGATAGGGGCAATTAGAATGCTCGGTGTTTTGGGGTGGGGGAGGGGACAAATGGGGAGAAAATTTGGAACCCAAAATTTTGTGAAAATGAATGTCAAAAGTTGAATAAATTAATTTAAAAAAAAGAAATAAAGGTTAAGAACATAAAAGGAATTAATGAAAAATCTGTAAAAGAAAGAGGTCTAGCAGTGTCAAATAGATGGTAACTAATAAAACTATATGTTACCAGCTAAGAAACTAAATGGTGGATATATCATACACAAGAGTAAATGATTATAAGACCCTTGTGTTTTATAAGAACAAGGATCTAAGCTTTCAGAATAAGAACGCATTATTTGGTTGAAAAAATGCTGTGAAAACTTGGTATAGACTAACACCTTATTCCACTCACCAAGGTAGGTTCAAAATGAATACATGACTTAGACATGAAGGGAAGTATAGGTAAATTAAAAGAGCATGGAACATACTACCTATCAGATTTATGGATAGAAGAATTTATCAATAAATAAGAGATAGAGAGTATTGTGGGATGCAAAATTAATAATTTTGATTATATTAAATTCAAAAATTCTTGTATAAATAAAACCAATGTGGAAAAGATTAGAAGGAAAATGCAAAATTGGGGGAAATTTTAGACATTTTCTAAGAAAGACCTCATATCTCAAATATATAGAAAACTGAATCAAATTCATAAGAATAAAAGTATGTCCTTTCCCAGTTGATAAATGGTCAAAGGAAATAAACAGGCTGTTTTTAGAAGAAAAAACAATATAATTATATGAAAAAAAATTTTCCAAATCATTGATAGAGAAAGGAAAATTAAACCAATTTTAGGTAGTATCTCATATCTCTCAGATAGCCTAAAATAATAGAAAGAGAAGGACAAATGTTGTTGGAGAAGTGGAAAAACAAAAACACTAGAAGGCAGAGTCAAGATGGCAGAGTAGAAGCAGGGACTTACCTGGGCTCTCCCCTGAAATCCCTCAAAATACCTCTAAAAATGACTCTGAACAAATTCTAGAGCAGCAGAAGTCACAAAATGACAGAGTGAAACACATTTCCAGTCCAAGATAATCTGAAAGGCTGACAGGAAGAGTTTATTGCACTGGGCTTAGAGTGGAGTATAGCCCAGCACAGCATTGACGGAACTGGAGGAGGCCTCATGGCATTTAATCACTCACAGTTGTGGTGGTTTCTAGACTTCTCAAGCCACAAACAACAAAGACAACTTCAAAGGTCCGTGGGAAAGCTATCTTACCTGAGTGAGAAAGGTACATGATCTGTTCCCAGTCCAAGTTTCAGCCCCAGAGCAGTGGCAGCCACTGCTGCAGTGGTGGCTACTCATGGAGTTCTTCACTTACAGACCATGGGGGAATCAAGTGGCTGATCTGGGTCACAGTCCTGGGTGGTGTTCCTGGGGTGAGTAGGTGCACTGGCATGGCAAAGTTGGTGGCAGCCGTAGAGAGGGAACCTACTTGCAGTTCCAGGGCAGAAAAAGTGCTTGTTGCTCACCGACCAGAGTGCAGGCCAGGAGAAGAGTAAACACACTCCTTTGTTCATACCACTTTGGAGGAACTGAGAATTTACAGGTCCCAGGAAATATCTTGGAAAGCTGTAAAACTCATGAAACTTCCATCAGTGCACCCATCACTTAACATGGAGCTCAGAGGTCATGTAATTGGTGGGAAAATGACCAAAAGAGGAAAAATTAGACTAAAGAGGGTTACTTTCTTGATGAAAAAGTGTTTTATGACAAGAAAGATCAAAGCGTACAAACAGAAGAAGACAGCAATGTCAAGGCTCCTGCATCCAAAGCCTCCAAGAAAAATGTAACATGGTCTCAGGCCATGAAAGAGCTCAGAAAGGATTTTGAACATGAATCAATAAAAGCAGAGAAAAAATTGAGAAGAAAAATGAGAACAATATAAGAAAATCATGAAAAATGAGTTAACAGCTTACTAAAGGAGACCTAAAAAATGATGAAGAAAATACACCTTTAAAAATATGCTAACCTAAATGGCAAAAGAGGTCCAAAAAGCTAATGAGGACAACTGGACAAATGAAAAAGGAGGTCCAAAACTTCACTGGAGAAAATAATTCCTTCAAAATTAGAATGGAAGCTAATGACTTTATGGGAAATCAAGAAATTATAAAAACAAAACCAAAAGAATGGAAAAAATAGAAAACAATGTGAAATATCTCACTGGAAAAAACAACTGACCTGGAAAATAGATTCAGGAGAGATAATTTTAAAATTGCTGGACTACCTGAAAACCATGATCAAAAAAAGAGCCTAGACTTGATCTTTCAAGAAATTATCAAGGGAAACTGCTCTGATATTCTAGAACCAGAAGGTAAAATAGATTTTGAAATAATCCCTTGATCACCTCCTTTTAAAGAATTCTTCTCCTCATTGGCTTTTTGAACCTCTTTTGCCAATTGAGTTAGCCTATTTTTCAAGGTGTTCTTTTCTTCAGCATTTTTTTGGGTCTCCTTTAGCAAGGTGCTGACCTGCTTTTCATGCTTTTCTTGCATCTCTCTCATTTCTCTTCTCAGTTTTTCCTCCACCTTTCTACCTTGATTTTCAAAATCCTTTTTGAGCTCTTCCATGGCCTGAGCCCATGGTATATTTAAATTGGATGTGTGGGATACAGAAGCCTTGACTTCTGTGTCTTTCCCTGATGGTAATCATTGTTCTTCCTCATCAGAAAGGAAGGGAGGAATTATCTGTTCACCAAGAAAGTAACCTTCTATGGTCTTATTTTTTCCCCTTTTCTGGGCATTTTCCCAGCCAGTGACTTGACTTCTGAGCTTCCTTTTCACACCCACTTTGCCTCCAGATCCTCCCAGCCAGTGCTTGGGGTCTGAGATTCAAATGCTGCTTCCCAGCCTCAGGGCTTTGGGTGGGGGCAGGGCTGCTATTCAGTGTGAGATTAAGTTCAGGTGCTGAGCTTGGGGCAGGGCCACCTCACGGGGCTCAGTTCCCTCAGGGGGTTTATGTGGAGACCTTCAACAATGGATCCAAGCTTCTGCCTGCTTTGGGAGCTCCTGTCTGCCACTGCCACCACTGTTACCTCCCAAGGGGGCCCAAGCCACGGGGACACCCCACTCCCCTCTAAGCCACCCAAAAGACTCTCTCACCAACCCTTGTCACCTGTGGGTGGAGGGACCTGCGTGGCTGCTGGAGATTCTGTCCCTGAAGCCTGCTCAGATCCTCTCCTCTTGGTGCCTTGTAGCCAAGGCAGGGCTGGGCTCCGCTCTGCGTCTTGTGTGCGACAGACCCTTTGGGTCAGTTTTTCAGGGCTCTCTGGAACAGAAATCTCCTCCATTCCTTTGTTCTGTGGCTTCTGCTGCTCCAGAATTTGTTGAGAGTTCTTCTTTACAGGTAATTTATGGGCTGTGGGTTTGGAGCTAGCATATGTGTGTCTTTCTACTCCACCATCTTGGCTCCCCATTGATCACCTTCTGAAAGAGATCCAAAAAGGAAAACTCCTAGGAATATTGTGGCCAAATCCCAGAGTTCTCAGGGCAAGGAGAAAATATGACAAACAGCCAGAAAGAAACAATTCACATGTTGTGAAAACATAGTCAGGATAACACAGGATTTAGTAGTCTCTACACTAAGGGATGAAAGGGTTTGGAATATAATATTGCAGAGGTCAAAGGAATTAACGTTAAAATTAAGAATTACCTACCCATAATGCTTCAAGAAAAAAGTGGAATTTCAATGAAATAGAGTACTTCCAAGTGTTCTTGTTGAAAAGACCACAGCTGAATATAAAATTTGACTGTCAAATACAAGAATCAAGAGAAACATGAAAAGGTAAACAAGAAAAAAAAATCATAAGGGACTCACGAAAGTCCAACTGTTTACATTCCTATACGGAAAGATGATGTTTGTAACTCATGAGATCTTTCTCCATATTAAGATAGTCAGAGGGAATACACACACACACGCATATTTATATATGGGTATATATATATATATATATATATATACCCATTATGTTATATATAATACATACATATATACATATACATATATACACATTATGTGTGTGTGTGTGTGTGTGTGTGTGTGTGTAGGTATATGTGTTATTGTTATGTTTGTCCTTCTTTATTGAACAGGACCATGACATCAAGGTGATGATATGACTTGCAGTTGACTTTGATTTGAGTGAGGGACGGCTGTGCAAGGTCATAAACCTCATTTTCTCCTCCAGAATCATCTGGGTCCAGTGGCTTGATATTTGTTAGGACCACTGGAGATGGCCCAGGATGCAATGTGGGACCTTGGTCATTTGTACATGTGTATGTAGGTATATTTATATGTATGAATGTATATATATGTGTGTATATATCTCTCTATATACATATACATACATACATATGTAAATACATATGTGTATGTATAGAGAGACAGAGAGAAAGAAAGAAGGCACAGAGTGACCTAATACGAAGGGAGGATAACTAAAAAATAAAATTAAATGTTGAAAATAATGTACTGGGAAAAAGAGGAAGGGAGAGATAGAATGTAGTAAATCATCTACATAAAAGGTAGGAAAGAGCTTTCACAATGGAGGTGAAGAAAGGGGAGGTGAGAAGGAATAATTGTGTCTTACTCTCGTCTTACTCTCATTAGATTTGACTTAAGGAGAGAATAACACACACTCAATTGGATATGGATATCTATCTTACCCTACCAGAAGGATAGGAAAGGGAAGATAATAGAAGAGACTACAGATTGGGGGAAGGAGTAATCAGAAGCAAACACTATTGTGGGAGTATAGGTCAAGAGAGAGAATGGAATAAATGTAGGGCAGGACAGAATAGAGGGAAATGTGATTAGTCTTTCAAAACATAACTGCTATGGAAGTGTTTTGCATGGCTTCAAAAGTATGACCTATATTGAATTGCTAGCTTTCTCAATGAGGGTGGGTGGGGTGAGAGGAAAGGAGAGAATGTGAAACTCAAAACTTTAAAAATGAATGTTAAAGATTGTTTTTGCATGCAACTAGGAAATAAGTTGCATAGGCAATGGAGTATAGAAATGTATCTTGCCCTACAGGAAAATAGAGGGGATTGGGATTGGAGAAGAGGTGATGAGAGAAGGGAGGAAAGATTGCGGAAAAGGGTGGTTGGAGTACATGATGTCCTGGGGTAGGGGTAGGGGAGAGATGGAGAGAAAACTTGGAATTCAAAATCTTGTGGAATGAATTTTGAAAACGGAAAATAAGTTATATTTTAAAAAGTACTAGAGCACCAATACATTGTTGATGGAATTGTGAACTGATCCAACCATTTTAGAAAGCAACCTGGCATTATGCTCAAAAAGTTACAAAATAGTGTATATTCTTTGACCCAGCAATATCACTATTAGGTCTGTTTCAGAAGCTTATCAAGGAGAAAGGAAAATAATTTGCATGTTCTAAAACATTTATGGCAATTCCCATTGTGGTGATAAATAACTGGAAGTGGATGGGATGTTCATTAATTGGGGAACAATTAAATAAGTTGTACTATGTGATTGTGATGGAATATTACTGTGCTGTAAGAAATGATGAGCAGGTTGATTTCAGAATAACCATAGAAAGATTTGCAGGAAATGATGAGTGAAATGAGCAGAATTAAAAGAATGTTGTATACAGTAACAGCAATATTGTTCAAAGAACTATGAATGAGTAAGATATAACTGAGTAATGTAAACATTCAAATTAACTATGAAATTCTCATGAAGGAAAATGCTATTCACCTCCAGAGAAAGAAATCATATATGGAAACTTGTATCGTATGATTCTACACATATTTCTATATTGAAGGTTGGCTTTCTCTAACACAGATTTCTGTGGGAGGGAGGGAGACAACTAGCTAAAAAACTAAAAATGTATATTTTAAAAGTTGATTAACATAAAAAGAGAACAGCAAAGAAACATCATTTTGCTAAAAGATACCATAGAGAATGAAGCAGTAACAATAATAAACATATATGCACCAAGTAGCATGGTATCCAAATAGTTCAAGGAAAAAGTTAAGTGAATTTATAAGAAAAATTGTCAGTAAAACTCTACCAGTAGAGGAATTTCAACTTTCCTCTATCAGAGCTAGATAAATTAATCATCAAATAAATAAGAAAGTTGAGGAGATTTTAGAATTTAGAAAAGTTAGATGTAATAGGCCTCTGGAAAAAATTAAATGGGGGATAGAAAGGCTCATGGCAACTATGTGATGCAAGACTAATCTTCCTGAATTCAAATCTGGCTTTAGACACTTACTAACTATGTGACCCTGTGCAACTGGCTTAACCCTGTTTGCTTTAGTTCCTTATCTGTAAAATGAGTTGGAGAAGAAAATAATAAACCACTCTAATATCTTTGCCAAGAAAAACACCCAGTGGGGTCATTGATGATCAAATCTTACTGAAAGAAGTAAACATCAATAACAACAGAAAACAAGTATCATTTCTTCTCGGTTAACATGGCATCTTCAGAAAAATTGACCAAGTTTTAGGGCATAAAGATGTCATAACCAAGTGCAGAAAAGCAGAAATATTAAATTCATCCTTTTCAGACTACAATGCAATAAAATTATATTAAATAAAAGGCAATGGAAACAAATGAACTCCTAAAGAATGAGTTGATTAAAGAATGAATCATAGAAACAATCAATAATTTCATTAAAGGGAATGACAACAGTGAGACAACAAACAAAAATTTGTGGGATTCAGTCAAAACAGTAGTTAACAGAATATTTCTATCTTTAAATGCTTACATCAATAAAATAGAGACAGAACAGTGAAATGGACATGTAACTAAAAGAACACCAGGAAAAGAATAAATTTAAAATCTCCAATTAAATAACAAATTGGGAACTGTGAAAAAATCAAAGTGAGATGAATAAAGTGGAATTAATAACACTATTGACCTAATAAATAAAGCTAGAAGCTGGTTTTATGAAAAAATAATAAAATAGATAAGCCATTGGTTAGTTTCATTTAAAAAAAGAAAGAAAACCTAAATTACCTATATTAAAAATGAAAAGTGTCAATTCACCACAAATATACAAAAGTATAAATTGTTCAGATTAATAGCAGAGGAAATTAAATACTTAAATAACCCTAACTTAGAAAAAGAAATTGAAGAAGTCATCAATGATCTCCCAAAGAAAAAATTCCCAGTACCAGATGGATTCAAAAGTGAATTCTACCAAACATTGAAACAATTAATTTCAACACTGTATCAACTAGTTGGAAAAAGAGGAAAAGAAGTCTTATCAAATTCCTTTTATGACACAAATACAGCATTAATACCTAAATTCAGGAAGAGCCAAAAGAGAGAAAGAAAATATAAAAATACTGAAAATTCCCCCTACTGAATATTTTAAATACATTTTAACAAGGAGATTATTGTGATATGTCACAAAGATCATATATTGTAACTAGGTAGGATTTTTCCAGAAATGTTGAGCTGGTTCAATATTAGGAAAACTGTCAGAATATTTGACCATATCAATAGTAAAACCAATAAAAATCATATGGTTATCTCAATAGATGCAAAAAAAGCTTTTGACAAAATATCGTATGTAATTCTATGCTTTTGTAATTTAAAAAAAATTTACACATAAATACAAAAGGAGAAAAGAAAAACATTGCATATACATAGCAGACAAGAAGAGAGGATTCAATATAAAGCCATAAATTTCCATTTGAAGAAAACTATATAATAAATATTACACTTGCTTTTAAAGCTGCTCATCTTTTCTGTACTTCCTTGTTGGTTTTCTTTTGTGTTCTGCTGTGTACTTTTTACTTTACTTTTACCCTCCCTCCCCACCTTCACCCTAAAGAAGACTGCAGTAAGGCGTGTGTGTGTATGTGTGTGTGTGTGTGTGTGTGTGTGTGTGTGTCTAAGCATACACACACACATCTAGATATCTATAAATATACACATATATGTAAGATCGTATTATGCTTATTTGTTTTTATCACCTGTTTCTCCAGAGATGAATAGCATTTTCCTTCATAAGTTCAAGTCTTTCCAGTTTTTCTAAATCAACCACCCCATTATTTCCTACACCACAACAATATTCCTCTCTGTATTCAATATGATCTTTGAGGTTAATTTGGGTATTTATAATAGAATGACTTGGTTGCTTGAAGTTGTTATTAAAACATTGTTTCTGTTACTATGTGCAATACTCCCTTGGTTCTTCTCATTTCACTCATTATTTCTCTCCATGCTTTTGTAAACTCATTGGCTTCATCATGTCTCATAGCAGAGTAATATTCCATCATGAACATATATACAATTTGTTTTGCCATTCCCCAGTTGATGGTTATCGCCACAATTTCCAGTTATTTGTCACCACAAAGAGAATTTCTACAAATATTTTAAATCATATAGATTCTTTCAAATTTTCCCAAATCATCTTGGGAAGCAGACCAGTATTATTGCTGGGTCAAAGGCTATATGTAGTTTAATAGCTCTTTGGGCATGATTCCAAATCTCTCTCTGAAATGGTTAGAACAACTCACAGATCCACCAAAAGTGAATTAAGGTCCAAATTTTTGCACATCCCCTCCAACATTGGTAACTTCCCCCTTCTATCATTTTAACCAATCTGATAGGTGTAAAAGGGTGCCTCAATGTTGTTTTGATTTATAATTCTCCTTCTTTTTTTTTAAAATCAAATTAACCAAATGTTTATCTATTTTATTGTTTTTCTTCCGTAAAATCCACTATTAGTTTTAATTTTTAGTTCAATAGTTTTCTTAATTTCAATTTTATGAATCTCTCATTTGGTTTTCAGAATTTCTAATTTGGCATTTAATAGGGGATTTTTAATTTGTTCTTTTTCTAGCTTTTTAGCTGTATGCCTAATTCACTGGTCTCTTCTTTCAATATTTTATTCATGCCAGCATTGAGAGATAAAACCTGCCCTAAGAACCACTTTTGTTGCATCTTACAAGTTTTGGTATGTTTTCTCATTATTGTAATCTTCTTGGATGAAATTATTGATTGTTTCTACAATTGGTTGTGTGACCCACTCATTCTTTAGGATTAGATTATTTAGTTTCCCATTGATTTTTAGTCTATCTTTCCATGGTCCTTTATTAAACATAATTTTTATTGCATCATGATCTGAAAAGGATGCATTTAATATTTGCGCCTTTCTGCATTGAATTGTCAGGTTTTTATTCCCTAGTACATGGTCAGTTTTTGTGTGGGTGCCATGTACTGCTTAGAGAAAAGTGTATTCCTTTCTATTCCCATTCAGTTTTTTCCAGAGCTCTACCATATCTAACTTTTCTAAAATTCTATTCACCACCTTTACTTCTTTCGTGATTATTTTGTGGTTAGATTTATCCAGTTCAGAGAGGGGGAGGTTGAGGTCCCCCACTAGCATAGTTTTGCTGACGATTTCTTCTTGTAACTCCTTTAACTTCTCCTCTAAGAACTTGGATGATATACCACTTGGTGTATACATGTTTAATAATGGTGTTACTTCATTGTCTATGGAGCCTTTTTTAGTAGTTTCCTTGCTTATTTCTTTTAATGAGATCAAATTTTGCTTTTGTTTTATCCGAGATCAGGATTGCTACCCCTCCTTTTTTTTCCTCCAGCTGAAGCATAATATATTCTGCTCCAGTCTTTGACTCTTATTCTTTGTGTAACCTTGTGTTTCAAACGTGTTTCTTGTAAGCAACATACTGTGGAATCATGTTTTTATAATCCATTCTGCTACCTGCTTTCATTTTATGAACAAGTTCATCTTATTCACAAGTATGACTGCTATCTGTGTCTTTCTCTCCATCCTATTCCCCACCACTTGTTTATGCTTTTCTCCTTTTTTCCTTTCCCTCCTCACTAGATTTTTGCTGTTGAATAACACCTCCCTCAATCTTCCTCCCTTTCTACCAGGCCCCTCTCTTTTCTTTCCTTTTTTCTTTAGTACTTCTTCCCTCCTTTCTATTCCCTCTCCCTTTTATTTTCCCTTTCCTTTCCTACTGCCTATAGGACAAGTCAGATTTCTATACCTGGGTACAAGACTCCCTCCTTGAGCCAATTCCAATAATATTAACATTCCAACAATGATCACCTCCCTCTCTTCCTTCCCTCTATTGTAACATGTCTTTGCGACTCTTCATGAGATGTAATTTATCCTTTGACTTCTTCCTTTCCTCTTCTCACCATCCTTTGCACGCCTTAATTAGGTTTTCTATTAGCACATCAAAGTCAACTTATATCCAAGCTCACTGACTATGTATTTCCCTTCTTAATGACATATTAAAGATACTGTTCTCACTAGTTGTAAATATAATCTCCCCATGTGGGAATGTAAATAGTTTGCCTGGCTGAATTTTTTTTACTGTTTAGTTTTTAATGCCTCTCTTGAGTCTTATATTTGAAGATCAAATTTTCTCTTGAACTCTCATCTCTTCATCAGGAAATTCTGGAAGTCCCATATTTCATTGAATATTCATCTCCTCCCCTAAAAGTTTATGCTCAGTTTTGCTGTGTAGTTCATCTTTGGTTTTAGTCTAAGCTCCTTTGCCTTATGCAATATGATATTCCAAGCCCTCCAATCTTATTAAATTAATTTGTTTTCAATTTCCTACATTCACTTCCACAAAACTTAGATTTTCTCCCTCTGCTTTCCTCCCCCTACCTCACCCAGAAGTCATGTAATTTTATATAGGTTACATACATACATTCATACTGAACACATTTTGACATTAGTCATGCTGCATAGAAGACTTAAAATGAATAGGAGAAACCATGAGAAAATCCCAAACAAAACAAAACATAATACAAGAGAAAATATTCTGCTTCATTCTGCATTCCCATTCCATAGTTCTTTCTCTAGATGTGGATGGCATTTTGCCTCAAGAGTCCTTTGGAAAGGATTTAGGTCCTTGAATTTCTGTGATGGGCTAAGTCTACCAGAAAAATTCCTTGCACACTGTGCTTGTTACTGTGTATGATGATCTCCTGGTTCTACTCTGTTCACTCAGCATCATTTTATACAAGTCCTTCCAGATCTCTCTGAAGTCTTCCTTCATTTCCTATAGCAGAAAAATACTCCATTACATTATATACCACAACTTGTTCAGCCATTCTCCAATTGATGTGCATCCTCTCAATTTCCAGTTTGGGCCACCACAAAGAGAGTTGGTATAAATATTTTGGTACACATTGGACCCTTTCAATTTTTATTATTTCTTTGTGATACAGACTGAGAAGTGATATTCCAGGGTCAAAGGGTATGCACACTTTTGTAGTCCTTTGGGCATAGTTCAAAATTGCTCTCCAGAACAGCTGGATTAACTTACAGCTCCATAAAGATGAATTAGTGTTCCAACTCTCCCACATCTTCTCCAACATTTGTCATCTTCCTGTTTTGTCATGTTAGTCAATCTGATAGGTGTGATGTGATACCTCAGAGTTGTTTTGATTTGCATCTCTCTAATCAATAGTGATTTAGAGAATTTTTTCATATGATTAGAGATAGCTTTAATTTCTTCCTCTAAAAACTGTCTGTTCATATCCTTTGACCATTTATCAGTTGGGAAATGACTTGTATTCTTGTACATTTGACTCAATTCTCTATATATTTTAGAAATGAGGTTTTAATCACAGACACTAGTTGCAAAAATTCTTTCCCAGTTTTCAATTTCCCTAACTTTGCTTGCGTTGGGTTTGTTTGTGCAAAACCTTTTCAATTTAATGTAATCAAAATTATCCATTTTGCACTTCATAATGTTCTCTACCTCTTGTTTCATCTTCATTCTCCATAAATCTGACAAACACACTATTCCTTGCTCCCCTAATTTGTTTATGATATTAGTCTTTATACCTAGATCATGTATCCATTTGGACTTTATTCTTGTATACAGAGTCAAGCATTGGTGTATGCCCAGTTTCCACCACATTGTTATCCAGTTTTTCCAGAAATTTTTGTCAAACAGTGAGTTCTTATCCCAGAAACTGAGGCCCTTGGGTGTATCAAACAGTAGACTCCTATATTCTTTGACTGCTGTGTCTTGAGTATCTAATCTATTTCACTGGTCTACCCCTCTGTTTCTTAGCCAGTTTCAAGTGGTTTTGATGATTGCTGCCTTACAATAAAATTTGAGATTTAGTAAGGCTAGGTCACCTTCCCTAGCAAGTCTTTTCATTAATTCCCTTGATATTCTGGAGGTTTTGTTCTTCCAGATGAATTTTGATATTGTTTTTTGTAGCTCTGGAAAATATTTTTCTGGTAGTTTGATTGCTTGTGAGATAATTGTTTTCCCTGGGTTTGTTTTGGCAGGTAGAATCCCAGATATTTTATACTATCTCCCATAGTTTTAAATGGGATTTCTCTTACATATATATGTATATATACATGTACATATATATGTATGTATATAAATATATATATATATGTACAGATGATTTATGTGAGTTTATTTGTAATGTGCAAGTTTGCCAAAGTTGTTTATTATTTCAAGTATTTTTTTACTTGATTTTCTGGGATTCTCTAAGGATATTATCATATCATCTGCAAAGAGTGATAACTTAGTTTCTTTTTTGCCTGTTCTCATTCCTTCAATTGATTTTTCTTCTCTTATTGTTATAGATAGCATTGCTAGGACCATATTGAATAAGAGTTGTGATAACTGACATCTTTATTTCATCCCTGATCTTATTGGAAATGAATCTAGTTTATCCCCATTGCATATAATGCTTGTTGATGGTTTTAGGTAGATACCGCTTATTATTTTATGGAAAGCTCCATTTATTCCTTTGCTCTCTAGGGTTTTCAATAGGAAAGGGTGTTGTATTTTGCCAAAAGCTTTTTCTGGATCTATTGAGCTAATCATATCGTTTCTGTTAATTTTGTTGTTTGTATGATCAATAATGCTGATAGTTTTTCTGTATTTCTGGTAGAAATTCTACCTGATCATAATTATTCCTGTGATAAGTTGCTATGTTCTTTTTGCTAAAATCCTATTCAAAATTATTGCATTTGTATTCGTTAGAGAAATTGGTGTATGATTTTTTTTCTCTGTTTTGGCTCTTCCCAGTTTAGTTATCAGAATCATGTTTGTATCATAAAAAGAATTTGGTAGGACTCCTTCTTCACCAATTTCCCCAAATAGTCTATATAGTATTGGAGTTAGTTTTTATTTTTCTTTAAATATTTTAAAGAATTCACTTGTAAATCCATCTGGCCCTGGAGATTTTTTTGTGGGGAGTTCATTGATGGCTTGTTCAATTTCTTTTTTTGAGATGGGGTTGTTTAAGTATTCAACTTCCTCTTCTGTTAATCTGGGCAATTTATATTTTTTAAAATATTTGTCCATCTCACTTAGATTGTCAAATTTATGGGCATACAATTGAGTAAAGTAAAATCTAATTATTCTTTTAATTTCCTCCTTGTTGGAGGTGAGTTCACCCTTTTCATTTTCTATATTGGCAATTTGGTTTTCTTCTTTCCTTTTTTAATCAAATTGACCAAAGATTTATCAATTTTGTTGGTTTTTTCATAAAACCAACTCTTAGTTTTATTAGTTCAATAGTTTTCTTAATTTCAATTTTATTAATCTCTCCTTTGGTTTTCAGTATTTCTAATTTACTATTTACTTGGACATTTTCAATCTGTTCCTTTTCTAGTTTTTTCAGTTGCATGCCCAATTCATTGATCTCTTTCTCTATTTTATATGTAGGTGTTCAATGACATAACACTTCCCCCTAAGAACTGCCTTTGTCACTATCCCATAAGTTTTGGTAACTTGCCTCATTATTGTCATTCTCCTGAATGAAGTTATTATTTGTTTCTCTGATTTGGTGTTTAACCCACTCAATTTTTAGGATTAGATTATTTTGTTTTTAATTAATTTTTGGTCTATCTTTACATGGCCTTTTAATACATCTAATTTTTATTTAATGATAATCTGAGAAGGATGCATTGATTGTCTCTGACCTTCTGCACTGGATTGTAAGTTTTTTATACTGTCTTGTAAGGTTTTTATGCCCTCCAACATGGTCAATTTTTGTATATGTGCCATGTACTGCTGAGAAAACAGTATATTCCTTTCTATCCCCATTCAGTTTTCTCTAGAGGATCTATCATACCTACCTTATCAGAGTTCCATTTACCTCTTTAACTTCTTTCTTGCTTATTTTGAAGTTAGATTTATCAAGTTCAGAGAGGGTGAGGTTGAAGTCTCCCACTAGTGTAGTTTTGCTCTCTGCTTCTTCCTATAACTCCCTTAACTTCTCTTCTGAGAATTTAGATGCTATGCCACTTGGTGCACATATGTTTAGTAATGGTATTGCTTCATTGTCTATGGCACCTTTTAGCGCGATATAGTTTCCTTTCTTATCTCTTCTGATTCGATCTATTTCTGCTTTAACTTTGTCTGAGGTTAGGATTGCTACCCCTGCTTTTTCTTACGTCAGCTGAAGCATAATATATTCTGCTCCAACCTTTTACCTTTACCCTACGTATATCTCCCTGTTTGAAATGTGTTTCTTGTAAACAACATATTGTTGGATTATGGTTTTTAACCCATTGTACCATCCACCTCCCTTTTATGGGAGAGTTCATCCCATTCACATACACAGTTATGATTACTCTCTGTGTCTTTCTCTCCATCCTATTTCCCCCATTTATGCTTTAGTTCTTCCTTCTCCCTTCCCCTTCAAAATAGAGTTTTAGTTTTTGACCACAGCCTCCCTCAGTCTTCCCTGCCTTCTAACAGCACCATCCCTTTATTTCCCCTTTTCCTATACTATTTCTTCCCTCCCTTTTAGCCTCCCCTCCCTTTTCTTTCCCATCTTCAGTCCTGCTGCCTATAGGGCAAATTAGATTTCTATATTTAAGTGAGTTTGTTGTTCCCTCCTTGAACCAAATCAGATGAGAGTAAATTTCAAACAGTGCTCATCTCCCCCCTCATTCCCTCTACTGTAATATACTTTTGTACCTGTTCCTGTGAAGTAATTTACCTCTTTCTACTTCCTCCTTTTCACACCTCCTGTTACAATCCCTTCACACCCTTAAATTATTTTTTTTATCATCACCTCAGTTAATTTATACCCACTCCCTCTATCTATGTATATCCCTTTTAAATGGCATAATAAATATACAATTCTCAAGATTAACAAGTATCATCTTCCCTTATAAGGTTGTAAGCAGTTTGCCTGTATTGAATAACAAGTTTTTTCTCCCTTGTTTACCTTTTATTCTTCTCTTGAGACTGGTATTTGAAGATCAAATTTTCTATTGGACTCTGGCCTTTTCATTTGGAAGGTCTGGACATTCGTTATTTCTTTGAAGGTCCATCTCCTTGCCTGAAATATTATGCTCAGTTTTGCTTTGGATGTAGTCCAAGCTCCTTTGCCTTATGAAATATTATTTTCCAGTCCTTCAATCTTTTAATGTTGAAACTGCAAAATCCTATGTGATCCTGACTGCAGTTCCTTGACATTTGAATTTTTTTTCTCACTGCTTGCATTATTTTTACCTTGCATTATCTCATAATTCTGGAATTTGACTACAGCATTCCTTGGCATTTCATCTTGGAATTTCTTTCAGGAGGTAGTTGGCAGATTTTTTTGAGGACTATTTTATCCTCTGGTTCTAGGACCTCAGGGAAGATTTCCTTGATGATTTCTTGAAAATGCTGTCCAGGTTCTTTTTTTCATCACAGTTCTCAGGTTGACCAATAATTCTTAAGTTATCTCTCCTGGATCTACTTTGCAGGAGAGTTGTTTTTCCAGGTAGATATTTTACATTTACTTCTCTTCTTTCATTCTTTTGATTCTGTTTGACTGCTCCTTTGTATCTCATGAAGTCATTATCTTTGACTTGCCCAATTCAAATTCTTAAGGACATTACTTTCTTTAGTGAGTTTTTGTACCTCATTTTCCATTTGACGAATTCTATTTTTCAAAGAGTTGTTTTATTTTTTGTAGTGTACAATTTTGTCAATTGTATTTTTAAAGGAATTGTTCAATTTCTCTTATTTGACTTTTCAATTCCCTCTTGATCTCTTCCAAGAATGCTTTTTGGTCTTGAGACTAGTTCATATTCCCCTTTATGGTTTTGGATGTGAGTATATTGAGAATATTGTTCTCTCCTGAATTTCTGTTTTGATCCTCCCTATCATCATAATATGTCTATGCTCACTGTTTTTCTTTATTGTCTTTTTTCTCATGGTGTTTTCCTTTTTCTGGCCTTTAAAATTGATCTCTGTTTTTAGGGCACAGGGTTTTGTGTTCTGGGGCCTCAGGTGCTGGCAGCTGGAGACTGTAGGAGTCTGGTAGCTTATTTGGTGCTGAGGTTGAGGCGGTAGTGTTCAGTGTGTGATTGGTGTTGATGCTTGCCTGTTCTAGGTTCTTCCACTGGTTTGATGAGGTTGGGCTTGGGTTCCTGGGATACCTCCCATCCTGTACTGGTCCCCTTCAGCCACATGAAGAGGGACTTTTCTTGTTAATCACCCTAGCCTCCCAAGCTAAAAGACTGTTACACTCAGTCTTTCTGATGTTTCCTCCGTTTCAGGGTTTTTCCTAGGGCTGTATTCTCCAGGTTTATCAAAGTTAATAAGAGAGGTAATTGGTCTATTCCCAACTTCTGCCAGATGGCTTTCCAGGTTTCTCAACAATTTATATCAAATAATGAATTCTTGCACCAACACTATATATAAAATTCTATAATTTTGGTAAAATTGTCATTTTAGTTATATTGTCCCTGTCTACTCATGAACAATTAATAACTCCCCATTTATTTCAATCTGATTTTATTTGTATACAAAGTTTTTTTTTACAGTTTTGTTCATATAGATCCTGGGCTTGTTTTGGTACTTGTATCCCCAGATATTTTATACTATCTAGCATTATTTTCATTGGGATTTTTCTAGCTGTATCTTCCTGCAGGATCCCTAATATATACGGGTATGCTGATGATTTATGTGTGTTTACTTTATATCCTGCCACTTTGCTGAAATTATTAATTATTTCCATTTTTTAGTTAAATCTTTTGGATTTTCCAGGTATGTCATATCATCTGCAAAAAGAGATATTTTTATTATCTCATTCCCTATTCTGATTCCTTTTACTTTTTTTTCCTATTGCTACTGCTAGGATTTCAAACACAAAATGAATACTATTGGTGGCAGTGGGTATCCTTTTATCACACTTGCTCTTACTGGGAAGGCTTCTAGCTCATCTCCATTACAAATAATGCTTGCAAATGGCTTTAGGTAAAATTATCTTATCAATTACATGAAAAGTCCATTTATGCTATACTTTCAAGAGTTTTTAATAGAAACAAGCACTGTAATTTATCTAATGCTTTTTCAGCATCTATTGATATTATCATAAAATTTTTGTTACTTTTGCTATTGATATAATCAATTATTTGAATAGTTTTCTTTATGTTGAATCATCCCTGGATTGCTTATATGAATCCTACTTGATCATAATGTACAATCTTTGTAATATTTTGTCATAATATATTAGCTAGTATTTTATTTATGATTTTGCATCAATATTCATTAATCAAATTGGTCTATAAATTCGCTTCTATGTGTATATTTTTCCTGACAAATCTGATGAAAGTAAAGTTCAATCATTCCCTCTTACCTCTCCTCTTCCCCTCCATTTAAAGAGCTCTTTCTTGCCTCTTTTATATGAGATAATTTACCCCATTCTATCTCTCCCTTTCCCTTCTCCCAATATATATAAATCTCTCACTCCTCAAGTATATTTTTAACATGTCATATTCAACTCACTCTATGCCCTATTTCAATAAATACATACACATGCATGTATAATATATGTATAAACACATGTTTATGTATATGTACATACACATATAAGTAGATGTATACACATATATGTGTGTATTTACTTATACACACATATATATGGGAATACATATATATGTATGTATATATATGGGAATACATATATATGTGTATATATGGGAATACATACATATATGTGTGTGTGTGTGTGTGTGTGTATGTATTCCCTTCAACTACCCTAATACTGAAGTCTCATAAGTTACAAATATCATCTTTCCATATAGGAATGTAAACAGTTCAACTTTATTAAGTCTCTTGTGATTTCTCTTTCTGATTTACCTTCTCATGCTTCTCTTGATTCTGATATCTGAAACTCAAATTTTCTATTAAGCTCTGGTCTTCTCATCAAAATTTCTTGGAATTCCATTTTATTGAATGCCTATTTTTTCCCCTGAAGTATGATAGTTGTGCTGGGTAGGTGATTCTTGGTTTTAATCCTAGCTCCTTTGACCTCTGGAATATCATATTCCAAGCCCTCTGGTCTCTTAATGTAGAAGTTGCTAGATCTTGTGTTATCCTGATTGTGTTTCCACAGTACTACAACTGTTTCTTTCTGCCTACTTGCAATATTTTCTCCTTGACAATATTCCCAGGAATTTTCCTGTTGGGATCTCTTTCAAGAGGTTATTGGTGGATTCTTTCAATTTGTATTTTACCCTCTGGTTCCAGAATATTAGGACAATATTTCTTGATAATTTCTTGAAAAATGGTGTCTAGGCTCTTTTTTATATAGTGGTTTTTGGGTAGTCTAATAATTTTTAAGTTATCTCTCCTGGGTCTATTTTCCAGTTCCATCGTTTTTCAATAAAATATTTCACATTTTCTTTCTTTCTTTTTTTTTTGGCATTCTTCTGGTTCTGTTTTATAGTTTCTTGATTTCGATTATAGTCTTTTCTATTAAAGCTTCCTTTTGCTCTATTCTACTTTTTAAGAAACTTTTTTCTTCATTGAGTTTTTGACCCTCCTTTTCCATTTGTCCAATTTTGCTTTTTAAGGCATTTTCCTCATTGACTTTTAGAACCTCTTTTGCCATTTGAGTTAGTCTATTTTCCTCAGTATTTTTTGGATCTCCTTTTAGCAAGCTGTTGAGTTGTTTTTCATGATTTTCTTGCATCACTCCCATTTCTCTTTCCAATTTTTCCTTTACTTCTCTTAATTGATTTTCACAATCCTTTTCAAGCTCTTCTATGGTGTACAACCATTTCATGTTTTTTTGGAGGTTTTAGATGTAGGACTTTTGACCTTGCTGTCTCCTTCTGGTTGTACGTTTTGATTTTCTTTGTCATCATGTTATGATTCTATAGTCTGTGTATTTTATGCTGTTTGCTCATTATCCCAGCCAAATACTTGACTTTCTAAGTTTTTGTGAGGGTGGGACTTTGCTTCCAGCGGGGAAAGGATGGTGCACTGTCCCAAACTTCAGGGGTTTTGTGCAACTATTTTTCAGAAATGCTTCTAGGGGTCTGTAAATTTTCATTTTTTCCAAGGTGATATGATCAAAGGAGAGGTGTTTATTCCTTTTCTGGCCTGTGCTCTGTCTGTGAGTGACCACAATAACTCCTTTCTGCCTTGTAACTGTGAAGAGTGTTGCCTCTCCATTGCTACCACAAGTTCTACCACAGTAGTACTCCTCCTTACCCCAGGTCTGCCAACCAGGACTGTGACCCAGATCTAAGCAGGGCAAGCAAGAGAATCCTACCTCGGTGAGAGCAAAGAGATTTCTGCAATTGCCCTCTGATCAGCTGCTGAATCCCCACACCTTCTGTGGGATGGGAGTTTTGGAAGTACCTGCTGCTGCTGCTGTTGCCACTGCCACTACTACCTTCACTGCCCCAGGACTAGCCCCTGACCATACTCCTCTCTCATCCACATCTGACAGAGTTTCCCACTGACCTTCTATACTATCTTTGGCATTTGTTGGCCAAAAAACCCCACCACATTACAGCTAGTAATTCAGCCCACTAAGGCTTACTCTGGCTCCATCTATACTGGCATGATCCACTCTAGACTGTGCTCCATTTCCAGGCCCTTAGATCCTTCCTGTCAACCTTCCAGGATGTCTTGGGCTGAAAATTTATTTCACTCTATCATTTTTGTGGGTTCTACAACTCCAGAATTTGTTTAGAGTCATTTTTTACAGGTATTTGGAGAGTTTTGGGGGAGATCTCAAGAAACCACTGCTTTTACTCTGCCATTTTGGCTCTGTCCCACTTCTTTCTTTTTAAAAATCATATTTATCATTGGTTTACCTATTTTATTGATTTTTTCATAACATCAGCACTTATTTTTTTTTATTAATTCAATGGTTTTCTTACACTCTATTAACCTCACATTCAATTTGTAGGATTTCCAATTTAATGTTCTTTAAATTGTATGCACAGTACATTGATCTCCTTTTTCTCTTTTTTATTGATACAAGCACTGAAAGATATAAATTTTCTTCAGACTGCTTTTACTGTATCTCATAGGTTTCATTCCCGTCATTTTCTTTAATGAAATTTCTGATTGTTTCTATTATTTGTCCTTTAATCCATACATTCTTTAAGATTAAGTTCTTTGGACTCCAATTAACTTTTTCTGTCTTTCCATGGTTCCTTATTATATATAATTATTATTGCATTGTAGTCTATAGAAGAAGTGTTTAATATTTCTGTTTTCCTTCTTTTAGCTATAAAAATTTTGGGCCCTAATGTAGGGTCAACCTCTTAAAGGGATCACTGAGAAAAAAGATGTATCCTTTATATTTTCATTCAATTCTCTCCAGATAACTCTCATACCTATCTAAAATTTTACTCACTTCCTTAATTTTTCTTATTTATTTTTTATTGACATTTGTCTAGTTCTGAAAGGGGAAGATTAAAGTCCTCCACTATTATAGTAATGCTATCTATTTCTACTAGTGATTCGTTTAGCTTTTCCTTTAAAAATGCATATTCAAAGACACTGGGTGTATATAAGTTTAGTATTAATATTGCTTCCTTATCTATGGTAGCTTTTATCATAATAGAGTTTCCCAGTTTATCTCTTTTAATTAAATATAGTTTAACTTTCATTTTGTCTGATATCATGATTGCTACTCATGCTTTTTATGCATTGGCTGAGGCTTAAAATGCTCTACTTCATCCTTTTATTTTAACTCTGTATGTATCTTTAATTTTAAAATGTTTCTTGTATTGTTGAATTAGGATTTTTAATACGTTTTGTCATCCATTTCCATTTTATAGGTGAATTCATCCCATTCACATTTAAAGCTGTAATTACTATTTTTATATTTCCTTCCATTCTATTTTCCTTACTCTTTCCCTTCTCAGCCTCTCTTTTAACCCTTTCCCTCCTCTGGTTTGTTACTAACCACTTCCTCCCTTTTCCATACCCTTTCAAAAATTCTCTCCCTTAACTTCTCCTCTTACCCTCTTTTTCCTTCTTCTACCCACTCCTCTAAGAGTTCCTCCCTTCTCTTCTTCCTCATTCTCCTAAATCATAATCTCACCTTCTTTCACATACACCCTCCTCCCTTTTCCTGTTCCCTCTCCCTATTATTTCTTTATAAATATAGAAGACATATACCCTTCTAAATGTATATGTTGTTACCTCTCTAGCCAAGATCTGATAAAAACAGGGTTTTCACAATACTAGCCCTCCACCCTCACCTGATTCCTCTGTATCAGATTCTTCCTCTTGTGTCTCATTTGTATGAGATAATTGTTCTTTTTACCTTTTCCTAGACAATTTTAGTTTTTATAGTGACCATATCTTACTCAGTTCTTCTGCAACCTTTCTTTCAAACTACCCAATAATTAGTGACAATGTTAAGCATATGGTTTACATTTCCAGGTATAAAAAGTAAATAGCTTGTTCTTATTGAATCCCTTCTAATTGGTCTGTGATGTTTACCTTATATTTCTCTTGGATCTTACATGTCAAATTTTCTATTAAATTCTGGTCTTTTTGTAGCAAAATTCTGAAAGTCTGACAGTTCATGGAATGTCTATTTTTTTCCATTGGGGGTTATACTTAATTTTGCTGGGTAAATTAGTTTTTGCCACAATCCCAGTTGTTTTGCTCTTCAATATATTGTATTCCAAGATCTGTGGCCCTTTAATGTAGCAGCTACTAGGTTTTGTGTTATTCTAACAATGTGTCCACAGTATTTGAATTGTTTTTTTCTTGTAATATTTTCTTCTTAACCTGGGAGTTTTGGAATTAGGATATGATATTCCTGCAGGTTTTCATTCTGGGATCTCTTTCAGGTGGTGATCAGTGAATTACTTTTTTTGAATTTCTACTTTCCCCTCTTTTTCTAAAACTTCAGGCCAATTTTCTTTAATTATTTCTTGTATTGTTGTAATCAAGATTCTTTTTCTGATCGTAGCTTTCAGGTAGCACAATTATTCTTTTATTTTCTCTTCTCGATCTTTTCTCCAGTTCAGTCGCCTTTCTTATGAGATGCTTCACATTCTTTTATATTTTCATTCTTTTTACTTTGTTTTATTATTTCTTGGTGTCTTATAATGTTATTTGCTTCCCCTTGCCCAGTTCTAGTTTTCAAGAAATTACTTTTTTCCTTAAGACTTTAGATCTTTTCTTTTCATAATTTTTTTGGATTACTCTTGTTTTTTCCCTCAATCTGTCTTATTTGTTCTTAAAGTTCTTTTTGATTTCTTCCAAGATCTCCTTTTGGGCATGTGACAATTTGACATTACTCTTTGAGGTAAAAGAGTTTTTTTTTAAATTTTGTTTCACTATTCTCTGAAGATGAATCCCACTCTTCTCTATTCCCATAGTAGCTGTCTGTGGTTGGGTTCTTTTTCCTTTGTTTGCTCATTTTTCTTTTCTTTTATTAAATTTTTAGTAGCTTGATATTATAATCACCACTAGTCCTAGGGTTTGGGGGATTGTGCCTCTGGCGTCAGATCCTTCTTACTGTTATTTTTTTAGCTTTTCCTAGGGCTCCACCTCAGCTCTCCTTTCTCCCTCCAAGCCACAGTTGGGGGCCATGGTCACAGCATGCTGGAAAATTCCTTTCTTCCTGAGAACACTCCAGTTGCTGTAACCTTCATTTCTCCCCTCTGGATTGGAACCAAAACCAAGAACTCAGCTTTTCTGTTAAGTGTCCACAGCCAGAAGCATGCCCACCCCACTGCTTCTGTACTCACTGGGCATGTGCTGGTTCCTTCTTGCCTTCAGTTTTAGTCTGGAACCTCTTCTCAACAGTCCTACTGGGCATGGAATCTTTTGACAGCAGAGGGTCCTTCAATGTCTTCTGATCAGATATTTGACCTCACACTGTCTGTGAGGTAAGAATTCCTGTGGTTGAGACTGAGACTACCAACCCAGCTGCCCCCAGGACTTGTTATTTGTTATTTCAGTGGAGATAGCCTGGAGGTGTTTGCACTTCACTCAGACAAATATCTATCCTAGGGTTTTCCTTGGATCTTCTCATGGGCCAGGTTTCCTTGCCAATCCATTGATCAATCAATGAACATTTACTTTGTGTATTATCTAGTATGTGACAGATATTGTGAGACACATAACAGTTTCTTATGATCTCTAGTTTGTAAGTCAAATGTCATATTCTCAGATGGTGTAGTGGGCAGCTAGATTAGAATTCAGGAAGACTTAAGTTCAAATTATGCCTCAGACACTTACTAATTTTATGACCCCAAGCAAGTCACTTAACTATTCTGAAACTCAATTTGCTCATCTATACCATGGGAATAATAATAGCATTTACCTCAGAGGGTTATTTAGAATGAAAAAGGAGATAACAAGTTGAGTATAGGGAAGAATATTTAAAATTTTTCTTTTTCTTTTAACTTGAAAATATTAAGAACATTAAATATTAAGTACATAATGGTCTAAAAATCTTTTGAAGTCTTGTTTTCCTTGATTGTCCTTTTGTCAAGAACAAAAGGCTATTCTTAGGGAAGTAGATTAAAGGATGGAAACCAAACTAAGAACACAGAGTACCTCTTGGTGGTTTAGCATATTGCCTTACCACCACCACCCCACCACCTCACCCTGCAGCAAGTGATTGAGGTACTCACCCAGCTAAATGTAGTCTCTTTTTCCTCTATCTCCTGAAGTGATTGGTGACTGGTAGCTAGGTATTACTGTGGATACTGTACTAGACCTGAAATCAAGAAGACTGGATTCAAATAGGACTTCTCATAGTAGCCATGTGACTTTGAGCAAGTTACTTAATCTCTATTAGTTTCAACTTTCTCATTTACAAAAATGGTGGTAATAACCCTTCTCAGAATTGTTGTGAGGGTAAAATGATATAATCTTTATAAAATGTTTTACAAACCTTAAAGCTAATGCTAATTATTATTCTTGTTATATGACATACCTGTCTTCAATTAGAGGGAAATATGCTCTTTCTTATCTAGAAAGGGAAGGAAGGGGATCTTTTTTCAGTTCTTGAGGTGGGTAATAAGGGAAGAATATTGTTTTGGGATGTTAACCTAAAACTGTGTTTTTAACATATTGAGAGACATATATTTAGGCATGCAGAAACTATGCTGACTTGAACATTTCTCTCTGTTTCTATGCCTCTGCCTGTGTCTCTCTCCTGGAAATGACTTGGCTATTTAGGTTGATGTAAAATTAAATTATATTTTTTGTTAAAGATTTGGAGCTAAAGCATGTACATACTGTGTATATACATATAATTATACATATATATAATATATATATTATATATATGTAAAATTATATAAAAAAGTCTTTAAGAAGTGCTTTGAAGGGGTAGAGCCAAGATGGCAGAGTGAGAGCACAGATTCACCTTAGTTCTACCAAAAATTCCTTCAGATAACTCTACAAAGAAAATATGAACAAATTTTAGAGTGGCAGAATCCACTAGGAGACAGAGTGTGACAAATTTCAAGCCTAGAACAGCCTGAAAGATCAACAGGAAGGATCTGTTACAAGGGGCTGGGGGAGCACAGAATGCACAGGCTGCACCAGCACAGACTCCACCATAGTGGATCAGAGCAGGAACTGCTGGGGTGGACTGAATCAGAAGCAGCAATGTGGATTCTCAAACATATCAGCATAAGATTGTAGTCCAGTGGAGCTGAGTGAGGAGAAGTGCAAGACCCCTGTAACAGAACCTGCTACTCCTGAGGCTATCTCTCCACAGATTAAAAGTTTGAAAGTCACCTGCTTGAACTTCTGGGAACCAAGATGGCAGATTGAAGTGTAAGTGTTCTTTCCCTCCCCTTGTTGACCTTGAAATATCCAGAGAATACTTCCCCAGGAAAAATCATGGAATAGTGGGTTCAGTTGAAGGGATTAACAGTCTCTCAGCTTGGGAGGCTAGGGAGATTGTGAAGGAGAATCCCTCTCACTGTGGCTGAAGGAAACTAGTGCAGGACTGGAGCTGTCCCAGACAGTACCACTTCAGTGAACCAGGAGGAGGTCCTGAAACCCGGGGGGGGGGGGGGGGGAGGGGATCCTGTAAGCACCATCACCAAGACCTCAGATGTGCCTTAGCACAGCTAGGGGAATTAGGCAGATGCCAGAGCAGAAGGGGATTCACCAGTCACTGAGCTTGCTTGTGCTCTAGCTCAGGGAAGGTGGAGAAATCCAACAGCTAAATCACCCCTCCTCCACACTTCATGGAGTGAGCTTCAGGGTAACCCCAGGGAAACTCAGAAAGACTTCACCTGGCCTCTGCCTTGGCATACCAGTCAGCCCAACACTAGGTAAGTTGCAGCATTCTATCTTCTAGCTGAAAGAACCAGAGGCCACAACACACAAAGCCTCAAGTTCTAAGCACAAGAAATGTGGGACAGAGCCTCCTGTGCCCCAGAAACAGAGATCCACTTTAAAAGCCAAGGAAAAGGCAATCATCATGAGCAAGAAGCAACCCTAAAAAGCCAATACCATAGAATTTTACTATGGGGGCAAAAACCAAAATATGAATAAAGAAGTGGTCAGCATTGAGACTGTACTTACATCAGAAACCTCAGAAGGGAATATGAACTAGTCTGTAGCCAAAATAGCATTCTTGGAAGAGCTCAAGAAGGATTTTAAAAGCCAAATTAGAGAGGTAGAAGAAATATTGGCCAAAGATTTTAAAAGTATGAAAAAAGAGACGTGCTTTGAAAACTTAAAAGTACTATATAGATGTTAACTTTTATCCTTTTAAAGCATTTGACATAGTTGATATTCTTGGATGTGCTCTCCTTCCTGCTGTCCACTTCTAATCTCCTCTCATCTTTATGTCTGTGCTTTCTGAATATTCTTTGATAGATCATCATGCATGTCCTGTTCCCAAGTATTTGTCAAGGATTTGTCTTTTTTCTCTCCCTTTCCATTCTCTCTCAGTGACCTCATTAAATCTTCTAGATTAAATTACCATCTTTCTTCAGATGACTTCCAAATAGAACAACAACAAAAACAACAGCATTTATATAGTACCTACTATGTTTCACACACTGTACTAAGTACTTGACAAATATTATCTCATTTAATCGTCACAGCATCCTCACTTTCCTGTGAGGGAGGTACTATTATTCTTACCATTTTGCAATCAAGGAAACAGACAAATAGAATTTAAGTGACCTGCCCAAGTCACAGAACTATTAAGCACCTTATGCTGGATTAACTCATGTCTTCTTATCTCCAGACCCCATTTCTTATCCACTGTATCACCAGCATGGCTTATTTTCATATCCAGCTCTCATCTTGATCTTAAATTGCAATACCATAGTCACCCCACCACGTCCTATGTTCACTCCCTCACTTCCCTCAGGTTCCAGCTAAAATCCCACCTTCTGCAAGAATCATTTCCTAGAACCATATAATGTTTAGTGCCTTTCTTTAGAGATTACCTTCAAATTACCAAGAATATTTTTCTATCTGCTTTTCTTTGCTTTTTTCTTTATTTTTGGTTTTAAAATTTATTTATTTTTAGTTTTAACCAATCACTTCCACAAAATTTTGAATGTCAAGTTTTCTTCCAATTTCTCCCCTTGCCCTACTCAGGAGAGTGTGCATTCTGATTATCCTTTCCTCCAATACGTCCTCCCTTCCATTACACACCCCATCCCCTTCCCTTCTATTTTCCTGTAGGAAATATAGGTTTCTATACCCCCTTGCCTATATATCTTATTTCTTAGTTGCACTTAAAAACAATTTTTTTAATATTCATATTTAAAGCTCTGTGTTCCACATTTTCTCTTTCCCCCTCCCCATGCACACTCATTGAGAAGGCAAGTAATTTGATATAGGTTATACACGTATACATACACATATATACATATACATATACATCTTTTTCTGATCACAGTTTTCAGGGAGTCCAGTAATTTTAAAATTATCTCTCCCAGATCTATTTTCTAGGTCAGTTGTTTTTTCAGTGAAATACTTCACATTGTCTTCTGTTTTTTCATTATTTTGGTTTTGTTTTATAATTTCTTGATTTCTTATAAAGTCATTAGCTTTCATTTGCTCCATTCTAATTTTGAAGGTATGGCTTTCTTCAGTGAACTTTTGGAACTCTTTTTCCATTTGGCCCATTCTGCTTTTTATCACATTCTTCCTCTCATTGGCTATTTGGACCTCCTTTGACATTTGGATTAGTCTGCTTTTAAGTGTTATTTTCTATTTTTCCAATTTATGTATTTTAAGTTTTCAACATTCATTTCCACAAGATTTTGAGTTTCAAGTTTTCTCCCCATCTCTCTCCTCCCCCCAATCTGATTACTCCTTCCTCCAATATACCCTCCCATTTATCACACCCCTCCCTTCCCTTATCCCCATCTTCTCTCTTTCTTGTAAGACAAGATAGATTTCTATACTCCATTACCTTGTTTTTCTTATTTCCCAGTCGTATGCAAAAGCAATTCTCAATATTCGTTCCTACAACTTTGAGTACCAACTTCTCTCCCTTCCTCCCTCCCCACCCATCCCCACTGAGAAGGCAAGCACTTCAATAGAGGCTATACATGTATAGTTTTGCTAAAGACTTCCATAACAATCATGTTATGTAAGACTAACTATACTTCCCTCCATTCTATCTTGCCCCCGCCATTTATTCTAGTCTCACTGTTGACCTTATCCCTCCCCAAATGTGTTTACTTCTAATTGCTCCCTCCTCTCATTTTCCGTCCCTTCTACCATCCCCACCACATTCCACTTATTCTCTTCTCCCCTACTTTCCTATAGTGTAAGATAGATTTTCACACCAAATTGTGCATGGATGTTATTCCCTCTTTAAGACAAATGTGATGAGAGTAAGTTTCACTTTTTCCATCTCATCTTCCCCTTTTCCCCTCCTTTGTAAAAGATTTTTCTTGCCTTTTTCATGAGAGATAATTTACCCCATTCCATTTTTCCCTTTCTCCTCCTTATATATTCCTCTCTCACCTCTTAATTTTTATTTTTCTACATATCATTCCTTCCTATTCAACTCACTCTGTGCCCTTTGGGCACACACACACATACACACATAGACACACACGTGTGTGTGCGTGTGTGTGTGTGTGTGTGTGTGTGTGTGTGTGTGTATAATACATCTAGGTACCCAAATACTGAGAAAAGTCTCAAGAGTTGCAAATATTATCTTTTCACGTAGTAAGGTAAGCAGTTCGACTTTAGAAAGTTCCTTATTATTTCTCTTTCCTTTTTACTTTTTCATGCTTCTTTTTATTATTGTGCTTGGAAGTCAAACTTTCTATTCAATTCTGTCTTTTCATCAAGAATACTTGAAAGCCCCCTATTTCACTGAATGACCACTTTCCTTCTGAAGTATTATACACAGTTTTGCTGAGTAGGTGATTCTTCTTTTTTTTCAATTTTATTTTATTTTTCATTTTTAACACAGTTCATATCACATAAAACAATTCCGACTTTTGGTCAGGTGATATTTCTTTTTAAAGCATTTACAATATAGATCACAAAAGAATTTTTTTAACGTTAACCAACTGAGACACAAATAATATTTATGTATGCCGACTTCACAAGTCCTTGACCTAATTGTCTCCACAGTATTACCAAGAATTAAAGGACCCTAACTTATTGTTGTTGATCTAAAGTCCCAAGTCTAATAGTTTAATTTTACACTTAACCTCGGATGTTCCTCTACCAACAATCTATAATTTAATAGATCTGGTATTAAGCTTACAAACCTTTTGACTATAGGAAATTGCCACCAAGAGTAGGGACATTGCAGGGATACAATATCTCCCCAACTTCATGTCAATTCCCGGTGGGAGTAGATTGTCCACTTGCATTCAGTCAGGCTTAAAGTCTGTCAGGTATCAGTGGGGAACTTGAGTCAGGAGAATACTACCTCAGCCCAGGCTGAACAGCCACTCTCCCACCCTTCCCATGAGATCACCTTTGGCAGTTCATACCAGCATCTCACAGGCTTACTGGCATCATGGATTGTAGGCTCAGACTGCCTTTCTTGCTATCCATACCTGGAGTTAGACTCAGAAGAACAGTCACTTAATAATCCCATAGCATCTTAAAATGGCAAGTTCCAATAACCACATTTCAAATATGACTATAACTTCACTTTGGCTAAGGAATATCTTTTGAAGCAAGTCTTAAATGGCTTATATGCCTTTCTATACACGTTCTAGTTCCTGATTAAATAACAATCATAAAATCAAATTTACCATTAAAACCTTAACTTTTCCATCAATGCTAAATTTTACCTGAAGTTACCTGCTTCTAGGAAATTTAGACTAAAATTCTTTTCCCCAAACTAAAGATGTCATTGATTTATTCTCAGTAATTAATTCAGTCAATTGTTTTAATACTAATTGCTTTTGCATAACTTTGTTACTTGTCCAATTTTTCTCCTCATGACTCCCCTCCCCCCCACTTCCTAATATTTTGCATTCTGATTACTCCTTCCCTCAAAGTACCCTCCCTTCTATCACACCCCACCCCTCCCTTATACCCATCTTCTTTTCTTGTAGAGCAAGATAAATTTCTATATCTCATTCCCTGTATTTCTTATTTCCCAGGTATATGCAATAAAAACACTCAACATTCATTACTAATACTTTGAATTCCAACTTCTCTCCCTCCCTCCCTCCCTCTCTCCTTCCCTCCCTCCCTACCCATCCCCACTGAGAAGGCAAGCAATTCAATATAGACTAAATATGTGTCATTTTGCAAAAGACTTCCATAATAATCATGTTGTGCAATACTAAGTATATTGCCCTCTATCCTACTCTAACCTCCCTTATTTTATTTATATTTTTTATTCCCTCATTTGACCTTGCCCCTTCTCAAAAGTGTTTATTTCTAGTTACTCTCTTTTCCCATTTGCCCTCCCTTCTATCATTCCCCTCATCCCACTTGTCACCTCCTCCCATAGTTTCCTGTGGTGTAACATAGATTTTCATATCAAATTTAGTGAACGTTATTCTCTCCTTCAGCCATATGTGGAGAGAGTAGCTTCACTTTTTCCCTCTCCCCTTCTCCCTTTTCTCCTCCATTGAATTTTTTTTATCTCTTTTATGAGTTATAGCCTGTCCTATTCCATTTCTCCCTTTCTCCTCCCAGTATTTTCCTCCCTCATCCCTTAATTTTTATTTTATTTTATTTCATTTTTTGTGTGGATATCATCTCTTCTGATTCAACACAACCTGTACTCTCTATCTATATATGTGCATGTGTGTGTATGTACAATCATTCCACCTACTCAAATACTGAGAAAAGATTCATGAGAATCTTTTACTGAGAAAAAATTCATATTTTCTTTCCATGTAGGAATGTAAACAGTTCAGTTTTAGAAAGATTTTTATGATTTCTCTTTCCTGTTTACCTTTTCATGTTTCTCTTGATTCTTGTGTTGGAAAGTCAAATTTTTTCTACAGTTCTGGTCTTTTCCTCAATATGAATGCTTCATATTCCTCTATATCAATGAATGACCATTTATTCCCTTGAAGTATTATACTCAGTTTTGCTAGGTAGGTGATTCTTGGTTTTAATCCCAGTTCCTTTGAATTCTGGAATATCCTATTGCAAGCCTTTCAGTCCCTTAATGTTGAAGCTGCCAGATCCTGTATTATCCTGATTGCATTTCGACAATACTTGAATTGTTTCTTTCTAGCTGCTTGCAGTATTTTCTCCTTGATCTAGGAACTCTGAAATTTGGCCACAATATTCCTAGGAGTTTCTCTGTTCAGGTCTCTTCAAGGAGGTGATTGGTGGATTCTTTAAATACTTATTTTGCCTTCTGGTTCTAGCATATCAGGGCAGTTTTCCTTGATAATTTCATGGAAGATAATGTCTAGGGTCTTTTTTTGATCATGGTTTTCAGGTAGTCCCATAATTTTTGAATTGTTTCTCCTGGATCTATTTTCCAGGTCAGTTGCTTTTCCAATGAGATGTTTCACATTATCTTCTTTTGTTTTTGTTTTCTAACTGCTTGGTTTATCTCATAGTCATTCATTTCCCTGAACTCAATTCTCTCTTTCAATGAATTATTTTGTTCAGCGAGCTTTTGAAACTTCTTCTCCATTTGGCTAATTCTGATTTTTAAAGTCTCTTTCTCCTCATTGGCTTTTTGTACCTCTTTTTCCAATTGAGTTAGCCTCTTTTTAAAGGTGTTATTTTCCTCAGCATTTTTTTGCTTCTCCTTTAGTAAGCTGCTAGCTCTCTTATCAAGCTCTTCTATTGCCTAAGACCAGTTTAAGATCCCTTTGGAGGCCCTGCAGGCAGGGGCCTTGACTTCCTCTAACAGTATGCCTTGTTCTTCCTCATCTGAAAGAATGGGAGGAGACATCTGTTTACTAATAAAGTAAACTTCTATGGTCTTATTTTTTCCCCCTTTTGGGGCATTTTCCCAGCCAGTTACTTGACTTCTGAGTTTCCTCTCCACAACCACCTTGTCTCCAGTTCCACCAAGCCAGCACTGGGGGCTGAGATTCAGATGAGCTGCTCCAACCCCCCAGGGACTTTAGGAAGGGGCAGTGTCTCTATTCAGTGTGAAATTAAAATCAGCTGCTCAAGTGGAGGCAGGACTGCCACACAGGGCTCAGTACCCTCAGGGACTTTATGATGTGTCCTTCAACTATGGAAGCTGCTGCTGCCTACCTTGGGAGCCCCCATCTGCTGCTGCCTCCACTGCTGCCACTTGAGGAGGCCTGAGTTATGGGGAACAATCTGCTCCCTTCTTGACCAGCCAAAAAAACCCTCTCACTGTCCTTTGGCACCTGTAGGTTGAGGGATCTGTGCTGTTACTGGAGATTCTGTCCCTGAAGCCTGCTCAGTCCTACTCCTCCCAGTGTCACATGGCCAAGGCTAGGCTGGACTCTGCTCCATGTCCAGTGTGACAGACCTTTCCCATCGGTCTTTCAGGTCACTCTGGGCTAGAAATCTCCTCCACTCCATTGTTCTGTGGCTTCTGCTGCTCTAGAATTTGTTGACAGTCTTTCTTTACAGGTATTTTATGGGCTGTGGGGGAAGAGCTAGTGTATGTGCATCTTTCTACTCCACCATCTAGGGTAGGTGATTCTTGATTTTAATCCTCCTTCCTTTGACTTCTGTAATATCATATTCCAAGACCTTCGATCCTTTATTATAGAAGCTGTTAGATCTTGTGTTATTCTGATTGTATTTCCTCAGTACTCGAGTTGTTTCTTTCTAACTGCTTGCAATATTTTCTCCTTGACCTGGGAACTCTGGAATTTGGCTTTAATATTCCTAGGAGTTTCTCTTTTCAGATATCATTCAGGAGGTGATCAGTGAATTCTTTCAATATTTATTTTGCCCTCCAGTTCTAGAATATTGGGGCAATTTTCCTTTATAATTTCATGAAACATGATATCTAGGCTCTTTTTTTGTTCTTGGCTTTTAGATAGTCCCATAATTGTTAAACTTTCTCTCCTGAATCTATTTTCCAGATCAGTTGTTTTTCCAAGGAGATATTTCACATTATCTTCTATTTTTTCATTCTTTTGGTTTCCTTTTGTAATTTCTTCATTTCTCATAAAGTCATTAGCTGCCATCTGCTCCATTCTAATTTTTAAAGAACTATTTTCTTCAATAAGCTTTTGAACCTCCTTTTCCATTTGGCTAATTCTGTTTTTTAAAGCATTCTTCTCCTCATTGGCTTTTTGGACCTGTCTTACCAGTTGAGTTAGCCTATTTTTAAAGGTGTTATTTTCTTCAGCATTTTTTGGGGTCTCCTTTAGCAAGCTGTTGACTCACTTTTCGTGATTTTCTTGCACCTCTCTCATTTCTCTTCCCAATTTTTCCTCCACCTCTCTTACTTGATTTTCGACATTCTTTTTGCGCTCTTCCATGGCTTGAGACCACTGCATATTTATTTTGGAAGTTTTGAATGCAGAAGCCTTGACTTCCTCTGATGGTATGCATTGTTCTTCCTCATCCAAAAGGGTGCAAGAAAATACCTGTTCACCAAGAAAGTAACCTTGTATAGTCTTATTTTTCAGTTGGGCGTTTTTCCAGCCAGTTACTTGACTTTTGAGACCTTTGTCAAGACGAGAGTATACTCTGGGGATCTGTAAGTTCTCAGTTTCTCCAAAGTGGGACAGTCAAGAGAGAGGAGTTTCCTTCTCTCCTGGTCTGTGCACTGGTCTGGGAACAACCAAAAACATTTCTGCCCAGAATCTGGGAGTAGAATTCCCTCTCCACAGCCACCTCCAGCTCTCCTCCTCACCCCAGGGTGGAGCTCAGGGCTGAGATCCAGATCAGTGACTCAATTCCCCCAGGAACTTTAGGTGGAAGACTCCAAAAACAGACGCTGCTTCTGCAGTGGCTGCTGGTGGCAGTCCAGACAACATTACCTTCTCCTGTATGAAAGAACTTTCTCACTGACCTTTGAAGCTGTCTTTCAAGTTTGTGGGTTGAGCATTCTGGGAACTTCTGCTGCAGGGGATTCTATCCCCCGAAACCTGTTCCTGGTCCTTCCCCTGCCTTGCAGCGTGTCACATGCTGGGCTTCCCTGTGCTTCACAACAGGTGCAATAAACCTTCCTTGTTTGCCTTCCAGGCTGTCTTGGGCTGGAGTATCTTTCACTTCATCCTTTCATGGCTTCTGCTGCTCTAGAATTTGTTTAGAGTCATTTTTACAGGTACTTTATGGGCAATATTGGGGAGTTTCTACAGGTCTGACTTTTTACTCCACCACCTTGGCTCCCAGCAATTAATATTTTTCTTGAAGGCTTTAGATACAGGAGCTTTGGCTTTGCTGTCTTCTTCTGTTTGTTTCTTCTTCTGCTTTGATTTTCCTTGTGACTGATGATGTAAAAAAATACCTATTCACTGAGAAAGCAAGAATCTATAATCTTTTTCTTTTTCCCCAGTTTCCTTATTTTCCCAGGAAGTTACTTGATTTTTGAGCTCCTTTTTAAGTATAAGGTTCCAGAAGCCACTTCTGCTTCAGCAATGGCTGCTGCCACCCTGGGCCTGGGGCCTGGACAGTGGCCAAGGCTGTGGCCAAGGCTCAGACTGGAGCTGCGGTCAGGCCATGCTCCCCTTTCTTTCTTTTTTTTTTTTATTATTTTTTAATATTTAACAATCACTGCCATACAATTGAGATTTTATCCCCCCTACACCTACCCCCCAATACCCCCCTCCCTCCCCACGACTGCATACAATTCTGTATAGGTTCTACATATACTTTCCTATTGAGTATATTTTCACTATAGTCATGCTATGTAGTCAGACTAAAATAAATGAAAGAAATCATATAACAAATCAAAACATGATACACAAACACATACACATACAGAAACATGATCTGCTACATTTTGCGAATGACTTCCATATTTCTTTTTCTGAGTGTGGAAGGCATTTTGTCTTGAGAACCACCATTGGGATTTTTTTTTTTTTATAAGAAGTTCTTGCGTTATTACAAAATTCCAAGTCTACCAGAAAAAACTCTCACACACTGTGGTCGTTGCTGTGCACAAAGTTCTCCTGATTCTGCTCCTTTCACTCAGCATCAGGTCATATAAGTCCTTCCAGGCCTCTCTGAAGTCTTCTTGTTCATCATTTCTTATGGCACAATAGTACTCCATTACATTCATATACCATAATTTATTCAGCCATTCCCCAATTGATGGACATCCCCTTGACTTCCAGTTTTTGGCAACTACATAGAGTGCTGCTATAAATATTTTTGTACATGTGGGACCCTTTCCCATTTTTATGATCTCTTGGGGATATAGTTCTAGTAGCGATATTGCTGGGTCAAAGGGTATGCACATTTTTGTAGCCCTTTGGGCATAGTTCCAAATTGCTCTCCAGAATGGTTGGATGCGCTTGGAGCTCCACCAACAGTGAATTAGTGTTCCAACTCTCCCACATCCTCTCCAGCATTTATCATTTTCTTGTTCTGTCATGTTTACCAATCTTATAGGTGTGATGTGGTACCTCAGAGTTGTTTTGATTTGCATCTCTCTAATCAATAGTGATTCAGAGCATTTTTTCATATGATTATAGATAGCTTTAATTTCTTCCTCTGAAAATTGCCTGTTCATATCCTTTGACCATTTATCAATTGGGGAATGACTTGTATGATTATACATTTGGATCTGTTCTCTATAAATTCTAGAAATGAGGCCTTTATCCCCGAGCTTAGCTGTAAAAATTCTTTCCCAATTGACTACATCCCTCCGGATTTTGGTTGCATTGGGTTTGGTTGTGCAAAAACTTCTCAGTTTAATGTAATCAAAGTTATCCATTTTGCATTTCATAATGCATTCTATCTCTCCTTTAGTAAAGAATTCTTCCCTTCTCCATAGATCTGATAAATACACTATTCCTTGCTTCTCCAGTTTATTCATGGTATCAATCTTTATACCTAAATCATGTACCCATTTGGACTTTATTCTTGTGTACGGTGTCAGGTATGGGTCTATGCCTAATTTCCGCCACACTGTTATCCAGTTTTCCCAGCAATTTTTGTCAAACAATGAGTTCTTATCCCAGAAGCTGGGGTCCTTGGGTTTATCAAACAGAAGGTTGCTATATTCCTTGCCTACTGCATCTTGAGTGCCAAGTCTATTCCACTTGTCTACCTCTCTGTTTCTTAGCCAATACCAAGTGGTTTTGATAATTGCTGCTTTATAGTACAGTTTGAGGTCTGGTAGCGCTAGGCCACCTTCCCAAGAATTTCTTTTCATTAGTCCCTTTGATATTCTGGACCTTTTGTTTTTCCAAATGAATTTTGATATTATTTTGTCCAGCTCTAGAAAGTAATTGTCTGATAGTTTAATTGGTATGGCACTAAATAAGTATATTAATTTGGGTAGAATTGTCATTTTTATTATATTAGCACGGCCTACCCATGAGCAACTAATGTTTTTCCACTTACTTAAATCTGACTTTATTTGTGCAAAAAGTGTCTTGTAATTGTGTTCATATAATCCCTGGGTTTGTTTTGGCAGGTAGACTCCTGAGTATTTTATACTGTCTACCCTAACTTTAAATGGGATTTCTCTTTCTATCTCTTGCTGTTGGACTTTGTTGCTAATATATAGGAACGCAGAAGATTTGTGTGGGTTTATTTTGTAACCTGCAACTTTGTCAAAGTTGTTTATTATTTCAAGTAATTTTTTACTTGAATCTCTGGAATTCTCTAGGTAAATCATCATATCATCTGCAAAGAGTGATAACTTAGTTTCTTCTTTGGCTATTCTTATTCCTTGAATATCTTTATCTTGTCTAATTGCTACAGCTAACATTTCTAGTACCATATTGAATAATAGTGGTGATAATGGACATCCTTGTTTCACCCCTGATCTTACTGGGAATGCATCTAGCTCATGCTCCCCTTTCAGTCAGGTGAGAAACACTTCCCACTGACTTTCGAAGCTGTTTTTTGACATTTTGGGGTGGAGAAGTCTGGAAACTGTAGCAACCCAGTGATTCAATTCCTTCAGGCCTCTTTCAGCTCTGTCCATGCCAGTGTGACCCATGTCAGCTGCACTCTTCTCTCAGTCTGGTATAATGGACCCTTCCTTTTGATCTTCCAGGTTGCCTTGGGCTAGAAATTTGTTTCACTCAGTCATTCTGTGAGTTAAGCAGCTCTATAATAAGTTTAGAGTCATGTTTACAGGTTTTTTGAGGGGTTTGGGAGGAGAGGTCTAGAAGGTCCCTGTTACTATGCCACCTTCTTGGCAACACCCTACCCAGAATATATTGTGAACATATATAGTCATTTGCATCTTGTCTCCCTCATAAAAATGTGAGTTCCTTGAGGGTATTAAATGTTTTTGCCTTTCCTTATTTTGTCAGTGCTTAGCATAGAGTATGATGAATAGTAAGTGCTTAATAAATGCTTGCTGACCGAGTGACTGGCCAATGACACATCACCTTTTTAACTTCCAATTGTTACAGCTTCCCAAAGCCTGACCTTTTTCATTGAGAACATGAACGCCCAACGTACCATGATCAATCTAGATTTATGCATTCTGTTCAGTGCCAATGGATGCTTGGGACAAATTATAAGTTTTCTATTGTTCTTGGGACCCTGTAACCTAGATCCCATTTCCACCCATTTTATGGATAGCAATATTTCCCTCATATTTCTAGGCATGTGGTCAGTGTGGACACATTCAATTAGAATCTTGATTTGATCTCCCTCAAGAAATTCTCTTTCTCCTTCATGTTGTATTTAAACTTATCCCCAATGAAATAATTACGGTGTGATTCAATTGATAAACAAAAACATAGTTTCACTATGTAGTCTTTACTTATGTGTGTGGCAGTCAATCCAAATGTATTGAAATAATCAACACAGAAACAGTGTTTGTGCAACTAAAGATGTTCCCAGATTCACGTAGCCCCTAACCAGTCTAGAAATATGAAATAACATCAGGAATTCCCAGACACACTTCAGGTTTTTAGATTCTAACTTCCTTATATACCAGCAAATATCCTGAATGTCATATCTAAAGAGTACACCTTGTGCTCATGCAGCAATTGGTTAAGTGCCTTACCCAAGGCTACCCAGTTAATAATTGACAGACCTGGATTTTGAATGCAATTCCTTTGACTACAAATTCAACATACTTTCCCGTTTATCACACTAAGTCTCTTGCCTCCCTGTTCTAGCCATATCTCCAAATTCTTTTCCTTGCCACTTGCCTCATGAACCTGTACTGCTCAGAAACACACACATTCAATGTTATATTCATCATGGAAAAATGACTGCAGGGTCAAGAGTAAGGTATCCATCTCTATGGTCATTTTTTAATCTTTTCTTGCATTTCACTCCAATATTCTGTACTGCTATAGCCTCCATTACATTAAAACTAGGCATTTAACCAGATTCCAACAAATATATCAGAAGTGAAGTATTTAGAGATCAGAAGTCTTGGTTTTTTAGTCATAAAAATCCTGCTACCACATGCAGATTTTAAATAATAACTTACTATTGAATGTTCCTCCACAATTTTATCTACCATTTCTCTACATCAAACTTGCAGTGCTTATCTCTAAATCCCAACTTTGGCATAGAAACTGGGTGAGAGATTTCCCTAGTCCATAGGACTATGAAAAACCTTTAAAGTTATTCCTCTTCCATAAGAATTGGTCAGGGCACAAAAAAATTAACAACTGCATTGTAATTCTAGTTGATATGTGACAATGCTGTTTTTTGTTATTTGGGAGAAATAAACAAATGTGAGAAGATATTCTTCATTTTAATAATTGACAGATGTTCTTTGAATTCATTTAACTTTTCCTTTAAAAATTTAGATGGTCAAGGGATGGAGGCAGAGACAAGATGGTTGAGTAAAAGTGGGGAATTGTAGAGCTCTCCCCAAAAGTCCAGTTTGTAAAAGATAACTCTAAACAAATTCTGCAGCTGTAGAACCCACAGAATGACTGAGTGAAGTAAATCTCCAGCCCAAGACATCCCGGAATCTTGAGGGGAAGTGTCTATTGCACCTTGCTGAGAGCAGAGCACAGTCCAGCATGGGCTACACCAGAACAGATGGGACCTGAGCAGGGACTAAATCTCTGGCACCTGGGGTGGTTTACAGACTTCAAAGCCCCCAAAAGCTAGGTATAAATTTGAAGGTCAGTGAAAAAAAAAAGCTGTCAGACCTGTATAAGAGAGTAGAGTGGTCTGACCTCAACCCCAGGGTAGCAAAGGTGACAGAGAAGCCCACAGCAACTACAACAGCTGGAGGGGCAGCTGTAGCAGCAGCTTTTGGAGCTCTGGGCCCACAAATTGGGGGGAATAGAGCAACTCACAGTATGCCACCCATGCCCACTCGAAGCAAAGAACAACCTTGACAAAGAGCTCAAAATTCAAGGAAGTGCCTGGGAAAATGAGCTAACCTGGAGAAAGAATCAGACTATGGAATTTTTCTTTGGTCACAAGAAAGACCACAATATACAAACAGAAGAAAACAACAATCAAAGCAACATCCAGAGCTGCCAAGAAAATTAAGAATTGAACTCAGGCCATGGAAGAACTAAAAAAGGATTTTGAAAATCAAATAAGAGAAGGAGAGGAAAAATTAGGAAATTGGAGGGATGTAAGAAAATCATGAAAAATGAATCAGTTGCTTGCTAAAAGGGACTCCCAAAATTGCTGACGACAATAACACCTTAAAAAATAGACTAACCCAAATGGCCAAAGAGATTCAAAAAGCCAACGAGGAAAAAAATACCTTAAAAAGCAGAATTGGCTAGTGGGAAGAGGAGGTCCAAAATTATTTTACTGAATAAAACAATTTTTTAAAGATTAGAATGGAGCAGCTGGAAACTAATGACTTTATGAAAAATCAAGAAATTCTAAAACAAAATCAAAGGAATGAAAAATAACAAACAATTTGGAATATCTCATTGGAAGAGTCACTGATGTTGAAAACAGATTGAGGAAAGACAATTTAAAAATTATTGTAGTACCTGAAAGCCATGATCAAAATAAGAGTCTAGATATCATCTTTTAAGAAATTATGAAGGAAAACTGTTCTGATATTCTAGAACCAGAAGGTAAAATACATTTTGAAAGAATCCACCAATCATGTCTTGAAAGAGATCCCAGAGAAAAACTCTTATGAATATTGTAGTCAAATTCCACAACTCTCAGGCCAAGGACAAAATATTGCAAGGAGCTAGAAAGAAACAATTCAAGTATTGTGAAAACACAATCAGCATTCACTTCTATCAGTTTCTACATTAAGTGATCAAAGGGCTTGATATATGATATTCCAAAGGTCAAAGGAGCTAGGATTAAAACCAAGAATCACTTACCCAGCAAAACTGAGTATAGTATTTTGGGGGAGAAGTGGTCATTCAGTGAAATAGAGGACTTTCAAGCATTCTTGATGAAAAGACCAGAGATGAATAGAAAATTTGACTTTCAAACACAAGAATGAAGAGAACCATGAAAAGGTAAATAGGAAAGAGAAATCATAAGGGACTTAAAAATTTGAACTGCTTACATTCCTACATGGAAAGATCATATTCGTAATTATTGAAACTTTTCTCAATATTAGGGCAGTTGGAGGGATTATGTCTATATAGACAAGGCACAGGGTGAGCTGAATATGAAGGGAAGATATTTTTTAAAAAGACAATTATGGGGTGAGAGAGGAATATATTGGGAGAAGAGAAAGGGAAAATAGAATCAGGTAAATTATCTCTCACATAAAGAGGCAAAATAAATCTTTTTCAACGGAGGTGAAGAGAGGAGAGGTGAGAGAGAAAGAGTGATCCTTCCTCTCATTGCATTTGGCTTAAGAACAGAATAACATACACACCCAGTTTGGTATGAAAATCTATCTTACAATACAAGAAGGTAGGGGAAAGGCGATAAGTGAGGGCTGCAGGGATGATAGAAGGGAGGAAAATGGGAGGAGTGAGTAATTAGAAGTAAATTTTTTGATGAAGGTCTAGGTCAAAAGAGAGAATGGAATAAAAGGGGGACAGGATAAAATTGAGGGAGATATAGTTAGTGTTTCACAACATGACTGTAATGGAAGTGTTTTGCATGACTACACATGTATAACCTATAACGAATTGCTTCCCTTTTCAGTAGGGATGGATGGGTAGGGAGGAAGGGAGAGAATTTAAACTCAAAGTTCTAAATACAAATGTTAAAAATTGTTTTTACGTGCAATTGGGAAATAAGATATACAGGCTTCCTGGCTCAGTAAGAAGGCAGATGAAATTCAGTTTTATGCTGATAGTAACAATCAGAAGCTCTTTTATGATTCTCTGAAAGCTATTTATGGACCAAAAACCTATGGTGCATCACATCTGCTCAGTGCTGATGGAGCCACATTGATTAGTGATAAGGACATGATCCCAGAGAGATGGGATGAATAGTTCCATAGTGTTCTCAATAGACCATCATCAATCAATGCTGAGGCCATTGACTGCTTACCTCAGGTTAAAGTCAGTCACTCCTTAGCTGAACTTCTGCCTGAAGAAAAGGTTTTGAGGTCCATGAGGCTCCTTTCATGTGGCAAAGCACCCGGTGCTGATTCTATTCCAGCTGAGATTTACAAGGTAGGGGGACCATTGCTCATACAAAAGCTGAATGAAATTTTCCAATTTATATGACTAGAGGAGGTTATCCCCCAGGAGTTGAAGGATGCTTCCATTGTCCATCTCTATAAGGGTAAAGGGAATAGATTGTCCTGCGACAATTAAAGGGGTTCTCTCTCTTAGTCATTGCTGGCAAAGTTCTCTATAGAGTCCTCTTTAATAGGATGATCCTTCACCTGGAACACGGTCATATACCTGAGAGTAAGTGTGGCTTCAGAAAGGGCTGAGGAACAGTTGACATAATGTTTGCTGCCTGACAACTCCGGGAGAAATGCCAGGAGCAGAACAGAAGTCTGTACACACTTTTGTAGATCTGACTAAGGCTTTTGACACTGTTAGTCATGAGGGATTATGGAAAATTATGTCAAAATTTGGTTGTCCAGAGAAGTTCATCAATATTGTATGTCAATTTCATGATGGCATGTTTGCCCACGTTCTAGATAATGGACAATGCTCTCATGCTTTCTCAGTCACCAAGGGAGTGAAACAGGACTGTGTGCTTGCTCCCATGCTTTTTAATATGATGTTTTCAGTCATATTGACTAATGTTTTCAATCAGGATGAACATGGCATCAAGGTCAACTACCATAGTGATGGCAAGTTCTTCAATTTGAAAAGGCTACAAGCCAAGACCAAAGTGGAGGGAGTGTTGGTGCATGATTTTCTGTTTGCAGATGATTGTGCACTCAATGCAGCCTCTGAAGCTGAGATGCAACAAAGTATGGATCAATTCTCTGCTGCCTGTGCTAATTTTGGCCTAATAATTCACACCAAGAAAACACAGGTTCTCCATCAGCCACCGCCACACCATCTATACATGCAACCATTGGTTACAACAAATGGAGAAGTTTTGAATGGTGTGGATAAGTATGTTTGCCTTGGTAATGTACTTTCCAGGGATGTACCCATTGACAGTGAGGTTGCAGAGATAGCCCAGTGTTTGGGAGGTTCCGAAGTAAAGTTTGGGAGAGAACAGGTATTAGACCGACTACCAAACTGAAGGTATACAGAGCTGTTGTGCTGACCTCATTGTTATATGCTTGTGAAACATGGCCAGTCTACCAGCACCATGCTAGGAAAGGGAATCATTTCCATTTGAACTGTCTTATAAAGATTCTGAGGATCACCTGGAAGGACAAAGTACTAGACACTGAAATCCTTGCTCTAGCTGAACTGCTAAGTGTTCAAAGTATGCTTCAGAGAGAGCAACTCCAATAGGTGGGCCATGTTGTTTGCATGCAAAAGGTACACTTGACAAAAAGATTATTTTATAGAGAACTCGCATGGGGCAGGCGATCACATGGTGATCAGAAGAAATGGTACAAGGACACTCTCAAGGTCTCTCTGAAGAACTTTGGATTTGACTGTGCAACATGGAAGACACTGGCACAGGACTGCTCAGTGTGGCATGCCCACGTCAGAAAGGGTGCTGTACTCTTTGAGAGAAGCAGAATTGAACCACCACAAATATTCACATGGACTATCTGTGCCCAATCTGTGGTAGAACATTCCAAGCTCATATTGGTCTGATCAGCCACAGTTGGACACATGGAAATTTCACTTTAACAAGGTAATGTCATTTTGGTCCTCTTAGAAGATGAAGGAGAACAACCAACCATCCCCCCACCACACTTATTTTCTTCTCTCCTACTTTCCTGTAGTGTAAAATAGATTTTCATACCAAATTAATTTTCATACCATATATATATATATGTATGTATATATGTATATATGTGTGTACATATCTATGTATGTACATGTACAATCCCTCCAACTATCCAAATACTGAGAAAAGTTTCAAGAGTTATAAATATGATCTTTCCATGTAGGAATGCAAACAGTTCAGATTTAGTAAGTCACTTATGATTTCTGTTTCCTGTTTATGTTTTTATGCTTCTCTTGATTCTTGTGTTTGAAAGTCAAATTTTCTACTCAACTCTGGTCTTTTCATCAAGAATGCCTGAAAGTCCTCTCTTTCACTGAATTACTGCTTTTCCTCCTGAAGTATGTTACTCAGTCTTGCTGGGTAGGTGATTCTTGGTTTTAATTCTAGTTCCTTTGGCTTCTGGAATATCATATTCCAAGCCCTTAGATCCCTTAATGTAGAAACTGCTAGATCTTGTGTTATCCTGATTGTATTTCCTTAATACTAGAATTATTTCTTTCTGGCTGCTGGCAATATTTTCTCATTGACCTGGGAACTCTGGAATTTGCCTACAACATTTCTAGGAGTTTTTCCTTTTGGTTCTCTTTCAAGAGGTGATCAGTGGATTCTTCTAATATTTATTTTACCCTCTGGTTCTAGAATAAACTGAGCAGTTTTCCTCTATAATTTCATGAAAGGTGATGTCTAGGCTGTTTTTTGGATCATGGTTTTCAAGTAGTCCCATAATTTTTACATTGTCTCTCCTGGATCTATTTTCCAGATCAGTTGTTTTTCCAATGAGATATTTTACATTGTCTCCTTTTTTCATTCTTTTTGTTTTGTTTTGTAATTTCTTGGTTTCTCATAGAGTTATTAGCTTCCATCTGCTCCATTATAATTTTTAAAGAACTATTTTCTTCAGTGAACTTTTGAGCCTCCTTTTCCATTTGGCTAATTCTGCTTTTTTAAAGCATTCTTCTCCTCATTGGCTTTTTGGACCTCTTTCCCCATTTGAGTTAGTCTGTTTTTAAAGGTGTTATTCTCTTCAGCATTCTTTTGGGTCTCCTTTAGCAAGCTGTTGACAGACTTTTCACGATTTTCTTGCATCTCTCTCATTTTTCTTCCCAATTTTTCCTCCACCTCTCTTACTTGATTTTCAACATCCTTTTTGAGCTCTTCCGTGTCCTGAGACCATTGCATATTTATTTTGAACGTTTTGGATGCAGAAGCCTTGGCTTTTATGTCTCCCTCTGATGGTAATTCTTCCTCATCTGAAAGCATGAAAGAAAATACCTTTGAAGCTGTCTTTGGCATTTGTGGCATGAGAAATCTGGATGATTTCGCACACAGAAATCTGCTCAGGTCCTGTCTGCTTCACCATGCAGCCAAGCCTGAACTGTGATCCATGGGCTGCGCTCTGCTCTTAAACTGGTGCAATAGACCTTTCCTATTGGCCTTCCATGCTGTCCTGGGTTGGAAATCTCTTTCACTTTGTTGTTTTGTGGCTTCTTCTGCTCTAGAATTTATTTAGAGTCATTTTTACAGGTATTTTATGGGTTTGGGGGGAGAACTTCTACAGGTCTGTCCTTCTACTCCACCATCTTGACTCCTTCCTTTGATGATTTTTTGAAAGATATTGTCTAGGCTCTTTTGTTCATCCTGGTTCTTAGGTAGACCAATAATTCCTAAATAATCTCTCCTGGATCTTTTTTCCAGGTTCATTGTTTTTCCAATGAGGTATTTTATGTTTTCTTCTATTTTTTTCTTCATTTGATGTTGTTTCACTGATTTTTGGTATCTTATAGAGTCGTTAGGTTCTAATTGCTCAATTCTAATTTTTAACGTCTTGTTTACTTCAGCTAGATTTTGTACTTCCTTTTCCATTTGGCCAGTTCTATTTTTTAAGGAGGTGTTTTCTTCAGCATACTTTTTTTTTCTATTTTGTCAATTTTATTTTTAAATTTTTCTTCTACCTCTCTTATTTGACTTTTCAAATCCTTCTTTCCTTCATAACTTCTTCCAAGGAGGCTTTTTGGGCTTAATATCTGTTCATATTCCTCTTTGAGGATTTGCTTGTGGGTATATTGCCTTCTCTTGGATTTGTGTTTTGATCTTCTTGTTATAACTTATCCTCTCCAAGTTAAATGTTCACATTAAAAAGGAGTGTTATCCACAAGGCAAAGTGACTAAGAAGAATTAATATCAACAAATTAGGGCTCTTCTCTAAGCAGAAATAGTTTGTTGCTAACTTGGAGTGAAAGTTGAGACAATACACAGTTGGCAACATTGGACCAGAAAAGCCCTGGGCAGCTTTCAGCGATTTGATGTATATCAGTCCATTAGCTCATCCAGGTCAGAACACTTGTAAACACTAAGAGCTGTTAGATGAAAATTATGGGGAAATTTAGAAACTGTTTAATGAAAAAAACTCCACATGGTTTACCAGCAGGACAATTTGTCCATCTCTAAGAAGGTGGCATTTAATTCCATCATAATAGGTGCAGAGCCACGATGACAGAATGAAATCAGGGACTCACCTGAGATCTCCCACAAACACCTTCAAATACCTCTAAAAGTGAATGTGAGCATGTTGGAACCAAGATGTCAGAGTAGAAGCACAGACCTGCTCTGTCTCTACACCCAAAGTCTTTAAAATACATGTAAAAATGACTCCACAAATTATAGAGCAGCAAAAGCCACAAGGTGACAAATTGAAAGATTTCCAGCCCAAGATATCCTGGAAGGCTTACAGGAAGGGGACATCATACCAGGCTTGGAGTAGAGTACAGTCCAGCATGGGCCCCTCAGTACAGATGGTACTGGAGCAGGATTCAAGGTGAAGAATCATTGATAGTTATCATGGTTTCCAGATTTCTCAACCCACAAACGCCAAAGACAGCTTCACAGGTCAGTGAAAAAGTTCTTTCATGTGGGTGAGAGAGGAGCTTAGTTTGGTCCCAGCCCTGGCCCCAGGGCAACAGCAGCCACTGTAGCAGCAGAGACTACTTTTGGAGCCCTCAGCCTAAAGAGCTTGGAGGATCAAGCACCTGATCTTGGTCTCAGTCCAGAGAGGCAGTCCTGGGGTGAGAAGGATTGCTGGCTTGGCAGAAAAGGTGACAGCTGTGGAGAGGGAATCTTAGTTGTAGTTCCAGGGCCTAAAAGCATGCTTTTGCCTACTCACAGACCAGGGCACAGGCCAGAAGAGTAGTAAACTCCTCTTCCTTGATTGTGGCACCTTGGAGGAACTGAGAACTTATAGGTCCCTAGAGATATCTCAGAGAACAGATGCACAAAACTTCTGAAGAATAGTGTAGTATAAATTCCATTTGATAAAGGACTCAAAAGTCAAGTAACTGGCTGAAAAATGTCCCAAAAAGGGAAAAATAGGACTATAGAAGGTTGCTTTCTTGGTGAAAAGGTGTTTTCTTCCATTCTTTCAGATAAGGAAGTGCAAAGCATACCATCAGAGGTCAAGGCCTCTGTGTCCAAAGCCTCCAAAAATATGTAATGGTCTCAGGCTATGGAAGAGCCCAAAAAGTATTTTTAAAATTAAGTAAGAGAGGTGAGGAAAAATTGGGAAGAGACATGAGAACAATTCAAGAAAATTATGAAAAGTGAGTCAACAGCTTACTAAAGGAGACCTCCCCAAAATACTGAAGAAAAAAACACCTTTAAAAATAGACTAACCCACATGGCAAAAGAGGTCCAAAAAACCAATGAGAAGAAAAATGCTTTAAGAAGCAGAATTGGCCAAATGGAAAAAGAAGTTCAAAAGCTCATTGAAGAATATTGTTTCTTAAAAATTAGAGTGGAAGAGACAGAAGCTAATGACTTTATGAGAAATCAATAAAATACAAAACAAAATCAAAAGAATGAAAAAAATAGATGACAATGTGAAATATCTCACTGGAAAAACAACTGACATGGAAAATAGTTCCAGGAGAGATAATTTAGAAATTATTAGTCTACCTGAAAACCACAATAAAAAAAGTACCTAGACATCACCCTTCAAGAAATTATCAGGGAAAACTGCCCAGATATTCTAGAACCAGATGGTAAAAGAGAAGTGGAAAAAATTCACTGATCATCTCCTGAAAGAGACCACCAAAGGAAAACTCCTAGGAATATTGTAGCCAAATGCTAGAGTTTCCAGGACAAGTAGAAAATATTACAAGCAGCCAAAAAGAAACAACTCAAGTTTTGTGGAAATACAATCAGAATAACACAGGATTTAGCAGCTTCTTCACTAAGGGACTGAAAGGATTGGAGCATGACATTCCAGAGGTCAAAGGAGCTAGGATGAAAACCAAGAACCACCTACCCAGGAAAACTGTGTATAATACTTAAGGATAAAAAATGGAATTTCAATGAAATAGAAGACTTCTAAGCATTCTTGCTGAAAAGAAAAGAACTGAATAGAAAATTGACTTTCAAATACAAAATGGAGGGAAACATGAACAAATAAATAGGAAAGAGAAGCCTTAAGGAACTCATTAATGCTGAACTACTTATATTTCTACATGGAAAGAGGATATTTTTAACTCATGGGACCTCACTGTAATTCATGAGACCTCATTGTAACCCATGAAGGGAGAATACCTAAAAAATAAAATTTACTCGAGTGGAAAGTACTAGGAGTCAGAGAAAGGGAGAGGTAGAATGTAGCAAATCATGTCACATAAAAGAGGCATGAAAGAGCTTTGACAATGGAGGGGAAGTGTGGAGTGATGAAAGGGAATAAGTGAGACTTACACTCATGGGCTTTGGCTTAAGGAGTGAATAAGTCACACTCAATTGAATATGGATATCTATTTTACCCTTTAGGAAGGCAGGGAGGAAGGGGGTAGAGGTAGATAACAGAAGGGATAGAAAATAGGGATAATCAGAAACAAACACTATTGTGGGAGGACAGGTCAAGGGAGAAAATGGAATAAATGGAGGGCACTATAGGACAGAGGGATATGTAGGTAATCATTCACAACATAACTGTTATGAAAGTGCCTTGCATGGCTACACAAGTATGTCCCATATATAACTGCTTGCTTTCTCAAGGAGAGTGGGTGGAGACTGAGGAAGGGAGTGAATATGTAATTCCAAGCTTTAAAAATGAATGTTAAACATTGTTTTTGCCTGCAGCTGGGAAATAAGATGCATAGGCAAGGGGTATAAACATCTGTTTTGCCACAATGGAAAATAGAAGGGGGGTGGATGGAAGAAGAGGGGGTTAATAGATGGGAGGACAGATTGGAGGAAAGGGTGGGTGGGGTGCGTGCTGACCTGGGGTGGGGGGAGGAAAGGCATGAGGAGAAAATATTGAATCCAAATTCCTGTGGAAGTGAATATTGAGAACTGAAATATATATATATGTATGTATGTATTTAAAAAGTGAATTTGAACAAATTTTAGACTGGGAGATTTCTAGCCCAAGGCAGCCTGGAAGGTTTAGAGGAAGGATCTATTGAACCAGACTGAGAGAGGAGTGCAGTCTAATGCCCAGGTTACCCCAGCAGGCTAGTAAAGCCAGAGCAGACCCAGAAGATTGAGTCAACAGCCACAGTGGCAATTGCCAGACCTCTCAACACAAGGGGGAAGGTTGGTTGAGATGAGGGGAGAGGTCTATCTGAAGTAGGTGAGGGAGAAGCACAGTCCTGTGGAGGGCAGTGGCAGCAGCTACTCTTGAAGCTATCAGTCCATAGACTGAATGTTTGAAAGTCACCTATTTAAAATTTTGGGATCCAAGATGGTGGAATAAACAGTAATTAGCTCTCACCTTCCCTTGTTGACCTTGAAAACCCACAGAATATTGCCCCAGGAAAATCCTGGAATAGTGGCATCAGTTGAAAGGGTATGGTAGCCTTTTAGCCTACTAGGCTAGGGGGATTAACAGGAAAGGTCCCTCTTGATGTGAATGAAGGGGATCAGTACAGGACAGGAGGCATCCCAGCAAGCCAGTAGCAAGAACCAACTCAGTGAACCAGTAGGAGATCCTGAGCCCCAGGGGGTTGGAGCCTGCAAGCACCAACAGCAAGATTCCAAATGTTCATTTACACAGCCAAGGGAGTTAGTTGACATAAGCATGGATGGACATCCACCAGAGGCTGATCCTACCTGTATTTTAATGTAGCCCTCAAGGAATAGTAGACCTCCAGTGGCCAGACTACTCCACCTCCACACGTTCAAACTTCAGTGTATCCCTGGGGAACTGCAGAGAGACTGCACCTGGCCTTAGCATGCACCTGCCAGCTCCAGCTAAGCACCAGGTAAGGTACAGATTTGTATAACCTCCAGCTGCCAGAACCAGAGGCCACAGCATACAAAGCCAGTAACCGTGTCTCTAGACTCAAATACAAGAAGTGTGGGACAGAGTCCACTCTTCCCCAGAAGCAGAGATCCACTTTAAAAGTCAGGAAAAAGGCAATCACATTGAGCAAAAAGCAAGTTAGAAGAGCAGAGGCCATAGATACTTACTGTGGGGACAGGGAAGATCAAAATATGAATTCAGAAGAGAATCGTTACTATACTCACTTCTGAAATTCCAAAAAGGAATATGAGCTGACCTCAAGACCAAAACACATTCTTGGAAGAGCTAAAGAAGGATTTTAAAAGTCGAAATAGTGATATAGAGGAAAAATTGATCATTTCTTTTAAAAGTACAATTGAAAAATTGGAAAAAAAATCACTGAAGACAAAAACTCCTTAAAAAGTACAATTGGTGAAATGAAAAGAGGGTATAAATCCTAATTGAAGAAAATGACTCCTTAAACAGTAAAACTGGCCAAAAGGAAAAGGAGGTACAAAAGCTAACTGAACAAACCAATTCTTTAAAAATTAGAGTTGGATAAGTAGAAGGTAATGACACTATGTGACATCAAATATCAGTCAAACAGAATTTTAAAAATAAAAAAAAATAATAAGAAAATGTGAAATATCTCTTTGGGAAAGCAACAAATTTGGAAAATAGGTCCAGCAGAGAAAATATAAGAATTTTTGGTCTACTGGAAAGACATAAGGAAAAAAAGAGACTGGCCAGTGTCTTCCAAAAAATCATCAAGGAAAACTGCCCTGAGGTCCTAGATCCAAAGGCTAAAATAGTTACTGAAAGAATTCATGAATCACATTCTGAAAGAGATCTCAAATAGAAAATACCAAAAAATTTTGTAGTCAAATTGCAGAATTGTCAGGTCAAGGGCAAAATACTGCAAGCAGCCAAGAGGAAAAAATTCAAATATCATATACCTACAGTCAAGATCACCCAGGACCTTGAAGCTTCTATATTAAAAAGTCAGAGGGATTGGGATATGATGTTTCATAAGGCAAAGGAGCTGGGACTACAACCAAGGATCAACTACCCAGCAAAACTGACCATAATCTTTCAGGGAAGGAGATGGATATTCAATGAAATCAGAGACTTCCTGACTTTTTTAATTCAAAGGCCAAAATTCAATGGAAAATTTGATCTTCAAATACAAGACTCAAGGGAGACATAGAAATGTAAACAGGAAAAAAAAAACATGTTATTCAATAAGTGTAAATGGTTTACATCCCTACATTGGAAGATGATACTTGTAAATCTTCGGAATTGTATCTTTATTACAATATTTAAAAGGAATATACACTGCCAGAGGGAGTGTGTATGGATTAACTGATGTGATGATAAAAACCTAATTAAGGGGTGCAAAGGGATTGTAATGGGAGAAGAGGAAAGGAGGAGGCAGAAAAGGATAAATTGCATTATATGAAGAGGCACAAAAACGTAGTACAAGAAAAGAGAGAGGAAGATGAGCCATGTTTGAACTTTACTGTCATTGGATTTGGTTCAAATAGAAAATAACATGCTCAGTTAGGTATAGAAATCTAAATTCTCCTATAGGCAATAGGAGGAAAAAGACGAAAGGAAAGGGAGGGGCAGTTAGAAGTGAGGCAAGATATAGTAAGGGAAAAGGGAAAGAAAAGAGAGGGGCTAATATAAGGGAGGGAAGATTGAGGGAGGTCATGGTCAAAAGCAAAACTCTTTTGAGGAAGGTAAGGGAGAAGGGAAAAATGAAAGTATAAATGGGGGAGGATAGAATGGAAAGACAGAGATAATAATCGTAAATGTGAATGTGAATGGAATGAACTCTCCCATGGAATGGAAGTAGACAGCAGAAGGGATTAAAAACCACAATCCCACAAAATGTTGTTTACAAGAAATACATTTGAAAAGGGGACACACACAGGGTAAAGGTAAAAGGCTGGAATAGAACATATTATATATTTCAGTTGAAGTGAAAAAAAAAAAAACAGGGGTAGCAATCCTGATCTCTGATAAAGCAAAGGCAAAAATGAATCTATCAAAAAGAGATAAGGAAGGTAACTAAATCCAGCTAAAATCACCATAGACAATGGAGAAATACCATTACTAAACATATATGCACCAAGTAGTATAGTATCCAAGTTCTTAAAGGAAAATTTCAGGGAATTACTGGAAGAAATTGAGATCTAAACTATTCTAGTGGGAGACCTCAAACTCCCCGTCTCTGAACTAGATAAATTTAACTACAAGTTAGGGAGGTGAACAGAATGTTAGAAAAGTTAGATATGGTAGACCTCTGGGGAAAATCGAATGCGATAGAAAGGAATATAAATTTCCTCAGTAATACATGGCACATACACAAAAAAGGACCATGTACCAGGGCATAACAACCTCAAAATCCAATGCAGAAAGGGAAAAATATTAAATGTATCCTTTTCAGATCATAATGCAACAAAAATTATAGGAAATAAAGGGCCATGTTAATTGGAAACTAAATAATCTAATCTTAAAGAATGAGTGGTTCAAACCACAAATCATAGAAACAATTAATAACTTCATCCAAGAGTGTGATAATGATGAGGTAACATACCCAAATTTATGAAATACAGGGAAAGAAGTTCTTTGGGGAAGTTTTATATCTCTGATTACATGTATAAAAGAGAGAAATAGGAGATCTACGAATTGGGCATGCAACTGAAAAAGCTAGCAAAAGAACAAATAAGAAATCTTCAATTAAATATTAAATTAGAAATTCTGAAAATCAAAGGAGAGATTAATAAAACTGAAATAAATAAAATTAAAGTTGCTTTTATGAAACAAATATAAAATCGATAAACATTTGGTTAATTTGATTTTAAAAAGAAATCATATTATCAATATAAAAATGAACAGAGTGAATTTACCACCAATGAAAACAATAACTGGGGACAATAAAACAATAATTTGGAACTATTTACCTTATTGTATGCCCCCAAATTTGATAATCTTAATAAAATGGATGAATATTTACAAAAATATAAATTGCTCAATTTAACAGAAGAGGAAACCAAATACTTAAATAACTCCAACCCAGAAAACGAAATTAAACAAGCCATCAGTGAACTCCCAAGAATAAATCTCCATAACCAGATGGATTCACAAGTGAATTTTATCAGACATTTAATGAACAATTACCTCAAATACTACATAGACTACTTGTGAAACTCTGTGAAGGAGTCATATCAAATTATTTTTATGATGCAACTATGGTACTGATACCTAAATTGGAAATAGGCGAAACAGAGAAAGAAAAATGTAGATCAATTTCACTAATGAGTATAAATGTGAAAAATTTAAATAAAATCTTAGCAAAAAGATTATAGCAAGTTATCACAATAATATTACACTTTGATCAGGTGACATTTACACCAAGAATCGAGGGCTGGTTCAAAATTAGGAAAATAATCAGCTTAATTGATCAAATCAAAACAAAACTAATGGAAAACATATGATTATCTCAGTAGATAGAGAAAAAAACTTTTGATGAAATGCAACACTCATTGCTATTAAAAACACTAGAGAGCATAGGAATTAATGAAATCTTCCTTAAAATGATAAGTAACATCTACTTAAAACCTTCAGCAATCATTATATATAATGGGGATAAGCTAGATGCATTTCCAGTAAGATCAGGGCTGAAACAAGGATGTCCATGATCACTGATGTTATTCAGTATGGTACTAGAAATGTTAACTTTAATAATAAGAGAAGAAAAAGAAATTGAAGGAATTAGAATAGCCAAAGAAGAGATTAAATTATCACTATTTGCATATGATATGATAATATACTGAGAGAATTCTAGAGAATCAAGTAGAAAGATACTAGAAATAACAAACAACTTTAGCAAAGTTTCAGGATATAAAATAAACCCACTTAAATCATCTGCATTTCTATATACTACTAAAAAAACAGCAAAAAGAGATAGAAAGAGAAATTCCATTTAAAGTTATTATGGTCTTATTCAAAATTTTTGCATCAATATTCATTAGAGAAATTGTTCTATAATTTTCTTTCTTTGTTTGGGCTCTTCCTGGGTTAGGTATCAGAACCATATTTGTGTCATAAAAGCAATTTGGTAGAACTTTTTCTTCCCCAATTTTCCCAAATAGTCTATATAGTATTGGAATTAGCTGTTCTTTAAATGTTTGATAGAACTTCCTTGTAAATCCATCTGCCACTGCAGATTTTTTTTGTAGGGAGTTCATTGATGGCTTGTTCAATTTCTTTTTCTGAGATGGGGTTATTTAAGTATTCAACTTCATCTTCTGTTAATCTGGGCAATTTATATTTTCTAAAATAATTATCTGTCTCATTCAGGTTGTCAAATTTATAAGCATACAGTTCGGCAAAGTAATTCTTATTGTTTTAATTTCCTCCTCATTGGAGGGTAGTTTGCCCTCTTCATTTTTGATATCAGTAATTTGGTTTATTTCTTTATTTTTTAATCCAATTGACCAAAGGTTGATCAATTTTATTGGTTTTTTCATAAAACCAACTCTTAGTTTTATTTATTAGATCAGTAGTTTTCTTAATTTCAATTTTATTAATCTCTCCTTTGGTTTTCAGTATTTCTAATCTGGTATTTACATGGGGATTTTCATTTGTTCTTTTTCTAGCTTTTTCAGCTGCATGCCCAATTCACTGATCTCTTCTTTCTCTAATTTACTCATGTAGGTATTCAAAGATATAACAATTTCCCTCAGAACTGCTTTTGCAACATCCCATGAGATTTGGTAGGTTGTCTCATTATTGTCAATCCCTTCACACCCTTAAATCTCATTTTTATCATCACATCATTTACCTTATACCAGATCCCTCCAACTTTGTTTATCCCTTTTATAAATCAAAATAATTATACAATTCTCAAGATTAACATATATCATCTTCTCTTATAGGAATACAAGCAGATTGCTCATGTTGACTAGAAAGGTTTTTTCCCCCTGTTCATCTTTTTTATGCCTCTCTTGAGACCTGTATTTGAAGATCGAATTTTCTGTTGAACTCTGGCATTTTCATCAGGAATGTCTGGAAATCCCTTATTTCACTGAATGTCCATCTCCTTGTCTGAAATATTATGCTCAACTTTGCTGGATAATTGATCCTTGGTTGTAGTTCCAACTCCTTTGGTTTATGGTATATCCTATTCCAATCCCTTTGATCTTTTAATGTAAAAACTGCAAGTTCCTGTGTGATCCTGACTGTAGCTCCTCTATATTTGAATTGTTTCTTTCTGACTGCTTGTGGTATTTTCTCCTTAACTTGATAGTTCTGAAATTTGACGATGATATTCCTCGGTGTTTCTAGTTTGGGATCCCTTTCAGGAGGTGAATAGTGAATTCTTTCCATGAGTATTTTGCCCTCTGGATCTAGGGCTTCTGAGCAGTTTTCCTTGATGATTTCTTGGAAGATATTGTCCAAGCTCTTTTTTTATCACGGCTTTGTGGTTACCAATAATTATTAGATTTTCTCTCCTGGATCTATTTTCCAGGTCAGTTGTTTTTTCAATTAGAAATTTTACATTTTCTTCTATCTTTTCAATTTTTAGATTCTCTTTGACTAATTCTTGATGTCTCATAGAGTTATTAGCTTCTACATGTCTGATTCTAATTTTTATCACATTATTTTATTCAGTTAACTTCTTTATCTCCTTTTCCATTTGTCCAACTCTTCCTTTTAAGGAGTTATTTTCTCCAGTTATCTTTTGTACTTTCTTTTCCATTTGTCCAATTTTCCCAGTTAGATTTTGTACTTCCTTTTTTATTTGTCCAATTTTTCTTTTTAAGGAGCTGTTCTCTTCACTGAATTCTTTTTTCATATTTTTAAAATCATTGGCCAGTGTTTCTTCTATTTCTCTAATTTGGCTTTTAAAATCATTTTTGACCCCTTCCAAGAATGTTCTTTGGGTTTTAAACCAGTTCATATACCCTTCTGAATTTTCAGATAAGAATGAAATCTCAGTGCTCACCTCTTTGGTATTAATGTTTTGGTCCTTGTCTCCACAGAAAGATTCTATGGTCTTTTCTTTTCTGGCTTCCTTCCTGCTCTTGATGATTTCCCTTTTCCTTGCTTTTAAAGTGAATCTCTGCTTCTGGGGCTCAGAGGGCTCTCAAAAGCAGAGACAAGGTGAAGTCTTTCTGGATTTACCTGGAATTACTCTGGAGGTAGCTGCGTTAAATGTGGAGGAGGTGGTCTGGCCACAAGAGGTCTCCTCTGCTGAGCTGGAGCATAGATAAACTCAGTGGTTGGTAAACCCATCTGTGCTAGTGTCTTCCCAATTACCCTGTGGTTCTAAGGTACTCCTGGGGTCTTAGTGTTGGCTGCTGTGGGCTCCACCCCACTGGGGCTCAGGATCTCCTCCCAGTTTGCTGAGGTGGGATTGTCTGGGACAGCTCTGGTCCTACACTGTTCCCTTTCAGCCACAGCAAAAGCCACCTTCCTTATCAATTTTCCTAGACTCATGGGCTAAGAGAGTGTTTACCCACTCTTCCAGTATTTTTCCTGAGGAAATATTTTCTGGAGTCTTCAAAGTCAACAAGGGGAGGGAGATAGTAGTTACCGATCATTCTGTCATCTTGTTTCCTGGAAGTTCAAACAGGTGACTTTCAGACATTTATGTATATGTGTGTGTACACATGCATACATATATACATAGGCATATATGTTATATATGCGTATACATATATGTATATGTGTGTATACATATATGTATGTACGTATGTGTATATACATATGTGTACATATGTGTGTATACACAGAGAAATATATGTATGTATGTATATGTATGTATATATGTATGTATGTATACTGAGGACACAAGGTGAGTTGAATATGAAGGGATGATAACTAAAACATAAAATTAAGGGGTGAGAGAGAAATGTCCTGGGAGAAGGAGAAAGGAAGAGGTAGAATGAGGTAAATTATCTCATGTACAAGGGAAAGAAAAAGTTTTTTCAGTGGAGAGGAAGATGGGAGAAGTGAAAGGAGTGAATGAATCTTACTCTTACTGGAACTGAGTTAAGGAAGGAATAACATACACATTCAGCTTGGTATAGTAATCTATCTTACAGTACAAGAAAGTAGGGAGGAAAGGACTAAGAGAGCAGGGGTGATAGAAGGGAGGGCAGATTGAGGGAAAGGGTAATAAGGAGTAAACAATTTTGTGGAGGGACAGTGTGAAAGGAGAGAACACAATAAATAGGGGTGGGAAAGGATGGAGGGAAATATAGTTAGTCTTTCACAACATGACTATTATGGAAGTGCTTTGCATTACTATTCATGTATAACGTATATCAAATCACTTGCTTTCTCAATGAGAGTGAGTGTGGAGAGAGGAAGGGAGAGAATTTGGAATCAAAGTTTTTAAAATGAATGTTAAAATTGTTTTGTATGTAACTGGGAAATAAGATAGCCTGGCAATGGGGTACAGGATTCTGACTTACTCTACAGGAAAAGGGAAGAGGAAAGGGATAACAGAAAGGTGGGGGCATGACAGAAGGTAAGGCAAATTGGGGGAAGGGATGATTAGAAGCAAAACACTTTTGAGGAGGGACAGGGTGAAAGGAAGGAATAGAATAAATGGGTTCTGTACTGGATAGAAAGAAATACAGTTAACAGTACTATAATTGTGAAAAAAATTGGAGCAAATTTCTCTGATAATGGTCTCTTTTCTCTAACATAGAGAAGTGTGGCAATGTTGTAAAAATAAGATCCATTCACCAATTAAAGTGATTAAAACATATAATTAATTTTCAGATGAAGTCATTAAAGTTATCTATAGTTACCTGAAAAAAAATATTCTAATTCATTATTGAATTGAGAAATGCAAGTTAAAACAATTCTGAGATACTACCTTATACCCAATTAGATAGTAGGACAGAAAAGGTAAATGACAAATGTTGGAGGGGGTGTGGGAGAAATTGTACTGTTGTCAGAATTGTGAAGTGATTAAACCATTCTGTAAAGCTATTTGAAACTATGCCCAAAGGGCTATAAAACTATGCATACCCTTTGACATAGCAATACCACTACAAGGTCTATCTCCCAAAATAGATAAAAAACAAAAAGCTAAAGGATCTATATGTACAAAAATATTCAGAGCTGCTCTTTTCTAGGGGCAACAAATTGGAAATTGAGGGGATGAATATCAATTGGGGAATGGCTGAATAAACTGTGGTATGTAATTGTGATGGAATACTATGGAACTATAAGAAATTATGAATAAAATGCTCTCAGAAGAACCTAGAAAGACTTGCATGGGTTGATGCAAAATGAAACGTAATGGGTACAAAGTAACAGCGATATTCTATGGTGATCACCTGTGAGTGACTTAGTTCTTCTCAGCAATGCAACAATCCATGACAACTCTGAGGGACTCTTGATGAAAAAAATACTGTTCATCCCCAGAGAAAGAACTCATGATGTCTCAATTAATGAAGCAACTTTTTTTCACTTTATTTTTCTGGAAGATTTTTTTGTCCATTTTCTTTTATAATCCAACTATTATGCATATGTTTTGCATGACTACACATATATGTCCTATATGGAATTCCTTGCCTTCTTAATTAAGTGGAGGGAGGTTGGAGTTATTTCAACGACTTTTAACTTTATGGTGAATAATCTGAGACCTGAGGGAGGGTGCAAATTTGGAACTCAAAAGTTTTAAAACCAAATGTTAAAAATTATTTTTATATGTAACTGTGGAAAAATTAAATATTAAATAAATACAAAAAAAGAAACTAACAAGTTCATTTATTATAGATATCAATATAAAGGCAAGCTGTGTACAAAAGAGATTTGAAGTTTTACATATAATCACTTTTTTATTTTACATATGTAAATGCCCATTTTTGATATTTATTAAATTCATAGTAATAAAGCTTGAAAATGAATGGTGGTAGGGAGGGCAATAGTAGTGTAGTAGTGGGATGATTGAATACTTAACACATACGAAAGTCTGCTGATCTTAATACATGTTCATGGGGAAAAGAAACCAATGTCTAACTAGAGAAGGCTGTTGTTTTTCATTCATTTTTAAAAGAGGACCAATGCTATCACAAAGTGATGGGTGGTCTTGACTTTAAGTGAGACTGAGTTGCAGAAAATCATTAGTCTCCCTCTCTCTTTCTGAGTCATTGAAATCCAGTGGCAGGACAAAAGTCAAGATACAGTGGATGACCTTGGGAATTTTCAATGTCTTACCAAGTTCAAAGTTCTTCACAGTGCCTGCTTCAGCCAGTATCATGGCTGTTGGAATAAATTATTTTCATTTAACCATTTCACTAGGGGAAATTTTCACATGCTTGGGAATAGACATCTTCCTAACTCACTGATGGATTTGTAGTTATCCTCAATCTAATTTAGCCTATCTGCCAAGATGATTTGACAGAGGTGGCCATGGCACATCCTATAGCTTCTTGGAATCAAAGGTGAGAGTTAGGTGACAGGTGGACACCAAAGGTGGATGAAAATCCCTGAAAAGATCTTAGCAAGCCCTCATGACAGAGGTTCTTTGATACCTCCATTAATACCCTCTCCATCCCAATCAGAGAAGGCAGTAGTTAAGCAATAGAGTCCCAAGAAAAGAAGAGATTGTTACAACAGGATTTCTCAGAACAAATTAAAAGGACAGGTCAGAACCAAGAAGCCACAATGTGGAGAAGCAGATCTGGGACCTATCTTTACTGATATTGATAGTTCCCAAGTAATCTCACTTAATCAGGAAGTGTTAATGTGGAACAACTGTGTGGATCCCTAGAGAAAGTGAGTTGCAACATAAAGAAAAGTTTTCTTTATTCTCATTATGGTCTTTGGTAGAAGTCCTTTCTGTATTCTTTGTTTTACAAAATAAATTTGCTCTATGTGGGTAGCCTCAGTTGCTTTGGTGGAAGCTGATTAGCTCTAGGAGAACATGAATACACTTTAAAGTAGAATTAGACATAAGTAAAATGCACATGCCCTCAGGGTTGAAGTCAAAGGTGGGAATAAATATAATTTATATCAGTTATTATTGAAAAGAAGCTTTTCAAAGTTATATTTGTTCTATCTATACTCAATTGGTAATATGTCATCATAATTCTGGTACTGATTACTATCACAACAAGGGAAAACCAGTGACATTTTAAGAGATCAAGAAATAATAAAATCATATCTATACATTTATATCTATATATCTATATCTTTCTCTCTATCTATAGATAGATAGATAGATAGATAGATAGATAGATAGATAGATAGATAGATAGATAGGTAGATAAATAGAGAGAGAGAAAGAGAGAGAGAGAGAGAGAGAGAGAGAATGGAAAAAATGCAATCTGAAATATCTCATAAGAAAAACAACTAATCAGCAGAACAAATTGAGAAGAGAAAACATAAAAATAATTGTACTACCTGAAAGCTACAATCGAAAAAGAATTTTGATACTATAATACCAGAACAATTAAAGAAAATTATCCTGAAGCATTAGAATAAGAGGAAAAAGTAGAAATAGGAAAAAAATATCCACCAATCACCACGTGAAAGAGATCCTATGAGAGAAACCTATAGGAATATCACAGTTAAATTCTGAAACCCACAGCTCATGGAGAAATTATTACATGCAACAAGAAAAAAATTAAATGTAGTGCAGACACAATTAGAATCACATAAGACCTAGTAGTAAAAGACCATAGGTCTTAGACCATTAAAAGACCATAGGTCTTAGAACCCTATGTACTGAAAAACCAACTGGGGTTATGGATGAAAATATCATACCCAGCAAAGGCAAGCATAATCCTGAATGGAAAAAAATGGAAATTCAATGAATTGCCAGACTTTTAGGATTTTGTGGTAAAAAACAACAACAACAAAAACCTGAACTCAAATAGAAAATTTGGCATAGACTATCCACAAAAAATATAAGCTATGCATCAAAGATTATTTACAAGGAACTCAATATTGAAAAGTATTAATTTTTACATGTGAAAATATAAAATGTATGTCTAAGTTGTTGACAGTTACTGTGTAGTTTGAAAGACTTGGGTAGATCTGTGCATGATGTGATTCTAAAAAGTAACCATTTAGGAAAAGGTTAAAAAAAACCCCAATTATCTTATACAAATGAGATGTGAGAGAAAGAACTGACACAGAGGAATTAGATGGGAGAAGAAGGCTGGTAGTTCTGGAATCTTATTCTCATCTGGAATAGGTTCAAAAGGGAACAATACGTATATATCTAGAAGGGTATAAAAGTCTTCTAAATTCAGAAAGAAAGAAATGGTTAAGTGGATAGGGAGAAGGAGAGGACAAAGGAGGGATTTTTAGAAGGAACCCAATTCATATCAGATATGGGTTAAAAAAGAGAAAAAAATATATACATTCAGTATAAAATATCACACCCTGAGGTCCTTACTTGAACTAAAATGCCAAGCATTCAAACTCTGCTTCAGAGAGCATAATTCCTATGCACTGGCCATGTTGTTCGAATGCAAAACATACACTTGCCAGAAAGACTGTTTTATGGAGAACTCACGCAGAGCAAGTGTTCATATGGTGGTCAGAAGAAGCAGAACAAGGACACTGTCAAGGTCTCTCTTAAGAATTTTGGAAGTGATTGTGTGACATGGAAGACGCTGGCACAGGACTGCTTAGCATGGCATGACAACATCAGAAAAGGTATTGTGCTCTGCGAATAAAGAAGAATTAAAACAGCTCAAAGGAAATTCAGGGTGAGCAAATATAGAATATCCATCCCAAATGTTCACATGGACTATCCGTGCCCTACGTCTGAGCGTTCTGAGCTCATATTGGTTTGCTCAGCCACAATATGAAACATTAAAACATCACTCTAACATAGTGGTGTCATTTTGGTCCTCTTAGAGGATGAAGGATAACAACCAACCAAAAATCCTTGAAATAAGGAAATGAGGGAATACAATAAAGGAGAGTACAGAAGGGTGTTTAGATTAATGGGAATGGGAAGATAAGGGAGGTGTTTTTGAAGAGAAGTAGAAAAGTCAGGAAGGATAGGAAATAAGAGATACAAACACAAAATACAGGAGAGGAGTAGAATTTATTAGGAAAAAACCAGGGGTGGGAACCATGAACCCTGACAAAGTTAAAGTTAAAATAGATTTAATCAAAAGAGAAAAATGGGGGAGAGCCAAGATGGCAGAGTAGAAGCAAGGACCTGCTAGAGCTCTTCCCCCAAAAGCCCTCAAGAAACCTGTGAAAAATGACCCTGGACAAATTCTGGAGTAGCAGAAGCCATAAATGACATATTGTAGCAAATTTCCAGCCCAAGACAATCTGGAAGGTAGACAGGATCTATTGTTCCAGGCTGGGAGCAGAATGCAGTTTGGCATGGCTTTCAGTGGCACAGAATGAGCTGGAGAAGGCTTAGGGGATTGAATCACTGTCAGCTGCTCTGGTTTTTGAGACTTCTCAACCCACAAATGTGAATGGCATCTTCGAAGTTCAGTGGGAAAGATGTCTCTTGTGGCAGAAAGGGGAGTGTGATCCAGCACCAACCCTGGTCCCAGCCCCAGGTGTTAAAACAGAAGCTGCTTCTAGAGCCCTCCACTTAGCAAAGACCTCAAAAGTCTAGTAATTGTATGAATTTTTACTTTCTCAGTGAAAAGGTGTTTTCTTTTGTTATTAGTATAAAGAAAATCAAAATATACATCCAGAAGACAACAAAGCCAAAGCTCCTTCCTCCAAAGGCTCCATGAAAAATATGAATTAGTCTAAGGTGATGGAAGAACTCAAAAAGGATTTTGAAAGTCAAGTATGAATAGAAGAAAAATTGGGAGGAGAAATGAGAGTGATCCAAGAAAATTATGAAAAACAAGCCAACAGCTTGCTAAATGAAACACCCCAAAATGCTGAAGAAAATGACAGCTTTAAAATTGGGCTAACCAAATTGGCAAAAGAGGTCCAAAAAGTCAATGAGGAGAAGAATGCCTTAAAAAGAAGGATGGGCCATATGGAAAAAAGAGGTTCAAAAATTATTATATTATATTATTATAAAATTCACTGAAGAATAACTCCTTCAAAATTAGAATGGAGCAAATGGAAGCTAATGATTTTATGAGAAATCAAGAAATTATAAAACAAAACCAAAGAATGAAAAAATAGGACACAATGTGAAGTAACTCATTGCAAAAAAACAAAACTGACTTGAAAAATAGATCTGAGAGAGATAATTTTAAAATTACTGGACTACCTGAAAGCCATAATCAAAAAAGAGCCAAGACATCATCTTTCAAGAAATTATCAAGGAAAACTGCCCTGATATTCTAGAACCAGAGGGTAAAATAGAAGTGGAAAGAATAGAATGGAAAGATCGTCTTCTGAAAGAGATCTCAAAGGAAAACTCCTAGGAATATTGTAACCAAATTCCTGAATTCCCAGGTCAAGGAGAAAATATTCCAATAGCCAGAAAGAAACAATTCAAATACTGTGGAAACACAATCAGAGTAACACAACATTTAGCAGTTTCTACACTTAGGGATCTGGCAACTTGAGATATGATATTCCAAAGGTCAAAGGAGATAGGATTAAATACAAGAATAACCTAAACAGCAAAACTGAGTATAATACTTCAGGGAAAAAAATGGGTATTTGATGAAATAGAGGACTTTTGAGCACTCTTGATGAAAACATCAGAGATGAATAGAAAATTTGACTTTGCAATACAAAAATCAAGAGAAGCATGAAAAGGTAAACAGGAAAGAAAAATCATAAGGGACTTACTAAAGTTGAACTGGGAATATGTATGTGTGTAGGTGTATGTGTGTATATGTATATGCAGATCTATTTATATCTATATCTATCTATGTGTGTGTATATATACATATATATATACATATATGAGAGAGAGAGAGCACAGGATGAATTGAATATGAAAGAATGAAAAAGAAAATTAATAGTAAATCATTTCCTATAAAAGAGGCAAGAAAGAGTTTTTGCAATGGAGCAGAAGAAGGGGAAGATGAGAAGGAATAAGTCAACGTTCCTTTCATCAGATTTGGCTTCAGGAGGGAATAACATGCACACTCAATTGGGTATGGAAGTCTATCTTACCCTAAAGGAAAGTTGAGGGGAAGGGGATAAAAGAAGGAGAATAATAAAAGGGACAGAAGTTTGGGGGAAGGGGTAATCAGAAACAAACATTTTGGTGGAGGTACAGGTAAAAGAAGACAATAGAATAAATGGGGGGTAGAACAGGATAAAGCAAATATAATCTTTCACAATATAACTGCTATGGCAATGTTTTGCATGACTACATATGTATAACCCATATCAAATTGCTTGCCTTCTTAATGAGGGTAGACAGGGAAGGGGGAAGGAAAAGAATGTGCAACTCAAAGCTTTAAAGATGAGTATTAAAAATTGTTTTTACATACATCTGGGAAATAAAAGAAATAGACAATGGGATGTAGAAATCTATCTTACCCTACAAGAAAGTCATGGGGAAGGAAATAAGAAAGGGGGTTGGGTGATAGAAGTGAGGGCAAACTGGGGAAAGGTTAATCAGAAGTCATACCATTTTGGGGTGGGGGAGGAGAGAGATGGGGAGAAAATTTGAAATTCACATTTTGTGGCAGTGAATGTTGAAAACTGAAAATAAATAAATTTTTAAAAATTTTAATAAGAGAAAAAAGGGAAATTACACTATATCTCAGTCATATTAATCAATATTATTTTAGATTATTTAAAATAACTAGGAAGTATAAGGTTGGAATTTTGCTGTGGTGTAGGAAATGATGAGTTGGTAGACTTAGAAACATATGGAAAGACCTAGACACACAAAGGAAGATTTTATCTACCCTCCAAGAAATAAAGGACAAACAAGTACAGTATGGTCTTACATGAAGACATATCAATGTATATGTCCATATATGGATGCGTGCATGCATTATATATGTGTGTATATGTGCATGTATTTGTGGCTGTATGTATATATGTTTGTGTATATATGTGTGTATGTATATGTGTGTGTGTATACTTGTGTGTGTGTCTATGTCTGTGTGTATGTATACAAACAGAGAAAAAAAGTAAACTTCTGGTATCTTACTTTGGTCACAAAGATCAAAACATACAACCAGAAGAAAACAAACTGAAAGCTCCTACATCAAAAGCCTCCAAGAAAAATATGAATTGGTCATAGGTCATGGAAAAGCTCAAAAAATATTTTCAAAAACAAATAAGAGAAGTAGAGGAAAAATAGGGGAATGGAGTAAGAATGTTTCAAGAAAAGCTTAAAAACAAGTCAACAACTTGCTAAAGGAGACCCCCAAAATGCTGAAAAAAATAACACTTTAAAAAATAGAATAACCCAAATGGCAAAAGAGGCCCAAAAACCCAATGAGGAGAAGAATGTCTTTAAAAGCAGGATTGACCAAATGGAAAAGGAGGTTCAAAACCTCACTGAAGAAAATAATTCTTTCAAAATTAGAATGCAGCAAAAAGAAGCAAATAACTTTCTGTGAAATCAAGACATTATAAAACAGAACCAAAAGAATGAACTAATAGAAGACTGTGAAATATCTCATTGGGAAAACAACTAACCTGGAAAATAGATCCAACAGAGACAATTTAAAAATTATTCGACTATCTGAAGGCCATGATCAAAAAATAAAGTGCCTGGGCAGCATCTTTCAAGAAGTTTTCAAGGAAAACTGCTGTGAAGTCTTAGAACCAGAGGGTAAAACAGAAATGGAAAGAATCCACCAATCACCTCCCAAAAGAGATCCTGAAAGTAAAACTCCTAGGAATACTGTATCCAAATTCCTGAGTTTCTAGGCTAAGTAGAAAATATTGCAAGCAACCAGAAAGAAACAATTCAATATTTGGGAATACAATCAGGATAACTCAAGATCTAGCAGCTTCTAAGTTGAGGTACTGAAGAGCTTGAATATGATATTCCTGAGGTCAGAGGAGATAGGATTAAAACCAAGAATTACCTGTGCAGCAAAACTGAGTATATAATACTTCAGGGGGGAAATGGAATTTGAATGAAATAGAAGACTTTTAAACTTTCTTGCTGAAAAGACCTGAGCTGAATAGAAAACTTGACTTTCAAATACAAGAATCAAGAGAGGCATGAAAAGGTAAACAGGAAAGAGAAATCCTAAGGGACTTATTAAAGTTGAACCGTTTATATTCCTACATGAAAAGATGGTATTTGTAACTCATGATACCTTTCTTAGTACTAGGGTAGTTGGAGAAAATATAGATAAGACTGATAGATAGGTAGATAGATAGATGGCTACAGTGAGTTGAATATGAAAGGATAATATTTAAAAATACAATGAAGGGGTTAAAGAGGAATACATGAGATGGAGAAAGGGAGAGATAAAATGGGGTAAATTATCTCATATAAAAGAGGCAAGAAAATGTTTTCACAATGGAGGGGAAGAGAGGAGAGGTGAGAGTGAATAAGTGAACTTTACTCTCATTGGATTTAACTTAAGAAGGGAATAACGAGGGAGTGGAGTAGAAAGATGCACATACATATAGCTCCTAACCCACAGCCCATACAACATCTGTAAAAAAGAACTCCTGGTGAATTCTGGAGCAGCAGAGGCCACAGAACGGTGGAGCAGAGGAGATTTCTGTTCCAGAGAGCCCTGCAAACCTCTCGCAAAAGGTCTGTCGCACTGCGGACGCAGAGTCCAGCCCAGCCCAGCTGTGGCCACACAGCACCAAGAGGAGCAGATCCGAGCAGGCTTCGGGGATGGAATCTCCAGCGGCCACGCGGGTCCCTCCACTCACAGGTGACAGGGGTGGGTGAGAGGGTCTCTTTGGTGGGTCGAGAGGGGAGTGGGGTGCCTCCATAACTCAGGCCCCCTCAGGAGGCAACAGCAAAGGCAGGAGCAGACCTGGGCTCCCCAAGCAGGCAGGAGCCCAGATCCATTGTTGAAGGTCTCTGCATAAACCCCCTGAGGGAACTGAGCTCGTGAGGTGGCCCTGCACCCACCTGAGCACCTGAACTTAATCTCACACTGAATAGCAGCCCTGACCCCACCCAAAGCCCTGAGGCTGGGAAGCAGCATTTGAATCTCAGACCCCAAGCGCTGGCTGGGAGGATCTGGAGGCAAAGTGGGTGTGAAGAGAATATTCAGAAGTCAAGTCACTGGCTGGGAAAATGCCCAGAAAAGGGAAAAGAAATAAGACTATAGAAGGTTAGTTTCTTGATGAACAGGTATTTCCTCCCTTCCTTTCTGATGAGGAAGAACAATGCTTACCACCAAGGAAAGACACAGAAGTCAAGGCTTCTGTATCCCAGCCCACTCAATGGGCTCAGGCCATGGAAGAGCTCAAAAAGGATTTTGAAAATCAAGTTAGAGAGGTGGAGGAAAAGCTGGGAAGAGAAATGAGAGGCATGAGCAGCAGGTCAGCACCCTGCTAAAGGAGACCCAAAAAAATGCTGAAGAAAATAACACCTTGAAAAATAGGCTAGCTTAATTGGCAAAAGAGGTTCAAAAAGCCAATGAGGAGAAGAATGATTTCAAAAGCAGAATTAGCCAAATGGAAAAGGAGATTCAAAAGCTCACTGAAGAAAATAGCTCTTTCAAAATTGGAATGGCACAGATGGAGGCTAATGACTTTATGAGAAACCAAGAAATCACAAAACAAAACCAAAAGAATGAAAAGATGGAAGATAATGTGAAATATCTCATTGGAAAAACAACTGACTTGGAAAATAGATCCAGGAGAGACAATTTAAAAATTATGGGACTACCTAAAAGTCATGATCAAAAGAAGAGCCTAGACATCATCTTTCATGAAATTATCAAGGAAAACTGCCCTGAGATTCTAGAACCAGAGGGCAAAATAAGTATTCAAGGAATCCACAGATCACCGTCTGAAAGAGATCCAAAAAGAGAAACTCCTAGGAACATTGTGGCCAAATTCCAGAGTTCCCAGGTCAAGGAGAAAATATTGCAAGCAACTAGAAAGAAACAATTCAAGTATTGTGGAAATACAATCAGGACAACACAAGATCTAGCAGCCTCTACATTAAGGAATTGAAGGGCATGGAATAGGATATTCCCGAAGTCAAAGGAACTAGGACTAAAACCAAGAATCACCTACCCAGCAAAACTGAGTATAATACTTCAGGGGAAAAATTGGTCTTTCAATGAAATAGAGGATTTTCAAGCATTCTTGATGAAAAGACCAGAGCTGAAAAGAAAATTTGACTTTCAAACACAAGAATGAAGAGAAGCATGAAAAGGTAAACAGCAAAGAGAAGTCATAAGGGACTTACTAAAGTTGAACTGTTTACATTCCTACATGGAAAGACAATATTTGTAACTCTTGAAACATTTCAATATCTGGGTACTGGGTGGGATTACACACATACACATGCACACACGCACACATACATAGAGACAGAGTGCACAGAGTGAATTGAAGAGGATGGGATCATATCTTAAAAAAAATGAAATCAAGCAGTGAGAGAGAAATATATTGGGAGGAGAAAGGGAGAAATTGAATGGGGCAAATTATCTCTCATAAAAGAGGCAAGCAAAAGACTCATTAGTGGAGGGATAAAGAGGGGAGGTGAGAGAAAAACATGAAGTCTACTCTCATCACATTCCACTAAAGGAAAGAATAAAATGCACACTCATTTTGATAGGAAAACCTATCTCACAATACAGGAAAGTGGGGGATAAGGGGACAAGCAGGGTGGGGGGGATGATAGAAGGGAGGGCATGGGGAGGAGAGTGCAATTCGAGGTCGACACTCATGGGGAGGGATAGGATCAAAAGAGAATAGAAGTAATGGGGGACAGGATAGGATGGAGGGAAATATAGTTAGTCCTATACAACACAACTATTATGGAAGTCATTTGCAAAACTACACAGATTGGGCCTATATTGAATTCCTTGCCTTCCAAAGGGAAGGGGTGGAGAGGGAGGGAGGAAGAGAAGTTGGAACTCAAAGTGTTAGGATCAACTGTCAAGTAATATTCTTGCCACTAGGAAATAAGAAATACAGGTAAAGGGGTACAGAAAGTTACCTGGCTCTACAGGACAAAAGAGAAGATGGAGACAAGGGCAGAAAGGGATGATAGAAGAGAGAGCAGATTGGTCATAGGGGCAATTAGAATGCTTGGTGTTTGGGGGGGAGGGGAGAAAAGGGGAGAAAATTTGTAACCCAAAATTTTGTGAAAATGAATGTTAAAAGGTAAATAAATAAATTTAATTTAAAAAAAAAAATAGACTTGCCCAAATGGCAAAAGAGATTCAAAAAGTCAATGAGAAGAATGTCTTAAAAAACCGAATTGGTCAGATGGAAAAAGGGGCCCAAAAGCTCACAGAAGAAAATAATTCCTTAAAGATTAGAATGGAGCAGATAGAAGCTAATGACTTTATGAAAAATCAAGAAATTATAAAGCAATTATAAAACAAAGTCAAATGAATGACAAAATAGCAAACAATGTGCAATATCTCAATGGGAAAACAACTGACTGGGAAACAGATCCAGGAGAACCAATTTAAAAATTATTGCACTACCTGAAAGCAATGATCAATAAAAAAGTCTAGATATTATCTTTCAGGAAAAAATCAAGGGAAATTGCCCTGATATTCTGTACCAGAAGAAAAAATAGATATTGAAAGAATATCTGTTTAGGTGATCCACTGATCACCTCATGAAAGAGATCCCCAAAGGAAAACTCCTAGGAATATAGTAGCCAAATTCCAAGCTCTCAGGTCAAGGAGAAAATGTTGCAAGCAACCACAAACAATTCAAGTATTGTAGAAATATCATCAGGATAACACAGGATCTAGCAGCTTCTTCATTAGGGGATCAAAGGACTTGGAATATGATATTCCAGAGGTCAAGGGCACGAGGATTAAAACCAAGAATTACTTATCCAGCAAAACTGCATATAATACTTCAAGGTAAAAAATCGTCATTCAATGAAATAGAGGACTTTCAAGCATTCTTGATTAAAAGACCAGAATGGAAGAGAAAATTTGACTTTCGAATACAAGAATCAAGAGAAGTATGAAAAGGTAAACAAGAAAGATAAATCATTAGGGATTTACTAAAGTTGAACTGTTTAAATTCCTACATGGAAAGATCTAATTTCTAACTCTTGAGACTTTTCTTAGTAATAGGGTAGTTGGAGGGATTGTATACCTATAGACAAGGGTCAGAGGGTGAGTTGAATGGGGATGATATTGTAAAAAAAATAAAATTGAGAGATGAGAGAGGAATATATTGGGATGAGAAAAGGAGAAATAGAATGGGACAAATTATCTCTCTCCTAAAAGAGGCAAGAAAAGCTTTTTCGGTGGAGGGAGGTGAGAGTGAAAGAGTGAACCTTACCCTTATCATATTTGGCTTAAGGAGGGAATAACATGCACACTCAGTTTGGTATGAAAATCTATCCTACACTGTAAGAAAAGAGGGAAGGGGATGAGCAGGGAATGGAAAGGGATGATAGAAGGCAGGGCAAATGGGAGAAGGGTGTAATTAGAAGTAAACCCTTTTGAGGAGGGATAGGGTCAAAAATGAGAATAGAACAAATGGGGAGCAGGAAAAGATGGAGGGAAATACAGCTAGTCTTTCACAATATAACTGTTATAGAAGTGTTTTGCATAGCCACACATGTGGCTAACATATATTGAATTGCTTGCCTTCCCATTGGGGATGATTGGCAAGGGAGGGAGGGAGAGAAGTGGGAGCTCAAAGTTTTAAAAATTAATGTTAAAAATTTTTTTAACATGCGACTGGGAAATAAGATCTATAAGCAATAGGGTATAGAAATCTATCTTGCCCTATAAGTAAATAGAGTGGCTGGGGATAGAAAGGAGGGGGTGTGATGAAAGAAAGGGCAGATTGAGGGAAGTGGTAATTGGAATGTACACTGACTGTCTTGTTGTGGACCAAGGAAAGAGAAGGGAGAAATTTTGTTACTCAAAATCTTGGGAAAGCGAATTTGAAAAGTATAAGTAAATATTTTTTTAAATGTCTACTCTTTCTATGATTTGTTCTTTGACTCAACAGTTTTAAGATTAAGTTATTTCATTGCTAATGATTTTAATTATTTCTTTTAAAAATTCTTTTGTTCAATATATTATTTTTGTACTGTAATCAGTAAATCATGTGTCAAATATTTCTTTTTTCTTCATTTTTTTGAAGAATCTTTATGCCCAATAAATCTTAAGTCACCAGGCATAGCTGAAAAGTTTGCAAATTCCTTTGTGTTTCCTTTCATACAGTGATAACTGAACTCTCCTCAACCTCTTTCCTATGTCAGTTACATTTGCTATGAGATATCCATCTTTTTTCTTAGTTTTTTGACTTTTAAAATATTTCTCATTATTAACTACTGCTTTTCATGCTAATTTTCAGGGAATCTTTTAATTGGTTAAAATCTAATACCCCTTGCATTGAGCTGTTAATTCTCTTTTAAATATTTCCTCTAACAATCTAATTTCATTTCCTATTCTTTTCTTTGGAACTCTTGCTTAACTTATAATATAGTTTTTTTTAATTCCTTTAAAAATCTGTTTCATTGAACTTCATTCAAAGAACTTCATCCAGAAGTTCTTTTTAACTGTATGGTCAATTGTTGTTCTTCTTTGAGGCTTTTCTTGTACTGTAGATATTTTAGAATAATAGTTCTGTATTTGTGTTGTGAGCATCCTTGTCTTCATTGTATTATTAAAAATTGTCTATGTCTTTTTTTGTTTCTTCATTCTTCCAGCCTTACTTTCTAAACTCAGATTTTGTGCTATGGCCAGGGTCTCACATTTCTGGATGGAATGTTGGGGCCATAAGTGGTACTTTTCTGCATTATTTTTATCATATCATTGCATTCTCTGTGATTTGACTTCTGTGTATAGCTCATGCCTAGAAGCTCCAAACTTTTGTATGCCCTAATTAGTCTGATATAGGACATTATCTTCTTACTCTTTATATTATGCTTATATCTCCTGAGCTCTAAAGTTTCTGAACCTGGTTCGAGTCTGTACAACACAATGTAGGCTTGCCTTTGGATTGAATTCCGAGAAAATATTATTGGCCCTAGTCCATGTTGGTTAGCTGGAAGATTCAGAGTTTATAAAGTGTGCTAAGTAGAAATTTCTTTTTTATACTGAGTCATGAAGTTCAGTCTTACCTCCTTTCCATACCTTCACCACCCATCTCTGCTAGGGATCTCTGGAGCTATGTCCTCTTCTACTTTAGAAACTGACCAGTCCCAGGGAAACATGTAGTCCTTCTCCTAGGAAGAGTAATGGAAATCTAGAAAGCTTGGCCATTACTCAAGGATGATAGTCTTCTAATGTTTTCATTATCCCCAAATGAAACACAACGTAAGCCCCCTATCATTCTCTAGATGTGTATGAGCTTGAGTTGAGGTTATGTAACATAGTTTTATAGAGGGCCCAGTTAGAATGTTTGTTTGATTCCCTTTCCTTCCCATTGCTTTCAACAGAACCTACATGTATAGGTTTAAAGGTTTATATGATGGGAATGATTCAAGGCTGAGGCTTGCCAGGGAATAATCAGTGATATAATAAGACACCAGAAATTCAAAAGAAGAGGACAGTTTAAAGTTGAATTAGTTCACCAAAAGTCAAGATGGGGAGAAGGGGAGAAGGGGACAAGAGTGGCTTAGTGCAGGTAAGGTAATTGAGGTATCAAGGGATTAGAGGTCATGATGAGGCTCAAGAGTAGGGTTATGTAACAGAAGGCAGAGGGAGAAATTTCTTGAATATAGAGGTGGTATATTTGTGGGTGATGACAAAATCAAGGATTTGAACCTTGAGGGCCCTCATTTCTACTAGGCAATCTTACTGTACTTCCTTTATCAATTCACTGTTCCGTTCTTTCACAGCAGCTTTTCTTGACCTTTTACCCACTCTTCAAACTTCCTATGGCTCTCCTTACCCCACTGTCTCTTGTACCTGCAACTTTCTCTTTGCATTTAACTGAAGTGGTATAGCTTATGGGAGATGAATTGCCTAAGCAACTGAGTGATTAGGGTATATGAGAGAAATTTGAAATATATTTTGAAGTCATCTACTATGAGGATAGGAATTGGAGAAGAGAAAAGTTACCAAACTCATTGAGGAAAGAAGGGAAGTGACCTGAGGGGAAGCAGTATTATAAACAATACCTACCAGAATTTTTCTTGAATGGTATATACGAATAGCATGAACCTCAAAAGATGAGAGTTTACTGAGTGTAGGAATGAGTAGAAGCTGGGTGTGGCAGTGGGAACAAGGAGTATTTTGACTCTTCAACCAGTGAACCAAAGGGAATGAGTGAAGGCATAGCCAGTAATCAAAAGGGTGGCCAAGGAAGCTGTGTCAACAGGGGAAAATCAAGTTTCCATGAGAGCTAGTAAATAAGAGTAGTAGGAGAGGAATAGATTTAGGATGAAGGAAAGTTTGTTGCCTGTGGAACAGATATTCCAGAGGGCACAGTTGAAATCTCAGGATGAAACTTTAGGGTGGGAGGATTGAGGGAAATGGGAATGAGTAATTAGGTGGTAGGGGGTGTGGAGTGGGGTTTAGATGATGGTCTAGAGGCATTCAGAGTCACTGGGATGTGATTATCACAGTTCTGGAATTTTCTTTTTTTCAATATGAAGTTTGGAACTAGGAAAAGGCAGAGTTTAGCTTAAAGTATTAAACTTTTGTTTATTTGTTTGTTACTAGCCTAGACAGGTGTCCTGTGGTATTTCCTCTGTTTCTCTATTTTGGAATTTGGGTCTTTGTGGCACCAGAAAGACAGATAGTGGAGTCAGAGTACAAGGTTTCATTCTCTTGCAAATTTGTGGATCTTGTCAACTAATGCAACCTTTCTCTTGAGAATGATGTGGGTGGTAGGGGAAGGAGCTGCGAGTGATCCTGAGTTAGGTATTAGCTCATGGAGTTTTACTTCCTTTGGGTTCTTGGAGTCATGGAAACAGCTGAAATTGCTTTATCTTTGGGACAAAATTTCTGTTTTGGAGACATTCTTCTTCATGTTACCCAGAAATCCATAGTTTGCTTAAAATTAATTCCAACCCTGAAATATGAGATAAAGTTATGTTAACTGGATCACCTGATATACTGAACATCCTGCCCTCCCCAACTCCCACTTTTGTGTTAATGTAATAAGTATTAATTAAATACCTATTTACTATCTGTAAAGCACAGTGTTAGGTGTTAGTGGTTTGTAAGCTTAATAAATATATTCTTGATCCTAAAGGAGAGGACAATCTTACTGAAAGCAAGAGAAAAAAAATCAATCCCTTGATTTAGTAAACTATTCTTTACAAATTTCCCAAAATATGAATCTCTAGTTACTTATGGTCCAAAATATAGCTTCGTTATCTGGCTGAGGCTCTCTAAATATCTTGTCTTACAATACTGAACTCTGTAGTCCTATGGTGAAATTCTTCCAGCACTTCAGTGTCTCTTCTGCTTTCAACTAGTGACCCACCTGGCATCTCAGTAAGTGCCCTCCCTGATGCTTCAATCTGGCTCTCTTTTGTTTCTGTATCTGCATGGAAGGGGGAAATGCAAGTGAGAAAGGAGTGATTAAAATAATTTACATCAGTAGTTGTTTATATTTCTTAAAATCTGATAAGATTTTAATTTATTTACTAATATTATTTATGGGCTCTGATTCTTGCCCTCAATATCCATTTCATTTATTATTTCTAGCTCTGTTTCCTCAACACAATTCAGTTTTTCATCTTAAAGTCTTATTATTTGGAGTGTTTACATTGACTGTCTTTATGGAGATGAAGCACTTGAATCTCTGGTTATTTATGAAAAAGATTTTATGCTTCTTATTCCTGGACTTTAAAACTGTTGACAATGTATTCATTACTTTTGGTTTCAGATAACATTATGGATTTAAGGAAATATTGGTTTGAATGTAAGCAGTTGTGTTAATATGAAATCATTCTGAAAAGAAACAACTGTTGAAAATAATACCATGATAAACCTCACTATGATGGTATTATCATGCCATTAAAAAGCATGATCTAAATGTACATATGACCTATATTCTGACCAAAGTAGCACATGCTTTTTTGTTATTCAATAATGTTTGCCTTACCTCTGTCAAAGTATAAATGAAACTTTGAAAGATTTCTTGTTAGATTTGTGCCCCATTTTTGGAGACTTCTCAAAGTCATAGATTTGAAAAGTGTAATTAACTTTCTAATAAATGCAATATTGCAACTTCTTATGATGTTCTGTCTTGTCCATCTATTGCTTTCCATGAGAGTGGGATCTGTGTCTTGTTTCATTGTTTTCTAGCACAGTGTTCTGCACACAGAAGGTGGTTAATTCATCTTTGTCATGTTGTATAGCAAAAGAGAAAGATTCTTAAGGAATCATGTATTGTGTAAATTGAACTCTCTCTTCAGTACATTGTAAGTCTCTACTTCACTGCTAGATTGTAGATTTCCTCTCAGTGATACTACTGTGGCTTTTCTACTCAGTCTTTGAATACACCATTACTTATCAGAGATCTAGCTCTCATGCTGTGCTCTAGTTTGATGAGTTTGTATCACAAACTCAGGTTTTAGATGGATGTCATAAATGTCTAAAAATGCCATACATGTCTAAAAAAAAAAACAACAGAATTCAATGTCTGTCTCCTAACCCAAACCATTCTCCACACTACGCTATTTCTAGTGAAGGCACTATTCTCCTTCTAGTTACTTGGGTTCACAACTTTAGCTACTGCCTCTTCCTTACATTCCATATCCAGCCATTTGCCATTTGTTGTTGATTCTGCCTTGATACCATCTCAAGTATCCTAGTCTTTTGTCTATGCACAGAATCATGAAATTTGAAAGTTGGAAAGGACCTCATCAGTCATCTGGTCTGACTCAATTACAAAGAGAACATACACTGTAATATGTTCAATAAGTGATCATGCAGACTTAGCTTGAAGACCTCCAGGGGTAGGGGGATTCCAATATTTGTACCTAACCTCTTTCTTTCCTTTGAAGTAGTACATTACTCTTTTAGCTAGTTCTAATTGTTGGGAAGTTTTTCCTGACATCAGTCCTAAATTTTGGTCTCTTTGCGTGTTTTACCTATTTATTGTTCCTGATTCTGTCTTGTGGGGCAAAATAGAATGAGTGTAATCCCTCCTCCATAAGATAACTCTTCAGATCATTGAAGATATCTGTGTTGTTACCCCCCCATCCTCACCTCTATTTTGTCTTCTTCAGGCTAAGCATTCATAGTTCTCTCAACTGTTACTCATATTCTATGAATTCAAGTCCCTTCTTCAAAGTGGTTGCCTAAGGAAGATGATAGGCCTCTGTAGTTTGGTTCAACAAATAACTTCCCCATTACCCCTAAAGAGGGAATCATTAACTTCTATTACTCTCAACTTCTTCCTCAGACTGTTACTGCATGATTCCTCTCATGACAACTTCTGTGGCTGTATTATAGCATTCTTTGGGGGACAAGCAGCAGTTTTAGCTCTGGTTTATTTTTTTTTCAATTTATTTATTTATTTTTAATTTTCAATATTCATTTCCACAAGATTTTGAGTTTCAAATTTTTTCCCCATCTCTCCCCTCCCCCAGTATAAAACACCATGCATTCTGATTACCCCTTCCCTCAATGTGCCCTCCCTTCTATCACACTCTTCTCTTTTCTTATCCCCATCTTCTCTCTTTTCTTGTAGGGTAAGATAGGTTTCTATACTGCATTACCTGTATTTCTCATTTCCTAGTTATATGCAAAAACAATTCTCAACATTCGTTTCTAAAACTTTGAATTCCAACTTCTCTCTCTTCCTCCCTAACCGTCCATCCCTACTGGGGAGACAAGCAATTCAATATAGGGCATATATGTGCAGTTTTTCTAAAGACTTCCACAATAGTCATGTTGTGAAAGATTATCTATATTTCCCTCCATCCTATCCTGCCCCCATTAATTCTATTCTCTCTTTTGACTTTATCCCTCCTCAAAAGTGCTTACTTCTAACTGTCCCCTCCTCTCATTTACCCTCCCTTCTATCATCCCCCCTACACTCCACTTATCCCCTTCTACCTTACTTTCCTGTAGTGTAAGACAGATTTTCATACCAAATTGAGTGTTCATGTTGTTCCCTCCTTAAGCCAAATGTGATGACAGTAAGCTTCACATTTTCCCTCCCACCTTCCCCTTTACCCCTCCATTAAACAAACCTTTTTCTTGCCTTTTTTATGAGAGATAATTGACCCCATTCCATTTCTCCCTTTCTCCTCCCATTATATTCCTCTATTTTTAGATATCATCGTTTCCTATTCGACTCACTCTGTGCCCTCTGTATCTATCTATATCTGTATCTATATCTATATCTATATCTATATCTATATCTATATCTATATCTATATCTATCTATCTATCTATCTATCTATCTATCTATCTATCTATCTATCTATCTATCTGTGTGTGTGTAATCCCTCCAACTACCCAAATACTGAGAAAAGTTTCAAGAGTTACAAATATTGTCTTTCCATGTAAGAATGTACGCAGTTCAACTTTATTAGGTCCCTTATGATTTCTCTTTCTTGTTTACTTTTCATGCTTTCTCTTGATTCTTGTGTTTGAAAGTCAAATTTTCTAGTCAGCTCTGGTCTTTTAATCAAGAATGCTTGAAAGTCCTCTCTTTCATTGAATGACAATTTTTTCCCCTGAAGTATTATGTTCAGTTTTGTGGGTATGTGAGTTTTGGTTTTAATCCTAGTTCTTTTGACTTCTGGAATATCATATTCCAAGCCCTTCAGTCCCTTAATGTGGAAGCTGCTATATCCTGTGTTATCCTCATTGTATTTCCTCAATACTAGAATTTCTTCTTTATGGATGTTTGTAATATTTTCTCCTTGACCTGGGAACTCTGAAATTTGGCTACAATATTCTTAGGAGTTTCTCTTTTAAGATCTCTTTTAGGAGGTGATGGGTGGATTCTTTCATTATTTGTTTTTACCCTCTGGTTCTAGAATATCAGGGCAGTTTTCCTTGATAATTTCATTAATGATGATATCTAGGCTCTTTTATGGATCATGGCTTTCAGGCAGTCCCATAATTTTAAAATTGTCTCTTCTGGATGTATTTTCCAGGTCAGTTGTTTTTCTAATGAGATATTTCACATTGTCTTCTATTTTTTCATTCTTTTGGTTTTGTTTTGTGATTTCTTGGTTTCTCATAAAGTCGTTGGCCTCCATCTGTTCCATTCTAATTTTTAAAGAGCTATTTTCTTCAGTGAGCTTTTGAACCTCCTTTTCCATTTGTCTAATTCTGTTTTTTAAAGTATTCTTCTCCTCATTGACTTTTTGGGCCTCTTTTGCCATTTGGGTTAGTCTATTTTTAAAGGTGCTAATTTCTTCAGCATTTTTGGGTCTCCTTTAGCAAGCTGTTGACTTGCTTTTCATGATTTTCTTGCCTTACTCTCATTTCTCTTCCCAATTTTTCCCCACCTCTCCTATTTGATTTTCAAAATCCTTTTTGCTCTCTTCCATGGCCTGACACCATTACATATTTATTTTGGAGGTTTTGGATGCATAAGTCTTGACTTTTATGTCTTTCTCTGATGGTATGCATTGTTTTTCCTCATCTGATAGGATGGAAGAAAATACCTGCTCCATGAAAGTAACCTTCTATTGTGTTATTATTTTTCCATTTCTTGGGCATTTTCTCAGCCAGTTGCTTGACTTTTGAGTTCTTTGTGAAGAGGAGGGTATACTCTGGGGACCTGTAAGTTCTCAGTTCTTCCAAGATGGCAGAAGCAAAGGAGAGGAGTTTACTCCTCTCCTGACCTGCACTCTTGTTTGGGAGTAGCTACAAGCATTCTTTTCTGCCCAGGATCTGCCAGTAGAAATCCCTCTCCAGAGCATTCACCAACTCCACCATGCCAGCTATTGCTCCTCCTCATCCCAGGAGGAAGTGCCACTCAGGGTTGAGATCCAGATCAGCAGCTCAATTCCCCCAGGGTCTTTAGATCAGGACTGCAACAATGAAAGCTGCTGCAGACTGAGACCAGGGCTGGACCAATGATTCCCTTCTCACTCAGGTGAAAGAGTTTTCTCACTGACCTTTGAAGCTGCCTTTGGTGTTTGTGGATTAAGAAAACTGGGAATCACAGCTGCTGGTGGCACCCTAAAGCCTGTTCAGGTCCTGTCCCTGCCACCCAGCATGGTCCAAGCTGGGCTGCACTCTGCTTCATGCCTGGTGTGATAGACCTTTCCTGTTGGCCTTCCAGGCTGCCTTGACCTGGAAATCTCTTTCATTCTGTCGTTTTGTGGCTTCTACTGCTCTAGAATTTGTTTAGTCATTTTTTATAGGTATTTTATGGGCTGTGGAGGCAGAGCTTCTAGAGGTGTGTCCTCCTACTCTGCCATCTTGGCTCCACCACCCCCCCTTCCAGCTCTGTTTTCTTCAGGAAGAACCTTAAATCTATTTTTTTAGCTCTAATTTTATACTCGTGGGTTTTTTTTGTCCTTTTTCTCTCTTTGTCACACTCTTTCATTCTCCATCTTTCTGACAAGGACAAAATCTCTTCTCCACCGCAGATTGCACTCCAACCCCCTATCTCCATTGAAGCATTGCTTTAAGAATGATACATTCTCCCTTATAACTTGGAGTGTGGAGAGATATCCATCAAATCTCTTCCATTTCTCCTCCAGAAGGAAGATCAGCCTATAGTTGGAGAATAGATAATAGTCATTTGGCTGTGGTACAAATAAAAAATACTACAAATTTGTTGCAAATTTATGAAGAGTTTCTACTATCCACAATGGCTGAGATTTTAAACCTTGCTTCTTTAAACCTTGAGCTATGTATGAGTCCATGTTTCTATCTCAACCCTAAGTATAAAAATATGTATAGCCAATTATGATCTCTTAAAAATTTGGCAACCCTAGGAAAAATTCTTTCCTTTGTTCCCCAGTTACAGTCATATTCCCTAGGCCTTGTACCAACTTCTTGTTTCACTGATTTTCCCCACCCACAATACCCTCTATCAATTTGCCTAATGATCTTCTTGTTTCATATACCTTTCCTTACTTACCTTACAAAGCATCTTCTTTTTTTAAACTCATTTTCCAGTTCCACTCATTAATTGTTCTTGATGTTCTTTAATTCCCTTTGATCTTTTTATATCCTCCTTATTTGTTCTTTCTCTTTTCTTGTGTCTCAAATGTTTCTTTATTCTGCTCCTGCAACTTTCTCCCACAGAAGCTAGAAGAATCTTGTCACTTCTCATTCACACTATTGTGTGAATTCACCTATTTGGACTCCTGTGCTTCTAGACCTTCCCCTATCTAATCCAATTTCCATATAACTGATAAGGAAATCTTCTTAATGTTCAGATTTGACAATGAAACTCACTTGCTTGAAGTTCCTCAGTGGCTTTCTAGTGCTGTTAGGATAAAATGCAAACTCCTCTGATATTTAAATCTTTCTGCAATTTGGCTCCCATCTACTTTCCTAGTGTTTTTTCACATTATTCCCTTTCAGATGCTCTATGTTACAGTCTAAATGATTGTTTCTGAATTCCTTCCTTTGCACAGAATTTCCTCTGAATTTTAACTTTCTTCTCCTCCACCTACATCTTTGATCATTAATTTTGTTCAGACTTCAGCTTGAGTGCTTTCTTTTCCATGAGTCCTTTCTTAAGATCTCTACTTGTTAGTACTTTCTCCCTCTTTAAACTATTTTGCACATATTTGTGCACATAATATTTGCTCAATAATTTTAAAAATTTAATTTCTCTACTTTATCTTTCTGATAGAATTACTTAAACCACCTAGAGCTTTGAGAAACAACATGGCTTTGTGGATGAAGAGCTGATCTTGGAGTTATGAAGTATTGAGTTCTAGTCATGTCTCTAATACTACTAACTAATGTGATCTATGAAAGTCATTTCACTCTTTTACTACCAAAACAACTGTCTAAGATTCTAAGTTACAGATGAATTGAAGATCTACATCAGTGGAAAGATTTCCATACAGAGTTCCCCTCTCAATTAAATCACAGCTTGGGGGTGGGGGAGCTGCTATCCATCTAGTAATAGATTGAAATCTATGTCTTGAGAAGTTCTGAAGATATGTATACCTTCAGGTTTCTATAGTTCTCTTAAAACTGCTCAAATAAAGGAAAGAGGAAAAGGCACAAGAAAATTTGGATATCAGTAAAAGGAAGTAGGAATGTTTAGAAAGGAAGGTATCTACTTATATAAAATGGATCACTCATAGGTGGAAATGAAGCACCATAAAATAAAATAACTTATCAAAACAGTTGGGAATCAGAGGCACAGAGTTTGACTCACTAGTTACACTTGTGACACAGTTTCAAGGTCTACTTATGCAATCCCCACTAGATTAGCAGGTTAAGTCCCAAAATGGCAGTTAAATACTGCTCCCTTCAGAATTCTATGGATAACTCAGAGATTGGAAATGGTTTCTAGTACCCCTATTTCTCTTAAACCCCCATCTGATGTGCTTCCTTAATCAATTAGTCAGTTATGTTTAATTACTTTTTAGAAATGAATAAGTGTTAGTGTAAGGACAGTTGGTACAAAAAATATCCTCTCCCTCACAAAAAAAAGGCTGTAATGTAACTCTCCCACAAATACTATAGTAAGTATAAGTTTGTAATTTTTCACATGACAGCATAAAATAAGGGAAAAAAAGAAGAGGTGAAATTGTCTAAGTGCAATCTATATATGCATAACACCAGGTTTCATTCATCTGTATATAAGCAAATATAAATTCCATTATTAAAAGGAAAGCGTTGTTATATGGTCATTACAGCTCACCAGTAAAGACTGAGGTTTATCAAGGATCATACTTTGTGTTGAGAACTGAGCAAATGCCCCGGGAATTGTGTAGAACTGACACAGTTTATAATTCAAAGGCTCTAGGGATGCTGGAAAGATTTAATGAAATATTTAAGATCCAAAACTCATTTTTGAAATTGCTATTTGGATTGTACTAGTCATGATTATAATACTAATTATAGTCCTTCCTAGATAGCTTTAGGAATAGTCAGCAGCCAGTGGGTAGAAGGTGTTCAGAATGTTGCTTTGACATTTTGACTCCATTTTGTTTTAAGCCATCATTTTGTGACTGAGTGGTTGTGTGTAACCTGTTTCTCTATAACATAAGGATGGTGTGATTGGCAATGATGTGTCTGTTATCTAAATTTGGTAAACAAGCACCAAGATCTGATAAACACCTGCTAATAACTTGTCACCCAAATCTGGTGAACAACTAACAAACAATTGCTAATGATTTTAACATTGGCTGACAGTTTCCTTTCATCATAAACTAAGATAATAAACCACCGATTAGAATTTGGTTAATGCTCATATATATAACCATAAGGAAGACACTAGAAACCACTAATGTTCAGTCTAACTTTATGATGTAACTGAGACTCACTCTTGTATTCTCCACATGTGAGACTTAAGCATCCCCGGGTTCACTTGAGCATAATGCTGATTGGTGGAGATTTGCTGACTTTCCAACTTGGAGGGAGATATATACCACTAGACGTGTGGAGAGGAGATCTTGTCATTGAGTTTCAGTATGAGGCACATTTATTGGGAAACACAGGGAGGCCAGGTTGGTGGTTTGTTTCTTTTCATCTTAAAGTTTGGATTATTTAATAAATTATATAAACATACATTGCATACATTTGGTTAATAAAGTTTGGTTGCTAGCATTGAGAATCATAAGTCTAATTAGTGTTTCCATCCAGCTAGTTAATATAAATAATGGTTAATTGGTTTTGCATATATGCTACACATTGCAAGTACATACAGAGCCCTGGTGCTAAGTATGGTCATGCTTAGAGTACACATGTGGCAAAGGGGTAACTCAAGAAAATCTTTTCTCCCTTGTGGAGACTTCATGACGTTCCTCTTTGGCATCTCTCCTGTTTTCTGAGGACAAGCACTTTTTAGGATCCTGTGGCTATTTTTCCAGGTACATCTAGTTTATCCTTGGCTCAATACAGATGCTATTATCAACTGCTGTCTTAAGGAAACTTCTAGTGATACCAGTGAGAATTCCAAATTTTCCAACCTTTCAAAGTCTACAAGATTGTCTTCTGGTCAAAGGGAGAAAACAGATTCCTTCCTCTCCTCCCACATAACCCTAGTGATTCCCTCACAGGGGCTTGGCTAGAATTGTTTTACCATTAGTCTGGTTACCCATTAGAATACCAGATTCTGAATTGCCTTCCTGTTCTAAGCCCCACATGGCATAAATGATTTTCTTCATCCAGTCACAAGCTGTTCCCTGTGTGGCATCATCTACTTTCATTGAATTTGTACCTACTTACATTTTTGATTTACTAATTCATCTTCTAGAGGGGTCTAGCAATTGCTAATATGTAGTTTCTACCCTTGATTGATGCTGATAAAGTTATTTGGGCACAGAGAATCTTGTTGGTTACATTCATTGCACTGAATGATATAGGACACAATACAATACAATACAAGAATTCTCTTCATCATACTTCATCAATAAAGTCATTAAATTTCCCTTCTCATCCCCTCTTTACAACAATAGAAAGCTATGGAATATGTTGACAAAGGAGAATAATATGTGTGATGGGGGTCTTAGGGAAGATAAAGGTGTATGGGAGATAGGACAGCAATAAAAGTACTAGTCCAGGCAAATGATCTGGGTGTGTAAGAGGCAAAAGGGGAATGAACACAAGAGATATTGTAGAGGTCAAATGTACAAAAATACAAGTCATTTCCCAATTGGAAAATGATCAAAGGATATGGACAGGCAGTTTTCAGAGGAAGAAATTAAAGCTATCTATAATCATATGAAAAAGTGCTCTAAATCACTATTGATTAGAGAGATGCAAATCAAAACAACTCTGAGATACCACATCACACCTATCAGATTGACTAACATGACAAAACAGGGAGATGATAAATGTTGGAGGAGATGTGGGAGAGTTGGAACACTAATTCATTTTTGCTGGAGCTGTGAGCTGATTCACCCATTCTGGAAAGCAATTTGGAACTATGCCCCAAGGGTTACAAAAGTGTGCATACCCTTTGACCCAGCAATACCACTTCCAGGACTGTATCCCCAAGAGATCATAAAAATGGGAAAGGGTTCCACATGTACAAAAATATTTATGACAGCTCTCTTTGAGGTGGCCAAAATCTTGAAATCAAGGGGATGGCCATCAATTGGGGAATGGCTGAATAAACTGTGGCATATGAATGTAACAGAATACAATTATGCTATAAGAAATGATGAACAGGAAGACTTCAGAGAGGCCTGGAAAGACTTATATGAACTGATGCTGAGTGAAAGGAGCAGAACCAGGAGAACTTTATGTACAGCAACAACCACAGTGTGAGGATTTTTTCTGGTAGACTTAGTCATAGCAATGCAAGGACTTAAAAAATCCCCAATGGTCTCTTAAGGCAAAATGCCTTCCACATTCAGGGAAAGAACTACAAAATTTGATTGCAGAATGAAGCAGACTATTTTCTTTTGTATTATGTTTTGGTTTGTTTTATGATTTCTCCCATTCATTTTAATTCTGCTATGCAACATGACTAAGGTGAAAATGTATTTAATAAGAATGTATGTATATATATGTGTATATATATAAAACTATATGCCATCTCACGGAGGGAGTGGGGAGGTGGGGGGAAGGGGGGAGGGAGAGGAAAAATCTAAGATATGAGGAAGTGATTGTAGAACACTGAAAACAAATAAAATAATAAAAAAAGAGATATTGTAGAGGTAACAGCATTGGTTATATAGGGTGAAAGAGAAGGGAGTGTGAAGGATGATTCTAAGGTTGTGAACCCAAGTGGCTAGAAGGATGTGAGAGCCTCCTAACATAAATCTGTAGGTGGGATGAATTTGAAGGAAATATAAAAAGCTCAGTTTGGGGCATATTGAGTTTCACATGCCTAAGAAAGATCCAGGTGAAGAAGGTTAGCAATCAGCTAGTATGTAGAAAGAGTCCAACAGAGCAATTGGGGAGACTTAACATAGGGATAATTATGATGGAAGCTGATGAGATCACCAGGGGAGAAGGTAGATAGAGACAAAAAAATGAAGACCCAGGACTGAATCTTTAAGGATATCAGCACTTAGTGGTGGTAGTAGTGGGGAGTAGAATTATGATCTTGAAAAAAATATTGGCGGCATGTCAACTATATTTAACAAATCTTTTTTAAAATGCTAACTCTGTACGAAGGACTATGTTAGATGCTAGAGTTGAGGCAGGGTGATATGACAGTTTTGAAGCTCTAATGTTGCCATTTTTAAGTATTTAAGAAGAAAGGAAGTCAAAATATCATCATTATCCAAGAAAATGGTTTTATTTAGCCAAGAATAAAATCTGAATTATCCTCAAAATGGCATTCTAGTTGGGCTACCAAGTCTCTTCAGTTACTCTGCTGAGCAGGCTGAATAATGGAATGCAGTATATTTTCTGGCTGCTAGAGGGTGCTCAAGCCTTCAAAAACCTAAGCTACTCCCCACAATATAGAGTGAATGGTAACACTTCAGCAAGTCAGCTAGGAAGCAGCTTTTGTGTTATAATTCTATTCTAGTCAGTCCATAATTTAGTCTTGCAGACAAAATGAGCTATTGCTAAAATATCGAATGCCACTATCTGAATCCCACTGTAGTCATATTACACCCTCTGGACTCACTTTCAATGACAGCCATAAATATAGATACTTCATATGTTGTGATTACACAAAATAAAGTGAAAAGAAAACTAAACCAAATATTCAGGTGCAGAGAAAACTTCCATCAGCTATGTCCCTTTCCTAATCCTACCTTTCATTTCTTCTGACATCTTTGGGGGTGTATGAGAGAATTTCAAACACAAATATCCTTGGCTCATGGAAAAGAAATGGAGAGGAGAGGTATGCACTCCATGTGATGGTATCATGGACTGAAAAAAATAAAGCCTCATATCATAACTACCAGATGCACAGAACTTAGAGTAACTGACAGTTCTCAGTAGCTTTAGCCATCTTTTATCCTTTCAGCTCCTAGTCACCATTCTGGCCCACACAGTTATATATCATAGATATCTGTCTTTCAGCCTCCATTGTGTCTATCATGTTCTCTAATTGACAGTTGTATGGTCAGAAGAAAAGAAGGAAAAGTGAGAAAGAGAGCAAAGTCCAATTTTTGTTGTGTTGACTTCTGCTCTTGTCATGGGAGGATCATTTTGCTAACAGATGAGAGGGGAGAAATAGTCATTTTCTCATTAGAGGACCATCAGAAATTGCTCCTCCAACCTTTCTCTGTGTATCATTTCCTAGGCCCTTAGGATCTCTCTAAAGATAAAAAAGTAAGCAGAAACATCAGATTAAATACACAAAATAAGTGACCTACCTTCCAGCAGACTACATTCCACTGGGGAATACAATAAGCATACAGCTAAGTAAATACAAGAAATCTGAGACAAGGGTAAAAGCATTAATACCTAAAAATTGAAGAAGTCTTCGTAGACAATGGAACGCAAGAATTGAGCTCTAGAGGAAGATAATGACTGTGAAAAACAGAGATAATAATAGCTAACATTTGTATATTTCTTTAAAGTTTTACAAATAATACTTCATTCTTGAGTCAAATATTACAGTTGAAAAGACTGAGATTCTCAAAAATTAAGGAACTTGTCCATGGTCACATAAGTAGTAAATGTCAGAGGTTTGATTCAAACTCACATCTACAGAAAAATACATTCTGCATTTTTTCCCAGTATACCGTTGTGGAGGAAAAGCATGGCAGACGTTGGGAATAATCTTTGCAAACATAGTGGAGATAGAGTTGGAAGAATAACTATAATAAATAGTTCAATTTGGCAAGAGTAACATGTATATGAATAGGTACAATAAGGTTTGAAAGGTAGTTTGGAGTGAGATATTGACCTTTTGTGTAACTGTTTAAGTCAGTTAAAATTCAAAGAGTAAAAGGTAGAACGAGTCAGTATTATCTTATTAAGAATAAATGTTGCAAAGTAACTACGTGTTCATATACAACAATAAGGAAGGGATACAGGAATTGAACCTGTTAAATCTTGTACTTGTAAGAGACAGAAAAGTATTTCCAGGATAGCTCCCTATAATTTAGGAATATTGAGAGTAAAAGTATCGTGTGGAAAAAGTACATGGAGTCTGGGAGAAGATAGATCACAGAGGCTAAAATGCCTCTAGACAGTCAAAATATATAAGTTGGAGTTCAGTGATTCTTGTAGATGTTGAAGAAAGGATAGATTGAGGTCAGAAAGGTATGAAATCTATGTTAATAAATGAGATTTGGGGTCACAAAGCCCAATGTTAGTATTGGCTTGCTTGATGTAAGAACCTTCTCATTGAATTTTATGGGGGTGACTGTTTCAAATTTATTTTTTAAAGATTATGTGGATGGGAGATATAGGAAAACAAGAATGCTGGAGTTTCTTTTTAAATTCTGTGACCAAAATTATTTGTCTTAAATGTAGTTACTATAGGTCATATTAAATTTTATTCATCACTGAATTTAAGCCAATTTGAGACCCTTTACATCAAGAATAAGGGGATCTGTACTCTGTCCATGGATATAGAATACTCAATTATTGAAAGAACATAAAGAAAACATGACTAGCTGGCATAAGTCTTTAGTGATTTCTTTATCTTATTCAAATAGTACCTTGCATTATATACCATGTTGGAAACATTTTCTTCCTTCATTTTGCCTGCTCCTATTACTGGGAATCATTTCATTTCCTTTTTTTCCCAGAAAAATTAGAGCCACCCAAATGAGATGGAAATGACTGGATGAGAAACCTTGGCTTCTACTCCCAGTTTCAATAGCAATTTGTATGACCTTGAGAAAATCACTTAATTTCTCTGGGTCTTATAACTCATCTGTTTTCAGGATTCTTTCATCTTCTGTGGAAGTGGATTGCAGCTAGCCCATGGTTTTGCCCCAGGGCACTGACATTAATGGGGAAGGGTCCTTCCCAAGCAACTAGTATCATTTGATTTGGCATCCTAGCCCAAGCTCTCATGAGTTTATCACTGTGAAATCTCTTTCTGAGCATCCTTAAGCAAGGTGGTAAGGACCAGGTTGCATCCTCTCACAATGTGACTGCAGGTCCATATCATGTTGTTCTCTGACTTACTGCCAATCACACCTCTCCAATATCTTAGTCCCAGCTGAACAAATTCCTAGTTGGGTCTCTGAGATAGATACCACTCTAACATACTTTTTACAAAAACGTTTTCTTGAGACTTTTAATCTTCACATTACATTGAAGTAGGATTTCCTTCAACAAGTGGTTCTTGTGTTTTTGTATGCTAAATTTGGGTTTGGTTTTGTGTATGCATATGTGTCTGTGTCTGTGACGATGTCTTTGTAAAATGCAAACTTTCTTCCAACTCATGCTACTGTGGAAGACAAATTTTAGGATAAAAGATTTCTATTTTATAGCGAGCAAGAATGATTTTTTCTTCAATGGATCTGCCATTTTTTTCAGATGCTTCAATGCTCATCTATATCATTCATGTTAAACTGGGTTGCCCACTCAATGTGGGGGAAAAGAGAAGAAAATCTTGAGGGCTAGAAAATTATGAGGTTCACAGTAGGAAATTTTGGGATCACAAAATGAACGGTGATTGGGATTCTTCATTGTCCTTTTGGTGTTCTTCTGAGAAGGACTTTCCCATCAAGTTCATCTGAATTATTTTAAATACAAAAACACAAAGAAAAAGCACACTAATTAGAATGAACATTGTTTTTTAAATATGTTAATGAAGGTTACCTAATAGTGAAAGACCTGAATTTTAATAAAATTTTAAGAGCTTCTTGATTATGTATTTGTTAGTTGAGATGATCATTTAAAATTAGGTCTAGGTGGCTTTCTATTGAGTAAAGTCTAGATTAAAGCACTATTCTAAACAGATATTAATGAATCAGATGAGTCTACCATCAGTAGCATTCATCTCTAAAGAAATGTAAACTGCTTAATAGGATCATGTCTGCAAGTTTGTATTAGGTAATATTGTGGGTAACTGATGCATGCATTTGCCTGCTGATTTTTCAACATATTTATTCATGAAAAGAATGTTCTATGGGGTTAATGAATTATAATTTAGCACAGGAATGGCTATTTTTCATTTTTAAATTTAGCATCTACGTTATAGATTGAGTCTGACTCAAGTCAGTCATGTGGTTTAGGTTTAGAATTGAAATTAAATGAAACTCTCATAGTCTATGTAACAGTTAACAAAAGTAGGTTTAGCCATAGGAGGGGGAATAAAGAATTTTCAACAAAGATTCAATTAGGTATAAGTTTTCTGTCCATACTGACAATGCTTGCTTGTAAAGAACCTGAGAAGAAGCTCCTGATTCTTCATGCGATAGATTTTAAACTTAATTCATAAGGAAGCTAGGTCAGTGGCTCTAGTTCCAGTTCCCTGGGCCAATTTAGTCTTGTATCAATATCTGTGAGGGCAAAACTAGTCTAGTTTCTACAGGGTAGCAACTAAGTATACTGTTCTCATCATGATCATAGTTTGACATAATTCTGTATACAGTTGAAACTGTGTTACTCACCCAAAGGATTCATCCAACCCAGATAACTTTCGAAAATATTTAAATGAGACAAACAAAGAATTAAGAGAACAATAGATAAGAAATATCATGGATATTGAAAAATGTAAAGCTGGAAGAGACTGTGGGTCATTTTGTCCATTCATCTCATTTTGTAGATGAGGGTATGAAGGTCCAGAGAGGTGAAGTAACTTTTCCTGAATCATACAGGCAGTAAAAAAGCAAAGATGGAATTTTAACCCAGATATTTTTTCAGGACCCTTTGGGGGTGTGGTCTCATGAATAATCTATTGTTTGTTCAATTTCAAGCTGTCAATATTATTTTGATATGGAAATGTGTTAAGTAATGCTTACTTAGGTCCCTGAAAAGTAGATAAATACATTTTGCTTAACAGACATTAATACAGCTCATGTCCTAAAGTCTGTTGGAATGGGATACTCTCCATACTGGTGGAGATGATGGCCTACCCTGTTTGAGGGCTAGCTTGGAGTTGGTGATCATGTTGTGATGAGATGCAAGAGAGCTCAAACTTTCATTGTTCCCCTTTGAGTGTGTCCTTTGAGGACTCAATAAGCTTTGAGTCTTCTTCATAACAATCTGGTCAGTTTGGGTGTTCCTGGCTTCTAGCTTTAAGAGGGAAGATGGAAGAGGCCAATGATACATCAGGTTGTTGAAGGAAAACTCTGGTAAGACATGAGAGGAACTGGAAGCCTCCATCATATCCCTATTCCCACTTTCCTACTCTAGAAATTTTGGAGAATATTCCTCTTTGAGGAGATCCGGAACATTCTCTCTAAGTCGAAGTGAGTTATCTCACTCCCAGCGTAAGACTTCCTTCACTCTGTATTGCAGGGTATACATTCTCTTATTTTTCTTTTATTTCTTTTTGTTTTGTAATGATTTGGAAAAATGAATTTCTTTGTTATTCTCTAGATGTAAATATGGAATTGATATTAGGTAGAGAAGGGGTCAAGCCTTGGATATAGAGTTTAAGGTTTCCTCTTCCACCCAAAATCACAGTGAAGTCAGAAGTTAGAATGGAATCTGATCAGATTCTCTAGATTAACAATATTTAAGGGAGCAGATAGTTATGCCTGTTTCCTGATAGCCCCTCTCTCTATTGAGAGCAGAGTGGTGGTCTCCAGCCCCAATCTCTTGCTTCTACTTCTGACAGGCATGAAAATTTTCCTTGGAGAAGGGTTGGGGGAGAAGATGATAGAGATATCTATTCTAAGATCCACACAAAGGCAGCCCTCCTTTCCTTCTGCCTGAAGTCCTCACTACGTTTGGGGAGTCTATACTCATTTTCTTACATTTATTAAGTACAATTGATAAAAACATAGCAAAAACAGATCTTTGTGTTTACATGTAAATAATATAAATAAATATATCTTAATTTGTGTGAAGATGGGGTTAAAAAGCCCTTACCAACAGTGATAAGGGACTGTTCATGAAGAAGCAGGAAACTGAGTTTAGCCTTGAAGGAAAATAAATATTCATAGAGGGAAAGCTTAGGAAAGAGTGCATTTCAGAGATAAGACATAGTTTGTGAGAATACACTGAAGTACGTGATAAAATATTAAGTTCAGCAACCAGCTTATAGTCCAGTTTGGATGGAATAAAGATTGCATGAAAAGGAATAACGTGAAATAAATCTTTGAACATTAGGTAGCACCTAGATTATAGGGATAATCAAATGTTGACTGAGAAATTTGTATTTATAGATAAGAGGAAGCTGTGGAAAGTTTTTGGAGTATGGAAATCCCATACTCAGATCTGTGCCTTAGGAAAATAATTTTGGGAGATATATGGAGGCAAGAATGGAAAAGAGAAAGGCTGGACAAAGGTAGATGAATAAATTAACAATTGACCTTGCCTTCTATATTATGAATGAGATTATAGAAACGTGGAGAACTGAAATACATTGCTTAAGGTTGTATGGTTAATCAGTAATATATCTGGAATTTTAATCCAGGTCTTTTCCAGGTAATGGAGAAATACCTGGAAGAAAGAAAATATTAGCAAATCAAAGCATGTAAATAGTTGAATTGTGGATAAAATGCATACATGAAGCACTTTCAAGTAAAGAGATGGGAAAATTGACACTGATAGGTAAGTGGAATCTCAGGCACTATTATATGAGCAGCTTGTAGAGTGCAAGTTTTCCACCATCCTTCTGCAAAGATTGATTACATGGTATGCAGGAAAGCAGAGAGAAAGACGTTATGGAAAAAATCCTAAGAGAAAGGAAAGAAAAGAGGGTAAGAGGGAAGGTTGGTATGCTGATATTAAGTTAGTAGCTCAGGGTCAGAGATGGAAAAATGAAGAGTGCAGGTCAAGCAGGTAAGACAGAATCTTTCCTCTCTGGTACCACTTACTGTTTAAAGAGAGAATATAGAAGAATGGTTAAGCCTCACAATATTGGAGGCAAATGATATTTACATCATTCAGTCTCATTGGAGAGATGGGTTCCTTTTTTGTCCTTTTGATTTTAGTGTAACTCCGTTAGTAATTTTCCTTCCAAGTTATTTTTTGTTCTGTACGATGTAATACATTTTTTTGATAAAAAACCATTCCTGTGAAAGGTTGGAAGTCATTGGAAAATAATAAGAGAAAACATTTAGTTACTCTTTAGTACTTTTAAAGAAATTTTGGAAAGTCACTGAAAAAGGAGATAAACTTTTCAATTGAAGGTAGTTGACTACTCACACAAAGTCCATGTGGCATCTGAAGAGAATTTCTTTTTAAGGACATGCTGCCCTCTAGAGGTTTAGGCACACATTAGGATTCCTTGGAAGCAAAGAACAGCCTTCTTTCCTGTTTTAAGTGAATGAGATATTTTCTGAACACACTTTATTTTCCAAGAGACTTTACATCTCTAAAACAGAAGGAATTTTGGTCATGGAAAGCTTTCATTGCTCAAAGGGGTCTTGCAATTGTTGAGAATGTCAGTGGATGTAGAAAATGAGGTGAAAGACATATTTATGTTCTTTTTCTATCTTTTTCTTTTGTTCTAAAGATTCTGTCTTCTTACTTCAGTGTTTCATCATAGTTTCATCATACTGCAATTCAGGGCAGCTGGATTATACAGTGGATAGAGTGCCAGGCCTGGAGTCAGGAAGACTCCCTTCTTGAAGTCGAATCTGGCCTCTGACACTTACTAAGTTGTGACCCTAGGCAATTCACTAACCCCATTTGCCTCAGTTTCCTCATCTGTAAAATGAGATGAAGAAGGATAGCAAACCATTCTAGTATCTTTGCCAAGAAAGCCCCAAGTGGGTCATGAAAAGTCAGACACAAATTAAAAATGACCTAACAATAGCAACAAAACCATACATTCATAACTTGAGCACTAGCCAACAGTACTGTCGTTAAGTTTGGAAAGGGCTATAACCAGAATCCTGGCCACCAAATGATAATTTGGGGAGACAGAGGATATAACAATCCAGCCAATTATCTATACTTTCTGGAAAAGCTTCAAGTATGATCCTAGTAATAGACTACCCCTGCTTTCTGAGGAACAGTCAGTAAAGTACAGAGAGAAATATTGCCCGAAATAATGACAGTTTTTTTAGTAATGAAAACTTTACTAATGAAACACCAGTTCTTATGCTATGCTGACAATAACTTAACTGTCAGGTACATGGTGGGATTGAATAGACCAAAATATATTACTAACAATGAAAAACGCAAAGGGCTATATGTACATATAAAATATACTTTCATAGAGATGTATTATTGAAAATGGATAGGGATCGCAGTCTAGTTCAAATGCTCCATCATTTTATTCAAGATGAAATACTTTTCAGAAGTTGTAAACCAGAAATGTAGCTAGTATCATCTACAATTTAAAGATATCTAGAAGAAATTCCCAGCACGCTAGGTGTCCTCATCTCATGGAGGACTTGTAGGAGAATATGGACTAGAGGCAAACAATGTAAGAAGGTGTGGCTGAGTTGTGACTTGCACAATTGAAAGGATTTGAGTATTCCATGAGGAACAAGGATTCCACATAGAAAGGTCTGAGGCTAGGACAAGATTGATACTGATGCTCTAAAGAGCAAGGCTAATCTATAAAATAGCTTTTCTAGCTCTTTGGTTCTTCATATAATAATTTGGAGATCCTTTTATCTGCCCCTTCTGCTTAGCAAACTAAGTGCTGAGTAAATTGAGTTCTACTCATAAATGGTTTTGTGGAAAGAATACTGGGCTTTGAATCTGGATATCTGGGTTAGTTAACTCTTAATTATTGTGTGGGCAGGTCACATTTGAGTCTCAGTTCCTCATCTATGAAATGGGGATAACAAAATTTCTTTTATGGAACTTACATAAGGTCATTGTGAGTAAAGCGTTGACAAGCCTTAATGCCTTATAAAAGGACAAACTATTATTTGCAAGATTGCTTTTTAATCAGAGTTTTTACCTTTGAATTACACCTTATTTTTTCTTTATTTGCAACTTCTCAAAAGCATTTATCCAATTTTGGGCAGAGCAGTGTTCAAAGAATGTAAACTTGATAAAGCGAATTAGCTCCCTCTTTTGGGAAAAGAGAATAGTTGCAGAAAAGAAAAAAATCAAAAGATGATGAGCTGGAAGAGACTTATAAAAGTCACCTTGTCAATCCCCCTACTTTAAAGAAATACCACTTTGGGATAATTCCATTAAAAAAGCTGTGCAGAGCAAAATATCCCTAATATTCATTAATAATGTTACCTAGGATAGCACAACCTTATAGTCAGAAAGGTTTTTCACTGATGTCCTGCTTTTAATCTATTCCTTCTTGTCTTGATGTTAAAATAAACAGACCTGTGCATTCCCTTACCCCTACACTCCCCTTGCACAAATTCTTTCTTAATATTTGGATATTGTTCTGTTTCCTTAGAAAATGGCCTGACTCCTGGAGTTGTGTTTTTTTTTTCTGCAAGACGTTGTATGTCAATCATTTAATAGATATGTTTTTATCACTTATGCGGTCAAGTCACTTAATTTCCCTGGGTCTCAGTTCTCAGTCATAAAACTTGACAGGTTAAGCCTAAATCAATTACCTCCAACTTTTTTTGCTCTGAGAACTCATTTTAACCAACAATAACAACAACAATTATGCTGTGAACCTCTGGAGTCATTTAATATCCTACTTACAATAACTTGTATCCAAAAAGTGCTCCAAAATAAAATTTACATTATATTATTACCAAGTTTGACATTTATTTTACCTATAATTATGAAAAGGAAATGTAAAGTTATATAACTTCAATGATAAAATAATTATGAATATTTTATATGGAGCATTCTATAAGAAATAAAGGAAATTATCAAAGAAGTCCTCATGTGCTTATACATTTAATGACAAAGTTACAATTTGGAAGATGCTCGTCATAATATAATAACCATATGTAAATAATTTAAGTACTGGACTCTTCAATTTGAACAAAGGTTTACAATATTTGGTTTAACATATACACAATCTTGAATTTTATTCTGCATTAATTTTGATTTAATCTAAAAATAAAGTGAGAAAACTTGCTCACACAAATATGTGATGAAGAATGGTAGCAAATTTTTACAAGCTCTCTCAGTGAAAAATTGGCATTTCTATTTTTAGAAAGCTATACCAGTTGAGAAAAATAAAATGCTGGGTATGACATAAAAAGTTTACTTTTCTACCAGCTAATGACATATTCTGTATTAATTGATAACTGTAATTAAATTTCAATTGCACATATTGCTTTGAGTTTTTTTTTTCCATTGATCATGAGATTTTGCAGTAGAATTAATATTCTGGTGGGTAATAGGAAACATTACACCCCAGCAGGGATTGTGGGTCAAAGATAAGAATAACTCTGTATGTCAAGAGATAATTTGCCCTGCTTGTTAGGAGTTAAGTTACAGAAAGGAACAGGAACGGGCAGCAACCTGAGCAATCTACCCTACAGACATATTGCACCCAGAGGAGCAGAATGAACATATCACAAGAAGAAACAGTACACTAGGGCCTTGCAGTAGCAGAAGTGTGAGTGGCCTTGGCCATTTGTATTCCCTATGTGTGTTTAGTGGAGTGGATTATGAAGTCTGTGCACACTCAACTCATCAATGCTTCATGTAGCATAGAAAAGTGAGACCTGGGTCAACAGGAACAGGGTAATATTTTATTACTGTTATTCTTTCCATGCTACCTTAGGAAATGTCTTCATAAAAAGTTATAATTTTGTCTTGGAGTCAAGACGGTGGATTAAGAAATAAATTGCTCTCACTCTCCCTTATTGATCTCTAAAAGTCCAGAAAATATCACCCCAGGAAAAAAAAACAAAAACAAAACTTAAAACAGATGAGTCAGCAGAAATATGGTGTGTAGCAGTCTTGTAGCCTAGCATACTTGAAGGATTAATGGGAAAGGTCACTCTCATTCTGGGAGAGGGAGAGCAGTACAGGATAGGAAGCATCCCAGCAAGCCAGTAGCAAGCCCTACCTCAACAAACTGGGGGAGATATTGAGCCCCAGGTTGGTGGAGTAGGCAAGCACCAACAGGACCTCCCAGGGCTTCATCACTGGCAGGGGAACTGTTAGACACCAGTTCAGAAAACCACCATAGTCTGGCATCATCCAGCAGCCAAATCTCCCGTTCTTCAGCACAATTCCAGGAGGCACAGCTTTAGGCTGGCAGACATCCTCCGGCAGCCTAACATTTGAGTGCAAGGTACAGGAAACAGGAGACAGACTGTGCACCACCAATCTGAGAGCTGCAGTGTTGCTGACCCCAGCTCAGCAGCTCCCAGACACCTACAACTTTCAGCTGTCAGCACTTGAGTCCCTAGCACACAAAACCAGTGACCAGGTTGTGAGCTCCTAGCATGAGAAGTTTGGGTCAGTGCCCCCTGTGCTCTGGTAGGAGAGCTCAACTTTAAAAGTCAGGAATTAGGCAAACACCATGAGCAAAAAGTAGAAAGAGACAATGACCATAGATTTTTATTACGGGGACAGGGAAAATCAAGGCACAAATTCAGAAGAGAACAACATTGTCAATATACCCACATCTGAAACCTCAAAGGGGAGTATGAACTGGTCTCAAGCTCAAAAAGCCTTCTTGGAAGAGCTCAAAAATTACTTTAAAAGTCAAAAAAGAGAGGTAGAAGAAAAAATTGGGAAAAGAAATAGGAGGTATGCAAGAGAGCATAAACAGCTTGGAAAAGGAAAGACAAAATTTGATTGCAGAAGACAATCCCTTGAAAAGTATTATTGACCAATTTATTTTGGGGTGTGATCCACTGAAGAAAACACCTCCTTAAAAGGTAGAATTGGCCAAATGGAAAAGGAGGCACAAAAACTAACAAAAAATAATTCATTAAAAATTAGACTTAGACAACTGGAAGTCAATGACTTTATGAGAAATCAAGAATTGGGGGACTTCCAAATCTTCTTGATGAAGAGACCAGAGCTCAACAGAAAATTTGATCTTCCAATATAAGACTCAAGAGAGGCATAAAAAGGTAAACAGGGAAGTAAAAACAACAACCATATGTTATTAATAAGGGCAAACTGTTTACATCCCTACAAGGGAAGATGACTTGGAACTCTTGAGAATATTGTTATTATGCCATTTAGAAGGGGTATACATAGACAGAGGGCATGGGTATAAGTTGACTTATGTGATGATAAAAAATCTAATTAGGTGGTGAGAAGGTATTGTACTGGGAGAAGAGGAAAGGAAGAGTGAGACAAGGGCAAATTACATCACATGAAAAGTCTCAAAAACCTATTACAGTAAAGGGGAAAAAAGAGAGAGAGATGAGCATTATTTAAACCTTATTCTCATCAGTTTTGGCTCAAAAAAGGAATAACTTAATCAGTTAGAAATGTAACTTTCCCTATAGGAAGTAGGAGGGAAAGGAGGAAAGAAAGGGGAAAGGGTGGATAAAGGGGAGGGAAGAAGTACTAATGGTAAAAGGGAAGAAAAGGGAGAGGGTTGATAGAAGGGAGGGCAAATTGAGGGATGTGGTGGTTGAAAGCAAAACTCTAGTGAGGAGGGAAAAGGAGAAAGGAGAGAGAAAACCATAAATGGGGAGGGGGCAATAGAATGGAAAGACACCGATAGCAATCATAACTGTGAATGTGAATGGGATGAATTCTCCCACAAAATGGAAGTGATAGTAGAGTAGATTAAGAACCATAATCCTACAATATGTTGCTTACAAGAAACACATTTGAAGCAGAGGGATACACAGAGAATGAAGGTAAAAGACTGGAGTAGAGTATATTTTGCTTCAGCTGTAGTTTTGTTTAAAAAGTGGGAGTAGCAATCCTGATTTCAGACAAAGCAAAAACAAAAGTAAATCTGATTGAAAGAGATAAGGACAGCCTGACAAAAGTTACCACAGATAAAATTGTGTGTACCCTTTAACCCTACAATACCATTTCTTAATCTATATCCCAACGAGATCATGAAAAAGGGAAAAGGACCCACATGCACAAAATATTTAATGCAGTTCTTTCTGTGGTGGCAAAAAATTTGGAAATAGAGGGGATGTCCATCAATTGGGGAATGGCTGAACAAGTTGTGGTATATGAATGCAAAGCAATACCATTGTTCCATAAGAAATGATGAGCAGGAGTACTTCAGAAAAAACCTGGAAAGACTTCTATGATTTGATGCTGAATGAAATGAGCAGAACTGGGAGAACACTGTACACACTACCACCCACATTGTGTGATGACTGACTTTGATAGACATCTCTTCTCAGGAATGCAAGTATATAAGAAAATTACAAGAGACTCACAGTCCATTTCGAGAGAAAGAACTTGGGAGTCTGAATGCAGAGGGAAGCATATTATTTGCTTTTCTGTTCTTTTGTTGTTTTGTTTCTTTTTTCTTGTGGCTCCTCCCATTAGTTCTAATTCTTTTTTACATCATGACTAATGTGAAAATATATTTAATATGAATGTATAAGCAGAGTCATATTGGAAAGAGGGGAGGAAAGAGTGGAAGAGAAAATTCAAAACCCAACATCTTATAGAAGTAAATATTGAAAACTAAAAATAAATCATTTATATTTTTAAAAAAGTGATAATTTCTATTGGCTGATTGTTAAAGGTATGAACACTTGCTGCTCAACTGTAGTTTTAAGACCATGGAACCGGAGATTAAATAGAACCCTGTAAATCACTTAAGCATAACTCTTCCCTTCACAGACCTATGGAAAGATAAAAGAAAAAAAAACTCTTCAAAGCATCTTTCTCCAAGGGGAAATTATGGCGCTATTAATGCCAAAAATAAGATCTAGCTAAGATGGGAGGCAGAGTTGTCCTTTTATATACTACAGATTTCTTTGTTATGGAGAAACCCAACCTATCAGATCTTGCACTATGGAGATATTTCTATTGATAGTAAGACACTCCTGCAGTAATAGGAACCTACCAAATGGTTCATAAATCAGAAATACAATGGAGAAGACAGCATGCTACAACATTAACTATTTCTCTTAGGGTAGAGACAATTCAGACTTAAACACATCCTTTCAAAATAGAATTATTTTGTACTGGATTCCACTCTAGAAATCTATGACTGAAGAGAAGTCAAACAAAAACTCTGTTCCTTAGGATTCAACTAGCTAAGCAAAAACAGAAATAAAACCAACAATAAAGAGTAACACAAATCTGACTGAGAAATGTTTTCTCTGAACACCAGAGAGAGGTGGGGCAAAATCGTTATCTTCTCCTTTTTGAGTCACATTTCTAACAATATGATGAATAAATGACTTAAGACTTTTCAGGCCTTCAACTCCCTACCCCTCTCACTTTGGTCTAGGGAAAGGGGGAGAAATTAAAAGATGACAATTAGGTAAGAAGAAACATTACTAGGAGTATATGATCTGACTAAAGCAGAAGTAGTAGCTTCCTGGGGCTTCTCTCTTAGCCTTTCTCTTCCTCATGACTAACCATGAAATCTGAGATTTAGCTAGGGTCTTACAGTCACTGTTTCTTCATCTGGTAGTTGGGAGAGGAGAAACTTTTTGGATCTTCTCCATCTTCTCTTTTCTTACTGAGTTTGTAACACTGTGAAACCTACTCTTTTGATAGGCAGAAGAAGAATCAAAGCTTGAGGATTTTTTTGTAAATTAAATTCTTTGTTTTCATTTTTCAACAACCACTTCCATAAATTAAAAATTTTCTCCCCCTCCCTCCCCTAGATGGCATGCAAACTTATACAGGTTCTACCTATACTTTCTCACTGAACACATTTTCACGTTAATCATGTTGCACAGAAGAATTAAAATGAATGGGAGAAACCAAGTGGTTTTGATGATTGCTGTTTTATAATACAATTTGAGATGTGGTATGGCAAGGCCACATTTCCTAGCATTTCTTTTCATTAAACCCCTTGATATTCTGGACCTGATCTTCAGATGAATATTAGTATCATATTTTCTAGCTCTAAAAAACAATTTTGGTAGATGGATTGGTATGGCACTGAATAAGCAAATGAATTTAGGTAGAATTGTTATTTTTATCATATTAGCTCAGCCTACCCACAAGAAACTGATGTTTTTCCAATTACTTAGATCTGACTCTAATTGTGTGGAAAATGTTTTGTAATTGTGTTCATATAGTTCCTGAGTTTCTTTTGACAGGCAAAATTCCAAATATTTTATAGTGTGAACCAAAACTTTAAATATGATTTCTCTTTCTATCTCTTGCTATTGGGCTTTGTTAGTAATATATGTAAATGCAGGTGATTTATGTGGGTTATTTTGTATCCTGCAGCTTTGCCAAAGTTATTTTAAGTAGATTTTTATTTGATTCTATAGGATTCTCTAAGTATATCATCATATCATCTGCAAAGAGTGATAACTTAGCTTCTTACTTGCCAATTCTAATTTCTTCAATTTCTTTGTCTTCTCTTATTGTTAAAACTAACATTTCTAGTACCATATTGAATGACAGTGGTAATACTGGACATTCTTGTTTCACCCCTGATCTTATTGAAAACGCATCTAGCTTATCCCCATTAAGTAAGATGCTGATGGTTTCAGGTAGATATTGCTTATTATTTTATGGAAAGCTCCATTTATTTCTATGCTCTCCATTGTTTTCAAAGGGAATGAGAGTTGTATTTTGTCAAAAATTTTTTCTGCATCTATTGAGATATTCATATGGTTTCTGTTAGTTTTGTTGTTGATGTGATATATAATGCTGATGGTTTTCCTAATACTGAACCTGCCCTGCATTACTGGCATAAATCCTATCTGACCATAGTGTATTATTCTTATGAAAAGTTGCTGTACTCTTTTTTGCTAATATCTTATTTAAAATTTTTGCATCTATATTCTTTAGGGAAATTGGTCTATAATTTTCTTTCTTTGTTTTGTCTCTTCCTGGTTTAGGTATCAAAAGCATATTTGTATTGTAAAAAGAATTTGGTAAGACTCCTTCTCTAATTTCCCCCAAAAGTCAATATAGTATTGGAATTAGCTGTTCTTTAAATTTGATAGAATTTATTTGTAAATGCAACTGGCCCTGGAAATTTTCTGCTAGGGAATTTGTTGATGGCTTATTTGATTTCTTTTTCTGAGATGGGGTTATTTAAGTGTTTTACTTCCTCTTCTGTTAATCGGGGCAATTTACATCTTTTTAAATATTCATCCATTTCACTTAGAAAATCAATTTTATGGGCATACAGTTGGGCAAAGTAATTTCTAATTATTGTTTTAATTTCCTTTTCATTGGAGGTGAGTTCACCTTCTAATTTTTGGTACTGGCAATTTGGTTTTCTTCTTTCTTTTTAATCAAGTTGACCAAAGGTGTTTCTTTTTAATACAAAGCTAATTCTTAATTTTATTTATTAAATTGATAGTTTTCTTAATTTCATTAGTCTCTCCTTTGGCTTTCAGTATTTTTAATTTGATATTTAACTGGGAATTTTCAATTTGTGATTTTTCTAGCTTTTTCAGTTGCATGAACAATTTATTGATCTCCTCTTTATTTTATTCAAGTAAGTATTAAAAGGTATATAACTTCTCCTAGGAACTGCTTTTGCCATATCCCATAAGTTTTGGTAAGTTGTCTCAATATTGTCATTCTCTCGAATGAAGTTATTGATTGTTTCTATGATTTCTTTTGTGACCCACTCATTCTTCAGGATTAGATTATTTAGCTTCCAATTAATTTTTGATCCACCTTTCCATGGCCCTTTATTACATATACTTTTCATTGCATTATGATCTGAAAAGGATGCATTGACTCTCTGCCTTTCCACATCAGACTGTGAGGTTTTTATGCCCTAGTACATGGTCAATTTTTGTGTATGTGCCATGTATTGCTGAAAAAAAGGTATATTTCTCTCTATCCTCATTTTTTTGAGGTTAGATTTACCAAGTCTTGAGAGTGGGTGATTGAAGTCCTCCACTAGTATAGTTTTGCTGTCTATTTGTTCTTATAACTCCCTTAATTTCTCCTCTAAGAATTTGGATACTATACCACTTGGTGTGTGTGTGTGTGTGTGTGTGTGTGTGTGTGTGTGTGTGTATATATTTAGTAATGATATATATATATATATTTAGTAATGATATTATTTCATTGTCTATGATGTCTTGTAGCAGGACACAGTTTTGTTTCTTTTCTCTTTTGATTAGATCTATTTTTACTTTTGCTTTGTCTGAGATTAGGATTGCTACCCCTGCATTTTTTTTTACAGCAGGTGAAGCATAATATTTTCTACTCCAACCTTTCCCCTATACCTTCCTTGTATGTACCCCCTCTTTTTCAAATGTGTTTCTTGTCAACAACATATTGTAGGATTATGGTTTTTAATCCATTCTGCTACCTGCCTCCATTTTATTGGAGAGTTCATACCATTCACATTCACTGGTATGATTATTATTTGTGTCTTTCCATTCCATCCTCTTCCCCCCATTTTTGCTTTTATTTCTCCCTTTTCCCTTCCCCTTCCAAAAAAGTTTTGCTTTTGGTCACAGCCTCCTTTACTGTTCCCTCCCTTCTATCAGCCCCCTCCCTTTTATTTCCCTTTTCCCTTACTACTTCTTCCCTGTCTTCTAACCACCCCCTCGCTTTTCTTTCCCCTTTCCCCTCCTGTTGTCTATAGGGCAAGTTTGATTTCTTTACTTTACTGAGTATGTTGTTCCCTCCTTGTACCAAATCAGATGAGAGTAAAGCACAAACAATGCTCATCTCCCTCCCTTCTTTTCCTCTACTATATGTTTTTGTGCCTCTTCCTGTGGTGTAATTTACTTTTTTCTGCCTCCTCCTTTCCTCTTCTCCTGCTGCAATCCCTTTGCATCCTTTAAATGTTTTTCATCATCGTATCACTTAATTTATACCCACTCCCTCTGTGTTTGTATATCCCTTTTAAATGTCATAATAAATATACAGTTCTCAAGATTAACAAGTATCATCCTCCCATATAGGGATGCAAATAGTTTGCCCATATTGAATAACAAGTGTTTTCTTCTTTTTCCCCCATTTATGTTTTTATGCCTCTCTTGAGTCTTGTATTTGAAGATCAGATTTTCTGTTGAGCTCTGGCCTTTTCATCAGGAAGGTCTGGAAATCCCTTATATCATTGAATGTCCATCAGCTACCACCATGCCAGTCATACATGTAACCATCAGTTACAACATATAGAGATGTTTTTAATTCTGTGAGTAAGTTCACTTACCTTGGTAGTATACTTTCCAGGGATGTACATATTGACAATGAGGTTGAAGCCCACATTGCCAGAGCTAGGTAATTGTTTGGGAGACTCCAGAGGAAAGTATGGGAGAGAAGAGGTATTAGATTGCCTACTAAACTGAAGATCTACAGAGTTGTTATGATGATCTCCTTGTTGCATGCCTGTGAAACATGGACAGTCTACCAGTGCTGTGCCAGAAAACTGAATCGCTTCCATTTGAACTGTTTTAGGAAAAGTCTGAAGATCATGTGACAGGATAAGCTACCAGACACAGAGGTCCTTACTGGAACTAAACTGCCAGCCATTCAAACTATGCTTCAGAGACTGCAACTTAGATAGGATAGCCACGTTGTTCTATGCAAAATGTATGCTTGCCAAAAAGACTATATTATGGAGGACTCACATGGGGCAGGCCATCACATGGTGGTCAGAAGAAGTGATACAAGGGTACCCTCAGGGTCTCTCTCAAGAACTTTGGAATTGTTTGTGTGACATGGGAGACATTGTCACAGGACTACTCAGTATGGCATGCTCACATCAGAAAGGGTGCAGTGCTCTATGAGCAAAGCAGAATTGAGACAGCACAAAGTAAAAGTAGGATGTGTGCATTCCAAGATCATATTGGTCTGATAAGCCACAGTCAGATACACTGAAACTTGAGTTTATCATGGTGAGGTCATTTTGGTCCTCTTTGAGAATGAAGGACAACAACCAATCTTGCCGGAAAGACTGTACTCAATTTTGCTGGGTAATTGATCCTTTTTTGTAGTCCAAGCTCCTTTGCCTTAGGGAATATCATTTTCCAGTTCCTCTGATCTTTTAATGTAGAAGACCAAGGTCCTGTGTGATCCTGACTGTAGCTCCATGGTATTTGAATTGTTTCTTTCTGGCTTCTTGCAGGATTTTCTCATTGACCTGATAGTTATGAAATTTGCAACAGTATTCCTTGGCATATTCAATTTGGGATCTCTTTCAGGAAGTGTTTGGTGAATTCTTTTGCTGACTATTTTGCCTTCTGAATCTACACCTCAGGGCAGTTTTCCTTAATGATTTCTTGGAAGATATTATTCAGGCTCTTTTTTCATCACAGCTTTCCAGTAGACCAATAATTCATAGATTTTCTCTCCTAGGTCTATTTTCTAGGTCAGTTGTTTTTCCAATGAGATAATTTACATTTTCTTCAATATTTTCATTTTTAAGGTTGACTGTTTCTTGATGTCTCACAGAGTCATTAGGTTGTACTTCAAAGCTTGTTTTTTAACATTGCAATCCCTCACTAATCTCCAATCCCAAATAAAACCCTTCCTTGAAACAAAGAACAACAGCTAAAAACGAAATGAAACAATGACCTTGTCTGACAGCATTCTCATTCCATAGTATAGTCTGCCACTTCTCTATCAGGAGAAGGTAGTTTTCTTTAATAATCATTCTTAAATTAGTTTTAACATTGATCTAAGGTCTAGTTCATGATTGTAATAATATATATTGTTCTATTATTTGTTTCTACTTCTTTAGCATTGGGAGTCAAGCCTGATTCAGGCCAGTCTGGTGATTCAGGACTGGAATTGGAATGAAATAAGATACTTGTAGACCACCAAATATTTAACAAAAAAGAAGTCTGCTTAGCATAAAACATTTTAGGTTGACATAAAAACTTGCTTATCATGAAAAAGGATATTTAAGCAGCATAGACCAAATTCAGATAGTCATAGTCTATCTAATCCTCATAAAAAATGCTTCTGCTCAAAGAGATATGTAGACCTGCATAGTAACAGATTATCCATCAAGTGTGAGGCAGCACTGACATTTCCCACAATTGGGCTTTTTATGGTTTAGATGATGGAAACTTCATTAACAGTTGTAGCCCTAAACCTCTGATGCTTTCAAGCCTCAGACATGGCTTTTGTAGCTTTTTATGAAAAATTAATTCAGCCTATGTGGCTGGGAATATAGAAAAGCATACTCCTATCACATTAACTTTGCATCAGTTCTTTTTTTCTTTACAACTTATAGAACTATTTTTTTTCCAATTACATGTAACAACAGTTTTCACCATTTATTTTTGTAAGACTTTGTGGTCAAATTTTTCTTTCTCCTTCCCTTACCTCTCTCTCCCCAAGACTGCAAGCAATCTCATATCATATAGGTTACACATGTACAATCATGTTAAATATATTTCTAGAAGAACCAGAGCAAAAGGGGAAAAACGTGAGAAAGAAAAAATAACAACCAAAAATGAAAATAGTTTACTTTGATCTGCATTCAGTCTCCATAGTTCTTTCTCTGGATGTGGATAACATTTTCTATCACAAGACTTTTGGAATTGTCTTGGAGCATTGTATTACTGAGAAGAGTTAAGTATCATAATTTATCATCACACAATGTTGCTCTTGCTGTTCCTGGTTCTGTTCACTTCCCTCAACATTAGTTCATGTAAGTCTTTCCAGGTTTCTCCATTAGTTTTTTTTTTTAAGTGTGACAGAAGCAGCCAGAAAGAAACAATTCAAACATTGAGAACCATGATAAGGATTACACAGAGTTTATCAGGAGCAACATTAAAGGATTCATAGATTGCAGAATGCAAAGGAGCTAGGATTACAATCAAGAAACACCTACCCTGTAAAACTGAGTATAATCCTTTAAGAGGGGAAATGGTCATTCAGTGAAATAGAAAGATTTCAATAAGGTAAAGATCAGTGCTGAACAAAAAAAATTCATTTTCAATATCAAGACTCAAGAGAAGCATAAAAAAGAAAGAGAAAATATAAGAGATTCATTAATACTAAACTATTTATATTCTTATGTGGGATGATGATATTTGTTATTCTTAAAAATTGTATCACTAATAGTGAAGTTAGAAAGAGTATACATAGACAGAGGATGTAGGTATAGGGTGAATTTGAAGGAATGAGATAAAAATTAATTAAGGGATGATAAAGGATTACATTGGAAGCAGAAGGAAGGGAGAGGCAGAATGGAGTAAACTTTCACATGAAGAGGCACAAAAGACCCAAAAAGAGAGGCAGAAAGAAAAAAATGGAAAGGTGGATAGTGGACATTGCTTGAACCCTAGACTCATAACAATTGGTTCAAAGAGTGAGTAGCATATAAAATCAGTTGAGTATAGGAATGTATCTTGCCATACAGGGAAGTAGTGGGGAGGAGACTGAGTAGGGACAGGGCTGACAGAAGGGAGGACAGAAGCAAAACACTGGTAAGAAGGGAAAAGATGAAAGAGGAAAGTATAAACAGAAGGAAAAATAGGATGGAAGGAAGTACATTTTGCATATGAATGGAATGAAGCCTCCATAAAATGGAAATGGATACTAGAGTGAATCAAAGTAAAGAATCCTACAATATGTTGTTTACAAGAAATACACTCAAAGCAGAGAAACAGACACAGAGTAGAGTAACAGAATAGAGCAGAATTCAGTTGAAGGGGAAAAAAGGAGAAGAAGCAATCACAATCTCAGAGCAAAGCAAAAGCAAAAACAAAAACAGATCTAATTAAAAAGAGGTGAGGAAAAAAACTGCTTCTTCCTAAAAGGCAACATAGAAAATGAAATATCAATACTAAACACATGGATGCCAAATGCATAGCATCCAAATTTCTAAAGAAAAGTTAAATGAATTATAGGAGGAAATAGGCAGCAAAACTACACTAGCAGGGACCTTAGCTGTGTCCTCTCAGAACTGGAAAATCCAAGCAAAAAAGAAAGAAGAAACCAAAGAGGTGAAAAGGATTGTAGAAAAGTTAGATATTACAGACCTTTGTGGGGAAAATTGAATGAGAATAGAAAAGAATATACCTTTTTTTAGTAGTAAATACTACCTACACAAAAACTGACCATGTGTTAGGGCATAAAAACCTCACAAACAAATGCCAAAAGACAAAAATATTAAATACATCCTTTATAGATAATAATGCAACAAAATTACATCCAACAAAGGGCAGAGGAAAGATGGATTAAAAAGTAATTGGAAACTAAATTATCTAATCCTAAAGAATGAGTGAGTCAAACATAAAATTGTAGAAAAATATCAATAATTTCATTAAAGAGAATGACAGCGTTGAGACAACATTCCAAAATTTATTGGATGCAGTCAAAGTGGTATTTAGGGGAAACAAGTGTGTTTAATAAAGGCCTTGTTTCTCAAATACACAGAGAACTGAGTCAATTTTATAAGAATCCATACCGTTTCCCAATTAACAAATGGAAAAATATATCAATTTCTCATAGGCAGGCTGAGCCATTATAGTAAAAATAACAATTTTGTCTAAACTGATTAATTTATTCAGGGCCATACCAATCAAACTACTAAAAATATTTTATAGAGCTAGAAAAAAATAACAAAATTAAGGAAGAAGAAAATGTCCAGAATATTAAGGGAATTAATGACAAAAAATGCTAGGAAAGGTGGCCTAGCCCTATCAGATCTCAAATTGTATTATAAAACAGCAATCATGATAAACACTTGTTACTGCATAAGAAATAGAGGGGTAGATAAATGGAATAGGGTAGGTACTCAAGACACAGTTGTCAATGAATATGGCAGTCTACTATTTGATAACTCCAAGGACTCCAGATTCTGTGATAAGAACTCACTGTTTAACAAAAACTGCTAGGAAAGCTTGAAAACAGTGTGATGGAAACTGGGAATAGACTAATACCTGACACCATACACAGGAATAAAGTCAAAATGGATACATGATGTAGACCTAAAGGCTGATACTGTAAACAAATTAGGGGAGCAAGAATAGTGTATTTGTCAGATTTATGGAGAACACCTACCAAGTTCGTTAACTATGACAGAAAAAGAAAATGATAAATATTGGAAGGGATGTGGGAAAATTTGGACACTAATGTACTGTTGTTGAAATTGTGAACTGATCCAAACATTCTAGAGTGCAATTTGTAACTATGCCCAAAGGTCTATAAAACTGTGAACATGCTTTTATCCATAAATACTACTGCTTGATCTGTATACCAACGAAATCATAAAAAGGGGAAAGGGACATATGTGTACAAAAATATTTACAGTATCCTTTTTGTGGTGGCAAAAAAATTGGAAATTGAGGCAATGGCCACTAATTGGGGAATGGCTGAACAAGCTGTGGTATGGAATGGAATGGAATGCTATTGTGCAATAAGAAATGATGAATTGGTTGATTTCAAGAAAAAAAAAAACCTGGAAGGACTTATATGAACTGATGCAGAGAGAAATAAGCAGAACCATGAAAATACTGTACACAGTATGAGCAGCATTGTGTGATATTAGCTCTTTTCACCAATACATTGATCCAAGACATTTCCAAAGGATTCATAATGGCAAATGCTATCTACATCCTGACAAAGAGCTGATGGAACCATAATGTAGATCAAAGAACACTATTTTCATTTTCTTTATTTTTGGTGTATTTTTTTTCCTTTTGGTCTGTTTCTTCTTTCACAATTGTGAGTAATGTAGAAATATATTTTACAAGATTGCACATATATAACTTATATCAAATCATTTACCTTTTTAGAAGGAGACAAAGGAAGGAGAAGGAAATTTGGAACTCAAAATCTTATAAAAACATAAATGCTAAGAATTTCTCTACATATAAGTGAAAAATGAAATGTCATTTTTAAAAAGTGTGAAAGAATTCTGTATTACTCTGTAGCAGTATAAAAAAGTACATACCAGGGGTAGACTCATGATGGTGGAACAGAAGCACACACCTGTTCGAGCTCTACCCCCAAAGCCCTTAGAATACCTTCAAAACCACTTTAAAATTCTAGAGAAGAAGAAGCCACAGAATGATGGAGTAAGGCAGATTTCCAGCCCAGGACAGCCTGGAGGGCCTACAAGAAGGGACAATTGCACTAAACTCCAAGGTGAATGCAACCCAGCATGGACAGAACTGGAGCAGGCTTCAGGGTGCTGAATCATTGGCAACTGTTGTGGTTTCCTGATCTCTGAACCCACAAAAACCAAGGATGGCTTCGAAGGACAGTGAAAAAGCTCTTTCTTCTGGGTGAGAGGGGAGTGTGGTCCAGTCTCAGCCCCAGGATGACTGCAGCCACTGGTGCAGCAGTGGCCACTTCTGGAGCTCTTGGCATTATACACCGTGGGGGAATCTAGCAGCTGATCTGAGTCTCAGTCCTAAGTGGTGGTCCTGGGGTGAGGATTAGTATTGATGTGGTAGAGCTGGTGGGGGCTCTGGAGAGGGATTCCTATTCACAGTTTTAGGACAGGAAAGAGTGATTGTGATTGCTCATAGACAAGAGGGCAGGATAGGAGAGGAGTAAACACCTCTCCCTGGACTATGCCACTTTGTAAGAAATAAAAACTTACAAGTCCTTAGAGATATTTTGGAGAACAGCTACATAAAACCTCTAAAACTTAGGGCAGTATACCCTCCACAGACAAAGGATTCAAAAGAGAAGTAATTGGCTGAGAAAATGCCCCCAAAGAGGAAAAATAAGAATGTAGAAGGTTACTTTCTTAGTACAAAGGTATTTTCTTCCATCGTTTCAGATGAGAAAGAACAACGCAAACAAAGACAGGAAGACCACAGCATACAACTAGAGGAAGACAGAAAAGTCAAGTCTCCTACATCCAAAGTCTCCAAAAAATATGCACTAGTGTCAGGTCATGGAAGAATTCAAAAAGAATTTTGAAAATCAAGTAAGAGAGGTACAGAAAAATTGGGAAGAGAAATGAGAGTGATGCAGGAAAATCATGGAAAAATGATTCAACAGCTCCCTGAAGGAGACCCCTACAATGCTGAAGACAATAACACCTTTAAAAACAGACTAACAGAAACAGCAAAAGAGATCAAAAAAGCCATTGAGGAGAAGAGTGCCTTAAAAAGTGGAATTGGCCAAATGGGAAAGGAGTTCAAAAGCTCACTGAAGAAAATAATTCTTTAAAAATTAGAATGGAGCAGATGGAAACTAATGACTTTATGAGAAATCAAGAAATTATAAAACAAAAGCAAAAAGAAATGAAAAAATAAAAAACAGTGTGAAAAATCTCACTAAAAACTAACTGACCTGGGAAATAAATCCAGGAGAGATAATTTAAAAATTCTTCATCTATCTGAAATCCAAGATAAAAAAAAGAGCCTAGACATCATATTCCAAGGAATTATCAATGAAAACTGCCCTGATATTCCAGAACCAGAGGGCAAAATAGAAAGAATTCATTGACCACCTCCTGAAAAAGACCTCAAAAGGAAAACTCCTAAGAATATTGTAGTCAAATTTCAGAGTTTCCAGGTCAAGGAGAAAATATTACAAGTAGCCAGAAAAAAACAATTCAAATTTTGTGGAAATATAATCAAGCTAATACAGGATTTAGCAACTTCTACACTAAGGGTTCAAAGAGCATGGAATATGATAACCCAGACATCAAAGGAGCTAGGATTAAAACCAAGAATAACCTATCCAGCAAAACAAGAGTATAATAGTTCAGGGGAAAAAATGGAATTTCAGTAAAAGAGACCTTCCAAGCATTCTTGTTGAAAACACCAGAGCTGAAAAGAAAATTTGACTTTCAAATACAAGAATCACGAGAAACATGAAAAGGCAAACACAAAAGAGAAGTCATATATATATATATATATATATACACATACATACATATATATCTATATAGGTGTGTATGACTATGTATGTATGTGTAAATTATATATGTGTAGATCTATATATATGTGTGTATGTACATATACACACATACACACATACATACACACATACATGCATATATACGTACATACATACATATATAGACAGAGGGCGCAGGGTGAGCTGAATATGAAGGGAGAATACTTAAAAAATTAAATTTACATCTGAGTGGAATGCACTAAGAATAAGAAAAAAGGGATAGGTAGAATGTAGCAAATCATCTCACATAAAAGAGGCAAGAAAGAGCTTTACAGTAAAGGGGAAGAAGGGGGAGATAGAGCAGCGCAAGCGAACCTTATTTTCATGGGATTTGGATCAAAGAGGGAATAACATACTGAACTGGATATGGAAATCTATTTTACCCTGCAAGGTGGCAGAGGGGAAGGAGATAGGAGAGGGAAGATGATGGAAGGGACAGCAAATTGGGGAAAGTTATAATCAGAAGCAAACACTATTGTGACAGGACAGGTCAAGGGAGAGAATGGAATAACTGGAGGGCAGGATAGGACAGAGGGAAATGTGGTTAGCTTTTTGCAGCACAACTATTATGGAAGTGTTTTCCATGGCTACACATGTATGACCCATATTGAATTGCTTGCTTTCTCAGTGAGGGTGTGTGGGGAGGGAGGGAGGAAGGGAGAGAATATGGAACTCAAAGCTTTAATAATAAATGTTAAAAATTATTTTTGCATCCAACTTGGAAATAAGATGTATAGGCAATGGGGTGTAGAAATCTGTTTTGCCCAACAGTGAAATGGAGGGGAGGGGGATGCAAGAAGGGGGGTAATAGAAGGGAGGACAGACTGGAGGAAGGGGTGGTTGGGCTGCATTCTGGACTAGGGGTGGAGAGTGGGGAGAGATAGGGAGAAAATTTTGAATTTAAATTCTTGTGGAAGTGAATATTGAACACAAAAAAATAAATTATATATTTCAAAAATATAAAGGATAAATTAAAAAAATAAAATATCCAGGTCCTTTAAAAAAAAAGAGAGAGAAAGTATGTTTCCCATGTGTAGCTTATGGTTTGAGTAGACTATACTTTGCATGCACTAGACCTCTGGATTCATCAATCCTTATCTTTTTAACTAATCCTGGTTCATTTCATTATTAATTCTACCTGGGTTATAAGGTGATCAAGGTAATCAATTCTCATTCAAAGCAAATTAATAAAATGGTGATTTCTCCTGTTAATTAAGACACAAATTTATCTCTGAGCTTCCACCCCATTTTATAAAGTGGAAAAACCTTACTTCCCATATGTGTAGACTTCTCTCTCTTACTCTTAATGTCTAAACCACTTGCCTCATAAATTTAAAGCACATCAATGTTATTATTCATATAATTCGGTGTAATAGCAAAAAACAATAAAAAGTCATAAATAAATATTTGTAATTTATCAGCAGTACATAAAAGTTACAGCAAGTGGTACCTCTGTGCTCTTCAAAAAATAGGAGAAAAACATATGGAATATGATATTCTTACTGGTGTTTATTAGTGCTTGACTCTCCCTCAACTGAAAAAAAATATAGCACTCTTGGGATAATAATAAAACCTCTCAGGAATTTCTCTTAAGACTATTTCTTGGAAAATAAAAGTTAAATTCTGTTCTTTCATGGTGTCTTCAAGTTATCCCCCAAACAACAGCAACCTCTCAAAGATTCCTCATAAATCACAATTGATACACTCCATTAGAATATGTTACAAGAATAACAACTAAACTCTTTCTTAACTCTCTCTCTGACTTCTCACAGATAACAGTTAACTTTCAAGAATGTTCCTCAGAAAATGGCAGTTTAAACTTAGTTCTCTCAAACCATCTCACAAATCTAATGAAATAACAGTCAACTATCAGCCCCCCACCACTATCCCCAAGATTCTCTTCATTCTTAAAGGTCAAGTGACTGCATCCATAGTCTCTAGGAAAGGGTCTATTGCAATTAGTGTTGCCTTTTCTTCCCTACCACAGCCAAAATTCCATTTCCTGTGGGCTGGGTTCATAACAGGATACTGAAGAAACTCCCTCTCTGGAGGCCGGTTAGCAGCTTCTCTTCAACTTATCATTTTAAAGGGTAAGATAAAACAGTGAGAAGTTAAGTTTTATGTTTTATTTATTTATTTCTAGATTTCAACATTCATTTCCACAAAATTTTGAGTTCTAATTTTTCTCCCCATCTCTCCCTTACCCCCACTCCATAACACCTTGCATTCTGATTATCACTTCTCTCATTGTACCTTCCCTTCTATCACACTCCACCCTTCCCTTATCCCCATCTTCTCTCTTTCCTTGGAGGGCAAGATAGATTTCTATACCAAAATACCTGTATTTCTTATTTCCCAGTTGTATGCTATAACAGTTCTCAACATTCATTTCTAATACTTTGAATTCCAATTTCTCTCCCTTCCTCCCTCCCCACCCATCCCCACCCATCCCCACTGAAAATGTAAGCAATTCCATACAGGCTATATGTATATATATATATATGTATGTATATATATATGTGTGTATATATATATACGTATATGTATATGTATATATATGTATATGTATATATATGTATATATGTATATGTATATATACATATACATATACATATATATACATATATATATGTCGTTTTGCAAAAGACTTCTATAATAGTCATGTTGTGTAAGACTAAATATAGTTTCCTCCACCCTATCCTGCACCCCCTTTATTCTATTCTCTCATTTGACCTTGTCCCTTCCCAAAGTATTTACTTCTAACTACTTCCTTCTCCCATTTGCCCTCCCTTCTATCATCCCCCTCACATCACTTGTCCCCTTCTCTTCTACTTTGCTGTAGTGTAAGACAGATTTTCATGCCAAATTTAATGGCCATGTTATTCCCTCCTTAAGCCGTATGTGAAGAGAGTAAGCTTCACTTTTCCCCTCTCACCTCCTCCCTTTTATCTTCCATTGAAAAAGATTTCTCTTGTCTCTTTTATGAGTTATAATTTGCCCCATTCCATTTCTCCCTTTCTCGTTCCAATATTTTCCTCTCTCACCCTTCAATTTTATTTTTTATAGGTATCATCCCTGCTGATTCAACTCAACCTGTACTCTCTCTCTCTCTCTCTCTCTCTCTCTCTCTCTCTCTCTCTGTGTGTGTGTGTGTGTGTGTGTGTGTGTGTGTGTGTGTATAATCCCTCCAACTACCCAAATACTGAGAAAAGTTTCAAGAGTTACAAATATTGTCTTTACATGTAGGAATGCAAACAGTTCGGCTTTAGAAAGTCCTTTATGATTTCTGCTTCCTGTCTACCTTTTCATGCTTCTCTTGATTCTTGTGTTGAAAGTCAAATTTTCTATTCAGCTCTGGTCTTTTCATCAAGAATTCTTGAAAGTCTTCTATATCATTGAATGACCATTTCCCCCCCGGAAATATTATACTTAGTTTTGCTAGGTAGGTGATTCTTGGTTTTAATCCCAGTTCCTTTGACTTCTGGAATATCCTGTTGCAAGTCCTTTGGTCCCTTAATGTAGAAGCCTCCAGATCTGGTGTTATCCTGATTGTATTTCCACAATACTCAAATAGTTTCTTTCTAGCTACTTGCAATGTTTTCTCCTCGACCTGGGAACTCTGAAATTTGGCCACAATATTCCCAGGAGTTTGTCTTTTTGGGTTTTTTTTCAGGAGATGATTGGTGGATTCTTTCAATATTCATTTTACCCTCTGGTTTTAGAATATCAGGGCAGTTTTCCTCGATAATTTCATGAAAGATAATGTCTAGCTTCTTTTTTGATCTTGACTTTCAAGAAGTCCCATAATTTTTAAATTGTCTCTCCTGGATCTATTTTCCAGGTCAGTTATTTTTCCAATGAGATATTTCACATTGTCTTCTATTTTTTCATTCTTTTGGTTTCATTTTGTAATTTCCTGGTTTAGCATATAGTCATTTACTTCCCTGAACTCCACTTTCATTTTTGAAGAGCTATTTTGTTCAGTGAGCTTTTGAACCTCCTTTTCCATTTAGCTATTTCTGCTTTTTTAAAGCCTTCTTCTCCTCGCTGGCTTTTTGGATTTCTTTTTCTAACACTAAGGTGTTAGTTTCTTCAGCATTTTTTGGGTCTCCTTTAGCAAGCTGTTGACTTGCTTTTCAAGCTGTTCCATGGCCTGAGCCCATTGCATATTCATTTTGGAGGTACTAGATGCAGAAGCCTTGACTTCCTCTGACAGTATGCATTGTTCTTCCTTAGTTGAAAGGATGGAAGGAAATACCTGTTCACCAAGAAAGTAATCTTCTATGGTCTTATTTTTTTTCCTGTTGTTGGGCATTTTCCTAGCCAGTTACTTGACTTCTAAATCCTTTGTCAAAAGGAGGCTCCTAGTGCTCCTCCTCACCCCAGGACCATGCTCACTGCTGAGGTTCAGATCAGCAACTCAATTCCCCCAGGGGCTTTAGGCCAAGTGCTGCACAGATGGATGCTGCAGCTGCTGCCACCACTGCTATCACCATGGCCACCACCAGCCCCACCATCACCTGGGCCAGCCCTAGGGGGGGACCCTTCTCCCCTCTTGCCCATTTGGGAAAATATAATAAAAGACTCTAAACAAATTCTAGAGCAGCAGAAAGCACAGAACAACAGAATGAAAGAGAATTCCAACCAAAGGTAACCTGGAAGACCTACAGGAAGTTCTCTCCCATGGAACACTGAGCAGAGTGGAGCCCAGCCATGGCTGCATAACACAGGAACAGGACCTGAACCGACCTCTGAGGAAGAATCCCCAGCAGGGAGGGTCCCAGATCCCTTAACCCACAAGTTGAATTGTTTACATTCCTACATTGAAAGATAATTTTTGTAACTCTCGAGACTTTTCTCAGTATTTGGGTAGATGGAGAGATTACATACACACACACAGATATATATATATATATATATAGATAGATAGATAGATAGATAGATAGATAGATAGATAGATAGATAGATATACACATATATATACACATATATATATACATATGTATATACATATGTGTATATATATACATATGTATATACATATGTGTATATATATATATATATATATATATATATATATATATATATATATATATATATATATATATATATATATATATATATACATACAGAGAGTACAGGTTGAATTGAATTAGAAGAGATAATATCCACAAAAAAATAAATTGAAATTAAGGGGTGAGAGAGGAAAATATTGGAAGGAGAAAGGCGTAATGGAATGGGGCAAATTATAACTCATAAAAGAGACAAGAAAAATCTTTCTCAATGGAGGAGAAAAGGGAGGAGGTGAGAGGGGAAAAGTGAAACTTACTCTCTTCACATACGGCTTAAGGAGGGAATAACATGTTCACTAAATTTGGTATGAAAATCTATCTTACACTACAGGAAAGTAGGCGAGAAGGGGACAAGTGGGCTGAGGGGGATGATAAAAGGGAGGGCAAATGGGAGCAGGGAGTAACTAGAAGTAAACACTTTTGGGAAGGGCCAAGTTCAAATGAGAAAATAGAAAAAAATCGGGGACAAGTTAGAATAGAAGGCAACATAATTAGTCTTACACAACATGCCTATTATGGAAGTCTTTTGCAAAATAACACATATAGTGCCTGTATTGAATTGCTTGACTTCTCAGTAGGGATGGGTGTGGAGAGAGGGAGAGAGATAAGTTGGAATTCAAAGTATTAGAAAGGAATGTTGAGAATTGTTATTGCATATAACTGAGAATTAAGAAATACAGGTAATGGGATATAGAGATTTATCTTTTCCTACCAGAAAAGAGAGAAGATGGGGATAAGGGAAGGGTGGAGTGTTGGGACTGGAAGCTCAATTCCTTGTGGACAGTCTCGGGCAGGTAAAAGTGGGACTTCTAAATCTTAGAGTCTTACGAGGCCCTCCATGAACAGCGGGGGTTCGAGAAGGTCAGACCGAGCTAGCTCGGCTAGCTCGGGTATTTCCGCCTCTCCCCCGGAGATACCTGATGGGTGGAGTCTCCCTGCCCTCGAGGTCGTCCCGGATTGGAGCACACCTAGTTACCTAACAGCACGGTATTGAGATGCAAACTGTGTGGCTGAAGATTAAGTAGGATTGAGGAAGCCTAAAAGCTTTTAGCAAGTGTGGAGCCAAAGAGAAAAGTAGGGGATAAGGGAAGGGTGGAGTGTGATAGAAGGGAAGGTACAATGAGAGAAGTGATAATCAGAATGCAAGGTATTATGGGGTGGGGGTAGGGGAGAGATGGGGAGAAAAATTAGAACTCAAAATTTTGTGGAAATGAATGTCGAAATGAATGTCCAAATCTAAAAATAAATAAATAAAGCTATTTTTAAAAAAGAAAAAAGAAAAGTAAAAAAGAGTAGATAAAGAACAAATTTTAAAATCCTCAATTAAATACCAAATTAACAATGCTGAAAAACAGAATAACAAAATTGAAATTAATTATACTATTGTACTAATAAATAAAACTAAGTGCTCATTTTATGAAAAAAAACAAACAATAAAACAGATAAACCTTTGGACAATTTGATTAAAAAAGAAAACTAAATCACCAGGACCAAAAATTAAAGAGGTGAATTCATTATCAGTGATGAAGAAATGAAAACAATAATTAGTAGCCCATCTGTATGCCTATAAATCTGGCAATTGTATTTAAATGGATGAATACATACAAATATATAAATTGCCTAGATTAACAGAAGAAGAAATAAAATACTTAACTCCATTTCAGAAAAAAGCATTGAACAATCTGTCAATGAACTATTTAAGAAAAAATTTCCAAGGCAAGATGGATTTATAAATGAATTCCACCAAACATTTAAAGAACAATTAATTTCAATATTATATAAACTGTTTAGGAAAACAGGCAAAGAAGGAGTCCTCCAAATTCTTTTTATGGAACAAATGTGGCTCTAATACCTAAACCAAGAAGAGCCAAAACAGAGAAAAAATTATGAACCAATTTCCATAAAGAATATGTCTAAAAATTTTGAATAAAATATTAACAAAGAGATTACAGCAACTTATCATGAGGATAAGTTGTACCTATGACCAGGTAGGATTTTGACCAGGAATGCAGGACTGATTCAATATTAGGAAAGTGGTCAGCATAATTGATGATATCAACAACAAAACTAAAATAAATTCTATGATTTTCTCAATAGATGCAGAAAAAGCTGTTGACAAAATATGATACCTACATCTATTAAAAACACCAGAGAGCATTTCTTAGAATGCATACTGTCTTCTGTGTTTTAGCCAGGTTTCCACCGTGTACTACAGTTGGGGGCTGGAAATTGATACCAACCTTAAAACCATTGGAACACCACTCTACAAAATGAATGGTTCCCTTGGTCTTGACTGTGGCATGATCTGTGGACATTATCTGGCCAATGGGCCAATTGAGGTTGATGTATGTAAGGTGCTCAATGTCCAGGTTGTAGTGGTAAAGGTCATACATTACTTCATTGTCTGAGTGCTCCAGTGTGGTTTGAGTGGTTAGAATAGAGTTGTAGGGCTCTAGTAGAGCTGTGGATATCTGTGAGGCTGAGTAGATGGCAAACCTCAGGTTGAACTTCTTGCTATAGTTACCAGAGAGTCTCTCCATCAGCAGAGAGGTGAAAACTAAACCTGTGCATCTCTCAAAGCTCTGAAATATCAGGAATCCCTGTAACCCTGTGCATTGGTCCAATAGCTTTCAGATGTGCTCCAATGCCAGATCAATGATTTCCTTCCCAACTGGGTAATTGTCCTGGGTATAGTTATTAGTAGCATCCTCCTTTCCAAAGATCAGCTACTCAGGATAGAATAGCTGTTTATAGATGTTAGTATGAAACCCAGGTATTACTGCAAGCTCCAAGTCTACAAAGTAGACATGCTCTGGGGACATGCTCCATTCTTCACTGAAGAAGCTATTGAAGGAGTTATTACCACCCCCAAGGTCCTGTCACTGGACATGGTACCATTGGGTTGAATACTAAGCTCTAAGCAATATAATTCCCAGAAAGCATTGCCTATCTGCACTCCAGCCTGGCTGACATGAATGGAGATACACTCACACATGGTGGCTCCGACATGTGAAGATGGGAGGGTTCTGTTGACTGCAGACAGGCTACAGATCTCTGAGATCAGCTCAGCCAAGGAGATAAAGTTCTTACTGGAGAAGTATACACATTATCTCTGGAATTGCAGGCCCCAGGAATCAAGGGAGACAGTTCAACTGGTTTTCCCCATATCTTTGGTTTCATAACTTTCATTATTCATTCAAAAGTTGGGCCTTTTCTTTCACTCTATCTCCTTTGAAACAGTGTCTCCTTTTCCAAAATATGCACTGTCTCACTAAGAGAAATCTGGTACCTTTAAGTATACTTGCTAGCCTGAGTAAGACTCACTGATACTTAGTATCCACTGTTTTGCCATAAGATCTGCTCTATACTTTAACATTAGAAAACTGAGCCATTTGATATTGGTGGGATCTGAGTCCTGAATGAGCATCATGACCCCTTCTTGGAGACATAGCCATTCATAATAAGAAAGGGGGAAGAGAAAAGATGTAAAGAAACAACTGGTTCACACTAAATGTTTTATTTAACTCAACTAAAATATATCAAGAAATAGTCTAGAGAATTAGCCAAAGAACTGGAGTTTACAAAGATAATTCAGTGTTATTTCTAAATCTGAATCCAATCTTTGTATTATATCAGGTGAATGATATAAATATAGCTTCTTTTTGAAAGGGAAAAATATAAAAATCTTGAGAGTCAATGTTTTGTAGTGGATATAGTGCTCTATTTGAAAAAAGAGGGCTTTGGTTCAAATTCTTGTCTTTTCATTTGCTATTGGTGTAATGTTGGGCATATCACTTCTCTTGGTTTCCCTCACCATAAAAATGGAATTAAATTGATTTGTCTCTAGGATCTCTTCTAACTGTACATCTATGATTCTCTTCTGGCTTAGTTCTTGAATTTCTCTATTAAAAAATTCATGCCAGGGATACTCTCTTATACTAGAACTTTCATTTGGGCTTAGGGGCCCTTCATCTTGTGACAACTCTCTATAAGGACTGTACTGTTTCTCAAATTGAATTTTTACTGTGGTCTCCATTTTGAGGATGGCTTACAGGAGTGGGGAACCTGCAGTCTCGAGGCTACATGTGACCTTCTACGTTCTTGGGTGCAGCCTTTTGGCTGAGGTCAAGTTTTACAGAACAAATCCTTTTATAAAGGGGATTTGTTCTGTGAAGTTTGGATTTAGTCAAAGCGCCAAACTTGAGGACCTACAGGGCCATATGTAGCCTCAAGGCCACAGGTTCCCCACCCCTGGTAGGCCACCCTACCTTCATATCCTTTCTCGGATCCCTGCTCCTGACTTTCTGGACTTCAAAATTATGTTCTTGTGCCCAAGAATTTCATCTCTGCCTTAATCTGCTTTTCAGTTCCCTTTTGTGTATTTTTCTAAAATTAGAATATAAGCTATTTGAGGGCAGGGGAATATTTTTCTTTTGTTTTTAGGGGTGGAGATTGTTAGCTTATATAACCAGAGACCATGAGAACAAAAATGTAAAACATGGAATAAGGAAGAGGTTGGGGAGTAGGTTACACATAAATCTTATTTTCATGTAAACTAGACAAATGGTTTTATACCCATGTGCACATATAAAAGTAATTGAGTTTGATGTAGAAATGCATTAAATTCATGAAGGAATAAGGTGGGACAGGGGGAAGGAAGGTAGGATTTAAGAGAATGGCAGGATGCATGGAGAGGTTTGCAAACACACTGAATTAAAAATGTTGTTATTTTTATTAAAAATGGAAAGAAATTAAAGGTTAAACTGTCACAAAGGCCTGGGTGAAAAGAACAGAAGTGGAGTTGAGAATATACATCACTTGTTGAGCACATTGTTCCTCAGTGTAGAAAGTAGATCTGAGGCAAAGAGAGCAAATGATCCAAAAGCATAGAATGGAAGAAAATACAATAATTATAACTGTAAATGTGGATGAGATAAACCCAACTATACAACTGGGGAGAATAGTAGAATGGATTGGAAAGTAAAATTCAACACTATGCTGCTTATAATAACCACATTTAAAACAAAAAGATTCATAAACTGGTGAAATAAGGGGTTTGAGCAATATGTCATATGCTTCAAGGGAATTCAGAACAACTGGGATAGTAATCATGATCTTCAATAAGGCAAAGAAATAGTGAAAATATAATTGATTAAAAGAGACAAACAGGGAGGTCTCATTAGATTTTAATGTACCATTGACAATGAATTACTATCAATATTTTATGTGGGTATTTGTGAATATAGGTACATACATTCACAGAATGGTATAACATCTAAGTGCTTAAAGGAAAAGTTAGCTAATCTGTGGAAGCCAATAATAAAATCTATACTATTTTGGGATCTCAATGTCCTCTTTTTATATCTCGACAAATCTAAACAAAAAAGTAAACAAAATTAAATAATAGAACAATCAAATTTTAGAAAAGGTAAGTGATAGAACTCTGGTAAATACTGGAAGGATATTTTTATCTCTTAGCTATACGTGGCATTTTAAAAAAAATTAACCATATATTAGGACATGAATACTATACAAAAAAATACAGAGAAGAGAAATATCCAACACATCTTATACCAACCATAATGAAATTAAAATGATATCGAATAAAGAGGCCCAAACGATGCATCAAAAGTTTATTGAAAATTCCAAAATATTAATTGAAAATCTCAAAAATACTATTTGGTATTATTTAAAAAAATAGAAGGGACAAACAGTGGAACATTTTAGGTATACAATATACAGAAGGAAATGAACATGGTACAATTGTTTTCTGCTAATCCAAAGACCAGCAATTATCACTAACTTACTATTCAAGAAAAACTGCTAGTAATACTGAAAGTCACTATAGCTAAAACAAAGCTAAGATCAAGATCTCACATTCTACTTCAAAATAGGCTTTTGAAAGTCATGTCGTAAACAAATTAGAGGAACATGAAAGAAAACATCTTTCCTAAGTCATAGATGAAGAAAGTTCGTGGACATAGATTGTAGAGGATCTTAGAAGAAAAAATGGGTAATTTTGATTATATAACTTTGAAAGGCTTTTGGACAATCAATGCAATGAAAGTTCAGAGGGAAATAGTTCATTGGGGAAAAACTTGGCAGCAGTTTTCTCGGATAAACTTTAGATATCCAAGATATATAAGCAACTGGCATATATTTATATGCATGTATATATGTATGTAGGCATGTATTTTTATATATATACATACATATGTAATTACAGTTATAAGAATGACAGATAAATCATCTAATTATATGAACAAATGATCATCATGTGAAACAGAGTGTTTGAGGAGAAGAGACTGATTTATAGCAGAGGAATGGACTAGGTATGGGACCATGCTGGGCCAGTACAGAAAACTGATAACACTTGGTGAGATGAAAGACCAGTCAACAGCAATTCTTTTCCCTGCTTTCCAGAGAGCAGATATGACCATGAGTGCAGCCATCATCACAGTTTCTATAATTTGTGTTTATTTAAACTTGTTCATTACATGATTTTTATCTAAGCCTACAAATTTGTGGTTTGAAATGGAAAGGGAAAACGATCTCATAGTAGAAGAGATTTCTGTAGTTTACTCAGAGTGGAGAATGAGCTGATTTGAGAGAGAAGTTTTTCTGTGTGATATGTTAAATAATAAAAACATCCCAGAGCATAAAATTGACTGCCCTTGAACCCAGTGAGAAAAAAATGTATAAAGAAACAATTAATATATGGAGCTGTGCATGTAGGGGGCAGAGGTTGTTTGTGAGAGCATTTTATAACCTAAAAGTACATATACCCTCACTTCACAGATTCACCTATCTTCCACCACTCCTAAATCCAGATTATCCTCCCTCTCTGATTCTTTACTCCTTTCCCACCCTACTCCCAATTTCTGATTGCTTCCTGGGACACATACATCCTTTAACTTAGGATATGATGAAATCATGGAAAATGTAACACTTTTAGGTATGCTAGTTTTGTTTTTTGGGGTTTTTTTTGTATCTATTTCACCCAAATGAAACTCAGTATAAAATCCTTTGCTTCTTACCATAGACATGGACCTCTTTGCCACAAATAGGAAAGTTCTTTCATTTCCTTTTTTAGAGTGAAATTTGCTTTCCACTATCCCTCATTCTACTACCTCTTTTTCATTGTTTTTATCATATTTTCCTACAGTCCTCATTATTATTGAGAGATTAGGAAAATTACTATCTGTTCTCAGTATTAACTTCCAGGATGGGTTGGTGAGCATCTCCAGCTCACCTTTATTTCTTTTTTTAGCTCTCCTTTATTTCTTGCCTTCTATATTCACACACAAGTGACCTCTGTTTTATTCCATCCACAGAAATATTGACTCACAGAATGTTTCAATGCACCTTATAGAATCATGTTTTTTTCTTTTTAGATGCAATTCAGAGATTATTTTGGGCATGAGACCTTTTCTGATCCTCCAATTGCCAGTGCCTTCCCCCCCTAAAATTATCTTGCATTCAAATACTTCATATTTTTTCCCTTTCTGTTTCTTTTGTATATACTTATATATGAATTTATTGTCCCATCCATTAGAATGCAAGTGCCTTCTGAGTAGATATAGTTTCACGCTCTTAGGACTTAGCACACTACCTGGCACATAAATATTTATTAACTCCTCACCATCAGGTGAGATTCCTAGTCTGCAAAGATTAGCAGAAGGACCAAAAAGAATGCCTGGAGGAGTTTAGGATATAGTTGCAGAGCTGGTGAAAAGGTCCTTTAAATCACCATAAATCTTGCAGTTGGTACCTGGCTGCCTCAGATTATGAAGATAGACCAAGTTGGGGAAAAGGCAGAGGTAAGACAAGGCCATCCTTCTACCCAGTGAGGATTAGAGGAGAAAAAAGGAATAGGAATAGCTATTTGTCAACCTAAAATAACAAAGAGATCTAGGGTTTATCTTGGGCATATGTCCAAAACAAGCAAAGCCTTATGGAAGAAGAGTCCTTATCAAATCTAATAAGACCTATCAAAACATATGACAAATACATACTGTTGATTATTTCAATGGGTACAATGCCTCCAGAAAGAATCTAAAAATGTGTGGCCAGTGGCTATGAAATATTGGCCAAGGATCTATAGGCTATTTTTTTTATTGTTGCCCTTGAAGGAAAGGTATGCACAACAGAAACAATTTCATTAGGATCATGCATAGTTGGCTCACATGGAGGTATCTTACATGGTAAATATGGATTTGGATTTCTGCAACAAGGTTAACAAAAGATGGATGATAGATTCCAGGTCAGAGATGGAGCATAATTAGCAAAGGTTGACAAGAATATATTTGTCAACTTCCTTAGAAATATAATTTTTAAAAAGGCTTTAAATTAAAAATTTGGAGTAGAGAAAGAATTTCTATGTATATCCTCCAAGATAAATACTACAGAGAATAGTCACAAAGTATCATAGAAGCTGAATCATCCAAATTCATTAACAGGCATGAAATCCATGAAAAAAGTCAAATAATAAAACCCAAAGCCTGAAGTGTCCATACATGACTAATTTATCGAAAATGAAGGAACTAAAGGTCCTAGTGCAAGTATGCAAAATGTACCTCTTAGATACCATTCAAACTTGGTGGGATGATTCTGATGACTAGAATATCACTCTTAATGGGTATTCTTTACTCAAAGGAAAAAAATAAATAAAAGGGGCAAAAGCAAAGTGAGATTTTTTTTTTCTGGAGTTCAATTTCCTAGGCTCAGATAAATTGCGAACATTTGAAGAATTAATCTCCTTTGAACCCTGATAATTCACAACTGTGCTGAGTCATATAGGTTTCATGCCTACTGGCTCTGAGATAATCAGGGGCCAAGTCTTTGTTATATATTGTGGGAGGCTGACATTTTACTTTGGAGTTTCATTCATGAGAAGGACTTTTTGATTCACTGGATAGGACTCTGCCTCTGAACCTCTCAGATGTTGGTGCTCTTCCGGTTTGGTGATGTATGTGGATGGCTGCATTACTTTGTTCAGATAGTTGGAGCCCTCGCTGTTGAATCTCTGTGCTAATTTCTCTGCTTGTATTTTCTACTTATCTGTGATTAAAGTAACATTGTTGACCCTTTTGAAGTTGTCTTTCCTTTAGAAAAGCAGATCAAATAAGCCATTACAAAGGAGTAGCTTGGAGTTATATATTTAGAAAGCATACTTGTACAAGAAAATCCAAGAGTAAGAGAGTGCAATTATGATAGAGCATCTAGATAGAAGAAATAACAGAGAGGAGGAGTTTGGAACTCAAATCAAAAGCTTGGAACACAGACATGATACAGTGGTGATCGAGACTTCAGTTATCTAGGCATATACTGAAACTCTGTCTCTTTGCCTCTCTACCAACTTGTTTCTGTTTCTGCTTTTCTTTCTCTCGCTCTGTCTCTGTATCTCCATGTCTATCTGTTTCTGTTTCACTGTTTTTGAGTTTATTTTTCTCTGTTTCTCTGTATGACTCTGTATGTAGGAAACTATCAAGGAAAACTGCCTGAGGTCCTAGAACCAGAGAGTCAAACAGTCATCAAAAGAATCCACTGATAGCCTCCTGAAAGAGATCTCACATTGAAAACACCAAAGAATATTGTAGCAAATTCCAAAATTGCCAGGTCAAAGAGAAAATGCTGCAAGTAGCTAGAAGGAAACAATTTAAATATCAAGGAACCACACTCAGGATTATGAAGGACCTTGCACCTTCTACATTAAAAGATTTAAGAGCATGGAATATGATATTCGGTAAGGCCAAGGAGTTTAGATTACAACCAAGGATCAACTACCCAGTGAAACTGACCATAAACTTTCAGGAGAGGAGATGGACATTCAGTGAAATAGGGAACTTCCCACCTTTCCTGATGAAAACACTGGAGTGCAACAAAATATTTGATCTTCAAATGCAAGATCCAAGGAAGACATGGAAAGGTAAACAGGAAAGTAAACAACAATAATATGTTATTAATAAGGGCAAACTGTCTACATCCACACATGAGAAAATTACATTTGTAGAAGAGTACAAAGTGAGAACTTGAGAACTGTATTGTTATTATGCTATCTAAAGAGGTATAAATAGAAAGAGGGCATGGGTATAAGTTGACTTTGATGTGATGATATAAAATCTAATTAAGTGGTGAAAAGGGATTGTTCTGGGAGAAAAGGAAAGGAGATGGCACACAAGAGTAAATTACATCAGACAAAAAGGCACAAAAATCTATTATAGTAGAGGGAAAAAAGGAGGGATATGAGCATTGTTTGATCCTTACTTTCATCAGATTTGGCTAACTATCAGTTAGGTATAGAAATCTAATTTTTCTATAGGAACTAGGAGGTGAAAAGAGAATGAAAAGGGAGGGTATGGATAGAAGGAAGGGAAGAAGTAGTAAGGGTAAAAGGGGAAGGAAAAAGAAGAGAGGTGATAGAAGAGAAGGCAGACTGAGGGAAGCAGTGGTCTAAAGTAAAACTCTAGTAAGAAGGGAAAAGGAGGAAGGAGAGAGAAAAGCATAAATGGGGAGGGAGAAATAGGATGGCAAGACAGAGATAGTAATAACTGTGAATGTGAATGGGGTGACTGTCCCATAAAAAGAAAGTGAATAGTAGAGTGAATTAAGAACCATAATCCTACAATATGTTGTTTATAAGAAACACATTTGAAGCAGAGGGATACACACAGAGTTAAGGTAAAAGGTTGGAATAGAATATATTATGCTTCAGCTGAAGAAAGGAAATAGAAAAAATTGTGCATACCCTTTGACCCTGCAATATCATTTCTAGGTCTGTATCACAGAGATCATAAAAAAGGGAAAAGGACATACATGTACAAAAGCATTTATAGTAGCTCTTTCTGTGGTGACAAAGAATTGGAAATTGAGGGAATGTCTGTCAATTGGGGAATGCCTGAACAAGTTGTGGTATAGGAAAGTAATGGAATACTATTTTGATACAAGAAATGATGAGCAGGAAGACTTCAGAAAGACTTGGAAATACTTATGTGAACTGATATTGAGTGAGATGAACAGAACTGGGAGAACATTGTACACAGTACCAGTAACGTTTGCAATGACTGACCTTGATAGACTTAGCTCTTCTCAGCAATATAAGAGTCCAACATGACTCCAAAAGACTCATGATGGAAAATGTTATCTACACCCAGAGAAAGAACTTTGGAATCTGTACGTAGATGGAAGCATACTTTTTGCTCTCCTTTCTTCTTTCTCATGGTTCCACCATTTAGTTCTAATTTTTCCTTACATCATTACTAATGTGAAAATATATTTAATATGAATGTATAGGTGGAGGCTATGTCAAATTGCATACTGTCATGGGGAGAGTGGAGAAGGGGGAGAAAATTCAAAATTTGAAATTTTTTATATATAATTTATTTTTCAGTTCTTAACATTTATTTCCACAAGAATTTGAATTCAAAATTTTCTCTCCATCTCTCCCCACACTCCACCTCAGGACAGCATGCACCCCATCCATCTGTTCCTTCAATCTGTCCTCCCTTCTATTACCCACCCTTCTTCCATCCCCCTTCCCCTCTATTTTCCTGTAGGACAAAATAGATGTCTATACTCCACTGCCTGTATAGTTTAATTTCCAATTACATGCTAAAACAAATTTTAACATTCATTATTAAAGCTTTGAGTTCTGTATTCTCTCCCTCCCTTCCTACCCACCCTCGTTGGGAAAACAAGCAATTCAATATAGGTCATACATGTGTAACAATGCAAAGCATTTCCGTAATAGTTATGCTGTAAAAGGCTAACCACATTTCCCTCTGTCCTATCCTGCCCTTCATTCATTCCATTCTTTTCCTTGATCTGTTCTCCCAAAATAGTGTTTGCTTCTGATTATCCCTTTTCTCAATTTGCTGTCCCTTCTATTATCTTCCCTCTCCTATCCAATTCCCCCTTGCCTTCCTGAAAGGTAAAATTGATTTCCAAATCGAATTAAATGTGTGTTATTCCCTCTTTAAGCCAAATCCCATGAGAGTAAGGCTCAATTAATTCCTTTCATCCTCCCTCTTCCCGTCCATTGTAAAAGTTCTTTCTTCCCTCTTTTATGTGAGATCATTTGCTACAATCTATCTCTCCCTTTCTCTTACTCCTAGTACATTCCATTCAACAGTAAATTATATTTTTTAGGTATTCTCCCTTCGTATTCAGCTCACTGTGTTCTCTTTCCTGTTTACTTTTCATGTTTCTCTTGATTTTTGTATATGAAAGTCAAATGTTCTATTCAGCTCTGATATCAAGATTACATCAAGATTACTTGAAAGTCCTCTATTTTATTGAATGACCATTTTTCCCCCTGAAGTATTATACTCAGTTTTGATGGGTAGGTGATTCTTGGTTTTAATCTTATCTCCTTTGACCTCTGGAATATCATATTCCAAGTCCTTTGATCCCTTAGTGTAGAAGCTGCTAAATCCTGTGTTATCCTGATTGTATTTCCACAATACTTGAATTCTTTTTTTGTGGCTGCTTGAAATATTTTCTCCTTGACCTGAGAGCTCTGGAATTTGGCTACAATATTCCTAGGAGTTTTCCTCTTGATATGTCTTTCAGGAGGTTATCAGTGAATTTTTTCTATTTCTATTTTACCCTCTGGGTCTAGAATATCAGGGCAGTTTTCCTTGATAATGTCTTGGAAGATGGTGTCTAGGCTCTTTTTTTGATGATGGTTTTCAAGTAGACCAATAATTTTTAAATTATCTCTCCTGTGTCTATTTTCCAGGTCAGTCATTTTTCCAATGAGATATTTCACATTGTCTTCTATTTTTTCATTCTATTGGTTTTGTTTTGTAATTTCTTGGTTTCTCATAAAGTCATTAGCTTCCATCTGCTCCATTCTAATTTTTAAAGGACTATTTTCTTCAGTAACCTTTTGAGTCACCTTTTCTATGTGGTCAGTTCTGTATTCTTGGCTTTTTGAACTTCTTTTGCCATTTGGGTTAGTCCATTTTTAAAGATGTTACTTTTTTCATCATTTCTGGGTCTCCTTTAGCAAGCTGTTGACTTCCTTTTCATAATTTTCTTGTGCTGCTCTCATTTCTCTTCCCAATTTTTCCTCTACCTCTCTTACTTGATTTTCAAAATTCTTTTTGAGCTCTTCCATGGCCTGAGACCATTGCATATTTTTTCGAGGTTTTGGATGTAGAAGCCTTGACTTTGATGTCTTCCTCTGATGGTATGCTTTGTTCTTCTTAATCTGAAAGGATGGAAGAAAATACCTGTTCACCAAGAAAGTAACCTTCTATAGTTTTATTTTTCCCTGTTTTGGGCATTTTCTTAGTCAGTTACTTGACTTTTAGTCCTTTCTCAGGTGGAGGGTATACTCTACAGACCTGTAAATTCTCAGTTCCTCCAAGGTGGCACAATCAAGGGAGAGGAGTTTAATCCTCTCCTGGCCTTCTCTCTGTTCTGTGAGCAGCCACAAGCATTCTTATCTGCCCAGGATCTGTGAGTAGGATCCCCATGAGTTCTACCATCCCAATACTTTTCCACACCCCAGGACCGCCACTCAGAACTGAGATCCAGACCAGCTGCTCCATTCTCCCGGGTCTTTAGGCAGGGGGTTCTGAAAGTGGACACTGCTGCCACAGTGGGTACTGTGGCCCTGGGGTCAAGGCTGGGGCCAGACCATGCTCCCCTCCTACCCAGGTGAAAGAGCTTACTTACTGACCTTTGAAGCTGTCTTTGGCATTTGTGGGTTAAGAAATCTGGGAACTGCAGCTGTTGCTCATGATTCCATGCCCTGCAACCTGCTCCAGAACTCTCAGTTTAATGTAGTGCCCCCAAGGTTGGGCTGCACTCCTCTCTGAGCTGGTGTCATAGACCTTTCCTGTCAGCCTAGGAAATTTCTTTTGCTCTGTTGTTTTGAGGCTTCTGATGCTCTAGAATTTGTTTAGAATTTAGAATTTGACAGGTATTTTATGGGCTATGGGGGAAGAGCTTCTACAGGTCCATCCTTCTACCCCCCATCTTGGCTCCACCCAAAACTTGAAATCTTATGGAAATGAATGTTGAAAACTAAAAATAAATTAATCAGTTATATTTTTTAGAAATGAAATGTATAGAAGATGGAAGCAAGGCCAAGTAATAATAGATAAATATAAAAACATGGCATAGGCCTATTAAAATAGAATTTGTTAATTAAAACTCAGAAAGAACTTAGATTGTTAAGGAAAGTTAATGTAAAAAGGAAATGGTAGGCTTCTTTTTCTTACATTGGAAGTAAATGAAAGTTAGAAGAAGTAGGAGCTTTGCTTGTATTGGGTGGCATGCAGAATGTTAATTGAAAATAAGAAAACAATTAATTAATTCTTATCTTTGTCTTCTCTACAAAGGAGAATGAACTTTACATTATAAATATCAAAATAAAATTGACTAATAAGGACTTCATACCCATGACAGGTAAAGAGATTGGAAGGAGATGGAAAGCCTTCATTAGTTTGAGTCTCCTGGACCAAATGAGCAATATTTTCAAATCCTGAAGAAGAAAATTCTGGCAAAACTTGTCACAACTTTTAGCTTTCTTTCTAGTTTATTGGCAATATAATAGCATCCCAGTTTCATGTGGTGCCCTCTGGTGTTGATTTATGTATTTTTATCAAATTACTGGCTAGGAATAATTCATGCCCAAATATCAACAAATACATTGTAAGGCCAGAGGCATCATTGCTGGTAGAATTTTTTAGTGTCACCAATAAGGCTACTTGCTCAATTCAAAGAGCTTTTGTTTTTGTTGTCAGTGAACCTAACATGTTCATCAATGCATGTCCAAACTGTGGTTCCTTTTAGGATGGTAAGGAATTGTTGTAAATTTATTAATTACATCTAAAGTTAATGCTTCCATAAGCAGTATACATTCAAAGTCTCTGCCTTAGTTGAAAACTTTCCTACTAGGAAATCCATATATGAAGAAAGCCTTTTCACACAATATTTTAGTTACCTTGGAAGCTTTCTTATTCCTGGGTGGGCTTCTCATGCAAACCTCATAAAGTGATGTTACCAACAGTGCATAACTGATGTTCTTGCTGTCTTCTTCTAGAGATAAAATTAATTTCATGAGTTCTAAAGGTTTGTTAGTACTTGTATTTTCAAATGTACTCCACTTTGCTTCTGTTACCATGCCTGGTTTCAACTCCACTGAGCAAGATGCCCCAACTGGTAATCCTCTTGTGTCCTGGTCTCCCAACCACTCCCTCTTACCTAGCTCCCTTTATGTATTGTCTTGCCTTTGAGATTATAAGCTCTTTCAGAACAAAAAACTGTCTTTCTTTTTATTAATTGCATCCTCAGAACTTGGTATAGTCCTTGATACATCATAAGTGCTTAATAATTGCTGATTAAGTTAGATGGAAATATGCAGCATGAATTAATAGTGCTTTTCTTCATACATACTGAGCATGTCTCTTCCCTCTTGGTGATATCTGTGGCCTTCGGGTCAGTAAAATTTATCTTAGTAGCTGTATGGTCTTTTCACAACCCATATTTCCAAAACCATCATTAAGTACTTTCTAGGCCAGGGAATAATATGCCCTGGGAAGTACTAACTACTTGCTAATATCATGTGTGAGATTAATGACAGTGTTGTATAGTGCTCTGTTACATAGCTCTAAATTCCTTAATAGTCTCAACAGTAAAGTAACTTTACAGGATTGGCATTTTAGTCCTTTGATGTAACTGTTTTTATTTTACTTTTTCTGCCATTGGTTTACTTCACCAATTATCCACAGACAACTGAGGCAAGGATGAATGGTTCAGTGGAATATGGTTGCCATATGCTTCTAGAATGCTATCTGGTGGAAATGCCTAACTTTCAGCTGTACTTCCAGGTTTGTAATACAGGTCCTCAGGTTTTGCAGATAACTTTCACTCCTTCCCCAAGTATCATTATAATTTTGGTGTCTTGTATAATTCTAGACAAGGTTTTTGTGTCTCCATTATTTTTTCCTTGCCAATTATTATGCTGAATTAATAGTGCTGCTATGTATCTCTGAGAATCAGAATTCAATTTGTTGCTGGTAAGAGTGTCAGTGGGCCATTATCAATCCATAATTTTTCTTTGCACACATTGTTTTTGAATTTCTCAATAATCATCCATTTCAAAGCAAGGAGCTCTAGCACATGAATGGGATAATGAACATTATTGTTATGACCCTTATACTCTTAGGGATTGCAGATAAGAACATTTTTGCTTTTAGTAGGGATCAAATAGGTCTCTGGTCCTAGTTTCTTTTCCCACAACTGGTCTTATAGTCCTCAGCTTGTGCTGTAATGAAGGTAGCATCTCTGCTCACCTGCATATAGCTTATGTGTGGCCTTTTTATTCACAGTTATAATAGAAATCTGTCTCTATGTTCTTCCATAGTTGATAGTATTTGTGTATTAGTCTATCATAATTGCTATTCCGTTCATCCAATGCTTTCTCTTGAGATCATTGCTGCCCATGGTACTCTCCCTTGAAAGGTTTCTTGTGAATTCCTGATTGAAGGTTCTTGTTCTTAGCAAAATTATCCTATTTTGTATCTTATTTTATGTTTCAGTAGGTGATCCATACTCAGCTGTATATGGAACATCCCAATGGAAATCCAAATTGACATCACTAGATTTATTTTCCATATCACTCATGTTTCATATGTTTTTGAAAAATAGGGGGTTCCACATCCAGTCTCTGAGCTACCCAATTGTGGCATGAACTATGAATTTATCATATTTTAAGCCAGGGGTACTCATTACAATCTGACATCAACCTCTATTTTTGATTTCACTGACTCTACTTCTGTCAATGTCCACAATTAGTTGTCTACATGGACCACACAACTTTGAAGTTCTGGGCTGAATTGTACTTATAGTGCATTTTGTTAGTCCCATTCCCAAATTAACTATTCTTCTCTCCACAACCTTCTTGCAATAGCTTTCAAACCTTTCAAAACACTCTCTTTCCCATATGCATGATTTACTCCATGTGTTAGTTTGCCCTTATATATATCAATGCTCACAGGGTGAAACTATTTCTATACTAACAATGTTGGGGGGAGGACCACAATGTTGCTCCATAATGCCAATATTTAATCAGTCACTCACCTTTTGATCAGTCCCATCATTTCAAATTAGAAATGATAATAACAGCATCAACCACAATGCAGAGCAGATTTTTGTAATTGCATCTTAGGTGGAGATAAAAATTAAGATTCCCATAGTAAATGCTTAATATAAAAATACTATTATAAATGCTTCAAGAAAATCCTGCTTAAAAGTAGGCAAAAAAAGACAAAAAAAGTGCAGTATTCAATCTTCTAAGTAGAAAAATATAATATGTATGTACATGTATTTATATGTACATATATGTCTGAGCATATGCATGTGTATTTTCAGAACTAAGAGAGAATGTTTGTCCCTCTGAACTACAAATTCTGGATTGACAGTTCTCAAATCTCTATTATATGCTGCCAACAGGAGAACTTTGCAGTCCTTTATCAATGTGTAATCATATTTTTTTGGATTTATATATTTTATTGAATTTTTGAAGCTCACTACTTTTCTCATTTTGAATATTCATTCCATTGTTTTTTTTTATTTTTTTTATTTTGTTTCATTTTTAAAGGTTATATAAAGGTCATTTTGTATAGTAGAGATTTACATGGGGAAGCAGAAAAAGAAAACTCAAATAAAACTACTGAAATAGAACTTCATATAATACTTCATATAATAGAACTTCATATAAACAGTAAATATGCAATTTGTTTAAAAAGTTGTTGCCTTATTTATCAGTCACTTAGGAGTGACACATTATTTATCAGAACCCTCAAAGTATAATGAAACTTTTTGCAGAATAGAAAGCCAGTAACATGCTATCAAATTTTGCAAATCAGAAAATCTGTTGAACTGGCTTTCTTCACTCCTCCTGCTGTATCTTAATTTCCCATCTATCTTGAAAGAAAAAAAAATAATGCATGAGATAATCTGAATTTAAATACTTCTGAGAGAAATAATAATAAAATATAATGTGCTCACAATTTTTAACTGGTGAGATAATTGGCCCAGATAGTCATTGGACATATAAGGATTGCTTCTTGTTAAGAATCAATGTTAATTTAGTATTCCTGACTTTTGCTACAGTTATACATTTCATTATTTTTTTTCTCTTCCTTGTATTTGAACATGTGTTAAATTGTAATGTGACTATAGAAATTTATCACAAATACAAGTAAGGACAAATTGCTCCTTTGTTCAAATGTGGTCTTACTCCTTCCCTCTTTACTTCCTTACAATCTCTTAACACCTTTCTAAATTTTCATCTCCCATTCACACTACTCCACCCACTCAGGAACATAAATGAGATAAAAAACTCGGAAAGAAAATTATTTTGTTCCAGTTATAGGTTATGCTGAAGTAATTGTTTAAGAATTACAGGGAGGCAATTTCTCATCAAACTAGCTACAAAAGATTAAAAGGACTGCTATTTTTATATTGGTTTTCTTTTGATGGAGAATTGCAAAATCTATGTAGTGAGTGCCAGGGGTAAACAGGAACCCAATTATAGCTCCATATAATGTTTTGCCACTGTTTTCTTTCTGTGTTATATCTTCTTGGGCTATTACAGTAACTTGAAAAAGTTAAAAGAAATTGATATTGTACTACCCATAAGGCATGTTTTAGTAAAGAATGAAAACCTTTAACATTGGCAGCTAGGTTATTTCTGTGTTGCACTGACAGGGAAACATCTGAAAGCTTGCCTCAGTCCAGGCATAAGCAGGAGATGGTATGGCCCCAAGGCTTACGGAAACTCAGACAGGATCCAGATGGTGTTGGTGGGAACCAAGTTTCTTGCATTATAAATTAAAGCAAGCTTCTTTTTTTAGCTCAAGTCTAAACTCCTTGAATTATCTCTGTGCACTGTGTCTTTTAAATCAGTGTGTTTGGCTTATATTGAAATCATAAGTTCTTTTAACATTATTGCTTTTTAATTCTTTCCTCCAGCAGTATATTTGTATTTCAGGTAGCTAGATGGTACAGTAGATAACCTACTGGGCCTGGAGACAGGAAGACCTATGTTCCTGAGTTGAATACTGTACTCAAATTCTTACTAGGTGTGTGACCCTGGGCAAGTCATTTAACCCTGTTTGCCTTGGTTTCCTCATCTCTAAAATGAACTGAAGAAGGAAATGGCAAATCACTCTAGTATTCTTGCCAAGAAAATTCCAAATGAAGTCACAAAGAGTTGGACATAATGGAAATGTAACTGAACTATAACAAGAAGGTAGGATAAAAGGGACATTCTGCTGAAGGAGACAGGATGTAACGGGATCGCTTACATATGCGGAAGTTTAAAATCTAGAAACCTTTATCAAAGGTTTTCTAAGAAAGTCTCTAAGAAGAGCCAGCTCTTCCTGCGAATTGGGTGAAAGAGATGATAGGAGAAGGCATCTAGATGTTGCCAGATAAGGAATGGAGTAAATGTGAATGACCCGAATTTTGTGAATTTTCAAGAATTTTGCAGGCCATGGAATGTTCGAGGAAGGATGAAAAGAAGATTTGGAAAAGATGCTATAGTGAGGAGGATGTGATTATGGAGTGTAAAAATATTTCCTGAGGGCTATAAAATGTGCATACCTTTGACCTAACAATACCACTTCTAGAGCTGTATCCTAAAGAGATCATAAAAATAGGAAAAAGCTCATATCTACAAAGATATTTATAGCAACTCTTTTTATGGTGGTCAAGAACTGGAAATCAAGTGGAGGCCTATTAATTGGGGAATGACTAAAGAAGCTGTGGCATACGTATATAATGGGAATACTACTGTGCTATAAGAAATAAAGAACAGGTGGACTTCAGAAAAACCTGGAAAGACTTACATGAACTGATGCTAAGTAAAGTGAGCAGAACCACAAGAACACTTTACACAGTAACAGTTTGAGGACTGTTTTTGGTAGACTTAGTCCTTCATAGCAATGCAAGGACCTAAAACATTTCCAAAGAACTCATGATGCCAAATGCCATCCATATTCAGAGAGAATTACAGAATCAGAATACAAAATGAAACAAACTATTTTTTCTTTTGTTGTGTTTTGTTTTGTTTTCTCATGGTTTCTTCCATTCATTTCAATTCTTCTATGCAACATGACTAGTGTGAAAATTTGTTTAATAGGAATATATTTGTAGAGCCCATACAAGATTGCATGAAATTTTGGGGAGGGAGAGGGAGAAAGTTTGGAAGTTATGGAAGTGATTATTGAAAACTGAAAACAAATAAGTTAATAAATGTGGAAAAAATGTCCTTGCTTCACTAAGGACACAGTAGAGATTATATAACAACAAAATTGAGGGGGGGGGCAGTCAGTGTGGTTTTGTGATTTTTCCCCACTTCAATTTAGCAGCAAATGAATAGGATTAGAGCTAGGAGACAGTGGGAATAATCCAAGCATGAGACTTGCCAAGCCATGATTGGTGATAGTTTAAAAGAAAAATGGACTGAAGAAGAGGATGCTGTAGAGAGGAACTAGTTTATCAAGTGTTGGAAAGAGGCAATGGAAGAGAATGTAGCTGAAAGTAAGTGAATAGGATGAAGAATAGGAAGCTGGGACATTTGAGAAAATATTAATATGTTGTTGAAGTCACTAAAAATGAGGGCAAGAGTTGGGAAGAAAAAAAGAAAGACTGATCCAAGCACTGAACTCATTGAGGAAACAAAAGGAATGCATGGACATTTGATAAATAACAGCTATCAGAATTTAATGGGGAAATAAATTTGGATTCAATGAAGCTCAAAGGAAGAGAGGCCCCTAGTGCACTTTATATTCTAGTCCAAATCACATCTTTGCTGTTCTCCATACACAAGATTCCATCTCATGCCTCTATGCCTTGGCACGGAGGGAATCATCATGCATCCAGTATTCTACCTCCTCTCTATTCTCTCTTAGACTATCTAACATCATTTTTTCCTAATAATATTTTTTTTCTGAATTGCGTAAAACAATTTTTAACATTCATTTAAAAAATATTAAAAAAATAATTTTGAGTTGCAAATTCTCTCCCTTTTGCCTTCCTTTTCCCCCTCTTTGAAATGGAAAGCAATTTGATATAGGTTGTACATATATAGTCATTCAAGACACAATTCCATATTGGTCATGTTGTGAAAAAAACATAGGTCAAAAAAATGGAAAAAAATGAAGAATGTGAAAAATGTTGTGCTCCAATTTGCACACAAGCTCCATTAGTTTTTCTTTTTCCTCTGAAAATGCATTTTTCATAATTTGGAATTGTCTTGGCTTGTTGTATTACTGAGAATAATTAACTCATTCGTAGTTGATCATTGCACAACATTGCTGTTACTGCGTATAATGTTCTCTTAGTTCTGCTCACTTCACTTTGGATCATTTCATGTATGCTCTTCTAGGTTTTTCTGTGAATGTTGAAGGTGCCAGATACTGTGTTATCCTGATTGTATTTTCACAGTACTCAAATTATTTCTTTCTAGCTGCTTTCAGTATTTTCTCTTTGATCTGGGAACTCTGAAATTTGGCCGCAATATTCCTAGGAGTTTCTCTGTTCTGCTCTCTTTCAGGAGGTGATCAGTGCATTCTTTCAATATTTATTTTGCCCTCTGATTCTAGAACATCAGGGCAGTTTTCCTTGATAATTTCATGGAAGATAATGTCTAGGCTCTTTTTTTGATCCTGACTTTCAGTTAGTCCCACAATTTTTTAATTGTTTCTCCTGGATCTATTTTCCAGGTCAGTTGTTTTTCCAATGAGATATTTCACATCATCTATTTTTTCAAATTTTTGGGTTTTTTTACTAACTTCTTGGTTTCTCTCATCATCATTCATTTCCCTGAACTCAATTCTCTCTCTCAACGAATTATTTTGTTCAATGAGCTTTTGAACCTTCTCCTCCATTTGGCTAATTCTGCTTTTTTAAAACCTCCTTCTCCTCATTGGCTTTCTGGACCTCTTTTTCCAATGAGTTAGCCTCTTTTTAAAGCTATTATTTTCCTCAGCATTTTTTTACTTCTCCTTTAGTAAGCTGCTGACTTGTTTTTTTAAGGTCTTCTATTGCCTGAGCCCAATTTAAGTTCCCTTTGGAGGCCCTGGAGGCAGAGGCCTTGACTTCCTCTGACAGTATGCCTTGTTCTTCCTCATCCAAAAGGATGGGGGAGACACCTGTTCACCAAGAAAGTAACCTTCTATGGTCTTATTTTTTTTCCCTTTTTTGGGCATTTTCCCATCCAGTTACTTGACTTCTGAGTTTCCTCTCCACAACCACCTCACCCTCCAGTTCTGCCAAGCCAGCCCTGGGGGCTGAGATTCAGATGAGCTGCTCCAAAGCCTCAGGGGTTTTAGGCAGGGGCAGGGTTGCTATTCAGTATGAGATTAAGATCAGCTGCTCAGGTGGGGGCAGGGCCACCACACAGGGTTCAGTTCCCTCGGGGGGGGGGGGGGGGGGGGGGCGGTTTATGACGAGACCTTCAACAATGGATGTGTGCTACTGCCTGCTTTGGGAGCCCGGTCCACTGCTGCTGCCTCTCCTACTGCCACCTGAGGAGGTCTGAATTATGGGGACATCCTACTCCCTTCTTGGCCAGCCGAAAAGAACCTCTCACTGATCTTTGGTGCCTGTGGGTTGAGGGATCTGCACTGCTGCTGGAGATTCTGTCCCTGAAGCCTGCTGGGATCTGCTCCTCTTGGTGCCACATGGCCAAGGCAGGGCTGGGCTCTGCTCCATGTCCAGTGTGCAACAGACCTTTCTTGTCAGTCTTACAGGTCTCTCTGGGCTAGAAATCTCCTCTACTCTGTTGTTCTATGGCTTCTGCTACTCTAGAATTTGTTGAGAGTTCTTCTTTACAGGTATTTTATGGGCTGTGGGGTAAGAGCTAGTATATGTGCTTCTTTCTACTCCTCCATCTTGGCTCCCTCTCCTCTTCTAGGTTTTTCTGAAACTATCATTTCATATAGCACAATAGTCTTCCACAACTTATTCAGCTATTCCCCAATTGATAAGTATCCCCTTAATTTCCAACTCTTTGACACCATAAAAAGAACTTCTATCAATATTTTAGTAAAAAAAAAAAAAAAAAAAAAAAAAAGGTCCTTTTCCTTTTTTAAAAAAAATCTCTTTGGGATACAGGCCTAGTGGTTATATTACTACATCAAAAGGTGTGCATAGTTTGATTGCCCTTTGTGCACAGTTACAAATTGTTTCCCAACATGGCTGAATCAGTTTACAACTCCATTAATAGTGCATTAATGTCTCAATTTTCCCTGAGCAACCCCTGAAACATGCCATTTTTCTTTTCTGTCATATTCGACAATCTGATAGGTATGAGGTGGTACCTCAGAGTTGTTCACTCTTCCTCAAATTGTAAGCAGTTTGATATAGGGTATATATGTGCAATCATGTAAAATGTATTTCCACATTAGTTTGAAGTTATTTGCCAAAACCAAAAAAAAATTCTATATTTTATGCATATTGTATGGGACCTTTTCTCTTTCTTTGATTTCTTTGGCATATAGTAGTTAGATGGATCAAAGGAAAAGTATAATTTAGATTGATTTCAAATTTTGATGAGAGTTGAGTCACTTGGATGGTGAGTAGACAAAATCAATCAATACTTACTTAATTTACTTCAATATTTCACTGGAAGGTCAACTACTGAAGCTGAAGCTTAAATACTTTGGCCACAATAATGAGAAGACAGGACTCATTGGAAAAGACCCTGATGTTGAGAAAGATTGAAGGCAAAAGGAAAAGGGGATAGCAGAATATGAGATGGACAGGTAATAACATGGAAACAACACACATAAAGTTGGACAGACTTTGAGAGAGAGTGAAGGAATGAAGTGTCTACAGTGCTTTAGTCCATGGGGTCAAAAAGAGTTAGACATGACTGAAGGATGGAGCAATAATAATGACAAAGTTCTAAATTGTTTTGCAAAATAGCCAGACCAGTTCACTACTTTTGCTAACAGTGCACTGTGTTCCTGTTTTCTAGCAGCTCCTCCAACATTATCATTTTTCACTTTTATCAACTTTGCCAGTCTAATGGGCATGAAGTTGCTTTAGTTTTTAGAATATTTTAACTTTCATTTCCTAATTATTAACTGTCTGGAATATTTTTTTCATCTAGCTATTAATAGCTTGAATTCAATAGGGACAATCTTTCTTACGATATCCTAATGACAAAATGGTCAGAAAACAAAGAAAAAATATAGTTTTGTGTGAGCCTCATTTCCTTTTTTTCAAACATTTTCTCATCTCAGATATAGTCAAACTACGTCAAGTTTGCAGAATTAAATAACTTTAGTAGTGGCCAGAGTTGTCTCTTTCAGATCTATCAAAAAAAGCTAGAAGAGGAAGTCAATTTTTAATTTAATATAAAATTGTTGTTGTGTATGTTTTTTTCTTTGTGCTTGAAGAGGACCAAAATTATATCATGATGCTGGGGTCAGTGTACCAATACAAGCTTGGAAAGCTCTACCACTGGTCAGGCACAGATAGATATGATCATTTGGGAGAAATATATCACACATTTCTTTTGGGTTTCTACAATTCTGCTTTGCTCGTAGAGCACAGTGCTTTCTTTGATGCTGGCACATCATATTAAATACTTTTGTACTGGGGTCTCCCATGCCTCACAATTGATGCCAAAGTTCTTCAGAGAGACCATGAGAGTATCTGTATATTGCTTCTTCTGACTCTTTTAGGCAAATGTACTTTTGACATTTGAGCAACACAGCCAACCCATGTTGCACTCTCTACAGTAGAGTTTCAATGCTTGACAGTTTAGGTGAGGGAAAGACCTAAGCATCTGGTACCTTACCTTCCCAGGTGATCTTTAGAATCTTCCTAAGACAATTCAAATAGAACTGATTCAGCTTCCTGGCATGGCACTGGTATAATAACCAGATTTCACATATCAGCAAAATGACTCTGTAGATCTTCTGTTTGGTATGTGGCCTAAAACCTCTTCTTACCACACATTCTTCAGGGGCCTCCCAAATGCTGAGCTAGCACTAGCCATATGTATGTCAACCTCATCATATATATGGATATGCCTGAGAAGTATATTGCCAAGATAAATGAACTTATCCACAACATTAAAAATTTTTCTATTTGTTGTAATTCATGGTTCCACATATGGGTGGTGTGATGCAGGCTGGTCTATAATCTGTGCTTTCTTGATGTTAATCATGAGGCTAAAATTAACACAAGCAGTAGAGAATTGATCCATACTTTGATGCACCACAGCCTTAGAGGCTATTAGTGAACATCCATGTGGGAACAAAAAGTCACACACCAAATCTCCCTCTACTTAGTCTTGGCTCATAACTTTTTCAAGTTAAATAATTTACCACCAATATAGTAGTTGACTTTGATGCTGTTTTTGCTTTGGCTGAAGGCGTCTGAGGGCATTGCTTAAAAGTATGCTAAAAAGGTGTGGAAGCAAGCACACAGCCCTGCTTTACTCCATTAGGGACTGGGGAAGCACAAGTGTACTGTCCATTTTTCAGAATCCATGTGAGCATGCCATCATGAAACTGGCATACAATTTTGATGAATTTCTCTGGGCAACCTAATTTTACCATAATCTTCCACAGACCCTTGGGAGTGACAGTATCAAAGGCCTTGGTAAGATTGTGTTTAGTATAGACCTTCATTCTGCTCCCGGCATTTCTTCTGGAGTTATCAGGCAACAAACACTGTGTTGACCATTCATGTGACCTTCCTGAAGCCACACAGGCTTTTGGGTAGATGACCATCTTTCAGGTGACATATCAGTGGATTGAGGAACTCTAGCAAGAATCTTACCAATAGTGACTAAGAGAAATTTCCCCTGTGGTTGTCACAGGAATACTTATTTCTTTTCCTTTATATAGATGGACAATAAAGACATATTTGATGTTCTGAGGGCATTACCTCATCCTGCCATATAACCTGGAAAATTTTAGTCCATCTTTCATATGAGCAGTGGATCCCCTGCCTTGTTGCTCTCTGCTGGAAAGGAATCAGCATCAGGCACTTTGCCACATGAAAAGAATCTACTGGCATTCAAAACCTTTTCTTCAGTTGGAAGTTCAGCTAGAAAGGGATTCATTTCAACCTCAAGTAAATGGTCAGTGGCTTCAGCATTAGTTGATGATGGTTTCTTCAGAATGCTATAGAAGTGCTCAGGCCCTCTCTCCAGGATCATATCTTTGTCACTGACCATCAGTGCGTTTCTGTCAGCACTGAGTAGTAGACATGCACTAAAATTTGTTTTTTACCCATAAATATCCTTAAGGTATTGTTTAAAAAAAACATTTTGGATTGTTACTATGAGCATAAAACTGAATTCCATCAGTCTGCTTACTGAACCAAGATTCCTGCATCTCTTTAAATTTTGTTTCACTTTCCTTTTGATGGAATTAAATGCAGCATTTTTAGAGATGAACCATCTCTGTAGAGTTCTCATTTTTCATTTAGTAGCTTTTGAATTTCTTCATCATTTTCACTAAACTAAATTAAACTAAACTGATATTTGCAAGTGTTCTGTCCCAGATGAATAAATGCAGTGCCTATATGCTAAATCTCTGAAAAGTGAATACTCCTTTTCTGCTCCACTCTATATTGGGTCAGCTTTCCCTCCAAGTCAGTGACAAACTGTTCACATACATGGAAGCACTCTAATCTGTTCACATTGAGTCTTCTGATAGTCTTCATCCCTTGGGGCTCCTGCTTTTATTGAATGAAAATGTTTAACTTGGAGAGAATAAGTCTATGATCAGTACAGCACTCTGTGCCACCCATCACTTTTGTCACTCTCACACCCTGCCAGTCGCTTCTCTTTAGAACTACAAAGTCTATGACATGTCAATGTTTGCTGCAAAGGTACATCCTTGAAGTTTTATTGCATTTAGGTAAATGAAAAACAGTTTCGATGGTAAGAAGGTTATGAGACACAAAAGTCTTCAATAGTAAGTGAGTGTTGCTGTGGTTATTTGTGACTCCATTCTTCTCAAGGTTTCCCTGTCATATCTGATAGTCTGTGCCTACTCTTCCATTAGCCACCTGGAATTACAAGTTTGTCTTCTTTCAGCACATTGGGTCTTTACAAAATTTTTATTTGATGCTATCAGGGTTTGTCATGATGGGAAATATGCATTGATGGTAGCGGCATGACACTTTCACACTAGTGGCAATTGCATCATCATGAGTCTGTCAGAGACATACAAGTCCGTTGAATAGATTAGTCTTGATGGAGCAAACTATGTCAGCTTCCTGGTGCTTCTCATCACTGCAGACACTCTAAAAAAACTTAATCCAGCTCCAGCTTTGGCATGCTAAATTTTATTAGCCTCAGGATGGCTATTTGGATGCAATGTCTGCTATGTTCTCTTGCAACAAGAGTAGTTCATCTTTCAGGTCTACCAGATTTCTTGTAGTCCATAAGGATGCACACATTCCATGTACCAATGGTGAGTGAAATTATTATTATTTTTTCTTTCTTAAATTAATTTACTTGTTTTCAATTTTCAACCATCACTTCCATAAGTGTAAAATTTTCTCCCCTTTTCTCTTCCTTCTCTCTCCAAGATGGCATGCAGTCTTACATGGGTTCTACACATACATTCTTATTAAACAGGTTTTCATATTAGTCGTGTTGCAAAGAAGGATTAAAACAAATGGAAGAAACCATGAGAAAAAACAAAACAAAACATAACACAACAGATAATAATCTGCTTCTTTCTTAGTTCTGATTCTATAGTTTTTTCTCTGGATGTGGATGGCATTTTGCATTGAATCCTTTAGGAATGTTTTAGGTCATTGCATTGCTGTGAAGGACTAAGTCTATCAGAAACTGTCCTTGCACCCTGTGACTGTTACTGTGCATAGTGTTCTTCTGGTTCTGCTCCTTTCACTCATCATCAGTTCATATAAGTATTTCCAGGTTTTTCTGAAGTCCACCTGTTCATCAGTTCTTCTAGCACAATAATATTCCATTTACATTCATATAACACAACTTGTTCAGGCATTCATCAATTGATGGGTATTCCCTTGATTGGTCACCACAAAAAGAGCTGGTATAAATACTTTTGTACATGTAAGAACTTTTCCCATTTTTATGATCTCTTTGGGAAATAGCCATAGAAGCAATATTGCTAGGTCAAAGGCTATGCATATTTTTGTAGCCCTTTGGGCATAGTTCCAAGTTGCTCTCCAGAAGGGTTGGAGCAGCTCACAGCTCCACCAATAATGAGTTAGTGTTCCAGCTGTCCCACATCTCCAACATTTATCATCTTCCTGTTCTGTCATGTTGGCCAATGTGATAAGTGTGATATGGTACCTCAGAGTTGTTTTGATTTGCATCTCTCTAATCACTAGTGATTTAGAGCAGTTTTTCATATGACTATAGAGAGGTTAATTTCTTCCTCTGAAAACTCCCTGTTCATATCCTGTGATGGTTTATCAATTGGGGAATGACTTGTAGTTTTGTAAACTTGACTCAGTTCTCTATATATTTCAGAAATGAGGCCTTTATCACAGACACTACTTGTAAAAAATCTTTCCCAGTTTTCTGCTTCCCTCCTAACCTTGGTTGCATTGATTTCCTTTGTGCAAAAACTTTTCAACTTAATATAATCAAAATTATCCATTTTGCATTTCATAATGGTCTTTATCTATTATTTCATCATAAATTTCTCCATTCTCTATAAATCAGAAAAATAAACTATTCTTTACTCCCATCATTTGTTTATAGTATCAGCCTTTATACCTAGATTGTGTACCGATTAGGACTTTATTCTTGAGTACAGTGTCAGGCATTGATCTATGTGGAGTTTCCACCATGCTATTATCCAGTTCTTCAGTGGAATTAATTTTGCAAGTATTTGTATATGCTACTGTGCTTTGACCATAAGGTGAGATCCCCACCTGCTATGGTAAGCAGGCCAGGATTAGGTGAAGCAGACAATCTTTAGGACACCTTTTCTAGCCCTTTCCTCATGCCAGGGAGTGAGCAGCATAGTCCTTAATAAGGCTACTCAGAAACCCAAGGGGCTACCAAATCCCACTGCTGCTTCAGTCCAGTGAGAAGGTGCCTCTATGGTCTGGAACTCTATTGTCTTGGGCCTGTGTGCAGGATTGTGCCTATAGTTCCCAATGTATCCACATCTGCTGCTTTGTCACTAGGCTATCACCACAAGGTTTTAAGGTAGGTAAAATAGTAAGATAGTAAAATTACAACATATCAAAACAATAAAATAATCTATTATTAAAATTATAAAATCATGTAATTATTATAAAATTATTTAATAGTAAAATGGTATTGATGATACCTTTTCATTCATGCATGAATTGAAATGAAGCAGAGTTGCATGAAATCTGCAGTTTCCCTCTTTCTTCAAGAATCATCTGTGTCCAGTGGTAAGACAAAAGTCAAGATGACTGGCTATGGATAGAGATGCAGTAGATGACCTTGGTGTCTTCACTATCTGACCAAATTCGAAGTGCTCCATAGCTCTGGCATCAGCTGTCTTTATGGATGTTGAAAGAAAATTTTCACATTCATCTATTCTCTTCAGGCAAGTCTTCACATGCTTGGGAAGGATATCCCCCAGCTTACCAATAGGTTTGAGGCTCATCATTACCCTCAACCTGGTTTCTCTCATCTGTGTAGATGGTTTTACCAGCATGTGGCCACTGGGTAAACTACAGCTTTTTGGAGCCACAAGTGAAAACTGAGTGGCAGGTCACCAAAGGTGGATGAGCATCTCTAAAAAGGGCTCAGTAGCCATCACATCAGAGACAGACCTCTCAACACCCCATACATATCTAAAACAAATCTAGCCCACTGAAAGCAAACTACCAAAAGAGATGAGAAACAAGCCAAGTTTAGGGAAAACGGAATCACCTGGAACTTGAGTACTGGGCAAAGTCATTGAATCTTTCAGTGCCCAGGAGGCTTAGTTTTTAAAGAGCTAAGATTAAGTAGCAAAGAAGATGCCAACCTGCATTAGCAGAGAAAGTTCCTCATCAAGAGCTTCCCACATCAATGAAATCATAGGTCCTCAAAATAGACAAACAAAAAACTCACCAACCGTATTTTCTATACATTATATACAACATATAGATTTAACTTAACAATGATTTAATTGATGAAAGGAACTCCCAAGAGAAGAAACTCCTTCTAACACCATAGGTCACCATTTTTTCTCTTCATTCTATAGTTTTCAAGAGTTGACGAGAGAATAGAATTCTCTATGAGGACACTACTTCCACCAATTCAGAGTGTTGCCTAGGACACTGATATATATGTGTATATACATGCATGCACATATATGCATGTGTGTATATATCTCCAATATATCAGAAGTGGAAATTGAACCCAAGTGGTCTTGATTCTAAGACTAGGTTTTCTTTTATATATAATAGTGTCTCTGGCTTTATATCTCTATCTAAATGAAGTTATGAATGAATATTTATTAAATAGTATGTGACCAGCTCCGTACTGAGACACAAATAGGAAAGTAAGACAGTTGCTACTTTCAAGGTGCTCCTGTTTTAATAAGAAGAGACAATATATATATCTTTGTATCTATCCATCTAATTAAATATGCTGAATTTAGTATTTTGATTTAGAAGACATGTTGTGTCAAGAAAATACTAAGAATCACAAACATACTTGTTAGAAGACAAAGTTATAATGGCTGAATAATTTCCTCCACCAACCATATGTTGCTAAGACACTAAGTTGCTGTGGTCAAATAATAGCTGTGCTAAAGAGATGTAATATTCTTTGAACCACAATGGGGAAAAATGAAAGTTGCAATCCTCAATAGCAAGAGACTTAAATGAGCTGAAGTGAATATATTTGCAATGGTAGAAAGAAGAGAGGGAAAATATAAAGAAAATACTATTTGATGTAATGAAAAAATAGGGGTCAAATAGAGAGAGAAAGAAAGGGCATGAATGAGATAAAGGTCAAGAATGTCAGAGCACGTAAGGCTCAGGGGAGGTGGGGGAACAGGGAAGACGAGAAAAGCTTGAATGAACCTCCAAAACACAACAGCAACATGATCTATGAGGCTCTAGTGAGAAAACCAGAGTTGACAATTGGTGTCAAGGCAGTAACAGCAGATGTTTTTGTGGAAAAATAATGGTAGAATGATTATCAAAGAAGAATATTGTGACCTATGGACAACAGTCGTGTTTCATCAGCAGCTGGAGAAGAATGCACCTAAACAAACACAGAAGAAACACAGGGTTGGTGTCCGGCAGCAGGGTATTTGGGGGAGGGGAAGAAAGGGATGAAGGAAAGGACAAGTTGGTGAACATTCCTATTAGTGACTAGTGCAAAGAACCAGTTGTTAGATTTTTAGTGTGAGCATTTACTATCAGCAAATATAAATCAACTGGGCTGAGATTATGTTTGTTTTGCTGCTGTTGATTCTGGGCTTAAGAAAGTGATGAAGAAAATGCTAATCATGAAAATTAAACTAACTGATACAGCAGACACAAAAGAAATGAAATTTATTTTGAAGGGAAATTTTTCTTTGAAATGATATGTCATTACCCTTTTCTGGTGACCCCAAACCACTTGTTACTTCTTTCCTTTCTCTAGAATTCTGTACTAGTTAGTGTCTGTTCCTAATTTACCACCTAGTTAGAAAACTAGGTAGTTTATTATTACTTCATCTCCGTATATTTTGTCTTTCCAAGTGGATAGTCCCTAATGTCAGTCTACTATTTTTCATATTTGTGTTTCCACAATGTCCAGCTTAATAGATACTTAACAGATTTGTTGTTTGACTATGTATTAACAAGACAATGCAGTATACTAGAATGACATCTGTATTTTAATAAATCTTCTCTGTGTAAAGCATGCTAAATGTGCAATATTTCCATTTTACAGAAATAAACTGAATTTTTCCAGCAGCTCTGTTTGAATGAATAGAACACTAGACTTAAAAGCATGAAGATCTGAATTAGAATCTTCACTCAGGATAGCTATGTGACCCTGAGTGTGTCTCTTAAACTCCCTGGGCCTCATTTTCCTCACTTGTAAAATGAAGATATTGGACTAGATTTATTCTTAGGTACCTTAGAGCTCCAAATAAATAATTCTCTGATCCTTTTGTCTCTTTAGTTATTACTAGCATCCAAGTAACTGTCCCTTAGGACTACCAAAAACATGAATTTATCTCTTCTCAGACTTCTCATAAGTAAAATTAGAAAGAACAGGGATTTGAGTCTCGCAGTGAATTAGTAGTAAAGGAAGTAATTGCTTGAGTTGTCTTTTGAGTCAGCTGCTACTTCAGCCTAGAGATGCTTTACAGTCAAAAGAGTAAGAGAAATCTCCAACACTTAAAGGTCTTTGTTAAGAATTCTTACACCTCACTCCCTAACACACACTGTTCCACTCAGCATTCAGTGCCCTGAAAAAAATACTCTCAGCTCCAGGCATTCTTTCTTGGCCATCCCCTACACCTGGAATACTTTCTCTCTTCTACTCCAAGTATTAACTTCCCTGGCTTCCTTTAACTTCCATCTAAAACCCCACCTTGTACAGAAAACCTTCCCCAAACCCTCTTAATTCCAGTGCCTTCCCTCTATTAATAATTTCCTATTTATCTAGGATATATCTAACTTTGCATGCATTTGTTGGCGTGGTATCTTCCTCCTTAGATTGGAAATTCCTTGAGAAAAGGGTTTTTGTTTGGTCTCTTCTTGTATCCCTTGGAGCATATACACAGTGTCACATAGTAGGAACTTAATAAATGTTTGTCATTGATGTGACAGGGGACTCTCTTTTTCCTCCTTCATACTTTAGACTTCAGGTCCTGTCCTAGGGCCATGTTGGTAAGGTAGGAGTAGAGAACAAGAACAGATCTGCTTCTTACTTTTAAAGGCCTTCTCTATGCAAATGCATCACCACCTCATGATCTAATTCTCTTTTTCTCCTAGTCCTTCCTGCTCTAAGAGAGGTCTTCTGAGGCCTCCCAGAATGCAACATCACCACTTGCCACAAACTTAAACCTTTTAATCATGTTTCTCAAACAGCACTCCCTCTAACCACTCTGTCCGAACTTATTTCTCAATGTTTAGCTGATTTTCACTTTCCCTATCCCTGGGATTCTGACATAAATCTAGTTTCCAACCATCTACTCCCCATTCATTATTCCCCATCCACCTAAACCGTACTCCCTAAAGTTTCACACTGCAGATCCACCTGCTCCTTCCTCTCTACCCTCTGGAAAGCCTGCACAAAAATTCATAAACTTCCTTTCATCTAAAGCCTGTTCTGTTTTCACTCTTTCCATCTTCTAACAGTAAGAACAGGTTATATTCTAATGACATTGCTTCCCATCACATTTTCCAGTACTGGCTATACTTTCACCATCACATCCACTCCAATTCTGATAATGATAGAAGACTCAGGATGCTGCTTAATCCCCAAACCACTTCTAAATCACCATTATTCAGCAGCCTTTCCTTTTTCACGGTTCATATTATTCATGTTTATTTATTTTTCAATGTAGATTTTGGTGGCCATTATCTATCAAGCCCCAGGCTATTTTCCTTTATTCAATGACTCCAGTGACATTCTAAATTTTTTTATTCACCCTCCTCTTTAGCCCTCATACTAGATGACTTCAATATAGATAGAAGGATAGATAAGTACTCACAAATACTTAACTTCCTTCCTCAGTCTACTCAATTTCCATACCTGTTCCCCTACTCTTTTTCAACTACATTTCATACATCTTCTCATCATTTATATATGTTCCACTTCCATGTTCTTGAACTCTGAAATTCCTTTATATGATCATAACCTTTTATCCTTCCATCTTTCCACTTACTTATGATGTATAAGCCTATCTTCATTCTCGCCTTGACCTCCATTTCTTTTACTCTTCAATACTTTTCCAGGCCATTGTCTCTGTACTGGCTCCACTTTCCTATCTTTACTTCATGGTAAACCACCTAACTCTACACTACCTTTCACTCTAAAATCTTTTTCACTTTGTCCTTTCACCAATCACACCTTGCCAAACGACAACACCAGATCATTCCCACCACACAACTCTTTCACCTCCCACTATTCGCCTCTGTCATGAGCTACTGATCAGAGCTAGAGGAAACCGCAGAATATGCTGACAAATTTATGTTCTCCAAAATCAACAGGACCCTCACTTCAGCAAGGCAATTATTCTGTTCTTTCCTAATTGATATATTCACTACAGTCTGTTCCAAACCTTGTCTTCTCTATTCAGTCTCCCATTCTCATCCTTTGAGCTCATGTTTCATTGAAAAAAATTAACACCATTTGTCATGAACTCTCCCTTCTCCCTTTCTCATCTCACTCCCTCTATCTCCTTTTCTCCTCCAGTCTCCAATTGGAAAAATATGCCTTCTTCTTGGCAAGACCAACTATTCTACATGTCCTCTTAGACCCATCATCCCCTTATCTTCTGTTATAGATTTCCTGCACTATCATTCTTTCTCTCTCTCTCTCCCCAAATATATACATATATACATGTATATATGTATATATACTGAACTGCTATCCACAAAGAGATCTAAATATTCCTCAGCCTTTAAAAATCCTTATTAGATCCCACTACCCTCAACATCTATCATCCTATGTCTCTCTACCCCTTCTTTAACACAAAGTTCTTGAGAAAGCCTCCACTTCTTATCTCTTTTCCCCTCTCTCCTAAGTAATATGCAATCTGGTTTGTGACTTTATCATTCGACTGAAACTACTCTCTTTGAAGTTACCAATGATCTTTTAACCACCAAATCTAACAGCCTTTTCTCAGTCTTTATCCTTCTTAACCTCTCTGCAGCACTTAACACTAATGATCACTTTCACCTTCTGGATACTATTTCCTCTTTGGTTTTTTGTGACACTGTTCTCTCTGATTGTCCTCCTATCTAGATGATCACTTCTCAGTTTCCATTGTTGGTTCTTTATTCATGTCACATCAGCTAATTATGGTTGTCTCCCCAAATTCTACCTTGGGTCTTTTCTCTTGTTTCTCTTCACTAGGGGTTCTTGACCTATTTTCTTTTATATACTCCTTTGGCAGTCTCATGAAGCCTATAGTCCCCTTATCATAATAATATTTTTAAATGCATAAAATGCATAAGTTTGCAAAGGAACTCAATTATTGGTTATCAATTTTACAGTTATCAGAATATTTTTTTAAAGCAAATTTACAGACAGCTTAAAAACATCCTCATACTATCTCATTTGGTGAACTGATATGTTCCTTATGGATTCAGTTATTATCTCTATGCACACCATTTCTGAACCTATATATATATATATATAATATATATATTATATATGTGTGTGTGTGTGTATGTATGTATATATATATACACACATACATACAGTCATAGTCTCTCTCTTGAACTCCAGATCTGCTTTACTAACTGACTTTTGAATGTTAACTTGCTATAACTTTGGCATTTCAAACTCAGAGTATCCAAAACTGAGTTCATTTTCTTTACTCTCAAACCCTCTTCTTTTCTCAACTTCCCTACTACTGTTGAGCTCACTGTTCTCCCGGTCATTTAGGTCCAAAATGGTAGTACCATCCTGGATTCCACACCGTCAGGTGATGTGAGAATCACATATCCAATCCAATACCAAATCTTGCAGTTTTACATTTGTAATCTTTCTCTTTCACTTCTTTCCATTCACATAAGCACCACACTAGTTCAGCCCCCTATATCTTCTGCTCTTGTTAGTCTCTTTACTTCAAGACTCCCATAGAACCCATGTATTCAGAATGGTTTTCCTAAAGTCTGCCTATGTCACCTTCCCCCCCTCCTCAATAACTTAATAAACTCTGGTGGCTGCCCATAACCTCCAGAATCAAATATAAGTTAATATTTAAAGATCTTCATAATCTCCTTACTGCCTGCCCTACTAGTTTTCTTGCACTCCACACACTCTACCATCCATTTCACTTGCTCTCACAGATAACAACACACTTTCTGTCTCTGCTTTTATTTTGACTATCCTTCATTCATTCCTGAAATGCTTTCCTTCCTCATCTCCACCTCTTAGAATCCCTAGCTTTCTTCTAGGTTCAGCTGAAATGACATCCTTTACAGGAGCCCTTTTCCAGTCTTGTGCTGTCCCCTCAGCTTGTATTTTCTCCCCCCTCAAATGACTTTCCTTCTACACTGTATTTATCTTACATATATCTAATTATATGCATAGCTGTTTTCCAGATTACAATAGAATCTTCTAGAGATCAGGGACTGGTTTTGCATTTTGTTTTCTCTCCAGCACTTAGCATAGTACTGGAAACATCAATAAATGTTGACTGACTGGTCATAGGATAGGAGGAAACAAACCCATGGGCTCATAGAATAATTGATTTGGAACTGGAAGAGATATTAAAGATTATCAAAGTTCAACATTCACATTTTAGATCTGAACAAACTGAAGGAGAGGAAAATAAACTTACCTAAAGTCACAGAAGGAGTAAGCAGAGGATTAAAACCTATGTCAATCAGCTCCAAATTCAGTACTATTTGGGATTTGAGTTAAAAAAAAAAAAAGTGATTCATGAATCCCTGAGTTTCCATTAGGGTCAGAATCAGAACAAGTAAAAAGTTATTTTTGTACCAATTCCTGCCTTCTCTGGATTCCCTCAAGTCCCAAATAAAATCCTACCTTCTATGGGAAGTCTTTTCTTAGTGCTGTTACTTCTACTGCCTTCTCTTTTTTGATTATTTCCAATTTATCTGCATACAGCTTGTTTATGCACCATTGCTTACATATTGTCTTTCCCATTAAATTGTGAGCTTTTCAAGGACTGTCTTTTATCTTTCTTTATATCTCCAGTGCTTAGCACAGTACCTGGCACATAATAGTGATTAATAAACATTTGTTGAATGAATAACTATTTTTTTCAGTGAATTAGGAAAGGAATTTTTTTTCCTGTTGTCTATACTCTTCTGCCTTCTTGATAATATTTCTAATACATTAAACTACCATTCAGTCCAAATTTACCAGGAGTTCTAGGAAAAGAAAAGATAGGAGAGAGGATGAGTCATTCCCAGAATAAAAGTATCAAGAAGAACTGGATAGGGGAGATGTTTTTTATTCCAATGCCCTTCTACAGAAAATGATGGAAAGCTTTGTTATTGACAATAGCAGGAAGCAAACTGAACTTTTGTTCTTATGAATAGAGAAAACACTCTATTTCTAGAAGTTGGAAAATATGAAGAATGGACAAGATCACTGGTGATTTTTAAAGGGAACTCCCCCCACACATGCACACTTCCATAACCTTTTTACTTAAGGTTAACTTATAAAGCAACCTCTTAGGTTCCAATTTATGTCTTACAAGGTCAGGGCTACTTCCCCAGCAATCATTTATTGGAAAAGAATTTTATGATACCAACTTGATAATCTCCAACTCACAATGGCAGTATTCTAATTGAAGTTGTAAACTCATAAAATTCAGGTCCTTTGTCTTCCTGAAGGCCACAAGGTTTTAAAAGATACCATTGTTTTGCCTAACACCCATTACTTTGTCACCAGGGACTGATTAAACAGTCTTGAATTGAAACAGTTCTGATTTTGTCCAGGTCCTTTTCAGGCTTGACAATACACTTTTCAGCTCCCAAGACAAAAAGAGGTTTAAGGATCTAGATTCTGCTAAGATTACCCCATCCATATGGAAGACAAGGTGGCCAGCAGCTGAGACCCAAATATCGGAATCCCTCCCTCCTCTTTCCTTTCCTTCTTTAGCCACATGCCCCCATCACAGGTGATAAATCCTGGGACATTTTCCTCTGAATAGGGACCAACATTTTTCAATTTTCTCTTACAATCTGTTCAAGCTAATGGCTACTATTACAAACTACTGCCTCCTTGAATTTACTTGGACTTTTCTTGCTCCCCAGTTTTATGTTTTGGATTGTCCTCTTGGGATCCTGAGTCAAAGTCTTGAAATACACATCAGGTTAACATTCCCACCCAGAGCATCAAAACTCAAGTTTCCCCATTTTCTGGCTCGGTAAGAGGCAGGATTTCAAATTTGTAAAGACAGCTAGTTAAAGTAGTGAGTAGTGGGCTGGAATCAGGAAGACTGCATCTCAAATCCTGCCTCCTACACATGCTAGCTGTATGATGTTGCCATCACTGAACCTCTGTGTGCCTCCGATTCCTCATCTGTAAATATGGGAATTGAACACAATAGCATTGAAGGTCCTTTCAGGCTGTAAATATGTGATCTTATGATCCTATTAGTGAGACAGTAATTTCTGACAAGTGGGCTGGGCTGCTGGCAGACCGGGTGAAAAGGAAAAAGGCTTTTTTTTTTTTTTTCTATCATAATGGAGAGGACTGGTGACAGATATTGGATCCTTCTCCTGAGTCCAGGTCATCCTTATGAGAGGTGGGAATCAGAGAATCGTCTCAGTTACCTAAATGTAAACTGCGTTCTTTTAATCAAGAGCTCATGACTCCTCTTCCTCCTAGGAATTTCTGTAGGCTTTTGTCTTTTCATATTTTTCCACTTATCCAAAACATCTTTGTTTAAGTCAATTTAAATATCAGGAAGGAAAAAAAAAAACACTTTTAAAACCTACCTGGAATCAAGATGCACAAGCAGTTTGTATGAAATAGTCAAATGTTGTACTTTCTGAACAAGGACACAGCCCAGTCATTATCATTATCAACACCATTGTCTAACATTTATATAGCTAGCTTTAAAGTTTTTATCCTTGCAACAAATGCTATTATTATCCCAATTTTATAGATGAGAAAACTTAAGCAAATAGAAGTTAATTGACTTGCCCAAGGTCACATAGTTAATCTGAAGTCAAATTTGAACTTGTCTTTCTAAGTTCAGGTCTCCAGTTTAAATGTTTTTGCATAAATATGTGGATCTGCTTAGATTGGAGGCAGGAGATAGTGTGGTAATGAAGAAACAATTTACATCCAACCTTTGGACTCCTTTCCTTGTCTGTAAAATGAGCTTGGTGGACTACACAACCTCTGATATTCCTTTCAGCTATGATTCTATAATCCTTCGGAACCATGTGGGGCAAAGAAAAGTTTTTATTAAAAATTTCAAAAGGGAGGGATCAGGAGAAATATGTCTCTACACAAGATTGTGATGTTGAATTTAAAATTAGAAACTACAGCTTCCAGAATGGGGGGAAGGGGACCCACAGACTTGTACATCCAGGTCCTTTCCAGCAACAGCTAGCTGTTCTCCACACCTCCATTACCATCTCCTTCATGCTGAGTGTGGATTTCGATTGCACTCATTTTGGAGTAGTGAAAGGAGGGAAAGAGCAAAGTCTTTAAAAGCCAAGAGAAACAAGCAGCAGGGTAATGTACACTCTTCAAAATGGGGCCTTCTCTACTCTGTTCTGCAGGAACGGGAAAAGAAGACATTCAAATACATTTTATTCACATTCTACTACAAAAAAAAAATCTATTTCTTTAAAAAATAGATCATTTATCATCACTATTTAAAAATATACAAACATGGTTTGAACAATTCATTTAACTGATAAATTTGCAGCTGGGGAGAGGGCCAGAGGAAATATTGGTGAATTCTATTCCTGGCTTTCTCCGAGACTTAGGCATGTGACCTGGAGAGAACTAGGGGTCCCAGAAAGGGCAGGTGTAAGGAGGGCAGAGAGCTGCCACAGTCATCCAATGCCCCTACAATCTAAATATGCTTTGGGACAACGGGGCAGGTTCTCTGAAGTAAATCCACTTGAAGGGTGGAAATCAGTAGGGAGAGAAACCCAAGACATCCCTTTCTCTCTGCACTGGAAAGTTTTATTTCACCAATTCCAAGAGACAAGTGTCGGGTGCGCTAAGTGCTGATCAGCCTGAAAGAGACTGAGTGCAGCCGTAGAACTGGTGGGGAAAGAAGGGTAGCCCTGGAGGACGCAAGCGGAGGCAGTGGCAGCTTGAGGCAAACTCGGCTTGTCCGGAACTGCTGCCAGACTAGGTTCGCAACCTTGGCAAGGCTTTCGGTCACGGACCAGCACCGGGACTACCACCCGTCGTAGCAGCGCAGGAGTTGGGCTCAGATCCGCGGCACAGGCAGGACCCAGAGGCCCATGACCCCGGGCACGCTTCATCTTGTAGCGGTGATTCTGGAACCAGATTTTGACCTGAGTAGGCGTCAGACTCAAGAGCCGAGCCAGCTGTTCCCTCTCTGGAGCGGAGAGGTAACGCTGCTGCCGGAAGCGCCGCTCCAGCTCCAGAGTCTGAGCTTTGGAGAACAGCACGCGTCTCTTCTTCTTCTTCTCAGGGTCAGAGCCAGGCAACTGTACGGGAGGTAGGGCCCGCAGCCGCGGCACGGAATCCGAAGGGCTGGTCTCTGGGCTGCTCTCGTCTGAAGCTGAGAGGACAGCAAAGGAGATGCACCACGTTGAGGGCGCGGCACAGAGTAGCGGAGTCCTACCAACCTACTCAACTACCCTCGTAGGTCTAGAAAGATTGTCTAAGGGCTTCTGAATTAGATACAGCCATCCCTCCATACTCTCCCTTCGGATAGCCTGCCCAACAATGCAGGACTTAAATATTTTGTTTCGCGTTCTATAGCTCTAGCCAAGGCACCAGCCCTCTCGGAACTCATAAAAGACACAGTTCGTGACCTAAATAAATGTGCTCTGTGTCGATATTCATATAAATTCACTAATATCTACAGAAACTACTGGCATCTAACCGAATTTGGATTATGTACCTCTGAGAAGCCACTGGTAGATGATCTTGCTGTAACTTCACCTATTCCCCATCCTTCCCCAATTCTAGTCTGCAAGGGAGGAAGACTGAGCCCATAAATCCAACTGCTGATAATTTCCTAGATCTGGCCTGGGGAGAGACGAGCTGTTTTTTTCCAGAGTTTAAAATGGACATTAAAACCAGGATGTGGGGGGAGGAAGAAGAAAATTCGAAGTGAATGGATAAAAGGAATAGATTGGACTTTTAAAATTGCTGGTTTATAATCAGGAAACGAAATTCTAATAATCGGGAAATCACATTCAGACCTACAGCCCCAGTTTTGCAGGGCTGACAAATATATTATTCTTCTCCCTGCCTGACATGATGTTAAGTTTGAAAGGACAGAGTTCTTGGTTTGGGAGTTTGAGATTAAAATAAGAGAACTATTCTGGGAATAGCGGCTTCGCAAAGCTCCACATGGGGATCTTCAGTGAAATTGCTTTCTAGCTGCCCAGGAAAAGGATACCCTCTTTGTGTTTCTGGGTTAGAGACTCTTTCCTTCAGGGTTCCACAGAACCCCGTCAATACCCAGACTGGAATACACCTCCCCTGCCCAGGTTACCCTCCCCGCATCCCCCAAGGAGCCAGCCGAAATCGCCACTCACTCACAGGGGTAGTGACTTCGGTCAGTCTCCATCCACTCGGAGTAAGGGCCGGGGCGGTGATGGGTTGGCGGTTCTGGGTCCCGCCTCCGCAGGTGTTGTGCATCTTGTTCTGGTAAATCCAGGAGGCTGCGCACAGTGAAGCTAATACGTCCAGATGTGCCCATGGTTGCACTGCTCTGCAAAGGGTGGGCGAAAGGGTGCTGTGGGGCAGCTGGAAACACGGAGGCTACTGATGTTGAGTGACCAAAGGAATATTAGTGTCATTTACAAGAAGATCCCTATTTATATAAACAGTTCTCCCAACTCTGGTTGCTTTGAAAACTGTCTCTGTCTATAGCATAAGTACCTGAATTAAATTGGGGGGGGGGGGGGGTTAACCTTAAAAGGAGACAGTAAGGTGCCACCTCAGTCCTCTTCTCAACCCCGCCCCTCCCCGTTACCTCCCAGAGACAGCAGGAAACAGGCTTTAGCTTTAGAGATTCTGTCTGATTAGCCTAAAGTGAGGACAGATAATGGGGATTCTTACCAGTGAATAACATCTTGGGTGGCAAGCGATGGTCCACCACCCGCCCACCTCCTCTATTCCCCATCCCCCCAGCCTTCCTTCTCCTCCACTGACACAGTCTGGTCCTCATCAGAGTTCCTGAAGTCTGGAGGAGGGTGGGGGTGGCTATGAGGGTGAAATGGGTGTGTTTTACGAGGATCCAGGAATTTATTCCCTGTTTGCTTTATTCATTGAGGTTGTTTGCTGGTTTGTTAGTTTCCCCGCAATTATCTGGGAAGTGATTTACAAGGGTGAAGTTAAAAGGCCCTCCTCCATCTTCTCTCCCCTCCCTACTCTACTTCACCACTAAGGAAACAGTCTGCCATTCATCGATGTAGCTGTACATCCACAAAACATTGGCATTTCTGTTTCTGCCGATACAGGCCACACCGAATGAAGAATCTTTCTTCCGTTAGTTGAAATGGTCTCAGATTCTGACCCTTCATTATTAACTGAATTTCAGTTCATATTTATATTTGTGGCTTCACAGAAATGTTGAGAGGCAGGGCCAAGCCCCTCATGGCTACACAGCAACTCCAGACCTGTCTTGGGGGCTCCATCAGCAAAGTACAGAGTGGTTGAGGTAACCATCCGGGTAACCCAGACCAAAATCCCACTTTCCTGATCTACTAATTCAGTTGGTTCAGTCTTATGCTCTTGTTTGAACTGGTGAGTTTCACTGTCCAACCATCTACTGGTCACCCATTTATCTGTCTGCTCCCCCCACACATCCCTATTCATCTCAGATGATGGCTATGCATCTGAAATTGTCTAGACAGATTCCCCACTGTCCACCCTTAGGGATTTCAGAAAAAAAGGAACAGAGGTGAGTGTGATATCCCCATTTCAGGTTGCCTAGCCCAGGGTTTTAGGACGACAGTGTTCCATCTCAGGGATTCCAGAGCCAGTCAGGTCTGATGATTACACTAAACTGAATCAATTTGGAGAATGCTAATATTGTTTTGAAAGCACTACAACTCTGCCACATACCCCAGCTTTCATCAGAGGGCCACTCTTCTCGACTTGCTTGGCAGCAGAGTTGTGGTGAAAGAGGTGGAAAGAGACAAGCCTAACTTCTGGAAAGGCGGGTTCCCACCCACTTCAGCAGCAGCTGCACTACAGAAGTCCCCTTTCCCCTGAAGAAACTATCCTGGAATTCTTGACCCTGCAGCATCATATTAGGGAAAAGAAAAGTGAGGGTATTGTAAGGCACCAGCACCAAACTTAAATCAAAAAGGGAAAGGGCATGAATCTATAAACACGGATCCTTGCAGACCAGATTGACTCAGTTTTAAAATTTAATGTTATCTATTTTAATGTATTTTATATATTTTGTTTAATATTTCCTTATTACATTTTAATCTGATTATGGCTGCACTTGGGGTGTTATGGGTCTCCTGTTGCCAGCAGCTAATATGTTTGATACCTTTGCTTTACATTATTTTAGTGGTGGTTGTTTTTTTGTTTGTTTGTTTTTAATATAAAGGGAGACATCCCATGGAGTTTACAATGAGTTGTCCTCATTGGGCAATTCAAGAAAACAAGTGCTAACTTCCAAAAGACTTGCTTTGGAATGACACAGTAAAAAAAAGGCCTGATGGTCTCTTATTCCTTGAAGGCTAAAGTAGGGAGAAGCAAGGAGGGTAAAAAATCCTATCTGAAGCAGATAGGATTTACTTGTAAACTAAGGGGAGTGATCTTTTCAGTGGACCTTAAAAAAAAAAAACAAAAAAAAAAAAACAGTGACTAATTCTTTTCTTTGACTCTCTAGGCTGAAGTTTGTAACTCTAGAACTTTCTTTGAGAGGAAAGGCAGGTTAGACATTCCACCTTTGGAATACTGAGAATGCTTTGGCTACCACACGGAGGTCAGAGCAGGCTTTGCAATGAGCCAGTTGAATCCAAGCCTTGTGGACCCTGATTCTCCAACATTTTCTGCTTTATATTTCCTTCCCTCAACACTGGTGACTGAATGTGTATCAAGATATAAATTGGATGCTCATTTAGTCTTGGAGGCAACCTTGTGAATTTGAGAGATCAAGAGATCCCTAGTCCCTTCATCTGAGTTCCCTGATATCAAGGGGGAGTTCCTACATATGAGAGGACATGACACTAACTAGCTGTGTGACTCTGGGCAAGTCACTTAACCTCTCTCTGCCTCAGTTTTCTTCTATTGTAAAATAGAGATAATAGCACCTATCTTACAGTATTGTGGTGAGGATCAAAAATGATTGTTGTAAAGCATTCAGCACAGTGCTTGGCACATAGTAGGTGCTTAATAAAAACTTATTTCTTCCCCGCCTCCCCCTCCATGGCATTGAGAGGAGTTCAGACCCTGGCTAAGTTTACCAGAAAACATGGACCTGAAGGGATTTGATAATATAATATAGAGCTTAGATGATAAATATAAAATGTCTGTTCAGCTGTTCTGCAAATTGCATCCTGTCTTGATGTTTTAAGTATTTATGTCTTGGGAGAGTCTCACAGCTCTCTTATTGTTGCTCAAGGTTTTTTGTTTGTTCGTTTGCTTTTTTAATCTATGCATGCTTCTGGGTTCCAGGTATATTAAACATTTCTTTTGTTAAAAGGAAATACATATTTTTTGAGAAAAGTCCTAAACTCCCTTTTCAGAAGTCAAGTTTCCCTAGGTTTTACCTAATGTACATGTCCATCTGGGTCCAAAGCAGAGTGGAAAAGGTGGAAAGGCTCAGTTCCTGCAGCAGGTAATTATTTTTACATTTAAATTTCCATCTATCATACTGATAGCACTATCTAATATGTACTCTATCCAATATGTACCAAACAGTAGCCAAATGACACTTCTCCATGTTTGAATATGCAGAATTATTGTCATTAAAGTACTTTTCTACCCAGATTGTTTGGAGGCACTGGTTTATGGAGGAAAAAGAGGAATGGAAGTCATCCTGTCAATGCACAGTGAGGAAAGCAATGACAATTGGAATAACACTCCCCAAGCCTGAGGGTTAGCGGACAGATAATTGAAACAGGACAGGAGCTGAACCCAATGAAGGGCTGCCCCCCGGCTCACAGTGGGGCAAAGCTCCAGATGTGGCCCTTCAATTCCCAAGGAGCAATTACAGTATCTCCATTTCTCCTCTCCCTTTTGTATTTCCCCTCCTCCCAAACCTCTTCACCAACATTCCCAACCTCACCACCCAACCTCTACTTCCAAGTGTGCCTGGTGACAGGGGTTCTCTGCTACTTGCATGCTGGGTGGTCGGGCAGAGGGGAAAATCAGTACAGGCCAACTGCTAGGCTTCAGACAAAGGGGAAATGGAGCTCGACTCCCTGGACCTGTTGGAAGCATTTGTTCCAGTCAGGATTTTGCATTTGTTCAGATGGAGAATAATGCATGATTGACACGTCTTTACAATGCTCTTTAACTCACTGGGATAAATCAGAGCTTGTCCTGTGTTGTCATGGTTTTGAATAGGGTTCAATAGGATTTGTACCAAGATCGACTCTGCTGGCCATCTCCCCGAAGGCCCAGGCCATACAGATTTATTAGTTATGCCTTTTTAAATGAGGTTAAATGGAAATGACTAGGCTGTCTTCTCTGAGGCCAGGTTCGGGAAAGAGCTGGCAAGTGAGGAACGTGAAGGAGAGTTAGAGTCCAAGTTAACCCCACAACCTCCCCTCTCAGGTCTTGTTGCTGCTATTCTGTGGGGGGTGGATATAAATATCCCTTAGGGTCACATGGATGACAACTCCTCCATACTGTGATATTAAAGACAGTCCATCTTTCTTTTACTCTCCATCTCTTACTGAGACAGCACTAGAGGATATGTGGAAAATAAATCAAATGCCTAAGTAAAGACTTAAGGCATATTATAGGACAACATTGTTAAAACAGGAAACAAAATTCAGACTCTTTAAGCACTACAGGCCTGGGAGACAAGTTCTAGTGCACATTCTTCCAGTAGACAGCTGTGTGACCTAGGACAAAACAGTTAGCTCTCTAGTCCCAGTTTACTCATTTTGAAGTGATGAGGTTAAATTACATGACATCAGCTTTTTTTTTTTTTTTAATTCTGGCTGGAATGATTAACTATCATGATCTGAAATATGTAAGCCTCCTGGTGAATCTGGGTCTCTGTCTCACCACTCCTCACTGCTACCACCTGAAGACTGACCCCATCTACCCTTGAAAGTACAGGCCCTCCATCAAGGGGTTTCACATCTTAAGTTTCAGCAGGATCTTTCAAGGGGGAAAAAATAAACTTTTGAAGAGAAACAAATCAGAAGAAGAGAAAACAAAGTTTTCCCTTGAGTGACTGACCTCTCTTAGCCTTTTAATCTATTTAACATCCTAAGCCCACAGTGAGAAGCAGAAATAAGTAAATGGCACTCTTCATCTCTTAAGAGCTCTTCAGCATCAAATATTTGCTCTTTCTCTTAAAGTTTGGCTCCCAAAGCAGGAGAAATATTCCTCATCTAGTCCTTATACTCCAGAATTATAACTAGGTTTTAGGGTTAACTTAGAATATATTGTTTTTGAACAGAAATATAATAACCATAGAAGTTCTGGTCACAAAATGAGCCTCCTGGAGGCACACTTTTTGATTTTTGAAATTCTTATTAATAAGCACAATCTATCTCCACTCTTCTTACTCCTTTTAAGTTCCTCTGATTTCTACTTTGAAAGGAGAGAACACAATATGCAAGGTGCCTGGCAGAGGTAGATATCTATATCTTTTTTCTTCTTTCATTTCTAGCCTCTCCCTTCCCCACTCTAAGACACATCTGAAAATTCTGGATGTAATTCTGCTTCAATATTTCCATAAAAACTGAAAAGCATACTGAGGTAAGTTTGGTGTATTTAAGAAAAATCCTTTCTTTATTATATATTATCCTCATATATTCTTCTCATATGTTGTCGAAGGATACCAAATAACTTGATTACATGATGATTAATTTAGCAGACTCTATATTTTGTGTGCATTCATATGCATATATTCTTGTATACATATATATATGCATGCTTTACAAAGAATGTAATATAGTCTTTTGTGCACTTAATATTTGTCTGAATTTTTACACACATATGCACATACATGTATAGTGGCTATCTTTGAGAGAGATATACAGATCACATTAATATAAATGTAAATAAATATAATAGTTCATTTAATTACAATTTCTAATATGATAATACAATCACCCATCACTATACATTGATTTGTATACTGTTTCTAGATTTTACCTATTTTCTTGATATTCACTAAATTACTATTTTCCAAATTCACAAAATACTCTTCTTTGCCGCACCCATCTTTTGCCCTACCGTTGTCATTCCATATCCCAGACTGAACCTCTAATGACCACGTCTATTCTTAGAGAACCTAAGCCATTCAGCTTTGAACTCTTACCATAGGAAGTCTAATTCTAACTCTAATTCCCTCATTTCTTTCTGGGAACTGTATTCAAATCAATATTACCATTGCTTCTAGTAAGAGCACAATTGTGATTTTTCCTTTTCTTCTATTCACTGTCTCTAATTACCCTAATTAAAGCATTATTACCAGGCTACCACTCCACTGGATATGCTGCCTCCATATTTGAATGTAAGCTGCTTGAGGGTAGGGATTTTGTATTTATATTCCCAGTGCCTAGCAATTTTCATTCATTTATTTGTAGCCATAGAATAATTTAGTTGATTTTTCTTTCTCTTATCCAAAAATGGAGAGAAAATGAAAAGCACTTCTAAGCTTTAGTTAATGAAAATCTTTGAACATTAGTTACATTACGATGAGAAGTATTACATCATACTGTCCTGTGACACTAGCAATGAGGGCAGATCTCTTTTTGAATTTTCCTCTGATTCTGACTTGCTGTCTGACCATGGCCAAGTGTCCTAAGCTCTTGAACCTTCAGTTTTTTATATGTAAAATGACACTACCTGTGGTAACTACCACATGGGTTTTGTAAGACTCAATTTTAAATATTCATGTAAAGTGTTTTGCAAACAACCCTATGTGTATCAGTTATTATCATCAAAATAATATTTTTGCTATTCAAATGGTATTATTTTAGCTCTCAGACATCACAAGGACACTGAACTTATGAAAATATTCTACTTTAATCAGTTTCAAAACATTATCTTTGGATTATTACCATTACTTTCAGTCTAAAAATTGAGACAGAAAAATTTGAAATCAAATGGTGGTTCCATGATTTTTTAAATGATTGCAATATGCATTTACTGCTTGAATACCCTTTAAAAATCTCTCCATTTTAGATGAGAGTTTCACAAAATCCTCAGAATCTATACAGTATTGAAAAGAAGTAGCATTTCAAATCCTCATGATAGATGGAGGGCTCTCAACTGCCAGGAAATTTTTCTGTGCCTCATAGCAACTGCTCCCCCCACTCTATCAGTGTTCTAGTTAAAATGGTGAAAGGAAATAAAATGGGCTTTTTGAATGGTTCTTAGAAGTAGATGATCTTGATTAGCCTTAGGATGGGAAGAAAAAGCAGCATTTAAAATCAAGTCCCTTTACCTTTCCTCTTGAAAACCGGTGCCATGAATAAGTAAATGGCATAATCAATTACTTGATCATGGTTCAAGCAAGACTGCTGTCTCACTTGGTTATATTGGCATACACAGTGAAAGTAACACAAATCAGGCCAAGGCTTCCACATGTGGTGCATTTATTCAATGAATTGAGCTTTTATTGTGTTTCTATGCAAAAGTATAAAATTATAAAGATCTTATTGAAGGCTTTTAAAACTATCTCCATATATGACATTCTCATTACTTGATTCAAGGGAAAACTGTTTTCCATGCCTCTACATACACATATGTGAAACATATAACAAAACTTATGTGAACTGTGAATAAACAGGTTCAGAAATAATTGTATTTGATACAGTGGGGTTGAATTAACTGGGACAAAGTAAAATAAATACATTTATTTTATGCAATAAACCTTATAGCATTTAACATCTTAAAGACAAACTTTTAATGTAACAGGTCAGTCTTTTGATGCAATCACTTGTTTGACATGATTTGATGTTGAATTCACAAGATTTGCATGCATATTCTTTAATTCATCAATTTTCTCACATCGGAAGAACAGTTCATCCTCATCTACCCTCCCCCCTGCAATTGCAGCCTAAATTATATATAGCATATGGTTTGGTTTTTCCTTTCCTTTCCTCTCCTAATCTCTCTCCTCACCTCTCTCCTCTCCTCTCCTCTCTTTTCCTCTCCTCTTTCCCTTTCCTCCTTCCATTTCCTTTCCTCCCCTCCCCTCCCCTTCCCTCCTCTCCTCTCCTCTCCTCTCCTCTCCTCTCCTCTCCTATTCTTTCCTTCCCTGTTTCAACCTCATCTAGCCTAGAAGTCCAGCACAAACTACTCCTAATATTGATCATCAGATAAGCTTTAATCTGCTCCATTTTTCTTGCTTAGGCAAGTTCATCCATCCTTAGGCAACCTGGTGGCCCCCTGTTCCTGGGGTTTTCTGTATTAAGGGCTGTATTTATGATGGACATTGAATTAACTTTAGACTCAGAATTTACATGTTTAAGTGAATCACCAAACTCAGTCTCCCCAGAATTTGGAGATTATGGGGTACGTGATATTTTTTCAATAAAATGTAAATCACATCAGTTCCTAAGTCACTTAAGAATGTTTATTTCTTGTAGCAGATCATGTTTGTGTATGTGCATGTTTTTGTGTATCATGTTTTGATTTGTTATATGATTTCTTTCATTTAATTTAGTCTGACTACCTAGCATGACTATAGTGAAAATATACTCAATAGGAAAGTATATGTAGAACCTATACAGAATTGTATGCAGCTGTGAGGAGGGAGGGGGGTAGTGGGGGGTAGGTGTGGGGGGGATAAAATCTCAATTGTATGGCAGTGATTGTTAAACACTAAAAAAAAAAAAGAATGTTTATTTCTATCGCATAAAATTCTGAACTTTTTGTGATGTGTGGCATGGTGCAAGTTCATGTCACAGAATTCTATCTCCATTTGGGAATATCTATAATTCCAGAACAATTTGCTTTTTTCTTTCTTCTCTCTCTCTCTCTCTCTCTCTCTTTCTCTCTTTCTACGTATATATTTATATATGCACATGTATAAATGTTATTGTATTTCTATGCAATAGCATAAGCTTCTAAAGGGTTTTTGAAGGTTTAAAAAAACATATTTACATAAAATTTCTCATTACTTGATCCATCAGAAAACACAGAACTGCTACCTTGTGTGTGTCTATATGTACGTGTGTATTTGTGTACATTGTGCCAATTTTAAGATGTTTCATATAAAATGTTTGACATGTATATGCACACATGTATACACATACAATATACATACAGGCATATATTGATATGTATGATGTGACAAACATATTGTTTATATAAGTTCACCATTTCTTCCACGGAGATGTTTCCAGGTGCCTTGGAAATAAAAATTTCTCAAAACTTCTTTTTATGGCAGATGTGATATAGCCTGATAAACACGCCCCGATCTCATAGCCTTATCTGGATTTCTGACAATGGTTATTTTTTTCATTAAAAAGCAGATTTTGGGGCGGAGCCAAGATGGCGTAGTAGAAAGACGCACATACACATAGCTCCGAACCCACAACCCATAGAACAACTACAAAGAAGTAACTCACGGCGAATTCTGCACCCAGAGGCCACAGAACATTGGAGCGAGGGAGATTTCTGTTCCGGAGAGACCTGCAAACCTCTCGTAAAAGGTCCTTCGTGCTGTGGACTGGGCGCCGGGACTGGGAGCTGAGTACAGCCCTGCCGTGGCCGCGGCACCGAGAGGAACAGATCCGAGCGGGCTTCAGGGATGGGATCTCCAGCGGCCGCACAAGTACCTCCACCCACAGGTGACGGGGGTCGGTGAGAGAGTCCCTTTGGCAGGTCGAGGGGGGAGTGGGGTGCCCCCATGGCTCGGGCCCCCTCGGGAGACAGAAGCTGAGGGGCAGCGGCAGACCAGGGCTCTCCAAGCAGGCAGGAGCCTGGATCCATTGTTGAAGGTCTGTGCATAAACTCCCTGAGGGAACTGAGCCTGAGAGGCAGCCCTGCCCTCACCTGAGCATCTGAATTTAATCTCACACTGAATAGCAGCCCTGCCCCCGCCCAAAGCCCTGAGGCTGGAAACAGCATTTGAATCTCAGACCCCAAACACTGGCTGGGAGGATCAGGAGGTGAGGTGGGTGTGAGGAAAATATTCAGAGGTCAAGTCACTGGCTGGGAAAATGCCCAGAAAAGGGAAAAGAAATAAGACTATAGAAGGTTACTTTCTTGGTGAACAGGCATTTCCTCCCTTCCTTTCTGATGAGGAAGAACAATGCTTACCATCAGGCAAAGACACAGAAATCAAGGCTTCTGTATCTCAGCCCACCCAATGGGCTCAGGCCATGGAAGAGCTCAAAAAGAATTTTGAAAATCAAGTTAGACAGGTGGAGGAAAAACTGGGAAGAGAAATGAGAGGGATGAAAGAGAAGCATGAAAAGCAGATCAGTTCCCTGCTAAAGGAGAACCAAAAAAATGTTGAAGAAATTAACACCTTGAAAACTAGCCTAACTCAACTGGCAAAAGAGGTTCAAAAAGCCAATGAGGAGAAGAATGCTTTCAAAAGCAGAATTAGCCAAATGGAAAAGGAGATTCAAAAGCTCACTGAAGAAAATAGTTCTTTCAAAATTAGAATGGCACAGATGGAGGCTAAGGACTTTATGAGAAAGCAAGAAATCACAGAACAAAGCCAGAGGAATGGAAAAATGGAAGATAATGTGAAATATCTCATTGGAAAAACAACTGACCTTGAAAATAGATCCAGGAGAGACAATTTAAAAATTATGGGACTACCTGAAAGCCATGATCAAAAGAAGAGCCTAGACATCATCTTTCATGAAATTATCAATGAAAACTGCCCTGAGATTCTAGAACCAGAGGGCAAAATAAATATTCAAAGAATCCACAGAACAACGCATGAAAGAGATCCAAAAAGAGAAACTCCTAGGAACATTGTGGCCAAATTCCAGAACTCCCAGATGAAAGAGAAAATATTGCAAGCAGCTAGAAAGAAACAATTCAAGTATTGTGGAAATACAATCAGGATAACACAAGATCTAGCAGCTTCTACATTAAGGGATCGAAGGGCATGGAATAGGATATTCCAGAAGTCAAAGGAACTAGGACTAAAACCAAGAATCACCTACCCAGCAAAACTGAGTATAATACTTCAGGGGAAAAATTGGTCTTTCAATGAAATAGAGGATTTTCAAGCATTCTTGATGAAAAGACCAGAGCTGAAAAGAAAATTTGACTTCCAAACACAAGAATGAAGAGAACCATGAAAAGGTGAACAGCAAAGAGAAGTCATAAGGGACTTACTAAAGTTGAACTGTTTACATTCCTACATGGAAAGACAATATTTGTAACTCTTGAAACATTTCAGTATCTGGGTACTGGGTGGGATTACACACACACATGCACACACGCACACACACATAGAGACAGAGTGCACAGAGTGAATTGAAGAGGATGGGATCATATCTTAAAAAAAATGAAATCAAGCAGTGAGAGAGAAAGATATTGGGAGGAGAAAGGGAGAATTGAATGGGGCAAATTATCTCTCATAAAAGAGGCAAGCAAAAGACTCATTAGTGGAGGGATAAAGAGGGGAGGTGAGAGAAAAACATGAAGTCTACTCTCATCACATTCCACTAAAGGAAAGAATAAAATGCCTACTCATTTTGGTATGAAAACCTATCTTACAATACAGGAAAGTGGAGGATAAGGGGATAAGCAGAGTGGGGGGGGATGATAGAAGGGAGGGCATGGGGAGAAGAGTGCAATTTGAGGTCAACACTCATGGGGAGGGATAGGATCAAAAGAGAATAGAAGTAATGGGGGACAGGATAGGATGGAGGGAAATATAGTTAGTCCTATACAACACAACTATTATGGAAGTCATTTGCAAAACTACACAGATTTGGCCTATATTGAATTGCTTGCCTTCCAAAGGGAAGGGGTGGAGAGGGAGGGAGCTAAAGAAGTTGGAACTCAAAGTGTTAGGATCAACTGTAATGTTCTTACCACTAGGAAATAAGAAATACAGGTAAAGGGATATAGAAAGCTATCTGGCCCTACAGGACAAAAGAGAAGACAGAGACAAGGGCAGAGAGGGATGATAGAAGAGAGAGCAGATTGGTCATAGGGGCAATTAGAATGCTTGGCGTTTGGGGGGGGAGGGGATAAAAGGGGAGAAAATTTGTAACCCAAAATTTTGTGGAAATGAATGTTAAAAGCTAAATAAAAAAAAAATGTCAATAAACAGATTAATCTTAAAAAAAAAAAAAAAGCAGATTTTATGGGTAAAAATTACCTTTTCATAACCTTTATTTTTTCCAGCTTTTGTGTTGTCTTAGCCATAATGAATTTTGTCTTCTCAGCATTGGTTTGCAGATTTTTGTACTGGTCTTCCTTCTGTCCTTCCAACTTCAGGAAACCTAGACCATACTACAGAGGAAATAACAGCGAACCACCTCATGGCTTGAAAGTCCCTCTGAAGTTCTTTGTTTACTTTTTGGTGTTTTTCATTTTCAACTTCCCTTTCGGCTGTTCTAATCCTGTTTCATTGTGGCCTTAAATGATCCTTGAAACACTTGACTTCCCATGCCAATAGCCAATATTATACATATTTTCTTGGAGTAACACCTAATTAAAAAAAATGCAACTAAAACATAAAAAAAAAGAGCAATAAAACATATATGTATTGCTTGAAATCTAGTTACCATCTGAAAGGGTGCTAACTAAATGTGGAGAAACCAGTTAAATATGGTTTATATGCCCAGAGTCAGACTTCTCAATCAACGTACTATCAATAGAAGCACACATACATGACTATGGCTATCACAAAATGAAGTTACATCAAAATTATTGCTGGTGCCAAGTATTGCATACATCATTTTATTTATAATGCCTTTGCACACCAAGATATACAAGTCAATTTTCCTTTTCTAAATGAAAAGGCTTCTCTCTGATCAGCTCACCAAACTTTCTTGATCCTTCCTCTGATTCTGAGAATAACCCAATGACAAAAAATTCAGTGTAATTAAATCCAGTGTGTATTTATTATGCACCTTCTATGTTCAACTAACAGTTGTCAAAAAGATAACACTAGTAGGTACACAGAATATTCTAAGATTCTTAATGTAGCTTTAAGTATTTTAAAATGCACTAAGACTTTTGGGACACACACAATCTCATTTGTCCCATTTTTTCTCTCTTCTCTCTTCTCCCTCCTTCTTTTCTTTTTTCATAACCTACTTTTTCTTTCTTTCAGGCCATAGCTTTATGAACTTGTACTTATTTTATTGTTCAATATGTATGTAGTATAGAAAAGAGTAGGATTTCTTGGTTCTTTTTACTATTCACTACCTTTTCCAAAGGGAGTCCAGGCTAAAAAAAAAAGCCACATGGAATGTCAGGTGCAGAAAACCATCATTCAGCAGCCACACATTAAAAAGAAAAAAAATCTACTGTCCAAAATACCTATATTTGCCCACAAATAAATAGCAAATATTTTAAAGTAAATATACATTATGATAATTTATTCAGTCCAAATCACTTTCTTTTCTCATGCTATCTGAACAGCAGCCCAGATGTCTTTTAAATTTTTGGTTCATTTTGTGTGGGAAGATCAAAGCAATGATCTCAGTTCAATGGTCACTTAGCATCTGAATTTTCATGTATGAAATTGAGAGTTCAGTTAGAAGCCATTTAGTTGGTACTTCTCTCTTGAGAGTTCTCCATCTAAATCAGATATAGTAAATAACTATGTGGAGAAATTACGGCTCTATTTTTGGGAACAGGAACCAGTAAAGAGAAATCTTTTTTAAAGAATCGTTACCTGTTTCAGCATCAACTTTCTAAGAGAAGTGAGGCTTTAGCCAAGATTTGCTGGAAGGAAGGTAATAGCATGTTCAAATTTCTAGCTGATTTGAATTAAAAGATGCAATAGGAGCAAAGGGGACTGTGTAGGCAGAAGTTTGTATAGGGATATAAGAAGATGAGAAAATGTGGAATGGAAATGTTTGAGTGAAGGAACAAATGGAGAAAAGCAGAAGAAGAGGAGAGGAGGGAAGAGAATTTTTAAAACTAGATGGCAGAATGATAAGGTCTTCAAAATTTATTAAAATTCAAGCTTAAATTAATGACAAGAAGTGAAAGAGAAAATTTTTCATTACTTATGGCTCTAATAAATATCCAAATCCATGGCCTTTAATTATATTATGCATTTGCCCATGTATTCACATATGAAAGCAATAATTACATAGTCATTTATTGCAATATTATTTTAAAAAATAGTAATAGAATTAAATTTTCTTACATTTTAAAAGGCATATTGTATATTTAGATATAACCTCTTCAAGAATTTCCACTCTATGCTATCTTTCTTCATATTTTCAATTACAGAATATCTGTTTCCCCACTTTTAAATAAAATTGGACATTTATATAATATTTATGAAGAGAAAACCTTTAACTTCCTACTATTTTTAAAAAAAGATTATGAGAGGCTGTCTTGTAAAAACTAATACAGCAAAGGTAACTATCTTGATATCGCTGATTAGATCGACATTTGAGATCAAGCCACCATCCCCCCAACACATACACACATGACACAAAAGAAAGTAAATAAAAAAGGCCTACTTTGCTGTTTTTCACTCATTTGTTCAGTAGGAGGTTCTTGGCATTTAAAGTTGTCACGGTGAACAGTTGTGCTCTGGTCATAGACATTCCCCTCACCCTGTTTCCTGTGTGTCCAGAGCTTACCATGGAAACAACCATCAGAACCATCAGACAAATGTATAAGTGACAAAGCTGAGTACCGGGTAGTTTACGTTTTATCTTTTCTCTCAAAGGTTTTAGCTTTTTTCTAAAAGATGGAGGGGGAGGGGAAGGTGTTGAGAATTTCTGGAGCAATTCATTTTTATATTTGTCTCACAATCTAAGAGGAAATACAATGGCCTGATCCAAATAAGAAAAAAAAAGGAAAAAAAAATCCAATCACACATAAGGATATTTTTCCAAGGTTTCCAAATATATTCCAAAAAAGATAATGTCCTACAGAAGCAGGATTCTAAGACATTTTTAACTTCCCCATGAGAACATGAATAATTACAGGGATTTAATGTTTTAAAATGACGAAATAAAAATCCCTCTCACAATAATGTGTTGTTGTTAGTTGTTTTTTTTACTTTCCAGATTTGTCCATCCAGTTGTTTATGGCCTTCTCTCTAAAAATTAACATTTTGCCTCCCCAAATCAGCTCAAGGCTATTTACACAAGCATTTTGGGAAGTCATATTTTAGTTTTCATATGTCACCTGCTTGATAAGACCTCATTTAAATTACTCAGCCTTTCCCAATTTATCATAGTACTGGAAATAGACGTATGAGAACTTTTAAACTCCAATGTCCAAGTAGTTCAGTATCTCAGTCAGTAGTGTAAAATTTTTACCTAATTTTACTTTAAGTATGATGATTTTTGTTGTTGTTGCTGTTTATAGAACTGGAATATAAATCATCAAGACTTTTAAGCTAAATAATGAGAGATGGTATGGTGTAGTTGGTAGAGTGATGAAACTAGAGCTAGGAAATCTTAGGTTCAAAAGTTGCTTCTTACCTATAATCACATAATAACTATGTGACTATGGGACAGCTCTAAACTGCAAGCAGTTTTTCAAATGAGTTATAGATTGGTTGCGGTCTGCCTCAATGAAAGGAGAATCCACACAGGGTAGGGAGGAAGAGGCAAAGTGGGAATGTAAGCCCTATGAAAAGTTTTTTTGTCTCCTTTAAATGCTTTTTACTATTAGCTTTCAAGAGCTCATTTTTTTTAAATAGTCTATTCTAAAGTAAAACAGCAAATAAACATTTGGATGGTGGTGGTCAAACAGATTTCTGTAATTGTGTGTGTGTGTATATGTGTGTGTGTGTAAACATGTTCTTAGAATGTAGAGCTGTTCTAATAACTCAGATGTCAGGTGTTGCATGTACATTTTGAAACAATGTGAAGGGGTATCCTGAAGATGATGGAGTGAGAGTGATAGAGCCAAGCTCTATCACAATCACTTTAATAAGGATTAAAAAGGAGGCAGGGAGAAGCTAGGATAGAGACAGGGGGCAGGAGAGGGAGGGAGAAAGAGAGACAGACAGACTGGCAGAGAACTGGAATTAGAATTAATAAAGAATTTCAAGGAGAAACTACAGCAAATGCATTTGACAGCTTGACAGTCCAGGTCAACATAGATCAATGTCCAACAGTCTCTAGGTACTAGGGAAGGGGTCCAAACAGAAAAACACAGTCTAGGAGTCCTGCACACAGACCAGGCTAACATGCTGCCTAGAGATGTGCACCAGGAGAAGAAGATGGGAGCCTCGAATAGGGTCTAGCTAAAGATATCTGAAATTTGTCGCTATATTTTTCTGACCCTGGCATACCATCAGAAGCTTATAGACCTAGGCTTGAGAGGGAAACAATCAAGGTTTGCTTTGGATCAGGCAATGCCAGTGCATATTATCCCTCATCAGAGGAGATAGATCAGGAGTAGGTACCCTGTGCTGATTACTCCATGCATTGGCTGGTGTCATTCCTTGAAGAACATAGTAGTTATTCATTAGTGATAGCAGGTAATACTGAATGGCACCAACAGAAGCCTTGTCTGGTCTTTTAAAAGTTCACGTAGCTTATCCCTGACCCAAAGTCCACATTTGGGAAATAAGGCTGGAAAACTGAAAAAAAAAAAAAAAGTAAGGATAAAGAAATATTATGGAGCCAGAGATATTTCAAGACACAAACTCAGAATGATAGAATAACTCCACATCATCTACAACTAAAACCTCAAAAAATATGGATTCTTTACTAGTTCTATTGAAATTCTTGGAATAAATTAAGCAGAAGTTTGAAAATGATCACATCCATTAAATGAGACACCAAGAGGAAAAATGAGAGAAAACTGACAGCACCAGAGGAAAGAATCTGAAGATGGATAAACAGTTTAGCAGAGTAAATGTGAAAACAGATTCAAAATATTCCTTGAAAATTAAATTAAACCAGGGAGAGATCAAAATTTATAAATATAGTTAATGAGTAAATCAATCAAGTCATCTTGCTCTACTTAAAGTCAGATGCAAGACGCCCAGATATGTTGATGAAATGAGACCAAATTCCAATGAATTAATCAACCACTGCAGGTTAAGTCAGAAATATCCTTTTATAAATTGGAGTCAATTGAAAAGAAGTATTTGAATTAACTGAAGAAATAGTTTTGCCTTAGAGTTACCTATAAAATAGAAGACTAGTTCAGAATACAGGTAATTTGTGTTTTTTTAATTTTCAGTTTAAAATTTTCTCTTTCCCTCTATCCTCAACTATTGAGAAAGCATGAAATACTATACCCATTATACATGTGAAAATGTATTTCAACATTAGCCATGTTGTGAAAAAATGTAAGAAAAATAAAAGGAAAAAGTATGCTTCAATCAGCACTCAGAGTCCATCAGTTTTCTCTCTGGAGGTGAATGGCATTTTTCATCATGAGTTCTTTGTCATGGATCAATGTGTCTTTCATAGTTAGTTACCATTACAGTATTATTGTTATTTTATACATTACTCTGGTTCTGCTCTATTTACTTTGCATCAGTTCATATAAGTCTTCTCAGGTATTTCTGAAATCATCCCCTTTATCGTTTCTTATAGCATAAAAATATTCCATCATATTCATATACCATACCTTTATTTAGCCACTCCCCAATTGACATCCTCTCAATTTCCAGTTCTTTGCCACCAAAAAGAAAAAAGAAGGCCTGTTAATTCCAAAAGAATTATGGTGAAAGATGCTATCCACATCCAAAGAACTATGGAGTCTTAATGCAGATCAAAGCATATTATTTTCATTTTTTTTTCTTTCTTATGATTTTTCCCTTTTGTTCTGATTCTTTTTTCACAACATAACTAATGTGGAAATATTTTTTTTAATATGAGTGTACATGTATAATCTACATCAGATTGCTTGTCATCTTGGGGAAGGGTGAGGGGAGGGAGAGAGGGAGAAAAAAATTTGGAACTCAGAATCTTATAAAAGTGAATGTTGAAAACTAATATGTGTGTATATGTATATACACATATATTAATTTTCAACATTCACTTTTACATTATACATACCCAAATTTTTTTTTAAAGAGCTGCTATAAATCATATGTATTTTTCCTTTTTCTTTGATCTCTTTGGCATAAAGTCCTAGTAGTGTTGTTGCTGGGTCACAGAGCATGCATAGTTTTATAGCCCTTTGAGCACAGTTCAAAATTATCCAAATGGTTGGACCAGTTCACAGTTCCACAAACCACCAACAGTGTTATTAGTGAGTCTTTTTTTTCCCCATACCCTTCCAGTATTTGCCATTTTCCCTTTCTATCACATTGGTCAGTCTGATAGGCATCAAGTGATATCATAGTTTTAATTTGCATTTCTCTAATCAACAAGGATTTAGACAGTTTTTTTTTTTATGTGACTATTGATAGCTTTCATTTCTTCTTCTGAAAACTGCCAGTTTATATCTCTTGACCATTTGTCAATTGGGGAATGGCGCTTAGTTTTATAAATACATATATATATATATATATTTAATATACGTTATATATATTAATATAAATATCAGTTACCTGTATATTTGAGAAATGAGACCTTTATCAGAGAAACTATTACCCATCACACCCCAGTTTCCTGCTTTCCTTCTAATTTTGGCTAGAGTGATTTCATTTGTGCAAATCTCTTTTAATTTAATGTAATCAAAATTATCCAGTTAACCTCCTAGCATTTTTTCTGTCTCTTGTTTGGTAATGAACCCTTCCCTTATCCATAGATAAGGTAATTTTTTTCCCATGCTACCTTAATTTGCCTATGATATCAACTGCCAGGCCTAGAGGCCTGAGGGCTACCCGAGTCTTACCTTACCCGTCCCAGGTCTTCAGTTGGCCAAACCGGATAAACGTATGAGAGAAGAGACTTTCCAGAGTCGAACAAGGGTTAGGCTTTATTCAGGGTCCTGGTTACATGTGCAGGGGGAACTCTTCCTTAGGAGGGAGAGAGAAGTCTCCCAAGGAGGCAAAGATCTTACAGTGAGAGATTGGAAGCAGAAGTGGAAGTGGGGAGAGAGGGGGAGGGGAGAGCGAAGAGAGGAAAAGGGAGGAGAGGCCTTCTGTCCTGTAAGGACCCCTCCAGCGCTAAGAGCGCCTTCAGGCTTTCCTGACCCTAATTAAGCTCTCCGGCTGCATAGTTTGCACCTGAATACCGTGCCTGTTAGATAACAATAGGTGTGCCCAGATCTGGGTCAGTCTTGAGGGCGGGGATGCTCCTCCCATCACGTTTCTCACGGGAAGAGGCGGAAATACACGAGATAGCTCGGTCTCACTCCTCGATTCCCTGCTGTTTTCTGGGGGGCCTCATGAGAACTCTAAGATTTAGAAGTTCCCACCTTTACCCACCCGAGACTGTCCACATGGAATTGAGCTTCCACCCCCAACAATCAACCTTTATGTTTAAACATGTGCTTATTTTAATCTTACATTGGTATACAGTGTAAGCCTTTGGCTTACCTACTTTCTACCAGACTACTTTCTAGTTTCCCCAGAGATTTTTGTAAACTTGTGAGTTCTTGCCCAATAGCTTAGATCTTGGGGTTCATGGTCCAAGTAATTAAAAAAAAAATGTTGATTCCTAGTGAGTAATGGAGATAGAAACTATCAGATTCTTCCTGTGGAATCTTGGGGTGGTGGTGGTGGCCTTGCTCACTGGCAACACTGGCCTTGTTCTTCTTTCCTTTACCCCCCCCCCCCATATTGTTGAAGTTTCCCATCACATCTTAGCATTGTCAGCAGGACAGTTGAACCTAATAGAAACGTCAGCACTGGGATCCCTGATACATTGGATGTATTGTCTTAGGAAGATTCTGAAGATCACCTAGCAGGATAAAATACCAGGCACTGAAGTCTTTGTTTGAGCTGAACTGCCAAGTATTCAAACTATGCTTCAGAGAGCACAACTCCGATGGGCTGGCCATGTTGTTTGAATGAAAAATGTATACTTGTCAAAGACTTTTATGGAGAACTTGCATGGGGCAGGTGATCACATGATAGCCAGAGGAAGCAATAGAAGGACACTCTCAAAGTCTCTCTCAAGAACTTTGGATTTGATTGTGCAACATAGGAGACACTGGCACAGGACTGCTCAGCATGGCATGCCCACATCAGAAAGGGTGCTGTGCTCTTTGAGCAAAGGAGAATTGAGACAGCACAAAGTAAACACAGGATGCACAAATTTGAGATATTCACCCCAAATAGTCACATGGACTATCTGTGCCTAACCTGTGGTAGAGCATACTGAGCTCGTATTGGTCTGATCAGACACAGTCAGACACACTGAAATTTCACTTTATCACAGTGATGTCATTTTGGTCCTCTCCATAACCCTAAAATAAATACTAGATGAACCCTGGAGAACCAGCTCATCAGAGTGAAGGGAAGGTGGACTAAGGGACCTCAGATCATGTGCTACAAGTGAGACTATTGGTAAATAAGTACTAAAGCAAAATTGAAAGACTGAAAAAAAAAGCAAAAATATAATATACTGCCTATCTTTTGATATAAACAAAAAAAAAGGTAAGGGAAAGATAATGTAATGTATAATCCTTCAAAATTTCAACAATAGCAACAATATTTCAACAAACTATAATTGAATTTTCTATTATAGCCAGATAGAAAAGTGGAAATAGAAAAAAATCCACCAGAATCTTTCTTGAAAAAAAAAAGTAGGGGGAACTGGTCAATGCAATGAGTCAGGCCCTGGCCCTAGAGTGAGGAGGATCTGAGTTCAAATCCAGCTTCAGAAATTTGACACTTACTAACTGCGTGACTTTGGACAAGTCGCTTAACCCCAATTGCCTTGCCTTCCCCCTTCCATAAAGGAGAAAAAGTGAAAATTGAAGATGGTGGAGTAAAGGTAGGGACTCCCCTACAGTCTCTTCAAACTCCTCCAAATATTTTTAAAAAATGACTCTAAACAAATTTTAGAGCAGGATAACCCACAAAAATGCGGGGTGAAACAAATTTCCAGCCCAAGATAGTGGCAGGAAAAGTTTGTTGTACCAGTCTGAAATACGAGCATAGACCAGTGCAGGCCATGCCAACACATCCCTAGCCACAGCAACCCAGGAGAGGACCCTGAAAGTGACTGAATCAGCAGTGGCAGTGGCAATAGTTGCTTCTGGAGCTCTCAGTCCACAGATAGTAAGGGATCAAACAACTGGTCAAAACTAGATTACAGGAGTAGTTTTACTAGAATTGAGGCAGGGCTCTGTTGTTTTGCCCATTTTCAGATATAGGTTGCAGTCCTAGATGGAATCTAGTCCCAGGGCCAAGAGGAGCACTAGAATAGCAGAGCTTGTGGTCAGAGTGGAGTGGGGGCCTTCCTCACAATTTCAGAGCAGAGAAGAGTACTTGTGGTCACTCGCAGGCCAGAAAAGTAGTAAACACTTCTCCTTAAATCATACCACCTTGGAAGAATTGAAAACTTACAGGTCTCTAGAAGTGTCTTTGAAAACAGCTCTGAACTTTGGGACAATGCACCCTCCACTGTGGAAGGAAAGCTGTACTTTAGCATAGAGTTAAAATCAAGTAATAAGCTGGGAAAATGAGCAAACAACAGAAAAAAAACTCTGACTATAGAAAGTTACTATGGTGACATGGAAGATCAAAATACACACTCAGAAGAAGACAACAAAGTCAAAGCTCCTACATTCAAGGCCTCCAAGAAAAACAGGAATTGGTCTCAGGCCATGGAAGAACTAAAAAAAAGATTTTGAAAATCAAGTAAGAAGGGTAGAGGAAAAATTGGGAAGAGAAATAAGAGTGATGCAAGAAAATTATGAAAAAGGAGTCAAGAGCTTAGTAAAGGAAAAAGACTAGTCATTAGGCCCAAATATTAAAAGAAATCCAGAAAGCCAATGGGGAGAACAATGCCTTAAAAATCAGAATTGGCCAAATGGAAAAGAATGTCCAAAAGCTCACTGAAGAAGATAATTCCTTAAATATTAGAATGGAGCAAATGGAAGCTAATGACTTTGTGAAAAATCAAGAAAAAATAAAATAAAACCAAAAGAATGAAAAAATAAAAGAGAAGGTGAAATATCTCATTAAAAACCACTGACTTGGAAAATAGATCTAGCAGAAAGAATTTAAAAATTGTGGGACTACCTGAAGACCATGATCAAAAAATAAAATGAAATGAAGAGCCTAGACATCATCTTTCAGGAAATTAGTAAAGAAAACTACCTTGATATCCTAGAACCAGAAGGCCAAATAGAAATTGAAAGAATCCACCAATCACCTCCTGAAAGATATCCCCAAACAAAAACTGCCAGGAATATTATAGCCAAATTCCAGAGTTTGGAGGACAAGAAGAAAATATTTCAATCAGACAGAGAGAAACAATTCAAGTGTGATAGAGACATAGTGAGGATAACACAAGATTTAGCATCTTCTACATTAAATGATCAGAGAATTTGCAATATGATATTTTGTAGGGCAAAAGAGCTAGGATTCCTACATATGTAGATTATATTTGTAACTCATAAGACCTTTCTCATCCTTAGGATAGTTAGAAGGGGTATATACAGACAGAGGATACTGGTGTGAGTTGAATGTGAAAGGAGGATATTTAAAAAGTAAAATTAAGGGATGAGAAAGGAATGTACTGGAGAAAAAAAGAGAGAGGTAGAATGGGGTAAATTATCACATATAAAAGAGGCAAGAAAAAACTTTTACAGTAGAGGGGAAGAAGGAGGAAATGACAGAGAGTGGGCAAACTTTACTCTTCTCAGAATTCGCTCAAAAAGGGAATATATACACATTCAGTTGAGTATAGAAATCTATCTTACTCTACGGGAAAGAAGGTGGGGAAGGAGATAAGAGAAGGGGGTGATAGAAGGGAGAATAGATTGGGGTAGGGTGTAGTAATAAGCAAAACACTTTTGAGGAGACAGAGAATAGAATAAACAGGTGGGAGGAAGAGGATAGAGGGAAATACAGCTAACAATAATAACTTAAAAATTTGAAGCACGTTTCTCTGATACAAGTTTCTCTAAATCATATAGAGAACTGAGTCAAATTTATAAAAAATAAGAGCTATGTCCCAACTGATAAATGATCAAAAGATACGATCAGTTTCCAGATGAAGTAACAAAAGCTATCTATACTCATATGAAAAAAATACTCTAACTCACTGTTGATTGGAGAAATGTAAATTAAAACAATTCTGGGGTACTACCTCATACCTACTAGATTGGCTAATAGGACAGAAAAGATAAATGACAAATGTTGGAGGGGATGTGAAGAAAATGAGACATTAATACACTGTTGGTGGAGTTGTGAACTGATTCAACCATTCTGTAGAGCAATTTGGAACTATGCCCAAAGGGCTATAAAATCATGGCTACCCTTTGACCTAGCAATACTGTTACTAGATCTGCATCCTAATGGAGATAAAAGCAAAAAGGAGAAGGACTTATATGTACAAAAATATTTATAGTAGTTCTTTTTGGAGGGCAAAGAATTAGAAATTGAGAGGATGTCCATCAATTGGGGAATTACTGAACAAGTTGTGGTATATGATTGTGATGGAATACTATTGTACTATACGAAATGATGACTAGTTTGCTCTCAGAAAAACCAGAAAAGACTTGCATGGGCTAATGCAAAATGAAAATGTACTGTGTACAAAACAAAGTAACAGCAATATTATAAGATGATCAGCTGTAAATGCATTAGCTAGGGCAGAAAAGTAGTAAGCACTTCTCCTTAGATTGTACCATCCTGGAAGAACCAAAAACTTACAGGTCTCTAGAAGTGTCTCTGAAAACAGCTCTGAACTTTGGGACAGTGAGCCCAGCAATACAATGATACAAGACAACTCTGAAGAACTTATGAAGAAAAATGCATTCCACCTACAGAGAAAGATCTGGTGATGTCTGAATACAGATTAAAGCATCCTTTTTAAAAATTTTCTTTATTTTTCTTGCGTTTCTTTGTTTATATTTTCTTTCAAAACATAACTATTATGGATATGTTTTGTATGACTGCATATTATAACCTATTTTGAATTGCTTGCCTTCTCAATGCAGGGAAGGGGGATGGGAAGGGAGGAAGGGAGAGGATTTGGAACTTAACATTTTTTCTAAATGAATGTAAAAAGTTGTTTTTACAGCAGTCAAAGACACACAGAAAAGATCACAAAAGAGCTGGGAACTAATGGTATAAAAGAGAAAATATCTTGGGATTTGACATTCCAGAAGGCAAAAAATAAAGGCTAATGACCAAAGCTTATCTATCTGCCAAAGCTTAGTACAATCTTATGGGCAATGCAGTTTATAGGAGAGAGGCCTCCAAGGAGGGGGAATGAACCTCAATGAAATAAAAGACTTCCAACTATTCCTGATAGAGAGACCAAAACTTAGTAAAAGTTTGAAATAGAAACCCAGAAATAAAGAGAAACAATCATAAATATATATGAATAAGAAAGAATTCTACAATGATAGAATATTTACGTTCTAGCAGGTGAGAAGAAACAAGTAAACCCTCAGAACACTAATGCCTTCAATGACAACAAAGGGCATAAAGGACATAAACAAGAAAGATGGTTTGAGAGCAATTTTATTATATTTTGATTATGTTAAGAGGAAAAAGAAGAGGGAGGGAAAGAAAAAAAGAGACAGCAAGGGGGAGGTAGAAAATACTGTCTCACATATTCTGATCACATAGAAAGGAAAATTTAGAGATATGAAAGAAAAAGTAGAAAGAATGTGTGACACACACGAAGAAGAAATATAAGGTAAACATCAAAGACAAATCACAAGGGACTCAATAAGGTAAAATTATTTGCTAATATGTGAAAATATTATCAATGCCTTTGTGACTGTCATCATTATTTGGGTAGTTTGAAAGAAAGGTTTGGTCTGAGTTCTGTATGATGGGGGTCATTCTAAAAAATAAAATTGCCTAATTATATAAATGAGGCATGAAAGGAAGAACTAATACAGGGGTGGGACTTCTCACTGGAAGGTTGGGAGTACTGGTATCTTACTCTCTTTGGAAATTGGTTAAGAAAGGAATATCATACACATCTACAAGGTATAAAAGTCTTCTAAATTTAGAAGAACTAAGAGGACAAGAAGGTGGGTTAAGGGAGGGACTTTTATAAAGAAGTGTAGATTAGGAATTAGGAGTAGGAGGGGATAAGGGAGAAAGTCTTAGAAAGATAGGTAGATTAAGGTGGAGGGTGGAAGGAGAGGATAAGGGAGACTCTTCTAGGGGTGGATGAATTAAAGAATAAGAGGGCAAGGTAGCAGGTAGCAGTAAATTAGACAAGTGAGAAGGGATAGAGTATATAGGTCAAGAAGGATAATGAGGAAAAATAAGAAGGAGGGGAATATACAACAGATATTTATTGCTTAGAATGTGAATTGGATGTATTTACCTATAAAATGGAAATGGATAACAGAATGGATTAAAAATCAGAATTCAACAATATGTTGCTTCTAGAAAACACAATAAAAATGAGAGATATACAAGGAGTTAAAATAAAAGGCTAGAGAATATTATGTATACAAAAGCAGAGATATTAATCATGATCTGAGACAAAGTTAAAGCTAAATAGATTTAATTAAAAAAGAAAAGTAGGGAAATCACCCTATGTGTTACCAATACTATTCAATTTTATTTTAGACAACTTAAAATGATGAGACAGTATAAAATACGCAAGAGTATACCTAGCAAAATGGACACAGGAACTACATGAGCGTAAATATAAAACTTTATACAAATAAAGTCAAATTTAAATAATTTGAGTAATATTTATTGTTCAAGGGTAGGCAGGCACAATATAATAAAAATCCCAGTTTACCTAACTAATCTATTTATTCAATGCCATTCCAATTAGATTACTAAAAAATTATTCTATTGAGTCAGAAAAAATAATATAAAATTCATTTGTAGAACAAAAGGTCAAGAATTTCAAGGAAACCAAGAGGAAACATGTAAAGATAAAGATAGTATGGTCTTACATATATATACATGTGTGTATATGTATTTGTGTGAATATATGTGTGTGCATATTCACATTGAACTGTAGCCTCCAAGGTTATTAGAAGATAAGTAGAAAATTGGGGGGAAAATTTCATAGACAATCTCTCAGGTAAGATATGATTGTGATGAAATACTGCTGCTATATAAGAAATAATGAGGTGGTTGAGTTAGAAAAAAACGTGGAACCACTTGGACCAATGAAGGAAGATGCTATCATCATCTCCAGAGAACGAACTGATAAAGAGAAATATGCATAGTATAGTCTTACATATATGTATATGTGTATATTTTCATATAGATATGTATGTTTATAGATAGGTATGTGTATATGTAAATATATGTGTGCACACACATATATGTGTGTGTATGTGTGTGTTATTAATTGTAGCCTTCTCTGGGCTACAAGATAAAAAATTATATAGTACAGAATAAAAGAAAACCTTGAAGGAAGCACCAAAAAGCTGGGGTGCTTGGAAAATGACATGTAGGATTTATTTACAAGGGTTTTTGTGAAATGGAAATTTGTTTTAAATTGAATCCTCTTTTATGTTCTGTTATGTACATGAAAATGTTATTTTTTTATCATTTGATATTTAAGTTTTAAATTAATTTTTAAAAAATGTAAAGCAAATAAAAGGGACAAATATGTTTTTGATATCTCAACAAGGGAGAGACAAATCACAGAGAAACAAACAACAGACTAATATACTTAAAATTTTAAAAAATTTAAATAAAATATCAAAGAGGCTCCAACACATCAGAAAGATTGTACATTGTGAGCAGGTAGAATGAAAGCTAGGAAGGTATAATTGGCTCAATATTAGGAAAATAATAAACATTAACAGAGAATTTTAAAAAGCACTCAAAATTACATGATTGTTTAAACAGATGAGAAAAAACTTTCGATAAAGTACATCTATTTTTGTTAAAAAAAAACAACTATGAAGCATAAGAATAAATTACCTTTCATTAATACCCCAACTGTGCTACTTCTCAAACTAGCAACCAGTGTTCTATGTAATGGAAATAAACTAGAACTTTCTCCAATAACATCAAAAATTAAGCAAAGATATCTAACTAAGAATAATAGGCATTATTATTACTATTATACCATCTATATCAATACTTTAAGTTTGTAAAACTTTGGGGATAGATGGCATTGTTATTCCCTTTTTAAGGTTGATGAAACTGAGACACAGAGAGGTTAAGTGGCTTACTCAGAGTTGTCCAGAGACTGTGTCTGAAGCCAGATTTGAACTCTTATTTTCATATATATCTTACCATGCAAAAGATGTGTATATACCTTCATGCTGACTACCGAGAGGACAGAGATAACACTGACTCTTTCCTCATGGGATCTGGCCACACACGAAAAAGGATAGTTTTCTCATCTCCTATATGAATTTCCTTAGCGTTGTTACTTTACCATTGACAACTGGAAGAGAATGTACCCTTGGAGGAATCTATTGCCTATTTATTTTTCTGGGTGAATTACCTTGCTATTTTTTCTTAATTATATACTTCTGGCTTCTATATAATCTGTGAGCTGACTATTGGAATAGAGGCTCAAGCTTGACTTGCCTAATTATGATTGCATAAAAACACCTCATCAAATCATACACACTCACACAAACACCACAGAGCATGTCTAGGGCACATTAAATTTCACTCTTCACTCCAACTGCTAGATACTAGATAAGAAAAGTCTGACATTATCACCTGCTATCCAGTTGGGATTACTGCTCATAAAGATGAACTACAGATTCTCTTCTTCCATAAAATATGAAATCCTAGATTAGGGGCAAAATCCTAGACAGAATAGTTGTTTTTTCTCAAGCTCCTTGACTGGAGAGTGCTTGCAGAGAATAGGGCCCAATAAAAACTAGCAATTGGGGATGAGGAAAAGGAAGAAAAGGAAAACTTTGAAGATGCTGGCTGTTAAAATTTTTCTACTCTCTAGCCTCCTGGAACATATATATACACATACACATATATATATGTGTGTGTGTGTGTGTGTATACATATCATTTATATATATGTATATGTATGTATGCATGTATTTCTTGAGCCTCTAAAAGATATACATATATTTATATAATTGATATACATACATTATTTCCTATTTATCCTGTATATAGCTTGCTTTGTATATATCTGTTTGCTTATGGTCTTCCCCATTACATTGCGAGCTCCTTGAGGAAAGGACTATCTTTTGCCTCTTTTTGTATTCCCAGGACTTAGTACAGTAGAATGACACATAGTAGGGGCTTAATTAATGTTTATTGATTGATTGTTGATCAGGAAGTACATCTGAACTTGTTAAGGAAATTTAGTGACACTCTAAGGTCATAAAGCAACACACCATTTTGGAACTAAGGCATTTGAGTGAGTGGCTTGCTAAGTTAGATCTAGCCAAGACACTGAAAAGAAATAATTTGAGAATGAAGAGGGTACCTTGACTCCCTCATCCCCTTCCCAAATTTGGCTGGAGAAAAACAAGAGGATTTAGATTTTTTCATCAGTATTTTATTCCTAGACTCTTCCCTGGAACAGGTGATATAGTGCCAAGGACAGACTAGATGAAATGAAGAAAATCAGAAATCCAGGTTCCACAAGGAGCTCAATAGAAAAACTATACTATACCTAAAGTGAACCTTTTGAGGACTCCAGCAAAACCACTTTCAGGGGCTATGAAATGCTTATTTTCTACATTTTCTCTTTCCTCTGTGCTATCGCAGAGCATTTTATACATTTTGGAGGAGTATATTCTATGCCAACGATGCCACTGTAGTATTTAGCAATTTCTAAAAGTTAATTATTTCTGATTGACAGTTAACTGATAATCATAGAGGGGAGCACACTGGTAGGGGCCATAGCATTAGAAAGATACACTCTATCCTTCAGGGTTAATTCTAACCCTAAGGGGATACTGTAATTGATATCGAGGAACCCAGTGCATGAGAATTGAGAGAATTAAGTTCAGAATGACTTTACACAGGAAAGATGTTGAAGTTGGTAATAGATATATCATTATTCAAGCATTTCTTGCAAAACTGCTTCAGAGAAATGCAAAAGGAAAATTGTATTTATGGTGAGGGATTGGTAAGGGATAGATTCAATACATTTGGCAGAAATCACCAACAACAAAGAGAGAATGATGCTTTATTGGAAATCTCTGTCAAGTGGCCTGTTGGATTCCCTTGGAAGCTGTTCTACATGGTTTCTTGGGTAACTGCTACTATACTCTTGCTTTTACTGTCACTCTAAAATGAATTTCATACAACAATAATATGATACCTTGCCCTTCAAGATTTGTAAAGTGCTTTATCTATGTTATTCCAATTCATTCTCACAATAGCCCTGACAGCTAAGCAAACAAGCACTCAGAGTTTGATGAAGAACCTTTGGATTGAATTAAGCACTTGGTCGTCCTAGACTTTGCACATCCCACAAGTCTTTCTGGTAAGGTCACACAACTTCTTTCATTTTTGAGTTTCATGGGCACCACAGTCCTGGGTCTAAGATCACAAGGTAGACGAAATCTATTGCCTCCTCAAACAACATATTCCACTTTTGGACAGTTCTAAGTATTAGGCAGTTTTCCTTATGCCAAGTCTAAGCTGACCTCTTTGCAGCTCCCACCTATTCCTCTTGGTTCTGCCCTCTAGGGCCAAGCAAAATAAAACTAATGCTTCTATTACATAATATAGTCTTTCATATGAAAATACATCACTCCTATATCTTCTACAAACTAAGCATCTCCAGTTCCTTCATCAAGTCAACATGTGACAATATGGCCTTTATCATCTGACTGCCACAAAGCTTGTCAGTCAATGTCCTCTCTCTTTTTAAAAAAAATTTTCTAACATATAAATCTTAATGCAAACATTTTAAAATTTGTTTATTTTTATTATTCTTTTCTTTTTAAAATTTGACTTTCAGATTCTCTTCCTCCCTCTCCTACCCACAGAGATGGCAAACAATAAGATATCAATTATGCATGTGAAATCATGCAAACATATTTCCATATTAGTCATATCACCAAAAAGTAAAAAAAAGAGTAAAAAGCAAGAAAATTATACTTCAGTTTTCACTCAGAGTTCATCAATTCTCTCTCTGAAAGAGGGCAGCATTTTTTTCTCATAAGTGTGATCAGAGTACGTGGGATGGGTCTTGAGACCCCTGGAAAGAAATCGATCAGAGATTTGTCTTAGGAAAGGCAAAAAGGAGTTTATTGCTTTCTCATGAGAAAGAGTACCCCCACTTCACTACTAGTGCCTGCCAGGGAGTACAGAAAGTGATCATACCCTAATGTGAGCTCCCCCTCCCTAACCCCTTCCCCTCATTCTATTTGCTGGGCTTCAGGGGGTATAATCTATTTGCAGAAATCTTCCCTAGCAACAAAGAATATACAAGCTTGGTGGGAAGTTTACAAGGGTATGAAATTTAGGCGGGAGTGCGGTTGTAGGGCATAGACAAGGTTAGACAAAGCAGGAGTCGAGCACAGTACAAAATATGTTACAAAGTGTGCTTCTTTACAAGATCATCTAGCTGTGGATATATCTTTTCAAGTGAATGTGTTTCAACAGTACAAGAAACAATTAACTCTGAGGAGGCTTCACTTCTGCAGCTCTCACAAGAGTAACCAAATCTTTCACAGATGTTCATCACTACAATATTGCTGTCACTGTGCACAGTGTTCTTCCAGTTCTTCTTGTTTTACTTTGTATCACGTCTTACTAGGTCTTGTCCTGGTTTGTTTTTTTTTTTCTGAAACTATCCTCCTTATCATTTATTATTACACAATAATATTCCATCACAATCACATGCCATGACTTGTCCAGTCATTCCCTGATTGATGAGCTCAGTATCCAATTCTTTGTCACTACAAAATGAACTGCTATAAACATTTTTGTACATATAGATCCTTTTCTTTTTTCTTTGATCTTTGGGTTACAGACAAAGTAGTGGCATTTCTGTGTCACAGGATATGCACACATTTATAACCCTTTGGACATAGTTTCTGAAGAATGGTTGGGCCAGTTCACAACTCCACCAGAAGGTTATTAGTATACTATTTTTTCTCATTCTCTCCAGCATTTGTTATTTTAGAGAGGTGTGAGGTGGTACCTCAAAATTGTTTTTATTTACATTTTTCTAATCAATTCTGGTTTAGAAGATTGTTTTTCATATGACTATACATAGCTTTGACTTCTTCTGTAAACTTCCTGTACATAGCCCTTGACTATATCAACTGGGGAATGACTTTTATGTTTATAAATTTGAATCATTTCTCTGTGTATAGGAGAAATGAGGCTTTTACTACAGAAACTTGCTGTAAATTTTTAAAAATATTACTTTGTTGCCTTTGGTACTTTTAACAAAATGTAGTTTCCCTGATTATCTTTTAATTAGGTTTATTTTTGCTTTTGCTTTGTCTGAAATCACGATATTACCCCTGCCTTTTTTACTTCAGCTGAAGTATAATAGATTGTGCTCCAGGTCTGTATTTTAACTCTGTATGTGTCCTTCTGTTTCAAGTATGTTTCTTGTAAAAAAAAAACTTGGGTTTTTTTTTAGATTTTGTCTTTAATTCATTCAACTATCGGCTTCCATTTTATGGGTGAGCTCATCCCATTCCCATTCACAGTTATGATTACTGCAAATTTCCCTCCATACTATTTTCTTCTGTTTCTTCTTCTCTCTTTTTCATCTTGTCTCTCCTCAAAAGTCTGTCTTGCATTTGACCACTACCTCCCCCAATGTGCCTACCCTTTTATCATCCCCTCCATCTCTCTTATCTCCTTTCTATACTCTACTGAATATATATATTCTTTCTGTCTTTGAACCAGTTTTGATGAGAATGAGGCTCAAGCATTCCCTGCCACACCATTTCTACTTCCACTATAAATGTTCTTCCTTGTATTCCTCTTTTATGTAAGAAAAATTTCCTGATGGTAGAGCCAAGTTGGCAGAGTGAAAAGCAGAGACTTCCTTGAACTCTTCCTCAAATCCTTCCAAATACCTGTAAAATGACTAAACAAATTCTAGAGAAGAAGAACCCACAAAATAACAGAGTGAAACAAGTTTCTAGCCCAAGACAATCTGGAAGGTTGATAGGAAAAGTCTGTTGCACCAGTCTGACAGAGGCAGCCCAGAATGGGCTGCATCAGAAGAGACAGAGTGGCATAGTCACAGGGGACTGAATCACTGGCAGCTGTGATAGTTTCCAGACTTCTCAACCTAAAAATGCCTCTTTCCCACTTGAAGCAGAGTCCTATCATGACAAAGAGTTAGAAAGACAAGTGTTTGGCTGGGAAAAAGAGCAAACAGCTTAAAAAACTCAGAACAGAGTATCTTACTTTGATGACAAAGAAGATCAAAATATACAACCAGAAGACAATAAAATCAAAGCTCCTATATCCAAAGCCACAAGAGTTCAAAAAGGATTTTTAAAATCAAATAAGAAAAGCAGAGGAAAAATAGTCTAACTCTGGGAGGAGCCAAGATGGCAGAGTAGAAAGACACACATATACTAGCTCTGAACCCACAGCCCATAAAATATCTGTAAAGAAGAACTCCCCACAAATTCTGGAGCAACAGAAGCCACAGAACAAGAGAGCAGAGGAGATTTCTGTTCCAGAGAGCCCAGAAAACCCAGTGCAAAAGGTCCATCTAGCACCAGACCCAGAGCAGAGCCTAGCCCTGCCTTGGCCATGGGGAGTGCCAGGAGGAGCAGATCCAAGCAGCCTTCGAGGATGGAATCTCCAGTGGCAGCGCAGGTCCCTCCACCCACAGGCACTGGCGGTGAGTGAGAGAGTCTCTTTGGCTGGTCAAGAGGGGAGTGGGATGACCCCATAACTCAGGCCCCCTCGGGAGGCAGCAGTGGAAGCCACAGCAGACCATGGCTCCCCAAGCAGGCAGGAGCCTGGATCCATTGTTGAAGGTCTCTGCATAAACTCCCTGAGGGAAGTGAGCCCTGTGAGGTGGCCCTGCGCCTACCTGAGCACCTGAACTTAATCTCACACTGAATAGCAGCCCTGCCCCCGCAAAAAAGCCCTGAGGCTGGGAAGCAGCATTTGAATCTCAGACCCCAAGAGCTGGCTGGGCGGATCTGGAGGCAATGTGGGGGTGGAAAGAAAACTCAGAAGTCAAGTCACTGGCTGGGAAAATGCCCAGAAAAGAGAAAAAAAATAAGACTATAGAAGGTTACTTTCTTGGTGAACAGATAATTCCTCCCTTCCTTTCATATGAGGAAGAACAATGCTTACCATCAGGGAAAGACACAGAAGTCAAGGTTTCTGTATCCCACACATCCAAAATAAATATTCAATGGGCTCAGGCCATGGAAGAGCTCAAAAAGGATTTTGAAAATCAAGTAAGAGAGGTGGAGGAAAAACTGGGAAGAGAAATGAGAGAGATGAAAGAAAAGCATGAAAAGCAGGTCAACAGCTTGCTAAAGGAGACCCAAAAAAATGCTGAAGAAAATAACACCTTGAAAAATAGGCTAACTCAATTGGCAAAAGAGGTTCAAAAAGCCAATGAGGAGAAGAATGCTTTCAAAAGCAGAATTAGCCAAATGGAAAAGGAGGTTCAAAAGCTCACTGAAGAAAATAGTTCTTTCAAAATTAGAATGGAACAGATGGAGGCTAATGACTTTATGAGAAACCAAGAAATCACAAAACAAAACCAAAAGAATGAAAAAATGGAAGATAATGTGAAATATCTCATTGGAAAAACAACTGACCTGGAAAATAGATCCAGGAGAGACAATTTAAAAATTATGGGACTACCTGAAAGCCATGATTAAAAAAAGAGCCTAGACATCATCTTTCATGAAATTATCAAGGAAAACTGCCCTGAGATTCTAGAAGCAGAGGGCAAAATAAGTATTCAAGAAATCGACAGATCACTGCCTGAAAGAGATACAAAAAGAGAAACTCCAAGGAATATTGTGGCCAAAGTCCATAGTTCCCTGGTCAAGGAGAAAATATTGCAAGCAGCTAGAAAGAAACAATTCAAGTATTGTGGAAATACAACCAGGATAACACAAGACCTAGCAGCTTCTACATTAAGGGATTGAAGGGCATGGAACAGTATATTCCAGAAGTCAAAGGAACTAGGACTAAAACCAAGAATCACCTACCCAGCAAAACTGAGTATAATACTTCAGGGGAAAAATTGGTCTTTCAATGAAATAGAGGACTTTCAAGCATTCTTGATGAAAAGACCAGAGCTGAAAAGAAAATTTGACTTTCAAACACAAGAATGAAGAGAAGCATGAAAAGATAAACAGCAAAGAGAAGTCATAAAGGACTTTACCAAAGTTGAACTGTTTACATTCCTATATGGAAAGACAATATTTGTAACTCTTGAAACTTTTCAGTATCTGGGTAATGGGTGGGATTACACACACACACACACACACACACACACACACATGCACACACAAGCACACATGCACACACACAGAGCACAGAGTGAATGGAATAGGATGGGATCATATCTTAAAAAAATGAAATTAAGCAGTGAGAGAGAAATATATTGGAAGAAGAAAGGGAGAAATGGAATGGGGCAAATTATCTCTCATAAAAGAGGGAAGCAAAAGACTTTTCAGCGGAGGGAAAAAAAGGAGAAGTGAGAGAAAAACATGAAGTTTACTCTCATCACATTCCACTAAAGGAAGGAATAAAATGCACACTCACTTTGGTATGAAAACCTATCTTACAATACAGGAAAGTGGGGGAAAAAGGGATAAGCAGGGTGGGGGGGATGATGGAAAGGAGGGCAATGGGAGGAGGCAGCAATTCGAAGTCAACACTCTTGGGGAGGTTCAGGATCAAAAGAGAGAATAGAAGCAATGGGGGGCAGGATAGGATGGAGGAAAATATAGTTAGTCTTACCCAACATGACTATTATGGAAGTCATTTGCAAAACTACACAGATCTGGCCTATATTGAATTGCTTGCCTTCCAAAGGGAAGGGGTGGGGAGGGAGGGATGAAGAGAAGTTGGAACTCAAAGTTTGAGGAACAACTGTCAAGTACTGTGCTTGCTACTAGGAAATAAGAAATACAGGTAAAGGGGTATAGAGAGTTATCTGGCCCTACAGGACAAAAGAGAAGATGGGGACAAGGGAAGGGAGGGATGATAGAAAAGAGGGCAGATTGGTGATAGGGGCAATTAGAATGCTTGGTGTTTTTGGGTGGGGGAGGGGATAAATTTGGAGAAAATTTGGAACCCAAAATTTTGTGAAAATGAATGTTAAAAGTTAAATAAATTAATTAAAAAATAGTCTAATTCAAATGGTAAAAGAGGTCCAAAATTCTATGAGGAGAAGAATACCTTATAAAGCAAACTTGGGTGAATGGAAATGGAGGTCCAAAAGCTCACTGAAGAAAATAATTGCTTCAAAATTGGAATAGAATAACTGGAAGAGAAATTTATGAGAAATCAAGAAATTATAAAACAAAACCAAAAGAATGAAAAAATAGAAGACAATGTGAAATATCTCACTGAACAAACCACTGATCTGGAAAATAGATCCAGGAGAGGTAATTTAAAAATTATTGGACTACCTGACAGCCATGAGCAAAAAAGGAGGCTAGACATTATTTTTCAAGAAATTATGAGAGGACGCCAGTCTGGGTACTACCACAAGTTGGGTTCCACTTTCCCTCAACCACATACTTTCAACCTTGTTCACTCCTTGGAGCGACCTCAGGCTTTGGTTGCTGCCATAGGGCCCTTCCTCCCTCACTGCCCAGTGGCTCTCCAGGCTATCTGGCATGGCCTTACTGTGACTGCCCAGTTCCTTGGGGGCAAGAATACATCCTGTGTTGTTCTTGCTGACCAACGTTCCAGTGCTTCTGCAACAATTCTGAAGGACGTGCTCAGTGACATGATACCTAAGGAACAAACTAGGATCAAGAACTTCTGGGAGCAGCATGGCAAGACTGTAGTGGGGTAGATCATGGTGGACATGATATATGGTGGTATAAGGGGCATGAAAGTATTAATATATAAAACATCAGTTCTGGACCCTGGTGAGGGTATTTGTTTCCATGACTATAGTATCCCAGCATGCCAGAAGTTGTTCCCTAAGGTCAAGGGAGCAGAAGAACCCCTTTCCCAAGGGTTTATTCTGGCTGATTGTGACTGGACAAATTCCAGCTGAGAAACACTTGGCTCTCCAAGAATGGGCAAAATGAGATGCTCTGCCTTCCCATGTGGTCACCATGTTGGACAACTTCCCTACTAATCTGCATCCAATGTCTCAGCTCAGTGCAGCTATCACCACCTGCAACATTGAGAGTAACTTCAATCAGGCTTATTCTGAAGGCATCAATTGAGCCAGATACTGAGAGTTGATTCATGAAGACTATGTGGATCACATTAGCAAGCTACCTTGTGTTGCAGCAAAGATCTACCAGAATCTGTATCACTTAGACAGCAGCATTTGGATCTATAGACACCAAACTTGACTGGTCTCATAACTTCATCAACATATTGGGCTATGGTGATGCCCAGTTCATTGAGCTCATGATCTTATATACCTCACAATTCACAATAATCATAAGGGTGGCAATATAAGTGCCCACACTAGCTATGTGATGGGCAGAGTTCTTCTCGATTCCTATCTGTCCTTTATAGCTGCCATGAATGGACTCTCTGGGCCCCTCCATGGACTAGCCAGTCAGGAAGTATTTGTCTAACTGATGCAATTGCAGAAAGAAGTTGGCAAAGAGGTGGCTCATGAAAAACTGCATGATGCTATGGCCATGCTGTACTAAGAAAAACTTATCCACAACATACCTGTCAGGGGGAGTTTGCCCTGAAACATTGGCTGAATGATCTCATGTTTAAACTAGTCGCTCAACTCTGCAAGATTGTACCTTTTGGAACAGGGCAAATCCAAGAATCCTCAGTCCAACATAGATGCTGTAACAGCAAAGACCGCTGCATACACAGGAGGGCCTGCCACACTGGTTCTTTGATCTGCTTTTCTAAAAGGAAAGTAACTTTGAGGGGTCAAAAATCACTTTAATCAACAAAATATATCATTCACTTGGTTTGGGGCAAAAGTCAACAACCTGAACTTCAGAGAAAATAGAAACGGAAGTTACAAACAGAAAGACCAACAGACAGGGCTTCCAACTGTGATCATAGACAATACAGACATTATTATCAGAGAGAGAAGCACCAACATTTGCATTTTCAAAGCTGATGGGGTCTAGTGGCTACCCAGAGTCTTATCTGGCACATGAAACTTCTTCCAAAAAATAAGCCCCAAAGTAAAACCTCAACTCAGAGTGTATATATACCTTTCAGAGCCGGAGGTCACAACCCTTGCAATCCAGTGCCTCTTTAGAAATTTTGAAAAGGTATCTGAGTCCTGTTGATGGGCAGACAAGATCTTTCTTTTCCCCCAGCCACCATCAACCTTACATTAACATTACAAATGCTCACAGTGGAGTGCTTCTGCAGTACCATGTCAGGATAGAGATGAATTACTACACAGTTCTTTTTGGAGTTTCATGAGTGCTGGGGGTGTCAACACAGCTTATTTGGAGCAGAGCTCTGGGCTTCCCCTAGAGAGACCCAAATCTATGAGCACAGATGGCTTGGTGCAGTTATAAGCTCCAAGTCAAGGTAAAGATGAAGACTGTGCAGGGCAGGGAGGTGAAGAGAATGTCAATCAGAGTGAGGAGACTTTTAAGAGAGACAGTACAAACTATTTGTTTTTGTTTCAGAGGGCCTTTAAAGATTTTTCCTGTTGACCAGATAACTAGAACTTTCTGCATTATCTAGGCAGCATGGGCTTTTATTATTTTTACCTAAAGAAGACTCTTTTTTGGGAACGAAAAACACATTTTTAAAAAAAGTATGATTTTCTCAATACACCTTAAAAGGTTTTAAAATTGTTTCAATTTCTATTTTACCCTCTGGTTCTAGAACATCAGCATAGTTTTCCTTTATTTCTTTTATGTAAAGAATTTTATTAACAGGTGCGTGCAGTTTGTGGATTTTTTTTTAAATCAGGTGTACTTTTATATGAATTAAAAATGAGGTTCTTAAAAATATCAAATTGACCAGATATGAAATTGAAAGAATCCACAAATAGCCTCATGAAAGAGATCCTAAAAGGAAAACTCCTGACAATATTATAGCCAAATTCCAGAGGTCCCAGGTGAAGGAGAAAATATTGCTAGCAATCAGAAAGAAACAATTCAAGTGGAAGCACAATTAGGATCACACAAGATCTAGGAGCTTGTACATTAAGGGATGGGAGGGCTTGGAATATGATATTCCAAAGGTCAGAGGAGCAAGGATTAAAACCAAAATCACCTACCCAGAAGAACTGAGTATAATCAGTCAGGGGGAAAATGAATATTCAATGAAATAGAGGACTTTTAAGCATTCTTGATGAAAAAGACCAGAGCTGAATAGAAAATTTTACTTTCAAATATAAGACTGGAGAAGCACAAAAAGGTAAACAGGCAAGAGAAAACATTAAGGACTTATTAAAGTTGAACTTCTTACATTCCTAAATAAAAAGATGATATTTGTAACTCATGAGACCTTTCTCAGGATTAGAGTAGTTGGAGGGAATACATACATACACACACACACATATATACATACATACACACACACATATATGTTGATTAGTTGGTTGTTGTTCTTTGTTCTCAAAGAGGACCAAAATGACATCACTGTGATAAAGTCAAGTTTCAATGTATCAGATCAACGAGAGCTTGGAATGCTCTATCACAGAATGGACACAGATAGTCCATGTGAACATTTGGGGTGGATACTCTAAATTTGCATATCTTAGGTTTCCTTTGAGCTATTTCAATTCTGCTTTGCTCATAGAACACACCACCTTCTCTGATGTGTGCATGTCATGCTAAGAGGTCCTGTGCCAGTGTCTCCCATGTCACACAATCAATGCCGAAGTTCTTGAGAGAGTGTCCTTGCATTGCTTCTTCTGACCACCATGTCAGAACCTGCCCCATGTGAGTTCTCAGTGAAATAGTCTTTTTGCCAAGCATACATTTTGCATTTGAATAATGTGGTCAGCCCATCAGAGCTGTCTTTCTGAAGTGTACTTTGAATGCTTGGCAGTTTAGTTTGAGCAAAGACCTCAGTGATTGGTACCTTATCCTGCCAGGTGATCTTCAGAATTTTCCTAAGACAATTCAAATGGAAATGATTCAGTTTCCTGGCATGGCTCTTGTACACCATCCATGTTTAATAGGCATATAACTATAAGGTCAGTACAACAAACCTTCAGTTTGGTAGTCAGTCTAATACCTCTTCTCTCTCCTACTTTCCTCCAGAACCTCCCAAATACTGAGCTAGCTCTGGCAATGTCTGTGTCAACTTCATCATGAAAGTGTACATCCCTGGAAAGTACACTATCAAAGTAAGTGAATTTATCCACAGCATTCAAAATTTCCCCATTTGCCTGTGCTCCCACCATGAGGAACCCTGATGAGATCAAAGAAAAATTTTATGAAGACCTACAGATCATTATCACCAATATGCCAAAACAGGACAAACTTATAATTCTGGGTGATTTTAATGCTAGAGTAGGCTCTGACTACCATACTTGGCAGGGAGTCCTAGGAAAGAATGGAGCTGGAAACAGCAACAGCAATGGTCACTTACTACTGAAGACTTCTGCATCTCATATCCTTCTCATCACCAACACTGTTTTCCATTTACTTAAACACAACAAAAGGACATGGATGCATGCTCGCAGCAAACATTGACATTTAATAGACTATGTGATTGTAAGGAGAAGAGACAGACAAGGTGTGAGGGGAACAAAGGCAATGTGGGGTGCAGAGCGCTGAATTGATCACAGATGTATCCTTTCCAAGCTAAATATTCACATACATCCAAAGTGGTGCCCCCAAGGTAAAATAACTACTAGAAGAAATAATGTCAACTAATTAGAGCTCTCCTCTGAGAGTGAATAGTTAGTTGCTAATTTGGAGGGAAAGTTGAGCCCACACACAGTTGGCAACAGTGGAGCAGAAAAGGAGTGACCAGCTTTCAGAGCACTGCATTTGCTCACCTGGGTCAGAACACTTGCAAACACCAAGATTGGTTTGATGAAAATGATGGGAAAAGTCAGAAGAACACTCAGCAGAAGCTGCTAAATGAAAATGAGAACTCCACAGGATTTACCAGCAGGAAAAGAAGGCAGCATTTAATTCCATCAAAAGTAAAGTACAAGCAAAGCTTAGAGAGATGCAGGGTTTCTGACTCCATAAGAAGGTCGATGAAATCCAGTTTTATGTACATAGTAACAATCCAAAGTGCTTTTATGATTCCCTGAAGGCTATTTATAGACCCAAAGCCTATGGTGCATTACAACTACTTAGCACTGAGGGAGCCACATTGATTAGTGATAAGAACATGATCCTAGAGGGATGGACTGAACACTTCTATAGTGTTCTCAACAGACCATCATCAATCAACCCTGAGGCCACAGACTGCTTAGCTCAGGTTGAAGTCAATCCCCTCCTTAGGTGAACTTCCAAGTGAAGAAGAGGTTTTGAGTACCATTAGACTCCTTTCATGTGGCAAAACACCTGGTGCTGATTCTATTACAACTGAGATTTACAAAGTAGGAGGTCCATTTCTCATACAAAAACTGACTGAAATTTTACAGGTTATATGTAAAGAGAAGGTTATCCCCAGGAGTTCAAGGATGCCTCCATAGTCCATCTCTATAAAGGTAAAGGAAATAGATTGTCTTGCAACAATCACAGAGGGATATCTTTTTTAATACACATATTGGATGTGTCTGTATGTATATGCATGTATATATATGTGTGTGTGCATCTGTGCATATATGTGCATGTGTATGTGTGTATATATACATATACACACATATACATGCATGCATATATACATAGATACACATATATGTATATATCTATATCTATACATATATACACATATATGTACATATATATATAGAGAGAGAGAGAGCACACAAGGTGAGCTGAATAATAAGGGATGATGTCTAAAATAAAATTAAAGGGTGAGAGGAATGTACTGGGAGAAAGAGAAAGGGAGAGGTAGAATGGAGCAAATTATCTCACATAAAAGAGGCAAGAAAAAGCTTTTACAGTGGAGGTGAACAAGGGGAAGGTGAGAGGGAATGAGTGAACCTTATTCCTATCAGATTTGGCTGAAGGTCGGAAGAACATACACACTCAATTGGGTATGGAAATCTATCTTACCCTACAGGAAAGTAGAGAGCAAGGGGATATGGGGGATGATAGAAAAGAGGGCAAATGGGGGAGGGGTAATTAGAAGGAAACACTTTTGAGGTATAACAGGGTCAAAGGAGAAAATGGAATAAATGAGGGGGCAGGATAAGATGGAAGGAAATATAGTTAGTCTTTCACTATATGCCCGTTATGGAAGTGTTTTGCATAACTGCACATGTTTAATTTATATCAAATTTCTTGTTTTCTCAATGAAGGTGGGTAGGGAGGGAGGAAGGGGGAGAATGTTGAGCTCAAAGTTCTAAAAACAAATGTTAAGAATTGTTTTATATGCAACTGGGAAATAAGGTAAAAACAGGCCACAGGTGTGGAATAGAAATGTATCTTACCCGACAGGAAAATAGAAGGGAATGGCATAAGAGAAGGGGGTTGGGCATGATAGAAGGTAGGAAATATTGGGGAAAGGGGTGATCAGAAGGCTGTCTTGGGATGGGGAGAAGAAAGAGATGGGGAGAAAATCTGGAACTCAAAATCTTGTGGAAGTGAATGTTGAAAACTAAAAATTAATTTTAAAAAAAACCTTCCCCATTCTACTTCTCTCTTCCCGCTTCTCTCAGTGCATCTCTCTTCCTCACCTCTTCATTTTTTAGAGATTATCCTAACATAATTGTCTCATACTCACACCCTCTGTGTATTTACACTCCTTCTAACTTCCCTAATAATGATAAAGTTTTTCATGTATCATTTTCCCATATTGGAATGTAAAGAATAATAACACAGTTTTGCAAGAAATTGTTAAGGAAAATTGACTTGAAGTTCTGGAACAAGAAGGTAAAGTAGAAATAGAAAAAAAATCTACTGATCACCACCTGAAAGAGATCTCAGGAGTTAAACTTACATGAATACCATAGCCAAGTTTCAAAGTTCCCAGGTTAAGGAGAAAATATGGCAATCAAGAAGAAAAAAAGACAAGTTAATATCATGGGGCTACAATCAAGTTTATATAAAACTTAGCAGCCACTGTGTTGAAAGACTGTAGGTCTGGAAATATTATATTTTGTGGAGCAAAAGAACTGGGGTTATGACCAAGGGTAACTTACCCAGCAAAATTAATCATAATTCTGAATTTTAAAAAAATGGACATATAATGAATTGAAAAAAACTTTCAGGGATTTGTGACAATAAAAGCAGAATGAAAATTCAACCATTAGATGCAGGAGGAATATAAAGTAAACATTAAAGACAAATTAGAAGGGACTCAATAAGGTCAAAATGCTTCTATGTGAAAAGGTTACAAGTGCTTTTATGATTGTCGTCATTATTTGGGTAGTTTGAAAGAAAGGCTTGGACTGAGCTCTGTATGATGCGATTATTCTAAAAAATATAACAGTCTAGGGAAAGATGAAAAGGAATAACTATCTCATATAAATGAAGCATAAAAGAAAGAAATGATACAAAAGCAATAAGTGGGGAGGGGTCACTGATGGTGCCGGAACCTTACTCTCCTTGGAAATGAGTTAAAGAGGAAATACCATATACATTTAGAAGGATATGACATCTTTCTAAATTTAGGAAAACAGTGATGGGATAGGATAAGGAAGGGTCTTTTATAAGTGTGTTTAGATTAAGAATTAGGAGGAGAGAGTCTTAAAAGGAGAAACTCTTAGAAAGATAGGTAGATTAAAGTCGAGAGTTGGGGTAGAGGATAAGAGAAAGACTCTTAGAGGGCTGGGACGATTAAAGAATAAGAAGGTAAAGTAGCAGATAGCAGTAAATTAGACAAGTGAAGAGGGATAGGGCGTATAGGACAAGAATGATAGTGAGGAAAAATAGGAGGAAGGGAAATACACAACAGGTATTTATAGCTTAGAATGTGAGTGGAATGTATTTACCCATAAAACTGAAATCAATAGTAGAATGGATTAAAAATCTGAATGCAATAGTGTGTTACTTTCAGGAAACACAATAAAAATGAGCACCATATGCAGAGATAAAATAAAGGGTTGGAGTAGAGTTTATCATGTAAAAAAAAAGCAGAGGTAGTAATCATGATCTTAGACAAAGTTAAAGCTAAAATGATTTAATTAAAAGAGAAAAATAGAGAAAATACACTGCATCACCAATATTGCTCAATTTTTTAGACCATTTAAAGTAAATAGACAGTATAAAATACATGAGAGTATACCTGCTAAAACAGACACAGGAACTACATAAACAGATATATAAAACATTTTTTTTTTTAACACAAGAGAAAATGGTCTGCTTCATTCTATGATCCTATTCCATAGTTCTTTATCTGGATGTGGAAGGTATTTTGCCTCAAAAGTTCACTGGAATTTTTTTAGGTCCCTCCATTGCTGTGAAGGGCTAAGTCTAGCAGAAAAATTCTTTGCTCACTGTGTTACATTATTGCAATGTACAAAGTTCTCCTGTTTCTGCTCTTTTCACGTTCATATATGTCTTTCCACGCCCCTCTGAAGTCTTCCTGTTCATCATTTCTTATAGCACAATAGAATTTCATTATATTCATATACCATAACTTTTTCAGCCATTCCCCAATTGATGGGCATCCCCTCCATTTCCAGTTCTTGGACACCACAAAGAGAGCTGCTATACATATTTTTGTACATGTGGAACCCTTTCCCATTTTTATGATCTCTCTGAGATACAGTCCTAGAAGCAGTATTGCTAGACCAAAGGGTAAGCACATTTTTGTAGCCTTTTGGGCATAATTCCAAATGCTCTCCAGAATGGTTGGATCAGATCATAGCTCCACCAACAATGAATTAGTGTTTCAACTCTCCCTCATCTTCTCCAACATTTATCATCTTCCTGTTTTGTCATGTTAGCCAAACTGATATGTGTGATGTGATACCTCAGAATTGTTTTGATTTGCATCAATCTAATCAATAGTGATTTGGAGCATTGCTTCATATGACTATAGATAGTTTTAATTTCTACCTCTGAAAACTCCTTGTTCATACCCTGTGACCATTTGTTTATTGGGAATAATTTGTATTCTTGTACAACTGTCTTACAAAGATTCTGAGGATCACCTGGCAGGATAAGTTACCAGACACTGAAGTCCTTGCTTGAACTAAACTGTCAAGCATTCAAACTATGCTTCAGAGAGTGCAATTCTGATGGACTGCCTATGTTGTTCAAATACAAAATGTGAGCTTGCCAAAAAGGCTATTTTATGGAGAAATCACATTGGGCAATCAATCACATGGTGGTCAGAGGAATCGATATAAGGGGATTCTCAAGGTCTCTCTCAAGAACTTTGGATTTGACTGTGCAATATGCGAGGTATTAGCACAGGACAGCTCAGCGTGGCATGCCCACATCAGAAAGGTTGCTGTGCTCTATGAACAAAGCAGAACTGAGAAAGCACAAGTAAATGCAAGATTTGCAAATTTTGGGTATCCACTCCAAATATTTGCACAGTTGATCTGTGACTAACCTGTGGTAGAGCATTCCAAGCTCATATGTGATCTGATCAGCCACAGTTAGACACACTGAAATTTCACTTTATCATGGTGATGTCATTTTGATCCTCTTCAAGACTGAAGGACAACAACCAACGAACCAATAATATATTTTGGAAATGATGCCTTTATCACAGACACAAGTTGCAAAAATTCTTTTCCAGTTTTCTGCTTCCCTACTAATCTTGGTTGCATTGAGTTTGTGCAAAAACTTTTCAATTTAATGTAATCAAAATAATTCATTTTGCATTTCATTAGGTTCTTTATCTCATATTAGTCAAAAATTTATCCATTCTCCATAAATCTGATGAATACACTATTTCTTGCCCCCTTAATGTTTTTATAGTGTCAGTCTTTATACCTAGATCATGTATCCCTTTGGACTTTCTTCTTGTGTACAGTGTCAGCCATTGGGCTATGCCAAGCTTCCACCACACTGTTATCTGATTTTCCCAGCAATTTTTGCCAAACAGTGAGTTCTTATCCCAGAAACTGGGATCTTTTGCTTTATCAAACAGTAGATTGCTATATTCATTGACTACTGTGCCTTGAGTACCTAACCTATTACACTGGTCTACCCTTGTATTTCTTAGCCAGTACCTAGTGGTTTTGATGATTGCTGTTTTATAATACAATTTGAGATCTGATAGGGCTAGGCCACCTTCCCTTGCATTTCTTTTCATTACTTCCCTTGATATTCTAGAGCTTTTATTCTTCCAGATGAATTTTGACATTATTTTTTCTAGGTCTAGAAAATAATTATTTGGTAGTCCAATTGGTATGACAGTGAACAGGTAAATTAATTTAGATAGGATTGTCATTTTTGTTATATTAGCTCTACCTACTCACGAACAACTGATGTTTTTCCAATTAATCAGATCTGACTTTATTTGTGTGAAAAGTGTTTTTTAATTGTGGCCGTATAGTTCCTGGGTTTGTGTTGGCAGGTAGACTCCCAGATATTTTAGAGTGTTTACTGTAGCTTTAAATTGGATTTCTCTTTCTATCTCTTGCTGTTGGACATTGTTAGAAATATATAAAAATGCAGATGATTTATGTGGGTTTATTTTATAACCTGCAACTTTGCCAAAGTTCTATATTATTTCAAGTTGTTTTTTATTTGATTCTATGGGATTCTCTAAGTATAGCATCATATCATCTGGAGAGAATGATAACTTAGTTTCTTCTTTACTGATTCTTATTCCTTCCATTTCTTTTTCTTCTCTTATTGCTAAAGCTAAAATTTCTAGTACCATATTGAATAACAGTGGTGATAATGAACACCCTGATCTTATTGGAAATCCATCCAGCCTATCTCCATAACATATAATGCTTGCTGATGGTTTTAAGTAGATACTGCTTATTATTTTATGCAAGGCTCCATTTGTTCCTATATTCTCCAGTGTTCTCAATAGGAATGGGTGTTGTATTTTGTCAAAAGCTTTTGCTGCATCTATTGAGATAACAATATGGTTTTTGTTAGTTATGTCATTGATGTGATAAATAATGCTGATAGCTTCCCTAATATTGAACCAGTCCTGTATCACTGGTATAAATCCTACCTGGTCTTAATGTATTATTCTCATGATAAGTTACTGTACTTCTTTTGCTAATAACATTTAAAATCTTTGCATCTATATTCATTAGAGAAATTGGTCTATAATTTTCTTTTTCTGTTTTGGCTCTTCCTCATTCAGGTATCAGAACCATATTTGTATCATAAAAAGAATTTGGTAGGACTCTTTCTTCGGCAATTTTCACAGACAGTCTATATGGTATTGGAATTAACTGTTCTTTAAATGTTTGATAGAATTCACTTGCAAATACATTTGGCCCTGGAGATTTTTTTCCTAGGGAGTTCATTGATGGCTTGTTCAATTTCTTTTTCAACTTCCTCTTCTGTTAATCTGGGCACTTTATTTTTTTTAAATAATCATCCATCTCATTTAGATTGTCAGACTTATGGGCATATAGTTGGGGAAAGTAATTTCTAATTATTGTTTTAATTTCCTCCTCTTTGGAGGTGAGTTCACCCTTTTCATTTTTGATATTGGTAATTTGGTTTTCTTCTTTCTCTTTGTAATCAAATTGACTATAGGTCTATCAATTTTTTATTTCATAAAACCAACTCTCAGTTTTATTTATTAGTTCGATAGTTTTCTTGATTTCAGTCTTATTAACATCTCCTTTGGTTTTCAGCATTTCTAATTTGGTATTTACTTGGGGATTTTCAATTTGTTCTTTTTCTAGCTTTTTCAGCTGCATGGCCAATTCATTGATCTTCTCTTTCTCTATTTTACTCATGTAGGTATTCAATGATATAAAACTTCCCCTAAGAATTGCTTTTGCAGTATCCTATAAGTTTTGGTAGGTTGTTTCATTATTGTCATTCTCTTGAAGTTGTGTATTGTTTCTATGATTTGTTGTTTAACCCACTGATTCTTTCAGATTAGATTATTTAGTTTCCAATTAATTTTTGGTCTATCTTTTCGTAGCCTTTTATTACCTATATTTTTAATTGCATTATGATATGAGAAGGATTTGTTTACTATCTCCGCCTTTCTGTACTGGATTGTGAGAACTTTATGGTCTACTACGGTCAATTTTTTGTATATGTGACATGTACTGATGAGAAAAAGTATATTCCTTTCTATCCCCATTCAATTTTCTCCAGAGATCAAATTTCATTCAGAGATGTGAGGCTAGATTTATCAAATTCAGAGAGGGGGAGTTTGACATCCCCCACTGGTATAGTTTTGCTGTCTGTTTCTTCCTGCAACTCCCTTAACTTCTCCTCTAAGAATTTAGATGCTATATCACTTGGTGAATATATGTTTAGTGATGATAGTGCTTCCATGTCTAGGGTGCCTTTTAGGAGGATATAGTTTCCTTCCTTATCTCTTCTTATTAGGTCTATTCTTACTTATGCTTTGTCTGAGATTAGAATTGCTACCCCTGCTTTTTTTTTTTACATCAGCTGATTCTGCCCCAACTTTTTACTTTTACCCTGTGTGCATCCCCCTGTTTTAAATGTGTTTCTTGTAAACACCATATTGTCTGCTTGTAGTTTTTAATCCATTCTGCTCTCCACCTCCATTTTATGGGAGAGTTCATCCCATTCACATTCGCAGTTATGATTACTATCTGTGTCTTACTCTCCATCCTATTTCCCCTCATTTATGCTTTTAGTTCTTCCTTCTTCCTTCCCCTTCTCAATAGTTTTAATTTTTGGTTACTGCCTCCCTCAGTCTTCTCTGCCTTCTAACAGGCCCCTCCCTTTATTTCCTCTTTTCCTTTACTTCTTCTTCCCTCTCTTTTAGCCTCCCCTCCTTTTTCTTTCCCTTTCTCTTCCTATTGCCTATAGAGCTAGTTAGATTTCTATACTTCACTGAGTTTATTATTCCTTCCTTGAACCAAATCAGATGAAAGGAAATCTCAAACAATGCTCACCTACCTCCCCTCTTTTCCTCTACGGTATTATATTTTTGTGCCTCTTCCTGAGATGTAATTTACCTTTCTCTGCCTCCTCCTTTTTCACATCTCCCATTAAAATCCCTTCACACCCTTAAAACACATTTTTTATCATCACATCAGTTAATTTATATCCACTCCTTCAATCTATCTTTCTACCTACCTACCTACCTACCTACGTTTCTTTCTTTCTTCCTTCCTTTCTTTCTTTCTTTCTTTCTTTCTTTCTTTCTTTCTTTCTTTCTTTCTTTCTTTCTTTCTTTCTTTCTTCCTTCCTTCCTTCCTTCCTTCCTTCCTTCCTTCCTTCCTTCCTTCCTTTCTTTCTTTCTTTCATTCTTTCTTTCTTTCTTTCTTTCTTTCTTTCTTTCTTTCTTTCTATCCTTTTTAAATAGCATAATAAATATACAATTCTCAAAATTAACACGTATCATCTTCCCTTATAGGAATGTAAATAGTTTGCCCATATTGGATAACAAGTTGTTTTTTCTCCTGTTTACCTTTTTATGCCTTTTTTGAGTCTTAAATTTGAAGATTAAATTTTCTACTGAGCGCTGGCCTTTTCATTAGGAAGGTCTGGAAATCCCTTATTTCTTTGAATGTTCATCCCCTTGCCTGAAATATTATGCTCAGTTTTGCTAGGTAATTGATCCTTGGTTACAGTCCCAATTCTTTTGCTTTATAGAATATCATATTTCCATCCCTCTGATCTTTTAACGTAGAAGCTTCAAGGTCCTGCGTGATCCTGACTATAGCTCCTCGATATCTGAATTGTTTCTTTCTGACTGATTGTAGTATTTTCTCCTTCACTTGATGGTTCTGGAATTTGGCAATGATATTCTTTGGTGTTTTCAGTTTGGGAGCCCTTTCAGGAGGTGAATGGTGGACTCTTTTAATGACGATTTTGCCCCCTGAATCTAGGACCTCAGGGCAGTTTTTGATGATTTCTTAAGGGATAATGTCCAGCCTCTTTTTTCATCAGCATTTCAGTAAACCAATAATTCTTAAATTTTCTCTCCTGGATCTATTTTCTAGATCAGTTGTTTTTCCAATGAGATATTTTACATTTTCTTCTTTCTTTTCATTCTTTAGATTCGGTTTGTCTGGTTCTTGATATCTCATGGAGACATTAGCTTCTATTTGCCCAATTCTAATTTTTATCAAATTGTTTTCTTCAGTTAACTTTTGCATCTACTTGTCCATTTGTCCAATTTTCCCAGTTAGGTTGTGTGCTTCCTTTTCCATTAGTCCAATTTTCCTTTTAAATTCTTCTGTGACTTCTTTTTTACTATTTTTAAAATCATTGGATAGTTTTTCTTCCACTTCCCTAATTTAGCTTTTAAAATTCTTCTTGAGCTTTTCTAAGAATGTTCTTTGGGTCTGAGACCAATTCATATTCCCTTCTGAAGCTTCAGATGCGAGTAGTGAGTCAATACTGACCTTTTTGATATGTCTATTTTGGTCATTGTCCCCATAAAAAAGATTCTATGGTCTTATCTTTTCTGGTTTGCTTCTTGCTCCCAAGTACCCTCCAAACAATGTAAAAACTACCTCAGAACTGTTTTAGAAATAGGAAAGCAGCTTACCATGAGAGTACAAAAGGTCTGTCTCATTGCAGTGTGAGGGGAGTGAAATCTGGGAGCAGGAGCAGCCAGCATCATGGTAAGGGGCCTGTAGCAAAGCCACAAACCCTAAGCCACTCATCAGTGAGGTCCCCACTCTTGTGCAAGCCAGAAGCTATCAGACAAGCCAGTAGTCTGTGCAGCACAGCAAGACATTACCTTAGTGGTCCACCCCCAGAATAGGCCACCAATGATGCCTCATCCCCATTTATGACCAATAGTGAGGCCCCATACCTGGGGATGGCCAGCAGTGAAACCACACACCTGGGATCACCTAACAGTGAGATCATACCCCGGGGGCCAGCCAACAGCAAAATCTCTCACCAGAGCTAGCCAACAGAGAAATCCTATTTCCACAGAAACCCAGCAGCAAGATCCCACCCCACTGGGGCAGACCAGCAGCAAAACACCAAAAGGGAACCCATGGGAAGTTACCAGTACAAGCCAACAGGGAGATTCCCCCTCTGTAATGGCAATTTAAATGGGAAGATCTTTCCCATTCATTAAAAGGCCCATGTGACCTGCCTGGGTCACATGGAAGTCTGAGTGACATGGAGCCTGTGGTGGGAGGAGTTTGTTGAATTGGTGGAGCAGAAAGGATTGGAGCAGAAAGTAAGTCATACTAGTCAGATCTGGGAGAGAGGAGAAAGCAGGCAACTGGCTGTGGGTGGGAGGGCATTTTGCTTGAGGTGTTCATTTGTGGGAAAGGCTGATAATGTGTATAGACTTCTTGGTTACTGTGATTGATTTCTTTGTTGCTATGATGGATATGGCTTTCTGATGTTGTAATTTTGCTTTCTGGTATGTGAATAAATGTTTTTCTTCTGCCTTCTATATGGAGAGTCTGGTATACTTTAAGATTCAGAACTACACTGACATACTCATAGTCACCATCAGTGCTGTGAATATTGCCTTGGTGATATACCTTCCAATACAAGCCAACAGGTAGGTCCTGAGGCTCAGTGATAGCTAGCAGCAAGACCCAGAGATTCAGTACAAGATGCTTGGCACAGTGCAGGAACAGAGCTCAACCCTCACATAAAGAAACCAACTTTCAAAATAGGCAGAAAAAAATGGGTAAAAACAACAACAATAATAATGAACTTGACTATAGAGAGTTACTATGGTGACAGGGAGGATCAAGGCAAAACTTAGAAGAGGACAACAGTGTCAAAATGATTCCATGTGAAACATCAAAGAAAAATAATTTGGTTTCAGGGTCAAAAAGAATTCCTGGAAGAGCTTTGAAAGGATTTGAAAAAGCAAATTAGCCAAGTACAAGAAAAATTGAGAAATAAAATAAGAGTAATACAAGAGAATCATATAAAAACCAACAGCATGGAAAAAGATATACAAAATTCATAGAAGAGAATAATTCCTTAAAAAATAGTATTGGTCAATCATGTGCTTGTAAAGGGACACACAGTGTGGATTCTTATGGTTACTGTATTTATTTATAAATAAATCACAATGCTGGCTAATGCAGCAGGAATGAGAGTAGCCATGATCTGTTAACCTTGTCACCTCTCCAGGATTGTCATAGCTCACCACATACAAGTGATACTCTAAGGGCAGTGTTTGGTGCCTTCAAAATATACCAGCTCCTGTACTTCATCAACTTGGATATTAGATTCATACCAGCCAAGCACTTCCCATTCATCACTTGTAATTGCTACTTATTCCTTGACTGAGCACTTGAAATCACTTGTGGCAGGTAATCTTTGGATCATTTATACTTGCTCTTCTTTAAAATGGACTTGATTTTATACAGATATCAGAAACTTCTTTTGCATTCTCAAGCAAAAATAAACTCCATTTCATCTTCATGACTTTGGGGAAAAACATAAAAGATATCATGAATATTTATCCAGATGTCTGTTGTTTCTTCATAAATAATGAATGGTGCCACATCTATTAGTTTCTGTCCTTCCGTCGCATCATCTTCTACTGGGATAAATAATGAAGGGGATATTAACACTATCTCTAGTCAGGTTTGAGAATAATCTAGTAGGATGGACCAAGCATATTTTCCCTCTAGAGTCCATCCAGCCTGGGCAATATACTCAACTCCTTCAAACAGAACCTCGAAGGATTGTACTAGTTCCTTATTCACCACATCTGTAATCCTTCCTTCTGCATCAATCATTACTTCTGACATCTTAAAAGTAACTTTTGGATCTACTGTGCCTGTTTTGGGATATCTGAATGAATCTGTCCTTCTAGTCTCTAATATAGGTGATGTAACATGAATAATTTCCACTTTTGATTCATCATTTTCTTCATATAGAATTCAAAGAACTTTTCCTTCATTGGGAGTTGGTTCTGCCTCTGGACACCACCAATAACCAGAATATCTATCAAATTCTTCCTGAAGCACAAAAGTAGCAACCTCAGCATATCTTGGGTCCTCTTCCATATTAGAAAGCTCATTGTGCACATAGGTGGGCCTCCTTTCTTCCCCAGTTACAATGTTCGCTATCCAGATGTCATTGCTATGGATGAAAACAATCCAGTTTGGATCAGCAGGGCAGTTTTGGATCCATCCTTATGTTGGGGCAACTGGTCTCCACTAAATTGGGTCTTAAGGGTTGTCGAGTAAATCCATGTGGGCCTCCATCTTTTACATGGCAAATTCCGCTACCAGCTTGAACAAAAATGTTCCACTATCCTAGTGATAATCATAAGAAGCGAGTCCAATTGTTCCAATGTATTTTCTTTCTCTTAATAATTCTTCTTCTCAAGAATACATTCCATAGTCCAGGGTTGCCTGAAAAAGATCTAAGAGTAGCTTCCAAGAGAGCATTAAAACTGCTGCTTTGTTGATGGTTTTGGGAATTTCTCACCAGAGATGGCAAGGTAATAGACCCTGTCTGAATGAGGCCCATATAGATCATTCTTCTCTACAAACATAAAGTCATGTGGTGCCTTAACCATCATGTAGTCATGGCATTTCCTGGTATCTGCAAGCAGTTTCTTAATCTGACTCCAGGAATATCTCTCAACATAAATGGCTGCAATTTAGGCTGTTCTTGTGATTCAACATTGTCCTCACACTCTGCAGTTCAAAGATTTCAACATGTAGCTTTTCAGTTTCCATTGCTGCTGCTATGTTGCATTTTTCTTTCCCTCAGCCCCGTCCAGACGGCTGATCCCAAGGCACCCTACATACAGGGCCACTGCTGCTTCATGCTGTGCCCCATCCTCCCTAGACTTCAGTACAGGCTTCAGCCACCGTCCCGGTGCCCAGCAGCTCCTTAGCTGCTGGCGGGCAGGCAGGCGACACTGGTGAATGTGGCTCCAGGCAGTGGTGGCTCCCACCTCAATTCAAATTCTTAAAGAAATATTTTCTTCAACAAGCTTTTGGACCTCCTTTTCCATTTAACCAATTCCACTTTTTATGGAGATTTCTCTTCAGTGATTGTTCATGTGTCTTTTTCTATTTGGCCAAATCTTTACCAGACATTCTTCTCATTGGCATTCTCTGTTTTTTAAGTTGTTCTTCAGTATTTTGTGTGTGTATGTGTGTGTGTCTCCTTTACCAACTTGTTGATTCATTTTTTCATTTTTTCTTACATCATTCTCATTTCTCTTCCCAATTTTTCCTTTACCTCTCTTACTTGATTTTCAAAATCCTTGTTGAGCTTTTCCATTGCCTGAGCTAAATTCATATTTGGATGTAGGAGCTTATTCTTTGTTATCTCCTTCTGAGTGTGTGTTTTGATCTTTTCTGTCATGATAGTAACTTTCTATGGTCAGAGTTTTTTTTCTGTTATTTCTCATTTTCCCAGTGTATTACTTGGCATTTAACTCTTTATTAAAGTAGGACTCTGCTTTCAAGTGGAGAGTGCACTGTCCCAAGCTTCAGGGGTTTTGTGTAGCTGTTTTTAGAGGTTGTTCTAGGGAACTGTAAGTTTTCAGTTCTTCCAAGGTGGTATGATCTAAGGAGAAGTTTATACTATTTTCCTGGTCTGTTCCCTGGTCTCTGAGTGATGACAAGCACATTTTTTTTTTATTTGCCTTGGAACTGTGAGGAGATTTCTGGCTTCATAAACTCATGTGTGCTAGTGTTCCTCCTTGTCCTGGGACTGTCTCCCAGGAATAGGAACCTGATTCAAGCATAGGCAAAGCAACTATTCTTCCTTAGTACTTGTAAAGAGACCCTTGTGCTCTCCTTCTGACCCGTTTATGACCTGCATACTGCCTGTGGTCTAAGAGTTCCACAAGCCTCTTCTGCTGATTTAGTGGCTCCCAGGACTTGCTCCTGCTTTTTTATGACTGAGACTGTGCTGGCATAACCTGTGCTGTATTGCACTCCACTCTCACCCTTGTGTGACAGACCTGTCCAGACAACCTTCTAAGTTGTCTTGGACTGGAAAGTTCTTTTACTCATTTTTGTTGGTTTTGTCACTCTAAAATTTGTTTAGAGTCATTTTTAAAGATATTTGGAGGGGTTTAGGGGCAAACTCAGGCACGTCTCTACCTTTACTCTGCCATCTTGGCTCCTCCTTCTTCGATGACCTTTTCTCAGTACTCATTCTGTTTGACCTGTCCTCAGTCTTTTACACTGTTGATCACCCTCCTTTCTGGATAAGAGGAGATAGAAAACTCTCTACATTTTAGGGACACTACTCTCTCCTGGTTTTCCTTCTACATATATGACCACTTCTCTGTCTACTTTGCTGGATCCACATACAGATCATGCCCTCTAATTTTAGGGGTCCCCTCAATATTCTGTTCTTTGGCCTCTTCTCTCTCTGCTCTACTTCACTTGGTGATTTCATCAGCTCCTATGGATTTAATACCATCTCAGTGCTGATGATTCACAAATCTCTCTCTTCTATCCTAACCTCTCTGCAGACTTTCAATCTTGCGTATTCAATTGCCTTTCAGATATCTTGAACTAGACACCCAAGTGGATATTTTAATTTCAACATGCCTACTACCACTCTAGTAGTAGGTTCTCATCAGCTCATGTCTAGGTTATTTCAATAGCTTGCTGGTTTCTCTGCTTGCCTTAAGTTTCTCCTTACTCCAATCCATCTTCCATTTCTCACAACAGTGATTTTCCTAAAGGGCAAAAACATTTTCTTACCTCCTACTCACTAAATTATAGTGGCTTCCTATTACCTACAAGATCAAATACAAAAATCCCCTGTCATTCAAAGACCTTCATAACCTAGTCCTCTTTAACCTTTCCAATCTTCTTATACCTTACTTACTACCATGTACTCTTTGATCCAGTGACTCTATCCTCCTGACTTTTCCATGAAGAAGATACTCTATCTCTTAGTTCTGAGTATTTTCTGTGGCTATCACCCATGCCTGGAACATTCTCCCTCCTCAACTTCACCTACTGACTTTTCTGGTTTCCTTTAGATCCCAACTAAAATCCTGTCTTCTACAGGAAACCATTCTCAACCCCTATTAATTACAGTGCTTTCCCTCTGTTTGTTATTCTCTAATTATCTTGTATATAATTTGTATATATTTGTTTTCATTTTGTCTCCCCTGTTAGATTGTAAACTCCTTGAGGGCAGGAACAGTCCTTTGTCTCTTTTTCTATCCCTAGTGCTTGGCACAGTGTCTGGTACATAATGAGCAGTTAATAAATGTTTACTGGTTGATTGAGTTATATTGCCACTACCATACCTGGGTAGGTACAAAATGAACCATGAACCATAGGGATTAAGATAAGGATAACACTTAAAGTGAGGCAAACTCAGCTTTTTTAGGACCAGAAACAACTGATATACAGATTAAATGCATAAAAACAAAGAACACTTGAATATAACCTTAGAGTAAATGCTATTTGAGTTACCATATATGAGATGATACAATAGAAATATGATTCTGGATAGTTACATTTTAATTTGGTGTATAAATATATAAACAAGTGTTTAAACAATTTAAAATTGTGCCTCATTTGCACAATTATAAACAGCTGAGAGCAATTACAATTTACCATCTAAATCCTTATTTGCATAATTCAAAATGTGAATACTCTTTACTTGGTAAAGACTATAAATAAAATGGAAACTAAAGTTTCATATTATTTGAGTTTCAAGAAAACTTAGAGAAAGTTAAGCTTTTATTGTAAATGTTCTAGTTTAATAATTCTGTTAATTAATTAATTAAATGTGAACCTATTAAAGAAAGATAGTAAGATAAAAAGAACTGGTGTCCTTTACTATTTAACTTTTGAAAAAATACAGAAACTTCAACATGGAACAGATTCATTGAAGATGGATTTGTGAGAGGTTGAGAGAGGGTTTGGTTTTTGTTATTGCTGTTTTATTTTTGCTTTACAAAATGATTTGTAACAGAAATTATACCTATTGTCTCATTTTGAGAGGAAACCCTTGATAAGGAAGTATTTTTTTCCAGATAGGCATCTTCTTTGAACTTATAGTTTTAGAGATTTGCATAGGACACTGAGAAGTTAAGTGACTTTTCTAGGGTTCAGTACACCTCAAAGGTAGAATTTGAACCAAGGTATAAAGGTTATCCTTGTTTGAGGGTAGTTTTCTATCCATGAAGCCATACTGTCTTCTCTATAATAGCTTTCCTTTAAATAGTTAGCTTCTTTCATGCACTCAGGATGTGACTTGCTTTACAAGCATTTAATTTCTGCACAATTTATTCAGTGGTATATCTGAAGTATAAAATAAGGTATACCTCTATGCATAGCCCCAAAATATAGCAACAAAAGATTTAATTTGGGGGGAGACAAGAACTGTAAGCAAACTTTACTTTCCAATTCAGATTGGCACATTCTGTAGTTTAGAATTTCAGAGACTTATCTAGGGTCACTGATCAATCAATTAATCAATCAAAAATTTTAGGCACCTACTATGTGCTACATTGTGCTAATCACGGGGAGTACAAAAAGAGGCAAGAGACAGTTTGGGCTCTCAAGGAGTTCACAATCTAATCATAACAAGTAGACAAATATATACAAAAAAGCTACGTACAAGATAAATAGAAAATAATGAACACAGGAAAGACACTTGAATTAAGAGGTCTTGAGAAAGGTTTCATGTAAAGATAGAATTTTAATTGAGATGTAAAGGAAGTCAGGAAAGCCAATAGAGTTCAGGAGGGACAGCATTCTAGACATGAGGGATGCCCAGAGGAAATTCCCAGAGACAAGAAATGGAGTGTTTTGTTCATAGGACAGCAAGGAGTCCATTGTGACCCTGAATAAGATATAAGAAAACTGGAAAGGCAGAAGGGAAAAGTTATGGAGAGCTTTGAATGCCAAACAAAAGATTTTATTTTTGATCCTGAAGGTGATAAGAATTCACAGGAGTTTCTTGTGTAGGAGATTGAACCTGTGCTTTAGGAAAATCACTTTGGTGGCTGAATAGAGGATATATCTATGGAGTTGAGAGATGTGAGGGAGGCACACTCATCAGTAGGATATTGTAATGATTTAAGTTTAAAGTGATGAAGGCCTACACCAGCATCAGAGAAGAGAAGGGGGTATACATTAGAAATGGGTAAAGGTAAAATCAACAGGCCATGGCAACAGATTGGATATGAGGATTGAGAGACAGGGAACAGTAGAAGATGACACCTGTATTGCAAACACAAAGAATAGGGATTATGGTATTTTCTTTTGTGATTTGTCCTTCGTTCTTGAAAAGGACCACGACATTAGGAAGAGGATGACATCACTTTCAACTGAATTGGACATGAGTGAAAGAAGGTTGTGCAAAGTCACCAGTCTTACTTTCTCCTTTGGAGCCATCTGGATACAGTGGCTAGATCAGGACAACTGGAGATGGCCCCTGTTTTCCTTTATTGTGATAGAGAAGTTAGGAGTTTGGAGGAGGGGAAGAGTTCAGGGCAAAAGATAATGAGTTAGGGTTTGAACATGCCTAATTTAACATGTTTATTAGATATTCAATTCAAAGTTTCTGAAATGCTCTTGGAGATGAAAGATTAGAAGTCAGCAGAGAGTGATTTTTCTCAGAGCCATAAGCCGGTATGCGCTTTGTTATAATACACTGAACTTTTGCTTACTGTTATCCAAACAACTGAAAAGTTCAAACAACTATAATATTTATCAGTGTGCTACATTTAGGAATGAGACAGATGGCTAGTAAAAAAAAAGATAGCATTTAAATAGCATTTTAAGGTTTTAAAATCTCTTTTATATAATCTTTTTTTATCATTATAACAACCCAGTGAGATAGATTTTATTATTGTTTCCATTTTACAGATGAGGAAACTAAAACTTAGAGAGACTTGACCAGGTTAACATAGCTAACTGTCTGGGGTAGAATTTGAACTCAGGTCTTCCTGACTCCAAGTCCATTCTATTTTTCAGTACAATATTAATTAAATTTCCCACATTTCACTGACAGAACTATGCCAAGAGACCTGATGTGCAACATGATGGTCCTATGTGTCTCAATCAAATTTTAATGTATTCAACTCAACCATACAAATAGATCTGTGTCTTCCATAGTGTCATATGCAAATAGGAGCGGCTGGAAGATCTCTACAGAGATTATCCTCTATGTCTCCTACAGAGGATCATCTACAGAGAATTACAGAAAATCAATTATACATATTAAGAGGTTTATATTGGACTTCTTTATTAACAAGCATGTCCAATTAATCAGAATAACCTATTCTTTGATGATTTATTTCTGATAAATGAGGACTTACACATATTTGACTATCTACTACATCTCTTCAATGAGCTAGTAGCTAATGCATCAGTCATTGCCAAATTAGATTGAAATGGAACAGTATGCATTTTTCTATTCCTACCCTCCCTTAAGTCATGTGGAAATTGATCCTAGAGTCATAGGAAAATAGATTTAGGATGTAGAGGTCATGTAGTCTATCTCCTTCATTTTATAGAGAAGGAAACAATTCTATAGACATTAGTGATTTGCCCAAAATCTGACTATTGATACCAAATATACATAGTTCAGCAAAATAAGTTCTCAAATTGGCCACATCCAAAACTATATGTCACCTTCTGTATTTTAAGTACAACACCACTCTAATCTCAGTCAGTTAACAAGCACTTATTAAGCATCTATTATTTGCCAGACACTGTATTAAGAGTTGCGAATACAAAAAATACTCAACACGATCAACTTGCTATCAAGGAGTTCATAGTCTGATAGGGTAAACAACATACAAACAATTTCACATAAGCGAGATAGATCGATATGTAGACGTGTGTGTGTGCATACAGACATATATGTGTGTATGCATATACATATATACACATGCACATATATGATTAAACATGTTATAGTATATGAATATATGTATGATATGACTATATGAATATACTACTCATATACTACATAGTGTGTATATAAGTGTATATATACATATATATGTATATGAATAAATGAATGAATGAATGAATTAGAGATGATCAGTAGAAGGAAGACACTAGCATTAAGGGAGATCATGAAAAGTTTCTCACAGAAGTTTGGGTTTTAGGCAAAACCTGAAGGAAGTGGGTTAGTAGAGATGAGGAGAGGGAACATTCCAGGCATGGGAAACAGCCAGTGAAAATGCACAAAGCCTAGAGATGGAATGTCTTAGGTATAAGGGAGAAAAGTAAAATTAATTTTTATTTTAAACTACGTTTGTAAAATATCAGAACCCAAATACGTAAATGAAGTTTGATGTGCCTATTGTAAAGACAAGTGTAAATTCAGTTTCTTTTGTGAAAATGAAATAAAAAGTCCTGAATTTCAGGATATGCTCCTGGATTTCAGTAAAGTGCCATATTCAATCCCCTGGATTCATAATTTACCATTACATTGTTTTTCTCAATAAAGGTGTTATTTTCTAAATTGGTCACTTCACTCTGTATCAGTTCATAGAAGTCTTCTTAGTTTCATTTGAGAACATCTATTTTTGTAATTTTTATGGTGTAATAATATTCCAATACATTCATATACTATAATATGCTTAATCATTCCTCATTTCAATCCTTAGTTGCCAGGTTGGGGTTACTACAAAAACAGCTGCTATAAATAGTTTTTTACTTAGAAGTCCTTTTCATTTTCCTTAGATCTTTTTTGGGGTATTGGCCTAATAGTGGTATAACTGTGTCAAGGGGTATGCACAGTTCAGTAACATTGGGGGCATAGTTTTGGCTGTCTCTATGACCAACAGCACAAAAGTGTGCCTATCTTAAAGCAACCCCTCTAATATTTGTCTCCTTTGCCTTCTTTGTCAATCTGTGAGGTTTAAGGCAGAGTTTCTTTATTTGGAATTCTCTAATTATTAGTGATTTAGAACATTTTTTCAGAGGGTTGCTGGTAATTGTGATTTCTCCTTTGAAAAATTGTCACCATGTATCCTTTCACCATAATCTATTGGAGAATGTCTTTTCGTCTTATAAAATTGAATCTGTTCATTATATATCTTAGATTTGAACCCTTTATCAGAGAAACTTGTTACATCTTTTCTAGTTACCTGATGTTCTTATCATTTTAACTGCATTAGATTTGTATATTCAAAAACTTTAAAATTTTAAACAATAAAAATTGTCTATTTTATCTTTTGTTATACTCTGTATCACATTTTGGTCATGATCTCTTCCCTATCCATGATATGAAAGCCAGTTTCTTCTTTGCTTCTCTAATTTGCTTATATTATCACCATTTATATCTCAGCCATATGTCTATTTAGAGTTTGTCTCAAGATGTTGGTTTATACCAAATTTCTGCTAAACTCCTTCCAAATTTTCCCAAGAGTTTTTGTTAAACAGTGAGCGCTTACTCCAGTAACAAGAGCCTTTGGGTTTATTGAACACTTAACTATTCTGTTTGTTTCTATGTGTTGTGTAACTAACCTTTTTCACTAACTGATCTCTGTATTTTCAACTATTACCTAGTCATCTTAGTGATTATTACTTTATATTACAGTTTGAGATCTGGTTTTCTTCCTTTTTCTTCTTATTTTTTAAGTTATTAACCTTAAGGTTCTTGAATTTTTGCTTCTCATGAATTTTATTTTTTCTTTCCCTATAAAATGATTGTTTGGCAACATAATTGTACAACACTGAATATGTAACTAAATTTAAGTGTTGTTCAATCACTTCAATCATATCTGACTATTTGTGATCCTATTTGGAGTTTTCTTAGGAAAGGAACTGGAGTGCTTTGCCATTTCCTTCTCCAGCTCATTTTACAGATGAACAAACTGAGTCAAACAAGGTTAAATCAAACAAGGCTAAATGACATGTTGAGGGTAACACAACTAATAAGTGCCTGAGGACATATTTGAACTCATAAAAATGAGTCTTCCTGACTCCAGACTCAGCACTTTATCCACTGTGCCATCTAACTGAGCCAAGATTAGGTAATATTGTCATTTTAATTATTTCGTTTCAATCTACTATTAAGCAAAGAATATTTCTTCAATTATTTAGAACTGTCTTTATTTTTGCAAAAAAGAGTTTGTTGTTGGAGAGCAAAGACTGTCTATTGAGACTTTCATCTTGCATCCCCAGGGCCTAGAACAGAGTTTAATTAAAAAATAATTTTTAATTGTTCAGGCTATTATCATCTACTTTATGTAAGACGCTTTTTCACTTAAGAGAATAAACATTACAAAGGGTCACAGGAGCAAAAAATGGACAGAAAGCAGCTGGTATACAAGAAAACCTGCCCTGGACTCCTTGGCTCTTACAAAAGGAATCGATGGACAGGAAAGGACCTTCAAAGCTTATCTAATTCTCTCTCCCTGAAATGGATTACTATCACCTCCATCCTCTAGAGATGTATATATTGATACTAGTATAGTAGATTCACATGCTGCTTTATTCAAACAATTAAATTCAGCAAATATTTATTAAGTACCTACTATCTGTTAAGCATCACATAGAAAAAAATGAATCAGCTGCTACTATCTAGGAGCTTACATTTTGTTTTCCTGATTTTTTTAAGTTTTACTTTTCTAGGAACATGAATTTCTAGCTGTCATTGTCATTTTAATCACTTGATTATAATCAAACTACATATTATTTTGTTTCTACTTTCTTCTCTCTGTTCATTGCATATATTTCTACTTATATCTTCTCTCAATAATATTCCAATAATTCATATATTGAAATTTTTTAATCATTCCCTACTTGATAGATTCTTAATTTGTTTCCAGTTTTTTCCTTAATATATATCTACAATTTAAAACATTTCCAAAATCTTTTAAGTTTTTTAGCTTTTTTTTTTCTAAGCAATGATAACTTTAAATTTCAAATAAATGGTTCAGGTTCAATTCCATTATGAGAGTCAGTTTTTGGTATGGATTCCTGGAATAACTGAACCCCTCTTTCTTACTGACTGTCTATTTTATTCTAGTTGTTGTGAAACAGCTATGGAGGGGTAGATATTAGGGATTCTAAAACTGTACATGTTAACAATATATACTGAAAATAAATTCTGTACCTCTTTGTTTCCTAATTGTACTTTTCTTTTTTAATCAGAAAGGATCAACATGAGCATTTTATGGTGTCTGTGAGTGTGGACCCAGTTAAGTCATAAAAGGGCACCCTGGTGAGGAAATTCTGCAGGGGCATAAACAGTGAATTTCTCATATGTCCAGCACCCCAGAACTGGGACTCAAAACACCACACTAGCTCAGTGACTACCAAAGGTCACAACCTTTATTGGATAAGGCAGGCAGAATAGAGTTGAATACTATTTACAGTGAGATGGTTTGAAAAAAATTAACTTCCATGTCACCTTCTAGTCAAATCTTCTTTTACTTCTAGTTTTTCCAAGTGAGTTGATCAATAAAGAGCTCACTAAGTTGTCATTGTCATCATTCTCATCCTCATCATCACTATCATCATCATGACATATTCTATTTTACTGGCTATTTTCCAAAGATTTTATAAACATTCCTCCTTTTTTATAAATAATTATTGATTTTCTTTTAGCCCTCATAGTGTACCCATCAGGGTCTTGAGAGAATTAAAGGTTTGAAACAGTCCCTGGAAGACAAATGGAGACAAATAAAAGGATAAATTTAGAGATGAATGGAATTACAGAATATAACAGTTCCCTCATTTTTCCAGTTGGCTTCAATTTAGTCTTCCATATGAAGATCATCGAAGTTGTAAATAGAATTACAGAATCAGAAATTGTTTCTTTCTGTTTCCTTCTCTAATTGAAACTATCTCTGAAAGTTGTTTAAAAGGGTTTTCAGACTTCTTAGACCATTTTTTTCCACCTGACATTTTTTTGACTCCATTGTAGGAACCACTACAGTCACAACTTTGCTATCATCCAGCTGTGGAAACTTACACATCTAGTATCAGAAAGATTGGTACCTCAGGCAAAAGCCTTGGGCTACTCAAAATGGAGATTCTGAAAGGACCAGGGTATCAATTGCTATACTAAACACTGAGACAAGTGCAAATTCCACAAGAGCAATACGTTCTGAGGAATCTCAGGGGTAAGGGAGATCACAAAAGATGGTTTAATTTTCTCTTTTCCTTTAATTCTTTTTTATTTTTATGAACTTGACAAATATCTTCCAATACAAATATTTCCCTCTACAAAGAACAGAACTAGAAGCACACATGAAGCAGGGAATATCAGCTATGTATATGTAGCATGTTTGCTATGGCTCTCTCTCTCAGGTCCAGGCAGATGATACTTGCTCCTTAAGATTCTAGGGTACCTTGGAGGATTGAGGGGATCCTTCTCTCTAGTACTCTTGTCTTAAGCTCTAACCAGATGTTCTTCCCATTGTTAGGAGCCAATGCCTAGTGTCCCAGCTTAAATTAACTAACATCAGGTAGAATTTACAAAGATATTTTTACGTCAAAGATAAAACAAGAACAAAACATGAATACTTTCCCTAATACTATAGGGACCATAGGGACTCCCTTATATAACTTAGCTCATTTCTTACATATTTTCAATCCAAAAAAGTTCATATCCAAAGACAGTATCATTGCTGGATGAGCCTTTGTCTCAGCTAGACTATGCTGGACTGGGGTGCCAAAGATCACTCCCAAAAGGCTACTACTTAATCCTTGGAACACTAAGACTGAAATGACTGCAGACCTTGACTCTGGAATCCCTGGATGCCAAAGGAGGCTCTATTCCTTTTATTCTTCAGAGCATCATTTCTCTACTGGCATCAAATCTGGAATGCTAGGATGACAAGGTATCCCGTGAACCTTTCAAATTTATAGCTGTAGTATCACCTCCCTTCAGTGGTCACTGTGAATGAAGAATTCATTGACTTTCCTTCAAGAACACTGAGGTAAAGAAAGTAGCTGAAAATGGTGGGACTTTTTGAATGCTTCTACAAAGCAGTTATGTGATTAGCTGATCAGAACCATTTCAGAATGTTCAAGAATATCTGACAGTCTTTCCAAGGCATTTCTGTTCTGTGTCATCATTACCCTCCAGGTAGTAGACTCTATAGAGAGAGACTCTATTAGAGACATTGTACATGTGGCAGACTCTTTACATAGAGCATGGAGCTTTGTTGTGATGTGTGTATACATGTGTGTGTGTGTTTTAAATTTAACATGGTTATTCCAACAGTGTTCTTATTGTTTCTTCCACTTCTAAACTTTCTGTACTCTTCTGATTATTGTTTAATGATCCATTGATGATCTTTTCTTTCTTTGCTTCATTTTTTAAGGTTCACTATCACTACCTCCTCCCCACCTCTAAAAAGAGCTCCCTTATGCATGGCAACACCTATCCCCAAAATCCATTCATTGGTTACATCTGAAAATGTGTTTCTAATTCTGAACTTCTATTTGCTTAGCTTTCTGACAAGAGGTGGAAGATACAATTCCTCATTAGTGTTATGGAATCCTGATTTGTCACTATACACATCATAACTTATTTTGCTTTCCAATTGTTTTCCTGTTGTAGTCATTGTAAAAATTGTTCCCATGGTTCTTTTTACTTCACTCTGAATTAGTTAATACAAGTCCTCCCAGGTTTCCCTGAATCATTTTTTTAAGAAACAACAAAATTTCATTTTGTTCATATATCGTATTTTGTTTAGTCATTATCTAATTGATAAGAAACCATTTTGTTCCCAATTTTTTACTGTAACATAAAAAACAAAATAATAGTGCTATCAGTAGTTGTGTACACATAGGTCCTCTTTCTTTTATCTCTTTGGGATGTAAGCTCAGAAGAGATATACAATTGCTGGTGATTTACTTTCCTGCATGTATGAACCAATTCCTAGTTCTACCAAAAGGGCATTAGTGATCTTGTCTTCCCACAGATCCTTCAACATGTTTTTATTTTCATTTTTAATTATTTCTACCAATCTGATGTAAGTGAATCGTTTTAATTTTCATAATGTCTTTAGTCTTTTATTATTGATGATTTGGTTATTTTTGATGTGCTTGTTCATAGCTTGATTTCATTTTTTAAGAATTAACTATTCCTGTTCTTTGACCTATTCTTTATGGGACAGCTAGGTGGCACAATACTTAAAGCACTAGGCTTATAATCAGGAATCCTTGTGTTTCTGAGTAAACATTTGGACTCAGCTACTTACTAACTGTGTGACCTTGGACAAGTCACTTAGTTGCCTCATCTGTAAAATGAACTATGAAAAGAAATGGAAAACCACTCCAGTATCTTTGTCAAGAAAACCTCAAAATGGGGATGGTGAGGGTAGGGGGATGACCTGATAAGAACAAAAGAGAGGATTTGAATCTTTTTTTTTTTTTTTTGATGATGATGATCGTTTTTTGCTCCCTTTCTAGATACCAGATGCAACTTTAGGTCACAACCTGTTAAAATGAAGTTCCACTTCTGAAAGCCTCATCAATGCCTTGCTGACAATGAATCAGTACAGGTCATGGGTTTCTCCCAGTGACACCCATTCCTGCATGGCTTCAAGACAGCAGTGTCTGGAGGACCCCACTATTCACAGAGACTCCCTGCTTGACTCTCATTCTTCTCTGGATCTCCTCCATCTCAGAGGTGAATACTTTATTTCATCAAGTTTTGAATGATTTAGACATAATGACAGCAGAACATTCCATTACAACAATGAGCATTGATTCCACTAACATGCCAAAGTTCCTGAAGTTATAGCTGGAGCACGTAATGAGTCTGCCTTCCTGACCCTCATGGAGCATACAGGTTATAGTATGATGCAGGAGAATGAGCAACACAAGTATGGTGCACCTCCCCCAGGTTGGGAAGGGTTGCACCCCCCACATGGCTCCAAGATCTTCATAGGCAAAATTCCCTGAGATGTATATAAAGATGAGCTGATACCAGTATTTGAGTCAATTGGGCATATCTATGAGATTCAGCTGATTATGGACTTTGTTGGGAAGAACTGTGACTATACTTTTGTTATTTACATTCACATGCATAAAGCCAAGTGGGCCATGCAGGAACTGAACACTTATGAAATTAGACCAGGTTGACTTCTAGGAGTCTGTTGCAGAGTGGATAACTGTAGACTATTCATCAGTGGCATCCCTAAGATGAAAAATAGAGAGGAGATACTGGAAGAAATCTCTAAAAGTTAAATCTCTAAAGACACTATTGTGTATGCAAGTACATCAGATAAGATGAAGAACAGGGGATTTGTATTTGTGGAGTGTAAGAGCCATAGAGCAGTGGCCATGGCCAGGAGAAAGCTCATGTCTAGAAGAATCCAGTTGTGGGGACACCAGATTGCAGTGGACTGGGTAGAGTCAGAGATGGATGTTGATGAAGATATCATGGAAACCGTTAAGATCCTCTATGTGAGATATCTGATGAGTGAAACAACTGAAATGATCAAGAAGAGCTTTGGTCATTTTAATCTTGCTTGTGTAGAGCGAGCATGCATTCGTTCACTTCACCAGTTGGGAGGATGCCATAAACGCTATGAACAGCCTCAATTGTAACCAGACCTGAAGGTTCATGTCTTGGAGTTCCTTTTCCAAGCCAGTGGGAAACAGCAGTACACACACTATCAGAAGGCAGCCAAAGGAAGTGTAATAACAGAAATTATACCTCAGCAGCCTAATATGTTTACTCATGTGACCCTCTATGTGTTAGCCTAGTGCAGCTATCCCTACAATGCTGTGTTTGGGCCCAACAGAGATTATTTTGTGAAAGTAGGGAGCATAAGAGGCCAAGGGCAAGGGGCAGCTGGTAACAGAACCCCAGGCCTAGGAGATCTTACATTAGGGGATACTCTGCAGGCCCTAACATATATAGCCAATATCATGAAGGGAAAAGAAAGCAGCAAGAAAGAGGATATGATCTTGTACTGAAATTGGAATTATCTACTGTTAGTCTAGTTGCTATTGAACCCAGTACAGTGGCTATCTCTGCAATTGGGGCCCAGTATTCCATGTTTCAGGCAACCCTTGCTCCCAAGATGCTGGAATATGACAAAATCCATATAATGGAACATATGCACAACCCCATGGCAGCACAAGTAGATCCAGCCAGTGCTGTTGCATTTGCTGCTTCTATTATCATACCAGCTGTTTCAACCTGTCTACCTTTCCAGGGCCACCCAATAGCTCCTGTATACACAGTGGCTCTGAATGTACAAAGAATTCCCATGGCTGGGATCTATGGTGTCAACTATGTCCTGTTTGCTGCTCCTGCCACAGCAACACAAGCCACACTACAGAAGAATGCTACGGACAAAACTGACGTTTATGGAGGTGATGATGGCTACATACCTCAATCATTTCTTACTGCTACTATTCTGCTTCCCATATATGATATCTATAAGACATATTGAGATTGAGGGGGGGTCATGAAAACAAATAAAAAAGCACTGAAGGAACGCTTTACTATTTATGAAGAGAGTATCTACTGCAGAAGAACATGTTTGAACTTCAGTAAATATATGTAAAACCCTGAAAGTGAAAAATGCTATAAAACGTTAATGATGAAACATTTTACACTCATGAAGTCACTAGTTTCTGTGACTTTTAAAGTGAATACACCTGTATTCTAACATTTCTCAGAGAGTTCAACTTATGATGCCTTGATACGATCCTCTACTCACATGTATACACTACTAGTTTTATAAAGGGTTTTTTCAGTAATCATATTTTTGGCATGAAGGTTATTTTCTTAACTTCTGTACTCCAGAGATGTTTATTTTGTAGTGCCTTTAATAAATATTTTGACTATGTATGTATGTATGCATGTGTATGTATTTATATATAAATACACATATATATGCATGTATGTATGTATATATATCTTAAGAAGAACATCCATGCAGCTATGTAATATTTTGAAAAGATAAATTAAATATTTAAAGATACAAAAAAGTAGTACAAAAAAGATTTTTAAAAACCCACACACATAACTCTGAGTACTTATTTAAAAATAATCCTGGAAAGTACAATTTTAAGATGAGTGAAGTCACTGTGTTTTTGCTCCCCATTGGAATGATGGAACCATCTAAGACACATTCTCTTTTTGACAGAAATTGAAACAAATTCTCCTTCATCAAGGAGGAAGTGACCTCAGATTTCTGAGAGATTTCTTAGATATATATCTGTCCCACCTATCTATGCTCTTCCTCATTTTCCATTTACCTTTGACCTCCAAAACTGGACAATATGGACAGTTGATGAGTGAGCTGTTAGAAACAAAGAAAAAGTACTGAGTACTCAACTCAACTACTTTTTTGGTGGCATCTTTTTATCTGTGCTTTGATGCATTTGCTGAAGCAGGATTTTTTATAGAACACGCAAGGGAGTTCCTCTACGTAGCTTGTTCATCCTCCAGGCCAAAATTTTATTTCTTTTTCAATTCCCCTGAATTTTGTTTGCTTTGAAATTTGAAATTTTGACATTTGAAAAAGTGACAGAGAATGTACCTTTAATTGTAGACAAGATCCAAAGGAGTTCTTGTCAGCTAGAAAGTTATGCTTTGTTTACTTGTAGTCTTGTGATCGTGTTTCATGCTAAATTTCTACTGTAGTTGGGAGTATTATATTTGTAAAACAAGACTTTCCTCCACTCACTATGCAAAAGTAACTTCCACTTAAGTGAGCTAAATTTGGGAAAGCACATCCAGGAGGAGGGAAAACTTGTAGGAGTTTTCAAATTAAGTTGTTTTATGTTGCAAAAAGTGCATGGTGTATGTTCTACCAGAAAATGAAACCATTTTATTTCAATGTTGTTAGTAAGGTTGGGTTTTTTTGTTATTGTTTTTGTTTCTATTAGGAAGTAACGTTATTATTTTACTGTTATGTGGCCTGTTTAAAGGTTTTTATTCAGCATACTAAATGTAAAATACAGTAAAATGTTGATTCTCACCCATTTTATGAACTGTATCATTTTTATTAGAAAACTTGAGAAAGTGATGTGTGCAATAGGTAAAGAATAAGCAGTTACGTTTTTATGTCATGTTTTGGATCCACAATATCTTTCCGCCCACTGAATTTTTTCTGGTGATTGTATGAAATTTAATTCTGGACAGAATGCAGGATCACTCCATTAACAAATATAGATTAAAATATTCCCAAATTCTTATTTTCTCATCTTCTGATGGGAAGGGTTTTTTATATATAAAAATATTTATTCAACTATTCCACAAAATATTGAGTGTTAAGTGTTGCCTTTATACATTCTTAGCATTCTTTTCCATGAATTTGAAAACAACACTTAGAGAATACAGCAATTATACAATGTTCTAAAAACATCTGGAAACCTGCATCCTAACCCTAGCCTATTATAATAAATAATAAATTGAGATTTTATTTGGGCCAGATCTTCATCCTCTGAAATAGTGGAAGAAATATTCTCTGTAGCTGGCAATGGCGAAAAAAAAGGAAGAAGAAGAAAAGGTATCTTATCTTGGCAAGTACTAAACCACCTTAAAACTGATATTGTTCACATAACCATTTAGATATCAATGACTCTTCTATCTCTGGTCTATTTGTACCTGTTGTTTCAAAATCATTTCATGTACACTACTGAGGGAAATTTATAATGAAATGAGAAGTTCTATGGGTTTTTTTTTTTTTGCTGTTGTTGTTGTTTTTAGGTTAATAACAAACTAGACCAAAAGGTTTAGTGTGACATATTTTTGAATGTAGGTGTAGTTTAGTTATTATCTTTACTTTCTGCAATACAGTAACATATCCTGTTGGGAGAGATAACATAAGATTTATAGACAACATATTTTAAAAAGATATCAGAAAGGGTGCTGTGCTCTATGAGCAAAGCAGAATTGAGACAACACAAAGTAAATGTAGGATGCGCAAATTTGGAGTATCCACCCTAAATGTTCACATGGACTATCTGTGCCCAACCATGTGGTAGAGCATTCCAAGCTCATATTGGTCTGATCAGCCACATTCAAACACACTGAAACTTCACTTTACCATAGTGATATCATTTTGGTCCTCTTTGAAAACAAAGGACAACGACCAGCCAACCATATAAAAAAGACATACAAAGGGATTTGGGGATGAGGGCACTAAATTGTGAGGATCAAAAAAAATTTCATGACTTTTTGACATGAAACAGATGACCAGGATCTTGACTAAAATTGGGAATTCTAAAAAGTAGAAAACAGGAGGAATGTGTTCCAGCACATGGAGGACAGGCAGTTTAAAGTCATAGATATGGGAAATATAGAATTGTGTATAAGGAAGAGTATGAAGGCCAGTTTTATTTAACTATGGAATAGGTGGCTAAGTGGCATAGAAGGTAGAGTAGTGGTTGTGGAGTAAGGAAGATCCATCTTCCTCAGTTCAAATCTGGCCTCAGACACTTATTACCCTGGGCAAGTCAATGGTAGAGCAGGAGAAGGAAAAAACGTACCACTCCAGTATCTTTGCCAAGAAAACCCTGAGAGTCACGAAGCCTCAAACACAGCTGAACAACAGAAGAGTATGTAAAGAGGAGTAATGTATAAAGGAAAGATGCAGTCAGGTTGTGAAGTGCTTTGAATGCTAAACTGAGTTAGGTAACAAGTGTTTCACAGTTAACACACAAGGGGCATTGGAGTTTTCAAACTCTGGGCTCGAAATGTTCACTCTTGATCTGGTCAGACAGCTTCAGAGAGGTTAAATCTTTACTCTAATCTAGTCTTCTCAAAGGATTGCTGATAATGGGAGCACCAATTCCTACAGCATTCCCTAATCACCCTTCTCCCAAAGGCTACGAGCAAGGGGAGCAACTACTCCTACATCTCGATGGGATCAATTGAGATGGGCACAAATTGTGCCCTCTCTTAAGTCCCCTCAAGCCTCAGTGGGGGTCAGTTGAAGCACACATAGCATTACACTGTCATATTACCCTATGGATTCCCCTTGAGCCCTAATAGGGATCAGTCAAGGCATACACGGTTCCCCCCTCACTGATCAGACACACTTGCTTTATAGGGTAACAGACAAAGAAGGCATCTTGCCAACATGAAGCTTACAGGTTAGCTTTAGCAATGACCTCATTCTTCTCAGGTGTAGTAAATATCACATTATGTCACCCCATATCTCACAGCACTGCCTCAGTAGGACTGTCTATCACTATGATGCTAGGAATTACTATTTTGGATCCTTGGGGCTATTTTGGAAGTTATATCTAACATCTGGAAACTAGATATTACCGTGACCATGACCCTGAGAAACTCAGCTCTCAAAAGGATAACAAAATTTTCCTTACATACAATAAGCAACTAGTAACTTTACTAGGTCTCTTTGGGCCTACTATATGATTACTTAAGAAGGGTGGAACAGCTAAGGAGAGCTCCTCATCCCTCTAGAAAGATAGAAAGATGGAAAGAAAGAGAGAGAGGGAGGGAGGGAGAGAGAGAGATCTCTGATTCCTTGACCCACTGCAAAAGGAAGAGAGGCAATGCAGAGAAAGAAGAGACAGAAATCTTCTGTTCTCCTAGTCTATAGGCAGAGGAAAGAGTGAGAACAGAGAAAAGCACATGGTGCTTGCATGAGCAACTGAGGAAAAAGAGAAAGAGAGTACAAAAGTAGAACCAAGTTTCTGCTTTTCCCCATCATCCAGATGGTAGGGTGAGAATAAGTTCCAGATTAAAAATAACCCCAGAAGACCTATGTTATGAATGTTTCCCTACAACATGTGACCAAGTCAGTTCACATTCCAAGATTCCTGATCTTCAACACCTTTCCACTGAAGAGAGAGAGCAATATGTTATCTTCTACATTCCAAGTTCTACTATTTCTGAAGGTCAGTGGAGAACCTTTTCAAAGGAAAGAGTTAGTTTTGAGTCAAGGAGGCCCAATTTTATTAAAAAATTGAAGATCACTGTCCTGAGAATTCTTAGCCATAGGCCAAGAGAGAGGAGCAAGTCATTCTGCAATGGCCTTTTAATTGGACTCCCTGACTCAAAAAGCTAGAAAATAATTTGATGTCAGTTTTAAATTACAACATGGGCAAGGACTGTTGAGTAGACAGTCTCTTAGCATAAGGTCTAAAACAATAATAGCACATATACCTCTGACCAGAAATATAATACTGGAGATTAAGGAAAATTAAACATGATCTAACAAATAAAAATTTGGCCTGGAAATCAGCAAGCTTTGAGATATACTCTTAACCCAGCACCCACGTCCCAACTTTCATGACCCTCAAGGTCTTCTTCAATACCATAGCCATATTATGTCACTAACCTCCTAAGTAAGTTCCCTAACTCCTAGAGGTACACCTCCTCTTGTTCCTACCTGCTGTCAGTGTATTTCCTGGGACTTTATAGGGCACAACATTACCACCTGCCATGAGAACAAACCACCAGAGAGATCCTAGAATGATACAATCAGTCTTTCTCAAAAGACCTTTCTCCATCCACAGATACTCTGCCTTTAATTAATGCCTAATTGTTAGCATACTTGCACCCTTTTGTATTCTTCCCATCCTAGTGAATCAGAACCTATGTTTGCCAATGTATAAACCCTACTTTCCATTCTTAGTCCATCCACTTCAAGCTTATGCATCCAATGTCCTTCTCCAAATCTATCCACCTCTTCCACTAAGAATATGCTTGCTCCATAATTAACAAACTTTCTTTCACCTAGAACCTTGTCCTTTCTCTCTTCTATATTCAGGCACTCACTAAAACTCCATCTTGATAGTACGTACTTTTTTTTTTCAATTAGCAAAAATCTACCTTCTCTCCCTCCTACCCCTCAGTTAAGAAAGAAATTTTGAAAAAGCAAAATTATTATAAAACATATATCATCACACAAAACAAATTTCTGCATTGGCATTGAGTAAAATGAATATGTGTGTGTGTATGTGTGTGTGTGTGCATGTGTGTGATTCTACCTCTGAGTATTCCACTTCTCTATCAGGAGATAGGTAGTATGCTTTAATAATAGTCATCTAGAATTGCGATAGTTTATTACGCTGATCAGAATTCCTAAGTTTTCAAAGTTGTTTGATGATATAGTAGAGTTGCCTTTCTACAAATTATGCTCTTGATCACTCTCACTTTCTTCTGTAACTCTGAACATATATTAGTTCATACCAGTCTTCCTAGGTTTCTCTGAATCCATCCAAGGTATAATTTCTTATGGCACAATAATATTCCACCATATTCAAATATCATAACTTGTCCATTCTCCAATTTGTTAGCATTCCTTCAGTTTCTAATTCTTTTCCATTGAAAAAAAGAGTTATAAAGATTTTTTTTTTTTACATATTATTTGGAGTTTGTTTTGCTTAGAACTAATCCCTGTCTTAGTCTACCCTCTATCTAACTCTTCCTTCTTTTCTATTTCCAATCCTTTTATTTGCCTGTGAATTAAATCTATTTCTGTCCAATTCTCTGGTATGTGTATAATCTTTTCTCCTTAGATTAGTTCAGATGAGAGTGAGGTTTGTGCCAGTTACACTCCCAACCCCTTCTTCATTGTTTGTATAGACAACTAATTGTGTGTCTCAATTATATAAGATAATTGTTTCCTAATCTTTCCCACTTCCCCCTTCAGAGTATGTTCATCTTCCTCTTCTTTGACTGATATGAGATTAGTAGGGAAGAGAAGAATCTCTTAACTAATGACTTCAATTTTTTAAGGGTGTGTTATTGGTTGCTGTATTCAAAGTACAAGATTATCTGAACAAATACTCTAATCTCTTTCTTTCACTGTTACTAGCCAACTTCCTCATTAAGTCTTTTACTAGATTCACAGGAAATCTAGGGGTATGGCTATCTCTAAAATTGTAGAAATCCTTTTTCTGTGTGAGCTAAAGAAGATCTCTTTTCACTTTGGACTGCCTTTTTCCCTCTAAATTCTAATTTATTTGCACTGAAATAATTGTAAATGGATCTACTATTTAATAGTAGCTTCAAAGAACAGAAATACAAATAAATATTTAAAGGAATGGGCTTCTACTTGCAGGTCATGGTGTTGAAGTTGTGGGGGAGGAACTGTGGGAATGTCTTTTTTCCCCTCCCAACACTTTATACTACTGGTCAGAAAAAGAACAGGAAATGAAATCATCAGAATGGTAATGGGACTGTGTGGTTTTCTCAGGAAATATTTCAGGGAAATGAGAAACAAATGGTTTTGGACTAAAGTCACATGTCTCATCATCTCCTGCCACTGCTGGCCCAGACAGCTCTGCACTCCAGTTTATTCTCATTGGTCAAAGGTTTTCATTGCCTTTATGCACACTTTTGCCATTTCATAAGCCTTCTCAACTATGCTTGTTTTTCTTGTTTTGTTTTGTTTTTGCTGTAGCAACAGTATTCATTCCCAGAGAAGCATGGACAACTAGTGTGATTTGCAGTCTTCTTTCTCCTTCATCTCTCCCTGTCAACACCTCTACATGAGATATTACGGAAATTTGAAGCACTTGAATTACTTTTACTTTAAAGTTATGTTTGCATTGTTCTACTTTACATTTTTTACCCAATACAATCATCATTCTTTTCATTATTGTATTTCTTTACATGTTGTTGTTGTTCAGTCGTTTTCAGTTTTGTCTGCCTCTTTGTGACCCCATTTGTGGTTTTCTTGGAAAAGATATTAAAGTGGTTTGCCATTTTCTTCTCTAGCTAATTTTGCAGATGATGAAAGTGAATAAAATAGGGTTAAGTGATTTGCCCAAGATCACACAGCTAACAAGTGTGGCCAGATTTGAACTCAAGGAAGATGACTCCAGGACCTCTAGGCATTCTAGCTTTTCCTTCTTTATGTGTGAGGCATTTTAACATAGTAACTTTGATTTTATTGAAATAATTTTTTACTTCCCCCAACACAGAACCAATTGTTTTGTTTTTTGCTCAACAAAATACAGATTGGAACAGAAGGCATATCACTTCTCTGTGTGAGTTTATACTAATACTACAGCTCCTTATTGCAGTGGTGTGGCATTCATAACCATAGCACGTCACACAAGAATTCCAGGTGAAGGCATCCAGTTGTCATTTTAAGTATAATAATATCAGCTCATTTCTATTTATGGCTTTAATTGGTCCCAATCCAGGATCCTCTGAACTCTTCAAATTTTCTTTGCCAAGCATCTTCTATGAAGGTTGATGGAGCAAAGACCTCTGTCAATCACTGAGCAGAGATGATGAGTGCACAAATATTTCTGATTTTAAGGAGTCATTTTTAATCCAATCAATTGCCAAGATTCACACATCCTCTGAAACATGCATGGATTAATTTTGGAAGAGTACCTTTTTAGTTACAGAAACTGATTACAAACTTCCTTCTCATTGTGAAAACATTCACCTAAATAAAAGTAAACACTTCTGAAAAGGCACTCTCATTTTGCCTCAGTTATTATGCTTCAGCCAAGAATAGTAGAGTTTCAACAGATGCTCAATATAGTTGTAATTCAACACCCTCCAACTCTCATAAATAGAGAAATCTGTGGTTGAGGTGAGAATGTAAATATCTAAAATCTGAGTTCTGCCAGTGACCTTGAGCAAATAATTAACTTTCCAGAAGCTTAGTTTCTCATGTTAGGATCATATTACCTAGAGTTAGAAGAAATTCAAAACTCATCTAGGACAACTTGCTCATTTTACAGATAAGAAAAATAAAGCTTCAAGGAAGGGGCTGGTTTTCTCAATGTCACTGTAATAATAGTAATCCCATGGAGTATGTACACGGTATTCCTTCCACGTCTTGATGGACAGTGTGAAAGCTTTGGGGCTTGCATCTATCCATGAGGTAACACTATGATTAAAGGATTTGGTTTTTTAATGTGATGTGGCAAACTCTGAGTGGTGTCCTGGTTCTTCCCTAAGGGATCTAAAGGTTGCATCAGTTAAAAGCAAATATTGCTTTTCACTCTCATTCTTTTTTTCAACTTTTCTGAAGTAAGAAGTAGTAGATTGTCTCTAGATTCTCTGAGATATGACTTTCTGGAATGACTTGTGCTCTTTTCACCCACCTGTAACAGCAAGCACTGTAGCACACCCAGGATGGTCTGCTAGCATAGGTTCTTTGATCTGCTTTATAAAGGAAAGAAAACTTTAAAGGAGTCAACATTCTTCTTTTAATTATGTTCACTAGTTCAGGGAAAAGGTAGACACCTGAAAGTGAAGAAAATACAAATGAAGAAACATAGAGAAATTAGCGCAGAGATTCAACAGACAGGGCTCCTGCTGTCTGAATAAAGTACTGCAATCACTTACATAGATTACTGGATCAAAAGTGCACAGACCTCTTGAGTAGCAGTGGGGCTCTTAACAAATGGCCATTCAGAGTCCCATCCAGGGAATCAAAAGGTCCTTCTCATAAGCAAACCCCCAAAGCAAAACACGAACGTCTCAGTATATATAGTTTTCAATTAATAGGCTCAGAGCTAGAGGACATCGCAATCCACATGACTCAGCATAGTTGCATAATACCAGGGTTCAAAGGAGATTGAGCGTTCAAATATTTATAATTTAGCCTGAGCCAGGGAAACTGAACTCCATTAAGAAAACAATAAAAATCCCACCTTACTTGAGCTTATACCACCCTCCTCATGGGGAGCACTTGAGCTTGTATCTAGGTCCATGGCTGCCATTTTCACTTTTGTTTCCTTTCCTGAAAAGGTAAGCAAATATTAACCTCAGTGAAGATATATCCAGGCTAGGAGGCAACCTTAAGAGTTCAAGAGGTCTCTAAGAGGGAGTTAAATCAAGGGAAATTTTTTTAAATTAATTAAGTTATTTTTAGTTTTCAACATTCACTTCCATAAGATTTTAAGCTCCAAATTCTCCCCATGTCTCCCCTCTGCCCACCCCAAGATGGCATGCACTCCAGTAATCCCTTTCCCCAGTCTTTCCTCTTTTCTATCACACCCCTCACTTCTCTCATCCCCTTTCCATCTATTTTCTGATAGGGCAAGATAAATGTTTATGCACCATTGCCTGTATGTCTTATTTCCCAATTGCATGTAAAAACTATTTCTAACATTCATTTTTAAAACTGTACCTCTCCACCCATCCCCACTGAGAAGACCCCCAATTCAATATAGGTTATAAATGTGTAGTCATGCAAAACACTTCCATAATAGTCATATTGTGAAAGACTAACTAAATTCCCCTCCACCTTATCCTGCCCTCCACTTATTATATTCTTTCTTTTGACACTGTCTCTCCTCAAAAGTGTTTACTTCTAATTATACCCTCCCCCCATTTGACCTACCTTCTATTATCCCTCTATCCCCTACCTGTCCCCTTCCCCTCAAATTTACTGTAGGGTAAGATAGACTTTCATACCAAAGTAAGTGTGCATGTTACTCCCTCCTTAAGCTAAATATGATGTGAATAATGCTCACTCTTTCCCGCTCACCTCCTCTTTCTTCCCTTCCATGAAAAAAAAATTTCTTGCCTCTTTTATGTGAGAGATAATTTAGTTTCTCCCTTTCTATTGCTATTTCTCCCTTTCTCCTTCTTCCAATATATTCCTCTGTCACCTCTTAATTTTATTTTTTTAGATATCATCCCTTCATATTCAGCTCATCCTGTGTCCTCTGTCTACATATATATATATATATATATATATATACATGCATATATATATATATATATGCATGTATATATATATATATATATATATATATATATATATATATATATATATATATATATATATGTATAATCTCTACAACTACCCTATTACTTAGAAAGGTCTCAAGAATAACAAATATTATCTTTTCATGTAGGAATGTAAACAGCTCAACTTTAGTAAGTCTCTTATGATTTCTCTTTCCTGTTTTTCTTTTCATGCTTCTCTTGATCCTTGTGTTTGAAAGTCGACTATTCTATTCAGCTCTAATCTTATCATCAAGAATGATTGAAAGTACTCTATTTAATTGAATGACCATTTTTTCCTTAAGGGTTAAACTCAGTTATGTTGGACATATGATTATGGGTTTTAATTCTACCTCCTCCAACCTGTGGAATATCATATTTCAAGCCCTCTGATCCCTTAATGTAGAAACTGATAGATCTTGTTTCATCCTGATTGTGTTTCCAAAATGCTCAAATTATTTCCTCCTGGCAGCTTGCAATATATTCTCCTTGATCTGAGAGCTCTGGAATATGGTTACAATATTCCTAGGAGTTTTCCTTTTGAGGTCTTTTTTAGGAGGTGATTGGTGGATTCTCTCAATATCTGTTTTACCCTTTGGTTCTAGAATAACAGGGCAGTTTTCTTTGATAATTTCTTGAAAGAGGATGTCTAGGCTCTTGTTTTGATCATGGCTTTCAGGTAGTCCAATGATTTTTAAATTGCCTCTCCTGCACCTATTTTTCAGGTCAGTTGTTTTTCCAATGACATATTTGACCTTGTCTGCTAGTTTTTCATTTCTTTGGCCTTGTTTTATAATTTCTTGATTTTTCATAAAGTCACTAGCTTCCATCTGCTCCACTGTAATCTTTAAGGAATTATTTTCTTCAGTGAGGTTTTGGACTTCCTTTTCCATCTGGCCAATTCTGCTTTTTCATGCATTCTTCTCTTCTTTGGCCTTTTGGATCTCTTTGGCCATTTGGGTTAGTCTATTTCTAAAGATATTTTCTTCAGTGTTTTTTGAGTCCCATTTAGCAAACAGTTGATTCATTTTTAGTGATTTTCTTTCACCATTCTCATTTCTCTCCCCAATTTTTACTCTACTTCTCTTTCTTGAATTTCAAAATCCTTTTCTGAGCTGTCACATGGGCTGAAACCAATTCATATTTTTCTTTCAGGCTTTGGATGTAGGTGCTTCAACTTTTTTGTTTTTTCTGTTAGTATATTTTGGTCCTCCTAGTCACCAAAGTAAGGTTCTATAATCTGATTGTGTTTCTAGTGTTTGCTTATTTCCCCAGTCATTTACTTGACTTTTGAGCTCTTTGTCAAGGTAATTCTCTGCTTCCTTTGGGTGTGGGGGGTTTCTGTCAGTTGCTTGATCCCCCCACAATCTGTGGGCCTAGAGTTCCAGAAACAGCCACCACCACTACCCTTGCTGCTGCTGTGGTTGCCACAGGCTCCTCCACCCCCTCTTCCTTCCTGGGTCTGGACCACTCTACTTTCTCACACAGATCTGATAGTTTATTTCCACTGACCTTTCAATTTGTCCTTGGTGGAAACCACCCCAGGTGCCAGAGATTCAGTCCCCCCAACAGCCTGCTCAGGTTCCATCTATGCCATTACAGCCCACAATAGACTGCACTCTGCTCCTAGCATGGCATGATAGACATGTCCCAGTGACCTTCCAGGCTATCGTGGGCTGAAGATTTGCTTCACAACATGATTCTGTGCATTCTGCAGCTCCAGAATTTTTTAGTCATTTTTTACAGGTATTTGGCTGGGCTTTGAGGGAGAACTCTAGGAAGTCCATTGATTCTACTCTACCATCTTGGCTCCACCCATCATTCCAAGCCCATACAGGTGAGCCTTGAAAGCTGGAGCCAGAAACTGCTGCTCTGTTGAGGTCCCAGTCAGAGAGTGGAATTTCTTCATCTGAATAGATGATCAGTGACAAAAAGCAGATTGGCTCAAGCCTGAACTAGTTTATCCAAAAGAGAAGTATCTATCAGGAGTTGTGAGGAAAGTGTAGAGTAAAAGTTAAAATATACAATGTCTAATTACCTATAGCGTAAACTACTTTATTTTTACATGTTTTAAGTATCTGTCTCTTAGCCTGGTATAATAATAGTTAGCATTGCCTTTTCTTCAATTTTTTCTTATATTATTTGTGCCCTTGTGGAATTCTTTATTTATTATTTCTTTCACGCAGAGGGAATAAGTACCTCTCATTCTTAATTTAAATTCTATATTGAGCACATTTCTATTCTTCTCTTTTGAGAGAATCCCAGATATGAGCCATAATCTCAGCTACAAGTATTATTTTATCCAAATATCAGAGCCTAATGAACCTTAGAGTGTAAGAAAAATGAGCCCAATCCAACAGAGCCCATAGATTTCATTAAAAAATGGGTTCTGGCCAGTTATTAACCCTCTCCAAGGTTCATGTCTGGGCCCAGAGAAGTTAAGGGGGAGAAGGGAGTAGCATTCTCCACCCTTATCTTGGTCTGACTTTCTGATTCCTTCAAGTCCCAACTAAAATCCAAACTTCTACAAGAAGCCTTTCCAAATTCCCATTAATGTTAATGCCTTCCTTCTATTTTTAATTTATCTTTCTAATATCATGTTTGTACACAGTTAGCTGTAGGCTATCTCCACCCATGTGATCTCCTTAAGATCAGGAACAATTTTTTTGTTTGGGTTTTGTTTTGTTTGTTTTTCTTTATACCCCCAGAATATAGCACAGTGCCTGGCACAGAGTAATGATTGTTAACTTGACTCACTTGTTGACTGGTAGAGTATCCTAACCCCTGTGGGGCCCAGTAGTTGTTTCTTAAGTTTAGATCACAGAAACGATAATAGTAAATTTGTGATTTGTTCATTACAAAGTTTTTCACTGAGTAAAGAGACAGTGCTCAAGGTGGGAAAAAGGATTGAGCTGTAATGAAAATAGTTGGTTATTTTGGGTCACATGAGAAAACTGTTCTCTCTCACTACAAAAAAAAAAGCCATTTAAACTGAAATGCATTCATCTATCATGGAGTCCAGAACTCCACACATAGCTTCCATTAAAAGAGGACTCCAGGCCAGTCAAATCTTCATTTCCTACCTAACTATACTTCTTTGAATTGGACCTCATCATGATCATACCCCTACACCAGGTACCATTTTCCACTACTCTTTTCAGCTTCCTTTTCATTGGTGTTCTTTACCCATTGAATTGTGGACTCTTTGAGGAATGAGGCTGGCTTTATTTTGTACTTGTATACTTAGCGTTTAGCACACTGCCTGACACTTAGTAGATGCTTAATGTTTATTAACTGACTGACCAGAGGTAGTGGGTGTTCCCATGTGCTCAGTATGGAGGATAGATTGAGTTTCCCCAGTTGTGATTGTAATAAGCTATAGTGGATGCTGTGATTCTAATCAAGAACTTTTAGAGCTAGAAGTGACTTTAGAAAACCTCAGGTTCAACCTCTTTATTTTAGAGATGAGTTACAGATTAAATAACTTACCTAGGATCACAAAGCAGAAGAAGTAAAGTCAACATTTGAACCAGGCTCTTTTAACTTCAAATCCAGTCACTTTCCACTCCTCTGGACTTGGAGAGCCTGAATTTCCAACTGCTTACTCCTCTGAACTGAGAGATAAGCCAAAAAGCTGCTGTTTTGAGAGTGACTCTAATGCCAGCATCCTCTTAGTTCAAGTCGTTGTTGGGAGGCACTACAAACTTTTATCAAAGGTTTTTTCTTTCCAAAACATAGAAAGGACATAATAGTATGTCTCTACACTTTGCATCTGCTGCCATGCCTGGTTTCAGTTCCACAGAACAAAATACCCCTTCCCAGAATAAATGTATCACTTCTAAAATGACTGTCATGCTGCCGACCCAGGCCTTGATTCACCCTATCTCCCTTAGACTCCTTTACCCTCTGATCAGAAGGTTGGAGGAGAGAGTACCAAACTCCTCCCTATGTCTCCCTTTATAGAGGGAACAAATTGGACTTTCACATCACTCTCATTTGCGTTTACTGTCTTGCAGGGTTTCAACTCCATGGAACAAGATGAACCCTTAGTGTCCTGTCTCTCCCACCCCACACACACATATGCCATCCCTACTTTCTGCTTCCTTACTTATGTTGTTTCCCTCTTTAAATGGCAAACTCATCAAACACAGGGACTCTCTTTGTTTTTACTATCCCTAGTGCTTTGCACATAGCCTAGCAGGTCATAGGTGTTGGTGAATGTTTGTTGAATTGGATAGACAAAAAGGATACAGTGGCACTTTCCTTCTCCAGACGCAGACCTCCTTATTTTCATCTGGAAATCAATGTATGTCATCAGGATATGGTCACTTGAATGGTCTCAAACCTACCAAGTTTGAATGCTGCTGGGATCTCTTGCCCCATGACAAGGAAATTGCATCAGGGAAGCTGAAGGCAATCAGGTTGTGTTGTGAGAGAGAAACTATATCAGGAAAAAGTTATTTAGGAAAACAGTCTGGGTCAATGGATCTAAATTCCTATGAGCGTAAAACCCATAATATTTTAGAAATGGTATAGAACAGCATCAGTATTAAGGTTTTTGCTGTATGTGATGAAGTCACATCCCAAAGTCCTGACAAGTACAGAAAGCTGTCTTGGGCTCTACTCTTTATCCCTGTCCATTAGGATAGGTTTTTCATGCCACCTTTCACTCCAGCTAGTCGGAACCCAAATTGGCCTACATTGGCTCAATTAATTGAGTTAAAAGAAGGATAGTAGCTTTCTGTGTCCTAATTGAAGATCTTATGTTGCAGTCATACTATATGGAGCCAGGACTTCAATTTGGGTTTTCAACTCCAAAAGCAGTGTTCTTTCCACTTCACATACAAATCAAACACTGAGAGACCATTCAGCTGAGGCCATGGGGGATTAGAGTGTTAGACCATTCCCTTCTCTGTTCCAAGCCATGGGTTTTAGACTATGTTCATCTTAAGCAATGTGGCCTCAAGTGAGAAGGAACTCATAATGTAGATTGCTTTCATTGTATGTTGTTCATGATATTCTCCTGAGTGATTTCTACAGCAGGTGAAGTGAAATGTACTTTTTTAAGTCACATTTTATATTTTTGACCTTATTTTTCTCTACTGTATTTCTATTAGGATTTATGTTTTCTGTTTTTTCATATTCATTAGCTCCTTAAATCTTTCATCCCCTCTTCCCCAGCATGATTTTCATTTTAATATATGACTGTAGATCATAAATCTAGAGGTTCTTTAAAGAGAGTAAGTGTAAAGTTACTCCGTGTATAATATGAATTGAGTATGGGTCAGAAGCTTATTTTCTCTGACTCAAGAAAAGCTAAACATAAAATAACATAAGTGCAATAGGGGATTTAGTAATTGAACTTAATTTAACTGATATAATCTGCTGAGAGGCTAATATTTAAGCCTTCTCAATTTATAAAGTAGTTTTGTGAGACTGCTAATCAGTTTACATTTCACCTTAGTTCTCTATTATCTTGCCACTCCAAACCTAAACCTCCTCTTAACTTCTTCGCTTCTGTATGTGGTACCACTGTAACCAGCTGTTCCTGTGAACAGTGTCACTGACAAACCACTGAACCCTTTTCACCTCATAATGTCACCTCCTGGACATGTCTGTTCATCTTAACTCTGTTTAGTCATGGACCACTTTGGCAGTGGAGTGAAACCTATGGACATCTTCTCAGAAAGATGTTTATAAACTTTTGTTGTTGTTCTGTCAGTTTTCAGTTACGTCTGACTCTTTGTGATCCCATTTAGGGTTTTCTTGGCAAAGATATTGGAGTGGTTTGCCATTTCCTTCTCCAACTCATTTTACAGATGAGGAATTGAGGCAAACAGAGTTAAGTGATTTGCCCAGGGTCACATAGCTAGTTAGTGTCTAAGGCTGGATTTGAACTAACAAAGATGAGTCTTCCTGATTCCAAACCCAGTGTTCTATTCATTATGCCTCCTAGCAGCCTGTGTTTTTAAACATACAAAATAAAATACATTGGATTGAAAAGAAACTTATTAAATTAAAATACATTTGACAAAATACAAAGTTTTAAAGTTCATAGATCTTGGATAAAGAATCCCTAATCTAAAGGTTATTACTCAGACAGTTACTTAGAAAAAAATAAGTAAAAAGCAATCCTTTTAAAATTTATACAATCTATTCATCAGTTCCCACCATCAACAAAGCAAAGCAATTGGGCCTAACCTCCAAGATGTATACTGCTCTTTGGTGACTAATTTTCCATTTCAAAGCTGCCCTTAATGCTCATTTTAATCTAATTTGAGATTAAAATGTTAGGGAATGGGTTTAGAAGAGTCTTGAAGGGTATTTGTCTGGAGTACCACACACTCTTTTGATAGCACTTGTAGGGAAGGGGAAATGAGAAATAGCAGGAAATCTAGTAAATTTCAAAATTAATTTTTTCTTAAATATGACTCTTTTTCCAAAGAAACAGCAATGTAGATTAGACAACTCTTAACTGTCAAAGTATCCCAGTGCAAGTGAGAAATGAATATATATGCCTCAGGCCAGTATAACAGTTTATCTAAGAGACAATATCATCAAAAGTAGTTGGTGTTAGAAAGAAATGGGGGGAAAAAATTCTTGGATGATTGGTCTTGTTAGAATACAGCTCACTGAAAGCAAAATAAAGGTTATATATCTCCATCTAGAGGCCAAAGCCTTGAAGTACTCATTGGAGAAATTTAACTGATCTTAGTTGCTCTCATAAGAGCAACATAGCCCAAGTTTAATTAAAATTTTCAAAGAGCTCAAGCTTTAGGCTTAATGACTTTTTAAAATAGAAGATTACATGTATGATTCCAATTATTTTTCAAGTAATGATTTTTTCAATTAATTTTCAATTTTGAAACAATTTTTAATTTTCAATTAATGAAACAATTAATGAATCAATGTTTATTAAGTGCCTCCTGTGTGCTAGGTCCTGTGCTAGGCTCTGGGGAAACAGACTCACACACACACATGCACACACACAAAGGAATACCAATTCTCAAGAAGTTTACATTCTGAGACAAGAGATATGTGTATATAGATATACATATAGGCATATATGTATATGCTCCTCCTTCCTTCTTTTTACCTGGAGTTACCTCCTCACACAGTGTTAGTGGGACAAATGGGCACAGACTTAGAGTACACTGGTTTGGAGGCCACTTACTTGGAGAACATTCCCAGTCCCTTGCCTGGGAAAGTAATTCGACCTGTCTGAACCTCAGTTTTCTCATATGTGGAAATGAAGAAGCTGAATTATACTATTTCTAAATACCTTTCTAGCTCTAACGTACTATGATTTTTATAGTGGGGACACTATAGTAACTTAAATGTCATTTAAATACCTAATCTATAATAGTCAGTGAAGGCCTGGGACAAAAGGTTACAGCACTTTTAAAGACCAAATAATGCCTTTAGTTCCCCCTAGAATTATCTCCTACAAGTTTTACATTAATCATTCACTTAAATCACTAAGAATTAGACTGTCTTGATTTTGACGAAGGCCTTTTAGGCTCAGAGACATCCCCTATTCCTCTAGCAACATAATTTAACCATTTCCATTTGCTTTTTGTAAATGTCTCATCCAATGCAGTTTAACTCAATATCATCACTCCACATTTGTGCCCTCAGCTCTTCTTATTTACAGCTTTCAGATATTGGCAGGTAGGTCAAAGCCATTTGGCTAAAAGAGAGAGTCAATTTTAAAAGAAAAATTTTGTTCCCTAATGTGTCTCCTCTGACTTTGACTTGTATAGTGCTACCAATGAGGATAATCGTTCTAATTTTTGGAGCCTTTGACTCTGAAAATAGCTCTAGATCTTGTTGAGTGTTACATTCCAAGTAATGTGTGTACCAAAGCCTCTATAGCTAGGTCAAACTTAGAGGGGAGCAAATGATACAAGTTTTCTTATGAAATTATCAAACAGAATGGTATATAATGGAAAGAGTTGAGATTCCAGATTCTACCACAGTGATTACACTTCATTTACTGACTATTTAAGGATGAGTTGTAGTCAGCCTTTGATCCATCAGGTCTGGTGTCTGTCTACCAATAGACTAGAACTAAGACTACTCAGGAGAAAGTGAAGAGAAAAACTGCTTTAAGCAATTATCTTTCTCTACTTTGGAAGAACCTCATCTTAAAAAATAAGTGCTATGGAAAAATAAGTTGTTCACCAAACTAGGCAGCTAGTTAGTGCAGTGAATAGGATACAAGGCTCAAAGACCTGAAGACTTGAGTTTGAATGCTGCCTCAGATACTGTGTGATTGTGGATTTAACCTCTATTTGCTTTAATGGCATCTCTACCACAGGGTTCTTGTGAGGATCAAATGAATTAGCACATGTACAAAGCATTCTGCAAAACTTTAAACACTATATATAGGGCATTCCAATTATATCAGCATAAAATTCTTGTGCATATGTACATGCCATGTTTATGCCTTTTTTCACACACAATTCTCATTGGGATAGTGCTGGGAACATATCTATACCTACCATACATCTTTCCATTGTGTTTTGGAGAACCTGGGATTTTGATTCCTTGGAGATGATGGCATTGCATTATTTGCTACTGTATATCATCACCAGAAGAATATCAGCATTAAAAAGACATTGTATGTGTGCGCGTGTGCGTGTGTGCGTGCGTGCATGTGTGTGTGTGTGTGTGCGTGTGTGTAGATAACCACAAAGAGATTAAGGACCAGAGAAGGAGATGGCCTGATTGTGTAGCAAGAGTGAGAAATAACAGCTTCATTGAAAGAGTTTATGGAAAGACATGGATAAAAATATCAGGATAAGAAGGTATGGATGGATTAACATCTGTACCACCAGAAGAATACTTACATCAATGAGATCACAAATATACATTGCTGTAACAAAATATACGTACATATCTGTCATAATCACTTCTTGTATTTTATTTGTTAACCACCAGATGGCTTTGGTAGCTACTATCCTGATCCTATTCAACAGTAAACATCCAAGCTGGGGCATTCCAGGCTCACCCTACCAGTTATGCAAATGCACTCCACTGGGTAGAAGTGTGGAGGAAGTATCCCAAGCTCTTTATGATTCTCAAAAAGACAATGACCTTTCCTCCCTTAGCTTTTTTTGCCCTTGAGGCCAACTTTGGCAGGAAAGGGTATGGATTTGTGGATCTGATTACCCAATCAGAAGAGGTTTTAAGTCTATCCTCCCGACAAAGTCATAGCCTTCTTTCTGAGGTGTATATATTTGAGTACATCCTAATGACATGACCTTGGAATAATGAAGTCAGCTTTCCATGGCAGGAGATGACCATGTTTGAATATTGTGCGTAGAGTTTACTAAGCACAGAATTAATTAGCAAATAAATATGCCTAATAAAATACCTATTGAGCAAATGTGATCTACTACTCTTCTAGACCCAAGAGAGATCACCAAAGCATCTTTAAACTCATGGATTCTAGGAAAAACACTGTTCAGTCCTTCTTTGAGTGGACAAAGGTCTGTTAACAACAGAATCTGTAGACTTAGGTCTCTGCTCAGACTGAATTTAGGACTCAATGTTCACAACCTGATAAATTGGAACTCCTGAGTCGTTGCTTTTTCTAGTTATGCTATTTGATTATTATCATGGATCTCTAATCATTTCTGTTCACAACTAGCCAATCATAGAACAGCAGATTCATCATTCAACCAGTGCAATGGACACTATTTCAATCTTATGTTCCTCTTTCAGTGAGTAACTCAGCACTTTTCTCCTTAAAAGTCAGAAAAAAGATGAGATAGGAAACAGAGAATAAGTTCTCAAGAGGGATAACATTCCATAGTCTTTGTTGGCAATATGAAGAGCTTAGCTGCATTAATTAGCGGAAGAATGTCCAGAGGAGGGTAACCATGAAATGGATTAGCAATAGTATTGATCCATGACATAAGAGATTAGTAATAGTATTAGTCTATGCCATAAGAGAACATTGAAGATCTTGAAGAGAGAAGTCTTAGATGAGTAGTGACTGTTGAAGTCTGATTGCAAGGGTTTGAGAAGTGACTGAGAAGAAAAAATCAAGGCACGCATTTGTAGCACCAATACAATATTCACAGCACCCATGGCAGCCATGAATATGCTGGCATAATTCTGAATCACAAAATACAAGAGACTCTCCACATGGAAGACAGAACCAAAACATTTATTCAGACATCAGAAAGCCAAATTCTAACATCAGAAAGTCAAATTCACCATAGTAACAAAGAAATCTATACACAATGACAATGCAGAGGGCAATACCAACCCCAAGCTTTCTCTCTGTTAGGCTTCCACCAAACCAGCTCCCTTAAACAAATCATAAACAAGCTCTCTCACTCATGCTGGTCAGCTGCCTTTCCCAACTTTGACTGCTCTCTAACTTCCTCTCAGCACTGATCTAGCTCTGCCTCTCCTATTCCACCCTTCCTGCTCCACCCATTCAGCAAGTTCCTCCCACCACAGATTCATGTAACTCAGGCTTCCATGGAACCCAGGTAGGTCACATGGGCCTATTAATGAATGATAAAGATCTTCCCATTTAAATTACCATTATATGTGGCTCCAAGATCTTTTGTATTCATTACATAGGTCAGGTTGGTGGGGCAACTAGTATCAACAGAACCAGTGACTAGTATTAAAAACAAGAATCACCTACTCAGCAAAACTGAGTAAAATACTTCAGGGGGGAAAATGATCATTCAATGAAATAGATGACTTTTAAGCATTCTTGATGAAAAGACCAGAACTAAATAGAAAATTTGATTTTCACACACAAGAATCAAAACAAGGATGAAAAAGTGAACAGGAAAGAGAAATCATAAGGAACTTACTAAAGTTGAACTATTTACATCCCTACATGGAAAGATCATGTTTGTAACTCTTGAGACTTCTCTCAGTATTAGGCTAGTTGGTGGGATTATATACATATAGACAGAGGGCACAGAGTGAGTTGAAGATGAAGGGATGATATCTAAAAACATAAAATTAAGGAGTAAGAGAGGAATGTATTGAGGGAAGGAAAAAGGGAGAAATAGAATGGGGTAAATTATTTCTCACATAAAAGAAGCAAGAAAAAGCTTTTTCAATGAAGGAGAAGAGGGAGGGGGTGAGAGGGAAAGAGTGAACCTTACTCTCTATCAGATTTGACTTAAGGAGGGAATAACATGCACACTCCACTTGGTATGAAAATCTATCTTACACTACAGGAAAGTAGAGGGAGGGGAAGCGGATAAGTGGTGGGGATGATAGAAGGTAGGAAAAATGGGAGAAGGTGGCAATTAGAAGTAAACACTTTTGAGAAGGGAGAGGGTCAAAAGAGAGAACAGAATAAATGGGGAGCAGGAGGGAAATATAGCTAGTCTTGCACAACATGACTGTTATGAAAGTGTTTTGCATAACTACACATGTATAATCTGTATCAAATTGTTTGCCTTCTCAATGGGGGGGGGAGGAAGGAAGAAAAGAAGTTAGAACTCAAAGTTTTAAAAACAGATGTTAAAAGTTGCTTTTACATGCAACTGGGAAATAAGGCATGCATGCCAGAGGGCATAGAAATCTGTCTTGCCCTACGGGAAAATGAAAGGGAAGGGAATTATAAAAGGGTGTGAGTGATAGAAGACAGGGAAGATTGAGAAAAGGGATAATCAGAATGCATGGGGTGAGGCAAGGGGTGAGGCAAGGGGTGAGATAAGAAGAAAATTTGGAACTCAAAATCTTGTGGAAGTGAATGTTCAAAACTAAAAATTATTTGATTAATCAATAAAAATAAAAAGAGCAGAGCAGATAAAAGCACTTCTGTAACATCAGTTCAGAAGTTTCCCTCCCTGAACCCACAGGGAAAAGGGAAATCTAAAGTCACAAGGGAAAATTATGCTGCTTTTGTTATTTTGGTCACTGACTCTCCTTACTAGAGTACTGATAGGGAAAAGGACCCAGATGTACAAAAACATAGCAGCTCTTTTTGTAGTGGCCACGAATTGGAAATTGAAGGGATACTCATCAATTATGAGGACTGAACAAGTTGTGGCATATAAATGTAATGGAATTCTATTATGGTATGAGAAATGATGAACAGACAGATTGAAGAAAAACCTGGAAAGACTTACATGAACTGATGCAGAATGAAGTAAGCAGAACCAGGAGAACATTGTACACAGCAACAGCACAATTGTATGATAATAACTATGACATACTTAGCTCTTCTCAGTAAGGCAGCGATCTAAGACAATTCCAAGGGACTCATGATGGAAAATGCTATAGACATCCAGAGAAAGAACTATGGAGTCTGACTGCAGATTGAAACATATTATTGCCCTTTTTTTGTTTTTTTTTGTTTTTTTTTCTCATGATTTTTCCCTTTTGTTCTGATTTTTCTTTCACAACATGGAAAGTAGAAATATGTACAATACGATTTTACATGCATAATCTATATCAGAAGGCATATTGACTTAGAGAGGGGGGAGAGAAGGAAGGCAGAAAAAATTGGAACTCAAAACTGTGTAAAAGTCAATGTTGAAAACTATATTTGCATGTAATTGGAAAAATAAAATACTATTAAGTGGAAAAATAATAACTTGCATAATGTTTTCCTTTAATGTAATTACATATGTTCACTCTGTTTAAGAATATTTCTGTTTTATTATCATTTTTATGTTATACCTTTTGGATATCCTGGATTCTATATTTTGTATTCTTGTTTACCTTGTTTAGTTTTGCTGTTTCACTTATGTTGTTGCTTAATGTTCTATTATTTTACCTTTTTATTTATTTATTTGTTTTCAGTTTTCAACAATAACTTCCACATGTTTCAAATTTTCTCCCCCCTTTCCCTCCTCCCTCCAAAAGACAGTATGCAGTCTTACAGGGGTTCTACACATACATTCTTATTAAACACATTTTCACATTAGTCATGTTGCATTGAAGAACTAAAATGAATGGGAGAAAGCATGAGAAAAAAAAACAAAATAAAACATAACAAAAGAGAAAATAGTTTGCTTCACTCTACATTCTGAAACTATAGTTCTTTATCTAGATGTGGATGGCATTTTTCATTATGTCATGTAACCATTCCTTTGGGAATGTTTTAGGTTCTTGCATTACTGTGAAAGGCTAAGTCTATCAGAAACAGTCCTTGAACCCTATGATCCATAAATAGCTTTCAGGGAATCATAAAAGTACTTTGGATTGTTAATATCAGCATAAAAATGAATGTCATCTGCCTTCTTACTGAATCAGGAATCCTGCATCTCTCTGAGTTTTGCTTGGAATTTACTTTTGATGGAATTAAATGCTGCCTTTTTACAGATGAATGAACTATCCTGCTGGTAAATCTTGTGGAGCACTCATTTTTCATTTAGCAGCTTCTGAATTTCCCTATAATTTTCATCAAACCAGTCTTGGTATTTGTGAGTGTTCTGACCCAGACGAGCAAATGCAGTGCTGTACACCAAATCTCTGAAAGCTACCCACTCCTTTTGTGCTCTACTATTGCCCACTATTGCTCCACTATTGTGTGTTGGCTCAACATTTCCTCCAAGTTAACAACAAACTGTTCATGCTCAGAGAAGTTCTCTAATTTGCTAACATTAATTACTCTGGTGGTCACTTTGCCTTGGGGCCAGCATTTCTGATGAATACAAATATTTAGCTTGAAAAGGATAAGTCTATGATCAGTCCAGCACTCTGCACCACACATTGTCTTCATATCTCCCACATTTTGTCTGTCTCTTCTCCTTATAATCACATAGGCTATTAGATGCCAATGTTTGCTGTGAGGGTGCATCCATGATGTTTTATTGTGTGTAGGTAAACAGAAAACAGTGTTGGTTATAAGTAGGTCACACAATGCACAAGTCTTCAGCAGTAAATGACCATTGCTATTACTGTTTCCAACTCCATTCCTCCCTAGGACTTCCGGCCAAATAGGAAATAGATAGAACTGCAGCAATCACAGTGGGGTTTCTCTTTTAATCATTGGTGGCAAGATTCTTGCTAGAGACCTCCTTAATAGGCAGATCCTTCACCTGGAAGATAGTCATCTACCTGAGAGTCAGTGTGGCTTCAGAAAGGGCCAAGGAACAGTCAATATGATGTTTGCTGCCTGAAAACTCCAAGAGAAATGCCAGGAGCACAACAGAGGTCTGTACAAAATGTTTGTAGATCTGACCAAGGCCTTTGGCACTGTTAGTCACGAGGGTTTATGGAAATTATGTGAAAATTTTGCTGCCCAGAGAAGTTCTTCAGTGTTGTACGTCAATTTCATGATGGCATGCTTGCCTAGGTTCTGGATAGTGGACAATGCTCTTGTGCCTTCCCGTTCAACAATGGTGTAAAACAAGGCTGTGTGCTTGCTCCCATGCTTTTCAGCATGATCTTTTCAGCCATGTTGTCAAATGCTCTCAGTGTGAATGAACACAGCAAGGCCAACTACCGTAATGATGGTAAATTCTTCAATTTGAAAAGGTTACAAACCAAGACCAAAGTGGAAGGAGTGTTGGTTCATGATTTTCTGTTTGCAAATGATTGTGCAATCACTTCAGCCTCTGAAGCCGAGATGTCACAAAGTATGGATCAGGTCTCTACTGCCTGTACTAATTTTGACCTAGTAATTAACACCAAGAAAACACAGGTACTCCATCAGCCATCACTACACTATACATATGTGGAACCATTGTTTACAACAAATGGAGAAGTTTTGAATGCTGTAGATAAGTTCATTTACCTTGGTAATGTACTTTCCAGGGATGTACCCATTGACAAATGAGTCTAAAAAAGGAGGAATTCCAAAGTACACATTGACAATGAGGTTGATACACACATTGCCAGAGTTAGCTCAATGTTTGAGAGGCTCAGAAGAAAAGCGTGGGAGAGAAGAGGTATTAGGATGATTACCGAACTGAAAGTCTACAGAGCCACTGTGCTGACTTCATTGTTGTATGCCTGTGAAACATGGACCGTCCACCACTGCCATGCCAGGAAACTGGCATGTTGAACTGTCTTAGGAAGATTCTGAAGATCACCTAGCAGGAGAAGGTAACAGACCCTGAAGTCCTTACTCAAACTAAACTGTCAAGCATTCAAACTATGCTTCAGAGAGTGCAACTCAGATGGTCTGGCCATGTTGTTCAAATGCAAAATGTATGCTTGCCAAAAAAGATTATTTTATGGAAAACTTTCATGGGACAGGCGATCACATGGTGGTCAGAAGAAACGATACAAGGATACTCTCAAGGTCTTTCTTTTTTTTTTTTTATTTTGTAATGTTTAACAATCACTGCCATACAATTGTGATTTTATCCCCCCCACCTACCCCCCACTACCCCCCTCCCTCCCCATGACTGCATACAATTCTGTATAGATTCTACATATACTTTCCTATTGAGTATATTTTCACTATAGTCATGCTATGTAGTCAGACTAAGATAAATGAAAGAAATCGTATAACAAATCAGAACATGATACACAAACACATACACATACATAAACATGATCTGCTACAATATGTGAGTGACTTCCATATTTCTCTCTCTGAGTGTGGCAGGCATTTTGCCTTCTCAAGGTCTTTCTTAAGAACTCTGGATTTGATTGTGCAACATGGAATACATTGGCACAGGACTGCTCAGCATGGCATGTCTACATCAGAAAAGATGCTGTGCTCTATGAGCAAAGAAGAATTGAAACAGCACAAAAGAAAAGCAGGATGAGTAAATTTGGAGTATGGACCACAAATATGCATGCGGACTATCTGTGCCCAATCTATGGTAGGGCATTCCAACTTGGTATTGGTCTGATCAGCCACAGTAGCATACACTGAAACTTGACTTTATCATGGTAGTATCATTTTGGTCCTCTTTGAGAACGGACAACAATCAACCAACTCATTTGTTATTTGTGGTTTAATTTTCTGCCCTTCTTCCTAAACAGATTAGCTGAAAATGTATCAATTTTATTAGTCTTTTCAAAGAGCCAATTTTTAGTTTTATTAATAATGTTATTTTTTGTTTTCCAATTCATCTATTTCTTCTACAACTTTTAGTATGTCCTCCTTTGTGCTTAACTTAGGTTATTTGTTGGCTTTCTAATTTTTTTAAATGCAAATTCAGTTGATTAATCTTTTTTTTTCTGTTTTGTTAATGTATATTTTTCCCCTGAGAATTGCATTACTGGTATCACAGAAATTTTTCATGTGTTGTTTAATAATCATTATTTTCTTTCACATAGTTATTAATTGTTTATGTGTTTTGTGTCCTTTGCCTCATTATTTAGGATTTCATTGTTAAGAGTTCATTTGCATTTGCGTATTTTATGTGTGGTCTCTGAATCATATTTTTATGGCATACTGGTATATAAAGGATGTATTTACTTTTTTCTGAATTTTTACTTTTTTAATATCTCTGTACTCTACTACATGTTCAATTTTTGTAAAAGTTACATGGGATGAAAAGAAATATGTATATTCTTTTGCAGTTCCACCTAAATGTAACAGAACTTTTAAGTGTAGTTTTGAGTTACAGCAAGTTATTCAGTTATATATTTTCCTTTCTGTTTTTCTTTCTGTTAGATTTATGCAAAACAGAGAGGGGTAGTAAAGACTCCCATCATTTCTGTGTTACAGTCTGTTTTCTTACACCTCAGTTAATGTTTCCTTTATGAATTTAGATGCTAAAGGAAGGGGAATGTATGAGTGATTACTAATATTGGTTTGTTACTTATGGTTATTTTCAGCATAACAGTTTTTGTGTTTATTCCATTTTCTTTTTTGGGTGTTTTTTTGGGGGGGCTTTGTCAGAGAGCATGATTAGAACTCTTGTTTTTTTTAGATTCATTTGATACATGGTAAAATATTTCCATCTCTTCAGTTTAATTCTATATTTTTATTTTTAAAATACATTTCTTCTAAGCAACAGATTATAAGACTTTGTTTTCTTATCCAATATTCTACTTTTTTGTCTATTAGATTTTTAAAATTTTTTTTTATTTTTCATTTTTTTACACAGTTTATAATAGATAAAACAATTCAGACTTTTGGTCAGGTGATACTTCTTTTTAAAGCATTTACAATATGGACCACAAAAGAATTTTTTTTAAACATTGACCAACTGAGACACAAATAATATTTATGTTACTAACTTCACAAGCTCTTGACTTAATTGTCTCCACAGTATTATTAAGAATTAAAGGACCCTAATTTATTGTTGTTGGTCTAAAGTCCTAAGCCTAATGGCTTAATTTTAGACAACCTCAGATGTTCCCCTACCAACAATCTATAGTTTAAGAGATCTGGTATTAAACTTATAAACCTTTTGACTATAGGAAAATGCCACCAAGAGTAGGGACATTGCAGGGATACAATATCTCCCCAACTTCATGTCAATTCCAGGCAGGATTAGATTGTCCACTTGCATTCAGTCAGGCTTAAAGTCTGTCAGGTGTCAGTGGGGAAACTGAGTCAGGAAAATCCTACCTCAGCCCAGGCTGAACAGCCGCTCTTCCACCCTTCCCATGAGATCACGTTTGGCAGTTCATACCAGCATCTCACAGGCTTACTGGCATCATGGATTGGAGGCTCAGACTGCTTTTCTTGCTATCCATACCTGGAGCTAGACTCAGAAGAACAGTCACTTAATAGTCCCATAGCATCTAAAAATGGCAAGTTTCAATAACCAGGTTTCAAATATGATTATAGTTTCACTTTGGCTAAGGAACATCTTTTGAGGCAAGTCTTTGGTGGCCTGCATTCCTTTCTACACATGTTCTAGTTCCTGATTAAATAGCAATCATAAAATCAAATTTACCATTAAAACCTTAACTTCTCCATCAATGCCAAATTTTACCCGAGGTTACCTTCCTCCAGGAAATTTAGACTAAAATTGTTTTTCCCAAACTAAAGATGTCATTGATTTATTCTCAGTAATTAATTCAGTCAATTGTTGTAATATTAATTGCTTTTACCTTACTTTGTAACATGTCCAATTTTTCTCCCCATCACTCCACTCCCCCCACTTCCTAATACCTTGCATTCTGAATACTTCTTCCCTCAATGTACCCTCCTTTGTATCACACGCCGTTCCCTTATTCCCATCTTCTCTCTTTTCTTGTAGGGCAAGATAAATTTCTATACCCCATTCCCTGTATTTCTTATTTCCCGACTATATGCAATAAAAATTCTCAACATTCATTACTAATACTTTGAATTCCAACTTCTTTCCCTCCCCCCTCCTTCCCCAATCCCACCAAGAAGGCAAGCAATTCAATAAAGACTAAATATGTGTCATTTTGCAAAAGACTTCCATAATAATCATGTTGTATAATACTAATTATATTGCCCTCTGTCTTACTCTATCCCCCCTAATTTTTCCCCCCACAATTGACCTTGTCCCTTCTCGAAAGTGTTTATTTCTAGTAACTCCTTTCTCCCATTTGCCCTCCATTATATTATTTCCCTCATCCCACTTGTCACCACATCCTCTACTTTCCTGTGTCATGATATAAATGTTCACCTCAAATTTAGTGAGCACTTTATTCCCTCCTTCAGCCACATGCGGAGAGAGCAGTTTCATTTTTCCCCTCTCCCCTTCTCCCTTTTCTCCTCCATTGAACAAGATTTTTCTTATCTCTTTTATAAGTTATAGCCTGCCCCATTCCATTTCTCCCTTTCTCCTCCTGGTATTTTCCTCCCTCACCTCTTAATTTTTTTTTATTTTATTGTGTGTGTGTGTGTGTGTGTGTGTGTGTGTGTGTGTGTGTGTGTGGATATCATCTCTTCTGATTCAACACATCCTGTACTCTGTCTATATATGTGTATGTGTGTGTTTGTGTGTGTATATGTACAATCTCTCCATCTACCCAAATACTGAAAAAAGATTCAAGAGTTATAAATATTTTCTTTCCATGTAGTAATGCAAACAATTCAGCTTTAGAGAGTCTTTTATGATTTTTCTTTCCTGTTTACCTTTTCAAGTTTCTCTTGATTCTTGTATTGTGAAGTCAAATTTTCTATTCAGATCGGGTCTTTTCCTCAATATGAATGATTGAAAGTCCTCTATATCATTGAATGACCATTTATTCCTTTGAAGTATTATACTCACATTTGCTAGGTAGGTGATTCTTGGATTCAATCCCAGTTCCTTTGACCTCTGGAATATCCCATTCCAAGCCCTTCAATCCCTTAATGTTGAAGCTGCCAGATCCTATGTTATCTTGATTGTGTTTCCACAATACTCAAATTGTTTCTTTCTAGCTGCTTGCAGTATTTTCTTCTTGATCTGGGTACTCTGAAATTTGACCACAATATTCCTAGGAGTTTCTCTGTTCGGGTATCTTTCAGGAGGTTATCAGTGCATTCTTTCAATATTTATTTTCCCCTCTGGTTCCAGAATATCAGGGCAGCTTTCCTTGATAATTTCATGGAAGATAATGTCTAGGCTCTTTTTTTGATCATGACTTTCAGGTAGTCCCATAATTTTTAAATTGTTTCTCCTGGATCTGTTTTCCAGGTCAGTCATTTTTCCAGTGAGATGTTTCACATTATCTTCTATTTTTTCAGAACTTTGGTTTTGTTTACTAATTGCTTGGTTTATCTCATAGTCATTCATTTCCCTGAACTCAATTCTCTCTTTCAATGAATTATTTTGTTCAGTGAGTTTTTGAACCTTTTCCTCTATTTGGCTAATTCTGCTTTTTAAAGCCTCCTTCTCCTCACTGGCTTTTTGACCTCTTTTTCCAATTGAGCTGGCCTCTTTTTAAAGCTGTTATTTTCCTCAGCATTTTTTTTTTTTGCTTCTCCTTATGTAAGCTGTTGATTTGTTTTTTAAGGTCTTACATTGTCTGAGCCCAGTTTAAGTTCCCTTTGGAGGCCCTGGAGGCAGAGGCCTTGACTTCCTCTGACAGTATGCCTTGTTATTCCTCATTCAAAAGGATGGGGGAGACACCTGTTCCCCAAAAAAGTAACCTTCTATGGTCTTATGTTTTTTCCCTTTTTTGGGCATTTTCCCAGCCAGTTACTTGGCTTCTGAGTTTCCTCTCCACAACCACCTCGTCTCCAGTTCCACTAAGCCAGCACTGGGGGCTGAGATTCAGATAAACTGCTCCTATCCCTCAGGGGCTTTAGGCAGAGGCAGGGCTGCTATTCAGTGTGAGATTAAGATCAGCTGCTCAGGTGGGAGCAGAGCCACCACACAGGGCTCAGTTCCCTCAGGGGTTTTATGATGAGGCCTTCAACCATGGATTTGGGCTGCTGCCTGCCTTGGGAGCCCCCATCTGCTGCTGTCTCTGCTGCCACCACCTGAGGAGGCCTGAGTTATGGGGACACCCTACTCCCTTCTTGGTCAGCCAAAAAGACCCTCTCAGTGACCTTTGGTGCCTGTAGGTTGAGGGATCTGCACTGCGGCTGGAGATTCTATCCCTGAAGCCTGCTCACTTCTGCTCCTCTTGGTGCCATGTGGTGAAGGCTGGGCTGGGCTCTGCTCCATGTCCAATGCACGACAGACCTTTCTCGTCAGTCTTACAGGTCTCTCTGGGCTAGAAATCTCCTCTACTCTGTTGTTCTGTGGCTTCTGCTGCTCTAGAATTTGTTGAGAGTTCTTCTTTACAGGTATTTTATGGGCTGTGGGGTAAGAGCTAGTGCACGTGCATCTTTCTACTCTGCCATCTTGACTCCGCCCCCTCTTAGATTGTTTAAGTACATTCTAAATGATTAGTTAAGTTTCTATTTTCTTCCATTTATCTCTTAACACTTTTTCAGTTTATGATGTTTCCCCTCTCTTTCACTGTAAACCCAATGTTATGTCTCTTTATTTACTTTAATTTTGTTCATAGAATCCTATTCTCACTGCATCTCTTTCCCCCACTTCTGATGCTCCTCCCTTTATTTGTTACTCTTTTTCATTTAGAGTTTTGTTTATTTTGTTTATTTTACTTTTTTTGCTTTTATTTGTGTTTTTTTTCCTCAGTAAGGAAAGTTCTCTTCCCTTCCCTTCCTTTCCCCTCCCCTTCCTTCCCTTCCTTCCCTGCCCTACCCTCTCCCCAAACCTTAAACCTACTGCACTCTGAAGCTCAGAAGCCATTGGATACTTGATTAATAGAGCCTTTAGACCCTCCTACTTTTAGGGTGATTATCAATAGTAACTGTTGCTGTTTCCCTCCCAGCCTGATGTCTTTCTTTTCCTTAGTCTCATTAAAGGAGCCATGCCCTGGCTATTTCTTCAACAGGGCTATTCAATGAATGGGCATGTTGCCTCACCCTAAGTGAGTACTTACAAAGTCCTTGGTCTAAAGGGCCCAAGGTCTCCCAGCACATCCTGAATCATCTCCAGTCATCGTGATGAATATCTGGTCACTGGATTCAGATGGCTGTGGAGGAGAAGTGAAGCTGGTAACCTGCACAGCCCTCCCTCACTCAAAGCAAAGTCAAGTGCAAATCATGTCATCATTTCTCTAATGGCATGGTCTTCTTCAGCAATGAAGGATGAACACAATCCACCATCCTGGTGAAGATTCACATCAGTACTTGCACTATTGCTATAATCTGTTGCTCGGTCCCCCTAGGTTCAGCTGCTGAAGTGATTCTCCCAAAGTACAGGTCTGACCATGTCATGTCTTCTACTCATTAAATTCCAGTGTATACCTACAAACTCCTAGGTTCAATGTAAAATCCTCTGTCTTTTAAAGCTTTTTCACAACCTAATCCTTTCCTACTCTTCCTACTTCCTACTACAATCCAATGACACTGACTTCCTTGCTCTGTCTATTAACTGTATTTTCACTGGTCCTCCACACCTGAAGTGCACTCCCTCCTCAGCTCTACGTCCTGGCTTCCCTGGTTTCTTTCAAGTCTTACCTAAAATCCCCCCTTCACAAAATGGCTTTCTTGATCTCCACAAATGCTATTACTATATTCCCTGAAATTATTTACAATTCTCTCTGTCTTTCTGCACATCTGTCTGTCTCTGTCTCTATCTCTGTCTCTGTCTGTCTGCTATCTCTCTCTCTCTCTCTCTCTCTTTCTGTATGCATAGCTATTTGTATATTATCTCTCCCATTAGAATTGTAAGCTCCTTGAGAGAACTGTTTTTGTGTCTCTCTATATCCCTATAACCTAATGCAGTACCTACCAAATATAAGCTCTCAATAAATTAATATTGACTTGAGTTGATTAGTTATACTTTCACATAAGCTATTCCTCTATGTCATGTCCAAGAAAGATTCTGGCAAATGTCCTTCTGAAATGCAGATATACTATGCTTATAGCATTTCTTGGATCAGTCTTGCTATGCTTTAAAAAAAGAAAATAAGGCAAGTCTGCTATGATTCAAATATCATCACTACCTTTCTAAATATTTATAAGCTCTCATTTTTTAATAAGTTATAGAATTTTGTCAAGAATCAAAGTTAAGCTCCTATGTTAGATGTAGCCTGTCTGGACATGTTTACTTGAACTATTTGAGCATAGTATGATGTTCTATAATCTCAAATATGCACATATTTTTTCTAATATAATTTGCCATTAATTGCTCAACTTAGAAATCGTACTTTCTCTTCTGAAATTTGTTTTGTAATTAGAGGAAGAGGGAAGAAGGAAGAGCATTGTTTAGGTTTCAAAAACCTTGTTTCAAATGTGGTTCCAGACATTATAACCTTTGTGACACTAAGTAAGTCAACCACTTGAGCCTCTCCCTAGGACAAACATAGACAGTCCTATATTCATTGTTACAGAAAGATTTGATGGCAGGAGTTTCCCCACACAGATGAAATTACAAATTCTTTGAATGCTTGTTTAAGCACACACACATATATTTCCTTTCAAACAGATCTCATTTTAAAAGTACAACTTAAATTTGGACTCTATTAAGACCAATTGGGTATTTTGTTCATCTTTTAAAAATATGAAATTGGGTCATGAAGCTGTATCATTCAAAGTTGAGCATTTTGCACTACCTGCCTCAGGCAGTCTTTGCTGCATTCCAAGGGGTTACATATCCATGAATGGATATGTGATCTATAAAATAATTGTTGACTTTTCCATGTACTCACCAGAAGGGCCCAAGGAGCATAAAGGCAGGCTGGCTTTCTCTGGGTCTGTGCTGGCTTGTTTGCTTGTTATTAGAGAAGGAATAGGCATTGCAGTCTATAAGTAATCACAAAATTACTTCCAGATGATGAGTCCCACTCCTGATTATGAAATCAGACTTCATGTTTTTGGTGGACCTGGGAATTATATGGCTCACACCTGATCTCATTAGATGTATGCACCTGGATATATATAAATACATATGCCTTCTTTCCCTCTCTGTCCTCTCTATCCTTCCTTTTCCTTCCCCACTCTTCTTGGACTAATTCCCATTTAAGGCTAAAGTACAACAACAAATAACACTGATTAAGAAATAGTCAATACCGAGCTCCTAGAAAGATTTGGGTCATATTTATGTCTGGTCGTATTACTGATAATAGTGATCAGCAGGAGCTATAACAATCTTGGAGAACCAAGAGCTAGGAACAGATTGTTTTTCTTGAGAAGTTCCTTTGAGGTGCCCTTGCTGGTCCACTCAAAGGCAAGAGGAGGCCCCAGGGAAATGCTAAAATGTTCAGTCACTCAGTCAGCTTTTGTAGTGTTCTGAGTTTTCAAAGCTGCCTGGAGGAATTCTATTTATGTTCAGAGTTGTGTGCTTGAGAAAAGATTATCTCTTGTTGAAAGCAAGGAAGGTTAACAAAATTATCTCACATAAGGAAGCATAAGTAGAAGTCCATATAAATAAAGAGGAGGGAGTAGAGGGGACATTTCACTCAACAGAGAAATAGAGAAAGAAGAGAAGGAAGACATAGGAATTAAGGAGAGGTGAGACCAAGGGATCAACTGGTAAAGGACAGATTTGTTTGGAGTTTTAAAAGAAGGAAGAGAACAAAGCTGTTGAGTTAAAGGCTAATGAATTTTATTTTTTTCTGGATAAAATTCTAAAACACTGTGTAAGGGGACTTGCCCTACTTATGCCCAAATCACCTAACCTGGATACAACCAACATTCTATATTTCCCTACCTGTTCAAAGAGAGTTATGGTTCCTTCAATTCAGTTGTGTCTGACTCTTTGTGACCTCATTTGGAGTTTTCTTGGCCAACATGCTAGAATGGTTTGATATTTTCTTTTCCAGTCCATTTTACAGATGAGGAACTGAGGGCAAACAAGGTTAAGTGATTTGCATAGGGTCTGACAGCTAATAAATGTTTAACTAGATTTGAACTCAGATTCTCTTAACTCCAGGCAGAGCTGGCATTCTATCTCCTGTGCCACCTAGCTGCAGATAAATGGGTGTAACCTCTTTTTGTTGAATGTAGCTAGAACAGGCTGAACCTTTACCATTGCCTGGAGGAGTGCTTTACTGTCTTTCCTGTGTACTTTTTTCTACATACATCCATAAAGCAGAGATCAATCACAGTTCACGCACAGTGTGGGCAACACAAACTGAACCAGGACACGTGGATACATTCTTCTCCTTCTGTCTTTCTACTCTCTGACTCCAAATAATAAGTCTGGGTGTTTCTTTTTCTATTTTTTTCATTTGTCCTCAGTTTCAGGTGTTTGCAGTGAGTGTCATCTGACCAGGAGTTTGAGCCACAATATCTTCCCTGCCATCCTGTCTTCTTTAGGGTTAGGGTTAGGGTTAGAATCGGTTAAGGTTAGGGTTTAGGGTTAATGGCTAAATGGAACTAAGGCATAGGGGACCCCCCACCCCCACACTCATACTTGAGGGAAGTATGGTAACTGTGGGAACTGGAGCCATTTGCAGTCTCAGCACACATCTTTCCCTTAAAGGTACTCAAGAACCCTTGGCGAGAGAAGAAATGCAATATTCTTCACCTCCATTCAGAAGTCAGAAAGACCTGAGTCCAAATGTGATCTCAGACTCTTCATAGCTATATGACACAGGGCAAGTCACTAAAACCCTGTTTGACTCAGTTTTCCTCAATTGTAAAATGGAGATAATAATGACACCTTCCTCCAATGGTTGTTGTGAAGATCAAATAAAATAATATTTAGAAAATTCCAGCAAAATGTTGGTGCATAATAAGAACTATATAATGCTTGTTCCCTTTCTCTTCAGGTGGTGGAGTGAGGGTAGTCAGTACTACATTAGTATTAAAGAGAATAACTGGAAAATAACTAGAAAACACAGCAGGAATCTCAGAGACAACATGATTTTTTTGATGAAGTCATCAAGAAGTCATGCCAGACTCCCCTCATTTCCCTTTGCCTCACCTTTTTTTTGACATGATAATAAGCTGAAATCAGAGAAATGCTGCAAATACAGTTTACTTGCATTTTAACAGAGCATTTGATAAATTCATGTTACTTATTGGGACAAGACAGATATATGGTATAGATCATAATACAGTTAATGGATTGAGACTACTGTATGACTTTTCCGACTCAAAGATTAGTCACTAATGGTTAGATGTCGGCTTAGAAGGAGGTCTCCAGTGAAGTGTGAGATCTGTTCTTGGCTCTGTGCTAGTTGACATTTTATCAATACCTTGTTTAAGGGAGTAGGTGGGATATTATAGAATTTGCAAATGAGGGGAGAATTAATATTATATATAATGACAGAATAAAGCTCTTGACTCCCTAGAACATTGCGTTGAATCCAATAGCATAATAATAACTACTATATGCTAGAATTATGCTAAGTACTTTATATAAGATGGGTTTTAATAGGCAAAATATGTAAATTCTTATTCTCCTTCAATAAGTCAATTTCACCATATACAAGATGGGAGAAATATAATTAGACAACAGATCACCTGAAAAATAATTACAGTTTTTAGTGAACTGCAAGTTCAGTAGAAATCAATGGTATAATACAGAAGGTAGAAAAGCTATTTCAATTTTAGACTTTGTGGTAGAAGCAACATTTATTCCACATATATTGGGCTAGTTTTCCCCCCAAAAGATAATGAAAGATATTTGAAAGTCTTTGAAAATTAATGAGTTCAAAGAATAGTTCTCAGATAATTATACTTTATTGAGATTCTTTAGTGCAAGCACTGGGGAAAACCCTTGAAACAGTAATACTTAAGTGTCTCCAAGACCTCAGACAGATTTTCAGAATTGAGGTCATGTGCAAATAAGCCAAATTCATCCCAGTTGACTTGATAAAGATAGTAAATATTTAAGAGGGGAAAATGTAATGGACACAAAGAAATCACCACCACTCCCATCTCAGGATTTGGGACCACTTCCAGTGCACCCAGTTTAGGGTACAATACTGAAGGACCTGATACTTTTGGATGACGTAGCAAATCCTGTATAGGTCTTTGACTCCTTCACACTCAAGATAGCAGCTGACAATGAAGAGAGTAGAGTTGCTTCATTCGACTAAAAGGAGGAACAACTTCTGTTCTCACTTAGGATTTTTTGACTTATAACTCTGTTTTTCTCTGGGATTTCCAGTGAAGGGTTTGGAAGGATTGCTTATGGAAGCTTGAGCACTTGCACTGACCAAGGTGAGCCTGATGCTAGAGCTCAGGTCTCTGGCTGCCTCTTCTACATTGTTATTATGCTCTTTTCATATGCATACATGCCTGAAGAATGATCCTGAGAGATGGATTTTTGAAGAACAGTTCCTTTGGGGGTCCCTAGGTCCATCCAGTGTTGGCTCCTGTAGAAGAGTTAACTGCCCCTGCTACTACAGCATTTATTGGTAAAGATGTCTACACACAGGAGGAGGTCAACCCCTGTCCTAGTTTGCTAGAAGATATATAATTGGAAGATGCTATCTGGACACTGCAAAGAACATTCCATAGCTAGTGAAAAAAAAGTGTTTGGCATTTACAGGTGTGAAGTAAACCTCAGGGAGCTGATCAAATATTCCTTATTTTTGCCTTCTCAAACAGTAGACATCATAATTGATCAATAGAAGCCCTAGAATCATTGAAGTGCTAGAAAGCCTTCTAGGAGATTTCAAGAACCTTACCACCAAGAAGTGGAATGGAATAGGAACAATATCACCTTACATCATGCAAATTAGGCTACTTTTCCCTGCAAAGGTATTAAAGCTATGCTCAATATTTTATTGGCCTAGGTGGGCCTGTTGATTTTATTTCCTTGTCACCTGAATATAAGACAACCATGAAGAACTCCAGGTACTATCTGATGTTTGAATGGTGGACCATAATGCATAACTCAGTCAATGGAACTTTGTTTAGCTGAACCAGTTTTGGGTGTCCTTAATACATAACTTGGTTGCATATTCTTTTGCCTTACCTAAAAAAATCTTTTTTAAATTGCTAAATGCCCTATAAATGGCTCATTTTGTTCCTGTATTTAAAGTAAGGTGACTGGACTGAGTCAGGACCAGTCCATTTTCTTTTGGATGGCACAGTGCTAGAAAGCCAAGCATGAAGTCAGGAAGACTCATCTTCCTGAGTTCAAATTGGGCCTCAGACACTTACTAGCTGTGTGACCCTGAGCAAGTCACTTAACCCTGTTTGCCTCAGTTTCCTCCTAGGTAAAGTGAGCTAGAGAAGGAAATGGCAGATCACTGCAGTATCTTTGCCAAGGAAACCCCAAATGGGGGTCACAAAAAGTTGAACATGACTGAAAAATGACTGAACAACGTTTGAAGAGCTGAGGCAAGGAAAAGGAATTCGACTTTTTCCATTTGACCCCAAAGGACAGAATTAGGAGTAAAGAGTTGAAGTTGCAAAGAGATAACTTTAAGTCGTATGTCAAAAAAACAAAAACTCCAACAACTTTCTCATATTTAGAACTATCCAAAACTGAATGAAATAATGAGTTTCCTTTAAATAGAAATTTTCATTTGCAGTTAGAATGATCACCTGTAAGAAAAATCTTATTCTGGTGTGAGTTGAAGTTGGTAGCCCCTGTTGAGTAAGGTCCATTGAAACTCTGAGTTTATTACATCTTGGTGCAACTCCAGCTTACCTCACACTATGACAAAGCATCAGAATAGCATATATGTTTCTTTGTCCATATATTTAACTTTCTCATAAAATGGACAGTAAAGAATCAGACTTCCTCTTACTTCCAGAGAAGTAAAAAGACAGAATTTTTCATTAGTCCTCTGAATTATATAGTCCCCTCAACTGTTCCTCCATGAGCAAATGATATGAGCATTCACATGCAGAAAGGCACAAATGGAATATTGTCCCTTGACACATTATTTCTTTTTTTAAAAATTTTTAGCTTTTGCTTAGTTACTATTCACTTTAAATTATGGCTTCCCTCACAAATAATTCATTTAATTTTCAATGTTATACAAATGTAGTTCTTCACAGAATTAATTATACAAAGTAGGCCTGACTTTTGTCACTCGTTGTCACTCAACCATTTATTCCTACATGTGTATGTCAACTGGGACTTAGAACACTACAAAACCTAGAATAACAACACAAAGAAATATGTGCTTACAATATAAATGAGGATCATAATAAAACCAAATGGTTGTCAAATCCTTTTTTAACAGTATTTTATTTTTTCTAATTGCATGTAAAATCAGCTTAATTTTTAAAAAAATTTGAGTTCCAAATTTTCTCCCTTCCTTCTTCCCCACCCCTCCCTAAAGTGGTAAGCAGTTTGATATAAATTATATATGTACAATCATGTAAAACATATTTCTGTTAGTCATGTTGTGAAAAAAGAAAGATCAAAAGGGAAAAAAACATGAAAAAAATAAAGTGAAAAGCATACTATTGTATTCTTCAATCTGCATTCAGACTTCATAAATTCTTTCTCTGAATGTAGATAGCATTTTCCATCATTAGCCCTTTGGAATTGTTGTATTGATGAGAAGAGCTAAATCATTCAAAGCTGATCATTGCACAATGTTGCTGTTACTATGTGTAACGTTCTCCTGGTTCTAGTCACTTCACTTTGCATCAGTTCATGTAAGTTTTTCCAGGTTTTTTTCTGAAATCATCCTGCTCCTCATTTCTTAGAGCATAATAGTATTCCATTACATTCACATGCCACAACTTCATTACATTCCATTATATTCATATGTCATTCTCAAATTGTTGAACATCCCCTCAATTTCCAGTTTTTTTAACATGTGGGTCCTTTTCCCTTTTTATGATCCCTTTGGAACAAAGACCTACTAGTGGTATTGCTGGATCAAAGGGCATGCACAGTTTTAAAGCCCTTTGGGCATGGTTCCAAATTATTCCCTAGAATGGTTGAATCATTCACAACCCCACCAACAATAATGTCCCAATTTTCCCACATCTTCTCCTACATTTACCATTTTCCTTTTTCTGTTATGTTAGCCAGTTTGATAGGTGTAATGTGGTACCTCAGAGTTATTTTGATTTGCATTTTTCTAATCAATAGGTCAGAGTATTTTTTCATATGACTATAGATAGCTTTGATTTCTTCATCCGAAAATTGCCTCTTCATATTCTTTGACCATTTATCAATTAGGAAATGACTTGTATTCTAATAAATTTGATAATTTCTATATATTTAATAAATGAAACTTTAATTGCTATAAAAATTGCTTCCCAGCTTTCTACTTTCCTTCTAATCTTGCTTGTATTGGTTTTGTTTGTGTAAAATCTTTTTTTAATTTAACATAATCAAATCTCTCCATTTCACATCTCATAATGTTCTCTATTTCTTGTTTTGTCAAAAATTCTTCCTTTCTCTATAAATCTGACAGATAAACTATTCCTTGCTCTCCTAATTTGCTTGTGGTATCACCCCTTTATGTCTAAATCATGTACTCATTTAGACTTTAACTTGGGATACTGTATAAATGTGAATCCATACCTAGTTTCTGTCATACCATTTTTCAGTTTTCCCAACAGTTTTTGTCATATATTGAGTTCTTATTCTAGAAATTTGGGCATTTGAGTTTATCAAACATTAGATCACTGTGGTCATTACTATTATATTTTGTGTACCTAATCTATTCCACTGATTCTGCACTCTACTTTTTAGCCAGTACAAGATAGTTTTGATGATTGCCACTTTATAATATAGTCTGAGATCTTGTAAGGATAGGCCACCTTCCTTCGCATTTTCCTGCATTAATTCCCTTGATGTCCTTGACCTTTTGTCATTTGTATGAAAAATGTTTTGTAATTGTGTTCACATAGTTCCTGGATTTGTCTTGGCAAGTAAATTCCCAAGTATTTTATATTGTCAACATTTAATTTAAGTGGATTTTCTCTTTCTGTCCCTTGATGGTGGGTTTTGTTGGTAATATATAGAAATGCTGGTGATTTACATGGGTTTATCTTTTATATCCTGCAACTTTGCTAAAGTTGTTAATTATTTCAAGTAGTTTTTTTAGCTGATTGTCATATCAACAAAGAGTGATAGCCTTGTTTCTTCACCGTCTATTCTAATTTCTTCAATTTCTTTTCCTTTTCTTATTACTGTAGCTAACATTTCTAGTACAATAGTGAATAATAATGGTAATAATAGGCATCCTTGTTTCATCCCTAATCCTATTGGGATGGTTTCTACTTATTTCCATTATAGACAATGCTTGTTGATGCATTGAGATAGATGTTACTTATCATTTTAAGCAAAGCTCTGTTTTTTTCTCTGCTCTCTCATATTTTTTAATAGAAATGAGTAAGTGGGGGATTCTGGGAAGATGGTGGAGTAGGTCAGAGAATCCCAGCTCTCCAAATTATGGTTGCTCTTCAAAGTATGATAATGCTTTATCATCTTCCCATTTGGTTTTGTATCACGTAACATATCTAAAACCAACATTTAAACTACCTTTTTATCCTCTATAAAATATTTTTGGTAGTTTGATTGGTACAGCATTGAATAAGTAAGTTAATTTAGGTAGAATTGTTGTTTTTATTATGTTGACTCAGCCTACTCATGAGCAATTGATATTTTTCCAGTTATTTAAATCTGATTTCATTTGTGTGAAAAATGTTTTGTAATTGCGTTCTGTTAATTTAAATGAAATTTGTCTTTCTATTTGTTCATGCTGGGCTTTTTGTTCTGGGTAAATAATGAATGATGCCAAGCAAATAGCAAATGATACTAATTTCATTCAATTAGAACTATATTGAAAATACTGACATTAAATAATCAGTTAACAATACATGTCACTTCTTTCTGAGTCTAGAATACTATATAAGGTACTGGGGGATGTTGACAAAGAATCTCTAAGTTGTTTCCCTCAAGAAGTTTGCCAACTCAAAACAGAGCCAGGACAAACAGAATTCTATAATATGTAAACTGAGGTAGGAGAAAGTATGTGAAAATATATGCACAACTTAATTGCTATTTTATAGATGTAACCAGAGCTGTCTCTGGACATGCACAAAGCTCTCCATCCAGACTCTGGCTGATTTCATGTCTCACACTTAGTGAGCCTAAATATTTTGAGAGGATGAGGCACTCTCTTTATTTGCTACTGAGCAGGAAGAGCTAATGACTCATTGAATACGAAAAGAAAGTGATCCTATCTTTAGTGCTTTCTTCCCTTCCAGTTGTTTGTGAATCATATTTGCTGTTGTTCAGTCATTCAGTTGTGTCTGACTCTCCTCATGACCCCATGAAGAGAATCACACCAAGGCCTTATATTCTCCACTATCTCTTGAAGTCTGTTCATTTTTTCCATAACACTATCCATTTTTTTTCCTGCCCTCCCCTTTTCCTTTTGCTTTCAATCTTTACCACCTTCAGGGTCCTTCCACTGGGTAGTCCCATCTTTTCATGTGGCCAAAATGTTAAGTTTCAGCTTCAGTATTTGACTTTCCAGTGAATAATCTGACTTAATGTTTTTTAAGTATTGACTAATTTCATCTCCTTGCCACCAAGGATCTCTCAAGAGTCTTCTCTAGTACCATAATTTTAAACTGCCAATTCCACCCCTCAATTTTCCTTACAATCCAACTCTCACAGCCATACGTTGCTACTGGAAAATCTATAGCTTGGACTTTGATTGACAAGGCAACGTCTCTGTTTTTTAACGTTGTCCAGATTTTCCATAGCTTTCCTTCCAAGAAACAACTGTCTTTTAATTTCATGGGAATAGTGGCTATCTGCAGTGAAATTTGAGCCTAAGAATATAAAACCTGCCACCGCTTCCATTTCTTCTTCTATTTGCCAGGAAATGATGGCACCAGTTGCCAAGATTTTAGTATTTTTTTCCTTTTGGTTAAGCATCAAGTCAGTTTTTAAAGTCTTCTTTTTGCCCCTCATCAAGAGGTTTCTTAATTTCTCTTCACTTTCTACCATCAGAGTAGTCTCATATCTGAAATTGTTTATATTTCTTCTGGCAACCTTGATTCAGGCTTTTGGTTAATCCAGCTTGGCATTTCACATAATGTTCTCTGCATATGTTAAATAAATAGGGTGACAATATGCAGACTTGTCATGCTGCTTTTCCGATATTTAACCAGTTATTTACTCCATGTTCTGTTCTAACTGTTGCTTCTTGGCCAACATACAGGTTCCTCAGCAGACAAGTAAGATGTACTGGTAATCCCATCTGTTTAAGGACTTGCCAAATTTTGTTGTGATCCACATGGTCAAGAGCTTTAGTGTACTCAATAAAGCAGCAGTAGGTGCTTTTCTGAACTCACTTGCTTTTTCCATATATCAGTGAATGTTGGCAATTTGGTCTCTAGTACCTTTACCTCTTTGAAAATCAGCCTGCCCTTCTGGTAATTCTCACTTCATGTATTGCTGAAGTCTAGCTTGCAGAATCTTAAGCATGACCTTGTTGGCATGTAAAATGAGCACAATTGTTCTGTAATTTGAACAATCCTTGGCATTGCCCTTCTTTATGTTTGGGAGGTAACATAATTTCCACTATTGGTTTTCCAAATTTAGCAAGACTATTTTAAGCCACTTCCTGTCAGGGGAAGCAGAGGAGTTATTTGCCCCATTTCCCATCTTGGCCTTCAAGCAGCCATGAGCACATGACAGATAAAGTAGTTGATCATACTCTTCTCTTCTGATCTCAGGTATTTATCCTGACACTTGGGCCTAGAGACAACTTTATGAGTTCAAGAGGTCTGGAAATTCTAAGTAAATTTGGTTGGAATTGAATGGAATTTGAATTGCCAGAAAACCAGAGAGGAGAAAGATGGGTAAAGGTTCTAACCATTCTGGAAAGCAATTGAGATCTATGCTAGGACAATAATTAAAATGTCTATCTTCTTTGATAATAGCAATAACAGTTAACATTCACATAGTGCCTTTTAAGGTTTACAATTTGCTTTACAATTGTCATCTCAGTTGAATTTCATAATAGTCCTCCCTAGCAGGTGCTATTATTATCTCTATTTTACAAATGAGAAAAGTGAAGTTGATAGAGGTTAAGTGATTTGCTCAGGGTCACATAGCTAGTAAGTGTCTAAGGAAGAATTAGAACTCACATCTTCCTGACTCTGAGTCCAATATACTATCTACTGTGTCGCATACTGCCTGTGAACCAGAGATTCTATTGTGGATATATCTCAAGGAGATTAAAGACGGAATAAAAGACACTACATGTATATAAATACACACACACACACACACACACAGACACACACACACACAAACATTCATAAGGGTACTTTTGTGGTGATGATAAACTGAAAATAAAATAGAGGTCCATTAATTGGGGAATGGCTAAACAAATTGTGGTATATGGATATAATGGATAGTTGTGGTGCTCTATAAAGAAATTAATATGATGAAATCATTTATTACATATCACATGACTCCCATAATTTTCTGAAAACAATCACATAATGACTACAGTAAGATAAATGTAAAGTAAATATGACAAAATTTAACACTGTTGCAATGACCAAGTTTAGCCCTCTTGAGAGAGTTAAGAATGCACCTCTTTTCCCTGTTTCCAGGGGTGGGAGACAACGTGTGTAGAATATTTCAAGCACTATCATATATGTTTAATGCTTCGGTTTGTCTTATTGAACACTTTTTTCCTTTTCAATTTAAAATTTTTGGTACAAGTCATGTTTGTTGGCTCAGAGAGGAAGCATGTATTTGGAAATCAATGTAATATAAACAAAAGTTATTAAGAAAAGGAAAGTGGATGTTTAAAACACCAGCAGTTATAGAAAGACTTTTTGTAAGTTCAAATCTGAATTTTCCTAGAAACAACTTTCAAAATACCCTGACCTGAATTCTTTATCTGCCTTTTTTTGTGCTACTTCATAATCAAAACCAATATACTGTGAGAATGGGAGGAGATTACTCTATTATCTCATTTTGAGAAAGCAACCCTATACTAACATGGCAATATTCAACTCCAGAGGAGATGGGATACTGCTGCCTTGCAGCTAGCCCTTGACCCTCCTCTCCCAACTATTACAGTGGCATTATCTCCTTCCCTCTGTAATACTCTTGTAACTTCAGCTACACAGTCTTAGCAGTCCCTATAAGAGCACAGTGTTGTCTATATTGTGGAGTTTGAGGAAATCTTTCCAATACATGGCCTATAGTAGTTCTATCTACACAGAACAAAATTGTGTAGATCTTAGGCAATTTTCTAGTCTATTAGTTTCAATGTTAGTTAACAAACTAAATTCTCAATAGCCCAGCTCTTTACTTTGTGATGCCTAAAATCCCTTTTAAAGACTGTGTTAAAATGGGTAAGACTATTTCCCAACTGGGAATTAATAGTTAAGCTTCAAAACTAAATAAAATTATTTTGGCCTGCTCATTTGGGATGGTAGCAAAAGGCAAAATTTCAAGTAAAATGATTCAAACCCTTTGCTTTCTTGTGGCTCTGGAAATCTGGAAGTTTGATTGTTAACTGTGTAACAGGAACATCCATGGCGCCATAATAGCCCCATAAATATCTCCTAGCCAGAGCTGTGTGTCTTAGAAAGCTCTCTTTGAAGTTCTCAAGCAAGAAGTGTACACGTGGAGAAGGTATGTGACTTGTTATTGTCATTATTTGCTATAGCTTTAGAAGCTTTTAAGTAACACTATATTTATCAGATTTTTTAAAAGCAATTTTAGTTTCATCTTGTATTTCTTCTTCTGAAGCCTGAACCTATAAATGAACTCTTCTTTGTAGTTGATCTACTACAGTAGTTCCCACACTTTTCTGCCAAGGGCCCCCTTTGGAATCTGATTTACTGAGTAATACAACATTTATAGCCAAGGAGATCAGAACACCTGGAAGGGAGCCCAGAATTTTCCAATCTCCTAGGGACCTTCTAGAATAGGCCAGAATGGACATCACTGAGTGGCTGGACTGGGGACCTTCTAGAATAGACCAGAATGGACATCACTGAATGGTCTGCTAGAGCAGATGTACAGTTTGGCAGTAGGTAGGGGTCAAAATTAAAATAGGCTAAACTTCTTTGAGTTAGGTTTTGAGTGATTCACCTTCCAAATAAAGCTATAATTAGAGATTTAAACTATTTTTCAAATAAAACATATTTTTAAAAAAGGAAATTTCAATTAATATCAGTTCCACTTATTACTTACAATTTTTATTTCTCATGAAATCACAAAAATTACTTTGCTAAGTAGTACAAGTTTTAATATATTTTTCAGGTTTTCTTTACTGTTTACCTTTAGTTAATGGGATGTATTACACTTCTGGTCAGCAATGAGTTTATCATACTCAGGAATCATGTTAGAAATGGATTTCTTCAGAAATCTGAAGACTAATCTTAGTAGCTGACTCATTTTCTGAGTTTTTTTAAAAAACATTGTTCCCCACTGAGATTTTTCAACAATTCATATGCTTTAATTTGTTTTTCATTGGTGTCCCATTTTCATAAGTCAGGATGTTTTGATTCCAAATGGCAACAAATATTGTATACTTTCAGAGTAGCTATTATTTCTCAGCAAACAAGGTACGATATTTTGTCTCTCATGTAAGTAAACAAGCATCTATTTGTCCACTCTAAATTAAATACTCTATGTTCTGATTTGATATTCTGTTTCTTTTTATTACTCATTTTACAGTCACCCCAAAAACTTTAACGTTCAAACCAAAAAATCTCCACAAGTGCTCACATACAAAGAAATACCGAACTGAGCGTCTGACCCTTGCAGAGAGTGTCAGATACTCATGTAACTTGGAGGCAGCTACACAGCAAGAGAGGGTAGGAAGCCCTCCTGTTGCTGCTCGTTGCATAGCAGGCATCAGTTATGCTGGCGTGCAGCTGTACTCACTTTGTGCTGATCAATGACAGACTGAAAACACAGCAAAAAGATACAACTCTCACTCCTCTCAGACTAGAGACAGACTGAGGATGGTGGATTGCTGCAGGTCACATGCCAATTAGGAGAACGTTACATAACTCAGTGGCAACCCGCTGGCCAAGTTACGTGATGGACAAAAGAAAGGAGGTTATATGGAGCATGGACAAAGCACTCATTACATCTTTACTTTCTTTTATGTCTTCCACATTTTTCATGGGCTGCCTGAAATCCTTTGGCAGACCTTATATTGTGCAACCCTGGCCTAGAGTAAGCCTCCCTTTAATACCCACCTCTTTGATTCCACTCTGTTCTATAACTGCAACTTTGGGGTAAAGTTCCCAGCACTTCATACAGTATTTGTTCAATCACTACTTGATTTGGTTTGATGGAGGAATCCATTGTCCACTTGGCTTGCAGTTGTGGGATGGAAGCAGCACTGGAGCATTACAAAACTAGTTATGTGGTTTAATACAAGGGGTTAGAGTTATTGTGTCTACATCTTCATGAAATCTCCAAGCCCTTATTCTCTTAATCAATTATCACCAACACTCCCCCACTCTCAAGTTTCCAGGTGCCCTATTCTGTAGCTATTTAAGCTACCAACAAACGTTAGTTCCTTGGAAGAGTAATTAAATTATACTCAGCTAAAGTCAGCTGATTCAACAACAATGTCAAGAAAATCTTCCTCTTCCAGCATACCTACCCTTTGTCCATAAGATTACCTTCTTGAAGTATTTCCAGTCACCAATGGAGTGAAACAGAATTGTATACTTGCTCCCATGGTATTTAGGATGATGTTTTCAGCCATGTTGTCAAATGCTTTCAGTGAAGATGAACACCGAATCAAGGTCAACTACCATACTGATGGCAAGTTCTTCAATTTGAAAAGACCAAAGTGCAAGGAGTGTTGGTGCATGATGTTCTGTTTGCAGATGATTGTGTACTCAATGCAGCCTCTGAAGCTGAGATGCAACAAAGTATAGATCAATTCTCTGCTTCCTGTGCTAATTTTGACCTAATAATTAAAACCAAGAAAACACAGGTGTTCCATCAGCCACCACCACACCATCCATATGTGGAACCATTGGTTACAATAAATGGAGAAGTTTTGAAAGCTGTGTATAAGTTCACTTATCATGGTAGTGTATTTTGCAGGGATGTACACATTGACAATGAGGTTGACGCATGTATTGCCAGAGCTAGCTCAGTGTTTGGGAGGTTCCTAAGAAAGTTCGGCAGAGAAGAGGTATTAGATTGACTACCAAACTGAAGGTCTACAGAGCCATTGTGCTGACTTTTTCATTGTGTGCATGTGAAACATAAAGAATCTATCAGTGCCATGCCAGGAAACTCTAATCACTTCCATCTGAACTGTCTTAGGAAGATTCTGCAAATCATATGGCAAGATAAGGTACCAGACACTCAAGTCCTTGCTCAAGCTGAACTGCCAAGCATTCCAATTATGCTTCAGAGAGTGCAATTCAGATGGGCTGGCCATGCTGTTCGAATGCAAAATGTACACTTGCCCAAAACATTATTTTATGGAAAACTCAGATGGGGTAGGCAATCACATGGTGATCAGAAAAAGTGAAACAAGGACACTCTCAAGGTCTCTCTCAAGAACTTTGGATTTGACTGTGCGAGATGGGAGACACTGGCACCAAGACCACTCAGCATGGCATGCCCACATCAGAAAAGGTGCTGTGCTCTATGAGCAAAGCAGAATTGAGCCACTACAAAGTAAACATAGGATGCGCAAATTTGGGGTATCCATCCCAAATATTCACACAGACCGTCTGTGCCCAACCTGTGGTAGAGCATTCCTAGCTTGTATTGGTCTGATCAGCCACAGTCGGACACACTGAAATTTCACTTTATCATGGCGATGTCATTTTGATCGTCTTTGAGAATGAAGGACAACAACCAACCAATCTTCTTGAAGTGGCAGCCTTTGGCTATATATGAGCTCCAGGTGAATGACTGCTCTCCACCCCTTCAGTCCTCTACCCCTTCCATTTTCTATGGAATAAAATCAGTGGCATAAGAGGAACAGGAAAGAATATATTAGAATCTACAGCACAGATCTCACTGTCTTTCCCTAAAAATTCATCTCTATTCCATATTTCGTTATTTATGTCAAAAGCACCTCTATCATTTTGGATAACTAGGTTCACCTCAGTGTCATCTTTGATGATCTCTGACTCAGTCCTCATACCCAATGTCACTGAATCTTGTTGTTCCTACTTGTTCAGGTCCTCAGTAACTCTCCTCTGGGCTATTGCAATAGTCTCTTAATTGGTCTCCTCACCTCAAGAATGTCCCTTCTCCAATCCATTTTCCACGTTGCTGCCAGAACAATTTCCCTAATGTGAAGGAACTCTATTCAGTTAGCTCATGTCACTCCATGGTTCTACTTTACTCAATAAACTCCATTGATTTCCTGTTCCCTCTAGCATCACATGCACACACACACACACACACACACACACAAGTTTGTGTACATGTATTTCTATATATGTGGAGTATATATACTCACATACATACATATATATACGTATATGTACACACACACACACACATTCCTCTTTGGGGCATTTGAAATACTTCACATTCTGGTTCCAATCGATCTTTCAAGCCTTATTTACACTTTGCTCCCCTTTCTACATTCTACAATCCCTCCAAAGTGTCCTTGCTTTTCCTTCCAAACAAAATCCCATCTCCCAAATCCCAGATTCTTCATCGGCTATCTGCCTCTTGGAATTGATGTTTCCCTTCAAGGCTCAGCTCAAATACTGCCTTTTTACATGAAACCTTTCCTAATTCACCTCCACCACCTCCCTTTTAGCATCACCTCAAATTATTTTGTCTTCGTTTTACAAATATTTTATTTGTATGTATATATTTATATAAATATATATGTATATATATTATATATATAATACTATTTCTCTGACAGAAAAAACTCCTTAAGGGCAGGAACCATGTCATTTTTGTCTTTATACATGTCACATGCTACCAAAATAACCCTAGAAAAACCTTCAACCCCCCAAAAAGACCACATATTTCGAAATTTTCTATTTGAAGAGATTCACCAGTTATCTCCTAGTACCTTTACTTAAAAGTTTTCAAAATTAAATTTTACACATTTCCCTTTAACAAAAAGATGAGTGTCTCAAATTTGCTGAGGCACTTTTGGCTAAAGGAGGTGCTTTTGAGGGGCCTTTGAAACATATTCAGATTACCTAACATGGAAGCCTCTGTATCTGCTACCATATGTGTGGGAATAGCCTTCTTTGATTGGCTATCTGAGTCTATAAAACTCAGCTGCCACCCTCTTCTTTCCTTTTTTTTTTTCCTGCTCTTATTAGCTGCATCCAGAGGATGCAGTTCATAGTTCACTCACAACATAGGCACCATGAACTTAACCAGTGAGAGAGAATGGGCTTCTTTCTGCTCTCCCTCTTTTATTCTGGCTCTGTAAAATGAATCTGGGGGTGTCTGCTTCTATTCCATGGTGTTTGTCCTCTTCAGTTTCAGGTACAAGAGGTGATCCTCGTGGGACCTGAGAATTGTAGCCATGATGACTTAGGATTGCAGGCAAAATGGTACAGCCAGCCAACCCAGCATAGAAGCCCTGAAGAGCTAGCAGGTTCCCCAACCCCTGAAGGTGCCTGAGACTCAAACCCAGAGGAGGTTTGGATTTGGACCTGGGACTATCCTCTATAGGAACCAAATTGACCTATAAACAATATCCCCTTTTTCTCCCCAAAGACTGAAGTAGAATGAAGTGGGATGTTGGCATATGTTAGGAGAGTAAGTTTGCTTATTTTGATTATAATTTCTGAAGTCAATATTTCTGTCTAAAGGTTAATCTAATATCAGAGGCTAATATAACTGGAGTGCAGGGAGCTACCTTCTACAGCTAAAGGAACAGTGTCAGCAGAAGGTGAACTTAATTTCAGAGAATCTAGACATTCCTTTTAAAGGTACCAAAGAACTATAAGAGTGATAAGATGGTGAAAAACAACCTATCTGTCCTCCAGGCAGTAGGATCCCAGGTAGTCTATGTTACATATAGGCCTTATCTGAAATAAAAGTGGGCCCTTTGCTTTTGCAGGGACTCCTAGAGAGAATCTCTACCTGGGATTTTAATTTCAGATACCCAAGACAGTGAGATCCCAGAGAAATTTTGGAAAAAAAAAGAATTTAGATGGTAAATGTACAACTATTTTCTTCTGGTAAGTATTGCCTCAGAAGTCAGTTTCATTAGTGAAATTCAGCAAAATTTTCATTTTTTGACTGCTTGACTCTTTAAGATACTTCTTGTATTATTGAATATTGTGTAATGTTTGATGTGCTGATACCTTCTGTATTATTGAGTCCTGTATAAGCACTGGTTTTAGATTGTTGCAAGACATTTGGAATTACTAGATTGCTAGAAATGGGTTTTGCTTTTGGTTTTTGTATTTTAGCATAGAACTAGATTCCTTGCCTTTTGTGAAAGTAAAATGTCCTACAACTTCTTAGGATGAGAATGCCTGGGCCAAAAGTCCATAAGTAAGTGATCTTCTTTACTACTTCTCTAAATGAGCCTATTTGTCTTTTTGGCTAATGAGCGAGTTTGTAATTCCATTTTATTTGCCCTGGAAATAGCAAAGGTCCATGGGAGAATTTCCAAGGATTCATGGTGGATAAGGGACTCAGAAGAAATTAACTAAATCTCTATGATGATTGCCTTTGCTAGAAGAACCCCTAAAGAATTTTCATTTGTCTTGTGTAGAAAAGGAAATTTTTTTGTTGTTTTGGTATGCCCTGTGTGGAAAGGGATGCTTTTTTACCCAGGTCCCAGTTAGATGGCGTTATTGCACTCAAGGAATAATTGGAAAAGTTTTCACCCTAGATAGTTTCTTATTTGAGAAAGAGAAAGAGGCCCAGTTGATCCCAGGTCCCAAATCTTTGTAGGGAGAGTTCCATATAACTTAGAAGGTCAATTTCTATTGGAGAGAGAAGTCAATTTTCTTTGAATTTAATATTTCTTTTCATTGTGAATTTAGAAAGGCCCTGTAAGGCTAAAGCTAAGTAAACAGAGATATTTGGTAAGCTTTATAAAATATTTCTTATTTTGTTGGATTATTTGGAGAACTCTGTGACATATTCCTCATTCTATGAATCTGAAAAATTTGTGTTTGGAAATAACTGTTATTTTTAACTGCATGTGTAGAATTGCATAGGATATTTGAGATTCCTGTATAGCACTGAGGAATCAAGTGAAAGGACTTTGCTTATATCTTCTCAGAGAACATAGAGAACCATTCTGAATTTGGGATGCATCCCAAATGCATCTCTACCTATTTACTGGGGATGGAAACTTTCAAATAAGGGGAAATGTGTAACGCCCAGTTCACTGAACATGAAGAGCCTGGAGCTATTTGCAGAGAAGTTAGACACCCTTTAAGGGCAGCAGAGAGTCCTGGAAATAAGATGAAATCTAATTTATCTTGCCCTCAGGCAGTGGGGGCCAAGGTAGTGTGTGTTATAATTGTTTCCTGGTTCTATCTATTTTGCTTAAGTTTATACAAGTACTTAATTATTGCTGATTATTCGTATGTCACAATAAAAATCTGTAAAAAAAGAAAAACTGAGGAACAAAGTTCTGACAATGATTCATTTATTAACAAGATTAGCGAAATTTTCAATTTCAGAGGTTCTTCTCTGATTTTTTCAGTCATCATTTCTTATAACTCAGCAGTATTCCATTACATTCACATATCACTTTTTTATACATCCCTCTAATCAAATAGCCTCTATTTTGTTTCTTATAATTTCTTAATACAAAAAGTGCTTCCACAAATGTTTTGGTGTGTCTTCGAACTTTCTTTATGTCCTTTTCTTATTTGGTGCTATGTACCTGAAAGTGGGATTCCTGGATCAAAGGGTATGTACATTTTAGTTACTGTCAGCATTAATTCCTAACTGCTTTCCAGAGAATAGTTGAACTAATACACATTTCCACCAATGCTGTATTTAATGTGCCTATCCACAACCATTTCAGCATTGACTATTCCCATCTTTTATCATCTTTACCAATTGCTGGACATTGGGTAAAACCTCAGAGTTGCTTTTATTTGAATTTCTATCATTATTTGTGTTCTGGTGCCAGTCTTCAATGTCATTGTTACTCTTTGCATTTATCTTTTTTTCTAAAAACTATTTGTTTATATCCTTTGACAATTTATCCATTGAGGAATAATTTTTCATGTTTTATGTTTGTATTAGTTCTCTATAGCTTGGATATGAGAACAAAGTGATATTTTAATGAGTGAGAAAGGAACTGCTTTATTTTTAAATAATGGGATACTTTCAGAAGAGTGCTTTTAAATAGTTCCATCATTTTGTGATTTTGTTGCCCAAAATGATGTGTCACCTATTAAAACTCTTTTATCTGCATACTTTCAAAATTTCAAGATAGAATTTTCAAAGCTGTTATAAAAGTTCCAAAGAAAGAGTTTCAATGAGTTTTTAACACATTTGTTTAAAAAGTGTGAAAAATGGGCTTGTTCACAAAAATGACCTACTGACATCAGGGAAGACAGAAATTCACTGGTTGAATGTCAAACAAAACATGATCATAATCAGTGAATGTGATTCTAAAATGAGTGTCATTAATTTTTTTAATTTAAAATTAGAAAAGAAAAATGAATATCTTAATGCATTTCTACCATTTAAAGCTAAATAGCTTTGGGATGTCTCTTTTTTTAACTAAGATAATCATTAAAAACAAGTATAAAACTAAAATAACCTTAGAACCACATACACACATATTATATGTGTGTGTGTGTCATTTATTAAAAAAATATACATACGTAACAGAAATTAATTGGCCTATAGGGACTGTTCCTTGGAACACGTACAAATATTCTCTACCTAGTTCTATTTCACAGCATGAAAGCTTTGGGGGTGGTCTATTTTTAGTCATGTACAGGGGCTTGTAATATGTAATGATGAAGAGTCCTGTAATTGGCTGCTGAGCTGGAAGAATTTATGATTTGGGGGATAGACAAAGCAAGCCACTGTACTCTTCCATTTCCTCCTTTCTAGTTATGAAACATGAGGATTGCATAGAGCTTCATCATGAGAATGAAATCAGATCTAATATCCAGCCTCAGCTCCTCTGAGTGGAGCTCATGACCACGACTGCCCATTTTATGCTTATTTTTTCCTGATTGTAGGTAAATAAGTATACCATGGTAAATATGTGTAGGTCTAGCTGAGACCTTGGGAATTCTGAAAAGTTAGGGGGTTCTGGGAGGCCCAAGATTGTGACGACTGCTGCAATGTCCACTGGGGTAGGTGGCTGTTGATATGATAGTAACCACAATGGATTGAAGCAATGGAAGCAAATATCTGCATTAGAGAAACAGTCACCTGGAAGAGACTGCCCTAGTCTAACCAATTCACCAGCAGCCTTATAGCAGAAGTTACTCTGACATTGGCAAGCCAAAATGAGACATAAAATAATTCATTAACAGACTTTCAAAGTGTTTTATATCCTTCTGAAGTGTAACTATTCGACTTCCAGCAATATGTTGGAATCTTACAGCAACAGTAAGTTGACAAACAGCTGTTTGTCATTATGTATTAACATAATATCAGTTGTTTGTGTTTTGTGAGTCATCTTATCAATATAGAAGAAATTGTTTATCCCATACTTGATATATATTGTGCATTGGGTACCTCTTTTCTTTTCCCCTTTGGAGATACTCAAACATGGCTGATAAACTTTGCTAAACTAGTATTGTCCCCATTTTTTTTAGTAAATCCATGAGTGTAAGAAGATGGAACCTATTCTTAATTTGAAGTCAAGCTTTTCCAGGATTGAATCTAATACAAACAGTGACTGGATACAGAATAGGAAGTGGTTCAAGTCTTCAGTCCCTGGGAGTCCCAACAGATCTACTTTAAGCATATATTGGGAGGACATACTGAAAAACTACATGTGCTGATAAGCCTGTATAATCAAAAAAGTTTCAAAATCATTGTCATAAGCATAAAAATACCAGAGCCCAGTTGCCTTTTCATGTCTCATGTACTGTGGCTGACATTTGATTGAAACCTAAAATCTCTTTTAGGGGATTGGGGGGGGGGGGTCATACTTATAATTTCATTAGTGGAAAACACTCCTACTAAGGAAACTACCTCTAATAACATGGATTGGAAACTTTCTAGGCATGGTTGGTCTTGGAGAATCAGTATTAACACTGACTTGCACAACATCTCAGAAAAAGGACTCTGATGTTCAAGGTCAGTTCTTCATCCATTATGCCATCCTTCCTCTCTCATATCAGAGCAAACAATACTGAATGGCACGATTTAGGAATAGTCCCTTCTGGTAATGCAAATGATTATGAGCATCTCAAAACAGAATTTGACCCCAAAATATTCACAACATCAGGAATATTCAATGTACATTTTTTAGAATAGTAAGAGAATGAAAGTTGTATATGGAGAGTGACAGAATGATAAATGGAAGAAAGTAATGGTCCTTAGTAAATTGTACACTAGCCTTTCAAATTGTCCTAATAGTTGCTGGGCCTTGCCCATCATGGTTGGTTGGTTAGTTGGTTGTTGTCTTTTGTTCTTGAAGAGGACCAAAATGACATTACCACAATAAAGTGAAGTTTCAGTGTGTCTGCCTTGGCTGATCAGACCAATGTGAACTCGAAATGCCCTACCACAGATTGGAAACAGGTGGTCGGTGTGAATATTTGGGGTGAATATCCCAAATTTGCATATCCTGCATTGACTTTGTGCTGTCCCAATTCTGCTTTGCTCGTAGAGCACAACACCTTTTCTCATGTGGGCATGCCATGCTAAGCAGTCCTGTGCCAATCTCCCATGTCACTCAGTCAAATCCAAAGTTCTTGAGAGAGACCTTGAGAATGTATCGCTTGCATCACTTCTTCTGACCATCATGTGATCCTCGGAATCATTCTAAGATGGCTCCATATACCTTCAGTTTTGTTAGTCAGTCTAATACCTTTTGTCTCCCAAACTTATCTTTGGAACCTCCCAAACACTGAGCTAGCTCTGGCAATACATGCGCCATTCTCCTTGTCAATGTGTACAGCCCTGCAAAATACACTACCAAGGTAAGTGGACTTATACAGGGCATTCAAAACTTCTCCATTTGTTGTAACCAATGGTTCTACACATGGGTGGTGTGGTGGTGGCTGATGGAACACCTGTGTTTTCTTGATTTTAATTATTAGGTCAAAATTAGCACAGGGAGCAGAGAACTGATCTATACTTTGTTGTACCTCAGTTTCAGAGGCTGAACTGAGTGTACAATCATCTGCAAACAGAAAATCATGCACCAACATTCCCTCCACCTTGATCTTGGTTTGTAGCCTTTTCAGATTGAAGAACTTGCCATCATTATGGTAATTGACCTTGATGCCATGTACATCTTCATTGAAAGCATTTGTCAGCATGGCAGAAAGAATCGTGCTAAAAAGCATGGGAGCAAGCACACAGCCCTGTTTCACTCCATTGGTGACTGGGAAGGTATGAGAGCATTGCCCACTATCTAGAACCTGGACACACATGCCATCATGACATTGGCATACAATGCTGATGAACTTCTCTGGGTAACCAAATTTTTTCCATAAACCATCATGTCTAACAGTGTCAAAGGCCTTGGTCATATCTACAAACATTGTATACAGACCTCTGTTCAGTTCCTGGCATTTCTCCTAGAGTTGTCAGGCAGCAAACACCATGTTGACTGTTCCTTGGCCCTTTCTGAAGCCACACTGGACAATCTATTCCCTTTACCTTTATAGAGATGGACAATGGAGGCATCCTTGAACTCCTGGGGGATAATCTCCTCTCGTCATATAACCTGGAAAATTTCAGTCAACTTTTTTATGAGGAGTGGTCTCCCTACCTTGTAAATCTCAGCTGGAATAGAATCAGCGCCAGGTGTTTTGCCACATGAAAGGAGCCTAACTGCCCTCAACCTCTTCTTCAGCTGGAAGTTCGGCTAAGGAGGAATTAACTTCAATCTGAGGTAAATGGAAGGGTTCAGTCCATCTCTCTAAAATCATGTCCTTATCACTAATCAATGTGGCTCCATCAGCACTGAACAGATGTGATGCACCCTAGGGTTCTGGTCCATTAACAGCTCTTAGGGAATCATAAAAATGCTTTGGACTGTTAATATCAGCATAAAACTGAATTCTGTCTTCCTCGTTACTGAGCCAGGAATCCTGTATCTTTCTAAGCTTTGGTTGTACTTTGCTTTTGATGGAATAAAATGCTGCCTTCTTAGAGGTGGATGAACTTTCCTGCTGGTAAATGCTGTGGAGTTGTCATTTTTCGTTTAGCAGCTTCTGAATTTCCCCATCATTTTCATGTTTGTGAGTGTTCTGACCCAGATGAGCAAATGCAGTGCTCTACACCAAATCTCTGAAAGCTGCCAACTCATTTTCTGCTCCACTGTTGGCAACTGTGTGTTGGCTCAACTTTCCCTCCAAGTTAGCAACAAATTATTTATGCTCAGAGAAGAGCTCTAATTTGTTGACATTAATTCTTCTGGAAGTCATTTTGCCTTGGTGTGGCACTTTTTAAGAATGTGAATATTTATTTTGGAAAATATGTCTATGATCAGTTCAGCGCTCTGCACCACTCATTGCCTTTGTTACTCTCACATCTTTTCTTTCTCTTCTCCTTAAAATCACATAGTCTATTAGATACCAATGTTTGCTGAGAGGGTGCATCCATGATGTTTTATTGCGTTTAGTTAAATGGAAAACAGTGTCTGTACAAGTCCTCAGGAGTAAATGACCATTGCTGTTGCTGTTTCCAACTCTGTTTCTCCCTAGAACTCCCTGCCAAGTCTAATAGTCTGAGCCTACTCTAGCATGAAAGTCACTCAGAATTATAAGTTTGTCCTCTTTTGGCACATTGATGATAAAGGCCTCTAGATCTTCATAAAATTTTTCTTTGGCCTCATCAGGGTTCATCATGGTGGGAGGATAGGTACTGATGATGATAGTATGGCGTTTTCTTGCAAGTAGCAATCTCATTTTCATGAGCCTGTCATTCACTCCTCTTGGCAGGCATACCAACTTGCTGACTAGATTAGCTTTGATTGCAAAACCTACACCAGCTTCATGGCACTCCCCTCACTGTGACCACTCTGAAAAATGTATATTCAGCTCCAACTTCGGTAAGCTGACCTTCATTTGCCAGCCTTGTTTCACTCAGGGCTGCTCTTTGGATGTGATACCTGTTGAGTTCTCCTGCAACAAGAGCAGTTTGTCTTTCAGGTCTACTGGATTCTGTGTTGTCTATAAGTGTGCGCACATTATAGGTACCAATGGTGAGCAGAATCATCTTTGCAGATGTTTTTGTATATTTTGTACACTTTTTTGTATATAATGGGATTCCCCATGGTAATCAGGCCAGGGTTGGGTAAGTAGACAATTTTTAGGGCCCCTTTTCTAGCCCCCTTCCTCACAGCAGGAGGTGAGCAGTGCAATCCTTAAAAGGCTACTCAGACACCCAGGGGGCTGCCAAGTCCCTCTACTGCTTCCAGTAAGAAATGACTCTATGGCCTGGGCTGACTATGTGCAGGGTTGTGACTACAGTTCCCAGTGTATCCATACCTGCTGCTTCATCATTTGCCTTTCACCTTAGGACTTTGAGGTATAATGGTAAAATGGTATGGGTGATGTCTTTTGATCCGTGCGTAAATTGAATTTAATTGAGGCAGAGTTGCACGCAGTCATCAGCCTCACTCTCTCCTCCAGAGTCATCATAGACCAATGACAGGACAGAGTCAAGACAGCTGGTGGTGATTCAGGATGCAATAAATGACCTTAGTGTCTAACCAATCTCTAAGCACTCTACATTGCCTGCTTCAGCTGCCTTCATGGCCATTGAAATAAATTGTTCTCATCTGCCCATTCTACCAGGGGAAGTCTTCACATGCTTGGGGTAGACACCCCCCAACTCACCAATGGGTTTGAGATCCCTTGGTTACCCTCAACCTGATTTGGCCCATCTGCTTAAATGGTTTACTGGGGTGTGGCTGCTGCAATGCTGCAGCTTCTTGGAGCCACAGGAGAGAGTTGGGTGGAACAGGTGAGCACCAAAGGTGGAAAAAGCCCTGAAAAGGGCTCAACAGCCATCACACCAAAGGTACTGGTCCTCCCTGAAGACACCTTACACCTCTGTCCATCATAAAACTAGGTAGATGGATATGTTGGATGGTTGTGCAGCTATATAATTACTCAATGATAAAAAGCATGATAAAAATATAATATTTAGGAGTATGGGCAAAAAATGTTAGCCAAAGTCAAAGTTAGTGTTTTAGTTAGGGGAAATATGTCACTAATAAAGATCCATCTGCTAAAGAAGCCGTCTACTTGACTTTTTTGTTCCTCTGACATTTCTAGTAAGCAGTTACAGAGGTTATGTGATGGTAATTTGTTTAAAGTTCAGGCTCTTTGGCCTCCCACAGTCAGAGGCAACTGGTTTAGCAACTGACTGGATTTGAAGACTGAGGCCTCCATTTTATATGGTGCAAGTAAAGGATTTCAAAGCACTGGAAGTTTCTAATTCACTGTTACCAGTTCTTAGTTGAGACCATCTTACTCTGGGGACTTCATAGAGATATTTGAACTGAATTCCCCTCTCTCCCTCTTACAGGGTCATAGAATGTTAGAAGCAGAAGGACTTTAGAGAGAAGCCAGAAAAAAATTCACAGATGATAAACTCACATGTTATAAGGTTACGTGACTTGTCCAAAGTCATCGTTAGTTAGTGACAAAACCAAAACCAAGAAGGTTCAAGTGGTGGCGGCAGAATAGAAGCCCAGAGTGGGAGTCTGTCTGAGCTGAGTGAGTGAGAGCCGTGGAAGGAGTCCCAGGTATCAGCAGCCATTGTGCCTGAGATTTTCCACCCTCAAATTAAATGTCTGTAAGTCACGTACTTGAACTTCCAGGAGCCAAAATGGTGGAGTGATAAATAAATGCTTTCTCCCCCTCCCCTTGTTGACCTTTAAAGAACTATAAAATATTTTCCCAGAAAAATCCTGAATCAGTGGTATCAGCAAAAGGGGCAAGCAGTCTCATAGCACCTGAGACTAGGAAAATCGCTAAGGAGTATTCTTCTTACTGTGGTGGAGAACCAGAGCTCCACGGGGTGTGGATCCTCCCAACTAGGACTTCAGGCTTGCCTCAGAGATCCACAGAAAATGGGAAGACACTGTGGCAGCCAGGATCAGGAAGCATTGAGCTTGTCTTTGTTCTAGCTCAGTTGAGGAGATCTTTCATGACCATACCACACCTCCCCCATACTTAACAGGTTAGCTCCAGGACTAATCTGGGAAAACACAAACAGAATTCGCCTGGCCTTTGTTTTCTGGCGTCAGCCAGCTCAACACCAAGTTCTTTACCTTCTAACTGAAAGAACCAGAGGCCACAGCACACAAAGACTCACCACCATGAGTAAGAAGCAAAGGAGGAAGAAAAAGACCATAGAATCTTTCTATGGGGACAAGAATCAAAACACAAATACCAAAGAGGTCAGTATTGAGACTGTACTCCCATGTGAAACTTCAGAAGAGACTATGAACTGCTCATATACACAAAGGGCACTCTTGGAAGAGATGAAGAAGGAAATAGAAGAAAAAATGGCCAATGATTTTAAAAGTATGCAAAAAGAATTCGTTGAAGAGAACAGCTCTTTAAAAGTGAAAATTGGATAAATGGAAAAGGAGCACAAAACCTAACTAGGAAAATTGGACAAATGGAAAGAGAAGTACAAAAACTAACTGGAGAAAATAATTACTTAAAGAGAATAATTGGACAGATGAAAAAGGAGATGCAAAAGTTAACTGAAGAAAACAATTTGATGAAAATTAGAATTGGACAAGTAGAAGCTAATGACTCTATGAGACATCAAGAATCAGTCAAACAAAATCTAAAGAATGAAAAGATAAAAGAAAATGTAAAATATCTCATTGAAAAACAACTGACCTGGACAATAGATCTAGGAGAGAAAATTTAAGAATTATTGGCCCACCAGAAAGTCATGATGAAAAAAAAAAGACTCTGGACAATATCTTCCATTAAATCATCAAGAAAATCTGCCTAGAAGTCCTACATCCAGAGGGCAAAATAGTGATTGAAAGAATCCATTGTCCACCTCCCAAAAGAGATCCCAAACTAAAAATACCAAGAAATGTTGTTGCCAAATTCTAGAACTATCAAGTGAATGAGAAAATGCTTCAGTCAGTCAGAAAGAAACCATTCAAACATCAAGGAGCTACAGTCAGGGTCACACAGGACCTGGCAGCTTCTACATAAAAAGACTGAAGGAATTGGAATATGATATTCTGTAAGGCCAAAGAGCTGGGACTACAAGCAAGGATCAATTACCTAGCAAAGTTCACCATAACATTTTAGGCAAGGAGATGGACAATCAATGAAATAAGTGATTTCCTGACCTTCCTGATAAAAAGGCCAGAAGTCAATAGAAAATTCGATCTTCAAATGCTAGTCTCAAGAGAGGCATAAAAAGATAAATGGGGAAAAGAAAAATTTGTGACTCAATTTGGGCAAACTGTTTACCTCCCTATAAGGGAAGAAGATACTTGTTACTCCTGAGAATTGTATATCTATTATGAAATATAGAAAGGATATACATAGATGAAGGGAGCAGGTATAAAGTAAATGATGTGATAATAAACATGTGATTTAAGCTTGCAAAGGGATTGTATCAGGAGATGCAAAATGTAGGAAGCAGAAAGAGATAAATAATGTCACAGGAAGAAGTACAAAATTATATTACAGTAGAGGGAGATAAGGGAGGGAGATGAGCATTGTTTGAGAGGTACTCTCATCTGATTTGGTTCAAGGAGGGAACAACAAACTTAAGTACATAAATCTAACTAGCTCTATAGGCAGTAGGAGGGAAAGGGGGAAAGAAAGGAGAGGGGAGGCTAAAAGGGAGGGAAGAAGTAGTAAGGGTAAAGGGGAGTAAAAGGGAGGGGGGCTGAAAGAAGAAAGCAAAGACTATGGAAGGTAGTGGTCAAAAATTAAAACTTTATTTTGGAGGGGAAGAGAAAGCTAAAAACACAAATGGTGGGGAAGAGGATGGAGAGAAAGACACAGATTGTAATCATAACTGTGAATGTGAAAGGGATGAACTCTTCCATAAAATGGAGATGGATCACAGAATGGATTAAAAGCCATAATCCAACAATATGTTGTTTACAAGAAACACATTTGAAATGAGGAGATACACACAGGGTAAAGGTAAAAGGTTGGAGCAGAATATACTAAGCTTCTGCTGATGTAAAAAAAAACAGGAATAGCAATATTAATTTCAAACAAAGCAAAAGCAGAAATAGATCTAATCAAAAGAGATAAGAAAGGAAGCTATATATTACTAAAATGCACCATAGACAAGGAAGCAATATCATTACTAAACATATATATGCTCCTAGTGGCAAAGCATCCAAATTCTTAGAGGAAAAGTTAAGGGAGTTACAGGAAGAAATAGACAGCAAAACTATACTAGTGGGTGACCTCAACCTTCCCCTTTCTGAATTTGATAAATCTAACCTTAAAAATAAACAAGAAAGAAGTTAAGGAGGTAAATAAAACTCTGGATAAGGTAGATTTGATAGATCTCTGGAGAAAATTGAATGGGGATAAAAAGAAATATAACTTTTTCTCAACAGTACATGGAACATATACAAAAACTGACCACATACTAGGGCATAAAAACCTCACAATCCAGTCCAGAAAGACAGAGATAATCAATGCATCCTTCTCAGATCATAATGCAATAAAAATTATATGCAATAAAAGGCCATGGAAAGATAGATCAAAAATTAATTAGAAACTAAATAATCTAATCCTGAAGAAGGAGTGGGTTAAACAACAAATCGTAGAAATAATCGACAACTTAATTCAAGGGAAAGGCAATAATGAGACAACCTACCAAATCTTATGGGTTACTGCAAAAGCAATTCTTAGGGGAAGCTTTATATCTTTGAATGCCTACATAAATAAAATAGAGAAAGAGGAGATCAATAAATTGGGCATGCAGCTGAAAAAACTTGAAAAAGAACAAATTGAAAATCCCCAAGTAAATATCAAATTAGAAATACTGAAAACCAAAGGAGAAATTAAGAAAATTGAAATTAAGAAAACTATTGAACTAATATATAAAATTAAGAGTTGATTTTATGAAAAAACAATAAAATTGACAAACCTTTGGTCAATTTGACTAAAAAAAGAAAGAAAAAACCAAATTACCAATATCAAAAATGAAAAGGGTAAACTCACCTCCAAAGAGGAGGAAATTAAAGAAAGAATTAGAAATTACTTTGCCTAACTATATGCCTAGAAGTCTGACAATCTAAATGAAATGGGATGATTATTTTAAAAGATATGAATTGCCTAAATGAACAGAAGAGGAAGTTGAATCCTTAAATAACTCCATATCAGAAAAAGAAATTGAACAAGCCATCAATGAAATTCCTAGGAAAAAAATATCCAGGGCTAGATGGATGTACAAGTGAATTCTATCAAACATTTAAAGAACAGTTAATTCCAATACTGTATAGACAATTTGGGAAGAAGGAGTCCTTCTACATTCTTTTTATGATACAAATGTGGTTTTGATACCTAAGCTAGGAAGAGCCAAAACAGAGAAAGAAAATTATAGACCAATTTCCCTAATGAATATAGATGCAAAAATTTTAAACAAGATTTTAGCAAAAAGAATACAGCAGCTTATCACAAGAATAATACATTATGACCAGGTAGGATTCATAGTAGGAATGAAGGGCTGGTTCAATATAATGAAAACTATTAGCATTATCAATCACATCAACAACAAAACTAACAGAAACCACTTGATTGTCTCAATAGATACAGAAAAAGCTTTTGACAAAATACAACACCCATTCCTATTAAAAACACTGGAGAGCATAGGAATAAATGGAACTTTTCATAAATTAATAAGCAGTATCTATCTAAAACTTTGAGTAAACATTATATGCAATGGAGATAAGCTAGATGCACTTCCAATAAGATCAGGAGTGAAACAAGGATGTCCATTATCACCACTATTATTCAATTTGGTACTAGAAATGTTAGCTGTAACAATATGAGAAGAAAAAGAAATTGAAGGAATTAGAATAGGCAAAGAAGAAACAAAGTTATCACTCTTTGCAGATGATATAATGATATACTTAGAGAATCACAGAGATTCAAGTAAAAATCTACTTGAAATAATAAAGAACTTTGGCAAAGTTGCAGGTTACAAAATAAACCCACACAAATCATCCATATTTCTATATATTAGTAACAAAGCACAACAGCAAGAGCTAGAAAGAGAAATCCCATTTAAAGTTAGGGTAGACACTATAAAATATATGGGAGTCTATCTGCCAAAACAAACCCAGAGACTATATGAACACAACTACAAGATACTTTTCACACAAATAAAATCAGGTCTAAGTAAGCAGAAAAACATCAGTTGCTCGTTGATAGGTCAAGCCAATATAATAAAAATGACAATTCTACCTAAATTAATTTAGTTATTTATTTCCATACCAATCAAACTATCAGATAATTATTTTCTAGAGCTGGAAAAAATAATATCAAAATTCGTCTGGAAGAACAAAAGGTCCAGAATATCAAGGGAGCTAATGAAAAGAAATGGTAGGGAAGGTGGCCTTGCTCTATCAGATCTCAAGTTGTATTACAAAACAACAATTATCAAAACCACTTGGTACTGGCAAAGAAACAAAAGGGTACGCCAGTGGAATAGGCTAAGTACTCAAGACACTGTAGTCAATGAATATAGCTATCTACTGTTTGATAAACCCAAGGACCCCAGTTTCCGGGATAAGAATTCACTGTTCAACAAAAATTGCTGGGAAAAATGGACAACAGTATGGCAGAACACTGCACATAAGAATAAAGTCCAAATGGGTACATGATCTAGGTATAAAGATTGATACTATAAACAAATTAATGGAGCAAGGAATAGTGTATTTATCAGATTTATGGAGAAGGAAAGAATTTTTGACTAAGGAAGAGATAAAAAGCATTATGAAGTGCAAAATGGATAATTTTGATTACATTAAACTGAAAAGTTTTTGCACAACCAAACCCAATGCAACCAAGATTATGAGGGAAGCAGAAAACTGGGAAAAAATTTTTGCAACTAGAGTCTGTGATAAAGGTCTCATTTCTAATATATATAAAGAACTGAGTCAAATGTACAAGAATTCAAGTCATTCCTCAATTGATAAATGGTCAAAGATATGAGCAGGAAGTTTTCAAAAGACGAAATTAAAGATATCTATAATCATATGAAAAAATGGTCTAAACCACTATTGATTAGAGAGATGCAAATCAAAACAACTCTCAGATACCACATCACACCTATCAGATTGGCTAATACAACAGAACAGGAAGATGATATATGTTGGAGAAGATGTGGGAGAATTGGAACACTAATTCATTGATTGTTGGTGGAGTTGTGAGCTGATCCAACCATTCTGGAGAGCAATTTGGAACTATGCCCAAAGAGTTACAAAAATATGCATATTCTTTGACCCAGCCATATTGTTTCTAGGACTATATCCCCAAGAGATCATAAAAATTGGAAAGGTTCCCACATGTACTAAAACATTTATAGCAGCACTTTTTGTGGTGGCCAAAAACTGGAAATCAAGGGGATGATCATCATCTAGGGAATGGCTGAATAAATTGTGGTACATGAATGTAATGGAATACTGTTGTGCTAGAAGAAATGATGAATGGAAAGACTTCAGAGAAGCCTAGACTTACATGATCTGAGCAGAAGAAGGAGACCTTTGTACACAGCAACAGCTACAGTGTTGTTTTCTGGTAGAATTAGAACTTTCTTGTAATGCAAGGACCTTAAAAAATTCCCAATGATCTTTTAAGGCAAACTGCCTTCCACATCTAGAGAAAGAACTATTGAATTCAATTGCAGAATATAGCAGATCATCTTATTTTGTATTACGTTTTGGTTTGTTATATGATTTCTCTCATTCTTTTTATTTCTTCTATGCAACATGACTATGATGAAAATGTATTTAATAGGAATGTATATGTAGAACCTATATAAAATTGTATGCCATCTCAGGGAGGGAGGGGAGACAGAGGAAGGAAAGAGGGAGGGAAAGAGGGAGAGGGAGGGGAAATAGCCTAAGTTAATTAGTAGTGATTGTAGAACAGTGAAAATTAAAAAATAAAATAATTTTTAAAAGTAAATGTTAAAGCCATATTTAAAAAAACAAGAAGATTCAAGTGTCAGGATGTCTATTCTACACCTACTTTCAGATAGCAATAATCACATGCTAATGTGATCAGTCGATCAATAAGCATTTATTAAGTGTCTATTTTCCCCAAGGTACTATGTTAGGCACTGGGGATACAAACAAAAATGATGAAATAATCTCTGTTCTTAAGAAACTTATGCCATATGTCTCAAACTATATTTTTTTTCTTCCTGTCAGGGCAAAAATCTCAAGCAAACTCCTAAGAAGTTGCCATAGGTTAGTGCTTCAAAAGGCTACCATGATTAGTAGCATGATTCTTATACTAAGACTTATAAAGAGGTCTTATTTTTTAAAGACACACTCTTTCAAAGGACATCACCACCTTTGAGGTTTAGCCTGAGTATTCAATAGACTAGTGAATTAGCATAGTTAAATCTCTGTTTAACTTTTCCCTTACTTTTCCAATGAAGAAAAAAACAAAACAAAAGAAAGCCTGACTTTCTGCTCTGGAAAGAGGGAAGTGTCACATTTCATTTTACTCACTAGAAAGCAGTTTCCTTCAGTGTACTAACATCACCACCTGCTGGAATTTCACGTTTTTGTCTCTAAATATGGCTAAAGTCATGTCATTTTTAATAGAAATTTTCCACTGGTAGCAAATAAAATGCGTGAAACATTTATTTTCCACCTGAGAGTTTTCTCCAATTCTATGTATACATCTAAATAGCTACTCTGATTATGCCGTTGATTAAAGTATTTAGGGGAATTCACTAACTGGAAATTTCTGTTCCCCTAAGAAAAATCCTCTCTCTTCCCTCCTTCATGCTTAAAACGAAAACTTCAATCTATGCAAAGTTTTCACTGTGTCTAGATGATACCCTCCATGGGTCAGAGAATTAGGCATTTTGTTTTAAAAGGTTATTTAATGGAGTTTTTCTGAGCTTTCCCTTTTCTCCCTTTCTTTATTTTTTCTTTTTTCTACTTCCTTTCTTCTCTTTCCATTCGACCCCATTCTTCTTCAGTCTTAAGAGCTTACTTTCCAAGGACTCCAAGGCTCAAAATTTGACCAAAATAGATACACCAGAAGTTTCATTGTGTGGTTGTTTGGAAGGGAGGGAATGATGGGAGGCTAAGTGAATGAGGAGAAGTGCTTTCAGGATTCAAGGTGACTCAAGGCTAGAATGCATTTTCTTTCTTTTTTGATCACATTAATTTTTATTTTTGTCTTTCAATCCTTTAATAAAGTCAGGTAATTTTTTAATGTTATGCACTTTAAAAATAAAACAAAATATACATATTAGTATAACTATATTTATATCTTATTGGTTACCACCTCTTTATCCATGTTTGTTCATTTATCTCTATATTAATGTATATAATTTTCCTTTTAAGTAGTCATCATTATTTTGTTATTTTTTTGGTTCTAATTTCTTCATTTTCATTACATCATAAAACTTTCAAATTTTCTTGCGGTTTCTCATATTTATCATTTTAATGGTATTGTAGTATTCTACAACACTGAAATAGCATAGCATATAAAGCCATTTACCAATTGGTAGAAATTTAGATCATTTACAACTCGTTTTAATTACAAATATTTACTGCATTTATTTTTTTAGTTCATATTTTAAATTTAATTCTGAGTTTAAACACTATGGAGAGAGAGACAGAGATGGAGAGAGACAGATGGAGAGATTCCGTGTATAACAATGATCTCTATTTTTAAAAGTATTTAGTGAGTGCTACACATTAATTTCAAAGCTATTCTCCTCTGCGCTTTCTTTTGAACTTCCCTCTGTTCTTTTCTGTGAAGAAATAAATAAATGTTTCAATGACCTGATTTTGTTTTGGTATTACTATTATTTACGCTTTCAACCTCTCTCCCAATTAAAAGCTGAAAGAAAGAAAAAAAAAACATTGTAACAAATAAGCATAGTTAAACAAGACAGTTTACATAGTGGCGGTGTCTAACCTACATGCCTCTTTTATAATTTATGTCTTTTTTCTGTGTCAAGACATTAGTAGCTCACTTCATCACAGATCCTCATTGCATTAGTCAGAGTTCTTAAGGCTTTCTAAATTGTTTTCATTTACATTATCACTGGATTTATTGTTCTATTGGTTCTGCTCATTTCATTCTGTGTTACTTCATACTATTCAGGGTTCTCTGAAATAATCCCTTCATTTCTTATGGCACAATCACATACCAAAATTTATAAATCATTCTCAAATTGATGGGTACTTCCCTTAGATTCTAGTTCTTGTCTTTCCTTTTTTTTTCCTGCTTTTCATTTCCCTGCTCAGGATCAAGAAGTTAAATTTTGTTTGCCATTACTCCCTTCCTCTTATCCAGAGTTCCCTAAATTGGGGGTTCTGAAATGATCCAGGGTGGGTGGTAGTAGCCTCAGGTGCAATAAATAAAAATAAAGAGGCAGTGAAAGTATAAGGAAAGAAGAGAATTGTGAAAAACCGTTCATCGTTCATATATTTTTCATCTATTACGTAACAGACTTAAAGACATAGTGATTATATTATTTTCCAAATAAATACAAAAATGCAAAGTATAACCAATCAGTGGTCAAGTCTGCCTACAGGTCTTAAAAAGAAAGTGAGTATGAGTGTGTTGCCCATTGTCAGGAAGTCCAGCATGCATTGGCAGTAATATGTGTGTGTAATGATTTGTTTATGATATGATACTCTGTGGTTATATGATGCAATATTGCATCATGAAAACTTCAAAGCAGGAAAATAATATGATCACCACAGGGGGCAAAGCCATTCCCAAGCAGCCCCCATCCCTCCTCTGTGGGGGCCTCCTCAGAGGCAAACATTCAGGAGCCTAAGCTGTGCCCACCTGCCTGCCTCTTCTGTCCTCTGACCCCGATCACACTCACTTATTTCCTCCCAGCTCTGATCTACTCATCCTGTTCTACCCTTTCAGCAAACTCCTCCCACTACATGTGACATTTAATTTACATTGTTATAATTATATATTGCTTTCTTGGCTTCATTTACTTTACTCTGAATTATTTCATGTATATCTTTCCAAATTCATTATTTCTTACAGTATATTAATATTCCATTATATTCATGTACCACATTTTATTTAGTTATTCCCCAATTTATGGATACCTATTTTGTTTCTAATTCTTTATTATCGTGAAAGGTGTTGCTATATCTAGATCTAGATCTATATCTATATCTAATCTATATATATATATACATATATATATGTATATATATGTTTTGTTGTACGGGGGACTTTCTTATCAGTTGTCCCTTGAAAGTATAGGCATATTAATGAGATCCCTGGTTCAAAGGGCATCGACATCTTGATAATTTAATTTGCATAATTGTAAATTACTTTTCAGAATGGTTGTGCTGATTCACAACTCCACTAACAATGCATTAGTGTCTATCCACAATTCATCCAACATTAAATATTTCTACCTTTTGACATCTTTGTTAATTTGCAAAGGTTAAGATAGAGCCTCAGGGTTGTTTTTACTTACGCTTATCTTATTAGTTGTTCAGTGCATTCATGTGTGTCTGTATGTGCATATACATATGTATAAATTGTTTGTATATCTTAGATACAAGGACCTCTTTGGAGATATTTGGTGCAAAGATTTCTCCCCATCTAACCGCTTCCTTTTGTACTACAAATGAATTAATTTTGAGTGTGTAAAAGCCTTTCTGTCTCATGTAATTAATGTCCATCTATTTTATCTTTAATAATTGCTTCTATCTCCTTTTTTCATTAAGACTATATTTCCTACCCTTAGTCATAAGAGGTATATAAGATGCTTCTCTTCTAATTTTTTAAAAAATAATATGAACTTTAATATTAAGATCACATGTACCTTGTTGGATATAGTATAAAGCAGTGTTCTAAGCCTAGCTGGCTTCTACTGGGTGACTAGGTGATACAGGAGGTAAAGTGCAAGGTCTGAAGTCAGGAAGACTCATCTTCCTGATTTCAAATCTGGCTTCAGACATTTCTTATCTGTGTGACTCTGGGCAAGTCACTTAACCTATTTGTATTAGTCCCTCATCTGTAAAATGAGCTGGAGTAGGGAAAGGCAAACCACTCCAGTATCTTTGCCAAGAAATAGCCAAATGGGGTCCCAAAGAGTTGGACACAACTGAAATATGACTGAATGTTTTGTATGATGTTTTAAATCTGCTGACAAACTGCTTTCAAATTTTCCCAGGACTATTTATCAGATAGGATCCTTTCTGAAGTAATTTATGTTCTCTGTGTTGAAGGGAGAAGAAAATGCATTTTTTCAAAATTACATCTTATATATTTGCTCTCCTTTAATTTGACCTTTCTATCCCCTTTCAAATAATATTAGCAAAGGTTCATAAATCTTGTTATTCTTTTCAAAGAATAATGTTTTATTTTAATCTATAAGTTTATTGGTCAGTGGTTTATCTCTCTGTACTCTAATGTTTAATATCTCCTATTTAATACTTATATTGTTTATTTGTTGACTTTCTAACTTTTTTTAAGAAATGTATATTTAATTAATTATCTCTTTTTCTACTTTGTTAATGTTTATGAAAATATTATTTTCCCTTGAGGGCAAAGTTACCAGAAATTTTATGTTGTTTCATCTTAGCAATTTTCTTTCACATAATGAATCATTGTTTCAATTATTTGTTCTTTGACTCACTCATTTAGAAATTCATTGCTTGGTACTTACTTACATCTGTGTTTTTTGTTTGTAGTCCCTGAACTTATTACTGTTTTTATTTGATTATGGTCTTTAAATGATGTATTTATTTGTCCTGCCATTTTATATTTGTTTGCAATGTCTCCGTACTCGAATAAATGGTTAATTTTTATAAAAGTTTCATGTGGTACTGAGAAAAATTTATATTCTTTCACAGTACCATTTAGAACATAGCATCATAAGTCTTTTAGCTCTAATTTCTTCAGCATTGTGTAGAGCTCTTCATTGTCTCTTTTGTTTATAATTCTGTTATACTAATCCAAAATCTAAAGTGGGACACTGAAAATTACTGTCATTGTTTATTAATGTTTATATCTTATTATATTTCAATTAATGTTTTCTTTATAGATTTAGGCATTTAGAGCATGTTTTTGTTGTTCAGTCACTTTCAGTCATGTCTGACTCTTGTTTCTCCACTTGAGATTTTCTTGGCAAAGACACTGGAGTGGTTTGCCATTTCCTTTTCCAGCCCATTTTGCAGATGAAGATACTGAGTCAAAGGGGGTAAGTGACTTGCCCAGGATCACAGAGCTGGTAAGTATCTAAGGCCAGATTTGAAATCAGGAAGATAGAGTCAGAAATCAAAGCTATTTGTAGTCATGTGAAAAAATACTCTAAATCATTATTGATTAGAGAAATGCAAATTGAAACAACTTTGAGGTACAACCTCACACCTATCAGATGGCTAATACAGCAAAAGAGGAAAATGGTAAATGTTGGAAGACGTATGGGAAAACTGGGTCATTAATGCAATGTTGGTGGAATTGTGAACTGATCCAACCATTCTGCAGAGCAAGTTGAACTATGCCCAAAGATCATTAAAATTATGTGTAACCTTTGATGCAGCAATCCCACTACTAGGTCTGTATCCCAAAGAGACAGAAAGGTGGCAGAGAGGGAAAGAAGCTATATGAATAAAAATATTTATGCTTTTGTGGTGGCAAAGAATTAGAAACAGAGAGAATGTTCATTATTGGGGAATAGCTGAACAAGTTGTGACATATGAATACAATGGGATATTATTGTGCTATAAGAAATGATGGACAGGATGATTTCAAAGAAAAAAAATCTAGAAATACTTATATTAGTGGATACAAAGTTAAGCGAGCAGAACCAAGAGAGTATTGTATGCAGTAACCGCAATTTTGAATGGTGGTCAATGGTAAATGACTTAGCTCTTCTCAGCAATACAATGATTCAAGACAATTCCAAAGAACTCATGATGAAAAATGTTATTTATCTCCAGAGAAAGAACTGATGGAATATGAATTCAAATTGAAGCATACTATTTTAACTTTATTTTTTTGTGGTTTGTTTTTGGTCTCTGTTTTCTTTCACATGGCTAATATGGAAATTGTTGTTGTGTTCATCCTTCATTTTCGAAGAAGACCATGATATCAGAGAAATGATGACATGATTTGCACTTGACTTTGTTTTAAGTGAGAGAGGGCTGTGCAAGGTCACCAGCCTCACTTTGTTCTCCTGAGCCATCTGGATCCAGTGACCAGATATTCATCAGGATGACTGTGGGGGACCTTGACCTTTTCAGGTATTCACTTAGAGGGAGGTAATGCTCATTGAGTGAATAAGCCTCTTTAAGTAGTCAGGGAATGGCTCTTTTAATGACCAAAAGAAAAAAAAATAACTAAATCACTCTGGGAGGGAAAAAGAAACTGTTACTATTGATAATCACTCTAAGTCAGCCATTAAATGGAGCTTGGGCATTGAAAATGAAAAGCTTTTTCACCATTCACTCCATGGACTCTGCCTGAAATTGAGGCCTAGAGTATCTAATGAACATTGTATGTGCACCCACAAGTGTCCAAACACAAAAAGTGACAAGTCCTTCAGAGACTTTAGAGTCCAAACCCTTTATATGATTCGAAAGGAAACTGAGTCCTAGAAACTTGGAAAGCCCAGTGTAAAATCACAAATAAGATCCAAGGATTAAAAATGTCAAGGATTTCAAGAGCTTTTGAACCAAACCCCCTGCTCTGAGTGTAGGTGAAACAGAGGCCTAGGGAGCTTCAGAAATCTGTATGTGATCAAGGATAATTTCCTAAACCTAGAGGTAAGAAGGCCTTAAGTCCGCTTACACTACAAACCCCTCCCTGGTATCTTTCTGAAACTGAGGCCTAGTGAGTCAAATGACCATCGTATGATCAGCCAGCAGGCTCTGAGGAATAAACAAGACTAGTCCTTCAGAGGCCTCAGAGTCCAAACCCTTTATGTGACTCTAAAGGAACCTGAGTTCTAGAAAGTTGGACAGACAAGTGTAAGAACACTAATGAGATCCGGCATTTTTAATATTTTTATTATTTATAATAATTTGTAATTATTATAATTAAATTTATAAATTTATATATTTACACTTATAATATTTTTCATATGTTTTGTGTGATTGCACATGTTTTACCTATATCAAATTGCTTGCCATCTCAGAGAGAGGGGAGTGGAAGGATAGAAAGAGAAAATTTGAAACTTGAAATTGTTTTAAATGTTTAAAATTGTTTTTATATGCAATTGGGAAGAAATAAATATTATTTAAAAAAAGAAATGCTTATTCCTGCAAGCAATAGAAAAGTGATAGCCCTATGGCAGGAATTTTCCTACACCCTTGATTTTTCTGTTTGTTGTCAATTTTTGCCCTCCCTTTGGTAATTATCCACTTCCTCCTCCCCTCCATTTGCCTCAAAATCTCTGTCTAGGATCTGTGCCTTCCCACTCTTTTGAGTGTCAATTATTCATAGGAGGTCTGATTGCCCTACACCTTATCAAGCAATGCTAGTGGTCTTGCAACGCACCAAATCCTTGCAGATCATAACCGTTGTAAAGTCCCCTTCTTCTTCGATACAGCATGTGTCAGAGGTACCCCCTCCCACTCTTAAACCGAGATTTTCCCTATTTTTTTCTGCTTTTTTCAATTCCTCCCCTTTGCCTCCTTGACCATTTTCTCTCTTCCTGAGAGACTACAGAGATTATTTTCCCTTTATTCTTCATCTTTGACTTAATTAGGATATCTCACACACTGTCCACTTCTTCATATTTCTATTCTTTTCCACCCTCCCATTCTGTAATTTAGTCCCATTTTAAAATAGATTTATTTGTCAGGTGTATGTCGTATGGTTCAAACCACCTTTTTCTTAAACTGCTGCTTTCATCCTTGTCTCAAGTACATTCAAAAAGAAATCTCTTCGAGGCTTGTTGCTATTTTGTTGCTCTCATTGATGCGTTGGTTGTTGTATTTGTTATCTTTGCTGTATTTTTGTTCTTTTCTTACTCAAATAATGGATGAAAACTAGAATATACCAAATTTCTTTATTGTTTTTGCATAATGTTGATCCTGGAGAGGTTTGAGGTGTCATGAGGATCAGAGAAAATGTCTAGTGTTCTACCTTCTTGGTCACATTAACTATTCTATTATTTCCTGCCATATCATAGTCACATTGTATATTCTAGTTTTCATCTATTATTTGAATAAGATTTCACACTTCTTTTAAGCTATTCTTCTCCTTTATTTCTTTCCACCTGGTGTTAAAATTTATTTTCTATCTCTTGATTAATTCCTTCCAGCAATTTGTGTTGTCCTCATGGAAAGTCCATTATATCTTTAGAATTCCTACTTTCAGAATTATGCTTTTTGGAGATCTGTATACAGATTTGCAATAAACTTTGATCCTAATTTGATATGGATTTTCTTTGATTTACTCTTCTCTCTAGCTTTAATTCCTGAATTGGGGCTTTGTACCATGGCTAGCTTGATATCCTGCTCTGATTTTTGAGTAGAGTGACCAACTTGTTCAGTCTTGCTATAGCTAACCTGTAAGGACCTCAACTTCCAAGGTTTAGGCCTTTTTGATTTAGGCCCAATCTTTGAGTTTGAGAGTGCTAGATCTTCAGGACTCTATGCCATCTCAGAACAGAGTGGCAGGGACTAAATTTCCCCTTGGGCTATATATCACTCTGAGCACTATTTCACAATGCTGGTTGATACCAACCTTTTTTCCTAATACTTCTAATGTCCTCACCCTAGGACATTCTCTAAGGAAATCTCTATTTTTGTTATCACCAGACACAAAGCAACTCAGGCTAAATAAGTATCTCCCAGTTTCCAATTATATTTCAGACCACCTTGTCCTGGTGCTGGCCTTGTTGGAATTTTCTTTCCAATTGCCCCCAGATCACTTTTGACTTCTAGCTGACCACTTGTGCACTTATGGTGCAGCAAATGTTATTTGCTCTATCTTCTCATTTAAAAAAAATTATTCAGGCTCAGTAAAGCTTCAAGGTTTTCTGGAATAATATCTGTGACTGGGTGGTCTGTTTCCTGTTCAACAGTCAACTTGGACAGAAATCACTAGGATTTATTTTCACAGGCCTTCGCCATGTTGCACTTGTTTTGAGGGAGTGGATGAGGACAGCCCCAATTTTCTGAGTTATATAACTGCAAGACTCTCAAGCATTCTTTCCAGTGTCTTTTTGCATTTTGTTGATAGAATATTGTCATTTTTATGACTATATTATATGTGTATATATATATATTGTATGTACATATATATATATATATATATATGTGTATATATATATATATATATATATATATATATATATATATATATATATATATATATATATATATATATATATATATTATGACTGGTTCATAAAAGAAACTGGGAATTTTTTTGCAAAAATGTCCCTTAGCACAGACCTAATGTAAGCAAATATGGAAACTATCTTATAAACATGATAAACAGTTGTAAAAGTATTCTAGAGTTCATTACGATTCATGTGTATCCTACTTAGGGTGATCACTTCTTAGTCTGTTACTTTACTTGTTACCAAATCATTTCACACTATCTTGAGTTCTAAAGTAATCTAGGAGTATGTTTAGAAATTTCCTCATTAGTGAAATTGAAATATCTTTCTTAATTAAATAATTAGCTTAGAGTTCCTATATCAGTTTGTTAAATATTAGTTGTTTTACAAACTAAATAAACCTCTTTTCCTATTAACAGTTGCTAATCTGTGTGTGTATCTGTTTGTCTGTCTGTCTCTATCTACATGCACACACACACACACACACACACACACACACACACACACACACACACATACATCCCTAACCTCTTTCCTAGGCTTAAACAAATATCTAAGTTACTGTTCAAATAATTAATTACAATGTAGTTAATGCTATTACAAAGGCCTAAGTAATTATTTTTATTCTTCTATCTGTGAGGAAGATCAAACCTCAAGTTATTTCGATTACTTGTAGCTTCTCACATCTGGAACATAGTACTATAATTTAGTCTCCAGTAGTGTAATCTATATTTTTTAAGAATCCTCTTCATATTTGTTTTCAATATAAGAATTAAATAGTCCTTCCAAGGGATCAGTTTCTTCTCCCTGAGGATAGAGATATTCTCATGCAGTTTCTATCCTGTCACAATAGGCAGATCTTCAGAATGAAGGAAGAGGATGCTTAGGCTAGCTTGCCTCTTGGGTGGAGATAAAGGTCTTAAAAACTACTTGAAAACTACAGGATTTGTAGCTTTACAGAGAGTATTGCTTACAACTTAGAGAGAGAGGGACTTTTATGATCTGTCAGTCAAGAGGCAGGTAAGTCATGCCTGATAATTTTGAAAAAGGAGACATACAAACTCAATTTATGACAGAGCAGAAATGACACAGTACATAGATAGGCAGTCTGCCTAAAGAGAGTATGGGCATGGAAATAACATGGCATAGACAGTGACACTGACCAACAATCTTCCCCAATCTTCCTGAGCGTATAGATGGACATATGTTATATAATGAATATTTGTTTTGCATATCAGTATATAATTATTGTATTGTTGGAAGGAGAAATTGAAGAAGACTCTTTTTCTCCATGAAGAAAGAGAGAGAGAGAGAGAGGGAGGGAGGGAGGACTTCAATTCTGATCTAGGGTCGCAAGAGTGACATTTAATTTTTAAGTCCCCTGAAGCAGTAGAGAATGACATCTACATTGGATCATAAGACCATCTTATAAGGTTAAAAATTATCTCATTTTAGCAAGGTATGACAGTTCAAATGTCAGAGGCCTTGGACAAAACTTCAACCTTTGACACACAAAAAGTAAGGGAAGGAGGAATAGAAGTCAAGGGAATGTCATCCCTTTAAGAATATTCAGTGGGAAGAGTATAAAGAAATATCCATAACTCATCAGGCAAAATGCTATCCACCTTCAGAGAAACAATTGATGGAGTCTGAATGCAGATTGAAAAGTATTTTTTAGGGGGGAGGAGCCAAGATGGTGGAAGAGAAAGCACATATGCTAGCTCTGAACCCACAGCCCATAAAATGTCTGTAAAAAATAACTCCCAACAAATTCTGAAGCAGCAGAAGCCACAGAACAACAGAGCAGACAAGATTTCTGTTCCATAGGGACCTGAAAACCTGCCACAAAAGGTCCATCATGTCCCAGACCCAGAGCCAAGCCCAGCCCTGCCTTGGCCACACGGCACCAAGAGGAGCAGATCCGAGCAGGCTTCAGGGACGGAATCTCAAGCGAGCGCGAGGGTCCCTCCACCCACGGGTGCCAGGAGTGAGTGAGAGAGTCTTTTTGGCTTGCTGGGAGGGGAGCGGGGTGTCTCCATGACTCAGGCCCCCTCAGGAAGCAGCAACAGACAAGGGCTCCCCAAGCAGGCAGGAGCTTGGATCCATTGTTGAATGTCTCTGCATAAACCCCCTGAGGGAACTGAGCCCCCAAATGGTGGCCTTGCCCCCACCTGAGCACCTGAACTTAATCTCACACTGAATAACAGCCCTGCCCCCACCAAAAGCCCTGAGGCTGGGGAGCAACATTTGAATCTCAGATCCCAAGTGCTGGCTGGGCAGATCTGGAGGTGTGGTGGGGGTGAAGAGAATACTTAGAAGTCAAGTCACTGGCTGGGAAAATACCCAGAAAAGGGAAAAAAAATAAGACTATAGAAGGATACTTTCTTGGGAAACAGGTATTTCCTCCCTTCCTTTCTGATGAGGAAGAACAATGCTTACCATCAGGGAAAGACATAGAAATCAAGGCTTCTGTATCCCAGCCCACCCAACGGACTCAAGCCATGGAAGAGCTCAAAAAGGATTTTGAAAATCAAGTTAGAGAGGTGGAGGAAAAACTGGGAAGAGAAATGAGAGAGATGCAAGAAAAGCATGAAAAGCAGGTCAACGCCTTGCTAAAGGAGATCCAAAAAAATGCTAAAGAAAATAACACCTTGAAAAATAGGTTAACTCAATTGGCAAAAGAAGTTCAAAAAGCCAATGAGGGGAAGAATGCTTTCAAAAGTAGAATTAGCCAAATGGAAAAGGAGATTCAAAAGTTCACTGAAGAAAATAGTTCTTTCAAAATTAGAATGGAACAGATGGAGGCTAATGACTTTATGAGAAACCAAGAAATCACAAAACAAAACCAAAAGAATGAAAAGATGGAAGATCATGTGAAATATCTCATTGGAAAAACAACTCACCTGGAAAATAGATCCAGGAGAGACAATTTAAAAGTTATGGGCCTACCTGAAAGCCATGATCAAAAAAAAAGAGCCTAGACATCATCTTTCATGAAATTATCAAGGAAAACTGCCCTGAGATTCTAGAACCAGAGGGAAAAATAAATATTCCAGGAATCCACGAATGACTGCCTGAAAGAGATCCAAAAAGAGAAACTCCTAGGAACATTGTGGCCAAATTCCAGAGTTACCTGGTCAAGGAGAAAATATTGCAAGCAGCTAGAAAGAAACGATTCAAGTATTGTGGAAATACAATCAGGATAACACAAGACCTAGCAGCTTCTACATTAAGGGATTGAAGGAAGTGGAATATGATATTCCAGAAGTCAAAGGAACTAGGACTTAAACCAAGAATCACCTACCCAGCAAAACTGAATATAATACTTCAGGGGAAAAAATGGTCTTTCAATGAAATCAAGGTCTTTCAAGCATTCTTGATGAAAAGACCAGAGCTGAAAAGAAAATTTAACTTTCAAACACAAGAATGAAGAGAAGCATGAAAAGGTAAACAGCAAAGAGAAGTCATAAGGGACTTACTAAAGTTGAACTGTTTACATTCCTACATGGAGAGACAATATTTGTAACTCTTGAAACTATTCAGTATCTGGGTACTGGGTGGGATTACACACACATGCACACACAGAGAGAGACAGAGTGCACAGAGTGAATTGAAGAGGATGGGATCATATCTTCAAAAAATGAAATTAAGCAGTGAGAGAGAAATATATTGGGAGGAGAAAGGGAGAAATGGAATGGGGCAAATTATCTCTCATAAATGAGGCAAGTAAAAGACTTTTTAGTGGAGGCAAAAAAAGAGAGGTGAGAGAAAAACATGAAGTTTACTCTCATCACATCCCACTAAAGGAAGGAATAAAATGCACACTCATTTTGGTATGAAAACCTGTCTTACAATACAGGAAAGTGGGGGATAAGGAGATAAGCAGGGTGGGGGGGATGATGGAAGGGAGGGCATTGGGAGGAGGGAGCAATTTGAGGTCAACACTCATGGGGAGGGACAGGATCAAAAAAGAGAATAGAAGCAATGGGGGGCAGGATAGGATGGAGAGAAATATAGTTAGTCTTATACAACACAACTATTATGAAAGTCATTTGCAAAACTACACAGATATGGCCTATATTGAATTGCTTGCCTTCCAAAGGGAAGGGGTGGGGAGGGAGGAATGAAGAGAAGTTGGAACTCAAAGTTTTAGGAACAACTGTCGAGTACTGTTCTTGCTACTAGGAAATAAGAAATACAGGTAAAGGGGTATAGAAAGTTATTTGGCCCTACAGGACAAAAGAGAAGATGGGGACAAGGGCAGAGAGGGATGATAGAAGAGAGGGCAGATTGGTGATAGGGGCAATTAGAATGCTCAGTGTTTTGGGGTAGGGGGAGGGGACAAACGGGGAGAAAATGTGGAACCCAAAATTTTGTGAAAATGAATGTTAAAAGTTAAATAAATAAATTAAAATAAAATTAAAAATAAATAAATAAAAGGAAAGTGAAAAAAAGAAAAGTATTTTTTTAAATTTTCTTTATTTTTCTTAGGGTTTTTTTGGGAGGTGGAGTCTATGATTTGTTTTACAACATAACTAATATGGAGCTATACTTTTGCATGGCTGTGAATGTATAGCCTATATATTGCCTTCTCAGTGAGTGAGGGAGGGAAGAATTTGGAACTCAAAGTTTTTAAAAATGAATGTTAAAATTTTTTATATGTAATTGGAAATTTAAAAAAAATCCATAGCTCAGTCAGTTTTACTTGACAGCAAGAACTTGTGGCTACCATAATAATTTTATCATCTCTTCACAGATCACATTTAAAATGATTTGCATCCTCATTCTTCTCATACGTCTAAATTAAAATTCATATTCTCAGGCATTGACAGTTAAACTGTCCCTTTTCAAGATTCCAAAGCTTCAAAGAAAGTTGAATAATATCTAGTTTTGAAGCTACTATTACCTGATGAGAAGGAAATGGGGTATACTTCTTTGCCTTTCATTTTTACATAGGGACTTGTATAATTCTTATTTAGATAACATAGTATTAAAATAATTATTGGTAACATACAACACTGGAGCAAAAAGAGACTTTAGACACATTCTAGTCAGAAATAGAGTTTCAGTACTAGAGCTGTGTGACATCAGTGACCCTTGAGTCCAACCTGAAAAGGAATCTTCCCCACACCTTATTGTCCAAATTTAGACTAACACTAGTGCGGTGCTATACTGATCTGATTATCATTGGCTCAAGACTGCCAGTCACTTTTATTATCTCCTGTCATACAGACTAGGCTATCAATGTTTTCTGGGCATCACTTTCTCTCCAGCTATTCCAGTAGCCACTTCTTCAAGGGAATGGCTTTCTTCTCAAAATAGTCCTAGAAAATGAGAAAAGTGGTAGATGCCTATCTCAAAGTCAACCTAACCAATTAAGCAGCCATAGCTCCCATTCATGATCCATTTGCCTAGAAGAGTCCTTGAGAAAGTATTCTCTCCTGCCTGTGACAGATGAATCAACAACTCTTATAGCTTTGAGCCCTTAACCAGAGATAATATTTTGTCTAAATATAAAAGTTATGAATATATCTCTTTCCTCACCTTCATGTTCTCTGGGTATTCTTCTCTTTATCTGAACAGTAAATAACACAGTTTAGCATTGAAAATCATTAGCAGTAACACACACAGTTTAGCAGTTTGCAAGCATGAGAAAAATCATCTGTAAAAATGAGCTTGTTGCACTTCTTTTTCTCTCTCCCTTGGAATTTCAGGCCACAGTACATCAGGGTGACCTTCATTCTGGTCTTTATAGGTCTATTGAAAAAATAATGAAGTTCATAATTCATTTTTACAAGCCCAGGAAGGAGATATTTCACAATCACCAAACCAGTCATTTTCATTACTGTATTAATGGACATCCTAGTAGATGTCCCCAAATTTATTCAATGAGTTTTTCTATTGGTCATACTCTCTACACAGTGATATAATCAAAGTCCTAAATGAAAGTTCACCCCCAACAAGCTCACCAAGTTTATGACGGAACTCCTCTGATGAATCTCATAAATTTAGAGCTGAAACAGCAACAACAAAATATTTTAAATGAGTATTATTTGAGTGAGCAGTGATATTATGTACACATATACATATATATAGTTTATATATACATACATACACTATGAACATATTAAAATATATATATATAATAAAAATATATAGGTATATATCATTAATTAATTAGTGTCCATTAATAACTAACATTTATATAAAGCTTACTATGTGCCAGACACTATGCCAAGTGGTTTTATGTAGATAAGTTTGTACATCACTTTATTCTCTTACAAGATGGAGAAAAATATTCCTACCTAGTTGCAGTCTTATGTCTCAGTATAGTGTCTTTCAAAATGGAAAACAATAATCCTTATCTAATAACTGTATACATATGGGGAAAGACAGAGAAAGAAAAAAGAGAAGAGTAGGGGAGAGGAGGAGAGGAAGAGAGAGAAGAGAGTGAGGAAAAGGGATAAGAGTGGGGATGAGAGAGAGAATCTATACATAGCACATGTATACATGTATGTCTGTGTGTAAATGTTGATATATACATGAACAAAATACATAAGGTCAAGTATCTATATCAATTTCATTCAATAATCAAATATATATCACATTCAAGAGTAGAGCAAATGCACATACACCAATGTTAGGAGTACAAAATGGCATTTTAAATACAACAATAATTCATACATGACATTGCTTACTAGCAAAAGTAATAGTCATAAATGTGTGTATCTATCTATATATTTTATATATGTATATATATAAATATTTCAATGAAGCATGATACAATAGCAATAGTACTTTTAAGTGAAACAAAAAACACAAATCATGTTGCACAAAGCATGTATTTATTCCAGCAAAGAGCATTATCACTGAAATATTTATCATTTCATTTCTCTATTGAGAGAGATACAAATTCAGGCTTTTTTTTTCTAGGATAGAGACATTTTTATGTGCTTTGTTTCCTGGTCTGACATTCCTCCAAGCTTTCCCAATTTGGACACATTACTGACTTTTGTCGGCAAGATGGAGGATCTATTTTCAAAGTTTTGTGATTCACAGGAACTTCCTTTCAACTCCTTCCCTTTAACAGGGAACTTCATCTTTTTCTTAGCACAGAGAGAGACATTAGCCTCATTTCCCATTACTGATGATTCAGTGGGCACAAGTTAGTCAGACTGAGACATGAGAGTCCATTGACCAGTTTTGTTCTAGCACTCTGCCAAGGCCAGAAGGATCTACTGAGGATGAGGTAGAGAACTTTAAAATGGTGGAGAGATCTTTGGGATCTCATGGTCACACATCCCTTTATTGTAACATATCCAATGATTTTGCAGATTCATAGACACAAAACAAGCTGCCAACAAAGTGAAGAAAATACCAAATATTGCTTTTACTGAGTTCTGAAACAGAAAGCCACATGGTTGTGGAATTCCCAGAGCAGCTGGGAGCAATTAAGCTCCTGCTTATGCACTATGCCACTTTGCTAGGTGATTTGCTGCCCAGTTCTGCTGCCCAATGCTAAGGAGAAAGTAGAAGAGAGCCCCCGTCAAAGAATCACAAGTGGTCTGGTGCTGCTAAAATTGGTTTACTCTCTGACTTGAAAATTTATAACTGTTAAAGGAAGGGCTTATATCCATATGGTTTAAAGCTTACCATATGTAATAAATGCGTGAAGAAACTACATACACAAAAATGGACAGAGAAAGGCAAAAGTACCTGTTCCTATATGTCCAACAAACTTGGCCTTTCTTAATTAGTAAGATTCTGTGAGCCTGAGCAGCTAAGCTGGACAACATTGTTCCTGGTGGGGGGAGGATTCTAAAAATAATTTAAAAGATCCCTCATCTCTATCAGTTAACACAAGTTTCCAAATCTTTCAAAGGAAAGTGGTATTAGACCCATGCAAACTTCTATTAAACATTAGAATGCAAATTCAAGATGGCATTATTTAACTGTTAAAGATATATCTATAGCTATCTATCTGCACACACACACACACACACACACATATATATATATGCATATTATCTATATCTGTTTGGGTGTGTAGTTGTGCTCTCCACTTTAAATACAAGCCTGTTAGAAATAATTTAGTATTACTCTGAATCCAAGCCATTTTTAGCTTTGAGAAAGAAATATCCAGACTAGCAAAGGCCACCCATGTCCTCAGATATCTCTGTCCCCCAAGATAGTTTGAGGTCACATATGCTGGAATTTCAAATGAAGAGGTTTATTGCATGCTAGAATATAATTTGATGTTAATAGTTTAATATTTGTTATATCTTTCTATTAAAATTTCTCAAACTGTTTTATGTTCTTTGGTCATTCACCTCAAGGATTTAAAAGACTTCCTTCCTGTGATCAATATCTTAATTACTGAATGGAAAAGAGGATAATACTCGTAGACAGATGATGGTGCCTGGGTTTGTTTTGGCAGGTAGACTCCCAGATATTTTATAGTGTATACCATACCTTTAAATGGGATTTCTCTTTCTATCTCTTGCTGTTGGGCTTTGTTAGTAATATATAGAAATGAAGATGATTTATGTGGATTTATTTTGTAACCTGCAACTTTACCAAAGTTGTTTAATATATCAAGTAGTTTTTTCCTTGATTCTCTAGGATTATCTAAGTATACCAACATGTCATATGCAAAAAGTGATAACTTAGTTTCTTCTTTAGCTGTTCTAATTCCTTCCATTTCTTTTTTTTCTCTTATGGCTAAAGCTAACATTTCTAATACCATATTGAATAACAGTGGTGATAATGGACATCCTTGCTTCACCCCTGATCTTATTGGAAATGCGTCTAGCTATCACCATTGCATATAATGCTTGCTGATGGTTTTAGGTAGATACTGCTTATTATTTTAAGGAAGGCTCCATTTATTGCTATGCTTTCCAGTGTTTTCAATAGGAATGGGTGTTGTATTTTGTTAAAAGCTTTTTCTGTGTCTATTGAGATATTCATATGGTTTCTTTTATTTTGTTGTTGATATGATCAATAATGTTGATAGTTTTTCTAATATTGAACTAACCCTACATTCCTGGTATAAATCTTACCTGATCATAATGTGTTATTCTCATGATAAGTTGCTGTATTCTTTCTAATAGCTTCTTTAAAATTTTTGCATCTATGTTAATGAGAGAAATTGGTCTATAATTTTCTTTCTGTTTTGGCTTTTTCGGGTTTAGGTAACAGAACTATATTCCTATCACAAAAAGAATTTGGTAACACTCCTTTTTTGCCAATTTTTCCAAATAGTTTAGTATTGGAATTAACTGTCCTTTAAATGTGTGACAGAATTCACTTGCAAATTCATCTGGCTTTAGAGGATTTTTCCTAGGGAATTCACTGATGGTTTACTCAATTTCTTTTTCTGATATGGGATTATTTAAGTATTTAACTTCCTCTTCTGTTAATCTGGGCAATTTATATATTTTTAAATTTTCATCCATTTCACTTGGATTCTCAATTTTATGGGCATACAGTTGGGCAAAGTAATTTCTAATTATTGTTTTAATTTCCTCATCTTTGGAGGTGAGTTCACCCTTTTCATTTTTGATAATAGTAATTGGTTTTCTTCTTTTTTAATGAAATTGACCAAAAGCTTATCAATTTTATTGTTTTTTTCATAAATCAATTCTTAGTTTTATTTATTAGTTCAATATTTGTCTTAATTTCAGCTTTAGCTACCTTTCCTTCAGTTTTCAGTATGTTTAATTTGGTATGTACTAGGAAATTTGCAATTTGTTCTTTTTCTAGCTTTGTCAGCTGCATTCCCAATCCATTGATCTCTGCTTTATTTTAGTTATATAGGCATTCAATGATATAAAACTTCTGCTAGGAACTGCTTTTGCAGCATCCCGTAAGGTTTGATAGGTTGTCTCATTGTTGCCATTCTCTTGAATGAAGTTATTGATTGTTTCTATGATTTGTTCATTAAACCATTCGTTCTTTAGGATTAGATTATTTAGTTTCCAATTAATTTTTGGTCCATCTTTCCATGGCCCTTTATTACATACAATTTTTATTACATTATGATCTGAGAAGGATGCATTGACTATCTCTGCCTTTCTGCACTGGATTGTGAAGTTTTTATGCCCTAGTACAGGGTTAATTTTTGTACATGTGTCATGTACCACTGAGAAAAAGGTATATTCCTTTCTATTCCCATTCAGTTTTGTCCAGAGATCTATCATACCTACCTTATCCAGAGTTCTATTCACCTCCTTAACTTCTTTCTTGTTTATTTTGAGGTTATATTTATCAAATTCAGAGAGGGGGAGGTTGAGGTTCCCCACTAGTACAGTTTTGCTATCTATTTCTTCCTGTAACTCCCTTAACCTCATCTAAGAATTTGGCTGCTATACCACTTGGTGCATGTATATTTAATAATGATATTCCTTCATTGTCTGTGGTGCCTTTTAGCAGTACATAATTTCCTTCCTTATCTTTTCTGATTAGATCTTTTTCTGTTTTTGCTTTGTCTGAGATTAGAATTGCTATTCCTGTTTGCTTTTTTTACATCAGCTGAAGCATAATACATTCTGCTCCAACCTTTTACCTTTACCCTGTGTGCATCCCCCTGTTTCAAATGTGTTTCTTATGAACAACACATTGTTGGACTATGATTTTTAAACCATTCTGCTATCTGCTTCTGTTTTATGGGAGAAGTCATATCATTCACATTCACAGGAATGATTACTATCTGTTTCTTTCTCTTCATCCTATTTCCCCTTGTTTATGCTTTTAGTTCTCCCTTCTCCCTTCCCCTCCAAAATAGAGTTTTAATTTTTGACCACCACCTCCCTCAGTCTTCCCTCCCTTCTATCAGCCCCCCTCCTTTTTATTTCCCCTTTCCACTCCTACTGCCTATAAGGAAAGTTAGATTTCTATACTTAATTGACTTTGTAGTTCCCTCCTTGAACCAAATCAGATGAGAGTCTCAAACAGGGCTCATCTCCCTCCCCTCTTTCCCTGTACTATAATATATTTTTGTTCCTCGTTTTGCGTTGTGATTTGCCTTTTTCTTCCTCCTCTTTTTCATATCTCCTGTTACAATCTCTTCACAACCTTATATCACATTTTTTTTATCATCACATCTGTTAACTTATACTCACTCCTTCCAGCTATATATATCCCTCTTAAATATCATAATAAATATACAATTCTCAAGATTAACAAATACCGTGCTCCCTTATAGGGATATAAACAGTTTTACCATGTTGAATAACAAGTTCTTTCTTTCTCCTATTGACTTTTTTATGCCTCTCTTGAAACCTGTGTTTGAAGGTCGAATTTTCTATTGAACTCCAGTCTTTTCATCAGGAAGATCTGGAAATCCCCTATTTCATTGAATGTACAGCCCCTTGCCTTAAATATTTTGCTCAGTTTTGCTCTGCAATTGATCCTTCATTGCAGTCCAAACTCCTTTGCCTTATGGAATATCATCTTCCAGTCCCTTGGATCTTTTAATGTAGAAGCTCCAAGGTTCTGTGTGATTCTGACTGTAGTTTCTCGATATTTGAATTGTTTCTTTCTGGTTGTCTGCAGTATTCTCTCACTTGACAGTTCTGTATTTGGCAACAATATTCCTTAGTGTTTTCAGTTTGGGATCTCTTTCAGGAGGTGATCAGTGGATTCTTTTGATGTTCTAGGACTTCAGGGTAGTTTTCCTTGATGATTTCTTGGAAGATATTGTCCAAGGCTTTTTTTTTTTTTCATCAGTTTTCTGGTAGACCAATAATTCTTAGATTTTTCTCTATTGGATCTATTTTCTAGGTCAATTGTTTTTTCAATGAGATATTTTACATTTTAATCTATTTTTTCATTCTTTAGATTCTGTTTGGCTGATTCCTGATTTCTCGTAGAGTCATTAGCTTCTACTTGTCCAATTCTATTGTCAATAGATTGTTTTCTTCAGGTAACTTTTGCATTGTCTTATCCATTTGCCCAATTTTCCGTTTTATTTCTTCATTGATTTTTTTTCATATTTTTAAAATCATTGACCAAATTTTCTTCTACTTCTCTAATTTGGTTTTTAAAATCCTTCTTGAGCTCTCCTAAGAATGCTCTTTGTGCCTGAGACCAGTTCATATTCCTTTCTGAGGTTTCAGATGTGAGTACAATCTCAATGCTGACCTCTTCTGTATTTTTATTTTGTCTTTGTCCCCATGGTAAGATTCTATGGTATTTGGTTTTCTGGTTTGCTTCTTGCTCAAGATGATTACTTTTTCCTGGCTTTTAAAGTGCATTTCTGCTTCTGGGGCACAGGGAGCTCTATCCCATGGTTCTTGTGCTGAGAACTTGAGGCATTGTGTCTTGTGGCCTCTAGTTCTTTCAGCTAGAAGCTAGAATGCTGCAACTTACCTGGTACTGAGTTGGCTGGTGTGCCTGGCAGAGGCCAGGTGAAGTCTTTCTTAGTTTTCACAGAGTCACCCTGAAGCCTGCTGCATGAGGTGTGGGGAAGGGGTAATCTGGCTGAAAGAGGTCTCCTCCCTTTAGCGAGAGCACACATAGGTGCAGCAATTGGAGAACCCCTTTCTGTGTTGGTGTCTTTCCAATTCGCCTGGCTTTGCTAAGGTGTACCTGGGGTCCTGGTGTTAGCACTTATGGACTTCACAGCCCTATGGCTCAGGATCTCCTCCTGGTTTACTTAGGTGAGGCTGTCTGGAACAGCTCCAGTCCTGTACTGGTCCCCTTCAGCCACTGCAAGAGGGACTTTCCTCGCCTCTCAAGGTGAGAGACTGTTTACCCCTTTGGCTGATCCCACTATTCCAGGCTTTTTCCTGGGAAAATATTCTCTGAGTTTTTCAAGGTCAACAAACAGAGGGTACTAGCACTTACAGATCACTCTGTTATCTTGTCTCCTGTAAGTTCAAGTAGGTGACTTACAAACATTTAATCTGTGGTCTGACAGTCTCAGGAGTGACTGATGCTTTTACTAGGGGTCCTGTGCTTCTCTCTCACCCAGTTCCACTGGCCTCCCATCATGTGCTGATATGTTTGAGATTCCATACTGCTGCTTCTGCTTCAGTCCATCCTGGTGGTTCTGCTTGGCTTTGCTGTGGCGGGGTCTGCCTAGACATCTCCCCAGCTCATTTTTTCTAACATTGGCTACACACTTCTATACCCCTCTTCCAACTAACTGGTCCTGCTTTGGGAAGGGAAGGATTGAAATTCTACTTGCTATCCACTGATGCTTCCAGATTCAGCCCCTACCACCACCACTCAGAAGATTTCTACTCTTTTGAGGTTCATACTATTCAAATTCAAATAATCCAAAATGTAGTACCACCATCTACCAACCTCAAGGACATGTTCCCTCCTTTCTCAATGAGTTTAGTGCCTGGCTCACAGTTTTTATCTCCACCACAAATCTTTTCTAGGGCATTAGAAAAAGTACAGTAGGGCACTTTTCATGGACATTGATGTTCTCTCAAATATCTTAATTTCCCAGTACTTCAATCTACCCATCTCCCATGATCCACTCTTCCAATCTGCCTCAGTGACACTGAGAAATGGCAATATCTTTGATCTAGTTATCTTCCATAAATGATCTATTTTCATGTTCAAAGTTCTCTTTAAAGGATAAAATCCCTTTATATGAGTATGGTTTTTTTTTTCATTCCATCCTTCACATTTCCTAAAGTCCTACAGTCTTATCCTCCTTCTTCATCATGACTTCCATTCCCTCTACCCCTTAGTTATTTCCCAGACCAGGGCAGCTAGATGGTGCAGTGGATAGAGCACCAGTGCAGGAGTCAGGAGGACCTGAGTCCAAATCTCACCTCAGACACTTGATACTCACTAGCTGTGTGACTTTGGGCAAGTCACTTAACCACAATTGCCTCCTCCTGGTTCATCTCCAGTCATCCTGATGAATATCTGGTCACTGGATTCAGATGGCTCTGGAGAAGAAGTGAGGCTGGTGACCTACACAGCCCTCCTTCACTCAAAACAAATGGAGTCTGAGGAAATCATGACCATGATGATTGAGTTCGCTACAATTTTATGCTATCTGATCTCAAATCAGCCCTCCTGGCAAAAAGGCAATCCTCTTGCCAGAGTGTACTGCTGTGCCACTCTTCAAAGTGAGTTCCAAACATTCTAATCTCTTTTGTAGCTTTCCACTGTATTTTCTCCATTCACTGTCTCAGCTGAGTACCTGTACTCAAATTTCACTGAAAATGGAAATCATTTGTGAAAAGCTGTCCCTTCTCCCTTATTTCTGATCTCACATTCTTGGACTTCCCTCCCCCTGTTATTTCCTCCTTCCTTCTATTCTCTAAGGAAGAATTGTCCCCTACTGCCAAACCTAACCCCTCTGCATGAGTTGTTGATCCCAATTCCTTCCACCTTCTCTAGCAGATGCTCTCATTATCATTCCTAGTCTCTAATTCCCAAACTACACCTATCTTCTGGCTCCTTCCCTGCTACCTGAAAACTCACTCATGTCTCCAACTTTAAAAAAGCCATTCTTGATTATACTACCACTACCATCACTACTACCAACACTACCATCTCATCCTATAGCTTTCCTCCCCTTCTCAGTCAAACTCCTTGAAATAACCACTTGTATTCAGTGCTTGCGCTTCCTCTCCCCTTCTCTCCTCTCAATCCTCTTCATTCTGCTTTCTGACCTCATTTTTCAACTGAAACTACTCCCTACAAAGTTACCAATGAGCTATTTGTTGTCAAATCTAATGGCCTTTTATTAGTACTCACCCTTGACTTTTTTGCAGCATTTGCCACTGTTGATCACTTTCTCCTCCTAGATCTTTCTTTTCTTGGTTTTTGTAACACTGCTCCCTCTAGGATCTATTCTTACATGTCTAATCATTCTTTCTCAGGCTCTTTTGCTGGATTTTCATCCATACTATTTCTAATAATCATGGGTGACTTTGCTTTCCATTGTATCTGCAGCACCAATGCAATATTCACCACACTTATGGTGGCTATGAATATGACAGCGTAATTCTGAATTGCAAAATTAACTGACTTTCCACATGGTAGACAGAACCAAAGCATTTATTTAAGCATCAGAAAATTGAATCCCAAACCCAGAAAGCCAAATCTATACACAGTAACAATGTAGGGGGGCACTACCATCCCCAAACCTTCCCCCCTGCTAGAGCCTTCCCACAAATGAACACTCACAGTTCTCTGCCTGCTTCTTCTCTCTCCCTCAGCTCTAACTGCTGTAGCCAACTTCCTCTCAGCTCTTCACTCTTCATGTTCCAGCCATTCAACAAGCTCCTTCCACCACAGACTTATGTGACTCAGGCTTCCATGTGACTCAAGCAAGTCACGGGCTTATTAATGAATGGAAAAGATCTTCCCATTATGCAAAAGTACATTAACGATACAATATCTCACTTGGACATTTTATCAGCTTTCATGGACTCAATTATCATTTCTATGAAGATATACTAAAACCTATGAATCTTGCCCTGCTTTTTCTCCTGAGTCCTTTCATTGACAACTGCTTTTTGAACCTCTCAAACAGGACAGCCCATAGACTTCTCCAATTCAACACTTTAAAAATAAAACCCTTTGTCTTTTGCCTATAAACCTTCCACTCTTCCAAATTTCTCTGTTATTGCTGAGGATGCCATCATCTTCCCAGTCACCTGGGTTTGCAATGTAAGTGTCATCCTTGATTCATCCCTCTGACTCATGCTACATGTTCAACCTGTTGCTGTATTTTGTTATTTGTACCTTCACATCCCTCCCTTCTCAATATTCACACATCACAATTCTACTTCAGGTCCTCATCAACCTCACCTGGAGAATTGTAAAAGACTTCAAAATGGTCTCCCCACCTTAAATGCATCCTTACTTCAGATCATCTTCCAATCAACTGTCTAGATGATTATTTTAAAGTGTATGATTGATCATGTCTGCACACACACACACACACACACACACACACACACACACATGCATCCCTCCTTTTTCTCCTCCCACTATCCATTCTATTTCACTGGCTCCCTATTACCTCTAGGATTGAATAAAAAGTCTTCTATGAGACATTTAAAGCTCTTTAAAACCTGCCTCCTTCCTATCTGATCAATGCTTTTACACTTCATCCTTTAAACAAACTTTCTTATCCAGCTAAACTGACCTACTCACTCTTCTTCTTGCACAACATCTCCATCTCCATTATCATACCTTTGGATCAACTGTCCTCCCATGCCTGGAATGCTTTCCTTCCTTCCCCCTGCCTCTTCAAGTAGCTGGTTTCTTTTAAGGCTGGGTTCAAATGCCACTCTCTGCAGGAGGCCTTTCTATGTTTCACCACCTGCTAGTTCTTTCCTTTCTGAAGTGACATGACATCTAATCTGTATGTATCTCATATGTACCTACTTATATGTCATCTCTTCCACAAAAATGGAAGTTCCTTTAGGATAGGGACTATTTTTTGCCTTTCTTTGTAGCTCTGGTACTTATCACAGTCCTATGTATTTGTCTTAGATAAATAAGAAATAGAATAAGCAAATATAGATAGAAAGAGATAATTTATTGTTTACTATGTGCCATGAAGTATGTAAATATTTTAAAATTTTCCTTATTCACTGAGGATACAAATAAAAGCATGTCAGCAATCTCTGCTTTCAAAGAAGAAGACAACTTATAAAGGAAAGAGGGAAGAGGTTGGCACAGTTAGAGATGTCCTGGGACATGCTGTGAAGGACTGGAGGTCAGTGATAGCCTATCACATCCCATGGTGGTTCCAAGGATAGAGATAAATTTTCCTTTAGAGAGAGAATAAAAATTGATGGCCTGAGTAGAAACTAAATGGCTAGAGGTAACTGTGAAGACATGGTATGTGATAAATATTTAATAAATATTTGTTGCTTGATTATGTGGTCAGAAATTTTATTTCATGTTAGTTTTTACTTTTTGACTTTTATCTTAAAGTATATTTTAAAATTGAATTATAATTCAAAAATTTTTATTGCCAACTTTAATGACCAAAGACTTAAGAATACCAGGTGAAGGACAGATAGCAAAGAAGACTCATACCATGTGTTTGATCTTGCAGTTTTTACTCTAGGCATAGGGGACTGTCTTTACTTTTTTTTGTACTCTTAGTATTTAGTACAGTGCCTGGCACATGGTAAGTAGTTAAATATTTATTGTCTAACTGACTGACTGTCCCTTTTCAGGTGTATGAAATGAGGAATTCTGCATACTTGGCCCCATAAGGATGAATTCCCTTTGCAGTTAGTTTTGTAGTAAAATAAAGCAAGGAAAGACTAATCTTTTAGAAAGAAATGGTAAAATTTCAAAAAGAGATGAGTTTTAGGTATGCTCCCCGGAATTTACCCTCTGTCCTCCTCATAGTCAGCCTACTTCAAACCTATTTAGATATTGTCCCAGGTGAAGCCCCATCTAAAGAATCTCAGGCTTTAGCCATGAGACTTTTTGCTCAGACCACCAGTTACACTGGGGGAAATCAATTGGTAAAATTGGAGAAAGAGATTGGGACAACCTCAGCACCTGTCTAGGTGGTGCAAATAGGACCCCTGGGGATGATAGGAAGAGACTTAATACTATGTTGAGTTAATGGAAAGTAATAATTCTTGTAATGAGCTTTATGTATGGCTTTTGAAGCATAAGATGATTAACCGTCAGCCTCGGGGGGGGGGGGGTGTAAGTAAAATTATACCAGTGAATTACCAGAGCAATATAGGTCTTTTTGCCCCACCAATATCTAGAACATCTTTTAAAGCCCTTTCCTCATATGATCATTGCCCCACCACAACTGTTTATTCTGAGCCACCCAAAACTTTGCATTCAGATTTTAAGTACCTTGGAAGGAAGTTAAGAGTCAAGGTTCTCCCGAGACACTGGGTTCCAACTGCTGGATCTCAGGAAGATTTGAGGCTATATACTCAAATCATTGTGGCTTGGAAAGAGAAAGTGGTGCCAAATATATAAAGGATTAGAGGGCCCTGTCCATAAAGATTAGACTGAGTGAAGCCTTTGACAGACACCTAGAGGTTGCTAGATTAGACAACCATTAGATACCTTGAGACATAAAATTCCAAAGTAGACACTTTTTTTTTTTAAAGTAGTTATTTGCAGCTAGTTGCTACTTACTGAATGGATGACAAAGGGTCATAACAACCACTTCATCCACAGTTACCCATTTTGATTTGGTTTGATGCAACATGGTTCCTTTAATAGTATGAGTTGGGCATACTGAATCTATTATTAAATGCAGTTGATGCATTCAAGATTATAGGAGTCTGGATCACTTAGGCATTAGTGCCCTTCACAAATAGTTTATGATGTTACCAAAAGTTGACTTCCAATGTCAGCCCCAATCCTTTGTTTCCTCTATGGTACCAATGATCCTCTTGTCTGTGAAGATTTAGCTCTTGAGGAACATTGTTTTTCTTGGTTCACTGACAGCTCTGCCTGGCATGAGAGAAGTATACACAACTGTGTTGGGGGACAGCTCTGGACCGGGGTCCCCCGTGAGGACCATGAGATGCCTGAGGGTCCGAACCTGCCCCCTTGTGGGGTGCTGGGATGGCCCTGGTAACAGGCTGGCTCCACCCACGGGGAGGCACTTGGGAGGAGCTCGCCCGCCCATGGGAGGTACGGGGGAGGAGACAGGGGATAATAAAAGGGGATGACCACGAGAGCTGGGGGAGAAGAAATGCAATAAAGCTTGCTGACTGCAACTCCTTTCGGGTGCTCTGCCTGTTTATTGCCCTCCCCCAACCGGGAGAGGGACCGGAGATGTCCGAAGACCGGGGATAGGTAAGTAGAAGGCGAAGGCCCGGGAGTCGCCCCGGGCATCTGGCGCCCGAACAGGGACCGCCGTAGGAAGAGGAGAATCCGCCTTGCCCCGCAGTAGTAACCTTGCTCCGCTACTGCGGGAAGATTCAGGCAGCCTCAGTATTGAGAAGTGGCCTTGCCTCGCTACTGCGGGAAGATTCAGGCAGTCTTAATATTGGGAAGTGGCCAGGATGGGTCAGGGAAATAGTTTTCCCAGTTTAAAGCCCAAAGATAAAGGAGTACTTGCTTGTCAGCTGTATAAGCTTTGTAAGATCCATGGGCTTAAGCCCCACATTCGGGACTGTAGAACATTTGTGGAAAAGATCTGGGATGTCTCCCCTTGGCTAGAGCATTGTGGGTTACGCCCAGCTAAATGGGACATAGTGGGACAACAGATGGTTGCCTATGAGAGGGTGAACCGGGTGTATTAACAGAGGAGGACTTTACGTTCTTTCAAGTGGTCGCCGCACTTTTGTGCTCGGATCCCCGTCCCCCCTGGCGATCAAATGGCGAGACCCAGACAGGGCAGTCCCTTCAAGGGACGACAGAAGAAGAAGAGGAATCCGATGAGGATGATCCCAACCCCAAGCCTTTATATCCATGGGGTATGTTAAGAGAATGTGCAGGCAGGGACTCTAGAGCCCCAGGGGAAGAACAAAGGGAAAGTCTGATGAGGAGGGAACACCCAAGAGGGAGTGGAAGGTCCCCTGGAAAGCCCCCGAGACAAAGGGAAAGTCTGATGAGGAGGGAACACTCAAGAAGGAATGGGAAGTCCCTGAAACAGCAAGAGAGGGCTGGGGAACTCGCAGGAAGAAGTTTCAATGGAATTTGGGAACTCCCAGTCTTCCCGAGGTCGGGCTGAATGCCCTCTCCTTCTCCCCAGCCGCCACGTCCTTGTCACAATCATCACAAGGAGCGCGGTCATTTACCTACGGGCGGTCTGGGCCCTCGGAGCCTCTGAGTGTACTCACTCAGAGCCTATCCGCAGCTTTGGCGGAGGGACAGGAGATAGATTTAGAGGAGTGGGAGGGGGCCGGCGCTTACCCTGTCATTGTGGAGCGGGATCCGATGGGAAACGAGAACCGTTTCCATCGACCGGTGCCCTTCAAATTATTGAAAGAACTGAAGGAGGCCGTCTCCAAATACGGCCCTTCGTCACCTTATGTGAAACATCTCCTTGCGAATACCACAGCCACTTGGCCGTGGGCCCCAGCTGATTGGAAGGAAGTGTCGGGGGCCATTCTTACACCAGGGCAGGTAGTGGCTTATGGCGCCGCCGTTAGACAAGAGGCGCTCAGATATGTCAAGGAACACAATATTGCAGAGACAGAGGACGCTGTGAATATGATAACAGGGGCAGGGCCATACTCGCAGCTTATTGACCAGCTCCAATTCGATCCTCGGGTGATGGCTGCAGTTCAGTATTGTCATATTAGGGGTTTTGCCAAGATTGATGCCCCGGGGACTATGAGGGACAAGTTGGTAGGGCTAAAGCAGAGGGCTAGCGAGTCCCCCACTGATTTTGTGAGTCGGGTCCAGCTTGCGGTCCGGCGGTCTCTTGGCTCGGGACCAGGAACGGATTCCTTGATAGCTCAGCTGGTCCGAGATGGCTTGCGTCCTGAATGCTCCCAAGCCCTAGCGGGCTTGGGGCCTCTCGCCTCCCTTGAGGAGATAGTAGAGAGGCTGTTAGACATTCCACCTAAAGACACCCACCAGGCCATGGTGATGGCGGTGGCCCAAGGGGTGACCCAGGCCCTTCAGGGTGCCAAGGACCAGAGGTAATGCTATCGCTGTGGTCAGATGGGGCACTTTAAGAGCCAGTGCCCTGCCGCTAATGTGGGACCACTGCCCACTTGTTTTCGCTGTGGGAAACCAGGTCATATTGCCAGATATTGCCGCCCTAAGCCACAGCCTCAACCACCTCGGTCGGGAAACGGGAAAGGGGGCCTCCCTGGGCCCCCGAACCCAGAAACATGTCTTCCCAGTGGAGGCTGTAGGCCCTGTCCCTGCCCCCCAGCCGGGGATTCTGCACCCCTGTCGTATCCGCAGCAGTACCAACAAGCCCTCCAAAAATTACAACCTTAGTATGCACATCTGCCACTGATCCCTCAGACAATGATTTAGTTATAAGGCCTTGGCATACTGAAGGGATTGATGTGCCCCCCGCTCCCTTTCCCCGCTTGGTGGTGGGACCCTCCGGCTATGTGCCATTCATAGTCCATACTCAATTGTTGTCCAGCGGGTCCTCCACGATTTATTTGACTAACCCGCATTGTTATCCTATAAATATTGCCCCAGGGACTCCCGTTGGGAGGGGTATCTCCCTGCCTTGGATTGAAGAGCCTGAGCAGAACACCCATCAAATTAATTGGTGCTCTCCCATTGTAGGCGATCGCCCCATGATACAGATTCTGGTTGAAGGGCGTCCAATCATGGGTCTGCTTGATACTGGAGCAGATGTGTCAGTTATTAATGCATCCCAATGGGACCCCAGTTGGGCGGTGAACGATGGTGCTGCCCAGGTTGCTGGAGTAGGGGGTGCCAGTTTGGCACTACGGGCTGCTAAACATTTGAATTGGACCTTTGAGAATCATCAGGGGTATTTTAGGCCTTTGAAATTGACCCGCCTTGCCTACGCCCTTTGGGGGCGCAACCTTCTTCAGCAACTTGGGTTACACCTTACCACCCCAGAACACCTTCAATTAAACATTCCGGGGCCACTGTGACGGTGAGCAGCCCACCTATAACATGGAAAACCGAGACCCCTGTGTGGGTTGAGCAGTGGCCCCTAACCCCTCAAAAGCTCACCGCCTTACGCTTTATAGTTGCTTCCCTTTTGGAGCAGGACCGCATTGAGCCCACCACGAGCCCTTATAATTCTCCTGTTTTTGTTATAAAAAAGAAAAATGGATCTTGGCGCATGCTCATAGACCTTAGAGAGATTAATAAATGCATGCTGCCTATGGGGGCGCTACAACCTGGTCTCCCTAGCCCTGCTGCGATCCCCCGAGATTTTAGTATGACAATTATTGACATCAAAGATTGTTTCTATAGCATTCCCTTACATCCACAAGATAGAGTCAAATTTGCCTTTTCCATTCCCTCGGAAAATTGCCAGCAGCCATATGAAAGGTATCATTTTACCGTGCTCCCTCAAGGGATGGCAAATGTGCCAAATGTATGTCCACGCCATCCTCTTCCCACTCAGACAGTGCTTCCCCAAGGCCATTATCATTCATTATATGGATGACATTCTTATTGCCACACCTAGTCAGGATTCCACGATGGCGCTTACTCAACTTATGGTTGATACCTTAGCTGCCCACGGGCTAACTGTGGCTCCAGACAAGGTACAGACTACACCCCCTTTTCAGTATCTTGGCCATGAATTGAAACAAGGACGGATTGCTCGCCATCCTCCGAGCACTGATCTTTCTCAGCTCACCACTCTCAACGATTTTCAAAAGCTGATGGGCGCTATACAGTGGATGCGGGCAGTTACCCCTATCCCTGATGGTGAATTATACCCGTTGTATGATTTGCTGCGAGGGGATCCCGCTCTGCTTTCACCCAGACATTGGACATCCGAGGCCTTAATGGCAGCCAAGAGCATCCTCAACAGATGCTCCACAGCTGTTGTGCGGCAGGAACCCAACCAACCCATTTATGCCACTATATTAAAAGCCAGTACTTTCATTGGGTGCCTCTATCAATCACATGGCATTTTGGAGTGGCTGTACCCCCCTCGCAACAAAAAGGCCCTTCCACATAAATGGCGAATGGTCGCCCAATTTTTTCTTTTAGGTGCCGAGCGCTGCCTATTGGCTTTTGGCAGATTTCCCATTTTGAATTTAGAGGCATCAGAGGAAGCCTTAAGGTGCTTCTCCGATGAGATTTCAGAATGGGCCTCTCTTTTATGTATGTGTAATACCATAAAGCTTCCGCTCCCCCCAGCGCTTAGAGGATGGGAAGTTCTTCCTATCCATATGCCTTTTACTATTGTATCTCTACAGCCAGTTACGGGACCCACTGTTTTTACGGATGCTACTAAAAACCATAGGGCTGCGGTTTATATCCCTTCCAGGCAATTCTTTAAGGTGTACACCACCGAGCATTCCTCAGCCCAGAAAAATGAATTGCTGGCAATACAATATGCTCTCTCCATATTACCTAATGAGAGCTTTAATCTTGTTACTGATAGCTTGTATTGTGCAAATGCTATTGCTGCTTTACCTTTTGCCCTCATTAATCCCAGTGCTTCAACTATAGCTCAAATCCTATATGATATTCAAGAGTCCATGTTACAACGCTCTACTCTTTATGTATTGCATATTCGCTCACATATGTCCACCATAGGACCCATTTATCAGGGTAATGATATTGTAGATAAAGCCCTTATATTCCCTCTGCATTTAGAAGCACAGGCAGCCCATGATAAGTATCACCTATCTGCCCCATCTTTGCGACGCCTTTATGGATTGTCCAGAGAAAACGCTCGCCAAATAGTCAAACAGTGTATCAATTGTGCCCCATTTCACCCTCTTGCCCGAGACACCGCAATTAACCCCCGTGGTGATCTCCCTAACGATCTTTGGCAAATGGATGTAACACATTTTGGCAAAGTTCTTATATATGTTTGTATTGATACGGCCTCCAATTTTATTATGGCCTCTATACAGCCTAAGGAAACAGCCCGTGCAGTGATCGACCACCTCTATGGTTGCTTTGCCATGGTTGGGGTGCCTCGAGCCATAAAGACAGACAATGGGCCAGCTTATATTTCCTCTGCCTTTGCCGCCTTTTGTAGAGAATTTTCTATTATTCATATTACTGGCATCCCATATAATCCCACAGGTCAGGCCATTGTTGAGCGTGCTAACCGCACTATAAAAACTCTTCTGTTAAAACAAAAAGGGGGAGTAAGGGCGGCGGGGCGCCTCTCCTGAGGTGATCTGGCACAAGCCGTCTTCACTCACAATTTTTTGCAAATCCGAGACGATGGCACATGCCCCGCACAAAGATTTTATCTCCACGAGATGGGAGGCAGAAGGGAAAGGCCATTAAAGGCCCCTACTGCCTGCCTCACCGGAGCTCGAATCCGGTGGAGGGGCCAAGAAGGCAAATGGCATGGCCCTGGAGTAGTTATAGCGAGAGGTCAGGGGTATCTTTGTGTCCAACCAGATGGAGCCAACCCAGGGACGGAGATCTGGATCCCCACATGATGGGCAGTTGAGCTGCGAGAAGCCGAAAGCAAGGAGGAGACAAGGGTGGAGAGGAAGGCACCGTCCAAAGCGGGTGTGCAAACAGCGTGAGATAACCATGCTCACACTTCTGATGGCCTTACAACAGTTCCTTCCTGGGTCCGAGGCTGTCCAGTCCAAATGGTACAACGCCACCCTCGCAGAGCAGCGAGCCGTGGATCAAAGGGGCGACACCTACTGGGCATTAGCACAGAGACTCCCCGCCTTATGAAGAGTTTCAGATTCAACAACTAATAGAGGAAGGACAATTATTAGCTTCCACTCTCCAATCTTTCATGAAATCAGAGGTAGCGGCGTGGCACCGTCAGGACCACATAGACCATCTCCTCCAAAGCCAAATCACCGCCCTGCAAGACACAGTAATTTGGCTAGGAGACCAAATGGCGTTACATCAACGCTATGAGATGTTACAATGCCGTTATAAATATCACCCGCTTTGCGTGCTTAACCTCCCAATTGATTCCTCAACCTTCCCCAATCAATGGCCAGCGGTCGGCAAAGCCCTCCAGGGGGCTATGCTGGCTTACAATGCCACAGATGACATCCATCAGTTGGACTTGCTTATTGATCAGCTGAATAACCTTTCCAGAACGTTTGAGGAAAAGCGTGAACAAGAAGAGCGTTCCATCTTCGATTGGTTACAACGAATCCTGGACTTGCATTGGCTGCCAGGGGTGCTCTCCTCCGTTGCAGTTCTTGTCCTTATGTGTCTCGTCCTGCCGTGCCTCCTGAAGTGCCTCCTGCAATTATTGACACGGGCACTGGAGAGTCTTAAAGGCTATGTCTTGTCTCTGAGACACCGCGAGGGCAGGTCCCCATGGGGGGAATCGCCCAACCTACCCGTGTAAAACAAAAAGGGGGAGATGTTGGGGGACAGCTCTGGACCGGGGTCCCCAATGAGGACCGTGAGACACCTGAGGGTCCGAACCTGCCCCCTTGTGGGTACTGGGATGGCCCTGGTAACAGGCTGGCTCCACCCATGGGGAGGCACTTGGGAGGAGCTCGCCCGCCCATGGGAGGTACGGGGGAGGAGACAGGGGATAATAAAAGGGGATGACCACGAGAGCTGGAGGAGAAGAAATGCAATAAAGCTTGCTGACTGCAACTCCTTTCGGGTGCTCTGCCTGTTTATTGCCCTCCCCCAACCGGGAGAGGGACCGGAGATGTCCGAAGACCGGGGATAGGTAAGTAGAAGGCGAAGGCCCGGGAGTCGCCATGGGCACAACTGGAGTCCAGAGATCATTAACGTAGTAACGGAGCACACCTAGAGGGATGGGAAAAGTGTCTAGGCAAGTCCTCTAAGAGGCATCAATTGTATGGTTGGCATATATGAGGGCTTGAGGGAAAGACAAGAAATGTATTTTTTTATTGTTTTATTCTTGGGTCTAAGGTCTGGAGAAGATAGAATTGTACAAGTAAAGACTCTCCATTTTGGGATCAGGGCCAACATTAAAATTTTGCCAATGCTTCCCACTGCACACAGTTTTGTTTTTCTTTGTTTTTTTGTAAGGAATGTTTATGTTCATTATAGTCATTATATAGTTTCTGCTGAACTGAACAATCAGGTTGATGTTCTCATGAGAATTGCATATTTTGGGTTTGAGTCTAACATCAATCTATTTTGTAGTACACAAGGGACAACAAGATCCTCTTAACCAAGAGTTCAAAAAATGCTCATCATGCTAATCAAAACACCTGTCTTTTTAGGATCAGTGTGAATTATCCTATGTGGCTCTTGGCTTCCCTGGATTGGCAGATTAATTAGTTATATTAACCCTGTTCTTCTCTCTAAGGACAAGAAGTTTGGGTGTGGCTTGCAGTTTACAATTTCTGCTGGGGTGGGGGAGAGAACAAGTTGCTGCTTCCCCACCCTAAGTGAAAACCCAGAGAGAAAGAGATGCTTGGCACACATAAAGGCAGGAAAAAAATGTGTAAGGCAGAAGTTATCTGTCTTTTATAAAGCTGATACAGCCCCTTTTCCTTTTGTTTTCACAAGGCTAAGGCACCAGTATGGGGCTTGCTTTATCATTCCAAAGCACCATAGAATCAAGCACACATGGTTGCCCAGGAGGAGGCAGGGAAACTCTGTTCCAGCTTCATGAGATACAATCTTATTATAACTGAATAATGCATTATCTTGCGATCACTTCTAATTTGATCAATTAAAAGTATGAGAAGAATGAGATAACTATGATAAAAATATTATTTCTTAAGGAGGCCTGTTCACTGAATGGGCATTGCCTCACTCAAAGAGAGAACCTGAAAAGGCTGGTGACTTTGCACAACCTTCCCTCACTCAGATCGGAGTCAATTGCAAGTCATGCCATCATCTCCCTGAGGTCATGGTCCTCTTCGAGAATGAAGGAGAAGCCACAAAAAGAGAAAAGTATTGAAAATCTGAAGAAGGGCGCTCAAAAATTACATTAGCATGTACAGGCAAGAGAAAACATGAACATCATATTGTCCAATTAAAAGGCAGAAAAAAAGAAACACACAAAAAAAGGAATCTGGAAAACAAAATAACACTAGAACATTTTAAGAAACAAGAAAAATTTATTGTGGACTTGAGAGTTATCCTCAAGTCAGCTATCTCAATATAGTCAAACTGCAGACTCATCAAGATATGATCAAAATTTAAATAAACTAGGAAAACTAATAACTGAATATGATCTAGAGTACAATTAAATTTTTACCTTGTGTTAATAAACTATTGAAAATTAAAATTGGGTGATGAACAACACGAATAACATTGCTGTAAATTACAGTAATTCTACCTGGAAATTAAACAGATATAAATTAATTGCCACAAGAAAGAATCTTAGCAAATGATTGACTAATTCCACAATTGAAGAGGAGGACAAAGAAAATATTTTAGAATATAAATTTATCCATATAATCTTACAAAACATTGAAAATTGTGAACAGTATTTTATAAAGCAAAGAGACACAATAGAGAGTAAAATTAGTCTAAAGAAAGCTTAGCAAAATAGTCAACTAATAGTCATGCAAAAGGTATTAAAATATAAAATAGAATAAGGAATAGACATGGAAAGGAAATGGAAATGATTCACAAAATTTTTTCAGTAAATTATTTTCTCCTCAAAGACAGTGGAACCACCACATTTGGACACTAACATCATGGGAAATAAACACTGACTGCTGCTAATAGTGGTAATTCTAGGGAAAGAAATGCCACTAAAGAGAAAGACAGGAAAAGCAATTGAATTGGATAAAATACATAAGGAAAAGATACAGATTGGGGTCTATACTAATTGAAAGAAAGCTGAGGGATCAATATGCAAGGAGGAGAAGGTCTCTAATTTCATCAATATCCCTAAAAATTAATTAAGAAAACATCATTGTCTACTAACCTATATTTTTACTTTCACATCTATGCAGAATCTTTACAAGGATCACCTATGCAGCAATTGAGGTTATCCTTGATGAGATATCAGGCTTTTACAAATCATATTCAATAATTGACTACATTATTACCATATAACAACTGACTGAAAGGTGTAGAGAATATATGATCCAATTGTTATCTATTTATTATCAAAAAAATGCAAGTAAGTAGAATAAAAATTACACACTACAGGTTCTTTTACAAGATGTCTTCCGTCCTTATTTTACAATCCCTCAGGCTACCTTGGAAAATGTAACAATAGAAATAATAACCTTCTTCAATGACCATCTGATAACAAGCACTAGCATAAAACAAGGAGATGTATGCTCTACAAAGGTGTTATTAGGGGTGGAATAGTGAAGGCCTCGTCTTTCAAGAATATGAAAATTTGCTTTTACTGATGAGTTATACAGAATCTATACAATATTCCCTATCCAAAATGTGGAAGCTTGGTGAGTCTGCTTCTAACCATAAGTAAACTGACTGAGAGATCATTATTATCATGACAAAGAATATTCTAACTATGTGAAGATGTGGAACTAAGAGTGAGTACAAAAGGTTGACTCAGTCTCTCATTTTCTCCTTTGCTGGCTTTCCAGTAAAGAGGATCATTACTATGAGCTGCTGGGTGGGGGAAGAGCAATCAGTCCTATCTCCTACAAAACTATGTCCCTGAGTACGCAGAAGCTCTATTTCTTTTGTCTCTTTTTCATTTATTCTTTCCAGATCATGAAGGAATAAGTATCTGGAGATGTAATTGACCAGCTTATGACTATATGAGTTTTAAAAAAGGTAAGACTCCTCAGTAACTGGAGTCAATAACAGAGACTACCAGGAACTGATAGCAGCAGATCTGAGTTCAGTGAAAAATCAGTACAAAGAGCCACCTTTTCCCATTTTATTTTTTTCATATTTTTCTGAACTTAAGAAATAAAACAAGCATTTCCATAACATAGTAGAATAGAAATAAAGATGATTACTTTTGGACCTCCAAATTTATTATGTACGACCAGCTATTCCTTTTAAATATGTAATAAAATTATCATGTGACTTTAATTTTTCCTCCCCCTAAGAGACAGCTGTCATTAGACACAAATGTGTGTGTGTGTGTTTGTGTGTGTGTGTGTGTGTGTAAAACCATTCTATACATACATTTATTTATCAGTTCTTTCTCTGGATATAGGTAGCATCTTCCTTCATAGGTTGTTTGTTGTTAATTTGGGTGTTTACAATAGTCAAAACAACTCAACCACTCAGAGTTGCTCTTAAAATAATATTGCTGTTACTGTGTACAATGTTCTCTTAGTTCCGCTCATTCTTCTTTATTATTTTGTGCAAATCTATCCATGTTTTTCTAAGATCATAAAGCTCATTTCTTTTTTTCTTATTTTTTTGTAAATAGTATTTTATTTTTTCAAATACATGTAAAGATAATTTTTAACATCCATTTTTATAAGATGTGGAGTTCCAATTTTTCTCCCTCCCTCTTTGCCCTCTGCCCTCTCCAAATTGACAAACAATCTGATATATTATTCTCATTTTATAGGTAAGGAAACTGAGATCCAGAAGCGCATGTGTGTTTTTAACCCTTATTAGGTTTGTGGGGTTTTTTTTTTGCTCTAAAAAGTATTTTATTTTTTACACAACTACATATCAAAAACACTCTTAGCAGTCATCTTTACAAGATTTTGAGTTTCAGATTTTTCTCCTTAGTTCCCCTCCCTTCTTCTGAAATGGTAGGCAGCTTGGCATGGTTTATGCACATGCTATCATGTAAAACATATTTCTATATTCATCACATTGTGGAAGAAGAAACATGAAAAGGAAAAAAAGAAGCATGAGAAACAATAAAGAAAGTTAAAAAAATGTGCTTTGATCTGCATTCAGAGTCCATCGGTATTTTATTTGGATATGGATGGCATTTTCCTTCATGAATCCTTTGTATTTGCCTTGGATCGTTGTGCTGCTGAGGAAAGCTGAGTTATTCATAGTGTATCATCACAGATGTTGCTGATGCTATATATACAATATTTTCCTGATTCTGCTTTGAGTCAGTTTGTATAAGATCTTCCAGGTTTTTCTAAAGTGTGCTTGTTCATCATTTCTTTTTGCACAATAGTATTCCATTACATTCATATACCACAATGTGTTCAGCTATTCCACAATTGATGGGCATCCCCTCAATTTCCAATATTTAGCCACCACAAATAGGATTGCTATAAATATTTTTGCACATGTAAGTCCTTTTCCCTTTTTATGCTCTCTTTGGGATACAGACCTAGTGGTGGTATTGCTGGATCAAAGGTTATGCACAGTTTGGTTGCCTTTTGGCCATAGTTCCAAATTGCTCTCCAGAATGTTTGGATGAGTTCTCAACTGGATCAACACTGCATTAGAGTCCCAATTTTCCCACGTCCTCTCCAATATTTATCATTTTCCTTTTATATCATATTAGCCAATCTGACTGGTGTGAGATGGTATTTCAGAGTTGTTTTTAATTTGTATTTCTCTGATCAAAAGTGACAGAGCACTTTTCATAACTGGTTTTGATTTCTTCATCTGAAAATTGTCATCATTTCTTATAGCACAGTAGTATTCCATCACAATCATATACCACAATTTGTTGAGCCATTCCTCAATTGATAGGGTATCCCCACAATTTTCAGTTTTTTGCAACTACAAATACTTTTGCTAAAAAAAATTTTGCTCTTTGCTACAAATACTTTTGAATGTATAGTTTCTTTTCTTTTTGGTTTGATCACCTTGGGAAATAGACCTAGTAGTGGTATTGTTGGATCAAAGTGCATATGGCACAATTCCAACTTGCTCTCCAAAATGGCCAGATAAGTTCACAGTTCTAACAACAATGAATTAATTTTTTAATCTTTCCACATCCCCTCCAACATTTGTTGCTTTCCTCTTCTATCATTTTACTTGATTTGATAGGTATAAATTATCTCAAAGTTGTTTTAATTTGCATTCCTCTAATCAATAGTAATTTAGTGCATTTCTTCACGACTATAAATTGTTTTATTTCTTCAATAGAAAAACTGCCTTGTTCATATCTTTTGACCATATATCAATGAAGAATGCATTGTATTCTTATAGATTTGACAATTTTTTAAATATATTTGAGATATGAGAACTTCCTCCAAGAAACTGCTTATGAAAATTTTCCCCCAGTTTTCTTTTTTTCCTTCTGATCTTGGCTACATTGGTTTTATTTGCTTAAAAAAGCTTTCATTTATTGTAATTGAAATTATCCATTTTATACTTCACACTGCTCTCTAGTCTTTGTTAATTCATAAATTATTCACCTATCCATAAATCTGATAGGTAATGTGCTTCATGTTCTTCAAATTTTCTTGTAACATCTTCCTTTTATCTAGGTCATGTATCCATTTTGGCCTTATCTTGGTAAGTAGTATATCTGAGGCCCAATTTCTGCCAGACTGTTTTCTAGGTTTCTTAATGTATTTTTCTTTTTACCAAATAATGACTTCTTTTCCCCCAAACTTAAATCTTAACACTTGTCAAACACAAGGATATTGTAGTCATTTGCTACTGTAAATTGCATGTCTACTCTGTTCCACTGATCTACCTTTCTATTTCTTAGCCAGTAGCAGATAGTTTTTGATAACACTGTTTTATAACATAGTTTAAGATCTAGTACTGCCAAACCTCCTTCATTTACATTTTTCATTAGTTCCTTTGTAAACCTTGATCTTTTGCTATTCCAAATGAATTTTGGTTATTATTTTTTCTAATTCAGTAAAATAATGTTTGGGTAATTTAATTGGGATGTCATTGAATATATAGATTAATTTGGGTAAAATTGTCATTTTTGTTATATTGACCATGTCACCCATGAGCAATTAGTATTTCTCCAATTATTTAAGTACTATTTTATTTATATAAAAAGTCTTTTTTAATAATTTTGCATATGTAGTTCCTGGCAGCTCCTTGGCAAGTGTATTCCCAGATATTTTTATACTCTCTAGAAGTATTCTAAATGTTTATCTCTGGCTATCTCTTCTTGCAAAGTTTTGTTGGTGATATATAGAAATTCTGATGATTTGTGTGAGTTTACTTTATATCCTCTTATTTTACTAAAATTATCAATTGATTCAACTAACTTTTTAGCTGATTCTTTAGGATTTTTCTAAGTATATCATTACATCATCTGCAAAAGGAGATAGTTTTGTGATCTCACTCCCTATTCTGATTCCTTCTATTACTCGTTTATTTATTATTGCTATTGAGGATTTCCAAAACAACATTGAATAAAATTAGTGATAATGGGAATCCGTGTTTTATACCTGATCTTACTAGGAAGGCTTCTAGCTTATCCTCATTATAAATTATGCTTGATGATGGTTTTAGGTGAATGTTTTCTATCAATTTAAGGAAAAACCCATTTATACCTATACTTTCAAGTGTTTGTTATGGAAATGAGTGCTGTACTTTGTCAAAAGCTATTGATATAATATTCACATGATTTTTGCTACTTTTATTAAGTTTGCTAAGCCATCCTCATGTTCTTGCCATAAATCCAGCTTAGTCATACTGGATAATTTTTGTAACATATTGCTGTAATCTCCTAGTTAATATTTTATTTAAGAATTTTGAATCTATATTCATTAAAGAATTTCTCTATAATTTTCTTTCTCTGTTTTTACTCTTCCTGGTTTAGGTATCAGGATCATATTTGTTTCCCAAAAGTAGTTTACCCTTTGTTTGCCTATAATTACAAATTATTTATTTAATATTGGATTTATCTGGTGTTCACATGTTTGACTGAATTCACTTGTAAATCTCTTTGGTACTGGTGAATTTTTCTTAAGAAGTTCATTTATGGACTGTTCAATTTTTTTTCTAAAATAAATGTATTTAGATATTATACTTCCTCTTCTGCTAATCTAGTTTATTTTTTTTGTAAATGTTCCACCATTTCACTTAATTTATTAAATATATTTGCAAATAATTGGGCAAAATAACTCCTCATAATTGTTTTGAATTCATCTTTGTTAGTGTCATATTCACCCTTTTCATTTTAAATATTATTGATTTGATTTTCTCTATTTTAATCATATTAACCAATGACTTATCTGTTTTTTTCATAAAATCAACTCCTAATTTTATTTAGTAATTCTGTGATTTTCCTATGCTCAATTTTACTTATCTCCCCTTTAATTTTTATGTTTTCCAACTGAGTGTTTAATTGAAAATTTTAGAGTTTTTTGTTTTTCTAGCTTTTTAATTGCTTATCTAATTCATTGGTTTGTTCTTTCTCTATTTTATTGATGCAAACATTTAGAGATATACATTTTCCCTCTGATTACTGTGTTTGATGTATTCCATAGATTCTGTTATATTACTCATTATTATTATTCTCTTTAATGCAATTATTGATTGTTTCTATGATTTGTTCTTTAATGCACTAATTCTTTAAGATTAAATTGTTTAGGCTTTTTTTTCCCATTCTAGTAATGGATTGAGCCATTATCTGAGATAAGTGTTTTGCAAGGAGCTAACTTGACTAAAGCATCTGAACAACTTGCCTAATATAATGTCTAATCCAGAATTGAAGTTGATAGAAAAAAGAAAAAGAGAACAGAACAAAGAAAAAGAAAAAGAGAAGAAAGAGGTCAGACATCATCAGATACCCCACCAGCCACGTTATCCATATATGTATTTGTCTATCTTAGTTCTGGAAGTTTGAGCCACCTGGTCCAGAGACTAAGTGTGTACAGAGGATAATATGCACCCTTGACTTGAGGGTTGCTTTTGTAACTTCTGTCCTTAACCTTCTCAGTTAAGATCCTTTTGTAAAAGCTAATTAATGGCAGCTGGTTGATTTCTATTGAGAGGAGTTCAACAAGATGAGGTTGAATTACTCCTACTTCACCTTTACCCCTACTTTTACCTTAGAGGTAAAGCTACCCTTGAGGAAAGGAGTGGTCAAGTTGCTCTTTGGGAATCCATTCTTATAGAAAAAAGTGAGTTTGGAGAGTGAACCCAGAGGGGTTGCTACAAGAGTATGCACGTCTGTAATAGAGGAAATTGATCACAGTGTCTGAGTTGAGGAGGGTTTCCCTGTGAATAATAAGGTCCCTCACATGTTCCCATTTATAAATGACATTGTATTTGTTATAGCCATCCCAGGGTTGTTCTGGTAAACATTTAACAACCAGTTCTCCAGGGGAGAAGTTTACGTACAACATACTTTTAAGTTTATTTTGCATTGACATTTTCTCAAGTTCAATAATCAACAAAACAATAAGTAAAGATCTAATTTGTAGCATTTGCTTATTTCTGAGGTATAAATTTTCAAACTGAAAATTTAATAATTGACTCTAATGTGAACCAGTTTGAGTTGGCTCCAGTACAGTCCCAAGAAAACCCCATGACATTGCAAAGCCTTGTGGAAAATAAATGCAGTTACACAGAGAAGCATGACCTGTCCTTCAGAGTTGAAAAAGCAGGCTGGTTGTTTTCAGGAAAGAGGAAAGAAGAAAGCAAGGATTTACTAAGTGCTTATTGTGTTTGAGGTACTGTGCTAAGTACTAGGGATACAAATACAAGTGAAAAGGGCAACAGTTTCTGTCTTAAGGAGCTTACACTTTAATAGAGGAAGACAACATACAAAGAGGTCTGGAAAGCAGGTGAGGGAGGTAGAAAATGAAGGTAAGCTGTATGTGGGCATGGTTTCAAACATGAGGCTATGACAGGAATAGGACAAGGAAAGGAATGAAGGAAGGCAGGCCTGCTTCTTCCATAAAATGGAGGTTCCAGGAGGCAGTCACTAATGTAAGAAGTGGAAAGGTCTTACAGAGAGCTATTCTGTGGAGAGTGGGCCATAGATTCAGAAAGTTCTCCCAGGGAGAAAGTCCCCAAGCTTTGAGGGAAGTTCCCCCATGAACCAGCAGTGAGGCATTGACTTCCAGAGGGAGTCAAGAATGATCTATGGAAGGAAAAGGAATTTCACCAAGTTGAGAGCATAGTAACTGACCCCAACCTTTCCATAAAAGCTAAATTCCATATTTATAAAAGAAACATTTTGTTGGTGTTGTTCTATGGCAACGAGCCCTAGAAAAATATTTCTTCTCTGTTCAATTGCTTTTCAGTTGTCTGACTCTTCTTGACCCCATTTGGGGTTTTCTTGGCAAAGATACTGGAGCAGTTTTCCTGCTCATTTTACATGTGAGGTAAATGAGGCAAATAGAGTTAAGTTACTTGTTCAGAGTCACACAGCTAGGAAATGTCTGAGGCCAAATTTGAACTCAGGAAGATGAGTCTTGCTGACTCTGAGCCCCAGCACTCTATCCACTGCATCATCTAGCTGAACATGATGACAGCTAGTGAACTAAAGATGAATATCACATAGAGAACAATGGAAAGGCACGTTGTGATCTGATTGGGCCTCAACATATGTGTTACAAAGAAAATAAAACTATGCTACCATCACTGCAGGATTATAAACATTTAGCACCTACAAAACACCTATCAAGACGTAACCTGGTAGATAGATCATCAGAAGTTCCATATCTTTGAAGAACTTAGAGGCAACAAATCCCCATTCAGATTTTCAAACACCTGGAGAACTCATCCAATAAATTATACTGGAATCAGATTTATCACCGATGAAATGTTTGCCTGCAATAACCTAGACACAATATTGATGCATTGCTACTTGGGGCTCCAGAGATTCTGTTGTCCCATGGCAAGGAATGGGGCTGCCTTATCCACCAGACTGTGGCATAGGCCAAGTGCCAGGAGTTGTTTGGCTTATACCACTCAATCTGAGCCACAAGGTCTCCTGAAGAAGGGTTTATTTCTCTCTGGATAAATGGAGGCAAGGCAGAACTTGGGCAACTTCAAACTATCTTTTATACTTTTCTGCTTTTCAGCTAATTAATATGGGGGGGGAATCTTTATCATAAATATGCAGTGATCATTTTCTTGGAAACAACTGGTGTAGTTCATGCTTTAATAGAACACGAATAAAGTATGACAAGCGAGAGATAATGTTGTATAACTCCCTTCTTTTATTGATGAGGAGGACTGGGGCCCACAGATGGATCTAGCTTTATACTCGTTTGGTTAACACACAATCCTGGGAAGTAGACGCTATTATTATCTCCATTTTACAATTGAGGAATTTAAGGCAAGAAGAATTTATGCACCTTGCCCAGATCACACAGCTAGAAAGAGTCAGAGGCTGAATTTCAACAGCTCTTCTTGACTCCAGGTCCAGTGTTCTATCCACTAGTATCTAGGTGCTCCATGGAACAGAGAGATGAAGAAAAACCCTGCTATGTCTGTCACTTCATTCAGTCTCTTCATCACTTTCCAGCACTTTCCAGCAAGAAGGTCATCTTCTCCCACTTCACCCCCTACAAGTCTCTCTCCCCAGACAAAGGATATTTCTTGCCTTTTAAGGAATTACCCTAGACTATGGTTTCCAAATCCCTTCACACTCAAGCTAGAGATTCTGTGCCCTCTGCCCTCATCATTAGTTCAGACAATGAAAGCTCTTATTTTTTTCTTTAGTTGGAGGTCTGACTGATGCTCCAGTTAATACAGGTCTCACATATCTTCAGTGAAAGAAGAGTAACTTTGGCTACTTCCCAGGTAGTGATTTCTCTCAGCAAGATTTCTTCTCTAGCCCACTTAGTCATTGGACAGCACCACCCTGGCACAGGCACTGCCTCCTGCCCATCAGAAGGACTTCCCAAAAGATTTGGGTCAAGGCCAGGAGGCAGACTTCTCCCTTAGAGAAGTCATTCTGTACTTTCTAGAGCATGCATTCACAAAGGACAATGCAGCCTAAGAAAGGAGATTGTGCAAAGCATTTTGAAACTAGAAAGATTTTCTTGGAACATATTTATAGGTGTGGGGAGAGGATGGGAGGATGGGAGTGATGAGGAAGGAAGGAATAGGGCAGTGAAATTCTTACTCATGTGCTATGGGTACAAATGAACAGTGAAACTCCCCTGAGAAGTCATCAATGACAAGAGAACTATTTGACTCAATCTTGCTGGATGTGCCCTGGCTTTTCTTAAAGATATCAGGGAAGCAAAAAGCCCCGCTGGCCATTGATTTTCTATAAGCTTGCCCTCTGTCAAGTTGGATTTGAGGCAGCGTTAAAGAGCTTTCCTTCCCCATAACACATTTGCCTTCTTTCCACTTGTGTGCTGAAAGAATTCCTTTACTGTCCCCACCTCTCTCCTCAGAGAGAGAGGGAAGTTAAGTGAAAGGGGGAAATTAAGTGAAAGGCAGAAGATTAAGACACTGTCACAGTTGATCAAGGGGCAATGTTTTTTCTCTTTCATTTTGTCTTCCAATATTTCTCATGGGATAACGGGGCAGCAAAGAGTTCTCCATTGTGTTCAATAATTATTTAACTCAGTCTATGAAGGCTGTTGATTTTTTCCTGGGTAAGACACAATTGATCTTATCAAATCTAAGATTCAATCCAGGAAATTTTGTCTGTTAGGGTTCTACCCAAGGGAGTATTTCTTGGAATGGGTTTGAAGGGATCTTCAGAAATCTTTAAGGGAACTGACCTTCTGAGCAGATACTGAAAAATCTGACCAAACCCACTAAATGTTGATAATTTCTGAAGAGTAGATATGTACTTTGGTTGGGGGAAGGGAGGTAGAAGAGGAGACCTTTGTCTATCTTTCCTTCCTCTTCTGAGAGGACAGAGCAAGATATAGGAAGAGTAGGATGTAATTGACTTGAACTCCTTCCAAATAATTAAACTGAGTTTGAAAAATCATTCTGACAGATTTAGCTTCTAAAAGTAAGTTAGGTAGTTGTCAAATCCAAGAAATACTTTGAAAATTCACTTTAAGAAAATAAAACAAGTTCAATGAATTATTTTAAAGAAGCAAACCCAAAATCTAATTTTATTTAAAAAATTGAGCTTTATAATATTTTCCAATAAAAGCTCTCCCTATCCAACCTGATGGAAAATAGAACCAACACTTTTTCAGCCTTCAATGAAAACGAGGAAGGCTTTATGACTGAGGTTAAAAGGAGAGAGTTGGGTTAAGCCAAAGGGGCAGCAAGATTTTACTGTGTGCAAAAGCATTCAGACATTTGGCATTCCTTTTGCAATAAAACTTTATTGATGATCGTTTGAAAGTTATAGCAACTCCAAAGTTATAAAACTTGTCATAAAATACCAAGCAGTCATTAGCTTACCTGACCTCTTCTCAATATAAACATTTCCCTCCAAATGTATTTTGTTCTTACCTATAAGAGGGAAAGGAAAGGGGTTAGAGATTAAAAGTTCTACTCACTGTTGAAGACAAGATATATTAAGCCTCATGTTCTATTTTTATGTCTTTCATTGGACACAATGGAAGTTATACCTATGTATTTATATTTAGTGTTGATAAATCTTTTTGTGAAATCATTATATACTACCCTCCCTTCCACCCCCTTCCACAACATAATATATATTTGTCAGGACTTAAAATGGCTAGAATCATACAGGTTCTCATATATTATGTGTTCTTGGTGAACATGGGAAATAGGGATAGGAAATTAATCATATTTAGGGAACAGAAAGTCCCAGTATCTTTTTGTAAGAGCCCTCTTCGCTCCTTAAGTATGCTTTTATTTAGAAAGGGTGACATACTGCCTGCTATAAGCAGAGCTGTTCACAAAATGGAACTAGTTGCATGTACTTTATTATGTGACTGGAGAAGTAAATTATTTAAAATCTATGGAATATTGTTTTGAGCCACTTTAGATCTCTAGGTAGATTTCAGTCCAAGGAAAGATAAGTCCTCTGCATCTAAAGTAGCAACATGTAATTAATTCGTAATTCTATAACCTATAAAATATTAACGTCAATGGCAGTTTAAAATCTTTGACAAATATCTAAAAGGGTATTGCAGAAAATAACTGAATTTAACTTGATTTCAACAAATATCTAAAGGCTGTATTATATGCAAACTTTTATCATTTCCTATGTATGAGGTTATTAATCTACCTATATGTGTGTAGGTAGGAAATATACTACAGGAAAAAAAAAACACTTTTGAGTAATTCTCATCTCTCAGGTTCCACTTTAATTGGCTTATAGTTACCTAGGATTCTGAAATTAAGTCAATCTACCATTAAAAGGCACCATGAGATATAAAAATGGCTGACCCTTCTTAGCTTTATATTGATTTTTCCAAAGCACGTGAAACTCTGGATAAGTTCTTAAAACTCAAAACAAATAGATACATTTAAGCATTTGTAGAAATAAATTTCAAGAAAAATCAGAACTATATGTTCTTAGCAATCTAATGTTTAATTGATTTATGAACTTACTCAAATTCTTATTAAGCTAATGTCCTATTAAACTTTAAAATCTATCAAAAGATGACATGAGATTTCAACAAGAAAAGAAAGTTTTACCAAAATTGTGTGTAAAATGTTGTTCTTTTCTTTCTATCTTTTTAAAAGAGATAAATGTTGTATCATGAGGAAATATTAGAGGAAGGGAGGGTAAGGTTCTAAGTTGTTATAATCATAAACTAAATTCTCCTCAGTGCCCGAGTCTTTTTCTAGTTTTATGTTGGATGCTTCTTGCAGCAAAATAAATAGTATTTTTTATATAATTGCATTCATCTAATGCACTAATGACCTAAAGGACCAAATCTTCCAGCCCCCGGGCTCTAAGGAGAGTTAGAGAAGAATCCATAAACAATAGAGCACAAGTACAGACAGACACACACACACACACACGTACACACACACCAGACATATGCTGATCAGAATTTCTGTGAGTGTGTAGGACATTCTGAGGATAGTTTTTTTGATTCTAGGACAGTTTTGTCCTAGAAAAGCTTTGAAAAGCTTCTATATCACAAGGTAGACATTAATGAGAATTAAGTTAGTCATCATTACAACTTACTTAAATGAAATTGCCTATTGATATGACTTTTATAAAATGTATAAGGACTATCTATGCAATAACAAAAAAGGAAAATGGTTTGGCATAGAAAACAGCGTGAAAGTACTTGTAGTTCTTTAAATGCCTAGATGGCAGGCTGTAAAATGAAAGATAAAATTATTTCTTTTAAAATAAAATTTGTGTATTAAATCTACACCCATCTTCTCCTTAATTCTTTCAGTTCACTTTCAATAGATTTAATTTCTAAAAAAACAACAATTTGAACTTTCTGTGTATCTTTCCACTCTGTTCCAGTTTCACATATCACAAATGCTGCTGACCTACATTCATTGCTATTGAGCACCATCTTTACTTGGCTGTTGAGGATAATAATAAGTCAGAAGGAATTCGACGTGTTTTCAAATGCATTAGGAATGGCTTATAGAACAGTTATGGCCATGCAATTCATCTTTGTAAAAGCAATTTGATAACTATCCAAATGTAATTTCGGGGGGGGGGGGGGGGAGTTATGTGATAAACCATACTGATAATCTTCCTCCTCTTCTCTTTGTATATTCTGCTTTGTGCATTCTGTGTTCATGAGAAAGGATTGTTTGTTCAAATTATATACATATTTGCTTTCTGGGATGATTCCAGTGTGTCTTCAACTTAATTGTATTTGAAGCTTTCTGTGTACAGTTGGGTGGTAAGATTGTGAAATCAAAACCTGTGTCTTGGAGTTCTGGTGGCATGTACAGACAACAGAGTTCTGCCTTCATCATTTCTATTGACACAAGAAATCCTAAAGAAAAAAAATGCTGTATAAATCAGCACCATGCAATTGTAACTTATGCATTCCTTCCTTAAAATTTAATGTATATTTTACCCTAAGGGTGTTTGTTCCCTGATGAAACTAATTTTCCTCTAATAGTAATAATACCCTGCATGAATATAATCACTTTTTATCTTGGAAGATCCTCAAGTGCCCTAGGAGTTATATGTTAAAATGTAAAGTGTATGTGTGTGTGTATTTATGTATATATATATATATACACACATATATATATATATATACATATATATATGTGTGTATATATATATATATATATATATGGTAGAATTTCCACATATCCATGTTTAACCCTCTATGTTCTTATTTGCTTTCTTCATTTCTTTTGACACAAGAAAATTCTTGAGAAAAATGAAGGAACTTTGGAAAATCTGTTTGAGAGCTTAAGTCCTTTTATCCAAGTTAGTAAAAAGAGATTCATTAGAATATGCAAAGCTACATTAAAATTTGATGAGGGAAGGATGAAGGAGGGAATTCCCTCTGTTTATGCATTCCTTGGTTATTGTTAGCTTATAGATAAATTCCAAATATTTCAATTTTAAGTGCTTTGGATTTTTAGGGCCTGATCCCTTCTAATGGAGGAAAAATGCTTGGTTCTAAATTTTAAAAAATGAGAAAGAGGCAACTTAAATTAATAAGAAAAACTTTGAATAAATTCAGATTAAACCTTTTCAAGGTGCTCTAGGCTGTGTGAAGATGAGGGAAATGTGTAGTTAATTTTGAATGATGTAATTCTGTAAATGGAAATACTTCTATATGGAAATTATGTAAGACTTAGCAGCCTTCCATTGTTCTGCATTAGACACAGATAGAATATCTTGGCAGATAAGAAACTGTTCTTGGATTTTTACATTTTTCCCCTTAATTTTAGACCAATTTGTTTTCCAGTAACTTTAAATGCACATAGTTACACTGTGCAACCATCCTCCAAATAATTAAGCTCTGAAGTCAAGTGAAATAAAGCATTTAGGTTAGAAATAAAAAATCTAAGTCAAGCCATACCACAGTTTTCTCACGTGTAACATAATGACACTGAACATATGTTGTATTTTGGATCATAGGTTAGGCTTGTAAGTGTACCATTTACTATGCAATAGAAGCGAAGATGTGGAAAAGTCTAATGTTGCCATTTCCTGAGTTTCAAGGGTTGAAATTTTTAGCCTTAAAGTGGCATTATTGTAGGTTTTTACATTTAAATAGGGTAATTATTTCTCCTGCCACTGAAAGGTAGTTTCTCCTAGAGGACTGAACCGTGCAGCAGCCAGGGCATTGCAGCAGAACATAATTGTTTGGGACAGGAATTGAATATAAGTTCCGTAGCCAATAAAAGCTGTTAGAGGAATTTATGTAGGCAGAACCTCAGTTGTCAGTTCGCCAGAACATTAGACACAAGAACTCTAGTTCTCCAGAAAGGTGTCAGGGGACTTTTAATGGTCCCCTGTGGTCTAGACCTTTACTTTATCCATGTTCTAAGAGGTGGTTACAGCAAAGGGCCACTCCACTGGAGCTGTGCTTTAGGATAAACTGTAACTAAAGCACCAGATAACTAACTGTTACTGGTCTGCCCAGAAGAATTGCAACAAGCAAAACAGTTACAACAATAGTTGCACAGATTTAGTTAAAAGTCTAGGATCCTTTATGTTTTGTGTGTGTGTGTGTGTGTGTGTGTGTGTGTGTGTGTGTGTTGTGAGAGAACTTACCTCACTTCTGAAGCCTATTAAATGAACTTTCTGGTTAATAACTTATAAAATGCAAATAATTAACTATCCAAAGTAAAATAAAAACTTGTTATTAAATGAATGGATCTAGGAATGAGCAGACAATATGAAAGGTTTTGACTAGACCAAAATGTTTCAAGGTTTTACTTCTCCCTTAAGAACACACTGCTTCCATTCCTGATATCAAGGAGCTGAATTCACCTCTCTTTCTTCCTCAGGCATATTTATTAACAAAAATTAAAATGTGTAACATTTGAGCAAAATTTTGGATCATCTGAATTACAGTTCTAATCTAAATCTAATCTGATCTAAATTTGTGAGTCATTTGTTAATTTGCAAGTATGTTTACAAATTTATTTTCAAGCATAAACAAACCTATTCATTTTCATTGAAGATATAAGAACATTATTGGGCTGTATCAAAATGACAATTTTAGGGTCTTCCTAAGAAGATTTGGAAAAAAACTGTTCTTTAGATACTGTACATTGATTGAAATATGTGTTCTTTGAAGCCAATTGATTTTTTCTTGTTATTTTAGATAGAAGATTGATTATTGTGAGTGAAACTGTTTTATCTTGCATATTTCAGTGACTTCTTCCTTCCTCTTCACTCCCTTTGTAATTAGAAAAGATTATTCTTAATTGTTCCCTTTGATTACAGCATACTGCATTGCTATAATATTTTTCATTTTCACACACTCCAGCATCACACAGAATTCCCTATTTCCTGTAATAGTGGAATCATAGGATTCCAAGACCTCATCTTACTGAGGAAAAATCTGAAGTCCAGGGAATTTGAATGATTTGTCCAAGACATAAGACTTGAATGCAGATCCTCTAACTCCATAACTATTATGTCTTTCAGTTTACTATGCTGCCTCCCCTGATATTTGCCCTGTGCCTTCAAGCCTCATGTCATAGGTGCCCTGAGAGTTTGAATAACTCAGTATCATGTTCCTCTCCTTCAAGGCTTTAAGGAAAGCCCAAGACTGGGTAGCTGCTAGTTACTGCTCCCTGTATGGACTCAGAAAGAGTAGGATTTGACACAATGAGACGGCCTATAACTATTGGAGCTACTTGTAAAAGAAACACAAAGTTACTTGCTTGTAAGAGGGAAAAAGAAACTTAACAACAAAAGTCCCCTAGAGACCCCATGCAATGCTTGCTAGAAGGGACTAGAAAAATCTCGTTAATCTGCCAAAACTAGATGAACTCTTTCTGACAAAGAGAGGCCCTTTGTGACCTGGGGGATGACCCAAGGAATCATTTACCAGACTAGATCTGTCTGTATGAGACTTGAAAATTGAGGTTTAGAATGGCCTTGGGACCCTGGAAGTTTTTATTTTTACAGTTTTAGCTGCACTGGAATGCATCCATTGGACAAGGCTAGTTTCTTGGGAACTTAGCTAGGTGTGGCTCTGATCTCTTCTATCTACTCTCGCTTCCTGACTATACCCTTTCAGAAGATATACCCTAGAAAAAACATCCTTTGGCCTAGGAAAATAAAGATGCAGTTGTTAAATTCTCTTACCTTCACCCATGTCCCTCCAATGTTCTCTAAATTTGTTTTTTTTTTTTTGTTTTAGAAAAAGGAATTAAACCTACCTTCCATTGCTACATTGGTGTAAGTGGAAGAAGGCATTGTGCCAAGATGTAAGGATCGATGCTCTCTGAGACCTGATCTGCCTGGAGGAAGTCACCTCACCTTGACATGCGTTAATTATCCATTTTAATGTTATTGCTTCTCTGATCCTCCTCTGTCAGTTTCTACTTTAACTCTTTAAGAAAGAAAAAATAATAATAATGAAGAAAGGGGATTCTGTTTTTTATCCCTGCATTGGACAGGGTGTGAAGTGTATGGGGGAAGCTGAGGGAAGTTGATACTTAGAATTTTAATGAAAAATGAGAGAGGAACAATTTTGTTATAAGTAAATAATGCCCAATTCTCCCTAACCTCTTCCTTGGCACCCAGCCTCCAACTTGGAAAATTCAGAAGAATGGTTGGTGGATAGAAGAATCAGCTTCATTTGAGGGGAGAAGAGGTGGGCTTAATGCAGAGGTTTGTAACAGAAAGCTCCATAACAGACTTAAGAACTCAAATGGGCTCTTAAGCTCTGGAGAGAAGAATGAGACTATCTTTCACCTTCCCCTGGGGAGGCCACCTCAATATGTGAGAGTAGCCTTCTGTGCCTTCCTATCCTTCCCCCACTTCCACCCATCTAAAGTTTCAGTGTTTCCACTGCCTAGACTGTGAGACCTTTGAGGGAGGGGGAGTCCAGACACTCCGTTTGGTTTCAGTCAAGGCTGCATGAAGGTTTTGAGTCTGAACCTCCTCATTAAGCCCCAATCTAGATTTCTTCCAGGTGAAAGAGGTAGATAGATAGATAGATAGATAGATAGATAGATAGATAGAGGGATAGAGGGATGGATGGATGGATGGATGCTTACAACGTGCCAGGCACTGTACTAAGCACTAAATAGTGACAATAAAGTCTGAGGAAATTTGGAGTTCATTTGTGTGGTGGCTACAATTGAGCAGGGGAGCAAGTACATATTCATTTGAAATCCACGACACTCAACTTATCTCCTGCTTTAATTTCAAGCAAGTTTTAAATTTTGTAACTTGGCAGTATTCAGAATCTTTAAAAAAGCCTGTGACCAGGAGGATGGTCACATCCAGGGCAGGCTCAGGATTTTACAGATGAAGTAATTTGTGATTTCAGGGAATTTAGGAGATAGGTTAGGCCCCGGTAAAAACTGAGGGGAAAGGAGATTCTTAGGCAGATAACTTTAAAAAGTAGAAAGGAGATATACCAAGATGTATTCTGTTCCCCAGGTCCTTCTCAACCTTAATCTGAAGGAATATTTCTCCTATAGATGGCGCTTTGACAAGGTATTCCTTACAGAGCAAGAGAGAGATGAGACCCCGTACACCTACGGATCAGACAGCTCTGGGGTAATAAAGACTTGAGAAAGGGGAAATAATAACAATAATCAATAATAATAATGTGTGTCCCTGTCTCTCCTGGAAAGGCAGATTGTCCAAGTCCAGATCTTGGACATGGGTCTCAGGAATGGTTATGAACTTCTTAGCTACTTTAAGAATTTGACAGTGGTTAAGGGCAGTGGTCAGAAAAACTAGCCGATAGCGTCTTGGTACAATTCTCAGAAGAGACAAACTCAATTCATCAGCACACCTTGACCTTCTTCACCCAGGAGCTGGCGGGCAGATTCCCTCAGCGAAGTAAGGTCAAAGGACTTGGTGGCTATATCTATATTTCTAGAGGGAACCTCAACGCGCGAGGGCGCGGTCTTACCTGAACACATTGTTGCTGATTGTTCATCATTAACTTCACCTTTAAATCCAGACAGTAAAATTCTGGGATGATAGTGGGATTTTGGAGGTGCTGGTGGTCTTTGTCCCGAGGAGGAGCACGACCAGGGTCAGGAGATCTTCCTCAGATGGATTTGCATAAATTATTTCACTTAGTCCGGAGCTAGGTATGCTTGTTCCAACCACATTGACCTCCAGAGACAAGATCTCAGGGTTCTTAACATCTCTGCTCATCCTCAGAAATCCTCTGCTATCCGAGGAGCAAACAACAAACAAACAAAACAAACAAACAAACAAAACAAAACCAAAAACTCTTAGAGCCGTACTGAAAACATTAGTACAGAATCACTTTAACTAAAACGTGTGTCAATAACAAGGTTCCCATTTTCTTTTATTCTGAGAATGAGAGAGAATGCCTCTGAACACAGTGTCCCGACCTGGATTCCACAGAGGCGGGGGAGGTTTTGCTGTAAGATGAAAATGATGGTGGTGGGGAACTGTATTTTAGCAGATCTGCGCCAGTGTGTGTGTGTGTGTGAATGAATTTAATGATTTAATTATTTTAAATGAACCTAGTCTTTAATAAAAAAAGAAGAAAAAGTTTGCCTACTCTGCCCCGTGACGGAGTTCTATAGAGGAATTTGTTTCAGACATCAGTTCTTAGAATCATGAAATCCTTAGCTTTTGGACTTTTAACCGAAAAATCCTTGTAATTTAAGTGGCGTTAGTTAAGAAGTGCAAATGTTTTTAAGACTTCCAGGTACTTACCCTTCATCACAGATCTCCATTTCTGTGGTTGCCATGACACAATAGAAGAAAAAACTAATTTGTTTGGCAAAGCTAATTAAATGTTTGATTTAGATTCCCAGTGTTCCAAAGCCTGAGATCTCCCCTGGTCTATCAGCCCCTTTAAATAGGTATTCTTTTTCTTGTGTCAATCTTACGCTATCAAGACCAGAGGTTTTCCACGGGAGCATATTCGCTGCCATTTAAATATTTCATAAGGGGGAAAAAATTAACCACATAAAATCTGGACCTCAGCAATCCTTTTAAAAACTATTCGGCCTTCAACCAGTGAAAACTGAAATGGGGATGAAATTTAGGTTCAGAAAAGAGTTCTTAGGCATAAAGGCATTTTCCCCTTATGTTTTTAGGAAAAGGTTTACTAGATATTTGCAATCTTCAGAGTAAACCGAACTCAGTTCCCTCTCACCTCGGAATCCTGTTCTCTTGTGAAACACAAATGACGGGGAAGGCGGGGAAGAGAAATCGCAACACAAGTAGATGATGAAAACTCAAAATGAAATGTCCATTATTTTTCATTGGAAAAAGGGGACAGCTGAGGAAAAAAATGGGACGAAGGTTTGGGGAGATGGGGCACGTAATGACCGGAAAGAGAAGAAGAACTGAAAGCGAGTTTCTAGAATTAGTAGGCCCCACCCCTCAGAGAATGAAGCGGAAAGAACAATCCTAGATCAGATCGCAGAGCCGGCATCCAGTTGCACTCTAGATTAAGCGGCTTGTCCCTCCTGCGGCGCTGCTCAGAGTTAAAATTTCATCTCTTGTGGAAAAGGGCATCAGAAAGCACTGGCTCATTCTCTCAATACCGCAAGGCACTTTTCACTGGGAGGAGCTGTTGGGGGAAATGAAAAAGTCAAGAGGATTGGGAGGAAAAGGTGAAGGAGAGAGAAGGATGAGTGAAGTGCTGAGGCATTCCATATCCCATCCCTAAGCCTTTTTCATGAAGTGGCCTCTGTCTTCCTCTCTGGAGTGGAGCTGAGACTGTAGACGGGTAGTCCAGATTGCCTAGGATCTCCTGCATTCGGGTAGTGGGAATTACCTTAATCTATTGTCTATGAGTTGGTGTCTGAGAGAGCTTTGTGCATCCATCTACCTGTGTGTCTAGAGCTTCGTTCAATATTCCCTTTCCTTTTTCAAAGAAATTCATTGCCTGTTTTGCACTTCATCAAGATAATGAGACAGCTTTTTCCCCCCAGATTCCACAATCTCTTTACATTATTTCTTCTTCTTACCTTCCCCAAATCCATCCTCCCCCTAAACTCTTTCCTCTTCTCCCCCTCCCGAAGGCTCTTTGGTCTTTTTCTTGAGTCTGTGAAATTGAAATTGACCATACACACTCACTTTGTGAGCACCCTAACTTCTTCGTAAAAAAGTAATGGCTATTTGGAGTCGCCTCTCAATTTAGAGAAAGGGAGGAGTGGAACTCTGAATTGACCCATGCTAGAATTCGGGGTCATCTGTACGGAAGACCCGAGCTGCTCCCGGCAAGCGGCTCTCCCACACTGCTTCAGTTCTGCTCCTAGCTCACCTTTCATATCTGAAAGCTGCTCCACCGCACTCTAAGCTCCAGGTTGAGTCAAGTAGCTATTAGAGCACTGGGTTTTTTTGTTTGTTTTGTTTTTAGACAACCGTTTGGTTAACTGCAATCTCGAATTCTTGTAAGGCACAGATCACACACACCTGCTCGATTTCAATACAATCCTCTCTCCCCTTCCTCACCATCAATCCTCCCTCACCCCACATTCACTCACTAACAGTTAAAAAGGATCCTTGTTTCATTTTCTTTTTTTGTATTCCCGATAGATCCCCTCACAAACCACAGGAAAACTTTTCTACAGAAATTTACAAATAAGAAGGTCCTGTGAGGAGCTCAGCTTCGACTTAGTTGCTTCCAAAATCCTTCCATCTCCACTTCCAAAGGACTGGGGACAAGAGGTGTACTTAGGTGTTCCTTACAAAGACTTCTCCTAGACCCTGTCATTTGCTCAACAAAATTCACCTATCATAAGTGAGGAAAGATTGAGTATAATATTACCCTTTGGTAATTTTTCTCTGTGTTCTTTAAAAATTCAACTTGGAAACGTCTGGACAAATCATTCCATTCTCACTCCTTTCTCCTCCCCAGATCCAACACATTTTCAATTGGAAAACGCATAAACAAAAGGACTGCTCCAGCCTGAAGCCCGGGGTTTTTCAGACATTACCAGGCAATGTCCCTCTGTTTTGCTTCTCCAGTGTGGCGCCTGAAAAGAACAAACTTGGTGGTAGAGGCTGAAATGGGGAAGGGAGAACGGAGCCCACAGAGATATGAAGAGGCAAACACCTTCACGGGCCTACTCTGCCTAAAACCTTTCTAGAAACCACCAGAGAGTGATCTGGACACAAATGTCTTATCTGTTTCTCCTGAAAAGGTGGCTTGAGTAGGATCTATTGGACCTGGAAAATTTCAGGTAGTGAGGGGGCTTCTCCTCCAAGGCCTCCAGGGTAGTGTGGGGATGGGGTGCATTACAGGTGAAACCCCAGGGGTCTGAGTTTGGTGGCAGATTTATTGAGTTTTTATAGAGTCTCTAGTCAGCAGTGCTGTGGGGGGAGGGGAAGCCAAAGGAGTCACCCAGATTCAAGGCGCTATTAATTATAACTCAATTCTACAGCCGCGGTTTAAACTGGGGGAGGGGGAGGTGGTATTGTCTGTAGTTAAACTTGTCTCTGTGCGCTTCTTCCACCTTCTCCTCCCTAGTATGGCCGAACTTCTCCCCGGGTGAAGGTCTGTAGGCCTTGAGAAGACAGGATTAAGTGGGATGAGGTGAGAAGGCTTCTTGCTCCTGTCTCCCTTTGCCCCTTTCATACTCCTCTTCCTTTCAAGTTGGAGTTCTCCGAAGAGTAAATATTTACATTGAGAACTGAGAACAGGTCTCCCCTAAAAGAAAGCTATCAAGAGAGGAGGGAAAGGTTTTTCTGGCTTCTCTTCAGTTTGAAACTGTTGAGGACCCCTGTTCTGCTGCTTTTGATTTATCTGTAAATTTCTTTCTGGTCAAATTCTTTCAATCCAAGTATTATCTCCAGGACGAGGAGTCAGGCTCTACAAAGCAAGGCGTCAGACCCAAATTGACCCTTCTACCTCCTCACACTGACTTGGATCCCCACTCTCACCTATTTCTTCTGTCTTCCCCTAATAGCTCTCATTTTTTCCCACCCACCTCTCCCAGTCTCTTTTCGCGGTTTCTCACTCTCCGGGAAGTACACAGAGTCTCTTGAAGTAAATTTCTCCAGCCCCCTCATTCAGCTGCTCCAAGAAGGTAAACCTGGGAATTTAGTTCTCTCTGATGATTTGACATTTGAACTTAGGGTCTTTACCAGGCTAGTCAGCGAGAGCAGATTATATATACCTTTTGCCGTTGCCCTCTCCCAGGACTCTCCGCTCCTTGAAAAGTAGCAGAGCTGACCCTTACTCACTGCCTCACTAAGATGGAAACAAGTCAAACACGGTCGCTGCTAAAAAACCTTTTCTCTAAGCCACTTTTTACAAAACATATTGGGAACACTCATTCCGAGCTGGTGAAAGAGGGTCAGAACTTTTGTGTTAAGGTAGTGAGAGCGGTAAATTAGACACAAAAGAAGCTCGTAGCGTAGCGGGTGCACCCAAGGGTGGGAGAAGGGGGGAGGGGAAGGTAGGTAAGTGTGGAAAGGTGTGTAGTAGGCAAAGTTTAAAGCAAACTACAGGAGTAAATAAAAAGTAATAGACATATGGCAGAAAGCATTGGATATATTCTAGATTTCAGAAAGGGGAACCTGTGGTGTAGTCTGGGAACTCAGGGTAAACCCTGAGATTCCTTCTGAACCCCTCTCAAGAAATTTCGAATCCTTCAGTGTGATTCTTTAAGGACTCAACTCTCTATATTCTTTGGGGAAGCGGGAGAAGACTGAAAAACCTACTTGTCAAAGGTATTAAAAGGGAAACCATCCAAGCTGGTCCAGTCTCCCCAAATCATTTACTTTGCAGTCCGGAGAGAAAGGTACTACACTGTGAAGCTGACAATTGCAGTCAACACATGGGGGTGGTGATTTTATATATATATACACACACATAGAGAGAGAGATACATACATACAGTATATGTGTATATATATATATATACATTTGCAGACTAAGAACTTTAAGAATGACACGTTTTTAATATAAATTCTCATATAGTAAAATTTGTCATTTCTTATTAAACGGAAATTAAGTATTCCACTGAATTAAGCATAAGGCCCAAGAAGAAAACTTCTTTTTAAAAATATCTTTGTAAATGACTGAAACAAATTAGTATATTCTGAAAAGATGAGTGTCCTAGTTAGGCATTGGTATGAATACTATAAAGGCAGATTAAAAATCTAGACGACCTTAATAAAAGCAGAATATATCCCAGAATTACTCTAATTTTGGAATTTTTTGTGATATTTTGACTGTAAACCAATAAGCATCTAAATATATAAAAAGAGTCTCGGAATTTGTAGATAAATTTTTGTTTGTTTGTTTGTTTTGTTTTTGCCTTGAGCAGTTGGAGCTTTTGAAAAAAGTATTAAGGGAAACAGTTCTCCTGGGTCTTCTTATTGTATGGGTGATCTGGAGAAAGTCAATTTAAGGTCTCAGTCTCAGACTCTTCTCCTATAAAATGGGAATAACTATATACCTAATTTAACTACCAACTCCACAGGATTGTTGGGAGAACCAAATGATATCCTGGGTTTGGAAGTAATTTTTAAATTGCAAAATGTTTCAAATGTAAAGTACTTATATTATTGTGGTTGAGAATATGTACTCTCTCCGTCAGGTTCAAAAAGATATACTCAATCTTGTTTTCAATTTAGGTAACATCTTCGACAATCTACAAAAACATCAATATTTCAACTCAGTAATCTTGGCCATAAGTGGTCATAGTGACCTTTACAGTTTCTATGTTAACCGCAGAAGTATCCAAAAAGTTAGGTTGTTTGGCTTTATTTGTGCACACATACGCACACAAGAACACAGACACACACGAAAGAAAGCAGGCATGGCATTTTCATCTTCCTTTCACTGAATCTTTCTTATTTAAGTCAAAGCACTTGTGAACATTTGTACCTGAACACAATTATGTTGGTTAAAAATCGGTTACAAACAACAACAGTTCCATGGGAAACAATTTCCAAGTGGGGGAGTTCCACATGGCTGGTTTGTACCAGGTGAAGATTTCACCTAGAGAACTAACATAGCCAAACCCAGCTATCCCGCTACAGCTTTAGTATTGTGTTTCAGTATTGTAAAGACTACTTTCAGAAGCTGGATTCCACTTCCCTCGGACCTGGCCGTTCTTTCTAGCATCAGGTTCTATGTAGAGAAGATAGTCATTTGGTGCGGCCACTGAACTTCTTAAAGAAAAATCGTAAGGTGATGCCACCAGCTTGTCTTCTGAATTCGAACACTTAAACAGTCTCAGGTAAAGCTTTTCTGTGGTAAAGGATACTGGACCCTAACAGTCTTCTCCCGGACACTGAATTTGGGTGGTCTCACAGGGCCTACCTTTCTCTCGCTGCGACGGAGTTTGTAAAGGTGACTCAGTAGAGATTATATAATTCTAAATGCTTTCCTTCCCTCCCCCCCACCCCCAACCAGCACGTTCCAACTAAAGTCTTTTAACTACAGCTATATGATATTCGCCTAAAAAGGTACAGACAATGCTAATCACTCTGAGGTTTTGACCCAACATAGTTGTTCCCTTCTCTTCCCGGTCCCACTCCCCCATAGTGTGGTTTAATGTTTTAATTTGACTATTCGGTATATATTTAGTCCTGATTTTTACCTTCTCTTTGAGTTACAATTGGGCAGATGTTAAATATTCATTTCTATTGTTATTTAGTAATCCAGGTGCTGAGCACGCCTAAAAGAGAGAACGGAAGGAGTTTCCAGGATTACTCTGTCTGTTACCTTCTACAGCCAATCTCAAAGTCGTTTTCTACGAGACCCGCCTCCTTGGAGGTGGGTCACTGGTGATTGATAGGCAGAGACACCCAGCCCAACTCAGCCCAGCCCACTTTACTGCTTAGATTGAAATGCAGAACTCATACCTCTTTCATCGGGGCACAGACTTCCTTTATTCCTTTCCCCCTTTAAGTTCTTGCTGTCTGCTCCTGGGATCAACAGGAGGGACCCAGGTGGCCTGAGGTAGAAGAGACTGAAGCACTGAAGAGGTAGTGAAAGTTAGTTCTTGGGAGTCTGGAGCGGCTGTTCTTTGGTATACTGCTCAAAGCAATGGGTAAGTGGTTGCGTGTAGGATCGGTGAATTTTCTGTGCTGTCAGAATGGGTGGGAGGATAAGTGGCGGGGGGGGGGGGAAGAGAGAGAGAGAGAGAGAGAGAGAGAGAGAGAGAGAGAGAGAGAGAGAGAGAGAGAGAGAGAGAGAGAGAGAGAGAGCTGAGAGAGATACTGGGGAGTCACAACTTGCTTTTTGACTTTGCTCGTGTTTCTACAAGTTGTAACAATGAGTTAAAGGTCAGTAGTACAGAGGAATCTAATGGCTTGGCTGGGTTACTATTAAAGCCACTAAAGTAAAGGAACTTTTACATCATGGATCACTAGAGTAACGGTGGTGGCATTTTATTAGACTAGCACACAACATATTTGGCTTCCCCTCGAATCTGTCTATAGAGGTGGCTGGACAGACTATCAAGCTGAGTATAGAGTATTGAAACATAGGAAGCTTGTGAATCTGATGGAATAATTTAAACCCCAAGAAGTGTGTCCGACTTCCTCTAGTAAGTTTTGAGAACTCCAATGGTCCAACTGCCTCTTATTTTTAAATTGCTTGCGTCTGGAACAATTGGCGAGCTTGGACCGCCGGAGTAGGGTAGGGGATGAAGCAGTCAGACAGCTAATTTCAGTGAGGCTTCCGAACAGTGCGATTTGAAGGACCCTCTTAGGTCTGGGACTTGGAAGAGGAAGAAGTGTCAGTTGATAGACTCGTAGGGCTCTTAGAGCGACCCAAGCCTCCTTTTTTTTTTTTTAACCCGAGAGCTTCGGGAAGGAGGAAGACTGGTGCTCTGACAGTTGTCACAATACTCTGCATGTGTTCGTGTGCGCGCGCGAGCGCGCGCATTGTTTTCATGTATGTTGTTTTGCAGAGCCAGCCTTCGGGGAGGTCAACCAGCTGGGAGGGGTATTCGTGAACGGCAGGCCTCTACCCAACGCCATCAGACTCCGCATCGTGGAACTGGCCCAATTGGGCATCCGACCCTGTGACATCAGCCGACAGTTAAGGGTATCCCATGGCTGTGTCAGTAAGATACTGGCGCGCTACAATGAGACAGGCTCCATCCTACCTGGGGCGATTGGGGGAAGCAAACCTCGGGTCACTACCCCTACAGTGGTGAAACATATCCGGACCTACAAACAGAGGGACCCAGGAATCTTTGCCTGGGAGATTCGTGATCGTTTGCTAGCAGACGGTGTGTGTGACAAGTACAACGTGCCTTCGGTCAGTTCCATCAGCCGAATCCTACGCAACAAGATTGGAAACCTGTCTCAGCAGAGCCAGTACGACTCTTACAAACAGCATCAGCCACCGCCGCAACCCGCCTTGCCTTATAACCACATATACTCGTATCCGAGTCCTATTACTGCAGCTACAGCCAAAGTACCTACTCCTCCTGGAGTGCCTGGAATTCCTGGCAATATGGCCATGCCTCGAACCTGGCCCTCTTCGCACTCTGTCACAGATATCCTGGGAATCCGCTCCATCACAGACCAAGGTAAGTTCAGGCTACTGTGAGGACAGGGTCTGAGAGGGAGGGAATAGTGGAAGCGATGTTCATCTTTTCCTTGCCCCATCCTCACCTCTCCACACACTCCTCTTTAATAGCTTCAAATCTCTTCAGTGTTCTCCACTTGGGGAACTACTGTCTATGGATTGTCTCTTGACCCTTCTAACGGGAAGACCATTTTTATTAGGAAGTATAGCGAGTTTTCCCTCCCTCTGCCTTAGCAATTGCAATTTACCAATTTTAATATATATGTATATGTATATATACATATACATATATATTTGCTTCACCTCGAGCTGCCGAATCCAGATTCCTTACCCATCGAATTCGCGCTTCACATGCTCCTTTTATTTTTTCCTTCTTCCTCTCTTGCTTCGCGATACATTCTAGATTTTTGTTCTCTAGAATTTGGTTCAAATTACGAATTCAAGGCAATATAACTTCAGGTTTAAATAGTAGTGGAGAAGAGAAAACGATCCAGCTAACTCTTCGAAAGCCAAATATAGTCTACTTAACTCCCAGATCCGGACTCATGGAGCTGGGGCTTTGCATTGAAATTGCAGGGTTCCCCTTCTCGGATTCTCGCAATCAGGCCAAATTTGCTCAGACAGGAAGTTCAAATGTCACCTAATTGGTTTCATTCTTATACTTCACTTTATGAAACAGTGAGTGAGCCAAAAAGAAAACCATCGGTTACTTTGTGTGGCTGTCCCTTCCAGGGATTAATTTTCTGCTTTATTACTGTTCTTTCCTGCGTTCTACTTTTCATTTGGGGAGTGATGGAAGAGAGAGAAAGTGGGAGGGAGATAATGTCGGTCTTTACTTATAGCTGTTTCTCTTTACCTAAAATCTTGTTAATAGCTCTTTTAACCATTCATTTTGTCTAAAGCGAAATAAACTAAGGTTCCTTATAGTCAGCACCTTTTCTTTATTTTTTCTCCCCTTCGTATTTTTTGCCCTCCGCTTGTCTTTCTTTTATCTCAGCTTCCTTTGCACCTACATCAGTTCGGCAACCAGAGTAGAGGGCTGTGTTTTGATTTTGCACTTTTAGCCGCAGTAGAATTGTTCCCCTTTCTCTCCTTTTCCCTTTCTATGCCCTGCCCTGGCCCCCACCCCCACCCCCAACACACACACGTTCTTCCTCCCACGACTTTTTCTACATTGATAGACCAGGGAGCGTCTTTTCGGCCAGGCAGATTGGCTCCCCAAGGTCCAAGGCGATCAGTATTTCCGTAGGCGAAGTTTGTTTTCTTTTACTAAGCTGTTAAAACACCGTCAAGTCAAAGAACCGAAGAGGCAGATCTCAAATAATAGCTGAGGACTGAGAAGTGTAAGCCTTACTTGTCTAACAGCTCTCTATGCGTTTGAAAAGAACCGAGGGGCAATTCCTTTTTGGGAGGGGTAGATACCTGCAGTTATTTCCTCCTTTATTAACACCACATTGGCATAGTTGCCTCTCAGTAACCAAACAAGAGTCTTGGATTTTCATTCCCTTGTTGTCGATAATAGTATTTAAAAGACTCTTCTAAAAGCACAATTCTTACCCTCACCAGAGCCAGCCAGGTTAGGGTGAACAGAACACTGGAAGCAGCATTCTGAGGGTTGTTTGCCCTTGATTTATAGGATAAACTGACCTCGATGACATTTAAAGGAAGCTCCTATTCATGGGAAAGTGTGAGATCTGCAGGAATGGGGGCTCTCTGAGAGATCTCAATTTCTTAAGACATCTGCTGGCTGGTGCCCATCGACTACATTTTGCTACGGAAGACGAAGAGATATAGACAGCTCTGAGCTGGAACATAGCCTCAGTCCAAATGGGAACACGACTTAATTCATTTATGGGGAAAACTCATTCAACAGTAGACAAAGTTGAAAAGAAAACTGTTCTCCCACAAGAATCATAGTTAGAATAAGTGTCATTTGACAGTTTCTCTGATTAGTGGGTGAGGAGGGAAAAGTCTTCGTTGTGATGTGGAGTTTTTTGGGTTTTTTTTTTTATGTTCTAACACTGAAAATCTTGTTCGTGAAAAATCAATATTCCGCCTAATCGTTGCTCTTCAGCATTCCCTCGTTGTTACACACACGCACACACATATGCTTGTGTATGGAGGTTAAAAAAACCGCCTAACTCTTCAATCCATATCACTTCAAAATAAAATGTTTCGAAGTGTGCTTGTCTTTAACCTTGTGTCTCTTTTAAAAGAAGTATGCCAACATAAAAGTGCTGACGAATGAATAAGTATAGCTTAATAGGTTTTTAGAATTTTGTCGCTTACGTTTGTGTATGTCAGTTGGAAACCAAAAGAATTCATGAACCTTTGGCTCCTCTTCCTAAAATTTCCAATTATTGAACCTGGATTTATTTCTATTCTTTTTCTCTTCCTTGCATAACCTCTCTTTCTCTAATCCTTTCTATAAAGCCCAGCATTTTAGGGAGGCAGGCGACTTATTTTCACAGTTCCTCAATTTCTCAAAAATACTTCTACTGTTCATATCCGATAACTGACTGGTACACTGATCCCAACATTAACCCCCCTCCCCAATCTGTATAACTGTAACTGTATTAATTAGACAATGTAGTTAGACAATGTGGATCAGGAGTGCACTTGGAAGAAGTGGGCACTCATGTCAACAATTCTAAACATGTATAATTTCTATTATTTGTTTATATGCTTTCAAGGGACTTTGAGAGTATTTATTTATATCCGCAGTTAATATTTTCATGTGCTTTGGCAAGTCTACTGAAACACTTCTTTCTCAGGAGTAATGTTTTGTTTTTTTTTTTAATTCATAGTTGAAGGAAATGCTAAATTTCAGTTCTAGATTAGTGAAAATAAGGATTTTTAAAACTGAAATTCACGAATTCCCCTCCTCCCCAATGGATCGTGTACCCCAGTTTAAAACTCCTGTATTCCATCGATTTACACAATAAATGGGGGATATATTTAAACTCACATTTACTCTGAGACTGATATGTGGGCAGTCTTTTCATCTTCAGCACCAGCTTTCTTGATTTTGGTCAGCCCCCTACCAACTTTGGGTTTAAGATGGAAAAGAGGAGACAGGCTTTGCCTCTTGCCTCTTCGTTTTCTTTCCCTGATTCGGGAAAACGCGCTTTCTCAAGTTTCCTCGTCCAGTTTCTCCACTGAAGTCAGGCGGGAAAATGAAAGTCTTATTAAAAAAAAAATCTTACTGGAGGAGTTAAGGAAAAGGGCCATTCAAGACCCATTTAGAGTGGAGCATAACGCAGACTATACCTTTGATTCGAAAAAACCCAGAGACATGACTTGGCCCAGTGGTGGAGTTAGGTAGAAGACAAGGGAGGAATCTGACTGATTTCTGCGGACTCGGGATTTAGAGGCATTTACTTCGCTCCTTTCTGGGAATTCTATGCTATTGGGAGAAGAGGGTAGATACGCCCTGAGATCACAGAGTCGTCCACATGCAGCCCCAGCCAGGCTTCCAGCCTGCCTAACATTTCTGCCTTTCTCCTGTACTTCCACCGCAGTGAGCGACAGCTCCCCCTACCACAGTCCAAAGGTGGAAGAGTGGAGCAGTTTGGGCCGCAACAACTTCCCCACCCCTGCCCCGCACCCGGTCAACGGGCTGGAGAAAGGCTCTTTGGAACAGGAGGCCAAATATGGACAGGTAAGGAAAGGCTGAGGGACAAGGGGCACCCCTGAAGCTCGACTTTTATGAAGGGTTCAGATCTCCTCGCATACTTCTCAAAGGGGATGCTGGCACACTTGGAGACCGATGAGCCAGGAGCTCCTAGTGTGTATTTTTTAAGCCCAGTGGTACAATGAAAAGTCAGGAGACCTGAGTTTGAATCCTGACTCATTATTTGTGTGACTTTAGCAAGTTACTGTGTCTCAGCTTTCTCATCTGCAAAACGAGAGGGTTGAACTAGGTAATTACAATTATAATAACTGACAAGTTTTACCTTGTTCTTTACACACATTTAATCCTCAAAACTAGATACAATTATCTCCATTTTACAGACCAGGAAAATGAAAGTAGGAGAGATTAATTAAGTTACTTACCAGCAGATAATCTCTAAAGTTCCTTCCAACTCTGAATCCTATGATTATATGATATTTTGGATGGCGAACATTTTGACCCTAATTACTGTCAGGCCCCTATACTGAGTTGTTAGCGTTAAGAGCCAGGACATCCTGTTCCTATTCTTCCAAGGAGCAGAGGCTGAGAACTACCTAAACTCAAAGTTCCCTTTCTCTATTCTCACCTACTTGAACCTCTCCAGTTCCCTGAAGTTCATGTGGGTTAGCCTTAAGTGGGGAATCACGAATGGACCACTAACTCAGGAAATATTTTCTCCATATGACTCACCCCTGCTGGGATAAGAGCCCCAAGAGCCCCAGGATTCACTGAAGTCTTGAGGTTTCCATTCTGCCAAAGCGGGGGGAGGCCCTCTTGCAGCACAAAACTCCTCCACCCTCACCCTTACTCCTAAACCATACCTTCAGGAGGCCTGAGCCTCTATGCAAAGACTTGAGAAAAGACAGGGCTAGATTCAGGCTTTGAGAATTTCAGGATGGCATTTGATAAAGACAGGAGTCAGGCTGTCAGATCTGGGGCCCAGTATCTGGCATTCTCTAGTATTCAGTACTGAATCTAGGGGAGAGGAGAAGGAGGGGATAGAAGATGATACAAGTAATTCCTTCCTGGGGTGGGAAAAATGTTTAAGTCTTGCTCAGCAACCCCTTACATTCATCCCCTGCCAGTCAGAGCAGATGTTTCTGGTAGTTCAGAAGTGCACAAAGAGGAAAGGAAAGAAAGGTATAGAGAAGTCTATAGTTCTAGTTCCAAATTCGACTGGAGTTCTCTTTCCCAACTTGCTCTCCCATTGGTGGTTCTGCTGAAATCTTTAAATAGAGGTTTCTGATTAATGCCTACCCTGGCTGACTTGGGAGTCAAGACAACCAGTCTGCGGGTACTTTTTGGTTTAGGGATTATGCACTTTATTCTTAATTTTAAACACTTCCCGGAATTACTGTGGCCATCACAAACCAAAACCTGCCACACAGGGAAGTGGAGCAACTAGATAAACTTAATAAAATTAGCATTTGTCGATTAAAGGTCAAATCATAATCTCCCAAAAGAAAACCTCAAATTGTACTGAATGGCGGTGGACTGTTTAATTTTTTGTTTCCTTCCCTCCCCCAAAAGGAGGTATTAAGGCACTCATTTTTTCAAAGAAAACCGACCAACCACAACAACAACAACTACAACAAAACCCAAGCCAAATAAAGATTACCACCCTAGAGTTTTAAATCTAAATTCAACAGCTAAGTACACACTCAGCACTTAAGTACATACTCAGGCTTGTAAGTTACAAATATACTCAAATGTTTCTATATTATCCTTACCCCAAACATACCTCAAGTCAGAATTCTGAAAACTCCAAATACCTAGCTTTCACTGAATGCTTTTATTTTTGAGTTTTAAAGATTTCTCTTTCTAGAAAAAAAAATTTCTAATGTAAATTGAGCTTTTTGCTCAATTAAACTCTTGGAAATCCCAGATGACTCTTTCTTTTACAAAAACTTTCCTTCTCCCACTTTAATAACTTAAATATAGAAGAAGAAGAAGAAATTACATACATTATCTCATTATATTCTCCCTACAAACCAATGAGGTAAGCAAAGGCCAGAATATCAAGAGTTTGAGAATCGTCCAAAGTAACACCAATGTTAAATAGCCCAGTGAAGACTAGAAGATCTTTTTTTTAACTCCTTGGTGAGAATCAGAATATTTATTTTCCTTCTTCTGTAACACATAACTCTTACCAAAACATTTATTAACAAGGAAAGAGTTTTCTCTTTGAAGACTCTATTCCTGCTGAAAGTAATGTTGGTAAGCAAAAATTATGAAGAGGACTTTGATGTTATCTTTCTGAACAAGCAGGCTGCACACATATAGTATTAATGCTGATTTTTCAGCAATCGAATTCACTTTTTATGGATTCAATAGCATAACACATTATATCCTTGAGCTCAACCTTCAGGAGGTCTCCAAGGACTTTGATAGACTTTATTATGCATCCTCTGAATAACATGGAGAAATACACAGATGGAAAGGATTTTGTTGTTCTCTTGGGCTGCCTCTTTATAGCTGATGAAATCAGTTGCTATATAGGTAATTTCTCAATACAAAAAAAGACCTTGAGTCTCTTTTCCTGTCATTTAACCAAATTGTAAGTTCTCTTTTGAAATTCAAATAAATTTTATTCATATATGTTACATAAAGGTCATACAACTAAATCAATAAAAAGTATAGAAGTTTCAACTCTGAATTATTTGCTTCAAGATACATTCCAAACCTTTAATAAAATTGCTTACATTTGACAGATTGAATATTCAGATTCAGTAAATCTCAGAACTGAACCAGACATAGAACTGAAAGAAACAGCAAGTCAAATGATAAGTGATGTATGTGTTCAGGAGGAGAAAACTAAAGATGAAAACTGATTTTTTTCACCCCAAAGAAAAGTTGGTATATATCAAAGTAAACAATGGATATTCTTATTTACATTCTACTTTTGTACTGCTAAGGAACCAATTACTACATTATTCTATTTAGACAACTAAAAATAATGCAAATGTTTAAGAAATGAAAAAATGTCTAATCACTTTGAAGACTTTGAGTGCATTGTCATTAATTTTCTAAAGATCTGAGTACTTAAAATGTGCTGAACATTTGAATATTAACTTAAGCTTAATTTAAATATTAAACAATATATCACTTTAACTTTTGCAAAACACTTTATACACTTTATCTCATTTGCACCCATTTTGAGTGTCATACAAATACTTATGCTTAGAATTGTAAATGATTAGCTGATGGTTACGTTGTAAGTATCAGAGGCAGGATTTGAACCCAGCTTTTTCTTACTCAGGAGGAAATCCACTATCACCCACATGATTCTGTAGATCAAAAAGAATCTTATATGGATTTGGAGATTCAAACAACTTTTGAGTCTGGACATGTAATATATTTCCTTGGCTAAAAATTCATACATATATATTTATACACGTACTCGCATAAGTACATATGTCTTCATTATCCAACAAAGCATAACATAATTAATATTACTTTTGAAGATGTCATCAATATTTTCAATCTAAAATACAAAGCTTTTGGTAATATATTTGACCTCCAAGTATGCAACCTTTTGAGGTTGCATGGTAAAAAGGTCATACTTCATAGTATTTACACAATTTGTTACTCTTAAAAGGCATTTATGAACACAATAGATACCATTATTTAACTTCCTTATACTGTGCAGTAGTGGTGTATGTTACACATTTTCTCTCTCATTTTATAAATGAAGAAGTGTAACCTTGCAGGACCTGAGTCATTTATCCAAGGCTAGGCATCAGATCAAGGGAAAAATGTAGATTCTTGAGGCTCAAGTCATTAAACTCTACCAAGGTAACTTTCAAATTATAGTAAGTGCTAGGGAGAAGGGGGGAGTGGTGGTATGGGGAAGTTTCAAAGAGGCAAAATTAGATTTGATGTTAGGAAAAACTTCTGAACAATTAGAGCTATCCAAAAATGGAATAGCCTGCCTTAAGAAATGGAAGTCTCCAGGCAGATCTAGATGATGACTCACTGATATACTATAGTGTGGCGATTCCTTTTTTGTGTGAGTTGGACTACATGGTCACTAAAGTCTCTTCCAACTCTCAAATTCTATGATTCTATATGAGACTGCGGCAACAAAAAGCATAGATTTGATTGGCTCCTGTATGCTGGTGTTTTTGCTTTCCAATTTAAGCTCTAAAGAATGTCTGCTTGATTCCTCATAATTAGAGCCTTATGCACATTTCAGCTACATATTCACATGTGTGAGGGAAAGCTCAGCATAATGTTTTCAAGTGTTTTTTAACATTGCTGCACTGAATGATTGGCATTTTATGGTACCTTTTAGTAGTCCATGTCTCCCACCTCAGACAAATTGGAATGTATTTATTGCACATAAATACTAATAAAATCAGATTGTTTTATCCACAGATAAAAAATCAAAACATTATTACTAAGCTTAAAAAAGAAAAAGACAAACACTCTGCTTCTCACTCTATGAAGAAATTCTTTCTTTTATTCTTTCATGACTAGTTCTTTTCCAACTTTGGTTGGGAACACATAACCCTTGGTGACTATTGTAATATAATATATAAGATTTCACAAGGAATGATAGGAATTTGACTCATATATATATATATATACACATATATATGTATGAGTATAATATATATATATATACCCTTTTACATATTATTTAATGAATTTATTATACCTTATATTAGTTTACATTACTTTGTAAATTATTTGGAGACATTCCAAAGTTTCTTAGAAAAAAATTTTTTTAGTTATTTATTTACTACCTAACTGAAAAGAAACTAAAAGTTAGGTTTTCTGGCTTTGGGTCACAAGTATTATCTTCATTTTAGGATAAAAGAACACTTCTTCCTTAGAATTTGTGATCAACTCAATTATGAAAGTATTATTTAGACTGGTTGGTTTTAACCAACAGTATTAACAAGCAAAACTTTGATGAGGAAATGTCAGATATAATGCTTTCATAAAACTTAATATCTTTAAAAGGTGATGTCAATTCATACAATATTTTAAAGCTGATATGTCATAGTTTTAAATTATGAGATTAAAACACCAGTGCCTTATAGTTCTCAATTCCCCAGTGACATTTAGAGCTGCAACTTGATAACTAAACATAATTAAGATCCTTTTTGATGAATATTGAAATCATAATTAAAACTGTCATTTCATTTTATCAGATTTTTATTTTTAATCAACTCAGTATATACTGGATTAAAGGAGGTGATTGGCAGTCAGAAAAAAAATGACTACACAAAACATTTAGGGATCTTTGTTTATTAATATATCCCAATGCTTTTTCTTGTTTATGATTTTGAGATTGGAATTCTACGTAAAGCACATCTATACTTGCAGCCAAGTTTACTTTACAAAAGTGCCAACAAAAAGCAAACTCAAATGAGTTTGCGGGAATAGTCATTTGGAATTACTGAGTGGATAAAAGATTGGGTAAGGGATCTGTCTCTCTTCCTCTGGATTTTCTTTAAGAGAGACATTATTGGGTGGACAAACAAATCTCAAAATGTAAAGAATAGTCTGTAGCTTCCAGTGGCCAGACGATTGTCATACCACAGGCATCCATTTTTTCTCCCTGAGGCAGGAAAGAGACACAAAGATTTCAGGATCAAATAGGTAGGGCAGAATTTTTATTTGTCAATAGCTCTTATAATTTTGGTCACTCAGAAGATATTGCTTATTCTCTGACAAAGTATGCATACTAGTTCAAAGGCAAAATAGCATATCTTTGAACAAAAATTTCATACATTCAATAATTGTGGTTTTTTAAGGTGACAGAACCATATGAATCTCGGTAACTTTAATTACTTTCTACAATTGGCAACTTACTCCCTTTCATTTTAATAATGACTTTCCTCAACAACAGTGTGTTTTAAAATTTATTTCAAATATTATCCTCCAGCACTGTTGTTCAATCATTCAGTCATGTCCAAGTCTTCATGACCCCATGGACTATAGCATGTCACACTCTTCCATCTTCTACTATTTCCTTAAGTCTGTCCAAGTTCATATGTGTTCTTTCCTTTAACACTGGTGGGTTTTATTTTCTACTTTTTGAGAAATCTCAACAATTAGAAAAGTGCTCTTTCTAAAGGATTCTCTTTTGTCTGTTTCTATTAGGACTAGTAAGTATTGTTTCCAAAATCAGGCAGAAGACAGACTGGTTCTGGGGAGCCTTTTTTTAGGGAAGAGTTGTTGTGGGTCTTTATAGAATATACACATATAAAGAGACTAATGGATTGAGCTTTTATTTATAGCATCATTAGGTAAAGCCATTTTCAAAAATGAAATTTTCATTACTGATATTTCATTTCGCAGATTTGTTTACTCCTCCCTGGGGACTCCATATTATTGGTTGATTTATAAATTGTATTTACAATCTCATTAAATGGAATAATTTAGTGCATTTACTTCTATTATATTTATGATGTACATTTGGGAGTCTTTAGTTAACCTAAGTACAGCTTTTCAGATTGGTTATATACCCTGCATTGAAAACATTAAGTACATAGACCCATGTACTGATTGAGTGGGAAGAATAAAGAAATAGTGTGGCTACCTGTAGCATTGCTTTATTTGCTGTGGAAAATTTTACTCCTTCAGTTGCTGTTTCATAAATATCAATTGACTTTGTCTTATGGAGACCTGTGGTTTTCAGCAGTGGCACTTTCTAAATTAATAGTGAGAAAATGGAAGTGTTTATGGAGTGTCCAGAGTGAATGTATAATGAAGGTGGCAGGGGACAGGCTCACTTTAATGTTCAGAATCTGGGTCCTCATCTTTCCAAATCTAAGTTTATAAAGTTAAGAATGTGTTTAAAAAAACACACAACACTTTCTCAAAAGTGAGGTCATTTTTTAGCTTAACCAAAAAACAAAGACTTTCTGGAAAGCCATTTAAAGAAACATTTTATTATTTTGGGTGGTAGAGAAAGTCATTCAGCCTTTCTATGCTGTTGTTAAAAGAAGATGACAAGGTTAACCTCTCTTATGGGATTTTGGGAGGAGCATATAATAAAAATGACTCTAAAATCTCTAGCAAATTTTAAAGTGCTATAAAATGTTTAATAATAATGAGATTCTTAACAAACACCAAATTTGGGGCCCTGAAGATGCAGAAACTGAGTTGACATGAAAAAAGGAAGCAAATTAGCAGCATACCTACCCTGAGCTAGTAAATCTAGTCATGAAGGGAGGCACCTGAAGGGCAATGTTGGCTAGACTCCAGTGTTCCACATCCCCCTAGGTTCAGAAAGTATTATATGAAATAAGAATCTGATCCAGCATTGTTTCCCAGAGAAACTCAGAGTGAACTTTTTCTTCTGAGAGAAACCCTGGTGTATTTGGTGAGGTGTGGGCACTACAGCAAGATATTGCTTGAAAAGTTTAAATAGAGAACACAGGGAACACAGTGATGATAGGTAAGGAGACATAAGGCACAACGGAAAAGAATACCATTAAGAAAGTAGGGAGGATGCAATTTTTTTTTAAAAGCAGAAATTTCAGGAAAAAAGTTTGTCATGTAGCAGACAAACTAGTAGTAAAAAAAAAAAGCAATAGGCAGAAAATGGATGTTGTGAAGTGGGAACATAGGATTCGTCTGCCTACTTCTTTTTATTCACTGAAAAATTGAAAGGTTTGAAGATAACTGAAGCTTTCACCCTACAAAAGTGTTATACATAATGAATTTTAGCATATGCTAGCTATTTGATGCAGCTATTATTTCAAATGCAATGATAAGCCTTTTCATTTTATGAAAAAAAAAGCTATGCTAGCTTTGAATGTTGAGAGGGGTGCTATATGTTATTCATTTCCCCACAGGAAATAGGATTTCTTGTTTATTATCCGAATACAAAGCACCGATAGTATAAGTTTATATCTTTACTAAGAAATAACTGTAGAACTGAAAGGCGAAATTCAGAGCTTACTGTTCATAGTAGCCATGTAGAAGACCAGCAACAGATGTGAGAAACTTTCAAAAAGGGGAACTGAATTCACCTTAGCAACTAATTTCTCCTAGTCTATTGACAATTCTTCAAAAATATCTTTAAAAATCCTTCAATTTATTATTAGCTAGGTCAAGCCACTCAGCGATCTTTTTGCTCAGAAATTTTTATCCTGTGACTTTTCTCCTAAATCTCCCAGTACTTGTCCTCTTCAGCATAATAGGACTTTCTGGAGAGAGTCACCACGCCACTTCTGGAATAAGCATGAAGAATTAACATTATAGGTCCAGTTTTATGTGTTTCAATTATTAGACAAACAAGAAATTTTTAATGAGAAGCTCCATTTGAAATTTATTTTATTCTAACAGATACCTAAGAAAAGCACAAGGATCCACTTAGTAAAATTTCCTAGTTATACCTTAAGATAGAAAACCATAAGGTGTGTTTACATCAACAAAAGGAGCATAAATCGCTCAACAAGTGATAAATAAAAATTAAGGCAAATTGAATTAAATTATGAAAATTAAGCTAGAATATAGTGAGGATCCTTGGATTTTATCTTTCAGAAGGAATTTAGAGATTATCTAATGGGGAAAAAACTTTATTATTTAAACTTTACTTTTGAATTGATTTTTTTCTATTTAATATAGTATCTTGGACATGTGTGTGAATATGTATACATCCATATATACACATATTTCCATTCTGAAAGATAGATATGTTTGCCTGTATGTATGTATATATACCTAATGCACCCTACATACATTTATGTGTGGATCTTGAATAATAGAAAATTTTCCTGAAAAGCAAACTTCCTCAATTATGCTTTTGTTAGAAAAATATATCAAATTTTAGTTGATTCAAGTCACCATTAGGAAGCAAGATTTATTCTTTGCTTTTTAAACAATGTATGAAGTGATTTGAAGTAGAACTGATTTAAAGAGCACAAAAGAAGTCCTTGCCAGAGTCAGAATTATAATTTAGGATATCTTTTGTGGTGTTAGTAGTAACAATAACAATAGTATTCCAAAAGTGCACCATTTCCTAAGGAGCTATTTCTGACAAACTGCAATATTTTTGTTTTTTTTTTAATTATAATTTTAAATTTATTTCTAATAGTCCATTGATATAACATTAAAATTTATGATTGATTCAAGAACTTTTTGAACGAATTGTCCGAACAATTTAAAATGATCTGATAATTACTTATATTCTAAATGGGTAAATACTTATATTCTTCTTGAAAAAAATCCTGATAGAAAATTAATTTCTCATCTCTACGCCAGTTATGTCAAAGGTTCTTGATTGTTTTGCACGTAGTGGACCGCTTTAGCAATCTGGTGATGTTTATGGGTCCTTTCTGAGGATATTCTTCTTAACAGCATAAATTTACAAAAGAAACCAAAGGTTGTTGAAAATAAATATGTAATTTGTTTCCCGTCCCATCACAGGCCCCTGAACTGTATCCACAGACCATTCCCACTGGCCCTATCACTTGCCTCCAAGGTTAAGAATCTTCCAATTAATAACTCCTGAGCTGCGTAAAAAGCACTGACCAAGACAAAAACAAAAACAAAACAAAAACTCTGTTATTTTCTTGTCCTTTGTCAAGTAGGTATTCATGGTAAGAAAGCTAAAACACTTAACTATGCCATATTTAAGGAAGATCATATGCGTCATGACTTCCTACTGACAGCTATGCCCTGCTGTCTTCTTTATTAGAAGGAAAACATTCACTATGAACTTGTACAAACACTTCAAGGAAAGAGCCAGAGAAAATGAATGGAGGTTGACTTCTGTAGCCAAAATGCTAGGGAGCTTGATGCTAGGGAGCCAAAATGCTAGGGAGGGAAGATATATTTCTTCCCTCATTTCTTCCCTTTCATTTCTTCCCTCACCTAATATCTGCCCTAGACCAGAGGAGTGAAAAATAGTAAGACAGTATTCTTTGGGATTTGTGCTATGCCTTTTGTCTCAATAATATGAAACCAAATCTTCAGAGTGTGTAGTTAAATACTCAAGGCCAATCTCCTATTCATCCTAAGAACCCACTTTCTATTTTTCAAATATAATTATTTTTCTTCCCTCTACCTCTTTTCTTCTTCTGTCCATTTCAGGCACCAAATGGCCTCCCAGCCGTCAGCAGTTTTGTGTCAGCATCCAGCATGGCTCCTTACCCTACCCCTGCCCAAGTGCCACCTTATATGACATACAGTGCTGCTCCTTCTGGTTATGTTACTGGACATGGTTGGCAGCATGCTGGCAGCACTCCACTCTCCCCCCACAACTGTGACATCCCAGCATCGCTGACTTTCAAGGGCATGCAGACAGCCAGAGAAGGTAGTCACTCTGTTACAGCTTCTGCTCTCTGATATGAAGTTCAATTTCGAACAATTTCGTCCCAACCTGTCTCACTCTGCATCAGCCAGTCCTCTTCTTGCCCCCCAAGGCCATACTACCCTATCCCTTCTGTTCCCAAATCTTTCCCACCTCCTTTTCTAGATTCACATCCTTTGTGTTAATGACACGTAAATATTTCTTGCCCTAGCTTCTCTTCCACAGAAAAGCTGAAATAACCTTAGGATTTAAATAACAGAAGCAACATTAAGGAATGAAGACAATTTCTGTTGCCCACACAGTGTTTTTACTTGTGGAAGAAATCTGCATCCCTCAAAGGGCTCAAGAAACTTTTTTGATTTCATTGGTAAAACCACACGTGTATATTTATTCTAAATCAACCTGAACTTTTAAAATGTGCAATTTGTTGTTGAGGTTTGTGAAAATCAATAAAGGAAAATAAACAGAGAAAAATAGTTATGCTATACCTTCTAATCAACCAAGGTGACCGAGTAAACTTTGATTCACAATTTATTCATCTAGAGAACAAATCAACAACCAATCTGTTTGAGTGAACCAATTTGTTTTGACAAATGGCTTAATGGGGGTGTAGGTGGAATTGTATGTAGAACCAAGGCAATATCTCAATTGCTGTTCCTTCTGGCGTTTCAACCTGGTACCAAAGGCATGATTGTTTATATTTCTATCATTTTGTAAATATGGCTTTGGGTAGCGCTTGTGTTTTTGTGCCTTGGTACTTTGATATTCCTCCATGTCCCCATCATCTTCATACACTTTAGAAGAAATTTTTTTTTAAAAAAAAAAAAGGTGACTTTCTGGGAATCTCTGACTTTGGTGGTGGACTACTCAGGCTCTGGGAATATGGACTCCACACCCCACCAATTTTTGTGTATGCAGTGAAGGCTTCAACATCTCATGAAGGACATTTTTTTCCTACAGCAGAGGAATCAAAAGGCAAACAGAACAAGTCAATTTCCCCTACTGTACCTTAACTGAACTACACACATGCCAAGCCTAAAAAGGGAAGCAGGTGGAACATATCTGAACAGCAACAAAAAACTGTAGAGGAAGTCACTTAGAAGCTTAAGTTTAATGTGAAACAAAATGCAAAGACAATTTTTACAATGAACTTAAGTTAAAGAAAAACCACTGTGAAACAAAGTTGTACTTTTATTGTTGACTTACTTGTATGTTCAGCAATTTCAGCTCAAAATTGTGTTGTAATTTAAAGAAAATGGAAAGTTTGGCTCTAGTGAATGTAAAAATGGCTTGCTGTGAAGTTTACATTGTTGTACAGGAGCATGTTTCACTTACAGGTAAACTGGTGGTGGTACTAGATCTACAAATGCTACTTAATTTTTTTTTTTTTTAACAAATTCCCTTTACTAATTTCTGAATTCACAGGAAACTTTTAATTGCTAAATCATTCCATCTCAATTATTTTCCGATTTAATGTTAATTACAGAAAATGTGTGTGTGTGTGTGTGTGTGTGTGTGTGTGTGTGTGCTTGTATACATCTTAACTGCTTTTTTGGGCAAAATTCTACAGGAATTTTTTTCTGTTCTGTTTAGAAACTTATTCACATGCTTGAAAATAGAAGCATGGAAATGATTTGGTTTCTTTTTTGATTGGCAAAATTCATTTATTAGAATGTTAATATATTGTGGGTTTTTTTTTTTGACTTGTGCAATAACTAAAAGGGTATGTCACTAGATATGGATGTCAAAGATTACATTCATAAAATAATCTTGATTACTACATTTCTATGCTATACACAGCTTACATGGCAATCCAGTTCCTGCTACATCAATTTCATGGCCTCATCTTAAACTCAGATAGGTAGATTAGCTAATTTTCAAATTATTCCCACATAAACAATAACCAAACTCCCTACAAAAATTATAACCAAGGAAGTCCTTTCCCACCCCCACCCCATTCAAGCAGCTGTCTTATAGCAGCCAAAGCAACCTAATTTCTGTGCTATAAACAGGCTTATAACTTCAGGGGTACGAGTAAGCAAAAAGGAGCAGTCGAATTCTCAGGGCTTCCTTTGATCTTGTTAAATTCTTATTGACATCTAGGAGTTTCAAGTCTAGTGAAAAAGTAGACTATAAACCAAAAGAATGAGAGGTGCCAGTCCAATGTTTTGTGTACACTTTAAAAATTGTCCAAAGAGGGACTTTTCTGCCTGTCAGAGAAACTGATATAGGTAATAGAATTAATCATTGTCAAATGTTTTGCAGAGTTTTCCAGGTGACATAGGGTCTTTAAATAATGCGAATTGTTACTGGGCAGAAATGAAATCAAATATTTTTATTTCTCATTTTCTGTTCTCAAAAGTCTCTTATTGCGTTGTTTATATTTCTTCTGGTTCTTGTATTTTTTTAATATGGAAAACTTTTTTGTTGTTGTTGTTCAAGGGTTTAACACCAGAGAATTCACATGGTGTAAATTGAAAATGACAAAGCAAACTCCAAACATTATTTGCTAATGGAATGATCTCACAACTTGAAGTCACTCAAAAAACTAGAAAGGAAGGGGAATGCAGTGAAGTTTTTGGTTGATTATTTTTGTTCATTATCATTAACATATTCTCTCTGTTTCCCAGAGGGTAAAAGTATTCTTTTTAAACTGGCAGATATACTCTTTAGATGTATTTTTCCACATTGTCCATAAGGAGAAGCTAATGCTTCAAATACATGGCCTTTATGCAGGCAAAGTCCTCTTTGATATAATTTGGAAATATAACCTGTGTAGCTAGAATGCAATTGGATCTTACTGAAGGCACATTCTCATTTTTCTTTGCATTTCTGTTTTTAATCGTCCTTTTATTGAAAGATTGGGCTGAAATATAATTAAAAAATCATGTTGGAAAGGATGTACAACAGAAGGCTGTGTATGTATATAAGTATATTAAAAGCCTTTTATTTTTATATTTTGAATGCTCTAAATTAATAAAAATAATAATGACAATGTTATCTTTTACTTTTAATTTTTAAAATAATTCTAACCAAAATTTCCTCATGGTATTAGTTAACTAAGGTATGCATTGCCTAGAAGGGGAAAATCTCTTTACTGATTTAAGCTACTGGACTAATATCTTTATATCTATAACAACAAGGTATAGTTACAGAATCTGATGTGACTACACAAAAATCAAAGACATATTTTCACTAGTACATGTTAATGCAATAATCTTTGGAAATGCTAAGGTTGCTTACTGATTCTAAACATTTTCACCTTCATGATATATCATATACAACAGACTTCACACCTGAACTACAAAGCTAATGATCAAGAATGTAATTTTGCTTTGTGCATTTTTCCTAATAATCTCATAGAAATATTCAAAAACCTGGACTCTTATTTATGATTTAGAATACAAGAATTATCAAGAAAGTGTTTCCAAATACAGATTCAAGAAAGGAGAGTTTATTGTATTGAAAAGTAATGTTTCCCAGTCAAGAATTTCTGACATTATGATTTGTAAACTTGGTCCATTTCAAACAACAGTACAAAACAATGTGATAATCGGTTAAATTTATATATACATATATATGAACATATATATGCATATATATGAGAAGAACGTTCATATATATCACGGTATTTATGGCATCATATTCATTCAGATTATTTCAAATAGTGAAAGCGTTACTAATGGGAATAATTAAAACATTTAAAAATTAACTTTGGTATCACTATTCCAAAGGTTTTTGTACAATAAATGTCCATTTGTATGTGCTTGAAATATTTTCACAGTATCTTTAAAAATTAAACCACTTAAGAATTTAATCTTATAGGATATTTAAACAAATTTAAAAAACCTTGCTTTTCATCTAAGCATTTGAGCACTGTTAAAATACCAACAAAATAACTTAATTTTCTTGCACATATTTTTCTTTGACTTTGTACGATAAGGTAATTATTGTTATAGTGAAGATGAAATATGAATTGAGTCAACAAAATGCTATCGAATTCATTCAAGTCATTCCTATAAATGTGGTTTCTATATGAGTATTCTCCCATTCTGATTACATATTTGCTCTAGATTACTTTTCTCTCCATGGTCCAGATGACATGATCACAATTACAGTTTAAAATATATCCAGAGACATATTTAAATAATTTCTAAATGTGTATGTTCTTGAGGAAAGTTGCTTTCTCCTTTATAGTTTATCTGCCTGTCAACACTAATAATAGATTCTGCTCTGATCACTGTGTTATAGAGCAGATGTCCATTATCTCAAAGAAAAAAAGAGATTTTATAAGCAATGCTTGAATCACCAGTTTTCCTGAAGCCAACCATATACATATTCATAAGCCAAAAGCATCACTGCACCACCTAAAAAAAAGAAAAAAAGATTATTATTATTCAATTCTTGTGGTATCTGCAGTCTTTTCTTTACTGTCTTTCTGTGTCTTTCAATGCTCTGCTCAGTGTAATGGAGAAAAACTATAAATAATTATCGATGCGTGTGCATATACATATATGTATATATATACACTCACATGTGTATATTTATGTATATACATATGATATAATCATATATTATACATTATACATGTTATCATAGAAGTCTCATAAAAATCAAGACCACATCAATTTTCATGATTTCCCATCAGACTTTTCAAACCATTTTTAATTTTAAAAAGTAGATACAACCACATTTAATCATGTCAAGATATGGTCTGAATGCAAATACACATTTTTAGAATCTTCAAATGAAATCAAAAGACTTATATTTTTCTTAGTCCATAATTTAATTGTCTCAGTAGTATTCGGGAAAAAGCTTCCTCAAAAAAAGAAAAACATCAGAGACTTTCTCTTACAATGATGTCAAACAGAAGATCGCTTCAAATTGCATTGCAATGAATGCCAGGATTATTATCTAAAACTATAATGCAAAAATGACTGATGTAGTTTAGAAGGATAGTGTTTGACACTTTATTTTTTAATCCTAAGATTTAGACAGAAAGTGATGGAAACTATAAGGGTGGAGAGCTGGGGGTTGGTGATGATCCTGTATGAAGTAAGTCACAGACAGGACAGCTGCTTGAGCATTTTGAAGGGAGTATATTCTCTCTAATACTACTACAGTAATCTGAGGTGCTCAATGCTGTATTTACTCACACTCTATGTAGAACTGTATGAAAACTATCAGAAGCTTACACATACTTTATGCAGAATTTCTGTAACACTGGAGGAGGGAGAGAGAGATGAATGATTTACATTTTATGGGAGAATAGAACTAGACTCTAGTGCACTAGACGTGCACTGCCACAAACTTTTATAAAACTAAGGGCTTCACATGCTTCTGTAATCATATACATAAGATTTTTTCATTTTTAGCTTATGAATAAATTTTTTTCTACTAGATTCCACTCAACTGCAGCATCTCCTTTCTATCATCAGCAAGCTGAAATGATCACATTTCAAGAGGTTAGCAATCTGTAATCTCTTTTTCCTCTATTATAATTATATGTTCACAATGGAAGCCAAGAACATGCAGAATTAGATGGCTCAGATGATGTTATGAGATTAAACTATATACTACAAGATACTTTCTTTGAAAGAAGGACCGAGTCTCTTAGCTACACTGTACCAATAATTTTAAGTTGGGCAGGAGTTGGATTGGATCCTTAAGCAGCATTATAATAAAAATAAACACTGCCCTAGGAGTTACATAGAAAGCCCTAATGTTAAGTCCTGGTTTTTTCATTTACAAGTTGCCCTGAATGGGGACAAATCATTTAACCTTTCTGGGCCTAATTTTCTTTATCTATAAGATAAGGTTCTTCATTTAGGCAATACCTGAATGGTAGGTGATTCTTTAGCCTAGGAGTAATCATGTAAATCCTATGTCCTCCCTCTCTCTTCCTGAGGTAGCATGTTTATCATTACTTCCAAACTTTCACATACACCCCCTCTCATTTTAATTTTCTTTGAAATTGGTGAGGTTTGTGTAATGGGAACAAAAGAAGTCAGATCTTTCAATAGGTATCCAATCATTTAAAACTTTGCTTAGGCTGAATAGTAAGTTGAAAACAATCTTCCTAATTGGTTTTAACACCATAGCAATTGAGAATACCTCATGGGAAAAAAAAAATTCTAAAGCCAACCAAACATTTGCAAGCAAACTTGGGTTAAGATCATTTAAGAGTTTCAGATTAAGGTTCCACTCAATTACCACTTTAGCTAAATTCTCCCTGGTCACCACTGTCTTTAGACCCTTTCCCTACAGGAGTGACTATGATTTGCTCTAACATGAAATCTTTTACTGGGTGGTAAAGGAAAATGTACTTGCAAAACAATTTTTTTTTTTAAAGTCAACATTCTTTACTACTGTGTTAGTGTATGGCGTAATGAAAGTAAGGCAGGTGGACCATATCCTGGCCCAAATCCATCTTCAAAAGCCTGTCTGAAGAAAAAGTTTAAGTAGAGATTTGGGGTGGGGGAGGGGAAGAGGCAGAGAAAGATCATCCTGAATGGATGGAAATGCATCATGATTATTGATTACTAGCTTCTGGTCAGGTTTGGAGGTGGTGAAAAATCAGATTCATAAGTAGAGCCCCAAAGTTATTTCCCTTTTAATAGGGGTGAATGTTAAAAGTAGAAGACAAGTTAAGAATAGAAGAGGGTATTGGAGTAATTAATTTTATTACCAGGGTGGTTGAGTAAATGAGTGTGGGCCGGTAACTAATATGTGTGGTCTACTGCATACTTTTGCACTTATTCACAAGGTTGCATATAATCCGGAGTTATTTGCACAGGGTTGAATCTAGAAGAATATTATTGTCTATTTACATAGGGATAGCTGACTTTCCCTGTGAGATATAACTACCGGAGTGTGTGTGTGTGTGTGTGTGTGTGTGTGTGTGTGTGTGTGTGTGTGTGTGTGTGCTTCCCTCCTTAAGTAAAGAAAATCAAGAGTTTTCACACAGGTGTTTCTGTCTAAAGACAGAGGCAAGGAAAGGTCATGTACTGTATGTATCAACTGAGAAAATATATGTAAAGTGCTTAACTTAAGATGCAATATTATTATCATAAGGTGAATTATTATTATCATTATTATTTAGGACAATTGTAAGAAACAAAATTATCATCTTGCTTGGGTCTGTCCTTTTTCTGAAGTTATGGGGACAAACCAGACATCGGCTTATGAAGCTTTCTTGCAAAGAAAAGGAATACTTCTCTAAGGCAATTTGACATCTTTTCTCTTATTCCCCTCTTCATCCCAACACTTTTAGTGGTTGTTCTCTGAAAATGGAGGCAAGGCAGGATCCAAGAATAAACTGGGAGCAGAAGGATTTTTTGATGGGATGCTTGTTTTCTAATAGAAGATACTCCCTTCAGTATGAAGTTATGAAGTCACTAAGACAGCCCAAGTGTGTGGGTTTTTCTGAGTTGTTGTTTTTTTTCTTTGTATTTACTTAACTTGGTGTTCATCTTCTACTAGGATTTCAGTAAGGTTATAAATATGTTTTTTTGAAAAGGTATAGACAACTGTCTTAAAGATTCACTAATGAATTTAAATCCTCCAGGTTTCTCTTTTTTCTACTGTTTTGCTGTGTGGGGAATTTTTATTGTGTTGGTGATAGGTATGTTTTGTCTTGTTTTGTTTTTTTAAAGAAAGGACACCAGGAAAACAAAGAAGAAAGGATAGATATAATGGAGACATCGTTACCTGGTCCAAGTCTCATAATCTTGGGAAGTAAACCTTTGTACAAAGCAAAAAACCTACAATCAGAAGGATTGAGAAACATTTTTACTACGAAAACAAAATAGGATTGTCTCTAGATGCTAGCCCTGCACTTAAAAGTAATCATTTGAAATTACACATATTCAAAACCAGACAGTACCTGCCTAAGTGGCCTATGCAGTCAATTGGATGAGGAGAAAGAGTTAATCAATGCTCCATTACCAAATCTTTCCTGATCCTGTCCAATCAGAAACATGCCTTTCATCAGTAAGATGGTTTTTCCTTTCAGAGAGAGTCTTATTTTCAAGACAGCTGTTACATGGGCAAAATGACTTCTATAAGTGAATTTTTAAACCTCCAAGTCAATCCTGGCTTATGAGCAAAATATAGCACAGTCAAAATAAAAATGTTACTTTTTAGCTTGAGAGAGATATAAAAATTAGAAAGGCAAAGGAAAGGAAAGATTTCACAGTTCAAAGACATGATGCTCACACTTCTCATATTCACCCTCATAGAAGTATATGGTAAAGGTTATATTTCAATTTGATTTTCAGTCAAACATTTAAATTTTCTGGTCTTACATTTAAACAAAAATCCACTAATAAATATGATGTGAATTGATAAGTAAAAAACTCATCTTGGGCCTCTCAGCAAATATAGGCACTGGAGATGAATGAAGTGTACTGTAGTGTGGCAGAACATAAACTTTGATGGTGTCAGAACCCTTTGCAAACATCAGAGAATTCTCTCACTTTACAGTAAGTTTCTCAGATGTTGCATAGAGCTCCTCAGATGTATGCACAAAGCAAAGGGCTTTATAGCCCTAATAAAAAATGGAAGTAAAATACAGTTTTTACAATAGTTGAACAAAACCATAGGTTTTTGCCATTATTAAAATAGGAATGTTACCCTTCTTCCTGATAGATCATTGCCATTGTTTTAAAACAGGTTCTATACTTGATCTCTCCAGGAACTGGCTGTGGCCCTTGAATCCTACTTTTGGCAACATCAAAAGGAATGTTAATGATTGAAGCGATTATGCCAGAGAGAAGACCAATCCCAAATTTTCTCCAAAACTCCAAGGTTGGATCCTAAAAGAAAAGAAGAATTAACTAACAAAAAAAGGAAACAAAAGCCCCAAGTATGTTTAACACCAGAAAGGAATATGTATCTAAATGGAAAAGTCACACTGCCCAGCCCAAGCACATACTAGTCCAGAGGAACCCGTTAGGATTTCATCGGCTGGAACTTGTTTTCTTGACAATCCCATTGGCTATGTTTTTACACATGGTCTAAATTGCTGAAGTACACATTTCCTCACACAGGATTTATAAACACAGTTCATAAAGAAAGACTGGCATGGCATATGGGGATGATTTGTATAATTGGGCTTCACAATGTACTTAGTATTACTGTATCAAAACAGGAGAAATCCAAGCGCACTATTAGCTAATTGGCCAGAATATTTTACAAATGACAGCAACTTCCACCATGAAGCCTACTAAAATGCTCATTTGTGTGTTGGACCCCCAAATGTTAAATTAAATAAAGGCTAATCTCAGTCTGCTGCTATTCCCCTCCAGGTTTTTTGCATTTATTTTCACGTGTAGCTGATCCACTGTACTAGGAAGTGCTAGCTTCCTGTTATTAACAAACCAACTTGGGACCGCTGCAAAACAGCCTGTGACATTCTGTGCATTATAAACAGTAGTAGCAAGTCACTGAGGTAATTGGCTGAAGAATTTACAACACATTGTTTCTGAATCTATTCTTCCTTCATGGCAATGAAAAAGAAGAGAAAAAAGAAAGACTAGAACAAGAAAAGAAACAAGAAAAAAGAAAACAAATGTTTAAAAGTTCTTCCTCTATTTGAATTTTGGTCCTTCAAATTGGTTTGATTTGATTTCCTTTAACTTGCTTCCCTCCCCTGGTATGCTTTCTGACATCAAAGTACTTAATTAGGGCTTATGTGGGAGTCACTTTCCTTCAGACAAATTCTTAGCCTATTTTTATGCCCAGCAGAGCTCACATTAAGTTCCTTTATAATGAATTTGCTGGGAAGTTCTGATAAGTTTTTAAACTTTCGTTCTTGCACTGCAAGCTGGGTAACAATTTTTTCACAGCATACCCCATGCTGCTTGCCTACCTCCTCTGTAAAGCAATGGTTCAGAAGACTCTTTACATATCATCAGTAAACAGAGAAACAAATACACAGTTATGCTATGATATCACTCTATTCAAGAGAAAGCCCTCAAGGGGGCAAAGTACACCTGATTTCTACTTTAAAAGCAGAAACAAATAACAAAAGAGCTTAACCATTGCATGTTTCCATCTATAAAGGAGGATAATGCCAGTGTTTTCTAAAAAATTCAATTGAATCACTATTCCTACCCTATGAAAATTCCTAAGTGACTAGGAGTATAAAATGTGAAAGTTTCTATAAGACTTCTTGGACCTGGGCCATACAGGTGCCCTATAGGTTTAAAGGGATTTTAGAACCAACAGGGTGTTTCAACAGTGAAAAACAATGCAGCGACTGCAAAATGAGTGAAATGTGCTTACACAATGTCATTCTTTTCTTTTATAAGAAGAGAAAAATACTTTCACACTACCACTTTAAAATTTTGGCAGCATGACCTAATCAAAAAAGTACTAGATTCGGAGTCATCAGATCTGTGTTTGAGTTCCAGTCCTGTGGTTTACTTGCTGACTTGTGTGACCTTGAGCAAAACACAAGGTCTCTGAAGTTCAATTTGTTTCTCTTTAAAAAATACCTAAATACCTACTTGCCTACTTCCTAGGGTTATCGTGTAGATTAAATAAGATAATAAATATGAAATTGCTTTCAAAATTGTTGTCTAAAACCCATTATACTAAAATAGTTTGTGCAGTTATCCATTAACAATATTGTTTTGTAATAATATGAATTTTGTAACATTATATTAGCACTAGTCTTTCAAGACCCCCAAAGTATTAGTCGAATAATCACATAGCATTTGTATGACATTATAATAGCTAACATTTATATAGTGCTAGAAGAGACAGCAGAGTGAGATGAATTAGAGTTCTGGACTTGGAATAGAGTGGAACAATGGAAAGAAAATTGATTCTGGAATCAGAAGACCTAGGTTCAAATCATATCTCAGATGATTACTGTCTAGGTGATTGTGGGTAAGTAATCAACAACTAAACCATCAAAATACTCATTGTCTAGAAATAAAAGTAATGAAAATTTATATTTACAGTTGTACTTTATAGTTGCCAAGCCCTTATGTACTTTGACCCACACAATAACCTTTGAAGGACATAGCTTAAATTTTATTATCCCCATTTTACAGATGAAATTTGCATATTTGCTCATGATGCTTTCTTTAATTAAAACTTTTTTTTATTTGTTTCAGCTAGACTTCTCACCTTCCCATACCAAACACTTCCCCCTACTTGAAAACATAAGAAAAAACCATATAGAGTCAATCAAAATACATTTTCACAATGGTTATATTTATAAAAAATATACCATTAATTTGTTCATCTATTCCTCAATTTATAGGTACCTCCCAGATTACCATCATTTGACATTGCAAAAAGAACTACAAATAGATCTGTCCATCTCTGGTGTTTATTTTGCTTAGCACTAAACAGGGAAATAGGAGGGAAAGGGAAAAAGAGAGGAGGAAGAGGATTTAGCAGGAGGAAAGAATAAGAGTGGTGATGGAGATGAGGGAGGCCAAAGCCAGAGAAATTAAGGGTCACTGTATCCTTAATGTATATGCTTGCTGTGTTTGGACAAAGTAAACCTTCCTTTGCTCAATGAATCACAAATGCCTCATTTTATCCCGATATTGAATGTCAACTAAGAGAGAACTGGGGTAAGAGCACATACAGCAGTTTTTCTTTAAATACATGGTGGCTGCTAAATCATTTGCACTCCTGATTGTGGCTTCTCAGTACTTGAATTCTTTCTGACTGCATGTTTTTCTTTGACCTAAAAAGCTATGGGTTTCAGTTATGATGTTCCCAAGATTTTTCATTTTCAGGTTTCCCTCATGAGGTGACCACTGGATTCTGCCTATTTCCACTTTGCCCTCTGGTTCTAGGAGCTCTAGGCAGTATTCTTTTAAGATTTCTTGAAATAAGACGTCTAGACTCTTTTTCTGGTCATGGCATTCAGATAATTCAATGATTTTTCATATTTTTCTTCTTCATCTGTTTTCCAGGATGGTGGTTTTTGCTCTGTAACATCTTGATATTAGGGCTGGGCTCTTCCACACTTCTGAAAAGAAGACCTGGGCTGGTCTTGTTGCTTTTTTCTTGGGGTTTTGAGCGTTATGTTATTCCAGGATCTTCGGGACAAGCTAAGAACCTCAAAACGATCTGATTCAGTGTGAAGTCTGAGTGTTACTCTGCTGGTATGAGATATTCAAATTTCTGAACTGTGTTTGGGTCAGTGCAGGAATAGACTGCTGGAATCAGCCCTTGTCAGCCAGCTTGAAAGCTCTGTGGATTCAGTGCCACAGAACAGTAGGCTTAACTTTTAGCTGGGATTTCTACCTCAGTTATTTCTTTGTAGGCTGTAAGGAAGACCCTGCTCTGCACCTGGGATCTGAATCATACTGTTGCTGCTGCTGCTTGCTTCTAGACCTCCTCCTTTCTCAGTTCACCACCTACAGTCTCCCTCACCATGGACTCTACCCCTTTTTTTTCAGTCTGCCTTGAATATGTGACCTGTTACTAGGTAGTGTGTGGCAAAGCTGCCAGTTGGCACCTGTCTGGGACCTCTTCTTGCCCTGGTGTGAAGTCTCTCCTTGGATGTTAAAGTATTCCCAGTGTGCTTTGAGATGATCTTATCCCCAGTGTAGATAGACTTCCCTGTTTCCCTATGCTGAGTGGGGTCAAACAAATGATTCACTGGGACTTTTTCTGGATTTGCTCTTCAGGATTTGGTCTGGTGTATTTTCTATATCTTTCTGGAGTAGTTTGTGGAGCTGAGCTCACCACATTTTTTCCCCCCACTCTGCCATCTTAGCTCCAACTTCCCTGACCCCTCACAGTGTTTGGTTTTGTTTTTTATAATTATTGATGCCTTTTGTTTCTGACACCACAATCATTTCCTGTTATGTACCACTCTCATTCCCACTCCCATCCCTAAAGAACACTCCTGTATTAAAAAGAAAAAAAGGCAAACAAAACCAGATGAACATAATGATCACTCTATGAAAGTGTGCCATTTTCTATAATCTGCCTTAAGAAGAGGGAGATGATGAAATATTTTCACACAGCATCATAGTCAGATTAGGTAGATCAATCAATTAACTTCAATGCCTACTATGTTCCAGAAATGGAAGCAGATTGTCAGAGAGTCATTCCTATGGTGATGATAGGAGTTTGGAGGAGATAATTTATTTTTAGAAATTATTTTAAAAAGCCTAGAAAAGGGCTTCTACATCTAGGTCACTAATAGTCATTCCAAAAATTATGTTTTTTTCACTTGTTACCCATTACTTAATTTGTAACAAGGCATATCTGGATCTGTGACCAGAATGAAGAAGGTTTTGTAAACTTCGTTGTTCCTGAATTGTTTCAGTAGCATCTGACTCTACATGACACCATTTAGGGTTTTCTTGACAAAGATATTGGAGTGGTTTGCCATTTCTTTCTCCAGCTCATTTTACAAAAGAGGAAACTGAGCCAAAGGGTTAAGTGACTTACCCAATGTCACACAGTGTCTCAGCCAAATTTGGACACAGGAAGATGAATCTTCCTGACTCCAGGCCTGACATTCTATCCTTTGTGCCACCTAGTTACCTAAACAGTTTTTACACTTACCCCACCTCAAACTGGGCATATATCAAGGGAGATGAGGATAAGACTTGATTTCTTATCACTTTTCCTCTCAAAACAAATAATCTTCTTTGGAAATTAACACATCAAGTTAGAGGGAAATATCTAGTGAAATGCTCTTAGCCTTCAGGTGCCCTCAGCTTTCTGGTTTTCAACATTTTTGTTAACAGCTTTGATGAAGGTGTAGACAGTATGCTTATTGATTTTTTAGATAACACAAAGTAGAGAGATATCACAATAGATGAAAATGTCAGGATACAAGAACAGACATCAGTATACTTAACTGTCCAGTGTTGTACAGATATGGGTAGTCAACAGATAACATTAAAAATGTGGGGATTTTAGTAGACTACAAATATATTAGTCAAATGTGTGACCCAAAAAAGATAAGAAGTTATTGTGAGCTGATGTTAAATTATTAGAGATATAGAAGTAGGTTGTTGTCTTGCTATACCCTGTGTTGGTTAGAACAGGTGTTCTTTTATGGAAACTGTTATGGTTACTGTTTTCAGTTATGGGAATCACGTTTTAGGAAGGACATTGACAAACTGGAATGGATACAGAGGATGATGAAATTGTTTTCATTGTAGAACATGCCATACAAGGATGAATTGAACTAAATGGAGATGCATCTGGAGAAGAGATATTTTTAAAATGTACATGATAGCTACTTTCACATATTTCAAGGGTTGACACATACAAGAGGCACTACATTTATGCTTCTTAGCCCTAGAGGGAAGAAGAAGGACTAAAGAGTAGATGGGGAGGCATATTTAAGATCATTTTAAGGAGAAAAAAATTTCCTAACAACTAGAGCTGTTCAAAAGTAGAATGGACTGTCTTGGGAGGGACTCCAATATGTTCCCTCTCATTAGTGGTATTCAAGTAGGGGCTACGTGACCATTTGTCAGAAATATTTCAAAAGGGATTACTGTTCATATACAGGACAGAGTAGATAGCCTTTTAAATCAATTCTGTTGCTAATATTCTATGATTGTAAATCATTGCTGGCATTATGGCCTGTTCAGATAAATGCATTTTGAATTGAATTGGTACTCTGCATCTAGGAGTTTCAAGTTCTTCAACTTCGGAAAATAGAATATGCTAGAAAATGTGTCTTGAATCTTAGGAATGACCTAGTAGATATATGAGACTACTGTTGAATGATTCTTTGAATCCTAGCATAGTGCCTCTGGACCCTAAACCCAACATTCAGTAAATAACAGTCCAGTGGATCAGGTTCTTTGGTTTGAAAAGGATTCTTCCAATGTTTTCTAAGGGTTCTTCAAGAAATGGTCACAGTTACCATCTCAACATATTGAATCCAAAACAAACAAACAAACAAAAAAAATCAAATAAGCTGCATATTGAGTTTCACGATATTACTACCTTCACAGAGAAAGCAAATGGTAGTCAGAAAATAGAATCTTGTAAAATTGTTCTTTATCATTATTCTTATAAAAATATATAAGAAGGCAAAGATGGTTCAGGGATCGTCATTATGGGGAATATTTGGCAAGTATAAAAAATGTTTAGGTAAACTAGATATCAATGGATAGAATGCTGAGACTGATGTCAGGAAGATTCATCTTCCTGAGTCACTAACCCTGTTTGCCTCAGTTTCCTCATCTGTAAAATGAGCAGGATATAAGGAAATGGCAAACCACTCCAATATCTTTGCCAAGAAAACCCCAAATGGTGTCATGTAGAGTCAGACGCAACTGAAACAAATCAACAACAAAGTTTACAAAACCCTCTTTATTTTGGGTCACAGACCTAGGTGAAAAAGGAGGAAAATAGGAGGAAAAAAAATTAGGCAATTAATCTTATTGCAAATTATTCCTTTTATACATTTCTGGTGTCCTCACACTGACTCCTACCTTCTAAATAATTTGACATGATCTTTAAGCAATAATAAGAATATCCATGTAGTACCTTATAGTTGACAAACTGATTTACATGTTTTCCCATTTGATTCTCACAAAACTACTGTGAGGCTTATTCAGAATTAAAATATTTTGCCCAAAGCCAAATGAACTAAGAGGTTGACACTGGGACTTGAAACCAGGCCCTGTGATTCCAAACTGCTTTTTCAAGTGCCCTTTCCTTTATGTGCTGCTGCCTATTTGAAACAAGGAAAGACTTTCTTGCAGTGAAGATTGGAGTGCTAAGAGGATCAGAGTTGGAAAGAGACCTTAGAAATCATTTAGTCTAAATCCCTCATTTTAAGTATGAGGAAACAGGCTTAGAGAGGCAAAATGTGATTGCATGCTTGAGGAACTAGGGGGATGATACTGCCCTCTATAGTAATGAGAAATGTAGGAGGTTTTCTTTTCTCTCTCCTCCTTTTGTTTCTTCCCCATTGCTTACAATAGAGTTTCGTTTTAAGCAGATTCCCATTGTTTTGCATGTTATTCTTAGCATTTGAACTCATTAACTAACATCCCCAACATCCCTGGCCTATGGACCTCTCCTTATACATAAATGGGATACATAGTCAAGGACTTGACCTGTTGATAGTCTCATCTATGCTGAAGGGATGTGGCACTGTGAGCCAAGTTATAAAAGTCAAGGGTCAATATGGGAAACGTATGTCTTCCCAGAAGAGATTCCCTTGTGCCAGAGGATTGTCACAAAATAATATACATGCAAGACACATACACATATATGCATATATGTGAATATATGTGCACATGTGTATGCATATACACTCATGCATATACAATCTGAGCCCCAAAGACTACTGATTTCAGATTCTTGGTGAATATTAATGCTCTGTGCCTGCATAAGGGGTGGGTTGGATTTGGCAAGAGTGGGAGAGAAAAGCAATCTAATCTCTTCAGTGTCTTCTGGTTTCTAGCTTTGAGAGAGAAGATGTATAATGCCATTCTCTCTTCAACATCCTCCCTAAACCCCCAGTAAGGAAAAGGACTGGGAAGAAACTGACATGAGGAGAGCTGGCAACCTCCATATCTATCATTTAGTCTGCTAGAGACTTTGGGTAACTTCTGCTTGGTGAGAATTGAGACTCTCTCTTGATGGTGCTGCACTACCTCATTCTCACTGGAAGAGCTCCTTCAGTCTATGTTGTCCGGGATATATTCTCATATGTATATTTTCTCTGATTTCTGTTTTGATTTAATTTCTCTTTGCTATTTGCTAAGTATGTTTATTGTGGAACTGGTTTTAGTGGGAAAGGAGTCAAGCTTAGAACATAAAGCTTGGGGCTCCTTTTTTCCAGTAAGAAATAAGAATTTAACTTGAACCTAAAATTTAAATCCTTCAGACTAATAATATTTAAAGGAGCAAAAAGATCTAATTCTAGCCCAGTATCCCCTCTCCTTAAGCAGTAGCTTCTGGCTCTAAACACCTGTTTCCCCTTCTGGTAAGAATGAAAGTTTCCTTTGGAGAAGAGTAGGGGGAGATATCTGTTCTTGTCTCCCCCAAAACCACATGACACTACCCCCTGTTATATACACACAAATATGTACATATATATATGCAAAAGCATTTATGTATACATACTTGCATTACATATATATGCTGTACACATGTTACGTACACACTCATATACATGCCTCTTCACACACTGAATAATTCCTTCAATACAATTGAAAGATAATGTTAACATTCTAGGCACCTGCTCTGGTTTCCATTTTGTCTCTGTTGGGGTTTCTCATACTACCTCTCAACTGGCTGGCTATGTCCATATCTCAGTATGGGGCTGAAGACTGCTCACTTAGTTGTATTGTCATTTCCAAAAAGTCATTCTCTATCTCCACACATGAATATGACTCCTGCAAAGCTTAGAAGGAACCTGGACCTCTACTAAGGCAATTACATAATGATGACTGCTAGTAATACAAAGATGACCAGAAGCAGAAGCAGAATCTGTATTTTTTAATTTTAGGGGCTTTCAGTCCCTCAAAATTTAATCCGTCCTGATTGATTTGAAGATGAACTGAATTCTGACGAAATCCTCCAGTACACATGTTGAATAGTCAGTGCCAATTTATTCTCTAATAGGTCGGGACACCTCCCAGTAAAAAATTACTCTCACTAGTAATTAGTAATTACTAATAATCTAGTAATAATCTCACTAATGTGGTGCATTACCAAAGGCACCACAAGAAGCATGAAAACCAGCCTAGGTTCATAAATTTGTCTTCATTGCTCATTTTCTACTTCAGCAGGATCATCCTGTTCTGATCATGAAAGACCACAGTTGTTCTGGACTGGGTTGAATTTAAATCAGTTCCCTGGTAGTTTATGTTGAATTTTGAAACAAATTAAATCACTCATAGTCCATTCAACAGTCAACAGAAGGACATTTACTTGGACAGAACAAAAGGATAAACAAAGAGGGCAGGCACCAAGGATACCTCAAGATGAATTAGCCAAATAAAACTCCCTCATTTCCTAAGTTCCACTTTGTGGTCCAAAAGCCAAGCATCAGAGGGAACCTGGAAATCCTTGTCACTCTTTTGTCCTCAGGTGAATAGGACACAATGTCAGCAGCCTGAACTTTCAGTCTTCTGATACAACCAAGTCTCAGGAATGATTTCAATATCATGTAAGAAAAAAATTGCTCCAACTTACACTAGAGAAGACATTAAGATATTACTTCTAATATATCTTTGCCAGTGATTTATTACTTAAAATGGTGATAATTATATTTCTTCATTCTATATTATCAAAATGTTATGAAAGTGTGAAAATATATTGAAGTTCTACATGAGGCATGTGATTTGGTATAAAGAGTGATGAACTGAGAGATAAGAGGAACTTGTCTCCAAATCCTGTTTTTCACACATTTTCTGGTCACTAGTTGTGGACAAAGTTGTTGAAAGTATCAGATAAGATAATGTGCAATGCCATTTCTATGCTCATGACTCCAACATATGATGACATTGATAGATTGGTTACCCCAGAGAGGCAACTGTTACTACTTTAGAGGGTCTAGGGGTATGAATAGCTATCCACCTAAAATTATAGCTAATGAGTCCCTACAGCTGTGTTTTCCCTTAACATTAAATTCTTCACAAAGTAATTTATTTACTCAAACAGTATAGCAAGAATAGTATTTACAAAACATCCCACCCCTTCCCAAGCTAGGATATACTCTTCCACAAATACGTATAGAGTCTACAGGAGGAAGAGTAGGCAACAAACTTAAAGTATAATGGTACTGAGGCATGTGTAGGGAATAATCATGGCCAAGGAAACTGACAACTCAGGAATTATAGGACCTCAGTATTCTTTCTCCTGGGGATCCTATTGAAGTTTTCAGTGGGGTATGATGTTAGTGAGGAATAAGGATTGGCCGTACATCTCAAATAAAGTCTTAACTGGATACATTGGTCCATTACTCAGTCTTTCTGGGCAGCTGCAATGTTTAACCACTTTGACTTAGCTGGGTAGTATTGGGATCTCTTTAGCTCGAGTGTTACTCTGCCTTTTTCAGATGGATGGAATACTATTGTGTCCATTCATTTGTTTTTAATCATCCTTTAGAAATCTTCAGAATTTGATAATTAGACTGTCTCACAGGTTGAAAAATTGCATGTCCTTTACACATCTCATTTACTGGTCATTTTTTATTCTTTTCTTCTAAAATCTTTTCCCTTTTCTTTATAAAATGTGAAGGTCTCAAATAGACACATACCCATCAAATGTACAGGTCTCATGTGCACCCAGTCAGTGCTGAATATAACTGAATTTGAATGGCAATTATATATCCTAATTTCTTGCTACAAAACATGCTATTTGGGGGGAATGCAAGGTTGATTATAAATCCCTGTCATTTCTTCATCAAAGAGTACCATAAGTTTTCCTACCAGTGAATAATAAGGGGTCCCAAAAAGAAAAAGGGATTCAGAAAAGATTGTGGAGCCTGTGATAGTCCAAAAAAATCCAAGAGTTCAACCAAGACACCAGAAATGTGATCACAGGCCTCAGAAGAGTTAACAATCAGCACAAAGCAAATTATTTGACCTCAAAATCCCAACTAATTGGACCATGGCATCCAAAGTATATAGCCAGAAGCTAAAGACAGGATCAGTAATTTAATGCAAGTCCACAGAGTGGTTAACATCCATAGAGACAAAAATCTCTTTAGCAAAGCAGCATATTCCTTCTCTTTTCCCTTCCTTTGAATGGCATCTGACAGTACTGTTAGTTACTGGCCAGCTGGCTGAAAGTGTAAGCTTTTGCTTAAGCCTAGTCCCATTTCCCAGCCCTTTGTGATTAGGACTTGTTATCTGCTGAGAGCTATTATTCACAAAGATATGCCAGAAGAGAAGAATCCAGGGAGATATAAAGAAAAATCTCTTGGCAGTCAAATGAAGAATGAATTCAATGAAGAACTGGGGATCTTTTCTTTGCAGTGCACTGATACAAAGATGGGACTTTTCTTAAAGCAAGAGCAACACTAAGATATACATATATACATATACACAAAAATCTAGGCCCTAGAATCTTCTTCCTCATATATAACAGGCAGATGAAGTTTCCTGGTCCTGGGAATCCCTGATTCACACCACCACCACTACCACCACCCCGAATATTAGTTTTGGTTTCAGCTCCGAGCTATTATCACAGAATTCCGTAGATAATTTGTTTCAAGAAAATCCAGAAACCAAAGTTATGTCATCTGTTAACCTGTTTTCCTGGTTTGTATTTCTAAATCGTGGTCCTAAGCAACTAAGAAATATTATTTGAGAGATCCAAAGTTTCAAAAGCTCTGAACTTTTAGCACTCAATTAAGAGTTTTACGATTTCTATTATTATTATCCTTTGGAGACTATTTACTCATGAGACAAAAAGAAAGTTTTAGCAAACTTTTAAGAAAATAAATATATGTGTGTGCATGTGTCTGTACACACACACACACACACACACACACACACACACACACACGGAGAAAAACTTGATATCCATGACGTACATCAGATAACATTACATATAGTTAATTGGGGAGTGATTGAGCATATTTGTCATTCGTCTCAAATTCTGCATAGCCCTCTAGTGACTGCTTGTCTAACATATAAGATACATTACATTCACATGCTCCAACAATACATAAGTAAATATGCATAAAAAGCAATGCAATAAGAACAGTAGAGGGTCTACTTCATAACAGAACATGCATAAAATAGCATATGTGCAAATAGATAAACATAAAAGTGTACATTGTTAGGCAAATCTATGGTATGTAATACATTTATTATGAGCAATAATTTTCAACAATTACCACATATATCAATGAACATGTGCAGTTATATATCAGGTACATCTTATACTCCATCTACCATCTCTGTGCTTTTGCACCGACTGACTCCAGACCTGGAATTTCCTCTTTCCTCATCTTGACTTCTTAGGCTTCCTCAAGACTCAATTCAAATCCTACCTTCTAGAGGAAGCCTTTCCCGGTCTTCCTTAGCTGCTAGTGCCTTCTCTTTTCATACTGCTTTTCATATACTCTGAATTTATATCATATGTATCTGCTTGTTTATTTGTTACTCCCCCTCCCTCATTAAAAGGGGGTAACAAGTTCTGTTTTTGCCTTTTATTGTATCCCCAGTGTTTAGTACAGTGCCTGGCCCATAACCAGCTCTTAATAAATGCCTTTTGGTTGAGTAACCGATATAGGAAAACATTAGTATTTTCATCTGGCTACATGTGTAACCACTTCTACAGTTTCTCTTTTAAGAGCTTAGGTTAAAATAGTCAGAGATCCAACAGACCTAGGTTTTTTCTGACCCAGTTCCTCCTATATCTGAATTAGTTGGTGGTGTGGGTTGGTCATAGTCATCATCACCATAAAGAAACTTTTATTAAATGCAACTATGTAGCAGGCACTTTGCCAAGTGCTGGGGGTATAAACATAGGCAAACAATAATCCTTGCCCTCATGAATCTCACAATCTAATGTGAAAACATGCAAACAAATACCTACAAAGTAAGCTACATACAGGATAAAGAGAAAAACAATTAACAAAGTGAAGGTACTAGAATTGAGAGGGCTTGGAAAGTCTTTGATGTGATTTTAGTTGGGATTTAAAAGAAGCCAGGGGGGTCAGTAAGTAGAGCAGAAGAGGGAGAGTGTTCTGGGTATGGAGAACAGCCAGAGAAAATACCCAGAGTCAAGAGATGGAGTATCTTGTTCATGGAATAGTCAGGAGGCTACTGGATTAAAGAAGATATGGTGAAGAATAAAGTATAAGAATACTGGAGAGACTAAATTATAAAGGGTTTAAAATACCAGAGTATTTGATATTTGTATTTTTGATATATATTTGATCCTGAAGGTTATAAGCAGCTTTTGGAGTTTATTGAGTGGAGAGTTAGACCTATGCTTTAGGAAAATTGTATTTGTGGTTGAATGGAACATAGAATAGAGTGGGGAGAGACTTGAAGCAAGCAGATCCACAATCAGATTATTGCAATACCATGGGATTAAGGTGATGAGGGCCTGCACTACAGTGGTGGCCATGTTGAAGGACAGAAGAGGGGTGAGAGATAGTAAGGACTGAAGGATGACTCCTAGGTTGCATGCCTGAGGGATTAGGAGGATGATATTGCCATCTACAGTAATAGGAAAAGTAGGAAGGAAAAGCGTTTAAGGGAAAAGATAATGAATTCTGTTTTGGATACATTGACTTTAAGATGTTTTCTGAACCTCCAGTTAGAGATATTGCTAAGAGAGTTGAAAATGCAGGATTGGAAGTTGGCAGAGAGGCTTGGGTAAGATGAGATCGCCAAGTGGTACAGAAGGAAAAGAGAAGAAGGCCCAGAACAGAAGCCTGAGAGACACTGATGGTTGTAAAGGGATCTGGATGAGGACTCAGCAAAGAAGACTGAGGAGTGGCTGAATAGGTAGGAGGAGAACCAGGAGAAAGTAATGTCCTGAAAGCTTAGAGAGAAGAAAGTACTAAGGAAGACAGAGACATGGACAGGTGAAATTTGATCACAAAATTTAGACAACAGTGGCCATAAGGATAAATTCAGCTCAATGGCCCCCTGCTTATGATGACCTAGATAATAAGGAGTGTCATTTTGGCTGGTTCATTCCCACATGTCATCTCTTTTTGAGAGGATGAACTGCCTTGTTTTTCTATTTGTACCCCTCAATCTTAGCAAAATGCTTATGTATCATATGACAGGAACTACTATTCTAAGAATAGGGAATACAAAGAAAGCAAAAATCAGTCCCTGCTCTCAAAGATTTCATAGTCTAATGGGGGAGACAATGTTCATATAATTATGTACACATAAGATACGTAAAGGATAAATTGGGAACAGTCTCAGAGGGAAGAAACTAGGATTAAGGAGGACTGAGAGGTTTCTTGAAGAATGTGGGACTTTAGCTCTGACTTGAAGAACAAAGGAAGCCAAGAGTCAGAGATGACAAGGGAAAGATATGTTTATACATATACATATATATATATACATATATATATATGTGTGTGTGTGTGTATACATATATATGTGTGTATAATATATATACATATATGTATATATTTATATATATATTACAATTACTATATATGTTCAATACATATGTTTAATGAATATTTTTTCATTCATTCTTTTATTTTTAAAATACACTAGATGACATTGCAATGTGAATTTAAATTTGGTATGCAGAGAGTATTAGTTAATGATCTTTTGATCCAAAAATACGCCATGATTGATATGCCACAGGAATACCTTTTCAACATTTTTTATCAATAATTTACATAATTTAATGTAACATATTAAATATTTGGATAACACAAAAGTAGGAGTGAAAATGATATGAAAGATAACAGACTTAAGAAAAGGACAAGCTAAAATTATATACCTAAAGATAAATACAATCAAATATCATTATTTTAAAGAAATCAATCACCAAAGTACAGGTTTGACAGTAGTGAATATGAGACAATAATTGTTGCCAGTTAATGTTCCTTAGCAGTTTTAAGCAGAGACTATATGATAAATGGTCAAAGATACTCTAGAACAAATTCTTCCATTGGTTGGTCAGTAAGGTCTTTTTGAATCTAACAACCAATTAACACGCATTTATTTATTTATTTGTTTGTTTCTTTTAAATATATAATTTATTTATTTTTCAGTTCTCCATGTTCACTTACACAAGAATTTGAATTCTAAATTTTCTCCCCATCTCTCCCCACCCCCCACCCCAGGACAGCATGTACCCCATCCACCCTTTCCTCCAGTCTGTCCTCCCTTCCATTACTCACACTTATTCCATCCTCCTTTCCCTCTATTTTTCTGTAGAGCAAAATAGAGTCTATACTCCATTGCCTATATGTCTTAATTTCCAGTTGCATGCTGAAACAATTTTCAACATTCATTATTTAAGCTTTGAGTTCCACATTCTCCACCCTCATTGACAAAACAAGCAATTCAATATAGGTCATACCTGTGTAACAATGCAAAGCACTTCCATAATAGCTATGTTGTAAAAGACTAATCACATTTCCCTCTATCCTATCCTGCCCTCAATTTACTCCATTCTCTTCCTTGACCTGTCATCTCACAATAATGTTTGCTTCTGATTATCCCTTTCCCCAATTTGCAGTCCCTTCTGTTATCTTCTCTCTCCTGCCCCTTTCCCCTTTGCCTTCCTGCAGGGTAAAATAGATTTCCATATCCAATTGAGTGTGTGTTATTCCTCCTAAAGTCATATCCCAAGAGAGTAAGGTTCAATTATTTCCTTTCATCTCTCCCCTCTTCCCCCCCATTGCAAAACTCTTTCTTCCCTTTTTTATGTGAGATTTTTGCTATGTTCTATCTCACCCTTTCTCTTACTCCTAGTGCATTCCATTCCACAGAAAATTTTATTTTTTTAGATATTTTCCCTTCATATTCAGCTCACCCTGTGCTCTCTGTCTATGTGTATATATGTATATGTATACATATATACACACATATACCCACATATATATACATACCCACACATATATAATATACACATACATACAGACCCATATCCACCTATATCTATGCACGTATGTATGTTTGTATATTCCCTCTAACTTCTCTAATACTGAAAAAGGACTCATGAGTTACAAATAAGATCTTCCCATGTAGGAATGTAAATAGTTCAACTTTAATGAGTTTCTTAAGGTATCTCTTTCTTGTTTACATTTTCATGCTTCTCTTGATTCTTGCATTTGAAAGTCAGATTTTCTATTCAGTTCTGGGCTTTTCAACAAGAATGTTTGGAAGTCCTTTATTTTATTGAAATTTCATTTTTTCCCCTGAAGTATTATATTCAGTTTTTCTGAGTAGGTGATTCTTGATTTAATCCTATCTCCTTTAAACTCTGGAAAATTATATTCCAAGCACTTACTTTAGAAGCTGTTAAATTCTATGTTATCTTGATTGTGTTTCCACAATACTTGAATTATTTCTTTCTAACTGCTTGTAATATTTTCTCCTTGATCTGGGAACTCTGGAATTTGGCTACAATATTCCTAGGAGTTTTCCTTTTCAGATCTCTTTCAGGAGGTAATCTATGAATTCTTTCCATTTCTATTTTATCCTCTGGTTCTAGAATATCAGGTCAGTTTTCCTGGATAATTTCTTGGGAGATGATATGCCGGTTCTTCTTTTGATCATAATTTTCAGGAAGACCAATAATTTTTAAAGTATCTCTCCCGGATCTATTTTCCAGGTCAGTTGTTTTTTCCAATGAGATATTTCACGTTGTCTTCTATTTTTTCATTCTTTTGGTTTTGTTTTATAATTTCTTGGTTTCTCGTAAATTCACTAGCTTCCATCTGCTTCATTCTAATTTTTAAAGAAATATTTCCTTCAGTGAGCTTTTGAAATTCCTTTTCCATTTGGCCAATTCTGCCTTTTAAAGCATTCTTCTCCTCATTGTTTTTTGGACCTCTTTTATCATTTAGGTTAGTCTGTTTTTAAAGGTGTTATTTTCTTCAGAATTTCTTTGAGTCTCCTTAGCAAGCTGTTGACTCGCTTGTCATTATTTTCTTGCATTGCTCTCATTTCTCTACTCAATTTTTCCTCCACCTCTCTTACTTGATTTTGAAAATCCTTTTTGAGCTCTTCCATGGCCTGAGACCATTGCATATTTTTTTGGAGGTTTTTCATGTAGAAGTCTTGACCTTTCTGTCTTTCTCTGATGGTATGCTTTGTTCTTCCTCATCAGAAAAGATGGAAAAAAAATACCTTTTCACCTGGAAAGTAATCTTCTATAGTCTTATTTTTTCCCTTTTGGGGGCATTTTCCCAGCCAGTTACTTGACTTTTGAGTCTTTTATCAAGTGGAGGGTATACTACCCTAGGCTTCAGAGGTTTTGTGCAGCTGTTCTCTGAGATATTTCTAGGGACCTGTAAGTTCTCAGTTCCTCCAAGGTGGCACAATCAAGGGAGAGGAGTTTACTTCTTTTCTTGCCTGTGCTCTGGTCTATGAGTAACCACAAGCACTTTTTGCTGCCCTGGAGCTGTGAGTAGGCTTCCCTCTCCATATCTGCCACCAACTCCACCATGCCAGTGCTCCTCCTCACCCCAGGACTGCCACTCAGGACTGAGACCCAGATCAGCTGCTCAATTCCCTCAGTGTCTTTATGCCAAAGGCTCCAGAAGTGGAAGTTATTGCTGTAATGGCTGCTGCTGCTCTGGGGCCAGACCAGGTTTCCCTCTCCCCCAGGTGAAAGAGTTTTCTTACTGACCTCTGAAGCTGTATCAGGCATTTGTGGGTTGAGAAATCTGGGAACCACAGCTGCTACCAGTGATTCCTGTAGCCTGCTCCAGTCCTGTCCATCATGTGACCCAGGCTGGGCTGCATTCTCCCCTGAGCCCAGTGCAATAGACCTTTCCTGTTGGCCTTCCAGGCTGTGTTTGGCTGGAAATCTGTTTCACTCTGTCATTTTGTGGCTTCTGCTGCTCTATAATTTGCTTAGAGTCATTTTTACAGGTGTTTTGTGGGCTAAAGAGGGAGAGCTAGACTAGGTCTGTCCTTCTACTCTGACATCTTGGCTTCTCCCTCTAGACATTTATTTGTTTGTTTGTTGATTTATTTGCTTGCTTGTTTGTTTATTCGATCATTTATTTAATTATTTATTTAAATGCTATATATGTGTCAGGAAGTGTGAAAGGCATTATAGAAACAAAGACAGAAATGAAACAGTCCCTGTCTTCAAAACCCTTGCATTCAAATAAGGAAGATAACATGCTTGTATAGTAATGCACAAAACACATACAGAGAAGATGCAAAATTACTTCAGTGGGAAGGGCACTCAACTTGTGGGGTAAAAATGTCTTCATTCAGAAAGTGGTGTTTAAGCTAAGTCATGAAGAATGAAAATGAAATGAAAATCATGAAAACCAGGATGCCAAGAATCAGAAGTGAGGAGAGAATGCTTTCTAGGTGTGGGTTCAACCAACTCAGAGTAATGGAAATAAGAAATGGAGTTTCAAAGGACAGCAAAGTATTAAACATTTCCTTCTAATATCCTCTGTAGGTGCTCCAGCACTTGGTGGCATACCATTCCTCCAAATTCCTGTAGTACTTATCCGTAGAATCTTTTGTCATATAATATGTTATATAATATCTTATATTGCTATATATATATATGTATATGTAGATATGTATACATGAGTATATGTATATTTATATGTATATTCCCACACAATCTCCCAACTAGACAGAAAGTTCTGGCTTACTCTACCATGCTGGAAAGGCTTTAAGAATATTTTGGCATCAGATTGTCTGTTTTCTGAGGACCAATTTAGCTAAGGGGAGTTACCAGTAGACTGGCTATTTGGTGGTTTTGCTTTGGCTATGGTAACCTATGAAATAAAGAAATATAATGATGGCTCTCAGTTTTACGAGGCCTTAGCTTCCTTGAGATTCTATAATGACAGCGAGAGAGTACTGGAAAAGAAGGCAAAAGTTACTAATATTCACACAGTTTTTAGATCATCTCTAAATATTAACTACTGATACTTAAAATTACACTTAACTACTGTTTGGTGAAACTGTTTAAGCATACTAATGGAGGAAATGAACAAAATCAATCTTCATCTTCTAATCATAAATGAAATGAGAAGAGAGAAGAAAGGTGCAGTTCAAAGATTTTCCTTGGAGAGACAAATTAATGAATTGGCCAAGTTGTGTTTATCATGTATCCAGAGGCAACAGGAAATACAATTTCATGGATCATTTGGTCATTTCATATTGTAGCCCTTATGATATATTTTTTAAAAATAACCTATCAAGATATTTCTGGTTAGGATGATGATACAAACAGTCATAGAAAAACCTACATCTTCCACATAAAAATCAATCGAATATCTGAAAAGAAACCTAGAAAGACCAATAATAAAACTGACAGGAAACAGAATTAAGCTTGTTAACATGTAGCTACAAACCAGTAGAGGTTGACACAGGGATCACAACAGGCAAGCTTACACGAACTCAGGTAAACTTGGAAGGTGATGAAAAGAGCTAAACCAGGAAAGTCATCAAGCACACCTGCAAACAGACCTGAAGTCAGCTGGCCCTCTAAATGGGGAAGGGGGATTCACAAGCTAAGGTAAACTCTAATAATTGGGAACCTGAAATGTATGGAACATGGAAATAGAACATGGAACACTGGGCACAGGATATAGAAATATGCATTTTATAGCATTGTGTCAAGCGGAAGAAGGTCCAAATTGGTGCCTGAGATTCAGTACAAGAGGGACTTGTGAAGGGAACCTGAGACCAGAGTGATATCCAAAATCACACTGGTACCTGTCAGGAATATAGCAAAAGGCAGAACTAACTCCTGATTGTGGATGGCACAAGGAGAAAAAGAAAGAGACTTGCCAAGGCCAAGCTACACAATGAACTACAAGGAGACTGGGATGGAAATGAAGGAAGGAGTCAGAAGGTAGGATTTAATACCAGCCACTGATCAGATATAAAGAGGACAAGACCAAAAACAAGACCTACTTAATACATCCAAGATGAAATGCAAAATCCTAATCTAGGATCTGTGGATGAAAATATTAATAAATAGAAGAAAGCTCTGAACACAGTGAATATATGGTATGGATTAAAAGAAGCAGAAGAAAAGTAAAACCCAGAAGAAGAGAAACACAAGTATAGGCAAAACCTCAGAGGAACAAAATAGCTTGGCTATAAGAATTACAAGAGTAGCTGCATGAAAATTTTAAAAAGAGAGAGAGATAAAAACTAAAATTATAAATGAATATGGAATTTTGAAGAAAATTTTGAGAAGAGAATAAATAGTTTAGCACAGATGAAAGGAGACTTTTCCCAATTAGCAGGCACCTTGAAAACTAGAATAAAGCAAATGGTACTCAATGCTTCCATGAGAAAAAAAAAATATTAAAATAGTCAAAGGACTAAAAAAATGAAGAAAAATTTAAGATATCTATTACACATAAAAAAGAATGGGAAAAAGAATGAGGATAGAGAATTTAAGAATAATTTGGCTCTTTAAAAACTATAACTAAACAAAAAAGGTATGCACATTATAATTCAAGAAAGAAAATTTCCTAGATATATTTATTAGAAACCAAAGGCAAAAGGAAAATAGAAAGAATTCACTTATCACTTCCTAAAAGAAATTCCAAACTGAAAACACCAAGTAATGTCATACCAAAATCCTGAGCTTCAACATCAAAGAAAAAAGGAAGTACTGTAAGCAGTAAGAATTGGAGACTTTAAGCAGCAAGGAATTATAGTCTGTATAACACAATGATTGGCAGCAACCATTATAAAGGGGAAAAAAATCTTGGAATATATCTCCAAATACAAAAAATAAAGACTTACAATGAAAAATAACTTACCCTGAAAAACTAAATATAATCTTGGAGGGGATAAAATGGATTTTTGATAGGATAAAGGACTTTAAAGAATTCCAGATGAAAAGAAAAAAGCCATGTAGAAACTTTGAAATACAAAAATTGGAGTTAAAAGAAACCTTGAATGGTTTAACAATTGGAAAGTACTAAATAATTGCAAAGTACTAAGATTCTACCAGCAAAAGAAGAAAAAAATGAACCTTCATTATTCTTTTGTCTTCAAGGGCCATAAAGACAACTAAATAAGACAAACATATGACCTTAGAGTAGTTTTGTTCTATTTTGTTGGTTTTAACAGAGGAAAGAAAAAAGTGGGAAAGAGAAATACACTTGGAAAGAAATGAGGAAGAATGTAGAAAATCTTAACTAATACAAATACATGGGGGCCACAGAAAGATGATGGCATGTTAGGACTAAAAATGCCCAGATTCCCCACAAACTCTCTACTAAAGCTCTGCAAATGCATCAGAAGGAACAATGACAAAGAAAGCTGTGGATGGCACAAAGAGAAAAAGCAAAACACTTGCTGAGATCAAGCTACACAAAGAACTACCAGGAAACTGAGATTGTTGTTGTGTTCATCCTTCGTTGCTGAAGAAGACCATGCCATCAGAGGAATAATGACATGACTTGCACTTGACTTTGGTTTTGAGTGAAGGAGGGTTGTGCAAGGTCACCAGCCTTACTTCTCCTCCAGAGTCATCTGAATCCAGTGACCAGATATTCATCAGGATGACTGGAGATGACCCAGGATGATGCAACTGGGGTTAAGTGACTTGCGCAAGGTCATACAGCTAGTGAGTGTGAAGTGTCTGAGGCAAGATTTGAACTCAGCTTCTTCTGACTCTATTGGTACTCTATCCACTGTACCACCTAGCTGCCTGAGGATATTGAGATATAAGTGAAGGAAGGTGGCAGAAGGTGGGATTTAATACCAGTCAATGATCAGACATAGAGAAGACAGAACCAAAAACAAGACCTACCCAATCCAAGACTGATGAAGAGGACTTTCTGAAATGCAAAATCTCAATCTAAGATTTGAAGATGAAAATGTTAATAGATAGAAGAAAGCACTGAACACAAGAGCATCAGTTATAAACTGTTATCCAGTCTAGGGCTACTAGAATTTTGGATCTCAGACTATACTACAAAGTGGTAATCATCAAAACAATCTAGTACTGGATCAGAAATTGAATGGTTAATCAATGGCAATTAAATAAGGTACACAACAAAGAGAAGTAAAAGACCACAGTTTTGATAAACTCAAGACCACTAGTGATTGATAAACCCAAACATTCAAGCTATTGGGTAAAAATGTGCTATTCAACCAAAACTACCAGGAAAACTGGAAAGCAATCTGGCAGAAACAAGGCACAGACCAACATTACATACTATATAAAAGATAAGTTCAAAGTGAGTACGTGGTTTATACATTAAGGGTGATATAATAAGCAAATTAGGAGAGCATGTAAAAAAATTACTTGTTGGTTTATGGAGAGAGGAAGAGTTGTTGACCAAAGAAGAGACAGAGAGGATCATGAAAGATAAAATGGAACGTTTTGATTACATTAAGTTAAAGAGGCTTCACAAAAACAAAACCAAAAGCCAAAATATATTACAAAGCAGTAGTTATCAAAAGCATTTCTCAGCAGTTAAAAAATAGAAAAATTGACCAGTGGATGAATTAGGCACACAAGATAGAGAAGTATATGAACACAATAACATAGTCTTCAACAAACACAGTAAGGATGTCAATAAACACAGAAGCACTGTGGTAATAATAGTGATGACTAAAATTCACATGGCACTTTGTGATTTTGAATGTGCTTTGCATCGTATTCATTTGATACTAAGAAAATCCCTGTGAGGCAGGTGCTACTATTATTTCTATTTAATAGATGAGGAAACTGGGGTTGGTTAAGGTAAGTGATTTACTCAGGGTCAGTATTCAAATTCAAGGTCCAACATTGATGGATACTAAGCCTTTTAAATGACTCATTCAACAAAAACTGGAAAGCATTCTTGAAGAAATTAGGTCTATACGATTCTCTACATCCCCTCCATTCAATTAATGTAGTCATAGGACCAGAATGTAATTATAGTTGTTTTAATGAGGTGTTAAACTAATTGTAAAAGATGATTTATTCATTTATGAGGTAGGAACACCTCTGCAACTGAAGGGAAGAATTCAATTGATTGAACAAATTGATTCTTGATGCTTTACCTAATTACGCCCTGGAAGAATTTTAGCACTTCTGAAAAGTAGAAGAGCTTTCAGACCAATAGCTGCATGTGGAAAAGATATGTAGTGGTGGAGGAAAAAATGTCTGTCTTTCCCTCCTACTTCATTTAACATGGAACTTTGAAGGGATGTTGCTAGACTTGTAGGAGACTTTCTCCAGTAAGGAACAGAGATACACCACACTCAACGGACATAGGTTATTGCCTAAGGGAGTAAGCAGCTTCAAGGAGCATGGCTGGTAGCTGAGAAGTCAGGCCATGGAGAGAAGAAGATCCTAGGAAGCTACCTGATTTACCCTCCCAGAAGTGACTGAAAATGCAAGATGTGAAGCTGAATGTGAGCTGTGTGAAGACTATGAATATTGAAAAGTCTTTCAAGCTCTTTATTACCAAGAGTGTGAATTGCCAAAGATTCGTGTGTATCCTACATGTGTATTTGTTAGCATTGTATTCTAAGCTTAAGCTCATTCTTTTCGTGGACAGCATGTGCATTTCTGATACATTATGCCCTAAATATATAGTGGAGAAGTTTTTTTTTAAGACAATTCTTGCTGTCATAAGATAAATGCCTTTTTGTTGTTTAGTCTTTTTCAGTCATGTCTAACTCTTCATGACACCATTTGGGGTTTTCTTGGCAAAGATATTGAAGCTGTTTGCCATTTCCATCTCCAGCTCATTTATTAGATAAGAAAACTGAGATAAAAAGGGTTATGTGACTTGCCCAGGGTCACACAGCTAGTGAGTGTCTAAGGCCAGATTTGAACTCAGGCCCAGTGCTCTAACCACTGAACCACCCAGATGCCCTATGCAAATAACTTTGCTTGAAGCTAATTAGTCTATTGGATGTTTCTCAATATGATAGAGATAGTACTGGAAGGAAACTAAGGCCCAGTGTAGTTGAGTGGCTTGCTCAAGGTCAGAAAGAAAATAAGTATAATAGATTGGATTTAAACCTAGGTCCTTTATTGCCAGAGATAGTGTTCATTTTGTTGTATAATTTTTGTTGTTGTTAAGTAATTTTTCAGTTGTGTCTTACTCTATAGGATTTCTTTGGGGGTTTTCTTGGCAAAGATAAAAAGTGGTTTGCCATTTCCTTTCCCAGCTCATTTTACAGATGAGGAAACTGAAACAGATGGGTTTAAGTGATTTGCCCAGGGTCCCACAGCTAACAAGTATCTGAGGCTGGATTTGAACTCGGGAAGATGAGTCTTAGGGGCAGTGAGGTGGTCCAGTGGATAGAGCAGCAGCCCTGGAGGCAGAAGGATCTAAATTCAAATCTGGCCTCAGATACTTAGAAGCTGTGGAACCCTGGGCAAGTTACTTAACTCCAATTACCAGAAAAAATAAAAAGTCTTCCTAATTCCCGGCCTAGTGTTCCATACTGTGTCACCTAGTTGCCTGCTGTATAACCTTCCTATAACCTATGACTGTTAATGGGAAGTACACCAATGCAGTCTCATGTACTATATGTATTGTCAGGAGCACAGACCAACAGGGTGAGCCCAGAACCTTCCGCAGCACCTACTCTTACAAGCCCCTACCTGAGATGGGAAGTTTTAATTAGGGAAAACATCCTAGAAGAGGAAGAGCTCTAAATATATACATGGCCTAGATGTAAGATTATATACATAAATTATAGAAGCCTATAATGATGCATCTTTTACAATTTTGCATAGGGAAAACAAAGGAAATAAAGGATCATGGGAGAAAAATGGACAATTTTGAATATATGAAATCCAGAAGTTTTCCACAAACAAAATCAATGTAGATAGAAAAGATACATTTAACTATTGTAATTTTTTGTAGCAAATTTTTCTTATAAAGTTGCTAGATATACACAAGCATATGAGCCATTCCAAAACAGAAAGGTGAAGAGAATGTTTCTCAAAAGAAAAAAGGGCCAAGTATTAAAAACTCTGTTAAAAAGCTCAAAATCACTAATGATAAGAGAAATGCAAACTATTTCACATCCATCAGATTGATAGTTAAGAAAAAAATGATAGTTGCTGGAGAGGTCATGGTAGAATTGATGCACTAGTGCACTGTTGGTAAAGTTGTGACGTCATTAAACCATTCTAAAGATCAATTGGGAACTTTCTGAAAGTCACTAAAGTGTGAGCATCCTTTGACTCACTGATACCATTACCAGGCTTAAGTGCCAAAGAGAGCAAAGAAGGATCTTCGGGAATAAGGAAAAATTCATATACACAAATGTATTTATAGTAGCATTTTTTTTGTCATAGCAAAGGGATGGTTAACCAAGTGGGTGTTAATCATTCGGAGAATAGTTGAACAAATTATGGTAGATGAATGTAATGGAATATTACTTATCCATAAGAAATGACAAAAGGGGTGGATTCAGGAAAATTTGTATGAACTTATGCAAAATGAAGTATACAGAACCAGGAGAATAATTTGTACAGTTACTACAGCATCATGAAGAAAAAGAAATCTGGAAGGCTTAAGAACCCAGATAAGTGCAATGAAAAAAGTCCTGACTTCAAGAAACTGGAAATGAATTATATTTCCCACCTCTTGTTATAGATGTGATAGACTGGAATTGTAAAATGAGATACTTTTTGATACAATGTATGGGTTCATTTTCCTGGGATTATGGAGTTTTGGGGGAGAGAATTAGGAAGAAGGGTAAGGGAATAATATTAGTGGTACCAAATAAAACAGGAAGAAAAAAAAGAAACATATGAGTGAATTATTTTTTAAAAATTGGTAGAAGATAAAAAAGGAAGTTCAAAAGTACATACAAACAAGCAGAATGGTCATTGGAACTACCATATTCAATTTTAAATGTACAAATAAAAAAACCCTCAACTCTATAAAGTAGAAATTTGCTCTTTTTTATCCATTCCTCTTTTTCACTTCCTCTCTACATATGGGACTGTTCATGTTTGTTGATGTAAATTTGTTATTTGTAATAATAAAAAGAAAATTTAAAATAAAAACAAAGAAGACCACCATGAAAATATGTGTAGCTTAGGTACCAGCATGCATTTCAGAGAATAAAAAGGTAGATAAATTCTACAAAGAACTTAAAAAAACCTCTCTTAATTAAGTAAACATATGATTTATCTAGATTAATTCAAAATGACTATGATATCAAAGAGGTAATAAGTGAAGATATTAAAAAACTATTGGAAAATATAGGTCAGGAATGAGAGAGTTCGACAACTTGTAGACTACATAGAAACTTCATACATATTCCACATGAACACTTTTCTCTAAAAAAGAATTTGTAGGCACTGAACAAGCACAAAATTACATAAAAAAATTAACTTTGTTTTATTTTAATAGACAGTAAATAACTCAGTACTCATACGAGGATGATTAACAAGTCAGTTGAGTAAGTTCATTTAGAACAGTGTTAGGCAAAAATAAAATACAATACAAATCTAGAACAAAGAATAAAATTGAGAACAGTATATACCACTCAAAGTCACTCTAATATGTCCTATTAATAAAGTTATTGAAATGAGAAATGGGATATGGATGGACAAAGGGATTTTGTCACAATTAAAATAATTTCATTCAGAAATGTAGTTGGTATGTCAATTACCATAACAGGGAGATCTAAAAAACATGTTCATCAGCAATCTTAAAAAAATTGTCAAGCAGCGATATATGGTTGTTGAAGGGCATCATTGGTTTAAAATATATACTTATTTGTTAAAATTTTATGGAGAAAAATTCTGGGAGATTATGAATGATATTACCTTAAAAATTTGCTGGAGGAAATGGACAAGAGTCACACAGGATGGGCAAGAATACTTAGGTTGCAATCCACACCAATGGATAGAAAATACAGATCGATGCAATCACAAGTCATAATTTGAGAGGCATCACAATTTTCTTAACTAAGTCATAGCAACCTTCTATATATGTATAATTAAGATGAAATAATAATTAATAGTTATGTAACCTCTATTATATGAAAGTTTTATGCTATATCTCACGAACAGAAAGACAAAAATGAAACATACCTGCCCTTGAGGAGTTTACATTCTAGCTACATTAAATATTTATTGCAATTTAGTTTTAATATAGTGGTTTTCAGAAGACTTGTCTTAGAAAAAATCTGTCAGAGTGTTTGTTTTCTCTTTAAGTGAGATAATCTTGGGAAAATGCTAGAACCTCACTCCACAGAAGGTCACTAACTCAGAAATAAGATGGTTTAATTGATAAGCATTCTTTATGGAATGTGGAGTATTCCCAAGATTATATTCTGGCAGGGCTCTGGGCTTTGGAATTAAATCAAAGTCCTTTTTAAAAGCTACACATCAAAATGCAGCCATGCAGAAAATAAGCATGAAAATTCCACTTTTTTCTGTTCCTTAAGTTGTCTTTTTAAAAATGTTGTCAAACGTAAGATAGTCTTAAAAGCTTCACCAAAGTAGCACAAATAACAAAATGTTTTTGACATCAAAACAGTCAGAGTAGAATCCTAATAGTAACCATCTGATTTATTAAACCAAAAAATATACCAGACTTCTCACATGAGTGGATATAAATCACTAACATTTATACAATGCTTTAAGTTTGCAAAATGCTTCACATAATTTATCTCATTTGTTCCTCACAGTAACCCCTTGGAGGTAGGTTATTATCCCTATTCTACAGATGGGGAAACTGAGGCTAAGGACTTTGCCCAGGGTCACATAGCTAGTATCTGAATTTTGACCTTAAGTCTTTATGATTCTGAGTAGCGCATTCTAGTCACTGTGCCACTCAGCTGCCTTTTGGCACTACTTTGCAACTTTCCAAGAATGTCTAGTGTAATCTAGAACTTATTAAAAAATGAATGCAGAATTGGTGGTGGCAGGGGATTTGTATCATTCTGACTGAAGGAAGACTTTTATGAATTTCCTTTAGAAGTTTAGCATACTGTTCTAATGTAATATTCCACATCCCTGTCTTGTACAAAGGCTTTGAAAACTAACAATTTAGGATCTGAAGTAAAATAGTGTATGAAAGTCATCTTTTAAGCAAGTTTATTGCTTGACTTGAATCCCCCAATTCTCTCCTTTATTAAACCTTTTCATTCAACCAAAAAAAATCACTATCTTACTATTTTTACTTATATTATGTTTGGTATAGCTATCTACTTAATTAAATATCTTAGAAATGGTAAATTGCTTCCACATATAAATGCATAATAAACACTGAGAATTCAAAGCTATTCTCACCTCATTTCTATCTGCTTGTATAATATTCATCAAGAAATTCCTTTAGGAAAATGACCATTTTTTTCTTCTTTCTTCCTTGAGGTGAAATGAAGTCTATGCCAACTACAAAGTGAAGAGATAGATTTCGCTTCAATCGAAAAATGAGCATCTAACTCAGGATCTAATCTCACATATCTGAAAATTTTATGAATAATATGTAGATTCTCCTTTTAAGAGGAGAAATTTTGGTTCTCAGAAGTAATTTATTGCTAACGAAACCATAATGCCTTTATCTTAGTTTCACTCAATTACCTGTAAGACTTAGTTAAGACTAATTATTATTAGTCTTAGCTAAGACTAATGATATTAGTTAAGACTAATGATAACGAAAAAGGAAGTATATAGACAAGCTGTCATAAATTTAATCTTGCTAATGTCCAATTTTACTCATATTGTTTTCTTTCCAGATGTAAGCAGTTGGAGGTAAGTCCCCTCCTTAGACTGTTCAATTTCACTGAAATCAGTGTAGACTTTAGATAAGTGTACAAAAATGAAGTTCAAAAGTGAAGTTAAAATATTACATCTTCAGTTTGACTCAGCTGAAATGTGTAAAGAGATATTCTTAAACTAAAAAGTAACATGAAAAAATGGGCAAATCATTATTAAAACCAATAAGACACCTCCTAATTAGACATACTCCTAAAAGGCATATGTTACTATGTTAGTTACTAATAAAATGTCTTATTTAATGCTACTTGTACTAAGCTGAACATGTTGTTGGATTTAAATGCTCACCTAATCAAGATAGATTGATTATATAAAAACATTATTCATTATTTAAGTGCTTTTGATTCCTGCATATTGTTTTTATTGTGACAAAACAGTGCAAGAAATATCAGCAAAATAAAGTGAAAGCATCCTGAATTATTATGTATTTTATTTTATTCTCTGCTTAGCACAGTGGCTAGAATACAGCTGGCTCTAAATAAATACTTGTTGCTTATTACAAATGCAATGATCAATGGATGAACATAATGATAAGGACAACTAAATTCTTAATTTCTATTTGTTTTTTTCTACTTATAGTACACGAGGAAATCTGGGAATAAGAAGGCAGTCATTAAAATTATCAAGAAATCCTTATGCATGTCAACACCACAAAATCAATATGATTTGTGTCTCTTTAACTTAAAATAGAGGTTGTTTTTCCAGTGAAAACAAATTCAGAGCATTTGAAATAGATTTTCGTGGGGGTCTTTTGGTGGGTAGGGACTTAACTTTCTTTCCTTATATGCCTGATCCTGTGAAATAAATGACTCACTTTGGGGAGATACAGTAACTTTTTCAGCTGGTGGCTTGGCATTCCACTTAGGTCACTGGCAGATATAATTCAATAGATGGTCATTTGTGGCCTGAAGAAGTTAATTCCTTAAAATAGCCTATTTTCCACTGTAGTTAATTATTTACTGTTCAATACCCTCAAAATATGAACTAGAAAAATATTCATAATCAATAGACCACTTCCAAGTTGATATTTCCTCTGGGGTAATATACTTATAAACTCATATCACTTGCATGGAATTTCCACTAAGGAAGAAAGTTATCATAAAATAGAGTACAATGTGGATATATTTTCCCGGTTTTGATTCAGATGATGTTTTGATGATATTTTTACTGTCATTGTTGAAAAACTTGGTGATTTAGGCTATGTATCTTTGAAGTGAAATGATTTGGCATTTCATCTGCCTTCTAATATATGTGAAAAGGTTTTCAATTATACAAAAAAAAAACTGTGGAAACCCAAATTGGCACATTATAGACAGTTAGCCTGAAGAAATTCAGGTTAAATTTTGTTTTATTAGGGTTTTTTCAGTTTTGTTACCTACATTTTCTATGTTACTGTTTCATTTAACTTTAACATAATGTTGCAAAATGATTTATTGATTTTGAAATGGTTAAAGTACCTAAAATCATACCACAACAGTCAGATTTCGTTAAATAGCCAAATTTCCTTGAAATACCGTCAGTCAATTGCTAGATAAGTAGAAAAGTGACAAAGTAGAAAAGTGACAAAGTGACTCACTAAAGAGATACAACTGCTGTTCAGGTGAATAAATGATAGAAGATAATAGAGAAAAAGTATAATGACATATTTATTAAATTTACTTGTTTTTTAAATCAGAGTATAATCTTCAGACTGAGAAGGACAGAATGAGAAAAGTTGGAATCCCAGATAAATGAAGAGTTAGCAATAAGGCAGCTGGTTTCTTTTGTTGCGTTTGTCATCTGAACTAGAACTGCATTTGTGTTTGTCCTTCATTTTCAAAGAAGACCATGGCATCAGACAAATGATAACATGACTTGCACTTGACTTTATTTTGAGTGAGGGAGGGCTGTGCAAGGTCACTAACCTCAGGGTTTTGAAAGAACTAGTAGATATAATTACTTATTATTTTGTTCAATGATGTCCTGAACACCTATGTGAAAAAAGGGATCAAACTGGGCTCCACATGATCCTCAAAGATGTTCACCAGTACTTTGAATGTGCTGTGCAAAATCTAGATAAAAAAGTGATTCCTTATAGATGTGAGATTCTTCAGATACTTCTGTTTGTGTTGTATTGATTACATAAATCCCCAGAAAACTACAATACTTTTTCAATGAGACATGCAAAAGAGATTAAGCAATTCATGTGGGTAAAGAACCCACACCAAGCACTTTATGACATATAGTTGCAACGGAAATTTCTTTAGTTACTTCATTAGTACATACACTTTGGACCGACAATATATATGGACTTAGAATTAAAGGGAGAGATTAAGTGTGGACCACATTTGTTAAACTAGATCCCAAAGTACTCACTGCTGCAGTAAGTCATCTTTTAAGTACTCTCCAGCTGATGCTATATCGCACTGAATCATGGAAGATTGCTGTCTCAGAAAAATCAAAACTGTAGGTGACCCAAAAGGCAAGATGCATAGTAGGCATAAGTAGGTTGTAGCATGTTACCAATGATTACTTGAGTAGCAATGAATAACCCATAGTATATGTGTGGGGATGTTCCTGTATCCTGGTCCCTTCTAGGGAGCCACATTGGCTCTGGTTTTTTGTAAAGGGTATGCATGACCAGTGCATGGACCCCTGTTATCATGAAGGGTCAAGAGGATTCAGTAAAGGAAGAGCATCCCACTTTTGGAGAAAGGAGAGGTGGCTTCTAGGTTCTTTTGCTCTTTTGAGGTGGTGCCTTTATTGTGACACAGTCATTTATTTATCCTTTTGATTTCCAGGAAGGGGTAGAGAGATTTCTTCCCAATAGACATGGTAGATATATGTGCATGGCAGGAAGAACAGATGCTTGTCTAGGTGAGCTTGAGAATGGTGAAGCATGGTGACAGGGGCTTGTTTGAAGTAGTGGTATCAAAGAGTCAGGTGTTAATTAGGACAACAAAGAATCAGGGTATAAGATTTTGAAAACTTCTTTATGTGATTTTTGATAACATATTTCTTTTACCTCTTATGGCATTAGGAATGGTGATCTCTGAGGATCCTTTCATCTCTAGATGTTCTCTGCCTGAAAACATCTGATATGCTGTGTTTAGTTTGGAGTGTCACATTTAGAGGAGGCAACTGTAATGGTAAAGAGCCTTAGGTTCATGTCATATGAGAATCATTAAAAGAAAATTGGATATTTGGCTTTTAAATGAGAGAACTGAGTGGGGGAGGGAGGTGGAGTTATATAATCTTTTAGCATTTGAAGGACTATGCTATGGAAGATCCAATAGACTTTTTCTGTTTAGTCTTAGAGGACAGAACTAGGAAAAGTGGTTAGAATATATAAAGAGGGAAATTTAAGCTTAAAAAAATTTTAAAAAAAACCTTTTTAACAATTGTTGCTCAGTCATCCAGTCAAGTCTGACTCTTTGTGACCCCATGGATCATAGTATGCCAAGTCCTTCTGTCCTTCCACTATCTACACTATCTGTCCAAGCTAATACTGTACATGGGGTAAAGATGCTAGAGTGGTCTGACATTTCTTTCTCTAGTGGATCACCATTTGTCAAAACTTTTCACTATGACCTGTCCATCTTGGGTAACCCCACATGGAATAGCTCATAGTTTCACTGAGTTATACAAGCCCCTCTTCCATGAAAAGGCAGTGATCCAGGATGATCCAGTGATTCTAACAATTAGAGTAATCCAGAAGTAGTATGAACTGTTTCTCAAGGGGCATATTTCCTTTTTCTGAAGAAGCTAGATAAAAATTTATCAAGCTTGTCACAGATGACATGTTTGTCCAGGTATAGGTTTGATTAAATGGCTCCTGAGATCCCTCTAATTCTGTGATTCTCTCAGTAGAAAAATGTCTCATACATTCTCCTTAGAGAAACTAACAAAAGGGATTAGTGGGTTTGCTTCAATGTTGTGCCAAAAGGTAACAAGAAACATCATTTCCTGGGACATTTGGTCCTTGCATATTGCTGTGTTCATAAGCATGAGCGAAGAGATTATAATGAAGGTAATTGCAAATTGTGCTCCAGCAACTACAGCAAAGATATACTACAAAGAAGTCGACAATATCCTCCAAAGTAAGTCAACACATACTTTGATACTCAGTGAGTTAGATAAGAAGGTAGAAACAAAGAGAAATTATGAAAAAAATATGTTGGAAAATATGACTCAGATTTGGGAAAAAAAGAAAAAAACAAGAGTCCAATTACTTGCATATTACTCAAAAGTTTCACAGCTCTATTTCATGAATATCCTTTTTCCTGATGAAAATCAGAAGGTACAGGATGTGTCAAGCAATGAATAACTGCACAAAAAAAATAAAATTGACTAGATCTTATCACATAGAAAACAACTTGTTATTAATGTAAGAGTCCTATCAACATCACTTGTGTGTAAAACTAGACTACTTTGAGCAAGGAACAAAATCAACATCAAATTAGAAGAAAGGCTAAAGGTAGGAAGATGTTGTAAACAACTGCAGTGGTTCCAATTTGACTTAATCAAATCAATAAAATAATTATAAATAAATATTAATGAACGGGCAATGTGTTAGTACTGAAAATACAAAAGCAAAAATGAATGATCCCTGATCTCCAGGATCTTACAATTCAGTCAAGAAAGCCAATGTGTGTGTGTATCTATTTTTTGTGTGTATGTACATATATATATATATATATACACACACACACACACACACACACACACACACACATATGTGTCTATCTAAAGATATAGATAGATAGATAGATAGATAGATAGATAGATAGATAGATAGATAGATAGATAGATAGATAGATGATAGGTAGTTTCAAGTGTGGCTATGGATAAGAGATACTTAAGCAAGTACTGTCTGACAGTTTATGACATGTCTGAAACTTAGATTTCTGTGCCTGGGTTTTGAAGGAATCTGAGTCAAGTCAGAAGAGGAGAATTTGTTCTCCATATTGGAGCCAGGCAGGCAGGCAAGCAGGTAGTTTCAGAGTACCTGCTTACCTGCTCTTTCCTTCTGAGATTTTCATGGGCTGCTCTTGCTTCTGAATGGTGTATAAGTGCTAAAAAGTTACCAAAGAGACCTCAGAGTAAAGTTTTATGACCCTCACTCAGATGTGCCCACCTCTTCCCCTGTCTCCTTTCTATTTGGAGAAGGAAGGAGTCAATTCCCATGAACTGTCTACGTCCTTCCAGTTTCTGTCTCCAGTTTCTGACTTCCCACAAGGGAAAGAAGTTAAAGGGAGAAAGTGATTCACTTCTACAGAGGCAACCCTGAGTGCTGACTTCTTCCTAATGAAATGAATATTTGCCCCATTGCTTTTCATTCCTGTTGTTTTACTGACCCTTTATATAAAAGAAAATATGATGGCCAATAATGTTTCTGTGAATAATGCTGGTAAGGGTAGAGATTTGAAGAAAGGTTTGGATTTTTGTAAAGGCTGTAGTGAGGTTAAGGTGTGGGGAAGGAGGAGGAACAGACAGTGATTTGATTAGGAAGTGACAAACATAGTAGAGGCACATTGAAATCCTATCCCTAAGTAAGCACAAGTTTCCATAAACAGGAAAGTCTATAAGTAGAGAGAGATTAATAACATAGATGTAAATATACCCTTAGACCTAGTAGAGATAAGATCATGAGGCAAAAGCTAGCCAAGCTGGGGAAGGCAGGCGGGGGGCAGGGAGTGGGGGGAAAGGAATCTGTCTTACCAGTGGAGTTAGGCATAAACTCCTTGTGTTACTTGGTGGGACATCCCACTAAGTGCTACATGGGGGAAACAACCTACCTCTGTATTCCCGAAACATGATAGCTTTCCTTTCCTCTTTTCAAAGATTACAGGTCTTGGCCTGATAAAAATGTTAAATGTAGACCCCCTTTCCTTTTCTTTGCCATTAAAATTATATTCGTCAAGAAATTCTGTATGCAGAATAAATATAAGATAATTTGCATAGGAAGACATTAGCATCTGGGGCAATCAGGAAAGGTGGTTTTCAAGTTAAGCCTTGAGGGAGACTAAAGATTCTAAGTTACAGAGATGAATATGGAGTGAACTTTAGCCATGAGAGATACTCAGTGAAAAGGTATGCCAATTGGAGATGGAGTGTTGTAAATGAGAAGCAGTAAGGCCAATCTGGCTAGACTATAATGTGCTTGAAGGTTAATAATATGTAAGTTTGGAAAGATGTGGCCAGGCTTTAAATGCCAAACATAGGCCTTCATGTTTGATCCTGGAGGTAACAGGGAACCACTGAAGTTTATTGAGTAGGGAACACCATCCTTGTACTTTAAGAAACTCACTTTGGCAGCTATGTGAAGGATATACTGAAGATGAAAAGATGAGACAGGGAGACCAATTAGTAGGCTATTGTTAGATGAGAGGTGATGAAAGCTGAACTAGGGAAGTGTCTGTATGAGTTATTCAAATGAACTTTTGATTATGAAAAATTACTATAACCATATGCTGCAAAAGTTTAGCTAATACAAAAGTAACCACCATGAGTAACCTGAAAATATCTTAGGTAGCAAACATTTTTTTCTTCCCAAACAGAGAGAGATGGCAGCCAAGGTTAGCAATGGTTTAGAATACAAACTAATTTTTAAGTACAATGGAGGAAGATGATGAAAACTTAGAAGGAAAATTGTCTCATAAAACCCTGAAAAGCAGTGGAATCAAAAGGAAATATAAAAAAAAAGATTAGTATGAGAAACACCTGAGACATATCCTTAGAGCATTCATATATTAAACATGGACGTAACAATAAATAGATATAAAATGGAATACATCTGTTGGTGATTCTATGATAAACTCACATCGACCTTAATAATTCAGTTCCCAAGATGGTGTACAAAGAAATATTACTAACATCTAAAGATATTAAATGAGGAGGAGTGACGGGTGCAAAATATATTGAGGAAATTTAGCCTGGAAGTAATACAATCTTGAAAAAAATGGCATAATTACAAGATATCCCCATAAAAGGGAGGTAACAAAAGAATGGAAACAAAATCATGGATGACATTAATAGAGACAGTGTTTCACATACTGCATGCTGGTCATGGAGTCTGATAAACCAGAATTCAAATCTTTCCTCTGACACTTAATAGTTCTGTATTCCTTGGTAAGTGGCTTAGCCTTTATGTACCTTGGGCAACTCTTTAAGAATATCTTATAAATCATAGATGGATTAAAATCTGCTGCTTTGTATTGGTGGTGGGAGCTCCCACCCCAAGTTACTCAAGTCAAAGAAATCAGAGATTCTTTGCATGTTAGAAATTGACTGAGAGAACATCAGCAACTATTAATCCATATAACTTCTTCTCATTGTTAATAAAATCTTTATAAGAATGATGAACCATTCATATAGAGCGAGTATCTTTAATAAAGCTATAAGAATATAATGTGTAGTCTTCTGTGAATTTCTCTCTAGCAGACTGCATTTTCACCATTCAGCCCCAACTAATTTATCCCGTTCCCCATGGGATGGAGAGAATTTAGCCTCAAAAGGGCTTCAGGGATTCAGAGGAAAATTGTTGGGTGTAGGTGTAATTTGTTTTCTACACATGGGCAGAAGGGGAGTGAAACTTTTTACATAATTACAATGAATATAAATTCACCTGGTAGAAAGGGAATCTCTTAGCAGACTTGATGGAAACTCTGAGATCCTGGATAAAAGTGAGGGAGCTTAAGTCTCCACAGAAGAAGGGAATCAGCAGATCCCTCTAAATGGTGCAAACATTTAGTATAATTAGCTTGATGAGGATGAATCTAATTATGTAATAAATCATATTTGGATTCAATTACATTTGATCTAAGCCGGCAAGTATGACGCCTAGCATCAGTGAGTCAATCAAGGAACATGTAATTATTAAATACCAACAACCAATTATTAAGTATCTAATAACTACACTAGGTGCTCAAGGAAGACAATATGGACATATATACATAATTTTGTGGGAAAGGAATTAGCATCTCTTTAAGGGGTTAGGAAAGAGTTCATGTTGGAGGTAGCACTTTAGCTAAGCCTCAAAGGAATCTAGAAATCCTAAGAGGGAGAGGTGAGTGAAGGGGATGCATTCCTCATATGGAGCACAGCCAGCGAGAGGAGATAGAGAACCATTTATAATAAACACTAAGAAGGCCTGTTTGGTAAGAATACAGTAAAAGTGAATAATGACTAACAATAACAATGAGAGTAATAAACATGTATATGTCATTGTAAGGTTTTTACAGTGTTTTTTTTTTTTTTACATGCTATCTCATTTGATCCTCACAACAATCTGGAGACATAACTGCTATTATTATTTTACAGAGGAGGATATTGAGGCAGAATGAAGTGACTTGCCCAGCATTACACAGCTTATATTATGCACAGGCAGCATTTGAATTCAAGACTTCCTGATTGCAAGCCCAACACAATTTATTGTGACACCTAGCTGCCTAAAAGGACAATGTGTAATAAGCCTGAAAAGGTAGGTTGAGGAGAGAAAGTTTTTACATGCCAAATGCATAGTGACACAGTGGCAAGACCACTGGATTTAGAATCAAGAATTTCACCGTACACATTTACTAGTCATTTGACCAAGCATGTAGGTGAATCATTTAAAGCTCTCTGTCCTTCAGTTTACTTCATCTGTAAAATGAGGAGGTGAAGCTTGATTCAGTAGCCCTCTAGCTCTCAGTCTATTATCCTATGATCCTGTAATTGGAAATTGCTGAAGTTTATTGAGTAGTGGAGTGACATGGTCAGTACTGTACTTTAGGAAAATTACTTTGGGAGCTATGTGGAAGATAGATTAAAGAAGGAAGAGATTTATTGCAAGGAGGGTCTGAAATAAGGTAGTGAGTGTTTGAGGGAAGAGAAATGAGGAGATGTATGATATGTACAGATGAAAATGATAATATTTGGAAACTGGTTGGACATGTGGGATGAGTGATAATGAGGAGTTGAGAATAATGCAAAATTTTTGAACTTGGGCTACTAGCAGGAATCTGGTTGCAATAGAAATAGGGAATTTTGGAACAAGTATGTGTTGTGGGGAAAGAAAGTAGGTTTATTTTGAACATGTTAATTTTGAGATGTCCGTAGAACATGCAGAGTGTCCAATAGGCATTTTTTGATATAGAACTGGGGGTGGAGATAGAGAGAACTAGAGATAAAACGCCCAAAGAGAAACTAAAGCTGGATATATAGATCCTAAAGATGAGTTAAACCTATGGGAATTCATAAGTTTACTGAGATGTAGGATATATATGACAACAAAAGAAAGACATTGCATAGATTACCAAACTGTATTAGGGGTAATTTGGCCAATCCTTCTCCAAGGGAGACTGAGATTCCTAATTAGAAGGGATCAGAAGAGCTGGGCACCTGCTCTTTCCCTTTTCTGTGTCCAAAAAGTGTGTTGGGATAGGTTAAGATAGAAATAGATAGGTAGATAGATAAGTAGATGTGTATAGATAGATAGATGTCCGCTTATCTATACATAAATTATATATGTATGTACATTTGTATATGAATACCCCTAAATATTGCTGGTTAATAGATGCAAAAGGAGCTTCCCGGGTTGCTCTTAAAGGTCAGGGTAACTCCAACTTTGCACCAATTAGCGTGGCTCCTTCCCATCAAATGCTGATTACATAAAAGCCCATCACAAATAGCAGAGAGAAAACTCATTTATTCAGGCAAACAGCCAACAGAAAGAGAAGTTATACACATGCATATGTATATATATACATACATATGTATATATATATATACACACATGGATATATGCACATACATGCATACACACACATATATACATGTATATAAAATATATACATACATACATATATGCATATAAATATATAGTATATTACATGTACATATGTATATATATACATATACATACACATATATATTAAAGTATACTAAAAATGCACAAGAACCAATGTGCTCTTTAGGTGGAAGCAAGATGAGATTTTTGTTTAAATGAAGACAGAGGTTATTATATCACTTAACAGAAAGGTTCCAAAAGTCTCTAGGGAGGCAAACAGAAAATCAAGGACAAGTTAAAGAGACAACATTTTTTACATCTCTTCATCTTCCCTAGTCTTTCTGTCTCTCCACATCTCTCCCAAAGAGTTGCTGAAACTGCTCTGTCTTCATACAGTTTTAAAATGTTAGATTGTCCTCTTTTCACCAATTTGGAATTACCTCTCCTTCCACATACTTAGTCAAATCCAAAGCTCCCTAGATTTAGATGGAAATTCAGTTAACAGAAAGAAGTGTGTGCACAGTGATAGGAGTGGTAGGTACAGGGTTAGGCCATACTGACTGACTAGTAATTATCTCCTGAGTAACTTGATTTTTTTTTCAACTAAAACTGGAGTCAGACAGAACTCTGTGTTGGGTGTCCTATACTACCACATATATGACAAAGTGGAAAGACCACTGAATCTGGTGTCAGATCTGAGTTTAAATTCTGGCTCTGCAATCTGTGGTACTTTGGAAAACTTACTTCACCACTCTGTGTCTTGGTTTCCTCATCTGTTAAATGAGAGACTTGGACTATGACAAATCTAATTCAGGCCTCTTCCAATTCTAAATCCTATGAACCTTAATTTTAAAGAGTTAGGAATACAAATCAAACAAGCTAGTTTCAAATATTGACTATGGGAAGCTAGCCAGCACCTGCAAATACCATTCTTTCCAAGCTGCTATGCCCTAGTACCACTCATATTTATCAAGTCCAGTTTGGTGCTCTAGTTTCTCTGTTTGGCTACAAGAAGGAGAAGGGTTTTTGTTGGTGGAGGAATGGGGAGGTGCGGTGATGATGCAAAATTAATTATAGACATTTAGCTCTATTGCATACTATATATTGATTTTCTTTTTATAGAAGAAGCTGAAGGTACTTAGTAGTAATATCTTGCCCCCAAATCCTGTGATTAGAGTAGATTTAATATCTTTATTAACATAAATGATTTTATGCACAATTATGACACATTTACGTAGTACTTTAAGGTATATAAGGTTCTTTTCACATAATAAATCTATAAAATAAAGAATTATTTTATTTTACAGATGGGGAAGCAGAGGCTCAGAAAACTGAAATGACTTTCTCCAGAGTTACACACCTTTTAAGTGTTAGAGTTAGATTTTTGTGAAGGTTAAAATCTCAAGGTGAGAATTTTTCTTCACAGTCTCAAATTTTATCTAAAATATGAAATTCATGATTTGCATGAAGATAGCAACAGTTGTGAGGTAGAAAGACCACGCGGATTTTTATGCATATTTATGAAGTACTAACAGAAATATGTGAGGGGGGAGAAAAGACCATGTATAAAGAATAATGATAGTACTCTTAAACATGGCAGGAAGTAATTTAGGGTCACTTTTTACCCATCAGAAATACTCCTCTGAACTGAAATAAGTGAAAAGAGAGCCACATATCAAATACATTAGGAAATTGTTTTGGCTTTTGTTTGTTTGTTCGTTTTCACATTTCATTCATTAGATAGTTACCTTATTGACAGGAATTATGTTTTTAACATTGAAGTAGAATCCGAAATAAACCATGTTGAAAATGCCATGCCGTCCTAAAGTTGCTGTGAGTCCTTTGTTGAGTCCCTGGAGCCCCAGACCTTTCGTTTTAATGATGTGTCTTGCATAACTCAGAGTGGATGGTTGCTGCAGCAAGGAAATAAAGCAGAAAGAGTCACCTTTGAAGTTATGGAGAAGAGAAAAATTACCTTCTTAGCTTCTATTTAAGTCAGAGGCATTAGAGATTTTTCAACCATGTAACGTTAATAACAGAGTTAAAATAAATGAAAAGTCTAATAAAATCAACAAGGTTAGATTTATTATAATAGATTTTATGGAGGAGTTTGTTGGAAAATAAACAAAAATCATCCTCTAAAGAACTAAAGGACCTAATGTCATCTAATACCTACTACCACCTTTAACAGGTAAATAAATAGAATCAGCTCCAGTTTATCCTCACTAATGGAGGGGAGTGGCAAGGTGGATAATCCAAAGCAGTGGATAACACTTGAGGCATTTATATTTGATTATTGAGTGCATTGTGTGACTTCTCTTGCAGCAGATTTACCTTTATAATTGTGTTTCTTTAAGGTTAATACTAAAATTGCTTCATACTCTTTAATACTTTTCCATAGATAGAAGAAGAGAAGTAAGTGCTAGATTAAAAATTAGCCATGGAAAGTAGTGGTACTCAGCATATCTCATGCTGCAGCACTAAGTTGTAGTGTACTATACCTACCTCACTAGCCACAGATTATAGCTTTGGGCTCCTAAAATCTTCTCTGTGGTGCTTAAATTTCAGCTACTTCTAACATTCACCAGTGAGCTCCCCTTCACTAACACAGAGGCTTGCCTAGTGTTCATTTGACTATTTTTAAATGATCAGCAGGAGAAGGAACATAATTTTCCCTAGCAATAAACATGGGTGAAAAGGGTCCAACATTTGAATTTTTGTGAACTGACTGGGAGCATGAAAAACAGGGCCCCATGATGCAAACAATGGTATTTGTTTGAACCCATCATCTGGAGCAACGTTCATTAGAGAAAGTCATGGAAATATTGAGTTTTTCTAATTAAAGCAGTTTTCTTAAATGTGTAAATAAAGCCAAATCACCAGGATAAACAGAGCAAGTATTATATATAAAGTCCTTTTGAACATCTTACTTTCACAGTCATCTAATTAACATGATGCACAAGAATTAGTCTGGATGGTAAATTCCAACAGTTCCTGCTAATACATGTTGAATAAATTCATAAATCAACTAAAATTCTCTAGTATCACTCATCTCTTCATTTAGATGGATTAGATAGTTTAAATAGGACAAATAGTATTAAATTCAAGGAAATCTTTCTCTCCCTTATAAATCATTTAAAAACCACATGTGATAATCAATGAATGAATGAATAAATCAATGAATTATACCCTGAAATTTGGAGAGTAAAAAAAAAGTATTTTGAGGTTTAAAATTAATTTCATCTCTACAACTGAGACTTTTTTTTGATATGTGTGTATTCTAGTAATTGAATAATAACATCAATTACTTGTTTTTATTTTTAAAATAGTCCCATAACAAGCTGACTAGAGGTTAATTCCTTCAGGGAAGATCCTTGTGTCCTCAAGCAGTATAAACTGTCTATGCCCACTGCTGACTCCTCAGATCAAGGATGATCAAAGGGGAAGAATGAGAAGAGTGCAGTTGTCCTATGGAGAAGAGGTATGAAATAGAAGTAGAGTAAGTCACAGAGTCCCTTCTTTCCAATGCAAACGTTATCACAAATCCTCCTTATTTTGCTGTCAGCAGGATGCAAGGTGTACAAAATGCTTAGAACTTAACCAAAGGACATTAAGAAGACTTCTGCCCCTGGTGGAACTGGAAACTCTCTTGGGTCATAGTGTTCCTGGCTCTGATGATAAACAAATGTTCAACAAGTATTTGTCAAACACTTACCATGAGCTATCACTATGTTGCATTTTGCAGTGAATTCAAAGAAGTATATAGCACATAGTTCCTACTATGAAGGGGTTAATAATAGTTATATTAAAAAGAAACATCAACATTTCTATACTCTATTCTATCCAAAAGGAGGCATTTGCTCAATGGTAATCAATGGTTGGAAGAGATTTTCATGAGAGGGAGAGAAGCACATAGTAGGCACTCAGTAAATGTTGGTTAAATACATGAATTAGAAAATGAATGGGGGGAGGAGCCAAGATGGTGGAGTAGAAAAACACGCATATGCTAGCTCCAAACCCACAGCTCATAAAATATCTGTAAAGAAGAACTCCCAGCAAATTCTGGAGCAGCAGAAGCCACAGAACAACAGAGTGGAGGAGATTTCTGTTCCATAAAGACCTGAAAACCTGACATGAAAGGTCTATCGTGCACTGACCAGACCAGAGCCCAGCCCTGCCTTGGCCGTGGGGCACCAAGAGGAACAGATCCTAGCAGGCTTCAGGGACAGAATCTCCAGTGGCAGCACAGGTCCTTCCACCCACAGGTGAGAAGGGTCGGTGAGAGGGTCTCTTTGGCTGGTCAAGAGGGGAGTGGGGTGTCCCCATAACTCAGGCCCCCTCAGGAGGCAGCAGCGGGCTGGGGGGGGGGAGGGGCAGTGGACAGGGGCTCCCAAAGCAGGCAGGAGCTTGGATCCATTGTTGAAGGTCTCTGCATAAAACCCCTGAGGGAACTGAGCTGTGCGAGGCTGCCCTGCCCCCACCTGAGCACCTAAACTTAATTTCACACTGAATAGCAGCCCTGCCCCTGCCCAAAGCCCTGAGGCTGGGAAGCAGCATTTGAATCTCAGACCCCAAGCACTGGCTGGGCAGATCTGGAGGCAAAGTGGGTGTGGAAAGAAAACTCAGAAGTCAAGTCACTAGCTGGGAAAATGCCCAGAAAAGGGAAAAAAATAAGACTATAGAAGGTTACTTTCTGGGTGAACAGATAATTCCTCCCTTCCTTTCTAATGAGGAAGAAAAATGCTTACCATCAGGGAAAGACACAGAAGTCAAGGCTTCTGTATCCCACACATCCAAAATAAATATACCATGGGCTCAGACCATGGAAGAGCTCAAAAAGGATTTTGAAAATCAAGTAAGAGAGGTGGAGGAAAAACTGGGAAGAGAAATGACGCACATGAAAGAAAAGCATGAAAAGCAGGTCAACACCTTGCTAAAGGAGACCCAAAAAAATGCTAAAGAAAATAACACATTGAAAAATAGGTAACTCAATTGGCAAAAGAGGTTCAAAAAGCCAATAAGGAGAAGAATGCTTTAAAAAGCAGAATTAACCAAATGGAAAAGGAGGTTCAAAAGCTCCCTGAAGAAAATAGTTCTTTCAGGAGGCTAATGACTTTATGAGAAACCAAGAAATCACAAAACAAAACCAAAAGAATGAAAAAATGGAAGATAATGTGAATTATCTCATTGGAAAAACAACTGACCTGGAAAATAGATCCAGGAGAGACAATTTAAAAATTATGGGACTACCTGAAAGCCATGATCAAAAAAAGAGCCTAGACATCATCTTTCATGAAATTATCAAGGAAAATTAATGGTCTTTTTTTTTAATCCTGCTCCACTGAAGTATTCTTCCCATTTCCCATGAGGTATTCTTTTCATTTCCCTTTGTCCCTGAATACTTGTCACTAATCAAAATCTTACAGATCTAAGCTCCTTTGAGATTCAGTCAAGTTTAACCCTTGTTGTTGGCCATGATTTCTTCAGATATAAGAGCTTTTCAATAGGTACCATCCTTTCTGTAGTTCTAGTGTGTATCTTTATGTGGAGATATATATATCTAATTAACTATTTTTCTTCTCTTCTCTCCCAAGGAACAGTTTTTATGGTCAGCCCTGCTTCACCAGTCTTTCACTATAAAATTATATATAATATGTATTATGTATGACCAGAACTTCACAATAAAAATACAGTTGGATTCAGGTCACTGAAGTGCCTGGGATGGTGAGAAGTTAAATGATAGAGCCAGGATATTATGGAGGCAGAAATGGAACTCAGAACTTCCTGCTTCTAAGGTTAGGTTACCATCCACTAGGCTATTCTGCTTTTATATGCATATCTAGTACAACTATATATTCAGTCACTTCAGAGTTTTGGCAAAGAAGACAATTCAAAGAAATTCTTGTAAACTATCCTAACTTGAAGTACGAAAATTTGTCTTTATTTGTTTTGTTCTTAGATACTGAATCATCTACACATAAGCAAATATTTAATTAGAAAGGCAAAATATTACTTTTACTGGGATGCTAAACAGGAAAATATAGATCCATTTTTACTAGTTCTCTGTCAACATGGGTAATTTTACTAAACTTATTTGATTATTGAGCTTTCATTTCAAAACAAAAGATTGACTGATGATTCCAATAATATCCAACTAAAGAAGTCTTTCCTGAGGAGAAGACTGAGCTCAGTTTTCAATATTTATTTTCACTATCATTTTCATATTTGACTGCCAATTTTTGGTCAGGTTGTATTCCAGCTCTCTCACGTGTACCTTAAGAGGAAATGCATGTATAAAAGTGAAAATAAATGAACTACACCAGGCTAATGGTGGAATAAAATCTTCAATACATTGAGACTTGGGAAAATTATTAAAATTTTAAAGGCTCTCAAAGCCCTGGCAACAATGATTTTAGAACTACCAATTACAATAATACAGCAATGACCAGAACTCTTGTGTTTAGAGAACCTATCAGAGTGCTCCTTAATTGTTCATGAGATATGACAGTTTTTAACCTGAAGGTTAATGCACAGTTAATTAAGGCAACAAGTTAAGATGTATAATCTAATTATTGCCTGCCATTTATACAGGAGCTCAAAGTTAAAAGTACCCAGTTTTGTTTTTTTTAAAGCCTTAAGTGGTGTAATCTAATAGACAAGAACCTTTGGCTGAACAGTGCTCTCTGACACCACGCTGGGGCACTGATTCATTACAGACTGAGGGAACAGTCTTACCAATAAATCACTAAGACAATTTATGGCAACTTGCTATATTTTTTCTGGACTCCCTCCACTCAAATGGTGACCATGTCTGGCTCAGCTTAACAAGTGAGCTCACAGTAAGAGGTGTTAGGCTGCAGGCATTGTTCTTTGGGTAAATAACCACCCGAGCTTAGCCAACAAATAGAATCCTATATGATCTGCCAGTTCCAAGATAAGATGCCAGTGGTTTTCCTCCTTTAAGAAGAACCCCTTGGCTCAAGCAAGACCATGTCAAAAGATAGCATGGTTCATATATGTTCACATCCTCACTTCCTAAAAGCAAGGTGAATTTTATGGCAGTCCAAAGCCAATACATCGCATTAGATTTAATTGTGTTACTGAAAAGCAAATCAGATGAGACCTTTACACAACAGACTGAGTGTCCACCTGGAGGCTTTTAAAAATGCTCTTGTTTAAAAAAAAGAGAAAGGAAAGGAGAGGTGAGAACAGAGACAAGAAGAAAGGAAGAGAGAAGAGAGGAGTGAAAAAGAAAGAAGTAGAAAGGAGAGGAGAGAAGAGGAAAGGAGAAGAGAGGAGAGGAGAGGTGAAAGAGAGGAGAGGAGAGAAGAGAAGAGAAGAGGAGAGGAGAGGAGAGGAGAGGAGAGGAGAGGAGAGGAGAGGAGAGGAGAGGAGAGGACAGGAGAGGAGAGGACAGGAGAGGGGAGGAGAAGGGAGGAGAGAGGAGGAGAGGGGAGGAGAGGGGAGGAGAGGGGAGGGGAGGAGAGGGGAGGAGAGGGGAGGAGAGGAGAGGAGGGGATAGGAGGAAAATACTCTTGATTTTCAGCAGAAAGAAGATTATTAGTGTTTTTCTTTAGGTAGGTGAATCCTTAAAAATCTGAAAAAATAAAAATATTTCTTATTTTTAAAAGCAAAAAGAAAATGTAGCTACAGGAAACAAGCAAAAAAATTCTGTCTTTTTATATTTCCTTTAGTTTAGATTTGCATAATCAACTTTATTATATGAAATGTTAAAAATTAAAAAATGACATTATTAAAAGCAACTTTATTTGATAACATGTAAGAACATTTTAAACTAATTAATTAAATCCCATCCAAACTTCTATTATGTTGGCTGGGAGAACAGGTTTTCATAAACAACAACTCCTAAACACAGGGATTTAATACTGTTTAAACACAGGACTGTTGCCTATGCAAACTTGACTGGCTATCTACAAAGGACCACATGGGTCCAACATGCAGGTTGAGTGCTTTCCAAGATATGTAGCTACTATCACTGTTTCTCTGCTCCAGTAACTAGCTACTAAAATTATTTTTAAATGACTTTTTATTTATTTCATTAAATATTTCACAATCACATGTAAAAAATTAATAATAATTCTTTTCAAAATTTTGAGTTCCAAATTTTCTCCCTCCCTTCAGGCTCAATCCTCCTTGAGAAATCAAGCAATTTGATATCTATTATACATGTAAAGTCATGCAAAACATGCTTCCATATTAGTCATATTTCAAAAGAAACCACAAACAATATAAAACAATAAAGTTTTAAAAGTTTTCAAAAGTATAGCTCAATCTACAATGAGTTCATCGGTTCTCTGTCTGGAGGTAGATAAGCATTTTTCATTGTGGATCCTTTGGAACTGTCTTGTATCATTGTGTTGGTCAGAGTATCCGTCTTTCACATTTGGTCAACCATACAATATTGCTGTTATTGTGTACTATGTTCTCCTGGTTCTCCTCATTTCAAGCTGCATGAGTTCATATAAATCTTCCCAGGTTTTTCTGAAACCATCCTGTTTATCATTTCTTATAGCACAACTGAATTCCAGCACAATCATATTACAACAACTTGTTCAACCATTCAGCAGCTGAGGGACATTCCCTTGATTTCCAACTCTTTGCCATAACAAAAAGAGCTTCTATAAATATTTTTGTACATGTATATCCTTTTCTTTTTCCTTTGATCTCTTTGGGATCCAAATCTAGTATTGGTGGATCAAAGGGTATGCACAATTTTATAGCTCTTTGGGCATAGCTTCAAATTGCTTTCCAGAATGGTTGGATCAGTTCACAACTCCACCAACAGTGCATTAATGTGCTAATTTATCCACATCCCCTTCAACTTTTGCCATTTTCCTTTATTTTGTATTATTTTAGACAATCTGACAGGTATGAGGTAATATCTCAGAGCTGTTTTAATTTGCATTTCTCTAATCAGTACTTAGAAATTTTTTCAAGTCACTATTGATAGCTTTAATTTCTTCTTCTGAAAACTGCCAGTTCATATATTAGTGCTTTTGAACATTTATCAGTTGGAGAACGAGTCACATTTTTTCATCAATTTGGCATAGTTGAATACATAATGTAAGAATTGTAACTTTTATCAGAGAAACTTGCTACAACCCCCCCCCACACACACACACAATTTTCCTTCTAATTTTAGCTACATTAGCTTTATTTGTGTAAAAACTTCTTAACTTCACATAATTAAAATTAGCCATTTTGCTATCCAGTAATCCTCTCTGTCTCTTGTTTGGTCATAAACTCTTCCCTTATCCATAGATCTGACAAAGATATTTTCCCATACTCCTCTAATGTACTTGTGATGTCCTTTATATCCTTGTCATTTATCCATTTTGACCTTATTTTGATGATGTAAAATATTGGTTCATCCCTAGTTTCTGTCAAACTACTTTCCAATTTTCCCAGAAATTTTTATCAAATGTTGAATTCTTATCCCCAAAGTTCATATCTATGGGTTCATCAAACAGTAAGTTGCACTACTATGTATTGTGTACCTAATTTATTCCAGTGATCCACTACTCTATTTCTTAGCCAATATTGTCACTTTAATGGATACCAATTTGTAATATAGTTTGGGAGTTCCTGGGTAGTAGAGTAGATAGAACACCAGGCCTGGTGTCATGAAGACCTGAGTTAAAATCGATCCTCAGGCTGTATTAGCTGTGTGACTCTGGGCAAGTGATGCCCCTGTTTGCCTCAGTTTCTTCATCTGTAAAATGAACTGGAGAAGGGAATGACAAATCACTCCAGTATTTCACCAAGAAATTCCCAAATGGGATCAGGAAAAGTTGGACATGACTGAAACTACTAAACAACAACAAGAAAATTGTATTTTGAAATCCGGAACTACTAAGCCACCATCCTTAAATTTTTTTCATTGATTCCCTTGATATTCTGAACTCTTCATTATTTTGGAGGAATTTTATTATAATTTTTTTCTAGCTCTACAAAATAATTGTTTGGTAGTTTTATTGGAATAACAATGAATAAATAAACTTAAGGAGAATTGTCATTTTTACTATATTGACTTGGCATGCCCATGAGCAATTCATATTTCTCCAGTTGTTTAGATGCATCTTTATTTGTGTGAAAAGTGTTTTGTAATTGTGTTCACATAATCACTGGGTTTCTCTTGGCAGGTAAACTAAAGTATTTTCTATTATCTGCAGTTATTTTAAATGGAATTTTTCTTTCTATCTCTGCATTCTGGGTTTTGTTGGTAATATATCTAAATGCTGTTGATTTATGCAGGTTTATTTTATATCCTACAATTTTGAGGAAGCTGTTAATTATTTAAACTAGCTTTTTTAATGATTCTCTAGTACTCTCTAAGTATACCATCATATTGCATTTGTCCTTCATTTTTCAAGAGGACCATGACATCAGGGAAATGATGACAAGACTTGCAGTTGACTTTGATTTGAGGGAGGCAGGGTTGTGCAAGATCACCTGCCTCACTTTCTCCTCCAGAGCCATCTAGAGTCAGTGACCATATGTTCACCAAGATAACTGGAGATGGCCAAGGATGCAATGGGAGATCCTGGCCCTTTTGGGCTATGGCTTTTTCAGGTACCACTTAAGAGTCAGGTAATGCCCATGCCCATTATGTAAATAGGTCTAAGGAGAAAATACCATCATGACATCTGCAAAATATGCCAGTTTTATTTCCTCCTTACCTATTTCTATTTTTCAATTTATTTTTCTTTTCATTGCTTTAGTATTTTCTATATGATATTTCTAGTATAATATTGAAAAATGGTAATGGACATCCTTATTTCACTCCTGATTTTAGTGGGAAGGTTTCAAGTTTATTCTCATTACAGAGAATTGCTCTTGATTTTAGATAGATACTATTTATCATTTTAAGCAAGTCTCTACTGATTCCTACACTTTCTGGTACTTTTAATAGGATGGGTGTTGTATATTCTCAAAGACTTTTTTCTGCATCTATTGATATAATGCTATTATTTTTGTGGATTTTGCTATTGATATGGTCAATTATGTTGACAGTTTTGCTAACATTTAACCTGCCACACATTTCTGGTATAAATTCTACCTGGTTATAGTGTATGATCTTTTGTGATATATTATTTTAATCTTGCTAATATTTTATTAATTTTTTTGCATCAATATCATTAAGAAAATTGTTCTACAGTTTACTTTCTCTGTTTTGTCTCTCCTTAGTTTAGGTATTAAAACTGTGTGTTCATCCTTTGTTGCTGATGAAGACCATGCCATCAGAGAAATAATGACATGATTTACACTTGAACTTTGTTTTGAGTGGGAGGACTGTGCAGGTCACCAGCCTCACTTCTCCAGAGCCATCTGAATCCAGTGACCAGATATTCATCAGGATGACTGGAGATGACCCAGGATGAGGCAGTTGGGGTTAAGTGACTTGCCCAAGGTCACACAGCTAGTGAGTGTAAAGTGTCTGAAGTGAGATTTGAACTCAGGTCCTGCTGGCTCCTGCATTGGTGCTCTATCCACTGAACCACCTAGCTACTCCCTATATTTGTGTCAGAAGAGGAATTTGGTAGGACTTCTTCTTTACCTGTTTTTTCAAATTGTTTGTATAGTATTAGAATTACTTTTCCTTAAATGTTTGGTAGAATTAACTTGTAAATCTATTTGGTCTTGGAAATTTTTTCTTAGGGAGCTTATTGGTGGCTTGTTCAACTTAGTTTTCTAAGATAGGGTTATGCATTCTACTCACTCTTCTGTTAATCTGAGCAGTTTACGTTTTTGTAAATATTAATCCATTTTATTTGGATTGTCAGTTTTACTGGAATATCATTGAGTAAAATAACTCCTAATAATTGTTTTAATTTCATTCTCATTGCTTGTGCATTTATCCTTTTCATTTTTTATATTAGCTATTTGATTTACTTTTTTCTTTTGCTAAAATCAAATAAACCAAGTGGTTTATTTTCTTTTCTTTTAATAAAATCAGATTTTGGTTTTATTTATTAGCTGAATTTTTTTATATTTAAATTTATTTAAGTTTTCAACATTTATATCCGCAACATTTTGGGTTCCAAATTTTCTCCCCATTTCTCCCCTCCCCCACCCCAAAATGCCAAGCATTCTAATTACTCCTATTACCAATCTTCCCTCCCTTCTATCATTTCTCCCTTCCCTTATCCTCATCTTCCCTTTCGTCCTGTAGGACAAGATAACTTTCTATACCCCTTTACCTCTATTTCTTATTTCCTAGTTGCAAGAACAATACTCAACAGTTGTTCCTAAAACTTTGAGTTCCAACTACTCTTCATTCCCTCCTTCCCCACTCATTCCCTTTGGAAAGACAAGCAAATCAATATAGGCCATATCTGTGTAGTTTTGCAAATGACTTCCATGATAGTTGTGTTGTGTAAGACTAACTATATTTCCCTCCATCCTATCCTGCCCCCCATTGCTTCTATTCTCTCTTTTGATCCTGTCCCTCCTCAAGAGTGTTGACTTCAAATTGCTCAATCCTCCCACTGCCCTCCCTTCCATCATCCCCCCACCTGGCTTCTCCCCCACTTTCTTCTATTGTAAGACAGGTTTTCATACCAAAATGAGTGTGCATTTAATTCCTTCCGTTAGTGAATGTGATGAGAATAAGCTTCATGTTTTTTTTCTCTTACCTCCCCTCTTTTTCCCTCCACTGAAAAGTCTTTTACTTGCCTCTTTTATGAGAGATAATTTGCCCCATTCCATTTCTCCCTTTTTCCTCCCAATATATTTCTCTCTCACTGCTTAATTTCATTTTTTTAAGATATGATCCCATCCTATTCAATTCACCCTGTGCTCTCTGTCTCTCTGTGTGTATGTATGTGTGTGTATGTGTATGTGTGTGTGTGTGTGTGTGTGTGTGTGTGTGTGTGTGTGTGTGTGTAATCCCACCAACTACTCAGATACTGGAAAAAGTTTCAAGAGTTACAAATATTGTCTTTCCATGTAGGAATGTAAACAGTTCAACTTTAGTAAGTCCCTTATGACTTCTCTTTGCTGTTTACCCTTTCATGCTTCTCTTGATTCTTGTGTTTGAAAGTCAAATTTTCTATTCGGCTCTGGTCTTTTCATCAAGAATGCTTGAAAGTCCTCTATTTCACTGAAAGATCATTTTTTCCCCTGAAGTATTATACTCAGTTTTGCTGGGTAGGTAATTCTTGGTTTAAGTCCTAGTTCCTTTGACTTCTGGAATATCATATTCCATGCCCTTCGATCTCTTAATGTAGAAACTGCTAGATTTTGTGTTATCCTGATTGTATTTCCACAATACTTGAATTGTTTCTTTCTAGCTGTTTGCAATATTTTCTCCTTCACTTGGGAACTCTGGAATTAGGCCACAGTGTTCCTAGGAGTTTCTCTTTTTGCATCTCTTTCAAGAGGAGATTGGTGGATTCTTTCAATGTTTATTTTTCCCTCTGGTTCTAGAACATCAGGGCAGTTTTCCTTGATAATTTCATGAAAGATGATGTCTAGGCTCTTTTTTTGATCAAGGCTTTCACCTAGTCCCATAATTTTTAAATTGTTTCTCCTGGATCTATTTTCCAGGTGAGTTGTTTTTCCAATGAGATATTTCACATTATCTTCCATTTTTTTCAACCTTTTGGTTTTGTTTTATGATTTCTTGGTTTCTCATAAAGTCATTAGCCTCCATCTGTTCCATTCTAATTTTGAAAGAACTATTTTCTTCAGTGAGCTTTTGAACCTTCTTTTCCACTTGACTAATTCTGCTTTTTAAAGCATTCTTCCCCTCATTGGCTTTTTGAACCTCTTTTCCCAATTGAGATAACCTATTTTTAAAGGTGTTATTTTCTTCAGCATTTTTTGGGTCTCCTTTAGCAAGGTGTTGACCTGCTTTTCATGCTTTTCTTGCACCTCTATCATTTCTTTTCCCAATTTTTCCTCCACCTCTCTTACTTGATTTTCAGAATCCTTTTTAAGCTCTTCCATGCTTGAGACCACTGAATATTTATTTTGGCTGTTTGGGATACAGAAGCCTTTACTTTTATGTCTTTCCCTGATGGTAAGCACCGTTCTTTCTCATCCAAAAAGGATGGGAGGAGATATCTGTTCACCAAAAGAGTAACCTTCTATAGTCTTATTTTTTCCCTTTTTTGGGAATTTTCCCAACCAGTTACTAGGTTTTTGGGTCCTTTGTCAAGAGTAGGGTATACTCTGAGAATCTGTAAGATATCAGTTCCTCCAAGGCGGCACAGTCAAGCATGTACACTGGTCTGGGAGCAAACAGGGATTTTTGTGCCCAGAATCTTAGCAGAGTTTCCTCTCCATGGCCACCTGGCCTCCAGTTCCTCCAAGCCAGCACTGAGGGGCTGGGATTCAGTCAAGCTGTGGGGGCAGGGCTGCTATTCAATGGGAGACAAGGACCAGCTCCCTCAGGGCCTCTACTCAGGGCTGAGGTAATAATTAGCTCCTCAGTGCCCTCAGGGGTTTTTGCGATCCACCAATGGATGCAGGTGGCTGTACAGGGCTGCTGTGGCCTCTGCTGCTGCTGCCTAAGGTTGGAGCTATGGGAAGGCCCTTCTCCCTTCCTGGCCAGCTGAAAAAACCTCGTCACTGACCTTTGGTGCCTGTGGGTTGAGGGACCTGCGAACCTGCTGCTACTGAGACTGGGGATTCTGAGACTGGAGATTACTCCCCAGAGGGCTGTTCATGAGCTGTGTGCCACATGGCCAAGGCTGGGCTGGGCTCGGCTCCGCTTCCGTGCAAGAGATATTTCCCATGGTCCTTTCAGGTCACCCTGGGCTGGAAATCTCCCCCACTCTGTTGTCCTCCACTTCTGCTGCTCCAAAATTTGTTGAGAGTCCCTCTCTACAGGCATTTTATGGGCTGTGTGGGGAGAGCCTGCATATGTGTGCCTTTCTACTCCACCATCTTGGCTCTGCCTGAATTTTTTTAAAACTTTCAGTTTTATTAATCTCTCCTCTGACTATCAGGATTTCTATTCTGATGTTTAATGAGATTTTCAATTAGTTCTTTTTCTAGTTTTTTTTAGCTGATGCTCAATTCTTTGACTTGCTTTTTAACTTTTATATTGATGTATGCATTTAGAAATCAAAATTTTCCTTAAGTATTGCTTTGGTGACATCTCACAAATTTTTGAATGTTGTCTCATTGTTGTCATTTTCTTTAATGAAATTATTTATTATTTTTATGATTTGTTGTTTTTCTTATTAATTTTAGATTAGATTATTTAGTGTACAATCAATTTTTAATCTTTCTACAGCCTTTATTAAATATAATTTTTATTACATTATAATCTACAAGTAGTACATTTACTATTTCTGCTTCTTTGCATTTGATTGTGAGGTTTTTATGCCCTACTTAATAGTTAGTTTTTTGAAGGTGTCATGTACAGTTGACATTCAATTTCCTATTTCTATTCAATTTCCTGCAGAGGTCTATCATATCTAACTTTTCTGAGATGCTATTTATCTCATTATTTTTCTTATTTATTTTATAGTTAGATTTATCTAGTTCTGAGAGGAAAAACGTTAAGGTTCCCCACTAGTACAGTTTTACTCCCTATTTCTCCACTAATTCATTTAACATTTTGAAAAAAATAATTTGGATGCTATTCCATTTGGTACATATATCATTAGTATTGTTATTATTTCATTGTCTATGGTTCCTTTTAGCAAGCTCTGCTTTGTCTGACGTCACAATTGCTTGCCCTGACTTTTTTTACTTCAGCTGATTACTTTCAGCTGAAGCATAATCAATCCTGCTCTAGCCCCTTATTTGAACTCTATGTTTCAAATGTCTCTCTTGTAAACAATGTATTTTGGGGTTCTGCTTCCTACTCCATTCAGCCATTCACTGCCATTTTATTGATGAATTCATCCCTTTCACATTCACAGTTATGATTACTATGTATTTCCCTCTATCCCATTTTCTTCTCTATATCCTCTATTTTTATCCTGTTCCTCCTCTAAAGTTTGTTTTACTTCTGATCACTACTTCTTTTATCTCCCCTCCCTTTTAATGATCCTTCTCCCTTTCTCTTGTCCCCCTTCCTTCTACTTCTTTGTTGGGTAAGATAGATTTCTATTACCAATTGAATGTATATGTGTATGCACATATAGTTATCGATTTATAGATTAGGTTAGATATATAGATAGATATAAATTACATATGTATTATAAAATATAGATTATATATGTATATATTCCATCTTTGAACCAATTTAGATCCAAGCATTCCCCCCCTCTCCATTTCCCCCTTCATTGTAAAAACTTTTCCTAGTGTGCCTCTTTTATATAAGATAACTTCCCCCATTCTTCCTATTCCTTTCCCCCTTTTTACAGGCCATCCCTGTTTCTCACGTATACATTTTTGACATCATTCCAACATAATCAATTCTCTCACATAACCTCTTTTCATATAGGATCCTTTTAACTGCCCAATAGTGATGATATTTATAGAAGATGCATGTATCACCTTCCAACATAGAAAAAGTGAGCAGTTTAACTTCATTGAGGCCCTTATGATTTCTCATTTGTGTTTACTTTTTTAATGTTCCTCTTGAGTCTCATATTTGAAAGTCAAATTTCCAAGAGTCTCAGGTTTTTCATCATGAAAGCTTGAAAGTTCTTTATTTTGTTAAACATCCATTTTTTCCCTTGAAAGTTTATACTCAGTTTTGCAGCGTATGTTATTCTTGATTGCAATCCTAGCTCTTTTGCTTTCTTGAATATAATATTCCTAGTGCTCTGCTCCTTTAATGAGGTAGCTGCTAAATCTTGTATGATCCTGATTGTGGCACCACCATATTTGAATGTTTGTTTCTCTCAATGACTGAAGTAATTTCTCCTTGATCTAAGAGCTCTGGAATTTATTATGATATTTCTGGAAGTTTTTATTTCAAGATCTCCTTCAAATGGTGATTGGTGGATCCATTCAATTTTTATTTTGTCTTCTGATTTGAGGATATTGGGTCAGTTTTCCTTGATGATTTATTAAAGTGTGATGTCTAGGCTCTTTCTTTGATTGTGGCTTTCAGGAAATCCAATAAATCATAAATCATCTCTCCTCAATCTATTTTCTAGGTCAGTAGTTTTTTTTCTATGAGCTATTTCACATTTTCTTCAACTGTTTTCCTTCTTTAACTTTATTTTACTGTTTCTTGATGTCTCACAAGGTCATCAGCTTCCACTTGCCCAATTCTAATTTTTAACAAATTATTTTCTTCAGTGAGCTTTTGTACTTCTTTTTCAATTTGGCTAATTCTGCTGTTTAAGGAGTTTATTTTCATCAGTGAAGTTTTATAGCTCTTTTCTCATTTGGCCAACTCTTTTTTAAAGGTATTTTTCCTTTGATTTTTTTTAATCTCTTTTACCAAGCTTTTCATAATTTTTTCACTTCTTTTCATTTCTTTACCTAGCTTTCCCCCTATAACTCATATGATTTTAAAAATTATTTTTTCAGTTCTTCCAGGAATTCTTATTGGACTTGTGTCCAATTCACATTTTTCTTTGAGACTTTGCTTATAGCTGCAGGAAACAGTGTTTAATTCCAAACCACCAGAACTAGCCCTGAACACACATGCTTTTTTGAATATTTCCTGTCCTTTAATTTCCTGTCCAGACTCATGTGACCTGCTTTGACATTTGGCCCAGCCCACAGTTTGAGTCACATCTAGTCTATAGTGAGAGGAGCTTGCTAAACAGGTAGAGTAGGAAGGGTGGAGCAAGAAAAGAGAGTGAGGCAGAGCTGGGAGAGAGCAAGGCAGAGTTAAGGCAGAATAGCTAGCATGAGTGAGAGAGGGAGGCATTTTACTTAGGGGAGCTTGCTTAGGGGAGGCCTGACAGAGTTTCATGCAACGCTTGCACATGCCAGCCTGACTGGGACAGATACCTGGGAGGAAGACACATGGAAGGAAAATGAAACAAATTTAGATAGGGAGGCTTCTAGGAATGTGGGAACACATCCAATACTACGAAGAAATCAGGAGAATGGAGGAGGGGTGCACACAGTGTTTTAGGAAGTAAGTGAGGATTTTACTCAGCAGGTGGTCACCGATATTTTAAGTCGATTCATCCAAAAGTGGGAGAATCATTATTATTTTGAATGGTGAAAATCAGTGAGGAATGGACCAGAGAAGTTTGGGTAGATAACATATTGTTTGAAATTTATAGGTCAAAATCCTTTTGTACAACAAGCTTTTAAGGATTACCATATTCAAGGAGGTAACAATAGAATTAATTTGTTAGCTTTAACTGCTGGGGATGCAATAAACAGTATCACACTGACTCTATGTGGCCTAGTGTAGACGGACCCTGGTATTCACTTAGAGACCTTGTGAGAAAGTTAAAAGAGGAGTTAATGAAAATTGCAGTTATGATTGGAGATGCAGATGTATATCACAGTCCTCCCCTAACAGTTTCTCAAAGAACCATAATAGTATTTAATAGCTCCTCCTGCTTATAAATAGAGAATTCTGACTCTACTAATTGAGGGAACAGGGCACCCTCTTATGGAGGTGCTGAATAAGATTTCACAGTTATGTAACTCAGGGAAATGGGGAAAAGATCAATTTACTCAAGAGAGAAGAGCAAATAGCCAGTGGATTCAAAGTCAGAATAGACTAAGGAGGAAAGAATCCCTGCTTTATTAAGAACAGGGATACATTTTGGAAAAATAGATGGTATTCCAACTAACGAACTATGTAAGATGTACTAAGAAAAGGGACTTAATAATAGACAGAATAGAGAAGTAAGAAGTGTCCTTGCAGACCCTCCCAAATCATTGTATCCAAATTTGTCACACCTGTATGGAGAATAGGAAAGGGGTCAAGCTGCAGTTTAGATTAAAGAAATACAGTTAGGATTGCAGACCCCATATCAATTTAACCATATACTGGAAAAATGGATCAACTACTGTAACTAGAGCATTAATAGATACTGGGATGGAGGCCTCCATTACATATGGAAACTCTGATAAATTTAAACATGTAACTCCTGTTACCATCACAGGACTGGGAGGGGCTGAAATATCAACTAGAAAGAATGATGAAAATTGGACAATTACCTAACAAAGAATATACCATGGCAATACCCATTCCTGAATACATCATTGGAATAGATATATTGAGAGGTATAAATGGATTATTGAAAGAACAGTTAAGGAAGGTAAGTAATAACAACTATTATCAACATTGGAAAGATAATTTATTCACTGCTTTAAGTAATTTGAATAATAGACCATTGGGGGGAAGTATATCTCTAGCCAGAATGATGACCCCAAATCTGTACATTAGAAAACAACACATAAGATTCCAAATATCGAATATTGGACTATGAGGCGAGATCTCTTAGCACTCTATCCAGGAACATTGGGTTCAGCAGGATATGATTTACATTGTTTAGAAAACTTTGTTTGGATAGAAAAGAAATACAAGTGGAGCCAAGATGACAGAGTCAAAGCAGGGACTTGTTACAACTCATCTCCCAAGTCCAGTCAAATACCTGTAAAATTACTCTAAACAAATTCTGGAGCAGCAGAACCCACAGAATGACAGAGTGAAGCAAATCTCTAGCCCAAGACAGCCTGGAACGTAGAGGGGAAGCAACTATTACACCAAGCTGGAAGCAGAGTGGAGTCCAGCATGAACCACACCAACACAGACAGAACCTGAGCAGGTCTCAGGGGGGACTGATTCACTGGCAACTGTATCATTTTTCAGACTTCATGACCCCAATCCACCAAGGACAAATTGGAAAATCAGTGGAAAAAACCTGTCAGAACTGTGTCAGAGAGTAGAGTTGTCCAGCCCAGCCCCAGGGCTACAGAGAGGGTGGAGGAGCCTAGGGCAGCCATAACAGCCACAGCACCAGCAGAGACAGCAGGAGTAGTTATTTCAGGAGCTCTAGGTCCACATATTGACAGGACTGGGGGGTATAGAGCCACTGACAGTACACTTACCTCAACTAGAAGCAGAGATCTACCTTGACAAAGAGTTCAAAAGTCAAGTAAATGGCTGGGGAATGAGTAAAACAGGAAAAAGAATCAGACTATAAAATCTACCTTTCATGACAAGGAAGACCAAAATATACAAACAGAAGAAGTCAACAAGTCAAAATTCCTACATCTAAAGCCTCCAAAAAAAATATGAATTGAAGATGACAAAGTAGAAGGAGGGACCTACCCTTAGCTCTATTCCCAAATCCCACAAAATACCTGTAAAAATGACTCTAAACAAAATCTAGATCAGCAGAAGCCACAAAATGACAGAGTGAAAGAGATTTCCAGACCAAATCAGCCTGGAAGGCCAACAGGAAAGGTCTATCCCACCAAGTGCAGAGCAGAGCTCGGCTCAACATTGACCTGAGCAACACACCAGGGACAGGACTGGAGCACGCAGAATCCCAGGCAGCACTTGCAGTTCCAAGATTTCTTACCCCACAAACACCAAAGACAGCTTCAAAGGTAAGTGAGAAAGCTCTTTCACCTGGATGAGAAGGGAGCAGGGTCCAGACCTAGCCTCAGGCCCAGGGCTGGGAAATCACTGCAGCATAGCATTCACTTTTTGGAGTCCTCCACCTAAAGACCCTAAGGGAATTGAGCAGATGATCTGGATCTCAGCCCTGAGTGGTGGCCCTGGGGTGAGAAGGAACACTGGCTTAATGGAGCTGGAGGCAGTTGTGGAGAGGGAAACTTACTCACAGATCCTGGGCAGAAAACCTTGTGGTTGCTCCCAGGCCAGGAGAGAAGGAAACCTCTCCCTTGGTTGTGTCACCTTGGAGGAACTGAGAACTTACAGGTCCCTAGTGTATACCCTCCACTTAACAAAGGACTCAGAAGCTAAGTAACTGACTAGGAAAATGCTCAGAAAAGGGGAAAAAATAAGACTATGGAAGGTGAATTTCTTGGTGAACAGGTATTTTCCTCCACCCTTTCAGATGAGGAAGATCAAAGCATACCATTAGAGAAAGATACTAAAGTCAAGGCTTCTTCATCCAAAACATTCAAAATAAATTTGCAATGGTCTCAGGTCATGGAAGAGCTCTAAAGAGATTTTGAAAATCAAATAAGAGAGGTAGAGGAAAAACTGGGAAGAGAAATGAGAGTGATGCAAGAAAATTACAAAGAGTGAGTCAACAGCTTGCTAAAGGAGGCTCAAAAAATGCTGAAGAAAATAACACCTTTAAAAATAGACTAACTCAATTGGCAATAGAGGTACAATAGAGGTACAAAAAGCTAATGAGGAGAAGAATGCTTTAAAAAACAGAGTTAAACAAATGGAAAAGGAAGTTAAAAAGCTCACTGAAGAAAATATTTCTTTAAAAATTAGAATGGAACAGATGGACATGAAGGACTTTATGAGAAAACAAGAAACTACAAAACAAAACCAAAAGAATGGAAAAATAGAAGACAATGTGAAATATCTCGCTGGAAAAACAACTGACCCAGAAAATAGATCTAGGACAGATTATTTAACAATTATGGGGCTACCTGAAAGACATGATGAATAAAAGAGCCTAGACATTATCTTTCATGAAGTTATCAAGGAAAACTGCCCTGGTATTCTAGAACCATAGGGTAAAATAAATATTGGAAGAATCCACCGATCACCTCCTGAAAGAGATCTGAAAAGAAAAACTAGGAATATTGTAGTCAAATTCCAGAGTTCCCAGGTCAAGAAGAAAGTATTGCAAGCAGCCAGAAAGAAACAATTAGAGTATAGTGGAAATACAATCAGGATAACACAAGATCTAGCAGCTTCTACATTAAGGGATCAAACAACTTGGAATATGATATTCTAGAAGTCAAAGTAACTAGGATTAAAACCAAGAATTACCCAGAAAAACTGAGTATAATACTGTAGGGGAAAAAATGGTCATTCAATGAAATGGAGGACTTTCAAGCATTTTTTAATGAGAAGACCAGAGCTGAATAGAAAATTTGACTTTCAAACACAAGAATCAAGAGAAGCATGGAAAGGTAAATAGGAAAGAGAAATCATAAGGGACTTACAAAAGTTGAACTGTTTATATTCCTACATGAAAAGATAATATCTGTAAGTCTAGAGATTGTTCTGAGTATTTGGGTAGATGGGGGGATTATATACATATAGACCAAGGACACAGGGTGAGTTGAATAGGAAGGGGTGATATCTAAAAACATAAAATTAAGGGATGAGAGAGGAATATATTCCCTCCATATATAATTATATATATAATTCCCTCCATATATAAAATAGATCCAGGAGAAACAACTTAAAAATAATTGGACTACCTGAAAGCCATGATCAAATAAAGAACTTAGATAACCAGATAATGTTCCAAAGGCTTTGGAGATTATAGCACATGGAAAAGATAGTAGTGTAACTATTCTTTATTCAGGAGAAAATGATTACCAAATTGTGCCCTTAACTCATATATTTTTGCCATGAAAAAGGTTTTGATAGTGGATTCATGAACTCCAGAAGCACAGCTGATACTATATTTACCCTGCTTCTGGTTATTGTCTCTTTATTCTTTTTGACTTTTGTCTATTCATCTTGTTTGCTAGATTTGCCTCCTGCAGGCTTAGAGCCCTCTACTTGTAGATAACTAACTGCTTGAGCTTGATGTCATCCTTTGTCCAAGACTGAGATATGTCACTCCTGGCCCTGGCATCAACCAATTCTGGATGCTGACTAATGAACTGACCCCTTGAATGGGATCTCTTGATGCAGGCACAGCTCTACTTTCAGTCTCAGCAGGAAGTAGTTATAGAAGAGACTTTTGTCCCTTACCCCAAGGAATTTTGGGTCCCATTCATTTAAGGGGGGAATGATAGGGTGCCTATGTCAAAGTCCCCAGCTAAGATGATCTGTTTTAAGTGTTTTATGTGTTTATTTTGTGTTATCCTTGCTATTTTGTTGCAAATTTATGTTGATACCAGTTACCCCTAAACTCCCATTGACTTGTTAATGGACATGAAAGATCTCGGAGCCAAATGTAATGTTAAGGGAATTCGAAGATCTTCTCTGTCCCTTAATAGGCCCTTGTGACTTGCTTTGAGATTTGGTCCATCCCACAGCTTAAGTCATGTGGAGCCCACTTGCCAAACAGGTGGATCAGGAAGTGTAGAGCAGGAACAGAGAGTGGGGCAGAACTGGGAGAAAGTAAGCCAGAGATGAGGCAGAGCAACTATTATGAGTGAGAGAGGGAGGAATTTGCATTGGGGAGTTAGTTCGTAGAGAGGGAAGGCTTGAATATGTTCATGCTTCCTGGATGTGTATAAACTTCTTTGTTACCGTGGTGGAATTGGCTTTCTAATATCTGAATAAATATCTTGGTTTGTCCTTGAGGAAGAGAGTTATTTGTGTTTTGTGAATTTATCCTGAAAATACGCATGCATATTCATAGAAGCTGCTGTGGATATTGCACTGGCTACAGTATTCAACTCTCCTTTTTTCATCAGGAATTCCTGAAAGTCTTTTATTTCATTGAATAACTATTTTTTCCCCTGAAGGATTATACTCAGTTTTTCTTGGAAAGTGATTCTTGGTTGTAATGCTAACTCCTTTTCCCTCTGGAGGATTATATTCCAATTCCTGCCCTTCTACCCCCCCACCCCCACCCCTTCATCCTTTGATGTAGAAGCTACTAAATATTGTGTTATCCTGACTGTGGCTTCATAATATTTGAATTGTTTCTTTCTGCTTGATTGTAATATTTTCTCATTGTCATGGGAGCTCTGGAATTTGACAACAATATTTCTGTGAGTTTTCATTTTAGAATCTTTTTGAGGAGGTGATTGCTGAATTTTTTCAACTTTTATTTTACTTTCTGCTTCTAGAGTATCAGGGGAATTTTCTTTGTTATTTTTCGAAAGATTATATCTACACTTTTTTCTTGATCATGGCTTTCAAGGAGTCCAATTAATTCTCAAATTATCACTCCTCAATCTATTTTCAGGTTAGTTTTTTTTTCCAATGAGATATTTCATGTTTTCTCTTTATTCATTTTTTTGATTATTTTATTGTTTCTTAATGTCTAATGGAGTCATTAGCTTGCATTTGCCCAGTTCTAATCTTTAAGGAAAATTTTTTATTGAGCTTTTATACGTCCTCTTCCATTTGGTTAATTTTACTTCTTGAGGAGTTCTCTTCGGGGATTTTTGTGCTTCTTTTACCATTTGGCCTATCTTATCTTTTAAGGTTATTAAAGTATTAAGGTATTTTTTTTGCATGCTTAATCAAGCTGATTTTTTTATGCCATTTTGTCTCCTCCCTCACTGTAGTATTGTTTCAAAAGTAGCATGAAAAAGCTTCCTATGTTGGTAAAATACTCAAAAGTTTTGCTTCTGAGTGAAAAATTAGGGTTATTAATAGAGACATATGAAGGACTATAGTTTTGAGGAAATTTTAATGAGAAGTATATCTGGCTAATAACTTAGTTATCACTATGATTCATTTTAATGCCAGGAAAGATCATAGATGGGAGAAATTCATTTCATCTGCTGCTGAGTAATTCTCAGGCAACATTTCATGTACTAAATTTAAAAAATAATTCATCATATATACTTAACATGCTATTGATGCTGGCTACTCAAATTATCTCTAAACAGTATAATAGAATTTTTAAAATGAATAAAAAGTACTTCCAATATCTGCCTTTGTTCAATGTTTGGAGTATTCATGAAACAAAACAACTATTTTTTATTCCTTTTGTGCTGGGCCTATATAAGGTAATTCAAATAAGCAATTCAGATCAAACTTGACCAACAGAAAAGAGTAAATATTTTTCACATGCTTACCACACACAGGTGTTGTGCTATATCTATATGTTTATAGATATAGATAGAGAGATAGAGATAGATAATATGGATATAGATATATAGATATAGATATACACACATATACACAGACATTGATATAGATATAGATACAGATACACACACACACATTAGCTAGGCTGCTCAGTGGATAGAGTGATAGGATGCCTAGCCTCAAGTCAGGAAGACTTGAGCTCAAATCTGACCTCAAATACTCACTGCGACCCTGTTACAATAGGAACAGAGTTAGATATATAAGCATATGTGTGTATGTATGTATGTATGTATAGGTATATGTATGCACATATACACACATATATACCCACAAATACATATATATGCATATGTTTATAGATATAGCTACGTCTATCTTAGCCTTATTGCACATTACACAATTTCAGGTTCTCTTATTCCATCATACTTTCATGACTACATTTTACACCAGTTTTCTTATTTATTGTCCTCCATATGCAACATCTATCTCCTGTCTCTGCCTTTTTGAATAGACCATGTCTAGAATGCATTCCTTTCCTTATCTTAGATTTTTTGAATCCCTATTCATCTCCCAATCTTATGTCAAATGCCAACTCCTATATGAGGCCTTTCTGGAAAATTTCATTTTATTGGAGTACTAGTAGCCATATTCAAAAACACTTCCATCACTACTAATTAGAAATGTGCAAAACATGACTCTGGAGTTTGTATCTCATACCCATCAGATTGGCAAAGATGAGGGAAAAAAAAGGAGTCACTAAACTGACTTTGATCCAATTTTAGCACAACTAGGCCTAGAGATCAAAAAAAGAAGAAAAGGACCCATATACACGAAAGTATTTTAAGAAGCCATCTCAAAGAGGTTATATTCTATGGAAGGGATATAGCATCTAAACTGACAAGTACATAAATACAAAGTATATTTAAAATAATACAAAGTAGTTGGAAGTGGGAGACAGCACCGAAACCTTGTATAAATGAGCACCAGAAAGATCTTGTGAAGAAGATGGGGCATGAGTTGTGCTTGGACAGATGCATCCCAGGCATAGGGAACTACCCTTTAAAAGGCATGAATGTGGGAGATTTTTTCATAACTTACTAGAATTAAAACTTTCAGTAATTAATCAGTTAGTTTTTAGTCCTTCGCCATGCTTTATAAACTACATACACCTCTTTTCCCATAACCTTTCTCGCTCAATGCCCCATAATCTTATCATTTTAGACAAGCATCAGTGTCACTAGCTATACAACTTATTAATAGTGCCATAAATAATACAAAGACATGAAAGCATTTTAACAATGTGTCAGTTGTGAAAAAGATCACAGTCAGAGTCATCTGACATTTTCTAGATGAGTAGATTATGTACCAATGAAATGCAATTTACCTTAGAATGACAAAAGCAGAGAATTCTAGAACTTGTGTACATATAAGGAAAGTATGTACCTTGTCAGGAAACACAAAGAGCCTATGAAGACAATGAGCTAAAGGCACATTGTTTGCCATGACTGAGAATACAAATTTATAACTCCCTCTCCAAAAAAAATAATAAATGGACCAACCAAGCTAAAACCTCCAAAGATGCGAAAGCAAAATAGGATGTTGCTTAGGTTTAATACGAAAGATGGATGAAAATTTGGATCTATTCCAGTATTATTTGAACATTTTTTTCATACCCATTGAACCAAACCATGGCATGACAAAGCTGTGATTACTTTGCTCCAAGCAGAAGGTCAAGCAATATTTGATTTAGAAACTGGTTTTCTTTACTCCCGGTGATTTTTAATACACTAGCCAAGATGCTGGCACTGAAAATGAAGGAGGTGGGGCAGAGATTGTAAGACTGACTGAAATGGTGGTAATTTAAAGACTAGAGAGTTAGACATCTATTGAAATACTTTATTTAGAAATTGAAAGGGATTTTGGAAAGGTCTAGGAGTATCAGAAATTGTACTTACCTTATTTGTACACATTATTTCCAGTCCTTCTTGAGGATATTTTATGGCTAAAATAGTATATGATTTTATAGATACTTAGCTGCTTACTATCTGCCAGAAGTATCAATTTTAAATATATGGAGGAAAGTCATGATAATCAGTATGAGGGAGGGTACCCAAACTGTAGAACTATTAGCAATAGGTGGTAAACAAATCTCACATAGGTATCAAAATGTGATCAACTAAGTCAGTCAGCTACCCCACTCCAATTGAATTAACAGATAAGATTACATCCTAAGAGAGATCCCCACCCTGTGATTGTCACAGGACAATCTATTTCCTTTAGCTTTACAGAGATGGGGAATGGAGGCATCCATGAATTCCTGGAGGATAACTCTTCTTTCATATAACCTGGAAAATTTCAGTTGTCTTTTGTATGAGCAACAGACTCCCTACCTTGCAAATCTCAGCTGGAGTAGAACGCACACCAGGTGCTTCACCATACAAAAGCAACCTAATGGCATCAATTCTCTTCTGCTTGTGCCAATTTTGGTCTAACAATTAACACCAAGTACACACAAGTGCTCCATCAGTCAGCACCACACCATCTATATGTGAAACCATTGGTTGTAGCAAATGGAGAAGTTTTGAATGTTGTGGATAAGTTCACTTACCTTGGTAGTATACTTTTCAAGCATGTACACATTAATAATAAAACTGACACATACATTGCCAGAGTTAGTTCATTATTTGGGAGGATCTGAAGGAAAGTATGGGAGAGAAGAGGTATTAGACTGACTACAAATTGAAGGTTTACAGAACCATTGTGCTGACCTCATTGTTGTATGCCTCTGAAACAGTATACCAGCGCCATGCCAGGAAACTGAATCTCTTCCATTTGAATTGTCTTAGGAAGATTCTGAAGCTCACTTGGCAGAATAAGATACCAGACACTGAGATCCTTTCTTGAACTAAACTGTCAAGCATTCAAAGTTTGCTTTAGAGAACACAACTCCAATAGGCTGGCCATGTTGTTCTAATGCAAAATGTACACCTGCCAAAAAGACTATTTTATGGAGACCTCAAACAGGGCAAGCATTCACATGGTGGTCAGAAGAAGACTCTCAAGGTCTCTCTTAAGAAATTTGGGATTGGTTGTGTAACATGGGAGACACTGGAACAGGTCCTCTCAGCATAGAGTACCCACATTGAAAGCAGAATTGAAACAGCTCAGGAGAAGCACAAGATGTGCAAATTTAGAGAATGCACTTCAAATATTCACATGTGCCTGATATGTGGTAGAACATTCCAAGCTTGCTTTGGTCTGATCAGTCACAGTTGGACACACTGAAACTTGACTCTAGCATAGTGATGTCATTTTGGTTCTCTTCAAGAGGGAAGGACAACAAACCAAGATTATATCCTAATTACTTTATCAAGCAGAACACCTCTATGCTCTTACTACTTCTCCCAGAGGTTGTTTTACAGAGAAGGAAATTGAGTCTCCCAAGAGGAATGTAACTCAAGGTCACAAATGAAGAATTATAGGGTAATAGATTTAGAGGCTTAAGAGACCTCAAAAATGATAAATTCCAACCTTTTCATTTTACACATGAGGAAACTGAGACCCAGATAGAGTAAATAACAGATAGTAAGTGACTCAAGCAGGATACAAATCCAGTATTTTCTGAACTCCAAGTCCACCACTATATTTACTACTTTAGGATACCCTGTAGGCCTCATTTTATTCTTACTAACATTGAGGCTTAATTCTGATGGAGTCAAATAGATGCAAACTTCATAAACTCATTAATTGCTAGAGCTGGATAAAACCTTAGAAACCACCCCCTCATTTTCCAGAAGAAGAAATAGAACAGGGACTGTCAAAATAGGGACTGGAAAATAGGTCTATGACTTCTAACTCAGGGACCTTTAGAAAGGTTCTTGATATATGACTTCCTAAACTAAAACTTACTTTGTGTCACTGGCCTTTCCAAACCTTCAATCCATGGTCTCATGATTAGCAGCTCATCAGGAAGATCCTTGTATCGCTCCTAAGTGCACTCTGTCTTTAAGCTAATACATCCCTTGGAGAACAGCTCAGGAGCCTCCTGAGAACAGCAGGAGTCTTCTCTATAACACTGTTGGAATTCCTAGTGCTGGCACTACAGAAAAGTCTGAACTGATGAGGGGGTTAATTTAAAGGCCCTTTTCCTAAACTTGAACTAAACTGGAACTCAAGTTCTATCAGATGCCAGGGCTACTTCTGGTTTATCTCCATCTTTGTGCACTGAACTTCTTGAGACAGAACTTAAACCAAGGCACAAATAAGCCAACAACTCTGCTTCCCAAAAAGAAATTTCCCTGCATCTGTCCCAATCTCATCATGGCTCCAACCTTCCACAGCTCCTCTGGCTCTGTCTCAATTTCTTAAAGCAATTGAAAAATGGTTTATATCCCCTGACTTGGACAAAGCCTCCATCACCCTACCCTAGTTTTAGGTCTTAGTTAAGGTAGCTCACAAAAAAGGAGACTGCTTACTTGGGGCCTTACATACCAATAAAAATTCTGAGATCTAATCTCTGTTAAGATGGTGATATTTATATAAGGCTTTGTAACCTTCCCTCACTCATATTTATCTTAAGAGGCAAAAGTGAGTGTAAGAACTGATAGGATTTCTGATATTTGGAGAAAAACATTTCCTCTCGGTCATAAGAATTATTTGCCTTTTCTTTGAGTTGAAGGTGGTCTTGAGTCACTTATAAGAGTTGTGGAAGGGATCAGACAGAAAGGAAAGAGCTGGAACTGAATGAGTTGAAGGAGGGAGAAGGCAACCTTCATCCCCCACCAGGACTTAATAATATGAATTGGAAAGAAGTAATGACACAGAAGCAACAGGTGAAGAAAGGGAAAGGAAGGAAAGCTGAGCTCTCAGGGAAAGGAGAAATAGAGGTGAATATCTTGGAATAAAGAACTCACATTGTGGTTGATGGTTGTAAACTCCACTTCAAGGACTGAGGGAAGTTCATTTTCTGGCTTCCCCTTTTTGGGCCTGTCCAGTAAAAGATATTTTATGCTCTTCTCAATTATTTTACCTAAGGATTTCCTGCATGCCGACTTTGCTTCACATATGAAGAAACCTGGGGCCAATCATAAAGCCTTGTCTTACATATTTAGTCTAAGATGAGAAACATGGAATGGAAGAAGCCAGTGTTACCTGGAAATATACAGAATTTAAATTGGGACAAAGAGTCAGACTGCTGCCTGAATGTTAGGATAAGAAGTCCTAACTGGGGGCTTGGAGCTACTGTGATTGTTTTAATAGCTTAATTTGATTCAAATTCTATAAATAACCAGGGGAAGAGACTATGTGGCACCTTGGGTCATTGTAATGTCCCTAGGCTAAAAACAAGTTAATTTTATAACTGAGTATATCAGATTATCTTCAGGAGGGAGGGAAGCAAGGAGAAGGGTACAGGAATGAAGAAAAGATCTCTCCCTAAACTAAGCCATAGAGAGAGGACAGGTTATGCTTGGGAAGGATTTGGCTCCACTCTTTTTCAGAAGGGAGAATGGAGCAAAAAAGGATCAAGTATTGCCCAGTCAACTCTCTAATTATACCCAGCAGTATTACATAAATATCAATTTTTTTCTTGGGATGAAAATCAATAGCATGTAACTTTTGAAACTGTTTCACAATTTTAAAAAATTAAGTTCAACAATATTGTGTCTTTAATGACTTTTACCATAGATTGATCTAGTATACGCAGGCATTTTGCCAAAAACAGAGAAACTATTTCTAAAGAAGCCATAATCGATTATATCATAACTTTAAAAAAATCAATACACATAAATACATATGTTCATTAGAACTCACTGAATTTTGGTTAACTCTTTACTTGAAGAAAGATTTCATTCTTCTTTGAGCAACTTCCTTTACAATAATTCATAGGGACACTATCATTTCAAAAAAAGGAAGAAATAGATGTCACTATATAACATTTAAAAATTAGACCAGTATTTTCTAACAGTATTAAAAATTATTACCTGCGCAAATGTGTCCCGATTGGCCTGCAAACCAACTTTTACAACCTCAAAAGGGTTAACCACAATAGCTTCGGTTAGTCCAGATCCCAATCCTGCAACTGCAAATGCCTAAAAAATTAAATAAATCAATATTTTAAAACAAGTTTCTATTTGTACGATGTTAAATCACTATACTGTACAGCTGAACATTATCATGAATATGGAGAGATCTATACAAATAGACAGTATACCATTACTAAACAGTTTTAGTCCTGATTAGATACTGACAATTCATGACTAAGAAATTATTGAAGCCACAAACCACATTCTAAAAATTCAAAATAAAATATCAAGACTATCAACAGCAACCTCTTTCCCTTAGCCAAGAAAAAGGTCACATTACTGATTTAAGATTCATGTTAAAAATATACCCTTATATTCAATTTGAATAGACTTTGAAATTGTAAAGTGAGGACTTCATTTTTAACATTTATTTAAATGTACTTTTCAGGGCTAAAAGAGCAGAAGTAAAATAAAGTTTGTTTTTTTGCTTAGAATTCAGGTAATCTACAGATTAGTTTGAAATATTTAAGAATGTATTCATAGTGACAATATTTATACTTAAATTAAATATTGTTATAGCTAACATAACTTCCTAATTCAAAAAGAATGTCCATTTACATTTGACTGCCTTAGACTTTAAAACCCTGATAAAATACTAAATCAGGAATAGTTGGGTTTTCCAATGGCATGAAACAAAAAACTGGAAATTTTATGAAAGAATAGTTATAGGGGAGATAGCGATGTTAGTTGTTGATTTTTTCTGCCATAGGAAGGTAGAGTTCTTTGTATGAATATTTTCCATGCACAATATGCATTTGTTATTAAAAATCTTTGAAATTATATGTAATAAAACACATTCAAGAGACAGATTTAATAAGTAAATATATGTATCTTCATAATATTTCATTTCAGAAACATCAACAGAAACATTGCCAATTTTGCATTATATAAAATGAGCATTTATGGAAAATGAGAATTCACCCTAAGAATTGACTCCCTCTTGTGGCAATATAATATAGAAGGAAATGATGTAGATTGGTATCAAAGGTACTAGGTTCAAATCTTGAACCTGCCATTACCTGTGAAATCATGGGTAAATCATTCAACTTTTCTGGGTCTCAATTTTTTTCTAATCTATAAAGTGAAAGAGTTTTACTAGATGATCCTAAAGATCCTTCCACCTCCAAATTTATGACCTTAAATGTTATTTATTTTCTCATTTTCAGTAGCTATTTCTCTTTAGTGTCCATTATTATTGATTATCTCTCTCTCTCTCTCTCTCTCTCTCTCTCTCTCTCTCTCTCTCTCTCTCTGTCATTTTTATTATATCGACTTGACCTACCTGTGAGTGATTAAAATTTCTCCAATTGTTTTTTTTCAATTGATTCTCTGGGGTTGTCTAAGTATCCCTCATACTGTATTGACTACTTCTCTTAAACACAACTACCTCTAGGAATACTTACTGGAAGTTTGATCATCTTGGCTTGTCTTTGGTTGATACTTATGTTTCTGCCAGATTACATGTTTGTACATATAAAAATACCCATGTATACCCACCCATATGTATATATTTACATATGGGTATACATGTGTATGTATCAGAGGTATAACTGATAGCTAGCATTCAAATTAATGTTCTTAGACTTTAAATCCATCACTTTTTTCATTCTGTTCTGTTGCTTCTCACGTATTTGTGAGATTATTCCTTTAGGATCTGTGTGTGTGTGTGTATCAGTTACATTAAATTAATTTCATTTGTAGCAAAGACATCAAATCCCAAGAGAGCAAAAAGGGAACAGAGGGAGATGGAGGAAAAGAGGAAGGGAAGGAATACACATTTATATAGCACCTACTATGTGCCAGACACTATGGTAAATACTTTTTAAAAAATACTCTCATTTGGTCCTCATAGCAACCCTGGGGCGTAGATGCTATTACTATTCCAGTTTCACATTGAAGAAACTGAGGCAAACAAAACTATAAGATAACTTACCCAGCATCATATAAGTAGTAAGTATCTGAATATTAGAAGAGTTTAAATTACTATTCTAATTCAGTATTGAAGTAGTGTTCTAGTGATTCCTGCAAAAGCTTTTGTAATCATTATTTCACAAACTCATTTCACTCCAGAATCCCCAAACCCCAAAGTGCCACTTTCATTACGAGTGAAATAAAGGTTAAAAACAGTACCTGTTTATACATGATCATTCACACACATCTGGGTAATGTAAAGTACATGTGTTTTGTTTTTAAGGTTTTTACATAAATTCTGAATGTATTTTGCATTATTGAATCATATCCATGCAAGTTTTCATATCTAATTTATTATCACTGGTTTGCTTCTAGGATTGAAATTATAAGTTAATAGGAAGATGATTTTTAACAAATTACTCAACATTGAATTACTAGCCTTAATTTTTAGCAGCTAAATTTTAGGAATCAAAAAGACATCTTGTTTTAGATTTTACTTTATGAAATAACATTCATCAAAGTACAGTAAAGACTCTTACTTACCAATCCTGGTGACAATGACACATATCCAAGTAATTTCTTATACTGTTCAAAGGCAAAAAACTGTAAAATAAAATAATACTAGAGATTGGTAAATTTTTCCCCCAGTAAGACATCAAAATGTATCAAATTTCAGGTTGTACTTCTGGTAAAATATTAAATTAATCAGTATGTTAAAATGATGTGCTATTTCATATAAAACATGCCCCATGACTTATAATTTTTAGTCTCTTTTCAAGTAGCAGTCATTTGGATTTTACCCTAACATTTACATTTTCAAATTCTGTCATAACCTGCAAAATAACTGATGGAATCCTTTATGGCAGTAAATGAACCATGCAGCTTCCATTTACCATGACCATTTTCAGTTCAGACATCAATAGACTTCTTTTTATGGTAGTGATTCAAAATTACAGGCTTATAGACCCCAAACGTTTGGCTTTCTATGTTTTCTAAATGAACTGCTTTCTCTACAAATGCTCAAGTTTCTAACCAATGTATGTCAAAATAAATCCACCTCTCTGCCTTAGTTAAATAAATAAATTAAACAAATGAATAAACATTAATTAATTAAAAAATTAAGTTCACACTGCTTTTATTTCCCTACTACTCCATGTATATTGTCATGAATTCAGTGAATGTTTAGGGATGGTGAAGACTCAAATATGTAGATGGAGATCTAAGGTCTCACCTCCAAGCAAGATTTCCTTCAAAGTACATTACAAAGAAAACTATGTATTAATTGACTTAAGATCTTCAAAGGTGGAGACTCTACAAACCCTTATGAAGATGATAGAAATGATGGGTGTGACTTCAATAGAAAGTGAAGAATGTAATTTCATCCTAAATCAATTTCCACATGAAATAGTTCCAACCATCTGATTTAGTCCTTGAGTTTTCTATTTTGGGCAACACTCCTCAAATTTTTATACTCCCAACTTATAACATAGTTAGTTCTAGGGATCAGGGTAGAGATACTCAGGATGTCTGTTACCTTATGTACTATTCTTAGAAGATGTTTATTGGACCCTATTCAATTCATTTTCTAATGAGATCCTTAAAAGATGTATAACTTGATCTAAAAATATCTTACTTTATTATGTTTTAAACTACAGACAGAGCAAGAAACTATATATATATGCATATATATAAATACATTTGTGTGCATATACATACATGTGTGTATATGTGGAGGAGAGAGAGATTTCCATTTTGAGGTCTCATCAGGGTGTGGAAGTGGCCATGGGTTCTTGAACATTATGCCAGTGGACTGCAAGATCTGGAGGGTACTATCATACTAGAAATACTTCAAGTCTGTTCCCAGCAATAGTTTGTGTTTCCAAGGAGTGACTTAGCTAACCTCAAAGAGATGCATCATCAGTGAGTTGGGAACTTGGTATTTAACTCTTTGTCTCTGGATACCCATGAAACAAATACACACACACACAGAGATATATATATATAACTATATAGATGCACATATACATACAGGTATATATATACATATACATATTCATATTTATATATGTTTGAGAATCAAACATTGGATATCTCCTCCCATCCCCCATACACTTTATGTGCTGTCTTCCCTATTGGAATGTAAACTCGGCTCAGACAGGTACTGTCTTTCTGCTTGTATTTGGTGTATTCTAAGTACTTAGCACAGTATCTGTCACATAGTAATCACTTAATAAATTCTTGTTGACTTGACTTGACTCCAGAATAAAATTTGTCTACTAGCTTGTGAAGGAAGCTTTTTTTTTCTTCCTTGAAAATACTAATGCTAATTATTACCTCCTTGGAAAGCTAATCTGCAGAAGATAGAATCAATCAATACTAACAAAGAGAAAATGTAAAAATACTATCAATATATTTTTGTTATGAATTTATTTTCAACAACAGTAAAATAAGGCCTTCTAGTTTGAAAGCCATATGGACTAAAACGATGAATTCATTTATTACTATTTTCTGAGTGTCTACTATGTGAAAGGTATTATAGTAGGTATGAGACAAAAACATTCTTTAGTTTGCTATTTAGTTTTTATCAAGTTAGCACCTTATAATTTTTTTGAGGGGAAAAATGGAAAATTCTAGAAAGTTCTCATATGAGAGTATGGTTATTTAAAATTTTTAATTTTTTTTCTTTAGTTACACTATTCTCCTTTAATGACCATTTTTATTACCCAGTAAACTATGTCTAAATCTTGGGATTAGAATGGCTCTTATGTGAGATTGCTTAGATTTATACATGTTTTTCAAAGCTACCTAGATAGTTAAGGTTTTCATTTAGCACTTAACATGTGCTAGTCACTGTGCTATGGGCTAAGAATATAATCAGGACAGTCTTCGACCTCAAGGAGCTTACACGCTTCAGAAAAAAGTGTAAGGTGGAATTCACTCTCAATAGTAAAGCACAATTAATCATCATTTCCATTTCACACTGTTAATATTTTTTTCAAAACAATTGATAACAAAGGATTCTTAAAATTCAAACATGCCACATTGTTTTATTCAAGTTACATATGAGAATATTTAATGAAAAAATTTATGATTTTGTTATAATCAGGCAATCATTCCCCTCACAAATTCTAGAGTAAATAACTATAAAGTGAGTATTTTCATATATTGTGTCTAAAAACTAGTGCTGTCCATCTGGCAAGTAGGCAATTAAATTCAAGTTATGCTTAAAAAGCTTACCACATGCCTTAATAATTTTCAGGTAAAATGTACTTGAAGCAAGTTGTCTGGTGCCCAGACACAATGTACAGTTGCCCAAAAGTTCATCTGTTAATCATTGTTCTGGCAGCATGCTTTCCCCGCCATATCAGTAGAAACTAACTCAGTTTGGTAAACCTCAACTTTTTTTTTTTTTAACTAAAAAGAGTGCTCCACTTTGATAAATTTAAATCCCCTCAAAGTTCAAATTCTTTACCATATTTAGTATCTAGAAGAACTAGACCAAGAAAATAAATGTTACAATTTTATTTTATTTGTGTATGCAAATTTCTATAGAGATGAATACATTACTTTGCAGAGACAAAGCAATTTTTATTTTAAACAAGAACTCTGCCTTGTTTGATTATCTGGGTATCTTTTATCAGTGAAGCAGTTACATAATTCAATTCAGTCCTTTTGTTTACTTCAGCATACTTTTTCCCCAGATTTTCCACAGTAACTCAGATCATCATGATAAATGCCTCCTGAGGGAATAGTTAAAATATCACAAAAACCTCATAATTTATAATATGGAAAGACATATTAAAGTATTATTTGAATATTTTTATTAAGGTACAATCTTGAATCAAATGATATTGTTACTGTTTTAGTATAGTGCAAGATTTTTCAATAGGTTTATATATGTGTGCATGTGTATTTTCTGAAATGGATTTATTTAGACTTTATTTATTTCCTCTTCTGTTAATTTAAGTTTACATTTTTGTAAATATACTTCCATTTTTCTTATATTGTTAAATTGATTATCATATAATTGGCCAAATAATTCCTGATAGTTGCTTTGATTTCACCTTCATTAGTGGCATATTCACTCTTTTCAATTTTGATACGAGTGATTTGGTTTTCTTCTCTCTTAATTCTATATTCTCTTGTGTTTCAAATTTATATATTTTTCCTCTAATATTCAAGATTTCCTTATCTGGGCTTATTTTGGGCTTGTTTATTTGTTGGTCTTCTAATTGCATATTTAGTTCATAATACTTTTTTTTCTTTTTTAAATTTATTTATTTAACTTTTGACATTCATTTTCACAAAATTTTGGGTTCCAAATTTTCTCCCCATTTCTCCCCTCCCCCCACCCCAAAACGCTGAGCATTCTAATTGCACCTATCACCGATCTGCCCTCTCTGCTAACCTCTCCCTTCCCTTGTCCCCATCTTCTCTTTTGTCCTGTAAGGCCAGATAACTTTCTATACCCCATTACCTGTATTTCTTATTTCCTAGTAGTAAGAACAATACTCGACAGTTGTTCCTAAAACTTTGAGTTCCAACTTCTCTTCATCCCTCCCTCCCCACCCATTCCCTTTGGGAAGCAAGCAATTCAATATAGGCCATATCTGTGTAGTTTTGCAAATGACTTCCATAATAGTCGTGTTGTGTAAGACTAACTATATTTCCCTCCATCCTATCCTGCCCCCCATTGCTTCTATTCTCTCTTTGGATCCTGTCCATCCCCAAGAGTGTTGACTTCAAATTGCTCCCTCCTCCCACTGCCCTGCCTTCCATCATCCCCCCCCACCCTGCTTATCCCCTTCTCCCCCACTTTTCTGTATTGTGAGATAGGGTTTCATACCAAAATGAGTGTGCATTTTGTTCCTTCCTTTAGTCGAATGTGATGAGAGTAAGCTTCATATTTTTCCTCTCACCTCCCCTCTTTTTCCCTCCACTGAAAAGTCTTTTGCTCACTTCTTTTATGAGAGATAATTTGCCCCATTCCATTTCTCCCTTTCTCCTCCAAATATATTTCTCTCTCACCACTTAATTTCATTTTTTAAAGATATGATCCCATCTTATTCAATTCATCCTGTGCTCTCTGTCTGTGTGTATATGTGTGTGTGTGTGTGTGTGTGTGTGTGTGTGTGTGTGTGTAATCCTACCAACTACCCAGATACTGAAAAGTTTAAAGAGTTACAAATATTGTCTTTCCATGCAGGAATGTAAACAGTTCAACTTTAGTAAGTCCCTTATGACTTCTCTTTGCTGGTTACCTTTTCATGCTTCTCTTCATTCTTGGGTTTGAAGGTCAAATTTTCTTTTTAGCTCTGGTCTTTTCATCAAGAATGCTTGAAAGTCCTCAATTTCATTGAAAGACCATTTTTTTTTATTTAACTTTTAACATTTATTTTCACAAAATTTGGGGTTACAAATTTTCTCCCCTTTTATCCCCCCCCCAAACCCAAGCATTCTAATCGCCCCTGTGACCAATCTGCTCTCTCCTCTATCCTCTCTCCCTGTCCATGTCTCCGTCTTCTCTTTTGTCCTGTAGGGCCAGATAGCTTTCTTGACCCCTTAACCTGTATTTCTTGTTACCCAGTGGTAAGAACATTATATTTGGTCCTAACACTTTGAGTTCCATCTTCTTTAGCCCCCTCCCTCCCCAACCCTTCCCCTTGGAAGACAAGCAATTCAATATAAGCCAAATCTGTTTAGTTTTGCAAATGATTTCCATACTAATTGTGTTGTATAGGACTAACTATATTTCCCTCCATCCTATCCTGCCCCCCATTACTTCTATTTTCTTATGGTCCTTTCCCTCCCCATGAGTGTCGACCTCGGATTGCATTCTCCTCCCCATGCTCTCCCCTCCATCCTCCCCCCCACCCTGCTTGTGCCCCTGTCCCCCACTCTCCTGTATTATGAGATAGGTTTTCCTATCAAAATGAGTGTGCATTATATTCTTTCCTTTAGTGGAATGTGATGAGAGTAGACCTCATGTTTTTCTCTTGCCTCCCCTCTTTATCCCACCACTAATAAGTCTTTTGCTTGCCTCTTTTATGAGAGATAATTTGCCCCATATAACTTCTCCCTTTCTCCTCCCAATATTTCTCTCTCACTGCTTGATTTCATTTTTTTTTTAAGATATGATCCCATCCTTTTCAATTCACTCTGTGCACTCTGTCTCTATGTATGTGTGCGTGTGTGCATGTGTGTGTGTGTGTACTCCCACCCAGTACCCAGATACTGAAATGTTTCAAGAGTTACAAATATTGTCTTTCCATGTAGGAATGTAAACAGTTCAACTTTAGTAAGTCCCTTATGACTTCTCTTTGCTGTTCACCTTTTCATGGTTCTCTTCATTCTTATGTTAGAAAGTCAAATTTTCTTTCTAGCTCTGGTCTTTTCATCAGGAAAATTTGAAAATCCTCTATTTCATTGAAAGACCACTTTTTCTCCTGAAGTATTATACTCAGTTTTGCTGGGTAGGTGATTCTTGGTTTTAGTCCTAGTTCCTTTGACTTCTGGAATATCCTATTCCATTCCCTTCGATCCCTTAATGTAGAGGGAGCTAGATCTTGTGTTATCCTGATTGCATTTCCACAATACTTGAATTGTTTTTTTCTAGCTGCTTGCAATATTTTCTCTTTCACCTGGGAATTCTGTAATTTGGCCACAATGTTCCTAGGAGTTTCTCTTTTTGGATCTCTTTCATGCGGTGTTCTGTGGATGCCTTGAATATTTATTTTGCCCTCTGGTTCTAGAATCTCAGGGCAGTTTTCCTTGATAATTTCATGGAAGATAATGTCTAGGCTCTTCTTTTGATCATGGTTTTCAGGTAGTCCCAGAATTTTTACATTGTCTCTCCTGATTCTATTTTCCAGGTCAGTTGTTTTTCCAATAAGATATTTTACATTATCTTCCATTTTTTCATTCTTTTGATTTTGTTTTGTGATTTCATGACTTTATGATAAACCAAGAAATCACAAAACAAAACCAAAAGAATACTTTTTTTTCAATTTTGTTAATGTATATTTTAGGAATATAGTTTTTCCCCCACCTCTGAGGACTACTTTAGTTGCATTCCAAAAATTTTGATATATTGATTCATGATTATCCTTGTATTTAATGTTATTGTTTCAGTACTTTGCTCTTTTGTTTGTTCTAATTTGTTCAGGACTTCCTTATTAAGACACTTTTAGGCCTATGTTTTTCCTTTGTGCACCCTATAATGACTATTTTTATTACACTATGCTCTACAAAAGGTATGTTTGGAATTTCTGGTTTTTTAATGTATACTTACAATTTTTCTGTGCCCTAACATGGGATCTGTTCTTGTAAAGGTGCTTCATTTTGCTGAGAAATACATATACTCATAGACACACACATACACACACATGCATACACACACATATATATATGTCAAGCATATATGTTTGCATATACACATAAATATATACATATACACACATATCTTCCAAGTAGGAGAAAGAGACAGAGAAACAGAGACAGAGAGATAGAGAGAGGAAAAGAGAGGTCCCATACAGAAGATAGCATAATTCCTTTAGCTATAAATTCTCCAATAGCTTGTTCAATTCTATATTTTCTATTTTGTTGATATTTCTGTTAGATTGCTCTAACTCTAAGCAAGGAATATTAAAGTGTCCCACTATTATCATTTTACTATTTTTGTCTTTGTAAAATTCTTAATTTTTCTTTTCAGAATTTAGTGCTATGCCATTTGTTGCAATTTATGTTTAATACTGACAACAGTTTATTTAAGCATAATGTACTTTGCCTGTTTATCCCTTGTTATTAAAGGTTTTTATTTTTGCTTTCAGCAACCACTTTTTTGGGATTCATCCGATATATAGTAAATTTTGTTCCAGACTCTTGTTTTTGTTCCATGTATGTCTTTGCTTTTTAGATGTGTTTCTTTCAAACAACAAATTGTGCAGTTCAGGTTTTTTTTTTTAATTATCATTTATTGTCCGACTATTTCAGATAGGTCCCAGAGATGATTCACTTCATTCTCTACTCCCCGTTATCTTCTCTCCAGCCTCTTCTTTGTCAGAGGCAGTGACTATGCCCAGAAGGTTTTTAACTCTTTCATTACCAGAACTTTTCCCTAAGGCCTTATTGTATTGATTGGTGAGTGCTTACCTGGTCTATTATTTCAGTCAGGTCCTAGCCATACTTAGTTTACTCATGAATTACGAGCCATCTTTTCATTAGCCTCCTTTCTGCCAATGATTGTGTCATGGAAATTTTAACCATTTCATCTCTAAAAATTCTGCCTTGTGATCTGCTATGCTGATTAGTGAGTACAATTCTTGGCATATTATTAGAGGCATATTGCAGCCACACTTTACTTCATTATGTATTTCTGTTGATCTTCTCATCCTTTACCCTGTTGCCCAAATCAAAAATCATGTCCCAAAAAGAAGTTCTGGATTCAAGTGAAGCCTCAGAAAATTATTGTCACAAACTCACTGGGACTCAATTTCTTCAAGTCTAAAATGAGAGAGCTGGATTAGATAGCCTCTGAGGTCTCTTGTGGTTCTAAATCTACAGTCTTATAAACCAATATTCTCTTGATTGATGAGTGCTTCAGACCACTATTTTAGGCAGACTCCAGCTATATTTCCTTTTACTGCCTACTCCCTGGCTGTCTTTTTAATCAATTGAAAATATATTTATTTCTCTATGTTGCCTCCCCTCACATGTATTCTTTCCTTTCTCTCCAGCTCTGAAACCATGATCAAATGAAATCTATTATTTCTAGAAGGTATGTTTTACTCTCCTTTTATCCCTATTCATCATCTTTCCAGACCAAAATTTTTTCTCTAGTTAGATAAACAAGTAAGGAGTTATCTCTAAAAACCAAGGATAGAGAAAGAGTTCACCACCAACTCCCAAGTTTAGGGTTCAAAATTACATGAGTCTTATTCCAAGTTGGGAGATTTAGGACTCAGTGGCTTATATCCATGCCCTGAGTAGCTTTGAAAGAACAAAACTGTTGTGGGAAGGGTGTAATTAACTCCAGTTCCCTCTAGGTCTTGAAGTTCCTGTCTTGATCTTTCTCCTTTCCTTCTCTGGCTATATTGAACCAACATTTACTGTTTTTTTCAGGGTTGAGAGAGTATAAACGGTGTTTTAGACAGGATCTCTTCAGTCTGGGCATGAGGTCTCTATCTAAGGGGAAGCTCCAGAAAAAATGAAGGATGCTTTGATATACCCTTCCTCCTTTGTGACTATTCTGCCACTTGTATTATGGGGTCATGTAGTGGATGGGATTGCTTTCAAAGTCTTTGCAGCAAAAAAGGTTGTTAATATGGTCCCTAGGTACAAAGCCACTGGTGAATGGCTTTGAGTATCCCTGATAAGAGCATAAGGAATGGTAATTAGTATACAGTTTAAAGATTATCAGTCTCTAGTGTTACCACCTAAAGATATTTTTAACATACTGGAATTCTCTCTTTCTCTCCCTCTCCCTCCTTCCTTCCCTCTTGTCTTCTCTCTCTCTCTCTCTCTCTCTCTCTCTCTCTCTCTCTCTCTCTCTCTCTCTCTCTCTCCCCTCTCTCCCTCCTTCTCTTGTGAATTCAATTAGAATCATTTTATACCTGGAACATGATTCCTATTTTGATATTTTAAGGAGTTTTGAGAGTTAATGGGCACTGGAGAAAATGTCCAGTCTGTCATCTTGTCAAACTTTCTTTAAATTAGCTTTACTATCTACTACTTTTTCCACTACGAAATGAAACTAAAAATATTCTGTCTTCATCCCTAAAAGATTTAACAAGTAAGTTCACATTCTAAACTAGCATTACCCTTATTTGAGGTATTTCTCTATTTCTCAATCAAGTCAAATGTTTGTTAATTAAGCTTTTTTTAGACTTTTAAGTGACAGAACAAGCCTCTTTGGATAACTGCTTCAAACAGTTTGGCCTCCCATGCAGGGGGAAAAACAGAAGAAGAATGTTTACTGTTCAGATTATTACATGAAATTAATAGAGTTCATCCTTTTCTCTTTTTCTCTGCCTCTGTAGCTTTTCTTATAGGTCCCTAGTGGAGTCTTCATTACGCTTTTCCTTACTGAATTCAGTCTGTTCTTAGCTCCCTTTATAGATACTGCTATTAACTGCTGATATCTGGAAAATTGTTAGGACAATGATGAAAAATTCCAAATTCTTTTGCCCTCCAAAGTTCATTAGGTCTGTATCCAGTAAAGGGGTGGGGAGAAAGAGAATGAGGCTAAACCCAAGTTACTCACCTTTCCCCTAAGTGATTTGTTCCCTAAGACTTAGCTAGACTTATGCTCTTTCAGCCCAACACTCACTCTAATCTCTTAGGTTTTGAACTAGTTTCCAGTTTTATATAAGCTTCCCACAGCATAACCAAGTCCTAAACCAATTGGAACAAACTGTTTGTTGGCACAACTCCAGCTCATTTCATGACTTTCAAGGACTTTTTCCACTTAGTATAAAGTCTTTGATTGATTAGGACATAGTCTCACCTAAGCAATGTACCTGGACAAAGTATCTTAGATCTCAGAACTTTATCAGAGAAGCTGCTGCCAAAGGTTTTCCCCCTACTTAGTGGTTTCCCTTCTAATGTTAACAGCACTGTTTTTGTTTATCCAAAATCTTTCTTATTTTATTCAATTACGTGTCCATTTTATCTCCTGTGATCATTCCTATCTCTTCTTTGGTCAAGAACTCTTATGTTATCCAAGCTGCAAAAGTTATTTCCTTCCTTGTCTTCTAAATAGTTATGAGATACATATGAGTTACATATCTGTCTGTCTATGTCACACATTCATTTATATCTTGTGTGCTACATAATGTGGGATGTTGATCTAAAAACTTAATTTATGACAGATTGCTTTCAAGCTTTTAAATCAAACATTGAGTTCATACTTGAGTAGTTGAGGTCTTTTCATTTATCCTATGTCATGCTACTATTTTCAGCTGTCTCTGTATGATGTGTACCTAATCTATTTCATTGATCATTTTTTTTTCTATTTTAACTATAGTTTTTATGATCACCTCTTGGTAATACATTTAGAAATATGACACTTCAAGAACATTCCCTCTTTTAAACAAATATTTATACCAAACTCTAGTCTTTTCACCAGGAATGTGCAAAAGTCCTCTTTTCCATTAAAGATTCATTTTACTCCAGGATAATTATCTTCATTGTCATAGGGTAAATTATTCTTCATTGCAACTCTTTATCTACTGTTTTTAAATATTGTATTCCAAGAATTTCTCTCTTTTCTAGTCAAAGCTGCCAAGTATTGTATGATACTGACTGGGGTTCTTTGTTGCTTGAACTCTTTCTGGCTTCTAGTGTGTTTTTTTCTTTCTACTGGAAATATTTTAGCTATGAAAATCATAGTTTTCAATTGCAGTTTTGTTCAGGAGGGGATTATTTGATTCTTTTTATTTTCACGTTTGACTTTCTAATTGTTCCATTTTCATGGATTCATTCTTGAAATACGGTAGCCAAACATTTTTATTTTATTTTTATGTCATGTTTTTCATGTAATCCAATGATTCTTAGAAAAATCTGTCTCTGATCTGTTCTCCAAGCTGTTTTTGATAGTATGTACTTTATAATTACTTTGTGATTTTGTTCTAATGTGCTTCATTGTCTCCTGTATTATTTGTGTACAGTTTACTACTTTGTCTTAAGAGGTATTTATTATTCTTCTAATTCTTTCTGTCAGAGATTTTATTTCTAAATTTTAACCTCTCATTACGCCTTTATTTCATTTATTTATTTATTTATTCCATCATTATATTTTTAAAAAAATATTTTATAAGTATTTATTGACTCTTCCTTTTCACTGCTTCCCTCTTACCCTCCACATATCTATAGAACAGTAAATAAATCTCTCACAATAAATAAGCATAATCCAGAAAAACAAACTCCCACCTTGACTTTGTCCAAATATGCATTTACATTCTGGAAATGAAGCCATTTTTTATCCCAAACATTTAGCACAGTGTTTAACACAAAGTAAGCACTTAAAAAAGTGCTTGTTCATCCATCCTTTATAGATTCATTTATTCTAGCTCCAAATTCAGTTTGTTGTCATTTTAAAAAAATATTGATTATTTTTATGGATTCATTTTGTGTTCTTTACTGAAACTATATTTTTTTCCAGTTTATTTGTGTATTGATTCTCTAGGATTTTCTGGGAAACAGTCATGTCATGTAATAATAAGAATAATTTTGTCTCCTCTTTGCTGATATCTACGCCTTTATATTCTTTCTATTGTCACATTGCTATCACAAGTATTTTTAGTATTATGTTAAATAAAAATAGGAAGGAGTATCCCATATAACAATTAGTAAAATTACTAGTATTTCTGAGTTGTCATATAAGAAAACAGGACCCTGTCATGACTATGTTTTTTAAGTGTTTTCAGTGTAAATGACTACTCTTTTCCTGCATTCATTGACATAATTATGTAATCTTGCTTTTCAATATGATGAATAATGTTGACTATTTTCCTAATATTGAACCATTCCTTTAATCTTTGAGATAAATTAAATGAACTTCTTTATAACACGTCTGAATAGGATAAATGGTGGCAACCTGATACGTATGAAAGATGTTGTAATGATAGAAATTGCAATTAATTAAATTTGAAGGAGTAAAAATGAGTTGAGGATATAACTGTAGTTATAAGCCTGAGTGACTGGGGATATGATATTGCCCTTTGGCGGTACTAGGAAAGTTCAAAAGAAGAAAAAGTTTGGGGAAAATGTGTTTTCCCATTGTTTTTGGAGTATGTATAAATTTGATTCTTCCAAGATCATGGTATTCCATGATTTGCAGCCATATAGCATTGCTCAGAGAATATTAATTAATTAATTAATTATTAAATAAATTATTAAATAGTATTATATTTAATATTTATATACAATAATATTAAATATTAATTAATTCATTAAAGAAATGAATTGAGGATCATAAAAATTACTACACAAATTCTCAAACAGGATACAGCAAACATAACGATGAACCAAATTAATGTGCTAACTGCCTGTTTCATTTACTTTGCTTTCTGGTATGGATAATTAAGGATAATGTCTATCACAAAACCTCAGAGTTTTCAGCATTTAGAATGGTGCCTGACACATAGTTAAGTACTTACCAAATGCTGGTTGATTTGGGAGAAATAGTTGGGTGCCATGATTCAAGTTTAATCCAAGGGATAGATTGTGGGGAGGTGTGTTTGGAAGAAAATTATTCTAAGGGAAAATTGGGAAATCTAATATCTAAACTACTGCCTTATTAACTACTTATTAACAAATTAGTATAATTACTTGGAGAAAGAACCTAAGAGCTGCTAAATATACTTCAGAGAGAAAGGAATTATAATTCAAGGTCTGCTATAGATTTTCAGTGTTACTTTCAGGGCCTTGAAAATAGTTCAATATTTTACCTTTATGACTTTACCCATACACAGGATGTTGAGAATGACTCATATGCAGAATGTTGAGAAATACTATAAAATATTCTGATCTCATAAGTATCTCTATTATTATGAAACTTCTTTTCCAAAGGTAAGGTATATAATGCTCACCTTCACTGCTCTTTTTGGTGTTTCAGCCAAGATGGGTGGGAGAATTCCTTTGTAAAACCCAAACAATCTGTTAGGGATGAAAACAAAGAATTTTCTCTTAGTTATATGTAAGAGCATTATGGAAAAGGCAATTTTGCCTTTGCTTATGGACAAAAGCCCCTTCTCCTAAATCATTTCCAAGTATTCAGGTTACCATCAGAAATAATTAAGTTTCCTTTTGTATTAGTTGAGAAGTGTGTGTTCGTTCTTCTTTGCCAAAGAAAACCATGTCATCAGAGAAATAATGACATGACTTGCACTTGACTTTGTTTTTGAGTGAGGGAAGGCTGTGCAGGTCACCAGTCGCACTTTTCTTCCAGAGTCATCTGAATCCAGTGACCAGATATTCATCAGGATGACTGGAGATGACCCAGGATGATGCAACTGGGGTTAAGTGACTTGCCCAAGGTCATACAGCTAGTGAGTGTCAAGTGTCTGAGGTGAGATTTGAACTCAGGTCCTCCTGACTCCTGCACTGGTGCTCTATCCACTGCACCACCTAGGTGTCCCTAGTTGAGAAGTAGAAATGCTATGAATTCCTTTTACCAGGATCATGATACTTGTAAGGTGATGAATGTGACATTAAATTTGAAAACTTCTTACCAGTAAAATCTGATGAATATAAAACTTCATCTATCTTCCTTGAGCTATGAAGAAAACACTCCTGCTTATTAATTTGCTTTTCCAAGATGCATAGTATATATAAATAGGATCATAGCTTTAAATCTGGCACAGATCATCTAGCATGACCTACTTATTTTATAGGTTAGAACACTGAGAATCAGAGCAATTAAGTGAATTCCCCAAGATGAAACAAGTCATTCATTGTATAATCTTTTAAATATGTCTTTTTAATGAGAAAAGGTAATCTAAATATCTGATATTTATGACACTCTACAATTTATAAAACACTTTATATGCATTATTTCATTTGATCCTAAAACCCAGTAAGATAGGCAGTATAGATATTATTATCTCTGTTTTATAGATTAAGAAATTGATACACTGGTTAAATGGCTTACCAAAGGTCACATAGTCAATAAAGTTAGAGCTGGGATTTGAACCTAGCAGTCACTTGTCTTTAAATTTAGTGGTCTTATGCTGAATGGATGACCAAATAGTTCCCAGAAAACAGGCAATTATGTACTAATCACCTTCATTCTGCTCCTGTTCAAGGGCCTAATACACTGAAATCCGGGAGACTTCCTCATTAAATTCTCTCAGTCAACCTTATAAGGAGATAAAGAAGAAATCCATCCATCTACTAGGTTTGGTTTAAGGAGCTCAGGTCCAACAGGCTTGTTTTGGTATAGTTCTCTGGAAAATTGTGCTGACTGTTATTTTTCCAAATAATTTGGGTGTTGATCATTATTTTTTAAAATTTTATAACATAATTGTACACAATTATACAAACGTGTAACACATTCATCTATTTACTATCACTTAAACTTAAACATCAATTAATCTATTAAATCTTTCCCAACAAAATAGCCAGAAAAGATCAGTTTGTGATAGTGGGAAGAAGGAATCAAAGATCTCCTTGAAGGTGGATAGAATTGAAAAAGGGAGGTGAGAGTATACTGAACAAAATTTAATGTGGTAGTTTGGTATAAATATGAAATATATCTGAGATCACTGGTCTTTTAGAAAGTTATTGAGACCTTTTAGATGTAAATTTTTAGATGTAAATCTAGGGGCAGCTAGGTGGTGCAGTGGATAGAGCACCAGTGCAGGAGTCAGGAGGACCTGAGTTCAATCTTACGTCAGACACTTGATGCTCACTAACTGTGTGACCTTGGGCACTTGCCTCATCCTGGGTCATCTCCAGTCATCCTGAAGAATATTTGGTCACTGGATTCAGATATCTCTGGAGGAGAAATGAGGCTGGTGACTTGCACAGCCATCCCTCACTCAAAAGTCAAGTGCAAGTCATGTCATTATTTCTCTGATGGCATGGTCTTCTTTGGCAACAAAGGACAAACACACTGTTCCCTTTATATGTGAATGGTTTGGTTGCTGAAAAGGGTAGAAAAAGAATATTTGTGTAAGGAAAACTAATAAAATACACTTAGGAAAAGATAAAGTCTCACAGAAAAAAATGGGGGAAAAAACAAAACCTATTATGAGGACTAGCTAGAGAGCAGTCGCTCAGATGAACTGAAGGCAGAGAGAAATGACTGAGATAATGATGGTTTCTGGGAAATGTCTATCAGTTCATTTGCATGTGGATATTTTTAGGTCTTAAAAAGTTATAATTGACAAAAGCATTGATAGCTGTAAACTCTTTGGAAGAGAGTTGAATCTGTTCTATAGTGACATCTATAGAATGAAAGAGGGCAAAACTCTCATGGGTGTTGCTCTCTACAGTCTTACCTGGTTAGAGACAGAAACAAAATGGAAAAGAAGGCTTTGTATTTATTTGCAGTGAGACAAAGTTTAGAATTGACTACTGTTTGTAGATCTGAGAAACTGGAGTTTTGTGCCTATATATTTAATAGATATGAGTTTCTTGAGTTTCCTTTAAAATTACCCAGAAGGAGCCAAAGAAAATAATCACTGGGAGGAAAATATCACTGGGAAGATACTTCTAGTTTAACCCATCCACCCCAGAGGCTGAGTTCAAAGAAAAATGGGCAACTATTTTTTCCTTTCCTTTGGAAAGCAATGAGTGCTAGATAAGTTTAAACCACTCCATCCCCACAGTTTGATTTTTTGTTTTTTGATTAAATAGGCCATCCCTTGAGCAACTACCTAAAGAAGCCTACTCATTGAATGGGTGTATCCCACTCAAACTGAGAATGCCGTAAGACTTTAGCCTGAAAGGGCCAGGGTCTCACATTGCATCCTGGGCCATCTCCAGTTGTCCTGATGAATATCAGGCCACTGGATCCAGATGGCTCAGGAGAAGAAAGTGAGGCTGGGGACCTTGCACAGCCCTCCCTCATTCAAATCAAAGTCAACTGCAAGACATGTCATCATCTTGATGCCATGGTCCTCTTTGAGAACAAAGGACAAACACAACAACAACGCAACAAAGATAGAATATAATCTTCTCTATCTAGCACTTACTGCTCTTCATAAACTGACCCCTTCCTACTTCTCTTGTCTTACTATACCTTACTCCTTTCTACATATTCAGCAGTCTAACTATACTGGCTTTCTTGGACAAGACAATCTATTTTCTACCTCGATGGCTTTGCTCTGGCTGGCCTCCATTCCTAGAACACTTTACCCTTTCATCCTGCCTCTTAGATCCAATGGCTTCCTTTAAGACTCACCTTTAGCAAAAGGCCTTTCTTAATCCTTCCAGCTGCTAGTAGTGCCTCTTCTGAGATTACTTTCCATGTATTATTTACATGTTATCTTCCTCATTATAATGTGAGATTTTTTGAAGGCAGGGCCTGTTTTTGCCTTTCTAACAAAGCTCTTGGTACATAGCAAGTGTTTAATAAATGCTTGTTCTTGGCCTTGAAAGGAATGTCACACCCCAGAAGAGTAGTTGGCCAGTAGGGAATCCATTCTCATATGGAGATAGGGGAATGAGTTCTCCGGGATTGTGCAAATAGGACTCAGGCTCAGGGATGATTGATATCTTGCTTGCCAATGCTGTCTGATGCTTATGTTACATGTACACACTCCGGCTCATTATTCTAGCAATCAGGCAAAATCTGTCCATCAGGGTTCTAGGGCATCCCGAGGGATTTGGGGGTTCTCTTTTCTTTATCATCATCAGCTGGAGACCCTGCATGGTTGAGTCTCTCCCCCTAATTCCCATTGTTAGGTGTTGGTAACTAGCTTCTTATCTCTACTTAATCATGTTGCACTGATTAACATTTTAAAAATGAAATTCACCTTGAATATATAGCAAGAATAAAGTTAAAAAATATATTTTCTATAATACTTTGAGACATATTGTACACCATACCAGGAGTCTGAGGAGAAAGTAGTCTCAATTTACCTCAGTTCCTACACAGCACTGATCCAATAAATTCGTGTTTCTATGTGGCATGACTACCAGATGAGACTGAGTCTCAATTACCACCTGATTGGAGTCTCAAATGTCATTTTCAAAAGTTGCTTCTTTATGTATCAGTCCTCTGCTAGTTGCAAGACCTGGCCTGTACTCTGACTCCCAGATTTCTGTGACTCTCTTACCCAATCTTTCAAAATTCCCAAGGTAGACTCTCCCTTCACCTATAGTGGAAAAAAATAAAAACAACAACAAAAAACAAAGGACAGAGGTTCATTTCTCAAGGTCACATGACCTCTGAGGGGTGGTTTCATGATTTCAGCATGGCTTTTCACCAGAGACCACAAGCAAAACAATCCTCAATATCCCCAGAAGCAAATGAGACATAGAAGGATGATAGAAGCCAACCACGTCCTTTAAAATACTTCCATAATCAATCAAAAGCCTCCTCTTTACCATGTGGTTAGCCAATTGGAGCCAGTTGTAGAATGTCTGCCCATGTTCTGTAGCCTACTCAAAGCACTTTGCTCACCCATTATCTTGGTTTTCCCTAAAGTAAACCCCCTAGCCTCCCTGTGTGGAGAGACACCATCCCAAGACGATCTGTGCACAGTCCTCCATTATGGTTCCATGTACATTTCGCAAGGTACTTTTCTTTACAAAAAACCTTGTGCAAAAAAAAAACAAAACACCAAGGAAATAATTCTTATTTTACAAATGATGAAACTTCAGGTTAGAGTTTAGATTAATTACCTCAGATGACACTTGACTTAGAAAGTAGTGAGTAGAAATTCAAACTCAGTTTTTCTAACTCTACATCTGCAAGTAGCAATATATACATATATATACACACACATACATACATTCATACATATGCACACATGTGTACAGCTGAGCCTCTCCAATTCTATTTCCTCATTTGGAAAATAATGATAATAATGTTACTTACAAGGATCAAATTAGGTAACTGTACATATATGTATACACATACTTATATAAATATATACACAAACATATTTATAGCTTGATAAACTTCATACCAGCTACTATCATCTCCTTAATATCTATAAATCCATGAATGATCTTGATGCCACATGTTACCCTCCTAGTTGTACAGATGGAAAATAGAGTTCAGGACCAAAGTTCACCAGGGTCCTGCTGTCAGGATCTTTGTCATTTTCATATCATTATTAATAAGCAAGAGAGTCCTCACCATGTGCTACAGCCTGAATTCACATTTGTTCTCAATTGTATAACAAAAGCCAAAACCTTATAGTATTTATAACGTGTATAAAATTAAGATCAAAACGTTCATTGCACCCCTTCTCAAAGACACAGCTTGTATACAGCACACTTGAATACAGATTTGTGCCAAAGCCTACAAAATAAATGATTTTACTCCTCATTTCCGTCTCTGTGTGTATGTGTATTGAAACAAATTAACATGTTGGTGGCTCCAAGGTCTTGTCACAGTCAATGAAAAGATGTTGATTGTATGGATGCACAGAAATATGGAATTTCCTGTGATTAACAGCATATACTCAGTCTCAGTGGTTTATTTACAGTCAGCCAAATCTTCAAAGAAGCTTTAATGTTGTCACTCATTAATTGATTCATAGGTTCCCAAGATTTAAAGCACGAACCTAAGGACACTCAGTTCTTCAATATGTTCACTCAGACATCATGTGCCCAATTCATGTTCTTTTGTCTTTTGGGAAGACTGGAGTTGAGGGTATCTAAAAACTTAATTGTATAAATTTTTATAGCTATTTAGCCCAGTTTCAATGTATGGGAGGACAAATACAAAACATTCCAAAGGAATGGAATGATCCAATGTCTTATCTAATGCCTGTGAACCATTTGTTTATTATTTTGGTTCTTTAGTCATTTTTGTTGTTTCACCAATGTGTTCAAATACTATTATTGGTAGAGCAGAATCCCATTTAACCTCGTAGCTCAAATGAGTTAACAGGTTGGACACTTTGCAGTATGATATAAATGCTAGCTTGTTTTTTAAAGAGGCAAGTGTAGTGGATAGAGAACAGAACCTGACTTCAGATCTAGCCTCAGACATTTACCAGTATGACCCTGGGCAAATCACTCAACCTCTGTTTGCCTCAGTTTTCTCATTTATAAAAGGGGGATAATAATAATCCCTATCTACCAGAGCTGTTGTGGGGATCAAATGAGATAATATTTTTTAAAGCCCTTTATAAACCTTATTAAATGTGCTATATAAATGGTAGTAGTAGTAGTGGTGGTGATAGTAGTAGTAGTAGTAGTAGTAGTAGTAGTAGTAGTAGTAGTAATAGTAGTAGTAGTAATAGAAGTAGCAGGAGATTGACCAAGATTCTAAGCTGGTAAGCAGGATTCCAGAGATCAGTAACTACATGTTGCTTTTTTCTATCCTTCTTTTCATATTTGCCACTAAAAATATTGTGTCATTTTTCTAAGGGCTGTCTTTTTAGGAGGTTGATACCTATTGCATAATGGGGTGTTAGAGAAAAAAATGGTCTAAATATCATTTAATAAATCACTATATGGAATCTTAGGATCATAGATTTCTAAGTGAAATTGAAATGGAACTTAAAGTTCTTCCTGCCCAATCTTTCATTTTACTGATAATAAAGGCCCAGGGAGATTACTTGCTATAGTTATACAGCTTATGTGATGAGTAGTAAATGATAAAGCCAAGATTTGAACCCCCATTCTCCAACTCAAAATGCAGGACATGCCCATCTGAACCATCCTGTTTCTGTTTGGCAGAGAAGGGGAAGTGCAGATTTAAAGTGTTACCTATGAAAACCAAACCTTTGCCTAAATTAGGTGGCTTTGTCAAAGATAAAAGACCTTGGGTTCCTGTCCTATGAGATTAGTCAGATTGCTATGACCATTAGGATATGGCAGATTTCAAATGCTAGGGATGTCAGGATAGATCTAGATAGCATTTTAAGGCATGAAAAGGTCAATCAAAGAAATTATTTCCAAGTTCCAAAGCCACCTGTAGCAAACCACATCCAACACGAGAGGAATCCTATCACCTGGATCACAGCTTTTGCCAAAAAAACTGGCATTCAGCAAGAGTCCAGAGCAGCAATAACAATCACCAGTGAAGCATAAAATAGGAATGACAGGTAAAGTGACATCAGATCTCTAGTTGGGGAAATTGGAAAGCATTAACACATCCATATAGCTAACAGAGCACAATTACTACATTTTATTTCATTTCAATAGTCAGGACCTAAATGAACATCACCATTCAATTTTGTTCTGGGCAGTGGCCCAAGCTCATCTTTGGTGAGGTTGATTTTGAAACATTACAGTCAATCATATCTTCACAATTTGTTCTTCCTCCAGGCTTTAGGCATCCTTCTGGTTTCCATTTCTTGTTTGGAAGCCTTGAGTCATCTGTTCTGGCAATATGACCAAACCAAATCAGTCATTTTCTCCAAATTATATTGAAATTGGGAACTTGCTAGTTTGTTGTTTTCGTCCTCTTTCTTCCTTTCACATAATTTTCCCTTTAAGGATCTCCTAATACAAGGCTGATTGAAGGCATACAATATCCTCTTTCTTTTGCTGCTGTCAAATGCAAGTTTCTAACCCACACACTATAGCTCTATAATTAAAACAATGAGGGCCAAATTCAGCCCTGGGTTAAGAGTGAGCAGCTCCCATTGCTAGCTGAATGCATGCAACCCAGGGCAGAATTTTGGCCCTGATGTTCTACCTTGAGGGCATTATTCTGACTTCACTTACACTCCACAAGTCTCAGTGGTTCACAGAGTCTAAATGAAAGAGCTGGGTTTCACGGCTCTGTCATTTGAGTTATGTGGAATCTACAATTTGAAGTTCACAAAATTGCATGCATCTTGGGGTCATTTTCATTTAGGCCTAGGGAAGTGGGAAGATTAGCCAAAGGGAATGAAAAACATTTTTTAAAGTTACATCTATTCTTCTCCCGAAAGCAACAACTAAGTTTTAAGGGAGACAATAAAAGTGCAAACTTTAGCAAATACTTTTAACACAAACTTCCTGCCAATCAACCTATAGAAAGGCTTCAGATGTTAATGGAATAACAGAACTTTTTGTGTTTGCAGTACTAATATGGACTGAATAGTCACCAGTATTCATAGGATTTTAGGCTGGAAGCACCTTAGAGGTTATCTTGTCCAGTCCCTTCATTTTACAGATAAGGAAACTGAGGCTCAGAGAGGTTAAGTGACTTGACAAATTTAGCAAGTATCAGGGCTAGGATTTCCCTGACTCCAAATCCAGAAGGATAAGGACTATTTCATTTTTGTCTTTGTATCTCCAGAGTCTAACACTATTAATGGCATTTAGTAGGTAATAAATAAATGCTTAGTGGCTGATTAATACTTCATCATGTTACAGAGGTGAGTCTTAACTTGTGAAGGCCATGCCAATAGAGCACAAGTTCCGGCTTTTCTCCCAGTAGTATAAGATTTCTTCATCTGTCTTCTGACTTTGTCCTATGTGTCCCTTCTTTCATTAGTTACTTCTTCCTGAAATCTCCATTTTGGATCAAGGATGCAGACCAATCATCTCTGATATGAAAATGATTTGAAATATACATGGTCATTTCAGGGTGGGGGTTGGTACTAGAAGTAAAGACTTTATATAGGGAGATCAGTAAAAACTTCATATAGCATGTGTCAATGGAACTGAGCTTTCACTTAGCCACTATGCCACCATCCTTACCCCTCCTCCCTTCAGCTCCCTTTTATGCTATCTTCCTTCATTATAATTGTAAGCTCGTTGAGGGTAGGGATTATCTTCCTTTCTGTTTCCATTTCCATCTCTAGTGTTTAGCTCAAAGCCTGGCAGGTAATAAATAAATAAATGCTTCTTAACTAACTGATTTATCAGTTTACTGAACTGGAAAGACTTTGAGTATATGACCCAATGAGTGTATGTCTTTGTTCAAGTACCAGCTCAGCTAAGTTTGGAGAGATCCTGTAATTGAAGGTTAGCCAATAAGTTTTTTGTTTTGTTTTTTTTAAGAAGCTAGCATAACATATAAAGACAGTATATTGAGGTGTATAAAGACTGAGATCGCCAATAGTGGAAGGAGTAACTATACTAAGGAAACGTTAGATTCTTTAAGTGAAGAAATAAATACAGAAAAACAGTGAAATGTTTTACATTAAACTGAAATCTTCTTTCCTATGACTTCTTCCCATGGCTACCAGTTCTTCCTTCTGGAGTCAATTAGAATACAATTAGTCATACTTCTGCATGACTTTTAAATATTCAAAGATAATGCAGTACAATGAAAAGAGTAATGGCTCTTCAAAGTGGGGGATTCAGATCCTGCCTTTGATGCTTATTATCCAGGTCACCTTCAAAAAATAACCTTACTTCTCCAGGCCTCAGTTTCCTCAAATGTAGAATGAAAAATACAGTAGATGTCCCCTAAAGTGCCTTCTAAATCTCTTCTTTAAAGTCTCTAGATTCACATTTATGAATGAGAAGTTCCCCATTATAACTGAGCCTATGAAAGGTGGAACTCTAACTATAGGTCTAAAAACCCAAGTTCTGCCTTTCTAAATAAAAAAAAAAATCACCTCAGCTGCCAGTATAATTCACGAGGCAGCCTGATGACTACCTTTCCTGGAAAGTTAGCCAGGGGCAATGCTGCATAGTATGACTCAACAAAAGCATTAACATGGTACAAGAACCTAGACATTTAATGGAAATTTCTGAGAGAGAAGAAGCTACTGAAATGGTGAATAATAATTGTAAAATATGAATGCCAGCTACTAAACCAGGAAAGTACAAGTAGTGTCTAGCTCAACTCAATCCAAACCACAAGTTTCATAACAACCAGTATAACCAAGATAATCTTGCTTAATAACTGGTCAAGTATGACAATTTAATTCAGTAGGAGAAATAAAATCCAGGATATCCACTAAGAAATGTGGACCATTCATATAATTGAATGGGGGCTCTGCATAAATTAATTTTATGGCAGAAGTGATAAGTGATAGAAAGAAAGGAAAGGACTCTTGAAAATCTCAATTACCTCCTGGTTCATCCTGTTGGATCAAGAAGTAAGGATTAGGGACTAGAAACCAAGAGGTAAGGTTTAGTAGAAGTTGTCTTTGATTCTGGTCTCCTCTAAACAAGCACCATTCATTTCCTGCTTCTCCAGCCTATACTTAATCTATTTCTATTAAGCTAACCTAATATCTCCTTGCTAGCTGGTTTCTAGGCCTTTGCCTATCCCTTTCCAAGAGCCTACTTCTTTCTTTGTGTCAAGCTTTGATATCCTCATTCAATAAAGCCTAGTCCAGAGCCCACTTCCCACAGCATTTGCCTTGAGGAAGTAGACAATGACTCTTTTAACAAGTTTCAAATGATTTCTTTCACATCTTGCGTATAGGTTTCATATTATCTTGTATAAACATTCCTGGTTTAGACAATTTTATCACTTGTCTTCATAACTCATGCAATGAAGGAGGGGATTGGTGTTAAGGTATCAGTGAACTTGGCTAATGCAATCAGCCACATAGAAAAGGCTGTGGTATCTGCTACTAAAAAAGCATGATGAGTAATGAAAGTAACTCACTCCCAGAGAGGCAACATATACTGACATTCTTGAACCAGTTCTTGTTTCCACATGATGAAGAGGACTCTCTTTGATTCGTTATGTCTATCTACTATACGAGTTACTCAAAACTGGAGTGTACTCAAAAAACAATAGTCAGCCAGAGCAGTCTTTTGACAAGGACTACTTCTGGACTTTCTGATATTGGAAAAGTAGGATATGGTTTTGAGGGTCTCTATTTGGGAAAGGTACCTTGGGTCTTCTCCTACTGGGGAATAAGTTCATAGCTCAAATCTTTGCTGTTGTGCCTGTTTCTATCATCTCCATTCTTTCTTGCTTTAAGCAGCTGAGAAATAGCTATGTTATGAGTTTGGAAAGGTCAGAAGAGCAAGCCACTAGGAAGTACATAAATAGACTTCATGCTGGACTTAGTAAACAGAGTAGTATTGATGGTTTGAGAAACAGCCTTCAAGATGCAGCAGTAATAGTTAGGACATGTACACATCCAGTGGCAATGCTACATTTGGACATGAACTTGGTGGGATCAATCCTATGTAAAAAAAATATGTTAAGTATGCATTGTCTCCTAGGCTCTCTGATGGCATGAGGGAAAGTATATCCCCCAGCATTTAGGGGAATTTGTTGTACTTTTTGTTCTTGCTATTTCTTTGAAATAAAAGCCTATTTGTAATTGGTTAAATGGAACTGGACCATTACTAGTGGTTAACAAGGTGGTGTAACACATCTCAGAATGTGGGACTTGAGTTGATAGCATAAGGTACCCCTATAGTTCTGAGGGGATAATACACCCTTCCTGCTTCTGAGGGGAGGTTAAAGAATTGCTGCCCTCCAGAGAAAGGCAATATGGTGTAGTGATGGAAAGGCAGTCTTTGAGTCAGGAAGATACACACTAGCAGTGTGACTATGAAGCACTTACTGCCTTTGTCAGCTCTCCAAAATTGGAAGCTAGAGACAAATTGTTAATTTTTATAGATCAGTATAAGTGGGGAAGAGTTTCCACACTGAGAGTTCTTCACACAGATGAAATCATGGGTTTGAATCCTGCTTCCCTCTCCCTCAATTTTCCCCTCCCACAACCCTACCACTCCCACCTTATTTGATAGAGACTATGAGTTCACTGAGGACAGGGATCATGACCCTAATTGTCCTGCTTAACTAATTTTTATTTTTATATAATTATATTAGCCAGTATGCAGGACTAATAAGTATGTAAAATATTCGATTTTTGGTGAACTGTTTATGTCAATAAATTAAAGTAATACATAGTACATATAAATTAATGTTTTGAAGTTTATAGCTGTGACTCTAGCTAAAATTAATTTGCTAATTACAGAGGAAGCATGGCATAGTGAACAGAATTGTTCTCAAAACCAAGAATATCAGAGTTCAGTTCCCACCTCTGATGCCTAGTAACTATGTGACTCTAGGAAAGCTATTTAAGTTCTCAGTGCCCCAACAACTTTCTAAGGCTACAACTTGCAAACAAAGAGCCAACTTGCATCAGTACATAGAGTTCTTTCACTTGGGAGTTCCCCATACCAAAAAAATCATTATCTCACACACTATCCTCTATTTCATGATTCTTCTAAACCATTTCTTGTATTCTGGGGATTGTTCCATTGTCATTTCAGGATAAACGCAATGAATTTTTTCTATTATTTTCATCTTCCCTGGGGGAATTCAATTTCCTTTTCTACAAAGTACCTGTTAGTTTAGAAGGCATTTTCTTTCATTATTAATGTCTTCTTCTTAGCCAATTTTTATCTGTGTTAATTTGTTGCTATTTAGTAGTTTTCAATCTTGCAATGCTTCATGACCTTATCTGGGGTTTTCTTGACAAAGATACTGAAGTGGTTTGCCATTTTCTTCTCCAACTCATTTTATAGATTAAAATACTGAGAGAAACAGGGTTAAGTGTCTTGCCCAGGGTCACACAGATAGTAAATATCTGAGACAATATTTGAATCAGGAAGGTAAGTCATTCTGACTCCAGGATCAGTATTCAATCCACTGTGCCACCTAACTGCCTTTCTGTGTTAACATCATTCTGCTTTTTACTAACAATATTCTTCTTACTGTCAATCATTTCTGTTCTATAGGTCTGCCACTATTGTATCCCTGCACCATTCCTTGATGCCTGTTGTATGTTTCCTCAAGTCACTTGGGTTTAAGGAGATCTATGGTCTTCAGGGTATAAGGGTGACCCACTGAGACATGGAAACTCAAAGAAGCAACTCTAATTGAACCTATTTTCCACTTTTCCCAGTCTCTTCTAGATGCTAAACTCTACTAAACCAACTTTCTTCACTTTCTGGAGTAATCCATCTCAGAATTCTTTAATCTCCATTAAATTGGTATTTTCTTCAAATTTCAAAATAGAGAATATAAATGAGGAAATATAATATGGAGAGGAAGATAGGAAAAGAAAAGGGTGGGGTTGAGGGGATAAATCCCATACAGAGACAGAATGGAAGAGAAAGTCTCTACTCCTTCAAGAGCAGGAAGTCAAGAGAATGCATTAATTCTCTCAAGTCATATTAAAGAAAATAATTTAACAAATGGTATCTTTATGGAAAGAGGTCATATGGGACAGAATGTTGTATCAGAATGGTGAATCAATCAATCAAAGCAATGATTAATGACTACTCCATGTTAAGCAATGTGCTAGACACATTGAGGATACAAAGGAAAAAAAAGAAAAAAGTTTCTGCTTCAAGCAGTTCATATTCTATTGAGGGAGATATATAAATATATGCAAAAGATAAGAAAATAAATACAAGTGTAAAGGAGTTGGTCTTTCACAAAACTAACCACAAGAATGGGACCTGATAACAAGGTGCTAAACTAACCATAAAAATGCCATAAAATGATTCTTTTTGAATACAAATAATTCCTTTGAGGGAATCAGAGAGAAAGTGATGCTATAGCATGAAGAATTACAGCCCATGCCTCTGGATGACCTTTAAAAGTTAGTTTAGTGAGTCTAGAAGACAGACTCAAAGAGAAATCCAGATCCTCAAGAGGCAAGCAGAAGACACTTGGAAGCAAAAAATAAAAAATGAAAGAAGCCATGTAGAGTTCAAATAGTGGAAGCACAGGAAGAGAAAAATACTCCTAAGAAAGGGACACCATTCTGTGAATGAAGCCACTTGAAATAAATCAAGAGACAATAAATATAAAAATAATTCCATAGGAAAAAAAAGCAGGAAAATAATGGTTCATAATGAAACATAGTAAACCCTACCCAAGTAATGACCTTTGAAAGTTAAATTGAGGATAAGAACTTACTATTTGACAAAAGCTGCTGGGAAAACTGGAAAACAGTAGGGCAGAAACTGGGCATAGACCAACATCTTATACTGTATACCAAAATAAAGTCCAAATGGGTACGTGATTTACAAATAAAGGTTGATACCATAAGCAAACTGGGAGAGCAAGGAATGGTTTAGTTGTCAGATTTATGAAGAGTGGAAGAGTTTGTGGCCAAACAAGAGACAGAGAACATTATGAAATGCAAAATGGATAAATCTGATTGAAAAGTTTTTGCACAAAGCCAATGCACCCAAGACTAGGAAGGAAGCAGAAATTTGAGAAAGATTTCTTACAACCATTGTTGCTGATAAAGGCCTCATTTCTAAAACATATAGAGAACTGAATCAAATGTATAAGAATATGAATTATTCCCCAATGGGGAAATGGTCAAAGGACATTGACAGGCAATTTTCAGATGAAGAAATTAAAGCTATCTATAGTCATATGAAAAAATAGATGCTGAGTGGAAAAAAAAAGTGCTGAGTGAAAGAAGCTAAACCAGGACAACACTGCACAGAATAACAGTCACATTTTGTAATGACCAACTTTGATAGACTTAGCTCTTCTCAGCAATACAAGAATGTAAGACAACTCCAAAAGATGTAAAATGCTATCCATATCCAGAGAAAGAACTATAAAATCTGAATGCAGATCAAAGCACACTATTTGTTCTCTCTTTTATGTTTTGTTTTCTTTTGTCTTTCTTGTGGTTCCTCTCATTAGCTGGGATTCTTCTTTACTACATGACTAATGCAAATATATGTTTAATATGAATGTATATGTAGAGTCTATATCAGATTGTATGTGTTCTTGAGGAAAGAGAAGGGGAGGGAGGCAAAGAAAATTTAAAACTCAAAAGTTTATGGAAGTAAATATTGAAAAGTAAAAATAAATTAATTTTAAAAGAAAATTAGAATTGATTAAGACATAAAATCAATAACTCTAAGTGACAAAAAGAAATAGTATCATAAGATTGGAAAATTGATTTAAATAAAAAGTACCTTCTATTTAAAACACCTGGCATGCAAAAGAGATCAAGGAGAGATATTCTAAGAGGCATTGAACTCCATGAAAAATATAATGAAATAAAGGTGTAGATGCTACAATACAAGAAATCATAAATGAAAATAGCCCCGATATATTAAGACCAGAGTGAAAATAGAAATAATCCATTGATCACCTTCTAAAAGAAACCCATAAGAATGTCAGAGCCAAAATCCAGAGCTTTCAGGTGAAAAAAAAATGTCACAAGCAGTGATATCAGAGACATCAGAGAAGGAACCACAGTGAGGATCATAAAACTTCCCAGTTACCACCACAGAAGAGAGATTTTATAATATACTATCCCAAAAGTCAACAAAATGGTCGCAATCAAGAGTAACTTACTCTGAAAAACAGTATCAGCATAAAAAACTTTCAAACATTTGTAATGAAAATATCAGAAATGAGTCGAAAGAAGTAGATTTGCTCATTTTGGTGGACTTAAAAAAGAAAAGAAAAGATGGGGGCAGAGAAAAGAATAAATCAGGGAAGAAAAGAAGGGGGTACAACTTACTATTGTACTATTGGTACAACTTACTAACAGGAGGTAATACACAGATGAAGGAAAGGGTAAAGGTGTTGTCATGACATGACCCCTCACTCATATCTGAACCAGAAAAACAGAGTTAAACACATAAACATATACACACACACACACACACACACACACACACACACACACACACACACAAAGATACACTCAGGAGTAGAAATCCAATAACTATGGGAAGGTGAAGAGTGAAAGGACAAGTTTAGCGGGAGGGTAGTACAAGGGAGGGGAAAATCATGAATAAAATCAACTTCAACTTTAGAGAGTTGATAGTGAAGGGTATTAAAAGGAGTAAAGAAAGTGTGAGATCCAGGAGTCAAGGTCTAGTTAAGGAGAAGAAAGAAAGGGTTGTGAAACAGAAGCAAATTGCATCAATTACTCATGTATAGTGCACTCCTTATTTTTTGAAAAAAAAGATGGAGGATCAAGAGAGAAAAATGAGGTAGAGATGGAGGAGAATATATAGTTAATAGACATGACTATCAATTACCTCACCCACAAAATGGAAGAGAATAGCAGACTGTATTAGAAAGCAGAGACCAACAACATACTGTTTACAAGAAACACACTTGAAATATAAAGATCCACACAGAGTTAACTAATATAAGATGCTGGAACCAAATGTATTATGGGATGGATTTTTGAAAATATATTAAAGTCTAAAAATTATTAGCAAGTAGATTTTATAAAAAGCAAAAATATAAAATATACAGATTAATAAAATGAGAAATATAGACTATTAATAATACAATCGCTGTATAAGAAACTGAATATCAACAAATGAACACTTAAAAAAAGAAAATAAGCCCCATAACTGGATGGGTTGGAAGGGAATTCTATTGTAAACTAAAAAAAATGTAATTATAATATTATATAAGATGCTTACAAAAATAAGAAAAAATGGATTCTACCAAATTCCCTCTATTACAAAAATAGTTTTGATATCTAAACCAGGGAGGGACAAAATAATAAGAGACAAAGCAATAAAAAAGAAAACTAAAGACCAATATATTAATGTGATACTATTAAACATTTGCAAGACTGCTTTGGCAACATATTTAAAAGATTTTATACTATATCAGATTGGATTTACACCAGGAACATGGGGTTGGTTTAATATTAGGAAAACTACATGCATAATGGAACAGCTTGGTGGCACAGTGGATAGAGTGCTGGGCCTGGAGTCAGTAAAACTCATCTTCCTGAGTTCAAAACTGGCCTCAGGCACTTACTATCTGTGTGACCCTGGGTAAGTTTTCCCTATTTCCTCCAGTTTCCTAATATGAAAAATTAATTAGAGGAAGAAATAGTAGAAGACATAGATTGAAGATTAGTGACAGACCAGTGATGACAGAGATCTTTTGGAGAAGCTGGGATCATTCGTGCATGTAGAGAGAAGGAGGAAATAATGGAGTAAGGCATGTGAGTCATACGAGAAGAAGAGGGGAAAAAAGGGAGCTCTTGGAGAATATCCTCAGTTGTTTCAATGCAATATGAAGAAATGTTCTCAACTGAGAAGGTGGAGAGAGATGTTGTGTTTGTCCTTCGTTGCCGAAGAAGACTATGCCATCAGAGAAATGATGACATGACTTGCACTTGACTTTGTTTTAAGTGAACAAGGGCTGTGCAGGGCCACCAGTCTCACTTCTCCAGAGCCATCTGAAGTCAGTGACCAGATATTCATCAGGATGACTGGAGATAATCCAGGATGCAATGGGAGACTTTGACTCCTTTAGTCCAAGGTCTATTCAGGAACTCACTTAGGGTGGGGTAATGCCCATTCAGTGAATAGGCCATCTTAAGAAGTAGCCAAGGGATAGCCCCTTTAATGAGGCATAGAAAAAAAGGACACCAGGCTGGGAGGGAAACAGCAACAGTCACTATTGGTAATAACTCTTAAGCCAAGGGGGTCCAGAAGAGAGCCCTTAGACAGGAGCCTAGTGTTTTCCAATGTATAAGCTTCAGAGTGTAGTAGGTTTAAGATTTTGAGAAAGGAAAGGAGAGAAAAGGAAAGGAAAGGAAGGAGTCTAGACAGTAAAACCCTAATTAACTGGTCATCTTCTAGCCATCCAAATTTACCTTCCTTTGGAAAGAAGGAAGAGAAACAGCAGACAGACAGCAGAGAAGGAATTGAGTTGCCCAGCTAGCTGGGTCCCCATTCAGGCAGCTGTGTCTACTCACAGATGTTGTGTTCATCCTTCATTACCGAAGAAGACCATGCCATCAGAGAAATGATGACATGAGAGGGAGCTATAGAAAAGAGGGATGAAAAGGTTTGGAATGGAATACTGAATAAAATGGAGAGGTATCAAAGGATTGCATTGCTGCTGTGAGGGTCCAGTTGAGAATATGTGATGTAAATTTGTAGTTGGCCCAGTTAGCATCATATTATGATTTTTTGCCATCTCCTTTCAGTAGCCTATTAGGAGTGAAGGAAGAAAATGGCAAAAGTAATACCAGAGTGAGGCTTGGCATGGCAAGAATACTGAGAGGATAAGTGGGCAAGAGACTCAAGAGAAGACGATAACATCAAGTAGAACTGGGAGCATCTTCCCTCTGAGATAATCTTCAATTTATCCTACACGTCTTGTTCATACATAGATATTTGCTTATTGTCTCCTCAATTAAATTGTGAGCTCCTTGGAACAGGTACTACTCTAGCTTTTCTTTGAGTCCTCAGCCCTGAGCCCAGAACTAAGTAGGTGCTTAATAAAAGCTTGCCAATTTGACTTGACAGAATCAATATGAAGAAAGGAAAGTGAAATGTACAGGAAATTAAGTTTTCTGTTTAATGTAATATTCTATTTAACTCAAGTTACCATAGATGTCATACATGGACCACAAATTTTAAAATAGCAACACTAAATTATATTTAAAAGAAGTGAATCTTTCTTTAATAATTCAAGATTGGAGCCTTAGCAACATGAAAATGTCTGTCAATAAATATATCGCAATTCTCAAAGAATCCCAAGAAATCTCATGCTTTAATTTTTCTACCTATTTGAATTCCGTTTAAAAAGATTTCATGGTAAATGCATTCAATAAATGTTTATTAAGTACATATTATGTGCCAAGGCATTGTGTTAAGTACTCAGGATACAAAAAGAGTCAAAAGGGAGTCTCTGATTTCACAGAGTTTGCCAATAAATTATTATTATTCAAGAATTTTTCCACATTATGGGGTCAATAATCTCGGTTAAGTTATCATGTAAACTCAACAAGTGGCCTGTAAGACCAGGCAAAGGTTCGTAACATGATCCCAGGACCTGGGAATATATCTGCAATAGACATTTGCATCTGAAAATCTTAAATATTCTGTTTATAGGATCTTTTTTTTTTTCTCACAAATGACAAAATAAAAAATGCACAGGATCCAAATTCAAACTACCAGGATATATGTAAAACATAGTAATAACAAAGAATGTTACTAATGAGGGAACCTAAAGCTCTTTGATGATAAAATTGAGCCTGAGTTGGTCACTCATCTAGCTTTGGGGAAAGGTTGATCTATTGCCCTGAGCATAGGAAAGTCAATCGGCCTTTAGATTCTACTATTGAGTTATTAGATTTTTCTGTTCTCTTCACTCCCCTGGATTTCTCTATACATTGGAAAAACATATATATATATATATATATATATATATATACACATACATGTATGTATATATATATATAATTACGTGTGTATGTCTATATCTATGTATGAGTGTATATATGTATGTATATTTATATATTTCTATACATACACATATATACACACATACATATATATGCATACATATATCACACCTTTGCATTTGAGTCATTATGAGTTCTTTCAAAATTACAAAGACCTATACATAATATTAAATTACAACTTAAGTAAGAAGAGCAATGAATTGCAATTCTGCCATTCTATAGAAGAACTATAGTTCTTCCTAGTGGGTAGATAAACCTAAATAGATGAGGAATAGGAAAAGATTGCATTATGAAAATTTATCACAGGGATAGTCATAAATAGTCAGTTTTACAAATTGATTTAATTACCACATGTCAATGACAGTAATGAAAATTTATATATGACCTTTTGATTGTCTACTACTATAGTGGTGAAAACTTAATTGTAAAGCTGGATGCTTGGTCATTGAGATAAAAATAAGTTCAATAGATGAGTTATTCAATTGTTTAGTCATAAATCAACCTGGGTGCCTAACTCCATTTTTTTCTTCATTTGGATTGATACATTTATTATTAAGTACTGTTTCCCTGAGCATTTGAAAAATCCAATATTTGCTCTATTCCCTTCCAAGTATAATTACCTACCATGGAGTTTATATTCTGGGGATGATCCAGTTCAGTTGTGAATCTATTTAATTTCAGGCAGAACATTAGCCTTCATTGTAAACTTCAGCCCCTTCCAATATAAACTGCTTCCTTCCATTACCATTTCTCCCCTTTAGAAATCACAGGACTTCTCATTCTTTTGCTTTCCAAGTCTACCAATAACAGGTTCAAGAAGTCTCCACCATGGAAAGTCAACCTATGGCTATTTCTGATTTCTAAGCCAATGTAACTGCTAATTATTTCAGCTAGTTGAAGCCATAAGATGAACAGAACAGGCTGAAATGTCTCATCTCTCTAATAGTATGTAGGTTAGAGGTGCTTCCTTCCTCTGAGTGCTATGTCTCCATATCTACTAGTTTGGGGAAACAACTTTAACACTTGCCAAAAACATTTGCCTACAGGTTCACAAAAGAAATTAGTACTTCATTACATTCATATCTGGCAGAAATCTTTATTTGAAAAGAATGAGATTTTTTTTTTCTGTTTAAACACTAGAACAAAATTTAAATTAGAGTGTTTTCTCTCCTTCTACTGACAGTTGTGCATTCTGCAGAACAGGTGCAACAGGAAGTAGCCACTGCTGTAAAGCAAGCAGGACCACACCTAGGGCTGTTTAAGTAGAAGAATGGAGGAAAATACTTTTCTTATGCTTTTTGGAATGAACCAACCAAAAGTTAAATATCTTTAGTGATTCTTCCATTGATTTCATTTTAATTAACTAGCATTATTGCGGGAGGCTAGCCAAGAATTTTGTTTCCAAAATGATTATTTATACAAGGAAAATGGCCTCTTCTTTGTCCATATTTACATTGATCATGAAAGCCACTGTCTGGGATTTATTTGTGCCTGAAGAATTTTAAATACTTTACAAATGTATGTATAAATTTTTCAAGTCAGATACTTATTATGGTCATTATGATTCAATGGCAAATAAGCAATTGAGCACCAAATATTGGCAACTGACACAGATACTGACTCAGATATTTACGTGAGGAAGAAACATACAATTACAGCATGTCCATGGGACGTACTGCAAGGGAGAGAAGATAAATGCTATTTCTCCCATTTATCAAGTGAGGAAACTGAGGCACAGAAATAAAATGCTTTCCAAAATAAAAAAAAAATAGATAGATGACAGGTTAATTTATTTTCAGTGCTTGGAGTTCAAATTGATCTTACAGTAAAATGTCAATGTCTGAAAGAGAAGAAGACTCCTAGGAAATAACAGTTTTTTTCTGGTGTCTCAACAGGAAAAATGAAAAAGTCATTTTATCCACCTAAGCCTCATTTTTTCCATATGCAAAGGAAAAAATAATTATGTGATATGTGGTATCCTGGAATGCTTTGTGTTTTTAGGAAATGTTGTAAACTGTAGATTTTCTCTCTTTTCTAGAAAATTTAATACAGCAAAGCTTTTTAATACTTTGAAGCAAAATTAGCATTAAGTCCAATATTAAACATGAGTAGTTGCCCAAAGGACCAGTGGTTGGTCAGAGATAAATGTGTTCTATGCATAGAAAAAGGCATTAAATTACTTTCTACTAAATGCTTAGAATAGTAGAAAGTTGACAGTATAGAAAGAGACAGGAAGAGTAAGAGAGGGAAATAAAATTTAAAAAAAGAATAGAAAGAACTAGATAATCTCTGAAGTTCCTTTGTAGCCCCATGACAAGAAAAATAAAAGCAAATTTGCCATAAGATTCATGGCTATAGAGAGTAAGAACTGTTAGAGAAATGCTAGATTTGTGAAAATTACTAACTAGTGTGTCAAGAGGAATGGAATCATGAGGCAAAAGTTGAAAGTGGAAAAAATTGCTCTGATAAGTGTCGACAGGAAAGGAATACATAGTCATTGTGTTTCCACATGATTTTGACTTTTGTTAGATTCTGAAAAAAACATTTGTAATAAATTATAAATGCAGGGATAATGGTATCCACAAATCCAAATTTTAAATAAAAATATGCTCCTGACATTAAGTAAAAACTGCGATAATCAGGACAATAGGAAGAAAGGATTTGGTTTCTTTCTATACCACTCCCAATTATTTTTCTATATTCAAGCCTCCGTTCTAACTAAATAGTTTATATTGAGCAATAGGGGAGAAGGAGGAAGGTAAGGATTGGGAATAGTTATGGTGAAATATGAGAATGAGGCCCAATATGGTAATACATAAGAATGCATTTTGGGAAATTTGTAACCCCCAGTGGCAGCTAGTCAAGGTCATAAGACTTCCATGCCAAAGAAAAAAAGCCATTCTGGACACTGAAAAAGTAACCCCAGTAGTAACATCCAGGAAAAAAAAATATCCATGAAATCCAGGGATGTAGCATTTTTTGCTGAAAAGAAACACTTGCTAGAGGTTTCTTTTTCCCTCCCTATCAGAGCTCTATACACCCCCTTATTGCTTTCTGCTTGCTCTATACACCCATCTGGTTTGCAGCTCATTAATACTATGGCATATTAAGGCTGAGGTTTTAAGTGAAGGATTCAAAGACCTCACTCTCCCCCTTTGGGCTGAATAGACTGTCTCTACAGTGTGTCTTGCCAGCATAGGGAATGAGGGCCTCAGATCCAGAACTGAACCTGGATTTCCTGCATGGCAGGGCTATGTACTTCCAACTGTACAGCCAGATGTTTCTGTATAAGATACTGGCAGCTGTAACTCGGGTGAGTTCCATAGTTTGTCATTATGTTCTCATTGAAAGGTTTTGTGGCATGCCAAGGGGTTTGAGATGGGGGGAGGGGGAGGGTGTGCTGTCCTATAATAAAAGGTGGTTCGTCAGATCAACACATTGTTTTCATTTGTATTGAAAGAACCACCAAAAGGGGAGAGAAGTATGAGCAAAAATGGGTGTGACTATCTAACCATGCCATGGTGCTATCATGCTAGGAGAGGGAAAGGTAACCTGAGAAAAAGGATTTTGAGAGGAAGTTGGTGCCAGATGTTTCTGGAAAATCATGTGCTATTCAACATCTTCACATGTGTGATCACCAGGGAATTGCCTGGTTATGTATGTTGCTTTACATCTGTCAGCTAAATCAAAGATCCAAAGCTGAAGATAGGAAGAAAGGGATATTATGTTGTTTTGCAACACTCCCAGGAAGATTTGTGACCCATAAGGCAATGAATAGAATTTAATGAAACATGAGGACAGAATTTTCATCTGTGACAGATATCTTATTACTCCATCGTTAAAGAGAAATCGTTGTAAAGGGAAATGGTACCTATCCTCTTCGAACCAGTGCTAGAAACTTAAAAAAGAAGTGGAGAGGGGAATTACTTGATTGTGCATAGCATAATTTCTCTGTGCGCTCCACAGTCTTACTTCCTCTGAGAAGCTTCTTTGGAAACCTGTGGAATCCCTGAGATGCAATGAAAGCTACATCTGAAAGTGACTCTTCAGTGGGAATGAGCCAAGAAACATATTTGGTAGTTATGATCATTGATCTGGCACAACTTCTTATGGCTAAATCTCAATGGAAAGTTCTCCTAGAAGGGATTTGGACTAATTCTATGTTTTTTTTTCACTGTTGAGGAGATTGCTGAACACTTAATAAATGTTCACTGGGGTAAACCAGCCTTTTGAACAAACACAAAAACGTTTTCCAGCCCACAGGATTTATTTTAAACCCATCTGGCCTCTTCATAAGAGGCACACTAGTAGACAAATGAATGGAATGAACATTCATGCTACTTTCACCAGGTGTAAGGCATTACTTTTTCTAGGTGAGAGGGCTAGTTGCAATTTGTAAGACTGCTAGTAACAACAGGATGAGTACTTTCAGCAGAAGTTTTTGTCTTTTCATCCAACATCAGGGAAAAAAAATGAACAGTGGAAGTGGGCTGTCCAACATATCACAGAGACCTGACAGGCACTAAAAAAATCCTTTCTATACAGTAAGACTCATATCCTTGTGCAACAGAATCTTGCACAATCTATCTTCCTATTTTGAAGATGCTGGCTTTATGGCAGATTAGATCTTTGTCAGAAAGACAGAAGAAACTGTGTATGGAACATAGGAGAGGAACTAACCCATAAGCCAATTTCCTTATCTGCAGGTTCTTGTTAAAGAAATGAACTAGAGAGGCTGGGGAATTGCCCACATATTTTTAATTCCCCCAATTCATGGGTCTTTAGGTGCCCTATCATGATTACAGTTAGCTTTGTGTGTGCATAATCTGCATTGACAGAAAAAAAAAAAAGGGTAGAGAAGACTAGAATGAACATTGATCCTGGAATTCTAGTTCTAAACATAGAGTATGACCTAAACATAGGGGAAGAATGAGATGAGTATTTTGTCATGTTTATATCTGAGATTTCAATAATGAATCTAAATTTTCTACGGTTTCTGGGCAGTCGTGAAATACTCAGAATGCTCAACCAGGAAGACATGTTTTCTATTCATCCTAGGCTCGCAGGTCAGGAAGAAAAGAAAATTCTTGGGTCATACTTCTAATAATTATAATAATAAATGACATTTCCTTAGCACTTATTATGTGTCAGGCACTGTGCTGTGTGTTGGTCAGTGTAGATAACTGATGGGTTTGATCAGCCTAGACAGCAGAAGATAAAATGTAATAACCACCCTCATAAAATTAAACCTGAGAAAAATTTAAAAATCTTACTTCCTCAAAGATAATAATAGCAACTAATGTTTATATAGAACTTTAGGTTTTACAAAAGTTTATATCTGTTCATTTTCCCCCTCATAACAACTCTGTGAGGTTGGTGCTATTATTATCACCATTTTACAAACAAGAAAAATGAACCTGAGAGCAGGTAAGTGCCTTGCCTAGGGTCATATAGCTAGCAAGTGGTGGAGGCAGGATTTGACCTCCAGTCTTCCACACTCCACATCAAGCATTCTATCCACTATGCCATGTAAAGGTGCCTAAAGATGCTAATAATGTCTATGGTCCAAGCTCATGTATTCACATTATAACTGGAATTTTGAATTGGCACCAGGGTCCACAATCTCATTCATAATTGGCCAAGATTTCCAAGTTGATTTTTATGGGTATCTTTAAATAGAATAATCCAGACTAGAAATCAGAATTAGGATAACTGCAATGAGGTCCAATTTACTGACCCATTTTTTTTTCCAGTGTGAGTTGGAGAAGTTAAAGTTACACCAAGCCCTAATGATAAGGTCAGAAATGGGGTAGTGAACATAGCCCAGATTCCTGCCAAAGTTTTTACTGTTAGTCTGTTGTACAGTCTCTGTTTTTGCCACAGAGTCCCTGGCTATTTTTCTTGCAGAAGGTTTTCTCCCTGTCACCAGTGACATTGTTGGCCACTGATATAGAAGCTCCTGAAGAATTACTTTCTTTTTAAAACCCTGGAAAAAGTCCTTTGAGCAAGCAAACTTGCCTCAGCAGGTCTGCCTTACACATTCCCTTTGAAATGTTTTTTTTTCATTGAATGTATTTCTTTAAATAGGTATCCTTCCTGCTCTCAGAATTTTGTGTGGAAAAGCAATACTAGCAACTGAGTCTGTTAAAAAGTGAAACAATTGAAAATATATGTTTTTTATTATTATTAATTTATTTGTTTGCAATCTTCTACAATAACTTCCATAAGTCTGAGAGGGCATGCAGTCTTACATGGGTTCTACACATAAATTCTTATTAAACATATTTTCACATTAGTCATGTTACATAGAAGAATTAAAATGAATGGGAGACACTGAGAAAAATCTCCCCCCAAAACCCAAAACATGAAAATATATATTTTTTAATTTGACAATTATCTTTAGAAAACAAAGAGACACTCCCCATATTAGCACCACCAAAACAACTTTTAAATTTTTCTCAGGGCATTTTGTTCTCCTGATAAAGATATGAGTGGGCTTTTTTCTAAGATTATGAATCACATCTTAAGATGAGACAATTTCTTTGCTAGGAGCACCAATGAAATCATAAGTCCAGGTGCTACCACCATACTTTACCCTCAAAATGGTCCTACTTAAAATCTCTGATTTTTTAGAATGCCTCATACCAGAGCACTAAATTTCTGCAAAGATTTTTTTAAACAAAGAAGCCCTCATAGTCTTCAGCACCTCTTGTTGATATTTTTTTTACAACATTGCCTCATTTCTAACTTGCAACTGTGGAAATCAAGTCACATGGATTTGAATTGACTTGTTCATTCACCCAATAAACCAATTAATAGAACTAGGATAAGAACTCCTCCTCATTTCTCCTTCAAAGGATAGCTTGATCACATTGCCTTTTAAGAATAATAGTTTAAGGGGTGGAGCCAAGAGGGTGGAGTAACAGCACACACTTTCTAGAGTGCTGACCCCAAACCAGGCCAAATATCTTTGAAAAATGTCTCTAAACAAATTCTGGAGCTACAGAACCCACAGAATGATGGAGTAAGGCAAATCTCCAGTCCAAGATAGCCTGGAAGGTTGCTAGAAGTGTCCATGTTGCCACAGGCGTGGCAGGGTGCAGTCCAGCATGGGTCACACCTGAACAGACAGGACCTGAGTAGGCCTTGTGAAGACTGAATCTCTCACACCCATGGCAATTTCCAGACTTCAAGACCCCAAAATATTGGGGACTAATTGGAAGGTCAGTGAGAAAAGCCTGTGGGACCAGTGCAGGAGAGTGGAGTAGTCTGTCCCCAACCTCAGGGTGCCTGAGCTGGGAGGGGGCAGAGGAACCCAGGGCAGCTACAGCAGCAATGGCAGCTGCAGTCACTGTTTCTGGATCTCTAGACCCACAGTTTGTGAGGGAATCTAGTGAATGACAGTACATCCTCTCACCCCCACTGGAAGCAGAGATCTACCTTGACAAAGAGCTCAAAAGTCAAGTCGATGACTGGGGAAAAGAGCAAAAAACAAAAGAAGAATCAGACTATAGAATCCTACTTTGGTGACAAGGAAGACCAAAACATGCACACAGAAGATAACAGAATCAAAACTCCTCCATCCAAAGCCTCCAAGAAAAATATGAATTTCTCTCAGGTCATGAAGGAGCTCAAAATGATTTTGAAAATCAAGTAAGAGAAGTGGAATAAAAACTGGGAAGAGAAATGAGAGTGATGCAAGAAAATTATGAAAAATGAGTCAACTGCTTGCTAAAGAAGACCCAAAAAAATACTGAAGACAATAACACTGTAAAAACATAGACAAACCCAAATGACAAAAGAGATCCAAAAAGCCAATGAAGAGAAGAATGCTCTAAAAAACAAAATTAGACAGATAGAAAAGAAAGTCCAAAAGCTCATTCAAGAAAATAATTCCTTAAAGATTAGAATGTAGCAGATGGAAGCTAATGACTTTATGAGAAACCAGGAAATTATAAAACAAAACCAAAGGAATGACAAAATAGCAGACAATGGGAAATATCTCATTGAATAAACAACTGACCTGGAAAATAGATCCAGGAGAGACAATTTAAAAATTATGGGACAGCCTGAAAGCCATGATCAAAAAAGGAGCCTAGACATCATCTTTCAAGAAATTATCAAGGAAAATTGCCCTGACATTCTAGAATCAGAGGATAAAATAAATATTGAAAGAATCCACCAATCGCCTCCTAGAGAAGATCCCCAAAAGAAAACTCTAGGTATATTGCAGGCAAATTCCAGAGCTCCTAAGTCAAGGAGAAAATATTGCAAGTACCCAGAAATAAACAATTCGAGTATTGTGGAAATACAATCAGGATAACACAAGCACTAGCAGCTTCTATACTAAGGAATCACAGGGCTCAGAATATGATATTCCAGAAATCAAAGGAATTAGGATTAAAATTAAGAATCACCTACCCAGCAAAACTGAATATTTTGGGGGGGGGGGGTGGAATGGCCATTCAATGAAATAGAGGACTTTCAACATTCTTAATGAAAAGACCCCTCCCCCATCTCTCTCTCTCTCTCTCTCTCTCTCTCTCTCTCTCTCTATATATATATATATATATATATATATATATATATATATGTATATATATGTATATGTAGATAGATAGATATAGATATAGATATACACATATATGTAAAGTTTGAAAAATATTTTTTAAGATTAAACCATTGCTCTTTTTAAAAAATTTTTTCTAATTTATTTTTAGGTTTCAATACTCATTTTCACAAGATTTTGAGTTCCAAATTTTCTCCCCATCTCTCCCCTCCACCCACCCCAAGACAGTGTGCATTCTGATTACCCCTTTCCCCAATCTGCCCTCTCTTCTATCACACCCCTCCCTTCTCTTATCCCCATCCCCTCTATTTTCTTGGAGGGCAAGATAGATTTCTATACCCCATTGTGTATATCTTATTTCCTAGTTGGATGTAAAAACAATTTTTTTGAATAGAATAGAAAATTTGAATTTCAAACACAAGGATCAAGAGAAGCATGAAAAGGCAAACAGGAAAGAGAAATCAAAAAGGACTTATTAAAGTTGAACTGTTTACATTTCTACATGGGAAGACAATATTTATAACTCTTGAGACTTTCCTCAGTATTTGGGTAGATGGAGGGATTATATACATATAGACAGAGGGCAGTAGGTGAGTTGAATAGGAAGGGATTATATCTAAAAAAATAAAATTAAGGGATGAGAGAGGAATATATTGAGAGGACAAAGGGAAAAATAGAATGGGGAAAATTATCTCTCCCATAAATGAAGCAAGAAAAAGCTTTTTCAATGGAAAGGAAGAGAGGGGAGGTGAAAGGGAAAAAGTGAACTTTACTCTCATCACATTTGGCTTAAGGAGGGAATAATATACATATTCAATTTGTTCTTAAAATCTATCTGCACTACAGGAAAGTAGGGTAGAAGGGTATAAGTAGGGGGTGAGTGGGAGGATGATAAAAGGGAGGGCAAGTGGGAGGAGGGGTTAATTAGAAGTAAATGCTTTTGAGGAGGGATAGGGTCAAAAGAGAGAATAGAATAAATGGGAGCCCGGAGAGGATGGAGAGAAATATAGTTAGTCTTTCACATGACTTTTATGGAAGCCTTTTGCACAACTACATATGTATAACATATATCAAATTGCTTGCCTTGTCAGTGGGGACAGGTGGGGAAGGAGGAAGGGAGAGAAATTGCAACTCAAAAGTTTTAAAAATGAATGTTAAAAATTATTTCTATGTGCGACTAGAAAATAAGATATACAGGCAATGAGGTAGAGAAATCTATCTTGCCCTCCAAGAAAATAGAGGGGATGGGGATAAGAGAAGGGAGGGGTGTGATAGAAGGGAGGGCAGATTGGGGAAAGGGGTAATCAGAATGCACACTGTCTTGGGGTGGGTGGAGGGGAGAGATGGGGAGAAAATTTGAAACTCAAAATCTTGTGGAAATGAACAAATGAATGTTGAAACCTAAAAATAAATAAATAAATTAGAAAAAAATTTAAAAAGAATAATGGTTTAATATTAACAAATATTTTTCAAACTTTACATATATGTGTATATCTATATCTATCTATCTATCCATATAGAGAGAAACAGTGAGAGAAATATATCTATATATACATAATTATTGTGTCAGCCATTTCTGGGGCAGAGGGTGGAGGGAACAAAAAAAGAAATTTTCATAATAATTAGGAATAGCAAATTGTGTATAGTAGATTTGCAGTTTAATTTGCAATCAATTTTTTATTATACCATGTTCTACACATGCTTATTTTATTCCATAAATTGAAAAACAAATTTAATAATAAAAAAGAATGGTTGAAATACTGTCATATGATGATTATATTTTTCCTTTGCATTACTAAAAAAAAAACAACAACCCTGAATCCATGGAAATACAAATACAGGCTCTCTTTTTGTTTGTGAGAAAATTTGGCTGTTTGACAATACTACTAAACTCCAAATCAATACTAGTCCCTGGCTGTGCATTTCCATTTCCCTCTTAAACGGATTAGCATCCTCCCTAATATTTGCCATGATTTCAGAGGTGGCGAGTACCATTTCTCCTTGTCACCACAATACTGCTTCCTTGTTCTTCATCATCCCAGAGTATTGCAAAGCTACTACAAATAGCATTTCACTAAGCATGACTAAATGATTACCTGTTACATTATTACAATGTTGATTTATGGAACTGATTAAAAAGATTGTGTGTAGATGATAATTTATATTTAAATGGGAAAAAATATTTTTGTACTGTTTCACTCAGGCAAGGAGAGACTTTTGGCTGCAATTCCCCTGCTTGGCCAAAGTCTCTCAAAACTACTTAGAATAAAAAAGAAAACACAAAACCAAATTATCACTCAAAATTACCTGTCATGAAGATGGAAGATGGAAAATTTCTATTCATAAAGAATAAAGAACATGGGTTAGCCAGAGACATTTGAAAATAAATTGATGTTGCTTGGTACACCCTTCTGATCCACTTTTCCTGGAAATACCATGATATGTATGTATGCAGGTGCATGTGCATGTGCACATGCTTGTGTGTGTGTGTGTGTGTTCATGTGTTCCTGTGCTGGGACTGTCCCTGAAGATTAGTAGGCAAGCACGTGCTGAAGTGCTATTTAACCTTCCTCATTTGATTTGGGGTGGAGTGGAGAGAGGAAAGAAATAAAGGGAAAGAATAAATACAGAGAGAGAGAAATAGAGAGAAACAGAGACAGAGAACTAGAAAAAGACATAGAGACAGAGAAAGGTAAAGACATAAAGAGAGAGAAAACAAAGATTGAGAGTCAAACAGAAAGGGACTTGGAGAGAGGCAAGAAAACAGAAAAACCAAGAGAGGAAGGAGGAAAGAAAGTCAGGAAGGAAAAGAAAGGAAAAGAGGAAGCAAGGAAAAAGGATGGAAGAAAGGAAGAAAAAACAGAGAGGGACAGAAGGGAAAAACAGAGAGATGGGGAAGGGAGGAAAGAATGAAGGAAGGGTGGGGAAGAGGGAAGGTTGAAGGAGGGAAAGAAGGAGGGAATGGTGCTTAGATAAAGCTCATCTTTTTAACATCTCTGCTTTTTCATCTGTTGAATTTGCATGATTCAACTCTCAGTTTTTATGAAAGAATAAACACACTATATCATAATTCAGTTGAAGGATGGTAGGACTTGCCCTATCATGTAACTCTGCCATTCTAAGTGCCCACTGCTTTTCCATTTGTTTGCTGTATGAAAGCATCACATTAGTGTCCTATTCTGCGCCAGATATGTCCTTCACAGGGGCATTTAATTTAGGCAACTTCCTTTAAAGACCTTATTTCTGGCACCACTTTCTGCAAAGGCAGGAAGTTTTAAAAGTACTTGATTTTTATTCTTTTTTTTTTTTAAAGAGATGACACATTTAAAACCTGACCTGATTATGTCATAAGAGCCTTATTGGAAGTTAACTTTGAAAGAGACTAGGAAATAATTATTGAAAGTTGACTAATCTACACAACTTTTCTGTGAGGATTGTTAATAGTCTTTTGTACCTAAGGCAACACAAAGCTCAGTGATTTCTCCAAGGTCACATGCAAGTTGGTGGAAGAAAGGCAAATAAGACTTTGATATTTTCAAATTTCTACTTATTCTTATTCTACAACTGAAGCCTGGTCCCTTTGTGTCAGCAATAAGATACCAGATTGGAAAAGAAGATGGGCGATGGCAAGAAATGGTAAGTAAACAGAGTGTTCCATTGACCCTCTCAAGATATCGGAAGAAAAGGAGGAAAGTTTTCATCATGTTTGGTGGACCCCATGTAGTGAATTTATGTGAGGGTATGGACATCTGCATCACTGATACCTGAATCAATAAGGTAATAGATCCACTTGAATATTCTGAATATTTGAGTACATGGAGGAGTGTAACAATAGGTATACATGGGAGAGTCTCGGGATATAATGTCCTGTGCTAGTTATTTACCTTTAAATATTTGAAAATGTCCTTGATACTTAGTTGGCTGTGGGAACTTAAGGTTTGGTCTATTGATATTGCCTCTATTTGCCTAAGTACAAAAAATTCAATGCCAGAAAAGCTCCAGTCCTTCCCTAAGGCAGCAAAGCTACATGCAGGTATGTCGATACTGTATTCTCACTAAATATACTTCTTTTATGGTTAAGTGAACCTGGATAAATGTTAGATGGACTACAGTTGTCTCATTTCATTCCCATCTCAAAACTGAGGTACTAGAAAAGTCTTGGCTAGCTCTGTCTTACTACTCAGTTGGTCAGTCAGTCAACAAGCATTTATTAACCATTTATGATGGCATAGGACGCCTATGGGGATGAAGACAGAAAGAAAGGCAAAAACACTCTTCCTTTCCTTAAGGACTCAACATTCTAATTTAATAATTAAATACATTCAAGATATCGACAGAAAAGATGGCAGGTAATCTCAATGGGGAAGGCACTAGCAATTAGGAGGATCTGGAAAGGCTTCCTGTAAAATATGGGACTTGATCTGAGCTTTGAAAGAATCCAGAGAAATTACAAGGCAGAACTGCGGGATCAGAGCATTATAGACATGAGAGAGAGCCAGAATATTGGCATCAAGAAAAGAGGTGGAGTCATATGTAAAGATCATCAAATAAGCCAAAGTATTTGGATTGTAGGGTGCACAGGGGAATAAAAGTATGAGATGACTCAAAAGAGGGCCAGGCTATGAAGAATGTTAAATGCCAAACAGACGACTTTACATTTGATCCTGGAGGAAAAAGGGAACTATTGGACTTCACTGAGCAGGGGATGACATGATCAGACCTAAACTTAAGAAAAATTACCTTGGCAGCCAAGTGTATGGATTGGAGGTGGGATATATTTGAATCAGGGAGATCACTTAGAAAGCTATTGTACTATCCCTCAACACCAACTATAGGACCAACACTTCTAGCTTTAGGTTTAAGCTGATATCTTCGTTTTTCTGGGAGTTGTTAAAAGCCTCTTCAACTCCTCTTTGCAAGATTCTCTTACTCTTTATACATCTCTCAGGAACATACAGAGAAGTATCTTCTCTTTTCTTCTCAGAATAAAATTATAATAGAGATTAGAATATATTCTATCTATTTCTTTTTAATATTCATTTCATCATTATAGTTAGAAGCCTTTTTAGGTTAGTTCAGATGAGAGATGATGAGTGGCTGAGATAAGGGAATCATCGAATTGATCAACGGCTCTCTCAGCTTATTCACTACTGCATTTACTCCTCCTGTTACAAATGAAATGTCTATTTAAAAAAAAAACTAGGAAAAATCCTTTTGTCATTCTAATGAAATATTCCTATAGATGACCATTACAGTAATATATTCCCTTAAGAAATATTTTTTCAACAGAACATCAGTAGTTTAAGAAAATCTCCTAATATTTACTGGAAAAAAATCTAATTTTATCTCAACATTAGGCAAGCATGATTTTAAAATAATTTTAAGTGTGTAATTCTAAATTTTTGATAATCATTCATTGTAGTGACTCCTTGAAAGTCATATACTTATGAGGTTAAAATAATTGGAAGGAAGAAAGAAAATAAAGAAGGAAAGAAGGAAGGAAGGAATGAAGAGATGGAAGGAAGAAAAGAAAATAGCATTTATTAAGTGTTTACTATGTGCTAGACCTCATGCAAGCTGAATAAAGTTTGTAGTACTATTCCTTTAACATTTATTGCTGATTCAGAAAGGGTATGTTTGAATTGGTTGTCTGTAAATTGAGATATAAGTCACAGAATTTTAGAGTTAAAAGGTAACATTTATCTTTGTACAAGGAGATCATTGAGTCCCATAGGGACTGGGTGATTTGTCCAAGGTCCTGTAGCTAGTGATAGACGCACTACTATAACCCAAGTTTCCTGACTCCCATTCAAATGTTCTTTTTAATGTAGGAAATAAATAATGAATACTTATACTATAAAAATAGACTACCTATTCCTTTGGGGTATTTTGGAGAAAGCATTCTGCAAGTGTAAAGTAAGAATATGAAATGATGAATTATTATAGTGAGAAAAGTGAAGATCCAATCTTGAAAATTTTTAAAGCCAAAGGTGACAAAGATCATGAATAAATCTCAGGATGCCACTTATTAATTTCTTTCGGTATTTTTGGTATCTTTGAATTCATTATGCTAATATATACACATGAAGCAAAGGTGAAAATTAAGCAGGCTCTGTTGTAACTAAACCTGTTTAACTGACATGATATCAAAATGAAGTTTTTATTCTTGCAAAGCAGGTACCTGGGTAAGTGTTGGGAAGTGATGAATATCATGGTATTTGTCACTAGGTGGTAAAACAAAACTTGAATCTGATGGTTTAACCCTTTTTACTGAACATCTGGAGCTGTAAACTTCCATTGCCATGCTGTTGTAATTCTAAGACACATCTGGGCCAAGTTCTGCAGCACATTTCCATTGAATTTTGTAGTGTGGAAAAACATGTAACTGCCTGCTGTTCTATGATCCAACTGGCCTTTCACATTTCTGTGGCCCTGGAATCAGCCACTGGCAATAGCCTTTGTTTAATGTTTTCAATACATTTGGATGTATTTCATGTTGTAATCACTGGAGAAGGAAGGAGTCCAGGCTAGGGCCTATTTTCTGACCAAGATGGAATGGAATAGAAATGAGCCAGAAGCATTTTGAAAGAAGCAATGTGCTATAGTTCTCACCGTAGTGCGTCAATTAACTGGGGGGCAAAGTAAAATAATTAAATTTATTGACCTGCAATAAAGCTAACAACTTTTTACATCTTTAAAAACAGTTTAAGATGCAATATGGCCTTTTGCTTTAAGTGCTTATTTTACATGATTTGGCACTGCTTTCAGAGAATTTTGACTTATATTCTTTAATTCTTCATGATGAAACCACACTTAGTAATTTGTATATTAAGTATATGTTTAATGAATTGTCCATCTTGCCAAGTCTAACTTTGATTATAGCCAGAAGGTTTTCTTTTGTAATTTTCACTTTTTTTGGTTATTCTGTACTTGACAAACATCATCAGATATAAGCATTTCCACATACACAGAACAGAAAAAGATAATTGCACATGAAATCACAAATCTCTATTATGTATAGTTGATATTTTAAAAGTAACATACTAAATTTAATATTGATTTCAAAACTGTCTTGCTTGTCTGTATCTCCCTCTGAAGGGAAAATTGGTCTTGAGCTTAGAGAGCATATATGGAAAAAAAGGAATCCACAACTTCTAAATATTCTTTTTCTCCCCTTTGCAGGGTACTCAGAACATACCTCTTGGTCATAGTATTATTTTTCTGGTGGGATCCCTGTAGTCTTAAAGCTGCCTTTCCTTGCTGTATTTCATTTGTCCTTTTCTCTCAATATATGCATTCTCACCAGTTGCTGCTATTCCAGGGAAACTCTTAGGAAGTCAAAGCATAAGTCCAAATCACTCCATCCAACAAAAGGTCAGTCTTCCTCTTGTTAAATGAGAAGGGGCAGAAGTGGGGGTGTTCTTCCCTAAGCTGTTTGCTCTCAGGAACCTGGCTTAAATGCCTTCCATCAATAATCTACTAGATGTGCAAATGCTTGAATGTGAACTAGCTTTCTGGTTTTATAAAAAATGTAAGGTATGATGTAGTTCTCTCAGCTAACCTGTACAGACTTCTGTTGAGTTAGTTGTATTTATTTTTATTTATTGATAGATTGGATAGATTCCATGAGTATGACTAGGCTTTTTCTGTGCCTAGTTCATACCTCTACTTGATTCATATATTTCATCTAATAAAAAGTATCATGGATAGAGTATTTTGTTAGTTACTTTACAGGGTGAGGCAATTGATTAACCCATTCAACCTCCTCCTTTTGTGGGGCAAACAAATCAAATCCATACATTGACCATATGAAAAAATGTATATCTCAATCTGACCCCTTAGTGCCATACCTCTGTCTGTGGTATAAACAGTAAGTTTCAGTTTTTAATTTTTATTCTGTGCTTAATAAAGAAAAAATGAGCATTTCTACATGAAGAGAAAGAAGATAAGAATATGATTGCATATGTAACCATAAATCTCTATTATTTATAGTTTGTTTTCAAAAGAATATAGTAGACTTCTGGGTCTTGTGACCAACAAGATATAGGACTAACCATTTTCTCCAATCTTCATGATGTCTCAAACCTCTCCCAAATAAGAATTACATGTAAAAGTAAAGCTAGTGGCTGTCTCTACAGTTTAAGACATCAAGAACCCTAATGACATAACAACCTGATGAATTAATGGAAAGGTAAGCCCTGGTCTCTCATGTGCTCACTCATTTTCCACTCTTTCACCAGAACTCATGTTCTCTCAGTTCTGCAAAGAGAGTGCTCTAGGATCCATTCAACAAGTTCCTTGCTGCTCCTGAAGTCTCTGCCAGCAGACCCCCTCTGCCCCTGTACTCACTCCACTATTCTAAGGAAACAGGCAATACAATAGTTCAGTCTCTTCTGCTCTTGTATGGAGGGAGGAAGGGAGCAAAAGGGATCTGCCTGAAGTAGCAGCATAAATGATCTTCTGGAGCATTGGTCCTCCAGAAAACTATAAAACAGAAAGGACTGAGGTCCTTGATAAGAAGAAAGCACTGATAAGTGACATAATATTTATAACAGCACTTTTTGTGACAGCAAAGAGTTGGGAAAAGCTCATCATTTGGTGAATAGCTAAACAAAGTGTGGTACATGAATGTGATGGAGGATTACTGTGCTATAAAGAACAATGGGCAGAAAATTCATAAAATCATAAAAAGAGTTATATGATATGAGGTAGAGTGAAGTAAGTGAAGACAAGTCTTAATATACATGATAATGGCCACAGTCCAAATTAAATGAACACAAAATATTCAGAAATGAATTTTACAAAATTACAAAAAACAAACAAGTTTCCAAAGAAGAAATATAAGATGATCTCTCCCCACTCCTTTATAAAGTTGAGAGGTTCACAGATATGGTACGTTGCATATATTTTCAGACTTTTTCAATGCATTGATTGGTTTTGCCGATTTTTGTCTCCTCTGGTTTTTTTTTCACTTTCTTTTTTCTTTAAATATATTATTTGTTATATGGGATGGGTTCTCTGAGGTGTAGGAGTAGGGAAACTAGGAAAAACTGGTGATATAGAAAGCAAAATATATCATAAAATTTATTTTTAACTATATAATAAATTCAAGCTATCCTACTTGTCTGTGTGCCTCCTTCTGAGTTCCTGTTCGGTGTTTCCTTTTTCTTTTAACATTTTCTTTTAAATGCTTCAACTGCTCTTTTATTTATTTTTATTTATTTTGACAGCACCATCTTTCCCATATATCCCCTAAATCCTTCACCCACTGCAAAAGAAAAATATCTTGTAAAAATAACAATAGTTAAGCAAAACAAATCCACACAATGGACATATTTGAAGATGCATATCTAATCAATAATACCATTACTAAAATGCTTTAAGATGTGTGATACAGTTTACATACGTTATCTCATTTGGTCCATTTGACAACTGTTTGGGGTATACACTACTTTATCTGTGGCACCACCCAGCTGCCACATTGATGGATAGCTTGTTTTCTTCTTAAGTCCTTTAAAATTACATTTTCTTTGCAATGTTGACATTACTGCAGAAATATAACTTCTTCACTTAAGAAGCCTGTATGTGCCAGATAAAACAAATTACCACCCTAACTTTGACCATCATCTTCCCTAAAATCTTGAACACAAGAACCTTTGGAATAGCTAATCTTCCATCCCATTGCCTATAGCCATCATCCTGGGGGGGGGGGGGGACCCAATAAGATGCAATTTGGAGAATATTTCTGCAGGTGCTATTATGACATCTGTTAGAGACCCAGGAAAGAAAGTTCTTAGTACCAAAGGCCTTGGCACTGTCAAATAGTTCAATATCAGAAACTGATGATTTTATTAATGGAAATGACTTTAAAGAAATATTAACATGTGGTTGCCACTGCATTTCACCCTAAATGGCATGGTACCTTCCCATCTGACATGCAGTGGAAATTTGTATTATTTCCTTTATTAAAATGTGAGCTCTGTAGACTCACTCATGGATAGTCCAGGGACTATCTTACTTTTCTATTTGTATGCTTAACACTGCACTTTGCACATAGTAAGTGCTTAATAAATTCTTCATTAGTTCATTTCACAGTAAATTGGTTCACACATGTTTTCTCAGGTTTGTCTAAAATGATTCTTTTGTTCATTTCCTTTGGCAAAATAGTATGCCTATATATAATGTATATGTAATAATAAGAATATACATATATGATAATTTGTTCCAACCTTCTTTAATGTATGGGCATGCCTTCTGTTTGCTGTTCTTTTATAAAAATAGAGGCCAAAATACTTTTGCACATATGTATGCTTTTTCTCTTCATAAAATTTCCTTGGATTTTATGGGTAACAGTAGCATTGGGTATGCATAGTTGACTGACTTTGAAGGCATAAATAGAAATTGTTACATTTAATTGTAAATTGCTAAATGGGGAATAACAAATTGCAAGTTATTGATAATTCTGTCAATAATGTTTAACTGTGCTTGTCTTCATCAGAAGCCTCTCCAGCAACTGTCACTTTCTTTTTTCATTATCTTTGCCAATCTCATAAGTTTTAATAGGAACTTCAGAGTTGTTTTAATTTGCACTTCTGTAATCATTAGTGATATGGAGCTCTTTTTCTCACATAGCTATTGATACCTTGAATTTCTTCCTTTGAGAACTGCCCATTCATGTCCTTTGACAATTTATCCGAGACAACAAATCTTATTCTTACATACCTACGTCAGTTACTTTCATACATACACACACACACACACACACACACACACACACACACACGTATAATCTTTGATATGAGACCTTTAAGATCCCCTCCCCCATTTAATTCTGTTCCTTGTAATTGTTTTATTGAATTTGTTGGTGTAAAATGCCTTCAATTTTAAGTAATCAATACTGTCATTTTTATTTGCTGGAATCCTCTTGTTGAATCTATTATATCTTGAACATGAGAAATTTATCAGAGAAACTTGCTCACTTTTTCCTCCCCCACAACCCCAAGATGACTTGTTATCCCTTCTAATCTTAGCCTATTTTGATTTGTCTGTGCAAAAGCTTAAAATTTTAAATCAAAATTCTACATATTATCTTTTATGATTCTTTCTGTCCTCTGTATAGTCATGAATTCTTCCCCTATTCATAGATCTAAAAAGTAATTTGTTTCTCTTTTTGTGTGTGTACATGTGTGATATGACTGTTTATGTCAATGTCATGTACCTATTTGTATTCAACTTATCTTAGTATGTGGTATGAGATGTTAGCCTAAATCTAATTTCTGCCAGACTGCTGACCAGTTTTCTCAGTAGTTGTTATCTCAGTAGCTAGGGTCTTTGATTTGTCGAACACTAGACTAGTAAATTAATTTGCTTGAATATGTTTTGTACCTAATCTATTTCACTGTTTAACCTCTCTATTTTTTTTTGATTTTTACTAAAATGTTTTGATAATTAGTGCTTTGTTAAATATTTTGGATGTTCAGTCCCCTTCCTTCTCACTTTTTTTCCATTATTTCCCTTGAAATTGTTGATATTGTTCCTCAGATGAATTTCCTTATAATTTTTTTCTAGACCTATCCCCTTGTTAATTTGATTGGTATGGAACTGAATAAATAAATTAATTTAGCTAACATTGTCATTTTTATTATACTGGCTGAGCCTTCTCAAGAGGAATCAACATTTTTCTAATTATTTAGATGTTTTTGTTTAAAGGGTATTTTGTAACTGTGTTCATGTAGTTCCTGTGTAGAAATCCCAAGTATTTTATTCATTCTGTAGTTATTTTAAATTATTTTTTCTATTTATTCTCGTAGGGTATTGATGATTTGTGCAGATTTATTTTATATCCTACATCTTTACTGGCATTATGAATTATTTCAAGTAATGTTTTAATTGGCTCTGGTGTTTTCTAAGAACACTATCACATCATCTGAAAAAAAGTAATCATTTTGTTCATTTTTTGTCTGTTTACTTTAACTTATTTTTCTTGTCTTATTGCTATAGCTAGCATTTCTAGCAATATATCAGCTTATAGTTGTAGCTATGGGCATTCTTGCATTTACCGTTAATCTTATTGGAAACAATTCTGGTTTATTATTCTCATTGCATATAATATTGGTTCTATCTTTTATTTGTATGCATATGCATGCATATATATGTGTATATAGGGGTATTGTAAAATGTATTATGTTAAAGAAGAGTTCATTTTTCTCTAAGTTTTCTAGTGTTTTTAATAGTGAGATGGTGCAGTAGAAAAAGTCTTGGGCTCTAAGTCAGAAATACCTGAATTTAAATTCCAACGCAGATACTCTCTTCGCTTAAGTTTTATCATCTATCATATTATCATAGTGATAATAGTATGTTTTACCTAACAAGCGGTTGTGAGGATCAAATGGGGCAATATATGTAAAACACATTGCAAGCCTTAAAGTTCTACATAAATGCTAGTTATTAACAGAAATGGGTGCCATATTTTACCAAAGGCTTTTTCTGTATCAATTGATGGAATCACATTATTTTTCTTGTTTTTGTTATTAATATGGTCAATAATATGTATAGTTTTCCTAATACAAAAACTAGTATTTCCTTATATAAATACCATCCAGTCACAGTGGATAGGCTTTGTAAATATGTTTCTGTAGGCCACTTTCTAATATATATTTTTTTATTTGTCTGTAGCTCTTAGGATAACAAGATGTGATACAAAAGGGTGGGTACGGAAGATAGGGTCCTTTCTGTACCTTGGGGTCATGGGGATCCTGTGAGTTATATGGTATTTAGTACTCAATGACATCCCTAATCATGACAGTTTGTGCTGAGGGCCCCTGCCTGTCTTCCCTCTTTTTGGTTTCCTTTCCTTTAGTAAGTGTAAACTTGTAAACTTGAAATGTCTGAAGGTCACGTAATCTACCAAAGCAGCAACAGCAGCAGCAGCAACATCAGGAGGGGTTAGTACTAAAGGGAAGTATCAGGCAATGTCTACTGTAGAGGTGAAATGTAAATGCCTTCTTAGCAGCTGCATAGATAAAATTCTTCTGTATTCTGACTATTGGCTTTCTAGTTAACTGTTTTTACCCTGATATGGTTAAGTTACTGAACTCTGTTTATATTGTTCTGCTTGTTCATATTACATTTCTTCTAGGTTGTCCTTCTCTTCTGTGTAAGAGCATCTGATCTGTTCCACGCCAAATTTATTTTGTGTAGTAGGTATATGTCTCTCTCTCTCTCTCTCTCTCTCTCTCTCTCTTTCTCTGTATCTATGTCTCTGTCAGTCTCTTCCTCTCTTCTTTATTTTTTTCTGGGGAAACCCTTTGACTTTTAAGCCATAATTATTATTCTAATTGACAATTATCCCCAGGAACCCAGAATCATAGCGATAAGTCAAAGAATTTAAAAATGAGAAACCCGATCCCCCAGGGGAAAGGTTTCTCCTAGCACTGAACCAGATACAGGATTGCATGGTTGGGTACAGATCAGGATGGGGAAGGTTGCCAACCACTGTGGCCTTAGTTCAGTGGTGCCTGTATACCATATGCTAGAATAGTTTGAGAAATAGGAATACCCAATAAATAATTGATAAATAATTTAATGAATAAATTCAACAATAATAAAACCTCTTAGCAGGGTGTCATGATGCTTAGAAAGCTGGACTTGGATTCAGGAATATCTGGGGTCAAATACCAATCTAACATTTATGAGGCATGTGAGCTTGGGTACAATAAAATCTCAGTGCTTTTGCAATCTTCTTAGCATTTTTTTCCCACTGAGTCATTGATGGGGTTTAGTTTTGGTATGATAATAGTCCTGATTTTATCCATTCATTTAATATCTTTCTCTCTAGCATATCATCATTCAAATCAATCTAATTCCCTTAAAACTGTGCCCCTTGCCAGAAGGCACTCCTTGTGTTTGAGCTCTTTTTCCCATTTTTTTAAAGTAGCATTCCAATTACTCATGCATCGTATTGAAGTCTGTGATGTTAATGTCTAAATATCATGATTCCAGTAAAACTGATGAAGAAAATAGTTAATTTAGAAATACTGGCACGTCTTTTCTATTTCTTACTTCTTATCTTGACACTTTCTCTTAGAATGAGCTAGATCAGAGATCTGTAAATTATGGTCTGTCGGTCAAATTCTGCTTCCCTCCTGTTTTTGTATGGCCTAGGAGTTTTACATTTTTAAATTAAGTTTTATTGTAACCATTCCTAGATCATGGACAATACAAATGTAGGCAATGGACCAGACTGGGCCCTCAGGGTGTCGTTTGCCATACCAAAAGCTCAATTAGTTGAATCTCATGGCATGTATGGTAGTCTCTTAGCAAGGAAAGAAAGTATACTGCTGTCAACCAGGAGTGCCACTGATCCAGAACTCCACCGACATTCTAAAGGAGAAATCACTGATGGAGATGACTTTAGAGTAGAGCCAAAACAGAATTTTTTCTTAGACATTTAAGATGGGGATGGAATGGAAGCACTGGGAGCCTACTTCCTTTATTGAGGAGGAAACAGGTAACTCCAGAGCAATGAACCCAGGACAAACCACCATGAAAAGTTAAGGACAGGGACTGGTAGAAATTGCTAGTTTCTTTGATCTTTGTTTAGCAGCAATCAGTAAGACATTGGAGGGCTAATACAAGTGTTAGATATGGGAATTCTTCTGTTTTGAAGGACTAGTTCCAATCAATCTTTAATTCCTTTTGAGAGCTTCAGATGATCCTGAATGCTGTTTATTTTTTCCTCTTCTTTTTGAACCAAAGATACTGGTCCTAGTATTGTGGGCATTTGGAATTCCATTAGGATTGATTTGCAATAGCAAGGAAATTTTAAGCACCCTTTGGTATAAGAATTCAGAGGAAATTTGCCTATATATTTATGGGGATTGTCTATGGTATATGGGTTTCTACAGAAATCTTGGTGTGTTATATGTAGAAGGGGACACAGGGATTTTTGCATGCATTAATCAGGGAGAAGTTTTCAGCTAGCACAGTTTGAATTCTTATCTGAAGGTGAGGGAGTGAATTCCAACATATCTCAGTCATGAAAACCCTAATTATAGTCCACATTAGGGCAAGCTCCATGTGCTTTGGGAGGTCAGTTGAGATCAGAATTTCTCTATGAGGGGAAACTTGGCTTCTTATTTGCTCTTTTGCAAATTGCTTGTGGTTGGGATTTTTTCCTCTTCATCTCTATTTTTTTCCCTCTTTTACTATTTTCTTGGGTTGGGACAGGCACTTATTTAGTATTAAACACTCAGTTATTTTTGTTATGTTCCATAAAATGTCATTTGTTTGGTTGAATCTGTATGACTCCATATTGAGGAAAATTATGATTAATGCCTGTAAGGTTGGGATGATATGAAATCTATGTCATTCCAGCTGTTCTGAGATGCTTCAACTTTGCACTGGAAAAGGACAATGTTGAGCCTCTTTGGGATCCCTGAGGGCTGTTCTGGATTGAAGATATGGACAATAAAACTAATAAATGAAATTCTTTGGGATTTGTTGAGGATAGCAAATGACTTAACTATATGGAGGAGTGTAACACCCCTTGGGGAGTACATATTGGTGGGTCTTTCCTCTTAGCTTTAAGGACTTATTTAATTGGCTGTTGAGCCAGAACTCCATTGATTTACTAAAGAAATAATTCCTATCCCTTGGGTCTTTCCTTTCAGCTGTTCTTGAGGTATAAGGACCATTCTTTGAGTTCTAGAGGAACAGTGGGAGGAATTTGTATCTCCTTACCAGGCTGGCCTTGTGAGCACATGATCTTCTAGACAATTCTGTGGATGGTGCCACCTCTTATTTGTGTTGTCTTTCCATCAATGGATTCCTTCCCAAGGACCATGAGGATTCTTGAAGGGAACTGGTATCTTCACTATCCCAAGTCATTCTAACATCAGGGTTTTAGATACTTGAATAGTTGTGGTAGCCACAGCGGCAGAAGCAGAGGAAAAGGCAGACCAAGGAATAAGGAAAGAAGTACCCACACAGAGAGAAACTACCAGAAAGAAAAAAAGCCCACTCGGCATTGTTCGAGCTGTATTCAGTGGTGATAACAACCCTGTTACAAATGATACAATGAGCCTCTCATACTAAGTCTCTGTATCACAAATATTCCCCAATTTTTTAATATTCCCTTGCTGGGTGGAATTAAAACTGTCTGTTCCATACTTGATTGCTATTAGTACTTCAGGCAATTTTTTCTACTTCCTCTCCTGGAACTGCAAAGACTTCCATCATCTTCTTTGGTTGATGTGACCTCTCCATATGGAGGTTGCTTCCAGAATTGTCATAACATGTAAAGGAGGCACCTTGGAGAGACTGGAATAGGCATAGACATTCTGTGTAACTGGTTCTAGTTGTCTAATCACACAGCTGGGAACAACCTCTTTTGGCTGACAGACATAACTGCTGTCATCTTCAAAAAAGTTCTGATGATAATGGTGGCTAAAATTTACTTACAATTTTAAGAGTTGCAAGACATTTTTTACAAGTATTTTATGGTATTCTCATAGCCCTGTGAGAGACATGCTATTGTTATTTCCATTTTACTGAAAGGGAAATTGATGTATATGAATTAAATGACTTATCCAGGGTCCCACAGCTCGTAAGATGCTGGGTTTGAACTTGGGTCATACTGAGTCAGCTTAAGCTATCTCTCTCTCTGTCTCTGTCTCTGTCTCTGTCTCTCTCTCTCTCTCTCTGTCTGTCTCTGTCTCTGTCTCTCTCTGTCTCTCTCTCTCTCTCTCTCTCTCTCTCTCTCTCTCTCTCTCTCTCTCTCTCTCTCTCTCTGTTTTAATGATATCTTGGAGAACATAGTGACCCTCTTCAGCCATGGTGTCTGGTAAAAAACAATGTAATATGGGGAAAGGCCTTAAGGTCAATGAAAAACAGGCTTCGGTTCTTGGAATTTTTCATTGGTTCTTTTCCACTCTAGGTGGAGCAAGTAGAATCTTATGTGAAATCCATAAACTTTTGGATTCTTTTATTTCTTAATTCAGAGCCACACTTTCCATCAAAGAGGAAGAGATACAGGGTAGTATGTTTTACAGGATATTGGACCTAGAGTCAAGAAGGCTTGGGTTCACTGCCTGAATGGAAATTATTATGTGACCATGGACAATTTACTCAACTTATCAATTACAGGCCTGATACTCAGTAATCTAATCTGTCAAATAGGGATAAGAATTACAATTATTATATGTATCATGTTTGTATAAGACTTAATTATAAATTTGTTATGAGGCTCAAAAGCAATAAGGCACAAAAATGTTTTGCAAAATTTAAAACATTGCACAAATGTTAATTATAATTTATGTCATTCTCCTCTATTTCCACTTTATGACTGAAGTCACCAAGGTTTAAAGGATATTTAGTTGAAATAATTTGGAAGGTCCTTTCAAATTATTCATAGAATTTCTCAAACTTTTCATCCCCACAACAAATATTGATTGGCATATATGCTGTAATTATCTTCAAGAAGAAAGTTTTGTTTATGATTATCATGAGCATTCAAAAGAGAGATAATCAAATACAATGTGGGGGGTTTTTTTTGTTTCTTTTTTGCTTTAAGATGTATGATGAAACCAATTTGATCAATTCTTTTGTAAGCCAGTAGGTGGCTCAGTGGATAGAGCCAGGAAGACAAGTTCAAATTCAGCCTTAGACACAGAGGTGTGAGACACTAGGCAAATCACTTAACCTCTTAACCTCAGTTTCCTCATCCATAAATTGAGAGTGATAATAGAACCTAACTCCCAGTGTTGTTATGAAATTAAAATGTGATAATACTTGCAAAACATTTTGCAAATCTAAAGCATCATATAAATGCCAGCTATATTTATTATTTTTAGGATTATTATTATTACCTCTCAATGAAGAACATTTAGTAAATTCTTTCATTTAGCTGCATCTTCCTACATCCTTTTTGTTTTTTTTAATAACAAGATGTCAAAAATCAATCAATCAACAAGCATTTTATAAGCGCTTACTGTGTATCAGGTACAATGCTAAGTGCTAAGCAAAAATCAGTCCTGGTCCTCAATGAGTTTATCTTCTAAAATTGATGATTCAGTTCTTGTCATACACAGCATGTCATATCTTACTGATCATTACCAATGACTGGACAAGAATCTCACATTACTCTTTAGTTACATTTGTTTCTCTCCAGACTTTCTCTACCATTCCATAGAAACCTCTTTATCCTGGAAGCTTACTCTATACCTGCCTTTCTCACACTGGAAGCACTCCCTGCCTTACAGCCTTTCCCACTAAATGGCTGATTCTTCCCAAAATGTCCATTTTATGGAGGACACCCGGGCTAATGATGTCTCCATCCTCTCTAGGCTAATGCTTCAGATTTTCTCTTCCATACCCCAGTACCAAGTACCTTCATCTCTCATTTCATTAAGTATCTTTTTAATGTGTTGCTTTCCCTCATCAAGAACTGTCTTTCTGTCTGTATTTGTATAAAAAGAATTTAGCACAGTCCTTGGGACATAGTAAGTATTTAATAAATGCTTGTTAACTCACTGATTTAGAACTGGCAGCTAAGTTAATATTGACATATATTGTAAAAAAAAAAATAAAGGACTATTTTAAAAAATTGAATTGAATTGAAATATTCTGGGAAGTGGCTTTGATTTATCTACTCTATAATCTATTCAAAACCACTGTACATGCATGCAATTTCCAATCAAATCTCTTCCCAATCTGGCCCCCCCAATTCACAAGTGAGGTATATAAATAATCAAGTATTTAAAATAAGCAACACTCTTACCACTTTCCAAACTTCTTTGGAAAGAATGCTATGGGTCTCTCCTACTATATTTCCCTTACTTGATTTTCAGCACAATGGGAGGAAAAAATGGATACTTTCACCACCTTCCAATTAACCTTATCATTATTTCCTATGGAAGTTTAACTGATATAAAGTATTCACTACAAGAAAAATCCAAATGAGTTCAGAAGCAGTGTTGCTTACAAACAAATGCAATGCAACCAAGATTAGGGGGGAAGAAGAAAACTGGGAAAGAATTTTTGCAACTAGTGTCTGTGATACTGAGAACTGAATCAAATGCACAAGAATACAAATCATTCACCAACTGATAAGTAGTCAAAGGATATGAACAGGCAATTTTCAGAGGAAGAAATTAAAGATATCTATAGTCATATGAAAAAAAGCTCTAAATCACTATTGATTAGAGAGATGCAAATCAAAACAACTCTGAAATACCACATCACACCTATTAGATTGGCTAGCGTGACAAAACAGGATGATGATAAATATTGGAGAAGATGTGGGAAAGTGGGAACATTAATTCGTTGTTGGTAGAGCTGCAAGCTGATCCAGACATTCTGGAGTAATTTGAAACTATGCCCAAAAGGCTACAAAAATATGCATACCCTTTGACCCAGCAATACTGCTTCTAGGACTGTATCTTCAAGAGATCATAAAAATGGGAAAAGGTCCCACATGTACAAAAATATTTATAGCAGCACTCTTTGTGGTGGCCAAAAACTGGAAATCAAGGGGATGCCCATCAATTGGGGAATGGCTGAATAAATTGTGGTATATGAATGTAATGGCATGCTATTATGCTATTGTGCTTAAGAAATGATGAACGGGAAGACTTCAGAGAGGCCTGGAAAGACTTATATGAACTGATGTTGAGTGCAAGGAGCAGAACCAGGAGAACTTTATACACAGCAACAACTACAGTGTGCAAGGTTTTTTTCTGGTAGACTTAGAACTTCATTGCAATGCAAGGACTTAAAAAATTCCCATTGGTCTCTTAAAGCAAAATGCCTTCCATATCCAGAGAAAGAACTATGGAATTCAACCATAGAATGTAGCAGATCATTTTCTTTTGTATTACATTTTGGTTTGTTTTATGATTTCTCCCATTCATTTTAATTCTTCTATGCAACATAAGTAAGAAGAAAATGTATTTAATAGGAAGGTATGTGTAGAACCTATATAAAATTGTATGTGATCTCAGGGAAGGAGGGAGGAGGGAGGGGGGGAAGGAGGGGAAAGGAAGGTGGAAAATCTAAGTTATATGGAAGTGATTATAGAACACTGAAAAAATGAAATAATAATAAAAAAAGAAACTGTGTTGCCTAGAAATACTTAATCTCTGTCAAAAAAAGAAAATAGATATAGTGGCCAATAAAGTTAAATAGTGGCTTAGAATATAAATTTATTAGGAAAACCCTTTAAAAGAGATGAATGTAAGATGAGTCCAAGAGTGAGAGAATTAAGAGAACCTTGACTCTTCTCCCATCTCCCAAAAAAGAACAAATAGAAGAAAAGTGAAGATGAATTTTTTAAAAAGCGCAAGAAAATGAAAACCAGCCAAAAATTAAATTGTCAAAAAAGAATGCTAAATACCATAGAACAACTGAAGAAGCTAAAGCAAGGTCAGTGAATTATGCACACTACTCATTTTTGTCTGCCAAGTGAGCTACACCAGTGAGCTATAAAATTACATTTTACAATAAAGTTTCATAATTTTTTTGAATATAGAAATAGGCAGTGGGTTTAGATTTGGGCTCATGGGCAAAAAAATATTTTAAAAAAGCCATGTGATGTATCTTGAGAATCTTCCTCAGGTAAGCAACATATTTACAGAAATTAAGCAAAAACTGACAATAGTAAGAAAAAGTAAAGAACTTTAATAAATTCAGAAACAACTGTGAAATTCAGAATTAATATACAAAATAGAGTGAAAAGAGAAATTAAGAAAATGATTAACACCAAGAAAAATGTTTTTAAAATTCATAGAACAATACATAATCCATAGCAATACTGCTGAAAATAGCATTGAACACAATGTATATTATGGGGTTAAAAACCATCCAAACTATTGAAAAAACAACAACACAAAAACGAAAGCAAATTAGCAATTAAACATTGCAGGGAAAACTTAGAAATGCACAAGAATCTAAACGCTGTGTTTCAGGAAATAACCAAATAAAGTTCTCAGAATTGACCAAAACAGGCCCACCACAAGGATGAATCCAGAATTTTAAATGTCTAGACACATCATGGTTAGACTCCAGTGCCTTAGTAAGAGCAGGAAATATTATGGTTATAGAATGATTAATAAGAAATGATTTATTAAGGAATAATAAATAGGATCACAGTGGACTTTTTAATGAAGATAAGGATCACATAAAGTGGAATACATTATTTGAAAAACTAGGAAGTGTAGACAATGAACCCAAAATCATCTAATAAGACTGAACATGCTTAATGAAGATGTTTGAGAAGTAAATGCATTTTTATAAGTTTACAGAGACATACCTTCTTCAAGAAAACTTAACAACAAAATATTTAGGCAAAAAGAGAGATACTTAAAAGAGCAAGATAAAACAGTTGCAAATGTAGTACCTGTTCTGAGATGATGATCCTAATTCTTACACAGACTAGCAGATTGAGTCCCAACATTACAGATACTATATGTCCTCAGGACTCCAGGGATAGCTCTGAGGGGTAAGTGTAGGGGTATCTTTATTGGTACCATAATTCATAAGTGTGCATCCTATCACTATTATCAATTAATATTAGTCAGCCAAACTGATTAATGAAAGGAAAATTCTCTTTTAAATGAAATATTTGCTAAGAACAGTTGATATAACATATTCCTCACAAAAGTCTGTGACATACTCTCCCATTAGTATGTGCAGAGTCCAGTGAAAAAGCAGTTTAAACGTAAAGAGTACATGTTGCAGAGAGGTAACTTCACAGTTCCCAAAAGTGCTTTTGCTGGAGCCCCCAATATGTTTTCTTTTGGATTAGTATGTAGAGTGTTTCTGTCGAACTACTTGTAGAGTTGTGAATCTGCTTTCTTCATCTCATCCAATCTATCCTTGGTTCTTGATAAATGACATCAATTGTTACAGAGCTGTTGCTTGGATGCCAAATGGAAGTCCAAAATATTCCCAGTCTTTCAAAGTTTACAAGGTACTCCTCCAACAAATGCTGAGGCTAAGGGATTCTCTTCACACCCAGTGGTTCTTTGTCATGAGTTTGGCTTAAATTCTCTTTTGTGGCTCACTACTTCCTCAAATATGATTCCAACTAACTCAATTTTATAAAGGCCACAGAGGAATGACTAAGTCCTTCATACTCTCTAAATAGGTTTCTGGTGTACCTAGAAAGGTGTTCAGGCCTTGTACACACCTGTTGAGCAAGTATATGTTCTCACCTGATATAAATATTAAGAGGTGAATTCAACCCCACCTTTGCACAAATTAAATGTAAATTTTATAGAATATTATATTAGATAAATCAGAGATATTGGCCAAGATGGCGGAGTGAAAGCAACGACTCACCTAAGCTCCTGGACAAACTCTTCTGGATATCTCTGAAAGGAGAATCTGACCAGACTTTGGAGGTGTAGAATCCAGTGGGTGACAGACTTTGAAAGATTCGGAGCCCAGGTTGGACTGGAAGGTCCACGGGAAGGATCTGTTCCGCGGGGGTAAGCCCCCAGTGCACAGCACAGCGCGGTCAGCGCAGCAGGGCGGAAGGGACTTGAGAAGCCCGAGAGTGGCAGGTGAAACCAGTGGAGCAGGAGACAGGCCAAACCGAGCCGGTGAGAGCCGCTGAGCACCAGATATCAGCGCAGCAGCCCTTGAAACCTTAAGCCTGAAGACTAAACTTCGGTGAGTCACCTACTTGAACTTCCAGGAGCTAGGATGGCGGAGTGATCAGTAAATGCTCTCTCCTCCCCCCTGATGACCGTGAAAGAACCATAAAATTCTTCCCCAGATAAATCCTGGATCAGCGGGAACAGCAGAAGGGGGCAAATAGTCTCATAACACCAGAGGCTAGAAAAATAGCAAAGGGGGATTCTTCCTACTGTGGCGGAGGCGATCTGGAAGGACAGACGACCCAGGGCAGAGAAAATTCGCACTGAGACCCAGGCAAGCCTCAGAGCCGGGAGACAAGCCCCAGGAGGGGTGGGAACACGCATTAGCTTCTAGGCGTGCCCCAGCCCTCCAGGGGAAAAGGGAAGACAATAGGGAAGCTGGGATCACCATCCCCTGACCTTGCCTTTGCCTCAGGTCAGCTGAGGAGATCTCCTGAGACCAGACCACCCCTCCCACACACCTAACAAGCTAACCCCAGGGTTGATCTGGGAAACAAAAAAAAAAAAGGCCTGCTTTTAGCCTAGACACACATCAGCTCAACTTAAAGATCTGTACCTTCTGACTGAAAAAACCAGAAGCTACAACACTCAGCCAACATCATGAATCGGAAAAAGCAGACGAAAAATGAAAAAACCATAGAATCTTTCTATGGGGATAAGGACCAAAACACAAACACCAAAGAGGTCAGAGCTGAGACTGTACTTCCATCTGAAACCTCAGATGGGACTATGAATTTCTCGCAAGCACAACTAGATTACCTGGAACGTCTGAAGAAGGATATAAAAGAAAAACTGGCCAATGATTTTAAAATTATAAAAAAAGAATTCACTGATGAGAACATCACTCTGAAAAGGAAAATTGAACAAATGGAAAAGGATAAATCAGTAATGTTTTGAAAAGGTTTTTGAGAGAAATAAGGGGGAAGACACCTCAAGATATCTCCTCTTGTGTTGGAGGGGGACAAGTGGAATCCTTTATCTAAAAAGGGACAGCCCAAGGTAAAGCATAGGTAATATTGTCATGACAAAAAAGGGGCTTTTTTGGAGTAGTTCTGTTATATAATAATAAAAATAACAAAAACAAGAAAATGTATAATTTTTCTGTTAGAATAACTCAAGGAAAACTACCAATCATAATATCAAGTAAGAGTTTTCTATACATTCAAAATTAAAGGCTGTTCTAAATTTACCATGCTATTGCCAAATCACAAGAAGTAGGAGTAATACTTATGATATAAGATGTTTAATTCTAACCTTGAAATGTTAAAAAAGATAAAGAAAGGCATAATATTATACCAAATTCTATAAAAATTAAAGCTGATCTTAAATGCACACACATCTGATTCTGTAGCAAATTCAAAATTTATTCATATTCTCAGCCAATAGAACTAGGTAAAAAATTAATGCATATGGAACTGATATATATATATATATATATATAAAACAGAGAATACACATTCCACAATGTAGCCATGCTCAAACAACATGAAGGGACAATTTATTAAAGCAGAAGAACAAATGGATAATAACCATGTGAAAAGATAATCAAACTCCCTAGTGGAGGGTTATAATTAAAAATAATCTTATATAGCAAACTGCACTCACTAGAATATCAAAAAATATTTATTTGTAAAAAAAACTAACACTGAATTTACTCTTATTGGGTTGCTAGGCATATGATGATCCTGTGATACACTGTTAGTGTGATTGCAGAGTGGTCCAAATGTTTTAGATATTAATACTAAGGATCAATGATTAGGATAATAGTGCATTTTTCAGAAAGGATGAGAGGATTATAGAAGGAGATATACTATGTTAAAAAGTGTGGACCACAAAACATTGGAGATCATAGGAATAAATGGAGCCTTCCTTAAAATAAGTAGCATGTACCTAAAACCATCAGCAAACATTATATGTAATCGGAATAAGCAAGATGAATTTCCAATAAGGGGGTGAAACAAGAATTTCATTATCACCACTGTTATTCAATATTGTACTGGAAATGTTAGCTTTAGGAATAAGAGAAGAAAAAGAAATTGAAGGAATTAGAACAGACAAAGAAGAAACTAAGTTATCACTCTTTTCAGAGGATATGATGATGTACTTAGAGAATCCTAGAGAATAAAGTTAAAAAAAACTTCTTGAAATAATAAACAATCTTAGCAAAATTACAGGATATAAAATAAACTCACACAAATCATCTGCATTTCTGTGTATTACTAACAAAGCCCAATAGCAAGAGGTAGAAAGAGAAATACCATTTAAAATTATGGTAGACACTATAAAATATTTAAGAGTCTACTTGCCAAAACAAACCCAGGGACTAGGTGAACACAATTGCAAAACATTTTTTTGCACAAATAAAGTCAGATATAAGCAGTTGGAAAACCATCAGTTGCTGAAGGGTAGGCCAAGTTAATACAATAAATATGACAATTCTACCTAAATTAATTTCCTTATTCAGTGCCATGTCAAACTATAAAAAAAAAACTGTTTTATAGAGCTAGAAAAAATAATATCAAAATTCATCTGGAAGAACAAAAGGAATATCAAAGAAATTAGTGAAAAAATGCTAGCAAAGGTGAACTAGGTTTTAAATTGTATTATAAAGCAGCAATCATCAAAACCACTTGGTATTGGCTAAGAAAAAGATCAGTGGAGTAGGTTAGGTACACAAGTCAAGGATTATAGCAGTCTACTTTTTGACAAATCCAAGGACCCCAGCTTCTGTTATAAAAACTCACTGCTTGACAAAAGCTGCTGGGAAAACTGGAAAATACTGTGGTGGAAACTGTGCATAGATCAATGTCTGATATCATGTATGTCAGAATAAAGTCCAAATGGGTACAAGATCTACATATAAAGACTGATACTACGAACAAATTAAGGGAGTAAGGAATAGTTTATCTGTAGGATTTATGGAGAACGGAGGAATTTATGATCAAACAAGAGATAGAGAACATTCTATTGTGCTATAAGAATTAATGAACAGGCAGAATTCAGAAAAAAATGGAAAGATGAACTGATGCTGAGTGAAATGAGCAGAACCAGGAGAACATTATACACAGTAACAGCCACAGTGTGTGAAGATTGATTTTGATGAACTTAGCCCTTCTCAGCAATGAGGAGGACCTAAAACATTTCCAAAGGACTCATAATGGAAAATGCTGACTTCATTCAGAGGAAGAACTATGGAGTCAGAACACAGAATGAAACAGACTATTTCTCTTTTGTTATGTTTTGTTTTATTTTTCTCATGGTTTCTCCCATGCACTATAATTCTTCTATGCAACATGACAAATGTGAAAATCTGTTTAATGAGAATGTATGTACAGAGCTCATATAAGATTGCATGCCATCTTGGGGAGGAAGGGGGGGAGAAAATTTAAAACTTATGGAAGTGAATATTGAAACTAAAACCAAATAAATTAATATTTTTTAAAAGTATGGACCACAAACCTTAAATTATCTAATCAACAATGAATTAGAAATTTGATCATGCCTTTTGGCCTTAGCAAGTCTAGCAACAGCTAGAACTTCTACCTCCAAAAAAATCCTTAAAAAGGATCTAGCTGTACAAAAATAAGCATGGCTATTCCATTTTTCTATTTTAACAGTAAAAAAAGATAAAGGAAACATTTTAACTATCCAAAAACCGCATATGATAATCTATCAAGAGCAAGTATTAAGTGATGGACAGCCTGAAAGCCCCATTACACAGGTGGTATCTAGAAACCTAAAATATTGTCCCCAGAATCATGGGCTTACTCTTTAGAAAGGATTTATGGGGGGGGGGGGGGAAGCCAAGATGGCGGAGTAGAAAGACGCACATACACATAGCTCCGAACCCACAACCCATGGAACAACTACAAGGAGGTAACTCACGGCGAATTCTGCACCCAGAGGCCACAGAACATTGGAGCGAGGGAGATTTCTGTTCCAGAGAGACCAGCAAACCTCTCGCAAAAAGTCCTTCGCGCTGCGGACTAGGCGCCGGGACTGGGAGCTGAGTACAGCCCTGCCGCGGCCACAGCACCGAGAGGAACAGATCCGAGCAGGCTTCAGGGATGGGATCTCCAGCGGCCGCACAAGTCCCTCCACCCACAGGTGACGGGGGTTGGTGAGAGAGTCTCTTTGGCGGGTCGAGAGGGGAGTGGGGTGCCCCCATAACTCATGCCCCCTCGGGAGGCAGCAGCAGAGGTGGGAGCAGACCAGGGCTCCCTAAGCAGGCAGGAGCCTGGATCCATTGTTGAAGGTCTGTGCATAAACTCCCTGAGGGAACTGAGCCTGAAAGGCAGCCCTGCCCCGACCTGACCACCTGAACTTAATCTCACACTGAATAGCAGCCCTACCCCCGCCCAAAGCCCTGAGGCTGGAAGCAGCATTTGAATCTCAGACCCCAAGTGCTGGCTGGGAGGATCAGGAGGTGAGGTGGGTGTGAGGAAAATATTCAGAGGTCAAGTCACTGGCTGGGAAAATGCCCAGAAAAGGGAAAAGAAATAAGACTATAGAAGGCTACTTTCTTGGTGAACAGGCATTTCCTCCCTTCCTTTCTGATGAGGAAGAACAATGTTTACCATCAGGCAAAGACACAGAAATCAAGGCTTCTGTGTCCCAGCCCACCCAATGGGCTCAAGCCATGGAAGAGCTCAAAAAGAATTTTGAAAATCAAGTTACAGAGGTAGAGGAAAAGCTGGGAAGAGAAATGAGAGACATGAAGTCAAAGCATGAAAAGCAGATCAGCTCCCTGCTAAAGGAGACCCAAAAAAATGTTGAAGAAATTAACACCTTGAAAACTAGCCTAACTCAATTGGCAAAAGAGGTTCAAAAAGCCAATGAGGAGAAGAATGCTTTCAAAAGCAGAATTCGCCAAATGGAAAAGGAGATTCAAAAGCTCACTGAAGAAAATAGTTCTTTCAAAATTAGAATGGCACAGATAGAGGCTAAGGACTTTATGAGAAAGCAAGAAATCACAGAACAAAGCCAGAAGAATGGAAAAATGGAAGATAATGTGAAATATCTCATTGGAAAAACAACTGACCTGGAAAATAGATCCAGGAGAGACAATTTAAAAATTATGGGCCTACCTGAAAGCTATGATCAAAAGAAGAGCCTAGACATCATCTTTCATGAAATTATCAAGGAAAACTGCCCTGAGATTCTAGAACCAGAGGGCAAAATAAATATTCAAGGAATCCACAGAACACCGCATGAAAGAGATCCAAAAAGAGAAACTCCTAGGAACATTGTGGCCAAATTCCAGAGTTCCCTGGTCAAGGAGAAAATATTGCAAGCAGCTAGAAAGAAACAATTCAAGTATTGTGGAAATACAATCAGGATAACACAAGATCTAGCAGCTTCTACATTAAGGGATCGAAGGGCATGGAATAGGATATTCCAGAAGTCAAAGGAACTAGGACTAAAACCAAGAATCACCTACCCAGCAAAACTGAGTATAATACTTCAGGGGAAAAAAATGGTCTTTCAATGAAATAGAGGATTTTCAAGCATTCTTGATGAAAAGACCAGAGCTGAAAAGAAAATTTGACTTCCAAACACAAGAATGAAGAAAACCATGAAAAGGTGAACAGCAAGGAGAAGTCATAAGGGACTTACTAAAGTTGAACTGTTTACATTCCTACATGGAAAAACAATATTTGTAACTCTTGAAACATTTCAGTATCTGGGTACTGGGTGGGATTACACACACACATGCACACATACATAGAGACAGAGTGCACAGAGTGAATTGAAGAGGATGGCATCATATCTTTAAAAAAAAAATGAAATCAACCAGTGAGAGAGAAAGATATTGAGAGGAGAAAGGGAGAAATTGAATGGGGCAAATTATCTCTCATAAAAGAGGCAAGCAAAAGACTCATTAGTGGAGGGATAAAGAGGGGAGGTGAGAAAAAAACATGAAGTCTACTCTCATCACATTCCACTAAAGGAAGGAATAAAATGCACACTCATTTTGGTATGAAAACCTACCTTACAATACAGGAAAGTGGGGGATAAGGGGATAAGCAGGGTGGGGGGATGATAGAAGGGAGGGCATGGGGAGGAGAGTGCAATTCGAGGTCGACACTCATGGGGAGAGATAGGATCAAAAGAGAATAGAAGTAATGGGGGACAGGATAGGATGGAGGGAAATATAGTTAGTCCTATACAACACAACTATTATGGAAGTCATTGGCAAAACTACACAAATTTGGCCTATACTGAATTGCTTGCCTGCCAAAGGGAAGGGGTGGAGAGGGAGGGAGGTAAAGAAGTTGGAACTCAAAGTGTTAGGATCAACTGTCGAGTAATGTTCTTGCCACTAGGAAATAAGAAATACAGGTAAAGGGGTATAGAAAGCTATCTGGCCCTACAGGACAAAAGAGAACATGGAGACAAGGGCAGAGAGGGATGATAGAAGAGAGAGCAGATTGGTCATAGGGGCAATTAGAATGCTTGGTGTTTGGGGGGGGAGGGGAGAAAAGGGGAGAAAATTTGTAACCCAAAATTTTGTGAAAATGAATGTTAAAAGTTAAATTAAAAAAAAAGAAAGGATTTATGGGAGCACATGGAGAAGAATTACACTTATTAAGACATCATAAATGTGTTGTGGTACACTATTTGGAAGAAGTATACACATTGATAATATTAAAATAGTGGAATGTATCCCAGCATTTGTGCAGCCTTTCAAATTTTCTAGATACTTACTTAATATAAATTCTGAATGTTATTCACTAATACTAAATTTGACTATATCTTAATTCAATAAATTTCAAGGATTTAAAAATAGTGAAGACAGTACAATGCTCTAAACTTTCACCAGACAATAGCCACCAATATGTCAACAGTACTATGTGACAAACATGAGATTCAGCTTGTCATAATGAATTCAGTGTTGCATTTAGTGTTAGGAAGATCTGAGATCAGATCTCACCTCAAACACTTAATAACTGCATGATCCTGGGCCCTTAAAGGGACCTTATTCTCTTTCCTTTCATTTATAAAACAAGGGTAATAAAAACATATACCTAATAGGGTTGTTGTGAGAATCAAATGAAGTACATATGTAAAAACTACTTTACAAATTATAAAGTACCATATAAATGTTAGCTATTTTTAATATAAACAGCAGTTAGTGGAAGATATAAGCTTTCAAGAAGAATTCCATGATTATTTAAAGATCATCAGGTCTTCAATTTGACTTATATTTAAACCTTCAATATTTTCTTTATTGATTATTCCCCTAAATCTTTAAATCTTATCAGTTCCCAGGCACACCAAATAATTTACAAATTCAGAGCCAAGGCAAAAAAAAAAAAAAAAAAGACTTATTCAATCATGTTCTTGCCATTGTCAGTTTCTGGATTATAGCCAAGAAGAGATTTTCTGATAGTGCTTATAAATGCAAAGTACAACACACTCCATTGTTATCAGAACAAAGATCATTTACTTTGAAAGGCTCAAGATATGTAAACACAGCTGGTCCAATAACTTGCCTGGTAATGCAATGTGCCTACACATAAGGGAGCCTGAGTTAGGTATGACCTCAGGACTCTCATTCCACCCACTCAAAAAGGCTGGAGGCTTTACTGACAAAATGCATCTATTCCTTACTGGGAAGAGGGAAAGAACTTAGCTTACCATGAAAGATTCTTCTTTTCCCCTTTCCCTTCTTGCCTACTGAGCCTTCATAAAGAATCCTCAGTATGATGTGAAATACAATCTACCCAATATCTTCAAATTAAGAAAAAAAAGGAAATGATTATCAATTAATTGTCAGTCACTGTTTAAAGGAGATAGGTATCATTAACTAGCACAGATAAAGGTAGATCTCATAGGTATAAACATGTAAGAAGAACAAAGAGTGGAGCACACCATTTTCTTTGCTTCTTAAATATTTTTGAATGATTGGAGATATTGCCAGTCCATGAGATTTCCATGTGCCTCTCAATTCTGCCCTCCTAATCTTTAGGTGAACTTCATAGTATTGTATGTAAGATTAACAGTCTCTACACACAATTATAAGTGATGAGCTTGATAGATTAAGTCAATCCCAGAATAAACATTTATTAAGCAACTGGTATATGTAAGGCACTGTGCTAAACAATGGAGATACAAAGAAAACTAAAACACAGTACCTGTTCTCTAGGAGCTCATAACCTGATGAGGAAGACAACAGGCAAACCACTATGTACAAACAACATAGGTTGGAGAGAAAATAAATTGGAGATAATTAATAAAGAGAAGGCATTATCATTAAGGAGGATCAACTTCCTATAGAAAGTAAGATTTTAGCTAGGACTTGAAGGTGAAAATCCCCCTCTCATCTTTTTGAGAGATGGTACCAAAAAGCCGTATTTCATTCTCACACTACCCTTGAGAGGTACATGCTATTATATTCCACATTTTACAGATGAGGAAACTGAGGCAGATGGCAATTAAGTGACTAACTCAGAGTCCCACAGCTAGTAAGTAGCTGAGACTGGAATTGAACAGAAGTCTTCCTGATTTCTGGCTCTCCTAAGTAATTCTGACACATGCCTTCCTATACATACTACTTCACAGAGGGTCCATCCAAGTTACATGGATATTAGTCTATCAATCAGGCAGTGAATCAATAAGCATTTATTAATTACTTATATTTTGTCAATCACAAAGAAAGACAAAACACAATTCCAGTACCTTCAAGCTTACGTGATAATGGGAAAGACATGTTTATAACCATACATATAAGGCATATACAGAGTGTAGTAGAATAAGAAAGGCCTCCAAGTAGTAAGGATTTGAAATGAGCCTTGAAACTAGGGAAACCAAAACACAAGGTGAGGAGAAAGAGCATTCTAGGCATGAGGGATAGCCAGCAGAAAGGCCCAGAGGCAGTAGACTGTTCGGTGTGAACAAAAGTACATACCTGAATTACAGTTTGTGTGGAGTGGAGAAAAATGTAGAAAGTTAGAAAGGGACCAACCTATGAAAGGCTTTAAATCTCTAATGGAAGACTTTCATTTTTTTAAAGTTATATTTTATTTTTTTCTAATCAGCAAAAATTCTCCCTTTTTCCTATCCCATGCCAACATCTTCTACACCCTCCCTCCAAAAAAAGGCAATGAAAGAAAAGCAAAACTCCTGTTGCAAATATATGCAGTTAAGATGTCTACGTTGATTACATCCAAATACATGTATATGTATGTATTTATGTGTGTTTATATAGATGCATACACACACAGTCTTATTCTGCCTTCTGAGATCCTTACCTTTTTCTCTGGAGGTGGTTATCATGTTATGTTAGGCTTCTACAATTATAGTTAGCCATTACATTAATCAGAGTCCCAGACTCTCAGATTTTTGTCTTTACCATATTGTGGTCATTGTATAAATTGTTCCAGTTCTGTTCAAATAACTCTGCAGCAGTTCACATAGGTCTTCCCAGATTTCTCTGAAATTTCCCGCTTCATCATCTCTTATAGAACAATATTATTCCATCACATTTATACACCATAATTTATTTATCTATTCCTCAATTTATGGGCACTCCTTTAGACTTCCATTCTTTGCCACTTCAAAAAGAGCTATAAATACTTTTTGTAAACCTTAAAGTTTATTGTACTTAGGACTTTTCCCTCCTTTAACATGCCCTCCATCTAATTTTCCTTTCTCCTTCCTCCTTTTCCCTCTTATTCAGCAGTTTTGTTTATATGTTTGTATCCTTCCTTTCTTTGACCAGTTAAAATAAGAATAAGGTTTGAGTGACAGCATCTTCCCCCCACCTCTTGTTTACATTGGTGTCTACTTGCACACCTTGATTGTGAGATAATTTTCCTTAACCTTCCTTTACCTCTCCCTACTCCTGCTTTCCATTCTTCTCCCAAGTTAAAGGTGACATAACTAAGCCACTCACAGGACTCTTCTAATTGATGATGATGATGATGACAGAAATCAGAGGTGACACATATCATCTCTCCATATTAGAATGTAAGCAGTTTACCTTTAGTTCTTGATCATTGTTCATTCATGTTTACTTTTCTTTGTTCCTCTTAATTCCTGTGTTTGAACTTCAAAGTTTGTAGCCAGCTCTGTTCTTTTCATCAAGTATGTTTGGAATCTTCTATTTCTTTAAAGGTCCATCTCCTCCCCCTTTTGCCCTTCTCCTGCCCCCTCCCCCCACCATAGGATTATACTCAGTTTTGCTGGGTAAGATTTTTTTGGTTGTAAGCCTATATTCTTTGCCATCTTTAATATCGTTTTCTACACCTTTATAGTCATGGCTGCTAAATCATGTGTAATCCTGACTGTGGCTCCTCAGTACTTGACTTCTTTCTAGCTGCTTATAGAATTTTTTTTTTTCTTGACCCAAAAGCTCTATATTCCTGGGAGTTTTCATTTTGGGATGTCTTTCAGGAAATGACTAGTGTATTCTTTCTATGTCCACTTTGACCTCTGGTTCTAAAAGACCTGAACAGTTTTCTTTTAAGATTTCTAGAATTATGATCTTTAGGTTCATGGAGTTCAGGTAGTCCAATTATGCTTAAACTTTTTAGTCCTTTATCTGTTTTCCAGATTAGTTGTTTTTGCTATGATTAAATATATTTTCTTCTATTTTTTCAGTCTTTTAACTTTGTTTTAATATTTCTTGTTGTCTTATAGAATCATTGGCTTCTCTTTTGCCTAATTTTCAAGGCTTGTGTGTGAGTGCGTGTGTGCGTGTACACAAGGTTTTATAAGTCTTATGTCTTGCTGTTAATTCTCTTTCCAATTTTGCTTTCATAGTTCTCTTTTCTGATTTTTTCAAGTTTACCCATTTAATGTGTAAAAAACAGCTGTTAAAAACTCTTTTGCTTCATGTATAAAAATTCGGGTTGATTTTTTTCCCCAAGTAATATTTTTAGATTTTTTTTTTTACATATAATTTGAAAATATTCTTCTTTTTCTTTGTGTTTTGAGCATCTCCATCACCACAATGATGAGATTTTTAATTTTTGCTCATTTTTTCAATCTGTTCCTTGACCTCATTCTCCAAGTTTCTTGTGGGTATTAGGTCTGAGAAACAGTAGTCTCCTGCTCAGACACTATATCAGGTCGCTGGGAAGTTTTTTTGGTTCAAAATGACAAGATTCCAGGATCCCCTTAGTTGTGATTCCTGCTTTGGTTATTCCTATGCAGGCTTCAGGCCAGGCTAGAAGTTGGAAGTGAGATTTTGCTCCTCTCCTGGGATATGAGTCACATTGTTGCTCTTTGCACCTCGTAGGGTCATCATTTGGCTCCTTATCCCAGAATGACGCCTTTGGGAGTTGCTCCCCAACTTGGTCTGCCTTGTATCTGTGATTTGGAAGTGGGTAGTAGTCATGGCATCCTGGTATGATTTTTGGGGGGCGAACTGGTATGAATCACGCTTTCTCTTACCTAGGTGCACAGTTTCTCTTTACTCTGGAGTGCTCTGTGCAAGGCAAAATTCTGCTCAGATCCCATTATTTGTGTCTGCAGACCTCTCTAGCTATCTCTTTATGTCAACTTGACTTGGAAAAGTGGATCACTCTGATGTGTTTTTTTCCCATCAGTATTTGGTCTGATAAACTCACTCTGAGTTCTCTTTCTAGGCATTTTGGAACTAGATGGGCTCAGTGTTCTCTGGTCAGAAAATGAGTGCTAGCTCTGTCTTTGTATCCACATGAAACAGAAGGAGGCCAACACACCATTTTCAAAAATAGTTTTATGGGACACTTACTGGTTTCAGAAAAAGATTGAATTGTTCATGGCTGCTGAATCCACACCAGTCATTGTGGTATTGTGGTATTGTGGTAAGAAAGCTTAGCTTGACATTGGCAGTGTCCTTCCATTTGGCACTATGCCTAAAGGTATCACTGTATGCTGTCTAGAAAAAAAAAAGCCTAGTATCTGCGGAAATCTGGGCATCTTAAAACAATGTCAGATTTACTTTCTGTGATCCTGAAACCAAAAAATCATAGCTCTAACTTCATTTAGTACCTAAGAAAGTGATTTCCTTTGCAAACAGAGCTATGGTTAATATTGCTGCTTGAGAAGGCTAAGATGAGAACCCTGTCCTCAAGGTAGGTCATGCTTACTACCAATATAAACCCAAGAGAAACCACTGATTACATGTCTACAGTATAGCCATTAACTCTGAGGAAAATCCCAGTACAGAACGTAATCACCAGCATATTGAATTCTACCCAAAAACCATTCAAGGAGAAACCTTACTTGGATGTAAGGTTGTCCATCCATAGCACCAAGACTATACAGGGGAAGGAGTACTCTGGAAGGAAGGTAAGAGGTGAGCATTTATATGGTACCTATTATCTACTGGTCACTATGCTAAATGCTTTACAAATATTATCTCATTTGATCCTCACAGCAGCTGGGAGAGGTGCATGCTAGTACTATAACTATTTTACAGTTGAGTAACTGAAGCAGACAGAGATTAAGTGTCACCCAAAAGGGTCACACAACAGCTACCTGTTTCTGAATTTGTTCCTTTCTCAGTACACATTTTAGGGCCCTTAACTGCTCCTAGTTTCAGTGCTACATTTTTACATGACATACGTGAAAGCAATTGGAGGAACTATATTAAGTGGGCATTCTAAAAAAGACTTATGGAAAGTATAGACTGGAATGGAGGCAGCAAGGTGGCTCAATGGATAGAGCACAAGGTCTGGAGTCAGGAAGACCTAAGTTAAAATCTGGCATCAAATACTTACAAGCTATATGACCCTGGGCAAGTCACTCAACCTCTATTTGCCTCAATCCACTGAAGAAGGAAATGGCAAACCATTCTAGAATCTTTGCCAAGAAAAGCCCATGGACAGTATTGGTGTGCTATGATCTATGGTGTCATGGAAAATTGAACATGACTGAATGACTAACAACAATAACACAGACAGGAATTGCATAAGATAAAGGATATAAAGAAGCTGTGATCTCAATGGGCACAGGGAGAGAACCACAAAATCATCAGTTTGTAAAAATATCTTCCTTTAGACTTCAGAGAGGCCTGGAAAAACTTATATGAACTGAGCAAAAGGAGCAAAACCAGGAGAACGTTATACACAGCCACAACCACAATGTGCTAGGATTTTTTCTGGTAGACTTAGAACTACATTGCCATGCAAGGAATTAAAAAATTCCCAATGGTCTCTTAAGGCAAAATGCCTTCCACATCCCGAGAAACAACTATGAAATTCGATCACAGAATCTAACAGATCATTTTCTATTGTATTACATTTTGGTTTGCTTTATGATTTCTCCCATTCATTTTAATTCTTCTGTGCAACATAACTAAGGTGAAAATGGATTTAATAGGAATGTATGTGTAGAACCTATATAAAATTGTATGCTGTCTTGGGGAGGGAGGGAGGAGGGGAAAAGGAGGGGGAAAGCCTAAGTTATGTGGAAGTGATTGTAGAACACTGAAAACAAATAAAATAATAATTAAAAATATTTTCCTTTATTGTAATTAGAAGGAAATCTTAAGAGAAATAAGCTAATTTTAAAACAATATTCATCATCATCATTATTTGTTGATTTCCCATTATGTACATGGTGCTGTAGGTGGAGCACAAGTATTTTGAATCAAGTAACCAGCTATACAATTAATATTACTTTAATGGTAAAAAGTTGTTTCAAAGTTTTTACTTTTAACATGTCATACACCAGACATATAATACTTTTCAGCACACTTAAGAATTTTATGCTCTTTCTAAATAAACTGAAAATATGGTTCTCAGCTGCATATGTGATGACAGACTGAGGGGAAAAATGCTGCAGCAGACACAAGGATTGCTGAAAAAGTAATAAGGAATGTTTGAATCTTCTAAGTTATGAGTGATGACTTAGTCATTCCTTACAACTTTGTAATATAAGTAGTTCATCTGAAAGGGAGTAGTTAAATTTGGAATAGAATATATGGTGGTAAAACATGCTCAGTGATTGACTCATCTTAAATGAATTTCATCAATATTAAATAAAATATAACATTTCAAAGTCTATTCAACAAATACTTATTAAGCATCGTCCAACTCTGTGCCCAGAGCTATGAGGAAAATAAACAAAAGGAAAAGATGAGGTCCCGGGCTTCACTTTCTATCTCATTACAGAACACAAGAGCAAAACAGCTAGAGAACAATGCCTTGAGGAAGCTCGGGTTTCTAGATCCAGGATGTTTGCTGTTGCCTTGTGCAATCAACAATAATTTGAGCATTCCATCATTAAGTTTCCTAACTTCTAAGTGTCTTAAATGGAGAGCACATCTAATTCTTCACTGGCAGTTTAGGTTAATTCCTCTGATGCTGAGAGAATGTCTAAAGGCTACAGAAGTCCTGTGTGACAACTCATGATAAGACCTAAGCGAGGGTCATTCAATAACAAATTATTTGGTGCCACTTTCTTACCTCCCACTAGTGCCTCTAGAGATACCATGCATCTCTACACATAAAAAGGTAGATAAACATTTTATATTGTAGTCCAAATTTGACAGAATTGTAGTGATTTCATTCATTGCTATTTTTACATTTCTAATAATATTTAGATAGAACACCTTAAATATAGAATGAAATATGCACTGTTGTTACTTTATAATTCTAGATTCCATTGATTTTGCATTTTCCTTCTCTAGGGAAGCTAGGGAATGCAGTGGATGGAGTGCTGGGTTTGGAGTTAGGAAGACTCATCTTCCTGAATTCAAATCTGGCATCAGATGCTTACTAGCTATGTGATCCTGGGCAAGTCATTTACCACTTGTTTGCCTCAGTTTCCTCATATGCAAAATGAGCTGCAAAAGGAAATGGCAAACAATGTCAGTATCTTTGTCAAGAAACTCCAAATGAGGTCATAAAGTGGTGGACATAACCAAAATGACGGAACAACAAATATTTTTTTTTCTAAATGATGAATGGCCAGAGGCCATTTGGCCTTTATCTGAACTAATGAACACCTGCACACCAGGATGTTCTCAGAAAAGTGGACTGAACTGTTAAAATTCACAGATTCAAGCTTTAAGGCTTTAGGTATATTTAGCATTAACACAATTGAACCTCAAATTCATATAATAGTGGCATTATATGAAATGCAATTTGAGACATGGATCACAATCATGAAATTTTTGTTACTTATGCATAATACATATATTGCATATATTCATCAAGATGGTTAAGTACAACATTAACTAGATTATTTTCTATTTTTAACCAAAATAACTGTCTAGCTACAGTTTGGTATTTTATCACTTCCATAATCAATTCCTGGTTTTGTCTCATATTTTAATTAGAATGCTCCTTTGTGAGAGGCTCTACTATGTAGTGGAAAGAGAACTGGACTTCAGGAAGAAGGCCTGAGATCAAAGCCTAGCTCTGATACTAACTGTGTAACAGTAAAACCACCATTGATGCTCTTTAAGAAATCTTAGAGAACCAGAAAAGTGCTAGAGGAGTGTACAAGGACATATATTTTTCCATTTTTTTATAAAGAGAAGGGATTTTTTTTCCCCAGAACACCACTATCCCTTCCTTCACTATCTTTTTTTGATTTGATACTGGCCTATTCAATTGCTCTGAAAAAAAGGTTAATACCCCAAGCTCATTCTTAGCTAATCAAGAAGCTTTCTGACTATAGGTCGGATGCTTGTATTCTAACTTTACCTTCTTATATCCCTTCTTTGTGAGAAAGCATCATCTGACTCAGGGCAGAGCAGGACAGGAATGACAATATACAGTTACCAAAATACAGGCAATGTTCTCTTCAAGGGTTAAAAAAAATCTCCCTTTTGTATTACATAACCAATGGTTATTAAACAGTCAACAATAAATATATTTTTCAAAGTTGTTACATGTTCCAGTATAGATCTCCATATGGCATCCAAAGAAGAAAATTTAAGCAAAGTGAAAGTTTCCAATCATGGGAAGTGGAGTGAGAAAGGATAATATTGCAACCAGGGCTGCCTCTACTTTATTTAAAAGTTAAGTAACTCCTATGCTGGAGGGAATTGTAGGTGAGTTTTGGAGGAGGGGAGAAAGGGAAAAAGATGACTGCTAATAAACCACCTAGATAAAAGCACTGGAGACCCCTCCTTATAACTCCTGCCAGACTGTAATTGTTTAAGAATTTAGCATGGTGGCAGAGATCTACTAATAGGTTACATCTATAATTCCAATTTATCCTGATATGAATAATCGGTGATTATATGTCCTGGCCTCCTATTGATAATTAATCATTAATTATTAGGAAACAATTGAATAGATTTGGGAAGAGGAGTAACATGATCAGACCTATGGACAGGAGAGAATAATCTTCCCACAGTATAGTAAATAGACTGGACTGGTGGGAGATTAGAGGTTAGAATATTGGTGAATAACTATTGCTAGGATATAAATCAAAAAGCCTGAATGAGGCATTGAAAATATTTCAGAAACCATCTTTTCTTAGTCTACAAGCCCCTATAAGGAACTTATTCTCAATGTACAATCATCCTGATCATTATTAATGTTTTCAGACTGCTGACATTTGCTATGATTGCCAATTCATATTTCCATTGATTTTGCATCGCTCTATTTCCTTTTCTAATTGATGCATGGCCAGAGAGTCTATTCTTGGCCTTTATCTGAACTGATGAACACCTGCACACCAGGAGTAGGTTGATTGTCAAAAGTATTTGCATATACACAAAAGTGTATTTATAGAATGGCAATAGCACCACCGTTCATCAATAGATTTTGTTCAGTTCAAAATGTAATTCTGACTCCAGCATATGCATGTGTAGGTCTGTTAACCATTAAAGGAGAAAATAAAGTAATTAAGTAGTCTTATTTACTTTGGGACAAGGAAAGGATGCCCTCAATTGTTCTCAATTACTTTACATTAAATTAGGCATAAACTACAGTTAGGTAAATAATGAAACAAAACACTACCATTTTTTTAAAAAATCTAATTGTTCAAAATTATACCAGATTTGTTCAAGACCATATTCAAACAAATCCAAGAGGGAGTTCATCTCACCAAAGAGGAAAACTGAGGCAGAAAGAGTATGGAATTTGACCTAGGATTCAGAGAGAATCAATGTCAGATTTTGGATTAGAGCATTAAATTTTCTACTTAGAACACACATCCTGGGATCTTTAGACAGTGTAATCACATTCAAGTACTGCCCAAACTTGTATTATGTCCCCTGGGAGAAATAATAGACTAACTAAATGGAATATAGATGAATAATGTGAGAGCCTGTGCAACACGCTCTCCTACCTTTTTTTTTTTTTGCTTGCTGTTGAAAGGCTATATCTGTCCCACCCAGAAATGACCTCCCATTGCCTCAAATATTTTGCTGATGAAAGTTATTATTAGTTTTTAGTTTTTAGCCTAGGAGCAACAAAAATGGTAGATGAACTCCTAATGCTAAAAATGAGGGATGTCTAAATCAAATTTTCACCTGAGGCCTTTTTCCAGCATAGAACTGAGTTAAGTCTATTTAGGATCTATTGGTTATTAGTACTAGAAGTATAATTATTTTAAAATTAGGCCTGCTTGATAATCATACCACCTCAATCCTTGGAATCCAAGTTGGGCCATCTACTCTTGCCCAGAGCGTTCAATAATACGGTGCTAATTCTTTCCCAGACTTGACTTAGGTATGTCATTTCTTGGGTTCATATATGGGACTGTGTCTCTTTGAGAGTGAGATAAGATGTTGTTTCTGATCAGTACCATTAAGGCCAGTCTGATTTCATCTACATCCCAGAGTCAACCTCAGTAGCCCTGAAACAGACACAATCTCTGTCAGGGTCATTGATATAGATTCTGAACCAAAGTTAAATGAGATTACAATGGTTTGGAGCAGTTTTCTTCATTTAAATTTCAAGCCTAAGCCATTTCTGAAAACAATTCTACTTCTGGGAATGAAGTAGGCAGTAGAGAAAAGTTTTCACATCAAGTTTATTGTAGTCATGCTTCTCTACTTATGGGCAGGAAAAATCCAGTTTTGAAATTTAGCAGCTTATATAAAAGAATGATTGGGAATGATGCTGAACCTACTAATTAAAATGCTGTTTGGAGGTTGATATATGGTCATAATTTATACATACTCTTTTCTGATTACCATTGGGAAAAATTAGTTAATTCATTACTATCCATTCTGAGGTATGCATGTTTGGGAGGGTGCACTAATGGGATAAGATGAAGCTACTTAGGAGAGCCACAAGCTAATCCACTATAGATTATTGTCTAAGGTGCTTCTGTATGACTATCGTGACTAAGAAGTAATGGGACCAAAAAATTCAATCTAAATTACTATGTATCCTCCATGCCCCATGAGCAAGTTAAAAAGAAAGAAAGAAAAAAAAGCAGAAACAAAACAAACAAAACTTCCAAGCTCTAGCCTTAGAGCTTTGGATGTAGATAAATTTTAGTGAACTGCATGGATCAGATTTTCTCTCTCACAAACACACACTAGCATGCGAGCTCGCACACACACACACATACACACATACACATAAATCCTGGTGACAATCTTTTTATTGATGAAATGGGACTCCTTGAACACTTTGATGCTATCATGCTCCTATTATTATAACTTAGAGTATCAGACAAATCATAGCTACCGTGTATATCCAGCTTGAAGATTTTCAAAGTGCTGTATAGATGTTATATCATTTGATCCTCACAACAACCTTGTAAGGTAGGGGCTATTATTATCCTCATCTTACAACTGAGGAAACAGAGGCTGAGAGAAGTTACAAAAAGACTTTCTTGGAGTAAATGTGTGGCAGGATCCAAACTCAGGTTTTCCCAACTTCAAGCACTCTCACTTGACTCAAAACTCTCTTTGCTTATGGGTTTTTTATGTATGGAAAATGGAGATATTAATATTTTCTCCCCACCTACCCTAAGGGTATAGAATGAGGATTAATGGAGCAACATCCATAAAGTAATTTGAACTTCTTGCAAAAACATGCTCCTGAGATACAAATTAATAACATTATTGTCATTATCATATGGTTTAAGATATTTCCAAATTTAAAATGACAATTTGAAAAGTGATTACATAGAATTATATATATATATATTATATGTCAGTGCACTGCATAATTTAAATTCAATCTGAAGACAGTTGTCTTTGCATGCTTGAGGCCTCCATTAAAACATTCTTTTGACCAGAACATATTCGGTAGACCAGTTATATTCACCACTGCAAAGAATATAATGCAATTACAAGAACAGGCATGAATAGGTAACACCTGTGGAAAATAGATGTTTCAGGTACTCAGTTCTATAAGACATGTTTATATTGCAAAGTCCACCATAGTGACTGTGAGGGACACCAGTAAATTCACACTAAGTGCGGGATACATAGGATATGTGACCTGTTGACTTAAAATTGCACAGCCCAAGAATGGTTGACACCAGATACCATTCTTATTTTAAAAGGAAAAACCCTTTTATTTCTCCAGAATCATTTCTGTATACTACTACTCACACTGACTCTTCCAAACCTTCCTTTCTCTCCATAAGCCCAATCCCCCACTATCGCTTCTCCTACCTTCTTATAGATGAAAACCTCATCTTGTACTTTACTAATTGTAATGGGAGTTAAAAATCTTCCCTGCCATTGATAGGCCTCAAGTGGGGCTATTGAGAGAGGCTTGATTAGGGGAGACTTGTTTCCTAAGAAGGCCCACATACTTCTGCTGATTGCTAATGAGGCACTGGGTCACCAGGGGTTGTGTCCTTTGGCTCTGAAAAGATTTCATATATATATATATGTGTGTATATACATATATACACATACACATACATACATACATATATATATATATATACACTCTGAGGGGAGGTTTTGTTCTTGGAGCATAGTTTTGGAAGAAGCTTTGTGTGCCAGATGAGACTCTACAAAGCCACTAAGCAGCACCCTGGCTTTGAAAACTCAGATGTCATTGCTTCCCCTCTGGTAACTATGTATGTATTTATGTATGTATGTATGTAGTGGTCAGACAATTGAAGCCTCTCTGTTGGTCTTTATTTCTCTGCCTTTCCTTTTCTCTGTATATTGAATGTAATTAAAATGATTGTTGACCCCTCGGAAGTTGCCTTTCCTTTTATAAATCTGTGATAGCAGCCCTCCTGTGTATGTCGGGGTGTTTACTGATACACTAATGTAGCATCTCTCCCCAGGACTCAAACTCACAGACTGGATCCCCAGAGGGTGACTGCTATCTTGGGTTATTGTTCTAATGTAACAGTCCGTGAGGACCAACTGATATGCTTCTTTTTAACAGCCAACCAGCAAACACAATTATCCCTTAGCAAAAGCATTTATTGAAACAGCAGTATAAAACAGTCAGTGAATAAGCATTTATTAAGTGCCTACTATGTTCAGGGACTATGTTGAATGATTGGGATAAAAAGAAGGGCAAAAGATAATACCTACCCTTGAGGACTTCACACTGATGGGAGAGACAACAAGCAAACAACTACATACAAACAAGATATGTACTAGCTAAATTGGAAATAGTAAACACGGAAGACACTAGAATTAAGAGGTATTGGGGAAAGGTGGAGTTTTAGTTGGAACTTGAAAGGGAAGTCAGAAGACAGAGAGGAAGAGGAAGAACATTCCATCATGAGGAACAGCCAAAGTAAATGTCTGTGACTGAGATACATTCCATCTACAAAACACTCCCCCCACATACCTAGGAGACAATGCCCCAGACAGTACACATAATGTCAGTGAGAAGACTGGGCAAAAGAGGGCACAAGGCTAGAGTATGTGCATGCAAAGCATACATGTATGCCATGGCATCTCACAACTTCTGTTTCTGCAGGGCTTAGATATCCTTTCCTTCTATGTAGAGTATTTAAACAACTGACTTTTGGTGGAGTATCTACTCCAGGTAGCTTATTTAGTGTCGTTTCGAGAGTTTGCATCATTTTAGAGTTGGCTCTCTCCTCTGGAACCAGGGATCCTTTCCTCAGAAGTGATTCCTCTCTTAAGTGAATGACTTTCTGCATCTAAGTCTGGTGTGTGTGTGTGTTTTCTCAGTTGTACCCCAAATACTTTCAAACTGATAAACTCTCAAATTGTTTCTTGGGATGTCTTCCACTCCTCTACTACATCCATGGCTTTTGGGGAGGGAAGGAACAAGACTCCACTCCCTTCTCCAACAAGTCTCCACAAAGCAGTCCCAAGCTTGCTCTCTCTTGACTTGAAACTTCTTCCAGCCTTTAGTTTTATCTAAAGTCCTGCAAAAGATGTACCCATTTTTTCCTTATTCAGTGAGGTTGAACCTTTAATTATAGCAGGAAAAGGGCATAAACTTCATAAAGAAATCACTGCAATTTTGCGGATTTTTTAACATCTTGCTACTACCTTCAAATCTCATTTTCTGTGATTGTCTCAGTTGGACAGGGATGAGGATGAGGAATCACATCTCACTCTTTTACACTGAGAAAAAGGAGCCATTGCCATGTGTTTCATATTCTTCCCTTCTCTATATCTCACAAGCTCTTCATGTAATTCCTCCATTCTCTCCACTTTCACTACAATCTCGGAAGAAGTGGCTGTTTCTCCTCACAAAAGCCAACTTATCTACATTTATCCTTATTTCCATCCCCTCCTCTCTTCTTCAGAAGATTGACCCCACAATCATCCCCTATATCTCGCTTCTTTTCAATCTATTCCTGTCTGGTGAATCCTTCCCTGATTGCTACCTCATACCTCTCTTCTATCTTTAAAAAATTTTCCTTAGATTCTAGAATCCACCAAGTTACTTTTCTATCCCTCTTTCTCCTTTCCATAGCTAAACACCTGAGGAGAAGAAAGTGAAGTTGGTGACCTTGCACATCCCTCCCTCACTCAAATCAAAGTCAACTGCAAGTCATATCATTATCCTGATGTCATGTTCCTCTTCGAGAATGAGAGACTAACACAACCTGTGAGTAACAGCTTCTCTCCTCCTCCTCTAGTGTTCTATCCAGGCAAAGGTACGCTCCATGCCCAAAAGCTGCATTTTTTCCTCTGGGTTTACTGGCTACATTTCTTGCTCAAAGATCAAGTCTCAAATCCAATTCACTATGGAGTTCATAGACTGGACAACAAGTCTCCACCCACCTAACACAGAGTGGATGTAAATACTAAATCATAATTGTTTCTCCTTTACCCAGAAGCTCTGAGGGTCTTTCCCTCCTGGTTTGATTTTTTTTTTTTTTGATTAAAGGGTCATCCCTTGAATAACTACTTAAAGAAGCCTATTCATTGAATGGGTGTGTCTCACTCAAAGTGAGAATGCTATAAGACTTTAGCCTTAAAGGGCCAGGGTCTCACATTGCATCCTGGGCCATCTCCAGCCTATTCTGATGAACATCTGGCCACTGGATCTAGATGGCTCAGGAGAAGAAAGTGAGGTTAGTGTTGCTGCACGGCCCTACCTCACTCAAAGTCAATTGCAAGTCATGTCATCATCTTTATGTCATGGTCCTCTTCAAGAATGAAGGACAAACACAACAAGTTAAACACCTAAACAAAAGTCTGCATTCTCTGTCTGTGTTTATTCTCCCCTTAACTATTCAAGTCTTTGTAATTTGATTTCCTACCTCATCATTTAACTTAAACTGCTTTCTTTATTGTCAACCTGATGTCTTTTTCTTAATTCTCATCCTTCTTTACTTCTATGCATTGTTAACCACTCTCTCCAGGTTTCCCTTTTGTTTTGGGGTTTTGTGACACTGCTATCTCTTAGTTCTTCTACTGATCTGATCATTCCTTCTCAGTATTCTTTCCTCAAAGATCATCCAACTCCAAGGCTCTTCTATGTCTACATTCTCTCTTGGTGATTTCACTAGCTCTCATGGCTTTAGATATCATTTCTATGCTGATGACTGGAAAATTTATATATCCAGCTTTTGTCTCTCACCTTAATATCCAGTCACTAACTGCATATGGGGCATTTCACACTGGCAGTCATTAGGAATCTCAAACTCAATATATACAGAAAGGAATTCATAATCTTCCCCCTTTCCTCCAGTCCATCCTTCTTTCAAACTTCCTTATTTCTGTTAAGGACATCATCATTTTTCCAGTCACCTAGAGTGAGTTGCCTCCAAGTTGCCCTACCCTCTTTTTTTCTTTCCTCCCCAGGGCCTGGGCTGTGGCAGAATCTACCAGGATGGCAGGTGAGGAAGAAAATTACCAACAGGGCATCTTGAGCTCCTTACTTTCCCCTTGTCTGTGTTGCTTGACTTCTTACAGGGTTTGAATGAGATGCAAGTCTACAACTTTTGACAAGTGCCTCCCTCACTCTGCCTTACCTTCTATTCCCCCTCATCCCCTTTCTTTCCCCTTTCCCTGCCTACTGCCTAGAGAACAAATTAGATTCTATATCTGAGTATATTATTCCCTCCTTGAGTCAAATATGATGAGAGCAAAGTTCAAGCAATGTTCATCTTCCTCCCTTCTTTCTTTTGACTGTAATATGTCTTTGTACCACTTCATGTGATGTAATTTACCCTTTTCTGCCTCTTCCTTTTCTCCTCTCCCATTATAATCCATTTTCATAAGTTAATTAGGGTTTTTATAATCACGTCAAAGTCATCTTAAACTCACCTCCTTAGTCTATGTTTATCCCTTCTAGATGTCATAACAAAGGTACAGTTTTCAAGAGTTATAAGTATCATCATTCCATGTAGGGATGCAGACAGTTTGCCCTTATTGAATAACATGTTTTGGTTTTTTTCTTTTCCTGTTTACCATTGTATGACTCTCTTGAGTTTTGTATTTGAAGATCAAAAGTCTGGAAGTTCTCTATTTCATTGACTATCCATCTCCTCACCTGAAAGATTATGCTCAATTTTGCTGGGTAGTTGATCCTTTGTTGTAATCTAAGCTCCTTTGCTTTTTGGAATATCATACACCAAACCCTCCAATTTTTTAATGTAGAAGCTGCAAGGTCTTGCATAATCTCAACTGTGACTGCATGAATTATTTCTTTCTGGTTGCTTACAGTATTTTCTCCTTGACTTGATAATTTTTGAATTTGACTACAATATTCCTGGGAGTTTTAAATTTGGGATCTCTTTTGGGAAGAGACCTGTGGATTGCTTCAGTGACTGCTCTCTGGTTCTAGGACCTCAGGGAGGTTTTCCTTTATTTCTTGAAAGATGCTGTGCAGGCTCTTTTGTTGATCATGACTTTCAGGTAGAACAATAACTCAATAAATTATCTCTCCTGGATCTGTTTTCCAAGTCAATTTTTTTCCCCAATGAGGTATTTTATGTTTTCTTCTATTTTTTCATTCTTTTGATTTTCTTTGACTAATTCTTGATGACTCAGAGTCATTAGTTTCCACTTGCCCAATTTTAATTTTTAATTAATTGCTTTCATCAGTTAGCTTTTGTACCTCCTTTTCCAATTGGCCAGTTCTACTTTGTAAGGTGTATTTTTTTTATCATGTTGTCAATCGTATTTTTAAAAGAATTGTTCTTTTACCTCTCATTTGACTTTTAAAATCCTTCTTCAGCTCTTCCAAGAAGGCTTTTGGGACTTGAGACCAATTCATATTCCCCTTTGACATTTCAAATATGGGTATATTGACAATGGTGTCCTCTCCTGAATTTGTGTTTTGATCTTCCCTGTCAGCAAGATACTTCTCTTTGGTCATTGTTTTTCTTTGTTCCTTTTTGCATATGTTGTTTGCCTTTTCTTCTGGCTTTTAAAGTGGATCTCTGCTTCTGGGGCACAGAGGGCAGTGTCCCCTGTCCACAAGGCTTCTTCTGCTGGGGACTAGGTGCCTGGTTATTGGTTTTGTGTGCTGGGGCCCCAGGTACTGAAAGCTGGAGGCTGGTAGCTTACCTGGTACTGAGCTGGATCTGGTGGTGGCTGCTAGTGTGTGCCTGGTATTGCCACTTGCCTGCTTTACCACCCTTGGACTAAGGATCTCCCACTGGTTTGCTAAAATGGGGCTTGCCGGGACATTTCCAGTACTGCTCTTTTTCAGCCACAGCAAGAGGGATCTTTCCCTTAATCGCCTAGTCTCTTGATCTAAAAGACTGCTGCACCACATCTTTCTGTTGATTTCACTATTTTAGGAATTTTCCTAAGGCAATATTCTCTGAGTTTTTCATGGTCAATAAGGGAGGGTGAGAGCAACTCACTGCTTTTGCCACCATCTTGGCTCCCTGATGTCAAAATAGGTGAGTTTCACACATTCTATCTATGGGCTGATAGCTCCAGGAGTAGCTGCTGCTGCTGCTGCCGCCACCACCACTGTCACCACCAATTCAGTCTGCAAGTCTACAACTACATTCTATTTGACAAAATGGAAAAGTACTAGACTTTACCATCTGCTCTGTCTCTACAACTAAGAGTGTATTGGTACTGTCATCTTAGCTTCTTAAGTAATCCAAGGACCTGTGAGGCCTTGCCTTCCACCCTACTCCATGAACCCTTTGCTTTCTATTCACTTCACATTTGAATTTCCTTTTATGTGTTGTGTCCACTAATTAAAGGGTGAGTTACTTGAGAGCAGGAGATTTTCTAGCCTTTTCTATTTGTGTTCTCAATGTTTACCATGTGTTTAGCACACAGTAAGTGCTTAATTCATTCTTTTTTCATTCATTTATTTTCACCATATCAAATTCATCTCACATACCAAATCAGTTTCCACATCCTGTCATTTATACTTCTACAAATCCCTTCCATTTGTTCCTTTCTACTCACAGAAACTACTTTAGCTCAGGTCCTTCTCGTCTCTTGCCTGCCTAGATTATTGCAGTAGCTTTCCCATCAGTGTCCTAAATCTCTCTCTTTTCCAATCCATCCTTTGTTATGATGCCAAGGAAATTCTTAAAGTGCAGGTATGACATTGTTATTACTCTACTCAGTAAATTTTGGTGGTTTCCTATTATCCGTTGGAAAAATAAAAACTTTGTCATTTAAAGCCTTTCACAAATTGACCCAAACCTGTCTTCCCAACTTTATTACACATTATAGAACTTCATACATATTGTTGACTGGTATTCTTACTGTTTCATACACAGTGGATGTGATAAAGGAATACTATTCCAATTTGGCTATAACAAATTATACATAAGAGAATAATGTGATATAAAATAATAAAGGTATCATTAGAGCCAAACTATAGTCCATCCTCATTAAACACCAATGCAATCCTTTACATAACTTATATTTATATGAAAATGATAAAATGAATTTAAATATACAGTAAAAATTTATTTTTCTGCTTGTCAAAATGTTAGAAAGCTTTGGAATATAGATTCTTAATCTGGGGCCTATGAATTTGATTTTTAGAATATTTTAATAATGGTATTCTGACCATTTTGGCCATTCCTTCGTAATCCTACTTATTATATTTCATGAATTTTAAAACCTTATTCGGAGAAGGCATCCAGAGTCTTCATCAAACTACAAAAGGTGACCATGAAACACACACACACAAAAAAAAAGCTTTAAAAATTTGCTTTAGAAAAAAAAGTTTGCCATATCTTATAATAGAAAAATGTGCCTGGTTATAGCTATAGTGAATAGATTTTTGTGTGATGTTATTTTAACACATAAATTCCCTATTTGGTTTTATTCACATGCAAAGAAATGTCTTCCGTAACTAGTCCTTTGCATGCATACCTATTTTAATCAGAAGGCTTATGCAAAACAAAAAACAAAAACTGAGCTATATTAAACTTAGTAGGTGAAACTAGGTACTAGATTCCTTCAGAATAATGTGCTTGATGTGAGACTCCAAAGTGACTACAAACACTAACTTAAAGTACCTTGTTCTATGTATCTCAAAAGAAGGCTTGCTTTCCTGAAACACTGATATATTTCTCAAGAAATGAAAAAAATAAAGAGCCACTTTTATAGTTTGAGCATATTTATGGCCTTACTTTATTTTCTCAAAGCATAACAGCATCCATTCATCACTCAGGAGTAGCAAAGCAGTAACCTGATATATGACAAATATTATGAGCTCAATGCTGATGTCCATTACTGATGGGACCTGCTTACTATTTAGAAAAGATTGGCACTGAAGGATTACTGAGCAAATACAGCACCTGAAAAAACTTGCACTCAACAGTCTGTCATCTAGTCTCTAATCGAGGGCATTACCTGAGAAGAGCAGCTCTTATCTAAAGCTGGAAACTGCTGCCATTGCCAACAATTCTCAACAAAGAGTTTCCGTCATGGAAGGTTGATCCACAGAGGCTGCCAGATGGGGGTCTGTGCTACTCAGACACCTCATTCCTATTTATAGATCACCTGAGACCACACTACTTTTTAATAATTGTATAGCCTCACCAACTGATGACAATTGTCTGTATTCCCTTTTAGTTGTAAGTACTATAACTAGTTGGTATATGTGTCAACAGCAAAGATGGCAATCATTCCCTTTTAATAACTATAAAATATTTATCACTTAAACTGTTTTTGATTTATCATAAAACCAATTGTAATACATTTGAATGTTTAAATAAATCCCTGCAGAAACATTTGGAATTTACTAATTTTAAAAAACACTGCTTCCTTTCCACCTCCCATCACCCCACCCCCTTTCTCTCACTCCTTAAGGGGTCCTCATATTCCTTAGAACTAAACTTGTTTTACTGGTTCAGCCCTCATGAAAAGTAAGCTGCTTCTCTCCCATCATTTTATAATATAGTTTCAGTGTGATTTTTTTAGATTAATTTACCTGTTAATTGTGATTTTTCCCCTCTGGCACTATGATTTCAAAGAATTTAAGAGCTACAACCTATCCTCTGACATAGATCAATATTTCATTTGTAATTCATAATCTTAGAATGTTTTTTGGGTGCACTAAGAGGTTAAATTACTCACCCAGGGTCAAACACAGCATGTGTTAGAGGGGCTACTTGATGTGAGATCATCCCTAGAAGACTGATTTCTATCCATTATATCCAATACCTTCTAAAACTGACTCAGAGACCCAGATTTCTATTCAATATAGTTATGCTTCCTCTCATTTATTGTTTTACAAATAGGGAAATGAATAGGAAATCCCATTGAAAGATTTAGTTATACAATAAATTGTTATTCATGCTTTAAATATGTTTTGAACAACCAGTTCACAAAATATTTAATTAAAATAATTAATGGTCATGTTGTCCAAATAATAAAGAAGATAGGAAGAGTCACTGTGTGGCTTTGTTGTAGTTGTTGTTGTTGTTTGTTTTTTTGTACTTGGGGAAAGAATATATTCTTCCTCAGAGCAACACAGAGGAAGAAAGAACACTTCTTTTTAAAGACACCATTTGCATGTATGAGAACATGGAACAGAGAGCATGGAGCTGGACAGAATAATTCTGTTCTTGAAAACTCCTTTGCACTAGGATTCCATTGTTACGTAATGTCTAAATAGCATGTCTTTTTACCCTAAAATTCTATCTCACATTTCTCAAACAAAACAAGATCCATTCATTCACTGCCCAATGATTACTGTTCAATAGGGAAACAATACATAGATTGGGATAAAAACAAAATAATCAAAAATTAGGAAGAAATTTCAAAAATCAACTATTAAGCTCACATAGAACTTGCTCCTATATTCATGGCTAGAATTTGCCAGACCTTTAGCAGGGATGATTTCCAAATAAAAATTGCTTCCTAATGATATTAATAGACTAATAAGGGACAATGACATGAGTTGTTTGAACTATTTAAAGATCTTCCAGTGATATTTTCTGGGAAGTGATGGATTATTCTGAATTTTAATCAAGAAAACACCTTCCTTTCTTCCCATGATACTTTGCAGCATTTGCTTTGGCTAGGACAAATGCCAAATAGTGAATTTGTTTTGCTTCTAGAAATAAGAAAACAACATCATGAAACTTGCTCCTTTTCTGTCTCCCCCTACCAACCTCTTTGGAGTAAATACCATGGAGAATCTAATCAACAACACAGTATCTTGATTTTATTTTTTACCATTTAGACATGTACAGTACAGATGCTTGATACTGTATATAATTCACTTAATTTGCCCTAACCATCCAATCAACAATGGATGCTTAGAACTCTTGTTCCATAAGGATCTTGTAACTCTTGAGAGAGTGATGAAAAAAAATCACACTAAATCATGGGTGATATGCTGATTGTTTAAAGCCTGGGCTAAAGCAGTAAGATAAGATAGTTCACACATTTTCGCAGTAATAATGACCTTATTTAAAAAAAACAAAACAAAACTTCTGAATATGTATTTCGGTTAAAAACAATAATTTGGAATGGAATATTTTTTAAAGGTAAAGAATGTCACAGAGCACATCAATGACTAGAGCCTTTGTTAGACACAATACAGTTCATGGTGCTGACAGTTATTGGCCCCAGATGACAAAGTGGATAGAGCACTGTGCCTGGAGTGAGGAACAGAGTTCAAATCTTACCTTAGACACTTACTAGCTGTGTGATTCTGGGTGAGTCATTCAACCCTGTTTGCCTCAGTTTCTTAATCTATAAAATGAGCTGGAGAAGGAAATGACAAACCAGTCCATTATCTTTGCCAAGAAAATCTCAAATGGAGTCACAAAAAGTTGGAAAGAATCATATAACAACAAAAGCTACCAATTACAGCTATATAATAATTTTCATTTAATAATAAAAATTAAAATCAAATGAAGCAAGAAGGCTTATGGAAGATCCTAATCCCATGTTTATCTTATAAAATAAATGGAAAGAAATTACTGGGATTAGTAATTCCCTACAGAATTTCAAACTTATCTATAGTCTCATTAAACTAGTTAATCTAACTACTATGCATATTACCAGAAGGGATCCAGTTGAAACTTTCATTCAGAAATATTTTTCTAAAAATATTTGAATTGTATTAAAGATGTATAATTTTCAAGCAAAAAGTTTTCTCATTAACTAATGTTTTTAACTGTGTATTATTTAGAACATAATTTTAATAAGTACCACCCCATTGCTTTTAATAAATATAAATTCTATCCATTATAATTTTGTTGCTCATTATCTGTTTATTTCCATCTAAACAAAAGTACTTTTCTTTATTTATAGAATCTAATTTACTTTGCCTGGTAGAGACATATGTGTATATTCATAGGTAATATATGTATATGTGTCATTTATATTATACCTACATACATTTGCATATCTGGGATGAAATCTCCCAGTTTTGGTAACTAATACCTGTGAAGAAAATTCTGGCTTAATTAGAGTTCTTAGCTTCACCAGCAGCCATTTTAAACAGAAAACTGGTTTAGTTGTGTTGACAATCACATTTTAAACTGATTCTTTCCAGATGAAAAGATACTTTTTCAAACAATGTAATAAAAATGTAAACTCAGCTGTTTCACAGACATAAAAGTGATTTATATCACATGTACTGTGCTCCCTGATTTTTTTTCCTTATACAATGGAAGTTTTCTTTTGAGGAAAAGTTAATAATTAACAGCTAGGAAAATCTCACAATGTAAAAAAAAAATCAACTAGAGAGGCTTTACTAAGCAAACCCTTTCAAAAAGTGGTTCATTTTTTTTTAAATAAAAAAGACAATCTATGATGTGTTTCTTACATTAGTAGCATGAAAAGCTTTCACAACAAAGGAAAGAGGCAGGATGTCCTAGTGGATTATGGACCAGTTACAAAATCTGGAAGAAGTGAGTTCAAGTCTTGTCTCTGACACACAGCAGTTGTGTGATGCTGGGTAAGTGACCAGTCACATAACCAGTGTCTCCAGGCTCCCCAATAAAATTAAAAATTAAAGATAAATCTACATCAGTACACACCTAGGAAAACCCAGGGCTAAATGTGCTGATGAGGCCAAATGTGTAGCTCTGTGGAATTTGATATATACATGATTTAATAAAGTATTAGTGCTAAAATGACCTGTTCTAATTGACTCAGGCTAGTTTAATGATAAGGTCTGAGATTTTCATGAGATTATACACTAATAGACTAAGTGTTAACAACAGAAGGAAGTTTACTTAGAAATAGTAGGGGAGGGATATTCAATAAGGATACAGCATTATTTCTGTTGGGAGTTTCCTTGCTTCCACATTTGTCATGGTGTGCCGTTCAGACAATCCTGAAGGAGAGGTTCCTGATATTTCTTCACCTACTAGTGAAGTACAACAGTACTTAGGGAACCACGAAGTGATGGTTAGAGTCTTAGACTTCTACCAACTTATTCTTGGGCTGGTTTCATTATCTCTGTAAGAAAAATTAATCTATATCTCTATGGGTTGCAGAGGTTGCTCCTTGGTAGTAAGGTTCTAAATTTTCTAGAAGAGCTTCCATTACTTAAAATGATCATTATTCTATAACATTAATTTCAGGAATGTGATAAGCCTGACATAAGCACCATTAGAAGTAGACCTTAGTATCAATAAAAGAAAAACAAAAAGTAGAAAAACAATGGAAACAACAACAAGAAATATAGTGGACCTAGAAGATGTGACAAAAGATGAAGGAAAATGAAGAGGAGAAATCCCGGGCTTCAACTGCTTCCTTCAGGACTGAGTACCAGATCTTCATAATTTTTTGCCCATGTGTGAATGATGAGAAATATCTACAGCTGATAGTGGGTTTCCCACTATAATGAAGTGACAATGAGCAAGAATAGCACCAGGACAATCAAGGTCGTAGCAAGTATGATGACAGATCAGAATAGTTACTGATCCTTGCATGTCCTAGCCATTTGTAATATGATAGCTCAAAGGTCATCATTACCTTCGAGCACACAACCTATCCAAGTGCAAGAGTCAATAACATGAGTCATCCTGTACCACTCAATGAACACTGAACCACTAGTCAGGGCTTCCCCCCTCTGCAAGTCCCACTGGGAGATATCAAACCTTTGTCCTTTTAGAGTCCTCTTCTGAATGTCTTCTTTCATCTAATAAACCTGGGTAGAAAATTAGAACTTTCCTCTGTTGCCAGTAAAGAAGACACCCTCCAAAACTACCCTTTGGTCCTCCAAATCCTTTTTAAGCAATTGTCCAATGACTGGGTACAGTATAGACAGTAATGTAGAGGAAGCTTATCAATTTCAGACTATGTGAGCAAAAGAGTATTGCGGTCTTACTGCTACCTATTCCTTTGGGGGCAGCACTTAGACTCTAGCAGTAACATGGTACATAAGAGAAATGAGAATGGAAGCTACCTAGCCTAAGTGAAGCACATTTTGAGAAATGAGAAATATGTTTGACTAGGTAAGTTGGAATGACATAATTTGAGTTATAAATTGAGGATCCTAGGCTTAATTCAATAGGCAATAGGGAACTGGCTAAGTTCTTAATTCCAGACATAGCACAGAACTTCTAAAACATGAGGATAATTTTATTTAGATTACATATTATATAGGTTAAACATGTATATTTATATCATATATTCACACATATCTGTGTATGGAGAGAAGAAAGGAGGAGGACAAGGATGAGGAAGATGAAGAGGATGAGGAGGGAGAAAGAGGGGGAGAAGGAAGAGGAGAAGAGAGGAGAGAGAGAGAGAAAGAGTAAGAGAGAGAGAGAGAGAGAGAGAGAGAGAGAGAGAGAGAGAGAGAGAGAGAGAACTAAAATAATGACATACTTTCTTGTCTAGTTATTTGTGTACATATCCTAGGGTTAAATTCAATACTCAAAAACTCATGTGCAGTTTCCATGGAGATAAGTGTAAACACCAAGAGGGAAACTAACTTCAGAGAGTCCTTTTTTTTCTGTATTGATATATGATCTTCATTCTTTTCTGGCACTATTTTTGACTGGCAAGTTTTGGCTTGGTTTTATGTATACAAAGAAAAAACCAGCAAAAAGCACACCTTCAAATGACTTTGGTAAAATATTGTAGAGATAGAAAAACTTGGCACAAAGAAACATTTCAAAGAACTACATGAAATAAATTTATTTAATTGGGCAGTGAAAATATATAGACTTAGAAAACAAAGAGGATGTAATATTAAAAAAAATAGTTAATGATGATGTCATTCAGTGGGCACCAAAATATAAATACTGAACAAGCGTATGGGAAGAAGCATGGCCTTGGAATCAAAAAAGTTGGGTTCAAGTCACACCCTTGACATATATTGGATTTTGACCCTGGTCAATCCTGTTCTAAAATTTTCTTTTTAAAATTTAATTCATAGCATTAGCAAAGAAGCATTGTTTTATCTCCTCTTTATGCCTTTGATTTGTTTCTCTTGTTTTATGGTCATTGCTCCCATTTCCAGTACTATATCATATAACAGTGAGGAAAGTAGGCTTCCTTACCTACTCGTACTTATTGAAAAAGTTTCTAATCTATACCTGTTACATAGGAAGCTTGTTTTAAAAAAAAGTCCCTCTGTGCCTATATTTCAAGGTTTTTTTGTATCAATCACTGTTATATGTTTTCAAATGTTTTTCTGCATCTATTAAAATTATGTGGTTTGGGATGTTTTTATTTTTAATATGATTAATTATATTGATTGTTTTCCTAACGTTGAGTCATTCTTGCACCCCTGGAATTTGGTCACAATAAATTTCTTGAGTGAATATTTCATATAATCAGATTTTATTTAATATTTTAATAGATATTCATTGATGATATTGGTCTATAGTTTTCTTTCTGGGCTTCTTTCCTTTCCTGGTTTAGATATTTTAGGTTTTAGGTATTAGACATTTAGGAATTAGGTATCAGAACAATATTTGTCTCATAAAATTAGGGTGGTTTTTTTTTTCAAATTTTGAGTATAATTGCAAATAATAATTTGCTCCTTTAAAGTTTGACAGAATTCTCCCGTGAGTCCATCAGGACCAGTTTGTTTTAATATTGTTACATCCTTTACAATTAGTCTACATCCTTTTCTGAGAATGGGTTATTTAAGATTTTTATTTGGTCTTCTATTAATTTGAGCATATGTTTGAAGATATTTCTTTGTGTTCTTAGTTCAATTAGCATATAATTTTAAGGTTCTGATTATTCTTTTTATTTCTTCTGTTTTTATTATGATTTCACCTTGTTGATTTATTACCTTGCTGATTTGATTTTCTGTCCTCTTATTTTTTAATCAGATCAGCTGAAGTTCTATCAATTTTATTGTTTTTTCAAAGAACCACCTTTTAGTTTTATTGATATTTTTATATTGTTTTTGATTTCCAGTTTGTCTACTTATACTTTAATATTTGTTATTTCTTCTTTTCGGCTTTTTTTAGATTTGTTTATTTGTTGGCTTTCTAATTTTTTAAAAAATATACTAAGCTCATTAATCCTCTTTTTCTATTTTCTTAGTATGTGTTATAGTGATATGATTTTTTTCTTTTGAGTACTGATTTTTTTCAGTTGCATCCCAGATATTCTGACATGTTACATCATCATTATAATTTTTCATATGACTATTTGCTTTAATGCTTTGTTCTTTGGCTCATTATTTGCATTTCCATTGTTAACTCTCCATTTGGGTCCGCATCTTGTCTTTGTGGCCCTTGAACTGATAACTATTTTTATTATGCTATGATCTGTAAATGATATATTGATTATTCCTGCCTTTTTACATGTTAGCAATATTTCTGTGCCCTATAACTTGATCAAATTTTGTAAAACTTCTGCGTGTGACGCTGAAAAATAGATAGTTTATTATCAGTTCCATTGAGACATCCCATAAATCTTTTAGCTCTAGTTCTTTCCACAGTTTGTTCAGTTCTATATTTATCTTTCTCTTAAACTTATCTAAAACTGAGAGGGAGACACTGAAATTTCCTCCAACTGCTATGTTACTATCTAAATCATTTTTAGTTAATGTTTGGTTAACATTCTCTTCATGAATTTAGATACATTTCAAACATATACAATTAATATTGATATCGGTTTATCATCTATAGTTACTTTCAGATAATGTAGTTTCTTATTTACTTCTCTTTATGCTTTAAATGTCTATTTTTTCTTGGTCTTATAGCATGACTATACTTCTTGCATTTGTTGATTCATCTGATGCATAATGAGGAAAAAAATTCCATTCCTTTTATATTTTTCATATTTCTTTGTTTTTCAAATGCATTTCTTATAAGCAAAAAATTGTGGAGTTGTTTTCTCATTCAATTTGTCACTCTTACTATTAGGGTTATTTGTTCCATTCATATTTGAAGTTGAGATGACACAACAGAAGAGTGCAGTACAGTGAACTGTCTTGCCCCCAAAAAAACTCCAACAAGAGATGTAGAAAATGCACCAGACTAATTCCTGCTGGAGAAATCCAGCAAAAGTCACAGTGAATCATTTGTCCAACCCCAGGTCTGCACAGTGAGATAGACAGAGAGGTCTATGGACATTGGGGATAGGGAAAGGCCAGGATCATGCTTCATTTTTAGCATTCTAATGCTCATGGGAAAAGGCCATAAACCCAGGCAGGAGGGGGCCCTGACCCAGGCCAGGGCACCACCAGAATCATACTAGGAATTATTACAGATGTAGGTACCAACTGACAGATTTGTCACCCATTACCAGTTCATGGTCACAGATAAAGGATGGACTGAGAAAGTGATCTTCAATTACATGTGGCAATCCAAGGTAGGCAGTCCTTTGGAAGTGTACCGAGAAAGAAGCAAGCTCAGAAGCAAGCAACAGCATTATAGTTGAGACTCTAGCTGCAGATCAGGGTCTTAGATCCAGAATCTAGTCCAGACTGCAGAGAAATTACCAGGACATGAATCACAGACCAAAGACTAGACTATATTTCAGTTGCTCTGAACCAAAACAGCTTTCCAGTCAGTCTATTAAGACTAATTCCAGTAGCATTTAACTGTTGCTCAAACTAAAACTCAGATTAGGAACCTGTAGTGTTCAGACCAGGAGGAGGATAGCAATCAGACTGTGTCCTGGATCAGCCTACTTTGGACACACTGAAGACCTGCAAGTGCCAAGCCTGTTCCCCAGATCCTATATAGCATTCAAGAACCCAAGAAAGCAACAACAGGAGCCCTCCAGTCCTCTTCAGAAGTGTGCAGAATCCAGTCCTAACATCAAATCTGAAACCAGGAAATAAGCTAGAGGAATGAACAGATAAATGAACAACAACAAAAAGAAAAGGTATGTCATCAAAAAGAACTATTATTGTGGCAGGGAACCACAAGACACAAGAAGAAGGAAAGAAAAACATACACAAAGCCTCAGAGAAAAACATTCCTGGAAGAGATGGAGCAGGAGTTTACAAAAAGAATTTAAAATGTTTTTAAAATGAAATTGGAACACTTGAGGAAAAAATAAATTGGAAAAATGAGAGTAGTAGAAGAAAGAATTGGAAAGGGAATTAACAACTTTGCACAAGAGGTACAAGACTTTGCCCAAGCAACAGACTCCCTGAAAATAAGAATGGACCAAATAGAAGTCAATGACTTCATGAGACTAGGTATGTTAAAACAAAGTCAAAAGATCCAGAAAAACAAATAGAAGGATCTGTAAGCTATCTTGTAACAAAAACAAATTATCTGGAAAACAGAACAAGGAGAAAAAAATTAAAAATCATTGGATCATCTGAATGCCATGATCAATAAAAGAGCCTTCCTCTCTTTTCCTTCAACTTGTTCATTAATGTTTTAAATTTCATTTTCCAGGCCTTTTTCTTAGAAATTGATTTTTTCTCTCATTCTACTCATTATTTATCTTCTTTTTTGGTTTATTATGTATTTTTATTCCTTGATATATGTCTCTTATAGTTATTTAGTCCTTCTGTATTCTCTGTATTCCTCACTGAATTATAACTTCCAAGGAACATGTTTTGGATTCCTTCTTCTAAACAGTTTGTATGTTATTGTCTTATAGATCTTGCCCTGCCCCTTATGTTCTGCTCTGCCTCACTGCCGCATCAATTTCTTCAGTAGGTAAAGAGAATATTGCCCCATGGTAGTTGTCTTCTTGTATCCTTAATTGTGCAGTTAATTATTGGCCTTTGTTCTCCCCTTGGTCATCCACATCCCAAGAAAGAAATATGGAGTCTGAATGCAGAGTGAAGCAGACTATTTTCTTTTTGTTTCATTTTGTTTTGTTTTTCATTCTCATGGATCCTCCCATTCATTCTAATTCTTCTATACAAGATGACTACTGTGAAAATATGTTTGATAGAAATGTATATGCAGAGCCTATATCAAATTACATGTTATCTTGGGGAGGGGAATTGGGGAGGGAGGGGAGAAAATTTAAAACTTATGTAAGTGAATGCTGAAAACTAAAAATAACTAAATTAACTTTAAAAAAAGCTTTTTCTGTGAGATAATCACATGATTTCTGTTTGGTTATTGATATGGTCAATTATGCTGATAATCTTCCTAATATTAAATGAACCTTGTATTCCTAGTATAAATCCCACCAGGTCACTGTGTATTATCCTCATGATAAATTACTGTAATCTCTTTGCTAACATTTTCTTTAAAATTTTCACATCAATATTCATGAAATTGGTTGATAATTTACTTTCTCTGTTTTGACTCTTCCTGATTTACTTATCAGCATCATATTTGTGTCATAAAAGGAATTTGATAAGACTTGTTCTTCACCTATTTTTCCAAATAGTTTACATCATATTGGAATCAATTGTTCTTTGAATGCTTGGTAGAATTCACCTGTAAATAAATCCATCTGGCCCTGGAGATCTTTTCTTATGGAGTTCACTTATGACTTTTCAATTTCTTTTTTCTGTTTCTTTGTCTATTTTTATTTGCTCCTCTATTAATCTGGGCAACTTATATATTTGTAAATATTCATCCATTTCACTTTGATTTTCAGATTAATTAGTATAGAGTTAGGCAAAATAACTCCTAAATATTGCTTTAATTTCCTCTTCATTGGTGGCGAACTCACCCTTTTCATTTTTGGTACTGGTAATTTGATTTTCTTCTTTCTTTTTTACACAAATTAACCAAAAATTTGTTTATTTTATTGGCTTTTGTATAAAACCAGCTCTTAGTTGTATTTATTAGTTCAATACTTTTCTTACTTTCAGCTATATTAATCTCTTCTCTGATTTTTAAGAATTTCTAATTTGGTATTTAATTGGGAATTTAAATTTGCTCATTTTGTAGCTTTTTCAATTGCACGCCAAATTCATTGATCTGTTTTTTGTCTATTTTATTCATGCAAACATTTAGAGATGAAATTTCCCCTAAGTAGTACTTTGTCTTCACCCCATAAATATTGGTACATTGCCTTATTATTGACATTCTCTTTGATGAAATTAGTGATTGTTTCTATGATTTGTTCTTTGGCCCACTCTTTCTTTAGGATTGGACTATTTAGTTTCCAATTAATTTTAATCAATCTTTCTATGGTCCTTTATTACATGTATTTTTTGCATCATGATCTGAAAAGGATGCATTAAATATTTCTATCTTTCTGCATTTGATTATGTTTTTATGACCAAATACATGGCCAATTTTTATGTAGCTTCCATGTGCCACTGAGAAAAAGGTATATTACTTTCTATCCTCATTCAATTTGCTCCAGAGGTCTATCATATTTAATTTTTCCAAAATCCTTTTTTACCTCCTTAACTTCTTTCTTGTTTATTTTGTGGTTAGATTCATTTAGTTCTGAGAGAAGGAGTTGAGGGCCCCCACTGGTATAGTTCTGTTGTTGATTTCTTCTTGTAACTCACCTAACTTCTCCTTTGAGAATCTGGATGCCATACCACTTGGTGCATGTATGTTTAGTATTGATATAACTTTATTGTCTAGGATATCTTTTAATAAGATGCAGTTTCCTTCCTTGTCCCTTTTAATTAGATATAATTTTGTTTTTGCTTGTCTGAGACCAGGATTGCTACTCCTGTTTTTTTTTCAGCTAAGGCATAATATATTCTGCTCCAGCCTTTTACCTTTGCTCTGTGTGTGTGTGTGTGTGTGTGTGTGTCTGTCTGTCTGTCTGCTTCAAATCTGTTTCTTGTAAACAGCATATTGTAGGATTCTGGTTTTTGATCCACTCTGCTGTCTACTTGTTTTCTGGGAGAGTTCACTCCATTTACCTTCACAGTTATGATTACTGTGTATTTCCGCCATTCTATTTTTGCCATTTATACTTTTCTTTCTCGCCTTTTACCCTGTCCTTCCTTATCAGTGTTTTGCTTCTGGCCATCTCGTCTCTCAATCTGCCCTTCCTCATAACGCCCCCGCCCATTTCCTTTTCCCCTTCCCCTCCTATTTCCCTATAGGGTGAGATAGATTTCTCTACTGAACTGAGTATGTATGTTATTCTCTCTTTGAGCCAAATCAGATGAGAGTAAGGTTCAAACAATGCTCACTGCATCCCATACCTTCTTTCCCTCTACTCTAATAGGTCTTTCATGCATCTTCATGTGATATAGTTTACCCCTTTCTGCCTCCTTGTTTCCTCATCTCTCAATAATTTTTCTCCCCTTAATAATTTTTTATCATTACATAAAAGTCAGCTTCTACCTATACCCTCTTCTAACTTCCCTAACAGAGATACAGTTCTTAAGAGTTAAAAATAACATCTTTCCATATAGGGAGGTAAACAGTTTAACTTTATTTAATACCATGGGTTTTTTTCCCCTTCTTGCTTACCTTTTTATGCTCCTCTTGAGTCTGGTATTTGAAGCTCAGATTTTCTCTTGTGCTCCTGTCTTTTCATGAGGAAAGTTTGAGGGGTGGAGCCAAGATAGCAGTGTAGAAGCAGGGACCTATTATAGTTCTCCCCCCAAACCCCTCAAAAGAGCTGTAAAAAATGACCCTAAACAAATTCTAGAGCAGCACAAGGCAAACAAAATGACAGACTGAAGCAAATTTACAGCCCAAAACAATCTGGAAGGTCACCAAGAAAGGTTTATTGCACCAGACTGGAAGCACAGTGCAATTCAGCATGAGCCATGCTGTTGTGGATTGAGCAGGAACAAGCTTTAGGGGACTGAATCACTGGTGACTGCTGTGGGTTCCAGACTTCTCTACCCATAAACACTAAAGACAGTTTCAAAGGTCAGTGGGAAGGGCCTCTAACCTTGTTGAAAGGGCAGCTTGGCCCAGATCCAGCCCCAGCCCCAGCCCCAGTCCTAGCCCTGGCCCCTGCCCTAGCCCCAGGGCAGATGCAGTCACAGCTGAAGCAGAGGCTACTTCTGGAGCCCTCCACTTCACAAATCTCAAAATTCAAGTAATTGGTTGGGAGAATGAGCAAACTGGGAAAAAGAAATAAATTATAGATTCTTACTTTCTCAATGAAGAGGTACCTTCTTACATCATTGATGACAAGGAAGATCAAAATATACAGCCAGAAGAATTTAACAAAGCTGAAGCTCCTGCATCCAAAGCCTCTAAGAAAAATATGAATTGGTCTCAGGCCATGGAAGAGCTCAAAAAGAATTTTGAAAATCAAATAAGCGAAGTAAAGGAAAAATTGGAAAGAGAAATGTGAGTAATGCAAGAAAATTATGAAAAAAATGCTGAAGGAAATAACACCTTTAAAATTAAACTAACCCAAATGGCAAAGGACATCCACAAACCCAATAAGAAGAAGAATGCCTTAAAAAGCAGAATGATCCAAATGGAAAAAAGAAGTCCAAAAACTCACTGAAGAAAATAATTCCTTAGAAATTAGAATGGAGCAAATGGAAACATGATTTTGCAACAAATCAAGAAATTAAAAGACAAAGCCAAAAGAATGAAAAAATAGAAGACCATGTAAAGTATCTTATTGGAAAACCAGCTAACCTGAAAAATGGATCTGGGAGAAAGAATTTAAAAATTATTGGACTACTTGAGTGCCATGATTAAAAATAAGAGCCTAAACATCATCTTTCAAGAAATTATCAAGGACAGCCAAGATGGTGGAGTGATCCATAATTTCTGTCTCCTTCCCCTTGTTGACCTTGACAAGCCCAGAGAGTATCTCACTGTGAAAAACCCTGGAACAGTGGGAGTAGCAGAAAGGGTAAACAAACTCTTAACCTGTGAAGCTAGAAAAATCACTAAGGAGGGTTCCTCTTGTTGTGGCCAAAGGGCACCAGTGCAGGATCAGAGCTGTCCCAGACATCCCAACCTCAACAAACATGGAGAAGATTCTGAGCCCCAGAGGGGTGAAGCCAGCAACTGCCAACACCAGGGCCCCAGCCTTGCCTCAGCACCCCAGGGGAATCATGAAGTATAGAAATACAATTAGCTCCATAGGCAGTAAGAGGGGAAGGGGGAAAGAAAAGGGAGGGGAGGCTAAAAGGGAGGGAAGAAATAATAAGGAAAAATGGGATTAAAAGGGAGGGGGACTGAAAGAAGGGAGGGAAGACTGAGGGAGGCTGTGGTCAAAAATTAGCACAGACGGGATCACCAACTCTGGATAAGGTAGATATGATAGATCTCAGGAGAAAATTAAATGAGGATAGAAAGGAATATACCTTTTTCTCAGTGGTACATGGCACATACACAAAAATTGACAATGTACTAGGGCTTAAAAACCTCTCAGTCCAGTGCATAAAGGCAGAGATAGTCAATACATACTTTTCAGATCGTAATTCAATAAAACTTATATGTAATCAAAGGCCATGGAAATATCAACCAAAAACTGATTGGAAACTAAACAATCTAATCCTAAAGAATGAGTGGGTTAAACAACGATTTATAGAAATAATCAACAACTTCATTCAAGAGAATGACAACAATGAGACAACCTACCAAATCTTATGGGATACTGCAACAGAAGGTCTTAAGGGAAGTTTTATATCTTTGAATGCCTACATGAATAAAATAGAGAAAAAGGAGTTCAACAAATTGGGCATGCAGCTGAAAAAGCTAGAAAAAGAACAAACTGAAAATCCCCAGGTAAATACCAAATTAGAAATACTGAAAACCAAAGGAGAGATCAATAAAATTGAAATTAAGAAAACTATTGAACTAATAAATAAAACTAAGAGTTGGTTTTATGAAAAAACAAATAAAATTGGTAAATCTTTGGTCAATTTGATTAAAAAAAGAAAGAAGAAAACCAAATTACCAATATCAAAAATGAAAAGGGTGAACTCACCTGCAATGTGGAGGAAATTAAAACAATAATTAGAAATTACATTGCACAAGTGTATGCCCATAAATTCGACAATCTAAATGAGATGAACGATTATTTAAAAAATATATATAAATTACCCAGATTAACAAAAGCAGAAGTTAAGTACTTAAATAATACCATATCAGAAAAGGAAATTGAACAAGCCATGAATGAACTCCTTATGAAAAAAAAAACTCCAGAGCCAGATGAATTACAAGTGAATTCTATCAAACATTCAAAGAACAATTAATTCCAATACTACATAGAATATTTGGAAAAATTGCCAAAGAAGGAGTACCATCAAATTCTTTTTATGAGATGTGGTTCTGATGTCTAAGCCAGGAAAAGCCAAAACAGAGAAAGAAAATTATAGACCAATTTCTCTAATGAACATAGATGCAAAAATTTTAAATAAGACATCAGCAAAAAAAAAAAAATACAGCAACTTGTCACTAGAATAATACACTATGAGCAGGTAGGGTTTATACCAGGAATGCAGGGCTGGTTCAATATTAGAAAAACTATTAGCATTATTGATCATATCAAGCACAAAACTAACAGAAACCACATGATTATCTCAATAGATGCAGAAAAAGCTTTTGACAAAATACAACACCCATACCTACTGAAAATACTGGAAAGCAAAGGAACTTTCCATAAAATAATAAGCAGTATCTACCTAAAACCATCAGCAAGCATTGTATGCAATGGGGATAAGCTAGATGTATTTCCAAAAAGATCAGGAGTGAAACAAAGATGTGCATTAACACCACTGTTATTCAATATATTAGAAATTCTAGCTGTAGCAATAAGAGAAGAAAAATAAATTGAAGGAATTAGAATGGGCAAAGAAGAAACTGTTATCATTATTTTCAAATGATATGATGATATACTTAAAGAATCCCAAAGATTCAAGTAAAAAACTATTTGAAAATAATAAATAACTTTGGCAAAGTGGCAGGTTACAAAATAAACCCACATAAATCGTCTACATTTCTATATATTACTAACAAATCCCAACAGCAAGAGACAGAAAGGGGAATCCCATTTAAAGCTCCAGGTAGATACGATAACATATCTGAGAGTCTACCTGCCAAAACAAGCCCAGGGACTATATGAACACAATTACAAAACACTTTTCACACAAATAAAGTCAGATATAAACAATTGGAAAAACATCAGTTGCTCGTGAGTAGGCCAAGCTAATATAATTAAAATGACAATTCTACATAAATTAATTTACTTGCTCAGTGCCATACCAATCAAACTATCAGATAATTATTTCTAGAGCTAGAAAAAATGTCAAAATTCGTCTGAAAGAATAAAAGGTCCAGAATATAAAGGGAACTAATAAAAAGAAATGCTAGGGAAGGTGGTCTAGCCCCACCAGATCTCACATTGTGTTATAAAGCAGCAATCATCAAAACCACTTGGTACTGGCTAAGAAACAGATGGGAAGACCAGTGGATTATGTTAGGTACTTAAGACACAGTAGTTAAAGAATATAGCAATCTACTGTTTGATAAACCCAAGGACCCCAGTTTCTGTGATAAGAACTCTTTGTTTGACAAAAATTGCTGGGAAAAATGGATAACAGTTTGATAGAAACTGGGCATAGACCAATGCCTGACACCATACACAAGAATAAAGTAAAAATGGATATATGATCTAGGTATAAAGATTGATACTGTAAACAAAGTAGGAGAGCAAGAAATAGTATATTTTTCAGATTTATGGAGAATGGAAAAATTTCTGACCAAACAAGAGATAGAGAACATTATGAAGTGCAAAATGGATAATTTTGATTACATTAAATTGAAAAGTTTTTGCACAAACAAACCCAATGCAACCAAGATTAGGAGGGAAGCAGAAAACTGGGAAAGAATTTTTGCAACTAGTATCTGTGATAAAAGCCTCATTTCTAAAATGTATAGAGAATGGAGTCAAATATACGAGAATACAAGTCACTCCCCAATTGATAAATGGTCAAAAGATATGGACAAGGAATTTTCAGAGGAAGAAATTAAAACTATCTATAATCATATGAAAAAATGCTCTAAATCACTATTGATTAGAGAGATGCAAATCAAAACAACTCTGAGGTACTACATCACACCTGACATGACAAAACAGGAAGATGATAAATGTTGGAGAAGATGAGGAAGAGTTGGAACACTAGTCCATTGTTGGTGGAGCTGTAAGCTGATCCAATTATTCTAGAGAGTAATTTGGAACTATGCTCAAAAGGTTTCAAAAATGTGTATGCCCTTTGACCCAACAATATTGCTCCTTGGACTCTATCCCTAAGACATCATTGAAATGGGAAAGGGTCTCACATGTGCAAAAATATTCATAGCAGCTCTTTTTGTGGTGGCCAAAAACTGGAATTCAAGGGGATGCTCATCAATTGGGAAATGACTGAACAAGTTGTAGTATATGAATGCAAAGGTGCTATGAGAAATGATGAACAGGAAGACTTCAGAGAAGCCTGGAAAGACTTATATGAACTGATACTGAGTGAAAGGAGCAGAACCAGGAGAACTTTGTACACAGCAACAACCACAATGTGGGAGGAAATTTTTATAGTCGACTTAGTACTTCATTGAAATGCATGGACTCAAAAAATTTCCAATGGATTCTTGAGGCAAAACACCTTCCATATCCAGAGAAAAACTATGGAATTGGATTGCAGACAGAAACAGACCATTTCCTTTTGTATTATGTTGTGTTTTGTTTGTTCGATAAGATATGTGGAAGTGATTGTTGAACACTAAAAACAAATAAAATAATTGAATAAAAAAACTTATCAAGGAAAATTGCCCTGATATTCTAGAACCAGATGGTAAAATAGAAATGGAAAGAATCTACTGATCACCTCCTGAAAGAGATCCCAAAAGGAAAACTCCTAGGAATATTGCAGCCAAATTCCAGAGTTCCCAGATCAAGGAGAAAATATTATAAGTAGCCAGAAAGAAACAATTCAAGCATTGTGGAAACACTTTCGAGATAATACAGGACTTAGCAGCTTCTACAATAAGGGATCAGAGGGCTTGGAATATGATTTTCCAGAGGCCAAAGGAGATATGATTAAAACCAAAAATCACATACCCAGCAAAACTGAGTATAATATTTCAGGGGAAAAAATGGAACTCCAATGAAATAGACAACTTCTAAGCATATGTATATACATACATACATACATATGAGAGAGAGAAAGAGAGGGAGAGAGAGAGAGAGAGAGGGAGAGAGGGGGGAGGGAGGGAGGGAGCACACAAGATGAGCTGAATATTAAGGGATGATTTCTAAAAAAGAAAATTAATTGTTGAGAGGAAAGTACTAGAAGAAAGAGAAGGGGAGAGATAGAATTCAGTAAATCATCACATAAAAGAGGCAAGAAAAAGCTTTTACAATGGAGGGGAAGAATGATAAGGTTGGAGGGAATAAGTGAGTCTTCCTTTCACTGGATTTGGCTTTAGAAGGGAATAGCATACACTCAAGTGGATATGGAAGTTTATCTTACCCTACACGAAAGCAGAAGGGAAAGGGATAAAAGAGGGGAGATAATGAAAGGGATGGCAGATTGGGGGAAGTGGTAATCGGAAGCAACTACTTTGGTAGAGGAACAAAGCAAAGGAGAGACTTGAATAAATGGATGGTGGGACAGGAGAGAGGAAAATATAGTCTTTCACAACATCACTGTTACAGAGGTGTTTTACACGACCATACATGTATAGCCTTTATTGAAGTGATTACCTTCTCAATGGGAGGGTTGAAAGGAGAGAAGGTAGAATTCAAAGCTTTAAAAATGAATGCTAGTGGTTGTTTTTGCATGCACCTAGGAAATAAGATATATAAGCAATAAGCATAGAAATTTATCTTACCCTACAGGAATATAGAAGGGAAAGGAATAAGGGAATAAGGGGACGGAGGTGATAGAAGGGAGGCAGATTGGAGAAAAGGGCAGTCAGAAAACATGCTGTCTTAAAGTGGGGGTGGGGGGGAAGTGTGGTGAAATTTTGAAATCCAAAGTTTTGTGGAAGTGAATGTTGAAAACTGAAAATAAATAAATTTATATGAAAATTTAAAAATAAATAACAAGAATATTTGAAACTCCCCTATTTCATTGAATGTCCACCTTTTACCCTGGAAGATCATGGTCATTTTTTCTGAGTAGTTGATTCTTGGTTATAATCCTAGTTCTTTTGCCTTACAGAATATCATATTCCAAATCCTCCAGTCCTTTAATGTAGAAACTGCTAAGTCCCATATAATACTGACTGTGGCTACTTCATATTTGAATTGTTTCTTTCTGTCACTGGTAGTACTTTCTCGACCTGATAGTTCTGAAATTTGGCTACAATATTCCTTGGAGTTTCCATTTTAAGATTTCTTTCAGGAGGTAAATGGTGGATTCTTTCAATGATTAATTACTCTGTGGTTCTAGATCAGGGCAGTTTTCCTTGACAATTTCTTGAAAGACATTATCCAGGCTCTTTTTTTTTTTTTAAATCATGGATTCCAGATTGTTTAATAATTCTTGAATTATCTCTTGTGGAACTATTTTCCAGGTCAGTTATTTTCCAATGAGGCATTTTGCATTTTCTTCTATTTTTTCATCCTGTTGATTTTGTTTGACTGACTCTTGATGTCTCATAGTCATTTGCTTCCACTTGCCCAGTTCTACTTTTTAAGTAATTATTTTCTTCAGTTAGCTTTTGTACTTCCTTTTCCATTTGGCCAATTCTAATTTTTAGGGAGTTGTGTTCTTCAGTGGTTTTTTTTTTTTTCGATTTGGCCAATTCTGTTCTTAAGGAGTTATTTCCTTCAGCCAATTTTTGTACTTTCTTGTCCAAGCTGTTGACTCTTTTTTTCATCATTTTCTTGCATAATTTTCATTTCTTTTCCCAATTTTTTTCTACCTCTCTTACTTGATTTTAAAAATCCTTTTTCAACTCTTTCATGAGGACTTTTTGGATTTGAGACCAATTCATATTTCCCTTTGAGGCTTCACATGTAAGTATTTTGATGTTGCCCTCTTCTGAGTTTGTGTTTGGATCTTCCATGTTGTTCTAATAGCTTTCTATGGTCAGGACTCTTTTTTCCCCCCTCAGTTTTAAAAGTTAAGCTCTGCTCCTGGGGTAAAAAGGGCACTGTCCCAAGCTTCTTCCACTGAGAGGCAGAGATGTGGTCATTGGCTTTCTACTCCAGGGCCTTTGAGGCTGGTGTTGTACCCACTGCATTAGGGTGATTGGACCTAGGCACACCCATTGTTTCCTGGGTTCCAGGGCTGGCAGTTTGCCTGCTACTTTAGGGCTAAAGGCCTCATAGCTTCCCTGCTATACCACTGGCCTGCTGAGAGAGGATTTCAAGGCTTTGGATACCGGTCTGTGCTGTGGATTAAGAACCTCCTGCTGGCTTGCTCAGACCCTGGCTGTTCTGGGCTCTGCTTCCCTTTTAACCCAAGTGAAACAGACATTTCCTGAAATCTTTTTAAGTTATTTTAGGCTGAAAAATGTTTTCACTTGGAATTTTTGTGGGTTCTGTTGCCCCAGAATTCTTTTAGAGGCTTGATTTAACATTGTTTCTAAGGTAAACTAGGGAGAGCTCAGGCAATTTCCTGGCTTCTTTTTGCATCTTGGCTTGCCACCTCTCCCCAACCTACCCCCATTTCTAAACTCTTTTACCTGATCTATAGTCCATATTCTCTTCTGTTTCTCATATTTGTCTTATTCCTCCTGAGTTCTCTGCTAGTTTTAGTCCTTCTTTATTTTCCCTTATTGCTAATTTTCTGCCCCCTTTCCCTTTGATGGAAGTTTTCTTGGGGACTGGATGTCAAAGCTATCTTAGTCTGCTCTCATGCTATGCAATCCATGTTTTAACAGCCTAGGTCTCTGTCCCAAGTGACTTCTGGAGCAGGGATAAAGGTGCAGAATCAGCTCCAGAGGGATGCTGGCCTCTTTCCTTCAGGATTAGTGGAGCTTCACCCAGCCAAATACAATCCTACCCCAGTTCTCTCTTTTCCTCAGATTTCCAGCTGAACTCTATCAAAGCACACAGTACTGTTGCAGGTTGAGCAAATTTATGTTGGGATCTTGTAGACACTGGGAGGAGAGGGTAGAGTCTAGAGTTCTGTGGGTCAAGTTGTGCAGCCCTGCTGATGCAATTCCTCAGGTAATAGAAAAGGGAATACTGAGTGAGCATATTAGGGGTTAAGGATTCTTCTTTATTGTTAATTCATTTAGTTTTGAACAACTTTGATTTCTTGGTGTCCTAGACTGTGGAGACAGCTGAAATTACTTTAACTCTTACTCAAAATTCTTATTTTGGAGAGATTTTAGAAGTTACAAGAGTCATAGAAAATGCCTAGTCTTGCATCTGGTTTTTCATGTGACCCCCTACCTAGCATAATTTAATATTCATTAGCATACTTTCTAAATAGGAATAAAACTAAATATGACTTCCAAATTAAAGGCATAAAGTCCAAACATCTTTGCAACAACGCGATACGTAAGGATAATATCTAGCTTTATAGTTCCACTGAAAAACAAATTAAAACTTTCTCCATTGAAGCCAAAATGCCATTAAGATTGGATAAGCAAAAATTACACTGTAATGTAAGGTAGGAAAATCAATAAAAAAGGATTCAAGCTTGAATCCAGTGATCATATTTAACCAATTTATGAAGGTGATATGTATCATACCTTTCCCTTGTAGGAAAGATACTCCAAGCATAAAGACATCAAGGAGAAAGCAGGAGCTGAAAATTGTAAGACACTCTCCAACAGGCTGATCTAAAGAACATGTTTCAACTAATTAACACCTATACAAATCTTAACATACAACATTCTGAATACATAAATGCCCTCCCTAACACTCTTGATGCCCAAGCTTCACAGGAAGCAAAGTTTTCAATATACAGAAAGACTTAGCCAAGGAGATTAAAATCATCTGGGAACAGTATGAGGTGCACAGCATCTCTTGTTATCCTGTCTGCTACTACATTTACACTGAGGATGTTTTCAATATCTTCTAAAACTTTCATTAAAGTATGAAAAAAGCAATTATTTAATTACTTGTACAATGATCTATATAACCCATAAAATAAACAAATAAGAACATGATGACAATTTGTGTCATAACTGAACACTATTGAAAATGATGAGAATGTTGTAAAAGTAAAAATAGGAATAAGAACATGGTAACAATTATTTGAATATGATAAAACCTACTCGAATCCAGAAATCAAAGCTGAATGGGGTGAACACTTATGAAATTTAAAACAATTAACATTATACAATTCTAGCTTTAACAAACCTTAGAAATTATAAAAACAAAAAGGTGAGAGGACTGAAATAGATTTGCAAAGTGTCCGTTTTCAGTCATTTTATTCATGTCTGACTTTTAATGACCCCATTTGGGGTTTTCTTGGTGAAGATACTGGAGTGGTTTGCCATTTCCTTCTCCAGCTCCTTTTACAGATGAGAAACTGAGGCAAACAGAGGTAAGTCACTTACCCAAGATCATACAGCTAGTATGTGTCTGAGAACAGATTTCCTGACTCCATGCCTGGCACTCTGTCCATTGTGCTACCTAGCTGCAAACCCAAAGCTTTATAATATTATATAATGTATATTTTATAATATATATTATACATAATATTAGCATATTATTAATATATATTATATATAATATAATATTAACACAACATAGGCTTCTCACTTTAAGACAGTAATATAAAAACTAACACCTCCTTACCAAAAATCCCATTGAACCCTATTGAATAGAGATAAGAAAAATGAAATAATAGTACAAATAACAATATATTTTAGTACATTAAAATGGATGATGATAAATTTAGAAGGTGTCAAAAAGACTGCTGTGCTATTAATGACATCACCCCAAAGTAGCTATGGAATAACATTAGCTCATCGAATAGAAGGGAAAAGATTGAGAAGTGGTCTCAAAGTACATAGTAATCAGGTTACTATGGTTACTGCCTTGGGAACAAGCAAGATGTCATTTCACAGGGCAATGGCAAAGGCAGATTATTATAACATGCCACTAGGTTTGTGGAATGTAACTTCTCAATGAAGCCTATGAAACAGCTAAGATCCAAGAGTGAAATCCAAAGGATTCCAATGGGTGAACTCAAGCAGCAAAATACAACAACTAAACTTTCAATGACATATCAGTGAACATGCTTTAAACAAATGTCTGTGTCATGTGGACTTTTTTAAAGAAATGTGGAGGGATAAGGAGCAGTAACATATGATAATAAGTAGGAACCAGGTCATTCACCAGAAATTACAACCGAATTACTTTTAAGGAGCCTAGACTTATTATCAACGCAGTTTTTTCAAAGAAATGGTGGCGAATATGTATTATATCACTGCCTTATGCCAAAAATTGGCCTCTAGTGGCTAGAATGCCATATAGACTAACAGAGGTCAAATCCTTATACTAGTAGTACAAATGCCTACATCACTTTGAGAATTCAACAAATAAACTATATTGGAACTAGAGTATTATAACAGACAAAAATATTGCCCATAATTGCTCAGATAGTACATTATCCATAGAAATTTAAGGAAAAATATCTTAATAGATGTTTGCATAAAGAACCCTCACAATTTCCAACCTACACAGAATAAAAGAAGCTTTAAAAATATATGGAAGACATTGAATGGGAATGGGTTGACATGCATATTATACCGATGGCCCTGTCTACTGACGTTATGCTGAAGATGTGTTCAGTAAGTTTATAAACAATTAACTTACATCCAAATACTTTTATTGTTTGACAAAATAGTCGTTTTATCTCCCTATGCAATAGTCCTCAGAACATTTAATATCGAAGAATAAAAGAATGTAGTGACTTTTCCTTATACTGTTTCTAGCTACACTCCATCAAACAGATGAGAAGTTTATATGAAGACACTTTAAAATTTGTAAGCACTTACTTCCCAAGAACTCAGTGAGGTGTGAAGTGAAAGAGTAAAATTAAAGAAAGAGAGAAAAAATACTGAGAATTACCCAGTTACATCTGGATCTGAATTTCTGGTATACTGTTTTATATACAAAAACTTACAACCCCAATTAAAAACATCTATTGGAGGGATATTTCATCACAATATTAAAATATGGCATAGTGCACAGACAGTTAGCTTCAGAATCAGGTAGAACAGTATTTGAGCCCTGCCTCTAACACATGCTAACTATATGACCCTGGGCAAGTCATTTAACTTTCATTGAAACAGGCAGTGTTCTAATACTCTTGATTTACAGAGCAGGTGCTGATCTGTATGCTGGATATGCAAGGGTATGCTGGAGCCAACTCAAATGGGCTGCCGATTGTCAAATTTTCAGAGTGACCATTTGCACCTCAAGGCTTGATTTATTGTTTTGCTGATTGTCTAGATTTAAGAATTGATGTAGAAAATGCTAATGATTCTGATTAAACTTAAAAGTATATCCAGCACACATTTTGTCCAGAAAATAGGTCATTAAACATTTTACCAGCACACCTCTGGTTTGTGCCCTCCCTGAAAGTTTTCTTTATCAATGATTTTTTTTATCACAAGACCCTTCTTCTTCTCCCCGCTCTCACCATCACCTTCCATCTCCACTCTTTCTCACATCCCAGAAAAGGAATTTGAACAAAACCATATTCTCCTTCTCAAGGAGAAAATAATACAAATGTCACCTTTGTCAGGGTTATGTGGCTTTTTTTGATGTTTTATTTTTCACACTGAAGGTGTAACATGTTTTATAGCTGGCCCTTAGGCTTTAGGTGAGGAAACCTGGTTTCCATTTCCAGCTTTACCACTGACTTCCTAGATGACCTTCAATTAGTTACTTAACCTTTCTGCCCCTAACTTTACTGAAGAGTAAAATAGAGGTGGTGAATGGGGGAAGGGTTGAGTAGAACAAGTACTTTTTACCAGCTTGAATTAACTAACATGAAAAGTCTCTTGAACTTTAAAAGGAAAAACATGAGAATAAGAGAGCATTTTAATGCCAGTTACCATCATTTTCTTGTTTAGCAACTCTTCTTTAAAAAAAAAGCTTAAAGTTCCCTTTAGGGAAAGCTCACTTTTATTTTAGAGCTTTCTAAGTTTTCACATTCCATTTAAAAACAATCTCAATGTAAAAATGAGAAAACCCTCAATTCTTACTAAAGACCAGCTAAAATACGTTTTATTTTTTTTTCATGAAAACAATGAATATCAAAGTTCAAGAGACCCAATGCACATCATCCACAGCATATAAGCCTAGAAAATGATCATATTATCTGTTACTCCAATTTTCACAATTTAAATGGTTAAGTGGTTGGATTAGAGACTTTGAGTCACTTTATCAAGCATTCAGCATGTTTAGAATAAATTTTACATAAATGAACCTCCAAGATACTAGCTCATTCCTTTTAAAGGAATCACTTTTACTATCAAATCTTTACATTACCACCATAATTTGGGGGAGTGGGCAGAGAAGGAGGATTAAATGGAAACAATTAGGGCAACAGTGCAAAGGCTATTGGGCACAAAATGTTTTTATGTAGCTGTTCCCAAATCTTATTTGCAAAGACTGAAAAGGATGAAAAGATTTTCTCCATTCAGTAGTTTCAGTTAATCCTCTGTCCAAACATTTGCCCCAATAAACATTCAATTATTTTTATGTTAGCCATAAAGCTGTCAGTCCTCAATAAACAAATATACTCCTGGTGGTTTTGCCTCTGCTGTCAAAGCTTTGTCCTCTATACATGCTGACTCTTAAACTAAAACAAACATGCGGAGATCCAAATGTAAAATGTAATTATGTAGCATAATTTAACAGACAGTTGTTCATCACATGAACAAAATCTAAAGAAATGTTCCACCAAATTTACCACTTCTGCTTTTTCTTAATACAATATTTTATGATCTTTAATATTTAGTGACGATACACTCTTACTTTAATGTCTCTCAATTATATTTGATATCTAAGGTGCCCATTTTCTTGTAATGAAAGGAGACAGTGGCACTTTGAAGATTTTTATTCCCTACAGGAACATTTTTCCCCAGTAGAATATAAAAGTGATGGTAGATTGTTTGTTTTGGATAATCTAATAAGAAGCTTCCCATCAAAATCCTACTCTGATGCCTCACTGAAGTGCAAAGGTGACTTTGGATTTTTGAAGTCAAGCAGAAAATTTCCTCTACTTTGCTGGAGAAGATTCAGATGAGGGCCTGGTAAGGAACCATATATCAACCAAAGATAAAATAAGTTTGGAGAGGTTCCTTTCTATCAGACTTCAGGTTCATGATTTTTTTTTGACAATGACAAGCAGAGACACAGGAGAGTTGCAATCTGCACAACTGGACTGAGAAACCACATTGAATAAATGATGGATTCCTCAAATATTGAAGTATTTGAGGCTAGTAGCCAGTTTGTGGAAAGATAATTAATGGCATTAAGAATTCTACTTTTTTTCTTTTTTCTAATACATAACTTATTTTTCAGTTTTCAACATTCCCTTCCACAAGAATTTGAATTCCAAATTTTCTTCCCATCTCTCCCCACCCCCCCACCCCAATCCATGCACCCCATCCAACCTTTCCTCTAGTCTGTCCTCCCTTCTATTACTCCCCTTCTTCCATTCCCCTCCCCTCTATTTTCCTGTAGGGTACAATAGATTTCCATACCCCATTGCCTGTACATCTTATTTCCCACTTGCATGCAAAAGCAATTTTTAACATTCTTTATTAAAGCTTTGAGTCACATATTCTCTCCCTCCCTCCCTCCCTCCTCATCCATCGTCATTGAGAAAGCAAGCAATTCAATAGTCCATACATGGGTAGCCATGCAAAACACTTCCATAATACTTATGTTACAAAAGACTAACCACATTTCCCTCTGTTCTATCCTGCCCTCCATTTATTCCATTCTCTCCCTTGACCTGTCTTCCAATGTTTGCTTCTGATTATCCCTTTCACCAATTTGCTGTCCCTTCTATTATCTTCCCTCTCCTATCCCCTTCTCTCCTGCCTTCCTGCAGGGTAAAATAGATTTCCACATCCAATTGAGTGTGTGTTATTCCCTCCTGAAGCGAAATCTCATAAGAGTAAGGCTCACTTACTCCCTTTCATCTCTCCCTTCTTCCCCTATATTGTAAAAGCTCTTTCTAACCTTTTTTATGTGAGATGATTTGCTGTATTCTACCTCTCCCTTTCTCTTACTCCTAGTACATTCCATTCAACAGTAAATTTTATTTTTTAGGTATTCTCCCTTTATGTTCAGCTCACCCTATACCTTCTGTCTATGTGTGTGTGTGTGTATTTATATACACACACACACACACATACAACCACGTACATATACATACCTACACATATATAATATGCACATACGTACATACCCATACATACCTGCATATATGTGTGTGTGTATATATCTGTATGTATGCATGCAGGATGTATGTATGTGTGTGTATATATATATATGTATGTATGTATGTATGTATGTATGTGTGTGTGTGCACATTCCCTCTAACTACCCTAATACTGAAAAAGGGCTCATGGTTACAAATATCATCTTTCCATGTAGGAATGTACACAGTTCAATTTTACTAAGTCCCTTATGGCTTCTCTTTCCTGTTTACCTTTTCATCTCTTGATTCTTGTATTTGAAAGTCAAATTTTGTATTCAGCTCTGGTATTTTCAACAAAAATGCTTGGAAGTCCTTTATTTCACTGAAATTCCATTTTTTTGCCCTGAAGTATTATACTCAGTTTTTCTGGGAAGGTGATTCTTGGTTTTAATCCTAGCTCCTTTGACCTCTGAAATATCATAGTCCAGGTACTTTGATCCCTTAGTGTAGAAACTACTAAATCCTGTGTTATCCTGATTGTATTTCCACAATTCTTGAATTGTTACTTTCTGGCTGCTTATAATATTTTCTCCTTGACCTAGGAATCCTAGAACTTGGCTACAATATTCCTAGGAGTTTTCTTTTTGAGGTGTCTTTTAGGAGGTGATTGGTGAATTCTTTCCATTTCTATTTTACCCTCTGGTTCTAGAATATCACGGCAGTTTTCCTTGATAATTTCTTGGAAAGTGATGTCTAACCCTCTTTTTTTTATCATAGTTTTCAGGTAGACTAAGAATTTTTAAATTCTCTCTCCTGGATCTATTTTCCAAGTCAAGTGTTTTTCCAATGGAATATTTCACATTGTCTTCTATTTTTTCATTCTTTTTGTTTTGTTTTATAATAAAGTCACTGGCTTCCATCTGCTCCATTGCAATTTCTAGAGAACCATTTTCTTCAGTGAACTTTTGGATCTCCTTTTCCATCTGACCAATTCTGCTGTTTAAGGCATTCTTCTCCTCATTGGCTTTTTGGACCTCTTTTGCCATTTGGGTTAGTCTATTTTTAAAGATATTTTCTTCACCATTTTTGGGGTCTCCTTTAGCAAGTTGTTGACTCCTTTTTCATGATTTTCTTGCATCATTCTTATTTCTCTTCCAAAATTTTTTAGCACCTCTTTTACTTGATTGTTAAAATCCTTTTTGAGCTCTTCCATGACCTGAGACCACTATATTTTTTTGGAGGTTTGACCTTGCTTTCTTCCTCCAGTTGTATGCTTAGATTTCTGATTGTATGCTTTGACTTCTGATTGTATGCTTCACTCTTCCACATCTAAAAGGATGGAAGAAAATTACTTTTTGCCCAGAAAGTTTCCTTCTATAGTCTTATTTTTCCCCTTTTTCCCAACCAATTTTCCCAACCAATTACTTGACTTTTGGGTCCTTTGTCAAGTGAAGGGTATATTATCTCAGGCTTCAGAGGTTTTATGTATCTGTTCTCTGAGATATCTCTAGAGACTTGTTTTCAGTTTCTCCAAAGTGGCATAGTCAAGGGAGAGGTATTTACTCCTCTCCTGGCCTGCACTCTGGTCTGTGAGCAACAAAAATCACCCTTTTCTGCCCTGGAACTGTGAGTAGTATTCCCTCTCCACAGTCACCACCAGCTCCACCACGGCAGCACTCCTCATCCCAGAACCACCATCAGGACTGAGCTAGATCAGCAGCTCAATCTCAACCCCGCATCTGTAGACCTAGAGCTCCAGAAGTGGCCACTGTTGCACCAGTAGCTGCAGCTGCCATGGTGCAGGGGACTGGGGCTGGGACCAGACCTTGCCCCTCTCTTACCCAGGTGAAAGAGATTTCTCACTGAATTTTGAAGCTGTCTTTGGCATTTGTGGGTTGTGAAATCTGGAAACCACAACAGCTGCCTGTGATTTAGTGCCCTGAAGCCTGCTCCAGTTCTTGTGCTGGGCAAGGCCCACACTAGGCTCTGCTCAACTCAGAGTCTTGTGCGATAGACCCTTCTTGTTGGCCTTCCAAGCTGTCTTGGGCTAGAAATCTGTTTTTGTGGCTTCTGCCATTCTAGGATTTGTTTAGAGTCATTTTCACAAGTATTTTAAGGGTTTTGTGGGGAGAGCTGGAGCAGGTCTGTACTTCTACTCCACCATGTTGGCTCTGCCTCAAAATCCTATTTTATTGACTATTTTTTTTTTGATAGCTCCAGTAAGAAAAGGCTTCAAGGTAAGAATAAATAAGAATAAATCTGAGGTGGCAAAGAGAAATCCTGGAAAGTAGAAGAATGTGACACAGAGAAAAAAAAGGCATCATAACAGTATAAATATGCCGCACACTGAGAGTAGTAACAATACTAGCTAGTGTGGCTCTCTAAAAATTCTGGATAGGAAAGGCAGGGTTATAATTCTGAAGAAGATTGTGTTTAGGTCAAGTAGGGCTAGTCAACTAGCACTTATATAAAAAAGGTTGACTAGTCATGGAAGATTGAATATTATCCAAATAATGACAGGAATCTTGAGTGATATCCCAGTTGAAATGGTTATATATGTAGCTAGATGATGTTGATAATATTTATTCCTCTAAAATGTGGCTTGCACATAATGACATAATTTATTGATGCATGTGTTAATTACTGCATGATTAATATATTTTTTATTTTTCTCCCTTGTTTGGGTTTGTTAATTTTGTATTATCATCATGAATGTATTGCAAATGCATTTTTTTACTAATTAGATTTATTTTTGCTGTTATCTATGTGGAAGTAATCTGGCTATATTTCTTATTTTAAAATCTTATAGGCCTACTAACTTAATATTAAGAAATATTAATATTAACTTTCTTAATATTGAAATAAAATCAAGTTTTTAATATATTTCCACAATAAATATGAGTGTATTGGGAAAATACATGTAATATATCCTGCCTATAATTTAGATCATAGTCACCAAACCTGATTGAATTTTACTATGTCTGTTGCATATGTTGTTGAAATATAATTGCTGTGACTGGCACTAAAGTTATTACTCAGAATGCTAGGTTAACTGTCCTTTTTCTGTTGAATGCTGATGCAATTTGATGTCATAACGCAAAATCTAAGAGGTTAAGTGTGTAGTGGTTGATTTATTTTTTTAAATCAGCAAATTCTTTCCTTCTCACCTTTTCTTCCAACGTGGTGGGGCTGAGAGTGGGGGAGAGAACTTGACACAAATATGCATAGTCCAGCTAAATTAATTCCCATATTAGCCATGTCCAAAAGTATATATCTCATTCTGCATCTTCAGTCCTCTGTCAAGATGAGGGTAGGCCTCCTCTATCATTAGTTCCCTGGATTTGTGATTGGTTTTTTGCACTGATCAAAGTTCTTAAGTTTTTCAAAGTAGTTTACTTTTCTCTTCATTGTCAATATTGTATAAATTGTCCTCCTGGCTCTGCTTACTTCTTTTTACATCAGTTCATACTAGTCTTCTCAGATTTCTCTAAATCCATCCCTTTTGTCATTTTTTATAAAACATTCATTATATTCATAAACCATAATTTGTTCTCAAATTGATAGTTACCCCTTTAGTTTCCAGTTATTTGACACAACAAAACTTCGTTGTTGTTTTTTACTCTGACTTGTTTTAAAGATGAGCAAACTGAGCCAAACAGAGCTAAGTGACTAGTCCAGGATCACACAACTAGTAAACGTCCGAGGCCTTATTTGAACTCAGGTTTTCCTCATTCCAGGCCTAGCACTCTATTCACTGAATCACCTAGACAACACCACTGCAACTGCTGCTGCTTCTGATGCCTCCACCACCACCACCACCACTTCTATTTCATTAGAAGTTTATTTTTTACCAGTATGACTATATTTATTCCTTTCTGGGTAAATAATTCTTATATATAATCCTATATCTTTTGATTTGGGGAATATTTTATTCCAAGCTCTCTATTTTATGGCCATGATTCCTTAAACTTCTGTGTTCTTGACTGTGGCTCTTTGGTACTTGACATCTTTCTTTCTGGCTGCTTGCAGTGCTTTTTTCTTTAACTTAGATGCTCTGGATTTTGGTTATATTGACCCTGCCATTTTTCATTTGGGGGTTTCTTTGAATAGGAGACTAATAGATTCTTCCCATTTTTCCTTTCCTATTTGATTCCAATAAATCTGTGTTTTCTTTAATGAATTCTTGAAATATTGTATTCAGTTTACTTTTTTGGTCATAGATTTCAGGTAATCCAATGTTTCTTAATTTGTCTCGATCAATTTTCTAGAACACTTGTCTAATTCTGTCTTTTTAATCTTTCATCTTTGTTTTAATTTGTCTTGTTTGTTCATGGAGTCACTACCTGCTATTTAGCCAATTTTAACTTATAAAGAGTCTACTATTGGGTAAGGTATTGTTGTACTTGTATTAAATTGTTCATTGTTATTCCAAGTCTGTCCTCCAAAACTATCATTTCTTTTCCTATTCTTTCATCTGTATTTAAACTGTTCTTTGGAACTTTGCTTATAGATTTTGTGTCAGAGAAAGGTCCTGTGTCCTTCTGGAAGGAATGTGTGGGTCTTTTTTGGTTATGATCCTTATCCTCTGAGATAGTGATGCTGCTTTTTCTTGACACTGAGTGCTCTGTTCTTTGAGAAGTTCAGGAACAGCTTAGATTGAGTACCTGAACATTTTCAATCCTCCTTAACCGTTCTCAGTTAGGGTGCAACATGATTCTGCCTTCTTAGTTTTACCTTTCAAGACCTTGACCGTGGTTTTGGTCTGGGTGGCACAATATATGAGTTCAATATCTGGCTTAAAATTTTTTTTTTCTTCTCTCTAACTCTTGCCCTCATGGTAGGAGACTTCAATATACATATCAATTCTCCTTCCTATACCATAACCACTCAGTACTTTTACCTACTCACCTCCATGAGGTATTCCTCTACTTCTTCCCATAAGCACACATAAAGGTAGTCATACTCTTGATCTTTCCATCATCTGCAAATATACCACCTCCACATGCAATAATTCTGAAATCACCTTATCCAGAAAGTCAATTTGTTGACTTTTAATCTCTCCCTCTGCGTCCCTTTACATAACCCTTATCTGCATTGAAACAAATATACATAGTCAAGTATCTTGACTCTTCATCTGCACCATGACCTCCAATTCCTTGATCTTCCAGTTCTTTCCCAGGCCATCTTCCCTGCACTAGTAATTCTCTTCTCTCCTTCCTATCTGGACTCCTTGGTGAACCAATTCAACTTTACACTGTGCTCCTCTCTTAATCCCTTGTTTCCTTATCATATCACCAATTAAACCCAGCCAAGCCTTACCCTTGGATCACTCCTACCATTTGTTGCCTTCACACTTTCATACATGTTGCTAAACAAAGATGGACAAAATCATGCAATTGTTCTGACTGGATTCACTGCAAATTTGTGTTACATAAATTTGGGTTCTCACTGTTGCTTGGCAATCCTACTATTCTTCTCTTATCAACTCACTATCCCACTCTCCCCTCTTTAAAACTTTTTCACTCCTCAAATCTCCCATGGGTTCTCCCCCCAATCTCTCAGCTACGGACCTTGCTTCAAATTTTATAGAAAAAAAAATTGAGGCCATTTTTTTCATGAGCTCCCTCTTCTCCCTCTTTCTCATCTCCTATCACTCATATGCCTTCTTCCACTTTCTCTTCTTTCACATGATAAAGTGGCCTTATATGATCCCTTTCCATCCTGTCTTCTCTAACAGATTTCCCCCTTTGTCATCCTCCCTCTTTCACTTATTTTCAATCTCTCTCTCTCTCTCTCTCTCTCTTTCTCTCTCTCTCTCTCTCTCTCTCTCTCTCTCTCTCTCTCTCTCTCTCTCTCTCTCTCTCTCTCTCTCTCTCTCTACTTGTCTTATATCCTACTGCCTTCAAACATGCCCAGGTCTTCACTAGCCTGAAAAAAAATAAAAAAACAACCCTCACTTGATCCTTCCATCTTTGCACACCATCATCTTCTAGCTCTTCTGCTCTTTGTCATTACTGAACAGGTCATCTACAATAGGTGTCTCCATTTTCCTCTCACTCTCTTCTTCACCCCTTACGACATGGCTTCTGACCTTATCATTCCACTGACACTTGTTCTCTCCAAAATTACTTGATGATCTCTTCGTTGCCAGCTTCAATGGCATTTCCTCAATCTTCATTCTCTTGAGCTCTCTGCATCCTTTTGACACTGTTGATATCCTCTTTGATAGTCTCCTCTCTTTGGGTTTTCAGGACACCAGTGTCTCCTATTCTCCTCTTATCTATATGAGTACTCTTTAGTCACCTTTCTAGATCCTTCAAGATCATAGGTGTCCCTCAGGATTCAGTACTGTACCATCTTCTCTCCTTCCTTCATGATGCTTTACTTGGTGATCCTATTAGCTCTCACGGATTTAACTACTCTCTCTATGTTGATGATTTTCAAGTTGCCTATCCTGCCCTAATTTCTGTGCTGACCTCCAATTTCACATCTCCAAGATGCCTTTCAGACATCTTGAACTGGATGTCCAGTAGACATCTTAAATTCAGTATGTCCAAGAGAGAACACTTTACATTTTCCACAACCCTTCCCCTGCCCCAGCTTCTACCTTCCCTATTACCTATAGAAGGCAGTATAATCCTCCCAGTCCCTCAAACTCACAATCCAGGAGTTATCCTGGATTCCTCACTATCTCTCACTGTCTATCACTATCTCTCACCTTCCATATTCAAGCTGTTGCCAAGGCCTGTTGATTTCATCTTTGCAATATCTCTTGAATATGCCCCCTTCTCTTCTCTGACACTGCCATTACTCTGGTGCAGGCCTTAATTATTACAGTAATCACCTGCTTGTAGGTCTGCCTGCCTAAAGTCTTTCCCTACATGAATCCATTCTTCATTTAGCCACCAAACTGATTTTCCTAAAGTAAAGATCTGATCATGTCATTCCCTCTTGCCCCCATCACTCAATAAATTTCATTGGCTTCTTATTGCCTCCAGAAGCAAATATAAATGTGATTTGGCATTCAAAACCCTTCATAACCTAGCCACCTCCTATACTGCCAGTCTTCTTAGAGCTTATTCCCAGACATGTGCTCTTCAATCCAGTGACCCTGGCTTCCTGATTATTCACAAATAAGACACTCCATCTCTCTGCTCCAGGCTTTTTCTCTGATCTCCCTTGCCTGGAACAATCTCTCTTCTTTGCTCTGAGTACTGATTCTCTTGGTTTCTATTAAGTCTGAACTAAAATCCCACCTTCTATAGGAAGTCTTCCCTGTTGTTATGTTGTTTTTCACTTATGTCCCAAATCTTCATGACTCCATTCGGAGTTTTCTTGGCAAAGATACTGAAATGACTTGCCATTTCCTTTTTTAGCTCATCTTACAGATTGGGGAACTAAGGCAAGCAAGGTTAAGTGATATGCCCAGAGTCACACAGTTAGTAAATATCTGAGGCTAGATTTGAACTCAGATCTTCCTGATTCTAGGCCTGGCACTCTATCTATTGTAAAACCTAGTTACCCTGTAAGTCTTCCCTAAGCTCTCCAAATTCCTGTACCTTCCCTCTTTTAGTTACTCCCTATTTATCTTGTATATGTCTTGTATGATATATCTATTTGTTTGCATATTATCTGCTCCACTAGACTCTAAACTCCCTGAGGGAAATAACTGTCTCTTTCTGTAAGCCCAGAATTTAGCACGGAGCTTGACATATAGTAGATGATCAATAGATGTTTATTGATTGATTCCTCTTGATTTGAATTTCTAGCCCTGGACGTTAAACTCCAGGTCTTATTTGTACAAATGATCCATAATCCACAACCCCATTCTTGAGTCAATGACTCTCAGTTGCTACTTGCTTTTTTTCTGTACCTTGCCCAGTCTACAGCCTCAGGCCAGTTCTAATCAGCTCTTAATAGGATTTGTGACTGCTCCCAACTTTCATGAATAGTAACAAGTGCTCCCTTTCACTCTGTGTAGCTGGTCACATGCCCTTTCCTCACTCTATACTGCATCAGGGACTCAGCTCTGGAGACAGAGCATCACAAATTCTGGCTGTCTCTTTTTACTTTCCCCTGTATGTAAACACAATCTGATCCAATCCCTGTTGGATTTATGATTGCTTGTTTCTCTAATGCACAGTCTCCAGACCCAATTAAATCCCTGTGAGGGTAGGCTCTGTTCAGGATGCTACTAGCTGCATAGCCTTTGGTGCATACACTCTCAGATGGTAGCTTCTATCTTCCTATTCTGACCTGAATAATGACTCACTGTTTCTCCAAGGATTACCTGTTAACTATTTGATGAAGTAGTCTTCTTCAATTTTTATTGAAATTGTTGTGGCAATAGCTAGGTAGTAATACTTCCTTCTATTCCCCACTTTTTTCCAGGTCTCAGCTGCTTTTGAAAGGAGCTTCAAAGTTCCAAAATCCATGGAGGAATGTAACAAAAAAGTTTAAGAACTGACTGGCATCCTGAGCAGTTTAGTTCAGAGGGACAAACTTTCCATCTCAACCCTGACAGTGATTTTGCATTATCATTGTCTCTGAGCTGGAAGCAAACTGAATTATATTCAGGAACTTTTCAGGAGACACACATAAAGCAGACTGAGAGGAAGGAATAGGTATTAAATGAGCAGAGAAGCAGCAGTCATGGAGAGACAGAGTCCCCAACTCTTTCCTGGACTTAATGAGCTGATTTTGTAAGGAGCCACAGCAAAGGAGCATCAGATTGAAAGAAACATTGAAAGGAGAGATGGTCTATGACAGAAAATGGAGGGATCAAAGTGAGCTGTAGGATCCTTGCTGGCATCTCTCAGAAGTTACCAATTTTTCTCAATTCTTCAAGAACTGGAGAAAATTCAGAAAGGTCTAACTTTTCTCCAACTTTTCTTTCCCAGGCCTGTCCAGTAACATTTAGCTTGCCACTTTTAACTAAGAAATTCTTGTGTGCTGGTTTTGCCTCAATTATATAGAAGCCAGGGATTAGTTAGTAAACACCAAATTTAAATTTGGGCAGAGAGCCAAGTCTCTGTTGGAATTTTAGGGATTTGCCTGAGAACAGTATTGTGATTGTATTAATCATTTTTATCTGATATAAATTCCATAAAATCACAGAGAAAGCAACCATGTAGACCTGAGGACAATTATGTAGTCCCTAGGCTAAAAGTGACTTTATTGTTGTCATGAGGTGTGGCTAAGTAACTCTTTAGGGAGGAGGAAGCAGAAAGAATTAGTACCAGCCATCCAAATCTATCCTACAGGAAGACATTCTCTACCGTTTCAAAGAGAAGAAAGACCTTTGAATATGTGAAGTTGTCTTAATATAGTATCTTGCAGAAGAGAAAGCATGTGTATATTGAGAAGGAAGCAATTGTTTATAAAACCTCTAGAGAGAGAGAGAGAGAGAGAGAGAGAGAGAGAGAGAGAGAGAGAGAGAGAGAGAGAGAGATGATTCACAGATACTCTAAAATAAGGAGACATCCAGTAAAAATTAAGGAAGAAAAGACAGATAGTAGAGATTTTGTTTTTCAGGTGAGGAATATTGAAGTAACTATTTACTAATTTGCTAACAATAATAAAGAAGTCTTCCCCAGGCAGTTATGAAGGACATGATAAAACTGGCAGAAATCTGTCAAACTAGATGACTACTGCTCATTTTTGGTGGTTCACATGGACAAAAATAATACTTGTTGAAGTAACTTCAGAAGTAAGACTTACAATAAATTTAAAGCAAGGAATGGAAATTAACTAGTGCTGCTGTTTGAATACAAGAATTTCAGAACAGAAAAAATTCAAAAAGAAGCAGCAAACTTAGAAAACATCTAAGAACAAGAACTTGAATTTTTGAACCATGTCTTAAAACTTAGAAATGACAGGTTCCTGGCCTGTCAAAAGAAGACAATAGGTATAAGGAAGCAGAGGCAAGTGAACTGGATAGTATTCTATATTAAGAACAGATAGTTATATGAGGAAAAGCAAAAAACTAAGGCAGGTATGTATAATAGAGAACATTTGGATGAAAGTCAACAAAAGGAGAAAGTGGTGATACTGTCATCAGTGTATACTACAGATCACCAGGTAAAGAAAAAATTGATTGGAAGATGGGAAAATATGCCACAAATGTGCCAATAATTGGGACTCCAACTATCTGAAAATGTATTGAAGCTTTCTCCCTCTGCTGAAAATAAACTAATAATTTCTTGATTTAGTGATAAATTTATGCTTCAAACACTTGGTCAATTAATAAGGTGAATTTCTATTCTGGATCTTACTCTCACCAAGGAGGTACATGAATTCTTTGTACATTTATATTGGCTTGTTTCATGCCTTTATTTTTAAAGTTTTACTAGTGCCTTTTTTATATCTCAAAAACAACAAAAAAAAAATTGACAGAAACAAGTGACCCAGATAATGTATTCATAGTCAGATATATCCACTCCCTTACACACACACACACAGACACATACACACACACACACACACACACACACACACACACACACACACACACACACACACACATTCTCTTTCCAAACTGTCCAAGAGAAGGAAGCTGTATTTCATTATCTGTACCCTGGCACTGACATTGATCAATGAATTTGATCTTAGTTCAGCTGCCTTTTAGTTTTTTTATTGTTCTTTGCTGGAGAGTATTTTTTTCCTGGTTCTTTCTTTGTTCTGCATTATTTCATGAAAGATTTACCTGAATTTTTATGAATTCTCATATTTGATTTTATTACAACATATTATTCCATTTTATTCATGGACTAGAGTTTATTCAGCCATTTCCCAATTGATAGGCATCTATTTTGTTTTCAGTGTTTCTTTTTATTATTATAAAAATACTGTAATTCATATTTCACAATAGGCCCTTCTTTCTAATTTCTTTCTGCTACATACTCAGAAGTGGGATTGCCTGATCAGAGGGTAGAGAATGCAAAGTAATATTTCTTACATAATTACAAATTGTTTTCTAAAATGTCTGGACCAAGCTGGAGTGTATTTGTGTGCTTATCTTCCTGAATCTCCATCAAGCTTATTGGCATTTTTTGTTATCTTTTGCAATTTGATGGTTGTATGTTGAAAACGCAGAGAGATTTTCCTTTATATTTCTCTTATATTACTGACTTGGAACATATTTTGGTAAGGTATGATTGTTCTGAGCTGCTAACAGTCTTGTGAAAATAATTATTCATATTCTTTGACCACTTTCACATAAAGGAATGACTTTTAATCTTAGATATTTGTTTCAGTTTCTATATATTTCCATATATTTTGGATATCAGATTTTTACTTTTGATGTACAGATTTTTTCCATACTGAATAACTTCTCTTCTTTTTCTACCTTTGTTCTGTTTTGTTTATACAAAAGCTTTTAAATTTTATAGGATTTAATTTATTAATTTTTGTCCTTTGTGATCATTCCTACACATTCTTTGGTGGTGAAATATATTTCCTATGTATAGTCATGAAAGATACAACCTTCTATTTTCCTTTTTTTTTTTTTACTGATGTGACCTTTTCCTTTTAGATAATGTACCTATTGTAGATTATTTTGTTACATAGAATAATGTTCAAGACTAAATCTATTTTCTGCCAAATCTCTCTTAGGTTTTTCCAGCAGTTCTTATTAAATAGGGAGTCTTCCTCCAAGTATTCTGGGTCTATCATATTCATTTAGTTATGGGTCTTGCTTTTATGTAGTTTAGTCTACTTATATACTTTTCCATTTTTAATCAATGACACATAATTTTTATGATTACTACTTTATAATATAAAGATTGATAATCTCAGTCCCTCTTTAGTCCTACTTTTTTCATTATTTTCCTTGAAACTATATGCATTTTATTCTCCCAAATAAATTTCATTAATTTGTTTAGATCTATAAAATAAGTCCTTGGTAGTTTGATCGGGGTAAAGCACCAAATCTGTACACTAATGTAGATTTTGTCATTTTGATTATATTGGCATGGCCTAACCATGACCAATAAATCCTTCTTCAATTATTTGTCTTCCTGTGTTTTCCTCTGTAGAAGTCTTTGTAGTTGTACCACAGTTGTAAGCATTGGATTTGACTCAGTAAGTTGACTCTCAAATATTTTAGGCATTTTAAGCTATTTTTAAAGCATTTTCTACTGTCTTTTGTTAATAATTTATGGAAATGAAGATTTTTTGGATTTATTTTACAATCTGATTCATACATTTTTTAGGTTTTCAATAGGGTTTTCTATGTTAGCATTTGCGGAGTAGTGTGTTTAGCAGGGTTGTTGACCACTTCTATTTATCCCTTTCAACCTACTACCAATCTGTAGGCCAGAATCATTTCTTGGTATAAATCCCCTATGCCTACCCCAACCCCTTTTCTTTTAGGAGCTATATTAAATGATCTGCAATTCTCTCTGTCTTTCATAGCTGTGAGCCTCAGACAGAGACAGCACTCTGGAACAAAACATCAGTGTCAAATGTATCTCTCTCTCCTCCTCCCCTCAATTTCCTTCTTATTTCCAATAAGTAAACTCAGAGTAGCAAGAGATTATAGTCAATTTTTTGCATAAAGACAAAGAAATACTTAATACAAAAGTAAACCTGACTTTCTCATGCCCAGAAAGGCTTCAGGACTTTCATGAGGGAAGTCAAAGAGGGAAAAGAACATTATTAATATGGTAGGATGTAGAAGTGTAGGGTATTTCATCAATACAAGTTCTATCCCAATATTGTTCATGCCCAGTCTACCTATGTAGACCCATTCCTAGAGTTCCAGTCCCCTTTCTTTTACTTCTGCTTGCATTTCTACTCTTCCAGCTCCATGAAGTTTCTCATGACCCCTTTCTCCAGCTGCCTATGTCTTTTACACATCTCTTCAGGAATTGGCTTCCTCTTTGAGTCTCTTTCCTGGACTCATTGGAACTGTCTTTTAAACATCACTTGTAAGTGTGGCCTATCATTTGTGATTCACTCAAGGGATTAATCGGCACCTCATAAAGGTATCACCTGGCTGGCCAAATTTTTACAGTTAGTTTAACACCTCATTAACCAGTCCTATTTCTGTTATTAAGTCTATGAAAGACCAACTCCTTAATATATGTAAACCACCATGTCATCTGTGGATAAGGATAATTTTGTTGTTTCTCTTATGTTACTTATTTCCTTAATTTCTTTTTCTCATATTATTTCTTTAGCTAGTATTCTAGTACTGAGGCAAATAATAATGGAGGAGATTCTTTTCCCCTTTTATTCTGTATTTACTGGAAAAGCTTCTAGTAGTCCTCATTTCAAATGATAATAGGTCTTAGTTCTAGATATATGCTTCTGATCATATTAAAGAAGGGCCTTTTCATGCATATGCTTTTTCTAGGTTTTAAACATAATTAGTACTGTATTTTGTTGAAAGCTATTTTGTATGTCTATTGACATAATCATGTTTTGTAATTTATATGATTATTTATGCTAATTATGTTCCCAATTTGGCCCATCTTGAATTCCATTTAACTTGATTATAATAATTTTGATTGGTGGCTCTAAATTAAAAAAAAAGTTTCCATAAATATTTACTAATGATGTTCAATGACTAACATCTATTAAGCGCATGCTATGTGTAGGCACGATAATAGACATTTGACATTTGAATGTAAAAAATGACCTCATCCCTGCTCTTGATGGAGCTTACAACATAGATAGAGATATTTCAGGAATAAAATTAATAAGATTTTGCAATTTATTGCATATTGTGGGAAAAGAAAAGAATAAAAAATAGATGAGATTTTGAGCATTGCTATTTAAATAGGCCATTTTAGGAGGGATGTATTGTTTTAGAAGTTCCAGGAGAAGAATGATACTGGGGTATTAGAGCATCCAAAGGAAATGTTCTAGAGGCTGTTGGAAGTGCTTGATTAGGACTCAGTGGATAGATCTCCAGGACTGGAGATAAAGATTTTGCAGTAATATGTATAACTGAGTCATTGAGAAAGTCTAAGGACAGAGTCTTAAGAGATTTCAATCAATCCTTCAATAAGCATTAATTATCTTCTATGTACCAAGAACTATGTTTGAGCTTAAAGTGCAGATTAAAGAACTCTATGAAGGAATCAGAAAAGCAGTAAAGAAATGAGTCCTTAAATTAATAAAACCTTCATATATTGGTGAAATGACACTATTAAAGAAGCATTTTCCTTGATTGGTCCAAAACATTTTAGATATCATATATACTGACAAGTATCTATTTCATTGGACAGTGAGGGGGTGCAGTGAATAGGCCTGGAGTTAGGAAGACTTAATTTCCTGAGTTAAAATTTGGTCTCAAATACTTATTATGTGACCCTGGGTAAGTCACTTAACCTTGTTGGTCTGTAAAATGAGCTGGAGAAAGAAATGGCCAATGCTTCCAGTATCTTTGCTAAGAAAACCCCAAAGGGAGTTCACAAAGAGTTAGACATAGCTGAAAAATGACTGGACAGTAACAACATCCATTTCATATGTAACAAGCTAGAATCATTTTGGGAAAATCTCATTTTTTTTCAATTAACTAATCATGCAAATAGAAAAAGAATGTCAGAATCATCTTTCCAAATACACAATTCTGTTCAGTACAGTCAGGCAATCAATAAGTATTTATTAAGCAACTACTGTGTACCTGGTACTATGCTGAGTCCAGGACAGAGGTCATAAACTTTGCTTCTTCAGAATTATAATACAGATTTCACGAAGTTTTGGTTATTGCAATATTTTAAATGGTCGACATTATATTTTATAGAGTATAAGTGTGAAGTAGGTGAGAGAGGGGGAAAAAATCAAAGGAGAATAGAGAAAGAAAATGGGAGGAATCATGGTTTTGACTTCAGAACTATTTTTGTCATAAAAAAATAGGAGAGTGTATTATTTGACTAGAGCTAAGAAATGAATCAAAGTATTGATTAGAATCATACTTAAGTTTAATATAATTTGCTTATAAATCTGGACCAGTCACTCAGTCTCTCTTTAACCATTAGGTGGTTCTTTAATAGCTTGCTGGTTTTCTGTCTTCATTTAGGTTAGGACCTTCAGTTCTCATTTTGTTGTTTTATTTTTTTTTTACATTTTATAGATAATTATCCATGATCTTTAAATTATGTTTTTGTTGGTACATAACTTTGTTGTTTCTCAAAATTCAATTTGTTTCCTCTTTACTAATTAAGACTTTTATACTTTGGCAATTTGATTTTCTTTTTTATTGCTAAGTAACAGTTTGTAAATTTAACTGATTATTTAAAATAATTCTCTTTTCCTTGTTTTCTTTCTATTTCAATATTTTTGATTTTTAATTTTATCTGTATCACTGATTTTGAAATTTTTTTTATGCTTGTTTCATTGTTATTAATTGGCTGAATTTTTTAAGTTTTAAAAACTACATACTCAATACATTAATCCTCTTTTTATATCTTTTGTATGTTTGCAAAGTTAGACATTTTTGTTTGAGAACTGTTTTCACTATATCCATAAATCTTGATATTTTGGACCATAGTTATCATTTTCTTTAATGTAATTCTTCTAGGGCAGCTAGGTGGCACAGTGGATAGAGTATCAGTGCAGGAGTCAGGAGGACCTGAGTTCATATCTCACCTCAGACACTTGACACTCACTACCTGTGTGACCTTGGGCAAGTCAATTAACTCTAATTGCTTCATCCTGGGTCATCTCCAGTCATCCTGATGAATATCTGATCACTGGATTCAGATGGCTCTGGAGGAGAAGTGAGACTGGTGATCTACACAGCCCTCCCTCACTCAAAACAAAGTCAAATGCAAGTTATGTCATTATTTCTCTGATGGCATGGTCTTCTTCGGCAATGAAGGAAGAACACACACAATTCTCCTAAGTTTATGTTATTTCTTTTCATTATTTAGGATATTTTTATTTAGCCTCCATTTAAGTCTGTACTTTTTTCCTCTTTTAAAAAAATGATTATAGGTTTTATTGCATTATGTTCTATAAAGTCTATGTTTATCACCTCTGCCCTTTTGCATTTATTCATTGTTTTTCTGTCTTAGCATACAATTGTCTTATGAAGGTAATGCTAAAAAATATGTATATATTTTAATATTTGCATTTAGATATTTTAAATAGTCTTTCAACTCTAATTTTTTCAAGATTTTTCAGTTCTATATTTTCTTTCTTTATTTTTCAATTTGATATGTTTAAATCTGAGAATAACATTAAAGTCTCCTATAACTATAATTCATATTCAGATATTTGCAATTCACCTGCTACTTCCTTTAGGAATTGAAATACTATGCTATTTTGGTACATATACTTAATAATGATATTGTTTCATTATCTACAGCTACATTCAGTACCCATTTATTGCTCTTAACAGAAACAATTTTTATTGTTGCCTTATCTGAAATCATGACTGTAACTTCTGCTTTTCTGTAAATTATCTAAATATACTGAATTTTCATTATATTTCTTCTTCTAATTTCATTATCTTTCAATTTTGTCCAAATATGTTTCTTACACTTTTTCTATGTTTTTTGTATTAGGTCTGACATTCTCTTTTTGAAGATTCTAATATATTAGAGAATTTCTTTAGCATTTTATCCAAGTTCCTTATTCATTAATTTCTTCTTTAAGATTTCTGATTTTTGCCCTAATTTCCTCCTTTTTTTCTTTTTATCCTTTTATTTAATCTTTAAAACCATGTTGGGGATTCCAGGATTATTTGTATTTCCATTTTCAAGGGTTATTAGGATTTATTACACCTATTTCCCATTATTCCCAAAAGAAAAAATTTTCTCTACAAAAGCAGATCTGAATCTTCTCTGCAACTTAAAGTATCAGGGAGTTACCCATAGCTTTGAGCAGTAAATAACTTGCTCAGAAACACACAGTCAGAATGTGTTAGAGGTAAGATTTGAACGCAGATGTCCTGACTCCTAAGAAGGCTCTCCACTATGCCATGTTGTTCCACAGAAGACAAATGGATAATGCTTCTTACAGCATTATTGGCCTTCAGTATGACCTTTTGATATTTTTTCTTTATGATTTTCCTTGAAAGGAATCATGTATCCTCCCTTCTTTTTGTTTTCATTATTTAATATTGAAATATGATTTCAAGTTTTAAGGAGGTGGTAGCGAAAGAAAATATCAAACATGGGGCAGAGCCAAGATGGTGGAGTAGAAAGACATAAATATGGAGGCTCTCCCCACACAACCCATAAAAAAACCTGTAAAGAGGGACTCTCCACAAATTGTGGAGCAGCAGAAGTGGAGAACAACAGAGTGGAGGAGATTTCCAGCCCAGGGTGACCTGAGAGGCTCACAGAAATGTCTGTTGCATGGGACAAGGAGCAGAGCCCAGCTCAGCCTTGACCCGGCAGCATGGCTCGTGAACAGCCCTTGGGGGCAGAATCTCCAGTGGTGGAATCCCTAGTCCCAGTAGCAGCAGTTCCCAGATCCCTCAACCCACAGGTGCCAAAGGTCAGTGACCAGGTTTTTTCAGCTGGCCAGGAAGGGACAAGGGCCTTCCCATAGCTCTGGCAGCAAGCAGTGGCTACGGAGGCTGCATAGCAGCCCATACAGACTGCTCCATTGTTGGAGCATAAAAACCCCTGGGGGCACTGAAGAGCTGAGTCTTACCTCAGTCTTGAGTAGAGGTCCTGAGGCAGCTGGTCTTTGTCTCCCACTGAATGGTGGCCCTGACCATCCAGCTTATTTGAAAATCAGTCCCCAGTGCTGACTTGGGGGAACCGGAGGCCAGGTGGCTGTGGAGAGGTAACTGCTAAGATTCTGGGCACAAAAATCCCTCTCTGCATCCAGACCAGTACATGCTTGATTGGGCCACCTTGGAGGAACTGAGATCTTACAGATTCCCAGAGTATACCCTACTTTTGACAAAGGACCCAAAAGTCAAGTATGTGGTGGGGAAAATGCCCAGAAAAAGGAAAAAAAATAAAACCATACAAGTTTACTTTCCTGGTGAACCCCATCCTTTCAGATAAGAACAATGCTTACCATCAGGGAAAGACGTAGAAGTCAAGGCTTCTGTATCCCAAACATCCAAAATAAATATTCAGTGGGCCCAGACCAAGGAAGAGCTCAAAAAGGATTTTGAACATCAAGTAAGAGAGGTGGAGGAAAAATTGGGAAGAGAAATGAGAGAGATGAAAGAAAAGCATGAAAAGCAGGTCAACACCTTACTAAAGGAGACCCAAAAAAATGCTGAAGAAAATAACACCTTGAAAAATAGGCTAACTCAATTGGCAAAAGAGGGACAAAAAGCCAATGAGGAGAAGAATGCTTTCAAAAGCAGAATTAGCCAAATGGAAAAGGAGGTTCAAAAGCTCACTGAAGAAAAGAGTTCTTTCAAAATTAGAATGGAAGAGATGGAGGCTAATGACTTTATGAGAAACCAAGAAATCACAAAACAAAACCAAAAGAATGAAAAAATGGAAGATAATGTGAAATATCTCATTGGAAAAACAACTGACCTGGAAAATAGATCCAGGAGAGACAATTTAAAAATTATGGGACTACCTGAAAGCCATGATCAAAAAAAGAGCTTAGGCATCCTCTTTCATGAAATTATCAAGGAAAACTGCCCTGAGATTCTAGAACCAGAGGGCAAAATAAATATTGAAAGAATCCACTGATCACCTCCTACAAGAGATGCAAAAGGAGAAACTCTTAGGAATATTGTGGCCAAATTCCAGAGTTCCCTGGTCAAGGAGAAAATATTGCAAGCAGCTAGAAAGAAACAATTCAAGTGCTGTGGAAATACAGTCAGGATAACACAAAATCTTGCAGTTTCTACACTAAGGGATCGAAGGGAATGGAATATGATATTCCAGAAGTCAAAGGAACTAGGACTAAAACCAAGAATCACCTACCCAGCAAAACTGAGTATAATACTTCAGGGGAAAAAATGGTCTTTCAATGAAATCAAGGACTTTCAAGCATTCTTGATGAAAAGAGTGGAGCTGAAAAGAAAATTTGACTTTCAAACACAAGAATGAAGAGAAGCATGAAAAGGTGAATAGCAAAGAGAAGCCATAAGGGACTTACTAAAGTTGAACTGTTTACATTCCTACATGGAAAGACAATATTTGTACCTCTTGAAACTTTTCAGTATCTGGGTAGTGGGTGGGATTACACACACACACACATACATACACACACACAGCACAGGGTGAATTGAATAGGATGGGATCATATCTTTACATAATGAAATTAAGCAGTGAGAGAGAAATATATTGTGAGGAGAAAGGGAGAAATGGAATGGGGCAAATTATCTCTCATAAAAGAGGCAAGCAAAAGACTTTTTAGTGGAGGGAAAAAGAGGGGAGGTGAGAGAAAAAACATGAAGCTTACTCTCATCACATTCAACTAAAGGAAAGAATAAAATGCACACTCATTTTGGTATGAAAACCTATCTTACAATACAGGATAGTGTGGGAGAAAGGGATAAGAGGGGGGGGATAATGGAAGGGAGGGTAGTGGGAGGAGGGAGCACTCTTGGGGAGGGATAGGATCAATAGAGAGAAGAGAAGCAATGGGGGCAGGATAGGATGGAGGGAAATATAATTAGTCTTACACAACACAAATATTATGGAAGTCATTTCCAGATAACACAGATATGGCCTATATTGAATTGCTTGCCTTCCCAAAGGGAATGAGGGGGAAGAGAGGGATGAAGAGAAGTTGGAACTCAAAAGTTTTAGGAACAACTCTTGAGTATTGTTCTTGCAACTAGGAAATAAGAAATACAGGTAATGGGGTAGAGAAATTTATCTTGCCCTACAAGACAAAAGAGAAGATGGGGATAGGGGAAGGCAGCATGTTAGAAGGGAGGACAGATTAGTGATAGGGGTATTAGAATGCTCAGCATTTAGGGGTGGGGAGAGGGGAGAAATGGGGAGAAAATTTGGAACCCAAAATTTTGTGGAAATCAATGTTAAAAACTTAAATAAATAAATTTAAATTTAAAAAAAGTAAAAAAGAAAATACCAAACACAACTCACTTATTTTGGCAGAAATTTTCTTCCCATTTCTTTTTTTAATCCTTAAAAATTAAACATGCAAGCACCCAGGCAATCAAAACTTCTTTATTTTATTCCACTTGAAAACAAAGGCAAAGTACTTGTCCTTCAGTTCATAAAGAGGCAAGAGATCTCCACCTTCCCCAGGTATCTATAAACCCACTGAGTGTGTGGGTAGACTCCCTCTCTTTACTGTCTATGAGTTCAGAGTCACTGGAGTATTAAGTAGTGACTCCCACCCGCTGGTGAATATTTACTTCTACAAAGAATCCTCTTGAGTTGTAGTAAAGAGAAAGAAATCATGTTGGTAACAGAGGTAAGGTCCAGCATCCCTCTTTTCCAGTAGAACTTATCTACAAGGTCCACATGACTCACAGTTCAATTGCTGCCTCTGATGCTTACTTGTCATTTTCAGGCCATATCTGTTTACTTCTCAAGTGTTTCTTTCAGTGGTTGCAGTAATTGAAACACAGTTGAAACCCCCTAATATGTTTAGTCATTGACTAAAACTTTATAATGCCCAAATAATTACCCCTGAAATTATTCACACTTGTTAAATACTTTTAGGGAGACTAAAGATCAGTTACCTTTTGAATCTCTTTCCTAATCCAATAAAAATCTGTGTCTAAAATCTTCATGGATTAACAATTATATTTATTTTCTTTACATGCACACAAAGTGTTTCTGATATAGCTAGGAACAGCTTGTAACTTGCAGAAAGCAAAAAAAGAAATCTCTAGTTAATTATGTATGTAATGTCATTTGAAGAAATTTTATTACAAATTTGAAGAGAGATTTCCAGTTTCCAGTGCCTCCTATAGTTTCAAGGACTTTATCAGAATATTCTTTGTATTTTTGTTCCCTTTATGGATAATTTCAACTTATGGGACTTTTTTTATTTATATTTTTAAAGTTATGTTGATGATATCCCTAAAAATTTAGAGTACACAGTATTGGACTGAATCAAATTGTATCTCTCCCTCTTTTTAAATTATTGTGTCTTTGTGGTTATTCATATTGTCTCATTTAGAAATACATTGAATAAAAACAAAGAAAATTAGAAGAAATATCTTCACTGCCTAAAGTTATATTCTAAGAGGAAAGCATTTTCAATAACCAGAATATAACTTTACCTTTTTCTTAACCATTATGAAAGCCCTGAGAACTTGGCTAGTTTAATTTCCTTTGAATTCACAATACCATTTTACCATGATTGTTCCATGTTCAGACAGGGGAAATTATGAACATGGTATTCATCAGCAAGGGAAGAAAAAGCAGCTGCATAAAACTGGCATCTGGTCTAGGTTTGTAAACCACATATTTCAACATACATCTGAAATAAAAGTATGAGAGTTTTCATCCTCCCTGTTCCCTACCCACAGCATCTTTATCCAGAGGAAACTTAGCTAAATAAGTTATTTAGTGTTTAGTGAAGTTCTTTTTATTATTAACCAATTTTCCAGTTGAATTAGACAAAGACATCAAACAAAGGTCAAGAGTTAAGTTCATGTGATGAGTCAGTGTCTTCATTCAGAAATGCATTCTGTATCTCCATATGTGAAAGGATTAAGAGACCTTTCAATTACTTGTTTATGATGTAGGACAATGTTGGCAATCTTAAGATACAATGACTTAGAAATCCAATATTTCTTATAAGGCTTTATATTTTTCCCAAAATTTGAAGCCCAACAAACCTCAGAAAAAATCATTGCACTTCTCTCAATTTCACGTTTCTCAAATGAAAACTACATCACCACACTTATTTACTTCATGGGGATGCTGTACAGATAGATGAGATGCTAGATCTATGACCTCTAAGATACTTTCAAGTTCTAGATATATATTTCTATGTTAAAATACTTTGAATTCAAAATAGAAATGAAGTTCTATGGATTCTGGGTTTTTTCATATATATATGTAATATATATATGTACATGTTTACATATGCATACATATATGTGTATACATATATATCTTATTTATTACATAACAACAAATTAGAACATTGCATAACTCTTTTTTGATAACTCAAGAAAGTTGGCCAAAACATCTTGATGAAAGGCAAAATTTTGAGGACATTGGCACGTATACATACATATATATGTATATATACATATAGCCTTCACTGATTAATAGATTCTTGTGGACCCCTGTACTATGCAGGATCTCATCTTAAGTAATATTTACAGAGTACAACAATTGAGAATTTGGGTGAACTTGTTGAGAAGAGTTATGGGATAAAGTTTACATAGTTTCTGACTTTGAAGAATTTCCAACTTCTAAGCCTCATGAAAATAGTTCACATATAAATTTTGATTATCAGTATATAAATTAATCATTAATATTCCAGATAGTTAGGAAATATCCAAATTAACTTTTCTCCCTTAAGGAAAATAAATTGAAGTAATCTTTGATGTAAAAAAAAATCTAGGACTGAAAAAATGAGATGAGAGCAGCTAGGCAGCACAGCCCTCAGAGCATTGGGACTGAAGTCAAGAAAACCTGAGTCCAAATCTTGCCTCAGAAACATATAAGTTCTGTCACTCTGGGTAAATAGCTTAAGCTCTATCTACCTCAGTTTTCTCAACTGTGAAATGAGAACAACAACAGTACCTATCTTTCATGGTTGTTGTGATGATCAAATGAGATATTTGTGAAGTACTTAGCTTAGTGCCCGGCACCTAGTAAGTGCTTAATAAATGAGTATTGTCTTCACTTTCCCTATAGAAACAGAGGAATTATGTGAAGTACAAGAATATATATATATATATATATAAACATTTATGTAAAAAAAGTTACAAAGGATATTTCAAATGCAAATTATCAAAGAATTAATTGATCAATCAACAAGAATTTATTAAGTATACCCAATAGGCATTGTGCTAAGTGATAAATGTGAGCAAAACCAGAGTAGATCCCAGTTTTTCAAATACTTCAATTTTTTAGTTTCTGCAACTAAATTCCAATTTAACAATGACCTTCCACTAAAAAAAAAGTTTGTTTTTGTTGTAAATAGTTTTTCCTTCTCTTTTTTAAGTATTTTATTTTCCCCATCTACACAACAAAACATTTAGCATTCATTTTTAAAACTTTGAGTTCCAAATTCTCTCCTTTCCTCCCTCCACACCCCACTCTCCTTATTGAGAAGGCAAACGAGTCTATATAGGTTATACATGTAATCATGCAAAACATATCCATAATAATCATGTTGTAAAAGAAAACAAAAATATCTCAAGAAAAATAAAGTAAAAAAAAAATGCTTCAATCTGTATTTAGACCCCTGTAATGGTAATTTAAATGGGAAGATCTTTCCCATTCGTTAATAGGCTCATGTGACCTGCTTAAATCACATAGAAGTCTAAGTCACATGTGGCGGGAGGAGCTTGTTGAACAGGCAGAATAGGAAGGGTGGAACAGAACCAAAAAAGAAGTGAGTGATTGCAGTTAGGGCAAAGGGAGAGAGAAGGCACAGGTAAACAGACAGGCTTATGATTGCTCGTTTGTGGGAAGGCCCAGGTAAGGGGGTAGGGTTATGGGGAGTGGGGGAGGATTGGGAATGGCTTTGTCCCATGCAGCAATAATGTGTATTGACTTCTTGGCTACTATGGTGGATTTGGCTTTCTAGTGTCTGAATAAATATTTTGGATCTGTCTTCTATGTGGAGAGTCTGTTGTACTTCGCGATTCAGAATTGTGCCAGGATATTCATGGCTGCCATAAGTGCTGTGAATATCATGCTGGTGCTATAAGACCACCAATTCTTTCTCTGAGAATGGATAGCATTTTCATCATAAGTCCATAGGAGTTGTCTTAGATTATTGTATTGCTGAGAACAGCTAAGTCATTCACTAGTTTTGCTTTATTGTTTCCTCATTTCTCATAGTCATTTATATGCATTTATCATTCTAATTTTTAAAGAATTGTTTTCTTCAGTGAGCTTTTAGACCTGCTTTTCCATTTGGTCAATTCTGCTTTTTAAGGCATTCTTCTCCTCTTTGGATTTTTGGACCTCATTTACCATTTGACCTCATTCTAGTCTGTTTTTTTTAAGGTATTACTTTCTTCAATATTTTTTTGTGTCTCCTTTACCAAATTGTTGACTCTGTTTTTATGATTTTTTTTTGCATCACTGTCATTTCTCTTACCAATTTTCCCCTACTTCTCTTATTTGATCTGAGCTCTTTCATGGCCTAAAACCAATTCATATTTTTCTTGGAGACTTTACATGCATGAGCTTTGACTTTGTTGTCGTCTGAGCATATAATTTGATCTTCCTTTTCACCATAGTAACTTTCTATTGTCAGAGGGTTTTTTTTTATATTGTTTGCTAATTTTTCCATACCGTTACTTAACTTTTTAAATGTTTTTCTATTACTTGACTTTTCACTCCTTCACCAGGATACACCAGGCTTCAAGGGTTTTATGCAGCTGTTTCACAAATACTTCTAGGGACCTGTAAGTTTTCAGTTCTTCCAAAGTGGTAGGAGCTAAGGAGAGGTATTTACTACTTTCCTGGTCTATGCTCTCTCTGGTCTGTGAGCAACCACAAGCACCATTTTCTATCCTGGTACTGTAAGAATGGTCCTCCTCTCTGCCGTGACTGCTCCTACTCACCCTGGGACTGCCATGTATGGGCAAAGCAATAGATTCCTACCCAGGTGCTAGCAAAATGACTGCTGTAATCTCCTTCTGACCAATTGTTCAACAAACTTATCATCTCTGGTCTAAGAACTCCAGAAGCAGCTCCTGCTGCTGCTGATTCAGTCAATCCTAAGGCCTATTCCTGGTTTACTGAGGTTGGGGTCTGTGCTGGTGTGGCTTGTGCTTCACTCTCACCCAAATGTGACAGATCTTTCCTGCTGACCTTCTAAGTTGACTTTGGTGTCTGTGTGCTTAGAGGTTTGGAAAGCACAACTGCTTCAGTGATTCAGTCACCCAGAGGCCTGGTCCAGATTTGCTGAGGGCAGGTCTGCACTGACTCAGCCTGTGCTGGACTACACTCCTCTCTCACCATGGTGCAACAGACCTTTCCTATGGACCTTCCAAGCTGTTTTGAGATGGGAATTTAGTTCACTTGATCTATTTGTGGGTTTTGTTACTCTAGAATTTGTTTAGAGTCAGTTTTAGAAGATATTTGCAGGGGTTTGGGGGAGCTCAGATGTGTCCCTGCATTTACTGCATCATTTTGGCTCTGTTTCCATAAACACTTTTTTGTTTTATCACTGGAAAAAATTTCACCTAGAATTTTGTCTCTGAATAAACCTATAAACTCAAGATAAGTTATTATTTTTTTTAAGAAACTTAAAATATTTTCAGCTGGGCATTTAGATCACTCTATTTTCTCCCACAACTGCCATTTACATGCTATAAACTCATATCTTCTGCTTGGTTCTAGATTAAGAACACCAACCTTTCAGAAAACAAAAACTACAATATCACCCAAATGACAGTCTTCCTTTATTGCTTGTCAACACCATTGACTAAAATGTTTCATTGAATATCTTAATCAGCTCTTGCTGATGATCTGACATCACTGCAAATATTTTCACTTGCTTTTTGGCAAGAGTTAGTACTTTGCCAAAGGCAAATCAGTAAGTCAGAAAATAACTGTTGGTGAGAGGCTAGGGGAAGAGACTTTGTGACTGTTAGTTACTCAGTAGACTATGGTGCTGACAGGAGGAAAAAATAGAAGCCAAAATCATTTTAAAGGTCATTCTGTAGGAGGAACAAAAGATCTCAGATATTAATGAAAACATACTCTGAAATGCAAAAGATCCTAGGATCCTAGTGTCTGAACATCCTGGAAATTAATCAATCATTCCCCTGGAGTTAAACATTGGGGAGATTTTTACAGACCTTTATTCTACCCAATAAGCAACTTAGATAAGACAACTTTTTAGCTCAATTACAATATGTATTATTAACTAACTTGGTAAAATTCAGGTGTGGCCTAAGTAAAGTACCTTTTTTTTTTCTCATTGGGAGTTGAATAAGCCATTGTCTATTCTTCTTCTCTTCTTTCCTTTTCATTTTTTTTCCTTTTTCCTTGTTCCTTATTTTCACATTCAAAATGCTAAATGTAAGTTTAAAGTTCTTTAGGCAGTATCTTATCAGAAAAGTGCTAATAAAATTTAATAAATAAAAATAAAATTACTAATAAACAGTAAAATGAAGACATTGCTGTTAAATGTTTTTGAAGGCTTATAAATTAGATGCAAAAATACTTGACTATCATCCCTTCCTGATCTAAAGCAAAATTAATCTATCTCTCTCTCTGTCTGTTTCTCTCTCTCTTTCTCTCTCTCTTTCCCCTCCCCCCATACACTACTGTCTCTCTAGAACAAAAGAATACATAGAAAAGAGCATACAGTTTATTTCTATTGGGTACCATATTGGGTATGGACTCAGGACTCATCATTCTAATTATTTACCTGCGTCATCTAAAGTAATTATTGTCCTTTCTCCAACATCCACCCTGCCATGAGATTCCTTCCTTTATCTTTCTCCTTATACAGTGCAGAATCTTTTCTTAAAGTTGCGTCTAGAGTTCATGCAGGTTTGTACTCTGTATAGTAATAGTAGATAGTATTTTTGTTCCGTCTTCTTTTCAATAAATGAAAAAGTTAGAGGTTAAAAATCATTCAAGGACATCTTGTAGCTACCTGGAAATTCCTAGGCACTAGGAAACTGATCAGAGTGGTCATACTTTTCATCTGTCAATCAAAACTATATCTGACAAAATAGCCATGTGAATTAGGTAAAGTTTTATTCTACATAGATGATTTGCATTGCAGTTCTGTGTACATCATCTGGGAATAGATTGTGCCTATTCACCTAGACTCAAATCCCCTAGACAATGAGGGATTATGGAGCCAAGTCACAAAGGACAGAGGTACCAGCTGGATGATAGAGAACTATCAGAACAGGGTAGCTGTAGGCAGAGCACTTGGCTAAAAGATTTGCAGCATGTGCTAACTCTGGATATGTGGATAAGATATTCTCTGGGGAACAGATAGTAGCAACATCAGCAGGGCAAGTGAGCATCATGATGGAGAATTTGGTAGCAATAAGTCCATTGAATGGTCATATACCTACGATTCTTAATAGTGACTCAAGCATTCCACTTTCTTACCTCATGTCCACACATAAAGAGGAAAAACATTTCAAGAGAATAGGTTGTTGTAATTTTCCCCTTCAAATAATTTCTTTAAAGGAAGGGCATTAAGCCTTTAGGGACATTCACAAAATCAACTTTACTAAGATACAAAGAAAAAGTTAAAAATCTTTTGGGAATGATTTTTAAAAAGTTAATGACTTTCAATAAACTTGTTAGCAACTTAGAATTGTAAATATTTATGTGTTCTGTATGTCTCAGAAGCTTCTAACTTTCTTCATGAATAAAAACAGGAAGAGATTATGTTGTCTGTAGCTTGTGCTTTTGATGTTATCTGAAGAGCATGTAAAGAGTAGCACATTATCTCACACATCTGGATTTTACTAGATTAGTTAATTATACAGTTTACCAAATTAGTTCATAAAGTGAGACCTTAACTGTCCATTAACTAGGAAATTCTATAATTACTGAGTGGTCTGATTGCAAAATGATACTATTGGCAACAAGATTAGAACACAATTAATGAAATAAAACAATTACAAATATCAGTGAAATGTGTAGTTATCTCTCAACCTCAGATCTTTTAAAGTTCATGGCACACCATGGAACAACTAGAATTCCATGTGTTCTTTAGTTATTCTTCCTGGAGTTAAAGCGTGGTATTGTACCACAGACAAATACCTTTAAGAAAGAGGTTACAATGAACTTAGTTTTAAATGAGAATCAAGTTGATTATTTGTGCCTTCAGAAGACCTCATTTTCTGAACTAATTTGGTATGACAAATACAGGGCCCATCCCTTAGCAACATCCCTTTATCTGGATTCTCGCACATGTTACCTTCCCCTCTTGGACTCCCTACTCTTGTTCAAGGCTCAGTTGAGATACCACTTTCTACGTGTTTTCTTGATCACTCCCAGATAATTATAGCCTCCCTACCCATAACAACTTGTATATACATGCTGTGTCCTTTAACAGATTAAAAGTTTCTTGAGGGTAGAGATTGTTTAACTTTTGTCTTTGTATCCCTAGTCATAACATCTTTTACATCCTTCCACTACACTAACAGCCTAGACCTTTACCACCTGTCACTTGGACTCCTTCCTCACACAAAACCCCATATTTTAAGACAAATATTTTGCTTTGATGTTATATGGTTATGAATCCTGGAATACACATTCTCAAAAGAAGCAAAGTGGTAGGTAACCTAAAGGGCAATAGACATAAAATGGTGGGCATAGGCATCATGAAGCATACTTCCAGAGGTGACCTATATTGAAGGAGTAGACTAAGGAACATTATTCAGGAAATGTATGATTTAAAAGTAAGTTTCCTGATCATGTTGTAAGAGAAAGGGGTGATAGAATAAGCTCTAGAAACCTCACTACTACCACCATCAACAACAACAACAATTGAAAAAAAAAAAACCTAAAGGAAGACTTTCAGCATATAAAGATTACATAGGTAAGATCTATAGGAGAAAATGGACATAAATCACTTAGGACAAACTTTCAGGGGTAAAAGAAAACAGGCATGCATACATTTCTGGTAAAAGGACAATTGGTAAATATTTCTGACCAGAGACTTAACTGTATAAAATGAGAGTTATACCCTTGCCACAGAAATACTACCATTGAAGATATGGACTGAGTGTAATTCCAAAAGAAGCAAATAGTTATACATAAAAATACATTTGTAGCAACTTATTTGTAATAACACAAAACTGGGAACTACCAATGTGCAATGCATATATATTTACATATATATATATATATATATATATATATATATATATATATATATATATATATATATATATATATATACACACACACATACACATATAAACATATATAGATGTAATCTATATATACAAAATCTGTATTTATGTGTATACCTATGCACACATATTTACACATACATACATATGTATGTACATGTGTACGCAGTATTTTAAATGCAGAGCTACAAAGCAGCTCTCTTTGTGGTGGAAAAGAACTAGAAGTTGTGGATATGACTGTCAAATAGGGAATGGCTGAACAAGTTGAATTATATGATAATGACGAAATATTACTGTGGTATAAGAAAGGATGAGCTCAATGATCTTAGAAAATGGATAGACTTGAATGAAATGATGAAAAGTAAAATGAAAAGAACCAAGAAAATGTTGAATACAGTAACAGTAATATTGTTTTAAAAACAACCTTGAAGTGGGGCAGAGCCAAGGCAGTGGAGTAGAAGCAGAAACCTGATAGAAGTCTTCCCCTAAGCTCAGTCAAAAATTGTTCCAGGGAGGAGCCAAGATGGTGGAGTGGAAAGACACACATATGCTAGCTCCGAACCCACAGCCCATAAAATACCTGTAAAGAAGAACTCCCAACAAATTCTGGAGCAGCAGAAGCCACAGAACAATGGAGTGGAGGAGATTTCTGTTCCAGAGAGACCTGAAAAAATGACCCGAAAGGTCTATTGCACACCAGACCCAGAGCAGAGCCCAGCCCTTCCTTGGCCGTGCTGCACTGAGAAGAGTAGATCTGAGCAGGCTTCAGGGACAGAATCTCTAGTGGCAGCGCAGGTCCCTCCACTCACAGGAGCCAAAGGTCAGTGAAAGGGTCTTTTCAGCTCACCAAGAGGGGAGCAGGGTGTTTCCATAATTCAAGCCACTACGGGTGGCAGCAGCAGAGGTAACAGCAGACAAGGGCTCCTAAAGCAGGCAGGAGCCTGGATCCATTGATGAAAGTCTCCACATAAACCCCCTGAGGGATCTAAGCCCCTTGTGGCAGCCCTGCCCCCACCTGAGCACCTGAATTTAATCTCACACTGAATAGCAGCCCCGCCCCCACCCAAAAGCCCTGAGGCTGGGAAGCAGCATTTGAATCTCAGCCCACAAGCACTAGCTGGGCTGAACTGGAGGCCAGGTGGCCATGGAGAAGAAACTCAGGAGTCAAGTCACTGGCTGGGAAAATGCCTAGAAAAGGGAAAAAAAATAACAGATATCTCCTCCCACAGTTTCAGATGAGGAAGAACAATAGATATAGAAGTCAAGGCTTCTGTATCTCAAACACCCAAAATAAATATTCAATGGACTCAGGCCATGGAAGAGCTCAAAAAGGATTGTGAAAATCAAGTTAGAGAGGTGGAGGAAAAACTGGGAAGAGAAATGAGAGAGATGAAAGAAAAGCATGAAAAGCAGGTCAACACCTTACTAAAGGAGACCCAAAAAAATGTTGAAGAAAATCACACCTTGAAAAACAGGCTAACTCAATTGGCAAAAGAGGGACAAAAAGCCAATGAGGAGAAGAATGCTTTCAAAAGCAGAATTAGCCAAATGGAAAAGGAGGTTCAAAAGCTCACTGAAGAAAAGAGTTCTTTCAAAATTAGAATGGAACAGATGGAGGCTAATGACTTTATGAGAAACCAAGAAATCACAAAACAAAACCAAAAGAATGAAAACATGGAAGATCATGTGAAATATCTCACTGGAAAAACAACTGACCTGGAAAATAGATCCAGGAGAGACAATTTAAAAATTATGGGCCTACCTGAAAGCCAGGATCAAAAAAAAGAGCCTAGACATCCTCTTCGGTGAAATTATCAAGGAAAAATGCCCTGAGATTCTAGAACCAGAGGGCAAAATAAGTATTCAAGGAATCCACTGATCACCTCCTGAAAGAGATCCAAAAAGAGAAACTCCTAGGAACATTGTGGCCAAATTCCAGAGTTTTCTGGTCAAGGAGAAATATTGCAAGCAGCTAGAAAGAAACAATTCAAGTATTGTGGAAGTACAATAAGGATAACACAAGATCTAGCAGCTTCTACATTAAGGGATCAAAGAGTGTGGAATAGGATATTCCAGAAGTCAAAGGAACTAGGAGTAAAACCAAGAATCACCTACCCAGAAAAACTGAGTATAATACTTCAGGGGAAAAAGTGGTTTTTCAATGAAATTGGGGACTTTAAAGAATTCTTGATGAAAAGACCAGAGCTGAAAAGAAAATTTGACTTTCAAACATAAGAATAAAGAGAAGCATGAAAAGGTAAACAGCAAAGGGAAGTCATAAGGGACTTTACTAAAGTTGAACTGTTTACATTGCTACATGGAAAGACAATATTTGTAACTCTTGAAACTTTTCAGTATCTGGGTAGTTGGTGGGATTACATACACACACACACACACACACACACACACACACACACACACACATAGAGACAGAGAGCACAGAGTGAATGGAATAGGATGGGATCATATCTTAAAAAAACGAAATTAAGCAGTGAGAGAGAAATATATTGGGAGGAAAAAGGGAGAAATGGAATGGGGCAAATTATCTCTCATAAAAGAGGCAAGCAAAAGACTTTTTAGTGGGGGGAAAAAGAGGAGAGGTGAGAGAAAAACATGTAGTTTACTCTCATCACATTCAACTAAAGGAAGGAATAAAATACATACTCATTTTGGTATGAAAACCTATCTTACCATACAGGAAAGTGGGGGAGAAGGGGATAAGCATGGTGGGTGGGATGATGAAAGGGAGGGCAATGGAAGGAGGGAGCAATTTGAAGTCAGCATTCTTGGGGAGGGACAGGATGCAAAGACAGAATAGAAGCAATGGAGGGCAGGATAGCATGGAGGGAAATATAGTTAGTCTTCAACAACATGACTATCATGGAAGTCATTTGCAAAATCACACAGATATGGCCTATATTGAATTGCTTGCCTTCCCAAAGGGAATGAGTGGGGAGGGAGGGATGAAGAGAAGTTGGAACTCAAAGTTTTAGGAACAACTGTGGAGTACTGTTCTTGCTACTAGGAAATAAGAAATACAGGTAATGTGGTATAGAAAGTCATCTGGCCCTACAGGACAAAAGAGAAGATGGGGACAAGGGAAGGGAAGGATGATAGAAGAGAGGGCAGATTGGTCATAGGGGCAATTAGAATGCTTGGTGTTCTGGGGTGGGGGAAGGAGACAAATGGGGAGAAAATTTGGAACCCAAAATTTTGTGAAAATGAATGTTAAAAGTTAAATAAAGAAATTTAAAAAAATTATTCTAAACCAATTCTGGAGCTGCAGAACCCACAGAATGACAGAGTGAAACAAATATCCAACCCAAGGCAACCTGAAATGTGGATGGGAAGCATCTATTCCACTTCACTGGGAGCAGAGTGCAGTCCAGTGTGAGCCACAGTTGCACAGATTTAACCCTAGCAGCCCTCAGGGGACTGAATCTCTGGGACCTGTGGTGATTTTCAGACCTCACAACACCAAAATGCATAGGACAAAGTGGTCTAACCCAGTCCGAGAGCAGTGGAGAGGGTGAAGGAGTCACCTGCTGTGGCAGTAGGGGAAGAGGCAGTGGCTGTTTCTTGAGCTCTATGCCCACAGATTGTGGGGGGATTGAGCATCTGACAGTACACCCCCATCCTCACTGGAAGCAGAGAACTTCCTTGACAAAGAGCTCAAAAGTCAAGTAAATGGCTGGGGAAATGAGCAAAAATTGGGAAAAGAATCAAACTATAGAATCTGACTTTGGTGACAAGAAAGATCAAAATATACAAACAAAAGAAGTCAACAAAGTCAAACCTTTTACATCCAAAGCATCCAAGAAAAATATGTATTGGTCTCAGGCCATGGAAAATCCCACGCAGGATTTTGAAAATCAAGTAAGAGAAGTAGAGCAAAAATTGGGAAGACAAATGAGAGTGATGCAAGAAAATCATGAAAAACTACTCAACTGCTTGCTAAAGGGGTCCCAAAAAATGCTGAAGAAAATGAAACCTTAAAAAATAGACTAACTAAAATGACAAAAGGAATACAAAAAGCCAATGGGAAGAAGAATTCCCTAAAAGGCAGAATTGGTCAGATGGAAAAGAAGGTCAAAATGTTCATTGAAGAAAATATTTCCTTAAAGATTAGAATGGAGCAGATGGAAACTAATGACTTTATGAAAAATTAAGAAATTGTAAAGCAAAATCAAAGAAATGAAAAAATAGTAGACAATGTGAAATATCTCATTGGAAAAATGCCTGGAAAATAGATCCAGGAGCGATAATTTAAAAATTATTGGACTACCTGAAAAGCCATGATCAAAAAAAAAAGAGCCTAGACATTATCTTTCAAGAAATTATCAAGGAAAACTTCCCTGATAGTCTAGAATCAGAAGGTAAAATAGATATTGAAAGAATCCACAAATTGCTTTCTGAAAGAGATCCCAAAAGGAAAACTGCTATGAATATTGTAGACAAATTTCAGAGCTCCCAGGTCAAGGAGAAAATACTGTAAGCAGCCAGAAAGAAACAATTCGAGTACTGTGGAAATGCAATCAGGATAACACAAGATCTAGCAGCTAGATTAAGGGATCAAAGGCTTTGGAAAATGATATTCCAGAGGTCAAAGGACATAGGATTAAAACTAAGAGTCACCTACCCAGCAAAACTGAGTATAATACTTCAGGGGAAAAAATGGATTTTCAATGAAATAAAGGATATCTAAGCATTCTTTTTGAAAATACCATAGCTGAATAGAAAATTTGACTTTCAAACACGATAATCAAGAGAAGCATGAAAAGGTAAACAGGAAAGAGAAATCATAAGGGAATTACTAAAGTTGAACTGTTACATTCCTAGATGGAAACATAATATTTGTAACTCTTGAGATTTTTCTCAGTATTGGGTAGTTTATTATATACATGTAGACAGAGGGCATAGGGTGAGCTTATATGAAGGAATAACATTTAAAAAAATAAAATTAAGGGGTGAGAGATGAATATGTTGGGAGAAGGAGAAATTGAATGGAGTAAATGGATTATCTTTCACATAAAGGAGGCAAGAAAATGCTTTTTTTCAATGGAGAAAAATGAGGGAAGGTGAGAGGGAAAGAGTGAGTCTTATTCTTGTTGGATTTTGCTTAAAGAAGGAATAACATGCACACTCAATTTGGTATGAAAATGAATCTTACATTACGGGAAAGTAGGAGGGAAGGGGATAAGCAAGGAGTGGGAGGGGATAATGGAAGGGAGGGCAAATGAAGGAGGTGGTAATTAGAAGTAAATATTTTGAGGAGGGACAGGGTTAAAAGAAAGAATAGAATAAAATGGGTCAGGATAAGATGGAAGGAAATATAGTTAGTCTTTACATCATGATTGTTATGGAAGTGTTTTGCATGACTACACATATATAACCTATATTAAATTGCTTGCCTTCTTGGTGGGGATGAGCAGGGAGGGAGGGAGAGAAGTCAGAACTCAAAGTTTTAAAAACAAATGTTAAAAATTGTTTTTACATGCAACTGGAAAATAAGATGTACAGGCAATGGGGTATAGATATCTATCTTGCTTTACAAGAAAATAGAGAAAAAGAGAATGAGAGAAGGGAGTGCAGATTGGGGGAAGGGACAATTGGAATGCACGATGTCTTGGGGTTGGTGGAGGGGAGAGAAGGGGAAAAAATTTGGAACTCAAAATCCTGTGGAAGCGAATATTGAAAACTAATAATAAATTATTTTTTTTAAAAAAAGATAAAAACAACTTTGAGTAACTAAGTAACTTTGAATATTAAAAAACTCAAATTAACTACAAAGGATATATGAAGGATGATGCTAATGGCATCCAGAGAAAGAACTGATAAATATAAGTAGTTATAGAATGATTTTACATATATACATACACATATAAACATAGACACATATAACATATATATATCTATACATATGCAGATCCACATATTTGTGTCTAATGGTAGCTATCTCTAGGGCAATTTTTTATTATGCCCAAGAAATTGTATGAAATATGTATGATTAGTTTCAAGAATATATATGCCAGGAAAAACATATGCTTATCTTTTAGCAAGACTGAGGGTTTATAGATGGAGAGCTACAGTATTCCAATCATAACTACAACATATTAAATGAAGGAACCAGTATGTTGGGGAGAGAATCTACGAAAGATATATGGAATGACTGTGGCATGTACCACAAAATATGAAGGCATGGATGAGTTGTAGTTTGCATGAATGGAGGGAGGAGTCACTTAAATGAGATCACAAAATGCAATTAGTTTTAAACACAGGTTGTTCCAAAAGTTTTACTTCAGTGTTAAGTTTCAATAGCTTTACTAGCTTAAAACTGAACCAAGACTTTTGGGACACCTTCTCTGTGTTTCTATGGGAAGGGGTATTATGTACATCATAAAATTATTTCTTAAAATTAGGTACTTATGCTATACCTACAATCTCAAATCCTACTTTCAAAATTACCTATTTCCTTCTTAGTGTAATTAAAAAGTACATTGATATGGAAGTTCTAGCCCCAACAATATCAGTATCTAGCTTGGGCAAGTCACAACCTCTCTGTTTCTCAATTTGTTTGTATATAAAATGATTAGGTTAAAATCAATGACTTTTAATATCTCATCTAGCTTCTAACATTCAATGAATCTATAAATAAGAATTTTCTTTATCAAACCCAGGTATACTTAATGTGTGTTAGTGTATCTGTACGTGTGTGTTTTTATTTACTGAGTGTCTTAACTAAGGACATAGCTGTGTGAGTAGACAGAAGGCAACTGATACAAGATGTTGTGGAAGTAGAAACAATAAGACCACCTCCCTCCACCCCCGCCCCCCTTAGATGATCTCAGGGCCCTGGAGGAATTTCTAAGTTTATTTTCTTTTTATATTTAGGTTTAAGTGTTTCCATTGATGAAAAAGTTAAATCACGAAGATATCTACAAATGGATGAAACATATTTTTAGTTTTTATCTACCAGTTACACATGGGATTTTCTAAAAATGAAACTTGAATAGTAAACTTTCATCTATTTGCAAACTAATCTGAAAGAGCTGCAGTTTTATATTTTTAACAAAAACAATCAAAATCTACTGAAATTCTGTTGAAATATTTTCAAACAGACTAGAAAATTTCACTCCCAAATATTTAAATGTACAGATTTTGGAGGTGTATGTGTTTTTAAGCAATATACTTAAACTGGAACTGGAAATCAAGTAGTGAATGAAACATTTCTAAACATTAATTTTCAGAATGCTCTCTCCATACTGGGAGCAAATGCTTCAAAAAGCAGTTACTTTCTCATGCATTATTAAAATATTATCTTTGTCTGATATTCAGAGAATATGTAGAAAAACAGCACAAATCCTAAAGCAATTCTCAAAGGAATTGTAAACTATAAATAACCAAATGAGCAAAATAAGAGAAATACAAGTCAAAACAATTCCAAGACTGCATCTCACATCTAGCAAATTGATAAATATGACAAGTTGGGAATGACAGGTACATCCATACATCATTGGTGGGACTGTGAATTGGTCCAACAGTTTTGAAAAGCAATTTGGAATTATGTTCAGTGACTAAAATGACCATAACCTTTGATCTAGAGGTACACCTACTGCAATTATACTCCTAGTGAGGTCAAAGATAGAAAGTACAATATACACCAAAGTACCAATTACAAGACTTTTTGTGGTAGCAGAGAACCAGACACTAAGTACATGATCTTTGATTGAGGAATGCTTAAACTGCCTCTGGTTCATGAATGTGATAGAATATCATTGACTTGTATGAAATGATGAATATGAAGAATATATTGGAAGACTTATATGAACTAGAACTAGCAGAACCAGGAAAACAATAGAAAACAATGAAAAAATAAATGGAAAGAAGAACTAAATTGTGACTGAATGTTACATAATTAAAATAATCAAACATGTATCTGAAGAAAAGATAGAATATATCTCCAACCATTATTTACAGTTTGGTGACCTTAAATTTAGCATACTGGATATACTTTTGGACATCATTGATGGATAGTTTGGCTGAATTACTATTTTTTTCCTTTTCTTTCTTCCTTCTCTTTTCCCTTTCTTTCCTTCTATCATTTCTTCCTTCCTTCCACCTTCCTTCCCTCCCTTCCTTCTTTTCTTCCTTCCTTCCTTCTTTTCCCAAAAGGGATGGTTTTTGAGTGGGGAAGGGGAAACATTAAGAAGTAAGGGTAATATAAAAACCAAAGATAATAGCAATAAATTTTTGATGTCACTTTTAACTTAAAAGGGAAGATAAAGTTTAGTTTTTTCTAAATATCAGGAAACATGCTATGGACAGCCATTAGTTATCACACAATCCTTTCATGATTTGATTATTAGAGCTATATTTATGTCATGAAAAGGGGTTGGTATGTGCATATGTTTTCATCTTTCTAATTTTCAGAATGTGCCATTAAGGCTACTTCTAACTTATCAATTTGTTCAATTCTCCATTTTCCCTTTTGTTTATATTTCTGACTCCTGTCTGGATTCTGAAAGACCTGAGTTCAAATTTGGCCTCATACACTTATTAGCTGTGTGACCCTGGGCAAAGTCATTTAATACTGTTTTCTTCAGTTTCCTAATCTGTAAAATGATCTTAAGAAAGAAATGGCAGATCACTCCTGTATCTTTGCCAAGAAAGTTCCAAATGGGGTCACAAAAACTTAGACATGACTGTAAAACAATTGAACAACATAGAATCTCTCCTGAAAACCTCTGCAATCAACCCTGCTGCTTTTCCCCCAGCACAGCTGCCTATGTGTTTTGATGATGCCATTTGCCTGTGAACTGCTTTCTTCACTGAAATGAGTCCTTTGCAGCTTTGCACTCTCTGCTACATGTCACCATGGTTGCTGCACTCTAATACCCTCTACTGGTCTAGAGCTCCTACGAAGCCTTTTCCCTGGCCACATGTGTCTCCTATGTACATACTCCTCCATTCGTGTTCTCCATCAGGTATTTTCCCTATATATGAGAAGCATCGATTGGTTGTTTTGAGCTCACAGAGGCTATTTCTGCTTTGTGAAGATTAATAATGAAAATGGCTACCATATATGCAAGTTGTGATGCTCACACCACTATTACTGCAAGTGCTATAACAGTATATAGGTTCTATCTCATTTAACTGAGGAAGAAACCGAGGCTTAGAGACATGAAATAAATTAAGACATGATTTAAACTCAGATTTTCCTGAGCTCACATCCAACACTACTTAACTAACCTAAACTTAACCCAAATCTGAATCATAACTACATTCACTAACCCAAACCTTAACCCTAATGCCTTATATAGACTTCTAGCTATGTAGAGAAGGCATTTAAATTTCTATTTTGTCTGGCCTCAGACACTTATTAGCTATGTGACCCTGGGCAAGTCAATTGACCTTGTTTGCCTCAGTTCCCTACATGTAAAATGAATTAGAATAGGAAATGGCAACCCACTCTAGCATTTCTGCCAAGAAAACCCCAAATAAGGTCACAAAGAGTCAGACACAACCAATAATAAAACAATATAGGGCCAGTAGGTACCACAATACATGTCGCACTGGATTTGGAACCAGGAAGACATCTCCCCGAGTTCAAGTCTGGCCTCAGACACATGGTAGCAGTGTGACCCTGGGAAAAGTCACTTAACCCTTTTTGCCTCAATTTCATCATCTGTAAAATGATCTGGAGAAGGCAATGCCAAGTCATTCTTGTATTTTTCCCAAGAAAACCTCATCTATGGCTCATATATGGCTGAAAACAATGAACAATAACTTGTGTGAAAGTGTTGTTGTTGTTGTCATCCTTTGTCTTCAAAGAGGACCAAAATGACATCAACATGATAAAGTGAAATCTCAATGTGTCCAACTGTGGCTGATCAGACCAATACAAACTTGGAATGCTCTACCACAGGTTGGGCACAGATAATCTGTGTGAATATGTGGGGTGGATATCCCAAATTTGCACATCCTACGTTTACCTTGTACTATCTCAATTCTGTTTTGCTCAAAGAGCACAGCACTATTTCTGATGTAGGCATGCCATGCTGTGTGGTCCTGTGCCAGTGTCTCCCATGTTGAACAGTCAAATCCAAAGTTCCTGAGGGAGACCTGTAGGGTAACCTTGTATCACTTATTCTGCCCACCAGGTGATCTCCTGTCCCATGCGAGTTCTCCCTAAAATAGTCTTTTTCTTAAGTATACATTTTGCATTTGAACACCGTGGCCAGCCCATTGGAGTTGCTCTCTCTGAAGCATAGTTTGAATACTTGGCAGTTCAGTTTGACCAAGGACTTCAGTATCTGGTACCTTATCCTGCCAGGTGATCCTCAGAATCTTCCTAATGGAAGATTCAGTTTCCTGGCAGGGCACTGGTAGACTGTCCATGTTTCACAAGCATATAACAATGAGGTCAGCACAACAGCTCTGTAGACCTTCAATTTGGAAGTCAATCTAATACCTCTTCTCTACCAAATTTTTCTTCAGATCCTCCCAAACACTGAACTGGCTCTGGCAATGAGTGCATCAACCTCATTGTCAATGTGTGTATCCCTGGAAAGTACACCACCAAGGTAAGTGAACTTATCCACAGCATTCAAAACCTCTCCATTTGTTGTAACCAGTGGTTCCACATATGGATAATGTGGTGGTGGTGGCTGATGGAGCACCTGTGTTTTCTTAGTGTTAATTGTTAGGCCAAAATTAGTGCAGGCAGCAGAAAACTGATCCATACTTTGTTGTATCTCAGCTCCAGAGGCTGTATTGAGTGCACAATCATCTGCAAGCAGAAAATCATGCACCAGCACTCTCTCCACTTTGGTCAAGGCTTATAGCCTTTTCAAATTGAAGAACTTACCATCATATGGTAGTTGGCCTTGATGCCATTTTATCCTCATTGAAAACGTTTGCCAACATGGCTGAAAACATCATGCTAAAAAGCATGGGAGTAAGCACACAGTCTTATTTCACTCCATTGGTGACTGGGAAGGCACGTGAGCATTGTCCATTATCCAGAACCTGGGCAAACATGCCATCATGATATTGATGTACAATATTGATGACATTCTCCAGGCAACCTAACTTTGACATAATTTTCCATAAGCTCTCGTGACTAACAGTGGCAAAGGCCTTGGTCAGATCTGCAAACATTGTGTACATAACTGCTCTGCTCCTGGCATTTCTCTTGGAGTTATCGGGCACCAAACACCATATTGACTGTTCCTCAGCCTGTTCTGAAGCCACACTGGCTCTCAGGTACATGCTTATTGCCCAGGTGAAGGATCAGCCTATTAAGAAGGACTCTAGAAAGAATTTTGCAGCAATGACTAAGAGAGAGATCCCCCTGTGAATGTCATAGGACAATCTATTCCCTTTACCTTTATAGAAATGGTCAATGGAGTCATCCTTGAACTCCTGGGGGAAACCTCCTCTTGCCATATAACCTGGAAAATTTCAGTCAGCTTTTGTATTGAGCAATGGTCCCCTTACCTTGTAAACCTCAGCTGGAATAAAATCAGAACCAGTTGCTTTGCCTCATGAAAGGAGTCTAATGGCCCTCAAAACTTCTTCTTCAGTTGGAAGTTCAGCTAAGAAGGGATTGATTTCAATTTGTGGTAAACAGTCAGTGGCCTCAGCATTGATTGATGATGGTCTGTTGAGAACACTATGGAAGTGTTCAGCCCATCTCTCTAGGATCATGTCCTTATCACTAATCTATATGGCTCCATCAGCACTGAGTAGTTGTGATGCATCATTGCATTTTGGTCTATAAATAACTTTCAGAGAATCAAAAAGGTGCTTTGGATTGTTACTATCAGCATAAAACTGAATTTCATCTGCCTTCTTACTGAGCCAGGAATCCTGCATCTCTCTAAGCTTTGGTTGTACTTTGCTTTTTGGTGGAATTAAATGTTGCCTTGTTAGAGATGGATGAACTATCCTGCTGGTAAATCCTGTGGAGATCTCATTTTTCATTTAGCAGCTTCTGAATTTTCCCATCATTTTCATCAAATCAGTCTTGGTGTTTGCAAGTGTTCTGACCCAGATGAGCAAATGCAGTGCTGTGCACCAAATCTCTGAGAGCTGCCCACTCCTTTTCTACTCCACTGTTACCAAATGTGTTTTGGCTCAATTTTCCCTCCAAGTTAGCAACAAACTGTTCACACTCAGAGAAGAGTTCTAATTTGTTGACATCAATTCTTCTGGTAGTCATTTTGCCTTGGTGGTGGCACTTTTGATGAATGCAAATATTCAGCTTGGAAAAGATAAATCTATGATCAGTCCAGCACTCTGCACCACACATTGCCTTTGTCACTCTCACATCTTGTCTGTCTCTTCTCCTTACAATCACATAGTCTATTAGATGCCAATGTTTGCTGCAAGGGCTCATTCATGAAGTTTTATTGCATTTAGGTAAATGGAAGACAGTGTTGGTGATGAGGTTATGTGATGCACAAGTCTTCAGCAGTAAATGACCATTGCTTTGGTTCCTTCCAACTCCTCTCCTCCCTAGGACTCCATGCCAGGTCTGGTAGTCTGAGCCTACTCTAGCATTAAAGTCACCCAGAACTATAAGTTTGTCCTCTTTTGGCACATTGACAATAAGGGTCTGTAGGTCTTCATAAAATTTTTCTTTGACTTCATCAAGGTTAGTCATGGTGGGAGCATAGGCACTGATGATGGTGACATGGCATTTTCCAGCAAGTGGCAATCTCATCGTCATGAGCCTGTCACTCACTCCTTTCGGTAGGCACTCCAGCTTGCTGATTAGAATGGTTTTGAATGAAAATTCCACACTCCCCTTCACTGTGCCCACTCCAGAAAAAAATGTATCCATCTCCAACTTCAGTAAGCTGGCCTTCATTTGCCAACCTTGTTTCATGCTGGGCTGCTATTTGGATGTGATACCTGCTGAGTTCTCTTGCAACAACAGCAGCTCTTTCAGGTCTATTGGATTTTGTGTTGTCTATTAGTGTGTACATGTTCCATGTGCTGCTGGTGAGTGGAATCATCTTTGCAGATGTTTGTGTACATTTTGTACATTTTTTTTGTGTTTTGATCACATAGTGGGATTCCCTGCTTGCCGCGGTAATCAGGCCAGGGTTGGGTAAGCAGACAAAGTTTAGGGCACCCTTTCTAACCCCCTTCCTCACACAAGAAGGTGAGCAATGTGATCTTTAAAAGGATGCTCAGACACCCAGGGGGCTGCCAAGTCCCACTGCTGCTTCCAGTGAGAAAAAACCCTATGACCAGGGCCACCTGTGTGCAGGGTTGTGACTACAGCTCCCAGTCTATCCGCACTGGTTGCTTCATCACTTGCCTATGGCTACAGTACTTTGAGGCATAATAGTGAAATGATATGGATGATGTCTTTAGATTCATGCGTAAATTGGATTTAAGTGAGGCAGAGTTGCATGAAGTCATCAGCCTCACTCTCTCCTCCAGAGTCATCATAGTCCAGTGGCAGAACAAAATCAAGACAGTTGGCGATGGCATGGATGACCTTGGCATCTTCAGTGTCTAACCAAGCACTTCATATCACCTACTTCATCTGCCTTCATGGCTGTTGGAACAAATTGTTCTCATCTACCCACTCCACCAGAGGAAATCTTCACATGCTTGGGTTAGACACCCCCACACCCAATTCATCAATGAGTTTGAGAACCTTTGGTTACCTTCAATCTGGTTTGACTCGTCTGCCAAAATAGTTTACTGGAGTGTGGCCATTGTGCATGCTGCAGCTTCTTGGAGCTACTGGTGAAAGTTAGGTGGAACAGGTGGACACCAAATGTGGAAAGAGCCCTGAAAATGGCTTGGCAAGCAACACACCATAGATACCAGTCCTCCCTGAACACACCCTACACCCCTGTGTAAAGGTAGGGATCAACTGAATGAATCAATCCTATCATGCTATCTCATATAATTTCACTGATAGCATGCTATGCCCTAATATCTTAACCCAGTAAGAACACATATTAATCAAAGACTTTAGTGTGAAGAGGTGGGAAAGTCAAGTAGTATAAGAAGTGCATTTTGGATTGCCTGAAAGTTTTGTTCATGTCCTCTGTGTCATCTATAAAAAACTACATCAATTTGGGGTAGAGAGATTTGTGTCTGGTGACAGAAAGAAAATAGAGCCCCATATTAAGAAGAAATTTATGGTAGGGAGAAAGAAGAGTACTTCAGTCTTATCCTAGGTCTGCTCTCTTTCCATGCCCCACTTGGACTAACAAAGTACTTTTTCTGCTTTGTGAGTGGTCTAGAGGATTTTGGACTTCTCATTTTCATGCCAGCATATGAGTTGAATAACTGAAAAAGCTTCTGGGTAGGAAGTCAAGAACATACTGGTTGAGATAAACAAAGAAGATTCAAGGTTCTAAAAAGAGTTCAGCAAAAAAAAACAACACTATAACTAAGGTGGACATCTTGAGGAGTAAATCAAAAGCACTTCTAGGAGTTGCAAATTATCTCTTGGAAATATGTACTCTGGACTAGAGCTTACTTTTTCCTGAATTCTGTGGGAGAGTGTATCAGAAACATTTGGAATTTTTGTGTCAGTTATTACTATAATACCTCAGAAAATACTTCATTATAAAAGTGTATTGTCCTGTTGTCTAATTGATTTGATGGCAAGTATGCTTATGGGGACTTGTGAACTATACAGAATTTGACCAACAAAATCTCAGGGAAAATGTAAGAAACCTGAAGAGAACTAATAGCTCTTGGGACCCTTTTTGCTAATGCAAGTTGGGGTTGATGGCATAAATTCAAAATATACACGTATTACATCAAAAGAAATCACAAGACAAAAAAGGTACTAATTTGAAAAGAAACAATAATGTTCATGTTACATTACTTTTTACATAGTTTTCTATGTGCATGTTCTGCTCCAATAGAATATAATCTCTTGAGCAGAGGGAATGTTTATTTTTGTCTTTATATCAACACTGACTTTTTTCAATACCTATCACACAGCAAGATTTTAAATCCTTGTAATGAATTAATTCCCTAGATATTCCACCTTCTGCATTAATCAGCAAATTCCTCTGTATGTTTTCTAGTTTATTAATGTCCTTCCTCAAATGTTAAATTAAGGTAATATTCCACATATGTCTAGATTCAGCCCAATTCTCAGATTTATTTAAAAATAATGTTAACTGCTACGGGTGATTATTAAATCTTTCAGATCCTTTAAGGCTTTTTGTGGTGTATCTAGCACTAACTCAAAGCAAAAACGAGAAATAAGTAAAGTGGTCTGCCCCAACTTCTCATTTTCCTGGCCTTTTTTAAACTTCAATAGTATCTCCTTGCTATCTCCTTCCTTCCAAAATAATACTTCCCTCCTGACTCCCATCTAGAAGACCTTTCTAGATAAATTCATTCATACTAAGATATCACTAACTGGTGGAGGCTTAGTGTTTTACATTTTGGAGGAATACCTATATTTTACCCAAAGGTAAGGATTTAAACATGAGGCAAACAACAGAATCCCTAATTATGAAACCCCTAATTAAAGAATATAATCCTTAATTATGAAATTTGTAGATAGTAAGAGAGGTATCATATCATACTATAAAATGGCTATCTATCCATAAAGCAGACCCAAAGTTCAAGGCACTGCAGCTATACAACAGATAAAAAAAAGGCAACTAATTTTTGGAGAAGGATAGACATAGGGGTTAATTGTTTAAATATAGTGCTATAGATGTCTATGAATGAAGGCATGAATTCTACCTCATAAAACATTTGTTCAAATTTTTATTAAAAAATAAATTTCAGAAGAATTCCCATGTTAAATGAGGAGTGCTATAATAAATGTCATTGGCATGATAACTAAACCATTTCTTGTTAGTAATTTCAGTGCAAAATTCATCAGATCACCAAGACTCCATATGCTCCAGTGGCTTGACCACTAAGGTGTATAGATCCCAATACAAAAAAACATCTTCCAGTATCTTTTCCACATGTTTCAGTGAATTTAGTTAATACAACATTTGTGCATTTATGTACCTCAGCTTCATGTTAATAGGAATCTGACTTCTGCCATACAGGCCCATGAACCAGACTGAATTTACACTCCTGCTAATAATATTCCATGGTGAGTTTTTTTCATTATGGATTTCAATCCATTCCATCAGAATCATTAATTGAACATTAGAACTGAAAACAAAGTTGAAGGTCAACTACTCCAATCCCCTTCATTTTACACAGGAGGAAAATTAAGCACATAAATCTCAAGTTCATGTGGCTTGTTCAAGATCATACAATGAACTAGTGTCCACTAGTCCAGACATCCAGCGTCTTGATTTCCCAGTGAGGGGTAATTTCCATTGTACTAAACTGTCCCTGTGAAAACAGTTTCCAAAAATGTATCTAAAATATTTTAGCAGTCTGTGTTGAATAAAAACTTGGACTGGGATCACTTGGGAAATAATAACAATAGTAAATTAATATTTGTATAGAGCTAGTAAGGACAAAGATACGATACCAAGGTATGATACCACATAGCGATGTGCCAGGCAATATGCTAAGTACTTTACAACTATTGTCGCATTAGATCTTTATAACAACCCTAGAAGGTAGGTATTATTATTGCACTCCTTTTTGATATGAGGAAACTAAGGGATACAGAGGTTAAGATAGTTGCCTCGGGCCACTAAGCTTAGTGTTGGAGGCAGAATTTTAAACTCAGCTCTTCCTGACTCCAGGCTTAGTTCTCCATCGCCTTCATACCCAAATAGAGAATAGAAACAACCAAACCATTTAGCAAATCTGATTCTAGTGTATTCATTCCTGTCCTTGTTGCTGTGGGGGTGGTATTTATGGATCATCTGTGTGACCTTAGGCAAGTCACTTAACCCTGTTTCACTCAATTTTGTCACTTGTGAAATAAGTTGGAGAAGGAAATAGCAGACTGCTCCAATATCTTTGCCAAGAAAATCCCAAATGGGGTTAGGAAGAGTTAGAGATGATTAAATAATGATTGAACAACAGCATGCTCATATGTTTACATATATATTTCAAAGTCAATATTTATATTATATACATATATATATACACATATATGTACATACATACATACATACCTTTCTGTACGGTAAATTTTAAGAAAACTATCTCCCAAGCTCTTATAGTTGTTTGGATCAGTTGGCCCTCTCTGAATCTGAAACCTAGAGAGAAAAAATAAAAACATAAGTTTACAAGTTTAATGTTATATTAACATTCATAAATTTTAGAGTGCCCAGGAATTCCTTTTTAAAATAATTATCTTACTCTCATTTAGATTTTTGCTACAATTATATTTCATTTTTTCTCCAGTCTTTCCCCCTTTTCCTCTCCTTTTAAATTATATTAGACTGAGACATAGTGTAGATTAAAGAATACTGTTTAATTTATTTTCAATAAACATTTATTTAGTGCCTATTTTGTGTCAGGCACTGTACTAGAAGCTGGGGAAACAAATAAGAAAAAGAAAGATAGGGAGGCAGGGAAAGAAAAAATCTATGTTGTGTGGTAGCAATTGTGAACACTGAGAAGAAAGAAAGGAAAAAAGGAAGGAAGGAAGGAAGGAAGGAAGGAAGGAAGGAAGGAAGGAAGGAAGGAAGGAAGGAAGGAAGAAAGAAGGAAAGAAGGAAAGGAGGAAAGAAGGAAAGAAAGAAAGAAAGAAAGAAAGAAAGAAAGAAAGAAAGAAAGAAAGAAAGAAAGAAAGAAAGAAAGAAAGAAAAGAAGAAAGGAAGGAAAAAGGAAAGGAAGGGAAGAAAGAAAAAAGGAAAGGAAGGGAAGAAAGAAAAAAAGAAAGAAAGAAAGAAAGAAAGAAAGAAAGAAAGAAAGGAAGGAAGGAAGGAAGGAAGGAAGGAAGGAAGGAAGGAAGGAAGGAAGGAAGGAAGGAAGGAAGATATATCAATAAAATTTTCTTTGAAAAAGAAAAAGAAAGATAGTCTCAGCCCTCAAGGAGTTCACAATGTAATGGGGGAAGACTATATAGGAAAGGAAGCTGAAAAGGGAGGTTGTACTTGACCTGAGGGCAGCAGCAGTGCAAAGTGGAGTGAACTGGAAAATTCAAATGCTGCCCTCAGTAAAGGAAAGCTTTGCAAAGAGTCTAGTGCTCCACCCTCCAGCTTTCTATCAGAGGGCAGAGGAAGATGGAAGAGAGGGGAAGGAGTTGAGTTTGCATCATGGCAGAGAGATATAAAGCAAGATAAATGATCTCCAGAAGGATTAGATCTATTCTCTTTGGCCCAAGAAGTCAGGAATCAAGAGAAAAGGGTGGAGTTTATGAAGTGGTAAATTTGGGTATGATACCAGGAAAAATTCCCTAGAATTAGAGGTTTTGGATGACTAATATGAAAATATGTTTAATATGAATGTATATATGGAGTCTATATCAGATTGCATGCCATTCTGGAGAAGGAGGAATGGGGAATAAAAGGAGAGGGAGAAAATTTGGAATTCAAAATCTTATAGAAATGAATGTTCAAAACTAAAATCAAATATTTTTTTAAAAAAAGAATTAGATGGGATTTCTCTTTCTATCTCTTGCTGTTGGGCTTTGATAGTATTATACAGAAATGCAGATGATTCACATAGGTAAATCATCTGCATTATGACAATATCTATACTACCTATCTCACAGGCTTATTATGAGGAAACTGTTTTGCAAATTCCTAAAGCATTATAGCAATCGAAGCTATTCCAACTTTCTTATTTTAAAATGTCTAATAGTTCACATTGTTGGTATGATAGGGAAAAAAACATTCTTGTCAATCATAATAAACAAGGGAAAAAAGAGGGGAAAGCAAATTTACATAATTTTAAAGGAAATATCAAGTTGTACATGATGGAGTTGCAGTTTCACGTGTAATCATTTTTTTTATTACACTGTATTAGGAAAATTGCTTGTTTTATCCCATAAATTAAAAATAAATAATTTTTTTTTAAAAATCATCTGCATTTCTGTATATTACTATCAAAGCCCAACAGCAAGAGTTAGAAAGAGAAATTCCATTTAAAGTTACAGTAGACACTATACAGTATGTCAGACTCTACCTGCCAAAACAAACCCAGGGACTATATGAACACAATTACAAAAAACGCTTTTTGCACAAATAAAGTCACATATAAGTAATTGAAAAAATATCAGTTGCTCATGGGTAAGCTGAGCTAACATATGAAAAATGACAATTCTACCTAAATTAATTTATTTATTTATTCAGATCAAACTACCAGAAAATTATTCTCTAGGGCTAGAAAAAATGATATCAAAACTCATCTGGAAGAACAAAAGGTCCAGTATATCAAGATAATTAATGAAAAGAAATTCTAGGGAAGGTGACCTAGTAACACCAGATCTCAAATTGTATTATAAAGCAGCAATCATCAAAAGCACTTGGTACTGTCTAAGAAATGGGGAGGTAGGTCTGTGAAATAGATTAGGTACACAAGACACAGTAATCAATGATTATAGCAGTCTACTGTTTGATAAACCCAAGGAATCCAACTTCTTTTGTTTATTTTTTATTAGTTTATCTGTTTTCAGTTTTCTACAACCACTTCCATAAATCTTAGATTTTCTCTACCTCCTTCCCCGAGATGGCATGTAATCTTATATGAGTTCTGCACATACATTCTTTCTAATCACATTTTCACATTAGTCATGTTGCACATAAGAATTAAAATAAATGGGAGAAATCATGAGAAAAACCCAAACAAAACAAAACATAACACAAGAGAAAATATTCTATTTCATTCTGCGTTCCAATTCCATAGTTCTTTCTCTGGATGTGGATGGCATTTTGTCTCAAGAGTCCTTTGGGAATGTTTTTGGTACTTGTATTGCTGTGAAGGGCTAAGTCTACCAGAAAAATTCCTTGCCCACTGCAGCTGTTGCTATGTACAAAGTTCTCCTGGTTCTGCTCCTTTCACTCCACATCAGTTGATATAAGTCTTTCCTGGATTTTCTGAAGTCCACTTGTTTGTCATTTCTTATAGCACAATAGTATCCCACTACATTCATATACCACAACTTGTTCAGCCATTCCCCAAATGATGGGCATCCCCTTGATTTCTAGTTCTTGGCCACCACAAAGAGAGCTGCAATAAATATTTTTGTACATGTGGGGCCCTTTCCCATTTTTATGATTTCTTTGGGTTACAGTCCTAGGGGAGCCAACTTCTGAGATAAGAAGTCACTGTTGGACAAAACCTGCTGGGAAAACTGGATAACAGTGTGATGGAAAGTGGGGATAGATCAATTCCGTGATACCATACACAAGAATAAAGTCCAAATAGGTAAATGATCTTGGTATAAAGACTGATACTTTAATCAAATTAGAGGAGTAAGGAATAATTTATTTGCCAGATTTATGGAGAATGGAGAAATTTATGGGCAAACAAGAGATAGAGAATATTATGGCATAAAACATGGGTAATTGTGATTATACTAAATTGAAAAGTTTTTGCACAAACAAAGTCAATGCAACCAAGATTAAGAGGAAGCAGAATACTGGGAAAGAATTTTTTACAACTAGTGTCTGTGATAAAGACCTCATTTCTAAAATATATAGAGAACTGAGTCAAATTTACAAGAATACAAGCTATTCTCCAATTGATAAATGGTCACAGGATATGAATAGGCAGTTTTCAGAGGAAGAAATTAAACATATCTATAGTCATATAAAAAATGCTCTAAATCACTATTGATTAAGGAGATGCAAATCAAGACAACTCTGAGGTACCACATTACACCTCTCAGATTGGCTAGCATGACAAAACAAGAAGAAAATAAATGTTGGAGAAGATGTGGGAGAGTTGGAACACTAATGCATTGTTGGTAGAACTGTGAGCTAATCCAACCATTCTGGAGAACAATCTGGAAGAATGCCCAAAGAGCTATAAAAATGTGCACAACCTTTGGCCCAGCAATACTGCTTCTAGGGTTGTATCCCAAAGAGATCATAAAAATAGGAAAAAGAACCTATATGTACAAAAAATTCAAAGCGGCTCTTTGTGTCATGGCAAAGAACTGTAAATTGAGGGAATACCCATCAACTGGGAAATGGATGAACAAGTTGTGGTATATGAATGTAGTGGGATACTATTGTGCTATAAGAAATGACAAACAGGTGGACTTCAGAAAATCCAGGAAAGACTTATATTAACTGATGTGGAGTGAAGTGAGCAGAACCAGGAGAACACAGTAACAGCCATAGTGTGTGAGGACTATTTCTGATACACTTAGCCCTTCACAGTAATGCAAGGACCTAAAACATTTCAAAAGGACTCATGAAGCAAAATGTCATCCACATCCAGGGAAAGAACTATAGAATCAGAATGTAGAATGAAGCAAACTATTTTCTCTTTTGGTATGTTTTGCTTTGTTTTGGTTTTTCTCATGGTTTCTCCCATTCATTTTAATTCTTCTGTGCAACATGATTAATGTGAAAATGTGTTTAATAGGAATGTATGTGCAGAATCCATATAATATTGCATGCCATCTTGGGGAGGGAGGGGGAGAAAATTTAAAACATATGGAAGTGATTGTTGAAAACTGAAAACAAATAAATCAATTTTAAAAGCAAATAAAAAGAATTAGAGGTGTAGGGTTCAAACTCATTGATGGGCTACAAGAAGAGGCTAGATAACCTCTTATCAGGTAAGTTGTAATGGATGCTTCTTTTGGGTAAGGATTGAAATATGAAATCTATTCTATCTCTAAAATTTTGGAATTCTGCAATTTTGATGAAAACATTCAACATTATTCTTAATGGCATTAGACATGCTTTAGAAGAGTCATAATACCAATTCCATTCAACCTTTTGCTTAGACCTCAGGTTGTTTTTGTTGTTGTTGTTGGGTTGTTTTGTTGCTTTTATTCTGTTTTTGCATATTCAGCAGGGTGTCTTAAAATACTCTGGCCACAATTCTCTTTCAGGATGATTGGTTTACTTGCTTTCTGCCAGGGTAAGTACTTCCTTGATTAGTTAGTTTTCAAGATCTCAATAGTGAACAGAATGTGTCCTATCAGGGACATAACTAACAAATACTTTTCTTGAAACACTTTGGACACCACAGAAGCCTTCTGGTTTCTAACTATTTGGGTCTGTGCATATTGGGTGAAGAGATTCTTCACCAGGATGCTGCTATACTTTTATGCTCCTCTTCCTGAAAAGAAGATATCTGTTCATATTAACACCAAAGTTTTGCTGCTGTTTCCATGCTCCAGGAAAGGAGCTTCAGATGATGGCACTTTCTTCAGAACATTTCAGACACAAGGTCTCACACTTCTTAACTACATTTACCACTGAGGAAGGCCCAAAAGAGAAAGAATGATCAGTATTTGCTCTATATTACTCTATAGAATAGGTGAATCAATTCACAACACTATCAACAACGCATTAATGTCTCATTTTTCCCACAACCCTGCCAACATTTGTCATTTGCCCTTTCTGTTCTAGTAGTCAATCTAATAGGAATGAGGTCGTACCTCAGAATTGTTTTAATTACATTTCTCCAATCAATGAGTTAAAAGTATTTTTTTCATATAGTTTTAGATAGGTTGGATAACTTCATCTGAAAAATGATCATATCTTCTGATCACTGATCAATTGGGGAATAACTCTTATTTTTTGTAAATTTGATTCAGTTCTCTATGTGTTTGAGAAATGAAGCCTTTATCAGAGAAGCCTGTTTCAAGTTGTTTTCACAGTTACTATTGCTAACTGTATTTCCCTCCTTTCTATTCCCTCCCCATTTATTCTATTCTCTCATTTTTTTCATTTTATCCCTCCTCAAAAGTGTTTTGCTTCTCCTCCAATCTGCACTCCCTATCACCCCCCACCCCTCCTTTCTCTTCTCCCTTTCCCCTCCTACTTTCACGTAGGGTAGGTAAGATTAATTTCTACACCCAACTGAGTGTGTATGCTATGCCCTCTTTGAGTCAATTCTGATGAAAGTAAGATTCATGACCTCTCCCCTCCTCTCCACTGTAAAAGTTTTTTCTTGCCTTGCTTGCCTCAGGCTTTATTGCCTGAGACAATTCTACCCCATTCTATGTCTCCCTTTCTCTTTCTCCCAGTATATCCCTCTTTCAACCCTTAATTTGTTTTCTTGATAGCATCCCTTCAAATTCAATTCATACCTGTGCCCTTAAGTTTAAGTTTTCAGTTCTGCTAAGATGGAATGATTTATCTCCTGCTTTGTGCTCTGGTCTGTGAGAGACCACAAGAACTCTTCTCTGCCCTGGAACTGTGAGGAGGGTCCCCCCTCTGCTGTGACTGCAAGCTCTGCTATGCATGTGCTCCTCCTCACCATGGGACTGTGACCTAGGACCAGGATCTGAGTATGAGCACCTGTTAAATGTCAGCCACTCTGATGACTACTGGGAATATACATATAAAAAAAAATACAGCCCCCACCCTCAAGGAGTTTTAAATTGAATGGAGAAGTATAGCACACAAAAGTAAGCTAAAGGAGGAAGAAGGAAGATATCAGGGATGAGGTCAGGATGCAGAAGTCCAGAGGAACACTGAAGAGAGGGAAATGAAGAGATGGATGACTTAGGTGCCCACCTTAAATGGAAGTTCTAGAAGGTACTCTGTCTTCAAATCAGAGGGAGTGCCCCCAGGAGCAGAGATTACTAATGAGGTATGGGTTCCCAAGTTTTCAGTATGAAGAGGTTCAGAGTCTGCTCCCTCTCATGTTCTTAGTTAGGCACAAACCTTCTTGGTCCTGAATATGGTATCTAAGACTAGGTTCCACTTCCTGTAGGAACTTCTGGCTTTAGAGTCAGTCTCCTGGTGACTTGATATAGGTTTTTGTTTTTGACCCTTCTTTTTCTCCTCCTTGCATAATCCCAATCCTAGAGCTGTTTCTTTCCCTTGCTATCACCCTGACTTACACCAATTAGATAGTGATCATGATGTTTCCAGGCCTCTTGCAAGACTCCAGGGATTTTGCTTTTCAAGTGTTGCCTGGCTCTTTGTTCTGCCATTGCTACTATTCAGGAGTGGGATGATAAGGTGCTGATCTGTCCCAATATCCTGTGGTGACATGGATACAATTTGTACTTTGAACTGACTTGGTTCTCAAATAGGCATGGACAGCCCAAGTGCTTCATCACATTCAAGCCACCTGAGAGCTGGTCTGGCCCTGTCGCCTGATGTCATGAAAGGATGGACTGTCTGGGGTCTTGCTTTGCCTGTCCATTGGTCTTTCTCTGCCTCCTACCACAGGGTTTCTGGGCCCTAAACTAGATGCATTGTCTCCTGCTGGTTTGGATTGTTTACATTTTTCCTTCTGCAGTATTTTAGCATCCTTTTTATATAGTACTAGATGATAGAAAAATATAGCTATTCTTCATTGCTTTACTGGGACATGTTTGGGGTAGTGTGGGTTTATCTGGTCCTGACATGCCACCATATTTTTACGTTTATCTTGTTATTATTTCTTGGTGATATATTCACTGTACTCAAATTGCCAATACAATTTCCCTACCTATCCTCTTATTTCCAGGAAATAATTTCTATTCTATAACACAATAACCACAAACACCAATGTAAATATTCACATATGTGGGATGATTTTATATGCACTAATTTATCTGGCCATTGTCTAATTTGGGAGCTCAATTCCTAAATAACAGAGATGGTTTTTGCTCCATTTGACTTGTATAGGGTCTAGCATTGGACAGCACACACACAAGCTCCAGTTAAGTACTATGTCTTTTCTTCATGAATAGCAGCATCAATTGAATGGTCTAAATAAGACATTATATTAATGGAATTTCAAGTAAATCTTTGCAGTACACAAAGTCACTATGCTTAGGACTTCAAAATACCACAGCAAAAAGAGAGTCTGCAGGTTAGTGTTATCAGTAACCCAAAAGAATGGGTGAGTATAATAAATAACTCAGTGAAAACTCTGACACCTTTTCCAATACAACTCAAGGAATAAGAGGACCTGTAAGTCTAGTGATCTATTCTATTTTGCATCTTATGTGGTATATATCTACTGTCTATGCAGGTATATGATGATCATACATTGAGGAGGATAGGCATTGGACCTATGATTTCATTGCTATAGGAAATTCCTGGGAGAGAAAATTTCTTCAGAATTTATAGTCTAAGAGAGAGCTTCCTAGACCAATAGAGTATTAAATGACTTGCTCAGGATCCCATAGTCAGTATTTATCAAAGGTTGGACTTGAAACAAGATTTTCCTTACTCTGAGACTGATTCACTAACCAATTTATCATACTGAAATGTTATAGTACCATAATTTATTTTGATGACAATTGTCAGTTTTTCTAAGGAATCTGTTTCAAACTGCTAAAATTACTTGGTCCAATCATGTTAAAATCCATTTCCTTCTTCACTACAAGCATTAATCACTTAAGAAAGGTTTTTGTTTTCTCTTGGAAACATTATCTGTTTCTTGAGCTGATTTATTTAAAATTTTTGGTCTGCAAATTCTCTTTAAGCTTGGAAAAATAATTTCCCATTTACATAATAAAATTCTTTGGGAAAAAGCTATATGGGCAAAAAGTCATATTTTATTGTATTTAGAAGGAAAGGTTGAACATTTCCTTCTCTAACTCACTTTGAGTGGGTTAAGTGACTTGCCCAGGATCACAGAGCTAGTAAGTGTCTGAGCCCAGATTTGAACTCAAGAAGATGAGCCTTCCTGACTCCAGGCCCAGATACTGTCCATTGCACTACCTAGCTACATGTCAAACTGACAAAATGGAGAACCCTATTCAAATAAGATAATATTCAGGTAAGGAATAATATTTGGTCAGAATAAAACCCTGAGGAAAGACTCCTTTGACAAGGACCAGATTTCACACCACCATCACACATGACTCAGGGAAAAATCAGAAAAAATACATACAAGGAATTGTATGTATCTTTTAAATGATAGATATGACAAGAGAGAGACCAACATACACAATGCACTTTACGCAATTCTTAAGGGCATTTTTCTTGTAAATTACAAAGGCAAAGACTTCCAGTTTTCAATTAAATTTTAAAACATATTTTCATAACCAAAGATTATTTTCACAGAGTAAATATTTCCCACCAACAGTTTGAAGAATTATGACAGATGGAGTAATTCAAATCCAGTTTGTAACGTATAGTATTTGAAACTTCATTCTGTGATTGATTTAGTAGTCTTAAAATCCTGCTTCAAACTTTTAGTTTGCGTGAATTTAAGATGTTTCTAAAATGCAGAACAAATGAATATCTTTAAGGATTTAAAAGCCTTAATCAGTAAGATCTTCAACATATTCTTTCTTGTCCAGAACTGTGATTTTATCTGTCTAAGAAACTCTCTTCAACTATAAAGTTCACTAACTCAGATTTAATTCAATTTAAGAGAGTTGTCTGGCACACCGAGAGTTTAATTTTTTGTCCATAATCACTAAGTGATTCTAAATCAGAGATAGGATTTGAATCCAAGTCTTTTTGACTTCTATCTACTATATCATACTATTTCTCCAACTTACATAGTCCACTTATTTCCAAATCTCTTTCACATTTATCATCTATTTTTATCTCTAAACTTATTTAAGGGCAGAAACAGCTATACACAAAATTGCAAAGGAGGCAAAAGGCATCCTTAGCAAGCAAGTTCCTGTTCTTCTCACTTAGGACTGTCCAGAACACTTTTAACTTTTTATGTTGTCTTCATCTCTACTCGTTAAAACTTTTTTCAGGAAAGGAACTACTGTCAGTCACTATGAAATCACATATTCTTATTTTAGATCTCCTTTCTAGCTATAGAGGCACCACTGAATGATACAGAACTGAGTCTGGGGTCAAGAAGACTGGGCTAACATTTTGCCTCATACTGAACCTCAGCAAACCCCAGCTTCCTTATCTATAAAATGCAACTAATAATATCACCTACCTTACAGGGTGTTTGTGAGGATCATGAGGTAATGAATGTAAAGTGTTTTATAAACTTGAAAGAACCATATAAATCGCAACTATTATTATTGTAGTAGGAAAGTTATTGTTGCCTATTAAAGGAATGCTAGGCATCAACATGCAAATGGTAAGATGTTTTGTTATTTTGTTTTCAGAAGAGAGGCCCCTTTCTGGAGCCCTTTAAATTATGTCATAGAGGGGGGTTGTCTTCTGTACTTGCTCATAAAACCAGGCCTGCTTATGAAGTACATGACAGCAGCTTACCCAAACCCAAACCATTAGTTACTTGATAATTGGTACTAGAAGAGGCCAGGATCGCTTTGGAAGCCAAGACAAGCTAAGGATATAAAAGCAATAAGTTATATTTTCCAGGATACAACTGATTTGTATTGTGAGATTGTCAGAAAAATCATTATTCTTTTATGATTTTCTCTTAAATAAAATGGCACATGGGGGTGGGTAAGAATTATGAGCAGCCTAGTAAAAAAGAGCAAATCTTTCTGTTGCCAGGTGTAATTTACAGTAATGCTTTCTCTACATCTCCTATAATACAAAATTTATTGTTTTGTGTAGATGGATCTTAATTTACATTATATGCTAATAAAAAGTGGTAATATGCTAATAAAACAACTCCTACACAACTGTTTACTGATAAAGTGCTACGAGAGAGGGAAAAACTCTTAATGATAGCTATAGGAATGCCATATAATCATTTAATAAGGTAAAGACATAACAAGCCCTTTAATGAATCAGCAATTTGTAACCTTTACATTTGAAATTGGCAAACACAAAAAGATAATTGCAGAAAGATCAAATAAAGATTTTAATTCATCTTAATGAGCATTCTTTAAGAAAATAAGATGCTGCTACTCCCTAAGTAGCAACTTTATTGGTTTGCTGAGCATGGCTAACATAAAAGTAAATCTGCAAAAACATGTTTGAAGTTATGTAATATACATGCACTTCTGCCCTACCAACTTTGGAGACAGGTCCCAGAAAGAACCTCTTTAGAAAGTACCAGATATTTCTCCTGTATTTCCAAGAAAACAAAAAAAAATAAAAATAAAAAACAGGTCCAACTTGTCAGCCTAAGAAAATAAATGACAACAAATATCACAATTTAAAGATGAGTGCATCTAGAACGACTGAGGTCTATAAACAGGACAACACTGGGGAAAACGTAAGTAGACCAAGTTGACTATTGATAACTAGTTCATTTTGAAGGGGCTGCCTTTTCAGTTTAATTATCAAGTGCTTTGGAAAGCATATTTTCCTAATACTTTGATATTTAATTAAGTAAATAGTTATTAAACCCACATACAGAAAAAATATACTACATGTCAGTTTCTAATTCTCAAATATAATTTAACTCCTACTTTAAGTCATACGCTAAATGGACTTAATGAATTTTTCTTATACACTTAGCTAGTTATTCACATTTTATACATCTCTTTAGATATAATTAAAACTCAGGGGGCAGTGCCAGCGTATTAGCTCCCCTGAAGCAAACAGAGCATATATAACTGATCGACATTAAAATACAACCTGGTTCTTGATGGTAGGATTTGCAATCTACGCTAATCATAAAGATAGTATATAGTCATAACACTAAGAAATTCGTAAGTGTCTTTGAGTAAACATTTTTCATTTCTATTTTACTTGAATATCAACTCCTTTTCATATATAGAATCATAAAACTAGAATATCTTTCATGTATTCAGAAATTATCCAATCCAACCCTTCATTTCATAGATGAGGCCCCAGGTGACTGTGATTTGACCAAAGTCACACAAATAATAAAAACTAGAAGTGAGATTTTAATCCAGATCTTATGACCCCAGAACCAGTAAATACTCTTTCCATTATGCTACATTGTCCAGCCAGGGTTGTTCACTATCATCAATGAAAGCTCTGTTTGTAAAGTGTTGTGAGATTTGACACTCATCTGAGGCATATACAATATATGTGTGTATACACATTCGCACATATATGCATATACATATGTGTGTATATATATATATATATATATATATATATATATATATATATATATATATATATATATATATATACATTGTTCCTAATAATTATATCAGTGTTTCAAAAAACACAGTATTTCATGGATGTGGCTCCTCTCTCCTCCAGCATAGATCTTAATTCCAGCCATGTAGAGTGATTGCTTTTAATGATTAGATCTCAGTTAAGCAACATAGCTTTGTAATTGTCCCCATATCTGTAGCCATTCCAGTTTGGTAGGGCTTCCTAAAACTTTGACATGAGTGCTAAGCACAGTAAAAATTTTTAATGTTAAAAGTGCTTAATAAAGGCTTATCGGGTTGTCTATTCACTGCTCACAGTTTTGAGAGCCAGAATCACCTTCACATCATAATTAGGCAACAAAATTAGATTTTAATGGAGGTTTACCCAATGTAATATTTGTAAAATATAGAGAAATCAACTCTTCTGTAAAAAATGGAGTTTATTCTACCCATTTAAAGGTCTATACCTTTTTAATAAGACAAGTAGGACTAGCTGTGCCTTCCTTGGCACAACATTTAAGATAATTGACTTTTTTAAAAGCCCTATAAATTTCTCTCTGCTATTTTGAAATATGTACTAGTAAAACACCTTACATATTAAGGAAATATGTGACCTCAAGTGCTCAATCAGTCTAGATGTTATTATAGATAAGTTAACAACATTTTGGCATGGTAACAAAAGCAAGTGAAATCTTCTGTGCAATGTAATTTCCAAATGAGTTTTTGACGACAGCCTCAAGAATATTATCTTTCAGAAACATAAGATCAGCACAGATAGCTCGATTATGCTTCAAGTAGTTTCCTGTGATCCTAGACATTTCTAACTGAAGTTGCCTTACACAAATGCTAGGAGATTTAAATACTGATATCATGAGGATACACATTTTACAGGTCAGACTTTAACTTAAAAAATAAATATCCAGTGAAGCAGTCATGTTTTTCCCAGCTAGCAAATTTGTTAATATAAACATTTACTTAGGTGTCCCTTATTAGTGCAATGAAATAAATTAAAATTAGCACAACTGACAAAATTATAACACCTATGGTATCTCCAATACTTAAATATCATGGAACATTTGATATTGTAAAATAGATCTTGATAAGGGAAATTTATTCTATCTGTACTAGCTCCTCCAGTTACATGTATCCCTGTGGAAGAATAGATTGATGTATTGACAATATAAATCTACAATACATTTTACTAACTAGTGACAAGTGATAGCTAGAAATAACAAGCCAGAATTAATTACAATCCATCACAAGCAACAAAGTTTGCTTGTTCATATAACTATATAATTGACAAGGATTATACAAATTCAAAGAAGCCTTGAAATATAAAACAAGCTTAAACAAAATCAATAAGAGCATGGCTTTGAATCATTTTTTCAATCTTTCAATCAAACCACACATTTATAAAGTACATCTTACAGCTTAAAACTAATTTAAAATCAGGATATGGTACTAGAAATTCTGTTTGAACATATCTATATACATACATACATACATACATATGTATGCACCTGAAATGGTAAGAGAATTTGAAGATTGTCTGTGCCCCTTAATAGGCTCATGTGACCTACTTTGAGCATTGGCCCAGCCCACAGCTTGAGTCACATGAAGCCCATGGTGGGAGGAACTTGCTGAATTGGTGGAAGAGAGTGAGGCAGAGCTGAGGGAGAGGCAGCTGGCAGAGCAGAGTAGAGCAGCTACACTAGGTGAGAGAGGGGCATTTTGCCTAAAGGAGCTTGTTAGTGGAAAGGTCTGATGGAGGGAAGGTTTGGGGATGGTGGTCCTCCCTCTATTGGTGGAATTGGTTTTCTGTTATCTGAACAAACATTTTGGCTCTGTCTTTGAGGAAGAGAGTTAGTATCTTGTGAATTTACCTGGAAATATGTCCGCATGTCCATAGTGGTGGCTATGGGTATCACATTGGTGCTAAACACCATACATAAATATGCATTTGAATTTAATTCAATTTTCTTTTTCAATGTCAAGAAAATGTAGTTCACACCTAGATACATTTTCCTACATTCTCCTTTATAATCAGATTTTGGATTCTGATCAATAATAAACATGAATGCTTAAACGAATTATGACATATGAGTTAATAAAATATATTATGTCTTAAAAATCATGAAAAGGTTTGTTAAGATAAACCATAATTGTGTCAAATCAGTGGCAAGTGAGCAGAACCAGAAAATATATGTAGTAACAGTAACGTTGTAAAGAAAAACCATTTGAAAAGACCTAAGAACTCTGATCAACATCCTGATGACCCATAATTCCAGAGGAGTAATAATTAAGTACACATGCAATCCACCTTATAGCAGAGGATCTAAGGTGCAGAATAAAACATGTTTTTGTACATGGTAAATGTGTGGGTTTTTCTATACCTGACTATGCTTATTTGTTATATGGGGAAACGATTGATATTGTTACTCCACCTCCCCCAAAGAATGAAAGAAATAAGCGAATTAGTCAATAAATATTCATAAAGTCCCTAGTATGTGACAAGACTATGGTAACATCCTGGGGATACAAAGGAAAGTAAAAAACAGTCTTTGCTCTCCCAGATCTCACTGTCTAATGAGGCAAACATCATGCAAACAACTACATACCAGCAAGTTATGTACAAGATAAATTGGACAGAGGGAAAGCACTAAATTCAGGGGAGAGCTGAAAAACTTCCTGTAGAAGGCAGAATTTCAACTAGGACTTGATGGAAGCTAAGAAATTAAGAAGATAGAGATGAGGAAAGAGAGCATTCCAGGCATGAGAGACAAACTGTGTACAGACTTTCCCTTTGTCCAGAAAGAAATATTTTAGGATTCCATGAGGAAGCCTAAGGAGAAAATGGAGATGTAGAATTGCCACTTAGGAGTTTATAGTTCAGGATGCAACTTCCACAACAAAGCATCTCCCTGATCCCTTCCACCTACTGGCTTTCACTGAGATCCGTCGCTGTCCTGATGACACAATTTCTCTGGTCAGCGTTCGTACTCACACTTCAATTCAGAAGTGAATTCTGGTGGGTTATTGGAATACTCATTCCCCATTGCATTGTCTAGACCTTCCCTTTATCACTGTCTCTCAGTAACTGCTCCTCATTTGAGACTCATTCAATCTATAATTATCACTCAGTCAAGATTCTGGTAGCTGTTCTTTACCAGATTCCAAGATACCCACCTTTCCTCAGGGTGTTCACCATTTTGCTTATTGTCTTTTTCTCCTTACTTACTCCTGTCTTCAAATTAGGGAACTTCAACATACATATTGATATTCTTTCAAACACCCTTACTTCCTAGTTCTTCAAGTTACTCATTTGCCACGACTTATTCTTCTACCCCATCTTAGGTACATACAGAGATGATCATGCCCTTGACTTTGCCATCATCATCAGGAGTAACACATTTTCATAAACTCAGAAATTCCTTTATCTGATTATAATCTGTTGTCATTTTTCTTTGCCCTCTGCCTTGAAACCCGTAATTCTGTTCTTTGTCCTCCTCCTCATCTTCAATCCTTCCACCCCTCAGTTCTTTTCCAGACCATCACTCTTGCACAGACTACATCCTCTTCCCTTCCCTATATCTACCTTTTGGTAAACTACTTCAACTCTGCACTATCTTTTTCTTTTGAATCCTTCCCTGCCAAGCTCCAGACTTGTATGACTCTCACCATCTGCTGCCTTCACTCCTATTCATGTCCTACTGAATTAACCTGGAAAAAAATCATGAAATCATGCTGAATAGCGCCATTACAAATTATGTTATATAATCTCAACTGGACTCACTGCAGTAAGACAATTCTTTAAGCTTCTCCAATCAATTTAATTTCCAAAACTTGTCATCATTCCTCAAGCCTTACATTGTTTCACCTACCTTCACTCTCAGCTGAGAAAATTGCTTCATACTTCAGCAAAAATTTTGAGGTCAATTTTTAAGAGCTTTCTATTCTCTCCTCCTTATCTCATATCATTTATATGCCTTCCTACACTATTTCCCTCTTTGCCTCTGTCTCAGAAGTAGTGGTTTTCCTCCATACCAAGGCAAACCCTTTACATGCATAAGTGACCCCGTTTCATCTTGTCTTCCTCAGCAAATTACCTCTCCCATTATTCCCACTCTCACTAATTTTCAATCTCTCTCTGTCTACTCACTGCTTTCCTAGGGCATATAAACATCCCCATATCTCTCTCATTCTCAGAAAACAGTCACTTGGTCTAATGTAATGGTAATTTAAATGGAAAAATCTTTCCCATTCATGAATAGGCCCATGGAACCTGCTTAAATCACCTGGAAGCCTACTTCACATGTGGTAGGAGGAGCTTACTGAATGGGTGGAACAGGAAGGGTGGAGGAGAGCTGGGAGGAAGTTGAGTCAGAGCTGGGAAGGACACAGGGAAGCAGATAGCTAGGCTTCTGGGCATTTGTTTGTGGGAAGGCCCCAACAGGGTCAGGAAAGGCTTGGAAATGCCATTTTCCCCTGTAGAGTGAATATGTGTTGACTTCTTGGTTACTATGACTGATTTGGTTTTCTGGTTTGGGTATTTGGCTTTCTGGTGTCTGAATAAAAGTCTTTCTTCCACTTTCTATATGGAGAATCTGTTATAATTTGCCATTGAGAACTATGCTGGCATATTCATAGTTACCATCAGTACTATGAATATTGCCTTGGAGATACATCTGTCCATCTCCACTATCTTTTGTCCTATATTTTTCCTCCTCTTCATGACTGAGCTTCTTAAGAAGGTTGCCTACAGTGGATGTTTTCACTTCTTTTCCTGTCATTCTTTTGGTCATCCTTCATTCTCTTGGCTTCACCACCATTCCCCCTTGCATGCTCATGCTGACCATGCTTTTCACTTCCTTTTTATGTCTCTCCCCTTTTAAAATGTAAGTCCTTTAAGGGTAGGGGCTATCTTTGTTTTTTCTTAGATTTGCATCTTAGGCACATAGCGCCTGGTACATTGTAAGTACTTAATATAGAAGTGTTGATTTGACTTGATTCTGTTCTCAGCTCTCTGCATTCTGGCTTCTGATCTCATCATTCCACTGAAATGGCTTATTCCAAAGTTACCTGTGATCTTTTAATTGCTAGATGTAATATTACTTTTTCTATCCACATCCTTCTTGACCTGTCTTCTGTCTTTGACACTGTCAACCACCCTCTTCTCTTTGATACTCTCTTCTCACTAGTTTTTTGTAACACTGCTCTCTTCTGCTTCTCTTTCTGACTCCTCATTCTCTCTTTTGCTGGATCTTCCATCCAGCATCCAGGTGATGTCTTCTAATTGTAGGTATACCTCAAGGCCCTCTTCTTCAGCTAGACTATTTTGCTTTATGTTATTATCAGCTTCCACAGACTCAGATATCATCTCTATGAAGAGGATTCTTAAATCTATTTATTTATCTATCTGTTTATCCAGCTCTAACGTCTCATGATCTTCAGTACTTCATCTGTAACCTTCTATTGGACATCTCAAACCAGACGTCCTAGCCATTGTGAATTCAATATGTCCAAAATTGAATTCATGATATTTCTCCCTACACTCTCCCTTCTCCCAAACTAACCTATGACTGTCCAAAGTACTAGCACTTCCCCAATCACCCAGGCTTACAACCTTGGTGTCATCCTTCAGTGCTCATTCTATCCACTACATTTATACAAAATCTGCTGCTAAGTTCTGTTGATTCTATCTTAATATTTCTTGCATATTCCCTATTTTCTCCTCTGAAACTGCCACCAGCTCCTAAAGCCATTCATAACTTGCCCTCTTCCTATCTTTCCATTCTTACACCTTATTCCCTTTTACAAACTAATTCAGTGATACTGATCTTCTTTCTGTTCCTTACATGACACTTTGTCTCCTGACACTGAGAATTTTCATTGGTTGCCCCTTATGCCTGGAACTCTCTTCCTCATTTCTGACTACTGGCTTACCTGATTTTTTTCAAGTCTCAGCTAAATTCTCTGCTTCTACAAGAAGCCTTCCCCAGTCCCCCTTAATGCTAGTGCTTTTAGTCTATAATTATGTCCAAGTGATGATGATAGATACGTAGATAATCTTATTTGTATATATAAGACTATGAGTTCTTTGAAGGAAAAGTCTATTTTTGCCTTTCTTTTTCCTCTTCCAGCATCCACTCTCTGGCTTATAGTAGTTGCTTAATAAATGCTTTTTGACTTGAATTTACTAACACTTCTCATCCCTGATCAACCCACACAAACTTTCTTCTGTAATCTTTGAACTACCTCTGGCCATGCTTCTGTTTTCCCAAATTTATGCAATTTCTCAAGGCTACTCCTTCCTCAGCAACTTAGTCCCTAACATGTTCATCACTGTTTCATAGAAAAAGACCGATTTCCTTTGAACATGATAAAATGTAGTTCTAGACTTCTAGGTGACAGTATCATCTCTTTGATAAGTGTGCTTTCAAAGTTTCTCACTAGATCAGAATAGATACTGGTAGGGTATCTATACATCAAGAAATACTTCTCCTCTGATATTTTAGCAACTTTGCAAACTTCTTGTTTCTAGTCAGGAAATTTATGCATAGCTTGTGGAATGATTAGTCACCACCAGAATATGACTTAATGTCTTTACTCCTTTCTCCCAGAGATAGAATGTCAGTGCAGAGAAGTTTCAAAGCTTTTTTAGAGATTACATTCTTTCCAAATATGCAACACTATTTTGTAGTATTTTCCTTTGTACATAATATATGATCTCACATTTTTTAATGACAACTGTTGACCATTTTGGCTCAGTAAAATCTGTTCCTTACCAGCTCTAAAGTCCTCTTTTGATCATTTCCTAAAGCTGCTTTGGTCATAGTGTATATGTTCTATGCAGCGACAACTGTTTCCTGATACCAAGTATAAGATTAATAACAGTTTAGCAAAGTTCTCCATTGAGAACTTCCTACTTCCTTCATTATCTGAATGTTAAAAAACTTTCAAGGATCTAGAGATTGAATTCTTTAACATCACTGCCTTATTTCTTTGCTTGTATAATTTCTCACTCATAAGTCACCTATTCTCATTCCCCGTCACCCACAGACAACAGAGGCAGAGAAAGTTGGTTCATTGAAATAAAGCTCACATACATCTTAGCATACTGTCTGGTAGAAGTCCCAAATTCACATTGCCCAGCTCCCTGTATGTCATATATTGTTTTCACTCTTTCCCTAGGTATTACTATAGTTTAGTAAGTAAAGATCACATGATCTTTAGGTTTGGGTTTCTACTTCCATATTAATTTTCTATAGCCACTGGTGTTGAATAAAACTATTAATACTGTAACTCTATGTTTTAGGCAGAAGTTTGATGGAAACAATTTTTATTAATTTAATGTTATTCTAAGTCCACACATTACTAACTTAAAAGGAGACATATCCAAACTGACATAGCCCTTCCTCCCCCTTGCCCTTGAACATTTTTTTTTTACCAAAAGACAATTTGAGGTAAAATTTATGGGAATATTGAAAGAAAAAAAGGGCACAAGGTGTGGGTAAATATTCTATTCCATCTAATGGAACAATAACCACTTAATCTTATTCTAAAACTACTCTTTTTTTCTTTCATCACTCCCATCAAAGGTTTTCAAGGAGTAAGGAGACTATCTTCCCTGTGATCTATGCCCAAGTGGGGAAAGAGGGGGATGAGGAAGGCAATAGTCTTAAGTACAAATGAGTTATTTATTATTGTAAATTTGGTTATCATCCTTAACCCATTGGCCAATACTAGTTTTAATTCTTGATCCTTTAATCACTTTACTGAAGGGAAGATCTGAAAAGGACTTTAGACACTATCAATGAGTCAATATTTATTAGGTACCTACTATTTGCCATGTACTGTTTCTAAGCACTGGGGGATATAAAAAGAAGCAAAAGACAATTCCTGTCCTCAAGTAGCTTATGATCTAAGGGGTGGAACAACATGCCACCAAATATATGGAAAACAAACTAAATACAGAATAAATAGGAAATAATTAACTAGGAAAAGCACTAGATAAGAGGGGTTGGGGAAAACTTCCAGTAAAAAATGGTATTTTAGTTGGGACTTAAAGGAATGGAGGGAGGTCAATAATTGGACTGAAGGAAGGAGAGTGTTCCAGGCATGGAGGACAGCCAAAGAGAATGCCCAGAACAAAGATCCAGAGTATTTCGTTCACAGACCAGTCGGGTGGTCAATGTTACTGGATTGAGGAATATTTGGGTAGGAATAAGGTATAAAAAGACTGGAAAAGTACAAGGAGGCTTGGTTATGAAGGACTTCGAATGCCAAACAAAGAATTTCGTATTCGATCGTAGAGGAAATATTGAAATTTATTGAGTAGGGAATTAAATGGTCAGACCTGTGCTTTAGGAAAATCAGCTTGGTGACTGAATGGAGGTTGGATTGAAGTGGGAAGAGACTTGAGGCAGGCAGATCTAGCAGCAGGCTAATACAATAGTACAGACCTGCAGCGACAAGGGCTGGTACTAGAGGGATGGCAGTGGCAGAGTTGAGAAAAGAGCATGTTCAAGAGGTAAAGGTGAAACTGGCTATCGTTAGCAGCAGACTGGATATGGGAAAGTGTCAAGAATAACTCCTGGGTTAGAGAATTTTTGTTTTTTTAGTACTTGAAGTTGAAATAGCAATGAGGTTTTTTTTGTTTTTGAAGTGTTTTCACACTAGCATGTGACAAATTTATGATTAGCTAAAGCTACTACTCATCTCTGAGTAGTGTCTAACTTAGAACTAGTTAAGAATAAGTCAGTCCATATTTGAAACTTTGCCTCCTACACAGTCTTTCCTATTATTAGTAATAATCCATCACAAAGCTAAAAACTCTTTTGTCTATGGAGTAAAAAAGAATCTCCCTGTCACTCAAGCTTCTACTACCAAATGCAACTCATTTCAGGTGACCATCACTCTCCTCACATAAGACTGATTCCAAAGATCTGCATAGGCCAATATTATAATACTCCTACCTTTCCAGTCCTTTTTTACCTTACACTGTCTTCCCTTTGCGATTTGATATCTTCAGTTCAGTGACACTGGCCCACTTGTCATTCCTCACAGAAAACACTCCATCTCTTGGATCTAGGCACCTCTTTGGCTATTTCCCATACCTGGAATGCTCCCCCTTCTTATCCCTCCCTCCTGGCTTCTATCAAGTCCTAATTAAAATCCTATCTTCTACTGGAAGCCTTTCCCAATCCCACTTAATTCTAGAGCCTTCTCTCTGTTAATTATTTTCTTTTTAGCCTCTATATAGTTTGTTCTTTTTCAGTATGTTTTCTCCCCCATTAGATTGTGGTTCCTCCAGGGAACTTTCTTTGGCCTTTCTTTGAATCCCTAGAACTTAGCACTTAGCAAAGTGTCTGGCACTTCATAGGTACTTATTGAATGCTATCTGAGAACTGAGCTAGAAAGAACTAGAAGCACAGGTACAGCAAATTAAAGGACAAAGCAAAAGAACAAGACTGAATTGTAGCAGTGAGGGAAGAGAGAGGGCAAGGATGGCAAACAGCATCTATAGGCATTGAAGAACAAAAGACGTAGGCTGAAACTAATGGTTGCACTCCCACATCCCTTGTTTCTTTTCTCCGATATTTTCAGTTTCCTGAATTTTTATTCCAAGCACAAATATGTCAGAGTCTAGCTAGATATAAAATTCAAATTAGGACATGGAGCCAAACCTCTGTCTAAATATTGGGAATTTCCTAACTAAAGGCCTTGAGATATTATGATTGAACTAGTAACCTTTCATTTACTATAAATTCCACAAAGTAGAAGACAAGAAGACAATGTGGATCTGAGTGTTGGATTATATTGCCAGCTAAGCTTTTTTAAAATAATGTACTAATTATTGTAACTATGTGTGACTGATTAAATGACTGGAGATAAAGGGAGTAGGAAAGAGAGGTTATGAAAGGCCAATTATACCCTACACTGAAACACCTACAACCACCAAAATCACAAAATAGTAAAACAAAGCTCTAAATAAATGGCACTTCACAAGTAACAGCAAACCAAATATGTAATTTAGTAGAAATAGGATAGTGAAAGGATTTGATTTCCACGTCAAGAATAGATGATTAAATCACACACAACATTGTGATTTGAAATATTAAATATTGAGAATAAGTCAAGAAATCAAGAAAATAACCATGAGAAAGCAGAAAATAAAATGCAAGCAAAATTAATACCAGACAAAAGGAAATGGAAAATTTTAAAAAGGGTTTTAAAAATAGGCTGTAGAATTTTAGTGAAGAGGGGTGGATTGCATTTTTAAAATGTGCATCAAAATTTTAATATCAACAACCAACATTCTCCCTCAAATTAGCAAAAAATTCAGCTTCCTTCTATTTCTAGCTCAATACGGGAAAATACTGCTTTAAAAGAAACCAGAAGGAAGTATTTAAATAATAATAAGTCTACATATAATAAACAGAAATACATATTATTTATTATATTATGTAAGCACACGTGAATGCATGTACATATTATGAATGTATGTTCTATATGTATCCTAACAGTGGTAGAGTGGGGTGATCAGCAAGGTTCTTCAACTCCTATTTGCTCTTCCTTTTCTACTACTAAATCATTGACTGCTAAGTATGCTGGTGTTAATGTTCATTCTTTGATTAAGGAAGTTGTACCAAAGGATCTTAAAAAAGAAATAATAAGAAAGCTCCGAGTCCTTAGCACTCTGGCATATTATCTCAGGAAAAAGCCTAAAGAGAGAAAGGAAACACAAAATTTACAAAAATTACCACCTTGGTGTCTATAGTTTGAGTTGGAATTTTAGCAACACAGGAGCTGTTTCTCTTTCCAGGAAGTCATCAAAAGTGAGATAACTGACTCTTTGTTCCTCCAGATCAGATTGAACTGATTATTAAAGGCTAATCACTGTTAATCCTATGGAATTGCTACCTTCCTAATAAACTCAAAGTATTTATTTACATTTTATAAAGGAATCACCTGTAATGGCCTTATTTTCATAATTTAGTTTAACACCTCATTATCACCTCCTTTTTTGTGATTAGGTTCTGGTCTTCCAAGGACCAACTTCTTTCGTTTACAGAATTAAGAGAAGATTAGTTTTAGGAGGGAGTATACAGCAGCTGAGGGATCAAGAAAGATTTCTTGTTGCAAGTGGCACTTGAACTGTCTTTTTTAAAAAAATAAGTTTGTGTGAATATCAATGGTAACTGTTTCTCTTTGGAACAGCAACCTTAAGGGTCGTCCCTGCTCAGCTTGATTTTTTAAAATTTTTTTCTAATTAAAGGGGCCATTCCCTGACTCACTTCTTAAGGAGGCCTATTCACTGAATGGGCCTTACCTCATTCAAAGTGAGAACCTGAAAAGACCTTAGCCTAAAAGGTCTCCCATTACATCCTGGGCCATCTTCATGAATATCTGGCCACTGGACCCAGATAATTCTGGAGGAGAAAGTGAGACTGGTGACCTTGCACTGATCTCCCTCACTAAAATCAAAGTCAACTGCAAGTCATGTCATCATTTACCTGATGTCATGGTCTTCTTCAAAAATGAAGGACAAACACAACATTTGTTTATTGCACCACAATAACTCTTCTCAGTAATCCCCTCTCTTTCTTCTTCCAAGAGAACTATCTCATATAACAAGTAATATTTTTAAAGATAAAAAAGAAAAAGAGGAAAAACAGCATAGCTGAATGATACATGAAGAAAAGGATAAAAATTTGTGTAGTATAACAGGTTTATAGATCTCTCATCTCTGCAAACAGGTGGGTTCGGAGTGTTTTTCAATCTAAGATTGTTCTGTGTAATTTGCAATGTTCACTTTTGGGTTTGGGTTGCTTTTTTTCATTTTTCCATTTATGTTGCGGTAATTATGTATATACATACATGCATATATATGTATGTATAAATACATTCATATATTTGGCTCTGCTTCTTTCACTGTGGATCAAATGATGTAGTTCTTCCAATACCTCTCTGTATTCACCACCTAATCATTTCTCATAGCATAGTAATATTCTGTTAATTCATGTACCACAATTTGTTTGGCCATTCCACAATCTATGGGCATCACATTGCTTCCAATTCTTTGCTATCACAAGAAATGGTACTATAAATATTTTGATGAGTTTTTTTTCTTATCAATAGTTTCCTTGGGTTTAAACCTAGATGAAACCTCATGGTTGTTTTGGTGTGTATTTCCCTTATTAGTAGTAATTTAGAGCTTTCTTTGATATGGTGTTTATAGTTTGCAGTTCATTAAAGAACTGTTCATATACTTTGACCACTAGTTTACTGAGGAATAGCTGAGGTGGGGGGCGGGGGTACAATCAATCAATAAGCATTTTTTAAGCATCTGCTTAGTGTTAGGCACAATGCTAAGCACTGGGAATACAAAAAAGGGTCAAAAGTCAGTCCCTATTCTAAAGAAGCTTACAATTATTGAGGGAGACAATATGCAAATAAATACAAATAAAGCGAGCTATTTAGAGGATAAATACAAACTAATTGAAAGAGGGAAGTCACTGGAAATAAGAGATGTTGGGGAAGGCTTTCCCTAGATGGAGAGATTTTAGTGGAAATTTAAAGGAAGCCCAGGAGACCTTAGTTGGAGCAGAGAAGAAAGAACATTCCAGGCATGGAAGAAGAGTCAGAGAAAATACTTGAGCCAAGAGATGGAATGTCTTGTTTGCAGACCAGCCAGGAGGCCAGTGTCACTGGATCAAAGAGTAAATGTTGGGGTGTAATGTATAACATTGCTAAGGTAGAAGAACTTTATGAAGTACTATGAATGCCAAACAGAGTATTTTGTATTTGATCCTAGAAACAATAAAAAGTTACTGGAGTTTATTGAGTGTGGGGCAGTGTGTGCAACATGATCAGAACTTTGCTTTGGGGATGATTGAATGAAGTTTGATGATTGAATGAAGACTGGATTGGAGAGACTTAAGGCAGACAGATCCAACAGCAGCCTATTGCCATAATCAAGATGTGAGGTTATAAGGGCCTGGACTAGAGTAATGGCAGCGTCAGAGGAGGGAAGGGGACATATTCAAGAGATAATACAAAGGTGAAATCAACAGACCTTGGCAAGAGTTTGGATATGGGGGATGAAATATACGGAGGAATCCAGGAGGATTCCTAGGTTGTGGGCCAAAGGGACTGGAGGATGGTACAGTAATAAAGAAGTTAGGAGGGTTTAAGGGAAACGACAAAGAGTTTTATATTGTACATATTGAGTTTAAGATATATAATGGACATTGAGTTACAGTTGTTTGGTTGGAGATGTGAACTTGGAGGTCAGCACAAAGATTCAAGCAGGAGAGGTAGATTTGAGAATCATCAGCATAGAAATGATAATTAAATCAATGGAAGATGATGACATCACCAAATGAAGTGGTATAGAAGGACAAGAGAGGAGGTCCTAGGGCAGGACTCTTACCTACTGTAAGAGGACATTATTTGGAGCAGGATTCAGGAAAAGAGACAGAAAGGGAACAGTCAGAAAAGTAGGAGGAAACCCACATAAACATAAAAATGTATATATATATATATATATATTCAAAAACATATTACATACATATTGATTGTACACGTATATTGGGTGACATTTTTATTAAGGAAACTTTATACAAAGATTTTTTTCCCCATTAAATTATTCTTCTTATTTTAAATGTGTTAATTTTGTTTTATTGCAAAAGGTTTTGAGTTTCACATAATCAAATTATTTATTTTATCTTCTGTAATTGCCTTTATCCTTTGTTTGATTAAAAATATATCTACTGTCCATAGCAGTGAAAGATGTAGGATCTGCTTCTTTTCTAATTTTTACATATTATGATCTTTAATATTAAGGTCACAGTCATTTAGAATGCATAGTATAATATGGCGAATGGGGTGGGCCTACACCTAATTTCTTCCATACTACTTTCCAGTTTTCCTAGAAGTTTTTAATAAAATAAGGTGTTCTTTCTTAAGTCATTTGTTTTTTATGTTCATTGAATATTGGGTTATTGTTGCCATATTTTCTGATTCTCTCTTGTCTAGTCTGTTCCATTTACCTATGACTTTATTTTTTTAAACTAATACCAGATGGTTTTGACGGTTATGGCTTTGTAAGATAGATTGAGGCCTGGAAGTGCTACTTTTCATCACTTCTTTTGACATTAAAGATATTTTATTTTCCAAATTTATCAGCTTCTATAAAGTATCCCTTTAATAATTTAATTGGCATAACATTAAAAGTATAAATTAACTTTGGTAATATTGTTATTTTATAATTTTGATGCAGCCTAGCCCTGAGCAGTGACTTATTCCTCCATCTGAGTTTTTCTTTATTTCTTTAAGGAATACTGTGTAATTAAATCTATGCAAATAACATGAGCTTTCGTAGATTGATTCCAGGTATTTTATGCATTTTGTAGTTACTTGCCTTTCAAATATTGCCTTATGGATTTCGTTATTACTAAATATAGATATTATTGATATTTGAGGGTTTATCTGCTAGCATACAACTTTTGGAAGTTATTGTTCCAACTAGTATCTTTGCTGATTCTCTAGGATTTTCCAAATACATCATCATTTCACTAATAAGTAGGGATAATTTTAACTCCTCTTTATCTTTATATCCTTAATTTTCTTTTCTTGTCTTATTGCTATAACTTTCAGAATTATATCAATTAACAATACTTCTGTAGTACCTTAATCCTGTGTTTTATTAGTAAAGGTTTCATTGTTTCCCCTTTGCATATGATTTTTTTGTTTTAAATAATTTTTATGATGTCAAAAAATATCTTACTATTCCTATACTTGTTAGGTTTTTTGTAATATGAATGCGTTGTACTTTGTCAAACACTCTTCTCACGTACATTAAGATAATCATATAGGTTTGGATATTTTCACTTTTAATCTGAATAATTATGTTGATTGCTATCTTAGTGTTGAATGATATTTTTTCCTTTTTTATAAACTCAACTTGATTATAATGAATGACAAATTGCTGTACTCTAAGAGGATTATTTTAAGAATTTTTAAATTGATATTTATTAATAATGTGGTGTATACTTTTTTCTACTTTATCCTTCCCTCATTTAGAAACTTGCATCATAAAAGGAGTTAAGTAGGATGTTTTCTTATTTAATTTTTTGACAGCTATTTGTGTGGTATTGGTAATAATTGCTCTTTACACATTTGCTAGAATTCTGTCATGAATCTCTCTGAATCAGGAGTATTTTTTTGTTTATTTGTTCATTTGTTTCTAGCAATTCCTTTATGTCTGTTATTTAGTCATTTTTCAGTCATATCCAATTCTTTCTGATCCCATTTGGGGTTTTCTTGATAGAGATATTAAAGTGGTTTGTCATTTCCCTCTCCAGATCATTTTACAGATGAGGAACAAAGGCAAACAGCATTAAATGACTTGCCCAGGGTCACACAGCTAGTAAATGTCTGAGGCTGGATTTGAAATCAAGAAAATGAGTCTTCCTGACTCCAGGTCTGGCACTCTATTCACTGTGCTACATAACAGCTACTTTCATTTCATCTAGTTCTACTTCTTTTTCCGAGATTGAATTAATGTTTACCTAATTAATTTAGTTAGGGATAATTTTAATTAATGTATTCCATTTGATGTCTGTTGAGTATTTTGTAATATTGAGGGTATTACTGTATTTCTTTTGTGTTCTCACTTTTGTTGATATACGTATGTGAATAGGAGGTTCTTCTCTCTGTTCCTTTATTATGGTGACTGTTAAGCAACAACGAATGAATGATTCTGACTGTGGCTCCTAGGTACTTCAATCCTTTCTTCTAGCTGCCTTCAGTATTTTTTCTGATCTGGAAGCTATGGATCTTAATTACAATGTTTCTTATAATTTTTATTTTGGAGTTTCTTTCAGGAACTGACTATTTTATTTTGTCCTATGGTTCAAAGAAATCTGGTCATTTTTCCATTATGACTATTTCCATTAAGATTTCTTGAAATATGATATGTATCTTCCCTTTTATCTTGGTAATGAATTTCATGTACTTCAGTGAATCTTAATTTATCTCTTCTCAATCTATTGGGCATTTGTTTTTGTAATGAGATATCTTAGATTTTCTTGCATTTTTTCAGTCTTTTGACCTTGTTATTGAAATAAATAAAAAGTCCAGTAGACATATTTCTGGGTAATTAATAATCAATTTATTAATTGTGGCTAGCAAATAATAAATTGAGGTCAGTGGTTCTCTCAGAAACCAAAGACAAATCACTGAGATCATCCAATGCTTAAATACCTTTGAAAGAGTGATGTTCACAACCAGCAGAAATCAACTTTGATTTGCTAATAATTAATGAGAGAATCAATATTATAATGAGAAGTGGGTTTATTCTAATGAAGGGCTAGGGGACAAGACTCTAATTATGTTACTCTTAGATAAAGATACTCATCTCAAGCCCAGACCACTCCTGCATTAGGCAATCTAGACAAAAGGATTTGTTCTCCACTCAGTCCTACGTGAATAGAACAATGAGTCAGAATTCACGTAGATTAGATTCTCTTTACTCAGAAATAAATTCTCTCAATTCCCAAGGACTAGACTTTGAATAAGGAAATAGAAAGGGAAAAAACCCTGATCTCGGGGCGGAGCCAAGATGGCGGAGTAGAAAGACACGCACATACACATAGCTCTGAACCCACAACCCATAGAACATCTACAAAGAAGTAACTCACGGCGAATTCAGCACCCAGAGGCCACAGAACATTGGAGTGAGGGAGATTTCTGTTCCAGAGAGACCTGCAAACCTCTCGCAAAAGGTCCTTCACACCGCGGACTGGGCGCCAGGACTGGGAACTGAATACAGCCCTGCCGTAGCCGCGGCACCAAGAGGAAAAGATCCGAGCGGGCTTCAGGGACGGGATCTCCAGCGGCAATGCGGGTCCCTCCACCCACAGGTGACAGGGGTCGGTGAGAGGGTCTCTTTGGCGGGTCTAGAGGGGAGTGGGGTGCCCCCATAACTCAGGCCACCTCGGGAGGCAACAGTGGAGGCGGGAGCAGACCAGGGCTCCCCAAGCAGGCAGAAGCCCGGATCCATTGTTGAAGGTCTCTGCATAAACCCCCTGAGGGAACTGAGCCCATGAGGCGGCCCTGCCCTGACCTGAGCACCTGAACTTAATCACACACTGAATAGCAGCCCTGCCCCCACCCAAAGCACTGAGGCTAGGAAGCAGCATTTGATTCTCAGACCAAAAGCACGGGCTGGGGGGATCCGGAGGTGAGGTGGGTGTGAGGAGAATATTCAGAGCTCAAGTCACTGGCTGGGAAAATGCCCAAAAAAGGGAAAAAAACCAAGACTATTGAGGGTTACTTTCTTGGTGAGCAGGTTTCTCCTCCCCTCCCTTCTGATGAGGAAGAGTGGTGCTCACCATCAGGGGAAGACACGGAAGTCAGTGCTTCTACATCCCAGCCCACTCAATGGGATAAGTTCTGGGAAAAGATCTTAAAGAGCCCAAACAATTTTCAAAATCATGATAGAGAGGTGGAGGAAAAACTGGGAAGAGTAATAAAAGACTTGCAAGCAAAGTATGAACAACAAATCAGCACCCTGCTAAAGGAGACCCAAAAAAATGTGGAAGAAAATAACACCCTGAAAAATAGGCTAACTCAATTGGCAAAGGAGGTTCAAGAAGCCAAGGAGGAGAAGAATGCTTTCAAAAGCAGAATTAGCCAAATGGAAAAGGAGATTCAAAAGCTCACTGAAGAAAATAATTCTTTCAAAATTAGAATGGAACAGATGGAGGCTAATGACTTTATGAGAAACCAAGAAATCACAAAACAAAACAAAAAGAATGAAAAAATGGAAGATAATGTGAAATATCTCCTTGGAAAAACAACTGACCTGGAGAATAAATCCAGGAGAGACAATTTAAAAATTATGGGCCTACCTGAAAGCCAGGATCAAAAAAAGAGCCTAGACATCATCTTTCATGAAATTATCAAGGAAAACTGCCCTGAGATTCTAGAACCAGAGGGCAAAATAAGTATTCAAGGAATCCACAGATCACCGCCTGAAAGAGATCCAAAAAGAGAAACTCCTAGGAACATTGTGGCCAAATTCCAGAGTTCCCAGATCAAGGAGAAAATATTGCAAGCAGCTAGAAAGAAACAATTCAAGTATTGTGGAAACACAATCAGGATAACACAAGATCTAGCAGCTTCCACATTAAGGGATCGAAGGGCATGGAATAGGATATTCCAGAAGTCAAAGGAACTAGGTCTAAAACCAAGAATCACCTACCCAGCAAAACTGAATATAATACTTCAAGGGAAAAATTGGTCTTTCAATGAAATAGAGGACTTTCAAGCATTCTTGATGAAAAGACCAGAGCTGAAAAGAAAATTTGACTTTCAAACACAAGAATGAAGAGAAGCATGAAAAAGTAAATAACAAAGAGAAGTCATAAGGGACTTTACAAAAGTTGAACTGTTTACATTCCTACATGGAAAGACAATATTTGTGACTCTTGAAACTATTCAGCATCTGGGTACAGGGTGGGATAACACACACACACACGCACACACACATAGAGACAGAGTGCACAGAGTGAACTGAAGAGGAGGGGATCATATCTTAAAAAAAAATGAAATCAAGCAGTGAGAGAGAAATATATTGGGAGGAGAAAGGGAGAAATGGAATGGGGCAAATTATTGCTCATAAAAGAGGCAAGCAAAAGACTTTTTAGTGAAGGGAAAAAGAGGGGAGGTGAGAGAAAAACATGAAGTTTACTCTCATCACATTCCACTGAAGGAAGGAATCAAATGCACACTCATTTTGGTATGAAAACCTATCTTACAATACAGGAAAGTGGGGGATAAGGGGACAAGCAGGGCGGGGGGGATGATGGAAGGGAGGGCATTGGGAGGAGGGAGCAATTTGAGGTCAACACTCATGGGGAGGGACAGGATCAAAAGAGAGAACAGAAGTAATGGGGGACAGGATAGGATTGAGGGAAATATAATTAGTTCTTATACAACACTACTATTAAGGAAGTCATTCGCAAAACTGCACAGATCTGGCCTATATTGAATTGCTTGCCTTCCAAAGGGAAGGGGTGGGGAGGGAGGGAGGGCAGATTGGCAGACAAGGGCAATTAGAACGCTCGGTGTTTTGGGGTGGGGGAGGGGACAAAAGGGGAGAAAATATGGAACCCAAAATTTTGTGAAAATGAATGTTAAAAGTTAAATAAATTAATAAAAAATAAAAAAATAAAAAAAACCCTGATCTCCCCCAACTCTGATATTAATAATTGGTTTTAATTACCATTTCTTCCACTATAATATTTCTTGTTGTCTCATAGAGTCAGATGACATATAGTATAGACTTACAAATGAAAAAATATGAATATAGAAATGTATATATATATATATATATATACACATGTACATATTTGTATGTATACACATGTATATGTGAACATATGTGTGTATATGTATGTATATACAATATAAATATATATAAATATATAAACAATAGACTTATAACCAAGAAGAATTTAGTATCAAAAATGTAGTTTATCCCACTAGGAAAAAAAATGGACCTTTAATAATATAGAAGAATTCCAGTCATTCTTTATGAAAAGAACAGAGCTACCTAAAAAAATCTCAAGTACAAATTCAGAAATCAAGAGAAAGATAAAAAGGTAAAAATGAATGAACACTCATAAGAGACTAAACAAAGACAACATATGCAAAGGTGTGCATATATTAATATGTGGAGGTGGTACATAGTTCCTCAGAACACTATCATCATTATACAGAGAGTACAAGGAGAGAAAAGAAGGAAGAGGAAGACGTGGCAGGGGGCAGGGATGAAGAGGAGTGATATGGAAAATTACCTTGCATAATCATGGTACACACATGCACAAAAAGCTATGCAAACAATGGTAGAAGTGGGTGATACTTAAGCCTCCCTCTCATCTGAACTGGTTAAAGGAGGGTAAAAATGCACAAGCAAATGCACACACAGAGTTAGGTACAGAAACATATTTCATTGAACAGAGAAATAACATGAAAAAGATAGAAGGAAGAGGGAGGAATCAGATAAGAGATTTGATTAGAAGAGGGATTAGTCCTAAGCCAAAACTAACCCTGGATGTAAAAAATATATATACATGTATTTATTAGAGCTCTCTTTTTTTGCTGCAAAGACTTAGAAACCAAAAAGAAGCTCATATTTTAGGAAACAGCAAAACAATTCATGGCATATAAATGTGATGGTTTACTAGACAAGTTATGGTAAGCAAATGTGGTGAGATATTATTGCTATTTTAAGAAATGATGAAAGGAATCATTTCAGAGAAACCTGGGAAGAATTGTAAGAACTGCTTCAGAGTGAAATGAGCAGAACTGGGAGAACAGTTTATGCAATAATTACAATTCTGTAAAGACAAACAACTTGGAAAGATGTAGAAACTCTGTTCAATGACTAACTATGATTCCAGAGGACCTAAACATGCTATCCACCTCCTGATATAAGCGATGAACTCAGAGCACATAACCTTTTTTTGGACGTGGTCAGTGTGGAAATTTATATAAATTGATTATGCATGTTCGTAATGGGGATTTTGTTTTTCTTTCTTTTTTTTAGTGAGATAGGGAAAGAAGGCAGACTTTCATTGATAGAAAAAATAAAATTTAATTTTAAAAAATTCTGTTTCAACCAGCAGAACTTTTATTTGTTGTTGTACATGTCACTGGCAGAAGGAAAAATAAGTGCTACACTTCTCCTATTTATACAATTTTCATTAAATGTTCACCACAAATTCAAACATTTCCATAGTCCAGTTTTCAAGAGTAAAACATATTCTTTAAAGTTACTCAAATAAGTACTAACAAAATGCATCAACTCTAAGTATGAAAGGTACTGTGGCATCATTGCAAAACCATTTAAAAATTATTATGAAGAGGAGCCAAGATGGCGGAGTAGAAAGATACACATACACTAGCTCCAAACCCACAGCCCATAAATTACCTGTAAAAAAGAACTCCCAACAAATTCTGGAGCAGCAGAAGCCACAGAACAATGAAGTGGAGGAGATTTCTGTTTCAGAGGGCCCTGAAAAACTGACACGAAAGGTCCGTAGTGCTCCCAGACCCAGAGCAGAGCCCAGCTCTGCCTTGGCCGCACAACACCAAGAAGAGCAGATCTGAGCAGGTTTCAGGGACAGAATCTCCAGCAGCCGCGCAGGTCCCTCTACCCACAGGCCCCAAAGGTTAGTGAGAGGGTCTTTCCAGCTTGCCGAGAGGGGAGAGAGGTGTCTCCATATCACAGGCCCCCTCAGGAGGCAGCAGCAGAGGCTGCAGCAGACAAGGGCTCCCAAAGCAGACAGGAGCCTGGATCCATTGTTGAAGGTCTCTGCATAAACCCCCTGAGGAAACTGAGCTCCTTGTTGTGGCCCTGCCCCCACCTGAGCACCTGAACTTAATCTCACACTGAATAGCAACCCCGCCCCTGCCAAAGCCCTAAGGCTGGGAAGCAGCATTTGAATCTCAGACCCCAAGCGCTGGCTGGGAGGATCTGGAGGTGAAGTGCGTATGAAGAAGAAGCTCAGAAGTCAAGTCACTGGCTGGGAAAATGCCCAGAAAAGGGGAAAAAAAAATAAGACTATAGAAGGTTACTTTCTTGGTGAACAGGTATTTCCTCCCTTCCTTTCTGATGAGGAAGAACAATGTTTACCATCAGGCAAAGACACAGCAGTCAAGGCTTCTGTATCCCAGCCCACCCAATGGGCTCAGGCCATGGAAGAGCTCAAAAAGGATTTTGAAAATAAAGTTAGAGAAGGAGAGGAAAAACTGGGAAGAGAAATGAGAGAGATGCAAGTAAAGCATGAAAAGCAGGTCAACACCTTGCTAAAGGAGACCCAAAAATAAATGCTGAAGAAAGTAACACCTTGAAAAATAGGCCAACTCAATTGGCAAAAGAGGGATAAAAAGCCAATGAGGAGAAGAATGCTTTGAAAAGCAGAATTGGCCAAATGGAAAAGGAGATTCAAAAGCTCACTGAAGAAAATAGTTCTTTCAAAATTAGAATGGAACAGATGGAGGCTAACAACTTTATGAGAAACTAAGAAATCACAAAACAAAACCAAAAGAATGAAAAAATGGAAGAGAATGTGAAATATCTCATTGGAAAAACAACTGACCTGGAAAATAGATCCAGGAGAGACAATTTAAAAATTATGGGACTACCTGAAAGCCATGATCAAAAAAAGATCCTAGACATCATCTTTCATGAAATTATCAAGGAAAACTGTCCTGAGATTCTAGAACCAGAGGGCAAAATAAGTATTCAAGGAATCCATTGATCACTGCCTGAAAGAGATCCAAAAAGAGAAACTCCTAGGAACATTATGGCCAAATTCCAGAGTTCCCTGGTCAAGGAAAAAATATTGCAAGCAGCTAGAAAGAAACAATTCAAGTATTGTGGAAATACAATCAGGATAACACAAGATCTAGCAGCTACTACATTAAGGGATCAAAAGGCGTGGAATAGGATATTCTAGAAGTCAAAGGAACTAGGACTAAAACCAAGAATCACCTACCCAGCAAAACTGAGTATAATACTTCAGGGGAAAAAATGGTCTTTCAGTGAAATAGAGGACTTTCAAGCATTCTTGATGAAAAGACCAGAGCTGAAAAGAAAATTTGACTTTCAAACACAAGAATGAAGAAAAGCATGAAAAGGTAAACAGCAAAGAGAAGTCATAAGGGACTTACTAAAGTTGAACTGTTTACATTCCTACATGGAAAGACAATATTTGTACCTCGTGAAACTTTTCAGTATCTGGGTAGTGGGTGGGATTACACACACACACACACACACACGCACGCACACAACACACACACACACACACACACACAGAGCACAGAGTGAATTGAATAGGATGGGATCATATCTTAAAAAAATGAAATTAAGGGGTGAGAGAGAAATTTATTGGGAGGAGAAAGGGAGAAATGGAATGGGGCAAATTATCGCTCATAAAAGAGGCAAGTAAAAGACTTTTTAGTGGAGGGAAAAAGAGGGGAGGTGAGAGAAAAACATGAAGTTTACTCTCATCACATTCCACTAAAGGAAGGAATCAAATGCACACTCATTTTGGTATGAAAACCTATCTTACAATACAGGAAAGTGGGGGATAAGGGGATAAACAGGGTGGGGGGGATGATGGAAGGGAGGGCATTGGGAGGAGGGAGCAATTTGAGGTCAACACTCATGGGGAGGGACAGGATCAAAAGAGAGAATAGAAGCAATGGGGGGCAGGATAGGATGGAGGGAAATATAGTTAGTCTTATACAACATGACTATTATGGAAGTCATTTGCAAAACTACACAGATATGGCCTATATTGAATTGCTTGCCTTCCAAAGGGGTGGGGAGGGAGGGATAAAGAGAAGTTGGAACTCAATGTTTTAGGAACAACTGTCAAGTACTGTTCTTGCTACTAGGAAATAAGAAATACAGGTAAAGGGGTATAGAAAGTTGTTTGGCCCTACAGGACAAAAGAGAAGATGGGGACAAGGGAAGGGAGGGATGATAGAAGAGAGGGCAGATTGGTGACAGGGGCAATTAGAATGCTCGGTGTTTTGGGGTGGAGGGAGGGGACAAATGGGGAGAAAATTTGGAACCCAAAATTTTGTGAAAATGAATGTTAAAAGTTAAATAAATTAAAATAAAACAAATTATTATGAAGAGGAAGTAACTTTATAAAATATAGGAATAACTATTTTATGAATTCAACATCCTATCTGGATAAATTCTCAAACAGCATTAACAAAGGTAACTTAAAGCTCCTCTTCTGAAAACTGCTCAGGTCACAGTTGAATAGTTGAATGAAATCTACTGTTAACTGATATGTACATATACATATACATATATATATACATATACATATACATATACATATACATACACATGCACATACACATACACATGCACATATACATATAATCTGGGAAAAGCTAAACTAAAGACTCAAAACATGCCCATGCCTTGTATTTTGTTCTCTACTTCTGAGAACATTGTTTTAGTCAGTCTAATAAAACACAGAGAAGACCTAGGAAACATCAGAAATTGTCAGCACCTTTTTACATAGAAAGCATGTTTTTCATTGAAACAAAAATAGCCAGTTAGCCCAGAAAGTGTTGGAAAGAGCTGTTTATGGAGAGACAGTGGCTGGGAATCAGTAGAGAGTAATGAAAATTTTAAAAATCCTTCTTTTCCTCCAAGTCAACCTAATGACTCCATAAAGTGAAGTACAAAACATTTATTATAATGAGTCACAACAACGATTTGTGAGCTTCCCAAGTTTTCATTTTATGTCCCTCTGTTTTCCCTTAGACAAGAGGAGAGACAAAGACTGGAAAGTTTGGGTCATATGGATCACAGCACCACTGCTATGTCTGGAATTTTCTTATAAATATCCTATTGCTCTGAAGTTCATAGACCTGGCTAAAACAGCAGGGACAATCTCATTTGTACTTTTATAGTTGTAGAGGGATTTGCAAGAGTTAAAGTAATTTTCCACAATATTTCTTACTATAACTTAAGGGACAAGAGAAAGTTCCCTTTGTTATCAGTATTTGAAGTGTGATTGTTATACTGGAGTACAATTTTCAACAGACTGACAGAAAAACAAATGACATTATAAACAAATGCCAAGAGGAAGACAGATTCGGGTACTTCAGAAGACCTATTTTGTAACAGATTTTACAATCTGTTTGCAACTTCATGCCTTTTAAAGATAAAGCACACACTATAAATGACTATTTCTAGCCTCATGAAAACCTTTACTTAAAAAGATATATCTTGGGTCTCTTTTTTCCATGTTTGAACAAATTCCCTCCTGCCCCTAAAAATATCTCAACAACCCTAAAGCCTCTTTTTTTGAGGGGAATCAGGTCAAGTGTTACTTCAATGTTACTAAAAGGATATGTTCATTTTTATCAGGAATCTTTCTCTTGTGTTATCCAAATATCTCATCCCAAATTAGAAAATTGTCTAAAATTTAAACTATCTTAGAAGCTCCTCAGAGTTAATCACTCTTATGAAAACTACACAGAAATCTTCTCACACATCACTCTCAGGATGAGAATAAATTTAGAAATAGTCCTTGCCCTCAGTCTCAAATGCAAACTTGGTAATGAAAATATGACTATTTTTCACAGTTATAAGGATCTCTTCACTATGACATACAATAACTTTCAGTCCTCATCCTTCTTGATGTCTCTTCAGATTTTACACTTTTTTTTTGCATTGTTGATTACCTCATCTTCCTAGACACCCTGTCTTCTCTCAGCCTTGGTTACAGCTGCTCTCTTTCATTATCCCACTAGTCTTGTCATGCTTCTTTTGGATCATTATGCTCATTTTACTACTTGAGTAATCATTGCTCAAGACTCTATTCTAGGAGATAATATTTCTAAAGCATTTAGAATAGTACCTGGTTCCATACTCTATCCAATGCATCACTGAGGTGCCCTGCTAGCACATAGTAGGTGCTTAATAAATGTTTATCCTCTTCCCCTTCTCCTCCCTTCTCTCTCTAAGCATTCTTTCTTGGTGATTTCATCAGTTTCAATAGGCTTAGTTGTCATTTACATGCAGATGACTCCCAAATCTATGTATCGAACCCAAATCTTCTCTTAAACTGTTATCTATTACCTTCAGGACATGTCTAGCTCATATACATCTCAAACTTATTACTTAAAAAATGGAACTCATTATATTTCCTCCAAAATTCATTCCTCTTCTAGACTTCTGTATTCCTGATAAATAGCATCACCATCCCATTTTCATAACCTTGGAATCAATTTTGACTCCCTTGACTTCCATATTTAATCAGTCTTGTCAACCCTTCCTTTGCAATATCTCTCTCATCCATCACTTATATCTGTTCACAGCCTCTACCTTAGCTCAGGATCTCATCATTTTTTGACCAACACTATTAAAATAGCTTTCTAATTGGTCTTTCACCTCCAATTTGTATTCCATAAAGCTGCCAAATTGGTATTTAACCTTAAACATAGAATTGACCAGCTAACACTGGTATTCAGACATCTTCAATGATTATTTATTGTTTCTACAATAAAGTATAAAATCTTTAGCCTATCATTTAAAGCCCTAGATATCCTTTATTATTCCAATAATATGTCTTCCTATCATCCTTCACATACTTTTCATTCCAGGCAAATTGGTCTTTGGATTGTTCTCCATATAAGATGGTTCATCTCCTGCTATTTTGTCTTTGCAAATGCCACCCCATTTGTCTCGAAAGCATGCCGTCCTCTGTCCATCTTCCTAGCTTCCGTCAATTCACAGTTCAATAGTCAATCAATAAGCATTTATTAAGTATATACTATGTGCCAGAAATTATGCTAAGCACTGAGAATATAAAAACAGGCAAAAAGACAGCCCTACCTTCAAGGAGCTCACAATCTAATCAGGGGCACAACAAACAAATAGGTACAAACACAATAGCATTCCAGGCACAGGGGACAACCAGAAATGCCCACAGTCATGAGATGGAATATCTTGTGCATGGACCAGCCAGGAGACCAGTGCTGCTATACTGAAGAGCATGTGGTGAGGAATAAGATGTAAGAAGAGTAGAAATATATAGAGTGGGGGGGGCGGGGGGGGGGGGGGAGTTTGCAGAGGACTAGGTAATAAAGGATGTCAAAGGCCAAATAGAGGACTTTGTTTTGATTCTAGAGGTGAGAAAGGAGCCACTGGAGTTTATTAGTAAGTGAGTGACATAGTCAAACCCGATCTTTAGGAAAATCACTTCAGTGGCTAAATGGAGCCTGGATTGGAGTGAAGAGAGACTTAGGATGGGAAGACCAATGGGTAGGTATTGCAACAGCCCCCAAGTGAGAAGTGATGAGGTCCTGCACCACAGTGGTAGCAGAATCAGAGGAGAAAAGTGAGTGTACTTGGGAGATGTTGCAAAGGTGAATCAGCAGGCCTTGCCAAAAGACAGGGTAAGAGGAGGGTGAGAGGAATAATGAGGAGATTCTGAGCCTGAGGGACTAGGAGGACAGAATTGCCCTCAATAGTAATAAAGGAAAGTAGGAGGGAGTGGGGGAGGCTTTAGAGGAAAGGGCTATGTCCAGAACAGCCATGCTAAGTTCAATTAAGAGGTTTACTGGACATCCAGTTCAAGATGTCTGAAAAGTAGTTGACATGTGAAACTGGAGGTTAGCCAAGATATTAGTGCAGGATAGGTAGAGCTAAGAAATATTAACATAGAGATGCTAATTAAATCCATGGAAGCTGATAAGATTATCAAGTGAAATAGTATAAAGAGAGAAGAGAAGATGGACCAAGACTGAACCCTGAGGGACACTTACAATTAGAGAGCATTATATGGAAGAGGATACAGGAAAGACAACTGAGAAGGAACAGTCAGAGAGAAAGGAAAAGAACAAGGAGAAAGTGGTGTCTTGAAAACCTAAAAAGAAGAGAATATCAAGGAGGAGGTTATTAGTATTTTGAGTCTCCTGAAAAACTGCGCTCTGTGTTTGTGTGTGTGTGTGTGTGTGTGTGTGTGTGTGTGTGTGTGTGTGTGTGTATGGTATTTATTTACTTGTGTACATCTTGTATCCTCCCATTAAAATCCTTGAGGTTAGGAGCTGTTTCATTTTTGGCTCTCCTACCTAATGCATAATAGAAACTTAATAAATATTTGCTGAATTGATTTGACAATCAAAAATATAAGTGTAGTACAAGAAAGAGTTTTCTTTGATAAATACAATAATTACATAAAGGCTGTCTTTAGAGATAGGGTGGATCGGTTGATTGAATCAGTAGGTAGGCAAATGGGTGGGGTTAACAAACAGCTTCCTGAAGCAGATGAGCTTTGTGCTACGTGTGATGTTAAGGAAGGAAAGAAGGAAGGAAGGAAGGAATATAATACAGTGAACGGGTTGTTTCATGGGTGAATGGAAAGCCAAATTCGGATAGAGAAGGGCATGGTTGAAGAATCTTAAAAAAAAAAAAAAAAAAAAAAAAGACCAGTTACCAAATCAATTGTGCTCAGTGAAATTTATCCAAGAGTACTCACTGAAGGGATGGATACTGCTAAGGAGTAACTTGATATTATTTTTGAGAAGTACTGAATGCCTGAAAAGGTCAAATGTGACATTCACATTTGTAAAATAATTTTTATTGATCTTTTGTTTTTATATTACCCACATTTCCCAACATGTACTTCTTGATTCCCCTTCCCAGGGGAATAGCATTATTTATAACAAAGAATTTTTTCAAATGGAAAAATAAGTCAGTTCTTTAAAAATAATCAACAAATAAAAAAAAGTCTGGTGACGTAAGCAATGTTTCAGAACAGTACTTTTCACCTCTTCAAGAAAATGTAAAAAGAATGCAATCTCATATCTCTTTTTGGGGGGCCAAGCTTGGTTGTTATTCTTTTTCTGCATTGTTGTATATATTGCTTTCCTGGCTCTGCTTATTTTATTTTTCTCTAATTCTTAAGTATTCCAATGTTTCTTGGCATTCAAAATATGTATCTTTTTCCAAAAAAATTAATTTAAATTTTTCATGTTCCAAACTTGACAAACATCAACAAATGTGATTTTTTTTTCTATCTACATGGTAGAATAGAAAAAAGAACATTGTCCAGAAAACCACAACTCTCTCTCATGTACAGCATGCAATTTTAAAATAGATTCAATTCAATTGCCAGTATCAGAGTCGTCATTCTTCTTTGTTGCCTTTTATGAACCATCTTTCTTCGAAATTAGTAGATGGAGGGAATGTTTCGAGTTTACTTAAATTTTATCCAAGCTTTTGATAAAGTAATATCCTTATAGAAAAAAATAAAAGGATTAGATAATAATACAATAAGACATCTTCCAAACTGGTTGGATGACCAAACTAAAAGAGAAGGTGTTAGTAGTGCAGTGCCAATGCAGAACAGGGTTTCTGGTAGAGTAGCCCAGGAATCTGTACTTGATCCTATTCTATTTCAGTTTTATCAGTAACTTGGAAAATAATAACAAAAATAAGTTGGAGTCTATCAATAGTAAGTACAGCAGCAGCAGCTGAGTCTATCCTCAACTACAAGCTAGAATGTCAGGTTGTAAATCATGTCAGAATATGGGAGTGCTTAGTGAGTGTGTTAAGGATTAGTATTCTCTTCTATTAATTGATAAAACAGGTATCTTATCAGTGTACTTCATGTCTTAGCCTGGGGAGATATCTCATAATTTCTCTAACTCTAGCATAAAGTTGTGATTTGAGGGAGTATTTGAGAACAAGGATCAAGAAAATGTTTATTTTTCTATCTTGTAAATATTCATAATTTCCTACAGCATAGTGATATTTCATTAAGTTTATGTACAACAATTTGTTTACCCATTCCCCAATTGATGAGGGTGTATTTTTTTCTATTTCTTTGTTACAAACAAAATGCTACTACAAATATAATGGTCAATAGGGTCAATTAGTCAATAGCTTTCTTTTTATATTTTTTCTTCTTGGAGTAGACATGCCTTAGAATCTCTGAATCAAGGGGGCAAAGCCACAATGGCAGAGTGAAAGCAAGGACCTTCTTGACCTCTTCCCCCAAATCCTTTCAAATACCTGTAAAACATGACTCTAAACAAATTCTAGAGTTCTAGAACTCACAAAATGACAGAGTGAAACAAATCTGACCAAGTGAAACAAATCTCCAGCCCCAGACACCCTGGAGGGTTGACAGGAGGCAACTGTCCCACTGGGCTGGGAGCGGAGCAGAGCAGAGTGCAGTTTGGGCATGGGCTGCTCTGGTGTGGACAGGCTGGAGTGGGCCTCATGGAACTGAACTATTAGTAGCTGTGGAGATTTCCTGACTTCTCAATCTACAAACATCAAAGAAAACATAGAAAGTCAGTGAGAGAACTCTGTGTGACCTAGTCTGGCTGGAGTCCAGCCCTAGCCCCAGGGTGGAAAAGGAAGGGGTGCTGGCATGGGTGGTGGTGACTGCAGAGTCTGTGTTAGCTGCTTCCAGAGTTTTGGGCAGTGGGGGATTGAATGGCTGATACAAAATCCCTGAATCCTGGGACAATACACCCACCCCCTCCCCACCAGAAGCAGAGGCCTACCTGGACAAAGAATTAGAAAGTCAAGTATTGGGCTAGGATCATGAGCAAACACAGTAAAAAAGAAACTCAGACTATATAATCTTATTTTGGTGACAAAGAAGATCAAAACATACAGCCAGAGGAAAACAAAGTCAAAGTTCCTACATCAAAGCCCCCCAAGAAAAATATGAATTGGTCTCAGGCCATGGAAGAGCTCAAAAATGACTCTGAAAATCAAGAGAAAGGAAAAAATGAGAAGAAAAATGAGAGCAATGTAAGAAAATCATGAAAAATGAGTCAACAGTTTGCTAAAGGAGACAAAAAATTACTGAAGAAAATAACACTTTAAAAATAGAATAACCCAAATGGCAAAAGAGGTCCAAAAAGCTAATGAGCAGAAGAATGTCTTAAAAAGCAGGATTGGCCAGATGGAAAATGAGGTCAAAAAGCTCACTGAAGAAAATAATTCCTTCAAACTTAACATGGAGAAAATGGAAGCTAATGACTTTATGAGGAATCAAGAAATGATAAAAAAAAAAAAAACCAAAAAAATGAAAAAAAAATAGAAGACAATGAGAAATTGGAAAAAGCAATGACCTGGAAAACAGAAGAGAAAATTTTAAAATTATTGGACTACCTGAAAGCCATGATCAGAAAAAGCCTAGACATCATCTTTCAGGAGATTATCAAGGAAAATTGCCCTGATATTCTGGAACCAGAGGGCAAAATAGAAATTGAAAGAATACACCAATCACCTCTTGAAAAAGATCCCAAAAGAAAAACTCCTAGGAATATTGTAGCCAAATTCCAGAGTTCCAGGTCAGGGGAAAAATATTACATGCAGCAATAATTCAATTGAAATAATTCAATAAAAAACAATTCAAGTATTGTGGAAATACAATGAGGATAACACAAGAGCTAGCAGCTTCTACATTAAGGGATCAATGGGCTTAAAATATAATATTGTAGAGGTCAGAGGAGCTAGGATTGAAATCAAGAATCACTACCCAGTAAAACTGAGTATAATACTTGAGGGGAAAAAATGGTCATTCAGTGAAATAGAGGACTTTCAAGTACTCTTGAAGAAAAACACAGAGTTGAATAGAAAACTTAACTTTCAAACACAAGAATCAAGCGAACTGTGAAAAGGTAAATAGGAAAGGGAAATCATAAAGGGCTTATTAAAGTTGAACTGTTTATATTCCTACATGGAAAGATGATATTTGTAACTCATGAGACCTTGCTTAGTATTATGGTAGCTGGAGGAAATAGATAGACAGAGAGACAGACAGACAGACAGACAGATAGACAGATAGACAGACAGACAGACAGACAGACAGACAGACAGACAGACAGACAGACAGATAGATAGATAGATAGATAGATAGATAGATAGATAGATAGATAGATAGATAGACAGACAGATAGGTAGGTAGGTAGATGGCACAGGGTGAGAAATATGAAGGGATGATATCTAAAAATATAAAATTAAAGAGTGAAAGAGGAATATATTGGGAGAAGGGGAAAGGGAAAGATAGAATGGGGTACACTATCTCACATAAAAGAGGCAAGAAAAAAGGTTTCATAGTTTAGGAGAATAGGGAGAGGGTGAGAGAGAATGAGTGAACTTTACACTCATCGGACTTGGCTTCAGGAGGGAATAACATACACACTTAATTGGGTATCTTACCCTACAGGAAAGTAAAGGTGAAGGGAATAAGGAGGAGAGGATGATAGAAGGGAGAGAAGACTGAGGAAGAGGATAGTCAGAAGCAAACACTTTTGAAAAGAAATAGCGTTAAAGATGAAAATAGAATAAGTGGGGGATGGGATAGGATGGAGGGAAATAGTTAATATTATACAACATGACTATTATGTAATTGTTTTGCATAACTATACATGTATAATCCATATTGAATTGCCTGCCTTCTCACCCTCGGTGGGGAAGGAAGAAGAAAGAGAATTTGGAATTCAAAGTTTCAAAAGAAAAATGTTAAAAATTGTTTTCACAGGCAAAAGGGAAATAAGCTATGTAAGTAATGGGGTATAGAAATCTATCTCGCCCTACAAACAAGTAAGGGGGAAGAGGATAAAAGGGAAGGCAGACTGCTGGAAGGAATAATCAGAATGTATGCCATATTGGGGGAGGGGGAGGGGAGAGATAGGGAGAAAATCTAGAGCTTAAAACCTTGTGGAAATGAATGTTAAAAACTAAAAATTAATTAATTATTTTAAAAAATGAATCTGAGTCAAAGGGCATAAACATTTTAATCACTTTCTTAATAGAATTTTCATACTGCTTGTGTTTGATAAAACAAAAGATCTCAATTACTAAGGTAAGGACTCATCCAACTAAAAACTGTTGAGAAAACTGAAATGCAGTCCAACAGAAATTATGCTTAGACAGGAACTTCATAACTACATAACAAGATAAGATCCAAATGGATATATGACAGAAAGGTCATATCATTAACAAGGTACATTACAAGGAAGAAATTACTTTTTAGAACTATGATAATGAGAAGAGATCTTGACCAACAAGGGATGGAGAGAATAAGAAAAATGAAGGAGATAAAATTGAAAAAAAAAACTGATTATAAAATATTAAAATTTTTTCAGAAACAAAATTAATGTCACTAAATTTATAAAGTAAACAGTTAATTGATTTAAAAATATAAAACTTTTTTTTAGCAAATTTCTCTGATGAATTTCTCTCTCATTTTCAAGTCCTGAAGCTCATTGGCATAGGACTTTTTCCTCATCGGTGAAGTTTAATGCCTTGAGCTTGCATGCAGAATGGGACAGATTTGATGAGAGTTGAGGGGAGGGCAGGGAGAGCTCTACTCTTCTCAGGCTTTTCAGGTTTATCAGACTTTGAAATCTCTGGATTCTTCTGTCCTCTAGCTTCTTTTCCAACCTTGAGAGACAGACAGGATGGACAATGACAACTCCATTTCAGGTTGCTGAAGGGAGAATAAGATTCTGGGAAGAAGTCAATATGAGAAGAACTAGGATTCTCTACTATGTCTCTATCTCCAACTGACTACACTAGAAATTTTGGGGAATTTCCCCTTAAGTGAGCTTTGGTATTCAGTGCGTGTGTGTCTGTCTCTGTCTCTGTCTCTCTCTTTGCTGAGCTGAGCTACTTGAGTCACCCTACTCCCAATGAGAGAGCTCCTTCTCTCCATATTCTCTCATGTATGTTTTCTCTGATTTTTATTTTGCTATCAACTTTGATAAACTGATATTTGTTATCTGGTGTGTGCATGCATGCATGCGTGTGTGTGTGTGTGTGTGTGTGTGTGTGTGTGTGTGTATTCTTTATATGGAACTAGTATTTGGTGGGAATGAAGTCAAGGCTGACCCCATTAATGAACAATGATCAGAAGTTTAGCTTGAACTTGAAAATTGCAAATCCTAGAACCAATAATATCTAAGGGATCAAATAGATGCAGTTCTAACTTGGTAATTCTCTGAAGACAGAAGAGTTGTGGCCTTTGGCCTCAACTTCCTAATGTAAACCTCAGCCTTGCACCTCCTACTTTCCCTCCTAGCAAGAATTAAAGTCTTGCTTGGAGAAGAGTTGGGGGAGAAGAGAGTAGAGATGTCCATTTTTGCTTCCTTAGAGCCACACAACACCCCCTTTATTACACATGTGAGGGACATCCTCACTCCATGGGGAGGGGACCTATCAAAAAAGTCTAGGACAACTCCTTACAATCATCACAGAGACCCAAGACCTGAATATTTTAACTGTATACTGTTGAACACGTTAGAAAATTTGAAATGAGAACAAAAATTTGAGCAGAATCAATATGTCTCATTTCTAGCAAAAGCATATAATTTTATCAAGTTTGATGCTACAAGCATTACATCATACATTTTTTCAGTTTGGGGCAAGAATTACATCTACCTATTGATTTATGTTTTGGTACCTCAGATGAAGGAGGTCATATAACTATTCACATTCAATACATCTCTCAGTTTACAAAGAAGCAGGTTCAATTCAGATCTGTGAAAGAAGCAAAAGACATTACGCTGCTAGAGTACGGGGTCAAGACTTTCAACCTGGAAACAGAATTCTGATGAAAAACACTGGCCTTCAAGCGACTTACAAGTTGGCTAATCAATGGAAAGTTTACCCATCCAAAGTTATTGAGAGACTGAGCAACTTGCTTGTTTACAAAATAGTCTCAGAGAATGGAAGGGACCTATTAAGATTATTCACTGCAAGCTCCTATTTATTGTCCAGGGGAGAATTATTTGGCCTTTCTAAAGAGCAGATGAACAGAAATGATGGACACTCACCTACTCCAAGGCTGAGGAAAAGAGATGTCTACCAGAGGTGCAAAGGCCTTCTGACTGAGATAAGAGCACTGAAAATGATGTAACCAGAAAAGGAAACTATATATTATTATAGGGCAAGAGAATTAAACTCAGAGGCAATTCCTTTCCTGCTGAAACTTGCTACAGAGATTGCTAGAGTACAAATTCAACCCAAAGAGTTCAAAAATACTGATAGCCAACCTGGAATGACTGCCAGTCCATATGTAGACACAAGTCTATAATGATCCTGATGGTCAACTCAATAACTGTCACTACGTGGTTGAGTGAATAATCCTGAGAGGGCTCCTTCCAGTCTTAGTATAAGAGCTAAGAAATCAGTCAATGACAAGTCAACCAGTCACAAGGTTAAATTATTATATCACAGGCAAACCAGAAGATAAAGTTATTCATGGATCTAACTGACAATACCAGAAATTGTCTTTGTGAAACTTCCTTCTATGTAATTATTTTTGTTTACTGCTATACATGTGAATTACTGCATGTTTGAGTATGCTTCTTTCTTATTTTACTATTGTATTCATTTCACTATGTTTTTGTGTTATGGTCACGCTACAGCAATGTCTATTTGGTCATTGTTTCTGCATACACTGCATTGCTTATAGTTGAATCGTATTTTACATATAGACGTATTGATAGTGCTTATTTTTGAAATGTATTATATCTGGTATGTAATTAGGTATGTTGTCACTGTAGTATCCTTCTAGGTAATGCTTTGTATGATGCCACGTCTACTGCATGTACTGTTAACGTGCATTTGTTGATTTTAGTTTCAACAATACCAAAGATTGGTTACCTGGAACCCCAGAACGATCTATCTTGTTGTTTTAAAGTGCTTATGGGTATTGCATAGTTACAGGTTCTTGACTCACCCCAGGTGATCCTTGCAAAACCCTAAAAAAATTTAGCCATGGAGAGAATGGTAACCTGGCAGTTAAATGATGCACTGATCCTGAATGCTCTATCTGGATTCAGGAAGTTATGAGTCCAAATCTGCCCTCAGACATTTGCTAGCACACTGGGCAAGTCACTTAACCTTCTTCAGGCTCAGATTTCTCATATATAAAATTGGGGTAATAATAGTACCTAGTTCCCAAGGTGGCTGGGAATGAATGAGATAAGCTAAGCACAGTAATCTGGCACAAAGTAAGTGCTATATAAATATTAGCGATGATGATGATGATGATGATGATGATGATGATGATGATGATGATGATGATGATGGAACTCTCATCATTAGTGTATATCAATGCACCGAGTTTGCATGAGGAGTGAGGCAAAGTTAACGAGAGAGGAGAGTTCTGCTTTCTTTAGATTTTGCAGGTTCTTCAGACTCTTTAATCACTTTGGGCTCTTCTGGCTTTCAACTTCAAGAGAGAGAGACAGGATGAATGACGCCAAAACCATGTCATATTGCTAAAAGGGAAATAAGATTGGCAGGAAGCTCACACAAGAGCAGTTAGCAGTTTCCATTATATTTCTATCCCCAGCTTGCTGCACTAAAGACTGAGAAACTTCCCCTTGAATGATATCTGGGACTCTCTGTCTCTTTGGGTTGAACTGAATTATCTTGCTCTAAATAAGAGCATTTCTTCACTCAGTATCATCTGGTATATATTCTCCCATTTATACTTTCTTTGATTTTTGTTTTGCTAACAACTTGGAGAGATGAGTTTTCTTTGATAAGTGCTATAAATTTTTTATGTTTATTTACTTATTTTTTGTTTTTAACACTCATTTCCACAAAGTTTTGAGTTCCAAATTTTTCCCATATCACCCCTACCCCTACCCCAAAACACCATGCATTCTGATTACCCCTTCCCCCAATCTTCCCTCTCTTCTATCACACCCCTCCCTTCCCCTATCCTCATCTTCTCTCTTTTCTTGTAGGTTAACATAGATTTCTATACCCCACTGCCTGTATTTCTTATTTCCAAGTTGCATGCAAAAACAATTCTCAACATTCGTTCTTAAAACTTTGAGTTCTGACTTCTCTCTCTTCCTCCCTCCTCACCCATTCCCACTGAGAAGGCAAGCAATTCAATAAAGGCTATATATTTGAAGTTTTGCAAAAGACTCCCATAATAGTCATGTTGTGAAAGACTAACTATATTTCCCTCCATCCTATCCTACCTCCCATTTATTCTATTCTCTCTTATGACCTTGACCCTCCCAAAAGTGTTTACTTCCAATTACTCCCTCCTCCCATTTGTCCTCCCTTCTATCATCTCCACCCCACATATCCCTTTCTCCCCTACTTTCCTGTAGTGCAAGATAGATTTTCATACCAAAATGAGTGTGCATGTGTATTCTCTCCTTAAGCCAAATGTGATGAGAGTAAGCTCCACTTTTTCCCTCTCACCTCGCCCCTTTTCCTCTCCATTGAAAAAGCTTTTTCTTGCCTCTTTCATGAGAGAGAACCTGTCCCATTCCATTTCTCCCTTTCTCATTCTATTATATTCCTCTCTCACCTCTTAATTTTATTTTTTAGACATCATCCCTTCCTATTCAATTCATCCTATGCTCTCTGTCTATATACATATATATATACATAATGGAGTCAAGCCTTGGATATAAAGCTCTTGTCCTCTTTTCACCATCAATGAACAGTGATACAAAGTTTAGTTTGAACCTAAAACTATATCCCCTAGACTAATAATATTTTAAAAAGTGGATAGATATAATTCTAATTTGGCATCCCTCTCTTTCAGGAGAGGAGAGTTTTCAGCCACTATTCTCTATGTCCTGCTTTTCCTCTTATCAGGAAATAAAGTTCCCCTTGGAGAAAGATGGGGGGAGAAGAAACTAACCTCTCTCTCTCTGTGTCTGTCTATCTGTCTCTGTATATATATATGTGTATATATATATATGTATATATACATATATATGCGTGTATACACACATACACATACATGCATACATATGTATGCATATATATATATATATAATGACAGAATTTCATAAGACAATTCTTTAAATGATAAATGGCCAAAGGACAAGAACATGAAGTTTTCAAAGAATAAACCTAGGCTATCAATAGCCATGAGAAAAATATTCCAAATCACTAATAATTAAACAAATGAAAATAAAAGCAATATTATTTTGTTTTGTTCTTTCATGTTGGTCATGTCTGTATTATCAGTCCATCCCCTCTCTGGTATGACAGTTGTTAGGGTATTTCATCTTCATTCTTCTGGCATTGTGGTTTATCATAGTACTGATCAGATTTCTAAAGTTTTTCCAGGTTATTTATTTTTCTTTACAGTTTTAATGTAATTATATAAAATGATCTCCAAGTTCTGCCTAAGTGACTTTGCTTCAATTCATAGATGTCTTCCCAGTTTCCTCTAAAACTGTCCAAAATTAAAACAGGAACACTGAGTTTTCAACTCATAATTATCACATTGGCAAAAAAACAATTTTTTAAAGAAATGGTAAATGTTGGAAGGGCTGCAAAAAAGACACATTGATGCATTGTGGGTGGACTTTTTAATTGGTCTGGGCATTCTGTAAGATAATTTGGAACAATGTCCCAAAAAGTCATTCCTCTTGTCCTAGAAATTCCACTGTGAGACCTATATCCCTAAATAAATCAAAGGAAGAGGAAAAGGATTCACATATACAAAAATATTTATTGCAGTTTTTTATATAAAGTCAACGATCTGGAACAAAGGGTATGACCATCAATTGGGAAATTAAATTATCTTATATGATTATAATGGAATACTATAGTTCCATAAGAAATGATGAAAGGGATGTTTTCATAGAAACCTGGGAAGGTTTGATGTAAATTGATACAGATTTAAGAGAACAGAACAACAAAAACAATTCATACAATAGCAACAGCATTGAATATGCTTCAATTTAGGAATGCTCAGCAATGCAACGACCAACAATAATACAGAGAACTGGTGATGAAAGTGGCTACCCATTTCCTGATAAAGAATGATAGCGTTAATTCAGAATGAAATATGAATTTTAAGATGCAACCAATTCTGGAACTTGTTTTGCTGGATCCTACACATTGATTTTGAGGATTTCTATTTTCCTTCTTTTTTTTAACAGGGTAGATGATGAAAAGGAAAGAAAATAAATGTTCATTTATTTAAAAAACCTTATAAGAATAAGCATAAATGTCAACATAAAATTATATTAGCATATTCCATCCATGAGCAATTAATCTTTCCAATCATTTAGTCTTCATTTTTTTTCTATAAACTGTTTTCTAGTTGCAATTATGGGCAGCTAGATGGAGCAGTGAATAGAAGACCAGGCCTGGAGTCAAGAGGAATCTTCTTTGTGAGGTCAAATCTGTGCTTATTATCTAGGTGACCCTGAGCAAGTCATTTTACCCTGTACCTCTCAGTCTCTCCATCTAGAAAATCATCTGGAAAAGGAAATGACAAACCATGCCAGTATCTTTACTAAGAAAAAACCCAAATGGAGTCACAAAGAATTGGACGTGACTGAAATGATTGAATAGAAAAACTGTAATCATATAATTTCTAGGTGTGTCTGCATAAATAGATCATGTATTCTGTCGATGTTGTTGATAGAACTTATTTTTCTCTTTGTGGTAAGTTTTGTTGATGAAGAAAAGCTGTTGAGTTTTGTGGGTTTATTTGTATCTTGCTACTCTTTTGAAGTTAACTGTTTCATTTACTATTTAAATTGAATCTCTAGGGATCTATAAGTAAACTATCATTTTATCTGCCAACTCAGCTTCTTTCAGAGTACACTTAAGTACCACCTTTTCCACAAGGCATTTCCAGACACCCCCAGTTATTAGGGCTCTCACAACAAAATTATTTTCTGTTTACTCAATTTAATCTGAATGTAATCTTTAATAGCTTAAAGCTACACTATTGGTGATATGCTATATACCTATCTACGTATGCATTATTTCCCTCTGTAAGATGATAGCTCCTAAGGCAGAAGCTATTTAATTTTTGTAATAATGATGATGAAGAAGTTGGTGATAAATGACAGCCAATATTTATGTAGTGCTGCGTGTGTTACACGCTAAGAAGTTTACAATTACTATCTGCTAAGAAGTTACAATTACTATCTCATTTGGTCCTCACAACAACCCTGGAAAGTAGATACTATTGTTATCCTCATTTTGCATCGGAGGAAACGGACTGATGGAGGTTGAGTGACTTGCCCAGGGTTAAATAGTTGGTAAAGTGTCTGAAGCCCTATTTGAACTCAGTTCTTCCTGACTCCAGTCCCAGAACTCTGTCCACTGTGTTACCTTGGTGTCTATCCAAAGTTCTCAGAATAGTCTCTTAAATGAAAAAAACTCATTAAATGTGTGGTGAATTGATTTGAATTGAAATCTGTGCTAAAGATAGGAGATTCATCATCCATCCACAGGGAAAGTTCTGTAAATCCTTCCAATAGTCAAAAACAGCAATATGGTACTACTAACATATGTGTATGTGTATGTGCATACACATTTTCCTTTTACATTTTTGCCAACCAGTCATCACTATCTGAGGGAGACTGTAGTTCCACTCTGCATTCTACCTTTTTTAGAACATATCTTTACTATCGTTTCTACTCTAGATAACAGAATTAAGCTAAGGAGTAAGTATGTGCTAAGAGGAGAATGATGAGGATGATGAGGAAATGGAAAGAAGATTGTTTATGAGGAATTGTGAGAAGGATGTAAGATTGTTAAGTTGCTGCAGAAAGGATCACTGTTTTCACATAGGAAGGGCTATCAAGTAGAAATGATTTAAAACAAGTTTTGGTCAAATTTTAGCCACAGATGGAAGACCTAGAAGTCATGGGTAGAAGTTGCACAGAAGGAGATTTTGGCTTGTTATTAGGACAATTTTCCTAATAATTAAAACTGTTCGAAAGTGGCACAGTGGATAGACTGCTACACTTGGAATCAGGAACACAAGTTCAAATACAGCCTCAGTCAGACACCTACTATCTATGTGACCTTGAGCAAATCATTTAACCCTGTTTGCCTCAGTTTCTTCATCTGTAAAATGAGCTGGAGAAATAAATGACAAACCACTCCATTTCCTCTGCCAAAAAAACCCCAAATGGGGTCAGAAAGAATTGAATTGACTGAAATGACTAAACAACAACAGTGAGTTCCCATCACTGGGAAGATCTTAAAGCAGGTGTATTCCTTTGTTAGGGATTTTGTAGAGGAGATTCCTGTTTAGAACCAGGTTTGATCATATAACCTCTAAAGTAACTTTTAACCCTGAGATTATGTGATATACTTTTCAATTTATAACAAACATGAAAAAAAATGGAGGATTTGTTATTACTGAAAACTACATTATACTGAATGCCAAAATATGATAGTGTGATGAAATTAAAGAAGAAAGCATATAGAGTTTTATAATGCAAAATTACAAAATTTAAATTCAGGAATGGAATTATTTTGCAAACAAAAATAGAATTTCAATCAGGAAGACATCATTAGTTTTCAAGTCTATTATTTTCCTTAGGATGAGACATCTTCCTTAACTGGATGCATGAACAACTCTGAATTAATTCCTTGTATTGTAAGGGAGAGAGAGGAACATAAAGCAAGATCCTCCTACTTTTAATCTTAAAACCTTGCTAAAGATTTCCTGATGCTGTAAGAAAGTATTTACATTCACAGTGGATTTTTATTTTGCCCTTTTCCAAAAGCATCAGTTCAAAAAGAAAAAAAAAAGGTCAAGTATCACCCAAATTGAGACTGCAAATTTTTCCCACTTTTTCCATTGTAATTAGGCAGAAAAGGTAAATAAGAATATTAACTCCACAGTGCAATAATAGAATAACAGAGTACGAAGGTATCTTGGAGGTCATCCAGTCCCCTCTCACTTTATGGATGAAGAAACAGAGGCCCAAAGAGGTTAAGAAGCTTGCCTTATGTAATAAGAAGTAGAGTATAAGCCTACTGCTTAAAAGTAATCCTTAGGTCATTTCTAAATTTTAATTTGTACTGAGAAATAAATCTCTGTTCTAATTTAATTCATTACATTTTCTTAAGCAAATATTCAGTGCGCTAAACTACAATTTTATTGCTTCTACATAAAGAGTTAAGAATTGTAAAATGCCTTGGAATTTATTATTTCTAGGCTGAGACACAAGTCTGAGGATTAGTATCAAGCTGGGGGTTAAATTTTACTCCCATGATAGGCCAAATATTGCCTAAGGCTGCACAGATAATGAAACTGCAAAGGAATTAACAAGGAAACACTTGTGTTATTATAAAGCATATACACTTTCCTTTCTAATCAAGTTCATCCTATATGACATTAACAAGTTGCTCTCTTTCTCTCTTACTGCCCAAATTTCAATATAATATGAGATCCTGAACCAATAGGCCATTAGACAAAACTTCTCTATGTATAAATGCCTATTAAACTTGTTGGAGGGATCCAAACCTCCTGCAAGGAGAACTGAGGCATTTTATGTTTCCACTCCGCTGTTTAGGTATATATACACACACATATATATATAGACATAAATATAAATTGTTTAGCATTAGTTTATTTCAACATTGTTCTTAAATTTATTTATTTAGTTTTGATGCAATAAATACTTCTCATTGAACATGCAAACATACTCCCTCACAAAGTACATTCCCTGAATAGCAATTTGGCAAATTTTAAGGAAAAGGAAGAATGTGACTATTTTTTTGTCTTTGATAGTATGTAACTAACACTGACCACTGAGTCAATTGACCAGAGTTTTGTTGCCTGTCCATATTATTTTAAAATTTACATTTTTGGTGTTATTGTGTATTATTTTTTGAGCTGGCTTTATTCACTCTACATTACCTGTATAAGTCTTTCCATGTTTATCTGTATTCTTCCTATCCCTCATTTCAGCACAATAAAATCATAGACTGACAGCTGGACAGTGTCTTAGAAATAATGTATTCCAATTCCTTCATTTTTCAAAGCAGAAAATTTGGGCCCAGAGGAGCCAAGGGATTTTCTCAACATCAAACAAGAAGCAAATGGAAGAATTTAAATTTGGATTCAAATCCTGTGATACCAAATCCAGCACTCTTTCCCTAAATCTTGCTCTTTCCTTATCGATGTAATCTTCAATTATGTTATATATGTATGTATGTATGTATGTATATAGTCATGCCCCAATTGTTTGGTAGAATATTTTGTTTTAGTTTTTTAAGTTGATTTATTTATTTTTAGTTTTCAACATTCACTTCCATAAGTTTTAAATTTTCTTCCTCTCCTCCTCTGCTCTCCACAAGACAGCATTCAGATTGATAAAGGCTCTACATATACATTCCTATTAAACATATTTTCACATAAATCTTATTGTATAGAAAAATTAGAACAAATGGGAGGAACCATGAGGAAGAAAAAAACAGAACAAAACAAAATAGTCTGCTTCGTTCTGTATTCAGACTCCATAGTTCTTTCTCTGGATGTGGATGGTATTTTCCATCATGAGTCCTTTGGAATTGTTTTAGGTCCTTGAATTGCTGAGAAGGGCTAAGTCTATCAAAGTCAGTCATCACACACTGCTTTAGTTTTTGAAATTACAAATAATTTTTTTCTGCTAATATTTGTACATGTAGGTCTTTTCTTGACAATACTTCCATAGCATATGGTCCTGATCAATCAAATATTTATTAAGGCCCTAACTTGTCCCTGGTTCTTTTTTCCTAGAAGCTGAGGATGCAAAGAATAAAAAGTTAATGTTCTCAGAAACATTCTAATGGCATATGCCGCATTTATTCACCCATACACACATGTATAACAAAAGTCATCCCATGAAATATGTGTAGAGTTGCCTTTCCTGGATCCAATCAACCCCAAAGGAGTTTGGGGACCTACTTTCAGCCATTTGATAACTTAGCCCCAAACAGATATGGAATTTTGGTATATGACCACCTGGATGGTTCCTTTGTCTGCACCTGCCTCATGACAGGGGCAGTAGGTCAGGGTGATTTGTCAATAAAAAGAAGAGACAGCTTCTGGTTCATTCTCTCTTATTTCAATACCCTAGGTGGGATCGTGTAACTCTTGTAATCATGTAAGATTTCCAGTGAGGGTCTGAGAGAGCTAAACTTCTCCAACCCAGTATCAAAGTGATTTTGTCTATATGTCAGCTAGTGCAGAGGCATTCAGCCAGGTGAACTTGTGCCTGGGACCCTGACTACCTCTACACCAGACACAACAGAAAAAGAAGGAAATGGCCCATCTACACAAAAATTTAGTAGTTCATTTTTGTTAAATGGCTGAAAACTAAGTAATTGTACATCATCTGGGCAATGTCAGAACAGAGGAAGATTTCTATGAACTGATAGAATAAAGTGAGTAGAATTAAAGAGAATGATATATTCAACAACAATACTGTAAAGAAAAAATTTTTTGAAAGACTTAAGAACACTGCTCAACAATGAAATGACTAATCATGCTTCCTGAATACTGATGAGATAAGCCACCTCCCTCCTGATAAAAAGGTGATGAAAATCAAGAAAAAGACAAACATTTTGGATATGGCCAGAAATTTTTCTCACAAAAGTTTTCTTTTTCTTTCCATTTTTTAAAAGAATTTGTTGGGATAGGTAGGTGAGAGAGATCCAGTTCTTCTTCTCCTCCATAAAAAAGAGGGGCACCAGGAGAAAGGACAGAAAGAATTACAGACAAGTGGGACAATGTTGAGAGTTGAATGTTGAAATCACTTTATGTCTAAAAAGTAAAGTAAAAAAAAATTTTAGAACAAAGTGAGCTCTTTGTAATAGAGATTTGCATTTCCATGCTTAGTTTAAGGGGAAATAATGATAAATATAACTCAATACTATAATGCTGGAAATAAAAAATTGTCTAGAATATCTGAAAATAAAAAAGAAAGATCACCTGAAGGAGATCCCAAAATGAACATTCCCAGGCATATTATAACCAAATTCAAGAGCTTTCCAAGGTCAAAGAGAAAGTACTTCAAACAGCCATTAAGAAACCATTGAAATACTATGGAGTTAAACTCTGGAATACACAAGATGTAACAGTTACCGTGTTAAAGGAGTGGAGGACTTGAAAATATGATATTCCAAAAGGCAAAAGAGTTGGAAATACCAGCATAGTCCTTCATGGGAAAAATAGATATTTAATGAATTACTGAGCTTTCAAATATTCCTGAGGAAAAGACAAGAACTGAACAGAAATTTTGACTTTCAAATGCATGAAAGAGAAGTTATAAGGGACTTAATAAGGAAACTGTACACTTTTCTATATGGGAAGATGACACAGATATCTTCTAAGAACTTTATCATTATTAGAATAGTTAGAAGAATCCTACATAGAAAAAGCATGTGCAAATGGGTCAATTATGTTGTGATAAAGTAAAAAAAAAAAAAAAGAAGGATACCCTTGGAGAAGGTGTAAGGAAAATGATGAATGGAAGAAATTATCTCACATAAAAGACATGTGCAAGCAAGAGCTTTTACAGCAAAGAAGAAAATGGCAGGGGTAGAGGGGATGCAGACAATGCTTGAACTTCACTCACATCTAAATTGGTTCAAAAAGTGTGTGTGTGTGTGTGTGTGTGTGTGTGTGTGTATGTGTGAATTGATAATAAAAATCTATTTTACCAACAGTAAGAAGAAGTAGGAAGAGGAAAACAATAAGAGAAAAGCAAGGTGATGATAAAAGGAAAGAAATATAAAAGAAGGTAGTGGTTAGCAGTAGAACAAACTTTAGAGGAGAGAGAGACAGAGAGAGAGACAGACAGACAGAGACAGAGAGACAAAGACAGAGACAGGGGAGAGGTAGAGAGAGAAAGCATAAACAGAAGAAAATACAATGGACAGAAATGCACAGTTAGCAATCTGAACCGTGAATGTGAATGGGATGAACATATCTATAAAATGGAAGGAGATAGAAAAATGGATTAGAAACTCAACAATAAGCTGTGTATAAGAAACATACTTAAGGAAAATAGTATGGAAGAATCCAGGCATGGGGTTCAATATCTCATACCCTATACCAAAATAAGGTCAAAATGGGTACATGATTTAGACATAAAGGTTGATACCATAAGCAAATTAGGGGAGCAAGGAATAGTTTACCTTTCAGATCTATGGAGAAAGCAAGAATGACCAAAAAAGAGATAGAGAACATTATGGAATGCAAAATGGATAATATTAATTACATTAAATTGAAAGGGGTTTGCACAAAGCCAATGCAACCAAGATTAGAAAGAAAGCAGGGGGAGGAGCCAAGATGGTGGAGTAGAAAGACACACATATGCTAGTTCCTAACCCACAGCCTATAAAATACATGTAAAGAAGACCACCCAACAAATTCTAGAGCAGCAGAAGCCACAGAAGAACGGAGTGGAGGAGATTTCTGTTCCAGAGAGACCTGAAAAACCAACACCAAAGGTCTGTCGCACACTGGACCTGGAGCAGAGCCCAGCCCTGCGCTGGCCACGCAGCACTGAGGGGAGCAGATCCCAGCAGGCTTCAGGGGCAGAATCTCCAGCAACCGAGCAGGTCCCTCCACCCACAGGCACCAAAGGTCAGTGAGAGGGTTTTTTCAGCTCGCTGAGAGGGGAGCGGGGTGTCCCCATGACTTAGGCCCCCTCGGAAGGCAGCAGCAGACAGGGGCTCCCAAAGCAGGCAGGAGCTTGGATCCATTGTTGAAAGTCTCCACATAAACCCCCTGAGGAAACTAAGCCCCGTGTGGCAGCCCTGCCCCCACCTGAGCACCTGAACTTAATCTCACACTGAAGAACAGCCCCACCCCTGCCAAAAGCCCTGAGGCTGGGGAGTAGCATTTGAATCTCAGCCCCCAAGTGCTAGCTGGGAGGATCTGGAGGCAAGGTGGGTGTGGAGAGGAAACTCAGAAGTCAAGTAACTGGCTGGGAAAATGCCCAGAAAAGGGGGAAAAAAAATAAGACCATAGAAGGTTACTTTCTTGGGAAACAGGTGTCTCCCCCCATCCCTTTGGATGAGGAAGAACAAGGCATGCTGTCAGAGGAAGTCAAAGGCCCTCCCTCCAAAGGGGACTTAAACTTGACTCAGGAAATAGCTTAAAAATCAAGTTAGCAGCTTACTAAAGGAGAACCAAAAAAACACTGAGGAAAATAACAACTTTAAAAAGAAGCTAACTCAATTGGAAAAAGAAGTCCAAAAAGCCAAGGAGAAGGAGGTTTGAAAAAGCAGAATTAGCCAAATGGAGGAGAAGCTTCAAAAGCTCACTGAACAAAATAATTCATTGAAAGAGAGAATTGAGTCCAGGGAAAAGAATGTCTATGAGTTAAACCAAGAAGTTAGTAAACAAAACCAAAAATTTTAAAAAAATAAAAGATGATGTGAAAGAACTCATTGGAAAAACAGCTGACCTGGAAAATAGATCCAGGAGAAATAATTTAAGAAAGCAGAAAGTTGGGAAACAATTTTAACAGCCAGTGTTTCTGATAATGGCCTCATTTCTCAAATATATAGAGAACTGAGTCAAATTTATAAGAATACAAATCATTCCCCAGTTGACAAATGGTCAAAGGATATGAACAGGCAGTTTTCAGATGAAGAAATTAAAACTATCAGTAATCATATGAAAAAATGCACTAAATCACCATTGATTAGCAAAATACAAGTTAAAAAACTATTCTGCGACACCATACCTATCAGATTGGCTAATGTGACAGAAAATGATAAATGTTAGAGAAGATGTGAGAAAATTGGAACATTAATGTATTTTTGGTCTAGTAGAGAACAGATCTAAACCATTCTGGAGAGCAATTTAGAACTCTGCCCAAAAGGCAACCAAACTGCCTATATCTTTGATCTAGCAATTACTCTACTAGGAGCGTGACCTTGGGCAAGTCACTTAACCCCAATTGTCTCATCCTGGGTCATCTCCATTCATCCTGATGAATATCTGGTCACTGGATGCAGATGACTCTGGAGAAGAAGTGAGGCTGGTGACCTGCATAGCCTTCCCTCACTCAAAACAAAGTCAAGTGCAAGTCATGTCATCATTTCTCTGATGGCATGGTCTTCTTTGGCAACGATGGATGAACACACACACACACACACACACACACACACACACACGCACGCACCTACTAGATCTATATCCCAAAGAGATCATAAAAAAGGGGAAAGGACCCACATGTACAAAAATATTTATTGCAGCTCTTTTTTTATAGCTTAGAGTTGTAAATTGAGGGGATGCCCATCAATTGGCAAATGGACGAACAAGTTGTTATATATGAATGTAATAGAATATAATTTTGCTATAAAAAATGATAACCAGGCAGATTTCAGAGAAATATGGAAATACTGACATGGACTGATGCTGAGTGAAGTGAGCAGAAGCAGGAGCACATTGTACAATAGTAACAGCAACACTATATGATGATAGATTTAGCTCTTCTCAGCAAGACAATGATCAAAGACTATTCCAAAAGACTCATGATAGAAAATGCTACCCACATGTAGAGAAAGAACTATGGAGTACGAATGCAGATCAAAGCATATTATTTTCATTTTTTGTTTTGTTTCTTTCTCATTATTTTTCCCTTAATTTCTGATTCTTCTTTCACATGTGAAATGGAATGTGTAATGTGTAAATATGTTTAATATGATTATATAACCTATATCAAATTGTTTGCCATTTGGAGGAGGGGTGAAGGGAGGGAGAGTAGTAGAAGAAAAATTTGAAACTCAAAATCTTATAAAAGTGAATGTTGAAAACTGTCTTTACATGTAATTGGAAAAAAATAAAATTCTATTAAGTTGGGGGGAGAAGAAACATACTTGAAACAGAGAGACACACAAAGTTCAGATATAGGGCTGGTTCAGAATCTATTATGCTTCAACTGAAATAAATAAGACAAGTGTAACAATCATAATCTTAGATAAAGCAAAATTAAAAATAGATCTAATTGAAAGTGGGTCAACTACATCTTGTTAAAAGGGACCACATATAATGAAGGAATATCAGTACTAAACATATATGCACCAAATGGCACAGCATCCAAATTCTTAAAGGAAAAGTTGAAGTGAATCATAGAAGGAAATAGTTGGTTGTTGTCCTTCATTCTCAAAAAGGACCAAAATGACATCACCATGATAAAGAAAAGTTTCAGTGTGTATGACTGTGGCTGATTAGACCAACATAAGCTTAGAAATGCTCTACTACAAGTTGGACACAGGTGGTCCATGTGAACATTTGGGCTGGTTACTCCAAATTTGCACATCCTATGTTTCCTTTGTGCCGCTTCAATTCTGCTTTGCTCACAGAGCACAGCACTTTTTCTGATGTGGGCACACCATGCTGAGTGGTCCTGTGCTAGTGTCTCCCATGTCACATAATCAAATCCAAAGTTCTTGAGAGAAACCTTGAGAGTGTCCTTGTATTTCTTCTTCTGACCACCATGTGATCTCTTGCCCTATGGAAGTTCTCCATAAAATAGTCTTTTTGGCAAGGATACATTTTGCATTCCAACAACATGGTCAGCCCATCTGAGTTCCACACTCTGAAGCATATTTTGAATGCTTGACAGTTTAGTTCAAGCAAGGTCTTCAGTGTCTGGTACCTTATTTTACCAGGTGATCTTCAGAATCTTCCTAAGACAGTTTAAATGGAAGCAATTCAGTTTTCTGGCATGGTGATGGTAGACTGTCCACGTTTCACAGGCATACAACACTGAGGTCAGCACAACAGCTCTGTAGATTTTCAATTTGGTAGTCAGTCTAATATCTCTTCTCTCCCAAACTTTTCTTTGGAACCTCCCAAACACTGAGTTAGCTCTGGCAATGCATGTGTCAACCTCATTATCAATGTGTACATCCCTGGAAAGTACACTACCAAGGTAAGTGAACTTACTCACAGCTTTTAAAACTTCTCCATTTGTTGTAACTGATGGTTCCATGTATGGATGGTGTATGATGGTGGCTGGTGGAGCACATGTGTTTTCTTGGTGCTAATTATTAGGCCAAAATTAGCACAGGCAGCAGAGAATTGATCCATACTTTGTTGCATCTCAACTTCGGAGGCTGCATTGAGTGCAATCATGTGCAAATAGAAAATCATGCAACAACACTCCCTCCACTTTAGTCTTGGCTTGTAGCCTTTTCAAATTAAATTACCATCAGTGTGGTACTTGACCTTGAAGCCATGTTCATCCTCATTGAAAGCATTTGACAATATGGGTGAAAACATCATGCTAAAAAGCATGGAAGCAATCACACAGCCCTGTTTCACTCCATTGCTGACTGAGAAGGCACAAGAGCATTGTCCACTATCCAGAACCTGGGCAAACATGCCATCATGAAATTGATGTGCAATATTGATGAACTTCTCTGGGCAATCAAATTTTGACGTAATTTTCCATAAGCCATCATGACTAACAGTGTCAAAGGCCTTAATCAAATCTATAAATGTTGTGTACAGACCTGTGATCTGCTCCCGACATTTCTCCTGGAGTTGCCGGGCAGCACAAACCATATCAACTGTTCTTCAGTCCTTTCTGAAGCTACACTGGCTATCAGATATATGATATCCTCCAGGTGAAGGATTAGCTATTTATAGACCAAAAACTTATGGTACATCACAACTACTCAATGCTGGAGCCACAATGATTAGTGATAAAGACATGATCCTAGAGGGATGGGCTGAGCACTTCCAGCATTCTCAACAGACCATCATCAATCAATGCTGAAGTCACTGATTATTTACCTCACATTGAAATCAATCCTTCCTTAGCTAAACTTTCAGCTGAAGAAGAGGTTTTGAGGGCCATTAGAGTCCTTTCATGTAGCAAAGCACCTAGTGCTGATTCTATTCCAGCTGAGATTTATAAGATAGGGAGACCATTACTCATACAAAAGCTGACTGAAATATTCCAGGTTATATGGCAAGAGGAGGTTATCTCCCAGGAGTTCAAGGATGCCTCCATTGTCCATCTCTATAAAGATAAAGGGAATAGATTGTCCTGCAACAATCACGAAGGGGGGGGGGGTCCCTCTCTTAGTCATTGCTGGCAAGATTGTTGCTAGAGTCCTCCTTAATAGAAGAAAATAGTACCACTATGCTACTGGGTGACTTCAACTTTTTCCTTCAGACATAGATAAAACTAACCCAAAGTTAAATAGGAAAAATAAAGGAAATTAATAGAATCTTAGGAAAGTTAGATATGACAGACATGTGGGAAAAAAACTGACTGGGAAAAGGAGTATATGTTTTCTCAGCTGCACATTGCACCTTCACAAAAACTGGCCATGTTGAGTTGTTTTGGTTGTGTTCAACTCTTCTTTATAGAGCTTGAAAAAATAGTAACAAAATTCATCTGGAAATCAATGAAAAAAGTGTTAAGGAAGGTAGCCTAGAAGTTCCAGATTTCAAACTATATTACCAAGTAGTGATCATCAAAACAATCAGGTACTCACTAACAAATGGAGTGGTGGATCAGTGGAATTGATTAGATACACAATACACAATAGTACATAACGATAATAATGTAGTGTTTGTTTGCTAAAGTCAAAGATATAGGTTTTTGAAGTAAGAACTCAATATTTGACAAAAAATTCTGGAAAAAACTGGAAAACAATTTGGCAGAAACTTGGCATAGAACAATATCTCACATACCAAGATAAGATCAAAATGGTCAAATGATTTAGGTATAATGAATGGGTGATATCATAAGTAAATTAGGGGAGAATTGAAAAATGTACCTATCAGATATATGTGTACGTGAAGAGTTTATGATCAAATAAGAGACAGAAGGAAATCTGGGAAGTAAAATAGATCATTTAAATTACATGAAATTAAAAAGCTTTTGCACAAACAAAACTAACATAGCCAAACATTAGAAGAAAAACAGGAAAATCAGGGGGGAGGGGGACTGTTTCAACAAGTTTCTCTCACAAAGGCCTCCTTTCTCCAGTTTTGCCAGCAGTCTTTGTCAAATAGTGAGTTCTTATCTCAGAAGCTGGGGTCTTTGCATTTCTCAAACAGCAGATTGCTATAATTATTGACTACTATGTCTTGTGTACCTAACCCATTCCACTGATCTACCCATCAATTTCTTAGCCAGCATCAAGTAGTTTTGAGGATTGCTACTTTATAATACAATTTAAGATCTGGTATGGCTAGGTAACCTTCCCTGGCATTTGTTTTCTTTAATTCCCTTGAAATTCTGGACCTTTTGTTCTTCCACATGAATTCTGATATTATTATTTCTAGCTCTAAAAGATAATTTTTTGTTAGTTTCATTGATATGACACTGAATTAATTTAGGTAGAATTGTGATTTTTATAATATTATCTTGGCCTACCCATGAGCAACTGATGCTTTTCCAGTTATTCAGAACTGATTTTATTTGTGTGAAAAGTGTTCTATAATTGTGCTCATATAGTTCCTGGATTTGTTTTGGCAGGTAGACTCCCAAATATTTTACAATGTCTACAGTAACTTTAAATGGAATTTCTCTTTCTACCTCTTGCTGTTAAGCTTTGTGAGTAACATATAGAAATGCTGATTGTTTATGTGGGTTTATTTTATATGCTGCAACTTTACTGAAGTTGTTTATTATTTCAAGTAGCTTTTTACTTGATTCTCTAGGATTTTCTAAGTATATCATCATATCATCTGCAAAGAGTGATAACTTAATTTCTTCTTTGCCTGTTCTAATTCCTTCAATTTCTTTTTCTTCTTTTATTGCTAAAGCTAACATTTCTAGTACTATATTGAATAACAGCGGTGATAATGGACATCTCCTTTCTCAAATGATTGTTTAAAAAGTTTACACGCAATTGAAAAATAGTTAATGAAATAATTTTTTTAAAGTGTGGATCCACATTGCTCTGGAGATGCTAGAGTAGATCTGATTGGTAGACCCCAGGTTTAGGATCTTTGCTTCCTCTAGAAAGACCTTAAGATTGCTTCAGCAGTCCCAGGGTAGTAACCGGTAGAGAAATTATTTTTCCTAAAAGAAAAACACAAAGATGAAAAAGAGGAGTAGACCCATAAAGCAGGTGATAAGGAGTCAAACTGTTCCTGAATAAAGTCAAGGGCATCTAAAGCTGAAGGCAAGAGTTGTGAATTATTATAGGAACATGGGTTTTCCCTATTGTTAGCCTTCCCTATTAGGTTTCCATAAGTTTCTGCCTACTACCCTCTGTGGACATTGATGGAAGAACTGTGACTGCTATTTATGGGTAGACTATTGTGTTATCAGGGGTATTCTGGAGACACCTCAAACTAACTTATAAAGGTTGATAGTTAAATGTTTAATGTGAACATTTATACATCTGAAATTGGCAGACATTAAAAATCAGAAATTTATTTACTCTATTGTTAATTGTCTAGACTTGAGAAATTTATGAATAAAATATTAATAATGTAGATTAAACTTAAAAGTATGTCATACATACATATTGAGGAGAAAACTTTGCTAAATGCCTGCGGCTTTCAAAGTTCTTTTGAATAAAACTCTCTTCACAGGCGGACCTTGGTTACTGAATGCTTCATGTCCGCATGAGGGACAGTGTTGTCAAGAGCTTAAGAGAAGAAAGATACTGGTCTTCTGATTTCTCTCTCAAAGACAGCCTTATGCAAATGGATTTTGAACTATGGGCTACATGTATTTTTTTTTTTTTTATGTAAGTAGGATTCCAAGAAAACCTGGGTCATTTTGCATACTGGTATGTTTACGGAAGAGAATGGTAAAATATTCTGCAGCTTAGTATAAGTGAAAGAATTAGAGTCAGAGACATAGTTCCAGGAACTCTGGGAGACACACATGAATAGAGAGAAAGACTTTGAAAGCAACAAGGAAGCTGTCTTCTAGATATGTCCCTGAGTTCTACTTTACTTCCCTACTGACTTTAGAGAATTTCCATTAGAGTATAACTTTGATTGTTTTTTCTGTTTACTCGGATAAATTGACTTACGTACTATTCACTACTCATGATGGTCTTTTGTGTAATCCGTATACAGTCAGACCTGACTCAATCTGATACCCTACTCATAGCTCAAGTTTGATATTATGAAGAAATGAGGCACTCATTCTAGAGTTAACAAAAGGAAGTTTACTTAGCCACAGTCTAAAAAGGATATTCCCCAAGAATACTCCCTATTTACAGTGAATGGGTATATATCTCCTCATCTCCATATAGGAATGTATCTGATCAATAGAGACAGACTTTCATGGTCTTCGGACACATACCACCTCTTAAGAGCCCATCCTCATGTAATTGAACCTTCTGTGCCTCAAGTGACTAGAAATTTATGTCAATATGTTCAGTCTACTAGAAATTTGTGTCAAGGAATGCGTAGCATGGACCTTAATACCTTGGACCAATCAAGTTCTGCGGACAGGTTTGTCACTTTTTAAGGAAAGAAAAAAAATAGTATAAGCTATGTTCCAAAGGAAGGGAAAAATCTCATTATATATTGGTCCTATCACAAAGGTAGCAAGGTCTTAGGGGTCTTCTAGAAGACCTTTCAATATTTAAATCCATTAAGGACATTTATTGAACAATTAACTTTAAAAAGCAAAAGTAAAACATATGATGAGCAATAATGACAAAAAATTAATAACCTCCCTGAAGGAGTTACCATAAAGAAAGAAGAAAAAGAAAAAGGCATGTGGAAGACAGCATGGAAGACAGCATAAGCCAGAAACTCTATATTTCTCCCTCCTTTCCCTGCTCCCACTTTGTCAGAGAAAGAGGGATATTATTCCATGTCACATCACTCTTCCTATACAGTGACTCCTAAAGCCAAGAAGCTTCTTCCTTGGGTCCTAGATTTTCCTACCTTATGGACCCTAGGAGCCTCTAAAACAATCCATTGTTACCACAGCAAGAACACACAAAGCTCTAATATTTTCTTGACTATAACAAATAATTCAGGGAGCTACTACAAAGTTATCTATACTAGAATATTATTCTGGTTAGTCAGATGAATAATGTACAAAATATTCATTGTCCTATCACATTGTAATACCATCATCTACCTAATTTATGTCTACTATTCAATTTTTAAAAGTATCTGTTGCCTGATACTGAAAATTACCACTTTTCTCAAAGCTAACCAGTTAACAGAGCCAATGTATCACTTATGTGCTCTTTGTCATGGTCTGGATAAGCACATATGCATCTTCTTTAACAAACCAAATCCAACCACCAAATGGTTAACAACTTATCTAGTCCATGTGGACATGCAAGTCAGAGAACCCAGAAAGCAAGATCACATAAAACCATGAAATACATAGCAAGTGTGAGGAAGAGACAAAGCTGATCCTGAAATATGATCCCTCTGCCACACCATAATCTCCATTTTATTTTCTCTAATGAGGCAGGAGTGAAAACAGTTGACCTGATCAGATTCAGATGGAAGCCCTAGAGGAGTAAGACCCCTGCTGCACTCTTGTCCAGACACCCTTTGTTACTTCCAAGTGAGCTGAGACTAGGCTGTGAACCATGTAAATAGAAGGTTTCCAGGTTAATGAAAAGCTGTAGCACCATTTGAAATCCTGGATGCAGAATTGTGTTTTGCCTAATGCAAAGCAACCTTCATGTAGTTCAGTAATAAAGTTTAATGAATGCTGGTGAGCTTGGATCTTGAGAATGAGAGACTACTGAAAGGCTAATAACTACCTTTTCAGTTGAGATTCAGTTGGGATTCAAGCAAAAGAAAGAGAAGAAGAGAAGAGGGAAGGGAAGAGAAGAAAAGAGAGAAGAGGGAAGGGAAAAGGAAAGGGAAGGGAAGACAAACATAAAAATTCAAAATTACATATGAAATGTAATATTCTTTATGACAAAATTCAAAGGGAAGTCTTTCCCCTTGTAAATATTTCTCATGAATTAATATTTATACTGCATTTTATTAGTTATCTATAAACAACTTTCAACACCATATGGAAATCAGTGTATTACAATTGTTTTTTTTTAACAAAATGTAACTTTATTAGTAAAAAGAAATCTTGATGAGGAAAATCATTTTAGCAGTGTTTAATTGTATCTGCTAGGCAACTCACAGGCCTAAAATTTTTCCTAGGGCAGCTGTGGGGAACCATACCCTCAAGGCTGCATGTGGCCCTCTAGGTCCTCAAGCGCAGCCCTTTGAGTGAATTCAGGGCCACATTTGAAAACCTAGAGGGCCACATGTGGCCTTGGGGCTGTAGTTCCTCATGCCTACCCTAGCATACTACATATTTAAATGATATCACCAGGATCACACACAGGAGGGAGGTGTTAGAGATGAGACTTGGATTCTGTTCTTCCCAATAATGAAGCCAGTTTTCTATGCACTGTATCATGTCACTTTTTACAACTATTCTAAAGCATAAAGTTCACTTGCTAAGGGATTTCTTCATTTTAATGGAAGCATATCCACACAAGGCAAGGACTTAACTAAAAAATGGCATTGGGATAATTCACTACTTAGAAATATTAAGCATAAATTCATCTAAAATGATGAAATCCAGCCAACCAAAAATAGGGCTATATATGCTTTTTCAAAATAACAGTCTTAAGACTACATTTAAAAAAAAAAACTGCAGCATTTTTAGACACTTGAAGAGACCTGCGATTTCATTTTATGTGCATAATTAATCCCCTCATCTTTTAATGTCATGAATTACTTTAACAAAAGCAAAACATTTTTAAAAATCACCTGGCTGTTGGTTGCTGTCCTGCGTCTTCAGAGAGGACCAAAAAATTTCAATGTGTCTGACTGTGGCTGATCAGACAAATATGAGCTCAGAATGCTCTACCACAGGTTGGGCACAGGTAGTCCGTATGAATATTTGGGGTGGACATCCTAAATTTACGCATCCTACATTTATTTTGTGCTGTCTCAATTCTGCTTTGCTTGTAGAGCACAGCACCTTTTCTTACGTGGGCATGCCATGCTGAGCAATCTTGTGCCAGTATCTCCCATGTTGCACAGTCAAATCCAAAGTTCTTGAGAGACACCCTGAGAATGTCTTTGTATTGTTTCTTCTGGCCACCATGTAATCTCCTGCCCCATGTAAGTTCTCCATAAAATAGTATTTTTAGCAAGCATACATTTTGCATTCGAACAACATGGCCAGCCCATTGGAGTTGCACTCACCTGGGTTCTCTTGCTTCCAAACTGCAGGTGACAGCAAGATCTTGGTTGCATGTCAATCTACTCAGACTGGCCAGGGAAAAGGAGTTAAGGACCATGCCAGGGGTCAAAACTGGAAGATTTCCCCAAAGAACTGGTACCCCCATCATTACAGAAAGTGGGGCAGGAAGAAGTATCCTGAGGCAGAAGAAGATATGGTTGCCTTATGCTGTATCTACAAACACTGAAGGAGGAGATGCACTCTCTCTCTACTATCCCTCTCAACAAAATAGTAGGAATGAGAGCTTGCCTTCTCAAATCCAATGCTTAAAATATCCCTAATTTCACTTTCATGTCTCAGTGGAGGTTTCTGGCCCCTTGTCTCATCCTAACTCAGGTTTCAAGGTGGATGGGGTGTTCAGGGAGGATTATCTCTTCTGGTGTGAAGACCTGCTGAGCCTTTTTTAGGTCTGTTCATCCACCTTTGGTGTCCACCTTTCACCCAACTCTCACCTGAGGTTCCAAGAAACTGTAGTATGTGCAGCCCACCACACCCTGGTAAAATTATTTCAGCAGATAGGCTAAATCAAACAGTGTCTGGGGCAAGGGGGTTTTTACCCCAAGCATTTGAAGACTTCCTTCGTAAAATGGGCAGATGAGAACAATTTGTTCCAGTGGCCATGAAGGCAACTGACACAGGTGCTATGAAGTACTTAGAGCTTGGTCAGACATCAAAAATGCCAAGATCATCTAGTTCATTCTAGTCTTCTGCCAGTTGTCCTAACTTTTTTTCTTGCCACTGGACTTTGATGACTCTGGAAGAGAGAGTGAGGCTAACAGTTGTGCAGTTCTGCCTCATCCAAATCCAATTCCCTGTGCTGTCACTGGTCCTCTTCTAAAAGAAAGACAACCAAGAACTGGAGTTTGATCTTACTACTACAAGCACAACCCAGGACCTTTTCTGTTTCAGATAGTGGTGATGGGGAGGAGAGGCAGATGAATAAAGTAGGTGTTGCCCTAATTTTTCTCTCATATTCACTGTTCCTAGATCCCCTGGATTAGTTTTTTAAACTGATATTTCATCTCACGCTTCCATTTCACTATACCGGCTATTATCTCTTAAGCCTGTGATACATTCCCTCTTCCTGAATTAATCTCGTTGTTAGTGCTCTGTTTTTCTTTAAGTAATCATGCATATATTTATTTTACATACTGTATCTCTCCAATACAATGTAAGCATTTTGAGGGTAAATACTATTTTTTATTTTGTCAGTGCATCCATAATTCCTAGCACTGTTTTGCACAAAAGTAGGGTTTAATAAAAGTTTGTTGAGTTGAATTAGACACCAGTGAATATTTTTAAGAGCAAGTTTCTCTCTAAGCTTCTCTCTTCCTTTTCTCTCCTTCTCCTCCCCCATACTAGGACATCATGTATCAGTATTCCAGGTTTCATTCTCTTTACCTTCATGGTATAGTAGAAAGAACACTGGTTCTGGTGTCAGAGAGCCTGTGTGACCTTGGAGTAATCACATAACCATCACAAACCTTTGCTTCCTCATCTATAAAATGAAACTTTGGACTAGATGGTCTCTGAAGTCTCCTCTAATTTTAGATCTAAGATCCTATGATCCTATATGAAAAACTTTTCTACCTCATCCTCTGCTGCCAAAATTAAATCTTTGAGGGGAGAATCCTTTAGATACTCATTAAAACAAAGATTTCCAGATCATGTGACCAAGATGAAAGGACTAGACATTTTCTCTGATCTTCAGGACCTCTCAAACCTCTCCAAAGTAAGAATTATGTACAAGATAAAGCAATTCTGGCTGTTTCCACAATCTAGTACATCAAGAACCCCAGTGAAATAACAGTATGATGAACTAAGAACAGAGAAAGCTAATCTCTAACCTCTAAGATGTTCATTCAACATTCTCTCATTGCCCATTATAATTTTGCAGGGTTGCAAAACCCAAACCACAGATTTGCAACAGAACTCAACCTCCTCTAAATCTTTCCAAAGCTATGGAAACCAAGAGGCAGAATCTTGTCCTGCCTAGGGCTCTTTCATGTAATAGACCTCAGTCAGAGATATGGGGAACACATAGAATTGTCCATATGGCACTTACCTTAGAGAAAGAGCCTAGCATCCAGTTGGGGCCACTTTGAGCAGAGAGCTGGTGAAATATGAATTGTCTAGTGTGGGAGGAAATTGAGACGGATTAAGTTCCAGCCCCCAGGGAAACCACCATAAAGAAGAAGGAATCAGAATGTGTGTAATAAGGGAATAAAGGGAAAAAATAGCTAAAATTTACCAAAGAGAAAAGAAGAAAGAAAACTCAATTATGTACCTTGAGCACTATCTGATAAATTAACAGAAAAGATATTAACAGAATAATTATATGCCATAATTAATAATAATTATTATTACAATATTATAATTAATTATAACCAATAACAGAAAGGAATATGGTCTCTAAATCAGCAAAATCAATAAACATAGTAAGAAAAAAGGAAAATGAATAAACAACAAGTAAGGTAGAGGACCCATTGAATTCTCAAGAGAACCTGCAACTACAGAAGGATGTTCCTGAGTGGTTTAAAAGAAAAATAAGAATTATGAAAGCAGAATTTGTGACTGTATAGCATAAATAATTGACAGAACATTAAACAATGAATCCCTGGTGGTAAATCTCAACAAAGAAAGAAAAGAGAAAATAACTGTTGGGAATGTAAATACTCTGAAGTGAAAGATAATCTAAAATAATGGAAGCAAAAAAGCAATAATATTAAAAAAAATAAAAAGTATCTCCATATAATCAAAATTATTGATTATGAACAAAGAAGGCATAGAGACAATTTAAGGAGTAAAAGTCTACCAGAAAAACAGAAATCAAAAAATGTACACCATATACTACAAGAAACAATACAAGAAAACTACCTAAAGATGTTGAACACATAAAACAAAACATCAATTAAAAGAATCCCGAGATCAGGTCCATGGGGGAAAAATAGACAAACTATGTTTCAAACTCCAAGACACACAGAGATCTCATTTAGCAATTTCACTGACAACAATTTATGGAAGTAATCAAAAGAGAGACATTTCAACATAAAGGCAAAATAAATTTGAATAACACAAGAAAATTCAAAGGAGAAGAGAACAATATGTTTCAAAAGCAAAGAGATGTTCTAAAGAAGAGGATGAAAGTGGATCATAAAGTTATGTGCTCTGAAAATCTAAGTCTAACTATGAAAGAAAAAGAGGGATGTTCAATAAAAAAGGCACATTAGAAGCATTCCTAGAAAGGAAACCAGACCTGAACAAATCATTGCTTTGCAAATACCCCAGAGAACAGAAATATAAGAAAGGTAAACAACTGTAGCAACCAAAGACAACAAAAACAAAATAAAAACAGACACTTTTATTTCTAAAAGTATCTATGGAAGAAACAGTGCTGCCTCAAAACAGATTAATACAAATTAAATAAAGAGACAAGATATTATTGGTGTGGAGGAAGAGGGGAAAAATGTGATTGGGGGGGAGGAGAGCAATGTTAGAGACAAATAGAAGAAAATATGAAAACTGTAATCATAACTTAAATGGGAAGATCTTTCCCATCCATTTTCCCATCCATATTACCTGCTTAAGTCACATGGAAGCCTAAGTCACATGAATTTGAGTCACATGAAGCCTGTGGTGGGAGGAGCTTACTGAATGAGTAGAACAGGAAGGCATGGAGCAGGAAGGGTGGAACAGAAAGAGGTAGAGTTCAGCTGGAACTGAGAAGAAGTTGGTCAAACTAGTAAGAGCTTCAAAGGACAGAGGAAGCAGGCAGCTAGGATTGTGTTTACTTGTGGGAAGGCCTGATAATGTGTATAGACTCCTAGGTTACTATGATGGATTTCTTTGTTGCTATGATGGATTAGGCTTCCTGGTGTTGGGATTTGGCTTTCTGGTATTTCAATAAATGTCTTGGTTCTGTCTTCCATGTGGAGTCTGTTGTATTCTGTGATTCTGAATTGTCCTGGCATATTCATGGCTGCCATAGGAGCTGTGAATATTACATTGGTGCTACAGAAACTAACTCACAATGTTAAATGACAGTGAATTAAACAATCCAATAAAATGAAAAAAGACCAACAGATTAGATAAGTAAATAAAAATCCAGAGTTTGTTCCTTAAAAGAAACACATTTTGAAAATAATACATAGAACACAGATGAGTAGCTGGAATAAAATTTACTATAGATCAAATGAATAAAGAAGAAGCTGTAATTATGCCATTAGACAAAATAAAAACCAGCATTCAAAATGTAAAGAAGGAATAATCAAGGAAATGACAACATTCTTTAAAAACCTGTAGACAAGAAATTAGTATCGAGGGGCGGAGCCAAGATGGCAGAGTAGAAAGACATACATACTCTAGCTCTTACCCCACAGCCCATAAAATACCTGTAAAGAAGAACTCTCAACAAATTCTACAGCAGCAGAAGCCACAGAACAGAGTGGAAGAGATTTCTATCCCAGAGTGACCTGAAAGACTGACAGGAAAGATGTGTTCCACCAGACCCAGAGCAAAGCCCAGCACAGCTTTGGCCACACGGCAATCAGAGGAGCAGATCTGAGCAGGCTTCAGGGACAGAATCTCCAGAAGCAGTGCAGATCCCTCAACCCACAGGCACCAAAGGTCTGTGAGAGGATCTTTTTGGCTGGACAAGAAGGGAGCAGGGTGTCCCCAGGCCTCCTCAGGTGGCAACAGTAGAGGCGCAAACAGGGCTCCCAAAGCAGGCAGTAGCTTGTGAACCCCCTGAGGAAACTGAGCCCTGTGTGGTGGCCCTGCCCCCACCTGAGTAGCTGCTCTTAATCTCACACTGCATAGCAGCCCTGTCCCTGCCTAAAGCCCCTGAGGGATTGGAGCAGCTCATCTGAATCTCAGCCCCCAGTGCTGGCTTAGTGGAACTGGAGGTAAGGTGGCTGTGGAGAAGAAACTCAGAAATCAAGTAACTGACTGGGAAAATGCCCAAAAAAGGGAAAAAAATTAGATCATCGAAGGTTACTTTCTTGGGGAACAGGTGTTTCCCCCCATCCTTTCAGATGAGGAAGAACAAGGCATACTATCAGAGGAAGCCAAGGCCTCTGTTTCCAAAGGGAACTTAAAATGTGCTCAGGCAATAGAAGTCCTTAAAAAACAAATTAGAAGCTTATTAAAGGAGAACCAAAAAAAAACTGCTGAGGAAAATAACAGCTTTAAAAAGAGGCTAACTCTATTGGAAAAAGAGGTCCAAAAAGCCAATGAGGAGAAGAAGGTTTTGAAAAGCAGAATTAGCCAAATGGAAGAGAAGGTTCAAAAGCTCACTGAACAAAATAATTCGTTGGAAGAGAGAACTGAGTTCAGGGAAATGAATGACTTTGAGTTAAACCAAGCAGTTAGTAAACAAAATCAAAACTTTGAAAAAATAGAAGATAACGTGAAACATCTCAATTGAAAAACAACTGACCTGAAAAACAGATTCAGGAGAGGCAATTTAAAAATTACAGGACTACCTGAAAGCCATGATAAAAAAAAGAGCCTAGACATTATCTTCCATGAAATTATCAAGGAAAACTGCCCTGATATAATAGAATCAGAGGGCAAAATAAATATTGAAAGAATCCACTGATCACCTCCTGAAAGAGACCCAAACAGAAAAACTCATAGGAATATTGTGGTCAAATTTCAGAGTTCCCAGATCAAGAAGAAAATATTTCAAGCAGCTAGAAAGAAACAATTTGAGTATTGTGGAAATACATTCAGGATAACACAGGATCTGGCAGCTTCAACATTAAGGGATCAAAGGGCTTGGAATGGGATATTTCAGAGGTCAAAAGAACTGGAATTGAAACCAAGCAGCAAATCTGAGTATAATACTTCAAGGGAATAAATAGTCATTCAATGATACAGAGGACTTTCAATCATTCATATTGAGGAAAAGACTAGATTTGTATAGAAAACTTGACTTCCTAAGACAAGAATCAAGAGAAGCATGAAAAGGTAAACAGGAAAGAAAAATCATAAAAGACTCTCTAAAGCTGAACTGTTTACATTACTACATGGAAAGAAAACAGTTATAATTCTTGAATCTTTTCTCAGTATTTGGGTAGATGGAGAGATTATACATACATACACACATATGCATATATAGATAGAGAGTACAGTGTGTGTTGACTCAGAAGAGATGATATCTACACAGAAAAAAATAAAATAAAATAAAAATTAAGGGATGAAGGAGGAAAATACTGGGAAGAGAAAGGGAGAAATGAAATGGGTCTGGCTATAACTCATAAAAAGAGATAAGAAAAATCCTGTTCAGTGGAGGAGAAAAGGGAGAGGAGGAGAGGGGAAAAATGAAGCTGCTCTCTCCATATGTGGCTGAAGGAGGGAATAACATGCTCACTAAATTTGAGGTGAACTTTTATATCACACCAGGAAAGTAGGAGAGGAGGTAAAAAGTGGGGTGAGAGGAATGTTAGAAGGGAAGGCAAATGGGAGAAGGGAGTCACTAGAAATAAACACTTTTGAAAAGGGACAAGGTCAATTGTGGGGGAAAAAAATAAGAGGGGATAGAGTAGGACAGAGGGCAATATAATTAGCATTACACAACATGATTATTAAAGAAGTCTTTTGCAAAATGACACATATTTAGTCTGTATTTAATTACTTGCCTTCTCAGTGGGTCTGGGTAGAGAGGGGGGGGGAAGGAGAGAAGTTGGAATTCAAAGTATTAGCAACGAATGTTGAGAATTTTTATTGCATATAATTGGGAAATAAGAATTACAGTGAATGGGGTATAGATATTTATCTTGTCCTACAAGAAAAAAGAGAAGATGGAGATAAGGGAAGGGTGAGGTGTGATAGAAGGGAGGGTACATTGAGGGAAGGAGTAATCAGAATGCAAGGTATTATGAAATGGGGGGGAGGGGAGTGATGGAGAGAAAAAGTGGACATGTTACAAAGCGAGGTAAAAGCAATTAGTATTAAAACAATTGACTGAATTAATTACTGAGAATAAATCAATGACATCTTTAGCTTGGGGAAAAGAATGAAAAATAAAATTAAAAAAAGAAGTAAGTATCAATATTAAAATTATATGTGTCAAATGTCTCATTATCTATATTTGTAAATGAAATAGCAGAACTACAGAAAGACAAGAAATACAATACAATAGTAGCAGGAAATTTCAATACGGTTCTCTCCATTTTAGACAATTCTAAAAGGAAAATAGGAGAAAATATGAAATTAAACAAATTTCTGGTGAGATGAGAGCACAAATACATATAGCATCTTCTAAATAAGACTGCTAGAGAATATATGTGTGTCTCTGTACCACATATAATTTTTTAATTGATATTGCAAACAAATTTTAAAAAGCTATAATGCAATAAAAATAGTAATCAGTAAAGAAAGCACTAAAAAAAGGAACTTAACCAAATAGATACCTAACAATGAAATCCTAAGTAATAAGTGTGTCCAAGAATAAATATAGAAACAAATAGTAATTGTGTGGTAGAAAATGATGATGATGAAACAACATACCAAAACTTCAGTTTCAGGGGAAAATTAGAACCCTATAAACATACATTAATAAAATTTCAAAAAGAGAATTCATGAACTACATATACATTATAAAGCAAATGAGGAAGTCAATAGGTAAACCTAAAATATGCACAAAAAAATGAATATTAAAAATTAGAGTAGAAATAAGCTGGAATATTTTTAAAGTCCTACAGAAATGCTAACTGAAACAAAAAAAACTGGTTTAAGACTTACAAAAGTGACAAAATTTTAATTGATCTTATTAGAAGAATTAGAGACAAAAAGAAAAGAGTAGAAAATCAAATCAATAAACTATCAGATGAACAAAATAAAATCATAACAAAACCAGAAGAAATAAAGAGAATGATCAGAATTTCAAATGCACAATTATGTACTAACAAAAGTAATAAAAAAAAAAGAATGTAGAGGAATACTTTTAAAGATATAAAATACCCAAATTAAAAGATCAAATCATCTAATATCAGAAGAATAGTACTATTTAAAAACATTTCCCCCCCCAAAAAAATTCTTGTTTCTGATGGATTAATGGGAAAATTCTATGAAATATTTAAAGGATAAACAGTACTATTGCTGTGAAATTGTTCTTTAAAAACTGAGAAATAAAGGACCCTAACAGATTCCTTTTGTAAGATAAATGTAGTCCTAAATTCTAAATCAGGGAAAAATGAAGTACAGAAGAACTATAGATCAATATCATTAATGAACACTGATTCAAAAAGTTTTAATAATAAAAAATCAAGCAGACTACAATAATTTATCTAATAAGTCCCTCACTATGACTTCATCATGAAAATGAATTTATATGAGGGAAGTAAAGATGGTTCAGTTTTAGCAATACAATCAACATACTTGACATATTAAAAACAAAAATATCTAAAACTACATGATTATCTCAATAGATGTAGAAAAAAAAACTTTGACAAAGTATAACCTTCATTTATACTCTTAGCACTCTTTTTAATATAATAAAAAGTTTCCATCTAAAATCAAAAGTTAGCAATAAATGTAATGAGGATACACTAGGACTTTCCCAATAAATAAAGGAATAAAGCAAAGATGTCTGCTTTCATTTTTTACGTAGTTCTGAAAATGTTGGCAATAGCAACAAGAAAAGAGAAAGATATCAAAAGCATAAAGAGAGCTAAAGAAGAGATAAAGCTACTTCTATTTGTTAATGAAGTAATGGTAGACAATCAGAAGATACTAATTAGGATAATTAGTAGCTTCAGTAAAGTTGCAGGCTATGAAATAAATCCTCAAACATCAATAACATTTCTATCTAATGATAATAACACCCAAAGAGTAACAACACAAGGGGAAATCTCATTCCAAATGATCACAAAATACATAAAATAGCCTTGAATCACTCTTTTAAAAAATAACAACTTAAATAGCTAAAAGAATAGTCAGTGTTCATGACTGGGCAATTCTAATATAATAAAAATGAAAATACTACCCAAACACTACAATTTTATTGGCATACTCTCAAATTATCAGAGGAATAGTTTGCTGAACTCTATAAAATGACAATAAAATTCATTTGGAAAAATAAAACATCTACAATACCAAGGAAAATAATGAAAAGAGATGGAGAGAGAGGGTAAAAAGCACCACCACACCTCAAACTATATTACAGAGGGGTAAACATCAAAACCAGCTGGCATTGGTTTAAAAAAAAAGTTATATCAGTGGAACAGATTAGATAAGAAAGAATCAGAAGCAATGGAACTCAATAAACTATGATTAGAGAAACCTGAAAAAATAAATTACTTTGGAAACAAGTCCTTATCTGTTAAAAATGGCTGGTAAAATTAGAAAGCAGGGGGGCAGAGCTAATATGGAAGAGCAGAAAGAAGGATCTGTAAAAACTCCCCCACATAGCCAATAAAATGCCTGTAAAAAATGACTCCAAACAAATTCTAGAGCAGCAGACGCCACAAAACGACGGACTGAAAGAAATTTCCAGCCCAAGATAGCGCAGAAGACTGACAGGAAAGGTCTATCGCACCAGGTGTGGAGCCGAGTGCAGCCCAACAGGGGTCGTGTAACACAGCAGGGACAGGACTCAGAGTAGGCTTCTGGGAGGCACCGGTAGCAACAGTTCCCAGATTGCTCAACTCACAAATGCCAAAAACATCTTCAAAGGTCAGTGAGAAAGTTCCCTCACCCAGGAGAAGGGAATGCAGTCTGGATCACCAGCAGCAGCCACTGCAGTGGCAGCATCCATTTTTTGAAGCCCTCCACTGAAAGCTCCTGGGGGAATTGAGCCACTGATCTCAATCTCAGCCCTGAGTGGTGGCCCTGGGGTAAGGAGGAGTACTGGCATGGTAGAGCTGGAGGCAGTTGTGGAGAGGGAATTCTATTAGCAGATTTTGGGCAGGAAATTTTTTGGTTGCTCCCAGACCAGCACACAGGTCAGAAGAGGAGTAAACTCCTCTCCCTTGATTGTGCCACCCTGGAGGAACTGAGAACTTACAGGTCCACAGAGTATGCCCTCCTCTTGACAAAGAACTGAAAAATCAAGTAACTGGCTCAGAAAATGCCTAAAAAATAAGACTATAGAAGGCTGCTTTCTTGGTGAACAGGTATTTTATTCCATCCTTTCAGATGAGGAAGAACAATGCATACTGTCAGAGGAAGTCAAGGCTTCTACATGGAAAACCTCCAAAATAAATATGCAATGGTCTCAGGCCATGGAAGGGCTCAAAAAGGATTTTGAAAAACATATAAGAGAGGGGCAGGAAAAATTGGGAAGAGAAATGAGAGCAATGCAAGAAAATCATGAAAAGCAAGTCAACAGCTTGCCAAAGGAGACCCAAAAAAATGCTGAAGAAAATAACACCTTTAAAAATAAGCTAACTCGATTGGCAAAAGAGGTCCAAATGGAAAAGGAGGTTCAGAAGCTCACTAAAAAAATAGTTCTTCAAAAATTACAATGGAGCAAATGGAAGTTAATAACTTTATGAGAAATCAAGAAATTACAACACAAAACCAAACAAATGACAAGATAGAAGATAATGTGAAATATCTCACTGGAAAAACAACTGACTTGGAAAATAAATCCAGGAGAGACAATTTAAAAATATGGGACTACCTGAAAGCCATAATCAAAATAAGAGCCTAGACATCATCTTCCATGAAATTATCAAGGAAAATTGCCTTGATATTCTAGAACCAGAGGGCAAAATAAATATTGAAAGAACCCACCTATCACCTCCTGAAAGAGATCCTAAATGAGAAACTCCTAGGAATACTGAAGCCAAATTCCAGAGTTCCCAGGTCAAGGAGAAAATATTGCAAGCAGCAAGAAAGAAACAATTTGAGTATTGTGGAAATACAATCAGGATAACACAAGATCTAGCAGTTTCTACATTAAGGGATCAAAGAGCTTGCAATATGATATTCTAGAAGTCAAAAGAACTAGGATTTAAACCAAGAATCACCTACCCAGCAAAACTGAGTATAATACTTCAGGGAAAAAATAGTCATTCAGTGACACAGAGGACTTTCAAGCATTCTTGATGAGAAGATCAGAACTGAATAGAATATTTGGCTTTCAGTCACAAGAATCAAGAGGAGCATAAAAGATACATAGGGAAGAGAAATCATAAGGAACTTTCTAAAGTTGAACTGCTTACATTCCTACATGGAAAGATAACATTTGTAAGTCTTGAGACTTTTCTCAGTATTTGGATTCTTGGAGGAATTACATACACACACACACACACACACACACACACACACACACATATAGAGCGAGAGAGAGAGAGAGAGAGAGAGAGAGAGAGAGAGCGCACAGGGTGAGTTGAATAAGAAGGGATGATATCTAAAAAAATAAAATTAAGAGGTGAGAGAGGAATATATTGGGAGGAGAAAGGGATAAATGAAATGGGGCAAATTATCTCTCATAAAAGAGGCAAGAAAAAGCTTTCTCAATGGAGGAAAAAAGGGAGGAGGTGAGAGGGAAAAAGTGAAGCTTATTCTCTTCACATATGGCTTAAGGAGGGAATAACATGCTCACTCAGTTTGGTATGAAAATCTATCTTACACTACAGGAAAGTAGGGGAGAAGGGGACAAGTGGGGTGGGGGTATGATAGAAGGAAGGGCAAACGGGTGGAGGGAGTAATTAGAAGTAAACACTTTTAGGAGGGTCAAGGTCAAAAGAGAGAATAGAATCAATGGGGGCAGGATAAAGTGGAGGGAATATAGTTAGTCTTTCACAACATGATTATTATGGAAGTCTTTTGCATAACTCACATGTATAGCCTGTATTGAATTGCTTGCCTTCTCAGTGGGGATGGGTAGGGAGGGAGGAAGGGAGAGAAGTTAGAACTCAAAGTTTTAAGAACAAATGTTTCTTTTGCATACAACTGAGAAATAAGGAATGCAGGAAATGGGTATAGAAATCTCTCTTGCCCTACAAAAAAAAGAGAGAAGTTGGGGATAAGGGAAGGGAAGGTTATGATAGAAGCAAGGGCAGATTGGGGGAAGTAGAAATCAGAATGGAAGGCATTATGGGGTGGGAAGAGGGGAGAGATGGGGAGAAAATTTGAAACAAAATTTTGTGAAAATGAATGTTTAAAACTAAAAATAAATAAATAGAAAAAAATTAAAATATTAAAAAATTTTCTATCAAAAATAGAAAAAAATATAAAGCAATCTAGATTTACACCTTACACCATATTTCATAATACATTCTAAATGTATATATGCGATGTATTATTTCACATTCTGAATATGTATGTGACAGTACTAAAACATACTAATAAAAAAATTAGAAGAGCAGCAGATTATATGCCTCTCATAAATATGGGTAGGAGATGTATCCTTAAACAAAGATATAGACAAGTACAAAAAATAAAATAGATAACTTTGATTAGGTGAAATGGAAAAGCTTCTGAAGAAACAAAATTAATGCACTTGAGACAAGAAAGAAGGTGATTAAATGGAGGAAAACTCAACATATACAAAACAGAACTTCTTATCTTTACCCCTAAACCTTTCCCACTCCCTCACTTCCTTATTATTGTCAAGGGCAACACTATCTTCTCAGTCCTTCAGGTTCATCCTTTATTCCTCACTATCTCTTATGCCCCATATTCAATGTTATCAAGGCCTATCAGTTTCACTTCCTTTCTTCTGACACCGGCTCCACTCTTGATCTCTTGGCTCTAGGCATTTTCTCTGGTTGATCTTCATGCCTGGAACACTCTCCCTCCTCATCAACAACTGATTTCTCTGGTTTATTTTAAAACTGAACTTAAATCCCAGATTTTATAGGAAGCCTTTCAAATTCCTCTTAATTCTTGTATTCTGTTAATTGTTACCTACTTATTCTGTATATTGCTTGTTTATGCATATCTGTTAACTTGTTCCTCCCATTAGATTGTGGGAAGACAGGGACTATCTTTTGCTTCTTTTTGTATCTCAGCACATAGCATAGTACCTGATACGTATTAGATACTTAATAAATGTTTAACAAGTGACTGTGGGAAGAGATGGACTTTAGTACATTGCTGATGGAGCTATGAATCAGTACAATCATTTTGGAAAATAATTTGTAAGTATTAACCTTTTGACCCATAATTCCATTACTAGGCTCATATCTCAAGTAGATTGTAGACATCAAAAAGTTCTCCTATATGCCAAAAATATTCAGGGCAACACTTTTTATTATAACAGAATTAGAAATAAAGTAGATATTACAGTAATTGGTGAATGACTAAACAAATTGCAGTACACAAATGTAACAGAATACTATTATGCCATAAGAAATGATAATTGTGATGAGTACAGAGAAATATAAAATGTCCTGCATGAATTGATAGAATGATGTAAGCAGAGTCCAGAAAATAATATATAGAATGACTACACCTATGTAAATGGAAAGAAAATCACAGCAAAAAAGACTATCCCTTCTTAGCTGCAAAGTCAAGTTGTTAGAAGAGGGAAAAGATGGAAATTTCTTTCTCCTCCCTTCTCCTGTCTTTTCTTTTATCCACTTAGATGGAACTGAGCGGAATATTGTCCTATTTTGACATCTCCTACTGCTAAACATGGTTCTCTTTTTATTAATCAATTTGTTTTCATCATCCATGGGATTTAATCTAGGGGGCAATATATATTTTGGGTAGTAACTATAAACAACGGTTAAAGAATTTAGATTTGAAAGACTTATGTTACCTTCTGAACGGGAACTTAAAAGATTATACATAAACACATATATTCTCACCACCAACTGCTTTCCGTTCTATGACACAGAGAAATTATAAGTAAATGTTTTAAAAGGTGCATCTTTTAGATACAGTAAGGCAATAAAAATAGCAAAATAAATATCTAAGTGGAAACTTAATCATGAGAAGATCAAAAGGCTGGGAGAGGAGGAGGAGGAGGGAGGAGAGAAGAAGAAAAAAGAATCTTGTATGATAGCTTTACTATATGCTTAAAAGTAATAGCATTTTCTATATAACAGATTTGCAGTTTCATGTGCAATCATCTTTTTTTATTCTCCTATATTGTGGAAATGCTTGTGTTATTTCATAAATTAAACATACCAAATTATATAAACAAGTAGTAACTGTGAAAGAGACAATATACCAGAATTTCTGGGACTTAGCTCAAGTTTTTCTCAGAGGAAATATTATATTCCTGAAAATATGCATTAACAAAATAGTAAAATAAGGGTTTAAAACAATTTGAAAATAACCAAATCCAAGATAAGTATAAGAGGAAATTGAAAATTATAAAAGAAAGCAAAAAAGATAGCAGCACAGATAAGCAAAACTAAAAGTTGTTCTCTGAAGAGTAATAAAATTTAAAAACCTAGCCATCACGATTAAAGATAAAAGGAAGAAAAATGAAATTTCAACAATAAAATAAAAATGAACAAGGTGAAATAACAGAGAAGAAATAAACATTATCCATACCTACTATGCACAGAAAGCTGAGGATTTAAAAGACATGAAGTAGCTGCAAAAATACAGTGAAAAGAATTAAGACTTGTGATTTTATAGGTGTCAGATAAGGAACTCCTAGTGAGGAGGGATTCCTAACCACTGCAGATCATTCATTTCTCCTCACATTATTATCCCATGGCTTAATTCAAGAATTTCCTGAATCACTGTAAGGCTGTGTACGTCACAGTTTCCCAAAACCATATGTGTCAGAGGCAAGAGCAATAGGATCTTCCAGATTTGAAGACCAGCTCTCAATCCATTGTACCAGACTGCCTCTCACAAAAATATTAAGATACCAAGGTTAGCAGAACACCAAATAGAAATTTCAGAAAAGGAAATTGAACTAGCTACAAAGGAACTACCAAAGGAGGGGAATACTTGGTCAAGTAGATTTGTAGAATTTATAAAATTTTATTAACTTTTTATTTTTATTATCATTTCATCATTTCAGAGGAACATTTTCTACCAGGGCAAGATTGGCTCCTAGATGCCAAAACAAAGAGGATACACATAGAATAGACACAATATGAGTGAAGTGCTAAGGACAGAATTGGCAATACCCCACTTTCCCATCCCTTGAATCACTCTGACTTTCATAATAACAAGGCCCTTCTGTGAAAGAATAGGGTAAAAACAGTCGCACCTTATTTTAGCTCTAATACCTTTACTATATAAGAACATGTCTCAATCAATCAAGTGTAAGATCTTAAAATGTAAGACTTAAACTAAAAGAAAAGTCTTTTGAAGTTTCACAGGAAGAATATTTGGATTGGATGCAGAAACTTCAGTTAAAAATCATCTATAAATTATCAAGTGTGTTGGTGGTGGTAGTAAAGGGGAATGGGAGGAAGGTGTTCCCAGAAATCTGAATCCTAGTTGAAACCCCTAAGAAGGAATCCCCTGGGGAATCAAAGGAGGAAGGAGGGACCTAGGCCTTGGGCTTAGTTAAGTCTCCTCCTCTCTCCTCCTTGACTAAAGGAAGATTTTCCAGCTTCAAAGGGTTAGGAACAGGAATGAGGAACTTTCAGCCTCAAGGCCACATATGACCTTCTAAGTCCTTGAGTACAGTCTTTTGACAGAGTCCAAGTTTTATAGAACAAATTCTTTTATTAAGGGAATTTGTTCTGTGAAGTTTGGATTCAGTCAAAAGGCCACACTTGAGGACCTAGAGGGCCACATATGGCCTCAAGGCCACAGGTTCCCCACCTTCCCATTGGTGTCTTAGCATTGTGCCCTCAGGAACAACAACAACTCTCATCCAGCATGTCTCAAGTTTGCCCCTGGATCAACTGGAAGCAATATCTACATGCCTAGCAGGCTCTGGACTCATGGCAACACAAGGAGAAAAGTAGAGAGACTCCCTGACTAAGTGTGCTCTTTAATGTTTGAGCCCATCTAGTCCTAAATTCTGTATGGGGGAGAGTATCTCATATTTTTATGAATTGTTTTCATTTTTACCACCTTACTAAATACCCCTTTCTAAAAGCTACTGGAGTCTGGGTGACTAAATGATCTTGAACTGATTAACTTAAAGGCAAGTACACAGATGGGAATTCAAGTCAATAGTATTAGATAATAACCCTTGGTCTCTCAGTTCTATACCTAGAATACTAAGGGGAGATGTGAACAGCTTGGCTGTGGTGAATTGGTTCATCAGGGCATGTGAAAGTTGGGAGAATGATCCTCAGGAATTATGAAAGCTACACCCTGCTGCTCCAACTTTGAGCTTGCTCTCCCTATGTAAGCTGCATTGTATTAACGGGAAAGAGCACCCTGCGTTTATGGGAGGAATGTTTGCTAGTTTCTGTCTTTATTCTGCAGCTTTAGTAGATGCCTTTTCTAAGAGCTAATCATTAAAGCCAGGTAGATGGTACCCTGAATAGTGTATAATACTTGGAATGAGGAAAATGTAGGCTCAAATTCAGACACATGCTAGCTGTATGACTCTGGGTAAATCATTTAGGCTTAGCTTCAGTTTCCTCATCTGTGAAACAAAGATAATTATGGCACCTACCTTTCAGGGCTGCTGAGATCAAATGATCAAATGTTAATTCTGAAATGCTATATAAATGAAAGTTACTAATATTGTATCTCCTGGCTGACTGTAAACTGTATCAGTGAGGACTCATAAGTTTTAGTGTTATGAGTTCTTGATTACCTACAGTATACCATGGAAATAGCCTGGAAGAGTTGCTACACTGTGATTTCTATACATTAAATACAATGTGAGCATGGAATACTTTTCTTAGCTATCAGGTATCCTAAGTATCTCTTTTGATTGCAGTCTCAAAGCTGATTTACCACACTGGCCTGATTCATAATCAGCTCTCTTTTCTGTTGCCAGAGGTTTTGCTCCTGAAAGCTGTCTTCTTCCTCAAGTGATTTACTCCCCATGTCTGGACTGGAGAGTGTTTCTGCTCTCAACCATGCCTCGACTTTCTGGAATTGATGACCCAACTGCAGGATGAAGTGCTTCCTTCTAGACCAGCAGTTCTATTGCTAAATCACATAGCTAATGGAAGTGAAAGAAGGGGAGAATTCCTTTCTTTCCACTAGAAGTATAAAGCTAGGTTCTTCCTTGACTGATGGCCCGCATTTCTATTGACCTACTGTCTCCAGGGCTTAGCTACTGAAAGAGTGTGGCCAATTTTTACTCTCCCAATGAATTTTCCTACCTTCTGACTTTGTAAGAGAGATAGAGATAGAGACAGACAGAGAGAGATGGAGGACTAGACAAAGGAACAAGGAACAAAGTGTGTGTTGTGGGGAGATGCTTGGTAAAGAGTATTAATACCTTATTAAAACATCTAAACTTTATCACATATGATTACATCCTATGACTAAGTCAACCAAACTGGGGCGGGGAGATACTCAAATTCCACTCCCTTACACATACAAAATAAAGACAAGTCAGTTCAAGGGACAGTTGCTGTTGCGAAAGCTAGGAATGTCTTTATGTAGAAGGTACTATTTGAACTTAGCTTCAAGTTTTCAAGGAAACTAGGCATTTTAAGACATGGAGATAAGGAGAGCATGCATTCCAAGCATCAAGCACCAGAATGTCTATTATGGTTTAAGAATAGCAAGAAGGCCAGGTAAGACTAAAAACATAAATGACAGAGGTGTTTGTATCTATGCCTAGAGATAACTAGGAGTCATTAGAGCATACTTCTGAGTTTATAAGTACATACAGAGTATAATCTTCCAGAAGAGGATTGATATGGTCAGACCTATACTTTGGGCAGGATTTCTTAAACTTTTTCCCTTCATGACCCTTAATCAGTGCAGCTGTGAGGAGAATTGGAGTGGAAAGTAGTAAAAAAAAAAAAAAAAAGCCTAAACCAGGGTGACAACTGGGTTACCAGAGAGAAGGCTTCTGGTGTTGGAGAGGTAGCACTGGCAAGACTTGATAACTAACTGGATCTATGGGGTGAAGACTAAGTAACTAAGATGAGTGTGAGATCACAAACATTTATGATTAAAAGAATGGTCCAAGTTGACCATAATTTTGTCAAGGGATGAAGAGTGATAATGAGTTCTATTTTAGACAGGTTGGTTTTTAACTGAATACATGACATACAATTTGAAATGTCCAAATATTAACTCCTTAGTAGAGCTGTATTACAAGTTCTAATACTGGAGCATTATACTCCCCACATATTATATATGTGTGTATGTATGTGTATATACATATATGTGTATGTATGTGTATGTATATGTATATACACACATACATTACAAGTCTTTCACATCCTAGCCCAAACATACTTTCTAAACTTATATATCAGTCCATTTCATGAGCTCTATTGTGTAAACAAACAGGTGCCATCTCTAGCTTTGCACTGACTGTCCCCTCATACCCAGAAAGTACCTCGGCCTCTTAGAATCCCTAGCTTTGTTTAAGACTTAGATCAAGTTGTACCTGCTATATGGATAGCTAGGTGGTGCAACGGGTAGAGCACCAGTGTAGGAGTCAGGAGAATCTGTGTTCAAATCTCACCTCAGACACTTGACACTCACTAGCTGTGTGACCTTGGGCAAGTCACTTAACCCCAGTTGCCTCATTCTGGGTCATCTCCAGTCATCCTGGTGAATATCTGGTCACTGGATTCAGATGGCTCTGGAGGAGAAGTGAGGCTGGTGACCTGCACAGCCCTCCCTCACTCAAAACAAAGTCAAGTGCAAGTCATGTCATTATTTCTCTGATGGCATGGTCTTCTTTGGCAATGAAGGATGAACACACATACGTACATACACACATGGCTACCCCCTCCACTGTAAGCTTGTAAGCTCCAAGGTTTGGTTTCTCCCTAAGGTTAACAGGGTGACTGCAAACTCACCATAGCAACTAGATCTTCTTAGGAAGAATTGCACATGGTCCAGGAAGCTATGGAAGGAGAAAGATTCAGAAACCTGGTTTTCGTGTGTGATTTTTTTAAACTTTATTTCTGTTTAGCTAGTATTTATGTTTTTCTTTTTTATCTGTTTTGTCTTTAAGTTAGGGAAAACCATTTTCCTCATCAAGACAGGCACTTTATAAGTTCTAAGTAAGCAGTAATCTCTGATAAGCTTTGCAAAAAGTTGTTTGTCGAATCTATATTTGGGGATAATTGTGATTTTTTACTTTTACATATATAAGTATGTACCCTGTAGAAGATCTATGTCATATTGATCGTTTTGAGACTCTTCCCTATGTGGAAATGGGAAAACAAATTAAAGCACAATGCTTATACCTATCTAGAACTGTTCTGACTGTGTGTATAGACAATGTGTTAAAAATGCATTCTGATTTGCTAAACATTTTTAAAGAGGAAGAAATTTTTTTAAGAGGAGGAAAATGTAATGGGGGACTGGACCCTAGGCACTCCATCCCTCCCAGAATGCTCTGACTATGGCATACCCACATGGGGGTTAGGTAAGACTACTTCTGAGAATGAATCAGAGAATGGTCTTACTCTCCACTTTGGAACATGTGCAATCACTCTATGATGGTTTCAGGTCCATGAACTTTGTGTCTTTTGATAAAAATAGAGCTCTGTGTAAGAGTACTAATCAGTCAAAATGACACCTCATTCTCCTTCTCCTGCCTGGTTGTATTCAAATGAGGAAGAAAGAACTGACATAAATGATTTACTCTCCCCACAAAGAGGCTTAAATATCCTTGTGTCAGAATAGTCTTTGTGGGTTCTTTTCAGTGATACTTAGAGCATAAAACTAATAATTTGTTAACCAAATTGGTTTATATATATTTATGCTCTAAAAATTCATACTTACATGACAAAAAATGTCAATACAAATGATTTAAAGAGAGGGGAATGAAAATTCTCTTATCAAATGCCATTCTGAAGGAAAATAAAGTGAGAATTAGATACCAACTGCCTCTCATCATTTTATTCAATTCATTTTAATATATGGCTGACAATTAGGAAATGCAATCTTTAGGTATCTTACAATTTCTAAAACCTGAATCAAGATGATATGAGAAAAAATTCTGCTGAATGTTAGAAAAGTTTTCCATAGTTCATCTTGTGGTACAGAGAGATGCTATTGCTGGAAGTGCAACAGGCTCAATGGAACTTTGAGAACTGTCCCACATGTGTATGTGCTCTTATCATCAATAGTTAATATTGGATGTACATAGTAAGATAACTTGGTACAATAAAAAGAACTATGTTTATGATTTGAGAAAATTTCGTGAATCCCAGAAAGCAATGTCGCAGCTAACGACAAAAAATAATATAAAAACTAAGGGTGTTTTGTAGCCCATTCCCTTAGAAATTTTATTTTCCCAACATGCTCAGTTATACAAAAATCCTGAAAAACTGATGAATAATTCATTCATTTTAACATATCATATAACTAGACTAATTGCCTAATCATTCAGAGGTCATAAACCAATTAATCTGAGATTAATAATAATATAATTGATGATACTAATGATAATTTCTATTTATATAGCACTATAAAGTTTATAAATCCCTAAATTAAAGTATCTGAATACAGCTATGATATAAGGCTTTCTCTTATTTTAGAAAGACTATCAATACACTCAACATTTTATATTTAAATATTCACCCTGATTATGCTTTATGAACTTCACAGTTCTCTGTACTTTAAAAATGCATAAATTTCAATGTTCATACATAAGCCAGAGAATATTCACAGACACCATAGCAAGTATCATTGCTTTCCCATACACTCATCCTCATTGAATCAGTTTATGATTCATCCACTGTAATGATGATGGTAAAGTAGGTGATGATAGTAATAACGATTTCTATCAGTTCCTTCAAATTATATCAGAGACATGGTTAGGTTTTAAAGACAAAGTATGGAGAATTGTTTGAAATCTTTATTTAAAGAGTAATTTATTGTTACCATTATAAATTAGCTACCAGAGGCTTAAGTGCTCTACATTCTTTAATAAAAGTTCTTTGATGAAAACAAAACAATTTATATAAAAAAAAAACAAATTGGAAGGTATAACTGTCACATGATTTCTTGGGGGTCCAAGTCTCCTAATTTCATTGACTATGGAAAAAGCAGCAGATAATTAAGACAAACTTTGGTCAGCTTCTGTTAAACCAAGGACCGGAAAATAACACAGCTGGAGACAATTCTGAGCAAAATGATTAGAATTCTTTTTACCTTAACTAAAGCCTTGCTAACAAGTTGATACCAATGATTTTCAGCAATTAAACAGGGAGCATTTAATAAATCAGTAGGACAATATACTTTGAAATATTCGAGAACTACAAACCATTGTCATTTTTGAAGAACAAGAGGTTTTTATATAGTTACAGTAGAAGATGTGTTGATAGACCAGAATTTTTTAAATGAATGATTTCATTTAGTTATTAATAAAACACTATCCAGGTGCCAGCAAACTTAATCAGTTGATGTAGATGCTTGTGGAATAAATTGGTGCATTGTACAAAAGGCGTAAACTAGCAAATGCTAAAAATGAGAATGTTCAGCGTCATAAAATCAAGGTATTTCTAAACACAGCATCACCTACCCTTTTAAAATGTATTACATTTTAATACATATTCTCCAAAATAAGTAGTTAAGAGGCCACTATGACTTGTTAATAACAGTCCCCAGAACCCTGTGAAAAGCTGCATTATAAACACGGATGTTTGCTTGCTTACTTGCCAGCAATTTTTGATGAACACATAAAGCCTTTTCCCTGGGACATATCTATTCCTTTATAGAGGTTTCCCTAATTCCTAAATAATGAACATGGTCCTCTGGAAAACTACCAAGCATATTAAATATTTGGAAGACTTAATGAAAACACTGTTACACATTTTTTCAATAAAAAAATATATCTGCCTGCCTCCACCACCCCACCCCAATAATTTTTGCAGTCCCAGACTAATACCAAAAAGTATTAGAAACACACTCATTGCTGATCTAAATGAACATACTTCATACTCTCTCTTCTAGATGCCCACGGAGCAGCCATTCCTGAGGGACAAAATATAACGAGAAAAAGACGTAGTCTAAACTCAAAGCCAACATAAAAGCTACACTCATTGCCATACACTCATTCTCATACACTCTGAAATCAATTACACAGTCCAATTTGTTTTTACCAGCAGGAAAAGGCAAACCTGGTTAGTGGGCTTCAGCACCCATATACCCTCTCCAGGATCTACATCTTTAGCTAACTATGACATAGCTACTTCGAAGAAACAATTAGACACACCTGCTTAAAGTGCCCTGTGCTCTGTTCACACTCTGTGTAGTATCTTAAAGTGACAGCATATTAAAATGTCAATGCAAATCTTTGACATTCTTTGGCTATTTATAACATCTGAAAGCACAATTAAAGACACAACTGAATTGAATTCACAGCCTAAAAAATAATACAAACTTATTGATAACAACAGTTTCCAAAAGAGGATTAAAAGATAAACTTTACATAAAATCAAATACTACTCACACCTTCAATGTGTATTTGTAATATTTGACATTATCTATGTAACTTCTACCCAAAATATATTCTTTGGGAAGTATGGACAGAATTGTCATTTTAATTACTACCAAGACAAATAAACAAATGTTTCATCTGACCATATTCAGCTCTGAACAACTTTCCATATTCATGAGGAGAAGAAGCCCCCACTGAACTTTTACAATCAAACCAAACAGCCTGAATTTGAATATAATGAAATGGCATCAGCACAAATGAAATAGGATCAAATTGCTTCCATGCACTGAAACCGGAAAATTGTAAATCTGTAAGGATACATATTCTTGGCAATAAATTGTGAAGCTTTTTGCCCTGAAAATCATGACTGCTATAAGAAATTTCCACTGCATAGGTACTGAAGTACTCCAAATAAAACGTTATCAAGGAATTTGGAACTAAAAATCTTAAAACAAGACTTCAAGGAGAAAACATGTAATTAAGTTGTTCCTTTAAAGATGTGAATGATAAGATTTGAATCACATAGTTCAGATAAATCCTTGGCAGGGCCATAGACTTCCTCTGAAAATCTCCCAAGGAAAGCTCTACAGTTTTAAAATGAGAGAAGTTGGCTCAACTTATGTCTTACTCCATGAAGTATTTTCTAACTGATTACCTGAATGACTCACCTTAATACCACACTATTTCAGTTTTCCAACTTTCTGTAAACAACACTTCAAGTATGTTCAAGTGGAGCATTCTGAAGATATCATTTCAATTTCTCTATAACTAAGTATGACAGTTTGATCCCTGAAAAACTGCCTGAAATTCTTGATATATCTCTCTTAAGGAGGTGACATGATCCCCATAACCCCCTAGGATCCATACTCCTAGATCTGATCTCTAAGCACCCTAGCCTCTACCCATTTCTTTTAGAAGGTGGTTCACCCACTGGGACACAATTAGCACACTCCTAGATGCAAACTTCAGCTAACTTTACTAAGTAGTTGGCTATGTAGAGAAACATGCTTTAGTAATTGCAGTTGCTCCATTTTGGCTCTGTTGGGCCAGGGACTCATGGCATAGCTTTTTAAAAGCCTTCCCACTGGCACCATATCAGCCAACACTCTATTTATTCAGAGGTTTTAGGCTGTTCCCTGAGACCCTTGGACAAACAGTGCTGCATTGTACATCTAGTGCTGCTGTTCCACTTGGTTTGCAGAGCACAGTTCAAGCATCCTCTTATTTTCTCTTCTTTTACATGATTTAGGTTGGGGTGATACTCTCTTTAAATATGGAAACCAGAAGCACAAAACTCACCTCCAGGATTCTCTTTAGCTCCTGTTTGACAATCAGTAGTTTTCTATGCCTTACATTTCCAAATGGTTTCTTTAAGGGCAGCCCCATGAAAAGCAAACACTTGGCAATAGTTAGGCTTGGATTGCTCCCAGAGGGTAATCAAGCATTTGCCTAGAGTTATGAGAAGGGAGGTAAACTGCATTCTTTGTACTTTTCCAGGGCAGGGGAGAGAAGGTAGGTATTTGCCACCCTTGGAAACTCTAATTATTAGTAGTTTTAGCATTACAAGACTCAGCCTTGCCTTATTATATGGATACAGTCCAATGATGAAAGCAGCCTCCAGGCTGCAGGAATATAGCTCAATGTGGCAAAGTCCACTTCTGAAACCACCAAATCTGGTCGCAACCATTTAGACACTATTTTAAATGTAAACTGTCAAGGTAGTAAAGGCCAAGTAAGATGCTAAGAAATACTATAGTCTGGCTATATGAAAATAATATGGAATATATATATATATATACATATTTCTGTCCATTGCTTCCTCTGTCTTCCTGTATCTCTGACAATCTTTCTTAATCTCTGTCTCCTTCTCTGTCTGTGTGTGTCTACCCATCTCCTCCTTCCCCCCAAGTTCCTCTTCCATCATTTCTTGTGGCATAATATACTATAATTCTTTTCACTGTTTTCACAACTGATGGTCACCACCTCACTTTCAAGTTCTTTGTCACCACAAAAAGGGCTGCTTTTAAAAAAATATAGAACCTTTTCCTCCTTCTCTGATCTCTATTGGATATAGGCCTAGCAGTGGTACTAATATCAAAGAGCATCCAGAGCTCAGTAACTTTTGGGGGAATAGTATCAATTTCTTTTCCAAATTGTCTGTACTAATTCTTATAGTTCCATCAATAGGGGTGTACCTGTTTTCCTATGGTTTCAACCTTGTTTTCAACATTTGTAATTTTTTTCTTTTTTTCACCAAGTTTGCTGATCAGATATTTGTATAGTAAAAGTTCAGAGTTCCTTTTATTTCCATTTTCCAATTATCAGGGATTTGAAGTATTTTTATGTGGCTATAGATAAACTAGATTTCTTTCCCTGAGATCTGCCTGCTCATATCCTCTAGGCATTTGTCACTTGAGCAATGGCTCTTATTCAACTAAATTTGAATTAGTTCCTCCTATATTTGAAATGAGAAGACCTTTATCAGAGAAACTTGCTGCAAAGATTTTTTTTCCAGGTAACTATTTCAATTCTATTAGTTGCAAAAACATTGAAGGATTGATGAATTTCAGTGTTATTCTTTCACAGGGGCAAGCTAATCTTGTCTCATTTCAATTTTTGTACATGTGCTATGGAAGTGAGCACTATTTCGTATTTTTATCAACAACTTGGATAAAGGCATGGTCAGTTTTCCAGATGACACAAAACTGGGAAAGACAGCCAGAACAGTGGATTAGGATCACAGAATCAGCATCCAAAAGAAGCTTGACAGGCAAAAGCATTGAGATAAAATTAATAAAGTTTAATGGGGGCAAAAGTAAAGTCTGACATTTGGGTACAAAAATTTAACTACACAAATGTAAGACAAAGAAACATAGATGGACAACAGTTGTTCTGGAAAGGATTTGGGGGGAGTGATAGAGGACTCCAAACTCAATATGAGTCAAAAGTATGATGAAGCAGGCAAAAAAACCAGCTGATGCAATCTTCTGCTGTATTAATAGAGGCATAGTTTCCAGAAGCAAGAAAGTTATAACTCTACTGTCTTCTGCCCTTTAAGACCTCAAAAGGAGCATGATTTTCAGTCATAGACATGATATTTATGAAGAAACGTAACCTAGAGAATGTCCAGAGGACAAATGAGATAGGGAAGGGTCTTAAGTCTAGCTTATATGAGAAGGAACTGGACATGCTCATCCTGCAGAAAGAAGATTTAGAGGGAACATTATGGTTCCACAGATATTTTGAAGGCTGTTATGGGGAGAAGTTGTAAAATTTATTCTGTTTTGTCCTAGAAGTAAGAACCAGGAGTAAATACAGTTGGCTAACTAGAAAAGTAATGGGTTCCCACTCCTTGGAGGTTTGCAAGTAAAGGCTAGAAAATGGCTCATCGTATATATTATAGTGAGGATTCCATCATACATGTTTTGGAATAGATGACCACTGACATCCCTTCTAGCTCTGAAATTCTGTGATTCTGAGCTACCAAGAGAATGAAGGGAGAGAATTCTCAGTCACACTGATTTATGAGTAGATTTTATCAAGTATTCAAAGAATAATTAATGCCTGTTACAAAAATCTCAAAAATAGAAATGTAAGCACTGTAGCAAACATTTTTTTATGAGACAAATATAGTTCTACTATCTAAACCAGGGAGAGACATACCCCCAAAAAAGAGCTACAAATTAATTTTAACAGATTTTTAGTGTAAAAATGTAAATGTAGTATTTATAAGGAGACTCCATATAATCAGAAAGTAACTCACTCTACATGCTTGGGAGAGGGGGTATCCATTAATGGCTTGCTCATTTTTTTTCCTGATATATTTTAAAAAATCTGTTTCATACTCTTGTAAATTTAAGGGTGTTATAGTTTATAAATATTCATCTGTGCCTCTAAATGAACAGTTTTGCTACCACATAATTGGGTAAAATCATTTCTGTTAGTTTCTTTTATTTCATCTTTATTTGTTGGACTTTTTTTCATTTTTAACATAAAATTGTTTCCTCTTTTTAAAACACAATAGTTCACTATTATGTAAGCTTAAAAACTAGTTCCTAATTTTATTTACTGATTCAATTTTTATGTCAGTTTTAAGAGTCTATTATTTGATTTTGGTGTTTACTTGGAATTTTTATTTGTGGCTTTTCTAGTTTGTTTTTTTAAGTTATATTCTCAGCTTATTGTTCCATTCTTTTTCTCTTTGTTGAATATGAGCAACACATTTTCCCCTATGGATGCATTAGTTGAATCCCAAAAGTTTTAGTATATGTCCTCCTTGTTGCTTTTTCATTTGATGAAATGTTCTATTACTTTTATGGTTTAGTCTTTGGCCCAGCAATTAGTTAGGATTAAATTATGTTGTGTCCAATTAATTTTTAATTCTTTCTCAAGGGATCTTTATTGAATGTTATTTTAATCACTGCAGTCATTAAAATATGTTTAATATTTCAACTTTATATATTCATTTGTGAGGTTTCCATACTTCCAGCATGGTCATTTTCTGTAAATGTGCCATTCTAAACCAAAAATTTTGTAAATTTTTTTCTACTCTGATTTATTAATCCCCAGAATGCTACCATCTCTGACTTTTCTAAAGTTCTTTTCAGATAATTAATTTCTTGCTCATAATTTTATTAGATTTGTCTATGTCTGGAAAGAGTAATTTAAGATCTCTGCTATCATTTTCCATTTTATGGACTATTTAATCCTGTTCACATTCATACTTATGATTGATAACTATGCATTTCCCTCAGTCTTCTTGGATTTTTCCTCTTTTCTCTTCACCATCTCTTTATTTAAAAAAGAAAAAGATTTCATAAGAGGAATACCCTTAATTCTAATGCTCTATTAGCTAGGTGGCAAAAGGGACAGTGGATAGAGTACTAGACCTAGAGTCAGGAAGACCCGATTTCAAATCTGGACTCACACATTTAATAACTGTGTGACCCTGGGCAAGTCAAGTCACTTAACCCTGCTTGCCTCAGTTTCCTCATCTGTGAAATGAGCCAGAGAAAGAAATGGAAAACCATTAAGAAAATCCAAATGGAGTCACACAGAGTTAGACATGATTGAAAAATGACTGTTAACAGCAACAAATGATCTATAATTTAAATGATCTTTTCTTCTTCATTCTCTTTATTCTCTGCTTCATCCTATATCCCTACTTCCAGGTTTGTAATCTTTCTTTTTAACCTCTCCTCTCATTCTTCCAACTTTGGTATTGGAAATCATTATGTGACTAATTCTTTTATCTATTCTGTCCTCCTTCTTAATCTCCACTTTCTTCCTCTGGGTTCCTACTGTATTTCTGAACCAAAATATTTTTCTTTGTGTATGTAAAATATGCTTTTCATCTCAGGAAACTCTATTAAATGAAATAGTAAGTTCCTGCTTATCCTCCTCTTTCATCCCTACTCTATTCCCTTTCCCTTACTATTCACTTATTCTCCATTGACCATAAAAATGCACACTGATTTTTAGACCCTCTGCTTGCTTTATTTAATTTTAAGCATTACAGTTCTGATGGGACACTTGTTACTTTGATAGCTGTTATAATCAATACATCATCCTATAGACCCTTAAAATTAATTACTTATTATACAATTAATTAAATATAAATATATTTAACTATGTTTCTCTTGACTTATTGTAATGGTAATTTAAATGGGGAGATCTTTCATATTCATTAATGGGCCCATGTAGCCTGCCTGGGTCAGATGAAAGCCTGAATCACATGAGTCTGAGTCACATGAAGCTTGTGGTGGGAGAAGTTTGCTGAAGGGGTGAAAAAGGAAGGGCAGAACAGAAAGAAATGGAGCTAGAGCAGAGCTGAGGGGAAATTAGTGAGAGAGCAATCAGAGCTAGGAAGGAAGCAGGCAAGCAGAATAACTGACTAGTCTGAGTGAAAGAACTTGTTTGTGATTTGTTTAAGGGAAGCCTGATTGTGGTTTGTTTAATGGAACTGGTTGGTGGGCAGTCTAGTAGGGGAAAGCTTGGGGATAGTGTTGTTCTCTGCATTGTTATTGTGTGTGAATTTTTGTTACTATGATGGATTTGGCTTTCTACTTTCTGAATAAATGTTTTGGTTCTGTCTTCCATGTGGCATATGTGGTACTTTCTGATTCAGAATTGTGCCAGGATATTCCTGGCTGTTGTATGTGCTCTGAATATCTCATTGGTGCTACACTCATGCACTTACATTTCAAAGATTCTACTCAATGTTGGCCTTTTTATAAATAATGATTGGAATTCCTCTGTTTCTTTAAAAGTCATTTTTTACCCTGCACAACAATTCTCAGTTATTCTTGGTTGCAAACTGAGCCTTCTGTGATCTTCTAGAATATATTCTATGCTATATATTCTTTTCTAGTGGTGGCTGATAAATTATATGTGATCCTGACTGTGGATTCTCATTACTTGAATTGTCTTTCTGAATGCACACAACACTTCTTTGAACTAGAAGACCCACATTTTGTCTGTAACATTGCTGGGAATTTTCATTTTGTGATTTCTTTCAAAAAGCATCTAATAGATTCTGTTTCCACTTTGCTCCCTAAGAGACTTGGACAGTTCTCTTTAATGTCTAGACCCTTTATGGTTTTGGTCAGGGTATTCAAGTGGTACAATGATTCTTAGTTTTCTCCTCCTCGATCTGTTTTCCAGGTCGGTTGGTTTGATATAATATATCTTATATTTTCTTCTATTTTTCAACCTTTTGACTTTTAAAATTTCTTGTTGTCTCATGAAATCATTAGCTTTTATTCTTTCTGTTCCAATTTGAGCATAGTTTGTTAGTTGAATAAAGTTTTGTAGCTATCATGCCAAGCTATTAACTCTCTTTTTCAATAATTTTTTTCCTTGACTCTCATTTCTTTTCCATTTTTTTCTTTAGCACGCTAATTTTCTAAATGTATGCACTTTTTTTTAATTCTTGCTTTATCTTCTCTAAAAATTGTAGTTGAATTTATTCCTCAGCTCTGCGTATGTGTTAAGATTTTTCTTGTAAATATATTAAAATCTTGCTTTTCTTTGTATGTCTTGAGTTTCTTTGTCACCATAATAGTTATGGGATTTTTTTGGCAAAATTCTTTTTTCATTTCTCCATTATTCCAGTCTAATTTCTGACTTGGACTTTATATTAGAGTCAGGCTCTATACACTTCTGGAGAGAAGGTCTGATCTTGTCCTGCTATTTCTTTTTTAGGGATATTGAATATTGTGTTGTTCCAGCATCTATGGATAACTAAGGCTGGGCAAACTATTGTTACCCAGTACTCTGACCCAGGGGAAATCTCTGATAATTGCCCACTTAATCTGAGCTCTACAAAGTTCCTTAACTGGGTATAGATATGAGAAATAGTAAACTGTTGTGGATTTAACCACTCAGCCAGCTGGGAAGCTCTGTAGGTTCAGAGTGACAGAACTGTATACTATTCTTTCATATGAGATACTGGTCCTGGTTATTCTCCTGCAGGATTCAGTTAGAATCAGGAACAACTAATAGTCTCCTCTGGGGTTTGAATCACATAGTCACTGACTGATTCTAAGCTTCCTCCTTGCTAAAGGCTAGGGACTGTGACCTCTCCTCTCTTGAATACAGGTTGCTTCCTCCATCTGACTTGGATCTATGACTCAGAACTCTGCAATGAGCAAAAGTTTTCCAATACCTTCTGTTCCCACATCCTGCACCCATGCCTCAGTATGGACTGGGACTTAGTCTTCCTCTTGGGCACAGTTTCTGCATACTGGAATTTTCCATATGGCCCATGCTCCTGGCTTTGTTCCAGGTCTCCACAGACCTCTCTGTCTTTTTGTGCCAATCTGGGCTGAACTAGTGACTCACTATGGATTTTCTTGTATTTCCTGATCAGGATTAGATATGGTATATTTTCTATACCGGTTCTAAAAAGGGATTTTTTTCAGAGGAAGAGAGAGGAAGAAGAAGTTCACTCTACTTGTTCCAGCTACTCCACCATCTTGGCTCTGCCTCTTGATGGTTTTCATTTCATTTCTTGAAATATTATAATTCAGCTTGTTTTGTGGTAAAGATTTTGAGGTCGCCTAGTGATTCTTGGATTATCTCTCCTTGACCTGTTTTCTAGGTTAATTGATTTTAATGACAGATATTCTATCTTCTGTTCTTTTCAATCTTTTCATTGGGCTTTAAATTTTCTTATTACCTGATGGAGCTATTGCTTTCTGTTTGAACAATTTCCAAGTTCAGTTTCTGTGTAAGGCTCAGCACCCTTTGTTCTAATCTATAAATTATCCTTGTCAATCTTTCCTCTCTAGTTGTCATTTCACTTAACATTACATATTGTATCTCTTTCTTTCTTTTATTTAAGGTATAGTTAGGTGGTCCCTGAGATGAAGACATTTTTTCCCTCTGAAACTGTACTTAGTCTGGTTGTGGAATTATTCTTTTCTTCTTAGTTAACCTTTCAGTTTTTGTAATTCAAGATATTTCTTTATTATGTTCACTTTAGATATACTTATATATCCAGCATCAGTTTCTGAATTGAAGTTTTCTCTTTATATCATACTCTTCTCCCTTCTGTATTCTAGAGACAAGCTCTGCTTTTCCCTGGATATAGTGGCTAAGATTAAACTCCACTTTTCCCATAAATTTCTGTATTTTATCTCAGTGTCCTAGTGTAACAGCAAGCAAAGAAGGATTTTTTGCTGCTTTTCTGGATTTTTAGTCAATCAAGTGCCTTTGAATGAGTCTTGCCTTTGATTAAATCAATCAAGAATCTTTGATAAGAAACATTATATGTATACACACACGTACAAACACACACACACACACACACACAACACACGCACACACATTGTAGAGAGAGTACAGCATTTAGAAGCAGAGCTGAGAGAAGAGAGTGAGAAGAGATTGAGCAGTCTAAGGGAACTTGCTTGTGGGGAAGCCTCACAGAATGAATGTTTGTGATGTCAGCACTCTGTTAGTATGTGTTGATTTCTCAGACAGAAGCTATATCTGTTGATCTGTGTTGATTTCTCAGACAGAAGTCTTGTCTGTTGGTCTTTATGAGTGAATTGAGATAATGGTTCCAGTAATGTGTATAAGTATTGTTATAGCCCTGTTAAGCTTTTTTACCCTAGAAACAGAAGTTATGGGCAGGAGATCCTGGAGCTTGCTATCAGGCAGAAGTGGGAAGAGTTTGGAGTGGAACAGTCCCCATGAGCTGAGACAAGGAACAGGATCAGAGAGCTACCTACATATGAACCCAGTCAAGAGCTGGGAGTGGTCGGCCCATGAAGGAGAAGCCATGGGGTTTGGAAGTCAGCCTCAAGTCAAGATGAGAGAGGACTTTACTTGGACACTGTGTATCTATTAAGAAGATTGTTCTTACAGTGACCTAGAGGTGGATAGTGTGATATTTTCTGCTACCCCTTAATGATGCATCTTTCTAGGGAAGACCCTGGCCTAGGACTCCCTGACTTTGGGGATACAATGATATATGCTACGTTTCATATGACATACTGAGTGTTATGAGACATATATATGTATTAGATGGTTTTGCTTAAGGATGTTGATATGAATGTTATACTTTACTGTACTAAACATTGTTTTGCTTATTGCTGAATAGAGAGTTCATTATACTATGTGATTAGACCCTTAAAATCATTCACAGCAGCAGTCCTCAGATCTATTGCTGTGAATGATTGTCTTTACACCTGGTATCTCCACTGAGATTTTTGTTTTAGTTCCTTCTTCAGTTACTTCTTGTATGTTGTCTAACTTTGGAGTTGATTTCATCCCTTACTATGATCCAGACAGGGCCCAATCATACATTTTAAATTTTGAAAGTAGCGAGTTTACTGAAAGATCCCCAAGTACTTTTCATTCTTTTTCCTGCTATAGTTCCTCTGTGGCTTGGTTGGGGGCTGCCTAACCACTGTGCTGTCAAGATACTAGTCTGTCTGGCTTTATCTCCTGCTATGATACAAGCATAGCCCCTGTGATTAGTGTCAGTCTGTCCCTGTCTCCAGAGGAGGACACAAGAGAGGAAGAGTCCTGCTTTGGGCTTGTTTTCTCTAGTGACTGGGGTGGGCTTTGTCATGGGCATAGGTTTCTCTCTGCCTCATGATGATGCTTGGGAAGAGAACTACATCAGTCATGGTTCTGACCTTCACACTGGTGGTGGGACCCAGAAATTTGCATATTTTGCCTTCTACTTTCCTTCTTTTATCTCCACTTGGAGTTTTCCCAGCATTCTGGAGGTCTTTTTGTACAGTTCTGGACTAGATGTAGGAATTTCTAGCATTTTCTCTTTGACTTTCTTTATTACTGTTCATTCTGATGAATTTTTAGAATTTTGTCCTGGTGTTTATATGGAATTTGAATACCTCTTCCATATTTTTCTGCTCCCTGATCTAATATGAGAGGATTAATAAATGAAAAATTTAGGAAAGAAGGTTTACTAAGTATCTGCTACATGCCAGGCACTATACTAAGCATTTAAGATACAAATATAAGTAAGACAATACCTGTCTTCAAGAACTTTAGATTCAAATAAAGGAAGTCAACATATATAAGAAAAGAGTATTATGGTAATGATTTGATTACTATTTTCAGAGTCAGAGTTGAAAAATGTGAAGAAGAGAAGGGTACTTAAGCTACAGCATGGCAGGAAACAAAAAGTCCAGGAACTTTTAAGAAAATAACAAGAAAAACTGGGGTGAAAGATTCTGAGAAGATGGCAGAGTAAGTCAGAAAATTCTACAATCTTCAGATTTCTTCCACAAACAAGACAAAATAACACCTCAAGGTGAACATAATGGCAAAAATAAACAAGAATTGGGACAAAACAGTAGTTCTCCTGGAGCAACCAGAGAAGATCTGCAATGTGGTACCTGTGAAATGGAAACAACTCAAGGCTAGTTCTGCTAAAATATCCCTAGGGCTAGTTGGGTTGACAGGTAGCCTTGGGGCCCCAGCCACAGGAATTTTCACTTTTTAGACAGTATAGGGAGTCAGTCTTCTGAGTAGGGAAAGATTGAGGAGACCTCTACTGAAAGGAACACCAGACCCAGCTGTGCTGCTGAGACATGGTCCTGGGCAAGAAGAAACTAATTCATGTCCAGTGAGTGCAGAAGCAGTGAGGTGGGGATGCCCCTGGCTGTTGGAACTTACAGGAGGGAGGAATTCTTGGTGTAGGTTACATGTCAGAGAGGAAAACTGAAGGAGGATCTGCAGCCAGAGACACCACCACCCATGCCCTAGGACTAAACATGATTAGAATAGCAAGCTTCTATAAATTTAAAAAAAAAATTGAGCAGGCAAAGGAGAAAGAAAGTACCATAGAAAGTTACTATAAGAATAGAGGAGGGTGGAACCAAGATGGCAGAGTAGAAAGATGCACATACTCTAACTCTTCCCTCGCAGCCCATAAAATACCTGTAAAGAAAGACTCTCAATAAATTCTAGAGCAGTCGAAGCCACAGAACGACAGAGTGGAGGAGATTTCCAGCTCAGGGTGACATAGAACGCTGACAGGAAAGGTCTATCACACCAGACCTAGAGTGGACTACAGCCCAGCCTGGGCCATGTGGCGCTGGGAGAAGCAGAACAGAGCAGGCCTCAGGGGTGGAATTTGCGAGGTTCACAGATCCCTCAACCCACAGATGACAAAGACACTTCAAAGGTCAGTGAAAGAACTTTATCACCTCTATGACAAGAGAGCAAGATCTTCCCTTAGCCCCGGTCCCAGGCAGTGGTGGCAGGGCTGCAGTGGCAGCAGCAGGAGCCGCAGGCAGTGGCTACTGTGGCCAGGCAGGCAGCAGTCAGCATCCATTGTTGCAAAAAGCCCCTGGGGGAATTGATCAGCTGGTCTGAACCTCAGTCCTTAGGGGTGGCCCCACCCCCACTAAAGTCTCTGGGGAAATTGAGCAGGTGATCTGAATCTCAGCCACCAGCCAGGCCAGGAAGTAAACTCCTCTTCCTTAATTGTGCCACTTTAGAGGAACTGAGATCATACAGGTCCCCAGAGCACACCCTGCTCTTGACAGAGCATCCAAAAGTCAAGTAACTGGTTGAGAAAATGCTCAAAAAGAAAAAAAAAATAAGACTATGGAAGGTTACTTTCCTGGGGAGCAGGTATTCTCTCCCATCCTTTCAGATAAGGAAAAACAATGTTTACCATCAAAGGAAGACATCATCTTTCATGAAATTATCAAGGAAAATTGCCTTTATATTCTAGAACAAGAGGGCAAAATAAATATTGAAAGAATCCAACCTATCACCTCCTGAAAGAGATCCAAAAGGAGAAATTCCTAGGAATATTGTAGTCAAATTCCAGAGTTCCCAGGTAAAGGAGAAAATATCACAAGCAGCTAGAAAAAAACAATTTGAGTACTGCAGAAATACAATCAGGATAACACAGGATCTGACAGCTTCTACATTAAGGGATTGAATGGCTTGGAATATGATATTCCAGAAATCAAAGGAACTAGGATTAAAACCAAGAATCACCTACCCAGCAAAACTGAGTATAATATTTCAGGGGTGAAAATGGTCATTCAATGACATAGAGGATTTTTAAGCATTCTTGATGAAAAGACCAGAGCTGAAAAGAAAATTTGACTTTCAAACACAAGAATCAAGAGAAGCATGAAAAGGTAAACAGGAAAGAAAAATCACAAGGGACTCACTAAAGTTGAACTGTTTACTTTCCTACATGGAAAGATAATATTTGTAACTCTTGAAACTTTTCTCAGTATCTGATTAGTTGGAGAGATTATACACACACACACACACACACACATACGCACACACACGCACACACACACACACAAAGAGAGAGAGAGAGGGCACAGGGTGAGTTGAATAGGAAAAGATCATATCTAAAAAAATAAGATTAAGGGATGAGAGAGGAATATATTGGGAGGAGAAAGGGAGAAATGGAATGGGGCAAATTGTCTCTCATAGAAAAGGCAAGAAAAAGCTTTTCCAATGGAAGGGAAAAGAGGGGAGGTGAGAGGGAAAAAGTGAAACTTACTCTCATCACATTTGGCTCAAGGAAGGAATAGCATGGACACTCAGTTTGGTACAAAAATCTATCTTGCATAACAGGAAAGTAGGGGAGAAGGGGAGAAGTGGTCGGGGAGGGGATAATGAAAGGGAGAGCAAATGGAAGGAGGGAGAAATTAGAATCTTGTGAAGGGACAAGATCAAAGAGAGAATAGAAGAAATGGGGGGCAGGATAGGATGGAGGGAAATATAGTTAGTCTTACACAACATGAATATTATGGAAGTCATTTGCAAAACTACACATATATAGCCTATATTGAATTGCTTGCCTTCTCAGTGGGGATGAGTGGGGAGGGAGGAAGGAAGAGAAGTCAGAACTTAAAGTTTTAGGAACAAATGTTGACAATTCTTTTTGCACACAACTGTGAAATAAGAAATAGAGGTAATGAGGTACAGAAATTTATCTTGCCCTACAGGACAAGAGAAAAGATGGGGATAAGGGAAGGGAGGGGTGTTAGAAGGGAGGGAACATTGGTGGAGGGGGCAATCAGAATGCAAGGCATTTTGGGCATCAGGAGGGGAGAGATGGGGAGAAAATTTGGAACTCAAAATTTTGTAGAAATGACTGTCAAAAACCTAAAATTAATTAATTAATTAATTTGAAAAAAAGGAATTATAAGCAGAATGGTTTCAGAAAAATATGGAAAGACACTAATGGATGCAAAGTGAAGTGAGCAAAACCAGAACATACAGCAATATTGTATGATGATCAACTGTGAATAACTTAGCTATTTTCAGCAATACAACATTCCAAGATATTTCCAAAGGACTCATGATGAAAAAGTCTATCTAGATTCAGAGAAAGAACTAATGGAGTTTGAATATAATTTTTCACTTTATTTTTTAAATTTTTTTTCTTTTGGTCTGTTTCTTCTTTCACAACATGACTAATATGGAAATATGCTTTACATTGATCCCACATATGTAACCTACATCAAATTGCTTACCATCTTAGGGAGGGGTGAGGTGAGGGAGGAGGGAAGAAAATTTACAATTCCAAATTTTAAAAAATGAATGTTAAAATTTGTCTTTATATGTAATTGAGAAAAATATTTTTTAATTTATTTATTTAACTTTTCAACATTCACTTCCCCAAAATTTTGGGTTCGAAATTTTCTCCCCATTTCTCCCCTCTCCCCACCCCAAAACACCAAGCACTCTAATTGCCCTTATCACCAATCTGCCCTCTCTTCTAATGTCCCTCCCTTCCCTTATCCTCATCTTCTCTTCTGTCCTGTAGGGCAAGAAAATTTTCTATACCCCATTACCTGTATTTCTATTTCCTAGTTGCAAGAATAATACTCAATAGTTGTTCCTAAAACTTTGAGTTCCAACTTCTCCCCATCCATCTCTCCCCACCCATTCCCTTTGGGAGGGCAGGCAATTCAATATAGGCCATATCTGTGTAGTTTTGCAAATGACTTCCATAATAGTTGTGTTGTCATATAGTTATGACTAACTATAATTCCCTCTATCCTATCCTGCCCCCCCATTGCTTCTGTTCTCTCTTTTGATCCTGTCCCTCCCCAAGAGTGTTGACTTCAAATTGCTGCCTCCTCCCACTGCCCTCCCTTCCATCATTCCCCCCTACCCTGCTTATTCCCTTCTCCCCCACTTTCCTGTATTGTAAGATAGGTTTTCATACCAAAATGAGTGTGCATTTTATTCCTTCCTTTAGTTGAATGTGATGAGAGTAAGCTTCATGTTTTTTTCTCACCTCCCCTCTTTTTCCCTCCACTGAAAAGTCTTTTACTTGCCTCTTTTATGAGAGATAATTTGTCCCATTCCATTTCCCCTTTCTCCTCCCAATATATTTCTCTCTCACTGTTTAATTTTGTTTTTTAAGATAGGATCCCATCTTATTCAATTCACCCTGTGCTCTGTGTGTGTGTGTGTGTGTGTAATCCCACCAACTACACAGATACTGAAAAAAGTTTGAAGAGTTACAAATATTGTCTTTCCATGTAGGAATGTAAACAGTTCAACTTTAGTAAGTCACTTATGATTTCTCTTTCCTGTTTGCCCTTTCATGCTTCTCTTGATTCTTGTGTTTGAAGGTCAAATTTTCTTTTCAGCTCTGGTCTTTCATCAAGAATGCTTGAAAGTCCTCTCTTTCATTGAAAGACCATTTTTTCCCCTGCAGTATTATACTCAGTTTTTCTGAGTAGGTGATTCTTGGTTTTAGTCCCAGTTTCTTTGACTTATGGAATATCATATTCTATGCCCTTTGATCCCTTAATGTAGAAGCTGCTAGATCTTGTGTTATCCTTATTGTATTTCCACAATACTTGAATTGTTTCTTTCTGCATGCTTGCAATATTTTCTCCTTTACCTGGGAACTCTGGAATTTGGCCACAATGTTCCTAGGAGTTTCTCTTTTTGGATCTCTTTCAGGAGGTGATTGGTGGATTCTTTCAATATTTATTTTTCCCCCTGGTTCTAGAATATCAGGGCAGTTTTCCTTGATAATTTCATGAAAGGTGATGTCTAGGCTCTTTTTTTTTTGATCGTGGCTTTCATGTAGTCCCATAATTTTTAAATTGCCTCTCCTGGATCTATTTTCCAGGTCAGTTGTTTTCCCAATGAGATATTTCACATTATCTTCCATTTTTTTCATTCTTTTGGTTTTGTTTTGTGATTTCTTGGTTTCTTATAAAGTCATTTGTCTCCATCTGTTCCATTCGAATTTTTAAAGAACTCTTTTCTTCAGTGAGCTTTTGAACCTCCTTTTCCGTTTGGTTAATTCTGCTTTTTAAAGCATTCTTCTCCTCATTGGCTTTTTGAACTTCTTTTGCCAGTTGAGTTAGCCTATTTTTGAAGGTGTTATTTTCTTCAGCATTTTTTGGCTCTCTTTTAGCAAGATGTTGACCTGTTTTTCATGCATCTCTCTCATTTCTCTTCCCAGTTTTTCTTCCACCTCTCTAACTTGATTTTCAAAATCCTTTTTGAGCTCTTCCATGGCCTGAGCCCACTGAATATTTATTTTGGATGTTTGGGATACAGAAGCCTTGACTTTAATGTCTTTCCCTGATAGTAAGCATTGTTCTTCCTCATCTGAAAGGATGGGAGGAGATATCTGTTCACCAAGAAAGTAACCTTGTATGGTCTTATTTTTTTTCCCCTTTTTTGGGCATTTTCCCAACCAGTTACTTGACTTTTGGGTCCTTTGTCATGAGTAGGGTATACTATGGGGACCTGTGCCACCTCCAAGGTGGCACAATCAAGCCTGTACTGGTCTGAGCACAGGGAAGGATTTTTGTGCCCAATCTTAGCAGAGTTTGCTCTCCACAGGCACCTGACCTCCAGTTCTGACAAGCTAGCACTGTGAGGGGGTGGGGGGGGATTCAGTCAAGCTGTGGGGGCAGGACCACCATTCAGTGCGAGACAAAGTGTGAGACAAAGACCAGCTCCCTCAGTGCCCCCTGAGGTTTTTATGATCCAGCAATGGTCTCGGGCTGCTGTAGGGGCTGCCTTGAGATCTGCTGCTGCCTGCGCTCCACATCTTATGCAACTGACCTTTCCCGTGGGCCTTTCAGGTCACCCTGGGCTGGAAATCTCCTCCACTCTCTTGTTCTCCACTTCTGCTGCTCCAAAATTTGTTGAGAGTCCCTCTCTACAGGTATTTTATGGGCTGTGTGGGGATAGCCTGCATTTTTTTGTCTTTGTACTCTGCCATCTTGGCTACCCCCCCTTGAGAAAAATATTTTTTAAAGAAAGGAATCATTAAAACCTATACTATAATTGGATACAATTCTACTATAAGAAATGTCAAAAGGGACAGTTTAAGAGAAACATGGGAAGACTTATATAAACTAAAGTGGGGTAAGTAGTACCAAGAAATCAATGTATAGAATAACAACAACATTGTAAAGATAAACAACTTCTAAACACTTAAGAATTCTGATCAGTGCAATGAACAACTATAGTTCCCAGAGAACTGTAATGCCAATGCAATACCCATAGCAGACACTATGTATATGCATGCATATTTCCAGGGCAAATGCACAAAATACAATAAACTGTCTTCTTCAAGGGCAAAACCAAAATATTTGAGACATCATTAGAATACCAGGAGGTAAGATTTAACAGGGTACTTATCACTATTCCTGAGAGTGCCAACATTTTAAACCTTTCTGTCAGGTCACAAAAACAAGTTCCCCTAAACAAATTCCTCTCTCTACCCACTCACAGATTGTTTCTCTGTCTGCTCTGCCTGCTGTCACTCTCTGCTTGCGCTCTCTCCCTCTGTCTCTCTCTCTCTGTCTCTCTCTCTCTGTCTCTCTCTCTCTCTCTCTCTCTCTCTCTCTCTCTCTCTCTCTCTCTCTCTCTCTTCCCCTTCCTTGGGCAAGTTCCTCCCAATCTGAGCTCCATGTGACACCAGGTTCCATGTGATCGTAGGCTCCATGTGATTACAGGCTCCATGTGTTAGGCCTGTCAATGGCCAGGGAAGATCTTCCTGTTCTATTAATATTACAAGACTTATTCCTACACATCTCCTTACAGAGAGAAGAACTTAAGATACAGAATGACAAGTCTATTTTTGAATATGGTTAATTTGAAAATTTGTTTTGGAAATTTGTTTCGGTTGCATATATATATAAAACAGGGATTTTGTTTTTCATTTCACTTTTCACTGGGGAGGGGTGAAGATGGGAGAAGGGGAAATAAATGAATACTAAAGAAAAATAACATTTTTTAAAAGATGGTATTCAAAAACAAGGAAATTTCATCAAAGTCATCACAGACTCTGTTTTATAAACTTATTTCTGTCTCCTCACGCTTGTTGCCAGTGAGGATGATGGACTGAAGTGTTTTAAGAACGAGAATAACTAAAGTTTTCATTTTTTCTAGTCCCCTCTACCATCTATTGTTTTCAGATTTTTGTTTCATCGACATTTTCATATTGAACATGTCAATTGCTGTGTTTGTGTGTATGTGTGTGTATGCCCTCTCTTGTAAAGTATAAAATTCCAAAAGAGACTAATATTAGGAAACTTTATAAGATACTATTTGATCTGTATCAGGGAAAAAAGTAGAGTGAATAACATTTAGATGTTATAATAGAAACCTATTTAATAGATTCAGAGTTAAAAGATAGACCAAACCAATGAACAACTTGGCTTTCTATACTTCCTCTTATTGGGGCTTAATTTTGCTTTAATGGTCTGCTACTTCTGCTTTAATATACTTATCAGTTTATGAATCCAAAGGTCTTGGATGGGATGAAAATTTATATCTATTTTGTAGAAATATATACATGCAAAGACGTTTAAAATCCACTTTCCATATCATTATTTTAAGAGAAAAAAATAAATCTGAGAGCAAGATTTCTTAACTTAAGATAAATTAACATTTCTTAAAGAAAAATTTATTTTGATAGAGGAATTTAAATATAAGTAGTTTCCTTTAGTATCTTTTGTATGTCATTTTATGCATTTAAAAACTTTGTTCTGGAGTAGGGATCCATAGGATTCACAAAGAACCTCTGTCTTTGAGTTCAGAAGCACATTTTAGATTTTTAATTTGAATATTTAAATTTTGAATTTTTCAGTAGCATGTGCTTGTTTCAGTTCAAATGGACAAATAATATTTTTACTAATGAGCAGTGATATAGAGAGGAAACAGCAATAGGACAAAATTTATTCTATATGTTGGATTCATTTTGTGGTTTGGGAGAAAGAGCAGTATGGGAACACTATATTAGTATGCAGAAACAAATTTCCTTAAATGGAGAATGTGATTGGGCTTGATGTCACAGCAGGATGGTGAATATACATGATACATATGTATTTGTCCACTCTGCATTTTCCTAAAAATGGAAATCTGATGATGTTCTCAAATGAGAGGTTTGTTCTTACTAAGAGTAAGGAGTAAAGAATTGGGGGATATACCTATGATTCTTTTACTAAGTAATAATATATATTATAAATAATAACTTAATTTTGGAACTAGAGAGAGGAAATCTAAAAGGTTAACAAAACAATAAAACAGAATTGCTGGAACAAATACAGTAATGATTTTTGTCCTCTTAAATGTACCCATTTTCTTTTCCAAAGGAAGGAATCATTTTTTTTAAATGGGGAAAAGAAGCTGGGGAAGATTAAATAGAATTATAGAATGGAGGCAAATTCAATTAATGGAAATTTTTGAGAGTTCAGCAGCTAAACCAGTTACTTCCATATGTTAATACCCTGAGAATGGCATAAAACATTAAGATCATATTCAGCATTAGACTAAAGTCATACATGATCTCTAGCCAGAAATAGAAATATAAGGTTAGACCACTATCATGGCTGATATGTAACCATGGATATAATGTGTCTGAAGTAAAGTAAGCAAGGAATGGCATCATATTTTTCTAAACTATGTTTGATTTGGGACATTGTCATATATAGAAATCAACCAGATGGAGCAGAATGCTGTTAAGTTTTTACCTACACCCTCATATGCATATACAATGAGGGCAATTTCCATCTTTATTTGAGAGTTGTATTACTATGCTTAAGTCACTCTGTGATTTGTTTGCTTTGAGATCAATTTCGAAAGTACCTGAAGCAAAGCAAGAGAGTTGTGCATGTTCAAACTACTACAGAGTGACTACTCTGTGTGTAAGTGCTGCCCTTGCTCTTTTAGTTATATTTGTCATAATTGACTTGGCTGCATTAATCTAAAATATACATTATTTGGAACACATCCAAAAAAAATTAATGTGTGAGGCAGAGAATATATTTGAAAGCATTTCCCACTGAAACTAATAGCAGTTAATAAGAAAATAAGTACTTCACTGTCTATTTTTTAATGTCCTTCCTTTACATCCTTAAAACCACTTCATTTGCAAAAGAGAGCTAGCACTGGCCAGAATGCAGAGGCTTCTCATTTTTAAAAAGTGATTTCCCTAGAAAGGCTGCCATGTATACACTTAAAATATACCTCTAAAAGTAGGAATAACATATCATCATGTATGGATTTTATAAAACATTGCACCTTTGCATAGAATCTAAATTGATGTACGGAACTGGTAAGGACTTCAGAGATCATCTAGTACAGCCCCTTCTGCACTTGATGCATAAATTCCCTCAGCAACATTCCTGACTGATGATCAAATACTCTTTTTTTTTTTTAGAAGGTTCTTGATGTCTTTTTTTTTTTTAAATTTTTTTATTTTTTTAATGTTTAACAATCACTGCCATACAATTGCGATTTTATCCCTCCCCACCCACCCCCCACTACCTCCCTCCCTCCCCACGACTGCATACAATTCTGTATAGATTCTACATATACTTTCCTATTGAGTATATTTTCACTATAGTCATGCTATGTAGTCAGACTAAGATAAATGAAAGAATCCGTATAACAAATCAGAACATGATACACAAACAGATACACATACACAAACATGATCTGCTACATTATGTGAGTGACTTCCATATTTCTCTCTCTGAGTGTGGAAGGCATTTTGCCTTGAGGTCCACCATTGGGATTTTTTTTTTTTTCAGAAATTCTTGTGTTATTACAAAAATCTAAGTCTACCAGAAAAAACTCTCACACACTGTGGTTGTTGCTGTGCATAAAGTTCTCCTGGTTCTGCTCCTTTCACTCAGCATCAGGTCATATAAGACCTTCCAGGCCTCTCTGAAGTCTTCTTGTTCATCATTTCTTATGGCACAATAGTACTCCATTACATTCATATACCATAATTTATTCAGCCATTCCCCAATTGATGGACATCCCCTTGACTTCCAGTTTTTGGCAACTACATAGAGTGCTGCTATAAATATTTTTGTACATGTGGGACCCTTTCCCATTTTTATGATCTCTTGGGGATATAGTCCTAGTAGCGATATTGCTGGGTCAAAGGGTATGCACATTTTTGTAGCCCTTTGGGCATAGTTCCAAATTGCTCTCCAGAATGGTTGGATGCGCTCACAGCTCCACCAACAATGAATTAGTGTTCCAACTCTCCCACATCCTCTCCAGCATTTATCATTTTCTTGTTCTGTCATGTTTGCCAATCTTGTAGGTGTGATGTGGTACCTCAGAGTTGTTTTGATTTGCATCTCTCTAACCAATAGTGATTTAGAGCATTTTTTCATATGATTATAGATAGCTTTAATTTCTTCCTCTGAAAATTGCCTGTTCATATCCTTTGACCATTTATCAATTGGGGAATGACTTGTATGATTATACATTTGGGTCAGTTCTCTATATATTCTAGAAATGAGGCCTTTATCCCCGAGCTTAGCTGTAAAAATTTTTTCCCAATTGACTACATCCCTCCGGATTTTGGTTGCATTGGGTTTGGTTGTGCAAAAACTTCTCAGTTTAATGTACTCAAAGTTATCCATTTTGCATTTCATAATGCATTCTATCTCTCCTTTAGTAAAGAATTCTTCCCTTCTCCATAGATCTGATAAATACACTATTCCTTGCTTCTCCAGTTTATTCATGGTATCAATCTTTATACCTAAATCATGTACCCATTTGGACTTTATTCTTGTGTACGGTGTCAGGTATGGGTCTATGCCTAATTTCCGCCACACTGTTATCCAGTTTTCCCAGCAATTTTTGTCAAACAATGAGTTCTTATCCCAGAAGCTGGGGTCCTTGGGTTTATCAAACAGAAGGTTGCTATATTCCTTGCCTACTGCATCTTGAGTGCCAAGTCTATTCCACTTGTCTACCTCTCTGTTTCTTAGCCAATACCAAGTGGTTTTGATAATTGCTGCTTTATAGTACAGTTTGAGGTCTGGTAGCGCTAGGCCACCTTCCCAAGCATTTCTTTTCATTAGTCCCTTTGATATTCTGGACCTTTTGTTTTTCCAAATGAATTTTGATATTATTTTATCCAGCTCTAGAAAGTAATTGTCTGATAGTTTAATTGGTATGGCACTAAATAAGTATATTAATTTGGGTAGAATTGTCATTTTTATTATATTAGCACGGCCTACCCATGAGCAAATAATGTTTTTCCACTTACTTAAATCTGACTTTATTTGTGCAAAAAGTGTCTTGTAATTGTGTTCATATAATCCCTGGGTTTGTTTTGGCAGGTAGACTCCTAAGTATTTTATACTGTCTACCCTAACTTTAAATGGGATTTCTCTTTCTATCTCTTGCTGTTGAACTTTGTTGCTAATATATAGGAATGCAGAGGATTTGTGTGGGTTTATTTTGGACCCTGCAACTTTGCCAAAGTTGTTTATTAATTCAAGTAATTTTTTACTTGAATCTCTGGGATTCTCTAGGTAAATCATCATATCATCTGCAAAGAGTGATAACTTAGTTTCTTCTTTGGCTATTCTAATTCCTTGAATATCTTTATCTTGTCTAATTGCTACAGCTAACATTTCTAGTACCATATTGAATAATAGTGGTGATAATGGACAACCTTGTTTCACCCCTGATCTTATTGGGAATGCATCTAGCTTATCCCCATTGCATATAATGCTTGCTGAAGGTTTTAGATAGATACTGCTTATTATTTTATGGAAAGTTCCCTTTATTCCTACGTTCTCCAATGTTTTTAGTAGGAATGGATGTTGTATTTTGTCAAAAGCTTTTTCTGCATCTATTGAGATAATCATGTGGTTTTTGTTAGCTTTGTTGTTGATGTGATCGATAATGCTAATAGTTTTCCTAATATTGAAACAGCCCTGTAGTCCTGGTATGAATCCTACCTGATCATAATGTATTAATCTCGTGATAAGATGCTGTATTCGTTTTGCTAAAATCTTATTTAAAATTTTTGCATCTATATTCATTAGGGAAATTGGTCTATAATTTTCTTTCTCTGTTTTGTCTCTTCCTGGTTTGGGTATCAAAACCATATTTGTATCACAGAAAGAATTTGGGAGGACTCCTTCTTCCCCAATTTTCAAGAATAGTGTATGTAGTATTGGAATTAACTGTTCTTTAAATGTTTGATAGAATTCACTTGTGAATCCATCTGGCCCTGGAGATTTTTTCCTATGGAGTTCATTGATGGCTTGTTCAATTTCTTTTTCTGAGATGGGGTTGTTTAAGTATTCAACTTCCTCTTCTGTTAATCTGGGCAATTTGTATTTTTTAAAATATTCATCCATCTCGTTTAGATTATCGAATTTGTGGGCATAAAGTTGGGCAAAGTAGTTTCTAATTATTGTTTTAATTTCCTCCTCATTGGAGGTGAGTTCACCCCTTTCATTTTTAATGTTAGTAATTTGGTTTTCTTCTTTCTTTTTTTTGATCAGATTAACCAAAGGTTTATCAATTTTATTAGTTTTTTCATAAAACCAACTATTGGTTTTATTTATTAATTCAATAGTTTTCTTTATTTCAATTTTATTAATCTCTCCTTTGGTTTTCAGTATTTCTAATTTGGTATTTACTTGGGGATTTTCAATTTGTTCTTTTTCTAGCTTTTTCAACTGCAAGCCTAAGTCATTGATCTCCTCTTTCTCTATTTTATTTATGTAAGCATTCAGAGATATAAAACTTCCCCTAATAACTGCTTTTGCAGTGTCCCATAAGTTTTGGTACGTTGTCTCACTGTTGTCATTCTCTTGAATGAAGTTGTTGATTGTTTCTATGATTTCTTCTTTAACCCAATCCTTCTTTAGAATTAGATTATTTAGTTTCCAATTGATTTTTGGTTTCTCTTTCCATGGCCTTTTATTACATGTAATTTTTAATGCATTATGATCTGAAAAGGATGCATTGATTATCTCTACCTTTCTGCACTGGATTGTGAGATTTTTATGTCCTAGTACATGGTCAATTTTTGTAAATGTTCCATGTACCGCTGAGAAAAAGGTATATTCCTTTCTATTCCCATTTAATTTTCTCCAAAGATCTATCATATCTACCTTATCCAGAGTTTTATTTACCTCCTTAACCTCTTTCTTGTTTATTTTAAGGTTGGATTTATCGAGTTCAGAGAGGGGGAGGTTGAGGTCCCCCACTAGTATAGTTTTGCTATCAATTTCTTCCTTCAACTCCCCCAACCTCTCCTCTAAGAATCTGGATGCTATACCACTTGGAGCATACATGTTTAGTAATGATATTGCTTCATTGTCTATGGTGCCTTTTAGTAGGATATAGTTTCCATCCTTATCCCTTTTGATTAGATCTATTTCTGCTTTTCCTTTGTCTGAGATTAGGATTGCTACTCCTGCCTTTCTTACATGAGCTGAAGCACAATATATTCTGCTCCATCCTTTGACCTTTATCCTATGTGTATCCCCCCGTTTCAAATGTGTTTCTTGTAAGCAGCATATTGTTGGATTATGGCTTTTAATCCATTCTGCTATCCGTCTCCGTTTTATGGGAGAGTTCATCCCATTCACATTCACAGTTATGATTACAATCTGTGTATTTCCCTCCACCCTCTTTCCCACCATTTGTGCTTTTAACTCTCCCGTCTCCCTTCCCCTCCTCAATAGTATTCACTTTTCTCCCCCTCCTCCTGCAGCCTTCCCCTCCTTCTTTTAGCCCCCCTCCCTTTTAGTCCCCTTTACTCTTATTGCTTCTTTCCTCCCTTTTAGCCACCCTCCCCTTTCTTCCCCCTTCCCCTCCTACTACCTATAGAGCTAGTTAGGATTATCTGCTTAAGGTTATTGTTCCCTCCTTTGAACAAATCAGATGAGAGTACCTCTCAAACAATGCTCATCTCCCTCCCCTCCTTTCCTCTACTATAGTTTTGTACTTCTTCTGTGATATAATTTGCCATTTTCTGCTTCCCCCTTTCCACACCTCCTATTACATTCCCTTCTCATACTTAAATCATATTTTTGCCATGACATCATTTACTTTATGCCCGTTCCCTCTACATATATCCCTTTTATCATAATAGCTGCACAGTTCTCAAGATTAACAGGTATCATCTTCCCTTACAGGGAGGTAAACAGATTGCCCTAATTGAGTTGCAAGTTTTTGTTTTTGTTTTTTCCCCTCTGTTTACCTTTTTATGATTCTCTGGAGACCTGCATTTGAAGATCAAATTGTCTATTGAGTTCTGGTGTTTTGGTCAGGAAGCTCTGGAAATCCCTTATTTCGTTGAATGACTTTCTCCTTGCCTGAAATGTTATGCTGAACTTTGCTGGGTAGTTGATCCTCGGTTGGAGTCCCAACTCCTTTGCCTTACGGAATATTGGGTTCCAATTCTTTCGATCTTTTAATGTAGAAGCTGCAAGGTCCTGTGTGATCCTGACTGTGTGACCTTGATATTTAAATTGTTTCTTTCTGGCTGCTTGTAGTATTTTCTCCTTCACTTGATAGCTCTGGACTTTGGCAACTATATTTCTTGGGGTTTTGAGTTTGGGATCCCTTTCCGGTGGGGAACGGTGGATTCTTTCGATGACTATTTTGCCCTCTGAGTCTAGTACTTCTGGGCAGTTTTCCTTGATGATTTCCTGGAAGATATTGTCCAGACTCTTTTCTTCATCATGGGTTTCTGGCAGGCCAATAATTCTTAGATTTTCTCTCCTGGATCTATTTTCCAGGTCAGTTGTTTTTCCAATTAAATATTTTAGATTTTCTTCTATCTTTTCATTCTTTAGATTTTGTTTGACTGATTCTTGTTGCCTCATTGAGTCATTAGTTTCTACTTGCCCAATTCTAATCTTGATCGTATTGTTTTCTTCAGTTAGCTTTCGCATCTCCTTTTCCATCTGGCCAATTTTTCCCTTTAAGGAGCTATTTTCTCCATTTAATTTTTGTACTTCTTTTTCCATTCGACCAATTTTCCCAGTTAGGTTTTGGGTTTCCTTTTCCATCTGATCAATTTTCCCTATTAGGTTTTGAGTTTCCTTTTCCGTTTGATTAACTCTTCCTTTTAGGGAATTATTCTCTCCAGTTAATTTTTGAACTTCCTTTTCCATTTCTTCAATTTTCTTTTTCAGATTGATGTTCTCATCAGTGAATTCTTTTTTTATGGTTTTAAAATCATTGGCCAGTTTTTCTTTTATATTCTTCTTCAGACGTTCCAGGTAATCTAGTTGTGCTTGCGAGAAATTCATAGTCCCATCTGAGGTTTCAGATGGAAGTACAGTCTCAGCTCTGACCTCTTTGGTGTTTGTGTTTTGGTCCTTATCCCCATAGAAAGATTCTATGGTTTTTTCACTTTTCGTCTGCTTTTTCCGATTCATGATGTTGGCTGAGTGTTGTAGCTTTTGGTTCTTTCAGTCAGAAGATACAGATCTTTTAAGTTGAGTTGATGTTTGTCTAGGCTAAAAGCAGGCTTTTTTTTTTGTTGTTGTTGTTGTTGTTGTTGTTGTTTCCCAGATCAACCCTGGGGTTAGCTTGATAGGTGTGTGGGAGGTGTGGTCTGGTCTCAGGATATCTCCTCAGCTGGCCTGAGGCAAAGGCAAGGTCCGGGGATGGTGATCCCAGCTTCCCTATTGTCTTCCCTTTTCCCCCTGGAGGGCTGGGGCACGCCTAGAGGCTAATGCGTGTTCCCGCCCCTCCTGGGGCTCGTCTCCCGGGCTGCGGCTTGCCTGGGTCTCAGTGCGAATTTTTCTCTGCCCTGAGTCATCTGTCCCTCCAGATAGCCTCCACCACGGTACGAAGAATCTCCCTTTGCCATCTCTCCAGCCTCTGGTGTTATGAGACCACCCGCCCCCTTCTGCTGCTCCCACTGATCCAGGATCAATCTGGGGAAGAATTTTATGGTTCTCTCACGGTCATCGGGGGGGAGGGGAGAGCACTTACTGATCACTCTGGCATCCCAGCTTCTGGATGTTCAAGTAGTGACCCACTGAAGTCCCGTCTTTAGGCTGAAGATTTCAAAGGCTGTTGCGCTGATATCGTTGGCTCGGCCTGGCTTATCTCCTGCTCCGCTGGTCTCGGCCGCCGCTCTCGGGCCCCTCGGGTACCCTCCGCCCTGCCGCGCCGACCGCGCTGCGCTGTGCGCCGGGGTCTTACCCCCGCGGAACAGATCCCTCCCGTGGACCTTCCAGTCCAGCCTGGGCTCCGAATCTGTCAAAGTCCGTCTCCCACTGGATTCTACACCTCCAAAGTCTGGTCAGACTCTCCCCCCAGATATATCCAGAGGAGTTTTTCCAGGAGCTTAGGTGAGTCGTTGCTTTCACTCCGCCATCTTGCCAAATACTCTTTAATAAAATACTTTTAATGATAGGAAACTCTCTCACCTCAGAGAATTCCATTTTGGGTAAATTTAGTTGTTAGAGTTTGTCTTTGTTTGGCTAAATTTATTTCCATATATCTTCCAACTATTGGTTCTAGCTGTGTTATCAGGAGCCCAACAGTATCCTTAATCCCTCTTGATGCATAATTTTTTTTTGATTTAGCAAATGTCATGACATGCACATAACAGGAAAAGTTATTATGAAAGTAATTATGGTGTACCCTCTAAGTCTTCTCTTTTTGGGGCTCAATAAAGCAGCTCCATTCCTCTATTTCTTTGAGTCCCTTCATAATAATCAGTAAACTACCATTTATTAAATATCTACAATATTGCCAATGTCCATCCTGAAGGTGAATATAGTATGGCCTGAAAACAACACGAAGTAATTGGAAGTTGTTACTTCCCTTGTCCTTAATGCTATATTTCTATAAATGTAGTCTAAGATCATTAGCACTTTTTTAGTTAATCGGATCAAATTGTTGGCACATATTGAGCTTGCAATCAGTTAAAACTCCTAATTAGCTTTCATAGGAACAGACATAAAGTTATATCTCCCTCATCCTTTACTTGTCTACTTGACTATCTCAATCTGTATTTATATTTAAGTTAATAAATTTCATCTGATTAGATTTTGGCCATTATTCCAGTAGTCTAGTTGGATATAATTCAATGGTATTTAGGGTGAAAAGGTTAGGATATTTTGTTAATATGATTTCATAGTCCTCTACAAAGTCCTACTCTGATACCTTATCATCATGCAGAGAAGATTCTAGACTCTCAATCAACAGATTTTTTTAAATGCTTAGAAAAATGTCATTATTGAGCTAGGTACTAAATATAAAAAGACAAAACACATTTTTTTCAAGCAGTTTATATACTTTTAAAGGAAACAATGTGCATATGTCCATATAATTATATAAAAATTATATTGTATAACGTCAGTTTACAGTCTAGCCTGGGAAATTTTGCATAAGACTCTCCTAATTGATGGAGAGAATGTTAACACAATGCTGCATGCCTAAATTAAGGGCAGAGTTGAGGTGAGGGCTTTGCAGAGGACATACTTTATTCCTTATGAGACATGTAGTGCTAGATTGTCTTGAGGAGTGAGTCCAGACACTTGGAGAACAGACTTTGTAAGTGCCAGATACATAGGAGAAGACAGCTCCTCAATATGTCTGTGATTTCCAGCTTGCATCCTATACATTTCAAAGAATTCTCCCTTGGGTAAGATGGTCTTTCTTATTTGGTTTAAGCTGAGAGAAACTTGCTTGCATCTAAAGAATTCATTTATTTTCTGTTGCATTCTAATTCGCATAACTATTCTGATTCTGGTTTCTAGTTGCCTGGAAAAGTGTGTTTACTCATATGCTCACAATGACATTGGTCTTTGTGTTGGTCTTTTGTATAGCCAACATTTGATGGGAAGAAGCCAAAGTTACAAATGCATATGAAGGGCACCCTCCACCCTTTAAATTATGGTGGCCATGAAGCTACTGGTGTTGTTCTCAACCATAAGACCAGAGATATTTATGGATATAATTAAAATCTGGTATGACTCTTTTTTTAAAAAAATTTAAATGTTTATTTATTTATTTTTAGTTTTCAACATTCATTTCTACAAAATTTTGAGTTCCAAATTTTCTCCTCCTCTCTCCCCTCCTCCACCCCATAACACTGTGCATTCTGATTACCCCTTCCCTCAATATGCCCTCCCTTCTATCACATTCCTCCCTTCCATTATCCCCATCTTCTCTCTTTTCTTGTAGGGGAAAATAGATTTCTATACCCCATTACTTAGATTTCTTATTTCTCAGTTGTATGTAAAAATGTTTCTCAACATTTGTTCCTAATACTTTGAATTCCAACTTCTTTCCCTTCCTCCTTTCCCACCCATCCCCACTGAGAAGGCAAGCAATTCAATATAGACTACATATGTGCTGTTTTGCAAAAGACTTCCATAATAGTCATGTTGTATAAGACTAGCTATATTTTCCTCCATCCTATCCTGCTCCCCATTGATTCTATTCTCTATTTTGACCTTGTCCCTCCCCATAAGTGTTTACTTCTAATTATTCCCTTCCCCCATTTGTCCTCCCCTCTATCATCCCCCTCACACTTCTCCTTTTCCTCTATTTTCCTGTATTGTAATAAAGATTTTCTTACCAAACTGAGTTAGCATGTTATTCCCTCCTTAAGCCAAATGTGAAGAGAGAAAGCTTCACTTTTTCCCTCTCACCTCCTCTGTTTTCTCCTCCATTGAAAAAGCTTTTTCTTGCCTCTTTTATGAAAGATAATTTGCCCCATTCCATTTCTCCCTTTCTCCTCCCAATATATTCCTCTCTCACCCCTTAATTTTATTTTTTTAGATATCATCCCTTCTTATTCAATTCACCTTGTGTGCGCTCTCTCTCTATGTGTGTGTGTGTGTGTGTGTGTGTGTGTGTGTGTGTGTGTGTGTGTGTAATTCCTCCAAGTACCCAAACACTGAGAAAAGTCTCAAAAGTTACAAATGTTATCTTTCCATGTAGGAATGTAAACAGTTCAACTTTAGAAAGTTCCTTATGATTTTTCTTTCCTATTTATCTTTTTATGTTTCTCTTGATTCTTGTGATTGAAAGTCAAATTTTCTATTTAGTTCTGGTCTTTTCATCAAGAATGTTTGAAAGTCCTCTATTTCATTGAATGACCATTTTTTCCCCTGAAGTATTACACTCAGGTTTGCTGGGTGGGTGACTCTTGGTTTAAATCCTAGTTCCTTTGACTCCTAGAATATCCTATTCCAAGCCCTTTGATCCCTTAATGTGGAAGCTACTAGATCTTGTGTTATCCTGATTGTATTTCCACAATACCCGAATTGTTTCTTTCTAGCTGCTTGTAATATTTTCTCCTTGACCTGGGAACTCTGGAATTTGGCTCCAATATTCCTAGGAGTTTCTCTTTTAGGATCTCTTTCAGGAGGTGATAGGTGGGTTCTTTCAATATTTATTTTGCCCTCTGGTTCTAGAATATCAGGGCAATTTTCCTTGATAACTTCATGAAAGATGATGTCTAGCTTCTTTTTTTGATCATGGCTTTCAGGTAGTCCCATAATTTTTAAATTGTCTCTCCTGGATCTGTTTTCGAGGTCAGTTCTTTTTCACATTATCTTCTATTTTTTTCATTCTTTTAGTTTTGTTTTGTAATTTCTTGGTTTCTCATAAAGTCATTAACTTCCATCAGCTCCATTCTAATTTTTAAAGAACAATTTTCTTCAGTGACCTTTTGAACCTCCTTTTCCATTTGGCTATTTCTGCTCTTTAAAGCATTCTTCTCCTCATTTGCTTTTTGGGCCTTTTTGCCATTTGAGTTAGTCTATTTTTTAAGATATCAATTTCTTCAGCATGTTTTGGGGTCTCCTTTAGCCAGCTGTTGACTTGCTTTTCATGATTTTCTTGCATTGCTCTCAATTCTCTTCCCAGTTTTTCCTCCACTTCTTACTTGATTTTCAAAATCCTTTTTGAGCTCTTTCATGGCCTGAGACCATTGAATATTTATTTTGGAGGTTTTGCACACAGAAGCCTTGCTTGTAGGTCTTCTTTTGAAGTCCTAAATTGTTCCTCCTCATCTGAAAGGATGGAAGAAAATACCTGCTCATCAAGAAAGTAACCTTCTATTGTCTTATTCTTTTTCCCTTCTTTGGGCATTTTCCCAGCCAATTACTTGACTTTTGAACTCTTTGTCAGGGCCAAGCTCAGGGCTGAGATTCTGATCAGCTGTTCAATTCCCCCACAGGCTTTAGGTGGAGGTTTCCCAGAGCTGCCACTCAGGGCTGAGATTCAGATCACCGGCTTAATTCCCCACAGTCTCTAGGCAGAGGTCTCCAAAAATGGAAGCTACCACTGCAGTGGCTGCTGGGGGTCCAGACCATGTTCCCCTCTCCTGGGTAATGGAGCCCTCTCATTGACCTTTGAAGCTGTCTGGGGCATTTGTGGTTTGAGCAATCTGGGAACTGCTGCTGCTGGTGGCTCCCTGAAGTCGCTTCAGAGTCTGGTCCCTGCCATTTCATGCTGTGCTCTCCACTTCCTAGGCTGTGTGCACTCTTCACTTCCCAGGCTTGGTACAACTCTCTTAGAAGAGAACCCTGACCGTCCACTTCTCCTCCTCAAGGCAGGAATTAGCCTCCCTTGGAAAACAGTGTTAAATAGAAATCTTTACATTACTCTTTGTGACCTGCATTTAGAAAGCCTATGCGAACACACACACACACACACACACACACACACACACACACACACACACACACACATTACCTGAGTGGGCAGTAGAGGAGGGCTATGTGGATAGTGGATAAGAAAAGTCTTATGTAGAAAAGTAGCACTGAAATGATCTTTAAACAAAACTAGGAATTATAGAAGTAAGAGGTAAGGAAGCAGGGCACTCCAGACATGGAACCTATGCAAAAACTATCATGGTGACCACAACTTTTGGCAGGTCCTACCATGCTAAAAAGGCTTTGAGTATGATCCTGGAAACATACATTTCTGAGGAATAACATAACTAAGTAGAAAAATGCTTATCATTTGTAACTTGACCACATGGTGATAAATGATTTATCCATGACAATCCAATGAACACTGAAAAATACAAAAACAATCTTTAGTTCCACTTCTACAGTGAGTGGTTAAAAGAATGTTCCAGAGGGTGCTCAGAATCAGTTTTTCGATTGTTTATAAACTTAAGCTTAGTTCTCAAATTAAGCCTTTCCACATATTCTAGTGCACAGATATGGCTTTTGTCTCCTCTGTCTCTTTGCCTCTCTGTGTCTTTGTGTTAGTTTTTCTGTCTCTTTTTTCCACCCCCACTCCACCTACCCCACCATTACTTGTACCACTTACTTGGGCTTCTCACTTCCTCATTTACTATCTTTCATTGTTATTTGACTTTCCTAGTCTGTGTTTTCTCTCCTCAGATAGATTATAAGCTTCTCAAGAGCAGGGACTTTGTCTTATACCTCCAATGTCTTTTACAGTGTAATCATAGGTTCACAGATCTAGAGCTGGAAAGGGACTTTAAGCTGCACCATTCCAATCTCCTCATTTTTACACATGAAGAAACTAAAACCCAGAAGAATTAATTAACTTACTTAGAATCAATAAAATATGTAATAAATGGCAGAAAGACGTTTTGAATCTGAATCTTCCTAGCAAAAATCTTGTACATTTCCCTCTACATCCCATTGTTTCTCCAATGCACAGAAAGTATGCTCAGTAGTGGTTTGTTTATTTTTGTTTGTTTGTTTGAGTGAAAATCAAGCTAATTCTATTTACAAAATAAATACAAGGTAAGTTTTGAGAAACCAACGTACTTTAAAACAAAAAACTTGCCAGGGAGTCAAAAGCCCTGGGATTGAGAAGCAGTTCTGCCACCTGTTTGCTATATGATTTTGAGTGAGCCATCTGACTTCTGTAGGACTTAGTTTCTTCATCTGTAAAGTTATGAAATTATATTAAATGATCTCTGGGAACTCTCATTCTCATGGGAATTAGAAGGGTTTTGATCTTTTTTCAATGGTGGTGAAGGAGAAAAATGGAGTTTTGTTCATTAAAACAATTTCATTTATCAAAGAAAACTTATGGGCACTAGTCAAAGGTCGACTTGGAAAAGCAGATTGTCAAAGGTATGTTTTATATTCAATGTGATGAAAATACAGTTAAGGAATTCAAAATTGTATGAACTCAATGATGTCACATAAAACAAATGACTTTAGCAAAAGGTGATATTGTATGTTTTATTCTTTAATGTAAAAACCAACCACCTATAAAGACTCTAAATGTGATATCTTTATCCAATTACCAATGAGTGGACACATTATTAGAGGAACTGGAGAATATTAATCTTGACCTTCTCAATTTACATAGAGTCACAGAAAAGAAGGAAGTTGTTGTTAAATGGAAAGATGGCTCACAGGTTCTCATTGGAAAAGCAAAGAAATATATCTGTAGAATTGCTCTTATTGTGCATTCACAAGCAACAAGAAACATCATTTCTTGTGATATTTATTCATTTTCTATTGCAACATTTATGATAAGTATTTGCAAAAAATAAAATAACTGCAACTTATGAACTAACGTCTGTTACAGAGAATGAAGAGGTAAAGAAATTCTTCAGAGCAGTGAGTAAAATCTTCCAAATTAAAACAATATGCCCTTTGATGTTTAGTAAATTCAATGCAAAGGGGTGACTATATGAGGATTATGTGAAATATTTTGGAAAATACTCATCAGGGAAAAGGAATGGAAAAAAGGTCAAAGAAATTTAGACTTCTTAGAGACCTCATATTGATGTCTCATGAATAATTTGTTTGAGAAAATAATTTGTAGTTGCTAGAAATGGCAAGAACTGAATAACATCACAACCATACAATGAAATAGATTAAATTTTAATAGACAAGAAATAACCTATTGTCAATATGGGAGTAATTCCTGCTAATTATAACCCCTGTTATTAATAATTCAAGCTAATTAGCTGTATGTATACATTTGGACCACCAAGCTGTTACAGCAAAGCTCAAAAGTTGTACAAAGCTAAAATAAAGAATAGGAATGAGAAAAAATATGGTGCACATTTGAACTCAGTCCAGATGTACTTAAGTAATTAATGATAAAAATGGACCATCAAAAAAGAAAGGAAATAGATATGGACCATAATATTTCATTCATATGTGTAAGTAAAGAAAAGATTATGAACAATATCATCTAATATAAAACATAATGACAGAGGAATATAAAGCCAAATTAAAGGAAGCTTGATGAGAGATCCAGCTAAGTAAAGCTATCCCAATGGTGTGTAAGGATGAAAAAGGACAAAATAAAATAGGAAATATCTTCTGAGGTTTTTTATGTCAAACTTCATCATCAAGGACAGGTGAGTCACTACTCTTGCAATCTTCACAGTCCCAGATACACTTTTAGAAGAAATACAAAACAAGAAATTCTGATAAGGGATATGAATAAAGGTAATTATAATATAACATGGCCATACTAGAGGAAAGCTCATGCACTACATTGATATCTTTATGATGTCAGGAGAAACAAGGCCCCTAGAACAATGAATGAACTACCCTACCATCACACCCACTATGGAAACCTTTGAGAAAACATAAACAGGCATGCATGGTGATTAAACTGAATCACTGGAGAAAAATCTCACATCATAGTGCCATTTGAGCCTTCTCAATATTGCATGAAAATATTTGTCTTTTAAGCATTTTAAGGATCCTTTCAAAACTAACAAAAAATTAGAGCTGTTCAACATGGAAAGTTTCTTTTTTAAAGAACTACTTTCTTAATGCATATGTTATAAATATTCCTTGAATTTTACTGTTGTATGTTACTGCCTTATGGATAGCAAGATATTCAATAAAAAGATTGTATATATGATCTAACTATGCTATTTATATCTCATAATAATGACAGTGTGGCAGTATTCTTAAAGAGCTATCACACCAAGGCAAATAAGGTAGTATTAAAAAGCTCACTGGACTTGGAATTTGAGAGCTTAAGGACAAATCAGCTTAGTTGCAAAGACACTTCTATTAGGTGTCTTACCCTCACAGTGAACAGCAAAGTACATTAATGACCCCAGTGCACCAGTTTTACCAGGTCAGAGAGGTATCAACCATCTCATTCAAATAAAATGTTTACCTAAGTTCACATCTTGAAATGAGGAGGGAATCCACACTCATGGTTCAGCTTATTAAAGACATTTTCAAGGAAATTTAAGAGGATCCTGTAAATTTTGCTTATAGTCACTTATTGTGTGCCCAATATAATACTAAGGATACTTGTGTATATCATGACATAGGAAGTGTTTGATTCAGGTAGCAATTACTGATCTCAGTAGCAGAATATTCATTTGGATGACTTAGAAATTTTGTGTTTGTAAGTATGTGCACAGCACTCAGGGATGATACAACTTCATAAAGTGACATAAATTATAGCCCTAGACAGAATAACATCTCCCACCATTGGAAATTCACCCCTGGATTTCATGCAGTTTAGAAGTTCACTTTCTATAGTGTCTGGTAACCTGATAGCCTGGGCTTCTGACTGATTAACATTCACATTATCTTGGCGGGTTCCAAACCCATCTCACTGCTTCTCAGCCACTTCCATGCCATGTCACCTGTGCTCCAGTCTCCACCTTAGATCCAGAACTCAAACTCTTACCTCCAGTACCTTAGGATTTTGATAGGTGATCATTCATCTTATCTCTTCTAGTACCTAGAATATCAACTCCCAGTCATTTTCATGCCATGACATCAAGTACATACTCAAGAATCAACTAAATCCTACCATTCCATGAAAGGACATGATAATCAGCTGCTCTATGACTCCAGTTATCATGACCTCTAAATTCTATATCCAAAACACTCCTTCCTGGCTACTTCTCCCCTATATGTATTGTCTTCCACTATCAGAACATAAACTCCTTATGATAAGGAATTGTTTTGCTCTCTTGTATTGTAGACCCAATACTTAGCATAATGCTGTTACATATTAAGCTATTAGTGAATATTTTTCATTCATTCATTATTTACTCACTCCATTCCTTGGCCTTTTCCAAAGCTAACTGCCTCTCATCTAGATGACCATCTTCCAGGTGAAGGATCAGCCTATAAAGGAGGACTCTAGCAAGAATCTTGCCAGCGACAACTAAGAGGGAGGTCCCCTGTAATTGTTGCAGGACAATATATTTCCTTTTCCTTTATAGAGATGGACAATGGAGGTATCCTTAAACTCCTGGGGGATGACCTCCTCTTGTCATATAAACTGGAAAATTTCAGTGAGCTTTCGTATAAGCAATGGACCCCCTACCTTGTAAATCTCAGATGGAATAGAATCAGCACCAGGTGCTTTGCCTCATGAAAGGAACCTAATGGAACTCAAAACGTCTTCTTCAGTTGGAAGTTCAGCTATGGAGGGATTGACTTCAATATGACATAAACTGTCAGTGGCCTCAGCATTGATTGATAATTGTCTATTGAGAACAATATGGCATGAAGTGTTCAGCCCATCTCTCTAGGATCATGTTCTTATCACTAATCAATGTGGCTCAATCAACACTGAGTAGCTGTGATGCACCATAGGTTTTTGGTCCATAAACAGCTTTCAGGGAATCATAAAAACACTTTGGATTGTTAACAACAGCATAAAACTGAATTTCATCTGCCTTCTTACTGAGCCAGGAGTCCTGCATCTCTCTAAGCTTTGCTTGTACTTTACTTTTGGTGGAATTAAATGCTGCTTTCTTAGAGACAGATGAACTATCTTGCTTGTAAATACTGTGGATTTCTCATTTTTCATTTAGCAGCTTCTGAATTTCCCCATCATTTTCATCAAACCAGTCTTGGTGTTTGCTAGTGTTCTGATCCAGATGAGCAAATGCAGTGCTGCACTTCAAATCTCTGAAAGCTGTCCACTCCTTTTCTGCTCCACTGTTGCCAAATGTGTGTTGAATCAACTTCTCTCCAAGTTAGCATAAACTATTCACTCTAAGAGAAAAGCTCTAATTTGTTGACATTAATTCTTCTGGTAGTCATTTTGCCTTGGGGGCCACACTTTTGATGAATAAGAATATTTAGCTTGGAATGGATAAGTCTGTGATCAGTCCAGCACTCTGCACCACATATTGCCTTCATCACTCTCACATCTTGTTTGTCTCTTCTCCTTATAATCACATAGTCTATTAGATGCCAATATTTGCTGCGAGGGAGTATCCATAAAGTTTTATTGCATTTAGGTAAATGGAAAACAGTGCTGGTGATGAGAAGGTAATGCGATGCACAAGTCTTTAGTAGTAAATGACCATTGCTATTGCTGTTCCTAATTCCATTCCTCCCTAGTACTCTCTGCCAAGTCTGGTAGCCTGAGTCTTCTCTAGCATTAAAGTCACTCATAATTATAACCTTGTCCTCTTTCAGCACATCAGTGATGAGAGTCTCTAGGTCTTCAGAAAATTTTTCTTTGACTTCATCAGGGTTTGTCATGGTGGGAGCATAGGCACTGATGATGGTGGCATGATGTTTTCCTGCAAGTGGTAATCACCTTGTCATGAGCCTGTCTTTCACTCTTTTTGGTAGGCATACCAGTTTGTTGACTAGATTAGTTCTGATTGCAAAACTACACCAGTTTCACTGCGCTCACCTTCCCTGCAGCCACTCTAGAAAAATGTGTATCTAGCTTGGACTTTAGTAAGCTGGTCTTCATTTGCCAGCCTTGTTTCCCTCAGGGCTGCTATTTGGATGCAATGCCTGTTGAGTTCTTTTGCAGCAACTTTGTGGTCAGAAATGATACAAGGACACTTTCAAGATCTCTCTCAAACACTTTCAAATTGATTCTGTGACATGGGAGACACTGACACAGGACTGTTCAGCATGGCATGCCTACATCAGAAAGGGTGCTGTGGTCTGTGAGCAAAGCAGAATTGAAACAGCTCAAAAGAAATGTTGGATGTGGAAATTTGGAGTATCCACCCCAAATGTTCACATCAACTATCTGTGTCCAATCTGTGGTAGAGTATTTTGGCCTTGTATTGGTCTGATAAGCCACAGACAAACACAATGAAACATGACTTTATCATGGTGATGTCATTTTGGTCCTCTTTGAGAAAGGACAACAACCACCAACTCACTCCATTTATTCACTTACTCCATGCATTCGTTCAGGACTAGCTGAGAATCAAGATTTTTATACCATTTCCAGTAGCATAAGTCAATGAAAGTCTTGAACCAATGATCCTTTCCCACTATAATGCTGTTATTCAAACATTATTAAATGGTACAATGAAAGGACAATCTTAATCGAACTATACAGTAGATTTATTCAGAAGATGTGATCTTGCAATCATATTACATAAAAAGCAAGCAGGGCACAAAGTAGACATGAAATGAGGTAGATTTGTCTTGGGGTAGTAGTTTTATCTGGACTAGATTTGCTATGTAACTACTTATCATAAGTGCTGAAATACAAAATGACTAAATGTCCCCTGAAATATTGTTTTGATGCAGAGGCACTGTAGCATAGAGAATACAAATATTTCGGTCCTCTATACCACAGTTTTAATAGAATGTCTCTACTTCAAGTGTCAGGATGGGTGCCCATAAAAAGGTTGAGCTAGGGGTGGAAGGAAGTATGCTCAATTATGAAGAAGAGACATTCTGCTGAAATTATGCTATGGAGATCTTTAGTGTTTGTATTCTCTTGGTTACAACACCACCATATCCAAAACTCAACTATTTATTCATTCATTTATTTGGCATCAAAATATTTATTGATAAGAGCAATAATATTTTCCATACTGTAAAAATTGATTTAAATTTCTTCCTTTATGTAAAAGTATGCCTCCTGTTCTTTAAAAATATTCACTTCCTTTGTTTCTGGCACATAGTAAGCATTTAATAAATGGTAGTTGATTTTCAAGAAATTATAAGCTAGTAGATGAAATTTACATTTGCTCTCATTAAGTTATTATATTTAAAAGTTTAACTTTTTTCACATGGGAAGGTAATATAAAGATTCAGAAAATTTAAAGGTTGGAAGAGACATTAGCAGGTATAAAGTCCAACCCATATATAAAAGAATGAATACCAATTGTTTACTAGGAAGTGATTGACTTGTCATAAGAAAGAATTTCTCTGGGTGAAAAGTAAATTAATAAAATTACAGTTATACAATATCTTCTGCCAACATCTGGCCAGTTCACACAAGCATATACTGGTCAAGCATGATCATACCCTTGTTCTGGGTTCTCAGGATATAGAAAGCAAGCTAAATCATGACAGATATATTCCATTTAAAAAATGTGCACAAATTGTAGTCTTTTGGGAAAAGGACAACTTTGTCCACTAACTGAAATTTATTTTATGTGTCTTCCTTGTCTGACTCTCTCGAGGACAGGGAACAAGAAGACAGTGGAGTAAAGGCAGAGTCATAACAACTCTTCAAAGCCTCCTCCAAATAATGTTAAGAAAAAGGCCTCAAAATGAATTCTGGAGAGGTAGAACCAAATAAAGGATGAGGTGAAACAATTTGTCCAGGTCAAGAAAACTTAGAAGGTTAGCAGGAAAGATTTGTCTAACTGGGGTAAGAATGGAATGCAATCCAGTGCAGGCCACATAGTACAAGGGGCACCCCAGGCAAGCCAACAACAGGCCTTGGGGTAACTGAATTGGCTTTCAGAACTCTCGGTTCACAGACAGCAAGGGGGTGGGACAATAGCAAGGGAATTGGACAATTGATCAGAAGGAGATTATTTATAAGGGTTGGCACTAGAGCAGGACTATTGCATTACCCATACAGAATTCTGTATTGAAGTCTGAACATGAGGAGGAACACTAACAAGAGGTCAGATCATGGTCACAGTTCCAGGATAGAAAATAGTGCTTGTGGTCATTCACAGACCACAATCGTGGAGAGCAAGGACCATACCTCTCCTTAGACCATACTACCTTGAAAAAAACTGAAAACTTACAAAACTTACAAAACTCTGAAAACTGCAGCATGTGAAGCCTGAAGCTTGGGATAGTCAAACTTTAACGTAAAGTTAAAAGTCAAGAAATAGGCTAGAAAAATGAGCAAAGAGCAACAACAAAAAGAACCTGACCATAGAAAGTTACTATGGTGACAGGGAAGATCAATGCAATAGGATGAAAACAGCTGCATTCAAAGCCTCAAAGAAAAATCTGAATTGGTCTCAGGCTATGGAAGAATTTAAAAGAGATTTTAAAAATCAAATTAAGTCATGTAAATGAAAAATTGGGGAAAAAATGAGAGTGATGGAAGAAAATCATCAAAAAAGAATCAGCAACTAAGAAAATAATACCTTAAGAAACAGAATAGGTCAAAAGATAAAAGGCAGAAAAATCCACTAGAGGGAAGAACTCCTTTGAATTCAGAATGGGCCAAATCAAGTAAGAGGTACAAAAGTTCACTAAAGAAAATAATTCCTTTAAAAATTAGAATCAGACAAGTGGAAGCTAATGACTTTATGAGATATCAAGAAAAAAATAAAAGAAAGTCAAAGAAATATCTCTTTGGAAAAATGACTGGCATTGAAAATAGATTTAGAAGGAATAATTCAAGAATTATTGGACTATTCAAAAGCCATAATCAAAGAAAGAGCCTAGACATAAAATTTCAAGAAATTATCAAGGAAAACTGATTCTTTATTCATAATTCTCTTGCATCACTCATTTCTTTCCCCAACTTGCATTCTATCTCTCTTACATGATTTTAAGCTCCTTTTTGAGTTCTTCAATAGTTCTTTTTGGGCTTGAGACTCCCATTTTTCTGCATCATTTTGCCCATAGATGTTTTGACATTGTTGTCCTCTTCTGAGTTTGTGTCTTGATCCTCTCTGCCACCATAATAACTTTCTGTGGTCAGATTCTTTTGTTGTTTTTTTGCTCATTTTTTTAATTTGAATTCTGCTACTAGGGTGGAAGGGGCACTATCTTGGGCTTATTTTATCAGAATTTGTAGACCCTGGCTGTTACCTGGTGCTGCACTGATGTTGCGCTGAGGCCCATGGAACACCCTCATGCCTGGTGATGTGCTGAGGGGGTGTGGTGGGAGGTGCCTAGTGCTGGTGGAGGCTGCAGGGGTCTTACAACTTACCTGGTGCTGAGCCAAGCTCCTCATGTTGGTGATTGGCATTTACTGAGGCCAGCGGGTTGTTTCTATGTTTCCCCTGGGCTACACTGAAGCATGTAGTGCTGATGGCTGCCTGTTTGCCCAGCACTACACTGAAGCAAGTGGTAGAACCCTGGCAGCTAACTGTTTGCTTAGGCACTTGTAGGACTGATATCTACCTGTTTGCCCAGGGCTGCGCTGAAGCACATAGAGTTATAACTGCTGCAAGTTTCCTGTTTGCCAGAGGCTATGCTGAAGCAAGTGGTAGTTCTCAGAGCTGGAGTCTGCCAGTCCCCTGCTATATTGAAGCATATGGGGTGGGGGGAGGGAAGGTCCTGGTATAGGCACTTGCCTACTCCACCTCACTGGAGGGTCAGAATCTATGACTGATTTGATAAGGTGGGGCTTACTACTGGCTTGTTGGGATGCCTCCTGTCCTGGACTGAGCTCCCCTTTTACCAGAGTGAGATGGACCTTTCCTCTCAATTTTCCAAGTTTCTTGGACTCAAAGGTTGTTTTACCTCATCTTTTTGCTGGTTCTGCTGGTCCAGAATTTGTCTGGGGGTGATTTTATGGTTGTTTTGAGGTAAATATGGGAGAATTGTAGTGATTACTGCTTACTCCACCATCTTGGCTCCCACAAAATTCTCTGTGCATTTTTAAAATTATTACAATAGCTCCCATCTCTTCATCCATAGCCCATCAAATTTACACAAGAGAAACATAGGGGGAGGAACAACCTTATAACAAATATCTGCCTCAGTTTGCTTATCTGTAAAATGGGAGTAGTGGTACTAATGGCACCTATACATACATACATATATATATATATATATATATATATATTTATATATACATGTGCATATTGTAAATGTGCATAATCTGTATAATGTATTTTGATTAAGAAAACAAGAACCACATTAGTCCCAGAACTGTGTTTAGCTAGCTATGTATCCTTGGGGGAAAAAAATCTCTTCTTTAGGTCTGTTTTTCTCACATATAAAATAAGAAAGTTGGAATAAATTATCTCTGTGGTCTTTTTCAATTTTAATATGCTGTGATTTTATAGAATGTATTTTTCATGTTCTTTTCATACCATACTTTGAATTTTAACTGTTTTTTAATTATTTGAATCCATTCAAATTAACATAGTATTTTGTTTTTATATCACTGAAGTTACAAAAATACATTGCAGTAGTCTAGTTATGTGTTTTTTGTCACACAGGCTAAGCAGTATGGAATGTGATGCTTAATGTACTGTTAATACTCTTGAGTAGGAAATCTGGGCACCTGACAGTTTAAAATGCATTTTCTCTCCATTCTCTAAGTGATTATCGCAACCTTTACAGATGGAAATCACAATTACTAATATTCCCTGAATATCTGCAAATTCCCAAAAACTTTTCCACCAGTTGCTCTATTACTCATTCTGGCACTAACTCTGGAGACTACTATTGTGACTTTGGGTAAGTGACTTCACCTTCTTGTACTTAAGCTTTCTCATCTGTAAAATGAGGGATTGGAGCACATAAGGTTTTTGGTCCCTTTAAGGTAGCTTCCAGCTCTGGATCTATGATCCCATGGCTGACAACTTGATACTAGACTATTTAAATCATTTCTTGTTATTTCATTCTATGGACATCACCATAAAATGTCATTTCCTATGTTTTAGCAGATAACTTCCACCTAACTGCTTAAATAAGAAAAGAAGACAATCATGAGCATTACAGCACTTCACTGTTAATTGTTGGATTTTACTCCAGGTTGGTTCCAGGACCTATTTGAAGCTGCCTTGATAAATACTTCTAATGTTTTTAGAATCTTAATCTTTCCTTCTCCAACACTCATGAAACAAACTATTTGATATAAATAATGACAAACAGGGTCTGATCAGGCTAGGAAAATATCTATTAGAAATTCAGAAGTCCCCTCCTCCATTGTTGTTTCAAAAAAGTACAAAGATTTCTATTTCTTGTTCCAATGAAAAAATTCCTCCTAAAATCAGATATTCACAAAATCAGCATAGTAATTAATTCTGTCAATCATATTGAGATTTCAAATAGTTTTAAAAATAGTTATCACCATAATTGCAAAGCCCAATCCTTAAAATGCAATGGTACATTCGCCATAACCTTCTCCTATAGTCCCTCCAAAAACACAAATGGTAAAGAGAAAAGAGAAAAAAGAAGAAAACTAAAAATGGCTTTGAAGTATTTGTCTGAAGTAACCTTAGGGTTTTTCTAATTTTGAAATGAGTTTTTGCTCCCAAGTTTCTTTTCATCCCATGCTTGAAAATTTCTTTACTTTATTGCTTACTTTATTTAAAACTATTTATATACTGAAAGTGGGATATTAATAGATAGAAATATCAAGTACACCGGGGGAAGGGCAGTTCTGGAACATTTATTTCTAGAATAGCAGTAAAGAAAGATGGGAAGCACCTTTTTTGTATATTTTTATTTCCAAATGTGTAGAAATTTCTCCTCTTCAAATAATTATCAAATTCTAATAAAATACTTTTCATTTAAGAAGAAGTTGCACAGGAAATTAAGGTCTTATATGTAGGTTTTCCTAATTTCATAATATTTCAGTGAAATGGGAAAAATACATTCTGTATGCAATGCAGTTATTTTAGGAAATGAGCCAAAACACCTGTGAGGGGTTCAAGGATTGAACAATACAGCAAATTCAGAGGTCAATGTTTCAATCTCATTATGTAAAAGAAAATTATCAAAAATAGTGGACAGAAGAAAATAAGGTTCTGTTTTATTTTGGCTTTTTGTTTTGAGAAACTATGGGATCTCATTCTATAAACTCTATAATTAGGACAAAAATAAAAATCTTTTTCAGAACTGAAACTGATACGTTTATCTTGGTTCATAGTTTAAGTATCAGAAGAATTATTCACCGTTATTTTTATTCCCAAGAGTTTACTTCAGAGAAACTTTCTAACTAGATTCTTTTGTTGGTGATTTTAAGGGACTAGGATGGGAGATCAAGCCAGCTGAAACTACATCACAGATTGATAGATACCAACTCTTTTGAATCATGGGTCATTCCTTTGCAATAAAGAAAAGATACTAGAAAATTTTTGCTAAGAAAAAGTTGGACATTTTTCTCAAATTTCATTTCCTCTCTTTTCAATTTACCTAATTTTGCCAGGTGTCAAATTATAGTCATTTTTGTCAACCACAAATGACTACTCCAAGTCTGAAACTGACATCTACATTTTTACTTGATGATTACATTGTGTTTTCACACAATCATGTAAATATCTTCTTTATCCCCCTCTACTAGCCAATCGAAATAAAGAGTGCCTGAATTACAGTATTTATTTGTAATCACTAACCTAACAGATGCCCAGAGAAGACTAAAGTGATGACTGATGTTAGGTCTGATGATCAGACTGACTATGGATATTTCAAATGAATGACGTTAGTATTTAGTCTCCTGGGGAGAGTTAAGTGATGTCAGCACAGCAGAGCAGAACAATATTTGACCCTTAAACTGCTTCATATTCAAGCAGCTGTTTTCTCTTTTTTACTAGTCCCCAAAGAAGGAAAGTGGGCCAAAATATTTGATCCTTCTTTTTATTCCACTGGAAGAATTTAAAAGTTTAATTAAATGAATATCACTTTGCTCATTGATGTTTTACAAATATGCAGCAATTTTCAGACAACCTGCACAGAATTTTCTTTCCTTTATATCCTAGAAGAAAGAACATGATCTCAATGACTTTTCTTCATACTATTTCAGGGTTCGTAGGCATTCTATATCTTGCCTCTATGACTATGCGCAGGCTGTCCCTCTAACCTGATGTTCTTCCCTCTGATCTCTGCCCCCTAAAACTCCTAGCTCCTTTTAATTGCTACATCTTACACAAGGTCTTTCCTACACCCCCCCCCCATATCTCAGTACTCTCCCTTCCCCCAGAAATTGCTATGTATTTTTTTGTACACATTTTTTATTTAATTATCCGGTTCCATGTAATTTTCTTCCAATAGAATATACTTTGATGGCAGAGACTGTGGTATTTTTAGTTTTGTAACTGACCCATGAAAATGTACAGGATTATAAAAAACATTCATCAGAGATCTATAAGTAGGTGTTTGCAAATTAAATGGCATTTCAAACCAACAGTGAATTGTTTTTCTGGATACTACCAATAAATTTACACTTCTTTACTCATGCTGCACTTATTCCTCCAAGCTACATAAAATACACCAAGGTACTAGTGATGGTTGTTGCACTTACTTATTCTCCATGATTATTCCAATTCTCTCCAGACCTTGTTCAAAGTGCCTTTGTTGGTCACACCTCCATTTCTAATCATCAAGTTTACAATACTGCTTTATCAACATCTGGTTTCCTGAGTCTGGCTGCTCACTTAGACATTCAAACATTAATAGTATTCCACACACTACCCAACTACTACTTAGCATCGTTGCTCTTAATAGCTACATATTTCTTTCCAACATGTTCTCTGCATTCCTTTCTTCACTTGCCTCTCCCTTCTTCAAATCATATCTCTCCAGGAGCACTACGTAAGAGAGAAAAATAAAAGAATTCTCTCTGATATCCCCTTTTCTGGGGCTATGTTGAAACATAAACAAATAATATACAAAAAAGATAAACTCAGAATGAGAACAAAGGTTATAAAACTCCAACTTCCTTCATTAATCAACAATAAATTGGTAAAGTTGGTAAACATTCCTCATTGCACAGCTAGCAAGAAGCTGGGGATTTTTGCTCAATACATTAGCATGGATGCCTGCTTCTCCACCTTTATATTTCCCCAATTCTAATAGGGATATCAGAGAAAGCCTAGACTTTTCAAAAAGTTCAGGAAAGAAAATCATCATTAGAATTATGCGTAATGGGCATAAATACATATATACATGGTAAACATTCATACCTACGTACATGTATATGTGTCACACAAAAATGTAGCACTCACAGTGTTACTGCCAATATCTATTGAGGATCCAGAAAATAAATCTCTTGCCAAACAGGTCTTTGGCATTGTTCATATCATGGTACAATATCAGAAACTGATGTGATTTTATCCAGAGTAATGACATAAAAGATGAGGTATCTGCAATGCTGCTGCTGCATTCTAAGTACCATAGGACCTTTCCATCTGATTTGTACCTGAAAGGTCCAATGTGTGTTGTTTCCCCCTTAGCAGGTGAGCTCCATGAGAATAAGGACTCTCTTCTCTTTTTGTGTCCCCAGCATTTAGCATAGTGTTTTGCTCATTGTAAGTGGTTCATAAATGCTTTATTCACTCATTAGTATGTAGATGTGAAACTTTTAGTATATAATGTCATACTTTGTTGTTGGAAGGATAATATAACCAGAGAAGTTGACCATTTTTAAAAGATAAAACTTTCCTTAAAATGATAAGCAACATCCAAAACCATCAGCAACCATCGTATGTAATGAGGATAAGTGAGAAGTATTTCCAGTAAGATAAAGGATAAAACAAGGATGCCCATTATCAACACTGCTATTTAATATTGTTATAGAAATATTAGCTATAGAAATAAGAGGAAAGAAAAGACATTGAAGGAATTAGAATAGGCAATCAGGAAGCAAAACTATCACTCTTTTAAAGAATCCTAGAGAATTAACTAAAACACTACTTGAAAAAATTAATAACTTCAGCAAATTTGCAGGATATAAAATAAATCCACGTAAATCATCAGCATTTCTATATATTACCAACAAAGGCCAGCAGCAAGAGATAGAAAGAGAAATTCCATTTAAAATAACTGCAGACAATATAAAGTATTTGGGAGTCTATCTGCCAAGACAAACCCAGGAACTATATGAACACAATTACAAAACATTTTTCACACAAATACAGTCAGATCTAAAAAACTGGACAAATATCAGTTGCTCACAGGCAGGCTGAGCTACTATAATAAAAATGACAATTCTACCTAAACTAATTTACTTATTCAGTGCCATACCAGTCAAATTTAAGAAAAAAATATGGAGCTAAAAAATAATAATAAAATCATCTAGAGGAACAAAAAGTCCAGAATATCAAGGGAATTAATGAAAAGAAATACAAGGGAAGGTGACCTAGCCATATCAGATCTAAGAATATATTATAAATCACTAATCATCAAAAATATTTGATACTGGCAAAGAAACCGAGTGGTGGATCAGTGGAATAGGTTATGTATATAAAACACTGTAGTCAATGACTACAGTAATCGACTGTTTGATAAAACCAAAGGCTCTAGATTCTGGGAAATGAAACCACTATTTGACAAAAACTGCTGGGAAAACACTATGGCAGAAACTAGACAAAGACCAATATCTTACACTGTATACCAAGATAATGTCAAAATGGGTACATGATTTAGACATAAAGGATGATACCATAAGCAACTTAGGAGAGCAAGAAATAGTTTACTCATCTGATCTACAAAGAAGAGAAGAATTTATGACCAAGCAAATGACAGAGAACATTTTGAAATGCAAAATGGATAATTTTGATTACATTACATTAGAAAGTTTTGCATAAACAAAGTCAATCCAACCAAGATTAGAAGGAAAGCAGAAAGCTGGGAATTTTTGTAGCCATTGTTTCTGATAAAGGTATCATTTCTAAAATATATAGAGAACTGAGTCAAATTTATAAGAATATATATCATTCCCCAATCGATAAATGGGCAAAGAATATGAACAGGCAGTTTTCAGATGAAGAAATTAAAGCTATCTATAGCCAAATAAAAATGCTCTTAATCACTACTGATTAGAGATGAAATTAAAACAACTCTGAGGTACAATAGCATACCTATCAGATTGGCTAACATGACAGAAAAGGAAAATGATAAATGCTGGAGATGTGAGAAAATTGGAACGTTTATGAATTGTTGGTGGAGAGCAATGTGGAACTATGCACACAGGGCTATAAAATTGTGCATACCCTTTGATCAAGCAATGCCCCTAATTGGTCTGTATCCCAAAAAAAGCATTAAAAAAAAGAGAAAAGGACCTACATGTACAAAAATATAACAGCTCTTATTGTGGTGACAAAGGATTGGAAACTGAGGGGATACCCATCAATTGGGGAATGGCTGAACAAACTGTTGTATATGAATGTAATGGAGTACTCTTGCTCTACAGGAAATGATGAGCAGACAAATTTCAGAAAAACCTGAACTTAATGTGAATTGATACTGAGTGAAGTGAGCAGAACCAGGAGAACATTATACACAGTAATATCAACATTATGCAATAATCAACTATGATAGACTCAACTCTTCTCCACAGTACAATAATGTAAGACAATTCCAAAAGACTCATAATGGAAAATACTATCCACATCCAGAAAAATAAATATGGAGTCTGAACACAGATTGAAGCATACTATTTCCACTTTTTTTGTTTGTTTCTTCTTTCTTATGTTGTTTTTCCCTTTTGTTCTGATTTTTCTCTCACAACATGACTGTACATGTATAACCTATACCAAATTGTTTGCCGGCTTGGGGGCAGGAATGAGAAAAATTTGGAACTAAAATCTTACAAAAATGAAAATGGAAAACAATCTTTACATGCAATTGGAAAAAAATAAAATACTAATAAGTGCAAAAAACAGACAAAAGAAGAAATTTATAAAATATTTTTTAAAAAGATAAAGCTTGACCATCAACCCAAGACCTATTGAGGTCCTGCTGTGATTTGAGTTATTTGACTTATCCAGTTTTGTGTTTTGATATCCACAGTGCACACTAATTACTTTCTTCCTATCTCCAAACTGTCTAGGCTCTATTGCATTTCATCTTCAGGAAATGTCTTACCTTGGTAGCACTGTATCCCTTTCATAGCTGAATGACTCCATCAAAATCTATCTGCTCTATTTCCTCCTCTTACCTACTCTCTTCTACATAATCAAGTAAATTAATCCTTGATAAACTAATTGAACATTATCCAATTAATATATCAATACTACTAGAGTTTTTACCCTACAACTACATCCCTAACAATGGCAATTTCATTTCCCTTGGCAGGTAAGAAGGAAGAAGGATGGGTTCAATGTTTAGATTTTAAGAATCTGAACCTCATTGGTGTGATCATTTCCTTCCAATGACACCATCATCCCTCTCTAGCCTAGTAAATGGAGTAGTTAGTTAAAATTTCCCCCTTTTAGTTATAGTTTTTCTCCAAAGACTGTTATATCTGTATTCCATAAGGTTTAGTATTTGGTGCCCTTTCTATCATTCTCTTTAATAAAACTATCAATCATAATTGCTATGATTTGTTTGCCAGGCCTAGAGGCCTGAGGGCTACCCGAGTCTTACCTTACCTATCGCAGGTCTTCGGCTGGCCAAACCGGATAAACTTATGAGAGAAGAGACTTTCCAGAGTCGAACAAGGGTTAGGCTTTATTCAGGGTCCTGGTTACATGTGCAGGGGGAACTCTTCCTTAGGAGAGAGAGAGAAATCTCCCAAGGAGGCAAGATCTTACAGTAAGAGAATGAAAGCAGAAGTGGAAGTGGGGAGAGAGGGGGGAGGGAAGAGCGAAGAGAGGAAAAGGGGCCTTCTGTCCTGTAAGGGCCCCTCAGCGCTAAGAGAGTCTTCGGGCTTTCCTGACCCTACTTAAGCTCTCCTGCTGTATTGTTTGCACCTCAATACCGTGCCTGTTAGATAACAATAGGTGTGCCCAGATCCGGGCCAGTCTCGAGGGCGGGGATGCTCTCTCCCATCACGTTCTCACGGGAAGAGGCGGAAATACACGAGATCTCACTCCTCAATTCCCTGCTGTTTCCTGGGGGGCCTCATGAGAACTCTAAGGTTTAGAAGCTCTCACCTTTACCCGCCCGAGACTGTCCACATGGAACTGAGCTTACACCCCCAACATTTGTTCTTTAGTCCACTCATTATATAAAATGTCATTACTTATTCTCTATTTGGTTGTGTATCTTTTGCTCATATTTCCTTTATTAATTACCACTTTATTGCATTATTGTCTGTAAAGGATGTTTATTATTTATGCTATTTTATTATTAGTTGTAAGCTAGTTATACCTTAACACATCAGTTTTTTTTATAAATGTATTATAGGATGCTGTGAAATATATATTTTAATATTCCCATTCAGAGGTGCCACAAATCAATCAAATCTAAATTTTCCAAGAATCCAATCAGTTCAGTATTTTCCTTTTTTGTCCTTTCTTTTAGATCCCCTTTTTCAGTTCAGATACAGGAACTTGTAGAAACAGTTTCCAAGAAATGTTTTTAACTCTACTCACTTCTTATTCCTTACCTTTTAGAATACTATAGAGTCTATTCCTAGGAATTTGAATTCTCAAAGGAGGCAATTGGGTACAGTAGGGGATTTTTTTTTCAAGAAAATAAACAAAAGAAAGTACTTTCCCATCCCACACTTATGTCGATTTCTAGCCCTATCCACAAGAAAACAAACATTTCATTTCTTAGTCTTACATTAAGTGTTTAACTTGGTTTTGTTTAGTTTACATGTTGAATACCCTGCTTTACTCTTAGTTTTCCTAAAGGAATGTCATGGTATTTTCTTTTGTTGAAGCCCAATTATCATTTTTGATAAATAGGCTCAGCTTTATAGGCTATTTTAGGGGGATGTAAACCAAGTATTTTGGTTTTTCCTTTTTTTGCTTTTCAAAATGTCATATTATGATTTTTTTTGATTTATTATAATAAATAGCAATAGTGTCATGTTTTGATTATTTCCAAATTTGTTGTTTGATGTTATAATTCTGAAATTAGACTATGAAAATATCCCAGTGAGTTAAACCTTGGGTTTCTTTTTGTTAGCATTCCATACAGTCTCTCAAACAATACCATCTGCTTCTAATATTCCTGTTGTTTTCAAACATTTTTATGATAATTTCTTAGATTTTTCTCTTCAAATTGGAAACCCAATAAAAATATTAATCTAATTATGTCTAAAATTGAACTCATCCTTTTCCCTCTAAATCTTCCCCTCTTCCAAAAGTCCCTATTTTTGTTAAAGGCATCAGCAACTATTCAGAGGCTCAGACTTATCATCTTTCATTTTCTTCCACTCCACATTCTTTTTCACCTCATATATTCATTCTAGTACCAGATCTTACCATTTCTACCTCCCCAGCATTTCTTGCATCTGACCCCTTCTCTCTACTCACACAGCTATGATCTTGGCTAAGACTTCATAAACTCCACCCTTACTGAAATTATTACAACAGTCTTCTAATTGGTGCCCCAAGTCTCTCACCACTCTAATCAATCCTTACTGTCAAAGTGATTTTGAGAAGTGGCTCTTGTTTTATTAATTTGACTCAGTTACTTATATATTTGAGAAATGAGGTCATTATCAGAGAAACTTGTAAAAAAATTTGATATTACTTTATTACCTTTTAGCAAAATGTAGTTTCCCAGATTTCCTCTTATAATTATCTATTTTTGCTATCATTTTGGGTTTTTTTTAAGATCATCATAACTCTTGCTGCTACTGCTGTTGTTGTTGTTCAGTTGTTCAGAAAAAGGAAAAGATCCAATACATACAAAAATGTTTATAGCACTTCTTTATATGGTGGCAAAGTATTGCAAATTGAAGGTATGCCTGTCATTTGAGAAGTGGCTTAAAAAGTTGTGGTATATGATTATCATGGAATACTAAACTATAAAAAATGATGAGCAAGGTGTTTTCAGTAAAATCTAGAAAGACTTATCTGAACTGATGCAAAGTGAACTGATGAAGGGCAGAGATTATTGTACAACTAACAATAACACTTGGTGATGATCAACTGTAAATGACAACTATTCTCAAAAGTACAATGATACAAGACAATCTTGAAGGATTTATGATAAAAAAAAAAAACAGTGCCATCCATCTCCAGAGGAAGAACTGATGGCATCTAAATGCAGATCAAAGTATGTTTTTACTTTATTTGGGTTCCTCAATGCCTATTTTTATTCCTTAAATTTCTTTTTTTGGCTCTTATATTGCTATAGCTAGCATTCCTAGTACAATACCGAATAATAGTGGTGATAATGGACATTTTTTTCAGTCTGTGTTCTCTTTGTAACATGGTAAATATATAAATATAATTTACATAACTACACATGTATAATCTATATTAAAGTACTTGCCTTCTCAAGGAGATGGGAGGGGAAGGATGGAGCAAGAGAATTTGGAATTCAAAGATTACCCAAAAAAATGAATGTTAAAATTGTTTTTACATGTAATAGAGAAAAAATAAAAACATTCTTTAAAAAAAAAAAGAAAGAAGAAAATCAAATTACCATGATAAAAAAAAAACAGTGAATGTACCACCAACAAAGATAACATTAAAACAACTATTAAACACTATTTTGCCCAATTATTTGACATTAAATCGGACAGTCTAAGTGAAATGGATGAATATTTACAAATGTATAAATTGCCCAGATTAACAGAAGGGGAAATAAAATACTTTAATACAACTAAATAAGGAAAATAAATTTAGCAACCCATAAATGATCCCTCTAAGATAATTTTTTTCATAAGAGTATAGATAGTTTTTAACTTCTTCAGAACATGTCTGTTCATGTCCTTTAATTACTTATCAAAGGGGAAATGGCTTTTATCTTTATGGATTTGACTGAGTTCCCTATATATTTGAGAGCTGAGACTTTTAATAAAGAAACTTATTGTAAAAATAAGTAAACCATTGGTTAATCTGAATATTCAAAAGTAAATAAGAAAACTAAATAAACCATATAAAAAGGGGTGAATTCACCACCAATGAAGAAGAAATTAAACCAATTATTAGAAAGTATTTTGCCCAATTATATGCCAATAAATCCAACAATCTAAGTGAAATGGATTAATATTTACAAAAAATCAATTATTCAGAATAACAGAAGAGGAAATCGAATAAATAAATAACACCATCTTAGACAAAAATTGAACAAGCCATCAAAAGATATTGAACAAATCATCAACGAACTCCCTAAGAAAAAATTACTAGGGCCAGATAGATGCACAAGTGAATTCTATCAAATATTTAAATAACAATTAATTCTAGTACTACATAAACTATTTGAAAATATAGATTAAGAAGGAATCCTACCAAATTCCTTTTCTGATGCAAATATGGTGCTGATACTTAACCAGAAGAGCAAGAAACAGAGAAAGAAAACTATAGACCAATTTACCTAATGGATATGGATGCAAAAATTTTAAATAAAATACTAGCAAGAAGAGTACAGCAATATATTACCAGGATCATACATTATTACCAGGTGAGATTTATACCAGGAACATAGGACTGGTTCAATATTAGAAAAACTATCAGCATAATTGACCATATCAACAATAAAACCAACAGAAATTATACGATTATCTCAAAAGATATAGAAAAAAAATGACAAAATATAACACCCATTTTTTTTAAAAGCACTAGAGAGAATAGGAATGAATGGAATTTTTCTTAAAATTACAAGTAGTACCTATCTAAAGCTCTAAAGCTATCAGAAAGCATTATATGTAATAGGAGTAAGTTAGAAGCCTTTCCAGTAAGATCAGAGGTGAAGCAAAGATGCCCATTATGATCACTATTACTTTGTATTGCACCAGAAATGCTAGCTATGGGGTGGAGCAAAGATGGTGGAGTATAAGGACAGACCTCTCTTAGCTCTACCCCCAAAGCCCATAAAAATACCTGTAAAAAATGACTCTAAACAAATTATAGACCAGCAGAAGCCACAAAACGACAGAGGGAAAACACATTTCTAGTCCAAGATAGCCTGGAAGGATGAGAGGAAAAGTCTATCACACTGGAATTGGAGCAGAGTGCAGCCCAGGCTTGGCCACAGGGCACAGCAGAGACAGGATTGGAGGAGGCAGAACCTTGGGCAGCAGCTTTGTTCCCAGACTTTGTAACCCACAAACACCAAAGACAGCTTCAAAGGTCAGTGAGAAAGTTCTTTCACTTGGGTGAGAAGAGAGCAGGGTCTGGCCCTAGCTTCAGGCCCTAGCCTCAGGCCCAGGGCAGCAGAAGTCACTGAGGCACAGTGTCCATTTTGCAGATCGTGGGCAGAAAATCCTGTGGTTGCTCCCAGACAAGAGCACAGACTAGGAGAGGAATAAACCCCTCTCCCTTGATTGTGCCACCTTGGAGGAACTAAGAACTTGCAGGTCCCTAGAGTATAGCCATCATTTGACAAAGGACTCAAAAATCAAGTAACTGGCTGGGAAAATGTACAGAAAAGGGGGGAAAATAGCACTACAGAAGGTTACTCTCTTGGTGAAAAGGTATTTTCTCCTATCCTTTCAGATGAGGAAGAACAATGCATACCATCAGAGGAAGACACGTAAAAAGTCAAGGCTTCTTCATCCAAACCCTCCAAAATAAATTTGCAATGGTATCAGGCCATGGAAAAGCTCAAAAAAATTGAAAATCAAGTAAGAGAGGTGGAGGAAAAATTGGGAAGAGAAATGATAGCTATGCAAGTAAGTAATGAGAAGAGTCAGCAACTTGGTAATGGAGACTCAAAAAAATGCTGAAGAAAATAACACCTTTAAATATATACTAACTCAATTGGCAAAAGAGGTTCAAAACACCAATGAGGAAAACAATGCATAAAAAAGCATAATTAGTCAAATGAAAAAGGAGGTTACTAACTCACTGAAGAAAATTGTTCTTTAAAAACTAGAATGGCACAGATGGAAGCTAATGACTTTATGAGAAACCAAGAAATTACAAAACAAAAGCAAAAGAATGAAAAAATTGAAGACAATGTGAAATATCTCATTGGAAAAACAACTGACCTGGAAAATAGACCCAGGAGAGACAATTTAAAAATTATGGTGCTATCTGAAAGCCAGGATTAAAAAAAGAGCCTAGACATCATCTTTCATGAAATTATCAAGGAAAACTGCCCTGAGATTCTAGAACCAGAGGGCAAAATAAATATTCAAGGAATCCACAGAACACTGCCTGAAAGAGATCCAAAAAGAGAAACTCCTAGGAACATTGTGGCCAAATTCCAGAGTTCCCAGGTCAAAGAGAAAATACTGCAAGCAGCTAGAAAGAAACAATTCAAGTATTGTGGAAATACAATCAGGATAACACAAGATCTAGCAGCCTCTACATTAAGGGATCGAAGGGCATGGAATAGGATACTCCAGAAGTCAGAGGAACTAGGACTAAAACCAAGAATCACCTACCCAGAAGAACTGAGTATAATACTTCAGGAGAAAAAATGGTCTTTCAATGAAATAGAGGATTTTCAAGCATTCTTGATGAAAAGACCAGAGCTGAAAAGAAAATTTGACTTTCAAACACAAGAATGAAGAGAACCATGAAAAGGTGAACAGCAAAGAGAAGTCATCAGGGACTTACTAAAGCTGAACTGTTTACATTCCTACATGGAAAGACAATATTTGTAACTCTTGAAACATTTCAGTATCTGGGTACTGGGTGGGATTACACACACACATGCACACACGCACACATACATAGAGACAGAGTGCACAGAGTGAATTGAAGAGAGGTATCTTAAAAATACCTCTTAAAAAAATTAAGAGATATCTTAAAAAAAATGAAATCAAGCAGTGAGAGAGAAATATATTGGGAGGAGAAAGGGAGAAATTGAATGGGGCAAATTATCTCTCATAAAAGAGGCAAGCAAAAGACTCATTAGTGGAGGGATAAAGAGGGGAGGTAAGAGAAAAACATGAAGTCTACTCTCATCACATTCCACTAAAGGAAAGAATAAAATGCACACTCATTTTGGTAGGAAAACCTATCTCACAATACAGGAAAGTGGGCGATAAGGGGACAAGCAGGGTGGGGGGGATGATAGAAGGGAGGGCATGGGGAGGAGAGTGCAATTCGAGGTCGACACTCATGGGGAGGGATAGGATCAAAAGAGAATAGAAGTAATGGGGAGCAGGATAGGATGGAGGGAAATATAATTAGTCTTATACAACACGACTATTATGGAAGTCATTTGCAAAACTACACAGATTTGGCCTATATTGAATTTCTTGCCTTCCAAAGGGAAGGGGTGGAGAGGGAGGGAGGTAAAGAAGGTGGAACTCAAAGTGTTAGGATCAACTGTCGAGTTATGTTCTTGCCACTAGGAAATAAGAAATACAGGTAAAGGGGTATAGAAAGCTATCTGGCTCTACAGGACAAAAGAGAAGACGGAGACAAGGGCAGAGAGGGATGATAGAAGAGAGAGCAGATTGGTCACAGGGGCAATTAGAATGCTTGGTGTTTGGGGGGGGAGGGGAGAAAAGGGGAGAAAATTTGTAACCCAAAATTTTGTGAAAATGAATGTTAAAAGTTAAATAAATAAATTTAATTAAAAAACTGTATTTCAAACTGCATTACAAAGCTGTGATGTGACTCTGATAATATGGTATTCTCTAAGAAATAGAGTGGTGGATCAGTAGAATAGATTACATTTAGATAATACACAGTAGTACTCCATAGTAGTGTATAGTAGTCCATAGTAATCTAGTGTTTGATTAACCTAAAAACCCAAGGTTTTAGGAGAAAGATTTCACAATCTGACAAAATCTGATGTAAAAACTGAGAAGTAGTTTTACAGACACGGGATATAGATGAATATCTCACACTATCTGTCAAAATAAGGTACAAATGGGTATGTGAGTTAGACATAATGATTGATATCATAAACAAATTAGGAAAGTACGGAACATTTTACCTGTCAGATCTAAGGATAAGGGAAGAAGCAAAATGGATAATTTTGATTCCATTAAATTAAAAAGTTGTTGACAAACCAAACAGCCAAGATAAGAAGGCAAGCAAGTAACTGAAGGGGGAATTTAACAGCAGGTTTCTCTGATAATACCCTCCTTTCCCAAATATATAGGGAACTGAGTCAAATCTGTAAACATAAAAAAATAAAATCCATTCCCCAATTGATAAATAGTCAAAGGATATGAACAGTTTTCAGAAGAAGAAATCAAAGCTATTTATAGTTATATGAAAAAGTACTTTAAATCACTGTTGATTAGAAAATGTAAATTAAAATAATTCTGATTACTATCTCATATCTATCAGATTGGATAAAATGACAGAAAGGAAAAATGACAAATATTGGAGAGGAAATGGAAAAACTGGGCCACTAATGTACTGTTGATGGAGTTGTGAACTGATCCAGTCACTCTAGAGAACAATTTGGAACTATGTGCAAAAGACCCTAAACCTACATGTACCCTTTGACTTAACAATATCACCCCTAGTTTTATATTCCAAAGAAGTGAAAGAGAAAAAGGATCTATATGTACAAAAATATTTATAGTAACTCTTTCCATAGTTGCAAAGAATTAGAAAATAAGGGGATGTTCATCAATTGAGGAATGGATAAGCAAGTTTTGGTATATGATTATGATATAACATTATTGTGCTATAAGAAATTATAAGTTGGATGATTTCAGAAAAACCTAAGAAGAGTTATATGAACTGATACAAAGTGAAGTCAGCAGAACTAAGAAAATATTGTACACAGTAATAGCAACATTGTACAATGATCAACTTTAAATGACTCAGCTATTCTGATCAATACAATGATCCAAGACAGTTTTGAAGAACTAATGATGAAAAATGCCATCAACCTCCAGAAAATTAGCTGATGAAATCTAAGTAAAGACTGAAGAGACATCTTGTTCTGTGGAGTGAAAGTCAAGCAAGGCAGGGGATGCAAATTCGGAGAGCAGGGTTTGACACAAGGTATTGAGTGTTGGTAATGCCATTTGGAGTGCCAGTTTAGTGAAATGGTGGTCAGTTATTTTTTTCTCTGAGAATTTTTGTGGAAGATTGCTTTAATTTCTCTTCTTCCTATCAGTAATGGTCTTGCCATATTTGAGGGTATTTTTCTTGTTTAAAAATTTTTCTTAGACTTTATAGCATAATTGCTATTGCATGTTACTGTTTTTAATAAGCTCTTACCTGATCAAGGTCAGAATGCAAGTTAAAAAGGAATCTTTCCAGGTAGAAATGTATACTTTAAAGACATATAGTACATTTATTATTTTCATCTTTGTAATTTTGCCTTAGGATAAATCTTTTTAAAATTCCATAGGTCATAACCCAATAGGTCATGCTGAACTTATTTTGTACAGGAGGAAAACTACTCTGATTTTTATTTATTATCCTTGGAACCATTTTATACTGGCATATAGGTTCATGAGCAAACTCTCTGAACAACATTTGAGTCACCAAATGCTAACTACAAAATGCCATTAAATGACAATTTGTTATATACAATTCTATGTGAAAATTTTACTTCATAATTAACTGTCACTTTGATAAATTTAGCATTCACATGAATATATCCACAATATTATCTTATGAAGACAGTAAAATATTGAACACCTTCATATGACCCTAACAAAGGAATGTCTTATGCTCTGCAAATTTGGACTGTCATGTAGTATTTTTGTTGAAAGAAGTAACTATAAATGCCATTTGAAGGAGAAGTTACCAGACTGAGACAAGTCCTGGCATTTAGTTTTCTAACAGATCTTAATTTGGATATCATCCAAAGTCAATAAAACTTGTTTAAGCAGAATCTTACCTGGTTTTCACCACATCTAGAGGATGCATCAGGCAGATTTCTATAAGACCTGAAAGATGATAAAGAAAAGGCTGGTAACCATTTATATAAACACCAGTTCTTATTTCTTCCAACTCTTCAGTTATTACCTATGAAGAATGATCTAAACAAGGAACTTTGGAGAACAGTTGTGCCAATTAAAGTAAATGGCTAATGATGAAAAATACACATAGATAAGGTTTCAGCCAAACAAATCATATTGAATACTTGATGAAGAAACAATTTTCAGTGAATTCAGTTAATTTTCAGTGAAAATTCAATCATGTAGATATGCACATCTATATGTACATATTACAGCTTATTTTCTGGAAAATACCATCACACAAACAGATATGTCTTTTTGTCCATATACTTAAACAAACCCTACCCAGGTGTGGAGAAGAATAATATTTGACATATATAGTACTTAAAAGTTTGCAAAGCATTTTACGTACACTATCTCTGTAATATTGATACTGTGCAATAGGAAAACAGTCATTTGGGCATGTACTTCATACTCTACCTGTTGCCAAACTACAGAGGGTGGTTTGATGACCATATGGGCAATGGTGTATAATGAAGGGGTCTGCCTTCCAGTTTAAAGCATATGCAGTTATTCTGTGATTATTTCCTGTACACTTACTTGCATGGTGATGAAAAGACTTTTACTTGTCTGCTGAGCCATGACAAAAGACTCCAAAAAAGAACTCTAATTGGAATTCTTTTTGCTGATGGGGAGTAAGGAGGAAATGTTATAACACAGCCCCCAGGGGAAAAAAAGAGATACCAGGAGCTGCTGCTGCTAACAGCTTTACCTCCACACTCAGGATGTGGTTGTGATCATGCTGTGAAGACAATGGCATTGATGTTTTTCTGTCTCATGTTTCACTCTTTTCTGCTCTTGGGAGAATAAGTGTAGAGAGAAAATAGACTAGCTTATGAACTAATACCATAGAAAGGTTGGAAGATAAGGAATTTAGGACAGCAGATGTGCCACCCTCAAGGAAAGATAAATGAAGAGGAGTAGTCATATAGGTAGGGAGATAAGAGATTAGTGAAACAGAAGCAGAGGGAAGAGAGAGTAGTCAAGAAGCCATAGTCAATAGTAAGAAAAGCAGCACTGAAATTCAGGAGAATGGGAACAAAGAAAAGGCCATCAAATTTTGCAATTAAGAGATTATGACTAACTTTGGTATCATCAGCTTTAGCAGAGTAATAGAATCAGAAACAACATTGACTTAGATATTCATAAATCAATATGTATTCATTTTTATTTTCTCTTTAAAATCAAATTATTATTACTATTGCCCAACATGATCATTTTCAATATGTACAGAAAAACTAGTGGAAAGAAGGATGGTATATAAAATCGAACTTCTGGGCCATATTTTGTTTGCCCTTTTAATCCTCTCTCTATATATACTTTGAAATATGTTTTTATTGTAATTCAAAATTAACATGGTGCTTCTGACACTCTTCTGTTTGTGTCCCTTTCTGAAATTCCTTCTGTTCTTTTCTATTTATTTGCTTAATGATTCATTGATGCTATTGTATTCCTTTAGTATCCCTACCATTTCTGCCAAATCTTCCCTAAGTCCCTCACTACCTCTCTTATGTCAAATAAACAGAGTCACACAAAACAAATCTCAGATATATCCAAAACATGTTTATCATTTTCACTTCTAGTTCATCAAATCCCAGTGAGGAGGTAGGAATAATTATTCATTAAAAGCCTTCTGTCAAGGGTCATAATTGGTCATTGCATCAAACACTGCATTGAGTTTTTCATGGTTGTCAGTGTACAATCCTATCTCCTGGTTTTTCTAACTTCACTTACCAACAGTTCATTCAAGTCTCTCAAATTTCTCTAAATCTTTCCTTTACACGATTTCTTATGGAATAATATTTTCCATTACATTAATTTATCATAATTTATCCAGTCATTTCTCAAATAATAGGGCCCCATTTTATTTCCAGTTCTTATCTATAGGTCCTTTTACTCTTCTTATGATATCTTTATGGTATAAGCTAAATAATAGTACCACAGGAAATATACAGCTTTAATGATTTTGAGGGTATAATTGCTTTCTAGAATAGTTGGACCATTTGATAATTTCAGCAATAGGGCATTAGTGTACCTATCCTGCAATAACCCTTCCAACAAGCACCGTTTTCTTTTTCATCATCTTTTGCAATCTGCTGGATGTGAGCTGGAAACTCAAAGTTGTTTTATCTTGTATTACTTTGCATTTCTCTTATTATTAGTGGTTTGAAGCATTTTTTTCATATGGTTGTGGATATCCTGATTTTTTATTTTGAAAATTGCCTATTCATATCCTTTAGCCACTTATCTGTTGGATAATGACTTTTATTCATTTATATTTGTGCCAGTTGTCTACATATCTTGGATAGCAGAAATTTGCTGTAAGATTTTTTTTTCCTTAGTTCCTTTCCAGTTCTGACTGCATTTATTTTGTATATGCACAAACTTTTCAATTTCATGGAATCACAATTATGTATTTCATGTCCTTGAATCCTCTCTGTTTGACCAAGAAATCTTCCCTTATTTATAGTTGTGAAAGGTATTTTCTCTTATGATTTGCTTCTCATATGACCTTGTAATAATCTAGATATTACATCTATTTGAAGTTTATTGTATTATGTGGTGTAAGATTTTCCTATTACACTAATATCTGCCATAATGTTTTGCTGCTTTCCTATCATTTTTTTCAATGAATACCTCTTACCCCAGTGGTTGGAATTCTTGAGTTTATTAAATATCATGTGACTGGATTTGTTTGGTTTTGGATCTTGTAGACCTAATTTGTTCCACTGGTTAACTTTTCTATTTTTCAACCAGTAACAGATTATTTTGATGATTACTGCTTTGTCGTAATCTTTAAGTCCTAGTAAAATAGGGTCATTTTCTTCCCATTTTTTTCATTATTTCCCATGAGATTCTTTGCCTTTTGTTTTAGTAGGTGAATTTTTATTCTTCAAATTCTGTAAAATCACCTTTGGGTAGCTGATTGGCATAACATTGAATCTACTATGCATTGAAGTAATACTAACATTTTTATTATGTTGGCATGCCCCAACTCTGAGCAAGTAATATTGCTTCAATTATTTAGACCAGTCTACATTCCTGTAAATAATATTTTTAGTTATATTCATATAATTACTATGCTTATCTTAGTAGGTAAAGTCTCAGATATTTTATGCATTCTGTAAGTATTTTCATTTAAATTTCTTTTTCTATTTCTCACTTCTTGGTTTTGCTTGTACTACACAAAAAAGTCAATGGCTTTTTTTAGGATTATTTTATATTCTGCTTCTTTACTGAAGCTATTTTTGCTTCCTTTTTTAGTATACTCTATAACTTTCTCAGTTAATGGCTTATTTAGTGTTTCAGTAGTTTTTTTAGGCAATTTACAATTTGTGTGAATATTTGTCCATTTCACTTAAGTTCCTATTTTATTAGCATATAATTGGAGAAAATAGTTTCTAATAACTCCTTTAATTTCCTCATTGGTCATAAATTCTGGATTTTCATTTTTTACATAGGAAGTTTTTTCTCTTTTTATTTGATGTTTTATATTTTTAAATCACCTCCTAGCTTTATCAACTCAATGAATTTGGGACTTTTTTGGGTTTCAATTTTGATTTTTCATTTGACCTCCAGAATTTTTTGTATTTGTTTAAATTTTTTATTGACTTTCACTTTTGTTCATCTCTTATCTTGAGAATTTCTATTTTTCACATTTGTTTATGTTTTTTTGTTTATTGCTTTACTGATGATTTTTCAATTGCACACCAAATATTTTCTTTCTTCTATTATTTAAAGTTTTAAATTTTCTCCTAAGGCTTCCTTTGTAGCCTTCCTTGAAATAACAGTACAAGGTCTATACTCCTGAAAGACATCAAAGAATGAAAGAAAAGATCTATATGTAACAGCAACAAAAAAAAAAACTATAGAAGTTCTTTTTATAGTGGCAAAGAATTGAAAATTGAAAGAGTGCCCATCAATTGGGGAATGGCCAAACACATTATGGTATATTAATATAATGCAATACTACTGTGTTGTAAGAAAAGATGAAGAGCAAGGCTTCAGCAAAACCTACAAAACTTGTAAGAAAAGATAAAGAGGGAAGTGAGCAAAATTAGAACAATTTATGCAATAACAATATTGTAAAAACAAACAATTTTGAAAGACTTAGGAATTCTGATGAACAATGAAGAATTCTGATGTTTGAGGTTTCATACCATAAGCTACTTGCCTCTGTAGAAAAGTGACAGACTCAAAGTGTATAATAAGACATTTTCAGGACAAGGCCAATGTGAGATTTTTTTTTCTTGACTATAAATGTTGTAACAGGGGTTTTGTTTCCCTTATTTTTTTATGGAGGAGTGGGAGAAAGGGAAAGAAGGGAGACTTTTTCTGATTTAAAAAAAATAATTTAACAAACAAAAGAAAAAAATCTCACTGAGAACTTTATGCACAGCAACAACCACAGTGTGTGAGAGTTTTTTCTGGTAGACTTAGATTTGTGTAATAACACAAGAACTTCTTACCAAAAAAAAAAAAAAAATCCCAATGGAGGATCTCAAGGCAAAATGCCTGCCATACTCAGAGAGAGAAATATGGAAGCCACTCACATATTGTAGCAGATCATGTTTGTGTATGTGTATGTGTTTGTGTATCATGTTCTGATTTGTTATACGATTTCTTTCATTTATCTTAGTCTGACTACATAGCATGACTATAGTGAAAATATACTCAATAGGAAAGTATATGTAGAATCTATACAGAATTGTATGCAGTCGTGGGGAGGGAGGGGGGAGTGGGGGGTAGGTGGGGGGATAAAATCACAATTGTATGGCAGTGATTGTTAAACATTACAAAATAAAAAAAAATAAATAAAAAATAAAAAATAAAAATCTCACTGAGATATCCCTAAATCAAGATGCTGTGGCATTCCAGCAACCTTGGGTTACCCCCAGTCAGAGTACTACTGCAAATGTCAGGCTCTTGCAGAACATCCCAGCCACTTATGGAAAAATATTTAACTTAATAGGACCAGAGTCAGATCCATTAAAGACATTCCTCCAAATTAACATGGAATCATTAACAAGCCTAATCATTCAAACAACAATAAATCTACTTCATTGTATTGTCATCTAGTCCATTTTATTTCCTTGTTCACAAGGATACCATAAGACACTTTACCAAGGGTTTTGCTAAAAATCTGAGTAAAGACACTACCAGTGAGATTGAACATCATCAATATCCATATAAAATAAGTTGTCAGCTTATTAATAATAAAAGTAAATCAAATAAAAACATCCAGAATTTGGCAATGTTAACATGGTATGAAAATAGTCAATGTTGAAAGGTTTGTGGGAAAACACACTAATGTACTACTGGATGGAGTTGTGAATTGGTCAGATCTTTCTGGAAAGCAGTTTGAAATTATTTGAAGAAAGTGACTAAAATCTCTTTTAATTCACATATTCCACTGCTAGGTATATGCCCCAAGGAATTTCATGACAAAAAGGCAAGCCCTACATACAGCAAAATGTTTATAGCAGCATTTTGTAGCAAAGACCTGGAAAAAATTGAATGCCCATCAATTGATAAATGACTAAACAAATTAGGGTACATAAAAATGATGGAATATAACCAAGATATAAAAAACAATAAGTATAATGACAACAGAGAAAAATACATGACATATATGAACTAATACAAAGTGAAATTAGTAAAACCAGGAAGACTATTATGCAAATCAAATCAATCAAACTTAATACTATGAAATCATAACGAACTAGCTTGGCCCAAAAGAAGAGACACGAGAAGTTACCACTCCTCACTTTTTTTTTTTTTTTTTAGAGTGGGAAGGAATTATGACTGTGGAACACTGCATATTACATCAAATTTTATGAACATATTGGTTAGTTTTGCTTAACTACTTTCTTGGTTCTTTATACTTTGTTATAAGTAATTATACTCTAAGAGGGATAAAGTGATAGAAGTAGGTAGGATAAAGGCAAAAGATAGCAATTAAAATCAAATCTGAGTAAGGAACATTATGGACTGAAAGATGGCAAAGTAATTGTTTTCCATTACTTTTCCCACTTTAAAATGTCAGAGGAAAAAAATATGTGCCAAATTTAGAGCAGGAAAAGCCAATTCCACAAGATAAGGAAATAGAAAAGGGTTTCTAACTTCTGAGAGTCAAGGTGGTGGAGTAAGTAGTAAATTACCATAACTCTTACACATTCACATCGAACAACCATAAAATAGCTCCCCAAAACAAATACTATACCAGCAGAATCAGCAAAAAGATAGGGTGAAATAATCTTTTAACCCAAGAAACTTGAAAGATTGGCAAGAAAGGTCTGTCTCACTCAGGTAAAAGGGGAGCACATTCCAGGACAGGAAGCATCCCAGCAGGCCAACAGTAAGCCCCACTTTAGATGACCAGTGGGAGATCCTGAGCACTAGTGGAGTGGAGCAGAAAGATGACATCATCAGGACCCCCTCACCCTCCCCCCAACATATGCCTCAGTATAGCAGGATAACAGGCAGACTCCAGCTCTGAGAAACATGGCATGTTTCAGGATAGCCTTTGGCAAACAACTAACCTCCAGCTGCCATATTTCCACAGCAGCTTAGAGCCTAGAAAACAGACAGCTTCCAGCAACCAGACCACCACATCCTTCTGTGCAGCCCAGGGAAAACATGAAAACACCCCACTGGCATCAACACATGCCAGAAACCAGCACTAGGTCCCCAGCTTAGCACAAGGTAAGCTGTCAGATCCCTACAGCCTTTAGTAGCAACAACTACCTCCCACCCCACCAATTCATCTCATCACCAGGCACAAGGGTCCCCTGTGGACCTCAGGGCAACTTCAGTGAATCACTAGGTAAACATCCAGGGCCTCTAGCCACTGGCACAAGAAGCCTGAGACAATGCCCCTTCTGCTCAGGAAAGAGAGGTCAAATTTAAAAGTAAGGAAAAAGGCCAAACAAGATGACCAGCAAACAGCAAAAAAAAAAAAAAGTATATGACCATAGAAATTATTTTGATGACAGGGAAGACCAAGTCACAAACTCAGATGAGGACAACAATGGCAAGATAGTGACAGGGAAAACCCCAAAGAAAATGAGAAGGGGTCTCAAGTTCAGAAAGAACTCATGAAAGAGCTCAAAAGTAAACTTAAAAAATCATATAAGAGAGGTAGAAGGCAAGTTGGGAAAAGAAATGAGAATATCTCAAGAGAACAGTTTGGAAAAAGAAAACAACTCCTTAAAAAGTAGAATAGCCCAAATTGAAAAGGAGTTACAAAAATTCACTGAAGAAAACAACTTTTAAAAAGTACAATTGGGCAAATGGAAAAGGAAGTACAGAAGCTAATGGAGGAAAAGTACTCCTTAAAAGTTAGAATGGGACAAGAGGAAGCCAATGACTCTATGAGACATCAAGTAGTGAAAGAAATTCAAAATAATGAAAAAATGGAAGAAAATGTAAAATACCTGAAAGGGAAAACAACTGACCTGGAAAATAGATCCAGGAGAGACATTGTCAGAATCATCGGACTATCAGGAAGCCATAATGCAGAGGACATGGACAGCATCTTTCAAGAAGTTATCAAGGAAAACTGCCCTGATGTCCCAGAACCAGAAGGCAAAACAAGCATTGGAAAAATCCACTGATCACTTCAGGAAAGAGATCCCCAAAGAAAATTGTAAGGACCATCATAGCTAAATTTCAGAACTATCAGGTCAAGGAAAAAATACTGCAAGTGTCCAGAAAGAAACAAATCAAATATTGAGGATCCATAGTCAGAATTACACAGAATTTAGCAGCTGCAGCATTAAAGAATTGGAGGTCATGGAACATGATCACATTCCAGAAGGCAAAAGATCACCAGTTAATGAAATTAAATATAATAAATCAAGGGGGGAAATGGTCATTCATTGAATTAGAAGGATTTCAAACTTTTGTAAGAAGAAGAAGACCAGAATTGGAAAAAATGATCTCCAATATTAAGAACACCAAGAGAAACCTAAAAGCGTAAAAAGCAAAAAAAAAAAACATAAAAGATTCCTACTGTTTACATTCCCACACTGGAAGCTGATAACAAGGTAGATAAATTAGAAAATTTGGTAGTGAATATCTTTTCTTTAAAGTTAGAGGTTCTGAAAAATAAAACAATAGATTTAAATTGGAAAAAATATGGAAGAACATTTAGACAAAGAAAATCAAAAGGCACTGTGATAGAGTAGCATTAACATACATTTATTTTATGTGAATTAAACTACATATAAAAAGACAAATAACAATTAAAGTAGTTCAGATGATTTCATTTGCTATTCAATTATAATGTGCCCTCAAGCGTAAGATGATATGGTTCTGCTGCTGCATTAATTGGTCTCAATTCTTGAGGATTTCTCATAGTATTTCTCAAGTGAGCACCTTGCCATGATAATTCTGGAATTTTTTCATCATACCAACTCATGGTCTATTCTGCTAATAAAAGAGACAGATTTTGTTGTTTTCATAGCATTCCTGCTCAGCTGGAAGGCCCCATCTGACTGCTTTATGTCCTCTTTTGTCTCATCGTAAAACATTCAGCCAATCAGTTAATAAGCACTTTTTAAAAGTTGTCACTGCAACCTTATGTTAAGCACTGGGTATATACAAAAAAAAGGTAAAAATGAAATCCCTGTCCTCAGGGAATTCATCTTTCAATGGGGGATACAACACGTAAATATAAGGGGCCTTGGGAACGTTCCTAGATCTCCTAACATATAGGGACCCTGAATTCTGCACTTTCCTACTAAGTGGGTATGAGTAGACTTTGATGATTGGCTACATAGCCCAAATAAGGTGCGTTTTTTTTAAACTGGTCACGCTAAGACAGCCTCTCTCTTTCTTCCCTATGTAGTCTTTCCTGATGCATCGAGAGAGCAAAGATCATGGTTTACTAACTGTGTAGATGCCATGAACTAACCTGCAAATGGGGATACCTTGCCACATCCCTTTCTAGCTCCAAGAATTGGGTCTAGGGATGTTTCTTTATAATGTCTCATTTCTCCATCTCAGTTTTACACGCTGACATTGATCTCCACCAGACCAAGAATTTGACCCATGGTGAAACTGAAGCTAGGATTTCAGTTGGGATATCTTAGCCAGTCTATCGGGAAGGCAGAATGTCTGGAATTTGAGCCTAAGAGTGGTTTCAGGACTTGGAATTTGGAATTGGGCTCTACAGAAATGGAATTAAACTATGAATCAAATCCTCTTCTTCTCCCCAAAGACTAAGGTGCTATTAGGGGCTGAGGAAATAAGATTCATGTATTGGAGGAGTCAGCTTACATACTTATGATTGTACCTTTAAAGTAAACATTCCTTTGTAAAATCTAATTCAACTGTTAGTGTTTAAATGGAATTGGGGTTTAGGAGACCCATCCTCTATACTCAAGGGAAAATCACTGGTGGAACTGGAAACATTGTCAAAGAAACCAGACACCCTCAAACCTCCTTAAGGGTACTGGAGAACCTCATATGAGTGAGAAATGTAACATACCTGACCTTCAAGCTGTGGGGGCTAGGGTAGCCAGTATTACAGAAATAACTTTACACACAAAAATTACATACAGAGTAGAAAGAAGTTAATTTCAGAAGCAAGGAACTAGTAGCAAGTGTAACTGGTAAATGTCTCCTGACGAAGGTAAAGTTTTATTTAAGACTTGAAAGAAAACAGAGAAACTAAGAGCAGGAGGCAGACCATCCCAGGTGAAAAAGCATGGATTTGGGGATGGATGTCATGTGCAAATAATAATAAATACATCAGTATAGCTGGATCTTAAAATATGTGTAAAAGAATAAATTAGAAGAAGACTTGAAAGGTAGAAATGGACCAGATTATGAAGGATTTTAAATGCTAAACTTCATATTTTACTTTATATTTGATTCTGGTAGCAACAGGGAGTCACTGGAGCTTGTGAAGTATGGTGGAAGGGAAGGGAAGAGATGACAGGCGTTAGATTTAGGAAAATTATTTTGGCAACTGAGAGGATGATAGATTGGAATAAGGGAGACATAAAACAGAGAGACCAGTGTGAAGGCTTTATTTTAATAACCAATATTGCAATGTCCAGGTGAGAGGTGGTAAACCTGTACTAGAATGGTGTCTATAAGGGTAAAGAGGAGATTTATAAGAGATGTCCTGAAGATGGATATAACAAAATCTGAAAAAAGATTGGATATGAAGAGTGAGTACAAGAAGACAAGGATGACAACAAAGTTGTGAGCCCTGGTGACTAAGAGGACAGTGATACATGACAATAATAGGAAAGTTGGGACTGAAGAATGACTTGGAAGGAAAGACAATGAATGAAACCTGTTTGAGATATATTGAGTTTGAGATATCTACAGGACACTCAATTGTACATGTCCAGAAAACAGCTGCTAATGTGAAACTGTAGTTAATGATAGAGATTAGAGATGATAGGAATCATCTACATAGATATGGTAGAAGAAAAATTTATGAGATGATGAGATCACCATCCCATAAAATTACACCTTAATGATGTCTTTTCAAGAGCCTTTCCCCATGATCCTCAGTTTTCTTGCAAGCTATATGTTTATGTTTTTGTTTTCATCTCTTTCAATAGAATTCCCAGTTTCAAATTTTCTACTAAACAATAAAGAGCTAGTCAAGAATAGTGAAAAATAAACTTTACATTCATTTTCATAGAAATCACTCATCTATTCTCTGACATAGAATGTCTTCACACACACATATTTCCATATATTGTGTATGTGTATATTTCCTTTTTACATAGCCTAAATTTCTCCCTTGTATCTTTGTGACTTCCCTTCTCACTTATCCTTTATTATGAAGATTAAAAAAAAACTAGAAAAAGAGGGCAGCTATGTGGCACAGTGGATAGAGTGCTGGAGTTGGAGTCAAGAAGACTCATCTTTCTGAGTTCAGATTTGGTCTCAGATACTAGCTGTGTGATCCTGGACAAGTCACTTAACCCTATTTGCCTCAGTTTTCTCATCTTTCAAATGAACTGGAGAAGGAAATTACAAACCACTCCAGTTTCTTTGCCAAAGAGACCGCAAATGGGATTGGTCATAAAATGTCAGACATGACTGGAAAACAACTGAAATGTAGAAAAAGAGGAAGAGAAAAAGGCACTAAAATTGAGCAATACACATTATGTGCAATGCAAAGTAGTGGAAGCGGGTATCTTCTCAATCTAGAATGCTTTCTTTTTGCCCCTTTCCAGCAACAAGTTCTTGAAGATACTACATTGCACTTTCTTAGTAAGATACTGCCTTTTTTTCCTAACTGTGATACTTCTACTTCCTGCTATGCCAAATGTCAACCCTCTGTGTGAAAAAGTGAGAAAAGACATCACCTTCTATCCAACCACCTGTCTCCTGTTCCCTGTGTCCACTGAAAGGAGAAAAAAAAAAAGGAAAGTCAGTTGTACTCAAGACAGTTATCTTATGCTGCATCGATTCAACTTCCATCTCCTGCCTGACCTCCAAAGTTTGGCAGGAAGAGGAGAGGAGAAATGATAGCAATCTTTCTGCCCATGTGCCTTCCATGTCATGTGATAAGTACCTCATGTCCAAATTCCACTCTCCTCTTGGAGGCAGAGAGGCATCTTCCACTTAATAATTTATATACACCTGGTAATACCCTAAACATTATAGTGATTCTGGAACTCTATGGGTCATTATCCAAACCCCATTCCTCATTCCTCACTACCCCTTTACTTCTTCTTATCCCTCAAATCTCCCACCCTAAAGTCAATGGATCAATAAATAAATGTTTATTAAATACCTACTATGTACCAGGAACTGCACTAAGAGATGGACCTACAAAAAGAGGTAAAGGACAGTCTCTGTCTTCAAGGAGCTCACAATCTATCCACCTCTTCAATTTTCCCTCTAGAATACCTGTTTCATAGACAACAAATTTGCCTTCATCTTAAATCTTTTCCTCTTTCACTCTTTCCACCTTTTGGCAGTCACAGAGACTTGAAAACCCTACCCTACCCTAATGACACAGCATCTGTGGTCACCCTTTCTAGTATTGGCTTTAACTTCAATCATTGCCTCTGGCTTAGTGGTTAAGGCAGGCAAGTTGGAATACTCCTTGTTCTCTAGATTATCAGCCCCACCTCCTTCTTCTGTAACCTCTTCTCCTTTGAGAGTCATACAAACCACATCTTTCAATTAGTCAAATCTTGATGGCTATTATCTACAGACCCCTAGGCCACTATTTCTGAATGAGGCTCATAATCTTTCTCTCCTCCCCAACTACTATCCTCATACAAAGTGAATTTAGCATGCCTATTGATACTCTCATAAACATGTTAACCACTAAGTTGCTCAACCTACTCATTTTCCATAACCTACTTCTTCACCCTACAGTAGTCACAAGTTAACATAGTACCTTGACATACCCATGGCCTTGTCATTACTCACAAATACCATCATATTCAAGAACTTGGAAATTACCTTATTTGATTGTATTAGTTCTCTACCTCTCCTTCTGTATTACCAAACCAAACCCTACTCTTCATCAACACTTTGACCTCCAGTCCCTCAACCCCTACTTTCCCTGTTACTGTGAAGGGCAATATCATCTTCCTAGTCCCTCAGGCTCACAACATAGGCACCATCCTCAATTCCTCACTATCTCTCACTCTCCATATTCAATCTATTGCCAAGGCCAACTGATTTCACTTTTGTGATATCTCTTCTCTCTTTCTTCTGAAACTGCTACCACTCAGGTCCAGACCCTCATCACCTCATGTCTGTATTACTGCAATAGTCTGTTAGTGGTTCCACCTATCTCAGATCTCTTCACACCCCAATACATTCTCCATTCAACCAATAAAGTGATTTTGCTAAAGCACCAGTTTGACCATGTTACTCCTTGACTCAGTAAACTCCAGTGGCTACCTATGACCTCCAGAATAAAATCAGAAATCTTCTACTTGGTGTTCAAAACCCTCCATAACCTAGCTCCCTCTTACATTTCCAGTCTTCTTACACCTCATACTCTAGCATGAACTTGGCAACATATGGACACTGACCTCCTTGCTGTTTCAAGAAGAAAACACTCTGTCTCTTGGCTAATGGTATTTTCTCTCTCTGTCCCCCATGCTTATAATGTTTTCCCTCCTTATCTCTTTCTACTGTTTTCGTTGACTTCTTTTCATTCTCAACTAAAATGCTATCTTCTGAAGAAGCCTGTTCAAACTCCTCATTCTAGTGCCCTCCCTCTTTTAATTATTTCCATATTTACCTGGTATCATATATAGCTTGTTGATATTTTACATATTTGGTTGTTTGTCATCTATCCTATTTGATTGCAAGCTCTCTTAGGGAAGGAACTATCTTTCAGTTCTTTATGTATTCCTAAGTGATTATCAGTTTTTCACATATAAGCACTTAAAATTACAGATTGATTGAGGGCAGCAACTATCTTTTGCTCCTTTTTGTGTCCCCAGAGATTAGCATAATACCTGAAACATGCAAGGTGCTTAATAAATGCTTACAGACTGACTAAATAAAGGAATTTTCAAAATCATTTTGACTATGTATGAGTTCAAAATAATTTGGGATTATTTTGTAGACATAAGGAATATAAGAAAGGAATTTACTAGGATAAGTCAGAAAGGAAAAGTGCAGAATTAGCAAAACAGTATATTTTTTAAAGCTAAATCTAATTATCTAAGAATTTTTAATGGGACATTCAACTTATGAGATGTTAAAGGAATTCCAAAAAAAGATAAAAGCAAAATTACAAAATTACAATTATCAGAAAAATACTAAGCAATGAAATAATTTTTCTACAGTTTATATGCTATTTATAAAAGACATTTTTTCAAGGAAAAAAATAAGAGCCTATAAATTTAACGGTATCTTAAAGAATCAAGTGAAAGAAAGGAAGATCTGAATAAATATTCCATGGACAATATCTTATACTTCCCAATAAGTGAATTAGTATATTTTGTGGGAGAGATAATACAATGGGAAGTCACTTGAGTTAGGATATAGGAGGCAAGAGACAAAGGGGTCCTAGAGATGTACCCTGACACATTCCAAAAGAAAGAAGGAAAGGAATAGTAACTTATGTAGTCTCTTAACAAGACTGGAGGAGGTTCTGAGAGAATAGGAGAAAACAAAGAAAGAGAATGACTAGTACAGAGGATAGGGGTAAGTCTAGTCATCATCAAGGAATAATTCTAAAGTTGGGGAGAGGGAGAGTGAACATCTAAATTTGTGGGGGGGGAAAAACAGTAGCTTTATAATGTGTTCCATTGGGGTGGAGGAAGGATTGGCACAATAAGGAACCATTATTTTTTGGGAAAAGGTTATACCTTGAAAAATTAAATCGTATCCCAAGTAGAGGACAAATATAAGTCCTTGGTGGCAGTTAACCTGTTGATAAAAAAAAAAAAAGACCTGAGATAGAATACCCTGGTCTCTGGAGTTAGAAGTGATCAAGGTAAGAGGGAAGGGGAGGAACAAGTCTCATGACTCACAGTACAGAATTACCTTTTCACACTACTTCCTCCATGAGTTAATATTTTTTTAATTTTAAAAAAATTATTTCTATTTTGTTTGGAAATACAGTTTGGCACCTGATATTTGGGAAATTAATTTTCAGCCAAACAAGATGAAGGTAAGTCCTTATCTTTAAGGAAACTACAGACTCAGGAAGGTCTAGAAAGTTGTCCCACCTTGCTTCATCAATCCCCTTCTTCCTCATTCACTCTGTGCTGGGAATAGACACATTACCTTGGGTGTCTACACAGTAGCAACCTTTGCAAGTCTTTCTTTTGTCTGTTTCATACATTTCTCTGGGAAAGTCTGATTTCCCAGCTCTGCTGGGAAGTGGGCTATATGCAGGTGAATGGAAATCCTAGAGAAGTCAGTGAAAGGCTAAGTTGTGGTGACAATGTCTGCACTGTGACTAAGGCATAGATGGAACCGAACAGACATTAAGGAGTCCCAATCCCAAAGCAAATCCCAATCCTTCTTCTCATCCAAGAGAGCCATGGGAAATTGCTAATTTTCCTTTCACTCCCCCTTCTCAGCTTCCATCCCAGTCTCAGGCAGAACACAAGAGGGGAAAGGGGTTTGAACCCCACCTCAGAAGCCTGGAGCTTTTTACTTCCTTGACTTACTGTGACTCCTTCCTTTTTCCTTGTACTTCCCATCCCATGAACATCCCAATAGAAGAGTTAAGGTGGACATTTCCTGGGGGGAGGGGTATCCTCTTCAATCCCCCTAAACCAGGTTGTGAACAAGGGTGAAAGGATCCTACCCCTAGCTAATGCCCTATAATGGCACCTGGTCTCAGCTACTCTACCAAGCTCAGTTCTTCCCTCAGCCTCTGGAAAGAGTGGGATAGAAGCAGGGAAAGGTGAAATATGGGAGGCCAGGATCTCTGGGAAGGGGTTCACATTGCTCTGATCTCTGGCAGGTGATTCCAGTATAAAAAAGAGCTGGGTAATGTGGGAAGACAGAAGGAAAGACCAGGAGAGAACATTTGAGACCCAGGAGCAGCATGAGAGTTGAGGCAAAAGATTATGGGGGCGAGGGGGGAGAAACACTTAGACCTCAATACCATCACAACACACAATTTTACCAACTCTTGGGGAGGGGGCAGGAGGATAGAACAAGTCTTATAGTCTGAGGACAGCATTCACAAGGGGTAGAGTCTGGGCCACCACTGGGAAGTCACACACTAGGAGACAGAGGCCCCGAATAAGACAGGGCTGGGGTCATGCAGCAATGGTGACTATGTTGTCTTCCCTAATTCAATTTTCTTTTGGATGGCTCGAGCAGAGTGGTAGATCAGGAAGTCGATGAGTCCATGACTATGAACATGCCTCCAACGATGGCACAGACACAAGTAAGGAAGTGAGTGAAGGACCTGTGCTTCTCTGTCAGTTTGACCATCATGGGTGAGAGCTCATACAGCACAAAGACTCCAGGAAGCCCTTGGTCCCCAGTCAGCCCATTGACAACTTTCTCATGTCTTGTCACAGAGAACTGATCTGTCCTCAGCACCTCCCCGTTCACTTTCATGTATACTGTGGGAACTACCTCCACAAAATACTGGAACATCATGGAGGCTTGGGGGGCAGTGATGTTGGTATTATCCATTGGGTTCACAATTCCTGGATAATCTTCCCCAAATGACAGATGTCTTATGTAGTGAGTCACGTTGGTATTGTCTAGTCCAAAGCTCTACAGGTCATGAATGTGCACATGTGACTGCTGGAAACTCTTCCTAGGTCCAAAGTGAAAGTTCCCAGCCACCTTGTTAACTTCTAGGAAGCCATACACCTGGCAGCCTTCACTCTTCTATTCTTGCATCTTTTGGCTGAAGACGACACTGCTCAATGGTGTCTAGGTTCTTGAAGCCCCAGTCCTTCTTCCCGCACATCTTCACACATGTTACAGCACTTGTTATCCTCAGGCTTGGCACCATAGCAGCTTTCACAGCGCTCAGGATCCAAGGAGCTGGGATCAAACACCTTTTCCTCCTCCTTCATCAGCTCAAGACACTCAGCTTCTGTGGTTACAGGGTGGCCATCCTTGTCCAGATGCTGCTTGTATAGGTTGTGTTCCACATCCAACTGCTGTTCCCCAGCCACATCCCTGATATCAATACTCAGATGGGCACAAGGCATATGGGGAAGAAAATATCAATGTTGACCAGTTTGTCTCCCCGGGACTTGTCTAGTAGAGTTCAGGACGAACCTAGGCCGTAAGGTAATATTGCAGTTCGGACAGAAAGAGCAGGAGCATTAGGAGACTGCTGATGATGGTCACTATGGGCAGAAGGGGTCAAAGTTCAGCAGGCCCCTTTTTCTCCATACTTGACTCATCTTCCATAACCAACCCAGGCCAGTGCAGGGCCTGATGTCAGGCAGGAGCAAGGGGGAAAAGGGGAGGGGCTCGTGAGGGTCACCCATCCCCTGCCCCGACCTCTACCCCCTTTCCCTACCTGTGGCCCCTCCACATCTCCATGAGTTAATATTTATAAGAGTGAGGCACAACATAAAAAACTCCACTTATCAAAAAAAAAAAGGAAAATACTAAGGATAGATTGAGATCTACAAGATCAATTAAAAAAAGGAAGAGGGCACTGAAATTTGAACAGGGCACTAGAATTCCGAACAGACGCTAAGAGGATAGCTGTAAGAAAGAGAACAAAGAAAATGAATACATCTTGAAAAGTCACCAAAAAAGAATGATATTTAAATTAAGTGCTCAGAGAGTGTAGAGAAGAAAGAATTTTGAACTATAAAATATCATATACAGAAAGGGGAGAGTAAAAAGAGGGCTGAAAAAACAGATAAAAAGAAAAAAAGTCAGCAATTTAAGTAAATTCAAGGACTTCAGTACAGGGCAGTAAAAGGGAGGTGGGTGTGGAAGCCTGTGGGAACAGAAGAGATCTTAAGTATCATACTCAAAATTAAACCAGGAACAAAGCACTGACTTAAATGAAAGAGAAGATTAAAATAAATACAAAAGACCTAGCAATATCAAGTAAATATTTTTAAAAATGAATACTTGTGTTGCTTAATTTATTTTCAATAATGAACAATAAGATGAATCCTATGAAAATTCAAGTCATGATCTATGTTATAGGGAAGGGGCAATGGCAAATCAAGTGAATTCCATAGATTGGGAACTCAGTTCCCTATGACAGTTATGGAATTATAAAGGCCTGTCAGGAACTGTGAAACACTGACCAATCAGGATCTGGCAAAATCATTGACTGGTTTATCACTGGGCATAGTAATCAAATCAGTATTATAATGAGTGCTATTGGGCAAAATGCCACTTCACTAGACATCAATTTCCTCAGCCCTAAAATAAGGAAATGTATCTATTTTATCTCCAAGAATCCCTAACTCTAAAATTTTGTAGTAATATGATTTTCTGACAGGCCCTCTAGTAGATTTTAAGAACCTCTAGTAGAACCAAAGTTTCTTGGCACAAAGTGTATAATTCATTCCTCTAAAATACATAGTAGCTATATTAAAATTTTAATTTGTGAAGGTCATAGGTATGTATTTTCCACATAAAGTTGTTAAAATTTATATAGACTAGTTTCAAGGTGTTTTTTGCAATTTGAAAGCATCACAAAGATTATCAAATGCATTCCACTCATTTTGCAGAGGAAAAAGACTGAGACTCAATTTACCCTGCATAACACACAGGGATGTGAAACCTGGTCTCTTCTCTCCTATCTCAGGGTTCTTACCACTGAACCACACTGTCTCTACTTGTCATCTGTGATATATTAAACATTATTATAAATTCCTCAGCAAACATTATATTTCCCTCAGAGAAAGTCAAGACTTTCTGGCAGAAGAATGAATAGGAAGTTTTAAAAACATGATTGTAGAGCCCATTCAGGTTAGCTCTGACTAACACTATAAATCTGCCATTATTGGAGGACCAAGCTATCTTAGTGCATATTGAACCAATATCCCTGCCATGAAACTGTAAGCTATATCCTTTGTCATTGTAATAAAATGCCCCCTCAATAAACTTGTTTTCGCAGGACACTTGCCCACTCATCTGTCCCAAAGGGGTTGTGATCTTCATTGTTGAGTCTGATCTAAAAACAGGAACATCATTCTATTTTTGACACATTTAAAGTTCTCTAACAAATAAAACTGACAAATTATGGCCTTTTTGACTGTCATTTAATTACTTCAGAGGAATTTTTTTTTGTCTTTAAAATAGGCCTCCTAACTTTCTTTTTAACTACCTCATCCACAGAGGTCTAAACAGATCAAAGATGCACTGGCAGTGTAAAAAAGCAGCTGTTCTTGATTAAGGGGAAATGAAGGACATCTGACCAGATTCTTTATGAGCTTTCTTGTCATACATCCAATAGTCTATATTCTCTGTGACTTTGTCCCTCAGTATTGGACAGTCACCAAAGCTATAGGCATAAACATTTCTCAAATTATATATGAATGGAAAACAAGAAAGGAAGTTTTCTTTTTTTTACAGGGAAAGTATAACTCAAAAGGAGGAAAAACTGAGACTGAAGTAGGATAAGGCATAAGTGCACTGATCTGAGATGCCCAGATTATGCCAGCAAGGTTTTTTTAAACATGAAGTAATGAGTGTGATTGTATTCTTTTGACAGCATAATCATTTAATTGAAAATTTGCTGAATGTGATTAAGCTTTATTCTAAAACTAACCAATTGCCTTCTGAAGGATAAATAGATGATTTGATTTTAAAAGATTGTGTGACAAATGACCCAGAACCTGAGACACTAGCTTTAAACAGGTTAAGTACAATCTTGAAGGCTTCTTAACAATTATTTAAAATGTAGGGGAAAGAGAGCTGGATGTGGAATCAGAGAGGAGTGACTAGTGTTAGGTACCTAGAGAAACTCAGATCCACCACAAATACCTCAAGAAAGTTTTTTAAAATGTAACAATTATAAAGAAAATAGCATTGATTAAGAGAAACAAAGACAAATCACTATTAGATCTTCTTTTTATAGTCTCTTTTGCATAGTAAGGGACTATACAAAATAGAATGCTTGAATGCCACAGAATCTCTGAACAGAGACACTCCTTAGTTGGTGAAAGTCTAAGTATTTAAATGCCTCAGACCCAAAGCAGGAACCAGGTCCAGAACAGCAACCAATAATTAGTAAAAGCCCCATTCTATGATCCTTATCCCCCAGGCTGCAGGCCAGAGCTTCAGAAGCTGAGCCATAGTGTAGGTGACAAAACCAGAACAGGGCTCAGCTCAGGACCTCCTTGTAGACTCCATAGGAAATAGGTCCAGACCAGCACCTTGACCTAGCATCCAGGCAGCCTATGATCAAATTAAAGACCAGAAAATCCAGACAGAGTAATAATAGAAATCAAGACTTATATTCTTATGTATAGAGAGGTTTAATTTTTATTAATAAACATGCATTATATATCTAACAATAGAATACCTGGGATAGATATTTTCAGCCTTTTATTTACATAATTCCAATTTTTTCCCCCAATTGCTGTACTAAATCACACAACAATGCATTAAGGTGCCTGCCCTCTATTCCCTCTCCAACATCAATCTCTGTTCCACTTATCATATCACTGACTGTACCCAGTCAAGCTTCATTCTTAGATCATTCTCAATATCTACCACCTTCATTGATAAGCACATGGTGCTAAATGAAGATGGAGAAAATCATGCAACCATTCTGGCTAGGTCAACTACAAATTGTTACACAACCTCAAATGAGCCCCAAATACTGCTAGGCAAACTAACCTTATAAATTCACTGCCACCCTCTCCACAGCAGTTCTTCCAAATCTCTTCATCCCTCCTCCAACTTCCTATAGCTCCCTCACCCCATACCCTCTCAGCTGAGAATCTTGCCTTATATTTGACTTATAAAACAAACACCTGAGATTACTTCTCCTCTCTTTATCATCTCATATCACTCACATGTCTTCTACCACTATATTCTCCTCCATCCTTGTCTCCACACAAAGATTACCCTAGAGTATACCAAGGAAAATCCCTCTCCGCACAAGGAATCTCATTTAATTCCCTTTCTTCCAAGACTGTCCCCATCTTTCATCTCTCCCTGGCTTTTGGTTCATTTTTTATGGCCTACAAACATGCTTACAAAATATCATCCAATCAAAAACAATTAACCAGCTCAGGCACTGCACTAAGTGCTCAAGATAGAATAATAAAAGTGAAAAAGACAGTACCTACCCTCAACAAACTTGCAATCTAAAGGGGCATATAAACAGAAAAAAACAAGTAAATGAATTGTTATTATTCCAGTTGTGACATTGTGAGCTCATGGAACTTGTTCACCAAAACACATACATATCTTTTTTTTAAAAGTTGCATATTTATAATTGTATAATTAATAATATAAATAATAGATTAAAAAGTAATTAAATAAAAAGAAGAGAGAACTGAATTGTATTTGTGAAAGTGTGCAACACTAGGATCTCAATTTGGTCCCTTAACCAAAATCCCACATTTTTAACATAAATTTTCTTCTGATGAAGCTATATGACTCTAAATTATATAATATCAAATATAACCATCAAAATACAGGTTTCTGTAAGTACAACAGAAAGATGAGTGATGGGCATAAATAGATTGCAGCACATTACTACTGATGAATTGTCTACAAAAAAAAATGTGTTACGATATATTTCAATAAAGACATGTAAGTAGAAAAGTAAGTGGGTCCATCATAAAATAAGAATATTAACATTGATATTCATATAATATCAATAGACTTATGACATAAGTGTGCATGTTATATGTATGTATGTGTGTGACCTAGAAACTTTCTCCTGACCCCTATAGAAAATTATAGGAGGACAGACAAGAGTCAGGTGATGTGGAATGGATCTTACCTTATTAAAATTGTCTTATTAAAATCACAAAATACTTAGGGAAATAGTATATTATAATAACTCCTGTTTTCACAATGTATACAATTAGCTTTTTTTAACTGTTTCTTGTAAATAATGTATTGCTGAATTTGACTTTCTAAAGAATTCTGCTATTCCAAATAATAAAAACTTAAAATTAAGATGTCAGAACTTTAAAGGGCACTACAATAACTACTCTTACTATGGCAAAATAATTGTTTTATTATTTTATCACTATTTTTTAAATTTTATTACTACTAATTAAAAACTTGATCAGCTAGCTTATTTTAGCTAGCTAAACAACAATCTAATTCTTACAATAAGACAGGATGATAAATATTAACGTGCTCTTGCCTTTCTTGAATATTGACTGTACATAAAGCAGTAGAGTTTAGTAGTGGTGAGTTCTCTAAGTGCCATGAGACTGTTCCATAGTGGGTTATTGTTTAGTTTTCTTTGACCCTTAAAATTTGAGATGAATGTCTATTTTTTCTTTGTTTTTTCTTTGCACTGAAAAAAGAACATAAAATAAGTGACAAGTAATAATCAAGAATAACTGGCAGTTGTGAGGAAAGACCAATACTTTTTATGATTAGTCAAAAGCATAGATTATAGAAATAGGATATTTATATCTGGTATTTATACCAAATAACCATATGAGTGAAAACAAATTAGGCTGTATTAATAGAAATATTTGCTGGTTTCAGTTTCAGTTATTGCAAAAGGTTTTCATTTATATTAAATGACCTAGATATAATAAAACAAGTGTATTTATATTGTCTATTTTCTGAAGAAAAAAAATTCTGAAAGTTGGCTTCAATCCCCAAGAACAGACACAAGAACTGTATAGAAAAAGAAATAGTTTGAGTAAAGAGGGTTCCACAAAAGGTTCAAGCTGAGTCCAGTGATCTAATAAATCCAAAGGGAAAAAGTAAATTCCTCAATCCTGTCCAACATTACAGAGATCAGTTGGAATCAATTGGTCATAAACCTGCTAAGGGAGATTTTAAAACAGCACAATCTTAGTCACAAAAGTTAAACTAGATCTTGGTAACTTACAAATAGATAAAACTGAGTCAGAGGTATTCAAGAAATTTGTATCATGGGTTCTCTAGAGTCCTGGAGTCAATATGATCTTTGATATCCATTTGATATCTGTCAGTTCCTGGTAGATGATTGCACAAGGAGAAGGAAGTGGACCAGAAGTACTTGAGAAGCCAGATCTGGGGTCCACTGGGAAATCTGAAACTTGAAGATATTGACATTTCTGATCATCAATACCTTCTTTGACTCTGTCCAGGGTGCATCCAGCAATAATATAAACTCTAAGTTGTTGATTCTCCTGGAAATGAGTGAAGCCTGGTCTTTTCTCAAGCTTCACCTACTGGTCCCAGGCCAGGGTGGAAGAAGACGACTGGCATAGGGAACAGGACCCCTTTCTGCAATGCGAGATGGCAAAAAGCAGCAGCATCAAGACTTCAAAAGGCACAGGTGTACCAGAGTGCCACAGAGGTCAAAGTCTAACCCTTGTGCAAAGTCCTGATCCAAGAAGTGAGTTTAGAAACTTGAGTAAACAGAAGAAAATTCTTAACAAATTGAAGAAATTCTGAGAGTTAAAAGAAGCCCAACCATTTAACTCAGAAGAGAGAGTTTCCACAATAAGTAGAAATAGAGCACCAGGGGAAAAAAATAGCCTGGCAACAAGTACTCCAAGGATTAATGGAAATGTGAAGAGATGTGAAAAATCAATTTAGAGAGCTTGAAAAAAGATAGGAAGGAAAGCATATTGGTTAGAACAAGGACATAGAAAAATGGAGTTGTTCAGTCATTTTCAACTTGTCATGATCCCATTTTGGTTTCCTTGGCAAAGATGCTGGAGTTATTTGCCATTTTCTTCTCCAGATTATTTATAGATGAGGAAATCGGGGCATAAGGTGATTTTGTTTTGCCCAGTGATTTGCCCAGGGCAATATAGCTATTAAGTGCATTAGGCCAGATTTGAACTTGGGTGTTCCTGACTCCCAGAAAGTAGCATATCTACTGAACCACCTATCTAGGATAAGCTTTAAGAGGAAGAATACAGTTGGAGAGGCTATAATCACAAGCAAAATCAAATCCAACTGCATAAGTCAGATCATGATCATAAAGTAGCAGGAGGGGCAAAAGTATACAAAGAAAATATAAGAATCAAGAATCTGAGTTTAGACTGGATATAGAGGAGGGATTGAGGAATGAGATCAGAACACTCCAATTACATATTACTACTTTTGAGTCCATTTCTTTTCCTTCCCCATAATCACCTGTGTTTGAAAAGAAGGGAGGGGGGATAGGAAACAGTGAGGAAAAATTGTGAGAAGAAATCACCAATGGAAAAAACACATTTTAAAGTCAAATCATATCACAACTATGAATATTAATGAGTTAAGCTCATGAAATAAAAGGTAGCAAAATGGTTCAGAGGTTAGGATGGTAAAATATGTCATTTAAATAAAAGAACTTGGAACACAAAAATTCTAATAAAGTTTAAAAAACAAACCTGGAGAAGAATTTATTATGTCTCCAGTGAATTTTTTTAAAAGGGGGGAAAATCATGACACAAGACATTCTGAAAACATGGTGAAAGATAAGAAGTGAGTCTATTTTATGCTGAAAGGCATCATAGACAATGAATAGTACTTAACATCTAACTACTAAAACTAATAGCATCTAAGTATCTAAAAGAAAAAAAGCTAGGAAAGTTGGTGATACCAATGTACCTTCTTTCAGATATATAGTCATAATTGAACAAAAGATAAGTAAGAATTAAATTAAGGATCTGAATGGAATTTTATGAACATTAAATTCAATAGAAATCTGGTCATCATAGTGGCAATAGAAAGAATATACATATTCTCAACTTTCTATAGTGCAATTAATAATTTTGACCATGTGCTTCAATATAAAAGCCCCATAACAAATGCAGAAAAAAAGAAATATTAAACATACACTTTAATGACTATAACACAATAAAATCACAATTAAAGGGCATTTGAAGAAAGGATTGAAATCTCATTTGAGAATAATATGCAATGTAACCCTAGAATATATAGGTCAAGGAAAAAAGCATAGAAATACTAGATAACTTCACTGAAGAAAATTGCAAGACACCACAATATAACTATTGAGATGTAATCATTGAAAGAAAATTTATACCTTGAAACATGTATATCAAAAAAGATAAAATATGCATCAAACAATTGAAAATGCAAGTGGAAAAATGAAGGAGTAATAAACTAGAAAGAACACAAAATAGACATATTAAAAACCAAAGGAGGGAAGCAATTTTTTTTAAAAAATTCACTTGAGAGAGAGGATTCTGGGAAGATAGTGGAGATGGTCAGAAAATTTCAAACTTTCCAGATTTTCCTATACAAAGGAGATAAAATAGCACCTCTGGGTGAACATAGAGCTGTGAAAAATATAAGAGATGAGGCAGGACAGGGGTCCTGTAGAGACCATCTGAGAAGACCTGGAGAAAAATCCCAGGACTGGATTTCCTCCCTGTGAAGAATAAACACCTCCAGGCTAAGGTCTGTTTAAACAACAAGCAGCAAGCCCTATGCTTAGCTGGGTTGGGAAGCTGCCTCCTCCAGCCACAGGAACTTTAACCTTCACACACCCCACACGCACCCCACCCTCCAACAGTGAGGCATCTGACCTGGGGAAAATCTAGGGAAGCTCTGCTGACAAGAAACAAAGGACCCAGTTGAGCTGCAAGACATGAGGTGAGGATGAGAAGGAGCCAGCACTGTCCCAGTGAGTGCAGAAACAGTGGAGTGTGATGCAGTTGTCTGTGGGCACCTACAGGAAACTGGAGGTCTTGGTTTGAGTTCAAAGTCATAGGGGAGAACTGGAGAGGATCAGAGCCCAGAGGCTCCATCCCTCATACCCAAGTACTAGAGATGACTATAAAAATTAAATTATTACCAAAAAAAAAAAAAAAGCACAGGTAAAGGAGAAATAATCCAACCATAGAGAGCTACTATGCAATAGAGAAGACCCAGGTTTGTCTTCAAAGGAGGATGCTGAAGCAAAGAAACCTTCTTCTACCTCAAAGAGTAATGTCAGATGGTTATTTGGTCAAAAAGAATTCATTGAAGAACTAAAAGAGACTTTAAAAGCCAAATGAGAATGATCAAGAAGCAATTAATGAGAAAAATAATAGTAATACAAGAAAAACAAAAAGATTATGACAAGAAAGTCAACCAATTAGAAAAGGAGGTCCAGAATCTTAAGAAACTGACTACTTGAAAATCTAAATTTGGCAAGGGGAAGCCAACAAAGTTATAAGAGATGAATAAATAAAAAAACAAAAGATAAAGAATAAAAAAATAGAAGAGAATGTAAAACATCTCACAAGACAAAGAACTGATCTAGAGAAAAGATCAAGAATAGAAAACAGAAGAATAATTGGACTACCTGAAAATTCTGATTAAAAAAATCATGATATAATAATACAAGACATAATTAAAGAAAAATTGTCCTGAAGTATTAGAACAAGAGGGGAAAGTGGAAACAGAAAAAATCCACCAATCACCACCTGAAAGAGATCCTACAAGAAAAACTCATAGGAATATTATACTTAAATTCTGAAACCCCCAGATCAAGGACAAAATATTATGGGCAATAAGTAAGATACAATTTATGTATGATGATACAACAATTAGAATCACACAAGACCTAGCACTGACAACACTAAAAGATCATAGGTCTTAGAGCACTATATATCAAAGAGCAAAAGAACTGGGTCTCCAGTCAGAAATATACCCAGCAAAGCAAAGTATACTTTATAAGAAAGATTAGGGTAGACATGAGCATGCTATGACTTTTAGAAGTAAAATCATTCAAGAGCAATTAAAAGAGCAGCTATCTTATACAAATGAAGTGCAAGAGGAAGAACCAATACAAAAGAATTAGATGGAGGGTGGGATGGTGATTGTTGGTTCTGGAATCCTACTTTCATTGGGAATGGGTTTAAGAGGGGAAAATACATATAAATCTAGACGGATATAAAAGTCCTCTAAACTTAAAAAAGAAATAAAACTCTAAGGGGATAGGGAAGGAAGAGAAGAAAAAGAAGGGATCTTTAGAGGGGAGGGTGAGGAAATAGGTTAAAAGAGGGGTATAGAAGGGTGTTTTGATTTAGGGGAATGAGAAAATAAGGGAGGGATTGCTGGAGTGGGGAGTAGGTTAAGGAATAGGAAGGTAAGGTAGCAGGTAGAAGTAGAGGAGTTAGGGGAGATAGGAAAAAAGAGATGCAAAATCAAAAAAACAAGATTAGAAGTAGAATCTCTTAGGGAAAGTATATGTTTATATAATTTGTATATATATATATATGTACATGTGTATGTATATATCAATACCTATATATAAATATATCCATACTCAGTTATAGTCTTGGAGTGGTAGGGAGGGGGGAAAAAAAGGGAAAAAAGAACAAAGTAATAAGTGTAGAGTAGAGAACAAAAGAAAACCTACAAGGAAGCAAAGAAAAGATGGACAGCTTTCAATATAACACATAGTATTTAATTTTTAGATTTTCTTGAAATAAGTTATTGCTATATATTCTGAATCCTCTCCTATATTCTGCTGTGCACATGACGTCTTTTGTTATTTCATATTAAATTTTAATCTTTAAGTTTATAATATTTCTTTTTTTCTTATAATGTATTTAAGTTTTAGTATTTGCCTAAAATAAAAAAAAAAAATAAAATTCAGTTGGGTTAAATAAAGCTGAGCTGTTTTTTTTTAATAGGCTAACAATTAGCCTGTTTGGTCAAGAAAAGACAGAGAAACCAACTTACCAAAGTCAAAAATGAAAAAGAAAAAATCACAATAGAAGAATTAAAAATAAAGAAAAAAATTTAAAGCTATTTTTCACAATCATACGCCAACAAACTGATAATGTAATCAAAGGAGTGAATATTTGCAATAACTATAAAATTTCTGGATTAACAGACAAAAGAATAGATAATTTGAATCACTCAATCTTAGCAAAATAAATTGAACTCCAAAACTGAAGCCAAAATAAACTCTTACAGGGAGAAGGGGGAAGGACAATATCAATTTAAAAGCAAATTCTATTAGGCATTTAGTGAATAAATGACTCAGTTATTGCAATAATTGCTTTCTTTAAACACTGGAAAAACATCCTACCAGACTCCTTTTATGAGACAAAATGATCTTGATACCTAAGCCAAAATAAACAAAGTGGAAAATGACTATCATATGAATATCAATACAAAAATGTTAAGTACTATATTAAAAAAAGAAACCACACAAATATACGAATATATATTATTCTCTCTGTCTCTCTCCGTCTCTCTCTGTCTCTCTCCGTCTCTCTCCGTCTCTCTCCGTCTCTCTCCGTCTCTCTGTCTCTCTCTGTCTCTGTCTCTCTCTCTCTCTCTCTCTCTCTCTCTCTCTCTCTCTCTCTCTCTCTCTCTCTCTCTCTCTCTCTCTCTCTTTCTCACCAGGTAAGATTTACATCAACAATACCGCATTGGTTGAACATTTGGAAAACAATAAATCCAACTCATCATATTAATAAGAAAAACAATAAAAATAGTAATAGATAACATTAAGAACTTTGGATAAAATACAACACTTATTGATATTACAAACATTAAAAGCATAGGAAAAATGGACCTTTTTAATATGGTGTACAATATGAAACAAAAATAATTGGGATTGTTTGTTTTGCTTATTTTAATAGAGAAAAGTTTGAAATATTTCCAATAAGCCTCAGAGGTGAATCAGCGATGCCCACTGTCATTACTATTATTTGATATTGTTCTAGAAATGCTAGCTATGGCAGTCAGCATAAAGAAATTGAGGAAACAGACATTAGGAAATGAAATTATTTATTGTAGATTAATATGATAGTTTGCTTAGAGAATGACAACTAAAATTATTTGAAAAATTAATAACATCAAGTTAGTAATAGGATATAAGATAAACACCTCCAAATCATTAACTTTTCTATGAATTACAAAGAAAACCCACCAGGAAGATAATATAAAAGACATTTCATTCAAAATAACCATAAGACATATAAAATATCTAAAAATTAAAGTACAAAGAAATATGTAAATACAACTACAAAGCAGTTTATACATATATGAAAAAAACTAAAATGATTGAAGGCATATAACAGTTAAATATTGGACCTTGAACTCAACCAATATAAAAATGATGATAATGCCTAAATTAATTTAAAAGTGTTAGTGCAAAACCATGATAACACCTGCTGGGAAAACTGGAAAGCAGTCTGTGAGTAATTAGGTTGAGACTGGTATTTCATATAATATACTCCAGTAAGTTCCAAATGGTTACATGACCACAATATAAAAAATAATATCATAAACAACTAAGAGAAAAGAAGATAACAATTTTTACAACCATGGAGAAAGGGAGAGTTCTTGACCAAACAAGAGATCAAGATTATCATAAAAGATAAAATGGAAAATTTTTCTGCACAATGAAAATCAATGTATTTAGAATTAAAAGAGGAAGGGTTAATTTGAGCAGGAAATCTTTATAGGAAATATCTCTGGTAAACTCCTGATATTGAATATATATGAAGCATTTAACAAATAGATGAGAAAATACTTCTCAACAAATTATCAAGACATTAACAGTCTATACATATATATGTGGTATTGACCTTTTGAGAAATTATCCAAATTACTAATAGGAAGAGGAACACAAGTTAAATAAACTCTGAGATTTCATATTTATTGGCAAATTAAGTAACACATTCCATCAGACTGACAAGAAGGATAAAAGCAGGAAGTGTAATTTATTGCAGGAGCTATATGAGGATGAGTATACTGATAAACTGTTGGTAGAACTGTAAATTGATCCAACTAATCCGGAAAACAATTTGGAGTTAAACCCCCCAAAATACTAAACTGACTCAGAGATCTTCTGACTCAGAGATATCACTACTAGGCATATGCTTGTAAGAAGTCAAAGTAAGAGGGAAAGGGCTCATATATACAAGCCTTTTTAGTACTATTTTTGTTATGGTAAAGAACAGGAAACAAAATGGATACCTATCAATTGGGGATTTACTGAACAAATCACATATGCCTGCAAAGGGATATAGTTCAAGCTTTATGAAATGGTGAAAGAAACAGATTCAAAGAAAACTAGAAAGATCTTCATAAATTGATGTAGAATTGTGGCCAAATGCAGGAGAAGAAATTATACAATGTCTAAAATAATATTAAGGAAAACAAATTTAAAATGCTAAAATACTTTGGTAAATATAATGATGTCAATGTCTGAATATCAGAAGACTGATGAGAATTTGCATGTTTCTCACTTCTTAGCAAAGAGGTAATGAATTAAAGGTACAGAAGGAGATTGACATTTTCAGGCTCAGGGAATATGTCAGTTGTTGTGTTGTAAATTATTGCTGCATTGCAAGCTATATTTATTTCTTACTGGGCAGGGCTTCCATGGGGATGGGTGAAAGGAAGGACTTCTGAGAGGTTGGTGGGTAATAATAGGGAAAAAGATTAAGAAGTATTAATGAAATATAAAAAATACACAGAAGAGATTAGAGAGAATGTTAGAAGGGACATACACAAGTAGGGTAGTTTTGTTATCCTGTTTAATTGTGTATACACTTTTAAAAAAGATAACTACATAACAAAAGTTCACAATTTCACGTGCAATCCTCATTTCCCTTGTATGACAAATGTGTTGTGTTTCTTAAGTTCATTAAAAGGAAAATTTAATGTACAAAACAAATGAACAGTGACATTAGATAAACTGCAGATTTGTCAGAATACTTGTCTCAAAAAAAAATCACTTAAATTTCAATATTAAATGCTAAAATCTTTTCCCCCCTCCATTAAAATTGTGCAAGGTAGCCATGATTCCTACAGTATTATCAAATATACAGGGGTCTTCTTATTTCATGGTTTTCTTTTTTCTTTAGTAAGGTCTGCTTCGTGGAAACAGGTGATGACAGCAGAACTATTTTGTGTTATTTTAGCAGTCACTAGCCTTACTAGTATTTTTCACCACTCCCACTTGCTGGCAGTATATCATGGCAAAGTTTCAACAGAAATCCACTATGAGCTATGCACTAACTGGGAAATGTCAACATGTAAAGCCATGTCTAGAATTAACCTGTCTTTAACAAGGGCAAACTCCCACACCCTTCCTTCACTCTCAAACTTAATTATACCAGCAAGGGGTTGGAGGGCGGGGAACAGAGACAACTCTATAATAAAAAGGGAGGACAATAACACAACATTCGTCATGAGCATTTTACCAAGGCCCAGAAAATAATACTGTTGATCTTTTCAAGGAGCAAACCCTTCTAATTAAAAAATGTATGGGCATCCAAGTGGGAACAATAATCCTTTAGACTGAAAGGGTGTGTGCGATGTCCATTTCTCTGAAAGAAGAATTGAAGAAAGCATTGAGGTTCCTTTTCTCACATCATCACACTCTCAGACATTTTCCTAGGTGGTAACTATCTCAATTATCCTCTAAAAGGAAGAGGTCAGTCTTCAGTCCTATGTAAACTTATATATGGTGAATTCTCTCAGCCTAGACATATATGTCTTGTTATTTACAAGTGATCAATCAACACAGATATAATCAAAGGTGACTCTAATGATCTACTCTCCCTGCTGTATAACCATACCAATGTAACTGAAGCAGAATTTCTAAAACATTTTTCAGAATCAAATGAGTATGAATAATATACCAAGGAGACCATGCTATTTTACCACTTCATGCTATCTTCTCAACAAAAGAACCACATCCAGTGATACCCAAGATATCTTAGTTGATCTCTCTGACCTTCTATAGAAAAGCTATATGATAGAAATCCATAATATTTTTATTTAACTTGGGGAAACACAGTGTAATTGATGCTTTCTACTTATTGAAAAATAGTTGGGTCAACAAAAACATATTATTTATGAAAGATGTAAAATGAAAGGACAGGAACAGGTTATGGTATAATGACCATTAATTTCCTTATCAGTAAAGTGGGGAGAATAATATTAGTACTGCCTACTTCACAGAGTTGAAAAAAAGATGCTCTATAAACCATGTGAGTTTATATTCCTATAAAATGTTATTCAACTCTATTTGAACCTCAGAATTGTGTGCAAACTGCATTGGAAGAAGAAGAATTTCATAAAGTATTTGTGTGTATGTTCATCCTTCATTGCTGAAGAAGACCACGCCATCAGAAAAATAGTGACACGACTTGCACTTGACTTTGTTTTGAGTGAGGGAAGGCTGTGCAGGTCACCATCCTCACTTCTCCAGTCACCAGATATTCATCAGGATGATTGGAGATGACCCAGGATGAGGCAATTGGGGTTAAGTGACTTGCCCAAGGTCACACAGCTAGTGAGTGTCAAGCATCTGAGGTGTAATTTGAACTCAGGTCCTCCTGACTCCTGCACCGGTGCTCTACTCCACCACCTAGCTGTCCCATATAGTATTTAAGAGACCCATAAATATTACAGCTGCAAAATTAGTAATAATGATGGGTTAAATAATAAATTCGGACATTTTCCAGTGATGATATCAGAGCATTTATTTTTAAATCTTTCATCTTCTCAATAGACCAAAACGAAAACAAATTGTACAAGGAATAAACCTGTTATGCTACCATATAATGTGTACAGATATGTTTTTATTCTTCCCTATACCTTTATGGTACAGAGTAATTAAAACTGGTACACAAATATTAGAGTACAGCATAATGAAACTGGAAACAAATTTAACCTGCTGCAGGGAGGGGCTTCATACTGTTTTTTCTTTTTTTTTTTTTTACCTGCTACCCATACTACATTGGGCTATTTGCCAGTAGAGGTAACTATAAAGCAAAGCATACACAAAAAAAAAAAAAAAACACAAAAAGAAAACAATTAAGAAACACATTTCATTCATAAGGTTAGATTAAGTGAAATAAGAGATGAAATTGAGGAGATACTAAAATCTGAAGAGGGAAAAGTTGAAAAAATTGAGGTCACTGATAATCTCTATTATATTCAAACTCCAGAATTTAGAGCTAATAATGAAACAGATGACAAAAAAAGCTCAGCTATCTCAAATAACTTTTAATATGAGATATACATACTTAATATACATACTTAATCTGGAATTCTAAAAAGTACCTTTTTGAGTTTGATGGCATGAATCCAGCTGGAAGAAAAATTATACAAAGACAGAATAATTCAAAAATGTTGATATCTATTATGACCATGGATGATCAGTTTTTGACAGAAAGCATAAAAACATTTCACAACCTGCCTACAGAAGTGCAGGTGGTAGATGATAACATGGTGAGAAATTTCAGAGGAAAGATAGAGCTATCAAGCAATAACTTGTACATACAGGAGTCATACAGCACCTCAGCAGAAATTATTTGAATGAGCTATTGAAGATTTAAGGAAAGGCATTGAAACATTACGTCAATATCTACTGTAGCTGACAAATACAATTTAATACTTGAATACTATATTGCCCATTTAAAAGTAACAACAAGAAATATGCAAAAAAATCTGGAAAATTAAAAAATAAATATCAGAAATTATAGATTCAATTAATCACCAATTGAAAGCAAAATATAAAAGTTAGGAGAGTCAAAGCAGCAAAATAAAATAAATAATCCAATATGAAAAAAAAATTACTCAAGAAACTTGGTAAACAAAGAAACCAGAAATCAGAGAGAACCTTTGCACAAAGAAAAATGCTGGTCACCTGTACAAAAATCTACCACATTGAAAATGCAAATCCGATTGAAAAAGAAGTTAAAAAAGCAGAATAATTATGTCAAAGGGCGACTAAAACTTTTACTCCTCTACAAAACTGGGAAGCAGAAGGGCTAGATAAGTGCCAAAATTATTGGCTCATATGCTTCATAGTGGCACATAAATTACCAGTTAAGAATTTTGCCAGCATGTTCTCAGAGGTAAGACTAATGTCGCCTTTCTTAATCCAGACTCTGGAGTCTGTTGTCTACCAACATCCAGGATGTTTTCTTCCTCTAATGAGTTCAGTGCTTAGTTCACAATCTTTCTATCCTTCTCAACTCTGGCCCTCGTAGTCAGGGACTTTAATACACATGTTAATACTCAAACACCTTAACTTCCCAATTCCTCTACATATTCATTTCAGATGACTTACTTCTTTACTCCTCCTCACCTACACATAGATCAGATGAAACGGTACATACAATATTCCCAAACTTTGAAGAACTGAATAAATGCTAGTTATTATTACTATTGCCCACCCATATACTTCTTTATCTAAAGATAATTTGTTTTATCATTCCATACAGCCTTGAATAATGACCATCACCCACTTTCTTCACTTCTATTCAATGGCCACTGAAAAAAGCTGGAGAAAATTGCAAAAGTGTGCTGACTGTGTCTGCTACAAATTTATGTTATATAATCTCAACTGGTCCCTTTCCACAGCAAGACAATCCTTTTACATCTCTCTAATCAGTTCACTATCTCGCTCATTACAACAGTATTCCCAGACTTTTTTCTTCCTTGCTCAAACCTGACGTTACTCCCAATTTCCTAATTGTCTCAGCTGAGAACCTAGTCTCATATTTCATTGAAAACTTGAACCTAGTCACCAAGATAGCATTCTTTTTTTCCCTCCTCCTCATCTCACATCATTCAGATGCCTTCTGCAACTATCTCCTCCTTCACCTTTCTTTTACATAAAGAGGTGGCTCTTCTCCTTGCTGTATCACCAGGGCAATATTCACAGCACCAACAGCAACTATGAATATGCCAGTGTAGTTCTGAATCACAAAGTATTGCAGATTCTCCATATAGAAGGCAGAAAAAAAAACGTTTATTCAGATACCAGGAAGCCAAATCCATCAAGAAGTCAATACACATTGGCACTGGCGGGGACAATGACATTTCCAAGGCTTCTCCTCCCACCCCCTTCCACTGCCTTCCCACAACCAAACACTCATGAGCCTAGCTGTGTCTGACTGTGTCCTCTCTCCTCTGCCCTAACTGCTCTCACCAACTTCCTCCCAGCTCTGTTCCATCCTTCCCGTTCCACCCATTCAGCAAGCTCCTCCCACTACATGTGACTTGGGCTTCCATGTGATTTAAGCAGGTTACATACGCCTATTAATGGGTGAGAAAGATCTTCACATAAAGCAAAAATACATTAATAATATTTGCCAAGGCAAATTTTTCTACATGCACAAGCAATTTCATTCCATCTTGCTTGCTCATCAAACTGTTTTCTCTATTATCCCCAACCTCATTAACAATCTCTCCCTGTCTGCTGGCTGCTCCTCTGCTGCTTACACATCCATGTATTCCCCATTACTTGATCCCTCACTTGAGTCATCCATCTCCACAAGTCTGTCCTATATCTCTCCTCTTATTTTTAGCTAAACTCCTTGAGAAAGTCAACTACAATTAGTGTCTCTCCTTTCTTTCCCCTCATTCCCTTCTTAACTCTCTACAGTCTGACTTCTGACCTAATCATTTAGTTGAAACAGCTCTCTCCAGTGTTAACAATGATTTTTTAATTGCCAAAGCTAATGGCCTTTTCTCAATCCTCCTTCTTGACCTCCCTGCAATATTTAACATGGTTGATCACTCTCTTTTCTTTGATACTCTCTTCAAGGTCTAACCACTTGCCCCCTTCTCTATTTTTCCAGTTTACTTACATCTTACACCTTCTCAATATATACTATCAGTATCTCTGGCTTACTTGACATGCCGTGCATAAGACACTCACCACTCACATTTTCAATGACTGTCCCTCATGGTTGGAATTCTCTCCTTTTCACTTTCACTTCCTGGATTCTCTAGCTTTTTTCAAGTCTTAGCTAAAATCTCACCTCCTGCAAGAAGACTTTCCTGATTCTCCTTAGAGTTCACTGTTGAATTATCTCTAAATTGTTCTGCATAGATCTTATCTGTGCATAGTTTTACATGTTATCTCCTATCATTATATCATGAATGTCTTGAGAGCCAGGACTATGAGAGTGTTTGGTTTTTTGTTTGCTTGTTTTCTTTTCTTTGTATCTTCTGTGCTTATTTACAGTGTCTAGTACATAGTAGGTACTTAATAAATACTTACAGACTTGACGGAGGTCCTTGTCTCCCCCTGAACTCTACTCCCTATATTCAGTCCTCCCTCACTCAAAAACAAAAGTCAAGTGGGAGTCATGTCATCATTTCTCTGATGGCATGGTTTTCTTCGGCAATGAAGGATGAACACACCACTCTCTACACTGATCACTATTGCCTTGGGATATCACAAACTACCTGAGAGGAGCGTACAATCTAATGGTGGAAGAGACAGCCTACAAAGCTGAAAAGCAAAGAATGAAGGGAAAAGATACCAGCCACGGGGCATAATAAGAGTGGAATCAAATCCAAGGAGTTGGTAAGAAATGGCAGGAAATAACTGGGCTGTAATCCCTCTTTAAATGGAGGCTTTGGGGATGGTTTTTTATTTTGTTTTTCTTCTCCTCATATAGTAGAACGGCTTCGGTGCATGGAGGGTCTTCACTTAAGCAAGTCAACCATTATAGAGCACAAAATGGACCAAATCTATGAGTCTTTCTAATGTGCCAGTACCATACAATTAAAAAACTGAAAAGGGATCTCACCAGTCATAGACAAGAACTTCTTATGGCTTTTTGTAATGATATCTAAGCTAGAAGTTATACAACAAAGTATTTCAGATCAATACAGGGCAATTATGAGAAATAACTTCATTCCTAAATCCAGATTAGAAGAAATAAGAACAGAAATTCAATAATTACTGTAAATCTGGAAGAAAATTTGAAGAATCTGAATGTAGTTAAAAAAAAAAAAACTACACTTATCACAAACTCCAGACATGCAATCTATAAATGAAAAAGATTGTAAAAAAAAAAAATGTCAAAGTGTTGAATGATTTTGAAAAAGTGATAGGTATACTTAGAATTTCAAAAGACCCTTTTTGATCCTGGTGACACAAATCCAATTAAACCAAAATAGAAACTGGTTTAAAAGAATTTGGCATATGTTCTAACTATGATGAATGTATATATGTTTTCACAATAAATGAGAGTATAAAAATAAACCCCTAGTACCCCAGGTATTAGTGTTTTATTCTTCAAAGATCTCAGGAGCACTTCAGGCTAGGAATATGAAAATTTTGTTGACCCTAAGAATTCTGATCTAAGGTTAAATATTATCACTTCTTTCCTGGTATGAACTTTGGAGAGTTCTGTTTCCAATTTGAATGTGAGCAACAAAACTGAAGGCTTACCTCTGAGACTCCAGGAGACTTTTGCTAGACTTACCCCTCTTGATTAGCTGAAGCCAATCATTCAATAAGCATTTGTTTAATTATTATGCAACAAGCATTATGCTAAGGGCTGGGGCTATGAAGAAAGGGAAAGCCATAGGGAGCTCTCTTAACAGTGCATTCTAATGGAGAATAGCTATGCACATGAAAGATCTTATACACACACACATATGTACATATATGTGTGTATATATATTACATATATGTGTGTGTACATATATATACACACATATCATATATAGAGTAGACAGAAGGTAATCTCAAAAGGAAAACAACAGCAGGAGAAAGCTGATAAAAAAATTCTTTCAGAAGACAGAATTTTACTTGAGTCTTTAGGAAAGTGAGTACATAGAAATAATAAGGGAGAAAGGAGAATATTCCAGGAATAGAGGACAGCTATTAAAATACACATAGAGTTTAAAGATAGAGAAGTTGTGTGTGAAGGGCAACAAGAAAGTATTTTTATATTATAAAGTATGTAAATGGTTTACTTGTTATTCTTATTCTTCTAAATGCTTTACTGGAAAAAGATCATTTTAATTTTGTCTTGTGCTTATGGTTTTTTTTCCAATATAAGTGAAGTAAGGTGGGTGAAAGACACTTACAGATAATTTGTGACAACAAATTTAACTGAGACATCATTTTCCTACCTTAGCAATCAAAAGTTTGCTGCAGAGATCAGAGCATGTTGTGTACTTTATTTACAGTCTGTATATTTAAGCTTTCTAGTTTTACAGAGAAAGGAAGCTGTGTGGAACTGAAACTTTTTCTCTACTATTAAAATTCCCATAATCTAATCTCACTATCTCCAAGCAGACAGGTTTCTGTGGGTTAGGGTACTTGGGGCTTCTCCCTATTCATCCAAGGTGAGACTAGGGGAGAGGAAGCAGAAATTCAAAAGAAAGCCATGCTCTGGGTGGGAATAGGCATGGTCCATTCTGTCCAAAGGGAGGAGTATGTAAATTAGTCCTCAATCAAACTTTCCACCACAATAATCTCTACTGAGTATGAAATACAAAATAATTACAAATCTGTTTCCAGGAGAGCCTTCCAGAGACTGTGATTGGCAACTTCAGTATCATCCTCAGTTCGTTGCTCTCACTCATCTGACTCAGTTGCTTCTATCTCCCCAACATTTCTCATATGCATATCCAAGACCTACTTCTTCATTTGCAATATCAATACCCCAATTCAGGCCCTAACCACCTCTCATCTAGATTACTGCATTAACCTGTAGAAGGTAGCATTTGAGCTCAAACTTGAGGAAAACTAGAAATATTAAAATAGAGAGATAAGGAGGGAATGCATTCCATGAATAGTAGACAATATAGTCATAGGCATAGAGGTAAAAATGGAATATCATGTGTATAGAATAAAGAAAAGTACTGGAGGGCTGGATCTCAGAGTACATAGAGGGGAGTGGTATATAAGATGACTAGAAATGTGGTAAGGGGCCACTTTGTGAAAGGATTTGTATACCAAACAAGGGAGTTTATAATTGATACTAGAAATAATAGTGAACTACTGTTGTTTACTGAGGTAGAGAAGTGATATGGTTAGAGTTACACATTAGGAAAATCACTTTGGTGGCTGTAGGGAGGATGGATTGATGTGAGGAGAGGTTTAAGGCATGTAAGACAAAACGTGAGGTTATTGAAATAGTCTAGGAAAGCAGTGATAAGAGCTTGAACAGTGGTGTTGGCTATGTAATTGAAAAGGTGATGGAAATGAAGAACATTGTAGAACTATAAACAAAAGAATTTAGCAAGGGACTAGATATTTGAGATGAAGGAGAGCAAGGATCAGAGGATGACACTTAAGTTGTTGACCTAGATAACTGGAAGGATGATGATGCCATATAAGGAAGTTGGGAAGGTGAATAAGTTTTTTGGAAAAAGAAAAAGTTCTGGCTGGATGTCTACATTGGATATCTGTTCCATATTTAAAACATGACCAAGAAAATGTCAAGAATAAATGATTTATGCATTTTGTCACTGAGACAATCATCATGGTTCATTTAATCTCATCATCTCTAGATTAAAACTAAATACAGATAAGAAATTTAAGTGCAATTTGTACCAAAATAAATCCCAATTCTGATACTTAAAGCCTCTGTGACCTTGGATGATTCATTTAACTTCTCTGAGTCTCAGTTTCTTCATTAGTAAAATTAGGACTAGATGCCTCTAAGGTTCTTTTCATGTTCATGTCTATGATCCTAAGATTTTATGATCCTATTTACATGGAAAATATCAGGCTATACAGCCCCATCAAAAATATTCCAGAATCATTCCATCTCATAATATCTCTCTCCATTCACAAAAAAATTCACTTTAAACTTGTGAAGTATAAAGTTCTTAATGTATACCAAAGATGTATAAAGAGTGTCGGTTCATATTTGGATTCAGAAACTAAACTGAGCCAATGGATGAAGGCAATACACAAAATATTTGCCCCAGGCAATCTATTCCAGACAAAACATAACATAAAACTATCAAGGAGAAAGCTATTATTGAATATTTTAAGAAATTATTGACATTTGAAATTAAAGCTTGACAGGAAAAAAAACACCTTTAAAACAATTAATATCTACAAAATACAAGTCTTGATATTTACTTTCATCACAAAAAAAAAATGGATCAAACTATATTTGGAAAGTATCCTAACCAACAACCATACAATCTTAATAAAACCCTAAGCTAGCTAGACTAACATTTCTTTGCCACTAAACAAAGCAGATTGCTAAGCATTTTCACAGGATATGATAAATAAGATCTACAGATATACACCATTACATTTGTCAAAGGTAACCAGAAGTAGCTTACCTAGAGATACAGTCTATGAAATGGTTAAGATTCAACATTGTGTAAGGGTCTCTTTGAAACTACCTTGCTCCATTTTAGTTTGATGTCTAATCAAAGAACCTTAGACTAAGTGTGAATAGTCTTTGAAAGACATTTAAACATGGACAGACTTGCATAAAATATTGAAGCACAAATAAGCAGAACCAAGGGAATATATACAGTAACAGCAATATTGTTTTAAGAACAACTTTGAGTGAATAAGACATTTTGACTGTTATAAATACACATATTAACTACAAAGGACATATGAAAGAAGACACTATCTGCATCCAGAGAAAGAAATAGCAAATAGATGTATAGAATGATTTTATATATATATACATATATATGTATATATGTATACATATATATATAATATATATAACATACACATATGTTTTTGTCTAATGGTAGCCATTTCTAGGGTGAGGGAGGCAGAGAAGAAATTTAGGGGGTGGAATCAAGATGACAGAGTGAAAGCACCTGAGTTCTTCCACAATTTCCTTCAGATACCTCTAAAAAGTGAATCTAAGCAAATTTTAGAGTGGCAGAATACACTAGGAGATAAAGTGTGGCAGATTTCCAGGCCAGGACAACCCAGAAGGGAAGAATCTGTCACAATGGGCAGGGGGAGTGCAGAGCATGTGGGCTGCTCTAGGGCAGACTCAACCATAGTGGAGTGGGAACAGGCCAGGCAGACTGAATCACCAGTGGCAGAGTCAATTACCATACTTCTCAGCACAGGACAGGAGAATGGTGAAGGTAGGTGTGTGAGAGAAGTGTAGGGCCATGGCAGCAGCAACTCCTGGGATTATCAGCCCATAGACTAAATGTTTGAAAGTAACCTGCCTGAACTTCTGGGAGTCAAGATGGCAGAGTAAACTGTAAGTGCTCTCACTGTTCCCTTGTGGACCTTGAAAAACACAGATAATATTGCTCTAGGAAAAATTCTGGAATAGTGGGACTAACAGAAAGGGCACAGCACTCTTTTAGCTCAGGAGGCTATGGAGATCAATGGGAAGGGTCCCTCTTGCTGTGGTTGAAGGGGACCAGTGCAGGACTGGAGGCATCCCAACAAGCCCCACCTCAGTGTACCAGTAGGAGATCCTGAGCCCCAAGTGGGTGGAGCTAGTCAGCACAAACACCAGGACTCCAGGTATTCCTTAGCACAGCCAAGGAAATTGGGCAGACACCAGTGCAGACAGGGATCCACCAGCTGCTAAGCCTGTCCATACTCTAGCACAGCCCAAGGGGAGGAGGAAACCTCCAGAGACCAGCCCACGTCTCCCTCACACCTCATGCCAGGAACTTTAGTGTAACCCTGTGTGAACTCAGAAAGATGTCACCTGACCTTGGCCTTGGCACACCAGCCAGTTCAGCACCAGGTAAGCTGCAGCATTATATAGCTTCTAGCTGAAAGAATCAGAGACCACAGCATGCAAAGCCAGTAACCAAGCCCCAAGGTCCCAGCACAAGAAATGTGGGACAGAGCCCCCTGTGCCCAAGAAGCAGAGATCTACTTTAAAAGCTAGGAAAAAGACAATCACCATGAACAAGAAGTAAATTAGAAAAGCAAAGGCCATAGAATCTTATTACGAGGACAGAGAAGATCAAAATATGAATTCAAAAGAGGACCACATTGACATTATATCCACATTTGAAAACTAAAAAGGGAATATGAACTGATCTCAAGTGCTGAAAGCATTCTTGGAAGAGCTCTAGAAGTATTTCAAAAGCCAAATTAGAGAGGTGGAAGAAAAACTGGCAAATGATTTTAAAAATACAATTGACAAAATAAAAAAAGAATTCACTGAAGGAAACAATTCCTTAAAAAGTAAAATTAACCAATGGATAACGTGGTACAAAATATAACTCAAGAAAATAACTCCTTAAAAGGAACAATTGGATAAATGGAAAAAGAGGTACAAAATCTAACTGAAGAAAACAATTCATTCAAAACAAGAGTTGGGAAAGTAGAAACTAATGACTCTATAAGGTATCAAGAATCAAACAAAATTCAAGGAATGAAAAAATAGAGAAAAAAATGTAAAATATCTCATTGGAAAAACAACTGACCTGGAAAATAGATACAGGAGAGAAAAATCTAAGAATTATTGGTCTACCAGAAAGCCATGATGAAGAAAAGAGTCTGAAGAGTATCTTCCAAGCAATCATAAAACAAAACTGCCCTGAGATCCTAGATCCAGAGGGCAAAATAACCATTGAAAGAATCTACCAATTACCTCCTGGAAAAGGTTCTAAATTGAAAATGCCAAGGAATATTGTAGCCAAATTCCAGAATTATCATGTCAAGAGGAAAATACTGCAAGCAGTCAGAAAGAAACAATTCAAATATCGAGGAACTACAGTCAGGATCATACAGGACCTTATAACTTTTACATTAAAAGACTGGAGGAACTGGAATATGATATTCCATAAGGTAAAGGAACTTGGACTACAAGCAAGGATCAACTGCCCAACAAAATTGAGCATAATCTTTCAGGCAAAGAGATGGACATAAAATGATATAAGGGATTCTCAGATCTTCTTGATGAAATGGCTAGAGCTCTATGGAAAATTTGATCCTCAAATACAGACTCAAGAGAGGTATAGAAAGGTAAACAGGAAAAAAGAAAGGAAAAAAACTTCTCATTCAATAAGGGCAAAGTGCTTACATCCCTACATGGGAGGATGATACTTGTTAAATTTGAGAATTGCATATTTACTACAATATTTAAAAGGGATATACATAGATAGAGGATGTAAGCATAAATTAACTGAGGTTATGATAACAAACCTAATTAAGTGGTGCTGGATTGTAATGGGAGAAGAGAAAGAGGGTAAATTACCTCACATGGAGAGGCACAAAACTGTAGGAGAGGGAAAGAAGGGAAGGAAATGAGCATTATTTTAGCTTTACTCTCATCAAATTTGGTTCAAGGAGGGAATAACATTCTCAGTTAAGGATAGAAATCTAACTTGCCCTACAGGCAGTAGGAGAGAAAAGGGGAAAGAAAAGGGAAGGGCTGTTAGAAGGGAGGGAAGATTGAGGAAAATAGTGGTGAAAAGTAAAACTCTTGAGAAGGGAAGGGAAAACGGAGAAATAATTTCTGCATTAACAGGGTAAGGAGAATACAGTGGAAAGACACACATATAATAAGAATTGTGAATATGAATGGAATGAGCTCTCCCAGAGAACTGAGGGGGATAGCAGAACACACTAAAACAAGAAAGAAGTAAAGGAGGTGAATAGAATTCTGGAAAAGGTAGATATGATAGACCTCTAGAGAAAACTGAATGGGGATAGAAAGGACTATACCGTTTTCTCTATGGTACATGACACATACACAAAAATTGACCATGTACTAGGGCATAAAAATCTCACAAGTCAGTGATGAAAGGCAGAAATAGTCAATGAATCATTTTCAGATCATGATGCAATAAAAATTATGTATAATAAAGGGCCATGGAAAGCTAAACCAAAAATTAATTGGAAACTAGATAATCTATTCCTAAAGAATTAGTGGGTCTATCAGTATATCATAGAAACAATCAATAACTTCATTCAAGAGAATCAAGATAATGAGACAACATATCAAAACTTATAGTGAAAGCAGGTCTTAAGGGAAGTTTTTAATCTCTGAATGCTTGTGTGAATAAAATAGTGAAAGAAGAGATCAATGAATTGAGCATACAACTGAAAAAGCTGGGAAAAAAACAAACTGAAAATCCCCAATTAAATACCAAATTAGAAAAATTGAAAATCAAAGGAGAGTCCAATAAAATTGAAATTAAGAAAACTACTGAACTAACAAATAAAACTAAGAGGTATTTATAAAACTATTTTTATGAAAAAATAAGGAAATTGATACACCTTTGATCAATTTGACTTAAAAAATTAATTAGCAGTATCAAAAATGAAAAGGGTAAATTCACTTCCAATGAAGAGGAAATTAAAATAATAATTAGAAATCATTTTGCCCAATTGTATGCCCACAAATTTGACAATCTGAGTGAAATGGATGAATATTTACAAAAATAAAAACAGAAGTGAAAGTGTGATACTTCTATAACCCCATCTCAGAAAAAAAAATGAATCAGCCATCAGTGAACTCCCCAGGAAAAAAATCTTCAGGGCTCAATGGAGTTTCAAGTGAATTTTGCTAAACATTTCAATAACAGTTAATTCCAATACGATATAGACTATTTGGGAAAATTGGTGAAGGGATCCTACCAAAATTTTTTTTATGTTACAAATATAGTGCTGATAACTAAATGAGGAAGAGGCAAAACAGAGAAAAAAAATTGTAGAACAATTTCCCTAATGAAAAGTTAAACAAACATTTAAAGTAAAATATTAGCAAAGAGATTACAGCAACTGATCACAAGAATAATACAATTTGAATAGGTAGGATTTATACCAAGAATGTAGGATTGGTTCAACATTAGGAAAACTATCAGCATAATTGATCATATCAACAGCAAAACTAACAGAAACCATATGATTATCTCAGTAGATAGAGAAAAAGCTTTTGACAAAATACAACACTCATTCCTACTGAAAACACTGGAGAGCATAGGAATAAATGGATCCTACCTTAAAATGATGAGTAGCATCTACCCAAAACTATCAGCAAACATTATATGAAATGTGGATAAGCTAGATGTATTTCCAAAAGGTTATAAAAATGTGTATACCCTCTGACCCAATAATACTGCTTACCTCTAGGGCTGTATACCAAAGAGATCATAAAAATGGGAAAAGGACCCACATGTACAAAAGTATTTATTGCAGCTATTTTTGTGGTGGCCAAAAATTCTAAGTTGAGGGGGTGCCCATCAATTGGGGAATGGCTGAAGAAGTTGTGGTATATGAATGTAATGGAATACTATTGTGCTATAAGAAATGATGAACAGGAAGACTTCAGAAAAACCTGGAAGGACTTGTATGAACTAATGCTGAGTGAAGTGAGCAAAACCAGGAAAACATTAAACACAGTAACAGCCACAGAGTGTGAACACTGATTTTGATAGACTTAGTCCTTCTCAGCAATGCAAAAACCTAAAACTTTTCCAAAAGACTCATTATACAAAATGACATCCACATCCAGAGAATGAACTATGGAGTAAGAACACAGAACAAAGCAGACTATTTTCTCTTTTGTTATATTTTGTTTTGTTTTTCTCACAGTTTCTCCCATTCATTATAATTTTTCTATGCAACATGGCTAATGTGAAAATATGTATAATGGAAATGTATATGTAGAGATGATGTAAGATTGCATGCCATTTTGGGGATGAAGTAGGGGGGAGAAAATTTAAAGCTTATGGAAGTGAATGTTGAAAATGAAAACAAATAAATGAATAAATTTGAGGAAAAAAAGAAATTTACCTGATAACATCATATATTTAAAAGAAATAGCAAATTGTACATGATAGATTTACAGTTTCATGTGCAATCATCTTTTTATTATACTTTGTAATGGAATTGCTTGTTTTAGTTCATAAACTAAAAACAAAATAAATTTTAAGAGCAGAAAGACATCTGATCAAGTTTAATTATGACAGATATGAGATTTCAACTTGCTGTGGGATTTAATTACACTTTCTGGGTCTTGTGTAAAAAAAGCTAGTTACTTGAAATTATTTGTTATTGTTTTATATTATTACATGGTTATTGGAGTAAATGGAAAGAGTACATAGTTTTAGTTGAACAAACTGAGTGGTATCCATATGAAAGAGGGAAGGGGGAAGCTTGGCTTCAATCTTTGTCCAGCTTACATTCAGCTCCTCTTCTTCTTTCACTGTAGGAAGACCTTAACAGCTTTAAATGGTTGTAAGGATATTGTACTCCCATATTGTCCATGCTGTACTAGCATTGAACCTCAAAATACCAGCAACTCCCAATTCCCTTTTGGTGTTCCAGTGGTCTCCCAGATCAGCTGACAGTAGTGTCTATATGTGAAGGAAAAGTGGTTGTAAGATCACCATGCTTAAAGGGAATTTATTGAGTACCCCACAAATAAGAAAAAAGGACTTCCAACAACAAGGAGATTTGAATAAACACATTGCCACATGTGCTCTCCAAACTCAAGACCACTTTCCCTGGACTTGGTATATATTTTAAGAAGAGTATGTCACAAACTTTTGAGGTAATGCTTTGTGCCACCTTAGTAAGTACTCCTTCCTAAAAGCCACTTACACATGGAATTAAAATGATTCAAAACTGACAATCTTGGGAAGGGAGAATGTTAGTAGGAGCTTGAGCCAATGATATTAGAACAGGTGTTCCTATATAGGAGTCCATAGACTTCTAAGGGACCTATGGATAAATTTTAGAGGGTACGTGAATGTGCATGGGCAAAGATTATTTTCCCTAGCTATTCATTTGATAGCAAAATAGCATTTCTTTCTCTTATGAAGATAATTAACAAAACATTATTCTGAGAAGGGGCTCATAGATTTCACCAGACTGCCAAAGTAGTCCATGACACTGTGGTTAGTTGCTCTAACTTCTCAGGGTCACATATTAATTAACAATTAGAGCTATCCAAAATAGACAGTTGTCTTAAGAGAGTGATTTCTTTTCTCCTTGAAGACCTTCAAGCAAAAGCTTAAAGAAAGGGAAATCATTAAAAATCTCTTCCCAGGCACTGTGCTAAGAGGATTACAAATATGTCATTTGAACCAAATAATTCTGTAAGTTAGGTGTTATGACCCCAATTTTGTAATAGGTGACATAGAGGTTAAGTGAATTGCCCAAGGTCACACAGCTACTTAAGTGTTTAAAGCTGGATCTGAACTCACATCTGCATGAATCTAAGGCTAGCACTCTATACTATGCCACCTAATTGGCTCTGTTAAACAACTCCTTGTTTGGTATATTACAGTGGGAGTTATCTCATATCATATTCATGCATAGGTTGCACTAGGTGGCCTCAGACATCCATTTCAACTCTCAAATTCTATGGTTCTGGGATCATTAATTGGAGGGGGGAATATTATTTTTTGAACAAGTCAAGAGAATATCAAATATAAAACAACATTAACAGAAAATAGCTTGATTATTGGTCCAAGAACATTTCTATCATAATTCCATGAAAAAGATTTAACATAATAATAATTAAATGTGCCTACAGGTTAAACTGCATTTCATCAATGTCACTTGATTACAACAGTCATTTTATCTAACTGTGCAGTGGCTCCATAGACAACAATAACAAAAAAAAGAACAATAGTATGATTGGCAAAGACTATATTTATATCAGAACTTTATGGAACACAAGGAAGAAAGCCATATCTTCACTTTTTTGTGTTATGGACCCCATTGGCAGTCCAGTAAAGACTAAGATGTCCTTCTTAGAATATTTTTAAATGCATAAAACAAAATACTAAGATTACAAAGGAAACAAATCATATTCAAATTAATATTTTTTAAGATCTTGGGTCACTTTACCCTCCTTTAGCTAAAAGCTTTTTTCTAAAATTTTAGGCATACTATTCAAGGTCTAGTTTACAAAATTACAGTTATCATTGGAGTCTCATGTTGGAAATGCTGGAAATTACTCTTTAGGTTTAGAGAGACAGTGACAATTACAAATCTAAAGACTGTGGCTCATGAATTAAAGAGAAAACCTTCCTCAGGCCCAAGGATGAAAGGAAGGGATGAGTAAAAGCTAATGATGAGCAAATCCTAGGGTGAACAATGATTTACTTAATCACATCATGTTGCTCTATGGTGCTGAGGGGTAGAGAGAACACTCCCTGCCTAAGTAATCCAAAGGTAACCCTACATTTGCATTTTATGGAGTCTGCTTGTATCATTTAAAAATTATTTAATTGTGCTATTTTATTTTAGATCCATGTCTGGATTTTTATAAGGCTAAAGTTTTTTTAAAAACTATTCATTTCCCCAAATTTCAGGGAATTGTTTTCCTCCAAAGGCCATCAGAGATAACTTTCACTATGCCATTTAAAAAAATCAGGCTTCTTAAAGGCTGACAATATTTGCAATGGCATTACCACTTATTAGACTGAAGTTTTATATAAGAAGGAAATACCAATAAATCTAGCCAGGAAAATGCCAGGCAAAGCAGTTTTTACCAATCAGTAAATTTTTACCTTTCAAGCCCTTCAATAACTTACAGACCTCTAAAGAGTTATTGACCTCTTAAAACTACTCTAAATGGTTCTTCAACTTTGCTGAATAGATATGTAATTATTAGAAAACTGGAACAGAGTAAAGGGAAGAATTATTAGTTATTGTCACTTAAATGTGGGCTAGTTTTTTAGATTCTTATCCTCAAAAGACCTAAACAATTTTTTTTGGTTTCAAACCTACCAAGCTTTGCAGTAAATACATGGAGTGTTTCCCCATTCAAAATAAGTTGAATGATCATTCATTATGATTTTCTAGATGACTAAAAAATATTTACACTGAATTTCAATAACATTTTCATAAATGTTATTTCCCAAATGTTATGTTCCCAATAAAAACACATTGAAAATGGCACTAATAATAATGATCATGATAATTCACATTTATATAGTTCTATAGAAAGTACTCTCCACACAACCATTCTATGACACAGGAGGTAAAAGTAATGTTTCCCATTTCACAGATGAAGAAACTGAGGCTCAGAGCTTAAATAAGATGCCCAATCTCATATAATCTAGACCTAAATTTCAGTTCTCAATTTTCAGTCAGAGTTCTGATCAATATACCAGCCTGTTTCTGAGAAGATGGCCTTCCAAGGATACATTATCTTCTGCATATCAATTTAATATCAATTATTATTATTCAAATGTGTTATTTAAAATGTCATTGACATCATGATTTAAACAGGTAGACATATATATGCAAATGTCTGTGTAAATGATAATGGCAGAAAATATTAATTTTGCTGGAATATAAAAATGAGGATATTATTTTTAAACAGGTGCAAATCATTAATGGGTCATAAACATTTAATAGGCAAAATACTGTTGCTCAAGGGACCAAGCACTGAACCCTTTCTATCTCCACTAAAGAAGATTCTCATTGATACCATATTTTAGTTCTATGCCACATTCAGTCCTAGGGGGTTGGGTACTTCAATGAGAGTCATCAGAATCTTTTTTTCATACTCTAATTTTATACAACCTAATCCCATCACCCCAGGGAGAAGTTACTTAAAGCTTAAGTTTGGCTTATGTCTAGGATCTCCCAAAGAGTAAAGTAGAAAGGCAGTCAATGTGCAATAAACTAATTATTGAAGAGGTATTTGTTTCCTATATATGAAAGAAAATATTTTTTTCTACACAAAAAGATCCTTACAAATGCACTGATAAAAATAATTAAAAACAGAGGGAGCAGAGCCAAGATGGTGGAGTAACACCACAAACTTACTAGTACTCTCCCCTCAAACCCAGCCAAACACCTGTAAAAAATGACTGAAAAAATTCTGGAGCTGCAGAACTCACAGCATGACAGAGGGAAAAAAATTTCCATCCCAAGACAGCGCAGAAGGTTACCAGGAAGTGTTTATTGTGCTGCACTGGGAGCAGAGCACAGTCCAGTGTGGGCCATACCAGCACAGGAGGGACCTGAGCAGGCCATGGGGGGGACTGAATCTTGGGCACCTGTGGTGGTTTCCAGACTTCATGACCTCAAAATGCTGAGGACTAATTGGAAGGTCAGTGGAAAAAAACTGTTAAATCTGTGGGAGAGAGTAGAGTGGTCAGGGAGCAGCCACAGGGCAATGGAAGGGGTACAGGAGTCCATGGAGGAGGAGCCTGCAGCACCAGCAACAGGGACTGTTTCTGGAGCTATAGGACCACAGATTGTGAAGGGATCCAATGGCTGAGAGTAGACCCTCCACCCCCACTGGAAACAGAGAACTACCTTGCAAAGAACTCAAAGGTCAAGTAAATAATTGGGAAAATAAGCAAAAACCAGAAAAAGAATCAGACTATAGAATCTTACTTTGGCGACAAGGAAGACAAAAGTATACAAACAGAAGACAGTAAAGTCAAAGCGCCTGCATCCAAAACCTCCAAGAAAAATATTGATTGGTCTTGGGTCATGGAAGAGTTCAAAAATGATTTTGAAAATCAAGTAAGAGAAGTGGAGCAAAAACTGGGAAGAGAAATGAGAGTGATGCAAGAAAGTCATGAAAAACAAGTCAATTATTTGCTAAAGGAGACCCTGAAAAATGCTGAAGAAAATAACATTTTTAAAAATAGACTAACTTAAATGGCGAAAGAGATCCAAAAAGCCAATGAGAAGAATGTCCTAAAAAGCAGAATTGTACAGATGGAAAAGGAGATCCAAAAGCTCACACTGCAGAAAATAATTCCTTAAAGATTAGAATGGAGTAGATGAAAGCTGATAACTTTATGAAAAATCAAGAAATCATAAAACAAAGCCAAAGAAATGAAAAAATAGAAGACAATGTGAAATATCTCATTAGAAAAACAACTGACCTGGAAAATAGATCTAGGAGAGAAAATTTAAAAATTATTGGACTACCTGAAACCATGATCAAAAAAAGAGCCTAGGCATCATCTTTCAAGAAATTATCAAAGAAAACTGCCCCAACATTGTAGAGCCAGAGGGTAAAATAGATATTGAAAGAATTCACCAATCACCTCCTGAAAGAGATCCCAAAAGGGAAAACTCCTATGAATATTGTAGCCAAATTCCAGAGTTCCCAGGTGAAGGAGAAAATATTGTAATTAACCAGAAAGAAATAATTCTAGTATTGAGTAAATACAATCAGGATAACACAAGATCTAGCAGCTCCTACATTAAGGGATCACAGGTCTTAGAATATGATATTCCAGAGGTCAAAGGAACTAGGATTAAAACCAAGAAACACCTACCCAGCAAAACTGGGTAGTTTTTTTTCAGGGGAAAAAATGGTCATTCAATGAAATATAGAATTGTCAAGCATTCTTGTTAAAAATGACCAGAGCTGAATAGAAAATTTGACTTTCAAACACAAGAATCAAGAGAATCATGAAAAGGTAAACAGGAAAGAGAAATCATAAGGGACTTACTACAGTTGAACTATTTACATATTTGTAACTCTTGAGACTTTTCTCAGTATTAGGGTAACTGGAGAAATTATATACATATAGACAGAGGGCACAGGGTGAGCTGAATAGGTAGAGATGATATCTAAAAAATAAAATCAAGGGGTGGTAGAGAAATATATTGGGAGGAGAAAAGGAGAAATAGAATGGGGCAAATTATCTCACATAAAAGAGGCAAGAAAAAGCTTTTTCAACAGAGGAGAAGAGGAGGGAGGTGAGAGTGAAAGAGTGAAGCTTACTCTCATCATATGTGACTTGAGGAGGAAATAACATACACACTCAATTTGGTATGAAAATCTATCTTACACTACAGGCAAGTAGGGTGGAAGGGGATATAAGCAGGGGTGGAGGTGGGGAATAACAGAAGGAAGGGCAAATGGGAGGAAGGGGTAAATAAAAGTAAACACTTTTGAGAAGAGATAGGGTCAAAAGAGAGAATAGAATAAATGAGGGGTAGGATAGTTTAGATAGAAATATAGTTAGTCTTTCACAATATGACTGTTACGGAAGTGTTTTGCAAAACTACACATATATAAACTATATTGAGTTGCTTGCCTTCTCAGTGGGGATGGGTGAGGGGTGGGGGAAGGGAGAGTGGTTGGAACTTAAAGTATTAAAAACAAATGCTAAAAATGGTTTTTATATGCAACTGGAATTAGGATGTACAGGCAATGGAGCATAGAAATCTATCTTGCCCTACAAGAAAATAGAGGGGATGGGGATAAGGGAAGGGACGGGTGAGATAGAAGGGAGGACAGATTGGGGGAAGAGGTAAACAGAATGTACACTGCCTTGGGCTGCGTGGAGGGGAGAGATGGGGGAGAAAAATTTGATATGCAAAACCTTATGGAAATGCCTGTTGAAAACTAAAAATAAATTAATTTTTAAAAAATAATTAAAATAGGATTCATCAGTGTAATGGTAATTTAAATGAGGAGATCTCTCATATTCATTAATAGGCCTATGTGACCTGCCTGGGTTACATGGAAGCCCAAGTTACATGACTCTGAGTCATACGGAGCCTGTGGTGGGAGGAGTTTGCTGAATGTGTGGAATAGGAAGGGTGGAACAGGAAAAGGGGGAGCTAGAGTAGAGCTGAAAGGAAATTAGTGAGAGAGCTATCAGAACTGGAGGAAGCAGGCAAGCCCACAACTGGCTTTGAGTTTGAGAAGGGCATTTTGTTTAAGGGAAGCCTGTTTGTGATTTGTTTAATGGAGCTGGTTTGTGGGAAGCCTAGCAGGGGTAAGGCTTGGGGATGATATTGTCCTCTGCATTGGTATTGTGTACAGATTTTTGTTACTATGATGGATTTGGCTTTCTGTTGTCTGAATAAATGTTTTGTTTATGTCTTCCATGTGGAAAGTCTGTGGTATTTTGCAATTCAGAATTGTGCTGGGATATTCATGGTCAACATAGGCACGCATTAGTGCTCCAACTACCATAGCTATTATGATCACTATATAACCTATGGATATGAGTGGAGCAACTAGATCTCACCTCTATTCCTACATCAAGAGGCTCAAAGGATTCTCGAAAGGTCTTCAGTGAGGAAGAGAATAAGGAAGTTGAGGGTTTGTCACTGCCTTTCTTTATGATTCAGAGAGTCATTGGCTAGTCCTGCTCAGTGGTCAATAAGGACATTATTTTATAATTTGTACTGAAGTACCCATTCAGTGTGATTCACACATAACCAGGGAGAGGCACCCAAGGTTTTCATCATTCCCAAAGCATCAGAATCAACCCAGCACATATGAAGAACTAGAATAGTCAGGGAAGATATGTAAATGTTATGTGCCTTTAGCTGTTTTTTTTTTCTCCTCCTAACTGAAGATCTTTTGAATACAGTCTTCTGAGCCTCCTGACATATGAGTAGAGATGAATAGTTGCTGTATTCCTACCCATAGGTTATATGATCATCACTTATATGCGGCAGCATGAACAGGGAGACTCAATTGAGCCTCAGCCTTTGGCTATCTCTTTTAATTCTTGAAAAAAATTATTAATGATTATAAGATAGCTACACAAATGGAGATCAATATAGAAATCCTAGCTCTGTAACCTTACCAAATCCAAAAAAAAGAAAAAGGAAAAATCAGTAAGTCAGAGCTTTAAGTGTGTGTCACAGAACAACAATAAAAATAAAAACACTTTAATTTTTGTCAGATCCAAAGTATTTGGCCTGGGTGGTAGCATAAAGATATGATTTGTGGGAAGGAAAGTTGTTATCTACAATATCAACCTCAAAGGGCAATGGATGAATCTCAGCCAAATTCTTAATTTCTTTAATAGATTCTTACAAATGTATCATCCATGACTGTAACTAAATCTTTCTTTAAAAATCAGTCAAATCTAAATGCCACTAACAAAACCAAAGTTTATATTAAGGGCATTCTCTTGTCTCAAATTAGAATTTTGCAAAATTGCAGAATGAGATGGAAAAAGACAATGCACCATAAAGAAATTTGCAGGAAGGAAATTTACCTTCCCTAACTATGCACATCTATGCACACATGACCTATGCTGATTTATATTAAATAAGCCTTATACTTTCACATCACATATACACCAACCAAAACACAGTTGTAAAGAAGAAAAACTGTAGAAGCTAAAACTTTGTCACACATCTTTACTACCTTTTAAAAATAACTAATGAAAAACACACAAAACAAGAAAATTCTCTCTCCCCACCCCCACCAAGTGAAGCTATAAAAGAAAAGCTTAAAAAAGGCCTTTTAAGTGTAAAGACACATAAATTTCTTTCTTTTTATTTTTTTTACAACTTTTCTCTCTGGTATGAAGAAGTTTATATGATCATTTGCAACCACTAGGGTCCAACTACATACACAGAAATCTATAGACACTTTTTTTCTTCCCATTACAGCCAAGAATATTTACCTTAAAAAAGAAAAAGGCGAATCTCTTATCCCCATAAACTCCAATTTTAAAATACCCTCCAAATCCCTTTCAACTGAAGTTCCTTTAACAAGTCCTCTGGGCCCTGAAACATGAAACTCTAAATTTATTTCATTGTGAGAAACATGGAGCTAAGCCTTAAACATTCCCATGTTTTGATATAGGATCATTGATTATCAGAGTGTAGCTTACTGAGACATATTTACTAATGTTTGAACATTGTTTAATTTTGCAGCCACTTTCCAAGGTTTGAAATCTCAGGGATTTAACCCTAAAGATCTGAGTCTAATGAATTTTTGAAGTACTAAATGACTTTGAGGATTTGTAAATGCTTGTAATACCTACTTTAAGTACTGCAGCAAAGTGACAATAGAACAACCTACCCCCTGGTGGTCAGCCTCCCATATTTCAGGTTCTTATAACAAAAAGTAATTTCTCTTTCATCTTCTCTATCTTTCAATGAGGATGTAATATCTTCTCTTATTAATGACATGTTATGTTCCTTCCTTACCTACCTCTGCCCCTTGATGAATCACTTTTATCTATTTGTTCCTTCACATTTTGCCAAACTTCACCATGAGGTTACTCCCACCATCTACTTTCATTGTCCCTGTGCTACTGAATGGAGCTGGCAGATATCATAAAATTGTGCTGATTGGGTCCACTATTAAATTTATATTATTTAATCTTAACTGACTCCTCATTGCACCAAAGAAATCACTCTACTCCTTCCTATTCAATTTGACATCCCACTCTCCACAGTGAGCATTTCACATTTTGTCTCTTCTCCGGCCTTCCTCACCAGCCCTCCCACATCTTCTCAACTAATGGCTTCATAAACTACCACCCAAATAAATTTGAGACTATTTACTAAGAATTCCTGCTTCTGCCCTCCTCATCTTGCATCACTCAGGCATCTTCCTCCACTACCTACTTCACCCCACCTCAGATAAAGAGGGGGCCCTTCTCCTTGCAAAGGTCAGTTTCTCTACAAGCACACTTGATGCTTTCTTCCCTTGTTTTCTCTAGCCTATTGTCCCCAATATCATCCCCACTCTCTTCTCCACAATTTCTGTCTATGTGGGCTCCTTCCCTGATACCTTCAAACACACCTATCATTTTCCCATACATTAAAAAAAAATCACTTGATTCTACCAACCCCATTATCTATCTTTGACTAAACTTGTTCAGAAAGGCTTCTACACAAGGTATCTCCACTTCCTCTTCTCTAACATTCTTATGAATCCCCTACAATCTAGCTTCCAACCTTAAAATCACTCTAATTATGCATACTTGTGAGGGTTTTGCTTTTCTTTTTTTTTCTTTTTTACTTTTCAGTGGGGGGAGGGATAGGGAGAGAAAAAAATGTATTTTAGTTGAACAAAATAAAAAGACTAAAACAAAATTATCAGGCCCACTACTTGTGTGTAACTCTAAGGTTGTATGTTGGGACCTTTGCTTTTCTATCTTTATACTCCCACTTGGTGATCTCATCAGATTAATTATTATCTCTATGCAGATAACTCACAGATCTGTCTAACTCTAATTTCTTCCCTGAGCTCCAGGCATTCCCTTACTAACTGCTTACTAAACATTTCAAACTGGATGTCCCATGCATATATCAAACTCAAAGAGTTCTGAAAAAAAAAACCTCTTTATCTTTCTCCATAAATGCATTCCTCTCTCAAATGCCCTCATTGCTTGGTATGACCATCCTTACTAGGATCACCATTAGAGTTATTCTTGATTTTGCATTCTCTTTCATCCCACCCATCCAGTTACATGCCAAATCTTGTTTTTACCTCTTCAACATCTCTAGGATTTTTCCTTTGCCCACTGCTTACACAGTCACTACCTTCATTCAAACTCTCATTACCTCTCTTACCTGGACCATCAAATGATGTTAATCACTCTGCCTCACGTCTCAACCATTTCCAATCCATTGATTGACTGATTAAGTAAGGGATTGTATTGGACTCTCTGAAAGACACTGCGGTGCAAGTTTGGATATGATAGGATTACTCTCCCAGAGGAGATTAATCTATGAAAAATGAACCACAGTCAGTGGGAAACCTGTACAGGTAAAGGTCATAGGAGGTACAGAATTGATTCAATGTCAACAGGACATTCTTATATATAGACTCAACAAATATAAGAAAGGATTGTGAAAAAATTCTTGCATTTTACTGATTCAAACCAGTATAAATTTGTTTATATTTACCTCAAGGTAAGTCATGAAAGGCAACCCATTCTTTAATTAGAACATCTTCCCTTACTTTTACAGTCATTTTTAAACTATTTGTAAACTGCTTAAATCTAGAATTTTATTTCTTGCTATTGGCAGCAAAACTAATTTAAAATATTGTCCACAAGATGTTGTGGGCAATATTTTTCATATTTGATAACAGATAATGGCAATGTCCATATTACTGCAACCCTGAAGATTTTTCATAAATTTTATCCTGCATCAAGCCAAAGAAAATCCTGTTTTATTCTGAGTAAATAAGTATATACTTACGAAAACTTCTTACTCATGTTTTTGTCTAATATTCATGTTGTTCAATAGTTCATACCTGAAATTCATCTCTGTGAATACAGTTTCGGTTTGAAAGGTAAAGGAGAGATCAAAAGTAGTTTTCTCATATATTTTACTTTCTATAAAAAAAATATAGAATACTGATAGTAAGCTGGGTGGAGAATTCTGGGCAATAAAAAAGTATTTTAGAGTTTGTAATATGATTTTTATTATATTTTGATATGACACATATTGATGAACAAGTAGCTTCATGAATAATGATGATAAAGATAAAAATGATAGCTTACATGGTGCTTGATGGTTACAAAGCACTTTTACATAGAATGTAATAGAATATAAGCTCCTTGAGAGCAAGAACTGTTTCTTTTTGTCTAGCATAGCAGTCAGTCAATCAATGGTCATTTTTTGAACATCTGTTACGTGCCATGAACTAAGAACTTTGATGAATGTTTGTTGAACTGAATTTATTTTTATAAGGCTAAGGGGCATAGTGGATAAAGTCCTCACCATAGAGTCAGGAAGAGCTAAGTTAAAATTGGGCTTCAGATACTTACTAATAGTGTGACCCTGAGCAAGTTATTTAACCTCTGTTTGTCTCAGTTTCATCATCTGTACAATGAGAGGAATAATAGCACCTATTTCTGAGAGTTGTTGGGTGATTCAAATGAGATAACGGTAATGTTCTTAGTACTAAATGAATATTAGCTATTATAATTCTCATGTTTTTTTCATTTGATTTCTTAAAAGAACCCTGTGCAAAGTAGGTAGTACAAGTATTACTATCTCAATTTTTAGGTGAAAAAAACAAGGATCAAAAAAGTTAAATGACATCAAGTTCATATAGCTAACAAATGGTAGTCAAAATTGAAAGGAGACCTCTGACTCCAAATTTATTGTTCTTTACCTGACATCAGACTCATTTAAGAAATTTTTATGATGTAAAAAAAAATGTATCTTTCCAAAGGTATTTGAAAGAGTCACAGTGCCTTTGAGTATAATCTAAAGAGAAAACTAATGGTCAGACATAGATCAAGTGTTCTTCTCAATTCTCTTAAATTTGACTTTGTTCACACATATCTAACATATATATGTGTGCATACATATGCATATATGTGTATTTATGTATATACATGTGTATACATATATATAAAACACATATAATGAAACGTTCATTTTGGTGTTGCTGAAAAAACAGCTATAAAACCTGATAATCATATCAATGGTTGATAAGTGGCTATTAAAAATATTCACCCATTTCCTTCACTAAACACAAATCAGTCCTTCATTAGGTCTTGTGAATAATCAACAAAATGATGGGGAAAGTGGCTGTTGTAATTGGGTAAAGCTACTCTAGCAGCCTGGAAGAATTCAAGCAGCTTTCTTAGATGTCTAACTTGATCCTAGGGAGTAAATTATTGTCTCTGATAGTCTGTCTCATTATGACAGTCTTGACTTGATGTCTTCATCTGATAAAAGGTAGTTATTTTGTGTGCCTAAGAGCCATAGTAAGAATATTCTTCTTTAAAACAGAGAGAAAACTTTAACAAAAATATCTTTAAATTTTGCTCTTAAAGCATAGGACCAAAAAAATAAAATTGATAGTTTTTCTGTGTTTTAGGGGAGTTACCTTTTTCGTTGCCAAATTTCAATTACTTCCATGACAGGATTAAACCCTTAAGAAAAGGTCTTTATAATGAAAGCACTTATCCAAACTTCACTGTAGTTAACCATTGGGAGGTTAATGTTCACCATTACAGATTAGCATGCCCTCAGACATACTTATGCACAATACATGTACATTTAGGTCTGTATTTGAATGTGCAGGTATGTGCATTGTGGACTCTCATAAATTCATAACAGCTTAGGCTGTGATTTTTATTTGGCATCCTACTGTGGAACCCAGTAGAGAATACTAAACTGTTCAGCTAAACATTTTCAAATCCATAACTTTCCATCTGGTTATTCAATCAGAGCAAAAACTTTGCAAACAAATCCTCTTCCAAAATGTACTCCTTGCTCCCATTTGTATTCCTAATATTGTTTTTAAACAGAAGAAAACAAGTTGTTCATGGAGTTTATTTGCAGAAATAAATTAACACTGTGAATGTCAACCCCATTTAGTAAAGATAACTAAGAAATCTCTTTGAACAAGTATCTTCTCTCATGCCACTTGTTTACTATGAGTTTAATTTAGAAAGAAAAAAATTGAATTCTGAAATGGAGAGTTAACTTGATTTATTCCAAGTTTCAAATCATAACATAAACATTACCTCCCCCAACTAAATTCTACCAAATACATTAATATCATGTCCCATTGGAAATTAAAGGACAAATAATTTAGCCCTAAACACATCTGGGAGATTCAATAGTTTATGATAAGAGCCTCAATCTGCCTAAAGCAGGAGAGTGATAAGGTTGATAATAGCATGCACTTCCTGATTATTCTCTCAGTAGAAGGAAGGTTTTACAAAATAATAAGGTGCAGGGCTGCTTACAAGCCATATGAGCTAAGTAATAAATGGGAGCAGGAAGAACCAAATTCTCCAGAATGTACTTCTACAATTTTTTTTTTCATGTAGATACACTGGATGAAAAATAAGCCAATAATGTATTTAATGTGTGCCTGGTTGTTTTCCTAAATAGACTACTTCCCCACTTAAAGAAGAATAAGACAAAAGGAAAAACTAGTTTTTTAAGAGATAAATTTGTTTCCAGTAGCACAATATAAAAAAGCTTATTATTTTAAAAATAAATGATTAATTTATACTAATACTAATATATGTGTATATATGTATGTGTACATTATAACACTGACCTTTAAAAAATTAATCAGAAAGGTATTAATTTAATTTCAGATTGCTACTGGTCCTTGGTATGACCTCCAAAAATACACTTGAAATTTCAATACCGTTTAATGTAATCAGGTTTCTGTTTATCCCTTTATTGGAGAAAATTCATAATGGATTTTTTTCTTATTTCATTTTTATTACATATGCATTATTCTTCCTTTCCACTGCCCCTTCCCCACCCCATTAAACTTTTTTCTTTTTAGTTGGAACTTTCTGGCTCAACTTTCTGCCAATAAAAGTGAAGATGTAAATGAAATGGATGAATATTTGCAAAAAATATAAATTGTCTAGATTAACAGAAGAGGAAATAGAAGACTTAAATAACCCTATCTTAGAAAAAAAATTGAACAAACCATAAATGAGTCCCCTAAGACAAAATAAAAACAACACCAAAACAACCCAAGACTAGATAGATTGACAAACAAATTCTACAAAACAATGAAAAAACAATGAATTCCAATACCATATAAATAATTGAAAAAAAAAGGTAAAGAAGGCATCCTACCAGATTCCTTCTAAGACACAAATATGACTTGAATACCTAAATCAGAGAGAGCTGAAACAGAGAAAGGAAATCATAGGTCAGCAAATTCTCACATTGGTCATAATAGGGTATAAGTCTCATTCCAACTTTTATGTCCATCATTTCTCTGGCAGGAGGCTGATAGCATGCTGCATCTTCAATTCTCTAGACATATAGTTTATGATAATATTAATAACCTCGAGTCTTTCTTAGTTTTTTTTTCTCTTTACTCTTGTTATCATTATGTAAACTATTCTCCTACTTCTGCTCACTTCATTCTGAATCACAGAGATTTCATATTTTCCCTCTAGGCTTTTCTGTAGTTTTTGACACTATCAACCACCGTCTTTTCCTTGACACTCTCTTCTTTCTAGTTTTGATTGTGTGTGCTTGTGTGTGTATGTGTGTGTGTGTGTGTGTGTGATTTTGATCTCTCCTAGTTCTTCTCTGACCTATCTGGGGCATATGTGATGTCCAGGGAGGACTACCGTCTTTGGTGTAAGGGCTTGCTAAGCCCTTTTCAGAGCTGCTCATCCACCTTTGGTGTCCACCTTCCATCTACCTCTCATCTGTAGCTCCAGGAAGGCCACACCGCAGTAAATCGTCTCAACAGGCCTCAAAACCACTGGTGAGTAGGGAAGGTGTCTGCCCTAAGCATATGAAGACTTCCTTGTGGAGGAATGGGCAGAGGAGAATAATTTGTTTCAATGACCATAAAGGCAGCTGAAGCAGGTGCTGTGTAGAGCTTGGTCAGACATGGAAGACACCAACATCATTCAGTGTATCCAAAGCCATTGCCAGTCATCTTGACTTTTGTCTTGCCACTGGACTTCAATGCCTCTGGAAGAGAATGGGGCTGATGACTTTGTGTAACTCTCCTTCACTTAAATCCAATTCATACACAAGTCAAGATGTCACCCTGTGATGTTATTGGTCCTCTTTGAAATCAAGGAAAAAACATCTGGTTACTTCTTGGTTTCCCTTACTGAATATTCATCCAGGTCATGCCTGCTAATGGTCTCTCAAAGTTCTAATTTGTGTCTTCTTCTCATTCTGTGTAATTATCAACTCCATACAGATGTCTGCTAGTTCTGTTTATCCAGTCCTAACCTCTCTCCTGATCTCCAGTTTCACAGTTCCAACTTCTTGTTGAACCAGATGTCCACAAACATCTGGAATGCAACATATCCAAAACCAACCTTCTTATCTTTTCTTCAAAACTCTTACCTATTCTCAACTTCCTTATTACTGGCAAGGGTGTCACCATTCTCCGAGTCAACCAGAACATGACACAATGCCTAGAACATAGTAAGTGCTTGATAAATTCTTATTCTTTTATCTTCTTCCTTTGACCAGTTCAGATGAAAGTCACGCTAAATAATGCCTGCTTTCTCTCCCATTTCTTCCTTTTCCATACAGTCTTCTCCTTCTATTAGCTGACTCTGTTATAGTAAAAATACTTTTCCTCTACGTTTCCTCCCCCTTTATTAACAATGCATTCCTCTCCCAGTGTAAACAAATGTGTCACCATGTACTCTCTTCCAAATAATCAAATGGGTTAACTTTTCTTTGTATTCCTTGATACCTGTGATTGTGCCTCAAAGTTTCTCCTTAGTTCTGACTTTTTCTAGAAATAATTGGAAGTCCTCTACTGTTCTAACTATCTAAGTTCTCTCTTAAGTTTCTCTAAAAGTCCACATTACCCTGCAGTGGGATTCTAATCAGCTTTTCTGGATACATTATTCTTGATTGTAATCCTTTAGCTTTTACCATTTGGAACACTGGATTCCAAACTCTTCAATTCTCAAAGATGGCGCCTACAAATTTTTCTGTGATCCAGACTGTGTTTCCTCAGTACCTGAACTCTTTCTTTTTATCTGCTTGCAGTGGTTCATCTTTGACATTGCACCAGTTAACCTGGAAGCTCTCAATTTTGACTTATGAAATTACTAAGAATTTTCATTTTTTTTGCCTAGAGGAGAGTAAGGGTGGAGTTCTTTCTATTTTGCTTTGTCCTCTGTTTTTAATGGGTCTGGGTCAATTTTATTCAAGATTTCTTAAAATATTATACCTAGGCTCACTTGAGAGTTATGGTTTTCAGGTCACCTATTCATTCTTAAATTTCCTCTCCTTATCCTGTTTTCCAGGTCAACTGGTTTTTTGGTTTGTTTTTTTTTTTTTTGTATGTAATACCTTATATTCTATTTTTCAGTCTGTTTATTTTGTATTAACATATCTTGTTTTGTGTCATGGAGAAATGAACTTCTATTTTTCCATTCAAATTTTCAGGAAGTCTCTTACTTGAGAAGGATTTTGTATCTCTTGTAATAAACTTTCAATTCTCCCTTAAAGTCTTTCCTCTGGAATTTTCATTTATTTTCTGTTTCTTTCTACTGTTTATGATTACAACAGAGTTTTATGATTAGTATTACATTTATGATTACAAATTTTTTAAAACTTCTTGCTTCTTTTCTCTCAGGAATTCTACTAACCTTGTGATCAAGTTGTTTTTCTTTGAGGTTTGTAGTTGTTCCTAGCTGACTTTGAGTTTTTCTTTTCTTCTAGATTTGTGTCTTATGAATCCTCTATTCCAAATTGGATCTTTATCATGGGTCTTTGCCTTACTTTCTGATTTGTGATTTTCTCTTAAAATCAAACTCTTTACACATGTGAAGAAAATAGTAGGGCCTTGCATGGTTCCGATCTCTATTATTTAGTCTCTTGCTACATTGTCCTCTTGATTTTGAGAATTATATTCTTCAAGGGTCTCAACTGTAGCTTAGGGCAAGGGCAAGAGTTTCTGAGGGGATGGAAACTCTACAGGCCCTAAAGAGTTTAGTTTGTAAGACACTGTCTTATCACTGCATACGTAGTCTGAGCATTTTACTTTCTCATCCATAGCTGTGTTTGGATATTGAAAATGGTTTGGAGATAGAGTAGAAAGTGTTGGGCCCATCCCCTGTCCACTAGTTAGGAATGTTCCACAGGTTTCAAGCATTAGATCTATAGGTACATCCTTGTCCATAGTCCATAGTATATAACCTTGTTAATCAGCTGCAGACTTCAACCTAAGTGTCAAAGCAATAGGCTGATGCATACTCTCTAGTCTAGGGACTCCGGTAACCCTGGTTACTCACCTGTAGGCTAAATCTATGATCTTTTTTATTAAAAAATGACCTGCTGTCATCCATTTTTTAGATTTTCAAGTCACTACTTTGTCTCCTGCTCTTTGATCATTGTTGTAGCTGTGGTAGAAAGTGTGGATATACTTTCTTTCTCCTTTACTCTATCTCTGTGAACCTATTCAGTCTCAAGAATAGTTAAAATGTCTTTTAAGGAGAAACTAGCCTAACTGGAATAGAGGCTGGAGGTTAGGATATTTCTTCTAACACCCTGGTCCACAACAAGAACTCTTGTAGAGAGTATATAGGATAACCCCAATACCTGGTTGCAAAATGCACCAAAATTTCATTGAAACATCTCAGTCTTAAGTCTATAAAATTGAATAATTTCCTCATGTATCTGTATCACCCAAGCAATATTCACAGCACCAAGGGCAACTGTGAATACACCAACATAATTCTGAATCACAAAGTATAAGAGACTCTCCATATAGAAAGAAGAAAATCATTTATTCAGAGACTAAATCCCAACACCAGAAAGCCAAATCCATCATAGTAATGAAGAAATCTATATACAGTAATGTAGAGGGCAATACCATCCTCAAGCCATCCCTCTGTTGGTTTTCCATAAACCAGCTCCCTTAAGCAAATCACAAGCAGGTTCCCCTAAACAAAATCGCAAACAAGCTCTCTCACTTACACTAGCCAGAAGCCTGCTTTTCTCTCTCTCCCTCAGTTCTGACTGCTCTGATCAAATTTTCTCTCAGCTCTGCTCTAGCTCCCCCTCTTTCTGTTCTACCCTTCCTGCCTCACCCCTTCCTGTTCCATGTGACTTAGACTCACGTGACTCAGGCTTCCATGTGATGTAAGCAGGTCACATGGGCCAATTAAAGAATGAGAAAGACCTTCCCATTTAAATTACCATTACAGTATCCTGGATAAGAGAGCTTTCTCAGGGAAACTTGTTACAAAGATTTTTTTCCCCATTTACCTGTTTCACTATGAACTTTTACTGCATTAACTTCTCTGCATGTTTTTTCTTGCTTTTATAATTTTATAATAAAAATTGTCCATTTCAAATTGTGCAAACCTTCCTCTTCCTTGTTTACTCATGAACTCTCCCTATCCATAGATCTGAAAGATGAATTCTTCTATATTACTTATGATATGAATTTTTATGAACTATGTAGTTCATATATCAATTAGGAGCTTGTATTTCTCTGTGGTGTGAGATATTGATCCAAACCTAGTTTCTGTAGGTGGCCAGTTTTCAAAAAAAGTTTTTGCCAAATAGAAAGTGTTTTCCCTAGAAATTGGGGTCTTTGATTTATTGAGCCTACTATGTGTGGGTATATGCAATTGTGTTCAGTCTTGAATGTGAGAATCAAGGGATGCCCATTTTTCCCATGCCTTTTTGCAACATAACACACTCTTAATCTTCTCTACTTTTTATATAATAGTATTTACCTCCCCTTCTTCTTCATTTCATCTCCAGTTTAGTCCCTGTTCCTGCCATTTGTATCTTAACTTAATAGCACCCAAAATAAAAATAACCATAGACCTTCCCTTTTTACCTTTCCCTATGATACTTTAAAATGCAAGGTTTCTGAGATGATTTTGTTGCTTATTTCCTAGTTAAAATGTAAGTGATTTTCAAATATTACCTTCTAATTCAACAAATATGTATACTTCTGTGTGTTTTTCTTAATACCTTCATTTCCATCATAAAATACCTACACAGCTCTTGTCTCTTCATCAAGAATGATTCAAAACTGCTTTCATTAAAGGCATATTTATTTTTCCTGGGGATGACCCCTTTGATGAGGCAAAGAAAAATGAAGACATCAGGCTGGGAGGGAAACAGCAACAGTTACTATTGATAATCACTCTATTTCTTAAACAGGCCTATTCAATGAATGGGCATTACCTTACCCTAAGTGAATGCCTGAATAGACCTTGGCCTAAAGGGGCCAAGATCTCCCAGTGCATCCTGGGTCATCTCTACTCATCCTGATAAATATCTGGTCACTGGATTCAGATGGCTCTGGAGGAGAAATAAGGCTGGTGACCTTGCACGGCCCTCCCTCACTCGAAACAAAGTCAAATGCAAATCATGTCATCATTTCTCTGATGGCATGGTCTTCCTTGGAAACGAAGGATGAACACAACAATTTATTTTGCCTTAAAAGAAACTTATTTTTTCTGAACAGTGTAGCCTTAGTTGTAAGCCTTTATCTTTTGCCTGAAATACTGTATTATAAATGCCATAAATGTGTTATCCTTCCTGTGACTGCTTTGTACTTGGAAGATTTCTTCTTGGTTACTTGCAAAATTTTGTCCTTTACCTAAAAGCCTGGGAGTTTTGATTTTAGAAATTCTTCCCAGGGCTGATTCTTTGTATTTTCATTTTATCTTTTGGGTTGAGGAGTTCTGAACAGCTTTCATTTATAATTTTTCAAACTATGACATTAAAAATTTTTTATTCATATTTTTAAATAGCTGAATGATTCTTAAAATTACTTCTATCTGGGATCATTTTACCATGGAAGAATATTCTGTCCACTTTATCTCCTGCAGGAATTGATGATTCTAAAAGTAAGGAAAAATTGAAAAGGGAGAGGGGGTAAAGATCTACAAGGAGATATAAAAAAATTGTTTAGAAGGGGAGATTCAAAACTTTGGAAATTTTTGTTCCTTAAAGAACATACATACTAAGCAAGGAGCAAATAAATGTAAGGACTACAAAATAAAGAATAAAAGTTTAGAATAGATAGAAAGGGAAGAGAAGTAATTAAGAGAATGATATAAAGAAATCTTTTTTTAAAAAAGAAGTGAAATGAAATGAAATTTTCAAATTTGAATGAAATGAAATGAAAATAAAAAAATGAAAATGAAAAATGAGAAAAGAACCTAACAAATAAAAAAAAGTTGAAGGAAAAGAGAAAAAAGGATATTAATTACTTAACTGAGAGAAAATAGCAAGGAAGAATTAACTAAGTAAATAAAAGGAAGAAAAAAGAGAAATTAATAATTTAAGCAAAACTCCAAAACTGGAAAAGGGGTGACAAAATGGGCGAGGGGGATTGATAGTGAGAGGAAAAGAGCCTGTGATGATGGGGTTGCTTTAAAATAGATTAAGCAAACATAACTGAAGAGTCAAAGTATTTCTTTTATAGAGTAAAAGGAACAAAAACATTCATAATTCAGAAAAATACTAAAAAAATGGAGAAAAAATATAGACTAACTTAATTAACTTTAAATGTGAATGAATGAAACAATCCAATGAAATGGAAAAAATGACAGATTGGATAAGAAATTAAAATCTCACTATCTGTGACTTATAAGAAATGAACCTAAAAAGCACACACATACCCAGAATTAAAATGAGGGGCTAGAAAATAATTTACTATGCATCAGGTGACTTTTAAAAAGGCAGAGTTACAGTCATACTATAAGACAAAGCAAATAACACATTTCATAACATGAATTGATATAAGCAAAAAAATATTATGCTGAAAAGGACCATAAAAAACAAATGCATAGCATTCTGAGAAATATATGTTCCAAAAGCCTTACATTATAAATTAATAAAGCAAGAATTAACTGAACTACAAGAAGACATAGACAGTAACACAATAATAGTAGGAGAATTTAAAGTTCATCTCCCAGACTTGGACAAATCTAATAGAAAGACAAACAAAAAGGAAGTATAGAATAGGGCAAATTGTTGGAAAAAACAAAACTAAAAGACATGTCATCATCTGCTAAATAATGTACATATTTCTTAACACTATCCTAGAACTTTTATAAAAACTAACCACATAGTAGGACACAAGGATATTACAAAAAAAAAAGTAAGGAAGATCAAGGATAGCATTTGTTGATATGTTGCTTGATTTCTGATAACAAGAAAGAGTACCTACTGACCCTGCATAGACAGAGGGGGCGCAGGGGGGGGAGAACCCTTCAGAAGCCTTTAACACATAAAATTGCTATACTCCTCTTCCCATTTGGCTCCCAGGATAAGATCTTGGCTCCTGAGTCACAGAACACTAAGCAAGTAGCAACACTGGGCAATTCTCCTTGACTCTTGACCATACAGTAAGTGTTATCACATTCCCTGTACCTCAGATGGGCCTGGTGCTAATCCTACTCATGGATCTTTAAAACAAAAGATCCACTGTAAAATACAAAGATTTAGCATTGTCTAGTACATGGACCAGATGATTTATATCAAAGACTTAGTCTTTCTATAGGGGGAGAGATAAGTATGCAATGAAACCTGGGATTTCTGGTCTTCTTTTTCCATATTTGGACATTCCCTCAAAGACCCATTGTCTTTTCATCATTACTTATTGTCACTTGTTTTATGTTTTCTTGCTATTTTGGCTTTTCTTTTTCTCCCTTAGTCCTGTTTATGCCAGTTTTCTCACATCCTCAAGATCAGGGTTATCCATTAGCAGCCCTAAAACTATGTAAGTGATAGAAGGTCCTCTTGAAGGTCTTTAGGATCTTACTTCCAAAAGGTGTAGTGTGATAAGAACAATATTATCTACCAGTCCCTCAGTGTGGGATTTTTACCTGGTTTTACCTAAACCCCTACCCCATGCAAATTACTACAGTATTTCTAAACTGTCCTTATAAATTAGATAGGTTCCAGTGAATAAGGTTTAGGTGTTTGTTAAAGCTTGCTGGTTATCTAAAAATATAAAAATGGCCTCACCCGTATGGAATCGAGATCTTCAGAATTGGTGCATGACCAAAGGAATCACTACAGTGTGCCCAGATAACCAGACACATTTTATATAGAGATGACTTGGGCCTTGAATACTCAAGCGAAGCGCTATATCATTGTTGAGTATCTTTTTCTATGCTATGTCCAAGTAAAACTCCTTTTTTTATTTATTTGATTTTATATGTTTTATCATTTTCCAATTCTAAACCTAGATTACCAGTCTGGTAATTACCACACAACAGGATTCCAAAAATCTCCAATTTCAATCTCTAAAGGCTAAACTGTTCATCAGCAAACCCTCATTTGCCCAATAACTATCAAATTGTTCTAAAAATCAAGGTTTCGTAATTTTTCAAACCAAAAGCCCTTCTGTTCTTCCATATAGGTGAGTGAATTGACAAAAAAAGGGGGAAAAAAGGCACAAAAACAAAACTAAGCCCTGAAGACAAGGTCATTGTCTCTTCTACCAGTTTTGCCACATTCCTAGACTTTACATATGCAGATGTCACCAGCCAAAGCCTGAAAGGGGCTTTGAGGCACACCCTTGCAGCTTAAAAAAAAATCCTTTTTTTTGTCCTTAGATTCTTCACTGGCTTCAGATCATTTTGAGCTTTAGCATTCAACACTCTATACTCAAAGGATCATAATAATGCTTTTGTATTCATTTTGGGTTAACTGACCTTGCTTCCATTTTCTTTACATGTCTTTTTGACCTTCATGTTAGCAAATGAGTCCCTTGTGCATCCAACAAATAGTGAAGGATAACTTTCTCACCTGGAAAGTATGAAATGGAAATGTATTTTACATACTGGAGCTATTCTCTTCATGTTTTGTACTGAGGACTAAACTATTTTTGTCAAGTACAATAAATGCTATAGGAAAGTTCCTTAAATTATCCAGCCTATGGGAAATTGTTTTTAACAAAATGAGGCCTTGAAATCTACCTATTATTCCTTATAATATTTTTCAATGCCTTGCTAACCATTGCAAGCTGACTTACTATCAACTTACACGTAACTTGTCATGTTCTGAGAATAATGTCCTTAACCTGTAAAATTCTATTGAACCTGTTTGAATAAAGTCCTCCTATACATACAAAAGGGATTTTGAGATTCTAGCAGAGAAGTATTTTTCTTTATATCTCCAAAATAATCTGCATTTTGATTTCTTACCTATCTGGTCATAGGTTTGTCTCTTCCACTCTATTTTTGAACTCAGGTTGCTTTGAAAGGTAGACTATTCATTAAAAGTTACAATATTTCGAGATTATTTTCTCTAATAGACAGCCCTGACATAGACCAAAGAGTTTAAAAAGCAAAATCCTGCTTCTTTGTTTCCATCCTCCCCCCAGTGGCAAGGTAAATTTGTTTACTCAGTATTATGTTTATTCAATACAGACAACTTATTCCCAAGTTAGGAGACACAATTTCAGTTTTCTTTAACTGCCGGTAATGAGGTTTTGTCTATCAGTGTATCTACTGTATCTATTTCTAAGTGTTTTTCCCTCCTCATATAAAATACCCTCCATCACTGGGAGCAAGTGCTAGAACGTGTTCACATGACTCTAATCACAGCTAAATTAATCTGCATCTTGACTTATTCCAGGCTGAATCACAAACAGTCCACGCCCTCCATGATCCTTCTACAAATAATTCCTCATTTACCTGTGTTATACTTCCTGAGAGTATGAATAGACTTGACTTGATGAATTATTATCTCATTAGGACTTGTTAAGCACTAAACAGATTGGAATGCTTTTCAACCTTTTCCCTCCCCATCTCCCTTTTTTCATACATGCTAGTCAGAGTTTGCATCAATATTTAACTTTCTGTTAGTTTTATTTTGTTGGTGTGCTTTTCAATGTATGTGTTTTAAGTCTTAAAATAATTAATATCTTCTTTTTCTTAGCTTTCATAATTATTAAGAACTTTTCTAAGTTTAGGAACTGATTTGCGATACAAGTGCTAGTGCAAACTAAGACACAGACACTGGAAGCAGTGGGAATAATATGAATTCGTTATGGTATCTTTCATGTCTTTGGAACTCCTCATACTGGAATGTAAAAAATGTGTACTGAAAGTCAAATTCTACTTTCACAGTTAATGTATTAAAGTACAGAAATGCAAAGACATATAACTTTAGGATTTCATGAATTAAACCCTAATGTTCAAGACAAGCAGGTGCTGTGAAGAGGTGAATTTTAAAGTCAGAGGATGTGGGTTCAAACCTGTTTCTGCCACTTTTTACTTGTGTCAGTCAATCTGTTTAGTCTCCAGTTTCTTCATCTCTAAAATGAAGGTATTAGATTAAATGTATTTTGAAGTCCGCTTGAGTTTAAATCTATCGTCAAAATGAATTTATGTATTTTACTTTTCTCTTTTATACACTATAAAGACAATGTTTCTATTTTTCGTATCTCAGAGAGAATAAGTGCTATTTGTTGTTGTTATATATGAAATAAATAAATGCTCATTCATGAGAGGTCAAAGTAAAGTCCTTTCCCTTATCTTCGTTACATTTATTTGCATGTATGCTGGTTAAGGTTCATTTACGATAGATTATTCAGAGATATACTGACAAATATATTTAAGCTCTGTAGACCAGTAGAAGGCAACAGTACAAGAAGACTTTGCTGCATATTTGCTTCATTTCAATGTGCTGCTAATCTTTCAGTAGTTGGCTGATTGAAAGCCTTGAAAAACAAACAAAAAATTGTACTTAAGCAACTGATGTGGCTACAAAATCAAGACCCAAAGGTCAGGACAGTGAAGGGCCTATGTTGTAGTAGATTTAAGCCTTAGACTTGAAGAAATAAAAAATTACTAAAAAATCTACAAAATAAAATTGCTGATATGTTTCCCAATTTAAAAAATATTTCACTTACAAATGAAACAGAGGAAGAATGAAGAGCTTATTAACCACTCCATCAGTCTATAAAAACTATTCTTACTTTATTTGAAAGACATCAATATTTCTAAATATGAATGGATAAGGTGCCCATTTGTCACAGATAAATGCTACATTTGCTCTTATTCCATCTAAATAAACATAGGTAAAAGCCTTATCTTGTGATAGTATGTTGAAACAAATGTTTGAGCCTAAAGATCTTATTATGTTTTGGCTACAGGTAAATAAATAATTCTCTGATTTTCCATAAAAACAATACAGATTTTACCCCTATTTATAATACCTTCTTTGTGTAAAATGGGATTTTCTGCTACAGCTTTTATAAAAACAAAACATCAATGTCTTTGAAAAAGAATTGTGAAGAAAAAAACTCATTAGTTTCACTACATTTGTAAAATTTTGTGCCAAAAAACCAAGCCCGTCTCTAATATTATCATTTCTTTTTTAACCAAACCTGTGATTTCATCAGCATGGTAAACTCCTGGAAATTTGTCTACCAACAAAGATCATAGACCATGAGAGATGAAATGACTATTTGCCTGACGCAAAACTTGAACCCAGGTTTGTCTGATTTGAGTCAGCTCTCTGTCCACTACACTGTGCTTAAAATTGCAAAAGATTTTGTGCCAAATGCTTTGCTTTATTTTGCTACATGCTTCTAAATTTGGGGGTATTATAAAATTTCAATAAATTCTTTATTATATTTTAATAACTTATGAGCTAAGAAAATTGTTGAGATTACTTCATAAAAAGAGTCAGGCATGACTTTTTTGTAAAAAGGGAAACATCACTACATAAAGCCTGGAAATAAATAAAGCAGATGATTACTAAGGTTCCATCTGTCTTTAAAATTCTGATAGTAGATGAATAAAAAGTCCTTAGAAGGTATTTTTTACTTATTTTTACTCTGATGTCTTTAAACAATTAAAAGAGATTAGGTCTTCTTTGTCTGATCAGATAATTCTTTGCCCTTTAATGCACATTAGTAAATCCCATTAAAATTAGATATTGGCAAAATAAAAATATTCATTTATAAGCAGAATACAATGACAAGTACATAAAACAAACTCATTGGGTAAAAGCATATAGAAAGAACTTTCCCCCTGAGTAAAGTTTCATTGCTATGAAACATTTAGAGGAGATGGAATTAGGGGACATTCATCTTATCCATTCATCACTTCCCCCAAATCTGGATGAAAAATAAAGTATTTTATATGGAGCAATTGCTATTTTGGGGTTAAAGAAAACAAGTAGAATTCACTTTACAATTATGTGTAGCACATTGATTTTTAATCAAACTATGACTGAACTGATTCAGAATATAAGGAAAGACATTTTTAAAAATTGATAAAGCAATATGGTTCTGTTTTCAACAGGTCTTTTTTTGTACTTGATGTACTCAGTAAAATTTGAACCATGTAGTTCTTAATTTTACTGTGTTTATTATTTGTCTTGGGACTATTTCAGAGTTTGTTAGGCTTTCCCTCTCCCCCCCACTTAAAAACACAGCATATTAGATCTCAGTTTTCTTGTTTTAAAACCATCCTTAATTCACTTTTCTTAGACAAAATTTCTTCAGTAAACTCTTTATTCAACAAAATCAGCCCTCTATATTTGGTAACAAATCAACCCCTAAAACATAAGGAGATCTGCTCCAAGACCTTTGACAAAGTTGCACAGGGAATGCATTGAACTGAGACAATTTACATGTCATTTATTCTTAGCAGCACTGCATTTCTCTTAATAAGACAAATGGTACTTTGGTTTGCATCTTGTGGTAAAGTACTGCCTGGAATTATTCTGCTTTATATATCAATTGAATAGAAATCATTGCATCATTAGGATTTTCATGTTATCCTTGAAAAGACGCTGTGTGTATGTGCGTGATCAAATCAACTTTTTTTCTGGATGATTGATTTTTTTTAATTGTAAAAGCAGACTATTGCCAAACAATCAATTGGATCACTGCACAGCCAATCTGATTTGATCACTAAGACCACATCTGGTTATTTTAGCCATCTTAATGTCCCAAATTCAATCAATTACAAAACATTCTGTTTCCTTAGAAATACACTCTTCAGAAATGAATCTGATGAGAAAAGATTCACTGTGGTATGTACATCTGCATGACCTGTGGTATAAATCCATTTTAATAAATAATTGTATCAGCGATATAGAACTGAATGTTAATGCTGAAGCACAAGTTTAGCTGTAGATGTGGTTATATTGTTTGTAAGCAAATTGTATTTTCAGTGATCTAGGTGGCTTGAAGCAAAGAATTTGCCTCCCCCCCAACAAATCAATTTTATAAATTTGAAATCGTATATGTAAGGATCACTTAAAAGTGAGGAGCCCTTTTATAACTTTTCTTCCTGGTCTCATATTTGCCAATTTTTCAGTAGTCAATATTTTTTAATAAAATTTTTATAAGTCCACAGAGAGGAGGTTCTTTTCTATCTCCTCACACACACATAGCTCTGAACCCTTCCCTAGAAAATAATTTCGGAATAGGGAAGAGAGAAATGAAAAAGAGTTACTAACATACATATTTCCTTTTTTTTTCTTCTTTGATGGATTTGACTGCAAAATGATTGAATGGGGCAAATTCATGCGCACTGCTTGTTAAGACAGCATTTTTTGGAAAAGGGCTCTGTCTAAGTAAACATGATTTAAATCCTTTTTTTTCCTCTTACCCATAATCTTCTTCTTGTCTGACTAAATCTTTCTGACATACTATCTGCAGAGTACTTGGAAGGTTCTTGTCATATCTCAGCAACCCCAATTTCTTTTCTTCCTCATGCCATCTCCAATAATCTTCCTTTTATAATACATGGGAAAACAAATTTTCTTTCTCATAACAATTGTGTCAAAAAAAAAAGAACAGTGGTTTCTTTTAAAGTATGTATATGTGAGCATAGAGATATTCATGCATATGTGTTAAGGTATACATTTATATACAGATATACATATATACGTACATATTTATGCTTGTGTTTTTTCATCTAATTTCCAATAAGTACAAAAGGACAATATTAAAAACAATAATAACTAATTAAATCTAATGCAATTGTCAAAATCTAACTAGTAACTCTAAAATATGTTGCTTTTTTTGCCCCACATATTTGTTTCATGTTTAGCATTCTCTTTTCCACAGAGCAGAGATTGTAGGGGTTTATGCTAACATAAACACTGTATAGTTCGGTGAAGCCGTATTAAGCTTATAGAATTTACCAAAGTCTAAAAGCATTGAATAGAGGAGAAATCTGATTCTAGATTTTAAAAAAATCTATGCTATAAAATATTATATTTTAAAAGTCCCATTAGCTATTAATCTGAATGCTTATGGTTAAGAAAATTATTGACAGTAATGACTTTGAATACAAAGCATTTCATTTTATAAAACACTTCTTGTTTTAATTTGGAAAAGAGCAAAAAAAAAAAAATACCCCATAGCAGTGATGTCTTCTTCTGCACATTTTATTTCAAATTTTAAAGAGGGGAAACAAGAAAAATTAATTCACTCACAGATTTAAATTCATTTCCTCACTAAAAACTTAGCATTCAGTATCAGACTTCTAGGTTAGGTTGTTTTTTTTTTTTTTTATGGTTGAGTTATAAAGTAAAACTCCTAAAAATAGGAATTTATGGTACAAATGACAGATTTTAACAGTAAAGGCATAAACAGTGTATCTTTGCAGATGCTTAAATCAAATATGGGGTGAGGGTTTGAGAGGAATGATGTATTGCCAGGACACTGAGTGTGCGTTATTTTAATTGGCCATATCTAGTTAACCATCTTGTTTTCTTTAGAAAACAAATAACAAAGTTGCAAGCAATTTGATTACACAATTTTTTTTACCATAAAATATATCAAAAACAATGAATTTAATCATTCTGTGGTCTGGGTTGAATTCAAGATTGTGATCTTTTATTGAACTCCAAAGCAACAAAGAATTACAAACTTACTGATGACCATCTTTGAAGTTGAATGACCCATTATTATTGTATGATGCTACAAAAGGACAAAGTCCAAAATTTAGAATTTTATACGGGGTTTATACTTATCTAAGAAACCCAAGGAAAGTTAAGGAATTAAGTACTGAATTAGTGAATATGTCATTTGATTATGATTCTGAGATTAAACTTTAAATCTGTTTCATATTAAACAACACTTCAATTTCTTTTTGACAAAGAAATGCTTATGCAAATTAAAAAGAAACAATGCTAAGTTAAACAGAACAGTAGTGAATAATACATAATCATAATCATATATGTGTGTATGTGTATATATATATATGTGTGTGTGTGTGTGTGTATATTCAGTTACTTGAAATATAAACAACCACTAGTTTACTCAAATGCAAAATAAATTAATATCCAACACAATTCTGGATTTAAAAAGCAACTCAATGCCATGAATTCTTAAGCAAAGTCAATTTTCTTAGTTAATCACATTTTGATACATGCAAAAAGAAAGTTCTATTTCACAATTATTCTAAGACAAGTGAATTAAATTAGAAATCCTCAAAACTGTAGCTATACATAGCCATGAATTGATGTTTCTCAAAATCTGTTTTCAAACATTATATTCTCTGTCACTGATGTTTACGGAAACTTTCCATTACATTATCAAAGTAGTATCACCAAACTTTATTTTTATGATCAATATGAAATGTAATATTTAATCTTTTCATCCTGTTTAAATAAATGCTCATTTCAATGTTTAGCTAGCATCCTATTAACACCAGTAGCTGTATATGAGGCACTCTGACTTTCCTTAGAGAATTGTTTTTGATGTATCTATCCCTTTATGACAGGAGTTTAACATATACAATTTGTTTCATCTTTCTATTCTTGCCACCCCAGAATACACTGTTCTTCCATGCTTTGCCGATATATCAATTACTAGTTCTGATAAAAACATGGGAGTTTATTTCAAAAGTTTAATAAAATCAAAATAAATACTATGGTGGGAGGAAGTTACAATACCATCTGAAAGGTAATCAACCTAGTGGAAAAATTGTTATTGTCATACATGTAGAATGTTACATGAAAGCTGAAAATAAAAATTTCAATGCTATGCTCATCGAAACTTTTCCACGGCATTAATATTGTCATGTATTCCATTTAATACATTTGAGGCATTATTCTAAATTATTTTTAAATGAGGGAAAGAATGGAAACAATTAAAATAAACCAAATTAGACCAACACACAGCAAAGAGTAATAGTTCTTTGCTAATATTGTGCAAACAAAACCTACTGAAAATATTATGTTGGTAAACTCGTCTAGTGACAATCAGTTGGTCTCACCCCTTTCCAAAGATAACCAACAACTAAGGCTCCTTCCACTATTTTCTTTAATGTAGACAAATGGGTTGTCTACAGTTATGTTCTCTACCACTCATCCAGAAAGCTGTGGTCCTGACTTGGTAGTCAAAAGATCTGGGTTTTAATACTAGTTGTTCCGCTCACTAGATGTTTTCTTGGGCAAATCACTTCATATTTCTGGGTTACAGTTTCCTCATCTGTAAAATGAGAAGGACTGGAAAAAGATACTTCTAACGTTCTTTCCAGTTCCAACATACTATGATTCTGCAAATAAGAGTTCTGATCAAAAAACAAAAAATTAACCTCTTGTATTATACAAGTATTGTGTCCGTTTGTTATACCAAGATTTTATTTTATTACTTTGTTAGAGTATATAAAGCTCTAATTCTAGTACTAAATCTTTCCCTATAGCTCTTTGGAACTGACAAAAACAAGCCACAACCATTTCTGATGTAAATAAAAAACATTACTCTGCATATCGACAGACCAAATAAAAGTTCTGCTTTTACTTGAAGCAGAAAACTCACCTACAGAAAACTACAAAAAGCTGTGCTGGCACCTAGTGGATAATGGTTGTAGCAAATTCCACCTTCTACCCAATTGTACTGTTGTTGCTAATAGGATGTATTTGAATTACTTTCCACTACCTTTTCTATTGAAAACTTCACTATGGCTGAAGGGCCAAGCCCAATGAATCACCCAGAATAAATTTACTACAGCTATATAACTAAATATTCTGAGTTTATCTTTGGGTAAGGACAGGAAGAATTTTGGGAACTACAAGGCACAGAACCCTGTGGAAACAAGGCACGGTCCCTGCTGATGTGCATTGCCAAACCTTGTTACACCAAGTCCAGTTCTCTCCACAATAAAGACTTCTGATGAAATCAAATGGCACCTGTAAAGTATTATCTCTGTGGACAAAAGGTACTCTTCCTATGCACTACAGGAAAGCAAGCTAAATGGAGTGCATAGCAGGCAGATCTTGGAGCCAAAAAGACCTTTATTAAAGTCTTACCTCTTAATTCTTACTGACTGTGTGGCCATGGCCATGTTTCCTCAGATCATAAGGTGGTTTTGTAGTCAACTAAGATATGAAGCTTCAGACAAATTGCTGATTTGCATGAGGGGAGGAAGTTTCCCTGCTAAGAGTTCCTTCTCTTGTGGAGGCCACATTTGTAGCAAAAATAATAATAATGATAATACACTTCAGACTTTCAGTCTGCCATTAAATTTTGAGGTTTCAAATAACCACATTTATTTACTTATTTGCCCTTTAAAACATTTGGTCACGGAAGTGCCATTTTAAAATTGGAGCATCTGCCCCAAGGTGAGCTGAAAAGCAGCTAATGAAAAAAGTGTTACATGGGGACAGTGGTCACAATTTATAACTGGGAGAAATCTCATAGAACATCTATTTCTAACCCCTCATTTTTATACATAAGCAAACTGAGCCTCAGAGAGGTTCATAAGAGAGATTTTGAACTACAGAGGACCTTAGAGGTCATCTAAACCCACCATTTTAAAAAATGAGATAACAGAAGTCTAGGAATGTAAACACAGGTAAGGAATATCAGAGACAAGGTTTGAACCCACATCTTTCGATTTCAAATCTAGTGTTCTTTTTAACTATAGCATGCTACAATTTTATTACAGTCCATTCTGTCTGAAGGAGGTTTCAGTTCATTTATGAATTTATCCACTCTCTATAGCTCCCCTGTCTGGGCCCCAAGGGTTGTAGAGTCTACTTGTTCAGGATCTATTACCACATTTCTTAGTAGTCCATGGATGGTAGATAACTATTGTACAATGGAGTTCACAGAAAGATCAAATTACTAGGGTTAAACTAATTATAGCACTGAAGTGGATTAAAACAAAGTCAGTCAAGAATAAATTTGTAGTTGTTGTTATTGTTCAGTCATGTCTGACTCTTCATGACCTCATTTGGGGTTTTGGCAAAGATCCTAGAGTGTTTGCTTTTTTTTTTTTTCTCCAGCTCATTTTACAAATGAGGACGCTGAAGCAAACAGGGTTAAGTGACTTGCCTAGGCTCACACGCTAATAAGTGTTTAAGGGCAGATTTGAACTCAGGAAGATGACTCTTCCTGAGTCCAAATCTAGCACTCTATCCACTGTGTCACCTACTTGCCCCTAAAAATAAGGTTTTCTCCAACATTTCCTTCTTGCCTAGAGTAGCGCAGAACAATGCTTCAGTCCAGTGAGCTCTAGATTTGCTTTACCAAAGTGTCATATTTAGGAGCCAATCCATTTCAGCAGAGTTTTATTTAGCCCTTAATTTGTGCAAAGCAATGTTTTAAGCACTAGAGAGATGAAGTCACAGATAAGGCAACACATCCAAGGGCTGGGGAAAGTTTTATTCAAGAGAGGATAAACCAGAACTTAATTTACCTGAACCAGGGCACAGTGAGAGGAAAATTTTACAATAAAGAGAATGTGTTTACATTCCTAGACTTCTGTTATCTCATTTTTTAAAATGGTGGGTTTAGATGACCTCTAAGGTCCTCTGTAGTTCAAAATCTCTCTTATGAACCTCTCTGAGGCTCAGTTTGCTTATGTATAAAAATGAGGGGTTAGAAATAGATGTTCTATGAGATTTCTCCCAGTTATAAAAGAACTCATCTTAATTCTGAAGCAGAGAATAAAATGCAATAGAATGTAGAAATAATCTCTGCCATTATCAGTTTTACTGATTCATACAACTGATATGACTTTGTAGATCATACACAAAGGCAAACTTTTAATTACACATTTTTAGTGTATTTTCATGTTTTCAGTTCTCACGTGTTTTTTCTTCTAATTGTAGGGTTATCTACATTGATTTTGTCTTGTACTTTTGTATGAGATCCAAGTGGATAGAATGTGTGTACACTCTATCACTGACAAAACAGACCAGGATGTCTTTTAAAGAGATAATTAAAGTATTAGATTACCTGTCACTTTTGTACTCAATACTGTCACCCTGGATTCAATGCAGCAAATACTCATGTTGATTTTTATGTTGGAATAAGTAGCTGTATTTACTGAACACAAGACCAGGTTTCAGAAATGTCAATAAATGTCATTATATATAAATGAGTCAGAAGCTCTTAGAATAACTAGACTGGGCATCCCTAAATACCTACATCTTAAAATGAGTATTTTTATAGACTAAGAGAAACAAGTAACCAAAAAGTAAATGATTATATTCAGGAACCTCACCCTTTATATATGCTATTCACTATTACTTCAACGTTGATTTTAGGGTGAAAATCAACATTCAAATCTGAGCTGAAGTAAAAGTAAGAATGAATAAGTATTCTAAGCATTCATATATATAAATATGTACGTACACATATCTATATCTGTTGAGAATGTGTTAAAAAGAATATGTAAGTACTAAAGAGCTTTCATTGAATTTACTAAATCAATATTTTCGTTACTTCAGTAAAGCTAAATTTAAAGATTTATGGCATAATTAGTATAATTAGAGTTGCCTCTCACCTTTATAATTCATGCCCCAGTACTCCAATCTCTGGGCTTACAAGGACAGGGTTCAGTCATGGGGCAGTTACCAAAGTAGGACTCTGTCTCATATTGCCCCCACCTAGAGTTGTCTCTGGGAAATCTCAGAATATGACTTGAATAAAGCCTGTGTATAAATCACTATAAACACGTTGAAAAGAGCCCTCAAATATTGTACAAACATTCAATCTAACAATAAGTACAGGACAACCTTTATTTTATCCCACAGAAAATGTAAAAAGGACTCATGGTAGATTATAGTAACTGATGTCCCTCTAAGTATCAGTGGAGTATATTTATATTTCCTTCTGGTGTGCGTGTGCATGTGCATGTGAGTGCGCATATGTGTGTGTATGTGTGTGTGTGTGTGTATGTGTCTCCTTCTGATGGGAATCAACTTGTGCCTTATAGTCCTCCAGATTCATAGCACTACCCTGAGCTTTAGGTTACCTTCAGAGTAGTTCCAGTAAATCCTACTTTTGCCTCAGAAATGAATGCCAGCCTTCAGCCTTATAGTATTACCCTGAGATCTTGGACTCCCACCAGAAGAAATGCTCTTGGAGCTATTAGGCCATTCCCAATCAATGAATTAGTATTTATTAAGTGCACTGAGTATACAAATTTGAAGGATGAAACAACTTCTATTTTCAAGGAGCTTATATTCCCATGGAGAAGACAAGTACATGTATAAATAAATACAGAAAAACACAAAGTGAGTAAATGCAATTAAATAAAAATGTTTCAATAGAAAGTAGTTTGAAAAGGAGAGCACTAGCAATTGGAAGCAGATCCTAAATTGCTTCTTTCAGAAGGTGGGGCTTGAGTTGTATATTAAAGGAAGAGAGAGACTCAATGAGGTAGAATTAAGGCCAGTATAAAGGCACCGAGGTAGAAGATGAAATGTTGTGCATGAAAAGCAAAGTGAAGGATTTGGAGGAGGGGTAACATCCAAGGATTCTGGAAAAATAAGGACCAGATTGTGAAGAGGGATTTTTAAAGCTTAAAAGAAGGATCATATTTTGTCTTAGAGGAACTAGGAAGCCCTTGGAGGTTATTGAGTAAGAGAGCCACATGACCAGAGCTTCCCTTAAAGAAAATTACTCTGGCAACAATGTGTAGGACAGACTGCAGTAGTGAGAGACTGGAGGTACAGTTACCAAATGATGCTGCAATAATCCAGGCAAGAAGTGATGGAGGCTTGAACTGAGATACTGGCTGTGTGCATGGAGATAAATGATCAAATGTGAAAAATATTGTGGAGGCAAAAATGTCAAGATTTAGATATGTCTATATAATATCTTAGATATTACCAATTAGATATGTGAGGTGAGGGATAATGAGGAGTTAAGGGTAATGTCAAGGTTACAAACTTGGGAGAGTGGAAGAATGGGGCTGCCTTCTGTAGAAATAGTGAATTTTGGAAAGGAAGAGGGTTTTGAAGGAAAGAAAATGTATTTAGTTTTGAATATGTTGAATACAGGATGTCTTTTGGACACCTGCTTTGAAATGTCCAATAGACAATTGATGATGCAAGCTTGAAGCTCAAGGGAAAGACTATGGCTACATATATGCATACACCTACATATATACACCTATATGCATATATCCTCTTAGTAGCCTCTTCTGCTATTATAGGTTTAATTATATTTGTTTGTAAGTATACATATATATATATATATACTCACACACAAATATATTCATATATTGTGTGTGCATGTATAATATGCACACGTATATAAAGGATTCTGTCCTAGGCCTTCACCTTTTCTCCTTCTGAACTTCCAATAGCCTCATCTGCTTCTAGGTAATTAATATGCACACACACACATATATAATTAAACTCATAGGAGCATATATATTACATAATATAAAATTAAACACATAGGAGCAAATGAAGTTACCAAGACAGTGTATAAGGGAAGAAGAGATAAGAGCCTTAGATGGAGTCCTCCCAATATTCTAGTGTGTTACACAATCCTCCCAGAGGTCCACCCTTGGTCCTTAGACTGCTGTAGGACTTAGAGTTGCTAGAGAGGCAACTTTTCCCTATGTATTCTCTACATAATTATTCAGCAACAACAGATGGCAAAATCCAGGTACTTTGTTTGTCTATATAGTGGTTATATTACCTTTCTACTTGAGTTGTGCAGGTATAAAAAGGTCATTCTATCTAAAAGGATAGATTCTAGGATTCTACTGCACAGAAAATCATTCCTCCTCTGTTCAGGTAACTGGAGTTAAATTCTCAACATCCCTTCAGAAAAATAGGGTTCAGAAATTTCTACCACTTGCATTATGTGGTTTTCCTCCCGTATCAACAATCTGTCAATGAAAGCTTAGACTGTTGCCTCTCGTTGATAGGGTCCAGGTCCAGAAATTTTCCATTCAGGACTCAGGGCCTCATAGATGAAAGGATGCACAACTCATTTTTGTCTTTGACCCTTGGGAGTCATTAGAGGCTGTTGGGAGACAGAGATTCTACACTCTCTAGGACCCAGGTTCAGTATTTCTACTACTTTCTCAGGTCATCACTGGAAAAACAGAAAATGGGGTCAGGGTGGGAGGGGCAGGGAACAGCAAAAAAAAAAACAAAGATCAAGTTGGAAAAGTTGGCTCCTTTTTTATAGTCCAGCACAAAGCTACTTCAGTCCATCCAAAAATAGTCAGAATTAATCAGCTTCTTAATTAATCCACACAATGTTAAGAATGAATTAACTGGGTATCTCAATACAGAAGAATACAAAGGCTCAGTATACAGCAGTATACTGTATAAAGCTAGCAGTTATCAAACTTGTCTCAGGATCCCTTTATGCTCTTAAAATTTGAGAACCATAAAGAGCTTTTAATTGTATGAGTCATATCTATCAGTATTTACCATATTAGACATAAAAATATTTCTATAATGATAAAAATAATTTTTACCTCAGGTATCCTGTGAAAGGATTTTAGGAATCTCCAAGGGACACTAGATCATTCTTTGAGAAGCTTTGTTGTAAACTCATCAAATTGATCATGGAACTAACTGGATCAACTTCTTATATCATGTTTTGGATACCAGGAAGTTTCTTCTGGAGGACTTGAAGGAACTGTTCTAAGTGTTATTTTCCATCTATAACAGAAAGATCAGAACAATGTCTTCTAATGGATTCTAAGATATGCTGGGGTGCCTTCTTCCTAGAAAAGTAGATCATGAATTACTCCTCCTAAGAAACTTAGCAAACCATTTTTCAGGCCACGCAAGTAGTAGAGAGTTATCCAATATCTATGATGGCCCAATGTGATTCGTAAAAGTTGTATTACTTTCTCTAAGAGTACTAGAAAGGAAAAACCTAAAATGACTTACATGAACTGATACAAAGTGAAGCAAAGAGAACCAGGAGAATGTTGTACACAAGTAACAGCAATATTGTAGATGACAAACCATAAATTATTTAGCTCTTCTCAGCAATTCAATGCTCCAAGACCAAAGGACTCATGATAAAGCATACCATCTGCTTCCAGTGAAAGAACTGATATTGTTTGAATACAGATTGAAGCATGCCATTTTCATTATCTTTAATTCTTTTTCTCTCATTTTTTATTCTTTTATTTCTATTTATTTTATTTGTACTTCTTCTACAAAATGACTAATATGGAAATGTTTTAGATGACTACATATGTGTAACCTATATATTTGATTTCTTACTGTCTAGGGTAGGAGGTAGAGGAGAGAGTGAAGAAAGGAGAGATAGAAAATTCAATACAAAAAAAAAGTTAAAAATTGTTTTAACATTAGGACAACTACATTTTTAAAAGAATAATACTAGAAAATTATATCAGCATGAATTCTTAAGTCTTAAAAAAGAGAACAGGACTCAAGAATTTCCTCAAGCTACCTGATTACAACTTAAAGTCTACTAGTAACAATTTTTATAACATTTGGAAGATTGGTTTGCTACATATTTTTTGGAGAGGACAAAACTGAAAAAATATTAACATAAATAAAGAATATTTTCAGTCTGACATGGTAGAAAGAGAACTAAATTTGGATTCAGAATACATCAATTCATATCCTAGATCTCAGAATCTAAATCTATGTCATCTTAGGCAAGTCCCTTAACTTCTGAATTCTTTTCTTTTGTTTTGGGGGAAAAATTCAGTCTTGAACCCCTCCCCTGGTCCTTGACTTAAATCTCTGCATTTCAGGTGGTTAGTTAAGTACATGAGGTTGTGACATAGATAGATAGATAGATAGATAGATAGATAGATAGATAGATAGATAGATAGATAGATAGATATCTCCTTTTGAAATAGTTCATGTATATATGAACTATTTCAAAAGGAGATTTTTTTCAGAATTACTTCAATAATAGAACTTTGAATTATAAAATTCAGTTAAAATATTTTAAGCAATCAATTAAAATAACAATAGAAAAAAAAATCTTTGATTAAAACTTCTGTCCTGGACACCTGGACTATCACAATAGCCTCTTAATTGATTTTTCTGTGTTGGATCTCTTCCTTCTCCAATCAGTCCTCCACAAAACTGCCAAAGTAATATACCTAAATCCAGTGATGATTATATCTCTACCCAGTTCAAAAGGCTCTCATGATTCCTTATTTCCTATAGGATATTATAAAAACTTCTCAATTTGACATTAAAAGCCTTTCAAAGTTGACCCCAGAGGACCTGTCAAGTTCTACACATTACTCCTCTTCATGCCCTTTCTTTTCCAGCCAAATTGGCTCTGCATACACACAACAGTCCCCTCTGCTTATTCCCACCTTTTTTGCATCACTAGTTCCTTTCAAAGTTCAACTCAAGTGCCATCTTCCAGTCAAGGCCTTTCTTGGCATCTTCCCGCCTTGAACTTCCTGCTCACTCAGAGATTACTTTGCATTTGTGTATATAACTGCATGTGTGTATACTTAAACACATGTAAATATGCATATATGTATGCACACACATATCTAATTTCTATTTTAAAGGTACACGTATTTCTTTCAATTGAAAGTAAATCCCCTGAAGGCAAGGATTGTTTCCTTTTTTGTCTTTGTATCCCCAAGGCCTAATACAGTTGACTGAATTGCTGGACTTCATTTCCTGATCTGTAAAATGAGGAATATAACCTGCAACCTTTAATAAAAGATTGATCCTAATTCAAGAGAAAGAATAGGCTGGCATCAAGGTACACAATGTAACCTCAGCCTCCCCATAATACACTGAGAAAATGATAAAATCAATAGGGGCCTAATCCCATCTCAATAAAATAAATAGAGCAGGAAGCATACAATGAGATCCTGTAGGAAATGATTTTATTGTCACAACCAGTTCTTCTACCCTACTGAAGACTGGCAGAACCACCCTGGTAGCTCTAAACTAATCTCCCCTCCTGTCATGTTTATGGCTATGCCAAATAAAGAGGAGAGAAAGTATTCCTTTCCAAAACCAAAGTTGTAAGAAGAAATATGCTACACAGAGTCATAGGAAAATGCATTGTGAATCTTAACTCATCACATAAATATGAGCCATTATTCCTACAGAGAGGGGTTGAGGCGTGTACTCCAAGCGATGCGTCCAAATCCTAGTTTTGTGAATCAAATTAGCCTATTTCAAATCTAGAGTAAGAGTCATGTGGGTATGGGTTGGTTAGCTAGACAGATGTGAGTCAATAATTCAACCTCCATCAATTTGATAGTACAAGGCAATCCCACAGTAGATAGAAGAAAAAGAAATTAAATAGCTAATGGTTCATTAACTCTAACCAAAGACATTATTTTTATATATGTCTATATTGAAAGACATTGCACAATATGAGAGGAAGAACACTGGCTGAGAGTCAGGAGATTCCACACAGCTTGAGTGCTGGCCCTGATAACTGCTATCTGTATGAACTTGACAAATCATTACACCTCTGTGAGACTCAGTTTTCTCATCTGTAAAGTAGGGATAAATATTACTCATACTATTTAATTCTAGAACTTACAATAATACAAGATAATGATTACATAATAAATAAGTGTATAAAAATAATGTTAAACCAAGTTAGAAAAAGAAACAAAGCAGGGCAGTTTCTGGAATTTCAGTATGTTTTGAAGCACCATTCACAACTATGACAATAAGTAAAATGTTGTAAATCTGATAGTGTTATACATTTCTAAAATGTATTCCTTATTTCAGATGAAAGAATTTGTAAATTATCTTCTTTGTCCCCCCTGCATTAATTTTGGATTTTAATTTTTAACAGCTTAAACACATAACAATATTGTTATTCAGATTTACTCTTCCTTATTCATAAATTGCAAATCTGACACAAATATTTGGTTAGAGAGTAATATTCAAAGCTTTTTTAAATGCCAGGGTTTCAACAAGACTGAATGGTAAATGTAGAAAGAGTCATGGAAAGGCACACTAACGCAATGTTACTGGAAGTGTGAACTGGTACAACAATTCTGAAAAGCGAATGGAAATTATGTAAATAACATGACTGAAATGTCCATACCCTTTCAATATAATGTAATATTAATGTACTGTGATAAACAAGCATGATGAATACAGAGAAGCATGGAAAGACTTATATGAACAGATGTAAAATGGATACAAAGTAGCAGAGCCAGATCTCTAGTACAAAAATAATGTAAAGAGAAAGATCAATGACAAAACAAGTAAAACTAAATTTTTCAATATTATAAAGAACAAGGATGTTCTAAAAGAAAAAATATGAGAAAACACCTCAATAGATGTCAGAACTTTTCATATAACATCAGATATTTGTTGATGTGCTGATTAGTTTTGTTGATTATTTTCCTCTTCCTTTTTCTTCCTGCTTAAAGAAGGAAGTAGCTAGGTAGTCCAGTGGAAAGAGTGTTGGACCCTGAGTTAAGAAGACCCAAGATCAAATGCAGCCTCACTTGCTTACTAGCTGTGTCGCCCTGGAAAATTCTTTTAACCTCAGTTTCTTCATTTGTAAAATGGGGATATTAATAACATATATCATCCAGATCGTTGTGAAGATCAGTGCTTTGCCAACCTTAAAGCATGATAACTATTAAAATTGAAAACAATTTTGTAAGGGAGAAGGAAGGATACAAAGGGAAGTTTAGGCAATTTTAAAAGAAAATATATTAACAGATATGATCAGCATAAGAGAAATTTCCAAAATTATGCTTTAAATATGCTCCAGAGATACTTCACATGTGATTAGATTTCTATATAACAAATCATATGAAATATGTGTACATATGCTCTTCATTATAAATAAAACAATATTAACACAGGCTAAAAAACTATAGACTTAAAATATTGAAAAACGTCATTTAGCTTCTATTTTTACATGAATTCAGTTATCCAATATGTTTGGTATCAATAAAAAAGAGCCACTCACCCTTAGATAAATGGCATTTATCATATTGTACTCATGAATCTGAACATGTTTCTTAACTCCTTTTACATTAATTAATAAGACATGTGCAGCTATATCATATCAGGTCAAAGAAAGATGGCTACTGCAATCTTAGGCAGTACCTATATATTCATTGGGTGGCACAATTTGAACATGAAACCTAATAAAATGGACAATAGACACTGACATAAACCCTAAACACTCTATGCTACAATCTTGTTTTACTACTACATGACAAAAGTTTATTGGAGGTAACATAACAACATAGCAGAGTGGATAGTGAGCCAGCTTGGGATTCAGAAAGACCTTGATTGATGCCCTTTCTGTGATACATCCTGGATGTATGACTCTGCAGAGCAGCCAATCTGCCTTGTGACAGGCATTTCCTTTACTCAAAGTTCCCTGCTTCCTTACATAGAAGAAATTACAGGTCTCAGAAAAAGAAAAAGTATTTTTAAAAGTATTGAAGTATTTCTTAGGTTATCAACTCCATTCAAACAAACCTTTTTACTAAGTCACAGAAAACCGTAAAGATTTCTTTAATTCCTTTATTTTTTCCACTTATTTTTAAGTAGACAGGTAAAGTTTGTGAAAGTTAGTTCTTTGCTCTTATGGTGTTAAAAATGCTTTATCTTTGCTCCTGAAGCTACCCTCAAGTAATAATGAAATCCTTAAAGCAGTGAGAAAAATAAGCCTATTCCATCTACCTGCATAGTTAGGCTAGATACTGAGTAAGTAACAACAACCTAGCAATTTTAAGTCACAACATTTCACTGGAAATGAGGCAGAACTTGTGTATTTTAACAGCTTTTTACAACCAGTAACCTCTACTACATTTATTTTACTTTCTGTGAGAAGACCAGAGAAGGTCCGTAATTTAAACCAAAGGGCCTTTTCAGACCTAAGGACAAAAAACATTTCTGCTTAGCACCTGAGTAATAATGTGGGATATGTACAGGTGAATCAAAGATAGTTTGTCTTCAGCCAGTCTGAAATGTGTGACTCATTTCCAGTCCTGTGATCATTTATTATTCAGTAAAGAAAGGCAAGCTTTTTGCTCTGCAAACACAGTGGTGGTCCTCAGGTCAGAATGATTTACCATGTCTGCTCAGAAATACATTACCTAGGTATTTATAAAAAGGTCTCACACAGAGACATACAGATTGGATGTTCTTAGCATACTAAGAAAGTTGAAGGGTTAGTTAATGAGACATTTTTTTCATTGCCAATAATTATATACGAAGTACATTTTAAGAAGTCCTTTATTTTAAATTGTTTTCGTTATAAATATTCACATTTTATTTAAAAATAAAGACATCAGCTTTTGATGAAAAAAAGAGTCCCTTGTTATTAATTTTTGAGAGCTAAAATAAAGGAAATTAGGAAACTGAAGCTCATGAAAACTAGCTTAGAAATTTTATATATGTGTGTGTTATATTTGCATGCACGTACATGCATATATTTAACTGAATAGTTGGTGTAATCACCAACAGTTATCTATAATTACATGTCTACATATAAATTTATGTATTTTAATTTAATATAGTCATGTATAACTACATACATAGATATTTCAAATAAAATATATTTAATTGAACAAATAGTTTTATATAGGTCTCAATATAACTATATATTTAATTAACGCATATATATACTTACAATAATATATAACTATATACAAATGATATATTTTATATTTATATGAATCTACAAACTAATTAGTTTTTATTATTTTTTTCTAATGTCCTTTGTTCTAGTTCTGACATTAATAACTAGGGGGTCTGAGTTTCATACTTTACTCTCTTACACATATTGTGAGAAAGACTATATATAATCATATATAAATATATACTTATATATGTAATAAATATATTTATGTAGACTAGACATGGAATTTCTTTGGTATGGTGAATATGTTCTGCGCAAAAGTGTGAATTTTTTTTTGTCCTGAGCACAGTGATGATCACCAAGTGAATACCACGTCAATAATGGAGTTCACACACTTGAGCTGGCTACTTGGTCTTTAAAAGGAAACAGGGATCTACCAGTGTCCGACTGATAGGGTAGACAAGCAAACTGGGAGAAGGGAAAGTGGAGGAAGAGACCAACATAGACATTGACACTAACATGGGCAAGGACACAGACAAAAATACAGACACAGGCATGGACATGGACACAAACCTAGACACAGACACAATCACAATCTATTGGGTCCTGTGTATGTGTGTGTGTATGTGTGTGTGTACACACATAAATGCTTAAATACATTGTGTGTGTGTATATATATATATATATATATACACACACATATATGTGTATGTGATGTGTGTATATGTATATATGTATGCGCACACACATGTGTATACCTAAAAAAAAGAAACCTATGTATCAATATGGCTTCTTCAAAGAAGCATATGTACATAAAGGCTCATGACAGACAAGGAAGATAAAAGAAAGATAGAGCTTCATCAGGGGAGGGAAGAAAGGAAGGCTTTCTGAGAGAAAGTGGGAATGGTAAAACAGATGCCCAGTCTTACATATAGAGAAGGACTGTAGGTCATGACACCTTCATAGATGCAAAAAGAAAGGATTGGCACAGTGCATAAATGTCAAGCAGTCCCATGGACTCTGTGTGAGGGTGTGTGAGTGGAGGATAAACACACACATATATATATGTATGTATGTATGTATGTGTATGTATGTATGTGTATGTATGTACATATATGTGCCATTACCTTCTTACCTGTCCTTATGCCAGGATCTAAACAGAGAATCACCCCCACAGCACCATCCATTCAGTGTTCTGCAACCAATCAGCTAGGATCTCCTCTTTCTGGAAGTCTCATTTGTCAAATTTTTCCCTCTGTTGGATGACAACATGGGTATATTCTAGAAGGTATTCTTTTACAGGCGTAATTTTGACTAGCCAGCCTCTGGCATCTCTTCCAATTCTGCTTTGTATAGAGCCAAATTAGTTTTAGATTTTTTTTAACATTTTACTAAATCAATCTGAAAAATATTGAGTCCCTGATGTAATTCATCTTTCAAACTACCTGCAGGCTTCTTCAAATGATCTATAATATGGTTATAATAACATTTATCCCAATTATCTACATTCCCTCACTGTCTCATCAAACTGGGTATTTTCTTTCTTAGGTTATGATGGAACATCTTTCCATTTTAATTTTTGCTGTAATTACTGTGAAATCAAGGTTTCAGTAATATAGGTATACAAAATCCTAGTGATCTTGGCTAAATACCAGGGGTATAGTGAGTTGGTCCCCTAAACAGGTAAGTATACAATGAAAATAAGTATAATGAAGAAATAGTTTGTATTTCAGTTTTCCTTAAAGGTTTTCTAGGGATGGTTTGAGAAGACTATAGAACCTTCCATAATATGAAAAAACCTTACATTATGAAGCATTATTTTTCCATTTGGGCATAATCATTAGATAGTCTTTTGCCAAGCCTTTTGAAATATGATCATTATTGGAAACACCGGGTATGTAACGACCTATATGTGGCTTAGTAGTAATAGTTTCATAGGCATCTCAAAATTTTCTATGGGAGAGGCTCCCTAGTAATTAGGGAAATCCAAGTTATATAGTACCCAGATCCTTACTTGAAAAAAAGACTAGAGTAAGGCAATTTGCTTATTCTTGCTTAATTCTAACCCTTTATCAGATGATAAGTTCCCTGACACTGTGAAAGGAAAACTTCCTTATACTTCACCAAATAGTGAGGAATCACCATCCTACTAATCATTCCAAACAGCTCTCCAAAGTTCAATGCTAAAAGCCTAGAAACATAAGGAAAAGATAGATCCCTGCTTTAATCCATTCCATAGAAACAAGATGGTCATGACAGTGTGCAATCTATTCTACTCAGGGAAGACTCAAGTGAAATGACATCAGTTATAAATTGGTTTTGATATTTACTATTAATTAATTATGTTTAATTGTATCTCATGCATGATAGTGTCAAAGAAAAACTCAGTAAGTTATAAGCCATATCTCAAGTCACTAGTTATTTACTTAGAATACATTTAAATTAAACTGCTCCTCTGTCACCCAGCTGTGAATAACTGGTAACCATGATAGCCATTTGCAATGATATGGAATTTGCTTTTATCATTATGTTTTTCAGTTTCTAGTTTCACCTTTTTTATTAGTTTTGAAATGTAAGACATGTATAGCAGAGTCATGAAGTGCCTATTTGGGGTTGACTAAATATAGATATTTTTTAAAATTATCTTTAAGGTTTAACCACCAAGAAGGAAGAGATGTTCAGCATGACACAAGAGCATTGTGCAAGAGATCATTTTTGCTGTTTTGGAAGAGGGTGGGGCATTTGCAGGAATTCCCAAAGAAAACTTTGACAGAAAGACCCTTTTTCACCAAGAAATTCACTAAATAATTTTGCCTAATTTTGAGCATGATGACCTTATGACTCTAATTTTTACCTGTGCTAAATTAGTACTAGAAAGAGCATTCCAGTAAGCAATTTGGGGCTGACATTCAAATAGACCAATTGACTTACTGAGTCTTTTCCACCTCAAATTTTTGTGATTTTAATCTACAAGTACTTTTAGTAATAATTCACTTTTTTTCACTGAAATTTTAGCTGCAGACACACTCACAATTGGCAAGCCATGATTAAAGACATTATGTACTGAAAACCTTACCCTCTAATTTTTTTTTCTAATTTACTTATGAAAATTACCCAATAATGAGTACTTGCGTTGAAGTATGGATTGGGTTTTTTTTTAAAGTGAAAATGTTGCCATTGTTTTAAGGCAGCAATCCATCTTGGAGAATACCTGTGAAAGAAATTAAGAACTTTTGCATGTGAAGGCAAAAATACAGGGACTTGGAGAGAGGACATTTCTAACGAAAGAGAGAAAGTCCACTGTTTAAAATCCCAGTTTGGTCATACTTTTTGGTACTAGTCAATAAAATCAAGGACCACGTATAAACAAAACATTCCATTCGACATTATGTCAACCTTTAACAAAAAGATCATCCATCACTGTAAATGAATGTTCTGTGCACCTGTTTAAGTTGATGTGCATTCTTTCAAGTTGTTTTTTTTTAACCTTGTGTCTGTTAGAGCTACACGTGAGCTTATTCTATTTGTGTGGGAAGTAGCCTTCTAAATTTCACCATAATAAATTGTATCACACTGCATCTGTGAGTTGAAAGTGCATTTATGTGTTTTCTCTTCTCTAATACTGACACATTTATATCTTTTCCATGTCTGCTTATTTAACTATGACAGTGACAAAATAAAAATTTATTCATATGATTTTGCCTAAAAAATACACAGGCCAAAATTATGATGCCCATTAAAGAAAATCTAATAAAAACTTCTCATATAAATTGTGCAAAATATAAGATATTTATTGCATGGATTAACAAGTTTAGTAATGCATACTATATTTCATCCCACCCAATAACATCAAACTAATGAAGTTAGTTTTATATTTTTTTTAGAATCAGCATGATTTCTGCAGATAGGTACTCTTAAGCCCCTGTCCTCCCTATCCTTATTGTGTATCTGAGAAAAAACTATTATACTTATCTATATACAATTAAGCCTCAAATCATTATCAATCAGAAATTTTTAAAACATTTTTTACCTAAATTTCTCCAAGAACTTTAACAATATTAGCTCACTAACTATTGTAGGTAGACATTTTTTGACTCTTTTGTGGTTTTGTTGGGGTAGGGGGAGTAGGGGAGGTGATGGTTGTTGGAAGAGAGGATTCTGTAGCTATTATTTCTTCAGTCTGAGGAAATCCTGGTGTGCAAACTCCAAAATAAGATTCAGTTCCTTAACTAATAGCTTTGGAGAATTGCCTAGAATCACTGAACTGAAATATTAAGTGACTTCTTCTGAAAAAGAGACAATGGACTGGATATGTAGATTGAAACACATTTTTTGGACAGAGTCAATGTGGGCTTGTTTTGGCTTGCCCTTAAGTATTTGTTGTAAAGATTTTGCTTTTCTTCCTTTTTTTCATGTATTTGAGGGAGGAGAGTGAGTGAAAAATAAAGCATTGATCATTCCAAAAAAAAAAAAAAAGAAATTGAGCATTTTAAGTTAAGAGACATGCCCATGATCACATAGTGAGTATATAGTTTGAATTTGGGTCTTCCTGACTATGATGTCAGTCCTCTATCCATTAAGCCATACATTTCTCATTACTACACATGGAAAAAGTAAGGATGAGCTCACATTACATAGCTGCTACATGACTGTAATATAACAGGTTAACATTCACTTGTTCAACGGATATTTGGTTTTACAACATCATTTTGGGAGTAGAAGAGAGATGTGAAATAAAGTGAAAGTGATAAAAATGAAATTGCATTCACAGAATCATAAAAGTTGAGAATCAAAAGGAACCTCAAAGGCCATCCATACATAAAAGGAATCCACATTATAACATAATCAATAAGTAATCATTTAGTCTTTACTTAAAGACCTGCAAGGAGGAAGAATTCACTAATCCTCGAGGCTGCTCTTTCTACTTTTAGAAAGTTCTAATAATTGAAGGGGAAAATATTTAATACCAAGCCTAAACTGGCCTATTTGCTACTTGCATCTACGGTTTCTAGTTCTGCCCTCTGGGGACCAATGAAAAAATTCTAATTCCTCTTCCATATGACAGAGCTTCGAATAACGTCCTCCTGAGTTTTCTCCAGATTAACATTCCCAGTACCTTCAACTGGCCTCCATGTGACATGGACTTAATGTCCTTCACCATCCTGATTGCCCATCTCTGGACACTGTCCAGATTTTTACCATCAGTCTCAAGCTGTGTTGTCAGTCAGTCAACATACATTTGTGAAACGTACAGACATTGCGCTCAGCACTAGGGATACAAAGAAAGGCAAAAGATAGTCCTTTTTCTCAAGGAGCCCATAATCTAATGGAAGTAAATAACTACATAGAAACAATATATGTAGAGGATAAGCTGGAAATAATCAACAGAGGGAACACACTAACATTAAGAAGGAATTGGGAAGGGCTTCTTGCAGAAGATGAGCCTTTAGCTGGGGCTTAAAGAAACTCAAGGAAGCCAAGAAGCCGAAATGAGAGAAGACAGAATTCCAGACATGGAGGACAGCCAATGAAAATGTCCAGCATTGACAGATAGGATCTTTTATTTGAGGAACAGCTCAAACAAATTTAGCTAGATTACTGAGTATGTGTGGAGGTTAGGGGATAGAAAAGCAGGCAGAAAAATATAAGAAGACTAGAAAGGGAGTAGGACGTGATGTTGCAAAAAAAGCTTTAAATGTCAAATACAACATGTTATATTCAATCTTAAAGGTGGTGGTGGGGTCACTAGAGTTTGTTGAATGGGGAGTGACATGATCAGACCTTTGCTTTAAGATCAATTTGACAGTGAAGTGAAAGAACTAGAGTGAAAAGACTTAAAGCAAGGAGACGAATCAGAAGGCTATTGCAATGGCCTAGGCGAGAAAAGATAAGGGTCTGCACCAGAGGGGTAGTAACATCAAAAGAGATAAAGGGGCATACATGAGAGGTATTGTGAAGGGTAAATCAATAGGTTTCTGCAACAGATTGGATATGGAGATGACAAAAAAGTGAGGATTCAAGGATGATAACTATATAACTAGGAGGACAGGCTAATAATTTCCTCAGCAGTAACAGAAAAAATTTGGAAGAGGATAAGGTTTAAGGGAAAACATAATGAGTTCAGTTTTAGAGATATTGAGTTTAATAAGTCTATGAGACATCTAGTTCAAGATTTCTAATAGGCAGCTGAAGATATGAAACTAGAAGTAAGGAGAGAAATTAGGACTGAATAAATAGATCTGAGGATCATTTGCATAGAGACAATGGAATCTTTGACAGCTCATGAGATTACCAAATGAAATAGTATAGAGGAAAAAGAGAAGAGGGGCTAGGGCAGAGCACTGTTAACAGAACTGGAGGAAATTTCCTCAAAGGACACAGAGAAGGCACAGGTAGAAAAGTAAAAGACTAGAATAATGTCAGAGAAATCTAGAAAAAAGACAGTATCAAAGAGTAAAAATGTGATTAACAGTGTATAAGTCTTCAGAGAGGCCAAAAAGAAAGATGCTTGGGAAAATGACTTTAGGTTTGACAATTAGGAGATCATTGATAACTTTGGAGGGAGCAGTTTCCCTTGAATGATGAGAAGTCAGACTAAGAGAGTTTGAGAAGACAGTTGTAAGTAAAGCAAGTGAAAGGACTGATCACATATGGCCTTTTCAAGGAGTTTAACCACCAAAGGGAAGAGGCATATAGGATGACAGTGGGGTGGATGGATGGATGGATGGATAGATGGATGGATGGATGGATGGATGGATGGATGGATGGATGGATGGATGGATGGATGGATGAATGGATGAAGGAAGGAAGGAAGGAAAGAAAGATTTTTTGAGGATGTAAGAGAATATTTGTAGGTAGCTGGAAGCATCCAGTAGACAAAAAGAGATTGCAGATAATTAAGAGAGTGGTGATGATAAAGGGGGGAATCTACCAGAGACAAGATAAAACGCTATCACTTGTATATTCAGAGAGGTTTGTTTTGGCAAAGAGAAGGGCTACTTCTTCACATGATACCCAGGTAAAAGAGATGGTAAGGTAAAGTGATAGGGTAAGAGTGATTTGAAATGTGAAAGAGGGAAAAAATAAAGCTCAGTAAATGGGGTCAATGCTTTTAGTAAAATATGAAGTAAGATGTTCAGCTGAGAGGGTGGGTGTGAAAAGGAACTATGGGAGGTTTGAGAGGAAATGAAACCACTGTGGTAGGCTGGGATAGTGAGTCAATTAGGGAAATACAATGAGGCCCCTGCTGAGGTCATGTAATTTAAGTGTAGTGGACTCAGTAGGCATTTTGTGACTTGCTGCACTTTTCATTCAGTTGCATGTGAAAGTGATCCAAGGCTGAGACTTGAAAACAAGATTGACAGTAGGACACTGGACAAAAGGATTCAAGAGAAGAGAAAATATATTGAGTTAAAGTTATTCATTAAGGGGTCAAAATGGCAAAAAGAGAAGAGTATAAGTAGTACAAGAGTTTTAAAGAATTTCAGGTCATGGTAAGGATGAGTTATACAATTTGGAGTTGTAAAGCAGAAGGAGAGGTTAAATGACAACAAACTGTGATCAGGTAAGGAGTATAAAGAAAGGGAATGATAATCATCAGGCACTGTGCTAAGCACTTTCACAAATACCTCATTTTAACCTCACAACAACCCTGTGAAATCAATGTCCCCATTTTACAGTTAAGGAAGCATAGAAGTGAAGTGACTCACCCAGAATCAGTAAGTATTTTAGGCTGAATTTTTACCTAAGATCTTCCAGGACCACAACTCTGTCCATTCTGTCCCCAGCTGCCTCTGAAAGGGAGTTTCAGAGTTTGTGAATATGCAAGTGAAACACTTATGGATGATGGCAAGATTAAGGTGGGATAGAGGAGTGGACTATGGCAAGTGATTAAGTTGAGAAACAAAAGGTGAGAATGCCTGATGGAATATGTTGAAGTGTCCTGGCATGAGGACAAGAGAAGGGGAAGAAATTCTTTGAGTCAGGTAGCAAAATCTTTAAAGAAAGAAAGGGAATGTCCAGAACTGAACACAACACCCTTAATGGGGATCTGATGAGGGCAGAGTACAATGAGACTATCACCTCTCTATTTATGGTAACTATGCCTCTAAATGAAACCCAAGGTTGCATTAGGTGGTGGATTTTGCTTTTGGGGGTTTTGGAGGGTTCCTTGGCTACTCCCTTACAGGACTGACTAGTATGGACTACCCAGTCCCACTGAAACCATCAATTTTCATGAAACATTTTAAGACTGATCAATGATGTTAAATCTCGTAGTTTTGGGTTCAGCAATTCATGAAATATAAGTCAAAAGTAGTCCATGTGGTGACTGTTAGTAGCACAGGTCCTGGCACTGTGAAAAAAGATATTCTTGAACATCAAGACTTGCCCAGCACAAAACTTTATATTAGATTACCTCTCTCCTTCTTCCTTACTTCATTTGTACTTGCTTCTTATTCCTTATTCTAATATTCTGCACCTGTTAAAAATTCTGCTAACATGCTAAATAAAAACTGAACGTTGAAGCTTAAAGATGTAAAAAATGAATTGTCTCAAGGAGATTTGCATTTTAATAGAGAACAAATAAAGTCTGTTCTCTGATACCCAGGGCAGAATCATAAGGTTGATCCTGACAGGTGAGATCTTGCCTGTTTAAGGCAACTTGCCTGATCAGTTTCTGCTCTGGGACTACTGGCACCTAGACAAATAAATAGTCTAAGGCTAGAATAAAAAAAGATTCTATCTGCATCCACCACTCTCCTCACTTTTGAAGAAATAACTGATATTACTAGAAAGGTTGCCAACTTCTGGTCAAAACTGACACATATAGGTAGATTTCCTATTCAGCAGAGTTTGGAATTACATACAAATCTCAGCAAAAATGAGATAAATTGCCACAGTGTACAAAGAAGGCATTGCTAATTTTTAAAAGCTGTTTTAATTTTGTTTCTATAAGCACATTTAATTGCTTAAAAACAATATTTAAAAAAACAAACAATTCAATTCAACAAATATTTATGAAGTTCTTAGTACAGGCTTACTATATGCAAGGAATTGTATTATGCATGAACTATGGATAGAAACATTTTTAAATGTCAGAGTCCTTGGGAAAGTGTTGAAAAAAACAATCATATTCTTTAGCTGCATCTCTCTACTATAAACTCAATTCAATATAATTGGACATGTTCTAAATAGCATTTAAATGATCTTAAAATATTGCATTGATTATATTGAGGATTTATATATACATTCATATATATATGCATATATATTGCATATAACTACAGAAAATAACTAATATAATATTATGAAAAATATTTAAATGCTTTTAAGAATATATGTACATGTGTGTATTCTTTATAATCCTGATGCTTATTAGTTTGAAGTTCATTGTAAATCAGAATGTTGAAGGTTCAATCTTATTTATCATAGTAATAAGTTCTACAAAGAAAGAGAATAAAAAACTCCACTCTCAAAGAACTTACAGCATACTGGAGGAGAGAACATGTACCTATACAAGAATATATAAAATAAAAATGAAGAATAAATAAAATTAAACAATACTTATATAAAAAGTAGATTAGAAGGAAGGACCCTAGCAGTTGGAATGATGCAGAAAGGTTTCATGTAGAACTTGGTGATTGAGCCACCTTGAAGGACGGGAAGAATTCTGAGGCAGAGGTGCAGAGGGAGGACATGCCACTCAGGGTCAGTCAATGCAGAGGTAGTCAGGAGCTACAGTCTGAGTGACTTTGGAGTGGAGGAAAAAGGAGTAATGAATATTTAATAAAACTGGAAAATATGTTGCTGCCAACTTGTGAAGGCTATTAAAAAGCTAGGGTTTATATTTGATCTCAATGCTAATAATCACAGGAGTTTATTAAGTAGGGGAGTGTAATGGTCAGATCCACAGTTAAAGAAAATAACTTTGGCACCTAGACAGTGGAAGAATTGAAATATGCACTAAAATACTCCAGGTGGAAGGTGATAATGACACAAACTAAGGGAGTGACTGTGTATAAGCAGAAAGGGGGCTCAATGAAAGAAACTTTGTGGATTTAAAAACAAAAAGATTTAGAGAAGTGATTGGATATAAATAAATCTGCACTCTAGCTGAAAGTGAATAGTGCGTTTCATCATGACTCCTTTGGAATTTTGGTTAGTGGTTGCATTGATAAGAGTTTCTATATCTTTCAAGTTAATTATATTTAACACTATTGGTGTTACATAAATATAAAGTTTTTCCTGGTTCTGCTCACTTCACTTTGTAATAGTTCATGAAAGTCTTTCCTAGGTCTTTATGAAACTATCTCCAGTATCATTTCATATAGCGTAAGAGTATTCCATCACTTTCATATACCATAACTTGATTAGCCATTCCCCAATTGATGGGCATCACCTCAGTTTCTAATTCTTTATCCCCTTAAAAAAAGGCTGGTAGTAATAGTATCATCATACATATGAGTCTTTTTCCTGTTTTTTTGACCACTTAAAGGTATACATTGAGAAGAGATATTGCTGAGTTGATATGAATCACAGTTTGGATCATAGCTCCAAATTGCTTTCTAGAAGTGTTAAACCAGTTCACAGCTCCACCAGCACAGCATTAAAGTACCTGTTTTTCCACAACCCCTCCAGCATTTGTCATTTTCTGTTTTTGTCAATTTAGCCAATCTGATGAGTGTGAGGTGATACCTCAGAGAAGTTTTAATTTGCATTTCTCTAATTATTAGTGATTTAGAGCAATGATATCAAACAAATAGAAACAGGAGCCAATAAATTATACATGAAGATCCCTGTGGGTCATATATTTACTTGGAAAACAATATATTAACATCTATGATCTATGTTTCCAAAACACATTTTAATCTAATTCAGATTGAATTCAGGAGTGTTTGGGGTTGCATGAAGCCCATGGTCCATGTGTTTGCTATCTCTGATTTAGAGCATTTTTAATGTGGTTATTGATAGCTTAGATTTCTTCCTGTGAAAATCACCTATTTATATCTGTTGTCCATTTATTAATAGAGAAATGGCTCTTATTCCTATAAATCTGACTCAGTTTCCTACATATCTTAGAAATGGGGTCTTTACCAGAGAAATTTGATGCAAAGTCTTTTCCTGATTTCATGCTAGTCTTTCTGTTTGTTTGTTTTTGTTTTTGTTTTTTAATTTATTTATTTAACTTTTAACATTCATTTTAACAAAATTTTGGGTTCCAAATTTTCTCTCCCCTTCTCCCCTCCCCCCACCCCAAAACACCGAGCATTCCAATTGTCCCCATCACCAATCTGCTGTCTCCTCTATCATCCCTTTCTGCCCTTGTCTCCATCCTCTCCTCTGTCCTGTAGGGCCAAATAACTTTCTATACCCCTTTACCTGTATTTCTTATTTCCTAGTGGCAAGAACAGTACTTGACAGTTGTTCCTAAAACTTTGAGTTCCAACTTCTTTTCTTCCCTCCCTCCCCACCCACTCCTTTTGGAAGGCAAGCAGTTCAATATAGGCCAAATCTGTGTAGTTTTGCAAATGACTTCCATAATAGTCGTGTTGTATAAGACTAACTATATTTCCCTCCATCCTATCCTGTCCCCCATTACTTCTGTTCTCTCTTTTGATCCTGTACCTCCCCATGAGTGTTGACCTCAAATTGCTCCCTCCTCCCCATGCCCTCCCTTCCATCATTCCCCCCACCCTGCTTATCCCCTTATCCCCCACTTTCCTGTATTGTAAGATAGGTTTTCATACCAAAATGAGTGTACATTTTATTCCTTCCTTTAGTGGAATGTCATGAGAGTAAACTTTATGTTTTTCTCTCACCTCCCCTCTTTATCCCTCCTCCAAGTCTTTTGTTTGCCTCTTTTATGAGAGATAATTTCCCCCATTCCATTTTTCCCTTTCTCCTCCCATATATTTCTCTCTCACTGCTTGATTTCATTTTTTTAAGATGTGATCCCATCCTCTTCAATTCACTCTGTGTACTCTGTCTCTATGTGTGTGTGCGTGTGTGCGTGTAATCCCACCCAGTACCCAGATACTGAATAGTTTCAAGAGTTACAAATATTGTCTTTCCATGTAGGAATGTAAACAGTTCAATTTTTATAAGTTCCTTATGACTTCTCTTTGCTGTTTACCTTTTCATGCTTCTCTTCATTCTTGTGTTTGAAAGTCAAATTTTCTTTTCAGCTCTGGTCTTTTCATCAAGAATGCTTGAAAATCCTCTATTTCATTGAAAGACCAGTTTTTCCCCTGAAGTATTATACTCAGTTTTGCTGGGTAGGTGATTCTTGGTTTTAGTCCTAGTTCCTTTGACTTCTGGAATATCCTATTCCATGCCCTGCGATCCCTTAATGTAGAGGCTGCTAGATCTTGTGTTATCCTGATTGTATTTCCACAATACTTGAATTGTTTCTTTCTAGCTGCTTGCAATATTTTCTCCTTGACCTGGGAACTCTGGAATTTGGCCACAATGTTCCTAGGAGTTTCTCTTTTTGCATCTCTTTCAGGCGGTGATCTGTGGCTTCCTTGAATACTTATTTTGCCTTCTGGTTATAAAATATCAGGGCAGTTTTCCTTGATAATTTCATGAAAGATGATGTCTAGGCTCTTTTTTTGATCATGGCTTTCAGGTAGGCCCATAATTTTTAAATTGTCTCTCCTGGATCTATTTTCCAGGTCAGTTGTTTTTCCAATGAGATATTTCACATTATCTTCCATTTTTTCATTCTTTTGGTTTTGTTTTGTGATTTCTTGGTTTCTCATAAAGTCATTAGCCTCCATCTGTTCCATTCTAAATTTGAAAGAACTATTTTCTTCAGTGAGCTTTTGAACCTCCTTTTCCATTTGGCTAATTCTGCTTTTGGAAGCATTCTTCTCCTCATTGGTTTTTTGAACCTCTTTTGCCAATTGAGTTAGCCTATTTTTCAGGGTGCCTGCTTGGGGAGCCCTGGTCTACTCCCACCTCTACTGCTGCCTCGCAAGGGGGCCTGAGTTATGGGGGCACCCCACTCCCCTCTCGACCTGCCAAAGAGACCCTCTCACCGACCCCTGTCACCTGTGGGTGGAGGGACCCGCGCAGCCGCTGGAGATTCCGTCCCTGAAGCCTGCTCGGATTGGCTCCTCTCGGTGCCACACGGCCAAGGCAGGGCTGGGTTCGACTCCGTGTCCGCAGCTTGAAGGACCTTTTGCGAGAGGTTTTTTGGCTCTCTGGAACAGAAATCTCCTCTGCTCCGTTTTTCTGTGGCTTCTGCTGCTTCAGAATCAGTTGGCAGTTCTTTTTTACAGATATTTTATGGGCTGTGGGTTCAGAGCTAGCGTATGTGCGTCTTTCTACTCTGCCATCTTGGCTCCGCCCCCCATGCTAGTCTTCTAATGTTAACTGCATTACTTTGTTTGTGCATTTAAAAAAAAAAAGTTTATGTAATCAAAATTGCCCATTTTACCTCCTATGAAACTCTCTGTGTCATTTGGCCATAAACTCTTCTCCTATTCGTAGCTATGACAGGTAATTTCTTCCATATTCCCCTAGTTTCTTTAGAATGTCAACATTTTTGTTTAAATCATGTACCCATTTGGAATTTATCTTGCTATACAATATGAAATATTGATCTGTATCTAGTTTCAGTCAGAATACTTCCAGGGTTTTTTAATAGTTTTTTGTTGACTACTGAATCCTCTTCCCAATAGCTATGATCTTTGGGTTTATCAAATATTAGATTATTGTGCTCATTTATTTCTGTATGTTGTATAGCTAACCTATTTCACTAATCAACCCCTCTGTTTCTGCTTGAAATATTTTCTTCTTGACCTGGGAGCTCTGAAATTTGTCTACAATATTCCTAGGAGTTTTCTTTTTGGAATCTCTTACAGGAGGCAATCTGTGGATTCTTTAAATATCTATTTTACCCTCTGGTTCTACAATATCAGGGCAGTTTTCCTTGATTTCTTGAAAGATGATGTCTAGGCTCTTCTTTTGATCATGGCTTTCAGGTAGTTCAATACTTTTCAAATGATCTCCCCTGGATCTATTTTCCAGGTGAGTGGTTTTTCCAATGAAATATTTCATGTTTTCTACTGTTTTTTCATTCCTTTTACTTTGTTTTTAATTTCTTGATTTTTCATAAAGTCATTAGATTCCATCTCCTCCATCCTAATCTTTAAGGAAATATCTTCTTCATTGAGCTTTTGGATCTCCTTTTCCATCTGGCCAATTCTGCTTTTTAGGGCATTCTTCTCCTCATTGGCTTTTTGGAACTCTTTTGCCATTTGGGTTAGTCTATTTTTAAGGTGTTATTTTCTTCAGCATTTTTTGGGTCCCCTTTGGCAAGCAGTTGACTCATTCTTCATGACTTTCTTGCATCACTCTCATTTCTCTTCCCAATTTTTCCTCTATCTCTCTTACTTGATTTTCAAAGTTCTTTTTGAGCTCTTCCATAGCCTGAGACCAATTCATATTTTTCTTGGAGGTTTTGCATGTAGGAACTTTGACTTTGTTGCTTTCTTCTGTTTGCATATTTTGGTCTTCCTTGTCACCAAAGTAAGATTCTATAGTCCAATTCTTCTTCCAGTTTTTGTTCATTTCCCCACTCAAACTTGATTTTTGAGCTCTTTGTCAAGGTAGTTCTCTGTTTCCATTGGGGGGGAGTACTGTCAGTTGCTTGCTTCCCCCACAATCTGTGGGTATACAGCTCCAGAAACAGCTACTGTCTCTGCCTCTGCTGGTGTGGCCATGAGTTCCTCACCCCCTCTGCTACCCTGAGGTTGATGCTGAACCACTCTACTCTCTCCCAAATGTCTGAGGGAATTTTTTTCCACTGACCTTCCAATTTATCCTTGGCATTTTGTAGTTGTGAAGTCTGGGAAACTGTCACAGGTGCCAGAGAATCAGTCCTCTTGAGGTCTGCTCAGGTCCTATCAGTACCTGTGCACTTGTGCTGGACTGCTTTGCTCCCAGCCTAGCACCATAGATACTTCCCATTGACCTTCCAAGCTGTCTTGTGCTGGAGATTTGGTTCACTCTGTCATTCTATTTGTTCTGCAGCTCCAGAATTTGTTTAAAGTCATTTTTACAGATATTTGGCTGGGTTTGGGGGGACAGCTCTAGCAAGTGCCTGCTTTTACTCTGCTTTCTTGGCTCCACCTCCCTCTGTTTCTTGCCCAGTACCAAACTGTTTTAACAACCACAGCTCTACAGTATAGTTTGAAATCTAGTACTGCTAGGTCATCTTTCTTCCTATTTTTTTTCATTGATTCCTGTGATGCTTGTGACCTTGTTTTTTTCCTTCACAACAAAAGCAACTTGTTCCAAATGCTATTAAACTGTGCATATCCTTTATAACTCTAATACAAATAAATCTTTTAAGAAGAAGAAAAAAATCCTTATGCAAAAAATGAATTTTGTTATTTTTTTCTAGCTCTATAGAGCGATTCTTTGGTAGTTTGATTGGCATGGCACAGAATAAATGATTTAATTTAGATAGTATCATCATTTGAATTATTCCACCCATGAGCAATTAACATTTTTTTGTAATTATTTAGATTTTCTCTATTTGTATTAAGGCTGCTTTATAGTTATCTTCATATCATTTCCGTCTATGTCTTGGTAAATAGATGCCCCAGAATTTTACACTGTCTGTACTTATTTTTAATTGAATTTCTCTATATCTCTTACTGATGAATTTTGTTAGTAATATACAGAAATGCTGATGACTTCTCTGGGTTGATTTTATATCCTACAACTTTGTTAAAAGTGTCATTTGTATCAGCTTTTTCTTTTAATTGACTTTTCTAGAGTTCTCTAGTTCTCATGATATCATCTGCAAAAAAAAATTAAAAATATTTTTATTTTTAATAAATATATAATTTATACATATATTATTATATTAATATTATATTAATTGTTATATATTATTATATAATTATATATAATTATTATTATAATATTATATTTATATTATATTAATATATAATATATTAATATATTATATATAATAAATATAATAAATAAATAATTTTATTTTTCTTTGCTTATGCATGTGCCTTTAAGTTTTCTTGTCTTACTACCATAGCTAGCATTTTGATTACAATATTGGATAGTAATGATATTACTGGATATCCTTGCTATACCTTGAATCTTTTTTGGAAAAGCCTCTAGCTTATCCTTATCACAAATAATGCTGGTTCTTAGCTGTATATAGATTCTACCTATCATTTTAAGAAAAGCACTATTTACTTTGATCTTTTCTGGTGTTTCAAGAATGGGCATTTCATTTGGCCAAAAGTTTTCTTATGCATCTATTGAATAATCCCATGATTCTTACGTTTTTTTATATTAAAAATGTCAATTATATTCATAGTTTTCCTACTAGAAATTGTCCTAACTGGGGCCACTACAAATTTGTTACATAACTACAATTGAGCCCTTAATGCTATTAAAAAAAAAACCCTTTTGTTTAGACCTCACTAATCAATTCATCATTCCATTCAGCATAGTTTTCAAAAATTTTTAGGCTTTTCTTACCTTGAATCTTTCTTTTTTAACACAATATTTTATTTTTCCTTCAATTAAATGTTAAAACAATTTTTTTAAGGTTCTGGTTTTTTTAATGTTTTCAGTTTCAGATTCTATCACTCCCTCTTTTCTCTTACCGCTCCCTGAGACAATAAGCACTCAGATATTTATACATGTGTAATCATGTAAAACATTTCCATATTAGTCATTTTGTACAAGAAAACTAGAACAAAAGAAAAAGAGTGAAAGTGAAAAATAGCATGCTTCAGTCTGTACTCAAATAACATAATTTCTTTCTCCTCTTAGTGAATAGTATGCTTCATTATTAGTTCTTTGGGATTGTCTTAGATCATTGTATTGCTGAGAATAGTTGTCATTCATAGTTCCTCATCAAATAATATTGCTATTATTGTGTATAACATTCTCCTGGTTCTGTTCACTTCACTTTGCCTCAGATCATGTAAGTCTTTCCAGATTTTTCTGAAAACATCTTGCTTGTTATTTCTTACATGACAAAAATATTCCATTAAAATCATATAACACAACTTGTTTAGCCATTCTCCAACTGATGAATATCCTCTCGATTTCTAGTTCTTTGCCATCACTAAAAGAGCTGCTATAAATATTTTTATACAAATAGGTCCTTTTCCCTTTTTTGGGATGTCTTTGGGATATAGACCTAGCAGTGCTATTACTGAATCAAAGGGTATACAGTTTTGCAACCCTTTGGGCAAAGTTCCAAATTCCTTTTCAGAATGGTTAGGTCAGTTCCCATCTTCACCAACAGTACATTAATATCCCAGTTTTCCCACACCTCCTCCAACATTTTCCTTTTTCTGTCACATTAGGCAGTATGATAGGTGTGGGTGGTACCTCAGAGTTGTTTTAATTTACATTTCTCTAATCAATAATGATGTAGAGCATTTTTTAAACCTTTCTTTTATGTCTCTCCTTAAATGAGAACACTCCCCACCCTACCCCCACACCTCCAGCTGAGAACCTAACTTCATTTTCATTGAAAACTTAAGCCCTTGCCCCAAGAGTTCTCTATTCTTTCCCCATTCTTCTCTCATATCACTTGGAAGTCTTCTATTACCATCTTCTCTTACACTCCTGTCTCACATGAACTGGTGGTTTTTCTTTTTCCTTGTCAGAGCTAACACTTCTAAATACAAAGTGTCTTCCCCACAAATGATGGGAATATGATAATGATTCAATCTGGTTGGCACATGCTGCATCCTGTCTCTCCTTAAGGAAGAAGAATGATTTTCTATTTTACTACTATACTATACTAAAAGGAATTTATTTGCAAAACTCAATTTTAAATAACTTTCTTATATTCAACTTTGTAAAAATTTGTCAGAACAATTAGGAATAGCAACTACAGTGGAATTAAATTTTTAAAAATGTATTAAGTATTTGATATGTATAAATCACTGTACTAGGCATAGATGATATGAAAGGTATCATCCTTTCCTTCAAGAATTATAGTCTAACTGGATGATACACAACTTACTATAGAACAAAGTAATTCACAAACAGAGTTGGAGAGGGGGCAGTAAAGAGAGGGGGTGAATTCAAGGAAGGTATCTGTGATGGCAACCAAATTAGGATCTTTTGCTGTTTTTGCTTTACTACAAGTGCCTCTGATTGAAACATGTGATTAAAGAAGATCTTTCCCCCATTGATGGGTCTGCCCATTGTGAGAAGCTTGATTAGGGGAGTTGTTTTGTAGAAGGGTCTCAAGTACCTTTTGCTTTTTCTACTAAGGCACTGGGTCAGAGGGTTATTGCCCTCTGGCTCTAGAAAGTGTATAAATACTCTGAGGGTAAGGTTTTACTTTGGGGTTTAGTCTTTGTAAGAAGGTTTGAGTGCCAGATGAGGATTCTGGGAAGCCACTAAAGAAGCCCCCCTAGCTTTGAAAACCCAGATGTCAGTGCTTCCCTCTCTGGCAACTATGGTCAGACAGTTGGACTGTCTGTTGAATTATGGTCAGGCAAAGGAAGCCATGTCTGTTGACTGTTTTGATTTCTCTGTATTTTCTTTGAAGTTCAGGGTGCTGACTCCCTTGTGAATGATATATGTGCTTGGTTAAAGGAATGATACATATGATTGATTAAAGTGATTGTTAACCCCTCAAAAGTTGCCTTTCCTTTTATGAATACAGATCTAAGAATCTATAACAGCAAGCCCCCTTATGTATGTTGAGGTGCTTGCTGTTACAGTATCTTAAAGGGAGCATCATTGCAATAAATCTTTGAGTATTACAGCTCTGTTTTTTTCTATCTATATGACTTTGGGATAATAAATGAACCTCTTTGTTCTTTGGTTTGAATTCTAAGGTCCTTTCTAGAGTTGAATGACATGATCTTATATATCAACCAGGATTCAGTAGGAAGAAAGTCAGTGGAGAGTATGCCAGGCATAGTGGACAAACAGTGAGAATATGGGGAAAAGAAAGTACAAGGTATGTAAAGAGAACACTTAGTAGTCTAGTTGGCTGGGGTCAGGAAGTATCTATGGAGGAAAAATGAGAAACAAGATTCTTAATTGAATTGTATCAGATTGTAGAAGACTGGTATAAAAAAGCTAAACTTTACAGAGCAGCCAACATGAACTTATTGAAAGTTTTTGAGCACAGAATAATCATATCTATGCAGAAGTCACATATATTTGACAGTTGTGTAAAGGGAAAGAGAGGTTAAAGAGAAGCAGGAATACCAGTTAAGAGTCTACTGAAGTGGCCAGCTAGTAATGAGTGTTTCTGCGAGAGTAGAAATAAAGAAGATGGGACAAATGTGAGAGATATTACAGAAGACATTCCAATTATATGTTCCCCAAAGTATCAAACCTGCATAAAAGCATGTCATCTTCATCACACGATGTTTGGTGCCAAACAACACAATTCAAAAAACCACAAAGTCCCTGATCTCTCAAATTTTATAATCTAAGACAGACAGCATTGACATGAACAGACAGATACAAAGACAATCACAACTGTATATAAGCATTCAATTAAAGTGTTTTCATTACACATAATCAGTGGAACAAATGTATTTCACATGGTGAAAAGTGAAGACTGTCTGGACAGTTATGTCCTGTATAGTAAGAAAATGAGTTTAGGAGAAAGGCCTTATATCTCAAAGACCAAATATGACCTTTGGTCAAGTGCAGCTATTTGTTTTAGCATGGTTTTGCATACAGATTTTATAGTAGAGAAAGGGGGAATTTATGCAATTCACACAATGTAATAAATACCAAACAGGGTTAGTGAGCAAGTGAGCTTCTCCAACATTCTGATATCACTGAACTCATTAACATGCTCCCTGCAGAGAATTCTCTTTCACAAAGGGCTGAAACTTTTCCTTGGATCTGGGAAACTGAAACTCCAGTCTCTAGTCATACTGCTAATGACTCACAGATTCATGGGACAGAAGGAAGGATTACAGGTGGGAGAGAAGGAAGAAGAGTCACTAAGGACTACTTGGTAGAGAATTTAGAAACTGTACCAGAATGGGAGACTAAGATGAACCAGTGACATGTTAGTAAGAGACTCTGAGGAGGTAGTCATTTCACATGAGGCAGTACACTTAAAGCTGTCCTTCTGTGATCAGTTTCAGTTATGAGCTAAAATTTCTTATGTTTTGTTTGTTTAAATCAATAAATATTAAATAAGAGCCTACTATGGGTTATGTGCTAGGTACTGAGGATACAAGGACAAAAATGAAATAATCCTTGCCCTCAACAATATTTCATTCTGTTTGGTATGTTGTGTTGATGATGTATTTTTGCTTAGTTAATATAATTTTGCTTCTTAATGGGAAGATCTTTCCCATCCATTAATAGGTCCATGTGACCTGCTTAAGTCAATGGAATTCTGAGTCACATGAGTCTAAGTCACATGGAACAAGTGGAGAAGGAGGGGTGGAACAGGAAGAGGCAAAGCTAGAGTAGAGCTCTAGGAAATTGGTCAGTCTAGTCAGAGCTAGGAAAGATGTAAGCAAGCAGGCTTGGCTGGTATGAGTGAAACAGCTTGTTTGTGATGTTGTTTAAGGGACCTGGTTTGTGGGAAGGCTTGCAGGGGGAAGGCTTGGGGATGGTGTTGTCCTCTGTACTGTTATTGTGTAGAGTTTTTTGTTACTATGATGGATTGGTTTTCTGGTGTCTGAATAAATGTTTTGGTTCTGTCTTCCATGTGAAGAGTCTGTTGTATTTCATGATTCAGAATTGCTCCAGGATACTCATGGCTGCTGTAGGTGCTGTAAATATTGCATTGGTGCTACAGAGATAAACAGTGTGTATGTCTCCATGAACTTCATATGTATTTATAAAGTGTATAAATATATACAAGTCACATAGACATATACACTCTCCAGTCATGTTAAACAACTTAAGGATTTTGAAAATGAAGCACATGGAGAAAGGCTTCTTCATGGTAGTGACTTATAGTTGATGCAACGTGGCAGTTCCTTTTCTCAGCATATAGCCTATGACAGGAATAAGTGAACATAAGTATCATATATCAAAATAGAACACTAAAGTTTTCAAATCTGGCTCTTATATTGCTCGGTCTGTTGGGTGGCAAATGTTTACTGGTCATACATCATCATCATCATTATCATACTTTACATTAATGTGACACTTTATTGCCTACAAATTTCTTTCTTCAAGCAATTAGTATAAATATTACTATTCCCATTGCATAGATGGAGAAACTAAGACACAAAGAGGTTATGATTTGCTCACAGTTGTATGGCTAGTGAGTCGAAGCTATGACAGAAGTCTGAATTCAGGGCTCTTTACACCATGCCATTCTTCCTCGCAAAAACAAAGGACATTGTAAGAATTTATGCATCATAACCTGTGTAGAGTTCATCTCTGCGTTGCTCTTATCTCAACAAATGCACAAATTCTCAGTCTAGCATTCTGAGAGAATGAGTCAAAATTGATTTAACTCCTTTTGGTTTCTTAGTACATGATTCTGTCTCTTCCACATTATATTTGAGTAAAGGGGACCAAATTATCTCATTCTTCCTTCTTCTATCCTCCTTAGAAACTCTGGGATAGGATGAAGGTGAATTGTTTTCAAAAGGTTCAATAGCTAAGCCCTTACCAGTGTAACATTATTGGTTATGAGTATAACCATAGAGTATGAAGCTTGCTGAAGATGTTATATCACCATCCTCTCCTCCTTTGTCTCCTAATTATCATTAATTATCAAATATATGTTACAATTATTAGATTTTCTTAAAAAGCTGGGCAAAATAAATACCCCTCAGATCGATAGAGCCTTCTCTTCTACTCTTTTATGAAGCAAATATCATGGAAAAAATTAAGAGTACAATCACAATAGCTCAGAGCCCCCAGTTAAGAAAATATCTAACATTTAGACAGAAATTTGCTCTCTGCCCTAATTTAAGTTTATGTTTATCTCTAAGCTAACTCCTGGCTTCTTTACTGTTCAGCAAAAAGGTTACCAGAAACACTGGGACAAAAAAAAAATCAGTAGGATATATTGCAGAGTCTATAAAGGATAGGCTCTGGGAGGGGAAATTGGAGGAAGAGCAGACTTTTTCTTGGAATTCCTACATTCCCTAGAGAGCTGAGTAAAAGAAGCAGATTTTCTGTTTCAAGGTGCCTCTAGGGGCTGATGTGCCTCTTGTTCTCTATGTTCTCTACTGCAGTTCAGCCCTGCTTTTTTTTTCTCTTTTCACCTGCTTCCCCTTTGCATCCAATTCTTTCTAGTTGAACTCTTTAGGTCTCCCTTATTCCTCTTACTCTATCTCTTGAGGACTATGTGTGTCTTTAAAAACTCCAAAGTTTGACTTGATTCTGTAATCCAACTCAAACATCTTGATAACTCCCAAAGAGCTCTCAGGATTGAGAAATAATGTTTATCCCCTTGAACTCCAAATTCTGGGATGCCATTCAGTTCTCAAAACCCTATTACACTAAAATGACAATTCATTGAATCTGATCTCACTCATTCAAAACAGCCCACATTCATTTCTATAGTTTCTAAAAACAAACATTGAGAATTTTTAAAAATTCCTAATCCTTTTTAATCTCTCACTGAATTATGTGGAATAGTAAACGCCTCACCTACTTGTATAACCTGAGCTTTATGGACCAGAGTCTGCTCCCAATATTTCTTAGAGTTCTTAGAAATGGGAGGTTTCTGCTTATAACAAGGGAAATAGAATTGCAGTGAGGGCAACTGGCTCGTGCAATTAGTATGGTATGAGAGGGCGACAGAAAGGTGTAAGGAATAATGTATTTTTACCTATTTTACTGCAACCTTGTTTATTCCTGTAGGTATAGATTTTAGAATTTATAATATAATGATCCTGTAAACTGTGTTCCTACACACGGACTACCTCTTTATTAATGTTCAACAAACTTTACAATAAAAATAACTTCCCAATATGATAATATAGATATCAGAAAGGAGTGGGTCCTTTCTGAATATTTATTTTAGCTGCAGAATCCTAACTCTTTATTTCTAGAAAAAAACTGAGGTACTGTTAATTTTTATTAGTTACATATATTTGATATAATGCACATACATACATACATACTTCCATATATATAAACATACATACATACATAGTCATTCTTATCCCTATCAAATTAAACTCTATTCCTACACAACCCAACCTTTCCATTTCTATACCTCAGGAAATTACAAAACCTAAGGATGCTCTTGAGATGTTTGTTTTAGAGTTCATAAGGGAAATAAGAAAATCAAGAAAGGGATGAGAAACTTGACAGATTTTTAAAAATAATTGGATAACAAGATGAACTCTACAGAAAAAAGCCTAAAATTATATATTTGAAAGGCAAAATTGGCAAAGTAGATAAGTATCTCTTATAGATAGGGATACTGATTGAATGACTTACAGGTTATACAGATAGCAAATAAAAGAACTGGGACTTAAACTTATTTTTTCTGACCCTAAGATCAATATCCTTTCTACTACTATACCTTCAGCTCATTTTATAGATGACCTGAGGCAAACAGGGTTAAGTGACTTGTCCAGGGTCACATACAGAGCAAGGAATTTTTGGAGCCCACATTTGAACTTATGAAGATGGCCAGGCATTTTATCCACTGCACCCAATGGTGCTGTCCCAATGATCTTGTTTGAACACAATTTAATACTTACTATCTATGTGACTCTGTGACAAGACTATTCAGTCTCAGTTTTCTTATATATAAAATGGAAATGATAATTAAATTAAATATATGTTTAGTACCTATTATACACAAGACACTCTACAATGCATAAGGGATATAAAGGATTTTTTTTAAATGCCCTAGTTCCTACTGTCAAAAGTTTACACTATCTGCCTTGAGGAATTGATGAGAAGAAAATACTTTGTAAGCTCTTAAGGGCCACAGAAATGTGACTTATTATTATTACAATTTATATTCTCTTGAACTAAACTTATGTCTCTTCCATTCTCAACAGCACTTTTTTTGCTTCTGACTTCTCTGCCCCAGCATGCTAAGCTATTCCTTTCCTCCCACACCCTAGACCCATTCAGAAATCTCAGTGTGCTCAAAGTAGGTGGGAAGGAAAAGGCAGAAGGGTTGATCATTCTCCCTAAAGGAAGAAATTTTAGTTCAGGAGGTTATTTTCTGACATACTGCTCAGCAGCAGGGAATGTAGTCATAGCCAAGACAAGCAAGAGAGTCAGTGGGAAACACCTATCCAAACAGCAGTGGTGATTCTGTTCTCCTAGCCATCAAAAACAGGGAGTCATTTTTTTCCCCTGTGTAATTCTCACCTTTTGGGTAATGAGAATGGAAAAGCAAAACTAATATAGAATAAAGTGATATAATAGCTTAAGAGTCACAGCCATTGAAACTCTTCAAAATATACTGCTAGAACAGATAAGAAGAAGTCCTCTAATAAAAAGTTCTCATTTATATTCAGTTTAGAATTTTCTTTATAAGAACCCAGTGAGGTATGCAGTTAAGGTTTTGCCATTTAACAAATGAGGAAACTGAGAGATTAAACAACTCGTCCATCATCACCTATCCAGAGTATCAGAGCCCAGATTCAAACCAGTTCCACCTGATTCTAGATGAAGTTTGCTTTTCATTCATTCATAAAACAATGTCCCTCCCAAGAAACTACCTTAATAACGCAGGGAATGAGAAACATTCTGGAATTTCCTTCTTGGTCTGGTTGGTGTGGCTATGGGGAAGCATATTATCTTATCCCTGCATGCTGTAAATTATATTTTCCCACAACAATGGCATTATAAATGGAGTTTAAGTTCCAAGGTTATCATGCCAAAACCTGTTTAAATACATAGTGACACTAAAAAATTTTTTTAAATTCCAAATAATCAATGTAACAAACTACTTATTAATTTGTAAAGTGGATATTTAGAAACCAGCCAAAAATGGTGAAATAAGATGAAGCAGTACAATTCAACTCTCTCCCACAACTATTACAACAAAAGATAGACTATAAAAACAATAGGGAATTTGTGGGAGGAGTGTGAGTCACTTGAGCCTCACTTTCTAGAACATGCTCACACACACACACGCACAGACACATTTTAGTGAATATTCATATTAACTCAACAGGGAAATAATAAAAAATAGTAGGAGTGAAGAGAGCTGAAATAAGGATGAGATTCAGAGAGAGATTATTCATAAGCAAAATAAATTCCAACCTCAGAGAGGGAATTGTGAAGCGAGATTTGAAAGGAAAGAATGAAAGACTAAGAACCTGTCACTGGAGTCTGGGTCAGGGGAAGAGAAGAAAGGCAGAGAAGCAAAAGCAGAATGCATAAAGCAGAGAACACTAGTTCTTTTCTCTCTCCTACTTTGTGAAAAGGGAAGAAGATACAAAAAAGGGGGAAAGGGTAAGAACAAGATCAAAGGAAATATACAATTAAAAATCATAACTGTGATGAGAATGGAGTGAACTTACCCATAAAATGAAAGAGGACAGAAGAATGGATTAGAAAGCAGAATCCAAATATATGTTGTTCACAAGAAACATATTTTTTTTAAAAAATTCACACTTGGTTAAAATAAAGGGATAGAGAAAATTTTATTATACGTTAGCTGAAGTAAAAAAAAGCATGGGTAGTGATTCTGATTTAAGACACAGAAACAGAAAAAACAAACTTGATTAATAGAGATTAAAAGATGACACCATTCACAATGAATTAATGTCAACATCATCTAATATCATCGCATCTAAATATTTAATGGAAAAGTTAAATGAATTGCAGGGACAAATAAACAAACAGTAAAACTGTGATAATTGGGGAACTTAAAGCATCCTTTTTAGATCCAAACAAGTCTAACATTAAAACAAAAGAAGGATCTGACTAGAATTTTTGAAAAGTTCACTAAGATAGAGTTTGGGCAATATCTGAATAGGAATAGAAAAGAGTACATAATATTTTTTTCACCAATGCATGTATTAAGACATAAAATCTCACTAAAATATTCAGAGGAACAGAAATATAAAACACTTTCTTTGCTGACACAAGTAAAAGACCTTTGGAGAAAGGATTAAAATTAATTGGATGCTAAATAACAATTCTGAAGAACTGGTTGAGGAAAGAATCATAGAAATAATGTATCATCAGAAAAAAATGACAATGAGATAATATACCAATATTTTGGTGATGTAGTCAAAGCAATTCATACAGGAAAAAATTATATCTCAAAATGCTTTGACCAACTAAATATAAAAAAATGAGATCAATAAATAGGGTATGAAAATTTTTTAAGTCCTGGAAATCCAGGAAATAAAAAAACTCAATTGAACATAAAATAAATTATCTGAAAAGCAAAAAAAAAAATTAAAACTGAGATAAAAAGTTCTGACTTAACAAAGAACACTAGGAATACTTCTATGAAAGAAAATAGAAAATTATTTACTAATTTGATTTTTTTTAAAGAAAGAAGAAAACTAAATTACCAGTATCAAAAAATGGACAAGGAAATTGCACAGCAAATAAAAAATAAATAAAGGAAATATTAGAAACTTTTTCATCAATATATCAGTAAAACTGTCAACTCACATTAAATAAATGAGTATTTACAAAAATATTGAATCCTCATAGTAATAGAAAAAACCTCTAAAATTCAGTTTTAGAAAAAATAAACTATAAACTATTCAAGGATTTAAAATAATAGGACCATGTCAATTTAAAAGCAAATTCTACCCCAAATTCAAAGAATGGCTTACTTTAATATTGGATAAACCATTTGGAAAAAAAAAAAACAGGAAAATAAGGTATTACACCAAACTCTTTTTGTCATACAAACTTAGTCAATCAGGGAGAGTGAAGTCAGAGAAAGAAATATATAGACTAATATTCATGCAAATATTCAAGTAAAATACTAGAAAGAAGCTACCATAAGAGTATACTGATAAATTTTAACAACTATTTTTCTGAAAATCCACTACATATATTTTGAAGTTTAATCTGCATTTTTAATACTTTCTCCATTATTTTCAGGTGTCCAGATGGTGAACAAAATAACAATTCAAGTTCTGATTTGTGGTGCTTGCTAATTTTGGAGGTTAATGTTCTCCAGTAAAAATTTCATAATCAACTCTTAACTATCTGGAACAATCTGTATCCAGCATAACAATGGGCTATTGAACATACTAAAAAGAAAATTTGCTATGATAAGGTTGGACCCATATCAGGAATGAAATATTGGTTCAATTAGGAAAATGATGAACATAAAAGACCATATTAATTATAACAAGATTCACATGCTTATTTCAATAAAGAAAAAACTTTTGACAAAATAGAATGTTTATTTTGAATAAAAAAACTAACAAAAAATATAAAGATAACTTGATCTTTCCTTAATTGTTAATGGTCTCTATAACATAGAGCCAGTATTCTGTTCTGTGGGGGAAAATAGAAGTTTTTCCAATACGATCAAGAGTAAAACAAGGGTATGAGTTAATATGATGCTAGAAATGGTGATTGTCCAAATGTACTATTTGCCTATGCCAGAGATATTTATATCTCCATCTGTCTATCTATCTTTCTTTCTCTCTCTCTCTCTCTCTCTCTCTCTCTCTCTCTCTCTCTCTCTCTCTCTCTCTCTCTCTCTCTCCACACACACATATATGCACATATGCATATATGTGTATTATATATGTATAGAAAGATATCTATCTCTGGGATAGAATATGTATATGTGTGTGTGTATATATATATATATATATGTATATATATATGTATCTGTGTGTGTATGTATAGGTATGCATTTGTACACATACCTATACATGGATAGGAAATCTCTGTAAGGTGTTCATTCAAATATTTGAATCAAATTTTGAAATCTTAGCAATAGATATTTTTCACCAACTTAGTCTTTCCTTTTTGAATGGAGAAAACATCCTCAGTCATATTACATCATATTCTTAAAAGCATTGCATATTCACTGAATGCACACCCAATTCTTCCATAGTTCTTCAAGAAGCAGCATTGCATCTTAGATAGAGTAGGGACCTTGGAGGCAGAAGACCTAAGTTTAGGTCCTGCCTCTGACACAGTGGGTGTGGAAGTAAGTTAAATAATTCAACATTTTAGTGCTGCAGGAAATTCTTTAAGAATATAATTTGCAGAGAAGGCACCAAATTGCATTGATAAATGGAAGTTCCTCATCCAGGACTGTATTCCCTATAGCAATGAAATCACAGATATAATCCCTATCCTTATCTTCTATCATAGCATCTGAGCAATGTAAGTTTAGTTTATCAGAGGACCTCAACACCTACTGCACATGCACATATTTAATGGTGGTAAATTTAGTATATAGTATAATATATTTTCTGGGTTTGGGTTGGGGCTACAACATATTTAATAATGAAGTTTTATGCTGCTTCTTGAATATTATGCACTCGAAATTGCTTCTGGATACCTTTGGCAAGAGTTACCAGTGATAAATCATGCATGACTGTTTATGATTATGATTATGTGCAATAACTTTATATAAGTTTAAGAACCCTGTGGCCAAATTTCCTGTTTGCTGGGTTCTGAACATTCCCTCATGGTGTAACATTTTGAAGGGATGTATTACCAAAGAATTTCAGAAACAAATTGGAAACTGGTGTACCTCCCAAATAGGAATCACTGTACTTCTTATGCAGATAAGTATCTATTCAAAAAAATAACTAGACATATAGAAAACACACATATAATAATAAAAGAGTTGTAAGATCACTGTGGCCAAACACCACATCTAAAACTCCTTAACCATGATATCCTTCTCAATAACATTATTTATATGCTTAAGTAATGACCTAAGCTTTTATATCATGCAAAAAAAAAAAAAGGAAAAGCTTCTAACAACCCCTATCTGTTCTAGCTCTTCTTGTCCCCAGAACTTGAGGTGAAAGTGATGGACAAAATATCGAAAACTGCTCAATCATCCAGTCTCTTTTTGCCATAAGGGTAGCCCCATTGATACTAGTAACATTAGCTTGTTCTTAGCACAGAAGTTACTATGAGACTTGGACTGGCAGCCCTTGAGCTTTTATATCATTATTCCACAAGTAGTTTAAAAGGTTGAGAAAAACACAAAGTGTTCAAAAATATTTTCCACAATTTGGGTATTATAAAATAGGCCTCCATTCTCCACAAAAGGTTAGCACATTTCCCTCCACAGTGCATTAACACAGTTAAAGAAAACATAATGGAAAGTGTCATTAAATAGGTTCTATTTTTAAAATTTCCTCTTTTTCCTGTTATATTCCCTAAAGTCATGCAAAAATGTTACTAGAGCATATGAAAAGAAAACATAAAATGGCCCTCCCAAGACTGTAGAGATTCTAAACAATGTGTTCAGCAAAAGAAGGCATATATCATTGACAATGTCAATATGAGAATTTGTGTTGTAAAATGTTTTTTATCAAGTTAGTATAATAGCTTAGTCTTCTGCTAGTATATGGACAGAGAAGAGTGCATTTTTATTATTTCAATGGAAGGATTAACCAATAGTTAGGTATGCATATTGTCCCTTGATTAACTGGATCATATTACATGGGGCTTTACCAGGCAAAGGCAAAGCTACAGCAATCCTGAAGGCATCTATTAACTCTATTGCCATATAACTTTCATTGACAGTAACAGCCAAAAGATTATTGGGAGACAGAAGTGGTGTTTCAATCACTTGTGTGAATGATTTCCATATCATCTCATGGTCTGACAGCAATGGCGGATTACAGTGTGTTACACTGATACTAGGCTAACTCAGAACATTTCATCTTGATGAGATGAAGCCAGAATGAGGTCATTGCTACTACAGCTTTATGGGAGAGCTAAGTTGCACAATGGATAAAATGCTGGTCCCGGAGTCAGGAAGATGAGTTCAAATCCAGCCTCAGAATAGCTTTGAGACCTTACTTTGTTCAGGACATATAGTAGGTGCTATTTAAATGCTTATTCCCCTCCCATCCCCCTTCCTTTGACGAGTGGTCAGATTACAGTGTGCTAAGCCTTTTAGAAATATTACCTCATTTGATCCTTACAATAACTCTTAGAGATAGCTAATTTTATTATCATCATTTTACAGCTGAAAAAGCTGAAGCAAATAGCGATTAAGGGGCTTGTCTTGAGTCACACAGCTATAGAAAATCTGAGGCTGAATTTGAACTCAGGTTTTCCTGACTCCAGTCCTAGTCTCCATCTACCGTTAGCATGAATAAGTTACAATATGAGGAGTAGAGCTTCTCAGGAACACTCTGGCAGACTGAGGAAGAACGTCAAATTAGAACTGGAACTCTGGCAGTCTGGTGAAACTTTTTGATTATTATTTTTATCATCTCTTTTCCAAATAACATTTTAAAATGGATGAAATAAAATGCAAAGTATCACAAAAGAAACCAATTATATCAGTGATTTTAAAAAGTTCATAGACCATAGGTTAAGAATCCCTTCCTTATACAAAGGTTATTATCATTAGCATAATAGTAGCAAAGACATACGGAAACAATGTTTCAGTCCTCATTAGTATTAATAATCAGATGATTATTAAACAAAGTTTTTCTGTTATGACCTTGACTTCTACACTCTATGAAATCAAAAGCTATTTTATAATCAGCAAACAATAAGCCAAGAAATATCTTGTACTGTTTAAACTTTTCAGTCAGACTATACATGTCTGAGTTCTGCTATAAAGTAATATTCAAGAAAGTTAATGCGCTAAATTTTTACATTTTCATCAAAAAATTTGATATGTGATTTGATACTTATTGGTAGTTTCATGACAGCTTCTTGGGGTGTGTAAATATTATTTGATCTGTTCCAGTAATTTTTTTCTTTCTTATTTTAGATACCTTAAAATATCCTTATTTGCACTAATCCCACATATCTAGTCTTTTCTCCAGTCTTATCACTTCTACCTTCTACAGGAGGTTATTTCTTACCCCTCCACCCATATTCTTTACCCACCTTCTATCTATACTGTATACATGCAGCTGGTATGTACATAGTTATTTGCATACTGTTTCCCCCACTAAAATATGAACTCCATGAAGGCAGGGATTGAGACCATGTTTTTGCCTTTGTTAGTATAAACAGAACTTAGCATGCCCCCCTAACACATAGTAAGCACCTAGAAAATGTTTGTTAACTGACAATTCATTTTTTGGCCGATTGACTGACTGAAGCAATTCTATTACTTAATTCACTATTTATAAAATATAGTTTCTGATTATGATGTATTCTGTATTTTATTCTTTTTTATTCTAGTAAGATCTTACTCAATTTAGAAAAAGTTGTAAATTTTTTCATTCCATTTAGAAACATAATACTCTTTAAGGGTAAGAACTATATAAAACATAAGTGGCTTTGGATGTGCTTTGCACATCTCATTGGAATCTCATTGGAATCGCACAAATATTTTGCAAACAAGTAAGTAACTAGCACTTATTACACACTTACTATGTACCAGACACTATGCTAACTGCTGGAGATACAAATATAAGAAAAAAGAAAAGTAATACCTGATAGTACCTTCCCACAAGGAGTTCACTTTCCAAAAAAGGAAGACATATGCAAAGGAACTAAAAAGCAGGATGGGTGGAGACTAGAAAATGTAGAGACATGGCAGCAAAGTCCATGGAGTCAGAAGCAGAGACACAAGGATAATGACGCATGGATGTCCTAGGACTATTGCCAAAATGGAAGACCCAAAAGAAAACCACCAATTGGAGAAGAGGGTCAATATAGCCCATATATCTAGGACTATATGTCACACATAAATTTACTGACAAACTATAGAATGTCCACTCAAATGCATAGGATAATGTGGGCAAAATTATTCCTTATTTACTTGTTCTTTTATGTATTAATGGGTAAGCCAATTTTTTTGTGTGTTGAAAGAAAAGAGTGTTCCATATCCCAATGCCAATGTAATGTAGCTAAAAAATGTTCTAATTTCTGATAACTCTATAGGGTAAAAATGTCTCTTTACTGAGTTATAGAATCAAAAGTGTAAAATAAGTGTGAAAATATCTAGTTGCCTCTACCAAACCAAGCTATCAATCATAGTCATAAACTGGATTAAACAACCTAGTTAATCAATTTGGGAAGGAGTAATATGCTTTAAGCCACTGGATGACATCAGATGATGAAATGTATTGGGACTGGTCTAAAGAATCAGGCATATCTCTGAGCCTAAGTATGTGAGAGGAGAGTTCTGCAGAAGCACTCATTCTGGCATGTACTACAGGAATCATTTAAGTCAGTTTTTTTACAGAAGAAGGCACCAAGATATACACTGATGACACACAACAAAAGTGCAAATGTAAATGTGAAAGCATCAATTGTTACCTAAAAGAAAGAATAATGGGGGAAGAAGTAGCCAGTAATTTGTAGGAGAAAGTAGTAACTATTTCTCTTTTGGCCAGGAACCCTGAGGGTCTTCCCCTCCCAGTTTGATATTTTTTATTAAAGGGGCCATCCTTTGACTCACTTCTTAAAGAAACCTATTCACTCAATGGGCATTACCTCACTCAAAGTTGGAATCGGAAAAGATCTTAACTTAAAAGGGCTGGCACTGGTTCTCCCAATGCATCCTGGGTCATCTCCAGTCATCCTGATGAATATCTGGCTACTGGACCCAGAGATGACTCTGGAGGAGAAAATGAGGCTGGTGACCTCGCACAGCCCTTTTTCACTCAAAACAAAGTCAAGTGCAAGTCACGTCATTATTTCTCTGATGGCATGGTCTTCTTCAGCAATGAAGGATGAACACACACACATAAAGTTACAAATTCTTTCAGGGCTACAATTGTGTTTAGTTTTATGCTTCTACATGGCATAGAGCTTTTCCTGTAGTAGGCACTTAATAAATTTCTGTTGAATTGAGTTGAATCAAAAATAAAATAAGCAAATTGAGCTTTAATCTTAAAAGTTCCCTACAATGTAATCTTTTTATTTGTGACATGCTTCTGAAGGGAAGCAGCAAGTTTCTACTACTCTAAAGTTATACAAAGTCAACTTTCAATTGCCGTCATGTTACCATGAAGTAAAGAGAAAATATTTTTAAAGACAAGGAAAGGTCAAACAAACTTGAAAGCCACTTCTTTTGTTTTTAATTTATAACTTTTTCTTGTCCCTCATGACCTTTTTGCTCTCTCAGCACACAACACAGCTGCATACCTCTTCTGTGAACAGAAGACCCTACTGACTGACAAGCTACACTATTGACATAGTGTCCCCCTTAAAATTCAGTCCATTATTAAACACAGTGTGGCAGAGAATTCACTGAGTAGGACTTATATTAGAGAGATGCTGTGAGAAACTGGGAATCCAGGTGAAGCAGCTAAGGAAAACCATCTCCTTGGTACAGGAAGTTCTTTTTCTTTTGGGGGAGTCATCCATCAAGTTGAGGAAAACTGCAGGAACATAACCTACTACTTCTTAATGGGCTTCTGCACAGAAAGCTGCTTTGAAGCAGCAGCTGCCCACAGTAAATTTCATTGACCCATGGAGCCTTTTCTAAGTTTTTTGACTGCTTTGTCTCTTGAGCTACAGCTTAGTGTTGGGTCCAAGTTATACCACCTGACAAAACTAAGCAGGCTCAACAATATGAGAATTTAAAGCTTTCAGTGATGTTATCTTTTCCAAACTATAGCATCAGTAAGAGATGATGCTATGCCATCCACCCATAAAGTGGATTCTCTCTCAGGAAGACGTATCCAACAAAAGGTTTCATTTGGGCATCTGGTATTTTACTGTATACTTATTAATACATATGCAGTGAAATGTGGGGCCATTCTAAGGCAATATAATAGAGCAGACCTGCACAACCTGAAGCCCGCAGGCCTCTTTCAGGATGCCAAAGGATTTCAGGCAGCCTGTGAAAAATGTAGAGGAAATGTAGAGGAAAATGTAAAGGAAATCCTTTGGTGAAATAGCCTGCAAGCCACAGGTTGTGCAAGCCTGTAATGGAGTATATAATTCATTCTCAACAATTAAGTAATTACTACTTTACCAGAACCACTAACCTTTATGTAACATTATTTCATTTAATTTTTGTTAACAATCTGGAACAACAGAAAAAAAAGGTAGTTGGAAATAATGAATACTATATGGATCACTTAAGAAAGAATATCAATGAGTATTCTTAAGTGCATCTGTTATTCTCTTAAGTGCTGAAAAATTCTCCAATTCATGTTTATTTTAATCAGCCAAATTTGAGAAAAATTTAATTTTGGTAAAAAATAGGTGCTAAAAAAACAGGATGACTTTAATACACAAAGATAATGTCCTTTAGATCTTTTTTTTTTAGTCATGACGATGAATTTTTCTAAACCTATCCATAACCCTTAATTTCCCTGCCCCACCTTGTAATCAAAGGAAGTAATTAATGAGATACCTAACCATGGGCATGTGTATTATTTGGTGTTATGCGGGCCCAACCACATCATGTCTCAATTTTTTTTTTATTTTGTATACCACTTTTTGTGTTTTTAAGTAAATTTTAGTTTTAAAGTTTTGTTTTTAGTTTCCTTAGTTTGACAAACAAAATTAATGTCTTTTTTTATTGAGTAGTCAGTGAACTTTAGCCTTAAAAAAGTCTGAGTATTTTACCTTAGTGATATTGCTGCATATAGATGGGTGACTACAGATTAGGAATATAACCCATGACTTTGTTAATCTAACTAAGCCTGAGTAGAAATGAAATCACAATATTGCTTTTAGTGTTACCATTATTACCATTTATTAGAAGTATGGTGTTGTAGAAAAAGTGCTGTACTTAAACAGTCTATTCTTTTGCTTCCTAGCTATACAATTATGGGCAAGTCACTTAAGCCTCTCAACTGTTACTTACTTATCTATAAAATAAGGATAATCATACACTGCCTGCATCATAGGGTATTTGAGGGAATCAAAAGAAATAATGCACTTAAAGTGCTCTATAAACCTTAAAGAATTGTACATGTCCCCTGTATGATAACCAACTTAGCTAAATAACTGATGAGTTAACTCATAAATATGATCTAAATGTATGTAATAGGTAGAAAATTGTTACGTAGTCACTTAGGAATTTCTATCCCTCCATCATAAGTAGAATATTGGTATATAGGACATCTGATGGCTCTGTACTTGGATAGATAAGGTCTTGGAGCTGAAACCACACTTGAGGTGTCTTAACAAGTAAGGTAACAGGGTGGGGTAGTGAAGATAATTCCTGGTTGCTTGCAAAGGGACAGAGATTGTTCAGAAACACATGTGAAAATCCCATGTCTCTAGTAATCTTTATGCATAAGGCCAAGTGGGTTTCTATAAAGTTGAAATAATAGTGTACAAATTTAGTAAAAATGGTTCAGAATATTGTTATTGTATAGTTCTCTTGATCACTGAATTTTTATTAACAGAACTCTCAGGAGAGAAAATAATATGCCAAATTATAGTTTAAAAAGTTTATATATATATATATATACATATGTAGTCATCAATCTCAGTTTCCCAATTCACTAAAAATTTAAAAATGTTACTGAAGTATAGCTACTGTATCTTTATCAGCACAGCTTCCAGGGAAAGGAAATAACATTTTATATTATTTTCTCTTAGTATAGGCTGAGAGGGGATGAATGGGTTGTGAACTGAACAGATGGAGAAAGTTCATAGATTCACTTGGAGTATGGAAGCATAATTTAATCTGAACTAATTACTAACGCCTATTAATTACCAGCAATTGGTGGGGAACAACATTACTAATTTGCATTCTGTAATTACCTCCACCTGCTCAGACAAAAATAGAAATAGGAATGAGATAAAGTAGAAATAGTAAGTCAGCTGGAATCAAATAGAGAAAAACCCCAAACAATCAATGAACATTTAAAATTTTTTACTATATGCTATGTTGATGTAACAAGGGATTGGTGAGCAGGCATGCTTCCCCCATTATGGAAAAGACTGGGGAATTTGTTTTTGAAAAGGTATGATGTCATGTAATAGTAATGCCTTGGAGAAATCTGGAGCATGTACAGACATTCTGTAACTGGTGCTAGGCAGCTAGTCATGGGATGATAGTTCTAAACCTCTTTGATTGGCTCTAGAGTTGGAACGAGGCCATTTTCAAAAAGGCAATACTTGGCCAGATTCTGCTACCTTGGCTTCAGCTTTTTCTAGAGTTGCTGATATTTGAGATCATCAATATTTGAGATATCCTCCTTGATGAGCTGCTCAGGGCCCTCAGAGAAAGGATATTCAAGCCTCTCTCAGCTTAAGCCAGTATGAAGCTGAAAGTGCATGGCCTACTATTGTTTCTATCTCTGTTCTGTCTGTTTTTTCTAACTTGCAGATAGAGGAGAGTGAAAATGGTTTTAACTTAGTAAGCTTCAATAGGTAAGGAGACAGTGCTACCAGGAGGAAAGATCACAGAAGGTTTTGTGGCCAGCTAGTCCAGAAATGAATCCTCAAAGTTAAAAATAGACTCAGCCCATCTATGACTAAGATGAGGAGCCATTCAAGGGCAATCCTACATTTATATGTGAACTTAGCAGAAACACTGCTAGGTAGAAAACAAATTAAGGCTGAGACCACTTTCCCCAGAGACTATGGAGAGTGTACTCCAAGGTGTTGAAAGGGAATTCCTATATTTCTGTTCTTGCCATATTTACATAGTAAATATCCATTTGTAAACGCTAATTGATTTGGATTAAATGGAATTAGGGTGTAAATTTCTCATGGTTAACACTGATCGGAACACATTGAAATGGAGACTAAAACCCATAACATTAGAGGAAAGATATTCCGTCTGTACTCAGGTATATTCCTAAAAACCTTGAAAGAACATATAACACACACACATACCCCCCCACCCCGGGAATATAAGTGCAGCGTATTCTGACGTTAATATTTATGTTCAAGGAGCCTGTGTTGAAATTCAAGCATAAATGACAAGAATATCTCAATCTTTCTGAGACAGGATTCAACAAAATCTCTCTTCACGTACTCTGGACTAGCTTTTCCAAAGGCCCTATCCAATAAACTTAGGGTAGTTTTTCCTTTAAAAGACTTTAAAACTGTCATTGAGACTAAATTAGTTCAGTAGACCAAGGTTTGGGCTATTACTCAGCTTCATGGTCACCTAGGGGAGAGGGGAGCCAGTGCACAAAGAGTCAGGAGGTCCTGCCTCAGGTTTCTGATTTACCCGTCAGCAGCATGGTCAGCTCTAGAAAGCCATGTGCAGCTGAACCGATGCTGTATTCTTTCCCTGCTCTTAATGTCTTTATCCTACCTCAGCTAAACGCACCTCCTTTTGTCAACTGTTAGCTATGTTAAGAAACTACCCTTTTGTTATGTGCAAGTTTTGGCTGCTGAAACAAGCAAAAAGAAATTTGTGTAAGGAACACTAACTGGTAAAAACAGGTGGAGAAAAAAATGCTTGAAGAGAAGACCTGAGAAAAACCTTCCTCTCAGATAAATGTATAGATAGCTCTCACTTTAAATAAATCCACATTACACCAATTCAACTTTACTTAAAGAATTCTAAAAGAAATCTGTATAATCCACCCCCCAAAACAATCTATGTTAACTTTACTGTACAGTATTTTATGCTTTCTCCTCATCCTTGTCCTCCTCATCTTTCTCTGTGTCTCTGTGTCTCTTTCTTTGTGTCTCTGTCTCTGTCTCTGTCTCTGTCTCTCTCTCTCTCTCTCTCTCTCTCTCTCTCTCTCTCTCTCTCTCTCTCTCTCTCTCTCTCTCTCTCTCTCTCTCTTCCCACTTCTGCCCCTCAGCTTGAGAATCTCCAATCTCCCAACCAACCCACCATGAAGAAAAACCCTCCACAACTGAGACGACTGCATGCCTGTCTTCAATCGCCCAGGCTTGTTTGTAACTGCCCATTCACCCTTCAGGCCAACGCCTCATGTGTTGCTTTTTCTACTCTAGCTTCTGTGTCCCTGACCCCAATATGTTCTTCAACTAGTATGGCAACCCTCTCACTCCAAGGGAGCGTTCTGGCCCCCTCTCACCCTCCCTTCCTTCCTTATGTCCTGGGCAAATTTGCATTACTAAATAGAGGTTTGCAGAACAATCCACTAAGGTAAAGTGAGAACCATTTATAGTGAGATCTGAAAGCAACTCAGAGACAAGAGTACTGACTAAGGTAGGGATAATCACAGCAAATTATTGTCTATCAGCTAATTTGTATGTGACTTTTTTCAGAGTTTTGAAGTCTAAAATTGAGAAATAGTAAATCAAATAACTCTCAGGGAGAACTACGAAAAGATTGCCGCATCATGCCTGACAAAAGACACACTTTAAAATTTAGATCGTAAGTACTATAAGGAAGAAATTAGTTATCACATACAAGGTTCTGATTTGAAGTATTGATGGCTGTGACAGATGGGAGAGAAGTCAGAAGCCAGAGTAAAGACATAGAAAAAAAGAAAAGCTGCTTACGGAAGATGCTGCAGAAGCTGAGAGGAGCTGAGCAGTAACAGGCAGGTTTTACAGCTGATTTAAGGAACTATTTGATTGGAAGAAAGTTGATTGGAAAAAGAAACAGAATTCGCCTCCTGTGTGAAGAACTGATTGGGCTTTAGAACCATCAAACAATCCAAGAGAGGGGAACTATTCCAGGATCTTGAGGGTGTTGCACTTTACTGCCTTCCATGACTTGAGAGAAAAAAGGAGCAAAGATGCTTTGCTTTGCTTTACATCTGCCTTGCAGTGGGCTGTGTTTATTGGAGAAGAGGTTTTGCATTGGCGAAACAAACATCTCCCTCATATTTGAAGAGCTGACTGTGGAAAGGCTTCATGGTTTTTTAATATTTACAGCTTGAAAGGAAGAAATTCCATAGAGCCCCACAGCATATCTGAGGAGCTTTGCAGTTCTCCAGATTGGAGGAACTGCTCATCACCATAATAGTTTAGTACTGACTGCTTCAGCTCTCTGTAAGTAGCAAAGATGTCATTTTTCCCTGCAATATGCCTATGAGGCCATAAAAGAAATAGCGAGTAGAAAAGTGTTTTTTCCTTGGAGATGGTATGTGATGCAGACTATTCCAAAGCCATCAAGAACATCAAACTCTTAAGTTTGGAGTTCTCTTAAATCACATGGGTTTTCCTCTTGTCTCTCACTGCTAGGTTTCTGTAATGTTATGCCCTCTCCCTTCCACAGACATTGCTTGCATTTATGAGGAAGAGGCATCTGGATTTATGTATGGTTGTGACATTTCAAATATCCCTGCTTTTTTCTATTGAATAAATTATTATTTTCCTGGCTTTCTATTGAATAAATGTTATATTATTCCTTTTGCCTTACTGATTAGTAAATATTTGATGCTTCAGAGCCAATATCATTGTAATTATTTTGTGTAAATAAGCAGCACACCAAAGGTACCCTTCCAAAGATTAACTCTGGTACCCTAAAAATTGAGCATAGTCATAAAGACAGGTCCTACTAAATTACAATAATATCGTTATGGGGTAAGGATTATATTTTGTTAATCTAGTTCCTCCATAACACCAAGTACATTATAGGTAGTTGGGAAGTATTTTTGAACAAATGGAAGAAAACATTTTGACATTAAATATTCCTGTTGAAAAAAAAATCTGCACACTTCTTGAATAAGGATGCTTGAACCATTACAATTCTCTCAGGATTTCTGGTAGTTAAATAGCATTAATAGTTCCTTCTCAACTCTCACTTAAAAGGAAACCCTTGATTAGCAAAGTAGAAGAGGGAAATAAATGGATCTGAGGATATTGTGAAAACTAAGGTACAGTGGTTGTGGGCTTTGTGGAGAGAGTGGGGATAGAGTGGAAACATTAAGAGAAAATGGCAGAAATTCATTTTATGTATAAAAATTATCCATTGACTTTGCATATAAGTTCAACAAATAAGAGGAAATAGACACTTTCATTAAATTAAAGTGGTCTAAGATGTGGAGGTGGGGGGGATGACTGAGGGGAGGAGGAGTGCAGGAGGGGTAAAGTAAGCTGTGCCTGTTGATTTCAATGTGAGTAGAATTCCCAGAATGGACACTACCTTTGGCAGTCAATAATAGCAACTTGTGTCGTTTATGAAATTACTTACATAATAACTTATGCAATTCCTGCACAATATCCTTCTCCTGTCCAACTGATATCTCCTTTCCCTACATTTTTTCAGATCTCAAAGTACCAAATAAGATAAAGTGCCAAGCAGAACAGATCCAACTCTCCTGTAAAAGGAAGCTCTCAAAATCATGCTTAGTCATACTCCCAGCACCGCTTTCAAAAAGAAACACAGCTTTATTGCAAGAGCTTTCTGGCATCTGTTCTCCTGGCATTTTCTCTTTTTTACTGACTTGAATTCCTGGAGTACCTGTACCCCAAGAATAAGAAAAAAACATTTGACCCATGAGCAGCCTGAGGTGAGAGATCTTAGAACCAATCTATGGAAGTACCAATCATGTTTCCCAGTATCAGTGATACGTTGGGTGAAGACTCAGAAAAAAGAGAAATATCTCCCCATTCCAATCTATTCTGCACATAGCTCCCAAAGTGCTTTTTCCTAAAGTGCATTTCTCACTATGCCACTTCCCTACTCAATAAACTCCAGTGACTCTAATATCTTTAGGATCAATGCATTTGTGTTTAGTCCCCTGCAATCTAGCCCCACATTGTCTTTGCAGTATAATTGCATACTACTCCTCAGTTTTATTTCCCCTTCATGTGGCATTCCATCTCCTGTCTCCATGCCTTTGCTTTGGCTGTCCCCGTTGCCTCTTCTCCTTTACCTGTTGAAATCCCTATGTCCCTTCAAAGATTAGATCAAGTCTGATATGAAGTCTTTTCTTGCCCCATGGCTTCTAGTTCTTTTCACCCAAATCACTCTTCTGCATATATATATATATATATATATATATATATATACATATACACACAGCTAAGGATTTTTATTTCAAGGAATTGACCCTAAGTATAAAGATAAAGATATTTTAAGAGTATTCAACAGCACTGTAAAGGATATGGAGCAATGTGAAGTGATCACTAACAGGTGTGAAGAAGAAGACAAGACCCAGTCTGTTTTCTGTAAATTGCCAGAAACAGTTGATCATTCCAAAATTCCTCGTGAGGCAGGTTAGGGAGAATATTTGAAAAATGATCACTAAACTTCCCTCGGAAGACAAAAGTTTGTTTACACAGTTTCAAACCATAACGGACTAAGAAGGTTTACCTATAGGCATACCATGACATTTAATTGTTAAAAGATTAGCATTTTTTTTTCAAGTCAGAGCTTCCATGGATGGCAAGAAGTCCTCAATTCATTTTAAGATAAGTTTCTCAAGGGCATCTCTGGGTACCCCTGAAGAAGAACCATTTGAATCTTGTAGTAGTCATGTGACTAAACTATCATAGTATTTTAAAAATTCAATTTAATTTAATTTTCAATTCCAAATTCTCTCCCTTCCTCCTCTATGACTAAAGATTAAAGATACTGAGTCTGTCTACAAAACATCTCACCTTGAATATCTTATGATCAACTCAAAATCAAAATGGCCAAAGTTGAACTCATTATTTTCCACTCCTTTCTTAATTTTCCTACTTATGTAGAGTACACCATCATCCTTCTGGTCACTAGTTCTTCAAACTCAGAGTGGTCTTTGTTCTTCACTCTCCCCCTTTTCCTCAGCCCCTATATTCAACCAATGACTAATTCTTCTTAAGTCTATGTCATAACATCTCATATCTATCTCCTTTACTCTCTACTCACACAACCACAACCTTAGTTCAGATTATTATATTCTGTCACCTGGACAATTGCAAAAGTCTCCAAATTGCTGTCCCTGCCTCAAATCTCTCTGCTCTACACAGTAACCTCTTCAAAGATGACAGTTTTTATTAGGCAAGATCTAATTATATCAGAATACTGGAGTTATGATTTCATTGCATATATGGAACTCTGGGGTGAGGAAACTCCCTTTACCATTTTTACTTCAATTTAGATGTAAAGACTTAAAATTTGTCTAGAGCACTAAGAGGTTAAACAACTTCATATGATCAAAAGATTCATAGATTTAGAGCTGGAAGTAAACTTAGACTTCATTGTACCTAATGTCTTCCTTTACAGATGAGGAAGATGAGGCAAAGAGAGATTGATTTGCCTGGGGTGACAGAAATAATAAGTTTTTGAGGAAAAATTTTAATCCAGGTCTTCAATAAATTTGAATAGTTCTTGATTACTGTTAGGATTAAATATAAATTCCTTGTTTGAATTTAAAGTCCTTCACAACTTGACCCCAGCCTACCTTTGAAGTCTTCTAGCACACTATTTCCTTCATACAAACTATCAGTAGAATTGGATCTTCTATGCCTCATACATGTCATTCCATGGCACTCCATCTTTCAGCTCCACACCTTTGTGCTGACTCTCTCTGTTGCCTGGAATGTACACCTCCCTCACCTCCATCTACTAAAATTCCTAATTTTCTTCAGGACTAAATTCAAGCACCACCTTTAGCACCTGAAACCTTTCCTGATTGATTCCAATCAGGAAGTCATTCAAGAAGTGTTTCCCCCACAAATCCCCTTGGATCCATCATTTATATATCTATATGCATACATGCTATCTCCCCCAATAAGACTGTGTGGTCCTCAGTGGCAGAGATTTTTTACTTTTGCTTTTGTATATTAAGCACCAATAATAGTATACGACAAATAGTGCTTATTGCATGCTTATTGATGGGTTTATGTATATTTGGGCTATATCAGAATGAGCTTGACATTTTCTGAGAAAGTGATTGATGTCATAAGAAGGGTGGTATGCAATGAAATTTTAGTATTTATACATCTACAGAATATCTTCAGAGTATCCACATTGATTCAAACCAATTCCATTCTATACAAAATACTAAAGAAATATTGTTGGCAGTAATCGTGATTCAATACTTAGGCACCTTACTCATCTACAAATCCTTTTTAGATCCTCGCAAAAAAGATTAAAATGAGTGCTGGCAGGATATATTCATTAACAGAGCACTGATTCTTTCAACTCAGGAATGGATCCAGATAAATTTAACATGGGTAGCTCTTTAGTGCCTTAAAAAAGAAAGCATTGGTTGAGAAAATAACATTGGCAAAAAGGTAGGCATATTCAAATTGCATAAGTAGGATGAGACATCACATGTCCAAGGAGGTATACCAAAATTTCACTTCAGTGACTCCCAACCTTTTTGATATTGATCTTGGATGATGACCCCAATTCTAATAGAAGATCTCAGGGAAAAAATTTGAAAGAAATATTATTCAGTGATATCTTAGAGTACAGCAAGTCTAAATATATTACTCCTATCTCATCTGGTTTAGAAGAATAGGAAACTATTAGAGTATTAGGCCTTGAACAAGAGAACAAAGTAGACCTGCTGGTCAGTGATTTTTAGTGTTGGACTTTTGATGCTGTAATATTCTCATCTACCTATGGCAGATAAAGACAAGGAAAAATCAATTCTCATCTGCCTAACTGCATTCTACAAGTTTGAGTATATGCCCTGTGGCACATTAGGAGTACCTACTGCTTTTCAAAAGCTTATGGTTTTGAACCTAAGTTCAAAGATACATGGATAACCTCATTGTTTTTAGAAAGACATTGGGAAAACATGGCTTTGTTATTGCGGTCAAGAACATTTACCACATAGTATCACAAATAGGAGTGAATACTGACACAGATTAAAATGAAGCAATCATAAACCAGCCAAGTACAAAAAAAGTGTGAGCATATAGCTATTTCTTAAATGGGGCGGCTATTATCTAAATTTCATGAAGAATTATAGTTTCATTGATAAAAACTCTTAATGTTCTCACTTATTTTGTAATGATTAATGAGAACTGGAAACAAAAGGTCAGAAAAGATCGGTTTGGTCTGAACTATTTAAATCATTTGACATTTGTTGAAATAAGATGTGAAAAATCTTTAACGAATCATTTGCAAAATTTTCACCAATGGTTGCACCTCTAGAACAAGTACACCTTTAGGTCTATTTAAGAGTAATAATCTTTTAGTCTAGGAAACAGCATCACACCAAGAGAGTGACGGTTACCAGAAACCAATAGTATTTGTCAATAGAGGACTTACTGAGAGTTGAGCTGCATTACGCAGAGAAATTGACTTTAACTGAGAAGTTCAAAGACTATGTATTTAGAATTATATTTCAAGAATGAATATACAACAATTTACTAATCAGCACCAAAAATGATCTAGCACAAGAAAATAACCAGTTTCCTAGATTCAAAGGCAGAAGCTTCTAGGAAAGAATGAAGGCTATCTGTGATACCAAGAGGATTGGTTTATAGTCAAATTAAAATAAAATGAGAATCTAGGATGTCTACCAGATACTACAACTACAATGCGCAATATTGGCTTATAGTAATAGCAAGAATTTATATAGCTTTAAGGCCTGAAAAGCACTTTGCATATATTATTTCATTTGACCATCACAACAATCCTGGGAGGTAGCTGCTTTTCTCATTTCCTCTTTTTTTCTTTTCTTATTCCTCCCTTTCTTTTTCCTTCTTTCCTTTCTTCTTTCCTTCCTTCCTTTCTTCTTCTTCCTTTATTTCTTTCTTTCTCCCTTCCCTCTTTCCTTTCTTTTTTTTCTTTCCTTCAACAGATGAGAGCATTGAGACTGAGAGAATTTAGATGACCTGATCAGTATCACACAGATAAATAAATGTTTGAAGTGTGATTTGAACTCAAGTCTTCTTGACTCCAAAAAAGGAGCATTATCCACTAAGTCACCTACCATTAAGACACCTGCTTGCTTAATCACTGAGAATTTTGTTTCACTAAATCAATCTTATTTTCCTCAGTAGTCTCTGTATAGTTGTGGCCAGATCAAACGATTGACATAAGATAAAAAGCAAGGTGAGGGGTCTTTGGTAGATTGAAGTTGTATTTCTATTGTTAAAAAGGGATATAATATGGAGCTATGCAGAGTGCTGTAACAAACACTGTAACTCACTAATGCACCAGGAAACATTTGATGCTCCTTATGATGCTTTGTTCAGTGGTAATGAAAGTATTAAAAGACTTCAGGCATCTGGGCCAAAATATTTGAATTTGTAAGATACAGTTTTTGGCTGCAGATATGCTTTTTGTCATTAAAGAAAAGTGCAAGTAATATCAATACTAAATTTATAAGCACCCAAGGCCTAGCATCCAAATACTTAAAAGAAAAATTAAAGGAATTATAGAAGGAAATGATAAAACTATACTAGTGGGGGACCTAAATTTTCCTTTCTATTAGACAGACAAAACTAACCATAAAATAAGTAAGAAAGAAGTCAAGGAGATGATTAAAATCATAAGAAAATTATATATGATAGACTTCTGGAAAAAATTAAATGGAAATTAAAAGGAGTTTTTCTGTTTCTCAGCTGTACATGGCACCTTGACAAAAACTGACCTTATATTAACCATATGCAGAAAGGCAGAAATATTAAACACACACTTTTCAGACCACAATGCAATAAAAACTACATTTAACAAAAGGCTGCAAAAGCACAGATTAAAAGCTAGTTGGAAACTAAAGAATCTAATTCTGAAGTGGGTCAGAGAACAAGTCATAGAAACAATCAACAACTTCATTAAAGAGAATGACAACAATGAGATAATATTCCAAACTTGGTGGAACGCAGCCAAACATACTGCTTAGGGGAAAATTTACATCTCTAAATGCATACATCAAAAAAAAAGAGAAAAAGATCAAATCAATGAACTGAGCAAGAAACTAAAAAAATAGAAAAAGAACAGATTAAAAATGCCCAATTAAACAACAAAGTGGAAATCCTGAAAAACCAAAGGACAGATTTATAAAATTGAAAATAAGAAAACAAAAACAAAACATTGAACTAATAAATGAAACTAGGAACTGGTTTTATTGGGTGGAGGGAGGGAATAAAATAGACAAACCAGTGGTTAATTTTATTTTTTAAAAAAGAATAAAATCAAATGACAGTATCAAAAATGAAAAGCGTGATCTAAGATGGTGAAGTAAGCAGTAAACCACCATAAGTCTCCCATATTCACCTCCAAATAACCATAAAATAGCACCCCAAAACAAATCCTGGAACATAAGAACCACCAAAAAGACCAGGTGAAAAACTTTGAAATTTGTAAGATCACAAAGAAAGTTCTGTCTCACTCAGGCACAAAGAGAATGAAGTCCAAGACAGAGAGCATCCCAGTAGGTTAGCAGTAAGCCCCACTTCAGCAAGGCAGTGAGAAATGCTGAGCCCCACTGTAATGCAGCAGGCAAACATCAAAAACAAAACCACACCTCCCTGCCATGTGCCTCAGCATAGCCAGGAGAATAGGTAGACTCTAACTCCAAGAACTTCCACATGCTTCAGCATAGCTCCAGACAAATAGGCAACCTCAAGAATCCAGACAACCACATGCTCAGCATAGCCCTGGGCAAACTGTTAGCACATGCTTCTTGTAGCCCTGGGGAAACACAGAAACACCCCACTGGCTTCAATATATGCCAGACACCAAAACCAGAATTCCAGCTCATTACCAGGTAAGCTGCCATACCTCCAGCAGTACCAGCCACTCCCCACCCTGCCCCCTCAGCATAGTACCAGACTTCAGGGTCCCAAGTGGGCCTAGGACAACATCAGTTCAGCATCAGGTAAACATCCAGGACCTGTTGCCCCTGGAGCAAGAAGCCTGAGACAGTGCCCTTCCTACCACAGGAGCAGAGCTCAAATTAAAAAAAATAAAGAATTAAAAAGATGAGCAAAAACAGCAACAATAAAATAGAATCTGACCATAGAAAATTATTATGGTGACAGAGACAATCAAGACATAAACTCAGAAGAGAAAATTATGCTAAAATGCCTATGGGCAGAACCCCAAAGAAAAATGGGATGTGGTCTCAAGTCCATAAAGATCTCACAGAAGAGCTCAAAAAAGGAGTATAAAATCATATAAGAGAGATAGAAGAACAACAGGGAAAATAAATTAAAATTGTACAGGAGAATTATGAAAAAGAGAGTCAAGAGCTTGTAAAAAAAATGCTTAATAAGTAGAATTAGCCAAATAGAAAAGGAGATACAAAAATTCACTGAAGAAAACAGCTGCTTAGAAAGTACAACTGTCCAAATGGTAAAGATAGTACAAAATCCAGTAAGTGAGGAAAATAACTCCTTAAAAGCTATAATTAGGCAAATAGAAGCTAATGACTTTATGAGACATCAAGAGATAATCACAGTAGCTTTAAAAAATGAAAAAATAGAAAATACCTCATTGGAAAAACAACTGACCTGGAAAATAGATCCAGGAGAGACACTGTCAGAATCATTGGAAATGATCATTTCATTGATGCAATGATCATTTCCAGAATCATTGAACTACCTGAAAGCCATAATCAGAAGGAGAACCTGAACAGTGTTTCAAGAAATAATCAAAGAAAACTGCCCTGATACCATGGAAGAAGAGGGCAAGATGAAAAATGAAAGAATCCAGATCAAGTAAAGAAAGAGATCCCAAAATAAGAATGTTCATGTATGAAATATAATTTCATACCTGAACAAATACAATTTGGCTATAATGTAAGGAAACATTATAGCCAAATTATAAAACTATCAGGTCAAGGAAAAAAATACTTCAAGTGGCCAGAAAGAAATAATTTAAATGTGGGGAAGTCATAATGATTACAAAGAAATTGGCAAATGTAATATTAAAGAATTGGAGGACACGGAACATGTTATTCTAGAAGGCAAAGGAGCTAGGTGCTAGGACTGCTACCAAGAATCACCTACCTGGCAAAATTAAGCATAATACTTCAAGGGGAAAAAACAGTCATTCAATGAAATAGAAAGATTTCAAACTTTCATAAGACCAGAACTGAACAAAAAATTTTACTTCCAATATCTAGACCAAAGAGAAGCCTAAAAAAGGTAAAAAGGGAAAAGAAAACATAATGGATTCAAAGGAGCTGAACTATTTACATCTCTACAAGGGAAGATGATACTTGTAATTCTTAAAACATTGTACAGCTAGAAGGAATATACATAGACAGAGGGTACAGATATAAGGTGAATTTGAGGGAATTACATTTTTGAAAATTAAGGCATGAGAAAGAAGAATACAAGAGAGAGGTAGAATGGGGTAAATCATCTCACATGAAAAGGTGAGAAAGACCTATTACAGAGGAGAGGAAGATGGAAGGTTGGACAATGAGCATCTCTTGAACCTTACTTTCATCAATATTGGCTCAAAGAGGATATCATATAAGCAATCAGTTGAATATAGAAATCTCTCACTTGACAAGAAAGTAGGAGGAAAGGAGATCAAGTGAAAAGGGAAGTCTGGTTGTTATCCTTCGACTTCAAAGAGGACCAAAATGACATCACCATTGTAAAGTGAAATTTCAGTGTGTCTCACTGTGGCTGATCAGACCAACATGAGCTCGGAATGCTCTACCACAGGTTGGGCACAAATAGTTCATATGAACATTTAGGGTGGATATCCCAAATTTGTGCATCTTGCATTTACTTTGTGCTGTCTCAATTCTGCTTTGCTCAAAGAGCACAGTACCTTTTCTTATGTGGGCATGCCATGTTGAGCGGTCCTGTGCCAGTGTCTCCCATGTTGCACAGTCAAATTCAGAGTTCTTGAGAGAGACCTTGAGGGGTCCTTGTATCGTTTCTTCTGGCCACCATGTGATCACTTGCCCAGTGCAAATTCTCCATAAAATAGTATATTTTGCATCTGAACAATGTGACCAGCCCCTCAGAGTTGTGCTCTCTGAAGCATAGTTTGAATACTTGGAAGTTCAACTCAAGCAAGGACTTCAATGTCTGGTACCTTATCTTGCCAGGTGATCCTCAGAATCTTCCTAAGACAGTTCAAATGGAAGCAATTCAGTTTCCTGGCATGACACTAGTAGACTGTCCATGTTTCAAAAGCATATAACAATGAAGTCAGCACAACGGCTCTGTAGACCTTCAATTTGGTAGTCAGTCTCATACCTCTTCTCTCCCAAACCTTTCTTTGGAGCTTTCCAAATACTGAGCTAGCTCTGGCAATGCATGCATCAACCTCATTGTCAATGTATACATCCCTGGAAAGTACACTACCAAGTGTAACTGGTAAGTGTAACTTATCCACAGCATTGAAAACTTCTCCATTTGTTATAACTAATGGTTGCACATATGGATGGTGTAGTGGTGGCTGATGAAGCACCTGTGTTTTTTTTGGTGTTAATTATTAGGCAAAAATTAACAAAGGCAGCAGAGAACTGATCCATACTTTGTTGCATCTCAGCTTCAGAGGCTGCATTGAGTGCACAATCATCTGCAAACAGAAAATCATGCACCAACACTCCCTCCACTTTCGTCTTGGCTTGTAATCTTTTCAAACTGAAGAACTTACCATCAGTACGATAGCTGACCTTGATGCTGTGTTCATCCTCGTTGAAAGCATTTGTCAACATGGCTGAAAACATCATGCCAAAAAAGCATAGGAGCAAGCACACAGCCTTGTTTCACTCCATTGGTTACTGGGAAGGCACAAGAGCTTTGTCCATTATCCGGAACCCAGGCAAACATGCCATCATGAAATTGACATGCAATATTGATGAACTTCTCTTATTCTTATAATTCTGGGAGACTTTAATGCTAGAGTAGGCTCAGACTACCAGACTTAGCAGGGAGTCCTAGGGAGGAATGGAGTTGGAAACAGCAACAGCAATGGTCATTTACTGCTGAAGACTTGTATATCACATGACCTTCTCATCACCAACACTGTCTTCCATTTACCTAAATGCAATAAAACTTCATGGAGACACCCTCGCAGCAAACACTGGCATCTAATAGATTATGTGATTGTAAGGAGAAGAGACAGACAAGATGTGACAGTGACAAAGGCAATGCGTGGGGCAGAGTGCTGGTCTGATCATAGACTTATCCTTTCCAAGCTAAATATTCACATTCATCAAAAGCACTGCCCTAAGGCAAAATGACTACCAGAAGAATTAATTTCAACAAATTAGAGTTCTTCTCTGAGCGTGAACAGTTTGCTGCTGATTTGGAGGGAAAGTTGAGCCAACATAGAGTTGGCAACAATGGAGCAGAAAAGGAGTGGGCAGCTCTCAGAGATTTGGTGTACAGCACTGCATTTGCTCATTTGGGTCAGAACATTCACAAACACCAAGACTGGTTTGATGAAAATGATGGGGAAATTGAGAAGTTGCTAAATGAAAAATGAGAACTCCACAGGATTTACCAGCAGGATAGTTCATCCATCTCTAAGAAGGCAGCATTTAATTCCATCAAAAAGTAAAGCACAAGCAAAGCTTAGAGAGATGCAGGATTCCTGGAAAAAGGGAAGTGGAGACTGACAGAAGGGAGGGCAGATCAGGGAAGGTAGTATACAGAAAGAAAACACTGGTGAGGAGAAAAAGAGTGAAAGGAGAGAGAGGCCAAAAAGAAGAAAGAATACGATGGAGGGAAGTTACTATACAGGTAGTAATCATAACTGTAATGTGAATGGAATAAACTCTCCCATTAAATGGAAATGGATCGCAGAGTGGATCAAAACCCAAAATTCTACAATATGTTGTTTACAAGAAACACACTTGAAGCAGAGAGACACATATGAAGTAAAGGTAAGGGGCTGGAACAGAATCTATTATACTTCAGCTGAAGCCAAAAGAAAAAAAAAGCAGGGGTGGTAATCCTGATCTCAGACAAAGTCAAAGCAAAAATAGGTCTAATTAAAAGAGATGAGGAAGGAAACTACATCTTTGTAAAAGGTACCATAAACAATAAAGACAATGAAATCAATACTAAATATATATGCACCAAGTGGTATAGCATCCAAATTCTTAAAGAAGTTAAGTGAGTTACAGGAAGAAATAGACAGCAAAACTATACTAGTGTGGGACCTCAACTTTTCCCTCTCAGAAATTTATGAATCCAACCAAAAAGATAAACAAGAAAGAAACTAAGGAGGGAAATAGAATATTAGAAAATTTAGATAGACAAGATTTGGCAGGATTTAGCCATAAAGGGTGATACCATAAGCAAATTAGAAGAGCAACGAATAGTCTACCTGTCAAATCTATAGAGAGGGGAGGAATTCATGATCAAAGAGATAGAGAGTATTACAAAATGTAAAATTGATCATTTGGATTATATTAAATTAAAAAGCTTTTGTACAAACAAAATCAACAGAACCAAGATTAGAAGGAAAGGAGAAAGATGAAAAACAATCTTTACATCAAGTACCTCTGATAAAGACCTCATTTCTCAAATATATAGAGAACTAAGTCAAATTTACAAGAAAAAAGCCATTCCTCAATTGATAAATTGTCAATAGATAAGAACAAGCAGTTTTCAGGGGAAGAAATCAAAGCTAGCTATAGGCATGCGAAAAGTGCTCTAAATCACTTCTGATTAAAGAAATGCAAATTAAAACAATTCTGAGGTACCACTTCACACTTATCAGATTGGCTAATATGACAAAAAAGGAAAATGATAAATGCTGGAGAAGATGTGGAGTTGCAAACTAATCCAATCATTCTGGAGAACAATTTGGAACTACGTCCAAAAAGCAACCAAAGTGTTCATACCCTTTAATCTGGTAATATTACTACTAGGTCTGTATCCCAAAGAGATCATAAGAAAAAGGAAACAGCCTATATATGCAAAAATCTTTATAGTCATTCTTTTTGTGGTGGCAAAATATTGAAAAATGAAGAAATTGAAAGGAAATTGGAGCAAGAGAAAAGGACTGATAGTTAATGAAATTGACTCTAGGGAGACAAACCCATTCATTAGGTGCAGAGAGACTAAGATGAAGCTGAGGAAGAAAGGTATTGTGTACTGTCACCTGAGAAAAAAAGTCAGTCCAGAAATGTAGGGAAGGCTGAAGAAAAAAAACTGCCCCATCCATGAATCCAGATTCTATAGGTCAGTAAGTACGAGGATGCTGATAGTCAGCTTAGATTGTCAGTCATTTAAGGGATGGATACAAAAATGGAGAAGGATATAAAAATGCTAGAACCATATGGATAGTAAGCAAAACAACTTCTGATATTGCAGGGTAACTGGAATTGTTGGCTACCCATGGTATATGTGCTAATATGTGTGGATGTAATGTATATTTTTCATTCAACTGCATGTGCTACGTTCTGTATATAATACATATGCTGGCTGTTCAGCTGGCTTATTTCACTGAAAATTTGTTTGCTAAGGTACATATGTGTATGTCATAGTTATATTTTATATGTTACATGCTATATGCTTGCATGTATCAAACACTAAGTTGCTAAAGCAACTCTATAAAGTGATGCTTTGAATTTTGCTATTTGCTCATATTAATGCTATGTAAATTGTGCCATTAAAATTTTATATATCATTGAGATATTTGCTCTAGATATATTAAATTCTGTTGCCTACCATGAATTTGTGCAGCCATCTGCAAATGGCATTGCACTTAATATTACCAGAGCTACAAAATGTTTCACTGAGCATAGATGCTCTTTCTAGGGATAGAAACACTTCCACTGCTTTATTTTCCAGATTTTTAAATGCTAAAGAGACAAGGAACTACGAAGTGGAATAAGCTGAAGAGTACCATAAAGAATAATTGCTAGGGTCATAGTTGGTGTTATTTCTTTTCTAAGAAGGTTTTCTGGCACAGACTCTCCTGTTGTAAACTTTTTTGACCAATACTCCTTAGACAAAAGTTTTACTGTGATGCCTTATCATAGTAGAGTTATGCCAAATGAACACAAGGTCTGACAGGTTCTGATATTCCAGAATGACTTAGAGCAGTGATGGCAAATTCAAACAGAAATTGATCTAAAGCTGAATATTGACTTAGATAACCATTAACATTATATCTGTCCTACTACAATTTTATTTATTTTGTTAAACATTTCCCATTGATATTCTAATCTGGTTCAGGCTGAGAATTGTACAGCCTGCTGCAAGTTTGAGACCTCTGGCTGAAAGCATGATCATGGGAACAGAATGAATCTCTTTTCTGAGGATCACCTTGGATAGTCAAAGAGAGACATGTTATCAGTAGGGGCAACCTAATAAAGAAACTGTGGGAGCCATAACAACCCATAAAGAAAAATTTTAAATGGCCCTCAAGCCTGCCACTTCTCCAGTGGCAGTAGTGGACTAGAAGGAAATGAGCAGATAATCACATCATTTTTAAGCCACTGGCAATCTTTAAATCAACTGTGAGCATTGTAAATGTGAGATCCTTGTCCATTGATCAAGGAGTGGACATATTGTGGATGGAGATGATTTACATCAACCTTGAAATTCTGACTTTAACCATAGCTATATGAAAGAAGGAACTTGTAGCTAAATGAAAGGATGTATCACAGGTTCTCCTTGGAAAGGCAAAGAAAGAACTTGGAGGAGTGGGTTTGATCTTATACAAAAAATATCATTGGTGGTATATTTGTGATTTGTGATTCATTCATGTCATTATGTATGGCAGTGCTCATAATAAATATTTTCAAAAGATTAACCATATAAATAATTGTAGCTTATCCATTAACATAGGTTTCTATACTTAAAGTAATAGAGAAATGCTATGAAGAAGTAAAGTTACTCATATTAAACCAAAATATACTTTGATATGTGGTAAACTTCAGTGCAAAGTTGAGACTGGGAAAAATATATGGATAAATATGATTCAAGAGAAATGATAAATATGATTCAAGAGAAATGTCAAAGAATTGTATGATTTTTAAAGAAGCCTCATGCCACTATATCAAGAATGCTTCCTTTAAAAAAAAATCAGCAGATATTCCACGTGATGAGTACCAAATAACATTAGAAAAGATACAATTCAGTACATTTTAACAGAAAGAAAAAAAGATTAATTTTAGAAATGGTTATTCATGAGTCAGCTGGTTTGTGTTACAGTTAGAGCTAAGATCAGGATATATAATAAGCAAGAAGAAAAATGGCAATGAGAAAATAATATGGCATGAGAATAAGAAAATTTAACCAGATTTATTTGGTTAACTGAAAAATCAAAAATTGCGAATAAACTGCAGAAATGGCATGCATATCATCTATAATAAATTCATCCAAAAATTTTAAAAATATAAATTAATTGTTACAACAAAAAGAACTCCCCAAATCACTTTAATCAGCACATGTATGACTTACTTGCCAAACAGAAAGAGATGGCCGTCAAAAGCACCAGTGAAATGAAATACAAATTCATCTGTAAAACCTCAGGAAGAAGGATGATGGATGATTATGAACAGTATCATTTGATAAAGCAGAGAGAAAAAAAATTGAACCAGCTTAGAAAGATAACTAAGCAAAGTCATTAAAATGATATTCAAGAATGAAAATGTAAAGTGAACTACAAACAGAAAAAAGTGGGAACGATTTGCAAAAAAAAAAATAATATTTACAACAGTTTTCATCATCATGAACAGTAGAAACACGACCATTGGACCCTAACATCATAGTCTCTGATTGATTACATGGAAGTTTTGAAGTCTGCTTCTGGCGATTTGTGATCCAGTAATAAAGGGCTCACACTTTGAGGTGATAAAAAGTCTCAGTATTGCCTGTAGAACTGGAAGAGCTGATATTTAAAAGGTAGCAGCAAACCCCCTTGACTTCTCTCTTCCTTTGACTCTTCTGATGGTAAATAGTGCACTCTGTCTCTATACTCCCTTGGAGAAAGGTGTTGAGATCGATTGTCTTCTTTCCCTTATCCACCATTGGGAGATATTGTGAAGGTTAGCATGACAGGACTTGACAACAGATTAGATATGTGCGAGTTAGTACGAAGTTAGAGGGAAGCCTAGGTTGTGAGCATGGGTGATTGAAACCATAATCATTCCCACAGCATTAATAAAAGAGCTGGGAAGAGAGAAGGATTTAGCATGAGAGATGGAGTGGGGAAAAGATAATGAGTTCTGCTTTGAACACAGTAAGTTTGAAATGTCTGTGGGACATCCAGTTTGAAATGTCCAAAAGGCAATTGATGTTGTGAAACTAGAGCTCTAATGAGAGATTACTGGTAGATTGATCTGCAAATCATATATATGAAGATATTAATGGTGTCTGGCACCTAATGAGATTGCCAAATGAGAAAGCAGAAATGGAAGGGGAAAAAAAAAGAAAGCCAAGGACAAACTGATGAGAGACACCTATGGTTGTTAGGCATCATCTAAAGGAAGACACAGCAAAAAAGATTAACAAGGTATAACATTAATAAGGCATAATAAGGAAAGAATGGTTGAGAGTGTCAAAGTTTAAAGAAAAGTCAGCATGGATGAAGATTTTAAGAGGGCTTTAGATTTGGCAATTAAGAAATCACTGTTAACTTTGGAGAAAACAGCTTCAATTCAATGATGAGGCTGGAAGCCATATTACATGGGGATTAGGAGGGATGGAGTGGAAAGTAAGTAAAGTTGCAAGAATAGGTGGCTTTCTCAAGGAGTTTAAATGGCAAAGAGAGGAAAGATATAGGAGGTTTGCTTGCAGGTATAAGTTGGATCAAGTGATGATTTTTTAAGAATGGGGGTGGGTGAGATCCAGGTATATTTGTAGGCAACAGGGAAAGAACCAGTAGATGTGAAGTGATGGAAGAACAGAGAGAGATTAGAAATAATAGAGAAGGCAAGTTGAAGAAGTAAAGAGGAGACAGGATCAAGAGGATGTAGAAGGTATTGCCTGGGCAAGGAGAAGGGCTGCATCTTTATGATAGATGATAATGAAGAGGGAGATTAATGGAGTAAGATATTGAAGCAATGTGAAATGAAGAAGAGGTAAGAGGGAGATCTCAGTGAATAGTCCCATTTTTGTCAGTTTCTTGGCTGATAGCACAGAGGGAGGGTGGTGTAGTGGAAGAAATGAGAATGTTTGGAACATTAGCTATGTGGAGCAGGAGTGCAAATTGAATAGGAAAGCATAAAAGAATTGCCTTGCTATAATGAGGCCCCAGCTGAGATTACGTAGCAAACATTTGCTAATTGAGGGCTTAAAAATTGAGTGAATCTTAGCACCATCTGACTGCTTTCCCACCATTCTCTGACAATCACTGGGAAACAGAAAGGAGATAGAGAACTAGAGCTGAAGAAAAATTGGACTTGAAGAAGAAAAGGGAAAGAGAAAGACTTGATCAGAAAGATCCGAAAAGAAAGAGGAAAAGTAGCAGGTGTTAATGTAGAAAGACCCAAGTAGAAAGAGGGGGAGGAGGAATAGAAGGAGGAAGAGAAAGAAGAGAAAGGGAAGAAAGACATCAAGTGGGAAAGGAAAAGAAGGTGCATGACAAGAGAAATAACACAGTTGTTTAAAAAAAGGAAAACCATGTAGAACAAGAGAAAAGAAACTGGGTACAGTCATCAAAGGGAAAAGGCATTAACTTGGTAGGATGAAGCTAAGGAGGTGAAAATCAGGCTGCCAACTCCAGATTCTAAAATCCCTACAAGAAGTTTGCCACAATCTTGCTCTAAAGGAGCTACTAGCAAAGAAAATAAAGAACTAAGGATCTCCCTTTTAGGAAGCACCCAGAGCACAGAAAATTATACTGGTATCTGCATAGAAAGTGTAATGGTTGTTGATATTCAGTGACAGTATTCTGGTCATATAAATGTTATCTATATTGATAATTCTGGTTAGCATCCCTATCGGATTAGAAGGTAAGGGGCTCAAGAAACACCTACCTATTCTGCAGGTTTTGAAGGAGAATTATACTAAAAAATAGAATGGCTTCAATGGAAAAAAACAAAGAAAAATGAGAGGTGAAGGGAATGCGTCAGAAGGTAGGATGATAAAAGGTCACAATGAGGAAAAAGAGGAAAAGAACCACTGAACCTTTGGAGATGGTATAAGGCTTTCAAGAAGACAAAAGAGTGGTAAACTGCTTTTCCTCCAAGAAGTGATGGCATGGATCTACTATACAGATGCTACCAAGTTAAAATTTAGTCCCTTTCTTTGACTAGCAAAGGTCAGAGGAAGATGAGTGAAGGTTGTTAGAGGTAACAAGATACTATTTGCCAGAATGATAGTAAAGTCTACCTTTTTCCCCGGGACATGTATCTCAGGTATGATCAAAAAGTTGCCAAGACTTTTCAAACCAAGGAGAAAATGGAAAAAAAAAGATATGGAGGACTTACTGAAGTTGTTACAGGCAGAATATTTTTCAATCCTTAAAAGTAAGACAAGAAAGTATTTTGTTTTTCTCAAATTTACTCTGTTTATACTGAGATTTCTAGATCACCTTACAGTGTTTGGGGGACAAATATAAAACAAGCATATATGTGTTTAAAAGTTAATAACAAATACAGACTTAAAGCAAGGTAGTTTAAGTGGGTACTTTCTCAAAGGGGAAACACCAACAAAGTCAATGATTATGCCTCAGCTGGTGGCCACATGATTTACCATATTTGTGGAATACACAGATACATTCCTTAGCTCTCTTTCACAGTTTAATGCCCTACTCCACTTCTCTTAAGACACGGAAAACAGAGAAGGAAATTTAGGGGTCCTGATAATGACTGCTCTTAGAACTGCAGGAGAAATACCCTAAGAAAGCATACATCTAGACACTATGCAGAGTCAGAGAAGCAAATAGAATGAAAATGAGAGTTGCAGAAAAAACATCTGTAAGCAGTGCTACTGTTGGGGGAGGTACATCCTCATGCACACCACTGCCAAGTAGTCTTCAATGTAAACCAATACCATGGCTATGGAATTTTTTTCTCTTTGGATCAAAAGGACAGCAGCAATGCCATCTGCTGTTTTCTTAGAAAAATGAATAGAGCAGATGTTACCATGCACAGACCTGCCATCCTTTGACTAAAAGGCTACATGAAAAATAATCATGAAATAACATGGGAGAAACATCTGCATAGTGTATAGCAGACCACCAATAATGCAACAAAATAGGGGAAATCAGACAGGAGACTGGAACAGTTCAACTGTATCCACAAATAGACCACAAACAGGACACCACCAAGTGGCACTGCTTCCATATGTAACATATTTATATATGTTTCTTTCCAGTAGTGGGCAGAAACCAGATAGAATTCTCATCCAGTCTTGATTAGTCTCCTTGTTAGAAGAGAAAGTAAGACACTAAAGGGATACCTCTTTATTCTTCAAATTATCAAGGAAAATTTTGTTTCTAAAAAATGAATAGACTTTAATGCAGGAATAAAGAAAAAAATGAGAGGTAAAGGGAATGTGTCAGGAAGTAAGAGGCAGGAGAGTAATAAAATGTTATAGTGAGGAGAAAGCGGAGAAGAATCATTAAACCTTTCGAGCTGGTATAAGGCTTTCCAGAAGAAAGTGCATCAAGCATTAAGTGCTTTGTCATCAGTACATTTAAGAAGAGGGATTGTGAAGGTGGGAACTTATCTAAATATAAAAGGCACATTATTTTGCCTTTAAGCCTATCTCTTTTTCTCTAAATTATCTACAACATCAGGGAATTTTGCTTAGCCCAATCTTAATCATCACCTAAATTAATCAGCAATACCTTAAGAACATGCTATAGCTTGTGGTCCAAAACTCCAAGCCTATCCAACATGGGTCATGGCATGGTTAAAGACCTTACACCAGAGGGTGTGACATAAATCACAGGTCTCTTCATGCCTGGAATGCACTCCTTTCTCACCCTCACCTTATAAAATTCCTTAATTCAAAGCTAAGCTGAAGTATGACTGAATACAGAAAGTCTTTCCTGTCCCTCTCCCCAAAATTCTAATTTAACTATACTGTGTTTATTTTAGTATGACTATCCTCCATGCCTGGAATGCTCTCCCTCCTCTTTACTGTCTCCTCTTTCTTCAAGTCCCAGATAAAACCTAGACTTCTATAGGATAACTATCCCATTCCCCCTTAATTTTAATCCCTTCCCTCTGTTGATAATCTTTAAGTGACCCTGTAAATAGCTTGGTTGTCCATAGCTGTTTGCACCTCTTCTGTCCCATCAGACTAAAATGTTTGAGAGCAGGGACTGTCTTTTCCCTCTCTTTGTATCCTTAGAGTTCAGTACTGTTCCTGAAAATCTTTAATAAGTATTTATTGACTGACATACTATATGTGCATATACTTGTCTACCCTGATAGTATATAAGCTTTTTGAAAAAAGGAACTGCTCCATTTTTTTGCCTTTGTATTGTCAGTGCCTAGCACGTTTGGCACATAGCAAGCAGGTAATAAATACTTGTTGATTGATTGATTAGGGCAAAAAATTCTTTTCACAGTATATGGCATTTATTCTTTAAAAAATTAAAACTTAAACACAGGAATTTAAGAACTTTAACATTATCAAAAGGAAGTATCTAAGGTCAAGAGTTAGTAAAATAAATGGTAGTAAAACAATGGAAGTTTTCCCCACAAGTACAGATTATCCCCACTGGTCCTCACTATTCTTTGACATATTTCTAAAAAAAAAAAAAAAAAAGACAGAAAGAAAGGAGACATCAACTAAAGATATAAAAAAGACAAAGGATCCTTATGTGCATACACAATGTACACAATGATGATTTATTTAGAAAAGTCCAGAGAAGCACCAAAGGAAGTATTTGAGGAAAATGAATAGCTTCAATAAAATAGCACGATAAACAATAAATTTCCCCAAATTAGCATTTCTATTCAAGAATCCAGAGAAAGAAAAATTCCAATTAAAATAAATGGTCAACACACAATATATCAAGTGATCAATGAATCATTAGCTAAGAGATACACCTGAGTGTAGGGAGATGATAGATTGTGGAGAAAGAAGGATAGACGAGGATGATGATGATAGACAGATAGACAGACAGACAGACGGATAGATAGATAGATAGATTCATTGTTCATGGTTAGACCATACTAATATAAATGGCTATACCACCTAAATTAAATTGCACATATATTTTCCACCAAACTAGAGAAAATAATAACAAAAATCAGTTGAAAAATAAAAGTTTTAGAATTTCATAGGAAATATGAAAAAAATTAGAAAAGAATGGAGTATGGCATTGCCAGATCTCAAATTTTTATTATAAAGCATAATTTTGAAAACTACTGGTAACTAATATAAAATAATACAGATCAAAAGAACCTGATTAGTAAGCAATAATTCAACTACTTTCTGACAATTGAATATGGCAGTCCAATGTTTAATAAATCCAAGAACATAAATTACTAAGAAAAATATTATATTAGACAAGAACTACTGGGACAACTATAAGGAAATTTGACTGAATGTAAGCTTAGACTAACAATTTACAATATATTCCACAATAATCTGTAAAGTGATGCATGAACTAAATATAAAAAGTTATGACATTGCAGAATTAGAGGATAACTAAAGGGATAACTTTTACAATTATGACTGGGAGCAAGTTCTTAACTGAGTCATAAAAAAAATGTGATTTTACTTATATAAAGCTAAAAACCCTTTATACAAACAATATCAATAGAACTAGTATAAAAGGAAAAGTGAGTTAGTGGGAAGAAAATCCCAAAACATGAAGAATTAAAAACTACAAGCCTCCATGTGAAAGATTAATCAAAATCAATAATATGATAAATAAGAATGAAAATAGTTTTAGAGTAACACAACATATCCCCCAAAGTGAAAAGGATAATAAAATGTAGAAGCAGTTAACATTACAAGGGCAATGCCAGGATAGCCTTACCAAGGAATTATAGCTAGAGTTAGTGCAATTTAGTCACAGTATGTAACCTTTTTGATGTGATGCTTCTATCTGACATTATATTTAATATTTTTGAATTCATATTCATTAGTATTGCTCTACTTTAGATATCCAGATCACATTTTTATGGATTTTGGTACAAGAAATTTCATAGGATCACTTCTTTATTATTTCATTTTTTGAAATATTAGAAATAATTTTTAATTATAGAATTCATTTCTGTATTCATATTTTTCAACCCAACAATTACCTTTCTGGAAGCCTATCCCTGGGAGATCAAAGAAAGAGAGAAAGGTAAAATATACATCAAAATATTTCTACTAGATCTTTTTCAGTAATGATAATAGCAACAACAAAATAAAAAGGTATGTTTTTTAATTTAATGTGGCACTAGAATTGTCTGTTTAAAAATGTAATGAAATATTATTGTACCATAAGAAGTTATAATTGTAAGTATTTTGGAGAAACATGGCAGGACTTGTACAAAATGGTGCTAAGTGAAGTAAGCAAAAGAAACCAGGAGAAATATATAAATAATGACTACTAAATATATAAATAATGTGTATGAAAATAATAATAAAAAGCTTGATTAATTGTTATGACCGATCTTGGCTCTTGAGAGGCAAGAAACTGTTGATATGGGAAGTAGAATGTGCTATAAGACATCCGCTATTAGGTGGTTTTGTCTAACTATTTTACTTTGTTACAAGGGAGCAGGGAAGGAAAAGAGGCTTTAAGGAAAGTGACAGGTCAAAAAAAAATTTTTTGCCTGCTTGTTTGTTTATTTTCAGAGAAGGATGTGAAGGGAAAATAACTTGAAGAGGAAAGAGAATTATTGTGAAAATTTATTTCAAAATATATCTTTCCATACCTCAAAAAATTTATTACCTACAGGGTCCAGAAACATGCTGAAGGTCTTTTAACATTATGAGGGTAGATTTCTGGCAGAGACGGTTAGGGAAAAGGTACCGGCCAATCCCAGTTACTCTGCCTAGAATCAGTGGGGGTGTGGTAGATAGGACCCTGGGCCTGGAGTCAGGAAGAGCTGAGTTGAAATATGGTCAAAAATTTATTGATGTGTGAGCTTGGGCAAGTCACTTAACAACTATCTGCCTCAGTTTCCTCAACTGTAAAATATGTATGATAATAGTTAATAATCATCATGAGTTTCAAATGAAGGAATATTTATAAAGTGCTGACCATAGTACTTTGTACGTAGTAGGCACTAAATAAATGTCTCCTTCCTTCATTATTCCCTTCCCTAAAAATCATGTTCAGTAAAGATTCAACAAAACCAAAGAGAGTCACATCAGTAAGCTATTTCATCCAGTTCAAAATGCTGCCAGAAGCCTATGAATAGCAAGGTCAAAGGGTGCTCCAGTTAGGATCTCTAATTATGGCCTGAAAAGGGGGAGTCAAGACAACAACAGAGGACAAGGTCTGAAAGTACAGACCTCTCTGTAGGTGATGATGAAAGGAAATGGAGTCAGGTCAGCAACTTTCTAGTTAGGGGCCACCAAGAGACGAGTGAAAGCCCTGAGGCAGTAAACAGGGCCTGGCCATAGTTCAATGTCCAGCCTCTGGATTCCAGCCCAGGACTGACGTAAAAAACAATTCTAGCCAGGGACATGTGGGGAAAGGACAAATGCCAAGCCCCTCTTGGAAGCAAGAACACTGTGACTATGCAGCATCGTGCTGATTGCCGTGGGGGAGTTAATGAATCCTGTTACAATAGCATTCTTCTCCAGAACTAGAGTCACCAGTGGAGTGAAGCAAGACTGTGCTTGCTTCCATGCTTTTTAGCATGATGCTTCAAGCAATGTTACCACATGCCTTCAATGAGGAAAAACCCAGTCTCAAGGTCAGCTATCACACCGATGGTAAATTATTTAACTAGAAAAGGCTACAACTCAAGACTAAAGTTGAGGGAGACTTGGTGCATGACTGTTTGCAGATGATTGTGCACTCAAAACAGCCTCTGAAGCTGAGATGCAACAAAGTATGAACCAATTCTTTGCTGCCTGTGCTAACTGTGGTCTAAAAATTAACACCAAGAAAACACAGGTGCTCCATCATCCAGCACCTCACCATTGATACGTGGAATCATCAGTTACAGCAGATGAAGAAGTGTTATTTTGGAGTATACTTTCCTGAGATGTACACATTGATAATGAGGTTGATACATTGCCAAAACTAGCTCAGAGTCTCTGAAGGATAGAGTGGGGGAGAAGAGGTATTAGACTTCTTATCATACTGAAAGTCTACAGGCCTGTTGTGCTCACCTCATTGTTGAATGCCTATGAAACCTGGACAGTCTACCAGTGCCATGACAGGAAACTGAATCACTTCCATTTGAGTTGTCTTAGGAAGCATTTCAGAGGAACATGGCAGGACTTGTACAAAATGGTGCTAAGTGAAGTAAGCAAAAGAAACCAGGAGAAATATGTGAATAATGACTACAATAATGTATATGAAATCAATAATAAAAGGTATTATACCTGATTAATGGTTATGACAGATCTTGGTTCTTGAGAGGCAAGAAACTGTTGATATAACAGTAGAATGTGCTGTAAGACATTCACTATTCACTATTAGTTGGTTTTGCCTATACCTGGCAAGGTAAGATACCAGACATTGAGGTCCTTTCATGAACTAAATTGTCAAGCATTCAAACTCTACTGCAGAGAGAGCAATCCTGATGGGCTAGCTATGTTGTTTAAATGCCAAACATACACTTGCCTAAAAGACTTTTTTATGGAGAACTCATGTAAGGAAGGCACTCACATGGTTATCAGAAGAAGCAATATACTGACACTCTCAAAGTCTCTCTGAAGAACTTTGAAATTAATTGCATGGCATGGGAGACACTGGCAAAGGACTGCCTACCATGGCATTTCCATATAATAGAAGGTGGAGTGGTCTACGAGCAAAGCAAAATTGTAGGAGCTCAAAAGAAACATGAGATGCCCAAATTTCGATAATCCACCCCAAATGTTCACATGAACTATTTATGCCCAAACTGTGATAAAATATTCTGAGCAAGTATTGGTCTTATCAGCCACAATCAGACATGCTGTAACTTGACTCTAACATAGTTACATCATTTTGACCCTTTTAAAGCCCAAGGTACAACAATCAACCGGTGGACAATAGGCCCCCTATCCTTTCCAAGAATACCAGAAGGGACAGAGCCTTTCCATATGACAAAATCTTATTCTATGAACTCAGACTAAAGTAAGAGTAAAAAATTCCTAACAGGAGTTGAAATAATACCTGGTTATATTAAAATGCCATGATTATGCAAAAATTAGAAGAACTGCTGAAAAATATTAAATTAATCACAAAGAGTCCAAAAGAGAAGAGAAATACTACAGAAAGTGGAAAATCTTATTCAAATAGTAGGCACCCTTAAAAATTGAATCAGGTAAACAAAATACAACAATTCTATGAGCCAACAAGAAATATTAGTAAATAAAGGAGAGGATGATCCTTTTTACATGTAAAATTCCTCTATTCTTTTAAAGGTCCATTTTTCCCTGTAAAATTATGCTCACTTTTAAGTGATAAATTAATCTTGGTTGAAAGCTTTTTCTCATGCCTTTTGGTAAACTGTATTACAGCATTTCCTTTCATTTAAGAAACTGTTATCTGTGGTCCTGATGGATTTGTTTTTTATTAAGTATTTGGTCTTTTTTTTTCCTAGTTGCTTGCAGAATTCTTTTCCTTTTTTCTGGACCTGAAAACTTGGGATTTTGGCTTAGACATTTCTGGATATGATCAATCTTGGGGTTTCTTTAAAGAGAAGACTTTTGAATTCTTTCTATTTTTATTTTGCCCTTGCATTCCAATAGTTCTGGGTAATTTTGAATTATGATTTCTTGAAGTATCTGTATCTACATTTTTTTGTTAGTAGTTTTCAAGAATTTCAAAGAATTAAATTATCTCTGTGTCTTGTTTTCCAAGTCATTTGTTTTTCAGAATAGAGAACTTATATGGTCTTCTAATTTCCTGTTGAGAAAAATAGAACTTTGTAGAATCTTTGAGTGCAAACATAGGAGAAAAGAGTAACTTACAGAGGAAAATACATTCTAATAATTTGGAATGACTTATTGGTAAATGCTTGAGTGTTTACATCTTAATAGAGGAAGAAAATACTTCAAAATGTCCCTTGAAAACTCCATTGACTTCCAGAGTCAAAATGGGAGCAAGGATACAAAAATTTGCAATGAATATGAATTAAATTTTAGAAAAGTTAGAAAGAATAGGGCTCTAGCAATAATTGACAGGAATTGAAAAGCATATACAAGTGTTGAATTACACTTATATAAAAACTGCCTAGGTGCTAGGGTAAAAAAAGTTATGGAAAATTAAGAAAAACAAGTAGGTTAAATATATCTTTTGCAGCCCACACACAAGAAAAATTATAATCAACAAGGAAATTTAAAGAAAAGATTCAAACACATGGAGACATAATATAATAATAAAGAATGAGTGAGTAAAGGATTAGAAACAATAATCTTGTCAAAGTAAATGATAACAATTAAATATTACACTAAAACATACATGATGACAAAACAATTGAAAAAATATATATCACTGAACATATTTGTCAGTAAAAGAGAAACAAGTGATCAATGAATGGAGTATAAATATAAAAAAGAAGAGAAAAGCAACAGATTGGCAAATTCCAAATAAAAACAAAAATTGAATTCTGAAAATCAAAGACATAAAAATGAAAAAAAACTAAAACAAAATACTGAAAACAATAATATGACTAAATAGAAGTAGGAGCTTATTTCTTAAAAGTAATTGAATAGATAGAACTAGCAATTTCATCACAATAGAAGGAAAAAATCAAATTACCTAAATCAAAAATAAAAATGAAAATTCACAACAGATGATGAGGAAATAAAGGAAATTTTCTGAAATTATTTGGCACAGAGACCAACAAAACTGATAATATAAACAAAATAGATGTGTACAAAATATAAAATATACAAATAAAATGGTACATGAAATAGATAATTTAAATAAACCAATTTCACATAAAGAAATAAAACAAGCCACAAATTAATTCCTAAATGAACAAAAAGGACTATATCAATTTATAAGTGAATTTTATAAAACATGGACTATATAATTAACTATTACAAACTATGTGAAGGTGGAGCCAAGATGGCCAAGTAGAAGCAGAGACCTGCTTGAACTCTCCCCCCAAACCCCTCAAACTACCTGTAAAAAATGACTCTAAACAAATTCTAGAGTGGCAGAAGCCGCAAAATGACCGAGTGAAACAAATGTCCAACACCAGACAATCTGGAAGCCCAAGAGGAAGGGTCTATTGCACTGGGCTTAGAACGGAATGCAGTCTAGTGTGGGCTACACTGGCACAGACAGGACTAGATCAGGCCTCAGGGGGCTGAATCACTGGCAGTTGTAGTGCTTTCCAAAGCTCTCACCCCACAAACTCCAAAGAGAGTTTCAAAGGTAAGTGGAAAAGCTCTCTCACTTGGGTCTAGCCCCAGCCCCAGGGTGGCAGCAGTCATAGTTGCAGGAGTAGCTGCTTCTGAAGCTCTCAGACTACAGACACTGGGGGAATTAAGCTGCTGATCTGAGTTGCAGCACTGCCATGGTAGAATTGGTGGCAGCTGTGGAGAGGAGATCCTTCTCACAGTTCCAGAGCAGAAAAGAGTGTTTGTGGTTGTTCACAGACCAAAGGGCAGGCCAGGAGTGAAGTAAACACCTCCCCTTTCATGATACCACTTTGAAGGAATTGAGAATTTGCAGGTCCCTAGAGATATCTCTGAAAACAGCTGCACAAAACTCCAGAAACTTGGGACAGTACACCCTCAACTTAATAAACAGCTCAGAAGTCAAGTAATTGGCTGGGAAAATGAACAAACAGGGGAAAAATAAGACTATACAAGGTGACTTTCTTGGTGAAAAGGTATTTGCTTACATCTTTGAGGACAAGGAATATCAAAGCATATAAATGGAGGAAGACAACAAGGCCAAGACTCCTACATTAAAAGCCTCCAAGAAAAATATAACATGGTCTCAGGCCATGGAAGAGCTCAAAAAGAATTTGGAAATCAAGAGAATTAGAGAAGAATTGGGAAGAGAAATGAGAGTGATGCAAGAAAATCATGAAAAATGAGTCAACAGCTTGCTAAAGGAGACCCAAAAAATGTTAAAGAAAATAATACCTTTAAAAATAGACTAACTCAAATGGCAAAAGAGGTTCAAATAGCCAAAGAAGAGAAGAATGTCTTAAAAAGGAGAATTGGCCAAATGGAAAAGGAGGTCCAAAAGCTCACTGAAGAAAACAATTCCTTAAAAATTAGAATGTAGCAAATGGAAACTAATAACTTTACTAGAAATCAAGAAATTATAAAATGAAACCAAAAGAATGAAAAAAGAAGACAATATGAAATCTCATTAGAAAAACAACAACCTTGGAGAATGGATCCAGGAGAAACAATTTAAAAATTATTGAAAGTCATGATCAAAAAAAGAACCTAGACATCATCTTTCAAGAAATTATCAAAGAAAACTGCCCTGATACTCTAGAACCAGAGGGTTAAATAGAAATGGAAAATATCCACTGATCACCTATGGAAAAAGATCCCCAAAATAAAACTTCTAGAAATATTGTATCCAAATTTCAGAGTTCCCAGGTCAAGGAGAAAATATTACAAGCATCTAGAAAGAAACAATTCAAGTGCTGTGGAAATATAACTATATAAATATAAATTAGGATAACATAGGATTTAGCAGCTTCTACATTAAGGGATCAGAGGGCTTGGAATATAATATTCCAGAGGTCAAAGGAGCTAGGATTAAAACCAAGAATCACCTACCCAGCAAATCTGAGTATAATGCTTCAGGGGAAAAAAACAACCTTTCAATGAGATAGAGGACTTCCAAGCATTCTTGATGAGAAGACCAGAGCTGAATAGAAAATTTGACTTTCAAATACAAGAATCAAGGGAAACATGAGGAAAAAGAAGGTATAAGGGACTCATTAAAGTTGAATTGTTTACATTCCTAGAAGGAAAGATGATATTTGTAACTCATGAGACCTTTCTCAGTATTAAGGTAGTTAGAGGAAATCTCTGTGTGTATGTATGTGTGTGTGTGTATATACATATGTGTATATACATGTGTGTATGTATGTATATGCATGCACATATATACATATGTGTATAAATCTATGTATGTGTGTATATGTATATGTGTGTGTGCATATGTATGGAGAGAGAAAGAGAAGGGAGGGTGTCACAGGGTAAGCTGAATATGAAAGAAGGTTACCTAAAAAACAAAATTAAGTTTTGAGAGAAATGTACTGGAAGAAAGAGAAAGGGGGAGGGAAAATGTAGTAAATCATCTCACATAAAAGAGTCAAGAAAGAGCTTTTATCATGGAGGGGAAGAGGGGGGGAAGTAAGAGGGAATAAGTGAGCCTTATTCTCATCAGATTTGGCTTAAGGAGGGAATAGCACACACACTCACTTGGATATGGAAATCTATCTTACCCTGCAAGAAGTCAGAGGAGAAAGGGATAGGAGAGGGAGGACAATAGAAGGAATGGCAGATTGGAGGAAGAGGAATCAGAAACAAATACTATTGTGGAGGGACAGGTCAAGGGAGAGAGTGGAATAAATGGAGGGCAGGATAGGCTAGAGGGAAGTGTGATTAGTCTTTCACAACATGATTGTTACAGAAGTGTTTTGCATAGCTACACATGTATGACCTATATTGAATTGCTAGCTTTCTCAATGAAGGGGAGGGGGAAAGGAAGGAAGAGAACTTGGAACTCAAAACTTCAAAAATGAACGTTAAAAATTGCTTTTGCATGCAACTGGTAAATAAGGTGTACAGGCAATGGAGTATAGAAAACTATCTTGCCCCTAATGGGGGGGGGGGGGCGGCGGGATGGGAGAAGGGAGTAGGGTAATAGAAAGGAGGGTAGATAGGGGGAAGGGGTGGTTGGGGTTCATGCTGTCCTGGGGTGGAGGGAGAGGAGAAATGGGGAGAAAATTTGGAATTCAAAATCTTGTGGAAGTGAATGTTGAAAGCTGAAAATAAATAAATTATATAATAGAAAAGAAACAAAAATAAGCTATGTGGAAAAATAGAGGTTTCCTATCAAATTTCTTTTATGAAGCAAATAGGGAAAGAAAAAAATAAAACTACAGATCAATATCTCTAATGATAATATATACAAAAAATTAATTAAATATTAGCAAAGAAACTAGAGCAATATATTTTAAAAGATGAAGAGGGATTTAAATGAAGAATGTAGAGAAAAAATAATAATAAAATAACTTCTATAGCACTTGCTACACAGCAGGCACTGAATTTACACTTTCCAAATATTAATTCCTTTGATCCTCCCAAGAACCCTGGAAAGTAAGTACTGTTATTAATCCCATTTTACAGTTGAGGAAAAAGGCAGCAGTTAAGTTAAGCTATGTTTCTGAAGCAGGATTTGACTCATATTCTTAACTTTAAGCCCACCATTCTGTGATCTAACTACCTCTATAAACTTCATAAATTATAAACATTATATACACATGAATAACAAAATCTCAACCAAAAAAAACACATATTGCATCTATAGACACAGCACAAAAACCCTGAAGTTTGGGACAGTGGCCCATCCACTTGAGAAGTACACCCTCACAGAGCATAGAATTAAGAAGTAAGAAATACGGGGGGCGGAGCCAAGATGGCGGAGTAGAAAGAAGCACATATGCTACCTCCGAACCCACTGCCCATAAAATACCTGTAAAAAAAAGAATCACCAGCGAATTTTGGAGCAGCAAAAGCCACAGAACAATCTCTGGAGATTTCTGCTCCAGAGAGCCTGAAAACCTCTCGCAAAAGGTCCCTCACGCCTGGGACCTGGAGCAGAGCCCAACCCTGCCTCGGCAGCATGGCGCAGAAACAAGCGGATCCGAGCAGGCTTCAGGGATGGAATCTCCAGCAGCCGCGTGGGTCCCTCCACCCACAGGTGACAAGGATCAGTGAGAGGGTCTCTTTGGCGGGTCGAGCGGGGAGTGGGGTGCCCCCATAGCTCAGGCCCCTTTGGGAGGCAACAGCGGAGGCGGGAGCAGACCAGGGCTCCCCAAGCAGGCAGGACCCTGGATCCATTGTTGAAGGTCTCTGCATAAACCCCCTGAGGGAACTGAGCCTGAGAGGCGGCCCTGCCCTCACCTGACCACCTGAACTTAATCTCACACTGAAAAGCAGCCCTGCCCCCGCCCAAAGCCCTGAGGCTGGGAAGCAGCATTTGAATTTCAGACCCCAAGTGCTGGCTGGGCTGATCTGGAGGTGAGGTGGGGGTGGAGAGGACACTCAGAAGTCAAGTCACTGGCTGGGAAAATGCCTAGAAAAGGGGAAAAAATAAGACTATAGAAGGTTACTTTCTTGGCGAACAGGCATTTCCTCCCTTCCTTTCTGATGAGGAAGAACAATACTTACCATCAGGGAAACACACAGAAGTCAAGGCTTCTGTATCCCAGCCCACTCAATGGGCTCAGGCCATGGAAGAGCTCAAAAATGATTTTGAAAATCAAGTTAGAGAGGTGGAGGAAAAACTGGGAAGAGAAATGAGTGACACTCAAGCAAAGCATGAAAAACAAGTAAACACCCTGCTAAAGGAGACCCAAAAAAAATGCTGAAGAAAATAACACCTTGAAAAATAGGCTAACTCAATTGGCAAAAGAGGTTCAAAAAGCCAATGAGGAGAAGAATGCTTTCAAAAGCAGAATTAGCCAAATGGAAAATGAGATTCAAAAGCTCACTAAAGAAAATAGTTCTTTCAAAATTAGAATGGAACAGATGGAGGCTAATGACTTTATGAGAAACCAAGAAATCACAAAACAAAACCAAAAGAATGAAAAAATGGAAGAGAATGTGAAATATCTCATTGGAAAAACAACTGACCTGGAAAATAGATCCAGGAGAGACAATTTAAAAATTATGGGCCTATCTGAAAGCCATGATCAAAAAAAGAGCCTAGACATCATCTTTCATGAAATTATCAAGGAAAACTGCCCTGAGATTCTAGAACCAGAGGGCAAAATAAGTATTCAAGGAAGCCACAGATCACCGCCTGAAAGAGATCCAAAAAGAGAAACTCCTAGGAACATTGTGGCCAAATTCCAGAGTTCCCAGATCAAGGAGAAAATATTGCAAGCAGCTAGAAAGAAACAATTCAAGTATTGTGGAAATACAATCAGGATAACACAAGATCTAGCAGCTTCTACATTAAGGGATCGCAGGGCATGGAATAGGATATTCCAGAAGTCAAAGGAACTAGGACTAAAACCAAGAATCACCTACCCAGAAAAACTGAGTATAATACTTCAGGGGAAAAATTGGTCTTTCAATGAAATAGAGGATTTTCAAGCATTCTTGATGAAAAGACCAGAGCTGAAAAGAAAATTTGACTTTCAAACACAAGAATGAAGAGAAGCATGAAAAAGTAAATAGCAAAGAGAAGTCATAAGGGACTTTACAAAAGTTGAACTGTTTACATTCCTACATGGAAAGACAATATTTGTAACTCTTGAAACTATTCAGTATCTGGGTACTGGGTGGGATTACACACACACACATGCACACGCACACACACACACACACACACATAGAGACAGAGTGCACAGAGCAAATTGAAGAGGATGGGATCATATCTTAAAAAAATGAAATCAAGCAGTGAGAGAGAAATATATTGGGAGGAGAAAGGGAGAAATGGAATGGGGCAAATTATCTCTCATAAAAGAGGCAAGCAAAAGACTTATTAGAGGAGGGATAAAGTGGGGAGGTGAGAGAAAAACATGAAGTTTACTCTCATCACATTCCACTAAAGGAAGGAATAAAATGCACACTCATTTTGGTATGAAAACCTATCTTACAATACCGGAAAGTGGGGGATAAGGGGATAAGCAGGGTGGGGAGGATGATGGAAGGCAGGGCATGGGGAGGAGGGAGCAATTTGAGGTCAACACTCATGGGAAGGGACAGGATCAAAAGAGAGAATAGAAGTAATGGGGGACAGGATAGGATGGAGGGAAATATAATTAGTTCTTACACAACACTACTATTATGGAAGTCATTTGCAAAACTACACAGATTTGGCCTATATTGAATTGCTTGCCTTCCAAAGGGAAGGGGTGGGGAGGGAGGGAGGAAGAGAAGTTGGAACTCAAAGTTTTAGGAACAACTGTCGAGTACTGTTCTTGCCACTAGGAAATAAGAAATACAGGTAAAGGGGTATAGGATGGAGACAAGGGCAGAGAGGGATGATAGAAGAGAGGGCAGATTGGCACACAGGGGCAATAAGAAGGCTTGGAGTTTAGGGGTGGGAGGAGGGGACAAAAGGGGAGAAAATTTGGAACCCAAAATTTTGTGAAAATGAATGTTAAAAGTTAAATAAATAAATTTAAAAAAAAAAAAAAGAACTGTATGCCCAATGGCAGCCCCACTCCCTGCTCCACCCCACAGCCTACTGCAGTGGTGGCTCACTGACTGGGCTCAAAAGTAATCTTGGGGATAGAACGGAATATTGCTTCAAATATTGAAATATGAAATCTGCTATTTATAACTTGTTCATGAGCCTCTACCCTGTGCACACTGTGATCATGTAGTTTATTATACATAAAATAAAGTGAAAAGGAACTCGAAAAAAAAAGAAGAAATAGGCTGAGAAAATGAGCAAACAAGAGAAAAAAATTCTGATCACATTAAGTAAACTATGATGAGAAGGAAGATGAAAACACACACTCATAAGAAGACAACAAAGTCAAAATTCCTGCATCAAAGTATCGAAAAAAATGAATGGATCTTGGACAATGGAAGAGCTCAAAAAGGATTTTGAAAAATCAAATAAGATAGACAGGAAAAATTCAGGAGAAAAATAAGATTGATACAAGAAAATAATGGAAAATAAGTAAACAGCTTGGTAAAGGAGGCCCAAAGAAAAACACTGAAAAAAATAACACCTTAAAAAACATAATAGGCCAAATGATAAAGGAGGCACAAAAATCCAATAAAGAGAAGAAGGCCTTGAAAGCAAAATTGGCCAAATGGAAAAAGATATACAAAAATTCACTTGAGATGAACTTAAGAAGGAGAACTGGAGAGGGTGGAGTCAAGATGGCAGAGTGAAAGCAAGGACTTATCTGAGCTTTCCCTGAAACCCTATCAAACACCTTTAAAAAGTGACTCTGAACAAATTCTAGAGTGGCAGAACTCACATAGAGACAGAGTGAGGCACATTTCCAGTCCAAAACAACCTGGAAGGTCAATAAGAAAGGTCTGTTGCACAAGGTGGAGGGAGGAGTATAGTCCTGCACAGGTCATGCCAGTACAGACCTGGCCTAAGCAAAGCTGGACCAGGACTTGAAGGACTGAATCAGTGGCAGACGTGGTGGTTTCCAGAATTCTCAGCCCAAAGACAACAAAAACAAATCAGAAAGACACAAGGAGGGGTCTATTGGGCCAAGATGAGAGAGAAGCACAATTCAGCACAGGCTGGACAATAGAGCCCCAGCCACAACAAACAAGAAGCATGTGAGTGACAGAATTGGGAGCAGCAGTGGCAGCAGATGCTTCTGCAGCTCTCAACCCTGAGATGAAATGCTTAAAATCACCTATTTTGACTTATGGGAGCCAAGATGGCAAAGTAAACAGTAACTCACTCTCACCCTTTCATACTGACCAGGAAAAATCCAGAGAATATTGTCCCAGGAAAAATCCTGGAACAGGGGAGTCAGCAAAAAGACAGGATACAGCAGTCTTTTAGCTTGGTAGGCTAGAGAGATGAATTGAAAAGGTCTTGCTATGACAGAAGGGGACCAGTACAGGATGGGAGACATCCCAGCAAGCCAGTGGCATGCTCCAACTCAGCAAACCAGTGGGAGATCCTCAGCCCCAGGAGCAGTGGAGTAGGCAAGTACCAACACCATGCACACACCAGCCACCATCAGCAGCTCTACCACAGCACTAGGTCAACTACCAGATCTCTACAGCCTCCAGATGCCAGCACGTCATGCCCAACCACACAAAATCCTGTGCCCTAAAAGCAGAAATCAACTTTAAAAGCCAGGAAAAAAGCAAACACCATGAAGAAAAAGCAACAAAGAAAAACAATAACCATAGAAAAATATTATGACAATAGGGGAGATCAAAACACAAATTCAGGAGAAGACAATATTGTCGACATACCTACATCTGAAATCTCAAATGGGAATATGAACTGATCTCAGTTTCAAAAACAATTTCTTGGAAGAGCTCAAAAATGATTTTAAAAGTCAAATAAGAGAGAAGAAAAATGGAACAATTCTTTTAAAAATACAACTGACAAAATCAGGGGGGGAAAGTACACTGAAGAAAACAACTCCTTAGAAAGTAGAATTGGCCAAATGGAAAAGGAGGTACAAAAGCTAACTGAGGAAAGTAATTTGTTAAACACTAGAATTGGGCAAGTGGAAGCAAATGACTCTGTGATACATCAAGAATCTGTCAAACAAAACCAAAAGAATGAAAAAATAGAAGAAAATACAAAATACCTCATTGAAAAAACAACTGACCTGGAAAATGGATCCAGGAGAGGTCATTTAAGAATTATTGGTCTACCTGAAAGCCATGATCAGAAAAAGAGCTTGGATGGCATCTTTCAAGAAATCATCAAGGGAAACTGCCCTGAGGTCCTAGAATCATAGGGTAAAATAGTCATCAAAAGAATCCGTCAATCACGTCCTAAAAGAGATCCCAAAAAGAATACATCAAGAAATATTGTAGCCAAATTCTAGAATTATTAAGTCAAGGAGAATATTCTACAAGTATCCAGAAAGAAACTATTCAAATATTGTGGAACCACAATGAGGATTATGCAGGACCTTGGAATTTCTGCATTAAAAGACTGGAGGGTTTAGAATTTGATATTCCATAAGGCAAAGGAACTTGGATTGCAACTAAGGATAAACTACCAAGCAAAACTGAGCATAATCTTTCAGGGGAGGAGCCAGACATTCAATGAAATAGGGGACTTCAAAACTTTCTCATGAAAATTGGAATGCAATGAAAAATTTGATCTTGAAATTCAAGACTCAAGAGAGGCATAAAAAACTAAACAGGAAAAAAAAAGCATGTTACTCAATAAAGACAAACTGTTTACATCCCTACATGGGAAGATGATACTTGTAACCCTTAAGAAATATATCTTTATTATCACATTTAGAAGGAATATACATAGATAGAGGGTATGGGTATAAGCTAACTTTGATGTGCTGATAGAAAACCTAATTAAGTGGTGCAAAGGGATTATAATGGGAGAAAAAGAAAGGAGGAGGCAGAAAAGAGTAAATTATGCCACAGGGAGAAGCACAAAGACATGATAGTAGAGGGAAAGAAAGGAGGGAGATGAGCATTTTTTGAACTTTTATCAGAAATGGCTCAAAGAGAGAATAACATACTCAGGTATAGAAATGTAAGTTGCCCAATAGGGAGTAGGAGGGGAAAGAAAAGGAAGGAGATTGATAGAAGAGAGGGAAGATTGGGAGAGGTGGTGGTCAAAAGCAAAACTACAGTGAAGAGGTAAAGGGAGAAAGGAGAAAAAAATCATAAATGAAGGTTAGGGGTAGAGAATAGGATGGAGAGAAAGACACAGATAGTAATCATAACTGTGAATGTGAATGGATTGAACTCCCCCATAAAACAGAAATGGACAGTAGAATGGATTAAAAACCATAATCCTATAATATGTTATATACAAGAAACACATTTGAAACAGAGACATACACACAGAGCAAAGGTAAAAAACTAGAATAGGGATATATTATGCTTCAGCTGAAATTTAAAAACAGGGGTAGCAATCATGATCTCAGACAAAGCAAAGGCAAAAAATAGATCTAATTAAAAGAGAAAAGGAAGGAAACTACATCCTGCTAAAAAGCCATCATAGATAATGAAGTTATAACATTATTAAACATTTATCTACCAAGTGGTATAGCATGCAAATTCTTACAGGAGAAATTAAGGGAGTTACAGGAAGAAACAGACAACAAAACTATACTAGTGGGGGACCTCCTCCTCCCCCTCCCTGAACTAGATAAATCTTACCACAAAATAAACAAGAAAGAAGTTAAGAAGGTGAATAGAATTTCAGAAAGTTAGATAAGGCAGACCTCTAGTGAAAATTGAATAGGGATAGAAAAGAATATAACTTTTTCTCGTGGACCATGGTACCTATACAAAAACTGACTATGCACCGGGGCATAAAAACTTCACAACCCAATGGGAAAAGACAGAAATATTAAATGTATGCATTTCAGATCATAAAGCAATAAAAATTACATGTAATAAAGGGCCATGGAAAGATAGGCTAAATAGTCTAAATATAGAAATAATCTAATCCTAAAGAATGAGAGGATCAAACAATAAATCACAGAAACAATCAATAATTACATCCAAGAGAATGACAATAATGAGACAACATAACAAAACTTGTGGAATACAGCAAAAACAGTTCTTAGGGGAAGTTCTATATCTCTCCATGCTTACATAAATAAAACAATGAAAGATGAGCTCAATGGATTTGACATAAACTAAAAAAGCCAGAAAAATAACAATTTTTTTAAAAAACAATTAAATATCAAAATAGAAATTATGAAAAACAAAAAAGATATTAATAAAATTGAAGTTAAGAAAAGAGAAAAAAATTCAAAGAGTAATACACTATGACTAGATAGGATGAATAACAGAAATGGAGGACTGGATTAATATTAGGAAAACTATTAACATAATTGTCCATATCAACAACAAAAGTATGATCATCAAAACAGATGCAGATAAAGCTTTAGACAAAATACATTTATTCTTATTTGAAACACTAGAGAACATAGGAATAAATGGAATCATCCTTAAAATGATAAGTAGCATCTACCTAAAACAATCAGCAAGCGTTATATGTAGTGGGGATAAGCAAGAAACATTTCCAATTAGATCTCGGGCCAAACAAGGATGCCCACTACCACCAGTGTTGTTCAATATGACACTAGAAATTTTAGCTTTAGCAATAAGAGAAGAAAAATAAATTGAAGGAATTAGAAAAGGCAAAAAAAACAAATCACTCTTTGCAGATGATATGATGATATGCTTGAGGAATCCTAGAGAATAAAGTAAAAAACTCCTTGAAATAATAAACAATTTTAGTAAAATTGCAGAACATAAAATAAAGCCACATAAATCATCAATATTTCTATATATTACTAACAAAACTCAACAACAAGAGATAGAAAGAGAAATTGCATTTAAAGTTACTGCAGACATAAAATATTTGGCAGTCTACCTGCCAAAACAAACCCATGAATGACATGAACACAATTACAAAACACTTTTCACACAAATAAAGGCAAGTCTAAATAATTGGAAAAACATCAGTTGCTCATGTGTAAGCCAAGCTAATATAATAAAAAATGACAATTCTGCCTAAACTAATTTACCTGTTCAATGCCATACCAATCAAACTACCCAAAAATTATTTTATGGAGCTAGAAAACACAAAAACAAAATTCATCTGGAAGAAGAAAAGGTCCAGAATATCAAGGCAATTAATGAAAAGAAAGGCAAGAGAAAGTGGCCTAGCCACACCAGATCTTAAATTGTGTTATAAAGCAGCAACCATCAAAACTACTTGGTACTGGCTAAGAAACAGAGTGGTGGATTAGTGGAATAGTTTAGTTACACAAGACACAGTAATCAATTACTACAATAATCCACTGTTTGATAAATCCAAAGATTCCATCTTCTGGCATAAGAGTTCACTCTTTGACAAAAACTGCTGAAAAAACTGGAATATAGTTTGGCAGAAACTGGGCACAGAACAACATCTTATAATGTATACCAAAATAAAGTCAAAATGGGTACACAATTTAGACATAAAGGCTGATACTATAAGCAAATTTGAAAGGCAAAGAATAGTTTCCTTCTCAGATTTATGGAGAACAGAAGAATTTATAACCAAACAAGAGACAGAGAACATTATGAAATGCAAAATGGATAATGTTGCCAATGCAACCAAGACTGGAGGGAAGCAGAAAACTTGATAATAATTACTACAACCAGTGTCTCTGATAAAGGCCTCGTTTCTAAAATATATAGAGAACTGAGTCAAATTTATAAGAATACAAATTATTCCCCAACTGATAAAAGGTCAAAAGATATGAACAGATAGTTTTTGATAAAGAAATTAAAGCTATCTATAGTCATATGAGAAATGTTCTAAATCACTATTGATTAGAGAAATTCAAATCAAAGCAATACTTAGGGACTACATTATATCTATCACATTGTCTAACATAACAAAACGGGAAAATGAAAAATTTGGGGGAAGATATGGGACAATTGGAACACTAATACATTGTTAGTGGAGTTGTGAACTGATCCAACCATTCTGGAAAGCAATTTGGAACTATGCCCAGAGATCTATAAAAATGTGCATACCCTTTGATCCAGCAATACTACTTCTAGGTCTGTATTCCAAAGAGATCATACACCTGAGAAAAGAACTCACATGTACAAAAATAGCAGCTCTTTTTGTGATGGCAAAGAATTGGAAATTCAAGGAATGTCTATCCATTGGGGAATGGCTGAAGAAGCTGTGGTATATAAATATATTGGAGTATTATTGTGCTATAAAAAATGATGAGCAGGCAGACTTCAGAAAAACCTGGAAAGACCTATATGAACTAATGCTGAGTGAAGTGAGCAGAACTGGAACATTGTACACAGTAAGAGTCATACTGAGCAATGGCTAACTTTGATAGACTTATCTCTTCTTAGCAATGCAAGGATCTAAGATAACTCCAAAGGACTCATTGTAGAAAATGGTGTTCATATCCAGATAAAGAGCTATGGAGTCAAAAAGTATATCAAAGCATATTATTTGCTCTCTTTCTCTTTTCATTTTTTTGTTTGTTTCTTTTTTCTTTTGGTTTCTCCCATCAGTTCTAATTCTTCTTTACAACATGACTAATATGAAAACAGATTTAATATCAATGTATATGTAGTGCTTATATGAAATTGCATGCTGTCTTGGGTTGGCAGGATTAATGGGAAGAAAATTTTGAATTCAATGTCTTATGGAAATGAATATTGAAAAACAAAAATAAATAAGTAAAAAGTAAAGTTGGCTAAATGGAAAAGGAGTTACAAAATCTCACTGAAGAAAATAATTCCTTAAAAGTTAGAAATGGGCAAGTAGAAGCTTATGCCTTTATAAGGCATCAAGAAGCAATCAAATAAAATCAAAAGAAGAAAAAATAGAAGAAAATTTGAAATATTTCATTGCAAAAACAACTGACCTAGAAAACAGATCCAGGAAAGAAAATTTAAAAATTGTTGGACTACCTGAAAACCATGATAAGAAAAAGAGCCTGTACAGCATCTTTCAAAAAACTATCAAGGAAAACTGTCCTGAGATTCTAGAACCAGAGGATAAAAGAGAAATGGAAGGAATCTACCAATAACCTCCTGAAAGAGATCCCAAAATGAAAACTCCCAAGAACATTATAGCCAAATAATTGAGTTCCCAGACCAATGAGAAAATACTGCAAGCAGCCAAAAATTAACAATTCAAATATGTTTGAGCCTGTCTGGAAAACACCAGATTTAGCAGCTTCTACATTAAAGGACTGAAGAGCTCAGAATACGATATTCTGAAAGGCAAAAGGTACAGGATTACAATAAAAAATTACCCCTTAATAATTCATTAGGGGAAAAATGAACATTCAATGAAATAGAGGACTTTCAAGCATTCCTAATGATAAAACCAGAGCTGATTAGAAAATTAGACTTTCAAATACAAAATGCAAAAAAGCATAAAAATGTAATCAGGACAGAGAATTCATAAGGGATTCAATAAGGTTAAACTGTTTATATTTTTATAGGGGACATTGATATTTATAACTTCTAAAAATTTTCTCATATTTAGACAGTTGGAAGGCATAAACATAGAAAGCAAAGTTTAAGTTGGAATGTGACAGTATGATTATCTAAAAAAAATTAAGAAATGAGAAAGAAGAATGCACTGGGAGAAGGGGAAAGTGAGAGATAGAATGGGATAAATTATCTGACATAAAGAGGCCTGACAAGGATTTTATAGTTGAGATAAAAATGGGAAGAGAGGGGAGCATATGAACCTTACTCTCTTCAGAATTGGCTCAACGAGGGAATAATACACACACTTGGGTACAGAAATCTATATTACTAAGCAGGAAAGTAGGAAGGGAAGGGGATAAGAGAAATGAGGGGTGGGAACTGACAGAAGGGAGGGAAGTTTAGAGGAAGTCAGAAACAACACTTTTGAAAATGGACACGGCGAAAGGACAGAGTAGGATAAACAGAGAGAAAATAGGATGGAAGGAAAGACATAGCAGTCATTACTGTGAAAAAAGTTTATTACAATGAGCTTCTCTGATGACTTCATTTCTCAAACATTGAAAACTGAGTCAAATTTACAGAATTTATAGAAATAAGAAATAATGTGTAGAAATAAGAAAATTTATAGAAATGAGTCATTCCTCAATTGATTAATGGCCAAAGGATATGAACAGGCAGTTTTCAAAGCAGTTATCTATAGTCATAAGAAAAAAGTGCTCTAAATCACTATTGATGAGAGAAATATACATTTAAAACAACTCAGCTACTACCTCACATCTGCCAGACAGACCAATATGACAGAAAGGGAAAATGACAAATTTTGGAGGTGACGTGGGAAAAACTGAAACACTAACGTACTATTGGTGAAGTTGTATACTGCTTCAACCATTCTAGAGAGCAATTAAGAACTATGTCCAAAGGGCTATAAAATCACGCATACTGTTTGCCCAAGCAATATCATTACTAGTTCTATATCCCAAAGGGATAAAAAACAAAAAAAGAAAAGGATCTACGTGTACAAAAATATTTATAGCTGCTCTTTTAGCGGGGGCAAAGATTTCAAAATTGAGGAGGTGTACATCAATTAGGAAATGGCTGAACACATTGTTGTATATGATTGTGATGGAATAATATTGTGCTATAAGAAAGGATGAGCAAGATGCTCTTTGAAAAACCTGGAAAGACTTACATGAATTGAAATGAGAACACTGTACACAGTAACAACAATATTGTATGATGATCTACTATGAATAATTTCACTATTCTCAGCAATACAATGATTCAAGTCATTTCTGTAAGCCTTATGATGAAAGGCGTCATCCATCTCCAAAGAAAGAGCTGGTAAAGCCTGAAAGGAGATCAAAGATATTTTTTCCTCGCTTTTCTTGAGGTTTATTTTTCTTTCTGTGTTTTTTTTCATAGAATAACTTATACAGAAACGTGTACTACACATATATAGCCTATGTTAAATTGCTTGCCTTCTCAATGAAAGGAGAAGGAGAAGTGCTGGGGTTGGAAGCTCAATTCCATGTGGACAGTCTCGGGCGGGTAAAGGTGGGAACTTCTAAATCTTAGAGTTCTCACGAGACCCCCCAGGAAACGACTGGGAATTGAGGTGAACCGAGCTATCTCGTGTATTTCCGCCTCTTCCCGTGAGAAACGTGATGGGAGAGAGCTCTCCCCACCCTCGAGATTGTCCCGGATCTGGGCACACCTAACAGGCATGGTATTCAGATGCAAACTATGCGACTGAAGAGCTTAAATAGGATCAGGAAAGCCTGAAAGCTCTCTTGGGCGGAGGGGAGCGGAGCAGACAGGACAAGGCTCCGCTTTCCCTCTTTCTTCTCTCCCCTCCCCCTCTCTCCCCACTTATACTTCTACTTCCAATCTCTTATTGTAAGATCTTTGCCTCCTTGGGAGATCTTTCTCTTTCCCTCCTAAGGAAGAATTCCCCTGCACTTGTAACTAGACCCTGAAATAAAGCTCAACCCTTGTTCAACTCTGGAACGTCCTTTCTCTCATACGAGCATCCGGTTTGGCCAACCGAAGACCTCCGATAGAGGTAAGGGAAGACTTGGGTAGCCCACAGGCCTCTAGGCCTGGCAGAGAAGGAGAGAGAAAATTTGAAACTCAAAATTTGAAAAAATGCTAAAATTGTTTTTACAGGTAATTGTGGGAAAATATTAAATAAGATTTTTTTTAAAAAAAGCAACTCTTCCAGACCTTTTCGTGATTGTTGCTGCTACTACTCTAGTTATTACTAACTCATTTGCCCAGGGTCACATGTGTAGTAAGTAGCAGAGCTGGGATCTGAACCCAGGTTTCATGACTCCAAATCCAGTACTCTTTCAGTATAACATGATTTTATTTTTAATAGAACTACTAAAATCACTTTATTTAGCCTTCTATGAATAAAATGTTTTGCTTTATGTGAAGTTTAAAATGGAAGAACAAATTTTTATCTGAAAGACCCTATGAAATTGTACTAATTAAAAACTTCTGTGTGCTCTCCTAGGTCATTTTCCCTCCAGTTGTGAAATTGACTAATGTTCTTAAAGCCTCAAGGGAGTTTGGCCCACAGTTCTGTTAGTAATTTCAAAGCAGAAAAAAAGCAGGAGCTGATGATAGGAAGTTATTAAGAAATATATTTTATTGATTTTCTTTTCAAAGTGAATGGCTTTGGATTGATAAATAAAAGATTATAATATAAGACTAAATACAGAATCAATAAATACTAAATATAATCAATAAATAGTGAATGCAAAAATAAAATGAACGAGAACTCAGGAGCAGATCTTATTTATTTACCTTTTTGATTAATCTCCTCTGCAATGAAGATTAAGACCTTATTTTAGAAATTTCTCCTGTGATCCTTAACTTTTCACCCAAAACAAAATTTTTTTCTTATGTATCATTACCTGTTCAATCAATCACACTACTAGTCATTATTCTTGTAACATGCTTTTCAAAGGTTTTTACAAAAATTAGCCCTAATATTCAACTTCTTTAGTGATTTATAAGATGATTATCCTTATTCTATAGAATGAAAACATAAAGATCAGATTGATTTAGTCTTTAATCATTTCTATAACTAATAGAAATATGTCTTTATAAAGTAAGTTAAAATCATATGAAATTCCCACAGTTAATTAATTGGGTGATTTGACCAAAAATAAAGGCAGTAGTCCCCAAGCAGCACAAGCAACCTACCTAAAGCATTGATCATCATGCTGCTTGGCACTCCTCCAAATTTAAAAAAGATGCTCTGAATAACTATTTCTCTTGAATTCAGCCAAATACATTACAATAATTCTATGTGATGATATACCAATTAGTTGTTTTCCCCTTGTTCATTTTACAGTTTATGTAAAGCAAGAGCTAGAACTGACGCATAGCTTTCCAAGAGAAGATTATGACATGTCTTTCCTCTTCCTCTTCATCTATTCAAATCTTACACACATTTCAAGAACAAGATCAAAGCTTCAGTAGAACTCGCCATATCATTCCACTATTCAATAAACTCCAGGGGACTCACTATTGCCTTCAAAATCAAATATAACTCTCTTGTTTGGCTTTAAAGTCCTTCATAACCTGGACACAAGCTATCATTCTCTACAGCATGCTAATTCTAATCTCCATGCTCCTTCATCTGTGTACCACTGCTAGAAGGTACTCCCTTCTCACCTCCACCTCTTAGAATCCCTCACTTCCTAAAAGACAGAGCATGAGCACAATGTTCTATGCAAAGCCTTTCTAGATACCACCAACTGCTGTTGCCTTCCCTCCTTAATTACCTTGTATTTAGATTGCTATATACATATGCAAGTATTGTTTTCTCTGGTACAACATAAACTCCATTTTACCCAACTTTGCTCTCTATCTCTAGTTTATTCATAAATTTTTGCTTATCCATCAGTCTAATAAATAATATGTTCCATAGTCTTCTAATTTTCTTGTATTATCTGTCTTTGTATCAAGTATCCATTTTGATCTTATCTTAGTAAATGGTGTAAGATATTGGTCTATACCTAGTTTCTGACATATTTATTGCTTTCCAGTTTTCCCAACAATTTTTACCAAATAATGAATTCTTATCCTGAAATCTTAAATCTTTACACTTGTAAAATACAAATTCATCCCATTCACAAAGTTGTAATTACTATTTGTGAATTTCCCTCCATCTTATTCTGACTATTTTCTTCCTCAACCTCTCTTTTTGCTCTATCCCTGTGACCTCATCTTTTTCCTCTTACCTTCCTACTCCTTATTTTTACCCTCCCCTCTAAAAGTCCCTCCCTTATATTTCCCCTTCTTCTTACACTAATTCGTTTTTGGTGCCATTGTGAACTGATCCAACCATTTTGGAGAGCAATGTGGAATTATGCCCAGAGTTATTAAATCCCCTATAGGCAGTTTGACCCAGAAATATCACTACTAGGTCTATTTCCAAAGATGATGAAGAAAAAGGGAAAGAACCTATATGTTCTAAAACGCTATGTAGCAGTTTTTTGTGTGGTGACAAAGAACTGGAAATTGCAGGGATGCCCACCAACTGGGGAATGGATGAACAAGTTGTGGTGTATGATTGCAATGAAATATTACCGTGCTTTAAGAAATGATGAGCTCAATAATCTTACAAAAACATGGAAAGACTTCAATGAAATGAAATAATGAAGAGTAAAATAAGCAGAACCATGAGAACATTGTATACCATAACAGCACTATCGTTTTAAAAATGACTTTGAGCAAATAAGTCAATTTGCCTATTATAAATATCCAAATTAAATATAAAGGACTTATGAAAAAAGATTCTATCTGGATCCAGAGAAAGACCTGCTACATAGAAGCATGTACAGAATAATTTTACATATCTATCCCTATTTCAGTCTAATAGTGGACAACTCTTTGAGGGGAAGTCAGCAATGTCACTCCGGTTGCAAGAACTTCAGGCACTTAATTTAAAACCCCAAAATGGGATTTATTTGATTGGGCAACTTATCACTTACTAACGTTGTTTTACCATACTTAATGTATGTTAAATCGACTGATTTAAGTAACTCAATCAATCTTACTCTAATGCCAGATTTCAAAGTTGGAAAGTGTGACAGCATGATGTAGTAGAGAAGTAGTAAGAAAAAATTTGATTTTGAATTGTGCTCCTGATACTCTCTGCATGATCTCGGTGTCTCATCTATAAACATGAGTATCCTAGTAAGAGTAATGCTTAGCTCACAGGGATGCTAAGATTGGCAAATTTAAACATACTATTTTTTTATCATCATGAACTAAAATTCTACAAGGGAACGTGACTTATGTGGCAAGAAATGCTCTCACAAAGGAAATTCTGATGATGCAAATGTTAGTGAATCTGAGGAAGAAAAAGAGAGCAACTTATGTGGGGAACTCACTAACCAGCCCCCATCTTTTAAACAGACAGAAGCAAGGACAGAAAATTGAAGATGAATTCCAAAGATCACCATCTCCCTATAGGATATGAAATACTGAAGTCCAGAACAGAAGAGTTTTCTGCTCCCACAAACATACTAGATATACTCTAAAATCTCTTGTTTCTGAGATTCTGCTCTTTGATAAGATATGGAAACAAATCTGTAAATAGTTTTTATACATTTATATAATACATATAAAATACTACATGAACATCAGAGAAATTACTATACTCACATCTGTAATAGTCTCATGAAGAAATCAGAGAAGTGTCACATGTCTTTCACATGGTAAATAAGCTTGTTTGCCTTCTGAATTTTTCAATCAGCAAGATTATATTTATTCTCAATATAAAAATTCTTCTTTTATTTAGCCTCTCTTAATGGAGCCTCCCCTTGCCCCGACAAAACTAGTGTGTTACTTCTATTTGCATAGAGATAAATATATTATGATTATTTTAATTATGACATTATTCTAACAACTCCTAAATGGATTTTTGTGCAGAATGTAGGATCTATCTACCATTATCTTTCCCCCATTGATGTTTAATTTAACGGTTTCAGAATAGGTCTTTTAAGCTTTGAAGACTGCAGAGATGCATTGTCCCCAGCATAACAGTAGAGGGGACAGGGCTAAGGTCAGAAAAACTAGGTGGGCAATTGTATTGGACAAAGTGATTTTGTAAATGTCTCCACCGAAATTATGGATAATTGAAGAAACTGTAACCCTAGGTCGCTATGTTAGGACATGGCTATTGTTCAATTGAATTCTTGAACTTAACTTGGAGATTTGTATACAAGTGGACAGTTCAGAAGAAAAGAAATATTTATATATATTTATGTGCATATTTATATATGTATTTACATATATAATTACATAGATATCATCCATACACACACACAGTAATAATTGTCAATGAAGCTTCAACTCCTAATTTTCCTAAGTATGACTTCATTCTGTCTTCCAGAAAAGAATTCATTCTATAATAGACCTTCCAGAAAAATTTCAAACTGTGCAAAAATGTCTATCTAATTTATTGATTCATTTGAGGATGTCATGGGGAATTTGGGGCCTAAGAATATTTTACCTATTGGCTCCATGTTCACATTCAAAATGCGCTGAATGCTCTTGGTGATACTAAAGGCCTTTGGTACCACCAGATATAATTTCTTTCTAGTATTTTTCTTGGATTGAATTTGTAGCCAAATGGTTGTAACTGACCTTCTATTGGGACATGTTAGATATAAGTATATGCCTTTCTTTTAAAAAGGTGGGGGAGGGGGAGAATGAGAATGACAAAAAAACAAATTATTTTAAGCTCACTTCATTTCCAATCTTCCTGGCAGCCAGTCAAGCTGCTGTCATAATGCAGAGCTCTCCCTCCCCCGCTCTGTCTCTCTGTCTCTCTCACTCTGTCTCTGGCTCTCTGTCTATCTGTCTGTCTGTCTGTCTGTCTGTCTGTCTGTCTCTCTCTCTCTCTCTCTCTCTCTCTCTCTCTCTCTCTCTCTCTCTCTCTCTGTACCTTTCTCTCTAAATGTGGGTCATTGGAGAAAATATACCACTTGCTCTCAAATCTACTTTACAGACAAAATACAATAAGGCAGCAAAGTTTTCCTGCCCTTTATTGTACATAACACACCTGAATATTAGCATAAAACTGGGCTTAGCATCTGAAATGCCAAGCTAGCTCTTCTCTTTTGGGCAATCATTAGTCAATTTGTCATACACCATACAAATACAAATTGCTGAGTTATATCTGCAGATTTGAAAATCTCCAATGCTTCTTTACTCCAGGCCAAGTATTTCCAGGCTAAATTACCTGACACAGGCAATAGTAAAATCCCGTAGGGCTCCCCATAGACACAATCTTTAAGTCCATTCAAAACTACAAAAAATGTGCTTCGATTTATAAGGGCACTGCTCAAAAATATTTTCTGATCAAAATTTTACACAAAAAGTGAAAAATTTGTATTAAGATTTTTTTTCAGGATAATCCTCCATGGTGGTTTTTAAGAACAAGAGATGGGAAATTAAAATAATTCTCTTCCTGTCAGCATGTGAAATGTTAACCAATCCAGTTTCAAATGAACACATTCTGTCTTCACTATGTCTGTATCTATAAAAATTGCAATTTCATTCAAATTCTGAATTTTTAAATTCACCCAACTCCTTTGGTCTTCAGTTTTATTCCTTGTATTATAAAACTGATTAAGGAAATTATTCTATTAAATAACTGTGGATTTTTCTTCAAATTTACTTTAAAGTTAAAATTTTCTGAAACCTGCTTTAAGTTCAGTTTCCAAAGTAAACATTCACATGGTGAATTTTTCAACAATGGTTCATTTAACTTGCTGCTACACCAAGGCTGCTACTGACTGATATGTTCTATGTAGAAAGGAGGGCCAAGAAGAAAGAATACTCATCTGGTTAAACATTTATCAACAGAAGTGAAGACATCTTTTAGCAGGAATCCATTATTAGAGGACAATTAATAATTAATTATGGGGGTGAGCCTTTTAGTAGTAGACTATTTTGATTTCCCAGGTATCCAACTAGGTAATTTAGGGCAACTCATTGCAAAGAATTTGCTCATGAGTTTTTGGTCCCAGAAATGCATGAAGACCATATTCTGAGATTAAAAGGTGTTATACCAATTGTATTTAGTAGAGGTAGTACCTATATTGATGAAATTATGAATATTTGAAGTAGTTGTAACTCTAGATTTCTGTTAGGACCTGGCTGTTACTCAGTTCAGCTCTTGAACTTTTCTTAGAATTATATATAAATGGACTGTTCAAAAGAAAAGAAATATCTATGTATGTATATGTATGTGTGTATAATTATATACGTTTACATATATAGTTCAGGCATGTAAGAAAAGATGAGTAAGAAAGAATTAGGAAGCTGTTAAAGTAGGGATATTATATGTTTGTAGGTAGAAAATAATATTTGAAAGAAAATAGCTGGTTAACCAACACCTTAAAAGCAATAGTTATGCAAAAGTCTGTGACAGATCTTATATACAATGAGAATCCTTGCCTTCTGACAGCTTACAATTTCTGTCAGACAGCTATTCAGCTTACCTGCTTCTGCTGGAGAGAAGAAAACACTGGAATTCTAAAGTCAAACATATGATAGCTCTAGTAGAAGCAGAAAGAACAGAATTCTCCTCATCCTGTTACAGGGACAGTTCTCCTACCTTAAACTGTTATTTGAAAAAACAATCCTTTGGACATCTTCACTGTTCTTTTCTAAGAATTTGGCACTCTTTGAAAATATCGTTTAATTTTATACTCATTAGATTTCCATGAGATAAGCAGGGTTTTTAACATGCTAATCTTACTAAGGGACAAATAAAGCACAAAGTCATTAAGCCGTTGCTCAAATCTCGTAGTCAGTGATAAAATCAAGACATGAAACACAGGTGTCTCCATTGGTTTTTCCCCAGACTGATGGGGACCAAATGGTAGTTGCCAATTCATTCCTTCAACTACAGCAGGAGATTGATCAGGAAACCCCTGATTACTTGAGTCCCTCAGTCAACCTGATGAAAATTATAGGATGTAAAGTAAAAGAAAATGAGATTTTAAGGAGCACTCCTTTTAGATTCTTTATGGTCACATTTGCAGGTTGTAGGATGTACCCCTTTTAGAAATAAAGTGACCAAGAAAAGGTACATATTGAAAATGTGCAGCTCAAGAGATATGAGGTCAATGTTAAGAGAAGACTCAAAACCTGGGTTCTTCTTCCCTAGCTGGCTTTTTTCTAGAATCTACCAGGGTCTCTTCTTCCATTTTAAAACTTTGTCTCTTGGGTTTTTCCACATAAAGAACCTGAAGGTAATTGTGCAGAGGCAAGTCTATTGTCTTTGCTAACACTCAGCAATAATTCCCAAAGTTTCATATGTAATATGCTACTCAAGATCTAAAAGGCACAGATCCTTTCAAGGATCACAGAACTGGAATGGAAAGGAACTTCTGAGACCATTAAGACCAATGCCCTCCTTGTCACAGATAAGAAAACAGAGGACCAAATTGCAGATGAACTGCTCAAGTTAATATAAGCAGTTAAAGAATCAGAGGCACGATCTGAGCCCTGGCCCTGTGACTGCAGCATCTGTCTTTATAATGCAGTGCTGCCTCTTTTCTCATTGTCTATTGCCTGTCTCTTAATTCTGTATTACATTCAAAAATTTGAAGAATTCAATCTATCATTATATAAGAAGTGATGGTACATAACTATATGCATAGCATAAAGGTAAGATTAATTAGATAAGATTTTTAAATTGTTTTTCAGTGTCTCCTCTTCCCCATACCACCTCTCCTCCAACCATTTAATAAGAAAAAATAATCCGTAAAAAGAAGTACAGTCAAGCAAATCAAATTTTATCATTAGCCATGTTAGGAAAAAAAAAACAATTCACATTCAACCCTCTGAGACCACCTCTTTTATCATGAGATAAGTAGCACATTTTATTATGAGTCTTCTAGAATCAAGGTTAGTCATTATGCTGATCAGAGTTTCTAAGTCTTTCAAAGTTGCCTTACAGTATTGTGGGTTGTAAGTCTATTTCCTTGTGGAAAAATGTATTCCATGCTTTTCTTTAAAGCATGTGTGATATTGATTAAGACTGCTCAGTATTTACTATCTTTCTTTCTAGCTAGTTGCAGTATTTTTGTTTTATCCCAGAAACTCTAGATTTGAGTTATAGAGTTCCTGGCAATTTTCATTTTGGTCTTTATTTCAGGAAGTACCCAGTGTCGGGGGTGTGGGGGGTTATTTCCACTTTTCCCTATGGTTCTAAGAGATCTGGGTAATTTTCTTTTGGATTTCTTGAAATCTAATATCTAGGTTCTTTTTTTGGTCATGTCTAATCCAGTGATTTTTAAATTATCTTTCTTCTATCAATTTCCAGTTCAGTTTTTTCTACAATATAACTTACATATCCTTCTATTATTTCAAACTTTTGACTGACTTTTAGTATCTCTATTTGTCTTGTGGAGTCATTGTTTTCTACTTTGCCCAATTTAATTTTCAAGGAATTTCTTGGTTGGGTAAGGTTTTTTTTTTTTTTTTTGGTCTAATATTACAATCTGTTAAAACTCTTTCTATTCTTTCTTCCACAGCTCGAATTTCTACTCCAATTTTTCCTGTCTCCTCATGCTAACCTAATCTAGAAAAAAGTGACAGTAATTATATTCTTGAATTTCCTAATTAGAATTTTGTCTGATATGTTTTGGGCATAGTCTAATAAGATCACTTTTAATAAGCTTATATAGAAATTCTTATACTTAGGTTCTTAAAACCTATTGCACAAGTAGAAAACTGGAAATGTGTGCTTAACAAACTGCTTTATGTGGAAGGAAAAACCTGATAGCAAGAACCTGGAAAACAAAGCAGGTACCCACTGAAAGGCAAATAATTGAACAAATTGTAGCATATTTATATAATGGACTTAGAAAGAAATGAAAGTAAAGAATTTTAAGAACTGATACAAAGCAGAGAAAGAAGAACCAGAAGAACAACATAAGCAATGACCACAATGATATACATGAAAAGAATGCTAAAACTAGGCAAAGTGGTGTACACCTAAATTTCAGGTACCAGGGAGTCTGAGGCTGGTAGATCTCTTGGGTTTAAAAGTCCTAAGATTTGGTGGGCTGTGCCAATCAGATGCATATCTTAAATTGGATATCAGTATGGTGTGCCCCCAGGAGAGGGGAGCCACCAAGTTGCCTAAGGCAAGGCAAATAGATTGTGCTGATCAGTATTGGGATTGGGTCCATTAGTATTTCCTGAACTTCCAGCTTGAGATGGGGAGACCCAGTCTCAAATAGTGGTAGTAATACTACTAATAGTAGTAATAATACTAATAGTAGTAGCAGTAGTAGTTAGTAATAGTAGCAGTAGTAGTAGTAATTGCAGTAGTAGCAATAGGAAAAGGAGGAGGAAAAGGAGGAGGAGGAAGAGGAGTTAGTAGTATTGTTAGTAATGGTAACAGTAATTTTTTAAATAAAGTACGTTAGAACTCAGATGGAATTCCATGACTAATCTTCATTCCAGATGACCAATGATGAAAAACATCTTCCTCCTCTCATTAGAGAGGTGATGGACACCAGGTGCAGAATGTTGTAGAAATTGTCAAATGTGGTTGCTGTAGTGATTTCTTAATTGTTTTTCTTTCCTACAAGAGAGTACTCTGTGGGGGGAAGCAGTTATTGGAAAGGGAGAGTATTTTTTTAAGTATCAATAAATGTTTTCTTAAAGAACATGAGATTTATGTGTACTTCAAGCTCAATATTAATCAATATTGTAGGCTGTCAGACCAAGAAAAACCCAGCAACAATATAATGCTATCTGGAACTGAATTAATAGAAGAATGATATCCAGAATGACAGGTTAAGGGTTTCAGATTGCAGTCCTGAAGCACTCTCTCTTGGTGAGACAACTCTAGTGCTGTGTTTAGTTCTGGGTGCCATATTTTAAGAAAAATTTTAGCAAGCTAGAACACATTCAGTGGAGAATGACCAAGAAAGTGAGGCATGGTATGGTCAGAATTAAATTTTGCCAATTTCTTTTGAGTTCTTGTGTCTGTTACAGCTTTTTTGAATGGTTTTTATTACTATCTTGTTCAAAATGCCATAATGATTTCTAAAAAAAAAAGTTAATATTGGAGATTTTTGCAATAGAACTATAGCACAAGATGTAAAGCTATGAATGTTTCATAACATTTTGGATGTTTAGCTTGGAGAAAAGATGTGAGGGTGACATGATAGCTGCCTTCAAGAATTTGAAAAGCTGTCATATGAATAAGAGATTAAGGTTTCTTTCCAGACTCCAGAGGGAAGAACCAAAAGCAATGAGTAGAAGTTAGAGAAAGGGATCTTGTGGATAAAAATATGGAGAAGTTTCCCGAAATTTGGAACTCTACAAAAACGGAACTGATTGCCTCAGAAGACTATGAGTCATCTGCTGGAAGTTAAATGACCATAACTAGGGACACTGTAGAAGGAGTCCCTTTTCAGGAATGGGTAAAATTAGATGGCTTCTGAGATTCATTCAAAATCTGAATTTTTATAATTCTAAGATGATTTTAATCCTCTTCAAGTCAAAACTGAATGGCTATTGAGGATCTGCCATGGATACAGCAAGGCACTATAGTGTTAGACCTAGTGAAGGGGTGTCAATCTATATTACAGATCCCTTTATCCCCCAAGAAATAAACCACTATTTAGAGTACAAATATGCCATAAGAGATAAAGTTGATCATGTCTCCTCTATAGCCAAAACATTAAAAATAGCAGCCTTCACTTAGGCAGCTACTGATAGAAAAGAACATGTTTCTATCTAGCTAGAACTCTCCATGTGCAACAGGATACTTACAGACTGTATGCCAGAGAAAAAGAGAGACTATTAACCATGCAAACTAGCCCCAAATGGCTTTTCTGATTATTTGTTAGAATGCAGGTGGTTTGAGGCAGAGAAATGCAATTCTAGAATGTTAGTTTATGTAGGATGAGAAAATTTCAACCTCTTTTTTTCCCCAGGAACTAAACTTCTTCCACAGATTTAACATAATAATGTGTTACAGGCAAGAGGTTTATAGGGGCCGTGTTATCGAAGTAAGAATCATCAAGAAATTCTATCAGAAGACACAGTGTTTAACTATAAGTCTAATTACGGCAATCATTTCTTTTTTTGTTTCCTTTGCAGAGATCCACTTAATCCCATCTCTTAGTGTGGGCACAAGCTGACAGTTGCATGACAAGGAATGTTTCCCTTTGTAAAAAACCCACTTCCTTTCTGTGTAGGTTTAGTCTAATTGAAATGTTTCCTATTAAGTTCAATCAAGGCAGCAATTATCTAATTACTCACTTATGCTTTTCCAGCCAAAAATTTGACCAAGGCAGTATATTAGAATGAGTTAGCACACATCTATTATTGCTTTTACATTTTCCTGTTTGGCTTTAAACAATAACTATAAATATTTACTTACAGTTCATTGGAATATTCCTAATTAATTCTTTTATTTCCTACTAACATTTTATAGGCTACTTGATCATTGCAAACTAAAGCAAAGCCAGAAATCTGGTCGGGCCTACAAACTGCTCTTTCTAAGAATTATATTTATGGTATATGAATGGGGTGATTAAGGAAAGATAGCAAGGAAAGAGACTATTGGAACAAATCACAAACATGCATGAAATCTTTTAGTCTTTTCAAAAGCATGAATTTTTATGGTTTTAGAAATACATAGTAAATCACTTAGATAATATTGAGAAAACAGTAATTTTTTAAAAATCTTTTTGAAAAAATAGTATGTGTTCTGTATATCTGGATTTTCTCTCCATATAAATGGCTTAACTCTCTAGATGACTACAATCAGTCAACAACCCAGGTGGTCTAAACTCTTTAGATATAAATTAGTGGCATATATCATTAAAACCAGAATTAATTTTAGAGTTATTGACCCTATGAGGTCACTCATGATTAACTCCATTTTGATTTGGGAAACAGATCACAAGCCTCACATGGAGCCAAGACATAGTAGTATTGGGAGATTTCAATTATCCAGACATCTGCTGCAGCTCTTTTGCTGCCAAAAGCAAAGCAGCTAACAATTTTGTAACTTGCCTTAATGATCATTTCATATTTCAAAAGGTGGAGTAACCAATGAGAGGAATTTTTATTTTGGACCTGATTCTCATCAACAAGGACGTTTCCAGGATGGAAATGATGAGAACATTGGCAGGAAGAAACTGCTCCATCTTAGAACTTGTGATAGAGGAGAGAAAAACTAGACATGGTTTTTAACATGTACCCTAGGTTGGGGAAGAACAGATTTCAAACGATTCAGTGGTAGAATAAGAAACCCTTGAACCACAAATAGGATAAATAATCCAGTTCAGAAAAAAATAAGAAACTCTAAAGAATTAAATTCTGAAGAAACAAAAGAAAAAATTCCAATGATAACAAGCGAGAATTGTCTAAAAATATGTCAAGGGTGTGTAAACAGCTGATTTACTGTAGATTTTTAAAAAAAAATACACACAGAAGATGGAAGCAAGAGCAAGTATAAGAGGATGAATGCAAAAACATATCATGGTCCTATAATGATAGTGTAAGAAACAATAAAACTCAAAATGAATTAATGGATTATAAATAAAAGAATAAAAAGAATTTATTAAATGGTTGTTAAATATAAAGCACTTTGTTAATCTCTGGGAAAACCAATCATAAAGTAAGACAGCTGTAGCTATCCAAGAATTCACACCCTAAAGAAAGAGACCGTACATAATGAATGTTTCAGCTCCAAGTCCAGTGGAAAAGCACAGTGGTCCTTACTATACAATAGCAAGAAAGATGGTACTTCTTCCACAGTGTCATTTCCATGACATAGTATCATATGCATTTTAATAGTGAGTCATTTGATGGCTCAACATTAAACATTAATACATAAAAACATTAAAATATGGAAAAAGAACTTTATTTTTTATGTCTTTAGTAATGGTAGCTGTTGAGATGAGGCCACAGGACCTGCAGAGGCAACTGCCAGGTTGCATTTCCATAAGCTTTGCTTCCCTGGATGATGGCTGAGAAGAAAAAAGGGGTAACCTAAAAGTATGACTAGTGGTCTTTTGTGGGGAGTAACTGCTATTCCCAGAGTTCTTAAGCTTATCTATTCCTTAGTGGTACCTGGTCATAGGCTGGTAGTAGTGATGGCAGGGATGACAGGCCTTTTATCCATGACAGCTACTCCTGTGGTTTATGATTGTAGACACAAAGCTGAAAGAAGAGTTGGTGGACTAAGGAGTACTACAACCCCTGGGCCTCTTAAGTAACAGGATCTTGGGTGATCTGCACTGAAGGGTGAGGGGATGGAGTAGTTAAGATGGTAACAACGGTTTGACTTGTCTGGCACATGTTTCCTCAGAGCATCTGGGTGCTTCAGGTGGGCTTGCTTGTATACCTTAGTCATGACAATTTGGCAGTTTGTGTTGGTGGTGACAAGAATTGAATGCCCCGTCTCCATAGGAGCAATGGCTTTGAGAGTAGCCTAGAAGAAATGAAACTGATATTCCTCAAAGCAGATTAAGATTGGCAAGAAAAACTAAGGATAAAAGAGGATTTTCTTAAGAAAAATTATAGGAAAGAAGAATCAATCACTCAAAGAAGATGAAAGATGAAAGGAGAAAGCTATTTTGCTTCTGTTCATTTTTTTCTGCTAAGGAGAATAATATTTGAACTAAAAAAGACTGAAGAAAAGTGATTCATTGGGGATTTGTAATGAAGATGAGTAGGCAGATAGTAAGAATGTACCTAGATGCCCTTGATAAATTTAAGTGAGCAGGCCTAGAGGAAGTACATCTTTAGGTACTGAAATAAATTATAAGTGCTATTTCTGAGCCAGTAGGTGATCTCTGAAAGATTTTAATGAACAAGACAAGAATGGGGAAGGGCAAATGTTCAATTTCTGCTTGTTATGATGTTGATTGAGTTCATGTGATTATTGCCTTCCCAAGACTCCTGAACTATCGAGGAATGGAGAGGAGGATGGATTTGGAATAAGTAAAAGAAAAAGAATGAATTTGACTGGCTGATGTGGATTTATTTGCAGAAATGGAAAGGTTTATGAAAGCAGTTTAGGATCAGGTCACTAAAGTTTGTTTTAAAAAATTATTCTTTAGAAGCGAGGACGTATTGATTTGTATACATAAAAGAATGAAGTGGGACAGAAGGGATATGTAACATCATATTTCAGACTCCAAAAATTTAGCATCCATTGCACATCCAAAAAAGATATAAGATGGCTAGAATTATATACCTGACATTCACTAATATTTATAAATTATCAGATTATAAATTCCAATGGTAAATATAAAAATCCATAAATATCCCTGAAAAATAAACCAATAAATTGGACTTGAATGAGAATATTGACACAGCTATAACCGTCATCTGCAATGGTTCTTAGATTATTTCTACCTGAATTCCATTACAAAAAAATATATAAGAAAAATAATATAACAAAAACAATAGCAATCCAAAGAAAAAGAATAGTTCTTTTTAAAAGTGAGGAAGAAGATGAATAGGCATTTTCAGAGCATATAACAAACAAGCCAAAACATATATAAATATTTTTGGAAAAGGCAAATATCACCTTACCAGGTTCAAATAAAGGTTAATAAAAGGAACATACCACTGAATTTATTGACTGTAAGTGCTAGAAGGATATCATTAAGCAACTAAAATCCAAGAAGAGAATTACATTCAGTTGGGAATGCCTGCATATATTCAGTCAACAATATGATGGCAAAGAAGAATCAATCAAATGTCTGGGTCATGCACAAGGTCAGTGTCACCAGAAGTTACAGAAGGGTTGTCCTTAAGAAACTGAGCATAGTGATCCATGGGGTCTATGCAAGGAAATGGTAGAAATTGTGTGACATGGCACAGGAAGCTCTATGAATTTTGCACCTCCCTACTAACTAGCAAAACACAAACTGGTGCCTAGAATTATGTATCAGAAGGTGGCAGTCTCTCATGGATTAACAGACAAGTCCCCATTACAAATACGGACTTCATAATATCCTGGAAAATTCAACCGATAAATTGTAGGGGAACTGGACAATAACTAAACGTCTGTTACAATCACCTGAATATGACATTGATCCATGCTATTTAAGAATTATATTTTAAATGGATGTCGCCATGCCAAATAATCACAATATCAAAGCTGCCTGGAACAGAAAGCTTTTAAAATACAAAATCCTTGCAGAGCTGATAAAAAGCATATGGGAACAAAATGAGGTATATCTAGTCCTACTTGCTACTGAAACTGTACTGAAGATGTTTTCAGTGAGTCTACTTTATATCTTAATACTTTTATTTAATTACAAAAAGATGGTATTTTACCCACATGAGTAATAGTCCAGAGAACTTTGAATATTAAGGAATAATAGTAGAACAATGACATAGATGATTGTTATTTTGTTTAGAAAATAAACACGTTTACCTTTTGAATTTTTTAATCACAAGGATTATATATGTTCTTACACTTATATTTTTTCTATATTTCCTTAGTCTGTCTCATTTGACATGTCCTCACACAAATTTCCATGACCTCTTTTATCTACTTTCAGATTTCACCAAGACATTTATGAATTTTTAAAGTTTATTATAATTAATTTTATGATATCATTATTTCAACTGCCAATTTTTTTTTAATTTGAGACCTATTTGCTCTTCCCTTTCCTTCATAAGTGTCCTTTTAATATATTGGTTTAATGGTAACCTTTTCTTAAGCTGTGATATCATCAATACGTTCAATCACAAGAAGAGTAGAAATGGAATTAATGGCAGTGAAGCTATGTGGGAAATGTATTTTACAAAGTCATGAAACTCATGAAAAGGATATGAATGATATAATATAAATAATAATAAATAAAATGTGATCAAGCTCAAAAACTAACAACTGATGAATTCATACACCAAGAAAACAATTCTAAAACTATCCTTGAGAATTTACCAAATCAACTGTATTAGAATTTGCACATTATCACAGGTGACAAAAACTATAATAGCTAACACTTTTACAGTACAAAGTCTTACAAAGTACTTCACAGCTATTTGATCTTCACAATAACCTTGTGAAGAAAGTGCTATTATTGTCTCCATTTTACAGGTGAGGAAAGTTAAGCAGAGACAGGTTAAATGACTTGCCCTGGATCAATTCAACTGGTGAGAATCTAAGGCAAGATTTGAACTGAGGTCTTTTTGACTCCTATGCCCAGACATATCACTGATCCAAAGTTTTATAATACATGTTGTAATATTCAAAACTTATGACATCCAAGATAGATGAAATTAAAAGATTTCAAGATGTTAAGACCTAACAAAAGATATTAAAACCATCTGAGGAAAACAAATACACATCATCCCATCACCCCATCCACTATTGGAGTTGTCCCAAAGAAGCTAAACCTTCAACCAAATATTTTCATTTAATTTTTTTAAAAAAACCTGTTTATCTCTCTATGCCATATGTTGCCAAACATTGAACATAAAAGAATGAAAGCACTGTAACAGTAGGTTCTTCCTCTAAAATTATACTCACATTCACAGCTTGGATCTCCAGTGAGGTAACTGCTACCTTGAAATCTAGAGAAAAACCTGAGACTATACTTCTAAGGTCATAGGTCATGACACTGTGCTTCCCATTAACAATCAGCCACTAGATTTAGTTAGCTTTTAGTAAAATTGTTTATTAACGTGATAGAGAACAGTTGGTCCAAAACATTCTCTCCACAATCCTGGTTCACACTTTCCCAGAAATTCATACAGGTCTATAAAAGAAGGCTTTCAAACTTGAAATAGAATGGTAGTCACATCCTATGATGAAGGCAGCCATGTGCTCATGGCTAGAAGGAGGCTGTGCAGAAGACAGGGCAGTTTCACTTTCCCTACTTGCCTCTTGAGAAAAGCTCAAAGTAGTCCACATTTCCTACACATAAGAGAAAAAAAACTCCAAGAGTCCCACAATTTGTCATGACTCATGAGTCATGAGTATTAATGACACAGCAGACAACTAAGGGGATTCTTCATCATCAGAAAGGGAAAGACCACCTACTCATACTCAGAAGTAGCCCCTCCTCCTAATTTTCCACACAGTGGAGTGGAATAAGGTGTAGAATATCCATGCATACTCCAAGAAATGATTTCCATAGGTCAATTCACACATATTATAGTAGAGCAACTTGTTCCAGCACCACTTCTGAGTTCCAATGATTAGAAAGCTGAGAATAATTAATTTAAAATATTAGCTAAATTTTATAGTGCTTTAATATGTTCATTTGGTCTTCACAAAAGATCACTAACAAATATTACTATTTTCATTTTACAAACAGTGTTAAATGGCAGTAGAAGCTAACAGGACATTAAGATATATAAAGAGAAGCATGTGTCCAGGACCATGGATTTGATATTGGTACAGTCATCTTTATTGGCCAGATGACATCTCACCCAGGCAGTGATTCTCAATATACCATAAACTGAAGAGTATCCAGAAAGGGAAAACAGGATGATGAGGATCTTAAGATCTGAATGGTTGAAGGAACTATAGAGATGCAGCCAGGAGAAGAAAAGATTCCATAGATATATGAGTATTGTCTTTAGATATTTAAAGGGCTGTCATGTGGAAGAAGGATCTCACTTGTTCTATTTGACCCTAGAGGGCTAAATTAGGATCAAAGTATAGAAACTACAGTAAGGTCAATTTAGGTCTGACATAAAGAAAATCTTTCTAACACTTAGAGCTATCCAAATGAAGAATGAGTTTTTTCATAAAGTAGTGGGTTCCACTTCACAATAGATCTTCAAGCAAAGGCTAGATACTCATGTTTATTATGTATGTTGTAGAGGAGATTTTTCAAAAATATATTATAGCTAGATGAACTCTGAGGTTGTTTCTAATTATGAGATTTTGCAATTGAGGTTATAGTAAAGTACAAGTAAAAATTACGTATGAAGGACTGGTATTTAAAAAAAATTCCAGAAGATTTTTTTTATTGATAAGAGATGTGAATATGATATTAATAAAGTACTCCATATCCAGAATGAACCTTGGAATTAATTAATTTATTTAAATTAGGAGCAAATGGCTCCCTTCCAGGAGAATGTAAGCTTCTCAAATGCAGGGACTCTTACTTTTATCACTGTATACACAGTACCTAAAATAGCACTTGCACATAGTAGGTACTTAATAAGTATTTGAAGGAATAAACTGAATTTATTAACCTTTGAATGTTGTGGAATTCTCTAGTAGAATTTGAAAACTGTTTAATCACAGTTGAGATAATATCTCAAGAATGTTTGCCAAAGAAAAAGAGATAGCGATGTTCAATTGAAACTTCAGACAAATTTTAGAATATAGAAGACTAGAATCCATCCCAGAGGAAGACAGACCAAGAAACCACAATCTCAACATTATAGGCACACTTGAAAAATTAGGAAAGCAAAGTAAACTGAATACTTTCTAAGAGGTGGTGAAAAGAACAAATTACAAATAGAAAGAATTCACAGGAATTTGGCAAGGAAGAATTCAAGGTTTTAAAAGCTGAGATACAAGGGGTACACCCAATGCACTAGGTGCCCTTCTCTAGATCTTCTAAAAATCTGTGTTGTTAATTCATAACAGTTATCAGTCAATTACTCCTCTAACCCCAATTCCCATCATGTGGCCAACTCACCTTTTTTCCTAGTCATATCTTTGATGGCAATAAGATTACCAAAAACTCTGAAATTTATAGTCTTAGGGAGTTGTCAGGGGCATTGAGAGGTTAAACAACTTACCTCTAGCCACATATTCTGTATTTTTCAGAAGTAGAACTTGAACCCAGGTCTTCCTGACTCCTCTATCCACAATGTTAGGCTGTCTCATATGGATACAGAGGTAAATTTTCTTTATTTAACTTATGGCAAAGAGGTGACATTTTGGAATATTACTTAAAAATGATGGTTACCAAACCTCGTGTTTTATGCCTTTATTTTGTAACCCATATTTTTGGTAATATTTTAGAATATAACTTAAAAGAGGTAGTTACCAAGTTTTCTGTTTTCATGTTACATATTTGCAGAATTGATTTAAGATATATTGTAAAATATTAATACCAATGTAAAAATCACAAAAATTTCCTTTGAACTTTAACAAAATGAGTAGGTGCCCAATTACTACAGTTTTTTTTTCTATCTATGATTAGAAAATTGATACAAAGGACACAAGATATGTACCAACATAGATAGAATGTGCACCAAGCATGCAAGCACCCCTAGGCACACCCTGCCTTAAACTCTATGCACTCCTGTGAAGATGATCCCACAAAATAATATCAAAATTTCTATACTTAGACAATAAAAATTAAAGAATATTGAAAGAAAAAACATTTAACTTACAATGATAAAATGTTTCAAATGTGGGCTATTAACTTATCATGACTTCTGACAACTATACAAAGTTAACTTTAAATGATTCTGACAAAAAGCAAGGAATTAACCGATGGAAAGTGATCTATGTTATTGTCCCCCATTTCTGCAATTTCTCTATCCTTCCATAGGTGGCCCAGAGCTCTAGTGCTTAGGATCATGCCTAGTATATAATAGGTATTTATGAAATGCTAGTTGACTGAATATCCACCATGTTGGGAATGTACTCCATTCTTAATTCCACCACTTAGAATCTTAGTCTCCTTCAAAATACAGTTCAGGTGACACCTCCAACAAAAGACTTTTCCTGGTGCCTAAAATCAGTGCACTTCCTGTCTTTACTTTATATTACTTTGTATGAGAGGAAATATAGTGTGGTAGATTAATACCCAACAATGGAGTGAGGAAGACTTGAGTTCATGCCTTCCTTCTAACACATATTCACCTTAATGGCCAAGAAAAAAGATAATTTGCTACTCAGTGCATGAGGAAGCACTCCAAGTTGTGGTCAATTAGTATAAGTGTAGGGAATTTCCATGGAATTCCTTAAATTGATAAACTCATAGGTCCAAACCAAAAAAAAAGTTATCATATATACTCTGTCATTACTCATTTTCTATGTACATATAATCCCTTCACCTTAAGATTTTTGGATTTTTTCATTGAAAACTCAAAGTCCAAGGTTTAATAAACACAAAAACTTAAATTAGTGAAACGACTCCCTATCTGACAAAATAACATAAAATTTTATATTTTCTTCCTGAGAATCTCTGCCATGGAAAGAAGATATAATATGCATGAAACTGATACAAAGCAGAATTTGGAGTCAGGAACAGCTGGACTTCAGTCTTCCCAGGTCATTGAGGTATGGGATACCTATCAAAATATGAGTTACTACCTCTGTTGCTTATTAGCTGTGTGACCCCGAGGAAGTCACTTATTTTGATGTGTCTCAGGCAACTGAACATAACAACTAAGTCATAGGTAGGTTGTTATAAGAAATGCCTAACTCAGATCAGTCTTCTGGAAATTTAAGTCTAATACTACAATGAAATAATACATTTATAGAGCATTCAACAGTTTCTGGTGTTGAACAGGGACAGAGTGCAGCCACATGCCAACACAATTGAGACCCACTATGCAATGAGTGCCACAACAGGAAGGCTTCTTTCCCTCCCTCACTGTGCAGCCATCCTCCAAGTTACATGAGGGTCTTGTGCTTGCTCTCTCCAAAGTCAGACACTCAGTTTAGTGTTTCTTTTGTATGTGAGCAGTTACTGTGGAGATTTTTCGGCTCTTACATTAAAGTTTTGGGGATAATTTTGTAAAATGAGTGATAAAAAGAAAGAGAAGATCGAATTAGAACGTAGAGTGTTTAATCTGGAGTTGACAAACATGAGAGAAAATACTGTGCCTTGTTTGCCAACAAGTACTAGTTGTTGCAAAGAAATACAGTCTTTGTCACCATTTTGAATCAAAACATCTTGACTTAAGCAAATTAGACACGAATGAAAAACAAATTAAAGCATCCAAACTGTTGAAAAATCTTGGTAGAGAACAATGGTTTTTCAAGAAAGTAAACCAGAACATGAGGTGGCTACTAAGGTTAGTTTTCAGATTTCTGAAGAAATTGCAGCTACTGGAAAGTCTTTTACTGAAAAGACTTTTATAAAGAAGTGTTTGTTGATTGCAATTTCTGGATTATGTTCCAATTTTGAGAGATAGTTTAATCATAGTTGAGAGATTTTTGAGAGATAGTTTAATCATTAATTATACCTTTACTTATAAAGTGAGCTACTAAAAACCTGTCTGTAACCTAAAGAAGTTTAGCCTATTTTAATTTGGGACCCTACCTACTGCCAAATTGTGTAGGTGTGATTTAACCCATAGCAAAGAGATAACAGTTAAAAATATAATTTAAAAGTGGTGGTTACCAAATTTCCTTTCTAAATGAATTTATTTTGTAACTAATATTTGTTTTGTCATATTTTAGATTATAACTTAAAAGAGGTAGTTACCAAATCTTGTTTTTATGTAACATATTTGCAAAATCAATTTAGATGCTTTTTTGTAAAATATTAATACCAACATACAAAATCATAAAACTTTCACTTAAACTTTAACAAAATAAGAGGCAAGTATCAATTATTACATAATTTTCCTATATATTCTTAGAAAAATGAGTCAAATAATACTTGTGAGCAATTTGACATGAAATAAATTGTATAAATTATAAATGCAGAGAGAGGCAATGAGCAGTTAGTAGAACAAAGATATCCAGTGAATTTCCTTTTTAAAAAATCCAGAGAAAACTTTTAGTACATTCAAGAAATTCGATAAATAAGAAATCTTTAGTAGAATTTTGATATGTGACTACTTATTAATTCACTAATATTGAGTATTGGAATTATTTAATTATAAACAATGTGTATATTGAAATAAAAGTGTTTGCATATTTGCACATTTGGCATTCAGTTTTCAAGATTTAACAATAGCTAACCCAAGGACCCCAGCTTCTGGGATAAGAACTCATTGTTCAACAAAAATTGCTGGGTATGGTGAAAACTAGGCATAGACCAATGCCTGACACCGTACACAAGAATAAAGTCCAAATGGATACATGATCTTGGTATAAAGATTGATACCATAAATAAATTAGTGGAGCAAGGAATAGTGTATTCATCAGATTAACAGAGAAGGAAAGAATTTTTGACTAAACAAGAGATAGAAAGCATTATGAAGTGCAAAATGGATAATTTTAATTACATTGAACTAAAAAGTTTTGCACAACCAAACCCAATGAAACCAAGATTAGGAGGGAAGCAGAAAACTGGGAAATAATTTTTGCAACTAGTGTCTGTGATAAAGGCCTCATTTCTAAAATATCTAGAGAACTGAGTCAAATTTAGAAGAATACAAGTCATTCTCCAACTGATAAATGGTCAAAGGATATGAACAGGCAGTTTTTAGACGATGAAATTAAAGCTATCTATAGTCATATAAAAATGCTCTAAATAACTATGGATTAGAGAGATGCAAATCAAAAGAACTCTGAGATATCACATTACACCTATCAGATTGACTGACATGACAAAAGAGGAAGATGATAAATGCTGGAGAAGATGTGGGAGAGTTGGAACACTAATTCATTGTTGGTGGACCTGTGAGCTGATCCAGTCATTATGGAGAGCAATTTGGAACTGTGCCCAAAGGACTACAAAAATGTGCACACACTTTTACCCAGTAATACTGCTTCTAGGACTGTATCCCCAAGAGATCATAAAAATGGGAAAGGGTCCCACATGTACAAAAATATTTATAGTAGCACTCTTTGTGGTGGCCAAAAACTGGAAATCAAAGGGATGCCGATCAATTGGGGAATGGCTGAATAAACTGTGGTATGTGAATGTAATGGAATACTATTGCGCTATAAGAAATAATGAACAGGAAGACTTCAGAGAGACTTGGAAAGATTTATATGAACTGATGCTGAGTGAAAGGAACAGAACCAGGAGAACTTTATACACAGCAACAAACACAGTGTGTGAGGAATGCTTTTGGTAGACTTGGGACTATATTGCAATGCAAGGACTTAAAAAATTCCCAGTGGTCTCTTAAGGCAAAATGCCTTCCACATCCAGAGAAAGAACTATGAAATTCAATCGCAGAATGTAGTAGATCATTTTCTTTTGTATTACATATTGGTTTGTTTTATGATTTCTCCCATTCATTTTAATTCTTCTATGCAACATGACTAAGATGAAAATGTATTTAATAGGAATGTACGAGTACAATCTATATAAAATTGTATGCTGTCTCAGGGAAGGAGGGGGGAAAATCTAAATTATATGGAAGTGATTATAGAACACTGAAAACAAATAAAATAATAATAATAAAAGATTTAATAATACTTGTTTAATTTAAAGGCTCTAATCTTCATAAGAGACTACTACACTAGATAAAACATTTCATTCAAAACAAATGCTCTTGAAAATAAAAAGAAGAGTCAAGAAAAGAGCCCATTTTTGACCAGTAAGAAAAAAATCTATTTGATTTAAATGATCTTTGAAATTACAAACTGTGATGTACTACCAGCTTATTAACTTTTAAGATATGCTACAATGTCTGTTTCTAAAGGATATAGAGGATTATTTAGTGATGTGGGAAATCTTGTTGAATTAAAATGAAATAATTCTCTTCATTTTAAAATCTTTGCCACAAAAAAGAAACTTTGACAGCTTGCGTGATTTAAAATAACATATACATGCAATTTTAAGGTCCTCCTCCCCATCTTAAAATAAACCTCTAGGGTTGAGGAATGAAATAGCAAGTTTTTACCAATCAAAATCTGAGCTCTAGAGTTCCAAATCTTTGTCTGTTGGTTATACAGATAGAGATCAACTCCAAGGCATTTTAGAAAATGAGTTGCAGCTAATCCCCAGTGTCCTACTGAACATTTCCTTTCTTAATAAAACAGAATCTAAATCTTGATACATATGTCTGTGAGTGACCTCTTGCTGAGCTAAGGGTGATTTTTTTAATAGCCTGCAAAGTATACAATTACTCTGAAGGGTTTGTTGGAGTACTAGAAATTTTTAACAAGTACTTTATCAAACCAAACCTATAATTTGTACTTTCCTTTTTAAACAACTACAAGAATACCAGTATCACTTTGTTTGCAGCATTCTTTTAACATGTATTATTAAAATAACAGCTAAGCTTTTCAAGGATAGTACAAATTTCTTCCAGAAGCAACTTGCAAATATGTTTTCTAATATTGTCTAGGTGTGAAAATCAAGCAAGAAAAATAAAGACATTGATTTTTATAAAATATTGACACCCCTTTCTCCTTCCCTATAACACATACACCATCCCTCCAATATTGCACATCCAATCTGCAGAAAGCATGTTGGACTTTGAGTTTTTATTTTATTCAAGAAGGAGGTGGATTGTAATATACGGGACCCTGAAATGGCCAAGATCAGTGATAGGGAGGAGACAAATCCAGATGTACTGGCCTTAGCATTTAAGTGTAGTCATGGTAAAATCAAAGGTAGGATATCACTCAGGATAGAGTGACTCCCATCGCACCTTAATGAATTTAGATTTAAGAGTGGGAGTCAAAAGCGAAGGCTTCATAAAGAAAAAAATAATCCCAATGTCTAAAAGAGCTAATGAAAGAGTAGAGAGACAAGTCTTGTTTTTGCTTAAAGGATCTCTGATAAATGCCTAGTGGTTGACATAGATACATAGATATACATACATATACACACAATATATCATAATATAATATACACATAATATATATAATATATAATAATATATACAATAATGTATACATAATATATAATATGTAATTGTATAGATATTGTCATTATATATATAATTTTATATAATATAATATATATATAATTGATTGATACAAACATATAAGAATGAAACAATTCCCCAATACACAAAAAATAATATTTTAAGAAAGAGAAATGTAAATTTTCAATAACTCCATAAAAAAGCATCCTAAATAATAAGGGAAATGTTTCATTTAAACAACGTTAAGATTTTATATCAGACCATCAGATTGGCAAAGATTACAACAAAAGGAAAGTACAATTATTGTAGGAGATGTGGTAGAACAAAAAATAACGTGTTGTTGGTAGAATTGTGAATTAATCTGTCCATTCTGGAAATTTTTTGAAATTTTGACCAAGAAATCACTGAATGTTTAAGTACCTTTGACCCAGTGATAGATGCCATTACTTTGCAAATGTGGATAAATGAACATCTCTATGAAAAAAATCATTTATCAAGGACATGTTTTGGGCTACGTGCTGGTTTGTAAAAGTAAGATAATAACTGCCTTCAAATAGTTTACATACCAAGAGGGAACTACAACAGTTATAGGACATTGATATCAAGGGAATAGAATTTTGTTCACTAGAATCATAAAGATAGTGTTTGAAGCCATAGGGGTAACAATTATCATGCCTTTTTTTAGAAGCAATAGTAGCTTGGATCTGATTGCTGTTCTTAGAGAAAGAATAAAAGGTTGAAAGGGAGGAAGAGAAAGTAGAAGAGACTGGTGCATGAAAAGGTCCTGGTTTTCTAGCAAATGGGTGGATTGGATCTAAAATATGTTCTGGGACTGGCTAGATTGTGTGTTTGTCCTTTGTTGCCGAACAAGACCATATCATCAAAGAAATGATGACAAGACTTGCACTTGACTTTGTTTTGAGGAAGAGAGGAATGGAAGGAGGAAAGAAGGGAGGGAAGAAAGGAGAGAGGGAGGAAAGGAGGGAGGAAGGGAAAGAAAGGGAAGGGAAGGGAAAAGGAAAGAAGGAACACAAAGAATAAGGAAGGGAGGAAGGAAGGGAGGGACGGAAGAAAGAAGAGATGAAAGAGGGAGGGAAAATAGGAGAAAACAAATACTTATAGTAAATGAATAGTTAGGATTAATTGATCACTTTAGTCCTCTAAAGTTGTTCAAACTTATTTACCTATCTACATTTCTTTCAGCTGCCACATTACTTTTAGACAATTTTGTCCTGATTTGGTTTTGTTGATATAAATGATTGAGAGAGAGGGAAGGAAAGAGGGAGGGTAGAAAACAAACAGTTATTATGAATGAATGGTTAGGGTGACGATTAGGGGATTAGGGTTCATATATTTGTTATGTTACATATATACATATATAATCTTACATATATTTTACATATACCATAAAATATTATACATTTATTAATATGTTTATTATTTTAGGGTTGTATTTGTTAAGTGCTTCTTATGTGCTGGGGCCCTGGGAATACAAATACAAGCAAAAAAGACAGTTCCTGACTTCAAAGAGTTTATATTCTAAAGGAGGAAAGCAATACCCAAAAGAGAGCTGAAACCTAAGGCAAGGGATAGTAGATGAAAACATCTGGTGTGGGGGCATTGGTATGAAGTCTAAAAGTCAGCAAAAGAACCAGGTGGGAAATGAAGGTCAGCTTGGTCCTTTCCACACAATCCCTGGAGGAACTTATCAATCACAGAAGGGGGTGGGTCTTTGAAAAGATATTCAAGATTGAATAGCTCACAGGGGTGATGGAATGTTCTAAAACAGGCCTGTACAACCTGCAGCCCAGGAAAAAGGTAGGGTTGCCACTGAGCACTTCGTTTGCCATGTGACCAGTGGCAACCAACCGTTGTCAGTTTCTCTCTATTTTAAACAATAGGTTAGCCTGAAGAAGTTTATCCTATTTTAATGTTGGCCCTTGCCTATTGCCAAGGTCTGTTCTAGAACAATGAAACTTCAGGTGATGAGAAAAGTTCTAGGACAAGATAGCAGTATGGTTTTGAAGTTCAGAAGTCATGAAGAGGGCCAGGAGGGGAATGAAGGCTCTCTTGGGCATTTCTACAAAATGCAAGGAGTGGGAATCTCATGAACCTCATTCTAGTCAGAGGTAGAACTGGAAAGGCTTGAAAAATATTGTAGTACTTCCCAAAAACTTCCGTGAACTCATGAAATAGCTCTCTGAGAGAGGTAGATAGCTATCATAGTTATGAGGAGTTTAAGAAGACAGAGGATGAGATTTTGCGACTGCACAAAAGTTTGGGGGCACTGGGACACAGCAAGGGAAAAGAAAGAAAAAACTGTTCAAGACCAGATGTGCACTGCAAGCAGAAGGGGTACCAGCCACCAGAAAACAGCACCTAAATGGAAGCACTAACAAGCAATTAGTGTTCTTAATCCCCATTTGATTCCGGACAAGGGGCTCCCCTTCATCTGCAGATGGAGAGCTTTTTTCCCCTAAAGGTTTCTATTCTGTCACATGAATCTTTCCCAGTGCAAAGTTGTCTTGTTTTGTTTTCTTTTGATTTGGGTAAAGCTAGATTGATTTAAATAAAGAGCCCATTCTCCAATTTTGCTATGTGATTGTAAATGTGTGTGCTAAGAGCAGGAGATGGGAGCTCTAAGGAGGTTTTATATTTCATAGTATATATAAGCCTGGACCTCAGTCCTGGTCTGGTGGTCCAGGAGATGACCTGGGGGCATACTTTATGAGCTATTTATCATATATGTTTCATACCTAAACTCCCAAGAGTAGAATAGGGAAAGAACTTTGGACTTTCTTTCCATCTGCTTCTCAGCACAGGAGACTATCTTTCATTTCTGTTGGTTGTAATCATCCAGTGTGCCTCCCAGAACTGCCTAAAGCCTGAAACTAGGTGTTTCCCCTCCCTTCCAGTCTCCAGAAAGAGAATGGGAGAAATAGTGAAGGAGGTAAATGGAGGACAAAGTCCCAGCCCAGATGGTCCAAGAAGTGGAAGCAGAGAAATCTAGAGGGTTGTGGGGTTTTTTTAAACCTTTCCCTTTCTAGAGGGTGAGGATAATAACAAAGAGAGCTCAGAGAATCCATCAGTATAACACATCAAAAAAAACTTTAATTACATAAAGCTGATTGCTGTGGTGGAGAAGGGGATTCTATAATAAAAGAAGATAGGAAGAAGACAGGAATGGCAATGTTTTATTCCAAATAAAGCAAAATGCAGATGTTTAATGCTGATTTGATAACTTTTTATTTCTCTACTTTGTCTTCTAAAGGCAGAGAAGATGAGAGAGGAAATTTTTTTTAAAAATTTAATGTATGGGAGAACAAAATGAATGATCATGATCTTTAATGTGGATGGGATGAATTCACTCATAAAATGGAAGGCAGGAGATCAAATTAGAGGGAAAAACCCCAACAATTTGCTCTTGGATATTCCCTGCCTACTACCTCCACCTTCTCTACTCCCACTCCTCCCTTTACCTTCCCCAGCTGGGTTTCCTTCTTTGCTTTATTTTACTCTTAACACCCACCTTTTTTTTTAAATCACTTCTTTAAGAAAATATGAAATAATACCCTATCCTTTCTCACCCCTCTAATTTACTTCTACTACCTTACTCTCCTATTTCTTAACCTACCCACTCCTCTAAGAGTCCTTCCCTTATCCTCTTCCCCCACCTAATCCCTTTGCCCTCTAATTTTTTTCTGAATTTAGAAGATTTTTATACCCTTCTAGATAAATATGTTATTCCCTCTTTAACCCATTCCTGATGAGTAAGGTTCTGGTGTTATCAGCTCTCCCTCCAACTTGCTTCTTCTATATCTTCTATATACTTCATTTGTATCAGATAATTACTCCTTTTTATCCTCCCTACACAATTTTATTTTTTTAGAATCACTCCCATCATACACAGCTCAGCCCAAGCCTTTCTTTCAAACTATCCAAATAATGATGACAGTCATGACCTTATTGAGTCCCTTATAATTGATCTTTAATACTTATCTTATATTTCTTCTGAATCTTTTATGTCAAATTTTCCATTAAGTTCTGTTGTTTTCGTCACAAATACCTGAAAGTCTTTCAGCTCATTAAATAATCTTTTTTTTTCATTCAGGGTTATACTTAACTTTGCTGGGTAAGTTATTCTTAGTTGTAACCCCAGCTCTTTTGCTCTACAAAATGTAGAGTTCCAAGACCTACAGTCCTTCAGCATAGTACCTGCTATGTCTTATGTAAATCTGATTGTAACTCCCTTTAATTTTTTTTCTTGTTACCTGCAATATTTTCTCCTTAACCTGGGAGTTTTGAAACTTGAAAATGATATGCCTATAAGTTTTCCTGCTGGTATCTCTTTCAGGTGGGTGATCTATGAAATTTTTTCTATTTCTACTTTACCTTCTTGTTCCAGAACTTCAAGGCAAATTTCCTAAATAATTTCTTGTAATATTGTATCAAGATTCTTTTTTTATCATAGCTGTCAGGCAGTCCTGCAGTTCTTGTATTGCTTCTCCTCAATCTGTTCTCCAGATTTGTTTGTCTGAGATGTTTCATATTCTCTTCTGTTTTTTCACTCTTTTGGTTTTGTTTTATGATTTCTTGGTGTCTTATAACATCAATAGCTTTCCCTTGCCTAATTCTAGGATTCAAGGAATTATGTTCTTCTTTAAGCTTTTTAATTTTCTACTTCAACTTGGCTTACTTTGTTTTCAAAATTTTCTTGGTTTTCTTGGAGTGATCTTATTTTTTTTTCTAATTTTCCCTAGATAGTTATTATTTGATTTTTAAAGTCCTTCTTAAGTTCTTCCAAGGACTCATTTTGTGCTTGGGATCATTTGATGTTTCTCATTGAAAAAGGAGTGACTTTTGTAGCACCACTAATCTTCCTCTGAATATGAACTCAGATCTTCTCTATTTCCATAGTATCTATCTGTGGTTGGGTTCATTCTCCTTCGTTTATTCATTTTTACTTTTATTTTATTTTTAGCAGCTGTTAATATGATCAAGCTCTGGTCTTGAGAAATGATGCCCCAACCCTCAGGTCCTTCTGACTGTTATTTTCTGAGGTCTAAGGCTAGGGCCCCCAACCACACTGTCCTACAAATGCTATTGCTCCCTGCAGTCTCTCCAGTAACTATCCTCTCTGCACTGGAACTGAAACCAGGGATTCTGCCCTCCTGCAAATGCCCACAGCCAGCAGGATCTCTGCCCCTCTGCTGCCCCATTCACCAAGCATGTCAGTACAGCTGTGCTTGGTGTCTCTCAACAGTGGAAGGTCCTTCAATCTAAAAGTTCCTGAGTTTAAAGCTGGCTCCCAACCCAGCTGCCCCTAGGGCTTATTGTTTGTCGATTCTGCAGTCAGCTTGGAGATGTTGCCTTTCGCTCAGGATAGACCTTAGCCCCTGGAGTCTTTCCTGGAGCCTTCTCCTGGAGGACAACTGCTTTACCCCAACGCCTGTTTATTTTTCTGCTACTCTACATTCACTTGGGGGATGTTCTGTCTTTTATTTTTTTGTGGAGGAATTTTGGGAAGCTTTTCTGACCTACTCTTCCCAGAATCCTCCCATGGAGAAAGTTTTGAAAATACTTGGGAAGACTTATATGAATTGATGTAAAGGGCAAACAGAACCAGAAGAACACTGTAACAGTAAAAGCAATATTGCAATCAACTGTGATACAGTGAGGAACCCTGATCTGCCACAAATCCAAAAGACTCAGGATGAAAAAATACCATCCACATCCAAATGGAGATTTGATGATCTCAGAAGGCAGACTGAAGCAATTTTTTTCATTTCTTTATTTTTCTTTTTTTTTCCTGTAACATTGCTGATGCAAAAATGTTTTCATCACTATATGTATAATGGCATTGTATTTCTTGCCTTCTCAATAGAGGAGAAAGGGAAGGAAGGAGAAACTTTGGAACTGGAAATAAAAACAATTTTTTAAAAAAAGACAAGCAGCTAATAACCAAGAGAAGCAACTGCTCAGTGGAGAATATACCTTTAGCTAAAGCCATGTAGGAGGCAGGTCAGCAAAAAGCTACACTGTGGTTGATAACCAGTAGAAGGCAGAAGAGAGCAGTAGCATATCAGAGATACTAGTAGAGCCCAGAGATCACCACAATGACATCAACAAGAGACTGATATAGAGACATATGCCTCTTTGGTTAAGATCCTTATTATCTATATCTGTTACCCTACATGTACTTCCTGACTACACATATAACATGTTCATATAACCATCTATTAAAGTGTTTCACATTCAAGGAACACAAATTGCTGAAAGTACAAAAGCTATGAGTAGACAGGAAAGTAATTTGGCAGAAATTAGGCTTATATCAACAACTTACACCATATACCACAGAGAGCATCAATTATATACATGACCAAGTTATAAAAAGTCACATCAGAGGAAAAAGATGAAGAGGCAGAGGAAGAAGAAGAAGAAGGAAGAAGAAAGAAGAAAATATTTTAAAAATCAGCCAAAAATGACTAGAAAGGAAATTTTTAATCAAACAGTGGATAGAGTATGTAAAAATGATAACAGATCATTTTAATTACATACAATTTTTAAAACTTATGTATGAAAAATACATGTAGGAAGAAAAATATTTGTATGAATATCTCAAACAAAATTCTTATTTCCAAAAAAATTGGGCATAGATTAAAAACATCAACAAAAAAAGAACCACTCCCCATTAGAGACATAGTTAAAATATGTTAACTGTTCTCAAAAATACTGTCAACTACTATTCAAAAAACACTAAATCATTAATAATAAAGGAAATGAAAGTTACAGCCAACTCTGAGGTTTTATCTTCCACTGACAAACTTGGAAAAGGTAATAAAATTATTAAGTAGTCAATGTTAGATGGATTTTAAGAGAAGGGGCACACTAAGAGATGGATTCTAGAGCTGTGTAGGTCCAACCATTCTGGAAAAAACTGAATGCAAGTGAAGTCACCAAAATGTCCACACACTTTGACCCAAGAATTCCACTGATAATTCTATGCCCCAAGAAAGAAAAAGACCAAAATTCTATTTTGATAGATAGCAGTAGAAAGAGAAAGAGAGAGCAAGAGATAGAGAGACAAAGAGATACAGAGAGAGAGAGAGAGAGAGACAGAGACAGAGACAGAGACAGAGACAGAGACAGAGAGACACAGAGAGAGTCATAGAGAGACAGACAAAGAGAGACAGAGGGGTTCACAGCAGTCATTTTGGTAGCAAAAAAATGGAAATAAAGTACGTGTCTATTGAATGGAAAATGGTTAAATATTGTAACATGAACAATATGCAATATTGTGATATGACATATATTAGTGAACTCTGAAATTTCTCTATTTGAAAATCATCTGTTGTCATTCCACGTCTTTTCTCCACTGCAACTTCAAATTCTGTTTTTTGTTCCCACCAACACTTTTCCAAATCTTCTACCCCTCAGTTCTCTTATAGACCATCAATTCTATGCTGGCAACACTTTCTTTCCTATCATGACTTTTTAGGGAATGAGTTCAACCCTACACAGTCCTCTTGACAAACACCAACCCTGGAATACTCCCACAATTTTATGCCTTCCCTACTATTCATATGCTGCTAAATGAAGCTGGAGGGAGTCATAGAATTATGCTAACTGGGTCCAATATAAATTTGTGTTAAATAATGTAGACTGGGTACTCACTGCCTTATGGTAATCCTTTTACACCACTCTAATCAATTTATATCACTCATTACAACAGCTTTTCTAAACCTTTTTCTCTCTCCTGAAAGTTCCCCACTTTATTTCAGCTAAGAGGTTTGCATCACATGTCACTTGAAAAAAAACTTAAGCAGTAAACTGAGAATTTTCTCTTCTCCCCTCCTAATTTCACATCACATTATTCTTTCACAATCTCCTCTTTCATCATCGTCTGACATGAAGAGGTGGCTCTTACCTTTGCCAATACAAATCTATCTACACATATAAAAGTGTATTTAATATAAATGATATTCCATTTCATTTCAGATTGCGACTTCTATGAAACTTACTCTCTCATTAAGAGTAAATCATTTCATGTCTACTGGCTGCTTCCTGACCACCTACAAAAATGTCTAACTATCCCCTACTCTCATGCTATTTTTCTCCTCCCTTTTGCAGCTAAACTGATTTAGAAAGTCACCAATAAATGTTTTCACTTCCTTAAACATAAAAGAATCACTCCCTATGTCTAAATAGACTTTCTCTATGATCCATGACAATAATAGACTTCTGAGTAGCTCTACGTATTTTCTCTCCATATAAAATGGATACAGTGTAACTTTGTTTAGTCCCTTGTGATTGCTGGCTCTTATTTACAGTTTTAATCTTTTCTTGACACCTAATATTCTTCTGTCACATTTTCCACTTAGCTCTTAGAAGTCTTCTACTTCATTAAGGGTCTATTTTTCCCTCTGAAGAATTATACTGTTTTCCTGAATGGGTTATGTGACTGTATGACAAGATCTAGATCTTTTATTTTCTGGAATATAATATACCAATCTCTCTCCCCCTTCTTAGATGTGGTGACTAATCTTGTCTGCCTCCTAGTTTGTGAATACTTTCTTCTTACTAATTAAAGAATTTTTCCTTGCCTTGGAAGTTGTGAGTTTTGCTTATAATAGTCCTAAGAGTTTTCATTTTGGGATTTTGTTCAGGAGGAGATAGTAGGTTCTTCTGATTTTTATTTTATCCTCTGGTTATAAAATATCTGGACAGTTTTCTTTTATGATTTCCTGAAAAATGACATCTAGATTCCATTCTTATTCATGGGGAGTCCTAGAATACTGGAAAAAATCTAATAAGATTAAATTAAATAGTGATAAATTTGTACACATTTAAAAATCAGCAGTACTCATAAGATTGAGGAGGCACCACTAGATAAGCAGTTTGTCAGGAAAAGAATCAGCTGGGTGATTAAAAGAATAAGAAAATGCATTCTTAGTTTGCATTTCATGGAGAGGCATAATATGCTAGATTAGGAAGTGATAGTCCTGAAATACTTCGTCATGCTCAAGCCACATCTGGAGTAATATGTTCAGTTCTGGGTGGTATATTTTAGGGAGGACACTGATAAATTAGAGAGCATCCAAGAGAGAGTTACCAAGATGTTGAAGGTTCTTGCTATATGAAAATCTGTTTAAGTCACTGGGGATATTTAGTTTAAAGAAGAAAATAGTTTGGGGAACATGATGAGTGTATTCAAGTATGTAAAAGGAAGATGGGGTTTTTTTTCTGTTTGGCCCTGGAAAACTGAATTAGCAGAGTGCGTAGAAGCTGAAGATTTAGGCTTATTATATGCAAAAATTTCCTAATTAGAACTATCCAAAAACAAGGTGAATTGTTTTTGGAAAGTAGCAGATTTCTCTTACTTTAGGTCATCATGCAAAGACTGGGTAGCCTTTTTTTCCAGTTTCTGAATTCTTTCGGGGGGCATATGTTGAACCGTATGGCCTCTGAGGTTTCTTTTTACCACTTTTCATCTGTGTGGAAATATAAATTAAAATCTTGTCATTTATTTTATTTGTTATGTATGTACTTATATGTATGTATGTATGTATGTATGTATGTATGTATGTATGTATGTATTTTGACCTAAATGTGTATGTACACAACTTTTAGAAAACAGGACTAAGAGATGGTAAAAAGGTGGAAGAAATATAGCCATATTTCACCATTGTATAGCTGTGAATTTGTCAAAACGTTCTGGGCAAAACTTTGGAATTATATAGGAAAAGTGACAGTCTAGTACAATGATTGCCATATAGTAGGGCTGACTGATTAACGCTTCATAACTTTTTATCCAACCTTTGACTTCACTTCGTCTACTCCATCTACATCTACTCCGCCAAGATTAAGGATGGCAACTAAGATCAATGTATGCCAAAACAGGCATCACATGTTTTGTGGCAAAAAGAAGTAGAAATAAAATGAGTACTGCCCAGTCAAGAGGTGGTTGAACAAATGGTGGTATGTTGATGTGATAGAATACTATTTCATAGAAACATATTCAAGAAAGAAACATGAACAGATTTATTTGAATTATTTAAGAGTGAAATAAATGTCAATACTACAACACTGAAATTGTTGAAATATTGACTACAATAATGAAAATGAAAAGATCACTAAAAAGAAGCTGTACTCTGAGCAAAGAGAAAGGCAATAATGTTTCAGAATAGATAATATACCTCACCCTCCCATTACCAAGATGTTACATACATTGTTGCTCTAGTTGTATTGAATGTTTTTGCTTGATTATTTTTCTTGTTGTAAATAAAACTTTTGGGAAATGGTAGGGATGTCGTGAATAAGCAGTATATCTAGAAATTACTATAATGTAAAAACAAAAACCACAAATAAAACTTAAAAAGAAAATAATACTACTTCAGACCTAGACAAATCTAACAAAAAGGTAAATTAAGAAATTAAGAACATGAAAAGAACTTTAGAAAAGTTAAATATAATGTATTTTTGATGATTGCTTCTGATTATTTCTGATGAGAGTAATATATATATATATATTTATCCACTGTGCATCACACATTACAAAATTAGATGCTGAGCTCTGATATAAAAATCATTAACATATGTAAAAAATCAAAATCATTAATTACATCCTTTGATGACCATAACAATAAAATTATAATCAATAATGGCTATTTGAAGAAAGGATTTGAACTTAAATGGAAACTAAAGAGCACAATCCTAAAGAATGTGTAGGTCAAAGAACAGATCACAGAAACAATTTCATCAAAGAAAATCACAAAATGGGTTAAATATCAAAATTTCAGGAACACAGCTAAAGCAGCTAAGCAAAAATTTATATGTTTCTAATGCTTTCATCAATAAAAGAACAAGCAATGAATTGAATGTGTAACTAAAAAAAACTAGAAAAATATAAAAATACTAACTATATACAAAAATATAGATTTTGAAGACTGAAGATAAAACCGAATTAACAAGTAAAATTAAAAGTTAATTTAAAAAACAAAACTGACAAATGTTTACTTTGATGTTTCCTGCCTTTCATAAATCAGGAAACCCAAAACAGAAAAATAGAAAATGGAAAAGGAGAATTCACAACAGATAAACAGGGGGGAAAAATAAATATATTAGAAACTATTTTACCTAATTTTATGCCAGAAAACTGAAAACAAAACTAATAGGTGAACATTTATGAAAACATAAAATACTCTCATTAATAGCACAAAAAATAGACAAAGTAAATGACCTAATCTCAGAAAAAGACATTTAATGAACTAGAAGAGCAATTCTAAAGAAAAAGTAAAGTACTAGATGGATTTCCAAGTGAATTCTATAAAACACTGAAAAATAATCTAAATAATGAATTGTTTACAAACATAAAAAATGTATCGTACCAAATTCCTTTATTTGACAAATGTGATTCTGATACCTAAACAAACAATAGATAAAGTGGGGAGAGAAAACTATAGACTAAAAATTCTAATGAATGCTGGAGCACAAATGTTGATTGAAATATTGCTTCAGTAAATGAAATAAGAGTGATATATTTAAATTATTACATATTATGATTACATTGGATTTATACCTAGAATGTAGGCTTGATTGAGTATTAAGAAATCTAAAAACATAACAGGCATGTTAATAACCAAAAAAAACCAAAAAATCACATGTCAAAAGATGCAGAAATTTTTTAAACAAATTACAGCACTTATATCCATTAAAAAATATTTTAAACAATAGGAATAAATAGACTTTTCCTCAATATGGCCAAAAGCAACTTTAAAAAATCAGGAGCTTAGCATTTTCAGTAGTTAAAGAAAGGAAGACCAGTATCAATACTATTCTTTTACATAATCCTGGAAATGCTACTTATACCAATAAGAAAGGAAAGAGAAATTGAGAAAATAAGCACAAAAGAAAATCATTTACTTCTTTGCAAACGATTAAATGGCTTACTTAGTGAGCCCTAGAGATTCAAATGAAAAATTAATTGAAACATTAACTTCAGTGACATATAAAGACCATCAGCCTTTCTCTTACCAACAAAATCTAGTGTGAAGAGATAGGAGAAGAAAAAAGCTGTTTACAACAGAAAGAGAATGAAACAAATTTGTGCAAGTTCACTTACCAAAACATACAAACAACAAAATATTATGATGACAAATGACAAAATCTACAATCTACAAAATAACATTGAAAAGTTATTTCACAAACAAAATTAATGCATTTAGAATTAGAAGCAAAACAATTAAGGGGAAATTTGTCTAATAAGCACCTAACATCCAGAATCCATAGAGAATTGATACAAATGTGTAAAACAAAAAGCCAGAACCAAATAGGTAAATGGTCAATAGATATAAAATGGTAGTTTTCTTTTTTTCCTCTTTTTTAATATTTAATTAATTTGTTTTCAATTTTCAAGAATCACTTCCATAAGTTTTAATTTTTCTTTCCCTCTCTACCCCCTTCTTCTCCAAGATGGCATGCAATCTTATATGGGTTCTACACATACATTCTTATTAAACACATCTTCATATTAGTCATGTTGCATAGATAAATAAATGGGAAAAACCATGAGCAAAAAACAAAACATAACACAAGAGAAAATAGTCTGCTTCATTCAGTGTTCCAATTCCACAGTTCTTTCTCTGTATATGGATGGCATTTTGCCTCAAAAGTCCAAAAAAAATGTAGTTTTCAAAAGAAGAAAATCAAACTATCAAAAACCACATGAAAAATGTCCCAAAACACGAATGAGCAAGAGCAATAAAAATGGAAACAACTGAGAAATTCCAGCTAATATACATCAAATTGGCCCCCAAAAATCACCAAAAAAAAAAGGAAAAGAAAATGACAATTATGGGACATGATGCAAGAGTACACATTAATATTCTCTTACTAGATCTGTGAATTAATCTTATCATGCTGAAAAAGATTTCACAACTTTACTTAGAAAGTCATTAAACTGTGGCTCAGCTATACTATAACTAAGCAAAGAGGTCAAAGAAAGAGTAAAGGGACTCAGATATGTAAAACAATTTATAACAGCCCTTATTATTGTCGCAAAGAATCGGAAACAAAATAGGTTCCTATTATAGCAAGACTGGCTGTGTAAATTACTACATATGAAGAGAGGCAGTCATGGTGTGGTAGAGAGAACAAGTTGCCCTTGTCGCCATGAAGGATTGAGTTCAAGAGAAGCTTCTGACATACACTGGTAATGTGACCCTGAGCAAGTCACTTAATGTCTCAGTGCTTGAAACAACTCTAAGCTTCAGGCAGGGTTCCTGCCTGCATCAGTAAGGGGAGTTTTATGCATCAGTGAAATCACAGGTCTAGACTCTATCCCTATCTATGTGAATTTAATGAAATGTTGCCCCATAAGAAATGGGGAAAGAAACAAATTCAGAGAAACCTATGAAGACTTGCAAAAATTGATGCAGAGAGAAGTAAGCAGAATTAGAACAATTTATGCAATGACTATGTAAAAGTTTAACAACTCTGGTGAATGCAATTAATAGTCACAATCCTAAAAGACTAATGGTAAATACATTTCCCTCCTTTTAAGCAAAGATCTCTGGACAAGAAACAGAGTTAGACATACATTCTCAGGCATGATCAATGTCTGAATTTGTTATGCTTTGGGTGGGGGAAAAGGAATATAAAAAGAAGGGAGAAGGAAATAAACATTTATTAGCATCTACTATGTGTCACGTAGTATGCTAAATGCAAAGGGGTGAGCTGGCAAGTAGTTACACTGATGCAAAAAAAAGATAAAAAGGGGGATGGGGAAGGTGTCAATGAAACAAAAAAACTATAAAGAGAAAGAAGTTCAAAAGTGGATTTTGACAAGCAGAATAGTTTAATTTTAATACTAGTGTTAATTATGATAGTTTTTAAAACTATATAATAGACATTCATGCTTTCATTCATAATATTTCTTGTCTGTTATGTATGGAAATGTTCACACTTGTTAGGCTCATAGTGAAAAAAGAAAATTTAAATAACTAAAAGGGAAAATAAATTTTTCGAGTCTACCTCTGACGTACATATTGAAACTTGGTTCTGGAAAAAACATAGCTGTATTTTTTAAGTGAAGAGCATAACTTAAACTTGAGAGATATACTAGGAAGCTATTTAGGAAGCCATTTGATATGAATTTAAAGTAAAAAGAATGTAAAATTTCTGAATGAAATTGAGTGCATTCACTTCAGTTTTTCCTACAGGAGTAAAAGTCATAAAATTGCTAAGCAAAAATCAATGCTACTACTATATTCGATAAAGAAACAAGGTGAAATATTCAGCTACTTAAGGCACTATGGAGGAATGACTGACGGTTACTTTAATAAAGTCATAAAGTTCCAATTATTGAAGGTGCAGTAGAGTGGGGGAGGGGTGAATTTCTAATACTTAACAAAAACCAAAAATCAACAAATTCCAAAAAAGTAGAAATAATGTCCAGAAGAATAAATTCAGATCTCAGTATTTCCAAATCAGTTCTTCATTATGAAGCTAAAATACCTACAGCATATATGAAAAAGCTATATTTTTCAGTTATAAAGTTTGTATCTGACCTGATCTGACCTGGATTCTACTGGACGTTTTGTTATAAAATAATCAGAAATACAGAGTGTGCTTGTTCAATTTGTCTGTACTATGTAAAATTGATTTTTTTTTCTTTAACACTAAAATTCGGGCCATCTGTTGGGAAAACAGAGAATGTTCTAAATATATACAAAGAGTGGAAATGCTTCATTCCATTGCTGTATCCTGGGGTAGATGCATTTTCATCCGTATGTTTGTCTTGCAGACAAAATGAATATCAGATGGTGGTTTTGAAAAAGGGCAGACCTAACATGTGGTGATTAGTTTCAAAAACAGATTTTTATTCTTGATAAATTATTACCAAATACAGTCATCTGTTGATTGAGGATATAAAACAGATTGGTCATACTACAATCCACAGGTTAAATGAAAAACGGAAATAATAAGTTTATTTAACATGATCTTGCATCAAGTTCCCAGCAGTGCGAATCTAAGGCAAATAATTAGATTTCCAATTTAAAGATATACATTTGTTAAGCCAGACATTTCCTTAGGTCATCTATTTCTTTGTTGGCAACTCTCTGTGCACTGGCAGCATTTTCAAGACAAAAGTTAGAACTTTTGATTAATATACCTTAAACATTATTTTGATCAACTAACAGTGTATTTTGATTTAGTTATAATTCATCCAGGGTGGCAGAGGCTAATAATATGATATGACAGCTGGATGCAAATCAGAAACAAATAAGTATCATAGTCCTATAGGAAAGTGAACCACAGAAAGCTAAGAAAGAAAGGATTTAATGAGAAAGCTTAAAAACAACACAAATAAAAAACGTATTTTGTCAAAAAAAATAAGGCAACAAATAGAATATGCCTCATCTTTTAAATGTCTGCCTTACAAAACTTGGGAAGTTCTTTTATTTCCTGAGTATTATCATCATGTATCTTTGTGATGAAAAATTTTGAAAAATGGAAAAGTGACTGCTCTGATTATAGTGCATATTATATTTCCCCTCACATTTTACTGAACAAATTGTGGCTCTGCTCCTGAAAGTCTCCTGAGGGAGTTGAGATTCCCATTATAAAGAATTCTTTACATATTATTGTGCCTTGAGAAATAATGAAATAGTTTCAGAGGAAACCAAAAAGATCTCTAGGAACTGAGAAGAATGAAAGGAACAGAACCTAGAGAATAATTTATATAATAACAACAACATTAGAAAGAAAAACAACTTTGAATGAATTTAAACATCTGATCAATGTAATGATAACCCACGAGACAAGAGAACTGAAGATGAAACTTGCCACACACCTCCTACTGGTGAAATGTTAGACGTAAAATGCATGGCCACGGTGAAAATTTATTTTGTTGGACTACACATACTTGTTATGCATGATGGTTTTTTATTTATTTTACCAAGAGCTGAGGCTGTGGGAAAGATGATGAATGCTTATAAAAACCAACTAATCAATTAATTCTAAAAAGCAAAAGACTCCTCCATTAGGTATATTAATAAGCAGAGTTTTCTAAAGATTTTTAAATCCTTGAATGGGAGAGTCTGAGAGGCAAAGACTGAGAGGAAAGTGTCAGACACCAGAATAAACTTCTTGAAAATAGGTTACAAAATAACTAATGTAAGTTATTCTTGATTTTTTATGCTTTTCTTGAAGTTATATGATCTTTAACTGTTCACTGTGCATTTTGTCTTTGCGGTAAATTGCTTTTGCTTATATAGTGATCATGTGTTCTCCTAACATTATTGTCTTCTTTTCAATTGTCCTTCACATAAATATTTTTGTATTCTAAATCTTAAGCTTTCTTTTTTTTCTCTTTGAAGATTCTCACTGCTGTGGTTTCAAGGTGTTTTTTTCCTTAACTGAGATAGTTTTTTTTGCTACAAATGCTCCAAATTGGGATCTTGTTTTCCTTTATCTTTTTCTGCCTTCTATTCCATTTTTAACAATTCTGGAATATATTATTTCTGATCTATGCTCTCTCAGATACTACAGACTTCATTGATTTGTATTCCTTTATCTTATAATATTTATTGGAAGATCTTTAATTCCTTTGAGAATTTGATACTCATCCTTCCTTCTAATAGCCTCTCTAATTTACCTTAGGAGCAGCAACTATATTTTTTGCCTTTGTATAGTACGTGTTTCTTATAGTGCTTAGTACACAGTAGGTCCTTAATAAATGCTTATTAATCAACTGACTGACAAAAGCACGGGTAATTTTACCTTCACAAAATTTCTTGTATACTCCCCTTTTTCTCATTTGAAATGGCCACAACCATGGATCAATCCCATAGATTATTTATTGCATCAAACTACTTGTTAGTGTCTCTGCGTCAAATCTGTCTCCATGCCAGCCCACTCTCCACTCAGACGTCAAACTGATCTTCCTAAAGCACAGGTCCCACCATGCTATTTCCCTTTTCAACAAACTCTAGTGGATCTCTGTTACCTCCAGGATTAAATTCAAAATCCTCAGTTTGACTTTTAAGACCCTTAAAAACTTGTCCTCTTTTACCATTCCAATTTATACCTTTGCTTCCACTTGTGTTCTGCAATCCAGTGTCACTAGTTTCCTTGATGTTTCTCATACAAGACACATCTCCCAACTCTGGGCACTTTTACTGGCTGCCCACCATGCTCTTCCTCCTCATTTCTATCTCCTGACTTCTCTGGATTTCTTCAATTTCCAGCTAGTATCCCACCTTCTACAGGAAGCTTTTTCTTATCCCCCTCAGTGCTAATGCCTTCCCTCTAGTAATTATCTCTGATTTATTCTTGTATATATCTTCTCTGTACACAGTTCCTTGCATATGGTCTCCCCCATTAATCTGTGGCCCTCTTTTAGGAAAAGCTTGCCTTTCTTTTTACCCCAGGAATTATCATAGGGATTAGCACAGAGTAGGGTGCTTAATAAATGCTTGCTGGGAGACTATTAATTAGGCTCTAACATTAACTATTTAACTATGAACAAGTAATTTCACATCTCTGTGTGAAATCTATTTCCTCATCTATAAAATATGAATAATAGCAGTTATAATATTTATATAACAGAGTTATTATGGGAACATGTTCTATAAACATTAAAGTACTATAGGATCATAAATCTTAAACTACAAAATACTTAGATGCCATCTAGGCCATTCATTTTAAAAATGATAAATTGATGACCATGGAGACTGTGGTTTCCTCAAAGTCACATGGATATCAAGCATAAGAGGGAAGATTTGAACCCAGGGCCTCTAAATCCAGAGCCAAAATTTTTTGGCACTGTACAATGCTGCCTCTGTAAGTTCCTGTTGCTGCTGCTGCTGTTACTGTATTAAAAATGCATACTATACATAAGGTCAATACTTACTATTTCAAAAACTAATTTTACTTTTGCAAATATGCCTTTGCTACAAATCAGACTCTGCTTTGAGCAATTATATTGTGTTCAGGGTTTATGAGCTGTTAACTGGATGAGACAAGGGAAAGAAAAGCATTTAGAAGCTAGGCATTTTATAAATCCATTACAGAAAGCAAGAGTCTTCAAAGATTACTAAAGCTATTTTAATGTAAACTTAACAGAATTTTCTTCTCATGCTTTCAATTCTCATTGCTACCCTAATGAAAGTTACATCATAAGCCCTAACTTCTAAACAAAGAACTAAGCTTATAATCCTCATAGTTCTTCTACCTCATTATATCATCTGACACTGGGATGTAGGATATGTTCAGGGAAGATTAGTACCTCTAGTATGAGGGTTACTGAGCCCTTTTCAGGGTTGTTTTTTACTTTGTTGTCCCTATGATCCATCTAACTCTTACTTTTGGCACCAAGAAGCTGTAGCATGCCCAGAGGTCAGACTCCAGTAAACCATTTTGGCAGAGTGCTAAAACAGGTTGAGAGTAACTGAGGGGTCGAAAACCTCTCAGTGAGTTGGGGTATGTTTAGTTCAAGCATGTAAAGACGTCCCCTAGTGGAATGGGAGGATGAGAACAATGTGTTCCACTGGCCAAGAAGGCAGCTAAAGTAGGTTCTGTGAAGCACTTGGAGCTTGGATAGATGTAGAAAACTCAAAGGTCATCCACTGCATGTCGGGCCATCACCAGTCATCTTGACTCTCTCCTATACCACTGCACTATGATGACTGAGAGAGTGAGGCTGACAACTTCATACAACTCTGCCTCACTTAAATCCAATTTATGCACATATCAAAAGATATCACTCATACCATTTTACCATTTTTACCTATCTCAAAGTCCTGTGGTGTCAGGCAAGTGATGAGGGGGTGGAAACACTGGGAGCTGTAGTCACAACCCTGCACACAGGTGACCCAGGTCATAGAGTCATCTACTCATTGGAAGCAGCAGTGGGATTCAGCAGCCCCCTGGGTGTCTGAGCAGCCTTTTGAGGATCATACTGCTCACTTCCTAGTATGAGGAAGGGGCTAGAAAAGGTGCTCTAAAAACTGTCTGCTTACCCAACTCTGACCTGATTACTGTGGCAGGTAGGAATCCCACCCTGCCATCGAAACACACAAAAAAATGTTCAAAAACTTCTACAAAAATTATTTCATTCACTATTGGCACATAGAATGTGCACATACTTACAGATAACAAAAAATCCAGTGAACCTGAAAGATGAACTTCTCTTGTTGCAAGAGAACTCAGCAACCTTGATGGGAAAAGGACACACATGTACAAAAATACTTATAGCAGTTCTTTCTACAGTGGCAAAGAATTGGAAATTGAGGGGATGCTCATCAACTGGGGGATCGCTGAATAAGTTGTGTTATATGAATGTAATGGTATACTATTATTCCATAAGAAATGATAAGCAGATTTCAGAAAAACCTGGAAAGACTCACATGAACTGATTTTGAGTGAAGTAAGCAGAACCAAGAGAACACTGTACACACATTCTTAGACTTAGCTTTTCTCAGCAATGCAAGGATCTAAGACAAGTCCAAAAGACTCATGATGGAAAATGCTATCCACATCCAGAGAAAGAACTTTGGAGTCTGAATACAGGTGGAAACACTTTTTTCCCTTTTTTTCATTGTTTTGTTTTCTTCTCATGGCTCCTCCCATTGGTTCCAATTCTTCTTTACAACATGACTAATGTGGAAATATGCTTCATATGAATGTATATGTAGAGCCTATAACAGATTGCACACAGTCTTGGGGAGGGTGGTGGAGAGGGAGGGAAGACATAAGAATGTTGAATGTTGAAAACTAAGAATAAAATAATTAATTAGAGAAAAAATAGCACCCCTGAGTGAAACAAGACTGGCAAATGAAGGCCAGCTTACTGAAGTCAGAGTTGGATACATGTTTTTCTGGTATGGTTTAAGTGAAAGGGAGCTAAACTAATCTAGTCCACAAGTTCATATGCCTACCAAAAGAGTGAATGACAGGCTCATGACAATGTGATTGCCATTTGCAAGAAAATATGCCACCATTGTCAATGCCTATGCTCCCACCATGACAAACCTTGATGAGGTCAAAGAAAAATTTTATGAAGACCTGGAGATCCTAATCCTCAATGTGCCAAAGAGGACAACCTTATAATTCTAAGTGACTTTAAGGCTAGAGTAGGCTGAGACTAACAAACATGGCATGGCACCCTTGGAAGGAATGGAGTTGGAAACAGGAACAGCAGGGATCACTTACTACTGAAGATTTGTGGATCTTATGACCTTCTCATCATCAACACTGTCTTCTGTTTACCTAGATGCAATAAAACTTTGTGTATGCACCCGCTTAGCAAACATTGGCATTTAATAGATTATGTGATAGAAGAGACAGGTAGGCTATGAGAGTGATGAAGGCAGAGTGCTGGACTGATCATAGTTCTTCCTCTGTAAGCTAAATATTCACATTCAACAAAAGCAGCAGCCCCAAGGAAAAATGACTACCAGAAAAATTAATGTCAACAACATTAGAGAACATCTTTGAGCAGGAACAGTTTGCTGCTGACTTGGAGGGGAAGTGGCCAACACACAGTTGGCAATAGTGGAGAAGAAAAGGAATTGGGCAGCTTTCAGAGATTTGGTGTATAGCACTACATTTGCTCATCTGGGTCAGAACACTTGCAAACATCAAGACTGGTTTGATGAAAATGATGGGCAAATCCATCAGTTGGGGAATGGTTGAATAAATTGTGGTATATGAATGTAATGGAATACTACTGTGCTATAATAAATGATGAACAGAAAGACTTCAAAGGGGCCTGGAAAGACTTATATGAACTGATGCTGAGTGAAAGGAACAGAATCAGGAGAACTCTGTACACAGCAACAACCACAGTGTGTGAGGAATTTTTCTGGTAGACTTAATACTTCATTGCAATGCAAGGACTTAAATAATTCTCAATGGTATCTTAAGGCAAAATGCCTTCCACATCCACAGAAAGAACTATGGAATTCGATCACAAAATGGAGCAGATCATTCTCTTTTGTGTTATGTTTTGGTTTGTTTTATGATTTCTCCTATTCATCTTAATTCTCCTGTGCAACATGACTAAGGTGAAAGTGTATTTAATAGGAATGTATGTGTAGAGCCTATATAAAACTGTATGCCTTCTCAGGGAGGGAGTGAGGAGGTAGAGGGGAAGAGGGGGAGGGAGGGGGAAATCTAAGATATATGGAAGTGATTGCAGAACACTGAAAACAAATAAAATAATAAAAAAAAGAAAATGATGGGCAAATTCAGAAACTGCTAAATGAAAAACGAGAATTCCACAGGGCTTACCAGCAGGACAGTTCATCCATCTCTAAGAAGGCATCATTTAATTCTATCAAAAGTAAAGTACAAGTGAATCTTAGAGAGATGCAGGATTCTTGGCTCAGTAAGAAGGCAGGTGAAATTCAGTTTTATGCTGATAATTACAATCCAAAGTGCTTTTATGGTGCTCTGAAGGCTATTTATGTGCCAAAGACCTACAGCACATCTCAACTGTTTAGTGCTGATGGAGCCACATTGATTAGTGATAAGGACATAATCTTAAAGAGATGGGCTGAACACTTCCATACTGTTCTCAACAGACCATCATTAATCAATGCTGAAGCCACTGACCATTTACCTCAGCTTGAAGTCAATCCCTCCTTAGCTGAAGCTCCAATTTAAAAAGAGGTTTTGAATGCCATTAGGCTCCTTTCATGTGGTAAAGCACCCAGTGCTGATTCTATTCCAACTTAGATTTGCTAGGTGGAGGATCCATTACTCATACAGAAGCTGACTGAAATTTTCCAGGTTATATGGCAAGAAGAGGTTATTCCACAGGAGTGCAAGGACATTGTCCATCTCTATAGACTGTCCTGTGACAATCACAGGAAGATCTCTCTCTTAGTCATTGCTGGCAAGAATCTTGCCAGAGTCCTCCTTAGGCTTATCCTTCATCTGGAAGATGGTCATCTGCCTGAGAGCCAGCGTGGCTTCGCAAAGGGCTAAGGAATAGTTGATATGGTGTTTGTTGCCCAATAACTCCAGGAAAAATCCCAGGAGCAGAACAGAAGTCAATGGATCTGACCAAGGCTTTTGATATTGTCAGTTGTGAGGACTTATGGAAAATTATGGCAAAATTTGGTTGCCCAGAGAAGTTGATCAGTACTGGACATCAATTGCATGAAGGCATGCTAACCTGGTTCTGGATTATGGACAATGCTCTAGTGCTTTCCCAGTCACCAATGGAGTGTAAAACAAGGCTGTATGCTTGCTCTCATGCTTTTTAGCATGATGTTTTTGGTCATGTTGTCAAACATCTTCAATGAGGATGAACACAGCATCAAGGTCAGCTACTACACTGATAGCAAATTTTTCAACTTGAAAAGGCTATAAGCCAAGACTTAAATGGAGGGAGAGTTGGTGCATGATTATTTGTTTGCAGAAGATTGTGCACTCAATACAGTCTCTGAAGCTGAAATGCGACAAAGTATGAATTGATTCTCTGCTGCTCTTGCTAAGTTTAGTCTGGTAATTAACACCAAGAAAACACAGGTGCTCCATCAGCCAGCACCACATCATCCATGTGTGGAACCATTGGTTACAACAAACGGAGAAGTTTTGAATACTGTGGATAAGTTCACTTACCTTGGCAATATACTTTCCAGGGATGTATACATTGATAATGAGATTGACACACACATTGCAAAAGCTAGCTCAGTCTTTGGCAAGCTCTGAAGGAAAGTATGGGAGAGAAGAGGTACTAGACTGACTACCAAACTGAAGGTCTACAGAGCTGTTGTGTATGCCTGTAAAATCTGGATAGTCCACCAGTGCCATACCAGGAAACTGAATTGCTTCCATTTGAATTGCCACAGGAAGCTTCTGAAGACTATCTGGCAGGATAAGATACCTGACACTGAGGTCCTTGCTCAAAATAAACAACCAAGCATTCAAACTATACTGCAGAGAACGCCGGCCATGTTGTTTGAATACAAAACATACACTTGCCAAAAAGACTGTTTTATGGAGAGCTCACACAAGGCAAGAGCTCAAATGGTAGTTTTAAAAAGAGATACAAGGACACTCTCAAGGTGTCTCTTAAGAACTTTGGAAGTGTTTAGGTGATATGGGAGACACTGGCACAGGAACTGCTCAGCATGACATGCCCACATCAAAGAAGGTGCTGTGCTCTGACCAAAGCAGAATTAAGGTAGCTCAAAAGGAAAGTGAGATGTGAAAATTTAGAGAATCCAACCCAAAAGTTCACAATGACTAGTTGTGCCTGACCTGTGGTCATTACAAGCTTGCATTGGTCTGATCAGCCACAGTCAGATGCTCCGTAACTTGACTGTAATAGTGAAGTCATTTTTGTCCTCTTCAAAAATGAAGGACAACAACAATCATCTGACACTGTTGACCATCCCACTTCCAACACACTCCTCTGAAATGCTTCTTTTCTTCTCTGTTGAACTGATCTTTCTTGGTCCCTTTTGTCTTGCCTTCCTATTAAAGAGTTCTGCCTTGAGCCCTCTTCTCTTTATTCTTTCTCTTGGTAAACAACTCCACCTGGATGTCCCATAGGCATTTTAAATTTAACAAGTTCAAATAGAACTCATAATTCATCCTCCAAATCTCATTATTTGTTTTAAGGGCAATACCATTCTTTCAATCATCAGTTTTTACAACCAGGAATTATCATTGATTTTTCTCTGTCCCTCACCAAACATATTCATTTAGATTCAAATCTTGTGAATTCTATCATCAACATATTTTTCTCTCTACTCACACTATAACCAACACAGTATAGGTCTTCATCATCTTAGTTAGACTATTACAATAGCCACTAAATTAGCTGCTTATACCCAGTTTGTCCTTTCTCCTTTGGACTAGGCAGATACAGCTGACCAAATGATATTACTAGAGCAAAAAGTCTTGTCAAGTTATTCTTCTTTTTAAAAAGATTGATTGACTTTTCACTGACCTTACAACAAAATACAATCTTTACTGTTTGGCATTCAAAGTCCTTTACAATATGGCTCCAGCCTATCTTTCCAAAATGATTACATAGTACTCTAAAACCACATTCTCACACATTCCATGTACTCCAGGAAAATTGGCCTACTAATTATTCCTCATACATGACATTTTACCTGTCACTTCCATGTCTTTGCAAAGCTGTCAACCAAAGCTAAAATTATCTCTTCCTCATCATTAACTTTTGTAATTCCTATCTTCTTTCAAGGCTGAGATTAAAGTTCCACCTATTTCAACAGTCCTTTCCTGATTTCCCTAGTACTTGGTACCCTGCTCCAGTCATCCATAATTATTTGGTAAATACTATCTTTCCTTAACTGTGTACATGTCACATCTCCGTAGCAGATCTTTGAAGGCAGAGTATCTCATTTTTGTCTTTGTATCTGGAGGGCAAAGCCTGGTGCTTAGTAAATGTTTAACTGACCGACTTAAAATAGGCTGTTTTATATTTCACTCAAACTCAGCATATTACAAACTAATCTTATCAATTTTTGACCAAGATGGTAGCATGGCAGGTCCTAGAAGAGCCCAGTAATTCCTTTCTCTAATCCTTGACACTAACAGCCAAGCTAATCTTGAAAAATGCAACAAAAGAATGAGGAAGAAAACCAAATCAAAAGGGCTTCTTGCTCTCTAGATTTTTTCAACCATTCCACTGTAGCTTTTCCACCCTGGAAGTTGGACAAGCCATTTTTTCTTTTCTTGTCAGACAACTTCCCAGTCTTTCTACTGAGTCACAGGTAGGTTGTAATCAGCATTACTGGGGGGAGTTCCCATGCTGAGTATTCTCTATACTGATGAAACTCTAGATCCTTATTGTGCTAGCGTTGTTGCTGCTGAGTTGTTTCAGTCATGTCTGACTCTTCATGACACTTCTTGGCAAAGATAGTAGAGCAGTTGCCATTTCTTTCTCAAGCCCCTTTTACAGATGAGAATGGAGGTAAATATGGTTAAGTGACTTGCAGAGGTTCAAACAGCTAGTCAATATCTGAGGATGGATTTTGAACTCATGAGGATGTCTTCCTGGTTCCAAACTCTGTACTCTAGTCACCATGCCACCTAATTGCCCCAATCTTTATCATATTAGCATATTCATATTTTTAGTTCATGTATCTTGAAAATACATTGTAAATGGACAACAAGTTGGGTCTAGAGTTGAACAGGAAGAAGACAGCAAGATCAGCTAGTTGTGGGAAATTCCACAGTTCTTTAAGTGATCACAAACTTCTCGCTGAAAACAAGAGTTCACCTTTTTGATGACCAATATTCTTCTAGAGATATTCCAGGAGTGTAGGTCATAAAATACTACACACTCCAAAGAAATAAGTTGAAGATCATCCAAGCCACAGTATATTAAAAATGAGGAGTGATAGAAGAGAAGCAGTCCAAAGGGTAGCATCAGAGAAAAGATAATACTGGGAAAAAGAGAAGCTTATCATATAGGAAGAACAAGAGATATCCAGCTGATAGACTGCAAGCTCAATTAGTATTTATTAAATGCAACGAGAACGATTCATGCCTCAGGTTTTAGCTGTGTCACTGATTTCAGATAGAAATAAGTAGAAATCTGATCTTTGTTACTTCAATGAGAGAGTGGCTCTATTCACCACTCATCTTTCTACATTTTATAGCAAGTACCTGGTCTATTTTATTCAAATTGAAAGACAGCATGGCAAATGGAAAAAAACACTGGATTTAATTCAAATGACCTAGGCTTAAATTCCAAATTAGTCACTATAGAGTGACTCTGGGAAAAGGATCCCCAGGAATTGACTCTTTGTGACCCTGGGAAAGTCACTAATCTCTCTTATGCTCAGTTTCATTTTCTGTAAAATAATAATAATAATATACTTCTTACTTTACTGTGTTATTATGTAAAAAGTTTTATGTAAATTAAATTATATAAATGATAGTGTTATTATAAAAATATCTTAATTTTATGAGTGAAACATAAATTATGCCCCTAACCACCATAATCATCTCACTCTAGGGAAATAAGACAAGAATTTTAATAGTCTAATAGAACTACTAAAATCTAGAAAGCAAGGTGGTATACTGAATAAAGAATTGGAACTATAGCCAGGAAGATGGGAATTTAAATTTAACCTCAGGTGCTAACTAGCAGTATGACCCTGGAAAAAAATCACTTAACCTCTATCTGTCTCAGTTTGATCATCAATAAAATGGAGATAATAGTGCCTACCTTCCAGAATTGTAATAATAAAATGAGATATTTGTAAAGAACTTTGCAAATTTTAAAGAGATATAAATGCTACCTATTACGGAACCCATTATCACTAGTACAAAAATAACTTGAAGTAATGTTCTGGTAAGTTAATCACATCATATTTATATGTGAAAGATTACATGTTAAATAACAAAGTGATTCCTGCTTCAAATGCTCCTCCAAATATCCTGGATAATCTTCTGAACAGCAAAGACAAATGGGGTTCCTAACACAAAGTACTCTTTCGATTGAAGGAATTTGCCCTGAGTAATTATTTTTTTAAGGGCAGACAGAGTGCTCATAATTTTGCTTCTGTGTCCATAGCTATAGAATCATTTCTTTTTAAATAAGCAAATATTACAATTTCTATTTGCATTGTAAGTAGTGCTTTTCCTCTTTTTAAGTGGGAGTCAAAATATGAGCTGCAACATAAGTAAAAAGACTAAGCAGTCAGTTAAAAAAATTTCAAATTCTATTTTAATCCTTGTTTTGATGTCATATGACACTTGACAACATCTTTGTACACAAGTTTCTTATCTAAAGAATAGAAAAAATAGCATTGATTTTATTGAGTTCCTATGAGAAGAAAATATCAAATGAAAAATGCTGAAGAAGCAGTCAAAAACATGTCTTCAAAAGTAGATCCAATATTCAGGCTTGCAAATATCTGTGATAAAATGCAAGCTCTAAAGCAAGGTTCAATGCCGATATTTTCAGTCACATTATTCACTTAGGGTCAGGGCTTGAAGAAAATCAGATTATATTTAAAAATTTTTAGGGGACAACTAAGAATTTTAATGAAAATTTAAAATGTGCTGAAAACTAGTACTGTACTTCTATCCAGTCATACTGGACATTACATATACAATTATTTGATTTTAGGAAATAGATGAAGGGCTAAAAACCATGTTTGTAAACGGACTGATTTTTCTAAAGTTATTTATTAAACAGAACACTTCTTTTTTGTAACTGGTTAGATGGAAATGAGTGGAAAACAACTTTAAGATATTTTTTAAATGAATAAATTTGAACAGCTATAATAAAAACTGTATCAATAAATAACATAGTTCACATTCTTTGAAACACCAGAATCCTCCCTGCTCCTTCATAAATATGTTATCTGATGTCAATCATATTTTAATTAAATTGACCATGAAAAAAAAAAACTTTTGACATGATTTTTTCAACATCTGGCTCCCTTGACCTATATATTGCAGATGAAATTTTAACAACCCCTGTTTATGCTTCATGAAAAATAAATGTACCTGCAAAAAGCCAAGAACAGCTGTATTTTTATTAAGAGGTAAAAGCAAGAAACTATTAAGTAAAGTCATATAAAAGTTAAAACATAAATGAAAAATACCAGAAGTTGTGGTAAATGTGGCAATTCTGGAGTTCAGTAGGGGCTCGATTTGCTTTGTTCCTGGTAAAGTTAAGCAGCAAACTCAAGGAGAAAGTTCAGGTTCTTTTCTTTGGCCAAGCTATCATCTGAACTTTGATAAGAAAACATGCTGAGAATACTATCTATTCCTAAAAAACAGACTTCCTTAGTAAGGTTCAAAGCATTCTCATGAAAGAAATAATCTCTTTAATTAGTACTGCTTTCTAGAGCAAAACAGGTAGGAATGCTAATGACCCAAATAATTTCCCTCCTTCACATTACTCTTGAGTTTTGAGCACTGCAAATAATATTTAATCATCCTTTATTAATCAATCAACTAGTATTTAGAAATACTGTGTGTGTGTGAGGCCCTAAGAATAAAAAGACCAAAAAGAACCACTCCCTCCTCCTTAAGGAGTTTACAATCTATCTAAGAAGACAGTATGTACGTGATTAAGCATATATGTATGTGTGTGTGTGTGTGTGTGTGTATAAAACAAAAGGTAAAATTTTTAACAGTTTTGAAAGAAACACGGAGTTCTAAGAACTAGAGGTGAATTGGGAGTAGTACATTTCAGTCGTGGAAGACACTGTGAAGGCATGGAGATGATAACAAGACAAGTTTGGCTGGAGGAGTTTAGGAAGGAAACAGAGGTAGAAAGGGAAATTGAGGCTAGATCATGAAGAGCTTTAAAAACTAATCAGAGAAGCCTATAATTGATTCTTTTTCAAATAATATTTTTTTCCCAATTACATGTAAAAACAGTTTCGAATATTTGTTTTTTACAATTTTAAGTTCCAAATGTTCTCTCTGCCTCTCCTCCATTCAACCTTCCTGAAACAGCCATTTGATATGAGTTATATATGTGTGATCAGGCAAAACATATTTCCATATTAGTCATATTCTGAAAGAAGACACAGAGGAAAAAAAAGGAAAGGAAAAAAACTGCAAAAGAAAAAACAGTGAAAAATAATATGTTTCATCTACATTCAGGCTCCATTAGTTCTTTCTCAGAACGTGGATAACCTTTTTACTCATGAGTACTTTGCAACTGTCTTAGATCATTGTATTACTGAGAATAGCTAAGTCATTCATAGATGAACATTATGCACTATTGCTGTTATCATGTACAATGTTGTTCTGGTTCTGTTCATTTTGCTTTGCATCAATTCAGAATTCTTTCCAGGTTTTTCTGAAAACTGCCTGCTCATCATTTCTTATAGCGCGATGCTATTACATTATAATCATATACCACAAAAGCTGGGACATTTCTAGTCATCCTGATGAATATCTGGTCACTGGATCCAGATGGCTCAGGAGGAGAAAGTGAGGTTGGTGACCTGCACAGCCCTCCCTCATTCAAAACAAAGTCAAATGCAAGTCATGTCATCATTTCTCTAATGTCACAGTCTTCTTCGAAAATGAAGGACAAACACAATACTACCACAATACGTTCAGCCATTCCTTGAATGATGGGTTTCAATTCAATTTCCAATTCATCATCAATATAAAAAGAGTTGCTATAAATATATTTATAAAAAAGATCCTTTTCCATTTTTTTAATCTCTTAGGGATAAATACCTAATGCCTAGTAGTGGCATTGTTGTATCAAAGGGTTTGGTTATCCTTTAAGCATAGTTTCAAATTACTCTCTAGAATGAGTATATCTGTTCACAACTCCATCAACAGTATATTAATGTCCCAATTTTTCCAAATCTCCTCAAATATTTATCATTTTCCTTTTCTGGCATATTAGTCAATCTGAAAGGTGGGAGGTGGTACGCCAAGGTATTTAAATTTGCATTTCTCTAATCAAATAGTGATTTGGAGCATTTTCATATGACTACAGATAGTTTTAATTTCTTTCTCTGAAAACTACTTGTTCATATTCTTTGACCATTTATCAATTGAGAAATGACTTGTATTCTTATAAATTTGATTCAGTTCTCTATATATGTGAGGAATGAAACCTTTATCAGAGACACTTACTGTAAAAATTGTTTCCCAGCTTTCTGCTTTCCTTCTAATCTTGATTGCAATTGTTTTGTTTATGCAAACACATTTAATTTAATATAAAAATACCAAATTATATATCTAGTTATAGATACATAATACCAAAATATCAAAATTATCCATTTTACATCTTCTAATGCTATCTATTGTTTTGTCATAAATTCTTCCCTTCTCCATCAATCTGACTGATAAACTATTCCTTGCTCTCTCAATTTGTTTATGGTATCATATATTATGTCTAAATCATGTACCTATTTCGACTTTATCTTGATCTATAGAGTAATATGCTGGTCTATACCTAGTTTCTACCATACTTTACGGTTTTCGCAGAAGTTTTTATCAAACTCTGAATTTTTGCCCCAAAACCTTGGGTCTTTGGATTTATTAAACACTAGATACTATGGTCCTTTATTACTGTGTCTTGTGTGCCTTACCTATTTCACTGATCCACCACTCTATTTCTTGGGCAGAACCAGATTGTTTTGATGATTACTACTTTATAATGTAGTTTGAGATCTGCTACACTGAGACTACCTTCTTTTATTTTTTAATTAATTCTCTTGATATTCTTGGCCTTTTCTTCTTCCAGATAAATTTTGTTATTATTTTTCCCAGCTCTATAAAATAAATTTTGGTAGTGTGATTGACATAGCACTGAATAAGTAAATTAATTTAGGTAGAATTATCATTTTATTATATTGTCTCAGTCTACCCAGGAGCACTTGATATTTTTTTCATTGTTTGGACCTGACTTTATTTATGTGAAAAATGTTTTATGATTGTGTTTCTGTAGTTCCGGTTTTGTCTTGGGAGGTAGACTCCCAAATATTCTATATTGTTTACAGTTATTTTAGTGGAATTTCTCTTTCTATCACTTGCTGCTGAACTTTTTTGATAATATATAGAAATGCTGATGCTTTATTTAGGTTTATTTTATATCCTGCAATTTGCTAAAGTTGTTATTTCAACTAGTTTTTCAGTTGATTCTCTAAGTATACCATCTAGCAATAAATATGGCCAAAAGAAAAGATCAAATATTTGATGAGACAGAGAAACCTGTGAAATTGGAGAACATGTACAACATGCTGAAACAGAGTAGTTCAAAAGAGAAATGAAAATTACAGGAGCAGAATTTATGCCCTGCACAGCAAATATAATGAGCAAAATAGAAAAATTGTAATCTACAAGTGCAAGCCTCTCCAAGGAAACAAAAGAAAGAACAGAAGATTAAGAACACAAAAATACAGAAGTGAAGGACAATCTAAAAGGAAAGCAAAAAAAATTTTAAAGAAATATGCTCAATATGCTAGCAAAATATTGATCCTGAAGACAAGATACATACAGGCAGTCTAAAGATCTTGGGTCTCCCAGAAGAGGGCAAAAACCCTTAGCATAATAACAAATGAAACAATAATAATAAAAGCATTGCCTAGAATTTCTGGACATAGAAAATTAAATATCAATAGAAGGAAGTCACAGATCACCTTGAGGGGGAAAAAACAAGCCTAAAAACTCCAAGATGTGTAACTAGAGGAAATTTTTTAATAAATAAATGCTTTAAAAAGAAAGTCCAATACATACAGTGGGCAAATTTAATAACTCAATTCAGATGCAAGTTCTTCAAGCAATTGGAAAAAAAGATTTTCAAATAGAAAGGAAACCAAATAATACAAGATTATTCTATACACACATATAAAATATGTGAATGGGAATGAAATAATATACTCCAGACAACAAAAAAGCTCAGGAGGAGTCCAGGATATGCTCCAAATCTGAGCTTAACCATACATGAAAAAAAGATAGATGTTCAATAATAAAGACCTATTCAAAAATTATTACAGGGAAAATTAGAATGGAGGAGATTATTTGCTTCTCAAATACCACCAAACAATAGAAATGCAGAAGGAATCAATAAAGGCAACAGGCAAGGATAGAAGAATTGACAGAGTGAAAGCACAGAGACTAGTAAAGGACTTCTTTCTAAAAGTACACAAAGAGAAAGTGGAGCTAAGATGGTAGAGTAGAGAAGCACTGAGCTAAATCCTTCCAACATTCCCCTCCAAACAACTTAAAATAAATACCTTAAGTCAAGTTCTGAAGTAGCTAAGAAGAATGGGCAATATTATCACATAAAGGTAGCAAGCAAGGAAAACTTTTTTAAATGATGGGGGGCCAGGCAATTCTTGAACCTCACTTTCATCTAAATTGGTTCAAAGGGTGAATATGCATATATCTACATAGCGATAAATAGATTAGATAGGTAGATAGATAGACAGATAGATAGACACTCAGTTGGGTATGGAAATCTATCTTATTCAACAGAGAAATAGGGAAAGAAGGGGGGAAAGCAAAAAGGGATAAGAGAAAAATGGATTTTAAAAAAGGCAGTGGTCAGAAACAACACAGACTTTAGAGGAAGGAAAGAATAAAGAGAAAGATAAAAAGAAAATAGGATAGAAGGAAATATACAGTTAATAATCTCAACTGCAAATATGATTGGCATAAATTCACCAATAAAACAGAAGCAGACAGTGGAATGGATTAGGAACCAGAAGCCAACAACATATTGTTTACAAGGAACAAACTTGTAACAGAGACACCTAGAGTTAAAATAAGGAGCAGAAGCAGAATATATTATGCACTAGTTAAAGTTAAAAAAAAAAAAAAAAGGCAGGAATACTTATCATAATCTCAGCGAAAGAAAAACCAGGTCTAATTAAAAGAGACAATCAAAGCAACTACATATTGACAAAAGGCATTACAGACAATGAAGTAATATCAATACTAAACATATAGCACAGCCTTCAAATTCTTAAACAAAAAGTTAAATGAATTACAGGAGAAAATAGATAGCAAACTATACTAGTAGGAGATCTCTGTCAGAGATAGATAAATCAAACTATAAAATATATAAGAAAGAAGTTAAGGAAATGAATAGAATCCTAGAAAAGTTAACCATGACAGACCTCTGGAAAAAACTGAATGGTACTAGAAAGGAACATATCTTTTTCTCAGCTGTATGACACCTTCACAAAAATTGACCATGTATTTGGGCATGAAAACCTAGAACCAAATGTAGAAAAGCAGAAATATTAGATGCATCCTTTTCAGACCATAATGCAATAAAAATTACATCCAATAAAGAGTTGTAAAAGCATAGATTAAAAAATAATTGGAAAATTAATAATCTAATCCTAAAGAATGAGTCAAAGAATAAATCATATAAACAACCAATAATTTCATTAACAAGAAAGACAACAATGAGAACATTCTGAAATTTGTCAGATGCAGTCATTTTGTACATCTCTAAATACCTACATCAATAAAAAAAAGAGTAAATCAAAGAACTGGGAATGCAACTTTAAAAAACAACAGAAAAAGAACAAATTTTAAATCTCCAGTTAAGCACCAAAATGGAAATCCTGAAAATCAAAAAAGGGACACATAAAAATGAAAAATAAAAACCACTGAACTAATAAATAACACTAGGAACTTGTTTTTAAATAACACATACACAACAAAATAGAGAAACCATTAATTAATTTTAATAAAGAAGATAACTAAATTACTAGCATCAAAAATAAAAATAAAATATGCCATGATGAAGATTAATTTAAAGCAACTATCAGCAGTCATTTTGTCCAACTATATGCCAATAAATCTGACAATCTAAGTGAAATGGGTGAATATTTCAAAAAATATATAAATTTCCAAGATTAAGAGAAGAAATAGAATACATAAATAGCCTTCTTAGAAAAAATGGGAAAAAATCAATAAGCTCCCTTAAAAAAAAATCACCAAGACCAAAGCATTCAGTGAATTGTGCCAAGCATTTAAAAAAGGATATACAAACCATCTATCTGAAAAAATATATAAGGGACCCTAACAAATCGGAACCATATTTGTATCACGAAATTAAACAGGGAAAGCAAAAACAAGAGAAAAATATAGACTAATGTGCTTAATGAATATCAATGACAAAAAAAATTTAAATACTAGCAGGAGGTTAGGTTGTAGCAAAATATCACCAAGATCAAACACTATGACTCCATGGTAGTTATACCAGAAATGCAGAGCTAGTTCAATACTAGGAAAACTTTAAATCATATGATTCCATCAATCAAAGTAGAAAAAGGCTTTTGACAAAATACGATGCCTATTCCTATTAAAAACATTAGAAAACATAGTAATTAGTAGAGTCTTTCTTAAAATGATAAATAGCATATATCTAAAACCAAAATAAAGCTTGATCTATAATAGGGGTAAACCCAAAGCATTCCCAATAAGATCAGGGTTAAAGCAAGGATGTCTATTATCACCACTACTATTCAATGTTGTATTAGAAGTGTTAACTATAACAATAAGAAATTGAAGGAATAAAAATATATAATGAGGAAACAAAATCATCACCCTTTGTGGATGATATCATTCTATACTTATACAACCCTTGAGAATCAACTAAACAACTAATTGAAACAATTAACAACTTTAGCAAAGTTGTAATATTTAAAATAAATCTACACAAATGATCAGCATTTCTATACATTACCAACAAAACCCAGAGATTTAAATTTATATTCTCTTTGGGCAGAGGACTGGCAGGTCTCCTATGTGGAGAGAGAAGAAAGAAAAATGGAGGGGGAGAGAGAGACAGAGAGACAGACCAACAGAGAGACAGAGAGAGAGGGAGAGAGAGAGAGAGAATACCTCATATATATGGGGATATACTTCAAGAGAAGACCAGGAGATGGACAGGTTGAGAGACAGACAGAACACGTGCACACTTGTGTATGCACACACATTAACAGGAAGACGGAGAGAGAGAGAGAGCAGGCATTTAAATAATGGACTGTAATTCTGGAGATTCAGAAATGTAGAGGAGCAAGCCCCCACCTAGTCCCTTGTCTTTCAGCATTTGTAGCCCTAGATACTACTGAGAATGAAATTTCCCCCCATAACATTGTTCTTTCTCTCCTGGTTTGAGTAACTTTTATATTCTGTTCCCAGATGATAATCTATATAAATTTTTCTAATTTCTGTGAATTACTTTCTTTAATAAAGAAGTTTACTAGTTATTCCTTAGATTTTTGTATTACTACTGTTTTGTGGGAAAGAAGTTAGAGAGTGTAAGCAAAGAGTGGAAGTAGCTTTTATTCTGAACCCAGATTCATACCCCTAGATAAGAGATACTAGAGGTAACAAACAGATATAATTCTCACCCAATACCTCCCTGGGAAATTAGTGAGAAAAGGAATATCAACCAGATTCAGTGATCCTAGACCCACCCTACCTTTTCCCTATTGAGACTACTGGGATAGCCCTACTCCTATTCTCACCCCAAATCATATTGATCTGTGCCTTTGGCCACAATTTAGCTCCCGAATTAAGCAGAAGGAGTCAAGTAGAATAGATTAAGTGATTTCAAAGGTATTTTAATGACCTCAAAGTTTTCCCTGAAACAAAAGTCATCTTCTTCTATATCGATATTCTACAGTGAGAGGTAATGTGGTATAATGGACAGAAAAACTACCTTAAAGCCAGGAAGTCCTGGGTATTACTCCCACTTTTGACATATACTTGGCTATGTAATCCTGGAGAAATAAACCTAACCTCTTGGTGTTCTAGGCAAATTTCTAAGACTAAGTTCCAGAGAAGCAACCAATCATCATTGGTAGAGGGTATTTCCTTTCCTAGGAGTTCCCTAATACTATCCTCTATTGTTATAATATTGTTATATAGCTGTGAGTCATTTAAAGAATTAAAATTGAGGCTCAACCAAAGGGCAATGATATCATGTAGTAGCCACGTGGAGACTTGCAACATTTATGAACAAAGGCCTATAAAAGAAAAGCTGAATAAAAATAATATCAAAGAAACTATATAAATCAAAGAAAAAAATATATATCAAAGAAATTAAAGTATCAGAAAAGTTAGAGGCAGTGTAATATAGTGGGGAAAATATTAGAATCGGAGGAGCTGGGTTCAAATTCTATATCTTTCACTCTGTGTGACCGTAGGCACTCTGAAGCCCATAGATTGGACAACAATAGGTCTTACCCATGCTCTACTTAATGACTGTTTTCTGGACCCTCCTGGCTTAGCGTGATGATCAATAGTAACTGCTTCCCTTTCTCTTCCAACTTGATTTAGTTATTTTTTCTTTTGCTCATTAGAGAAGCCATTCCCTGACTACTTCTTAAAAAGGACTATTCACTGAATGGGTGTTACCTGCATCTAAGTGAGTACCTAAAAAGGCCTTAGCCTAAAAAAGGCCAAGGTCTCCCATTGCATCCTGCGCCATCCCCAGCTATCCTGATGAATATCTGGTCACTGGATCCAGATGGCTCAGGAGGAGAAAGTGAGGCTGGTGACCTTGCACAGCTGATCTTCACTGATTGATCCCTCTATGTCCATTTCCTCACATGGAGTTTCTTATACAAATAAAGAGCACATTTCAGATCCTGTCTCTCTCTCTCTCTCTGCCAAAAGAAAAATATATATGTACAGTCAATTCAACTATAATAAATTCACCAAAGCAGAGTCCATTCACCATAGCAAATAACTGGATGAGATATTTCATTTATTTAAAGGGCATAAACAGTGACAATCTCTAAGTTAAGAGAAAAATCAACTAAACCCAGGGATCTTACTTCTGGTGAGAAAAAGTCCTTCAGGTATGGAAATCAGGTACCTAGAGGAAGGCCTACAACCCTAGATATTGCTCCACATTATTTTTTTAATCGGGATTGATATATTTATGTGATCGTTTCAAGAGCCACATTGGTTGAAAAAGATACATGAGTTCCTCTATAGCAAGAGTGCCAAGGAAAAGAATTAGCAACCATCTTAGCTTCTGAGCATATTATATTAGGGCTTACTATAGGAAGTAGAAAAATACAGGAAGGTTTTGTTTGGTTTGCATCTATGTGTTGGGGGGGTGGGATGGAGAGGAGCACATTGGGGTAGGCCTGGACATGTGATTTTATCTCTATGGGGAAAACTCCTGGCATGGAAACTCCCCCTACTGTTGCAGACCAGCAATACATAATCTCATACAATCACCTAGGACACTGAGAGGTTAAATGATGCTCATGATAACACAACTAGTATCAAAGACAGGATTTGAACCCAAAAGGACCTGAATTAAAATCTTATGAGCCGGGTTCAAATTCTGCCATATCACAACACTGCATTTAGATTCTTTACAAGGCATTAAAGATTACATAAAACAGCTAAATCCAAGTAACAATAAGCCATGTCATAATTTTTGGTCCTAATACCTAGAATTCTGACCTAGTCTAAGCTATACCAAAGGCTGACTTTTAATATGGCTGTTACCACTACAAGAGCCTAGTCTCAAAGTCAGAAAAATGATAGCCATTCACTTTTTTAAAAAAAGAGGAAAGAAGAAAGACTTGATTTTATCTGCTTCTGTAAAATCCCTCTACTTCGGATGAAGCAGACATCTTCTCTAAGACCACAGTAGCTCTCTAGCATGTTCAGTGGCTGTGACAGTTCAACCATGCAATTTTATAGCAGGCAGCAAACAAGGTAGAGAATTTAGGGTTAAAAACTCAAGTGAAGTTTTGTCTTCTACAGTAATGAAAGCTGACTAAACGAGTAAATCAAACGGATCTCCTAACAAAATGAAAACAGCTGTTTGGCCTAAGTTGGTCTCTGATTTAGGTTAAAGAATTATTGCTCTAGTGTGGTTCAAGGTTTTTCTGTATTAGTGAAATAGGATATCATATGAAAATCATCCAACTTTTTAATTTACTGTAGCATCAGAAATTCCACTGCATAAAAGAAATTCCAGAAACATAATCTTTTAAAAACTTACCTATAAACCTTTTCAAATACGAATTGATTAAATCTTCTAAGACATAATTATACTATCCATAATTACATTATAGTAATAATCTTCAGTGTATATTTACTGAGAAAATATTTGAGATTTTAACTCTTAAGCATTATTATTTTAATTTTACTGAAATGATATATGTCAATGTATTATACAATTGTAAAGACAATACCTTTTTTTAAAGTATAGCTGATGAGTAATGATAATAGGATAATAGTCCAACACTTGAATAACAACCTTCAATCTTTATTTCGCCAAAGGCTATATATCATGATTCACAAAACAAACCTATCAATATATTATAAATGTCTTTGTTCAACCTTTGCACATTGAACTAGTGAAGGAAAAAAGCTATTATGGTGAAGAGAATTCACATTAAAGGTCTGATTCTTGAGGAAGACACTTACAATGGTAAATACTATTTTACAGAAAAAGACGCATAATTCAATTTCAATATTTTGATGCTTCATTCTTGTAGTGTCTTTACTCCTATCATTCCTCTGGCTACATAAATTAATTTTAGAGACATTACTTTATCTAAGCATTTTAAGTCTGATTCAGCTTATCTGTGGTAATTTCAATTACACCAAAGACAGTTTTTAATGATGTTTAAGTAATTTCTAAATAGAAAATAAATAACTATTTATCTGCACTTATAAACAAAAACTAGAGGATCTAGAATTTATAGCTTAAAAGAGCTTCAGTGGTCATCTAGTCAAACACTCTCATTTTTGGATAAGGAAACTGAGGAAATATCATATACTCAAAAGTTTCTAAATCTAGAAGAAAGCTACCATCAAAAGTTTTGGCAATGCTCTTAATCAGACTGCTAATTTTTTTAAAGCAAATCTCTATTGCTTCTCTGGACTGTTTCTTAATTGTTATGCTTAAAATAATTATGAGTATTTTCATAATAGGACACTTCCCATTAAATTCCATCAGATGAAGAAGTGGTACTGTTTAGATATTTGACTCAAATAAGACAAATAAAAATAGATATGGATGATTCAGTTCAATAAAGAGGCAAGAGTTTATCCATATCCAGAAATTAATATTTCAGGGAAAATTAGTTGGGTCCTGAAAGGCAAAGGAATGATCCCAGATGGTCTTATTGTAACTAGTTGCTGGACACAGAGAACACTGAAAAGTAAAAGTTATACATTTTATGGTATCAAAAACTTCGCTGCATGACAATTCATTTTCAGCTCCTATGTTCCTTGCATAGGACAAAATTGTTTGTGCTTTCATTTGAACTCACAAATTTATCTTGTACAAATATACCAACTTAACATATATTACAACAATATTAGACTTTAGTGAAAGTTAAAAAGAGAATTTTAATTTTCACTTTCAGACAGCTAATTCAAATCCTTCTTACTATAGATTTTTTAAAATGATAGGCCAAAATAAAGCAGTCTACATTCTTCCCTGTCTGCTATTTGAGGAGGGTAACAGGGAAATAGTAACCATACTTTGTACAGTCACAGTGTTTTTCTTGTGAGCACAAAGTACTCTGCTGAAATTCTATGAGTCTCTACAAGACAGAAAATATATGGAGTAAAATGACTTTGTTACTGGTATAGAAGTAGGACAAAGGTTGTCAGTTCCAATCAACCCCTTTCAGGATTCCAAGTAAAGGGATATTTGTATGGACCACATCTGGAGTTTCTATGGAGTTTCCAATGTTTCTCCATTGGAGTAGAAAGAAATTAAATAATTGGGGGGGGGGGGGGGTGGAGGAAAGGCGACTGGGTCTCACTATCTCTCCCTAGTTGAACATATAGTTTTTCATGGGCTTGACATCATTACTCATTAACACAGGAGCTTGACCTGATTTGCTTTTTGACATGGACCAGTTTGTCTAGTAGTATGCTGTAAGGAGAAGGAAGAGGGGAAAAAGGAGAAGAATGAACAATACACTTTAAAATTTAATGTGCATTGTTAACATTTTCTCCATTAGTTTCTGGATGGAGAACAAACAACAAAAAGAAAGTGACTTGTAGCGTTTATTGATTTCTGAGTTGCGAATATTCACAATGAAAATTTTAAAACTGCTAGCCAGTTCTAGACAGCTCCAGCATATCCCTGGGTTTGCCCTTCCTTAGGTAGCCTGGTGGTCGTAGCCCACTATAGTTCAAAACTCCCAAGCTCAAGCAATCCATCAGTCTCAACCATCTGGATATTACAGGACTGCACCGCCACACCTGGCTGAAAGCTATTTTCTAACTTTCGTAGTTGCAAGACGAGGCATAAATTACGGAATGAAAAAATAGACTTAGATGTTTTAGAACTTCTCAAATTAGTTGGCTAGGTGCAGCTGGCATCCACATCACCAAAAAGGGTTGGAACAGTCATTAATTAAGCTCTTTTAATTAAAGAGAAGAGTCCTCATAGCAGGTAAAGATCAGTAGATAGGAGGGAAAAGTATTTCAGTGGAGATATCTGTCAGAGAACAGCTCAGCCAAGAGAACAGATGGGGACAGAACTGTAGCTAACTTGAGGAAACAGTTCAAAGCCTAGTGACAGGACTAGAAGTCAGCAACAGTATCACTGGGAAGCATACAGCATCTGAAGCAAAAGGTTTCAATGGATATACAACAGTAGGATCAAGAATCACCCCGAAGTAGAAGGAGTCCCAGATACCCATGATGCCCACTCTCTACTCACTCCCTGGGCGTGAATGTTCCTTGGCTATATGTCAAAACCTCCCCCTCTTTCCAGATCTGCTTCTAACTTAACAGACTTTGCCAGCAAGATGTCTCAATTGCCATCTCACCATGAAATTTGCCTTAAAATCTAGGACATTTGCAGTGTGTTCCAGTCTGGTCATTTTGGTCCCCTTCTCCCATTGGTGAATTCCTCTTGGGACATTGATTTTGGGGAGGGACCCACACCAGACAATTTTTGTTCTCCTCCTGGGTCTGCTTTTGACTTTCCCAACTTTGACAACCATTTCCTTCTACACATATCTTTACTCCCCACTGCACTCCTCACCTTGCTCCTTGCTTTTTAGCTGCTTGTTATGTGTTACCTTTTCCCTATTGGAACATTAGCCCCTTGAAGGCAGGTACTGTGTTTTAGCTTGTATTTGTATCCCAAGTACCTAGCACAAGGCCTGGCATAATAAGCAGTCAATAAATGCTCACTGCCTTGTTGTCTTATATTTGTTCCTTATTTATCCCTTTTCCATTGACAGTGTGATAATCATTCAATCTACAATATTTCTTTTAAAATAGAGAAAAGTATAAAATTTAATGTCTTAGTAAATTTACAATCATCTTAATCAAAGGAAGTACAATGAAATCTTTTGTGACTGAAATTCTCTATTTTACAATAAGGTGGATAGTAGACAAGAGAAATGGAAGCTCATACATGTATTTCTGCACTAAGTGAAAAATCTCACAGGGCCTTCTAATATAGGAATGTGGAGCTTAACTAAACTCTAATTCCCTGAGCAAGATTAGTGGAAGTGGGATGAATAAAGTAAGTGGTGATTCCAAGTGAAGATTTCCTTGCCCTCATGAGATACTTAGACCTATAAGTTCATGCCTGAAATCCCTATAGCTCAGTAAAAGCCTTACACAACCACATTAAGATGTTAACAGAATTCATAGATTTATCACCTTTTAGTATTAGAAGGTCTTAGTGGTCATATAGCTCAGTTTCCTGTTTAACCAAGCTGGTCATCAAATCTATACTTGAACACTCTTGGTTGCATTCACTATCTCACAAGATTGTCTGTTCTATTTTTGGATACCTCAAGTAGTGTAATTAGGATAATTGTTATTGATCATATTATTCTTCCTACTGAGCTACTTTCCTATAGATTTTACCCACTAGCCACTCAGAATAACCACAGAAAAAAATATAATTAATCTTTCCTGTGACATCCTTTCAAATATTTGAAGAAAACTGTCATGGACTCCCTAGTCTTTTGCCCAGACAGAACAACCCTATGTACTTCCAATATTCCTCATATTATATGACATCCAGCTCCTTTATTTCAGTCACTTCACTATGGGTGCATTACATTTTGTAAACATCCTTTATAAGATGTGGTGCTTAGAACTATCTCCAAACTCCATATGTGTCTGATCAGCCCACAGTATGGTGGAACTAGCAGTTCCTTTGTCCTGGGGATTAAGCTTCTATTAATGCCATTTAAAGTTTCAGGAATATTTTTGGCAACTATATCATCGCTGTTGACTCATATTGAGCTTTCAGTCAACTAAAACCCAGAGATCTTTATTTTATGAATATCTTTTACATCACACACCACCTATTCTATATTTAGCTGATTGTCTAATTTTTAATTATTCTGATGATAATAAACATGATCTTTTCCATATACAAAGAACAAAAAAAAATTGAAAATGAAACTCTAAATCTACATTTTGTTTAGTTTCTTTCATTTTTCAAAGTACATAGGCAAACCAGCACATTAGTTTCAATGCTGTCTTCCTTGTCTGTGCCTCCCTCTGAACCCTCTGGTTTTTTGGGTTTTTTGGTACATTCCTTTAATGATTCACTGAGGCTCTTTTCATTCTTTTTCTCTTTTTTTACATCTATCACAAGTCCCCCCTCCCCCTAATTTTCCCCCAACCATTCATACACTCAATTTTTAAAGCTTCCTTTGCAAAAGCAAGCATAGTCAAGCAAAACGTATCTACACATTGGCCACATATGAAACCATATCACCAGGGAGGATTCTTTTTCTAAGAGCGAGAGGGAGTAATTGGTGGGTGGCAATAAGGTCGAAAAGCATTAACAAAATAACAACAAAAAATTTCATCAATAAGAGTTTATTGAGAAGACTTCCTTTTTGGAGCCCCTGACCTATCTTTTTTTGCACACTGAAATATACCTTCATAAAGCTTATTATATTCACTGTATGTCTGATTTTACCTGGCATTTTCTTCCTTAGCTATCATGAAACCTTAGCTATTACAAAACCTTGGCATTTTAATGACTCAGTGAAAAATCTCAGCTTTTGGAAATCAACATTATTTCAGTGATGCTATTTGGATTCAAAACATGTAATACCAAAGTTACTGAAGAATTAAAGTTTTAAACCACTTGAGGGGCAATGGAAAAGATCATATTGAGTGGATGAAGGATGCAACGTATTACCAGTAAAGAGCTGTGTGGAAATACTACAAAAAATGACATCAGAGATGTATATGTTAGAAAAGAACATGAGAAGGTAATATAAGAAGAGTTAGCGATAACAGATTAATAGTCAACATCTTTCATTGCTATACACATAAGTTTGAGAAACTTTCCTTGATAATGTATTTACAAATCAATTTCCTTCCTTCCTGCTTTCTTTCCTTCCTTCTTTCTTTCCTTTCTTTCTTACTTCCTTTCCTCTTTTCTTTCTTAGCAACTTGTCAGCTTAGAGAAGAGTTTACCAAGTGACATTTTGATGTCCGAAAAGAGTCAATTTCCTGAGTAAAGCATAATATATCAGCATATAAGATGGTTTTACTCAAGTTGGTCCAACATAGGGTTAGGTCCAACTAAAACCACATGAGTTTCTTGGTCACTAAAGGCTACTGTCGCATTATACTCAGACACTTTTCAGTTCAGTCTCTAGTTGAGTCTCTAAATTCCCCTAGTCACCACTCCCTCGGGCTCTCTAAATTTCCAGGAGTGGATTACACAAACTGATTAATGGTGGAAGGCCGAGTGCATGCTGATGTCAGTATACAGAGCATCCTGTATATAAATGACAAATATACCCATATGCATTGACTGACCTGTTCTCGTTCACAGGGATAATATATTCATCCCAGAGTGCAGTCAGCCATCTGCTATTTATTTTATTTTCTTTAGCCATTATTTTCTGCACTTTTTTAAAAGCCAAAATGCAGGTAAAAAGAGGTAAAAAAGCAAAGGGGAGTTACTGTTGTTGGACACAGAGATGGGGAGTAGAGTTCCCTGGGGGGAAAGCACTAAGCTCTGTAGAAAGGGTCTAATTGCAACCCTGAATACTTAAACCTCTGTCTAATGGAAATGTTTGGGACGGACCCAATCATAACCAGCTAAGACTAGACCCCTGCGGTGGGAAGTGTAAAGCTGGGAAATTGTGAGTATCCTTAATAGTAGCACTGTAAGAAACTGATACACTGAAAACCCAGGAAAAGACTGGGCTATGAATTTTGTTTGGTTAAGTGACTCATAAAGAGACAACCACCTGATTTCATACATGTGTTTTTGGCAGTCAACAAGCTTGCTAAATTAGCCATGGTTCTATTTTTAGTTACTTTCTTTCTCTGCCTAAAATACAATATATCTGTATAGTTTTATAACCATGTCCAACAAGAGCTTAGAAAAATAGGAATTTGATCTCTCTCTCTCACACATGGGGTAAAATTTAGAATTGTGCCTTTTTTGAGTGCCTGAACCAATGAAACAATTTTTTTTTAATATTCTGACCTGGCTTTAAGATGTTTTTTTTTTTTAAAGCTATAATGGATTGTTTAACTTAATGTGTTTTAGATTGCTGATAAGTGCCAATTATTAAAAGCATAACTCCAAGTATTCTCAGCTTATTTTTACTATAAACTATTATAGTCCATGTTATTATAGGGTAATAAAGGAATAAGGAATACTTTTTTTTCCTTTTGGAGGAACTGAAGTATCTTCTCTCTGGAGAATTTCAGTGTTTATCCCAGGAACTTTGGTCAAGCTGGTGTTTGACCTTTGACAGGGAATTTGCTATTCCCAATGAGGCCAGCCTGAGACAATAAGCTGCTTTATAGTTGTTAGCCAGATCAATGTGTTTCTCCAAGGAAGACCTCAAGCTGAAAAGCCAACATGCCTGACAACCACAGCTAAGATACTGAGAGCCCAAGTACTAGACACTGGGAAACAAATGGAAAAGCATACATGGCCACATCTGGAATCTTAATGGGCCACCAATGGTTCTCAGCTAAAGGAATAATTACCAGTGTTATTTTATCATCCCTTGTGCTTAACTTAGCTGTTTATATACAGCAGTAAATGATTTTTTAAAAACATATTTGGGTCATTATGTCATATACCACCAGCAAGTAAGATTGTTTTATTGTGCTTGATACTACTTCTGTATTCATTCTTATTAGACAAATGAGTGAAGTTTTTAAAAGTGAAAGTAAGGGTTTTTTATGGCCAGAACTCCCAACTCACTAGTAACATTTGCAACGGTGTTTTTCTACAAGTCACATTTGCCCAGCCAACACTAACACCAAATACTAACAGAAAGCAAAACAACTTTCAACCAACAGGAAATGCCAGAGATTGTTTTTAAAGCTTTTCTCTTTTGCCAAGTTGGAATCTTCTGCCAGGACTGTGCTTACTCTTAAGAAGCAACTGCTGGTCAAAAAGAGAACAAAACATGAAATGAAGAACCGTTTTTCACTTTAATTCCCCAACAGGTACTAATTCAATACATGATGGGATGAGAGAGAAGGAAAAATTGAGATTTTTTTTTTATCATGCATGCAGCTTTAAAATATACCTGTACTGTTAATCTCCTAAATGCCTAGAACTTCCCTCCAATATGGATAAATATACCAGCTAGAGTTCCAAGATCTGATTTTTTAAAGTCTCTATCTCAAATGCTTTCTTCTAACTTATTTTTGTCTGGTTTCTTTATACTTCTTTCTCGTCCTTCTACCTGAATTCCTTCCTCCATTTACTCTAACTTCAATAACATCTGTTCACATTTTCCTATATGGAAACTTCACTCAGAAGATTACAAAAATGAACAAAATTAAGGATTTCATACATTAAAAAAGAAAACCAGAAGGTCAAATGTATGCCAAGACTAGTCCACCTACCATGAGATTGCGCTATTGTGTGAATGTTTAATTTCCTAAGCAGGAGATACTAACCTTCCTGTTTATTTAGGAAGTCCCTGTGAGTGGTTTACAGATGGCCTGGAAAAAACATTAAGAAAAAAATGTTTTCTATACTCCTTTCTATTTCATGACAGATAGTCTGGTATAATGGTTAAACTAGATTTAGACTCAGCAAGACCTGAATTCAAATCCTACTAGTAATGTGATCCTGAGCAAGTCACTTAATCTACCTGAGCCTCCCTGAGTCTGCCTGAGTTTTCTCAGCTGTAAAATGAAGGTGCTGGACCTTCCTTACTGAATATTCTATAACCTATAGTGAATACTACATATAATCCTGGGGAGTGGGGTCAAAGCAAGCCTCATATAAAAGATGGGAAAGTGTTGGTGATTAGGAGCTGAGGAACTTTGCTTCAATACTCACATCCACATTCATGAACCTTTACCAAAGTGTTTAGTTTTTCTTACCCATCAGAAGATAAAATTAATCCAAAACAAAGATTTTTAATGAAATAGCACAATAAGAAAAGTAGAAGGTCTTCCCAACTTCACGCCCAGGTGTCACCTATTGTACTACCTATCTGCTTCTGGTTGCCAACATTTTGAATCTATCACATCTTTAAAAAAGAAAGCTTGCTATACATAATCAGGAGCTACAGTTTCATGAACAATCCTGTTTTTCTATACTACTCTGTGTACAGAAATACACATTTTTCTTGGTATTTTTGAAGTGCAGAAAAAAAAGTTTTTTTGAAAAAACCCACTGTCCCCTTATGCTAACAGCAATCCTTATACTATGCTCTAAGATTCCCTACTGATACAAATTTTCTCACTGTGATCTCTTCCGTCCTCTGACCTTTTCCAGATCTTTCCTCCTCCTTTTCCTCAGCCACCCATTTCCATGAAGATAATGCTATTGTTACCCAAACAGGCAATTCAAGGTCAGAGTTCCTGATGTTTCAAACCATTCTCCACTCAGGACACCCAGTACCAACATCAACAGCTAGAAGCAGTTGCTCAAGAATCCCTCAAGTTAGACTTAAGGATGCATACCAGTGGGATAGGAGTACATTGACAGAAGAGGAATCTCAGCCCTGGAAAATGCATACTAGGAGAAGGTCAGAGAAAACTGTTTGAAAATATGATTTAGGACTTTTATAAAAAAGGATCTTTCCAATTTATATGTGGGGGTATATATGATGATAATAATGATGATGACTAGTAATTAAATACAGTGTTTAAGAGGAAAAAAATTAACATCAGTACTGAGTCTAGAGGCAATGAGGTATGGTAACAAAAAACAAAATAGACTTAGAGTCAGAAGAGATGAATTTGAGATGTGACTCTACTAGCTATGGATGGCCAAGCACTTTAACTCTCTGGGACACATTTGCCTCACCTATAAAAAGTCAGTTCAATCCAAAAAACAAGTTGAGGATTTTAAAAGCACAAGACACTGGCAATACATACCCAAAAAAGAAAAAGTCCCTAACCTTAAAGAGCTTCCATTGAGGAGGGGAGGAAGTTACCCATGAAATGACCTATCTATTTTACAGGGTGGTTGTGAGGAAAGTATTTTCTAAACTAAAAAGCACTACAGACTACACACAGATGAGCTATTATATTAGAATTTAGAGAACTAAAAAAAGTGAGAAAGAACCTAAAAACTTAGTTCACTATAAAAAAGCAATAACTACAGTAATTTAAGCAAACTGTTTGCCATTCATGCCTAACTACCATACTGATCATTATATATCATTAAATATTTTCTTTTTCCATAGTTTGCTCTATGGCTTTCTACTCAAAACTTTTAAAAGCAGAGGAACTACTGTTGGTGTTCACAAAACAAAAAAAAAACTCTCTTTACTTGTCTTAAACACATTTTGAGCTACACTGTGCTAACATTAATCTATCAGCTTACAATATTTTGGAAGCTTGAGATAGAATGAAAAAATGCAAAAAAAATGTTTTAAGTAATTTTGGTAGAACTCTGACAAAATAGAGATATCTCCATAAAAGTCTCATTCATAGCATTGAAATGACACCAATTTGTCAAATGCTATTCCAGTGAGGAGCAAGTTCTGGAATATTCTTCCAAAATGGAAAAGCTTCTAGTACAAATATATTAATTGTCTATCATCAGACGACTGGCCTATCTAAATTTAGTGATGCTCATCCCAAGAGAGCTGGCCAGAAGATTAATAATTACTAAGATAATAATATTTTACTTTTTGGCAAAGCAGCTCACAAAGACCATTTACTAGGATAGAGAAGGTTGTGAGACAAATCAGCAGAGGAAATACCCAGCAGAGAAAATCATAAAGCCTTTATATACCTACCCCTGCTTTGTGTGTCTTTACTTGATTGTAGGTGATAAGAACAACAAGTCTGAGACAGACACGTCCAGACATTGAGGTCATCTTCTGAGTTCGAGGGTACTAGGGATTCTATTTCCTCAGTAGGTGTGGAAACAACTCTCTACATCCACTACAGTATTTCTTAGAAAAGATTATCACCACCTGGAAGATGCTTGACACATAGTAAGTGTTACATAAATGTAAGCTATTTTTATTATGAGGACAGCTGCTAGCTTGGCAAAAGACATGAATTTGTAGGAAATTATTTGGACAGTGTAAAGAAGATATAAAACTAAATACCTATTTAGCAGTCCTGCAAATTGCTTTGTAATCTGCTTTTTATGTCAATCTCTCAGGAAAATGTAATAATAACTATGTTACTGTATCTTATTTTAAGACTTTGTTAATTCACACTATGAATTGTTTTGTATTTGTTAGAAATCCTTTCATGTGGAAGAAAAATAGTTGTCCCATACCTGATTTAAATTGTACGTTCAGTTTCTTTCTATTTTGAAGAAACGCTAGAAATGAGCCAAAACCTAAACTTCAAGTAATGTTCCCCAGGGCTCCAGAGTTGGGTTTACAGGGCCAAAGAGTGTAAAAAAAGAGCCTAAATATTTATTTCATAAAATTTTAACATATTTTGGGTCATGTTTTAAGAGTACCATGAAACTCTGAACCCGTTCTCAGCATAATATTTCCAAATGCATGAAACAAAATATATAGGACTACAAAGGAAAAAAATATATTGAAATGCAGTTAGCAAATATTTTTTAAAAGCTCACAAATGTCAGGTTAAGAACCCCTGTGTGAAGTGGTCAAGCTCTGCTAGAAAGGTATTCCAACCCTCTGGGTCAGCAATGGTTTTTACTGCTATTTTCTTCATGTCGATATGTAATTTTCCCAAATGTATTGTTTACGTTGCTTGAAGGAGGGAATCCTGTCACTTACTTCTTTTTTACCCACCTACTCCAGACCTTGCACAGTGATCTGCACATGGCATGCCCTCAAATATTTGTTGATTGATTAACTTCTACACATGGTCACCTACCTGGGGCAGCCTTAGGAACCTGAACCTTATAAGAACTACCTCAGTGCAACTGACCCATGTCAATCACCAGGAGAGTCAAAATTATTAGACTAGCTATGATAGTCTGTTGAAGGAGCTGCATAAAGACAAATTCTGTTTCTGTTCACCTTGATCCTGATTACTTTGATGCAAGTTTTCCTGATATTAGACTTGAGTCAGAAAATTAAAAGCAGAATTGTTTTTCAGATTCAAATACTAATAATATAACTTCTGCATATTTCATCATACTATAATCCAGCAGAAAATACATGGTTAAATGAAAATTATATAACAAGTATCTAATCCCATGAAATAACCAACTGGATGTATTTTGCTTAAATTATTAAAGTCGCTTGTATTCTGAACAGAATCTCCATTCTCCTCACCACTAAAAATGTTGGAAAGGACAACATTAAAAGAAAAAAACTAGAGATGGTAAATTTTTTCTAATTTTAAAATATATTAATTTTAGTTAAAGTTTTCAGAGGAACACTGGAATACTTTATGTCTCCTACCTCAAGCAGAGAAACTGATTCAAGGTACTTTAAGGTAAAAGAAAGTGCTTTCCATACACTTTTCCCTCTCTATTCTCTTCCTTATTATATTTTGTGGGGTTACTTGTACTTGTCATAGAAAAACTAATGTGTGAATTCAGTACCCTAGGGTCTTGATGGATAAGTTCTTGAAACTGGCTAACAAACAAAATATGCAATTTGAAATATCCATGATTCTACTACCACTTAGAAGGGCTAGACCTGCGATCTCATTAGAAGAGGGAACTCCCAAGTTAGGAAATTCCCTCTACCAATATAGGCTTTCACCACTTCTGCAATTTATGAGTACTAAGTGATTAAGTGACCTGCCACAAGGGACAGCTACTGTGTAGTAGAGCTAGGATTTGAACTGGGGTCTTCATATCTCCAAGGCCAGTTCTATATCCACTATGCTATGTTTCCTCTTTTTTACTGCTATAGAGCCAGCTATAAATTAGCTACACTATAAATAATTAAACAGTAAGATATCTCTCCAGAGTCCCAACTTCCTTCAGGCATATGACAAAATATGGGGGAAAATAAGAACCATCTTATTTTATCATTTTCTAGAGGCATAAAACAATTTACAAAGGCATTTTCATATTGTTGTACTTATGAAGTTTTTATTTTAGTTAAAACTAACATCGACCACTAATATCTTCACACTTGTTTCCTTGTGTTTTTGTTTGCAGAAGTGTCATGCAGATGTGCCTTCAGGTTTAAATAACTTTATCACAGAAGGAGTTTTCACTTTTTCAAAGAGAATTCACCACAAGGTTCATTTAAAATTTGAGCTCCAAAGTACACTTAAAGTAAAAGTATACTTTAAAATAAAATTTTATTTTAATCATTTAATTACTTTTCATGAACACATTCATTATAAATGGCAAGGCAAATGTTAATTCTCTTAAAACAATAAAACACAAAACACAAAATGATTTGAAAACAGATAGTAAGATAATGTTCAATAAACCAAAGATTGCAACTACTGGGGTAAGGCCTCAGCATTAAAAAAAAACTGTAGTAAAAAACTGGAAATGTATCTGTTAGAAATAAAGTTTATACTATCATCTTACACTCCATATTACAATAAGCTTCTAATAGACACATATCATACCATTTATATATTATATTCTTTAATAAGTTTAGGTCCAATTATTCCTACAGTTTATATTTATTGTGTAAACAAAAATAGGTGTGATATTTTGCCAAAAAATTTTTTTAAAACATGTTGCTATAATCACATGATTTTTTTTGTTTAGTTGATGTTTGCTTAGTTATGTTTATAATTTTCCTTATTATTGAACCAACCTTACATTTCTAGTACAAATGCAACCTAGAGTTCTTTATTAACTTTTTAATACTATTGAAATGTTGCTGTAGAATCTTTGTTAATAGTTAATTCAATATTTTTTTCTTGATAATCAGGGATATTGGCCTATAATTTTCATCCTCCATTTTTTCTCCCAGATTTAGGTGTGAAATTCTCATATTTTAGCAATAACCTTTCTTTTCCTATTTTAGCAAAAGTTTACACTATAATGTAAGAATTTTAAAGAATCCATTTGTATCCTTTTGGTGCTGAGTTGTTGCTTTTTTCTTTTACCTGTTTGGGAGTTTATAGATGGCTCGTTCAATTTCTTTTACACGATTGGGCTATTTAAATTCTATATTACTTGCTTTGTTAATCTTGTTGTTGTATTTTTTAAGATATTCGTGTATTCAAATGGTCAATTTTGTTTTTTCATATCATCATCTTAACTGGAACTGTTACATATCCAGTTTGAGCAAACTATACTATATAATACACACTGTTGATATAAACTTGATTTCTAGTTCTTCCCCATTTAGGGAGTAAGGGGAGGCATTTTGCCAAGTAACTTTATTCCCATATTTATGAAATGCTGTTATTAAATGTAATTTTTTTTTGCTTCTTCCTTATTGAATCTGTTGAACTCATAAAATTTTCTATTCTTAACCACTATCTGGCAATTTGATTATTCCTGTTTTATCATATAATTTAAGATCCATAATCACTCTTTTCCCTTGATTCCAACTATTTTCTTTTTATTTTTTTCAAAATTTATTTTATTTTTAATTTATGGAATAAAACAAGCATTTCCATTACAGAAAAATAAAAAAGATAATTGCACATGAAATTGAAAATATGTTAATATTAATGAGATTATTAATTAACTCACTAAATATTAATATTAATCAAAAGAGATAAACAGAATAACTACATTTCTACTATTTCCCCCATTATTTCCCTTAACATTTTAGACTTTTTCTTCCTCCAAACTTTTTAGTCAATGTAGTTTTTTTCCCCATTCTGTTTCTCTACTGTCTTATAAGATGATATTATTACTGATGATCTTCCATCATCCTCTTACATAAATGTCTTACACTTTAAATACAGCCTGGATGTGCCCTTGGTTGACATATATCTCTTCTTAACAATGAGATAAAGGGTTTATCTTCCACTTGTCATGACTCTTTTGAATCAATTTATCTTTTCTAGGAAATAGTATCTATAGCCTATTTTTCCACATCAACACCTTGCTTAAAGAAGTCAGATTGTAATAGCCAAGATTGCATGCTATATCTTTTCATTTTTATTCTTCCTTGTAATTTGGAATTGATTTTTGTCTTTCTGGTAACAATATGACTGTCTGCCTAAATGTAGCTGATTCAGAAATAAGTTCATTTTTAATCTAGTCATTTCCTGTTTATTAAATTTTTTTATTGTTATTTGGTACTCCCTATGTACAGCATCTCCAGAACACACAACTTTCTCAAAGAAAGTATTCACTAGGGCAAGAAGCACTGAAAGTATCCCTTATACATGTACTATATATACTAAAGGATATATATCATCCAATTCAAGGAGACAGAAACCCAAGGATAACACAAGTTCTCTTCTGGGGAGATGTTCTATCCCCACCACCTCAACCATTTGGCAGACTCCTATAAAAACTAATTCTTGATAACTAAATACTAAGGGCAAGTCTTTATACTTTACTCCTCTAAGGTAATTCAATCTTGAGGACAGTTTGAAAATATTTTAAAGAAAAAAACTTTAATTTACATGATTCAGAATCATAATTTTTATACCAAATAGATAGATGAGGAGGCATTGAGAGAGGGCTTAAAACCAACTTCTGTAAGTCTTCAAGATACCACGTTAGAGGCAGAAGGAACATTAGGAGTCATTCCTCTTCTCTATTCTCCTTGTACTCTATCTTGGTGATCTCATTAGTTTCCATGGATTTATCAAATCTATGCTGATGACTTCAAGTCTACATGCAACCCAAGTTTTCCATCTCAGTTCCAGCCCTGCATTACCAGCTGCCTATTGGATAATTCAGATTAGATGTTCTAGAAGCATCTCAAACTTAACTTGTCCAAAACAGAACATAAAATATTATCCCCAAAACCTGTCCCTCTTTTGGACTTCTTCTATTTTTTATGACTTCACATGAATAACTGATATCACATTGCTTGCCCAATGAGTGGAAAGAGACTGGATGGAGAAAGAAGATTGGAAACTTGAATTTAAAAAAAAAATGAATGCTAAAATATAGCATAATTTTAAAAAAAACAATTTATTTCTGTTAAAGGCAGCACCATCATTCTAGTCCTTCAGGTGAACAACCTGTGTTATTCTCAACTCTTCACTCTCTTCATGTTCAATGAGTTGGCAAATTTCATTGCTTCTGCTCCCAAAACATTTCTTGAATTTGATTATTTCAATATTTATAGGCGTACCCTTTGTTTAGGTCTTTTCCCTTGGACCATTACAGTAACCTCCTAATTGGCCTCCCTACTTCTGATTTCTTCCCTCTCCAATTCATCTTCCACATAGCTGCCAGAGTGAATCTTTTTTAAGTACAAGTCTGACCATGTCACTCCTCTACTAAATAAACACTAGTGGCTACCTATATCTTGTAAAATTAAATATTTTAAAATATAAAGTATGAAGTCTTTTAAACATCAAGTATTATAAATAATATAAACTATGAAGTCTTATAAAATAGAAAGTCATCTGTTTGGTGGTTATCTCTTCACTATCAGGACTCAACCTACCTTCCAATCTTCTTAGACACAATGCACTTTCTTGCATTTCATAGTCCAGTCAAGCTGGCCTCCCTGATATTCTTCCTGCTATCCCTCTTCCCATCTCTGTACCTTTTCTCTGCCTATCCTTCATTCTGGAAATGCCTTCTCTCATCTCTTCTGTCTCAGAATTCCTTGTTTCCTTAAAAACTCAATTCTGATCCTCCTAGCTTCTATTGACCTCCCTCCTAAGTTTCTTTGTATTTAATATGCATTCTCTCTGTGTATGTATATATGTAGCAAATATTTTATAGATAATATACTTACAGTACATGTATTATATATTATAAATATATCATAGGTAGATATTATAGATATATAATATTTTATAGATTATATATTTTATAAATTATATACATTTATACATACCAGGTTGGATTTATACCAGGAATAAAGGAAAATTATAAATATGCATTCATATACATATACATGTTATACACATAAAACAAAATAAAAAGCGCATGATAATATAAATAGATTCAGGGAAAACTTTTGACAAAATATAATAAATATTTCTGCTAACAACCTTAAAAAATGGAGAAATAAATAGATCTTTGCTTAATACGATGAATGTCTCTCTAAAATTAAGAACTATCATTACTAATAATGGGAAAATACTAGAGGCACACAATGTCTACAACAAGATGAGCATGAAAAGAAAAGCCAAAACTGAACACCTCACAATTGTAATGAACTTGGATCCTGAAGAAGTTCTATGAAAACACATTTTCTTGCTTCTTTGCATAGATGAGAGGCTATGAGTGATGTAACAGTGAATACATTGTCTGCATACATTACCCAACTTGGCTGATATTTTGGTTTATTTTATTCAACTAGCACTTTTTTCTTTTTCTCATTTTTATTTATAAGAATACATAACTGAACAGGGAAAAGATAAATATATTAAGAAATGAAAGTGATATAAAAACAAAAGCTTTAATTAAAAGAGACATTTAAATGTATATTTCATGTACCAATAATGCTAATTACTGGTCCTGAAACTATAACAAAATTTAAGATGTAAAAGAAAATAACATTACTTAAAGTTAGTGTGGTAATGCCACTGAATGCTTCAGTAGAATCAAATGGGGAAATTACATGTCTCATCAGATCCAGATGTTAAACAGAAATAAATGGATGCCAATTAATTATTTTTCAAAACTTAAGTTTATTCCAGAAAAATAGAAAATATATATCATAAGAATTATTAAATAATCTCTATAGAATTTTAGGACAACAATGGAAGCTGTATTTATAAAAAATTAAATTAAATGTGACTTCTATTTTTAAAAACAATATTTACCTAGCTCCCAAAAAAAGCATTTTTAAATATTTAAATATGATTGTATCAGGGATTTTTTTTCTTTAATTTACTGAGAAGTATGTGGCTTTTTAGATGCATTTCCTTCCAGACTTAAATGTGTCTTTATCATCTTTACATGGAAAATGATGATTATGAAAAAAAACAATGGCACAGAGTATTAGATCTTGTATTTCATTTTAAACAGGAATTTACAGACAAATTTGGCAAATAAAAAGTATTAGTTTAAAGAAAGACATAATGTGAACAGTTATTAACGGAGGTCTATCAACTGATCCATTATTAAGAGGAAATTATCTTTTAAAAAAAAAAGACAACAAAGTTCTTACACTGTTTACAATGTTTGTGCAAGTTATTTATGCTCTCATGAACAATGATCATTCCTTCCATTAATCCCTTACCATACTGACTGAAATGAGGGCAAGGAAAACCTCAAGGGGAAAAAGTACTGTCTCCTGGGTATAGAATAGTAGCACATTTAGATTTTACAAGATTAAGAGAGATGTCCCAGAGGCTCTGTCAGTCTTCTGAACATAAACCACTTGCCAGTAATACAGAGATAGGAAACTGCTATTATCATACGTTGGTTTACAATCTCAATTATCTGTTTTGTAATATGTTATTTCTAAAGGTGAGAGATACCATATCTTTTTGATCATACAATAAGTATACACATAAGGACCAGTCCTTTATAAATATTGACCAAACACTCATAAGTTCACAAATACAGTGAAGGTTGTTTTTCTAACTAGATATATGAATGGTGGACAAACAGATGGAAATATTTCAGAGTCACAACCAAAAATGATCAAATCAACTATATTTGTGATTAAAATCTTCATAGCAAAAACAAACAAGAAACCCAAGGAAGCATTCCTTCCTTGGGATATCCATCAGCTTGCACTCATAGGTTGGAACTTCTGAGGGACATCTGTCAGGTTCCAGATATTCTGTGGGTTGTACCTTCTAAAATTATAGCCCACAAGCTCCTACCAGTGCATTTACCTTTAAAAGGCAGCTAGTAGTCATAATAAGCTCAAAGCAAATAATGACACCGTAGAAATCATAGCTACAAAAAAAATTCCCTTGATAAATCTGAAGTACGCTCTCCTACAGCATCAACAGAAAGAGTGGCCTCACACCTAGAGTACAATAATAGAAAGACACATAATTAGGGAACATATGTGGCTAAAACAAATCATTTCTCTGGCCACTCTCCAGGACTTGGATGTCCTTTTCTATATTGTGGTATGTTCACACTTCTCTCCTTAGCTCACTTAGCAGGGCTCTCTTGGGCCTGCTCAAGTCCCATTAGTCTCTGACTATTGTCTTCTGACTGAGCTCATATTCCTCAGAACTGTCTTTTGCCTTGACTCACTCCTACCTTCCTTCTGGGTGGGATTTCTGCTACTGTTTGAGTAGCTCCATTGCAAGATATAATAGCTGTCCCACAAAAGAGCTGAAAGGGGAGCAGAAAGAGAAATTCTCTCCTCCCCTCCAAGAACGTAAGAATTATTTTCTCTTAAGGGTTCTGTTCCCCTTCTATAGCTGATTCTAAGGAGGCATGGAGGAATCCTTGGCCTCACCGTGGCTAGCTTTCCTCTAATTCTAACAATATTGATCAGAAGGAGGAGAAACTTCTTTGAATCTTGTAAAGGGTTAAATGAGTATGAACACTTCTTTGCACTTGGTTTAATTAACACCTCATTGTCTTTGTTGCCTACCTCTTATTTTCTGTGATATCATAAACTGGGCTGGGAGGAAATCAATCAATCGCAGGTTCCTGATCAGCTCCAACTATCTATCCCTACTCTATAAATATAAAAATCAATGAGACAGGTTCTTGGATCTATAAGTTTAATTTAGAAGAGTCTGAATATAGAAATGTAAATGTTTGTAGATGTTTGTTATATTCACAGTAAAAAAAAAAAAAAAAAAAAGCTTAAAAGTCAACTGAGTAGAGGATCAATGATGGAGCATGCTACTCATTTCCAGAGACGTGATGGATTCAAAATACAGAAAAATGCAAATGTTTTCGTATACGCCCAAAGAAAGAATTTGTTTTATTTAACTACACATATTTGTTACAAGGGTTTTCTTTTGCCCTTAATTACTTTTGGGGGGAGGGATATGTAGAATGAGGAGGGCAATGAAATATATGCTTCTTAACTGAAAAAATAAAAAATTAAAAAGACTGAAAATAAAAGTAAAGCATGAATTCTATGTATATGTTAATATAAGTGAGATAATGGACTGCTTTACACTATAACCATTATGACATATCTTGACATTAAAAAGGTTGTTGGAAGAGTATAAGGAGAACCAAATTGTTTTTTTATATTAAAATGTAGAAATTGGGAGGCAAATATTCAAAATATACTTGTAAAAAGTTTTCTATACACAAAAATTCAGGGCAAAAATCATGGATCAAAAACAGTAGTAACTGCTGTGGCCTTGGCCCTATTTTGAAAGGTGTCCATATAATTGATCAAAGTATCCCTACTCACTTGTTTCCTTACTTTCTAACACAAATGGTCTTCAACACCACCACCACCACCCCCAACTTTATGGTTTTTTTGATTCTGTTCCAAACAAGTTCTTCCAAGCATAGAAGTTATTTAATTCTAAAGATACAACTTTACACACATAGAGGTCCTCTTAACTACTGACTGTATCAGCCTCTAGGCACCAGTCCCCTCAGTGGTTAGTGTAACAAGTTTAAAGAAACTGAAGGTTTAATTGTAGTCTTTAATAGAAGCAAAAGGCCAGAGTAGAAATTCATTCATTTGAGAAATATTAATTGCTCATGGGTTAGACCAAGCCAATAAAATAAAAATGACAATTTTTTCTAAGTTCATTTGCTTATTCAGTGCCATACTAATCAGACTTCTAAAGAATTATTTTATAGAGTTAGAGAAAGCAATAATAAAATTCTTCTGGAAAAATAAAAAAGTCAACAGTATCAAAGGAATCAATGACATAATGTAAAGGAAGGAGGCCTGGCAGTACCAGATTTCAAACTACATTACAAAGTAGTAATCATGAAAACAATCTGGTACTGGTTAAGAAATAGAGTAGTGGATCAGGTACATAATGTTGTTCAGTCATTTTTTCAGTCACGTATGACTTTGTGATCTTATCTGGGATTTTCTTGGTAAAGACACTGAAGTGGTTTACCATTTCCTTCTCCAACTCATTTTACAAATGAGGAAAGTGAGGCAAACAGGGTTAAGTGACTTGCCCAGGGTCACACAGTTTCTGAAGCCAAATATTAACTCAGAAAGATGAGTCTTCTTTACTCCAGACCAAGCACTCTATTCATTATGCCACCTAGCTGCCCCAGGTACATAATACATAGTAATAAATAACCACAGTAATCTAGTATTTGATAAACCCAAAGATCCAAGCATTTGGGGTGAGAAATAAACCATTTGACAAAAATTGCTGGGAAAACTGAAAAGCAATTTGAAAGAAACTAGGCATAGAACAATAGTCCATACTGTATATCAGGATAAGATCAAAATGGATGATTTAGACATAAAGGGTGATAACATAAGCAAATTAAGAGAGCATGGGAAAACGTACCTATCAGATCTTGGGATAAGAAAAGAATTTATGTCCAAACAAGAGATAAAGAGTATCATGGGAAGTAAAATGGTTAATTTTGATTATGTTAAGTTTAAAAGGTTTTGCACAAACAAAACTAATATAGTCTCAAATTAGAAAGAAAACAGGAAATGGGAGGGGTTTGAATTTACAGCAAATTTCTCTGTTAAAGGCCTCATTTCTTAAATATATAGCTATCAATAGTCATATAAAAAGTGATCTAGATCATTACTGATTGAATAAATAGAAATCAAAACAATTCTGAGATACCATCTCATACTCATCAGATTGGATAACATGACAGAAAAGGAAAATGACAAAAATTGGCACAGTAATGCAGTGTAGTTGGAGTTGTGAAATAGTCCAGCCATTCTGGGGAATAATTTGGAGCTATACCCAAAGGGCTATAAAACTGTGCACACCTTTTGACCCAGCTACACCATTTCTAGGTCTGTGTCCATAGAAATCAAAGAAAAGGGAAAAGGACCTATTTGTACTAGTATATTTGTAACAGCTCTTTTGTGGTAGCAAAGATTTGGTAATTAAGAGATGTCCATTGATTGGGTAATAGCTGAACAAGTTGTGGTTTACGATTGTGATGGAATACTATTACAAGAAATGACAAGCAGTATGGTTTCATAAAATCCTGTGAACTGATCCATGAACTGATACAAAGAAGAGAAGAACCAAGAGAATATCGTACACAGTAAAAGAAATATTTTAAAGATGATAAACTTAGCGACTTGATCAAGACAATAATCCAAAACAACTTCAAAGGGCCCCTGATAAAACAATGCTATCCACTTTTAAAAAGAGAACTGATGAACTCTGAATGCATATTGATGCAGTTTTGTTTTACTTTCTTTATCTTCTTAGGGTATTTTTGTCTGTTTTCTTTTGCAACATGGTTAATCATATTATGTTTTGCATGACTTCACATGTATAATCAATATGAAATTGCTTGCTTTCTCAAGGAACAGGAAGGAGTAGGGAGGAGAAAGAGAATTTGGAACTAAAATTTTAAAAAATGAATGTCTGAAATGTTGTATATGTAAACAGGAAATATTTAATGAAATGATAATAAAAATATTTAATTAAATAAATTAAATATATTGGAAAAACACTCTTCTTGTGGAAAAAAGAAAATCATTCATTTACACAAATCATTCCACAAATATTTATTTATTACCTACTACATATATGGCATCATAGAAATAAGTTATACCAAATATAGCAGTTTATCCTAACAAGAATCAAACTATATACTTTAAATTTTACAAAATTATATATATTCATACTTTCATAAAAATATTTCTTCATGTTTATAAAATGTGTTTACTATTTTTCCATTTAAAACATTAGGGGAGAAACATACACACATGACAGAATTGCTCTATACACCTTATATACCCATCTTTATGACATTGTAACTGGTATGCAGCGCTGATAATTAAACACATGCTAAGAATCTGAAGCCAACACAACGATGTTAGATAATTTATTTTTTCACACAAGGGGTAATCGTTCATCCATGACGATCACAACTTCAGAACTTCTCAGACTTCTGTTTCTCCCATATGAACTTCTAAAAATATTGATCTAGATGTAAGTTAGACTTACCCACAGAATCAACAAAAATTGAAGACACATCTAAAAACCATCACAAAAAAAGGGGGAAATAAAATGGTTCCCTTCCCAAAAAATATTTGGAAATTATTCCCATTCTTTGTTTCCTGGGTGACTTTTACATCTCTCAGGGGATAAAGGGTTTTTTTAACTTCTCTTTCCCTGTGAAAGTGAATTACCATTTTAGTAGGTTTCATAATATTTATGTTTTTATTTGATATTTAGGCGTAATTCTTCATATCTAATTTTTTATTACAGGCCTTTTATGAAGAAACTGTTTTGTAAATTTTTAAATACTATATATGAAATATATGAATTTAGTAATACTAATAATATTAATAGTAACTCCATAACACCCAATCCATCATCAGTGCTTTGAGGGATTGAGGGAATTTGACAGAGAAGTATGATGTGTATCAGGATGACGGGCATCAGAGACTCCCTATGACTCAAGACCTTAGATTTATATAAAGACTGGCAGTAACCTGAAACTATTTGAGTTTTGGTGATATGACAGATAAAATTAGCAGACCAGTCAGTGTGACTCCTAAGACTCAAAGAAATAGACTGGCACAATGATACATTCCAGTCCAATTCAAAACCATAGATATGATCAGCTTGACATGGAAAAGAACAGACCAAGTGACACTCCTTCATGTTGTGGTACCACACAAAGTCTGGGTGAGAGGGGAGTGGGGTCCCATCTCCAGACCCAGGGTGGTGGCAGCCACTGCAGCAGCAGTGTCCTCGGCCTGAAGACCCTGGGAGAATCAAGCAACTGATCTGGGACTCAGGTCCAAGTGGTAGTCCTGGGGTGAGGAAGAGCACTGGTGTGGTGGAGCTGGTGGTGGCTGAGTGAGGGAACTCTATTGGCATTTCCAGGGCAGAAAAGAGTACTTGTGGTTACTCATGGAGAGAGCATACACCAAGAGATGAGGAAATTCCTCTCCCTTGATTGTGCCATCTTGGAGGAACTGAGAACTTACAGGCCCCTAGAGATATCTCAGAAAACAGCATCACAAAACCTCTGAAGCCTAGGGTAGTATACTTTACATGTGACAAAGGACTCAAAAGTCAAATAACTGGCTGGGAAAATGCCCCAAAAAAGGGAAAAAAATAAGACTATAGAAGGTTACTTTCTTGGTTACACCCTTGCGTGGAAGAGTGGAAGGGTGAGAAATAAAAGGGAAGACAAACAGGAGGAAGGTGTGGATGGAGTGCATGCTGTCCTGGGATGGGGGGTAGGGACAGATGGGAAGAAACTTTTAATTTAAATTCTTGTGGAAGCGAATATTGAGAACTGAAAAATAAATAAATTATATATATGTATTAAAAAGAAATAAAGTAGATCATTATCTTTTACTAAATCACCCAGAAAGAAAGATTCCCCCAAAATTATCCTGCTCCAGTACTCCCTTTTCAAGATTCCCAATAGGTGGAGTTGATGGTGGCAGCAGCAGCCGATGCAGCCACTAAAATATTGGTAGTATAAACCAACTCTCTCTATGCCATTGCCTCTTTCCCTCTTCCTTTCTAACTTTCTTGAGTCATTCATGCTCTCTCAGTCTTCTCCTAAATCATATGTAGCTTTACCCCAATTCATATCATTTTCTCTCCTAATAGCTTCTCCTGCAGCAGAAAAGAAAAACAACACTGTCCCTTTAAGGTATAACCTTTATTTAGGCTGTAAATCAAAACAGAATAATAAATTTCTGACAGAGAGCATAATGGATTACTGAAACCTAAAAAGTAAAATGGGTCACAAAAATAATGTCAATATTTCAAATGAATTTGAAGAATTAAAATGAAATTTCAAAAAGCTGAGTTTTGATGGCACAACTCCAACTAGCAGACCAACTCTGCCAAAATAGTTTGATTAAATTCAGCATTTGTAAAAACCATCCTGAAAGAATACATTGCCCCACAATATTTGACAGAAAATGTAAAACATCAAAGGAACTTCACAAAGAAGAATATCTAATAACTATGATCTCAGTAAAAATAAAACAGAAGGAAAAGTGAATCAAGGATTATTTTTAGGGAGAGACATCAACCACCACCATGTCAAAAATATCTTGAAAAAATATTGAAGACTCATGAAAGGGCACTTAAAATTTACATCTAGCTGGCAGGAAGAGAAGAAAAAGTAAATATCATGTTGCCCAAATAATGCCAACAAAAAGTAATGTGGGAAACAAAAATATATTATAAATGTAGATTCCCTTAATCAGAAATTAAAAGGAAAAGTCAAAAGTTTAAGGCAATACAAGGAATCAAAGCAGTAGAAAGAACATGACAAACAATTCCATATCAATCAACAACTTTGCTACAAAGGCTTGAGAAGCAAAAAAGCAGAGAAGAAAGAGAACATCTGAAGAAAGAGGATGTGGAAAATGTTTGGTCATCAAAATGGCTGCAAGAAGTACAAACAGTGAAAATAGGAACAAAGAAGAAAGAAAAGTTTAGACATCATCAATGTAATATAACAAATGGCAGAAGTTATGTCAAGAGAAGTGACAAACTAACTTCTCTGCAAAACTCAAAATTATTGCCTCAAATTCTTCATTGTGGCACAGCAATTGTGAGCAAAACACTTTCCCAGCATACACTTAAGAGCAAGTCTTATCCCACCTTGATTAACAGGAGGCATTTCATACCTCTTAACAAAGGATAATCCATACCAATGATTCCTCCAAATACAGAATAAAGTATATTTGTGTATTTTTACAAGATATTCACAGTTTATATGACCAAAAAACCTTACAAACATAATAAAACAATAAATTGGCTGAGTATGCCAAAAACATCCAAGGATGACAAGAGAAATTTATTAGTCAGTCAACTGATAAATATTTATTAAGGGCCTATCGGGGGTCAGGCACTGTGCTAAGTTCTAGAGATACAAAGAAAAGAAAATGATAAACCCTGCTCTCAAAGAGCTTATAGTTTTAATGGGCAAGACAATATGCAAGCAATTACGTGCAAATGAGCTATATACAGAATAAATTGGAGGTAATAAACAGATGGAAGACCCTAGAACAATGGGCAATTGGAAAAGGCTTTCTATATGAAGTAAGATTTTAACTGGGACTGAAAGAAATCCAGGAAAGTCCAGAAGGAGGAAAAGAGTTCCTGGTGACAGCCAGTGAAAATGACCCGAGTCAGGAAGTGGAGTATCCATGTTTGAGGAACAGCAAGAAGACCAGTGTCACTAAATCAAATAGTTGGAGGGAGGATGAGAGAATATATAGGAAGATGGGAGGAGAAGTGCAAGTTTTGAAAGGCTTTGAACACTAAACAGGATTTTATATTTGATCCTGGAGATGATAAGAAGACCTTGGAATTTATTGACTAGGAAGATGACATGGCTAGACCTGCACATCAGGAAGATCACATTATCATTAGTGTAGAATGGACTGGAGTAGAAAGAGTTTTGAGACAGAGAAACCAAACAGCGGGCTATTGCAATAGTGCAGGTGAGAGGTTATGACAGTCTGCACCAAGGTTGTAGCTGTGTCAGGGGAGAACAGGGGAAATATATGAGAGATATTGCAAAGGTAAAATTGACAAGACTTGGCAGTTGAATTGATACTAAGGATGAAAAAGAGTGAAGAAAGGAGGATATGATGCCTATGTTGCAAATTTGGATGACTGGGAGAATACTGGTGATGCCGTTTGGGGTTGCTAGAAACCCCAAAATGTCAGGGTATGGGGTGATGTCCATATGGAAAGAATTGACACACTCAAACCTTCTTCCAATCAAAGTGGGGGCTATGTAGCCAATATAGACAGATCTAGATTCCTAATGAATCTGTAACTTAAAGGGGATGAGACTGATACTTATATACAAAAAAGAGGCAGTGGATGAGACCATGTCACCATTTCTCTGATGTCATGATCTTCTTTGAAAACGAAGGATGAGGGGGATGGAGCCAAGGTGGCAGAGTAGAAAGATGCACATACACTAGCTCTTCCCCCACAGCCCATAAAATATCTGTGAAGAACACGAAGGAGGAACACAATCTGTGAATAGACCAAGCTGCCTGAGTGGGGACCCAGCTAGCTGGGTAACCCAGCTTATCCTCTCCCTTCTGTCTCCCTATCCTTTTCCTTTGGGGTTTACTGGCTTGATATCCTCCTTTCTTTCTCTCTTTCCTTCTTTCCTTCCTCCCATCCTTCCTTCCTTCCTTGTTGTTCTCAAAATCTTATACCCAGTGCACTCTGAAGCTCATAGGTTGAACAACAATAGGTCCCTGCCCAAGCTCCACTTAATGACTGGTTTAGAGTGACTATCAATTATAACAGTTTCTCTTTCCCTTTTCCCTTTCCCTTTCCAGTTTGATTTAGTGATTTTTTTTTACTTTGTTCATTAAAAGGGCCATTACCTGACTACTTCTTGAAGAGGCCTATTCACTCAATGGGTATTTCCTCCCTCTGAAAGAGTAGGTGAAAGGGCCTAGCCTAAAAAGGCAAAGGTCTCCCTTTGCATCCTGGGCCATCTCCAGCTATCCTGATGAATGTCTAGTCACCAAATCTAGATGGCTTAGGAAGAGAAAGCAAGGCTGGTGACCTTACACAGCCCTCCTTCATTCAAAAAAAAATCAAGTGCAAGTCATGTCATTATTTCTCTGATGTCATGGTCTTCTTCAAAACCAAAGGATGAACACAACACAAGCGGGGGTGAGGCAAAACCAACTATAAAAAGAATGTGAACTATATAGTTGGGCTGGCATGGGCCAGATGCCACAGGTAAGAAACCAGTGATCTGGGCTGCTGAAATATATAGGAAAATTCAGGAACTGAGTTGCTTTCAAAGACATGGTCCTTTCCTTTTAAGGGTCCAGATTTCATCATTCCTTCATTCTCCCCTCAAACAAATGGGAACCAAAATCTTTTTGGGGTAAGGGGTAAAGGTCTTGGCTTCTGAAACTGCTTCTTGCTGGTAAGGGGCATAGAGCTATCCTTGCCACGAGGGGGTTTGAGGGAGAAGGAAGTGAGCACAGGGGATAATGGTTGAATATGGGAAAGTACCCACTGTTTGCTACCAACTGTAGATGAATGGCCTGTAGTCTGGAAGACACAAATCTGGCAAGCAAGTATAATATGTAGAGCCTAAATATAGGGAGAATTAAAAGTGATGTCAGAATGAAGGAAAAGAAATAAAGCAAGAGCCCCATTAGAATCATTTACATTTGAGATACAAGGTTATGTGATCTTGTTACTTTCTCAAAAGTTTCTGCTCTGATTCCAATTCCTTTAGGAGGATCAGATTCAATCCTATACATGGCTTGAGAGGGTCAGGCAATTTCCAGTACAAGGTCACTAAAAATGATGCAGTTTGGGATTGCTGGGGAGCCTGAAATATCAGGGTACAAGGCAGCATCTATGGAAAAAACTCACACACTCAAACCTTCCCATCAGAGGTATGGCTTATTGTAATGGCAATAGAGGGGGCTAGATTCCTAGTGAATCTGCAACTTAATGGGGATGAGACTGATACTTATTATACCAAAAAAAAAAGAGACAGTGAAAAGATCTGGATGGGATTTAGGAGTGGTAAGTGGTCTGGGATGGGCCAGATGCCTTGGGCAAGTTGCCAGCTGGGCTGCTGAAATTTATGGGAAAATGCAGGAACTGGGTTGCTTTCAAAGACATAGCCTTTTCCTTTTAGGAGTCCAAGTCTCATTATTCCATCAGTAGTACCCTTGACAGTAATAGGGAAGTTAAGAAGGCTTGGGGTATAAGATAGTAAGTTTGGTTTTGGTTCAACACATAGTTTAATAAGCAGCATGAGAGTTGAGTTGGGCAGTTAGAAGAGGGATTAGAACTAGAAAAGTAGATTTGAGAATCAAACATAAAGATTATAATCGAGGCCATAGACACTATAGAGTTCATCAAATGAAATAATATAGAGGGAGAAAAGAAAAGATGCCAGAAGAGAATCCTATGGGAAACCCACAGCTAGCAGACCTGACATGGATGAAGATCCAGCAAAGGAATCTAAGAATGAGTGATCAGAGAGGTAGGTGGAGAAGCAGTAGAAAGTAATGTCAGAAAAACCTAGAGAAAAGAGAGTATCACAGAGGTCAGATCAATAGTGATCTGATATAATGAAAAAAAACAACCAAAAGTGCCATAACATTTAAATTGCCTCTGTAATCACAAAGTCACAAAACTTTTTTCTCATTTCCACACTGATGGCTTATTAATGTAGTTGAATATATATTAAATAGACCCAAAATTTAATCAAAGATATTTACTTCTGGATGAAGCCTTAAAAATAGTTAGAGGAGCATCAAAAGATCCTCCATTGGTGACCTCAAAATAAACACAAAGAATAATATGTTGAAAAAGAAGAGTCTAAACAAGGACTGATCCCATGCAAATTTGTTTATAGGTGGAAATTCAAGATCAGTTTATCTTGGCAAAGGAGCCCAGAATGTAAGTTTAACATGTGTTCGGGTTGGGAGTGTACAGGTTATCAGAAAACTCACTTCTCTCTTATGGATGGCATCCACCTTCATATAGACAGAACCACCCTTTACTAATTTTCCCTTTGGCCAGCTTTCACTACACCACATACTCAGATGGGGATAGTGACTCTGCTAGGAAAAGACAAGAGAGGGGGTAAATTTGTGTAATGTGCACTTCTATTTACTAAGCCTCCTCACTCTGACGCCACTGTTTTAATTTGTTGGTATCCAGTGAAGATTCATGAGGTCTAGGTTCATGTGGTTTGTTACTCCAAATTTATCCTATTTATAGATTGTTTGTATGTTGTCTTTCCCATTAGGTTATGTGCTTCTAGAAGGCATAGATTATCTTTTGTCTTTCTTCGTACCTCCAATTGTTAGCACAGTACCTGGCTCTTAAGTCATGTTATCAGCTGATCAACTGATGGTCTTCCTGACCATTTATGTCTGTCTTTTGAAGGAATGGGGTCAGAAGGCAGACCCCTTTCTTGGTCAGAAATTAGGAGTAGGAGGAAATATGAGAAAAACTTTCACTCTGATAATTACACAAATAAATCCCATTCAATTCCATTCACTGTGGCTGTAAAAGTCACTTCACAGTCCTTTTCTCTAAATTCTCCTTCAAAACAATTTAGAAAATAGACTACAAACAACCATGATGAATCATTTTACAATACCAGCAAATTAAAAATTAAACAGAAAACAAAAAAAAACTTAAAAGAATAAATAAGCTTTAGAACATCACTGCACTCTCCCTGAGAGGGAAGAGAAGTTGAAGGGGAAGACACTTTATCATCCGCATAATTCCTTTATCCGAAGTCCATCACTGATCAGACATATTTCTTGCTCTAATTTCAGGCTGTTTCATCTGGCTGTGACAGGCGAAGTGATGGTGGAAATGACAGCATTTGTCTTCAAATATCCACCAGAGTAGCCGCTCCCCTGCTTTTAGTCTTTCCATTCTTTTTCTTTCCTCCTCCTCACTCCTACTTATCTAATTCCATTTGGATTACAAGCTCAGCATCTCCAGTCATCCCTATGTCATCATGCACACTTTTCACTCTTCCTGAAATTTCAACCCTCCTCTTTAAGGACAAGGAAAGAGCAAACAGTCCTCTTCCTGGGGCAGTGACACTTTGGTTGTTTCTGGAGGCTAACACAGATGGATACCCTTCTACCTTCAGATAATTGGCATTCAATTCCTCTATTACTTAAGAAAATAGAAAAAAATTCTGCCAGTGAATGGAAGAAACTGTGAAACATCATGGCAAGATAAAATCCGGTGGGCAGAATTACAGATCGTACAGACCTTAGAGTGACACTGAGAATTCATGCAAAAAAACGTAATAGAATTAGATCTTTATTGGAGACAGGACTGTTGCTCTTGTGATCCTTATTTACAGATGGTAGTGCTAGCAGTAGTTTGTTTCTTAGGCTTCTGTTTAGCATAAAGCCTCAACTCAAACAGAAAACTGCCTCCCCACATCCCTTTACACTACCCTAATTATTGCACACAATTATTATACATAGTCTACTAATACTATTTACCAACATTTCATATCACTTGAAACATTCCCTTAGTAGACAATGCTTTCTGATTCCCTTTCTTGCAGTTGCCTAGAACAACTCACCACAGAAAAAAATGTTTGCTAGTCTTACTTTTAAGGGAAACAACTAATAGATGCACTATTTGTGTGTGTGTGTCTGTGTCTGTGTCTGTGTGTGTCCATGTGTGTTTGTATGTGTGTTTTGTGGAGGATGGTGTCCTGGCCTGCCAACACAGAAATTACCACTTGTTGTTAGGTTAGATCTTTCATTACAAGGAGATGACTCTGACTTCAAGCAGGCATTGTGTTTTTTAAAACTTGATTTCTTTTTTCTACCCCTAAGACCTTTGAAATAAATCTTTCAACTCTTTGCTGCCTTGATTCCTGAAAATGTAAGCTTTTCACTACCTTAATGGCATGTAAGCATTATCTGAGTCTTAGGAACAAAGCAATGTCATTCTGCTCTTATATAAAACATCAAATATTCTTTGCATTTGTGGTCTTTACTCAGAGTTCAAAAGAAGTATGTCATGGAGCAGAAGAAAGTCCAGAGGAAAAATTCTTAAATGACTAAAAGAAAATAAGAAGCTGCTGTATGATGACAGACTCAAAAGATCATGATGAGCATTTGAAAAGACAAAGACTAAGTGGAGATATGCTCATAGTGTATAAAAATCATAGGAGATATAAATTGAGTGATTATGATCATCAAATTCATATTTACTAGAACAGATATTTTTGAAAAAGGAAATTGGAACAAATATAAGCAAGTCCTGTTTTATATAGTGAGTAGAAACTTATGGAACCAATTACTTCAAGAAGTTTTGCAGACTGAAAACATAAGTAACTTTATAAAAGCTTTAGCTAAATTCTTCAATAACAGATTAGGGGAAATGATGATGCTTTGGTATATACTCCTAATTTTTGTCATCAAATAATATAATTGGACAGGTGAAAGAATTTCCCAGGTACAGGAAAGAAATTAGGATCTGTCTGGATTGTATTGGCACCTCTACCTATAAATTCAATTGCACTGATATTTAAGAGATTGTTAATGAGTGATAGACTTGGTCTATTAAAATTTATTGCTCAAGAATAACATACTAGGATATATAACGGTACCTTAAAAAAAGCATTGACTCTAAAGTCAGAGTTACATGAATTTCAGTCTCACCTCTGATGATTACTACCTGTGTAACCTTGAGCAAGTAACTTCACATTCTTGGTCCTCAGTTCTGCATCAATAAAACAAAGGGATTAAATTAGATGGCCTCTAAGGTCCCTGCTGGCTCTAAATCTATTATCCTATGTTGGCCATAGAGTGCTAAGAAATAATATAGACCTTCCTTTTCACAGACTAGCAGGCTGTATTTTGTTGCTTTGTGTCAAGTCTTTGTTACAAGTGAAAAGTAAGATTTTTGTCTACAAATTAGCTCATAATAAATGAAAGCCAATTATATATTTAAAAAGAAAAACAAAATAAAATGTTGAAAACTTTTCTTTAAACCGTGCACTTTAAAAATGTTCCTGGAAAAGGGCCTCCATTCTTTTATTTAAAGAAAAACTGAAGATGTGGTAGAAATATTTTTGTAGCAATTTTTATGAATACATTTTATTGGCATTCTTTGTGGGCCCTCCCAGTATGAATTAGTTCCTTACATGATTTACTTCTCTTTTCAACAAAGAAGGCTGAAACTAATTTAATTTAAAACAGTCTGCATTTTTATTACGATGTGTGTGGTAATTCTCACCTTCTATCTTTACCAATTATTGTATTTTTTTTCTTTTTGCCATCATGAATACTTATATACGTATATATTCACACACATATTTACATACATATATGTAATATACATACATATGTATGTACATGTTCAGACTTTCATATTACTTCAAAGAAAGGCAAACAAGGAAATGATACAGTCCAGAGCCTGCTGATGCTACAGACATCTGCATAAGTACACAATGCAATTTCGTTTGAATCACAGAGATTGGTAAGAATAGATACTTTTAATAATGATTATCTCTTGGGTCGAAAATACAGTTAGTGATAGCATAGTTTTCACTTAAAGCGTTGAAAAAATATGGTCTATGAATACAATGAAATATTATTGGGCCCTAAGAAATGATAAAAAGGGATAGTTTGAGAGAAAATTGGGAAGAATTGTATGAATATATATGGAGTGAAGTGAGCAAAACAAGAAGAATGATTTTGTATTTTGTATCTATACATATTAGCACATCTCTTGGTACAAAGTCCTCAAAATGTTTTTTTCATTCACTCTTACATTCATTTAACATCTCTGATCCTTACAACAATTTTGTGGGTACTGAGGATTATATTATTTCTATTTTACAGAGAAGCAAATTGACATATGAGAGAGATTAAGCAACTTGCTCCTGGTCAGTCATTTATTATAAGGGTGCATTGAGAACCTGGTCTCTCCTAACTCCAAGTGCAATGTACTTTCTATCTATCCAGGTAGATTCCACCTTCTTTGAAGGCAGGGACCAGAAAAGACAGATTTTGGCTTGATGTAAAACAGGTCATTTAACAAAAAAGAAATTTCCTAACAAACAGAACTATCCAAAAGTGGAATGGGATGCCTTGGGAAGAAGTGAGTTCCTGATCACTAGAAATCTTCAAGCAAACACTGGATGATCACTTCTCAATATGCTGTAGAGGAATTGCTTTTTAGGTATGGGTTGAACCAGTGGGCTCCAAAGTCCCCTGTAACTCTAAAATTCTGTGGTTTTTGTCACAACTGATCTTAAAATCTAGCTATGTACCTGGGTAGAATGTTACCAGATATCATCACAATATATTATTCCTCTGGTAATACTGGCTTTTATATATTTCAAAATATTCCCAAGTTTAGTAGGATTAGATTGTTTCTTATTTGTTTTGTTTCTAAAATCTTTAATAAGTGAAAAAATTGGGCTATGGATATAATATTATGTCTAATTGGAGACATATAGAAAAGTTTGTTAGTATCAGAGGTAAAAAGAACCCATTCTGTAGTGGGAAAGCACTCGGTCAATCAATAAACATTTCTTAAGCACCTACTATATACCAGGCAATGGCTACAAAACACTAGAATACAAAGAAAGGCAAAAGGGAGTCCTGGACCAGAAGACCTGGGTTCAAATACAGGCTCTGACAAGTTACTTTAAGGAAAGCTCACTGAAAATTTTAAAGTGAGGTATTAATAACAATAGTCAATGTTTTTTTCTTTCAAGGTCCTAGTCTGTCTTTAAGAACACTGAATGAAAGGCAACCAGCTTAAATCAAATGCCTGAATAGAGTTACTCATCCCTTACTACATAGACCCATGAAAATATTTCTTGGTTTTACATTTTCTGTTCTTTGTATTTAAAGAATTTGGATAAAATTAATGAAATAGTTCAATTTGTACACACATGATTTGTTTAATTATAATATAGCTAAAATGGAAGAATGATCAAAACAAAACTGTTGTAGGTATTTTGCATTTTGTTATATTTTCATGGATACTCTTTGCACAGAGAAATTCAATAATGCAATATTTTAATTGAGCTTCTGCAATGGAACCAAATTGTTTCTCAACATTTTCCCATAGGTGTTGCCAGCCTTAACAGTGCCCTATTCTTTTATGTATACTTTCAGAGGTGTCTTTCTCAAAGCAATCATTTTGAAGAGCATCTCAAGTACAATCAAGTATGTTACTATGTTTTTCCAGAAGGAAAACTGAACCACAATTTCTGAAGTATGTACAGCTTTCTAACAAAAGCATGTCATATATCTAGATATATTCGACATGTTTTTCATTATAATAACACAGTAATACAAACCTTTCCAAATGATAGGGTAAATTCATTGAGACTGTTTTCTTATTCATTTCTTTCACAACCCACAGTAAATACTTTAAAATTTGATGTATTAATCCATTTTCTATATTGTTGTTGCAATGTGTTCTTTTTCTTCCCTTTTTTCTATTTATTGGATTTTCTGTGAATTCGTGTCATCTAATATATAGCAGAAAAGTCACAGTATTATTGATTTTACCAAAGTGCTTGATTGGCTTAAAAGAAGGATTCTTCTTGGGTTGACTTCAGAGAACCAAAGGGTTAGTGAATAAGAGAGAAGTTACATTAAAAAGATAATAATATTTAATCAAGAAAATTAGGGATCTTTATTACCATGAATAAAGGAGATAAAGCCTATTTAAAAGAAACTGGGAAGTCTACGCATAAAGAAGTGTATTGAGCAAAACCAGCATTCTGGAAACTAGTCTAAATATTGCTACTTTAAATCAATATTTTTCATAGGTAAAGACTTTGATTTACAGAGGTTGTTCAGTGTTTCTTTCATTTCAGTAAAGTCTGCCTTAATCATTGCCTGCAATTATCTCTGAGATCGATTACTCCTGACTTTGAATGATTTTCATGAGTTCTAGAATGCAGATATACTTCCAACCACAAATAATCAGATTCCTTGACCTGGAATTTCTTAGCTTTCATAACTTGTCCTACTTATTTTGACCATACAGAGACAAGTATTGAACTATCTCAATATTTTGAGGCATTCTGATCTCCTTTATAAGGCTATTTCATATGGTATAGAGTGGAGTTTATCCAAAGTCATGCAGTGGAATATTCATTCATGTCCTCCACCACATCCTTTATCAGACATTACCTAACAGACTGGAATTTTTCTATCTGGCTTTTAAAAATCACATGAACAAAATCATATGACCAATAATAATGCTGGAATAATTGTTTTCTGCAAAATGCTACAATTCCGAAACTATAAAAGAAAGAAATTATGTGATTATTAAAATATCCATATTAAAATAATTATGTGATTCCCAAAGGCAAGTGAGGGGAATACAAAAGAATAGTAGAAAGATTAAAATAACAAGAAAGAAAGACCTAAGAAAAACCTAGGTCAGAAGTGTATATACTCGGAGAAAGGATCATAAAAAAGGAAGAATGAATAAACCCCCAAAGAGAAACCAAAGCACTTCAAAAAATATCATAAAGGAAAATGAACCAATAATTTTGATGAAGAGAATTATGTAAACTCCTTGAGATCACACACCAACAGAAAGAAACTATAAAATAGTGCAAAAGAAAGTCAAACTCTTAGAAGTTACAATTTAATGTAGCTTGAAAATCAGAAATCTTAAGCCCAAATTTATAAATACAAAGAACTTATAAGGAAAAATAAGAATGCATGATGGAAGAATCTTGCCAAGGAAGCAGAAACTGAGAGAAAATAACAGATTTAGAACTCAAAAAGTACTAAGAGAAGAGAAGCTAATGGCAAGATATAAACACATAAATAAAGCAATGAAAAACCAGTACAAATTCTATATAAGCCAAAGTAATTGAACTAAAGAAAGGATGTGTAAAGAAAACCTAAGGATCATACTCTCCCAACAGAAAATGACAAATGAAAATTTTTTGAATAACATAATGAAGGCAATTATTTAAGAAGATTGTCTAGAACTTCCAAATGCAGAAAACAATGCACTGATCAAATCAATGTCACTGACAGAAAAAAATACTGCTCTTTAATTTCCAAAACATTTAAAAGATGTTAAATTTCATAACTTGATAACAAATAACAAACTTCTCAAGCAAGTAGATCTTAAAATAGAAAGGAAAGCCAATTTCAATAATGTAGAATTATTCTCAATTCACAAAAAAGCAGGTACTGGAACAGTATATTTCAAAAAATCAAAAGAGTATAAGCTGCAATTGTTTCTTCCTTTGAGAACTTTTTTTTTCCACATGCTTTGACCATTAATCTAGTGGGGAATAGCTCTTGGTCTTATATATCTGAGTGTATATCATGGGTATCAGGCCCTCATCAGAGATATCTGATGCAATTATATCCCCCCAGTTGACAGCTTTCTATTTTATCCTAATTCAATTGATTTTGTTTGTATAAATTTCAGATCGCCAATTTCATATAACTGAAATTATTTATTTTATCTTTTGTGGTTACGTTTATTCCACATTTGGTTAAGAAAACTTTTCTTAGCTATAGCTATGAAATGTACCTAATCACATTCTTTTCAAATGTTTTATGATGTGAACATTAATATTTAAGCTTCATGGTCATTTTGAGCTTATTTATCAAAAAATAAATAAAATAGATTTTTTTAGTATATCAAACTGAAAAGTTTTAGCAAGAACTAAATCAATGTGGCTTGAAAAATAAGGGAAACTATCAATGAGGAAAATAACTACATCAAATATCATTCCAACATATACAGAGAAATAGCACAGGACCAAGAACTATTATCCCAAGGATAAGTGACATAAGAATATGAACAAGGAGTACCCCAAAAATGAGCAAACATGGGAAAAATTACTTCAAATAAAATAACAGAAATGTAAAAAAAACAATTTTGAGGTTTTCTCTCATAACCAGAAAATTGGCAAGATGACAAAAGATGGAAATAATCAGTGCTGAAGAAGTTATGGGAAGATAGGTTGTAGAGCTGTAAACTGGTTCAACTAATATGGAATATAATTTGATATTTGGTTTAAAAAATGAGAAGTAGGTCAAAGACAGACATGTCCTATATACTAGAAAATATTCAAAACATCACTTTTTTGTGGTAGTAAAAAGAACTTGCAACAAAAATAGAAACCTGTTGATAAGAGAATGGCTAAAAAAAATAAAGCTTAATTAATGTAAATGAATACTACTTATTTACAAGAAATGACAAATTTAAAGAATTCTCAGAAGATTCATATAAACTGATGCAAAGGAAGCAGAACTAAGAAAACAACACACACTATGATTAAAATAATGCAAATGAATTAATTAAAAAACTGAAACTGAATCCTGTGTAATTATAATGACCACATTTGTTCTGGAGAAGAGATGAAAAATGTACTTTCTTCCCTTCTTTGAGGTGTTGGAGGACTGTAAGTGTGAAAGACTGCATTGGTTTATAAGGTTGATTAGTGCTGACAAACTATTTTTCCTTTATTTCTTTTTTATAGAAAATAGTTCTTTAGCAGAAGACTAGTGGAAACATATATTTGGAAATGATAATGATATGAAAAACAAAAGAAATACACTTTTAAATTGCATAGGCAGCTCACAAACTATTCTGTCACCTCTCATTCTCATTACATGGCAAGGCTACCTCCTCTTCAGGTGGGATAGTGCTGGATGTTTTGTGTAGACAGAGGCAGCTGGTGGAGCAGTGGATAGAGCACCGGATCCAGAATTTGAATCACTTGAGTTTGAATCCAGCCTCAGACACTTACCAGCTATGTGACCCTGGGCAAGTCACTTAATTTCCGTTTGCCCGAGTTTCCTCAACTGTAAAATGGAAATAATCATTGTTATGTACCTCACAGGATTGTCATGAGGATAAAATGAGATAATATTTGTAAAAAGAAATGCTTGGCATAGTATCTGACACATGGTAACTACTATATAAATGCTTATGCTCTTGCCCCTTCCCTCTTCCCTACAAGACAGCTATAGCATACTTATATCTACAATACAGTTATTGTCCTTTGGATGACCTGAAAATATCATACTTTGGAGATAATGGTATTTCATGATTTATAGCCATAAAGGGGAGGGGAGAGTAGAAAAATGATGTCTGTTGTCCAGATTATGACACAGAGCTTATCCAAATATATCTAGGACAGATAATATAAATGGACAGTGAGTGAAACCTAGAACTAAATGGGGAAAGGACAGTATTGTCTTTAGGACATTGCAAATAACCATGAGTGACTCAAAACTAGAGATAAAGGCCACATTTTTTCAGTCCAATACAGAGAGGTACATGGTGGTTATGAGCAGGTTGCAAATAAAGAATTTCAAAGAATAGGAGTAAAAAGATGTTATCAGGGAAATATAAGAGGGATGGTCACATGGTATGAATGAATGACAATGTGGGCAGCACAAATCCTTTATTAGTATCCTTGGAATGAAGGAAAACACTTAGCACATTTCAATAATTCCCTATAGCAAACTTATGAGAGGGTATAAACAGGAAAAGATGGCATGTCATCTGCATCACTTGAGGAAAGATTCGGATCAATAAAGTGCACATATTTGAGAGTACAGCTCTCACGTGAGCTTAGAGTATTGAGTTCACTATCAATAAAAGACTAATGAAATTTAAAATAAGTGTTTTTACTTAACCTAATTCACTATTCCTTAATAGGTCGAAGAACTCCTACCATAGATTAGACCCTAGACAATATCCATCCACTTATTTTTTTTTTGTCTGTAGATTGTTAAATTGAAATTTTTTTGAATGGTGGTAAATCTTATTTTAGTTTTGTTGATTTTGTTATAGAGATTGATGAAATCACCAAAGTATCAACTATAAGCTGTACATTCTGGAGAAATTTACAATCTACGAGGAACCTCTCTTCCATTTGGACTTTGTACTATCTCTTACATAATGGTGGCAAACTACTTTGGCAAGCATATATTGTAGAGACTAAACTGCGTACACACTTGGAGCATTCTGGAAATGCCAAAAGACTTCAGGGACATTTATGGTGACTCGGAATTTGAGTGAGTTATCTATAACGACCTCCCTGGATACTTCCAGCTATGAATCAATTTATCACTGCTGTTTATTACTGGGCATTTCAAAATGTCGAATTCCTTCATTGGCTCCTCTGAGTCAGAGTGAAGGGAAAGGGAAGAGAAAGGAAGGAAGGAGAAGTGATGGGGGAGAAGAGAAGGGTGGTGGTTGTGTGAGTAGAAAAAAGGGAATGAATATGTGATGTTATAGCAATAGAATTGACAAGGCTTGAAAGTTGATTGTATTCACAAAGTGTATTGAAATGAATAATCAAAAAGGACCAAATGTAAACTTTATGAAAGCAAAACTTGCTTCATTTTGGTCTTTGTATCTCCTGGGACTAGCAGAAGCCTAATAGATGTTTAATAAATGCCTTTGGATTCAGATATCTCCATTTTATGAATGAGGAAATAGACTGAGAGATGATAATTGCCTTGTCCATAAGGTCATATAGCTCATAAACATCAGAAGAATTCAAGACTGGGTCTTTTATAACAATGCCTAGCATTTACTCTTTCTAATAGTCTAGGCTGCCGCATTTGTGTATTTCCATTGGTGTTTTTGACCAAACTCATACAACTATATGCAACTGAATATGCAATTGAAATATTATTTATATATAAATGTCTCATTGAAAGATGTTTTTCATTCTTCTATGAGTTTGCAATAAAGATGAAGAGGGAAGCAGTAGGACCATGCTCCTTAATATAATTATGGAAAATATTCACTCGGTTGGCTATCTTAAGTATCCAAAAACATAAAATAATAAATTCCAAAAGCATTAGGAAAAATTGGGATTTAATATTTAAATTCTGATAGCAAAAAGAAAATGCTTAAGCTGTTTAGCATTAAATCACAAAGATCTAAACAAATAGACCAAATAGACATAAAAGTGACCCAGACACTGCAAGTAATGTTAGCATTGTATTTGCCAGAAGATATAGTCAGTTGTTTAACCACACCAGATATCAGTTAGTCAATAACTTAAACAAGCATTGATAAAGTTTTTTACAAAAGATGCTATCAAGTAAAACAAACAGGGTATTTTGTATTACTTCAAAGCTTATTTATAATGTGTTTAGAAAAAAAATCAATGGAAACAGGAAAATAATGTCTTGATTTTCTAAACTTTACAACATCTGCTTTTACTTACTTTGCAGTATTGTAAAGTTCACTGAATTTCAACTGGATAACTTTCTATTTACTTTTTTATTTGACTATCTCCACACTACCCTATATATACAAACACAATCTTTAACCATAGGAAAATCTATATGGCATCTATAACAAAGAAATTTTTAACATATCTGACTTAGAACATGGAAAAATGTGTAACTAAAAGACAAGACAGTTGCATAGTGAGAAGACTACTTGTCCAATAAAAAACAAATTCAGAAAATTTTCTCTATTTTCCTCTCCAGCCACCCAGTGCTGAGTTACTTGTATATCTTTTACAATCTAAACTAGGTATCATTCATACAATATTTCCCAAAGGAAATAGCTTCTGAAGGGCCTTTGTGTATATATGTTGAACTAGTGGCTTCCCTGAATCAGTATGAGTATTGAGGCAAGTATGTATTCAGTAAAGGTCTATGTTTTAAGAAGCATAATCAACATATCTCTCTCAGTTTTACCAGCTGAAATGTATGGTGTTAACACAGGACTAAAATCTAAAATTTGGAATAATTAAATTTATTAGTTCCATAAGAATTTCTTTCTTCCTGAATCCATCAAAAGTAAAAACTTCAACATCTTTTTTTTTCTTCCTTTAAGAGAATTTCTCTATAATTAATGAGTAAGCATAATAAAAGACAAGTACAGTTGTATAACAAGTCAATTCCAGGTGCTTTGAAGAGGTTGTGAATTTCTCATCCTATGACAGTTACACTCTGACTCTGCATTCCATTTATGTTATTTTAAAGTGGCAGTTACCTTAAAGAAATAAAATCACTTTAAAGATATATACAAGATTAAGGCTTTTAAATCCAAGTTCACTATGAGGAAGGGAATCTTGAAGGAATGTGTCAAAGGTATTTTATCAGATGTAAAATTGTGAACAGTACAGCTAAGCGGTGAATTCAATTCATTTAAGTTTTTTTGCTCATTCTCATCCAGTGATAGATTAAGATATTCTAACAGTTAAAACTAGTGATTAATTTAGAGGAAGTATGTCATAAAAATGTGCCCATCCTATTTTTAAAACTACTGCATTCTAAGATTCCAAAACAACCACTCTATATTTGTAATAAATCATTTCTTTTTTATTAACTACTATAAATTCACTTCCTTCTATTAAAAGTGCTACTCTGGTGTTTTGTTATAGTGTGGAGTTGGCCCTTGGTTCCTGAAGGCTATTTTAACAAAGCATAAACTATGATGGATCTAAATAAACTAGAAAGGTTTCAAGACAGGGGCAGCAATGTTATCTGAGAAAGACAGAGAGTTCAGAGGCTCATTACCAAACTGACCACAGGGTGATGAATTTTTCAACCCCTGCAATTAATTAAAACCATCTGCTAAGGCATAAAGGAATTATGATCTATCTCCATGAAGGGAGGAGCCACAGAAATGTAATTATACACTGCTCCTTGAAATCAAATGCTAAATATATGATTATGTAGTGAGACTAAATGAGTCTATGAGAGTCATCTGAAGAAGTATATAACCAGAGCTTCCCTCAGTGTCTAGAGACTCCAAGGCCATGGAACCCATTGCATTGGCCTTTGCAGATGATGAACCTCCTGGCTGTTTCTATTTTCCATTGGCTTACTGTATGGTCATGAAAACCCTTTTAATTTGATGCTGAGACAAACCTAATTGTGCATATGAAAAGTTTCGGTATATAATACCTTTCTTACTTCCTTGGAAGCTTTTGAGTGGAAAAGAAAATATGCTATGAACCTTCAGGAAAGGGGAAGAGGTAGACAAACTACCTTAGTGCCATACTCAACCCCCAAGTGACCATGAAAGCAGAGAACCTTTGTTTCATCTATCTCTGTGTGTTATTCTTTCCTGTCATGGGTGAAAAAGTATCAGAGGAGGTAAAAACCAACTTTGTTCAACTTTTTAAACTTCAGAAGGTTAGAAGAATCACCAAAGGTTCCACCAACAACAGAAACAAATAGTTTCTGAAGCCAATAGCTCCCAGAGCCAATAACCAAGTAAGGTGAGGAATGAGCCCTAGGAAAAGCCTGCTTGGTGTAGCCCAACACTGAACTAACCTAGCATCCAGGCAAGTAAACAATGTATCCATTTGTTATGCTGCACTCAGAAGTGAACTTGGTCAAGATGCTCTGAGAAGAGAAAAGTAGATTTCTGAGGTCAAGCAGTACCCCTCCACCTAGGCTGAGTTGGGAATGTTTTACAGCAACTCCTTTAAGTTTGAGTCCACTCTACCCAGAAACTGAGTAGTTAAACAGAGGGGAAAGTGTACCTCCCACTTTGAATGGAATTTTACTCTAGTCTTAGCTATACCTCCTCAGTGAATATTCCTTTGTAAAAGCTAATTTATGCTAATTTGTTTATTTATATTGGGGAGATGTTAACTGGTTATATGATCATGGGAGGAAGAGACCAAGTGAAAGCTCAATATTAGAGGTATTAGAAAACCTCTAGCCCATCAGTTACACCTGAATCCTGAAAGCAGTAGTGGTAACCAACCTCTGGGGACCAGACCTGTTAGTCCAAGTGGAGTTGGAAGAACTAACCCCAGAATCTACCCTACATATATTTGGAGAAGCATAAAGAGACCTCCCCCAAATAAGCTTACAATATCTTCCTCAACAATTTTTTCTGTTTCCTTTAGAATGCTGGATTTCAGTTATTTCTGCATCACCAAGGGGCAGTCAGTAGAAGGCTGAGCATATATTGGTGTTCATAGAATTGAAATTCTATAGGGAACTTTCTTGGAAACTTTGCTGAAATGCTTTGAACATTTGTTAGTGGCTTCTTGAGAAGCTGGCTTAAACATTGTGGGTTGTTATTTGTGGTTAATACATGAAAGGAAAAAAAAGAAAAACAAGGAGAAAATGGCCTTTAAGGAGCACACTTGTGAGGTTCCACCAGTGGGTTAGTTGCCATTCTTTGCTTCACTTCCCTAGTTGTCCTGACCTCAAAATTCTTGATGTCCAAGACTTCTAAAAGAATGTAAACCACATTATCTTCCCTGGAGGGGAAAACAGAAACCTACTTGGATGGTTTGCCAGGGAAAGAATAGGTCCACCATGTGTTTAAAAGAGAGAGCTTCCCTACAATCAGACCAAAAATCAAATATTTTGTGGGTGCACAGCTTGCTCTTTCACATAAGAAAGAAGAACAAATCTAATATAATGAGAAGAATATTGAGAGTCATTATTCTTGGTCTTTGCCACACCTGCCAGTCCAAGCTGGAAAACAGGCTAAGATTCCTATCTCCAACGAACTTGGAAAACAGCGGGATATATGAAGCTACCAAGAAGTAGAAGTGGGGAAGCAATCGTGGCAAAGTTCTTCTTTAGTTATCTATCACTCATTTGCTTTTTTGGTTGCTTTGATTATGGACCAAATTAAAAGAAATGCTAAACCTGGCTAATGCAATGCTTCAGTTTTTAAAAAATGGTTTGTGCTCCAGAATGACTTTAACCACATCAGAAGAGAACATGATTTGGAATTTTTATAACTTCACTGACATGGAAATTTACTGATGGAAATCGGTTCCAAAAAAAAAAAAAACAAGAGAACCTCATAAGCTTTTTCTCCATTCCAAAAGCAAAATTTATTCTCATTTGAAAAAAAAAAGTATATATTGCCTAGCCTATTCATTTCATTATCTCAATGGGAAAAGAGAAAAGTAAAAAGGTTTCTTTCCAATGTGGCTTAACAGGCCATTCAGGCTTCTCTATGTTTATCTACGACTGGTCTATTTAAAACAAATTCAACCAATTAAGCAACAGACATTTATTAAATGCCTACTATGTGGCAGGTGCTGTGCTACTTCTGTGTTTTCAATTCAAGATTTATTACCTACTCTGTAAAGGGTATTGTTTTAGGTATGTGATATAAAGGCAAAAATTAAACAGTTCCTATATACAAGGAGTATGTATGTTGGGGGGAAGGGGGAAAGTGAGGTAAAGAGTAAGGGAGATATATAATATGGATGAGATATTCCAGACAGCAATTACTGAGAATGCTATACAATCATGTAAACTTTAGGTATTCAAAAGTATACTATTCCAAACCTCTTATAAGACCAATAATAGGATTTTCCTTAGGATTTGCAAGGGAACAAGCAAATATTCCTCCAGAGATATCTAGCTATATAGGTAAATCAGGTAATTAGGATTGAACTTTACTACTTAATCAGCTAACTTGCCTCTTATAGGGTAACTTTGGGGGAAAGGTTAGGGAGGGAGACTTACAGGGCAGGAGTGAAAGTCTGACCAAGGAAATACTAAGTTGGGAAAATACGGAGTGATTTGTCCACCTTTGTTGCCATTTGCATTTTTCTTCCACAGATAAATCATATTGTTAGAAAGAAACTTTTCTGAAAGGCTTCCCTACTTCATCTTCAGAAGAAAATATTTGAGATTAAGCAGGTCAAAAGAACTGCTATTGAGTTGTGTGCTTTATCCTCAATTCTGCTCACACTGATGTCTGTCAAACCTAACTCAGGGCTACTGGGTATGAGGTACAAGTAGTTCTACAAATTATGGGAGTTAGCACATCGATTCTGTTACACCCCCTCCAACCCCACCTAAAGTATTAGTAGCCCTAGTCAACAGCTCTGTTTCTAAACAAAAGAAGATAATGATTGGTAAAGGAGTTAATCTTCTATTGAACTTGAAAAAGTTAGATTAACTCTGAATAAACAAAATGTCTCAAAGAAATGGCTGTATGCTAATGCTTCACCACAGCATGAAGATCATCTGGTGTTCTTGAAAGTTAGGCTAGTGGAGTTCAGACTATAGTAGGTTCTATCAAGTTTTGAGCATGACTCATTTACAAAATATTCCTGCCTTCCAAGAACCAGCTTGACTAAGTGCACATAGACTCATTGCCACTTAGCTGGCTATGAGGTGATAAATTCTTTGGTCATGGCAACAACCCGTGAAATAAAGACAAAACTCTAAATGGTTCTCAGTCCTCTAGAGACTCCATTCCTTCCTCCAAAATCTGCAGTGATGATGGCAAAGTGGTGAAAGAGTGTAGAGTGGCAAAAAAAAAAAAAAAAAAAAAAAACACCACAGTTTGGGAGCACGTATGAATATTAATTTAACAGTAAGTACTTGTGAAAACTAGATCCTTGACTAACAACCAATGAGAGGTCATATCTGGATGAAATGAATCATATTACTATGTGATATTCTTGATGTAAACAAAACCAGAATGCTCAAGACAAAATTGAAGTTAAATATCAGGATGGCTCAAATGTTCTACTTTCAGAGACAAATAAGGAAGTTAGCAGAATTAGTTTCATTATGCTGAAACTCTTGGTCATCTTGTCTATAAGTAAAAAGAGCAAATGGTTATTATTGCAGTTTATGGACCAACAATTGTTAGCACAAATCAAGAGGTAAATAAAGTCTAGGAAAATCTCAGCAAGATCCTCCACACTAAATCAATATACCCTAAAACTCACGGATTTCAGTTTAAAAAAGTAGATATGGGATAGTATCATGAGAAATACAAAGAGCTTATGAAAAATATGGTTCATGATTTAAAAATTAAACAAGAAGGCTCATGTCTATGTAACATAAAATCTTCATTCAAAAAAGAGGATCAAAGTTATAAGACATGGAAAGTATTGAACAATATCACAAATAATTAAATCTTCTAGTTACTAATGTAAGAATATAGTCAGATGACTAACTTGCTAAAGATAATATCATAATTAACACTGAATCAGAAGAGTAAAGGAAACAACACTTCATGAAATTACAACTCCAACTTAATCTATTAAAACATTAATGGTATGAAAGTTGGGAAATGGATAAATATTCGTTACAATTATCCAATCCAAAAAACATTTATAGACCACTGCCATTTGCTAAAAAATTCAGGAATATCCTCAGTCAAACATTTTACTTCTTTACCAAGGAGAGTAACGTGGAAGAGAAAAGTGGCAGTTTAGAACATAAATTAATTTGTAAAATTTGATGGAAGAGGAGGGTGAAAGATTTTAAGCACTGCCTCAAAGAATAGTGAAGGGAAAAATTTCTACAGAAAACTTACCACAAGATTCAGTTAAATCAGTTTATCCCAAAGATATTTAAATATGAAAATAGAAAGAAGATACCAAAATATGAAAAATATTTCAGCTTAAGAAACTATTTTCATCAACAGTAAGTCAAATCACCACATTTATTCCTAACATCTCAATTTCTGATGAGAATTACCACTAAAAGAAGACAAAGATGAGAATGGTAAGATCAGCTCAAGTACACATAGATGAAACCATGGTGGAGCCAACTCAATTTCAAAAGAATTAAGCAATCAGTCAAGATATCAGAAAGAGAGAAAGATACCAAATAAATTTATAAAATCCTAGGAGGAAATACTACCAAATAATCAAGAAATCATCAATAACTGCTAAGGAATGTCCATTTGTCATCTGTATAAAATAATTGTGAATATATATACATGAGTTTGTGTATATATTTATTGAGGGCATCCTTAATAAAACTATTAGAAGGAAATAAGTTTTCATAACTCATTTTCTACAGCAAACATCTTCAAAATTACATGATTGAAAGGAGAAAAGAATATAAGATTCCATTGTGGTTTTTTTCTTTGTAAAAATCAAAATTTTAGCAATATTTAGGAAAGTAAAGCAATGGACAAAGTCATTCAGTGAACCTCTAAGGCTGAGATGCAACCAAGTATGGATCAATTCTCTGCTGCTTGTGCAATTCTGGCCTAACAACACCAAGAAAACAGAAGATTTTCACCAGCCAGCACCACACCATCCATACATGAAATTACTGATCACAGCAAATGGAGAAATTTTGAATGTTGTAGGTAAGTTCATTTACTGTGGCAGTATACTTTCCAGGGATGTACACATAGATGATGAGGTTGGCGTATGCTTTGCAAGAGCTAGCTCAGTGTTTGGGAGGCTCTAAAAGAAAGTGTAGAAGAAAAGAGGTGTTAGACTGCCTACCATACTGAAGAACTATAGAGTCATTAGGCTGACCTCATTATTGTATGCCTGTGAAACCTGGCAATCTATCAGTGTCATGCCAGGAAATTGAATTGCTTCCATCTGAATTGTCTTAATAAGATTCTGAATATCACCTGGCAAGATAAGATACTGGACACTAAAGTTCTTTCTCAAGATGAAATGCCAAGCATTCAAACTCTACTGCAGAGAGCACAACTTCAACAGCTGGCCACATTGTTCAAATACTGAAAGTACATTTGCCCAAAAGACTATTTTGTGGAGAACTCACAAGACAAGCACTCACAAGGAAGTCAGAAGAAATGATACATGAACACTCTCAAGGTCTCTCTGAAGAACTCTGTGAGACATGGAACACAATGGCACAGGACCACCCAACATGACGGCACTCTATGAGCAAAGAAGAATTATAGTAGACCAAAAGAAATGTGAGATATGCACATTTAGAGTCATCTCCATTCCAAATGTTCATAGGGACTATTTGTTGCTGACCTGTGGTAGAACCTTCAAAGCTTATACTGGTCTAATCAGCCAGTGTTGGACACACTTTACCTTGACCCCAACATAGTGATATCATTTTGATCTTCTTTGAGAACAAAGAACAGGAACGAATTCTTATGGACAAGTTAGAGGATATTGACTAGCCAATACAGCGGATACAGGGAGAGAGGGAATAAGTATCTACTACATGCCAGGTCCTATGCTAAGAAATTTTTACATATATATTCCCATTTGATCTTCACAAAAACCCTCTGAGGTTAGGTGCTATTACTATCCCCATTTTACAGTTGAGAAAATTGAGGTAAATAGAATTGATTTGCTTACGGTCACATGACTAACAAGTGCCTGTGGCTAAATTGGAACTCAGATCTTCCAGACTCCAGGCCCAGCATTCTATCCACCATGTCACTTGCTGCCTATACAATACAGCAAAGTAGATTCAGAACAGTTTTATGGCTTGCCCCAAGGAGTAGTCTTTGGAAGCCCAAGGATTCTGCATTTGGCCCTGTACTATTTAATACTTTTATCAATGAACTGGATAAAGGCATAGTCAATATGGTGACTGGTGAAAATCTTCTGTTTTCTTGGTGTTGTTAGGCCAGAATTGCACAAGCAGCAGAGAATTGATTCATACTTGGTTGCATCTCAGCCTTAGAGGTTCACTGAATGACTTTGTACATTGCTTTATTTTCCTAAATATTGCTAAAATTTTGATTTTTACAAAGAAATTTACAACAAATTTGTAGGTTACATAAAGCTAGGAATAAGAGCTATCACTGTAAGTGGCAGAGTCAGGAATTTAAAAAAGAAAGAAAAGATATTGACAGTCTAGAACATTAGACTGAATCTAATAAGATGAAACTTAATAAAATCAATACAAAATCTTGAACTTGATTTCAGAAAATGGACTTCACAAGAACAATACGGGAGAAGTATGGACAAATAGCAGTTCATCTGAAAAAAAAAGTTTGCAAGTTTGATATGAATCAGCATTATAATATGGCAGCCAAGAAAGTTAATGCAATATTAGTCTGTATTAAGTATGGCATTGAAGATTATGTACTGTTGATAGTCCAACTCTTCTTGCTCTGATCAGACCACATATGAAATCTTGTGCTCAGTTTTAGGTGTCATAAAAATATGAAAGGAAGGAGACTGTGTAGTGAGAGTAAAATGGAAGGAAACTGATGAGCTGGGAGGTCCTTAAGAAGGCAACCAGTATCATACCTTCAAGTTTATGCCTTATGAGTAAAGCCACAAGGAGCATGAGGATTTTGCCCATGATGTCAACATCCTAGGGTAGTGATTCATCCCTTCACCCCTTGGGCAAGTCTATCCACTTCTAGCCCCAGCCTCTCAATAGCTCATTCCTTCATATACCCTAGATTGCCATGCTACCACCATGTCCATCAATGCTTCCTCTGCTCTGTCTCTGAACAGCCATCTGGTCTGAGAACCTGTGCCATATGCATGCCCAAGTTTAGGTTTGGGATCAGCAACAAAGATGGTTCACTTCCTCCCATAGTCTATCTGTAAAATACTGATAATAATAGGATTGCCATTACAGAGTTAAGAGAATCAAATGAGATAGCATATGTAAAGTGCTGTGCAAGTATTAAGGTAGTATATAAATGCTAGCTGTTACTAATACTTAGCTTTCTCCTACTCATCCTCCACTGTCTTCTCTGAGAACCTTCCTCTGTTGTGACACAGGGCACAGTTCACTGGATATAGCCTCAAACTGCCTGAGTTTGAATCTTGACTGCCATTTACATATACAGCAGCACTGGGCAAATCATGTTATCTTGTTGAGTCTCATTTCCTCAGTTATAGAAAGATAAGTTTAGACTAGATACCCTCCTACGTTCCTTGTAGCCCTTAATCTATAGTCCTATGACCTTGTATGCCTTCTGTTCATGCTATTTCTATTTTCTTGTTCCTACTGAAATCTAGTTTCTCCTTCAAGACAAACATATTTGTTGGCATGCTGTCAAATGCCAGCTACTCCTCTCATACAAAATCTAAGATTTTAAGATTTGGAAGAAACCCCAATGGCCATCTTGTCTAACCCATACAAGGAAGGAATCTGCTTTAGAACATACACAGTGTCCATATAGCTTTGGTTTAAAAAACTCCAATGAAGTTGCAATGCAAGGACTTAAATAATTCCCAATTATTAAATAATGATAATTAAATAATTCCCAATAATAATAATTAATAATAATAAAATAATTCCCAATTAAGGCAAAATGCCTTCCACATCCAGGGAAAGAACTATGGAATTCGACCACAGAATGAAGCAGATCATTTTCTTTTGCATTATGTTTTGTTTTGTTTTATGATTTCTCCTGTTCATTTTAATTCTTCTATGCAACATGACCAAGGTAAAAATGTATTTAATAGGAATGTATGTGTAGAACCAATATAAAACTGTATGCCATCTCAGGGAGGGAGCAGGGAGGTAGGAGGGAAAGGGGGGGGAGGGGAAAAATCTAAGATATATGGAAGTGATTGTAGAACACTGAAAACAAAATAATAATAAAAATTTTTTAAAAACTCCAATGAAGGAGAAATCACCACCTCTACAGATAGCCCTTTTATATTCTTGAATAGTTCCAATTGTTAGGAAGATCTTTCTGACATCAAATTTAAATTTTCCTCATAGCATATGTTCCTGGCTCTGCCCTCTAGGGAAAAACAGAACAAGTTAAATCTCTCTTTCACACATATGACAATCCTTCAAATGCTTGAACACAGTTATCATGTCCCCCCTGAATCTTCCTTTCTCCAAACTAAAGTTTCTTCAACCCATCTTAATATATCATGGACTCAAAGCCCTTCATCACCCTGGTTGCACTCCTCTAGAAACTGCAATTCATCAATATCCATCTTAAACTATGGTTTCCAGAAATGAATACAATAATCCAGATGAAGTCTGACAAGGAAAAAATACAGTGGCATTATCACCTCCCTATTTCTAGAAGCTATGCCCCACCTAATGCAACCCAAGATCACTTTAGCTTTTTTGACTGCCAGATCACATAGCCGATTCATGTTGAACTTGTAGTCTACTAAAACCCCAAATTGTTTTTCAGATCAGCTTCTGTCTATTCATGTCTCCCCCATATTTGGGAAATTGATTTTTTAAACCCAAGTGTGAGACCTTACATTTTTCACTAATGAATTTTACATCTTTCCTCTTGCCAAAAGGGGAAATTGGGATACTTCTTTATCTCCACTGCCACTTTCAGATCCTTCTTTTCCCACAAGAACTCAGTTAACTACCTTTCTCCCTCTCAACTTCACTTGAATCTGACTAGATCTAAGATGCTGTCATCTACAATCTTAAAGTTACTCTACCTCCTAAAAAAAGTTTAGTACCTGTCTCATAGTCTTCTGCATCCTAACTGCGCCCCCCCCACGCCCCACTTTTAAAAACACCATTGCCTCCTCAGATCCTATGACCTCTGTCTCACAAGGGGAAAGATCAGGAAATTAGACATCATTGGGTCCAACTTTCTTACTTTAGAGTTGAGGAAAATCAAACCCAGAGAAGTTGAGTGATTTGTCCAGGGTTGCACAGAAACTATTAAGTAGGACTCAAATCTGAAACTTCCTAACTCCAAGTCCAATGACCTATATCACACTACCCCTCCAAATCTCCATCTCCAATCTACATCAACCACACACAGAATAATAATAACTTAGGCATTCCTCTTCATCAATTTTACCTCCCCCCATCAGCCTGCATTAAATTTTTCCCCTATAACAGAATTCCTACTTATGGTTCTGTATATGTAGATCAGCCAAAGGAATTGAGAATGAAGAAGAAAAATATGCAAGGGCCAGCGATAATTGTCTTCATATATCTTTTAATCTTTTTAAATTAACAAGCACTTATTTTCCCTTTCTTGCACCTTTCCTGCTTTGAAAAAGAAAAACATTGTAATAATCCTGCATAGCCAAGCCAAATCCCACATTGGACTTGGCCAGAATTGTCTATCTCATTCTGCATCTCAAGCCCATCACTTCTCTGTCAGGAAGCTTGCAGCATGCTTTTTAATGGGCCCTCTGGAATCATGCGGCTTGTTGCATTGAATGGAACTCTGAAGTCTTTTATCTTTACAATGTTGTCAATGACACATAAAATTGTTCTCTTGTTAATTTCTCCTGCTTATTTAATCTATATCAGTTCACAAAAGACTTCCCATGTATCTCTGAAAAGGTCTCTTTAATTACTGCTTTCAAATATGTGAAAACAGAAAACATTTAAACTTAAGTCATGAAATTATCAGAAGACAATTGTTTACATAATCACTCCAGCTCTCATATCATGTAGAAGGGTTAGTTCAAAGTCTTTTCATTTACCTTCTTCACCATTTCTCTATGTAAATATCTATTTCTCTTCAGAATATTTTGCTCTCATGTTGTTCAAATAAAAACTGAGGGGAAATAACAAACTTTTGGTAAAAAAAAAAATTGATTACAAAGATAATAACAAGTACCACAATATGACAACAGTCATTCCCTCAAAGTCCAACTTATCCCTTATGACATGTGGGATGGGAAGGCGGGTCTAAGGAGAGGTAACAATAGAAAAGTAAGAGAATGACATTCAGTGGGGACTTCACGTGCCCTTGGGACTTCTATAGTAACGGTGAAGGCCTAATGGGAAACTTGAAACACTGGAGAATTGGGCTCTGACAGTGGTACTGACTGGCTCAGCATCCCTACCAGAATGATGCAAGTGCTACTGACCAAAAAAATAGACAATGAGGGATAAATTTGTAGGTTCAATCTACTTGAAATCATTATAATTATTAACTTGACAAAGAGGACCATAACACTAGTGACACTTTTTCATGTTCTGATATCACATGAAAGCAAGAAAAATTGGAATGAATCTGAAATATCAAATCCTTCCTTCTAGAAATGCTTCAGCACAAATTGTGTTGGTCATTAGACCAAGTAAACCATAGGTGCACATGAAAAGTGCTAAAGAAATGATAACTTTCACTATGCACTAGTACAATTTCATAACAAATTTAAAATAAAATTAAAAACGCATGTAGGCAAGGGTATCATGCAGCTTTTTATCAACGATACTCTCTGATGAAAACACAGACACACACACGAAACAATGTATTATTGATAGGTGAAAGGCAATAATAAGAAATAACTTTATCCCCCAATCCATATTAAATTAAATAAATGAAATTAGAGAAATGCAAAAATCTAAGACTATTTAATATAATGCTCCAAAACTCCTACCTAAAAGAATAGAGAATGAAAATAATGTTGAACTTTCAAATTATTTTCAAAAGGAGGTGGACATATTTACACTGGAATTTTTAAAGTCTTTTTAAAACTTAATCGCATGAATATAATGAGCAAATTAACTATACCAAAGGAGAGTAATTTTTAAAACTGGAATTAGCTAATAATCATAAAGGAATTCATTCTCAGAAAATATTTGATAGAAGGTGAGAGGGAAAAAACACATTTGAGGACTTACACACAATCGAATATGCAGTGGCCATTGCCATTATAAGAAACATAAGGAAAGATGTAGCCAACAAAGAACACTCCTGAAGCAAGATGTGAAATACCATCAAGGCAGAAATGACTACAGAAAACAATGGAAGGTCTATGGAAAAGAACTGGAGAATTACTTGAAGACCTAGCAGGTACATGCAGTAGAAAATATGAATACCACACTAAGAAATTAAAGTAAAAAACTCATATACACTGAAAAGTAGAAAACTAGTCAGAAATTCCAGATTCTCTTAAGCCAGAAATTAAAGGTAAAATTCAAAAGTTTAAGATAATACAAGGAATCAAAGCAGCACAAAGAATAAAATAAATATTTGGCATCTATCAAAAACTTTACTATAAAAGCTTAAGAACCAAAGAAAGCTCCACAAAACTTTCTACGTGTATACTGATCTTTATATTGAAGATTATACAATAAAATAATTAGAAGTAGATCATATGTTTCTCGTAGTTATGGGTCTGAAATCTATTTTAACTCAACAATAGACAGAAGAAATCAAAAGATATAAAATAGATTGCTCTGATTACACGTGTAACCCAACTTTTGAGCACACCTAGTTTCCCTAGCAAAGCCTGCTACAACCCTGCCAATTGACTGCCTCTGTTTTTAAAAGTAATGTGGCCAAGCTGTTTACTACTAGGTGCTATGCTCAGCCCAGCTCAGACTGTACTGCAAAAAGGAGAAGGATTCCCTTCCCCTACTCTCTCTTATGCAAGCTCTGAGAAATAGACCTGGGGGTTGCTTCTGCTATTTGTTATTTGTCCTTGGTATCAGGCAATCCTTACTCAGGTGGTAGGGATTCAGCAAACTCCATCTCCAGCAAAATGGGCATACTCAAAAGCCAGGTTACACATGAAACTGATTACACATGAAAAGATTCTTCACAAAAAATATTAGTATGTCTAAGTAAGGAGGGAAGTAGATGAATAGGAAGAAAACATCCTTCTATAAATTTTTTCTGATAAGAGTTTATTATTCAAGATATGTAAACTATATTTATTTATATGTATATAGATAGATAAACGTGTGTGTATGTGTGACTTACAGCCATTCCCTAATATATAAGTAGTCAGAGGATATGAACAGAAAAGTTCTCAAAAGAAAAATTGAAAAGATTTCACAAACCACATGAAAGAATATTCCAAGCCACTAATAAAATAAGAAATTAAAATAAAAATAACCCTGCAATTTCACCTCACACCCCACAAATTGATGGAGATGACACAAAATAGCAATAATTGATGTTGGAGGGGTTGTGAAAAGACAGGCATACTAATACATTTTTGGTGGAGCTGTGAAATGAGTTTTGGAAAGCAATTTGGAAGTAAATGCCTAAAATATAAATACCCTTTGAACCAGAGACCCCATGGGACTTACACCCCAAGGAAGCCAGTAATAAGAAAAAAGTCCCTATTTAAATTAAAATATTTATAACAGCACTTTTTGCAATAGCAAAGAATTAAAAACAAAACAGATGTCTATCACTTGGGAGATATCTGAACAAACTGTAGTACATGGATTTAATATAATATATAATTTAATATAGCACATTATATAATTCAATAATTTAATATAGCACAGTAGTGCTATATATTGTATGTGCTAAAATCAGAGGATCATGGAAAAATCTGTATGAAGTGATACAGAGTGAAGTAAAAAGAACCAAGACAGTATACACAATTACTGCAACAATGTGAATGGAAGGAACACACACATACACAAAGTGAATGTATTGAAATTATGAAGATCAAGCATGAGTCGAATGAAGAAATATGAGAGGACACTCTTTTGCGGATGTAAGAGGTCAACAGATGTTAGACCTAGCACATGTTTTCTGACTTCTTCGATGACTTGATCAGTTATATTGATTTTTTTCCCCTCTTTAAACGTATTGCTATATGGGATGGCTCTCTGGAAAAGGGAAGAGGAGAGGACACTGGTGATGACTATAAAGACATAAGAAACAGAAGGCATCAAATAAAAACTTACTTAGACAAGGATTTTTAAAAATAAGCAAAAAGGACAAAGTGAGACAACCCCCAAAACAAAGAAGATTTATAAAATTTCTGGTTATCTTTATGATCACAAATCCAATCCAATGAAAATGCAAATTGGGTCAAATGATAAATAGAATGCTTGTATATCATTAATATAATTAGCAATAGAAGACTTATATCTAGGGAGATGCAGGTTCATTGTTGACTACTAGCTTCTGTCTGGGCCCTCTATGAAGCCAGCAAGCTAGCTTTTCTTACCAGGGTATATCATCAGTCCTTTAGCCAATCCTTCCTCAGTCAATGACTAGCTTCACTTTCCAATTCAATCAGAGTTATGTTTCACATTTCATAATAGGATGTCAGAGCATCTATATATCCTTACACTTAGTGTAACACATCTCTTCCTTTCTTATATAGAAACATGAATATGAGCTATTATCATTAATAATTTTTGTTGATTATAATTAAATATGAATAAAAGGGGGAATATTTCAAAATTTCCCTCCAATTTTAAAAATTCATTTCTATTTGAAAAGTAAATAGTGTGCTTATCTCCAGCACTAGTTTTTGTATTTATGCCACCAGGAAGCTATGCCAATAAATGGTTCAAGATTTGGTCTCTTGAGCCAATAAAGTCTCAAGGACAGTTTCAGTTCCTTTGAAGGAAAAACCAGCCTAGCCTACATGGCAGAGACCCAAGTAGATATTGCTCCTACTAGCTACTCTTTTTTTTCTGATTTAAGTGACACTACTCTTTCCTGGTTCTTCATCTACATATCTGACCTCTCTTTCTCAGTTTCCCTTGAGCTGTCCCAGAGACATCCCAAATTCAATACAAAATTATCTTTTCCTCTATACCACTCCTCATTCAAACTTCCCTGCTTTTATCTGAGGCAATACTATTCTTTCAGTCTCCCAGGTTTAAAGCTTTGGCATTATCCTCTACTCTCCATTCATTCTCACCCCGCATATCCAATCAGTAGCCAAATTTTAGCATTTCTCCTTGAACATTTCTCACATCCTACTCCTCTCTATTCCCAAATCTGACACTTTACTTCACCTCATACAGATTATTTCAATGGCTTAATAATTGAGGTCTTCTTGATTCAAATCTCTCCCCTCTCCAGGTTGTCCTTCATTCATCCTCCACATGCTCCTAACAAAATTATTTTCATTAAATATACATCTGACCATGTCATGTCCTTATTGTAAACTCCTATAGTTCTCTATTGCCTCGAGTATACCTGATGAATATCTGGTCGCTGGATTCAGATGGCTCTGGAGGAGAAGTGAGGCTGGTGACCTGCATAGCCCTCCCTCCCTCAAAACAAAGTCAAGTGCAAGTCATGTCATCATTTCTCTGATATCATGGTCCTCTTCGAAAACAAAGGACAAACACAACCTGTGAGTAAACTGAGCTGCCTGAATGGGAACCCAGCTAACTGGGTAACTCAGTTCTTCCTCTCCCTTCTGTCTCCCTCTCCTCTTCTTTCTCCTCTCCAAAGGAAGGTAAATTTGGATGGCCAGAGGCTGTCCAGTTAACTTGGGGTTTGCTAAGTAGATTTTCTTCTTTCCCTTTCTTTCTTTCTCTCTCTCCCTCCCTCTCTCCCTTCCTTTCTTTCCTTCTTTCTTTCTTTCCACTTTTCTTTCTTTCTATCTTTCTTTCTTTCCTTCCTTCCTTAAACCCAGTGCACTCTGAAGCCCATAGACTGGACAACAATAGGTCCTGCCCAAGTTTCACTTAATGGCTGTTTTCTGGACCCTCCTGACTTAGAGTGATTTCAATAGTAACTGTTTCTCTTTCCCTCCCAGCTTGATTTAGTTATTTTTTTTTCTTTTTTTCATTAAAGGGGCCCTTCCCTGATTATTTCTTAAAGAGACCTATTCATTGAATGGGTATTACCTCACTCTAAGTGGGTAACTGAAAAGGCCTTAGCCTAAAAGTGTCAAGGTCTCCCACTGCATCCTGGGTCATCTCCAGTCATCCTGATGAATATCTGGTCACTGGACCCAGATGGCTCAAGAGGAGAAAGTGAGGCTGGTGACCTTGCACAGCCCATCCTTACTCAAAACAAACTCAAGTGCAAGTCATGTCTTCATTTCTCTCATGTCATGGCCTTCTTCAAAAATGAAGGACGAACACAAAACCTGTAGTATAAAATATAAACTCTTCTGATCAATTTCTAAAACTCTTTACAATGCAGCCCCTCCTCATCTTCCTAGTCTCATTGTCCATCTCTTCCCCTCTCCTTATTCAACAACTATTAGCCCTACCTTTTACCCACATGGCATCCCATCTCCTATATTCATGCTTTTGTTTTGACCACTCCCCAAACTTGGGATGTACTCTCTCCTTATAACCATATGACAAAACCTTCCTTCTAGACACAACTCAAGTGCTATCTTCTACACGAAACCTTTCCCTGACTAATCCAACTGCTAGTGCCCTCTCTCTCTGGCTTTCTTATACTTATCCCTTGGAGAGTAATATCATGGGTGCCTTGTACATATGCCATAACCCATTAAGTCTACTTTGTATTTATATGAATACATATCTATATATAAACATACATACTTATATATGTATATGTTGTCTCCCTCTGATACAATGAAAATTTCTTGATAGTAAGAGTGTTTTCTTTTTTATAACCTTATTTACTGTACCAAGCATGGTTCCTGGAGCACATTAGGCACTTAACAAATGCTTGTTAATCAATTATTTGATTAGTTAGATTCCTTGCCTCATTTTTTCCCCTACTGTAATCCATCCTCCACAAATCTTAAATAATAATTCTGATCACGTCATTTCTATGATCAATAAACTATAGTAAACTTATTACAAGTCACTCCCCTTCTTGCACTCTGATCTAGTGCCTAGCACATAATAGGTGCATAATAAATGCTTGTGGATTAAATGACTGATTGATTATTATGAAATAAGAATAGAAAAGTGACATTATTGTGGAAGATTTTGAATCTCAAACAAATGCATTTTAACTTGTAGAGAGGTGATAATGATGTCTAGTGGCTTCCCTATGACAGTACAAGACAAATGTCTGGTATTTAAGGCCCAGATGGTTCCAACCTACTTTTCCAAATGTATTACATACCTCTCCTTTATGATCTACCCATACTGGTCTTCTTGCTGCTCACATTCAGTACTCCAGTGCTTGTCTCCGTGCTTTTTACAGGCTTTCCCCTGTATCTGAATTACCTATCCTCCCTTCTCACTTCTGCCTCTTAGTAACCCTTATTTCCTTCAAAACTCAGTTCAAGCATCACCTTCTACATGAGGCCCTTCCTGATTTCCTACTTTTAATGTTTCTTCTTGAACTTATCTTGAATTTGTTTTGTGGATATTTTGAATATACTTCTATGCATACATATTATCTCTTCCTATAGTATGTAAGTTCCCTGAGAGCAGGAAGTGCTTCATTTTTGTCTTTGCATCCCCAGTGTTTAGCAAGAGCTAGAATATAGATGGCATCTAATAAATACTGGATTTATTTTTTTAATTGATTGACTTGTGAATTTTTTAATGAGCAAAACAAATTTAATATGGTAAGTGAAGACCCTGTAGCTTCATTTCTTTTGTATACTTGCTTGAACAAATTTACTTATGTCACCAAATACAAGCAACTGTCTTCACTGGATGAGAAAAGAAATAAAATTCTATGGGAATAAAAATCAAAGATGCCAGATTGTTTCCTTCCCTATTTCCAACTGTATACACAAATAGATAGATTTAGCAAAATTCAATGGTGGTAATAACTACAAAAAATTTTAACAACTCATTATATTAATTTTTAAACAGAGATCCAAGGTTCTTAGTGCAGTTTTTAACCATAAAAGCTTTGAATTGCTTTAAGACTTTTAGGACAAGCTCATTGATCATAAACATTTGCCAAGTGTAGCAGTAGTTTTCTTTAATAATTATTAGTTTCTGCTTCTTGGTTCTTAATTTTCTTTCTAAACTTTGGAAAAATGTATGGTGATAACTTCCATTCCTTAGGAAGTGCTATCAATGGCATTCTTTATAGTTGGTCAAACTATCTCACAGATAACTTCTTATTAATTTATAACAAACCAGAACATAGACAAACAATGATAACAACAATAACTGTAATTATGCAATATGCTTTTCAAATACTATTTCATTTTATCTTTATACCAACCCTTTCAAACTGGATGTCCCAAAGACATCTCAAATTTAATGTGTCTGAAGTAGAGCTCACAATCTTCTCGCCTTTCTTTTTTAAGGCATCACCTTTCTAGTCTCCCAGGTTTTTCATTGCAAACACCATAACATCAACTCCTTCTCATTATACACACAAGCCACCGTCTTGGTTTAGGTCCTCATCAAATCTCACCCCACCCACATTTGTTACTTTATTTAATCCATATAACTCTGTAAGGGGAGTTCTGCTATTATCCCCATCTTACAGACGAGAAAACTGGATCTGGGGGAAGTTAAATGACTTGTCTACCACCACACAGCTTCTAAGTATCTGAGGTAGAATTTGAACTTCTCTTCCTGGTTTCTCTGTCTTCCTTCGGGACTCAGATCCACTCAAACCCTTCATTATAAGAGGCCTTTCCCAGTCTTTCTACCTTCATTCTTTCTGAAACTGTCTTCCATATATCCCTTGTATGTACATAATTATTTTCATGTTTTCTCTCCTATTAGAGTATGAGCTCCTTGAATTCAGAAATTGTTTTTGCTTTTTTTTCTGTGTGTTTAATATTTGGCACATAATGAGTGCTTGCTGACTGGCTGCCTGCCTCCCTTTTGGCTCTAGTATCAAACATAAATGCCTTCATTTGGTGGTTAAAGCCCTTTATAATCTGACCTAAACCTACCTTGCTAGCCTTATTAAAAATTACACCCCTTCTTATACTCTTTGATCTAGTGTCTCACACATAAAAGGTGCATAATAAATGCTTGTGGATTAAATGACTGATTGATTATTATAAGATAAGAATGGAAAAGTGGTATAATACCATACTGTGGAAGATTTTAAATTCCAAGCAAATGAGGTTTAGCTTTCCTCACTAGGCAATAGAGAAACATTGAAAGATTTCAAGCATAGGAGTGATATGACTTGATCTTTTCATAAGAAAGATAAATTAGGTTCAGAGGGAGGCAAGAGAGGAAAGATCTTCTAGAAGACTACTATAGGGAGGTGATAATGAGAACCTGTACTGCTAACAGTAGGAATAGAAAGGAAGAGTGAGGTTAACATATACTACTAAGGTAGTATGATAGAGGGGTGGCTAGGTGGCCTAGTGGATACAGCATTGGGTGTGGAATTAGGAAAACTCATCTTCATGAGTTCAAATCATACCTCAGACACTTAGATGTGTGATCCCGAGCAAGTCACTTAAACCTGTTTGTCTCAGTTACCTCATCTATAAAATAAACTGTAGAAGTAAATGGCAAACAACTACACTATGTTTGCCACAAGAACCCCAAATGGGGTCATGAAAAGTCAGATATATTCGAAAAGCAACTGAACAGTGGCAACCAAGTTTGACAGAACTTGGTAACTGATTGGATATGAGAGTTTAGGAAGTAAAAGAGTCAAAATTATGTTTTGGCGAAAAACACTTGTAGTAGAGAGAAGATTAAACACACTGTAACAAGGTGGGGGTGGGGTGGTGATGACCAGAACTTTCTAACTAAATCAGTCAGAAGTACGGCCTGGGTGTGAAGAAGGCCTAAATATTTCCATTGAATCAATCAATCAAAGGCACTTCAACTATGTCTGACAAGAAGTATGTTAAGACTGGCTAGAGAAACTGGGTCATGTCCCATGGGTTTTATGTAAAATAGCATACCACTCTGAATGCAGAATTTAATCATCTGGCAACCTAGAAAAGAAAGAAGTCCAATAAAGCCTTTCAGAGACAATTGCTTCAGGAAAGTGGGGAAGAATAGATCCTGTCTTTTTTCTCTGCTTGACCACAGAAGAACCCTCTGAACTTCTGGAGGTTGGAAGAATTAGACCTCTCATCAGCATCTTAAAAGCATCACCAAAAGAGCAGCTATGAGTGATACTGCCTTTGTAGGAAGCCAAACTAAACATATTGAGGAAATGCCGCTATAAGAGGTCAGGAAAGCTGCACCATGCCTAAGGTACAAAATAAGAACTACATGAAACCCAGAAAAGGACTTCAAGAAGCTGTATTACCCCCCACATACACACACTACATGTGCTTTCTAAACTTTACCCCACTTTCCCCAGGAATGGTTATATATTGGTGGGAGAGTGTGTCACAGAATTGGGGTACGGGGAGAGGATATTTTATACAAACTATCCTTCCTATACAACCTTAGTAAATCTTAAAATCTAATTAAATCTGACTGGTTAATTAATATCATTTATAATTAATAAGGGGAAAATATCAGAGGGCATTTGTAAGAAATAGCAGTATAAAGATATGTTTCCTCCAATCCTTCAGGATTCTGCATAAGCCTAAGGGGAGAAACAGTAGGTACCCTGGGGACTCAATCTTGCAGTGTGAATGGAAGTTGGCAAAGTATAATATACACTATAACAAAATCAAAGGATCTGATTTCAAAAACTAGTAGAGGCACTTATTTAACTTGAAGGCCATGGGCAATATATTTAGTAAATATCTAAATATAGATAATAGAAAAGATTTTACAAACTCAAAGATTCTTGAGTCTTTCTTTCTGAAGGTTGTAGACAATATTTGTGTTACCTGCTTTGTATATTTAGTTTGAGTAATGCTTTTTACTCATAGTAAAAGGCTATAAAATGTCATTATTAATATTGCTAATAATCTTAATAATGAAAGGTAGCATAGCATAATGAATATAATGTTATAATGGTCTCATAGTTGGGAAGATTAGGGTTCAAGTCCTAATACTGACAAATACTGGATTTTTCAAGGAAAAAACTTCTTAAGGTCAAAGAGAATTCTATGGTGCTATAAACCGTATTGCAGTTTTCAATCTTCATAAATGAAGAGTTTTCATACAACAAAGAAAATATAGGTTCAAATTTTTTTTAAAAAGACCAGAAGGTTAATGATAATAACCATCATGCACTTGCATAATCTCAAACTTCTAATTATCATTTGACTACTTTATGTACATTTTCTTTAGTTTTACAAATAAAAAATTGGACAAAATATTAGAAAAAATGCTACAGTAACATATTTTAAAAAGACTACTAGGCTGGGATGGAATGAAGTATTGGTTCCATTTGTAAACATAATAGATCTTTTTAAAAAAAAATTAAAAATCATATGCTTATAACAATAGATTCAGTAAAAGTTTTTGACAAAATACAATGTTCTTTCCAATAAATTAAGGAAGAAATCAAGGATGTCCATTATCACTACTATTGTTTGATATGTTATGAGAAATGATAACTATTACAATAAGACAAGAAAAATAAATTAAAGGAAATTTATTTAAAATAAATTTAAGGAAAAAAGAAACAAAATTATCACTCTTGCAGATGATAAAATAGTTTACTTAGAGAACCCTAGAGATTCAACTAAAAATTAGTTGAATCAATGAATATTATTAGTAAAGTATCTGGACATAAAATAAACTAACAAAAATCAGTAGGCTTTGTGTATATTATCAAAATAACTCAGCAGGAAGAGATAATTACAGAATATATAAAACATCTGGGAGCCCACATACCAAGACACACAGAGGAATTATATGAATACAAATACAAGGCACTATGTACAAAAATAAAGGATTGATTAAATATTTAGGGAGATTCATTGCTCAGAACTGAGCCATGTTAACATTTAAAAAATGACAACACTACTTAAACTTATTTGAAGATTTTGTGCCACATTAGACAACCATCAAAAGGTCATTTAATAGAACAGAATAAAAGAATTATGAAATTCATCTGAAGGAAGAAAATATCAAGAAAATCAAGTGAAATAATTTTAAAAGTAGGAAAGAAGGAACCTAATAGTACCAGACATCTCAGACACAGAAAACTACATAATGTCAGAATTTTTTTTATCAATGTGTCAGTTGGTTTTGCTGAATTTTTTTCTATTCTTCCTCTTTTTGTTTTTATCATTAAAAATTATTATTTTAAAAGAGATGGCTTTTTGTGGAAGCACAATAAGATACACAGAAACAAATCTAGGTGATATAAATGCAAGAAAATTAATGAAAATATATTTTAAGTGAATGAAAGTTAATGTATTAAGCACTTGCTATGTTCCAAGCACCATACTAAGAGTAGGAGATTTAAGTACAAAGTGAGTGAGTGCCTGCCCTCACGTGTCTTAAATCAGGCCTACATAACCTGTGGCCTATGGGCTGCAGTTGTGCAGGCCTGGTTTAAATTATTATGAGGAAGACAATGAATGTGAAGTAGAGGGGATTATGGTCAGGAAAAGAAGTTAAGGTTTGAAAAGTTACAAAGATTCAGAGCAGAAAATAAAGCCGTCCATTTATCCACCCTTTACAAAAGCAATCTCGTAGTGTTATTTTTATTACAATTTTCAGAGAAAAGGGAAAATAGCAGAAATGATTGAGGTACAGATGAAGAAATAAGATTTGAGGGAGTACAGAGCTGAGTGGCTTGGCTCCTTCTAAGGCAAGCCCTCCAGCAGCCTAGTCTGGAGCAGAAGTAGGAGCACTAGGCAAGAAATGGTCAAGTTGAAGACGAGGAACCATGGTACCAAGGAGCGCAGAGCTGAATGGATTAGGTCCTGCCAAGCATGGCCTCAGGTAGTGCACCTGGGAAGGTGGAAAAGCAAAGCAGTAGTTATCAGAAGCATTTGGAATTGAGTACAAAACAGAAGAGTCAATGGAGTTTTAAATTTTTTTAAGGGATAGTGAGGAGTAGTCCTACTAAGGATGTAATGAGCAGATTTGAAAAAATTAGTGGCATAGGGGCAACAACTGAAAAATAAAAGTAGAACTGAGATGCAGCAGAGAAGATAAAGATTGAAGTAGGTCGTTGGATCCTAAAAGCATCTCAGAACTGAGGGCTTAAACTGAAATTATTGATTATACTCACCTGTTTAAGAACTAAAGGATGTTCCCCCAAAAGGTCTACTCTTTCCCTGCTTTCCTCTTCCCAAGTCTATTCAGGAAAAAGTGCTATAATATACTCTATTGGTTTCTTTTGCCTACAAATTTCCTGTATCCTAATGTTTCAAACATAAAGAGACTAGAGATTAGCCAGTGATAAATAAAGCTCTAAATCATAACAGAAAGCCAGTCTTTCTCTTAATATGAGGAATTTTCTAAGGTGGGGGCTCTGAGCTATTGTGATTAATAATTTTCTGTTTCATATAAATCCCATAAGACAGTAGAGAAAGTAGTCATGTGGACCTGAAGGCCATTATTTTGCCTCTTGGACAAAAGTAAATGAGTTCTAACAGGATGCAGTAGTTAAATCTTCACCTACCAAGAAGAGAAAGGAAAGAGGGTTTCTTGAAAACAGAAGGGGTCCAAGTGAGATTCAGTTCTGTCATTTTTGGAACAGAAAAAGAAAACAGAAAAAACAAATTACCTTCCTTATCAGCATCTGCCAGTGTTACGTATTTTTCAAAAATACAAGATATAAATAATAGATTCACGGTTTCATAGACAATTCTTTTTTTCTACCTTTTATGTGGAAATTTTAATGTTTGTTGATCATTCCTGAGTTCATAAAAACATTTAAAATAAGCAAATATAAATTTAAAAAATAATTAAAACTATGGTCAGGATAATGACCAACCACCCCTTGGTAGAAAGGAGATGAACTAGAGCTACAAGATGAAATATACATTACCACAACCAATATTTGGATTTTTTTTTTACTATGCGTACTTTATAATAACAAGGCTTTAATTGGGGAGAGGGAGGGCAAAAGGAGAGATACAGTAATAGAAAAAGAAAAAAATCACTGAAAAATATAAATACAAACCTTAAAATACACAGGAAAAAAGCAGAAGAATGATTGGAAAGTGACACAGACAAGCAGAATAGTATCAGAACTACTATTTTTTTTTAAATATAAGCTCTATCTAAGAAACTCACAGTTCTATATAAAAAGATAGAATGAAACAGCAGTATTTGAATTAAATTATTCATCCCAGTATTGAGAATTTGTATATTGGTTGGTAATCATAAAAATGATCATAAAAATATTAAGTGTTTTTTCCTTTTAAAAATGTATCTTAGTAAGTGTTCTCTCATATTTTTCGTTCATCAATATTCTTCTATTAGAAGAGCACTTGTGTCAGTTTGTTGCTAATGTGTATAGTATGTCCAAATTCAGATGTTTGCAACCTGCATCAAAAATATCCTTACTTGTTATTTTAAGGAATTAATGTTTTAAAATTTTAGAAATTAGAAAGTTACTACTATAAATTAAAAATCATTAATAACCCTTTGTTATTTCAAAGGCAAACAATTATATAAGCATGTAATTCAGAAGACCAGAAATGCCTTTATTTTAAAACTCACAGTTCATTATATGGATATTTAGGCACTTATTCTTTTGCATACTTTTTTTTGTTAGACAAAGTCTCAAAGTTGAGAGTGGGTTTTTGCCAAGTCTCCGAAAAATCTATTGTTCAAAATTCTTAATTATAAGAAAGTAAACAATGGACCAGTTGAAGCAGAGCACAGTTCTAATGAGTTAATGTAACAAAACACAAGCAAAAGCAATTACCTGCAAAGTTAGAAGGCTATTCTCTGACAGTCATCCATCAAACCCCAAGTCTCCTTAATAAATGACAATTATGGGGCAAATATGCACAAACATGGATAGCATAAGCCATGGGATCATTTCCTTCTGAGAAAATTAGTGACCAACAAAACACCCATGTAGTGTAAACCACCAGACTGCCCTACAGCAAGGCTCACTCCTGACCAGAATACTAACTAGCAGTTTCATTTTCTCTCTTTCTTTCTTTCCTTCTTCCTTCCTTCCTTTCTTTCTTTCTTTCTTCCTCTCTCTCTCTCTCTCTCTCTCTCTCTCTCTCTCTCTCTCTCTCTCTCTCTCTCTCTCTCTCTCTCTCTTTCTAACCTTTAAAAAGTTCAGAACCACACAGAATTTTGTTTGGGGTTATACAAATTCCTTCACAATTTGTATAGAAGTCTAACATAACTTTTTAAAAGCCGTGACATGCCCATAATGTATACAGAGTATCTGACTTCCGCCGTTAGCGAGGCTTTTTCCTAACTTAATCATACTCAAATTTCACCCCTTTTAAAGATCCTGATTCAAAAATGTTCACTCATTCTCCACAGTCCACAAATTTATACCATCTCTTCCTGTGGAATGTTATGTGCATAAATGAAAAAAGAATGGCCTACAATAAGGATTAATAGGTTAAAATCATAGATATTTTAAAATTTAGTTTCACTTTGCTTATTTGAAAAACTAAAAATGTAGGTTCACACAAGCATACGTATTTTTACATACTCTCACAAAATTACCCATTCGTATCAACTGCATTACCTAGAAGCTGAACTGGGGTTCTGTATAGGAAATGAAAATATCCAAAGCTACAGGGGAAAAAAATTATATTATTATTCAAAACAGATTAAAAGTGAAATAAAATGAAAGCTTTAGCTAAAATACTTTCAGTTTGAACACTAACTCATTGCACATAAATAATGTGTATCTTTATATGGCTGAAATTTTCAGTGAGTGTCTATTACCCACCTGACCACGCTCTAGGTTCTTCCTCATTTGCTATTTGATGTCTTTGATGTATAACTGAAAAAGAGCAAACTTTCTTGAGCAGTATTTTGCAAATCTTTAGCCCAGAGGTCAGTCAAGACCCAAATTTAATAACAAAGTACCATTTCATTAATGGTAGTAAGTGAGCTTCCAAGTAGTAACCATGTCTCCTGCTGTGATGACAGAGATAATTAATGCCATAAATGAGGATGTACATGTTTGATATTTTTATACAAATGGATTAGAAAAGTCTGCATTATTTCCAAGTTGATGTCTTACCTAATTGCTCTCTAAAGTGACATTGCCATTTGCACATAGTGGACCATGATAAATTCATTTATTTCCATCTTGTCCGAGATTATGATGAATGGTCTGAGCTCCATTCAATTATGTTAAATGTGCAAAGAAACAGAAACAATGAAACTGGCAAAGCCTGCTACATTCTTAGGAACAATTTAGGTTAATTAGCATCAACTTCTCCCCCATTCATCATACCCCTTTAGAAATATAAACAAACTGTCAGCTCTAACCTAACAAACAGATCACTGAGCTACTTAACACAAATTATTCTTACATGAAAAGCTCCTTCTCAGGCAATATTCTCCTCTAGGGCATCTGGGAAGCTGAGCTATTAAAATTGAAGACATATGTTGCAGTCAAACTTAACTCCCAGATTGTAATGATCGCTGTTGTGACAGTTTTCAGTCAACATATTTGCTGCTGGCAATGTAGTCCCAATCTCAAATGAAACAAAAGTCAAATGAAATGATGCAACCAAAGCCCTGAACGTGAAGGGTTCCTTTCTCACAGAACCGATCAATGTTTAATTAGTAGCTCTCAAGCGTATTGACTTCAGGAATTCAAATGCTTGACTTGTTACAATTCAACATTTTGTCTTGTACATTTGAGTATATAAAGGGGCAAGAGAAGAGTAATGTGTAAAGGAGCTATAGATTCCATATGACATTTTTGCTAAAAGCTAGGAAGCTGCTTGTACTTCCAGATAGAATATTATTAGGAGTTCCCAAACCATACTCTATCAATTTTGGTCCATCAGGGAGTAGAATTTGGAAGGTACTAGAGGGAAGAAAATGTGCCTTTCTTATATTATGGATATTCTTCTTCAAAGATAATACTAAGAATGGAAGGAAAGAGGAAGCAAGGGGAAAAAAGAAAGAAAGAAAAAGAAAGAAAGGATGAAAGGGAGAAAGAAAGAAAGAAAGAAAGAAGGAAGGAAGGAAGGAAGGAAGGAAGGAAGGAAGGAAGGAAGGAAGGAAGGAAGGAAGGAAGGAAGGAAGGAAGGAAAGGAAGGAAGGAAGGAAGGAAGGAAGGAAGGAAGGAAGGAAGGAAAGAAGAAAGAAAGAAAGAAAGAAAGAAAGAAAGAAAGAAAGAAAGAAAGAAAGAAAGAAAGAAAGAAAGAAAGAAAGAAAGAAGGAAGGAAAGAAAGAAGGAAAGAAAGAAAGAAAGAAAGAAAGAAAGAAAGAAAGAAAGAAAGAAAGAAAGAAGGAAAGAAGGGAAGAAAAAAGGGAAGGAAGGAAGAAAGAAAGAGAGAGAGAAAGAAAGAAACAAACAAACAAACAAAGAGAAAGAGAGGAAGAGAGAGAGGAAGGAAGAAAGAGAGGAAGGAAGGAAAGGAGAAAGAGAAAGAAAAGAGGAAGGAAGGAAGGGAGAAAGTAAGAAAAGCAATGTTCTTTATTCCAAATGGGAAGAATGATAAAGACATTTTGTGTGTGTGTGTGTATATATATATATATATATTCATAAATATATTTCATATATTTTGGAACACTAACACTGTAAATGAACCTATGATGTTTTCTCCCTTCACTTGCTCCATATGCAGCTAAGTATCACAAATGGATAAATAGCTAGAGTCACCGGCTAGAGCATCTGATTAGCAAAGGACACCATGTCTGGATTTAACATATCCCCATCCCACTCATAGGTACTCACCTTGCCAATTCTCAGAAATGTTCTTCTGCCTTGATGTACCTTACCCCACCTTGGAATCCTGGATTTTTTTCTGTGCTTGAACCCTAAATTCAGTTCTCAATCTATGATCCTATGAAATGGTCAAGGCAAGGGACCCTTACACCAAGGTAAAAAACATTTGTTTCTGTATAAGCATGATATGACTGGAAATATTATGTTTGAGTAGTACTTCTTTCTCATTATGACTGGCCAAACCTTAAATGCTTACCCACATTAGTCATTCTCAGGCCCTACTATACTTTTTCTTTGAGATATAAAATTATTTCTTTGAAGCATGTGATTGTGCTGATCCATGCCACTTGAAACTTCATAAAAACCAACACTGCTAAGAGTTCTTATTTTCTTATGTTTTATACCCAATTGAACATAACATTGAGAAAAAATTGTTAAACTAATTCCACTGTTATAACATGGTTTGTTGGGGCCATCCATAACAGAGAGGTTTCCTCCCACCACAAAGGGTTTCAGTGATGCTGCCCATCTAATGTATTCCACTTTCCTAGAAGTATGGAGATCAATAATGACTGCTAACTGAAAAGGGCATGTTCTTCTCAAATATCTTTCACTACTAAACAGTCTGAGAATAACTATCTTCCTTGACTCAAATCCAGCCTACCAGACTGGCATTGAAAAAAAAACAAAACTTATTGGCCTGGCTTTACGGACTTTGACCCCACCCCCAACATATACACATACATACACACACATCCCTCAGGAGCAGTTAAGTTCGTATGTACAGCCCCTAGGTGTCAATGTGGTGTGTGGCTGTCTGTGTTCTCCTTACTCATGATCCTCTGTAACAGAAAGGAATAGTGTTAAAAATCTCAAGCACTAATGTCTCCAGTTTGTGGACTGGATGGACTTTCACATCTAGTCAGAGGCCATGTTCTCTCATCCTGGTGATGATAGCCAAACAGAAATGAAATTTATCTTGCAGTCTGAGGGGCAGAAATTCCCAGGTTCTGTTCAATTCTGTATTTGTGAGTGTGATAGAAGGAGTGTTTTCCTGATTGCTCTGGTTTGTCTAATGTAACTACCTTCCCTCCTACAACCAGCTAAACCCTGGTTTCCTCATTCTCCCCTAAGATAAAAGCAATTATTTCTAATGCAAGTGGTCCTTGCACTCTCCTACTTTAGGACAAGGGTTCTGTCCCTTCTGATGAACAGCAGTATCATCAACTGCCCATGTCAGATCTTGGAGGTTACTGCAAGAAATGATGTCCCCTAATATTGATTTCAGGGAGGGGATATTTTTGCAGGTAGGCTATGGAATGCTGAGTGAGTGGCAATTCAGGGAGAATCTTAGTTTCAACTTAGATCCTGGGATAAATTGTATATGTGGCTTATGACTTCTTAGCTACTTCAAAACCTGATACAAGATGAAGAATTAAATACTGTGTCAGAAGTAGCCATGTAGAGGCTCACATTCCTCATGCTTATTATCATTACCACCTCACATCAGGAGAAGACATCTGTGGCTATACTGGTATCACCATCTGTGCTGTGGTGCTGATCTAGGTGCTACTCTGGCTTGTCATCACCATTTTATATTAGGAGATCTTAGCACCAATGCAATATTAACAGCGCCTAGGTGGCCATGAATATCCCAGCACAACTCTGGATTGCAAAATACAATAGACTCTCGGCACGGAAGACAAAACCAAAACATTTGTTCAGACACAAGAAAGCCAAATCCACCATGATAACAAAAATCTATACACAATAACAAAGCAGAAAACACTATTCCCAAGCCTGCCCCCTGCTAGACTTCCCACAAACCAGCTCCATTAAACAAATCACAAGAAGCCTCTCTTAAAATCATAAATAAGCTCTTTCACTCACCTAACCTAACCAGCAGCCTGCTTGCCTGCATCCTTCCTACCTCTGACTATAATCTGACCAATTTCCTCTCATCTCTGCTCTAGCTCCGCCTCTTCCTGTTCCACCCATTCAGCAAGTTCCTTCCACCACAGGCTTCATATGACTCAGACTTCCATGTGACCCAGTTAGGTCACATGGGTCCATTAATGGATGGCAAAGACCTTCCTATTTAAATTATCATTGCAAAGACCTACTATGAACTTCAAAGATGTGGCATCATTCATGACATGAGACTTTGTCTTTTGGAAGGGTGAAGGAAAGGTTTTTGGTCTCCTCATATTTTTGTTTTATTTTTGTCTTATTTTGGTTAGGTTTTTTTTCTTAGTACTGTCCAAATAAGAAGATTATCCAGTAAAGATCTGAGACTGGATCTTTCCCAAGGGAAGGAAAAAAATTTACAAATTCTGGTTTTTGTTCTCTACCTCCTTGCTTTTTTTTTTCACTTTCCTCCTTTTTCCTGGTCCTTGGTACTACCATGACAGGAAGACCATTCAGTTGTTTAAATGATGGAAAATCTTCTAAAAGATCATTAAAACCTTGCCATCAAGAGGTAAAATATAAGCTTTTTGCTCTAGTGGCAGAAAAGGTGCTAGTCACATGCAGTTAGGGCTTCTCAGCATTGGTGGGTACTTGAGAACATGAAAGATACCATACCTTAATGGCTTACTGACCAGACTCATTTCTGAATGGAGACAGGGAAGGGCACGTCCAGAGAAGCTAAATACCACTGTGTTTTTGTTGCATAATCTTGCTGTGTTAGAGTAGAGTAAACCTTCTTTGTTATATGTTCAATGACTCATGAAGGCTTCACTTCATCCCAACACTGAGCCTGAACTAAGAGGGTGCTGGGCGTTAGAGCCATGCCTATGAGTGTGGGTTTAACAATGAAAAATGTATGGAATAAATAATTCATTAAAATACGCCCCCACATAGTTGCCCTGACCACTAAGCCAGAACACAGGATGTTAGCTTATATATTTTGTTAAATATGAAGAAAAAAATTTCTCAGAGTTTTTCCTCACTCTAAGTGCACTTGGGTGGTATTTGCAGTCATACTCAGCAAAACAATGGAGAACAAACTTTCTTAGGTAAACAAATCAAGCTTAACAAAGACAAAAACACCATGGTGAAAGATCCATGTAAAGAAGGAAAGTCTCCATAGGGACTGAAGCAAGGGAAGGAAGAGTGGACCCAGTTAGTATGGTGTTGTGATTTCCTGCAGCTCTGTTCAGCACAATAATAGGAACAAAAAAGCAGCTAATGAGGGGAGTAATCTAGGGTTAAGGCATAGCAAAGCATCAGATAAGGGGGCAAGAGACTCTAGAGTAAAGATTAACATGTTTTACCCTATTTCAAGGCATCTTGCCCAAGGAGTCAAGAGGAAAAAGTGAGAAGAGAATAAACAAGCAGGAGTGATGGTCTAGAAAAAAACTGAAGGGTAGAGGTATGGGTGATCATAATGAGAAAGAACAAGGTTTGGAGTTGCAAGGTAGAAAGAGAAATGGAAAGACAGAGTATGATCAGATGAGGGAATTTCAGACTTCACAAACACGGAAATGAAACACCTGAGATTGAAGGATCAAGGTCTGACCATCTCTGTGTGTTGCTAAGATTGGGTGGAGATCTCTAAGAAAAAAATAAATTGAGGAATTAGAATGTTAAGGTATTTGAAGGAGTATCAACAAAAAATTGAGTATCAACAAAAAATTGAAGATCACAGGACTTGAGGAAGACAAAAACACTGTGATCTAGACACTGAAATCATTGAGGAAGAAAGGACAGTTGATTAGGTGATAAATATCAATTGAAAGAACTGTCAGTCATGAGTGAACAGCCATTTTCAGCATTATTTCAAAGATTTTTGGCAAAGCCTAGAATACATTATTAAAAAGTTGGTTAATGAACAGTTAAGAAGGAATCATTTTATTTGTCCAGGATGGCAGCTAATGTATGTCACTAATAAGTGTTAAATTGGTGTCCAATATGTTAAAAGAAAAAATGATAACTCCTGCTAAATTTGGAGAAATTAAGAAACAGTGAACTCTGGAACTTGTCTATGTTAACTTTCTATTTCTGGAAAGAGATAGCCCTAGCATAAGTCATCTGTTAGAAGTGGATGTTCATTTCACCAAGTTTGCATGAGTACACTCAATTAGGTACCAAAAAGCATCAATAGTTATTACAGCGTGATGGAATAAGTATTTCTCAACCTACAGATCTATTCTGACCAAGGTAGAGATGTTAAGAGCATGTTAGACAAAGGAAAAGCTATATTTGGAATGAGTCAAGAAGTCAGGAACTACATCTTATCATGTCCAAGGAGAAACGCAGACTGACTATATATTGTTAAATATTTTAGGAACTTAGATGAGGATAAAAAACATCAGCAGTGTCAACATGTGGCATATATCTAGTGCATGCTTACAACTCCACCAGGCAGGATGACATGTCTGTTTCTTTAAACCATATGACTTTGCTGACTTACTTTATTGGCTAATACATGTACCATACCTATCTACTGACATGCTTTGAAGACTCAGAAGATGGAGAGGATGTCAACACTCCTAACCAGTATATCACTTGCATGACACAGCCTGAAACAAGTCTGCCAACCATGACATCAACTCAGAAGAGTTCTAACAGAAGCAATCGTTTGATACCCAAGTATATTATCAAAACAACAAATAAGGAGACAATTCTCCAGAGAAACCAGGATGTTTTTTTAAGACATTGTAGGATTTGCATCATGCGTACTGCTAACACAAGTTAGAAAATTGATGAAAAGTCACTCCACAGCCAAGTTGTTGGGAGACTGGCAATGAATCTCTTTACAGAATAGTCCCAAAGAGTATCAGGGGCTCTATAAAGATAATTTACCACAACCATTTATTGCTCACAGGGTAATTGGTTGGCTTCCTTGATAAGCAAGTAGAAACAAGTGATAGGCACCTCAAAAAACTCTAAGCAACCTGACAGTTGAACAAAGATTATCTGACTAGAACCTAGCTCAGAAACTGAAGAAGATACTGTAATCTAACAAGTTTAGGTAGTCCTAATTCTAAAAAGGAAAAAATATTCATTCTAAGGGTAATAATGTTCTTGGCCAGAGCTTTAGAATAAAGAATCTTAAAATATACAGACAACCTACAGAGACCAAAACTACAGCCAACCAGAATGTTCTTCAAGTTCAAGTTTATGAATGCAGACCTATAGTTCTGATAAGGGCTATGACCCACCATATCATCAATCTGCAAAGGTATAAGGGCAGATAGAACAACAGATGACATGACTTAGATCTATTCAATTTATGACAAGACTAAGTTATGATGTTGCAGGTGAAATTGAAAAACTAGCTGCACCAGAAGCCAAGCAATAATGCTAATAGCCAAGTAATATATGCCTTGAACTTAACTCCACACATTTATAGATTCACATTTTAAGGACTGCATGTTCTGTGTTATATTGTTGTTTTTCTGTTTATCTCTATTTGATCATCTATTTGTACCAGTATTTTCCAAGTACTGTAGTTGTATTTTTCTGTCAGTTATACATTGTAATTCTGCTTCTTTATTTGGATACATGCTAATGCTTTACCATGTTCTCTTATTTTATAGGATTTGCATCATTTGCTGCTATGCTTACTTACTTATGTACTATGGATATGCATGTATTGTTGTGATATGTGCATGTAATTTAGAAGTTTGGTTACTGAAGTAGCCTGTCAAGCACTGCTTTACATTGTTCTCTATTATGTGTACTGTGGATGTATATTTGTTGTGAGTGGCACCCAAAGATAATTACTTGGGATAATCACTGTTTTCCTTTTAAGTGTTTATATTTTCTTTGATGCTTATAGTATACACTTGCAAATGTCAAGTATACCATGACTGATTTTGTAAGGGACTACAAAATGTTCCAACCCTGGGGAGGATTGTAATCCGCCTTTTAGGCTCTGCTCATAAAGGATTTGCCAAGGAGCAGGGAGTGCCAGGGATCTGTCTAGTAGCAGGCAGTATCCCATGTTGTTCCATAAATTTGCTGTAAGGAGGAGCTTATGCATAAAAGAAAAAGAAACCAGGCAAGCAGGATGTAAGAGAAAGCCATTGTAGTGAAAATACACCCATGAGATATAACTGGGAACAGCTGCTGAACGATAAGCAATGAGTGCCTGCAGGAGGGTGAAGACTGATCTCTGTTGTGACCAGGCACCAAAAGGAAGAGCAGAGGTAGGGATCTAAAATCTCATGTTGATGAGAGCCAACCAGAGAGTCAGAACTGATTCTGTGCCATAATCAGATGACAAAGACACCTTTTACTTTTTAGCAAAGCTAAATGTCCTCTTGGGTTATTTACTCAGTTTAACCTATTGCTCCCTCTGTCTGTAACATATCTCTTACCCCTACCTCTCAACAACCTCTTTGAAAAGGGCAGCTAAAAATCTGGGAATATTGTATTTTCTTAAATGTTTGCTACTATGCCTAGTCTTTAGTTGTATGATAAAACCCTTTTGGTCAGCAGAAATTCCAAGCTGGTGATTTATTTAATGCTTAAAAATATGGAGAAGATAAGAGATGGTAGGAGTGGGATGAAGTATTCTTTCCATAGAAATAGATTGCCTAACTGCTCTGGGCTGAAGGCTTGGAGCTAATTTAGAATGACTGGGAATAAAATCTGTAGGCCTGTATTATGCGTTGCATGCTTATATAACACTTTGCATGCCTGAAAATGAATTTGAGATTAAGGTACTCCCAGTAAAATAAGAGGGATATAAGCCACAGGAAGGCCATTTTGTCAAAGTGAGCTTGAAATGCAACCATATCTCCAAGAAGAGAGGAGAAATAAATTGGTAAGGATTTTTGCATAGCCCTGTACTGTTTAACATTTTCATCGATGACTTGGATAAATAAATGAAGGGCATCCTTATCAAAACTTGAAGATGGCACAATGCAATGAAGAAAGTACAATATAGTAAAACGGTAAATAAAAGTGGCAAGACCTAAAAAGAAATCCTGACAAGTGAGAGGATAAAATAGGGGAAGCATGACTGGATAAGTTTGTCTGAAAAGATGTGGGGGTCTCAATGGATTTCAAACACAACAAGAAGCAAGAGTTTAGCAAGCCAAAAGGATTATGTATCGAATTATGTTAAGAAGACAGGCACAAGGACCAGAACCAGGAAAGTGATAATCCAATTGTACTCTGTCCTGGTTGGGAAACATCTGGATTAAGCATTGCATTCTGTTCTGGATGACACATGTTAGGAAGAACATTGATAAACAGCAGAGTATTTATAGGAATGCACTCAGAAGGCTGAAAGTCCTCATGATCATGTCATATCATTTAGAAAGAACCATTTGAAAGAAGGGGATATGTTTTATCTGGAAATGAGAAAATTCAGGGAAGGCATGATAGCTGTCTACAAGTATTTGAAGGGAAATGGGAATAGATTTGTCCTTCTTAGCTCCAAAAGGAAGAACTCAAGAGTAATGCGAACTCAGAGTTGCAAAGGGGCAAATTTAAGCTTGATGTCAGGAAAAACTTCCTACCAATTGTAATGCCAGTGCAATATTCACAGTGCCCACAGCAGTCATGAATATCATGGCACAATTCAGAATCATGACACACCACAGACTCTCCACATGGAAAGCGGAACCAAAACATTTATTCAGACCCAAATCCATCACAACAACAAAAATCTATACACAAAAACGATGCAGAGGACATCATCCCCAAACCGACCTCCTGCTAGGCTTCCCACAAACCAGGTTCATTACCCTCATCACAACCAGGCCCTCTTAAACAAAATTACAATCACAAAATCACTCGTGCTACCCAGGAGCATGCATCCTTTCTAGCTCTGAGTGCTCTCAAGACGACCTTTCTCTCTGCTCTAGCTCTGCATCTTCCTGATCCACCCATTCAGCAAACTCCTCCCATCACAGGCTCTATGTGACTTAATGGACCTATTAATGAATAGGAAAGATTTTCCAATTCAAATTACTATTACACTAATTACAGTCATCCAAAAGTGTAATATATTGCTCAGGAGGTGGTTAGCTCACTGGAAGTCTACAAAGCAGACAGCGTAACCACTTATCAGCTATGTTTTAGAGGAAATTCTTGTTCAGGCATGGACTAAAAGTGCCATGACTAGGATATATTACAAGTGAGGTCACTGTGACATCATTGCATTGTTTTCTAAAACTTTTAAGTTTGCTTTAAAAAAAAGGGAATTAGATGATAAAGACATTTTGACTCATTCCACAGCTGATAAATGGTCAAAGAATATGAATGGATGGTTTTCAGAAGAAGAAATAAAAGCTATCAATAGTCACATGAAAAAAATACTCTAAATAACTACCAATTAGAGAAATACAAATTAAGACCACTCTGATGTACCACTTCACATCTATCAGATTAGCTAATATCAGAGATTGCTGACAGAAAATGACAAATGCTGGAAGGGATATGGAAAAACTGAGACACTAATGCGTTGCTGGCAGAGCTTTGAACTGGTCCAACCATTCTGAAGAACAACTTGGAAATACACTCAAAGGACTATAAAACTGTACATACTCTGATGTTGAGTGAAAGGAGCAGAACCAGGAAAACTTTGCACACAGCAACAACCACTGTGTGTGAGGAATTTTTCCCGTAGACTTAGTACTTCATTGTAATACAAGGACTTAAAAAATTCCCAGTGGTCTCTTGAGGCAAAATGCCTTCCACATCCAGAGAAAGAACTATGGAATTTGATCACAGAATGAAGCAAACCATTTTCTTTTATATTACATTTTGTTTTGTTTTATGATTTCTCCCATTCATTTTAATTCTTCTATGCAATGTGACTAAGGTGAAAATGTATTTAATAAGAATGTATATGTAGAACCTATATAAAGTTGCATGCCATCTCAGGGAGGGAGTGGAGAGGTGGGGGGAAGAAGGGGGAGGGAGAGGAAAAAAAATCTAAGATATAGGGAAGTGATGTAGAACACTGAAAACAAATAAAATAATTTTAAAAATAAAATAAAAGAGGAAAGCAAAAAAAAAAACAAAACTGCATACTCTTTGATCTGGCACTATTAGGTTTGTAAATCAAAAAGTTTAAAGAAAAGAGAAAATGGTGTATTTGGAGTAAAATATTTATAGAATCTCTTTTTGTGTTGGTAAATAATTAGAAATTGAGGGAATGCCCATCAAGTGGAGAATGACTGAACAAGCTGCAGTATATGATTGTAATAGAATATTATTGTGCTAAAACAAATGATGAGCATGATGGTTTCAGAAAACTTGGGAAGATTTGTATGAACTCATGCAAAATGAAGTGAAAAAATTAGGAAAACATTGTACACATACTGTACGCTAAACAATACTGTAAGGATGATCAACTGTGAAAGACTTAGCTACTCTGATCAAAGTAAAAGACACATGAAGAAAAATGCTATCCACCTTCAGAGAGAACTGATGGAGCCTGAATGCAGATTAAAGCATATTTTTTTAATTTTACTTTTATTGTTTGGGGGTTTTTTGCAACATGGCTAATATGAAAATATGTCTTGCATAACCACAAATATATGATAAAATCAAATGCTTGCCCTTTCAAAGAAGTGAAAGGGGCAAAAGGGAGGGAGAAAATTTAGAACTAAAAAAAATTTTTTTTAAAGATTGTTAAAAATACTTTACATGTAATTGGGAAACATTTAGCCAAATAAAAGTAGTTTAATTTTTAAAATGATATTTTAATTCATTGTAAATATTGTCTTGTTTTCTAGATAGTTGATTAGCAATATTTCTAATAAAGTCAGAGAATGTCAGGAGTTGACGTTAAGCTCATTGGCTTATAATCTGCAGACTTTATTCTCTTCCTATTCTGAAAATGAATACAATATTTGCCCTCATCAAGTTGTACAGAATTTTTCATATTCCCTGAGATCTTTTCAGGGGTTAGGGGAGAAAGGCAAGGCAACTGGGTTTAGGTGACTTGCCTAATATCACACAGCTGGTGTCAAGTTTCCAAGGGCAGATTTAAACTCAGTTCTTCCTGACTCCAGGGCTGGTGCTCTATATACTGCACCAGCTAGCTACGCCACTCTGTGATCTTTAAAAAATAACTGGCAATACCTCAGTAAAATCAAAAGCAATATAAGATAACATTTAGAGCTAGAAGGGATCTTATAGGTCATTTAATCTAACACCTTTATTTTACAAATAAGGAAACTAAGACCCAAAGAAGATAATTGATTTACCCAAGGTCACAATCTGCCAGTTCTCTCAGCACCTAAGAAATAGTTGCCATGTCACTTGAATACATCAGATTCTTTCCTACTCTCACCTTATTTTCCTTGAGTATTAACTCTTTATTTGCTATTTTTTGTTCTATCCTTTCCATTCCAGAGATAATTCTTCGTTGTGATGTAGCAAGGAGCCACCCAATAAAACATTTTAACAGTAATCAAACTTGTCACTAAAGCATTGGAAGAGGCTACTTTCCACCTTGTGTGACTTACCACTAAGGAGTGTGCATTTTAGTGTTTTAATTTCTAAAATTATATTTCATTGTAACCTGAAAAATTTTACCTTCTCTCCCTCCTAACCTGAATGTCCCTCAACTGAGAATGAAAGAAAAATAAAACCCTCACAATAAACATGTACAATCGAGTAAACCAGTTTTTTCATGAACCAGGTCTGTCTATCTTTCTGTATGTGTGTCTGTGTATGTGTATACACACACACACACACACACACACACACAAATATATATATATACACATATTCTTATTTTTTGATAACTCACAAAGAACAGTAAATATTTTTAAACATCCTTAGTTGGAGTTTGTTTTGCTTATGACTAATTCCTTTCTTAACCTGCCCTCTCTAATTTTCCTGGGTTTGGGTCTAAGCAACAGAAGACTTCTGTTTGATTCCGCCTTTATTAATTGACAGGGAAGTTTTACTGATTCAGAACTGTAGGCTTTCCTTTGGTCTGGGATTCTTGCCCTAGTTATTGCTCCACTGGCTTCAGATTTGGTGAGAGGCCACAATTGAGACCCTACCCTACTCCTGAAGTCTATGTCAAACAGCAGCTTCTTGGTTCACAGGCTATGACTCTCAACTGCTCCTTACCCCTTTGGTGCAGGTCTCCTAAAAGTTGTGACCTAGAACAAGGTAGTGGGCAACAAAACTGCCAAATGACAGTCATCTCCAACATGGTGTTCAAAAATGGGTCTAGGACCTCCTCTTGCACTGGTACACAGCTTCTTCCTGCATGCTAGAGTCAGCTGCTGGCCAGAACCCTTCCCCAATATCTACAAATTTCACTGTCTTCTTATGCCAAGATGGGCTGAAAAAAAATGACTCACTGTAATGTTTCCTTGTGAACACCTAGGTGGCACAATAGAGTGCTGGGCCTGGAGACAGGAAGACTCCTCTTTGTGAGTTCAAATCCAGCCTCAGATACTTACAATCTATGTGAAGCTATGTGACCCTGGGCAAGTCACTTAACCCTATTTGCCTCAGTTCCTTATCTGTAAAATAAGTTGGCAAAGGAAATGGCAAACCACTCCAATATCTTTGCCATGAAAATTCCAAAAATTGGGTTACAAAGAGTCATACACGACTGAAATGACTTAACAACAAAGAACATGAATATCATATTTCAGGAAATAATACAAAACTTTACCTAGAAATATTAGAATTAAAGGGCAAAGAGAAGATTGATAGAATACACAGAATGTCAACAGCTCCAAATTCAACTCATTCCGAGGTCCAAGGACCTTAGGGTTAATTTTTAAAATAAATAAATAAAAGTTTTTTCAAGTTGCTCAGAGAAGCAATGCACAATTCACTTATCCCAGAATAACAATTTTAATTGCACAGGATAAATCATTGACAATGTGACATAAAAGAAAGGAATGGAATATGATGTACTTTTTGGTATTGTTGTAATTATTCTTTAGTATTATTAAGTATTTTTAGTATTTTGGGGGGAATTTAGACTACAAAATTAACCATATTCTAATTACAAAATTATAGAATTACAGACATTACCATTGAGAAAGTCAGAGATGAACAGAGTTTATTAAATGCATTATCAAAAATGTGTATTCCAAATGTTAAAAATAAATAATAATTTTTTTTAAAAAGTCAAACTTGATATTTCCTAAGCACCACATTGCTATTCTTATTTCCATGTCTGAGGAAAGACTGTCCACTACTCAAGCCTGAAAGATGTTCCCTTCTTATGCTGCCTTAAGAATCTCTAATTTCGGGGGCGGAGCCAAGATGGCGGAGTAGAAAGACGCACATACACATAGCTCCGAACCCACAACCCATAGAACAGCTACAGGGAAGTAACTCACGGCGAGTTCTGCACCCAGAGGCCACGGGGCGTTGGAGCGAGGGAGATTTCTGTTCCAGAGGGACCTGCAAACCTCTCGCGGGGGGTCCTTCGCGCTGCAGACTGGGCGCCGGGACTGGGAGCTGAGTGCAGCCCTGCCGCGGCACCAAGAGGAAAAGATCCGAGCGGGCTTTAGGGACGGGATCTCCAGCGGCCGCGCAGGTCCCTCCGCCCATAGGTGACGGGGGTCGGTGAGAGAGTCTCTTTGGCGGGTCGAGAGGGGAATGGGGTGCCCCCATGATTCGGGCCCCCCCGGGAGGTAGAAGCTGAGAGGCGGCTGCAGACTGGGACTCCCCAAGCGTGCAGGAGCCTGAGTCCATTGTGGAAGGTCTGTGCATAAACCCTCTGAGGGAACTGAGCCTGAGAGGCGGCCCTGCCCCAACCTGACCACCTGAACATAATCTCATACTGAATAGCAGCCCTGCCCCCGCCAAAAGCCCTAAGGCTGGAAGGAGCATTTGAATCTCAGACCCCAAACGCTGGCTGGGAGGATCAGGAGGCGAGGTGAGTGTGAGGAGAATATTCAGAGGCCAAGTCACTGGCTGGGAAAATGACCACAAAAGGGAAAAGAAATAAGACCACAGAAGGTTACTTTCTTGGCGAACAGGCATTTCCTCCCTTCCTTTCTGATGAGGAAGAACAATGCTTACCATCAGACAAAGACACAAAAATCAAGGCTTCTGTGTCCCAGCCCACCCAATGGGCTCAGGCCATGGAAGAGCTCAAAAAGAATTTTGAAAATCAAGTTACAGAGGTGGAGGAAAAACTGGGAAGAGAAATGAGAGAGATGAAAGAAAAGCATGAAAAGCAGATCAGCTCCCTGCTAAAGGAGACCCAAAAAAATGTTGAAGAAATTAACACCTTGAAAACTAGCCTAACTCAATTGGCAAAAGAGGTTCAAAAAGCCAATGAGGAGAAGAATGCTTTCAAAAGCAGAATTAGCCAAATGGAAAAGGAGATTCAAAAGCTCACTGAAGAAAATAGTTCTTTCAAAACTAGAATGGCACAGATGGAGGCTAAGTACTTTGTAAGAAAGCATGATATCACAATACAAAACCAAAAGAATGGAAAAATGGAAGATAATGTGAAATATCTCATTGGAAAAACAACTGACCTGGAAAATAGATTCAGGAGAGACAATTTAAAAGTTTTGGGACTACCTGAAAGCCATGATCAAAAGAAGAGCCTAGACATCATCTTTCATGAAATCATCAAGGAAAACTGCCCTGAGATTCTAGAACCAGAGGGCAAAATAAATATTCGAGGAATCCACAGAACACCGCCTGAAAGAGATCCAAAAAGAGAAACTCCTAGGAACATTGTGGCCAAATTCCAGAGTTCCCAGATCAAGGAGAAAATATTGCAAGCAGCTAGAAAGAAACAATTCAAGTATTGTGGAAATACAATCAGGATAACACAAGATCTAGCAGCCTCTACATTAAGGGATCGCAGGGCATGGAATAGGATATTCCAGAAGTCAAAGGAACTAGGACTAAAATCAAGAATCACCTACCCAGCAAAACTGAGTATAATACTTCAGGGGAAAAACTGGTCTTTCAATGAAATAGAGGATTTTCAAGCATTCTTGATGAAAAGACCAGAGCTGAAAAGAAAATTTGACTTTCAAACACAAGAATGAAGAGAACCATGAAAAGGTGAACAGCAAAGAAAAGTCATAAGGGACTTACTAAAGTTGAACTGTTTACATTCCTACATGGAAAGACAATATTTGTAACTCTTGAAACATTTCAGTATCTGGGTACTGGGTGGGATTACACACACACACATGCACACACGCACACATACATAGAGACAGAGTGCGCAGAGTGAATTGAAGAGGATGGGATCATATCTTAAAAAAAAAATGAAATCAAGCAGTAAGAGGGAAATATATTGGGAGGAGAAAGGGAGAAATGGAATGGGGCAAAGTATCTCCCATAAAAGAGGCAAGCAAAAGACTCATTAGTGGAGGGATAAAGAGGGGAGGTGAGAGAAAAACATGAAGTCTACTCTCATCACATTCCACTAAAGGAAAGCATAAAATGCACACTCATTTTGGTAGGAAAACCTATCTCACAATATAGGAAAGTGGGGGATAAGGGGACAAGCAGGGTGGGGGGGGATGATAGAAGGGAGGGCATGGGGAGGAGAATGCAATTCGAGGTCGACACTCATGGGGAGGGATAGGATCAAAAGAGAATAGAAGTAGTGGGGGACAGGATAGGATGGAGGGAAATATAGTTAGTCCTATACAACACAACTAGTATGGAAATCATTTGCAAAACTACACAGATTTGGCCTATATTGAATTGCTTGCCTTCCAAAGGGAAGGGGTGGAGAGGGAGGGAGGTAAAAAAAAAAAAAAAAAAAAGAATCTCTAATTTCTTTCTGGATTTAGCTCACGTGTCACCTTCTACACACATTCCTCCAGATGGCAAAATTACTTTGAATTTGCTTCTTATATATGTTTGTGTTCATGCATCTTTATTCATTTCGTCCTCCCCACCTACTCCAGTAGAATGTAAGTTTGTGGTAAGCAACTTTACCATCTAGTACAGTGGTTGATACATAGTAATCATCTAATAAATGTTGAATGAATGAAGGAGCAAACAGCAAGCAGACAAAAAAAAATGATGTAGCCAAATAGGTCCATATAGCATTAAAGAGTTAAGCAATGAATAAGACTCACTGTTTTAATATTGCAGGGGAAAGGGGGTTCAGGGGGCTTAGAATTGCCACCAAGTCTAGAGGTAATTAAAGAAACAGAACAGGTAAGTGTTCAAGTGATCTGATAAAAAGTATCCTAGAGGAAGGAAAGGGCCCAGATGGAAACAAAGTAATTCAATTTTTTCTTAATATTGGAATACCATAGGTTAAGGTCATTAAAGTAGCAAGGTATGAGCAAGAGGGAGACTCATGAATCATCCATATATCTGGGCTGAACATGGGAATTATGGAAAAATATATCAGTAAAAGTGAGAAAATATGAAATTGGGCTAAGCATTTTATGGGAAAAGATTGAGAGAAATCTGAATCTTTAGGTGAAGATGAGCATTAGATTGGTAAAAACAAGAAAAGGAGTATATAATTGGGATCTGGGGGGAAAAAGACCAGATTTAGCCATCTTGGTTCAAGCTAAGAAAAAAAGTAAGAAAGAGAATTTTAAGTAAAGTAAGTTATTAGTAATTAATGATTTTTTGAGGTAATACATCAAAGTATTGTAGATGGAAAAACAAAATTACCGATTATAACCTACTATGTAAACAGGATAGCCATTCCCATAAAATGGAAGAGAATGGATTTGAAAATAGGACCCAATAATTTGCTGATACAAGAAATACACTTAAATATTAAATAATTTGCTTATATAAAAAAGAGAGAAAATAGAAAAAATGAAGAGATGGAATAAAATTGATTTTGCTTCTGGTGAATCAAAATAAGAGTGGCAATAATGATTTCAATTCAGAAAACTATAAAAAGAGAGGCAAACTGTGGTGCTTAAAGACATTAATAAATATATGTATATATAATATATGTATACATATATACACATCAAATAGAAATACATCTAAGTTTTCAAATACTTAACAGAATCTGTGATCTGATCAATCAACTTTAGATCACAAGTGACTCATGCCCATCCCATGCAATTTTTGTAATTGTGTATGTTTAAGTACTTATAGAAAAAACTACTGAAATACAAAAAGACCTATAAAATAAATGAATAATTATAAGTTCCTTTACTATGCCTCCTTCTTTTTTAAAAAACATGTAACAGAAAGATAAGAAAGAAAACTCAGTAAAATGTTGGGAAAAATAGATATGATAAACATTTGGTGGCAAATGAATGGGAATCAGAGAGACAGAAATAGAGATATTATACATGTGTATGTGTAAGTATATATATATGTATTATACATGCACACATTTACATAAGTATATAAATTTGTATAATTCAGCATTAGATGGCAGCTTTCCAAAAATTGATCATGTGTTTGAGCACACAAGAACTCACAAAAAAATGCAAAAAGAAAGAAATGTGAACCATATCTCTTATGAGTCATAACAATAAAACTGCTATCGATACAGAAAATATGAAGGAAGAACTAAGACAAATAGAAACTCAATAACTATATCTTTAAAAGTGAGTATTGAAGAAAATAATAGACTAATACTAATAACTTAAAATATAGAAATAATTATAAAAAACAAAAATTGTAACATGCAGCTAAAGAAGTCTTAAGAGGATAATTTATATATATGAACCCACACTAACCAGAAAAAAGAAAGTAAATAATGAATTGATCATGAAATAAAAAATTAAAAATTAATAAATCCCCAAATAAATACAAAAATGTTTGTTTTTATAATTGAGAACAAAATAGGCAAAACTTAAAACAAAAATACTATTGAATTGATAAATAAAACAAAGCACAATTTAATAAACCCCAGCAAAATACACAAAGTACAAGGTAATTTTTTTTAAAAGAGGAGGAAACCTAATTTAAAAAATGAACAATCAGATGAGGGGAATTCACAATGAATGAAGAGGAAATAAAATTATCACGAACTATTATAACCAAGCATACCCCATCAAAACTGAATTATAGAAATGAAACTGATAAATAGCTACAAAAACATAAAATACCCAGAGTAACAAAACAGAAAATATAGCATATTAAGCAACCTAATTTCAGAAAGAAAAGTTGAGCAAGCCACAAAAGAATTCTCAAAGTTAAAAAAACCTCCCAATCCAGACAGTTTTATAAGTGAATTACATGAAATCATTAAGTAATATATGCTCTCCAAGACCTCTAAGTGCTTTTTTATATAGAGAAAACGTTATCTTAGCAAATTCCTTTTATGAGACAAATATAAGCCTTATATTAAGGTACTACCCAAAACTAAAAAGTATAGAGCAAAACATGAGGATTGTTACTGAATGTCACTAATGAATAATGAATATTGATGCAAAAGTAATCAGTAAAATATTAGCAAAGAAGCTTCTGAAATATATTTTAATGGAATGACAAATTTTTATTCATACCAAAAATGCAAACATGGTTGAATATTAGAAAAACTAATGGCATAATATTAACAACAAAAACAAAAGTAACATAATTATATCAATACATGCAGAAAAATCTACCATAACACATGACACTAATTTGTGTTAGAAAATATTTTCAAAAGCATAGAAATGAACAGATTTTAATAGTTAAAGCATCCATCTAAAACCAAAAGCTGTCATTTCTGTAATGGAAAAACACTGGCATCTTCCTTAATAAAATCAAAGGTGAAGCAATAATGACCATGATTGCACTAATATTTCAAACATTTCTAAAAATGCTAGCTATGGAATTAATATGAGGTATTGGGAAATAATAATTGTTAAAATGAAGTTCAATTAGGAAATTCCACAGAATCAACAACAAAAAAATAATATTAATATTTGAGACAGTAAAAGCAAAGAAACAGGAGATGGAATTAAAAGGAAGCCACTTCGATTGGACTGTCAATATAGTTTGGGACCAAGTTGTGAAAGGCTTTAAAGCTAAACAAAGGAATATATTTTCTCTTGAGGTAAGAGGGAGTTGCCGAAATTTAGTGAGCAGAGAAGCATGGTCAGATCTTCACTTAAAGAAAATCATACTGGCAGCAGTGATTAGAATGCACTAGATGTGTAAGATACTTCAGATTGGGAGTTCAGCCTCAGTTGTGGGGCTAATGGAATAATCTGGAATTTCCAGCCCCATGTGTTAGGAGGGTTGTCATTGAAAGGAATCTGAATAGACATCTCTAGACTCTTCCCTCTAATTGTCCTTCTCCAAGGAAGACTTTAATCCCTACCTGGAGGAGAACCAGAAAGTGGAGGCAGAGGCTTGGCCACTTTGCTCTCTTCAGAGGAAGGGGGTACTGGGATAGAATTATATTTGTCTGTTCCCTTAATTATTATTAGTCTAATCAAGGGATTAAGTTTCAAGTTCAAGCTAACTTCTGATGACTGTTTTAATATTGAAAGGAGAAGGAGGATACCAAGCTCTATATCAGCGACTTGACCCAAACTGCACAGCCCAAAGAGAAAGCTCAAGGAAAAACTGAAGGCTTTCCTTTCTGCAAATTCAGTCTCACTTTTCAAAGAGGCACAGGACACTCATCTCCATCAATAAAAGAGAATTCCATGCCAATGGACATTGGGACTGGAGTTACACTAGGAAAATGATGATGAGGGCCCGAAGTTAGGTGTGGTTATATGAGTAGAATAAAGGGGTAGAGTGCAAGAGATGCTGTGGAGATAGAAATGACAATTTGTAGCTAATTAAATGTGGAAGGTGAGGGATAATATGGAGTAAAGGATAACACTGAGTTTGTGAACCTGGGAGCCTGGAAGAATGGTAGTTCCTTTGAGAAAAGAAGTTGGAAAGAGGGCTGATTTTGCAAGGAGAAGAGGGAGAAAACAAAGAGTTCTTTTTCAGACATGTTGAGTTTAAAATGTCTTTGAGCCATCCAGTGTGGAATATTCAATAGGCAACTAGGATGTAGGACTGAAGCTTATGATAGAAACTGCAGCAAGAGATACAGATCTAGGTAACCATCTTAACAGGCTGTGCCAGGAATTCTGCTTGATGCTAGCAGTACAAGTACAAAGGATAGAACAACCTACCTGCAAAGACCTTACATTCAAAGGATGTAGATAACAACTACATACAAAGCATGAATAAATAACACATATAGCATATATAAAGTCAATTAAAAAAGATATTCAATATAAAGTAGTTTGAGAGGGAGAGTAATCATGGTAGGGAGACTGATGAAAGACTTCAAGCAGAAGGTGGTGATTGAGCTGCATATTAAAGGAAGAGGGGACCTCTGTGAGATGGAGACGAGAAGACAATACATTCTAGTCACGGGGGATAATAAGTGCAAAGGCACAGAGATGGAAGAAGGAATGTTGTGTGTAAGGAACGGAGAGAAAAACAATTTGTCTGGATAACAGAATTTGGTAGGGAGATTAATGTTCAATGAGACTGGAAAGATAGGTTGGGGCCTGGTTGTGTAAGGCTTTAAAGGAGTGTATATATTTTCCTAGAGGCAATTAAGAAGTCACAGGAATTGATTGCAAAGAAGAGTCACATGATCAGATCTGACTTAAGGAAAATTACTTTGGAAGCAGTGTGTGTGAAAGATTGAAGTACTGAGAAAATTGAAGTAGGAAGATTAGTTAGGAGACTGTTCCAATAATATAGGCCAGAGGCAATGAGGGTCTAAACTCAGGTGGTAGCTGTGAGACTGGAGAGAAAGAGTCAAAGGTAAGAGGTGTTGAGAAAGTAGGAAAAGCAGGATTTGGTAACTGATTATATAGGGAATGAGAAAGACTGAGGAGTACAGGACAATTCTAAAGTTACAAATCTGGGATACTGGGATGATGGTGGTACCTTTGAGAGAAATCAGGATTTAGGGGAAAAGATAATGAGTTCAGTTTGGGACATGGTGAATAAAATGTCTCCAGGATATACAGCTTGAAATGCCCAATAAACACCTGAATAGTCATCTGCAAAGAGGTGATAGTTAAAACCCATGGGAGCTGATAAGGTAAGTGGGAGACAGTATAGATAAAGAAGAGAAAAGGACCTGAGGGTCAGAATGTTGGGGAATTTTCACAACTATGGGGAATGATATGGAAAAGGCAAGCAAAAGAGACTGAAGGGCTATTAGGCAGGTGTGTATGTTCGTCCTTTGTTGCTGAAGAAGACCATGCCATCAGAGAAGTGCCATGACTTGCACTTGACTTTGTTTTGAGTGAGGGAGGACTGTGCAGGTCACCAACCTCACTTCTCCTCCAGAGCCGTCTGAATCCAGTGACCAGATATTCATCAGGATGACTGGAGATGACCCAGCAGGAGGCAATTGGGGTTAAGTGACTTGCCCAAGGTCACACAGCTAGTGACTGTCAAGTGTCTGAGGTAAGATTTGAACTCAGGTCCTCCTGACTCCTGCACTGGTGTTCTATCCACTGCACCACCTAGCTATCTGTTGTTAGACAGGTGGAAGTAAAACCACGACACAATTGTCCCATAAACAACCCAGAGAGGAGTGAATAGCCAGAAGAACTGTATGGTTAACAATGTCAAATGCAGCAGAAAGGGCAAGATGATATCTGAGAAAATACCATCAGATTTGACAATTAATAAATAACTGATAACTTTGGAGAGAACAGATTCAACTGAGGGATTAGTTAGAAACCATATTACAAAAGGTTAAATAGTGAGTGAAAACAGATAGAGAGGAAGCAACAAGTGTAAACATCTTTTTTTCCCCTAGGTGTTTTGTTAAGACATGGAAGAGACATATGTGACAATAGATTGAAGAGATGTTAGGGTTTAGTGAAGGTTTATTAAGGATGGAGAAAATTTAATAACATATCTGAGGTTAGAGGGAAGGAACTAGAGGATAAAGAGGAACTGAAGATTAGAAGAAGATAGGGGATGATTGAGGTTGCATTATGTTAATGAAGACCAGAGGGATGGGATCCAGGGAACACAAGTTGGCTTTAGCAAGATGGATGATCTTGTTGTTGACTAGGCAAAAGAAGGACTATGTCCAGCAGTTTTGAGATAAAAAGAAGAGGAGAAGAGGGTGTTCACATCAAATGTTAATCTCAGTTAAACAAATAAAAAGTCCTCAAATGAAAGAGAGGGGTCAGGGAAGTTGTGGAAAGCTTGAGGAAAAAAAGAGGTTTGGAACAGCTTCTATAGGGATTAAGATAGGGATCTATTACAGAAGAATAAAAATATGACCTCACTGCAATGATAATACAATTGAAGTTAGATAATATGAACTCATACTTTTCCCGGTAAGTTAATTGTGTAACTTCCTCCAGCTCTGTTCAGCAGCAGCAGTAGAAGAGTAGATGGTGGGGGCACTTGAGGGCTACGATCTGACAAGGGACAAGAGCTAATAAGAAAAGAAAATGAAGGGTTTGAGTGGAAAGAATAATGTGGAGTTGAGATGGCAGGAAACAGGTCAATATTAGAAAAGGAGGAAATATAAATAAAGCTAATGGCAAGGGAAAATAATAAGATGCTGAGGTTATTTGATTGGATATGAGAGGTAGAAGAGTTGGAAGAGGGTACAGCTACTCCAATATTATGAATGTGGTAGACCATGACCACTCTTACTGCTCATGCCACAGGCAGAGAGAGTCAAGTTAGGACTGTATCAAGAAGGAAAGTTAATAAGCTTATTATGTGTTTAGTTTGAGGTGTTGGTTTTGTTGTTGAGATATTTTCAGTTGTGTTGAACTCTGTCATCCCATTTGGGGTTTTCTTGGCAGAGATACTGGAGTGATTTGTCATTTCCTTTTCCAGCTCATTTTATAGATGAGGAAACTGAGGCAAACAGGGTTAAGTGACTTGTCCAGGGTCACACAGCTAGTAAGTATCTGAGGCCAGATTTGAACTTAGAAAGATGAGTCTTCCTGACTCCAGGGTTAGCACTCTATCCACTGTGCCACCCAGCTGCCCCCTGAGGCGTTCACAGGACATTCACTTGAAGATATCCTGTAGGCAATTCAAGATAGAGATCTGAAAATCAGAAGAAATATCAGTATTAGACAAAAAGATTTGGAATTCATCTGCATAGAAATGGTAGTTGAAGGCATGAGATTGAATGAAATTGCAAAGAGAAAGACTGAAAATAAAAGATAAGGTCAAATATATCCTTGAGGAATATCCAGATAAAAAGTTAGAGGATGAGGACCAAGGGAAGAAAACAGAAAAGCACATAACAAATTTGCCTTATAAATGTGTACATAATTACTGGTAAGATGTCTTAAAGAGGCATCTTTGAGACAGATATTGAAAATATTTTTAGATATCATTAGAATATAGATAAATAAGTATTAGATGGTAGAAAAAACAGTCTAAACAACATAATGCAAAATAAAAACTTCTTAACATATCCAGACACTTTTATTCAATTTTAATTGTTTTGTATCCTTTTACAATAATGAAATATGGAACCACAACTGATATGTAATGATTCCAAATGTAATGGTACCAAAGTCTACATCCCTCTGAATATTTGTAAATTGGAAAAAAAGATGTCATCAAGTATCCTTCCGTAAAAGTAGGATGAATATTCTGGAGAAAAGTTCATACTATATTAAGCCTTATTTTGAAAATTTGAAAGTGCAACCAGGTTCCAAACCATGCCTGCATGGCATTGAGGGCATTGTAGTACAAGGGGATTCTATTATGGGTTCCTCTCCTGTGGAGGAAAAGGATTATGGGCAAATGCAGGCACAAGCAGTAGAATGAACTGCTGTTGTGTTATAAGGTTTTAAAATAAAGTTGTAGAAGCATCAAGCAGCTATGTGATGTATAAAGAGGAGCTGTGGGAGAAAACACTGGGTTAGTCCACGAAAGTATGCTAAGAGTATGGGATATGTCTAATTCTTATCTCTACCAACTCCCTTCTCAATGAAAATCTCACTTTCTATAAGAAGCCTTTCCCATATTCCCTTTATTCTAGTTCCTTCTCTTAATTATTTCCTATTTATCCTTTAAAATAGCTTATTTGTATATATTTGATTGTCATTTCCCTCATTAGATTGTAAGTTCCTAAAGGGCAAGGACTATCTTTTGCCTCTTCTTTGTATAACCAGCACTTAGCACAACGCCTAACACAGAGTCGAGTGCTTAATAAATGTTTATTAACTGATAGGTCAATTGATCATTAGTAAACTTGCTCTGGGCTGAGTAATCAAACAGGATGTGAAAACATTTTTTCTTCGTTCCATGTTCCCTTTCTAGATGGATGTATAAAACAGTTTTCAGTCCTTAATGGTAATTTATTTTCTACTCTTAATAATGCTTTTAAAATCTGTGACCTATGTTTAAAATGTGACCAATTTTAACTGTCTTTCATTCATGTATATGTTCAAAAGGATTACTATGGATGAAACCAATGAATAGCTTGGAATACACAGAATTAAAACAGGACAGAAGTGCAAACATTGGTTGAAAATGTTAAGGTTTTTCATAGCCAAGATCTCTAAGCAAAATAGTGAGAATCTCAGTGATTTTTTGATTCATAATTTTTGATAAGCAATCTGAAAGGTGGAGCTAATTGGATCTGAGAATTTTTCCCCTTTGCCCCAGACTAAAACTAGATAGAAGCCTTTATTTTATTTTCATCTGAGACAAGGCTAGGGCTATTGAATCATTTCCTCATTTCCTCATTTGGTTGTTGTCCTTCATTCTCTAAGAGGACCAAAATGACATCACCATGATAAAGTGAAGTTTCAATGTGCATGACTGCAGCTGATCAGACCAATATGAAGTCAGAATTCTTTACTACAGATTGGGCACAGATAGTCTGTGTGAACATTTGGGGTGGTTACTGGATTTTGTGTTGTCAATAAGTGTGCATACATTCCACATGCTGATGGTGAGTGGAATAATCTCTGCTGATGTTTTTGTACATGTTTTTGTGTTTCAATCTCAATAGGATTCCCCATGTGCCGTGGTAATCAGGCCAGGGTGGGGTAAGCAGACAATGTTTAGGGCACCTTTTCTAGCCCCTTCCTCACACCAGGAGGTGAGCAGTGTGATCCTTAAAAGGCTGCTCAGACACCCAGGGGGCTTCGAGTCTCACTGCTGCTTCTAGTGAGAAATGGCCCTATGGCCTGGGCCACCTGTGCAGGGTTGTAACTACAGCTCTCAGTATATCTGCACCTCTGCTTTATCACTTGCCTGTCACCACAGGACATTAAGGAACAATAGTAAAATGGTATGGGTGGTGTCTTTTGATTCTTGCGTTAATTGGATTTAAATGAGGCAGAGATGCACAGAGTCATCAGCCTCACTCTCTCCTCCAGAGTCATCACAGTCCAGTGGCAGAACAGAATCAAGATGACTGGTGATGGCTCAGGATGCAGTAGATGACCTTGGTGTCTTCGATGTCTAACCAAGCTCTAAGAGCTCCACATCACCTACTTCACCTGCCTTCGTGGCCATTGGAACAAATTATTCTCATCTGCCCATTCCACTAGGGGAAGTCTTCACATGTTTGGTGTAGACACTTCCCTAACTCACCAATGGGGTGTAGGGTGTGCTCAGGGAAGACCAGTACCTTTGGTGTGATGGCTGCCAAGTCCTTTTCAAGGCTCATTCCACCTTTGGTGTCCACCCGTTCCGCCCAAGTCTCACCTGTGGCTGCAGTATGTGCAGCGGCCACACCCCACTAAACCGCTTTGGCAGACAGGCTAAATCAGGTTGAGGGTAACCAAAGGGTCTCAAACTTTTCCTCGTTTACTCCTTTCCCCTATTCCCTGTAATCTCTGCAGTGGTAAAGTTAAGCGTGTTAAGTAGGGAGGAGGAACCACAAGGCAGAAGAAGAAAGAAATATGGCTATATCTGGCTGGTAATGCCACAAAATTCCTAAGGTGGGAGCCAGAGAAGTGAGTATTTTTTATTTCAGCTTTGCTTATAAAGCCAAACACTGCCAGACAGCTCCACCTGGTGGTTACCAAAGAAGAGGAGACAGAGACAGACAGAGAGAGACAGAGAGACAGAAACAGAGACAGGAGGGAGACAGAGACAGAGACAGACAGACAGAGGGAAGGAGGGAGGGAAAGAAGGAAGGAAGGAAGGAAGGAAGGAAGGAAGGAAGGAAGGAAGGAAGGAAGGAAGGAAGGAAGGAAGGAAGGAAGGAAGGAAGGAAGGAAGGAAGGAAGGAAGGAAGGAAGGAAGGAAGAAATCTATACAAGTAAGTGCTATATCAGCCACATGAGTTGGAAAGTGTAGTTTTTCCAACCTAAAAATTGATTGAAGTATTCTTAAATTCAGGTGGTAAAGGGAGTCAGAGTGGGAATACAGGTATGGAAGCCCAGTGGCAACCAGTCATAAGTGAACGAGTGTGACCCCATAATGACCAAAAGCATAAGCCTTGACTTATTTCCTTATCTCTTTGTAAAGTGATCTTCTTGGAAAGAAGCATGTATTAAACACTTACTATGTGCAGATATTGAAAGGCAAAAGTCCTTATCCTCAAGGAGCTCATGATCTAATGGGAGAGAAATAAAGAATGAAGGAAACATATGCGAACAACTATGTCAAAACAAGCTATATATTAGACAAATAGGAAGTAATCAACAAAGGAAAAGCCAGAACTTGAAGGAAGCCAAGAGTGAAAGATGAAAGTGAATGTGTTTTGCAGTGTCACTAGATGGAAGAGTATATGGTGGGGGAGGACTGAAAGGTATAAGAACCATGGAAAGATGTGGGGAGGGAGGAGGTAATGAAGGACTTTGAATGCCCAACACAGAATTTTAAATTTGATCCTGGAGGTGAAAGGAAGCCACTTGAGTTCACTGAGTCTGGCAGTAACATGGCTAAAGCTGTGCTTTAGGATAATCACTTTGGTGGTTGAATAACAGATAAAACCTATACACACTTTGACTGAATAATGCTTTTAAAGAAATAAAATAAACAAGATTACAAAGGAAACTAATTACACTGAAATATTATCTATAGATATGAATGTGATTATCTGGGATCACAGCAGCTCTAGTAACTACAGTTATTTTAAAGTAGTGATAAAGGTAAATGGCATTTGAGGGTATCTGCAACAACTATAACATGATATGAAAATATCTCTTATTTCCACTGTGACAAATACAGAGTACTTACCTTCCAGGGCTGTTGTAAAGATCAAATGAGATAACATGTGTAAGGCATTTTGCAAATCTTAAAGCATTGTGTAAATGTTAGCTGTTAATATTATTATTAATACTACTCTAGTTTGTTGCCTGTAGTCACAATTAAAGGCAGTGTTTTAGCACTTTCAGTTTTCTTCCAGTTAGAAGGAAAAAAATATATATATATATACATACATACATACATACATTTTATCACAACTAAATTCAGGAACCTCTGGATAGCCATTCGTATACCTCAGGTTACAAATCTTTCTTGTTTAGTGAAGTAGCTGAGAAAAAGATGGGATTATATCAGTACAATATAGGGTAGTTTAAGCTTTCTTTTTTAAAGAAAAAATATGCCGTTACATTTTCCTTCCCTTGCACAAATCGGCTTTCCTACCTAAAAGAATGAAGATAGGCAGAACCATTCAGTGGATGTGGCCTCCTTGGGGCATACCTGATAACAACTGCTCTAGCCAGAATGAGAGGAAAAGAGTGATGATTCAGAACAGTCTCGTGATCCAAATGTGGGATGGACAGATGCCAGTAGATTATCAACTTTCTGGCTATTATATGTAGCCTGACCACTCAATCAAGAATACTTTCTCTAAGGCCAAATGTCCTAGACTCTTTGGCGTCTTTTCCCCTGGGTTATATTCTGAAGAGGCTGGCTAAAAGAGGTGGCTCTTTATATATCATAATGAGGCACAGGTCTACGGGAGGCAGCACTGCCAAAGGATCCCATGAGGTTTGCCAAGTACTGATGTTGCCTAGTATTGAAAACAGTGCCTATGCAAGAGTCTGATAATCAACATCTGCACAAACAACATCAAGAGGATTTACTTTCTTTAAAGAAACACCTATCAGCATTAAAAACACATTAATACTGACAGCATCTGGGACACCAGAAAGACTAGTTGGAAAGGGGGGTACGGGTGGGAAAGTATGCTAATTTTTTAACCTCATCACATAGCTCCAAAATATTCAGAGGCTCTCCTCTGGTGATTTATTTACTTTATACGTAAATGCTAACCTCACAAGTACATAGTGTAACTATACTTGTCTTTCTCAGGAATTTAGCAAGATCTAATGTTTATTTATTAAACTTCTACATCATATTAACTGACAAACCATTGTGAAAACAACAGAAGAAAAAAATTCTACTGGCAACCATGTTCAATTGTAAAGAATACTTTAATCATTAAATAAAATGCATGAAGCCAATAACATGCCATTTACATTTGAATTAAATCAATTGTGCCATTCAATTATCAAGGTTTTATATTCATATGTCTTTATACTTTTATTTCAATTGAAATGAAAGGCAACAAAGCTCTGGTGATGACTATGGTTGTAGGAGTGCTTCAAGTGCAGTATATGTGTGTATTTCAAGTATCTCTTCTGCCTAAGCAACATTTTTGTCAGTCCTGTTAAAAACAGCAATATGAATGGAAAAAAAATGCCACATTTATGTTAAGGTATTTTAAATAAGGGATATGTTTATGCAGAAGAGCAACTGGGGGGGGGTGGAATTCCTACTAACAAAAAGGATAAAAGGGTAAAGTTGGACTCAAATGAGCCTCAAAAAATTAGAGATCTTAGGGGCCATTCAGTCTAACGCCCTCATTTTATACCTGAGAAAAATAAGTCTCAGAGAAGTTAATTAAATCACCCACAACAATAGAATTAATAAGTGGCAAAGATGGGAGTCAAGCCCAGTCCTTCCGCTGTACCATATTGCTTCAACTAAAATGCTTACCTAAAGATAGTCTTTAAAATCTCAGTCAGGGTGGTGGAGGAAGGGAAAGTGAATAAGTATTTATACAGCTCCTACTATGTTCCAAGCACTTCACTAAACATTTTACAAATATCTCATTTGATTTTCACAACAACCCTGGGATGTGTCCCCATTTTATAATTAAGGAAATTGAGGTAAACAGAGGTTAAGTGATTTGCCCAAGTATCTCGGCTGGACTTGAATTCAGATTCTCCTGACTGATCCTCCAAACACAGTAAACTCTGTTCATTGTGCTATCAACTGTCTCTCAATAATCAAAAGTTTGTCAAATGTCTACTTTGTAAGAAACATTGCATGTTCTATTTTCTTCCATGTATTTTTGTTACTCCTAGCATTCTGAAAGAATCTATTGACTTCATTGAGGATGCCAAAGCCACAATACATCTATATAGAGTCGTTATATATAATAAAGATGGAAATATGGCTAGGCAGGGGTGAGATAACCACTTGATTTCATTTTGTTTCTGCACCTTTCCATACCACCTTCATCTACATGAGAGATGTAGATGTTATAGAATTGAAAATTTGGGGAATTCTGAACCTGGAGAGTCTTTGACAGTTTGTTGGAAAGGAACCTCTTGAGCTGATCAGGTATAGTCAAGCCATGGAACCTTAACAGGGAAGCTAACCTCAGGAACCAGAAATATGTTTTGAAAAATGGAATGGAACCGGAGGAAACAAGGGAGTTAGGGGCTCTACTCTTTGGTCTAAAGAGCTTGGCCTCTGGGGCAAACAATATATGTCTAAAGATGAAAAGCCAATTTTAGCCAAGACTCTAAAGGAAAGAGACAGTTAACTTCTTCAGGAAAAAAAAAAGTTGGGAAGATTTTTGTTACCCTTAGAATGACTCGACTGTCTAGTGGTTGAGTAGAGCAAGGAGGGATACTGCTTTCTTAAAGACCTGAAAAACAAGTGAAAAAGCATGGAAGATTTGACTTCTCATTAGGAAGGGACAGCATTTCAACAAAAGATTGCAGCGGAAGTGAGAAACTAGAAGAAAAGCCATTGAACCCAGTGAAGCCAGGTCTAGCAGCAGACAGCAGCAATCAAAGCCAGGAGAAGAGAAGCTTCCAATACAAAGCTCAATTGTCCAACAGAGACTGAGGAGGACAAGGATCACGGAAGCAATGCAAGATCCATGATCCTGTGGCTTTGGAAGTGTGTTTCTCCTATTTATGTGTGTCCTGATCATGCATATTCCCTTTGTGAGTGTCTCCCAAAACATGTATATCCTGTTCACACATGTTTCATCATGATTCCTTTGACTTGGTTCATTGTATTACTGAGAATAGCTAAGTCATTCATAGTTCTTCATCATATAATATTGGTGCTATTGTGTACACCATTCTCTGGTTCTGCTCATTTTACTTTGCTTCAGTTTAGGTTTTTCTGAAATTATCCTGCTTGTCATGTCTTATAGCACAATAATATTCCATTACAATCATATACGAAAGTTTATTCTGCCAATTACCAGTTGAGGGGCATCCCCTCAATTTCCAATCCTTAGCCATCGCAGAAAGAATAGCAGCTCTTTTTATAGTGGAAAAGAACAGGAAACTAAATGAATAACCATCAGATGAACAGTGGCTGAACAAATTATGGCTGTTTGTGTGATGTGTGGTATGTGGCAAGAAATGATAAAAGTGAAGATTTCAGAGAAAAATAAGAAGATGTATAAAGTGATGCAGAGTAAAGTTAGCAGAACCAGGAGAACAAGTACATCGTAACAAGACGGTAAAGAAACACTGAAAGAATAAAAAACTCTGATGAGTGCAACTAACAAATGTGACTCCAGAAGATATATGAAGCATGCTACCCACCTCCTGATAGAGAGGTGACAGACCCAAGGGGGAAAATGGGACGTATATTTGTGAACATTGCAAATGTGAGAAGGTGTTTTGCTTTAGTATGCTTATTTGTTACAGGGATTGTGGCTTTTGCCTCTTCTGTTGGGAAGGGGTAGGCTTTGAGAGGTAGAAAGAAATAGTAATAGCTTTGCAAAAGAAAGAAAAGGAAAGGAAGGAAGGAAGGAAGGAAAGAAGGAAGGAAGGAAGGAAGGAAGGAAGGAAGGAAGGAAGGAAGGAAGGAAGGAAGGAAGGAAGGAAGGAAAAAAGAGAAAGAAAGGTCACTGAAGTATCTCATCTTTTCAAAACATGCACAGATGAAAATCAAAGGAAAATGAATGAGAAACACAGAAAAACAAAATAGTTTTGACAGTAACATGTTGAATTTATTTTATACTTTTTAAAAAGTGAACTGTATATTATAAAGACTCATAGTTTTGCATATAATATTTTCTATTGTACTTTAAGTATAGAACTAAAAACTTGAAACAAAACCAAAAAAAGTTGTTTGCTGAATTATATAATTCACATTTGTAATGGGAGGGGGGGATTTAATGTCCAGTTTAATCTCCAAATGGTATGTCTGGGAGCTCACTCAAGAATGTTAATTTGGCAATTGTCTAAACAGACTGCTGAGACCTCTGTCTGGCAATCAGGTCACTAGTAAGAAGTGTTGAGACTCTCATGAAAAGCCTTGGAAGAAGGCAGTCAAATGGATAATTCATTAGCCTACCCACATCCCCAGAGAAGTTTCCACAATCAGGGATATAGATAAATGTTCCAAATAAACTTCAGTTGATTTGTGGAAGATGAGAAATACTTAAGTGAGAGGGAATCCTCCATTTTTACTAGACTTGGGCATCTCCCCACGTGACCTGGCACGTGCTCTGGCTCCAAAAGAACAGCCATGTGCTCTGACTTAGTGCTGAAGAATTTGTGCTGTGGAATGATGTGGCAATTCTTCACTGGGCCTCATAACTAGGAATGTGTTGAAGATGGTTGATGATTGAGCTGAGAAGAGCCATTCACCCAACAGGCTCCAATTCCTTCTTTCTCTCTTTTAAATATGTCACTCATAGGACTCTACCATCTCTCCCTTAGACTTCCAATGAATAAGCAAAACAATTTGCTCCCCACCCCAGCAGCCACCATGACACTGAGCACATGAAAAAGGGAACGTGAGCTTGTCTAGGTGAGCCTTAGACTGGACCTTGAGACCACAGCTGCCTCTTCTTTTTTGTTTATTTTTCTAAGTCCAGGTCAAAGTCTATCCTAAGAAATGAATGTTCCCAGTCCTGTTAGTAATATTGGTTGGGTGCTGAGGTGTCTCCCACAATAGCACCACTTTTCAGGAGGCAAGAATCACTGCCAGAAAATGCTGCAGCTGAAAAGACAAAGGAAGATTAATCATCCCCTAGATTTCCCAGGAGATCCAAACTTATGAATTAAATAGAAAGCTGCAAGTCAGAGGTGAAATGACAAAATGTACAAAATGTAGAAGGAGAGAACAATAACAACAATGACAAAAGAAACTGATTACAATGACCAACCTTTTCTAGAGAAAAGAAATTAGAATACATCTCCCTTCTTTGAGGAAGTAGGTTACCACTGACGCGAAACACAGTATATGCTATTGCAGCTGACTCATGTATTGCTAAGTTTTACTGAACTGAATTCTTTTTTTCTTTTTCATTCTTGGTTGTGAGAGATGGTTCTCTAAGTGAACAGGAAAGGAAATATTAAGAAATAAGGATATTTTTAATAGTTTAAAAAACTTCCTTCATGAAGACTATAGATACCATTACTGTGGTTTTAATAGACTTTGGAATCTTGAATAGTGACATATTAATGGCCATTCCTTCAAGAGAGTGAGGAAATAGTTTATCGTGATTTTGGAGAGACTGTTAACAGTGGCAACTTGAGAGAAACTGTGAAAAGACAGAGAAAAAGAGAACAAAGAAAACTTCTTTCCTAGAACTATTTTAACTCTTACCCTGTGAAGAAACATTATAAAGAGACTTCCTCGATAATATGTAAGGAGATTGAAGAATTTTATCTGCCATTTTGGAGTTAACTATCATAGCTAGAAAGAGACTATGAGAGGACAGAAGGAAGTTATTCCATGAAAGAACTGAGTCTAACCCTTATACTGCAAATAAATAAGAAGATTCTTAAGATGCTTTGCTGCAGTTTTGAAAGCTGAACGATAGAACTGTGTGACAGAAGTGAGAAGTCAAAAGTTGCAGTGCCTCTAACTAGGATCTTTCCATAGCTAAACCACTATAAATAATTTCTTATATCTTTGTGCTATTATTGGTTATATTGTTCATAAATTACTGAGCCAGTAACCTTGATATTTATTTAAGGCTAAGAAATTTGGGATTTTCTTCAAAGAAATGATCTAATACTTACGGGGAAAAATTTTCCAGCTTATTAAATAAATAATATTGCTTAAATACAGAGGAGTTCAGAACTAATTGATTTTCTGATAAGAGACATTGAAGGGAGCCAAGATGGTGGAGTAACAGCATGGACTTGCTAGTGCTGTCCCCCCAAATCCAGTGAAATACCAGCAAAATGTGTCTTTAAACAAATCCTAGAGCTGCAGAATCCACAGAATGACAGAGTGAAGCAAATCTCCAGGCCAAGACATCCTGAATGGTCACCAGAAAGTGTCTATCGCACCAGCACTGAGAGCAGAACACAGCCTAGTGTGGGCCACAGCAACACAGATGGGACATGAGCAGGCCTTGGTGGGACTGAATCTCAGGCACCCTTGGCAGTTACCAGACTTCACAACCCCAAAACACCAAGGACAAATTGGAAGATTAGTGGAAAAAACCTGTAGGACCTGGGTGAGGGAGTAGAGTGGTAGGCCCCAGCCTCAGGGCTGTGGAGGGGGTGGAGGTGCCTGCTGAGGAGAAGCCCATGGCAGTAGCGGCAGGGGCAGGGGCAGCAGAAGCAGCAGCAAAAACTATTTCTAGAGCTCTAGGCCCACAGACTGACAGTACACCCTCCACCCTCACTGGCAGCAGAGAACTACCTAGACAAAGAACTCAAAAGTCAAGTAAATAGCTGGGAAAATAGGCAAAAATCAGAAAAAAGAATCAGACTATAGAATCTTACTTTGGTGACAAGGAAGACCAAAGTATATAAATAGAAGACAACAAAGTCAAAGCTCCTATATCCAAAGACTCCAAGAAAAATATTAATTGGTCTCAGGCCATGGATGAGTTCAAAAAGGATTTTGAAAATCAAGTAAGAGAAGTAGAGGAAAAATTGGGAAAAGAAATGAGAGTGATGCAAGAAAATCATGAAAAATGAGTCAACTGCTTGCTAAAGGAGACCCCCCCAAAAAAATGCTGAAAAAAATTACACTTTAAAAAATAGACTAACTCAAATGGCAAAAGAGATCCAAAAAGCCAATGAGAAGAAGAATGCCTTAAAAATCAGAACTGGCCAGATGGAAAAGGAGATCCAAAAGTTCACTGAAGAAAATAATTCCTTAAAGATTAGAGTGGAGCAGATGGAAGCGAAATACTTTGTGAAAAATCAAGAAATTATAAAATAAAGCCAAAAGAATGAAAAAATAGAAGACGATGTGAAAAATCTCATTGGAAAAACAACTGACCTGGAAAAATAGATCCACGAGAGACAATTTAAAAATTATGGAACTACCTGAAAGCCATGATCAATAAAAGAGCCTAGAGACCATCCTTCAAGGAAAACTGCCCTGATATTGTAGAACCAGAGGGTAAAATAGATAAAGCAGCCAGAAAAAAACAGCTTGAGTATTGTGGAAATACAATCAAGATAACACAAGATCTAGCAGTTTCTACATTAAGGGATCAAAAGACTTGGAATATGATATTCCAGAGATCAAATGACATAGAATTAAAACCAAGAATAACCTACCTAACAAAACTCAGTATAATACTTCAGAGGAAAAAAAATGGTTATTTAATGAAATAGAGGACTTTCAAGCATTCTTGTTGAAACAACCAGAGCTGAATAGAAAATCTGACTTTCAAAAACAAGAATCAAGAGAGTCATGAAAAGGTAAACAAGAAAGAGAAATCATAAAGGACTTACTAAAGTTGAATTGTTTACATTCCTACATAGAAAGATCATATTTGTAACTCTTGAGACTTTTCTCAATATTAGGGTAGTTGGAGAGATTATATACATATAGACAGAGGGCACAGGGTGAGTTGAATAGGTAGGGATGATATCTAAAAAATAAAATTAATGGGTGAGAGAGGTATGTATTGGGAGGAGAAAGAGAAATGGAATGGGGCAAATCATCTCTCATAAAAGAGACAAGGCAAAGCTTTTTGAATGGAGAGAAAAAGTGAAGCTTACTCTCATCAAGTTTGGCTGAAGGAGGGAATAGCATGCACAAATTTAGTATGAAAATCTATCTTACACTACAGGAAAGTAGGGAGGAAGGGAATAAGCAGGGGCAGGGGGATGATAGAAGGAAGGGTAAATGGGAGTAGGGGGCAATTAGGAAGGCAATTAGGAGGAAGGATAAGGTCAAAAGAGAGAATAGAATAAATGGGGGCAGGATAGGATGGAGGGAAATATAGTTAGTCTTTCACAATATGACTATGGAAGTGTTTTGCCTAACTGCACATGTATAACCTATATTGAATTGCTTATCTTTTCAGTGGGGGTGGGTGGGGAGGGAGAAAGGGAGAATAATTGGAACTCAAAGTTTTAGAAATGAATGCTAAAAATTATTTTCACATGCAACTGGGAAATAAAATATACAGGCACTTGGATATAGAAATCTATCTTGCCCTACAAGAAAATAGAGAGAATGGAGTTTTTTTATGAGAAAGGAGGGGTGTGATAGGGGGGAGAGCTGAATGGGGGAAGTGGTAATTAGAATGCACACTGTCTTGGGGTAGGCAGAGGGGAGAGATGGGGAGAAAATTTTGAACTCAAAATCTTGTGGAAATGTATGTTGAAAACTAAAAACAATTAAATAATTTTTTAAAAAAGAAACAAAATTACATTAACAATAAGCAAAAAAAGAGGCATTAAAATTTTGGTAATCAATAAAAAAAACATTTAGATATATTCTTATATTACTCTAGAATACAGGATAATGAAAACAAGTATGTTGATGAGTCAAGTTGAAAGGTGATTAACCTATATATGATATATTTGAGGCGAGTAGACGCTGAAACTATTGCAAAGATACTAACAAAATAAAAATAAGCAATTCTATTCTCATTTTTATATTTCATAATTAAAACTTACAATAAACAAATCCAAAAGGAAGGAACTTCCATTTGGTTTCAAAAAGGTTTAACAAAATGAAATTATTGGTTCTCTCACCTATAATACAAACCAAACTTGCAAGATTGGTCAAATCTCTAAATTATTATTGGTCATACATTTCAATAACAGTTTTAACAAACATATAAAAATTAAAGCAATAGTTCTTTGGCTATTAAAGTCAACAATAATAGAATTATCAGTCACTCTGCTGGACTCTATTCTTGCATGGTCCACTACTTTTTGGGCATCTCCAATTTAATGCCCCATAAGCACCTCAAATTCAACACATCCAAGACAGAATGAATTAACTTTCTCCCAAAACTTTCCCAAATTTCTGCTGACTATTGAGGATACTACCAAACATCTTCCCAGACACCCAGGCTTACAGGACCATGACTGACCTCTCACCCTATGCTTGGTCTCATTCAACATACCCACTCTATGGTTAAATCTTGTCACTTTTACCTGCACAGCATCTCCCATGCATGTCTACTTCTTTCCACTCATGTAGCTACTACTCAATGAATGAACATTATCACCTCTCAATTGGACTATTATTACATTATCCTTCTAATTGGTCTCCCTCCACTCTAATCCAGCCTTCATTCAGCTGCCAAAATGAGTTTCCTGAAGCACAGTCAAGACATGTAACTCTCCTACCCAAAAAACTCCAGTGGTTCGCTATTACCTCAAGGATCAAAAATTAAATCCTCCATCTTTTTACGTCTTTCACAACCTTGCCTCTTTCTGCCTTTCCAGTTTTCTTCCTCCCTTCTACAAACTTGATCCAGATACCTTGGTATAAATTCTGTTCCTCACACATGACACTGCAACTCCCTTTTTCATGACTTTTCATTGGCTATGGGAAAACAGGCATACCAATACACTGTTGATAGATCAAGGAATTGGTCTAACCAATATGGAAAGCAATTAAAAACTATGCACTTGTTAGATGAGGTGAAGAGGATCATGACAGCAGACTTATAGGAAGTAATAGAGACAAATTCTCCTTCACAAAACCCTCCAAATGGGTTTAGAAATTAGCTAGATTGTATACTGATGGGAAACCCAAAAAAAGTGACAGTAAGTCATTAGATTATAAACTCTTTGAGGGTGAGGACTGTTTTTTGTCTCTTTTTGTATCACTAGAACTTGGCACTGTAAATGTTTCATAAAGGTTTATTGATTTAACAAGCCCAGATTGGCATAAATAGATAGAAGTTTTTGCATACCAGGGATGAGTTGAGCCAGGAGTATACCACATGCAGCGCTCTAGTGTCTAAGGAAAGGCTGTATATTCAAGCAAGAGAACATCCCATACACATATCACCACATCACTAAACTCATACCAGATCAGTGTCACAGGGACAGGTGTCAAAGGGAAGTTACATTGCCCATTACTAAGTTCTGGCTCACAGATTAATGGCAGGCTAGGAGAGGAATCTTAATGTGAGAGTGCCATGCTCGAGAACGTAGGCTCTGAGCCCTATACTGAAAAAGGAAGAGGTCCAAAACCAAGCAACAGTGGAGGCTCAGACCCCAGGAGCAGAGCTGGGTCTCAGTTCCAGCATTCAGTCTAGCTTTCAGAGGAATAACCAGGGTAAAGGGGAGCCTGCAGTTCTTTGGCTGAATCAACAAAGCTTTCCTAGGGCTCAAAGGGGTTGAATCCAGAAACATCTATTATGGCTCAAATTGAAACCCAGGTCAGGAACTTGCAGAGCTCAAACAAGGAGAGGAACAATCAGACTGCTTTGGGAGAACTGAATTGAAATTATTTTAATGCTATTTTACAATTTTAATGTTTAAAACTATTGCCAAGCTTTTGGACTTTACCTTAATAAGATGGTTTAAGAATCTGAAGCTATTTTGATCTTCAAGAGTTATGTCTATTTTAAGACAAAAGATCACTTAATAAAATATTTGCTAAAGACCTATTATATACCCATATCCATGTTATGAACTCAGTTTTTAAAAAAGAAATTCATTTACTGTAAACATTAAAACACTTGGCTTCTACCTTTCTCTACTTTGCTTCTTTCAATGTTTTCCCCATCATTCTTTTAAGCTATTCTGTCATATAATAAATATTTTTCCAACTTTCATAAATGCTAATTCTAATTTCTTATTTATGGAAAATATATCAACAATTTTTTCTGAGCATAAAGTTTTTGGTCCTATTTATACATGTTTCATTTACAAATAGTTTAGAATAGTATTTCTAATTATTTGCAAGTGAGTAATATACATTGTACCTTGGAATACTTTGGGGCTTGAAATATACTGATGGAATCCCAAAATCTTGATCTGGAATAGTAAATTATCTAAGGGCATGGAATATATCTGGGATTAAAGGGGTTGGGGAAATTTTGATACAGATTGTGGGGACCAAGCTTAATTTTATAATTTAAAAAAACTGCTACTCCTAGTGTTTTGATACATACAAGATTTTATATTTTAGAGAGGAAATATTATTAATATTTTAATATTCCCAAAGAACCCTAATTATCAGCAAATGTAGCACCAGGTTTCCACCAAATACAATTTGAGTAACACTCGTTTATAAGGTACTCGTGGTTTGGTCAGCAAGATAGCTTAAGCAGAGACATAAGTAGGATGGAGCTATAAGATTTTTGCTACTAGGCAGGAACTTTTAAGGGAAGAGATAGCACCATCCAAAGGCATTCTTCCTCTCCTTATGGTCACAACCCCTATTCTTCTGTCTTTCCCTCCTCTAATGTCTGTTATTGTCTTGGATGTTTGCCCCAGGTACAAAAATTACTAGTTGCTGCTCTGTAAGACATTATGTAAACAAATCTCTTTTAAGTAGCTATCAAATTCATCCTAATTGGAGCTGTTTGTTTCATTTTTTGCATAAAAAGTAAACAAGTAAGAACTAAAGTATCTGAATACTGGGATAAAAGCAATCACAATTATAATCTAATTTTAAGTGTTACTTGTAGTATATCTAAAGCATGAAATAATATAGAGAGCCTCCAAAACAAAGGACAACTTGCTAAAAATAGTCCCATAGTTCATAAATATCAGTCAGGACTTAGACCAACATCAGTTTTATTTTAGATTTGTAGTATCCTTCTGTGTGTGTATATGTGTGTGTGTGTGTGTGTGTGTGTTTGTAGAAGGTTTATGTCAATAAATAAATCTCAATGGTAAATAACAACTGACATCTAGACATATCTAGACAAAAATACTCCAAGTATTTTAAAGATTAATCATCCATTGCAGACACTTTCACCAATCTCAAGAGAATATTAATTTACAATTTATTTGCTTATGTAGTATTTCTGCATTTTTACACTTACATTTTGCTCATACATTTTGTAAGCATTTTGCAAGTTTCACCTGTTTCTCTTTTATTTGAATTATTATCAACTAATGGGTATAGAGTCAGATGTCTTACTGAAAAGAAATTTAATCTCAGGTGATAAAAAAAGAGCTACTAAGGAAACACAATCCAATTGTCAAGAAAACTGGCAGAAAAAGACAATGAAAAGTAGGGTAAAAAAAGAACTTAGATCTTAAGTGGAAGTATTTACCATTATTGGGTATGCCATAACATTCTGCAAATATGCTTTGTTCTTTATTTTACCAAAGAGGAATATTAAAAAACATAATAGGTCTGCAAGGCCATAATTTAATTTTAATTGTTACTTTAGATAAAAGAAATCTTAAAGTTTTCTTTAGCAACTAAAACTAGAACTAAGTAACTGTGTTTATCAGTATAGACCTCTGCATATCAGAGCACCATTTTTTTATAAATTTTTTAAACTTACATCATCATCATCATAGATAACATGTATATAGTGTCTTATTATGTGCTAGGCACTGTGCTACATGCTTTATTTACATTATCTTTTCATTTGATCCTCACAACAACCCTGGGAGTAGGTGTTATTATTATCCCTACTTTACAGATGAGAAAACTGAGATAGAGAGAAAGTGACTTGTCCAGGGTCACACAGCTACAAAATATCTAAAGTCAGACTCCTGGCCCAGTTCTCCAGTGAAAAAAAAGTCAGTTTTACTTTTCAAGATGACTCTCAAGTATTTTAATTATTTTTTCATTTCTCAATTTGTAATTCTCTATATGTTTTCAACAGTACAGTTTTGCTGATCATTACTCTTAAAATAATTAAGTGTTACATTTGGAAGGTTGTTAAGTACAGCAGAAATAGTCAAGCTTATTGGTCATGATGTTGATTTCAGCCAAGAAAAAAAAACAGTTATTCAGTGAGGGAAAATGATTTTTAAAAAGTTTTCACAATATTATACAAAATAGTCTTCAACTGAATTTGTGTGATCAGCCTCATTGTAGGCTTTTACCAAACTTTTGGGGGATGGTATAAATGATATGGTAAATTTGTATTCAAATTCATGGAAATTTTCAAATCTGTTTCTCATTTAGTTGACCAGCCAAAAACAATATTTTCATTTGTAAACAGCTGTTTCATAATCAGCCCTGTTGTACTCTGTAGAATTCCATTAAAATAGAACATTTTATTTGAAAAAAAAATAGAAATTGTATTAATCCAATGCATTTCATTGATTAGTTTCTGCATCCTAATACATAGTCTAACATAATGAGAGATTTAAAGGAGAATTTAATCTTGTGTCCAAATATAACATTACTTTAAACATGAGGTCATCTAAACATCTGTCTCCAATATATCCCTAGGGATTTAAATCAAAAGTCTGCTAAACATGTACAATCATTTTGAAAATAAATAACAGAACAAATTTTGTCTTGATTATGATTATCATGCATTTTAAAAGGAAACATTTATTTTAATAAGAAAAGTTTGTACTAATTTAACCTCTATTGACATTAAGTTAAAATAGTTTCATACAAGGAGGAAGAAATATATTTCACTTTATATGTTGCTTAACAATATTTATTTTTAACATTTAAACTTCTAAGCCCTATACCCTGCATTCTTATTCCCTCTTCCCAGTGAGGTCAAAAAAAACTTTTAAATCATTATTAATGTTTTATCACTTATTTATTGAAAGGCGCATAAAATGCTTAATAAGTAATTCTTTTTGAATCTGACTTCCCCTGAGGTAAACGAATCCTAGACAAGAAGTGAGATATTTTACTTAAGTGCCTCTTGCTCCATTCTAAGAAAAAAATAGAAGATATCTAAGTGCAAAATAAAGCTAAGGTAACAATATTCACACCAAATTTTCCTATCCAGTAGGGGGAAATAGGACATTTCTACAACTGTTATTTATTAATAATGCCAAATTTACAACATTTACTAATAAGCATCTGTCTAATGTGTGTGTCAGAATTAATTTTAAAAAACTCAGCAAAGCTGAGGCTGCCTCAGAAACTAAGTATTAAATGTGAGTTAAATTTAAAATAAAATAAAAATCTGAATGTACCCATCAAAATGAAAATGAATGTTTCCTACTGATCACCTGATGAAATAAAAAATTAATTGCTGAAGAATCTGAAGACATAAATAAAGGTTAAGACTGTATTCTTTATTGTAGTAGAAGGCAACAAAGAATTCATTTGTTAGGTGTATTGGTGTGTATGATTATTAAGTGTCTGGTTGACTATTATACAATATGTCTCTGCAGTATATGTATGACGGCAGTAGTGTGCCCCCAATAATCCACTTCAGTTCTCTGCTCCTTCCTGCCAGTGTCAAATGAAAAAGACAACTGTGTAACTTCTAGCAGAGTTGGCAGTGTGAAAAGTTCCAGTTAAAAACAGCACCCTCTAGACTAATTCAGAAACATGGAATGAAGGCCAAATAAGCAAAGGATGGACAGATAAGAGATATAAGCTTCATTTCATAACTGTGAAACAATCTCACATGAACACACACACACACACACAACCACAACAAAGGATCACACTGTAAGTTCCTAATGTGAGCTATTAAGGAGGATGGCCTCTGCCGCCCCATCTCAACCCAATCTCTAAGACTGTGAGAGGGGGCATAGAATGGACTCAGCTCAATGTCCCTAACCCTAGTGACAACCACCAGACTCTTCTGCCCCACTCATTTTTATAGGAGAAGACAGGGTTTGGCAGATCATCCAGTATTTCTGTGGCAGTAGGTATATATTCTGGCACTGATTATGGTTCTGCTTCCTGATCTAGGACCACAGATAGCAGTAGACAAGTACTAACAGATCATTATGCCATCCAAGACCATACCAGAGAGTAGATCACAGATACAGTCTGTACCATGATGATACAGAACAAGATTATGGCAAAGTAAACTGTTGTTAGCCAGGCTTTTTGTTGTTGTTGTTTTCCTACTCCATACAACTCATTAAAAGCTGAGTGTGGCTGCCTATCACCTTTCACTCACACCCTAACCCAAACTGACAAGCCACAATGACAGTAACTCCAGCAACTGCAGAACAGAGAAAAGGTTGGAACAAAACTGAAAATGGAAAATCTCATCACACATCTCTAGCAGAGAATCTAAAGAAATGAGTAAATCAGAAGAAAACTAATACAATGAAAAAAATACAATAGGTTAAGGAGGAAAATCTGCTATAATGAGCAGTCGAAACAGGAAAATAGACTGTCTTTACTGCAAGTACTGTAGGAGTGGGTAGCAAGGGTATTAGAAGCAATGAAGAAAAATTTAAAAGAAATAAAGAGCTAAGGAAAAGCTTAGCAGGAGAATAAACAGCTTAGAACAGAAGCTGAAAAGTATTCCAAAGTGGTAGCTATCTGAAAAGTTGAATGGAACAAATGGAAATAAAAAATTCAACAGGAAATAGCAGAACAAAGTTAAAAGATCCCAAAATTACAAGAAGAAGGAAATACAAGGACAGAAAGTATTCACTATATTTAAAAATTGACTTGAAAAAGAGAATGAAAGATAATTTAAGAATCATTGGGCTCTTTGAAAATCATGATAAAGCATAACATTCTGTATATACCATATTACAACAAATCATGAAAGAAAACTGCCTAGAACCACTGGGAAAAAAAAATAGGTTGAAGCCATAAATAAGAAAAAAATCCATCTGTAAAGAGCAACCAATTGAATGTAACCAAAAATGTGTTCACCAAACTCCAGTTTCCAAGACAAAGAAAGGCACTTCTAGGGAGCCAAGAAGAGGTAGGTCATGTACAACAGAACTACAATCAGAATCTCACAAGATTGCACACAGTTAAAACCTATTCCCAAGGACTCTCCCAGAAGCTACTGCTGTTGTTGCTTTAATTGTAAGGATCAAATAGAATGCTGAGCTCTTGGCAACTGAACTTGCAAAGAGAGAGCTAACAGTGATGATTTAAGAGAAATTGTAGAACAGACGGAAAGGGAAAAGATGAAAAAAACTTTCTTGGCAGAATCATTTTTTTCTGAAAACACATAGAAAGAATTCTATATAGATTCTGTGATGCACTGGTAATTAACAACATTTCCTGAAGAGTCCTATGCTGGTTGAAAGGAGAAAAAATCAAAAAGAATTAAAATAACATATTTCACCAGGGATTGAATTTGAGTCTTATCTTAAAAAAATAGGAAGATGATACTGAAAGACTAATCAGCGGCAGAAGTGAAATAAATGGAATTTTGTTTTCAGAAGAAGTAATCTGTGGTTAATAGTGATGTCCAAAGGTAACTCTGGCAATAATCTTTCTCATAGCTACAATATTGTAAATAATCATACTATATACATATATATATATATATATACATATGTTCAAATATGATTGCTTCAGAACATGGGGTGGTGAGAATAAATACAGAAATGAGTAAAGTAACAGGCAGATGAATAAACTAGAATGGAGTGTGGCACATTCATTGTAACATTACTATATGTTAGAGCTTGTCGTCCTAACTCTGATATAGTAATAAATATAAAAAAGAAAATTCAATATTAAAATACAATACAACAAAAAGGGAGAAAAAGTATCCATATTATCTTTAAAACTGAGAAAAGGAAAACCTTGACAGGAGAATAAATAGCTTAGAACAGAAGCTGGAAAGTATTCCAAAGTGGTGGATATCTGAAAAATTGAATGGAACAAATGGAAATAAAAAATTCAACAGGAAATCGCAAAACAAAGTTTAAAAACCCCAAAATTACAAGAACAAGGAAATGTAAGAGAAAACATGCCTTTAGTAGAACTTTTCAAACATTCCTCTCAAGAATACCTGAGTTAGATAGAGTCTTTAAAGTGTAAATTCATGAGATGTGAGAAACTTACAAAAGTAAGCAAGTCTGAGCAGCTTGAAAGATTAAAATGATAATCAAGCACTTAGATTCTAAGCTATCATCTTTTCAGAAACCCAGCATCTTCAATGATCAAAGAAGGAATGAAGAAGGATAAACCCAGTGGTTGTGTGTTAAAATAAGAGGAGACAAAAGGGAATTCATGAGGGAAAGAATTAAGAAGAGAGCGGAACTTGATAATTCTAGAAAGTGAGTATGATTGGATAAGCTCAAAGTTAGACACAAGTTGAGTGAACATATTATGAACATCGATTTTGCCTAAACCAGTCAAGTGAAGACAGAGTGATTAAGAGACTTGTATAGAAATACAATAAACTAAAATGAAGGCACCAAGTAAAACCAAATTATCAAAATAAAAATAAAAAAATAAAAGGAATTCATAACAGATGAAGGAAATTGTTAAGAATTATTATACCAAACTAAATTTTAAACCATCCACACAGGAAAAACCAAGTGGATGAAGAATGCCCATCATTCAGATTATGACATTCAGACAGACAATCTATAGAGTGAAAATATGTACGCATATAGAGATAAATACAAGGCAAACCAAGGTAACTGTGGAGAAAGAACTTCCCTCCAAATTGAAAGAAGAAGCACAGACAAAGACATCAAATTATTTCCATTTATAGATGATGTGATAGTTTATTTAGAAAAGCCCAGAAATTAAACAAAAGGCTAATATCAAAATAATGATCAACCAGTAAAATAGTATGATATAAAATAAATTACAGAAATCATGAACCTTTCTAATTAGTACTAACAAAAATTTAGCAAGAAGAGATAGGACAATTAATTCTACTCAAAATAAGCATAAAATGAATGAAATATCTGAGATCTAACCTACCAAGAAATACTCACAATTTGTGCTAATAAAACCACAAAACAAGCTTTACTAAAATAAAGGAAGATTTAAATAGTTGCAGAGATTTTTGTTATTCATGGTAGGGCTATGCTAGTATAATAAAAGATGACAATACTACATAAATTAGTTTCCTGATTTAGTGCTATAATGACCAAATTACCAAGAAATTACTTTATAGAACCAGAAAATATGATAATGAAATTCATCTGAAAAAACAAAAGTTTATGAATCTCAAATGAAATAATGAGAAAGAAAGCAGATATAAAGGGGACCTAACATTATCAGATCATAAATTATTATATTTTTACCAATGTCTTTTTTTCAAATCACAGTCATTTCTGGATATACATTTCCTTTTAACAAGTAAAAATAGATAAGCAAAATCAACCAATACAAAGACACGACTGAAAAACCCAACAATAAAGATCAAAAAAGAAACACAGAGACAAAACACCAAAGCCATTCAGTCATGGCCACATACAGGACTACATGGAAAGATCAGGTCAGCAGCAGCAACCCTTACTAGCTTTCTTCCTATCCAGAGGTTTAAAGCATTTTTTCCTCACTAATCACTAGGGAAGAGAGAGATTATGCTCCTACACTGAAATATTTTGTGTGCACACTCATTTCCAGCTCAGTAGCCAATAAAAGGTTTTTCTTTGCCAAAAAGTAAATAGTCAAGAAATAGTCAAAAGATACCTGCATGGATGGTTTCAGAAAAACCTGAGAAGACTTATATGAACACATACGATGTGAAGTGAACAGAACCAGAACACTGTAAATAGTAACATCGAACAGATGATGAACAATGAAAGACTTAGCTACTCTGACCAAGACAAGGATCCAAGACATTTAATTCCAAAGGAACGATGATGAAAAATGCTATCCACATCCAAAAACCTGATGAATTCTGAATGCAGATTGAAACATATATTTTTGTTGTTTTCTTTATTTTTCTCCCTTTTTGTTTGTGTTTTCTTTTACAACATGCCTAATATGGAAATATGTATTGTATGATTTCACATGTATATAACCCATAACAAATGGTTTGCCTTCTCAAGGAGGAGGGAGGAGCATGAGGGAGAGAGAATTTGAAACTGTAAATTTTTAAAATAAATGTTTAAAAACATTTTACATGTAATTGAGAAATACTTAACAAAATAATAATATATGGGGAAAAAAGATAACCTGCATGTCCTTTTCATTGGAAATACAGACCTTTTATTTGATGTATCATCACACATGGGAAGCAAGTTTCCCAAGCATCTACTTAGGGTGACCTAAAGCAGAGAAGACTGGCTATTTCCTTGCTACATACATTTTTGTAATTTTGGGAATAATGCTCTCCTGGTACTGCTTACTTTACTGTGCATCTGTTCATTCAAGTCCAAGATTTCTTGTAAGTCAATACAATGTTGATCCTAGAATTGAATCTATACCCTCAAAAAGGTTTAAACTTCAATTTAACTTTATATTAAGCTATATAATATAACTTTATATTAAGTTATATTCCTATCCTGAGACACTGCAGTCTAGCTTCTATTGTGCTGTAACTGTTTTTTTCCCTGAGATTTATATGGGAAGTCCTTGTTTATTCTGTACTAGTTTTTTTTTTTTATCTAATTACTTCTATACTCATTTTTATTAATCATTTTACTTAATTGAAATTTAAATCGTAATTTTATGAAAATTAAATCATAAAATTTATCTTGCTCCTGATTGCCTTGCATTGTTCTTACTTTATGATATATTCAAAATTCAAGGCTCTGTTTGTTAAATTATGTTCCTAATTTCCCTTTCTTGTTAAGTTTATAAATACATAGTACACTGAAAAACTCTTTGAATGAATTGTACTCCATTTGTTTACTTAACAAATCAGAAACATTACCATCTTAGCAATTATTTTCCTGATATCAATTGTATCTTTTCATCTTGAAAAGAGCTAGCATGGTAAGAAATTAACACTTTTATTCTACATTTTTTGGAAATAGCAAAGTATACCTGGAATGAAGTTAAATAAGGGAAATAGAAGGGAATTCCCCAAAGGTTACAAGGATTTTTGGGTGATTAAAATCAAAATCCTTCCCCCTCCTTGATCTTTCTTCTGCCTCTAACTGCCAACCAGTGTGAATGCCAGCTTTTTCAAAGTAGCATTTGAGGTAATGAAGGTAAGCAGCTTCCTGGCCTGACTATGTAACTCCTGGTTCTCATGAACATAATCAGGAACAATGAAGTCATTATCCAACTATTATTTTCTAGTGTCTAGTCAGCATATGTCTGTCTACAAACCACATCTTTGTACCCCCTGTGGATGAGGTGTGCTATGTCTATTTTTAGTGGTAGCAGAATAACCACAAAAACATCATTCTCTGGAGAAAGCTATCTTTATCTGTCAGTATTAATCAACCACAGAACAGTTCTGAGGGCAGCTGAAAAAACAGCTTCTCAACTGTTTTAAGCATATAAGTAACCTTATATTGGAAAGTTTAACACACTAAAATTTCTTCAAGGGTAGCATGCTTTAGAAACATCTGCACATTTTTAATAATCAATGATTAGGGATAAAATTTGACTAAATGAAGGACAGTAATTTGAACATGGTGGGTTAGGAACATAAGTGCTTAATAAATGTTTGCTGAATTGAACCAAAAGACCTCTTATCTTTTAGAAAGCATTATATTTAAGCATAGGGAAGTAATGTAGCTTAAAGAACTAAGTAACAAAACTCTCATAATCTCAGTTCAGCTCCTGTGTCACCTTGGCAAATTGTTTAACTTTTTTATGCTCCAGGTTCCCTGAAACAAAGACCCATCTTCTTAACACCAACATTCTTCTGGTGATGTATGACTATAAGTCAGAGATCTACAGTCTCTGAAGCACTCAAGTTAAGGATCACCCAAAGGGCAATGGAAAGGTGCACAATTGGATGCAAACATCACAAAGTAAGAATTGCATGAAAAATGTCATCAGAAAACCATATGACTAGGGGGGAAAAAGATGAACTGTCTATGTAGCAAGATTTATGATAACATGTGCCACTGGAATCCACCCAATGATGAGAGAACTAGAGCAAGTTCTTTCACAATGAAGAGACATGAATATGATGGAGGCATGGGAAGACAAAATGCTGTTCTGATGCTTGCTTGGGGAAGAGCAGTACAGTGATTTCAGATTCTCAAAGGCTATACCAGTAGAGTGTAAACTGTGTATTTACCTCTCTAACATAAATTAAGTCTCTCTGCTTTTGGGGGACAAACTTAGCTATGGATAGAAAAGGATACTGAGCGCTTGGCAATGAATGCCTTGGTCATGGAAACTCTTAATACAATGAAAAAGTTTAAAATAACTGTATTTGTTTTTTGCTTAAAAAATTTTGCTTAAAAATATATTTTTTTTGCTTAATTTGAAGATCTTTCCTGTTCATTAACAGAGCCATGTGACTTGCTTAAATCATATAGAAGTCTAAGTCACATGTGGTGGGAGGAACTTGCTTTAACAAGAAGGGTGGAGCAGGAAGGGGGAAAACAGGAAGAGGCAAAGCTGGAGCAGAGCTGAGAGGAAGTTGGTCAGAGTAGTCAGAGCTGTGAAGGACAGAGGAAGCAGGCAGTTAGGACTGTGAGTGTGTATTTCTGGGAAAGTCTGATAATGTGTATAGACTTCTTGGTTACTATGATGGGTTTCTTTGTTGCTATGATGGATTTGGCTTTCTGGTGTCTGCATAAATGTTTTTCTTCTGCCTTCTATATAAAGAGTCTGTTATACTTTGCAATTCAGAACTATGCCAGCATATTCACAGTTGCCACTGGTGCGGTGAATATTGCTTTGGCGATACGATAACCCTCAGTCCTATGAAGATATGCTTTGTGTCCTCCCTTTTCCCCATCATTGCCCCATGCTTCTGTAATTACAATGGTAGAGTGGTGCAAAAGGAGACAAAATCACACGCACACCTTCTTGATTGCCTACAATTGTTAGCTCAATTGTAAATACAATGAATGCAAGATACATGTCTGACTGTAGTGACTGAATTGTACTACTCTAGTCATTCTCAATCTAAACAAAAGGAGAATACAAAAAGACTTCGCAATCAAATGGAAAGTTCTCCTTGGCAGAGCTGGAATTCTTAAGTAGCACAAAACCTCAATTCATAGGATATTTGGTTATTTTATATTTGAAAGCTCATAATAAGTATTTGCAAAAAAAACACTATAAAAATAATTGCAGATTATATGCCAACATTTGTTAGAAGATGAGGTAGAGAGATTTTGTGAAGATGCTGGATAACTTTAATGCAAAGGTATAGTGGTAAAAATATGTTGGGAAAATATAGATCAGGAGTAAGGAAAGAGATGTCAAAAGCTTGTGGTCTACACAGAAGTCGATTATCAATGTACCAATCACATACATCCTGAGTACTTAAAGAATAGTGATATGCTAGACATGCTGAGTAACAAATATCATAAAAATTAAACTAATTATACTTAACAGAAAGGAAATGAATGGTTATTTTATTGAAAACTGGAGTCATTCCTAAATGAGATGTTCATGCACATTAAAATACTCATTTGCTAGAGCAACGACTAATACAAAACTAAAATACAGTTTATTCTTAAAGTGAGAATAAAGATAAGGAATTTAACCAAAACAACTCCAATTTAATAAGTTATTAATGCCAAAAATTGGGAAATGGATGAAGGAATGGATGCTGACATGAATTATAACAATTCTCTTAAGAAAATTTAAACAAAGCAGTTGCCCTAACAAGGAAACTAAAGAGGCTATATACAAACAGCTGATTTGACTCTGTCAGAAAGTGCATGATCTCCTGCCAAGCAGAACAATATGGCAGGAAATTTTTTTTAACATTAACTTATTTGAAATTTTCTTTTACAATAAAGAATCATGGAAGATTATCAGTAGTACTGCCTCATAAAACAGGAAAAAGAGGGAGTGGGCGGAAGGTGTTGTGAGGGGAGGAGTTCAAAGTCACCTTGGCAAGAAACCAACTAACAGTCAGTTAAAGGTCAATGAAGTATAAAATTGGAAGGAAAATAAGCAGATAAAAATGAGAAAAAACCTGAAAAATGTTTATTACAGACTCTTTTCACCATCTAGAATAATAGAGCCCCCACATTTGGACACTATGTTCACAGACCCAAAATGCTACATAAGAAAATGGAAATAGCATTGAAAAAATAAAGATGGGAAAAGTAGATGGATTGGACAAAGTATAGTACTAGAGATGATATAATTTTGAGGTTTTGAAGAATCAGTGCTGAAGATATCAAAAGCAATGTAGAAAAATTTCGGAACTTACTACTACTCCCTTAAAAAAGAGAGTAGAAGAATATCAATAATTAATCAATCAACAACATTTAATAAGCACCCAAAATATTCCAGGAGTTGGTCCAGACACCAGGAATATAAAATCAAACTTTTCTATCTACACAAAACTTCTCTGGGAACAAGCTATGTCTACCTTGAGAATAGCCCTGATAAGGGAAAGAAAAGGGAATAGACTTTCACAAATAATATTCCATAGTAGCCTGTATCTTTACAATCACACGTGTATCACTTTACAAAAAAAGATATAGAGAATACATCATCCTACTACGCTTACTGTTTGCTGACTATTTTTTAAAATTTACATTTGATTTGGAACAGCAACCCACTTTAAAGGTTCTCCTCCAATCAAGTGTCTCCTATTTATATCTCAAAATCATACAAGATTTAGAAACTTGTAACAATAGAGATAACTTCGGTAACCTTCTGATTATTAATGTCAAAGAAAGCATAAAATTCATGTTTGCCAAAGGTATCTCCAACCAATCAGTCAACAAGTATTTATTAAGTACCTACTATACACCAAGTCTGGAGAAGGAAATGGCAAACCACTCCACTATCTTTGCCAAGAAAATCTCAAATGGGGTCATGAAGATTTAGAAATGACTGAAACAAGTGAGCAACAAAAATACACCAAGTACTATGATGGGAACTGGAGATACAACGACAAAAATGGCATAGTTGCTGCCCTCAGTGATCTTACATTCTACAAATAGAAATAATATGCACACACATAAATACATATGAAACATATGTAGAACACATACAAAGTAATTTGATGGGGGCAGGGATACAGTAGCAGCTGGAGGAATTAGGAAAGGTCTCATGTAAGGAGGAGGCATTTGAGCTTCACAGGAAACTACGTATTCTAAGAAGCAAAGGTGATGGAAGAAAGGAGAGAAGTCTAGCTAAGGAGGACAAAATGCAGTCATAAAAATTCGAGACAAAATGTCGTGTATGAGGACAGCAAGACCAGTTTCACTGAACCACAGACATAGTGATAATGTCCACTAGGGAGATTCTTCGGTGAATTAAAGATTATTCAATGGACCACATCAGCCTCAAAATACTTCTCTCTACCTGAACTGGTCTGCCACCACAAGTCCCTTTATTTTACTAAAATTTAAACCCCAAGATCATTGTCTCATTATCAAGAAAAAGATATGTTAAAGAAAGAATAGCACATTGACCTATAAACATCCACTAAGGACATTAACAGTTTATTAGATTGGCAACTGCTTCCTTAGGAGTCAAGAAGTTCTCAGAAATATAGAACATAGGACAAGTAAATTTTTTTTGTTTGCTTTTAGTGGGGAGGTGAAGGTAAAAGGTCAGGAAAGGACAGTAGGTCATGGTGAAGAGAGGAGGCTGTACTAAGAAATTCCAAAAAGAGCAGCACTGAGCACATGGATTTGAGGGTGAAGGAACACCAAAAATTAGGAAAAGGGGTTTTAATCACACAGTTCATGTACTTCAAAAATCAGTCTAAGGTTAATCTGGGGAGCAAAACTTCGTTACATCACATGATCCAGGTTATGACCCCACTGATAGGGGTGCTTTTTGTACAAGGATAGTTCACAATGCATCCATGGTTTGTAAGAACAGCCTGTCCACGGCACCGTTTGTTACTCATTAATGTTCCCTAGCACATTAGGCAAACCTCCTGGGAAGGATTTACTGGAGGAAATAAACAAAGAATTGAATAGGATGAGAGGAGATGGATGAGTTGTTATTTGTACCTGTGGAGAAAGTACCCATATTACTGAGATCATGGTTCCGTTGAACTGTATCAAGTATATGTGATTCCAAGACAAATAAGGACAGATCTTAAAAATAAATAGGGAGCAACTTTGGTAAATATTTTAAATGTTTGTCGTTACTGTTTTTAGTATCATTTTAGCACATAGGGATGGACCATTTATCAGGTTAGGTTGGGAGAACCTCACACGTGTGTCTTCCATTATTTATGTTCTACAAATGAAGGAGTACCTTCCTTATCCCTGAGAATGCTTACTTGGATTAAAATAAATAAGGATTGATCCAACTGATCATTTTTTTAAACATTTAAGGATCTTAATGTATGAACTGATAAGCAAATATAATTAAACTATCTTCTGCCATCTTATTTTCTGTACAAAACATTTTAGACAGTTAAACACTGAATTTGGTTAAGGTGTGATTCATAATATAGTTATGTGACTATATTAGTCATGTGACTAAATCTGTTTTTAAAAGAACAAAAATGTTATCCTGCCATCTTGTGGATAAGCATTCACTCAAACTAACTAATAACTGAAGATTTGTACTCACAAGATAATAGATCCAGAGCTTATAGGGACCTCAGAAGTCAACTGGGTCTTCTTCATAGTGCAGACAGGGAAAGAATCAGAGGCAGATAGAAAAGCATCAGAGACAGAATTTGAACCCCAATCCTCTGACTCGAGAGTGAGTACTCTTTCTAATATACCACTTACTCTTCAATTAATTCTTAAATGGCACAAAATCAAACAAATGTAAAATTGTTTACTTGGTGCATTTTACAACATAATTTTCTACTTGAAAGATTACTAAACAAAAAAGTCAGTTTCATCTCAATTTAACTTAATTTAACCTGTATTCATCATCTATTGTGTAGAGAGAGTGCCCTATGTAGATAAAGTATCTAGGTTAAGACACATTCCCCACTTGGTGTAAGTCTGTCCCAATATCATAGGCTTAAAAGAAGAGGCATAGGGCAGTCTGGAGTCAGAAGGACTTGATTTCAAACCAGCCTCAGATACTTAGTAGTTGTGTGACCCTGAGCAAGTTAATGCAGAGACGGGGGGGGGGGGGGGGGGGGGGGGGGGGGAGGGAGAGAGGGAGAGAGAGAGAGTCAGCACTTTTAGGAAGAACTAATAGTACTGGATATGAATACACCATGACTTCTAGGAATGTGAGGAAGAAAGTGATAGAATTTTACTCCTGCAAGGTAATGTTCAAAGCCTATTAGAAGTTACCATGAATTCTACTTAAATGTGAAGCACACCAGCTTTATGTGTCCATATGTGTTTTTCATGCAGAACTACAAAATGCTAAAGTGCAGCTTCTCATAAAGAAAAGAAATCAACTTATGGCATAAAAATAATGATCTATTTCACCTCATCTCTCTCATGCAAACAAGTTTTTCATCACTGACAATTTCCTAATTCATAGACTTCCCCCATTCTATCCTTGATCTGCACAACGAAGACCTCCTGGAATAACAGGAATCCAGGCAGAAATGCATCCACTTTTCAGCACGATTATTTTCAGACACTGTTCTTTCCTAACAACTCATACAAAATATAGGAAGACAGCACCATCTATAGATCAAAACAAGAGCTTAACTGCTGTCAGTGTGCAAAGCAGACACTAAGACCTAGAAGGAACACTGAAATAATTCAGACCATTATCATTCTAAGTAGAACTATGTAATTTGTTCATTTTCTTAACCTATTTAGACATTCATCAGCAAATAAAAACTTTAACTACTGCTTCATCAATTGCCATTGCTTTATAGCTTTGGTACATTTGGTGAGCAAAGCATTGATAGAATCTGAAAAAATACCAGAACTATGAATTTTATAATAATCACAATTGTTGCTATTATTGCTATTTATTTGTTTTGTTTAGAACCCAATCTAATTTAATTCAGGAATAGGTTTGGGGGTGTTTTTAAATATAAAAGGGGAAATAATTTACATTTTTACTCAGTAGCCTAATTTTAGCATGTCTCAACCCTTAAAAATGAATTGTTCTTTATGCTAACCTAAATCCACCAGACATAAGCAATTAGGAACAAAATGAACAGAATGAATATACATACCTATAGCAAAATAACTGCCTTCCATTTGCCTACCTGAAAGTCATTTTAACAACCAAACATTAGAGCGGGAAAGGTGAGTTAGAACTATTCATTTTGAAATCAGGCTTCACTCAAATGAAACTGGTTTTTCCAAAATTACCAATGATTTCTTAATTGACAAATCTGAAAATTTTTTCTCAATCATCATCCTTCTTGAGCTCTCTGAAGTGTTTGAGTTGCACCACTTTGACTGTTGACCACCCTTTCCTACTAGATATTCTCTTCTATAGGTTTTCTTGAAATAACTTTCTTCTGGTTCTCACCATACCTACCTGATCACTCCTTCTCGGTCTCCTTTGCTGGTTTATGAAATTATTCTGGGTGTCCCTCAAGGCTTTATCCTGGGTCCTGTTCTTTTTTCCCTATGCACTTTCTCACTTGGTGACATTTCTAGCTCTCATGGGTTTAATTATCATCTATCTCCATGCAGATGACTCTCAGATCTATGCAGCATGTCCCAAAAGGCTTCATGCAATTTTAAGGTGAAAACTGCACAAAGCCTTTTAGGATGTCTGTATATCCAGCCCCAATCTTTCAAACTGAGTTTTAGTTCCACATCAATAACTGCCTTTTGAACATTTAAAAATGGATATTCCAGAGGCATCACAAATCTAACATGTCCAAATCAGAACTCATTATCTTTTTTCCCCACAACATTTTCTATACTTCCTTATTTCTGTTAAGAGTAGCAACCTTATTCCAGTATCCCAAGGCCTCCTCTTGGAACACCTCACTTTCTTTCATCCTTCATCTTTAACTAGTTGACAAATCCTGTCATTTGTATCTCTATAACATCTCTCATGTATATTCAATTTTCATTATTTACAAAGCTACCTATTAGCTTAGGCCTTCATAACCTCTCACTTGGACTATTGCTATAATCTCCTCATTTTCTCCCTGTCTCAAGTCTCTCCCTGCTCCAATCCATCCTCTATATAGATAGCAAAGTAATTTTCTTGAAGCATAGCTCTGACTGTCACTCACTTATTCAGTAAACTCCAGTGGCTTCCTATTGCCTCCAGGATCAAATAGTAAATCCTCTGTTTATCATTTAAAGCCTTTTATTACCTGGTCCCAACCCACCTATCTAACCTCATTATATATTACTTATCTTACCATTCATTATGATCCAGCTAAACTGGCCTTCTTGCTGTTTTTCACACATGATTTCCTGTCTCTGTGCCTTTGCACTGTTTGCCCCCAGTGTCTGGAATACATTCTCTCTTCACCTCAGAGAATATCTTATTATTTTAGCACTCTCTCTGTGGCCACTCCTTCAACCGACTCTCCCTGATTGGGGTCATCAGACAGTAGCTAAGTATTACTCTCTCTGAGTTATAAGGGTAACCCTTTATAAGTTGGATTTCTAGTACTGTCACTCAAAAGTCCCCACTAGCATCCTCACCATTAGCAACAAGAGAGCTTGACAAGTAGCATTAGGAAAAGGTATTTACAAAAGTGGTTATAATAAAAATAAATGGTACAAAATGTTCGCCTTGAAACCTGGAGCATATTCTCTCACAAATACTAACTGTCCATGGGGAGAGGAGGTACAATCTTAAAAAGTATAATAGTAATGAGACACATAGAGAACATTTAGGGTAAAGCATTTACTCATAACTTTTGCACTTAAAGTTCTTTTCTCCCTTCCTAGAGTTGTCATGAAGTTCCCCTATGCATAACTCTCTTCTGGGCAGGCCACTAAGCTGGGATCCCAGAATCTGTACCTTTCCAAAATTCATAGCTTGTACTGCTCTCTAACATGGGAGATCATACTTCTTTTTTAAAAAAATCAATTTATTTAATTTTAATTATCAGCATTCACTTCCTCAAGCTTTTGAGCTTTAAATTCTCTCCCCCTCTTTTTCCTCCCTCCTCTCCAAGATGGTGTGCAATCTGATAAAAACTCTACATATACATTCTTATTAAACACATTTTCACATTTGTCATGTTGTAAAGAAGACTTTGAATAGAATGAATTGGAGAAACCACTAGAAAGAAAAAAAACAAAACAAAAAAGAAAGAGCAAATAGTCTGCTTCGCTCTGCATTCAGACTCCACAGTTCTTTCTCTGGATGTGAATAGCATTTTTCATCATGAGTTCTTGGGAGTTGTCTTAGATTCTTGCATTGCTGAGAAGAGCTAAGGCTATCAAAGACAGTCACCACAAAATGTGGCTGTTACTGTGTACAGTGTTCTCTTGTTTCTGCTCATTTCACTCAGCATCAGTTCATATAAGTTTTTCCAGGTTTTTATGAAGTCTGTCTGCTCATCATTTCTTATAGCACAACAGTATTCCATTCCATGCAGATAGCACAACTTATTCAGCCATTCCCCAATGGATGGGTATCCCCTCAATTTCCAATTTTTTGCCACCACAAAAAGAGCTGCTATAAATATTTTTGTATATGTGGGTCCTTTTCCCTTCTTTAATATCTCTTTGGGATACAAACCTAGTAGTGGTATTGCTGTATCAAAGGTTATATGCACATTTTTATAGTCTTTAGGGCATAATTCCAAATTGCTCTCCAGAATGGTTGGATCAGTTCATAATTCTACCAACAATGCATTAGTGTTCCAATTTTCCCACATCCTCTCCAGAATTTATCATTTTCTTTTTTGTTATGTTAGCTAATCTGACAGGTGAGATATGGTACCTCAGAGTTGTTTTAATTTGTATTTCTCTAATCAATAGTGATTTAGAGCATTTTTTTCATATGAGTATAGATAGCTTTAATCTCTTCCTCTGAAAACTGCCTGTTCATATCCTTTGACCATTTATCAATTGGGGAATGACTGGTATTCTTATAAATTTGAATCAGTTCTCCATATATTTTAGAAATGAGGCCTTTATCAGAGATAATGGTTATAAAAATTCTTTCCCAGTTTTCTGCTTCCCTCCTAATCTTGGTTGCATTGACTTTGTGCAAAAACTTTTCAATTTAATGTATTCAAATTTATCCATTTTGCATTTCATAATGTTCTCTGTCTCTTGTTTGGTCATAAATTCTCCTGTTCCCCATAAATCTGACAGGTAAACTACTTTGTGAGAGATCATACTTCTTGATGCTGCCATGATCCTTGTCAGACTTCCACATCCCTTATAGGCCTTCTGTCAGTCAGTACTACTTATTTTAAGCATTGCTGCTATTGCCACTCAGCTCCAACTATGGATTGGATATCTGATGGAATCAATATATCTCTAAAATTCACAAGGTTGCCTACATTTCTACCTTATTCTATCTAATCTATCATTAGCCTAAAATCAGGATACAGCTGAAACAAAGAGATAGTCATGCTCACTGCCACCACTGCCAGGTTGGAAGTACAGTAGCTTCTCTCACCCTACCTGATTCTCATCAAGGTGACAACTCTAAGTTGCCTTTCAGCAACTCCTTTCAGCCTAGTAAGAAATTCATCATTTTTCTTTCACCATGATTCTGCAAATGCAAAAGAATAACATATTGGCAGATTGCTTCATTTTCACACCCATCCATTTCTATCCTGTGTGCTAGTTCTTGTCTTCTAGTTCTACCACCAATTAGAATTTTCATCATCACATCATATAAGTCCTTTAGTCACACATGGCTAGAAACTGGTTTCCCAAAGTTCCACAAAGTTGATTGAAGTTCTGTATGGCCAATGAAGATGGGTAAAATGATTTGAGTCAACTATCTATTTTTTAAGGATCAGCCTTAAGGCTCCATCTTTAATATGAAGCCATTTCTTATCTCTCAAGGTGTTAGTACTTTCCCTTTGAAAATTATATTTATTTTATATCTCTTCTTTATATACTTACATACATGCAGGTTATCTTCCTCTGAGAGAATGCAGTGACGACTACATTTTATTTTTGTATCAGTGTCTGGTACATAGTACATGTTTAATAAATGCTTGTTGATTGATTCATGAAACCTAATTTAATTAATGGCTCGAACTTAGGAGGGGGACTATCAATTCAATGCTATATGATAAAACCACTGAAGGACGTGTTTAGATGGATGCTTAAAAAATAAAGGACACAAAAACACGTTATAGAATCACATATATATAAAATTTAGGTGAATGTATAGAAAATTTAATTTTACTTTAATTTTAATTTAAATTTACTTGCCAGAGTTTAAACAAGGAGTAGGGAACCTGCAGCCCTGAGGCCACATGTTCAAGTTTAGTCCACATGTTCATATATCTTCAAGTGTGATCTTTTGACTAAATCCAAACTTTTCAATTCTGTGAAGTTTGGATTCAGTCAAAGGGCCACACTTGAGGACCTAGAGGCCACATGTGGCCTCAAGTCTGCAAATTCTCCACCCGTGGGTTAAACAATTAGTGTCAGTACCAGACTTAGACTTCAAGTCTCCTGAGTCCCAGGTCATGTTCTTTCAACAACTTAACCCCATTTCTCAGCTGAATGCATTATATTTTCCAATGGCAATTAAGCTTATATCCTCCTTCCATTCATACTCACTCAATGAATAAGTTTAAATCTTGTCCTTGCCTGATTCCACCTAATGTCTCTTTCTCCCTTGAAATTGCTTTGTACCTGTGTGCATGTTTTATCCTCCAGTAGAATGCAAGTTCCATGAGACAAAGACATGTTTCATTTTGTCTTGGTATCTTCAGCACCTATAACAGCACATACTAGGTGCTCAATAAACATTTGTTATTGAAATATTGAAACCTTATTGAACCCTGTTGTAATCTCACTGCTATTGAAATATTGAATTAAAGCATGATATTTAGTTACTTGGACCTTCCAAAGAAGCGCTAATTCATTGGATTTTTGAAACTACAGGTAACAGAATATGAAATTTCACAGATCTTATGATGCCATAAAGACTGTAAACACAGGCCCATGTTTGTCAAAACAGGACCACATTTCATCACTAGAAGGTAAGTCACAAGGTGTTCAATTTCGTAATGTTCCCTTAAACTTATGATGAATGTCTTCTAAGACTGAGAGAGCTTTCAATATACATTAATAGAAAAATCCACACACTCATGAAATTACAGATTTTTGAACTAATGAATAAAGCCTCATTGACTAAAATTGCCTGAGAATTTAAGTTGTGAAAATATGAATGATAAGAAAAGTCATGGGAGTTATTAGGAGTTATCGTACAAATTTAAGTATAACTGCTGTAAGAAATTCCTTAAATTCATCTTTCCTTGTTATTACTACCCATAAAAATGCACAATAACAAATGACTAGTTCACAAAGTGAGGGAAGTGGAGTCTATTCTGGAATGCTGGAATAAAAGGAACTACAAACTTTTGCACATAAAGGCTTCACATTGCCAAATGATAGTAATATTCAGTTCATTTGCTATAAACTCCATGAAGGAAAGAACTGTTTCATTTTGTCCTTGTATCCCTAGATATAAAGTCCCTCAAAGTATGTTGATGTTGATGGCTCTCTGAGCTCACTGATGTATTTCCTTTTAATAAACAAATCATAGCTAACCCATGTCTGACCATTCTGCGTGACTCTTGTCCATACGCAAAACCACACAGACAACCCCCAATTTCCTCAAGTTCCCTTGACATTATGTGGATAATAGCCACTGTCTATAGGTTGTCTCACACTCTTGCTACATGATTCACCCTTTTTTTTAATCAGAAATGTTTCTGATGACATAGTTTACTCTCTTTCTCTGAAATAATTCCTCATGTTTAATGCTTTCCAACAGTCAGCTCTCTTTGCACAATTCCACCACATTACCACACTTTCAGCCTTGTCCAGTTTCTATAACTGACCATTTCAATGTCCTAAAGAAAGCTGAGGTGCTAACCAGATCCAGCCTATGCTCATCTACTAACTCTATCCTCAGTTTCTTATTTGGCAAGAGAAGATTTTCCAGTGTGCTGGTCACTTCTGGCCTCTTAACTGCAGGTGGAGGAAATATCAGTGACACTCTGTCTTCATGCAGTGTCAACTTTGCAATGGTCTCTTCTGCTAGAGCCATGAGCCAGAGGTTCTCTGAGCCTTGTGAAATGACATATGCCAGAGAATAGGTTCGGCTGCAAGATCAACATTTTCATCAGGTGGTGGCACAGAGCCTTAGTGTGTTCTTTTAGAGAGACGCAGCCAGGAGAACACAGGCCTGCATCACACAGCTTCTCAGCAAAGTCTATCAGAAGAGTAATGAGAAACCCAGTGGCTGCAAAGGACACTCAACCTTCAGAAGGCAAGGTCCTGTCACTTGCAGTTGCCTGGGGTATAACACTAATTTTAAAAACCTTTATTTTGGAGCTCAAGATCCAAGAAGTTTAAAACAAAAAGGAGCTGATATCATAGTCTATGTGAGGGTCTTAATGTGAACCAACGAGAGCTTTCCCTAAAAACACAGTGCAACTCTATTTCCAGTTCTCAGAAACTTTTCACTTGATGATCAAAACCTGTGTGCTATCTCTCCCTTTTCCTCACACCACAAAAGCCATTTCGTATCATAACAAAATGAGAAGCAATGCATACGGACTACTGGTTTCAACCATTGCTAAAAGTTAATTACATGTTAAATAATTGGCAATTTTACACATAATGCATTATCATAAAAAATACTGAATAGTAACATTTAACTTACAATATGCTACAGTGAAATATACTGCATACGTATGCATACATACATATACCCTGTTGGAAGGACATACAAACTGTGTACTCTAACCCCAAAGTGAACCCAGTTCCAAAGTGCAGCTCCCATGCAAGGATGCATGCATGCTTCCTGCTTTAGGAGAAACAAACACAGATACAACCTAATTCGATTTGTCTTTCTTAGACCAGACTCTGGGTTGACTATTAATAGGTAGTGTGGAAATTATTACCCACAGGTAGAGAAATCTCGATGTGAGCCACACCTAAGATTTATTTTTAAAGATTTCCCCAGAGTAAAATCCTTTGGCATGAGTCAAAGAAAGAAGCAGACTCTTTAGGATTGGGTCCCAAGATAGTCAACAAGTACATAGGATTTAATTACTGAATCAGAATACTATATTAAACACAGACTACTCCAGAATCACCTTTTCTTTGCCTGACTGTGGAGTACTAAATCAGCCCAACCACAGCCAAACAGCACCGAGAAGTGAAAAACACAGGTCACCTTCTCTATTTGCTACTCCTCTACTTACAAGGCTGTCTCACGAAGGCAAAGGTACCAGAAACTGTAATCAAGCAACCAGAGAAAGCAAAATTTCAAGGTAGAAGTGACTCCAGGAAGCAATGGCCCTCTTTTAGGGGGAGGCATTTTATCTTTTCTTTAAGGGCCCCTCTCTTCATGGGTCATTGGTGATGAGGATGACAGGGTCTCCTTTTCCTCTTAATAGACCCAAGGTTACCCTTTCTTCCTGAGTACCAGTAAGTAACCAGCTTGCTATGCCAGGACTTAGCCTCTCTCCCTATTTCTAAGCCAAACCAAACTCAAAGCCAGCTGGCCAAAACCTATTCCCTCCCTTCCTGCTTACCAAAGGAAACCGGGGTTTCAGTCAAGCTTCCCAGGGAAGGCCTACTCTTCTATCTACTCCCCATTCTGGCAGTCTCACCCTACAACCAGGTTCCCATCCTGACTTCCTCTTTACTGGAGTACTAGGCATTAAAGTGTTCCTTTACATTTCCAAAACATTGTCAGATACAGTTTTTGCCCCAGGTTATGGATTTCCTTCTAGTTGGGAAATTCAAATTGATCAGGAGGTGGAGCGGGAAATGACTATGATATAAAGGCAAAAGGCATCAATAAAGTGTATATATTTTTTTTTTATTTCCAGACATTAGGCCAAATTTCCCACCTGTAGAGAAATCCACAGCTTGGGACAACACCTCCTCTCTGCCCCAATCCTACACAAAACCAAATCTTCTACCAAGGTTATGACAAGGGAGCTTACTTTTGTAGAAACTATGTTTCTAGTACAAATATGCTTGGTATTCATTCTCTCCAATCACTTGAAAACATTTCAAACACACAAATAGTATCATCTTTTAACATAAAAGTTGACAATATATGCCCTATGCATAGATGAATTCTTCTGAATGTCAGATTCAGTACAATTCACGTATTTAACAAACATTATTAAGTAACCACTAAGCTCCATGATGCTACAGATACAGAGATGACTCAGTCCCAGCTCTCAAGAAAAAAACATCTAATATAATCAAGAATGTCATTTGAATTTTTATTAAAATTCTGCTTTTTTGTAGCTTGAATTAGTTTAGATACTGGGTGAAGTTCAATAAAACAGAAAAGTGTGAGAAGCCAGAAAAACATGTAGCAGTAGTGATCAGAGGAACTCCCTGATTTGCTAGACTACAACACTTCCAATGGAGGCTCCCTATGCCAGAAAAATCACATCCAGATACAAACAAAAACCCGGCATATCATGCTCATATTCTAAATTTTCACAAGAAACATCATTGCATTCAACAAAATTTATATTAAATGTTAATTATATGCTCTATAGCTACAGAGATGAAAAACACAGTTCCTGCCTTCAAGGAGTTAGTAGAGTAAGCTATCAGAACCAAAAAAGTAAGCATAAATGCAAACCAAGTACAAAATAAATTGATCTAGTCAGAAAACAGAAGCAAAAACAGAATTTGTAAGGCAGAAGAAAAAAGAAAAGTAGAACCAAAGAAACCTGGATTTAAACTCTAGAGGAGATGGATACAGGACTATAAAAGAAGATAAATGTTTAAACAAATTATTATTTTCATGAGATGGAGCTATGGAATAGGACAAGACTTCCTCATCCCGGCAAATTCCACCTCTTATACTTACAATCTGTGTGACCTTGGGCAGATTATTTGACTTCTCCAGGCTTTCTCCTCTTTAAAATGAGGGAACTGGACTAATTATCAATTCTAGATCTATAATTCTACAATGTCCCTATAGAATATCAGCTCCTTGAGGGCAGAGAGAGTTTCATTTACATCTTTTCATCTACAGTGGGTTAGCTAGGTGGTGCAGTAGACAGAGCACCAGTGCGGGAGTCAGGAGGACCTGAGTTCAAATCTCACCTCAGATAGTTGATACCTAACTGTGTGACCTTGGGCAAGTCACTTAACCCCAATTGCCTCATCCTGGGTCATCTCCAGTCATCCTGATGAATATCTGGTCACTGCATCCAGATGGCTCTGGAGGAGAAGTGAGGCTGGTGACCTGCCCAGCCCTCCCTCACTCAAAACAAAGTCAAGTGCAAGTCATGTCATCATTTCTCTGATGGCATGGTCTTCTTCAGCAACGAAGGATGAACATACACATCCGCAGTGTCTAGCACAGTATTTAACACACAGTAGGCATTTAATAAAAGTTTGTTGATTGATTCTGTGGCCATCTAGTCCAACCCATATCTGAAAGAGTCCCTTCCACAGCACAGCCATGAAGTGATCATTGGTCTTTGTTTTAAGACTTCCAATGAATGGGAACCTCTTATCTCCTGGAACAGAGTATTCCATTTTTTGATAGCACTAGTTGTTAGAAAGTTTTTCTGAGTATTAAGTCTAAATTTACCTCTTTGCAGCTCCAATCATTGCTCCTAACTGCAGTCTGGAGCTATGTTGTACAAGTTTAATCCCTCTTTCATGTGACAATCTTTAAATACTTGAAGATAGGTGTCATATTTCCCTACCTTCTCTTTGAGACAAAAATCCTTAGTTTGTACAACCAATGAATTCCTTCACCACCCCAACTGCCCTATTCTATCAATATTCCTCCTGTACTGTGTTGCACAGACCTTTATACAATAGTCCAGCTAAATTATAATCAGGGCACAGTACAGTAGGCCTATCGCCGTTTTTCTTTTTTCTCTTAATGCAGCTTAAGTTTGCATTCAGTTTCTCAGCTGCCATATTACCTCTTATTGAGATTGCAATCCACAAAAAAACCCAGATCTTTTATATATAAAATACTGTCTGGCCGTGCCTCCCCTAACTCTTATTTCTAAAACTGATTTGCATGATACTAAATGTAAAGTTTGGCATATATCTCTATTAAATTTCTTCTTAGTAGATTCAGCCCAGCTTTCTGGCTGATTAAGATCATTTTGCATTTCAGCTCTGTCATTAATTGTTTGTGTCAGAAATTTGTATAACCAAGGTATCTATGTTTGATCCATGTCACAGATGGAAATATTAAACAGCACAGGACCACCTACAGATTCCTGGGTCACTCTTATGTTAGAAATATTACAAGATGACATTACACAATTACTTACTATTCTTTGAGTATAGTTGTTCAAACAGTTTGCAATCTATCTAATTATACTATTGTTTAGTAAAAGGATTATATGTATATATTTGTATACATAAACACACACAAATATATATATACATAGATTGATAGATAATTAGATACATATCCTTTTCACAAGAATAACATGAAATATGTAATCAACTGCTTTACTAAAAATCTAATTAAATTAGGTAAATCTAGAAAATTTCAAGAAAAGAAGGAAGAAAAAGAGGAAGGAAAGAAGAAAGGAAGGAAGGAATTTGGAATGACTTGTTCTAAATGAAGCCATGTGATCTTTGTGATCACTATGTTCTTTTCTACACAATACTGATTAACCATCCCTTTTAATAAAACAGTTTAGAATTTTGCCAGATATCATAGTTACTTAAGATCAGTAGACTATTGTCTACATATTCTATTCTATTCTCTTTTTTTTGTTTTGTTTGTTTGTTTCAAATTTGGAACAACAGTGGCCCTTATCTAACTCTGTTTTATCACCACCATTTTCCATCTTTTAAAAATCTCTCACAGTGGTTCAGAAATCACTGTAGTTTAACTGGGCCAGGGGATTCGAACTCATCAAGAGATGATAGTAGGTGCTCTTGCATTATCTTCTTTTTTTTAATCTTTAATTATCAACACCCTTTTACCTATTTTTCCTGTCCTTTACAGTTCAAGGGTCCTTTTCCTTGCCAAAGAAAATAGATTTAAAAAAGAACTAAGTAGCTCTGGTTTCTCCTTATTGTCAGTTATTATCTTCCTTTTCTTTCTGAACATTGTTCCTATCCCTGTTTTAATCCTGTTTTCCCCAGTTTAATTTTATAGATCCTTCATTGTCCTCATCAGTCTCAGTTCATTCTGAGCTTTAGCACTTCTGACACTATTCTAACAAGTTCATGTTACCAGCTAACTTGTGTAACTCTCTTTTAAAAATCTTAACTGGATGGTGAATTTCCATGCTGCCCTCAGCAGTGTATTCAAGCAATATGTTAATAAAAAAGAATCAAATGGAAAAAGAAATAAAAAACTTGCAAATACAGTGTGGAAGATTAGAAGGGGGTATGGGTACACGTGAGTAGTGACATAGGACATGTGTCCATGTGTGACAGGGAAGCCTTTCTTAGTGTGTAGCTCAAAGGGAGACCAAATAGACATCTTTAGTCCATTCTCTCTCCCCACTCTTTCTCCTGCCCAGGAGGAAAAGTAGAAGGTTGAGGTCAGAGGCCACCATTCTGCTTGCCTCAAAGAGAGGGGAGTAACAGTCTAGAAGTCTATCTATTTTCTCCCCTAAATATTGTTCATCTATTCTAGGAGATATTTTGAAGGAAAGAGAATCATCAAGCCTTATATCCAAGACTTGCCCCCTTTCCCACCTAAAACCAATTGCACAATGAACGCACATCGAGAATAGCAAAACATAAATAAATAATCCATTTATCCAAAATATAGCAAAACAGAAATCAGAGAAAGTATTCATAAAACATATATATCACACAACATAGAGTGAAGGAGGTCTCAACCAATGAGACAACAGCTCAACCAAGAGAAAGTTTCTTTGATCTCACCCAAAAGGAAACTACCCAAAGTCTCTAGAGTAGCAAGATGAGAATATGGATATGATGAAAACTGCCAGTTTCTATCATACCTTCCTAGAGACTTTTCCTCTAACAGCCTGAAATGGAAACCAAGAGCATTCAAGTAATGAATCCTCAAAGCAGTGCTAGCTAAGGCTGGAGCTCTCTCACCCCTTGCCATTCCACTCTACCCCTCACTGAGGGCACAGTACTTATATCCAACAAGTAGAGAGTACCGTACCAAGGGGCTTTGGGACTAAGAATACACAAGAAAGGCAAATCCCTAGTTATGGTTACTTATGATCAATTTCAGTCCAGCCATCAAAGTGATTTTCCTAAAGCACAAGTCTGACCAATTCACCCTCTCCTCCACTCGATAAATTCTTTTGGCTCCCTATCACCTCCAAAATCAAATATAAAATCCTCTATTTAGTATTGAAAGCCCTTCATAACATAGCCTCCTCTCATACACGCAACTTTCCAGTTTTCTTACCTTATCCCCTGCCCCTCCCACAGCGTTCGGCAAGTCAGTGGCACCGACTGACCCTTTTGATGTTCCTCTAACAAGAAGCTCTCTCTCCCAGTTCTCTATCTCCTACTGTTATCTATGTCTAAAGTGTTCCCCCTCCCCATCTCCACCTCCTGGCTTCCTTCAAGTCCCAGCTAAAATGCCACCTTCTACAGGAAGCCCTTCCCAATCCCTCTTAATTCTAGTGCCTTCCCTTTTTCAATCATTTCTTATTTATCCTTATTACCATCTTATCTTATTCATTTATAGCTCATTTGTACATAGTTATTTGAATGTTGTGTTCCCCATTAGACTGAGGTTTGCCAGAGCAGCGAATGTCTTACTTTTCTTTGTTTCCCCAGAGTTTAACACAGAGACAATAAAAAAATAAATCAAATTAGCACAGTGCTGCCTGGTGAATAGTAGATGTTCAATAAATGTTTACTGACTGATTAATAAATATATATTTATACTACAGCGCTGCAATTAACATTTTATAATAAGGCTTTCACTAATCCAAAGTATATGTGTGTATAAAATAATAAGATTTTACATATATCTATTCATGTATATGTTCTAGTCAGATGGCTTAAGTGAATATCTATATAACAGTGTTCATATAATAATAAGCTAAATACATTGAGAGATGGTATTGTTATTATTGTTGTTATTGAGTCCTAACCCCATTTGGGCTTTCCTTGGCAAAGATGGAGGGGGTTTGCTATTTCCCCCTCCAGTTCATTTTACCGATGAGGAAACTTAGGCAAAGAGGGTTAAGTGACTTGCCCAAGGTCATACAATTAATAAGTGTGGATGCCAGATTTGAAGTCAGGAAGATCAGTTTTCCTGACTCAGATCCAGCAGCTGCCCACATTGTTACTACTACTACTACTACTATTACTACTACTACTACTACTACTGCTGCTGCTGCTGCTGCTGCTGCTGCTGCTGCTGCTGCTGCTGCTACTACTACTACTATTACTAATGTAAATATTTTTATTCAAAATATTTCATACAATCCAACATTAAATTTTCATCAGCCCATATACTATATCAAAATTTTCCGGGTTAATAATAATCTATCAGGCCACAATTTAAAGGGTTTGGGTTTTTTCAGTGTTTATAAGTTTTCATAGCATGAATCTTCATGAAGTGTGTGTGTGTGTGTGTGTGTGTGTGTGCATATGCGTGTATGCTACGTTAAATTTATGTTTTAGTTTATGCCAACCAATGCAGAGTGTCTCTAAGCAGATCCTGCCCAGGGCAAAATTAATGTAAAATCTTGTGGTGTTTCTGCTAAAAGAATTGTAAGCACTATTCAGCTTGAACTATACTTTTTGAAGTGAGGAAACACTTGCTGCCTAGATAACTCAAAAGTAAAAAGTCTACAGTAAACAGAGGTGCATCCTGCGTCATCTCCAGTCATCCTGAGGAATATCAGGTCACTGGATTCAGACGGCTCTGGAGGAGGAGTGAGGCTGGTGACCTGCATAGCCCTCCCTCACTCAAAACAAAGTCAAGTGCAAGTCATGTCATCATTTCTCTGATGGCTGGTCTTCTTCACCAATGAAGGACGAACACAATGACAACAACAGTAAACAGGGAGGGACTACTGACTCAGCCCCGTGAATGCACGTTTGAATGCGCCCTTTCCTGCCAGGTCCCTTTCTTTTCTAGGTCACTAGAAAACGGTAAGACCAGCAGCAAGGCTTTCACCTGCCGCCGAGGTAAAATCTTGTGCTTCCCGTAGTACACGAAGAGCCAGCCATCCCCCAAACCAGAAAAACTTCCGCTACAGGCATTAGTAGGAAATGAGTGTGCGCAGAACCCCTGGAAAGCAGCCAGAGATGAAGCTTTACTTGGAGAATTGTAAACGGGAGTCTCCGGGACACCCGTCAAGTGCGCCCAATTCGCCCTTACCCGCTGAGCCTCCGGCCAGGATCTGCTGAGAAGCTTCCCTCCCGAAGCCTCCTCCGCCAGTCTTTGTAGGCATCTTCACTTTCGAAAAGGAGGCTTAGGAACTCAGTAAACAGGGACAGGTCGGGCAAGGGGGCAGCCTCTTTAAGGAATGTGGGGAAGGAAGTTTGCTAGTCCTTGAAGGCGGGAAGAGCGTAGCGTTTGGAGATCCTAGTGCTGCCGCAAGCCGCAGCAGCAGTTCTCTGCCCGTACTCCTTGGTCAATTATTAGTCCCACTTGCCTGTTGCGCTCCCTCCAAGTCAAACTTCCAGCTGTAGCTCACTCTCTGGCATCTTAAAACAGTGACATGACTTCAGCAAGGAGAGGGTTTTGCTGATGCTTGATGCTGTATCTGTCTTGTGCCTTCTAGCTTGGATCACGTAGTGTTTCCCTGTCTGTTCTCTCCTGCAGTGTCCTGTAAAGCTGGAAAGGTTTGTTTGGTTTGAACAACATTAATGAAAAAATGCCCCTGGCTTGGAAATCAAACTGGTTTGACCCTTGCCCCACTTGGTTTGTAATTATTTTACACCACGTGACAAGGAAAAAATAAATCAATAACCTTCAAAGATACTTCTCAGGACTTTTGCAATATCTAGAGATCAGCCTTGCATGGAAATCAGATATTTGAATAAAACACAGAAATGCCACTTTCTTTTTATGTCTTATTTTAGATTACTTTGGCTGTCTGTTTATTGTAGATTTCTTTCATGTTAAATACTTCATAATATTTGACATTTATAAAGAGCTTCAAATTACATTGCACACACTACTTCTTTTGAGCCTCAGAGCAATCATGTAAAACAGCCCATTTTACAGATTAAGAGAACTCAGACTTGGGGTATCTAAGTGAATGTCACATTCACTTTAAGTGAATTCACTTTACATTAAGTGTAAGAGAAAGAAGTTGAAGCCATGTTTTCTGAAATCTAGGTACTTTGCCCTAGTCCCATGACTCCATGACTCTACATTCAACTTGTAGCAGCACAGGCTTCAATATCATACCCAACCATTTTACTTGATCTTTATGTTTCAGTTTAATAAAATATAGAAATTATACCATGGTCTAGGAAAATCAAATTGGCTATGGTTTGTAATTAATGCCCAAGGATGCCATGAATAGGAAACAGAGCAGGCTTCTTTCTCTTTTACTCATCTCCTCCTCCAGAAGGAGGAAAAACAAGAACTGTTTTGGACAGATGAGAGAGGGATGTCTCTCACTAGAGATGGAGAAGGGAAAATTGAGGGTATGAGGTGCTCAGTATAAGTGGCTTACCAGCCTTTCCAGCACCTTCGGTGGCTTCCGTTGTCTGACTGTCCTGCATGGCTCTACAAAATAATTCTCTGCACCTCCTCTGTCTCTCCCAGCATTTTCTTTTAGTGCCAAGTACTTGCCATTAGAAAAGGAGAAAGAAAGAAATCTTCCTGTGCAGCACAATCCCATGATATTATCACCAAGAAAGAATACTATGTCTACATGTTTTAAGATTGCAGTATGTGAGCAAATGATTATTTTTCCATCTTGCTCCCAAGATGGGAGCCTCATTTTCAGCCTTTTTAATCTCTCCTCACTTCTCCCAATGACTACACATTGTGGGAGATGAATGAAATAGAGTATCACTAATCTATAAGAAATTATGAACATTAGATACATAGAGAATTTTGGAAATCTTTGCATTATCTGATGCAAAGTAAAGTAAGCACAGCCAAGAAAAAAATTGTACTTTGATTATTATGGTAAATGGAAAGAACAACCACAAAACAATCAAAAGTGAATTATGCAAAATTACAAGGAACGAATATGACTCCAAACATAAGATATGGAAAGACACTGCCATCCCACTCCTTCACAGAGGTGGGAGGTCCCCAGGAATGATACACTGCAAATATTCTCAGACTTTTTCAATGCATGGGCCTGTTTTGCTAATTTTTTGTCTCTCTTTTTTTTCTTTAAATATATTATTTATTATATAGGATAACTCCCTGTGATGTGATATTTTTAAATATATATATATTTATATATATTATATAAATGAACATGTATTGTTTACAAAAATTTCCCACCTCCAAGACTCTGATTGAAAAGTTGATGGCTGCCTAAATACTTCTTCTAAATACTTCTGTGTGATTCTAGGCAAGTCACTAACTTCTCAGCATCAGGCCTGTGAACAGGTTGTTGTTTGTCTTTCATTCTCAAAAAACATCAAGAAGTTATGATGCTATGACTTACTAATGAATTGGATTTTATTGAGTAGTAGTAGTGGTGGTAGTGGTAGTAGTAGTAGTAGTAGTAGTAATAGTAGTAGTAGTAGTATTGGTAGTAATAGTCGTAGTAACATCATTCAATGTCCATGTATTTGGGGAGTCTGCAAGAAGAGCTAACTGCTCAAATGTTCAAATATTTTAAAAGATTTGAATTTTTACAATGTTTGGCATTTCCAAACATCCTACTATAACTGCATTCTTATCCCAGCTGGGTTTTCTAGGGTATGAGGAAATTCTGAGTTTTTCTGACTTTCTCTTTGAGAATTTCCTTTCTCTAAAGAGATAGACAGTGACAGTAGCAAGGATAAATATATGGACTTCTCCTGTTACTATGGTCAAATCTATCTCCGATTTTTTTTCCTTGTTAGATTTTAGATTTTAGATTTTGGATTCTTCCCCAATAATTTCTGGCAAGAAAATAGAAGAATCCTAGAATGCCTGGCTCCTATCTGGTCACCCTGTCTTTTATAAGCTTACCCAGCATGAAGAACCACACTCCAGCCTTGCAAAGAGTCCCCTGACCACTGCCTCCAGGGTGATACACAATCAATGCTGAGTAAATTGCAAAGGATGTCCATTTGTTTTTGTTTTTTGTTTTTTTATAGTAACCAAATCACATCTTGCCCAAAAGCAAGCAAATAGAAATATTAGTAAAGGAAGACTGAAGAGACAGAAACACATGTGGCCACAGGGAAACTTCTTTAAGAAAGCATACCTCTGCCACCTTTCTCTTACAGATCTTAGAGGAGTCTTATATTTGAGTGTAATGGATGATCTGGCATATGTACAGATACCATCAGTTTGCCAAGATGGTATCAATTACATGAAAAATACTAGAGAACTGCTTCTGGGAGGCTGGAGCATTGGTGTATGTATTGACATTCTGTACTGGCCCACCACGTGGTAGGGAGAGCCTTTTTCCACTGGCTATGTTGCCAAACCTGTCAGCATCTTCAAAAATGGCTAGTCATGGTTGTTGTGGCATTAGTAGTAGTAGTAGTAGTAGTAGTAGTAGTAGTAGTAGTAGTAGTAGTAGTAGTAGTGGTGGTGGTGGTGGTGGTGGTGGTGGTGGTAGTGATAGTAGTAATAGTAGTAACATCATTTATGTAGCACCTACTATGTGCCAGGCACTTTACAAATTTTATCTCATTTGATCTTCACAACAACCTTCAGAAATAAATGCTAATATTATCCCTATTTTACAGTAAAGGAAACTGAGGCAAACAAAGGTCAAATGACCTGCCCAAAGTCACATGTCTAGTGTCTGAGGATAGGTTTTTAACTCAGGTCTTCTTGACTCCAGGTCCAGTGTTCTAACCAGTGTCCTGCCTAGCAGTCCATTTGTGAAGGAGATGATTCCTTCACTCATACCATATAAGGGGGAAAGTCCTTAGAGCTTCCTTCTTCCTCCTTTGAGGCCAGGTGGCTCCAACAAATGGTCTTGGGTCTTTGATCTTTTTTCATTCATTCTTTTTCCATTCTAGGTTCTTGGAGTTGAATGTTCAATCCCATTTGGGAGCTCAAGCCACAGGGATACAGGAATCCACAAATCCAAAGCCAGGTATTGCAACGAGCCTAGCAGAAAAGTCCTGAAGAGCAAAGACGACAGTCAGCAATAATGCTGGCTTTGAATATTAACCTGATGGGACCATGCTACATAGAAACAGAGCTATAATGTGAGTCAAATCCCACCGAACCACCCCTTTCCCCCACACAAGTGATATAGGGAGGATTACACTCCTGAGGTTGGGAGGGGCAGAATGTTGCTATGTTTGTTCTAGCTTTGAGGTAAATATCCCTTTGTAAAAGCTAATTTGATGCTGTGATTAAATGTTAGTCACCGGATCCCCCAAAATGGGGGTAACATTTCTACAGGATGGTTAAGCATCTAAGAGAAAAGGAAGCAAGTATCAACCTCTTCACACTACCTGAGAACCTTGAGTAGGATAAAATGGTAAAACATAACAGGCCTGGTTAGGAGAGACAGAGAGAGATAGACAGAAATACAGACAGAGATAGACAGACACACAGAGAGAGACTACAGTCAACTATCTTATTACCTTTAAAATTAGGCTAATATTGTATTTCAGTATTGCTGAAGAATTGTTATCATGGTCTAGCCTTTCACAAGAACTGTGTTTTATTGCCTAATGCAAAGAAGAGATAAAGAAAGAACTTTAAAAAAATACAAAGAGGTAGAAGAGGAATATATACCTCCTATCTATATATGAAATGAAGGACAGTTTCTAAGATGAAGTCATTCATGTGAAGGAAAACTAGGGAAGGTTAGATGGCTTTCCCCTTGCTTTGCCTCCTTACTTTCTGCTTTGAAGTTACTTCAGCTTCAAAGATTTTCCTCTCTAATAAATAGTTCTCTAATCAGTGTCTTCCAAGCTAAAGTTTCCAGAAGGGGCACTGGTCACAAACTTAGAAATCTGTGGGGGAAAGGAGAGAAACCAAAGTACAAAGGATATGGGAATTAATACAGATGTTGTTAGAGACCTGGGATAAGATAACTGAGTCAGGAAATCTGGAAAGTATAGTTTATCTCTCTGATTGTCACATTATATTTGGGTATAAAGTCCCAGATGTAATGGAAGTAAGCCAATATGTCCATTCTAGGTTCCTTCTTCTTTGATTCAAGGAAGCACATTGGAGCAAAACAGGAGACCGTGATAGGCAGTGTCAATGGTGGAAAATCATCATGTGATGGCCTTGGCTGGACATGACAATGCTGGTAATTAGCAAAACCTGAATACACTCCTCCAATGGGAATGATAAGCCTGCTAATGATACTTCCCGCTGATGGGCCTGGTTTTCTTGTTGAAGGTTTAGGCAAGAGAAGTTAAGCACTGAGGGTAGAACTTCTGATGCTTGTTGGGGGTCAGATAGTGCATTTCATAGTGCCTGACTATTGTTAATGAGGTCTCATCTTCAAAGTCAACAAGCATTTATTACATTTCTAGTATGTTCCTGGGATGTTACATAATATGTTAGAGATCTATGATATATCAGTGTCATGTGGCACTAGGCTTATGCCTTCTGTTCACAACATTCCCAAAGAAAATATAAGTGAAAAAGGAACATCAAACCATTTAGATCAAATCTCAGCACAAATATTCATTATTATATTTTTGAGAATTAAATTTGGGCACTGTGTTGAACTTGCAAACTCAGGCTGGTATGGGCTGTAAGAATGCTGATGAATCTTCAAAATCTCAAAATTTCCCTTATAATCTTTTTCTGTAAAAATGAGTTCCTATGGCACTACTCGTAAACAGAGGAAAACCGAACCTGAGAGTAAAGTCCCTTAAAGTTTTGTAGTAATTATAACAGTATCTTCTTTCTCACAAGAAAAAAGTTTACTTCATCTTAAATGTTATCAAATAATTATAATTTGCCATTATAAAATCATCCTAGGTGTTTACCAAAGGTGGAGCTTCTTTCATCTTTATAGGCTTCCCAATTTGTCTCCCAGATAGAATCGTTCAAATATTATTGCTGGATTTACAGAAGAAAATTAAAAGCAACTAATATTCTCTATATGTTTTAATTAATTAATTTTAGTTTTTCTTTTATTTACTTTTTAAACTTGGTAAAACCAGAAAACATGGAGATTTCACCACAAAAAAAAAAAAAAAAACAGAAAAAATGAACCACAAGTAAAACCATGAACCTCCACTATGTAAAGTTTGTTCTTTAAAACCATAATTTAAATATAATATGTTCTAGCACTGCTCTGTTTGTCTGAATTCCCTTCCTTCTTTTGTAATTTTTAGTAATACATTAGTTTTTTTCTTTCATTTCTTCTATTTCCCCATTAATATCACTATCCTTATCTACCAACCACTCTCTTAACCCTCTTCCCCAAATGGAAGCCCTTCCTTGTAACAAATAAGTATTTTCAAGCAAAACAAATCCATACATTATATCTGAAAATATATGTCACTCTTCTATATCTAGTTTAGTGCTCTCAGTCAAGAGGTGGGAAATATGATTATATCATCAGTGTTCTGGAGTATTGTTCATTGTTGCTGTTCAGTCATTTTTCAGCTACATCCAACTTTTCAGGACCCTATTTGGGGTTTTCTTGGCAAAGATACTGAAATGCTTTGCCGTTTCCTTCTCCAGCTCATCTTACAGTTGAGGAAACTTAGGAAAATAGGGTGAAGTGACTTGCCCAGGGTCACACAACTAATAAGTAAGGCCAGATTTGAACTCAGGAAGACGATTCTTCCTGACTCTAGGTCCAGCATTCTATCTACTAACTACCTAGCTGTCCCATTGGTCATTGTATTTACCATAATTTTTAAGACCTTCGCAGTAGTTTTACTTTACAATGTTAAAATCATTGTATAAATTGCTCTCCTGGTTCAGCTCATTTTACCTTGCATCAATTCATATAAGTCCTTTTAGGTTTCTCTGATTCTGTCTTTTGTCATTTCTTTTGTCACAATAATATTCCATGACATAATTTGTTCAACCATTCCTCAACTGACAGACACCTATTTTGTTTCCAGTTCTTTGCTACAACAAAGAGTGTTCCTACAAGTATTTCATACATAAGTGATTCCCCCCCCTTTTTTGATCTTTTTCATTTCCTTCCTGACTATGATTCTATCTGGACTTCATCATAATGATTCAGCTATTCTCATCCTAAGACATCCTTCCACCCTGCTGGTCCTTTTCTCCCATTGGCAAGTTCCTTCTAGGAACTTCATTGTGAGGAGAAACCTAGGCTGACCATGTTTCATTATCTTCATATTTATGATTCTAAATGACTAGACTTTGCCATTAAGCCTTTCACATGGATACCTTTTTCTCTCTTATCCCCATCTCTGCTTTTCACCCCTTTTTTATTTTTATCTTCCCTCATTAGAATGTATGTTCCTTGTCTTTGTACTGCTAGCACAATGCCTGCCACCTTATAAGTGGTTAATAAATGCTTGCTGCCTACCTGTCTTTGGGGTATTATGTCCAATAGAGGTACAGCATATGTTTTGGACTCACTCCCTCAAATCACACTCGTATTTGCCTATTGAGTCCCTAGTGAGGTAACTGCTACCTCAAGTTCTGAAAGTAATCTATAGTTAGAATATATCTAAAACTATAGCTCAAAAGACCTTATCAGTGTGCTTCTTCTTAACAGTCATCAACTAGCTTTTACAAAATACATTAGGCCTTTTGGTTACTGTCCCACTACCCAACATGTCTCTTTACATTATCATTTATACATATTTTCAAAGGTGATATGAAGCCATTCAGATGCTGCTGGTTGACTATAGTCAGACCTGAAAAGATGATGCAGTGACCAAAGACATCTGGATCATGGCAACCTCAAGGCTTCTGTAAAAATTTAAATTACTGATTGATTAATGATTAAGAGTAGTAGTTAATCACTAAAATCAATACTTCTGGATCAAATGTAGATTTGATTGTATAGGCCTCAATGGTAGAGTTTGTAGGAGTTTAATTTCTTCATTCTTATAGACTACAACTTGACCACAAATACTTAAAATTTGTATGCCTTTATTTACTGCAGAATAGAGGAGAGGGGAAAGGGAAAATGAATCTATCTGGTCATGACATATTTTGCCTAACATCATGTCTCTCTGTGTTATGTGGTACCTGACATGGGACTTTCCAGAGGACGTTGACCAGTTCTGTATTTTTCTCATTGCCATGGGCCTTGGAAACTCCCTCTCTGGATAAAGCCAAATGTAAGCTCACTCACCGATCTTTGTGCTAGATCAATTACAGTCAGTTTAGTTTGCATCACTGGGCCTTATGTAATCAATTGTATAAAAAGCTTCTCTGAGTGTCAGGTACATTCCTAGCTACTGAGGAAGGAGCCTGGGATCTCATTTTATTGTCAATTGCTAGCATTGCTAAAAATTGATTGTATGTAGACTTTTGTGCCTCAGTTTCTCTTTATTGCAGATTCTTATCACAATTGGTGAACCAGCCAGGAGGTTGAGTGTGGGACCTGGACCCTGAGGCCATCCCTGCTAAGGAAGTCTCTCAGAGCACACCAGTAGGATTACCCCTAGGATCAGATTTTTACCATTGGCCTTGATCCAAATTTCCTCTGAGTCAAGGTAAGCCCCTGAATGGAAAATTTTGCAATCTAGACAAAAGTTTTTTTTGACTTGATAGAGCAGGCCTTGATAAAGGAAGAAGCAGACTTATTGAAGATATAATAATCTCTCTCATAAGAAAGGAAAGGAGAAATATTTCTCCAACAAACTAAAGAATCTCCTTTTCAGATAGAACAACATCTCCTGTACCTAGGAAAAGTTTTGAGGTACTTAGACATTATTATGTAAACAGAATTATAAAACACAAAAACGGGCTTAAAACTTATTGTTCACATAAGGCTTTTAACAAAACTGCACAAAAGAATGTAAAAATTTAACAGGGAAAATTGAAGGGAAAATTTCTAATACTAGCAACTCCCTTTTTACAAGTGGCAGTTTGCCAAGGCAAAATAGTATTCAGCTGATAAGACAACTGGTCCCTTAAACTCTTTTTTTAATCATTAAATTTTATTTTTAATTATTGAATAAAACAAACATTTCCATAGCAGCATAATAAAAAAGATGATTGCATATGGAGCTGCAAATGTACTGTGCACAATTTTCTGTTCCTTTCAAATATACAACAAAATTATCATGTAAATTTCTTTTTTCCCTTCCCACCCACCCCACCACTAGACACAAAAAGGCATATGTATATATATATACATACACACACACACATATGTGTGTGCATGTATGAATGTACAATATATCTGTACATATACTTGTATGTATGTTTTTATATGTGTATATACATATATATTACATACGTGTATGTGAAATTATTCTATACATACTTTTGTTTATTAGTCCTTTCTCTGGATGCAGATAGCTTCTTTTTTCATACGTCTTTCCTTTGTGGTTAATTTGGGTATTTATAATAATCGAAATAATTTATTCATTCAAAGTCTTTCTTAAAACAATATTGATGTCACTGTATTCAATGTTCTCTTGGTTCTGCTTATTTCACTCTTCATTATTTTGTGTAAGACTTTCCATGTTTTTCTAAATTTATTGAGCTTATAGCACAGTAGTGTTCCATCACAATTATATACAACTTGTTCAGCAATTCCCCAACTGATGGGCATCCCAGCAATTCCCAGTTCTTTGCCACCACAGGGAGAGATGCTATAAACATTTTAGAATATATAGGTTCTTTTTCTTTTTCCTAATTATCTTTGGAAACAGATCTAGTAGTAATATTTCTGAGTCAAAGGGTTTAGGAAGTTTAATAACTCCTTGGGCATGATTCCAGATAATGCTCCAAAATGATTGGATCAGTTCACAATTCCACCAACAATGGATTAGTGTCCCAATTTTTCCACATCATCTCCAATACTTGACATTTTCCATTTTTATCATTTTAGCTAATTTGGTAGGTGTAAAATGATAACTCAAGGTTGTTTTAATTTGCATTTCTCTAATCAACAATATTTTTTGAAAGTAAAAAAAATAGTATGGTTCAATCTGTATTCAGAAACCATCAGTTCTTTCTCTGGAGATGGATAGCATTTTTTAACTCAAGTCCTTCAGAGTTGTCTTGGAGAGTTGTATTTCTGAGAATAGCTAGGTCATTCATAGCTGATCATCATTCACTATTGCTGTTACTTTGTACACAGTACATTTCACTTTGTATCAGCCCATGGAAGTCTTTCCAGGTTTTTCTGCTCATCATTTCTTATAGCCTAATAGTATTTTATCATAATCACATACCACAACTTGTTCAGTCATTCCCCAATTTATGGGCATTCCCTCAGTTTTTAATTCTTTACCACCAGAAAAGAGCCACTATAAATATTTTTGTACATATAAGTCCTTTTCATTTTTATTTTTTTTTATCTCTTTTGGGGTACAGACCTAGTAGTGGTACTGCTAGGTCAAACTTTTATAGTCCTTTGGACATAGTTCCAAAGTGCTCTATAGAATGGTTGAATCAGTTCACAACTTCACCTACAGTGAATTAATGTCTCATCTTTCCCACATCCACCCCCAGGATTTGTCATTTACTTTTTCTGTCCTATTAGCCAATCTACTAAGTATGAGGTAGCACCTCATAATTGTTTTAACTTGCATTTCTCCAAGCAATAATGATTTAGAGTATTTTTTCATATGGCCATATGATAGTGTCATCTGAAAACTGATCTTATTCTTTGATCATTTATCAATTGAGAAATGGCTCTTATTTTTTATAAATTTGACTCAATTCTCTATATGCTTGAGGAATGAGGCCTTTATCAGAGAAATTTGTTTCAAAACTTTTTTCACAGTTGTTATTGTAAACTGTATTTCCCTCCATCCTATCCCCCCATTTATTTTATTCTCTTTCCCTTTTCATCTTGTCCCTCCTTGAAAGTATTTTGATTCTGACTACCCCCTACCCCAATCAGCCCTCCCTTCTATTGCCCCCTCTTCTCTTAACCCCTTCCCTTCCTGCTTTCCTGGAGAGTAGGATAGATTTCTATACCCAATTGAGTATGCATTTCCTCTTTGAGCCAATTCTGATGAGAGTAAAGTTTATCCTCACATCCCCCCTCTTCTCTTCCACTATAAAAGCTTTTTCTCACCTCTTTTGTGTGAGATAATTTACCCCATTCTACCTCTCCCTTTCTCTTTCTGCTGGTACATTCCTCTCTCACCCCTTAATTTTATTTTTTTAGATATCATCCCTTCAAATTCAATTTACCCCCGATGTTCTCTCTTTCTCTCTCTCTCTCTCTCTCTCTCTCTCTCTCTCTCTCTCTCTCTCTCTCTCTCTCTGTCTCTCTCTGTCTCTGTTTCTCTTTCTGTCTCTGTATATATATATATATATATATATATATATATGCTTTTTAGCTACCTAATAATAAGAAAGGTCTTATGAGTTACAAAAATTATCTCTCCACATTGGAGTGCAAGCAATTTAACCTTATTAAATCCCTTATTATTTTCTTGTATCACTCTCATTTCTCTTCCCAATTTTCCCTTTACTTCTCTTACTCAATTCAATTCAACTTGACCAATTCATGTTTTTCTTGGAGGCTTTCGATGTTGGAGTTTTGACTTTTGTTTTCTGAGTGTGCACTTTGATCTCCCTTGTCACCATAGTAATCAGAGTTTTTTTCTGTTCTTTGCTTATTTTCCCAGCTTATTACTTGATTTTTAACTCTGTTAAAGTAGGGCTCTACTTCCAGGGTGAAGGACATGCTGTCATAAGTTTCAGGAGTCTTGTACAGCTGTTTTCAGAGATACTTCCAGGGACCTGTAAGTTTTCAATTCTTCCAAGATGGTATGATTTAAGGAGAGATGTTTACTCCTCTCCTGGCTTGTACTCTGGTCTGTAACTGACCACAAGTAGTCTTTTCCACCCTGGAACTGTGAGAAGGATCCCGCCTCCACTGTAGCTGCCAACTCTGCTATTCTAGTGCTCCTCTCACCCCAGGACTGCCACTCAGGACTGTGACGTGAAGCTAAGTTTGGGCAAAGTAACAGTCTTGTCTCAGTGCTAGCAAAAAGACCCATATGATCGTCTTCTGAGTAGTTATTTGACCTCCTTTCCATCTGTGAGCTGAAATCTCTGGAAAGAGCTACTGTCACTGCCACTACTTATTCAGTCACTCTTAAGGCCTGCACTGGGTATGCAGGGCCCTGGTCTATGCTGGCTTGGCCTGCTGTGGACTGCACTCCTTTCTCACCCTGGTGCAACAGACCTTTGCTGTCAATCTTCCAAGTTACTTTAGGCTGGAAATTTGTTGTACTCTGGCATTTTGTGGGTTTTGCTGCTCTAGAATTTGTTTAGAATCATTTTTAAAGGTATTCGAGGGAGATGTCAGGGGAGCCCCTGCGTTTATTCCACCATCTTGGCTACACCCTCTCTAATCAATAATTATTGAGAGCTTTTTTTCCATGTGTTTATAAGTTGTTTTGATTTCTTCGTGGGAAAACTGCCTGTTCATTTCCTTTGACTATCAACTGGGGAATGACATATATTTTTATAGATTTGACAAAGTTTTTGATATATTTTAGATAGGAGACCTTTATCTGATAAACTGTCTATAGAAATTTTTCCCCAATTTTCTTCTTTCTTTCTGATCTTGGTTATATTTGTTTTATTTGTACAAATCCTTTTTAATTTATTATTATCAAAATGATCCATTTTGCACCTGACTTTGCTCATTTATTTGCTTATCCATAAGTCTGATAAGTAATATGTGCTATGTTCTTCTAATTTTCTTATAAAATCTCTATGTCTAGGCCATGTGTGCATTTTGACCTTATCTTGGTAAATAATATAAGAAATGTTGGGGTTGGAAGCTCAATTCCGTGTGGACAGTCTCGGGCCGGTAAAGGTGGGAACTTCTAAATCTTAGAGCTCTCACGAGACCCCCCCCAGGAAACGGCTGGGAATCGAGGTGAACCGAGCTATCTCGTGTATTTCCGCCTCTTCCCGTGAGAAACGTGATGGGAGAGAGATCTCCCCGCCCTCAAGATTGTCCCGGATCTGGGCACACTATTGTTATCTAACAGCACGGTATTTAGATGCAAACTATGCGACTGGAGAGTTAAGTAGGATCAGGGAAGCCTGAAAGCTCTCTTAGCACGTGAGGAGCCAAAGAGGACACAAGGCTCCGCTCTTCCTCTTCTCCTTCTCTCCCCTCCCCCTCTCTCCTCACTTGTACTTCTACTTCCAATCTCTTATTGTAAGATCTTTGCCTCCTTGAGAGATTCTTCTATCCCTCCTAAGGAAGAATCCCCTGCACTTGTAACTAGACCCTGAATTAAAGCTCAACCCTTGTTCGACTCTGGAACGTCCTTTCTCTCATACGAGCATCCGGTTTGGCCAACCGAAGACCTCGGGAGGTGAGGTAAGAAGACTCGGGTAGCCCACAGGCCTCTAGGCCAGGCAAAGAAAAGTATATGCCCAGTTTCTGCCATAATGTTTTCCAGTTTTCTCAACATTATTTTTTACCAAATAATGAATTCTTTTCCAAAAATTTCAAGTCTATACACTTGTCAAATATAAGGTTATTATGCTTATTTGCTGCTGTCAATTTTTGCTTACTCTATTCCACTGAGCATCCTTTATATTTCTTAGTATCACATAGTTTTGATAATTACTGCTTTATAATATAGTTTAAGATCTGGTATTGTTAAAACTCTTTTCTTTACATTTTTTTCATCATATACTTTGATATTCTTGACTCTTTGCTTTTCCAAATGAATTTTGTTGTTATTTTTTTCTAATTCAGTAAAAAAAATTCATGATTTAATTAAGATGGCATTGACTATATAAATTAGTTTGGGTAAATTTGTCATTTTATTATATTGGCCCTGCCAACCCATGAACAATTAATATTTCTCCAATTATTTAAATCTGATTTTATTTGTATAAAAAGTTTTTTTATAATTTTGTTTTTGGCAGATGTACTCCTAGGTTTTTTGTAATATCTATAGTTATTTTAAAAGGGTTATTTTTTTTTATCATTTCTTCTTGCAGAATTTTGTTCATGACAAAAAAGAATGCTGATGATTTATGTGAATTTACTTTATATCTTGCTACTTTGCTAAAATTATTAATTGTTTCAACTCATTTTTTAATTGATTCTTTGGGATTTTCCAAACATATCATCATAATGTCTGCAAAAAGAGATGGTTTTACTACCTCATACCTTATTTTGATTCCTTCTTCTTTTTCTTCCCTTATTGTTATTGCTAGTGTTTCCCATACAATATTGAATAGTATTGGTGACAGTGGTACCCTTGTTTCCCACCTAATCTTATTGGGAAGGCTTCTAGTTTATCCCCATTACAAATAATACTTTCTGGTGGTTTTAGAGAAATGTTTTTTTATCAATTTAAGGAAAAATCCTTTATATTTATACCAATGCTTTCAAGTGTTTGTAGTAGAAAGGAGTGTTGAACTTCATCAAAAAGTTTCTTCTATTAATATAATCATATGTTTTTACTTTCATTGTTGATATGATCAATTGTGTTAATAGTTTTCCTTATGTTAAACTATACCTGCATTTCTGGTATAAATCCCATTTGATGACAATGTACAATCTTTCTACTATATTGTTGTAGTCTTTTAGCTGATATTTTATTCAGGATTTTTGTAACCATATTCATGAAATTGGTCGATAATTTTCTTTTTCTGTTTTTACTCTTCTTGGTTTAGGTATCACTATCATATTTGTTTCATGAAAGAAATTTGGTAGGATATCTTCTTTACCTATTATTCCAAATAATTTACTTAATATAGGAATTGGCTGATCTTTAAGTGTTTAATAGAAATCACCTATAAATCCATTTGGCCCTAGTGCTTTTCCCTTAGGAAGCTCATTTATGGCCTGTTCAATTTCTTTTTCTAAAATAGGTCTATTTGGATAGTCTGTTTCCTTTTCTGCTAATCTAGGCGATTTATATTTTTATAAATATTCTTCCATTTCCTTTAAATTTTTAAATTTAGCGATTCATGTTCAGAGAAAGAACTATAGACTCCAAATGCAAAATGAAGCATTTATTTTCACTTTTGAGGTTTTTTTGTGGCTTTTGTCTTTTATTCTGTTTTTTTTCTTTTTACAACATAACTAATGTGGAAATATATTTAATATGATTGGAAATTTATAACCCATATCAAATTGCTTGCCATTTTGGGGAGGAGAGTGAGAAGGAAGGAGAAAAATTTGGAACTCAAAATCTTATTAAAAATGAATGTTGAAAACTAAAAAATTAAAAACAAATAAATTGTTAAATTTATAATTGCTTTAATTTCATCTTTATTAGTGGTATATTCATCCTTTTCATTTTTGACACTTGTAATTTGGTTTTCTTCTCTATTTTTTTAAATCAAATTAACCTATTATTTACATATTTTGTTTTTCTTCATAAAAACATACTTACATTTTTAGTAGTTATTTGGCTGGTTTGGTTTTTTTTTTTTCAACTGAAAAATTCAGAATTAAGAATCAGTCTTCAGAACCTCCATTAAAAATCATTAGTCATAAAATAGCCCCCCACCCTGGCACTACAGTTAGTGGCAACCACCCAGAATCCAACTTGAGCATGATTTTGTGAATTGTCTCAAAAAATAAAGGGCTACAAACTGGAACACTTTGGCTGCCAAGAGGAATTCCCTAGAAGGGGATTCATGGGTTTCATTCATTCATAAGTCAAAGACAAAGTCTGTGACTAAAGCTCCAGAAGCAGGAACACTTAACCAGGAAAACTGAGGCATAATAGAGAATAAGGGCTGAAGATCCAGCTAAACCACGTGGTTCCTTGGAAGAGAAATTCTGAGAGATAAGAAAAAAACTAGCAGGAGGTTTTTACCTCCTACAGCAATCCTGAAGTCTGTCTCTATACAATTGGTCATATGCAAACTGAAAGGAGAAATATAGTTCAGCTAAGAATGAAAAAAACATGCCTTATTAAACAGAGAGGCCATTGGTACAGGATTGCTAGGGATTCAGCTGATGAACTATTCTGACCAAAGTATGGCACCTTTGACTACTGCATCTTGGAAAAATTAGAATTGGCTATTGACAGTTCTCACCCATATCAAATAAATCTCTCAGTGATGAATTCTGACCACAGTACCAAAAAGGGCCTTTTTCTCTCCTCTTACCTGTGATGCCAAGGAACTGTAGTAGACACAGTAGCCACACTGTGATAAACCAAGTAGATAAATCAAGTAGAAGGTAACCAACAGGTCTCAAACATGTAATTGATCTAGGGAGATGTTTACAGAAGTCTGTGAATACTTCCTCTAGCAGAATAAGCAGATGAGAACAATTTGTTCCAATGGCCATTAAGGCAGTTGAAGCAGACACTGTGGAGTGCTTAGAGCTTTCCAAGCCATCACCAATCATCTTGACTTTTGTCCTGCCACTGTGCTTTGATGACTTTGGCAAAGAGAGTAAGATAACTTTGTGTTACTCTGCCTCACTTAAATTCAATGCACATGAAAGTCATTACTCATCCAGATCACATCATCACTATTTTACCCAGCATCATGATGTCATTGGTCCTCTTTGAAAATGAAGGGTGAGGGTGATAGAGCCAAGATGGTGGAGTAAGGTGCTTGCCTAAGCACTCTCAAATTAACCTCCAATCAACAATGAAATAATGCCAAAAAAAACTAATTCTGGATCAGCAGAAGCAACAAAAGAATGAGGTGAAGCAATTTTCTAGCCCAAGAAAACTTGAAAGGTCAACAAGAAAGGTCTCACTCAAGTAAAAAGGGAGTGAAGTCCAATAAAAGGATTGTAACTTCTTTGCCTTCATGAAGACAATAAAGGTGAGACAGCAGCAGAATGCAACCCAGCAAGCCAGCAGCAAGGCTCCCTGGCCACTCCACAGGCCAGCAGAGAGGTCCCATAACCCCAGCTCAGACCAGCAGAGACCCCACACTTCCAGCTCTGGCAAGCAACAAGGTCCCACACTCCTAGCACAGGGCAGCAGCAAATCCCTGCACAGAGAGACCAAACAATACCACTTCTACCCCAGGAGTAGAGTTCAACTTTAACATAAAGTTAGAAGTTAGAAAACAGGCTGGAAGAGGGAAAGTAGAGGTAGAATGGGCCAAATTATCTCTCATGAAGAGATGTGAAAGGCCTATTATAATTGAGAGAAACATAGCAGGGGTAACAGGCAATGTTTGAATCTTACTGTCTTTGGAATTGAGTCAAAAAGAGAATAACACAAATACTCAGTTAGGTATAGAAATCTATCTTACTATTTAGGTAAGTAGGAATAAAACGGAAGAGATACTGGTAGAAAGGAAGGCAGATTGGAGGAGGCAGTGGTCAGAAATTAAACACTTATGAGGAGGGGCAGAATGAAAGGAGAGAGTAAAGGATAAACTGGGAGAAAATAGGATGGAGAGAATTACACAGTAATCATAACTGAATGTGAATGGGATGAACTCATTCATAAAATGGAAGCAGATAGCAGAGTGGATTGAAAACCAGAATCTGAAAATATGTGGTTTACAAGAAACACATTTGATGCACAGAGACACAAACAGGGTAAATAAATGTAAGAAGTTTGAGTAGGATCAATTTTGCTTCAGCCAAATTAAAAAAAAAAGCAGGGGTAGCAATCATAGTCTCAGACATAGCAGCAGGAAAAAAAATACATCTATTTAGAGAATATAGTATTCTTTAATTCTTTAATAAAGAAATAGGGAAGGGAACTACATCTTGCTAAAAAGTACCACAGACAATGAATTAATATCAATGCTAAACATATATGAACCAAATGGTACAGTTGTTGTGTTCGTCCTTCATTGCCAATGAAGACCATACCATCAGAGAAATGATGATATGACTTGCACTTTTTAAAGACGTTAAATAAGTCACAGCAGGAAATAGACATTAAAACTATACTAGCAGGAAATCTCAACTTTCCCCTCTCAGAAATGGAAAAAATCTAATTTAAAAAAATAAACAAGAAAGAAGCTAAGGATGTGAAAAGAAATTTAGAAAAGTTGGATATAATAAAACTGTGAAGGAAATTGAATGGGATTAGAAAAGAATATACTGGCTTTGCTTTACTTCTCCTCGCTGAGGTCCATTTGTGTCTTGGCTTCCATCATGGCTTCGGTTCTCTCCGTGCTTGGGTGCTTAGGGAGTGACAGGGTCTAGAACCTTGTTAGTTTCAGTTTCCTGTCCATGGTGAAGCCTCGGGCTGCAGATGGTCTCTTCTCCCCCCCCTTTCCTCCATCCCACTCCCCTCCTCACAGAAACCCAGCTGTCTGTAGACCCTCTGCATGAGAGCCACTTGGAATTCTTTGCTAGTCTATCACTATATGCAGAATGTTCCCTTTTGACATCTTTGTCTTAACTGCATAACTTCCATAGACTTTGAGAATCAGAGTTCTAGATACCTATCTAGAGAAACACCTGGATCACAGTCTTTCATGGCATCATCCAGAGAGCCAGATGTGCCTGCTATTGAGCACAGTACAGGTGGGCTTCTAGGCAAGATGTCTTTGTCAATTAGAATGCATAGTTGGGCATTCAGTTATGATGATGTCCTGGAGGATCCCACACCGATGACTCCACCTTCATCTGACATGTGCAGTAAGGTTCTATGGAAAAAGCTGGTCATCCCAGATCAGAAGTACCAACAGCTTTCCAAGGTTGAGGAAGGAGAAAACAGTTTCTCCGTAATCCCCTCAGCTTCCAGTGACCAAATGAATAAGGCCTCAGTGGTGGAGGCCAAGGCTATGCCCTTCATCATGAATTCTCTAATTACAAAGCAGTCGCAAGAAAGCATCCAGCGATTTGAGCAGCGGGTAGGGTTGACAGACTCGAGATACACTCCCCATAAAGGCCTCACCACAGAAGAAACCAACTACCACCGTGTAGCAGAGGCAGTCCATAAATTGCAGTTACAAAACGGAGAAATAATAAAAGAAGATAGACTGACTGCTTCAACCCAGTCTTCTCCAAGTAGCATACCCCATTCTTCTCCCAAGCAAAAGCCCAGAGGCTGGTTTACTCATGGATCTTCTACTTCCTAACCTGGCCTAGATGTCAGCAGCATGGACTCTGGAAATAGAGATAGAGACCAACCTTCATCTGAAAAATGGAGCCTGTTTGGACCAAAAACTCTTCAGAAATCTGACACTGGTTTCAGTGTCCAGTCCTACGGAGGTACTCAGAAGCCATCACCAATGGAGCTCATTTGGGTTCAGGCTACTAGAATTGCAAAAAGACCCAGCAGCCTTCAAGCCACTTAAGATGGACCTTCCAGTGATGCAAGGGAAGAAACAACCTCCACGAACCCATAACATCAAACCAAGAGACATGAATGTGTTGACTCCTACAGGGTTCTAAAGTTCCCTTTTCATATAAGCAAAGTTGCTTTTGCTGGTGAACCCACTGTTATGTAGAGAGAGTATCTTAGACTTTTCTTTCTTTCCCATCTACCCTGCACTTGACATAGGAAAGATGTCATCCATTTACAATTCTGCTGAGGATAATATTCCCAAGGAGGTAGTGATTGTTTCTTTAAATATTTGTAAAAAACTTAAATTTTTCCAACGTAGGAAGGCCTATTCTGTAACATCCCAAAGTTAACCTGAATGATTTCTCAAAGTACAGTTGACTATAGCCAATTACTGATCTATAGAACTAGATTGCAGGAGACAAGGGAAATGATTAAAATCTAGTAGAATTTGTTCTGCATATTTTATACAAGATAAAAAAAGAAAGACTATACCTTTTTTTCCAGTAGTATATGGCACCTACACAAAAACTGACCATGTAATCAGGCATAAAAACCTCACAAACAAATGCAGAAAAGCAGAAATATTAAATGCATCATTTTCAGATCATAATGCAAGAAAAATTACATTCAGTAAAGGGCCATGGAAATATAGATTAAAAATTAATTGGAAACTAAATAATCTAATCCTAAATGATGTGTAGGTCCAAGAACAAATCATAGATACAATCAATAATTTCACTAAAGAGAATAACAACAGTGAGCCAACATGGCAAAATTTATAGGATGCATCCAAAACAATACTTGGAGGAAATTTTATTTTTCTAAACACTAGCATCACTAAAATAGAGAAAAAGCAGATCAGTTTATTGAGTATGAAATTGGAAAAAAAAATAGAAAAAGAACAAATTAAAAATCATCAGACACCAAAATGGAAATCCTGAAAATCAAAGGAGAGGTTAATAAAATTGAAAGTAAGAAAGTCATTAAATTAATAAATAAAAGTAAGGATTGGTTTTGTAAAACAAAATAAAATAGATAAACCATTGGTTAATTTGATTTAAAAAAGTCAAATACCCAGTATCAAAAATTTAAAAAGTTTAATTTACAACCAAAGGAAAAAATTAAAGCAATTTCTAAAACTATTTTACTCAATTATATACCAATAAATCTGACAATCTAAGCCAAATGAATGAATATTTACAAAAATATAAATTGCCTAGGTTAACAGAAGAGAAAATAGAATGCTTAAGTAACTCCACTTTTGAAAAATAAATTGAACAAGTCATCAGTAACTCCCTAAGAAAAATTCCTGGGGCTAGATGGATTTACAAGTCAATGCTACCAAACATTCCAATACTATATAAGCTATTTGAAGAAAAAGGCAAAGAAGGGGTTCTACCAATTTTTATTTTACAACACAAATATGTGATGCAGATACCTAAATCAGGAAGATCAAAACAGATAAAGAAAACTATCAATCAATTTCCACAATGAGTACTGATGGAAAATTTTAAATAAAATACTATCAAGGAGAATCAGCTATAGAGCTAGCTGAAAAAATGAACTTTAGCAAAGTGGCAGGATATAAAATAAACCTACATAATTCATCATCATTTCTCTATATTACCAACAAAATCCAGCAGGAAGAGATAGAAAGAGAAATTCCATTTAAAATAACAGGAGAAAACATAAAATATTTGGGAATCGACCTGCCAAAACAAACCCAAGACTATATGAACACAATTACAAATTATTTTTCACACAAATAAAGTCAGATCTAAACAAGTGGAAAAATATTAATTGCTCATGAGTAGACTGAGCCAATATAATAAAAATTAATTTACTTATTCAGTGCCATACTAATCAAATTATCAAAAATTATTTATGCAATAGGAAAAATAATAAAATTCACTTGAAAGAAGAAAAGGCTAAGGATAGCAAAGAAATTAATGGGAGGAAATGTAAAGGACGCTGGCTTTATAATTGCATTATAAAGTGGTAATCATCAAAACTATCTGTCACTAGCTAAGAAATAAAGTGATAAATCAGTTAAATAGATTAGGTACACAATACACAGTAGTAAATAACCATAGTAATCTAGTGTTTGATAAATTCAAAGACCCAGACTTTTGGAAGAAGAGTCACCTTTGACATAAACTGCTGAGAAAATGAAAAAACAGTATTGCAGAAACAAGAACAACACCTTATATCATATACTAAGACAAGATCAAAATGAATGCATGATTTAGACATAAAGGGTAATAAAATAAATAAATTAGGAAGGCAAGGAATAATTTACCTGTCAGATTGATGAATAAGAGAAGAATATGTGAGCAAACTAGAGAGAGAGAACATCATGAGTTATAAAATGTATAATTTTGATTACATTAAATTTTAAAAGTTTTTTCACAAGGAAAACCAATGCAACTAAGGTTAGAAGGAAAGTACAAAGCTGAGAAACAATTTTTATAGCAAGTGTCTCTAATAAAGGTCTCATTTTCAAATATATGGAGAACTGAGTCAAATGGATAAGAGTACGTCATTTCACAATTGACAAAATGGACAAAGAATATAAACAGGCAGTTTTCAGATGAAGAAATCAAAGCGATCTATAGTCATATGAAAAAATATCACTTGTAATTAGAGAAATGTAAATTAAAGCAACTCTAAGGTACCACATCAAACCTATCCAATTGACTAACATGACAGAAAAGGAAAATGATAAATGTTGGAGAGGATGTGGGAAAATTGGGGCATTGATGCACTGTTGGTGGAGTTGTGAACTGCCCCGGCCATTCTGAAGAACAATTTGGAACTTTTTTGTTTTCTATTTTTTTAATTTATTTTTATTTTTCAACATTCACTTATATAAGATTTTGAGTTCTAAATTTTTTCCCCATCCCTTCCCTCCACTCTCTCCAAGATGATGTGCAGTCTGACATAGGCTAAACATATAGATTCATATTAAGCATATTTTCACATTAATCATATTGTAAAGAAGAATTAGAACCAATGGGAGAAACCATGAGAAAAAAAGGAACAAGAAGAGAGCAAATAATATGCTTTGATCTGCATTCAGACTCCATAGTTCTTTTTCTGGATATGAATAGCATTTTCCATCATGAGTCTTTTGGAGTTGTCTTAGATCCTTGCATTGCTGAGAAGAGCTAAGCCTAGTTAGTCATCACACAACATTGCTGTTACTGTGTACAATGTTCTTCTGGTTCCACTCATTTCACTCAGCATCACTTCATGTTAAGTCCAGGTTTTTCTGGAGTTCACCAGGACATGGAACAATATTACTCCATTACATTAATATACTGCAATTTGTTTTGTCATTCCTTCAGTTTTCAATTCTTGGCCACCACTAAAAAGAACTGCTATGAATATTTTTGTACATATGGATGTTTTTCTCATTTTTATGATCTTTTTGGGATACACACCTACAAGTGGTAATGCTGGGCCAAAGGGTGTGCACAGTTTTATAGCCCTTTGGTTATAGCTCCAAAATGTTCTGCAAAATGTTTGGATCAGTTCATAATTCCACCAACAATTCATTAGTGTTCCAATTTTCCCACATCTTCTCCAACATTTATCATTTTCCTGTTTTATCATGTTAGCCATTTTGATAAGTATGATGAGGAACCTAAGAGTTATTTTAATTTGCATTTCTACAATAGTGATTTAGAGCATTTTTTCATATGAGTATAGGTAGCTTTCATTTCTTCCTCTGAAAATTGCCTGTTCATATCCTTTGACCAATTATCAACTAGGGAACAACTTAGAAATTCTTATAAATTTGATTTAGTTCCCTATAGATTTTAGAAATGAGGCCTTTATCAGAAACACTGGTTGTAAAAAAAATTGTTTTCCAGCTTTCTGCTTCCCTTTTAATCTTAGTTGCATTAGCAAATTCAAAGACGTTGCTCAGTATGTTTATTAAAAAATCCAAAGGAAAAAACAAAAAAAGGCAACACCTTCAATTTGGGTTGCTGCCCAAGTAGTCCCAGCTTCAAATTACCAATGTGCTTTTATTATTCTAAAAAAGCACGTTCATTTTAGGAGGGAATGCATGAAGAAAAAACATGATTTACATTTGAGGAACAGAGTTGGCTTTTAGACCTCAGTTTCCAAACAACGATAGTTTTGTGAAATTTCCAAGAGAGTCTTTGGCATGAAGGTACAAAGGAGAGTCAGGAACCATGGATTATAGCGAACATTTCATTACTCCTGAACCAGATGTATTTGCCCTTGTTACCCGCATCTTGGCCTCTGCCTGCGCTGGAGAGCCTCCTGTCACTTTTAAAATTGGTGATGTTTCTTATGATTTTTTAATAGACACTAGTATTTCTAATTTAATTTTGAAATGGAACTCAAGTCCAGGGTATATTTCTACTGGATCCCAAACCATTATAGGAATTGAAGGAGCATCTCAAAATGGTATGTGTTCTATTACCACAAACTTTTATTATAGGCCCTCTTTCAGTGCAGCATTCTTTTTTGTTGATGCCAAAGGCATCAGATAATTTGCTAGGACAAGATCTTTTGTGTCGATTATGGGCTACCACATCATGGCTTCCTGGCAATTCCTTGTCTCTGCACCTGTAATGGTAAGGGAATTTGAATATCTTCCCTGCATCTTAATAGGCCCATGTGACCTGCTTTGAGCTCTGGGCCAGCCTATAGCTTGATTTACATGGTAGGAGGAGCTTGCTGAATGGTTGGAGCAAGAACGATGGAGCAGAAAGAGAGCAGCCAACTTGAGTGAGAGAAAGTGATCTTGCCTAAGAGAGTTTGTGGGGAGGCCTGAAGGAGGGAAGCCTTGGGGATGGCCATGTTCCCTTCTTTGATAATGTGTATAGATTTCTTTGTTACTCTGATGGATTTGGGTTTCTGGTATCTGAATAAATAAATTGGTTTCCTCTTTGAGGAAGAGAGTTTATATTTTGCGAATTTACCCTGGAAATACACATGCTTGTCCATAGCAGCTGCTGTGGGTATTGCATTAGCATTACACTCCCAGAAGATTCTTGGTCAATGATCTCTGTATTAATAGACCTCACTAATGATGATGAGGAGATTGTCCCACCGTTTCCTGTATTGCCTTCTGCTATCCAGACAAAGAAAGGCAGGAACCACAGACACCTACCAGTCATTCCTGACTCCTTGTGGGTTAATCTTCTCACATGGGACTTTTAAAATACACTGTTCCAGTTTAAATTACTACTAAAAGGAGCGCGTGCGCACACACACACACACACACACACACACACACACACACACACACACACACACACACACACACCCTCATTATCTGTCCTTTAATACCCTTTGCCTTTTGAGGCTGTTGAAGGAATCTCACCTATTATTGATTCTCTTAGGAAACATGTATTAGTGTACCACTCCTATTCTGCATGTTAAGAAACTCAAACCAGTTCCAGATTGCAAACCTTTTTAACACTTTGTATAATTTCTATGTGCTTATAATGCTTATGTTACACCTAGACATCTGAGAGTATTTAACCCTGACATCATTGCCTCTTCTATCCTCTGTGAAGCTATCTGTTTTACAATTATAGATTTGTACTCTGCTTTCTTTAGTACCCCTTTCCACCCAGATTCCCCATACCTACTTCCCTTCATCTGGAAGAATACACAGTGGACTTGGACACATTTGTTTTAAGGGTATGTAGAAAACACCACCTTGTTTTACCAGTTATTACAACAGGATCTAAACTCCATTACTTTTAAGAGTTCACTTTGCTCCAGCATGTAGATGACCTTTTGTTAGTACCACCTACCTGTGATATTTGCCAAGAAGATAGCCAACACCTTCTTCTTCAGCTTCATCTATGGGGCTATAAAGTCTCCATACTAATGGTACATAGTGCCTCCCTCAGGTGGAATATCTTGGTTTCATCTTGTCTGCTAGTATTTTCTCCATTTCTAAGTGCATATAGGCTCTCCAGTAACTGTCTGCTCCAAGGACCAAGAAATAATTGTGAGCTAGTGTAGAGGCTGTAGGGTATTATAGCCAGTGGATTCCATCATTTGATAAGATTACCAAACTCCTTACAATCTTGACTAAGGATTCAATTCCAGAGCTCTTACAACAAGAGCCTGAACACCTTATTGTCCTTGCTGATCTCAGGGAAGCCTTGCTGTCCACATCTGCACTGGGACACCCTGACTATAGTAAGCCTTTTACTTTCTTTGTCCATGAGTGGAGTCCAAACTTTTGGACCCACTTCACACCCCATTGTTAACTATTCTGCTCAATTGGATTCTGTGGCCTTGGGTGTTCCATTCTGCTTAAGGGCTGTGGGTTTCCCAGTGCCCTTTTAGTTGAAAAGGCTAACGACTTAGTGTAATGGTAATTCAAATGGGGAGATCTTTCCCATTCATTAAAAGGTCCATGTGACCTACCTGGGTCACATGGAAGTCTGAGTCATATGGAGCCTGTGATGGGAGGAATTTGCTGAAGAGGTGGAACGGGAAGGATAGAGCAGGAAGAAGCAGAACTAGAGCAGAGCTGAGGGGAAATTAGTGAGAGAGTGGTCAGAACTGAAGGAGGCAGGCAAGCCCCAACAGCTAGCTATGAGTGTGAGAAGGGCATTTTGTTTAAGGGAGGCCTGTTTGTGATTTGTTTAAGGGACCTGGTTTGTGGGAAACCTAGCAGGGGCTAGGCTTGGGGATGGTATTGTCTTTTGCACTGTTATTGTGTATAGTTTTTTGTTACTATGATGGATTTGGCTTTCTGGTGTCTGAATAAATGCTTTGGTTCTGTCTTCCATGTGGAGAGTCTGTGGTATTTCGTAATTCAGAATTGCGCTGGGATATTCATGGCCACCATAGACAGTGTGAATATCACATTGGCGCTAGACTTAGTTATGGGAGCACCTTTAATAATGCAGTATCCCCATGAACTTGAAACCCTTCTGCATCACAGAACTCAAGTTCAGAATGAAGACTAACAAGACATAAAGTGAATTTACTAGGGAAGGAAAATATGACTCAGACATTACCCTATTCTCAACAGGCAACTCTCCTCAATCTACTTATTTCTAATAAACCCTTGCACAACTGTGCTTCCATGGCTAAATGGCCCTGCAAAGAAAGATCTCACCTTTATACTGATGGCTTTTCTTTTATTAGAAATGGTACTTGCTATACTAGTGTAGCTGTGGTCTCTGACCAAAACACTGTATGGGCAGCTTCACTGCCACCCAGCGTCAGTGTTCAAGCTGTTGAATTAGTGACTCTAATTCAGGCATGCCACTTTCCTGTTAGTAAAAGCATGACTATACTGACAGCTTCTATGCTTTTGGAGTCTGTCATGTCATCAGAATGCTGTGGTTTGAGAGAAGATTTCTTACTTCCTCCAGTAAGGTCATTGCCAATTCAAAATTTACCAAGGATCTTCTTTCTGTTATTCATCTACCCAAAGCACTTATTATCATGTACTAATCTGCATACACTAAAGGCACTGACTCTTTCTCAAGGCAATCATATGGCAGATGAGGCTGCCAAGTTGACTTCTTTAAAAGAACCTTCTTTTGTATTCCTTTAATAATTGAACTATGGCACCTTCTCTGCTACAGCACCTCTGAGATTGGGAAGTAGAAATATCAATACAAGGCAAAGCAGGTTTCTAGAGTCTATGTAGCTGAGGATGGTTTCAGAGTTTCAATTACTGAGTATCTTTTTATTCAAAAGGGGATAGCATTTTGGTACATAGGGAATCATAGACACAATCAAAAGAAGTTTGGCTGCTCCAGGTATTCCTCCCACTGTGATCTGAATTTGTGCAGCCTGTCCTACCTATAAAGCATTCTACCAACATATTTTCAGTACCATAGCTTTTGGCGGTTGTCCATTGGCCTACACTCCTTTTGATCATTTATAAATTGATTATGTATAAATTCCTAGACTAGATCATTACAGGGTTTGTCTTGTGATTGCTGATCAACTCATTTGTTGGGTGGAGGAGTTTCTTGGCTCCAAAGCCACAGTTGCCTTTGCGGCCAAAATATTTCTTAAACAGATAGTCGCTTACTATGGACCTATATGGCTCATATAGATGCAGATCATGGTTCTCACATCACAGACTCTGTTAGTCTATTCTAACTTGGAGATAACTCCTAAATTTCATACACCTTATCATCCCCAGAGTTCAGATCAAGTAAAGTATATGGAAACTCATCTGAAATGGCCAGACATCCTCCCCTTTGCTCTGTTCTACTTGAGGAGTAGACCAAGGGGGAATTATATGTTTCTCTTTATGAAATGCTTTTTGGACACCCTCTCATAAAAGCAAAACCTTTTCCTCAATGTATACATCATTCCTTGGAGAGGATACTTCAATTGCATCTTATATATGACAACTACAAAATAGACAGTGAGAACTTCATGATGCAGGGATCATAGTTCAAACCCAGTCTTTGGATTTTTTGCTTCATGACTACCAACCCAGGGATAGAATCTATTTGAAGAACTTCTAAAGAAACAGAGGAGTTCAACCTGCCTGGGAAGGGCCATTTCAAATATCACTGACTATCCCAGCTGCAATCAAGATTGGAGAATAGGATTCTTGGATTTACTGTTCACAGGTAAAACCTGTATCACATTCTGATGCACTTTTTACTCTGTTGGATTCCTCCTCACCATAATAACACCAGAGAGAAGATAAGGACATACAGATTGCCTTTATTTTACTGTTTAGTAGGTCTCATAATCCTTGAATTTATGATTTTTGGACTAAGTCCACAACCCATATTTTCTCTTGCCCCTATCTTTGTTTCTTTCCTGATTATGAATAAAGCCAAATATAAGCCTGCCCCCCATCACAGACCAATCACAATCTTAAGTTTAGTTTGCATCACTGGACCTTATGTAACCAACTGTGTAAAAAGCTGCTCTGTCTGTCAGATGCATCCCTGGTTACTGAGGAGTCTGGGATCTCACTGGCAATTGTTACCCTTGCTAATAAATTGACTGTACTCAGACCTTTGCACCTCAGATTTCCTTTATTGTAGATTCTTATGACACCCCTGTGTTCAGATCCCCAAGTTCACCAGTGGAAACCACCTTATACCACAGCAACACTATTCCAAGTCATCTGTGATGAAGCATGGGAGAAAGAAAGGATCAGTCTGTAAAGAGAATGAAAGAGTAAAGGAACAAGAAATTTATTACACACCTACTGAGGGGCCAGGCACTGTGCTAAGCACTTTATAAATATCATCTCATTTAATCCTCACAACAACCCTGGGTTATTATTATAGTAGATGGTATATGCCATTAATCCTATTTTAAAGTTGAGAAAACTGAAGTAGAGGTTCAGTGACCTATACATAGCTAATAAGTTTTTTAATCCAGACTTGAACTCAGATCTTTTTGACTCCAGACTCAGTGCTCTATGTAAAGAACTTCTCCATCCAGTTGAAACCTTTTGAGACCCTGCTGATCTAGAACCAGGGTACTGGCCCAGAACCAGGGTGGCAAGGCCTTCATCAGTGAAGAATACATATCCTTTGAAGACAATAACCTGCTGGATCTACTACAATTCACCAGATTCTAGTCCCTTGATGGCTAGAGGCATCCTCCTTATTCTCTACCAATTTGGCCTGGCTCTTTTAGCAAATCTTGAGGCCTTCTAGACCAGCACATTGCTCTCCCCATAAATGACAATAGTATACAGTGAAAGTCTGACTTTGCACTTCCCAGTCAATAATTGTTTGTTTGAAAGAGAGAAAAGAAAAAAAGTGAAAAGATAAACTTTCAAATCACATGTTTGTTCTTTGTTCTAGAAGAGGACCACAATGATATCACTATGTTAGAATCAAGTTAAAGTGTGTCTGCCTGTGACTGATCAGACCAATACAAACTCAGAATGCTCTACCACAAGTCAGGCACAAACAATCCATATGAATCAAATAATATAACAAGAATAATAGTTATGAAGTATTTCTCCCTAAAACCTAAAGCACATTTATCCATAAAGACACAAGGAGTCAGGAGTTCAGAGGAGGGGACAGGCAAGGGGAATGAATATAAACAAAATAGTGAGGCACACATATAGGAAACATAAGTGGCAAGGGCAACTCACAATTCAGGATGAGCTAGATGGCCTTTTGTTCTACAGAGAGCTGTCACAAATTTCACTACAGGGTGAAGCATCAGTGGACAAGTGATGCTTGTCCACTGCTTAGTCTGGCTTTTCATATCTGGGATTACTTTTCCCAGAATGTGGTATCTCTGGTGGATAGTTTGATGTACCTCCAGGACATACTGGGTTGTTTACTCAACCACTAGGATGATTCTGCATAGGACACAGCTGCTGCCAAGCTAGGACATACATACAGGCTACTTGGCTGTTACAGTGTCTCCTCTCTGTTGTATGTACCAATCTGCTGGACCCTTTGGGCTTTCTTTTCAACGGGCAGCTATATTATCTACCACCTCCAACCTAGTCTTAGGTTAGTATTACGTGTTCTTTCAGGAAGGATGTTATGATGCTTTTTTGAGTTCTACTGTGCTCTTTCAGAAAGAGTAGAGACTAAGCTAAGATTTAGGCTAGAACTGACAAAAGCCGTACCAGTTAAGCTTCTTCAGGTTTGTCAATTACCAGCCATCTGAATCCAGTGACCTGATATTCCTCAGGATGACTGGAGATGACCCAGGATGAGGTAAGTGGGCTTAAGTGACCTGCTCAACGTCACACAGCTAGTGAGTGGCAAGTGTCTGAGGTGAGATTTGAACTCAGGTCCTCCTGACTCCTGTACTGGTGCTCTATCCACTGCACCACCTAGCTGCCCCTCAGCTTTGACTAGTAATTATTAGAGAATGACTCTTGTTATTATATATTTCAAACGATTCAATATATGCCTTGGATGCTAGAAAATTTATTTACAAAGTTCCTTTTCTCCAGGTCACAGTTTCCTTTCTAATTTTAACTATGTTGATTTTTTGTCTAAATATTTCAAGTTTATATAATCAAAATTGTCCATTTCCTGTGATCATTCAACAATCAATCAAGTATTTATTAAACATCTATTATGTTCCATGAATTGTGCTAGGTATCGATGATAATACAATGAATGAAATGGTTCCTATTCACAATGAATTTACATTCTGATTGGTGAACAATAAAGACATATATAGAATATGTAGAATAAAAATGAAGAGAATGAATACAAAGTAATTAAATACAAGATACCTTGAGAGAGAAAGCATCTGATTGCTTTACTAAGGTTATTATTTCAATTAATTTATAGTTGAATCTCTAAAATTCTTTATGTAAGTCATTATATCATCAGCAGAAAGAACTAATTTTGTTTCCTATTTGCACTCAATCCTTCAATTTATTTTTGTTGCTTGAATAGCATTGCTACAACTGTATCAAATAGTAGTGATGGCAATGGGCTTTGCCTGATCTTATTAGAAAGTCCTCTAATGTAATTCTACTATAAATAAGACTAGCTCTTCTTGTTACATAGATATGATTTACCATATTAAGTAAAGGTCTTTTTTTCCCTTGGATTTTTAGTATTTTTAACTTAAAGAGGTTTTGTCAAAAGCTTTTTCTGCTTGCTTCTTGTAATTATATTGTCTTATGAGTTTTGCTATTAATATGGTCTCAGATTTTTAGTTTTCCTAATATGGTCTCTACACACATCCTAGAAAGTGAAGTCAAGTGACCCTTAGAAAACTTTGCTAACAGTAAGGCTAGTAGAAGTGGTGGAATACCACTGAGGTATTTAAAATCCTAAAAAAAATAATACTCTTAAAGTGCTGTATTCAATTTGCCAGCAAATCTAGAAAACTCAACAGTGGCCACTGGATTGGAAAAGACCAGTTTATATCCCAGTCCTGAAGGAGGGCACTGCCAAAGAATCAAATTACCAAATTGCATTCATTTTACATGCAAGCAAGGTTATACTTAAGATTCTGAAAGCTAAGCTTCAGCAGTATATGAACCAAGAAGTGCACACTGGTTTTTCAAGAGGAAAAAGGAACTATAGACCAAATGGCCAACATTCTCTGGATTATGAAGAAAGTAAGGGCATTCCAGAAAAACATTTACTTCTGTTTCATTGACTATACTAAAGCCTTTGACTGTGTGAATCATAACAAATTGTGACAAGTCCTCAAAGAGATGGAAGTACCAGATCACCTTAATTTGTCTCCTGAAGAACCTTTTTGCAGGTTAAGAAGTAGCAGTTAGAACCAATCATGCAACAACTGATTAGTTTAAGACTGGAAAAGGAGTACTACAAGGCTGTATGTTGTCATCATATTTATTTAACTTATATGCAGAATACGTCATGCAAAATGCTGGATGAATCAAGAGCTGGAATTCAAAGTTGCTAGGAGAAATATCAACAATTTCAGATATGCAGATGATACCACTCTGATGGCAGAAAGTGAAGAGGAATTAAGAAACCTCTTGATAAGGATGAAAACTGACCACTTCAGATTGATGCTTTTAAATTGTGGTCTTTGAGGATACTTTTGAGAGTCCTTTAGACAGCAAGAAGATCAAACAAGTCAACAATAAAGAAATTAATTCAGAGTATTCATTGGAAGGACAAATACTGAAGCTGAAACTTAAATACTTAGGCCACATAATGAGAAGACAGGATTCACTGCGAAAGACCCTGATGTTGGAAAAGATTGAAGACTAAAGGAAAAGGGGGTGGCAGAGGTTGAGATGGAGAGACAGTGTCATAGAAGCAATGAACGTGAGCTTGGACAGACTTCAAGAGATAGTGGAGGATACAAGGGTCTGGTGAGCTATTTTCCATGGGGTCATGAAGAGGTGGACATGACTTAACAAGAATATCCAAGGATAAATTAGTAATGATAAATCTAAGACACTAGAATTAAGGGATGAAAGCATCTATCATCTCCAGTTTTTCTAAAGTTCTCTTCACATCTTTAATTTCTTTCTTGTTTATTTTTTAATTAGATTAATCTAGGAGTAAAAAGGTTATATTGAGATCCCCTACTATTCTGGTTTTTCTATTTTTTCTTTTGTAATTTGATTATCTTTTCCTTAAAAGTATTTAGAGCAGGGGTAGGGAACCTGCATCCCCAAGGCCATGTATGGTACTTGGATTCAGCTTTGAAGCCACAGGTTCTCCACCCTTAATTTAGAGGTGATGTCATTTGAAGTAAACACACATATATAATCTTGATATTGATGTTTGGGTTCTTGGGTTCTCATTTATCTTTTGAACAGGTTAATCTAGGGCTGAAAGGATTACACTGAGGTCTTCCCACTATAATAATATTACTATTTCATTCTCTCTCAGTTTGATTGACTTTTCCTCTAAGTATTTAGGGGCTAAGCTATTTGATAGATACTCACTTGCACACATCATGCTTTCGATTAAGGTTATAGTCAATGCATACATGATAAAAAGAAAAAAACAGGCAAACTGCATTATGTTTAAAGATATAGATCAATCAACATTGGCATACACACACATTTACTGTAGGCTTAATTGAAAGCATAATAACTACCTTTGCTTTTTTGAGTTCAGTTGAAGTATAATAGATTTTGCTCTAACATTTTAATTCTATATTAATCCCTATGTTTCAAGTGTATTTTTAAAAACTGTTTTCCAAGTCATTCTGCTATATTATTCCATTTCACCCAATTTACATTTATATTTATAATTGTGTATTTTCCCCATCCGGAGCTCTTGAAGATAAACTAAAGTTGTCTTTATGTAATTTCCATTTAGGTTAATAAGCAGAAAAAATCAAAATGCAGTCACAATTTACAAAAGGTAGGATTCAGTGATGTTATTACCACATACCATGTGACAAGTCTTTTACTTTACTTTTATTTAGTGTATGGGTGCACTTATTTGCAAAGGACAATTTGTTTCTGTCAGGTTTATTGTTGAAATGGTAGAACAAATTGATTTGTATTTTTATACTTCCATTATATACCAAGCACAGTTCAATGTATTTTCCATACTATAGTTCAATCCATAGCTTTCAATCTCTAAATAATTGAGATTATATATCTGATCTAGTTGTATTAAGTATTTGCAGAATTATTCACAACTCAGGATTAAAACCTGATTAAAAAAATAAGCTGCTAAAAAGATAATGAAACAAAATAAAAATGAGTAAGCAAAGGAAAAAGGACCAAAATATAGATAGCAATTTTGGTATAAAATAAAATCTGGGTTCATATACAGAGGAATATAGTGAGGTTAAAAAAAAGCCACTCCTTCCCCAAGGAAAAATGTCAAATGATCACAAGCCCAAAAGCAGTTCTTGAAAGAATTTAAAAATAACTTCAAAAATCAAATAAGAGAGATCAAGGAAAATAATCAGAAAAAATAAAAGTAATACAAGAAAATTATGAAAAGAAAAATAACCAATTGGAAAAAGAAGTCCAAAATCTCTTTCATATTTTATTTTCCCCCCAACTACATGTTAAAATGCTTTTTTAACATTTGTTTAAGTTTTGAGATCCAAATACTATTCCTTCCCTTATTCCCTTCCCCCTCCCTACAATGTTAAGCAATCAGATATATGTTATACATGTGCAATCATGAAAACATTTCCATATTACTCATTATGTACAAGAAAAATAAATAAAAATAAATTAATAAAAATAAAAATAAAAAATAAAAATAAACAAATAAAAGAAAAAGAAAGAAAGAAAGTGAAAAAAGCATGCTTCAGTCTATATTTAAACAATATTGGAGCAGATAGTATACTTCATCATTAGTCTTTTGGGAATTGTCTTAGATCTTTGTATTTCTGAGAATAGCTAAGTCATTCATAGTTCTTCATTGCACAATATTGCTCCTACTGTGTATGATGTTCTCCTGTTTCTGTTCACTTCACTTTGCATTAGTTCATGAAAGCCTTCCTGCTTGTCATTTCTTAAAGCACATTGATATTCCATCACAATCACATACCACAGCTTGCTTAACCACTCCCCAATTGATGGGCATCCCCTCAGTTTCCAATCCTTATCCACCACAAAAAGAGCTGCTATAAATATTTTGTGCAAATATACACTTTTCCTTTTTTAAAAAAATAATTAGACAAGATAAAGAAATTGAAGGAATGAGAATAGGCAAAGAAGAAACTAAGTTATCACTCTTTGCAGATGATATGATGATATACTTAGAAAATCCCAGAGATTCAAATAAAAAGCTATTTGAAATAATAAACAACTTTGGCAAAGTTGCAGGTTACAAAACAAACCCGCACAAATCTTCTGCATTTCTATATATTAGTAACAAAGTCCAACAGCAAGAGATAGAAAGAGAAATCTCATTTAAAGCTAGGGTAGACACTATAAAATATTTGGGAGTTTACCTGCCAAAACAAACCCAGGGACTATATGAACACAACTACAAGATACTTTTCACACAAATAAAGTCAGATCTAAGTAAGTGGAAAAACATAAGAGGCTCATGGGTAGGCTGAGCCAATATAATAAAAATGACAATGCTACCTAAATTAATTTACTTATTTAATGCCATACCAATTAAATTATCAGATAATTCCTTTCTAGAGCTAGAAAAAATAGTATCAAAATTCATCTAGAAGAAGAAAAGGTCCAGAATATCAAGGGGACTAATGAAAAGAAATGCTAGGGAAGGTGGTCTAGCTCTACCAGATCTCAAATTGTATTATAAAGCAGCAATTATCACAACCACTTGGTACTGACTAAGAAACAGAAGGGTAGACAAGTGGAATATGCGAGGCACTCAAGACACAGTAGACAATGAATATAGCAATCTACTGTTTGATAAACCCAAGGACTGCAGCTTCTGGGATAAGAATTCACTGTTTGACAAAAATTGCTGGGAAAACTGGATAAAAGTGTGGCAGCAACCAGGCATAGACCAATGCCTGACACCATACACAACAATAAAATCCAAATGGGTACACAATGTAGGCATACAGATTGATACTACGGACAAATTGGTGGAGCAAGGAATAGTGTATTTATCAGATTGATGGAGAAGGGAAGAATTTTTGACTAAAGAAGAGATAGAAAGCATTATGAAGTGCAAGATGGATAATTTTGATTATATTAAACTGAAAAGTTTTTGCACAACCAAACCAAAGGCAACAAAAATTTGGAGGGATGTAGAAAATTGGGAAAGAATTTTTATATCTAATATCATTGATAAAGCCCTCATTTCTAGAATGTATAGAGAACTGAGTGAAATGTACAAAAATACAAGTCATTCCCCAATTGATAAATGGTCAAAGGATATGAACAGGCAATTTTCAGAGGAAGAAATTAAAGATATCTATAGTCATATGAAAAAATGCTCTAAATCACTTTTGGTTAGAGACATGCAAATCAAAAGAACTCTGAGGTACCACATCACATCTATCAGATTGGCAAACATAACAGAACAGGAAGTTGATAAGTGTTGGAGATGATGTGGGACAGTTGAAACCCTAATACACTGTTGGTGGAGCTGTGAGTTGATCCAACCATTCTGGAGAGCAATTTGGAACTATGCCCAAAGGGTTACAAAAATATTCATACCCTTTGGCCCAGCAATATCATTTCTAGGACTGTATCCCCAAGAGATCATAAAAATTACAAAGGGTCCCACGTGTACAAAAATATTTATATCAGCACTCTTCGTGGTGGCCAAAAACTGGAAATCAAGGGGATGCCCATGAATTGGAGAATGGCTGAATAAATTATGGTATATGAATGTAATGGCATACTATTGAGCTATAAGAAATGATGAACCAGAAGACTTCAGAGAGGTCTGGAAAGACGTATATGATCTGATGCTGAGCAAAAGGAGCAGAATCAGGAGAATTTTGTGCACAGCAATGACCACAGAGTGTGAGAGTTTTTTCTGGTAGACTTGGAACTTCGTCACAGTACAAGGACTTAAAATTTCCCTTGGTCTTCTAAGGCAAAATGCCTTCCATATCCAGAGAAACATCTATGGAATTCAATCACAAAATGTATTAGATCATTTTTTGTGTGTGTATTGCATTTTGGTTTGTTAGATGATTTCTCCCATTCATGTTAATTCTTCTACACAGCATGACTATAGTGAAAATGTATTTAATATATGTAGAACCTATATAAAATTGCATGCCATCTTGGGGAGGGAGGGGGGAAGTAGGAGGGAGGGAGGGAAAAATAATAATCTAAATTATATGGTAGTGATTGTAGAACACTGAAAATAAATAAAATCAATTTTAAAAGAATATCTTTGGAATATAGACCTAGCAGTGGTATTGCTGGATTAAAGAGTATGCACAGTTTTATAGCACTTTGGGCATTGTTGCAAAATAATCTTCAGAATGGTTAGGTCAGTTCACAGTCCCACAAGCGTATTAGTATCTCAGTTTGCCCACATATGCACCAACTTCCATCATTGTCCTTTCTTTGTCATATTAGCCAATCTGAATTGGTACCTCAGAGTTATTTTAATTTGCATTTGGCTTATCAGTGCTGATTTAGAGCATTTTTTTCATATGTCTATAGATTGTTTTGATTTCTTTGTCTGAAAACTGTTCATATCCTTAGAGCAATTATCAATTGGGGAATGACTTGTATTTTCATAAATTTGACTTTGTTCTCTACAAATCTGAGAAATGAGTCCTTTATCAAAGATACTTCTTACAAAATTTTCCCAGTTTTCTGTTTTCCTTTTAATTTTAGTTGCATTGTTTTTATTTGTGCAAATTTTTACATTTTATATAATCAAAATATCTATAGTCTCTATATTTTCTTTGGTCCTAAATTCTTCCTTTATCCATAGTTCTGTTAGATAAACTACTCTGTGCTCCCCTAATTAGATTGTGGTGTCTTATTTTATGTGTAAATCATGTACCCATTTTTATCTTGATATACAGTCTGAAATGTTGGTCTATGCCTAATTTCTGCCATACTGTTTTTCCAGTTTTTCCATCAGTGTTTGTCAAATAATGAGTTTTTTGTTCAAAAAACTTGGTTTGGGGATTTATCATATACTAGATTACTACCTTGTGGTGGGAATGCTACCAGCAACTTCTGTGGAGGTGTAAGACCATTAACATCAGCACACAAGAGAACTGCAACACAGGTTCTTGATCTGCTTTTCTAAAGGAAAGACAGTTTCAAAAGTGTTAGTAATCTTACTTTAATTTAACAATGAGAAAGATATATAAGTAGAGAGAAGTGAGTATCCAAGAAACAGTACAATAAACAGGGTTCCAACTGTCTAAACAAAGTAATAGATACATGATCACCAGACCAGGGAGCACTAACATCTGGGTTCACAGTGGGGTGGGGGTGGGGTGGAGAGGGGCCTCTTAGCAATGGCTAACCAGAGTCTGGTCTGGCCAAATCACAAAGACCTCAGGTGAACATTCTTCCCATGAGTGAGCCCCAAAGCAAACTAACCTCTCAGAATACATATACACACTTTCGACTAATAGGCTCAATGTAATGCCAGAAGGCATTACAAGACTCAGTGCCAAAAAAAGGTGTGAAAACCTGTATAACTCAGCATGGAATGTATCACAGCTGTGAACTGGGCCAGAGTTCAAAGAAGCAAGACATCCATGATTGAAGTTTTTGTGTACCTTTTGACCTGGGAACACAGCCCCTATTACAAGGGGGCAAAAAAGGGAATGTATGTGGTCACATTGGCCTACAAATGCACAGGGAAGATCTTATGTTCCCTTAACCCTTCATAGAGTCATTTATTACTGTGTGTAATCTATTCCACTCATCCATCACTCTATTTCTTAGCTAGCTCCAGATTGGTTTGATAATTACTACTTTATAATACAGGAGATATATATATATATATATATATATATATATATATATATATATATATATATATATATATATATATATATATATATATATATATATACATATATATATAGGGATATGACTAGACCACCTTTCTTCACATTTTTCATTGATTCTCTTGATATCCTTGACCTTTTGTTCTTCCAGATGAATTTTGTACATATAGTTCCATAAAATAATTTTTATAGGTTGATTGGTATGACTAAATAAAGAGATTAATTTAGGCAAAATAGTCATTTTTATTATATTGACTCAGCCTACCCATAAGCAATTAATACTTTTCAATTGTTCTGATCTGACTTTATTTGTGTGAAAAGGTTTGTAGTTATGTTCAGATAGATCCTGGGTTTGTCTTGGCAGGTAGACTCCCAAGTATTTTATATCGTCTACAGTTATTTCAAATGGAATTTCTCTTTCTATGTCTTTTGTTGGACTTTGTTGCTAATATATAGAAATGCTGATGATTTATGTGCATTTATTTTTCTATCCTGCAACTTTGTTAAAGTTGTTAATTATTTCCACTAGCTTGTTAATTGATCCTATAGGATTCTCTAAGTATAACATCATGCATCTCCAAGGAGTCGAGGTCCAAAATCTTAAGGAAGAAAATAGCACATTGAAAACTAGAATTGGGCAAGGAGAATTGAATGATTATTATAAAACACCTAGAAACAATAGAACTAGAAAAAATAGAAGAGAATCTGAAAAATCTTATCAGAAGAATAACTGATCTGGAGAACAGATTGAATAAAGACAGTATAAAATTTGTTGGATTATTCCTGGAGCCATGATGGCAGAGCAAGCAGTAAATTGCTGTAACTCTCCCATATTCACCTCTAAACAACAGCAAAATAGTGCCCCAAAACAAATCCTGGAACAAGAGAACCAGCAAAAAGATGGGGTGAAACAATCTTCTAGCCCAAAAAACTTGGAAAGTGAAAAGAATGGAATCAAGAAAACATTGTATACAGTATCAGCAACATTGTGTGATGATCAATTATAAATGATTCACCTCTTTTCAACAACACAAAGGTCCAAATCAGTTAAAAGGACTCAAGAAGGAAAATACTATCCATATCCATATAAAGAACTGATGGACTCTAAATGAAGATCAAAGCATTTTTTTTCACTTGCTTTATTCTTTCTTGTGTTTTTTTTCTTTTGATCTGTTTCTTCTTTCACAATTGTGACTAATATGGAAATATGTTTTACATGATAGCATATATATAATCTATTTCAAATTGCCTACCATTTTTGGAAGAGTGGAAGAAAGGAGAATAATTTGGAATTCAAAATCTTGTAAAAATGAATGTTAAAAATTATCTTGACATATAATTTGGAAAAAATAAAATAGTATCAATTTGTAAAAATAATTTTTTTTAAATTTATAAAAAGAATTGTCAGATTACCTAAAGTTATAATAAAAAAGAATCTTAATATGATATTAGAAGAATTATTAAGAAAAATTGCCCTGAGGTTCTAGAACAAGATGGTAAAGTGGAAATAGAAAGAATCTACCACTCACCATCTGAAGTGCCAGCTCTGTGGCCCTGAAAAATTCTTAAAAATGGACAGATAACTTTGATATAAAGTTATCTGTTAAGTTTGAATAATGATGCCAAATAATGACTATTCTGAATTTGAATTTCTGTTACCACAACAGTTCATACTATAATTATGCAAAACTACAAAAATATAGCATATACAGTATAAATAGGAGCACAATTCACTAAACAAATAATTTATATATTATATAAGCAATTTTTTTCACATTTTAATTGAGTTGGAAATAGTCACAATCCTTGTGAATTTTACTGACTTCAAGATATGTCCTAAATGACCAAGTACTGTCCTCTGTCCACCCCCAACTATAGTAGGTAGGGAAAAGAGACTCAGGTATTGTATCATATATACATAGATACAATATGTAGGACAATTATACATATAAGCTTATAGTTAAATATATAAATTCACAAAACACAGAAAGCCTTTTACAATTAAGATTAATCTAAAACTTTAAACAGTTTCCAAATTAGTATGATTCGTATTTCTAAATTTAAAAATTATTAAGACATTCTTTTACCTCACATATTCCTACAAAGCTAGTTTTTTTCTCTTACATAAAAATTTTTTATAAGTACTTTTTCAGACCTAATCAGGGTTTGATAGAGTGTCTGCATTCTAGTACATTTTTTTCTCTGTCATTACTTAATGTGTCTAGATTAAGTATATCAAATATTTAAATAACCATTTGCAGAGAAGGCATCATCTTTTAATCTCATTTTCCCCATGTAGGGTTACACAGATTCAAGTATTGTTTTCTCAAAGCAGCTTGGCTTTTAATTTAAAATTATAACCTAAGCATTTTAAAGCATTTCAAAATGTTGCTTAACTTCTGAAATCAAGATTTTCACTTTTTTCCCCCCAAAACAATAATTCCCAGAAGAATGGAACTGAGAGGGAGAAACTTCCCACCCTTTTCCTTGCTTTCCTCTGTGTAGTTATCTTTCTTTTCCCTATTTCATAAGCAAAGGTACTGCGAAGGTGAAAAAAGACCTGTCCATGAACTCATCAGTTGGAAACAACAATAGTTTTGTCCAGATACAATTCCAACTCATTTCCCATTTCTGCAAATCAGCTTGAATCATTTTAATTGGCTTGGGGCTATTTTCCTCTCCTGATAAAATATATATTGACAGTTCTTGGAAGGGGAAGTTTATTAACCAGTTCATAAATTATCAAAGGATATGAACAGGCAGTTTCCAGAAGAAGAAATAAATCACTAGGCACAAGAAGTAATTGTTCTGAATCACTACTTCTGAGAGAAATACAAATGAAAACAACCCTGAGAAACCACTTCACCACAATCAGATTGGCTAACATGACAGAAAAGAAAAACAAATGTAGGAAGAGCTGAGGAAACTTTGGGACAGTAAAGCACTGTTGGTGGAGTTGTGAACTAGTCCTGGAGAATAATTTGCAACTATGCCTAAAGAGCTTTGAAACTGTGCATACTCTTTGACCCAACAATGCCTGTACTATGTTTGTATCCTAAAGAGATCAAAGAAAAGGGAAAAAGGACTTATTTGTACAAAAATCTTTATTGTATTAGCAAAGAACTGAAAATTTAGGGGATGCCCATTAACTAGGAAATAGCTGAGCAAGTCATGGTATATGATTGTGATAGAATATTGTATTATAAGAAATGATGGGCAGGATGATTTCAGAAAAACCTTGGAAGATTTTGTAAAAATAAGCGCCCTGACATACACAGGAGGGCCAACTATCACACGTTCTTTGATCTGCTTTTCTAAAAAGAAAGGTAACTTTTGAGGGCTCAACAGTCACTTTAGTCAAGCACATATATATCATTCACTTAGTTCAGGGAAAAACGTCAGCACCCTGAACTTCAGAGAAAATTGAGAAATATAGACCGATAGCACTTCCAGCTGCCTGACATAAGGAATACATACATATATCATAGATCAGCAGACAACTGTCTGACCATACATACATAGTTACCAGAGAGAGAAGTACCATTGAGAGAAGCAAATGGTTGTACGCTGCCTTTAATTATATTTCCATGGATAAAACAATACTCATTCTTAATGTTGAATCATCTGACAGTGCCAAGGACTTTGATAGTTTGATTTCTTTCTCGAGTTTTCAGTAGCTGTGGCTGCTGATGATCCAAAGCTGTAGAACCTGCAGATCAGTATGGTTGTATCTGCACAAGGGTTGCTTCCTTGGGTGATAACTGAGGGATATGGGTTAGAAGCAAGGTCAATAAGTCAGAAAGGTGTTGCTATGCCTAAGGCCCTGGATTATCTTCCCATTAGTAGAAATTGGTTCTTGGTTGGTTCTGGTGATGGTGAAGATGTTGGGGCCCCTTCTCCACAAGGTTTGCTCCCTTCAATGATGTCTGAGGAGGGGATTGGGCTCAAAGAAGATCCTTCACAGATACGTAGAAAAGACAAGGAAGAATTATTAAAGGCTTCCTACCTCTAAAGCCACTTATGTACATATGGGAAGCTTCTGCTGGGGTGGGAGTAAAAATCCTGAAGCAAGATCAGAAACTAGAAATTCACAAGGAGAGAGAGGGTATTGTCTCTTCACAGACATGAGAGGAAGACAAAGAAGGTATATTTAAGGCTCCCTAGCCTCACAGCTACAGCAGTTCCTCGGAGAAGCTGGAGTCAAATTGCAGTGGAAAACTAGAAACCAGAGAAGGACAAGGAGGGGGGTTGGGGGAGTTCAGAGGAAAACATTCAGATGGAGTCTGTTGTGGCTCTCCAAGGTTTAAAAAGTCACATACTCTCAGGGACAGACAATACAGATTTAAACAGACAAATCCTCCCACAAAAGTTCCGTGGAGGTGATGAAACGTGTTTTTTTCTTACAGGATTTTACCCTTAGGAATGTCAACTGCCCTGAACAAAACAAAACAGAACTCTTTGGCAGCTGGTCTTTGCCAAACAAAATATAACAATAGAAAGGAGAAGGAGAAGGAGAAAGAGAAGGAGAAGGAGAAAGAGATGGAGAAGAAGAAGAAGAAGAAGAAGAAGAAGAAGAAGAAGAAGAAGAAGAAGAAGAAGAAGAAGAAGAAGAAGAAAATGCATATAGCTCAAACCTGGACAGGGCAACTTTTCTGTGAAGTCCCAAAAGAGATAAATGAATGAAAAAGCACTTATTAAGTACTTACTATGTGTAAAACACTGCTCTAAGCACTTGGGATACAAACAGAGAAGGGGAAAAACTCTGCTTTCAAGGAGCTCACATTCTAATACAGGGAAGGTAAAACATATAGGAGGTTTCAACTATAAGTCAGATGGAAAGAGTCTATGACCTTTAAAGTATAGTGGAATAAATATAAGGCAATCATATTTGTTAATATAATTTTCACGATAAAACCATATCAGTTTCTGATATATAACCATTTGACAGTACCAAGGACTTTGGTGCTAAGAACTTTCTTTTCTGAGTCTTCAACAGTTATGACTATGGAGAAGGCAGGGGCTGATGCATTTACAGAGGTAGTTGTCATAATGTCTGGAAGCAGGATCTATGGGTACTATCATTCTTGGGACTCTTGGGTTTACTTTTCCATTGATGGTTATTGGTCTCTCTTTTGTGACCCCTTTCTTCACAAGGGATACACTACTAATCATTGGCTGTGGGAGGTGCGTTGTAAGTAGGGTTAGTGGTGTGAAGGAACTGCTATTTCAAGAGCACTGTCTCCATCAGGTGGCATTTAACTTATCTGGTATATGCTATCTTCTATTGCTTCCTCAGAGTACCTTGTTACTACAGCTAGTCTGACTTGCTAGGCCCCATTAAATTTTTGAAGACTCTCTGACATTCCGGTAGGGCTCCAGAGAGCAAACAGTAGTCTGTGTTCAATCTTTCCTGAATTCATGTATTGGATTTCTCAGTCAAATTTTATCACGAACTTGTGATAACAGGACCACATAATTGCTTATAAGTAAGCTAGTAGGAACTTTATTAAAACATACAGAAGACAAAGAAACATGCATGGCTAGCCACAAGGAGACTCCTTTAGGAAGGATTTCTCACTTTCAGGGCATAGGTGGCATAACAAAATGAGCCCTAGACTTTAGAGTCAGGAAGTCACTTCAAATTCTGCCTGAGACACTTGCTACTATGTGATTATGAGAAAATCATTTAACTTCTCTCAGTTGCAGGTTCCTTAATTTATAAAATGTATAATAATACCTATCTCACAAGATTGTTGTATCAAATAAGACAACAACCATAAAGTACTTTGCAAATCTTTAAGTACTATATAGATGCTGAATATTATTACTATTATATACTCTCAGGAACAAAAAGATTTTATTAGCCTTGCAAGTGGATTAATCTTGCATTTCAGTATTGCTGTTGAACTTCAGCATTGTCTAGTTTAAAACAAGGACTGTCTGTGTTATAGATCTAGGGTGGAAGGAGTTTTAAAGGACAGATATGGAGGGGAAGATGTGCCTCCTTGAATTGGATGGAATGAAAAAAATTTCTAAGATGAAATTGTTCAAACCAAGTTATGTGATTGTCTCCTCTCCTTGCTCTATACTTTTTTAATTGTGTAGAAATTATAGACAGATAAAAAGTCAGGTTTTGAATTACTTCCAACAGTTACTCAAGTTCTTTTATTTTCTTCTCTCCCCCTCCCCCTTTTCTCTCTCTCTCTTTTTAGTTAACTGATAAAATATATAACCTTGTCTAATGATATAACATTTTAGTCCTGTAATTTAGTCTTTAATCATCTAGTTTAATCCTCTTATTTTATAGATAAAATGAAGTCTAGAAACCTTAGGTCACTTGTCCAAGAGCACATAAGTAATTCTGAAAGAATTACATTATGCCCTGTAAAATACAACATTACTTATCATAGTGACTAAATTAGGGAAGATTCAAGATGCAGAAAGTTTGAGGTTGAAGTATTACTAATCTGCATGCTCTATAATCCATAGTTAAGATTGTAAACCTAAAAGATACTAAGTTACATCTTTTCAGATCTGCTTTGGGATTTGGTTTCCTCATCTGTAAAATAATGGGGTTGAATTAGTAGCTTCTATGGCCACTTTCCATACTAAATCTGTGGTTTAAGACCCATGACAAGTCATTATCCAACATTACAAGTTATCTAGTCTTTCTTTTGAAATAGTCAAAATATGTCACAAAGTCCATGAAACAAATGTCAAACATTTTACTCATGGGAGAGGTCCTTACTTCGAGACTATTTTAGACAGAATTCTAACAAAATTGGTTGTCTGGTTTCCTACTTTATGGCATATTAGAAACAGTCATTTAGAAGAACAGATGAGGGGTAGTGGTGGTGGTGGTAGAAGTGTAAGTGGAATTTATAGAGCCCAAATATCCCGATTGTAGCAAAAAGTGACATAACAGTAAGGGACATATGGTAAGGAAAAAATTTGCCAGTCCTTTTGTCATATAGACAAAGTTGTTTTCCTTAAAAGTCACTGAAACAGTGCTTGTTTCAGCAGCCACTTATACTAAATACAGAGAAGATTAGTATGCTTCCAGTGTTGAGGTTTAAGGCTGCTCAGGACCCCCAAATACTGACATGCCAGGTCCTGACTGAATGAATTCTTCTTAAGCCTTCTTTCAGCCAAGGAAAAACAAAGTTTATTTAAGATCTGCCATGTTGGCCAGACTCTTAAGAAATCTGAGCATTTGTGATGCTTATATTGACAGGCGAGCAAGATAGATTCTGAATTAGATTGAATCTGAGCCCCTTCATGGAGGCAAGATGGAGCTTCTATACCGAAATACTGAGAGGGACCTAGGGTTGGCCAAGTAGTCTGTGGTGACTGGAAGAGGGGATTGGGGAGGGTCTTGATGGGAGTGGTCTGTAGACCAGGGTAATTAAAAATCAGACTCCAGGAACCAAGAGAACAGGATTAAGGTTGAGAAGTAGCTGAATGCTACCTGGAGGTAACAGAAAACGGAGGGCTAGGATAGGTTAAGGATAACAGAGATTGGGGCATGTCAGTAATGGAAGGCTTATGGTCTCAACTGAAAGCCAGAACAAGTGGGAAGATTCAAGAAGCGTCCATATCTTGAAGGGGAAAGAAAAAGGCATTGAAACAATCTTCGCAAAACCCAATTGGTGCAGAGTATTAAAGCTTCTGGTTTCCTGAGTATAAATGGGCCAGGGCACAGTGAGCTTCCTGAAGTTTCCGAATGGCATTCCAGCTTGACCATCACTGACACAGAAAAGCTGCCCTCAGATGAATCAACACTGTATCCTAGTAGAATATCCTTCCCCTTTAAGGGTAAATATCCTTTTGTTAACCGTTAGATGGATGATGTGTTTATTTTGTTTTATTCTTACCTTGACTTTCTAGCCTGATCAGGTCTGCCTGTAACAGAAGAAACTGGAAAACTATAAAAAACTGAGAGAACTCAAAAAATATAATAATGTGGAATAATTAGGGTAGGAGCAAATAGCTTCAATAACTCCTGAAAATATCACAATATTACTGGTCAGTGTGATAATCATTGTTCATAATTATAACTTAAAGATAGTAATAGACATTAAGAAAAATTGTATCATGTACACTTTTATATTTTAAAATGTAGCATAATGTATGTTAGATAATTCTCATAAAAATGATTAAAATTCTTTTTTTTTGAAATTGTTACTTAAAAAGATCAGCTTCAATTAGATGGAAAATCTGTAGTACATCATTTTCTGTCAAGGCTGCATAAAGTGCTGCCATATTATCTTTTACAAATTCATTATGTATCTACCCTCAAGTGGAAAGATTAGGCATTTCTCTGATAAAGAATGCCTTACTGGAAGAAGAGAGATATGATATAAACCCTTGGGCAATGGGTATGAGGAAGTAGGAAGATGAAAGTTGCATAACTGCTCTGAAAGAAATACTGTTTTCTTTGAAATATTTGCCCTGAAGAGTTTTTACTATTTTTTCCTCTCTTCTTAAAAGAAAATAGTTCTAAAGATGGGAAGACAAAAGACAATTCATGCAGCTTTAAACTAGCAACCTAATCCTTTCATCTCTTCCAGTGTCTCACTCCTAAATCTGTTCTTCAAATTTACCTCAACCATCATCCCTCTCCTCCCTGGTCTCACCTCCCAAACACTTGACAATCTTTAACAGTTTCAATATGGCACTGTCCTTTGTCTTAAAAATTCCTTGTCCATTTATATCTCCATTCATGCCAAAATCAATCCTTAGTTAGCTTATTATCAGCCACCTCCTACTTGCATACTGTTGAGTGAAGCTACAGGAAATCACAACACTGTACAGTATTGTACAGCCTGAGGTCCCCTACACATTTATGTCTGTTGTCTAGCTTCAACTAGGTTGTATTCTTTTACTTTTCCCAGACTTACTAAAGACTAATTACCATAGATTGATAAGTGAGTGGAAGATGAAATGAATTGAAGTATGTGACCTTCTTTTAAGGAACTTAGCTATGAAAAGGAAGAGAAATAAGGGAGTCTCTCATGAATAGGTGACCTTTACTGATGCCAAGTCCAACTCTTCTACCTGTGCCCTTGATTGCATCACCTCTCACCTGAAAGCTATTTATGCTTTGGATAATCTTTTCATCTCTGTAATTTAAGCACCAGGACACCTTTGGGAAATGGGAAGCATAAAGTGCCAAGCAAGTTAAATCACCACTATTAACTTGACCACTATTTCTCCTCAGATCTTGATGGAGACAGCTCAGGATTTGAACCAAAGACCCTTGGGAACAGCAGTGCTTCACGCCCAATACTTGGAGGCATCATTCTCAGAAGCAATACCTGTGAAGATGTAACCTGGTAAGTGGTCCTGAAGGAGCAATATTAGCATCCTTTGAAGACTTAAAAAAGAAAGTTTTTGACACTAAAATCCTTGGTACTATTAAATAACCAAACATTAAATATTGATATGATTTTTTAGTTGTTATTTGTCAGAGGACCAGTAACATCAGGAGGGTGATGTCATGACTTGCAAGTGAATTGGATTTAAAGTGATTCAGGGCTGTGCAAAGTCATCAGTCTCACTCTCTCCAGAGTCATTAGGAGTCTAGTGGTAAGACACACTTCAGGACTGACTAGAGGTGGCCCCCAATACAGTAGGAGACTGACTTTTTTAAGTTAAGATCTTTCCCAGATTTGTTTCTCCAAGGCAACACCCATTCAGTGATTAAAGGTTAGGTAAGAAATGAGGCAAAAGATGGCTTTGTTTGCCTACTCAAAAAAAAAAAAAAATCAATCTGGGAGGAAAAGACCCTTAGGGCTTCTAGCTAGAACAGAAGCACTTGCTATTTCCACTCAGTGCCATCAAAAGCCAAACAATGACCAAGTGAGGTTTGGGCTGGGACCTATTATTGGCCAATCAGTGAGAGCCAGTGTGATTTGGTGATTTGGGTTTTAGACATAGTCAAGTAGCTCTATTTGAATGCCAGTGGGCTTTATACAACCCTGGTTTTCCAGAGCTCTTTTTCAAGAAATCATAAATGCAGCTACATGGGCCAAAAGGGTTAATTGTCCTAGTTTTTTGAAGAAAAAAAAGAGTAAACAAAAGTAGGAAAGAGAAAACAATCCAGCCCCAAACCCCAAGATATCTTGAAAGATTTAAGCAATCAAAATTTATATTCCTTTGGGCAGAGCACCCACATGTAAGGGCATGATTCCCTATGTGGACAGAGGGAGGGGAAAGAAGGAGGGAGGGAAAGAGAGAGGAGGAAAGAAGGAAGGAAGGAAGGAAGGAAGGAAGGAAGGAAGGAAGGAAGGAAGGAAGGAAGGAAGGAAGGAAGGAAGGAAAGGAGCATTGCCCAGCTGGAACTAGTCAGGTCCCCAGTGGGGCAGCTACTACTACCCACAGATTGTTGTTTGTCCTTTGTTTTTGAAGACAGCCAGTGATGTCAGAAGGGTGATGTCTTGCCTAGCAAGTGAATTGGATTTAAGTGAAGCAGAGCAGTGCAAAGTTATTAGGTTCACTCTTTCCCTCAGAGTCATTCCGAGTCTAGTGGCAAGACACAGGTCAGGATGACTAGAGATGGCCCTGGATGCAGTGGGAGACATTGGCCTTTTCTTTACTTTTATCAGAAGAAATGATGTTAAATAAAAGGTATTATCATCTGCTTTGCCACTGCAACCTGAGGCCCATGGAACCTTTCCATATGACTTGTAGCTGAAACCTTTCATACATGTTGTCTCCCCCATTAGATTGTGAAATCCTTGAGAGTATGGACCATCTTACTTTTGTATTTGTATTCCCAGTGCTTATCACAGTGTTTTGTATATCATAAGTGTCTAATAAATGCTCCATTCATTTATTCTTAGCTCTTTTTATCTGGTGTCTTTTTCATTACTACTTACAAATATATTAGGATCTCTGACTCTGACATTCTCTTAAACTTTTCTATTATCTCTCCTTTTCATAGCCAAATTCCTAGGAAAATCTTGTTCCTTCACTTTATTTCCCACTTATTTCTTAACTTGTTATTCCTCGAATCCAATTAAAAGCCAAAGAGGAGCAAAGCACTGTAACAAATAAGCCTAGTCACGATCAAAACAAATTCATGCTGTGGCCATGTCCAAAAATGTATATTTCTTTCTATACTCTGGGGGAGTTAGATAACTCAGTGGTGCTGGACCTACAATCAGGAAGACCTATGATCAAATTCAGTCTCAGACAGTTATTAGCTGTGTAACCCAGGACAAATCACTTCACTTCTGTTTTCCTCTTTTCTACTATAAAATAGGGTAAATAGTAACACTGACCTCCCAGGGCTGTTGTCAGTATCAAATAAGATAATATTTGTAAAGTGCTTAGCACAGTGCTGTTGAGGTTTGGAGTGGTGGGGGACCCCAAAATACCAACACACAGGGTCCTGCTCAAATGAGTTCGACACAAGCCTTCTTAAAGTCAAAGAGAAACACAGTTTATTGAAGATTCGCCATACCGGGTTGACTCTTAAGGAGCCTAAGCATTTGTAACGCTTGTATTCACAAGTGGGTCAGATTGAATCTCAGCTAGACGGAGTCTGAGATGGACTGAATCTGAGCACCTTCATGGAGGTGAGATGGAACTTAAATACAGAAAAAGATTGAGGAAAGAATCCAGGTGTCACCAAGTAGCCTGGGGTCTCAGGGATGGTCTTGATACAAGAGGTCAGCCTGGAATGTAGATCAAACCCAGGGAGGATCGTGATGGGAGTGACTGGTAGTCCAGACAATCCACAATCCTGGCTAGGTGACTGGGAAGTTAAGAGAATGCTAAGAAGTGACAGGAAGGGAGAAATATCAAAAGAATGCTAAACTGAGTAAGGGGAATCCAAGGAGCCCCCCCTCTCCTGCCCAAGGCCAGGCTTTGGTGGGGGAGAGGGGGGGACCTTCAGACAAATGGAACAAAACCTTCCTGGTCCAAGGGACAAAGGTCTCAGCTTGGGCTTGTACCCCATCAGTGCCTGACACATATTAGGCATTTTAATAAATCTTTATTTCCTTCTTTTTCTGTCAGAAGGTGGATAACATTCTTTGTCATAGGACCCCTGGAGACATGGCTGGTCATTGCTTAATTAGAGTTCTTAAGTCTTTCAAAATTGTTTTTCTTTACATTGCTGTTGTCCATCATTCAGAAAATCTTGGATAGCATGAAATCATCTCTTTTGTCATCTTACAGCTCAATAATATTCCATTACTTTCAGTTCTGCAGTTGATGAGAACCCTCTTAGATCCAAATATTTGTTTTTATTTTTTTTCCCATTTTAATCCTTTCAGTATCATGAAGTTTGCTTGGGACTATTTTCTCCCTGGTATTATCCTTCCTCTCCAGCCTCCTCCCTTTGCTTAGATGGATCCAGATTTTTTTTCTTTGTCCAGGCTAAAAATGAATTAGATTGGTTTTTGTTTGTTTAGTTGTTTTGTTTTTGCCTCAACTGTGGTTCAGTGACTATGCCCTAGTCAGCATTTTGAGAGTTGAAGTTCACTCTCCTGGGACAGCCTGAGACATTATCACAGAGACTGAATGCCAAAGCTAAGTAAGCAAGAGGAGATTTTAAAAGAAAAGAATCTGAGGAGTTGAGTTACAGCAGGGAAGCCAATTGCCTGTAATGTTACTTGTGACTGGGACTAAGTGCAGAACAAAAATTCTTAACCTTTTTTTGTGCCATGGACCTCTCTGGAAGTATGGGGAAACCAATGGACTTTTGAGAATGTTTTTAAATGCATTAATAAAATACATAAAGGAAACTAATTATACTGAAATACAGTTATCAGTTAGGTGGCACAGTAGATAAAGTGGCAGATGTGGAGTCAGGAAGATCTGGGTTCAAATCTGGCCTCAGACACTTACTAGCTGTGTGACCTTGGGCAAGTAATTCAATCCTGTTTACCTCAGTTGCTCATCTGTAAAATGAGCTGGAGAAGGAAATGGCAAACCACTCCAGTATCTTAGTCAAGAAAGTATCTTAGTCACAAAGAGTTGGACATGACTAAAATGATTCAATAACAAGTTATCAAAATAAATATTTAAAAAAACTAGTTAATGAACTCAGATTAAGAACTATAGTAGTGAATAGTTGGCTTTAGCATAACTTACTTAGCTTCCTCAGAGTTCCTCACAACTGGTTACAATCTACCTTCCATTTTTTAAATTAATTTCTTCATTATCCTTTAATTTCTTCTTTTATACTGATTCTTATTTTCACGTGAAATCAATGCTTGCCCATGAAAAGTTGTACGTGTATGTTTGTAGCTTACCAGATGATCAGAGATGATGGTTACATGAATGATCTAGCCTGTCTAGCCATTGCAAAAAAGCCATCCCAGGACACAGATACAGATACAGACACAGGAACAACTGTAGTTTATTCACTCAGAGTGAGACACACATCAGTAAATGATGAACATGTATGTCTGTTACATTTTGACTAGTGTAATTTATACCAATTTCATCATTCCTTAGATGAGACTTGCTGGTCACAGTAGAGGTAATATCTATTTGTTACAACAACAAAAAAAGGATGCTTATCACTTATTACACAAGAAGGAATGTGTCTTTGTTAGTATAGCTGTTCACATGAGATCAAAGGGAACCACCTATACCTGATAGACAAGATAGAGAAAAGGGACAGAATTCCTTCAGCTACCAAAGTCCTCCTTTGCAAAAAACAAACAAATCCTTTTACAACAATTAGATGTAGAAAGGGAAGTCAGCCTACAGTAAAGATAAGATAATAAAATGGCATCTATAGAAAAAATGTAATTAGGTCATCTCCCAACAGACCACTCTTCACCCTCCAAAATTCATTCAGCTATGGGAAAGTCAGGTGCAGCTTGATTACTAAGAACTTAAGCTGCTGTGAAGTTTTCTTTACAGCTTGCAGTCTAGAGATTGCCTAAGTGCTTATCATGTACTTGGATCTGGAAAAGACTTCAGAGGTCAACCTCCTCATTTTACAGATAAGGAAACTGAGGACCAGAGAGATTAAGTCACTTGGTCAGAGTTACACAGGTATTATTCGAGGGCAGAATTTTAACAGGCCTTCTAGTCTCCAAGTCCAGTGCTCTGACTACCATGAACTATTGTGATTTTAATAATTCATACATTTAGATAAACTTCCTGTAATGGGGATCTGGAATATGTGCAGAATGCTTTGGGATGATGTGCCAGGTGAAGAGACTGGAGATTATCTGTATCCTGGAGAGTCATGATGATATGTAAGAGACATGATTTGACAAGATTATGGAGCATATGAAGACATAAAGTAACCTATTCTGATCTGCTTTGATTTCCTGTCTAAGGGCTTGTGGCTGTGAATAACAGACCTCTGTTCTTTGTTATTGCTATTGTTCATTGGTTTCAGCAGAGCCCTACTTTTCATTGACTGGGTATAGGCCCAAGTTGAGACCTTTCCCCCTTACTCCAAAAGAATTTAGGTCCCATTTGTCTACAAGCTCTGGAAACCCCCTTGAACTCTCCTTGGATCTTCCCACTTGATCTGGTTTGCCTGAGGCTACAAGCCTTTCATTATCCCTCTGCCCAAAGCTCTACAACACTTAAACCTAGCCTAGTCTTCCGTTACCTATTACATTCAGATCACCTGAGGCTATTTCCCACCCTTAATCTTATCTTGGTTCTAGGCCTCCGACCACTAGTCACTGGAGACTACTGGCCACTCTCCTCAAGACCTTCCCTAAACCCCTACTTTGCCAACCCTAGATCTCTCCCACAGTCTTTCTGTATATAAGATCCATCTAGGCCTTCATGAATGTGCTCAAATTCAGTCTGACTCACTTGCCATTGTAGATGTTGTAGTCTCAGCTTCCTTAAGAGTCTGGCCAATATGACAGATTTTTAATAAACTTTATTTTTCTTTGGCTGAAAGAAGGCATGGGTTGAATTCATTTGGGCAGGACCTGCATGCCACCATTTTGGTGTCCCAGAACCACTAAACTTCAACATTCATGACCCCATTTGGGGGTTTTCTTGGCAAAGATGGTGAAGTGTTTTGTCATTTCCTTTTCTAGCTCATTTTTACAGATAAGGAAGCAAGGTTTTCTGACTCCATGCTTGTGCTCTATCTACTGTGCCACCTACCTGCCCCTGTTCTTTGCCTTTTGCATCTGAAATTTTCCAGCAGGTAGCTAGTAGCAGAATGCTGTGTCTGGGAGCCATCAAGACCTGAATACTGCCTATGAAGCTAGCTGGGTGACCCTAGACAAGTCCTTCAACCACTGAGTGTCTCAGTTTCCTCATCTGTAAAATGAAGATAATAAAATCTACTTCTAAGGTTTTGAGGATATATAATCTTATACTTGTAAAGAATGTTGCAAGCTTTAAAGTGCAATCATAAATACAAGCTTAAAAGGTATTCTTAGTTGAAGGGTTTTTCAGTTGTGTCTGACTCTTCTGACATTTGAGGCTTTCTTGGCAGAGATACTGCAGTAGTTGGTCATTTCCTTCTCCAGCTCATTTTGCAGATGAGTAAATTGAAGCAAACAAAGTTAAGCTCAGAGTCACACAGACAGTGCCATGGAAATGATGAGGGCTGGAAAGGGGGTGTGAGACCCCCACAAAGACCAGAGTATCAGGGGCAAGTCATCTGGAGAAGAATTCACAAACTCAAGTACTGTTGAAATCAAGGTAAAGATTTATTACACTTTTCAGCAGGCAAGAGTTCTTAGACAACCTGCAACCTTAAAGGGGTACAGGGAAAGTTTATATAGCATGTTCTATAGTATCACTTGTGCCAAATATGCTAACTAGGTATTTTGGGGTAGGATTAGGGAGTGGTTAAGGAGTGGTCAGTTCTTAAAGGAACATGCACTTTTGATATCTACTGTGCAGGTATTTTACCCAGAATTCATCAGGAAATAGCAGGCCTGAAACGTCAGCAAGTCAACCATCAGTCAAGGCTGACCAGAAATAACCAGGTTTCTCTCGTCAATGACTTGTTAGACAAGATTAATGCAAGGGAGTATAGGAATGTCCAAGTCTAGAATACATATGATTGGTCAGTGAGTAGTAAATGTCGTTATGACCCAGGGCACAGTCCGTTCAGTACACAGCTGGTTCAAACTAATCAGTTCTATAGGTGCATCTGGCTACCATAGCAGGAAGGGAGATAACAGGCTGTTGTTTTAGGGCAGGCTGTGTCCTTGGGCTCGGGAGAAACTGCCTGAGATAGTATTTTGAGACTAGGGAGAAATGTGATTTTTAAAGAGAAATGTGATTTTAGAATTGGGGCCCAAGTACATGCACCCAAACAACTCATCAGAAACACGGAACATGAACCTGGACATCCCCTGAGAGGGGATGACAGAGGGGCTTGTAGAGTGCTGTGGTCCATGGGATCACAGGAAGAGAAGCATGGACTTAAGGAATGAAGAACAACCACAAAGGTGGATGGTTAATTTCAAATTAACTCCAGAAATCCTGGAGTTGGAGTCTAGGCTCATTTTTTGTTTATTGCCAACCAGCCTTGTTGGGCTTCTTTAGAAGCAAAGCCCAATTTCCAGTTTCTGGGGAAGGGAGGACTCAAAAGGTAAATTATGCTGCATCTGGACAAGAACTTGACAGGGCCAATGCTCTGTAGGAACTGAGTTTTAAGGGGGAAATATTTACACTTTGGTTCCAGCTATTGTCTTTGGGGTAAATGCCCCGTGCTAAAAGTTAATTGATATTAAGTGGTTAAATAGAATTGCTGCCCAACCTGGAGAGAGGGGGGAACTCCACCGGTTCAGGATTCTGCCAGGTGGTTATGGAGTCCATCAGGATCCCAAAGAACCCTGAGGGGATGACATGAGAAGCCTGGCTCTGGGACAGCTATGTTGTCTTCCTGCTGCATTCCCAAAGGCCAGAATCTTAAACTGAACTTGGGAGTTTTCTCTTCTGTCTCAGCACAACGCAAGTTATTGTTTCACAGCCAGGGCCAGCAGCTGAAGCTAAGTTCCCCCCAAATCCAGTGTAAGAGAAGAGAAAAGGGGTGGAGGGGGAGGTGTGGTCAAAGGGGAGGCCCCGCCCAAGGAAGGACTTGGCCCCGCCCACGCCTACAAGCTGCTTAACTATCCTTGGCTAATTGTCCCCCATAACACCTACCTTACAGTGTAACCAATCAAAATCTTACGGCTCAAATGATTTTTTTTTTTTTACAATCAATTCCCATTCAACGGGAATAAGCAGGAGAGAATTAAAAAGGCGCCACCTAGTGTTAAGATCATGAGAGGCTCCACCCAGTCATAGATCTGTTTTCCGAAACCGCTCCCAGACCTCGTCCCCGAGAAAAACAAAAGCACACCCCACTCCTTAGCAGGCCCTCAGGATGGGTTTTCCATTGTAGATTTCCTCCTGCTTTTTAACCCACTCAAGGGTCAGACCAAATAGGGCTCGCTCCTCTGGTCCCTATCACCACATTTCTCCTGGCTTTCAAAGTTCTCTGCACGTTCCACACCTCCCAGGTCCCGGCCCTTGCCAAGAACACAGTCCCGCACCCCGATTCGCGCATGTTCTGTCAATCCCTCCCATTCCCCGACCACGCCCCTCTACGCAGCCTCTAGATCCCGCCCCTTCCGGGCCTGGCGCGTGCTCGAGCAAAATTCCTTTGGCTCTTCTCTTCGGTGCTTTCCGGGAGCGCGCGCGCTCCACTTTCAGCCGACCTTAGATTTTTTTTTTTTTTTTTTTGCCGCTGGGCGAGGGAGTAGAATTGCGGGAGGAGGGAAGAGAAGGAGGCGGGGCGCTGACCATTTCTCGAGCCGCGATTGGTCAACTGGGCGACGACACGTCCGGAGTAGAAAAACTCTTGAGTGCGCGCAACTCACGGGGCTGGGGGAGGTGCCGGGCGGAGCGCAGGTAAAGGGTTAGCACCGGGGCTGGGCGGCGGTGGTGGGACCAGAGGGAGGAGGCTTGATTCTGGCCTCTCGTCGTCCCTCCGAGAAGATGGGACTGGAGGCAGCCGCTGCCACGTCCTCTGGCACTTAGTTCATCCTGCTTGTTCTCATTTGCCGCCGGGCTTTGGGGAGGATGGGGAGGAGGAGAGGGCTGGGATAGGGGGGACTCTGGGAGTCCTCCCTCGTGCGGCGATCTGCGTGAAGACAGAGATTAGAGATTGCACAGTCTTCCGCCCTTCTTTCCCCGCCTCGCACCCCGTTAAGTGGCATTTGGCAGCGGGGAACCGACCCAGAATTTTAAAAGTTGGGGTGCTTTAGGCGGACGCTTGCTTAATAAAGCGGGCCCTTGAGGGATTCGAGCTTCGAGGCTAATTCTTCCATTGACAGTGCTGCGTTCTCGAGCAAATTATTTAATCTCTCCCCGTGCAACATTTCTCTCATTTGTTGGAGAACTATCAGAAAGCCCTCTTGTCCAACTGGTTAAGGAGGTGAACTCAAGGACGTTGACTTTACTTGGATGAAGGGAGCCGTGTGAACAGGAGTAATGTTTTGAACATCGTTTTCCTAGGGTTCTTCATCTAGAAAGTAGCGATAACCCAGCTCTGTTGGTGAATTACCTTTTGGTCCATGAATCAACCGAACAAAACAGAAAGACATAGTGTTACAATGTTACAGTCATGACAATGTGGTGCAACTTTGTAACCTATTTTTTTGTGAAAATGTGCCTAAAGCACTTTTCTGTATGTGTGGGAGTGTTATTTAAGCTACACGATGATAACAAAGGCTAGCTATTATTTGAAACAAGATCATGAATTGAGATTCTGAAATCACAATTTTACCATCACCTTTCTTTATTGTTGCTTGGGAATCTCTAGTCTAGTTATATTATTGGACATTTGGCTCTAAAATAATGCTGTATTTTTTTTTTTTTTTTTTTTTACTGTTATCCCTCCTCCCCCTTCTGGCCTTCACAGCTTTTAGGATGACATATTTTGTGTATCAGAGAATAATAAAGGTATAGCTAAGATTTTAGGTATATATGGTGACTATTTAGGATTATAGGATCAAATGCTTTTTGCTGTTCTCTAGGAAGAGGTAGAGAAATTTTGTTTAGATAATTTTACCTTCAGGTGGATTTGTAATTAGTTGAAGGGCTTATTCAAAAAGTAGTTATTAATGGTTTGGTATCAACTCAGAGAGGGTTCTCCAGTGGATGGATGGAGTGATTGGTCCTGTGCTATTTAACATTTTTATCATTGATTTGAATCAATCATTCAGTGAGCATTAAGCTTGCTCCCAGTTGAGAGGAGTTAAGGAGACTGGATAAGTGATTTGGCCTGGGGTCACATGTGTCCTGAGGGTCACATAAGTGTCTGAGGTTGATTTTGAACTCATCTTCCTGACTCCAGGTCCAGGGCTCTATATAGTCTCTCTTGCCTCTAGAAGGGAATAGAGCTGTTCCCTTTGGCCCCATCGGTAAACTACGTGGAAGCTGTTAAGCTTTAAATTTTGGTTTGGTGTTAGGAAAAATTTCCTGTCAATTAGAACTATCCAAAAGTCAAATGGATTTCCTTGACGGGTATTCTTCCTCAATGAAAATTGTCAGGTAAAGGATGAATGAGCAGTGAGTTTGTCAAGAAAGGGATTCTTGTTTGAGTATAGGGTTGGACTAGGTCCTCTTTGAGGTCTTTTCTAACTTTTGGATTTTATGTTTCTGTAACCTCATTTTAGTTGAAATCCCTAACTTTAGAATTGGGGAAAGTGAGATTAGAGTGAGAGCTAAGAAGATACCTGAGCACCAAGACTAAGTTCCCTGTGTGGGCCATCTGGAAAAGAATTCTCAAACTCCAGCATTCTTGAGGTCAAGGTAGTAAAGATTTATTAAGCTTTTCAGCGGGCAAGAGTTGTTAGGGAACCTGCAACCCAAAAAGGGTCCAGTTCAAGTTTATATAGTATATTCTATAGTATAACCTGCCAAATATGCTAACTAGGTGATTCAGGGCAGGATTAGGGAGTGGTTCAGGAGTGGTTAGTTCTTAAAAGGAACATGCACTTTTAGTATCTACTTCACTGGTACTTTACCCAGAGTTCATTGGGAAATAGCCCAAAGAGGGGAGGGCTACATGGAGGTGTGGTTTTAGGCCTGAAACATCACTAAGTCCACTAATGGTCAGGGCTGACTGAGAAATACTCAGGATGCTCCCATCAATGTCTTGTTAGACGAGATAAATGTAAGAGAGTGTACCTGTGTCTAAGTCTAGGACACCTGTGGTTGGTTAGTGAGTAGTAAATATCTTTAGGACCCAGTTCACGGCCAATTCAGCCAGCAGAACACAGCTGGTTCAAACTAATAGAAACTGTAGGTGCAACTGGCTACTGTATCAGGAAGAGAGATCTAGGGTGCAATGTCCTTGGACTGAGGAGAAACTGCCTGGGATAGTGTTTCGACGATAGGGAGAAATGTAATTTTGGAGAGAAATGTGATTTTAGAATTGGGGACCAAGCACCTCGTCAAAAGCATTATAGATTTTGAGTTGGAAGGAACCTTAGAGGTCTTCTCTAAATCCTTCATTTTAGAGATAAGGGAACTGAGGTCCAGGAGAGGTTACAAAGCCAATATTTGAACACAGGATCCCTAGCACCAAATCTGTGCCACTTTCTGTGCTGTTTTACACTATATTCCAAATGACCTATGAGTTTTTGAGTATAATAATGATTTTTAGTGGGATCAGTAACTAGATTTGTTCTGTCCTTTGTTCTCAAAGGACCCTCCTCTCAGGAGGGTGTGGGAGAGTTTGACCTTTTTAAACCATGGTCTTTTCTTGGTCTCAGTTTGTCTCAGGCAACACCCCTTCAGTGCTTAAAGCTTGTAGGAAATGAGGCCAAAGATCACCTAGTTTGCCTTCTCAAAAGAATCGTTCTGTGAGAAGAGGACCCTTAGGGCTTCTGGCCAGTAACGACAACAATTACTGTTTCCACTCACTTTGAGCCCTCTGAAACCAGGCAATAACCAAGTGAGGCTTGAGCTGGGATCTATTATTGGCCAATCAGTGAGAGCCTGAGTGATTTGAGTTTAAGACACAGTCAAGTAGTTTCATTTGAATCCCAATGGGCTTTATCAAAGCCTTGTTTTTCAGAACTATATTTCAAAAAATCAAATGAAAACTTGTTGAGACAAAAGAATTAATTGTCCCAGGTTTGGGGGGGGGGGAATAAATAAAAAATAAAAAAAAAATCTAGCCCCCAAACCCTAAGATATCTTGTGAAGTATAAGCAATCAAAATTTATATTCCTTTGGAGAGAGTACCACATAATTGGATTTAGCAATTTTCCAAACAGCTTCATCAATATCATCTATGAAGAAAAATTTACATTAATTTGTTGTTCCAGTCTATCTGGATAAGGGGAAATAACTAGTGTATAGATCTAGGGAGTAACCTGGATAAGAATTATTTTCCATTATAGTTGCACAACTGATAACCAGGTCAGTTATAAAATGTTATCGAGCCTCAACTGGTTGGATTCTCTCTGCAGCAAGACAATTAAAAAAAATTTTTTTTCATTCATTCCTAATCATTTTCATGGGCAGCTAGGTGTTTCAGTGGATAGAATGCCAGGCATCAAGTCAGGAAGTCATCTTCCTGAGTTCAAATGTAGCAGAATGCACTTAGTAGCTGTATGGCTAAGTCTTTTAACCCTGTCTACCTCAGTTCCTCATCTGTAAAATGAGCTGAAGAAGCTGGAGAAGGAATGGCAAATCACTGTCTTTGCCAAGAAAGTCACAAAGGAGTCACAGAGTTGTACATGGTTGAAAAGTTGATTTACTATCTCATTCCCCACAGAAGTGATTCCAAACCTCTTCCCTCCTCAAGCCCCCTATATGTCACAGTGATCCCCACTTTCAGCTGAGGAACTTGCCTCTTTCTTTAGTGAAAAAAAATTTTAAAACATCTCAAAGGCCCTTGACATCATCTCTAGTCTTTCCTCCTTTTCTGTAGTCACTGGCAATAATGTATTCCTTCTCTTTGCTGATGTGATCTCCTATACATGAACCTTTTCCCTCCTGTCTTCTCTGTTGAATTGTATCCTCAATATTTTCCCTTCTCTCTTGAGTCTTTAACCTCTCCCTATTTAGGTTCATTCCCAACTGACTTCAAACTTGCCTAAGTCTTCCCCATTTAAAAAAAAAATCTTCATAGTATCCTTCCAACCCTTCAGACTGTTGTGTTATATCCTTCCTTCTTTTCTCAGCCATATTCCTTGAAAAAGTTGATAACATTTTCTGTCTCTGCTTTCTCATCCACTTCCACCTTTTCTTCCTTGTAAATCCCTCTTTGCAATCCATACTCCTTGGTTAAGGTTTATTTTACTTATGGTTAATCCACACTTGAATCTGCTTTTCCTCTTATTCCCTCCCCCCTCCTGTTCTCATATTGAGTGAAATGCATTTCTCCTTCAAATCAGAGAGAGAGAGAGAGAGAGTGTGTGTGTGAATGTATGTGTATTCTTTTCCCCTTTGACCTTCAGATGAAAGTGAGATTCAAGTGTCACATGCTCTCCCCATCCCTTCTTCCTTATTTATATAATTATACCTTTCACATTGTAACTTTCCCCATCACAATTTTGATATATCACAGGTTGGCATAAGAAGTTAAATGTAAATTTTTGAGGAGTTTTATGGAAGCTGCAAACAAAATGTGAAGACTAGGAGAGGAGAAAGAGACTATGACAAAATACTTAACTCAATTTTTACAATGAGGTACTGTAAACATCCCATAAAAGAAAAAGAAAAAAATCAGACTAGTATGAAAGGAGGGCCAAAACGTTTTACTTGAATTTTCCTAATTGTGGGGCTCTGTGCCACTAACCCTGGTGATGTGGAATAACTGTAAAGTTATTGTATAGTTATAGTGGGATAACTGTATAGTCTTCTACTTGTGTATCCTGATTATATGAGGTAAATTTCTCTCTTCCTCTCCTCTCAACATTCAACGCTTTCTGCCTTATTTGACTCCCTCCATAATCCTCTTGGCAGCTAGGTGGTTCAGTGGATAGAGTGGTGGCCCTGGAGTTAGAAAGACTGGTCTTTATAAGTTCAAATCTGGCCTTAGACACTTAGTATCTCTGTGTGTCCCTGGGCAAGTTACTTAACCCTATTTGCCTCAGTTCGTTATCTTTAAAATTATCTGGAGAAGGAAATGGCAAAGCATTCCAGTATCTTGGCCAAGAAAACCCCAAATGGGGCCATGAAGAGTTGGACATGACTGAACGACATCATCCTGTTATTAGATATCTGAAGGATATTGGTATCCTTTTTCTCTATTAGAATGTGAATGAGTCTATGTTTTTGCCTTTTGGCATATTCTGTTCCTACTGCTCTCCTTTGTTATCGAGGTGGCTGATAAATTTTCTTTGATAGTTACAGTGCTTTCTTGGTACTTTTGCTCTTTTTCAGCTTGCTTGAAGAATTATTTCTTTTATCCAGAACCTCTGGATTTTATCTGTAATGTTCTTGAGAGTTTTCATTTTGAGGTTTTTATGAGGAGATTACTTATTGATTCTTTTTTATTTCCGTTGTCCTGTGGTTCTAAGAAATCTAGGCAGTTTTCTTTCATGATTTCTTTCAATAACATTAATAACATTAAGACATACACATATATGTATGTGTGTGCATGTATATGTGCATGTGTGTTTGTGTGTGTGATGACTTTTTGTTAGTTTGGTGATTCTTAAATTTCTACCTTAGTTATCTCTGATATGAGATACCTTAGATTTTCTTCTATTTTTTTAGTCTTTTGACTTTGCTTTAATATCATCTTGTTGCCTCATGGGGTCATTGACTTCTGTTTGTTCCATTCTGATGCTCAAAGAGTCTTTTGCTTGGGTAAGACTGTCTGTTTCTTGTGTTCAGTTATTAATTTTCTTTCCAAGTCTTTCTTCCATGGATCTCATTTGTTTTCCAGTTTTGCCCTCCAGCTTTCTCATTTAAAGGATAATTCTGTTTAAAAAATATCTCTTGCTTTATTTCTTCCAAGAATCCTAGTTAACCTTTTGCCCATGCTATGTTTTTTCTTTAAGGGTTTACCCCACATAATTTGGAGTCATTCTCTTTTTGGGTTTGTGTTTTGGGCATCTCTGTCACCAAAATAGTTCTTCATGGGAGGAGTTTTTGATTGCTGTTATTGATTCATATATCAAGCCTTACTTCCAGAATTTGGACGTTTTTCTAGTATCAGGCCCGGCACACTTTTAGAGGGAATGCCTGGGACTTACTTGGTTTGTTTTGTATTTTCTTCTGTCTTGCTGCTGCTTTTTTTTTTAAATTACTTTATTTGTTTTCAGTTTTCTACAATCACTTCCATAAATCTTAGATTTTCTCTCTTTCCCTCCTTCCTTACCCCCTCCCTTCCTCCTTCCCTGAGACAGTGTGCAATCTTATCTTATATTGGTTCTACACATACATTCTTATCAATACACTTTCACTTTAGTCATGTTGCATAGAAGAATTAAAATGAATGGGAGAAACCATGAAAAAAACCAAACCAAACCAAAACATAAACACAAGAAAAAATAGTCTTTCATTTTGTGATCCAATTCCACAGTTCTTTCTCTGGATGTAGAAGGCATTTTGCCTCAAGAGTCCATTGGGAAGTTTTTAGGTTCTTGCATTGCTGTGAAGGGCTAAGTCTACCAGAAAAATTCCTCACACACTGTGGTTATTACTGTGAACAAAGTTCTCCTGGTTCTGCTCCTTTCACTCAGTGTCAGTTCATGTAAGTCCTTCCAGGCCTCTCTGAAGTCTTCCTGTTTATCGTTTCTTGTAGCACAGTAGTATTCCATTATATTCATATACCATAACTTGTTCAGCCATTTCCCAATTGATGGACATCCTCTTGATTTCCAGTTCTTGGCCACCACAAAGAGAGCTGCTGTAAACATTTTTGTACATATGGGACCCTTTCCCATTTTTATGATCTCTTTGGGATACACTCCTAGAAGCAATATTGCTAGGTCAAAGAGTGTGTACATTTTTGTAGCCCTTTGGGCATAGTTCCAAATTGCTCTCCAGAATGGTTGGATCAGCTCGTAGCTCTACCAATAATGAATTAGTGTTCCAACTCTTCCACATCTTCTCCAACTTTTATCATCTTCCTGTTTTTGTCATGTTAGCCATTATGATAGGTGTGATATGGTGTACCTCAGGATTGTTTTGATTTGCATCTCTCTAATCAGTAGTGATTTAGAGCATTTTTTTCATATGACTGTAGATAGCTTTAATTTCTTCTTCTGAAAATTGCCTGTTCATATCCTTTGACCATTTATCAGTTGGGGAAGCCCCTGCTCTTTTTGAGTATCTGCCTTCCTTAAGGATCTTGGAGGCAGCTCAGGCTGGGGGACTTGCAAGCTTTCAGTGGGCCGTAAGTAAGTCTGATCTGGGTAAAGTCTAATAATTACCCTACTGGTTTGAGTTTTGTAAGCTCATGACCCAGGTTTGGGTCTAGGAAGCAAAACTGTAGACACCCCCTGGTTAGATTCCATTTGACTACTATTGGAATTAATCACCATCAGATAACTGGGAGGCAGGCTCTTAGGTCTTAACTCCCTGCCCTGATTATTCTTGATGATTCCTGTCAGTGGTGCAGTGTATAGTGCACTGAACAGGGAGTCAAGAAGACCTAATTTGTAGTACTCCTTTCTATGAAGTATCATTTTTATCTTACTCCTTACAACTTTAAGTGTCCTCAAGAATTTATTCTAAGGAATGCTAATTCTTTTTTATTTTTTGGTCATTTTAAAAATTATAAACTTAAATACAAAATAAGAAAAGAAACAGACTTAAATACAAAATAAAAAAGGAAAAAAATTGCCATGTGCTCCGCAGAACATAAGAGGGATTCAAAATATAAAGCAATAAATTTCTATTTTAAGAAAGCCTACAGGCGGAGCCAAGATGGCGAAGTAGAAAGACGCACATACACACAGCTCCGAACCCACAAACCAAAGAAAGCCTACGTAATAAATACTACACATTATGTTCAGAGCTATCCATCTTTTCTTTACTTCCTTGTAGATTTTATTTTGTCATCTGCTGTGCACTTTTTACTTTGTTCTTTTTTTCCCCTTTCCTCCTCCTCTCCCAAGAAATCTACAATTAAGCACAAATATATATGTATATATACACATTCATATGTGTGTGTATGTATATAATGTATACAGATTTGTATATACACATACACACATGTATGACATACGTATACTTATATGCATATGCACACATATACACATACATATAGATAGATACCTATAGTCATAAACATATACATTCATATGCATTTATATAAGACTGTACCATATTTGTTTCTCTTAAGGTAAATAACATCTTCCTTCATAAGTTCAAATCTTTCTTTATTAGGTGCAGTAGAATGTTATCTAAAACCCTATTCTGAGGGGTGGGGGAAGGGCACTCTGAGATTATTTCTTTATATTTTCCTTCATCTCATCCCTTTGGTGATATGCTAGTCTCTTTTTGAACTAGTGGACCACTATTTTATCCTGTTTCAGATATACTTTCCTGGATACCCACTCTTGTATTCCCCTGGTGGAATTTGATACTGGGATACTTGATCTGTTCTGATTTCCAGAAGTTAAGAGTTTTCTATTCCTGCCCTGTGATCAAAATTCCTTGCAAGACCTTGGTCTCACCTTGAATCCTCTGTGGAGTAGTTTCATGCTGCTCTCTTTCTGCTGGTTATGCCCAAATCCCATTTTTCCCTTTGTGATCTAGTCTTAATCTTTCACCATTTAGAGATGGCGAGAAACTGAAAGCATCAGCCATACTCTTAAAACCTGGGCCCTGTACCATCCTCTTCTATTCTTTTTTTTTTTAATTAATTTACTTTTAGTTCTCAGCATTCAGTTCTATGAGCTTTTGAGTTTTAAATTTCTTTCCTTTCCTCCTTCCCTTCTTCCCCCAATATGGGCTGTACATATTCATTCATATTAAACCTATTTTCACATTAGTCTTGTTGTAAAGAAGAATTAGAACCAATGGGAGGAACCACAAGAAAGAAGAAACAAAACAAAAAGAGAGAGAGCAAATAAAATTCTTGGTTCTGCATTCAGACTCTGAAGTTCTTTCTCTGGATGTGGACAGCATTTTCCATCATGAGCCTTTTGGAGTAGTCTCAAAACCTTGCATTGCTAAGAAGAGATAAGTCTGTCAGTTAGTCATTGCGCAACGTGGCTATAACTATGTACAATGTTCTGCTTCATCCTCCTCTATTCTTATCCATGAGATGGCATTCTTCTGTATTATCTCACCATCTCTCATAATGGTTTAATAAGGAAGTAATGACATTTTAAATGCTAAGTTAATTAAATGAAATGTTAATTCATTTTCTCCTGTCTTAATTTTTCTCGTTATACTATTGATTCTTTTAACTCATTATACCTTTAGATTCTCTTGTGTCATTGATTTCCACCTTATCTCATTGTCTCTCAGATGTCTGAATATTTTTTAAGTCACTTGACAAATATAGATGATCCCCCACCTCCATGGTGATGCCCTTTTTAGCTTTAGTCTCTTGAAAGTAAAGGATTCATTTTTAGTATTTCATTACTATCTTCCAGGATTTGACTTTCTAGTGTTTGATTCATTTAATTGTTAAATATGCCCTTTTAAATATGCTTTGTTAAATATGCTTTCTTTTAAAGGAAAGATTACTTCACTATGAGTGAATGGTTTTGAGTGAATGTTTTTTTTTTTTCTTTACTATTTAGGCTGGGTTTGGCATCCTAAACAGCTATTTGGGTATTAGCTGTTGCTCTTTGTTCTTTGGAATATCATCTTCAGAACTTTAATCTTTTTATCCTTAGTTTCTAACAGCACAGAGTGACACTGCTACCCTGATGAGTTAGTTCTCTTTCCAACTTGAAGTTTGTTCTTTACTGCTTTCATTTCTTCTGTGTTTTGGTTCTTATAGTTCAATGTATCATTGTGCTTTAATTTTTTTCTTTCTTTTAAAAATTTTATCTTGTTTTTAATTGATAAAATTTGGTTTAACACAGTGATATACATCAGTTTGTCATGCTCTCTGAAAACATTTAAGCAAAATTATACCAAAGAGTAACAACAATTGATGATACATCAGTGTTTGTTGAAAGAAGATTGTGCTAATCAGTACCATTAGCTTGTCTATTGTGTTTAACCTGAGTTTTGTTGGTGTTGAGTGTTGTCTTTTTTAATTATTAATTCTTTCCTTCCCAATGCTATCCTATTGGAAAAAAAGAGAAAAACAAATTAGCTGAAACAAATGGGCCAGGTTGTAAAGAGCTTTATATGCCAAAACAGAGGAGTTTTATTTGATTCTTTAGGCAATAAGGAGCCATCTGTTTGTAGATGACATAGTCAGAGGACTGAGAAGATCATTGGAAATTTGGAATGACTTCACAAAGAAGCCAAATTGTAGGGGCCTGGAAAGTTGAGTGGGAGGGAGAAAGGAAATGACTCTTTTTTTAGGATATTGGCTATATATAATGGAGGAGAAATATAGGAAGATATTGAAGGGATGGTAGGGTCATGTGAAGAATAAAAAAAAATTTAAAGGCATAGAGAAGAGCCAGCATGTTTGAAGTCACTAGAGAAGGAACCAGTATATATAGAAAGGCTGAAAATTAGATTGGGATGGAGAGAAGGCAATCAAAAAGGCTATCTCCTGAATGAATCGTATGAGAACATAGACACAAGTAGAAGGGTTGACTTTACCAAGGGTCACCTCATCTTTTAAGACTAAAGCAAAGGAGAGGAGTCTGGGGAATAATACTTGAAAATTCTAAAAGAACCATTTAGTGCTGTTTCTGAGCTACTGTGAGTGACATTTTCAAGATCGTGGAGGATGGGAGAATGTGATGTGATTGGAGATAGGAAAATATATTTGTGATTGTTAAAGGGAAAAGAATAAAGTCTTGAAACTATAGGCCATTGAGCTTCATTTTGAATCCTCGCTAAATTCTCTAATGTCTTATTAAAGGTAAAGATGGTGAATATTTAGGAAAGGAAACCATGATCACAAAGATGAACATGCCTTTGTGAAGAATGGCTCATGCTAGACTTAACCTCATTCCTTTGATGAAGTTACTAGTCTGAGGAAGCAGTGCAGAATAGAAGATTTAAAGGCTGCCCTTGGATTCAGGGAAGCCTTTATTTAAGTCTTGATGCTGGTGCTTTGTGACCATGAAATTCTTGAATAGAAGCACAAATGGAATCCTTATCAGATTTATAACTGATAAAAGCTGTGAAGGATTGCTAATAACCCTGAAATGCTTGAGTTGAGTCCCAACTCAACATATATTATTTGGCAATTTAGTTTTGAAGTCCATGTTTCTTGGTGAATTAAACTTTCTTTTTTTAATCTATGCATTTGCTTCATCTGTAGTTCTAATACTTGAAGGAAGTTTTCTTGAATAAGCCTGCAATGTGGTAGTTGATTTTTTTTAAGTTGTGTTTTTCTTTGTATTCCTTATATTATCTCTTAATGTGTCAATTTGGTTCAAGTAGACTCCAGTCAGCTGAGGAAATGTATTGATCTATTAATACTTTACCTCTCATATGCTTAGGATTATTATTAAAGTTTCTATTTTCATTATATAGGGATTCATTTTTGTTAAATTGGTAAATTGATTGCTGAATTGGTAGTCCATGTGCTTGGTAGTTTATCTCATATAAGATTCATGCAGAAGTAAGCATATAATTTATATGTTGATAGTTACCTTGAAATTTCTGCCCTGAGGAAAATTGTACAATTATTTTCTGGAGTTTAACTCTTTAGACTTGCTAGGAAATGACCCCAGGAATCCTGAACCCCAACAAATTTGGCTATATCACATATTCAACAACTTGTACAAATTGAGGGTTTCCCTGTTTTACGAGGCTATTTCACTCTAATGGAAAGTTTTTGCTTATGAGAGTGATTTGTACATGGTACGTGTGTGTGTGTGTGTGTGTATGTGTTTGTGTACACAAGTTAGGTGCATGAATTGTAGTTTTTTTTTTTATGCTGGAAAATTCAAAGTAGTTTTATTTTGTAGGATATAATGCCCTATCAAGTGCACCCTGAAAGGATCTTAGTAACACTGTATTAAGGTAAGCTGGCATTTTTTATCTTTAAAAGGAGTATGTTGTTTAACAGAATTTAACAATTATAGAAGGAACTTGTTTTCTTGAATGTCATTTGAATGGTACTTTTTTCTTTTTTTGTTAAGTATTGCAATTGCATGTTTCTGCATTAATTTCCATGGATATTTAGATCCAGTGGTCTATATATATTATAATCCAAAGGTATTTAGAATCCCTCTGTATTGTGTAGTTTCTCCAAAGTAGTTTTTGAGTACTAATTACATCTCTCTCTCCCCCTCCCATAAATCTCTAAACTAATTAGTAATGTGATATTTTTTGAAGAATTAGGGCAAGGAATATGAATTACTTTAGAAGTTTAACAGAAATTTATGCAGTGGCTATAATTTATGTTTAACCGATTACCAGCCTAGATGCTGCATATTTTATATGTTATAAGTTATTAGTTTCCAAAGTAATACATTTTATTCAATGGCATGAGCTGGCACAGTAGGTAAGATTACTTTAATTCATTTTGATAAGTGAGATGCTGCTTAGGGGGTTTATTCATAAAAATTCAGTGTCATTGATCCTTTGTGATTCTTGTAAGAGGCCCTAGGCTCAATGTTGCATTGTCTTTGAAACTTTTTGTGTTGTGTAAAAAATACAATTAATTTGTATAGCATATTATTTCTCTGAAATATATACTAGTCCTTATTGATTTTCCATGGTATGTGAAATTTAAATTAAATTTTATGCAAAAAGCACCCATTTTGATCGCTACTAAATCACTTTGTTGTCAAATATAATGTATGAAAAAATCTTATTACTAATGAATGGATTGGTTCACAAAACTGTATCTGATCTTGAACACTCATCTTTAAACATACAGTCTCCATTTTTTTTCTAAGATCATAAATTTCACCCAGATTTTTTCTTTTATTTTTTTCCTGCTTTCCACTTGTTGCTCTTACTATTTGAACATATGAAATTCTTTAATGTAGAGTGCACGAAGGCTGGTTTTCTTTGCCTTTTTTTTGTGTCATGGATTTCTTTGGCAATCAGGTGAATTCTCTGGATACCTTGTCAGAATAATGTTTCTAAATGCATAAAATTACCCACATACACACAAGGGAAATGAATTTTAATGTTTTAATGATGGGGCAAAATACTGAAAAAAAAATCACGGAATCATGGACCCCTCATTAAGATCTGCTGCATTTGAATGCAAGACTCATTCATTTTGTTTCTGAGACCATTAAATATTTTCTTCATAGAGTTATGTATCAAATATTCTTTGCTAAGAATGACTCCAGTTTAGAAGGTTGACAAACTTTAACTGATAGGTTTAACTGACAGGTTCTTCAAATATGAAATATCTGTGAATTTTACATGTGAATGAAGGAACTAATATTGATATTGATAGTCTCACAGTTAACAAAACCAGAAGACAAAAAATTCAGTGGAACAATGGCATATGGGTTCTTCCGAGAGACAAAATAGGTAGCAGAATTGATTTAAATAAGGGCTTACCAGTAATATAACACATCATTTTATGTGACATTTAGGTGTCTCACTTTGCACTACTCATGGTGATCATGAGTAAGAGATCACCAGGAAGACAATTGCAGTCTTCTTGTTAAGATCTCTCATAAAAGATGAAGAGACACACAAAATCTGCATAATCAAAATATGCTTTGATACTTGATGACTTCATTGTGAAAATGGACATAAGGAAAGATGGAAAAATAAGGGATAGGGATTCAATCATGTGGTTTCCTGAGTGATGAAATTCCTTCTACTAATACAGTACTTTTTTTTTTTTTTTTGCAAAATAGAGAGTGGGAATTTCAGAGTTCATGAACATGAAAGTTGTGTTTTTGTGGGTGATAGCAAGATCAAGGGTATGATCATTTTTGTTTGTGTCTGCTGTGGGAGGTTAGGATGTTAGAGGGAGAATCAGTATGCATATTGAAGTTCCCTAGTATGAAGGTATAATGGCAATCAAATTAGAATCTTTTGCTGTTTTTTGTTTTACTAAACATGCCTCTGAATAATGTGATTAAGGAGGATCTTTCCTACCCATTGTCAGGCCTGGGAAGATTTGTAGAAAGGTCCATGCCTTTTGTTAATGAAGCACTGGTTCTCAAGGGATGTGATGCCCTCTGGCTCTAAAAAGTATATAAACACTCTGAGGTGCGGGTTTTATTTTGGTGCTTACTGACTGGAAGTATTTGTTTGACCAGATGAGGACTCTGGGAAGCTGCTAAAGGAGCCCCCTAGCTTTGAGAACCCAGATGTTGGTACTTCCCTCTTTGGTAACCATGGTTAGACAGTTGGACTGTCTGTCGAATTATGGTCAGGCAGAGGAAGCCATGTCTGTTGATCTTTAATTTCTTTGTATTTTCTTTGAAGTTCAGGGCATTGACTCCCCTGAACTAGGTGAATGATATATGTGCTTGATTAAAGTGATTGTTAACCCCTCAAAAGTTGCCTTTCCTTTTATGAATACAGATCTAAGAACCTGTCTTAGCAGGTCTCCCTGTATATGTTGGGGTGCTTACTGTTATAGAAGGCAGAAGCTGGGGAGGAGAAACAGACTAAACTCATTTTGTCCTCAAGGTCAGTAGACAATAGCTACTAGGATTTTGATTGGGTGGTAGATATAGATTGAATGACCCTCAGAGGAGGAGAGGTTACTGAGGGAGGATCTGGAAGTGACATTGAGGAGCAATGAATATTCCAACTTCTCCACACAACCACTTTCTTTGGTAGGAATGGCTGAAAGTACTGCCATTGTTGAAAGGGGTGGTCTCAGTGAGATCCAGAAGAATGAAGGAATGGGAGAGGAAAAGATTTAAAATGACAGCAAATTTGTTGTTTAAGGAGTAGGCATTCTACTGAATACAGTGGGTAGCTTTAGAGTGGGATGTTTGCGGCAGGGGAATTAAGTTGTTGGAAATCAGATAGCACATGTGTTAAGATGGCTGTCTATAGAAATAAGTCAAGAAAAAGAAATTGAGGAAATAAGTATAGGCAAAGAGGAAACAAAATTATTTCTTTTGCTGATTACATGATAGTTGACCTAGAAGAAGTTAGGTATAAAAATTAATTGAAATAATAGCTTTAGCAAAGTTATAGGCTATAAAAGCAAACTATGGAAATTCTGAGTATTTCTGTAAATTGCCAACAAAACCCAGCAGGAAGAGTTAGAAATGGAATTTCCTTTTAAAATTACTATGGAATGAATAAAATATTTGGTATACTCACAGGAATCCTATGACTACAACTATGAAATATTTTTTATGGACTTAAAAAATTGAAGCAATATTAATATGGATGGGTCATTCTAATAACTGACAATACTACCTGAATTAATTTACTCATTTGTGGGCATACCAAAGTTCCAATGGTTTATTTTCTGGCATTAGAAAAATCACAGGATTCATATAGGGGACAAAAAGGCAAGAATCTAAAGAGAAATAATGAAAAAAAGTGGGAAGTAAATGGGTTTAGTTGTACCAGATATCAAACTATACTGCAAGGCAGTAGTGACCTGAATGATTTAGTGTTGGCTCAGAAATAAGTTGATTACCTGAACTGATGAGGTATGCAACATAGTGACGCAAATGGAATAGCATTTAAATGGGGTAAAGAACTCACTACTTGATAACATAAGAACTAAGGAATGGGAAAGCAATCTAGCAGATACTCAGGTTTCCACCAACATCTGACACCATATACCAAGATAAGTTTCAAATGACATATGATTTAGACATAAAGAGTTGTATCATAAACAGAGGATCAAGGGAGCCATTTCCTTTCATGATTATGTTTGATCATGGACATGATCAGACAAGGGATAGAGAATATAACAGATCAAATTAACTGTTTTGTTTATATAAAATTAAACGTTTTTTTCACAAAGCCAACGTAGCCAAAATTAGAAAGAAAATTGTTGTTCAGTTAAATTTCCTTGATATGGATTTTATTTCTAAGATATATAAGAAACTGATTTCAATTTTTATGAATGAGAACTATTCCTCAATGAATGGTCAGAGCATATGAATAGGTAGTTTTAGAGGAAGCATCCAAGCTGTCAATAGCCATATAAAAAATGCTTCAAATTACTAATAATTTGAGAAATGCAAATTATGGCCCTTCTGAGCATGAGCCTAACATCTGTCATATTGGAAAAGTTGTTTAAAAAAAGAAAAATGACAAATGTTGGAGAGACTGTAGGGTATGATCATTTGAAGCTTTGAATTTGTCCAAGCAATTTGGAACTATGCCCCCAAAGTTACTAATCATTATGCATTATTTGACTCGGTGGTACTATTACTAAAGATATCCTAAAGAGAACAAAAAAAATGACTCATATGTACAAGTCAAATCAACATGCATTTATTAAGTGCCTTTTACTAGAGACAGCTAGGTAGCATAGTGGTTAGAATGTGTCTTGGTTGGAAGTCAGAAAGACTGTTTTCAATTCTGTCTGCAGTTGCAACTCTGAGCAAATCATGTAACCTCCATTTGCCTCAAATTCTCAACTATAAAACTGGGAATAATAATAGCACCTATATTATAGCGTTGTTGTTAGGATCAAAGGAGATATTTGTAAAGCTCTTTGTATGTTGTCTGGTACATAGTAGGCACTATATAAATGACTGTTCCCTACCCCTTTTCTTTCCCATTCCTCCAGTTCAGTTCCAGGCATTGTGGTAAGTCCTGGAAATATATAAAGAAAAGTTTTTCAAAGAGTGATGGGGAAGGCTACATGCAAACAACCATATACAAAGAAGACAAAAGATAAATTGAAGATAACCAACTAAACCACTGGCCTTCAAGGGAAATGGGAAAAGCTTCTTGTAGAAGATGGGGTTTTAACCTGGAAATTGATGAGAAGGGAGAGAATGTTTATAATAGCTCTTTTTGTAGAAGCAAAGAACTGGAATCTAAGGGGGTCTCCATAAATTGGGGGAGTGAGTGGGAGGGAAAATAAATACTTGTTAACTGAAATACTTGTTAACTGAGATAATGAATATAAAAAACAAAATAAATAAAATAAAAATTAAAATAAATTAATTTTAAAAACCTTAAATAATAAAATAAAATGAGCTTAAACTCAGTATGTCTAAGGTTCATTCTAGCTTTAAAATAAATGTGCTTTGGCAGGTAAGTGGCTCAGTGGACAGAGTGCTGGGCCTAGAGTCAGGAAAATAGGTTGAAATGTGGCTTCTGACACTACCTAGATGTGTGACCCCAGACATGTCAATAAACCTGTACTTGGCTCAGTTTTGTCAGCTGTAAAATGGGAATGCACCTACTTCTCGGGGTTGTTGTGAGGATCATATGAGATAATATTTATAAGACACTTAGCACAGTGCCTACTCCATGGTAGGCACTTGTTTCTTTCTTTCTTTGAACAATGATCCCAATCCCCTTTGTCATGTGATAGCCCTTCAGATACTTAGAGACATCTGTTATATCCTTTTTAAGTTTTTTCTTTTGTTGTATGAAATCCTGAGGGAGGGTATTCCAACCATTGGTAGCAGCTTATGTAAAGACACAGAAATGATGGATGGAATACCTTGTAGAAAGAACAGCAAATAGAATACTTTGAAGCACAAAGCGTGTGAGGTAGAATAATATGAAATAAACCTGAAAAGATAGGCTGGAACTAGATTATGAAGATTATTACATGCCAAACAGAGCAGTCGTATTTTATCCTACAGGCTTTAGGGAACTCTTGAAACTCCTTGAGCACGTGAATGACATGACCATATATGTGCTTTTGGAATATCAATTTGGTGGCTGTGTAGAGGATGGATCAGAACGGAGAGAAGTTGGAAGCAAGGAAATCAGTTAGGTAGCTATTGTAATAATCCAGGCAAGAGATGGATTGAACTGGATGGTAGCTGTATGAATGGAGTTTTGGAGGTAGAATTGACAAGACCTGACAACTGATTAGATATGGAGGGTGAGGAACAGTGAAGAGTTGAGAATAACGCTGAGGTTACAAACCTGGAAGATTATATGGATAGTGGTATCCTTGAAATTAATGTGGACATTAAGAGGGTGGAGTGGGTCTTTGACATTGAATTTGAGATACCACTGGGAGCTCAATGTCCATGTGTCCAGCAGAGAGCTGGTGATAAAGAATTGAGCTCAGGAGAGGATTCATTAGTCTGGAGTGGAGTTCAGGAAATGAGAGATATAAGGGAATTTGAGAGATGGTGAGGAAAGAGTGCTGGAAAAGGTTTAAGTTTTGAGTCAGATTTTGAAAGAGCAAGAGCAAGAAGACTTAAATACTAGTGGTGGAAAATGGTACTTCTACGGCATTCTGTGTAATGATATGTCCAGAGATACAGGGGTAGAATAAATTAGCACCAAGGCAGAAAGAAGATGTTTCTCTGTTATCTAGGATTTTTATCCTTTTTCAAATAATACGTAGATAATTTAAAAGTGGCTATATTTTTTCTTATCTTTTGTTAAAAGTAAAATTTATGTATATTTTGAGTCATTATCCAAAAATATTCTGATTGGAAAGTCACTAACATCATTGTCTAGAAAGTCTGTTGAAAAATAATATCAAGGGAATCAACATTTGTTGTCATCATTTAGGCTTAACATAACATATGCGTGTGTAGTATATACATATATGATGTATATAAATCCAGATTAAAAATCAACACATCATTAAACATTTTTACAGTTTACAGTGTATATGATCAGTGGGAGCAAAGTCAACAAACTGTTTTAAATGGATCTACATTCTTGGCTCTTATCTCCAAAGTTGTTTATTCAGCCACAGTATCTTTAAATCTAAAGTTTTATATTGGCACCTGCCTGTACGTTACAAAGGAGGATCTTTCACCACACCTTAATCTGCTGTAGCTTCTGTTTATTTCACCTTATTCCTTAAAGAAACAGTATGTTATTCTAACTCCTTTGTGTAGCTTCTTACACTGCCCTTTTGCTTATTTAAAGTTGGTTAGTGAAAAGCGAATTTTTACAAGACTGCTGTATGTGACAACTGAAAATTCAGTGTTAAAGTTTAGTGTTATGAATGACCCCAGGGTTCTCTTGAAAGTTGAAAAAGAAGTGTAACATAGATCCTTTCTTAAACTCAAATTATTATATTGTTCTTTGTGGAACAAAGTTTTATACTGGAGAGCGGTAGCTTATCACAGAAAAGTCCTTGTTTTGGTCAATATTTGTTCATTTTACTATAAAATTCTAAGGGGCTCATGCGAGAAAATATGGTTTGTTCAGTTGTCAGGGTGAGGTTTAATAAGAGACTTGAGCCAATTTAATAATGTTGAGTGAGGACATGTAACATTAAATGAATGATGATAGTATTACTCCTTTTTTAAAAATAAAATTTTATTTGGTAATATTTCTATTTTTCTCAGAAAAGAAAATATGATAGCCAAAATTTTCTCATACAATTTAGAAAAAAGTTTTTTTTGGCAGGTTTGATAATATATTTTAATGTTGACTAGTATACCTTAGAATTTTATTATAGAGATAACATGATTAAATGAATTCATTCAATATTTAAGCCCCTACCTCACCAAATATACATTTAAAAAAATGAGAATATGAATAAGACTTGATTTTTGTTCAAGGAGGTTACAGTAGATCATAGAAAAGATATGACAGAATATGAGTATATAAGAGGAATATAAAGTACTATAAGATCTTATGAGAGAAGAATTACTTTCAGCTGTGAGGGAGAACAGGAAAATTTTATGGAAGAGTTTTAGACATCTCAGTGTTGTCTTTAATTTGATTTCAGTTACTTGGCAAGACATTTAGTTTTTTTGTCTTTAGTTTTACCATGTAAATTAGCAAAAAACAAAATCAAAATCAAACCTCGAACACTTGTTATTTGCTGTATTCCTATGAAAGTAAAGAATTTTGATTTTTCAAATTCCTATGAATAGCAATGATAATATCAGTGAAAGTTTCAGTAATTTAGTAGGACTGTTGGTTAAGGCAGTGTGGGTGATTATGTATTATGAATGTAAAATTGTTCTTTTCTTCATTGCCTTTTCTTTGCCACATTTATTGTGACTAGATCATACACTTTGGAAGAGACCCTAGTATGTTTAGCCACTAGATGGAGCTGCATGCAAATGAGTTTTATCTATAGACCTCAACTCAAGAATTTTACTATTATGTTGTAACTGATGTCAATATGCTGAGGCTAAATATAACCCCAAAATACAATTAAAAAAAATAAAAACCCAAATCTTTTCCATTTATAATTTAGCTACAATTCAAGCTAATTAATGCCTTGTCCTTTGTATACAATAGTTGTACTGTTAACTCACCTTTACTAGGATGTGTGCCTTAATGATAACGATTTTGCATAGATCTGTCCGCTCTGTTTTTCTGTCCTCATTGTGAGCAATCATATGCATTCTCAAGAAATGAAGCTGGAGTTAGGGTAGAAGCTGAGGCTATGGGGTTGACTGAACAAAATTTAGTGGTACTTAGGAGGATAGAAGCCATGATCATAGCCCTTTTTACATCATGCCCCAACAACTGTCTAAGGTTTACTTTGATATTTTGGAGGATTTATTATTTCATTTGTGTAAATACTTTCTTCATAATTTCATATAAAAGCCCACATCTTTTTTTAACTAATGTTTTACTTATGCTTTCAATTCTTTGTTTTTACTTAACAATTATATACAGATAACACAGAAAAAAGTTCAGCAAAACCAAGTGACAGTGACTGCATCAGACAACATAACATCCTGTCCCTGTAGTCATCCTCCTTTCCTTGGAAAGGACAGAGGTATATTTCTTTTTTTTTTTAATTTTTTATTTTTTAATGTTTAACAATCACTGCCATACAATTGAGATTTTATACCCCCCACACCTACCCCCCACTACCCCCCTCCCTCCCCACGACTGCATACAATTCTGTATAGGTTCTACGTATACTTTCCTATTGAGTATATTTTCACCGTAGTCATGCTATGTAGTCAGACTAAAATAAATGAAAGAAATCATATAACAAATCAAAACATGATACACAAACACATACACATACACAAACATGATCTGCTACATTTTGTGAATGACTTCCATATTTCTTTCTCTGAGTGTGGAAGGCATTTTGCCTTGAGAACCACCTTTGGGATTTTTTTTTTTTTATAAGAAGTTTTTGCGTTATTACAAAATTCCAAGTCTACCAGAAAAAACTCTCGCACACTGTGGTCGTTGCTGTGCACAAAGTTCTCCTGGTTCTGCTCCTTTCACTCAGCATCAGGTCATATAAGTCCTTCCAGGCCTCTCTGAAGTCTTCTTGTTCATCATTTCTTATGGCACAATAGTACTCCATTACATTCATATACCATAATTTATTCAGCCATTCCCCAATTGATGGACATCCCCTTGACTTCCAGTTTTTGGCAACTACATAGAGTGCTGCTATAAATATTTTTGTACATGTGGGACCCTTTCCCATTTTTATGACCTCTTGGGGATATAGTCCTAGTAGCGATATTGCTGGGTCAAAGGGTATGCACATTTTTGTAGCCCTTTGGGCATAGTTCCAAATTGCTCTCCAGAATGGTTGGATGCGCTCGCAGCTCCACCAACAATGAATTAGTGTTCCAACTCTCCCACATCCTCTCCAGCATTTATCATTCTCTTGTTCTGTCATGTTTGCCAATCTTATAGGTGTGATGTGGTACCTCAGAGTTGTTTTGATTTGTATCTCTCTAATCAATAGTGATTTAGAGCATTTTTTCATATGATTATAGATATCTTTAATTTCTTCCTCTGAAAATTGCCTGTTCATATCCTTTGACCATTTATCAATTGGGGAATGACTTGTATGATTATACATATGAGTCAGTTCTCTATATATTCTAGAAATGAGGCCTTTATCCCCAAGCTTAGCTGTAAAAATTCTTTCCCAATTTACTACATCCCTCTGGATTTTGGTTGCATTGGGTTTGGTTGTGCAAAAACTTCTCAGTTTAATGTAATCAAAGTTATCCATTTTGCATTTCATAATGCTTTCTATCTCTCCTTTAGTAAAGAATTCTTCCCTTCTCCATAGATCTGATAAATACACTATTCCTTGCTTCTCCAGTTTATTCATGGTATCAATCTTTATACCTAAATCATGTACCCATTTGGACTTTATTCTTGTGTACGGTGTCAGGTATGGGTCTATGCCTAATTTCCGCCACACTGTTATCCAGTTTTCCCAGCAATTTTTGTCAAACAATGAGTTCTTATCCCAGAAGCTGGGGTCCTTGGGTTTATCAAACAGAAGGTTGCTATATTCCTTGCCTACTGCATCTTGAGTGCCAAGTCTATTCCACTTGTCTACCTCTCTGTTTCTTAGCCAATACCAAGTGGTTTTGATAATTGCTGCTTTATAGTACAGTTTGAGGTCTGGTAGCCCTAGGCCACCTTCCCAAGCATTTCTTTTCATTAGTCCCTTTGATATTCTGGACCTTTTGTTTTTCCAAATGAATTTTGATATTATTTTATCCAGCTCTAGAAAATAATTGTCTGATAGTTTAATTGGTATGGCACTAAATAAGTATATTAATTTAGGTAGAATTGTCATTTTTATTATATTAGCAAGGCCTACCCATGAGCAACTAATGTTTTTCCACTTACTTAAATCTGACTTTATTTGTGCAAAAAGTGTCTTGTAATTGTGTTCATATAATCCCTGGGTTTGTTTTGGCAGGTAAACTCCTAAGTATTTTATACTGTCTACCCTAGCTTTAAATGAGATTTCTTTTTCTATCTCTTGCTGTTGGACTTTGTTACTAATATATAGAAATGTAGATTTGTGTGAGTTTGTTTTGTAACCTGCAACTTTGCCAAAGTTGTTTATTATTTCAAATAGCTTTTTATTTGAATCTCTGGGATTTTCTAAGTATATCATCATATCATCTGCAAAGAGTGATAACTTAGTTTCTTCTTTGGCTATTCTTATTCCTTGAATATCTTTATCTTGTCTAATTGCTACAGCTAACATTTCTAGTACCATATTGAATAATAGTGGTGATAATGGACAACCTTGTTTCACCCCTGATCTTATTGGGAATGCATCAGAGGTATATTTCTTTTATCTGTTTTCCAATGCCAAGATTGGTCATTTGTTACATACTGTTCAACTTCATTTCAGTATTCATTTACATAAATATAGTCGTTATCTACATATTATTTTCCTAGTTATGCTTACTTCACTCTGAATAAATTACTATCATTTCCCACAAGTAATTCGCAGGGAAGGGGAGCTGGTCAAGGAAGTGTGATTAAGTGGCGGGACAGGGAAAGCCTCAGTATCTTATGTCTCAGGACAAGCATATCACTTCTTAGTCACTACTCCGGAGCCCTGATGTAGGAAAAAGAATTGTTGTCTGTGCCAGAAATGTCTGTGCTGTGGCCTTGTTGTTTGTAGAGCTGCTCCCACTCCTTGACAGCACCTTGCAACTGGAGAAGAAATCTGTGACTATACAAGGAATATTATCACCTGTTCCGTGACTCATTCCTGGTGCTACATTGGTTTGCCTTACATTAAGACAACCGCCATGAATTTCAGAGATTTGGTGTCTCCCACCACATGGAGACTATTGATACTGGGTTCTACCAAAGAGGGGAGTAGAAGCCTAGGATCTCTGGCTTTGTTCTCCACATTTTTCCTTCCATTATGGTGATTTCTCGTGGTAACAGTAAAGAATATTGTGTGTGTGTGTGTGTGTGTGTGAATGCACATGAGTTGTATTGTTTTCTTTTTTCTTTCCCTCTCTTTTTCCCTTAGTATTGCCTATATGGGGGCAGTTAAGTGGTGCAGTATATAGAGTACTGGCCCTGGAGTCAGAAAGCCTCATCCTCCTGAGTTCAAATACTAGCTGTGTCACCTGGGCAAGTCACTTAACCTTGTTTGCTTCAGTTCCTCATTTCTAAAATGAGCTGGAGAAGGAAATGGCTAGCCACTCCATTGTCTTTGCCAAGAAAACACCAAATGGAGTTTACAAAGAGTCAGACATGACTGAAATGACTGAACAAAAGTGAGAATTTCCCATATAAGGAGGATTGTAAAATCTCTGAAAGCAGTTAAATGATGGAAAGTCCTCAGAAGATACTAAAAGACCTTGTCACCGTTGGGGTAGTATGTGGTCTGACCAGGGTTATTCCTAAAAAATAACAAAGCTGTGCCTTACACTTGATTGACTCCTGCCTTTTTTGCAGCTTCTCCTTTCAGAAAAAGCATAAAAAAGTCCCTTCAGGTATAATCAAGAGCCTTCCAACTTGATGGCTTTTTAAATATCTTGTAAGTCATCATGTCCTTTAGTATATCTTGCCCTGATGACCAGATGCTTTTCCACATGTTGACAAAGGGGACTATGACCAGAGAAACTAATGCCATTCTATCTTTGTTACATGTCATTGCTATGTTAGGGCAAAGTAAACAACTTTTTTTTTTTAACTTTTCAATGATTTATGTGTATCTCATTTATCCAACATTGAACTTGAACTAAAAGTATACTGGCATTAGAGCTGCCTCCAGCAGCACCTGAAAAACCATAATGATTTGGAGATCAAAAAGAAAGATGTAGATGATAATTTGGCAAAAGAAAAGTAAATGTAGCAACTTAAAGGATGGATGAATTCTCTAGAAGTCATAGTTCCTGACTTTGAAGATGGATGAGAAGAGATAACTTAAAGACTTCCAGAAAAAAAAGAATAAATTGAATCAATGAATACTATACTGCAGAAATAATTAAAGAAGAGAGCGGAGCCAAGATGGCAGAGTAGAAAGACACATATACGCAGGGTCTCCCCATATAGCCCATAAAATACCTGTAGAGAGGGACTCTCAACAAATTTTGGAGCAGCAGAAGTGGAGAACAACAGAGTAGAGGAGATTTCCAGCCCAGGGTGACCTGAAAGGCCCATGGGAAACATCGGTTGCACCTGACGCGGAGTGCGGAGCCCAGCCCAGCCTTGGCTGCAGGGCATGGAGTGACTCTGGGAGGAGGACACCTCGGGGATGGAATCTCCAGTGGCAGTAACAGTAGCAGCGAATCCCCAGTGCCAGCATCAGCAGGTCTGCAGATCCCTCAACCCACAGGCACCAAAGGTCAGTGATGGGGTTTTTTCAGCTGGCCGGGAAGGGAGAAGGGCCTTCCCATAGCTCTGGCCTCAGGCAGCGGCCTGCAGCGGCCACATTGGGCAGGTGGCAGCAGTTCTTATGGCAGCCTGTATAGCAGCCCGCATCCATTGTTGGATCATAAAAACCCCTGGGGGCACTGAGGAGCTGAATATTACCTCAGCCCTGTGTAGAGGCCCTGAGGGAGCTGGTCTTTGTCTCATACTGAATGACAGCCCTGGCCATCCAGCTTATCTGAAAATCAGCCCCCAGTGCTGACTTGGAGGAACTGGAGGCCAGGTGGCTGTGGAGAGGAAACTGCTAAGATTCTGGACACAAAAATCTCTTTCTGCTTCCAGATCAGTGTACACGCTTGATTGTGCCACCTTGAAGGAACTGAGATCTTACAGATTCCCAGAGTATACCCTACTCTTGACAAAGGACCCAAAAGTCAAGTAACTGGTTGGGAAAATGCCCAAAAAAGGGAAAAAATATAAGACTATAGAAGGTTACTTTCTTGGTGAACAGATATCTTCTTCCATCCTTTCAGATGAGGAAGAACAATGTTTACCATCAGGGAAAGACATAAAAGTCAAGGCTTCTGTTACCCAAACATCCAAAATAAATATTCAATGGTCTCAGGCCAATGAAGAACTCAAAAAGGATTTTGAAGATCAAGTAAGAGAGGTGGAAGGATGAGAGAGATGCAAGAAAAGCATGAAAAGCGGGTCAATACCTTGCTAAAGGAGACTCAAAAATATGCTGAAGAAAATAACACCTTTAAAAATAGGCTAGCTCAAAACAAAAAGCCAGTGAGGAGAAGAATGCTTTAAAAGCAGAGTTAGTCAAATGGAAAACAAGGTTCAAAAGCACGCTGAAGAAAATAGTTCTTTAGAAATAATTAAAGAAGACTCCCTAGAACTTATGAGCATGGAAGACCAAGAGCAAATTACCACATAGTGATAAAACCCTAGGTTTGAGACGCTAAGCTTGTATTTTATTGTCTATTTCACCTTCCTCTGTCCCTTCAAAACACACACATACACACACACTTCTTTTGTAAGCTTCCCTGAGAGAGGTCTTTGGTTTGTAGTATATGTTGGTGGTGATTGACAAACATAGTAGACTACCTTCTCTGAGGGAATGCCATCTTTTTCTGCATTTCATCCCACCCCCAAGAAAGGAGATGTGTGGATTGAATATATATCCAGAGGTAAGATATGCCCTCTTTAAGAGTCATGTGTGGTTATTTTAAAGGGAGGGTGCTACACTTGACTGAAGATAAATGGATTTCTTCCTTATGTCATTGTTTCCTTCATGAATTGCTACTTCAGTGAGTGAGCCATAGTAGAAGACCTTTCCCTAAAACACTCTATTAATAAGTTCATAAAGGGAAAAGAAGTTTGACTGATATCTGTAAATGCATTAACATAGAAATAGTATAGAGGATGTAGCTGACATTTATTACTTCAGAAATTTTCTCCCTTCTGATGGATTGAAAGGGAATAAAGAAGAAATATGTAACATTAAATGGGAGAGTAGAATTCACAATAGATTAGGAGATAAATATAAAGAAGAAATAAGTTAAAGCTTCTTAGAAAGTGATGACAAAATAAAATGTTAGTTGAACTTGGAGAATATTGGGGGAAAGGAAGGATTTTGGACCATTTCAATTCAATTCAACAGGCATTTATTAAGAGCCTGCTATGTGCCCCTGAAACTCTCCTGGGTGCTCGGGGTACAAAGACAAACACAAAACTGTCTCTGCCCTAAGGTAGCTTATTTTTTACGGGGGAGGAGGAGGGAACAACTTGTACACAGAAAATACAAGGTGAATGGAATAAATAATATAAAAGCAGTTTGTGAGGGCACAATTGAATTAGGTAGGGTGAGATAGTGTAAAACCATACCCCTGAGTGAAGAAAGTAAAAAATTAAGGAAAGTGGGGGATGCATCGACACATAACACAGAAAGAAAATTAATAGTGTAAATAAATTCAAGGTACTTGGAATAAGGCAGATAAGAGGTGGATGTATGGGGGGGTATAGAAAGCCTATGGAAATAGTTTTACTTAGACTTTTACTCTTACATGTGGGTCCTTTTCCCATTTTTATGATCTCTTCGGGATACAGCCCTAGAAGCAAGTGGTGTTGTTGGGGCAAAGGGTATGCACATTTTTATAGTCCTTTGGACATAGTTTGAAATTGCTCTTCAGAATGGTTGGATCAGCTCACAGCTCCACCAACAGTGAATTAGTGTTCCAACTCTCCCACGTCTTCTCCAACATTTGTCATCTTCCTAGTTTGTCATGCTATCCAGTCCGATAGGTGTGATGTGGTACCTCAGGGTTGTTTTGGTTTGCATCTCTCTAATAGTGATTTAGAGCATTTTCTCATATGACTATAGATAGCTTTAATTTCTTTCTCTGAAAGCTACCTGTTCATATGCTTTGACCATTTATCAATTGGGGAATGACTTGTATTCTTATAAATTTGAATCAGTTCTCTATGTGTTTTAGAAATGAGGCTTTTATCAGAGACAATGGTTATAAAAATTCTTTCCCAGTTTTCTGTTTCCCTCCCAATCCTGGTTGCATTGACTTTGTGCAGAAACTTTTCAATTTCATGTAATCAGAGTTATCCATTTTGCATTTCATAATGTTCTCTATCTCTTGTTTGGTTATAAATTCCTCCATTCTCCATAAATCTGACAAATAAACTATTTCTTGCTCCCCTAGTTTGTTTATAGTATCAGCCTTTATACCTAGGTCAGGTACCCATTTGGACTTTATTCTGGTATACGTCAGGCATTGGTCTATGCCCAGTTTCAGCCACACTATTTTTCAGTTTTCCCAGCAGTCTTTGTCAAATAGTAAGTTGTTATCCCAGAAGCTGGGGTCCTTGGATTTATCAAACAGTATACTGCTATATTCATTGACTACTGTGTCTTGTGTATGGAACCTATTGCACTGATCTACCCCTCTATTTCTTAGCCAGTACAAAGAAGTTTTGATGATTGCTGCTTTATAATTCTATTTAAGATCTGGTATGTCTGGACCAGCTTTCCTATTGTTTCTTTTCATTAATTCCCTTGACATTCTGAACCTTTTGTTCTTCCAGATGAATTTCAATATTATTTTTTCTAGCTGTATAAAATATGTTTTTGGTAGTTTGATTGGTATGGCACTGAGTAAGTAAATTAATTTAGGTGGACTTCTTATTTTTATTATTTTAGCTTGGCCTTAACCATGAGCAACTGATGTTTTTCCAGTTATTTAGATCTGACTTTATTTGTGCAAAAAGTGTTTTGTAATTCTGTTTGTATAGTCCCCTGGGTTTGTTTTGGCAGGTAGACTCCCAAATATTTCATACAGTCAATAGTAAATTTAAATGGGATTTCTCTTTCTATCTTCTGCTGTTGGACTTTGTTAGTAATATGTAGAAATGCAGATGATTTATGTGGGTTTATTTTGTATCCTGCAACTTTGCTAAAGTTATTTCATTTTCAAGTAGTTTTTTACTTGATTCTCTGGGATTCCCTAAGTATGTCATCGTATCGTCTGCAAAGAGTGATAAATTAGTTTCTTCTTTGCCAATAGGAATACTAATTCCTTCTATTTGGTTTTCTTCTCTTATTGCTAAAGCTAACATTTCTAGTACCATATTGAATAAGAGTGGTGATAATGGAAATCTATGTTTCACCCCCCTTCTTATTGGAAATGCATCTAGCTTATCCCCATTACATGTAATGCTTGCTTATACTACTTATTATTTTAAGGAAGGTTCCATTTGCTCCTATGTTCTCCAGTGTTTTCAGTAGGAATGGGTGTTGTATTTTGTCAAAAGTTTTTTCTGCATCTATGGAGATAATCATATTGTTTCTGTTAGTTTTGTTATTGATATGTTCAGTTATGCTGATAGTTTTCCTAATATTGAATCAGCCCTACATTCCTACTATAAATCCTACATGATCAAAGTGTACTATTCTCGTGATAAGTTGCTATAATGTTTTTGTTAATATCTTATTTAAAATTCTTGCATCTATATTCCGTAGAGAAATTGGTCTATAATATTCTTTTTCTGTTTTGGCTTTTCCCAGTTTAGGTATCAGCACCATATTTGCATCATAAAAAGAATTTGGTAGGACTTTTTCTTTGCCAGTTTTCCCAAGTAGTCTATATGGTATTGGAATTAACTGTTTTTTAAATGTTTGATAGAATTCACTTTTAAATCCATCTGACTCTGAAGATTTTTCCCTAGATTTTTCCAAACATTGATGACTTGTTCAGTTTCTTCTTCTGAGATGGGTTTATTTAAGTATTTTATTTCCCCTTCCATTAATCAGGGCAATTTATATTTTTGTAAATATTCTTCCATTTCACTAAAATTGTCAAATGTATGGGCATAATAATTTCTAGTTATTGTTTTAATTTCCTCCCCATTAAAGGTGCATTCACCCTTTTCATTTTTGATACTGGTAATGAACTTTCAGGGGAAAAAAAAAACACCAGGATGTGATAGATTCATAAGAGAATTCTGTCAGGCAAAGAATAATTAATTCTCATATTATGTTTACAAAAATCATGAAAGAAGGGATCCTACCAGATTCAGAATCACCTTTATTATTTTTATCTTTACAATATATCTTCTTTATATCCCTTTCTTCCCCACTACCACAGCTGGCATCCAGAGGTCATATCACCTCATACCTAGACTATATAGCTTTCTAGTTGGTTTCTGCCTTATGCCTTTCTTTACTCTGGACTGTCCTCTGATCAGCTAGTGAGCTTCCTAAAACAGGAGTCTGACCATATTTCCTTCCTATTCCATTAACTACAGCTTCTCCCTGTTGCCTCCAGGATCAAATATAAAATCTTCTGGTTTTTAAAGCCCTTCCCATCCTGGTCCTTTCCTGTCTTTCCAGCCTTCCTATACTGTGCTCCCTTTCATATATTTTGCAATCTAGCAACAGTGACCTGACTGTTGCTTGCATATGCCGCTCTATCTCCTGACTCTGCCTTTTTACTAGTCCTCCCCCATCCCTGGAAATCTTTCCTTTTTTACTTCTGCTTCTTGGCTTCTGTGATTTTCTTCTCAAATCTCATCTTCTGTAAGAAGTTTTTCCTGGTCCCCCTCCTGCATTTCTTTGAAATTTCTTCCCATTTACACTGTATATATCTTTTATATGTGTGATTGTTTGCACGTTGTCTTCTCCATTAGAATGTGAACTTCTTGAGGTCAAGTACCATGTTTTTGTCTTTCTTTGTATCCAGTGTTTAGAAATGACTTTGACACATAACAGGTACCTAATAAATGAATATTGACCAACCAAATTATCTAAGCAAGAAAGAGATCTTAATATAATTTTTATGAAGTGAATTTGACCTATCCCTAAAAGTATTTTTTTAAAAATTATTCTTCTGGGACTGTGAATTCTTCAGTGTAAAGAATTAGTGGGGAAAAAATGACAGGCATTGATGCAGATGGGAAACTTTTCTGTAACTTATCTGGGAACGTGAAGAAGTTCAGTGATTTGATTAGGATTGTACAGTCAGAGGGAAAACTTGAGCCCTTATCTCTTAGGCTTATCTTTTATCCATTTTGACTCATTGTCTTTCATTAAAGGAATTAATTAAAATAATAAACACTTGATCCAGTTGGATTTACAGAAGAGTTCTATAAAACATTTAAAGAGAATCAGTATATATGCTACACATATTATTCCTAATGAATGGTAAAGTATTCTCCCAAATTTCTTTTATTATAAAATATGGTCTAACCCAGGGAAAGAAAATATGGGCACAAGCTTTTAAAAATAAAATCCCAGCAACCAAAGTATGTGTGGTACATACTGTACCACACAAAGTACAAAAATGGTTCAACTTGAAGAAAACAATGTGATCATATTGCCAAAATAATATGACCCAAATAATGCCAAATAATATGAGCAGTGTGGAAATTTATTTGGCTTGATTATGCATATTTGCTATAAGTATTTTCTTTTAATGTCAATTGAGGAGAGAATGTGGGGTGATAGTGATAGGGTTCCCCTCACCTCTCTGTTCCCTCCTCCCTCCTTCTGCCAAACCATCCACCAGGAGAAGAGAACAGAGTATAAGAAGTAGGCCTGAAGAAATTACAGATGAATAGAAAAGTTTTGAAAGTTACAGGACAAAGAAAAACAAGTTCTTTGTAATAGATTCACTTATTCATATACATTTCTCTTTGCATCCCTTTTTATGTATGTGTATAAATGCTTGTTTTATTTGATATTTAAATTTAAAAAAAGTATATGTATATATATACACATTTCAAAAGCTAGTTAAGTAGCTATGATTTTATTCAGCTTATCAAAGTATATAAATTTCTAATTCAGTGATATATTCCACACATTTATGTTTGGTTCAGTATGGACTAACACTTAGCTTTTATTGGAAGCATTGATTCCAACTGAATAGAACACTTTATGTTGATCCTAAAATATAATATAAAAATATATATACCACACCAGTTATTCAGGTATAGGTGAAACTAATTTTCCACCCTTCTAAGTGAGCAGATGCTAAGTCATTTATAGCTCAATGCACAATACTATGTGTTCTACGAAACTGAAAGAAAAGGCACAAACTTTTCCTATCCATTTGCCTTCCAAAAGTTAAACATACCAAATCATGATTATAGCAATAGATGTAGAAAAGCACTTGACAAAATACAGCACTCATTTACACAAAAAAGCTGGTGGTGCAGTGGAGAGTCTATTGGGTCTGGAGTTGGGAAGACTTGAATTCAAATCCAATCTCAGATACTTAGTATCTGTGTTACCCTGGGCAAGTTTCTTAACCTTTGTTTTCCTCAATTTCCTTAGCTGTAAAATAGGGATAATGTTAGCATTTGCCTTGAAGGGTTATTGTGAGGCTCAAATGAGAATATTTGTAAAAGTGCTTAGTACAGTGTCTAGCTGTATAAATGCACCTTCCCTTCTCTTCTTCTCAAAACCCCAAAATGCATAGGCACAGAGAAGCAGTTAAAATATGATGAAAATGATGTAAACCAGCAAGTAGAATAATTTGCAAAGGACAGATAGGAGAAACTTGCTCAATAAATTCAGTTAAAGCAAACCCCCATTTCTCATTGTTATCCGCAATCTACTTGAGGAAGAACTCCTTATTTTACAAGTTCTGCTGAGGAAACTGGAAAGCAGTTTGACCAAAAAATGAAAAAAAAAAAGGCATATAAGGCCATAAGAAAGGCTTTTATAATTTTGACATGGAGCTATAGAAAAACTGAAAGTGTTTACTGGGCTTGATATAAAACTGTTGAAGATAGTTGATTTAGCTTTTGACTGTGTTAGCCTGCGCTAGTCTCTGGGTCCTTGGAGAATTTTCCTTCATCTCTTCCCTAACTATTCGTCCAACCTGAATGAGTGAATTCTTTCAGTGTTTTTCATGTTATTGGGATGTGATAATTTCCTTGAATCTTCATTAAGTTCCTCAAAGAGACACCTAGCAACTCTGGAGTGGCAGGGACTGAAGGCAACTTTTGTCTTGTCTTTCCACCGCTATGATTGAGATCCTTGCTCCCCTTATACATACATCACATATAAAATATTTTGGGGGGAAGTTGAAGGTTTTGTTTTTAATTTTGTGATATAGCAGAGTGAACTGACTCCACAATGATGTGACTCAAGTCACTATTTCTGAATTTTAATCCTGCTCCACAACTAGTTTCCACATCTATAAAATGTAATACTTTCTCTACCTGTCTTATAGGTTGGTACATCAAAAGAGTTAATATATGTGAAACTATAAATTATAAAGGAATTCTAGATATTGGTGATATTTTTAATATCATATTATTTCATTTTCCTGTACTAAATTGTTTTTTTTCTAGTGATGGCAACTAACAAACTTTGCTTTCTAGCTTTTTTTTTTAAACCTCTCCTTTATGGAGAGGTCATACATAAATTCTGTCATACACAATCTGCTATTGCTATCAAGGAAAATCACCTGATTCTGGCATTATTCCTATGCTAGAGTAAATCAAAGATGTTTTGTTTTTTTTTTTTTACTTTTTTGACTGTGTTTCTTAGAATATGGTGTACATGGCCATATACTCAGCTTGTCAGCAAGTACCGTATCTCCTGCTTAATTCTTTTGTGCCTTGTAGAGTTCTGCAAATTGTTGATTTCCTAAAGAGACATTTGAATTGCCTCTACGTTAGTAGTTCAGAGGTTAAAAATAAAAAACTCGATATCAGGCATATTATATTTATCCCTAAGGAATACCTAAAATTTGTTGAAGGGGACTTTTATGAGGATTGACCTTTTTAGTTGACAAAACATTTGATGAAAATTGTATATGAGCAGACAGTTTGATTTTGCTCTAGAATGTTAATACTTTGGTCTACCTCTCCTGATATGTGAATAATTATTTGTTTCCCCAATGGTTAATCAATGGGGATCATATCCTTTTAATTTTAGAGTGATATTTTTAGTGCAGTACAAAATATAGAGTGATAAAATGGTATTCAGAAAGTTATAAGTCAAATTCACACCTGCTTTTTAAAGAATTAAAATGATTAACTGTTTTGTGTTTTTCTTGTAATTGAAGGTGGTATGGACCACAACCAGGCAAGAAAAATAATTTGAAATACTTCAGAATTCTGAAGTGACCATTGGATGACAAATGATAAAATGTGTTTCTTGCCTTTTGGCAGAGAGATTCAGAATGAGATATGCATATTCAGACATGGTCATATTGTTTTGATTTGTTTCGCTTTTTTCTTTGATTATGCTCATTGATTGCTAAGTGGCTTAGGCAAGGGAGATGGTAGTTCTTCTGGAAGGGAGTTACTGGGTAGAGACAGATTTTAAAAAAGGAAAGAGAATTATGCCATTAAAATGGAAAATAAAACAGTTCAGAAGAGAACACTAACAGGACAATTTTGTTATCACTTTGTTAAATTTAATATATATTTAAATAGATACGTAGAAGAGGTTAATGATCTTATGTGCAATCCTTTTTATGTTCTTTGTATATTGAAATATTTATGATTGATTGCTAAATTCACAGTAAAAGACAAAAAATTTAAAAGGGCATGAACTAAAGCTTTGTCTTAATAATCAATAGTTATGCTGTATGGAGAATCATTTTTATCAGTTTAAGGTAATGGAAAATTTATACTTAGAACATTGTACAAAAAATCTCTATAAATGTATAAAAAGAATATGTATAAAATATGTAAAGAGATACTGTATAAATGATAGTTTGTCAGATTAATTTTTTTTTAATTGTGAACTTTACAAATACCATATAAAATAAGCATTTCCATATATAACCTGGATGGTGCACCAGGCTTGGAGTTAAGAAGGTCTGAGTTCAAATCTAGCCTCAGACACTCTCCTCCCTCCCTCCCTCCCTCCCTCTTTTCTTCCTTCCTCCCTTCCTCCCTCCCTCCTTCCTTCGTTCCTCCCTTCCTTCCTTCCATCCGTATGTCCTTCCTGGCATCCAGCTTGTTAAATTCTGTCATACATTACTCATAAGACACATTCTAGTCCTTTTCATTCAGTCTTATAGCTTATCTAGTCAAGCAACCAAGAATCTTAAAGCTTTCCTCTCAAGAAGACGGTTATCCCACCAATACACACACACACACACACACACACACACACACACACACACACACACACACACGCCCCAGAAGCAGCATTCCATGTTTTAAGCTTTTGTTTGAAAACATTGCTGTTTATTTCCAGTTCCTTTTCTCCTTCTTCTTCTTTTCTCTCTCTCTCTCTCTCTCTCTTCCTCTCCCCTCTTCCTCCTTCTTCCTTCTTCCCTTCCTCCCTCCTTCTCTCCATACCCCTCCTTCCTTCCCCACCTCCTCCTTATCTCAAGTACCCTGACTTGCAAGGGGGCATTTTTCCTTTTTACCTAAGCATGTCTAATCTTGATCCAAGTCATCTTAGACAGGTTCACTGTACTTTTGCCTGAAGGGCTGACATTTTATTTCTTTCAAGCTTACTCAGTCCAGTTTCCTTGACAGTGTTCCCTTGGGGTACCACTGTTTATAGAATTCATTCATCTTCTAGCTAGACAAATAGGTGGAAAAAGAAAGCAGGCATGAAGAATAATGCTATTCTGCAGTCAGTAGACAGACACAGTAGGTATATCACTGTCCCATGACAGCAATAACCTTTGGGATGTATCTCTACATTAGTGTTAGTTCCATATTAATAAACATGTTTCTATGAAAAACTGTGTTTCTCTTCCATAGAATTCCTTCCAGGGAACGAGGTAGCCTGGATCACTGTCTTCAAGTGGCATACAGTCTTGTAGCTAATTATGCCTTTATATATATGACATTTCTAATATTTCAAACAATTTCCACATCTTTTCTCATACTTTAAAATTTCAAGGGATATAAATCCCCATTTTATTGATAAAGAAACTGAGATATAGAGATAGAATAACTCCATCAACTAAGAAAATAGATTTGCAAATGATCTGAAATATTAGATATTTCATACATGTATACAACTATAGATTCTAGATTACAAGCTCCTTGAAAGCAGAAACCACATTGGGTACCCTTAATTCTCCCTCAGTACCTAGCCCGCAGTAATGGCCTAACAGCTTTTTTATATATAAATCAGTGAATGAAGAAATTATGCTAAAATTTGCCATGAACTTTTCATTGAATCAACTCAACTATATCATTCCAGAGTATTTGTATTTTCCTTCCCTCCTTCTGAAGGTAGTTAATACTCAAGTATGTAAGAATATATAGATGGGGCATATTAATGCTTTTGTATATGTTCTGACCTTATTAGGATTTTTTTATATGACAGAAGCTAGGAAATGGATAGATATCATGTTATTACAAGAGACTTCTATATTTGACTATTCAGTAGTAAGTGAAGTGATAGAAATCAATACAACGAATATCTCTTAGAGTTGCTGTCTGTTTGCGTTATATCCGACAGAATAGTTTGAAGTTCTTTCTACTCTTAGAACAATTCGGTTTCAGAAACTTTGCTTCATAAATACAGAGACAAACCTAGACTCTTGGGTAGGTGCCAGGGATGTGAGTTTGACTTCCTATAGCTTCTGGCCACTTACTGGGCAGGAGACCCAGATTCCAGGTTCATTTCCGTTATCAAGTTCTTTGTGTTACTGGGCAATTGACTTCACTTCCTGTAATCTCAGTCTTTTCACGTGTAAATTTAAAGCTGTAATAATCAGTCCAACAATCTGGTCCTATTAATTAGGTAAAAGTAATAGCAGGATAGATTTTTGGCTCAGCCTAAGGTTAAGTTACTAAAAAAATATGTTGTCTGAAGAGTGGAACAGGCTGTGGTGTGATTCATCTTATTGAAGAAGCTGAGGCCTGTAGATCTTTTGAGTTTGGGAATTCTAAGTTATATGGCTGATGCCAATTAGATGTCTACATTAAGTCTGGCATTAAAATAGTTAGCCCCTGAAATGTGAGGGAAGCCCCAGACACTGTAAGGAGGGGTAAATGAGCCCAAGTCAGAAATGCATCAGTTCAAAACTTCTGCACTAATCATAAGTGGGCTGATATGTGGCTGCTGCATTTCTAGCTGTGGTCAGGTGGAGAGATCTAGTTTTAAAAACCAACTAAGTAACCAAACAAATATCAAATGGAGGCCAGATGACCATTATCAGTCATATACCCAAAGTCAATAATAAAAGGAAAAATGCAAGTCAGAATAACTCTGGTTTTACCTCATATCCAACAAATTGGGAGAGATAACAGATCAGGCAATAGCACTGGATGGGGTTATGGAAAGGCAGATTATGCTAAAACATTGTGGAACTATAAATTGGTCCAGCCATTCTTGAAAACAATTTTCAACTGTGCTAAAAAAAAGTGACTAACACAATCATAGTTGGGATTTGCAGGTCATAAGCCCAATAAGATGGAGGACCACATATTTTCTCTGATTCCCATTACTTCTCAGACCTCTCCAGTATAGAAATTATGTACCAAAGGTGAAACAACATTAGCTATTTCCATAATCTAGCACACCAGGAACTCAAAAGAAGGTTTACAAGAAACTAAATCAAGCCAACCAAACAAAAAAAAAAAACCCATGAAACCTCAAGCTACCTCTACCTTGAGCTCATTCAGCATTCTTTCCACTATTGTCTACCATGCTGCTGGAATCCATGTACTTGCAAAAAAATTCAACCCTACACTCTTACTCTAGTCCTTCATCCCTCTTTCCATTGTCTTAGAGATCTGGACTCCAGCCCGCACAAGTATGCAGAGGCCCCGGTGGCCAGTGCTGCGGAAGCATTTTGTACTGCAAAGTTCTCTTTAGTAGAGCAGAACAGCAAAAGGAAGGGGGCAAGGTACGTGGCTGGGCTTGAAATAGAGCTCAACCTCACAGTTTAACATCTCTTGCCCTACCTCTGCTGAGCATCAGAAATCTAAATGCCAGCTGACAGTAATGAGTTTCTGACTATCAAATCACCAGAGTGTCAGTGCTCTGAACCTCTGGGCCAGGGAACTGAGGAACAAAGACAATGGAACAAGACTCCATGGGGGTAATAAGGGAACTTTGTGGCATTGTCTGCTGTCCACTAAACCTGAGAGAAAGTGCCTTACCCCTAAGAGGGCCAGTTCTGTATACCCAAAAGTCATTTGGGGCAGAGACCTTTGTTGGTGAACTGTAAGTTATCTAGCATGGGAGGAGGCAGAGACAACTAGATCTAGTCCCCAGGGAAACCACTATCTAAGAGAGAGTCAGAAAGTGAGCAATAGGGGGAAAAGAAGGAGGTAAAAAGACTGTTGTAATATCAAATAACAAAGATCTCAGGAAGAAGAGAGCTTAAATACATTGAGCACAAGCAGATAAATCACCAGGGAAAGTATTAGCAGCAGAAGGATGTACGACCTTAATATCTAGTAAATGAGTTAGGCATATATGAATAAACCCTGAAAAACAGAGGAAAATGACTTAATACTTAAGACAGAGGATCTTAAGAATCTATGAGAAATCAAGAAATTATAAAAGAAAGAAAAAAATAGAAGGCAATTTGAAATATTTCATTGGAAAAGGAACTGACCTGGAAAATAGATCCAGGAGAGATAATTTTAAAATTATCCTATTACCTGAAAGCCATGATAAAAAATGACCCTAGACATCATCTTTCAAGAAATTTTGAAGGATAATTGCCTTGATATTCTAGAATCAGAGGGTAAAATAGAAATCACAAGACTCTACCAATCACCTCCTGAAAGAGATCCCTAAAGGAAAATTATCAGGGATATTATAACCAAATTTCAGAGCTTCCAGATCAAGGAGAAAATATTGCAAGCATACAGAAAGAAATAATTCAAGTATCATGGAGTCAGAGATAATACAAGGTTTAGCAACTTCTGCATTAAAGGATCAGAGGACTTGGAATATGATATTGCAGAGAGCAAAGGAGCTAGGATTATAACCAAGAATGACCTACCCAGCAAAACTGAGCAAAATTCTTCAGGGGAAAACATGGACATTCCATGAAATAGAGGATTTTCAAGCATTCATGATGAAAAGACTAGAGCTGAATAGAAAATTTGATTTTCAAATACAAAACTCCAGAGAAGCAAAAAATGATAAACAGAAAAGGGAAACCATAAGGGACTTAATAAGGTTAAGCTGTTTGCATTCCTACATGGAAAGATAATGCTTGTAACATAGGAACTTTCTCTTGAATTCCCTTTCAAGGATTATTTAAAACTTTCAGGTGCTCCATGTGTTTTGTCTTTGATTGCTGATAGAAACTACTGATCATAAATTTATTAATTATTAGCTAGCCTAATTGATTATTAATTAGCCAGAAACTCTGTGTCTCAGGGTTTTCCATTCTTAAAAATCAGCAGTGTGCTAATTAATACCTACTTTCCCACAGCCTCTTCTGCATTTTTGTTTTCCTTTTTTTTGTCATGGTGATATTTTAACGTTTTAATTTTCATTTCTCTAATTATTAGTGATTTAGAACATTTTTTTCATAAGGCTATAGATAGCTTGAATTTCTTCCTCTGAAACATGTCCGTTTACATCCCTTGACCATTTGTCATTAGTTCCCTATATATGTTAGAAATGAGGCCTTTATCAGAGAAACTTGCTATAAAGATTTTCCCCCCTGATTTCTTGCTTCTCTTCTAATTTTACCTAAATTGTTTTTGCTTGTGCATAAGCTTTTTAATTTTATGTAACCAAGGTTGTTCATTTTTTCTTGGGTGAATCTTATCTCTTGTTTTGCCATGTACTCTTCCTCTTTGTTTAGGTCTGCTGTTCTATTTTTTTTTTTTTTTTTTATGATATCACTGTTTGTATCTAAATCATGTACCCATTTAGACTTTGTCTTGGTATTCAGGGTGAGATCTTGATCTATGCCTCATTTCTTCTAGACTGCTTTCCACTTTTTCCAGTGAGTTTTGGCAGATAATGAATTCTTGCTCTATGGGATTTTTGTGCTTATCAAACACTAGATTGCTGTTCTTGTTTGCTTCTGTATTGTGAATCAGTTCTTGTTCCATTTTTTTTGTTTCATACAAATACCAAATTGCTTTGATGTTTATAACTTTGTAGTATAGTTTAAGAAGATCTGATATTTCTGGACTTGTTTCCTTCTCACTTTTTTTTCATTATTTCCCTTCTGTTCTTCCAGATGAGTTTTTTGTTACAATTTTTTTCTAGTTCTATAAAGTAATCATTTGGTAATTTGATTGTAATGGAACTGAATAAGTAAATTAATTTAGATATTGTTGTTTTTATTATACAAGTTTTGCCTGTCCATGAGCAATTCATATTGCTCCAGTTATCTAGATCCCTATTTGTGAAGAATATTTTGGAATAGTATTCATATAGTTCCTGTGTGTGCTTTGAAAGTAGAGTCCCAAGCATTTTATGCTATCTGTAATTATTTTGAGTGGAATTTCTCTGTTTCTGTCTGCTGAATTTTATTGCTGATAATTTGCGTGGGTTTATTTTATATTCTACAGCTTTTCTGAAGTTAATTGTTTCAATTAGTTTTTTAGTTTACTCTCTAGGATTCTCTGCTGTATCTGTTTCAGATTTTTTTATATTAATTTTATCTATTTTTAGTGTTCTACAATCACTACCATAAAATTTAGATTTCCCCCTCCACCTACCTCCCCCACCCCTCTCCCTCCCTGAGACAGCATACAATTCTATATAGGATCTACACATACATTCCTATTGAATACATTTTCACTATAGTCATGCTGTGTAGAAGAATTAACATGAATCGGAGAAATCATCCAACAAACCAAAACATTAAATACACACACAAAAAAATGATCTACTACATTCTGCGATTGAACTCCATAGTTCTTTCTCTGGATGTGGAAGACATTTTGCCTTAGAAGATCATTGGAATTTTTTTTTTTAAGTCCTTGCATTGCTATGAAGATGCAAATCTACCAGAAAAAATTCTTCCACACTGGTTGTTGCTGTGCACAAAGTTCTCTTGATTCTGCTCCTTTCACTCAGCATCAGATCATATAAGTCTTTCCAGGCCTTTCTGAAATCTTCTTATTCATTATTTCTTATAGCTCAATAGTATGCCATTACATTCATATACCATAATTTATTCAGCCATTCCTCAGTTGATGGGCATCCCCTTGATTTCCAGTTCTTGGCCACTACAAAGAGTGCTGCTATAAATATTTTTGTACATGTGGGACCCTTTCCCATTTTTATGATCTCTTGGGGATACAGTCCTAGAAGCCATATTGCTGGGTCAAAGAGTATGCATATTTTTGTAGCCCTTTGGCCATAGTTCCAAATAGCTCTCCAGAATGGTTGGATGAACTAACAGCTCCACCAGCTAGTAATTAATGTTCCAACTTTCCCATGTCCTCTCCAACATTTATCATTTTCCTGTTCTGTCATGTATTCCACTCTGATAGGTGTGATGTGGTACCTCAGAGTGGTTTTAATTTGCATCTCTCTAATCAGAAGTGATTTAGAGCATTTTTTCATATGATTATAGATATCTTTAATTTCTTCCTCTGAAAATTGCCTGTTCATATCCTTTGACCATTTATCAATTGGGAAATGACTTGTGTTTTTGTACATTGACTCAGTTCTCTATATATTCTAGAGATGAGGCCTTTATTCCCAAGATTAGCTGTAAAAAATTTTTCCCAATATATTACATCCCTCCGAATTTTGCTTGCATTGGGTTTGGTTGTGGAAAAATGTTTCAGTTTAATGTAATTAAAATTATCCATCTTGCACTTCATAATGCTTTCTATCTCTTCTTTAGTGAAAAATTCTTCCCTTCTCCATCAATCTGATAAATACACTTCCTTGCTCCTCCAGTTTGTCCGCAGTATCAGTCTTTATACCTAGATCGTGTACCCATTTGGACTTTATTCTTGTGTATGGTGTCAGGCATTTGTCTATTCCTAGTTTCTGCCACACTGTTATCTAGTTTTCCCAGCAATTTTTGTTGAACAGTGAGTTCTTATCCCAGAAGCTGGGGTCCTTGGGTTTATCTAACAGGAGATTGTTATATTCATTGCCTACTGTGTCTTGAGTGTCTAGCATATTCCACTTGTCTACCCTTCTGTTTCTTAGTCAGTACCAAGTGGTTTTGATAATTGCTGCTTTATAATACAATTTGAGATCTGGTAGAGCTAGGCCACTTTCCCTAGCATTTCTTTTCATTAGTCCCTTTGATATTCTGGACCTTTTGTTTTTCTAGATGAATTTTGATATTATTTTATCCAGCTCTAGAAAATAATTATCTAGTAGTTTAATTGGTATGGCACTAAATAAGTAAATCAATTTAAGTAGAATTGTCATTTTTATTATATTGGCTCAGCCTACCCATGACCAAGTGATGTTTTTCCACTTACTTAGATCTGACTTTATTTGTGCAAAAAGTGTCTTGTAATTGTGTTCATATAGTCCCTGGGTTTGTTTTGGCAGGTAAACTCCCAAGTATTTTATAGTGTCTATCCTAACTTTAAATGGGATTTCTCTTTCTATCTCTTGCTATTGGACTTTGTTACTAATATATAGAAATGCAGAAGATTTGTGTGGGTTTATTTTGTAAACTGCAACTTTGCCAAAGTTGTTTATTATTTCAGGTAGTTTTTTACTTGAATCTCTGGGATTCTCTAAGTATATCACCATATCATCTGCAAAGAGTGATAACTTAGTTTCTTTGCCTATTCTTATTTCTTCAATTTCTTTATCTTGTCTAATTGCTACAGCTAACATTTCTAGTACCACATTGAATAATAGTGGTGATAATGGACATCCTTGTTTCACCCCTGATCTTAATTGGAAAAACATCTAGCTTATCTCCATTGCATATAATGCTTGCTGAAGGTTTTAGGTAGATACTGCTTATTATTTTATGGAAAGTTCCCTTTATTTTTATGTTCTCCAGTGTTTTTAATAGGAATGGGTGTTGTATTTTGTTGAAAGCTTTTTCTGCATCTATTGAGATAATCGTGTGGTTTCTGTTAGCTTTGTTGTTGATGTGATCAATAATGCCAATAGTTTTCCTAATATTGAACCAGCCCTGCATTCCTGGTATGAATTCTGCCTGATCATAGTGTATTATTCTCGTGATAAGATGCTGTATTTGTTTTGCTAAAAACTTATTTAAAATATTTGCATCTATATTCATTACAGAAAGTGGTCCATAATTTTCTTTCTCTTGTTTTGTCTCTTCCTGGTTTAGGTATCAAAACCATATTTGTGTCATAAAAAGAATTTGGGAGGATTCCTTCCTCCCCAATTTTCAAAAATAGTCAATATAGTATTGGAATTAACTGTTCTTTAAATGTTTGATAGAATTCACTTGTAAATCCATCTGGTCCTGGAGATTTTTTCCTAGGGAGTTCATTGATGGCTTGTTCAATTTCTTTTTTTGAGATGGGGTTGTTTAAGTATTCAACTTCCTCTTCTGTCAATCTGGGCAATTTGTATTTTTTAAAATACTCATCTATCTCATTTAGATTGTCGAATTTATGGGCATAAAGTTGGGCAAAGTAATTTCTAATGATTGTTCTAATTTCCTCCTCATTGGAGGTGGGTTCACCCCTATCATTTTTGATATTAGTAATATGATTTTCTTCTTTTTTTTAATCAAATTGGCCAAAGGTTTATCATTAGTTTTTTCACTAAACCAGCTAGTGATTTTATTAATTCAGTAGTTATCTTAATTTCAGCTTTATTAATCTCTCCTTTTGTTTTCAGTATTTCTAATTTGGTATTTACTTGGGGATTTTCAATTTGTTCTTTTTCTAACTTTTTCAGCTGCATGTCCAAGTCATTGATCTCCTCTTTCTCTATTTTATTTATGTAGGCATTCAAAGATATAAAACTTCCCCTAAGAACTGCTTTTGCAGTATCCCATGAGATCTGGTAGGTTATCTCATTATTGTTATTCTCTTGGATGGAGTTTTTGATTGCTTCTATGATTTATTGTTTAACCCACTCCTTCTTTAGGATTAGACTATTTAGTTTACAATTGATTTTTGGTTTATGTTTCCATGGCCTTTTAATACATTTATTTTTTATTGCATTATGATCAGAGAAGGATGCATTGACTATCTCTGCCTTTCTGCACTGGATTGTGAGATTTTTATGTTCTAGTATATGGTCAGTTTTTGTATATGTGCCATGTACTGCTGAGAAAAAGGTATATTCCTTTCTATTCCCATTCAATTTTCTCCAGAGATCTATCACATGCACTTTATCCAGAGTTTTATTCACCTCCTTAACTTCTTCCTTGTTTATTTTTAAGGTTAGATTTATCAAATTCAGAAAGGGTAAGGTTCAGGTCCCCCAGTAGTATAGTTTTGCTATTTCTTCCTTCAACTCCCCCAACCTCTCCTCTAAGAATCTGGATGCTATACCACTTGGAGCATACATGTTTAGTAATGATATTACTTCATTGTCTATGGTGCCTTTCAGCAGGATATGGTTTCCTTCCTTATCTCTTTTGATTAGATCTGTTTCTGCTTTTGCTTTGTCTGAGATTAGGATTGCTACTCCTGCTTTTCTTACATCAGCTGAAGCACAATATATTCTACTCCAACCTTTGACCTTTACCCTGTGTGTATCCCCCATTTCAAATGTGTTTCTTGTAAGCAACATATTGTTGGATTGTGTTTTTTAATCCATTCTACTATCTGTCTCTGTTTTATGGGAGAGTTCATTCCATTCACATTCACAGTTATGATTACAATCTGTGTATTTCCTTCCATCCTCTTTCCAACCGTTTGTGCTTTTAGCTCTCTGGTCTCACTTCCCCCCTCAATAGTTTTCACTTTTCACCACCATGCCTAGATCCTAGTGTGAGTTTGCACCCTTCCTGTGGCTCCTCTTCTGGCGCTGAGGATTGCCTGGGTCCTAGTGGGAGTTTCCACTGCCCTGGGTCTGCTCTCCATCTTGTTTGCCTCTGCCACAGTAGGAGGAATCCCCTTTAGCTGTTTTCCTAGCCTCAGGTGTTATGAGACTATTTGCCCCCTCTGCTGTTCTCACTGATTCAGGATTTTTCTGGGGAAATATTTTATGGTTCTTTCAAGGTCATTAAGGGGGGAAGAGAGAGCATTTACTGATCACTCTGCCATCATGGCTCCCGGAAGTTGAAGTAGGTGACTTACAGATGTTTTATCTGCGGGCTGAAGGTCTCAGGAGCTGCTGCGACTGATATCTGGGGCTGAGCAGCTGTCACTCGGCTCTGTTGCTCTCGCCCTGGGCTGCCACTCCACGGTTCTGCCTGCTGCTGTCTCAGGTCTCCCAGGGGCCCTCCCACTCCACTGCACTGGATGTGCTGCACTCTGTGCTGTGGGCTCACCTCCACGGAACGGATCCTTCCCGTCGACCTTCCAGTCTGTCCTGGGCTATGAATCTGCCACAGTCTGCCTCCTGTTAGATTCTGCACCTCCAAAGTTTGGTCAGATTCTCTCCTTAGAGGTATATCTGAAGGAGTTTGTTTAAGAGCTTAGGTGAGTCCTTGCTCTCACTTCACCATTTTGGCTCCACCCCCTGTTTCAGATTTTGCACAAGTTGACAATGCCAAAGACTTTGGTAGTGAGAATTTTCTTTTCTGTGCCTTTAATAGTTATGACACTGAGGTGACAGGAGCTGCAGTACTTGTAGTAGCAATTGACAAGTAAGAACTCCACAATGATTCATTCTCTGGATGATGGTAGCAGGGACTGGATTTGTAGCAAAGTCTGCTATTACAGGGTCTCTTGGTCTCAAGGTTTCTCTATCAGGGTTTGAAGAAAGATTTGAAGGTAGGTTGACTTTCCTGGCACATGTGGCTTCTTTCTCTTCCTGATGATACTTTGTTGCTTCAATTAGTCTGGTTTTTTGTTCTGTAAGTGACATTTAAGTGATATTTGGTGAGAAAGTTAGACTTCTTTTTCCATAATCTTTGCTTCCTTGGGATCTCTATGGATAATAGCTGCATGGGATGCAAGCAAGACCAGTGGTCTGGAAGACACTTCATTTCTTGATTATCTTGGGCTTTCCTATTTGTCCACGGCATAATTTGGTAGTGTATTAAAGAAAGAGTGGAGACTGGAAGACTGGCTATTTATCCCATGAAAGCTAAGCATATATTTATCGAAGGATTCACTGGTTTAATATAGAAATTCCATGGTCAAATTTTGACTAAAATAATTCTTTTAAAAGAGAAAGGTTTTCTTTTCTTTTGTTTTATTTAGCATTTTATTTTTACCCAGTTACATGTAAAAAACAATTTATCCTTCCTTTTTAAATGAGTCCCTCATTTTCTCCCTTCTTCCCTCCCTACCTCCCCTCATTAAGAAGACAAGCAATTCAATATAGGTTACATATGTGTGGTCATGCAAAACATATCCATAATAATCATGTTGTGAAAGAAAACATACACAAGAGAAAAACTCAAGAAAAATAAAGTTAAAAAAAAAGTATACTTCAATCTGCATTTAGACGCCATCAGTTCGTTTTCTGGGGACAGACAACATTTTTCATCATAAATCTTGCAGAGTTGTCTTGGATCATTGTATTGCTGACAATAGTTAAGTCATTCACAGCTGATCATTCTTACAACATTGCTGTTATCTTGTATGCTGTATATTTCACTTTGCATCAGCTCATACAAGTCTTTCCAGGTTTTTCTGAGATCATCCTGCTTATCACTTTTTATAGTATAATAGTATTCCATCGTAATTACATACAACTTGTTCAGCCATTCCCCAATGGACATCCCCTCAGTGTCTAATTCTTTACCCCAAGAACAAAGCTGCTATCAATATTTTTTGTACATCTAAGGCCTTTTCCTTTTTGTTGTTTTTTTTAATCTTTTGAGATACTGACCTAGTAGTGATATTGCTAGGTCAGGGGGTGTGTATGATTTTATAGCCTTTTAGGTGTAGTTCCAAATTGTTCTACAGAATGATTGAATCAGTTCACAACTCTACCAACAGTGCATTAATGTCTCATTTTTCCCACTTCCCCTCCAACATGTTAACCATTCTAACAGGTTGATGTAGTACCTCAGAATTGTTTTAATTTGCATTTCTCTAGTCATTTATGAGTTAGAGCATTTTTTCATGTGATTGTAGATAGTTTTGATTATTTCATCTGAAAACTGATCATATCTTTTGATCACTTATCAATTGGGAAATGGCTCTTATTTTTATAAATTTGGACTCAGTTGTCTGTATGTTTGAGAAATGAGACCTTTATCGGAGAAATTTGCTTCAAAATTTTTTTCACAGTTTCTATTGCTAACTGTATTTCCCTTCATCCTCTTCCCCCCACCTTGGTTATTCTATTCTTTCTCTTGCACTCAGTCTCCCCTCAAAAGTGTTTTGCTTCTGACTACCCCCTTGTCCAATCTGCACTCCCTTCTATCAGCCCCCCACTCCCTGCCTTGTCCTTTTCCTTCCTACTTTCATGTAGGGTAAGTAAGATAGGTTTCTATACCTAATTTAGTGTGTATGTTATTCCCTCTCATGATAATAAGGTTCACTGACTCCCCCTCACCTCCTTCCCACTTCTCCTCCACTGTAAAAGCTTTTTCTTACCTCTTTTATGTGAGATAATTTACCCATTCTACCTCTCCTTTTGAAGAGAAAGGGTTTTCTTATTTACACTGAAACTTTTATGACTTTTCTAATTTTTTTCCCCTGTTCCAAGATTAATTAGGTTTTTTGTTGTTGTTTTGGACACTATTCTAAAAATATTTCCAGGTATGATTTTCACTTTTTATGACATTTATATTTGTTACTTGCTGTTTTTTACTTCAGGAAAACTATTGCATAATAGCTCCATTCTCTTATTACAAATTTATATTTGTGATGCAGCCATGAAGCAAAGCATATCAGATTAAAGAAAACTTGAAGATAGATGACTTGAACTAAGCTATTTATTATACCTTTTTCACAGCATTGAGAACCTAAAGAAACAGAGACCTTTTAGCTTACACTCCTTAGGCACAAATTCCTTAGCTGAGATTTCAAATGTCAGAGTAATAGTTTCCTTTGCTTTATTAGGCCTCATGTTTGTGTTCAAGGAAATATTCTAAAAATGAGAAAGATTATAGTTTAGTAGTTTTAAGCAAGAGGAATTAAAAAGATTGACAGTATATAATAGAGAGAGGTATTTTGTTGTTGATTGCAAATCACATTTATCTCTCCTAAAATCTGTTCTCCTTAAAATTAGTGCTTTATGAGTCGTAAACAATTGAGTTGCTTATTGTTGAGTTGCCTATAATAGCTTAAATTAGAGATCATTTAAAAATTGTCTCCTAAATGTCTCCTGTGTCAAATTACTAAGTCAGACCAGTGAAATTTAAAAAGGTAATAACTGTTGCCAGTGATCCCTAAATCAACTTTAAGCCATTATACTTAAGACAATTAGGGACTGAGAGAAAAGAGACTAAAATGTGGGCTGGAGAATTAGAGGGTAGTTGAGCCAAACCAAAGATTTTTATTCATTAAAGTAGCTTCCTTAAACATGGACAGGTGTTTTCTTTACTTCCATTTCCCTTTTCTTTAGGAAAGGTTTGATTGCCTAGAATGAGGAGAGAAGATTCTTAGATGGATTCTAATAAACAACTTATACCATCAAAACTCTGGATTCCCCTAAATGGTTATGCAGCACTTTGTTACTCTGAGAAATGAAAAATTCCAAGGGTACTACTTTGAATGGTAGTAGGGTTACTGAGACAAAGGGTAGATTTTCTGGAACTCTAAACAGGAACTGTTTTCCTTGATAACTAGGAGGTAAAGGTAAGGACTGGAGAACTATACTTGTCTTTGTTTTTTCCCTTGGAACCAGATGCTCCTTATAAATCTATGGCAAGTTAATTGAATAGGATCAAATAGATAAATCATTGCTGCCTCTAAAGGTGACCTGTCTCTACAATAATGAAAATGGTGAATGTTATGGTTATAATATTTGCTTCTTATGTAAACCTCTTGATTTATACTTTATGGGAGAGACTAAGTAATTTTCTGAGTATTTTTTCATTACTAATAACAATTTTATGAACTTCAGGTCATTTGAGGCTTGATTACATTAACAAAGATTTAACAGTGTAAGCAAGCTTGATTATGAACCATTCAATTAACATTCTTCACTTTTATAAGCTTCAGGTTAATGCTGATTGGAAAGAGGAACAAGAAAGGAACAAGCATTTATTAAGCATCTACTGTGTGCTAGGCACTGTGCTAAATCCTTTACAAATATCTCATTTGATCCTCACATCCAACACTCTGAAATACATACTATTATCCCTATTTTGCAGTTGAGGAAACTGAGGCAAACAGAAGTTATCTGACTTTCTCAGGGTCACACATCTACTAAGTGACAAAGCTGGATTTGAACTCAGTTCTTCCTGACTCCAGGACCAGCTGGTCGCCTATTACATTCAAAGTTCTGTGCTAAGATCTGGGGATTGAAACAGCCTCTGGTGTCTTGGAGTTTATATTTTACTGGTCCTTATAGGGAAGCTATTGGTGGGGAAACAAGGCATTTGCTTTTTTTGATCTCTAGTCACAATGCTATATAGTTAGAATTGTTGAGAATTATAATAAGTGGATGGTTAAGGAAGTAAGAATAGGAAGGTTGGAAATGGAGATGGAGCTGGAATGAGATTTTCATTAACCATAGCTGATTTGGGGCCTGTTCTTATGGAAATTGGAGCCTTGGCTCTTATGCCCTTGGGTGGACACTGTAAAACATATCAGAGCTCAGGGGTACTGTTGTCTAAGAACTCATAAGAAATTTCAAGAAAAAACAGATCAGGTTTGTAAATGGCCTGAATTTTTTACTTAACTCTCATTTTTTCTGTGCCAGATTCCAGAAGCTAAAAAGCATGCTGTTGCACAGTTAACAAGGACTTTTATTCAGTAATTGATCTATTGTGGTATCTTGCATGTACAGGGTAAGTCAGTGGGCATTATGCTGTGTATGTGCACATATAAAATTTCTGTCAATCAATCAAGCATTTATTATGTGTCTACTATATTATCAGGAACCAAGGGCTGGGGACAAAAAGAAAGACAAAAGATACAAAAGAGGTGGGCAATCTAATGGAGGAGACAATATACAAAAAACTGTGCAAACTAACTACATACGTGATAATAATAGAAAATAGAAAATAATCAAGAAGGGGAAGGCACTAGAATTAAGAGTGATTGGGAAAGACTTAGAGAAGGCAGAATTTTAGCTGGCATTTGAAGGAAGCCAGGAGACAGAGATAAGAAGAGACAGCATTTTGTATTTGTGGGACAATCAGTGAAAAGTCCAGGAATTGGATGGAGTATTTTGTTAGAAAGACATTAAGGACACCAATTCCACTGGATTACAGAGTACTGAGTAGAGTGGGGAGGAGCGGATTGAGTGGGAGAGGTATGTGATAGGTAAGAAGACTGGAAAGGTTAGGAAGGGCTTTGAATGCCTTTGTATTTGATCCTGATGTGAAAGCCACTGGAGTTTATTGAATGGGGTGACATAATTGGACCTGCAACTTATGAAAATCACTTTGGCAACTGATTGGAGAATGGACAGGAGTAAAGAGAGATTTGTGGCAGACAGAACCACCCGCAACCTGTTGCAGTAGTTCAGGTATGTGGTGATAGGGCCAGCAGGGTGGTAACAATGTCAGTAGAGAGAAGGGGGCATATTTGAGAGATATTGCAAAGATCTTGCAAAGATCTTGACAAGCCTGGAGAACTGATTGGATATAGGGGGTAAGAGATAATGAGGAGTCAAGAATGACACCTAGGTTGTGAGCCTGGTGGACTGGGAGAATGGTGGTTCCTTTTACAGTAATATAGGGAAGTTAGGAGGTGGGGAGAGTTTAGGGGGAAAGATAATGTGTTTCATTTTGCTTATGTAGTGTTTAATATATCTGCTGGGCATCCAGTTCCAGATATCTGAAAGGCAGAGATTGTGAGAGAGAAGGTCTGCAGACCTTTTGAGACTTGGATAAATAGATTAGAAGATCATTAGCATAGCAATGGTAATTGAATCTTTTGGAGCTAATGAAATCACCAAGTGAAATTGTACAAGAGGCAAGAGTTCTCAAGACAAAGCCCTATGGGACACTCAAAGCTAATGGGCCAGAAACAGATCTTGTTTTCAAAGGAAAAATGAAAAAGAATTGTCAGATAGGAGGAGAATCAGGACAGAGAAGAGTCCGAAAAACCTAGAGAAAAGGTCAAGATGAGGGAGAACAGTAAGATTGACTGTGTTAAAGGCTACTGAGAGGCCAAGAATAATGGTTAAGAAAAAACTCTTTGGATTTGGTAAATAAGAGATCACTGGTAACTTTGGAATGAGCAATTTGACAGAATAATGTCAGAAGCTGAACTGTGCAATTAAGAAGAGAGAGTGATGAGGAAGTGGAAACACCTTCTCAAAGAGTTTAGCTATAAAAATCAGGAGAGATTATAGGACAATAATTAGTTAGGATGGAAGGATCAAGGGAAAATTTTTTGAAACTTTTTCATTTATTTTATTAAATATTTCCCAATTATATTAAAATGTTTTAACATTCATTTTTAAAATTTTTGAGTTTCAAATTTTCTCCCTCCTGCCCCTTCTCTATCCCTTGAGAAAGTAAGCAATGTTAGTAATACGCAAAACATTTCCATGATAACCATGTTATAAAAGAAAACACAAAAAACCCAAGAAAGATAAAGAAAATGAATAAGTATAAACTTTAGTCTGTACTCAGAGTTCATCAGTTCCCTCTCCAGAAGTGGATAGCATTTTTCATCATGGGTTCTTTGAAATTGTCTTGGACCATTGTCTTGATAAGAGTAACTAATTCTTTCACAGTTGATCATCCTTACAATGCTGCTGTTACTTTCTACAGTTTTTCCTGGTCCCAATCATGCCACTTTGAATCAGTTTATATATGTGTTCCCAGGTTTTTCTGAAACCAACCTGCTTATTATTTCTTATAGCAAAATAGTATCCCATCACACTCATATAACATCTTGTTTAGTCATTCTTCAGTTGTTGGGTATGCCCTCAATTTCCAATTTTTGCCACCACAAAAAGAATTGTTATAAATACTTTAGTATAATTAGGTCCATTTCCCTTTTCTTTGATCTCTTTGGAATATAGATGTAGAGGTGGTATTGCTGGGACAAAGTGTATGCATAGTTTTTTTTTTCAGTTCTATATATTATTTTATTATATTTATTTGTTTGTTTGTAGTTTTCAGCAGACAGTTCCACAAAATTTTAAGTTCAAAATTTTCTTCCCATCTCTCCCCTCTGCCTACCCCAAGACAGTGTGTATTCTGATTACCACTTTCCCCTAATCTGCCTTCCTATCACTCCCCTTCCTTCTGATAAGAGAACCCCATCCCCTCTGTTTTCTTGTAGGGCAAGAAAGAGTTTTATACCCCATTGCCTGTATTTTTTTTTCCCAGTTGCATGTAAAAACAATTTTTTATATTTGTTTTTGAAATGTTGAGTTCATGTGTAGTTATGCAAAACACTTCCGTAACAATCGTATTGTGAAAGACAAACTATATTTCTCTCCAAACTATCCTGCCCCCCCATTTATTCTATTCTCTTTTTTGATCCTATCCCTCCTCAAAAGTCTGTACTTCTAATTACCCCCTCCTTCCATTTGCCCTCCCTTCGGTCATCCCCTCACCCCCGCTTATCTCCTTCCCCCTTACTTTCCTGTAGTGTAAGATAAATTTTCATACCAAATTGAGTGTGCATGTTATTTCCTCCTTAAGCCAAATGCAATTAGAGTAAGGTTCACTCTTTCCCTCTCATCTCTCCTCTCTTCCCCTCCATTGAAAAAGCTTTTTCTTGCCTCTTTTATGTGAGATAATTTGCTCCGTTCTATTTCTCCCTTTCTCCTCCCAATATATTCCTCTCTCACCCCTTAATTTTATTTTTTTAGATATTATCCCTACCTGTTCAACTCACCCTGTGCCCTCTGTCTATATGTTTATAATTCCTCCGACTACCCTGATACTGAGAAAAGTCTCAAGAATTACAAATAATTTCTTTCTATGTAGGAATGTAAACAGTTGAACTTTAGTAAGTCCCTTATGATTTCTCTTTCCTGTTTACCTTTTCATGCTTCTCTTGATTCTTGTGTTTGAAAGTCAGATTTTCTATTTAGCTCTGGTCTTTTCATCAAGAATGCTTGAAAGTCCTCTATTTCATTGAGTGACCATTTCTTCCCTTGAAATATTATACTCAGTTTTGCTGGGTAGGTGATTCTTGGTTTTAATCCTATGTCCTTTGACCTCTGGAATATCATATTCCAAGCCCTGCAATTCCTTAATATAGAAGCTGCTAGATCTTGTGTTATCCTGATTGTATTTCCACAACACTTGAGTTGTTTCTTTCTGGCTGCTTGCAATATTTTCTCTTTGTCCTGGGAACTCTGGAATTTGACTTTTTCCTTTTGGGATTTCTTTCAGGAGGTGATCAGGGGATTCTTTCAATATCTATTTTGCCCTTTGGTTCTATAATATCAGGGCAGTTTTCTTGGATAATTTCTTGAAAGATGATGTCTAGGTTCTTTTTTTGTTCATGGCTTTCAGGTAGTCCCATAATTTTTAAATTGTCTCTCCTGGATCTACTTTCCAGGTCAGTTTTTCCAATGAGATATTTCACATTGCTATTTTTTCATTGCTTTGGCTTTGTTTTATAATTTCTTGATTTTTTCATAATGTCATTAGTGCTCCATTCTAATCTTTAAGGAATTATTTTTGTCAATGAGCTTTTGGTCCTCCTTTTCCATCTGGCCAATTCTGCTTTTTAGGTCATTCTTCTCCTTCCTGACTTTTTTGGATCTCTTTTGCCATTTGGGTTAGTCTATTTTTTAAAGTGTGATTTTCTTCAGCGTTTTTTTGAGTCTCCTTTAGCAAGTAGTTGACTTGTTTTCCGTGATTTCCTTACATCACTCTCATTTCTTTTCCCAATTTTTGCTCTACTTCTCTTACTTGATTTTCAAAATCCTTTTTGAGCTCTTCCATGGCTTGAGACCCATTGATACTTTTCTTGGCAGCTTTTGACATAGGTGCTTTGACTTTGTTGTCTTCTTCTGTTGGTATCCTTTGGTCTTCCTTGTCACCAAAGTAAGATTCTATAGTCTTATTCTTTTTTCTGGTTTTTGCTCATTTTCCCAGCTATTTACTTGACTTTTGAGCTCTTTGTCAAGGTAGTTCTCTGCTTCCAGTGGGGGTGGAGGATGTACTGTCAGTCGCTCAATTCCCCTGCAATCTGTGGGCCTAGAGCTCCAGAAACAGTTGCTGCTGCTGCTGCCCTTGCTCCTGCTGCTGCTGCTGTGGGCTCCTCCTCCATGGGTTTCTCCTCCTCTCTACTACCTTGGGAATGGGGTCTGACTGCTCTATTCTCTCACACAGGTCCCACAGGTTTTTTCCACTGACCTTCCAATTTGTCCTCGGTCTTTGGAGGTCCTAAAGTCTGGAAACCACCAAAGGTGCCTGAGATTCAGTATCCCCAAGGCCTGCTTAGGTCCTCTCTGTCTTGGCATGGTCCACACTGGACCGTGCTCTGCTCCCAGTGGGGTGCGATACTCTTGGGGTGCGATACTCTTCCCAATGACCTTCCAGGCTGTCTTGGGCTGGAAATTTGCTTCACTGTGTCATTCTGTGGGTTCTGCAGCTCCAGAGTTTGTTAAGAGTAATTTATTATAGGCATTTGGCTGGGTTTAGGGGGACAGCACTAGCAAGTTCATGCTGTTACTCTGCCATCTTGGCTCCACCCCCCATAAACAAGTTTTATAGCCTTTTGGGCATAGTTCAGATTGTTTTCCAGAATGGTTGAGCCAGTTCAAGATTCCACCACCAGTGCATTATTTAGTCATGTTAGTCCATCTGATTAGGTATGAGGTGGTAACACAGAATTGTTTTAATTTGTATTTCTCTTATCAGTTGTGATTTAGGGTGTTTTATTTAGGTGACTTGATAGTTTATCAATTGGGGAATGGCTTATATTCTTATAAATTTGACTCAGTTGTCTATGTTTGAAAAATGAGGGCTTTATCAGAGAAACTTCCTATAAAATTCCTCCCCACCCCCCAGTTTTCTGCTTTCCCTCTAATTTTTGGCTGCATTAGTTTTGTTTCTGCAAAACATTTTAAATTCATGTAATAAAAAATTGTCCATTTTACTTCCTTTGATCCTCTATTTCTTGTTTGTTATGAAATTTTCCCTTATCTATATATCTTTCAGGTAAACTTTTCCATGCTCCCCTAATTTACTAATGAAATCATCCTTTATGTCTCAATCATTTATCCATTTTGACCTTATTTTGGCATATTATATGTTGTAAAATGTTGAAAAACACCTATTTTCTTCTAAAATGCTTTCCAGTTTCCCTATCAATTTTTGTCAAATGATGAGTTCTGGTCTCAAAAGCTTGGATCTTTGGGTTTATCAAACACTAGATTACTGTGGCCATTTGCTACTTTGTATTATGCACTTTTCAATCGTTTCCATTGGTTCACCACTCCTATCAGTTTCTTCGTCAGTGTGAGATTGTTTTGTTATTACTGCTTTGTATATGTAGTTTGAAATCTGGTTCTGCTAGGCTACTTTGCTTCACTTTTTTTTTTCCATTGGTTCAAAGGAGGAGTTTTGGAAGATGGGCATAGGGACCTGTAGATATAGAGAGACTGAAGATAAATGAGAGAATGGGAATGATAGAGGGGGCAATCTACGGGAGGAGACAATGGAATGAGATCACTAATGCAGGTAGAGGGGTTTGCCTTCATAAGGAGAACCACTTCTTCACATAAAATAGGATTAAAGATGGAGGTATGACAGAAGGCATCCAAGTGATCTCAGGTGAGGAGGAGGGGAGCTGAGGGAGCTCTGTGAACGGTTTGTCAAACAGGATTATTCATTTTATTTACATTCACAAAGTTAGGATGGTACTTGCTATTATAAAACTCCTACATTCTTTCGTAAAGGGTTCTAGCAGCCACAAAACAGACATTAGGGAATGAATTGTGGCAGTCATAGTTTAGCTGGTCTTGACATAGCTTTGGTATTCATCATATAATTTGCATGTGTAAGTTAAAGAAAAACCAAAACTTTAAGAAAAAAACTTGCCCCTCAGCTGTTTGCTTTATTCTCATTGGTTCATAACTACATGTTGGAATATAGCGCAAAGATCAAGAACCTATAAGAATCAGAACGTGTAAGTTGGAATTATATATTTGGAGTGTGACCTGGGAATGTGATACTCCATGTCAATTTTGTCACCTGTAAAGCAAAGGAGTTGTACTAGATAGCCAAGAAAGCTAGTGCAGTATTTGTCTTTGTTCAAAGCATCATTGTTTTAAAGAATAAGAGCGTCATAGCCCTTCTGTATTCCACTGTGGGAGGCATGCTTTAGAAAGGACAGCTATAAATTGCACACTCTCCAGAATGGCGTTTCCAGGATTGTGAAGGACCTCAAGTTCATTCCATGTGAAAATTTCATGAAGGAACATGGAAGCATTAACCTGGAGAATATGACTTGTCTTTATCATTGACATACTGTCATTGGTAAGGGAGATTAGACTAGTCTGTTGGGCTTTCTCTCTTATCTTCAATCTCCCCCTATCTATTGGCTCCTTACCTGTTTCCCAATGTAAACATGCGTGTGTCTCCTCCTTTCTTTAAAAATCCCACACTTGGTCTGACCATTCTTGCTATATCTCTCGTCCCCCTCCCCCTCTTGGCAAGCACTCTCCCTACCTGCAACACCACACACCTCTTTCCTCCTTCCTGTACTGTTCTTCCTTTTACCCTCCCTTTTCTTTCTCTTCAAAACATCAAAATTGAACTGATTTACCTTCAGTACCTCTGTTTTTCTTATTCAGCTCCCTTTAATACCCTTCAAAGGTTGTAAAGGCTCAAAGCATTTCATAATTTTTCCCTACCCCACCACTTTCTAATCTTATATTTTACACTCCCCCTGCCCAATTCACACACAAACACACTGTCTCTCCCCTTCCCTTTCCTCCCCTCCCCTCTCCTCTCCTTCTCTTCTCTCTTCTCCTTTTCCCTCCTTTCCTCTGTCACTTTTTGACACAGTGACACTGGCCTCTTTGCTATTCCTTGAAGAAAGCACTCAATATCCTGATTCTAGCCATTTTCATTGACTATCTCTCATCCATGAACTGCTCTCCCTTTTGATATCTGTCTCCTGGCTTCCCTGGCTTACTTCAAGTTCCAATTAAAATCCCACCTGTACAGGAAACCTTTGCCAATTCCTTTTAGTGTGCTTTCCTCTTGTTGATCATTTCCTATTTATATATTACGTAGCTTGTTTGTTTTCATGCTCCCATTAGATTGGGACTTCCTCAAAGACAGGGACTATCTTTTGCCTTTCTTTGCATCCCCAGTGCTTAGCTGGTACATATTGGTGTTGAATAAATGTTTATTTACCTATTAACTGACATATCTGACAATAGCACCATCTTAAGGATCAGATGAATTTATGTAATGTACTGTGAAGATATTTAAAATGTTATATGAATGTATCATTATTATTATTACTCATCTTGTTCTCATCATTTTTTTTTATGGGATTTACATATAAATTTCTTGGGAAGAAGTGCCAGGTACTGTACTAATCTTTGGGAAGGATAAGACAGAAGAGAAACAGTTCCTTCCTTCAAAGTATTTATATACAAATACATACAAAATAAATATCCTTTTGTGGAGGAAATGGACTAGCAGCTAGGGGAATTAGGAAGTATTTCCTATAGGAGGTTAGGCTTCAGCTGACTTTTGAAGGAAACCGGGGATTTGGAGGCAAAGGTGAGGAGAGAGTGGCGTGTATCATAGGCATGGATGTAACTGCATGGACATGGGAAATGGTATGTGCAGTACAATGTGTGGCCTTTATATAATGCAAGGAGATTTACATACGAGTAGGACAGTAGGAAATGTAAGGAGAGGCCCCGTCTTTTAAGATTCAGTTTAAACATCGTCCTCTGAATTGAGCTTTTCTTTATCCTCCGACATCTTAGTGCCCTCCCTTCCAAACTACTTGATATATGTTATCTTTATATTTGTTACATATGTGTTTTTATTTGTACCTGTCTCTAAGGTTGGAATGTAATCTCCTTGCAATTATGATTATTTCATTCTTTGTACTTGTATCCCCAGTGCCTAGCACATAAAAGTCATTTAATAAATATTTATTGATTAGTTGTTTGGGTAAAGGTGGAAAGGGGACAGGTTGGGAAGAGCTTAAATGCCAAAAGTTTATATTTGATCTCAGAGATAGTAGGGAAATTTTTGAGTTAATTGATGGATGACATAAAACATGCACTTTAGAAAATTATTTTGGCAAATCCATATTGCATAAATAGGAATGGAGTGAAACTTGAGAAAGGAATGTCAAATAGAAACCTATTTCAGTAGTCCATGTTCGAGGTTATATAGGCCAGATCTAGGATGGCACCTTTCCTTCTACCTTTTTTCATTATTTCCCTTAAGGTTCTTGTTTTATTTTTTTCTCTGGATGAAATTTGTTATTTTTTCCCTGACTCCATAAAATAATCCTTCGTTAGTTTGCCATGGTACTGGAAAAGTAAATTAATTTAGGTAGTTTTGCATTATACCCATGAGCAATTATTATTTCTCCAGTTATTTAGGCCTGCTTTATTTTTGTAAAGTGTTTTATAAATCTTGAAGTTGTTGTGTGTGCATTTTCAAGTAGATTCTCAAATATCTTACACATCCTGTAGTTATTTTAAATGAAATTTATTTTGTATTTTGTTGTTAATATATGGAAATACTGGTGATTTATGTAGGTTTATTTTATATGCTGCAACTTTGCTGAATTTGTTTCAATGCTTTTTTTAGTTAACTTTCCAAGGATCTCTAAACTCTCATGCTATCTTCAAAAAAAAAAAAGTGATATTTTATTTCTTCTTTGCCTATGCCAAGTGTATATATTCTTTTTCTTGTCTTATAAGTAGAGCTAACATTTCTTGCACTATATTAAATAGTAACGATGACAGTGGACATTACTCTTGATCCTGTGGAAAAACCTCTGGTTTATCCTCATTTACAGATAATGCTGACTCTTGGTTATAAGTAAATACCGCTTATTGTATTCCATTTAAAATAACTACATTCCTAATGAATGGGTTCCTCCCTAATGATCAGTATGCTTGCTCAGACAAATGCAGCATTTTTTTTATTTGTTTTTATGTTGTTCCCAATTTGAATTTCTTACCTTGATCTCCATTAGCTAGATGCAGCCTCCTGAACCTCCCACTTCATGTTCTCCTCCTTGATAGGTTCCCCTTCAAACAGCTTGTTAAACATGTACAAACTTCTGACCTTCTACCTGATCAGAAGCTTGATTGTTAGGTTACAACTCTGATTAGAACCAGTCACCTCTGAGTTATCTTCTATTATTACTCAAAGCTCGGAGGAGTTTTAATCCTATGGAAGCAGAATTCCTCCTTTTGTTTCCCACATTTGGGATATCGATCTATAGTTTTATTTCTGTGTTTTGGCTTTCCCTAGTTCAAGTATCAGGTATTTTTTAAAAACATTTTCTATAGTATTGGAATTCATTGTTTTTTAAATGTTTGGTAGAATTCAACTTGCAAGTCCAACTGGTCCTGGAAGTTTTTTTTTTTCCTTTTTCTTTCCTATTTTTGTCTCATGGAGTCTTTTTTTGGTCCATTCTTATTGTCATAGAAACCCTATTTTCCTTCAAAAATTAATGTAGGGCCCCTTCCCACAGGAAGCTTTTCCAAATCTTCCCAGTTTACTTGGAAGTACCTTCATACATATTTTGTATTTAATTTTTGGTGTACGTATTGTTTTTCTTCCCAAGAGAATATAGGATGCAGGGACTGTTTGATTTTTCATCTAGCTTAGTCTATTGGTATAGGACTTCTTAAATTTTTTCTGCTTGTGACTCCTTCAGTGCGTAAACAAACCCCACATGGTGTTGAGACCCATGGTATTAGATGCTTAACAAATCATTGCTAAATTAAACTGAAATTTAATTGTATCATGATAAGGAAGTTTAACAGGCACTTAGAAATGTGCACTGGAACTTAATGAAAGTCAGGAACATATGAACCAAGGTTCTTAGATGGGGTGAGGAGGGAGACCCATGGAAGGTTTGAGGAGGGATGAAAAGGTTTGGAAGAATGGCTGTAGATAGTTGGGATAGCAAGTTAATTAGGGAAATGCAAAAAGATTACCTTGCAGCAGTGAGGGTCCAATTGAGGTTATGTAATATAAATTTGTAGAGGGTCCAGGTAACATAGTTTCATGATTTTTCCCTTTTTATTCAGCAGCATGTGTATAGGAGCAAAGGCAGTGAATGGTGGGAATGATCCAAGGCTGAGGTTTATAGAGCAAGGTTGGCAATATAACAAGAAGGTCAAGGGATTCAAGTGAAGAGGATAATGTAGAGTTAAGCTGATTTATCAGGGGTTCAAGAGAAGATGGTATAGATAGTGTAAAAGTGATGACTGGGAAAAAATGAGGGATTGAGGGACTGGACATCATGATGTAGCTGAAGAACAGGGGTTAGGATCACAAGGCTGAGGGAGAAGTAGGATGACAATGGATTGTGATCTAATAAGCGACTTCCAGAGTTCATAACCATGAAAGGGGAGTGTATTTGTGGGTGATGGCAAGATCAAGGGTATTTGTATCTAGGTGGAGGAGTAGGTCATATGAAATGAGTAAGTTGAGAACTGTGAGGTTGGGGTGTTAGAAGTAGTGTCAATATGTATGTTGAAATGTGAAGTATGTTGAAGCAGGAGATGAGGAGAAAAAGACTGTGAGCCAAGTATTGAACTCATTGAAAAAAAAAAGTGACTTTGTAAGGAGATGGACAACAGCTGCCAGAATTTTGATTGGGTGGTAGATATGAAGTAAATCAGTCTCAAGGAAGTTACTGAATGTTGGTGGTAGATGGAGAATTTGAAAGCAGCAAGGAGAAGTAATTCCGCCTACCTGGACCAGTGAGTCTTGGGGCCTGAGTGAAAGTTCAGCCAGTGCTAGAAAGGGAGGCCAAGAAGGCTGTGTCATCAGAATGGAGTCAGGTCTCACTGAGAGGCAGAACATTGAAAAGGAGTGGGAAAGGAAAAGATTTAAGACAAAAGCAAATTTCTTATGGAATAAGCTCTCTAGAGGACACTGGGAGCACTGGGTAGCTTTAGAGTGGGACGTTGGGAGCAAGGAGGGTACAGTTGAAGGGAATAAGAATAATAGATCCAGCAGTGGAGAACAGGGAACAGGGTTTGAATTATGACAGCTGGGTTTTCAGAATCCTTGGGTTGGGGAGGAGATATCTAGTTTGTTAATCATGAACGAATGAGGTTAGGTTGATTTTCATCATTCAGAATTATTTAGCCGTAGAGTGGAGCCTTCTCAGAAATTTAGGGAGGAGATAACTGCTTGGATTTAAAGAAACAGTGTTACTTCCCTCCTATCAAAGCAGGTGAGCACTCTGGAAACTAGATGAAATGGATTTTCTCCTCTTCACTCTAAGGGACAAGTCTGGTGCTAGATGGAGCAGTGTTTATCTTCTTCCAGCAGGAGGCAAGACATCAGGCAGAAACCTTGCTTGACGGAATGGCATTTTCTTCTCTTACCCCAAGGCAGGAGACTGGTGTGTGATGGAAGTTGGAGACCTAGTCAGGAGATCTGGCATGATGTAATGACATTTCTCCTCTTTCGGACACAGGGTAGATGTCTAGATTGGAGCTTAGGAGCCCAGGGTTCTAATGTAACACTGGCTAGCTCTGCCGCTGACTAGTTTAGTGGTATGCTTTTGAGCAAATCACTTAGCCTCTTTGATTTTCAATTTCATCATTAATCAAATGAAGGGATTAGAATAGAAGATTTCTTGTGTCTGAATTGTCCTTAACTTACTTAAACTTAATTCACTCTGTGCCTACTCTATGACCTCTGATTACTCCATGCTTTTCTCACAGCCTGTCACCATTGTCCTGACCTTTCTTTTCCTTCCCAATCTTGACCCTGTAGTTAACCATTTAATCTTTACACTGTCCTTTTCCCTTGAATACGTTACCCCCTTGTTTGATCACCATTCATGCTGTTTCCACCATTTGGCTTATACTACTTCACCACTCCTACTCACATGTTGTTGAATATACTTCTGGAGAAGGTCACAAATCCCCTACAAATCTGTGTAATGATGATGATGATGATGATGATTTTCTTAAAAAGTCTAACTGTTCATTCATAATTTGAAGAGATGCTATGCAACAGAGAAAAAAAGGAATTCCAGCGAGGGTCATGACAATTGGAGATTTGTGTGCTCTTAAACTGCTACAGTTATGAAGATAAGTAGATATGAAGACTTGACAGGAACCCGGAAATGCTAGTGAATTGAGCTCTGATAATACATTGATTGACTTTCCATCCCTTTTGGTGTGATATGATTCCTCCTAAGAATGAGCATGGAATTGTGGACTAACCTTTCTCTCATGATTAACAGGTTAAATAACAGAGCAAAAAGCATTCCTTTATCTTCTGGTTCCACAACAAGGCTAGATACACCAGAACAAACCAGAAATGCGAATACTCTCACCTGCTGGAATAGAAATGGTGCTGACCACTGAAATGCATTAATCATAAGTTTACATGAAATGGACTGAAGACGTGAATACTTTTATTATATATGCATATTGTATCATGACAGAATTGGAAACAAACCTTACTGGTTATAGACAAGGGTTTTCCAACTGCTTTTTGTTAATCATGCAACAGTGTATTGCCAGGGCAATCATAAAAAAATCACTTTATATCTAAACTTACATGAAATAAAGGAGATGAAATCAAGATGTCACAAAAATCAAAAGAGGGAAAAGTTGAAGAATCTGAAGTCATTGAAAATTTAACTTAATGCTAACTCCAGAAATACAAAAAAAGATGAAAAGAATAATGTAAATGTCTTGTGATTTTTGACAAAGAATGCAATACTCAACATGAATTTTGAAAAGTGTCTTTTGTGTTTTGTGATGTGAATTTGATCAGCAGACCAACTATACTTTAACATAGTAATTCTGTTAAAAAAGTAGAATTTGCTATAACAATAATGATCCTATTAAGTCCTTACTATGGGTCAGATACTGTCCTAGGAGCTGAGGGTATAAGGAAAGGTAAAAATACTGCCACTGACCTCAGGGAGCTCACATTCCAATGAGGTTCATAGCATATTAAGTACACACAATATATATACAGAGCAGAGGGAGAGTAATCTTGTAGGGAAGACATCAGTAGCAGCAGGAACTGGGAAAGGACTCCTGGAGAAGATGACAAGAGACATCTTGAAGAAATATAAGACTTCTAAGAGACAGAGGTGAGGAGCGAACATTTTAGATGTGGAAGACAGTCCAAATATCTAGAGAAAGAAGACCAAGAGTTTTGTATGAGGAACAGCAAGGAGGCCAGTATGATTGAAACTCAAAACGTTGTGGACGGTAGCAATGTATCACTAAAAAAATCGGAAGGGTCAAGGTTATATAAAGTTGTACGTGATAAAGGAGTTAATTTGATCCTAGAAATAATAAGAGACTCCTGGAGTTCATTGAATAGTGTGCCTCTGCAGTTCCCACACATTGTTACTGGTTCTGCTTTCTGGAACCAAATGGAATAAATTTTGTCTCTCCTGTATTTGACAGCCCTTTAAATTCTTGAAAACAGAGTCTAAATATACAAAATACTCCATTTCTTCATCCAAACCCCATATAACATGGAACCAAGGTTCTTCACCATCTTAGTTGTCCTTCTCTGGATATTTTCCAGCCTATCAATGTCCTGTTTAAATTGTGGTGTGGCAAGGTGTGGTGGCATATTGCCTGCAGTCCCTTCTGTTCAGATGACTGGGGTTGGTGAATTGCTTGATTTTGAGGGGTCTGAGTTACACTAGGACCAAAACCAATTGCATGACTGCATTAAGTCTGGCAGACTTGGTGACACCATACTAATATGGTGAATCCACTGAGGAACAGAGAACTACCAGGCTGCCTTAGTAGAAATGAACTAGCCTAAGTCAGAAAAATGGAGAAGACAAAAACTTCCACGTTGATCATTATTAAAGGGATTGGACCCACGAGAGGCCATCACACTTCTAGCGTGGATAAGATAAGGAGTCCCAGCTAATAAAATATAATAAATAAATAATTAAAGATATAATTTTTTTTATTAAAAGAGCTGTGGATTCAGAACTCCAGAGGAGTTCTGACAAGGGGAGCATACAGTGAGACTGTCATCTCCCCATTCTTGGAAGTCACACCTTTTTAAATGCTTTCCAAGATTGAATGAACTTTTTTTGGCTACCATATCACATTACTGCCTGATATTAAGCTTTCAGATCACTAAAACCCCTAAGTCTTTTTCATAAAAGTTGCTGTTTAATGATGCCTCCATTATCTTATACTTATGAAGAGGTTTTTTTGGTAGTAATAATAATAGCAGTAGTAGTATTTATATAACACTTTAAGGTTTGCAAGGCACTTCATATATGTTGTCCCATTTGATCCTCACAACTCTGAAATAGGTGTTATTAATCCTTATTTTACAGATTAGGAAATTGAGGCTGAAGCAGGTTAGTGACTTGTTGAGAATTGTACATTTTAATAAGTGTCTGAGGCAGAACTCCATTTTGGGTCTTCTACTTGAGTCTAGCTATGCAACCAGCTTAAAAGCTATCTGACTGGATCATTGTATAGTTCATATCTATCCATCTTATCAATGAGAATAGTATTATAGACTTTAACTGAAGTTTTGACCAAATCTAGGCAAACCATGTCCGTAGTATTTCTCTCTTCTACTAGTTTGATAATCCTGTCAAAAAAGGAAGTGAGGTTAGTCAGGCACAACCTATTCTTGAAGTTTTGCTGCTCGTAATCACTGCTTCCCTTTCCAGATGTTTGCTAGCTATCTCTTTAATGATCTATTCTAGATTTTCCATGGAATTGAAAAACTCACTGGCTTGCTGATAGTTTTGTAGACTTTGTTGTTTTTCCTATTTGAAAATCAGTACATTTGCCCTTTTTTTGTTGTTTTCTGTGATATTTCACCTATCCTTGACACTGGCTGACCATTTGCCTTTAAATTCATTCAAGGCAGCTAGGTGCTGTCTTATTGCTTCCTGACTTATCTTGGAGATCAACTCACCATTCAGCCCTTTTGTTCTGTCATTATCAGGGCTAAGATCATTCTCATTGAAAGAGAAAACAGGCAAAACAAAAATTGTACAACCTTACCTTCCCTCAGTTGTCAGTGATTGTCTCACTCAGTTCAAAATGTTTAATTCCTTCACTCATTGTCCTTTTTTGGTTGTTTTTAGCTTGCCTTGTCAGCCTTAGCTCATTCTGAGTTTTACCATCCTTTGCTTTGTTTTTGTAGGGCCATGCCACACACTTACATTCATCTTGTTACTTGTCCTTGTTTCATTATGTCTTTTATGCATTTCTTTTAAAAAAATCTAATTTTTTGTGTTGAATCCACATTGCTGTCATCAAATACCATTTTTTCCTTCTCATTAAAATTGGTTTGCTGTCTTCACAAATTTATTCTTGAGTATCTCATCTTTCTTGGGCTGTCTTTGCCTGAAATAATTTATTCTGTATGATTTATCCTATTTTTTTTAGGAGCAGGGTATATGTGTGTATGATATACTTATTTTCAGTTCCAAATTCTTTCCCTCTCTCCACCTCTTCCATGCTCATTGAGAAGATAAGAAATATTATACTGTACATTATACATATGAAGTCATATAAAACAGTTTCACATTAACTGTGTTACCAAAAAAACAAACAAACAAACAAAAAAACCAAAAACAAACCCAAGAAAAATAAAGTAAAAAGTATTCTCCAGTTTGCTCAGAGTTCATCAGTTTTCTCTCAGGAGGTAGATGGACTTTTGGCATGGTCATGGATCATTGAATTGTTCAGAATTATTAAGTCTTTGACAGTCAGTTATTATTACAATATTGCTACTAATGGTTCTGTTCACTTCACTTTGCATCATTCATATGTCTTCCCAGATTCTTCTGAAACTATCCGCTTTGTCTTTCCTTACAGCACAAAAGTATTTCATCACGATCATATACCACCACTTGTGTAGCCATTTTCCAATGGAGGGGTACAGGTGACCTTTCAGCTTCCAACTCTTTACCACAACAAAAAGAGTTTCTAGAAATATTTCTGTACATAACAGTACTTTTCCTTTTTTATTCTTTCCATTCATTCTTTCTCTGTCATAAACCCTAGACTGGAATGACTACTTTGCCTTAAGTTTTCCATTATTTCCATCCCAGTAACCCAAATCAGCTCCAGAATAGAATTTCCTATAGTTGTATTGTTTCATCTTTTAAAAGATGAAATTATCATTAGATAATTCAAGCAGTTATTAAATGTTCTCTCTCTCTTGTGTGTGTGTGTGTGTGTGTGTGTGTGTGTGTGTGTGTGTGTGTATGAGAGAGAGAGGGAGAGAGAGACAGAGAGAGAGAGAGAGATCTGGATAGCTGAAAGTTCCTATTTCTACTATATCATTCCTTTGTGACAGGCTTATGATCTGTTTCCCAAACTCTTCATCTTATTTAGGTGATCTATTGTATATTCAAAGGACAAAATTGCTTCGATTTTCCTCTCCTTTGAATCTTCACCCGAAAAATGTATATCATATCTCTCTCTTCTGGTTCCTGGATTTCCTCACAAGAATATATCTTCTTAATGTAATAGCTGATTAATCTTTATATAGTATGTTAAGGTTTTCAAAGTGCTTTCCAAGTGTTATTTTATCTTCAGAATGACTCTTTGAAATAGGTGCTATTATTATCCCCATTTCATAGATGAGGAAACGTAGGTAGATAGAGGTTAAGTGACTTGCCCAGGTTCACACAGCTAATAAATATTTGCGACTGGATTTGAATGTAGGTGTTCTTGACTCCAGATCCATTGCACCAACTACAAAGCTTCCCTATTCCAATCCCCTTTTTACTTATCCTATTTCTTTTGAATATAACATGCAGATTGCTATAGTTCAGTTACAGATTTCACACCAGTAAGTCAAAATGATACATATGAGACCAGATTGGCCTTAGATCTTCTTATGTTTCATTAGTTGCTAAAACCTTTGACATTTGTCCATAGACATGTAAGGCCATAGGTTGTACAAAGGCTCCTTTCCTGGATTTTTTCTCCTATGAATTTGTGGCTCTTCTTCACCTTCTTTTTGTAATGTTTATGACAGCAATAATAATAAAAATAGCTAACGTTTATATAGTGCCTACTATTTGCAAATATCTCGTTTTCACAACAACCCTGGAAAGTAAACGGTATTGTTATTTCCTCATTTTATAGACTAGGAAACTGGGAGAAACAAATTGTAACTTTTCTAGGGTCTCATAGCTAGTAAGTATCTGAGACTGGAACTGAACTCAGGGCTTCATGACTTGAGGTCCAGCACTCTATCTACTGCAGAGTCTAGCTACTATTCTTTCTGTGTAGGCTACTTTCTATAGTATCTGAGTTGGAGGCTGTATTTTGTCATTCTCCTTTTCCATTTTTTTAAAGATTGAAAGTATTTTGCTTATATTTGTAAGACACTTTGCTTATATTTGCAAGAATTTTCTCTTCTTTGTTAGGTGACTGGCCAGGAATATGTTAGCTCCCTGCTGAGGGAGGTGATCCAGAAATCCAGATTCCATTACAGAAACTTGCTTCTTGGCCAACCTTTCACTTCCCAAATTATTGCTTTTTCTTCTGTATCTCTTGCTTTCAAGATGCAAAATTGAAGGGGGAAAAACACATTCTGTGCCCTTATGACCTTCTATTTCTTGCCCAAGACAAAGATGCAAATTGTATTAAATGAGAAACGGAAAGCTTACATATCATTAACATAATGAATAACAGAACATTTACATCATGTGCATTACCAAACATTAGTTTCTCAGTAAAATTGGAAAGTAGTGGTGTCAGAGAAGATTCGCAGGCTCTAATGCTTCACAGAGTCTTATGAATTATTATTAGCAAAGCATTTTACAAGCTTCCTCTCATATTTAAGTTTGATTCCACATTTTTTAACACGTGACATCACATATCTAATACTAAAATTTTTGAACAGCAGTCACCCATTCAAATATAGACCGAATGTGTTTATGCCCTTTATGTAAAACATTCCAAGTTTGTAATACATATAATTTCTTACAGTAAAGCAACGTATTGGTTGAGGGATGAAAAGGATATGACAGAAAGTTCCAAGGGTATGCAAAATAGCTTACTTTTGATTCAGTAATTATTGAAGAAAGCCATCTCAAAGCACCATAGTATTTATACTGCTATTTTTATTGTGAAGTCTTTGATTCAGTTGTGCACTCATGGCTTCTTCATGTACTATAAATATTCAAAATTAGATCTATTTTTACTGAGGATGCTATATTGAATATTTTATATACAAATAGAAAACTATCCTTTATTCAAAACATGCCATCAGCACAGTAATACACAATTACTTTAAAGTGCAGTATTTTTCAGGAAAACTATTGAAGACCAATTTGGTCTGTTTAGCCTTAAATTCATTATTATCTCTTCAAAATAGAACTAAGTATGTTTTCCCAGTAAGAAAGCAAGTTGAACCAAAATGTCTTATTAGCAAATTAATGCACATGGTTGACATCAAGCTCCCTCTTGAGTTCTTCTCAAAAACAAATTGAATAGCTCCTTCACCTTATGGTATCTTTCTCTGATGATACCAAAATGACTTGAACTCAGTAAGTATAAATTTCTTAATACTCACCAACGAAAGATAGACTGAAGGCTTTGAGTTCAAGTGTGGAAGTCAAATTGAACCAATGGACAAAGGCAATACTTACAAATTTATTCTCTTCTAGGCAAGACACATTAAACATAAAATATAAAGGAGAATACTTTCCTAAATATGCTGAAATGTGAAGTCAAAGCTTGAATGGGAGGAACACATAATAAAAATGAACACCTACATAATACCAATGTCAGTATGTACTATTTAATGTAATAGAACTGCAAAACAGACCATGATAAATTTCAAAAAAATCCTAACAAAACCCTCTGCCTTGAAGTACTGTGAAAATTATAGCTATTTTTAAAAAATATATTTTTAGTTCATTAAATATTTCCCAATTTTACTTACAAAATGTTTTAACATTCATTTTGTTTTTTTTTAATTTGAGTTCCAAATTCCCTCCCCAGGTTGTTCAGAAAATATCCTGTTCATCATTTCCTATAGCACAATAGCATTATATACGATTATATACCACTGCTTGTTCAACCACACCCCAAGTGATGAGCATCCCCTCAATTTCTAATTCTTTGCCATCACAAAAAAACCTGCTATACATATTTTTTGCATGAATGCGTCCTTTTCTTTTTTCTTTCATCTTTTGGGGATATGTACTTAATAGTGTGTATGGCTGGGTCAAAGGGTATGCAGTTTTATAGCTCCAGATTGTTCTGCAGAATGGCTGGACCAGTTCAAAACTCCACCAAGAATACATTATTGTCCCTGTTTGTTCAGTCTGGCAGTTTAAATTTCCCTAACTAATATATGAATGTCCTAAGCAAAGGAATAGGAAGACTTTTACTTCAGGCTGTGTCAGTTGGTATCTGGAAAAATGTAATAAAGATATTTGCCATGGGTAACATAGTGTGGCTTGTTTCCCATATGTTCTGGGCTGGTCCTGACTCGGGCCAATATCATGGTAACTTAAGTCTGATGTAGGGGATGAAATGAGGTACTTGTTGGTCATTTAACAGTTACCAAAGGAGACTCACTTAGCTGTAGCAGGGGAAGATACTCAACAAGGACATGCTTGGAAGGCGCCATGAGCTAGACTCAAGCTGAGTGATGTTTTCAGTATCTTAAAGAAAAACAGAAGCTAATCTAACGTGGGAATGAGAAATTAGGATACAGTGATTAATAAGGTAATGATGATTAGTATTGTTCATGATAATAGCTAGCAGTTATGTAGTGCTTTAAAGTTTGCAAAGCATTCAAGTATGATCTCCTTTTATTCTCACAACAATCCTGGGAGGTATTGTAAATACATTTTACAGATGAGTACGCTGAGACTGAGAGAGATTAAGGGACTTTCCCAGGGTTACAGAGCAAGTAAGTATTGGAGCCCAGATTTGAACTCAGGTCTTCCTGACTCCATGCCTAGCATTTTATCCATTATGCCACTTAACTGCCTGCTCATCAACCATAAATTTGGATTCTAAATGATTAACAAGACTATGCTTCATATCGTTCTTAAACCAGAAGCAGGCATGGTACGATGTTTAGCATTTTAGTTGAAAAAAAATTTAGAAAAAAGAAATATTTCCTCTATAATTCTTACATTTAAAAATTAGCTATTCTTCAAAGAATTTATATTTTTTTCTGGTTTACTTTTCCTATGCTTTCTCAAGTCACTGTATACTGTTGAAGTTTTTTGAAAATTCCAAAGTAAAATCAAGAACTTTATTTTAACTTTACTCATTCGTATGTAGCCAGTTAATCAGGAAGTGTTTATTAAGCATCCACTGTCGGATGCTGTGCTAAGTATTGGGGATGCAAAAGAAGAAGCATTGCCTCAAGTAGTTTATATTCTATCAGAGGAAACAATATAGAACAGTGCAAGGTAATTAAAACATCTGAAAGAATAAGTCAGAAAATGCCTGATGAGAAAAGATTGGACTTGAGCTGAGCTTATGAGGAAGCTAAAAATTTTGAGAGGCAGCGATAAAACAAGAACTCATTCCAGCCATGGGAACACCCTATGCAGATGTGAGGAGACAAGTGAAATGTTCTGTGTCGGGGAACAGGACATAGGTCAGATTGACAGAACTACAGATTTCGTGTCTGGAGTCAGATTGCAAAGGGCTTCAACTGCCAAAGTTGAGTTTGTATTTATTTTATTTTAACTTTTTTGGTGTGGGAAAAATGGATTAGATTTTTCTTCTTCATCAATGTAGGAAGCTCTAGTTCAGGAAACATCCTCTGCCAATGAAGGTCTACTATTTCTCTTAAAATTACAGTCTTAGAGAGTTATCTGAGGCCCTGAGAGGCTAAATAACTTTCCTAGACTCACTATATAGCTAGTATGTCAGTGGCAGGTCTTGAACTCAAGTCGAATAGACTGCCTCATAACAATAGCCTTCCAGAACTTTTAATCCAAACTTCTCATTTTATAGATAAGGCAAACAAAGCCCAGAAAAATTAAGAGACTTGCTCAAGTCCTTCTTGTTTCTTGATATAATGATAGATTTGGGAAAGGAACCTAGTAAGTTAACTCCAAGTCCATTATTATTCTTTTTCCTGTAAATCATATTTTCTCTCCCTTCCTCCCTCTCCCCAACATAATAGGATTACCTCCATACTTTCACTCCCCCTGACAGTCCTGGTGATGATGAAATTCTGAGGGGTGGCTATTGTATCATCATCCTGTATAGAGATATAAACAGTTTAGTCTTGTTTATTTTGTGATTTCTCCTTCATGCTTATCTTTTTTATGCTTCCTTGGGACTTGTATTTAAATGTCAGATTTTCTATTCAGGTCTGGTGTATTCTCAAGAATACTTTAAAGTTCTGTGTTTCATTACATATCCCCTTTTTCCATTTTGAAGGATTATACTCAGTTTTTCTAGTTAGTTATGCCTGGTTGTAATCTTAGCTCCTTTGCCTTCCAGACTATCATGTTCCAAATGTTACTGTCTTTTCTCATGCAATCATTTGTGATCCTGACTGTAGTTCCATGGTATTTGAATTGTTTATTCTGACTGCAGTATTTTCTCGTTTATCAGAGAATTCTGGATTTTGGCAATAACGTTTTCATTTTGGGATTTCTTTCAGGAGGTGACTGGTGGATTCTTTTCATTTTTATTTTGCCCTCTGGTTCTAAGATCTGGTCAGTTTTCCTTTATAAGTTCTTGAAATATTATCTCTAGCCTTTTTTTTATGGCCTTCAGGCAGTCCAATGATTTTTAAATTCTTACTCTAGATCTATTTTTCAACCAGTTGATTTTCCTATGAGATATTTCATATTTTCTTACATTTTTTTCAGTCTTTTGACTGCTTTATTATTTCTTGATGTCTCTTGGAGTCATTAGCTTTCACTAGACCAGTTCTGGTTTTTTAGGAATTATTTTCTTCTTCATCATCATTATTATTATTACCTCTTACTATGCAGTTAATTCTCTTAACATAATTTTCTGGCATAGCTCTCAATTTCTTTCCCAATTTGTTCTCTACTGCTTTTATTTTTTAAAAAAATCTTTTTTTTTTTGCTCTTAGTTTTTTAATTTCTCCCTTCAATTCTTGTTCATTTTGTGTCCATTCTGCATTTTTTCTTTGAGTTTGTTTATAATTGTTTTCAGGTCATTGTTTTCTGTGTTTGTGTCGTGAGCTTCCCTGTCATTGTAGTAGTTTTGTGTGGTTAGATTCTTTTTTTATTTGCTTTTCATTTCAAAGTTATTAGATGATTTGTATCACAAATTCATATTGTAAACTTTTGTTTCAGACAGGACAGCATTAGACATAACATGAATAATCTATCCATTAATATCTTCACCTATGTGTTGCTTTCTGCTCTATTTTAGTCCAGGCACGTTAGTCCCTTTTATCAATCTGCAGACTAGTTGAAAACGTTCTTCCAAAAAAAATGATCGGCTTCTAATTTTTCATTTTTGTGTGTGTTAGTGCACATTTCTTAGTCGCTGATAAAATTGCTCTTGACAGAGTTGTGTAACATACCACTAGAGGTCACCATCTAAATTGGTGTTGATCATTTAGCCCACACTCTGAGTATGATTAATTGGTCATGAATACTTTTAGTAGTACTAAAATCAAATCCACATTTAATTATTTTGTCTGAAAACTGTTTCTATGAAACTTTTATAGTTATGCTTTTGTTATATGCCCTATTTTGAATGAATGATAAAAATGGACAGAATATGAAGTGCTTTAAGAATGGACTTGGGTTTTCAAAACATAGCATGTTTGCTACCACTGGTAACTAGCCCATTTGAAAAGTGGAGACCTGTTCACTCTCCCCTAAACTTTCTATGTTATGTGGTTTTTTACAGTAGACTGTAGGAAAAAATCATTAAGTGACTTTTTTGCTCTAAGGAAACCTTGTTTTACAAAAGCGTTATGAGGTAGAAGTATTGAGTTTCAGTTATTATGATGATGCTCCATTAAAAGAAGTATTTAAGAAAAAATTTTTGTGGTAATTGTTTTTTTTTAATTGAAATGACTGTTCCTACCAATTGGCCTTATAGAGTAGATTTAACTTGCTTTGAACACTTGTGGACTTTAGATTTGCCAACAGTTTTTATTGGTTGTGTGGAAATGTAAATCTTTGTTTGAAGAAGTGTGCCCTTGCATCAGAACTTGGCATCCACATCGAATCTTAAGAAAACAGGCTGTTTGTTCCCTGGGGAAACTATTCTAAAAGCTAATTTTGTTTTTATGTACTGTATCCTCCTAGATTAAGTGATTTGGGTTAGGTTGGCCTGAGGCAAAACGTTTCAGGATATTTTAGAAGATCCTGGTATCTAATTTACCGTCAGAAAATACTTTAGTTTTCAAGCTCTTCTTCCATATCAGTAGACAGTACAAACCTTTCCTTTCTCTCTCCCTCTTTCCAAAGATATGTATGTATTTATGGTAGTGAATATTAAAACTGATTTTTGATAAATAATGAATTTAATACATTTGAGTGGTAGCTATCCTGTAATTATTACACAAAATAAAATGATTCCTAAGGAGTTTTTTTTTTAGATCATAAATTTCTGGAAAATAAGGAATTTTGCTATGAACTGTTGCAGTCAAGCAGTTGTGGGTGAAATACTAAACAGTATTTGCTTACTAAGCAAAGTTACAGTTAGCTTACATTTGGGCTCTCAAATTTTAAATTCTTATTAAATATTTTAAAGCCATTGCAATCTTCACCAAATCTTTTTTTTTATGTTGAGCTACTTACACTCATAATTTTTCAATCTAGACATTTCTCATCATTTTTATTTAAGAATTATTAGAAAAATATATGCTTAACTATTTGATGTATGTTATGTAGGTCAAAGGTGTAGTCACAGAAGCTTATTCAAACAGGAACAGATTAATGCACTGTTTCTCAAAATAATATTAAAAGAAAATTGCAAAGAGTCACAGGGAACTGCCCTCACGAATTACTCCCTTCCCTCTGGTACCAGGTGGACCTCCTATAGAGTGAGTGTCCTGTTGATCACAAAGCATTCTTCTGTACTCTGTTCTCTGCTTTCTAGGGCTAACCCTATGCTTGCTGAGAGGTATTCATGCTAATTGTAGTAGCAGTTACATTTCTTCTGATTTTCTTTTAATAAGAAGTGCTTTAAGAATCATCCACAGTAGTCTTTTGGAAGTATATCATGGCTTGGAAATGTCCAATAATCATTGATCTAATGTAGATTACACAGTTATATATATAAAATGAAACTTTTCATTCTACAAAATACAGGGTTTTTTTTTAAAAATACAGGTTTAATAAAAAAAATTTTAATGAAGAAATTATTAACATTTCTCAGGCTATAAGGAATGTCAAAATTTCATTTGATTTTAGAGTCACTTGTACATATACATACAGATTATTTATATTACAGATACCTCTGTATCACAAGTACTGTAACTGACCCGGACCCTTTTCCCAGCTTGACACTTTTGGAGCCAATATACACAAACTCAAATAACTAAACTAAAAAGAAACCTGGAAGAAAATGCTATCCAACCTTGTTAGCCAAAAACATTTGCCAAGATGCACATTTCATAGAGGAAAGGTGCAAAAGGTATTTACCTTTTTAAAAATAATTAGCTGGTTGACATTACCATAAGAGCTTAAAATGTCAGACTACATATGTATTGAAAATAGACATTATTTTTTTTACAAAGGAATATATTGTTAATTAGCAAAGGCCTAACTGGAAAGGTGGGTAAGATTTAGGGAGATTTGAGTCAATTGGAACTTAAAAATTTTTCAGTGTTCCAAAGCAGGAAGGAACAACAGGGAGGTTTGGTTTTTTTTTTAATGTTTATAACTCTTGGTGTGTGTGTGTGTGTGTGCGCGTGTGTGCACTTGCACATGTGTGTGATAAATGGATAAATGTTCAGATTTATTTTTTTACTCTGAATTTAACTTCTTCCTATAGTGAGAAGTCGTCATAGTTTCCTAATAGTCATGATTAATATTTTTATATTAACAAGTGCTTTATTTGCAAATTAAGACTAATTTGAAGGTTCATAGGTACGAAAGAAGTTTAATCTAACATACCTTTGTAGAATGATTTGTATTCATATTTAGAAAATTTTAAAATAAAGTATAGAAGTGAATTTTTCTTTGAAAATTTTCCAAACAAGTGTTCTTTTTCTGGTGGTGGAAAAACCCACCAGTTTTGATATTCAGCATATGCTTGGAAATTTTAAACAGTTATATTCTTTGACATTTTAAAAAAGTGTTTTACTTTTAAAAACCTTATTCATATGATTATGTGTATATTTAATCATCTTAATGTTAAAGTACACTAATGCCTTTTTATTTGAGAAGAATAAGATAAAAATGATAGTTTTTTTAGTTTTGAAAAGCACATTTTAAAAACTTCTACAAATTTAAGCTTTTGTCATGCACTGTTTAAGGTTACCATAAGGGCAGACAATACTTTATGATGGATTTTAATTCCTTTGTTCTTGAAATTGTTGATGTTTAAAATAAACATTTTAATATTTACCTGTTTACTCAAAGCGTAGAACAGTAATATGGTATTTATATAATAAGTATGCATTTTAATTGTTTGAATCATAAGTATTTTAAAGAATATGAAAATGTGCCATTAAATCTTTTTAAGGAGTTTTTTCCAGTTTAATGTCTAAATCCAAATTCATAAAGAGTTGGAAAAATGAGACGTCTGAGCTATAGGATTCACAGGGATTTCATACGAAGCCTATTTAATCAGGGTAACACTGTTATTAATATTCATCAAGTCAGCTGGAACACAAATGACAGACTATGGAGTCTATTTTTTTTAACTTGGTGAATTTATTAAAAGCAGCTTAAAAAATTAATGGAATATAAGTAAATTTGTTGGATATGAAAATCTAGTTAACAGTAAAAAATCTTTATAGAACTTTCTTTAAGATCATTTTACATTGATACTATTTGACAAATTTCATTGGTAGTAAAAGTACAAAGATGCACGAATGGTCATTTAAGAGGATTTAAATACATTGGCACATTAATTTTTGCATGAATAATAAGTAGTTTCCAAAAGCAATTAACTTACAGTGTACAAGATTTTAATAGGAAAATAAGCCTTTGACATCAAAGGAGCTTTAAACTTAGTGACAGGACTTTAAAGTAATTTGACCTATTTGATTTTTAGTTTGTGCTGTACCTGTTATCAAGTATATTTATGTTTATGTATGAGAAAAATAATTAGATAAGAATAGTGTGATGCCCCTTGAATCCTAGTAAAGCTAAACATTTGTGGCAACAGTTCTGGTAAAGATCTGAACATTTGCCATACTTTTTTTACAATGAATATTATTAGAGAGCATCTTCTGAGGTAAGTCAGAGGTAACGTGATTTGTTGTAATGCTAAATACAGTAACTATCAATGCAGCTTCATAGTTTGTTTCCAATTTTTTAAAACAATAGTAGAATATCATGTTTTCAGTGTTTACAACATAAACTCTCCAGTCCTGTGCAGTTAATTTTGTAATACTCTATTTCTAGCAAGCATATTCCTTCTGAGGGTCCAGTTGTGTATTACATATAATTTCTAATATTAATCTATTTTCTTCCCAGATTTCCAAATTGGGCTTTAGTATTTCCCAGTTGTATACTGTATTTGTGCTTAATGTGCAAGAAATTATTTTGAACTGAAACTTATTACAAATTCCAGTTTGTAGACTATTTTCCTGGAGGTGGTTTTCTATTGCACAATTTTTATTCTTAAAATTAAAATTCATTTTATTATTAATTGGATCTTGCTTATGAAGGAACATAGAATTTAACTTTAAAACTGAATTATCTTCTGTACAACCACTTGGGCATGAATTAGAATGCCCAGTGAGTCAACAATTTCTCTTAAAATTTTCCCTTTTCAGCTACTTTCCAGTCTTACATGTGGAATTGTAAAATATTTTAATAAATATTTTTATATTCAACATTACATAGCATTTTTATTGGACTTCAGGAAGTTCTCCATGATGTTATCAAAGCTATGTGCCATTGGCAAATTAAACATATTATGTTAAGCATATTCTCACACTACAGTGAGGGTGATGGCTCCACAAGTAGTTTTTTTCATGGTTCAGTGACGTTCACTAATATGTCCAGGAGAGGGCAGCATTTTCCTATACCAGGTACGTACTGTAAAAGAACATGCCCTGCTTACACTGTCAGTGTTTCTTATAATTACTCCCAGTATATTTGTTGCTTGCTTATGAATTAACTTGCATTTATGGAACTAAATCATTCCAATCATTTAATTACACCTGAGGAGCTGAACTATAATTGCTTGCTTCCAACTAGGATCTGATATGGCTTGAGCAGTATTAATTTGGTGTTTACTTTTCTGAGTGCTAAAAGCATTAAAATGATTGTGCAATGGGATTACATTTTACTAATTGCTGGCATTCATTAGCTGGGTAAATGGCAAGGAATAATGACTGTATATTGTAGAAGGATAAAATTATGGTTTTAAATAGTATATTACTAGCACATTAAGGCCCCTAAGACATGTTTTTAAATACTCCAGAGGTTATTAAATACTGTATTTTCTTCATGTCTTGCTATATGAATCTATTATTAAAAGAGTCCAATTATTATTAACCTTTTGGGCAATATGTAGGGAAATGGCTTCATTGACTGAAACATTTCTTTGATATTAATAACCTTATATATTTTCAGCTAATCCAAAAGCAAATGTGGAACTTAGAAAAAGATTGCCAACTCCAAATCAACACAGTTACAGAGAATTAGAAAAGGAAAAGCTTACAGCTTCATTTGAGGACTTTTGTAAAGAGCTCTGTGTACGATATATGAGGTAACTGCTATTTTTTTCACTGTTAAAAACTAAAACATTTTTAAATAGCTTTTGTCATATATACACATTTTAAAAAATATTACTAAAAGATAATTCCTATATGTTTACAATAAAAGGTGGCCTAAAGAAATCTTGTCAATAATCTTCATGATTTTTATTTTAAATCAGAAGTTTAGAAATCAAAGATTGTTCAGTTTTTGTTTTAGGAAGGTGAGTGGGCAGATTGTTTCTACTCCTAGAATTATAAAAGAAGCCTGCATAATTGATTCTTCATTGCCACCGTGCAATGATACGTTAAACATGTAAGCATGAGTTAAAATTTAAACTTTAAACACTATTCAAAATGACTTTGTGGGAGAATGGATGTTTTAGTTCTCATGCACTAGTGATCTATTAACATTCTCAGCTTTTGAACATATGGGACATTTTTCTTGGAAAGTTGTAATAGGTTCCAGGTTAGATTTTTAGGTTTGGATAAAACAAAAGTTAGTCATGTTTATGATGTGTAATACTGGATACTATATTGAGTTTTATTTATGTACATTTTAAATTTCCATTCTATATTACTATGATCATGTAAAAAGTTATTTTTTTATATCTTGAAGTTCTAAAGGTATATGAAAATACTTGATGTATAAAATTTCTTTTTTAGTTGTCCAAAATTTTAAAATAAATATGAAATACCTTAAAATACCTATAGTAATTTTTAATCTATATATTTTAAGTTAAAGGTTTAAAAGGGGAGTTTTTTGCAAATTTGTAACTCTTATTAACCCCTTCTACCCCCCCACTAAATCATTTGGTAAATTAAAACATATTCCAACTAAGGTAATGAGTTCATTAAAAAACTGAACAATTACTATTGACTAAATATAGTTATAAAGAAAATAACCTTTTTCCTGGAAAAACTATTTAACATCAAATGTAAAAAAACCCCAATTTACTGCCCTAGTAAAAATATTTTAGAAAGCCATTTGTCTTATAAATTCTGTGTTAAACAAAGCTAAGGAATAGGCTTGTTCTAATATATTGTTTTAAGTTTATTTATCTAGAGTTGGCTTTACTTTAGCTTTAAAATCTTGGAGCAACAATCAGTGACTGTGCCAGATCAAACAAGTTCAGAAGTACAAATGGAGAACTGGTCAAAAGGTAAGAACTTTTAAGGTATTAATATGTAACCCCAGGTGTTGTACTTGTGCAAGGATTGTGGAATATGTTTGTTCTTGCTGATATATTAAAGACTGTGTTTGTGTGTGTGTGTATGTGTGTGTGTGCAAAATTAGGGGGAATATTCATTTTACCTTGTGCATGGCAAAACTGGTGAGGGGGAGATAACATTTAATATTTTCAAAATAGAAACCTTAGAGTATATATTAAGAAAAATATGAATCTCAGTATTTTTAAAGTGATGCTTATTATATATTACTATATGAAACTTTTGTTGTCTAGTTCTCCCTTCTAGCAATGTGGTCTGACATGGTTAGGTAACTTTTCCTTACATATAATGCTGTTTTAAAGATTTCTCTAATGACTCTTCATCAGAGTAGTTTCTGCTTCCTCTTTTTCAGAAAATTAAGCTGACCAAAACTTTGACATAGATGAATACAGCATATAGTTGTCTTATAAAATATATTATAAATAACAAAGACTATCACTTCACAAATTTAGACTACATAGAACATAAATGAAAATTTTTGAGTCAAAAGGATTATAAGGTATAACTTTGAAATATATTTTATAATAAAAGGTATAAATGTTCTGTCATTGAAGGAAGTGTCATCATAGATCAGTAGAAGTTCCTGGCTTTTATGAATTTCAGAGGTTTTTTTTTTTAGGTCTTGATTTTTTTGTAAACGTTTTGAAGTTCATCATTCTACAGTCCTGTGGAAATTGCTAATAAAATTTTTGAATAGACATCTCTGATAATGAATGGGTTTCTATTTCGGGAGTTGATAGTGAGGTCAGAAATTAGTTGTTCTCATTTTAAGGGATTTTAAAAGTATGTAGCTTATTAAAATTTAGAACCTTTAGGGGTCAGTATATACTAAGAAAGGTTGAAAAGGTTAACTGTGTCATAGTGACTAACCAAAACAAATTGTTGTCAGCTATACATTAAATATTTTCTATCTGTTAAAAAATAGCAAAGATATGATGAGTTTTTCAAAGCCTAGAGAAGCTTTAGACAATATTTTAATTTCCTGAGTTTCTTTCTTTAAGATAATTTCTAGCTTTTATTATTTCATAATGTACATGTAAAGAGCAATGTTGCTTTGTTATTAAATATTATTTAAAATGTGTTTAATTGGGTCTTTTCGTCTTTACATGACAGTTATTTTCTGCACTGCCCCCTCTATAATGCTTTTCTGCTAGTAATCACATTTCAGTTGTCATGCGTTAGATGACTTAAAAAATGGGTTTTGAATCTAAAAATGTGGTATGCATGTAGTATACTCTTCATAAGAATAAATAATTACTTTATAATTTTTAAGTCAGACTGGAGGGAAATAGGAAAAAGGATGTTGAAAATACTTTAGGTTTCTAGACTCAAGAAAAAATAATTAGTAGTAATTATGTGTGACTAAATTGTTTCAGGAAATAAATTACTGCTTTGTGATTACATTGAAAGCAATACTTAGATTCACCTGCTTTTGCTGAATGAATGACCTTAAAGTAAAAGCTGATTTTACTAAATTGTTTTCAGTGAACATAGTAACAGCATCATCTCTGTAAGTAAGCAATAAAAAGAACCCCAAACTCTGTCTTTTATAAACTTCATTTCAATGGGTCTGTGATCTTCTCAGTTGTGGGTCTTCCATTCAAGGTTGGAACTCTCTCTCGGCCTTCTCCTCTCGTGTGACTCTTGGACACATCTTCTTACAAACCCTCTGGAAGAGCATTGCTCATGGTGCTGCTAGAGTTTGTGGTTTATGCACTCATTCTTCCTTGCCCTGACTTCATGAATGGTCCATCTCCTTTTTCTTTTTTTCAGTATACCTCTTCAGTGATATATTTTATGCCACTTGTGGGTAATTTTTCACTTATAATGTTACAATTTTAAGTCTTCAAAGTGGGGTATTTCATGATAATCCTCTTATTTTAAATTCCTGTGAAAATAGAACATGAAAATAATAGTAAATGTGAGAAGTGGAATAACATCTATCTATCCCTAAATGACTTAGATGTGTTAATATTATTAAAGAGAAATATTTGAAATTTATTTAAATTCTATAGAGGTGCTCTTCATATGATCGTGTTCATAAAACAGGAATGCCTTTAAAATTCATAAGTACTTGATGCAGCACATATTTTATTATTATAGATGATAGCATATAGAACTAATGGTATTCATTTAGGGTAAAACAAACTTTTGCCAGTATTGAAATTTCTATTTCAATTCAAAATCTCAACGCTAATGGTATCCTAGAAGATTTTATATGCATTTTATAGCAAATATGAATTTGATTATATTTCATTATCCATGTGCCTTAGGAGAGGTTAAAAAAGACATGTCTTAGGGCTGATTAAATTTACTGTTTATCTCCACAGGACCTAGTTTAATAGAGTGATAGTGGCTTCTCACACATTACCATCTAAGAATACTTGAGAGAGTGGTTCAGGACCATTGGCAGCTAGCCAAAAAAGAGTGATTCATTTCCAGAGGAAATGTGCAGACTCCAATTGAAAAACGATTGAGGATATAGTCCATTATGGAAAAGAAATCCATTCCTTTAAATACATTTATTAAATCAAGTTGGCTTCTAGGGATATCTGATTTTATACCTCCTTTAACTATGATATTACCTTTTAGGCCTAAATACAAAAACTGACCAAGACAAATCAGAATAGAAACCTGCATTTCAAAGACTAAATTTTGGAATATATAAAGTTGTGATAAACTTTATGTTGAAGCAATAATTTCTGTTATTAATAATTTGTGCTGATTAGTGGGAAAATTTTTATAAGAAAAAGTAGTGCCATTTTAATTTTAAACAATGTTTAAATCAGCAAACATTTTGCTCATTGTTCTCCTAAAATTACACAGTATAATTGATGGTTCGGAAACTCCTCTCTAGGAACCTGGTTTTGATTTCAGAGCTTTGAATTCACAAAAGTTGGTTCACATGTTTAAGTTTATTAAGGGTTTTAGTCCAAACTTCTATTAGTTGAAATTATGCTAATGTAGTGAGTCTTAACCATTTTTGTGTCATAAATCACTTTGGTAATGTGGTGAAACCTATGGATCCTCTTTCAGAATAATGGTTTTTAAACCACTAAATGAAATATATAGGATTAGAAAAAACAATTATATTTAAATAAAAATACATATTCCTCCCCCTTCTCTCCCATTTCCGAGCGCATGGATTCTTGGAGGGTTCTCTGGAGAATCCCTGTACTAATGTTACTACTCCTAATAAAATCAAAGCAGTAGATTTTTATCTCAAGGTTTGTTTGTTAATTTACGTGCTTAATAATTTTTATAAAGTATCAAAATTGAAAAAGAATTTTATAGAACTTGTAATATTGCATCAGTGCTTTTTAAAGTCACTTAATGAATTTGTATTGTCATTTTGCTTTAAAAAATTTATCTGTATCAAGTTTTTGAGTGATAGTTTCCAGAAGATATTTTTTGTTACTTTTGGAAAATAAATGTAGATCAGATGAACTTATACCTTGAAATTTTAATGATAAAACTTATTTTGTAGTTCCATGTTTTAATCTGCAATTTGGAGAATTTTTGCTTCTTTGTAAATGCCACTATTATATTTGAAAAGGCCCAGAAAATGATTAAAACGTATGTTGGATTTTTCATATTAAAGTTAGGTTCATAGTGATCAGCTTTGTTTTGGAAAGTCTATAATTTTTAGCAACAAGGAATATTAAGTTAAACTTATTTCAGTATTATATTTATTGCTATTTAATTAGCTAGCATAGTTATTTTAAGTATAGATAGCTGGTATGTAGTATCTTACTTAACATCTAAGAATTAAATGAATGTAAAAACCTTTTATAATATTATAAACATTAAGTATATATTCAAATTTTCTTCTTTAAATCATATTCTCTTCTTTTCTTTCAAAAGTTCAGAAACATCAAGTCTTGCCTCTTTATGACAGTGAGATCACATTTACTATTAGTTTTGTTGAACTAACCAAAATACAGTGACTATAATAAGATTGGAAAAAACAGAGCAAATATTTCCTACCCCAGGGTTCGGGGCTTATTCCCTTTGTGTGCACAAATGTTTCAACTTGCATACATTGTATGAACATAGATCCGTAAGTAGAATAGTATGAAGTATACTATAGACTATCAAGTAAAATTGGTATGAAGAATTTTTATAATTTGAAACTTCTCATTTTTATTGTACTCCATTATATTTTAAGTAAATGTTAGTCATGATAGAACAAATGGTGATCATAGTCCTCCTTTCTCTGCCATTTTCAGAAGAATTGTAATTAACAATATTTACAGTATAAGAAATGTGATTGTTTCTATATAGAAACCATTGCTTGTATTTTATTATCCACTAGTACAGAGCTTAAGATCAGGACAGAGCTGCATTAGGACAGGTAAGATGAGCAAATACACAACAAAAAAATTTCATTAAAAAAGCAGTCCTTGATCTCTGGGGAATATCGTCAGAGGGTTCACTTGCATCTTTAATAGACCATTTGCCCTGTGTGAATTTTTTTGTTGGCCCCTTATTACCATGAGTGACCTTTTCCTTTTTTTCCCCCTTTCCAATAGTGGTCATCTAAAATGAACAATTAATTTAAAAAACTAAGACTATTCTGCCAAAAAATTTCGGCACTTTCACATTTCAAAATATTTGACATAACAGTATACTTATCACAGTGTGCAACATTTTACTAAAAGCCTAACTAGTGAAAGAGAAGGTACTGTTCCCTTTTATTCATTTGTTTTATGGAGAAAAGGGTAAATTTGAATAAAACAACCAGTTTTCAATTTGAAAATTATTTAATAATTCTACATAAACTGTATTGATAGTGTGAAACCCTATATTTAAACTAACCTTAATTATGAGTGATAAACAGAATATTTACCTATCCCTTATGATCTGCTGCTGATATGTAAATTTATTCTTTGACTTTGCACAAATACACTTTTGAGCTACTGCTTAAACACTTTTAGGTCCTTAGCCAAACAGTTTTAATGATGCCTCTAATATTATGAAAGTGTGACATTTGATGAATACTTTGTATAGTTGTGATATCTGGGAATATGTAAACAAAAAAAGAGGACATCTGAGTCATCATGCAACACCTAGATAATGTATAATTTTACTGTCTATAGCCATCTTGACATTTTTTTATCTTCCAAAGGCAGGTTTCATTTGGAATCTTAATCTGAGATTTATTTGGTGGGTCTTGAAATCATAGCTAGGGTTCCCACAGGAAATGGTCCATCCACCAACAGATTAAATGGCAGTCCTGCAGTTGTTAGGGGAGTTCTGCATTTAACACACATGCATACTCATTCAGCAGCACTGTGGAGAAAAATTAAAGTAGTAACCCAGGTTTAGGAACAATGTAGCTAAAAAGTCCCATATTTGCTGAATGACAAAGGGTTATATAGCAGCATTTCATTTTATTATTCGTGCTTGAATTTCTTGTTTGCTTTGTTGAGTCTGCTGACGAATACTAATAAATGCCTGCAACAATCCAGACGAGAGATGCCTGGCAACAAAGCTATGCGGTGGACCTCCCTGATCTTCTCCAGTTCACAACCTGACCTTTTGAAAAATTGGCTGGGCTAAGCTGCAGAATTTGGGTGTAATGGTTATTGTTAACTCCAGCTTTAGGATTTATTAATTTGTGTGATCAAGACTTACCTATACTTCAAAGTTTCAAAAGACCAAACACAATCATCCACCCATTAGAACTAACATTGTGTTTCAGTGAATCCCACTTAGTATCTGACTAGTGATTCTTTTATTTTGATGTGTTCAGAATCTAAAGATGCTTTTAAAGTAGAACTGAGAGAGACATGTATAAAGAAGATCTGGGGTTTTCTCTATAGCTAATATGGGGGGAGGGTGGTGGAGGTAGCCTTTCAGTAATGAATTGTGAAATTGCTTTTTAATACCAGAGAAAATGCGTATGTTCAGACACATACACATACAATGAATTACTTACAAACATTATGATTAACATTAGTACTTATTTTAAGAATTTATTGTTTTAAAAAAATTAACCAGTTATATTTAGGGTGTTGTACTTTTTAAAAGTTCATATACTCTGTTAAATAAATATATATACATATGTATATATTAATTATGCTTATAATAAGAAAAATGGGGAAATATTGAAAGAGTTAAAAATGTAATGTATATATTTTACTTTTGATATAACCAATTTAAAAGTATTTATGGTAATACATATTTTATAAGATGACAAAATTTAAATAAGACTGAATTTTGACCTACTTCAATTCTGGAAACTTCATGAAAAAATATTTCAAATCCTCTTAAATTTGCTCTGTTTTATTACTACTAAAATCAGTTCAATAAAATTTACTAAACATCTACTCTGACACGTGACACAGTCCTAGGGATCAAAGGCAAAAGACAAACAATTCCTGCCCTCACGGAGGTTACTTTCTACTGGAAAGAAATGTCCACAGATGAGTTTATACAAAATAAATATGAAATCATTTTTATGAAAGTGAGGAAAGAATATTAACTACTTTTTAAAGTAGATCTTATGCTAGAAAGTTACATTGTCTTAAAATACATGTGACCCAGCTTAATTCAAGCATTCTGGTTTTATTTACTCCTATTTAACCAATCACCTTAACACATAAAGCACTTATATAATATGCTTAATAAGTCTATGAATGAATTAATGAAAAAAACATATTAAGCACTTACTATGTGCAATGCCATATGTTAAGTGCTTGTGATACAAATAGAAGAACAAGACAGTCTCTTCTCTCAAGAAGTTCACATTTTAATAGGGGAAGATATCCCACATAGGAGGTTTTAGCTATAGGACAGATGGAAAAGCACCATGGAACTTAGAATGCAGTGGCAAAGCAAATGTGCTTTTTAAAAATTATTTTTGTTTATTTTGTTAAATATTTCCCAATACCATGTAAGAAATTTTTTAACAATCATTTAAAAAAATTTTTAGTTCCAAATTCTTTCCCTCCTATCTCCTTTGAAAAGGCAAGCAATATGATATTGATTATACATGTGAAGTCTTGCTAAATGTTATTTCCATATTAGCCATGTGGCAAACAAAATAAAACAATAAAAAGTTTTTTATAAGTATTTTTCAACCTGAATTCAGAGTTTATTAGTTCTTTCTTTGGAGGTTGGTACAATTTTTCATCATAGGTCATTTGGAATTGTTTTGGATCATTGTCTTGATCAGAATAGCTAAATTTTTCTCAGTTGATTATCCTTACATTATTATTACTGTGTATCAAGTTCTACTTTTGCTCACTTCACTTTGTATCAGTTCATATAAGACTTCCCAGTTTTTTTTGAAAATCTTTCTACTTGTCATTTCATATAGTATGATAGTATTATATTATAATTATGTAGCACAACTTCTTCATCCAGTCTCCAATTGATGGGTATCCACTCAGTTTCAAATTCTTTGCCACCACAAAAAGAGCTGCTATAAGTATTTTGATACATATAGGTCCTTTTACTTTGATCTCTCTGGGGCACAGATCTGGTAGTGGTATTGTTGGGTTAAAGGGTATGCACAGTTTTATAGCCCTTTGGGCATTGTTCCAAATTGTTTTCCAGAATAGTTGGACTAGTTTACAACTCTGACAACAGTGCATTAGTGTCCCAAATTTTCCACGTCCCTTCCAACTTCTGTCATTTTCCTTTTCTGTCATTTTAGCCAGTCTGATAGGTGTGAGGTGATACCTCAGTTGTTTTAAGTTTCATTTCTCTAATCAGTTGTGATGTAGCTTTGATGTCTTTTGAAAACTGCCTCTTCATATCCAGATGTGTTTTCTTCAATATTATTTCCATCGTTAAAACCATATTTACTTCTGATAATTGAATCATTTGATAGTGCCAAAAGCTCTCTTTTCTGAGTTTCTGAGTTTTCAGTAGTCATGGCTGCTGAGGAGGTGTTATCTGTGGGGTGACATGTGGGGAGGAGTAATAGGTAGTCATAAAAGCATTCAGTACATGCAAAACAGTTGCCAGAAGTTGGTAGGTTACATTCCCATAAGATTTGATTTCATGGATAACAGATACACATACTGGGCTAGTATGAGGACTGCAAGGTGCTGCCGTTCTGGGGGCTCTTACACTGTCTGAATGTAAGTGGACCTCAAGATGTTAGGATGATTTGACTTGTCTGGTCAGTACTACCTTCAGGGTGCCTTGCTGCTTCAGTTAGGCTGGCTTTCCTACCACTGGTGGCAGTTGGTTAGTAATTGGTGTGGGTTGTTCCCCTAGATGATAGTTGTTGGGATGGACTTGAAATAGTGTTGGTGATATGAAGAGCACTGCTGTTTCCTGGGCCCTTGGATTTATTTACCTATCTAAAATATTTTTAAAACCTCCTAAATTTGCTCTATTCTGTTACTGTTAACTTTGAGGACTGGGCTTAGAATTGTTTATTTTTGTTAAGTATTTCCCAGTTCCATGTAAAAAAAATTTAAGTCATCAAAAATTTTTTTGAGTTCCAAATTCTTAGGAGGAAGGCACTGCTATTCCCAGGGCTCTTGGGTTAAGTGGTCCTGTGCTGTCTCCATCAGAGTAGGAGTGGAAGTAATGATCAAAATGTTGGTGGTGGTTTGACTCCAACACACACACACTTGTATGTATTTAAATAAAATGTTTTTTTGTTTTTTTTTTTTGAGACTGGGACTCTCTCTTTCCCTAGCCTAAAGTGAAGCAGCCACTCATGGGCCTGATCAGCACAAGAGCTTTAACCCATTACATTTTTCTGGCTTGGGCTAGTTCACTTTTCCTTAGGCAGCCTAGTGGTGCCCCTTCTATCCCCACCCTTCTCCCACCCATGACCCTTCCAGAGTTCACCATTTTGGTGCCAGGTTTAGTTGAAATACCCATTTGGCTTAGTTTGCCGCAGCTCAGAACTCACAAACTCAAGTGATCCACCAGCTTCAGCCTTCCTTGTAGCTGGGATTACAGGGCTGAAATCTCAATTGATGTGGTCAGGAAACACCCAGAATACAATCACAAAGAATAAAGTAGTTATTTGAGTAATTACTTATCCTACAACCACACAACATTATGCGAAGAAGGCTTTAGTGAATTTGAAAGGATAATATGGCCTTGGCTGTAGATAAAGGTAATTGACACTATACCAGAAACATCTTATGATTGGCCTATATATAAAAGAAATAAATCTTTCAGATGAAAAAAATCCAAGTTTTGCTTTGTGGAGAGACATACTCCCTAAGACAAATAAGGATGCAAAGAGACCATCACTTATGTGAGGAGGTAGTTTTAGAATGTAACCTCTGGTCACAGAAAGAAGTCCTCATTAAGGACATAAGAAAGGAACTGAGCCTTTTGTCCATCAGAGATGATACATCATGAGGACTCTTTTTGAAGACTCAATAAAGCAGAAGTTCTTAGACAGACAGCTGGGTGGCACAATAAAATAGAGGGCTGAGATTGGAATTAAGAAAATCTGAATTCAAGTAAGACCACAAACACTTACTAGTTGTGCAATTCTGGGCAAGTAATTTAACATCTTCCTGCCTCAATTTCTTCAACTGTAAAATAAGGATAATTATAGTGTCTACCTCACAGGGTTGTTATGAGGAACAAGTAGATTTTTTCTCAGAATGTTTGTAAAAGCATACAATAACAAAAGAAACCAATTACAGACCGTTCTCACTTTGTATAAATTCACATTATGTGCATTGGACTTTAGGTAAGGAATAATGAAAATATAATGAAATTATTAATTAATGAAATAATAAATGAATAACTAATGAAATTAAAGAAATCTATATACCAAAAAACCAAACCAAAACAAAAACTAAACACCTATGTTAACTTCTCCTCCTACCCTTCAGCTTGGCATTCTGGGGTCCCCCACGCTCCCACAGAAGACAAAAAAACACCCCAAACCCTTAGAAAATCCTCGAAGTGAAAGCCCCACCCCTCCTACCCACTAGCACTTGTCTTCTGTCAGTCTTTGCTCTGGTATGCATGTCTATCCCTGGTTTCATGTGCTTATACCATGTATTGACCCCCTTCCTGCCTCTCTCCTTCTCTCCCTTCACTACCTCCAGGTAAATTCACATTACTGCACAAATCACATAGAGATCTATGGAATGATCCCCTTAAAGTAAAGCAAGAAGTGTCTGTATACTGAAGTACAGTGATCAAACTAAATATGATTTCAAAAAACCTCTGGACCCTCGATTAAGAACTCTTACTCTAAAGGGAGAAAAGGCTTTTAGGTCTTGTAGTATCGGGTATTATGAGTTACCCATTGCCATACATGCACACATGCATGCATGCGTGTGCACACATACACATATATACATATATACTATTGCTTTCCATGGATGTTGTGTGTGTTTTGGGGGAATGTTTTATACTTATTGTCATTACCATCTTATTAAGTGCCTTTCCTAAAGGGAAACATGGCAGTAGGGTCTAGGGAGCTCTTGTAGTGGGAGTAGCCACCCACAGGACCTCTCCTCTAGGGATCCAGACTATGAATTCAAATGCAAATGCCAGTTAGTAAAGCATCTTAAAAACGGTATCACACATGAATAATTGCAATGGAGTACATTTTATTCACCCATAAATTAGCAAATAATTACATTGGAATAGTATAATAAAAGGATCTGTGGGTAAAATGAGGCATGTGAGATATGACTCCTAGATTTTCTAATCAAAACAAGATGAAAACCAGTCACTTTAAAAAATATATTGTTTAGATCAAGGGTTCTTCACTTGGGGTCCATAAACTTGTTGTTAAAGATATTTTGATAATTCTATTTTAATATAATGGATTCTCTTTGTAATCCCATATATTTTATTTTACACATTTTGAAATGATTGTTCTGAGAAGGGGTTCATGACACAAAAGCAATTAAGAACCCTTGGTCTCTAAATAGATCAAGCTTAAAAATTAACGTCTCCTTTTAAAGAAAGCTCCTTAGTATAAAGCAAGAGTTAGTACATGTGGGTCAAGCAGAAACAAGAGCAAAAAGCTCTTAGAGAAGGAAAAGTAAGAAAGGATACTGCTCACTCTCAGAACCCATCATTGCAAACAGTTAATGGACTAGTTACATAGATATTAAGAGTTCAGCAAAAAAAATAAAGATGATGGCAAATACCTCTCCCAAATATAAAAGCTTTCTAATTTGAAGTAGCAGTGCTGGTCTGAGTTATGAATTTATGCTTCTTTCACTGCTGGTCCTATGCCATATTTTGCATGTAAGGTAGAAATAATAGCCTAATCTCCCATTCCCATGCGAGTTTGGTTAGTTTTTTCTAAAGAGGTACTGGAATCATCCTTGAGACTTAATTAGCTTTGATTATTAATAACTTAGGCTATCGATATCACTTCCTATTTGCCTGAGTATGAAACAGCAAGGAAGACCTCCATGTTTTCTCTTATATTTGGCTGGCAGACCACCATGGACAACACCAAGGCAGGTGTTGCTCAACTGTATCAATTAAGGTGGCCTTAATGCATACCCTTTTCTTGCAATAAGTAAGTAAATCTTTTACCAACTGTTGAATGGCCTCATGACTCATTTGTACTAATACTGAACATAAACTAATAGGAAGCTGGCTTGAGTCAGACCCTTCCCAGAACATTGTGCCTTCACTAATCTCCCTTTGGAGCTCTATATATGGAGGGGAAGATATCCTTTCAATCAAGTGAGCTAGTGTGATATTGCAAGAACAGTCTTAAGAGTCAGGAGCTGATCCTGATTAGATATGAGCATGGATGGGATAGGTGCTTCATCAAATGGAGCTTCTGAAAAGGAACTCACTAATTAGAAGATGAGGCTATAACCAAAAAAATATTTTCTAGAGCTAGAAAAAATATCAGAAATCATCTGGAAGAACAGAAGGTCCAGAATATCAGGGAAACTGATGAAAAGAAATGCTAGGGAAGGTGGCCTAGCCATACCTAACCAGATCTTAAATTGTATTATAAAGTAACAGTCATCAAAACTATTTGGTACTGGCTAAGAAATAGAGGGGTAGATCAGTGTAGAATAGGTTAAGTACACAAGACACAGTAGTTGATGATTACAGCAATCTACTGTTTGACAAATCCAAAGACCTCAGCTTTTGGGATAAGAACTAACCATTTTACAAAAACTGCTAGGAAAACTGGAAAATAGTATGGCAGAAAGTAGCCATAGATCAATGACTCACACTGTATGCCAAAATAAAGTCCAAGTGAGCACATGATTTAGTTATGAAGGCTGATACTATAAACAAATTAGGGGAGCAAAGAATTGTTTATGTGTCAAATTTATGGGGAATGGAGAAATTTATGACCAAGCAAGAGATAGAGAACATCATGAAATGCCAAATGGATAATTTTGGTTACCTTAAATAGAAAAGTTTTTTCACAAAGCCAAGGCCGTCAAGATTAGAAGGGAAGCAGAAAATGGGAAAGAATTTTTACAACTCTTTTGAAGGCCTCATTTTTTTTTAACTTTTTTAAATAATTAATTTTATTTATTTTCAGTGTTCTACAATCACTACCATATAACTTAGATTTTTTTCCCCTACTTTCCCCATATCTTCCCCCTCCCTCCCTGAGACAGCATACAGTTTTATATAGGTTCTTAACATGCATCCCTATTAAATACATTTTCACTATAGTCATGCTATGTAGAAGAATTATAATGAATGGGAGAAATCTTATAATAAACCAAAATGTAATACACATACGCACACACAAAAATGATCTGTGTTCTGCAATTGAATTCCATAGTTCTTTCTCTAGATGTTGAAGGCATTTTGCCTTAAAAGACCATTGGGAATTTTTTTAAGTCCTTGCATTGCTATGAAGATCCAAATCTACCAGAAAAAGCTCTTGCGCACTGTGGTCATTGCTATGCACAAGGTTCTCCTGGCTCTGCTCCTTTTGCTCAGCATTAGATCATATAAGTCTTTCCAGGCCTCTCTGAAGTCTTCCTGTTCATAATTTCTTTTAGCACAATAGTATGCCATTACATTCATATACCATGATTTATTTAACCATTCCCCAATTGATGGGCATCCCCTTGATTTCCAGTTTTTGACCACCATAAAGAGTGGTGCTATAAAAAGTGTTGTACATGTGGGGCCCTTTCCTATACTTATGATTTCTTGGGGATACAGTCCTAGAAGCAATATTGAAGGCCTCATTTCTAAAATATATAGAGGAGTGAGACAAATTTCCAAGAATATAAGTCATTCCCTAATTGATAAATGGTCAATGGATATGAACAGGCAATTTTCAGAGAAAGAAATTAAAGCTATTTATGTGGAAAAAAAGCTCTATATCACTACTGATTAGCGAGATACAAATCAAAACAACTCTGAGGTACAATATCACACCTATCACACTGACTAGCATGACAAAACAGGAAAATGCTAAGTGTTAGAGAAGATGTGAGAAAGTTCGAATGTTAATTCTTTATTGGTGGAGCTGTGAGCTGATCCAACCATTCTGGAGAGCAATTTGGAACTGTGCCTAACAGGCTAAAAAAATGTGCATACCCTTTGACACAGCAATACCATGTCTAGGCCTGTATTCCAAAGAGATGATAAAGATGAGAAAAGGACCCATATGCTCCACAACATTAATAGCAGCTCTTTTTGTGGTGACCAAGAAGTGGAAATTTAAGGGATGCCTATCGTTTGGGGAATGACTGAACAAGTTGTTATATATGAATGTAGTGGAATACTCTTGTGCTATAAGAAATGATGAAGAGGTGGACTTCAGAAAAACTTGGAAAGACGTGAACTGATGCTGAGTGAAGCAAGCAGAACCAGGAGAACATTGTACACAGTAAAAGCCACAGTGTGCAATGACTGCCTTTGGTAGACTTAGCCCTTCTCAGCAGTGCAAGGTCCTATAACAGTTCCAAAGGACTCATGATGGAAAATGCCATCCACATCCAGAGAAGGAACTGTGGAGTCTGAATGCAGAGTGAAGCAGACTTTTCTTTTTTGTTTTGTTTTGTTTTTTCTTTCTCATTGTTCCTTCCATTTGTTCTAATTTTTCTATACAACATGACTAATGTGAAAATATGCTTAAGAGGAACGTATATGTAGAGCCTATATCAGATTGCTTCCATCTTGGTGATGGGAGAGGGAAGGAAGGTGGAGAAAATTTAAAACTTACGTAAGTGAATGTTGAAAACTAAAAATAAATTAACTAAAAAAAACAAAAAAGAAGGTGAGGCTATAGAAATGGAGATATTTGTAATGTGAGAAGGCTGCTGGAGTCTAGTTGGATAACTAGTTTGGAGAGTTAGTAGTTGAGTTGGTTCAGTACAAATGAATTAAAAGTCCCCAGTGAAAAAAGAAAAATAACGAATTAGTCAATAGCAAGAAACTCTGGAATGCTTCAAGAGAATTAGGAAAGGGTTAAGAGAATAAAAGGGAAAATTACGTCTGAAATTAGGATGGAAATTGAAGCTTTCAAAGAATTCAGTAAAGCAGATAGTAGCCAGTTTAGAATGAATCAATGACAGTTTTTCCAAGATAGTAGAGGCTCTAAAAAAGAAAATAGGGAGCTCCAAAAATTTGAAAGGAAAATCGACAAACCAGAGCCAAAGAACTAAAGTAGTGAAAGTACATAAGTTCTTAACAAATCAAAGAGACTGACCTTGAGGACAGAATGTGCAGAGACAATAGGAGCATCATAAATCTCCCAGAAAAATATGCAAAAATATACATATTGTACTGCAGGGAAGTTTTAAAAAATTATCTAGAATTATTGAAAACAGAACATGTTATCGGTTGATACACTCAGTGGATTAAGGGGAACTTCAGACGTCAGAATCCTAGGACGTATTGCCAAATGCAACCAAGTGGAAAAATTTAGGAGTTTAAGGTCAAACAACAAATTTTTCCTAGTAGCTAAGAGAAACATATTTAGCTCTCATTGAAAATCAACTTAAATAACCTAGGACTACTATGAAAAAAACAAAGACTGTGACAGTATGATGTTCTGAAGAACAAAGATGATCATGATCTACCTCTAAAATAATATGTTCTCCAAAGTTGAAAGATAATAAAAGGAACTTTATCCATGATGGAAGTGCATGGGGAGGAGACAAGCATTTGGAACATTCCTCCAAGTGAATTCTGATTAACATGCAAACAGTGCAAATCAGACAACAAAAATGGTAAATAAGTATAGTTAATATGAAAAGCCTGGATAACGAAGTCATTGTGATTTCAGGGCTAGATAAGGACATTTTCTCAAATATTCTTATAATGATAGATGTACAAGGAGAGGACACCTAAGGAGGTAAGAATAAACGAGTCAAGGTGAATGTAGTGCTGGATGACCTGAGTTCAAGCCTTGCCTCTTTCCCCTACTAGCTTTGTGACCATGGAAAAGTCACTTAATCTCTTAATGGCCCAGATAACTCTCTAAGAAATATATGTTGCAATTTGGTGTCTGTATTGGTAGGGAGACCTTGCCAGAACATTCCTCAGCATGAAGTCATAGTTTTGTGAGGGGAAAATCAAGAGAAGGGAAGGAGAATGAACTGAATTTCCCTTTCTTGCTTGACCATTACTCAAGCTGCTTTGCTGGATCCAAATTGCATCGCAGCTAACTAAGGAATTTTGTGTGTACCCAAAGGCTTTGTATTATACTTAATACTTCATACTATATATAGTGTACTCCATACTCTCTTACTTGATGACTCCCATAAACTCTCATGGATTTAGTTATCATATCTATACAGATGATTCCTAGATCTTTACATCCAGACATAATCTTTCTCCCACGTTCCAATCTTCTGTCACTGCATATTTGATATTTGAAACTGACTGTGCTATGACCATGTCAGATTCAACATGGTCCAAAAAACTACTCATAATTTTTCTGCCCAAATCTAATCCTTTTCCTTTTTGAAATGAACATTTTTAAATTGTAGATACCACTGTCCTCCCAGTCATCTAGTTTTGCAGCTCCAATGTCCTTTTCAACTTCTCCTTCATACTCACTCCTTATTTCCAGTTGCCAAATCTTGTTAGCTTTTTCTTTTTTACCTCCAAAATGTCCCTAACTCTGAGTCAAACTCTTATCATTTTTTTACCTATACTAACTGCAATAGCCACCTAGTTGGTCGACCTTTCTCAAATCTTTCCCCATTTTAGTCCATCTTCCATATGGTCACCAAAGTGATTTCTCTAGAGTTCAGATCTAAACATGGCATTACTCAGTAATCTTCAGTAAGCTCCCTATTGCCTCTAGGATCAAATATAAACTTCTCTGGCAAATGGAGTTTTCACAAACTAGACTCATTATGCCTTTCTAACCTAATATGACAGGATTCCTCTCCATATCCTTTAACAATCTAAACTGGTCATGTTCCTCACATGCTTCATTTCTGTCTCCATATCTTTGAATAAGCTATTTCTCATTCTTCTTGCCTCTGCTTTAATCTCTGAGTCCCTTCAATGTTGTATTCTTTGAGTAACATCTTCTTCATGAGGCCTTTCCTTATTCTCCCAGCTACTAATGCAGAGAAGTGATGGAGTAGAGTACCTATTGAGACATAATTATTTTTGGACATGGCCAACACAGGAATTTGTTTTGCTTGATTAAGCTTATTTGTTGCAGGGTATGTTTTTTTTTCTTCTGGTGGGTTAGAAGGTAGGAGAGAGATAAAATAGATTTTTGTTAATTGAAAAAATAATTTTTTATTAATTAATGTATTTGTTTTTAGTTTACAACATTTCAGTTCTAGAAGCTTTTCAGTTCCAAATTTTCTCCCCTTTCTGTCCTTCCCCTCTTCTCAAAGTGGTGTGCAATCTGATATAGACTCTACACATTTATGTTAAACATATTTTCACATTAGTTATGTTGTAAAGAAGTATTAGAACCAATGAGAGGAACCACAAGAAAGAAGAAACAAACAAACAAAAAAAGAGCAAATAGTATGCTTTGATCTGCATTCATTCTTCATAGTTCTCTTTTTGCATGTGGGTAGCGTTTTTCACCATGGGTCTTTTGGAGTTGTCTTAGATCCTTGCATTGCTGAGAAGAGCTAAGTCCCTCAAAGTTAGTTATCACACAATGTTGCTGTTACTGTGTACAGTGTTCTTCTGGTTCTGTTCATTTCACTCAGCATTAGTTCATGTGAGTTCAGGTTTTTCTGAAATCTGCCTGCTCATTATTTTTACGGAACAATAGTATTGCATTACATTCATATACCACAACTTGTTCAGCGATTCCCAACTGATAGGCAGCCCCTCAATTTTCAATTCTTGATCACCACACCATAATTTTGTATATGTGGGTCCTTAAGCATTTGTTGTGGGGCACTAGGATTATAAAGAAAAATGAAAAAAAAAACAATTCCTGCCATAAAGGAGCATTTTTATGGGTCTCTTTGGGATACAGACCTAGTAGTAGTGTTTTTAGGTCAAAGGGTATGCATATTTTTATAGCCCTTTGGGCATAATTCCAAATTACTCCCCAGAATGGTTGGATCAGTTCACAACTCCACCAACAATGCACTAGTCTTCAATTTTCCATCTTCTCCAACATTTATCATGAAAAAGTACTTTTTTAAAAAAGAAACGATAAACCTAAAGAATGCCCAGAAGCACAGAAAGATTGACATGACTTGATGCAAAGTGAAAGATAGTCAGGGAAACCATAAATAAAATTTTTATAGTAAATTGAGAGAAACACTAAAAAATTAAGAGATATGGGAAGATACCTCCCTCAAACTATTACAAAGGTGAAGGAGTCTGTGAATATGGAATATTGTGTATAATGGTAGATTTTGTTTTTTGATGTATTTAATGGTTTTACTGTATTTTTTTCTCTTTTTTTCTTTTTGGTTAATTCTTAGTTATAAGAGATGACTCTCTGGGAGGAGAAAGGAAAGAATACAAGAGTTAATGTAAATAAGAAGATCAATAACACATTTGAAAATATATATACTCCTTTATGGAAGGAACTGTTTATTCATTTTTCTTAATAATCCTAGTACCCAGCACATTGCCTAGCCCATAGCAGATACTTAATAAAGTCTTATCAGTTTATGGATTGATTTGTTCTTCAATGCTATGCCAGTAGAGTATAAACTTTGGTAGACCAGATGAAGGTGGAGACACTTCAAGTATAGCTCCACTGATGGCAGTAAAATAATAAATCTGTTTTTTGATGGCCAGTTCTCTACAATTCTGAAAAGCTATGTATTAAGTCACAGTGTGTTATCTTTCTCAGTGTAGGATATATTGAAAATACTTTGAGTATTGAAGTAAATATTATTTTGTTGGCTTTAGCCCCATTCTTTCCTCCTGATAATAAACTTTTGGATCTGTTTCTCTAATTTATTTTCTTAGGTATTTCCACTCCACAATCAAATACTTTTCTTACCCCACATAGTGTTCAAAGTGAAAAAAGAAAAATATTAAAATAGTCTTTTTCCTTACTTCTTTGCCACTTGTATATATTTTTTTAAACATTTCTTTCTTATTATTATGGGCTTATAAACATCACCAGATATCACTTGTTTGTTGACAGTACTAGCAGACTGAGGAAATCAGGAAATACAGGGAAAAATTTGTGAGTCATTTTTATTCTAGTTTAGAATCAGAAGATACAAGAAGGATGTGGATGCTAGCATTGAGATCCAACCAGGAAATCTTGTACAGGGGGGGTGGGCTGAAACTTATGACCATCTACCAGGACAAAGAGTAGTCATAGATCCATTGTGGAGAACAAAAGATAGCTGGCAGCAGTGTTGCTTTGATTTTGGAGCAGGGTTGCAGATCCAGTTTGAATTAAGGCTAAGGAATGCTGCGTGTTTGGGACCTTAGGCTGTGTACAAAATGGAGACTAGGAATAGAAACAGATTGTTGTTCATGTCACTCTTAACCCAGAATGTGGTTGAAGGAACTGGGCCCTATAACTATGCAGGAGAAAGAGTAGTTGCAGATTTGGGGCCTGAATTTCATACCTAGTGAGAAATATTCTGGCAGCTGTGTTATTTTGATTCTTGAGTGGAGTCCCAGATCCTGCATGGACTGAGGTCAGAGTCTGTGGCTTTTTACCTATGTAATAAAGAAGGCCAGAGGTCCAAAATGACCTGTGCCAGAAATTACATACAAGAATAAGGTAGCAGCTGTATCACTCTGATTCCATAGCAAGTTCTCAGATTAAGCCCACAGACCTAATTTGGGCTTGTACCTGAGTAACTGAGACAGGGAGCTCAGACGAAGGAAAGCCTACAGTTTTATCGCTCTGAATGTGTAAAGTTTTCCAGCTTGCTCATAGACTGGGTACAATACCTGTTTTGTATGAGCTCCAACCAGGAGTAAGCCTACAGTTGTCCAGACCCAAACCAGGGTCAGGAGCTTGTAAAACTGACCTTTATGACATAAATCAGACATCATCCTAGACAAATGGTTTAGGCTTAGGGTGTGCTGAAAATTTGCACTCTCTGGTCAAAGTTGCCCCTAAGATTCTTGAAAAATAAACTCTTAATACCTGGGGAGAAGATGCTAGAGAATGCTCATCAGGATCAAATAAGGCTGTAAAATTCCTTCCTCTTAATGCAGTGAGCCTGGACCTAACACAGAGCCCCAATTCAAGAAGTAAGGCTGAGAAAAGTGAGTAAACAAAAAAGACATCAATAGTACAGAACTGTTATGGAGCAAAGGATTTTTAAGATAAGCCCAGAAAAACAGAATAACTCTACAACATCTACAAGTAAAGCCTCTAATAAAACAACTTGGCCACAAGAACAATTTGGATTCTTGGAAGGAATCAGACAATAGTTTTAAAATCATATTTAAATGACAGTTCCAGAAGTAAAGTCTTAGAGGGAGAATTAGTACCTTTGTATAAGAGGTATAAGCCTTACACAAGTAAAAACACTCCATGAAAATTAGAATGGATCAAACAACAGTTAATTCTCCATGACAAAAGAAAAAATCTTAACAGTCAAAAAGCTGAAGAAAACAAAACAGAAGAAAATACATGGTATCATAAAAAAAAATCTGACTTGGAAAACCTATCAAAACAAAATAATTTAAGAATCTGAAAACTGTGATAAAAATTTGGATGTCATATTTCAAATAAATCATGAATGAAAACTTCCCATGTGGGAAGAAAGTGGAGTGGAGGGGTTAGAACAGTGCTCCTGTCACACTCTATTTCTTGGGGTAAGGTCCTTAGGATTTTCTATGCAGTCTTTCATCACTGAAATAACTTTAAGGTTGTTACTGATCAACCCTGAATCCCTGAAATCTTATACAAGAAGCACTGACGTTGTAAGATTAAAACTAAAAGAGAAACAACCAAAACAAAATAATGTAACTGAAGGAGAGATTGAATCTGGAAGAATCCTAGAAAAGATTGTCTCTGAGTCAGAAAATATCGGAAGATGCCAAAGAGGGAATTAAATATAACACTGTAGCCTAGGAGTATTTTTTTTTAATATTTTGATTATTTCAAAGAAAAGGAAGGAGAAAAAAAGTAATATGCTAGGTAAGAAGAGAGTGGGGAGGGACTTAGTAGCTCATGTAATTGGGGTAATGTAAGAAGACAACAAGCAAAGGAGGAAGTGGACAATTCTTGAACCTCATTTTCATCTGAATCTGTCAAAAGAAGGTAGGATGCAGAAATTCATGAAGAACTGAGTGTAAAAATATATTCACCTAAGCAAAGGAAGAGGAGGAAATAGGAAAAGGGGACAATAAGGAGGGTGGATTCAAGTAAAGCAAATTCCAGCTTCTGAGGATGTTTCTGAAATGGAGATTTAAAAGGAAAGAAAGAAAAAGTATCTATGTTTGGCATCTGTGCAAGAAATAAAGAAAATGGAAAGTGGAGTAAAGTGGAAGTAGATTGCATGAGGCATAAATCACTTATCCAGAGCATACTTCTCTCAACACACTCTTTTTCCTTTGAATAGAGGAGGCAAGGTGGAAGACAGGAGGAATTATTCCAGAACATAATGGAGGAAAATATACAATTAACATTACTGTGAATGTGAATGAGATTAACACCTGTAAAATGAAAGGTTGCAGAGTGGATTAGAAAGCAGAATCCAACAGTAAGTACAGGAAACACATTTGAAATATAAAAATTGTCATGGAATTAAAATAAGAGGCTAGAGAAAAATTCTTTATGCTTCAGCTAAATGCATAAGAAGAAAAATAGTTATCATATCTCCAGAGAAGACATCATCAAACACAGACAATTAAAAAAGATAAATTGGCAAATTTCATCATGCTTAAAGATTCCATAGAGCTAAGTAAATAAATAAAATGTCTGTTTATTACAGTGTACCCCAAAAATATGTATGTATATACATGTGTCTGTGCACTCACACCAAAATTATAGAAAAACAGCAGTAAGTAGTAAAACCCTAATATTTGGAATCATCATTGTGCCCCTTTTGGACATATATAAATCTAATACACACAGAGGGATACATGCACAACAAGAAACTTAAGAATGTGAATAGAATTTGAGAAAACTTAGATATGATATATCTTGGACTATTGAACAGAAATATGAAGTAGAATGCATCATTCTTAACCATATGGCAGCTTTACAGACACTGGCCATTTATTAGAGTATAAAAACAAATCTCAGAAATTCAGAAAAACACAAATGATTAATCCAACCTTTCCTGACCGTGGTCTAATAAAGCTATATTTGAAAGAGGATCATTGGAGTGTAAAAACCTTCCAAAGGATTTCACGTGTGAAAGAACAAATCATAGGCATATTTGATAATTCCATCAAAGAATGGGACAACCATAAGACAATGAAATTATGGGGATGCAGATCTCAGAAGAGGGACTTGGGTGCTTATACCAGCTTCTATATGCTCAATCTATCAAGCAGGCAGCCTTTTTGCTACCCAGAATCCAGGCAGTCTAGGCATGAAGCACATGCTAGTTTTCACAAAAGTTGAGACTGAGTCTTAGCCAACAAACTCAGGCCTACTGATACCTTCCAGAACTATGGGGAATGAAGTTTAACTCAAGCATAAGCCCATGATCCAGAAAGTATGGTTGGAGATAATGAGTAAACAGAACTAGATAAATGAAGTGATACTTTGCATTGACAGAAGCCTAAGGGGTGAATACACAAAAAGCAAATCATGAGAGAAAAGAATTATTTTAGCAATTAGGACTAGAAGAGAAAATGGAATAAATGAAACAAAAAACAGGAAATAAAGAAGGAAGATAGAAAAGGAGAAAGAAGTACAGCCCTGATTTACTCTACAACTATTCCAGCAGAAGTAAGAGAATTCTCTAGTAAGCGATATTGATAGCACCTATGGCTTCCATGGATATCCTGGCGTAATTCTAAATCACAAAATTCAGTAGACTCACCACATGGAAGGCAGAACCAAAACATTTATTCATACACCAGAAAGCCCAATTCATCATAGCAACAAAAATCTACACACAATAACAGTGCAGAGGAGACCACCACTGCCAAGCCTTCCCCCTGCTAGACTTCCCACAAATAAACTCCATTAAACAAATCATAAGCAGGCTCTCAAACAAAAACACAAACAAGCTCTTCCACTCATGCTAGCCAGCTGCCTGGTTGCCTGCATCCTTCCTAGCTTTGACCAGACTCTAACCAATTTCCCCTCAGCTCTGTTGTAGCCCTGCCTCTTCCTATTCCACCCATTCAACAAACTCCTCCCATCATGTGACTCAGGCTTCCATGCGAGCCAGGCAGGTCATATGGGTCTATTTGAATGGAAAAGATCTTCCTGTTTAAATTAACATTACACAGAATCAAACCAATTGTTAATTGAAAAATCCAAGGAGAAAAGTTTATTGATGTAGGTTACCATAGGAAGATAGCCTGGGAACACTGGACAGAGTACAGATCTTGCTGTTATCTGCTAGCGTAAAGAAAGGTCATAGATCCTACTGAGACAAGAACCTAATGTCCCAGAAACAGGAACAAACACCAACCAGCAATTATCTTCCTCCAACTCTTGAAGTTATTTGAGGCTACCACTTTTAGATGAAGAGTGGACCTGCAGCTTGGTGCTCTGTAACCTAAGGTTGTATTTACCAGGGCAAGGAATAGTTATGGATCCAGCTCAGATTTGACCTGAAACTGTTTTGGGGAAGGATCCGGTACAGAAATGAATAGCAGTTTTATGGTGTCTGAACCTGGCGCCACATCATAGATTCAGCCTGGCTCAGCCCTACCCTGTCTCAGCCTACAGGTGAATAACCTAAGGGGAAGGTGTTTTAAAATCAAGGACAAGCCTAAAGTTCTATTATTCGAAATTCATAAATCCTTTCAGTTAGGTGATGATTTGGGCACAGGTATTTGCTGGACTTTCAGCCAGGAGCAAACCTGTTGTTCTGTTACACAGACCAAAACCTGGTTTAAGAACTTTCAAAACTCAGACTAGAATCAGATTTCATCCTAGATCATTCTGCTGAGGGAGCACTGGAAGTAGACAGCTCTAAACTGAACTGTTCCTGAGTTTCTTGAAGAAGTACTCAATTCTTAGAGAATGTAGCAGGATTCCAGACAATACAAATGAGGACCAAACAAAGCCTCAAAATTCTGTTCTTCAGTTCTCAGAGCCTGACCCTAACATAAAATTTCAATTTAGAAAGTAAAACTGAAAGAGTGAGTAAACAAACAGAAAAAAATTACTCCAAATACAAAGAGCCATTATGGTGCAAATTCAGAAGAAAAGAACTCCTAGTCATCTAAATGCAAAGTCTCAAAATAAAAACAAAGCTTGGACTACAAATGAACAAGTGAAATGAGAGCTCTAGGGGAAAGATGGCAAAACTATAGGAAGCAGTACAGTCAAGCTTATCTCCACAGACTTCTCTAAATAGAATGCACTAGACCAAATCCAGAAAATGTTAGTCATTTGTCTAGCTCTGCTCTGCCTAGAGAGACAAACAAAGATATCTGTGGACACTTGGGACAAGTTGAGTGAGACTAAAAGGAAGCCTACAGTTCTGCCACTATGAGTCAACAGAGCTTGTGAACTGGTTAATAGGGATAAAGTTTAGAAGTACCATTCTTCTCGTAATATCAGTGACTTTTTTAAATAACATTTTATTTTTCCCCAGTTACATGTCAAGAAAATTTTTAGCATTCATTTGTACAAGATTTTGAGTTCTAAATTTTCTTCCTCCTTCCTTTTCCCTTGTCTGAAAATAGTAAGCAATTTGATACAGTTTATAGGTGTGTTTTAATGTAAAAATATTTCCAAATTAGTCGCAGTTGTGAAAGAAGAAATAGATCAAAAGGAAAAAAAACACAAAGAAGAATAAGTGAAAAAAATAATCCTTCAATCTTCATTCAGCATTCATCAGTTCTTTTTCTGGATATGGATAGCATTTTCCTTCAAAAGTTCTTTGTACTTGTCTTGGATCATTGTGTTACTGAGAAGAACTGAGTCTTTCACAGTCGATCATCACACAGTGTTGCTGATATTGTGTACAATGTTTTCCTGGTTCTGCTCATTTCACTTTGCACCAGTTCATATAAGTCTTTACAGGTTTTTCTGAAATCTGCCTTTTCATCATTTTTATTTCGCAACAATATTTCATTACATTCATATACCACAGTTTGTTCAACCATTCCTCAATTGAAGGGCATCCCCTCAATTTCCAATATTTTACCATCAGGAAAAGGGCTGCTATAAATATTTTTTCACATGTAGGTTCTTTTCCCTTTTTTATTATCTGTTGGGATACAGTGCTAGTAGTGGTTTTGCTGGATGAAAGGATGTGCACAGTTTGGTTGCCTTTGGGGCATAGCTCCAAATTGCTCTGCAAAATGGTGGGATCAGTTCACAACTCTACCAGAAGTACATTAGGGTCCCAATTTTCCCATGTCCTCCCCAGCACTTATTTTCTCATTTACGTCATATTAGCCAATCTGATAGTTGTGAAGTGGTACTTCAGAGTTGATTTAATTTGCATTTTTCTAGTCAGAAGTGATTTAGAGGACTTCTTGTGCTTATAGATATCTTTGATGTCTTCTCTGAAAACTGCCTGTTCATCTCCTTTGACTGTTTATCAATTGCAGAATGACTTCTATTCTTGTAAATTTGACTTAATTCTCCATATATTTGAGAAATGAGACCTTTTTCAGAGACACTTGCTGTAAAGATTGTTTCCCATATATCTGCTTTCCTTTTAATCCTGTTTGCATTGATTTTGTACAAAAGTGTTTTAATTTAATATAATCAAAATTTTCTATTTTACATTTTGTAATGCTCTCAATCTCTTGTTTAGTCATGAATTCTTCCCTTCCCCATAGATCTGACAGCCAGACTATTCCATGCTCTTCTAATATGCTTATGATGCCACCCTTTATGTCTAAAACATGTCAAAGGTCTGTCATATCTAACTGTTCTAATATTCTATTTGCCTCCTTAATTTCTTTCTTGTTTAATTTTTGGTTGGATTTATTGAGTTCTGAGATGGAAGATTTGTATTCCCCCAATAGTATAGTTTTGCTGTCTATTTCTTCCCGTAAGTCACTTAACATATTTACAAATCTGGATACTATACCACTTGGTGCATATATGTTTAGTATTAAAGTTGCTTCATTGTTATTGGTACCTTTTAGCAAGATGTAGTTTCCTTCCTTATCTCTTTTTAATTAGGTCTAATTTTGCTTTTACTTTGTGTGAGATCAGGATTGCTACCCCTGTTTTTTAAAATCAACTGAAGCAAAATAGATTCTCCCCCAGCCCCTTACATTTTCTCTGTATGTGTCTCTCTGCTTCAAGTGTATTTTTTTGTAAACAGCATATTGTAAGATTCTGTTTTTTCATTTACTCTGCTATCCATTTCTGTTTTATGGGAGAGTTCATCCCCTTCATATTACAGTTATGATTACTACCTATGTATTTACCCCCATCCTATTCTTCTTCCTATTTTCACCTTTCCCTCCTCACCAGTGTTTTGCTTCTGTGTGCTACCTCCCCTGGAACAACCTCCCTTCTGTCAATTCCTATCCCCCCTTTAATTGGTCTTCTTCTACTTCCCTATCAGGTAAGATAGATTTCTATATTCAACTGATTGTGTATATGTTTCCCTCTTTGAGCCAACAAGGTTCAAGCAATGCTTGTCACCCACCCTCCTATTTTCCCCTCCTCTGTAATGTGTCTTTCACATCTGTTTATGTGAAATAATTTACCCCATTTTGCCTCTCACTTCCTTTTACATCCAGTGTGCTCATTTCTCATTCCTTAATTATTTATGTAATTCGCTCAAATTCATCTTACCCTCTGTATGTGTATATTCCTTCTAGCTGTACAATTTTTAAGAATTACTAGTATCCTCTTCCTCTGTAGGGATGTAAACAGTTCAGCTCCATTGAATCCCTTATGTTTTCTTTTCCCTTTTTACCTGTTTACGCTTCTCTTGGACCTTGGTGCACTTGGTTAATTTAGGGAAAATTATTTGTAAAGATGTTGAGGTGTTGGGTTTTTTGGGGGGGAGGGGGTTCAAATTATGATTAAATTATGTTAATCTTTTCCAGAAAAACTCTTGATTACTTTGGTCTTTTCTCTAGTCTTTTAGGCCAGTGAAGGGATACAGTGGATAGAGCACTGGGCCTGGAGTCATGAAGACCTGAGTTCAGATCTGGTCTCAGAATTTACTAGCTGTGTGATTGTGAGCAAGTCATTTAACCTTATTTGCCTCAGCTTCTTCATCTGTAAAATGACCTGGAGAAGGAAATGGCAAACCACTCAGAATCTTTGCCAAGAAAATCCCCATTAGGGTCACAGAAGAGAGACACAACTGAAGCAACTAAACAATAAAATTAGTCTTTAATTATCAATTTTATTTTTTATTTCTCTCATTTTCTGGGTATTTTGTGCTTCCTTTGAGTTTCCTTTTTTGGAACAAAATTCTCTTTTATTTTAGTGCAAAAAATTTTCAGCAGTGACATAAGATAACACATTTACCAATATTTTTACACCATGTAGAAAATAAGAAAGTGTATCCTTGAAAATGCCTTATAGGAATAGTATTTCTACATGAATGTTTAAGAATGTCAAGGCTGTTTCTGTCATGGCAATATTTCTCTTTCCCTCCCTTTGAGTTTCTTAATTTGTTATTTTCTGTTTAGTTTTAATTGCATGGTCTGTTCACTTGTCTCTTTTATTTTGTTGAGATATGTTTTCAGATATATATATATATATATATTTTTTTCTTTAAGTGCTGCTTTAGGCACTCCCCCAAATTTAGGTATACACCCTTGTTGTTATTCTTTATTTATTTTTCCATGTTTTATTTACTTATTTCTTTAATTAAAATTTGTATTTTTAGTCCAGAATTCTCTTCCTTCCTCCAGCACCTTTCCCATCCATTGAGGAGACAAGAAATACTATATCCATTATGCATATGAAGTTATACAAACAATTTCTGCTTCTCTTGAATCTCGTGTTTAAATATCAGATTTTCTATCCAGCTCACTAATTTTCATCAGGATTGAATCTATTTCGTTAAATATCTATTTTTCCCCCTATAGCATTACACTCAGTTTTACTTGCTAAGTTATTCTTGATTCTAATCCCAGCTCCTTTGCTTTCTGGAATATTATATTGCAAGCCCTCTAGTCCTTTTTAGTGGTAGCTGCTGTATCTTGTGTGATCCTGAATGTGATTCTACAGTATTTGAATTCTTTTTTCTGTATTTCAGAAATATTTCTGAAAAATTTCAGTATTTCCTCCTTCACCTGGGAGTTCTGGAATTTGGAATATTTCCAGGATTTTTCATTTTGGAATCTCCCTCAGGAGGGGTTCAGTAGATTTCTTTCTACTTTGGCCTGTGGTTTTATGAGCAATTAGCAATTAATTAATTGTAGTTAATTAGCAATTAATATAATTGCTGTATGTAATTTCTAAATAGTAATTATTTCTCTTTTACCCAGGAATGCTAAGGGTCTTCCCCTCCCAGTTGGATTTTTTTTTTTTTTTGAATAAAGGGACCTTCCCTTGAGTAACATAAAGAAACCTATTCATTGAATGGATGTAACTCATTCAAAGTGAGAATGTGATAAGATCTTAGACTGAAAGGGCCAGGGTCTCACATTGCATCCTGGGCCATCTTGAGTCATTCTGATGAATATCAGACCACTGTACCCAAGTGATTCAGGAGAAGAAAGTGAGGCTGGTGACCTTGCACAGCCCTCCCTCACTCAAATCAAAATCACCTGCAAGTCATGTCATCATCTTGATGTCATGGTCCTCTTCAAGAACAAAGGACAAGCACAATAGTTCTATGATATCTGGGCAATTTACCTATATTATTTCTTGAAATATCATGTTTAAGCTATTTTTTTTTTATCATGGCTTTCAGGTAGTGCATTAATTTTTAAATTTTCTCCCTTTGATCCATTTTCCAGGTCACTTGTTTTTCTTATGAGACATTTGACCTTTTCTTCTATTTTGCAGTATTTTGAGTTTATTTTCTTGATGTCTAATGGAGCCATTACTGCACTTGACCAGTTATGATTTTTAGGAAGTTATTTTCTTCACTCAGGTTTTGTACCTCTTTTACTGTTTGGGGAATTCTGACTTTTAAGGAGTTATTTTCTTCAGGTTTTAAAAATCTTTTAGTATTTTGCCAATTACCATTTTTAAGGAATTATTTTAGCATTTTTTGTGCCTCATTTACCAAGCTGTTGATCCTCTTTTCATAGTTTTCTCGTATTACTCTCATTTCTTTTTCTTACTTTTCTTATTTGATTTTTAAAATCTTTTTTTTTTTTTGTTCTTTATCTCTTTAACTCTTCTGGTAATTCTTTTTGGACTTGTGTATAATCTACATTTTTATTTGAGGCTTTGGTTCTATATATTTTTGAGTCATTTTCTTTTGAATTTGTGTTTTGAGCTTCCCTATCACTATAGTAGCATTGTATGGTTAGGTTTTTTGTTGTTGTTGTTGTTGTTGTTTTGTCCATCCTATTTCTTGATTTTTGACTTTATGAGGGTTCCTCTCATCTGGGGTAAGGGGAGGGCAGTGTCTGGCCTGACTTTCTGACTTTATTTGTCCTGCTATTTTCTCAGCTATGTCTGGGGACCTGTAAGTTTGAAGTGCTTCCAAGGTGGTGTGATCTGGAGAGATTTCTGGTCATTGCTCTCCTGGTCTGCACTCTAGTCCTTATCCAGTTAGGGCCCTTTCTATCTCTTGACTGCAACCTCTTTTCTTCCTTGATTACAACCTCCTCCTCTCTGCCATGGAACTATGATTCGGAACTGGGTAACAAACTGCAATGTTGCCAAAAGTGCCTTATCTTACACCCAGTGCCAACCCTGTTATTCCCTGGAATTTCTTTATGATTCGGTATTCGTTCTACCTACCACCTTCTGTATATTGGATGCTCCCACTGCTGCTGCTCCTGCTGCAGTAACCTCTTAAGACTGGTAACTGGTGCCCCTCCTGCAGTACTACAGCCCGTCCCCACCCCAGTGTCCATAGTCTTCTCTTTCTGTCTTCCTAACCTTCCCTGAGCTAAATAAACAGACAAACAAACAAGCAAACAAAAAACTCTCTGTGACCTTTTCTTGGTTTTCCTGCTCAGAATTCAGTTTGATGCAGTTTTTGAAGTTGTTTAGATGGGTATGTTGCAAGAGCTAGATAAAAATGCTCAGTTCACTCTGCCATCTTGACTCCTTTCCTTCCCACCCCCTGCCCCCTTGTTCATTATTTAGGATGTTATTACTTAGTATTCATTTAATTGGCCTTCTTTTGTTAATGTTCCCTACACTAAATGATGTTTTGTTATATTACGATATGTAAAGGACATTTTAAATATTTCTGTATTTTTATTTTTAGTAATAATTTGTCCTAGCATATGATGAATATTTGTGTATATATATATATATAAATTAATTTGTAAATAAATGTACGATGTTTAGAAAATGTGTATTCTTTAAATATCTGATCTTTCTACCTCTTATTTTTCCTATGATTTATTTAGCTGTATGTTTTTTGTTTGTTTCTTTGTTAGTTGTTTTTTGTTGTTGTTGTTTAGCCGTTCAATCATTTCTGACTTCTCCTATGGGGTATTTGGCAAAGATATTGGAGTGGTTTGCCATTTCCTTCTCAGGGGGATTAAGGCAAACATATGTTAAGTGACTTGTCCATGGTTACACAGCCAGTGCCTGAAGCTGGATTTGAATCAGGTCTTCCTGCCTCCACACACAGTTATTTTTTTCATTTTTATTTATTTATTTTTAGATTACAACATTCATTTCCACAAAATTTTGAGTTCCAATTTTTCTCCCCATCTCTCCCATTCCCCCCACCCCATAACACCTTGCATTATGATTACCCCTTCCTTCAATGTGCCCTCCCTTCTATCACACCCCACCCTTCCCTTATCCCCATCTTCTCTCTTTTCTTGTAGGGAAAGATAGATTTCTATACCCCATTACCTATATTTCTTATTTCCCAGTTATATAGAATAACAGTTCTCAACATTTATTTCTAATACTTTGAATTCTACCTTCTTTCCCTCCCTACCCATCCCCACTAAGAAGGCAAGCAATTCAATACAGGCTATGTATGTGTCGTTTTGCAAAAAAACTTCCATAATAATCATGTTGTGTAATACTAACTTTATTGCCCTCTATCTTGCCCTATCCCCCCTTATTGTTTCATTCCCTCATTTAACCTTGTCGCTTCTTGAAAGTGTTTATTTCTAGCTACTCCCTTCTTCCATTTGCCCTCCCTTCTATCATTCCCCTCATCCCAGTTGTCCCCTTCTCCCCTACTTTCCTGTAGTATAAGATAGATTTTCATACCAAATTTAGTGAGCATTTTATTCCCTCCTTAAGCCATATGTGGAGAGAGTAGCTTCACTTTTCCCCTCTCCCCTTCTCCCTTTTCTCCTCCATTGAACAAGATTTTTCTTTATCTCTTTTATGAGTTATAGCCTGCCCCATTCCATTGCTCCCTTTCTCCTCCCAATATTTTCTTCCTTCACCCCTTAATTTTTATATCTTTTTTGCGTGTGGATATCATCTCTTCTGATTCAACATAGCCTGTACTCTCTGTCTATGTGTGTGTGTGTGTGTGTGTGTGTGTGTGTGAGTGTGTATGTATGTACAATCCCTCCACCTACCCAAATACTGAGAAAAGTCTCGAGAGTTATAAATATTTTCTTTCCATGTAGGAATGTAAATAGTTCAGCTTTAGAAAGTCTTTTATGATTTCTCTTTCCTGTTTACCTTTTCAAGCTTCTCTTGATTCTTGTGTTTGAAAGTCAAATTTTCTATACAGTTCTGGTCTTTTCAATATCAATACTTGAAAGTCCTCTATATCATTGAATAACCATTTATTCCCTTGAAGTATTATACTCAGTTTTGCTGGGTAGGGGATTCTTGGTTTTAATCCCAGTTCCTTTGTCTTGTGCAACATCATATTCTAAACCCTACAATCCCTTAATGTTGAAGCTGCCAGATCCTGTGTTATCCTGATTGTATTTCCACAATACTCGAACTGTTTTTTTTTAGCTGCTTGCAGTATTTTCTCCTTGATTTGGGAACTCTGAAATTTGGCATCAATATTCCTAGGAATTTCTTTTTGAGTCTCTTTCAGGAGGTGATCGTTATACAATATCAGGACAGTTTTCCTTGATAATTTCATGGAAGATAATATCTAGGCTCTTGTTTTGATCATGGCTTTCAGGTAGTCCCATAATTTTTAAATTGTCTCTCCCGCATCTATTTTCCAGTCAGTTGTTTTTCCAATGAGATGTTTCACATTATCTTCTATTTTTTCAAACTTTTGGTTTTGTTTTCTAACTGGTTGGTATATCTCATAGTCATTCATTTCCCTGAACTCAATTCTCTCTTTCAGAGATCTATTTTGTTCAGTGAGATTTTGAACCTTTTCCTCCATTTGGCTAATTCTGCTTTTTAATGTCTCTTTCTCCTCATTGGTTTTTTGGACCTCTTTTTCTAAATGAGTTAGCCTCTTTTTAAAGATGTTATTTTCCTCAGCATTTTTTTGGTTCTCCTTTAGCAAGCTGCTAACTCACTTTTCAAGCTCTTCTATTACCTGAGCCCAGCTTAAGTTCAATTTGGAGGCTCTGGAGACATGGGTCTTAACTTCCTGTGACAATAAGCCTTGTTCTTCCTCATCCCAAAGGATGGAAGGAGACACCTGTTCACCAAGAAAGTAAACTTCTGTGGTCGTATTTTTTTTTCCCCTTTTTTGAGCATTTTCCCAGCCAGTTACTTGACTTCTGAATTCTTTGTCAAGAGATTAGACTCAGCTGTTTGGTTCCCCTGGGCTTTGGGTGGGGGTGGGGCTGTCATTCAGGGCTGAGGTTTAGATCAGCTGCTTCCTACTTCCAGAGGCTGTAACCTGAGCTGCCTGAACAATGGACCCTGGTTGCTTCCCAGCCACTGTAGCTGCCTGCAGTCTGCTGCTGCAGCCTCTGCCGTCACCTGGGGCCCCCCTCTTGCCCAACTGGGAAAGACCTCCCTCACTGACTTTTGGAGCTTTCTTTGTCACTTGTGGGTTGAGGTATCTGGGACCTGCCCTGCTAGGAACTCTGCCTGGAGGTCTGTTCAGGTCCTGTTACTCCCAGTGCCACATGGCCAGGGCTGTGCTCTCCTCCACTAAGTGTCCAGTGAGATAGACCTTTCCTGTCAGCCCTCCAGGTTACCTTTGGTTGGAAACCTCTTTTGCTCTCTTGTTTTGTGGCTTCTGCTGCTCTAGACTTTGTTGAGAGTTATTTTTACAGGTATTTTGTGGGCTGTGGGGGAAGCGCTAGAGTATATGCATCTTTCTACTCCACCATCTTGCCTCCTTCCCCTCTCATGCTTCTATTGATGCTTGTGTTTGAAAGTCAGATTTTCTCTTCAGTTCTGATCTTTTCATCAAGAATGCTTGAAAGTCCTCTATATCATTGAATGACCATTTTTTCCCTTGAAGTATTATGTTCAGTTTTGCTGGGTTGGTGATTCTTGGCTTTAATCCCAGTTTCTTTGACTTCTGGAATATCCTATTCCAAGCCCTTTAATCCCTTAATGTAGAAGCTGCCAAATCCTGTGTTATCCTGATTGTATTTCCATAATACTCGAATTGTTTCTTTCTAGCTGCTTGCAATATTTTCTCCTTGACCCTGGAACCCTGAAATTTGGCCACAGTATTCCTAAGGGTTTCTCTTTTCAGATCTCTTTCAGGAGATGATTGGTAGGTTCTTTCAGTATTTGTTTTGCCCTCTGGTTCTAGAATAACAGGGCAGTTTTCTGTGAAAATACCATGAAAGATAATGTTTAGGCTCTTTTTTTGATGATGGTTTTCAGGTAGTCCCATAATTTTTAAATTATCTCTCCTGGATCTATTTTTTAGGTCAGTTGTTTTTCCAATGAATTCTTTCACATTATCTTCCACTTTTTTATTCTTTTGGTTTTGTTTTGTGATTTCTTGGTTTGTCATAAAGTCATTAGCCTTTATCTATTCCATTCTAATTTTTAAAGAATTATTTTCTTCGGTGAGCTTTTGAATCTCCTTTTCCATTTGAGTAATTCTGCTTTTTAATGCTTCCTTCTCCTCATTGGCTTTTTGAACCTCTTTTGCCAATTGAGTTAGCCTATTTTTCAAGGTGTTATTTTCTTCAACATTTTTTTCGGTCTCCTTTAGCAAATTGTTGATTAGCTTTTCATGATTTTCTTGCATCTCTCTCATTTGTCTTCCCAATTTTTCCTCCACCTCTCTTACTTGATTTTCAAAATCCTTTTTGAGCTCTTCCATGACCTGAGACCATTGAATATTTTAGAGGCTTGGGATACAGAAGCCTTGACTTTTATGTCTTTCTCTGATGGTAAGTGTTGTTCTTCCTCATCTGAAAGGATGGGAGAAGATATCTGTTCACCAAGAAAGTAACCTTCTATAGTCTTATTTTTTTTTCCTTTTTCGGGCATTTTCCCAACCAGTTACTTGACTTTTGGGTCCTTTCTCAAGAGTAGGGTATACTCTGGGGATCTGTAAGATCTCAGTTCCTCAAAGGTGGCACAATCAAGTGTGTACACTGGTCTGGGAGCAACAAGAAACTTTAGTGCCCAGAATCTGTGAGTATTAATTTCCTCTCCACAACCACCTCGTCTGCAGTTCCACCAAGCCAGCACTGGTGGCTGAGATTCAGATAAGCTGCTCAGTTGCCCCAGGGGCTTTCGGTGGGGGCAGGGCAGCCACACAGGGCTGAGGTAAGGATCAGATGCTGAGTTCCCCCAGGGGTTTTACCATCCAACAATGGATGCTGGCTGCTGTAGGAGCCTGCTGTGTGATCCCAGAGCTATGGGAAGATCCTACTCCCTTCTGGGCCAGCTGAAAAAACCCTCTCACTGACCTTTGCTGCCTGTGGGTTGTGAAATCTGCAAATCGCTGCTACTGCAGCTGGGGATTCTGCCCCCAAGGCTTGCTCAGGTCCTCATCCTGGCACAGTGCCACACAGCCAAGGCTGGGCTGTGTTCCACTCCATGTCCGGTGTGACAGACCTTTCCCGTTGGCCTTTCAAGTTATCCTGGGCTGGCAGTCTCCTCCACTCTGTTGTTCTGTGGCTTCTGCTGCTCTAGAATTTGTTGAGAATCTTTCTTTACAGGTATTTTATGGGCTGTGGGGGAAGAGCTAGTGTTTGTGCGTCTTTCTACTCCTCCATCTTGGCTCTGCCCCGAGTTAGCCTATTTTTAAAGATGTTGTTTTCTTCAGCATTTTTTTTTTGCATCTCCTTTAGCAAGCTGTTGACTTGCTTTTCAAGCTCTTCCAATGCCCTGAGCCCATTGCATATTCATTTTGTAAGTACTAGATGCAGAAGCCTTGACTTCCTCTGACAGTATGCACTGTTCTTCCTCATCTGGAATGATGGAAGGAAGTACCTGTTCACCAAGAAAGTAACGTTCTATGGCCTTTTTCTCCCCCTTTTTGGGCATTTTCCCAGCCAGTTACTTGACTTCTGAGTCTTTTGTCAAGAGGAGCGTTCTAGTGCTCCTCCTCCCCCCAGGACCATGCTCAGGGCTGAGGTTCAGATCAGCTGCTTGATTCCCCTGGGGCTTTAAGCTGAGCCACTCTCGAGATGGAAGCTGCCACCAACTTGGTCACTGCTACACCATGCTGCCTTTCTGTTGCTGCCTGGGGCCTGTGCTGTGCGAGACCCTGCTCCCCTCTCGCCCAGCTGGGAAAGCCCTCTCACTGATCTTTGAAGCTTTCTTAGGCACTTGTGGATTGAGGGATCTGAGACCCTCCCTGCTGGAGATTCTGCCCCAGAAGCCTGTTCTGGTCCTGTTCCTCCCTGTGCCATGTAGCCAGTGCTGGGCTCTACTCTGCTCAGCGTTCCATGGGATCGAACTTCCTGTTGGCCTTCCAGTTTACCTTTGGCTGGAAATCTCCTTCACTCTGTCATTCTGTGGCTTCTGCTGCCCTAGAATTTGTTGAGAGTCATTTTTACAGGTATTTTGTGGGCGGTGGGGGAAGAACTATACTATGTGCATCTTTCTACTCTGCCATCTTGTTTCTGCCCGCCCCCCCCCCCCCAGTTATTCAGTGAGCCATCGATTTGCCTTTTTTCTTTTCCTAGCTCTGTGTTTTACTTTTAATTTCTTTTTTCTGTCAAATTTATCCAGCTCTGTAAAAGATACTTAAGGTCTCTAATAATTATTTTGCTATTATCTATATCTTTTGATGCCTGAACTTTTTATGGTAACCTTTTTTCCCCCACCTAGTGTTGTCTCAAAGTACAGTCTCTTGTTCCCTTCTTTGAAATCACATTTAACTCCTTCTTTTGGTGGGAGTCTCTTAATGTAAAGTAAATGTTGTTCTAATATCTTTTCCTACTCATTATGTTTTTGTTTTTTAAAATATATTTTCTGTATGTAGGAAGTTGTTGATTTTTACATTCACGTTCTTCCCTTCATTTGTCTTGTTTTATCTATGAACTCAATTTGTTCGTATTTAAGGTCATAATTGTTAGGTTTGTATTTGTTTCCTTTCTTATGCATCATTTTTTCCCCTTTTTTCTCTTTCCTTTGGACGTCCCTAGAAGTAGCTTTACTTGCACTAAATTTTCTGCCAGTTTTCTTCCACATACTTTCTTTGCTTTATCCTCTTGCCCTGTTCAGTCCTGTTTCTTATGTTTATGTTTATTATTAGGTTTTCTTTTAATTAATCTTTCTCCTCTTTGTAGCTTTCTCTTTCCCAGCAAGATAAAAATCATGTTTAAAATCCTTTCTGGTGCTGCTCCTACCCTATCCATTCTTTTATTTTTATTTTTTTATTGTTTAAAAAACTCCCATTATTTCTGATTTTTAAGAGTTTATTTTCTTTTCCTCTAATGTCCCTTTTGCTCCCTTTCCCCAGTAAAAAATAAGAAATAAAAACCCAATCCCTTTTAATAAGTATTCATAGTTATGCATATCATATCAACAGTGTATGTTTCAGTGTTCTTCTTGAGTCTACCACTTCTCTTTCAGAACATGGATAGCTTTCTTCATCATTGGTCTACTAGTATCATGATTGGTCCTTTCATTGATAAAATTTCTTAACTGTTTGAAAGGTATTTAACTTTGGAATATTATTCCATAAGTTGTTCTCTTGATTTTACTCACTCGACTCTTACTTTGAGTAGCATTTTTTATGACACTTTTCTGAGAAGTGTTTATTTGCTTTTTGTTTACTTCACCCTTCTTATTCTTTTCCATTTAAATAGTATAATGAAATCTAATCTCTCATCATTTTAGTCTTATACGATGTTTATCTGTTCTTTTGATGGTTCTTATATAAAATTTGACTTTTATAGGATAAAATCTTTGTTTTTGTCTTCTGATAATCATTTGTTAGTTTAATTGTTGATGTATCCTCCTCTTTACTGTGCTTTTTATTGTTTAAAAAATTTTTGAAGGTCTTTTTCTCAAGAGCATTGCTTTGAGAAAAAATAAATCACAATGAATGCGCTATCATTTTATCACTTCACAGAACCAGACCCTGATCCATACATTCCCTTATATTCCACATCTACTCATTCTCAGTCCAAGTAGTCCTACTTTTGAAATGTCACTTCCTTCTTCACTCTACCTGTGATTCTGGATACATCTCAGATTCCCTGGGATGGGACACAATCTTAATTCCCTGAAATGTAATGGGAAGAATAATCCATGCTTTGCTGAGATGCCTACTCCCTGTAATGAAGCTTGTTGCAGGCCTCTAGTGTTCCCATATCCCCCCCTCTCTCCATCCCTACCTCTACAAATTTTCCTTACTGTCCTATCGTTTACCACCCTAGAATGGGATCTGTCTCCTATTGCCTTCACCCACGTCCCTTTTCTTCAACTATTCCATCCTTTTTTTTACACAGATACTCAGGCAGGATCAGAGACAAAAGAAATTATTTTCCCCTCTATTCTTGAATTCAGGCCTAGAATATAATTCTAACGTTTATCTATGTGTTACTTGCTCATTTCTTATCTGAATTTTTTCCCTCTCTGTTATTCTCTCAGCTGATGCAGCAGCACCAGCAACAACAGTAACAACCACCAACACAAAGAATAATTTGCTTGTGAAGGATTTTAATCCATGGAATATAAAATCCATTCTTTGTTTTTCCATCTTTTTAAAGTCTCTTAAATCTTTAATGCCTTGGATCCTTAGATAACATCTTTTTTTTTTTTTTTTTTGTCTTTTGATATTCTCTTTTTGGCCCTCAGTGTCAATTAAAGAAAACAAAATTGATTTCATTGCTTAGTCTTTTCTTTTTAACTTTACTTACCTAATACATTTCTCTTGTTTGAGATGGTTATTATATTCTAGTTTCTTTTGAAAGAATGACTTGAATTCCACTCATTTTTTGAAAGTCATGTTTTATCATTCATGATTACACACAGCTTTGAGAGTATAATGTGGTCTCTGATTTTCAGAATAGCACATTCTAGTATCTTTGATTTCTCATAGGTGAGGATTAGTCTTGAAGTATTCTGTTCATTATACTTCATATATTATGGCTTTGATCTTGACAGCCTTTAATATATTTTGTTTGATAATGAAATTCTGAAGTTTAACCACTACTTTTCTTAGGTACTTAAAATCAGGGTTTTCCTGTGTCAGCAATTTGCAGATTACATCAATCTTTGCCTTCAATTTTGAGTAATTCTAGGCTTTTTTTATTATAACAAAAATATAATTTTCAGACTTCTTAATTCATATTTTTCCTGGGAAGTCTCTTCTACTTCAGTAACGTATGTATCAGATCAGTCTGTTTTATATAGTATTCTTATGATCTACTATTGTCATTTTCTTTTGATTCTGTTCTGTCAGATTTTCTAGTTCTGTATATTTGAGTTTCAAATCTGACATATTTTGCAGAACCTTACCATTTTGGAGACATTCTTTTACAAGCAGAATGTCATCAATGAGTGAATCACAGAGTATGGGATAATGTGCAGTAACTCTAGAGAATAGGGACAAAATTTTGAAAGATTAAAAAACCAAACACTGGAGTTTATATTTTATCCCAGAGATAACAAGGAACTACTGCAGTTTATTTTTTGAGTAGGAATGTGATACAGTTAGATCTGCATTTGTAAGAAATACTTTGACAAGTCTATGGAAGATTTGGTGTTGGGGAGACTTGAGGCAGGATATCCGTCAGGAGGCCATTACATTGGTTGGGGTGAGAGATCATAATAGTTTCAATTATGATAGTTGTTATGTGAGTAGACAAAAGATGAAAGATATCACTGATGAAGGAAATACAATATTTGGCAAATGATTGAAAAATGGAGTGATCCAGACTGTGCTATTTAGGAGAATGCCAAGGTTATGAACCTGAGATAATGGAAGAATAGGGCATCCTTGATAAAAATAAGGAAGTTTGAAAGAGGGGAGGAGCTGGGGGAAAATGAGTTTCTGTTTTGGTCATATTGATTTTCAAATGTGTCTAGGACATCCAATTTGAAAAATCCAACAAACATTTATTGATGCAGAGATGTTCAATAATGAGACAGGGTTTAGATATATAAATTTGTCTGTTATCTGCATAAAAAGAGTTATGGAAGCTGGTGGAGTTATCAAGAGAGATAGTACACAAAGAAGAAGGCTCCAGACAGAGCTTTGGAAACATGACATAGATGAATGATCAGCAAAGGTGCCTTCTTAATCTCTCTAGGTCTCAGTTTCCTCATTTATAAAATGAGTGAGTTGCACTAAATGATCTCTAAGGTCCCTTCTAGCTCTTGAGTTCTGCGATCACTTAAGGAAGTTTTTAGATAAAATTGCAATTTCAGTATAGGTCATTTTTATTTATATGACTGTTAAGTATGCATGTTTCATAAATAACATTTATAGTTGTATTTTGTAGTTTTGTAGTTGCTTTTAATAGAAATTAATTTACAGAACTACATTTCAATGATAAATTATTTCTTTTGTTAAGAATATATTAAACTTCAGTTAAAAAATACTCTAGTGAAACATACTGATTGTATGCTGCCATGGTCAGATTGTGTGGGAAATAGGAGAGGATGAAAGTCTTTTAGGTAAAGAAGAGTTAGTGCTCTTGTAATGGAACAAAGCAGTCTTCAGATTCATGATTTCTAAAACTGCAATTTATAACAGATTTTGATATAGACATGTCATAACACTTAATTAAGATGATGAAATTCTACTTCCCTTTCACTAAATTACTCTGAAATCAAAAATAATTTTAAAAATTTCTCTTATCTTTTAACTTCCAGCAGAAACACACATTTCAAGAGAAATATTGAAAGGGTTGCACCTTCCTAGACTAGTTTTCTTTGATCCCCCTTACACAAAGTTTATTTTTTACTGAGGAAAAGTTTTTTTTATAATTCTCTTAAATGTGACTTGTTATTTTGATATTTGTATCTTCCCTACAAACTTTCTTGAGGGCAACATCAATTGTCTTCATGCCATCTATAATTCCAACATAGTGCTTTAAATGTTGTTGAAATAGTATCAAACACCTGAAAATTATAATGTTAAGCTTACATTTATTTCAGTGTATTCTTATTGGGAGATTTCCCAATGAGATATATTGTTCTTTGTATAGAAGATTGGAATTCTATTTTCATGTTTTCCTCAACTTAGTTTTATCCCACAGCTCTGCTATCACAGGAATTAGGAAAGTTTTAGCCACCATTTGAAAGCCAAGGATCATTTGTATTAGAATCACATAAGCTATCTTTGCAGTTAGCACTTATGCATGCTTATTTGATTTGCTGATGGAAATGTTTGCTTTTTGAATTTCATATTTATAGTGAATTTTCTTCTAAGAATTTAACATTAAATCTTTAGAAAATGCTTATAATATAGTTAGTATCTACTAAGTATCTAGGCAAAAAAAAATAGTGAGGTACTTTCATTAATATAAAGCAAGGAGTAAAGTTCACACTTTCTGACTTATAATCCAATGCTTACTAGTCCTTTGTGAATAAAAAAAATCATTGTTTATTACTTGTGTTCTATTTGTCTGACCAATGAAAGGAAGAACTGAGAAAGAAGAAATGCTCTAAAAATGCTCTCCCTAACCGTTTTTTCATTGAATTGAATCCTAGTTGCAATCACTACAGGATAGATTTGCCTACTTAATAGCAATATCCAATACTTGGATAGACTGCTATATCATAAACATGCATTGTATGCAAAGCTGAAAGAGAATTTCTCTAAAAATCAGATGCATTCATTTTTTAAATCATAAATTAAAATCAAATTGTATTTTTAATTCAAGTATTTTTAATATACAGACATAGTTCAGAGTTACCACGAGCAAGAGACCATATTGAAGAAGAAAAATTCGCAATCAGAAGAGCAAGTTGTTACCAATTCTGCTGGATGCATGCAACATGAATATAATGAACTTGTAAAACAGACCATGTTTGAGGAGACAGAACTTCTGATGGATAACTCAAGTTGCTTCCAGGTCACTGACTTCCACCCAGAGGATGATTCTACCTACTCTACTCCTGAAAAATCCAAGTTTGTATTAAAAACTTTAACTGTAAGATGAGAAGGCAAGAATGGGGAGAAATGTGTGCTCTGTTCCATTTGAGCTATATTTCTAACATTGCATTTTTTATTTATGTAATTGTATTTGGGGTCTCTGGAATGGTACCCTATCATTTCTCTTCCATGTTGTTGAATGGTAGTGAGGCCTAATGGTTTCCAGTTCTTTGGTGTCAAGAATACCTAAGTTTACATCATGCTTTGGAACTTTCTAGCAGTGTGACTGTAGGTAATGTGCTTACACTCTGATGATCAGTTCCTTAATTTGTAAAGTGAAGATGCTTGTAAACCCTTTCCTTATAGGGCTGTTATGAGGATCGAATGAGGTAATATACATAAAATTCTTTGCAAACATTAAAAAATTATTTATGTATGAAACATTATTAGGTATTTTTTTCTTAGAAAACAAATCAATATAAATCTAGATGTATATCTACAGAATGGATTCTAACCCCTCTCCCTGCTCCCCACCTCCCTCCACCCCAAATTTCTGTATAATCTGGGCAAGTAGTTCAAGTTCCCTCTTCATTGATGGATTCACTGATTTTATCTTCATTGGCAAGTTTCCTTTCCCAGGATGGTTTGAGGTACAAAGAGGTTGAATTTTGGGGAAGGGTTTTGCTTTTTAATGATATAAGGATGATAAAATTATCTTTTACTATAATTGTTGTGATGGGGAATTTATTTGCAGAAAAGGGGATCCTTTGACTTGTTTAATAGTGAATCTAGGCTGTTGGATAAAGGGGAAAGGGTGCTTTTATCCTATCTATGTAAAAGAAGATTGTAGGCCTTCATTAGAGCCCCATGATAGGGCTCCTAGAGGCGGGATTTTTAACTGATGGGACTGAAAACACTGAATTAGTGGTGCTACCAGTTGAGCCCTGGGATAGATTGCACATGAGACATTCATATTTTTAGTTATTTTTATTTGCATGGTCCAAACCTATGAAGGGAACCTTTGCCAATTTTGGACATATTATCCAGTCAGTGAACCTGATGTTCCTAGTACCACTCCTGGCCTTCACAATTATCTCATTCCAGAAAACTTTTTATGAATTTCTCATGAAATCATTTTCAGACCATTTAAAAATGATTGTTTGCATTGCTATATATTTTATTTATTTTAAAATCCTTCCTTTTTTTTAGGGCTATTTTGAGATTATTTGAAAGGTATCCTGGAAAATTTGAGGGAACCTGTCACTAAGGGATGGGATATAGTGGGATCTTGAATAGAACTCCTATGGCCATTGCAACTTTTGTGGCCATAGTTTATCTTCTCTCCCACCCCTTGGTTTAATCCCACCTGGCAGGCAAGCCTGATGGTTAGAATTATAAACAAATTCATCTGAAACCATTGAATATTGTCATTAAATGTTTTCCTGAGATGGAACTACTTATAGCATGCTTCCTTCATTTTGTAACTTAGTCAGTACTGAGGGAGAGTTATATTTTAGGTCCTTTTCCTTTCTGTATCATGCATTTTAAATTTCAGTTATTAAAGTAATTTTAATTTGATTTTTATATTTTATCAGTGACTAGTATATTTCAAATAATAGCAGCAACAAAACCTTGAACCTCCTAGATTAAGCCAAATTTATACTTAGTTTACAATATATGCCATAAGAAAAGTTCACAGCTAATATAAATTTATTAAAAAGTTTTATATCTTTTATGATTTTTTCATCAAATACTTTCCCCATTAGAAAAATTAAAGCATTTCTATTATAATCTTTATGACGATAGTGGTAATCATGCATCTTTTAACTTTTTTTCTTTATTGTAGTACTATAGAATGTAGAAGCAGTGATCTTCTCTGTGAATTTATGGCCCCTTGTCAAACTACAGAAAATGTGGATAAAGACAAGACTATATCACTACTCCTAAAAGAACTGAATATTCACCAGACAAGCAATAAAAAGGTACATTATAGGAAGTCTGATAACTGTATGATATATAACTTTTAACTTTCCGTCTGTCTTTTCACCCCTTATAACTTAGTTTTGTTGTTTGTTTTTTATTAACACTTTAACAATAGCTTTATTTTTTGGCCTGTTAGCATATGTTTAAGTTAAGGGATTGGCTAAGGGGAATTTTTTTTTTCATCTTTTGTGTCTTTCCAACCATTGATGTCATACCTTTCATAAAGATATAAAGTACTCTAAATATCTAACTAAAAAAAAATTCTTTGATACATTCCTGTGCTTCTTTCAGAACTGTACAGTGTGAGAAGTACAAAAGACTAGTTTCAAATTACTTTTTATAAAGTATTTTTTTCCTTTTTATGAGTTTCTGCCCTGTATTTTACCTCTCTCGTATTTGTAACTGAACTTCAATGTATTGAGATTTGGCAAGTTTTTCCTTTTCTTTCTTTGTTTTTCCTTAGGCAGTTTCATCGTTCCAAAATTAAAGAAAATTATCATGTTTTTTCACTAGCTTCTTTGAATTTTATGCTAGTTTTTAATCCCTTTGACCATAATGGCCTTCTTGATCTTATTTACTGCTCCTACACATCCTTTATATTATATATATATTTCTATTTGCTGTACTTAATCATTTTTATTTTGTTGTATCAGTCATGTCTTTATCAGGGCAATGGCATTTCTGATCTATAAATCTATATTACTTTACTTTTATAGAACCCACTTATAAAATACTATGGAAGGAAAATTTTCAACTTATGTATTTTTTATATTCAGCATCTTTTTTTAATGGACTTGTGATTTCATTGATATAGACAATTCCTATTGAGGAATCCTTCCTAGTGAGGAACACTAATGTGACTTGTAATTACTCTGAAATTTAGAGTCTTAGAAAATTGTGTAGGGCCACTAAGAAATCAAGTGACTTAGCCAGGATCACAGAGGCACTAAGTGTCAGAAGTGGGATTTCAGCTTTGATCTTCTTGACTGTGATGGTAGCTCCTTATCCACTACTCCATGATGCCACTTAGCATTCTTAGAATTAGTCATGCATGTTTTAGAATACTATATTCCATTCATGTCTTTTTAACCCAATGCACATTATGAGAGAATTTGAGATTTTCTATAAAGAATGAGATATATGGATAAATTTCAGGTAGTCCATGAACTATATCATACTGTTTCCTTTACTATTTTGAGAACTATATTTAAACATAATTTGTTTCCTTTGTAATCCTATGTATTTTATTTTGTGCATTTGAAAGCATTATTCTGAGAAAAGGATCTACAAGCTTCAGTAAACTGCAAGAGAGATCCATGACAAAAATAAACTTAACAAATTCTGTTATAACAGAATAACAGAACTGATCAAGGTCGACAAAAAAAAAATAAATGCTAAGGGAGAATTCAATAAGAGGCTTGAAATATATGGAGCAATTTTATATGACAGAGAGAGAGAAAAGCAGCTCATTCTTTGAGTCAATCTACAAATATTTATTGTGTGTCTGCTATGTAGCAGGCATTGTTCTAGTATTTCCATTTGGGATAGGACAAAAAGATCTTTGAATAGAAGCAGTAAAGATTTAGATTAGACTTCAGGATTATCTTTCTAACTTTAAGAGTTATGGGATATTGGAATGAACTAATAAGTGAGACTGTAAAAGTCACTTTCTCATTTTTGAAAATATAGTCTGTACCATAGTTAGTGGATAGTCTTATAGAAGCAGGAAAATAACTTAGATTAGCTCCTGAGTTCAGTTAAATAAAACATTTATTCAGTACCTATTATGTTTATGATTCTTTTAGATTCTTTAGCAACATGATTCTTTATAGTACTTGTTCATTTTAATATAATTTTTTCCTTGACAAAAAATTTCAAAAGGTTTTGTTCAGACTTTTTATAATGAATATATAAAGAATTTTTTATTAATATCAAGTATGATAAAATTCTTGTGATATTTCTTATGATCATCTTTACAAAAACATACATAATTAAACAATACAATTGAGAGAAAATATAAAGTTTTCTTTTGAAGTTGCCTATGTCCTGAAAGCCAATCAGATAAGAAACTTCATTTCAACATGTTTTCAGCTTCAAGAAAAACTGGCTCAAGAAGGTAAAGAAGTGAAGACATTAAAGCTTGAGCTGGAACTCCTGGAGAGAGCAACAGAAGCTAAAATTGCTGAAAAGACAGCAGGTATAGTAGATAAGTATTTGACAGATAGCCTTATGGATCATACTCGAGGATGTTATATGACGTGGCTCAGTGAGCGTTAGCTTGTTTGCCGAAGGAGGGGAGATTGGACGACTGGGCTTTTTTTTTTTTTGGCTGTTTAGAGTTGCTTAGAAAATAGGTGGCTTTAACATCCTGGTACTGGTATTAGTGAGAGCTTTACCTGTATTCATACTGATTTGGGCATTAAATGCATTGTTAACACCATGTCAATCCAATCACAAAAAGGTTGTTTGTTTTGTTGGAAAGGCCTGAACAAACAAGACGAAATAATGATTACCAGTGCCTCTACCTTTCAACCAGCAGTTCAAATACCATTTATTGTTTTAGCATGTTCAGAGAAATATTTCTCCTTTGTATGGAGATAGTCACATTCTTTGCCAAATGAAACCTTTAGTTGATCAAAAATTTGTTTTCTGTAGTTAATGAATTTTCATCTGGTGATAAAGAAGGAGATAATGCTTTTCTAAAAGAAGATTAAAATGTGATTGTAAAAGTGAAAGATTATGATTGGAAATTATTGCTTTAAGGGAGTTAGTGCATAACTTCATTAAGTGGGTTCATACAAGGAGATATCTTTTAAAAAGATATAAAATATATTGTAAAAAGAATTATTTTTACTCACTGTAATAGTTAGATAATCCTACAAAGTTATTAAGCTTTTTCATACAAGCATATAAATACATAGACTTTAAGAACTGGAAGGCAAATTGCATATAGTTTAGGTTAACATTCTCATTTTAATTAGGATGTCTGTAAAAGTAATTATAAAGAGAACACAAGGATATAATTGTATTGTAGGAAATTCTCACTCAATCTAATTTGAGCACATAATGTGGGATTGCATTGCTTAATGTCATTTTTTAGGTAAGAGGAATATCTTGCCTGTAAAATATTGCTAGAAAGGAAATATCACTAGGAAAATAAAACAAAGATGACTATAAGTAAATTCTCCAGCCGAATACCAGATGGTTGGCTTTTCCCTTAATGTCAAACTCCCATGAATTTGATTTTTTGTCTGATGATGGGAATATGGGAATTACACATATACAAAAAACAACGTTCTTGTGAAAATGAGGGGTTTAAAAATATGGTTACACACTAATTTCTTGGCACTCTGGCCCCCAATCATTCATGCCAATAACTTTGATTTTATTCCAAGCCATATGTTTATTTTGAGATGTTGTTTATCCCTGTGTGTGTGTTATGGAAGTAAGAATAACAGCTCGCGTTTATATAGCGCTTTAACATTTACAGAATGCTTTCCTCACTACAATCCTCATTATCCCCCTTTTGACAGATGAGAAAATTAAATCCCAAAGAGGTTAAATAATTTGCCACAGTTTACATAATTGATATGGTTACAGCTTGAATCTACATTTTCTACCTCCAAAACTAGTATTCCTTTCATTACACCATTCTACCTGAAAATTATGGGAAATTGCTGTCCCTTCCTAGTACTCAGTAGAACTAAAAGCCAATTTTTCAGATATAGAGCAAAAACTCAACAGGTGATAATTACCTGACATATGCCGTTTAGCTAAGACTAGGCATTTTATCCAAATGGTTATGCACAGTTATTTATGTGAGGAACCAGGGCTAAGTTTTAGGCTAAATATTGTTTTGCTTGTTGTAAAATCCTAAAATATTTAATTTGTTTTTAAGTTAGTGCATGATTTATACAAATCATCTTAAGTAATATATCAAAATTAAATATTAATTTATATTAATGAAATTAAATTATTTGAAAAGATTTCTTTCATACATTCTCTGACTCAATTGATTTTGTATAAATAAAATAACCTCCTTAGGAAAAATGATACATTTTAATTAATTTTCTAATTACTCCCTCTTTTTCACTTTTTTAAAGTGAAGGCAAAAACAAAATTTTAGAAATAAAAACACTATTTTCTAAAGTATTTATTCATACATATTTATTTTCATGCCTGGCTTCTCTGAGTCTGACAAAAATGAGAACGTTCTACTTAAAATGTGAGAGAGTGTTGTATAGTCTACTCGAAACAGAGAGTAATAAAATCCTCAAGAAAGCCTTGAGGCTTTCTTCAGTGGCTCAAGAAGTTCAATAAAACTGATCCTCAAGTGAACTTTTGAACCTTTACATATTGTCCAATTATAAACTACCTTATACTAGCTCTGCATTTGCCTGTGTGCAAAACTATTGCATTTTTGTGTGTGTCAGGATTTTGAAAAGGAAGGAGAAAAAGCACAAAATGGTGACTGAGTTACAACTAATATTTTATTTCACTAGTACATAATGAGACAGCAAATTGAATCTATAAAGATGGATGTTTATGTTCATAATGCTTAGTTTTTTTTCTGCCAAACTAAGAAAGTAGCTACAGAAGAGCCCATCTTAAACACATGTATTTATAAAATAAAAATGTTAGTGTATATTTTGGGAGTATATAAATACATTACAAATTAACCTTCTTCACCAGGAAAGGAAAATCTCACTTAAAAGAAAGAGCAAGAATTGTAAAACTCAGACTTCTTTGACTATTCATTCTTAGGGCTTTACAAATATCTAAATTGTTAAAAAATTAAAATATTGTGGAAAATACTAAGTATAACATTTTTGGTTATTTTTTTGTTTTTGCCTGTGTTTTGGTGTCAAAGTACCTTAGCTCTAGGATAACCTTTTATATATAGGACAAGAAATGTCAAAACTTTATGAAATTTGTAATGTTGAGATTGCCAAATCTTGCCTTGTTTTCCTGTGCAAGAGTTCTAAAATCAAACAAACCCTTATATGTTACCTTTGTATTTATTTGCATTATTGTGGTAGTACTCAACAGAAATTTTATTAAAATTCAGAAGACATTTATTAAGCACCTCTTATGTGCAAGGGACTCTGTTTCATATTGGGAATACAAAGCCAAAAACCCAAACCAGAAAATACTTCTTGCCTTCATTGAGGTATATTCCACTGGATTATACGCTTGCCTTTTTCCCTATTTAGGAGCTCTTACAATAAAGGTGGATGTATAGGATTGTGCCACATCATAAATGGTTTTAAATGCTAAGTTTTCATACTAGAGGCAATAGGGAACCATTGACGGTTTTTGAGATAGGAGTGACATAATCAGACTTGTGTTTTGGGACAATTTTGTGTTCTTTTGTTCTTGGAGAATAGATTCAAGAGAGGAAAGAATAATTTGAAGGTTATTTCAGTGGCCCAGTTGAACAGTGAGTTGAGGGAAGAGAAAGGAATGTGAGATAGAATTGACAAGACATGGATATGAGAGAGAGAGAGAGAGAGAGAGAGAGAGAGAGAGAGAGAGAGAGAGAGAGAGAGAGAGAGAGAGAGATTTAATACTACAGTGGTGTTAGCCACTTATTTATCCATAAGGGAGGGAGGGAAATGGAGGGAGGTTGGGAAGGAGAGAGAGCTTAGAATCTGAGCTTTGATCTGAGGTTGGCTTGAGCAAAGAAAATGGCCAGCTCTTTCTCTGAGACCAGAGGAAGGGAATAGAATTGTAAAGCAGGGGAAAATGGAAGCTCAGGACAAATGGTCTTAAGTTTTCTTAGTAAAATAAGAGATGAAGACTGAGGAGAACAAGGTTGGAGTGATGGTAAAGAAATGAATTAGGGAAGAATCACAGCATTATTATTCATCAGTGAAGACTTCTTCCATCAGTGCTCAGCAGCATGAAGTTACAGGAGAAGGAAGACAATGAGGCAGTTGAACAGGTTATCTATGCGGTCAAGATTAGGAAGGACTGAAAGTAAAATCAGAGCTGCAGTAATGGAATAGAATGGCAGAATAAGGAAAACAGAGTGATCTGAGTCCTCAGTGAGAAGATATAAAACATGTATACAAATAATTATAATACACGTTATCAAGTTGAGTAGCAGACATAGTTCAGAGGAGAGAAACTGAACGTTTTCCATATATGCCAACATTTCTGCAATTTAATCCTGGCTGATAGAGATTAATTTTCAATTCTGCTTTGCGGCTCATCCCATTGATTTTTACCCAGTGTGAATTAGTTGGTCTTACTTCCTTTTGCCCCTCTTTGCTAATCAGATCTCAGTATTACCATAAGATTGCAGACATTCCCTTTTTCTTTCTAAGAATTTAGTGTGATCAAAATAATCTGTACATTGTATCAATTTAGTTTCTTGCTTCTTTTTCTCCTTTTTCTTCTTCCTCCTCCTTTTCCACTTCCTTCTTCTTCCTCTTCTTTCTCCTTCCCCTTTCTCTTCCCTTCCCCTTTCTCCTTCTTCTCCTTCTTTTCCTCCCCCTCTTCCTCCTCACTTCCTCTCTCTTTTCTTCCTCTTTCTCCCCCTCTCCTCCTGTCTCCTCCAATTAGAGATGGGACAAATGACTGGTCTAGGGTCACACAATTAATACCAATACTAATTAGTACTTTGATTTGAAACAAGTATCTTGATTCCTATCCCAGGGTTCTTTCTACTATAGATTTTCCTGTACTGTTGCAGTATTTGATTTTCCCAAGTTCAAACATGGAGCAGATGCCCTCCATGATACATACACACACACAGACACACATGTATGTGCACACACACATACATGTATACATGTGTGTATACATATATGTGCACACATATATGTACACACGCATTCATATATATGACTCCAAATTATGCTGTCCTGATATGTATGTTTGTATGTCAGAAGTGGGAAGTAGGTGGGTATATGTATTCCATCTTCCTTTTCATTTCTTCTCTAGCTTGATATGTGGAAGAGGAAGTAGTAATTAGGACAGTTAGAAGTAGTTAACCTTGTGCTTGGTCCCATACATACTGGTTCCTTTGAGTTCTTGCTATGTTCCCCTTCACTTCAAGCATTGCTAATAATTGATTAATATAATCATAGCATGTATTTATGCCATCCTGTGATTTCCTCAAAAAATTGACTTTGTCTAGGTCAGTTTGAAATATCTTTAATTGTTGGGTTCTTTAACTTTTTTTCTCTTTTAGCTCCTAATATCAAAATATTTTAATGTCATTATTTGCATGCCATCAAAATAAGTGGTAGAATATACAGCTCTTATTTCCAATTTGAAATAAGTAGAATAGAAGTGCCATGCATTGTTATTGATTTCCATCTTTGCACAGCTAACTTTTAGAGAATTTGAATATAATAGAAAACATCAAATACGGGACTGCAATTTACTTTCCAATTTGAAAACAACTTGAGCCCACAAATGTATAGTTAAATAATCTGAAAAATATAAAAATTAATTTATGAAATCATAATGTAATTGTCATTCAATTTTTAGAGATTATAAATGCAATAGCATCCTAAAGGTATAAAGTATGTAGTCCTTGCCTGGCTCAAAATATGTGCTAGTTATTGTAATCTGAATAGACAATCTAAATATGAAATTGTTAGCAAATATTTCAAGTGGTAAATGCGCAATGAACATTGCATTGTGATTCTCATTTTTTTCAATATCAAAATGTAATGAAGTAGTGAGTTAAAATAAGGCTTTTTGCTGTGTTATCAAAAGCAAAAAACAAAAGAAGTGTCAGTTTATATAGTTCTTCTAAGGACCTATATTATTTGAAAATTGCTTTTGTTTTTTCAGGCTTTCAGGATACTATATGATTGGTTACTATTGCCCTATACTAAAAATATATTAGTGTTCTGAAAAGAGTTAATGGAGCTTCTAAAAGTGCCTAGGTGCTTCCTAGTGTGTATAACAGGACTGAGATATGGCTTAATTTGTCAGTGCAAAAGGTATTAGTTATGCATTGACTTATAAATTATAGAGATGAACATTTTTTTTGAATGATGGTTGGCAGGTTATTACATTTTAACCATTTTGCAATACCTTAGAATACTGTGGTAGATAAAATTATGAAGATTTTATGCTTTGAATCACTGTCTTTTCCCCAAAATAAAATAATCAAGTGTGAAGCACAAACATGTCTATATTCCTTTATAGTTAAAATCAGATAGTCTCTGTGGTCACTTGCGAGTCTAAAATTTTGTTAATTATCCAGTTCTATGAATATAAGAATGGTGTTGCATTATTATACAGTTTGATGTGTTTTGATTTAGTTTTAGAACAGCATACTCCAAAATATGTGTGTGTATGTGTGTGTGTATATATATATGTATATATATATGTGTGTGTGTATGTATATACACACACACACATTTTTAAGTGGAAACCTTTGATGTTTTAGATATTCAAATGTTCCTTGCTTTCAGCTCTTTAATGCTTAATTTCATCATCTTAACAACAAATTTTTGTAATGCTTTAAGGTTTACAAAATAGTTTATTTATATCCCTTCACTTCTGATAGTTCATTGGAGTTTACACACACATATACATGTTCAGTTAGTTATTTCATTTATCCTAAATAGCCTTAGTTTCATAAATTACAACTTATTTTGAGGGTAATTCATCTTAATTTTAGAGATTTTGTTATGTAATAGTGCCTGACACATAGTAGGTATTGTATTAATGCTTATTCCCTCCTTTGGGTCCTTTCCCTGAATTCCCCCTATGATGCAGGTAATATTTAGATTTTTAAACAATAGTATTTATTGATTCATGATTAAAGAGTCTTTTTACACCTTAATGTCGTGTTAAGCTGCATTTCAGTTTTTTAAGAAAGCTTACTTTCCCATTTCCTGAAAAGCTCCCTTCAGAGTCCCTGCTCTACATGTTAGTTATTTTTCCTCCTTCCATGTCATCCATTAAAGATTAGCTGAGGAAGGTTGAAGCATGAAGAGATTACGAGTGACAGAACAACTCCTGTGGAATAATAATCAGTTTTTGGTATTTAATGCTGTTTGACTTTTGCAGACACATTTCTTATTAACCTTTGGTACAAAGAGAAATCCAGGTTCCTGATATCTCATGGAGAAGATGAATTTGAGATCCTCTTCCAATTAAACTGAAATAAGGCCAATATTGGGCTTTAGCCAAAACAACTTCATAGTCCCCACCTCTTGTTTATAAACTAGACACACACACACTCACACACACACACACACACACACACACACACTCACACACACACACACACACACACTCACACACACACACACACACACACATATACACACACACACACACACATATACACACACACACACACACACACATATACACACACACACACATATACACACACACACACTCACACTCACACACACACACACACACACATATACACACACACACACACACACACGAGTTTCTAAAATATATACACACATTCGTATATAGTACATATGTATAAACATTTAATTGGTAGTATGTATTCAGAAATCTGATATACACACTGTATCTATATCTACCTAAATTTTAAGTTGTATTCATTGTTATATATATTCACTAAGTAAGATTCATGTTGTATATTGTTCATTATGAAATCCATTATTTCTCAGTTTCTTCACAGATCCAGTTTTAAACCTTTGATATTTAATGTTGCTTCTAAAAATGTTAAATCTTCGAACAGTTATTAATTTGTAGAAGATTGCTATAAAAAGACAGGAATATTTTGATTAATATCTATGATACAAAGGAGCAAGGGAAAATATTCCTCAAATATGTAGCTCAAATTTATATATTTCAATTTAAGTAAATATTAAAAGAATGGGCATATAGTTTATATTAAATCAGCATCAAGACTTTAGAGCATAAGCATTACACAAAATAAAAGAGTTTTATAGTGGAAGTCTGCATTTTTCTTATAGCAAAATGTTAGTGTTTATTATTTACTCTATTTCAGATGATTATTATCAAAAATTAAGCTGATCTTAAATGCAGTCCATTTTTTTTGGAAAAATGCATACTGGACTGCATTTCTCTTTTTAATTAATTTTTAGTCTAAAATGGTAAGCTTAGACTGATCATATACATTTTTAAGCTTACAAAATATAGAGATTTTTTAAAATAAAAAATATTACTGTGCCTTTGAGGCTAAAAGAAGATAACTAGAGCTTTGGAAAAAATCATCTGTTTACAATTCAAGATTTTCAAATACCTGATCATTAGAATGCTGTCATTACTTTTCTTCTTCAGTTCTTGAAATCTGTGGACATGAATTTGGATTAATTATGGCAAGTGCCATATCACACAGTGTCTGAACAGAGACTGGAAATTCTTCAGCCAAAGGGGGAAAAGCCATTTTTTTTCTGGATAAAAACTTGGCTATTAATTGAATTTGTTATGGACAGCTAAATTCAAATCTTAGAAACTAAGCAGTTTTGCTTTTGAATTTAAACTAATGTCAGATGGTCAGAAGTAATTCATGTAATTAATGTATTTCAATTTCAAAGATATACTACCAACTAAATGTTTTACCAAAAAAATGTCATTTGAAAACAATTTTTAAGAACCCCTCCTTTGAAATTTTTATAGCAACCTAATTTTTGAGTGTACTTCTTTGTTGTTTTAAAGATCATTATTTGTCAAGCAAAACATGATTCAAATAATCTCCATAAAATCTAAGCCAAGAGTATTTTAGTACTTTTGAAACATGGATTTTTTTATTCTGGTACCTGTTTCAAAATTTCCAAGACAGCTTACCTCATCTGTTTTACTTCTGAAATTCATACCAATATTTTAAAAAACTGAAATAAAAACATTAAATTCCTAAATTTAAAATCTACATATAATCTGATGTCTTACATTAATCTGTAATGGACACAAATTAATATCACTCAAATGATTTTTGAAATTTCTTTTTTTTCCATTTTAAATTGTGAAATCTCTTTATGTGTAGTTTGTAAAATGGCCTTATCCTTTTCTGTTTTTTTATTATTGATCTAATATAATAACCTAGTGATTTGTTGAAAAGGAAGAATATGGATTTCTGGAAAATAGCATGTTTTATATTTCTTTGAAATAATATACTATATTCTATAGCATGATTTTATTAAGCTATAGAAAGAGTAGCATAAAGCATCTTGGTTCATATCTTTTTTGTTGTTTATCTTTTGAAAAATGGGAAAAAGATATGAATTAATAGTAAAATTACTTAATAAATATATTTTCTTTTGAATATTTATTTTGTAAAGAAGAAAAATCTCTACTACTTGATTGGTTTCCTCAAATTTCAGCTTTTAGATCCTTCCTTGGAAAAACTGTGAACCAAGGGGAAACTCCCAAGGAAATCCAAAATGAAATACAAAGACAGTGCTCAACATGTTGATTCTTCCACTTAAGTTACATGATTGAGAGTAATCTGAAATTACAAAATTATCCTAGATTTTTAAAAAAGAAAGAAATTATGTCTATATTACAGAAATGTTACACTAAAATTACATATAAATCCTATAGCCACTTTTATTCCTGGAATGAATTTTTATTTAAGAATACTTTTTATATTCTAATATAATTCTTTCTCTTTTTAACACCATATGGATCAAACTGAAAAACAAACAAGCAAGCAAACAAACAAGAAACAAACCTCCCCACCTGGGCTAAACTATGAAAGGACTATCTGTAATCAACTCATCATTTATATGGAGGGAGATCTTAGATCACAAGTGGTTCAAAAAAACCCACTGATCTTGAAATTTAAACTTACATGAAAAGAATGCTTATGCTATTGCCATGAAAAGTCCAGTAACAAATTTCAACAAAGAGTTGAAATAATTGTTTTAAAGAAAAAATTTAGAGACAATGTATATTGGGCTATACTGTCTAGGATTTCACTGGAAATTTTGGAAAAAAATTCTATTATTTCCTCTTTATAGGGAAAATATTTGATATTATGAAAGACTTTTAAATTTGGAAAAACGTTTTTGCCTCATATTTATTCATTTTTGTTGAAAAGCATTAAATTTGGAGAATTAACAAGTGTAGAAGTAGTTCAGTAAACTGTGACAGTTGTGTTTATTTTTTGAAAAAAAATCCTTTTTTGATGTTTGTATTTGTTTAGAATATTGTACCAGGGGTATTGAGGTAGGTGTTTCAAATTCTAATTATTTCTTTCCTTTCCTCTTCCATTTGGCTTTATTTCTATTTACTCAGGCAACGTTTAGGTTGTCAGCAAACAGATTCTTATTCCTAGAAAATGCCCCGCCCTCCCCCAAAGTTGTGTTGTCTGGACAATCATAAACCAGTATTTAAACTAGAATAATTTTCAACATGTCTCTTTGCTACTATATTCTAAAGGTAGCTTTAAAAGTGTGTGAGATGGGTTTGCCAAAAATAAAAAAAAATCAGGTTTTACTAAGAAAATATGTACTCTGCTTTGACTCAGTAAACTCATGCTCATTATAGTTCAGCTTCTTCATATTTACTTTTGTCTGCATTAGAAAACAATTAGCTTACTAAATAAATTTGAGTATTTGGAAAAAAATCTACCTTGAGTCTCTCTCATTTGATTAAGAATTATAGGATATTTGATAAGCATGTTTAAAAATGGAGATATCCAAATATTATTGTAAACACCCAATGGTTTGTTTTACCTACAATATAAGTATTTTACTTGGTTGGCTTACATAGTAGCTAATAATATTTGTTAATGTAATTTAACTGCTGTGAACCTTTACTGAACAAATATTGAAATTTATACAAGTCAAAGAAAGAGAATCTCTAATGACTTTTGTAAAAGCTTCTATTTAATAGTTAAGGAGAAAAGTTTGTATGACATACCAGATGTAATTAACAGTAGATTTTACATTTAATAAAAAGAAAGAAGCATGCGTATTTGCTTTATTCATTCCATCATAATTTGCATTAGAGCTGTGAGTGTTTAATGAGCAAATTCCAACTAAAATGCTATATTGATTTTCTAGTGAACTTTGTAATAGTCATCCACCTTCAAAAAGCTCAGTGTTTACAATTAAGTTTTCTTTACTAAAAACTAAAAATGTTTGAGAGTTACATATTGATCTCTTCAAAAGTACTGAGCCCTGGAAAAAAAGTTTTTAATGACCTTCATTTCCTACAAAACTTAAGAAATTTTTAATAGTAGCTTTAACTGATTGTTTGAATTTTTCTTCTGCTACAGCTACACCCAAGATATAAATGCATTTCTATAATTTAACTGTTTTAAACAGATATTATAACATCATGCCTTGAAATTTTTGTTAATACTTTTTTTCACTCAGGAACTGTGCTTCTAAAATGTAAATTAATAATAATTTCCCCAATTCATCTGTTTAAACATTGAAGAATATATGATGAATTCAAGTATTTTCTCAACTTTGATTTTTTTCAATTAAAAAATTTATGTGTTTCTTTCTTGGATTTGGAATAAAGCTGTTTTGGAAGCATCTTCTGGTAAACAGATGATTAGACTGCCAGTGAGGAGACTTAGGTTCAGATTATGGGGAGGGATTCCTGTTTAAGTTGTGATGACCAACTCTTTTCAAACAATGAGAAGTCTGTGATTTGAGCTCCTGGTCATGTGATTTTGGACAAATTAGCTAGCATCTCTGAGACTTAGTTTCCTCACCTATAAAAGGAAAGAATTCGGCCGAGATGACATTTATGATCCTGTCTAGTCCTAATGTTTGATTATTTTAATGGAAGAAACAAATATGAATTTGTCTTTAGGGAACATGATAATATGTAAGGTCAAATTAAGGATTGAGTGAAAGGCTTCCCTTGTATCTCTAAGCTGTTTGGGTTCCCTCAGCTGAGAGTACATAGAAATGACTAACAGGTATTTTTGTGGACTTCATGCTAGGTTATACATTTCAGTCTTTTAAAGCAGCCATATACTATTAATTTACAATGAGTTATTTTGTTTATTTTTATTTTCTTAAATTCTCATTTATTGATACATTTTATATTATGTCTGTAATAAAATTACTTATTGTGAATTAATGGTATATTACATAATATATAATAGTGTAATGTAATTTTATATACAGTATATGGCTGTTTTAAGAGATATTTATATCTGTAGATGTTATATAGATATATATGTATGTATGTGTATATCTACATATATCTACATATATCCCTCTTAAACTCAGTGAACCTTTTCTTATAATAAAAATTCAGAGAGAAAGAAAAATGCATTCAGTAAAAACCAACCAACACATCAACCAAATCTGAGAGTTTATGCAATAATTTATATACCCTTCTTACACAGTGAAGAGAAGAAAGAATAATTTCACAACATATCTTGGTTCACAATGGTAATAATAATTATATTATGTTGAGTTTCCTTTTATTATTCTTTTCATTTACATGATTGTAGTCATTGTGAATGAAAGAGTGAACAAAACATTTATTAATTGCTATGTTCTAAGCACTGGGATATAAAAAAATGAGAATCCTTCTTTGTAATGAACTCACATTTTATTTTTTTCTTTTATTTTTAATAGTATTTTTCCTAATTATACATCAAGACAATTTTTTAGCATTCATTTTTACAAGATTTTGAGTTCCTCATTTTTTTCCCTCTGCTCTTCTGAAAATGGTAGGCAATTTGATATAGGTTATATATGTGCTATCATGTAAAACATGGTTCCATATTAGTCACAGTTGTGAAACAAGAAATAGATAAAAAAAGAATAAAGTTAGTGAAAAAAGTATGCTTTGATCTACATTCAGAACAAATCAGTTCTTTATCTAGATGTAGATAGTATTTTCCTTTGTGAATCCTATATACTTGTCATGGATCATTGTGTCATCTGGAGTCATCTGCAGTTGTCCTAATCTATATTTTCCCACTGGACCCAAATAACTCTTGAGAAAAAAGTGAGGTTGGTCACTTTGCACAGCCCTCTCTGACTTAAATCCAGTTCACTTGCAAGTCATGGCATCATCTTCCTGATATCATGGTATCACCTTCCTGTTGTCAGGTCACAAGAAACAGATAAAAAAAGAATAAAGTTAGTGAACAAAGTATGTCCTTGTATCTCTTCTTCTGACCACCATGTAATTGCCTGCCCCATGTGAGTTCCCCATAAAATAGTCTTTGTGGCAAGTGTACATTTTGCATTGGAACAACATGGCCAGCCCATAGGAGTTGTGCTCTCTGAAGCATAGTTTGAATGCTTGGCAGTTCAGCTTGAGCAAGGACTTCAGTGTCTGGTACCTTATCCTGCCAGGTGATCTTCATAATCTTTCTAAGACAGTTCAAGTGGAGGCAATTCAGTTCCCTGGCATGGCGCTGGAAGATTGTCCATGTTTCACAGGCACTCTGTAGACCTTCAATTTGGTAATCAGTCTACCAAATTATGTGAAAATTTGGTTGCCCAGAGAAGTTCATCAGTATTGCACATCAATTTCATGATGGCATGTTTGCCCGGGTTCTGGATAGTGGACAATACTCTCATGCCTTCCCAGTCACCAGTCAAGTGAAACAGGGCTGTGTGCTTGCTCCCATGCTTTTTAGCATGATGTTTTCAGCCATGTTGTCAAATGCTTTCAATGAGGATGAACACGGCATCAAGGTCAACTACCGTACTGATTTCTTCAATTTGAAAACACTACAAGCTAAGACCAAAATGGAGGGAGTGTTCATGCATGATTTTCTCTTTGCAGATAATTACGCATTCAGTGCAGCCTCTGAAGCTGAGATGCCACAAAGTATGGATCAATTCTCTGCTGCCAGTGCTAATTTTGGCCTAAAAATTAACACCAAGAAAACACAGGTGCTCCATCAGCCACCACCATACTATCCATACATGGAACTAGCGATTATAACAAATGGAGAAGTTTTGAATGCTATGGATAAGTTCACTTACCTTGGTAGTGTGCTTTCCAGGGATGTACACATTGACATTGAGGTTGATGCATGCATTGCCAGAGCTAGCTCAGTGTTTGGGATGCTGCAAAGAAAAATTTGAGAGAGAAAAGGTATTAGACTGATTAGACTGATTGGCCAACAATAGGTCCCAGCCCAAGTCCTGCCTAGTCATTTGTCCTGATGGCTCAGAGTGAATATAAATAGCTACTGTTTCTGTTTTGGCCAGAAACCCCTGGCCAAAACCCTTCCATTTTTTTTTTTTTTTTGACTAGCAAGAGAGATCATTCTTTGCCTTCTGTGTTATCTAGCCTTAATCACTGAATGGGCATTGCCTCAGTCAGGTTGAGCCCTGGGAAAGACATTAGGATAAAAAGGTCAAGGTCACTGAATCTAGGACCCTCTCCAGTCTTCCTGATCTATATTTTGCCACTGAGCCCAGATGGCTACTGAAGAGAAAGTGATGCTGGTGACTTTGCTCAGCCCTCCTTCACTTAACTCCCATCACTTGCAAGTCATGGCATCACCACCTTGGTCCATGGTCCTCTTCAAGAATGAAGGAGAAACAACAACAAGGATCATTGTGCTGGTGAGAAGAGCTGAGTCATTCATAATTGATTGTCATACAATGTTGCTTATACTGTGTAATGTTTTCCTACTTCTGCATATTTCACTTTTCATCAGTTTGTACAAGTCTTTTCAGGTTTTTTTGAAATCTGCTGGATTCATTTCTTATTGGACAATAATATTCCATTATATTCATATGCATATATATTCACATAATGCCTCGTTCAGCCATTCCCCAATTGTTGGGCATCCCCTCAATGTCCAATATTTTGCCACCATAAAATGGACTTCAATAAATATTTTACATTATGTAGATCCTTTCCCCTTTTTTATGATCTCTTTGGGATATATGCCTTACATTGGTATTGCTGGATCAAAGGGTATACACAGTTTTATAGCCCTTTGTGTAAAGTTCCAAATTGCTTTCCAGAATGATTGAATCAGTTCACAACTCCACCAACAGAACATTAGTGTCCAAATTTTCCCACATCCTCTCCAGCATTTATCATTTTGTCATATTAGCCAATCTGATAGAAGTGAGGTGGTACTTTAAAGTTGTTTCAATTTGCATTTCTCTAATCCAAAGTGATTTAGAGCACTCCTTTATATGCCTTTAGATAGCTTTGAGTTCATCTGAAAACTGCCTGTTCATATTCTTTGACCATTTATTAATTGGGGAATGGTTTACTTGGTTCTCCATATGTTTGAGAAACAAGGCCTTTATCAGAGATATTTGCTATAAAGATTATTTCCCAACTTTCTACTTTCCTTCTAATATTGGTTACATTGTTGTAGTTTATTATAAAACTTTTTTATATTTTAATATAATCAAAATGATCTACTTTACATTTTGCAATGCTATCTCTTGTTTAATCATGAATTTTTCCCTTTCCCATAGATCTGACAGATAACTATTCCTTGCTCTTTTAGTTTCTTATTGTGTCACCCTTTATGTCTAAATTATGCATCCATTTTGACCTTATCTTTGGTATATAGTATGAGATGTTGGTCCATACTTAGTTTACGTCCTATTGTTTTCCTGTTTTCCCAGCAGTTTTGTCAAATAGTTAAGTTCTTATCCTAAAGACTGGTGTCTTTGGGTTTTTCAAACACTATGCTACTATGATCATTGACTACTGTGACTTGTGTACCTAATCTATTCCACTGATCCAGCACTCTATCTCTTAGCCAGTAGCGAATACTTTTGATGATTACTACTTTATGATATAGTTTGAGATCTGGTATTGCTATGCCACCTTCTTTTGTATTTTTTTCCAGTAATTCTCCTACTATTTGTAACTTTTTGTTCTTTCATAATAATTCTATTGTTATTGTTTCTAGCTGTATAAAATAATTTTTTTTGATACTTTGATTGGTATGGCACTGAGTAAGTAAACTAGTTTAGGCAAAATGGTCATTTTTATTGTATTGGCTTGGCCTACCCATGAGCAAGTGATATTTTTCCACTTATTTATATCTGACTTTATTTGTGAGAAAAATGTTTTGTAATTGTATTTATGTAGTTCCTGGGTTTGTCTTGACAGGTAGACTCCCAAGTATTTTATATCATTTATGGTTATTTTAAGTGGAATTTCTCTATCTCTTTCCACTGGGCTTTTTAGTCATATAAAGAAATGTTGATGAGAGGATTCTGGGAATATGGAAGAGTAGGTCATAAAATTCCAAACTCTCAAGATTTTCCTCACAAAAAAAGATGAAATAGGGCCTCAGTGAGAATTTTGAGCAGTAAAAATAAATAAGTAGGAACAGAGCAGGGGTCCTCCTGTGACAATCAGATGATCTGAAGAAACGTCCCAGGATGAGGTTAGGTTCATTTGAAGAGTAAACACCTCCAAGCTACATCCTAGGTCCACTTAAACAACAAGTGTGAATTCCTAGGGTTAGCTTGGTTGGGAGGCTGCCTCAGCCTCAGCCATAGGAAATTTTACCACTGGAACAGTAAGGGGTGTTGGGCATCTGAGCCAGGGAAGATCCTGGGAATCTCTGCTGACAAGGAACACCAGACCCAACTATACTGGGTCTATATTCTGGGGGCAAGAAGAAACCAGTACGTGCCTGGTGAGTGCAAAAGCTGAGGGGCAGGGCTGCTATTGCCTGTGGGCACTTATGGGAAACTGGAAATCTTGGCTAAATTTCCAAGACAAAGGTGAAAACCGATGGAGGATCTGAGGCCAGAGGCTCCATCCCACATATCCCAGGACCACAAGTGATTATAAAAACTGAGCTACTACAGTTTTTTTAAAAAAATGTATAGGCAAAGGAGAGAAAAATTCAACTTCTTTTACGTGAGATAATTTACCCATTTTACCAAGTTACTATGGGAATAGAGAAGACTGGGGGTTTGTCTTCAGAGGAGGATACTTAAAGCAAAGAAACCCTCTTCTACCCCAAGGAGTAACACCAAATTATCACCTGCTCAAAAAGAATTCATAGAAGAACTTTCAAAAGACTAAAAATCAAATGAGAGAGATTGAGGAGAAAATAAAAGAAACAATTCTTGAAAAACAAGATTATGAAAAAAGTCAACCAATTAGAAAAGGAGAACGAGAACCTTTTCCCCCCAATAATTAATTAATTTCAGCATTCACTTCAGCAAGATTTTGAGTTCCAAATTTTCTCCCCAGCTCTCCTCTCTCTGTGCCCCAAGACTGTGCATTCTGATTACCTCTTTCCCCAGTCTGACATCCTTTTCATCACCTCTCCTCCACCTTCTCTTATCTCCTTCCTTTCTGAGTTCCTGCAGGGCAAGATAAATTTCTGTACCTCATTGCCTGTATGTCTTCTTTGTCAGTTGCATGAAAAAATAATTTTTTACATTTGTTTTTAAAACTTTGAGTTCCATATTCTCTCCCTTCTTCCCTTCCCACCTACCCTCATTGAGAAGGCAAACAATTTAATATAAATTATACATGTGTAATCATGCAAAACACTTAGAAGTGTTACGTCATGTTGTTATAGTCATGATGTGAAAGACTAACTATATTTCCCTCCATCCTAGCCCATCCCATATTTAATGTATTCTCTCCTTTTTTGTTGTCCCTCCTCAAAAGTGTTAGCTTCTGATTAGCCCCTCCTCCCATTTCCCTTCCCTTCTATCACCCAACTCTCCTTATTCCCTTCCTCCCTATTTTCCTATAGGATAAGATAGATTTTCATACCCAATTGAGTGTGTATGTTATTCCCTCCTTGAGTCAAATCTGATGAGAGTAAGGTTCACTCATTCCTCTAACCTTCTCCCTCTTCCTCCATTGCAAAAGCTTTTTCTTGTCTCTTTTATGTGAGATAATTTTCCCCATTTTACCTTTCTCTTTTCTCTGCTCCCAGTACATTCCTCTCTCACCCCTTAATTTTATTTTTTAGATATCATCCCTTATTTTTCAACTCACCCTGTGCTTTCTGTCTCTCTCTGTATGTGTGTATGTGTGTGTGTGTATATATGTATGTATGTATGTGTATATATATACATATATATGTATATAATATGTTCCCTACAGCTACCCTAACAGTCTCATGAGTTAGAAATATCATCATTTCATGTAGGAATGTAAGCAGTTCCACTTTAATAAGTCCCCAATAATTTCTCTTTCCTGTTCACCTTTTGATGCTTCTCTTGATTCTTGTATTTGAAAGTCAAATTTTATGTTGATCTCTGGTCTTTTCATCAAGAATACTTGAAATAGGAGAAGACCCAAGATGGTGGTATAAAAACAGGGACTTCCCTGAGCTCTCCTGCAGTGTTCTCCAAATACCTATAAAAACTAACAAATTCTAGAGTTACAGAACCCACAAAATAACAGAGTGAAACAAATCCCCAGCCTAAGACAACCTGGAAAGTCTACTGGAAGGTTCTTTCACATTAGGCAGGGAGCGGAGCACAGTCCTGCATGGGCTGCACTTGCACAGATAGGCTGGAGTAGACCTCAGGGGACTGAATCATTGGCAGCTGTAGCAGCTTCCAGACTTCTCAACCCACAAATGCCAAAAAGGTCAGTGGGAAAACTCTGAGGGTCCTGGGTGAAAGAGGAGTACATGGTCTGGTCAGGTCCAGCCCAAGCCTTAGAGTGCTATAAGTGGTGGCAGCAGCAGCAGCATCAGAGGCTGCTTCTGCAGCTCTGGGCCAACAGATGGTTGGGAGTTGAGAAGCTGATACAAAGTCCCTGAAGTCTGGGACAGTACATCCACCCATATCTGTACCCCCACTGGAAGCTGAATCCTACTTTGACAAAGAGTTAGAAAGACAAGTATTTGGCTGGGAAGATGTGTAAACATCAAAAAGAACTCAAACTATAGAATCTTACTTTTGTGACAAGGAAGATCAAGGCATACAACCAGAGGAGGACAGCAGAGTCAAAGCGCCTACATCAAAAACCTCCAAGAGTTATATAAATTGATTGCAGGCCATGAAGGAAATCAAAAATGATTTTGAAAGTCAAGTTAGAGAAGTAGAAGAAGAATTGGGAAGAGAAATGAGAGTGATGCAAAAATGCTTGAAAGTCCTCTATTTCATTGAATTTCAACTTTTCCCCCTGAAGTATTATATTCAGTTTTGCTGGGTAGATGATTCTTGGTTTTAATGCTAGTTCCTTTTACCTCTGCAGTATCATGTTCCAAGCCCTCTGGATCCCTTAATGTAGAAATTCCTAAATCTTGTGTTTTCCTGATTGTGTTTCCACAGTACTTGAATTGTTTCTTTCTGACTGCTGGCAATATTTTCCCCTTGACCTGGGAACTCTGGAATTTGGCTACAGTATTTGTAGGAGTTTTCCTTTTGGGATTTCTTTCAGGAGATGATTGGCAGATTCTTTCACTTTCTGTTTTTCCCTCTGGTTCTAGAATATCAAGGCAGTTTTCCTTGAAAATTTCATGAAAGATGATGTGTAGATTCTTTTTTTTGATCATGGCTTTCATGTAGTCCAATAATTTTTAAATTATGTCTCAAGGATCTGTTTTCCAAGTCAGTGGTTTTTCACATGAGATATTTCACATTGTCTTCTAGCTTTTCCTTCTTTTGGTTCTGTTTTATAATTTCTTGATTTCTCATAAAGTCATTAGCTTCCATTTGTTCCATTTTAATTTTTAATTGGGTCTCCTTTCCCAAGCTGTTGATTCATTTTTCTTGATTTTTTTTGCATCTTTCTCATTTCTCTTCCCAGTATTTCCTCTGCTCCTCTTACTTGATTTTCAAAATCCTTTGTGAGCTCTTCCATGACCCGGGACCAATGCATATTTTTCTTAGAGGCTTTGGATGTAGGAGCTTTGACTTTCTTCTGTTTGTATGTTTTGATCTTCTTTGTCACCAAAGTTAGATTCCGTAGTCTGATTTTTTTCCCACTGTTTGCTCATTTTCCCAGCCAATTGCTTGATTTTTTGGCTCCTTTTTAAGGTAAGTCTCTGCTTCCATTGTGAAGGTTTTATTGACCCAGGCTTCAAGAGTTTTTTGCAGTTCTTTTCAGAGATACTTCTAGGAACCTGTACCTTTTCAGTTCTTCTATGGTGATATGACCAAAGGAGAGGTGTTAACTCCTCTCTTATTCTATCCTTTTGTCTGTGAGTGACTACAAACTCTTTTCTGCCTTGGAACTGTGAGTAGAATTCCCTCTCTACCACCACCATAAGCTCTGTTACATGCTGCTCCTTGTCCCAAGACACCCACCCAGGATTGAGACCCAGATTGAATCACAGGCAAAGCAAAAGAATCCTCAGCACTCCCAAAGAGATTCCTGCAATCCCCCTGTGATCAACTGCTCCTCATTGTCTGTGGGCCTAGAGCTCCAGAAGAAGCTTCTGCCACTTCCACTGCCCTAGGGCTGGACTAGACCATGCTCTTCTCTCATCCAGATCTGATAGACTTTTCCTGCTCATCTTCTAAGTTATCTTTGGTGTTTGTGGGTTGAGAAGTCTGGAAACCACCACAGCTGCCACTGATTCAGGTATCTGAGGCCTGCTGTGGCCCCATCTGCCCTGGGGCAGCCCACATTGGACTGTGCTCTTTTCTCAGATTGGTACAACAGACTTATTCTATCAAACTTCCAGGTTATTTTGCACTGGAAAGTTGTTCCATTGCCTTTTTGTGGGTTCTGCTGCTCTAGAATTTGTTTAGAGTCATTTTTTACAGATATTCGGAGCGGTTTGCAGGAGAACTCAAGCAAGTCCCTGCCCACCATCTTGACTCTGCTCCCATATTCTGAATCTTAAGGAAGAAAATGACTCCTTGAAAATCAGAATTGGGCAAGAGGAAGCCAGCCAAATTATAAGAGATCAAGAAATAATGAAACAATATAAAGAATGAAAAAAGTAGAAAGGAATATGAAATATCTCATAAGAAAAACAACTGATCTGGAAATGAAGAGAAAACATAAGAATAACTGGGCTACCTGAAAGCAATGATTAAAAGAAAAGAATCTTGATAGAGTAATACAAGAAATAATTAAAGAAAATTGTCCTGAAGCATTAGAGCAAGAGGGGAAAGTAGAAGTAGAAAAAAAATCTAGTGATTATCACCTGAAAGAGACCCTATGAGGAAAATCCATAGGAATCTTATATTCTAATTCTGAAACCTCCAGCTCAAGGATAAAATATTATAAGCAGAAAGGGAAAAAAAGCAATTTAAATATGGTACTGCCACAAATAGAATCACATAAGACTTAGCAGAGGTGACACTAAAAGATCACAGGTCTTGAAACAGTATATATCAAGTAAAAAAACTGGGGTTCCAGCCAAAATTATCATACCCAGCAAAGATATGCATAATGCTGAATGGAAAAAAAAAGCTGGACATTTAATGAACTGTCAGACTTTAAGGACTTTGTTAAAAAAAAAACCAAACCAAACCCTGAATTTAATACAAGATTCAGCATACAAGAGCTAAGATAAATGTAAGGTACATTCCAAAGACTAATTACAAGAGACCCAGTAAAGACAGACAGTTTACCTTTTATGTAAGTAAAATGTAGAATGTATGTCTACGATTGTTATTAGTAATTGAATAGTTCATAAGAAAGGTTGTGGTAGACCTGAGTATGATATGATTTTAAAAAATAAAACTGTTTAGGAACAGCTAAAAAGAGTAGTTATTTCATACAAATGAGGTACAAGAGGAAGAACCAACACTGAAGAACTGGATGTGAGTGAAGGACTAGTAGTTCTGGAAACCTACTTTCATTGGGATTGTGTTCAAGAGGGAACAATACATATCTAGAAGAGTTATAAAAGTATAAAAAGGAGATGGGGGAGTGTATAAGATAGGAATCTCTACAGGGAATAAGTTAAAGGGGGCATATAGAGGTGCATTTAGATTTATGGGAATGGGAGGACAAGGGAGGGATCCTTGAGAGTATAAGGGAGGGATCTTTAGAGGGTAGGGTTGAGGAAACAGTTCAAAGTGGAGTATAAAAGGATGTTTAGATTTAAGGGAATGGGAGGATAAGGAAGGGATTCTTGTGGGGTGGGTAGGTTAAGTAATAAGAGTGAAAGGTAGAGGTTAGAAGAAAGTATAGCAGTCAGGAACCTATTCACACAAACATAAAAACAAAGCCCAGGAGTAGAATTTGTTAGGGAAAGTATAGGTGTATGTATATATCTATGTAAGTGTGTATAAGTATATGTGTATGTGTATATCTAAATATATTCGTGCTTTATCGTAAGCTTCTGGGGGTGGGTGGAAGAAGGAAGAAAAAGAATAAAAAGTATGCAGCAGAGAACCAAGGAAAACTAGCAAGGAAGCAAAGAAAAGATGGACAGCTCTCAACACAACGCATGGTACTTATATAGGCTTTCTTGAAATGGAAATTTATTACTATATATTTTGAATTTTCTCTTTCATTCTGCTGTGTGTGACATGTTTTATCTGGGTTTTTATGTGTGGCCTTTTGACTGAGTCCAAATTTTAGAGAACAAACCCTTTTATTCAGAGAATTTGTTCTGTGAAGTTTGGATTCAGTCAAAGGGCCAAACTTGAGGACCTAGAGGGACACATGTGGCCTTGAGGCTGTAGGTTCCCCATTCCTGAAATAGCTTATATAATATTGGGATTAGTTGTTTTTTAAAATGTTTTGTAGAATTCACTTGTGAACTCATCTGATCTGGGGATTTTTTTTCTTAGGGAGTTCGTTAATGGCTTGTTGAGTTTCTTTTTCTAAGACAGAGTTATTTGGGCATTTTATTTACTGATCTGTTGTTCTGATTAATTTATATTTTCATAATTATCCTTCAGTTTCACCCAGATTGTCAGATTTATTGACATATAATTTGGGCATAGTATTTCCTAATGACTGCTTTAATCTTCATTTGTGATGATTTCATCCTTTTCATTTTTGATACTGGATATTTGACTTTTTTTTTAATCAAATTAACTAATGGCTTATCTATCTTATTGGGGTTTTTTTTCATAAAACGAGTTCTGAGTTTTATTTATTAAGTCTATAGTATTTTTTAAATTTTTTTTTTTTTACTTTCAGTTTTATTAATCTCACCTTTGATTTCCAGAATTTCCAATTTGGTGCTCAATTGGAGATATTTAATTTATCTTTTTTCTAGTTTTTCAGTTGCATGTCCAATTCATTGATCTATTCTTTTTCTATTTTGTTAATGTAAGAATTTAAAGAAATAAAAATACCTCTAAATATTGGTTTGGCTGTATCCCATAAATTTTAGTATATTGTCCCATTATTGTCATTCTGTTTAATGAAATTATTGATTGTTTCCATGATTTGTTCTTTGACCCACTTATTCTTTAGGATTAGATTATTTAGTTTCTAGTTAATTTTTAATTTATCTTTCCATTACCTCTTGTTAAATGTAATTTTTATTGCATTATGATCTGAAAAAAAGCACATTTAATATTTTTACCTTTCTCCATTTGATTGTGAGATTTTTGTGCCTTGGTTAATTTTTATATAACTATCATGTGCTACTGAGAAAAAAGGCATATTTCTTTCTGTTCCCATTCATTTTTCTCCTAAGGTTTATCATATCTAACTTTTCTAGTATTCTATTTACCCATTTAGTTTTTTTCTTGCTTATTTTTTGGTTGGATTTATTCAGTTCTGAAAGGGGGACAGTTAAGGTACCCCACTAGTATAGTTTTGCTCTGTATTTCTTGCTGTAACATACTTAACTTTTCCTTTAAGAATTTGGACGATATATCACTTGGTGCATATACGTTTAGTGGGGGCAGCTAGGTGGTACAGTGGATAGAGCACCACTGCAGGAGTCAGGAGGACCTGAGTTCAAATCTCACCTCAGACACTTAACACCCACTAGCTGTGTGACCTTGGACAAGTTATTTAACCCCAATTTGCCTCATCCTGGGTCATCTCCAGTCATCCTGATGAATATCTGGTCACTGGATTCAGATGACTCTGGAGGAGAAGTGAGGCTGGTGACTTGCACAGCCCTCCCTCACTCAAAACAAAGTCGAGTACAAGTCATGTCATTATTTCTCTGATGGCATGGTCTTCTGTGGCAGCAGATGAACACACATATGTTTAATAATGATATTGCTTCATTTTCTGTGATACCTTTTAGCAAGATGTAATTTCCTTCCTTAAATGTTTTAATTAGGTCTATTTTTGCTTTTACTTTCTCTGAGATCATAATTGCTACCCCTACTTTTTTTTACTTCAGCTGAAACATAGTAGATTCTGCTCCACCCCTCGCTGTGTGTATCTCTCTACTTCAAGTGTATTTCTTGTAAACAATATAGTCGGATTTTGGTTTTTGATCCCCTTTGCTATTCATTTGGTTTTTGATGGGAGATTTCATCCTATTCACATTCACAGTTATGATTACTAACTATTTCCCTCCATCCTATTTTTCCTCCTCTTTGTCCCCTCTCTCTTTTCACCCTTTCCCTCCTCATCAGTGTTTTGCTTCTATCTACTACATCCCCTGATTTGCCTCCCTTTTTCAGTCACTATACCCACCTTTACTTATTCTCCTTCTTCCCTATTTCCCTGTCAGGTAAGATAAATTTCTATGTCCAACTCGTTGTGTATATGATTACCTCTTTATGTCAGTACTGATGAGAGTAAGATTGAAGTGATGCCCATTGCCCACCCTGCTACCTTCTCCTCCACTGCAATATGTCTTTCATATTTCTTCATGTAAAATAATACCCTCCATTCTATTTCTCCCTTCTGCACCCAGTGTACTCCTCTTTTTCATTTCTTAATTATTTTTTACTGTTATTCCTTCAAACTCATCTTATACCTGTACCTTCGGTGTATGTATGTTCCTTCTAGCAGTACTATTTGTGATACAATTTTTAAGAATTACAAGTATCATCTTTCTAAGTGGTGATGTAAAAAGTTTAGCTCTATTGAATCCCTTTTGTTTTCTTTTCCTGATTCTTGGGTCTCAATATTAAAGATCAAAATTTTGCTTTAATTCTGGTCTTCTCCTTTTGAAAGCTTGTAATCCTTCTATTCCATTAAATGATCATTTTTTTCCCCTTGATGTATTGTGATTAATTTTGTCTGGGTCACTGAATCATGATTGTAGTCCTAACTTTTTTGCCTTCTGGAATATAATGTTCCGTGACCTCTGATCTTTTAATGTTATAGCTACTAAGTTCTATGTAAACCTGATTGAGGTGCCCTGATATTTGACTTGTTTCTTTCTGGCCTCTATTTCCTACTTGATGCAATAGTTCTGAAATTTGGCTATCACCTTGAAGTTTTTATTTTGAGCTCTCTTTCCTGAGGTGATGGCTGGATTCTTTCAATGCCTATGTTTACTCTCTGGTTCCCGTATATCAGGGTGGTTTTCCTTGATGATTTCTTTTAAGATACTGTCCAGGTCTTCCTTTGGATTATGGCTTCCAGGTAGTCCAGTGATTTTGACATTGTATCTCCTGGATTTATTTTCCAGATCACTTGTTTTTCCCATGAGGTATTTTACATTTTCTTCCATTTTTTAATTCTTTTGAATTTGATTCTTGATGTCTCATAGAGTCATTAGCTTCACTTGCCCAATTTTGATTTTTAAGGTGTTGTTTTCCTCACTTAGCGTTTGTACTCTTTACCATTTTGCCAGCTGTACTTTTTAAGGATTTGTTTTATTCAGTGGATTTTTGTGTCTCCTTTTCCATTTGGCTGATTCTGTTTTTTAACCAGTTGTTTTCTCTTTCCAAGCTCTTGTCTCTTTTTTCATATTTCTCCTGCACCACTCTCGTTTCTTTTCCCAATTTTTCTTCTACCTCTCCTATATGATTTTTAAGCTCATGTGTGTAACATACACACGAGTTTTTATTGGGCTTGAGACCATTTCCTACTTTTCATTGGGGTTTTGCCCATAGGTGTTTTCACATTGTTGTCCTCCTCTGAGTTTGTGTCCTGAAAAATCTTTCCTATCACCATAATAACTGTTTGTGGTCAGATTCTTTTTTCTCCTTTTTTTGCTCATGTTTTTTGGCCCTTTCTCTTTCTTTTAAATTTGAGCTCTGCTCCTGGGATGAAAGGGGCATTGTCTCAGGCTTATTGTGCCAGGAGCTGCATTGGCTGGCTATTTATCTCGTGCTGCACTGATGTTGCCCTGAGGCTCCTGGGGGACTCTCATGTCTGGTACTGCACTGAGATTTGGAGTTTCAGGTGGCTGGCCTGCTGAAGGCTGGAGGGATCTATTTTTTTTTATTAATTAATTTTATTTTCAGTGTTCTACAGTAACTACCATATAACTTAGATTATTATTTTCCCCTCCCACTTTTATCTCCCTCCTCCCTCCCTGAGACAGCGTACAATTTTTGTATTGGTTCTACACATACATTCCTATTAAATACATTTTCATTATTGTCATGCAGTGTTGAAGAATTAAATGAGTGGGAGAAATCATCTAACAAACCAAAATGCAATACACACATACACACACACACACACACACACACACACACACACACACACACACAGATGATCTGCTACATTCTGTGATTGAATTCCATAGTTCTTTCTCTGGATATGGAAGGCATTTTGCCTTTCAAGACCATTGGGAATTTTTTTTTTAAGTTCTTGCACTGCAATGAAGTTTCAAGTCTACCAGAAAAAGCTCTCACACCCTGGTTGTTGCTGTGCACAAAGTTCTCCTGGTTCTGCTCCTTTCACTCAGCATCAGATCATATAAGTCTTGCCAGACCTCTCTGAAGTCTTCCTGTTCATCATTTCTTATAGCACAATAGTGTTCCATTACATTCATATACCATAACTTATTCAACCATTCAGGCTGGAGGAATCTGACAGCTTGCTTGGTGCTGAACCTGGGTCCTAATGCTAGTTTCTGGCATGTGCTGAGTCTGGGTGGGATGTTTCTGCATTTCCCTGGGACTACACTGAAGCATGTGGTGGGGACGATGTGTCTGACCACTGGAAGATGCCTGTTTGCCCAGGGGTATGCTGAAGCATATGGAAGTGTTCATTATTGGAGTCTCCCAGTTTCCCTGACTATGCTGGGGTACATGGTAGGGTCCTGGTATTGGCTTTACCTGATCCCCACTGCACTGGGGCTCAGGACCTACTCTTGCCTTGCTGAAGTGGGGCTTGCTGCTGGTTTACTGGGAAACTTCCCGTCCTGGAATGTGCTCTCCTTTTGTTTGATTGAGACACACTTTTCCTGCCAATCTTAAAAGTTCCTTGGACTCAACGATTGTTTCACCCCGTCTTCTTGCTGGTTTTGCTATTCCAGAATTTGTTTCGGGGAGTTATTTCATGGTTTGGAGGTGAATATGGAGAGTTATGGTAGTTTACTGCTTACTCCCTCATCTTGGTTCCCAGAAATCCAATAAGAACTCACATTTTAATAGAGGAGACAACAAAGAGGAGGCTTCAGCTATAAATCAAGTTAAAATGCCCTATAGTTTATAGAGTCTAGTAGCAAAGCAGATAGCAATGCCTCTTCTTTAATATCATTCCCACTGGCAAAATTGTGTCAGTTTCAGATGTTGAATTATTTAACAATGCCAAGAACTTTAGTGGTAAGAACTTTCTTTTTCTTGGTCTTGTGTAGCAGAAATTGAAGATTTTAAGAGGGAAGCAAAGAGAGGATAGAAGAATTGTGGAAGGAAGGAAGTAGGTGGTGGATCTTATTATTTCTCATTATCAAGGTATATAAGAATAAAATATAAACATAGAGAGAAAGGGATAGGGGTAGTGGGCATTCAATGAACCTTATTCCTATCTGCCTGACACTCTGTAAATTTGTGAGCATTCTCTTTGACTTGAAATGGTCAAAGAAGGGTTGGATAGATACAGAGGCAGTTGTGAGCATGTATGTAAATATATCAGTCTCAACAGGGAAATAAGCAGCATTAGGAAGGGTGGGGTTTAGAGGAATGGTGATACCAGGAAGGGAATGGTTGCAAGCACAAAAGAAAAGAAAGTCAAACTTCCTAATCCCCCTTGAAGGAGAGAAACTGGGGAGTGCAAGGGAAACATTAAGAGAACTAGAAGAGAAGGGAGTGTCTTAAATTGTCTCTTAGAAAAATGGGAAATTTCTGAACATATTGTGGTGTTTCATTGTAATGGAATACTATTTCCATTGATGTAAGAGAATTGATGTAAGAGAAGATTTTAGAGAATCCTAGTTAGTATGAATTGACACGGAATAAAGTAAGTAAAACGAGGAGAATAATTTATAGAAGGACAACAACACTGGAAAGAAAAAGAAAAAAAACTTTGAGAGAACTAAGTATTCTGACAGTACAATGATTAGTCATGTCTTCATTGGGCCTGTGATGAATTATGTTACCTACCGCTTGAAAGAAGGATTGTAGATACAAGGTACAGAGACACATTTTTAGACATGGACATTTTGAGATTTGTTTTGCTTGACTGCTTAGCAATGCTTATTTGTTACATTTTTTTTCTCTTTCTCTTGATTTTTAATAGGGGGCTGAAAAGAACTTCAGCAATGCAAAAAAAGAGGCAAAAAGCATCATGCCATTTTCACATTTTGTTCTTTTTCTAACAGTATTTTATTTTTCCCAATTACATGTAAAGACAATTTTTAAAATTCATTAAAATTTTTTTTAATTTTTAATTTAATAAAATTTTTAAACATATGATTTATTTTTTCAGTTTTCAACATTGACTTCTACAAGAATTTGAATTCCAAATTTTCTCCCTAACTCTCCCACCCCCTACCTTAAGAAAGCATGTACCCATCTACCCCTTTACCCAGTCTATCTTCTCTTCTATTACCCTTCTCTTTTCCTATCCCCCTCCTTCTATTTTCCTGTAGGACAAAATAGATTTCTGTACACCAGTGCCTGTACATCTTATTTCCCAGTTGCATGCAAAAACAATTTTTAACATTCATTTTTACAGCTTTGAGTTCCTTATTCTCTCCCTTTCTCCCTCCCCACCCACTTTCATTGAGAAAGCAAGCAATTTGATGTCATATGTGTGTAGCCATGCAAAACCCTTCCATAACAGTTATGTTGAGAAAGACTAATCACATTTCCCTGTCTTATCCTGCCCTCCATTTATTCCATTCTCTCCCTTGACCTATTCCTTCACAATAGTGTTTGCTTCTGATTATTCCTTTCCTCAATTTGCTGTCCCCTCTATTATCTTCCCTCTGCTATTGCCTTCCCTTCTGCTTTCCTGTAGGGTAAAATAGATTTCCATACCCAACTGAGTATGTGTTGTGCCCTCCTTAGGCCAAATCCCATGAAAGTAAGACTCACTTATTTCCTTTCATCTCCCCCCTCTTCCCCTCCATTGTAAAAGCTCTTTCTTGTCTGTTTTATATGAGATAATTTGTTATATTCTACCTCTCCCTTTCTCTTAATCCTAGTACATTCCACTCAACAGTAAATTTTATTTTTTATGTATTCTTTCTTCATATTAATATCACCCTGTGCCCTCTATGTGCATGTGTATACACATACACACACACAAACACATATATTCATATACCTACCTACACATAAGCATACACATATATAATATACACATACATGCATACTCATACACATGTATATATATATGTGTGTGTGTGTGTGTGTGTGTATTCCCTCTAATTATCCTAATACTGGTAAAGGTCTCATGAGTTACAAATAGCATCTTTCCATGTAGGAATGTAAACAGTTCAACTTTAATGAGTTCCTTAAGGGTTCTCTTTCCTGTTTACCTTTTCATGTTTCTCTTGATTTTTATATTTGAAAGTCAAATTTTCTATTCATCTCTGGTATTTTTCAACAATAATGCTTGGAAGTTCTCTATTTCATTGAAATTCCATTTTTATACTCAATTTTACTGGTTAGGTGATTCTTGGTTTTAATCCTACTGCCTTTGACCTATGGAATATTGTATTCCAAGTCCTGTGATCCCTTAGTAGAAGCTGCTAAATCCTGTGTTATTCTGATTGTATTTCCACAATACTTGAATTGTTTCTTTCAGGCTGCTTTTTATATTTTTTCCTTGACCTGGGAACTCTGGAATTGGACTACAAAATTCCTAGAAGTTTTCATTTTGGGATCTTTTTCAGGAGGTGATTGGTGAATTCTTTCAATTTCTATTTTACCTTCTGGTTCTAGAATATCAGGGCAATTTTCCTTGATAATTTCTTGGAAGATGATGTTTAGGCTCTTTTTTATACTTAAGGAATTTTCAATTAAAGGTTGTAGTCCTTCCCAGGTCTCAGGCTTAATCAGATATTGACTGAGATGGGGGAGCACTTTAGGATCTGGGAGACTAACAGTGGCTGGGGTGACAGAAGTAGCTCTCTCTGGAATTTCAGTGTCCCAAATATTTGGCCTGACTGTCTCCCACACTCTTAAGCAAACCAGGGAAGATGTAGTGAACAGAGGCAAAAGGGAGATGGGAGGTTTAACTAGAGAAAATTGGCTCCCCAATTTCACCATCAGGTCCCTTCCCAACAAGGGGGCAGGGTAAGAGGAGGGCATAAGGAAGGAGTGTTTAAACAACAGATCCTCAAGTAGGCTGGGGAGGGGATATGTCTGGAGACATTCCTTAGTTTCCCCTTCAATGCCTATGACCCGAGGGGTCAAGGGACAGGTAGGGCCAAAGTAACTGGTTAAAGCAGAGAACTTAGCCATGTTAAAGTGGGTAACCTTACCTTCAGCCTTCGTTTTTGCCCAGGGCTTGAAGAGAGAGGTGGAGAAAATAGGAGCACTGCCAGCACCTAGGCTTTCCCGTCGTTCCAAGTCTTGAGAGGCCTGGAGGACAGGGTACTGGGGGGTGGCTCCACCACTTTTCCAACCTCGGGACAATCCTCCAATGTCCCTTGTGGTCACATGGGCACGGTTCCACAGGCATTGGTTCCTGGGGCTCCCTCTGGGGGGGCGCCCTGGAGGGGCACTCCTTGGACCAGTGACCCTCCTTGTGGCAATGAAAGCAGGCTTCCCCACTGCCCAAATAGCCAGCCTTCCTCCAGTGGGGTGCCCTGGAGGGGTGCTCCCTGGGTCTTTTCCTGGCCAAGGCAGCAGCCAAGAATTGAGCATGCTCCCTGGCCCTGCCCTTCTCCTTCGTTCTCTTTCCTCTCCTGCAGTGAGGTCTCTCTTGTTAAAGACTCCGAAGGCCATCTCCAGTAACTGGGCCTGAGGTGTTTGGTGTCCCATTGCCAATTTCTGCAGTTTCGTCCGAATATCTGGGGCAGACTGTTTAATAAAATACATGCTAAGGATTACTGCCCCTTCTATGGAGTAAGGATCCAAATTTGTATGCTTTTTAATAGCTTCTACTAGCCAGTTTTGAAAAAGGGCAAGGTTTTCCTTTTCTCCCTAATTTCCCTATTTTTTTGAAAATTTACTTGTTTTTGAAATGCAGTTTTTAGGCCTTCTAAGAGGCAAATTACCATAAAGTCTCTCCTTTCCCTGTCCTCACTCTTTTGATAGTCCCATCTGGGGTCACTCATGGGAGCAGCAGCTGTTCCTGGGGGGTATTTTATGGGATTATTGCTAGCCACATGATCCCCAAACTTTTGGGCATGTTCCCAAATTTTCCCCTTCTCCTCAATGGTACAACAGACAGAGAAAAGAATATGCAGATCCTTCCAAGAAAGTTCAAATTGTAGGAATATGTCCCTAAAACCCTCAGTAAACGTAGTGGGGTCTTCTGAGTAGCTCCCCAGTTTCTCTTTAATCTGGGTGAGATCCAATAGAGAGAGGGGAACATGCACCCTGGTTGTCCCACTGGGTGGGGTAGGCACTTCTCTCAAAGGAAACAGCCGTGACGGCCCAGTGGGGACAGGGGCTTGTGGAGGAAGATAGGAAATCCCACTTCTTGTGAGGGAGGGGCTGGAGAATGTCTGCCAGACTGGATTAGGTTGCAGGGCCAGGGGATCTGGCTGGCAAGGGGAAAGATCTGCTGGTACTTGAGGAAGAGTAGGGATCAAAGGGGGAGATGCCCCAGAGAATGCCACAGGAGCGGGATCTAAGGCCTGAGTGAATATTGCCCCAGCAAGAGGGGCTGCAGAGGGAGGCACCACAGCAAACCCAGTGGCTGGGAACTGATTGGGGGTTACTGAGGGGGGGAGGAGTCATGGGAGGAGATACAGGATAGGCAAATGAGGCAGGAATTGGGGGGGTTTGGGGTAAAGGAAAGGCTGGGGTAGAGGTGACTGAGGGGGAGGTGGAAGTACTCGGGGGGGGGGGAGCTGGAGGAGGGCTCAGGAGGGGTTGGGGAGGGGGAAGGGAGGAGGTTGGGATGGCGATAACGGAGGTAGAGAAGGAGGTGAGGTCGAGACCCTAGAAACCATAAACAGGGGGTCATCCAAAACATTCAGTTCACTCCCATTTCCCTTTTGTGGGACAGCTCTAGCTACAAGCATCTTACAATCTGTTCTGAGAATGGGGTCCTGAGAGAGTTCGACAAAAGCCCTTATGTAAGGTATTTCTATCCATTTTCCCTTGTGGAGGCAATATAATTGTAATTGTAAAAGGATATTACATTGTAAGGTCCCAAATATGGGCCACACTTTGTTGTCCTCCAGGTGATAAAGGAGGACGTGGAAGTAAGCCTTGAGAAAAAAACAAGAGGACAAAAATAATCAAGTTTTCTCTGATTTCCTTGCATCCAGGAAATCCAGAGAATTGGACACCCACTTAACTGACGTTTCTCTAACATTCTAGCCAGAAAGTTCAGAGAATTGTGCTTTGGAGGGTATGCCCAGGTCCATGGCCTCAAACACAGCCACTGGACTGACAACCTGAGTCTCTAACTCTCTAGTACCCAGAAAGTTCAAAGACTTAGCCTGATACTGGGACCTGAAGCCAGGTCCCAGAAAATCCACTTCCAAGGTGCTTGGAGAGCAAGTAGGGGATAGGGAGAGGGGGAGGCTTACATACCTTCCAGTTTGAGCAGAACTTGAGATTAGCAGCTTTTCCCAGTCAGGGAACCAAAAATAAAGAGGTTGAGGGGTGCTGGGGACCCCAAAATACCGACAGTCTGGGTTGTGCTCGAATGAATTCGACTCAAGACTTCTTAAAGCCAAAGAAAACAAAGTTTATTAAAGATTCGCCAAATTGGGTTGCCTCTGAAGGAGCCTAAGCATTTGTAACGCTTGTATTCACAAGCAGGCCAGATAGAATCCCAGCTAGACAGAGTCTGAGCTGGATTGCATCTGAGCCTAGGCTCTTTTTTTATCATGATTTTTAGGTAGACCAATAATTTTTAAATTGTCTCTCCCAGATCTATTTTCCAGGTCAGTTGTTTTTCCCATGAGATATTTCACGTCTTTTATTTTTTCATTCTTTTGGGTTTTTTTTATAATTTCTTGATTTCTCATAAAGTCATTAGCTTCCATCTGATTCATTCTAATTTTTAAAGAACTATTTTCTTCAGTGAGCTTTTGAAAATATTTTTCCATTTGGCCATACTGCTTTTTTAAGGCAGTCTTCTCCTTATTGACTTTTTAGACTTCTTTTGCCATTGGGGTTGGTCTGTTTTTAAAAGTATCATTTTCTTCAGCATTTTTTTGCATCTCATTTAGCAAGTGGTGAACTTGTTTTTCATTATTTTCTTTCATTCTTCTCATTTTTCTTCCCAGTTTTTCATCCACCTCTCTTACTTGATTTTCAAAGTCCTTGTTGAGCTCTTCTATGGCCTGAGACCATTTCATATTTTCTTCGGAGGCTTTGGATGTAGGAACCTTGACCTTGCTATCTTCCTCTAGTTGTATGCCTTGGTCTTCCTCATCTGAGAAGATGGAAGAAAATACCTTTTCACCAAGAAAGTATCTTCTATAGCCTTATTTTTTCCTCCTTTCTTGGCATTTTCCCAGCCAATTACTTGACTTTTGAGTCCTTTGTCAAATGGAGGGTATATAGCCCCAGGCTTCAGAGGTTTTTGTACAGTGTTTCTCTGAGATATCTCTAGGGACCTATAAGTTCCAACTTCTTCCAAGGTGGCATAATCAAGGGAGAGGTGTTTACTCCTCTCCTGGCTTTCACTCTGGTCTGTGAGCAACCATAAGCATTCTTTTCTGCCCTGGAATTGTGAGTGAAATTCCCTCTCCACAACCATCATCAACTCCACCATGCCAGCATTCCTACTGACCTCAGGACTGCCTCTCAGGACTGAGACCCAGTGCTGGATTCCCACCACCTTCTGTAGGTTCAGAGCTCCAGAAGCTGCTGCTGCTGAGGTAGTGGCTGCCACCACACTGGGGATGGGGCTAGTAGGACTGGGGCTGGGGCTGGTAAAAGGATTCCCCTTTCACCCGGATGAAAAAGCCTTCTCCCTGACCTTTGAAGCTGTATTTGGCATTTTGGGGTTGATAAATCTGAAAACCATAGCAGCTGCCTGTAATTCAGTGCCCTGAAGCCTGCTCCAGCCCTGTCTATACCATGCAGCCAATGCTGCTGCGCTCTGCTCTGAGTCTGGTTCAGTAGACCCTTCCTGTGAGCCTTCCAGGTTATCTTGGGCTCAGAATCTGTTTCACTTTGTCATTTAATAGTTTCTACTGCTCTAGAATTTGTTTAGAATAAATTTTTACAGGTATTTTAAGGACTTTGGGCAAAGAGCTCCAGCACATCCATGCTTATACTCTGCCATCTTGTCTTACCCCATTTAACATTCATTGTTGCAAGGTTTTCAGTCCCAAATTTTTCTCCTTCCCTCACCTTTTCTGGAAAAATGGTAGGCATTTTGATACAGGTTATACAAGTACTATCATGTAAAACATGTTTTCATATTAGTCATAATTGAAAAAGATCAAAAGGAAAAAACCATGAAAAAGAATAAAGTAAATGAAAAAAATACTTCAATCTGTATTCAAAGTCCGTCAGTTCTTTATCTGGATGTGGATAGCATTTTCCATAGTGAGTCCTACGGACTTGTCTTAGACCACTACGTTGCTCAGAAGAACTGAGTTCATTTATAGTTGATCCTCACACAGTGTTGCTAACATTGTATACAATGTTTTCCTGGTTCTGTTCTTTTCACTTTGCATCAGTAACTACAAATCTTTCCAGGTTTCTCTGAAAAATGCCTATTTATCATTTCTTATTGCACAATAGTATTTCATTATATTCATATACCACAGCTTATTCAGCTGTGTGTTCAGCCCAATTGATGGGCATTCCTTCAGTTTCCAATATTTTACTACCACAGAAAGGCAACTATAAATATTTTTGCACATGTAGTTCCTTTTCCCTTTTTTATGATCTCTTTTGGATACAGACCTGGTAGTGATATTGCAGGATAAAAGGGTATGCACAGTTTGGTTGACCTTTGCATGGTCCAAATTGCTCTCCAGAATGGTGGGATTAATTCAGAACTCCACCAACAATGTATTAGTGCCCCTATTTTGCCACATCCTCTCCAACAGTTCACATTAGTATTTCCAGGTTTGTTTGGTTTTTTTTGAAGTTTACCTGCTCGTGACATTTTTTATAGCACAATTATATTCCTTTGCATTCATGTACCACAGCTTCTTCAGCTTTTCTCCACAACAGCTTCTATAAATACTTTTGTATATGTGGGTCCTTTTCCTGTTTTTATGATCTCTATTGTACCCTCTGGTTCTAGATTATCAGGGCAGTTTTCCTTGAAAATTTCATGAAAGATGATGTCTAGATTCTTTTTTTGATCATGGCCTTCAGGTAGTCCAATAATTTTTATATTATCTCTCCTGGATCTATTTTCCAGGTCACTGGTTTTTCACATGAGATATTTCACATTGTCTTCTAGTTTTTTATTCTTTTGGTTCTGTTTTATAATTTCTTGATTTCTCATAAAGTCATTAACTTTCATTTACTCCATTCTAATTTTTAAGGAATTATTTTCCTTAGTGAACTTTTGGATCTCCTTTTCCATTTGGCCAATTCTGGTTTTTAAGGCATTCTTTTCCTCTTTGGCCTTTTGGACATCTTTTTCCATTTCTGCTTTTAGGGTGTTAGTTTCTTCATTATTTTTAGAGTCTCCTTTCCCAAGCTGTTGATTTCATTTTTCTTAATTTTCTTGCATCACTCTCATTTCTCTTTTCAGTTTTTCCTCTACTTTTCTTACTTGATTTTCAAAATATTTTTGGAGCCCTTCCATGGCTTGTGACCAATTCATATTTTTCTTGGAGGCTTTGGATATAGGAGCTTTGACTTGGTTGTCTTCTGAGTGTGTGTTTTGATCTTCCTTGTCACCAAAGTAAGATTCTGTAGTCTGAGGTTTTTTTTTCCTGTTGTTTGATCATTTCCCCATCCTTTTTCTTGACTTTTTAACTCTTTATTAAGGCAGGATTGTGCTTCCAGGATGGACTGCATACTGTTTCAAGCTTCAGGGGTTTTGTGCAGCTGTTTTCAGAGAAGTTTTCATTTCTTCCAAGTTGGTATAATCTAGGGAGAGATGTTTACTCCTTTCTTGTCCTGTGCTCTGGTCAATGAGTAATGATACACACTCTTTTCTGCCCTGGAATTATGAGGAGGGTTTCCTCTCCACTGCTGCCACAAACTCTGCTATGCCAGTACTCCTCCTCACCCCAGGACTGCAACCAGGATCAAAGTATGGGCAAATCAGCAGTCTTGCCTCAGTATTAGCAAAAAGACACCTGTAATTTCCTTCTGAGTAGTTGTTAGATCCCTTGTCTGTGGACTGAGAGCTCCAGAAACAGCTACTGCCACTTCCACCTTCATTGCCACAGCTGCTGATTTAGTCACTCCCCAGGCCTGTTCCTGATTTTCCTGGGCAGGGGATCTGCTGGTGCCAGGGCTGAACTGTGCTCCTCTGTCCCCCTAGCTCTGACAGCCCCTTCCCACTGACCTTCTAAGTTGTCTTTGGTGTTTGTGATTGAGAAGTCTGGAAACCACCATATCTGCCAGTGATTCAGTTCCCTGAGGCCTGATCTGGGTTTGCTGGGGCCCACTGTCTGTTGCCATGGCCTGCACTGGATTGTGCTTCTCTCTCAGGAGAGGGAGCTATCTCTCTTCCTGTTGACCCTCCAAGTTGTCCTGGGCTGGAGATTTGTTTCACTGTTTTTTTGTAGGTTCCTCTGCTCTAGAATTTGTTTACAGCCATTTTTACAGGCATTTGGAGGGGTTTATGGGAGAACTCTGGTGAGACCCTGCTTTTACTCTGCCATCTTGGCTCCATCCCCCCACATGGATTTTATTTCAAAAGTCCTCTCCAAAACTATTAACCTCCATTAGAATCAGAGGGCAAAGTGAAAATAGAAAGAATCCACTAGTTATATCTTGAAAGAAACTTCAATATTATAAATACCAGAGATGTCACAACTAAAATCTAGAACTTTCAAGTTAAAAAAAAAACAAATGCTGCCCTACAGGACAAAAGAGAAGACAGAGACAAGGGCAGAGAGGGATGATAGAAGAGAGAGCAGATTGGTCACAGGGGCAATTAGAATGCTTGGGTTTGGGGGGAGGGAGGGGATAAAAGGGGAGAAAATTTGTAACCCAAAATTTTGTGAAAATGAATGTTAAAAGTTAAATTTAAAAAAAAACAACAACAAAAAAACATGCTGTAAATGGCAAAATAGAGTTCAACCACCTAGGAACCACATTCAAGATCAGCTTGCAACTATTGTAAAGGAGAGAAAATTTTGAAATACAGTACTCTGAAAAGCACAAGATAAAGCCTTACAACTAAGAATAAACCACCCTTTTAAGTCTTAGTATACTCAAATGGGAAAAAATAGACTTTTAATAGAATAGAATACTTTCCAGTATTCCTAAAGAAAAGAAGAGAGGTAGGTCTAAACTATGAAATAGACACCCAAGAAACTCTGAAAGTTAAATGTATCTAGATGGATAAGAGGTATAGATACATACATATGTATCTTTGCTTCCTATCTGTCTTTCTATCTATCTATCTCTCTCTCTCTCTCTCTCTCTCTCTCTCTCTCTCTCTCTGTCTGTCTGTCTGTCTGTTATAGTTATAATGAATTTGACTATTATCCACAAACCCCATACATTTATATATTAGAGAATAACTCTTGTTCTTGTGCATTTAAGTTATATATAGATATACATACATACATACATACATTATATCTTAGGTACTTGACCTCCATCATAGAAGATTTTAGTTCAAATTTTTTTCTCTAGATAACTGTTGCTTTTCTAACTTTGGAGACAGCTAAGGGTTCAGGTTCACTGGGCCTGGAATCAGGAAGTCCTGACTTCAAATGTGGCTTCAGATACTTCCTTGCTGTGTGACCCTGGGCAAGTCACTTAACCTCTGTTTGCCTTAATCTACTTTGGAAAGAAATGGCAAACCACTTCAGTATCTTTACCAAGAAAATCCCTTGGACATTGAGTTGATATTTTCCATGAGTTCATGAAGAGTTAGACACAACTAAATGACCTAACAACAAAAAGTCTTTTAACTTTACATGCGTGGATTTTGTTTGTCCAAAACATTTTACAAAGTCAAAAAGATCTGTTCTGTCGCCTCTTTTTCTTCCCATTCTTTGTGTTATTCAGAACTCCTCTTGTATACAGAACTATAACAGCTATCCTCTTCCCCATTTCTCTTTGCTCATATTAGAACCCTTCATGTCTAGGTCATACATTCATTTAAAGACTATTATAGGTTATGGTATGTGGTGTTGTAAATTTAATTTCTGTTGGACTGTTTTCTATTTTCCTCTACAGTTTTTCCTGAATGCTGAGTCTTTACATTTGTTGGAAATCATGCTACAATTTTTGTTTACTTCTGGCTCTCACATATTTAGTCTGTACCACTGGCCTATTTTTCAATTGTTTTTGATTAGTACCAAATAGTTTTGATAATTATTGTTTTGTAATATAGTTTGAAATCTGGTGCTGCTAGGTTTCCTAGCTCTCTACTTTTGCTCATTATTTACCCTGAAAATCTTTTCATTTCTTTCCTCTTGATAAGTTTCTTATAATTATGTCTTGTTCTATTAAGTGACCTTTATTTAATTGGCATGGCATTAAAGTTTTAGATAAATTTAGTTTGTATAGTCATTTTTATTATGTTGGTACAGGTGAACCATGAACAATTAATATCTTACCTGTGATGCAAGTTCAGCTTTTTTTCTTTATACAGTACTTTCTAGTTCCATTTGTATCATTCCTATCAATTAGTACATTGATAAATGTACTCCAATATATTGTATATTGTGGTTATTTTAAATTGAATTTCTTTTTCCATCTCTTCTTGCTTAATTTTGTTGTTAACATATCATTTTGAGGATTTTTTTTATGTATTGCTACTTAACTGAATGCATATTTGAATACTTAATTTTCTTTTCGTGGATTCATCATGTTATCTATAAAAATCAATAATTCATTTTGGCATATGCTCATTTTCCTCAGTTTCTTTCTGTAGTCTTGTTGAAATATACATCATATCTACACTTATATTACCTAATAGTGTTAACAATGGATATCCTTATTGTTGTTCAGTCAGTCAGTCATGTCTAGCTCTTTGTGACCCCATGGACCACAGCATGGCAGGCCTTTTTTCCTCTTTAAGTCTGTCCAAGTTCATCTTCATTGTTTCCATGACACTATTTATCCATCTCATCCTTTGCTGTAATCTTTTCCTGTTGTCTTCAATCTTTCTCAGCATCACAGTCTTTTCAAATGAGTCCTGTCTTCTCATTATGTGGCCGGAGTATTTAAGCTTCAGCTTCAGTAGGTGACCTTCTAGTGAGTAGTGTAAATCAATTTCTTTAAGTATTGATTGATTTGATCTCCTTGTTGTCCGAGGGACTCTCAAAAATCTTTTTCCAGCACCAAAATTCAAGAGCATCGATTCTGCAGTGCTTAGCTTTCCTTGTAGTCCAACACTTACAGACATGTTGCTACTGGAAAAACCATACAGACCTTTGTCAGAAAAGTGAAGTCTCTGCTGTCCTGATTTGCCATACCTTTCCTTTCAAGGAGCAAATGACTTTTAATTTCATGGCTTCCATCACTGTCTACAGTGATCTTTGAGCCTAAGAATATAAAATCTGACACAACTTCCATTTCTTCTCCCTCAGTTTGCCAAAAAGTAATGGGACCAGTGGCCAAGGTCTTAGGGTTGTTTTTCTTTGCTGTTGTTTATTTGTTTGAGTTTTTTGATGTTAAACTTTAAGTTAGCTTTTATGCTTTCTTCCATCACCCTCATCAAGAGGCTTCTTAATTCTTCTTCACTTTGTGCCATCAGACTGGTGTTTTCTGCATGGACATCCTTACCTTACCCCTAAACTTACTGCAAAAGTCTTTATCATTTCTTGGTTATAGATACTATTGGTTCTTGGTAATAGGCAGATATTATATACAACATTGGGGCAGCCAGGTGGTGCATTAGATAGAGTACCAGATCTAGAGTTAGGAAAATTTATCTTTCTGAATTCAAATCTGGCCTCAGATGCTTATCAGCTGTATGACCCTAGGCAAATCATTTAACCCTGTTTGCCTTAGTTTCCTCATTCATAAAATGAGCTAGAAAAGGAAATGGTAAACCACTTCAGTATTTTTGCCACGAAAACCCTAAAATGGGTTCACAAAGTTGGAAGTGACTGAAAAATGACTAAAGAAGCATTTATAATGTTAAGGAAAGCTCTGTTTATTTCAAATACATGCTTTTTTATGCTTTTAGAATAAAATGGGTTTCATGTTTTGTTAAAAGATTTTCTGCTTCTCTTGATAGTCATGTAATTTTCTTTTTTTTGTCATCGTATGATCTATTATATTTATAACTTTTCTAATTTGGAACCATTCTCTCATTTTTGGTATAAATTTGATTTTGTCATAATGCATAATCCTTTTGTTATGTTGCAGTGGCCTTAAGTCAATAATTATTAGATGAAATTGGCTGTACTTTTCTTTTTCTATTTTGTCTCTACATTAAGACCTTGTTTGATAGAAGAAATTTGATAGTATTCTTTCTTTTCTTACTTTTGGAGACAATTTATGTACTCTTGGAATTAATTTTTCTTTAATTGTTTGATAGAACTCACTTGTAAATCCATTGGTTCAAGGATTTTTATATTTGAGAGTTTTATTACTGCTTTTTCAAATTTTTTCCTGAGATTAAAATTTCCATTTCTTGTTCTGTTAATCTAGACACTTTGTTTTTTATAAGTTTTTTATTGACATATTCTGTTTCTTACAATACCATGGTTATGTCAAGTATCCCTCCACCTTCTCTTCCCAGAGGGCCATCCCATATGATAAATAGTACTTTTATAAAAGAAAATTATGACAACTGATAAATACATTGAAAAAGTCTGCAAATATATACAATGTGTAATACTTGTGGGCATCACACCTCCACAGAGGTATAGGTTAAAGATGCCTTCTCATTTTTTTTGTTCTAAATTTTTGTTTTAAATTAGTTCGTGCAGGTCTTTCCATGCTTTTATGTATCCATCACACACAGTAATTAATCTAGGCATTTTGTATTTTTTGTAAACAATAATTTATTTTATCAGGTTTTTTTTGACATAAAATTGGGCCAAATTAGTTTCCAGTCATCTCCTTTATTTATCCTTCTTTGTTGAAAAACTTTTCTTTTTTACTTTTTGATATTGGCCTTTTGGTATTTTTCCTCTCAGATTAGCCAAGAATTCATTGATTTTGTTAGTTTTTTTAACTTGTTAGTCATTTTATTTATTAATTTTTTGTTCACTCCCTTGGATTTTAGGAAAATATGAAAAGAAATTTTAGAATTATGAGTAACACATAAGTACAGTATTGAAATTAAAGTATGGTGAGCACTTAATGTCCTTTAGAACATAGCTCTTTCCTTCCTTTCTAGTCTTTTTTACACTTTGCACGTTTCTTGTACCCTCTAATTAACATCACTGGCATCCTTGCTGTTTCTCTCACACAATATTTTGTCTCCTCTCACTGGCACAACCACCCAAATTGATTTGTGTCTGAAAACTGTTTACTTTCCTATATCAAAATAATAGCTTAACAACTCCAAATCATGCATTAAAAATTCTTTTCTACATTACACATGAAAAAAGGTTATTGGTAATCGAGGCATGATAGTGTCTACAGTGATTGGAGAAAAATATATAGATATATACTTTTTCACACATATTCCAAGAGTCTTATAAGTTCAGTCTCATTCGGCTTCAGTGATGGAGTATCATGACAAATTTTTCTAAATAATTTCTAGTCTTAGGCGTCTGTCTATTCACAGGGATGAGGAACCTAAGGCCTCAAGTGCCTTCTAGGTCCTTGGTGTGACCTTTTGACTGAGCCCAAGTTTAACAGAACAAATCCTTTTATTAAGGGGATTTGTGCTGTGAAGTTTGGATTCAGTCAAAGGGTTGCGCTTGAGGACCTAGAGGTCCACATGTATCCTCTTGAGGCCATTAAGTTCCCTACCCCTGGAGGGGGAAGAAGTGGCTATTTATAAAATATCAAATAATTGGTCAACAAAATGAGGATTAGCTTAATTGTGTTACTAACAACTTCTGACAATAAATCAAACACTGTACAGTTCTTCACTGAGATAAAATAGAATAAAAATACTTTCCCTATTATCACATCTCAGCTTTCAGAAAAGGAAATATACTCAAGACACAAGTGTGTTTCTATTACATAGGTGAGAAGCAGAGTTTGTACAGGGTTTTAGTGTTAGGAAACATAAGAATGTATTTCACTCAAAAATATGAATTTAGTATTTCAAAGCATCCAAATTATTAAAATTTTAGCTCCTAATTGCACAATTTGTGGTGCAGAGTATAGAGAGAACTCATGAAATTCAGGCAGTAATGTCCTAATTAGTGCTGTCAGTGACTCCCTTGAAGTGGTTGCACTCTAACTTTCGCTGTATATTTCCACTGGGCTGGAACCAATTTCCATAGTTTACATGTCATTATAACATCAAATAATACAAATTTAAGTAATTCTGCTATTTCATAGAATCCTATTTGCTCTAATGGAGACTTAGTCACGTAATAGTGATGTCAAAACTTAATTTTATTTTTATTATAATTTGTATTAAATCCATCAAATTAAAACAACAATCACAATAGTACCACTCCTGATTTTCCTTAAAGTCATGAATGCACTCTCTTTTTTGACCATAAGAAATAATAATACAAGAAATAAGGAACAAGATAGTGTTTCTTTTTCTCTATCTTTTCCATTTTTTGTCCTTTTTTGTTTTATTTTGGTTTTTGTTTTTCTCCTTCCAGTTCACCAGACAAGGAATAAAAAAAGAGGGAGTTCTGTTTGAATCAGACTCATTCAGATCAGTTTATTTAGAGAATTTTCTTTCAGTTTTTCATTTTCAAAAAATTATTTATTTATTTCTGGTTTTCAACATTCACTTTTATAAGACTTTGAGTTCTAAATCTCCCCTCCCAATTCCCCCCTCTCCACGATGGCATGCAATCTGATATAGGCTGTTGGGATTGGAAGCTCAATTCCGTGTGGACAGTCTGGGGCGGGTAAAGGTGGGAGCTTCTAAATCTTAGAGCTCTCACGAGACCCCCCCAGGAAACGGCAGGGGATCGAGGTGAACCGAGCTATCTCGAGTAATTCCGCCTCTTCCCGTGAGAAACGTGATGGGAGAGAGATCTCCCCGCCCTCGAGATTGTCCCGGATCTGGGCACACCTAGTTACCTAACAGCACGGTATTCAGATGCAAACTATGCGGCTGAAGGTTAAGTAGGATTGAGGAAGCCTGAAAGCTCTTAACACGTGAGGAGCCAAGAGGACAGTAGGCTCCGCTTCTCCTCTTTCCTCTCTCCCCTCCCCCTCTCTCCCCGCTTGTACTTCTACTTCCAATCCCTTAAGATCTTAGCCTCCTTAGGAAATCTCCCCCTCTTCCTCCTAAGGAAGACTCCCCTGCACTTGTAACCGAGACCCTGAAATAAAGCTCAACCCTTGTTCGACTCTGGAACGTCCTTTCTCTCATATGAGCATCCGGTTTTAGCCAACCGAAGACCTCGGAGGTGAGGTAAGAAGACTCGGGTAGCCCATACAGGCCTCTAGGCCTGGCAATAGGCTATACAGGTATGATTGTATTAAACATATTTCCACTTTTGTCATGTTGTGAAAGAAGAATCAGAACAAAAGAAGCAACAGAAAAGAGAAAATAGTCTGCTTTGATCTGCATTCAGATTCCATAATTCTTTGGATAGCATTTTCCATCATGAATCTTTTGTAATTGTCTTAGATCATTGCATTGCTCAGAAGAGCTTAATCTAACAACATATTCCCATTACTGTGTACGGTGTTTCCTTGCTTCTGCTCACTTCCCTCAGCATCAGTTTATTCAAGACTTTCCAGGTTTTTCTGAAGTCTGCCTGGTCACCATTTCTTATGGAGCAGTAGTATTCCATTACATTCATACACCACAGCTTGTTCAGTCATTCCCCAATTAATTGGCAGAGGATTTTCTTTCTAAGCCAACTCTAGTTTTATTTAGGGAACATCTTCTTAATTTTCACTAGGTTTCATTACGTGTAAAAAGAAATAAAAAAGACAGAAAAAAATGAATTACTTATTCTCACATACAAGCAATGGGCAATAACATGTCTAGCTTTTTGGGGGACTGTGACAAATCTTGTAGCTTTTTCTACTCCTTAATAGAGAGAAGAGAGAGACCATTTTTTGTTCTTTCTTAATTTGAATATTACAGTTTGGCTCTGGCAGACTTTCACTCCAAATTGGGGGTTACATGAGCTATTACTTTCTTGGACATAGTTAAACTTGACAGTAAACAGGCTTGCAGAATTTTTTTCACTTGAATTCTTTGCTGGCTTCTTTGCCTTACTACTTGAGAAAAGGAAGGGGGAAGGGGAAAGGGAAAACATTACAAAAGTCCCTTAGAGATCAACTTGCTCTTTTAACATAGTTAAAAATAGTCACTATATAATGTATCCACTACATAGTCTTCCGTTCATTTTGAGTTTCCTTTTAAATCCTGTTGTAAAAATATGAGAGTTCCCAAGAATGGTATTTTCTGAGGGGAAAATGATTACATATAACTCTTGCATAGGTACGCTACATATAGTACATATAAAGAATAGACAGGATAGTTCCCGAAGTGTAACATTTTTTAAGGGCATGGTCCTCATTTGTATAGGGCTAAAACATGTACGGTATATGTCCTTCATTTTGGATGCCTTCTTCTTGTAAGATCTAGAGGGTGGCTGTCCCCTAGCAAATTTAAGGTGTAGTTGTCCCACGCAGCTCTGGTGGCACTGATCCCCTTTCCTTGGCTTGTCTTGCTTTTGGTTCAAGGATTTATAAAAATCTCTAGTAAGTGTAGAGGGTCTATTTACATTTATGTTTTTAATCTTTCTTCAAGTGTAGATACTCCTATTTATGGAAACATACCTCTGTTCAGAAGTTTTGTTTCAATTTACTTACATTTCTTTTTGTGGTCTTTTAATTGAGTCACTATTTGCTCATCCTTAGCACACTGAAGAGGAGATGTTTCTCCCTCACCAAAGTTCTAAACCTCTTTCAGAATCTTACCACACTCACAACAATCACATAAACATAGATTAGTGGATGATGGATTTTCTTTGTAATAAAAGAGTAAAATAGTAGCAGTGAAAGGACAGTAAGTAATGGGGAAAGGAGTAAGTAGTTCATTAGGATAGGAATTAAGTCAGCATTTAATGCTGCTGGCTACATGGGCAAAAATCTACTTCTCTACTTGGGCTCTGCTCTCATCCAAAGGGAGGGAAAATCATCTACCAGTTTGGTAAGGATGAGAGCTTTGTTACAATCACTTGTGAGTAGACAAGTGGAGAGAAATGCACAGTTCTTGCTAGCCATTCTGTAGTCTTGCCAATAATATGCTCATTACTTCTTGAGTAGAGAAAGAGTAGCCGTCTATATTCTCCTTCCAAATCTCATTCTCTGCTCACTGAGTTGTGGAGGAATGGGCAGAGGAGCTGTTACACAGAGATCATGTGCCCCATGGAACTTGTCTGCATTTCAGCTCAAATGGCTAATAACAGGAAAAATGCTTTCTTCTTCCAATTTCCACAAACTTGTTCCCAGAAATTGAATTAAAATACCTCATCACATTTTGAAATCTTAGTTAGCATCTGCTTGAGTTTTTCATGTGTGTAGTGCTACTGCTAAAGTACCACTTATTATTTTTGGCTGCCGCATTATTTAAGTATATTTGCTGCCACTAATCATGCTAGGCACAAAATTCCAAATTACAGTTCTCTTTTCTTGAGCCTCTACTACTTCAGTAGTTTGTTTTCATTTGCCAACTATGTTTATCTCATGTATTTATTTGAGAGAACTGATTTCAAATCTGATTTCTTTCTTAATATGAATGAATGAATTTATTAAATATTTACTATATACCAACAAGAATACAGATACAAAAACAAAAACAATCACTGCCCTGAAGGAGCCAATATTTTGATGTTGGAGAAAACATATATAGGGCTGTCGTATCCATGAAAAGGCATATTGATTTGGAAATGTATAGGCATAATGAATGGAGTCATAGGGGAGTAGATTGACACACCCAGCCAACAGACTATTGCAGAATTGATTTCATCATTGTTTCTGGTTAGAGAACTAGAGGAGCAAGAGAAGATGGAGGAAAAGTAGATACTTCAGTAGAGTATGGCCTCAAGACAGAATTTCCTTTAGGGCATGGACTCGGGTTTGGGTGGCAAGGCTATTGTTGGTGATGATAAGGCAAGAAAGGAGAGAGTGAATTTAAAATTATTATTTCTTTTTTGAATCATTCTTTAGTTTCTTGCTATTATTCCAAGATCTTTCGGGAATCTTTACCTCTATCCTACTCTCTTTTTTCATTGAGATTTTTCATTTCACTTTCTATCTTTTTTGGGGTGGAGGGAAATTCTTGCCTATATTCTTCTGTCTTTATAAGTTCCACTTTTAGTATATTTGCTTAGGAGCTGGGTTTGTAACATGCTTCTATTGACCCTTTCTTTTTTTCTTCCATATACTTTGTCTGACATTTCTTTCTTCATTTTTTGACCTCTTTACCTTCTACTGTATGTTTTCTTCTACCTAAGTCCCCAAAGTTTAGCAACCGTAGTTTCTTCAAATTGGAAATATGGAAATCTTCCTTGATCCTTTCCCTCTCTAATCTCTATGCAGAGATGACTGACTGGCCACAGTCAGTTTTCTCTATCTCTTTCCACAAGGCACAGATGACACTTCTTCTCTAGCTGTCTTTGACACATTGATTTCCTTCTCCTCTCTTCTGCCTCCCCTACCTTGAGATGTACTCCCTCTCTATCACATGACTGATTAACTCATCTTTTCCTGTCTTTTATGGAGTGGGAAAGGGAAAGGTCAGATTGAGTCTCACCCCATTGACATAAATGGATAAAAGCCATCACAGCTTGAAATAAAATTTTGAAAGGTTATTTGAGCTGATTGTGTCCAGTGAAGCTTTGTGTAGTGATAGTAGTTGCATGAGAGCTTTTGGCTCTCCATTTTTATTTCATAAGGCTTCACAACTTGTGGTAGCATTTCCGTTTTTCTACTGTTTTAATAGCTTACATTACTCTGTTGAGGACATTTCTTCACATTTTGGAGTTGCTGGAATATGTTGAAAATAATGACTGTGTCATATTGCCAATTTCCCCAAATCTCTAATATTTAGAAATTTAAATGAAAGGATTTAGATTTCTCCATCATTAAGTTTTTAAGTACTATATTGTTCAGGACAAGGAACATACAAAACATGTTTAAAAGATAAACTGATAAACCAAAAATGTATTCAGAGACTATTTTGGCAGCAATGTACCTTTAAAAAAATTTATGTATTCATACAAAGGATGTATTGGCACTAAGAGTGCTGCTTTTATGAAAAGTGAAACATGTAAATTACTTGTCAAGAAAGGTCTTGGTAAGGAAAATTATCTAAGTTTCATTTATTTAGTCAAGATTTCATGGATATAGTCTGATCCTTTGATTTGCCTAGAGGCATCTTTTTAAGAAATTAGAATGTCTTTCCAAATATTGTCTTAGGAGAAATATGAAGTTTACAGTTTAAAGGACCCTTCAGGAATTTGTTTTATGTTCTGAGCTTGAGTTTCTGAATTGAGAGAATGTGTGAAATCTATATCTGTAACCTATTATTTCAGTTCTTCATTTTTAAAATTAATTGTAATAGTTATTTACAGTGATGCTTTCTCTAGGCATTAAATTATTTTTGGAATAATTTGGCTGGATACATACATGCATTCACTAAAACAAAGAGTTTACTATTTCTTTTATATTGAATATTCGTGTCCCTTTCAGTGTTTCCAGATAAGTGTAAATTGTTTATTTTTACAGCTCTGGTTGAAGAAATCTATTTTGCACAAAGAGAACGTGAAGAAGCTATCATGTCTAGACTGCAGTTAGCCAACGAGGAGAGAGATGAAGCCATTTCACGAGCCAGAGAACTGGAGACGTCTTTGAAAGAGTAAGTACACATTTGTAAATAATATAGGTTATAAAAAGCACCTTGTCAAGGCACCATATAATGGTTATGTATTGTAAAATGAAATCGTATACCTATTTAATTCTTCTCCAATATAATTGATTCCTTGGCTGATAAACAACTGTTGTCAAGTCATTTTTTTAGTCACGTCCAAATCTTCATGACCCTTTTTGAAGTTTTCTTGGCAAGGATTCTGCAGTGGTTTGCTGTTTCCTTCTCCAGCTCATTTTTCAGACAAGTAACTGAGACAAAGAGGGTTAAGTGACTTACCCAGGATCACACAGCTAGTAAGTGTCTGAGGCTAGATTTGGATTCAGGTAGATGAGTCTTTCTAACTTCAGGTCCAGCACTCACCTGATAGACAGTGAGATAAAAGCAGTCTATTGCCTTTGGCGCATTTGAGTTTCTTTCTTCTTTCTGGATTTAGCGTTAATTTCTTTGCCTTATTTTCCTCTTGGACTCTTTTTCTTTTTTCCATTAACTCTAATAATATTTATTTCTTAACTCCCAGCTCAGCTTCTGTTTAGCCCTATACTCCTACTTTCCCTGTTCCTTGATTAGCAGTTTGCTTGTTCCTGTTCACTTAATTTTTTTCTCTTAGATTCTAATATATCTTACTCAGACATTTATATTTTAATATTTTTTTATCTTTGAGATTTATTTTTATTTATTTCATTAACTATTTGCAGATTACATGTAAAAACATTTTAAAATTTTTATTTTATTTTTAATTCATGGAACAAAACAAGCGCTTCCACAACATAGCACCACAAAAAAGATAATTGCATATGAAACTGCAAATCCACCATGCACAACTTTTAAATATACAATAATGTCAAAATGTAAATTTCTTTTTTTCTTTGTTTTCCTTCTTTTCCTCACCCCAATCCCAGAGATGATTACCATTAAATACAAAAAGGTATATATGTAAAATTATTCTATACCTACTTCTATTTATCAGTTCTTTCTTTGTATACAGATAGTGTCTTTTTTCATATGTTCTTTATAGTCAATTTTTTAATAATCATTTTTAACAATTTTCAGTTCCAGATTCTCTCCTTTCGTCCTGCCCCTCACTGTTCTTTGAGAAGGAAGCAAATTGATATCAGTATTACATGTTAAAATCATGCAAAACATGTTTCCATATGAATTGTTTAAAAAAAAAACACAAAAAAATAAAAATAAAGTTAAAAAAATTATCTTATTTCCATTCAGAGTTGATCAGTTCTCTCTCTTTAGATGGATAGCATTTTTCAACATGGGTCTTTTGAAATTGCATTGGATTATTGTTTTGATAAGAGTAATTACATCTTTCACAATTGATCATCCTTATGATATTTGCTGTTAATGTGTATAAAGTTTTATAGTCCATTAGATATAGTTTCAAATTGTTGTCCAGAATGTCTGTACTGGTTCACAATTGCACCAAAAGTACATTGGTGTTCCAGTTTTTCCACATCTCCAACATTTGTAACTTTTGTTTGCTGTCATGTTAGGCAATCTGATAGGTGTGAGATGATGTCACAGAGTTGTTTTAATTTTAATTTCTCAAATAAATAGTGATTTAGAGCATTTTTCTATGGACTATTGATAGCTTTGATTTCTTTTTCTCAAAACTTCTGGTTCATATCTTTTGACCACTTATCAGTTAGAGAATGGCTCCTATTTTTATATTTTTGGCTCAGTTCCATACATATTTGAGAAGTGAGACCTTTATTAGAGAAACTTGCTTTAAATTTTTTCCCTATTTTCCTTGTTTCCTTCTAATTTTGGCTATATTACTTCTGTTATTGTAAAAGCTTTTAAATTTCAAGTAATCTATTTTACTTACTGTAAACCTGTCTCTCATTTGTTTGGTCATGAATTTTTTCCCTTTTCCATAGATGATATTCATTTTTCCATGCTCCCCTAATTTATAATATCATTCACCTTACTTTGGTATATGGTATGAGAATTGGATCTATGCCTAGTTTCTGCCAAAGTTTTTCCACAAATTTTTATCAGATGTTGAGTTCTTACCCCAATGTTTGCATCTTTGGGTTTCTTTCTGATTGCCTGAAGCATTTTCTCTTTGACCTAAATCTCTGGAATTTGGCTATAATAATATTGGAGTTCTCATTTTAAGATCTTTTGCTGGTAGTGACGGGTAGATTCTTTTGGTTTGAGGATATCATGGCAGTTTTCCTTTATGATTTCTTTTCTTTTTTTAAAAAAATTTATTTAATTTTTAATTTGTGGAACAAAATAAGCATTTCCCGAACATAGTATAATGACAAGAATGATGACACATGAAATTACTAATCTATTATGTACAACTTGCTATTCCTTTTAAATGCATAATATTCAAAATTGTTTTCTTCTCTCTTCTCATCTTAGAAATGCCTACCATTAGACACAAATATGTGTGTATGTATATATATGTGTATGTATACGTATATGCGTATACATACGTATACACATAAAACACTATACGTACTTTGATTTATCAGTTCTTTCTCTAGATATAGATAGCATCCTCCTTCATATGTTCCTCTGTCGTTAATTTGGATATTTATAATAGTCAAAATGACTTATTCATTCAAAGTTGTTCTTAAAACAATATTTCTGTTACTGCATTTCTTGGTCCTTGTTTCAGTCTTCATTATTTTGTGTAATTCTATCCATGATTTTCCGAAATCATCAAGCTTATTATTTCTATAGCACATTAGTATCCCATTGCAATCACATACCACAACTTGTTCAGCTGTTCCTCAATTGACAGGCATTCTTGTGATTTCCAATTCTTTGACACCACAAAGAGAGCAGCTTTAAACATTTTAGAATATGTAGGTTCCTTTCCTTTTTCCCTGATGTCCTTGGGAAATAGACCTAGCAGTGGTATTGCTGGATCAAAGGGTATAGGCAGTACAATAAATCTTCGGGCAGAATTCCAAATTGCCCTTAAAAATGGTTGGATCAGTTCACAGCTCCACCAGCAATGGATTAGTGTCTCAGTTTTTCTACATCCCTTCTAACATTTGTTGCTTTCCCCTTAGATCATTTTAGTCAGTATGATAGGTGTAAAATGATATCTCAAGGTTGTTTTAATTTGCATTTCTCTAATCAATAGTGATTTAGAGTATTTTTCATGTGCCTATAAATTGTTTTGATTTCTTTTTTGGAAAATTGCCTGTTCATAAACTTTGACCACTTAACAGTTGGAAAATGACTCATTCTTATTTGACAAAGTTCTCTATTTTTGAGATATGAGACCTTTATCTGAGAAGCTGTTTATAAAAATTTTCCCCCAATTTTCTGCTTTCCTTTTGCTCTTAGCTACAGTTATTTTATTTGTACAAAGTCTTTTAAATTTAATGTAATAAAATTATCCATCTTGCACCTCACAATGCTCTGTCTCTTTTTTTTTTTTCCTAAGTGATTTGCCTTTACATAAGTTGGATAAATAAAATGTTCCATGTTCTTCTAATTTCCTTGTGATATCTCTCTTTATATCTATGTCATGTATCCATTTTGACCTTGTCTTGGTAAATAGAGTATGATACTGGTTTATGCCCAATTTTCTGATACTGCTTTTCAGGTTTCCCAACAATTTTTTACAAAATGATGAATTCCTGTCCAAAACTCTTAGGTCTCTACACTTGTTAAATACAAGGTTATTAGATATATTTGCTGCTGTAAATTGTATATCTATTTTGTTCCATTGGTCTACCTAAAATGATTTCTTGAAATGTGATGACTAGGTGTTTTTTTCTCTTGGCTTTTAGGTAGTTCAGTAATTCTTAAATTATCCCTACTCTGTGTATTTTTTTGGGTGAGGGATGAGTTTTTTTTTTTTATTTTATTTAGTATTTTAATTTTTCCCAATTACATACAAAATCAAAACAAATTTTTTTTTAAAAAAGTGTACTTTAATCTGTAACCAGACACCATCAGTTCTTTCTCTAGGGATGGATAGCATTTTTCATCCTTCAGAGTTGTTTTGGATCATTGTATTGCTGAGAATAGCTTTCATTCACAGCTAATCATCTTACCAATATTACTGCTACACAGTACATTTCACTTTGCATCAGCCAATGCAAGTCTTTTCAGGTTTTTTGAGAGCATCCTGCTCATCATTTCTTATAGTACAATAGTATTCCATCATAATCTCATACTACCACTTGTTCAGTCATTCCCCAATTTATGGCTGCCCCCTCAACTTCTAATTCTTCACCCCCAGAAAAATGCTACTATAAATATTTTTGTATATATAGGTCCTTTTCTTGTTATCTCTTTTGGGATACAGACCTAGTACTGATATTGCTAAGTGAAAGGGTATGCTTGGTTTCCTCTTAGTATTTTCCAGGTCAGTTTTTTTTCCCAAGAAGATATTTCACATTTTCTTCTATTTTTTTAAATCTTCTGACTTTGATTTATTTTTCATGGAGTCCACTTTCCCATTTCTAATTTTTAAAGAATTATTTTCTTCAGTTAGATTTTGTACTTCCTTTTCTATTTGATCAGTTTGATCAGAATTTGATCAATTAATTTTTGTACCTGTTTTCCATTTGGTCAATTCTGCTTTTTAAAGTGTTATTTTCTTCAGTATTTTCTGTTCCTCTGTTACCAAACTGTTAATTATTTTCAGAATTTTCTTCCTTTGCTTTCATTTCTTTACCTATTTTTCCTCTATCACTCTGATTTTGAAATTTTGATAATCATTTTTTTGTCTTCTAGGAAATTCTTGGATTTATGTCCAATTCACATTTTTTTTTCTTTGAGGCTCTCCTTATGAGCTGTTTTGATATCATATTCTTTTGAGTTTATTCCCTGATCTTCCTTGTCACCATAGTAGCTTTTTATGGTTCTTTGCTCATTCTCCCACAGTGTTTCTTGATTTTGAGGTTTACGTTAATATTGCACTCTTCTTTTCATTAGGCGGGGTCGGGGTGGGAGACAATGTCCCTGGCTTCAGATATTTTATATTGTTCTTTTCAGAACTATTTCAGGGAGTTTGGAAGTTTTGGGTGCTACCAAGATAGTGTGATCTACAGAGACATGTCTTTACCCAGGAAGAGCCCCTAATTCATTGGGATTGCAATTCATAGTGCTCCTCAGCACCTTTGCTCCTTTGAGACCAGAAATGATATTTTTTTCTTCAGGGTTTCTGATCCTGTGGGACCAAAAGCAATACTGCCCCTCAGTGTCCCTGATCCCTTTTGACCAAAAGTGATACTGCTCCTTAGGGTTTCCACTCCCTCATGACCGAAAGTGCTCCTCTCCACCATTGAACTAAAGTGGGTGTAAGCAATGAATTTGCCAACTAATGTCTGATCCAGCATTCTGTACTAAGACAGGGTTCCCCTATATTCTCTTTTTGTCCAGTTGGCAGGTCCCCTTACCAATTCTAGCTTGAGAGCTCTCAAATCTGCTGCTGCTCCTTCTATCACCATCACCTGGTCTTACCACTGGTGTTCCATCCACATGGATTCTGGGCCAGCTTCTATCCCTGTGTTGAAGGTCTTTTTCTGTTCTTTCACATTGTCTTCACGTGGAAGAATGTCTTACTTTGACCTTTTGTTGTCTCTGCCACTCTCGAATTTGATTTGAGGTATTTTTTTAAAATTGTTTGGAAGTGAATGTTGGGAGAAGTCAGCTGAGTGCTTTCCCTACTTTGCCATTTTGCCTTTGCCCCTGGAAGTTTTAATATTTTCTAAAACAGTATTTCTACAAAGATAAAATATAGTATTCTAATACTATATTTTATTTATCAACAAGAATTTATTCATTCTTTATACTCTCTCCAGTTCTGTATGAGGTATCATAAGAGAAGATCTGTGTTAGTTCTTCCTAGGTACCTCCTCAGGATTCACCTTCGTGGTTTCTTAATCTTTTTGGTGTCCTTTGGTAGTCTCTGCACCCCTTCTACCAATAATGTTACCAGGGATCCCACCCTGTGGTAGAAACACAGAGTAACATACAAAAACTTTTGTGAAGATGATTCTACTCACTATCAGTATATGGAATGTGTGCACACCTCTGGACAACAAAGAATCTGGTACACCTGAAAGACAGACAGCTCTTCTTGTGAGAGGACTCAGCAGGTATCACATCCATATAGCAGCCCTGAGTGAAACAAGGCTGGCAAATGAAGGCCAGCTTATTGAAGTCAGAGCTGGATATGCTTTTTTTGGAGTGTCTGCAGTGAAGGGAAGCATCATAAAGCTGGTGTAGGTTTTGTAGTCAAAACTAATCTAGTCAACAGGCTTGTATGCCTACCAAAGAAGTGAACAGTGGGCTCATGACATTGTAATTGCCAGTTGCAGGAAAGTGCCATGCCACTATCATCAGTGTGTATGCTCCCACCATCATGAATTGTGATGAGGTCAAAGAAAAATTTTAGGAAGATCTGGAGACCTTCATCATCAATGTGCCAAAAGAGGACAAGTTTATAAATCTTGGTGATTGATTTTAATATAAGAGTAGGCAAAAACTACCAGACATGACAGAGTGTCCTTGGGAGAAATGGAGTTGGAAACAGCAAAAGCAGTAGTCACTTTCTCCTGAAGACTTGTGCATCTCATGACGTTTTCATCACCAATGCTGTCTTCTGTTTTTTCTAAATGCAATAAAACTTCATGGATGTACTCTTGCAGCAAACATTGGCATTTAACAAACTGTATCTGTTAAGAGACAGACTGTGAGAGTGATGAAGGTAATGTCTGGTGCAGAGTGCTGGACTGATTATAGACTTTTCCTTTCCAGGCTAAATATTCACTTTCAACAAAAGCAGAGGCCTCAAAACAAGAAAACTAGTAGAAGACCTTAATGTCAACAGATTAAAGCACTTTAATGAGCAGGAACAGTTTGTTACTAACTTGGAGGAAAAGCTGAAACTGAGCCAACACACGGTTGGCAACTTTGGAGTCAAAAAGGAGTGGGCAGCTTTAGAGATTTGGTGTATAACACTGCATTTACTTATATGGGCCAGAACAGACACAAACATCCAGATTGGTTTGATTAAAGTGATTGGGAAATTCAGAAGCTGCTAAGTGAAAAATGGGAACTCCATAAGGTTTATCTTCAGGATAGTTCATCTGTCTCCTAAGAAGACAGTGTTTAATTTTATCAAAAGTAAAATGCAGTCAAAGCTTAGAGAGATGCTATATTCTTGGCAGATGAAATTTAGTTTTCTATTGATAGTTACAATTAAAAGTGTTTTTATGATGCCCTGAAGAGTATTTATGGGTCAGAGATATGTGGTGTATCTCATCTACTCAGTGATGATGGAGCCACATTGATTAGTGATAAGGACATAGTCCTAGAGAGGTGGCCTGAACACTTCCATAGTGCTCTCAACAGACTGTCATCATTCAGTGCTGAAGTCATTGACCATATACCTCATGTGAAAATCAATCTCTCTAACCAAACTTCCAACTGCAGAAGTTTTAAGTGCCATTCAGCCCTTTTGTGTGGCAAAGCACCTGCTGCTGACTCTATCCCCGCTGAGATTTACAAGGCAGGTGGCCCCAGTGTTCATGTAAAAACTGACTGAAAATTTCCAGGTTAAATGGCAAAAGAAGGTTATTCTTCAGGAATTCATTTCTTCATTGTCTTCTATAAAGGTAAAGGAAATAAATTGTCTTATGACAATCACAGGGAGGTCTCTCTCTTAGTCATGGCTGGCAAGATTCTTGCCAGAATCCTTTTTAATAAGCTGATTCTTTACCCAGAAGATGGTCATCTACCTAAGAGCCAACGTAGCTCCAGAAAAGGGTGAGGAATGGTCAATATGGTGTTTAATGCCTGACAACTCAAAGAGAAATGCCAAGAGCAGAACAGAGGTCTGTTCACAATATTCGTCAGTCTGACCAAGGCCATTGTTTCTGTCAGTCATGAGGATTTGTGGAAAATTATGGAGAAGTTCATTAATATTGTATGTCAGTTTCATGATGGCATTGTGTACAGGTTCTGTATAATGGACAATGCCCTCTCACTTTCTCTGTTACTAATGGAACGAAACAAGCTTGTGTTCTGCTCCCATGCTTTTTAGCATGGTGTTTTCAACAATGTTGTCAGATGCCTTCAATGAGGATGAAAACAGCATCAAGGTCAGCTAACACACTGATGGTAAAATTATTTAACTTGCAAAGGTTACAGACAAGACAAAAGTGGAGGGAGAGTTGGTGCATGACTTTTTGTTCACAAATGGTTGTACACTCTATGCAACCCCTGAGGCTGAGAAGCAACAAAGTATGGATCAGTTTTCTTCTGCTTGTTCTAATTTTGGCCTAACAGCTAACACCAAAAAAACACAGGTTCTCCATCAGTATGCCACTATCCATACAGAAATGGAGCTGGGGATAAGTTCACTTACCGACGCAGTATACTTTCCAGGGATGTACACATTGATAATGAGGTTGACACACTCATTGCCAGAGATAGCTCATGTTTGGGAGGCTCTGAAAGAAAATGTGGGAGAGATGAGGTATTAGATTGCCTACCAAACTGAAGATCTGCAGAACCATTATGCTGATCTCATTGTTATGTGCCTGTGAAATACACCAGTGTGAAATATACCAGTATACCAGCAAAATTCTAGGAAACTGAATTGCTTCCATTTGAATCGTCTTAGGAAGATTTTTAAGGTTACCTGGCAAGATAAGGTACATGAGGACCTTTCTTGAGCTAAACTGCCAAGCATTCAAACTCTATTGCAGAGAGTGCAGTGCTGATAGCCACTTTATTAGAATTCCTAATATTTGGCTAAAAAACTGTTTGCACAGAGAAATCACAGAAGACAACTGCTCACATGGAGGTCAGAAAAAGTGATACACTGACACTCTCAAGTCCTCTCTAAAAAACTTAGGAATCGATTGTGTAACATACAAGAGACACTGGCAAAGGACTGCCCAGCATGACATGCCCACATCAGAGAAGGTACTGTTCTCTATGAGCAAAGCAGAAATGCAGTAGCTTAAAAGAAACATGAATTGTACAAATTTAAAGGCATCTTCGCTCCAACTGTTCATGTGGACTATTAGTTTTCTGTCTGTGTTAGGATTTTCAGAACTTACATTGGTCTGATCAGCCACAGTCAGACACACTGTACCTTGACTACAACATGGTAATATCATTTTGGTCCTCTTTGACAGCGAAGGACAACCACCAAACCATTCATCCTTCAGTCTTTTTAGTATGGCTTTTTTTCATACCATTACTGAAACTGCTCTCTCCAAGGTTGTTTTTGACGTTCTTATTGCCACATACATTGGCTTTTATCCACCTATAGTCTCTCTCTCTCTCTCTCTCTCTCTCTCTCTCTCTCTCTGTCTCTCTTTGTGTGTGTGTCTCCTCCTCTTCCTTTCGGCAGCATTTGATACTGTTGATTTTGCCCTCCTTCTTGATCTTTTCTCCTTCCTTGGTTTCTATAATATTGTCCTATACTCTTTTTTCTACTTCACTAATTGATCTTTTCTTTTTTCCCCAGCCCCCTAAATGTGAACTCCTTTACATCTTACTCTTTCCTCTATTGCATTCTCTCTCTTACCAGTATCATATTCTTTCAGTTTTAATTATTGCTTCACTGAAGATGATTTGCCATTCTTCTAGTCAACTAAGTTATTTTTGACTTTCCCCTTTCTCTTAATCCCAAAATCTAATTAATTGATAAATCTTGTTGAGTCTACCTCAAAAGATCTCTTGGCTCCATCCAGTCCTTTTTACTTCTATTGCCTCTGTCATTGTCTCTTTTCACTTTGATTATTATATTCTTACTATACATATATATATATATATATCTGTATGTATGTATGTATGTATGTATGTATACGATACTGCTGCCAAAAGGATAAGTCTAACCATGTCACCATCCTTCAAGAGCACACCACTGCCAAATAAATAATGTAAATTCTTTAGCATGTTTCCGGACTATCTGACTCCAATCTTCCTTTCCAATTTGACTTGAAATCATTTTTTCCCCACATACTCTATACTTTAGCCAATCCGAGTGGGCTATTCATCATTTAATTTTGAGTGGTGGTCCATCCACGCATCGCCTCCTATATTATGCCAATCCCAGACTTAAGATCAGGCTTACCATTCTATATCACCATTCATTTCCTTTCCCTGGCTACCTCTCTTTTATGTGCTTTCTCCTACTAGAATATAAACACTTCGAGGGCAAGGACTGTTTTGCTATTGTATTTGTATTCTTAGCACGTAGCCAAGTGTTGATCTCTACTTTTTGACTTCCTCTCTATCATGACCCTTCTAAATTGCCATTTTCTTCAGGAAGCTCTCTGCTTCTCTTAGTAAGAAATAATTCTTCTTTTCTTGAATCTTTCCAGGTACTGGTTAGTTTTTTCAGTTAATCGTTTTCTACCATTTATTTTAATCAGCTATATATAATCCATGCTCCTGATTAAATTATAAATTACTTATGATCAGAGACTGTGACTTTTGAGAGTGGGATCAGGAATAGAGAGAAGCATTCTCCTTGTTTGAATTGAATTATTTTTACAAGTTCTCATTTTAGGAAGGAATGTATTTCATTGATGGAGATATTGATGTTTTGGAATTGCATTTAAAGTCAGTTGATAAGATATATCAGGAAACAGTCTCATTACTTTATAGTGATACTTAATTTAATTTTATTTTTAAAATACTTTTCCAACTGCATGTAGAAACAATTTTTAACATTTTTTTTTTAAAAATTTTGAATTAAAAGCTCCCTTTTTTTAGTAGTATAGACCCCATGCCTTCTAATCTGTGTGACTCTTATCCATTTCTTCCATGAATTCTCCATCAAGAATCCCTCCAAGGTACTTGTGGCCCTCTTTTGCATCTTTTTACTGCATGTTGTTACCAAAGCAACAAAGAGGTTATCTACTTGAATTGGGGCTACTTAAGGTATTGGTTTCAATGACGGCTAGTTTTGTGAGTCCTTGAAATTTAAAAATGAGAAGACTTGGTCAGTTTTGTCTACCAATTTCACTGACTACATTTGATGAGAAAAGCCTCTCCAGAGACTGATTAAGTAGTAAAACAGCATCCTAGGAAAGGGAGAAGGAGAACAACTCATGGACAACACTTTCTGTCCAAACAAAATTGTGAAATGATACTACTCACCAATACTGTGGACCTCAGAATCTGAATTCAGCTTAGGGCGATAGTGTGGAAGCTACAAAAATGAAGCAGCAAAAATTCCAGTTTTGTCTCATGTGTGTAACCCCTTTGCTGTGTTGGGACTAGAGATTGGTAATTGCTAGGAAAGCAAGGCATTATCTTTCAGATATACACTTGAAGATTTTTTGAGTGTTGTAATCAGCTGATGGGATGAAAGAAGAGAAGGAGAAGTGGGGAAGAATCTGATTTATCCCAAGGCTGATCACTGTTCTCATAGAGATAAAGGGGTTTTCTTTTTTTTTCCTGGTCTTGGCCAGACACCCAAAAAACTATCTTGTGCATAAGGTCATAAGCTCATACAAAGAACAAAAATTCAAAGTTTGTTCATGGCCTAAATTTCTCATTTAACTCCCAACTTTCCTGTGCCAGTTGCAAGAATCTAAACATGCAGTGAACAGGTTATCATTCACTGAGGGCTTTGTGTTCAGTATTTCAAATACTGATATTTCTTTGATATATGAAGTGGATCTACAGTCATTTTCCTAGGATTAAAATAGGTCCAACACGAAATTATACCCTTTGCTCTCATGACAGGATTAGCTGGAAAGAAACAAAATGAACAAGAAGCAGATGTTTGCATTTCTCTAACAAAATATTTTCAGCATCAGTGATAACAGAACCATAGCATCTTATCATCTCAATACCCAGTGAGCTATATAGAGAATTGGGAAAGGTACTGAAGAAGACAAAAATGAGTAAATGGATGTACCAGATCAAATCGATGTAAAAGAAATTCATACTTGAGATGACACATTTTTGAGATTTCAAGATTCATTTTTTAGATAGCTAAAAAGGAATGATAAATGACTAGAAAAAATCACAGATGGTATTATTGCTAAAAAAAAATTTCTGTCAAGAGGACATCAGTAATTACTGTACCATATGTCTACTTTCCCATATCTACAAAAAAATCTTAATGAGAATAAGCTGTATACCTATCAAGGGAATACTTGATGAAAATGTGACAGGAAGATTTTCAAACAGTTTTCTAAACTAGATCATATCTTCATATCTAAAAGGTCCAGAGAATACAGGACACCACTATGTTTACTGTTTGTTGATTACTTTTTTAGAAAGCATTTGGCTCAGTAGAACAAAATGAAGCCTTAAAGGCTCTGTTCTACCAAGGCAGCTCACATGCATATGTTAAGATAATAAAATTCATAGTCACAACTTGTATGTGCACACTGTAAGTGCCATAGGAGTTCAGATTACCAGGTTTCAGAAAGCTTCATAGATTTTCTTCTCTTTTAGCTCTCTACAGTCCGTCCTTGGCTGTGTATCTGTAGGTGTACAGTTTAATAGGAAGTCTTGATTTAAAAAAAGATTCAGGTTATTATGAAGAAGAAATAATTTTTTAAGCCAAGTTTTATGATTCCCATCCTCATTTTTTTTCTCAGTGTCCTCTTCTCTTTCTCTTATTTGTCCTGCCATCTATAATCTAGCTTCTCTCCTATAAGGTTTTCTGGCTTTCCTATAACTCCATTATATGCCTATCCTTTCTTTACCACTTCCCACATTTGTTTTTCTCTCTTAATCTAAATAAATTAAATAGGATTCAAATTAAAAATATAAGTGCTTCCAAAGTACTTACAGTGCTTTTTGGAATGTTATGCCTTTTAGTTTTATTTGTAATGTATGATAGTGGCAGAGATGCTGCTCAGAGAATGAAAACAAGTACTCTGGGTTTTTCTGGTCAAGGGTCACTAGTTCATTTCATTATTTGAGGTCAGAGCTCTGCTGTACACACACTACACAAGGTGAATGACTGTGGGTTCAGAAAAAAGCCGGTATTGACTGATTTAGTGATAAATCGAGAAATGTGACATTTCATGCAGGGTCTCTTGACTTAGAGTATAAGGTTGTCAGGCAGAATTTGCACTGTATTGGAAATCAATTGAAACTTGAGCCCACAGACGTTTGCTTCAGCAAAATTCTTACTAATTGCCATGAATATGTAGAGTTTAAAATAATGCAGCAGTAATTCAAAATTCACAAGGTTGCATGTGGTAAATCTTATATTATCATTTGATAATTTACAGATTTATCACTACCCTACATTAAGTAGCTACTATTTAAAGATTTGAAATCCTTGCAAAGAGAGGATTATAATCTGCTCGCAATATTTCTCAAAACTACTAGTAAATATGTTGAATTAACCAATGAACTTGAATATTGCAAATGTTTACATTTTAATTTTTAAACTTTTACAAATATTTATTTTGGTTTATTGCTCTTATGTCATTGTTCTAAGTGATATACATCATGTAACTAAACGTATCTCTCTTTAAATTCACTTTTGATATAGATTGTTAGTTTTCATCATATATTGAATTTGCCAACACAAATACATCATAGTACACAAGATTTTATACCTGTTGTAAAATATTAAAATCTGGGACTTTATCAGTTTTTCGAAAATGCTTAGTAATTTGGTTAAGATTATAGTGGCATCTACAAAGCATATAATATTCTTTCCCGTAATAGATTAGAAGTCATGGATTGCAGTGGAAAAAAGCATAGGACATAGTCAGGAAATTGGGTTTGAATAGTGTCTCTGACACTTCAAATATTTGTTAATTGAACATTATACAGTGGGCTCTATGCCAAGTGCTATGGATATAAAGACAAAAAAAATAGTTGCTCCTCAAGGAGCTTACATTATTTTGATGGGATTCAACATGTACAGGAATAAGTGAATACAAGATATTTTGAGAAAGGAGAGAACACTGACATAGGAGTGAATCTGAGAAGGATTCCATTAGGATTTGGCACCCAAACTTACCTTAAAGAAAACAAGGAATCTGAGAGGCAGGTAGTACATTCCAGTGATGCCTTGCAAAGATATGAAGACAGGAGATGATGTATTTGAATTCATAGAGTATCCAGTCTACTAGCATCTAATCTGACTGGCATGTCTACTCTGTGAATTCTGGAAGGGTGTGTGTGGGCAGCTTAACAGGGAGTTTATATTTTATCCTAGATGCAATAAGAAAAACTTCACAGTTTTTGAGGAGGGTAATGATATTGACAAAATTTTCATTTTAGGAAAATTATTTAGGCAACTGTGTGGAAAATAGTCACTGAAGAGGAGAAATATTATGTAGCAGTGCTCTAGAACAGGATTTTTTAACCTAGCTCCAGGAACTTGGTTTTTTTAAAAAAGTTGATGATGATATTTCTATAAAATTGGTTTCTTTGTAATTCCATGTATTTTATTTTATTCATTTAGAGATATTATTCTAAGAAGGGATTCTTAGGCTTTACCAGACTGCCCAAGGGGTCCATTCACTCTGATATAGCAGGGTTGGCTACATTTCCCTCTGAGGGTTATAGGCATACTCCAGAGGAATTGAGCATGTCTTTCTCAAATACCATCCGTTTAAACTCCAAATCTGATTTGTTTGACCCTCCTATTAATGAAGAATAACTAGTGCCCCAGTTTCATTTGACTAAATAGCATCAGCTGGTTTTTACTAAATGGTCTTTACTGAGAAGATAAAAGCAAAACAAACAAACAAAGAAGAACAAACATTTCCCCCAACAACTGGGACCACACTGTCTCATGTGCCATCTCATCCTTGGAAAGAAGAGGTTCAAATTTAACACAGTTTCTACATAATAGCACTTATCCTAGCAGGTTCAGTTCCCAAAACAGCATAACCACTGGATGAGGGCTCCTCTCCAGGGCTTCACTTCTATGCCTAGTGGCCACAAAATTCAGGATAAATTCTACCAGCTCTCCTGGTAGTGGGTTCTCTTGACCTTTCAAGGCTCACAGGATAATAACCATCTCCAGTCTTCTTCATCTGAAAGCAGGGAAGTGTAGACATACCAGATACAGAAACAAAAGAAGGGTCATGCACACTTGGCTTCCTACCAGCTCTCAGTGGGAGAATACTGCCTCCCACAGTTGCTTATCCTTCTCAAAAAAAGCCAGTCAAAAAAGAGCCATAACTAAACCGTCTACCCTAGCTGACTAGTGCCTTTTGAATGCATCCTATTTCTGGCTCTGTAGACCATTGATAGCCTGTATGCTCATCCGGTGGCTGGAAGACCAGAACCAACTACAGAATATCTACACATTCTCTGATAGAACAGAACATTTCCATTACACGTCTTCATGGTTTTATAAAAGCAGGCTCCTCAACCTCTTCATTATGGGGGGTTGCATTACCTCCCACCCCATCGTGATAGAAAATAGGGAAGTCAATTAAGAAGCTGTTACATTATTCTAGAGAAGGGGTAATAATAACCTAAATAAGGGTAGTGACTCTATAAGTAGAAAAAAAGATAGATAAAGTATTAAGAAGAGTGAATTCAAAAGACTTTCCAACTGCTAAAATAGAGGGTGGAAAAGAAGGCAGTGTCAAATATGACTCCAGAGTTTTGAATCAGTTGACTAAGAGGATGGTAGTGTAATCAGCAAAAATGGGAAAGTTGGTAGAGGAACAGATTTCAAGGGAAAAATGAGAGGTTAAACTTTGGACATGTTAAATTTTGGATGCCACTGTTATATCTAGGTGACAACATCTGGATAGCTAGGGATATGGAACAGGATTTTAATAGAGGCAATAGGATTGGATATATACTTTTGGAAGTCGTCTACATAGAGATGGTCATTATATTCACTGGAGTTAATGAGAGAACTAAAAGAGAGAATTTAGAGGGAGTAAAGTGGAAGACCCAGGAAAGACCCTTTGAGAAAAGAAAGCTAAGTGATAAACAAATGAAGGAGACAGAAAAGGAACACTTAGCAAGTCAGGATAATTTTCAGGACAAGCAATGTCATGGATAATAAGGGAGGAGTGAGTGTATTGGAAGATGAGGTGGTTATTCATGTTAAAAGCTGCAGATTTGACTGCTACAAGATAACTAATAAAAGTTCATAGGATTTAGTAGTTAAAGGCTGGAAGCTTTTAGTAATTTTGAAGAGACTTTCAGTAGATTATTGAGGTCAGAGTTAAAATATTAAGAGTACAAAAATAAGTGGTTATAAGGAATTGAATAGCAATTTCCCCCCCTGTGGTTTTGACTTAATAAAGAAGAGCTATGAGATGACACCTTGAGCAGTATGGTAAGAACAGTATCCACTAGGGTCCTCCACTATGTAAGCTGGGCTGGTTTTTTCCCTAAAAAGCAAGCTGTCACTGAGACTTGATTGACCCAGGAGGCTAAGGCCAATGATTTGTTGCTGATAACACAGCTTCTTAGTTGCCTAAGGAAACAAAAGAGGCCAGAATAAATACATTCAGTTCCCTTCAAACTTTTATCATTTTGCTGATGTCCCTTTGTAGTTCAAGTTACCACATCCTGCCAACATGACTAGATGTGTTTCTGTATGAAGATGAAAGGGGCCATGTCTACCCAAGGACATTTCTATAGAGTTGTTGATTTTCTTTTCCTTCATGAGTGCTTCTTTTCATCTACACTCCAACCTGAACTACCACATTAGCCTATGTCAGATTTGTCCTACATTTGGTGATATCTGAGGCAGAATTGGAACACATTGTTAATGATGTCAGAGACCAATAGGCAGCAGATAAACTATAGATAGAAGTATAATGGTTTCCAGCCCAGAAGTTTCACTGGAAAATGTTAGATAAGGCATGTAATGGAAGACACTATAAGTGGAAATGAAGATGAAAAACAGAAATCTATCACAGTCTGGTTTACCATATTACAACATCCGCCAGGTGATGGAGGTGGGGATCTGAAGGTAGATGGCCTTTCAGCAAGCAGGACCTGGGGAAGTTACAGGAGTTTAAACAGCAAACTAATGAGTCATCAGGAAAATGGTTAATGAGCATGTCATTTAATGGAGTTGATTCCTTTCTGTATCAGAGTTCTATCAGATTAGGCAGATTAAAGAGGATTTGGTTTTGTGAAGATAGTTAGTGGGAAAATGTCTTTCGTCTCTGTTTAGGTCACTGAGATGGGAGTTGTGACTAACTCTCACAGAGATGAATTCTCATTGCCTTCAGTTCCCTCATGGAAGTGTACAAGAAAGGGGATGAGATATTTTTAAAAAGAAGGATTTGATAAATTGAATCAATGAAAGAAGAGGAAAGGACAAGAAATTGCCATGCCCTATAGCTGGCTTCTAGGGCAATTAGATCTGACCTTCTGGGTGTAGCTGTGCCTGCATGGTTTTAGCTTTAGCTTTTTGTCTCCTTTGCCACACCACCATGGAAACATGGGCAGATCAACTGGTTAAATTAAAGTAGGACATCAGGACAGTTTCATTTGCCCTCTGAGCAAATATAGATATAAGGTTGAATAAGGATGGTAGGAGGAAACATGGTATCCTATCCTGGAGTGATCTTTGGGTGTGGCTCCTACAGTATTAAATTAATGAGGAAGCAATTGATCATCAGGTGTGGATAAAGCTCTGTCACACAAATCCTATACAGGGCAATAAGGATCTTTCAGTCTCACCAAACCCTACAATATCCTGTTAACCCAATCCAAATTGGACATATGGGATTATTGCCATTGAGTAGTGGCTGTTAGGTTACTGTCATACCAAAGAATCCTCAACAAACTCATAAAGACACTCCAGTTTCCACAAACTATTATGGAGAGGGTTAGAAGAGAGACCACTGAAGAAAGAGAAATAACAACCCCTTGAGATTAGGTATCTGTACGGACTCCTTAGGTCATCTCTTTTAGATACTTTTGTGGATAGGGACAAACTGAAACATTTGAAATTGCCCCAAGACATCTTGTCTAGTTAATACTAAACAATATCAGATCCCTTGGGAGGTGAAAGCTATTCTCTCCATTGTTATAGGGATGAAAAGAGACTGGAACATGCCAACTATGCCAGTTCTCTTTATAATGTGGTGGTGGTGACAGCAATATAGCTGATGTTGATGTAGGGCTTTGATGTTTGCAAAACACTTTACCAACATCTTATTATATTTTTGCAGCAACCCTGAGAAAAAGGTAGTTATTATCCCCATTTTCTAGATTAGGTAGATAGAGGTCAATTGACTTCTCCAGGGTTACACAGCTCATAAGTGTCTGAAGATGGGTTTGAACCAAGGTCTTTGGGAATACGGGTCTGTCACTCTATCCACATTACCTAACTGCCAAACCACAATGCCATATGACCATTGATGCCACAGAAGGTATCAGGCAGACTCTGGTACACTAAAGGGAGATAAATAAAGTTTTTACACCTATCACTTAGCTATTTTTAACATTTTCAATAGTGTTTTATTTTTTTCTAATTACACAAAAAGACAGTTTTAACACTTTTAAATAAAATTTTGAGTTCCAAATCTTCTCCCTCCCTTTCTCCCATATCCTTCCCTAAGATGGTAAGCACTTTCATATAGATTATATATATATGCAGTCATGTAAAATGTATTTCCATATTAGTCATGTTGTGAAAGAAGAAACAGAGCAAAAGGAAAAGACCATTAAAAAAATGAAAATTTTGATCTGCATTCATTCATTCAGTCATTCATTCTTTCTCTGAATGTGGATAGAGTTTTCCATCATGAATCTTTTGAAATTGTCTTGTACCATTGTATTACTGAGAAAAGCTAAGTCAACCATAGTTAATTATCACAGAGTGTTGTTGCTGTTACGATGTTCTCCTGGTTTGGATCATTTCACTTTGCAAGATGGAGCTTCCTTCCTTGTCTCTTTTAATTAGCTCAATTTTTGTTTTTTACTTCTTCTGAGATCATGATTACTACTCCTGCTTTTTAAAAAAATTCAGCAGAAGATATATAGTCCCTCAGTCTTTTACTTTGCATGTGTCTCTCTGCTTCAAAGGTGTTTCTTAATAAGCAACATATCTAGTTTTTAATCCACTGTTATCTATTTCTGTTTTGTGTGAAAGTTCATTCCATTTACATTCACAACCATGATCACTGTGTATTTCCCTCTACCTGATTATCCTCCTGTTTATACTTTTCTTTCTCCTTTCACCCTGCCCTCCTCACCAGTGTTTTGCTTGTTACCATGACCTTCCTCAGTCTGCTTTCCCTTCTGTCTACCCCTTTTTTTCTTGCTCACCTCCACTCCTGCTTTTCTGTAGAAGATAGATTTCTTTACCCAACTAAATGTGTGTTGCTCCTTCTTGGAGTCAAATTCAATAAGAGTAAGGTTCAAACAATGTTTACTCTCCTCCTTTTTTCTCTCCACTATAATAGGTCTTTCATGCCTTTTCATGTGATATAATTTACCCCATTCTTCCTCTCCCTTCCTTCTTCTCCCAGTGCAATCCTCTTTCTCACCCCTTAATTTTTTTTAAGATCATCCCATCAAAGTCAACCTGTTCCTGCATCCTCTGTGAATGTATACTCTTTCTAACTGTACTAATAGAAATATAGTTCTTAAGAGTTACAAGTATCATCCTCCTATGTAGGCATGCAAACAATTTAGCCTTATTTAATAATGCACATTTTTTCTTTCCTATTTGTCTTTTTATGTTTCTGTTGAGTCTTGTTTTTGAAAATTCAACTTGAGATTTTTCATCAAGAATATTTGAAAGTCCCCTATTTCATGGAATGTTCTTTTTCTCCATAAAATGCTCAGTTTTTCTGGACAGTGATTTTTGGTTGTAATCCAAGCTCCTTTACTTTCTGGAATATCATATTCTGTGTCCTCTGATACTTTAACATAAAAACTGCTAAGTTCTGTGTAATCCTGACTGTGACTCTTTGATATTTAAATTGTTTCTTTCTGGCTGTTTGGGGTATTTTCTCCTTGACCTGAGAGTTCTGGAAATTTGCTATACTATTCCTGGGCATTTTCATTTTGAGATCTCTTTCAGGTGGTGAGCAGTGGATTCTTTCAATTACTATTTTGCCTTTTGGTTCTAGGATAGCAGAAGTTTTCTTTGATAGTTTCTTGAAAGTTGCTGTCCAGGTTCTTTTTTTTTTTTTTTTTTATCATGGATTTCAGGTAGTCCACTAATTCTTAAATTACCTCCACTGAATCTTTTTTCCATATCAATTTTTCCAATGATGTATTTAACATATTTTTCTATTATTTCCATTCTTTTGATTTTATTTAATTGATTCTTGATGTGTCATAGAATCATTAGCTTCTATTTGCCCAATTCTAATTTTTAAGGAATTATTTTCTTCAGTAAGCTTTTGTATCTTTTCCATTTGATCAGTTCTACTTTTTAAGAAATTGTTTTCTTCAGTCGATTTTTATATCTCCTTTCTATTTGGCCAATTCTGTTTTTTAAGGAGTTGTTTTCTTCAGTGAATTTTTGTACATGTTTCCTTTGTGTGTGTGTGTGTGTGTGTGCTTCCTCTACCAAGTTGTTGACTCCTTTTTCATGATTCTCTTGTATAACTTGTTTCTCTTTTTCCAATTATTCTTCTACTTCTCTTATTTGTTTTTTTAAACTCCTTTTTGAGAATTGGAAGTGGACAGGATAGCAACCAATGGGGGAATGGCTAACCAAGTTGCTGTATATGATTGTGATAGAATACTAATGTTCTCTATAATAAATGACAAACAGGATATTCTCAGAAAACCTGGAAACATTTACATGAACTAATGCAAGTGAAATGAGCAGAACCAGGAGAACCTTGTGTACAGTAATAGTAATACTGTCTAGTAATCAGTTTTGAATAACTTAGCTATTCTCAGCAATACAGAGATCCAAGACAGTTCTGAAGGACTTATTGTGAAAAATGCTATACATCTTCAGGGAAAGAACTGATGGAGTCTGAGTGCAAATTGAAGCATACTTTTTTAAACTCGTTTTTGGTCTGTATTTCTTTCACAGCATGACTAATATGGAAATATATTTTGCATGCCTGAATACGTGTAGCATATCAAATTGTTTACCTTCTCAATGGAGGGAAAAGAAGGGGGAGAGTTTGGAATTGAAAAAAAAATTTAAATGAATGTTAAAAATTGTTTTTACATATAATTGGGGAAAAATAAAATATTAACTTTTTTTAAAAACCATGTTTGAGCTCTTCCTGGAGTACTTTTTGGTCCTGAGACCAATTCATATTTCTCTTCTAGGCTTCACATATAGGGATTTTGATGTTCTTGTCCTCTTCTGAGTTTTTGTTTTGATCTTCCCTGTTGCCGTAGTAGCTTTCTATGGTCAGGGTTTTGTGTTGTTGTTATTACTGTTTGCTCATTTTCCAGCCAATTTTGTGACTTTAAAGTTGATCTCTGCTCCTAGGGCATAGAAAACACACATTGTCTCAAGCTTCTCATGGCAGGGGCCAAGGACCTGGTCACTGGCTTGCTGTGCCAGGGCTTCTGGGACTAATGACTCACCTGTTGTGTGAGGTGATCTGGGGCTGGTGGCTTCGTAGCTGGCCTGCTATGCTGCTGGCCTGTTGAGTCAGTACCACGGGGCTAACCTGTACTGGGGCTAGGGACCTCATACTGACTTGCAGGACACCCACCCATACTGGGCTGTGCTCCTCTTTAATGCAAGTGGGACAGAACCTTCCTGCAATCCTAAATTATCTTGGTTTAGGAAATTGTTTCACCCTGTCCTTTTATGGGTTCTGTCATTCTAGAATTTATTTTGAGGCTTGATTTAAAGTTGTTTTGAGGGAAAGTGGGAAGAATTCAGGCAACCCTGCCTTGTCTCTACCATCTTGGGCTCTGCCTCCTGCATGCAGCTATTTTTAACTTCATCATTTAGTATCCCAGGTAGCCAAGGCCCTGGTGAGTGTTATGTAGCTGTCTCCATTTTTTCTATTTTCTCCTTCTATTCCTGAGGCTGAGAGCAAAGAGATGTTCACTTTCATCTGGGAAGGAGTCCATTATGCATCTTTACCAAATGGCAGTATTGTTGTGATACGCCTTGCTATCTAATAGCACAGGAAGGGTGAAACTGTCTGTTTATAACCATGGTGAAGGTTTATTTACCTCAAAGAAATGAGGTCCTGTAGCTTATTTGGTGGTAATCCTAAGTTCCTGGATGAAGATGAAAGTAAGTCCTTAGCAGCCCCCATGAAAGAAGGGAGTAGCCGTCAACAGAAGCCTCTAAAGGAGCAGAAATTTGTCATTACCTTGACATTGGCCCTCCCAGGTAGATGAATCGTCCAGTAATCATTGAGGGAGTCTCCATGTCAACATGAGCACCAAGACTGGCTATATGCAAGAGGTGAGAATTGGTGACCTTACTAGAAGTTCTATCATTTGTGCTCTGCTAATTGTGGCTCTTATGTCTCTGGTGCTGTTCTTGTTCATTATCAATACTTTACATCATAAGACCCACTATTAACTGCAAAGATTTATCATCACAAATCACATGGAACAGGTGATTGTTGAGATCTGGACCCAGTCTTTCTGAAGGGAAGCAGTGAAGTCTGGGACTTGTAGTCTTCATTCTCTTTCTTAATTAGTTGCTCTTTCAAAGAACTGGATGTTAATTTATTTCTCTTTTTAGTTTTCTTTTGCTTTGTTTTTGCAGTATTTCTGGTTTACTTTTGTTTATTTTTCTCCCTCTTAGTTCTGTCTCTTCCAGGCCTCCTGAGTACCCAAGGTTAGGGTTTTCCAGTAATGTCCTTAATGCCACATAAGAGGTAGAATGCCTTCTAGAGCAGCTTTAGGACCTTGCCACTAAGGGAGGAAATAATACAAAAGAGTTCCTTGATATGTAGACCAGGCCATTTCTTTCCCTAAAAGGCAAGGAAATTTTATCTGAGACTTTATCGGCCCAGGGAGCTAAAAGAAGCCATGTAGCCATTAGCATGGATTCCTGACTTCCTAAAGGTATAAAAGATGCTATGGAGTCATTGCCTTAAGATTTGGTGGATGTCCTATGTCTGTGCTGACTAGACACATTTCTGTATGAAGATGATGGGAATTATATCTCCTCAGTTCAAGTGCTGTGTCCTTATTGATTCTCCTTTTCATGCTGTGGATAAATAAACATCCTTTTGTTAAGTATGACTCATTTCACTCCACTCCTTTTAAAAAAAAATTTAGTTTATTTTCTTTTTTTAGTTTTCAACATTCACTTCTATCAGTTTTACATTTTCTCCCTCTCCCTCCTAATTCCCTTCCTAATACTGCATGCAATTTGTTTTATAGCCTCTACACACATACATGCCTATTAAACATATTCTCATATTTATCATATTGTGTAGAAAAGATTATAATAAATGAGAGAAACCATGAGAAAGAAAACAAAACAAAAAAGAAAATAGCCTTTATTCTGCATTCTGACTCTATACTTCTTTTTCTGGATGTGGATGGCATTTTCCATCATGAGTCCTTGGAATTGTTTTAGGTCTTTGTGTTGCTGAGAAGGGCTGAATCTATCAAAATCAGTCATCACACTCTGTGATTTCCCTCCACTCTGAATCTGAATTACCATGACTAACCTATGTCAGATTTGGTCTATGGAGTGTGGGTTGGTGGGAATGTGGAATAAGGATGTTGGAAATCTGGGCATGAAAAGAAGAGGAAAAAGAGGCAGTGGGAGAAGGACAAAGGAGAGAGAAAGAAGAGAGAAAGTGAGCAACAATGGGATCAAGAAAACACTGAGAAAAGTTAATCTTTATAAGGAGACCAAACTGTGTAGTAGCTCCCTTGCCAGGAGGGCATATGGTCCTCTGAGGGGTAGAGTAGTGGCTAAAAACTATTGTATATTTTCAAGTTAAACTTCCACAAGAATGCATCCACTGTTTTCAATGAAAACAAAGTTCAAAGTCAATAAGAGACTTAACTACATAAATTTACTCTTACTGACCAAGAATGCAGGACCATTTTATTTAATATTGTATGCATAAACAAGGTCAAAGTTTTGTTGATGCAAAGTATGAGTGTATTTTGCCACTGTAACTATCAGTTAGCTTAAATTCACAAGACAGATGACTTGTGGTGTTATTCTGCTTACTCCATTTGAACATGAAGTATAGATTTAAACCATCCTTATGCTGAAGATAAAAGTACCTTATTTAATTTTCTCATTATCATTCTTTTTGGTGAGTGCCATATAGTAAGTTTCCTCCATACTGGTAACTTAAAAAATAATCCAATAATAAGTATAAATATTTGAACTTTTCAACAATTAAATTTAATTTTTTTGTTATCTCTAATTTTTAACAAGTGAAATAATAAATTTTTATGATGAATAATATGGAACCAATTTAAGGAAAAATAACCCCTGGAACACTGTGACTAATCCAAGTATCTACAATAAGTCAATTTAAGTAGCAGAAGTACAGAAACACAAAGTAAGATCTCAAAATTCAGAAAACACAATCCACTGTAATTATCTTTTGGATTTACAAGTGTAATTATTGATCAAAAGGAAAGTTACACTCACTTTGTGTTGATGCTTTAGGTGCAGGTAGCATGAAGCACTGAAATAAAATCTTGAAAAGGTATATACAGAATATGCTGACGAGACAAAGGAATTTTTCTAGAGGATATAAGATATTTTTCATTCTAAAAAAACACCTTTTTTTCTTCCAGGATTATGTGACATAAAAATAGTTTTTTAAGTATTTATGTTATTGTTTAGTTATTCAGTCATGACTAACTCTTGGTGACCTCCTTAGGCTATTCTTTCCATGAGGTTTTCTTGCAAAAAATGATTTGCCATTTCTTTTTCCTGTAGAATAAGACAAACCAGATTAAGTGATTTGCCCAGGGTCACACAACTAGTAAGAATCTAAGGGTAGATTTAAAACGCAGCTCTTCCTGACTCCAGACCCGGTGCTCTATCCACTGAGCCACCTAGCTGCCTCCTTAGAACAATGTTTAGAAATTGCTAAATATAATCATCCTAATTTGCCAGGAAAGCATTGCTGATGCTTGCAGTTATTGATGTGGTTGGAATGTTGCTTGTTGAATCATATGCAAAACAACTTTCAATGGTTCCACTTACAGATGCTATGGTAGGAAGGAGAGTAAAGTAGATGGGAAGGCTTTTGTAATCAATTAAGAAACTTAACTCTATCTATTTGGCATTGAACATGGATAAGATAACATAGAGAATGGTAAATATTTGATTGATTGTACAATGTGTTTGGAACTGATATTAGGAAAGATTCATTGCTTTGAAAACCTATTGATAGCAATACCACATCAAGAGAAATTTTCAATATATTTGATAGATTTTTAAACAAAAATCATGTGTTGGTGAATTATATTGGGCTCTACAGTAATAGAACTCAGATGATTTTGGGATATCATATGAGCATCTAAAAATGTGGCATCCCTCCCCACCATTCACTGCAGACACTATTCTTCACAAGCAATAGTATATCAAGAAATATGAGTGAACTAAATATATTTTGTCACATTGCTACAAAAATATATTTATTTTTTTAAAAAGACAGTCATAAGAAAGATTCTTTGAAAAATTGTGTGCTGGTATGAGGAAAAACATAGAAAACTTCTGTATTATTGTGAAATACTGCCTTTATTGTGTCAATGTATTTTAAAGGACATTTGAATTGAAATGATATGGTACTGTTTTTCATACTTATTATCATAAATATGAAGCAAATTCATTTGATAACAAAACCATCCTACTGCAACTTGAATATTAGCAAATATTTTTTTGAAAATTTGAGTATTGTAAATTCAAGGTCCTCAAATTAGTACTCTAATCCAGAGAAGCAAAGTGTCTAAATTTATGGTAAAAGTTAGAGCTATAATTAATGCATGAGATAATATTTTTTATTTCTCTAATTTGGCAACACCTACCCTACCTACAAATGAAACAGAGTAAAAAAGAGGAAATAAACATTGATAGAGCACCTACTATGTGCTGGGTACCATCCTAAGCACTTTACAATCATCTCATTCTCACAGCATTCCTTAGAAGTAGGTGCTATTATCCCCATTTTGCAGTTGGGGAAACTGAAGCAAACTGAGATTGCCTGACTGAATCACACAACTAGTAGGTATCTGAGACTAGAACTGAATTCAGTTCCTCTGATTCAACCTCCAGCACTTCATCTGCTGCACTAATTTGCTGCTAAAGACATATGTATCCATCTACAGAAGTAGATGGATACATTATTTCATTTCAAAGTCTTAGTCATTTCTAAATACAATAGAATAAGGCACCCATTTACCATTTGCAAATGTTAGTTTTGTCCTAGTACATTTGAGCAAGTTAGTTAATAGTGTCATCTTGAGATAATCTGTTCAAACTTGCGAAATTGAAAGATTTGTTGCATTTTGTCTGTGGGTAAATAGAGTTCTGGTTTATTCAACAAATAAATACACATTTTATGAATTTGCTATCCTGTTTTGTCTGAAACAAGATTTTTTGCTTTAGTTATTTGCAGAGACCAAAACACTGATTTCAACAAGTGATTGAAAAAGAATTGAAAGTAGCAACATAATCTTTGTGCCCCCAAAACAAGTCCACCTATTATATTAATATTATATGGTTAGTGTTTTTGAGTTATAAATATGAAAATTTACAGGACTTTATCAATAAATGCTTCTGTGGATAGATTTATTGTATTATGAGATTTCTTATATACTTTAAAATAAATTCTTAATTAAAAAGTCTGATAAAAAGAAATTATTTGCCTAGATTTTTATATAAAAACTATAGGAAAGTGTGACAATTTTTTTTTTTTCGGAACTAAGGGGACATTAAATTTAGAAACTACTATTTTATCCCATTCACCATTTCCCCCTCATCTTAATTCTTTGCGTTCGTATTGTGAGAAAGCTGTTCTTGAGAGAATACAATCTTGTGGGTCTAGTTTTGTCCTCTAAAATCTTAGTCCATCGATTCCTTTCCAAATAAACTGTTATCTAGCCACATTTTCTCCTTTCTGTACTTGAGCAGTTTTTTAAAACCAGGAATTTGTTGATCAGGATGTCAATTTCAAAGAAAAACTGATGTATATAGGAAACAAGTCTGCCTTGTATTACTTTATATAATTCTTTCAGTGTTGTGATATGGGGGGGAGAGCATAATGTTAGTTATCTGTAATGATAGAAATCTTTCCTTTAGCTGTTACATTTGTTTTACATTTTTTACATTTTATTTATTTATTTTTTTACCAAGAGAACCTCATAGGAGATTTTCAGGTAAAGTTTTTGGGAGAATATTATTAAACTTGACAATAAAAACACTCTCTTGCTTTATTTGAGGTGCCCAAAAAGAAAAAGGAAACGAATACAGTTTCTGGAAAAAAATGACAAGTCCAGGAATAAATATAATGATGAGTTCCAGTGCTTCTATCGCTAGGGAACTTTCTTCATCTAAGCACATATGAACAATTGATCCTTGTAGTCATATATAGTAGTAAACATTAATAACTTAACAGTCTGAAGTCAGTGCTGAAGATATGGAGTATTATTGAAAGATGAAGTCGAGCAGGTGGCACTTTAATATGTTCAGTGTTATGGTTGACTCTAAAGACTAGTCGAATGAAATTACTTGAGGTTCTAAAGATTTAAAAAGCGAACTCATTTTGCTGCACTAAGGAAATGCTACTGATCAGGCTTTCTGTGTTCCTTTTTTTCTAGGCTAGAAAATATTAACCCTGAAGAAAATGACATGGTAAGCCATTCTCTGAGGAGATTTCTTGATGTCAGTCGTATATCTTAGAGGCTTAAGTTCAATTGAGTGGGTTTCAAGAACTAAGAAGTGGGAAAAAGAAGAATTGACACACTAATAATGTACATCTTTGCTGCAGTATGAAAATTCAATAACTTCACTCCGTCAATTTACCATTCACATGTGCCTATTAATTAAAACCCTATATTAAATAAAATATATTAAAACTTCATGTAGAACTAACATATAATGCTGTTGGTAGACATTACAGGAATTACTGAACAGAATAAACAATGCAGACACGGGGAGAGCTATCCAGAGTAATGGAGCTGTAATTATGGATCGAATATACAAGACCAAGGAATGTAAAGAGAAAATAACTACTGAAGAAATGAATGCAGTTATCGAAGAACGGGATGCTGCTTTGTCTAAGGTGAGTTTCTGTTTATCTGGAAAAAGTTTATCATAATTTCTTCCCTCTTTGACAGAAAGAAGAAAAATCATTTGAAAATCAAATCAGTTTTGTTTTGAACAACTTTGAAATTTCCTGATAACTTTTGTTTATGCAACAGACCTGCTATATGTATGTTTATACATTATCTCTCCTCTTTGTTAATCTATTTTCTATCCTTTTTTTCTATGCTAAATGTGTATACTACTTTATAAGCAATAGCTTATTTTCTCTTTGCATTCTCTATACATTCAGAATCACTTCTTATTTGGTCACCAAAATTGTGAGTAATGTTCAGCTACTTTTGCATAGTTGGTTCAGGATAAGAATGTGATTAGTAAGTACTTTTAGAAGACTAGCCGTATAAATGTCTCTTAATATAAAAAAAACTCCAAGTATTTTATTAGCTTATCTTTAAAATGTTCTAAGCACATCTTTAGAACATATATATGTATTTCTGTCATTTATCCATCCACCCACCTTCTGTCTAGCTACTTATCTTTCTGTCTGTTCATCTGTCTATACATCTATTGGCAGCATGACGTAGTGGATACGGTGCTGGACTTAAGAGTCAGGAAAACTTGACCTGAAGTGGATTCAAATCTTACTACAAACACTTACTAGCAATGTGACCCTAAACAGGTCATTTAGCCTCTTTTGGCCTCATTTCTTCTCTGTAAGGTGGGGATGGGAATGGGGATGGACTACATAGACTCTAAGGCCCCTCTTGGCCCTAAATCTCTGCCTCTTTTGATTTGCTAATTTACTTCCCTTGTGGGGAAAGTATGTTTGATTTAGTAATTCAAAAATGAAAGGAAAAAATCAAGGACATAATTCTGTTTCTTTCCATTACATACAAGACCTACACAGTTGACTAGGATATGACGAGAAGGGCTTCTCAGGATATCTTTTTAAGTGTTTTCAAAGTAGGTAAGAATCACCTATAATAAGCAAATCCATGGTTTGAATACATCAGTGATCTCTGAAGGACCAAAGAGAACCTGAACAATACTACAGTAGCAGAGAATGGAAAATTTTCTTACTTCCACAGAACAAAGAAAATAGAGGCTAGAAGCCATTGAATTTAACTTTGATTCTTAGTGAAATTCTAGAAGATATTATTACAAGATTGTTTAGAGAACAAATGAAAAAGTAAGAAGTAATCACAAACTTTAACCTTATTAATGGCTTCATTAAGAAGAGATTATGCCAGACCAAAATGATTTCTTTTTATGTTATGGTTTGTAGTTCAGTAGGACTGGAAAATGCCACATGTGGAATTTGGTTAGATTGTGGCAAAACATTTAATAAAGCTTATCATGCTATTCTTGTGGATAAGATGGTGAAATGTGGACTTGACAATAGTATAGTTAAGATGATTTGGAACTGGTTGAATAACTGGACTTTAAATGCAATCATTACTGGTTTCATGATTAACTTAGAAGTTCTCTGGTGGAGTATACCAGTGATCTGTTTATTCCTGTACTATGTTAACATTTTTAATAATATCTTCTATAAAAGCTTACCAGATTTGTAAATAATTCAAAATTAGAAGTATAGCCAAATGTTGGGATCCAGGTAGATCTTGACAGGCTGCAATGTTAGGCCAACTCTTTTAATATAAAATTTAATAGGGTTATATGTAAAGTCTTACACTTAGATTCAAAAAATCAACTTCTCAAGTATTAAGATGAAGGGATTCAGTAAGATAGAAACTTGTCTGATAAAAGATCTACAGCTGGAGTTCTTATTGTGTGTGTATGTTTGGTCATGGATTCTTTAGCTATCTGGTGAAACTTATGGACGCCTGCTCAGAAAAGGTTTTTAAGCGCATAAAATTAAAATAAGCATTACAAAGAAGACCAATTATATTGAAATAAAGATTAATTTTTTTTTTCTTATCCAAGGACACAGAAACTCTGCTGCAGAGATTTTAAGTGGACTACAAACTCAATAAATAGTGTCTTGTAAAAAGCTAATATTATTATAATTTTCGTTAAGATGGTATGGTATCCAGGCCTAGGGAAGTGACAGGTAACAGTCCTTTTGAGAACTGTGCCCTGATCAGACCACACCTGGAATATTGCGTTCCCTTCTGTTCTGGGTATAGCATTTTAGGAAGATTTATTTTTTAAGTTGGAGAGCATGTAGATGAGGGTGAAAAGGATAGTGAAGGATCTTGAGTTCATACTATGAGACTGAAGGAACTGGAGAAGAGAATGCTTATGGAAACCATGTTACCTATATTTGAAGGAAAGTCCTGTAAAAAGAGACTGTTCTTGTTCTCTGTGACTTTGTCCACAGGGGACAAAATTGGAAGCAATTCATTCAATGAGCTAAACATAGGTTTAATATAACAAAGGGGATAGAAATAGGGACTAGGCTTGTTATTTTAGTGTTATCTGGAATTTTTGGATGATGAAATTCCCTCTACCAGTGATAGCACTTTTTCTGCAACTTATGGACCTTAAAGATTTCCCAGTACACTGAGACATTAAGTGATTTAACTAGAATCACAGCTAATATATATTAGAAGTAGCTCTTGAATACAGGGCTTTCTGGTACTAAAAGTGGCTCTCTATGGCACCACACTACTTCATGTTAAATAGGTTTCTAATGACTAAAGCTCTCCATCTAATAACTCAAACTGCTTCTAAGCAGAGGCTGAATTAAATACTGTTAGGTGTACTGTAGACAGGATTCCTGTTCACATGGTTTGTATTAGAAGATCTCTCTGAGATCCCTTCCAACTCCCAGATTCTTTAATTCAGTGAATGCAAATTATAATGGTAAATTTGAACTCCAAAGAAAATTATCCTTCCCTCTTACACAGGGCAAACATTTCCCTTATTTATGCTGTTGATTTGCTTGGGAAACTCCTTTTTGAATATGATGAGAAGGCAAACTTCATCACTGCCTTCATAACACTTCGTCACATGTGCTGAATTAGGGGACTTCAATGCAATGATATCTAGCTATTATATAATAGTTACAAAGCCTTTTTCTGTTCCATTAATGTAGTTGTATACATTTAGATAAAGACTTTGCGTACAAACTTATGGTACTTCTCTCTGAGGAATCTTATTTTTTTTTAAAATTCATTTCACTGTTTGTCAACATTAATAATGTTTTTCAGTCAAGATGGCTGCAACAAATATTGATTAAATGCTTACTGTGTACAAGATAGTTTTCTTGGCATTGTGGAGGGATGGAAATGTAAAGGGAAGGTGACGTAAATAATGCAGTGAAGTATGATGATAGTTCAGAGAAGGGAGATATACATGGCTGAGGGGACTGTGTAATGGTTTATGGATAAAATGAATTTGATTCATCGGTTAAAACAAAATATAATGGTGTAACCATTACTAGTTTCATATACATATACAAGATGCTTTTAATGCCTCCAAAATAAAATAAAATTTACTCTTGTGGCAAATTTGTGGTCAAAACATCACTTGAGATGATAAAAATCATAATTAGTTATTCTGAAGGTTGTAAGTTTTGCAGTGATGCTTGGGTTTCCCTCATGTTTTCCAGAAGTGAGTTGCTTAAGTCATCTTCACTTAAAAGAGGAAATTTCAAAGTATGCTTATTCTAGGAAATTAATTTGTTCCACCTATAGTGTGGGGTATATATGTACATTGTTTATTGACTGATTTTTTTCAGAGGAATTATTTTTGTATCCTTAATTTTCTCCTATATTATTGTTTCCTGGCATTTTTTTAATTGAATTTTTTAATTTATTTTCGGTGTTTGATATTCACTTCCATATATCTTATATTTTTTTCCCACTCCTTCCCCCTCATTTCCCCCTTCCTCCCTATTCCCTCCCTGAGACAGCATACAATCTTATATAGGTTTTACACATACATTCCTATTGAATGCATGTTGCATAGAAGAATTAAAATGAATGGGAGAAACCATAAAACAAAACAAATCATAATACAAAATAAAATTATCTGTTTCTATGTGCAATCCAATTCCATAGTTCTTTCTCTGGATGTGGAAGGCGTTTTGCCTCAAGAGTCCATTGGGAATTTTTTAAGTCCTTACATTGTAATGACATACTAAGTCTACCAGAAAAATTCCTCACACGCTGTGGTTGTTGCTGTGTACAAAGTTCTCCTGGTTCTGCTCCTTTCACTCAGCATCAGTTCATATAGGTCTTTCCAGGCTTCTCTGTTTATTGTTTCTCATAGCACAATAGTATCCATTACATTCACATACCACAACTTGTTCAGCCATTCCTCCAATTGATGGGCATCCCCTTGATTTCCAGTTTTTGACCACCACAAAGAGAGCTGCTGTAAGTATTTTTGTACATGTGGGACTCTTTCTCATTCATGGCATTTGAAACCTCTTAGGAATCAATATAATTTCACGTGGAATGCGTTCCCATTATCTTGATTAGTTTGTTTAAACGAAACTATACTAGTAGTGTGTAGGATGGAGAAAATTTAACCTTTATTGCAATTTACTTTTATTGTATGAACTGGGTTCTAATACTTAATCTGATATTTAAAATACACCCTTAATTCTCACTTATATCCTTCTAACCACTTCCCTTTCTTTATTCTGAAATATCATAGTGATGCAATTTGTAAGTAGTGTAAGGCAGCAAACATTTATTAAGCTCTTACTATGTTCCAGACACTGGCAACTATTGAAACTTTTGGTCCTTTGTAAAAAGTCTTTCATTTTCCTCCCCCCACCAACAATTATTTTAAAAGCATTTCTTTTTGGCAAATATTTAAAAAAGCTAAGCAGAAAAATATGAAGAAACAGTATTTGAAATAACTTGGAATCAGTTCAACAAGTTATTCAATAGAATATTTAAGTCCTTAATGCAGCTCAATGGATATTTTTTGAATGCTTCATAGATATACATGTGCTTGCTGCTGAGGTACATAATGTTTTATGATGTGGTCTCTACCACCAAGTAAGCAGTTTATTATCTTGTTAGGGAGACAAGACTTATACATGTGATGCTACTAGAGAATGATGAGATTATATAAAACAAAGGGCTAAATTTAATATGAACAAATGAAAATTCAATGCTGCTTAGTGATAAAAAGATGGCTTTAAAGCCAAGAAGACCTGGTCTCAGGTCTTGACTGACACAACCTGATGGTCAAGGCAAGACCCAAACTCTCTGTGTTTGTAGGCAGCTTTCTAAGAATAAAAGTTGCAGATAATGCATCAAACTACATTGAAAGAATGAATTTCCTCACCTTGGAGTTCCTTACGCCAATGAAATCACAGACTTAGTCCTTATACATTATAACATAATTAGTGTTGCATTTTTTTGAAAATATGTTGTGGGATGGGAAAATCAAATGTGTTGATAAATGTAAAGTACTTAAAGTGCCTTGTATGTTCTAGCTGCTGTTATTATTATTATTATTCATGATGGAAACTGGGGTAGAAAGAATTATAAGCAAGAAGAAAACAAAGAACATACGTAAGGAGGTAGGAATGAACAGGGTACATTTGGGAGATAATTAAGTGACTGTCTTTTTAAAAAATTTTTTTACCTATTTAAAACTTTTGAACTTAAATACAAAACCTTAAATATACAATAAGAAAAGAAAAAGGAACATAGTGTAAACTTTAATGTTGGAACTTAAGTACAAAATATGAAAAGGGGGACAAAAAGGCATTGGCATGTGCACAGAAGAACAGAAGAGAGGATTCAAAATATATAGCAATAAATTTTATATAATAAACACTACACATTGTGTTCAGAGCTGTCCATCCTTTCTATGCTTCCTTATTAAGTTTTCTTTTGTTCTCTCCATTGCCCGCTGCCCTGCCCCATCCTATTGAAGAAGGCTACATTTAAGTATGGGTATATTTTTATACATACATACATACACATGTATACACAGATATGTACATATATACATGTATACACATATTCACACAAATACAGGTGCATACACGTACATACATTTACATACATAAACTTAGGTATCTATAATCATATTCATATGTAGACATATACATTTCATATACATCTATGTAAGACTGTACTACATTTATTTGTTCCCTGTTTCTCTGAGGGTGGATAACCTCTTCCTTCATAAGTCCAAGTCTTTACATATTTTTCAGTCTACCAACTCATTTCCCACACCACAGCAATGTTCCATCCTTAAGACTATCTAGTTATTTTAAATAGTCCACAGCACCACTGATGAATATGCTGACACATAGTGTGTTTCCCTATTTTGATTAAATCTATTTTGGCTTTAATTTTGTCTGAAATCATGATTACCACCCTTGCTTCTTTTTCCCTAAAAAATTTTACTCCTGACCTTTATTTTATATTTGTGTGTATCTCTTATTTCCTATCCTTTCTGACTCCTCTACTTTACTTCTACCCACTACCTTGCCCTCCTATTACTTAACCTACCTGCCTTCCATGAATCCCTCCCTTATCCTCCTATTCCCATTAATCTAAACACTCTTCTATTATCCCCTTATCATATTCTCTCACCCTGCCCTCAAAAAATCCCTCCTTTTCTCCCTCTCCCTGTCCCTTTAACCTTTTATTTCTTTCTGAATTTGAAGACTTTCATACCCATGTATACATATGTATGTATATACATACATATGTATATATGTATTGTTCTTTCTTGAACCTTTTCCCAATGAAAGTAGGGTCCCAGAACTCCCACCCCTCCTTCCCATCTAATTCTTCTATGTCAGTTTTTCTTCTCACTTCTCATTTATATAACATAATTACTCTTTTTACCTGTTTCTAAATGGTTTTACTTTTATCCTATCATATTCAGGTCTACCCCAATCTTTCTTATGGATTACCCATTTACTAATAGCAGTCTTAGACATATGTTTTACATTTCCTCATATAAAAAGGAAACAGTCGATTCTTATTGTGTCCCTTATAATTAGTCTTTGGTATATAGCTTATATATCTCTTGACTCTTGTATGTTAAATCTTTTGTTAAAGTTCAGGTTTTATTTTTTTTAACAAAATTCTGAATGTCCAACAATTTATTAAATGTCAATTTTTTTTCCATTCAGGATTATACTGGGTATGACATTTCCAGCCATCACCCCAGTTCTTTTACTCTTTGATATATAATGTTCCAAGACCTGCCATGTTTTAGTGTTGCCACTGCTAGGTCTTGTGTAGTTATAATTGTGGCACCACCATATTTAAATTTTTTTTTCTTATTGTTTGTAATATTTTGTCCTTGAGCTGGGCATTTTGGAATTGGTCTATAAAATTCCTGTAGGTTTTCCTCATAGGGTCTCCTTCAGGTGATGTATGGTGGATCTTTTCCATTTCTACTTTTCCTTCTTGTTCTAATGCTTCAGGACAATTTTCTTTAATTATTTCCTGTATTATTATATCAAGATTCTTTTTTGTTATTGTAGGTTTCAGGTAGCCTGATCATTCTTATGTTTTTATGATCTGTTTTCCAGATCAATTAGTTTTCTTATGAGATGTTTCACATTCTCTTCTATTTGTTCATTCTTTGCATTTTATTTTATTATTTGTGGGTCTCTTTAATCTTTGCTGGCTTCTCCTTGCCCAAATCTGATTTTCAAGGAGTCATTTTCTTCCTTATGATTATGGATCTTCTTTTCTAATTGGTTTATTTTCTTTTCATAATTTCATTTTTCTTGGAGTATTCTTATTTAATTTTTTTTCCCCAATCTCTGCTATTTGAGTTTTAAAGTCTTTTTAAAGTTCTGTAAGTTCTTTTGGGGCAGGTGACCATTTGATATCTTAGGATTTTTCTTTAGATCTTCCCTGATTATCCCAAGAGGACCACTCTTCTGCCCCAACTTATGTTTATTTTAACCACTCTCTGTTTCCCCTGGGGTGCTATTTTATCTCATTAGTGGGTGAAATCTGGAGAGCTTGGAATTTTCTGACCTAACCTGCCATTTTCCCGGAATCCTCCATTAAGAGACTGTCTTGGCCAGATTGTATGTTGCAAGGTATACTTTGATGTTTCTTGGATATATGCTTATATAATAGGGTTTGACCATCTTACAGGAGGTCTTGCAAAGTTGATGATAAAGGCAGTGAAGGATCTAGAGCAACAACATAATAAAAATGATATTTTAGGAAGAAGAATCATTCCAGTACCAAGTTACATTTCAAATTAGAGATAATAGATCTCTGGTGATTATTGAATGGAAATAGAAAGGAGTTTATATTTTTTCCGACCTAGGCCTGACACCATTTTGACAATTGATTGTGAATTTGGGTCAGAAACCTATAAAACCTAAGAAAATCATTTACACAATATTGTAAAAATTTTAGTCAATAAAGACCCTTGAAGAAAGAATACAAAATTCACTGGAGACTAACTTCTAAAGAATTAGTAGGTCAAAGAACAATTCATTACAAATGGAAACTTTTATCAAACAAGTGACAATGATGAAACAGTATACCAAAACTTATGGAATTCAGCTAAAGCAATCCTTAGGGGAAAACTTATGTCTCTGAATAAAAAGTTCTTCACCTTTCTTATGCCATGGACACCTTTCCTAGTCTGGTGAAGTCTTATAGATATCTTTTCAGAATAATGTTATTAAATGCATAAAAATGAAAATAAATTTGATTACCAAAGAAACCAATGCCTTTGAAACACTTTTCAATGATTTTTTTCAAAAAAGCTCATGAATTTCAGATTAAGAACGATTCTTCTAAATGCTTTCATTAACAAATGACGTTAAAAAATGAATCAATGAATTTTATATGCAACTAAAAAAGACACTAGAAAAACAATAAATATTCCCCAACTGAATGGCAAAGTAGAAATTTTGAAAGTAGAAATTTTGAAATAGACAGGAGAGATTAATAAAATTAAAACAAAAATAAAACCTATCAAATTGGTAAGTAAAACTAGGAGCACTTTGTTTTGAAAAAGCAACAAAGCACATAAGCACTAATTCAATCTGATTTTTAAAAGATAGCAGAAAATCGAATTGTTTATTTTAGTAAATGAAAAAAGACTATTCACAACAATTAAAATAAGGGAAAATATCAGAAGTTATTCTGCCTAATTATATATGTTTTCCCAAAATGATAACTTAGATGAAATCGATGAATACTTTAAAATATAAAATATTCAGATTAAAGAAGAAATAGATTATTTTAATAATATTTATCAGAAATAAGAAATTGACCAAGTCATAAATAAATTCTAAAGACAACATAAACTCTAGGAAAAGTAAGTTTACAAGTGAATTTTCTCAAATATTCAAGGAACAATTAATTCTAACATTACATAAAATTTTTGCAAAGTAGGATAAGCAAAGAGCCTTCCGGATTCATTCTTGATGCAAATATAATCTTCCCACTTAAATGATGGAGTGAACAAGCAGAGAAAGAAAGCTGTAGACTAATGTACCTAATATTTAGACTAATATATCTAATAATTATTGACACAAATGTGAAATAAAGTAAAAACAAATGGGCAACAGCAGTTTAAACTATACCTAGGTTGAACTTATACCAGCAATGCAGATTCATTCAACTGTAAGAAAAAACAAGTAAAATGAGCCATTAAAAATTAATCAACACCCCATAATGGTATCAATGGAATGCTAGATTGTTGGGTTTTTAGCAAAGTCCAAAATCCATTTCTTTTTTTGTTGTTGTTGTTTTAAATTTTTGTTTATTTCATTAAATATTTCCAAATTACATGTAAAAAATTTCAGCATTGATTTTTTAAATATTTGACTTCAAATTTTCTCCCTACTTCACCCTTCTTTGACATAGCAAGCAATTTGATATCATTATGCACATGGTCATGCAAAACATATTTCTATATTAGCCATGTTGCAAAAGTAAACATAAACAAATCAATAAAAATAAAGTTCATTAGAGAAAGTTCCCAGCATCCAGATGAGTTACAACCTCTATAAAGAAATTATGCAAACCAGAGAAAAATAACTCAGCACTTGGTGAGACAGAGGACTTGTGGAATTTGAGAAGAACATGGAACAACAACATGCTATAGATTCAAAAAGAATGAAGAATTATTAGGGCTGAATTTATGACCTGCAGAGCAGAAATAATAGGTAGAAGAGAAAAACTTCAATCTACAATGGCACATCTCACCAAAGAAACAAGAGAAGACGATTGAGAATGCAAATACTCAGGAGTGAAGGACAATCCAGAAGAAAAGAAAACATACTCTCAATTCAAGCAAAACATATTGATCTTGAAGACAGGATGGATAGATACGATCTAAGGATTATAGGTCTCCCAGAAGAACACAGGTCAAAAATTCTGAACACCACAGTGCATCATATAATACAAGAATACTCCTCAGAACTTCTGAACACAGAAAAAGAAATAGAAATTGAAAAAATTCAGTCCCTTCTGGTGTCTTGACAAAAAAAAGCAACAGCAAACCAAGACTGCAAATTTGAAGACACATGGTGGTTAAATTTAATAGTTCAGTATAGAAACAATACATTCTTTAAGCAAGCAACCTTCAAGTAAATACAAAGGAAAGGAAATTCAAATAATACAAGATTATTCTGCATCCACTAGAATATGCAAGAGGGAAAAGAATAATGTCTTCCAAAGAGAAAAGGAGCTCAATATGCAGTACAGGTTGATTTATCCTACAAATCTGAGCTTCACCCTAAATGAAAAACTATGGATATTGAGTAATAAAGAAGCGTTCAAAACATTCAGAAAAGAACCAGACCTGAAGAGATCATTTATTTCTTGTGTTCCTCCTTTATTGCCGAAGAAGACCATGCCATCGGAGAAGTGATGACATGACTTGCACTTGACTTTGTTTTGAGTGAGGGAGGTCTGTGCAAGGTCACCAGCTTCACTTCTCCTCCAGAGCCATCTGAATCTAGAGACCTGATATTCATCAGGATGACTGGAGATGACCTAGGATGCACTGGGAGACCTTGAATAGGCCTGTTTAAGAAGTAGTCAGGGCATGGCCCCTTTAATGAGGTCAAGAAAAAGAAAGACATCAGGCTGGGTGGGAAACAGCAACAGTTACTATTGATAGTCACTCTCAAGCTAGCCTCATTTGTATAATAAGAGGGTTGGATTTGATAGTTTCTGGGGTCTTTCTTTAGTTCCAGATCTCTGTGGTCCCAAGATCTTATGTCTGTCTCTATGGGCTTTAGTTTCCTTCTCTGTAAAATAAAGGGATTGTTCCTCTATCCCTTTATGGGCCTCAATTTCTTCTCCTGTAAAATGAAGAGGTTGAGAATGTACCCTTCTTTAGTCCTGTTTCCCTTTCTGTAAAATCAAGGTGGGGGGGGGGGGTACTGATTAATGATCCTGAAGAACAGATAATTCATAACCCCTCCTGTATGCTGGTAGGCAGGAGACTGCTAGGGTAGAATGGTATGTGCATGTATCAGGTGTGTTTAATAAACTGTTTTTTTCTTTCTTTTTTCAAAACAGTTTTTCTTTGTACCACGAGAGAGTTGAACTTTAAAGGAGAAGAAGAAAGGGTATTTCCAGAAATGACTAGATGCAAAAACAAAAAGTATTAATACAACTAATTATTTGAAATGAGAGGCATTGCGGTAATGTTATTCCTTGAAATCAGGAAGACATGGGTTCAGATCTTGCCTTGGACACTGGCTAGCTGTGGACCACTGGGCAAGTCACTTACACTCTAGGCCAAGATCCTATGTAATTAAGTAAAACGAGGGAGTTATGACTTTCAAGCTCCTTTCCATTCTAAAACCCCATGGTTCTCTGAACACTAGGGAAAACACAACTTCCGGGTTTCCATTTCTTCCTCAGGAGAAAGGAGACAATTCCTGTCTCATAGTGTAGTGATGAACACAGCAGAGATGTTAGTATTCCTCACATACATGGCCTCATCTGAACCTCACAAATCCCAGGGGATTGGGCAGTGGGGCAGGGAGGGAGAGGACAGAGGAGCAGGGCAAGGATGACTATCTCCATTTTACAGATGAGGGGAATGAGGCCCATAGAGGTGAAAAAAACCTGCCCAAGATCAAAGATAGTGATGGAGTCCTTTGCCCCTTACCTGAGTCACCTCCCCACAACAGGATGATTACTATGCATCTGCCAAAGAGTAGCTATTATACACCCTGCTGTGAGTCTCTTGGGAGCTCCCATAATCTGGTGGAAGACTGGATCTGGCCAATCAGAAAGGGCAAAGGGCATCAGCATCTATCAAACACAAACCAAGAGTGTGTCAACAAGCCTGCCCACTCACTGATACCCACACCACTTGAGACAAGGGGCAAAGACAGGCCCAAGAACTGCAATTTTCCTAGACAGATAAAAGTGGCTTCCTGGAGATGGAGTCTTGGAATGATATTAAGAACCTCTTACCTTCCTGGCAAGAGAAATGAAAAGTGACTGTTAATAGAGCCTAAAACGAAATATTTAGAACTAAAAGAAACCTTTAAGGTCCATCTTCCTTCTTTCCTGTTTCATTTGTTTCTTAAACATTAGAGAAAACAAAAAAAAAATGTAACGGGGGTGAATGAATGTAGTGGCTAAGGACAGCAAGAGCAACAGTTACAGCAGTGAGACTAGTCAGAGACCGCTTTTTCAAATGTGCTCAGAGTGACCAGAGGTAAAGATGGAAGTCAGGTAGAAGCAGTGGTAGAGAGGCAATTGTGGGGTGTTATGAATGGAATCACGCGCACCCCATGTTCAGATGAATCCATAGCATCTGTGGGACTAGACTACAAAGTGGGAGGTGCATAGAAGGGGGAAGTGTTGAGAGGTCATAGAAGGGAGTGTGAGATACACCCAGGTCAAATTGAAGGCCACAATGACAGGAAAGTTATTCCTATGGTTTCTCAGGAAGAGAAGAGCCTATAGCAAAGTGGGTGAGGAAGTAGGTAGAAGAACTGAAAGTGAGAGGGTGAAATAGGAAGACCTTGTTTGAGTAGTGGGAGGGGATTCCATGGATAAATGATCCTTTGGGTGAAGAAATGTTTTATGAAAGGAGATGGGGACCATGTGCTCAGTATTGTCCAAGAGGATTTGATACTTGAATTGTGTCCTGTCTGGGGTGGTGGTGATGGGGGGGGGAGTTGGAATTCCTGTCATTAACTGGTGCCTAGGATAGTAGGAGAGTATGGACCTGGGGAGATTTTTGAGGCAAATGGGAATGAAAGATGACCAGAGGAAGAGTGTAGGTAATAGGTAGCATAGTCAGAGACATGGGGGCAGAGTTTCACCATGAGGCAGTGTCTTCTCTGTCACCTGCAAGAATCGGTATTTTTCTGAGAATGAGGCTCAAAGGAAAAGGGACATCCATGAGCAATAGAAGGTAGAGGTAGAAACTGAGAACCCAAAATGTATATCTTGGAAAGTTTGACTCCATAATAAGTGCAGAGAATAGGGAGGGAGTAGATAAATGTAAGGGTAATGAAGGCAAAAAGGAGGGTCTAGAGTAGACAGAAAGAGAGGATACATAATGAATAGAATTAGAGAAACCCTCTTTGGAAATTTGAAAAAGTGAGTGAACAGGACTAATTGAAGGGGAGGATAGAAAGAAGGCATCTGCTTGATTGAGAGGGGAAAAAAGAGAAGAATTATATAACCAGATAAAGTCAGGAAAGAAAAAGAACTAATAAGAGAAACCCAAAGGGAAAGAGAAAACAAAAGAGAGAAGGGGAATGGGGGGACGGAGAGAGCCAGTGAGAATAAGTTTACCTTAAAAAAGAGTAAGCTTAAGCAACTGGAGAGAAAAAGACATAGTGCTGTGTTATATTGGGAGGGGGGAAAATCATAACTTAGAAAAAAACAATATTAGAAACAGAATGAAACATAAACTTAATTTATGAGCATAAATGTAAATGGAATAAACAAACATTCAAAAAACAAAAGAGAAGAAACAAGGATATTGCAGTATTCTGAGAACTGCAGACAATAAACCAATTATCAGTGATAAACTTGTATGTTCTTTGACTTAGTACTCAAATTCATAATGGAAACAATTTACTGAACTACAAAAAGGCATAAACAGTAACACAATGTTGGCAGGAGACTTCATTGTCCCTCTTTTAATTTTGGATGTGGACCAGAAAGATAACCAAAAGGGAAAATATGGAACTGAGCAAATTACTGGTGGAGCTACAACTAAAAGACTTAAGGAATCTTTATAAAGGGATTGCAAAAGAATATTCGTATTCTGAGCACTAAGTGAAATCTTTACCCAAATTGACTGTGCATTAGGGCACAAAGATATTGCACGCAGTTACAAAAGAAGAGGCAGAAATAGTAAATACATCATTTACAGGCCATAATGTAGTAAAAATAGTCTTGATTCAGGGACCAGAAACTAAAGACACATGCCCAAATGGAGACTTAACAATGAAATACTAAATAAGTGGGTCAAAGAACAAATCGTAGAATCAATAATTATGTGAAAGAAAATGATACAAATCAAACAATGTACTTAAATTTTTAGGATGCAGCTAAAGCAGCACTCAAAAAATAATATTTCTACAAACATATATGAACAAAATAGAAAAAAGAGGATTAATGAACTGAATATGCATTTTACAGTTTAGCTAGCCAACAAACCTATGTAAACACAAGAGAAGATATTTAAAATTAAAGGAGACACTTCTGCAAGTGGAACCAAGATGGTGGAGTAGAGAAGCACTCAGTCAAACTCTCCCAGTATTCCCCTCCAATCAACTTTAAAATAGTGTTTCAAATCTAATTCTGGAGTGGAAGATCCAATAAAAGGGTCTCAGTATGAGACATTCTTCCTGCCCAAGACAGCATAGGGCATTGAAATCAGAGATCTGTGACAGTAAGGGGGTGGAGTTTTAGGAGTCTCTAACTGGAGTCCATCTGTGTAAAACACCAGTGGTAGGATTAGGTGGTAAAGACAGAAATATCAACAACTTTGGGAGCTCTCAAGTCAGAGATGGTAAGAGAAAGAAACTGGTTAGAAAGAAATTAGAGAGTGTGGTAGTACTAGATGTAGGAACAGATGATGGTTTGGCATCTCCATTGCCTATAACCATTTCTTAGTTATAGTTCAAGGGCAGACAGGGGCACTTTCAGTCAAGAGGGAGTACAAACACTGAAGGGCAGTATCACTTCTGGCCCCAAGGAATTAGGGACACTGAGGAATAGTATCATTTCTAGTCCCAAGGGATCAGGGACCCTTCCTGAGTGAGGAACAGAGTCAAGACCAAAATGATCATTGATCTCCCCAGAATATACCACATTGGAAGCACTGCAAACTTCCAGACCCTCTGAACTAACTCTTAAACCAGCAGTAGGAAAAAGCCTGAAGCTTGAGAGCTCCCCCTCCACCCCCACCATGCTGAGAAGAGAGCTCAACATGAACAGAAGTTCCAAATCAAGAAATAGGGTGGAAAAATGAGCAAACAGCAAAAACAGAACCTCTCAATAAAAATCTACCATGGTGACAGGACAAGACACAATATTAGAAGAAGATAATGAAGGCAAAACAGCTCCAAGCAAAGCCTACCCCCCAAAAATAGGAATTGAACAGAAGCCCAAAAAGAATTCCTGGAAGAGAATCAAAATCTTATTTTCAGAATCAAAGTGGTAGGGGAAAGTAGGTAAAAAAAGCAAAGAAAATTATGAAAAGACCATTAACAGCTTGGTAACAGAGGCAAAACAAAGCAAAAACTAAAAAGACCAACCCCTAAAAAAAATAAAATAAAACCTTAAAAAATAAAAAGATTGGAAATTGTGCATACTTTTTGATCTAGCAATATCACTACTAGGTTTATATCCCAAAGAGATTATTAAAAATAAAAGGAAAAGGACCAGCACTCTTTGTGGTAGCAAAGAACTGGAAATTTGCAGATGCCTGTCAATTGGGTAATGATTGACTAAATAAGTTATGATATGAGAATATAATGAAATACTATTGTGCTAACAGCAGGATGATTTCAGAAAAACCTGAAAAGACTTAAAATTTACTGAATTCAAAAAATAATAAAGTCAATTTGGAAGAAGAAAAAGTCAAAAAACAAAGGAACTAATAAAAAATGTAAAGGAAGGAGGTTTAGCACTACGAGATCTTAAAACTATCGTAAGGCAATTATCAAAACTCTCTGGTACTGGCTAGGAAATAGAACGGTAGATTGGTGGAACAGAGTAGACATACAATTTGCAGCTGCAAATAAGTATAATAACCTATTTGACAAGTGTAAAGACTTAAGATTTAGGGATGAGATTTTATTTGGTAAAAATGGAAAGCAGTAGGGCAGAAACTGGGCATGCACCAATGTCTTACCAAGATAAGGTCAAAATAGATATGTGACCTAGATATAAAGAGGATATTACAAGCAAATGAGAAAAATATGAAACATATAATTTATGAGACTTATGGATAGCAAACAATTTATGAATAAAGAAGAAATAAAGAGAATTGTGAGGTGTAAAATGGATAATTTTGATTACATTGAATTAAAAAGGTTTAGTGCAAATAAAACAAATGTAGCCACAATCAGAAGGAAAGCAGAAAATTGGGAAGGGGGCGTTTATAGACAGTTTCTCAAATAAAAGTCTCATTTCTCAAATATATAAAGAACTTTGTCAAATCAATAAGAATGAGTCATTCCCCAATTGCTAAATGGTCAAAGGATATGAACAGGCAGCTTTCAGATGAAATCCAAACAGTTTATAGTCATATGAAAAAATTATTGATTAGAGAAATGTCATTTTATACCTATCAGATTGGATAAATGATAGAAGGGGAAAGCAACAAATGTTGGAGGGGATGTGGAAAAATTGGGACATTAATCCATTTTGTTGGTGGAACTGGGAACTGATCTAACCATTTTGGAGAGTAATCTGGAATTATGCCCAAAGAGTTATTAAACTGTCTATATACCCTTTGATCTAACAATACCACTACTAGGTCTATTTCCCAAGGTGATCAGGGAAAAAGGAAAAGATCCTATATGCTCAAAAATATTTATAGCAATTCTCTTTGTGGTGACAAAGAATTGGAAATTTCAGGGATGCCTGTCAATTGGGGAATGGTTGATCAAATTGTGGTATGTGATTGTAATAGAATACTGCTGTGCTATAAGAAATGATGAGCTTGATGATCTTAAAAAACATGGATAGACTTGCATGAAATGAAGAGTGAAATGAGTATAACTAAGAGAACATTGTATACAGTAAGAGCAATATTGTTTTAAGAACATCTTTGAGCAAATAAGGTATTTTGACTATTATAAATGCCCAAAATAAGAACAGAGGACCTATTAAGGAAGAAACTATCTGCATCCAGAGCAAGAACTGATAAATAAGTATCTATGGAATGTTTTCATATATATATATATATATATATATATATATATATATATATATATATATATATATACACACGTGTATATATGTATATATGTATATATATATATGTATATATACATATGTATATATATGTATATATGTATGGACATATATGTATATATGTATATATGTATATATGTATGGACATATATGTATATATACATATATATGTATATATATGTATATATGTATGGACATATATGTTTAATGGTAACCACCTCTAGGATATGGGGAGCAGAGGAAGGACAAAGGGAAAAAATTGCATGTTAGCTTTATTATTTATTTAAAAGGAATAGCAAGTTGTACATAATAAATTTGAAGTTTCATGTGAAATCATTTTTTTGCTATGTTTTGGAAATGCTTATTTAGCCCATAAATTAAATACATAAAAATTAACAAAAAGAAAGATTTACATGAGCTGATACAAAGTGAAGTGAGCAGAACCAGGAGAACATTGAATACAGTAGCAGTGCCGCTGTGGTGATCAGCTATGAATGATTTAGCTCTTCTCAGCAACACAGTTATCTAAGACAATTGCAAAAGACTCATGTTGGAAAATTCTGTCCGCATTCAGAGTAAGAATTGATGAACTCTAAATGCAGATCTAAGCATACTACTTTCATTTTATTTTTTGTTTGTTTTTTCTTTTGGTTTGTTTCTTTCACAACATTACTAATATGGAAGTTGTAAGGTTTTTTATTAAATATGTAAATGTTTTACCTGATTGCACATTTATCATATCAACTTTCTTATCATCTTAAGAATGTGAGGAAGAGAGAGAAAAAATTTGGAACTCAAATTTTAAAAAAATGAATGCTAAAAATTGTTATTATGTATAATTTGAAAAAAATGAAGTACTATTTAAAAAAGAAACAAAAAGGATTGGCCAAGTGGAAAAAGAGGTACTAATATTCACTGGTGAAAATAACTCCTTAAAAATTTCAGTTGGGCAAGTGGAAGCTAATGATTTATGGGACAACAAGAATCAATAAAAGAAAGCAAAAGAATGAAAAAAGTAGAAGAAAATAAGAAACATCTCTTTGGAAAGCCAATTGCCCTAGAAAATAGATCAAGGACAGTTAATGGAAGAATCATTGGAATACCTGTAAGCCATGATAAAAGAAAGAGCCTAGACATCCAATTTCAAGAAATTATTCAGGAAATTTCTTGTTGGGTCATTTCAGTCATATCCAACTCTTTGTGATCCCTTTTGGGTTTTCTTGGAAGAAATTAGAGTGGTTTACCATTTCCTCTTCCAGCTCACTTCATAGATGAGGAAACTGAGGCAAACTGGGTTGTGACTTTTCCAGGGTCACACAACTAATAAGTGTCTGAGGCCTAATTTGAACTTATGGAGAATCTTCCTTATTCCAAGCCCAGTGCACTATCTACTGTGCCACCGACCTAACCACTATCCAAAAAAACTGGGCAGATATTCTGGATCCAGAGGATAAAATAGAAATTGAAAGAACTCACTGATTATCACCTGCAAGAGAGCTCAAATGAAGACCCCCAGAGCTCTCAAGTCAAAAAGAAAATACATCAAGCATCCAGAAAGGAACTATTAAAATAATGTGGAGCCATAGTCAGTATCAAGTAAGATTTAGTAGTTACCACATTAATTGGAACATGATATTCTGGTAGGCAAAAGACCTAGGATTACAATCAAGAATAACCTGTCTAGCAAAACTGAACATAATCCTTCCAGGGAAAAAATAGATATTTCCTGAAATTGAAGAGTTTCAAGCATTCTTCATGAAAAATCCTGGACTGAATAGAACATTTGACTTTCATATACAAGATTCAAGAGAAACATAGAAAGGTAAAAATAAAAGGAAATTATCAGGGACTCAATAAGTCTAAAATATTTACCTTTCTGTATGGGAAGATGAGACATATCTTCTAAGAACTTTATCATTATTAGGGCAGTTGGAATCATTCTAGGTAAAAGGAGAAGGGTGAGGGACGGAGTTGATTATATTGGTATGGTGTTTTAAAAAATGGATAGGCAAGAAAGAGGAATGCTTTGGGAGAAGGGGGAAGGTAAATGAAGAATGGGGAGAATTATTGAATATAAAAAGCCATTCAAGAAAGAGCTGTTACAATAGTGGGAGAAAGATTGGAGAGGGCGGTGCAGAGTGCAGCAATGCTTGAATGTCACTCAATTTAAATTGGTTTTTCAAAAGGAAAAATACGCACACACACTCAATTGGTTATAGAAATCTGTCTTACCCAAAAGGTGGAGTAGGAGCATAAGGCAATAAGAAAAGGGAGTGGGGAAGAGTGCTACGAAGCAGGGCAGATAAAAGAAGGCAGTGGTCACTACCAAAACAGTCTCTAGAAGAGGGCCAAGGTAAGAAAAAAAAGAGAAGGACAAATAGAAGAAAATAAGATAGAAGGGAAACAGATAGTAATCATAACTGAAAGTGAATGGGATAAACTTACCCATAAAATGGAAGCAGAGAGCAAAATGGATTAGAAACAAGAATCCAACAATATGTTGTATACAGGAAACACTTAAAACAGACACACACAGTCTTAAAATAAATGATTGGAGCAGAATCCATTTTGCTTCAGCTGAAGTAAAAAAGATAGGAGTAGCAATCATGACTAAGCAAAAGCAAAAATAGACCTAATTGAAAAGAATAAGCAGTTCAGCTACATCTTGCTAAAAGGAATCAGACAATGAAATAATGTCAACATTAAACATATATGCATCATGCGGTGTAGTATCCAAATTCTTAAAGAAAAAGTTAAATTAATTACAGGAGAAAATAGTGAAACTATACTAGTGGGAGACCACAACATTCTTCACTCAGAGCCAGATAAATTTAACCAAAAATTAATAAACAGAATTCAAGGAGATGGATAGAATCTTAGAAAAGCTAAGACTTCTGGTGAAACTGAATGGGAATAGAAAGAAATACACCTTTTTCTCAGCTGTACATGACATCTTTACAAATATTTTCCATCTATTAGAGCATAAAAAGGTCACAACCAAATGCAGAGAAACAGAAACATTAAATACACCCTTTTAAGACCATAATGCAATAAAAATTACATTTAATAAAGGGCCATTGAAGCATAGACTAAATGCTAATTTGAAATTAAATAACCAAATTCTAAAGAATGAATAGGTCAAAGAACAAATCAAGAAACAATCCATTTTATTAAGAAGAATTACAGAATTTGTGGGAATCGGCCAAAGCAATATTTAGGGGAAATGTTATGTTTCTAAATGCAAACATCATGATGAACCAAGCAGATTGATGAATTGGGCAGTCACCTAAAAAATTAAAAAAAGAACAAATTTTTAAATCCCCAATTAAACACCAATTGCTAATCCTGAAAATTAAAGGAAAGATGAATAAAACAAAGTAAGAAAAGCCCATTGAACTAATAAATAAAACTAGGAACCATTGGCTAATTTGATTTAAAAAGAAAGCCAAATTACTGGTATCAAAAAGGAAAAGGTAAATCCACTACAATGAAGATAAAATTAAAGCAATTATTAGGGGTTTTGCTCAGTTATATGTCAGTAAAACTGACAACCTAAGCGAAATAGATGAATATTTACAAAAATATGAACTATTCAGATTAACAGAAGAGGAAGCAGAATACATAAATAATGTTATCTTTTAAAAAGAAATTGAACAAATCATCAATGAACTCCCTAAGAAAAAATCCTGAGGATCAGATGGATTTGCATATGAATTCTACTAGACATTTAAAGAATAATTAATTACAATACTATATAAAAACTATTTTGAAAAACAGGCTAAGAAGGAGTCCTTCCAGATTCCTTTTGTGACACAAATATCATGCTGATACCTAAGTCAGGAAGAGCAGAAAGAGAGAAAGAAAACTACAGACCAATTTTCCTAATAAATATTGTTGCAAAAAAATACTAGTAAGCAAATTACAGCAGTATATCATTAAAATCATACACTATGACTGGGATGGATTTGTACCAGGAATATAAGACTAGTTCAATATTAGGAAAATTATACAGATATATGATGATATCAGTTAACAAAAACAATAACAAACATGATTCTATCAGTAAATACAGAAAAAGTTTTGCCAAAATACAAACATTCCTACTACACTACCGCTTATTTCTACTACAAAGCATAGGAATCAGTGGAACCTTTCTTAAAATGATAAGGTTCAAGTGATCCCCTCCACCCACCCTCCAATCTTTCCCTCTACTGTAACAGGTTTTTTGTGTCTCTTCATATGAAATAATTTATCCCTTTCTACCTCTTTCTTCTTCAACCAGTGTGTTCCTCTTTCTCATCCCTTATTTGTCATTCTACCCATACCCTCTGTCTATGTATATTCCTTCTAGCTATATTATTAGTGATACAGTTTTTAAGAATTGCAATTATCATCTTCCCGTGTAGGGATGTAAACAGTTCAGCTCTTTTGAATCCTTTGTTTTTCCCCCTTTTTCCTTTTTTCCCTTTTCCCTTTTTCAGACTTCTCTTGGTCTTGATGTTGGAGATCAATTTTTTGGTTCAATTTGAGTCTTCTTCTTATGAAAGTTTCTATTTCGTTGAATGACCATTCTTTTTCCCTTAATTTCACCAGATAAGTTATTCTTGATTGCAGTCCTAGCTCCTTTGCCTTCTGGAATATGACCTCCAATCCTTTAATGTTGCTACTATTAAATCCTGTGTAATCTTCTTTGTGACTCTCCTATATTTGAATCATTTCTTTTTGGCCACTTGCAGTATTTTTTTTTTTCTTGACCTGATAGTTCTATAATTTGGCTATAATGTTCCTTGGAGTTTTTATTTTGGAATCTCTTTCTGGAGATTATTGGTGGATTCTTTTGGTGCCTATTTTGTTCTCTGGTTCTAGTATATTAGAGCAATTTTTCTTGAGAATTTCTTGAAAGAGGTGGTCCAGGTCCTTATTTTGATTATGGCTTTCAGGAACTCCAGTGATTCTGACATTGTCTCTCCTGGCTATTTTCCAGGTCAATTTTTTTCTTCTGAGATATTTTCATTTTCTTCTATTTTTTCATTCTTTTGAATTTGTTTGATTGATTCTTGGTGTCTCGTAGAATATTTAGCTTCCACTTGCCCAATTCTAACTTTTTAGGAGATGTTTTCCTCAGTTAGCTTTTGTACTTCCTTTTCCATTTGGCCAATTTTACTTTTTAAGCAGTTTTCTTTTTCCAGACTGTTGAATCTTTTTTCATAATTCTCTTTCATCACTTTTAATTTCTTTTCCCAGTTTTTTTCTGCCTCATGATTTTTAAGTTCCTTTTTCACTCTTCCATGAGTTCTTTCTGGGCTTGAGACCACTTTCCATTTTCCTTTGGGGTTTTGCCCACACATATTTCCACATTGTTGTCCTCTTCTGAGTTTGTCTTGATTTTCTGTGTTATTATAATTACTTTCGGTGGTCAGATTCTTTTTTTGTTGTTTTCAGCTCATTTTTTTTTTACTTTTTTCCTTTCTTTTAAATTTGAACTCTGCTTCTGGAGTAGAAGGGACACTTTCTCAGGCTTCTTATACCAGGGGCTGTAAACATTGGCTGTTTGTATTGTACCTGGTGCTGCAGTGATATTGCCTTGAGGCCCAAGGGGAACTCTCATATCTGGTGCTACAATGTGGGGGTGGGATGGTATGGCTAGAGGCCAAAGGAATCTAGTGGCTTTCCTGGTACTGAGCTGGGCTCTTAGTGCTGATGTTTAGCATGTACTCATTCCTGTGGTGGTGTTTCTGTGCTTTCCTGGGTCTACTCTGAAGCACTTGACAGCCTGGCCTCTGTTTGCCCAGGGCCATGATAAAGCACATCCTAGGAGTCCAGCACTGGCCGCTGCCCATTTTGCTAGGCATCCATAGCATTGGCATCTACCTATTTCCCTGGGGCTACTCTGAAGCACATGGTGATTCTTTGAACTGGAGTTTGCCTACTCCACTGCATTGGGACTCAGGAACTACTACTGGTTTGCTCAGATGGAGCTTTCTTCAGACTTGCTCAGATGCTTCCTGCCCTGGACTATGTTCCCCTTTTACCTAAGTGAGATAGATCTTTCTTGCTGATCTTCCAAGTGTCTTGAGATAAAAGATTATTTCACCTCATATTTTTCTAGTTCTGCTCTTGCAGGATTTGTTTTGGGGCTCTGTTTTGTGGTTATTTAGAAATGGATATAGGAATATTATGACAATTTACTGCTTACTCTGCCATCTTGGCTTCCAGAAGTCCTCTCCATTAGTTTTGCTTAAAGGAAATTAAAAAGCTTTTGCAGAAATAAAATGTAGCTAAAATCAGAATGAAAACAGAAAATCAGGGGAAGCTTTATGTAATGTTTGTCTGATAGAAGCTTTGTTTCTCAAACAGGTGGAGAATTGAGCCAAATTTATTTGGCCAAAAGATATGAACAGGCTTTTTATAGAAGAGTTCAAAGCTATCAATTGTCACATGAAAAAAGTTTGAAATCAATACTGATTAGAGAAATGCACTGTAAAACTACTCTGAGATACCACTTCACACCTATCAGATTGGATAAGATGACAAAAAAGGAAAATGTCAAATGCTGGAGTAGATATGGAAAAGTTGGGTCACTAAATCACTGTTGGTGCCCTTGTGAACTAATCCGACCATTCCTGAGAACAATTTGAAACTATGCCCAAAGGGCAAAACTGTTTATACCTGTTATCCCATAGGGATCAAAGAAAAGGGAAAAGGACCTATTTGATCAAAAATATGTATAGCATTCTCTTTGTGGATGTCAAAGATTTTGAAATTGAAATTGAAATTGAATTTCCATCAATTAGGGAATGTTCAAAAAAGTTGTTATATATTATGGTGATGGAACACTTTGTACTATAAGAAATAATGAACAGGGTGTTTTCAGAACAATCTAGATAGATTTATTTGAATTGAGGCAAAATGAAGTGATCAGAATGAGGAAAACTTTGTACACAGTAATGGCAATATTATAGGATGATCAACTATGATAGGCTTAGCTACTCTGATCAAGACAATGATCTAAGACAATTCCAAAGGATCCATGATGAAAAATGCTATCCACCTGCAGAGAGAGAACTTATGATCACTGAATGTAGATTGAAGGATACTTTTTTAAAACTTTATTTTTTTTGTTTTGGTTTGTGTGTGTTTTCTTTTATAACATGGCTAGTATTGAAATTTGTTCGGTGTGATTTCATATTTATAATTCATAACAAATTGCTTATCTCCTCAAGGAGAGTTGGAGGGAGGAGGAAAGAATTTAGAACTCCAAATAAAAAAAAATCTTAAAAAATTTTACATGTGTAAGAACAAGCACCCTGACACATCCAGGATGGCCTGCTAGTATGGGTTCTTAGATATGCTTTTCTAAAAAGAAAGCAACTTTGAGGGGTCAACAATCTTCTTTAATTATATATACCAACAGAGAAAATAGAAGCAGAGAAATAAAGACCAGCATCTGGATTTTCAAAGTGGGGGGCAGAGGGGAACCTTCTTCCAAAGAGTAAATCCCCAAAGCAAAACCTCACCTCAGAATATGTATATACTTTTCAGAGCCAGAGGGCATCGACCCTTATGACTCAGTGTCTCATTAGAAATTACAAAAGGTGTGGGCCTTACCACAAAACAAGCCTTCCCTAATCAAGGTTTCCCTAATGGGCTCCACCTGAAGCCTGTTAATGGACAGGGAAGATTTTTGCCTTTCTACAAAATAAGCCTCCCCTAGTCAAGCAACTCTCATTAATATTACAACATATAATTTGGAAATATTTAATCAAATAAATAAAAATATATATTTTTAAATGTTGAGATTTTCTTCAGATCTTCCTCAATTGTCCCAGGAAGACCCCTATTCTGCCCCTACTCTTATTTATTTTTACCACTCATGTTTGCCCTGTGGTGCTATTTTATCTCTTTTGTGGGGTAAAATCTTGAGAGCTGGGAATTTTCTGACCTCCTCCTCCTTCAAATATATGTCACCCAACCAGAAGACCAGTTCAAGATCTTGAGTAACCCAATGTCAGAAAATCAAATTTAAATAGATATAAAGGAACTAACACACACACACACACACACACACACACACACACACACACACACACACACACACACACTTGGTCCTCATTGTTTCATATGAAAATTCTGTGAAGATTTCAGAGAATATTTAGTATTTATTCTTTATACATTATTCTCAAAAAATGGAGAAAGAAAGCACTTTATAAATAGAGGATAAATAGAGAAAAAGAAAGAATCCTTTTCTGAGACAAATATAGTCCTCATATTTGAACTTGAGAATGATTAAACAGAGTAGAAAGGCCAGTATTATTGATGAATATTGACTCAATCTGCTCGGTGTATAGCAATTTATCCAAGCATCATTCATTATGATCTAGTGGGATGTATATGAGAGATTTGATTATGGTTCATCATTAGGAAAATAATCAACATCCCAAACCAAATGATTATCTCAATAGATGCAGAAAATGCCTTTGTCAAAGTACAACACTCTTCTGTGCTTAAAGAAAAAACCCTACAAATTATAGGCAAAGATATACCTTTTAAAAAATTTTATAAGAATTATCTATCCAAAGTCAAAACTAAGAATCTTCTGCAATTGGGATACACTAGAATGTTCTTCAGCAAATATAGGAGAAGATAAAGGCTCCTCAATTTCCCAATTATTGTCATTATTATCTCATTCTGGAAATGTTAGCAGTATCAATAAGAAAATGCAAAGATATTAAAGATATAAAGAAAAATAAAGGGAAGATATAAAACTTATCCGTCTTTGCTGTTGATATAACATACTTTGAAAATACTAGGAATCAGCAAATATGGTAACCAAGATAATTAATAGCTTCAGCAGAGTTTCAAGCTATAAAATAAACCTTCAACAATCAACTTCCTTTCTATATGATAATACAAAATTGGGGAAGCAAAAGTAGAAGGGAAAACATTCCAACTAACTATAAACATGCCTAAAATATCTTGGAATTGATTTATCAAAGCACACAAAAGACTTCTACAGACTCAGTACAAAGCGTGCCTTTAAGGAATAAAGAGCAACTTAAATAGAGGCATATTCCATGCTCATGGCTAATCTGTGCCAATATATTAAAAATGACAAACTATGCAAGTTGAGTTATACTTTCAGTGATAAAACCAACCAAATTACCAAGGGGATATTTTATAAACCTTAATAAAATAGCAGAATTCATTTTGGGAGGAAAACGATCTAGGCTATCTAGTGAAATGATGGAAAGAGGTAGAAACAAAAAGAGAATAGCACTTTCAGCTCTTAAATTATAGTAGAAACTAGCAGTCATCCACACCATCAGGCAGCTGTTATAAACAGAGTGATAGATCAGTGGAACAGATTAGAAAGGAGAGAATCAGAATCAGTAGAATGCAATAGTCTATTATTTGAAAATATAAAAAACATAATTCATCTAGGAAAAAACTCCATATTTGACAAAGACTTTGGGGAAAAGTAGAAAGTAGGCTGGCAGAAATTAGGCTTAAACCAATACCTTATTCTTCCTTATTTTTACAGTACATTCTAAATGGATATGTGACCTATGTACTCTAAAAAAGTTAGAAGTAAAGCAGATCATATACTTCTTACAGTTATAGGTAGGAAATGCATTCTTAACCAGACAAGAAGTACATTCAGTTACAAAAGATAAAATTAATAATTTTAACTGTATGAAACTGGAAAGTTATTGCACAGACAGAATGAATGCCCAGTGGATGAAAAGGAAAGTTGTCAAATATGAAAAAAAGCATTGTATCATATTTCTCTCATAAGGACTTGTTATCTGAGATACATAAAACAATTAATAAAACTATATTCATATGTATGACTAATAGCTATTTGTCCATTGATAATTGATTAAAACATATGGACAAATAATTTTCAAAAGAAGAATTACAAAATATTCACAACCCCATAAAAGCATGCTCCAGATCACTAATAAAAGAACTATAAATCAATACGATCTTGGAAGTTTCACTTCACAACCTACAAGTTGATAAATATGACAAAAAATGGCACAACTCTACTAACAATGTTGATGGTGTTGTGGAATGATTGATACATGAATATAATTGGAACTATACCAAAAATAAGGTCTAAAATGCCCAGAGATTCCATGAGTTGCTTTATACCCCCAAAGAAGCTACTGATTAGAAGAAATTTCCTATATATCCCGTATATATAACATTGCCTTTTATGATAGCAAAGAATTCAGAACAAAGTAGATGCCCACTGATTGGGCAAAGGCTAAACAAATTGCAGTATATGAATTAATGGAACTTTACTGTGCTGTGTGTAATGATGAATACAGAGAAACAACAACAACAAAAAAATTTATCCCAACTGATGTAGGATGAAGTGAGGAAAGAAAATAATATTTGCAATGAGAACAACAATGTGAATGGAAAGACCAGTGACACGTACAAAGATCAAAAATGGCTGGCAAAATTTTATAAAGATTAAATATGACTCAAATAAAAAGCTGTGAGATGCCTTTCCACATCACCCCTTTGTGAAGGTAGGAGATCAAAAAGTATGATACATTGTACTTATTTTTAACTTTTCTAATGTATTGATCAGTTGTGCTGATTTTTTTAATTTTTTACTTTTTAAAAAATGCTTTTATATAGGATAGCTTTCTGGGAGGGAAAAGAAGGGTAATATAACTCTGATGAGTAAAAAAATCAATAAAAACTTATTTAAACATCAAAAGATTGTATTAGATGATTTTCTATCCGTTCTAAATCTTGTGATCCTTTGAATCAGATTACTTCTTAAAGTCCTAGTTGAGTCCATCTTTTCATGAAACCCTAGTTCTCTCAACTTCTGACTCAGAGTGACAGAAAGCATGAAATAAAAACACTGATGCTTTTTCTTTTACTTGAAGGAAGAGAGAGAAGAGGAAATGAGCTTTCTTAAGTTGTTACCATGATTTCAGGTTTAGTTGTAGTAGGATCTTTGTAACTTGCTTTACGGTACCCATAAGTGTTGGACATAAAATTGTACCTTTTGTGTCCCACGCACTGAAACTAAGGGACACTGAATTTTTCTGGTCCTTTTAAGGGATGACAGATTTGCACCAACAAAATCCATCCTTACTGATAACAGAGACAAAACTACACTATTGCTCTTTTGCTTCTGTTTTCTCTCCCAAAAAGTCACCTTTTCAGCATAAAGGAGAAAAAAATACATGATAGGGAGATGGTGCCCCAAATAAGGAAATACAGTTGCTTTTGATAAATTTTGATTTCCTCACATAGTGACATATCCTCAGATACTGAAAGACCTAGTGATTTTAATGGCTGAGCCTCTGTCAGGAATTTTATTTATTGATTGACTAATCTTTGAAATATTTTTGGAGAACAGGAGAGGTACAACTTACTAGAAAAGGGAAAATAATTGTTTCAACTTTAAAAAAAGATAGAGAAAGAACCAAATCTGGCAATTACAGACTAATAAATTTGATTCTTGACAAAATTATACACTGTGTTATTAAAAGACATGATTTGTGAAAAGCCAGGAAAAAAGTGGTATTCACAAAGAGCATTGTGGCTTCATCAAGAATGGATGATACCTGAAGTAATCTCATTTCCATTTTTTTCCCCCACAGGATCACTAAGGCATTAGATTGGGGAAAAGAGTTTACCAAAATTTTAGCAAAACTTTTCATCAAATGTCTCATGCTAATCCTGTAGAAAAGACAGGTTTTTTCCCTCTATGGTAAAATAGTTACATTGCTTTGTAAATAGTTGAATGACAGGGTTTGAATGAGAGTCATTATTGATTCATCTTGGAAAATAGTCTCTAATGGAATGCTCTATGTGTCTATGTTTGGCCTTAGATTATTTCACAATTTTGAAAATGACTTAGATAAAGGTGTATATGGCAAAATAAAAAGAAAGTCAAAAGAGATATAACAAAAGAAGAAACACAATCGAAGTTCACAAAACTTAAAAATAGTTCTTACTTAAATATGTTAATTTTTCTTCATTTTGGAATTTCCAGATATTTTTGTATGTTTTTCACATAAACTTCTACCTTATTATGCCTTCCTCATGTTCTATTTGTGAGTTAATGTCTTAAGGAGAGAACTGACCCTTTCTGGGTTTATAGTCGTTCCCTTCATCAAGAAAATCCCAAGAGCATCTGTTGTATCTGGCTTTATGCTGCTCTCATTTTACCCTTTCCCACAAATGTTTTGTTTTTCCCCAATTAAATATAATCTCAATTCTTGTATTTAGATCACTAATACAAAAGATTTTCGTTAAACATCAAGAACACATTTTCACCATATTAAAATGCACAACGTACATCATCTCAGAATCATTCATTATATTACTAAACAAACATCCAAACTACTTTTTTGTTTGTTTGCAAACAAATATAATAGTGTAAATTCAAATATTTAGTATTTCTTTTAGCATATATTTTCCTATGTGAACAAATAGCAAATAGTAAAGCATGGTTAAATACTGACTGCCATCCTTTGTCTTCCTTTCTTCCTTCCTCTACCCCATGCATGATCTTTATGATATAGTAGATAAATGTATGCATGCATACATATATACATACATAAAAGTTAAAATTTGGCCAAAATATCATTGTTAGTAAATAGCTCTACATAGCAACTCATCTTAGCAACTGATAGTATACAGTTTTGTTGCACTATATTTTATTTTGAGGTTAGGTTATCTTGCCTTTCAAGGGGATAAAATTGGTCTCAAAAAGAGATGACTTCAGTGATTTTATATAGCTCTTTTGTTCTGGGAGTGCTTACTGTTGTCCTTGCTACTTACTGTGAGGCAGCTGGGTGGTGCAGTGGATAGAGCACCAGTGCAGGAGTCAGGAGGACCTGAGTTCAAATCTCACCTCAGACACTTGTCACTTACTAGCTGTGTGACCTTGGGCAAGTCACTTAACACCAATTGCCTCATCCTGGGTCATCTCCAGTCATCCTGATGAGTATCTGGTCACTGGATTCAGATGACTCTGGAGGAGAAGTGAGGCTGGTGACCTGCACAGCCCTCCCTCACTCAAAACAAAGTCAAGTGCAAGTCATGTCATCATTTCTCTGATGGCATGGTCTTCTTCGGCAAGGAAGGACGAACACACTGCATTACAGATGAGACCACCAAACTTGTCTACTCTAAAATCTCATTTTTTTTCTGAGCAAAAAGAATGGAGAGTTTTTTAAACAAAATATTGGTTTTTTTTAATATCAACTCTGTTTCCACTATATTCTTCCATCTCTTTCTTCTCAGAGTGAGGTATCTCTGAGTGAAGATTGAAGAAAGAAAGAAACACACCAAAACATTTCACAAAATAAATAACATAACAAAAAAACTCCGATATTGATGCAGTTTCCTACACCTGTAATTCCCTACGCTCTACAGTGGGGTAAAGCGAGTTTTCTTCTCATCTTTCCCCTTTGGGGCCAATTTCAGTCATTATTATTTCAATATAATATGTTCAATTTCAATTCTGTTGTTCTTCCCATTTACACTGTTGGAGTTAATTGTGAATCCCATTTCAATTAACATCAGCTCATTTACGTCTTAATATTCCTCTCTGTTTTCATTATGTTAATTATTTCTTGCAGCATATTAATACTCTATTACATCCATAGAGTACTGAGTCTGGAGTCAGGAAGACCCGAGTTCAAATCTAGCCTCAGACACTTCTCAGCTGTGTGACCCTGGGCAAGTCACTTAATCTCTGATGCCTGACAAAATGGATACACTGGATGAGGAGATGGCAAATCACTGCAGTATCTTTGCCAAGGAAACCCCAGATATGACTGAAACGAATTAATAAATTCTATTTCATTCATACATATTTCCTCCAATCATTGGGCATCTATTTTATTTCCAGAAACTTTTTGTGACTATCAAAAAAATCTTCTATAGATATGTTGATGTATATAGGGCCTTTCTTTTTGTCATTGATGCCTTTGGGCCTAAAGTGGAATCTCTGAATCTAAGACTAAGGTCATTTTAATCACCTTCTTTGCCTACTTCCACCTTGTTTTCCAGAATGGTTATATCACTTCACAGTTTCACTAACAATGTATTCGTATGCCTGCCCTTCCACAGTCTCTTCAACATTGACTCCCAACATTTTCCATTATGTTTGTTAGTTGCCAAGTTTGAAGTAAAGGCTCCAATTTGTTTTAATTTTCATTTCTCTTATGATTTGTGACATTCTTTATAATTTACTCTTCATATTTTAGTAATTATTTTTTCATATAATTTGCTTATTTTGAATAAGCAAAATGCTTTATGTTTCTCTCCCTCCTCACATGGTTGAGCAAAATCAGTGTCTATATTACTGGATGGGGAACCAGCAGGGTATAAGATTTGCTCTGGGGAGTGCCAATAGACTCTTCAGCAGCACTGTAGGGTGGCTTTGTGTATCCCCGACATATGCATGAATCAAATAGGGGAGGAGTGCTGAGTGCGCACTTTAAGAATTAGCACTTTCCAATGATAATTCATGCGAGCAGCTAGGTGGCACAATAGAGTGCCAGACTTGGAATCAGGAAGACCTGAGTTCAAATCCAGCCTCAGATACTTACCATCTACATGTCTCTGGGTAATTCACTTCTGTTTGCCTCAGTTTCTTCACCAGTAAAATGAGGATGATACCACTTGTTTTGAGGATTAAATGAGATATTTGGAAAGCATGTAGAAAGATCTGAGTTTGAATCCAGCCTCAGACACTTACCAGCTCTGTGACCCTCACTTAAGGCAAGTAACTTTACCCTATTTATCTCAGTCTACTCATCTATAAAATGAGCTAGAGAAGAAAATGGCCAACTACTCCAGTATCTTTGCCACGAAAACTCCAAATGGGGTCATGAAGAGTGTGACACAACTAAAACAACTGTACAAGTCATAATTTCTGAAGTTTTTGCCTTGAGATTTCTTATTTTCTTGAACTGTGGATTCAGCTGTAATCATTCTACAGATCATACATAATTCCTCTTTTGGACATTTTTTTCCCCCTGAGAAGTAGTGGAACCTAAAGAAAATGTCTAGTCCATCATCTTTTTGGTCACATGACCAATGAACTTTTAAAATTGAGAATTAACTGTCATCTGTCAGAGATGGGATAGTTTAAGCTAATGTGAAATTGAGAATGCGAGAAAGGATAACAAGAGTTAGCCATTATCTTGTTAGAGAACTTGAAAATAAGTTTTGAAAAGAAAACCTGAGAAACTTGAATTCCTATCCTGTGGGAACTGTGTTTCTAGAGTGGAAGAGTCAGAAGTAGTGCTGGTCAGACTGTTCCATTCCATTTCCAATTTCCTCTGCTTTTTGAGAGCATGGTATTAACTCTGACTGTAAACTTGATTCATTAATGATTCATTATAGAACAGTTATTTGTGCTTTTGTTATTATTTATCAAATTATGTGATCAGTGAAATAGATGTTATTTGAGCTTCTGAATCCCAAGGATTTAAGATTGAGAAAACAAGAGAGGAATGAAAGCTTATGGGAGAAGGTTTCTGTGACTTATCAACTGGGGCATGGGTTCAGAGTTAATTGGTTAAATAATGAAAATTACTGTTTATTTCTCTTCTTTTAAGAGTGTAATGAGGATTTGGCTCATACCCAGACCACCTAATTTGCAGGCATCCAAATAGGAGATGGTAAGAGCGTGCTTTTTGGGGGAGACTTTCTGCACTATCCTATCATGGAGTTCAGAGCAACCTTTGTCCATTGGCTGTGTAGGACCTACATCTTTAAATATACCTGTCTATGGCACAGTCTAACCACCTGCACAGCATGCCCACAACTAGGTTAAATGTATTTCTGTTTCTGAATCTTGTTATATGTGGGAGTTCATATTTGCTATTTTTAATAGTCTTCATGCAGATTTTCTTGTATAATTTGCTCTTTGTAATTCATAGAAACATGCATGTCAGACATATTACCTAATCACATCATATTATTTAGGTTTCATTTTCAAGTGTTTTTTAGCTTTTATTATTGCCTAAAAAGATGTAATTATATTATGTCTTTTTTTAATGCAAAGAGGAGAAAAATAAGCATTTTTCCCTGAAGGCAAAGTTTTTATATAAAAATCAACCAGCACATTTTGCCTGTTATTTAAATTAATTAACATATTTTTTTTACTAGTAATCTGTTACCAAATTTATTAGTTAGAAGTGTGTTATAGTGCCTTTAGTTAGAAACTAGTTTTTATATTCCTATAGCATTTTGCAAAATCACGTTTGACAAAAGAAATGCCACTGAAAAATGAGGAAGTTGGAAGGCTACTGCAAGAATATTCTTAAAGGGGTGGGGAGACAATGTTTACTGGTCTCCAAATTGACGAAATGCCATAAAGGTAATTTCAGATCTAATTTTTCCTCTTGAAACTATAGTACAAATGATTGAAGATCAAATGTTTACTATGTTTTCAACTATAACTTGCCATGAATAGATATTTTGTAATCAAGCTGTAGTTTTGTGAAGTTTGAGCTCCTTGTATAAGAAAAAGTAATAATTTTATGACTGGCACATTATTGTCTCTTTAATACCCTTTACTGCACTAATAACACAATTGGCAAGCACTCCTGCTTTTATAGCTTTTAATGATTTTATCACATCCTGCTATGCAGAAACGTGCCTATGGCTGCTCATGTACAAGGTTGGCCTTTTCCCAGTTAATCTGTGAAGTACATTCAGATACCCTGTTTGGCAAGAGGAATTTCTTTTAAAATTTTTTAAAATAACATTTTATTTTTTCCAATTAAACATAAAGACATTTTTTAGCATTTAGTATTTTTTTTGAGTTTGAGTGCCAAATTCTCTCTTCCTCCCTTCTCTCTGAGACGGTAAGCAATTTGATATGTTATACATGTGCAATCATGCAAAACATATTAACATATTAGTCATGTTGTGAAAGAAGACACAAACCAAAAAAGAAAAAAAAAATAAAATGAGAAACAGTATACTTCAGTCTGCATTCAGACTCCATCAATTCTTTCTCTGGATGTAGATAGATAGCATTTTTCATCATGAGTCCTTGGAATTGTCTTGGATCTTTGTATTGCTGAGAATAGCTAAGACATTCATACTTGATCATCATACAATATTGCTGTTGTTGTGTATAATGTTGTCTTCACTTCACTTTGTGTCAGTTCACATAAGTCCTTCCAGGTTTTTCTGAAATCATCCTGCTAGTCATTTCTTACAGCAGAGTAGTATTCCATTACAATCATATGCCACAACTTGTTCAGTCATTCCCCAATTGATGGACATCTCCTCAATTTCCAATTCTTTGCCACCACAAAAAGAGCTGTTTTACATATATTCCTATATAGTATATATATATACATATATAATATATATATATATTATATAGGTATATTTCCTTCTTTGGGATAAAGACCTAGTAGTGGTATGGCTGGTTCAAAGGGTATGCACAGTTTTATAGCCCTTTGGGTATAGCTTCAAGTTGCTCACCAGAGTGGTTGGAACAGTTCACGACTCTGACAATACATTATTGTCCTGATTTTCCCCACACTCTCTGCAACATTTCTCATTTTCCTTTTCTGTCATATTATTGGCAAGAAGAATCTCACATTGATTGTGCAAGCAGAGTATATAAGCATGGTTTCATAGATAGGGCACTAGCCTTGGAATCTGGAAGACTTGGGTTCAGCTAGTGATTCAGAGACTTTCTCACTCAGTAACCCTGAGCACATCATTTTTACCTCTCTGTGCATCAGTTTTCACATCTGTAAAAAGAAGAGATTAGATGTAATGACTTTTTAAAGTCCCTTTCAACCCAATTCTACGATCCTATGATTTTTTAGCTTTTTTATTTTGAAGATAAATGCAAGTATTTTCCCCCTAATTGTTATACAACCTTAGATAAAATGTTTGGCATTTTCTGGGTACCTAATACTATCGTATTCTAATCATGATATGTGATTTGTCAGGAAAACTGTGAATTAAAATAGAATAAAATGACTTGACCACAGGGAGTAGTAAAATAGAATAAATAGTGGAGTGAAACAAATTTCTGGAAGGAGATACTCCCTTAAAAATCAAATTTTACATCTTAGTTGCTAATTAGGCATAATAGTAGTACTAGGAAGAAATACCTTTTCCCCCCCTCTTATTATGAAACATTAATTTCTATCATCTACCCTTAGGAGAGTGATCCAAGTAAGAGAACTGGAAAGAGACAGGTTTCTCATGTGTCACATAAGTACAGTAAAAAGAAATGAAAAAGTTTTTAGAGCCTCAGGAGGGGACAAAGTGAGCTCCCAGTGGGAGAATGCATAGGAGTAAATACAGAGACAATGCTGAAGCTAACATCTGTATTGGACCATGAGAAAAGAGATATAGAAGCCAGAGGTCGAGGCACAGGGTTGGACCTACTCCCACCTATGGACACAGTTCCCTGTCAAGCCTGGGATGCAAAGAAGGGAAAGAAAGGGAACCAGCCATTCTGTCAAAAAATATGTCAGGGTAAGGCCAGTGCAGAGATGAGAAGATTCGGTTGAACTTTTCTACTTCATTTAAGACTGCTAGAAGAGTCTGGATCCTGGCCCTTGCAAAAGGTTCCAGTCCAGGAACTGAGACTGAAAAGATGAATAAACAGGAAAACTTCAAATGTAATGAATAAAAACCATGGATTAAGAGAAGCTCAAAAGGTAAGAACATAAAACGAGTAATTCCACAACAAATGAAAGTAGAACCTCAGAAAAAAGAATGACTTGGCCGCAAGGAGATTAAGAGTAAGTTCTTTTTTTTTTTTTTTTTTGATGACACATTCTATTTACAGAAATAAGGACAACCTAAAAAATTGCAACAGTATTCATTGCCTAAGGTAGGCCAAGGCAACATGATAAAAATTATAATACTACCTAGATTAATGTACTTATTTAATATCATATAAATCAGACTAATAAAGGATTCCTTTATAGAACTAGAAAAAATAATAACAAAATTCACTTGGAGAAACAAGAAGTCAAGAATCTTAAGGGAAATGAAAAAAAAATGAGAATGAGAGAAGCCTAGCAGTATCAGATCTCAAGCAAATATTACAAATAACAACAAGTGATTTCATACTTGTTAAAAATATAGAGGTTGATCAATAAGTAGAACAAATTGGGTATATAATACATAGAAGCAAAAGAATGCAATAGTCCAGTGTTCAATAAACCCCAAGTCCATAGCTTTCTCTTATTCCAGGGTTTGGACTAACTGTGGGACAATAACTGAGGAAAATCGGACAGCAGTTCAACATATAACAAATAAGTTATAAATGGATATATGTCCTATACATAAAAGGTTACATCGTAAACAAATTAGAAGAACAAAGAAGATATTGTCTTTCAAATGATACATAGGGGAAGAATTCATGAGTAAATAAGCATTCATAACCAAACAGAAGAGAAGGACCAAAAGAAGACAAAATGGACAAATTTAAATATGTAAAATTTTAAAAGTTTTGCACAAATTCAATTTAACCAAGTTTAGAAAGAGGCAGTTAACTGGAAAAAAAATCTTTACAGTACATTTCTCTAATAAAATTCTCAAGATATATAAGGATCTGATTTAAATTTATAAGAAAAAGAGCCATTACCTAAATGATAAATGGTCAAAGGATACAAACAAAAGCAGTTCTCAAGGGAAGAAATCTAAACTATAACTGTACATAAAATATTTTCCAAATCACTAATTATACAAATGCCAATTAAAGCAACTTTAGCAAACAAACACAGCAGATTCCTTGTTATACTATCAGGTTAGCAAAGCTGACAAACAAGGAAAATGCCAAATGTTAGATCAGCTCTGGGAAAACAGGGAATATCAATGTACTATTTGTAGAGCTACGAGTTAGTTTAGTCTTTTGGAAAGCAATTTTAAACTATTCCCCAGAAGTTACTAAACTGTGACATACTCATTGATTCAGCAATACCACTATTAGATGTATACCTCTAAAGAGATCAAAGAAATAGGAAAGGGTCCCAAATATAAATGTATGTGTGTATGTGCATACACACATATTTATAGCATTTATTTGTTGTGGCAAAAACCTGTAAAATCAAGGTGAATGCCCATCAATTGTGAGATGGAGCAATAAATTATGGTATAAAAATATAATTGATAATTTCATGGTATAAGAAATCATGAAAGAGATGAGTTCAAAGGAATTGAGGAGGCATGTATTTACTGAAAAAGAGGAAAGTAAGGAGAAGACAATTTATACTCTAACAACATTGTACAGATGAATGATTTTTAAAGATAGAAGCACTTTGATCATCAGAGTGATCAAACATAATTTTACAAGACTGATTGTGAGGAATGCTATCTACCTCTTGACAAATAAGTGATGGACTAATATGTAGAATTTGATATACACTTTTGGAAATGGCCAATATGGACATTTATTTTGCTTGACTGCACATATTTGTTAAAAATGGTTTTGCACTTTCTTTTGCCCGTGGGGTAATAGGGATAGGAAAGAGGTGAGGAGAAAAAATGCTTGATAATTGATAAAATTAAATTAAAATTTTAGAAGTAAAATATTTTTAATTTTTTTGTTGTATTCAACATTCACTTCCATAAGATTTTGAGTTTCAAATTTTCCCTCCCTCCTTCTCTACCTTCCCCAAGGCAGCATGCAATCTGATATAGGCTCTACATATGCATTCATATTAAAGATATTTTCACATTAGTCATGATACAAAAAAAATTAGAACCAATAGGAAGAACTGAAAGAGAAAAACAAAACAAAACAACAAAAGAAGAGGAGAGCAAATAGTATTCTTCCATCCACATTCAGACTCCAAAGTTCTTTCTCTGGATGTGGATAGCATTTTCCATTGTGAGTCTTTTGGAGCTGTCTTCGACCCTTGCATTGCTGAGATAAGTCTATCAAAGTCAGTCATCACACAATGTGTTTGTTACTGTGTACAATGTTCTCCTGGTTCTACTCATTGCACTCAACATCAGTTCATATAAATCCAGGTTTTTCTGAATACTGCGTGCTCATCATTTCTTATAGCACAATACTATTCCATTATATTCATATACCACAACTTGTTCAGCTGTTTCTCAGTTGATGGACATCCCCTTAATTTCCAATTCTTGGCCACCACAAAAAGAACTGCTACGAATATTTTTATACATGTGGATCTTTTTCCTGTTTTTATGATCCTTTCAGGATACAGACCTAGAAGTGGTATTGCTGGGTCAAAGTGTAGGCACATTTTTATAGCCTTTTGGGCATAATTCCAAATTACTTTCCAGAATGGTTGGATCAGTTTCCAACTCCACCAACAATACATTACTTTTCCAATTTTCCCACTTCTTGTCCAACATTTATAATTTTACTGTTTTGTCATGTTAGCCAATCTGATAGGTGTGATGTGATACTCAGAGTAAATATTTTAAAAATGAAATTAGAAAATATTTGATATAGAATAAGTAGCTAAGAATAGAAGGTGAGAATTTATACCTAAGCAGTAAGTTCCATCAGTTCATTTTTTCATGGAAGATGATGTCTACGCTCTTTTTTTGATCATGGCTTTCAGGTAGTCCCATAATTTTTAAATTGTCTCTCCTGGATCTATTTTCCAGGTCAGTTGTTTTTCCAATGAGATATTTCACATTATCTTTCATTTTTTCATTCTTTTGGTTTTGTTTTGTGATTTCTTGGTTTCTCATAAAGTCATTAGCCTCCATCTGTTCCATTCTAATTTTGGAAAGAACTATTTTCTTCAGTGAGCTTTTGAACCTCCTTTTCCATTTGGCTAATTCTGCTTTTGAAAGCATTCTTCTCCTCATTGGCTTTTTGAACCTCTTTTGCCAATTGAGTTAGCCTATTTTTCAAGGTGTTATTTTCTTCAGCATTTTTTTGGGTCTCCTTTAGCAGGGTGCTGACCTGCTGTTCATGCTTTGACTTCATGTCTCTCATTTCTCTTCCCAGCTTTTTCTCCACCTCTCTAACTTGATTTTCAAAATTCTTTTTGACCTCTTCCATGGCCTGAGCCCATTGGGTGGGCTGGGATACAGAAGCCTTGACTTCTGTGTCTTTGCCTGATGGTAAGCATTGTTCTTCCTCATCAGAAAGGAAGGGAGGAAATGCCTGTTCACCAAGAAAGTAACCTTCTATAGTCTTATTTCTTTTCCCTTTTCTGGGCATTTTCCCAGCCAGTGACTTGACCTCTGAATATTCTCCTCACACCCACCTCGCCTCCTGATCCTCCCAGCCAGCGCTTGGGGTCTGAGATTCAAATGCTGCTCCCCAGCCTCGGGGCTTCGGCAGGGGCAGGGGCAGGGCTGCTATTCAGTGTGAGATTAAGTTCAGGTGGTCAGGTTGGGGCAGGGCCGCCTCTCAGGCTCAGTTCCCTCAGGGGGTTTATGCACAGACCTTCAACAATGGATCCAGGCTCCTGCCTGCTTGGGGAGCCCTGGTCTGCCGCTGCCTCAGCTTCTGCCTCCCAAGGGGGCCTGAGTTATGGGGGCACCCCACTCTCCTCTCGACCCGCCAAAGAGACCCTCTCACTGACCCCCATCACCTGTGGGTGGAGGGACCTGTGCGGCCTCTGGAGATCCCGTCCCTGAAGCCTGCTCGTATCTGTTCCTCTCGGTGCCACGGCAGCAGCAGGTCTGGGCTGGGCTCCGCGTCCGCAGCGTGACAGACCATTTGCGAGAGGTTTGCACGTCCCTCTGGAACAGAAATCTCCTTTGCTCCACTGTTCTGTGGCCTCTACTGCTCCAGAATTCGCCGTGAGTTACTTTATACAGATGTTCTATGGGTTGTGGGTTCGGAGCTATGTGTATGTGCGTCTTTCTACTCCACCATCTTGGCTCCGCCCCCCCCATCAGTTCATAAAGAAGCATTTATTAACCATTTAATAGTGCTTGGATAGGCACCCTGCTAAGGTCTGGGGACAAAAAAGAAAAGTAAAAACAGTCCTTGCTCTCAAGGAGATAAAATTTTAATGGGGTAGATAATATGCAGATATAATCTCTCTAGATACAAAATTTATACAGCAAAAATTAAAGTTGTCTGAGAAGGCATTATCAGCGGGGTTAATGAAAGGTAATTTTAGAGCAGAGATTCCTGACCTTTTTTTGTATCTGGCATTCTTTTGGAAATCTTGTGAAGCCTTTGGACCTCTTCTCAGAATACTTTTAAATGAATACAAAAGATTGCAAAGAAAATAAATTATATTGAAATACTATATTCAAAGTGTAAGAAAAACAAATCTGTGATAAAATACTCATTGATGCATTAAACAAGACATTGTATTTAAAATTAAAGTTAAAATTTAAAACTAAAGTTAAATTGTTAAATTGTACTTTGAAAAGTACTTTTTAAAAATATTAATATTTGCACAGTACAATTTGATGTATGCTTTTGTTCATGGCCAATATGGAAATTTGTTTTGTTTGCCTGCATATATTTGTTAAAATGGTTTTGTCTTCTAATTACTTTGCTCTTTTTCAGTACTTTAAAAAGTACTTTTTAAAGGTATAAGCATTTTCTCAGCTTGAGTAAGAATATTAAACTATGGGATGAACTTTGATAAGGCAACATACTTTTCATGTTGTCCAAATAATCAGTTTTGATTTTTTTTATGTTGATGTCGATGATTACAAGTATAGAAAATTCTGATTTGCAAAGACATGTTGTTGCAAATGTAATTAAAACTATCATAACTCATTTCATAGGGTAGGGATAGACTTCTTTCAAGGCGTACCATAATTCTTTGAGTTGTAAAGTTTTTTTAAATTTCACTGCAGAGGTAGTGAATTTTTTGTTCTTAGATCAATAAGTTCATCTTTGTCTAGGTGAGTGTCTTTGATAGACTGTATCAGAAAGAAAAGGATTAGTTTCAACTTTCATGCCATCTAGATAGAAATAATTTCTGAAAGAATTCAGAAATGTTTCTACATAATAATGATGATAATAATAATAATAGTAATAGTAATGGCTAATGTAGTGCTTACCATGTTCTAGGCACTGTGGTATGTTCACATATTTCTCCTTTCAAGGAAATTGGCATAAAACTTTGTCTTACCTTCATCTTGGCAAAGCACTTAACAGCATTTGAAAGTTTATAAAAATGTAGTCCTCTTCTTTTGATGATGGCTAGAAAAGATAGAGGAATGACAGAGGAACCCCAAGACTGGAGTTCCTTGCATAGACCATCTGGAAAAGAATTCACGGACTCAAGCATTCTTGAGGTCACAGTGATAAAGATTTATTATGCTTTTCAGTGGACAAGAGTTCTCAGGGAGCCTGCAACCTTAGAGGAGCACAAGTAAAGTTTACATAGATTATTCTATAGTAAAACATGTGCCCAGTGTGCTTACTAGGTGATTTAGGGCAGTATTAGGGAATGGTTAAAGACTGGTTAGTTCTTAAAGGAACCCGCACTTTTAGCATCTACTGCTCAAGTATTTTACTCAGAGTTCATCAGGAAGTAGCTCAAGCAAGGAGCTACATGGAAGTGTGATTTTAGGCCTGAAACTATAGTAGGTCAACTAATGGTCAGGACTGACTAAGGAATGCTAGGCTGCTCTCATCAATGTCTTGTTAGACAAGATAAAGGAGGAGACTATACGTTTTTTCTAAGTCTGGGATACATATAATTGGTCAGTGAGTAGTAAATATCCTTATGACCCAGTATACAGCTGGTTCAAACTAAGAAATTCTTATAGGTGCAGCTGACTACTGTGTCAGGGAGGGGGATCTAAGACAGGCTGTCTTTCGGCTGGGAAAAAACTGCCTAGGATAGTGTTTTGAGTCTAGGGAGAAATGTGATTTTTAGAGAGAAATGTGATTTTAGAATTGGAGTCCAAGAACAGGCACCCAAGCACCCCATCACTTTTATCCTCCATATTGGAAGCTTGTTCAAGAAAACTTGTAGCTTTTCAGTAGCTATATTGGGCCATCTCCAGTCATCCTGATGAATATCTGGTCACTGGATTCAGGTGGCTCTGGAGGAGAAGTGAGGCTGGTGATCTGCACAGCCCTGCCTCCCTCAGAACAAAGTCAATTGCAAGTCATGTCATTATTTCTCTGATGGCATGGTCTTCCTCAGCGACAAAGGACAAACATGCACAAGAATGGTGACTTGAATTGAAAGATTTATCTCATTTACTTGGTTAAAAATATTTGTCAAGCAATCCAACCAATGGATACAATTCCTTCTTTTAAATTGCTCCAAAAGTAAGTGTTCTTTTTCTTTAAGAAAAAGCAAAACTTTTGCCCTTATTTTGAACAAGTTCTTGAAGAATCGCTCTCTTAAAAGCCAGCAGATTTCTGTGTGGTATTATTTTGTATACTTTGTATTGTTATCATAAGAATGCTTTGTATTCTGGTCTCATTTCTTGATAAAATCATTTTAACTTTCAGTGATTAGAGACCTTCTTCTAATAAAGTTGACAACTTTTATAACTGTTAACTAACTTCTTTCAGATTTGTCTTTGTTGCCACTTCTTATCTGTAAAAAAAAAAGCAATGTGTGGCATGAGGAGCTTCCTTTTTTTGAAAAACATTTCCAAAGTATCAACAGCCTTCATACTTTCCAAAAAGGACTCACAAAATAAGAATTCTTCTTTCATGGTGTTATTATACAAGTAGCAAACAAAAGCAAGGAACTGGCTGCATTAAGACATGTCTACTGTTTCATTCAATTGCAAACCAAAGGGAATGGTGAAGCTGTCAATTCTTTGAATACCTGCTTTAAAATGTTTTTTAAAATATATAAATTATGTAAGAATCTAACACATTATATGTCAGTGAGACTGTTTATAGTTTTTTCTCCTCTATTGAAATCCATAAATCATCTTAACCATTTTCAGTTAACAGCTTTTCTAAAGTGTTTCTAATATTTTTGTTTGGCAATTCAGTAAATAAATTTGTAAGGTAGTATTTTGTGAAATGATAAATCCAAGTTTTGGAAGTGGCCTAGATTTTCTAAATTGTGTTTTCTTTGCATATAAAGAATGTACATTTTTAGATATACTTTTATGATGTGCATTTTCAGTATTGCTGATTTCATACCTTGATTTGTAAAAAATTTTCAGTATAAACACCCTTGTAAGATTTTGTGTCTCTTCACATTCATTAGTACAAATATAATCACATAATATGTAGTCTTCATCATACATTGTTTTCTTCAACATTCTGAATTAATTAAGGACCATGAAAATATCAAATCAAGCTAAAAAATATTCATTTCAATTTATATTTTTGAGACTCAGTATTTTATTTGTTCTAAAATGATTTGTCTGGTAAGTCTGTTTAGAAATAATTTGTATGTAAAATAATGTGTAAGATATTCAAGAAATTTTTATAACAAGTAAAATGAGGTACATTTTACAATTTATTCAGTTTTAATACTCTTAATGACAACCCTCAGTAGATACTAGGATTTTAGCAGTATCTCAGGAGTCATGTTTTTCCTGATATTCAGCTGTTGTGCTTGGAGTTGAGTGACTCTATCTTCCCTGAAATAGTGGTTCTAATTTCTGCTATCATTTGCAAATTTTGTGAAGTTATTTATAAAATATGTGACTTTCCATAGAATAACACTTGGTTAACATAAATCAACACATTGTACAAAAAGAATGCATAAAGTTAAAAAATAAATAAAAAAGAATCTCTTTACTCCTAAAACTTACAACTCCGAGTGTGACCTGTCAATGTACAATCTTTTAGCAACAATGTCATTTTACACAATTGACTTCTGCAGTTATGTGTTTGAACTTGCCCAATCTACATTCTTCCTATTTTACCAAAGACTGAACCACCTTACAGAGAGTTAAGAATCCTCATATGATCTGCCCAGCTAGGCAAAAATTTAACAAACAATGAAAACATCTTACCTCCTCTCATTTCTCACCTGGAAATACTACTTTGGGATTTCTCTCAATTTTCCACCATGACTCAGGAAGCTCATTATTCGGGAAAGCTCATCATCCTGCTAGATACTATCAACTGATATTCTACCTAATCACCTGACTCTTTGTCTCTCATTGGAAGATGGATCTGTGAAATCCAAAAGTTCCATTTAAGAAAGGAGATCAACTCAGAACATCTCATTTTAAAAAATTAATTATTTGTTTTTACTTTTCAACATTCACTTCCATAAGAATTCAAGTTATGAAAATTTCCCCTTCTCTCACCTCCCCATGCCCCAAGATGGCATGCAATCTGATATAGGCTGTCCATGTACAAACGTGTGTCAACATATTTCCACATTAGTCATGTTGTTAAAGAAGAATGAGAACAAAAGAGAAAAACCATGAGAATGGGGGAAAAAAGAAATGGTATGCTTCGATCTACATTTAGATTCCATAGTTCTTTCTCTGGAGGTGGATAGCAGTTTCTCTCCTGAGTCTTTTGGAATTATCTTAGATCATTGCATTGTTGAAAAGAGCTAAGTCTATCAAAGTTGGTCATTATGCAGTTGTTGTTATTGTGTACAATGTTCTACTGGTTCTGCTCACTTCACTCAGCATCAATTCATATAAGTCTTTCTAGGTTTTTCTGAAATCTAACTGCTCATTATTTCTTAATGAACAATAGCATTCCACTACGTTCATACACCACAACTTGTTCAGCCGTTCCCCAATTGATGGGCATCTCCTCAATTTCCAATTCTTGGCCACTGCAAGAAGAGCTGCTATACATATTTTTGTACATGTGGGTCCTTTTCCCTTTTTTATGCTCTCTTTGGGATACAGACTTAGTAGTGTAATGCTGGATCAAAGGGGAAGCCCATTTTTATAGCACTTTGATCATAGTTCCAAATTACTCTCCAGAATGGTTGGATCTCTTTCAGGTGGTAATTGGTGAATTTTTTTTTTTTTTTTTATATTTCTGCTTTGTCTTCCTATTCTAGAACTTCAGGGTGATTTTCTGGATAATTTTTTTGTAATATTATATCAAGATTCTTTTTTTAATAACAATTTTCAGATAGTCTAGCTATTCTTATGTTATTTCTCCTCAATCTGTTCTCCCAGGTCAATTATTTTTCTTATGAGGTGTTTCATTTTTTCCAGTTTTCTAGTTTTTTATTCTTTTGATTTTGTTTTATTATCTCTTGGTGTCTTAGAACATCAGAAGCTTCCCCTTCTCCAATTCTAGTTTTAAATGAATTATTTTTTCTTAGATTTTTGATTCTCTATTTCCAGTTGGTTAACTCTCTTTTCATACTTTTCTTGATTTTCTTGGATTATTCTTATTTTTTTTTTCTAATTTTTCCTTAATCTCTCTTATTTGATTTAAAGTCTTTTTTACTTTCTTCCAAGGACTCTTTTTGTGCATGGGACCATTTGATGTTTCTTGAAAAAATGGAGTAGTTTTTTAAACTCCATTATATTCCTTTGAATAAGAACCTAGATCTTCTGTATCCCCCTAGTAATTACCCATGTTTGAGTTCTTTATCCTTTGGTTACTCATTTTATTTATTTATTGTTTTATTTTGTTTTTAGCAACTATTAGTGTAATCAAGTTCTAATCCTGAAGTATGTGGAATGATGTCCCAAGCCTTACTGTTATTTTCTAAGATCAGGCATGTTTTTGGGCTCTCTGCTTTACTACTAAGTAACTGTCCTGCAAATGATCTTGCTCCCTGCAGTCCCTAAGGTGGCTATAAAGTACAGCTGTCATCTCTGTTCCAGAACTGAAACCAGGGACTCTGCTGTCCTGCAAGTGCCCTTAGCCAGCAAAGTCCCCTCCCCTCTGCTACTGCACTCACCAGGTATGTGCCAGCTCCTTCTCCCCACAGCCCATAATGTGTCTGGTCAGCACAGCTGTGCTTGGCTTTCCCTGGACAGTGGAAAGTCCTTCAGTCTTCTACTCAGCAGTCAGACCCCCACAATGTCTACAAGTTGAAAGTTTCTAAGGCTGAAGCTACCTCTCACCCCAGCTGCCCCTAGGGCATTGTTGTTTGTGGAGTCTGCAGAGTCTGCCTGGAAGTATTTGCACTTCACTGTGACAGAACCTTTGCCCCTAAAGGTCTCATCTTTCCTAGGATCCTCTCAAATTGTCTTAGAGGACAACTGCTTTACCCTGTGTTTATTTCTGTTGTTCTGAGATGATGATGTGCCGTTTTCTCTGGAGGAAATTTGGAGGGCCAAAAGTTTTCTGACCTCCATTTTCCCAGAATCCTCTCTATTATTAATTCTTGAGGTTCATACTTAGTGCTGTTCTGTCTCCTTATCTTGTTTGTTCTCCTGTAAATTACTGCATATCTACATAGCTTTTCAGATCTACAGGAATTTGAAAAAATCAGGTACTGTTAGTTAATCAATAAGCATTAATTATGTACCTACAGTGTTCCAGGCAATATGCAAAAAACAGGGATACAAAGAAAGGTGCAATAACAGTCCTTGCCAATGAAAATGAAGGGTTTTGAGAGATACTGTTTTGTGTAAGGTCAGTGTCACTGAATTGTAAAGTATTGAGTGAAGAGTAAAGTATTAGAAGACTGGAAAGGTAGGAAGGGGAAAATTTGTGAAAGGTTTAACAAAGAGTTAATATTGATTTAGTGCTGATTGTGTGCCAGTCATTGAACTAAGCACTTTACAATTATCTCATTTGATCTGCACAACAATCCTGGGAGGTATATGCTATTATTATTCCTATTTTACCGTTGAGGAAATTGAAGAAATCAGGATAAGGTGACTAGCTCAGAGTCACATATCTAATTAGCATCAGATACCAGATTTGAACTAACTTCTTACTCACCCAAGACCCAGCATTTCATCCATTGAGCCACCAGCTGCCTTTCTTGGCTTTAAAAGCCAAACAGAGGATTTTATATATGATCCTGGAGGTAATAGAAAATCACTGCCAATTCCTCTACTATCTTGCTTATCTCATGATTTTTTCAGTCTCAAGTTTGCCCTGTAAAGGCAAAATATATTTTAATTTAATTATAAATTAAAAAACAAAAAATTCACTCTTCATCAGGTAAGAAGCATAAACATTGATTTAGAGGAAATCATCTAAGAAATCACCAGAGATATACTCAACTGTTCTATTATAGGAATTTAAATGAGAATTGTCAATGTTATAAAAATTAAAAGATGAGTCCTTGAAGAAGGAAAATCATATGAAATGAGAGCAAGAATTAAATGTGTATAAAGAAAATTATCAACATAGAGTACGATAAAACAGTCTCTGAAAATTAATATAAGCAATAAGCAGTAGAATTCACACAGCAGAAGAGGGATTTGTACATAATACAAAGCCGGACATAGAAAACAAAATAACACTGCTATTCGAAACCTTGTTTAATCTGAACTCATTTAGAAGATGTAAAAAATGCAACATGTTATTGCCATCTTAGGATTGCTGACATCAGAGAGAATTTAAAAACCAAAATAACCAGTACTTCACAATTCAGGAAATCATCAAAATGGTTTTCCACAACTGGTAAACTGCAGCTAGAAAGAATCTATAGGATGCCCACAAGGAAGAAATGCAGTTTAGCACACCTAGACACATTTTTCCTGCAATACTCTACTGGTAAGGAGAAACACACACACATACACACACATACACACACACACGTGTACACATATCCATCCTAATGTATATATGTATGTGTGTATATATATGTATATGTGTGTGTGTATCCATTGCCAGAATAAAGCACTTCCCAAGGTATAATTAGTAAAGTGAATCAAAGCAGATCCAAGTGAACTTTTTAAGGAAAAGAAGAGAGGATCACAGAAATTGAGAAAAGCATGATCTATGAACTCAGAATTATTTACCCAGAAAAATTCCACATGATCTATGAAGACAAACGATCAACATTTGAAGAATGAAAAAGATATTGAAAAGTTTACACAGGGACATTTCAAAAACTCTAAGCAAAAAAATTAGCATAACAGAAAGAAAGAAAATCTGCTCCTAAAAATATCATATTGACTAAATCACTAAAAGAAAAGAAAAAGATTGGCAAAATATATTTGTAGTACATATGTTAGAGAAAGGTTTAACCTCCATTGTCTACAACTTATTAATTAAATATCCATAAGATAATGATGAACATTCTACAGTGGTGCAATGGCCAAAGAAGAAGAATAGACAAGTTACAGACATTTAATTTATAGACAATAAAGTAGGAAATGGAGAGAGTGACAGAGAGAGAAAAGAAAGGGAGGGAGAGAGACAGAGACATAATAACAAAGAAACAGATCCTGCCTTCAAAGGGTTTACTTTCTAATGGTATAAGGTAATACACAAAAGGAAGCCATAAAGAGTGAGGGGAAGAGGGAAGGTTAATAAAGGGGAATGAAAGCTGACTGATCTGTTTCCTTCACAAAATGGAGGCTCTAGTAGACAATCACCAAAAGTAGAAGAGGGGTGAGCCTTGAGGAGGGATATTCTAAAGTAAGCTGGCCACAAGGCTAATGGGATGTTCTAAGGTAAGGAGGCCACAGGTGCTAAGAAAGTTCCAGGAGATGACAACAGCGGTATGATTTTTAAATCCTTGAAGTTGAGACCAGGGCCTGGAGGCTAATGAAGGCAAGTGAGACTTACCTCTTCATAAACTGGAGGTCCTGCAGTAATTCACCAGTAGATGAAGGGAGGTGGTGACCATGCATGTCAGGCCTGAGGACTGGCAGAAAGTGCTAAAGTGAGAAATTTGATTGTCATTTAATTTGTATTTTGTATATTTGTATTTGTATTTTGTTGCTCATTACTGAATTTATAATACAAAACTTAAGTCAAGAAAAAATTTACCAGACATGGTTTTAAAAAAAAACACTAGTGTTTAAAAAACTAAGCCTTGATCTCTTGGTAGTCTCATATTTCCAGAGTCATTACTGGAATCATAAACTCTGTTAAGCTTGTGAAAAAGAGACCTTTAACCCATTTTGTTTGCAAATTGGTACTTCTTCCTAAATTCTCTGTTGCCCTTTTTAATACTACCATTTTTTTCTGATTTCAAAGAATTTGAATATTTCATTATCTACAAGGTCAATTCTGTCCTTTGAAACTGTTGAAGTATGACTACTAGATAGTAATCTACTACTAGATATTAATCATGAGCACACTGTGCCTTATCTCATCTCTTATCTCATTTCTCCTTTGCCTAAATAAATGTTAAGTTAGAATTACAAAACAATAGAATTAATATGTATTTCTTGATTTTGTAAAAATTTGCTCTTTCTATATGCTTATAACAGGTAAAAATTTATATGAACCCAAAATTCATCATTAATAATTTTGCACAGGAAGAAACTTACTACCCTTTCCTAGTAAGAAGGAAATCTTATCTTGTCTTCATATACGCAATTAAGTGATTCTACTGATTATCTTTTCCAATTTCCTCATAGTGAGTGTTAAACAAATAGGCTTTAGATAAACAAAAAATAAAAAGTTTCTATAATTTTACTGATTTTATAAGTTTCTTTGTTTTATTGAACTATTATATTCAGTTATAGCTTTAGAAACACAAGGATCTGCTTTGTAAAGTAATAAAATCATCTCGACTTATACAAAAAAAAGCAGGAAGAGTTCAAAGATATATGAATATAGATTATTTTTCTACATTAGAGGTGTCTTTATCCAAAAGATTCAATAAATTTGAAAGTGAACATTTCCTACAACAAGACTGCATCTCATCTGTGATAATGCTTCTATATTTGCATGAAGCCTTGCCTAATTGCTACTTGACTTATCTTCTATAATGCTAAGCTCAAAGCTCACACAGATCAGATTTTCAAACCGCTTTCTAGAATTTAAATATTTGATTTCAAAACCTTGGATTGAAAGAGGAGGGGAAATGATTTATATTTTTTATTAGTAGCTTCTTTCATAATCATCTTACAGAAGAAATTCCCAAAACACATATTAACACATTTTAAGAATTTTGTTCATTTTGAACATATGAAAATTGATAAAGTTGTAGTAATTTTACAGGTAAGTTAAGACCACTATTTTTAAATCCTATTAAATAAAACTTCATAAAGCATAGTTAATTATATATTTCCACCACCATGTATTTGCAAAATTTTAGTTAGAAAGTGGAAGTGACTTATTCACTCTTACCGTGATTTTTTTTTTAATTCTGAACAACATGTATAAAAACATTACCATTTAATCAAATCTTAAATAAAGTCCAAGCATAATAACATTTCAAGAATGTGACTTTATAGAAAGTGTTTGTTGAGGGCTAACCCTGTCTTAGACCAGTCTCTTAGAAGTTTAGGTCTAAGTCCATATCAGAGGAAGGAAATTCACAGCAGGGTAAGGATGTTCATCTAAAACATAGTCTTGATTTGGCCAAGCACACCTTTCTTACATCAGTTTTGGTCATCCTGCTGTTCTCTGGTCAGATGCCGGGGGAAGGAGCTCCAGCTCTGCCAGGAAGCTATATCAAATACAGCCTGAACTTTAATCCTCTGAGTTAGTCCAAAGTTGAGGACAGTTTGAATATCTTTTAAAGAAAAACTAGCCTAGTTTGTGTAGGATGGGGATTTAGGAAGAACTAGTCCTTCATGTCTCAATGGTTAGGAGGTCTTATACTGACAACAATGTGTAAGCACCCGGTCAGCTCCAGATTACAATAAACAAAAGACTATACTTCTGGGCCTTCCTGTGACCTTTATCTCTGTCAGCTCTGCTGTAGCCAGGGCCCTGGATGCTGTCTGCTACCACTCCCTAGGGCTTGAACTGCTCCTCTCTGTGCCATTGGTGCTACTCCTTCATTTTATACTTGTCTTCAGAAGGAATGAAATCTCTAATTCCAGGCTGATTTGCATAGTAGCTTTTCAAAACTTTAAATCATTAATTCTTCTCATGAAATTTGGGGCACTGATGAGGATGTTTTGTGTGTGTGTGTGTGTGTGTGTGTGTGTGTGTGTGTGTGTGTGTGTGTGTGTGTGTGTGTGCGTGCGCGCGCGCTTTTAAGATTTGACAAACCATTCTTTTATCCAGGAGGTTATCCAAATAGGAGAAAAGATATCCAGATATATTTTATTTAATCAACATAAGTTGGTATTTAGCTGGTTTTCATTAAGTCAAAGAAGTATCCCCTGGTTTAGAGGCAGGATCATGTTCATTTCTTTTTGTCCCAGTACCTTGAACACAAATATCCCTTCCAGGCTCCGAACTGTCCTTCCTCTGGTGTGGTTAAAATGGATTTAGGCCTAAATAAAATGATTTGCCCAAGGGCACACAAATAGTAAGGAGCAATGCTGAGATTAGTATCTAGGTCATACAATCATGAGATTATACTTCCTGAGGGATCTCAGAGACCATCTAATCTAGTCTCCTCATTTTGTAGATAAGGCAATAGCCACGGGGGGGGGGGGGGGGGGGGGGGGGGGGGGGGGGGAGAGATAAGTGACTTGCTTAAGGCTATAAAGATTGTAAACAATAGGGGTGGGACTTGAATCTAGATTATATGATTGAGAGAGAGTGATTATATGGCATAGGAGAGAATGAGGCTAACAACTTCCTGCAACTCTCACTTAAATCCAATTTCTGCAGGAATCAAAAGACATCATTCAAACCATTTTAAAGTTGACTTTTTTCATGGTGATTTCATTTTGGTCCCCTTCTGAGAATGAAGGACAACAACCATATGACTGAGACTTCACTGCTTTTCCTACTATACCTCACTACCTATTATAATGCCTTTAAAGTGATATAATGAAAATAAAGACCAAAGTTCTAAACATTTCTCATATGCTAACCAGACTAATAAGTGGTTACAATATAGAACTATACAAAAGTAAATTTTTTAAAAATCATATGGCTGAGTAAATAGTTTAGAATTTTTAGACGTTTTTGTCTTTTGCTAATAACTAGCTCACTTGTCTTCTACAATATCTTCAACACAAGGAAGGCATTTCTGAAATCATAACTGGGCTCCTATGATTAAGGCAATGGCTGGGACAAAGGGAGCAAGAAGTAATTCCATTCTTTTTTGTTTTGTTTGTTTTTTATAATTAGCACCTTAACATTTAGTTTATTGTTTGTTTAAGAAAATCTGTTGAAACTTACTTAAGAAACAACTTCTTATAATGGTCTTGTTGACAGAATTCTGTTTTCCCAACAATCAGATTACTCCAGGGTTCAGCTTTATAAGGTTACAACTGTACATAAAGGAATAAAAATCAATGCTACTAGAGCAAGAATTGTCAGTTGGGGAAAATAGTTATATCAAAAAATGCTGAGAAAAGTCTGATATACAAGATATGTCAGACAAAAGATATGTATACAGAGATATAAAACAGTCTAATAGATAAAGATTATGAACATACCTTCTCAAAATTGAAACTATTATTAATCTTATGAAAGGTAACTCCATATCACTAATAAATTCCAAAATAAAACAGCTCTGAGTTTTTTCTTTGAACACAGAGCTTTGTCAAAGAGGGCAAAAGACTAACATTTTCAGTATCAGAGGTGACACAAGAAGACTGAAATACTAATATACTCTCAGCAATGGATTTTCTAGCTATTCTGGAAAACTTTGATAAAAATGTGAAAAAAGTGATTAAAATGCCCATAGCTCTTGACTCAGAGATTTTGTGTTGGGACATATACCAAGAAAGCTGGAGACAGAAAGAAAACTATTGTATGAACTCAAATGTTCATTATAGCACTTTTTTGTGTAACAAAAACTGGAAAGTTGAACATGCTATCAGATATGTTTGATGTTCTACTTGTTTTTCTCTGAAGTTTTTTTCTTTTTAAATCAACCTTATAGAAAAAGTGAACATAATATAAAAACAAAATACATCACTAGAACTCTCTTAAACTGACATTTATCATTTTTGCCTAATTTTTGTCCTTTTAAACTGATATTTTCACTTTTAAATTGATATTTTCCTTTTTTTTTTGGTCTTCTTTGGAATTTCTTGTTTCATTTTTAAATGTCCACAGAATAACTTTGCTTCATTGAGTTTCCTACCCAGGTTTCACTAATCTTATTTTTCCCTCTACTACTTCTTGTTGTTTTGTGAGGCAGTATTGCTCATCATTTTCCATCATTCACTCTATTATTTTACAAATGAATTTGTGTTCTAAACTAATGTTGTTTTTGGCTGTCATATCTCTTTGCTTGGCAAAAACATCAAGTTTTTGCCAGATGAGGTGTTTTTATGCTCTTTTTATCTCCTCAGTGTGATAATTGTTTTATGTCAGTTAAATTAACTTAAAAATAATCTGTGTCAATATCCATTTCTTTATCTGTCATTCCCCCTTGGGGGGGGGGGGCGCAGTTGTTTAATAGGTCAGTTTGGATTGTTTTTGTTTTTATTCTTTGAGATTTGTATAAATTCTGATCCTTTAATAAATTCATGTTCTGAAACAGAGGTAAGTGACTCAGGAAAGACTGTGGGCATCCACATGTGAGTATATGTATGTACATATGTTTGTTATGTTTAGATATACAGTAGAGCATCAAGTGCTTAAGTGAGCAATATACGATTTTAGAGAGTTTCATGTGTAGCTGCAGTTTATCTCAAAACACTAACTACTGTATAAATAATCACTTTATTGATTTTCTTTTGCCAGAGCTCTGAGGAAAACTTATATTATGTCATATACAAAAATCCCTCAAGTTATTCTATATAAAATTAATTCAGTTGCTTTGATTCAGTTTTTCTAAGTAAAAAACAGTATATATACTGTTTCATAAACTTAAGTGTTTCCAGACACCTACAGTTCAAAGTACAGAATCCCCATTGATACCAAAGGACCATTTGTGTTTGGACTGGAAGAGTTTGATATTATTTTTGTCTGCAGAGGAAAGAGTTGTGTATCATCCAACAGGCAAATGTTTGTTTCTTCGGCAAGCATATAAATTTGGAACAAGGGATAGATTATTCAGATGGTAAAAGCACAACTGAACTGTCACAAACTAAAACTGTATTATAAATTTTTGGTTCCAGTGTTCTAACCTTTAAAATAATAAAGCTATATAAACAGAATCAGATAAATTACATGGACATGATGAATTTTATTTGCTTAATTTGTACACAGATTATGAATAAAAGAAAATTTCATGTGAAAAAATGATAAGAAAAGCTATTATTTCAATAGGTTTACATAAAAACACTAGAAATAGATTTGTTGATGTTTATAACTAAATGCATACATTTAATACTGTGAACTTCTGGCTTTTTTATAGGAGAGAATTTTAAAAGTTTATTCATGGGACCTTTTATACTTAATTCTATTAAAATATAAAATAAATTATTCTTACTTTTCTTTAAATCATATTTAATTTTCTTTCCTTTCTCTAAGTTCATTCCTATAAATTTCTATTATGATTATCTCCATATTTTTATATTACCTTGTATTTCTATAAATAGTTTCTATAGTTAATCTATATTTTATTTTTCTAGTCTATGGTAGCATTTATTACATGACTGTTATAAAATATTCTTTATTATAGTTATTTGCATTTTTGTTTTATGCTTTTTTAGGGCATGTTATTTCAAAAATTTTCTCAGTCTTTCAACCATTGACTTACACAATGCTTTGTAATGACAATAATGAACATTTATATAATATTTTACATGTGCTATTTCTGTTGATCTGGACATAGTACCTATTCAACACAATAGTAACAACAGTATGTTGAGTGATGAATTTTTAAAAAGGAAAATAAAACTGATTGTCAGTATATTCTAACTCAATATTTGTTTATGAAATATCTCTCATGTTCAGAGATTCTACAAAATCTTAGGCTCATGTTTCATCATAGTGTAGGTGTAGGCTTTAAGCATGGTATTCTCACCAGTGCTATCTATATTGAAAGTGGCAGAGTGGCAGAAGAAGAGTCAAAGAATGTTAAGAATCAGAAATTTTTTTTTTCTACTTTTGTTTTCTTTAATTACTCACACCTGAATGGCCCATTTCCATTTCTGCTGTGACCATGGCAAAATGACTGAAAAGGGTGCAATAGATTCTAATAATGATATTTTAGAGTCTCCAGTAATTGCTGTCCTATCCTACTCTCCAGTACTTGATAGCTTTTTGTTTTGGGGTATTAATATAATTAATTGCATGTATATTTAATATTAAGGTTTCATTATCTAGGGTGCTTTAAATATAATGTAGTTTTTCTTCTTGTTTCTTTTGAATAGCTATTATTATTATTGTCTTGTCTGCAATTGCCATTTATGTCTTTTGGGGGATTTTGTTGAGGCATTTTAAATATTCTTCTATGCCATTATATTAACTTGTATTATTTCTTATGTTTAAAATGTTTTTTGTAAACAACTGGAAAGGAATTTTCCTTTCTAATCCATTTGGCAACACTTCATTTAATGCAAAATTCACATGCTTATTTTTATTTCCTCCATAAATTTTTGTTTTATCTCTCTTTTTCCAATAGATGGAATCTTTTTCCAGTATATCTTTAGGAAAAAAAGATATAAAATTTGTACTAGATACCTGTGGCTTATATTCCTTGAAATAATGCAATTCAAATTTTAACATTTCTTGATTTCAATCTTCTGTATATAGGAGATATTCTGTAGAAAGAAGATAACCTCTTTCTCATCTACTCTTTCTCCCTATCCACATCCTATCCCTTTCCATCCTAGTACCATGTTTCTTTTATTGTATTTCTACAATTATACTCTTGTTTAAACCTTCATTTGACCAACCCAGAAAACGGTGAGGTTCATGAGATGCTTTCTTCCCAACTCTACCCCTCTCAGATTTAATACATTTCTATTGTGAAATTTTATGCCAAGAAAAAACAAGTTTTCTTCTCCTTTTCCTCTCTCATTTTATAAGGTATCCTCTTATCTCTTCTCTTTTTTAGCTTGGTTTTTAATAGTGATTTCCTTTCCACATTTTCCCCCTTTTTTTCTTTTAATTGTTCTTCTCTTATTTCATTTGGTTCATTTATTCCTGTTTTGGTGGTGGTCGTGATAGAGAGAGCTCAATTTAGTCAGAAATTTTTATTCTACCATCTTACCAAAAGTCTTTCATTTTGTCTTCAGAATTTCGTTCTTGGTACTTTAACATCCCTTTTGAGATAACTTCCTCTATTTAATTTTAGTTCCTGAGACCCTACTTGTCCTTTCTCTGATCCCTTTGAAATAAATCAATCAATAATAAATCAGCAGCAATCTACTGAAACTCAAGTTATACATAAACCAACAAACCCAACTTGTAAAGCTCAGACCAGGAAGGCAGTGAATAGTCCTCCCCCTGTATCATGCCATTTAGGAAGCATGGAAAACCTGCAGGTTCCTAACTGAGATGTGAAAGCAGCAGAAGGACATAAAGTTGACAGAAGTTCAGGACAGACATCCCTCTCCTTATTCCTCTCCAGAAGTGAACAGAGACTAGTGCTAACATAAATCCAAAGTCAAAAAGTGGCCTCTAAAAATAAGTTTAAAAAAGAATCCAAACATACTATCATGACAAGGATATTCAAGACTCAAACAGAGAAAATAATGATGGCAAAACATGTATAAGATTTAGCAAATTCAACAAGAATACCTAGAAGAGTTAAAGAAGGAGCTAAAAATGATTTTAAAAATTAAATGAGAACCATGTAAGGAAGATATCAAAAGAGAACGAACAGTTTTGTAAAAGAGGTGAGAAAATAAACTCCTTGAAAATTAGAATTGTCTGAACAGAAGCTAATAATCCATGAGACATCAGGAAGTAATATGTTAAATATTTTAAAATGGAAAAAATGTCAATTATCTCATAGGAAAAACAACTAAATTAAAAAACAGGTCAAAGAGAGATAACTTAAGAATTACCAAACTACTTGAAACCCATGAACAAAAAACTAGCCTAGACATCACATCTAAAGAAATTGTCAAGGAAAACTGCCCAGATACCTTTAGAACCACAGGGAAAAGTAGAAATGGAAAGAATCCACTGATTATCTCCTGAAAGAAATAGCAAAATGAAAACTCCCAGGTATATTACTACCAAAACTCAGAGATCCCTGGTCAAGGAGAAAATATTTCAAGCAGCCAGAAATAAAGAATTCAAGTACTCTGACACCTGAGCCATATTCAGGGTCACACAAAATTTAGCAAATACCACTCTAAAGGAACAGAGGATTTGGAATATGATATTCTGGAAGGCAAAGGATCTAGGATTGCATTACTAAAGAGAAATATGTATATAAATGCTTACATCAGTAAAAGAGAAAGAATACATTGATGAACTGGGCATGAAAATAAAAAATTTAGAAAATCAACAAATGAAATACCTTCAATCAAACACCTAAAGAGCAGTCCTGAATGTGAAAGAAGAGATTAACAAAATTGAAAACTAAAAAAAATTTAACTAACAAATAATATCAGGGATTCATTTTTAAAAAACTTACAAAATTGACAGACTGTTTGTTACTTTGATCTTAGAAAAGAAAGAATAAAACCAAATTACAAATATCAAAAGTGAAAAAGGTAGACTCAGTAATTGAAGATGAAATAAGAGTAAGCAATTATTGGGTGCTTTTTTGCCCAACTATACCCATAAAACTGATAACCTAAATGAAATTGATCAATATTTACAAATATAATAATTGACCAAATTAACAGTATGGGAAATGGAATATTTAAATAACCCTCTCTTACAAAAAGAAACTTACAAAAATAAACTCCCTAAGGGGAAAAAAAGGCCAAGGGTCATATGAATTTACATGTAAATTCTACCAAATGTTTAAAGAATAATTATTTCCAATGCTACATAAATTGTATGAAAAAATAGATAAGAAATGAGTTTTACTAAATTCTTTGATGCATACTAAATACTTTCTACCTAAACCAGGCAGAGTCAAAGTAGAAAAAGAAAATAATAAACCATTTTCTTCAATAGATATTGATGTAAAATTTCTAAATAAAGTACTAGCAAGTAAATTACAACAATATAGCATAATGATTATACACCATGACTAGGCTGAATTTATACAAGGCTGATGCAATGCTAGGAAAATAGCATAATTGACCATATTGACTAATAAAAACAAACAAGAATATTTGTGTGTATGTGTGTTTGTATAACAAAAGCAACAAAAATAATTATTTCAATAGATACAGAAAAACTTTAGGCAAAATACACTTATTCCTGTTAAAATACTGTTAAAAAAACAGAAAGAAATGTAGCTTTCCTTAAAATGATAAGTAGTATCTATCTAAAACCAAGACTATTATCTCTAATGAGGATAAGCTAGAAGCCCTTCCAGTAAGATCAGGGGTAAAACAAGGGTGTTCATTATCATTAATATTCAATATTGTACTAGAAATGCTAACTATAACAAGAAAAAGAAATGGACAGCATAAGTAACAAGGAAATAAAACTCCATTTTTTACAAATGATACGATCGTATACTTAGTGAACCTTAGAGAGTCAACTAAAAGCCTAATTTCAATGATTAACATCAAAGTTGTAGAGGAAAAAAATAAAATGAACCCACACAAATCCTCAATATTTCTGTATACTGCCAACAAAAACCCAGTATGAGGAGATAGAAACAGAAATTCTGTTTAAAATAATTGTATCCAATATAAAATATTTGAAAATCTTCCAGCTAACACACACAGACTCGCACAATTTAAAAACACTTCACAAAAATAAGAACCCATTTAAATAATTAGAGAAAATACTAATTGCTCATGGATAGGCCCAATCCAAATAATAAAAATGAGAGTACTACCTAAATTAATTTACTTGTTCCATCCCATACCAACCAAATTACCAGAAAATTAACTTACAAAACTAGAAAAAGTTATGACAAAATTGATCTGAGAAAGAAAGGCCAAAAACATAAAAAGAATCAATGAAAATAAAGTGGGGCAAGGGCAATTGGGGACCAGCAGTACCAGATCTCAAACTGTACTGCAAAACTTTAATTGTGAAAACAATTTGATACTCAGTAAAAAAATAAGTTGATCAGTAGAATAGATTAGATACACAGTATATGGAAGCAAATAAGACTAGTATCCTACTATTTGACAAACTCATAGATCCTAGCTATTGAGGCAAGAACTCATTATCAGAAACTAGCATGGACCACCATCTCACACTGTTTACAAAGATAAGCTCAAAATGGGTACATGATTTAGACATAAAGGACTATATAAGAAACACATTAGTGGAGCATGGAAAAATTCTCTCTCAGGTCATTGGATAGGGGAAATGTTCATGACCAAATAAGAGATAAAGAGGTGTACAGGAGCTAAACTGTATAATTTTCATTGCACAAAATTAAAGTTTTCACACAAAGAAAATCAATATTAGATGAAAAGCAGGAAACTAGGAGAAAATATTTGCAGTAAATTTGTCTCATTTCTAAAATATATAGATAACTGAGTGTAAAGTTAATGGGATATAAGATCTTCCTCACGCATTAATAGGACTCACTTGGAGTCCTTGCACAGAGCCAATTAAGCACCCAGCCACAGGGATTCCCTTACCTTGCCCATTAAGCGCTTCTTAGCACTAAGTCAATCAAGTGCTGAGTCTTTGATTGGAAACAGTATGTATTGTATTGCTTGAAGTGAAAAGTGCGGGTACAGAGAGATTAGCAGGCCAAGAGAAATGGACTGAGGGAAGAACTTGCCTAGAGGAACTTGCCTTACTAAAGAACTTTACCTTACTAAATTTTGCTTTCAGGTATTCCAATAGGGATGTTTCAAATAAATATTTTTATTTTCTCTTAGAGGAAGAGAGTTTGTTATATTTTGTGAACAAACCCTCTGAATACATATGTATATTCATAGCAGCTGCTATGGTTGTTGCATTGGCATTACACTGAGTCCAATCTATAAGAATAAGAGCCATTCCCCAATTAATGAATCATCAAAGGGTATACAAATAGTTTTCAGAGAATGAAAGGCAAGTATTAAGTCATATGAAGAAAGTGCTTAAAACACTAATGATTAAAGCTCATTAACACAACTCTGGAATACCACCTCATGCCCATCAGATTGACTAACATGATAGAAGAGAAAAATGAGAAATATTGGAGAGAATATGGGAAAATATGTACATTGATGGACTATTAAAGTTGTGAACTAGTGTACTGGGAAGCATTTAGGAACTGTGTCCCCAAAGCTATTAAACTATCCGTACTCATTGCCTCAGCAAAAGTGTCAATAGGTCTACACCTCAAAGAGATCAAAGAAAGAGGAAAAGGATACATATATATTTTAGGAGCTCTTTTTGTGATGACAAAGAATTTAAACTGCATGGATGACCATCATTTGGGGAATGACTAAAAAAGTTATGATATATAAGTAGGATAGAAGATTATTGTGCTATAAGAAATGATGGAGATGGTTTCGAAAAACCTATAAGGACTTTTATGAATTGATGCAGAGTAAATTGAACAGAACTTAGAAAACAATTTGTAGAGTAACAGCAATATTATAAAGATAATCAGTTGTAAAAGATTTAGTAACTGGTCAACACAATGACCCTCTACAAATTCAAAGGACTTATGATGTAACATGTTATTCACTTCCAGATAGAGAAGTAATGAACTCAGAATGCAAATTGAAGGATACTTTTTTCTATTTCTTTCTTCTCCTTCCTTGCTTTTCTTTTTTTCTCCTTTCTTCTTCTTCTCTCTCTCTCTCTCTTTCTGTCTCATCACTAATGGGCCAAGTTTACTTTCTTCATTTTTTTTTTTTTTTTTTTGCTAAACAACACAAATACACTGAAATGTTGTGTTGGGTTTGAATTTTCTTACTTTCTCTGTTCATATAAATTAAATGGCAAAAGAAGTGTAAAGTATTGCCTTTTTTCTTGCTAAGCAGTTAATGCCTGAAAAGAATAAGAAAAGAACTTTGGTAATAAAAAAATTACTAAAAATATATATATAGAAATAGTTTTATGATGTGTTTTGAGCAATTTGGGACAGAATATTATCTGTAGCACAAATATAACAATTTACATTGATATAGTATTACAGCTTTGATACCAGATCAATCCTTTAAAAAGATAGAGAAAATTTCCATTTATTAAAGTCTGATAGAATTACTGTGAAGAAACATAATTTCAAAGATACAGAATGTGGAGGACTGTTTTAAAAACAGTGCCTTCAGACATTTTAACCCTTTGGCGCATTGGCATATAGATTGTTTTAAGACTCAAAAGAGTAAAACTTACAAAATGAGAGCTCACATAACTCTTTGAAGAATAATGGATGATTACACAGATGTTGTTAACTTCATAGGGGAAATTGGGTGAATTTTATTACCTGAAAAGTTAAAGATGAGTCACTGACTATTAGGAGCCTCTGATTTAGGCCAGCGATGGCACTGGAGGGTGAGGCTAGAGTGGTAAAAAATGAACGTGAAAAGTTTAATATGGGATTGAAAAGCAGCTTTTTGGAGATGTTTGAACAAACCAGCAGAAGGAGCAATCCAATGACAAGAAAGTTTTAGCTTCTGGATCCTGATTGCTTGGATGAAGATAAGAGTTCTAGCTCCTAACCTTCATCACTACATAGAACTTTAGAGAGGTGGAGATTCTAGAAGGGACTATTAATTTTTGCTGCCTTCTTTGGTTTGAGAGGGAAAAACAGAAAGGGGAAAGAAATTTTACAACTGTGTTGACATAAAGGAAGAGATGTTGAGATCTACTTGCATAACACAGAATCCTTGTGCTCAGATAGCTGACTCAGCTGGGCTGCTTTTCACAGAGTCAACCTGAGTTGCTTTTCACAGAGTCAACCTGAGTTGTTTGGATGTGACCTCTGTCCTGATTAGATGATTTAACATCTTACTGAATATCTGGATAGCCTTGTCTGTTGTCAGGAAAATTCAACCAGATCAGTTTCACAGTACTCTGGCTTAAAAGAATCTGTTAGCTAATGCAGTAGTGTAACAGTTTTTCCAACACCCTTTTGTCAGTGATTTTAAATTGAAAGAGCTTGTAAACTCTTTGTCAGTTTGAGAAAGGAAGGGAAGGAAATATGTGTAGCTAGTAAGCAATTAGGACCAACAAACAAGCAGTTTACGGAGAAGTGTTTTTGTGTGGTGTAGATATTCTTGGGTGTATCAATGATAGCAAAGCCTGGTGTCCAGAGTTACGAGTTATTCTCAGAATATGGTTTTCACCCCTCCTGGGTTTCCTTGCCAGGTTTCTAAGTGTGTGTCCACTCTCTCCTACAGATAACAAATTCCTTTGTTGTAGTATTAGACCCATGTTTATGTATAGATTGTAATGTAGCTATTATTTTTGCATTTGCTTAAATATGAGTACCTGTGATGTTATTTGCCTCATTTTTAAGCAAGTAATTATATTTAAGATCTGAAAGAGTCATCATGGTGAGTGGCTCATATATTTAGATGGAATTGTACCAGTGGAAGTTCAAGACTTAACATGATGAGAAGAGAGATTATATTCTTCAACAACAAGGTTACCTCTAGGATCCTTAAAGAATTTGAATGTAATTATTTAGTAACGTCTCTTCTCTGGGATGCTATACCTGCCAGTGTTAAAGAAAGAATGAGCAAGCCAGTCCAGAGAGTAGGTCTTTGTAAAGTACTCAGCATGCTCTGTGTCAGAAACGTGAGGTGCTAATGTGGGTGTAGTTATCCTACACAAGTTTTACATTTCCCTAGGATATGCCAGTACACTCAGCCTGTACTCCATACCTATACCCTTGATCAAAATGAGCCTTTGATGGTCCCCTCTTTGCTACTTTGTAAAATGTATGCTTCTTTCCCTGCTGCTCAAGGTCCTCCACAATCTGATCTCTCCTTAACTTTGTGGCATATACTTACACTATTACCCTAAATGTGAGTTCTGATAACCAAATAGGTTAGTCTCCTCTTATAATTATCTAGCACTGTCCTACCTTTTTGCTTTTGTTGACACTGTTCCCCATGCCTGGAATGGTCTTTTTTTCCTATTCCATTTGTTGAAATTCTACCCTATCCTTCAAAGTCCAAATCAAATGCCACTTTTTCCATGAAGCTTTTCTTTATTCTCTTAGAAATGATGTTTCCTTTCTTAGATGTATAGTTGAAGTACTTTGATTCATTTAAGCAGTTTTGACTTAGAATCCAGAAAACTTTAGCTCAAATTCAGTTTCAGAAATCTACTAGATGGTTGACCTCAGGCAAGTCACTTAACCTTTGTCTGCCTCAGGTTTCTCAACTATCACGTGGAAATATGATAGTACCTACCTCACAACATTGTTAAAAAGATCAGATGGGATCATTTTTGCAATGAGATATTTTATATTTTCTTCTGTTTTTTCATTTTTTATTTTGTTTGTTTTTTAACATCTCGTGGGGTCATCAGCTTCCATTTGCCCAATTATTTTCTTCAGTGAACTTTTTTACCTCCTTTTCCATTTGGCCAATTCTACATTTTATGGACTTCTTTTCCTCAGTGATTTGTGCATCTTTTCCAATTTTTGAGCTTCCTTTACTGAACTATTGATCCTTTTTTTATGATTCTTTTGCATCACTCATTTCTTTTCTCAGTTTTTCTTCTACCTCTAATTTGATTTTTAAAATACTTTTTGAGCTCTGCTAGGAGTTCTTTTTGAGCCTGACCCAAACTCCTGTCTTTCTTTGAGTCTTTGCATGTAGGCATTTTGAAATTATTGTTTTCTTTGAAGTTTGTGTTTTGATCTTCCCTGTAGCCATAGTAACTTTCTGTGGTTGTGGTTTTTTTCCTGCTTTTTTGCTCAATTTCTATCCTATTTAATGACTTTTATGTTAGATTTTTATGGAAACGTTGGGCCCTACTCATGGGGTGAAAGGGGCATTTTCTCAAGCTTCTGGATTTTTGTGCTGCTATTTTCATACCTAATTCTGGTGACCTATAGGTTTTTGATTTTTCCAAGGAGGCAGAATCTAAGGAGAGGTGTGGTTACTGTTCTTCTGGACTGTGCTCTGGCCTGTGAGTAACCACAAGCACACTTTTTTGCCCTGGATCTTTGATGAATATCCTATTTCTCTGCAGCTACATGCTCTAGTGTTCTAGTGCTCCTCCCTGCCCTGGAATTGTGACCAAGAACTGTGAACCAAATCCCCTTTTAGGCAATGTAATAGTTTCCAACATCCAGTACCAGCAATGTATCCTCTGTAATCTTCTGACCTGTTGTCCAGACTCCTTACATTCTTTGTCCTGAGAGCTCTGGGAGTTGTGGTTGCTGATCCCATTGTCTCCAAGGCCTGTACTAGTTTGCTGGGCTGGGGCCTCCTGTTGGCTTGCATTGGAGCTCTGGAGTGTTTGTATGGGGTCAGGCCTTGCTGCTGGTTTGCACTGGTCACAGGGCTTCCAAAAGGTGGGGACCCTCACTGCTGGCTTGCTGGAGTGGGACCTGCTGCTAACTTACCCCAGCTTTCTGAGCTGGACTGTGTTCTGCTGTCAACTCAGTGAAACATATCTTTCCTGACAAATTTTTAAGTTGTTTTGGGCTGAAAAATTGTTTCACCCCATCGTTTTTTTGGTTCTCCTGTTCCAGAATTCATTTTGAGGAGTTATTTTAAAGTTGCTTGGAGGGGAGTTTGGGAGAATTTAAAGGAGTTCCTGCCTTACTCTGTCATCTTGACTCTGCGCTCCTCATAATTCATTTTGGCTGCAGAAATTCATCATATTCTCCCTCCTCTTCTCTCCCCCCCACCAACTTTTTACTCCTTTTTATGTTTTCTTGTAATATTCAACTGTAAATACCTTGAATACTAGAGCCATCTCTCCCATCTTTTTGTATCCCTAGTGATTACCACAGTGCCTGTCACCCTTAAAAAAGACCTATTATTGACTGACTGACTAGGAGACATAATGAAATACCAAAAAAAAAAAAAATTGTCCCACAGTCAAGTCGGATACTGATCCTTGATGGTGATCTGAATATCTTGCTGATATCTCAAACTTAACATGGCTATAATTGAACGTATCCTCTTCCGAATTCCAAAATCTACCCCTTTCATCCAAATTCTCTATTTCTCCTAATTACTCCATCATTCTCCCAGACAAACATGTTTGAAACCTTCAAGTAAACTCTGACTTCTCTTTCCAACCAAAATGGAAAAGGATATGCAAAAGTTCATTGGAGAAAATAATTCTTTAAAATTAGAATTGGACAAGTGGAAACTAATGACTCCATGACACATCAAGAAACAATAAAACAAAATCAAAAAGATGAAAAAATAGAAGAAAATGGGAACTATCTCATTGGAAAGACAACTGACCTGGAAAATAGATCAAGGAGAGACAATTTGAGAATTATTAGACTACCTGAAAGCCATGATCAAAAAGAGAGTAAAGACCTCATCCTTCAAGAAATTATCAAGGAAATCTACCCAGATATCCTAGAACCAGATGGCAAAATAGAAATAGAAAGAATCTATCAATCACCTCTTGAAAGAGATCCCAAAATGAAAACTCCCAGGAATATGATAATCAAATTATAGAACTCCCAGGTGAAGAAGGAAATACTGCAAGCAGAAGGAAATAAAAAATTCAAATATCATGGAGTCACAGTCAAGATTACATAGGATTTAGCAGCTTCTATATTAAAGGATTTTCTTCATTAAAAGGTTTGGAATATGATATTCCATAAGGCAAAAGAGCTAGGATTACAACCTAGAATCATCTACCAGCAAAACTGATTATACCCTTCAGACCAAAAAAAGTGGATATTTAATAAAATAGAGGACTTTCAAGCATAACTGATGAATAGATCAGAGCTGAATAGAAATTTTGATTTTCAAATACAAGACTCAAGAGAAGCATATAAAGATAAACAGGAAAAAGAAAACATAAAGGATTCAAAAATGTTAAACTGATTGCATTCCTGTATGGGAAGATGATATTTATAACTCTTAAGAACTTTATTACTGTTAGGATACTATATAACTGTGATAGTTAGAAGAAGTATGCATAAACAGAGGGCATGGGTATGAGTTGACTATGATGTGATGATACCCAAAGAAAACAAAATTAACATTTTAATCTTAGTCTCATTGGAATTGGCTTAAGGTATATGTTAAAAAATAACACGTACCTTTACTTAGATACAGAAATCTATCTTACCCTATAGGGGAAGTAGGAAGAGAGGGGAACAAAAGAAGGTGGAAGTGATTGAAGGAAAGGAGGGTTGGAGGAAGCATTAGTCAGAAGTAAAACACTTCTGAGGAGAGAAAAGGTGAAAAGAGAGAAAGAGATAAAAGGGGAGAAAAGAATAGGGTGGGGAAATACACAGGTAGTAATCATAACTGTCAATATGAATAGTATGAACTCACACATAGCATGAAAGTGCATAGCACAGTGGATTAAAAACAGAATCCTACAGTATGTTTAAAAGAAGCACATTTGAAGCAGACACACACACACACACACACACACACACACACACACACACACACACACACGTAAAGGTAATGGCCTAGAGCAGAATCTGTTTCAGTTGAAGTAAGAAAAAGTAGGGGTAGCAAATAAGATCTCAAAGACAAAGCAAAAGAGGATCTAATTAAAAGCAATAAGTAGGGAAACTACATCATACAATAAGGTGGAATAGAAAATGAATTAATATCAATACTAAACATATATGCATCAAGTAGCATCCGTATTTTTAAAGGAGAATTTAAATGAATTACAGGAGGAAATAGATAATAAAACTATACCAGCAGGGTATCTCAACTTTCCCCTCCCAGAAATATATGTCTAACAAAAAATAAACAAAAAAGAAGTTAAGAAGATGAATAGAATTTTATAATAGATGTGATAAACCTTTGGAAAAAATGAATGGGAATGTAAAAGAATATACCTTTTCTCAGTGATACATGATACACAAAAATTGACCATGTAGTAGGACATAAAAACCTTACACCAAATGCAGAAAAACATAGTTCATTCAAATTATAATGCAATAAAAGTCACATTCAATAAAGGGCCATGGAGACATAGATTAAAAATTAATTGGAAACTCAATAATCTAATCCTAAAGAATGAGTGGGTCGAAGAACAAATCATAGAATCAATAATTTCATTAAAGAGAATGATAGCAATTAGACTACATGCCAAAATTTGTGGACTGCAACCTGAGGGGAAATTTTATATCTCTAAATGCTTGTACCAATAAAATAGAGAAAGAACAGATCAAAGAATTGGGCATGCAACTGAAAAAGAACTAGAAAAATAACAAATTAAAAATCCCCAATTAAACACAAAATTGGAAATCCTGAAAATCAAAATAGAGATTAATAAAATTGAAAGTAAGAAAATGATTAATAAAACTAGGGGCTAGTTTTATGAAAATAATAAAATAAATAAGCCATTGGTTAATGGTTTTTTAAAAAATAAAGAATAAAATCAAATTGCCAGTATTAAAAATGAAAAAGGTGAATTTACCAGCATTTAAGGGGAAATTTAAGCAATTATTAGGAGCTATTTTGCCCAATTACATGCCAATAAAGCTGATTATCCAAACAACATAAATGAATATTTTAAAAATGTAAACTGCCCAGGTTAACAGAAGAAGAAATACAATACTTAGCCCTGTCTTAGTAAAAGAAATTGAACAAGCCATCAATGAAGTTCCTAAGAACCAACCCACCACCCTCTCCCAGGTAAGGCATATGGATTCACAAGTGGATTCTACCAAACATTTAAAGGTCCATTAATTCTATTACTATATAAATTATTTGGGAAAATAGGCAAAAAAGGAATCCTCCCAAATTTCTTTTACAACCTAAAGATAATGTTGATAACTAAACTAGGAAGAGCGAAAACAGAAAGAAAGTTATAGACCCAATTTCCCTAGTGAATGTTGATATAAAAGTTTTAAATAAAATCCTAGCAAGATTATAGCAATATGCCACAAGGATCATACACTGTGATCAGGTGATATTTCTACTAAGAATGCAGGGCTGGTTCAGTATTAGGAAAACCAGGAGCATAATTTACCATATCAGTAACAAAACCAACAGAAATCATATGATTATCTCAAAAGATGCAGAAAAAACTTTTGACAAACTATAACAAGTATTTCTTTAAAAAAAAAAACCCACCAAAAAGAATAGGAATAAATGGAACTTGCCTTAAAATGATAAGAGGTATCTATCCAAAAACATCATCAAGCATTATCTGTAAATGGGATAAGCTAGAAGACTTTCCAGTAAGATCAGGAGTGAAGTGATATTGCCCATTTTTACCTCTGTGATTCAATATTATACTGGAAATCCTAGCTATAGCAATAAGAGAAGAAAAAGAAATTAAAGAATTAGAATTGGCAGTGAAGAAACCAAACTATTATTCTTTGCAGGTGACATGATGGCATGCTTGAAGAGTTTTCAACTAAAAAAACTAATTGAAACAATAATTAGCAAAGTTGCAGGATATAAAACAAACCCACCTAAATCATCAGCATTTCTACATATAACCAACAAAGTGCAGCAGCAAGAGAAAGAGAAATGCCATTTAAAATAAGGTCAGACAGTATAAAATACTTGATTGCCTACCTGCCAAGAAAAACCCAGCAACTACATGAACACAATTACAAAACACTTCACACAAATAAAATCAGATCTAAGCAAATGGAAAAAATATTAATTGCTCATATGTAAGCCAAGTTAATAAAATAAAAATAATAATTCTACCTAAATTAATTTACTTTTTCAATGACATGCCCATCAAACTTCCAAAGAATTATTTTATAAGCTAGAAAGTAATAACAAAATTCATCTGGAAGAACAAATGGTCAAGAGTATCAAGGTGCTTAAAGGGAAAAAAAAAATGTGAAGGAAGGTGGCCTAGCTCTACCACATCTGAAATTGTATTATAAAGTGATAATCATCAAAATAATCAGATACTTGCTAAGAAATACAGTGGTGGATCATTGCAATAAGTATGCAAGACACAGTAGTAAGTGACCATAGTAATTTCGTGTTTGGTAAACCCAATGAAACTAGGAGCTATGTCCCGCAGTTACCCAGACTTTCTGAATGGATCCTTTGACTAGAGGGCAGAACCATGACCTCTAAAACCTCCATTTAAGGAGGAGGCCCTGCACAGTCTTTGCAGTAATGCATTAGGGTATCTATTTTCAACACTTCTAGCACTTGTCATTTTCCTTTTCTGTCAGACAATTTGATGGGTGTAAGGTAGCATTTTATCATTGTTGCTTTTTAAAATTTAATTGTTTTTTGGTGACATTACTGTCATCCTCCCTTCCTCCTCCACCCTGAACTAGAAGACCACCATTTGACACAGATATAAACATATATATATAAATACACAATACATATATATGTGTACATGTTTATACAAATGTGCATGTGTATATCTGTACATATACACACATATTAACACACATATATATTTATCTGTGTGTGTGAATGCATCCTATGCATACTTCTGTTTATCACTTTTTTCTTTAGAGGTATATAGCATCTACCTTCATATGTCCTTTGTAGCTGATTTGAGTATTTACAATAGAATAACTTATTCATTCACAATTATTCTTTGAACAATATTGCTCTTATTATATACAACTTTCTTACAGTTCCGATCATTTCAGTCTTCATTATTTCGTATGTCTTTTTGTTTTTTTTAAATCAACTTGCTGAGCATTTCTTTCAGCACAATAGTATTTCATGACAATCATATAACAAAATTTGTTCACCATTTCACAATTGATGGACATCCCCTCTATTTCCAGTTCTTTGCCACCACAAAGAGCTTTTGTAACTATTTTACAACACAAAGATTCTTTCTCTTTTTCCCTGATCACCTTGGGATACACTTAATAGTGGTGTTGCTGGGTCAAATGGTATATACAGTTTTAGAACTCTGGGCATAATTCCAGATTTCTCTTCAAAATAGTTGGATCAGTTCACAGTTCCACCAACAGTGTATTAGTATCTCAGTTTTTCCACATCCCCTCCAACATTTGTCATTTTTCCCTTCTGTCATTTTGGTCAATCCAGTAGGTGTGAAATGATATCTCAGAGTTACGTTAAATTTAATTTCTATATTCAATCATTATTTGGAGCATTTTTTCACATAACTATATGTAGCTGCCTATTGTAGATGTTATACGTATTCATAGACACAAACAGCTTTGGCCTTTTTGTCATCAGTGGTTTGAGCATAGACTTGTATTACTGTGACAGTGAACAGTTTGCCTTGGGTTTAAACAGATATCAGTCGGTCATTTTTTGGAGAATATAAATCAGTACAGCTTTTCTCACTTTTTTATTAATTATGAGGGCTATGGCTACTCCATTTCTGCTAAGGGATTCTTCCCAACAGTAGTGTATCTAATGATAACTTGAATTCAAATCCACCATTCCCATCCATTTGAGTTCACTGACACCCAAGATGTCGATGTTTAGTTTTTCCATCTTCTGTTTTACTACATCCAGCTTACCTTGGTGCATAGGTCTTTGGCAAAATAATTCCTAATAATGGCTTTAATTTTATCTTCATTTGTTGTGTATGTACCCATTTCATTTTAAGTCTGGTAATTTGCTTTGCCTTTTTTTTTAAATCATGATTTAAAATGGTTTATTTATTTCATTTTTTTCCCCTTATAAAACCAACCCTTTAAAAAAATTTCAATGTTTGGTTTTTTTAACTCTCCATTTTCTAAATCTTACCTTTGATTTTTAGGATGTCTGTTTTTTGTGTTTATTTGGGGATTCTAGATTTATTCTTCTAGTTTTTTTTTTTTTAATATGCAATCCTGATTTGTTGATCTCTTTTCTTTTTTACTGATATAAGCGTTTAGAGATATAAAATTTCTCCTCAGTACTGCTTTGGCTACTTCCCACAAATTTTGTTATGTTGTCTCATTATTGTCATTCTCTTTCATTAAATTATTGATTGTTTCTGTGATGCGTTCTTTGACCTCACTCATTCTTTAGGATTATATTATTTAGTTTCCAATTAATTTTTCATCTGTGCTTCCAGGACCCCTTATTGAATATAATTTCTATTATATTATGGTCTGAAAATGGTGCATTTAACATTTCTGCATTTGTGAGGTTGCCATATACAGTTGAATAAAAGGTATACTCATTTTTATTTCTGTACAGTATTTTCCATAAATATATTATATCTAATTTTTCCAATTTTTTTCATCCCTTTAGTTTTCCTCTTGCTTATTTTATGATTAGATTTATGTAGTTCTGAGAGAGGCACATAGAGCCCCCCACTAGTATGGTTTTACCATCTTTTTCATTCTAGAACCCATTTAACTTTTCTTTCAACAATTTGTTATGTCATTTATTGCATATACGTTCACTATTGGTATTAATTTCTATGGCACCTCTTAGCAAAATGTAGTTTCCCTGAATATTTCTTTTAATTAGGTTTAATTTTGCTTTTACTTTATCTGAGATAATCATTGGTTTCCCTTACATTTCAACTTCAGCTGAAACATATTAGATTCTGCTAAGTCCCTGTATTTTTACTGTGTGTATCTTTCTGTTTCAAGTGTTTCTTATTTAAACAAAGTATTGTTGGATTCTGGTTTCTAATATATTTTTCTATCTGCTTTCATTTTTAGGTGAATTTATTTCATTTACATTTATAGTTATGATCTACTGTATATTTCCTTTTCTCTTTTTTACCCTGTCCCTTCTTCAGAACTTTTTCTTTAGCTTCTGATCACTGCCTCCTTTAATATACGCTTCCTCTTGCAATCCTTCCCCTTTTCTGTTAGCTCTTTCCCTCTTACTTACATTATTGGTAAGATGAATTTCTATACAACACTATATGTGTGTGTATACACATAGATACAAAAACAAATATGCATGCACACATATGTCGAAAGAGGGGGGAGTGGAGGGAAGAAGAAGGAGAAGAAGAAGAAACCATCCAGCCTCACATACTAACTAATAACTATGTGACCCTGGGCAAATCACTTAATCCTGCTTGCCTCCATTTCCTCATGTGTAAAATGAGCTGGAGAAGCAAATGGCTAACCACTCCAGTATCTTTGCTAAGGAAACCCCAAAAGGAGTCACAAAGAGTTGGACATGGCTAGAAAATGAATAAACATAACAACTATGAATGACTGTAAAACAATGTGATAGATTCTACCCATGGTCCCTGTCTCTGTAGACTCATAACTCACTTAATAATAACAAAGTTCTTAGGAGTTACATGTATTATCTTGTCATATAGGAATGGAAACAGTTTAACCTTATTAAGTCCTTTATGATTTCTCCTTCATATTTGCCTTTTTTATGCTTCTCTTGTGTTTTGTGTTTGAATTTTCTGTTTAGCCCTAGACTTTTTGTTAAGAATGCTTAAAAATCCTCTATTTCATTAAATGTACTTTTTTTCCTCCATAAGACTATACTCAGTTTTGCTGGGTAGGTTATCCTTAGTTGTGGTCCTAAGTCCTTTGCCTTCTGAAATGTCATATTCTAAGCCCTCTACTTCTTTATAATGATAGCTGCTAAATCTTATATGATGCTGACTCTGGTTCCATAGTATTTGCATTCAAATTTATAAGTGACATCATATAATTTATAATAGCACAGGCATCAAGAAAAAATATATACTCATATGTATATACACATATATTTATGTGTATGTGTGTTTCAAAGTTGTTTGACTTTTTAATATTGTTATTATTGTATAAATTGTTCCCTGCTTCTGCTCTTTATAGGCTTTCTGCATATGTCTTCCCTGGTCTCTCTCAAACTTTCTTCTTCATAATTTTTTTCTGGCAAAATAGTTTTCTGTCATATTCATGTATCATAACTTGTTCAGTCATCCCCTAATTGAGAAGCACTCTCTTAGTTCCCAGTTCTTTGCTGCTACAAAAAGTACTGGTACATCTGTGGAACCTTTTCCTCTTTCTTTGAATTCTTTGAATTACAGAGCTAATAGTGATATCATTAGTTTAGTAACTTTGGGGGCTTTATTCCACATTACTTTAAAGGGTGCCAGGGTGCTCAAGGTCTGAGTTAAAGCTGTTCTCTTTCTGTGGCTGTTGGTGCTCCAAGGTTTGTGTAATCTACTTCTGACTCTACTACTACTCTGAAACTACTTGACCTCTTAAATTGCCACTGGGGGAAGGCACCTAGAGTAGAGGATTTTCTTCAGCTTCTGCCTCCAGAAACAAACCAAGATAAAAGTGAAAGCAGGGTCAGAGACATCCACACATATTTTGGAAGAAGGTTCTGTTGACCACTTTTCTTCTGATAGGCTAAGGCTGTCATTGGACTTCAAGTCCTGATTACAGGATCTCACACTGTCCTAGGACCCTAATTATCTTCATTCAGACCCCATTCTGGTTTCACTGATATGAAGCCTCCCTCATTTTCCACTGTCTTCAGGCTCATTTACCAGAGCTCACACTTGCTTCCTTGCAACACTCTCAGGCTTCAGACCCATTTGCTAGAATTCAGGCTACTTTCCCATTTATAATGCTTTCTGAGTCTCTGCCAGCTTCTACGATATTTTTGTGCAATTTTGGACTTACTGGAGAAGCTAACTTCATATATTGTATAACTCTATGGTTTGGGGATCAATTTTCTCCAAAACAGAGGTTGGGACCTTACTCTAGAGAGAAAGGGTAGGCTGACCTTGAAATGTATGTTATTCAGCCATTCAGGGATAGAGAAATAGTTTACATCCCACTTTCACTGCAATATTCTATCATGGGTCATAACTACCATTATTTCCTACCATTTCTCTGTTCTGGTCCCTTCTCTCTGCTATACAAACTATCAACCTTTCTCCCCCTGATTCTGAGCTGGTATTAGCAGGTGCCCAGCAGAAATCAGACAGATACTGTTGGGAAAATTCTATCATCCAGATCACCTTGTTGCTATGCCCTTTTCACTGTAAGTGAGACAGAGTGAGTCCTAGAAAATGAGCAGTCATGCATGAATTGTGATCTTCACAGAGCTAATGGTACATTAGCATTTCTCCCTCTATCTATACTTTTTCCAAACCTGACCCATAATGGCCTAAGGTACCTCTGACCTCTGTGATTTTTTGTATTTTTCTTGACTCACAAGCAGCAAAAATAGTAAATAGTCCTCAAAAAGGTCTATCAGGTTAAGACAGTGATTTTTTTGGAGGAAGGGCATGAGAAGAAAGGTATTGACAAACTAGGGAGGTTGTTTACAGAGGGGAAAATTCATTTACCAGTTGTTCCTTACTTTGAAGAGCCCTTATGCAGTAACAGATTCTGCTAAGCTCAGTGAGGCTGGGATGGTTCATACTATTATATTAAGAAACCATTAGCTTTGAGCTCAAACCCACATTGGATTCATTACTGAGGAGCCTAACTTCCAGAGAAAGAGGGAGGTAGACTCTTTTTCTCTAACTTTCTTGTTATTTACACCTGTGCCAAAACAATCTGGAGAGAACCACTAAAAGCTTAGATTTGGCTCATATCCAGAATCTCAAAAGAAAGTAGGAATGTGCTATCTGTACAATGTACATTAGATACGTAACAGCTCTTTATTTCCTCCAAAGAAGAAATGCAAAAGGCTCACAAGCACACCCTGACAGTGACATAAACATAAAGCAGACTACTATTACACTATTCTTAGAGGATATTTTAAAATATTTAAACATGAGATATTTTTGTCAGACTGATGAAATAGCATGTTGTACTATTACTATCAACCCTCTCAAGGTCCAACAGGCCAGGAGTTTGGCTCTTCTTCCTGTGGGTGGTCATTTCTCTAAGAAGAGTTGCAGAGACCCTTCTTCCTGAAATGCAGCTGGCATTGAAGAAGTCAAAAACTCTAAGTTCCCAAAGATTCCTGAAAATGTAAACTTTTTGATCATTATTTTGATTACCTATATTTAGCCAAAGAAATAAAAAGACAATAAGATAGCCAGATGCCCCAATACAAAATTGAATGGGCTGCCTGTCTTCCAAGCCACTTTAATTGCTAGTTGTGGGGAAGGCTGCTCCACCACAACTTTTCTAGCCAGTAGAGGTTTTCAAAGTTGAATTATGGGAGCACCAGGACAGTTTTGGTAGGGAAAAAAATACAAACAAACAAAAAAGAGCTTTAACTGGAGGTACAGGGATAACATGTAAAAAGCAAGAGGAAGCTTTAGTAAAAACCTTGCAAAAGGTGTCTGTATGGGATCATTCTGGGCACTCTGACTCAACCTTTTTAAGGTAGTCCCTTTTATTCAGTTTGTCCCTAGGGGGTCACATAGATCTGTAGACAGTTAAAGATAAGGCAGTTTACCTGGTTAAGTTCATGCCATTCCTGGACTGAGCAGATGATGAATATAATTCTTCTGACTGGGGTCAGATGGTGGTCATTACTATAACTGGAATGAAGAGAGAATCTTAGTTGATTCTGTCTTCTCATATAAAATCTTTCACTACGTCCTTATCTTCTATTATCCATTTCCTGAACGAAAAAGGCTTTAACAGGTTTCCAATTCCCTGGGAGATGACTGCTGTGGAGTAGACATTTACATATGAGTGACTTTTTTTGACTAGTTGGAAACTCTTTATTCACAGCTGGATTTCAGGCATAACCAGTGATTTTGCAGGACAGCCTCCAATTGTGTCTCTGCAGGTGTCTCTTCAAGCATAGCCAGCATATCTCTTTTCCATCCCAGCAGGGTCCTAGGGCATACAAGTGTAGCTTGGTGAGGGAAATAAATGGAAAGGCTGCCTCTATGACTAAGTACAGTTGCATTCCCCTGTCCCAGCCTCCAGCCTGCTGGGGTTTCTACAGAAAACCCAGCAAAGATAGAAAAGCAGTTGCTCGGTGGCCAGGGCACTCCAAGAGGGTTGCTGAAAAGAATTTCCATTCTTTCCCAGTCATAACATTTCCCTTGGAGATAGGATCACCAGTTCTCCACTCCTGTCCCAAACCCACACAAGTCATGCTTCAGCCTGGGTGTAGCACTGGACTCTCCTCATGGCCGGAGGATGACCTCTAAGGGGTCCCTTTGCTTTAATGACCGCAAAGGCATCATTTTCAGCTATTATGGCAGCATTCCCCCTAGCCTCCCTATGCATGATTTGTTTGTTCCTCACTATCCCACAATCAATATCTTCTGGCAGCTCTCTGCTTTTAACCTCTTCTTGGAGTAAATTATCTTTAAGGTACACAATCAGAACCCATTCCAGATCTTCTTCTTCCTTTGGCTTTGCCTGACTTCTTTTCTAGTACAACTTATCTAACCTGCAGCTCTTTCTTCCATTAGCAAGTCATGTTCTTAGTTACTACTACTCAGAGAGCACAGCAATCTCCTACATATTACTCCAGGTGTATGTGTGTGTGTGTGTGTGTGTGTGTGTGTGTGTGTATGTGTGCATGTAGTATGTAGGATATGATAGTTTTGTTCAGGCATGGTTTCTAGTATAGGGGTCTCTAGTTACCTAGAGTTGCAAAATATCTGTACCCATAAGCCAGCAGCCCCTCTCTGTCATCTCTTCCTATTTTATAATTTATAGGGAGTATCACTTCCCACATTTTTATGATTTATACAGAGTCCCCTTTTCCTTCTCCCCTCTTTTTGCTCCAAACAATAGAATGACCTTTAGCCTCACAATCTTGCTTCTACTCTGCCAATTTTGAATTATGTGAGATACCTGGGTATTGAAAACCATAGTGTGGCAGCCAAAAAGCAAAAACCTTTTATGTAAGGGTTAAATTCAAATTTACAGAAGCATGAAAAAGTCCTGCTAAAGATTCTACAAAATCATCTTCTAAAACTTGATCATAATGGGGGTGACAAGTCTAATTAGGGTAGTGCCTTTTATTTTCATTGCCTTTCTGTATGCAGCCTAGGGAATCTCCTAGCTAGTGACATAGGAAAAGGCAAGAGAGCTACTTTGACCAGGTTCATACCATTGTTTGCCTGTCCAGGTGTGATAGTTATACTGACATAGCAATGGTCACTACTGTAACTGTAATTGAGAGATCCTTTGTTTTGTTCTCTCTGACTTTTTTTTTTGTAAAGTCTTTTATAACTTTCCTGAGAAAAGGGGGGAAGGAGGAAGAGAGAGACAGAAAGAGAGAGAGAAGGAAAGTTTTCATATATTCCAGAAGGACAAAGAAGAGAAAACCAAAACTACTCTTTCCCTCTGAGGTTTACTGAATGGTTCTTCCTGGCTGTAAGACAGATAAACATAGCAAACAGGATGGCTTCTAGCACAGTTCACTCTTGATTTGGTCAGACGGGAAAGACACTAAAAAGGGGTTATAATAATCTTACTTTGTTCTAGTCTAGTTTTCTTAGAAGAGGATTGCTGGTAACAGGAGCACAGACTCCTACAGCATTCCCTAATCACCCTTTTCGAAGGGGCCAGTGAGAAGCGGGGGCAACTATCCTTATGTCTCGATGAGGTCAATAGAGACAGGTACAACTTATGCATCCCCTAAATCCCCTCAAGTCTCAATGGAGGCCACTTGAGGCAAACACAGATTCCTCCCAAACCTTGATGGGGAGCAGTCAAGGCACACACAGTATTCCAGTTTGTGCACTCCACCCTAAGATTCCCCCAAACCTTAGTAGGGGTCAGTTGAGGTACACACAGCATCTGTGCATTCAATGCTAAGGTTCCCCATTCACTGACCAGTGACCAGCTGCTTTGTAGACCAACAGACAAAGAAGGCATATTGCCAGCAGTAGCCTTACAAGTTTACATCACCTCATCCCTGTATCTCGCTGCACAGCCACAGTGGATGTTTGTATTATTTATCATTATATAATGCTGCACAAGTTTGGTGGAGATGTTTTGAATCATAACTGTGGGAGCTCATATTTGATACCTAGGAACAAGAGATTGTTATAGCTATGGATCCTGGGAAACAACTCTGAGAAATTATAACAGAAATTCACTTTACACATTAAAATCCACCTTATTTATACTAAAATTCACCTTACATACACTGACTCAGTGTTCAATCCTCTATGATTCAGTTTTGATGCATCCTTCCTTCCCTTCAACCATTGTGGGGTAGCTGGACCAAGGGGCCACCTTGAATTTGCTGTTTCATCTCAAACCATCAAGACCTTCAGTGTTGAGCCATACTTTTGAAGTATGAGTTGAACTAGATAACTCCTAAGATCTCTACCGACTCTGAAATTCTTTAGTTCTGTGATTCTGCCTAATCACTTAATAACCACTTAGCAATAAATGTTTTCTAAATGGATGACTTTAGTGGTATTGTCATCAGTCAGCCAGACAAATGAGGAACAATATAGATGTTACAGACATAGGACTTATGTATCTGAAGCCAAATTGATTGTAGTGAAATTTTGGAATGCAGTCAGTAAATAGTCTATGGTCTTAGATGTACAGGGACACATCTGCTTAGAAGCTCCAGAATACTTGCAATTCAATGTTTGTTCCTCTAAGCTAGTGTAATTATTGTGTGGTGATGCTGTAAAGAGCAAACTTGCTGACTGGTGGCTCTCTTCACTTTCCCTTCCAACCAGAAAAAGTCTAGGAACAGAGTCTTTCTAGCCCATTGCTATCTCCATCCATTTGGGTTGTCTCAAAGCAGTGCCTTCCTTTTTGGTCACCCACTCACGCCTTCAATTTTTTCCCCCTTTTGGTAAAAGACAGAGACTTTTTTTGTCTCAGTGACACCACATCTCCTAGTGAGCTGTATCCAGTTTACAACAATGTGCTTGTTGCTTGTGGCACATGAGATCCATTGACTTTTAGATTAGTTTATCGAATCATTAATAAATATGAAACAAATTAAAATAGTTGACATTTCCCTATTTAGAGATCCTCTAACCACTGGTTAAAGACTGGGAGCTCTGCCCTAAGCAAGGAAGGAAGCTTACTCAGGTGCACCCTTTTGCACCCTCCCACCACAGTAAAGCACTAACTTAGATGTTTATATAAAGAGAAAGACTCAGAATAACAAAAACAACAATTAGAATAAAAAGGGAAAGGGGAAGGGAGTTTAGAAATCTTGCTGATTTTTCTCAGCTCCTCAGAGAAGAGTTCATCCACCTTCCACAAAGAGCTATTTCTTAATGTTTAGAAGCTTAAAGTCACTGGATTAAGCCTCTGTGACTATCAATTATCAATTGACAAACACTTATTAGACACTTACTGTGTGTTTAGGTGTAGTGGATACAAAAAGAGGTAAACTATAGTCCTTGCCCTCAAGTGGTTTACAATCTAATAACCTGTAAAAAAAACTAATCACCACCATTGTCCTCCCTTACAGTGCCAAGTCCTTGGCAGCTGCTTCTGCCACTGCTGCTGCCCAAGTACTGCAGAAGGAAAATATAACCATGTTCGCTCCTGTTGCTTAGCATACTTTCTTCTCCATTTCCTCATTCAAAGGCCCCATGGGGTTGCATAATTTTACACAGTTATTTTCAAGTCTACCATCTTTTCCCAGCCTTAAAAAAGGAGCAAATGGTACAAGCCTCAGAATTCCAATCTAGGGTTCAGATCAGTCAGTGCCCACAGGGAAAGAGTCTGTCCTCAAAGTTGTTAAACTAGTAAAACCTATCTCCACACTTAGAAGTGGGGAAGAGTCTTTGGTTTAAGACACACTGTTAATGTCTGCTGGTGCTAATGGCCAGGAAGTAGGTCCTTAAAGTTTGACACAGTCCAATAGTAGGGCTTTGGGCCTTTTCATTATGAAGAGTCTTACTTCCTCACATGGGCTATGAGGATCCTATCAGTTTTCCTTGATTCCAACATTTATATCACATGAGACTCATGGGCTCAGAGGTTGTACTTAAAATTTAACTTTATAGTAATCTTTGGGCCAGGATCTACAGAAAGACTTTGATCAGAAGACTGGAAGACCTGTCCTGTATGTCCATAGGTCCAGGATGGGAGAGGACATGGGTACTTTATATATAGTTCTTTTGAAACAATCACGGTGTGCAAAGGTAGAATCACCGAATCACTGTTCAGGAGTTGAAGGCCGGGGAGGGACAAGATTTCACTGGAGCAGTTTTTACAAAAAGCAAAATATAAAGGGTGTGTGTGTGTGTGTGTGTGTGTGTGTGTGTGTGTGTGTGTGTGTGTGTAAAATATGTGTGTATACACAGACATATATATATATTATTATTATCTCCCCATAAAGTTTACATCTAATAGGTACCCCCATCATCCTAGACTTGTGGACAGATTAAGTCTTGTTTATGGATCCAGTCCCAAGAACTACTATATGATTAAATTTTAAATTTGACCTCTGATCCATATGTGTGTGTGAAAGATATGTTAAGGAATTTTCTAACAATCCCACAATAATGCATGAATTTCCTTAATCAAGAGATAAAAATAAAGCAATACTTTCCTTCAAAGGCCTTATGGTCTATGTATTTGTTAAAGATTAGACAAAAGAAACTTAAATAAAAGATTACTTTATCTTGATGTCTTCTACAAGTTCTTCATTTTCTTCAATCTAAACTCTCTTTTCCTCCAGATCCTGCTGAGCCTTAGAATGAACACATTCACATAGTAAATGTATTGTTTTACGTAGATTTTTCTTTGCTTTTCCCATGTGACATTTCTGGATCTCACATAGGCCTAGCTAATTTTGTTATTCAATAAACATTCATTGTTTTATTAAGCATTTATTATGTAGAATTTTGTACTATGCATTTTGATGATAACATTTAGATTAAGCAATTCATATTCTCATGGAGTTTGCACTCTAGTCCAGAAATTAGATACAAATGCAGATCACTATAGTTCACAAACTTATAAGGCAAGTTCAATAATAAGATGCAAAATCAAGTGTTAAAAATCACTTTTGATGCTGATTCAGTGCAGAAAACGTTTGCAGACTCAGTCTGGGCATAGTATGAGTGCTGAAAGACAAATTAGTAATGAGGAGAATTCTTGCTGAATTCTGAATTGTTTGCATACTGACTGAGAAAGCACTTATGGCATCACAGAGTCTCTCTAGTCCAACCTATACCTGAAATATTAATTCCCTTTACAGCATTCTCAACAAAGTCATCCTGCTTCTTATTGAAGACCTTTAGAAATTAACAATTTAGTTGTTCCAAGCTAATGTGTTCTATTTTGGGGTAATTTTAAATAGAATAAATATTTATTTTCTTATAAAACAGGGATCAAATACAGACAAAGCTACAGTTCCCACGGTGCTACTGAATAATTTATTTAATAGATTATATAGATATTATTTGTTTTTATATCACCTAGAATCTCCCAGTATATCTCTTCTTGCCCCTTCCCAAAGAGAAATCTTTGTTCCCCAAGAATTTAAGAAAAAATATTTTTAGTAAAACTGATCAAAATATTGAAAAAAATCTGACATCGCATTCAGTGTTCCATGCTTATGGATCACTTGCCTTTGCAAAGGAGTAGAAGAGATATCTTTGTGACCACATTGAATTTTTGTAATCTTATATTTATTTTCAGTTATTTTTGGTTATTTTTCATCATTTATATTAATGTAGTCATATCTGTTGTTTTCTTGACTTTGTTTATTTCACTTTATTATCAGCTAGGTCTTCCTATTATTCTCTGTATTCATCATATTCATAATTTCTTATGACACAGTAGTATTATATTACATATATGTACCACAATTAATTTAGCCATTCATGAATCAATGGTTTTCTATTTTATTTCCAGTTCTTTGCTACCAATAAAAGTACTGCTATAATAAATATTTTAGTATATATGGAACTTTTCATTTTGTCAATGACCTCTTTGGGGTATATATACCTAGCAGTGGAATCTTAGATTTAAAGGTATATCATTTTAGTAACTTTCATTGCATAATTGCAAATAACTTTCCAGAATTGTTGTATTCTCCAGAATAATGCATTAAAATGTCTGTCTTTATGCACTTACTCCAACATTGATTATTCTCTACTTTTGTCGGCTTTACCAATTTGATGGCTGCTAAGTGAAACCACAGGGTAAAAAGAATAATTTTTAAAAGAATTGCAAACTATAAACAAGCAGAAGCCCATCCAAAAGGCCACAGGTGGACTGAATTTTTAAATTTCCTAATGGCAGTCTACCATTAATTTAAAGGATAGTACTGGGAGATAGAGACTTACAGGAGGCAGGGAAGAAAAAAAAGGAGGGAGAAATAATCATAGATGTGACCAATCTAGGAAGAGGGGAAGTAACAGGACATTCTGTTTACTGGCTGCTTAAAAGAAGTTGAGAGATAAATAGGACCTCCTTATTTGACTGACATGATAGAAAACAGCAAGTACTGTAAGAGGGAATCTGTACCCCCAAATACTTTGCCATTCCTTCCTACACAGACCCTGAATCTTTCCTATAGTTATTATCAAGATTTGCCTAATTATTTACTCAGACATAAAATCCTCATTCCAGGACGAGAGAGAGAGAGAGAGAGAGAGAGAGAGAGAGAGAGAGAGAGAGAGAGAGAGAGAGATGGTCTTCCCATTTCTTTAATTTTTTTTTTAATCCCAGTTGAACTAAAAAAAAAAAACGCATGTTCTTTGTCTTGCATTCTGATGAGAGGTACACTTATGTTCGGATAATTTTTTAATTATCTAATAAGTTTCCAGGTAAGGTGGGATGCATTCCTGAGCCAAATGAACTACCCTTATTTATAGAATTACTCCTTGCAGAAGCTAGTAGCTCATATTTATCAAAAATTCAGTGGAATGTGGCACTTATTTTTAAATATTTTTTCCAGTTAAATGAAAAAAGTTTTAACTTTTTTTAAAAAAAGTTCTAAATACTCATATTCCCTACTTCCCCACACCCGTACTTGAATAGGAAAACAATTTAATACAGATTTTAAACGTGCAGTTATGGAGAACAGCTATTCTCAACAATATAATGATAAAAGACAGTTCCCAAGGACTCATGATGAAAAATGCTATCTACCTCCAAAGAAAGAACTGGTGGAATCTGTATGCAGATTGAAGCATGCTTCTCTTTAATTTTACTTTCTTTATTTTTCTTATTGTTTTTGTTGTCATCTGTGTTTTCTTTTTACAGTGTGAAATGTTTCCCAATATGGAAATGTTTCCCACGACTGCACAGTGATCATAATATAGTACAGTTGTTACTGTATACAGTGTTCTCCTGGTTCTGCTCATTTCACTTTGCATCAGTTCATATGTCTTTCCAAGTTTTTCTAGGAGCATCCTGCTCATCATTTCTTACAGAATAATAGTATTCAATTGCAGTCATAAACCACATATACTTGTTCAGCCATTCCTCAATTGGTGGGATTTTCAGTTCTTTGCCACCACAAAAAGAGCTGCTGTAAATGTTTTGGTTGATATATATATCTATATATAGATAGATAGATATAGATATAGATATATACTTTTCCTTTTTGCATTTTTTTACGTCTTTAGGATATAGCTCTCACAGCGGTATTGCTAAATTAAAGAGTTTTGTATTGCTTTGGGCATAGTTCCAAATTGCACTACAGATTGGTTTAGTTCACAACTCTATGTACAGTGTCTCAATTTACCACATCTCCTTCAAATTTATCATTTTTCTTTTCTGTCATTGTAATGTTAATGGAATAAGAAGATCTTCTTCCTCCATTAATAGGTCTATGTGACCTGCTTTGAGCTCTGGCCCAGCTCACAGCTATGATACAGTCTGGGTCACATGGAATCATTGTGGGAGGAGTTTGCCCAACAGAATTTTAACAGAAATAGAATTTTTGGAAGAGAGAAGCCAGTTTGAGTAGGTGGAGGAATTTTGCCTTGGGGAATTTGTTTCTTGGGAAAGAAGTACTTAAGGTGTTGGCAATATCTGGACTGGTGATGAATACCTTGCTAAATCTTTTCTGATATCCTAATAGTGATGTTCAAAATAAATATTTTGGTTTTGCCTTTGAGAAAAAGAGTTTATTGTATTTTGTGAATCTATCCTGGAAATATATGCTTAGTCATAGCAGCTGCTATGCATATTGCATTGGCATTGCAGTCATATTAGTCAGTCTGATAGGTATGGAATGGTACTTCAAAGTTATTTTAATTCTTTAATTTTAATTTAATTTTCATTTCTCTTATCAATAGTGATTTAGAGCATTTTCATCTGACTGTAGACAGCTTTTATTACTTTGTCTGAAAACTGCTTGTTCATATCCTTTGTTCATTTATCAATTGGGGAATAGCTCTTATTTTTATAAATTGACTCAGTTCTCCTTGCCTGTATGAGAGAAACTTGCTATAATTTTTTTCACAATTATGTTTACTATCTTTCCCTTCAACCTACTACCCTCTATTTATCCTACTTTCTCTCTTTTCTCCCTGTCTATCCTCAAAAATGTTTTGCTTCTGACTACTACTGCCCTTAACCTGCCCCTCTCTTTTATTCTCCTCCACCCCCCACACCTTCTTTTATCCCCTTCCTGTCCTACTTTTTTATAGATAGATTTCTATACCCAACTAAGTGTGTATGTTACTCACTCAGCCAATTCCAATGAGAGTAAGGTTAAAGTGCTATCACCACCTCTCACATCTTCTCCTCATGTAAAAACTCTTTCAAGTTCCTTTTATATGAGATAATTTGCCCCAATGTACCTCTCCTTTCCCTCTTTTCCTAGTACATTTCTTTCTCACCCCTTAATTTTATTTTTTTAGATAATCATCCTGTCATATTTGACTCACTTGCATGCCTTCTTTCTATGTACAATCCTTTTAACTGCCCTAATACTGAAAAAGTTCTTAAGAATTAAAATTATCATCATCCCTTGTAGGAATGTAAACAATATAACCATATTGAATCCCTATGTCCTTGCTATAGTTCCTTCCACCCTCTCTATTATCCTTTCTGGAATTCCCACTTATGTTAAGCAAACTTCCATTCATCCTGGGTCTCTTTCTCTCATACTCCTTGCATCTACCAACCCTCACCTAGACCTTCACTGAGACATGTTTCCCTTGATGCTATGGTATTTCAAAGTGTCTACTCTGGCACTGATTGTGCTTTATCTTATCTCCCTGGATGCTTGGGTCTTGGAAGGGGAGTTGGAATACTCTGTTCTACAGCTACCTCCAGACTTTCCCTCAGTAAAGGCTGGTAGATGCAAGAAATATGAGAGAAAAGAGGCCCAGGATTAATTAATATAGGGATACAGAGAGAAACAAGAGATTGGAGATCATTAACCATAGGTGGTGGTTTCCTGGCAAGCAGAGTTCATTGTTAGAACAAGCCTGGATCTGAGTAATCCCATGCCAGTTTGTGCACCTACTTCCCTTCGAGAATGTCTGGGAAAGGGATAAGGCAGTTGTTGGTGGTTCCTCCAGGTCAACAGAGAGCATTTGATGCCCAGAATTGGCTGTGCTGGGAATTAGTCTACTCTTACAGTTTCTTCTCCAGAAACTTCAAAGTTATTGACGCTGATTGAGATTTCTAGTCAATGCATACTCATTTAGGTTGTTGGGGGGGGGGGGGTAGGATTAGACATGAATAGATATTCTGTAGCTTATGTACTATACTTTTTATTCCCCTTCTCCCTTGTAGGGAAAACTCTAGACATGAGCCTAACCAATGCTTTAAGTAGTTTTCCCCAGGGCCCTAAGGTCTAAAAAACTAGAGAGCTAGAGAAAGAAAAATTCCTGTCTGTTTAGGGCCAAGTTATCCCAGCATGAAACCTAGTCAACACACTCCCTTGGATCCAGAACTAAGAAGAGTCATTTTGGAGTGAAAAGGCAAGTACCTCAAACCCACCGGGCCAGTGTTGCACTTATTTATAATTTCATAAGTAAAATATGAGGAGGCATGGTTAGGCAGCAATAGTCCTGAAAACCATCTAGGTGTTTCCATGGACTTCGAGTTCCATATGAGTCAGCAGTGTGATGGGGTAGCCAAAAAAGGCTAAAGTCATCTTGGACTGAATTAGGAAATGCATAGCTTCCAGGAATAGAAAAGTGATAGCCCTAGTCTACTTTGCCCTTGTCAGAATCATTTGGAGTATTGTGTTTAGTTTAAGGAAAACTTTGGTAAGGTAGAGAGAGGGTCCACAAAATAGTAATCAGGAATTTAAAGGATCTTTAATCCTTATCATATGAGATTATTTCAAGGAACTCGGTCAGTTTAGCCTGGAGAAGAAAAAACACAGAGGAGACATGATAACTGCCTTTAAGTATTGAAAGACTGTCACGTGAAGGGGGGATTAGATTTGATCTGTTTGATCCCAGAGTGCAGAAACAGTATGAATGACTAAAAGTTGCAAAAAGGTCAATATAGGCTTGATGTCAGAAAACTTTTTTAACAATTATAGCTACAAAAAAATGGAAGGAGATCCTTAAGAGGTTTTCTTTCCTTGGAGGTCATCAAGCAGAGACTGGGTGATCACTTGTTGAGTCTGTTATCAAAGGGATTCCTTTCATGTATGTTTTGCACTGGTGGTGCCTCTGAGGTTTCCTCCTTCTCTTAGATTTTCTAATTCTATGATTATGTTAGGAATATAGTAATGTAAATGAAAGAATGAGAGAAGAACAAAATTCAACTGAACATGCTATAATTATATAATAATCAAGCTTGGGCTTAGAAAAGAGTTGAATTCTAGTCCCACTCCTTTTATTGGAGATGTTGGGGGCTATTTGTGAGGAACTGTCTGTCAATATTGTCGGTTTATTGACTGGTTCTCTTTAAGTATTTTCCCCCTGTTGTTAGAAAGGAAGGCTCATGGGAGTAGAAGGATATATTTATATTTATGTGTTTTGTACATATACGTACATACACACATGTATCTAAAATGAGTGCAATTTTTAAAAAGTATAAAAATGTCTTTGATTATATGATGGAGGAGTAAAGGCAGCAATTTATAGTAGTTTCTGTGACTGAACAGGAAGAAAGATATGATAATAGTTTCAAAGATTTGAAAGGATGGAGAGACCTCAACAAGTGAATATGCAGAGGGAAAAGAATCTATAGCTATGCTATAGATAGCAAAAAGATTGAAAATGAGTGAGAGAATAATCAGGGGAGCAAGTTCCAGGTGGAGACAGGAGGGTAAGAGATCAGTGCAGGTAGCAGAGCCGGCATGGGCAAAGAGAAGTTCTCTTTGGGGAATGGGGGCAGGCAGAGAGAGGGACATATAAAGATGTTTTAACTTATGAAATAGGGGAGATAGGAGAGCTCATGATGTATAATCTTGATTTTTCTCAGTGTAATAGAATGTAAAGTCATCTGATGAGTGGGAGGAAGTAGCTTAAGAAGCTTGAGGATAGAGGTTTGCGCTGTTGCTGAGAGGAATATAATTGAGTTCATCAATAAAGATAAAAGGATTAGATTAAAAGTAATAGAATAAAAGAATTCTCAACTCCAGTCCTTGAACTCTTAACATTTCACAATGTCTGCCATCTTCTCTGAATTAATCCATCAATAAATGTTTACTAAGCACCTATTATGTGCCAGGCACTTATTAAACACTTCAGAAGATGCAAAGAGGAAAATGAAAGTCCCAGCCTTAAAGAACCTTCCATTCAATCATGGAAGATAATGTGTATTTAAATAAGTATTTACCAAATAAATTCAAGGTAAGTTACAGGAGAAAGAGTACTAGTCCTTGGGATCAGAACAAGTTTCATGTAGAAGTTGTCACTTGAGCATACTTTTATAGGAAAATAATGTGTAGAAGTATTGTGGGAGTGGAATGCATTCCAAACATGAGGGACACCAATGCAAAAGGTTGCAAATAAGGGATACAGTATATTTCACAGATGACACATGGGAGGCACTGGAGTTTGTGGACTCTAGCCTCTAACAGGCTTGATCTGCTCAGACAGGAAGGAAAGGAATACAGCTTCAGAGGGGTTAATAATCTTACTTTATTCTAATCTAGTCTTCTCAAATGGTTGCTGATAATGAGAGAACCAATTCCTACAGTATTCCTTAATAATGAGAAGTGGGGGCAGCTACTCCTTCATCTCAGTGGGGTCAGTTGAGAAAGGAACAGCATGCACACTCCCTTACATCTCCTCAAGCCTTGATAGGGGCCTATCAAAGCACACATGGATACCTCTATGGGTTCTCCCGCTCACTGATCAGTGCCCGCTTGCTTTATAGGGCAACAGACAAAAAAGGCATCTTATCAACATTAAACTCACAGGTTAACTTTAGCAATAATGTCTTTCTCCACAAGTGTAGTAAATATCAATTATGTCACCCTATGTCTCATGGTGTAGCCTCAGTAGGACTGCCTATCACTATGATTCTAGGATCCTTGGGGCTATTCTGGGATTTATTGTCCAACACCTGGACACTAGCTATTCCCATGGCCATGAATCCTGAGAAATTAAATTCTAAAAAGGATAAGAAAATTCTCCTTACATACAGAGTATAGCATGTGAAGGAGGGACAGTTTTTCTGGATATGAGTATGGTGACTGTCCCAAACCACTGGGCCAGTGGTTTTAATTGTTAAACTTGTTACAACTTCATAAATAAAATACGGGGGTGGGGGGCAATGGTTAGGTAGCAATTGTTCTGAAAAATGCCTAGGTATTTCTGTGAACTGTAATCTCTCTCTGAGTCAGCAGTATGATGGGGTAGAGTATGTGAAAGAGAAAGATAGGTTGGGGCCAGCTTATAAAGGGCTTTAAAACCTAAGCAGAAAAGCTTATTATAGTTGATCCTAGAGGCAATAGGACAGCATTAGAGTTTATTGAATGGGGAAGTGAGATTATTAGACCTGCAGTATGGAAAAATCACTTAGGCAACTGTACAAAGAGTTAATCGGACAGGAGAGAGATTTGAGGCAGGGAGACCAATTACGAGGTGATTATAGTAGTCCAGAAGAGGCAGTGAGGGTCTGAACTAGAGCTATGACTTATGAGAAGAAAAGGATGGATGTGAAATCTGAAGTGTATCAATTTCTTGTTAATATCATATACAATAAATAGCACAATGCAAAGCATGAGTTAACGAACTACTTCAGTGAGTAAAGATCTAAATTGTATATAGTACATAATGCATTTATATATCACAATAGAACATGTAAATCTGTAGTACATAATAAATAATTAAAACAAAATAATAAAATAAATAAAATAAAAACAATAAAATGATGAGGCTGGTGACCTGCACAGCCCTCTCTCACTCAAAGCAAAGTCAAGTGGAAGTCATGTCATTATTTCTCTGATGGCATGGTCTTCTTTGGCAATGAAGGAAGAACACACACATTCGACTCATGTAGCCACCACCCTGATTCAGGCTGTTACCTCAACCCTGAATTATTGCGGAAGTGATCTTCCTAAAGTTCAGGTCGCCTTGTGTCACTGCCCCCTCCTCAATTTAGTAACCTTTAGAGATTCCCTATTATGTCTTGAATCAAATAGATAATTCTACATTTGTCTTTCAAAACCCTTTATAACCTCATACCTTCCTACTTTTCCTGTCTTTATTCTTTTCTTTGTACTCTAAAACCCATCTACACTGCCCTTTCTTGCTGTGCCTTGATTGTAACACTCTGTCTCACAGTTCTGCCTTTTCACTGTTGTCCTAGATCTGTATGTATACCTTTCTTACCTCTACCTCCTGACTCCCATGACTTCCTTGAAGACTCAACTCAAATTCCCCTTTCTGCAAGAGACCTTTCGTGGTCTGTAATTCTGGAATTACTTCCCTTTTATACCTTCTGTTTACTTGTGTGTCCATCGTTAGCACGTTGTCATTCCCTTTAGAATGTGAGCTCCTCAAGGCCAAGGCCAGGTTTGGTTTTCTTTCACTTTCGTTGTATCCCCAGCACTTATCCCAGTTCGTGGAACATAGTAACACATAATAAATGGTTGTTGTTGCTGCTACTGCTGCTGGTAGTGATGGTGATGATATAGCCAAGTTCTGGGGAACCACTTCCTACATAGGAGAGGGAACTGGAGTTGAGATTAAGATCCTCATAGATTTTATGGACTATATCAAAAACTGCAACTTCTGATGTTTCCAGAACACTGTAATGTCTTAGCCACAGAATATCTTTTCTTTCTTTTTTTTCTCTTTTTTTAATTGAATTATTTTATTTGTTTTTAGTGTTCAACAATCACTTCCATGTATCTTACATTTTTTTCCACTCCCTCCTCCTCTTTTCCCCCTCCCTCCCCACTCCCTCCCTAAGACAGCGTACAATCTTATATAGGTTTTACACGTACATTCGCATTAAATGCATGTGTCATAGAAGAATTAAAATGAGTGGAAAAAACCATAAAACAAAAGAATACAAAACATAATACAAAAGAAAATGGTCTGTTTCTATCTGCTTTCCAGTTCCATAGTTCTTTATCTGAATGTAGAAGACATTTTGCCTGAAGAGTCCACTGGAAATTTTTTAAAGTCCATGCATTTCAATGAAGCACTAAGTCTATATACACTGTGGTTGTTTCTGTGCACAAAGTTCTCCTGGTTCTGCTCCTTTCACTCAACATCAGTTAATATAAGTCTTTCCAGGCTTCTCTGAAGTCTTCCTGTTCATCATTTCTCATAGCACAATAGTATTTCATTACATTCATATACCACAACTTGTTCCGTCATTCCCCAATTGATGGGCATCCCCTTGATTTCCAGTTTTTGGCCACCACAAAGAGAGCTACTATAAATATTTTTGTACATGTGGGACCCTTTCCCATTTCTATGATCTCTGTGGGATACAGTCCCAGAGGCGACATTACTGGGTCAAAGGGTATGCACATTTTTGCAGACCTTTGGGCATAGTTCCAAATTGCTCTCCAGAATGGTTGGATCAGCTCACAGCTCCACCAACAATGAACTAGTGTTCCCACTCTTCCACATCTTCTCCAACATTTATCATCTTCCTGTTTTGTCATGTTAGCCAGTCTGATAGGTGTGATGTGGTACCTCAGAGTTATCTTGATTTGCATCTCTCTAATCAATAGTGATTTAGAACATTTTTCATATAATTATCTATTCCTTTAATTTCTTCCTCTGAAAATTCCCTGTTCATATCCTTTGACCATTTATCAATTAGAGACAGAATGTATTTTCTTTTTTAAAAAAAAAAATTATTTATTTAACTTTTAACATTCATTTTCACAAAATTTTGGGTTATAAATTTTCTCCCCTTTTGTCCCCTCCCCCCCCAAACACCAAGCATCCTAATTGTCTCTATGACCAATCTGCTCTCTCTTCTATCATCCCTCTCTGCCCTTGTCTCTGTCTTCTCTTTTGTCCTGTAGGGCCAGATAGCTTTCTATACCCCTTTACCTGTATTTCTTATTTCCTAGTGGCAAGAACATTACTCGACAGTTGATCCTAACACTTTGAGATCCAACTTCTTTACCTCCCTCCCTCTCCACCCCTTCCTTTTGGAAGGCAAGCAATTCAATATAGGCCAAATCTGTGTAGTTTTGCAAATGACTTCCATAATAGTTGTGTTGTATTTCCCTCCATCCTATCCTGTCCCCCATTACTTCTATTCTCTTTTGATCCTATCCCTCCCCTTGAGTGTCAACCTCAAATTGCACCCTCCTCCCCATGCCCTCCCTTCTATCATCCCCCCCACCCTGCTTATCCCCTTATCCCCCACTTTCCTGTATTGTAAGATAGGTTTTCATACCAAAATGAGTGTTCATTTTATTCTTTCCTTTAGTGGAATGTGATGAGAGTAGACTTCATGTTTTTCTCTCACCTCTCCTCTTTATCCCTCCACTAATGAGTCTTTTGCTTGCCTCCTTTATGAGAGATAATTTGCCCCATTCAATTTCTCCCTTTCTCCTCCCAATATGTTTCTCTCTCACTGCTTGATTTCATTTTTTTTAAGATATGATCCCATCCTCTTCAATTCACTCTGTGCACTCTGTCTCTATGTGTGTGTGCGTGTATGCATGTGTGTGTGTGTGTGTGTGTAATCCCACCCAGTACCCAGATACTCAAAAGTTTCAAGAGTTACAAATATTGTCTTTCCATGTAGGAATGTAAACAGTTCAACTTTAGTAAGTCCCTTATGACTTCTCTTTGCTGTTCATCTTTTCCTGGTTCTCTTCATTCTTGTGTTTGAAAGTCAAATTTTCTTTTCAGCTCTGGTCTTTTCATCAAGAATTCTTGAAAATCCTCTATTTCATTGAAAGACCAATTTTTCCCCTGAAGTATTATACTCAGTTTTTCTGGGTAGGTGATTCTTGGTTTTAGTCCTAGTTCCTTTGACTTCTGGAATATCCTGTTCCATGCCCTTCGATCCCTTAATGTAGAGGCTGCTAGATCTTGTGTTATCCTGATTGTATTTCCACAATACTTGAATTGTTTCTTTCTAGCTGCTTGCAACATTTTCTCCATGACCTGGGAACTCTGGAATTTGGCCACAATGTTCCTAGGAGTTTCTCTTTTTGGATCTCTTTCAGGCAGTGTTCTGTGGATTCCTTGAATACTTATTTTGCCCTCTGGTTCTAGAATCTCAGGGCAGTTTTCCTTGATAATTTCATGAAAGATGATGTCTAGGCTCTTTTTTTGATCATGGCTTTCAGGTAGTCCCATAATTTTTAAATTGTCTCTCCTGGATCTATTTTCCAGGTCAGTTGTTGCTCCAATGAGATATTTCACATTCTCTTCCATTTTTCCATTCTTTTGGTTTTGTTTTGTGATTTCTTACTTTCTCATAAAGTCATTAGCCTCCATCTGTTCCATTCTAATTTTGAAAGAACTATTTTCTTCAGTGAGCTTTTGAATCTCCTTTTCCATCTGGCTAATTCTGCTTTTGAAAGCATTCTTCTCCTCATTGGCTTCTTGAACCTCTTTTGCCAATTGAGTTAGCCTATTTTTGAAGTTGTTATTTTCTTCAACATTTTTTTGGGTCTCCTTTAGCAGGGTGCTGACCTGCTGTTCATGCTTTGACTTCATGTCTCTCATTTCTCTTCCCAGCTTTTCCTCCACCTCTCTAACTTGATTTTCAAAATTCTTTTTGAGCTCTTCCATGGCCTGAGCCCATTGGGTGGGCTGGGACACAGAAGCCTTGATTTCTGTGTCTTTGCCTGATGGTAAGCATTGTTCTTCCTCATCAGAAAGGAAGGGAGGAAATGCCTGTTCACCAAGAAAGTAACCTTCTATAGTCTTATTTCTTTTCCCTTTTCTGGGCATTTTCCCAGCCAGTGACTTGACCTCTGAATATTCTCCTCACACCCACCTCACCTCCTGATCCTCCCAGCCATCGTTTGGGGTCTGAAATTCAAATGCTGCTTCCAGCCTCAGGCCTTTGGGCAGGGGCAGGGCTGCTATTCAGTGTGAGGTCAAGTTCAGGTGCTCAGGTGGGGGCAGGGCCGCCTGTCAGGCTCAGTTCCCTCAGGGGGTTTATGCACAGACCTTCAACAATGGATCCAGGCTCCTGCCTGCTTGGGGAGACCTGGTCTGCCGCTGCCTCTCAGCTTCTGACTCCCGAGGGGGCCTGAGTTATGGGGGCACCCCACTCCCCTCTTGACCCGCCAAAGAGACTGTCTCACCGACCCCTGTCACCTGTGGGTGGAGGGACTTGTGTGGCCTCTGGAGATCCCGTCCCTGAAGCCCGCTCGGATCTGTTCCTCTCGGTGCCGCGGCCGCGGCAGGTCTGGGCTGGGCTCCACGTCCGCAGCGTGACAGACCATTTGCGAGAGGTTTGCAGGTCCCTCTGGAACAGAAATCTCCTTCGCTCCACTGTTCTGTGGCCTCACTGCTCCAGAATTCGCCATGAGTTACTTTATACAGATGTTGTATGGGTTGTGGGTTCGGAGCTATGTGTATTTGCATCTTTCTACTCCGCCATCTTGGCTCCGCCCCCCAGAATATCTTTTCTAAGGAATAAAAGTTAAACTTATTTCTCTCAGAACCTATCTTCAAACTCTCTCAAAAATTGTGATTAACAATCACTTCCCCAAGAATCTATTCCCTGTCTTTTAAAGGTATAGTAACAGTAACCAACATCTCTGGCTATTTAAGCTGGACTTATTCAGGTGCATGTTATCTCCTCAGGGATACAATATACCTAATAGAGGTTGGCACAGAAATATTTGCCTGGAATCTTATAAACTTAATCAAAGAAAGGTATTTAAACAGTAAAGAAGAGGGAGAGGGAAACCTGCCTCCATATATCCACCAAGATAAATACTATATACCTTTTTCTACATATATTTTAGAAATAAGCATCTGACAATAGAGATGACAAGACATTTTCAGGACATAAAATGTAAGGGAGAAGTCAATAATAGTATTAATATAATAATATTTAAATAGCATATTGTATATTATCTTATTTTATCCTCTCAACAATTCTTTGAGGTCAGTGATATTATCTTCATTTTACTGCAGAAGAAATTTGGGCTGAGAAGTTATTTAAGTTGCCCAGCTAATGAATGTATGAGAAAGGACTGTCTCAGACTGTCTCAGGCCCTATTGACTCCAAGTCCAATCCTCTGTCCACTGTGCTACCTAGCTGCTTGGTATTTATTCAGAAAAATACAAATGCAAGTTGGACATTGTACAAGGACATATGAACAAGGTACTCTTTTAGAACGTGGAATTGGATAGGAAACGAGAGAAGAGCAAAGTAAGATTATAGATTAAGAAGACAGGCTTATGAGAAGTATTTAGAATTTAAGGTAACAGATTTCAGAGAGTTCAAGGAATGGATAGGTGGAATCCTGTGGCCTGAAATTTTACAGTGGAAGAGGAAATACTTAACAAATGAAATGTTCAGTATGTAACAATAAGCAATTTTGATGAGGAGAAAAAGGAAATGATATCTAAATATCTGTGTGTATTTACAAAGCAATAGAAACAAAGCCAAAAGAAAGGATAGAAGATAGAAGCCAAGTTAGGTAAGAGAAAATAAATACAGGGGAGAAGCCAAGATGGTGGAGTAGAAAGATACACATATGCTAGCTCCTAACCCACAGCCCATAAAATACCTGTAAAGAAGAACTCCCAACAAATTCTGGAGCAGCAGAAGCCACAGAACAACGGAGCTGATGAGATTTCTGTTCCAGAGAGACCTGAAAAACTGACACGAAAAGTCCATCGTGCGCCAGACCCAGAGCAGAGCCCAGCCCTGCATTGGCTGCGCGGCACCAAGAGGAGCAGATCAAAGCAGGCTTCAGGGACAGAATCTCCAGGGGCCAAGCAGGTCCCTCCACCCACAGGACCCAAAGGTCAGTGAGAGGGTCTTTTCAGCTTGCCAAGAGGGGAGCAGGGTCTCTCCATAACTCAGGCCCCCTTGGGAGGCAGCAGCAGAGGCAGTGGCACACAGGGACTTCCAAAGCAGGCAAGAGCTCGGATCCATTGTTGAAGGTTTCCACATAAACCCCCTGAGGAAACTGACCCCCATGTAGCGGCCCTGCCCCCCACCTGAGCACCTGAACTTAATCTCACACTGAATAGCAGCACCTCCCCCTCTGCCAAAAGCCCTCAGGTTGGGAAGCAGCATTTGAATCTCAGCCCCTAAGTGCTAGCTGGGCAGATCTGGAGGTGAGATAGGTGTGGAGAGGAAACTCAGAAGTCAAGTAACTGGCTGGGAAAATGCCTAGAAAAGGGGGAAAAAAAAATAAGACCATAGAAGGTTACTTTCTTGGTGAACAAATACCTCCTCCCATCCTTTCAGATGAGGAAGAACAATGCTTACCATCAGAGAAAGTCATAAAAGTCAAGGCTTCTGTATCCCAAACACCAAAATAAATATTCAGTGGGTTCAGGCCATGGAAGAGCTCAAAAAGGATTTTGAAAATCAAGTTAGAGAGGTGGAAGAAAAACTGCGAAGAGAAATGAGAGAGATGCAAGAAAAGCATGAAAAGCAGGTCAACACCTTGCTAAAGAAGACCCAGAAAAATGCTGAAGAAAATAACACCTTCAAAAATAGGCTAACTCATTTGGCAAAAGAGGATCAAAAAGCCAATGAGGAGAAGAATGCTTTCAAAAGCAGAATTAGCCAAATGGAAAAGGAGGTTCAGAAGCTCACTGAAGAAAATAGTTATTTCAAAATTAGAATGGAACAAATGGAGGCTAATGACTTTATGAGAAAGCAAGAAATCACAAAACAAAACCAAAAGAATGAAAAAATGGAAGAGAATGTAAAATATGTCATTGGAAAAACAACTGACCTGGAAAATAGATCCAGGAGAGACAATTTAAAAATTATGGGACTACCTGAAAGCCATGATCAAAAAAAGAGCCTAGACATCATCTTTCATGAAATTATCAAGGAAAACTGCCCTGAGATTCTAGAACCAGAGGGCAAAATAAGTATTCAAGGAATCCACCAATCGCCTCCTGAAAGAGATCCAAAAAGAGAAACTCCTAGGAACATTGTGGCCAAATTCCAGAGTTCCCTGGTCAAGGAGAAAATATTGCAAGCAGCTAGAAAGAAACAATTCAAGTATTGTGGAAATACAATCAGGATAACACAAGATCTAGCAGCTTCTATATTAAGGAATCGAAGGGTGTGGAATATGATATTCCAGAAGTCAAAGGAACTAGGACTAAAACCAAGAATCACCTACCCAGCAACACTGAGTGTAATACTTCAGGGGAGAAAATGGTCTTTCAATGAAATCAAGGACTTTCAAGCATTCTTGATGAAAAGACCAGAGCTGAAAAGAAAATTTGACTTTCAAACACAAGAATGAAGAGAAGCATGAAAAGGTAAACAGCAAAGAGAAGTCATAAGGCACTTACTAAAGTTGAACTGTTTACATTCCTACATGGAAAGACAATATTTGTAACTCTTGAAACTTTTCAGTATCTGGGTAGAGGGTGGGATTACACACACACACACACACACACACACACACACACACACACAGAGAGAGAGAGACAGAGAGCACAGAGTGAATTGAATAGGATGGGATCATATCTTAAAAAAAATGAAATTAAGCGGTGAGAGAGAAATATATTGGGAGTAGAAAAGGAGAAATGGAATGGGGCAAATTATCTCTCATAAAGGAGGCAAGCAAAAGAATTTTTAGTGGAGGGAAAAAGAGGAGAGGTGAGAGGAAAAACATAAAGTTTACTCTCATCACATTCCACTAAAGGAAGGAATAAAATGAACACTCATTTTGGTATGAAAACCTATCTTACAATACAGGAAAGTGGGGGAGAAGGGGATAAGCAGGGTGGGGGGGATGATGGAAGGGAGGGCAATGGGAGGAGGGAGAAATTTGAAGTCAGCACTCTTGGGGAGGGACAGGATCCAAAGAGAGAATAGAAGCAATGCGGGGCAGGATAGGATGGAGGGAATTGCTTGCCTTCCCAAAGGGAATGGGTGGGGAGGGAGGGATGAAGAGAAGTTGGAACTCAACGTTTTAGGAACAACTGTCGAGTACTGTTCTTGCTACTAGGAAATAAGAAATACAGGTAATGGGGTATAGAAAGTTATCTGGCCCTACAGGACAAAAGAGAAGATGGGGACAAGGGAGGGAGGGATGATAGAAGAGAGGGCAGATTGGTAATAGGGACAATTAGAATGCTCAGTGTTTTGGGGTGGAGGGAGGGGACAAATGGGGAGAAAATTTGGAACCCAAAATTTTGTGAAAATGAATGTTAAAAGTTAAATAAATAAATTAAAAAAGAAAAAAAATAAATACAAAAGCATAGTATGGTCCTTTAAGAATAATATTAGGAATGCTAAAACTCAGAATGGTTCACGGGGCTGATGAAAAGAAAGGATAATAGAGCCTCTCCTCAGAGGATGCCACTACACCTTTCATTCACTCTGGTGGCTTACATCCTTGGGGATGAACTACTTTGAGATATAGTGATACTCTCTGTACCTCTCTTCCTAAAACTATACTTCGTGAGTCCCAGCTGGTGAGCTTACTTTTAGTATTTAGCCAATGAATACAATTGGTTCAAATACATTTACTAAGTTGATACAGTAGGTACAGTAGCTACCAAATCTTCTTCCCATTCATTTGAGGTACTCTCTGGAATACACACAGCATCTGTGGAGAGATTGGGTAAACTTAGAGTACAATGGTAATGGACTGCACAGTTAGGGAACATGGGTGGCCAAGGCAGCTCATGCCTCTATTACTGCAGGGACTTGATATCCTTTTTTTTCTCATAGAATCCTTATACTGTTGCTCCCCTCCAAACTTTAATACGCCTCCCAACCTACCCCCAGGCAGAGCATCTTTGCTAGGTCTGTTGCTTAGCTGAGCTCCTAGGGTCTACTCCTCTTTATATCTCACCTCTGAATTGCTAGCACTAGTTCTCTCGGGAGCCCATTGTTAGCTTTCATTTTTGTTGCCAGAGGTCTGACTCCTTTCTACCTCATGTTATGTCAACTTTATTCCCTCTCTTTGTGTTTGTCTGCAGACTATGCATCTGTGCTCCCAGCTGGAAGCTTTAACTCCTACTATGCAAGTAGCCATGCTGCCATGGTAATAGGGAAAGAAGGAAGAAAAGTCACTTCCCCAATGCTTTTATATCCCTATATCCTCTAATAAAGGTGCAGGAGTTCATATTCCATAAAGCTGATCCTGGCCTTTTATATACCTTAGCAAGATATCTTTTAAAAAGTGACCAAGGGCATGGTTAGTCTTCTGCCAGCCAACAACCAGTTACTCTTCTCATGCCATGACGGAGAATTTCATTTATTTGTCATAGGAATGGACAGAATAGAAATTAACTAATATGGAGTTGAAGAAAAGTGTTGAGAGATCACCCAACTGTCTTTGATGAGTTCAAGTCACCAATCTCAGATTAACTACATTCTAGGATATGAAAAAGACTGGCAAATGAGATTGCTAATTCACTATCAATAATCTTTGAAAAATAATATGCCAAAATATTTATACAGTTCACCAAAATACCCATAGCAGCATTTTTAGTAGTAGCAAAATTTGAAACACAGACTATAGATGTCTGTCAATAAAGGAGTGGCTAATCAAATTGTGGTACATGAATGTAATGGAATATTATCATGCTATAAGAAATGAAAAATGTGATAAATACAGAGAAATATGGAAAGATCTACATTAACTGATGCAAATTGTAGTAAGCAGAACCCAGAAAGCAATATAAATGACTCCAACAATTTAAGTGAAAAGAACAGCCACAAAACAATCAAAAATGTACGTTGCAAAATTAGAAGGAACAAATATATGATTCCAAAGAAGAAATATGACAGGTTATCTATGACATCATTGTAAAGGTGGTAAGTCCACAAGTGTGGTACATTGCACATATTTTCAGTCTTTATCTATTTGTTGGTCAGTTTTACTGATTGTTTTCTCTTCTTTTTTCTTTAAAAACATTTTATATAGAATAGCTTTTGGGGGGGTGAATTTAAAAGATACAACAATAAAACATTTTAAAAAATAAAAGCAATATAGAATGGAACAAGTACTAGAGAAGAATAGATGCTATTCTCATTTTTAAAAAAAGATGTTATCTACGTTCAGTGGCACTGGCTGCTGTATACCCGCAAAAGAATACTCTTAACACCCAGCCACTGCCAATTGGTTCAACATTGGAAACTGTTATGGTTTTATTAATGGAAATGACATAATGAAGATGTATCACCTTTGCCTTTGGGTCAACCTTTGCCTTTGCATCCCAAGGATTACTGCCCTCTCCATCTGACTTTCTAGTTGAAATGTCCTCTAAGTGCTATCCCCTTACTATTAAATGTGAACTCCTTGAGAGCAGGGATTGTCTCTGTTTTCTATACGTATCCCAAGTGCTTAACACAGAGTAAGCACTAAAAAAATGTATTGTTTCTTTTTTCCATTCATTCATTCATGCATTCTTGCAAGCTATTGGTCAGTCAACTTGAATACCTGCAAGAATTGTAAAACTACACTGTTAAATAATTCACCACAATTTTTTCTTTAAATAGCTTATTCCTATGGTATACTTTAAATGCCGTGGTTTATGAAAATTTGAATACAGTTTTCAGAAACATAATCATTGATGAGAAAGACATGTAGCTTTATGCGTATGTATGAATTGCTATATTTTATTTTTAATAGTCATGACTTTTGATTTCCTGATATTTTTGTTGATATCCTTTAAATTATTAAGAATCTGAAGTATTAATAACAGATATTTGGTGTCTTTTTATCTATTTGGAAGTGAAGATAAGTGTGCACGAGGGGCGAGTATCACGTTGAATTTGCTTTTTCTGTTTCTAAGTCATAGATATTTATCTATGTTATCTAAGTTATAGATACTTATGGATTTATTTATTCAAAATAATTTACCCAGGTATGTATCTTGAATTTACTCCATAATAAACAAAAGTTTCTAAGTATGCATATTACACATAAATGTATTTTATTTTTAGAAGTTAAAAAATAAAATCAATGAATGACAGCGATAGAATATAGCATGTTTTATTAAGATTTTGATGTAATTTCTATAAAAGAATGTTTAGGAATATAGATAATATGTTATTATTTTAGCCAAATATCAGATAAATAGTAAGCAACTCATCTAATTAGGAAATAATCTAAACTCTTTTTCATGTTTTACTTAATCTAATAAAAATGTTCATTTTAATGATTTAGACAGAAATTAGAAAAAATGAAATGTTATAAGAACAATTTCTTCAATATTATTTTAAACATTAAACATTGATTAAACATTGCTTTTGCTGAAGCTTTCCTTTTGCTAAAATGCCTCCTCTTTTAGAAAAAGTGATGGTGTTATTTACATTAAATCGTGTGGCTTGTTGTAAAAAAAAAAATATGCCATAGCTCCTTTACTTAATGGGATTCTTTTCTCGTTGCAGTGCAAACGGCTAGAGCAGGAGCTTCATCATCTGAAAGAGCAGAACCAGACTTCAGCAAACAACATGAGACATCTGACTGCTGAAAACAATCAAGAACGTGCTCTGAAGGTAAATCTCCATTCCTTCTTGCAGGCAAATTAAGGTTATAAGCCCTTGGTGCCAGCTTTCTGTGCTGCATATATCAGTTGTGTACATTTCAGCAGAAGTGAGCTGTGGTGTTTGCCAACAACCCCTTCTTTAAACACAGATACAGAACCCTTCTGTTATGGTATTATTTTATTTGTGTGTGTGTGTGTGTGTGTGTGTGTGTGTATGTATGTGTATTAGTGTGTGCATGAACAAAAACAACATAGAATGATATATTCTCAGAATTGTCACGGCAGTGTTATGGCAACTTTTTGGCATCAGTTTTATTTTCCTTCTATCTCTTATTACTTTTATGTTTAATGAGACTAATCACATTAAATTATGTATCTTTAAATGTGGGTCTCTTCTCATCAGTATTCACTAGATCAATAATAACGTGACTTGTATTAGCGATGCATATTGTTGATTCTTTTTGAAAAGGGTATCTTAAAAAGAACAACAACAAGTCTTATTGGTAAGAAGAGGTGAAAAGAAGCAAAGACAATAAATATACTTTGACTTTTTTCAAAGGTTAAGACAAAGTTGACAACTGATATTTATAAACCATACCCTGTCATTATGACATGTAATTAATTATACAAGTTGTATTCAGTTCCATTTTTAAGATAGGTATATATCTGTTTCTGTTATTTGTGTGCATATAAATCATAAATGACATACATATGTGTGTGTATGAATGTGTATATGTATATATATATATATTTATATACACACATTTATCTGTATATCCAAATAGAATATTTGGTGTGTATCTTTCAATTGTTTTCTTTTTATTTAAAAAAATTGAACACTGAGGAAATGGATATCATTGCCAACTCCTCACTTAACACTTGTTCCATTTACAAGGATGCAGTGATCATTTGCATGGGTAGAAAGGGAAGGTTGGGTAAAGGTTATTGATAGAAAGAAATAGAAACAAGGAATTTCATTAACTGATGTTTTCTTCCCATCCCAATTGAATGTAATGATGTCATTCTCATTCATTTCCTAAGTGTTTAAGATTCTTCATTAATTGTTTATCAGAAGGTAAACAAATGATTGGTATAACCTGAAATTATGGCCTAGCTAAACTAGAATCTTAGAATGATACTTCAGTAGAACATAATCATTGCAACATATCATTAATATTAGAATTGTTACTTGAAAACGATTTCTAAAAGTATACATTTTAATAATCAGATTTCCAAAGTAATATCATATGCACTTTACTGGGTCCTCAACTTATGTCACTTGTGATGAAATTTCTGCATTCACATAATTAAATTACTTGAGTGCAAACATTTTTTACAGAAGTGTAAATTAGAGATTTTGCAGCCATTTTGCATCATTATAAAATCTTTGTCCGTAACATAAGGGAAAAATTTAAGTAGTCTGCGTCATTAAAAATTACCTTCTGACTTCTTTTTAATTCTACTTGCTCTTCTTTTGTTTCAAATTCTGGGAATATATTAGTGGGTTTGGGTGTAGTTTTTTAAGCTCTGTATAACCATATTTATACACAACATTTTCATAAATGATAACAAATGATTCACTGCTCAGATTTTTAGAAATGACTGAGTATATTATGTAAACCTAAAAAAATTTATTTTAATCTGATAATATTAAAGAACCATATAGTAATAATAGAAATATATGGAAGACAAGTTCTGTTCACAGCTCTACCACTAAATAGCTGTGTGGCTTCAGACAAATTACTAGGTTCGTTTCCTCATTTGTAAAAAGAGGAGTTAAACTCGACCTCAGAGATCCATTCCAGCTCAGTTTCTATGATCAATTCTTTGGTTCAATACTGCCAGGATCTTTTATGGGAATTCCTTTTCAGTTCAACAAGTATTACTGAGATCATATTCAAGATAGAGCTGAGCCAGCGACTGTCAATTACACAGAAGTAACAGCTCATTCCTTAAGGAATCAAGTGTGTGTGTGTGTGTGTGTGTGTGTGTGTGTGTGTGTGTGTGTGTGTGTGTGTGCATGGTTTTGTTTTTATTACCTTTTTAAAGATAAAGTATTTTAAAGATAAAAGATTTATGCCTTATCTAAAAAATCAAATTTTCAACAGCTTTTGCCCCTTACTATGCACTGGATGATTAATATTCTCCTAATTCAACTGTTTTCCTAAGGATTTCATAATTTTCTATAGACACACTAATTTATTTCCTGTTTGTCTCTTTATCTGCATGAAAATTCTATCTCTGTTTAGCTTACTAATGCAGTAAATTGTCATAGAGTAGTATTCAAAACACAAGAACAATACTACTAGATATAACATTTCATTAGTGATATGAATGACTGAGGCAATTCCTCATTTGGGAGAGACAAAAGCTATGGTTGAGGTTTAGTAGAATTCAGATGATAATCTTTAGTCAATTTGCCTTTATTTAAAAATCCAAGTATACTTCAAGGAAGATCAAAAGTATGTATCTTAGAGTTACTTCCACTTTTTAAAGTTAAACTGTAATTAAGCTCTATAAAATATAAATTCCCCATTTGTTAAAGAACTCAAAAAAAAGTGTAGTTTGATTCTAGATTGCCTAAAATTTAAGAACATTCTCAACATATGCTTATTTTTCTGTTTTAAATAGTTTCCATTCTTTCCATAATGATTTTTTTGGCATATGAATTAACTTATTAAAGAGGAATATAGCCTGCAGAATTTTTCTCTATTTGGCTAGCTATATTAAATTTAGATAATATTTTTTAAAGTATTTAGCATAGTGCCTGGCACATACAAGAAACTAAATAAATACTTGTTCCCTCCTCTCCCTCCATTACTTATTATTATTGCCTCCATCAAAAGTAGGGAATGACTAGAAAAGGAGAACCTCTGGTTAAAAATTTAGTTAGAGATGAGCTTGAAATAAATTTTTTCATTGATCCATGAATTGTTTACATATTTGATCTCTTTTCGTCAGCTTACGCAATTGAGGATATGTACTTATTACTTATTAAGCTGTTGTTTCCCACAAGTGTAAAGGGACAAATTGCATTTTTTAGAATTTTAGAATAGAAATAGAAACATTAGTTAATTAATTGGGAGATTTTGACCACTTCAGTTGATGATGCTGAAATGCTCTTCCTTCTAAAGTTATGTGAATAGTAGACTCTAGTCTTTTTGAAAAAGACCCTAGTCTTTTTGAATCACATTTCATACTGCCTAGAAGTGAAATGGCTACAAGGTATTAGGTATAATAAGCATCAACGTATATTGGGTGTAATTAATCCAATCTATTAGGGACTATTATTCAAAGAATCCCAAGAAATAACATGGAATCATAGGTTTAAAACTGAAAGGACCCTTAGAGAACTTATTGTCCAACTCTCCGTTTTATAGGTGAGGATATAGAGGCCCAGAGATGTTAAATGATTTACTCCAGGTCACACAAGTAATTTAAGTGGCAAAGCCGAGGCTCTGGCTGAGCCCCTCTGAGTACAAATTCATTGTTCTTTACTTAGTTGTGTAGAAACTGAAGACTACTTAAAAAAGAAAATATGAGACCATCAATCCAAGGAATATATGGTTTTTTGTTTTTTTTTTTATTATGAATGTATTCTGAGAGTTCAAACTCATTTGCACTAGACTCTCCTCTTTGGTGAAGAATGTTTGGAGAGCTTGAGCTGATGAAACTTTGGAGCTATCTCATGTACCTTTGTGAATCGTAACACATCTACATGTGGGAGCTCATTTCCAAGACAATAATCCCTGGTTGTTTATTTCTGCAAGAAAGAGTTGGGTTTTTCAAGCCTTGGTCATTTTATGTTTTCTTTCTGAGATTCAGAAATTTTTGCTGTTAACCATGGTTAACTTTCTCCTAAAAGGGTTTCATTGTCCCATTCTGGAAAACACGTTTTGTCCCCATTTTCTTTTTCCTCCTAGGAAATGGATTTTCTTTAGAGGAACAGACAATTTTCTTTAATTTTAGCCTAGAATTTTTGATGTATTTAAAATTTTTGTTTTACAAGGCCTTTTAGATATTTAGCTATGATTTCATTGTTTTTAAAAGAAAGCAAATGAAGACCATAATTGAATGTCAGTGCTGACTCAGTTATGAGAATGAATTGAATAATCCATAGAATGATCATAAAAAAGTGAAAGATGAAGAAAAGTGTTTCAATTCTTTTTTAAAAAAATTTTCCCAAGGTCTGTGAATATTTTTGTAAATAAATGTTGTAAGAATTTTGTTTTAATAAAATATAAATGTATATACAAAATAGAAAGCAAATTTGCTTTACAGGTAGTTGCCACAGAGCAATGTTGTATGATTTGAAGACAAGTGTAGGTTCATTATTTACATGTGATATGTAGCTGAATCCATTATAAAATCTTTATGTAAATATGTTAAACAAAAATTCCTCTGATTAACCCAGGTCATATTTGCAAATCTCCATTTTTAATATTTTTCTTCTACATTTCTTTACAATTTAATCATTTAGCAACTGTTATTCAATAAGAGAAATCGCTTCACATGTTAAAGATGGTAATGAAATTTGAACAAATTTAGACCAAGAAGCATCTCGTAGTGGTTAAAAAGTAACCAAAGCGTTATAAAAAGAGAATCCAATCGAATATCATTTCCTAAGTTCCTACTAAGAATAAGAAACTGTGCTAGGCACTGCAGGATACAAAGACAAAAAACAAAATGGGTCCTACCCTCAAAGAACTTTCATTTCTAGTGTAACTGGTCACCCAGATTTCCCTGTGGAAAGAGAAAAGTTTTGAAACCTTACTATGAATTCTGGGAATTGTAGTCCTGGGCTTACAATGTTGTATTCTTCCTGACCTGAGCAATTATCTGAGGAGTTTCTCCACGGATATATCAGGTTAAGAGGAAGCTGAGCATGAAATGAGCAAGTACAGATGTAGCAGCTGAACTAGAACCATTGGATTTCTATTGTGGGAGCCGATTGAAGGCAGAGATAGTCACAAGATAGCATTCCAAGAGAAAGAACTCCCTGAAAACATTTTGTGATATGAGCTCAGGAGTAGCCTTTGGACTGTGCAGGTTTAGCTTCATCAACCACCACCTCTGCTCATTAGGAAAAGACAGATAGCTGCAGTCTGTTATTCTTTAAGATGAACAAAAGGACAACGAAGTTGTTAAACTCCCCTTTTCCTGGTGCCTACATCTGGCAGGTGTTTATTTACTTCCCTATTTTCTCTAAATCTTGTTCTTGTCTCTTATAAATTATGATGTCATAAATGATCAGCAATGTGTGTGTGTGTGTGTGTGTGTGTGTGTGTGTGTGTGTGTGTGTGTGTGTGGTTTAATTAATTATTTATCAGAGGAGTGTAGTGAAGGAAGCCAGAGAGTAGCTTGGAAAATACAGTGTTAAACGTTATAGAAATTAGTACTTTGGCAAAATTCTGGGATTGTTTGTTTGTTGATTTGTTTTTCCATTAGTTGTGGGCTGAGCAAATGAAACAGAATCTTATGATTTTTATTTTGTATTAATTAATATTTATACATTTTGCTTAATAGCTGAAATAAATTAACCATGTGACTTGAGACCATTTTCTCCTAGTCCATGGAGTTTTGAATAAACAAGATTCAAGTGGCTTAGAGTGGCATGTGTTTCAGTTATGGCCTCGAGAGTGAGGATTGAAGTAGAGGCAAGTAGAAATTAAGGTCATGTCCTATGGGCTTTCTACAAGGAGGAAGAAGGTACGATCTGGGTAGAGTGGCAAGACCTGCCCCCCCCCGCAAAAAAAATTTCCAGAGTTTAGGGGCCATTTCCTCACCTGGGATATTGATTTGATGATTTTCTTTTATCCACTTCTGGAATTTGAAACATTTTAAATTCTTTTGTTTTTTTTTTTAAAGCAGAATTTCCCACATAATTGTTGTATGCATTAACAATACCTATTATACGAATATTTTAAATTTTTATTTTTCTGAAAACTCTCATTAATTAATTCATTTAGCCTCTACAAATTGAGTTTAAATTTGGATCTAGCCCAACATTGCCTACTTTTGAGGAAGATTATTGGATATTGAATTTTCTTATTTTAATTTGTAATTTCTTAGATTTTTTTCTTTCAAATTTGATTACAATTTCCATCTAAAGTACACTTTTGTTTCTTGTAATATTTTATGTTCTTCTTCCTTTAACTGATGTTATCAGTTAGATTTTGTTTGAATATTTTCACTTTGGTTTTTTTATTTTCCATTGCTTTTTTTCCTCTTCTTGGTGTATCAGCTTTCATTGAACTTGTTCTATTCCACCCATGTCTCCATCTGTTTATTAGTAATGCTTATTATTTGATGATGCCCACAGTATCACCAATATCCAATTGCCTATCAATGTGCAAGTGAAATGCCATTGTTAAAGTTGTTTATTTTTATGTTTCCTTTGCCGATGTTCAACTGCTGTTATTACTGCTAATGCATGTAACTTCTTTCTGATTCTGAATATCCATTGTTTTGGAGCTTGGCTTACTTGTTTGGTTAGTTAGTGGATAGCCCATTGGTGATTGGTTAAATATTTGCATTGCAAATCAATAATGCAAAAATATGAGTGTGGTAGTTGAACAGTACTGTCAGTTGATGAATATTAACACTCATAAGTGATAACAGACATTTGGAGTAGACCTTGTGTGTAGCACTAAGGATATTATAGAAATATTAGTATGCAAAGTAAAATAGTTGGGAGATGATAGAATAGTTTATTGGGATCACATTAGGAGATTCCACTAAGTATGTGCTCTGTGAACTGCCAGACTCAATCAATCACTTAGAATACCTGAACAAATTCATAAAAGGGTAGTATCAATTGTCTTAGTCTCTTCCCCAAAGTAGAGAAGTGCTTGTATAAATGTTGCAGCTCTACAAAATGATGGTCATGATGTAGAACAGTAACTGAGACACAAGCTGCAACTTAAGCTTGGGCTTTCACCTGTGTAGGAGGGCAGGATCAACCTCATTTGTGAGTGATGTTATTTACATTCTCTATACCCTGAGATCAGAGTTTTGTGCTTCGGTGTTCAATGTTTGTTCTACCAAGAGTTAGCAATACTTAGAGGGAAGGCTTGTTCCTCTAAGAAAGATAGCAGCATACCTATCTGTAAGGAAACCCAAAGCTGGGTTCATTATGCTAGAAAAAAGATAGTTCACTATTATATCAATAGAGTTGTAAGTCCTTTGAGATGAACAAAGAAACATCACCTGTGATGAGGTCCAGGAAAAGTTGCCATGGTAGAAAAAAGAGGCTTTCCATAATTAGTATTTTCTCACCAGTAATAGGTTCTGTAGAAATTGGGTTTTGCTTTGCCATAGAGTTACTAAAAGGCTGGCAGGAATCAGACAGAAATAAAATGAATTATATAATGGAAAGTACTAAAGGCCTTTGAATGTCAGCTGAATCTAAAATATAGAAAACCTGGATTCACATTGCTAGAATGTTTCAAAGGAATTCTACAGCACTAAAGTGTCCAGTACAAAGGAAAGTTACCATATCAGTTTTTGGCAAGTATGGACAGGCATCTAGTCTGACTCATATATAGAAAGGAATGCTTCCTTCCGAAAAAGGAAGTAGGAGAAAATTGGACCAAATAACCAAAAGACTATCCCTAGATGATGCCATGGAAAAGTGAAGACGTTGGTCATGTGACAATTTTGCTTTTTAATTGAAAGTATATGCTAATGGAAGAATTCTGACAAAAAAGTCAACTCTAAGAGATACCATTCCATCCTCCTCAGAAACATCTGCTCTTACATAATCAGAAGAAGTAAAGCCCTGGAGGCATAGGTTCAGAAGATAGAAATGATTGAGAAGTGGTTGCAGAAATGGACCTGTCGCACCTGGACAATGGAGTGGAAGGCAAGGCAATGTAACATGAATGCCACCACCAAGGAGAAAGCCAAAAGGCAGAATGTCCTTTTGTTACAATTGTGGAGATAGCTTTACACTGGCCCTGTGTACTCCTGAAAAGAAGGAAGTCGTAGAAGTGCAGAAACTGAGGGCCATAGTGTTAACCAGAGAGATGGGGCCAGGCAAAGAGCTCTCCCTAGAGCCCCAATCAACAAGTGTGATCTTATCAGCTATTATTTCCACTGGACTCAGGACCCCATGCATAGGCAAAGGGAAATATTGAGGATGTGCCACATTACTATCTCGGAGAGTGGGGCACAAGGGACCGTTGTGTTCTAATCATTTAATAAGAGACATTTGAAGAAAATACCTTCACAACCTCTGGAAAGATTTGAACTTCGAGGAATGAATGACAAAACCACCCATACTTGGGATACATTGTAGTGACATTGAAATTTCTAAATGACCTCTCTGTTATTAAGGCAGTAGATGACCTGTATATGGTGCATGCAGGCCATTTTGTATAAATGGAATATCCACATTAAATGGAGCCAGTCCTACTCTTCAGAGAATTGGCAGAATATTGTAAATGACAAGTTGAGACTCAATACCTGTACAGTTTTAACTCTTCAAGCGATTTGTGCACATAAGAGGAAAAAGACAAGCAGTAAATATCTCTGGAGCATAGACTTTTCATTCTCTGAAATGGTTCCAGAGAAATTCGACTCTGCAAGTTCCCCAGAACTAGAAGACTAGAAGTAAAAGTTGAAGATAGAACTTCAGGAATAAGATAATGCTTTCTTACTACACAAGTGAAATGTGAGATATGCATAAGTAGCAATTCAATTCAATCCTGATCATTCTGGGAAAGTTCTAAGAAAATTATTTTCTCTGTGATGGAGGACCTCAGAGACCATCTGAAGAACTTGCTGATTGGGAATCATCACAGAGTGGTGGGTGGTACTGAAGAAGAATGGGAAGATAAATATATTTATGAAGTTTATCAGAATGAACTAAAGAACCCAAGTGAACCAGTGTATCATGCTAGGAGTTCAAGGTGGCCTGCCCTGCAGTGTCATCCAGTGGTTCTCAACAATGACTATTACCAGAGTACTATGGCAGAGAAACACAAGGGGAAGATCACTTTCATCTGACCAGGTATTTACCGTTTTTAGTATATGCCCCAATGAATCTGGGGGATACCAGACACTGATGGAAAATACTGATGGAAAAAGTAATTGAGACATGAATTCCCTGTAAATACTGGTGTGCCTTGTCTTTGGGAAGATCCTATGTTATGAATAAATACTAGTAGAAGTATTGTTTAGTTAAAGGAAAATAGCCTAACAGCTTTCAGTCAACAAGTGTCTATTTTGTAGAGCCTCTGTCAAGTATTTAGGTTATATGCTATCTCACTGAGGATGTGAACTGACATACAGAAGAAAGAAGCAATTCTGAGTTGGCCCCATTCAAAGAACATTTAAGATCTAAGGACTTCTCTAATGTTTGGCAGCTATTTTTGCAAATATTTTAGAAACGTTCCTACTATTAACTGGATAACATCACTTGTGTATATGCAATTGAAGGGACTCAGAAGCAGAAGGTCAAAAAATGTAAAGTTGTCTTAAAACCTGCAAAATTCTTTGTAGACCAAAAGACAGGCAGGTGGAATGAGCTTTCAGAGACTTAGTTGGCTTCCGTATGCACCAGTCTTGGTCAATGCAGATCTAAGCAAGCTTTTTGTCCTACAGAGTTAGTGGTAATAAGGCAGAGGGAAGGTAGAATGATAAACGATTATGATCAAATAAAGGAATTTCAGAGTTTCTGAATATGAAAGTAGAGAGAAGACCAAAGGAAGGCAGGATGGATCAGGGCTGATATTAAGGATGAAGGCAGGAGTCACAGAAGAACAAGCTGAAACTGGGTTTCCCTAGGAAGTCCCACAGACAATGGCAGAGGCCACAAGTAATCTGGGATTTCCAGGGCAGCTGCTCCCAGGGAAGTCCCCAAGGTAAAGACATAGGTCTAAGTTGAGGGGCAGCTAGATAAAGGCAAAGAAGTGCTCACTGAGAAGTCCCCAAGGCAGACAAACAAAACGTTGAGATAATGTTTCCACCGATTTGAGAATGGATGAAGAAATTATGCTATATAAATGTAATCAGATAATGCTGTATTATAAAGTATGGTGTATTAAAAATCAGAAAAATATGTAACTTCTTTGAAGTGATGCAAAGAGAAGAAAGCAGATCCAAAACCAAACCAAAATAAGACAATATACACAATGACAGCTCTGTTCTCAAATGGATTTATCATCTCATCACTTTTTGGAGTTTTCCCAATTAGGATTAAATATGGGAGTTCTCTCAATTAGGATTAAAATATATTCATGCCTGTTTCTCTTCTACAGCTCTCATTCATCCCCTGCCAAAAGTTTGCAACAAGGCATCCACCCAGCACTCTGGAGTCCTTTGCTTTTTCACTGACATTATAGGGTATCAGTGGAGCATGCTCATTTAATTCTTATAAGTTCTTTAAAGGAATGCTGTTCTATATCTTGCTGCTATATAACACTAGCAAAATGTTTCTATTGAAAGGATGAGTCTCACAAGGGAAAATGACAGTTGTTGGAAAGGTCTGAAGAAAATAGACATATTAATACAGTGTTAGTGGAACTGTCCATTGATCTCTAATTAGTATTTATTTGGAGCATTTTTATTATAACAGTTTTTTTTTTTCATAACCATCTGTCTCAGTTTTGCAAATAAGTCAGATCTTGACTACCTAAGGTATTTTATTGGCTCTTTTCGCTACCCTCTTGTAATTTATATTGGTTTAACTTCTGGATGAAATTATTATCAATGAGCTAATCAACAGTCATTGATTAAGTGCCTACTATGTGCCATGCACTGTATTTGTCAGAGGAGATTCAAATACTATCAATTAAGCAATCTGCTGCCCAGGAACTTACATTTGATGTTGTGATTTCTGTGTCCATTTCTCTTTTTAAAAAATTTTTCAATAACATTTAAATAATTGAGGGTTAAAATCTTAATTGCATGCACTATCTTTTCCTCATTACTATTCTTTCTTTTTGTTTATTACGAATTCTGATCTTAGCTATGATCAGTCAGTGGTCTGACTGTGGAAAAGCAGATGAATAAAGGATAGCTTTCACATGATAAATTTTTCATGTCTGTTAATATATAATCAGTTTCAATTCTTTTTATTTCATGTTTACTATTCCAGTGCCTACCAATTCTTTTTTATAGAAAATATTCATGATATAATGTTAAAAACTTCTGTATAATGTACATGATTTTGACATCATTTGTTTCTTTTCTTCTGAACCATACTTGCTTTATTTTTTTTTGGAGCCATATTTCCCCATGGGTTTCTCCCCATTCTCATATTTTCTCACCTTTACATTGAAGTCACCAAGTTGATTTTATTTGGAGGGGTTTATGAAGTTCTTTATATATATTTCTCTGTCACATCATCTCCAGAAAATATTAGAATTATTTTCATCGTGGTTTTTTCCTTAATATTTATTATCAGTGCTGCAATCTATGACTAACAAATGTTCAATGAAAAAATATATCTTGTTGCTTTGGAATATAAAATAAGACCCACTCAGCTAACTCCTTTCTTTAACTTTCCAAGGAATATGGTAAACTGCCCTATATAACTGCATTATTATTTTCAGTAATGTAAAAAAATATGACAGTTACTATAAACACCATACTGACAGAGATGAAGAACATACCTTTCTTTTCTGTTAATAACTGCTTAATACTTTTCTTGGGAAATGTGCTTTTAAATGAGATTTGTTGATATTGAGAAATCTTGAGTCAAAACAGGAAGTATCAATAAATATAGTTTGAAAAAAACCTTTCATAACTCCATCATTTTCTGAATATCTGTCATGTAAATTAGATCTCCCCGGCCCATTAATAGGCCTCAAGTACATTTTGTGAATTTTCTACTGAGGCACTGATTCTCAAGGGTTATGATGCCTTCTGGTTCTGAAAAGTGTATAAATTCTCTGAGGTGAAGTTTAACCTTAGGTCTTAGTTTTTAGAAGACAGTTTGTGTGCCAGATGAGGCTCTGGGAAGCCACTAAGGAGCCTTTGATAACCCAGTTGTTGGTGCTTCTCTCTCTGGTAACTATGTAGGTATTGCTTGCAGTCGGACTGTTGGAAGCCCTGTCTGTTGATCTTTGTTTCTCTGTATTTTCTCTGAAGTTCAGGGTGCTTAGTTTTTCTCCTGAACTAAGTGAATGATGTATGTGCTTGATGAAAGTGACTGTTGACCCTCTCAAAAGTTGCCTTCCTTTTAGAAATGCAGATCTGAGAACCTGTATAGCAGGCCCTTCTGTGTATGTTGTGGTCCTTTCTTTTACAGTATCTCATCACACAGGCTAAGTTTTTTTAACTTGTCTTCTTCACTGACTAAAAATTACTTCTAATATTATTTGTTCCCATAGTCCTTCAAAGTTTGTTATGCAAAATATTTTCATAATATTTTTCCCCTTTATTCTAAATTATGTTGTTTAAAAAAGTTTTTCTCCCCTATCTTCCATAATCTAAATTCTTCAGAAACTAGAACTTTGTTTTTCATTTTGTACTTTCTGTAATATAGTACCATGCATAATGTATGATTTTGTAAAGTTATAAATAATAATAGTTGATTGCCAGGGTATTTGTATGTAAACACCAGTTATCTCCTTTTTAATCAGTCGGCTTCCCTTTTCTGACTTACTCAGAAATATTATTTGTTGATTAGTTGAGTAATTTATTATTTATTGAATGTTCAAAAGATGGCAACATGTCCTAGAGAGCCAGCCTTTGAGTCCAGAAGAACTGGGTTCAAATCTTGCCTCTGACACCTATTGGCAATAAGACCGTTGGTTAGTCCCTAATTTCTCAGGCCTCCCAGGTAATTAACTGGGAAGGACAATAAATTACATACCAGAGTGTCATACTAGATCAGAAGAGCTGGTTTTGGTAATGAAATTTTGCACATTAGGATTTACTCTGAGGAAATTCCAGGATCAAATAACAATAAAATTGTCCGTGATGATCTTTCAAGAGATTAACACAACAGTATAGTCCCTGGATCTGTGGGACTTTTGATGCAGCAAAAAACAAACAACTTTTCTTATGATCAATTTTGTTTTCTTTGAACCACTGAGTGTAGGGTGAAGACCTGTCTGCTTTGTCTTTGTTTTATTTCATTATAGTAACATTCCAGAAAGAAATATGTTTAAAGTTTAGTTTCTTAGACTTAGTGTTAATTATTCAGCTTACAGAAATAAATTTCAATCTCTTCTAAAGTGGTGTAGGTTATGTGGTCATATGCAAGATGTAGGGGAAAAGACTTCACAGTTTCTTCTGACCAGTAACATAGCTCCTATATTCATATACATTATGATAATTTGGATCTGGTACATGGAATTTTTTTACTGAATGAATTAAATAATTTGGCATTTTGTTCTTAACAGAATGGATATAGTCTGCTAAAATTCCTTTCTTTTTTACATAAAGTCTACTTTCCCCATGACTTCCATTAAGAATCATTATTTTTTGAGTCCTTGGGATAGGCAGAGAATTATATTATTACTTTCAGACCATAATGTTCAAAGTATTAGCACTGTGTTAATTTGCTGATTAATGAAACATACATTGGCCTTTCTGTTTATTCTTTTGACCCCAATGTCATGTTTCATTTATTTGACTTTTGACTGCTACCATTATTGAGGACTGTTAGCTTAGCAAAATATTTATGGTTGTTGTAAATTAGTTGACTGCCAAACTTTAACCACAGTAAGTAGCAGAGAAAATAGAACATTCCTTCTGATGACAAGCTGTGGATATAATCTGAGATGCAAGATGGAAGCATCCCATTATAAACTTCTGTAATCTAGACTGATGTGCTACTCTTTAGAATGAATCAGTAGTTTCTAATTAATGGACATCTAAATGCAAAACTCTGTTTGTTGAGTTTCTCTCAAGCAATGGATATCTGTAATGAGATTTTAGGTATGGGACAGATGGTATGTGTGTGTGCCAGGTACATCACTTTGAGGTTGTCAGCTATATCCATCTATCCCTGCTTTTTAACCTGCTTTCTGTAGTGTGGCAGAAAGCTGGAGCACCACTTAATTAAGCTAAGCAAAAGTGACTGTACCTTCAAACTACAAATTAATTAATTAACTGACCAGAAGAAGAGTATAAGATATTTGTTGATCAGTTGACGTTCTTGTCTTCTGTCTAGTCTCAAACAAAGTTTTTCTTGTGCTCATATGGGAGATCCTCTTATTTCAACTACAGTTGACATGATGACATGACTTGCTATTAACTTTGAATTGAGTGAGGGAGGGCTGTGCAAGGTCACCAGCCTCACTTTCTCCTCCAGAGCCATCTGCATCCAGGGGCCAGATATTCATCAGGATGACTGGAGATGGCCCAGCATGCAATAGGAGACCCTGTCCCTTTTAGGCTGAGAAGTCTTTTCAGGTTCTCGCTTTGAGTAAGATATTACCCATTCAGTGAATAGGCCTCTTTGACAAGTAAGTCAAGGAATGGCCCCTTTAATTAAAAGAAAATCAAACTGGAAGGGAAAGATCCTCAGGGTTCCTGGTCAAAAGAGAAACACTTTAGATTTACATTTACTCTGAGCTAGGATGGCAGGAACCTATATGTTGTCCAATCTGTGAGCTCCAGAGTGAATTGGGTTTAATGGTTGGTCTTTGAGAAAGAAATCTAGCCAGTAAATCCCAAATTAAGAAAGCAATTTTCAGCCATCAAAATGTACCTTCCTTTGGGAAAAGCACCTTCTGGTAAGGAGAGAGGAGGGGAGGGGAGGGATTTACATTTGTTTTCCTGGGAGTAATAGAGAAACAAGTGTTCACTGAGTAGGGGTGGAGTAGGGATGGGGATACATGGTCAAAGTTTCACTTTAGAAAAATAATGTTGGCCTCTGAGTGGATGCTGTATTGGATTGGGAACAGACATAAGGCAAGGAGTCCAGTCAGAAGTCTATTATTGAAATAGCATAGGTTAGAGGAGTATTGGCCTTTATTAGGGTTGTAGTTGTCTGAGCTGAGAGAAGAGGATGTATATAAGAGATGTTGTAGAGGTAGAAACAGCAAGATTTGGTAATAGGTTGAATATGTGGGGTACGAGAGTAAGGAATTTCATATTTCACTGAGGTTAAAAGTCTGGAGACAGAGAGGATGGTGATGGTCTCAACATTCATGGGCAAATTCAGAAGGGTTAATAAGAGAACATCAAAAAGAGTTGGAAAGAAAAGATATTTTCACAAGAAAAATACTACAGAAAAACCAGCAAAGAAACTGAATGCAAGTGAAAGGGAAAAAAAAGAGTTCACCATACAATGCAGAAATGCACAAGGTAAAAAACAATAGAAGGAGAAATATTTTGAAGAAGGTAATTAATTTAGATTAGCTTCAGTTAAAATCCAAGAAAAGAGAATGACTCAAACTACCTGATTGTTTACTTGCTGAAATATTAACACTAAAGGTCTACTTTTCCCCAACTTCCCTCTCCTACTATTTGTCTATTTATGGAGACTACCTATGATTTAATAATCTTAATTCTGGTCTATCTAATAAAGCACCGACTGTTTTAGGATTACCACAATCTGTTGAGAAATGTGATTGCCACTTATTACTTCTTCTGATTTACACTGTTGGAATCAGACTTTGGTGATTTGATCATTTCTTCCCATAAATAGAATTGGAAACTATAGATAAGTATATACATGGGAATGAGGTGAAGATTAGTCCCTAAGAATACACTCTTTTAATTACTAGAATCTTTCAAACATTCAGTAATATATAGAAAAATGCTTGTTGGGTCCAGTATTTCAAAACTGGTTCACCATCCTCCATTTGAGTTGGAATTGTATATACTTGCTGCATTAATAAATAGAAGTGATGATTCAGCACCATAATTGAGGTTTGGATTTGAAAATCCTTTAGAATTTCACTTATTAAAAATGTTATACAAAGACCTTTCTTGGCAGAAATGTGCTTGAAGGATACCACTGAGTCTATATTCTATGGGCCAAGTATGATCCTCCCAAACCAACTAGATTTTCATGGAAAGCAAGGTTCCCCAACTCAAATAGCAATGTGGCTTTAGAGAGAAAATCCAAAGATAATTCCATCACGGTAGATAAAATTGCTTTACTAGTACATTAAATTATGGCTAGGTGCCCTGAAAGGCACAGAGAAACTTTTCCTGGAGACAGATCACAAGCCATACACTTTGTTACAGAAACCAAAGATAAATCCAATCTAGGAACATTTTCAGAGAAAATACCTGATGAAGACTATAGAAGACTTGGCCATGTATGTAGCAGAATTTTTAAAGGGCTAGTGGGCCCTGTGATAAGATGGAAAGCCCTAAAGACTCTGCTTTGAGCATTTTGCAGCATAAGGAAATGAAATGCTGGAATCACATACTTAGAATTTATACATGAACTAGAATTGTTCTGTGCTTCTGGCCAAGTGGCAGAGGCATAGATGAATTTGGGGAGGAGATAGGGAAGAGAACTGCCATCCCACTTCCTATCATGTGTGGAAAACCATTTAGCTGGAATAATAGCAAGAAAAGATGGTAACCCTCTGAGGAGGCAGGCTTGACTAGCTTGACCTAAGCATCCACAGGACTAATGGACCAGCTTGACCTAGTGGAATCTATAAAGAATGCTATAGTACAGAAACAAATGTTAACTTGTAATGAACTGATAGATTATGTGAAATCATTCGAATATGTAGATGGTAAATCAAGAAACATTGTAGAGAAACAACTAATAGGGGACAACCACTGTAGTTGAAAGAACTCTCATAAATTTTAGGGGAAAATAGACCCTGGGACAAATTCACCCCACTTAGAAAAGTAGCACGACAAGAAAAAGAAGTGCAAACTGGCTTAATATAGGAATATTAACATCAGAAGGAAAAGCAAAAAATCTCTAATATTTCTAACAGTTGTGTAGGCCATATGCTCTCAAGAAGAGAATGTGTTATCTGTTGTTACAGAATTGAGGGCTAGCTTTAGAAATAAACTGGACCCAAGGACAGAAGTTACCTCAGTCCTCTTAAAACAATACCTATAACCTTGTCAGTCTTTTTAATGTTTTTCTCCCTTACCAAGATTCATTGCTTCTCAAACATAGATGACTATAAATACATAGATGTCTAAAATTTCATACTGCACTGTCCAACATAGTGAATGAAGCATAAGTGACCATCATGCTCCGGTCATCCTATGAGAAACATTTGAAGAAAGTAATTATACAGCCTCTTGAAGGTTTTGGTCTCAGAGAACTGAGTGACAATAACTGTCCAAACTGGGTTATGATGAAGTAACTTTAGAATTCCATGAAGTTATAGCTAGTATCAAGGCAATAGAAATTCTGACCCTAGTATGTCAGCTTTATTGGATTTCATAGAACATCTCCAATAATTAGTTACTAAATACACCAGCACATAGTCCCAATAACTCTTCTATGTTGCCCACAGTGTTTGTCCCAAAGAAAAATATAAAGGTAAGTATGTGTATTGACTACTGCATCTTGAACAAAGCAGTCAAAATAGACTAATGAATATACTTTATCAGAAGTTTGAAATAACTGGGACTGTCTGTCGGACAGCCAGTAATTTTCTGTATTGGGCATGTGCAGAGACTACTAAGAGATCTCTGTGTCAGAGAAAGACTGCTTTTATCTGCCTTGGTAGTTTTGCCAATTTAAACTCATTCCTCCAAGGTATCATAGGGACAACTGTTGCTTTCCAAAGGCTGGTAGAAAAAGTAGTTAGAAATGTGAGCCAGCTTACATGTGTTGATATATCTTGACCATATTATTGTGTATGGGAAGACCTTCAAAGAATATGAAGAAAGATTAATAAAAGCCAGGAAAATGACTCAAACCTTTCCACTGACAAGTGCTATTTTTGTAATTCCTTACTGAAGTATATGGATCATGTTATATCTCAACAAAGTATAAGCATTGACCCAGAGAAGGTAGAATTACTTCTGACTTGGCCATAGCCAAAGAATCTTCAAGATCTAAGTAGAATACTAGGATTTTGGTGAATGTTATCAAAAACTTGTTTTAAAAACTATACTGTTATGCAGTTATTTTATTCAGCTATGCAATAGTCCACACAACATTAAATATAAAAGAGTAATTGCATCAAAGCAATTTGTCCAGGACCATTTCTATCTGAACTTCATCAAACAAGATGATAAGGATGAAATAATAATAAAAATGACTATGAAAATAGTAAAATCGATAGTTTCTCTTTGTACTTAGCACTTCACCACTATATTAAAAATGACCTACTTGTTTGGGTGAACTATTACTTATCAGCTTCTCTTACAATTAATATAAAAGCTTAAAGAAAAGGAATAAGAAAACAGAAGGGTCAAAGCATGTAAAAACAGAGATGAGAAAGAATAATGCATGTTAAATATATTCTTTTAAAAGGGAAAAATATATGTTTGTGATGTCATATTTTAAGAGCAATTATTTTTACTAATAGTCTCACCCTTCTGCTCCTTTCATTTTTAAATGGTCCAAGAGGAAAGAGAATTCTCCTGAAATATTTTCAAAATTAATCAAGGCTTATACTGAGCAGCTCCTATGTCTGAATTCCACAGATGGAAAGGTTTTTCACTGTGGGTGTAGGAGTTCAAGTTTTTGAGTTTGCTTTTTATTGTTTCTGTTTTTCCTTTGTTAAGTAGGTTTATTTCAAATGATGTAAAAACTCCAGGTACTTGTTTTTGTGTTTATATATTGGAATTTTCAAGTTTTAACGATTTCAAGTAATGATGATTTCATTTCAATATGTTACAAGTTAGAAAGTCATTAAAAATAGTGCAAAAATATTTAAACATTTTACTACTTTAATGCAATCCTAGGAGATGCAATGCTTCCTTTTTCTTCACTCTCAGCAGACTACATGGTTTTTCCTAATTTTTTTCATATTTTCATTTTCTGTGACACATTTAATTTTATTTTTCTAATCTAATTTCATGCTTCACCAATTAATTTCTTTTTGCTGTTGAATCAATTCAAAATGTTTTAAGAAAATGGACAAAGCCAACAAAACTGTTTCATGGATCTTAAAGAGCAAAATTCCTCAACTGACCCACCCATGACCTGCTTATCTCCAAAAGCCTCTAAGTGTATCTATTACCAATAGAACAACTTCAGGTTTAGGGTAGACACTGAGGAGACTTGGGGGATGGGTTGAGAATGAATTCTTCCCCTCCCTGCCCATATCCTAAAATGGGCTCTTGGCCCTTTTTGCTTGAAAATCTTTCCTGTTTATCCAAGTTTTATATGCTATTGTTAGTGTAGTTTGAGCCTTCTAAGAGACTAGGAGCCGAGGTAACAGAAACACAGAAGGCAAGGCCCCTAATGCACTCTCAAAGTCACAGAGACCAAACCTTGTTTACCTTTACTATCTTTGTGTCATAGGCCTGTTTAAACTGGCCAAAAACATGGAAGTGGCTCCTCTGTTTTCAGAGTTGTTTTCTTTTCTAACACTTTTGAATTCACTTTAATCAAATTTCTTTTATTCATGATTTGGAAGGATTATATAAAATTTATAGAATGGCAATATAAGAACTTGCAAAAAAAAGTTGCAGACAAACTTACCAGTTAACCTGATTATATGCTTACTTCAGTCAGTAGAAGTAAAGAACGTAAATGTTATATTTCCAGTGAAATATTTTTCAAATTATGCTAGTTAGCCCAGGACCAGGAACTTCAGATTTCCATTTTCATTATAGCAGAATTCCAAGAGTCTCGGATTATCAGTGAGCAACCAGACATTGTCCAAGCTAGAAAAATGCATGTGTGAAGCTTTTTACCTATCTCCTTTCATACTTCAAATACATATGATCTAGGCATCAAAAAAAATTAATAAATCAAAAAATAAAAATGGAATAATTTCACATCACTTCATTTCTCAAATGATCTTTGTTTTTTAAAAACAATAGTTCATGTCTCTCTTTAGTGGAAGTTTAAGTTTTATACATATTAAACATTTGTCACACGCATTATATAGCCTCCCGAGATTTACAATAACAGATGGCATTAGGAATACACTTTTGAAAAAAAAGTGAGAAACCCTCTTCTGTCAAGTAATAGTGGGGAACATATTTGTTAGGAAAATTAATGCCCTCTCATGTGTCAAGGGAAATTACTTTGAGTATTAAGATGCAGTGATTAATATCTTGTTTCAGGGCTTTATTATATATAAAATTCATAAAAATACATGGAGTATCAATGTAGCATATAGGCTACTCCCTTCTCATGTGTAGGATTTGTATAATAGCCACCTCAGGTACAAAATGCTCTGTGGGTCTGCATTCAATGAACATCATGACTCACAAACTTCAAATGCCATGTTTATTTTTTTCTTTAGCAAAAAAGCAAAGTTTGTTAAAAGCAAAGGGTTATAATAAAAATGAATACTAAGGAAAATTTCAGTAAATTATTCTTCCCTTTAAACCTAGGGAATACTTTCTCACAAATATAACTCTCTTGGTGGAAAATATGGGTCCATATAGGATCCACTTACAGGGTATATATATTGGACATATGTAGTCAGTACACATGTGTAGAGGGGGCAACTTGTGCCTCTAATCCTTCAGGACTGCCTTCATCTTCCTGTGATATCGTCTGAGATTTTTCATTGTTTTCGCTCCCAGGATCTAGCATATCTGTTGGTCAATTTTTCTACTAGTCCCAGACAACTAATGGTAACTGGGTACGTACAGCTGGGTACATAATCTCAACAGGGCATTACTTCATTGTTGCCATAATGCCTGGTAACCATTAGGCACATAGTTAACTTTTTAAGTAAAGGAAAATATCTATTCTGCTTCTTACTCCCTGCTACCAGTTTCTCTTATATCTTCAGAATAGTCTAGGCCAGAACCTTTCTCTAATAAAATCAGACTCACCGCTCTTTAGTTTTAGCCACGTTGCCCAGCTAACAAAAGGCAGGAAGAGGCCTCAAAGCTCAAAGTAAGTCTTTTCTTTCCATCCCCTATGTCTGGCCTGTTTTAGGGTTAGATATTCTCAAAATTCTCTTTAGTTTAAGAGGTAAATAAGTTTTAGCAAAAACAAAAATTAAGCCTAGGAGAGCAAGTCAATTCAAGTCAACATGCATTTGTTGAGCCTACTAAGTGCCAGCCACTGTGCTAAGAAAAACACAAAAACAGCCCCTCTTCTCAAGGAGCTCACTGTCTAATGAGAGAGGTCATTGTTCTCTACGTAACCTTTTTCTTTGGCTTTATTACATCTATCTGTCAGCAATAAAGCTTGGTTACTTTGATGTTATATTCTGGCAAATGAAAATCCTAGCTGTCTAAGAATTTGTAATCCTAGACAATTATGTTTACGGATGCATGTGAACATATTCCACAGGAAAATATATTAACAAATATCATCCTATAAAAAATAGTCAAAGTCTAACCAACACGTATAGAAATTGTGTAGATTGTCAAATTGTTCATATGAAAATGAATCCTTAAAATTTAACAGTGAAATACAGTCATTGAGCTCTATCAATTGAAAATTTGTTGTAGTTGATATAAAGTAGGTCTAGAATTCTTCCAATGCTGTTATTTTTTTAAGTTAAGAAAAATGCTATTAAAAAATTAAAAAATCAAATTCAACTTAAAACAAAATGACAAAAAGATGCCAGCAGTAGCAATAACTAATTTTTTTATTACACTTGATTGTTATACAAAATTAACACAATTCCACTGAGAGCCTTAAAACCATGTTAAAACCATATTCCAAGGTGTAGCCTGCTATAACAACATGTACTTTGTCATCATATCATCATATTACATTAGGAAATAATTCAGCTCAGCATACGTTTGTTAAAGGCCGACCATGTTCAGGAAGTGTTCTATGAGCTTAGTGTTTTCCAGGATTGTGATTTCATCAGTGTAGATAGGTCCAGATCTCTATCAAAGTCAGTCAGCAACTCTTATGCGATTTGTAATCTTAAAGAACTGCCTGGGCCACAGAAAGGATAAATGATTTTCCCACAATCACGTAGCCAGGTTGTGTTAGAGGCAAGGTTTGATCAAAGGTTTTACCTAAATCAGGACTATGTTGTCAGACTCAGGATACAAAGACAAAAAAATTTTGTACTGTAAACATTTTTGGTGATAAAAATTCTTAAGGTTGATAACTTTGCAATGATTCAAAACAATCAAGATTTATATTTCAAAAATTGACTTTAATATCCATAATATCTTCAGTATCATGTACACAGTGAGTTAACCATATTTTTTCCTTCTATTTAAAACAACTTCCATATTTGTGTCATTATTATTATAAACTGAGTTTCAAGTTGATGTGATTTGAAGTATCTTAGTAAACTATTTCTATATGTAATCTCACTCCTGCCTTAACCCGGAGGCACTTTTCTGAAGGACAGATCTGTGATGTTGATTGCTAAATAAAAGGAGGTAGATGTGACTCCTGTTTGGCTGAGAGACCTCTGTTCTCAGACTGCATAAGTTGCAGAGAAGAGAGTTCACAAGTGGAGTTCAAAAGAGAGCTAAAGAAAAATGCAAACTTTTGAGTGGCTAATAGGAGATCTCTCTGGAACTGCAGACATATGGGAAACTTAGCCCCTAACTTTTCCCTTAACATTCAGCACCTGCGAGCTTAGACACTGCTAAAAGCAGACTTCTCTGGAGAGTTTATCAAACTCCAGAGGAAGTGTTCATCTACTCTTATATATTCTTTCACCTATTCTAATAACTCCTCTGATTTCTATTTAGTATTTGTTTGGATAAATGATTTTGCTTGCCCATTTTTTGGTATGTGGGGTATGTGTGTGTGTGTTACTACACATTTGATGTAGAATTAAGCTGATAAGAGTAAACTGTTAGCCTCCTCTTTACAGTGACCAGGGAAAGTGGCATTTATCTTGAATCCCCAAGGAATTATACTGCTAGGCCGCCAATATTTTAGGTGTAGTTGATAGATGTAATTTGAGCCCATTAATCCCCTTGAAGATACATAAGTGAAGGAGCAAATGTGCAGCCATAGTCCTCCTATTGCTCTTCACAAAGGTGAAAATCACAGGGTCTCTTGGAAATGGGGTAGATCAGACCTCAGAACATATCTGTAAATGCCACATGCAGATGAGCTACTAGTTACATATGTGTGTATACCTGTATATGTACACATATATATTACATATAAAGTGCAATGTAGTATAGTACATTGTGCATAAATGTACTTAACTAACATGAAATTTTAACAACTATTTATTGAATTGGATTGTTTTTAAAGAATAAAGTAGATAGTCACCATTTTAACCATTAAAAAATTAATCATAATGGAATTAATCAACTTCCACTGCCTGCCAAGTGAAGGTTGAAATAGCTTTCAATCTCAAGATCTGAGACAAAGTTAGCTTAGATGTTGAAAGAAAAGCACTTGAATCCTTGATAATAGAAAATTTTCAATAAAAGTGGTTAAATGTAATAATGTAGCTTTCTAGACAAAATAAATCTTTTTTCCCTTAGTCTTTTTAAGCGCTATGTCAAGTTTCAGATAGTTTTAAGAAGCACAGATATTAGATCCTCTAACACTGAGTTTGTTAACAACAATGATGAAAAAACCCTGCCATATTCAAGTTTAACTTCCTAGTAGGCACCCCATATTCTCTACTGTATACATGAAAAACAAAGAATCAATTGTGTTGTTCAGTGTTGGTTAGTTTTTTTTTATTATGTTGATGCATTAAAACAGATATTAAAATTTATCATTAATTCAGTGCCTGGTCTCTCATCAAATCCCCTTAATTACAGATTGACTCCAAGGATTAGACAGCATGGATTTTAATTTTAACAAAAAGAGGAGGGGGGCTGAAAAATTACTCTTTCCTAGTGACGCGTGGAACCACACATTTTTAAAAACTCTCTTGATTTATGGTTTACCATTTAAAATATAAGATAAAAATTTAGATACCTATGTTTTATTTTTATGACAACATTTTCTCATATTGTCTTCAAAAATCTTGAAAAATTGCACTGTCTATTTTTTTCAGATGAGTTTCTGCCTTTGGTAACTGACACTTTATAGTTCCTTTTTAGAAAATCCAACTCAGAATCATATAGCATCACAGCTATGCTTGGCTCTAGTTTGTTTCAAATATAATGTCTTTGCTTAAAATTTTGAAAGACTTTTGGTATTATTGTAGCTGTGCACACCAAGGAAGTGTTTCTTTTATAAACTTAGGCTTTCAGAAGTCCACAGTGACATCTTTACTTCAGCCTAATATTTAGAATAGCAGGCCCAGGAACAACATTTTCACACATTTCACTTCTGTGATTTTTATTAGCCTTGTTTTATCTGCTTTTAAAAACAGACTTAAAAGCTTTAATTTCTCATACTTTTTTTCTTGATTATGCAAAATCATTTAAACTCCTGGTCTTTTTCTCATTGTTTCTATTAGACCCAAATAGGAATTTGATTTTAATTAAAATATTTCTCTAGTTTATTTTTGCTTTAAGGACTCCTACAGTAACAGCAAAAGCTTTTCCTCTTGAAGCAAATTTTGTTTTTTTCTTTTAATAAATTTAATTCATTAGCATGAGAGTGTGAGCACTATGATTATATACATCTCACATTTGTATCTGAAAACTTTCAGCAATCAACACATTTTTAATAAGCACAAGAAAAATATTTAAAAGCCATGAATACTCAAAGTTAAGGGGATGATTTACAATACATTCTTCTGAGTCAAATGCCTTCCTAGAGGTCCCAATGTAAATAACAGCCTTGCTATTAGGCTAATAAAATGCATTTAAAAATCAACTTAATAAGCCATGAGTTCTTTGTGTACTATATAAAATATAACTTGGAATATTTAATACTTTTTTACTCAGTTGAATTTTGATATACTCAGATTTATACTAATTGACACAACAGATTAGATCTCAGAAAACCTCATGTAGCCTGGTCAAAAATAAACTGTCTAGAAACAATAGATATGAAATGCAATACTGATGTAATATTAAATGGTAACACAAACTAACTACAAGGATAGAGAATAATTTACAAAGCTGACCCATTGTCTTTTACTTATTCTATTATGCCTCTAAATATTAATGTGTTATAATACTAAGGTATTGTAGACTCAATTAAGGACTATCAATCTAATTTTGAATTTCCTTGTTTTATTGACATGTCACAATCTGAACATCATCTCAATTCTACATAATATCCTTTATATATGAAATGAAGCAATATGTCAATGGATCTGATTAAGATGACATAGGCTGTATGTTTGCTTCCCTTTAAATCACAGTTGGTTGTCTATATTTAACTAAGTAGAATGTAGTTCTTTCATGGATGTTACCACTTACCTTTTGAATAAAATACTTTTAAAAAAAATCAAATAGCTCTAAAATGTCTGACTGGACATTTGTAAAACTATGCCTTCTCTTCAAATTAGCATAAAATATTTTTCTATATTAATGCTAATTGTCTTATTGTCTAATTTTTATTTAATTTCCTTAATAATATGCTATATTGAAGAACAAACTTTTCTCCCTATTAAAAAAAAAACCTGCTTGTGGCCTAAGATACACAGAAGTTTGATCTCACAAAGTAATTCCCATGTTTATTTATGTTAGGTCACAGGGCATACGGAGTCTGATGCATAGTGCTTTTTTTTTTTTAATGTTAAATATGAGTAAGTATTGAATGAAACAGAAAAACATTTGTGGAATTCTGAAGTTGAGACTGATACCCCTCCCACATAAAAGCAGCCTTTAAAATAAGTGATTTGGAGATTGATTTAGACTTGACTGCCTTCTCAGCAGTGCTCATTTCTTGAATAAGGTAAAGAACTCTTCTTGTTTTTGGTTTTATGACTAATAGATATGTTATATTTGATTTTCAATACATTTTTATTTTTGTACTTTCTATATTCAAAGTTATGAAGCAGGTGCAGATTTGAGATTGAGAATGATGGTGTTGACTTGAAACTAGATAAATGTTGGGCAGATTTTAAAAAAGATTTTTGTTTTTGGCCACGGGAAGCATATACTCAATACTCCATTTTTTTTTATCATGAATAAGGCAGAAATTTAAAAGACAAGTGATATTTGGGAGTTTTCTTTCATACTTTCCGCATTTTTCTGAAAAACTTATTATTGCGTCTATCTCTACCTGGCTATCTATTAAATGCAAGATTTTCTGAGTTTTGTCTACTATATAAGTTCTGTATGTTATGTTATGTATTTTCAGAGATCTGAATCTCAGCATCTGCATTTTCTTTTATAATACAGTGAAGAGAAGTATACAAATAACTTTCTTTATCCTGTTATTGTTTGGTTCAAATTTACTTATGTTAAACCTAGAAGAATTAGCTCAGGCACTTCCTAGGCAAAATTAGACCACCAAGCAAGTAATTTAAACCTGGCTATAGAGAAATAATCCATTCAATCCCCAAGGGAACCAAATAATTTTTTTTTAAGTAAGGGGAATTCTTCCCCACTCCCCCCCCCCAAAAAAGTTTTACATTTTATTTTATATGAGTAATGTTTAATTGGCTACATTTGAAAAGGAATGAAAATTTTATCTATTTGCTGGAGATTTGCAAAACAATACTTTAAGCTCCAAGTTATTTTGAGGTGTTGAAAGGTGAAACATTTGACATTTTCTTTTTGGGCATTACTTAAAAAACAGAAGGCAGGAAAGGGGTGTTGCCACATCAGAGTTAAGGGTGTTTGTGGTTGTCCATGACAGCAGGCTCCAGTTTTAAAACACCTGTGTTTACTTTCCAGCTTTTCTCAATCTGCCTGAAAGTGGCCTAAGAATGGCACAGACCTGCAGGATAGTTAGTCGGCTTCTGTAATGCAGAGAAGAGAAGGAAAGTTAAACCTTTTTGGATAGCTAATCATTAACAATCCTTTTGTTCTCAATTTCAAACACATTTCTTTTGGAGTACTTAATAGGATTCTAATTAATACCTTGTATCTATATAGCATATATACATATGTATAAGTGCATACGGACAAGTGCAAACTTGAAAAGGTAATAGATAAATGTGTTAATGCTTTTTGTGGTTACACACACACACACCCATACACACACCATTTGAACTGACTTTATGCTCCAACTTGACATCAGAATGTATCCTAATATTTATTGAGATGGTCTCCTGTGATATTTTCCTTAGTTTCTAATACAAAATCACCGTATCCTTTCTGCTGTACATAAATTTATCCTTATGGAAATGATTAATTCTTTAACATTTTATTTGTATCTGTAAGCGTACATTCCCCTTTAGACTAATAATTTCCTAGCCTTTTATTCTGGCTATATGTAGTTAATTTATTTGTAACTAATAACTTGTATGTAGCTAATTAAGCTACATATCATCTAGATTATATATTTAGGATCACCTATCTAGGCAGTCCTAAATATTTTAGTCTAAAGATTTAAAGTCACGCAGTAATCACATTGAATTAACTTTAGTTCAGTTTTAAATTTGTTTTACATTTTGTGATTATTTGCAATATCTATACATTTCTGCTTTCGGTTCCCTCTTCTTAAAATGAAAAAATATCAGCAACTTAACTGTCTGATCAAAATGACTGTCTTTGATATTGGTTTTATAATTTTATATTGTCAGACTGCTTTCAGATCTGTATTTTGATAGACATTAGACATATATTAGATACTCTGTGATAGACAAAATCCTTATATAGTAGGCAAGCAACAAATAGTTTCTATGAGACTTCAGTCAAGTTCCATTCTTGCCAATATAAAAATGGTCCAGTTTTGGTTATTGAAAATAGAACTATTCCATTTGTTTCTCTGAACTTTATTCTGTCTTAGAATTTGATATAAAATATAAAAGTAGGCTGAATAAGTAAGTCACATTCAAATCATTTGTGAATCATTTGCAATGTGCTGGACATTGAAAACTTGGAACATGTAGCAAGTTGAAAGAGCCATATTGAGTGACTCATCATTCAGTCTACTACTTTTGACATGGTCTTATTTTTAGTTGCTTGACATCCCAAGCTTTAAGAATGATCCATTGGTATGTGAGATAATTTGCTTTACATTAACAAAATGGCCATATCGTTTAATTATTCAATTAGCTAACCAGTTACGTCAAGCCTCAATCCTGCTCTCTGATTATTTACATAGGATGTAATTAGATAGAATTTAGGCTCCTTGAGAGCAGGGAGTTTCCTTTTTGTCTTTGTGTCTCCAGCCTACCACGTAGTATACACTTAATAAATGCGTTATTGATTTTTGTCTGTTCTCTGGAACAAGATTGATCATCCAGTTAATCAAACTTCAGATGCCGTTTAGTGGACATTTTTTGTTATTTAAAATATCATAGTCATTGAGTATGCTCTTCTATGTTTCTGCTTACTGCATTCTTTATCAATTCATACACGTTTTGATGTAATATTTAACCAACTGGAGAAATTCTTTCCTCCTTAGTCATTACATATTTCCATATAAATATTAAAATGACTAAGTATAATTTACTAATAAGGTAAATCAATAATAAACAAATACATACAACTATTTACGATATTTTGATTTTATGACTGTCCATAATGAGTCACCTTCAGCCTCAGTATAACAGTACGTCTCTTCTTCATTTGTCTGTAAGTTTTCTCTCATCCTTCAGTTCATTCTAAATACTGATTAATGTCTCTTAGGAATCTTCATATTTCTCCTCAAGGTAATCATTTTAGTTTCTTGGGAAATAAATGAGATCAATCCTTTTCCATGGTCCTCTCTTCAGTAATAAAAGGAAGAAGTTTTTTTTCTCCAAATACACTGTATTTGTCATCTCCTCGTAGGTCTTCTGTATAAAATATAATTTTCACTAGTTCTGATGAGGAAGAAGTTCCGCATCCATTTCTCCTTTTCTGTCTTCCATGCAGATTCTTCATATGTCCTTATATCACAGATAAAACTCATACCTTCTCTGTAATGCTATAGAAAAAAGTATTGCATAGTAAGATATTTCTTTACTACCATTTTCCACTTTTCTCCACATTCTATTATTTGATTCTTAAGGTTATAGTATTTTCATCTATAGTCTATATGAGATAGTACTCTAAAGGGTTATAATGTAACAGTATTTGATTTTGCGTACCAAAAGAGAAATGCATGGATGTGGGAGAGAAAAAGAAAGGTGAATTCATATTATATATGATGGTTCAATTTACCAAGGCTGACAGCATCTTCATGGATTTGAAAAATCAAATTACAGACCTTTTAGTTTATCAGACCAGAGGCAAGCGATGTTTATACTACATAGAAAGCGTCTAAGTATTATTTCAGCACAGCAGCTGGAAAAAGGGGGGGAATTCAGCTTCTAAGGTGATGTAATACTGATGTTGTCATCTGTCTTGATGCCCATGGCTCAGCTGCTGACAGTGTTTAAAGGAATTAAAGAAAAACAATAATGGTTCTTACTTGGAAGAGTGAAGTTTTGATGAAAATCATTGAGTTAGTTTTAACAACTTGAAGTTAGAAAAAAAGGAAGAAATGACAAGAAAAACCTATTATAAACTTAAACTAAGAACTTTAGTAAATCATCCTTTTATGCTAGGTAAACAAAAAATGATTCAATACAACACTGGAAATTACTGATAAAATGCTTCATTTCAGAAGGAAAAAGTTCTTGTCAGATGAACTATGAAGTTATAAAACAGTTTTAATATAACATTTCCAATATTTCCAATTACTTCTGGTAAGGAAGTTTTAAAAGGAGGGGTAGAAGGGGGTCCCCTTGACAAGGACATTTGTTTTCAGTAGTGCCAACTCAGATAGTTGGCTCTACTGGCACTCAGATAGTACTCAGATAGTAACATATACCATGAAACCAGGATTGGTCTTCTCTGGTGTCAGTTCTCATTGGACTGTACTGATATATTTCTTGATCTGCAGTCAAAAGCTCTACTTCTGATCTATAACCCCAGCCTTGTACAGGTGTATTTTTAACCAGTGTTATGCAAATTGTCATTTCTGCCATTATAAAGGTACACAATGCCCCTAGGAAATCTTCATTTGTCATTTTGTCTTATAAGCATTTCAAAGTTCCTTGACTCTTACTTAATTGACTGTGAGCATTAATTCTAAAGAAAATTATAGAAGATATAGAATGAAAATTTCTAAAAAATTGAGGCAAAAGGTAAGACTTTTAAAAGGGGGTTGTATTTTGTTTTGTTCTGTTTTGTTGTTTTCTTTAGTTTTCATTCCACATTGTCTATTCAATTCCCTTCCCCACCCCTACTCCCAACAGCCCAAGAATAATGTAACAAAGAAAAGCATTCAAACAAACTAATGCATACACTGGTCATGTCTGAGGCTCCATCATATTCCACATTCACAATCCCTATTTCTCTACTGAAAGGATGTGTTTCATCAGACCATATCACTCTCCTGTTCAGTAAATCTGAACAGCTCCCAATTGTCTCTAGGATAAAATATAAATTCTAGCATTTAAGGCTTTTTATAACTTGTCCCCAAACATCTTTTCTAGTGTCATCATTGCTACTTCTCTTTCTATGGTCCTGCCAAACTAAACTTCTTTCTATTCCTCTGTAAAGTTAATGGAATTTATGTTAATGGGAGTTAAAGATCTTCCTGCCCAATAAAAGGTCTCAAGTGGAGCCCATCAGAGGAGGAACTTTTTTAAAGGAAAAGTTTGCTTATGTGGAAGTTTGCTTGCTTGAAGTCTTTCACATCTTTTGGTAATTCACTGAAGTATGTGGGTTGTGATGCCTTCTGGCTCTCTATATATTATGAGGTTCGCATTTTGCTTTGGAGCTCACTTTTTGGAAGAAGTTTCATGTACCAGATGGAGCCCCCACTCCCCTACTTGCCCCATCTCCTCAACCCCTGCCTTTCAAAACACAAATGCTGGTGCTTCTCTCTCTCTGGTAACTATGTATGTAATGGTCAAACAGTTGGATCTGTCTATTGATCTGTGCTATATGTATTGCTTATGGTCAGACAGAAGCCCTGTCTGTTGGTCTTTATTTCTATGCTTGTATTTTCTCTGTTGGTGAATGTAATTAAAGTAGATTATTTGACCCCCTTTTAAGTTGCTTTCCTTAGAAAAGCAGGTCTAAGAACCTGTGACAGCAAGTCATCCTGGATATGTGTCAGTTCAAATCTGGCCTCAGACATTTTACTAGGTATGTGACCTGGGAAAGTCACTTAACCTCTGCCTCATTTTCCTCACCTGTAAAATGGGGGTTATAACAGCACCCACCTCAAAAGTTGTTGCATGAACCACATGAGGTACTATTTTTGAAGTGCTTAGTACAGTGCCTGGCAAATTGTTAGTGCTATGTAGATTCTTATTCCTTCCCTCCCTACTCTTCATAGTTTTCTTCCAACCCCACCATAATGTAGGAATAAATCATTTATCAATCTGAAAGGATTATAGGATTCTAATTATTGGGTGAAAACAAATGATGCTACACAAGAAAATATCTTGTGATCAGATGAAAGAAAAAGACATGTGTCTTAGTCTGTGTATAAAAACAGTAACTAGTTCAGAAGTGGAGTAATCTAGCAGCTAAGGAATTGAGGATTCCAGAGTTGGAGCCAGGACTATGAGAGGAAATTATTCTTTGAGAATGGAGAATTTGTTTCTCCTCCCCTTCTCCATTTCCTTTGACCCTCTGTTTTGAGTCATTCCATCAGACAATGGAATCAGCAAAACTGGACTAGAATGAGTTAACACATCTAGCTGGGATCAGAATGAGATTCAGTTACATGAAGTTTATCTGTTTTCCCATTCCCCCTGATCCTTCCTCCATTTTTATATTCTCTTCTTTTCCTGTACTTGAATGCTTAAAAACAAGTTTCTCACCTCTTCATTTTCCTTTATATACTAGTATATTCCTTTTGCTCTCCCTTCTCTTTCTTCTCTTAAAATTTTAAAACAGACCCTCTCCATTCCCAGGACCTCTGTTTTTTCTTATTTAACTCCCTAAATGTCTTTTTAAGGCATTAAATTTCTGAATGAACACTTATTTCTCCTCCCCTTGTTAGAATGTTAGCACTACATAATTCCAGTTGCTCAAATAAATTTGCCTTTCTGGGCTTCTCTTGACTCTTGCATTCATATTTCAAAGTTCCTACTCAGCTCTTATCTTTTCATCCAAAATGCTTGAAAGACTTTTATTCCAATAAAATTTCATTTTTCCTCCTGTAAGGTTATACTCAGCTTTACAGGGATAGTTATTCTTGGTTGTGTCTTTCTTGCCCTTTGCGATATTATATTCTAAGATCTCATTTCATTTTTAGTAAAAACTGCCAGTTCTGTGTGATCCTGACTGTAGTTCGATACCTGAACCATTCCCTTTCTGGATTTTTGTAGTATTTTTTCTTTGATGTGGAAGCTGTGAGTTTTGGCTATCACTCCCATGACTTTTCAGGAGGTGATCGGTGAATTCTTTCTATCTTCATTTTGCCTTTTCATTTATGGTATATTGTAATGTAGTATCCGGGTTATTTTCCCACATGATTTTCAAGAAGTCTAATGGTACTTAAATTAACTCTCCTTTACGGATTTTCCAGGTCATTTTTTTATATCAAATGTCTTATGTTTTCTTCCTTTTAAAAAAAAATCTTTTGGTGTTGTTCTGTCTTACTGTCCTATACCGTCATTGATTTATGTTGGTTCTCCTCCAATTTTCAGAGAGTTTAATTTCTTGGGCAGTATTTACTACTTTCTCATCTATGCTAATTATTCTCCTTTCAATTCTTTTCTTCAAAGCTTTGATTTAATTTTTTTTCTTTCATATTTTATCTCTGGCTTTGTTTCTTCCAGGTATTATGTAGTCATTGTGGAAAAGCCCCTTTTTCTTTAAATTTCTGTATGAAGTTGTTATGGAGTTAGACTTGCAATTATTTATGCTAATTGGTATTTTCTTTGACTTACTCATTTCCCCAGCATTAGATTCTAAATTGGAGTTTTATGCTAGGGTCAGACTCTTCTCTCTGAGGCACTTTTAATCAGTATTGTCAATTCTTATTGGCCTTACCCTTGGTACCCTGGATTCTTGTTCTGACATTCACCTCAGAGTATTCCCTCAGCCTCAGATTTTTGAGGTTCAGAATACTGAATCTTCATGGTCTTCTCTGAAATCTTGGGCAGAGTGTTAGGATTTCCAAGCCCCCACACCATTGTTATGCCAGTCTGAGCCCTATAGACACCACTGGTAAGCAATTCCCTGATCATACTGCCTCATAGGGCTTTTTCAGGAGAGCCCTTCATTATTGCTCCCTCACAGGAGGCTTTTAGACCACATGTATCCAGGCTTCAATCACTGGTATTCACTTTGCTTAAGATGCCATTTTTCCTATTGCTGATGGGCTTCCCTCTGACTTTTGTGCAGGTCTGCATAAGGGATATCAATTTTTTACTGAACGTCTTGGTCATTTTTCAGTCCAGTGAGAGCTTCAGGTTTTGCTAGTGTTGTTATCAGGGCTCTGGGCAACCTATGTCCTGTTCATACCTTTAGCAACTTTTCAATCCAGTGTCAATTCATTTACAGAACAGGTGTACCAATTCACAGATCCACCACTAATGTATTAGTGTTAAGGGCATTTATTTAACCAGGAAAAGAAAAATCTAATGCATGACTTTAAATAGATTAAGTATTGGAAATATTATTTGGAGAATTGAAAAGGCTCTACCTGTTCAGTCAGACTATAAAAAATGTTTTAATAATTTCTAGGCAAAAAAAATCAAACTTAGTAACAAGGACATCATATAAGAATTGTTAGACATTGAAAGTAAACATTAAAATAAGGTTCAGAATCTCTCCCTCATAAGAACTTTATCAATAGGTGAGATTGAGTACAGGTGGGGTACCCCTGTCCAGCACTTGAATGTCTTTTACAAAATTCTACTCTATAGTAAGGTTTTGATTATAATTCCCTGGAATTAACTGCAAGACAATGTGATAGAGTGGACAAAGCATCAGGCTTGGGGTCAGGAACAAGTGACTTTAAATCCTCTCTCAGATCCTTCCTAGAAGTTTGTCCTAAAACAAATCTCAATCTCCACCTTAGTTTTATTTATCTGTAAAATGTGGGGAATCTTGCCTAAAATTTGCCTCAAAAAGTTGCTATAAGGATCAAATAATGTTTAAATGTCTTTGAAAACCTCAAAATGATATATGAATATTCATTATTGTTATTATTATTTACTAAGAGGAGGGATAGAGGTTGAAGTAGGTTACTTTTAATGGCTGATTACAAATTATAGTTAAAGTAGTTCACATTTAATGGCTAAAGAATTTGTTATGCAGTCAAGATACTTCTTGTTTGGGGCTCTTATTTAATATTATAAAATGGACTAACATTCTACAGATATGCTTCTCTCTCAGATATTTTATAAATTTGCACCTCCTTTTAAAAACAAGTGTTGACATTGGTGACAGTGGGATGTCCTGCAAAGTGTGGAGAAGAATTTTTTTATAATTATTTTATTTGTTTTCAGTGTTCTATATTCACCTTCATAAACTTAGCTTAAATTTTTGTTTTAAATTTAAAAAATTTTTGTCTATAACTTTTTAAAATATATACTTTGTATTTAACTATTTGGAAGCATCTAGATGATTGATTTACTGTCTTTTTCTTAAACATTCATTTGGATATCATGTAGAATCAGACAAAGATGATTTCATCTTCTTTAGGTGCATGGCACTTGTGAAATTAGGGTTGATGTTTTATCACTCAGTCAATAAGTATTTATTAAGCCTTTAATGTATCTGTGTTACTGTGCAACAAGTAGACATATATTAGTATATACAAAATAGATGTAAATCAATAGAAGATAGTTATACATAAGGTCTAGGGTTGCACAGTGCATATAATGCCAGACCTGAAATCAGGAAAACTCACCTTCCTAAGTTCAAATCTGATCTCAGACAATATGTGACCCTAGGCAAGTCACTTCACCTTCTTTGCCTCAGTTTGCAAAATGAGCTGGAGAAGGAAATGACAAACTGCTCTAGTGTCTGTTCCAAGAAAACCCCAGATTAGGTCAAGAATAGTTGGACATGACTGAAAATGACTGAAAAATGAAAGGGAAGCAACTAAATGGCTCAGTATACATATGTAAGTATATACAGAATAAATAAAAATAAATAGAAAATAGTTAGACCCAAGACAGGACAGTTAGGTGGAACAGTGGATAGATAATCTAGATAGATAACCAAGCCTGGAGTCAGCAAGACTTATTTTCCCAAGTTCAAATTTGGCTTCAGACACTTACTAGGTATGTGACCCTGGATAAGTCACTCAACCCTATTTAACTGCTTTTCCTCAGCTATAAAACAAGCTAGAGAAGGAAACACCAAATCACTCCAGTAGCTTTGCCAAGAAAATCTCAAATGAAGTCAAGAAGAGTCAGACATGACTGAAAAAATGACTGAACATAAACAACAGAAATAAGGTAGTTATTGAGGGAGAACACTAGCAATTGGTTGGACAAGGAAAATTTTCATGTAAAACATGATGATGCTTGACCTGTCTTGAAAGAAGACAGGTTGTCCATGAGGCAGAGGTGAGGGAAAAGTGCATTGTAGGCATAAGAGAAAGTCATTGTAGAGGCACAGAAACAGGAGATAGAGTATCAAATGAGAAACAGGGAGAAAGTCAGTTTCACTGAATTCTAGAGGCACGAAATGTAGGTTGAGGCTAAGTTGGAAAGGTCTTTAAAAATAATTTTTGAAAAAGTTTTATCCTAGGAGCAATACGGAACCATTGAAGTTTATTGAGTAGGATCACAACATGGCCAGATCTCTACTTAAGAAAAATTCCTTTGGCAGCAGTATGGAGAATGGACTAGAGTGGGGAGAGGGTTGAGGCTGAAGAGTCATGTAAGAGGGCATTATAAGTAAATATTGTGCAGGCAGAAACAGAAAGATCTGGCCGTTGATTAGATATAAGACATGACTAAAGAAGCGAAATGTAAGGGTGAGGTTGAAAAAACACCCTTCCCCAAGCACTTAGCCCTGATATATTTATCAGTTCAAAGCACATTTCTCCTGTTCACTAAGTGTGAACAAGGCCTGGACACCACCCTAACTGAAGCAGGAAGTATGTTCATATTGACTGAGGACCTTGGTCACACCCTCTGAAGCAGGGAGAAAACCATCAGTCTACTTGGCATCAGAGATTCCAACAAGCAGTAAGCAAGGAGAAAATATTACAGGCAAAACCCTAAGAAGTAATCATGTGAGGGGTGAAGGAGAATGCTTTTGCCTCCTCTCTTTATCCTTTTACTGAAGGAAGACGTTGTGAGCTTCAGAGTTCTGGAGGATTTCATAAGACATTCTAGCAGTCTCTCTGGAAAAGCTGATATCAGTTTCTGCATTGGGCGTTTGATGAGATGAGGAAAACAGATTTAAAAAGAGTGTAGCAGAAAAAAAACACAACTATACCTTACTTAGGGGAAACAGCATAAGGATTCCAGCAGTACTTCCAGGAGCTGTGAGTTACCTTTTGCCACATGTGCTAGCTAGACTGGTTCCCACTCTCCCCTGGACTCTGTATACTTGTAGGAGAGTATGTCACAGATTTTGAGAATTTTCTTGCACCAACTCCTATCGCTCTATCACTTTAGTAAATGTCCCTTTCTAAAGGCTAATTAAGGGGACTTTTGTAGATAGAGGCACAATGGTAGAACAGAGAAAACACCACAGCTGAGCTGTCCTATCCCACTAAGCAAATTTAAAATAATGACTCAAATCAAATTCTGGAGTGGCAGAGCCAACAAAACATCAGGGTGAGATATTCCTCCAACCCAAGACAACTTGGGAAGTCAGAAAGAGAAATCTCTAACAAGAGCACTGAAGCTGGCCCAGAGTTCACGTGGACACAAAACCAGTGGTAGGGATTAGTAATGATGACAGCAGCAGTTTCAGGAACTTCTAAGCAAGGGATATTAAGTGGATCAGGCAACTGGTCAGAAAGAGAGTACAAGGGGACCCGTCTGCTAGAACTAGGTATGGGACAGGATGCTGTTTGACAACTCCATTGCCTATACTCACTTCTGGGTCACAGTTTGAAGGAGAAAAAGAGCACTTCAGTTATGAGGAGCAGTATCACTGGAAGTTACAAGGGATCAGGGCCCCTTCCTGGGTAAGGACCACAGTCCCAGGAGAAGAAAATAGGATAAAGGGAGGCACACAGTAATCATAACTGTGAATGGGATGAATTCCCCCATAAAAAGGAAGCAGACTGCAGACTGGATTAGAAAACAGAATCCAACAATATGCTGTTTACAAGAAACACACTTTAAATAGAGAGCTACACATAGAATTAAAATAAGGGGCTGGAGCAGAATCTATCATGTTTCAACTGATGTAAAAAAAATGGGCAGTAATCATGATCTCTGACAAAGCAAAAGCATAATAAAATTAATTAAAAGAATTAAGCAGGGAAACTATGTCTTGCTAAAAGACAGCTTAGACAATGAAATAATATTAATACTAAACACTGAAAATTATTTGGAGATGAAATAATCTTAAAGAATGAGTGGGACAAAGAGGAAGTCATAGAAATAATCAATAATCTCATTAAAGAGAATGACAATGAGACAACATACCAAAATTTCTGGGATGCAGCCAAAGAAGTACTTAGGGAAATTTTATATCTCTGAACTCATACATCAATAAAAGAAAGAAAGAGCAGCTCAACAAATTGGGCATGGAGCTAATAATAGTGAGAAAAGGGCAAATTAAAATTCCCCAATTTAACATCAAAATGGACATCAAAAAAAAAAATTCAAAGGAGAGATTTTAAAAATTGAAAGTAAACAACTATTTAACTAGGATCTGGTTGTATAGAGGATGGGGAGAAGCTAATAAAATGTATGAAAATTGGTTAATTTATTTTTTAAAAAAGAAGGAAAAAATTAAATTGCTAGTGTCACAAATTAAAACGGTGAATTATTAGGAGTTACTTTGTCCTATTATATACAAGTAAAACTGGTATATAAGTTAAATGGATGAATATTTATTAAAATATAAATTGCCTAGATTAACAGAAGAGTAATTAGGATACATAAATAATCTTAGGAAAGGGAATTGGACAAACTATAAATTAGTTAAGAAAAAGTCCCCCAGGACCAAATGGTTTCACAGGTGACTGCTACCAAACATTTGAAGAACTATTAGTTCTAATACTATATAAACAATTTGGGGAAATAGGTAAAGAGGGAGACCTACCAAATTCCTTTTATGATACAAATATGGTTTTTTTTCCTAAAATAGAAAGAGCAAAAATAGAGACAGAAAAATATAGGCCAGTTTCCCTAATGCAAAATATTTAAATAAAATACTAGCAAAGAGTTTATACCAGTATATCAAAATATCCCACACTATGACCAGGTGACTTGTATAACAAGAATGCAAGACTGGTTCAATATAAGGAAAACTAGAAGTATAATTGATTTTATCAATAACAATAACAGTAAAAATCATATAATTACATCAGTAGATGCAAAAATAACCGCTCCTTAGACAAGACGCAACATACATTATTATTTAAAACAGTTGAAAGCATAGAAGTCAATGGAACTTTTCTTAAAATAAGAAGTATCTAACTAAAATCAGGAATAAGCATTATCTACAACAGAGATAAACCTGAAGTCCTCCCAGTAAGTTCAGGGGTGAAGCATTGGTGTTCATTATCACCACTATTATTCAGTCTTGTACCAGAAATGCTAGGCATAGAAATAAGATAAGAAAAAGGCATTAAATGGATAAAAAATAGACAATGAGAAAATAAAATATCACTCTTTGTTGATGATATGATGGTATACTTGGAGAGTCCTAGAAAATCAACTAAAATCCTAATCAAATAATAACTTTAGCACAGTTTCAGGATCTAAAACAAACTCACAGAAAGTATTGGCATATCTATATACTACCAACAAAACCCAGCAGAAAAAAATAGAAAGAGAAATTCTATATTAAATAATTGCAGATAATATAAAATACTTCAGAGTCTACCTTGCAGGACAACCCCAGGGACTATATGAACACAACTACAAAACACTGTTCACACAAATAAAGACAGAGCTAAACAACTGGAGAAATACTAATTGCCAAAATAAAAGTCATAATGGAAAAATGATTTACACATAAAGCATGATATAAATAAACTAGGAGGGCATAGAAAAAGATACCTATCAAATCTATGCATAAGGGTTCATGACCAAATAAGAGATAGAGAGGGTCATGGGAAGTAAAATGAATAATAATGATTACATGAAATTAAAAAGGTTTTGCATAAACTAAACTAATGCAGCCAAAGGAAAACAGGGAATGGGAGGGGAGGGTGGAGAGATTTCACAACAAGTTTCTCTGATAAAGGGCTCATTTCACAAACATATAGAGAACTGAGCCAAAATTATGAAAATAAGAGCCATTTCCAAGTTGATAAATGGTCAAAGGATATGAATAGGCAGTTTTCAGAAGAAATCAAAGCTACCAATTGTCACATAAAAATGCTATAAGTCATCATTGATTAGAAAAATACAAATTAAAACAACTCTAGAAACCACCTCATTCTTTTCATATTGACTAATAAGACAGAAAAGGAAAATGTTAAATGCTAGAGAAGACACAAACACCAGTGCACTGAAGGTGGAGTTGTAAACTATTTCAACCATTCTGAAGAACAATCTGGAATTATGGAATTAAAGGACTATAAAACTACCACTACTAGATCTGCGTCCCAAAGAAATCAAAGAAAAGGGAAAAGGGCTTATTTGTACAGAAATATTTATAGCCACTTTTTTTGTGGTGGCAAAGAATTAGAAACAGACAGGATGACCATCAGTTAGGGAAGGGTTGAACAACTTGTGGTGTATGATTGTGATGGAATACTATTGTGCTATAAAGAAAGACAAGCAGGATGGTATCAGAAAAACCTGGGAGTGTTATGTGAACTGATGTAAAATCAATTGAGCAGAAGCAAGGGAACATTGTAACACAGTAACAGTGATATCATAAGGATGATCAACTATGAAATGTTTTGCTACTATGATCGAGACAATAATGAATGAATGCAGATTGAAGTATACCTTTTTTACTTTCTCTATTTTTTTGTTTTATATGTGTATGTTTTCTTTTTACTGGAAATATGTTTTGTGTGATTTTACATGTATATTCAATATTATATTGCTTGCCTTCTCAAGGGATAGCAGAGGGACAGGAATAAGCAATAGAATTTGGAATTCAAAAATTTTTTAATGAAGTTGAAAATTTTTTACATGTAATTGGGAAGTAGCAAAATAAAGTGTATGTTAGAAAATTAATCCTAATTAATTATTATTAAGTGATGATCATTATGGAAAGCAAGGTGATAGAGGGGGAGGTTGTTAGGCATTAGCATTAGATATAAACTTCCTTACCCTTCACAAGGCTATCCCTAGAATCCAAAGAGGATGCAGTAGTTGAAGTCTGGGCACTAAACTTATCAATGCAAATGATAGGAGGGACAGTAGCCTCAAAGAATGTCCTACATAAGGATAATACTAACATTTTGAGCCTGGTAAACTAGAAGAATATTGGTACTCTTGACAGAAATTAGAAATTGGGCAGGAGGGAAATGGTTGGATGGAAACATAATGAATTCTCTTTTGGACATGGTGACATGTTTAAGCATTCTCCTGGATAATCAATTTGAAATGTTTAGTTTTTTTAGAGAAATGCAATTTAAACCAACTCTGAGGTACCACCTTATGCCTATCAGACTGGATAATATGACTAAAGGAAAACAGCAAATGTTGGAAGGAATGTGGAAAAATTGAGATAATAATGCATTCTTGGTGGAATTTTGCTAAAAAGGCTATAAAACTGTGTCTACCTTATGATCTAGCAATTCTACTACTATGTCTGTATTCCAAAGAGATCAATGAAAAAGGAAAAGGTCCAGTGGCAAAGAATTGGAAATTGAGGGGATGTCTATCAATTTAGGAACAGCTGAACAAGTTGTAGTATGCGATTGTGATAGAATACTATTGTGCCATGAGAAATGATGAGCAGGATGGTTTCAGAAAAACCTGGGCAGACATGTACAAGCTGATGAAAATGAAGTGAGCAGAATCAGAAGATCATTGTACACCATAACAGCAATATTGTACAATGATTGGCTGTGAATTACTTAGCTATTCTCAGCAATGTAAAGATCCAAGACAATTCTGAAGGATTTATAATGAAAAATACTCTCCATCTCTAGGGAAAAAATTGATGGAAACTTGTTTTTGCTTTCTTTCCTTTTTTGTGTGTGTGTTTACTTTTGCAGTATGGCTAAGATGTGGCAATATGTTTTTCATGTTTTAACATGTAAACTCTATATCAGAGAGAAGAGGGAAATGCAAGAGGAAGGAAATATGGACATCAAAATTTATAAAAACTGAAAAAAACTTACATGTAATTGAGAAAAATAAAAACATTCTTTTTTTACAAAGGAAAAAAAACATGTTCAATAGTTAATTGATTATGAGTAATTGAAGCTCAAGGTAGAGTCTGAGGGAGGGGTGATTGTATTGATCTATGAATTATTTATATAGAGATAATAATTAAACCCAAGGGAGCTGATGAAGTCATTGAGGGAGAGTGTAAAGAGAGAAAAGAGGTACAAGACAGAGTCACATTTACAGGGCATGATATCTCTAAGTTATCAAAGGAGCTAAAAAATGTTTGTTAAATACAAATGTGCTAAGCAACAAGGATAAAAAAAGGGAAAGCACAGAATTCCCTGCTGTCAAGGAACTTACATTCTGATTAGCTGATGAGAGCCTAGACAGGTTTCAGCAGCAGGACAGATGGCACTAAAGATGCAGGGGCAAAGCAGATGATCATCTTTCTTTAATATCATTTAATATCATTTCCATTGATAAAACCATATCTATTTCTGATATTGACAGTGCCAAGGACTTTGGTAATGAGAACTTTCTTTTCTGGGTCTTCTGTAGCTGTGGCTGCAGAGCAGGCAAAGACTTAAACCCCTTCATTAAGTATCTTCAGGGGCAGTTAACAGGTTAGTATCTCCACTAGGGTTTCTTCTAATTATGCCCACTATTTGGGAATGGTCTAGAAGCAAGAGCAGTAGTCTGGACCAGTGGGGTGAGGTGGGCAGATGAAAGTGCTGCTATTCCTGGGGCTCTTGGGATTACCTGTCCGTTGGTAGCAGTTGGTTTGTAATTGGTGTTTGTGGTGATGAAGTTTCCCTTGTTAGTGACTCCATGAGAAGGCTAGAAATAGGACTGGTGGTCTGCCTCATTGTTCTTCCCAGGGTTCTTAGGTTCAGGATCCTTCATGGTCAGTTTCCATCACAGTCTCAGGGGAGATAGTGGTCAGAATGGTACAGTAGTTTGAATGACCTGGCAGAATCACCACCTTTTTCTTTTTCAGTCATGTTGCTTCTGGTAAGTGGGCTTGACTATTTTAAGGGAGTAGTTGATCAAGTTAATGGAGATATCATCATTCAGTATAGTATTTTATGTTTATTGATCAATATTTAACTGTTTTTCATTGGTAAATTTTTTATAGACACTAGTTGGAAGTTTCAGTGTTTGCACAAGACTCTAAAACCAAACTGTTACCAAAGACTAGGTTCCAAATGTTCATATCTAAAGGCATTTTCAAAAACAAAACTGTTGTACAAGACACTAAAAATTCTCATGGTTTTGAAACTTATATTTGAAACTCCTGTATATATAGACAAACTTCTAAAACAAAAGCAAGGCTCTTTGCTGAAAACTTGAAAAGATGGTGCATCTTGACTATTGTACAAACCATCACTTGAATAATCTCCCTTTCATTTATTTTATGCCATATCATCATATAATAACAAAATCAAAGGCATATTTCAAATTATTTTATTGTTATTAGAAATAAATGAACCAGACTGAAGTTTAGAAATAATTTTTATGGCAAAATTATTCTTGTAACCATATTCATTGCCAAGGAATTGACTTATGTTAAAACTTTTTTTTTTTACAAAAGCTATCATAATAACATGAATGACCTCTTTAAAATATATTTATCATTCTATTGTGTACCATTACCAAATTGAACTACTATTTAAAGTAATCCAAAAATGTTATTTCATACAGCACACAAAATGTCAACTGGATTTTAGTGGACCAGAAGAGAAGGAAAAAGTAAAATTGTTTGAATCAAACTGTTTTATTTAAGTAGGTAGGGTCCTTTCCCACTTATAATTCTCATCTAAAAATATTCCCAAATTTCAAACCTAACACCAGAAATACATGAGTCCAAAATTTTCTCAACTTTCTGGGTCGTTTTGCTATAGTAAGTAAAGAGCAGTTGCCTTTGATTTTTGTTACTGATACCCCTCCAGCCAAGTAGCCTCACCTGCTATTGTGAGAAGAACCCTATTACCAAAGCTAGTTTGAAGAGCTTTTATAATTATGAATGAGTACACTACATCAAGAGACAAAATTGTAAGTGAGGTTCATCTTAGAACACAGATAAAAAAAATGCTTTGGGAATATCCCTTGCTTCAGAGTTTCTGCAGTAAGTATGATATGCCAGTGCCGTGAAGCCTAGGAATTATCGTTTTTTGGTGGGGAGGGGTAGAACACAAATATAATCTTTGCCCATTACATTTAATAATAAGAGAAAAATTCTAATAAGTCTTCGCAAGCCTGTATCCATTCATAAGCAAAGGTGTTATATTCTATCCATTGGTCAAATTAGAGATTGAATGCAACATTTTGGGGGACCTTAAAAGCCTATGCCTTGGGGTGGCAACAGCATAGGTATGAATGTCCCTAAGCTTGTTTTTTCCTGTCCTACTACATTAGGGGTGTGACATGTCTAAGCATGGCCACTCACAATGTAGCCTGGGAAAGGGTTTCATTCTCACAAAAAAGATCAATAAGCACTTCTGAGAAGTGTCAAAATTCCCTCCTCCCTGCCTCTGCTTCATAACATAGATGGCACTAAAGGGCAATTGGACTGTCTTCCAAGAAGAATCCTTCCTTCTCTAGCAAATCAGGAACTAGCAACTTATGCCTTCCTCTCATCTAACTTGCAAGTTTCTTCACCCCAGTTGGCTTTTCCACATACAGCTCCTCTCCTTTCCATTCTTTACCACTCATTCGGATGCTTTACCTCACTTTCAGTTGCTCAACCTAGTGCTCTGTGGTATTCAGTGATTCTTCCAACCCTTGTGAGTGAAAACAAAAAACAAAAAACAACTCATGTTGTCCTCTTTCCTGTTAGTTATAAAAGCAGCATTCTTATTTATATATTTTATTTTTATATAAAATTTTTTAATATTTATATAAATGATTTATGTTTATATACAACCACAATCTCTAAAAAAAAATGTAAATTATAATTGTGTCCATTTTAACCTCTTCAGACTAAAAACTATGTGAATATTAGTGGAGGGACCACAGTACCTTGTAGCCTTTGCCTTTTCTCAGTCCTTAAACCAGTATTTTGTGTCTCTGAAAGCTGTTTCTTCCCATTTACATTCTATATTTTTATTAAAGCAAAGTTCTTTCCTTGCCCCTTTCAGCCACTAAACTGCACATATGAAAGAGGCATCCTCTTATATCCTTTACAAAATTCGCAAAGCCTTTGTATTTGTGCCTGAGTCCATTTTCTGCCTCATTTTGCAACTGAAACATTTATATCACATCTGAAAACCACTTTTTTAACTCACAAATTTTAATTTTTTTTATTAAACAAAAGTTTTTGTTCCACCCATTTTCAGCACCAAACTGTTCATCTACCAAAGGAGCATTATCTAATATTCTTCACAAGGAGATTTATTTCTTCTTTACACAAAATTGCTTTTTTTCCCTCTTTTAGTAGCCAAACTGCTTACCTCTTAAAGGTATATGCCCAGCCCTACCAAGTAATTGCTCAGTTACTGTTGATATTATGCATAACCTTTGGGAAGACATATTCAAGAATCCTTCAGACTTGAATTTGAGAGACATGCTTTTAATGGGGGCATTGTGGAATTGAATTTCACTCTAGAAAAAGAATATCGAGTAAACTAGATGTATGAAATGTGGCATTTTCTAAAATTTCTACACAGATCTTTAGTCATTCTATCTGCACTAAAAACAAGAAACTTAAGGTTTGAGATACTACATCAAGAAGCAAAGTTCATTGGGGCATCCTGTTATAGTGACTATAGTACTGAATCTGGGGTCAAGAAGATGTGGATTTAAATTCTATCAGAGACATTTGCTGGCTATGTGATAGTAACCAAGTCACTTAATCTCTCTAAGTCTCATATTACTCATCTCTATAATGAAAGCTTGGCCTCTACCAGTTATAAATCTCTAATTTTATGATGACCATTAAAAGTGAGCATAAAACTTGCCATCAAAAGCAGCTAAGTAAATCTTGCCTGAAAAAAAGATTGCAAAGTTGTCCTTGAATTCACTGTAGGATGAGTTTGTCTAGCAGATCAACCTCCCCAGTACTACTATCATGACAAAACCATTAGAGCTTTTCAAGCATATCCTTTCACCTTCTCATAGGTAAAGTCACATAGAGCATATTGTGACTATGGTTAAGTAGAAGTGTGCCAAAGATTAACACATAGCAGAGTGGGCCTTGGACATCTTCATAGCATCCTTCACTGCCTCCTATAACCAACTGATACTTGAGAAGCTAAATGTTTACAAGAATTAGATAAAATTAGAATTTACCATGATACTGACTGTGAGTTTCACTAACCAAGAGGGTAAGTAGGATGCACCTTTAGAGGATTATGTTGGTAAGCTGGCAGGGAACTCTCAGCAGGGGAACACATCACAGAATTCATTTCAGCTGGCCTCAAATTATATGATTATAAGACTTCAGGTCAGAAGACTATTTTTAAGGTCAAGAGGATTACATCAAATGTTGAGAATAACACAGAGGTCAATTTTGACAGCTTAAAGGATCTGCTGTTTGACTATTACATGGAGAGAGAGAGAATGACATGGTACAACAGAAGGGTATTGCATGCGATAAGAGACATTGACTTATAGAACCCAAAACATTGGAAAACACACAACAAATAGTCTACAACAGAAGGATTATAATTGAGGATTTAAAAATACTCCCTTCTGGCTGCTGAACCTTTTGATGGGCAATGGTAACATCCATTTTCATTATCCTGGTGGAACCATATAATTTGGCTAACTGCTGTTTTTGAAAGAAAAATGAGAAAACAGTGATAATGTATTGTCTCAGTCCTTAGAGCATTATTTGATGCTATTGCTACTGATGGCCACTGTGTCAGGAGTTACATTATCAATTTCCAGGCAGTTCAATTTTAGATGACCTCCCCTACCATATTTAAAAATATGAACTACTAACCTTGTCAACATGATGATAATGGATGATCTAAATGAACCAAATGTAACAATAATGAACTTGAAAATGATATGGCCAATTATGCCCATCTCAAGAGTCTTAGCATCCTTTATACAGTCCGTTTGGTTTCTTATTATGCTAAAAGAAGCTACATCCTCTATCTAAACATTAAAAACATAGTTTTTTTTAAAAGCTACAAGTTATAAATCATAATACATATATGAGAAATGTACCGCACCCAGTCACACTTCTTTTTGGAGACCAGCGATACCACCATGAAGAAACCCTAAGGATACTTCCTGGTAAATTTAAATGGAATATAATTTGGGAACTAGCCTTTTTACAGACAGATCACCTTGAAGAAACACTGGGTAAATCTCTATAAAGTTCCTAGGATTTAGAGCACTGTTCTTATACACACACACACACACACACACACACACACACACACACACCAACTTTTCAGTCAGCATGTCTCAGTGCACATAATGAAATATGAACCTTTAAGATTACTTGTGCTATCTATCCCCTAAAAGAAAGAAGCCATGCTTGCCATTCACTGCTTCTGATGACCTTAGTTTCAGGCATAGCAAAAAATTGTTCTCCATGAAGATGTGGGAGAGTTGGAACACTAATTCATTGTTGGTGGAGCTGTGAGCTGATCCAACCATTCTGGAGAGCAATTTGAAACTATGCGTGAAGGGCTACAAAAATGTGCATACCCTTTGACCCAGCAATACTGCTTCTAGGACTGTATCCCAAAGAGATCATAAAAAGGGGGAAGAGTCCCACATGTACAAAAATATTTACAGCAACTCTCTTTGTGGTAGCAAAAAACTGGAAATCAATTGGGAAATGGCTGAACAAGTTGTGATATATGAATGTAATGGAATACTATTGTGCTATAAGAAATGATGAACAGGAAGACTTCGGAGATGCTTGGAAAGACTTATATGAACTGATGCTGAGTGAGAGGAGCAGAACCAGGAGAATTTTGTACACGGCTACAACCACAGTGTGCAAGGAATTTTTCTGGTAGACATAGTCCTTCATAGCAATGCAAGAACCTAAAAAATTCCTATTGGACTCTTGAGGAAAAATGCCTTCCACATCCAGAGAAAGAATTATGGAATTAGATCACAGAATGAAGCAGATCATTTTCTTTTGTGTTATGTTTTGTTTTGTTTTATGGCTTCTCCCATTCATTCTAATTCTTCTATTCAACATGACTATGGTGAAATTGTATGTGTAGAACCTATATAAGATTGCAAGCCTTCTTGGGGAGAGAGAGGGAAGAGAGAGGGAAAAGAGGAGGAGGGAGGGGAAAAAATTTAATATATATGTGAGTATAGAACACTGAAAACAAATAAAATAATTATAAAAAAATTCTTCTCCACACTTTGAAGGACATCCCACTGTCACCAATGTCAATACGTGTTTTTAAAAGGAGATACAAATTTATAAAATACCTGGGAGAGAAGCATTTTACATCGACATATTAACAAATAGTAATACAACTGAGAGGGTTTCTGGGATTTCTATTAAGTTTTGCTATTATTCTGGCTGCTGGTCTCTTAGCCAACTATCAATAGGATATTCAGAGATGCTGTATTTAATCCTTCACTATGAAAGAGAACAACTGAGGATCAATCTTCTGATGAGGAAAACAAGACGACTGCTATGATCTACCAGGTGGATTTTAAAAGGCATACTTAATTCCCATCAGATTTAGCCGATTCTGGAAAGAGAGAGCTCTGTGCCTCAGAGATGACTCTTCCTTTGTCCCCAAAGGAAAAGATGAAAATGAGGCTATAAAATTACTTTTATCTCAGGGGAATTCCCATACCATCAAACCCACTTTTCACAGAGGACACTCTGGAATGAGAAACTGTCACACAGGAAGCTTCATGAGCTATGAAGCACTGATATTGGAAGGAAGGGAGTGAGAACCACACACACTGTTACTTCTGAACAAATTGTGACCACACAAAGGTGTGGAATTGTGGACAAAGTACAGACTACTGATATGTCGGGGTAATGCTGTCAGGAATATTGTCATCAGTCAGCAAGCATTTAGCACTTATTGTGTGCCAGGCACTGTGCTAAGCACTAGGAATGGAAAGACAGGTGAAAATAGTTCCTCCCCTCAAGAAGCTTGCACTCAAATTGGGGAGACAAAATACAAACAACATATCTACAATATCTACAACATATATTCACTGTATAATGGGGACAATCTCAAAGTAAAGATGCTAGCATTAAGGGGAACTGAGAAAGGCTTCTTGCAAAAGGTGAGATTTTAGCTGACACTTGAAGGAAGACCATGGAGCAGAGAGCATGGAATGGGGTGGAGTTGTCAAACATGTACTCCCAAATGCAACCTGAACCAACTTGAAAATGAAATTGGAAAATTAAATAAATAAAATACAATAAAATATAGATAATGCTACATTTAAAACCAAATCATTATGCATCTCATAGGAATCCTTATATTCACTCTAGTGAGCCCCAATTTCTATTTGAATTTGACACCACTGAGGTAGTGTATTCCAGGCATGAGAAATAGATATTGAAAATACATGGAGTCGGGCGGAGCCAAGATGGCAGAGTAGAAAGACACACATACACATAGCTCCGAACCCACAACCCATAGAACGGCTACAGGGAAGTAATTCATTGCACCCAGAGGCCACAGAACATTGGAGCGAGGGAGATTTCTGTTCCAGAGAGACCTGCAAACCTCTCGCAAAAGGTCCGTCGCACTGCAGACGCGGAGCCCAGCCCAGACCTGCCGCGGCTAGGGCACCAAGAAAAGCAGATCCAAGCAGGCTTCAGGGACGGGATCTCCAGAGGCCGCACAAGTCCCTCCACCCACAGGTGACACGGGTCGGTGAGAGAGTCTCTTTGGCGGGTCGAGGGGGGAGTGGGGTGCCCCCATGGCTCGGGCCCCCTCGGGAGGCAGAAGCTGAGGGGCAGCGGCAGACCGGGGCTCCCCAAGCAGGCAGGAGCCTGGATCCATTGTTGAAGGTCTGTGCATAAACCCCCTGAGGGAACTGAGCCTGAGAGGTGGCCCTGCCCCCACCTGAGCACCTGAACTTGACCTCACACTGAATAGCAGCCCTGCCCCTGCCCAAAGGCCTGAGGCTGGAAGCAGCATTTGAATTTCAGGCCCCAAACGCTGGCTGGGAGGATCAGGAGGCGAGGTGAGTGTGAGGAGAATATTCAGAGGTCAAGCCACTGGCTGGGAAAATGCCCAGAAAAGGGAAAAGAAATAAGACTATAGAAGGTTACTTTCTTGGTGAACAGGCATTTCCTCCCTTCCTTTCTGATGAGGAAGAACAATGCTTACCATCAGGCAAAGACACAGAAGTCAAGGCTTCTGTGTCCCAGCCCACCCAATGGGCTCAGGCCATGGAAGAGCTCAAAAAGAATTTTGAAAATCAAGAGAGGTGGAGGAAAAGCTGGGAAGAGAAATGAGAGACATGAAGTCAAAGCATGAACAGCAGGTCAGCACCCTGCTAAAGGAGACCCAAAAAAATGTTGAAGAAAATAACACCTTGAAAAATAGGCTAACTCAATTGGCAAAAGAGGTTCAAGAAGCCAATGAGGAGAAGAATGCTTTAAAAAGCAGAATTAGCCAGATGGAAAAGGAGATTCAAAAGCTCACTGAAGAAAATAGTTCTTTCAAAATTAGAATGGCACAGATGGAGGCTAATGACTTTATCAGAAAGCAAGAAATCACAAAACAAAACCAAAAGAATGGAAAAATGGAAGATAATGTGAAATATCTCATTGGAAAAACAACTGGCCTGGAAAATAGATCCAGGAGAGACAATTTAAAAAATTATGGGACTACCTGAAAGCCATGATCAAAAAAAGAAAATACATGGAGTCAAGGGGAAAATATTACAGGTCACCAAAAAGAAACAATTCAAGTACTGTGGAAACACAATCAGGATAACACAGGATTTAGCAGCTTCTACACTGGAGGACTGAAGGGCTTGGAATATGATATTCCAGAGGTCAAAGGAGCTAGTATTAAAACCAAGAAACACCTACCCAGCAAAACTGAGTATAATACTTCAGGGGAAAAAATGGAATTTCAATGAAATAGAGGACTTAGAAGCATTCTTGTTGAAAAGACCAGAGCTGAATAGAAAATTTGACTTTCAAATATAAGAATCAAGAGAAACATGAACAAGTAAACAGGACAGAAAATCCATAAGGGTTTCACTAAAGTTGAACTATTTATATTTCTACATGAAAAGATATTTGTAACACATGACCTTTCTCAGTATTAAGGTAGTTAGATGGAATTTTATGTGTGTGTGTACATATATATATATATGAGTATATGTGTGTGTATGTGCATATTACATATGTGTAGATATGTACTATGTATGTACATTTGTGTGTGTGTTCATGTGTGCGTGCGTGTGTGTGTGTGTGTGTGTGTGTGTATAGACCGAGGGCACAGGGTGAGCAGAATATGAAGGGAGGATACCTAAAAAATAAAATTAAGTGTTGAGAAGAAGGTATTGGGAGAAACAGAAAGAGAGAAGTAGAATGTAGTAAATCATATCACATAAAAAAGGCAAAGAAAGAGGTTGAGGGGAAGAAAGGGAAGGTGAGAGGGAATAAGTGAGCCTTATTCTCATTGGATTTGGCTTAAGGAGGGAATAACACACATTCAGTTGGGTTTGGAAATCTATCTTACCCTGCAGGAAGGCAGGGGGATAGGGATAGGAGAGGGAAGATAATAGAAGGGATGGCAGATTGGGGAAGGGGTAATCAGAAGCAAACACTATTTTGGGGGGACAGGTCAAGGGAAAGAATGGAATAAATGGAGGGCAGGACAGGATAGAGGGAAATGTGTTTAGTCTTTCACAACATGATTGTTATCGAAGTGTTTTGCATGGCTACACACGTATGAACTCTATCCAATTGCTTGCTTTCTCAATGAAGGTGGGTAGGGAGGGAGGAAGGGAGAGAATGTGGAACTTCAAAGCTTTAAAAATGAATGTTAAAAGTTGTTTTGCATGCAACTGAGAAATAAGTTGTACAGGCAATGGTATATAGAAATATATGTTGCCCTACAGGAAAATAGAGGAGAGGGGAATGGGAGAAGCGGGGGGGGGGGGGGGGGTGATAGAAGGGAGGGCAGATTGGGGAAAGGGGTGATTGAAGTACACATTGTCCTGGAAAGGGGAGAGATGGGGAGAAAATTTAGAATTCAAAATCTTGTGGAAGTGAATGTTGAAAATTGAAAATAAATTAAAAAAAGAAAAGAAAATTCATGGAGTCAAGAGATGGAGTGTCTTGTGCAAAGAACATCACAAAGGCCAGTTGTCACAGGATGATGTGTATAAGGAGGGTATAAGGTATATAAAAAGATTGGAAAGATTCAAACTGTGAAAGGCTTTAAAAGCTAAACAGATTTTATATTTGATCCTACAGGTAATAGGGAGCCAGTGGAGTTTGTTGACTACACTCTAGGAAGATCACTCATAGATGAGTGATGGGAGAGGTGAGGGAGGAAGAGCAACTAACAAGCTATTGTAATAGTTTAGGTACTGTATTGCTACACTGATGAAAATCTTCACAAGAGTTACAGTTTATAAAGGGTTGAAGATAGCTAGCCTGAAGGAGGTCATTAGGACCTTAGCATATACTGTTTCATTAGCGAATCTCTCAAGCATCCTGTCATTTTGACTAACTTCTCCAGAATACACTTCTGCAACACAATTATAGTACTCCTACATGCAAACCACACAGGGGTAATCACAGTTTACAGTCAAATCTCTAAGAGCTTTTTATTTGGAAACACAAAATCTTCAGCATTTTTCCCTGGGAATGTGATAAAAGGAAGTTTATTGAAAGTGAAAAAACTCATTGAGTTGATAAATAAAACCAGGAACTTACACTTTTCAAAAATGAATGTTAAAAATTATTTTTACATGTAATTGGGGAAAACCAAAATATTAAATCTGTAAGAAAAAAAAATTCCTCTTTCCAGTACCATGGAGAACCTAGATCCAGGCTGTTGAAGTTTTCTTGGGCCTTGATAGCCAGCTTTGCTCTACCCTTCAGGACAAAAGCCCATTGGGGACTCCAACCCAGGAGCACCAGTGTTGCAAAGCTCCAAACTGCTGGTGCTGGGCAAGGCAAGTTTTGAACTGCCTGTGCCAAAAAGCTAAGAAAAAAGAGGTAGTGGGACAGATTACTAGACAGAACATTGATGAGGAGCGGAGGAAGGGAGTCTAACTGACCGAGAGAAAAAAAGAAGATAGAAATATATAAGCCAATTAAAAAAAAAAGAGGGAGGGACTAATAAACAAAACCCTAAAAGGAAAGTGGTAACAAATGAGAAGATAGGATCAAGGTAAGGGGAAGAGAGCCAGTAGGAACAGTCACCTTAAAAAAAAAAAAAAAGATTAAAGTAACTGAATGGACATAATACTGTTCTTATGGCAGAAGAGGTAAGGATTGGGGGGAATCATAACACTGAATTTTATAGATAGATGGAAGAAAATATAAACCCAATTAATGATTTCAATTGTAAATGGATTAAATAATCCAATTAAATGAGTGACAGATTAGATAAAAAAGCAAAACCTACAATCTGTTGCTTGTAAGAAATGCAATTAAGAAACAGACACAAACAAAATATAATTATGTGAATAGTAAAAGATTTACTATGCATCAAGTGAATCCTAGAAAGTGGGAGTTGTCATCATTCTGTCAGATAAAGCAAAAACAAACATCCTAAAAAATAAAAAGGGATTCAACAAGAAAACTATTATCCTGAAAGTAACCATAGACAACAAATCAATATAAGTGATAAATGTATGTTCTCCAAATACCTTAGCATCAAAATTCCTAAAGGAAACATAGGAGCTTCAAGAAGATATAGACAGTAACATAACAGGATCAGGAGACTTCACTATCCTATCAATTTTGGGTAAGGCTAGCAGAAAGATGGGAAAATATTGAACTGAACAAATTTCTGGAGAAACTAGCATTAAAAACTTATAGCCTTCTCTGAATGGGATAACAAAAGAATATGTTGTGCGTGCGTGTGTGTGTGTGTGTGTGTGTGTGTGTGTGTGTGTGTGTGTGTGTATGTACACTTCTCCACACCACATGAATCTGTTAATAAATTAAACATGCGCTTGGGCAAAGAAATATTGCAAATAAGTGTAAAAAGGTGGAAGTAGTCAATATGTCCTTTATAGACTATAATGTAATAAAAACAGCAATAGGTTTAGGGACTATGAACAAAAGACACAGACCCAGAAAAGGATTAACAATAAAATTTTAAATAACTGAGCTAAAGAACAGATCATAGAAATAATTGGTAACTATGTAAAGGAAAGTGATCATGATGAAATATCATACCAGAATTTCTGGGAAAAGCTAAAACAGTCCATTAGGGGAAAATCATGGGCTTACAATCATATGTTCACAAAATAGAAAAAAAGGGAGCATTAATGAACTAAATATGCATTTTTTTAAAAAAATTAGAGAATCAAAAAATAAACCTAAAAAAAGCTAAAAAGAGGAGAAATGAAAATTTAAAGGGGAAATAAATTGAAAAAAAGATGAATAAAACTAAATGCTGATTTTTATAAAGATTAATAAAATTGATAAATCCTTAGCTTAAGTGATTAAAAATAACAGAGCAGAAAATCAAATCAGTAAAATAATAAATTCACAAGGTGAAATCACAACAAAACTAGATGAAGTAAAAAGAATGATCAGAAGCTTATACATGACAGTGAGAATAGAAAAGAAATAGATTAATGCCTTCAAATATATAAAATACTCAAATTATCAGAAGACCTGCTATATCTTAAATAACCCAGTCTCAGAAAAGGAAATAGGTCTAGCTGAAAAGGAACTGCCAGGGAAAAAATATTCTGCATCTGATGGATTCACAAGACAAGTCTTTCAAACTTTGAAAGAAGAGTTAGCACCCATCCTTCATGGATTGTTATCAAAAAATTAGAATGAAAACACCCTCCCAGAATCATTTTATGAGACAAATATAGTGCTAATATCTAAACCAAGAAAAGCTAAAGCATGGAAAGACAACTATAGGCCACTGTCATTAATGAATATTGACTGAACTTAAACGAAATTCTATCAAATACATTTCAGCAATTTATACAAGATAGCCTCCTTTTTGACCAAGTGGGATTTATATGAAGGATATGAGAATAATTAAACATTAGGATAAAAAGCAACATAATTAATCACATTAAAAACCAAGACAACTGAAACCACATGATCTTCTCAATAGATACAGAAAAGCCTTTAACAAAGTACAACACTCTTTTATGCTAACATATATATATATATATGTATGTATATATAGGCATATAGAGACCTTTTAAAGTATTATAAAAAGCATCTATCTAAAACCAAAAGCAAACATCTTATACAACTGCCAATCAATTGCTACCCACAGAGCAGGTAAGCCAGCCAAGCTGAAGCAGCAAGCCACTCTGAGGGAGAGATAGGAGGTCGCTTGTGCCAGGCAGGTCACACTACCACCACCTTAATCACCATTTCCCTTCAGACTCTGATGGAGAGAGATCCTAGGATCCTGAATGCAAAAACCTTGGTTGTTTAGCAACTCTTCTAGCTCAATATCTTCAGCCATCTTCCTAGGAAGCAATTGCAGTGGAGTTTCAGCCAGGTGACTGCTACTGCAGTTGCTGTAGCCGCATTTGTTGGATTCCCAGAAAAGAAAAGAAAGTTCTTCTCACCATAGTCTTTGTTACTGTCAAGTCATTCAACCTCAAAAAGTGATAAGATTTTATAATGATATGATAATAAACAGTAAAGATGAGGTATTACCATCTGCTTTGCCACTTCACTCTGAGCGCCATGAGACTTGTTCATATAACTTAAAGCTGAAACTTGTCATATATGTTGTTAGAATGTGAACTCCTTGAGAGCAGTGACTGTCTTATTTTTCTGTTTGTATCCCCAGTACTTAGCCCGATGCATTGTACTTAAGAAGTGCTCAATAAAGCATTCATTCAAAAAAATTACAAAGACAAAATATAACTTAAATTAAGAGATGTGAGAAGGCATCCTCATTCCATGCCATTCTGCAGAGATAAGAGGTCCACAGACTTTGTAAATTACACATAGTTTCAGATTTTTTTTCTAATTTCTTCTCTCTTGTTAAGAACCAAACATTTATATTCCATTTTTTATGGTATGATCTTTCATACTAAGGTCACCTATCCATTTAGGATTTATTGTGGAATATGGTTTTGAGTTGTTGGCTTAAGGCTAATTTCTGCTAGATGACTTTCCAGTTAACTCAGCAATTTTTATTAAATAGGAAATTCCTTCCTAAGTGATTTTTGTTTTCTGGTTTATTGAACATTTGTTATTGAGTTCCACTCTTTCTGATTTTCACTTCTCAGTTCTATTGATCTGATTTCTCTCTTTTTATTGATAATGATTTTGGCAACTGCCACTTTATGATATAGTTTAAGCAAACCATTGATTTTAAAGAGAGGATACATAAAGACAAGTTAAATATTGTATTAGGTCTCCTAGAAAAATATTAAAAGTCAACCTGAACACTAATGTGTGTGTGTGTGTGTGTGTGTGTATGAGTGTATATGTAAACTGCCCAGAACTTCTGAATGTAGAAACTAAAAAAGAATCCAAAGATCACCTTTTTGAGGGGGAAGAGGTGGGCTGGGGGTATATGCTTGTAAACTTTCCCCTCCTGAACTCTTGAACAGTACTTGTTTGGCCCTGATCTTGATTACCTAGACTTCTGCTTTGTAACTGCCCTCAGAATGCTGGTCATTTTCAGTGGTCTCTCTAATATCATGGTTAACAGCAATGGATCTAAAGAGCATTATGAATCACCTCCACTCAATGCTACAAAATTCTGGAGCATCTGGTATACCCTGATTTGGCTATTTCCATTATGATATAATCACTGCCAGCTCACAGTCTGTATCCATGGGCATAGAGCTATAGATTTCTGGCTCTCCCTTTGCCTTTATCATCTGAGCCCTTTAGTTTTCCCTTCCCAGTATGGAGTATTTCAGGCTTCTGATTCTGGAAACATTTCTGACCTATGCTTTTGGACTTTTACTGAGTTTACCTATGCTCATGTTGTCTTTTCTGACAGGAGCCCTTTCCTCTTGCTCATAAACTTCTGGTTTCCTTTTGATGCAGTCCTTGATTCTTTGTGTGTCCTTGACTTCTCCTGACCTCAGCATCATTTGATACTGATGACTGTCCTTTCATTCTTTTCACTTGATTTTTAATGCAATTGTTCCCTTGGTTCTCTCTGCCCAACACTCCTCAATTTGCTTTTCTGGATTATCCTTTCTGTACTCTTCTCAACCTTAGAAAAATGTCCGGGGCCCTTTTCCTTCTCTATGTCTTATTTTCATGATTAAATTGTCTCATATGGGTTAATGTCTATGCAGATGATTCCCAAGTCTATGTCAAGCCCTAATCACTATTCTGAACCCAAGTTCCATCTGACTGTTATAACATCTGTAACTGGATCCTTTTCTTGAGAGCACTATCATTTCTTGGTATTAGCCCTGACTCTTCTTCTTTTGCTCATTTCTTCATATCTAATCAGTTTCCATATCATATCAATTCTACTTATACAATAAATCTCTCTCATACTGCTATCATTTTTTTCTCATGCCATTATCATCTCATATTTACTATTAAAATTGTTATCTAAATTGCACTTCAGTCCTCAGTCTCTCCCTATCCAAGCCATCTTCCTTGTAGTTGTCAAATCTTCCTAAATCACAAATCTTACCATATCACCCCTTGCTCAAGAACCTTCTTATCAAGAATAATAATTATTCTTATTAAGAATAACCTTGTTAATAAAATCTCCTTAAAGACTCGAAGATAGAACCAGCTTTTCATATAAAGTTCTTCAAAGTAGCTCCAATCTACTTTTGTAAACTTACTGTACATTATTGTCTTCCATAGGGGAAAAAAGACCCTTGGTATCTGATCTACATCTTTCTTTACCTTTGTGAAGGTTATCCATAGTCCTGTAACGTAGTCCCTCTTCACTTCTTGGAATCCCTAGTTTCTGTTCATATGCCCCCTTCCATTGAAAACTTTTCTGATCCCTCTCATTATTAGTGACCTCTTCTCAAATAATCATATTTACACAAATATTGCCCTGGGCAACTATAAACTCCTTAAGGATAAGGCTTGGTTTTCATTTTTTCTTTTTTATACTCAGTGCCTAGGCCAATGACATATTCATATTAGGTGCTTGATAAATGCTTTTTTGGGTTGGATATAATTACGTATAATAGTTTCTGAAATTTTTCTATATTTTCTCTCCATTTGTTGTGAATTTTCAATTTTGATTTTGATAATTTGGTTTTTCTTGTACATTTAAAGCACCAATTTTAGCTTATATATTTTACTTTTTAGGCATAACATTCCCATAGGCAAGTTGAATGATTCCTTGAAGGACAGCCCTGTGAAGCTATGTCTCCATAAAGTATACAGTGGCATCACAGGTCCAGCCTTCAGGGAAACCTCCTTCTCATCTGGGGCAGGTATGCTCCATAAGTTTCTACATCTGTACTTGTTTGAGAATTTTTAATTTGATGATTTTTTCTAGATTTAAAAAAAAAAATTTTCATGCTTGGTTGACTCATCTTTCTTTTATTAACATGTTTAGAAAATAGATTTTCTTCTAATAACTACTTTAGCTGCATCCTACAAATTTTATGATAATTGTTAGCATTTCCCTTAATAATTATTATCTATTTGATTTGTTCTTTGTTGTACTGTATTAATCAGAACAACATATATCAATTTCATTTGTTTTTCTTCCTGTTTCCTTTGTTTATTATAATTTTTAATAAAATGCCTTTCACATTTCTATCTTTCATTAACTCATAGCAGTAATAATAGCTTTAAGTAACTATTAATTTATTGAGTAATAAATTTTTTAAGGTTTGCACAAAGCAAACCTTAAAAAATTTTATCCTCACAACTTCCCTATAAGCTATGTGATATTATTATCCTCATTTTAGAGATGAGGAAACTGGGGTAGACAGAGGTGACTAGCATAACATTTTTTAAAAAAATAGAAAAATCATCAAATTAAAAATTCTCAAACAAGTACAGATGTAGAAAACTTATGGAGCATACCTGCCCCAGATGAGAAAGAGGTTTCCCTGAAGGCTGGACTTGTGATGCCACTGTATACTTTATGGAGACACAACTTCACAGGGTTGTCCTTCAAGGAATCATTCAACTTGCCTATGGGAATGTTATGCCTAAAAAGTAAAATATATAAGCTAAAATTGATGCTTTAAATGTACAAGAAAAACTAAATTATCAAAATCAAAATTGAAAATTCAGGTTCATATCTCTAGTAAGTGTGTAAGGTAGGATTTGAACTCAGACTTCCTGACTCTACGTCCAGCAGTCTCTACTGAACCACCTCCCTAGATAATTAATAGTATCATAGAATTATATCTGGCTTTCTGAATTGATTCATGGTTTCTTTATGCCCAAATGAGTGATCAGTCTTTACAAACATTCTGTGTGTTCTGAAAAATTAATATAGTCTATAAGATTTCCATTTGATAATCACTAAGCATCTCTCATATGATTTTTTAAAAAACCTTTATGTTAGACTTGCATCCAATTATTTTTATCTGTGTGTTGTTGCCATTTAAATTTACTCTCAGTTTACACATTATGATAATTGTGTCTTTATATTCTGTTTTGTTCACTTTGCATCATTACATGTGTTCATGTGTTTCTCTTTTATGCAGTAATACCACAAGTATTTGGTAAAGATATGACCTTTTGTTGCCAGTATCTTCCTTGAACCAAGAACTCAGTAGTTTGATGTTAGTACATAAACAATTTTTAAACTTTTCTTGCACAGTTCAAAATTGTTTTCTATCACTGATTAGTGCTATTTCTCTTCTTCCCCACCGACACTGAATTTTCCATTTATTAATATCTATTCTACATTTAACTGTATAAGTTGATATCAGAATTGTTTTAAATTTTGTTTCTCAAAGATTTTGAGCATTTTTAATATAAATGATAAGTTTATATTCTTTTCAAAACTATTTGTTCATATCTTTTGTCCATGTGTCTATTGTGGAATGACTCTTAGATTTGAATCAGTAGGATATCATAATTTTATCAGAGATATTTTATGCAAGTTTTATTTTCCCATTCTGTACATTTTCTTTTTCATTCTACATTGTTGCTGTTCAGTCATTTCAGTTCTTTCAGTCATATCTAACAGATATCAGAGTGGTTTGCCATTTCTTTTGCTTATTTTATTTGTGTGCAACCTGTTTGTTTTTATGTAAGGATTAGAGGGATTAACTGACTAAATTAATCCAATTATCCCACTTGACCTAAATGGGTAAAGACCTAAATGGATAAAATGCTAGTACCTCAACTTGATAGAAATATATCTTAATTTAATCAAATCAATCAGATACATTCCACCTAAGTATGAAAGGGCCTTGATCATAGATGTCTCTGATCTATTGGACAAAATGGTGTAACATTGCACCCTAGGAGAATATTTGAATTGACTGAATGAGGCGTGCTCTCTCAGTCTTCTACAAAACCATACTTGCTGAATACCAAAATGCAACTTCTATTGAACTATGAATGAAGAGAACATTTCAACAAAACCCCCAACTAACAGTTGCTTGAGGGCAGAGCCAAGATGGTGGTATGACAGGAAAAAATATAGCTTTGCTTTTCCTAAATGTCTTTTACACAAATGTAGGTAATGTATCAGACCAGGTCTTGATTGGAAAATCAAAGCAAAAAACAAAAACAAAAACATAGTGAGTATATTCTTTTCCAGCCTAGGTTGGTGTAGGGAGAGAGAGACCTGTTGATCCTAAGGACTAGCCAGGAAGCTCCACATGAGCCTTCTAATCCCTGTTAAGGTTGTGCCCCAAGCATGAAGAGGTCCCAGATCTGCCACAAAGGGGACTGACCTTATGTAGGTTACAAGAATAAATCCCAGTTGGCAGGTTTGTTGCTTATTTCCCAGTTCCAGGTTACAGATCTAGAGCAGAAGAATAGGAACTTCACCTAAAGATGTTCACCTCAGGTATTCTAGGGTGGGATTACAGGCCATTAAAGAAGGAGCAAGTTCAGAAAGAAGTAACTGTCTCTGACCACATAAGCAGAACCTGGTCCCAGTCTGAAATCTGCAGTGGAATAACCAAAGCAAGAATCCCAGACAAATGGAAAGTCAGTAGTTCTGTCACTGAACTGGATAACTTTCCATCTAGCCAATAGTGACTGAGTACAGCATTAGTCTACTGGAACTCTGAAAAGGGGCAAGCCCGCAAGTGTGTTGCTCAGACCCAAACCCAGATCAGAAATTTGAAGAGCTCAGACTGGAATGCTGAAATTAGACTTTGCCCTTGAATGGATCACATTAAGATTACTAAAAGATTGTAAGTTCCCTTACTGAGTTATCTTTATTATCATGGAACATTTAATACCCCCAAGAAAGCAACAGTAGGACCCTAGAGGAAGGAAGTTCAACCCAGATTCCCTCCAGAAGTGTGAGGAAGCCAGCCTTAAGATAAAGTCCTAAGTCAGGAAGCATACTGGATGAATAATGGGGAGAAAAGATTTCTACCATAAAAAAAAAAAAACTGTCAGTGTCAGGGACACTCAAGATACAAAAGAAGAGAATGTCTCTAATATCTGTAAGCAAAGCCACAAAGAAAAATGTAACTTGAACATAATTACATTTAGAATTCCTGGAAGAGATTGAGCAAAAGTTTAAAAAAGAGGAATAAATGAAATGAAAGTACTATAGGAAAAATTAGAAGAAAAATAAGAACTATGCAAGAAAGCATTTGCAAGGAAAATAACAACAGCTTGAGATAAGAGGTACAAAGAAAACTTTTTTCCAGAAAGAAACTCTCAGAAAATGAGAGTGGATCAAATAGAAAATAGTGACTGTGAGATAAGAAATATTAAAACAGTCAAAAGAATGAAAAAAATAGAATAAAACAGAAGGCACAATTACATTGTAGAAAAATACTGACCTAGAAACAAATGGAGAAGACATACTTTAAGAATTATTGGGTTACCTGATACCCATGACCAAAAATAGACATCATGTTTCAATAAATCATCCATGAAAATTGCCCAGAACTCTTAGGACCAGAAAGTAAGGTAAAAATTGAAAGAATTCACCAGTTTCCGCCTGAAAAAACTCCAAAATGAAAAGTGCCAGGAACGTTACAACTCAAATACAGAGCTTGTGAGTCAAAGAAAATAATACTGTAAGAAATCAGAAAGAAATAATTAAAGTACTAAAGAGTCACAGTTGGGATAACACATGATTTGTTAACCACAATATAAGGAAGCAATGAGCTTGTAATATAACATTTCCAAAAATACAGGCTTATGATCAAGAATAACTTGTCCAACAAAACCAAATGTAAAACTGCAGTGTGAAAAATGGACCCTTTCTATTAATGAGAGTACTTCCAAACATTCCCAATGAAAAGACTAAAGGTACATAGACCTTTTGAAGTGCAAACATAGGCATCAACAGAAACGTAAAATGGAGAACATGAGCAAACAGTTATAAGGAACTAAGCAAGCATTAACTGTTTACATTCTAATACAGGGATATGATATGTTTCACCTCAGAACTCTATAGTTATTAGGGATCATAGATGTAGTCCAATTAAATAAATGGCCTGGAAATGATTTTATTATGTGTGAAGATCTTAAAAGAAGAATGGAAATGGAAGGGAAGAGGAATAAACTGGATCGAGGAAGGGAAAAGAATGATGAGGCAAATTATCTCACATAATTGGGGTGAGCAAATAGAAGTCTATACAAACAAGGGGGAATATAGCTTCCTGGTGACCCAAGTACAAAGGATATCCTATGAAGAGCCAGGAGTGTCTTCTCCCTCAATATTCTGACTAGTGGATAAGCATGTACCACCTTGAGGCAGGGATGTTATCCCCAAATGAATCAACTCTGTAGTATTATGAATATCCTGTCACTCCTATGACTAAATAAACCTCCTTTTGTTAAATATTAAATTATCTGAGTGTCAAATTTTATTTAAAACACAAATCTGAAGGACCAGACTGACCTAATTCAGGCCCACACTTTCTCTTAAAACTTTTGAGAAAGGGACACTTATAATGACAGCCTTGGCCATGTTTACCACTGCACATGGTTTTAAGTCAAGGAAAACAAGTGACAATCAGGAAGATGCTGAAGAAGGAGTTATATAGGTCAAAGCTGTGAAATATGAAGCCTAATCCAGACTGTAGAATGAAATAATTGCTAGAATATGGAACACAGAGATGATAGAATTCCCTTGTTGGTAACTTGATGAACCTTGTTGACCCTATATGTCCTTTCTTAGCTTCTTTACAGAGAGCATTGGGCTATTGCATTGACTAATTCATGAGCCCAAACTGCCATGTACCAATAGTGAGGAAATTAATAGATTAGATCCACCTTTTGGCATCAGTGTGAAAGGATTATTGGGTAAATGTAAGAAGGAGAGAATTTGGGTTAAGCTTAATAAGATGAGTTTGGTCATCAGGTGCCTGAATTAATTGGACTAAATGGTTCATAACTGAAATGGGACCTGGCCTATCTCAAGGGTCTCTGGGGTGTGCAAAATAATTAAACCAATGATATTATGAGAGACAAGAGAATACTTGCCTTTTTACTGGCAAAGTAGGGAATCTCAAGAAACACTCCCATCTTATGTGTGATAATGCTCATAAGTATGCACAGAAGTTTGTTCCCTAGAAGATTCACATAAGAAGTAGGTCTAAGTAAAAAGGCATAGTCATTTGAAACAGGGTCCAAGGAGTCAAGCAGTTTGGGTATAGGGGGTATTATGACATGTTTGTTTGGAAATGCTACTAGTATTCACTGATCACATGGAACCTGTATTAGGGAATTCTGAGAGCCATATCACAGAGTAGGTAGAATCTTTATTCACTAAGGTACACTTTCTATTGATGTGGCAAGTGAAAAAAGACTCCTTTGGGGGTAGGAAAATCAAAAGCAATGATTAAGTCTCCTTCCCCTTCATTCTCCTATTCATTATCCATGTGAAGGAGTTTTGCTTGTGGGGGCGTGGAGTCAATTGGATAACTGAGAATTCTAGTGTTCAGGCTCCTGGCAATACAAGTAATTCCCCAAGGATAAATACAGATGACTTCTGTGGTTAGGTAATTTCCTGGAAATTGAGGGAATTCATCATGACTCTCTACGCTGTCCAAGGTACTTTTGGCCATAAAGATCTGGGCACTTCCTGCCTCCCCCACTCAGGATTTCCAATAAAGGCCAGTAGTTTCTTGTCTAACCTGCCCTCTCTCTGATTTGTCACTGCATCTAGTGCAGTGGGCTGTTAACTGTATTAATTTATTCAAGGTCTCTTTCACAGCCTAGCCATGTACTTCAAATGCTTTTAAATGTTGGGGAGGAGTCTGTTGACAAAGGCATCTCCAACATTAAGATTTACATTTGTCAAGGGATTTTCAATGCCTGAATGCTTCTCAAAAATCTTTGTGACTCTGTCCAGAAAGCCACTAAGTCTTTCATCCTTTTCTTTTTTGCAAGCATTTTATTTATGTCTTCTCTCTCTCTCTCTCTCTCTCTCTCTCTCTCTCTCTCTCTCTCCTCTTTCTCTCTGTCTCTGTCTCTCTCTCTCTCTCTTTCTCTCTCTCTCTCCTCTTTCTCTCTGTCTCTCTCTCTCTTTCTCTCTCTCTCTCTCTCCTCTTTCTCTCTGTCTCTGTGTCTCTGTCTCTCTCTCTCCCCTCTCCCTCCCCCCCCCATTTTTTCTGAGTTTGATTTGTTGTTTTTGGGGTTTTTTTCCATTTTATCACTGGAGAGGACAGAATGCAGTAGTTGGGTTACAGTCAGGCAGGCCAATCTCGATTTTAATAAGCAAAGATATTGTCATTCTAGATTAATCCTCAATTGATCCTGAAATTTAATTGGGAATTTTTATTCAGAGATTTTTGTGAACCATCAGACTAATATGGTCATCAGCTGACCAGGAAAAGTATATCACAACAATAATTCTCCTGCAAATTAAGATCCTAAATCTCTCATACTACTGAGAGAACTATCTCCCAGTTGTACTAAAATGGGGAACAAGGACAGAGGAATCACTTATAAAATTAGGAAATAATTTGAGGTGGTATTAAAAGAATAGGATTGTCAGGCAAAATTGAGACTCTTTTCTCCACTGATCCTTCAAAGGAACTAATGGATAGACTTTGAGGGGACTTGTAATAAAATGGTAGGCCTTTGCATTCTAGGATTTCTTCCTCTAGAGGAGGATCCTCATGAGATACTTTCTTTAAGCAAGGATAAAATTTGAATTCTTAATGTAATTTGAGAGTTTCAAAGACTTGTCTCAGTTTTTCTTGTTAGATTTTTAATCTTTGTACTTCATTTTCTTAGAAAACCTTGAAGTTTCATGCTTCAAAGTTGAACATGTATTTAGTGGCATATCCCAATAAATCCAAAAGCTATCCACTAAACCTACTAGTTTCATTTCCTTTTCCTAAGACACCTCTGATGTCAACAATTTTGTTTAGTTTAAAAGTTGAATATAGAAAGATATCACCAGTAGACTGTCCACTTGATGGCCAAGGAAACCCATGAAACAACCACAATAACAAAATACAAAATGCCTCTCAGTACTATAGTAATAAAGGTGCCAGAGAGTGCTAAAGATAGTATATTTTTAGATCATTTCTAAACTTTAACAGCTTTTGGTACTTTAAACATTAAATTTTTGTTGAATGACAAGTGGGTGGGGTGAGTGGTCAGGAGAAATTAATCAGTTTTAGAGTGTCTCACAAGTTATCCTCTAGCCCCATTGCTTAGGGTTTTAGTGCTCTGGAATCTTCCATTTTGCCTCTTTCAAATTTTTTTTCTGCTGTTTCTTAAAGCACTTGGCAAAATTTAAAACTGTATATATGTGTGTATGTGCATATGTATACATGTCTGAAATGTAATAGCTGACGTGTCAGTATATATGCATACATAGTGTAGCTAACAGATATAACTGACATGTCAGATATATATATGTGTGTTTGTCCTTTGCTCCCGAAGAATACCATGCCATCAGAGAAATGATGACATGACTTGTACTTGACTTTATTTTGAGTGAGGGAGAGCTGTGCAGGTCACCAGCCTCACTTCTCCAAAGCCATCTGAATCCAGTGACCAGATATTCATCAGGATGACAGGAGATGAACCAGGATGAGGCAATTGAGGTTAAATGACTTGCCCAAGGTCACATAGCTAGTGAGTGTCAAGTGTCTGAGGTGAGATTTGTACTCAGGTCCTCCTGACTCCTGCTGTATCTACTGCACCGCATAGTTGCCCTATCAGATACACACACACACACACACACAACACACATATATATATATATTACTATTATAAATATAATCTAGCTGACTGAGAAGTAACTATGTCAAATATATTCATTATAATATATAGATGATCACTTGTATTTCTATAGAGCTTTAAAGTTACATACTTTATTTCAGTCGATCCTCATAACCACCCTGTGAGGCCAGTACAATTGTTGTCCCCTTTTCACAGGTGAGGAAATTGAAATTTAGAAAGATTAAGTTTCCCAGGGCCACATACTACTGCATGTCTGAGGTGTGATATAAACTCAGGCTTGCCTGGCTTCACGTCTAATACTCCTGCTCCATCATGCTGCCTTTCAATTGGGATTTCTTTTGGCTTACTCTTCTTTTGTTTTCCTGTAAGCATCTTTTTTTCTTTTGATTTTCCTTTTTCTTTTACTTTATTTTATTTGTCATTGTCTTGAGGTGGTACAGAGGAGGTAAGTTTAGTAATGACCATTTACTCTTTTATCTTACCAGATGTCAGTCATTGGAAATATTTATTTTGAGGCAACAAGAAGAGTCAAGTATAAATATCCATTAAACGCATGCAGATATTGAACTTAAGCCAAGGACTGGGAAGGAGCAAACAGTTCATCTCAGGGATTAATGAATATTTTTCAAGAATGATGGTGATTCTCCATACTATTCCTAATACAAACTAAAAGTATATTTTTGCTTCATACATATATGTGTGTGTGTGTATGGTTTTTTCCATATATATATATTGTTCACCAAAGAATAAAACCCTTTTCCCCTCATTTAAATGGGTATTAAAAAGGATATCATCTAAACCTGCACAAAGCACATCTCAGGTAAATCAGATTATTGACTCATTCTCTTTCAACAAAGGATAAAATCTTTTTACTCATAGTAAGGCCTTCAATGAAATCTTTTAAAGAATAAGCCAAGCTTGCTCCATGAGTAACATTATTAAATATAACTATTAAAGTATTAATTTAGCTTGACATTATAACTCTATATTTCATAGTTTTAATTTGACTCTTGATTATTCACTGACTTCCATATTCTTTTCAACTCCTTCCACCAGACTTAGTATTTATTAAGCACTTACTCTGTGCCAGGCACTGTGCTGATATATGTGTGTGTATACATATATATGCATACATACATGTATAATGTGTGTATAAACATCTGTATGTGTATATATAAATATATTTCTAGATATTGAAGATAAGAAAAATAATGTATGCTAATGTAACTGCCATTGCCTTGAACTGTCATTTTTTAACTTTTCCCGTAAATGGCAAAATATACTTTGTATACCCCTACTAAATGCCTTAGTCTTCTCATAGTCCTCAGTTCTACTAGTTTAAACCACTATTCAACTGTTATGACTTTAATACTAGAAACAAGAAAGCAAAATTGGTCATTTCAATATTCATTCCTATAATTTTTGATTCATAGCTTAATAATCTTACACTCTATGTAATATTTATTTTGTTGGGGTGTGTAGATATATGGTTTCTTCATTTATAGCTATAGCAAGATCATCCTTTTTACTTTTTTGATATGGATTTTTACTCTTTGATCTAGTGATTCATGATTCAGAAGCAGATGAACCAGGAGATTGCCTAGATTTTTTTTAATTCAATTACTAAGTCAGTTGACTAATAGTGAATCAGAATGCCCTGTCACATATGTAAACCTATATCTGGTTAGATGAAATATCACTTTCTTTCACTACAGAAGTAATCAGTACTTTGTGATGAAGAAAGTAAAGGACATTAAAATAATATTACATCATTTCCTTTTCCATTCTATTCAACAAACACTTAAAACCAACTGTGCAAGGCAGAGATCATAGGAAGAGAGGCACAACAAAGGTAATTTAACAATGATTTAGTAATCAAATATGGGAAAGGTCAAATGCATCAATGATAGGAGAAGGAATGAGATGTAACTGCAAAGAAGAAGCCTAAACAAAATATTGTGAGAAATTTGAAGAAAGAAAATTACATTTATCAGAAGGGTCAAGAACAGTTTCATAGAAGAGGCAGTATCTGAGTTGGACCTGGAAGAAAAGGACAGATTTCAATGAGGGGATGGATCAGTGCCAAGCACAAGACATAGCCTTAACAAAGGATCAGTCAAAAATCATTCTAGAGTTAGAAGCCTGAGTCCTCAGAGTAGGGTAGTACAGACAGACAAGTTAGAGAAAGATGAAGGTTTTAGGGAGAGAATGAGTTCAGTTTTAGAGGAGTTGAGTTTTATGTATCAGTAGAAATCTTAATGAAAAGATCCAGTAGGCAGTTGGAAATAAAGGGCAAAACTTGGGGTGGAAGAGGAGTTTGGGAGATGAGTTTTTGACTTGGGGGTCATTTGCATATGGGTTTGAACCCATGGGAGCAGATGAAATCACTAAGTGGGAGAATATAGAGAGAAGATCCAAGGACTGAACATTCACTTTTAAGGTTAAGTGAAGATTCACCAAAAAGGGAGGCAAAGGTGTGCTCAGAGGGGGAAAAAAGAAAAGCAGGAAAATGCAATATCACAAAAGCCTAGGGCAGATAGAGACTCAAGAGAGAGAAGGTAATTCATGATGTCAGATATCACAAAGATCAGGGGAGTTGGTAATAAGTCATTTGATTTGATGAGGAAACCATTAGATTTATCACTGTAGGAAAAAAACCCATTGGATTTGAAATCTGCAGATACAAATCAAATACATGCTCTGCCATTTAGTCTCAGTTTACTCTTCTGGGAAAATGAGGTCACTGAAGTAAATAATCTCTAACATATTTTTGCTCTACGTAAAAAATGGTTTAAAGTAGGGCATGAGGAAGGAGCCACAGTTTGGGGGCCATGGGCCATGGGCTCCTATGACTTTGAAAGAGAGAATGAGGCTAAAGACTGCATGGTTCTGCCTTACTTAAATCCAATCCACTTGCAAGTCAAGACCACCCTCGACATATCATTGGTCCTCTTTGGGAGAAACAACAAATCTTTTAGAGAAAAGGCATGAAAGTGACGAAGAAGTTTAGGGAAAGGTTCATATAAAAGGTAGGGCTAGAAGCCTAGCTAACCTTGAAGGAAAATATGGGATAAGAAATTATTATTTTTTAATTGCTAGAGGGACATGGTAAAAAAAAAAAAAACTTTGGAGACCATCATTCTAAACCATGAGAATTTCATCTTATAAACCTGGTGAATGCTTTTAAAATGAATATTTTTAGAATACCAGACGTCTAGTATTAGACACAACTCCATCAAAACTCAAAAGCCCAGGAATTCTACCTGCCCTTGCATACTCTTAACAGTAATAGCTGCATGGAGCCTAATTGGAGACATTTAGAAAGGTATTTTATTTTTAGAAGAACAGATTCAAGACTATTCAATGTTTCCATATACTGTTTATTATCTAAGTCCAAATCATTGTAAATTTTTTAAAATTCTAAAACTAGCAACATCCATGAATTTTTCTTACATGAAGACAGTGATTTGAAGGTCAAAAAAGAGTTTTAAAGGCCAGTAAAACGAATTTGCTTGAAGACATATTCTTAATGCTCATTTTTGTTGCAGGGTGAAATTTAATATTGATTTTTATTCAAAGAGTAAAAATAAGGAAATTCTGTTCTTTACCTTTGGGGAATATTAAAGTATTAAAAAATACATCAGTAAGTTTATATATGTATATATGTATGTGTATATGTATATATACATATATAAGCACATATGTGTATGTTTAGGATTTAGCTGAGTAAGTTCTTGTGCAACTTTTGTTTGAAATTCTGCCTTATCTATTTTCACTAGCTGGAGTCCATTCCCATTTACACATAGTAGTCATGATTGAGGTAGGGAGGAGGATTGGGAGGAGAGAACAAAAGGTAGGGGATAGAGATAGTTTTCTTCTATATGACCAGTGATTGACTAAGGTAAGGGTGAGGAAAGAAGCAGGTGGTGGGGAAATTGTCAGTCATAAAAAGCAATAGTGAGGAGCAGATAAAAAGTAAAGTTCATAGTTTCCAAGGGATGCTGTTTCTGGGCAAGGGTGGGAGTAGAGGACCTTTGTCACTCTTTCTTGTTCATAATATGAGGCAAAAAAGGGGGTGAGGAGTCCCAGTTCAGTCCCTCATTCTGCTCTTTTGCCCCTCAGAGGGCACTGGATCTAGGTCACCTCTGACTGTTCATTATCCCAGGTGACTAGGGGAGGAGTAGGGCAGTGGGTAGGTGGTACTGGTCCACATCCTTAACAGACAGAAGTTGCTAGACCTTTGGTAATATCGCTGCAAGTACGTTTGCTTCTTCTTCAGAGTGGCTGCGGGGAGAAGACAGTGATGATAATTGCAGCACTTTTGTTTGCTCAACCATTGCCAGGCACATTTTATTGATATCTTGAAAAAAATGTTGGCCTGTGTTTGTGACATATTATAAAGGGCATATGAAAAGAGATAAGCATGACTTTAAAATTGTATTAATGAATATTTAAGCAAAACTGCTTGTGACAACTGATATTTCTTTATGTGCATTCTTAGTTTCTTCCACTTATGTAACCTGTGATGATATAATCACTAGCTATATCAACTTTACCAAATATATAAGTGTCATTAAGTATTTCTCTTTATGCTTCAATTAGATATTACAGGAGTTGATTTGTCACTAGTCCCTGAGTATTTTTTTCTTCACGTGGAAATATTAGGGAGCAGATAACGATGATCAGCAAGAGCCTTCTAATTTATTTATTTTTCTTAGCAAGGCTTACACAATTACATGATAAAGAAATATAAGGAATTCACTGGCTAAATAAGGGGTTTCTCAACATTATTTAGTCACTAAAAGCATTCTTCTCACTATTTGAGTTTAAAAACTCATCCTTCAAATTTCACAAACATGTTCAGTTCATGTTTTGGTAGTATCTCTAATGTCACTATAAATTCATGGATTGAAATACCAACATTTCTTTTTTTATCCTTTCATTTTGTCACTTTATTTGTAAGAATGAAAAATATAAGTAAAATGTCTCAAGTATGTCGTTTGCAAATAAGAGATCATGATCTAAACAATTGAAAAACAGAGTCAACACAAGCTAAATGAGCCACGTTTCTTGGGCCACTTATAAGAATTCAGCTGTGAAAAGAGAATGATTTAGCCCTCTTGAACTGTTATTAGAGAAAGTTATGTTAATTCATTATTTTACAATCTAGCAAGGTCATTAATATCAGTCATCTTTGACATTTTCTCCTATTTTTGACATTGGTTCGTTCACAAAAAATTAACACTGGAATTATGAGAAAAGACAATATAAGATGTATATGACATGACTGTAATGAAAGGAACATTCATCATTCATTCAGATAGACTGGATTTCAGTTCTGATATTTATTTGGGTGACTTTCATAAAATGAAGATAAAACTTGTACTACTGAGCTTGCAAATTATTGTGAAGAGGGAAAAGCAGATCTATAAAAAGGCTAAAAGTAACCAAATAAGTCAACAAGCTTACTGTGTTCCATCATTGTGCTAAGCACTGGGGATATATAAAGAAAGATAAAATTTGGTCCTTGCCTTTAAGGACCTCACATTCTAAAGTGGTAGGCAGTATATATAAAAAAAAAATACTAAGATGTATACAGTATAAATGGAAGGTATTTTTAGAAGGCATTAGCAGAGGGGAAAATGAAGATGGTCAGTTTTGCTGGATCACAGAGTAGGTAGACAGGAACAAAGTCTAAGAGGGCTGGAAAGGGAAAGGGGGGGTCAGTTTGTAAAAGGAGATAATGCTATGTCACTAGTCTAGGTGTAAGGTCATGAAGACTCATACTAGGGTGGCAGTTGTATGAGTGGAGAGAAACAGACACACAAGAGATTTGTTGTAAAGAGAGAACTGACAAGACTTGACAGCAGACTGCATGACAGTGTGGAGTTAATGATGATCCCTAGGTTGGGAGCCTAGGTATTTGGGACAATAGTGGTATTCTTGGCAATAATAGGAAAGTTCTAAACTTCTAAAGAGGAGGGTTTAGGGAGAATTATATTGAATGCTGTGCTAAATATACTAAGGTGAAGATGTCTGTAATATACATGTTCAAAAAGTAGTTGACAATGTTGAATTAGGACTGGATGTATAGATCTAAATATCTTCAGCATAGTGATAGTAGTTAAATCTATGGGAGTTGATGAGATCACCAAGTGAGATTCTATGTAGAGAACAGAGAGAAAAAAAGCCCATGGCAGATTCTTGGGGGCCGCCCACTGCTAGTGGGAAACTGAGGAGTGATCTGAAAGGTGTGAGAAGTATTCAGAGAGATCAGTGTTAGAAAAACCTGGAAAATAGATTATCCAGGAGAAGAAAGGTAACAGTTGCAAAGGTTGAAGAGAGGTCAAGAAGGCTAAGGACTGAGAAAAGTCCATTAGATTTGACAGTTAAGAAGTCATTGGTAAATGGGGGGTAGGATAGGATGGAGGGAAATATAGTTAGTCTTACACAACATGGCTATTATGGAAGTCTTTTGCATAACTACATATGTAGAGCCTATATTGAATTGCTTGCCTTCTCAGTGGGGATGGATGGGGAGAGAGGAAGGAGAAGTTGGAACTCAAAGTTTTAGGAACGAATGTTAAGAATTGTTTTTGCATGCAACTGGGAAATAAGAAATACAGGTAATGAGCTACGGAAATCTATCTTGCCCTACAAAAAAAGAGAGAAGATGGGGTTAAGGGAAGGGAGGGGTGTGATAGAAGGGAGAGCAGATTGGGGGAAGAGATTATTAGAATGCACTCATTTGGGGGTGGGGGAGGGGAGAGAGGGGGAGAAAATTTGGAACTCAAAATTTTGTGGAAATGAATGTTGAAAACTAAAAATAAATAAACATAATAAAAAGATTAAAAAGTCATTGGTAACTTTGCAGCAAACTGAGTTTATGCTGAGGTTGGAAGCCAGATGTCATAGAGTTTAAAGTTGAGTGAGAGGAGAAGTGGAAGCAGGCACCATGTATAATCAGTTTTTTCAAGGAGCTTGGACACAAATAAAGTGGGGAGTAAAGAGATATAGAGCAAATTGCTAGCATTGATGGTCAGATCAAGTGTGGATCCTTTAAAGATGGAAGAGATACGCATATATTTGGGCAGCAACCAATAGATGGTAAGAGACTGAATATTAATGAAAGAGTAGGAATAACAGTGAGGAAAATCTGGTGGAGGAGATGGGCCAGATTATACCAAGAGTTTAAGAAGAAAAGAAAGAAAAGAAAACAACAAAAATAACTTATAATGGGAAAGATCTGACAATAATTTTATAGTAAACTATTTACTCCATCAATGACAGTGTAGTGGCAATGACCATTGGAACCTCACATCAGATCCTCAATGTGAAAGTAGAAATAATCTCAAGAGAATAAAGATTGGAAGTAAAAGCTATATGGGAACAAGTATGTACATAGAAGGTCCATGTTGGAGGCTACATAATTTTGAGGACATGGAAGAATTATTTCTAAAGATGCATGAAAAAGAGAACATCAAATGCTGGCCTATATGCCTTTTTCCCTATCTCTACAAAAATTTTATGAAAATGATCTACATATACATAAAGGATATTCTTTATAAAAGTATGAAAAGGCAATAAATAACCTTTGACAAATAATATTCTAACCATACTATATCTATCCCCTTTGTCTCTCCTGGAGACCAGGGTCAAGATCTGACCTGAGGCCTCTGAAAAGCTTTGAAGCTTGTATTGACTTCAGAGTGCCAGTTGGTTTCAGAACCACTTATGGGAACTTACTGACTTTTCTGCTGTGCCCACTTTCCCAACCTCTGCTGATTTCTGGCCATCTTTTTTTGTGAAATTCTGGCACTCTTGGGGAGGGTTACTTCTGTTTATTTATTATAGAAGCATCTAAGGTTCTTTAGTCTAATTAGTTTTTTAATTGTTAGTCTGAATTTGACCAACACCAGCAAATGTGAACATTTTCATACACAGGAAATAGGAAAAGGGTATTATATATGAAACTATGAATCTTATTATATGCTGATAAGAAAATTTTGCAAATAGGAAAAAAGAAAAGTGTTTTCTCTGTTTAGACCAGCAAAGGGACAGGGGCAGAAACAATGGAACGTTAATGACTCTTCCAGAGATAAATGAAATATACTGTACTGTAAAGGGGGAGACTAAGGCTGTTAATACCTCAATTTTATATGAAAATGCCAGCAAAGAAAATGGACCTTCCACAGAGACCTCAGACTGCCTCAGTATTTTGTTCTCCATCACTCATTTTCAAAAGATATGTAGGGGAACAAATTCCAAATAGGAATCTGGGAAATTTAGCTGACTGGTCAACATAAGTAATGGATCCCTCCCCATAGGGAATCCTTAAGGAAATCAGGAAGAAATGTTAAATAAGAGAGGCTGTAAATCTCCCATCTCCTACTTGGAGGTGACAAACCCTGAGGCAATCAAAGAGGAGAAACTTGTGCCAAGTGGTCAGGATGAGGGTTTCTGCCTCTTCCAAAAGAGCACAACAACTCCAGTTCAAAAGAACACTGTAACAGTACTGAAGAGAAAGCAGTGATTCTACCCCCTGCCCTACCCCAAGTCAGAATCTGAATATGGAAGAGATTGCAGCTTCCCAATGAAGGGCAAACTCAAGAAGTTCATCTAATTGACCCATGTAGCAGGAACATGTTAACCTGTGAAGAGCCAGCTGAGTGACCAACCTGACCATTCCAGCAATAGCGGCCTCAAAGCCTTATGATCTTCCCATGCTAACCCTTAAGAATCAAAACCAATGAGGAACCCTCAATAGCCAGGTGCCCTACTGAGTCTGTCCTAGTAGCAGATTGATCTGCAGAAATGATCTCTACAAAGACAATGCCCAGCATAGTCACTAATCTAGTTTCTGATGCTTCCTACTTACGTAACCTCAGGTAAATCACTTTATCTCCCTAGTCCTTAGTTTCCTTATTTTTAAAGTGAGAGTTTTAGTCTAACTGGCCTCTAAGTTCAGCTCTAGATTTATGATCATATAATTACTTTTCTATTATCTCTACTTGGACAAATTAACTAAAAGCAAAGAATCAAGCAGGGCCAGAAATCAAAAAACTTGTATCTTACTCTTGCAAATTGGTATTGATGACAGTGCATTAATTCTGGTGCGTTCCATTTGTTGATTATGGCTTGTTTGTACACAGCTGTTGTCTCCCTCATTACTGTGACCTCCTTGATGGTCAGGGACCATCTTTTTCCCTTTCTTTCTGTCCCTTGAACTTAACACCTTACCTGGCACTTAGTAAGTGCTTAATAAATGCTTATTGACTGATACTACATTATCTTCAAATTCCCACAAGTCCAAATCTATAAATAATAAAATTTTACCCTGATTTAACATCTTAATTAACCTAAGTATAAGTTGTTAACAAATTCAATAAGCTTCCACATAACAGATGATATGTAAAGATATAGATATATAAAATTTAAGGGTCTTAGATTTTAGGAGCTCGGTGGGAAGCATGGTAGGGGTAGGATTAATTCATATTTAAAGATATTTTTCGTATAATGTGTTTTTCTCTTTTGTTAGTTGGCAATTATGTATATATTAAAATGTTCCCATTTCTCAAAGCTTTTTTTATCACATACCTAGATAGCCTAGAGTTTGACATATAAATTTTTATTTTAGATTTTCTAAGTGCCTAGTTCATGATGCCTCCAAAATGAGGGGAAAAGTATATTGAATGCTAGATACTTTGATTTTCTTTTGTACATTTTTACTTATCTGCATTTTTCTTATAGTTCCTTATAAATGATCTGATGCTTGTTGATAAATGCAAAACCAATATTCAGTAGACATCTTAAATCCTAGAGAACAAGCTACTTATGATGACCCAACAGAGATGTAAAGAAAGTCCTTGAAAGGAGTATAATCAACCAGCTGTAATCCTGGTTTTCAGTAAGGCAGTGTCTTTAAGAGGAGACTAATTAGTAAATAGATATGGGTGAAGGATCTAGTAGACCTGTCTTTTGTTGAACTGAGATGAATTGTCAGTAGTATAAGTGATTGTAAATCTCTATTTTACATTGCCTTTTTAAATGAAAGTTTAATGAAGAAAATATAGAAGTATAAAGCATTACACAAATAAAAGTAAAAAAAGTGTGGCATTATTTTCATAATATAACCCCTTGTGATGTTTCATATTCATTCTTGTGCCCACCACTATTAGAAATCTGCAAGTTTTTATGTTACAAAATGGCTTCTGATATAAATTGGTTTTTTCAGATGCTTGGAAACACGATTCTAAAATGAACTGTGAATTGGTTTGTTCATTCAGGTTTTAAAATTTAAAATGTGAGATTACTATTATCAGTCACTTGGGAGTTTTAACCATTAGAAAATCAATTGACAGTGAGGCATACCAAGAGGAAAAATGTTGTTACCAGTTAAGTGACAATTATAGTTATGATCAGAGATAAAATGTAGAAAAAAGCAGATTTTACTTATCTTAAATAACTTAAAACTTAAATTTGAAATGGTATTGAGTGATAAAAACATGTTTTCTTTTGTCCATTTTGATTCATTTGTATATTGCTTAAAGTTTCTATAATTCCTATAAATTGCCTGGATGCTTGGTGATGAATGAAGAGCTAATAAGAATTCTTCTGGGTCATAGAGTTAAATCTCCTGTAATACATTAATCTTATTCATCTTCTCAAGAAGTGTATCTACTACTAATGTATAATAAAACTACCTTGGTTATTGCAAACAGGGCTATAAGCTTTTTTGCGGTTGTTTTTATCATTACCTGTATTATCGATTAGATGTAATTACTACAGAGCAGCTGGTTGCTGGTTTTAGAGAGCATCAGTTGTTCTCCCCGCCCAGCTGTTGGCTAATAAGAATAGTCAACACATCTGTTTCAACAGCTGGTAATTAACAAAACCATAATTGCAGCAACTTTTTTAAACATACAATTTATAAGAGGGGAAGATGTTGAAGAATATTTCCATGAGCAATTTATCCCTTTCTCTGTCTTTCTATCTGTCTCTGTCTGCCTCTGTTACTCTGTCTCTCTTTCTCTTATATTTGTAGAAGCATTGAATGACAAGAGAACACAATATGCTAATCCAGAGTTTAATTTTTTCAGATCTTTGTTGTTTTTCTCATTGCAACAATTTCTTTGCTAAATTGCAAAATAAAATGGATCAAAAGCAATGTGAGTACTTCCATACAATAGTTAAAATCCTCAGCAATGTGCCCTAGGCAATTACGTTACCAATTTTTGAAGCACTCAAAAGAAGATGGGGCTTTTTTTTTTCTAATTGTTTTTTCACATGCCTAAGCACTGCTCCCAAATTAAAGCACATCCTCATTCAGAAAGACTGGTTGTATGCAGAATTTGAATGCATATGTTTATTCTTTTCCTGGTTAAAAGAAAGAAAACTGTTGGTTCCTATTATCCTTCTATAAAAAAATTTTTTTTATACTGTCATGTCTTTTTAAAAAAATGTTTACCTATTTTGGTGTTCCAATGTAATTAACTTTAGTTTTTTTATATAACTCAACAATAGTTTAAAATTTAAAATTATTATATTTAAGAAATTCTGTTTCATTTGCTTTTCTTAAAGGGCAATTATATTTTTTTTAAAGATTCGCCAAACACTCAGCTAAAAATGTTGCTGTTTACTTTATATGACATCTGAATAGATAATTAGCATCTATTAAATCTCAGATTAGAGCAGAGATATTTCATAGAGAAAAAGTTTGTGACATTTGGAATGTTTTTATTTAAAACCTTTCACTGAGTTGATATTTACATTGGACTGTTGCCAGTAAGACTTTCATCAATAGTCATATAATAGCTTTAATAGATATTAAAGCTTAAAACCATACTAAGACTTTTGGGACACCTTTTGGTACAGATTTCAATACTTGTATATAATGCATTCATAAATATATAAACTTTTGTTAATTGCATCACTGCAGTCAATACATTCTGATAACCCACCAAAATGATCACTAAACAAAGCTTAAAGTTTCCTTTTTTCAACAGCTAATTCAAAACACCATGACTGACATTTACTTACATTTTACAGATATCTTTTTGTTTTTGTATCAACTATATTTCCTAATGTATCCCATCCTACTCCACCTCCAAAAAAGCCATCCTAATAATGAATAAAGAAAAAGACAGTTGAGCAAAACTAACCAACTTATTGAAAAAAAAAGTCTGATATATGCAGTATTCTACAACCACAGAGTCCCGCCTCTCCCCAACCAGGCTTGTCATAATTTCCTAACATTCAGTTTTAGAGCTTATGATTCAGTTTTAATTGTTTGTTAGTTTTTTTTTTCTTTTCATTGTCATTGTAGTAGTCGTTGTATAGATTGTTTCCCTCGGTTCTTTTCTACTTTGCATCAATTCATATAGGTCTTTCCATGCTTATTCATCGCTTTTTCCAACAAAGTAATGTTGTGTTTTGTTCGTATACCAATTGCTTGGCCTCTGCTTAGTTTTACTTTCTTTGTACAAGAAGTGCAATTTAAATATTTTAATATATATAAGGCCTTTCTTTTTGTCATTTTCCTCCTTAGGGTAAGTTTTTACCATTGGAATCTCTGGGTCAAAGGGTATGGACATTTTAGTTGTTTTCTTTGCGTAATGTCACATACCTTTCCAAAATGGATGTATGGTTCCACCAACAATGCATTAAGGTACCTGCTTTCTCAAAATTCACCCAGTATTGACCATTCCTATCTTTTATCATCTTTGCCCATTTCTTCACCAATTTGCTTGTGTGAGGTAAAACCTCAGGGTTGTTTTAATTTTTATTTCTTTTATTAGTGATATGCAACTTTCTTTCATGTAGTTTTTAAAAGTTTACAATTTTTCTTTTAAGAATCGTTTGTAATCCTTTCATGACATCTATTAAGGAATATATTTTGGCCTTTGATATTTCTAATTTCTGCCTGTGTGTCTGAAATATCATACCCTTGTCAAAGATATTTGATACAAAGTTTTTTTTTCCTGAGATGACTTTTTCTTTTCTTATTTTAGTCATATTAACTTTATTAATGAAAAAACTTTTTCAATTTCATGTTGAAATTATCTAGTTTTTCTTCTTTTATAACCTCTATTCACATTTTTAAAAATGTATTCCCTAATCATACCTGTGAAAAGTATGTGATCTGATTTTATTCTTAAGTTTTTTAAAATTATTTTAAATATTCATGTCCCACCTATTTTGAATTTATTGTCATATATGGTTTACGAAGTAGATCCTACCTAATTTCTGCCAGACTGCTTTCCAAGTTTTCTATCAATTCTTCTCAGATAATTGTCAGACAGGGAGTTCTTTCCTAAGTAATTTATGTTTTTAGGTTTATCGAATACTGGCATAATGAATTCAGTTATTTTTTGTCTAATTTATTCCAGTAACTGATTTTTTTAACTGAATAGTTTTGCTGTTTGCTTCTTTATAAAATAGTCTGAGGTCCAGGTATGCTAGATACCCTTCATTCCTGCATTTCCCCCCGTTATTTCCTTAGATATTAGTTTAGATAATTTCTTCCACCATATGAATTGTTATTTTTTTCTAGCTTTATAAAGTACCTCTTTGCTAGTTTGCTTGGCCTAGCACTAAATCTTTAAGATATATTGATCATGTTTAACTTAGTGGTGTGGCCTAGTTGTAAGCTCTAAATATTCTTCCATTTTCTTTTAACTTATTTATTTCTTTAAAAAACATTTTCCAAATGAATCTATTTAGTATACTTTGGCAGATTGACTCCCATATATTTTATGAATTTTATTGTTATTTTGAAGGATACATCCCTATTCCTCCTGGATTTTTTTTATTGTCATGTAGAAATGCTATTGATTCTCTCTTTTACTCTCTTTCTTCCTTTCCCTTTTTTTTTTTCTCTTTCACCTCTCATTTAGGTTATTTGTTGAAAAAAAAATCCCACCTCTCCTCCTCTGACTTCTTTTGTTTGATAAGGTTTTTCCTATACCTCTTTCTAAGAAATATATTTCCTTTTGTTCTTTTCATTAATTTTCTCCCATTCCAATCTATTCTGAATATTTCTCTTTGATTCATTGTCTCTACATACCCTTATTTATTCCTCCTTTAATCTCTCTGTGTTTCTCATGAGGTTCAAGCTTTCAAAGTGCCTGGTTTCAACTCTATCTTGTAACAAGTAACTCTGTTAGTAGATTTGTACTAGATTTGCCCCCTTGTCCCTTTTTTTCCTGCTGTGCATCACTCTTAGAGAAGTAATGTGGAGTAAAAGAGGTACTCTAGGTACCACATATTATGTGGTTCTTTTCAACCCCCAGCTTCAGCATGATCATTTTCCTTTCCTGTTGGTCATATCATCTGATCTCTGATTGCATTTTCCTCCTTCCTTGTGGATTAGCTTTTCCTATGAACTCACACATCTCTTCCTTTGGGACAGGGTGTTGACCATGAAAATCATAATACTTACCTAGAGAAGGTGATCTTTCAGTGCAACAACTGCTCTTGGATTAACACATGATGAGGCCTGCTCCACTATAGGTATATATTTCTTCTGCTTTTGGAGTACCCTTTAGTTGGATCCCCTCACCCCTGTTGGGTTGAGGCCTCTTTCTTTAATTCCCCCACATTAGATCTGTTTTTTCTTCTGTCTCTTCAGTTTTACTAAAGCCCTTCTTATTATGTATTATGGTCTATAGAAGTGAAAAAATAATGATCTTTTCATTGTTCACCCATTAACTTAGTAAAGGTGAATAACGAATTCCCCTTTGACCCTCTCCCCCCTTTCTATCTCTACAGGCAGCTAGCTGGGGTGTGGATAGAGCACTGGACCCAGAATCAGGAAGACTTGAGTTCACATCAGGCATCAGACATTTACTTGCTATGTGACTGTAGACAAGTCTTAACCTTTGTCTGCCTCTATTTCCTCGACTGTAAAATGGGGATAATAATAGCAGCTACCTCCCAGGGTTGCAGGGTTCAAATGTGATATCTATAAAATATTTAGCATAATGCCTAGTATATATAGTAGGCTGTTCCCTCCCTCTTCTCTCCATTTATGCGAACTCCCACTTTGAAGTTTTGTCCCAGATTACATAATGATCCTCTTTTTGTGAGGTTATGCAGTTTTAAAGTCCATAGTGCTATAGTGTTTCTCCTTTGTATCCATTTCTCCAATTTCATATGGCTTTATGCCTATGTATGTTTTCTTATCTTTTGATGATCCCCTTTTTAAAATACTACAGATAAGTCTCTGTCTCTATCTCTATTTCATATAGCCTCTACACATGGTAATTTTTTTTTCTTTGTAATTAAACTTACTTAGCTTTCTTGTATTTTAATTGTTTAGGGTGTTTGTAATTTGAATATTCTACTTTTTTCTTGTTTGGTTTGTTGTTGTTTGAATACCTGGAATGCCTCTTGTTTCTTGAATGCCCACTGTTTTTCATTGATAATTAACTTCAGGTTTGCAGGATATGTCATTTTGGATTGCAGGGTTTGCTCCTTTGCTTTTTGGAATATACTTTTCTTTTCTGCAATTTCTAATATGTGCAGAAGAGTATTGTATGGCTTTAATTTCCTTTGATTTGAAGATAATTCTGGCCACTTGCACTATCTGTTGTTTATCATTGAGATTGTTCAATTTAATCATAATATATTTTGCAGTTTGAAATTTTGGTTTTTTGTTTGTTTTTCCCTAACCTGCTGTTTGTTTTATTTCTGTGACCAGAGTTCTAAATTCTGACATACTCATTCTTAGTTTCTTTCATTTTTTGAAGCATTCTACAATTTACTGTTTGTCTTTCTTGCCTCAAGATTTGGTTTACTTAAATTTATCTTATGATATTCGATAAGAGAGCTTTGTGATCTCTCTTAGGGTTTAATGTTCATGCATCTTTGTAATTTTAGGATTCTCTCTATTAGTTTATTTGCTTGTGCTGTGAAACTTCATTTCATTTTTTTCTCTTGAAATCTTTTGTGTTTCAACTTTCTTCTTTTATATTTCCCCTTTATTTACTTTCTGACTCCTCCCCCTTGGCTGCTGGGTACCCTCAAAGCTGGTCTGCAAAGCTGCTTCAGTTGTTCCTGAGTTGGGGAACTTCAGGTTCATCTGTCTGGAGTTTTGCCCTAAGTAGTCCATAGAGGGATAGGACTGGCCATGCATACTCTACGTGCATACTGATCCCCTAGCCCAGTTCCTCCCTTTGGTTCTTCATCTAATTGGAATGAATAATAATCTCCTGGTTTTTACAGAATGGAAACAGGAAGGAGATGGAGAATATTTCATGTAGTGTAGAAAGTCCCCTAATCGAGGGCCACACCTAGGTGAAATACTTCCTCCTGTGTCTTCCAGACCCCATCATTCCATGTGACTGAGCAAAAGACAAAATTAGTGTCTACTACTTTTCATAGGCTGGAAATAAGGGCAAGTGCTGGGGTGTTTCAGAAAAATCTGATTAGCAAGAGAGAATCTCATTATAGGTGTCAGGCCCAAACCTATGGGTCAGTTTATAACTCTCTGATGATATACTAGAAGCTGGTTGTGGAGAGGTGCTAAATAAATACTGTAAGATTAACATTCTCCGGTAACATGCATAAAAATTTCTGCCACATCAAGGTGGTTTCATCTTTGTCCTGTGGATTTTGCTATAACTGTTTTACATTTAGCTCATAATTCTTTTTTTTTCAGATTGTAAGAGCATCTGAAGAAAATATCTAATCCATCAGTCCTGTGATCCAATAGTAACAGATTTTTTAAGTGTAATTTTTCATGATTGTTTACGCTTTTTAAAATAGCCAATAGCTCTAGATCTAGATCTAAATAGGCAGCATCGTAAAGGAGATATAGACCTGGCCTTTTAGCTACGTAGTTCAATTCTTGCTTTTTACCCATACTGACTTTGTGACTCTATACAACTCACTTAACCCCTCAGTGCTTGAGGGAACTCTCAAGATTCTAAGTGACAGAAAAATTGCTAATTTGCTTTGATAGAAGTTTCCTCCTCTGAGAGATCCCTATACCAGTAAAATAGCAAAATTCTAATTCCTATCCCTATCCCCTACTTATAAATCTATAATCAAATATTTCTATGTGTACACCAGTAGAAAACAACTACATCTTATGATCATAAAATAAATATACAATCATGCTACTTTTCATTAAGATATACAAGAAAGTTCTTTCTTGTAGAATTACTAAAGTTAATCTGGTAAATAATATTTAAAGTACTTGTTTAGTTCTTAAAAACTGAGATGTCTTTAATGAAAATGTTAGTCAAGTTCACTTGATTAAACTTGCTTCACTAACATTACAGTTGGCAAATATTTCTTTATAGTCAGTGCTTTAATTGTCTCTTAGGTATGTTGAAAGGTATAGAAGAAATTCTACCCAAGTGCTTGCCATTGACTGTGTAGAGATTGCATAATTCTAAAAATTTTTGCTGGCAAGACAAGTTTTGTTCAGCAGGTGTTCAGGTTATGGGGTGTACCATGAGTACAATCAGAAAGCATACAAGATCCTTTGAACAAACAAACAAAACACCGTTGGCTAAAATGCTCAGTGGAGAAGGACATTGGCATGTACAGAAATGTTTATTGCTTGAGTTTAAAGTAGGGCATATGTGTAAGTACTGAATACCAGCAGAGTCCCAGGAATGCCAACTTGGAGAAAGGAGGGCATCTAGAACAGTGATTTTCAGACTTTTTTGATCACCACCCCATCATTAAAAAATTTTGATGTTTATCCCTATTATATATGTGTACTTTACAAATTTAATGAAAGTACTTCTATAGTAATAATTATGTACATTGTAAAATTTACACAAAATAAACCTCTTTAAAAGATAAAAAATGAAATGCTATTTGACTCTAGAATCAAAGCCACTGTAGTTTGAATAGAGAAGTGATATAGTCAAACCTGAACTTTAAGAAATTCACATTGGCTAGCTGCTACATGGAAGATTAATTAGAGATGGGGTGATTTAAGCAGGGCACTAATCAAAAGGCTGTCACAGTAGGGTAAATGAGAGGTTCAGAGGTCCTGAACTACTGGTGTGATAGATTTGTGAATAAAAAGAGGGAACAGATGTGAATGATGCTGTGATGGTAGAAAAAAAGATACGATTTCATAACTGATTGGATATGTGCAATGAAGAAAAGTGAGGAATTAAAGATGATACCAAGGTTATGAGCCTAGATGAAGGAATAGAAAGAAGGTGTGTTTGTGTTCATCCTTGGTTGCCAAAGAAGACCATGCCATCAGAGAAATAATGACATGACTTGCACTTGACTTTGTTTTGAGTGAGGAGAGCTGGGCAGGTCACCAGCCTCACTTCTCCTCCAGAGCCATCTGAATCCACTGACCATCATTCATCAGGATGACTGGAGATGACCCAGGATGAGGCAATTGGGGTTAAGTGACTTGCCCAAGGTCACATAGCTAGTGAGTATCAAGGGTCTGAGGTGAGATTTGAACTCAGGTCTTCCTGACTCCTGCACTGGTGCTTTATCCACAGCATCACCTACCTGCCCCAAGAAAGAAGGTAGTGGTGCCCTCAAAAGAAATAGAGAAGTTCAGAGTTTGAGGAGAAAGAAAACATAATGAGAGATGATATATGGACTCATGCCATGCAAAAGGAAAAATAGGAGAGCCCTCATTCACCAGCCACTGGCCTAGAAGGCCCTTTAGAAGTAACTTGTCATAGCCATGAGGCAATCTGGAGGACAAGAGATGGAAGGAAAAGTATCTATTGAGTTTCTGCTGCATTTTCCAGTTCAGTCAATACATGTTTATTGAGTCCTGACTATGTACTAGGAATTGTGCTAAGCAGTGAAGAAACAAAGAAAGGCAAAAACATTGTCCTAGTTCTCAAAGATCTCATATACTAATGTAGGAAGCAACATGAAATAATTTTACATACTAGATAGATAGATAGATAGATAGATAGATAGATAGATAGATAGATAGATAGATAAAGATTATATAGAATAAATGGAAGGTCATTTCAGAAGGAAGAGTAAGGGGACCTCCTACAAAATATGGGATTTGAGCTATCATGAAAGGAGTCAAGGAAGCTAGAAGGAAGAGGTAAGGAAGGAGAAGATTGCAGTCATGGGCCATGACCAGTTAAAAATGTGTCACGAGATGGAGCATTTTGTATGAGAAATAGCAAGTAGTTTAGGGTAGCTAGATCTGTGTATGGAGGGGAATAAAGTGAAAGAAGAAAGATAGAAAGGAGCCAGGTTATAAAGGGCTATAAAGACAAAAGATTTTATATTTGTCTCTAGAGATAATAAGAAGCCACTAGAATTTACTGAGTAGAAGATGACATGGTCAGACCTGCACTGAAAGGAAGATCCCTTTGTCAGATTAAGGAAGGATGGAGTAGACAGAGCCATGAGACATGAAGGCTCTTATAGTAGTCTGAGTGTAAAGTGATGAGAGCTTATACCAGAGTGGTGGCTATGTGATTAAAGAGGAACATGAACAAGACACATTTTTAAGGTGGAAAGCTAAGTGCTTTACAGATATTATCTCACTTGATCCTCACAACAACATTGAGAGGTAGATGTTATTATAACCCCTTTTTATGGTTGTAAGAACTGAAGACCAACTGAGAGTAAGTGACTTGCCCGGGATCACGCAGGTAGTGTCTGATATGAACTCAGCTCTTCCTGACTTGAATTCCAGCACTGCATCCACCACATAGTAGACAGGGTTAAACTAAAGACTAGTTAGAAAATGGGAATGATATTATGGCAGGGATGATGGCTTGGGAAAGAACTAAAGGGTGAAAGAGATGTAGATTATGGTAAGAATGAAGAACAGAGGTATATGTCATAAGTTATAAAGAGATGGAATTATAAAAAATTGTGATCTAATAAAGGAATCTCAGAATTCATGAACATGGAAGTAGAACACTTGAGGGCAATAGCAAGACCAAAGATTACTACATCTCTGTGTGTAACTGAGGTGGGTCATGAGAATTGAGTAGAATGAGAACTGAGATATTACAGTATTGAGAGAGCATCAGCATGTATGTTGAAATCCTCTTTTGTGAGGACAAGAGCTGAGGCAGAGGAAACAACTCAGAGGCAGGTACAGAACTCATTGAAGATAGAAATAGAATGTCTTTGGCTGGGGCAGGGCGGGGGACGGTGTCATAAGATAAGGCTACCTGGATCTGGTTTGGATAATACATTTGAACAAAAGGAGAAGTTACTTAATGAAGAAGGCAGAAGGAATGTCATAGTACAACTCCTCCATCATAATCAGTAATTTGGGGAAAATGAACAATGAATCAAGTCAAGTCAATCTATTAAGTGACTGCTTGTGTGCCAGGATCTGTGATGTAACAGGCAGATCTTACTCTCAAGAAGCTCACAACCCAATGCAGGAGACAACATACACACAACTATATACCAAAAAGATATACATAGGATAAATTGGAAATTATCAATAGACAAAGGCACTAACATTAAGGGAGCTCAGGAAAGTCTTGTGGTAGAAAATGAGATTTCAGCTGGGATTTGAAGGAAACCAGAAGTCAAGAAATATGGAGATGAGAAGACTTTATTATACACTCAAAGACAAAAAGAAATATTACTTTATGGGATATTTGGTCATCACACATTGCCATCATAATTGTCATCACAGTTATTAGTAATTGGGAAAAGATTATCATGGAAAATAACTGTAGCTCATGCCCCAATATTGGTTGCTGAGGATGAAAAGTAGAGAAACTCTATGGAAAAAACTTGATAATGCCCTTTAAATTAAACCAACATACATTCTGATACTTGATGACTTCATTCCAAAGGTAGGAAAAGGGGACAATAGGAATAAAAATGCATGGAAAAGTATGGTTCATGAAGGAGGAATGAAAGGAGTTAAAGACATAGATACACAGAAGATTCATGTTCATTTATCATGAACACTTTCTTCAAGAAAAGAATTGGTATATTCAGGACATGGCACGCACCAAATAACACCACAAAAAGAAATAGATTATATTTCAGTAGACAGGAATATATTTGTTATTCATGTAGGAGTTATCCCCGAATCAGCTGTGTGTATACAATTAGACCACTGACTTGTCAGAGCTAAGATCAGAATTGGTAAAAAGCAGGAAGAACGAATAATAATGAGAAAAAGATATGCTATGCAGTTGAAATAACTTAATCCTGAACTATTTAAACAAGTAATTGACAATCAAAAATAGGAAATGGACAACAATATGTACACAAGTGAGTAAATACAAAGTAATTTTGCGAGGGAAGGAGTGCTAATAAGTAATCAGGAAAGCTCTCATGTAGGAAGTGGCACCTGGACTATGATTTGAAGGAAGGTGGGAATGTGAAGAGGCATAGATGAGAAGAATCTATTCCAGACATGAGAACCACGTGTGCAAAGGCTTGGGTGGGAGAGATGAAAGGTCAAATACAGGAAAGTGCTTGAAGGTCACTTTGACTCGAACAGTGAGTTCATGAAAAGGAGAATATTAAACCTGGAAATATAGAAGGGAGTCAGATTGTTGAGGGTTTAAATACCAGCCTGAAGAGTTTTTTTAGTTCAGTTTAGATGAAAAAGGATGATGTTAAAGAATTTTGAGTTAAGCATAAGAGTGATTGGTCAGATTTGTGTTTTACCAATATGCATTTGGCCACCTTGTTGAGGTTGGAAAGTGTATGTGTTCATCTTTCATTGCTAAAGAAGATCATGCCAACAGAGAAATGGTGACATGACTTGCACTTGACTTTGTTTTGAGCGAGGAGGGGCTGTGCAGGTCACCAGCCTCACTTCTCCTCCAGAGCCATCTGAATCCAGTAACCAGATATTCATCAGGATGACTGGAGATGACCCAGGATGAGGCAATGGGGGTAAGTGACTTGTCCAAGGTCACATAGCTAGTGAGTGTCAAGTGTCTGAGGTGATATTTGAACTCAGGTCCTCCTGACTGTTGCACTAGTGCTCTATCCACAGCACCACCTAGCTGGCCCCCTGGAAAGAGACTGAAAGCCAAGAGGCAAAGTTGGTGTTTTCAAACAACAGGTGAAAGTTGCAGAGAGGCAAATTTAGTCTTGATGATATTGTAATAATCTGCTAATTTGCTTATTTTATACCCAGGAGTGATATAATCAACCCAAAACCTACATGGTTTCCTCCTTTGCAACTTTCACAGAGTTTATTTTACATGAAAATTTGTGAGTTTAATTACAATCACTCTGAGACTCCATTAAAGATAATTCCTAACAGGCAGAGGTTGAGCCCTCTGCCTCTGGCCTCTTTTGTTGAGGCAAAAATCAGATTACTGAAAATGTTCAGTTAATAAAACAACAGATTATTTATACAGACAGAGAAAGACTAGTCAGGCACCAGAAGAAATGAGAAGTTGGGTGGAAAACAGATCTTGCCTAAGTACTCATAGTCAATGAGTACATTGGTGAAATCTGGCTGAGTTTTCTGCTCTGAGATGCTTGTAGGGCCAATGACCATCCTTAATATCTCTTTTCTCTGCTATAGTTCAGTTCCACCTTCTCTTTCTCATTTTGATGTTTACCTCTGGGCTTGTCTCTTTATTTTTTCTCAGTATTCATGTAATCCTTGGGGAAAATCCATTTTTCATGAATGGAAAATGTTTGGAATTGTTATGGCATCACTTTCTCCAGGGTTGGATTTGGGCCCTTCTTTGGATCTATAAATAGTTCTTTAGAGTTGTGGAAGTTTCCTTTGGTTTATTTATCTCACTAGCCTTAGTTCTTCACTTAGGGTTTTGGCAAGATCCAATTTCCATCTCCTACTGTGCTCTTGGAAGGGATGGTCACCCCTAATTGGTCTCATCCCTGGTCACCCAGGTTTCTGCACTGACCTAAAACTTGTTAAGTTTCTTGAATCTTTGAGGTTCAAAGAGCTGAATGTTTCACTGCCCTCCATAGTCTCAGTACTGTCGGGGACCTCAGATCCCAGAGATGTCTCATCTTGAGTAATATGATGCCACACTGGTCCCTAATACTTCATGTAGCTTCTAAGGGGTTCTGAATCCCCTAAGGCTTTCTCTTCAGAACTTCTGCTGTGCTTTCAAAGACAGAGCTCCGCAGGCAATAACTGTACTTGGCCAATCTCTGATTATACTGTGAGATTGCTGGCTCATTTACATGGCCTTACGTTGGCTTTACTGGCAGCTCCCTTTTCTTATGCCTGTGGGTTTCTGGCTGGCTTAGTGTGCTGTTCTGGGAGAGGAAGATGTCACTTACTATTGTTTCTCACTGGATTTCTTAAACATTATTTGTCCTCATATGAGTTTTAGATTTTTACTAGAATAGGTGTGGAAGACCAGATTTAACTGCTTTTGTTTTTTAATGCTGAAATAACAAACCTGAAGAAGTTAAATGACTTGCCAAAGGTCAGTCAAGTATACATGTCAGAATTGGGACTCAAGCTCAGGTCCCAGTTTGGGACTCTGAGGTGTAACTTCTTCCTGTGTACAGTGATAAAGTGAATTCATTTTAAACTATTGCTTTTGAACTCTGAGAAAAGAAGAAAAGAACAGGTTCATCAAATTTCTACATCTGTGGCTAGTAGTAGGTCTATGATTATTCTTTTAAAAAATTAATCTTTACTGCAGCATGACTAAGGTGAAAATGTGTTTAACAGGAATGTATGTGTAGAGCCCACATAAGATTGGATGCTGTTTTGAGGAGGGGTGGGGAGAAAAGGGAGAAAATTTGGAACTTATGAAAATGATTGTTGAAAACTGAAAACAAATAAATTGATAAATTTGGAAAAAATTAATCTGTGGCATACTTGTTGGGTATGTTAAGAGTGGAGACGCCTTTCATGAATAGGGTGGATTCGATAGTCACTGAGGTTCCTTCCAACTGTCAAATTTTGTGGTTCTTTAGATATTGTGGTGTGCTTATTTGAAATGATTGTCATAAAAGAACATTAAAATACCAAATTACTAGTTAATGAGATCAACTTTGGATTGCATGGCTCTTTCCCCTGTCCCCGCAAGGAGAATCCAGAAAATGGCCTGGCCACACACTCAGAATTTTCTGAGTTTTATTGGTAGTAATAACAATAATGACAATATTAATATAGAATTGTAGCATTTTATGGGATAAACCTATGGAATAGTGCTAAAATTGGTTCCAGATTTCACAAATATAAATTGTAGATAAAGGGCTGATCTGTATTGTTTGGTACAGAGAGTTACCTCAAAGAGAGTTCTCTATAATCAAAGGCCATGCCTTATCTCTGACATTCACGTAGCAGTATTATATGGAAAGTTAAAAAAACACTGAAAATAGCACCTTTCATAAATTTTGAACCATCTATTTGCAGGAAAAGTTGTTATCTATGCAACAAGATAGAGAAACTGCTGTGCAACAGTATAAAAAATTAAAAGAAGAAATGCAGACACTACGCATTTACTACAGGTAAGATTACATCGATTTTAGCCTAAGGTGTTGGCAAAGTTGAACCTGATCATAAGGAAGTATTCTTATGAAATCAAACTCTGTTTAGTTAAATTTTTTGCCATAAAAAGAAAATATAGGTTGTGTCATAAAACATTCAGCTTTTCAACTTCTTTTTCCTGTTAATTAAGTATTATTACTATAGTCAGGAAAAAATGTTTTACCAGCAATAATATAAAGAAATGTCATAATTCGTAACTAATTGTTTAATAGAATTTCCATTGACTATTGAAAGTAAGGCACATTTAAAGGGATATTATATGAGCAAGTATTGTTTATTTTATTAGTAATCTTGGGTATTGATCCATTACAATATATTAAGGGAAGTGTCTAAGTGACTATGGCTATGGAATAATACATATATGTATAACACATGCATGTATACATATGTGTGTATATATTTATATATGTATACTTCTGCCTCTAAAATTATACAAAAGATTTATAATGGTTTTGTATTTCTTGCCTTCCCAATGGGTGAGGAGGGAGAAGAGTTGGAGGAAAAAGAGAAATTGTAACTGAAAATAAAATTAAATAGAAAATAAACTGTAATAGAAGAAAATTAGTCTGACACATAGTGTGTGAGCATCTTTGCACCAAAGCTCAAATGCCTAAAGTGGGAAATGAAAGAACTTATTCCCTATGATTAAATCTCTTAATTAGGACTTCATGAATCTTGTTATTAAAGTTTCTGTAGAAGTAACAAAGCTTATGCATTGTTATCCGATCTTTTACCCGTTTGTCTTTAACAGATGCCATCAGTTGGAAAAGATTTTCAAAGACCAGGGTTTGGTAACACCTTATTATTACTGAAACTATTTAGGGTGACAATACATTCTGGGGATATTAAAACACATTTGCCATTTGTCATAAATTCTTGCCTCTCAAGAAGCAATCTAACTGCCAGTTTTAAACAAGAAAACAAATTACCACCAGCTGTCAGGACTGCCCATTTCTCTTTCTGTTGCAGTAAGTACTGCATTTCTTAAGTCTATTCTCTTCGCATTCTCCCTTAATGATAATGGTAGCCCTGGTCAGATCTCTTAGGGCTGTAGATTCATTTTGCTGTTGTAAAGTAATAGAGTTAGGATCATTAAATTAGCTTCCTCTTCTCCCTATTTCCAGTTTTAGAAGAACCAACCTAGCTGGGCAGCAGCAGTATACTCTCTGAGCATCTAAGTAGTCCTACCACAGTTGCTTCTAAGGAATAAAATGACAGCATTTTTAGGACCCCAAATGCCCTTTGACAGAAGAAGAGCCAGCAGTGAGAGTCACTGATAATAACCTAGTCAAGGCAGCAGTATATGCTTCCCTGGTCCTTCTTTTCCTTCAATTCCTTTCTCAAGAATTTCAGTACATGGTCCATAGTCTTTCTTTCCATTCCTATGGTACAAGAATTCAATGTGCATGTTAATATCTCCTCAAATATTATAATCTCCCATTTCCTCAACACCCATGACCTACTCTTTGACTCCACCTTGACTATACACAAGGATGATCTCACCATTAATTTAATTCCACTTCTGTGAATAAAAACTCTCATATTTTGTTATCAGATCATGATCAGCTATCACACATTCCATCTCTTCACGTGTCTTATTCTTTCTAAACCTATTCTTTATCCAGACTAACCTCCAGTCCTTCCATCCATTATCAGTCTCCCAGGCTATCACCTCTGCTCTGTCTACACTTTCCCCCCTTCCCAAACCTGACCCTACAGTTAACCAGTTCACCTCTATACTGCCTTCTGATCTTGAATCCCCTACTCCCAGTATCTACCACCTTTGCTCCTACTCACATGTACGGTGTCTGGCACATAGTAGCTGCTTAGTAAATGTTTATTGAACAGAATGGAATAAAACTGAAAGTGATCAATTGAGCAAAGTCCACTATAAATTTGTTATTAAATCTCAACTAGACCCTCACCTCAGCAAGATAGTCCTATTATTCCTAATTGATTTTCTGTCCCACTTCCCACAGAGACTATTCTAGACTTTCTTCTCTCTCATTCTCCCATACTATCCTGTGCCCCCTTCTTTCAGCTGCAAATCTGGCCTCTTATTTTAATGAGAAAATGCAAATGGTTCACTGTGAGCTCCCTCTTCTCTACCTCTCAAAATCTTCTAACATCATTCCTCATTCTCTCTTCCTTCATTCCAGTCTTTGATGAAGAGGTGACCCTTTTTCTTACCAAGGCTATCTCCTCTACATGTGTTCTTAATTCCATCCCTTCCTGTCTTCTGCAGCATATTGTCCCCACAGTCATTCCCTCTCTCTCTCTCTCTCTCTCTCTCTCTCTCTCTCTCTCTCTCTCTCTCTCCTTCCCTTCATTCCTCCCTCCCTCCTTAATCTTCAGTTTCTTCTTGTCTACTGTTTTCCTCCCCATTGCCTACAAATTTGACCAAGCCTCACCCATTCCAAAAAGCTCTCAGTAGATCAAAACATTTTTAGTTTGGATCTTTTTCTTTTTTTCACAAATTTCTTGGAAAGGAGTTTTACTCATTTATCAACTCTTTGCAGTTTAGCTTGTAAAGCAGTCAATCAACTGAAAACAACTCTCTCTACAGTTACCAATGATTTCTTAATTAACCATTCTGAGGATCTTTTGAGTGTAATAGTGATGAGTATAATGAGAATTTTCACCTTTGTTGAGGTCTCTGCAAGCTTCTCTTACGTACATTCTTCTCTCTGTGTTTTTATGGCACTCTTCTCTCTTGGTTTTCTTCATAACTAACTAATTACTCTTTTTCAAGTTCTTGTTTCCTGGTTCATTTTTTACTTCACATCCCCTAAGTGTGTGTGTGTACTCCAAGCCTCCGTATGGCTTCTCTTTTATTCTCTCTTTATACTCTCTCTGTACTTGATCAACAACCCTCATGTTTAATGATCTCAATGCAGATAAACTCACAAATTTATATATTAACCCTAGTATTTCTCCTGGGCTCCAGCCTATTGGATATTTTAGGCTTTATGACATATAGCATCTTAAATTCCACTTTCTGAGACAGAGTACATTGTCTTTTCCCTTTCCAGACTTTCCCCACTTCTATCAAGGCTACCACCATCCTATTCTATTTCTATTAAATGTGTTGGCTGTTTGATTCAAAGGTCCAGTTTAGTACAGTGTATATCAGTATGGGAGTTGATCATACTAGCATAATTATTATTTCCCTCACTGAACATGGAGATATCTAGAGGTTCAGAAATGAGGGAATCATATGCTACACACAGAGTGTATATGTGTTTGTGTGTGGGTGCGTGCACATATATATGTCTTGCCTTCCCAGATAGAGTATAAGGTCCTTGAGGTAGGAATTATTTCATTTTTGTGTTTTTATCTCCAGAGCTTAGCAGAGTTTCTGACACAAAGTAAGTACTTGATAAATGCTTATTGATTTATTGATTCCTTCATCTTCATGGTTACTGTCCTTATTCATGAATCACCTGACTCTATGATCACAAGAAGTTAGTCTCCATCATAGCCCCGTAATGAGCCATTTATAGTTTGTCTGGACTACAAAGTTATTTTATTGGAAATTACAGTATCACTGCTTTCAGTTTTGTCTTGAGGTGATGATGGTGATGATGAACAATTAATAACAATAATAATGATAACTTAAAGCAGTTAGGTGGAACAGTGATAAATTGCTGGCCTTGGAATCAGAAAGGCCTGAGATACACAGATAGGCAGAGACAGAGACAGAGACAGAGACAGAGAGAGAGACAGAGAGAGAGAGATGATGTCCAATTTAGAATGTCTGATAGTTGACACTATGTTAGCTCAGGAGAGAGACTAAGGCTGGATATAATAGATCTTGAAGTGATATTTGTAAAAATGATAATTAAACTCTACCAAAAAGTGAGGATGTATAAAGGAAAATGAGTACCCAAGATAGAGCCCTGGGTTACACCTAAGCATATAGAGTAGTACCTATGATTATCTTACAAAGAAAATTTAAAGGGAAAAGCCACAAGGATCAAGGAGAACTGTTTCACAAAACCCAGGGAGGAGAAAATATCCAAGAGAATCGTGTGTCCAAGGTCAATAGTGTCAAATAGTGTTAAATGCTGCCAAGGTGTCAAGATGAATGAGGACTAAAAGTTTTGCATGTGGCAATTAAGAAATCTTTGGTAACATTGGAGAGAATGTCTTTAATTAAATGATGAACAAATGAAAAAGCATTTATTGGTGTAAATGAAACTGGAGAAAATGATGAAATCATTCTGAGTCCCTTACAGGTTTGTGTTACATAATGTCAAGTTTTCTCACATTCTATCAAGACAATCCTTTTATACCTCCCTAACCAGTTCACTATCCCACTGACCACAAGTGGCTTTTCCAAAACTTTCCATCCCTTTTCAAACTTGCCACATTTCCCCTTTCCTCTACCCTTTCAGGTGAGAACCTTGCCTCATATTTCACTGAAAACTTTGAGACTGAGAGCTCCCTCTTCTTCTCACATAACTCAGATACCTCCTATCACTATTTGCACCTTCACGACTACTTCACACAAAGAGGTAGCTCTTTTTACCAAGGCAAACCTCCCTGCATGTACAAGGGATCCCATTTTAAACCATCTTCTATAGCAGATTGCTCCCTCTATCATCCTTGCTCTTTCATTAATATTCAGCCACTCTTTGTCCACTGGCTGCTTCCCTACTGTCTACAAAACATGCCCATGTCTCCCTCATTCTTAAAAAACCCTCACTTTATCTGCCCATCCTTTCTAGCTGTCATCCTATATCTCTCCTCCCTTGTGAGACTAAACTCCATGAGAAGGTCTTCTACAAGAGGTTCTTCTACTTGTTTTCTTCTTGCTCTCTTCTTAACTCTTTCTGATCTCATCATTCAATTGAAACTCCTCTCTCTAAAGTTACCACTGGTCTCTTAATTGACAAACCCAATGGCCTTTTAAAAGTCTTCACCCTTTTTGCCCTCTCTACAGTCTTTGACCCTGTTGATCACCCTCTTCTCCTTGTCTTCTCTCTAGGTTTTTGGGACACTGTTCTCTCTCCACTCTGCTCTTATCTATCCCACCACTCTTTCTCTCTGACTGCTTTCCCCTACTCAGCTATCAAAGTAATCTTACTAAGAGGACTGATCAAATCGCCACCAAGCCTCCTTCCCTCTCTACCTCCCCCACCCCATTCACTAAACTCCAGTGACTCTCTATTTCCTCCAGGATCTAACATAAAATTCTCTGGTTATAAGGTATAAACCTTACTCTCCCTCCCCAGCATTCTCTGCACCAGTGACATTGTCCTGCCTATTCTTCATACACAATTGTCTATCTCCCTACTCGTAGAGAACTCTCCCTCCATATCTCTGCTTCCTGGCTTCCTTGAAGTCTCAGCTAAAGTAGTATCTTTTGCAAGAAGATTTTCCCAGTCCTCCTTAACCTCATCTTCCGTCTAGGACTACCCAAACAGCATGTCCAATAGAGATCTTGTTTGTGCATCGTTTGCATGTTGTCTCCCCTTTAGACTGAGCTTTTTGAGAGCAGGCACCATTTTTCACAATTCTTTGAATTGCCAGCACCTAGCACAGTGGCTTGAACCTACCAGACACTTTATAAATTCTAATTAAGTGACTTCCTGCAAAGCATTGTGCTAAGTGCTGTGAATACAAATGGAAAAGAAGAGACAGTCTCTGTTTTCAAGGAGTTTTAAGTCAGATGAGAAGACCCAGTGATCCTTAGGGTACAACAGCAAAGCAGATATTAATGCATCTATAATGTCATCTCCATTACTAAAACCACACAGGTTTCTGATGCTGAATCATTCAGTATTGCCAAGGACTTTGGTGACAAGAATTGTCTTGTATGATGGAGGATTAGAATGGATTGAGAAGTAAAGGGGAAGAAAGGAAATGTCCTCAATTATGAATGATTTTTACCATTTTTATAGATGAGGAAACTGGTTTAGAGAGGCTAAATGACATGGTCACACGGTACTATCTGACATGGCTTAGGAACTCAGATTTTCCTGATGCCAAGTGTGGCCTTATCCATTTTTTAAATCAAGAACAAGTTTTTTGGAGATTATTTTGACTAACATAATACATTAACTAACATCTTTAAATGTTCCTAATTTCTCATGTAAAAACAAAAAGTACATACATATTGTTATGTATTTCAGCCAGAATGTGCTTTCAACTACTCAAATAGAGATCATGTTGATTTAAATCAGTTGCAGCTTATTCTGTCAATATCTGCCTCTATACTCTTTTAATTTTTACCAGTCTGGTAATCATATTGTTATTTGAAAAGTAGTTTTTGAAAGACCCAAATTTACTATTTGTTGAATTGGCTTAAATTAGTGGTGCTCTAAACAATTTGAGACACTTTTGGAGAGTTTCGTTTCTCTGGGCTGTTTGCTTCTTTTTAATTTTCCAAGGATTTCACTCTACATGTCAGGAAACAGAAATAGTTGGCCTTTTAATTTTTTTATTCCCTGATTTTAAAATAAATCAAGAGGAGGCAAGGCATTTGCCTCATTATCTTGAAGATAAATTGAATTTATTCCCTTAAATGCTATTCAAAATAAGGTATCTTTTACAAGGAGCTGAATGTATTACCAAGTCTAGCCCTAAACAGTTTCATCAAGTAAGATTCTGAAACTCTGAGGGTCAAAGTTATACTTAGTACATGATTTTTCTTCCTGTTGTTACAAACCTGTAGTGCTACATTCCAAAGTTCAGGAGGCATAATAATGACATCCTCTTCTCTAATTGAAGAAATGCCCAAGTCCTAATGTTTGCTGATTTGCAGCACTTCCTTATATTTCCTTTTGCTTAAAGAAAATGTAAATTGAAATGTTCAGATGATAACTGGATCCTGTTGTTTGTTGCCAGGAGAACAGGATTTAATCGACTTAGTTACAGTGATATTTGTGGTTTAATGTTTGTAACCTGTCACCTGTTACCAGAGTCTGAACTGATATGGATACAGCCTCCGTTGTAGGGTTCCCAACAATTAGTACTGTCCTTGATTCATGCCCTCAATTAGAATGTTTCTGAGAAAATCCAAATCTGACTAGTCCTAAGCTCTCCTTAACAGTACATTCAGTTTCCTTTCTTTAAGCAAAAGACTAACAGTAAGTACATAACTATTGAATAATTACTTGGAGCAGAGAAAGAAACCAAGAGAAAGGGGCTAATATCCCAACTCTCCCTTAGTTAATACAGTAGGAAGTAATTACAGCCCACCTTCCTGACAGTTATCATTTCTTGCCCTCTATCCCTAAAATGGTTAGTCTCTATTCGAGAAAAAACAAGGAAATCTAGTGGGAGAAATCTTGTCAGAGTCACAATAACCTTGACAAATCCAATGGTGGTACAGGTGCTGCATCCCTGGCTGCGTGTGGCTCTTGTCCTCACAACGGCCATCTCCTTTCATCTGCTCTCTGGCTGCCTTCTCCCTTCTGAAGTCTCCTAGTTCCATGGCACTGCCATTAGTTTCTCTGGTTCCTTCTTATTCCCTCTTCTTTCTTCCTCTTCCAGTGGTCCTTGCTTTTCTAACAACTCTGTCAGCCTGCAGCATCCAACAAATAATCTTTCACTAGTATTTTCCAAATGTATCTACATACTTTACTATGTCCATCCTACTTTCTTCCCCTGCTCCTCACAAACTATTGGGAGAAAGAAATAAAAGAAAACCAAGGCCACTTCTATTGCTTGCTGTAGAGCCCCGGGACTTCTCACAAGTGTTTGCTGCCTTTGCTTCCAGTCTTTGCCAAGATTTTGTGTGTATGCTTATATGAATTTATGAATGTCAGTCTACTATAAAATTTTGCCTTGTGTGTTGACTTATCAACCACAAGATATGATATAGAACATAGAATTTAACACTAGACTCACAATCTAAATGCCTCGGATGAGAGGAATGGGAAGAAAGGAATTACATTCAAAAGGAGATGTTTAAAATCTTCAACTATGTTTGATTCTCCAATTTCCCTACAAATTCTGGATTATTTCAGGAAAACAGGGAGTGGAGGCTGGGAAGTAAGAGGTGATGAGGCCTTTACTCATATGAGCCTTTTCTTGCCTACTTTGCCCTTTCTTCTCTACATAAAGATGACACTGTTGACTCACAAGCAATAGGACATGCACAGATTTGCACTGAACTATGTACTCTGTCTGAGCCAAACATATGCGTTGAAGAGACAGAATTAAGGAAAGAAGTCTTTTGGTAACTGAGATGTTTTTCTCTCTGTAAGCTTACTGGTCTGGATAGGAAATAATCATTCTACTTGGACTTCATTAATACATGCTCTAAACTAGCAGTATCAAACTTAAAAAAGAACCAGATTGATCCTACAGACCACTATTAAAAACCCCCACAAATTCACATTTTCTGTTTTGCATTGTATTTTTTTGTTGTTGTTAAACTTGTCCAAATTGTATTTTAATCTGGCTTGGGCCGTACTCAGTTCTGCTAGTCTGCTTCTGGCGTGTGCGCTCTGAGTTTGACACCTGTGTGAAACAGCTATGCTATTGGCTCACTTAATGTTTAGTAAAGTAAGATATGCTCATGCATATACTTTGTTTTTGAAAAGTTCGGCTTAGATAACGTCTGAGGCCCCTTCTCTCTAATTCCAGCATGACAAGATGCTATAAAGCTCCAGAGCATCCAGAGGAGGGAGCTGGGGTACTTGGAAGGCCTAGAGAGTCATTTCTACAGAAGGACCAGTTGAAAGAGTTAAAGACTTATTAATAAGAGAAGATTTATGAGGCAAAAATAGTTCTATTTGAGCAATTCTTTCAACCAAATAATCAATAAGCCTGTATGTTGGGCATTCATGATGTGAAAGGCAGCATGCGTTGTATCTGAAGAGTTCTCTTGTGGAAGAGGGATTAGACTTATTCTGCTTGGCCCCACAGGGCAAGCGTAAGAGCAACAATTGACAGTTGCAGAGAATCTGGTTAAGGCGTAATGGAATGTCTTGCACTTGTGGACAAAATAATCACCCTCACAATGGGAGAAGCATGGTTAGAATGAAGTTTTTCTGAAAGAGCAGTAGAAATTGTAATGGTCTGTAATGTTTATATAAGTCAGGTGGGTGATATCGTAACCAAAAGTAGCTCATGCGATCTTGGGCTGCATAGAGAAACTTAGCCCCCCAGGGCTGGGGAGGAGAGTGCCCCCTGGATACCATCTGCCCTTCCAGGCTTCTTCTACAGTAAACAGCATGCAGTAAGCCTGGGAGCATCCAGACAAAGGAGGGTCACCCTGTGAGGGAAGGGTAAAAGACCTTGCTCCCATCTCTTATGAGGCACTGGGAACAATTAGCCCATGCAAGAGATGACTCCGGAGAGGCATGACAGCTGTTAGACTTACTCCATTTGTCCCCAGAGGAAGAACCCAGGGCACTGGGGAGGAAATTACAGAGGCCCATTTGAGCTTGCTGCCAGGAAAAGCTTCCTAATAATCAGAACCGTCCCAAAGTGGAATGGACTGTCTCGAAGGGGAGTGGGTTATCCCTCCTTGGAACTCTTTAAGCATAGTCTGAATTGCCATCTGTCAGAGGGTATAGTGGAGATTACTTTCATATATGGATTGAACTAGGGGGCTGTTTAAGTACCTTCCAACTCTTAAGTTCTGTAATTCTAGAAAGTGATAGACAGTGTTAGCTGCATATAGTAATAGTTAGATGTTCCTCAAAACTGAAAAATCACTCTTTATTCAAGAAAACTCAGGGATTTTGTCCTTCTTTAAACAATTTTAATTTTAGAAAAATGCAATATATTTCGTGTGAATGGGAAGGACAGATTAGAAGTACTGAGTTGTAAATCATTCAGTTACATAGAAGCTTTCAGAATAAGTCTAATGTGAAAGGGAGTACAATTGCTGTTTTTTCCTTTAATTCCTTCTAAGGAACACTAACTACTGAAAGGAATTGTTCCATATAAAGGGTACTTTAGCTCTAACCTCTTAATAAGTTCATTTGTCACAACATAGTTATCTTTTTTAAAATATACTCAAAATTAATTTGAAGTATTTGACAAACCTAAATAATAGCCATGATTGGAGGATCTTAGCATCAAAACATTTTTTATTTCAAAATGAAAAAATGTGAATGTGCAGAACAAGACAGATTAAAATCCAGTATCTGTAGACTTCTCAAGATTCACACTGCTCTCTCTTCTGCCGCTGTTGGCCTGGAGCGCTAAGTTAATATTGACATGATGATGATGTGATACAGGAGTATTCCTGAGGCTGGATGACACTGGCAGTGAAGCCAAAGATCCTGGACCCACCACTGTGTTACTTTGCCTTCGGCCTCTCTCCACCTGTGCCTCTCCCAAAAAGATAAATGTTTACCTGTGGTTGGACATTTAAATGTATAAATACCCCAATCCAGTATTATGTATAGTGGTTCCATTTCACTTATGTTTGAATCTCCAAGTAAATTATCTATCCTATCTTTTTCCATAATACCAAATAAAACATTTTTTACAAATACATGCCAATACAAAAGTTTGCATTCAGTTCAGAAACTCTAAACCAAAGTTGTATGATATGACTTCTGAATTATCAGTCTTAAATTTCTTTTTCTGTTATTTCTAAATTTTAAACCTTGGTGGACAATGACATTGACACCTTTTTTCCAACATAGATTTAACAGCAGTAAGGATGGAGTTAATTCTGTCACATTATTTCCTTATACGTGTTTTATAACCACCCTGATTTTGACAAAAGAAATACAAAAGCTTATGGATTTTTATATTTTGATTTTATTAAATAATTTCAACTCTGAAAATGGTTTTCCTTTTCTGTAGTTTAAGGGAGAGTTGTACTATCTAGTTCAGTTATTTTTTTCTGAATTGCAAGTACATATCTGCTTTGCAAATTAAATGAAAAAAGTGAGAAATCAGTTTTTTCTGGTGTCTGATTCAGTATTAAGCTAGCAGTTTTTCAGTTTCATATGACTCAGAAGTGAAATAGTAGCACTACCTGTTATGTTGTTGTTTTTAAGTCATTCAGTTCTGTCCCACTCTTTGTGACCCTATTGACCGTAACATACCAGACCTTTCTATCCTCTACTATCTCCTGAAGTCTGTCCAAACTCATGTTGGTTGCTTCCATGATACTATCTATCCCTCTCATCCTTCCCTATCCCCCCCTCCTCTTGCATTCAATCTATCCCAATTGTATCTTTTCCACTGAGTCCTATCTTCTCATTATGTGGCCAAAGTGTTTAAGCTTCAGCTTCAGTATTTGACCTTCCAGTGAAGAGTATGAATTAATTTCTTTAAGTATTGACTGATATGATCTCCTTGGTGTCTGAGGGACTCACAGTTCAAAAGTTTCGATTCTGCAGGACTCAGCTTTCCTGATAGTCCAGTTCTCACAGCCATACATTGCTACTGGAAAAACCATAGCTTTGACTATCTATAGACGTTTATTGGCAAGGTGATGATGTCTTTGCTTGTCTAAGGGACTCTCAGTTTTGATTCTGCAGGACTCAGCTTTCCTGATAGTCCAGTTCATGGCTCCAGTGACTATCTTCAGTGATCTTTGAACCCAAGAATATAAAATCTGACATGGCTTCCATTTCTTCTCCCTCTATTTGTCAGGAAGTAATGGGATCAATTGTCAAAATTTTAGTTTTCTTGTTGTGATTCACACAGTCAAAAGTTTTAATAGGCAATGAAGCAGAAGTACATGTTTTTGTGGAATTCCCTTGCTTTCTCTATAACCCAGCAAAAACTCTAGTTCCTCTGCCTCTTCAGAATCAGGCCTGCTCTAATCATCAAAGCTATTTGATACTGACTAAGAAATAGAGTGGTGGATCAGTGGAATATGTTAGGTACACAAGATACAATACTCAATGACCACAGAAATCTACTGTTTGACAAATCCCAAGACTCCAGCTTCTGGGAGAAGAACTCATTATTTGACAAAAAACTACCAAGAAAACTGGAAAATAGTATGCCAGAAACTAGACACATCTTGTACCACATACCTAGATAAAGTCAAAATTTAGATATAAAGGGTAAAATAAGCAAATTAGGAGAGCAAGGAATAGTTTACCTGTCAAATCTATGGAGAACTAAAGAATTTGTGACCAAACAAGAGATAGAGAACACTATGAAGTGCAAAATGGATCATTATAATTACAATAAAAAGTTTTTGCACAAAGCCAGTGCAACCAAGACTAGAAGAAAAGCAAAAAAGTAGGAAACGATTTTTACAGACAATATTTCTGATAAAGGCCTCATTCCTCAAATATATAAAGAACTAAATCTTATAAGACTACAAGTCATTGATAAATGGTCAAAGGATATGAACAAATAGTTTTCTTTTTTCCTTTTTTTATTAAATTTTTTTATTTGCTTTCAGTGTTCTACAATCACTTCCATATATCTTAGATTTTTTTCCCCTCCCTCCACTTTACTCCCCCTCCCTCCCCACTCCCTCCCTGAGACAACATACCATCTTATATAGATTCTACACATACATTCCTATTAAATACATTTTCACCTTAGTCATGTTGCAAACAAGCAGTTTTCAAAGGAAGAAATTAAAGCTATCTATGGCCATATAAAAAAGTGCTCTAAATGACTATTGATTAGAGAAATGCAAATCAAAACAGCTCTGAGGTACCACATCACACCTATCAAATTGGCTAACATGACAAAACAGGAAAATGATAAATGTTGGAGAAGATGTGGGAAAGTTGGAACACTGATGCATTATTGGTTGAGTTGTGAACTGATCAAACCATTCTGGAAAGCAATTTGGAACTATGCCCAAAGGTCTATAAAACTATCCACACCCTTTGAACCAGTAACACCACTTCTAGGTCTGTATCCCAAAGGGATCACAAAAATGGAGAAAGATCACAAAAATGGAGAAAGGACTCACATGTACGAAAATATTTATAGTAGCTCTTTTTTGTGGGGGCCAAGAATTGGAAATGGATGGGATGCCCATCAGTTGGGGAATGGCTGAACAAGTTGTGGTATGTAAATGTAATGGAATACTATTATTCCATAAGAAATGATCAGCAGGTGGACTTCAGAAAAACCTGGAAAGACTTAACATGAATTGATGCTGAGTGAAGTGAGCAGAACTAGAAGAATATTGTACACAGTAATGACAACATTGTGTGATGACCAACTTTGATAGATTTAGCTCTTCTCAGGAATTCAAGGATCTAAGACAATTCCAAAAGACTCATGAGGGAAAATACTCTCCACATCTAGAGAAAGAATTATGGAGCCTGAATCCTGATTGAAGCATACTATTTTCTCTTTATTTTTTATTTCTTCTTTCTCGTGGTTTTTCCCTTTGGTTCTAATTCTTCTTTATAACCTGACTAATGTGGAAATATGTTTAATATGAATGTATATGGATAGCCTGTATCAGGTTGTATGGTGTCTTGGGGAGGAGAAGAAAATTTAGAACTCAAAATCTTATAGAAATGAATGTTGCAAACTAAAAATAAATAAATTTGTTAATAAATAAATACATATCAAGCCTGCTCCTCTGGTAATTCTTGGTTCACATATTGCTGAAGTCTTGCTTGCAGAATCTTCAGTATAACCTTGCTGGCATGTGAAATAATTGCAATTGTTCAGTAATTTAGAAATTAGCATTCTTTGGCATTGGTCTTATTTAGTATTGGTACATAAACTTATCTTTTCCAATCTAGTAGTCATTGTTGAGTTTTCCAAATTTCTTGGTATGTAGAGTGAAGAATTTTAACAGCATCGTCTTTTAGGATTTTAAATAGTTCACCTGGAATTCCATCACCTCCACTAGCCTTATTGTTAGCAATGCTTCCTAAGGCCCACTTAACTTCATTCTTCACAATTTCTGCCTGTAGTCAATAGTAACCACACCATTATGGTTATTGATGATATTACAATCTTTCTTGTATAGTTCTTCTACATATGCTTGCCACTTCTTTTTAATTTCTTCTACTTCTGTTAAGTCCCTACTATTTTTGTCTTTTATCATGCCCATTTTTGCATTAAACATTCCTTAGATATCTCTTATTTTCTTGAGGAGATCTCTTGTCTTTCACATTCTATTGTTTTCTTCTATTTCTTTTTATTACTCATTTAAGAAAACCTTTTTAACCTCTCCTTGCTATTCTCTGGAAATCTGCATGCAGTTCAGTACATCTTTCCCTTTCTCCTTTCCCTTTTACTTTCTTTTCCCAGCTATTTGTAAAGCCTCATCAGACAGCCATTTTGCTTTCTTGCTTTTCTTTTTCTTTGGAATGTTTTTGTTCCTGCCTCCTATACAATATTGTGATTGTCTGTCCATAGTTCTTAAAGCACTTTACTTACCAGATCTCATCCCTTAAATCTATTCATCACTTCCACTTCATATTCATAAGGGACATTATTTAGGTCATACTTATATGGTCTGATGATTTTCCCTACTTTCTTCAATTTCAGTCTGAATTTTGCAATGTCTCACGAGTTGACTCTTATTCAGTTCCAGGTCTTGTTTTAACTGACTGTATAGAATTTATCTACCTTTGGCTGCAAAGTATATAATTGATCTGATTTCTTTATTGACTTCCTGGTTATGTCCATGTGTAGAATTACCTTGTGTGTTGTTGAAAAAAGAATGTTTGCTATGGCTAGTGAGTTGTCTTGATAAAACTCTTTTTGTCTCTGTCTGGGTTCATTTTGTACTCCAAGGCTAAACTTACCTATTATTCCAATTATCATTTCATTTCTTACATTAACATTATAAACCCCAATGATGACTGTGATGTCTCTGTGTGCATGTGTGCTTATGTGTTATTTCTAGAACATGTTATAGGTCTTGGTAGAACTGATCAACTTGGGTCTTGTTGGCATCAGTGGTTGGAACATAGACTTGAATTGCTGTGTGGTTGAATGGTTTGCCTTGGATTCAGACATCTATGTTTATATCATTTTTGAAACTATAACCCAGTACTACTTTTCTCACCCTTTTATTACTATGAGGGATAATGCATTTCTTCTAAGGGATTCTTGCCCACGGTAGTATATATAACAATCTCTGAATTAAATTCACCTGCTCCCATCCATCCATTTAAGTTCACCTAAGAAGTTAATGTTTAATCTTTCATATCCTGTTTGACTACATCCAGCTTTTGTAAATCTTATTCCTATGCAATACTGATCTTTATGAAATCAGACTTTTCTTTTGTCACCAGACACATTTGCAGCTAAGTTTCCTTTCAGCTTTGACCCAGCTGCTTCATTAGTTTAGTAGTGAAACTACTTGTAGTTGTCCCCATCTAATCTGAGGGGTTCATCTTCCAGTGTCAAATCTTTCATCATTTTAGTACTATCCTGGGGTTTTTGTTGTTGTTGATTTTTGGCCTTGCTTTTTGGCAAAGATACTGGAGTGGTTTGCTATTTCCTTTTCTAGTGGATCCCCTTTTGTCAGAAATCTCCTCCATGACCTGTTCCTCTTGGGTAACCCTACATGGCACAGCTCATGGTTTCTTCTACCACAACAAGGTAGTGATCCAGGAGGTGACACTGTGGATAGAGTGCTAAGCCTGGAGTCAGAAAGACTCATCTTCCTGCATCAAACCCATTCTCAGATACTTGCTCAGACACTGTATGACCCTGCATAAGTCACTTAACCCTGTTTGTCATCTGGAAAATGAACTGGAGGAGATAGAAAACCACTCCAGTATCTTTGCCAAGAAAACTCCAAATGCAGACATGAAGATTTGGACAGGACTTAAACCACTGAACCACTACAAAAGGCAACCCTTTTTAGGGACTGCGCCTAGTATGTTTATCTGAAAATGAAAGGTTGAACTAGAATTTGCCTAACAGTTGAGTCACATATTGCCACTTTGTTCCTTGTCTTTTTCAAGTACTTCCTTTAGAAACCTAAATAATGACTGATAAGAGTTATTCAAATGCTGAAAAGTTGGATGAAAAATAATAAAGATAATATACTAAAAGGAAAGTATTACCTAATATCTAATTACCAACTGGATATTTGATTTTCTTTTTATTTATAAAAATTGTCATTTAAAATTTCACTTCTGATTGGATTTTCTTTTTTCCACTTGGCATCAAATTCCAATAAATACCTTTCCAAATTAAGACTATTAGCCCATTCTATATGCTCAAATGAATTAAAGTGGCCTCGAGAAGGAAAGGGTAAGCTGTTTTAGGGGGTTTAATTATTTGCATGTATGAAGAGAATATATTTTCCAAGATCACTAGGCTGTCAAAATGGTACTTTAGAGACTTTGGTTCATCTTCTCTAAGATTAACAATTTACAGAGAGTTTGCCCAAAATTATATTTGTATTTGCTATGATAGATAGGCTAATACAATGATCAGGATTTCTCAAACATGACATTACAGTTCTTCTGTACAGAGTATAAATTCTAAATATACTTTCCCCACCTTTTTAGTCAAAATTTGTACTATCTTTATATTGGAATGGCTTTAGAGGAAGCAAATGAGTGTGGAGTCATGGAAGTTTTGTTCAAAAAAACCTCCTAATTTAGAATTCCTGTAACCACTTGCTTATATAGACATTGCACTCAACCTTACAATTTAAGAAAGTTTATGTCTGATGAAAGCACACAGCAAATTGTCATTTGGGAGTCAAATCCTCCAACCACTTCATACCAATTACTGACTCCAGTAAAAATGGGGGGGGAGGGGGGGGGAGGGCGTTGCTTGTATGACATTAGCACAAAAATATTGGTAATGCTTTTATTTACTTTTCACTATTTCTGAATTTTATAAATGTGACCCAAATAAGAGGCTCTGTAAAAGGCTATATAAAATGACTAAATGTTTTGCATGTGGTAAATGCAACAAATTCCACTGAATTACCCTATAAAGCAAGACCAAGAACAATTAAAAAGTCAATAACCCTTAAAATGAAAAAAGTCAAGAAGGAGTAAGCAGAGATTTTACCTGATTCTTTAGCAATTAAAATGCTGAGAAACTCAAAGAATAAGAAGTGGAGAACACAGATTGCTCTTGAGAAGTAAAAACAGACAACTCTAGGGTATACTACCTCTATCTCCATACACATGTCAACATGTAACACAGACCAGAAAATGGATCCACTAGGGAACTGAATTGGTAAATATTGGGAGCAAATACTGCCATGTCTCATACTTGTAAGCTTTTAAGTTGTGCAATGTATGTCCTTGCAGGAATCAGAGAATAAAGGTGGAACAGAGGGCATGTAAGTACCAGGGTTAAGAGCACAGTGTCTTGCTACTAAGCATATTTCCACAGTTGAAGGGACCTTGTCAAAGTTCAGCCTAGTGCTTTCTCATTGCCCATATACTATGAGCTTGCTTAAAAATAATAGAAATGTAATTTTGCATTTACATTTATAACCCTTTTCATTTCTTCACTTAGAATTCCTTACAGACATTATCTCATTTATCCTCACAATACCCTAGGGAACAGGTATTACCTTCTCTTTACAAACAGGGAAAGTGAAACACTGGGAGATTAACTGACTTTCCCAAGGTCACACCCAGGTCAGCGATAGAGCCAAGAACATAACCCAATTTGCCTAAAACCCAGACCTTTCCTCTATCCGCTAGACTGCCCTCCCCACCCCCTACTCCAAACACATTAATCTACACCTTTTACCTCAGACATACAAGTGCAGCTAAACTGGTACTTCAGCATTATTTTCCAGATTTGGATAGGCTTAATATGCTTATTTCACAAATGAGACCACGTTAGAGACGTGTTAAAACAGTAAAAGAATATGACCTGCTTTGGAGTTTAATAGTCTTTGTGTTCAACCAAACTGTACAAATTACAACCACAGTCTGTGTCTGGAAGTATAAATAGAGTGGCTGCTTCTGAAAAAAAATTGTTTTGAGAACCCCTAAGCTTTAGTATAATATCATATATCAGGCTGCAAAAGGGAAATACTGTGTTTGAAAGTAATTTAACCCATGCTACTGTGCCCCTCATTATCATTAATAGTCACAGTCATGCTGTCTCATCGTTGCTCTAACACTGACTACACACAATGAAATAAGTTCAGAAGCAATAAGAAAACATGTAATAATAGTCATTTCAGTTCAGCAAATATTTATAAAGCGCCCACTATGGTGCTAAGTAAGCACTGTGCTAAAGTGCTTCTTGAGAGATACAAGAATCTAGAAAACATAGGTTTTGTAAGAGAAGATTTTTAAAAGTTCAGAGAAAGCGTATATAAGGTGTCAGTGGCCATCAGGAAATAGGACACCCTCAAAAATTAAACTAAAAGCAGGCAGAAACTATCCTGACAAGGGGGACTGAAAAAGAGAGCATAGGGAACTATGAACAGCTCAGATTATTTAATTTAATGTGTAGAGAAGTAAAATCACTAAAAATGAACATAGAGTCCTATGGTCATAACCTCAGGAGTGTTGAAGTTCAGAATGAACCAAAGTTGATGATGAGTGCTTGGAACAACAAGGTGATTTGTTTTAGAAGCTATGATTAGAGCAAGAAATGAATGAAAGAAGGGTTAGGATTATAATTTGGGCCTGGGTGGCATTATGATAACAGACCATGTTGAGAAGGCTTACCTATATAACTCCATTTTTAAATTTAAAATTGCTCAACTGTTATTTTATTATGAATTTTAACACTTAAAAAAGCACAAACACATATATACAAAGGCTGAAAACAAGCACTTAGTATGGTACCTGGCACATAATAGGCACTTAATATATGCTAAGTTAATAACAGAATTTTCCTTTTTTGTTTCTGCCCCTCTATGAATTTTTGAAAATATTTTAAATGTAGATTTTTTGATAATATTTTATCATATATCACCTAGATTTCTCTCTTCATCCTTCTCCACAACCTCTCCAAAAGAGCCATCCCTGATAATAAAACAACTTTTTTTAAAAAAAGAGGAAGATAATTTTAAAAATTAGCAAACTCAATCAAGATATCAGAAAAAATAAAACTAACCCTAACACCGTATGTCCAGGTACTTCTCACCTTTGCACAGGAGTGGGAAGAAGATTTCTTCTCATATTTCTCCTTTGGAAGTCAGACTTATACTTTGTAATTCTGCAAAGTACATGTTGCATCTTAATGCAGAACAATTAATTTTACATTTTTTATGATTGTTGTTCTTTCCATTCATATTCTTATAATTATGTATATTATTTTTGTAGTTCTTTTTGCAGAAAGTTACATCAATTCACGTAAGTCTTTCCACGCATTTCTATATTCATCATGTTCTTCCTTTCTTTCAGCACACCAAAAATTCCATTACATTTCCATATCACAGTCTGTTTAGACATTTCTTCAATATATGAACATCTATTTTGTTTTCAATTGTTTGCTACCATAAAAAGTATTACTATAAATATTTAAGTATATTTGGGATCTTTCTTTTGATGAGTGCTCTCCTGTAAACAAAGTGTATATCTCTGGCATATATGCCTACTAGTATAATTTCTGTGAATAGCCCCTTTATTTGCATGTATCCAAATAACTTTACTAAATACTTCTATTAATTCACATCTTCTCCAGCAATGCATTAATATGCTCTCCAGCACTGATTTTATCTGTCTTTTGTCATCTTCGCCAGTTTGCTGAGTATAAGGAGAAACCTCAGAGTTGTTTTGATTTATATTTCCCTTATATTAGTTCTTTGGGGCATTCTTTCATACACTTGTTTGTAGTCTGAATTTTTCTTTTGAGAACTATTTGCTCATATCTTTTGAGTCAATAAGGCAAGGTGCCTTTATTAAGTCCTTACCATGTTCTAGGCACTGTGCTGAGGATTGGGTATGCAAAGAAAGTAAAAATAGTCCCTGCCCTCAAGGAGCTTACAGTTCAATGGGAAGATAATTAAATAATTTTGAATATACTAGAAATATACAGAGTAAGTGGAGATAATCCCAGAGGAAAGGTACTAGCATTGATGGGTACCAAGAAAGGCTTCTATCAGAGAGTGGCTTTTCTTTTTTTAATATATAATTTATTTATTTTTCAGTTCTCATAGAAAGTGCTTTTCAATGAGACTTGAAGGAAGCCAGGAGGCATAAATAAGGAGGAGAGCATTTCAGACATAATGGACAGCTAGTGAAAATGCCAGGAATAAGTTGGAATGTCTTGTTCAGTTAACAGAAAAGCCAGTGTCACTGGAGGGACTGAAGTGTAGATTTTGGGGTAAGGGGATGGCATAGTCAGATCTGTGCTTTAGGAAGATCACTTTATGGCAGTAGTCCATCATAAGGTGATGAGGGCCTGGACCAAGGTGATGGCAAGGTCAAAGAAAAGAAAGATGCATACATGAGAGATGTTGTGAAAGTAAAATTGACAGCACTTGGCAGCAGGTTGGATATGGAGTAGGGAGGTGGTGAAAAGAGATTAAGGAGTTAACAACTAGTCTGCCTGAGTGACAGTATTAGGGACTAACTTTGACAGTACTAGAAATGTTCAGAAAAGATGGTATTTGAAGGGAAAGATAATTAGTTCAGTTTTGGACATGTAATTTAAAATGTTTATGGGGTATCATTTCAAGATTACCAGTAGGTAGCTAGAAATTTGAGATTGGAGGTCAGGAGAGAGGACAGAGCTAGACAAGTAGAACAGAAGATCATCTGCATAGAGATAATTGAATCCATAAGAGTCAATGAGATGACAAAGTGAAATAGTAAGGAGAAGAGATGGGAGCCTAGGAAAGAGCTACAGATCCAGCAAAAGTGACAGAGAAGAGGTCAGACAAGTAAAAGGAGAACCAAGAAAAAGCAGTGTCACAAACACCTAGAGAGATTTTGCTGTTCAGTCATTCAGTCATGTCCAACTTTTCATGACCCCATTTGGGGTTTTCTTGGCAAAGATAGTAGATGGTTTGTCATTTCCTTCTTCAGTTCTTTTTCCAGGTGAGAAACTGAGGTAAATAGGGTTAAGTAGCTTGCCAAGGGTCACACAGCTAGTAGGTTTCTGAGACCAGGTTTAAACTCAGGTCTTCCTGATCTCAGGTGCTGTGCCCTATCCCCTGTGCCACCCAGCTGCCTACCTAGAGAGAAGAAACTATTCAAAAAAAGTTAATCAGCAGTGTTAGGGGTGGGTAATAAAATTAAGAAAAATGAGACTTGACAGAGACTTATTTGACAACTTCAAAAGGAGTAGTTTCAGTTGAATGATGAGGTCAAAAAGATAGACTAAAGAGTTTAAAGGACCATGAGAAAAGAGGAGATATAGGTATTGATTATGGACTACTTTCTTAAGAAGTTTAACTACAAAGGGTAGTAGAGACTTGGGATGATACTGAGCAGAGATGGATGGATTAAATGAGAGGATTTTTTTTTTAAGGATAAGTTAAACTTTGGTGTCTTTATAGGTATTAGGGAAGCAGCCAGTAGCTAGAAAAAGATTCATGACAGATAGGGGATGATTGAGGGGCAATCTGTTGGAGAAGACAAAATAGAATGGAATCAAGGGTCCATGTAGAGGAGTTAGCTTTCACAAGGAATAGGGCCACCTCTTTGTATGAGAATGACAGTGGGGTGAAAAATGAGAAAGTGAGAACAGGGAACTCTCTTGGCAATTAGCCTCAATTTTTTGAGTGACCTATGAGTCAAGGTTCTTATCTGAGGGAACTGAGGGTGTGGAAGGAGGTGGAGGAATAAAAAGATTTAGAAAAGTCACTGTGGTATAGTGAATCGGTTAGGATGATATAAAAGAATTTCGCTACAGTGAGGTCTCAGTTGAGATTATGTAACAAAAATTTGTAATGGACCCCGTCAACACAATTTATTGATTTTTTTCCAGCACTATTCAGCAGTACAAGAATAGTCTGTCAGTCAATAAACACTTATTAAGTGCCTACTATGTGCCTGGCACTGTGCTAAGTGCTTTATAAATATCTTTATTTATTCCTCAAAGCAACCTGAGAAGGTAGGTGTTATTATTATCCCCATTTTGCTGTTGAGGAAGCTGAAGTAAACAGAGGTTAAGTAATTTATCCAGGGTCACACAGCTAGTAAATATCTGAGGCTAAATTTAACTCAGTTCTTTCTGACTCCATGTCTAGAGCTCTATCCACTAAGGAGCACTTGATTGTTGAGGTTCATTATTTCTGATTCTCTCTTGGCCTAATCAGTTCCATTCATTTATTTCTCTATTTTTTAACTGTTTTGATGGCTATTGTTGTATGATACAGTTTGAGGTCTTAAAGTTCTATTCCCTCTTCATATCTACATTTCTGCATTATTTTCCTTGATATTCTAGATTATTCCTCCAAATGAATTTGTTATTATCTGACCAAGTTCTATAAAGTATCCCTTTGATAGTATAAATATATAGCATTATAGCTATAAATTAGTTTTGATTGGATTGGCATTTAATTATAAATTATAATCTGAGTCACAAACAATCTATATTTTTCTAGCTATTTAGATTTTTTTTTTTATTTCTTTAAGGAGTATTTTCTAATTGTATATATTCAAGTACTGATTGTGCTTTGGTAGATTAACTCTGAAATATTCCATGTATTTTGTAGTTATTTGATATGGAATTCTCCTATTATTGCCTCTTGGGTTTTGTCGTCACTGTATAGAAATACAATTGATTTTTGAGGGTTTATGTTATAGCCTGCAACATTACTGATGCTATTGTCTTGGCATCTTTGCTGATTCACTAAAGCATTCTAAATAAACAATAATATCATCTTATTTTGTGTTTCTTTGGAGTTTATTTGTTGTTTTTAATCATTTTAAATACAGGTTTAGTTCACTAATCTCCTTTTCTAGATCACTAATACGTGTTTTTAAGGATATGTTTTCCTCTGAGGACTGCTTTAGTTGAATCTCAGAAACTTTGGTATGCTGTTTCTCTCATTTGTTCTCTGACTTTCCTCCTGCATTATTCAGGATTTCATTAATAGGTTTTCCTTTAAGTCTGTGTATTTTGTTTGTGCTCCCTGAACTGATTGCTATTTTTATTGCATTGTGGTCTGTATAAGGGTATGCTTGGCATTTCAGTCTTTTTACGTTTATTTCCAAGCCTAATAAATAATCAATTTTTGTTTTTCTTTTAGTTCTAAACTCTCCAGTAATTTATTCTGGTCTATGGTTTGCTTTTGTTTATCTTTGTTATTCTTGTCCAGGTCTAAGAGAGGAATATTAAATTCTTCTATTATTGAATTATTATCTTTGTATTTCTGCAGTTCAGTATATATATCATTTATTTCATCTAATTCTTTTAGGTAAAACCACATGTTTCATTTCTTATACTATTTGTAAATTCTTTAGACTGCTAAGGAATATTGATAGCAAACATATAGAAAAAAATCATGAAGTGTGAAGTATAAATATTTGAGGATTTTTGTGTTTCAAATGTCTTAAAGAATTACATCAATTGATTATCTTTCTCTTAATTTTTCCTTTATTAAGTTAGAGATTATGCCTTTTGGAATAGATGTTTAATATTGATATTAGTTGTAATTTTCTTGTTTATCCATTTTTATATTGAGATTTTTTGTTTGTTTTTGCTTTGTTTGTCACCATGATTGCAAGTCCTGGCGTTTTTGTATTCACCAGATGCATAACAAATTTTTTCAAGTCTTTCATTTTTGTTCTGTGTATATTTTTGTTTTTCAGATATGTTTCTTCTAAGTAACAAATTATATTTTGTTTTCTTATCTGATCTATTACTCTTTTTTGTTTTATTGGGTTTTCTAGTCATCTATGTTTCAAGCTATGACATTCATATTTTCGTTTGTCTCACTTCATTTCTCTCATTTCATTTGTCTGTCTAAATTAAAATTTTTAAGAAAATCTTTAAGTTATTTTTCTTTTCAGTCAGTACTTCATCCCTGTGATTAGTATTGTCTATTCTACTTAAAACCAATCTTATTCCCACAGACTCTCTTCCCCTCACCCTCACCCCATTGCCATCCCTATCTTCCATCAGTCCTCTTCCTAAATTTGGAGTTTTATTTAACTTATTAATTCCTTTTTCTTTTTTCTCCCAATTTAGTTATCTAATTCTTTCCAAATTTCCATTTTCCCCTTTCACTGTTGAAAGTGTTAGTTTGAAATTCCTCCTCATCACCTCCTTTCTTTGTTCTTTTGTTAGTTATTTGCCTCTTTCTAAGGATTCTTTTCTTTATTCTCTTCTATTTCTATTTTAAATCTTTATTCTTTATCTATTTACATATTTATTCTTTCTTCAACTTCTTTGTGTTCTTAAGTCTTCTAAAACAGAGGGGTCAAATATACCTCCTGCTGTCCACATCTGGTCCACAACACTCTGTTTGTTATCCAAATCAGATTAAAATGTAATTGGGAGATATTTAACACAATAAATAAAAATAAAATAAATCAAAGTGATAATATATGATTTTGTAAGTCAATATGTAGCCCAAAATAATCCTTATATATGATTTAGTGGCCCCAATTTCTATTTGAATTAAACACCAGTGTTCTAAAGTACCAAGTTTGAATTACATCTTTTAAGTAGTTTCTTTGCTATTATTTTTGTGGATCTTTCTCCTTCACACTTTTCCTACATTGTCCCTTACTCTTAGAAGCATCATTTTATTTGGGAAGCAATGAGGATAGAAACATTACCCTTTGACAGAAATCTCTTTGTGTCCCAAATCATTCTCTTTAATATTTGCCATTGGAGAAAGGAAATGGCAAACCACTCCAGTATCTGCCAAGTAATCCCTAAATGTGGCCATTAAAAGTTGTACCTGACTGATACCACTCAGGAACAACAGCATTTGCCATGTGATCTCTCTAAGCTCATTTCTTCCCACTCTTGTAGATGACAAAAAGGAGCTTTCATTTCCCATTTCCTGAGGCAGGATATTGCCCATGCCAGCATAGTACTCTCTCAAAGGAAATAGTCTTCTTGTGCCCCAACTCCCTGAAATCAATTAATTAAGCACATACCATGTGCCAGGCACTCAGTTAAAAGAGAGTCCTTATCTTCAAGAAACTTACAGACTAATGGAGGAGATAGCATGCAAGCACGTATATACAAAACAAGCTATATACAGGATAACTAGGAAATAATTAACAGAAGGAAGATAGTTGAGGGATGCTTTCTGAATCAGGTGGGATTTTAGTTGGAACTAAAAAGAGTCAGTAGTAAGAATAGAGGAGGGAGAACATTTCAGGCATGGCAGACAGAGAAAATGCCCAGAACGGGCTTCTGGGAGCCAAGATGGCAGAGTAAGCACTAAGTCACTCTCATTCTCCTCTTCCTGACCCTCAAATTTTACCCCAGGAAAAATCCTGGAACAGTGAATGTAACAGAAAGACATGATGGAGCCGTCTTTACACCCAGGAGTCTTGGGGGATCAGAGGGAAAGACCCCCTCTTGCTCTGATGGAAGGGAGGCATTGTCCAAGACAGGAGACATCCTAGCAAGCTAGCAACAAACCACACCTCAGCAAACCAGTGGGAGATCCTGAGCCCCAGGATGGTAGAGCAAGCAAATACCAACACCAGGACATCCCCGCCCTCTATGCCTTGGAATAACCAGGGGAACTGCAGACTCCAACTGTGCACCAGCCTGCAGGCATCCTCCAGCAGTCTTACTTCATGCTTCAACACAGCCCTAGGCTGATAGGTGTCCTCCAGTGGCCCAACCTCCCCATAATCCAGAGCAGCCCAGGGCAGGCAGGTGTCCTCTAGCAATGGATATCCCCATGCTTCAGTGCAACCCTGGCCTAATAGGAATCCCCCAGTGGCCAGACCTCCACATACTTTAGTGTAGCCCTAGGGAAACACAGAAAAACCCCACCCTGGCCACAGCACACATCAGACACCATTACTTAAATCCCACCTCAGCACCAGGTAAGCTATCAGACCCTTACAGCCTCCAGCTGCCAGCACTTGAGGGTGTAGTTGTAAGTTGACCTTGATGTGATGATTTAAAAAAACTAAGGAGTAAAAAAAAAAGATTGTACTGGGAGAAGAGGAAAGGAGGAGGCAGAAAAGGGTAAATAACATCACATGAAATGGCACAAAGACCTGTTACAGTAGAGAGAAAGAAGGGAGGGAAACAAGAATTGTTTGAACTTTACTCTCATCAGATTTAGCTCAATGAGGGAAGAGCATACACACTCAAATGGATATGGAAACCTATTTTACCCTATAGGAAGTAGGAGGGGAAAGGGGAAAGAAAAGGAGTGGGTAGATAGAAGGAAGAGAAGCAGTAGTGTGGGAAAGGAGGAAGAAAAGGGAGAGGAGAGGGGCACAACCAAGATGGCAGCATAGAAGCAAGAACCTGCTAGAGCTTTCCACCTAAACCCCTCAAAAAAATCTGTCAAAAATGACTCTAAACAAACTCTGGAGCAGCAGAAGCCAGAAAAGGACAGACTGAAACAAATTTCCAGCCCAAGATGATCTGGAAGATCTATAGGAAGAGTTTATTGCACTGGGCTGGGAGCAGAGCACAATTTGGCATGGACCATGAAAAGCATGGACAGAGCTGGAGAAGGCCTTAGGGGACTGAATTGCTGGCAGCTGTTCAAGTTCTAGTTTCCAGACTTCTCAACCCGCAAATACCAAAGACAGTGAGAAGGGTCTCTTACCAGGCTAAGAGGGGAGCATGGTCTGGCCCCAGCTCCAGCCTCAGTCTCATCCCCAACCCCAGGGCAATGGCAGCCACTGCTGAGGAAGAGGCTGCTTCTGGAGCCCTACACTTACCAAAGAGCTCAAAAATCAAATAAATGACCGGAAAAATGAGCAAATGGAGGACAAAGAAACAGCCTATAGATTCTTACTTTCTTGGTGAAGAAGTATTTTCTTCCATCATTGGTGATGAGGAAGATCAAAATATACAATCAGAAGAAGACAACAAAGCCAAAGCTCCTGCCAAAGCCTCCAAGAAAAATATGAATTGGTCTTAGGCCATAGAAGAGCTCAAAAAGGATTTTGAAAATCAAGTAAGAGATGTAGAAGGAAAATTGGAAAGAAAAATGAAAGTTATGCAAGAAAATCATGAGAAATGAGTCAACTGCTTGCTAAAGGAAACCCACCAAAAAACGCTGAGAAAAATAATAGCTTTAAAATTAGACCAACCCAAGTGACAAAAGAGGTACAAGAAGCCAATGCGTAGAAGAATGTCTTACAAAGCAGAATAGGTTAAATGGAAAAAGAGACCCAAAAGTTCACTGAAGAAAATAATTCTTTCAAAATTAGAATGGAGCAAATGGAAGCTAATGACTATAAGAAATCAAGAAATTGTAAAATGAAACCAAAAGAATGAAAAAATAGAAGACAATGTGAAAAACAACTGACCTGGAAAATGGATCCAGGAGAGAGAATTTAAAAATTATTGGACTACCTGAAAGTCATGATCAAAAAAAAAAAAAAGATCCTTGACGTTTTTCAAAAAATTCTCAAGGAAAAACCACCCTGATATTCTAGAACTAGAGGGTAAAATAGAAATGGAAAGAATCCACTGATTACCTCCTGAAAGAGATGCCAAAAGGAAAACTCTTAGGAATATTGTAGCCAAATTCCAGAGTTCCCAGGTCAAGGAGAAAATATTGCAAGCAGCCAATTCAAGTATTGTGGAAACACAATCAGGACAAGACAGGATTTAGCAGCTTCTACACTAAGGAACTGAAGGGCTTGGAAAAATATATTCCAGAAGCCAAAGGAGATAGGATTAAAATCAAGAATCACCTACCCAGGAAAACTGGTTATCATACTTTTGGGGAAGGGGGAATGGACATTCAGTGAAATAGAGGACTTCCAAGCATTCTTTTTGTAAAGACTAGAGCTGAATAGAAAAATTTGACTTTCAAATACAACAATCAAGACAAGCATGAAAAGGTAAACAGGAAAGAGAACCATAAGGGACTTATTACAGTTGCACTATTTACATTCCTGCATGGAAAGATGATGTTTGTAACTCATAAGACCTTTCTCAATATTTGGACAGAGGGAATATGTGTGTGTGTGTGTGTGTGTGTGTGTGTGTGTGTGTGTGTATGTATGTATGCAGAGAGAGAGAGTGAGAGAGAGAAAAAGGGCACAGGGTGAGCTGAATATAAAGGGATGATATCAAAAAAAGAAAATTAAATGTTGAGAGGAATGTACTAGAAGAAAGAGAAAGGGAGAGGTAGAATGTAGTAAATCATCTCACATAAATGAGGCAAGAAAGAGCTTTTATAATGGAGGGGAAGAAGAAGAAAAGGAAATGGAATATGTGAGCCTTCCCTTCATTGGATTTGGCTTCAGGAGGGAAAAACGCACATGCTCAATTGGGTATGGACATTTGTCTTACCCTGCAGGAAACCACAGGGTAAGGGGATAAGAGAGAGAGAATAATAGAAGGGACAGCAGATTGGCAGAAGGGGTAATCAGATGCAAACGCTTTGGTAGAGGGACAGGTCAAAGGGAAGAATAGAATGAATAGAAAGTGGGACAGAATGGAGGGAAATATAGTCTTTCCTTTTCTCAGTGGTATATGGCACCTACACAAAAACTGACTGTGTACTAGGGCATAAAACCTCACAATCCAATGCAGAAAAGCAGAAATACAAATGTGTCCTTTTCAGATCATGATGCAATAAAAATTGCATGTAATACAAGGCCATGGAAAGATAGAATAAAAATTAATTGGAAACTATATAATCTAAGCCTAAAGAATGAGTGAGTCAAGCAAGAAATTATAGACACAATCAATTTTTATTCAAGAAAATGGCAATAATGAGTCAACATATCAAAATTTATGGGATGCAGTGAAAGTGGTTCTTGGGGAAATTTTTATATCTCTAAATGCTTATATGAATAAAATAGAGAAAGAGGAGATCAACAAAGTGAGCATGCAATTAAAAAAAGTTAGAAAAAGAGCAAATTAACAGTCCCCAATTAAATATCAAATTAGAAATTCTGAAACTCAAATAAAAATTGTCATTAAAAATGATAATTCTGCCTAAATTAATTTATTTTTTCAGTGACATACCAATCAAAATACCAACAAATTATTTTATAGAGTTAGAAAAAATAACAAAACTCATCTGGAAGAATAAAAGATCCAGAATATCAAGGGAATTAAAGAAAAGAAATGCAAGGGAAGATGGCCTAGCTATACCAGATCCAAAACTGTGTTACAAAACATCAAACATTGATACTGACTAAGAAATATGTGATGGATCAGTGGAACATATTAAGTACACAAGACACAGTAGTCAATGACTATAGTAATCTACTAAACCCAAAGACTCTAGCTTCTGGTGTAAGAACTCATGATTTAACAAAAACTACCAAGAAAACTGGAAAATAGTATGGCAGAAACTAGACATAGACCAACAACTTACACCATATGCCAAGATAAAGTCAAAATGGTATGAGATTTAGATATGAAGGCTGATACTCCAAGCAAATTAAGAGAGCAAGAAATAGTTTACTGTCAGATCTATGGAGAACTGAAGAATTTATGACCAAGAAGAGACAAAGAACATTATAAAATGCAAAATGAATCATTCTGATTACAATAAAAAATTTTTACACAAACAAAGCCAATGCAACCAAGATTAGTAGGAAAGCAAAAAGGTGGGAAACAATTTTTACAGATAGTATTTCTGATAAAGGCCTCATTTCTCAAGTATATAAAGAACCAAATCAAATTTAGAAGACTACAAGCAATTCCTCAACTGATAAAAAGCCAAAGGATATGAACAGGCAGTTTTCAAAGGAAGAAATTAAAGGTATCTATGGTCATATAAAAAAATTCTCTAAATCATTGTTGATTAGAGAAATGCAAATCAAAACAGCTCTGAGGTACCACATCACAGCTATCAGACTGGCTAACATGACAAAACAGGAACATGATAAATGTTGGAGAAGATATGGGAAAGTTGGAATACTAATGCATTAGTGGTGGGGTTGTGAACTTATCCAACCATTCTGAAAAGCAATTTGGAACCATGCCCAAAGGCCTATAAAACTATCCATAGTCTTTGAACCAATAATGCTACCACTAGGTCTGTATCCCAAAGAGATCATAAAAAAGGGAAAAGGACCCACATGTACAAAAATATTTATAACAGCTCTTTTTGCAGTGGCCAAGAATTGGAAATGGAAGGGATACCCATCAATTGGGGAATGACTGAACAAACTGTGGTATATGAATGTAATGGAATACTATTGTTCCATAAGAAATGATGAGCACGTGGACTTCAGAAAAACCTCAAAAGACTTGCATGAATTGATGCTGAGTGAAGTGACCAGAACCAGGGAGATACTGTACACAGTAATAGAAACATTGTATGATGATAAACTATGATAGACTTAGCTCTTCTCCTCAATGCGAGGATCTAAGATAATTCCAAAAGACTCATGATGGAAAATGCTATCCTCATCCAGGGAAAGAACTATGGAGTCTGAGTGCAGATCAAAGCATACTTTATCAGAAATACTCTTTTTTGTTTTTGTGCCCTCTTTCTCGTGATTGTTTTCCCCCTTTGGATCTAATTCTTCTTTAAAGCATGACTAATGTGGAAATGCATTTAATATGAATGTATATGTATAGCCTATATAAAATTGCATTCCATCTTGGGGATCAGGGAGGGAAGTAAGGGGAAAAAGTTTAGAACTCAAAACTTTATAGAAGTGAATGTTGAAAACTAAAAATAAATAATTATTGGAAGGAAGGAAGAGAGAGAGAGGAAGGAAGGAAGGAAGGAAGGAAGGAAGGAAGGAAGGAAGGAAGGAAGGAAGGAAGGAAGGAAGGAAGGAAGGAAGGAAGGAAGGAAGGAAGGATGGAAGGAAGGAAGGAAGGAAGGAAGGAAGGAAGGAAGGAAGGAAGGAAGGAAGGAAGGAAGGAAGGAAGGAAGGAAGGAAGAGATAATGCCCAGAACTAAGAGATGGAGCATCTTCTACTTAGAACCAAGGAAGCCAGTGTCATTGGATCAAACATGTCAGGGAGTAAAGTGTAAGATTAGACTCATATTAAGGTCTTTGTATTCCATTGCAGAATATATCTCTTCCTCTGTGAGAGTGCTCTTCAATGGGTTATCTTCCTCCCACTGAATTTATTACCCTTTCTTCCCAACTGTTTCAATCCTTCCTTTGCCACCCCACCAGTTCTCCTGTAGCCTCTCTTCTTGCTGAGGGACTTCAAGAGTTATCACCTCTTTGTTGTTTACCCATGGGCTTGATTGGGATATATCACACATTCTCCTGGCCTCCAAATTCTCCTCTCTCTACCCCACTTATGGGCAACACTCTCATTCTGTAACTGAGTCCTGCAAAATATATTGACTTGCCTGTAGGGGGTATGGCAAGGTTTAGTTCCAGGTGTTTCATGCCTGCTCCTCCAAGCATCACTTCTATTTATTTTATTCTGCTTTCATCTTAATAACCTTGTGTACTTTTAAAAAGAAATTTCTTAATGATTTCTGTTGTTGTTTTAACTTTGGGTGTGTCTTTCTCTGTTCTAGTTGTTTTCTCTTAAAGTCTCCAGAAAAGGGGACATTTATCTATTATTTCCTTGGTAATTGTATTTATTTACCTTCCTTTTATTTCTTTTGTGTAGATTGCAGTTGAATGATCTGCTCATGTCTGATTTTGTTTTTTGTTTTTTTCAGCTCCTTTAAATTCCCCCCTTTTATTGAATACCTTTTTTTCCATTGATACTTAGGTCTAAGTCTGTAGGATTTGTAATTTAGGTATTCATTTTAAGCTTTGCTTTTCAGAATTTATTATTCTATTCCTTTCTGATGTTTCTTTTGAGTTGATTGTTACTGTGTAATACAAATTTTCTTTCCTTTATATTTGAAGGTCTTTCTTCTGGTCACTTACATAATTTTTTTTTATTAGAATTGCTAAATTTAACACACTATGTGTCTTGGAGTTTGAAGGATAGGTATGTTTCCCCCTGCAAATGATCTTTCATTTTTTTTCTATTGGTGCTTTGTTTTCTATATTCAGGAGATCTGTGTGTTTCTAAAAATTGTTATTTCTTACATTATGATGTTCAGTTTTCTTAATTGTCATGTTTTTCTGGAAGAGCTATGTTCCTTAAGTTATATATAGATATCCTATCTTCAAGTGTTTCTGATCTATGGATCATGTTGTTTGTCTTGGATTGCTTTTTCCCTTTTTTTCCAGCTTGTCCTTTACTTCAGTATATTTGCATTCCCAGTCCATTCTTTCTCTTTCACTTCTTTGGAAAGATACACCAAAATGGATTCATGTTTTTCTATTCTGCTAATGTACTAAGACTCTGGAAGATTGGAATGCAGAACTACCAAGGACAGAGACCTTTTTCTCAGGACCACAAAGTCTTATGAAGGAGAAGACCCTAAGCTATGTCCTTATAGCATTGGCTCTCAATGAAAGATGTGAGCAAAGGTGTCAGACTACAAACAACACAGTCAAAAGAACTGATATGAAGAGAACAGACTGTGACTACTTCAGACAGATTGGATATGGTAATCCATTTTTTTTTTTAATTGGCCCTCAAGTTTTGAAAATGTCCTCAATTCTGTTTATGCAGCCAGCTGAAGAAGGTTTCAGTTACAGAATGTCTGTGCCACAGTGTCTACAAAGCATTTCCATTAGTATTCTACTTGAAGCAGGTTTCCCAGTGTCTCAATGTTGAGATATTCTTTGCCTGCACCAGACCATTATGCTAATTATTTATGCTGTGAAGGCTATAAATTGTGCTATTTGTTCCCTTTTGTTGTCTTATCTCAAGAATCTTATACTCTCAAACCATTCTAGAATATACTATTGTGGCTTCATGTTCTGTCATAAGTCTACAAAATTCTATATTTCATCATCTTTTTTCTTGCAATATTTATTTAGAGATATTTGTAATCTCTAGATGTTGTGGTATTCCTCTTCTAACTTTATTATTCTCTCTTGAATTTGTCTTTATATATATATATATATGCATGTATATATATACACACATACACATCAGCATACATGTATTATGTATGTGTATACACATGTGTACTTGTTCTTTACATTTGTAACTGACATTTCCTCCTCTTGAGATATTATGTGCTCTTAGCCTTTTTTTCCCTTTCCTACTATTGTTGCCTTTGTGACTCCCCACTCTTTGATTTTAGGTTTAATCCTGGGACATGACCTCAAAACTATCTCAGCCTCTTCCTGCACTGGAGAGTTTACTTTTCATTAGTCCTTTCCCATGCCCCAAGAAGCTTTTGCTCACTTAGGAAAACAGGATTTATTCGAGTTGTACTCCAGTCACCTTACCTTTAGACCCAGGCCACAATGGTCCTCTTGCCCCATTTCCCTTCAATTTTTAGTTCTCTAACTGGATTAAATCAGTGCTTGCTACTTTTCATGAGTTGAATGATGGTGATATAGGTGTTCAATAAAGAGTTTTTGCTAACTTGGAGTTTCCTAAATTAGAAGTTCCCTCGGGAAACAGAAATCCCAATACTCTCATCCTATACCTGCACCTCAAGTGTATGGGCAAAGTAAATGCATGCTGCTCACTGAGATAGAATGCTTTGATAAGGACAGGAGTGAGGTGTACCAGCAGAGACTACAATAGAAAGAAAATCCAACTGGGTGCCAGAGCATGAGCCCATAGGTTGTACACCCTGACAGAAGTTGGAGGCTTATGGAAAGGGGCTAAGTGAATTCCTTCAAATTTAGTATTTCTGATTGTTGATTTATAAGTTTGTTACCTTCTTTTTCCTCTTGGTTTCTTGTCCTGTAGAAACAGCTATAATTTCTCTCTGGCACAGAATTCTTCTTTTATTTGTTTGTTTGTTGTTAAGGGTTGAGGAGGACCGCATATGGTTAGGTAGTTGTTCATCTTCTCCATCTTTATGTTAGTTTTGTCTACATGTGAAAAGAGTATAGTAAAATGCCTACTATGATGGTTTTGCTATCTATACTTCCCTATAATTTATATTTCCTATAAGTACATGCATGATATGTCTTCCAGTTTACATTTATATGTATGTAATACAGATATTCATCATCTACGTTGCCTTTAAGGATGATGTAATTTCTTTTAAAACAATGTCTGTTTCACTATTGCCCTGTCTGAGATCATGATGATTGTCCCTGCTTTTAAGAGTTCATTTGAGACATGATAGATTTTGTTCCAGCCTTTTATTGTAACTGATCACTCGTTATATTTCAAATACTTTCTAATCAATTCTACAATTCCCTTCTGTTTGATGGGTGAATTTATCCCATTCATGTTTATGGTTATGATTTTAATTGTGCATATCCTTCCATTCTGTCTTCACATACTCTTTCCTCTCTCCTCTCAGACCCCTCCTTATAAAGAATAGGGAAGTGGTGAGAAAGAATTAATACGAGCAGCACTCGTACTGGTCTATAATTACAGCAGTCTGCTTCTACTTTCCTCTGCAAAACCAGATTCCAGTCACTGGTTCTTACCCGTTTTTTTTTTCCTTTTAATCCCTTCTTCATGATCCAACTTCTGACGAAGAAGGTGTGTGTGTGTGCGTGTGTGTGTGTGTGTGTGTGAACGTGTGCGTGAGAGATTATTCCCACCCTGATACTATCTCTCTTAAAGTCCCATGCCTTCTCGCCGTCCGTCTGTTTCCCTAATCTAACACATTTCAATGTGAAACTCTGTGAGTGTTTAAGAATATATGTATATTCAGTTCTTTTTGTTCATATAAGATTAGTATGACTCATGTAGTGCCCACTCCATCTACCCCTTCCTCTTTATTCTTAATTCTTCTTGTAATATCCCCAATTATGAAAAATAATTAACCAGACCCTTCTTTCCTATTGTGTTCCTTGTCTTCTCTCTTTTCCTTCCTGTTTACGACCATTAAAGGAGAACAAATTCTTCCCAGATTCTCTGTTTATTTGTGCCATTTGAAGACATTTACGTTTTTTCAGGGACCCTTGTTTCTTCTCCCTATATTGGCATTTCATCATTGCTGAGCCCCTTCTATTTGCTCAAATATGGTTACTTTCTAGGCTTCTCCTTATTATTGTGTTTGTAATTTTTTCTCTAAGTTACAATTTGTTTAATGCCAGTTGTGTTGCTTTACATGAAAAACTTACACTATTCCCTCTGTATATTTTCCACCTTTTGATACAATATGTGTGACAAGTCTCCTGCTCTGTGGACTGGCCTGTATAAATTCTGGGAGAAGAAATTCCCCACTCTGCCACAAACTACCTCAAAACTATATGTCACAGATCATCCATGGAAAATACAATATTTCATTTTTTTGTTGTCTCATTTACAAGTTGAATTCAGCAGACACCAGACAGCCAATTGTTTTGCACACTCAGTGACACAAGATTCTATGCACAGATCTAGCCATGCAAACACACACACAAGATATCTTTTCTGAAATTTGTTTTATTCCTTTGGCAACTGCACAGAGTAAGGGGCAGGGACAAGGCTAGAGTTGGTTTTATCATTGAAAAAAACAAAACTAAAAATAAAATTGTATATATGTATATGTGTATATACATGTGTGTGTGTATCGACATGTATACACATACGCACACACACATTTGTTCTCCGAGCAAAGTCTCTTTGGTGCCCCTGGACAGTCAGAGAAACTTCCTTAAGGATTCTTGACTATGAATGGCAACTGTGCCTAGAATAGAACTCATGGGCTTCAATGGTTGTTCTTCCCTGGGCTGTGAGGCTTGGGTAAAGGATTATTCCACTGGGATGGTGCTCTCTCTACCTCTAGTTAGGTGTGGGATGAAATTCAGTTTCTCAGCTGTCCATTTTAATCACATTTGATTTTAAAAATAAAAATTTTAAGAGGCATGAAGATAATGTGCACATTCATTAGCCATTAAAAAAAGCAACAACCTGGAAAATTCTGGAAACTTGGCTGGTTGTTCCCCTTTACGATCATCCTCCTGCTTTTGTAAGGTTGAGTTTAAAGAAAATTATGAGTTCATTTTAAACTATATTTGTATTTCAAGGAATATTTTATTTTTTTTATATTTTTAATTATTTTTTTAAATTTATTTATTTATTTTAAGTTTTCAACATTCATTTCCACAAAATTTTGAGTTCCAAATTTTCTCCCCATCTCTCCCCTACCCCCACCCCCAAACGCTGAGCATTCTAATTACCCCTATCATCAATCAGCCTCCCTTCTAACATTCCTCCCTTCCCTTATCCCCATCTTTTCTTTTGTCCTGTACGGCAAGATAAATTTCTATACCCCATTACCTGTATTTCTTTTTTCTCTTGTATGCGAGAACAATACTCAACAGTTGTTCCTAAAACTTTGAGTTCCAACTTCTCTTCCTTCCTCTCTTCCCACCCATCCCCATTGGGAAGGCAAGCAATTCAATATAGGCCATATATGTGTAGTTTTCCAAATGACTTCCATAATAGTCATGTTGTATAAGACTAACTGTATTTCCCTTCATCCTATCCTGCCCCCTGTTTCTTCTATTCTCTCTTTTGACCTTGGCCCTTCCCAAGAGTATTGACTTCTAATTGCTCCCTCCTCCCATTGCCCTCCCTTCCATCATCCCCCCACCCTGCTTATCCTCTTCTCCCCCGCAAAATAAGTGTGTTTTATTCCTTCCTTGAGTCAAATGTGATGAGAGTAAGCTTCAGATTTTCTCTCTTACCTCCCCCCTTTTTCCCTCCATTGACAAGTCTTTTCTTGCCTCTTTTATGAGAGATAATTTGCCCCATTCCATTTCTCCCTTTCTCCTCCCAATATATTCCTCTCTCACCCCTTAATTTCATTTTTTTAGATATGATCCCATCCTATTCAACTCACCATGTGCTCTCTGTCTCTATATATATGTGTGTGTGTAATACCACCAACTACCCAGATACTGAAAAAAGTTTCAAGAGTTACAAATATTGTCTTTCCATGTAGAAATGTAAACAGTTCAACTTTAGTAAGTCCCTTATGATTTCTCTTTCCTCTTTACCTTTTCATGCTTCTCTTCATTCTTGTGTTTGAAAGTCAATTTTCTTTTCAGCTCTGGTCTTTTCATCAAGAATGCTTGAAAGTCCTCTATTTCACTGAAAGATAATTTTTTCCCCTGAAGTATTATACTCATTTTTGCTGGGTAGGTGATTCTTGGTTTTAGTCCTAGTTCCTTTGACTTCTGGAATATCATATTCCACATCCTTCGATATAGGGTCTTAATGTAGAAGCTGCTAGATCTTATGTTACCCTGATTGTATTTCCACAATATTTAAATTGTTTCTTTCTAGCAATATTTTTCTCCTTGACCTAGTAACTCTGGAATTTGGCTACAATGTTCCTCGGAGTTTCTCTTTTTGGATCTCTTTCAGGAGGTGATTGGTGGATTCTTTCAATATTTATTTTGCCCCTTGGTTCTAGAATATCAGAGCTGTTTTCCTTGATAATTTCATGAAAGATGATGTCTAGGCTCTTTTTTGGTCATTTTGGCTTTCCAGTAGTCCCATAATTTTTAAATTGTCTCTCCTGGATCTATTTTCCAGGTCAGTTGTTTTTCCAATGAGATATTTCACATTATCTTCCATTTTTCATTCTTTTGGTCTTGTTTTGTGATTTCTTGGTTTCTCATAAAGTCATTAGCCTCCATCTGTTCCATTCTAATTTTGAAAGAACTATTTTCTTCAGTGAGCTTTTGAACCTCCTTTTCCATTTGGCTAATTCTGCTTTTTAAAGCATTCTTCTCCTCATTGGCTTTTTGACCCTCTTTTTCCAATTGAGTTAGCCTATTTTCAAAGATGTTATTTTCATCAGCATTTTTTTGGGTCTCCTTTAGCAAGTTGTTGACTCACTTTTCATGATTTTCTTGCATCTCTCATTTCTCTTCCCAATTTTTCCTCCACCTCTCTTACTTAATTTTCAAAATCCTTTTTGAGCTCTTCCATGGCCTGAGACCATTGAATATTTTATTTAGATGCTTGGGATACAGAAGTCTTGACTTTTATGTCTTTCTCTGGTGGTAAGCATTGTTCTTCCTCATCTGAAAGGATGGGAGAAGATATCTGTTCACCAAGAAAGTAACCTTCTGTAGTCTTTTTTTTTCCCCTTTTTTGGGCATTTTCCCAACCAGTTACTTGACTTTTGAGTCCTTTGTCAAGAGTAGGGTATACTCTGGGGATCTGTAAGATCTCAGTTCCTCCAAGGTAGCACAATCAAGTATGTACACTGGTCTGGGAGCAACCAGAAACATTTGTGCCCAGAATCTGTGAGTATTAGTTTCCTCTCTACAACCACCTGGTCTCCAGTTCCACCAAGCCAGCACTGGTCGCTGAGATTCAGATAAGCTCCTCAATTGCCCCAGGGACTTTAGGCAGAAGCAGGCCTGCCATTCCGTGTGAGATAAAGATCAGCTGCTCAATTCCTCCAGGAGCATTAGGTGGGGGCAGGGCAGCCACACAGGGCTGAGATAAGGATCAGCTGCTCAATTCCCCCAGGGGTTTTACAATCCAAAACTGGCTGCTGGCTGCTGTGGGAGCTGCTGAGGCCAGAGCTGTGGGAAGACCCCTGAGGCCGGAGGTATAGGAAGACTCTAGGTCAGCTGAAAAAAAACCCTCTCACTGACCTTTGGCCCTGTGGGTTGAGGAACCAGCAAACCTCTGCTACTGCCTCTGGGGATTCCGCCCCCAAGGCCCTCAGGTCTGCCTCCTGGCCCCCTGCTGCTTGGCCAAAGCTGGACTGAGCTCCACTCCCTGTCCTATGCGACAGACCTTTCCCATTGGCCTTTCAGGTCACCCTGGGCTGGAAATCTCCTCCACTCTGTAGTTCTGTGGCTTCTGTTGCTCTAGAATTTATTGAGAGTCTTCCTTTACAAGTATCTCAAGGAATGTTTTAAAGTCTTCTTTGACATTAAAGAGCCATTTTCTTTCTTTGTAGGATTTTACTCAAACTTGCTGGGTAAATTATTCTTGTGTTGTAAGCTTTTTTACTTGTTTATATGTATAAGGATATCCTACTCAAAAATCTCTTTATCTTACTACCTGCCAAATCTTGTTTTATCCTGTCAATGGTTTCTTGAATTCTTGCTTTCTGGTCACTAGCAGCATGTCTTCTTTGACCTGCAAGTACTATCTTTCAGGGTATGGTGTTCCTGGAAGTTTTCATTTTAGGAGTTCCTTCAGGAGGTGACTAGTAAAATCTTTCTATTTTCCCTCAGTCCTCCGGTTCTAAGATAACTATTGTTGTTGTTCAATCATTTAAATTGTGTCTGACTCTTCATGTCCCATTTGACATTTTCTTAGCAAAGATAATTGAGTGTTTTGCCATTTCCTTCTCCAGCTCATTTTAAAGATGAGGAAACTGAGGCAGAGTTAAGTGACTTGCCCAGGGTGACACAGCTAGTAATTGTCTTCCTGAGTCCAGGCCTGGCATTCTGTCCACTGTGCCACCTTACTGCCCTCTAAGATAGCTAGGATGTTTTTATTTAGGTTTTCTTGAAATGTGATATCCTCACTTTTTTTCTTTTCTAGACATGCTGTTCAGGTAATCTGATGATTCTTTTCTTGATCTGTTTTCCAGAACAATTGGTTTTGATAGTATATCATAAATTTTCCTCTATTTTTTCGATCCTTTGGTTTTAATATTTCTTTTGAATGAGTATGTTACTTTGGTCATGTTTACTAGTCCTTTTCTATTTTACTCCTACTGATTCTTCCCTCAGAGTTCTTACTTCATTCGTAACTTTTTAAAAAATTTCTGTCTTGATTTCTTTTTTTTTTTTTGGAGGGAGGAGATGAAGTAATCAGGGTTAAGTGACTGCCCAAGATCACACAGCTAGTAAGTGTCAAGTGTCTGAGGTTAGATTTTAACTCAGATTCTCCTGATTCCAAGACCAGTGCTCTATTTACCATGCCACCTAGCTGCCCCATTTTTTTTCTTGATATCAATCATTTATTTATTTTTTTAAATTAAAAAAAAATTTAGACAAGTACAAAAACTTAAGTACATAATAAGAAAGAAAAAAACTTTATAAACAAATATAAAATAAGAAAAGAAAAAACATATCATGTGTGCAGCAAAACATAGGAGAGGATTCAGAATATGTAGCAATAATTTATCATTTCAAAAAAGTGTATATGTTAAATACTGTGCATTTTATTGAAAACTGTCCATCTTTTCTTTGCTTCCTTGCAGGTTTTCTTTTGTTCTCTGCGTACACTTTTTACTTTGGCTTCATTTCTTCTAGATACTCTTGAAATTCTTATGACCAAACTCTTTTTCTTCTCTGAGACTATGCTTGCTGTTATTCTGGAATTTTTCTCTTCTGAATTGAACTTGGAATTCTCTGGATCTTTATTTCTTGATTTTGGCTATATTTTCCTTGTGTTTATTTATATCTTTCCTGAACTGGAACATTGTGTCCAGGACTGACACTGCCCACTTCTGTACCTATGGGTGACTGGTTGGGCACTCTTTGTTTTCGATCTTGATTTCCTGGGTCCATACTTCTGACTAATGTTCCCAGTTGAGTCTTTCCTCTAAGGATTTAGAGTCCTGAATAATCAAATCCCTCTGAAGAATCTCAGGTCAGTCAAGTCAAATAATCTTGCTTGTGTTTGTATTCCTAGTGCTTGGAACATAGTAAGTGCTTAATAAAGGCTTATTGACTTGAATTCAGGATAGTGAATATTCAGTCCCTCTGGAGTTTCTCAGGTCAGAGTGCACTGGACTTCCAAATCCCTTATGATGAGTGTACCCTGGGTCATCTCCAGTCATCCTGATGAATATCAGGTCACTGGATTCAGGTGGCTCTGGAGGAGAAGTGAGGCTGGTGACCTGCACAGCCCTTCCTCACTCAAAACAAAGTCAAGTGCAAGTCATGTCGTCATTTCTCTGATGGCATGGTCTCCTTCAGTTATGAAGGATGAACACAATAACTGCCAGACCCTTTTGAGACTTCTGGGGTCATGCTGATGCTGGCTCCTGGTCCAGGTCCAATATCATGCTACAATAGGTCTCTTATAATGCTAGAATTTTCTCATCTAAGCCTCTTGGTCTTCCTCCCTCTGGTCACAGAGTGTTGCAGGGTTTAGAGAGTCCTAAAGGATCCATGCTAACTATCTCATACCAACTTTCTTGGTGGGACTCATATCAAGCATCTAGCTCTCTTTTTGTATAATCCTGGGATGGATCAAGCAGTTTAATGTAGTTTCTCTTTGGATACCCTGACGGGTATTTGGTTGGGTACTATTTGGGGGTGTTTGCTGGCGTTTATGAGTGACAGCTGGGTAGTTGAACCATTCACTCAGTCATCTCAGTCAGAAGTGTCCAGGTTTGGTTTTTGTTTCTTTTTTTGAAGAAAAGAAGTTTAGGAAAAGATATGATTTGTAGTTGTTAACCAAGAATAGATTCTGAAAATATGACGATGACCTGAACAGAGAAACTGGCCTTTTCAGAACGTGAATAAGCATGAAATGCATTTGTTACTGAGGTTTGAAAGCTAAAACCCACAAACCATGGTGAAACTTAAAGGTTTTTTTATCTGTTTCTAGTCCTTCACTAGTAATAATTTCAGATGAAAAGAGATATGACTGCTATACATTCTCTCTTGTAAATATAATTGAAGTGAAAGGTTATGAAAATTTGAATCTCAGCCAATAGTTAGTCATTAGTTCTTTATAAATTTACTTTTAAAATGTACAGATTTCACTTATGCAAATTTAGTGTTAGTGAGGAAAAGCATAAATTCTAGTAATATTTTGCTTCATATTTATGGTAAAGGAAAAGGGTGTTAAATAAATATTATCATAACATATTCTTCACTTGAAGCTTCACACCAGTTTTTGAGTAGTGCTTTGATTTTGTTTTAACTGTTAAGTATGTTACAATTTTTAGTTCAACTTATTGCAATTCTATCTGTATAATATAGGTCATAAGAAGTTCAGTTATAGGTGGGGCAGCTCTGCTACATTGGAGGATGGCCTTAATATATCCATTTCATTAATTAAGTCACGAATTTTTTATTAACAAAACCAGTATGTCAGGTTTAGCCAGCTAGAAATTGTTCTCATAAGTGTTATCTTTATTGTCAGAAGGAATATTGTGAAAATAAGGAATTATTGTACATGCTTTAACTCCTGATTAAACAGAGGACTGACACTCTCCATGAATAATAACTTGGGGGCATATTATCAACTTGACACACAGTATTTCACTTGTGTAAGTCCCATTAATATTAAAACCCCAGGTTTTAATTTCAGTATCTTCTATTGAGGAATAATGCCATAGCCATCTGTTGGTTACTATGACTTAATGAGATTAATGTCAAATTCAAGAATGTTCTTTCTTTCTTCTTTTACACTTATTCCTTAGACTTTAAAAAAAAAATTAAAAGGCCTTGAAATGAATTTCCATTCAGAAATAAGTCACTGGGCTTCCGGTTAAGATGATGATATGAAAGGTCATAGAGGAGCCCAGCTCCCATACCTATACTCTGGCAAAGGATCTAAATAGGCCACTGAATCAATAATTATCAAGAAATTAAAATAGAAACAATAGAAAGCTACTTCATTAATCTCAGGGCTGCACCAGAAATGTAGCAGAAGTGTAGTGGAACTGTGAGAGAGATCCTATCAAGAAAGCCAGTTGTGAGCTCAAGCAAGCCAGCCAGAAGCCTGCTAACACTCTGACCAGGGATACTCGAGGGTACCTGAAACCTAAACTATGTTAACTGGGGGGCAAGAAGCCTGAAGTATTCTTATGCATAAGTTTTAAGAGGATTGGAAACTGAAAACACTCTGACCAAACCATTCCAGGGGGCTGATGAAAGCAGCACTTAAATTGCAGGGGTTTCAGGAAGACCTAAAGACCACAGCACTCTGATCCAGGATAACTAGAGATGCCTGAAACTTGTGCACACAATACAACAAGCGAGGTGAAAGCTAGTAGCAAGAGCCCAGGAATTTGGGATCGGGATTCAATAGGACCTGACCATACTCTCCAAGAGCATAGTTTATAGCCTTGGCACAAAGTCTCATACTAAGAAATGAGGCTTAAGAAACCAAACACAATGAAGAGATAGGATGTATGAAGAGATGCTCCAAGGGAGGTAAAGCCATGATGGCAGAGTAGAGACAGCAACCTGACCAAACTCTGCCAACATTCCCCTCCAAACAACTTTAAAATAGCTCCTCAAATCATATTTTGGCGCAGCAGAGACAACAAAAGGTGAAGATAAGACATTTTTCTAACTCAAGACAACTTAGAAGGTTGGCAGGAGAGGCCTGTGATATCAGGATAGACGCTGGCCCAGACGGCAGACCATGCTGCAACAGCACAAGCATTGGGTCTTGGAGGAGGCCATGACAATGGCAACAGCAACTTCAAAAAGAGAAAGTAAGGGAGTTGGACAACTAGTCAGAAAGAGTTTACAATAGTCTTTTGCTGGCTGCAGCTGGCACTGATTGGTAACTCTAACCCATATGAAGTTCAGGGCAGCAAAATGTGCCTGTGACAAGTCACAAGGCAACAGGGGCCCCAGCCACATTTCCAAGGCAGAGAGAGATGCTATTACTTGTAGCTAAAGGAGAGCAGGGGCCATTCCTGGGCAAATTACAGAGTGCAGACCAAGAGAAAAGTGACCACAACTCCTCCCCCAATCACAACACGTTGGAAGCTCTGAAAACTTGAACTAGAACTAACTATAGAAACAGCAGTTCAAAAAAATGTGAAGCTTGGGAAGTACTTCCCCAACTCCAGATGAGCAGAGCGCAATTTTAACATAAAGATTAAAGTCAAAAAATAAGCTGGAAAATGAGCAAATGACCAACAAAAAAAACCAAAAACTTGACAATTAAAATCTACTACAGTGGCAGAGAAGACCAAGATAAACTCAGAAAAAGACAACAAATTGAAAATAGCTACAAATAAAGTCTCTAAGAAAAATGCTAATTGCATGAAACCCCAATAAGAATTCCTGGAAGAATTAAAGAGATGAGTGGTAGAGGGAAAATTGGGGAAAAAAATATGAGAGTGATGCAAGAAAATTATGAAGAGAGAATTAATTAACAACTTAGTAAAAGAGGTACAAAAATTCGCTGAAATAAAGAATGCTTTAAAAAGGAAAATTGAGCAAATGGAAAGAGATTCAAAAGCTCACTGAAGAAAATAATGCCTTAAAAATGAGATTTGGAGAGTTCAAATCTGACCTCAGACACTTCTTCACTGTGTGACCCTAGACAAGTCACTTAATCCTGATAGCCTTCCAAATAAAAATAAAAACAAAAAAATGATATTTGGGAAAGTGGATGCTGATGATTCCAGGAGACATCAAGAAACAATAAAACAAAGTCAGAACAATGAAAAAAAAATAAAAGAAAATGTGACATCAGAGAAACAACTGACATGGAAAATAGATTAAGGAGAGAGAATTTAAGAATTATTGGACTACCTGAAAACCATAATCAAAAAACATCCTAGACATCATATTCCAAGAAATTGTCAAGGAAAGCTGTGCCTGTATCTTTAATCCAGAGGATAAAATAGAAATTTAAAGAATCCACCGATGCCTACCTGAAAAAGATCCCAGAATGAAAACTCCCAAGAATATGATAACCAAATTCCAGATTCCAAGGTCAAGGAGAAATATTGCAAGCAGCCAGAAAAAAATAATTCAAATATCTAGGGGCCACAGTCAGGATAAGATAAGATTTAGTAGTTTCCAAGTTAGAGGAACAGAGGGCTTGGAATATGATATTCTGGAAGGCAAAGAACTAGGATTACTATCCTGAATAACTTACTCAGCAAAACTGAGTATCCTTCAGGGGAAAAATAGATATTTAATGAAATAAAGGACTTTCAAACATTTGACATAGGACTCAAAGGAAGAATAAAAAGGTAAACATGAAAGAGTGATCATAAGATACTCAATAAAGTTGAACTGTTTATATTCCTATATGGGAAAGTGATACATGTAACTCCTAAGAACTTTATCCTGTTGGAGTAGTTAAAAGGAATTTACATAGACAGAGGGCATGAATATGAGTCAATTTTGTTGGGATGATTGCCTCGAAAAAAGGAAAGATTAAGAAAGAGGGATGCTCTAGAAGAAGGGGGAAGGGAGAGGTAGAATAGGGAAATTTTTCTCATGTAAAAAGAGGCTAGCAAAGAAGAGCTTTTATAGGGGAGGGGAAAATGGGAATGAAGTGGTGGGCATTGCTTGAACCTGACTTTCATCAGAATTGGTTTAAAGATGGAAGAATATATATACTCACTCAGTTGGGCATAGAAATCTGTCTTAACCAACAAGGAAAAAAGAGAGGAAGGAGATAACAGGAGGGAAGGGTGAGAAAAGGGAGGGCAGATTGAGAGAGTCAGTGGCAAGAAGTATAGCAGGCTTTTGAGGAGGGGTGTGATAAAAAGAAAGAGAGAAGGATAAACATAAGATGGAGGGAAATTATCAATAATCATAATTATAAATGAGAATAGGAAGAGTTCACCCATAAAATGGAAGTGGATAGAGCAGAATGGATGAGAAACCAGAGTTGTTTGTAAGAGACACAAAGTTAAAATAAAGGGCTAGAGCAGGATTTATTATGCTTCAGCTGAAGAAAAAAAAGAATTTCTTATGCTTCAGCAGTAGCAATCATGATCTTGGACAGAGTAAAAGTAAAATTAGACCTAATTAGAAAAGATAATCAGGGAAACTACATTTTGGTAAAAGACTTGAGAAACCAAACACAATGAAGAAATAGGATGTATCAGATACTCCAAACAGAAGTTTTATAGCATATTTCTCTGATAAAGGCCTCATTTCTCAAACATTGGGAACTGAGTCAAATTTATTAAAATAAGAGCCTATCCCCAATTTATAAATGATTAAAGGATATGAACTGACAGTTTTTTGAAGAAGATATCAGTTATTTATAGTCATATAAAAATACTTTAAATCATGATTGATAGAGAAATGTAAATTAAAATAACTCTGAAGTACCACCTCGCATTTATCAGAAATGACAAATGCTGGAGAGGATGAAGAAAAAATAGATATGGTCAAGTAATGAACTGGTTCAGCCATTCTGGGGAGCAATTTGGAACAATGTCCAAAACTGTACATACCCTTTGACCCAACAATATGATTGGTAGGTCTGTATCTCAAAGAGATGAAAGGAAAAGGAAAAGGACCTACTTATACAAAACTTTTTTTGTGGTGGCAAAGAATTTGAAATTCAGAGGATGTTCATCAGTTGAGGAATGATATGATTGTGGTGGAGTACTATTGTACTGTAAGAAATGATAAGGGAGTAGTTTAAAAAAATACAGGGCAAGGACTATATGAACTAATGCAAAGTGAAGTGAGAAGAACTGGGAAATCATTGTGCACAGTAATAACAAGGTTGTAATGATGATCAACTGTGAAAGACTTGACTACTCAGCAACTACAAGTCAATGAAAAACTCCCAAGAAGCCACAGTCTGTGCTACATTATACTTGGCAGCAACAACGATAAATCAATTTGGAATACAAATTGTATTCCAAAAGACAAAATTAAAGACTGCAATTAAGAATAATTTACCCTTAAAATCTGGATATAATCCTACAGGGGGAAATGGGTCTTTAAAGCAATAGAAAACTTTCATGCATGCCTGATGAAAAGAATGTTGAGCAGTGAGATAGGAGAAAGGAATTATAATTGTTTATATCCTAATAGAGAGAAAAGAAAGAACTGTCAAATCCTTATGTCCTCAAGGGTCATGTTGTTGTTCAGTCATCAGGTTCAACTCTTTATGACCCTACTTGGGATTTTCTTGACAAAGATACTGGAGTGGTTTGTCATTTCCTTCTCCAGCTCATTTTACAGATAAGAAAACTGAGACAAACAGGGTTAAGTGTTTTGCCTAGGCAGCTAGTAAGTACCTGAGACTGGTTTTGAACTGAGGTCCTCCTGACTCCAGGACCTGCACTCTATCCACTGTACCATCTAGGGTCATAATGGGGACTAAATAAGACAAATACAAGGTTGAAGGCTATTCTTCTGTTTTGATGCTCTCAAGAGAGAGAAAGAAATGGGAGTAGGAAAAGAATACACAAATGGTGTTATGTTTGTTTTGTTTGGGTTTTTCTCATGGTTTCTGCCATTCATTTTAATTCTTCTATACAACATGACTAAGGTGAAAATGTGTTTAATAAGAATGTATGTGTAGAACCCAGATAAGATTGCATGCCATCTCTGAGAGGACAGGGAAAGAAGTGGGAGAAAATCTAAGATTTATGGAAGTGATTGTGGAAAACTGGAAACAAATAAATTAATTTAAAAAGCATAAAAAAGAATCCACAAATGAAGAAATAAGGAAGAGGTAAATGAATGTACTCTTTCATATGAATGGGAGGGGGTGAAGAGTGTAGGAAGCATATAATCTAACTCTTCTCTGAACTGGCAGAAGGAAGGTTTTGAAAATACACATGCACATATTCATGAAGCTTTGTATAGTAATGCATTAACCTCAGTAAGGAAATAGTAACTATGTACTCCTATTGTTCTAACCTTTCTCCCTTCATTTCAGACATTAATCACTGGTTCTTATAATCTTTCCTTTTTTTCTTTTAATCTCCCTATTAAAATGGGGGAGATGTGACCTTTGAAGGAGAAGTTTGTTTTTTGCTGCTACCACATCCTGCTTGAACCTACCCTCGTTAACCTTCCCTTTCTCTGACCTGCTTATTTCCTAACCATGAAGGTGAATGGAATAAACTCACTCATAAAAGAGAGGAAAGTAACATTAATCACCACAATTACAGGACCCTGAATCAAGATTTAATACTTTGATCAGTGAAGCATATATATTTAACACCCAGAAGCAATTGAACATAGCAGCAATAAATTAGAGACTACAACTGATAAAACATGAACCAGATGTGTGCTGGTAAATATTTAACAACCAGTTCTCTGAGAAAAAAATAATCTGTATGTTTGGCACACTTTTAAATTTAATCTGCATTATTAATATTTTCTTTGTCACTTCCTTAACCCTAGAAAATCAACACAATAATGTCAAGTCTTGATTTGTACCGTTTGCTGATTTCTGAGGCATAAATGCTTGAACTGATCATTTAAAAATTAACTCTTCTGACCCAGCTGGCTCCAGTACACATCTGGTATGTGAATCAAATTTGACAGATTCTCCTGAGAAAACTGTAAAATAATCTGACAGAAATAGGTATAGATTAACATTTCACTCTATATACCACTAAAAGTTCTAATTGAATACCTTGACTAAGACACAAAATATCATATAATAAACAAATTAGAGAACCAGTGAAGAACTCATCATCACAATAATGAGTAGGGGAAGAGTTCTTTTTTTAAAAAAATGAATTAGATAGGATCATGGGAAATAAAATGGAAAGTTTTCATTATATTAAATGTAAAAGTTCTTAGATAGACCAAAGCACTGGTAGAAGGAGAAGGAAAACAACTGAGGAAAGATCTTTGCATTCAGAATTTTTATGATTAAAGTTTGATATTCAAGATATATAAGAAATTGATTTAAATATATCAGAATAAGAGCCAACTGTAGATAAACTGTAGATAAATGTTCAAAGGACATAAACAATTCTCAATTGAAGAAAAACAAGCTATCAATAACCATGTGAAATATATTCCTAATTATTAATCAGATAATTGCAAATTAAAATAATTCTGAAGTTCCACCTCATACCCATATTGGTAAAGATGACAAAAAGGAAAGTGACAATTTCTAGAGGACACATTTTCCTCTCCAAAATGACCAGTAATCTCTTAATTTTCAGATCTAAAGGTCTTTTTGAATTCTTATCCTTCTTTATCTCCCTATAGTCTTTGATACTATTGGTCATCCCCTTCTCCTAAAGACTCTCTACTCCTTAAGATTTCATGACACTGCCATCTCCTGGTTCTGCTACCTGTTGAACTACTTTCTCAGTTTCCTTTGCTGGATCTTCATCCAAGTCATGTCCACTAAGCTTGAATATCTATCACGGTCCTACCTGGGACCTTTTCCTTTATGGTCTTTTCATCACTAATTCTTGAAAGTCCTCTATTTCATTAAATATCTGTTTTTCCCTGGAAGTATTATATTCATTTTTTCTGGATGTGTTATTCTTGGTTGAAATCTTAGCTCCTTTGCCTTTCATAATGTCATATTCCAAGCCCTCTGCTCCTTTAATGTAGAAATTGTGTGTAATCTTGACTGCTATTACATAATATTTGAATTGTTTCATTCTGGCTGCTTGCAATATTTTCTCCTTGGTCTGGGAGCTCTGAAGTTTGGCTATAATATTCCTGGGAGTTTTCATTTTGGGATCTCTTTCAAGGAGTGATTGGTGGATTCTTTCAATTTCTATTTTACCCTCTGGTTCTAAAATATAAGGACAATTTTCCTTCACAATTTCTTGAAAGATGATGTCTAGAATCTTTTTTTGGTCATGGCTTTCAGGTAATCCAATAATTCTCCTCCAGGTCAGTTGTCTTTCTGATGAAATATCTCACATTTTCTTTTAATTTTTCATTCTTTTGACTTTGTTTTATCATTTCGTGATGTCTCATGGAGTCATTAGCTTCTACTTTCCCAGTTCTAATTTTTAAGGAATTATTTTCTTCTGTGAACTTTTGTACCTTTTTTTTTTCTATTTGCTCAATTCTCCTTCTTTGAGTTCTTTTCATTAGTGAATTTTTGTAACTCCTTTACCATTAGGCCAATTCACTTTTTTAAGATGTTCTATTCCTCAGGGATTTTTGTGTGTTTCTTTTACCTAATTCTAACTTAATTATATGCTAATTTTCTTCATAATTTTCTTACAACATTCTTTTCCTAATCTTTCTTCTATCACTTATCACTTTCTTTAGCTCTTTCAGAAATTCTTGTTGGGCTTGTGTCCAGTTCCCTTTTTTTCCTTTTGAGGCTTTGCTTGTAGATGTTTTTATTTCATTATCTTCTGGTTTTGTGTCTTGACTTTCCAGTCACCACTATAGCTTTTTATGGCCCAGTTCTTTTTGTTGTTATTTGTTCATTTCTGGCCTATTTCTTCACTTTGAAATTTCTGTTAAAGTTGGACTCTGATCCCCGAGGACAGAGATAGAAGACTTTCCAAAGCTTCATGCCTTTTTTGTTGATCTTTACAAAGCTAGCTCTAAGGAATCTGTAAGTTTTCAGTGCTTCCAAAGTGATATAATCCATTGAGAAATATGTTCTGTCCTAGTTTGGGCTCTGCTCTTTACATTGGAAAGGGCCCTGATCCCCTGAAGCTGCAAGTGCTAGAACTTCTCTCAACATTTTAACTGTATCCAGGTCCCTTGTTCCCCTATAGCCATATGTGCTAGTTCAAGAAACTGCTGCTGCTGTTGTCACAACCACCTTTAAACTGGCCTCCAACCCTGTCTCATGGACCTCTCCTTCCAACCTCCTAAGTTGTCTTCAGCTAGAAAAAATGCCTTTTGTTAGCCATGCTGCTCTAGAATTAGATTTGATGCATTATTTTTAAATTGTTTTAGAGGGAAATGTTGGGAGAGTTTGATTGAGTTTCTGCCTCTACTCCACAATCTTGGCTCCACCCTTCTGGATTCCCTTCTTTTAAAACTCAGTTCAAATCCTTCCTTCTGCAAGAGATCTTTCCAGATCCCACTGTCCACCTCTAATGCTTTCTCTTTGAAATTACCTTGTACAGTTTTCCTATGTACAATTTTTTCTATGTTTTCCCCTATTAAAATTTAGCCTGTTCAAGGACAGAGACCATGTTATTGCCTTTTTCTACATATCCCCCAAACTTCACACAGTGCCTGTTACATAGTAAGTACTTAATAAATGCTTGTTGATTGATTTATTTGTATGAATGGATACTAAATGAACAGAATAATAAAATGACTACATTGTAAAGAAAAGCAGCTTAGAAAAATCTAAGAACTTTGATACGTACTATGCTTCTTCCCCAGTGCAGAAACATGCTTCCCACCTCTTGATAGAGCAGTGATAGACTAGTGGTCAATAATGTGACCCATTTTCAGACATGACCAACGTGCCACCAAAATAAAGAAAGCATCAGTGGAAATTTTCTTAAATGCACAAAAGAGAACTCAAAAAAGTTCAGAGGAAGACACAGACAGGTAGTACAGCTGTGGAACTAACTAAAAAAAATTAAACTTTGGAACTAAATTAGTTTTATACATACATATATATATATACACACACTTTTAAAAAGACTTTAATAGAAACTCAAAGTTTCATATATAATCTTCTTTTTTCATGTTCTTTATATGTTGAAATATTCATGTTTATGTTATCTATAAAGTTTATAACAGCTAAAAAATTAAAATTCTACCAAAAAAAGAGAAAGAAATGTTAGTGGTATTATGGCTACAGAATCTTAGACCTGAAAGGAACATTAGAAATTTTCTATTCCAACTTCCTGTTTCTAAAGATGAGAAAATTGGGGTCTAAATAGGTATTACCTGCCCAAGGTAACAGTGTGTTAGTAGCAGTCTGGTACTAGTACCAAAATCTCATGAATCCTTGTCCAGTCTTTCCAGAGGTTTGAATAAGGAATAATGTTCTCAGGCTGCACTTTATTTTCAAATGCTAAAAATTTATTCTGGAGATTCTCATTAGCATACTTAAAACATAAGGAAAAAAACACCTTTGGTTCATGTCAGTCAATCAATCCACAAGTATTTATTAAGAACCTACTATGTGTCCAGGCACTAAGCTAAGCTCTGGCAAAACAAGTGCAAAAGTAAGACAAAGAACTTCCTTCCCTCAAAGTACTTCCATTCTAAAATGTATAATAACAATAAGATTAATAAGCAACTCACTGAATCTTCCAGTTTAGTATCAAAAATATTGTTTTATTTAAAATGCTGTCAGATAATTAGATAGCAAGAATTATTATCCTCATTTCAGAAGTTTGGAAAAGTAGAAGTATTTTTCTCAGTATATTATAACCAGTCCTTTAGGGAATATAAAACAGAATGCAATTTACTTTGGTCTGTAAGAAAGGTCTTTTTAAAAAGAATATGGAGCTATTTAGAGAAGCAATATGACATAGCTGAAAAAGGACTGAACTTGAAATCAAGAGACTTTAATCCAAAACTCAGATTTGCCATTTAATAACAATAGCATGATTGAGGGAGAAAGTCTTTTTACTTCTGAGAAATATATCCTCATGTGTAAAATGGAATAAAAATACTTGTACTATCCATTTTTGATATAAAGTTGTTGTAAGGGAGGTGCTTTGTATAACTTCAAGTCCAATGTAAATGTGAACTAATCTTTTTTTTCCTCCATACCATTGATTTCACTGTTGTAAGAGAACTTTTATGAGGACACTTCTTCCATTACAGATCAGCAACTACTCCATAATTTGTATTTTCAAAGAGGTGCCCAGAGGCATTCAAAGGCTAAGTGAGTTGCATAGAGTCACACAGTCAGTATGTGTCATAAGTTGGATCTGAGTTTTTCCTGACTCTGAGGCCGGCTCTCTATTCACCACACTACTCCTCAGTATGGTTATGATCATATTTTTATGCAATGCTGTATAAAAGAATGATGGCAAATTAAATAATATTGAATCTTATTTTTTTCAGACATGACTTTTAGAGAATTTTCTATTTTATGGGATCTTCTCTCTCTGGCAAGATGATATATTATTATAGCAACTTGGTGTCACTATCTACTCAGTGTAATAAATTCTTACATTGCAGATTGACTGGATATTAGTTCTTTTGGCTGGTAAATAAGACTGACTCAGTATCAAAATTGCCTTATTGTTAGTGCTACTAGTGTGCCTACCCCAGGCCTATGCTTACATGTCTTTAGAACTCTTACAGTAGAAACATTTTAAATCTTCTGCACTTACACTGGAAAACATTCTTTAATATTTCCGTACTTTAAGAATCTAGGTTTCTGGGAGGAGTTTTAAAAATTATTTAGATTCGGATTCTGACCTCATCGATCCAATACGTGAGTGAGAATAGAATACAGTAGAAAAAGTGGTGGAGATAGAGTACTTAGGCTCAAATTCCTGCATTGTCACTTACATGTGTGACCTTAGAAAACTAAACTTTCTTCACCTGTAAAATAAGGGTATTGGATTCTGTAACCTTAAGTGTTTCCTCCAGGTCTAAGTCTGTAATTTTTATGACACAAACTATCTTAAGCATACATTATGGTGGAGGAAGTAGGAAGGACTGGTTCAAACTTAAGCAAACCTAAACCAAAAGGCCAGGGCAGGTCAGGTCAAGCAGTCATTTGGCTGCCATTTTTCTGCCACTTAGAAAAGATTAGATTTATTGTACTTGATCCTAGGGGGTAATGTGAAAATTGCAGAGGAAGATTTAGAATTATTTTAAGGAAAAATTTCCTAAGAATCAGAGTTGTCCAAAAGTGGTAGTAGTGAGTCCAGACTCAAGAAGTAATAGGTTCTCACTCACTAGCCATCTTCCAGTGGAGTCTGGGCTGTTGTAAAACAGATTCCTCTTTAGGTAAATACAGAGTTAAAATAATCTGTGAGGTTATCCAACTTGTTGATATTCTTTGTCTTTGTGAAATTCTCCTTATCCATTTTTTCTGGAGAGGAGAACACTAGAGACCAAGAGAACGCTGAACTACTCTAGTGGCAAAAAGGGATCACTTCCAAGGAGGGGAAAAAAATCAAAGAGCTTAAATGAATTTCACAGGCCTCCCCAGTTTCCCTTTAAACTGCATGTGGACAAATCAAAACTATTCAAGGAAGTATTTTACTATATGCACATACTGGGAACCTTGCCAGAAAGGTGCATGACACAAGGCAACACTGTTTTGCATGATTTATGAAAGTAATGCTTGTAACCATGGTATGATCTTAGAAAAGTCACCTTATTTCTAAGCATCTAATGCTATAGCAATATACATATTATATCTGTATGGCACAAAGTTGTTAAAACTAGACAATGGGATAAATAATTTAAGTGTTTCTGTGTCCCTGAGGATAATATAGCCCTTTTCTACTCCAACATCTCAAATGCCTAGGATAAGATTCTTAATGAAATTGAGTTTTTATCTTTCTAAAAGACCATAGAGTCAGAAAACCATTTTTGTTCCCAAAGCTTCCCAAATATGGACGACTCTAGCTTCATCCTGTAGTTCATGTTTTGGGCTAGAATGTTGGCCCCATTTTACTATTACAATTTTTTTTTACTCTTTTGAGTTTTATCATAACATGTTTGCATGGTCTTTGGATAATGGACAATACCCTCATACTTTCCCTGTCACCAACAGAGTGAAGCAGAGCCATATACCTGCTCTTATGCTTTTTAGCATTATGTCTTCAGTGATGTTGTATGTCTTCAACAATGATGACAATATCATTAAGGTCAGCTTCCATACTAATGCTAAAATATTTAACTTGAAAAGGCTATAAGCCAAGACTAAAGTGGAAGAAGAATTGGTGCATGAGTTTTTGTTCATGAATGATTATGCACTCAGTGCAGCCTCTAAAGCTGAAATACAAGGTATGGATTGATTCTCTACTGTTTGTGCTAATTTTGACCTAACAATCAACATCAAGAAAACACAGGTTTTTCATCAGCCAACACCATACTATCTGTAGGTGGAACCATCAGTCCCAACAAATGGAGAAATTTTGAATACTGCGAATACCTTGGAAGTATACTTTACAGGAATGTACACATAAATGATGAGGTTGATGCATGCATTGGCAGAGCTAGTTCATTGTTTGGGAGGCTCCAAAGAAAAGTATGGGAGAGAAGAGGTACTAGATTGCCTAACAAACTGAAGGTCTATGGAGCCATTTTGATGAACTCATTGTTGTATACCTCTGAAACCTACACAGCATACCAGGACCATGCAAGAAAAATAAGTCACTTCCACTTGAAATGGTTTAGGACAATTATGAAGATCATCTGGCAAGATAAGGTACCAGACTCAGAGATTCTTTTTCAAGCTGAACTGCCAAGCATTCAAACTATATTGCAGAGAACACAATTCCAGTGGATTGGCCATATTGTTTGCATGCCAAACATATATTTGCCTAAAAGACTATTTACAGAGAGGTCATAGAAGAAGAATTTTAAATTTAACTGTGAAACATATGAGACGTTGCCACAGAACTACCCAGCATGGCATGCCCACATCAAAGAAGGCACTGTATTCTATGAGTAAAGCAAAATTGCAGTAGCTGAAAAGAAACATGAGATGCAGAAAGTTAGAGACATCTCCACTCCAAATATTCATATGGACTATTTAAGCCCAGTCTGTGGTAGAACCTTATGAGCTCATATTGGTCTGATCAGTCACAATTGAAGACCCTGTACCTTGACCTCAACATAACGATGTCATTTGGGTCCTCTTCCAGCATGAAGGACAACAACCACCCAACTATTAAAAATTGTATATGATCATCCTCATCATTTAATCTGTCCTCCTTAACTTTATAAATATCATAGCCATATAGGAATTTAAATATTTCTCCTTTATTTCTGTAACATTTGGAATCCTTTCCAGAATTTCCTCCATTTGGTCAACTTGATCATCTGTCAGAACTAGATGCCTCTCCCTAAGAATTAGTTTAATACTAGGTCAATGCTAGACTGTTGTAGCAGCATGGTCTATTTAGTACTAGACCAGAAGTATTCACCAAAAGTGTAGAAATGGCATAGGATTCAGCTGTTACCCAGATGGAACAGTAAAGGCAAATTTCAGGAATTTTGTATTTGTAGCCATATACTCTTACTTTAAAAAGATTCTCCATGTGTTTCTGAAATTAAGAAACTTTATTAGAGATTCCTAACCATACCATCAATATCAAGCAAAATACATTTATGCCAAATGTAAGGGGGAAGTTCTCCCATACCAATTAATTACAGATGGTCCTGACAGCTCAGTTGAATCAGTCAATAATATAAAGGCAGGGCTTCTTAAACTTTTTCCATTCACGACTCCTCCAGTACTTCTTAAACTGTGGGTTGTGACCCCATATTGGGGTATCCCATATGAAAAAATCAGATTGCTTAATTACTTAATGAATTTTAGATTAAATAAATCTTTTGATCATTGGATAAATGCATATGAGCTACATAGAAAATATCTTGTCATTGGCAGAAAGAATCAAGCATACTTTTGAGCTACATATAAAAACTGTAAGCCAAATTTGGAGTCAGTCAGTCAAGTGGTGGTTGAATCTAATGGTAAAGAACTCCTGACAGTGAATTGGCCTTGGGAAATAGGGGAATTTCATCTCTCTCTTCTCTTCCCATCAGCATTGACCAGGTTATGACATTGTAAACTTTGAAAGACTGGACGATCTGAGGTTCTCATTGGTGACAGCAGCAGTGTCCTTCCCCCACCTCCCGAAATGTGACAGCTGAAGAAAGAGGAAGTGCCTGTGGATAGATATAAAAAGGTAGTCACTGGAGGATAGGTTGCGAGGGAGAGAAGTGTCAGTTCTGGACCCTGCAAAGAACCAGTCCTTGGAGTCCAGAAGAGATCTAGAGTAAGAATGCTAGAAAGGAAGAAGAAGAATTCCAATCTCTTGGCCCCATGTGCTCTCTATACCAGTGCTTTACTATAATCATATTTTAAGTTTGAGGATACTTTTTCCAGGGACCTTGTGTAAACAAGGGGAGAACATGTGACTAGTTTGGGGGATTATTTTTTGTAAGAATTATCCTTAGTAAATACCCTTTCTGAAAGATAACTAACGTTATTGCTCATATTTCTTCATTGGTGCATTTCTCATTGAATAAAAGTGCTAAAAACCATACTCCCTTAGGATTATCCCTAGAACCCCAAGAGAAATAAACAGCTGCCCTTTGAGGACCTCAGACTCTTAAGTATGCGTGGGAATTGGGGAAGCAACACTAGAGATGGCGCTATACAAGTGTACCATAAATAAGATTGCCACATAAAAGATTACAATTACTGTTCAGTTCAACACCACTATAGATGTGATAATTTTCTATTACCCATAATCATAAAAATTAACGTTAAGTGTTGGTTGTCTCCAGGAGATTAATTATGAAGGCTGATTACCTCAAGGTGATTCATTTATTAAGTGACTGCTGCGTATCAGGAATTATGTAGGCGATGGAGACACCAATACAAAAACTAAACAGTCCTTACTTGTATTCCAATGAAAAGAAACAACACAAATACTGACAAATAAATTAGTTCAAAATAATTGTAAAGGTGAATGAGGAGATCAAATATATTAGCAACTGAAGGGATGTGGACAGATCTTATGAAAAAGATGATACTTGAACTGAACCTTAAAGTATGCCTACAAGGCATATAGGTCAGGAGAAAATCTATTCCATGTACGGAGGGATTGTCTGTGCAAAATCAAGAGATATAAACTATAGTACAGGTATCAGGAGGTAGGTCATTTTGCCTGGATTGTTGAGTGTATGAAGGACTGGGAGTATATAAACCTGGAAAGTTAGGTTGGAGACAGACTAAGAAGGACTTTAAATATCAAACAGAGGTTTTCATTGTTTATCCTAGAGACATTTGAAAGCCACTAGAGCTTGAACAAGGGTGTGATATGGTCACACATATCCTTTAGAAATATCAATTTGACAGCTGAGAGAAAGATGGATTAGAGAGAGGCCATACTAGAGGTGGGGAGACCAATTCAGAGGCCTTTGTAATAGTCCTGGTGAAAGATGAGGAGGATCTGAATTAACATGGTGGTCATATGAGTGGAGAGAATGAGACAGATGTGAAAGATGTTGTGTTAGAATCAATAAGACTGGCAACTGATTGGGTATAGGTGGGAAAAAGTGATAAAAGGAGACAGGATGGAAGAGGTAGCATCTTGTAATGTGCCCAGATTGCAAACATGGGTGACTAGAAAGATGATGAAAAGAATGACATAGGGTAAAGCACTTTGCAAACCTTAAAAGTTCTATATGAATCTATGAGCTACTACTATGATAATAATCATCATTTATGTTTTTACTATCCTATGCCTCTCTCATAATTGTATTATTTAAATACATGCCTATTAAATACATTAGTATAATAAATACATATTATTTAAATATATTTAAATACATTATTTAAATAAATTACATATTCACTAATAATTTGTGTTTTTAAATCTGAAAGAAATAATCTATATTGTTTCCTTCTACCCTGAGAAAGAATACTTAATTTTATGTATTAAAGTTTATAGATATTAAATAAAACAGACTCAAATACTGTAAATTTAAAGAAACTATGGAGTATCACTACCTAAGTTCTTACAGATCCTTCTGATTAAGCTAAAACAGACTACAGATTTCCAGGTCACATGCCCAACAACATGGAGGACTAGAGTTTTTCTCAGACCACTTTTAAATAGGAATTATCCAAATGAAATAAAACCATTTATGCAGCCTCCACAGACTCAGGAACCAAGAAGACTAAAAAGGGAAGAGTCCACTGAACAAAAAGTAGAAAAGACATCCATAACTCCTGCTACTCACTCAGCACCTACTTCCTCCTCTACCTCCACCTTGTTGGGCAGCAGGGCTTACAAGAGAATTCAACTCTGCTTCTCTCCACCAAGCACCACCAAAAAAAAAAAAAAAAAGACAGAAACTCATCCTGGCTGGGATGGCAATGGTTCAATGGTCTATGTAACAACCAAACTCATCCAGAAGACTAAGAAATAGATAAAAAATATATGGGTACATGGAACTCCACTTAAACTGAGGGAAAGAGTTCAGCATTCTGCTGGGGCCAGTTTTGTCCCCCCAGAAGTCACCTGGAGCAAAAATTAAAGCAGTTGAAATGGGAATTGCCCAGCAGGAGAGGAGGCTGCAAAAGCTTCAAGGTCCAATCCTCAAGAAAGCCACAATCAAAGTGAGCAAATAATCTCAGGAGGAAGAACATTCAGCTAAAGATTTTGAACATGATCATATAAACCAGTAGGAAAGATGCCAATACCAGAAAGGAATATGGTCTCCTGTTGAGCTAAGGAAGTCCAGTCATCTGACAATATATTTTACAAAGCAAAGAAAAATTAATTAACACTTGATAAGGCAGAAGACCTTGTAGATTATCAAGAGAGTATAGAACCATAACATGATATTCCTGAATAGTTTAAAAAAGAAATAAGAATTGTGAAAGCAGAATGAATGACAGCAGAAGTATTTGGCAAAATAGAAAAACTTGTTCCATGGTCACAAATCTCTCCAAAGAAACAAAGGAGAAAATAGCCGATTAGGATGAAAATACACCAAAGTGAAGAATAATCTGGAAAAAGAGAAGCAAAAAGCAATAACAATTAAAGAAAATTATTTCCACATCAATAAAATATATTGATCTCAAAACGCAAGATGTGTAGAGACAAGTTAAATATTATACTTAATATTTACTAAATATTGTAATATTAAATATTGCAAAGAAATACAGCAAGTCAAAAAAAAATCTGAACACCATAATGTGAGAAATACTACAAGAAAACTGCCTGGAACTTTTGAACAAAGAAAGGAAAATGCCAATCAACAATAACAACAAAGAGACAATTAAAAGAGATTTCTTTCTAGAAGTACACGAGCAGACAAGGGTAAAAGCAGAAGTCAAATAGAAATGATGCTGAAGAAACTGGGCTTAACCATCATGGAATAAACTTCACAATACACCTACATGTGAATCTATGGCTTTGTGGAACTAAATTACAGAATGGTAGGGCACATAAAAGGGGGAGAGAAAGAATAAATAGAGGAGAATAGGTGATATCCCCAAATCAAATTAAAGTTTACCAATGAAGGAAAAATAACTCCGTATAATCTCTCAGGAGAAAGAGAATCTATAGGAGAATTGGTGAGGAAGGAATGTAGGGATTGTAAAAGGAAGAAAAAACAGGGAAAATCTTGTTTCGGGGTAATAGGGGATACCATAATCAAGGACACAGCAAAATTTCTATCATGGAGAAATTTCTTCTCTTGTTATTGTTCAGTCATTCAGTTATGTGATCTTATGGACCACAGCGCTCCAGGCTCTTCTGTATTACACTATCTCCTGAAGTCTGTCCAACCTCATGCTCATTGCCTCCATGACACTATCTATCCATCTCATGCTCTGCTTTCCCCTTCCTTTTACCTTCAATCTTTCCCAACATCAGGGCCTTTTCCAGTGAATCCTGTCTTCTCATTATGTGGCCAAAGAATTTAAGCTTCAGCTTCAGTATTTGACCTTCCAGTGAATAGTCTGAATTAATTTCTTCAAGTATTGACTAATTTGATCTCTTTACTGCCCAAGGAACTTTCAGAAGTCTCTAGCACCACAATTCAAAAATATTGATTCTGTGGCACTTAGCTTTTCTTATACATCAACTCTCACAGCCATACCTTACTACTGAAAAAAGCAGAGCTTTGACTATACAGTCCTTTGTCAGCAAGGTAACATCTCTACATTTCAGTATGCTGTATAGATTTGCCATAGCTTTCCTTCCAAGGAGCAAGTGTCTTAATTTCATGGCTGCAGTCACTGTCTGCAGAGTAACTAGGTGGTGCAGTGGATAGAGTACTGGACTTGAAATCAGGAAGACTCATCATCATGAGTTCAAATCTGGCCTTAGATGCTTTCTAGTGTGTGACACTGGACAAGTCACTTAATCCTGTTTGCTTCAGTTCCTCATTTGTAAAATGAGCTGGACAAGGATGTGGCAAATGACCCCCATATCTTTGCCAAGAAAACCCCAAAAAGGGTTCACAAAGAAAAAGGGTTCACAAAGAAAAAGGGGTCACAAAGAGTCAGACATGGCTAAAAAATGACTAAACAACAACAAAGTCACCATCTGCGAGTGATCTTTGAGCTCAAGAATATGAAATCTGACACTACTTCCTTTTCTCCTCTCTATTTACCAGTAAGTGAAGGGACCAGTGACCAAGATCTTATGGTTGTCTTTTTTTTTAATGTTAAACTTAAAGCAGGATTTTACAATCTCCTCTTTCACTTTTTTCAAGAGGCTTCTTAATTCTTCACTTTTTGCCATCAGAGTGGTACTATCTGCATATCTGAGATTGTTGATATTTCTCCCAGAAACTTTAATTCTGGCTTTTGATTCATCCAACTTGGCATTTTTTTACATGATGTACTCTGCATTAAGTTAAACAAATAAGGTGACAATATGCAGCCTGGTCATACTCCTTTCTCAATCTTAAACCAATCAGTTGTTACATGTTTGATTCTAACTGTTGCTTTTTGACTTGCATACCAGTTCCTCAGGAGACAAGTAAGAGAGTCTGGCACTCTTGTCTCTTTGAGGACTTTCCACATTTTATTGTGATCCACATAGGTAAAGGCTTTAGTGCAATCAGTAAAGCAGAAGTAGATATTTTGCCAAAACCCTCTTACTTTCTCCGTAATTCAGTGAATGTTGGCAATTTGGTCTCTAGTTCCTCTGCCTCTTCCAAAACCACCATGCTCTTCTGGTAATTCTAGTTCACACATGGCTGAAGCCTAGCTTGTAGGATATTAACATTACCTATAGCAATTGGTACATTTTAGAGGTACAACAGAAAAAAAGAGATGGGTTAATCTCTACAAGGTAATAATGTAGAAACTGTCTAGGGGAGGGAACCCATGGTCAGTATTCTGAGAAATACAAAGACTAAAGAAGGGCTTAAGTACAAACAAAGGCCATGAATGAAAAACTAAATCTAGAATAGTCAGAGCTGAGAGAGAAATAATTAAGAGGATGAGGGAAAAACATCTTTTTTAGAAAAAGGTATAGAAAATGAAATTTAAAAAAATAAAACAAGTTGAAGGGAAAAAGAAGTGGTATACCACTTGAATACTTAAATGAGAGAAAAAGAAAGTGGAATAACTAGATAAAGACAAGGACAAAAGCAAACTAATAAGCAAAAACTAGGAGAAAGGACTACAGATGGGAATTGTGAAAGAGGAGGGAGCATGAGAGTGAGAAGCTAGTGGGAATAGGGTTGCTTTAAAATAAATTAAGCTAAAATAATTGAAGAGATAAAGTATATACATAATAAGGATGTGGCTAAAAATCCCAGTTTGGAAAAAAATGAAAGAGAAATGGATAAAAATGGCCGTCTAAGTCATAATTTTAAATGTGAAAAAGAATGTGAATAAGAAAACACCACCTCATAATCTGTGACCTGTTATACATTTTTGAAAAGATATACACAGAATAAAAACAAGCAACTGGGAAAAAAATTTACCATGTGTCAGGTGAATCCAAAAAAGCAAGAGTTGCAGTTATGCCATCAGATTTAAAAAAAACAACAACAAAACATTCAAAACGTACAAGTGAAAAAGAAGAAAATTACATTATGCTGAAAGGAACCATAGATAACCATCTAATATCAGTATTAAATATTTATGTTCTAAATGCCTGAATCCACGAACAACAAGACAAAGACAGTTATACAATAATGTCTGGAGATTTCAACATCCTTCTCTCCCTTTTCATTAGTCTAATGGAAAGATAAATAAAAGGGAAAACATAGAATTGAAAAAATTACTGGAGAAATTATAGCTAAAAGACCTATGGTATCTTCAAAATTGTACTGCAAAAGAATAAGAATACACATATTTCTTAGTACTACATGGAACTTTTACAAAAGCTAACCATGAATTGGGGACAGAGTTATTGTAAGCAAATGTAAAAAGGCAGAAATAGTAAACATCCTTTACAAATTATAACATCATAAAAAATCATCAGTTTAGGAAGCACAAGCAAAAACCACAGACTTATCAATGAAGTAGATTTATCAATGAAATCCTAAATAATGAGTGTATCAGATGAATGTATATATCATATAAATAATAATTCTGTTAAAGAAAATGTTAATGATGAAACAACATACCAAAATTTCAATGATGCAACTAAAGGAGTCCCCAGAGGGAAAATCCTGTCTCTACAAACATAAATTAACAAAGTAAAAAAAATGAGATTAATGCTCTGAATGTGTACTTTAAAAATTAGAAAGCTAACAAACTTAGAATAAATACAAATGAAAAGATATTAAAACTTAGAAGAGAAATACATAAACTGGAAATTAATAAAACTGTAGAAATGATAAATAAGACAAAAAGCTGGTTCTTAGAAAAGACTATTAAAGTTGGTAAACCTTTAGCCTGTCTGATTTTAAAAAGAGGTCAGGAAAAATATACTAAAAGGCTGAAGGTATTCCCCTTTAAAAAAGAAAAGCAATAAAAAGGCGTGCATAATGGAAGGTTCGAAGAGAGGAAAGTTGCAGATACATTAATAGAGACTTAAAACTCAGCAGTTACAAAGAGGCAAAAGACTTAAAAGCCTAATCTCTGCTATGGTTAAAGAATGAAAACCCTAACCTTTTCTGATTCTAACAGGCCTCATGGCAACCCTAGAGCAACAGAAACTTTATTCCTTGTGACAGCAGCTGTACAACAGGTTTTGAACAAGTCTAGTGCAGTGTTTAGTAAAATGAAAGGGTTTGGGTTTTATGCTTGAGGTTGGCATTTTACCAATGAAAGAAACCTTTTGTTTTTCCTTCTGTTTAAGTGTCACAAACTGGTTAAAATAAATAACTTTTTGCCATAATTTTCTTCCTTCAGCAATTCATTTTTCCTCTGGCAAGGTATTTGTTAAAATGCCTTAATTTAAGTGCTTTTACTGCTAATAATAATGGTTTGCCCCCAAGCAATCTATTTGTGTGGAAGAAAGCCAGATAAACTTTCTTTTAAAAACTCTTTAACATATCAGTATGCTATCTTGGAAAACACCTTTACTGCCATTAGGTATTTACAGAGCCTTTGCTTAGGGAGGTGGTAAAGTGGGGGACAAGTTCTGTGGGGCAAATTTGGCTCCATGCAGTGCCATTGATTAGTTATCAGCACACGGTTAATAAGTAACTCTAGGTAGTGCAGAGCACTCAACATTCTTTTTTTTTTTTCAGAAGATGACCTAAAAAAATCAGTTACAGCTGGCATTCACCCTATGTATTGCACAACTCAGTGAAAGAGCAGCAGACGGACAGACAGACGGGCCAAAAGAAATCAGTTGAGCAGTGCTTAAGCAATTCTTTCTAGTGGCTGTTATCAGTGCTGCTGGACTTTAGAACATTTAACTTTAGCAAAGTGTTTGCATTTAATTAGAAATCTGCAGCACAGTAGCTATCAATATTGAATCCAAATTGATTCCACTTTCTACACAATGATTGCTTCCTTCAAGCTAATTAAAAAGGCACATAACAAAATGACTCATATAAATTTTAAAGCAAGATAAACAGTATTCCCTGGAGACCAAAATAAAAGTAAATATCGTACATCCTGGTCTTTAGCTAGAACTTTTCTCCAGATCCACAGGCATGGTGATATAAGATATGTTCGGATTTGATCCACTTTGTTGCCCTCTGTGTGTGTGTGTGTGTGTATGTACTCCCTTAAAAAAAAAAAGGTGAATGAATACCTCTCTGAGCGTGTCAGTTGTTAAAGAAACAATACTTTTGCTGCTTTTCTCTTTCATAATCCCAAAAGCATGTCAAGTTAAGCAGTGTGATAGAAGCTAAGGTTCATTTTGTACAAGTCTTCAGTCTATGTGCATTATACAATGAAACTTCCTTATAGTGTAAAGAAAGAATAAAATGGCAAATGGAATTTTCTACTTAGAAAAGGGTATATAATTTGGCTATGATTTTCTCAAATTAAGCAACTAATGCTTGCCTATATCAATAGCTTTATAAAGACCAGTTAAAATTAAGTTAGAAAAGAGGTTAGTTCTTATAACTTTCTTTTCAGTTTAATATGGAAAAAAACTTTCAATTTCATAGTTGTAGCATTTCTATATGTACATTACAAAATATGGTTTAAAAAAATCTAGTAGGTTAAAGATTAACTATCAAGCTTTGTTGAAAGTGGGAATTTCTTTGTGACTAACTATAGATGATATTACTGGCTTGAAGGTTAGGGAAAATAGAACTTTCCGTAGGATAAATTTTCTACAGACTTTTGCTTTCCTTATTCGTAGACTACTTCTCCAACTGGAACATTATTTCACCTCTGGCCAAGGTTCACCCAAATATAAAGGGGCCTCTACTAACACTTTTGTCTAGTTCAGAGATTTTACAGCGTCTGAGTTAATATTTCAAAGTGCCGAAATCCAGAATGATGCTTCAGTCACAATGAAAATAAATTCCCCTCTAAAGTAGAATAATTCACAGTAAACTTGATTTGATTAAATTCATTTCAGTGAAAGTTCAGTGACCCTCAGAAAAAGCACTAAACTTTCATATGTACTTAGTTTAGATGCACAAACTGAAGTCATCAGATAGCCATAGTATATACTCCACAAAACATAACATCATTCTGGGAGCACGGGGAGAAGATAGAAAGGTATTCTAGATTAGTACAAACAAATACATTAAATCCGCTCAAGACTTCCCTGATGAGTCAGTCCCTAAGCGTACTGATTTCATTCATAGGAGTTTGCACAATCTACATTATATTAGAACAACTTTAGAATTTATTGACCCCAGACATTTCTATAGCCAATACTTGGGTCAAGGTAATTCAGGATAGGTTCTCCAGAACACTAATGTGTCACCAAGATCTGATTTATTCCTAACCTGCAGTTCCCTAGACGATTCAGAACTAACCATAGTCCTTAAGAGGAATAAATTGATGCCCATAGCCCTGCTACACTAATTAACATTCCTGTAAGATGGTAGGGGAAACCAGATAATTGGTGAGCACCTTCGATGTGTCAGGCACTGGCAAAGACAAATAGTCTCTTCACTCAAAGAGCTCATGTTCTTTTGGGGAAGACAATGTGTACGTAATTTAGTATGTATCAAAAGAATTAAACTGTGTAAAATACTTTTGAAATTGTAAAGCATTATACAGATGATAGCTGTTATTACTTTATAAAATATATACACAATCAGTAGAGGGTAAATTTTGGGGCCAAGATTCCATGGAAAAGTTGTCATTTGAAAGCAGTTTTGAAGGAAATAAGGATTCTAAGAAATGAAGGGAAGGTGAGGAGGCATTCCAAGAGTAGGGGAGGGCCAGGACAAAGGTGGGGAGATAAGAGATATAGTGTCATAGGTAAACAACATCAACAAGGCCTGTTTGGATGGACCAAGATGGAACAAGTTTGAAAAAGCAGGTTTTGATTAGGTCATAAATGGCTTTAAAAGATAAACCAGCAATAGGGAACCAGTTTATTGAGTCGTAGAGTGACATGATCCAACATATACATTAGGAAACATCACTTTAGCAGCTCTGTTGAGAATATATTGGAATGAGGAAAGATTTTGAGGCATCAAGACCAAGTAAGAGGTTATCGCAGTAGTCTAGGCAAGAGATGATGAGGGTCTAAGCTAGGATAGTGGCTGCATGAGTGGGAAGAAAGGGACAAGTATGAGAGATATTGGGGATAGAAATGACATTTAGCAACTTACTCAATGTGTGGAATGAGGGAGAAAAAGTTATGAACTTCAGTGTTTTGAAGGATGCTCATGCTCTCCAACAGAAATATAGAGTTGAAAAGTGAATAAAAGTTGAAAATGTGGAAGCAACAGGTGTAGACAACTCCCCAGAACCTTTATTTAAATATTGCACAATGTGGTGACCCCAGGGCACAGCACTTCAACATAAATATGGATGTGCCTTTGGTTCTCTACTAAAACTGACTAAATTGTCTAAAAACAAATTGTGACTACTTTCTATAGCCATGCACATACATATCTTGATAAATAAATAGGTCTAGAACTAAGATCCATTAAGGTAATACTTATTGTTGGGCACTGTAACACATAGCTGTATAAATAGTAGAGTATCATCTGCTGAATTTAAGAATATTGTCTGACTTGTTTTTTAAAAACTGAAAATAAAAGATAAATCCTATTAAAATAATCCTCTGATAATAGTCTAAGAGACTGTTCTAATTCTTTTGTTGTACTGAAATTTTTCTATCAAAAAATATTTGAAATAAGTTCTTGGTTGCCTTACTAGTACAACTGACAACAGAAACAGCTTTACAGCACATGCCAGAGGGCTCAAAAGCACTGGAAAACAGGATGTAAATAGATCTGTATGAGCTCAATTAGAGTCATACCCATAAACTAACAATTTTTAGCTGAAAACCAAGGGTGCAAATGCAGAGCAGACCGAGAAAAAGTCTCCCAGGTATTATGGCTTCACCCATGCTGATACCTAAAAGCAGGATAGTTGTGTCTGTTACCCAGAGGAGTCTAGCGCTGGTGAATTAATTGTCACTTGTGTCCCCATTTGCTAGTGATGTTTATTGGACAGAGAAGTACTTTGTAATTTAAGAACAAGAATACTTCTTCAGAACCTTGAATTCTAAAGGTTCTCTACCCTTATGATCTGAAATTCCTTCTTCATTTAGTCCTTTGTTTCAATTTTAGAGATTTTCTGTCACTGATCTAAGCTGGGCAAGTTGTGAGAACCATGGGATGAGAACTGAATTCATCAGAGGCTGAGATAAACATAAAATCTTAAACCTGAATTTTACAAAATCACAGGTACAACATATAGGAGGCATAGCTAGACAATAGTTCATTAGAAAAAGATTTGAAGTCTTTAAGCTCATTACGAGTCAATAGTGGTATATAGCAGCCAATAAAGCTGATACAATCTTGGGCTACACTAATGAGGTATATTATCCAAGAGTAGACAAATAATAATACAATGCCCTGGTCAGGCCATAATGGTGTATTATTCAGTCTTAGTTATCACATTTTGGAAAAGATTATCAAGAGAATCAAGAAAGCATCCAGGGTAGTAAAGGTCTTTGAGATCATGCCACATGAATTTTTCATGAAAGAACTGGGGAAATTTAGCCTAGAGTAGAGAAAACTTAGTCTTCAAGAATTTAAAAGAAGTATGAATCATATGAAACAATACAAGAATGGTTCAACACTAGGAAAATATTAGCATAATCATAAATAACAAAATTAGCAAAAATCACATAATTTAAATAGTTGCAAAAAGTTATTAACAAAATACTGTACTTGTTTATAGTAAAAACTCTAAAATGCATAGACATAGAAGGGACTTTCTTTAATATGATCTAAAGCAAATAACTAAAACCAAGAGCTAGCATTTTTGCAATGCAGAAACACTAGACACTTTTCCAATACAAATAGATGTAAAATAAGGATATAGTTGAAAAGGATAATATAATAGCCCCATATTATTATGAAAAATTTTGAGCAGGTGGTAGCTGTGGGGAGGAAAGCTCCAGTACCAAGGGCTGGTGAGAGGACTGAGGGCAGGAAAAACCCAGGCAAAAAGAGATTCCAGAGGATTTCTGTACTAGCACTGAGAAGCAGAATAGTTACCATCTGACAGCTTTGTTACCCATTACCCAATGCCAGGCCACAGTTACAGTGCAAAAAGGAAGAGTCTCAAGGGAGAAGTGGTGCTACCTGTTTAAGGATCAAGGAACAAGTTCCAGAAACATGTGACTCTGAGACCAAGAGCAGAGTAAGGAGTCAGCTCTAACCTATACCCCACAATAAGATAGGAAATGAAATAACTAGGGCAGGAGACCAAAACCAAGAGGGAGCCAGCAGTTGAGTCACTCTGAACCTACAGAACCTTCCAGTAGACTAATAGTGACTGAATCCAGCAGCAGTCTACAGAAACTCAGTCATATACAAGCCAACATAACCAAACCTGTGCCAGAAACTTGCAGAACACAGATCTAGAGGGCAATGAACAGACCTCTCCCCAGATCACACTACTTTGGAAGCTCATAAGGCCCCCATACTAAACTATGAAAACAACAGAAGGACATAAAAAGGTGGAAGTTCAGGTCAGACATCTCCCCTTGAAGTGAGCAGAATCCAATGCTAACATAAAGTCTGAGGTCAAGAAGCAATCTGGAAAAATGAGCAAACAAACAAGCAAAAAAAAAAAATAGCCTAACCATAAAAATCAACTATGGCTACAGGGAAACTCCAGACATTCACTCAAGAACATCTACAAACAAAGCTTCCAGGGAAAAAATGAAAACTGGACAAAAGCTCAACAAGGATTCCTAGAAAAGTTAAAGAAAAAGATTAAAACAGCAAAAGATATATCAATTAAGAGTGGCAGAGGAAAACTGGGAAAAGAAATGAGAGCTACGTAAGAAAATTATGAAAAGAAAATTAACAGCATGGTAAAAGAGGTACAAAAATACTAAATAAAATAATTCCTTAAAAATTAGAATTTGCCAAGTAAAAGCTAATGACTAAATGAAATATCCAGACAACAAAACTGAAAGATTGAAAAAAAAATAGAACATGTGAGATACAGGAAAAAAACACTGACCTGGAAAAATGGTTTGTGGAGAGATAATTTAAGAATCACTGGACTGCCAGAAAGTCATGAACAGAAAAAAGAGACTAGACATCATATTTTAAGAAATTAGAAGGGAAAACTACCCAAACTTTTGAGAAGGGAACAAGGTAAAAAAGAGAAGGATAAATGGAACATAGCGTGTGTTTTTATCCTTCATTGTCGAAGACCATGCCATGAGGGAAATGATGACATGACTTGCACTTGACTTTGTTTTGAGTGAGGGAGGGCTGTGCAGGTCACCAGCCTCACTTCTCCTCCAGAGCCATCTGAATCCAGTGACCAGATATTCATCAGGATGACTGGAGATGACCCAGGATGAGGCAATTGGGGTTAAGTGAATTGCCCAAGGTCACACAGCTAGTGAATGTCAAGTTTCTGAGGTGAGATTTGAACTCAGGTCCTCCTAACTCCTGCACTGGTCCTCTATCCACTGCACCACCTAGCTGCCCCAGAAGAATATAGTAGGAGAGAGGGAAATACAGTTAACAATCATAACTGTGAATAATGTGAATAAGATGAACTCAATAAAATGGAAGCAGATAACAGAGTGGATTAAAAACAAGAATTCAAAAATATGTTATTTACAAGAAACACATTTGAAACAGAAGGCTATACCATAAAATTAAAATTAGGAGCAAGGGCAGACTTTATTATGTTTCAGGTAAGGCAGAGGTAGCAATCATGATATCTGAGGAAGTAAAAGGTAAAATAGACCTAATTAAAAGAGATAAACAAGAAAACTACATTCTACTGAATGGTACCATAGAAAATGAATTAATATTAATATTGAACATATATGTGCCAAATAGCTTAGAATCCAAATTCTTGAAGGAACAGTTCAAAAAGTTTCAGGCAGAAATAGAAAGAAAAGATATAATAACAGCGAATTTTTCAGACGTAGATAAATTTAACTAAAAAATAAACAAGAAAGAAGTTAAAGAGATGGATAGAATTTTAGAAAATTCAGATGTGAGAGACTTTTGGAGAATACTAAATGGGAATAGAAAAGTGTATACATATTTCTCATGGTACCGTCTCCAAATTGACCATGTATTGGGACATAGAAACCTCACAAATGAAGAAAAGTAGAAATATAAAATTTATCTTTTCCTGATCATGATGCAATAAAAATTTCATACAAAAAGAACCTTGGAAGCATAGATTAAAAATTAATTGGAAATTAAATATAACCTAATCCTAAAGAAGTAGTGGATCAAGGAACAAATCATAATAATAATCAATAATTTCATTAAAGATAATGACAACAAAGACACGATATAACAATATATGTGGGAGGCAGCCAAAGCAGTACTTAGGGAAAATGTATGTTTCTAAATGCTTATGTCAGAGAGAAGGAAAGAGGAAGAAAGGGGAGAGAGAAAAAGAGAGATCAATGAATTGCTCATGCTTCTAAAAAAAAAACTGGAAAATTTTAGCACCCAATTAAACATCAAAACAGAATCCTTGAAAATCAAATGAGAGATTAATAAAATTGAAAATTTTAAAAATCCATTAAACTAACAAATAAAACTAGGAATCTTTTTAAACAATGAAATTGATAAATCATTGACTAATTTGATAAAAATAAATAATAAAAATAAATTACCAGAATCAAAAATTAAAATGGTCAATTCACAACCAATGAAGCTGAAATAAAAACAATAATTAGGAGCTATTTCCCCAATATAACCAACAATCCAAATGAAAATAGCTAAATATTTACAAAAATCTAAATTGCGCAGATTAATAGAACAAAAAATAGAACACTTAAGTAACTCTAGCTTAGATAAAGAAATTGAACAAGCCATAAATGAACTCTCTAAGGAAAAAAACCATGGATTAGATGGATTTACAAGCATCCACCAAACCTTATAAATACATTGATTCTAATACTTCATAGACTGTTTCAAAAAAATTGTCAAGAAGGAATCCTATCAAATTCCTTCTGTGATTCAGTTATGGTTTTTGTTCCTAAACCAGGAAGAGCCAAAATAGAGAGGGGAAAAATTGTAGACCAATTCTCCTAATGAATATTGATGCAGAAAAATGTAATAAAATATAGAAGAAAGATAACATTAATATATAGTAAAGATCATATACTTTGACCAGGGTGGATTTTATACCTGGAATGTGCACTGATTCAGTGCTGAGAAAATGGTAAGCATAATTGAACATCAAAGAAATAAATGGAAAGAACACGAAGGGAGTTTAGCACTGCCAGATCTCAAACTATACTATAAAGCTATAATCATCCAATAAAATTGTACTGGATGAGAAATAGAATGGTTGACCAGTGGAAGAGATTAGATACATAATATATAGAAGCAAAGGAGCAGAATAACCTAGTATTTGACAAACCCCCAAATTTCAGCTATTGGGGCAAAAGCTCACTATCTGGGAAAACTTGAAAACAGTCTAGCAGAAACTAGGCATAAACAATCTAGGTTATAGGCATCTCACCCTGTGTCCAAGATAAGCTCAAAATGTGTACATGATTTAGACATAGTGATGTAAGCAAATTAGGAGAGCATAAAAGAAATTACCCATCAGATCGACGAATAGTGGAAGAATTCATGATAAACAAGAGAAGTTTACAGACAGTAAGAAGGATCATTTTGATTTTTAATACATATATATATGTGTGTGTGTGTGTGTATGTATGTATGTTGCATCTACAAAACTATTTCAGGGCCAGAGCCAAGATGGCACAGTAACAGCACAGACTTTCTAAAGGGCTCCTGCCAAGTCCAGTCAAATACCTGTAAAAAATGACTCTAAACAAATGCTGGAGCTGCAGAACCCACAGAATGACAGAGTGAATCAAATCTCTAGCCGAAGACAGCCTGGAAGATCACCAGGAAGTATCTATCAAGCCATGCTGGCAGCAGAGCACAGTCCAGTGTGGGCTGAATAGCACAGATGTGACCTGAAGAGGCCTTGTGGAGACTGAGTCTCTTGCACCTGTGGCAGTTTCCTAGAATTCAGGACCCCAAAATGCTGAGGATGCATTGTAAGTTCAGTGAAAAAAGCCTGTGGGACCAGTGCAGGAGAGTGGAGTGGTTGGGCCACAGTCCAAGGGCAGCAGAGGGGGGAAGGGATGAAGGAACCCGTGGCAGCCACAGCAGCAACAGGGACAGAGAAAGAGACCGTTTCTGGAGCTCTAGGCCCACAGATCACAGGGGAATCTAGAGGCTAACGGTACACTCCCAACCCCACTGTAAGCAGAGAATTACCTTGACAAAGAGCTCAAAAGTCAACTGGGGAAATGAGCAAAAACCAGAAAAAGAATCAGACTACAGAATCTTACTTTGGTGACAAGGAGGACCAAAGCATGCAAACAGAAGAAAACAAAGTCAAAGCTCCTCCATCAAAAGCCTCCAAGAAAAATATGCAATGGTCTCAGGCCATGGAAGAGCTCAAAAAGGATTTTGAAAATCAAGTAAGAGAAGTATAGGAAAAATTGGGAAGAGAAATGAGAGTGATGCAAGAAAATCACGAAAAACCAGTCAACTGCTTGCTGAAAGAGACCCCCCAAAAAAAAATGCTGCAGAAAATAACGCTTTAAAAAATAGACAAACCCAAATGGCAAAAGAGATCCAAAAAAATCAATGAAGAAAAGGATGCCCTAAAAAGCAGAACTGGCCAGATGAAAAAGGAGATCCAAAAGCTCACTGAAAAAAATAATTCCCTAAAGATTAGAATGCAGCAGATAAAAGCTAATGACTTTATAAAAAATCAAAAAATTGTAAAGCAAAATCAAAGGAATGAAAAAATAGCAGACAATGTGAAATATCTCATTGGAAAACAACTTACCTGGAAAATAGATCCAGGAGAGACAATTTAAAAATTATGGGACTACTTGAAAGCCATGACCAAAAAAAAGCCTAGATATCATCTTTCATGAAATTATCAAGGAAAACTGTCCTGATATTCTAGAACCAGAGGGAAAAATAAATATTGAAAGAATCCACCAATCACCTCCTGAAAGAGATCTAAAAAGAAGAACTCCTTGGAATATTGTAGCCAAATTCCAGAGTTCCCAAGTCAAGGTGAAAATATTGCAAGCCACTAGAAATAAACAGTTTGAGTATTGTGGAAATACAATTAGCATAACACAAGATCTGGCAGCTTCTACATTAAACAATCAAAGGACTTGAAATATATTCCAGAAGTCAAAGGAACAAGAATTAAAACCAAGAATCACCTACCCAGCAAAACTGAGTATAGTATTTCAGGGGGGAAAATGGTCTTTCAATGAAATAGAGGACTTTCAAGCATTCGTGATGAAAAGAGCAGAGCTGAAAAGAAAATTTGACTTTCAAACACAAGAATCAAGAGAAGCATGAAAAGGTAAACAGAAAAGAGAAATCATAAGGGACTTACTAAAGTGGAACTATTTACATTCCTACATGGAAAGATAATATTTGTAACTCTTGAGACATTTCTTAGTATTGAGGTAGTTAAAGGGATAATGCATATACATATAGACAGAGGGCACAGGGTGAGTTGAAAAAGAAGAAATGATATATAAAAAAATAAAATTAAGCAATGAGAGAGGAATATATTGGGAGGAGAAAGAGAAATGGAATGGGGCAAATTATCTCTCATAAAAGAGACAAGGCAAAGCTTTTTGAATGGAGGGCAAAAGTGGGGAGATGAGAGGGAAAAAGTGAAGCTTACTCTCATTACATTTGGCTGAAGGAGGGAATAACATGCACACTCAATTTGGCATAAAAATCTATCTTACACTAAAGGAAAGCAGGGGAGAAAGGGATAAGTGGGGTGTGAGGAGGATGATAGAGGGGAGGGCAAATGGGTGGAGAAGACAATTAGAAGTACACACTTTTGAGGAGAGACAAGATCAAAAGAGAGAATAGAATAAGTGGGGAGCAGGATAGGATGGAGGAAAACAAAGTTAGTCTTTCACAACATGACTTTTATAGAAGTCTTTTTGCATAACTACACATGTGTAACCTATATTGAATTGTTTGCCTTCTCAGTGGGAATGGGTGGGGAGGGAGGAAGGGAGAGCAGTTGAAACTCAAAGTTTTAAAAATGAATATTAAAAATTGTTTTTACGTGTATCTGGGAAATACGAAATACAGGTAATGGGGTATAGAAATCTATCTTACCCTACAAGAAAATAGAAGAAATGGGTATAAGGGAAGGGAGGGGTGTGATAGAAGGGAGGGCTGACTGGGAGAAGGGGTAATCAGAATGCATGAGGTCTTGGGGTGGAGGAAGAGGAGAGATAGGAAGAAATTTGGAAATCAAAATCTTGCGGAAACTAAAAATAAAAAAATTTAAAAAAAAGAAAAAAATAATACAGCTAAAATTAGAGGAAAAGCAGAAAACTGGCAGGAAATCTTTGCAGCAAGTTTTTCTAATAAAGTTCTCATTTCTAAAATATATAGGGAATTGAGTCAAATTTATAAGAATTTGAGCCATTCCTAAATCAATGAATTGTCAAAGAATATAAATAGATAGTATCAGAGGAAGAAAGCCAAACAATCAGTAATTGTATTAAAAAATGCTCTAAATCACCAACAGAAAAATGCAAATTAAAACAGTTCTAAAGTACCACCTCATTCATACTCATCAGATTGGGTAAAGTGACAAAAAAAGGAAAATGATAGCTACTAGAGAGGATGTTGAAAAATAGATACATTAATACACTATTGGTATAGCTAGCTGTGAGCTAGTCCAACCATTGTGGAAATCAATTTGGAATTATACCTCAAAGTCTATTGAACTTTTCATCAGTGCCAATACTAGTTCTACATCCCAAGAAGATCAAAGAAAGAAAAAAAGGACTCATCTGTACAATACATACATACATATATGTGTGTGTGTCTATATATATACATATGTATTTATGTATACGGGATATATAGAAAGATAGATATATAAAAACTCTTTTTGTGGTAACAATGAATTGAAATCTGAGGGGACATCTATCAGTTGGAGAATGGCTAAAAGAAGTTATAGTATATGAATGTCATGGAACACAATAGTGCTATAAGAAATGATGAAGGGAATGGTTTTAGGAAAACTTATATGAAGTTATATGAACTAATGCAAAATAAAGTGAGCACAACCAGAACAATTTATACAGAACAACAATATTATAAATATTATTTTAAAAATTTTGAAAGACTTAGTAACTTATCAATACAATAATCCACCACCATTCCAAAGAATTCATGATGAAAAGAATTGTCCATCTCCAGATACAGAGCTGATGGACTCAGAGTACAGATTGCAGCATTTTATTTCTTTTTTTTCTTGCCTTTATTTTGGAACATGACTAATGGAGAAATTTCTTTTGCATGACTTCATATTTGTGATGAGTTCTTCATTTCTTGCCTTCTCAATCAATAGCTTCAGAGGGGGTAGGGGAAGGGTAAATTTGGGAACTTAAAATAAAATTGAATTTAGGAAAAAAAAAAGGAAAAAGAAAATAGTTTTTAGTGCATGGACTCACTGAAAGAGTCTTAAGGTCCCTTGGTGGTTCTCAGACCACACTTTGAGAACTGCTGGTAAAGGAATTCCTATGTGAAGAACTTGCTGTATCAAAGCAGGTAAGCTGCTGCTGTCAGACCTTTTTAAATGCCCTCCTCCCAATACAATCAAAGAACCACATGGTTCACTGATGTTAGTTACACAATGTATAAATAATACTCCACAGTCTCCCCAAGGCACTTCCCTTATATATCATCAGTTCTCCTAGAGGAAGCAAGCTCCCTAGAGTCATTCCATGTGAAGAGGTTACATCAACTGAGCAAAATGATGGGGTCCCTTTCTCACATTACAAAAGATTTAGGGATTTCATATAGAAAAATTTCTCACTAAGTGTCGCTATGGAGTACAAGGCGTCTGTGTTCTCCCTTTCTCCTCCCAACTGTAAAGGTCTGAGTTGAAATCCTCACAGATCATCCTACTTGACTGACTCAGAGGCAAGATTTTTCTGCTAGGCTCTCCTATATCTCCCCCTCCCTTTAGATATAAAGGGTACTTAGCATCTAGGACCTGAAATTCACACCCTCAACTAAACATGGTTTCAAGTCCTCTCATTTTTCTACAGGAAATTTAAGTGAGCCTCGAATTCAAATTAGAGTGCTGTATCTGGAAGAGTTATTGGATCATTCATAAAACTAAATAGAGACTTGAAAGCCCCCATGGAAGTCTTTTTTTTCTTCTGCCAATTAGTGCCATAGTCAATACAACATAGATCCAGGAACTATTCCTTCTTTTTGCCACCCCTCCCCACAGATTTCCAGTAACACCACACCCTAAGACAATGGAAACAAAACCACCTAATAAAAAGAGAATCAGGTTTACAAAATACCATCACCCTTGGTGGGTATGAAGATAGGACACAGTTGGGCAGTTTTCAGGCTAAATGGAAGGTGGAAGGAGAGAGGAAGAGAGTGAACTATTGATTTGGTCCTTTCTCCAGTTGGCTTGCTACTCACCTGTCAGCCTGTCATGTACAATAAAGTCCATTTCCCCAGGAAGATGCTGGTTGCTTTCCACCGCACTGAAAAATCTCTGCCATTTTTCCCAGTCCCCATGGCTGTCTATATCTCCCACTTTTCTTCTCCTTTTTATGTTGTATCTTTGTCTCAAGCTCCAAACACTGTCAGTATTCCCTTGCCCAACATTCTCTTCTCTCCACTAGAAGCTTGTAGAAGGAGTTCCAAAGAAATATGAATAACCACTGTTAGGAGAGGAGGTTTCTCCATTCTCTTGGTGAAATGGGATAGGGGTTTTGATTAATTGAAAGCCATATTGTCATCATTTGTCTGGTCTTCTTCAGCAACGAAGGACGAACCCAATATTGAAATTGTATTAATTAATGAGGAAATATAAAGATATATTCCTGAATTATCCTGTAACTCAGGATAAGACTAAATATGAGAGTGATTTAGACAGAAAGCTGTGTGATCTGTCTATAAGTGAGGTTGACAGACCCCATAATCCTTGCTACATGTGTTTATGATGGAATGAGATGTTTCACAGAAGATTCAAATACAGAGAAATGACAATTTTACAAAAAAAATCAAAGAAGGAAAACATAATAAGAAAATATGTAGAAGATGGAGACTATAGGAAATGATATGAGATGAGACAGAAAAGAGGAAGGATAAGAGAAATAAGGTGAAAAAACACTGAAGACTGATGTTTGACCACATTTTACAGATGTAGAAGTATCATCTCTGTTTTATGTGCAACAGACACTTATACAGAAGTTTAGCAAAGATGCTAAACTTTACTATTCCATTTCTGCTTTTCTCTTGATACCACATCACTTTTTTCAAAATGATACGATAGACATTTAAAAATATATATCTCAGCTTTAAATCCTTAGCCAAACTTGTATGGAGTTGCATATTATTTTCCATCTGGAAACATCCTAAAGTTCTGAGGCTAACTTTAAAGAAAAAATTTTTTTTTACCAGCTTTAAGAATTATATTCACCTTTTGGTCACATTTTCAATTCATAGTATGCGGATAAGCCACTTTACTGCAAGTCTCCAATTGACATTTCCTTTGTATGCAAATACTGAAATGATTTTATTTAATAAAAAGGTACATCTCCTCTGTGGATTTTGAATTTCTGTTATTAAATATTTATATTTTTCAAATGTCTTTATTTAATTGAGTGAGGTTCTTGGTGCCATTTCAAAATAACCTCAGCTGGTAGGTGTAATGACTTATGAAAGATCTGACCTTTAGCATTTTAAAGTTCTATTCATCTGTATATTTCTTCTGTGTTCATTTAGTCTTAATTTGTATGCCTTTGTGCAATGTGACTTAATGGATATATGTTTTTGGCACAGCACTTATTAACACAAAGAAGATATCTATAGGTATTTATTGCTGTCCCCTGTAGAGTGTCTTTTGGTTATTTTAACTCTGCCTGCATCTCAGGTATGAAAATGAGAAAATGCTTTATATATGGTTCATCCATGTTTGCACAGTCCTGGTTCATACTCATTAAGTATTAGCAGAATAAACCCTAGTTCTACTAAATCCCAGTCTAAGGCTCAGTCCTCCACTTCTCATTGCCTTGCTTTTAGAAAGTTTATCATTTTCTTTTTGCTTATGTAGAAATACTTTGTTTTCCAGTTCTTTGCTTTTCCTTTTAGATAAAATCAAATGTAAAGTTTATAGTGATATCGCTAAATTGACATATGGTGATATATTTTAATATGTTTGGGTTGTCAAGGTAGATAATCATCTGCCTTGAATGTCTTAAGCAGCATTCTGCAAGAAGAAATATGGAATGGACAAATAATACATGAAGGTTTATTCTAATTTTGTGAAATAATAATTTTCTCTATTGAAATATATAAACAGATACCAATGTTTATGTATTGAAATGATTTTGATAATGTTTAGAAAAATAGGAATTTTAAACAGGCCATTCATAATTTTTACAATTTACAGTCTTTACAATTTCGCTTAGAACTAATTACTGCCCCTCATTGTTTTCATAGTTTACACAAATCGCTATCCCAAGAAGAAAGTCTAAAGGATCAATTTAACTGTACTCTTAGTACCTATGAGGATGCCTTAAAAAACAGAGATGATATCGTTTCCATCATTCATCAACAAAATGAAGAATTGGCCATCCAGCTGCAGCAAGCCCTGACAGAGAGAGCAAACACGGAATTAAAGCTTCAGCAAGCTTTAGAGGCCTCCCACGAGGCCAATGAAAAAGTTCAAAAGTAAGTAAAATGATTTTGCTTTTTAAAAAATGCTGTCATTTGGCAGTCAGACAAGGTATTCTTCATGCTGTTTGCCTTGTTTAAAAAAAGGGTAGATTGGGCCAAATGGTCGGCTTTCCTGGTTCATTTCTTTTGTCCATTCAAAGTTTTAAAATATTCTCTTGGGATCCCTTTGGAAACCATCACTACTATTTAGAATGAGGCATCTTGTAATAATGTTATCATTTTTAATAAAAACAACTAATATTTATATAGCACTTTTTAATGTTTGAAAAGTTCTTTGAAAATATTGTCTTATTTTATCCTCACGACAGCCTTAGGAATTAAATGCTATTATTGTCTCATATTGCAGATGGGGAAAGTGAGGCACTTGCCCAGTGTCACATGGCTAACTGTCTGAGTCTGAATTTGAACTCAGATCATCCTTGCCTATAGGTCCAGCACTCTATACATTCTACCACCTTGGTTAAAAAGCAACTCAGCTTCATCACTAGCGCTAGAAACACCTTATAGGATTGTTTAACCCCTTCCTACCCCATCTTATAAGGGAAGAGCCAACAGTCAAAAAAAATGTTTCTTTTTGTTTTTTACTCTCTTGGTTTAGAGGTGAATTTGATGGAGCTAAACTGACTTATGACTTTGCAGTATGCTACATTTCAATATGCTATACTGAAAGCAGGTAGACTGGTACTAATGAGATATGAGACACTTCATTGCAAACAAATCCACCTTTTTACACATAAAACTACATTTATTTGCTTGGGATATTTTCTTTACATTTATATTTTAAACAAAACAATTACAAAGTCCTTTGATCTTGGTTAAAATAGCTCAACGTTGACAATGTAACAAAAGGATGGCACTTCTTTAGCAACACGAGATTTTTTTCAGGAGCTGAAAGATAATGGAACTTAACTGATCCTTTTTTATGCACTGCTAATATCATCACATTAACAAACTGTAAAAGGACAAATCATTTTATCTCCCAAGGCATACTTAGTTTTTTGGATGACTTCCTCAGTTTTACATTATTAATGAGTAATACTAATTAAGTGTAAGATTTTTTGCTTTCTTATTGGAGTTTAAGCCATCCATGAGACTAAATTATCTATTTGTATTCTAAGCTCATCATGCTTCCCTGTATTTCGTATTTTTATTATGACCCTAGATCCAGGCAAGCTTGTCGTCTAGACACATAAAGCAGGCTTAGACACTATGTGCTTCCTTAATCTCTTCTACTAGGTTGCCTTGAACTGTCTGTTTAAGTGTTGTAAGTTTTTTTCTAATTTAATGGTTAAGTTCATCAACCACAGGGTCAGAAAACCCTGAGGTCCATTCATTAAGGATAGCTGATTGTGAAAGCTCTGTCCCAAATTTTCAAAAATAGCAATGAGTTTATCGAAAGTAAAATAATTTACAAATACATACGTGACTTGAGAGGACAATGTAAATATGGTTAGAGTTTTCTATACCTTGGTCCAGGCCTAAACTTAGCTGTTTTTCTACAATTTATACAATATTTAGCTTTGGATGCTAAATTATTGTAAATAAATAAGCAACATAAAAAGGAAAAATTTACAAATGAGGACAGATGTACCTAATATGAAGAAAAAATATTTATATTGACAGAGTTCTTGTTAGCAAAGGAAAGGGATAAGATTTTATCAAATCTGTATTGAATGTAGTTGGAAAGATTAGAATAGAAATTAAATACAAATGAATAAAAGAGAACAAATTAAAGCATTTTGAGAAACTCTGTGTCACAGTGGAAAGAGAGGACTAGGTCTAGAGTCAGGAAACCTAGATTTAATCCTGACTCCAAAAGAGAACAGCTGTGTGAAGCTGGAAAAATTTCTTTTCTTTGACCTTCACATTCCTCATCCGTAAAATGGGGATATTTATACACTACCAGAGTGGTTATTAGGAGAGTGTGTTATATACCTTAAAGTGCTACATAAATGTGAGCTATTAAATATACTCAGACAATAGAGTGTTTCATTTAATCTTCAGGGTTTTTTTTGTATTTTCTTAAAGAAATGTGCATAACCCCCTAATTATGTGCATCATAATTGTGTTAGGTGCAAAAGGTGTTTTTTCAATTTTTTTTCTGATTGCCTACAGCATAATCTAATTTAAATAACTAAATGTCTTTCTTTAACAATAGTCAATTATTGATCATTTGTAATTGCCATATGCTGACCAAAGTAAGCTTTGGATTTGTTGTTAATATGTGTTGTTGTTCAGCCATTTGTCAAGCATGTCTGACACTTTGTGACCCCATTTAGGATTTTCTTGGAAAAGATACTAGAGTAGTTTATTATTTCCTTCTCCAGCTCATTTTACAGATGAGGAAACTGAGGTAAATATGCTTAGCATTACAGAACTAGTAAGTAGTTGTCTGAGGCCAGATTTGAGCTCAGTAAGATGTCTTCCTGATTGCAGGTCAAGCACTCTTCTCTGATGCTCCACCTAGCTGCCTAGTTGTACTTCCCCATATAAACTGGTATGCCTACTTCATCAATTTTAATAAGATGGTTATTCTAAAAGCCTACTTTTAAGACCAAATTAGGCAGAATGAGTGTCTACCATATACCATTCAGCAAATATTGTGCCTACTACGTGTAAGGCATTGTGCTTGGTACCATAGTAAATATTTATAAAGCAAGCACTTTACCACGTCGTTGTGCTAGATGCTGTTGTGCAAAACAAATAATAATAATTTAAACTGAGATGTATTCCCTTCCAAATAGGAGCTTACATTCTAAAGTTAGAGAACACAATAAGAGAGGTGTTAAGGGAATGCATACTAGCCTAGTTTTCAAAGAACGAACTTTATATCTTTTACTAAGTTTGAATTTAAATTGTGTAAGAGAAAGCTAAGAATCAAATTATTTGATTTAGTTGGAAATGAGCAATGAGCTGGGGAATAACATGGAATAGCACTAACATGTGCCGAAAATATTCACTTTGGGCTCAATTCTTGTTTAGTATTTGATTGCCAGTTCTCCTCCAAAAACAGCTTAGTGTCTTCATAGAAAACTATGACACTTTAACTAGCTCTGCCCTCCCCTATCCATTCCTTGCCATTCTACAATTGTTCAGGAGCTTTCATTCAGCTCCCCTTTGACCTCTGCCCCTCCAGCATTCACCATCTTTTCTCCTCTAATCTGTGAACTTCCTTTAATCAGCTCTAATCTAATTACATGTAAAAAAATGTGGAAACTTGTGAATAAAGACAATCTCATATCTTTAATAATTATAAAATTTTGCATTTACATAATGATTTTTCCCCAGAGAGCCCAAAGATTTGTATATGTATATGCATATATATGTATATATGCGTACACATATATGTTCTCATTTTTTCTTTGACATATACCTGGAAGGAGACATTCTGTACAATTCTGTTATCCACATCAGCATCAGTCTTCTGGACAGATAGAATGATCATTTATTCAACTGATGTGTTGTCATAGGAAGGGTATCAAAAAAAATCTGCTCTTCACAAATTCTTCCCTAATCAAGCATACTGTCTGAAATTATCTTGGTTGAAACACTGTTTTTAAAAGTGCATATCCTTGGTAGAATAGCACATCCAGTCACTAACATGTTAGTATGACTTAGTTTCTTTTCTACCCCTAACCCTTCCATTTGCCTCTCTATTCTATAGAATATATTCTTCTGTAGAAGAAATGACTTTAACATGTCTCCCACAAGAACTATTATGAGAGTACTAGATATTTTAGGTGTTAGGTAAGGGGAAAGAATGAATATTGAAAGGTAAAAGGGTCTGTTAGAGAAACTAATGTTCAAAATTTTACCTAGGGCCATGTTAATCCTTCTTTTACTAATGGGGAATAGTCACAAAACTAATGAATTATTTGTAGGGGAACATACAGGGATACAAACACAGGTCTCCCAAATTATATTTGCTAATTGGCAAGGAATATGACTATTTGTTTATCTCTGTTTGTTTATCCTTTTCTGACCTAAAGCAGTTGTTTTCTAAATGATTTTTATGTATCAATCTATTTGTTTTTCTTTCTTCCTATTTTAAGTATTGAGATTACATAGCAAACACCATGTAGCTAAGTTAACGTAACTAGGTTGATTAATATGTAGTAACAAATAAAATTATAGACACATGGTACTTTGAGTCATATGCACCATTTCTCTCTTTGTTATTAGATCCCTAAGCCAGCATAGATAGAAACCTAACTGTAAATAAATAAATAAATCTCCCAGAATGAAAATGACCGAGTTCCTTTGATAATGCTTTGCTAGCTACAAATCTCATATTTACTAAATTTTTCAGCTTACCTTCATTTCTTCTTTATCTGATCTCAGTGCATATGTTTGGATTCATGTTTGGAGACTTTTTTTAAAATTCTTCTTTTCTAAACTAAACAGTCTCAAAAGGTTTTAATCTTCCTCACAGGTCCTAGCTTAATTAGATTGTTGATCACTTCACAAAAATCCTTTTTTGAGTGAAGTCACTGTTATGATAGAACATCTTTAGTATGAGCCATATTATCATGGATCAGAATCAAACTATGTAAATAAAGGTGTTTTCTTTTTTCTTTTTTTTTTAAAGTATAGATACATTTCAAATAGAGCAATCCATACAGAGTATACCAGGTTCTTCACATGTGGCCATTTTTTTAGTTTCATTTTGAGGAAAAGTCATTTAACATTTTTAAAATTTAAAACTCCAAATAAATACCTTCAGGAATAAAAAAATATCAAAGACTAGTATAAATTCTTTCCACTGATGGCTTTCAAAATAGTTAGTTCCTTTATGAAATATAGGTCATTCTACATCTTTAAAAATAAATAACTGAAAGGATAGCTAACAAACCATTTCCTGCCTTCACAGCCGAATAATGATTTGTGTGAAATACTTGAGGTTACAAAGAAATTGTGAATTCTCAGCTTGGTTTCCCCACTGATGAGTAAGAACTGCATATATATTTCCCTTAGACGTGTCAGGAGAGTCACCATAGTGTCACACAAGGGTTCTCAGCTCAGAGCAAACACACTTTCCACAAACTCCACTGCTTAATCTGTTTGCAGGTTGAATTATAAGATAGGGGTGGATGACTCTGGGTTCTGGGAAGGCGAACAGAGCATTTCCACACTTTCTTGATAAAAAGAGTATGCTATTGTCATCAAAGACTTTACCCAACTGTTTAATTTTGTTCCTAGCACATGAGCCTGATGTTATCTATAACCAACCTTAACTGACTAAAACTTATTCCCCAATTGTTAGATGTATCAAATTAATGAAATTGTTCCCATAATGTCAGTATCTTTCCGCCAAGATCATTCTTTCTTTCCACATTTCAGTTCCAATTCCTATGTCTGCATCTACACATTCAGACAAAATAACTAAAGGATAACTGGATTGTGGACCTAGAGCTGCAAGGGATCTTACAAGTCATCTAATCCAAGCTCTTCATTTTATAAATGAAGAAACTAAAGCTCAGAGACATTCGGTGATGTGTCTGAGGTCATAGAGGCAGTTAATTGACCAGGACAGAACCGAGTTCCTCTGGCTGCAAACCTGTTGCTCTTTTCCATATCTCTCATCGAAGATCTGACTTTTAGGAGGCATTCAGTAAATGCTTGATTCCTGTATGGGTTGAGTGACTGAAGAATAAAATTTTATCAATTCTCCACCTCAACGTCAGATTTTCTATCAAAATTTGGAATGTTTTGCTGTGCTTTATTATATTATTGGTAAAGAAAAGGAGAGGGTGGATCAAAATATTTCTTGAAACACTCCTTCAGTATGGGTTTTATGTTTATGATACTTAGAAGTACTGTGAAATAGAGAATAATTGTTGATCAGTAGTCAAATTCTCCTCATTTGCAGTAAGGAAGGAGTGAATTAAAAAATATTAATTAAGTGCTTATCGTGTGCAAACTACTGGAGATACAAATATAAAATAATCCTGCCCTCAAGAAGCCTATACTCTGATAGTGGGAGACAGTACCCATAGGGGTATTATGTTCAGGGTTTCAAGAGTTATAGGAATGGTTGTAGCAGAGTAAAATGACAATCCTTTTCCAGTAACTAAAGCAATATTTATTTGATTATGGCTTCAGAGGGAGGGGTGTGGTGGGTAGGGAAGATTGTGACAGGATGGCCAAGGTGTAGAATGAAGCATAAAACTGTCCTAGATAAACCATGCACCATCTAGGTTGCAAAGATGTATGTACAAATTAAAAAAAAAAATAGCTTCAAAATGCACCTGCTATATCTAGTTTTATTTTGTAATCCTACATTTGTAACATTAGTAAGCAGATCTTTGTGTGTGTATAAGATGGGCTTGAATACCTTCTATGTATCCATTACAGAGTAGCATCTTAACATATTAGATTTGCTTTCTTGGACACGATACGCTTTTTTGCAAAGGTGTATAAATATAGATTTCAACAATAGATCAAACAACTCCAGTCTATTCGGCTTGTGAATTGCAGTATGTGCTTTTTAAAAAAATTACCTAAATACATATTTAGTTTGTGAAATCCAAGTCTTTTTCAAGTCTGTCAGGCAAGTATGTATTTTATAAAAATTATCAATACCTGTGCATATTTGCACAGTGGATCACCACTCTCCTGTACTAGGTACATAAGGTAGGTTTCTTTAGCAGCAGCCTATACTGTACACAGAGATACCTGCCAGGCTTTGAAGACAAATAATTACTGTGCTCATTTACTTTTTTAAAAGCAAAGTATTTGGGCTGACACAGTGACCTACTGGGAATGTTCTGTTTTTACATATGGAAGAAACAGTTTCAGTTCTCTGGCTGGTCCCTTGCTTTTAATGGAGGATTAATGTAGGGTTATTGCCTTTGGGGAACTAACCCAGGATTTGAGTTGGGCCAATAGAACACAGAATGAGATACTCAGATGAAAGCTGCCAGCTAGAAACTCAAAGAGGAAGGAGAATCTGTGCTTTCTTCTTCAAAATCTCTCATAATATTGTGACATGATCTTCCAAATGCATGGAAGCAGGGGAGGAGAGGTGAAATGTAGCAGCCACTTGGACTCTAGACCCTCTTGCTAACATGTTTGTTTATAAAAGCTGCCTTTCAAAGGATGATCTAGAGTTGCACTAGTTCACCTTCCTGCATAATCTAAGTGTTCAAGAACACTTCAGCTAATGGGGAAAGAATAAAGGGAATATGAGAAGAGAAGAAGGAAGAATTTGGTATCAGCCTCAGGCAATAGAAGACAAATTTTGTGTATATTTTATTTGTATCCAAGGCTGCAATATAGATCAGACCTCAAACTTTTGTCATCTTAGGGAAATTTCAAAAGACTAAGATTTGGGGGAAGGAAACATAAGGATTAGAAAAAGATCCTTATAGAACAGAGTGCAAGGAAGAAAAGAAGTCAATACTAGCTAACCTTGGCATAATCTTATCCCCCCGCCTTTTCCCTTTCTCTCCCCATCCTCTAATTCTCCTCTGCCCCATTTTTAAAATATTTTATCCCATCCCTTTTTTTCTTTTTCAATATATTTTTATTGAGTACCTACCACATGCAAGACTGTTAGGTGCTCTTATGATAAAATGTTCTAACATGATTCCTGTTGCTTATCAAGCCTTGTCTTAGGCAAACAGACATTTTCTGAAGAGCCAAAGACAAAGATAGCTTTCATTTAAATCAGAACCTGGAAGGGCATATGAGCCTTCTATGAGCAGAAATCTTTGTAGCCTATAGACATTTATAGCTTCTTCCTTTGTGTACCCCTGTATAAGATCCAGTTTCCTTGGAAAAGTCACATGGGCTTTTTTGGCTAACAGTCAAATGAGTTCTGAACCAATAACCTTTAGCCTTGAATAGCCTTTTTAAGCTATTTCAGTGTTTCCTTATTTCTGAGTGTTTTAATTTTACCCATCCTTGTAGAAAGAAGACTTTGTCTACCTTCAGCTAAATGAAACATTATAAGTATTAATAAAACAATGTTTATATGGCTTGAGATCCTTGGAAAAGGAATAAGGAAAAGTATGAGCTATTATGGAGGTTATATATGACTCATTAGGATTCTTACTTAGATTTGCTCCTCCTTCCCACACTTTATTTCTCTCCTAGTACTTTCTTTTTCCTTGTTTTCATTCTCATAGGTTCTACCTAATATGTACATATTTTAATATACCAGTGGTAAAAATGACAGTTCTCGAGACTGGGAGTACATACGTTTTTCCTCAGGAAGTTCTGTGTCCCAGTTTAATATGGAATATAGCAAGCTTCTACTTACATACTTAAACTAAGAGGACATTTTGCAGTCAGAGTTCCTTTAGCTAGCACAAATTTTACAACCCCAAGCTAGATGAATAAAACCTGAACTCAGGAGCAAATGTAGTTGAATGTCCAATATGCTACTTGTCCACCTAATAAACCCCATAACTATGTTGGGAACTTAATAAATCTTTGTTGATTATTATAATGAATTCATTAAAACTATGCCCATTAAAGATTAGCATCTTTAACAGGGTCCAAAAGGTATTTGCTTGTTGTTTCCTTGTTTCTTTTTCTTCATTTAGACAGATGAAGACTATACATGTAGTTCATAACCAGTTCAACAGAAGCCATTCTGGACAATTCTCTCAAAACAATTTTTAACGATAGCTTTTGCTTTCACGTTGCCTTCATATGTTCTTCCCTAAACCCCTGAGCAGAGAACATCTTCAATAGCAATGCACAAGAAAAGGAAGGGAAAAATCAGTTCGTCAAGACTAGCCAGTAAAGAAATTGAATGGAACAGTATATGAAGTGATCTACACTTCTGGAAAAATAGGAAGAAAGGTATATTTTTTCATCTGATCTTCAGAGCTAAACTTGGTCATTGTAACAATACTGTGTTTTGTATTGTCTATCTGTTTCCATTGTGATAATCACTGCATATATTGTTTTCTTAGCTATACTTATTTCCCCTTGCATCAGTTCATACGTCTTTGTATATTTCTCTGAATTCTCCATATTCATTATTTCTTATGGAACAGTAATATTCCACTGCATTCATATATCAAAATTTATTTAGTCATTCTTCAGTTAATGGACATCTATTATGTTTCCAGTTCTTTGCTATTACAAAATTCCTGCTGTAAATATTTTGCTGTATATAAAGTCTTTCCTTCTCATTTACATGAAATATTGTGTTCCACTTCCTAATAAAAATACAAATGAAGAATTACAGTAAATAGGCTTTACTGAGTTATTTCTACAAAGCAAAAGTGATCATTTAAAAGAATGGCCTACTTAATGACATTATTGAAACCTGCTGGTCTTTAGACTCTAAAAGACTCCGACTTTGTCATGAAAACTCATGGTGCTTGAAGTGTCATCAGTGTTTGTGAGCTGATTTAATACACGTAATAATATAAGAGCAGAGAAAAAATAGATCTCTCTTTATACTAGCATTTGATATATAATACGTTACAGAGTTATAAAGGGAACATATAAGCATATCCACTATCTTCCCCAAAACCAAACTAATCTGCTCCCCTGGCTGAGTTTTATGCATTTCACATCAGTATCTCAAGACATTCTCTACTACTGACTAGGGTCTAATCTTCCCCAGAATGGTCAGAGCAACACAGTTCAAGAAGAAAGAATCTCTGTATAATCACACCACAATGTGAGGTGACCTCTCAGCCAGGAGACTGACCAGAAACACATATGTGCTTTAGTCAGATGCTCTGATAGCCCCCCCTCCCTTTTTCTAACATAGCTCTGAGAAAAATGTGACTTAGACCCAAAAATGATTCTTGAGTATAGCTGGCAAAGGAAACCATGAGGAGAAGAAAATTTAACACGTTGGTGTAAGAGCATCCACTTCATTGATGCAATCTGAGGGGAATGCCTAATGACTGGAAGAATCAAACTTGGCAATGAAAACACAAAGCTCTTTTCATCAATTCAAATGCAGACTCCAAAGCTGCAGATGGTCACCTCCAGCCTTGCCTATTCAGTGTGGGGTTTTATAAAATGGCACTTTGGTGAATACTAATAGATCAAAACAAAGATTTAATAACATAAAGATGTGGTGTTCCTTTTTAAATGAGTATACAGGTCAGTGTGTCAGAAAAGGATAAAATAAGTATCTTTTATATGTAGGTCTAAAGTCTTTTTGATATTTTCAACAACCAAAATGAGATCTGTAGTGTGCAGATTGAATGCTGTAGAGAACAATTTACTTTATGAAAGGGAGACCAAAACCAGGATTCAAGCTTATGCTGACAGATTTGTCATTTCTACATAGTCTCTCGATTCATAGTCTATTATTTAGATCCCTTAATATTTTCTTAAAGTTAACATAATAAGCTAAATGTTTTCTGCCTTTCTCAAGAATGAGCCAAACTAATTAAAGATAATGACATAAATAATGAATTAAAGATACCAGCAAAAGAAATACTTTTTGTAGTCATTGTCTCTTTGAAGAATGGGGAAATTTACTAATATTTGGGAATTTTTTTATTTTAAAATTTGTTCATTTTAAACTTGGGAATTAAATTTTGGCTGTTTCATGCCAAACAGTTTCAAAACTCTTAGGAGGCCATAGTAATGTGGTCATTTTAGCAGGTACCAAGTTTGCATTTGAGTTAAATTTAATGTTTTAAACAAAACAAAGGAATTATTAGAGACGCTGTTTTTGACCTGAATCTGCTTAAGAAAGAATTTTTCACTGAATTCTATAGGATGAACATATCTTTCTTACTTCAAATAGCTGTAATTTAGTTATAATATGTGTGTGTGTGTGTGTGTGTGTGTGCGTGTGTGTAGTATAGATCACCTATCAGTACTTTAAATAGGCAACCTATAACAATTTCCTATTTTTTAAAGAAATTATTTTGGATTGGAAGTTAAATAGAAAGAAATATGGTATAGAGAGAACATTGAATTAAGAATTAAGAACACTAGTTCCAAATCATTTAAATCATTTGTCACTTCTGTTTCTTCTTATCATCTCTTCTTTCTTCACCTCTGTTTCTTCTTACCTGTAAAACAGGATTTTTAATATTTTCACGAATCAAATCAAATTAGAATGTGAATGCTTTGAAAAGAATCAATCCAAAATATTTATTAAGTGCTAGACAGTTGCGTAGCACTGCTGGAGAGAATGAAACAATCCCGAGCCACAAAAAGCTTATGTAATAGAGGAGACAAGGGCGTACTGGCCATGAAGCGGTGAAGTAGATGAAACGCTGGGCCTGAAGTAAGAAATACCTGAATTCAAATGCTAGGGATGACTCTGGGCAAGTCATTTCCTGTCTGTTTGTGTCATTTCCTCATCTGTAAAATGGAGATAATATTAGAACCTATCCCTCAGGGTTGTTGTGAGAATCAAATGAGATAATATTTGTAAAACACTTGTAATATTTGTAAAACACTTAGCAATAGTAACTGGAACATAGTAAGCAGAGTAAGTAAATATTAGCTATAATTTTAATAATAATAATCATATAAATGTAAGCAGCATAAATATAAAGTGAATAAATACAGATTTGTTTAACCTTTAAAAATAGCTAAATATAAAGTTACTCTTTAAAAAACATAGTTAAAGAGAGTTAAACCACCTCCCAGAGTATTTTGGGAAGGAGGGCACTGACACTTGAGGGGATTGAAAAAATAATGTACTATGTAAATTCAAATTATTTTTATTAACTTTTTAAAATTAACTTATTTTTAGTTTTCAACGTTCATTTCCACAAGATTTTGAGTTCCAGATTTTCTCCCTATCTCTCCCCGCCCCCATCCTGAGATAGCATGCATTTTACCCCTTCCCCCAGTCTGCCCTCTCTTTTATCATCTCCTCCTCTTATCCCCTTCACCTTTACTTTCTTCAAGGTCAAGATAGATTTCTATGCCCCATTGCCTGTATATCTTATTTCCCAGTTGTATGTAAAAACAATTTTTTTTTTAACATTTGTTTTTAAAACTTTGAGTTCCAAATTTTCTCCCTTCTTCCCTCCCCACCCACCGTCATTGAGAAGGGAAGAAATTCAGTATAGGTTATGTATATGTAGTTATGCAAAACACTTCCATAAGTCATGTTGTAAAAAACTAACTATATTTCCCTCCATCCTATCCCACCCCCACTTACTCTATTTTCTCCTCTGACCCTGTCCCTTTTCAAAAGTGTTTGCTTCTGACTACCCCTCTCCAATCTGCCTTCCTTCTATCATCTCCCTCTCATCCATTTCCCTCCTACTTTTCTGTAGAGTAAGATGCTCAATTGAGTGTGTATTTTATTCCTTTCTTAAGCCAAATCCAATGAGAGTAAGATTCATTCATTCATTCTCACCTCCCTCCTCTTCCCCTCCATTGTTTCTCTTTTACGTGAGACAATTTACCCCATTCTATCTCTCTCTTTCTCTCAAATATGTTCCTCTCTCACCCCTTAATTTTTTAGATATATCCCTTCATATTCAGCTCACTCTCTGCCCTTCATCCATCCATTCATCCATCTATCTATCTATCTATCTATCTATCTATCTATCTTTCCAATTTCTCCAACTACCCTAATACTGAGAAAGGTCTCATGAGTTACAAATATCTTTCCATGTAGGAATGTAAACAGTTCAATTTCAATAAGTCCCTTATGATTCTCTTCCTGTTTACCTTTTCATGCTTCTCTTGAATCTTGTATTTGGAAGTTAAATTTTCTATTCAGCCCTGGTCTTTTCATCAAGAATGCTTGAAAGTCCTCTGTTTCACTAAATATCCATTTTTTCCCCTGAAGGATTATACTCAGTTTTGATGGTTAGGTGATTGTTGATTTGAATCCCAGCTTCTCTGACCGCTGGAATATCATATTCCAGGCCCTTCAATCCCTTAATGTTGAAACTGCTAGATCTTGTGTTATCCTGATTGTATTTCCACAATACTCAAATCGTTTCCTTCTGGGTGCTTACAATATTTTCTCCTTGACTTGGGAACTTTGGAATTTGGCTACAATGTTCCAAGGAATTTTCCTTTTAGGATCTCTTTGTGGTAAATTCTTTCAATTTCTATTTTACCCTCTGGTTCTAGAATATCAAGGCAGTTTTCCTTGATAATTTCTTGAAAGTCTTGATGTCTAGGCTCTTTTTTTGATCTTGGCTTTCAGATAGTTCAATAATTTTTAAATTATCACTCCTGGATCTATTTTCCAGGTCAGTCATTTTTTCAGTGAGATATTTCACATTGTCTTCTATTTTTTCATTCTTTTGATTTTGTTTTATAATTTCTTGATTTCTCACAAAGTCATTGGCTTCCATTAACTCCATTATAATTTTGAAGGAATTATTTTCTTCAGCAAGTTTTTGGTCTCCTTTTCCATTTGGCCAGTTCTGCTTTTTAAGGCATTCTTCTCCTCATTGACTTTTTGGACTTTTTTTTGCCATTTGGGTTAGTCTATTTTTTAAGGTGTTATTTTCTTCAGTATTTTTTAGGTCTCCTTTAGCAAGCTGTTGACTCATTTTTCATGATTTTCTTGCATCACTCTCATTTCTCTTCCCAACTTTTCCTCTACTTCTCTTACTTGATTTTCAAAATCCTTTTTGGGCTCTTCCGTAGCCTGTGACAAATTTAAATTTTTCTTGGAGGTTTTTGATGTAGGAGCTTTGACTTTTCTGTCTTCTTCTGGTTGTATGTTTTGACCTTCTTTTTCACCAAAGTAAAATTTTATGGTCTGAAGTCCCAGACTTCAGGTGTTTTGTATCAGCTCCTCCATCCCCCACTGTCTGTGGGCTCAGAGCTCTGGAAACAGCCTCTGCCACCCTCACCCCCACTGCCCCAGGGCTGGGTCCAGAGCCCAGCCAAACCATGTGCCCCTTTTTTTACCTAGGTTCCACAAAGTTTTCCCACTGACCTTTTTGGTGTTTGTGGATTGAGAAGTTTGAAAACTGCCACAGCTGCTAGTGATTCAGTCCCCTGAGACCTGCTTCTGCCAGTCTGTGCCAGCATGGCCCATGCTGGACTGTGCTCCACTCCCTGCCTGGTGCAATAGACCCTTCCTGTTGACTTTTCAGGTTGTCTTGGGCTGGAGATTTGTTTCACTCTGTCATTTTGTGGGTTCTGGAGCTCTAGAATTTGTTGAGAGTCATTTTTTATAGGTATGTGGGGGGCTTTGTGGGAGAGCTCAAACAAGTCCCTACTTTTACTCTGCCATCTTGGCTCCACCCCCTATTAACTTTTTTCTTGAAGAACGCAATTAAGAATATTGATTAAAAAGACCCAGCATAGCTTCTTCAAGAACAACTCGTGCCAATCTAAACTCATTTCCTTTTCTGACAGAGTTACTAGATTAGTTGATAAGAGGAATACAGTAAATATAAATTTCTCATTCTTGTAGAAACATAGAGAAATGAAATAAATGACTTAACAGCAAGATGAATTTGTAACCATTTAGCCATTACTTACTTGAAGTCATTTTGAAAGGTGGAGTGCCCCAGAGATCTGTGCTTGACCCTATTATGCCTAACATTTTCATTAATGACTTAGATAAAACCCTAGATAGCATGCTCACCAGATTTTCAGATGACACAAAACTGGAAGGGAGAGCTAACCCAGATAACAAAGGATGATTTCATAAAGATTTTGATAATCTACAACATTGATCTGAATCTATAAGATTAATTTTAATAGGAATAAATGTAAAGTCTTATCCTCAGGTTCAAAAAACAATTTCACAAGTATAGGATGGCTAGAAATCCATATATTTGAAAAAGATCTAGGGTGTTCAGTGGACTATACACTCAATATGAGTGAACAGTATGGTAAGGTAGACTAAAAAAAGCTGATGTGAGATTCAAATGCATAGCTTCCAGGAATAAATTGATAGAATCACTCTGCACTGAACTCATCAGATTACATATGAAATATTCTAGTAATTTCTGAGTATTACAGATTAGGAAAGACATTGATAAACAGGAAAGCATGTAGAGGAGTACAACAAGAATGATAAAGGACCTCATATTCATGAGACAGGAGAATCTCTTCAAGAAACTGGGTATGTTTATCTCGGAGAAGTGAAGATAGGGAAGGGGGGAGGAAAGAATGGTAACTGTCTAATGTTTGGAGGCTATCGTTTGAATTTGAGATTAGATTTATTCTGTTTGACTCCAGAGGGCAGAACCAGGAACAGTGAGTGCAGGCTGTGAAGAGGCAAGATGAACTGCCTCTTTAGGCAGTGTTTCCCCTGAATATATATCTTCAAACCGTATGGATGATCATTTCCATGAAGTGATGAAACAGGGATTTTTATTCAGGTATTCTTATACTAGATGGTCTCCAAGGTCCCTTCCAACTCTATATTCTGAGATTGAGATTTCAGAATAGAAATTACTAATTATTTTTAAAGAAAGAATGAAGAAAGCATGAAGAAGGATTTGTGACTCAATACAGTTTTTAGGTATGTCATTGGGTAAAGAGGGGGGTTAACTAATACTAATGCAAATTCCCTCTTTTCATCCATCCATCCATTCACTCAGCAGACATGCATTAATCACCTTCATTGTGAAAGGACTGTGCTAGGTTCTCAGAGAAATATACGAAAAATAAAAAAAAACCCAAACCCACAGTCTCTGCCTTCTACTAACTTACTGTTAGTCATATTAGCCTTTTAGGTTATCTTTTGTATCTTATCTTTATGTAATCATATCTTTGGTTCCAGACAAAAATACTTATAGTCTCGGAAATCTGACAGTAATGCAGCTTTTGAAAGCCAATAAAAGTTGACCCACTGAATAGTTATTAACAGCTACATTTTGACTCTACATAGATTAACCCTAAGACTTAATATTTCAATATTCCATGATATCATCATTCTGGCAGTCCCTTTCTCTATACTGTAGTCAACTGGTTTGGGGAGCTACTATGACTGAAAAACAGATTCCTTATTGATCATTCTCTTATTGGTGAGCCTCTTATGTTTAGTTTGGATGGTCCTTGGACATAGGCAGTTGACAAGCCTGTACTCAAAGCCTTTTCACTTTGGTAGAACCTGCAAGAGCTTTCAGTCTTTTATCAGTCTTTGAGAGCCCAAGGACATCTCTGGATAACAAAGAGACCTTGCAGTAGGACTTTAGCAGAAGATAAAATACAAAAGATAACCTAATAGGCTAACTTGAGTGAAAGTAAACTCCATGAAAGCAGACTTTGCTCTTTGTGTGTGTCTTTTTCCCTGAGAGTTTAATACAGTCCTTTTACAATAAAGGTAGTCACTAATGGATGGACTGATGGAAGAAAAGAGACTTAGCATGTCTTGCTAACCTCCCTCTTGAGAATTTACTCAATGACACAACTAAAACTGTACTGAGTCACAAACCTCTTTCTTCATTCTTTCTATAATAACTTAGCTATATTTTAAAGATTGCAAAGCACTTTAGATATATTACCTGATTTGATGCTCAGAACAACCCTATATGTTAAGTACTATAGTTATCATTACCCCTATTTTACAGTTGAAGAAACTGAGGTAGATAGAGGTTAAGTCACACAACTTAAGTACCCATGGTCTCACAACTAGTAAATGTCCAAGGCAAAATTTGATTCCAGGTCTTCCCAACTTCAAACCAGTCATTCTATTTACTGTACATTGCCTTCTTGGAAAAAATTATTTGGAGCCCCACACAGGATCAAGCACTAATATTCTCACCTTCTTTCTATTTTTCTTTTTTGTTCTCTTTTAAAAATGTTGATATTTCAGAACTATGTTAATTCAAAAATGCTTTCTCCTCTTTTTGTAGAATCCAGAATTTCTAATAAGATTAATAAGTTTTTTTTCAAATCTGTATGTTCATAGAAGGTATTGAACCATCCTGTTAATAATAAGTAAGTGGTATAATTTTTCTTAGATTTTTAACTTGTCACATTACATCCTCATTTCAGGACAGGAAACACTTGCCCAAATCAATGGTTCTTTTGTTTCAGTAAATTTAAAATGTGTCCCCAATCTGAGTATCTGCCTCATTTAAAAATGAACCTTTAGGGGATAAAGTCTTAGCTAATCATTGAACCAACATAGTCACAACAATAGAGATAGTTGAAGCCAAACCCACCAATACTAAGAGAGCTACTTTTCTTGTATGAGTGCCCCAGTTAAGGTGAATAATATGTATAAAACTAGAATCAAGAAATACAATGCTCCCTTATGTTCTCCTTTAAAATTACAAGTTAAAAAAGCCACATAAAGAAAGTACAATGATTTATTATCATATCAATTTCTTCCATTCATGCTATGCTGGTCATTTCTCCTTGAAATGGGTAATTTAACAGCTAAAGCCTATTTCCCTTTAGATTGGGTTACAAGAAGCAGTTTTGGTTGTGGAATCAACTTAACTATCTAGATACTCTGGAAAACCTTCTTGGCATCCCTAGAAATTTTAAGCTTATAAATTAGGGCGGACTTGAATGCTGGAATGACTCAGGATGGTAGGCATCTCAGTAATTAATGTTAAATTTTTTAAAGAAATTCACCAAATTCAAATTTTCTGTGGTTATGCAAATGATAGTGTATATTGCATTAAAATATTAATATCAAATATAGATGACATATCTTGTGAAAGAAGAGATACTATACACTCATGTCGAAGAGCATTAGGCTATTACCTATAATTTAATTTATGTAGAATGATGTCTTGTAGTTATTCAAATATTATCCTTCTGATATTTGTGGTATACATTTGAACAAAATATATTTTCTGCTGTTGCACAGGTGGAATTAGTATAGTTGATCATTGTTAATGCTATTGGCAGGACTAACTGTTGTTTGTGGTCCTTCTTACCTAGTAAGCCATGAAATACCTCTTTCCAAAAAAAGCTACCCAGTATCTAATTAGATTAGAAATAGGGGGTTGTGAACATTTCAGGTTAGTCTCTGTGTCTTTGGTTCCTCTCAGGTCGCTTGCTATGCTCCTTTGTGTAATGATGTACTTCCTCATGATTTTATAATGTTTCATATGTCCAAAGTGAATGCATTCTCAGTTTCTTTTAACCTGGCAACAAGCAATACCTCCACTTCTTTCCTCTCACTTTCTTCTTAACTCTCTAAAGTCTGACTTCTGATCTTATCATTCAGCCAAAAGAGCTCTCTCCAAAATTACCAATGGTGTCCTCAGTTCCCCATGAATTCATTTATCATCTTGATGTTGATGATTCTGAGATCTACTTATCCTACTTTAGTCATTTTCCTAATCTCCAAACCTTTATCTCCACCTACCTAATGGATATCTCCAACTGGAAGTACTATAGACATTAAATTAACTTTCTTTCTTTTCCCCCAAAACCATCCCCTCTTCCTAACTTCTTTCCTATTGCAATAGAGGGCACCACCCTCTTACCAGTCATCTAGGCTCAACCAAGCTGAGTGTCATTTTTGACTCCTCCTTCTCTCTCTCACACACACTCCCGTATCCAATGTATTGCCAAGTCCTGTCAATTTTACCTTCATAACATCTCTCATATATCCCCCTTACTGTCTTCTGACAGTGCCATAACCCTTCTGCAGTGGGCAGCTAGGTGGTGCAGTGGATAGAACACCAGTGCAGAAGTCAGGAGGACCAGAATTCAAATCTCACCTCAGACACTTGACACTCACTAGCTGTGTGACCTTGGGCAATTCACTTAACCCCAATTGCCTCATCCTGGATCATCTCCAGTCATCCTGATGAATATCTGGTCACTGGATTCAGATGGCTCTGGAGGAGAAGTGAGACTGGTGACCTGCACAGCCCTCCCTCACTCAAAACAAAGTCAAGTGCAAGTCATGTCATCATTTCTCTCATGGCATGGTCTTCTTTGGCAATGAAGGACAAAACTCACACACAACCCTTCTGCAGAACCTCAGTACCTCACATCTGGACTGTGACAGTAACCTTTTGATTGACCTCCTGGCCTCAAATCCATTCTCCACTCAGCTGTCAAATTAATTTTTCTAAAGTACAATTCTGACTGTCTCATTCCCCTCCCTAGTCACTAAACCCAAGTGACTCCTAGCACCTTCAGGATCAAATATAAAATCCTCTCTTTGGCATCCAAAGCCAACAACCTAGTCCTGCTACCTTTCCAATCTTCTTACACCTTACTCACCCCCATGTACTCTGCAGTCCAGTGACATTGGCCTCCTTGTTGTTCCTCACTCAAGACACTCCATTTCCTTACTCTGGGCATTTCCACTTACTTCCCTCATGTTGAGAATGCTCTCCTTTTATCTCTTCAGGTTATCCTGACTCTCTTGGCTTCCTTCAAGTTCCAGCTAAAATTTCACCTTTTACCAACAGTCTTTCCTGATCTGCTTTAATTCTAATGTCTTCCCTCTGTGATTATTTCCAATTCATCCTTTATATGCTTTGTTTGTACTTAATTGTTTTCATATTATTGCCCCCATTAATCTGTGAGCTCCTTGAGAGGAGGTACTATCTTTTGCCCTTCTTTCTACCCCAGTGCTTACCCCAGTGCTTACCCCAGTACTTAACACATAGTAGGTGCTCAGTAAATGCTTATTGACTAACATACTTCAATATTCTACTTATAATAAGTCCAGTCCAATGACTTATAGCTATAATACTAGTATCAAAAATGCACCTCAGGGCCTTCTACCTGATCTCTCCATCTAATTTATTTTTTGTAACTCCTTCAGCACCTATTATGGACCTTTTGAACCCTGGGTAAACTACATAGAGAAAATGATTGTGCCTTTGACTTATTAATAAATTTAGTACTATTGCTATTTAACAAGATACTTATATCTGATACTTTTGTCAAGTGAGAATACATCTGGGTTGAATGAATCAATCAGAGATATGAACTAGGTGTGAACAAATATTCCTGTCTATCTTCACTGAATCATTGGTGTGTTCAGGGAAGATCAGGACCTTTGGTGTGATGGCTACCAAACCCTCTTTAGGGCTCTTTCCACCTATGGTGTCCACCTGTGCCACCTAACTCTCACCTGTGGCTCCAAGAAGCTGCAGCATGTGCAGCAGCCACACCCTGGTAAACCACTTTGGCAGATGGGCCAAACCAAGCTGAGGGTAACCAAAGGTTCCCAAACCCATTGATGAGTTAGGGGAGTGTCTACCCCAAGCATGTGAAGACTTCATCTGGTGGAATGGGCAGATGAGAACAATTTGTTCCAATAGCCATGAAGGCAGATGAAGCAGGCAATGTGGAGCACTTAGAGCTTGGTTAGACACCCAAGACGCCAAGGTCATCCACTGCATCCTGAGCCATTGCCAGCCATCTTGACTCTGTCCTGCCACTGGACTATGATGACTCAGGAGGAGAGAGTGAGGCTGACGTCTTTGTGCAACTCTGCCTCACTTAAATCCAATTTACACACGAATCAAAAATCAATCAAAGACATTAGGTACAATAGGAAGTGTTCAGTTTAGAATATTACTATTTACAATGTTAATTCTAAAACACAGAGGAATTTAATGGAGGTTAAGAAGGCAAGAAACCTACATTTTAGACTTGAGTATCAGATTGAAATCCTGTGAAAATGCTAAAGTATCTTAATGAGCCTTCTTAAGAAAAATACTTTAATTTTTCCTAACTTGCTACATATTTCATTTGGCACCATAAAGCAAATCAGAAACTTACTTCTCTCACTAATAATTTAAACATTTCCAATTTTAAGTTAGCTAAAATGTTCGTCAGTGTTTTAGAACATTTCATTGTGTGATTTCCATTTGTTCTTTTTATCCTTTTGAATATTTAGGAACATATTTACTGGTATGTAATAGTTTTATTCTCTCATATGTTTCTTAATAATCTTAACTCTTTTGAACTAATGAAATAAGCAAGTATTGAAGTTATAAATTATTCATATTTTTTAAGCTTAGATGTAATTTGTCAAAAGCAGGGATCACTTGCAAGGAGAAATATGTCTTACAGTTTATAAAGTACATTTTAGTGTTTTCCTTACACTTGGGCAAACAATAAAGCATTTTCAAAAATGGTAATTTAATAGTTTGTTATAGAATAGTTGACTCAATGCTTTAAAATACTGTGTAAATATGCTTCTTAGTCATGGACAAAGTGTACAACTCTAAAACCTAATTTGTTTGTGTTATTGGACTTACTAAATATTAGCCTTTGCTAGTCTGGCTTACACCATTTATCTTTCCTATGCCAACATACTGATTTTGTTCTGAAGTATTCCACAACAAGCTGCTGTTTTACAACCCTAGCCCCAGAGCTGGCTTTTCCAGTTTACTGAGTATGCTTAGTATATTTTGTTACTGATAAATCAATAAAACCATGTTGTAATGTACAAACTTCCATCTCTCTGAAGCAGTTATAAACAAACTGTAAATGAACACATGGGTCAAAAAAATGGGATGTTGTGATTATGTTGACTCTGAAAACATTTGACTTTCATAGAATACATCTTTTATTGTGTAGTGCAAGTTGGTTATAGTATTAAGTTCACTTTCTTGAATTGTGATGCTAGTGAATATTGCAAAAAGCATATTTGAATCCTACGAATGCATTTTAGGAGAATTATAATGAGTTACATCATAAGAAGTATCTGACTAGAATAACCAAAATGAATGTCAGTTTTCCTATTATAGTTGTTTCAAAAGGTATAACTGTTAATTACGTGTTTATTTTTAACATATATTGCTTCCATAAGATGCAGTGTATTTTGTGATGAGATACCAACATTGTAACATAAACTTTATAAAATAATGCATCTACATTATTTTTGTAGTCTCATTAATGTAGAGTATACTTTACACTGGGTAAATGTGCTGAATAGTCCAAGTAACCCAAATAGGATTTTAGAGTCATGGCATCTGGCTTAATTTAAAACAGCTGTTACAGTAAACAAACTTCATCAATGGAGTTAGTCCAGATCTGAAAAAAACTAACCCACACTGCTTGCCTAACGGTGCACCTCCATGAATACACTTAATGTTGACATTTATTTTCTGACAGACTTTATGTTACTCTAAGAAGTCCTATTTGACTTCTAGAAAATGTTATTTGTAGGAGTCAATATTCATCACTGGTTGGCTGGCCTACGTCTTACTTCTTAGTGATCCTAGATTTGTTTCTTTTTCTTTTCTTATTTTCTTTCCTTTTGATTTTTTTCTCTTTCTTTCTTCCTATTTTTCTTTCTTTCTTGTTGTAGTACAAGTCAGTGGTAGCATTAATTACACTTTCTTGAATTGTGAAGCTGGTAAATAATAAGATAATCATAAAAGTCTTATGTGAATTCTAGGAATGTGTTTTAAAAAGTTGTAACAAGCTACATTGTAAGTAATATCTGAACAGAACCCGTAGCCCACTGCAGTTCAAAACTCCAACGTTACCAGCCTCAGCCTCCCAGTAATGAGGTTACAGACATATTACTATGCCTAGGCTCAATTATTTTTTCTAAGTATAAATTACTTCAATTGGGTTGAGAGGAATCTGCTAGAGTTACAATAGATTGCTGAATGAAAATATTACACATTTAGGTTTTTTAATTTAGTAAATTTTATGTCACATTCGCAAAGACATACCTTTACGTATAACAGAGAATTCTTCAGAATACATAAAAGAGAATAAGCTATAATAGTAAATATTCTTAAAGAAAATGTCTTGAGGTCTTATCAGGAATGTATAAGTATCCTAAAAAGCCCCCAGGGAGTATGTGGTTTCTTTAGGATAACCCAAAGTAGATAACCCCCACCACTGCGCTGAATGGGAAGACTAGACAAAAGCTTAATGTGGTTCTATGATCCCATGATAGTGAAGTATTTCAAGAAGTCTCTCCTCCATATACCAGATTAAAGAGTGACTTCTGAGGACCTTTTGAATTCTTTGATCCTGTAGGAAAACATCATATACACATATCACTTTATTTTCTGCCAAAATTGATAGTCGCTTTTTTTCATCACATCGATAACTAGCTACTCTTCCTTCAAGAGCTCTTCTAAAAGAGAAAAAAATAAAATTTATTTTTCAACTAATAATGAACTTACATTTTAATGAAAAAAGAGATGGGCGCATATAGATTAGGCAAATATTTAACCAAATCGTTTCTTTGGATATGGGGTGGGAGAGGGCATTCAAAAGTTCTATGGTGTGTAAGGCTGCCCTATTAACAGACTTTATTAGCCACCCTAATATAGTGACATATCTCGTTTTGTCAAAATTGTCTGTGGTCTTTTGTAGGAGCTAACCAAAAGATTTTCTAAAGGAAAGTAATGGTGTTTTAGTAGTGAATTATTAATCTATCTGAACTTTTTTGTTTTTCTTCTGGCTTGCAACATAAAAATTGCAGAGTTGGTGGAAATAAGAACCCTAGCTCCAAGCCCTTTTTTTCCTTTCACCTGGATGGTTTCAAAAGGCTCCTAATTGGATTCCTGGCTTCTAGTCTTTCCTTTCTCAAATCTATCCTTCACGCAGCTGCCAAAATAATCATATTCAAGTGTAGATCCAGCTCCATCTCTCTGCTGCACAGAAATGTCAATGTCTAAGCATTTATTCTTTATTTTGGCAAGTAAAGTCCTTTGTAATCTGGCTTCAGTCTACACATTCCCATTCATCCACCCTACATTCCAGGCAAGCAGGCCTAATGATTGTTCCCCAAGCCTGGTCCTCCACCTTTTGCCTCTCTGCCTTTGCATAGGCTGTCTCTATGACCAGAATGCATTCCTTGCTTACCCCTGTCTATTACCTGCATTCAAGGCTTAGCTCATGTGCCATCTACTTGGAATGCCTTTCCTAATCCCCCTAGTTGTTACTACTTACTTTATCCTTTCGCTTCATTAAAAAAAAAATAATGAATGTTTTATTGATCCTCTTATTTTTTACATCTCTGTCATTTTCCAGTGACTCCCCACTTCACTCTTCCCACTCCCCTCCCCCCCATGGAATCCTCTCTTTTAAAATTTAGCAAAAAAGAAAAATTGGGACACATTCACTGTTGGTGGAACTATGAACTAATTCAACCATTTTGGAGAGCAATTGGGAATTATGTTCAAAGAGTTTTAAAACCACCTATGCCTTTTGACCCAGCAATACCACTATTAAGTCTTTTCCCCAAGAAAGTTGATTTGGGAAAAAGGAAAAGAACCTATATATTCTAAAGTGTTTATAGCAGCTCTCTTTATGGTGTCAAAGAACTGGAAATTGTGCGGATGCCCATCATCTGAGGAATGGCTAAATAAGTTGTGGTATATGATGTTTATGGAACATTATAAAATGGTGAGCTTGATGATTTTAGAAAAACCTGGAAAGACTTGCATGAAATAATGAACAGCAAAACAAGCAGAACCAAGAGAACATTGTATATGATAATAACAATATTGTTTTAAGAACAACTTTGAGCAACCAAGTCATTTTGACTATTATAAATGCCCAAACTAACTACAAAGGACCTATGAAAGAAGAAACTATGCTCATCCAGAGAAAGAACTCATAAATAGAAGTATGTATAATATAGATTTACATATTAGTACATATTTATATATTGACACACACATATTTGTGTCTAATGGTAACTTTCTTTAGGGCAGATCCTGGAGGGTGGGAAGGAGAGAGCAAGTTACATAATTTTATTATATATTTAAAAGGAAAAACAAGTTGTATATAACAGATTTGCGGTTTCATGTACAATCCTCTTTTTTCTATTTTACTTTTTTATGGAAATGCTTGTTTTATCTCAAGTTCAGAATTTTAAAAATGAACAATAAAAAAAATAAGCAAAACAAATTGACAGGTCAAATCTGAAATATATGCCTCATTCCATATCCACAGCCTCCCAACAATTGGGAGCATGCTTCACAACCTGAAATCACGGATACTCACTACATTGATCAGAGCCTTTCAGTATTGTTTCCTATGACATTACTGTGGGCAATGAATAATGTTTTCTTTTGATTCAGCTTAATTTGCTTTATATCAGTTCATATAAGTCTTCAAAAATTTCTCTGAAGTCTTCATATTTGTCATTTCTTATAACAAAACAATATTTCATCACATTCAAATACCACAATTTGTTTACCCATTCCTCAGTTAATTAGTACTCACTATGTTTTGAGTCTTTTTCTTCTATAATGTATTGCTTTGAATAGTTTTGTATATATGGGACCTTTCCATCTGTATTTGACCCCTTTGTAGTACATACCCCAAGGACTAACAAGCATATAGCCTAATATTTTCACAGGGTCAAAAAAATTGTAATGTCTGTTTTCGTACATCCCTCAAAATCATCACCCATTTCATCTTTTATCATCTTTGCTAATCTGATTGAGTGTGAGATAAAATTTCAGTTATTTTAACTTTTCTGTCTCATATTAGTGATTTGGAGTATTCAAAATTTTCCTGATTTTCTTTCCTTCTGAACTACATTCTGTTTTCTGTTGTTAATTTTCTTTAAAATTATTCAAATACCATCTTTTTATTTTGTTTTTTACAAAACTTCTATTGCCCCCTCCTAATTAAGAAAAAGAAAAACAAAACGCTTATCACAGATAAGCATAGTCAAGACTTTTTGAGTATAGTTCCAAATTTCTTTCAAGGATGTCAGGCATCTGGACCAATTTATAACCCTACCAATAGTAGATGAGCATGCCTGGCTTGCCAAAACCCCTCCAACAACTGCCAGTTTCCCTTTAGTCATTATTGGCCTTTGCCAATTTGAGGGACATGAAGTGCAACCTTGGAGTTGTTTTAGTATGCATCCTTATAATTAATGAATATTTGGATTTCCTCTGGCTGTTAATAGCTTGAATTTCTTCCTTTGAGAATTTCCTATCATATCATTTGACCAATCTATGAACTATCATTTTTATATATTTGAATCAGTTTTTTAGGTATTTTGTATATCAGACCTTTATAATAACAACTTACTGCAGAGATTTTTCCCAATTAACTGTTTCTGTTTTATTTTTAACTATATTGATTTTGTTTGTGAAAATATTTTAATTTCATATGATCAAAATGTCCATTTTATCCCCAGCATTGCTTTCAAGCCTTTGCTTGATAATAAACTCTTCTCTTAACCAAAATTGCAATACTAAAACTTTTATCACAAAAAAGCACAGTCAAGCAAAATGAATCCACACATTAGCCATGTCTGACATTTCTTCACTTTCCTTGCTTATCTAATTTCTTTATGATGTGACCTCTCATATTTAGATCATGCATCCATTTGGAGTTTATTGTTGGTCTAAATTTATTTTTCACCACACTGCTCATCAGTTTCTCCCAAGAGTTTTTATAAAATAGTCCTTACTCCAATATTTGGAGTCTTTGGGTTTATACAATACCATGCTACTGCTTTTGTTTACATCTAGATAGTGTGTGTTTAATCTTTCTCCTAACTTTTCTACTTTTAAAACACTACTAAATAGTATCAATGATAACTGCTTTATTATAATCAAAGATCTGGTACTATTAGGCTTTCTACATTTCCACTTTTTTTCATTATGTCCCTTGAAATTTTTTACCTTTTGTTACTGTATGAGGTTTATTATTTTTTTATAGCTCTGGCACTGAATGACTAAATTAATTTAGTTAGTATTGTCATTTTATTATATTTATTATATGACATACTTCATATTTATTATATTGACATTGCCCAACCTCCAATAAATGCCTATCTTTATTTTTGTAAGGAGTATTTTATAGTTGTATTCATATAATTCCTGTGTGTGCCATGATAGGTAGATGTCAAAATATTTTATATATTCCATAATTTGTTAATGGAATTTCTCCTTTGATCTCTTCCTGCTGGATATAAATATTTTAAAAGGCTTGTGATTCTTTTTTATTTATTTTATGTCCTACTACTTTGCTATATTTATTATTTTAATTATTTCACTGCTTTATTTTCTAGCAGCTTTCAAGTAGACTATCCTATCATATGCAAAAATCAATAATTTTGTTTCCTCTTTGGTCATGCTCTCTTCTTCCATTTCTTTTTATTATCTCATAGTAATAGCTAGCATGTCTAGCCTTTTATCAAGGAATGGTAATAAAAATGAACATTCTGACCTTACTGGAAAGGTCTCTAGTTTATCCTCATTACATATAATGCTGGCTCTTATTTTTTAAATTAGAGGTTCCTTGCCATACTAATAAATGATCATTTTATTCTTATGCTCTTTATTATTTTTAACAAATATTTGTCATAGCATATCAAAAGCTGTATTCTGAATCTATTTCTATAATTTTGCAATCTTTATTATTTTTAATATGATTCACAAGATAGTTTTCCTAATATTGAAGCAATCCTGCATTCCTAGTATATAAATTTCATCAAGTATATTGCCATATTGATGTGTTGCTGAATCTTCTTTGCTAACATTTTATTTGAAATTGCTATGTCAATATTCATTAGGGATACTGGTCTATAATTTTCTTTCTCTGCTTTATCTCTCCCTGGTTTACACCTCAGGACTATATTTGCGTCATGGAAGAAATTTGGTGACATCTCTTTTGTTACTAGTTTTGTCAACAGTTTGTATAATAGTGGAATTAATTGTTCTTTGAATATTTGATAGAATTCACTACAAATTCATCTGTTCTAAGATGTGTTGTTGATGTTGTTATAATTTTCCTTTGAATGCTCGTTTATGATTTTTACAATGCCTTCTTCTGAGATTGATCTGTTTAAATTCTTTATTCCATGGTCTATTAATTTGGGGATTTCATATTTATGTAACTATGACCTATTTTATCTATCATGAAATTGGACTTTGTTTCATGTGTTTTCTCCCATAATTAGAGTATGGGATCCTTGAAAGCAAGGAATAGCTAGTTGTTTCATTTTACATCTCCAACACTTAGCAACAGCACAATGCTTGGCTTGTAGTAAGTGCTTAATAAATGTTTTTCATTCCTTAAAAAAGAAGAAAACTACTAACCATGAAAGATTGCAAAGAATGTGAATATTCTTCTATTTCATCTAAGTAGTTCAATTTGCTAACATATGCAGGCAAAATATTTTCCAATAATATCCATTATTTCTTTTTTTGTGAATTCTCCTTTTTTAGCTTTTAATATTGGCAATCTGAATTTCCTTTCTCATTTTTGAATCAGACTTGCTAGTGCTTTATCTATTTTAAGTTACTAGTTTTATTGATCAAGTCAGTATTTTTTTGCTTTTAATTTTGTGAATCTCCTTTGATTTTCATCATTCCTTTTTTGGCATTTAGTTGTGTTTTTAAATTTTGTTCCTTTTCTAGATTTTTTTAGTTGTATGCCAAATTTATTGATATATTCTTTCCCTATTTTGTGGATGAAGTTATTTAGAGGAACAAATTTTTCTTTATGAGACTGCTTTAGGTGTGCCTCAAAAGTTCTGGCATGTTGTTTCATTGTTTTCATTTTCTTTGATGCAATTATTTAATTATTTTTGTCCTTGACCTACCAATTATTAAATTATTTAGTCTTCATTTACATTTTAATCCTTTCTCCAAAGAACCTTTATTGAATATAATTTTTATTTCATGGAAGTTAGGAAAGAATCTATTTAATATGTCTGCTTTTCTACATTCGTATCATATGCAGTTTAGATATATGTGTACTCCTTTCTATTCCCATTCATTAATTGCCTGAATTCTAGCATGCCTAACTTTTCTAAAATTCTATTTAGGTCCTTAACTTCTTTCTTGTTGAACATTTTGTTAGAATTCTCTATGTCTGTAAAGTCACCAACAATTATCAATTAATTTCTATTTCTCCCAATAAATTCATTAGCTTTTCCCTAATTATTTGGATGTCATGCCATTTGGGAAACATAGATTAAACACTGGTTTTTTTATTGTCTTTGGTGCCTATAATCAAAATCTAGTTTCCATGTTTATCCCTTTTTAGCCATTTATATTTTTGCTTTTCCTTATCTGAGGTTTTGTGATTATTCTTTCCCTTACTTCAGCTAAAGCATAATTTTTTTTAACTCTGTGGATCTTTAGGTTTCATGTGTTTCTAGTAAACAACATATTATTAAATTTTGCTTTAAAACCCATTCTACTGTCTTCCCTTTTTTTTTCTGTCAGTGCATCCTATTCACATTCCCAGTTATGACTTTAACTTTATTTCCCTACATCCTATCCTCTTATTATTATTCCCCAGTCCCTTTCTTTGAAAACAAGTATAGAGTGATGATTTTTCAATATACCTCAAAATTCTGAGATTTCATAATCCCTGAAAGTCTTTTTTCCCTAATCACAAATAGGAAATTGACTATATGTGGTAATATTACAATCATGGCATTCTTCCATGGTCTTTTCCTATTACTCAAGAGCTAAAAAATGATTTTTTTGCAAACTAAAGATTAGTATTTCAAAGCCTAGGTCAAGTCCATAAACAGGATGGGTTTTTTCTTGTTGTTATAAGTATGTAACTTTATAGTTTGTCCATTTGAATGATTAAGGTGAATGTATAAAAAGAATTTATCATGGCTTGAGATTTTCAGATTGATCATGGAATCCTTCAGTTCTCTTTGGTTTATTGTCATTTTCAGAGCTCATTATTTCAGTATTGATTTCCACATTCTGTTCTATTTATTTTCTTTCCAAGTCTTTCCTCCAAAACTCTTGTTTCATTTATAATTCTATTTTTTTCATCTCTTTCTTCATTTCTGCCAAGTACTCTTGTACCTTTTATTGACAAGTAATTTTTATGTAAAGCTTACCACACTGGTGCTATACTTAACCAGGGCATCTAATCAACTTTAGCCTCTCTGCAGCTCAGTACTCCTGGACTCAAGTAATCCAGCTACCTCAACCTCTCCAATAACTATGATGACTGGCATGACTTATGCCAGTTTAATTTCTTTATTTTATCAAATTACAGATATAGAGCTGCAAGAGACTTAAGAGATAACCTGATTCAATCCACTCATTCTACAGATAAGTAAACAAGGTGTAGAAAGAATAAGTAATGTTCTCAAACTCACACGTATAACAGAGGCAATATTATAGTAGCATTTCTAGAAATATATAAAATGATAATGTTGGCAATGGATATCCTTTCTTTACCAATGATCTTATTAAAATCCCCTCTAGATTTTGTCCATTAAAATAATAGTGACTGTTTTTCATAGATGCTATTTATATTAAAGGACAGTCCATTTGTTGCTATGCATTTTAATGTTTTCAACATAAAAGGATATTGTATTCTATTAAAATGTTTTTATTTTCTAAAGAAGAAAATATATAAATCATTTTGCCAATATTAGTCATTATTGCTGATATAATGATGTGACTTTATTATTTTATTATTAATGTGGTCTATTTTCCTTATAGTTCCTAATAGTAAATCAACCATGAATTCTTGGTCTGAATCCAACTTGATCATATTTTTCTATAGCCTCTTTATTAAAATTTTATTCAATATTTTATGTCAAATATTCATTATAGAATATGTCTCTTGCATCTCTCTTTGGTTTATGTATCAACACCATATTTATCTCATAAAAAGAGTTTGGTAGAATGCCTTCTACCTTCTTTATTTTGGCAAACAGTTTCTGAAATATTTGAGCTAACCATTCTATGATAGAATTTTGTTGTACGTCCATCTGAGCCTGGGTTAGTGTTTCTTTTTTTTTTTTTAATATTAAGGTCATCTTAAAAGTAATAGTTTTCATAGTAGAGTAGTGGTTCATCTTAGTTTACTCAGTGAAATAAGGTATTTAGTCATCACTCTTTTACCATAAATCTCTTCCAAAGCAAATATACTACAGAGAATAAACAGGATAAAAACAATATAAGAGTTTTGGATCATATAGAGTCTGGTTTAGCCTCATTTGGACTCACTGAACATGAGAGAGTGAAAAAGAAATACCTGAAATGAACCATTGCCAAGTAAACTAGAAACTTTCACCACTTCCACATAAAATGAAACTTCTAAATACTTTAAATTCTTAGTCGAGTAATATATAAGATGGTGACATACTGTCTTATTTAAGGGAGCAATAGTTCTTCCATCTTGCTGCGATATCTCTTTAATGGGGTACAGACCATGGCCCTTTCTATATATTCTGTTCTTAGGAAAAATTTAAGATAATACTAAGAATTCAAGATATTATGATAGCCTAATGTACTAGTCAATATAAAAAAAATTAATGCTGATTACTCATAGATTCTTTAAAATAGAATGTAGCTTGACTTGTCTTTTGACTTTACAATTGTTTTGGATAAACCTTCCAATATGAATGATCCTGAATGATCTATTGGTGTTAATGTAGTATAAAGGAATATGTAATAATAGCTAAAATTAAAATCATGTGTAAAAATCTTCTTATGGCACAAATGCATTGCGTAAAATGGCTAAATTTTTTAAAGCATTCCAAAAAGAAAATGGTAAATAATCGAGCAGTATAGTCTGAAACAGAAAAAAAGCAGACAACCTTCCCATTAAGAAGGTATTTTACAGTAGCTCCAATTTAAAAACAGAAGTTTACATGGGATTTCCTAGCTTGCTTTTGAGGATAGTTCGCCATCCTTCTGTTCTCAGTAAGCATGTTGAAATGGTGGTGCAATACCTTTGACAGGTTCATGTGAGTGACTTAAGTCCTAAGTTATGTGTACATAGCCTTAAAAGAAAAAAGCACATGGAAAAATTTTGTCAAGGAAGCTGAAGCTATTATAAATAGCATAAATCCTTACATGTGCTTTGGTCAGTTTGTGCTTTGACTACTGGTGCATTGTCACTTTGCTATTTCGTTTAAAAATGGAACTTCTGTTTTTGTCATTCTGATCTTACTATTATCTTGTCTAAACCAGCCAACAGTAGCCTATCAGCTCATCATACTTATATATATATTTGGGGGGTGGGGAAAGGGATGTTAAAAGGGTAGAAATAGTGGTTATTTATGGTAAATTTGTATGACATTGTTCATTGCTCTCCACACAAAAGGAAAAACCTTATTTTGTAAGAACAAAAATCTAGGCAAATAACAGCACAGAATCAATGAATGTATTTTATTGAAACATAAGGTATAAAATATTAGGAACATTCATAGAACCTTTTTGCCAAATTAATGTATTGTACTACTTATTCATGTGCTGGTAAGGAAGGGTTTAAGTGTCAGTGCAGTCTGTCTTCCCAACTAGAAAACTTTCCATCTCTGATGTGAGTCTTTATGACACTCTCTCATTCTCCAAGCCCATCGTTCACCATGAGAGTTTCCAAAGCTGCTCTAGTGCAGTCATTCATCTTTACTTGTTCTGTGAGGTCATCAGCAGTCTGCCAAAATACCCAGATTTAAAATAACATAGTCCCAACTTATCCCCTTTTTTGGCAGTATCACTTTGTATTGACCTCTTATTTAAATCTCTTCTTTCTTAGAAGATTTTCATGCCAAAGTGTTCTTACCTCATGATTCAATTGCTTTATCCATAGATGCAGTTTCATGACTATTATTCATAGTAGTATCCATATCCATTCATATTACTATCCGTAGACACAGCCATGACTACTGCAATTTGTACTTCATTTGTCAGTATTATCTTTGATATTCTTACTGTCACACCTTCTAATGTTCTGTGATATTTGTCCATGTCTTCTTACAAATCCTCCACAAAGGCTCTTAACCCATAGGAAACAGCATTCTAGCAGCATTCTCATTTTCCATCTCATCCCTTCTTTTTTTAAAATATAATTTATTTATTTTTAGTTTTCAACATTCATTTACACAAGATTTTGAATTCCAAATTTTCTTCCCATCTCTCCCCTCTCTGCACCCCAGGACATTATGGACCCCAACAATTTCTTTCCCCAATCTGCCCTCCTTTCTATCACCCCCCCTCTATTTTCCTGCAGGGCAAGATAGATTCCTACATCCCATTACAATATATTTCCTAGTTGCATGCAAAAACAATTTTTAACACTCATTTTTAAATCTTTGAGTTCCACATTCTCTCTCTTCCCCCCTCCCCACCTCCTCTTATTGAGATAGCAAACAATTAGATATAGATCATACATGTGTAGCCATGTAAAACATTTCCATAACAGTCATGTTGTGAAAGACTAACCACATTTCCCTCTATCCTGTCCTGCCCTCCATTTATTCCATTCTCTCCCTGGACCTATCCCTCCAAAATAGTGTTTGCTTCTGATCACTCCTTCCCCAAATCTGCTATCCCTTCTATTATCCTCCCTCTCCTATCCCCTTCCCCCCATCCTGTAGGGTAAGATAGATTTCCATTCTCATTTAAATGTGTGTTATTCCCTCCTTAAGCCAAATCCAATGACAGTAAGGCTCATTTATTCCCTCTTACCTGTCCTCCTTCCCCTCCATTGTAAAGGCTCTTTTTTGCCTCTTATGTCAGATGCTTAACTACATTCTACCCCTCCCTTTCTCTCCCATTGCATTCCTCTCAACACTTAATTTTAATTTTTAGGTATCCTCCCTTCACATTCAGCTTACCTTGTGCTCTCTGTATGTGTGTGTGTGTGTGTGTGTGTACATACACATATATACATATACCTACACATATAAAATATACACATACACACACACAAACACACACATACACACACACACACACACACACACATATGTATATATTTCTTTGAACTACCCTAATACCGAGAAAGATCTCATGAGTTAAAGTATCATCTTTCCATGTAGGAATGTAAACATTTCAACTTTAATGAATCATTTGCGGCTTCTCTTTCTTGTTTACCTTTTCATGTTTCTCTTGATTCTTGTATTTGAAAGTCAAATTTTCTATTAAGCTCTAGTCTTTCCAACAAGAATGCTTGTAAGTCCTCTACTTCACTGAAATTCCATTTTTTTTCTCTGAAGTATTACACTCACTTTTCCTGGGGAGGTGATCCCTGGTTTTAATCCTAGCTCCTTTGACTTCTGGAATATCATATTCCAAGCCCTCCACTCCCTCAGTGTAGAAGCTTCTAAATCCTGTATTATCCTGATTATGTTTCCACAATACTTGAATTGTTTATTTCTGACTGCTTATAATATTTTCTCCTTGACCTGGGACCTCTGGAATTTGGCTACAATATTCCTAGGATCTTTCCTTTTGGGATCTCTTTCAGGAGGTGATCAATGAATTCTTTCCATTTCTATTTTACCCTCTGGTTCTAGACTATCAAGGCAGTTTTCCTTGATAATTTCTTGAAAGATGATGTCTAGGCTCTTTTTTTGATCATGGTTTTCAGGTAGACAAATAATTTTTAAATTATCTCTCCTGGGTCTATTTTCTAGGTCAATTGTTTTTCCAGTGAGATATTTCACATTGTCTTCTATTTTTTAAAATTCTTTTGGTTTTGTTTTATAATTTCTTGATTTCTCATAAAGTCATTAGCTTCCATTTGCTCCATTCTAATTTTGAAGAAATTATATTCTTAAGCAAACTTTTGGACCTCCTTTTCCATTTGGCCAATTCTGTTTTTTAAAACATTCTTCTCTTCTTTGGCTTTTTGGACCTCTTTTGCCATTTGGGTTAGTCTAACGTTAAAGCTGTTGTTTTCTTCAGTATATTTTTGAGTCTCCTTTAGCAAGCTGTTCACTCTTTTTTCATGATTTTCTTCCTTCACTCTCATTTCTCTTCCAAATTTTTCCTCTACTTCTCTTATTTGATTTTCAAAATCCTTTTTGAGTTCTTCTATGGCCTGAAACCATTTCATATTTTTCTCAGAGGCTTTGGAGTTAGGTGCCTTGACCTTGCTGTCTTCCTCCAGTTGTATGCTTTGATCTTCCTCCCATTGTATGCTTTGATCTTCCTTGTTGAAAGAAAGTACCTTTTCACCAAGAAAATAACATTCTATAATCTTATTTTTCCCCCTTTTGATCATTTTCCCATCTGATTACTTGACCTCTGAACTCCTTGTTAAGTGGAGGATGTACTGCCCCAAGTTTCAGGGGTTTTGTGCAACTGCTTTCAGAGATATCTCCAGGGACCTATAAATTATCAGCTCCTCCAAAGTGGTATGATCAAAAAAGGGGTGTTTTCTCCTGGCCTGGCCTTCACTCTGATCTGTGAGCAGCCACAAGCACTCTTTTCTGCCCTGGATTGACAAGTAGGATTCCCTCTCCACAGCCACCACCAGCTCTGCCATGCCAGTGCTCTTTCTTGCCCCAGGGCAGCCACCCAGGACTGGGACCCAGATTAGCCATTTTATTCCCCCACAGTATGTAGACCACTGAGAGCTCCAGAAGCAGCCTGCTGCTGGAGCAGTGGTTCCTGCTACCCTGGTCTCAGTCCTGATGAAGTTCTCTCACCCATGTGAAGGAGCTTTCCCACTGACCTTTGAAACTGTCTTTGGCATTTGTGGGTTGAGAAGTCTCAAAGCTGCCATGCAATGATTCAGTACCCTGAGGTCTGCTCCAGTTCTATGTTGGTGTGGCCCATGCTGGGCTGTGCTCCTTTTTAGGTCCAATGCAATAAAACCTGTCTGTTGGCCTTCCAGATTGTCTTGGACTAGGAATCTGTGTCACTCTGTCATTTTGTGGCTTCACCTGCTTTAGAACTTGTTTAGAGTCATTTTTTACAGGTTAGGCCAATCTGTCTGCCATCTTGGCTCCATCCCCTCTCATCCCTTATTCTTACTAGTTATCTAGCCCACCTCTTTTTCTAACTTTACATTCCATAAACATATTTTAATGATTTATCGTTAACCCAATAAAATATTAGTACAACTAATTAAGCTTTCTTTGCAATGATTACCTTTCAAAATCCTTTAGCAGCTCACTTCAGCCTGTATTTCCAACCTTTTTTACACATTACTCTATATCCCACATTCTACTGTTCAACCAAAGTGACTTCTTTGATGTTCCTCACATATAACATTTTTTTCTTCAGTCTCCATGTCTTTGCCCTGTCTGTCCCAATGCCACCTCACCTCAGACTCTTAATTTCCAGGAATGTCATAGACAAATTCCAGACCTTCCAAGTCAAAGGAAAAATACTGCATGCATTCAGAAAGAATACAGAAGAGTCACAATGAAGAGCACACAAGATTTAGTAGCTACCACTCTGAGTGTAGAATATAGAATTTATTATTCTAGAAGGCAAAAGATAATGGCTTTACAGCTTAGCATAACTTGACCAGGAAAACTAAGTATAATCCTACAGGGGAAAAAAAGGACCTTTATTCAAGTAGAGGATTTGCAAACATTTCTAACAAAAAGTTCAGAACAGAGTAGACAATTTGAAATATGGGAATCAAGAGAAAAGTCAAAATATAGATATGAGTGAGCAATTGTTATATATGCATATTATAATGAGCATGTTATATTTGCAACAATGAAGTGTTTGTGTTTGAATAGGAGTTTATATATGTCCTTCTCAGAATCCTAATGTTATAAGGATTCATAGAATGAATTAAATAAGAGAGGGCCTGGAAGTGATTTTGTTCTGTTTTGATGTCCTTAAAAGAAGAAAGAAAATGGGAGAGTAAAAGAATATACTAGGAGAAAAAAGGGGTGGAGAATTTACTTCAAGAAATTGATGTATACAAGTAGAATGTACAAACAAAGGGGAAGAGTGTACCTCATTTGAAATTTACTTTAATCCCATCTTGTTAAAGGAGGGTAGAACATATACAAATGTGTGTGTGTGTGTGTGTGTGTGTGTGTATGCACACATGCAGATCTTGTTTTAGAAATATGTTTAACTCAGAAGGGAAATAGGAGGAAATTAGGAGTGTGAAAGGGAAGAATTAAAGGGTGAATGGTTTTAGGGAATAAGCAAAACTAACTAAACAGTATAAGAGAATAAGATTAAAGGAAATCTACATTTAATTATCGTGACTGTGAATATGAATAGGATGAATGCACCCATAAAATGGATGAAGATAGCAGAATGGATTAAAAAGTAGCATCCAACAATATGTTATTTGAAAGAAACACACTTGAAACAGACTCACACAAAGTTAAAATAAGTAATGTTGAAAATGTATTATGCTATAGCTATACTGAAAACAGCATGGATGGCAATTAGGAATTCAGGGAAGACAACAGCAAAAAAGGACTTGATTAAGGGAGATAAATAGGGAAACTATACTACACTGAAAGATACCTTAAACTATGAAACAATATTAGTACTTGACATATATACCAAATGACATTCCACATAATTACGTAAAGGTACAAATTACAGGGAAACATAGACAGTAAAACTATAATAGTGGGGACCCTCAATATCCTTTTACAACCTAGTCAAAATTAATCTTAAAATAAGTAAAAAAGAAGTTAAGAATGTAAATAGGATTTTTTTTTTTAAATTGGGTATGGTGGCTATGGTGATTATTAAATGGGAATAGAAAGGAGCATACATATATCTCAGTTATGCACTCTTATAAAAATTCAAGACTTATTAAGGCATAAAAATTCACAAATAAATTCAGAAAAACAGAAGTGTATCTAAAGTCAAATTTGAACTCAGGTGTTCCGGACTTTAGGGGCACCACTCAGTCAACATGCCACCAACTGCCTAATTGTTAAGTTTAGGCCTAGTAGAAGATCAAAGGGTAAAGATAATTTGGTAATATTTTGGGTTTAGTTTCAAATTGCACTCCAAAATGGCCTGTCAGTTCACTGCTCTATCAAAAGTGACTTATATGTTTCTAACAAAAAGGTCGGAAGAGTCACTTAAACTCTATTTGGTTTCCTTAACTGGAAAATGAGGACAATAATAGTACCTTCTTTGTGAAATTGTTGTGAAAACCAAATAAAATAATATTTTTAAAAATCCTTCGCACATTGCCTGGCACTTAGTGCTGTATTCCTCCTTCTTTCTCCCTAAACCCTCAAAGGGATTTTTTTTTTCAAAAAGGAGGAAAAAGATCCATCTGTATAAAAACATTTATAGTAACTCCTTTGGGGGTTGTAGCAAATTACTTGAAACTAAGGCAACTTATCTACTCATCAGTAGATGAGTGTCTGAAGAAATTATGGTATATGCATATAATAGAATGCTACTGTGCAATAAGAAATAGCAAAAGGAATGGTTTAAAAGAAACCTGAGAAAATTTTGATGAACTGTTCCAGAATAAAGTGAGCAGAAACAGGAACAAATTTAATTAATTAATTAATTGAGATTAATAAATGACATTTTTAAAGATAATTAGCTTTGATTGGCCGAACAAAAACCATTGACCAGTGGTTGATTCAGGATTCCACAAAATTAATCTCTGCTACCTACCTCCTGCCAGAGAGGTGATGGATTCAACATCCTGCATAATACATACCTTATTGGACATGGGCAATATGGGATCTGCTTTGTTTGACTATTTATACTTGTTGCAAAGGTTTTGTTTTATTTTTTTCTTTTAAATTGAAATTGAGTAGGATAGAAGGGAGAGAAAATGCACGCTCCTTAATTTTAAAAAAGAAAAGAAAAATACGTCAATTTAGTCAGTAAGCCAAACATCTGCCCAAATATTAAGAATTTTCCAAACTTGGAATGCGAGCCATTGTGTTTATATTTCTAACTTTTAACTTAATATACACTTTATAATGCAGCAGAGCAAAGGACTTCATGGATCAGAGATTATTTTATATTAACACTGGACTTCTATTTAAATAAACTAATTTTTATATGTAATTATAGTGTATAATTTAGATAATTGTTGTATATGGTTAGTTCAGTCTCCAGAAACAAAGACAGTAAGTAGTAGAGGACTACGAGACTGTCCCAGCTGAACCTTCTCCCACAAAATCGATATCCACCAGATTTATGTACGTATATATGTATGTCTACACACACATATACATGTATGTTTGTATATAAACAAATGTATGTGTATATATGTGTGTATATACATATACATATACATATAAATGTTTATTTACATTCATATGTTTATTTATGACAGTACTTTCTTCCCGACTATGGCTAACATAGTACATAGAAGATGTCTAACAAATACTTTTTTGTTGGGTCTAGGAAATGGAGGGAATCTTAGTGTTATTAACCAAAAAAATGAGAAGTTAAGGAAGGAAGCTATTTGGGGGCAGATAGATATATGACGTTATGCATGTTGAGTTTGAGACAGCAAAAAAAATACCAAAGTGGAATGCTGTAAGCAATTGAAGTGAGTGTGTGTGTGTGTGTGTGTATGTGTGTGTGTAAAATACAAGAATAATAAAGAAAGAGCTAAATAATTGGAGAGAGATTCTTCATGGACTGGATTAGTCAGGCAACAAGTGCTTTTACTGCATGTCAGGCAGTACACTAAGTGTTGGAAATACAAAGTAAGGCAAAAGACACTATACCTGTGATCCTAGGGAGATCATATTCTAATGGTGAAGAAAACATTCTAATTACTATGTACATAGATAATATATACAATGAAAATAGAATATAATCTTAGGGAACCCACTAGCTTTATATGTATTGTTTGGAATGGACTAGGAAAGGTCTAGTGCAAATGGTGAGGTTTGAACTGATTTTGAAGGAGGCCAGGGAAGCCAAGAGGTGAGGAAGGAGGATAGCCAAGGAAAGAGGCATGGAATCAGTAGATGAAGTATCCTGTTCAAGAACCAGCAAGACGTTCAATGTCTTTGGATCGTGGTAGTACATGATAGAAAGTAAGGTAGAAGAGATTGTAAGGGAAAGGGCTGGCTAGCTTGTGGCTTTAGCCAAACAGGATTTCTATATTTGATCCTTGAAGTAATAATCATTTGAGTTTTTTAAGTAGGGATACAAAATGGGCAGACATATAATTTAGGAAAATCACTGGCAGTTAAGTGGTGGATACGTTGGAGTAGAGAGAGATATGAGGTAGGAAGACCAACCGGAAGGCTATTGCAGTTGCATCTAGAAGTTATGAGGACCTGCCCCAGAGTGGTAACTGTGTGAATGGAGAGAGGGGAGGCATATGAGAGATTTTGAAAAGGTAGGAAATGATAGAATATGACAACAGATTAGATATGTGGAGAGAATGGAAGTGAGGAGCTGACAAGGAGAGGGAGGAGGTTGTGAGCCTAGGTGACTTAGGAAATGGTGGAAACTTTGATGATAAAGAAGAGTTGAGAAGAAGGAAAGTTTGGGAGGAAAGCTAATGAGTTCTGTTTTTGACATGTTGATTTTGAGATGTCTATTGAATATATGGTCTGAGATGTCCAAAAAGGCAGTTGGTGATGTGAGCCTGGAGCTCAGAAGAGAGATCACTGTTGGATATATGCATCTACATAGAGACAGTAGCTGAACCCATGGGAAGCTGATGAATTGCCAAATAAAATAATATAGAAGGAAGTGGGTCCTAGACAGAGCCATGGGGGAACCCACAATTAATGGGCATGAGGCACCAGCAAAGACTGAGAAAGTGGTTGTACAGGTAGAAGGAAAAACAGGAGGAAGCAATTTAGGTTTTCCTAAGAATGGAGAATACAAGAGGAGAGGGTAATGGTGGCAGAGAGTTAGGTATAAGTCAATGGCTGCTCTGAGATCTTTAATAACTATCCTTGGCATAGTTTGATATTCAAGTGCAACCTTCATAAGAAAGTTCAGACTTCACACTTTACCTTGTGAACTAAATGATAAATATCTTGTCCTCTTATTTATAGATACTGAACAAAAAGATGTTTAATTTACTTTTAAAGTTTTTCATTTTTTTTCACTGAAGCGATTGAACAATTGACTAAAACAAGGTGTCATTCAGGCACATTCTGAAAGAATCTTTCCCTGGAGTCCTTCTCCCCTCCCCCACCAAATTCTCTCCCCTCCTTCAGAGACTCCCTCCCACTTACACTATATACATCTTTACACATAGTTGTTTATGTGTCGTTTCTCTCAGTAGACTGTTCACTCTTTGAGGGCAGGGGTGGTATTTGTATTAGCATATTGTAAGTACTTAAATGCTTCTGACTGACTGGAGAGGAAATGGAGGCACCAAATATAGATCGAATTGCCAAGATGGGAAAGAAACATATAAATTGGGTTTAGTAGGGATGGTAGGAATTTTTGGGGGGGGGGGGGGGGGAGGGTTGCGTTAAGCATGGGAGAGACCTAGGGTGTAATTGCAGGCAACAAAGAAATATTCAATAGATAGAGAGTTTGAGATTAGAGAGTGCTTATATTATAGAGAGGGCATTCTTTCAGAGAAAACAGGAAAAGATAGGATTAGTGGTGGAAGTTGAGGGGTTTGTATGATTAATGTGAGATGAGAAGGGAGAGAGAAGAGGTAGCTCTTAGGGAATGACATCAGTTTTTTTGATAGGCTAATATAATAAAAATGACAATACTACATAAATTAATTTACAGATTCGGTTCCATGCCAATCAAATCACCAAAGGATTATTTTATAGAACTTGACAAAATTATAACAAAATTCAACTGGAGGAACTAAAGGTCAAGAATCTCATCGAAATAATGAAAAAAGTGAGAAGGGAGGGGATCTAACAGGACTAGATCTCAAACTATACTACAGTGCAGTAATAAAACCATGTAGTACTGGTGAAATTACAATTAATGAAAAGGATAAGGCCCATAAGATGTATAAGTAAATGAAAGTATTAGTATGGTGTTTGGTAAATCCAAAATATAAACTCTGGAGGTAAGGACTCATTGTTTTATAGAAGCTGCTTGGAACATTGGAAGGTCTGAGAGAAATTAGTCTTAGATCACCATCTCACACCAAAAATATAAGATCCAAATGGATTCATAACTAAAAGACATATCATAAGCAGATTAGAGGGGAATGGAAAGCAATAGCTTTCACAACTATGGATAGGGATATTTATTAAATAAGGGTGAGAAATAATCACATGAGATAAAATGGATTTTTATTACATAAAATTGAAAAGTTTTGCTTAAACAAAAGCAATGAAATTAGACTTAGGAAGGAAATAATTCATTGTGAAAAATATTTGCTGCACTTTCTCTCCTAAAGGTCTAATATCCAAAATATATAGGGTATTTATATTTTTATGTGCATATATGTGCCATGTACATTTTATGTGCACCAGAGCCATTCATGAATGGATGAATGATGAAAAGTATTTGAACAGCCAGTTCCTATGAGAAAAAATTCAAGCTATCAGTAATTTTATGAAACATTGCTCTAATCATCATTAATAAGGTAAATGCAAATTAAAACAGTATTAAGATAGACTCACTCTCATTGGATTGGCAAAAATGATAAACATGAAAAAGGAAAATTATAGTTGCTGATGATAATAATTTTCATTTCTGTAGTACTTTCAGGTTTGCAAAGGGCTTTACAAATATTACCTCATTTCATCCTCACAACAGTACTGGGAGGTAGGTGCTATTATTATTCCTATTTTATAGAGGAATAAACTAAGACAGAGCGAGATTAAGTGACTTGCCCAGGGTCCAGTCCTGTGGAGATGTAATCTGACAACTACTCATGCAGATGCTATAACCAAAACTTAAGCTCCAAAAAGGAAAGTTATTGGCTTTGTCAAATCATTCAACATCAAGAAAAGAAAAAAAAAGCAGGACATTATCAGTCTATTAAAGAAGAAGCTTTAACATCATCTTTGTTCCCTAATGACTGTGGGGCTTTTCTATCTGACATGCAGCTAAAACCTTCATTATATGATATCTTACCCACTAGAAGGTGTGCTCATTTAGAGTATGGGCTGTCTTTTCTGTTTGTGTCATCATCACTTAGCATAGTACATTGCACATAATAAGTACTTAAAAGTGCTTCAGTCATTCAATAAAATTTATTGCACTTTTTGTTGTAGCAAAAACCTGGAAACAGGGATTGTTCCTCAAATGGGATATAGCTGAAAAAAACTAAAGCATATGGAATTATTATTATTGTGCCATAAGAAATAATGTTAAGGAAAGGATTCAGGGAAACCTGGGAAGCATATGTGGAAAAAGTATGAATTCTTTTCCCTTTCTATTTTTTCATTAGCAAAATTTCATTTTTCTTTTTGCCTCTGACCAACTCTCACCACTAAGAGTGGGGAGAGGGAGGGAGGGAGGGAGGAAGAAAGAGAGAGAGAAGAAAAAGATAGAAATATTTTATTAGATAAACATTGTCAAGCTAAACATATGCCCCTATTGGTATATGAACTAATGCAGAGTGAAATGAGCAGAACTAGAACTGTTCATATCACTTTGAAAGACTTAAGAATTCTGATCAAAACAATGTCCATTTTGACTACAGAAGACTAACAGTGATGCATGCCTCCCATCTCTTGATGGAGAGATGATAGACTGTAGATAGAGAATCAAACATACATTTTAAGAATTGAACAATACAACACAGATTGTTTTTCTTGACTATATTTATAAAAAGGGAGGACTCTGAAGAAAATAATGATGCAAAAGAAGAAAAAATAATTCATTGAAACATTTAGAAACCACATAGGAGAGAACAAAAGAAAGTTCAGAAGAGGACCCAAACAAGCAGAGCAGTATTTTTACCATCATTAGTCAATAAGCTTTCATTAAGAGCTTACTAAAGCAAAGTGTTAAGTGCTAGAGATACAACCAACATCAAAAACATAGACCCTGCCCTCAAAGAGATTACATTCTTACTGTGGAGACCACATGACGATAATTGTTCTTTCAAGATAAGTACAGTATGATGGAAAAGTTGTTGTCCTTGTTTGTCCTTCCTTCTCAAAGAGGACCATGACATCAGGAAGGTGACGGTATGACTTGCAAGTGAATTGGATTAAAGTGAGGGAGGGCTGTGCAAAATCACCAGCCTCAATTTCTTCTCGGGAAGCCATCTAGGTTTGGTGGCAAGATATTGATCTGGATGACTGTAATCTTAGAGGGAAGGTACTAGCAGTGGTAGGAGAAGAAGGGGGATAGACTTGTACAGAAGGTGAGAATTAAGTTTAAGGAAGTCAGGGAAGCCAGGAGGTGGAAGTAAGGAGGGGGAACTTTGTAAGCATGAAGTATAAAAGCATGGAGTCGGGAGCTGGGTATCCTGTGCAAGGAATAGGAAGAAATCTAGTGTCCCTGGAACACAGAGTAATATGTAAAACAACTGAAAAAGTAGGAAAGGGATAGGTTAGGGAACTCTTTTTAAAATGCCAGAGGATTATATATTTAATCCTAGAGATAATAATCATTGGTATAAAGGGGGGGAGCAGGACACGGGCAGAGATGACATGGTCAGACCTGAGCTGTCAGAAAGTCATTTTGGTAGCTGAGTGGAGGGTGAAATGGAGTAGAGAGAGACAAGACTGGAAGGCAAATATTATCACAGTAGTCTGCCTTGAGGAGATGAGGGACACCAAGATGTCAGCTATGTGAGTGAAAAAAGGAGACTATATATGACAGATGATATAAAGGTAGAAATAACAAGACTTGACAACACTTTGAATATCGAATAGTTTGGATATGTGTGATGAATGAAAAGAGTGGAGAAGGATGTGAAGATTGTGAGCCTAGGTGGAGAGTGGTGCCCTCAACAGTAATTGTGAAGTTTAGAAGAATTTACCATGTTCAACTTAATTTACATTTAAAATAAAAAGCTTTATGTAATTTTATAGCTTAATAAATGCTTGTCAATTGAGGTAGTATATTCATAGTTTCATATGCAATCCTCGTTTTCTACTCTTTATATATATATATTCATATTTGTTAATACTTTTCTAGTATATGTTAAAAATTTTAAATCTGTGATAGATGGAATAAAAGAGTGAAAAGAGTGCTAGATTTAGAGCTAAAAGATACAGGGTCAAGTCCTAGTTCTACCAGGACTTTGTGACCTTAGGAAAGTCATAACTTCTCTGAACCCCAGTTTCTTTACCTGTAGATTAACCTACAGGGATCTGTGGGATAATAAAATTTCATGATTAGTTTCACCTCACTCTTTCACACTCAGATCTCACTCAATTCAGAGGTCATCTGGTTCAGTTCTGAAAACCAACTTCACCAAAATGCTTCTTATCACACAGTCTTGAGCACAAGAACCGATGTCCTAAGTAATGCCATTCCGTGGCAAGCAACAAAAGAGCTTTAAGAAACTGAGGAGCAGAAGCTGGCATGAGCATCCAGAGTTCTGCCTGTAGAAAACTCTCAAGGGCTCTGTGTCCCAAATGGCACTTCAGTCTTGTAATAACGGGACCACATATAAGTAGTTATCTGGCTCTGTGAGCACTTAAATTATACAACTCCTTTTGCTGGATAAAAGCCACTATTTCCACATACTTTGAAGCTCAGAGTCAGAATTCACAAAGTTACTCTGAATTTTGACGATTGCCTTTAAAGCCTGTATCTGAATCCCACTCAAGAATACAGCAAAGGGCAAAACTAGAGTTTGAAGTGACATATTTTTCCCAAAAAAGTATCAATCGAAGCAGCAGACCTGTTTTGGAGATGATGTCATTTTGTTTCTGTAATACTGGAGTTACCTTTAATTTGTAGTTATGTGTAAGACTAGGTATAAGCAGCTTAAAAGCACCATCTGAAAAAAGTTACAAATTTTGGAAAACTAGATTATGTGTCAAGCTTCTAAAATATGCTGAGATTACTCTGTTAAAAACAAGTGTTTCCACAAACCACTGAGAAATGTTTGAGTTATTCATTCAGAAAATATATTTCTTAGAAATTTAGGGTAGGAAAATATTCCTTTAAAAGCAGCTATGTAAGGCCACTGTGTTGCCCAAGCCTAATCTAATCTATGAAAAGATAAGAGTTTATAGTATTCATGCATCATTCTTTACATGGCATTGAAAAATCCACGAGGATTTTCTTTTTATCCTTTTGTCATCAGAGGGTAGGCTTGAAGTTATTCTCTTTGCCCTCTACTGTGAATTGTTCTTCCAATTAGGCTAAAAAAAAGAAACCTTTAGCTGTTAACCAATTGCCCTACAATTGCTCAGCAAATCATTATTATTATATTAATAAATGTGAATTTTTTTTTAAAAATGATTACATGGTAAAAATGAAAGGCATTGTGTCTTGTGTAAAATAAATTTAATTGATATCTTTTTTTTTTTACATTGCCTTCACTATTATATTACTCTCCCCTAACCACCACCTGGAGCTATACTTTGTAACAGAGAATAAGAAAAAGAGGAAAATTCTGGAAGCGCTATTCTTCTTTCATGCTTACTGTTTTCATCATTTCCCTCTATATTCTAGATTTTTTTGCCCTTCCAAATGAATTTTGTTATACTTTTGTCTAATTTTGTAAAATATCCTCTTTGTAGTTCAATTGATATGACCCTAAAAGAATAAATTACTTCAAATAGTATTGTCATTTTTTGTTATACTGTACTGGCATGACCTAGTCACGAGAAATAAATATGTATTCATTTGTTTTATAAATTTCTTTAATGAACATCTAATTATAGTAATGTAGGTTGTTGTTATTCAGTAGTTTCACTTGGGTCTGACTCTTTATAATCCCTTTTGGGGTTTTCTTTGCAAAGATTCTGGAATAGTTTGCCATTTCCTCCTGCTGCTCATTTTACAAATGAGAAACTGAAGCAAAGAGGATTAACTGACTTGCCCAGGGTCCCACAGCTAGTAAGTGTTTGAGGCCAGATTTGAACTTGGGAAGATGAGTCTTCCTGACTCCAGACCTGGCATTCTACCCACCATTCCACCTGGCATGCCTAGCAATGCACATGTTCATAGGTAAATTGACATCCAGATATTTTATGCATTTCGTCGCTATTTTAAGTGAGAATTCCCTTTCTGTTATTTTCTCCTGAATTTTATTATGCTGAAATGTTGTTGGGTTTTGTGGATTTATTTTTTAGCCTGAAACTTTATTGATTATCTCAATTTCTTTACTAATTGCTTGGTATTTTCTAAACAAACCCAGTTAAGACCTCCCATTTTGAGTTCCTCAACATCAATTCCTCCTTTCCACCACTTCTTTCATTCACCTGCCTCTCCTCTTCTTGCTAAGAGAAAGTAGAAGTTAATAACATCCCCTGAGTAGAAAAGAGTGTTGCAAGGTACACATATCTCCTCCATCGTCCAACACTGAAGCTAAAACACAGGCCAGTAGAGATGATGACAAAGTTTAAGGAAGAAGAAACTAGAATTTAAAAAGACAGAACATCAGTGTCTGTCCTGGGATCTTGAAGTTTTATAGATATCAGAGCCTCAGCAAAAGAAAAACCCACAGATTAATAATTAAGGGGCCCTTCAAGAGGGAGATAATTTGAGGTCCTAGAATTTTGATGATCCCATGTTTGTGGATATGCCCCACTCCAGTCTCCTGGGAAACAAGAGAAAGAAGATGCCTAGGTTTCTTAGTCCTTTAAATGAACCTAGATCCCAAGCTATACCTCTTCTATATTCTCCTCCACACCCATCCCTCGTGACTGAGCTGTTTTTTAAAATTGATTATCCTTAGTCCAGCCTTGAGAGGCAGAGGTTCTTCAAGGCTAGTTATAGCCCTTTTCTTTCTCACCACCACCCAGACGTTGGGATGGACTAGCCCCAGGTGCTCTCCATTGAGTAGTGTCTTCTATATAGCGCATATGTCTTAAAGAAAATTAAAGGGATTAAAACAAAATATAGTAAATGTCAGCTATTATTACAAAGTGTCCTGGCCATTGCTGTTTGGTAGCACTATTTCTGCTATAGGTTCTATAGCAGACATTCTTATGCCCTATTATATGGAGGCTGGAACATTACTGAGTGGTTACTAAAAACACTTAGTGTAGCAATGATAAACATACATTCCTATTCTTCACTGTCTTCTACCTCCATCTCTCCATTTATCCATCCTCCCACTCTGCAATTTTGTCTCACAAAATAACTTTGATGCACCTGAAAGTGGATAATGGTATAGTCAATAGTATTTTAGTTTTGCTTTTCTGCTGTTACTTCTCCCATTTCTTTAAATTCTGCTTATTATCTCCTTGTTTGCTTTTTATTGAATGATGATCATTGTTTTTTACCCCATAAATCAGTCTTTCTCTTTATTTCCCTTTCTTTAAACACTCTCTAAAAACAGGAAATTTATTTTGTTACTTATTTTTCCTTGGAAATTATACTTTGATATAATATATTTATACAATATTTATATAATTACTTGTCATTATACCTTTCTTGCGTTTTGCTGTTTGGGATATTTGAAAATTGATTATTTTGCCTACATCTATTTTTTTTTGCAGGAATGCCTTATATCTCTCTTTTGATGAATGTCCATCTTTTATAATTAATGATTATGCTCAGGTTTTCAGGATTTGTCATTTAGGGTTGCATCTTCAGCTCCTTTGCTTTTCATTATATATTTCTATGGATTCTGATGGGTACAGAATATCTTGTGTTACTTGAATTCCCTTTCTTTTACACTCAGTTTTTCTCCTAGCTGCTTGCAAAATTTCTTGTTTGAAATTAGAATTGTGCAATTTAACCATCCTGTGTCTTGAAATCTTACTCATAGTTTTATGGGGATGGGGGAGTGGGCATAGCATGGGGAGAAATGTGTATGTTCATTTATTGGTGCTTTGTTTTCTTTATTCAGAAGTTTGGGGCAGTTTTCTTGGGTTATTTCATAAATTATAGTGTTCAGGGTTTGTTTTTTAATTGTCAAGTTCTGGGAGCTCTATTATACTTAAGTTATTTCTATGTACCCCTTCTTCAAGGTCAGTGATTTTGGCTTGCATAGAGAATATTTGAATATTCAACTTTCAACTCACATTGCCTCTTGCTTCATTTTTTGACAGGATTTCCTCTGATTCAGTATTTTTGTTTTCCAAATCTGTTATTCTTTCTTTTTTCCTTCTTTAAAGCTTAACACTGTGGATTCAATTTTTTTTCTAACATGCTAATTCAACCATTTGTTTTCTGCTTTGATAGATATAAATTTTGATATTTATTCAGTTCTTATTTCTTCTGTAAATTACACTTCTCTGCTAAATGTTCTGGAACTTCTTGTTCTTATATCATTCTTTCTTGAGATTCCACACGAAGGACAGAGGGAGAGAGTGAAGGGGAAGGAATAAGCATTTATTTAGCACCTACTATGTGCCCAGGTACAATGAATAGAGTGCTGCACCTGGAGTCAGGAAGACTGAGTTCACATCTGGCCTCAGACACTTACTGGCTGTGTGATCCTGGGCAAGTCACTTAACCCTGTTTGCCTCAGTTTCCTCATCTGGAAAAATGAGTTGGGGAAGAAAATGAGAAACCACTCCAGTATCTTTGCAAGAAAGTCGCAAAAGGAGTCACGAAGAATCATATATGAAAGTAAATGACTATACAGTAACAACAACACTGTGTGCCAGGCTTTGTGCTAAACACACCACTGCAAGGTAAGTACTTTCATTATCCCTTGTTTATATTTAAGGAAACTGAGGCAAACAGAATTAAGTGATTTGCCTAAGGTGACATAGCTAGTGAATGGCTAGCTCTGGATTTTAACTCAGGTCTTCCTGACTCTAGGCCCAGCACATTATCACTATGCCATTAGCTTCCTCTATTTTATCAGAAATTGGTTCACTTTCCCTTGTCTTCTAGTATTTATTAAGAGACCTTTATAATATCTTTGAGTTGAGTACTCATACTTCCTTCTGACTTTAAGTTCCTTTCTAGTGGGGGGAGGGGGTGGGATGCATGCATGCTCATAGCACTCTAGGTTTTCATTGTCTTTTTCCTCTTGAAATTTTTGGTGTTAGGTTTTTTTCCTCCATCACTCACTTTCTTCTTCCTCTTTGTTCTTGGATATAAACATGGTGCTGGACTGTAGAGCTGCCTTAGTCTCCTCCTACTTGGGAGATTCATGTTTTGCCACCGTTAGTCCCTATTGGAAGCATCTTCTCAGGCAACAGAAATAACCCCATCTAGATTTCAATCCCTTTTTCTCCATGTGTAGCCTATCCACTAACAATAATCCTGTGCTCCAGTTCTTCCCTTAGCTTTCATTCTTTTATTTTCTGCTAGGTTCAATCAATATCTGCCCTCTTTTCAAACTGGGCAAGGGTAGATAGGGTGCTCCATATTGACTCTTTGCAACAAGAGTGGGCCTGAGGACCAACTCAGTAATAAGGCAGCATGCATTCCCTGCCATGTTACTGAACAGAATTTGTGCATATCTTGTGAATTGGTTGTAGACAGGGAATGTGTTAGACCATCAGAAACTGCAACAGAAGAGTATCAAGTGTGGGTTCCAGACACAAGCCCATAGGTCAGTTTCTGCTGATTTGTGTGGTCCTATGTCATGAGGGCTGATGGGAAAAGGATACTGAGCAACTTAATGATTAATATTTTTCAATGTTACTTGGCAAGATGTTTATATTGTTAAGGGGTTTCTCTTTTTTTTTGTCCTATATATTCAGCTAAATTCTGTATCAGACTCACAATTCCCCTTTGAGGGACTAGAAAGGAGTGGGTTCGGAGTTAATGGTGACTCCAGAAAAAAAATCTAGTCTGCCATCTTGTTGATCACATGACCTAAAATCACGATGTTATTTTTTATTCCCATTGCTGCTAAATTTTATAGATTCTCTGAAATATAGAAGTCTACAAATATTGATGATCCAGTGCCATATTCTGTGGCCTTAGGAAATGATGAACTGGTTTCTTCTGAGTGCCAGAATTACCTCCTGTAGTTCACTGTCATATTCTGGTACCCTGAAAGAGTTAATGGACTTCCCTAAGCATCTAACTTACTACCATGGAGGGATTTAGCCACTGGGGAGAAGAGGACCCATTAATCCTTAATATAAAAGCTTTAATACATAAAAGAAAGATATGTATAATTTAATTTCAATTCTGCTGTAGTGCTTGAAAAGTATTAGCTGTGGAGTACATGGATATTAAAGATAAGAAATTGCATTGCCAGTGTCATGGAAATCAGAATTCAAATATAAAAGGAATTTGGTCAGAACTGCTATTTTCTCTGTACATCTGTTGTTCTAGGTCTTTCCAGCACACAGAAAATATGTGTGTTTGAAATAGGCACTTTTGTGTAAACTTAATGAAATCCCAAATTCAGAAACTCCTTTTTTTTCAACATTTGTGGTTTTAGGCCTTTCGTTTGATACAGTTATTTTCCATTTTGGCAATGTTCTCTCAGGGGTAATTTTTAAATAAAATCTATCTCAGTGGTTTACTTCATACTTTGATAGTTACTAATTTTATCAATGTAAGGGAAAGATTGCAACCCACCTACACCTTTCCATCATCACCATGACCTTTATTCATATCACCACATAAATCCTCTACACTGGGTTATTTGGTCTTTTGAGCAATCTACAAACCTTATTCTTCAAAGACTATTGTATTCCGCCACTGGAAAATTACTAGTATTAAGAAAATGAGTTTTTCAGGTTCTGCTGTAACACCTCCTCCCATTGTTGAGATATTCCTAAGTTCTTCAGCTCTGGCAAGTTCTATCAGGTTGGAAAGACATTCAGGAAGTGCCAGAAACAGACTGCTCTTTAGGGACCAGTGTAGCCAAATATGGAAAGGCTTATCACCAACAAGCCTCTAAATCTTTTACCATGGCAATGTTAAGTATGCATTGTAAACCCTCAAGCTCAGGTACATAGATTTCTGTAACTTGTCAAATTCCTCATGTTAGAAAAATGAAGCTTTGTTGCTCAAAGAAAAATTTCAGTGGTCTATCTAAACAAATATCCAGTAACAAGTGCATACAACTTAAAATTATGAACAGGGCGATGAATGGGTCAAAGGGTAAGATCATGACGAAGATTATATTTCAAATTTCTATTCACTGTATCTCTTGAGGATAAAGAGTTTTAGTCAGTAATAAAGGAACAATTGATGCTTTCTGTAGAATATTTAAGATGTAAATTGGCACCCCCAGTTATTTTTAATGAAGAGACTATCAACAATAAATCTTTAAGAAATCAATCTACTTTGATTTGTGACTTTGAGAACTCTGCACTCCCCCAACAGAAAATGGTATCTTGCAGAATAAAGGCCCCCCTATAAAGTGGAGCCTCATTCTTAATGACTATAGAGAAGGAAAATCTCTCTGATAAGATTCCTCCTCGCTCTCAGTTACCAAATATCAGGACATTCTGTTCACTATGGAAACAAAAGAGTTCGCTGCATGCCTGGAGAGGAACCAAGGAGTGAGTATGCCTCGCCCCATAGGAAATGCTTCTGTCTAACAAAGATACATACTCTGTAATCACTTCAAGTGAGAGAATTCATTGCCAAGATAGATATGCTTAATTACATTTTAAAAACCTGTACAACATGTGTATGTATATTCAGACTTCTAATCTTTAATAGGAAAATGGTGAAGGGATATAAAGACTGCAAATTTGTTTCCCTCCCCCACCATCACTTATAACACAAAAAAAGAGAGACAAAACTAATCCAAATATCAACCAGGTCCAACGTTATATGTAGCATTTCCCATCCATAATCTCCTACCTCTACAAAGAAGAGTAGGAACTTTCTCATACCTCTTCTTTGGGCCAAACTTTCTCATTAAATGTTCTTAACATTTAGTTTCATTTGTTAGGTTCATGTTGCTCTTTCCATTTACATAGTTGTAGTCATTGTATGTAATCTTTTCCTGGTTCTGCTTACTTCACTTTGTATCAGTTCATATAAGTCTACACAGATAGATATATGCAATTGTGTGTATATATATTAGATTCATCATTTCAATAATCTTACTTCATCACATTCATGTACCACATTTTAATTAGCCATTCTCCAATCAATGGACATATGTTTTGCTTCCAGTTCCATGCTACTTAAAAATCATTGCTATAAATATTCTTATGTATTTGATATGGTCCTTTTTATTATTGCCTTTATTTGGGGCATATGTCTAGCAGTAATATTTCTAAGTCAAAAAGTATGGGCATTCTGGTCACTATCTTAGCATAATTCCAAATCATTTTTCAGAATGGTTATACCAATTCACAATTCCACCAATATTGTATTAGTTACAGGATTATCTCCCTTATTTGTTTTAATTTATTATTTGTTGGATTTGAGGTAAAACATCAAAGTTGTTTTGATTTGAAATTAGATCAGCTTTTCCTATGATTGTTAATAGTTTGCAATTGTTCTATGCTTCAACTACTTATTCATTGGGGAATAACTTTTGGTCTTGTATATTTGTATGGTTCCCTATAAATCTTGAATATCAGATGCTTACCAGAGATATTTTGAAATAATTGATGCAAAGATTTTCCCCAGTCGAAAGTTTCCCTTTTTACCTTTGGTGCATTGATTTTGTTTGTGCAAAAGTTTTTTTTTTTTTTTTTAAGTTTCATGTAATCAAATTATCCATTTGATCTTTGTGATTGCCTTTATAGTTTATTTGACTAGGAATCCTCCCTGGGTCACAGTTATGAAAGGTATCTAATCTAGTTATCTTCTAATATTTTATTGTATGATTTAAAATACTTAAGTCACATATCAATTTTAAGCTTATTATGGTACATGGTATAAGTTAGTGGTCTGAATCTAATTTTGGTCAAACTGCTTTCCAGTTTTCCCAGAGATTGCTTGTCCAGTAGAAAGTAGATGTAATTTTGTTTTAAAAATAGGAACTTTACATTATTAACAGTCATTTTGAAAAATACTCGATTTCATTAGTGCTTGAAATGATACAAATTAAAGGAACTTGGAGGTATTACTTCAGACTTATCATTTTGCAAAAATAGTTAAAAGTAATAAAATTTAATCATGGTGAGATGGTAGAGCAGTGATATCAAACCCAAACAGAAGCAGGGGCCACTATACCATAGGTAAGAATCCTTATGGTCCACATATTGACTTAGAAAATCATATATTAACATTATATCTTGCTAAATCTTCCAATTACATTTTAATATGATTTGATTTTCCCCCTAAGCTACCTGTTTGATTATTCTGTTGTGGAGAAATAGGCATACTTATTCATTGCTGATGAAATTGACAACTTATAAAATGCTAAAAGAAAACTAATATCCTTGATCCAATAATCCATTATGAAGAATGTTTCCCAAAAGTGTTATGAAGAAAACAAGACTATATAGGCAGCTAGCAGATGTATAGTAAATAAAAGTCATTTCCTAACAGATAAGTTGTTAAAGGATATGAACATCTCTACAGAACTGAAAACTATTTTAAAAACTATGGGAAAGGATGTTCCAAATAACCCACAATAATAGAAATAGAAATCAAAATAATGCTGAATCTCACACCCTGCTGAGAATAGTCAATGCTGGAGGAGTTGTATGAAGATATACACAACAGCACATTATTGGAGAAGCTATGAATTGGTATAGTTATTTTGGAAAGCAATTTGGAATTTTACAAATAAAGCAGCTAAAAATGTCCAGACACTGAGATTCCACTACTAGGCTAATATCCCAAGTAGTCCATTTGATGTATATTCCATATACACCAAATATAGCAGAACATATTTTGTTAGCAAAGAATTGAAACAAAGTAGATGCCTATCACTTGAGAAATAGATAAACAAATTGTGGTACATGAATTTCATGGGATATAATTATTAGTATGATGAATACAGTGAAAATAAAGATTTACACAAACTGATTTGAAGTGAAGGAAGCAGAACCAAGAAAACAAAATAAAAAACTATGATAAAGTTAAAAGAAGAGCTACAAGCAAAAGTAAAAGTTGCAAAATTACAAAGAATAATCTTGATTCTAAAGCAGACAACCCTGTATGACTCTTTTGCAGCATTAAAAGATCAAAGAGAGTGATGCATCATTTGTATTTTCAGAGTTTTTAAAATAAATTTATTTTTCATTTTTTTCCTTTAGAAGTATTATTTGTGATAGAAGATGGCTAAGTGGGAGGCAGAAAGGGAAGAGAAATTAGAGTGATATAAAATATTTTAAAATCAACAAAATTATTTTTAGAAAATAAGAAAAATTTAAAAATAAAAGATCTATACCTTCAAAACTTTTAATAGCATAATTATATGTGATTATAAAAAGTTAGAAGCAACCTAAACATCTAACAATACTTGGTAGTTAAGCTGTGGTACATTAATGTGACAAGATAATATCATTCAATTAAAATTAATAAATATAAAAAATTTGAAAAGATATTTATTGTGCAAAATAAAACAACACTAATTATGAGTGAATGAGAAAGTCAATAAATAAGCATTTATTAAGTGCCCCCTATATGCCAGTTTACTGTGCTAAGAACTAGAGATAAAAAGAAAGGCAAAAGACAGCCCCTATCCGTGAGGAGCTCACGATCTAATGGGAGACAATAAACAAAGTATAAACAAACTTATAAAGGATAAATAAGAAATAATTACAGAAGAAGGACACTAGAATTAAGGAGTTTTAGGAAAGGATTCCTGAAGAAGATGGGATCTTAGTTGGGACTCCAGGGAAGCCAGAAGGTAGAGAAGAGATAAGAAAGTATTCCAAGCATGAAGGACAAACATAGAAAATGCCTGGAGCTGAGATGGAGTGCCTTGTTCATGAAATAGAAAGGCCAATGTCACTAAATGGAAGAGTGCATTGGTAGGACGTAAGGTTTTAGAAGACTGGAAAGTTAGGGGAGGTGAGGCTGTTATGAAGGGCTTTGAACACCAAATAGAAGATTTTGTATTTGATCCTGAAGGTAACAAGAAGCCACTGGAATTTATTGAGTAGGGGTTGACGTAGTCAGATCTTCACTTTGGTGACTGAAAGGAGTATGGACTGATGTGGGGATAGGTAAACCCACCAGCAGACTGTTAGTCTAGGCATGAAGTGATGAGGACCTTCACTGGGATGGCAGCAGTGTCAAAGGAGAGGATTAAAATGAATGGACAAAGAATGGTTCTTCTATATTTTATTAACAAACTGATCCCAAGTTCCTTTCTGTTCTAATCTGATTCTGTGAAAAGTATGACTGTTGGTTCCAAGTTACTTCACCCTAAACTTATCCTTAAATTTGAATAATAATCTATAAATCTATTTCAATGCATAGCCGAAGATATTTGGCTTCCTCTTTGAGACTGTGCCAGAAGAACAATATTAAAGAGTTGAGAGACAGGTAAAATAATGGAATAAGAGGAGTGAGCAGCCCAGCCCATCACAGCCAAGGACTCTAGCAAAGCTTTAAGAAAAACACTAGACCAAGTATTAATCAAGAAATCCACAGAGAAACTACAGTGAGTGCCTTTTTGCAGGTCTAGTCAGCACAAGGAAACAGTTAGAGGCCTGAAGGTACTGGGGAGGACAACCCACCAGAAAGAACTATTCATGGTTCATACCAGAGATAGGCTATTCGTCCTCTGGAGAGTTTTCTAACACAACAACTGGAGCCAGCAGCTCTCTGCTAGAGCTCTAAGTGCCATCCTGCAGCTGTGTTACCCAGACCTCAAACTGGAGTTAGGAGCCAATAAAGCTGTGAGTGGAAGGGCAGTACTTAGGGCACTGAGAGTTTGCAGCTCCTTACCCTGAGCTGCTCCTGAAATCCTTGAAGAACATATTTCTCATTATCTGAAGGAATCAGTGACAGGACCCTTGGTAAAACATATCACAACCAAATAAGATCAACTATTCCCTGAAGAAGTGTACAGAATTTGGCCCTAAGACAAAGTCACACTTCAGGAAATAAGGCTGTAAAAATGAGTAAACAAAAGATGACATTGACAATTACATCAATGTATAACTAGAAAAGGACATGGACTGGTCGTGTAATCACGGTAGAATATAAAATAGATAGTGTGCCTCCTCCACTAGTATCTACATAAGGTTAAGGAATCTCAAGGAAGGCCCACAATATGTTGGATAGAGGATGTAAGGAATGACATAAGAGTTGATCGTGATAAGAAGGCATAGATAAGTTATTATTTGCCCCACTGGAGGAAGTACCCGTATTGATGAGATGATAATGGGAATATAAATTAATTTTCTGTGCCTATTTTCCTACCTTTAAAATGAGAATTATTATCTTCTCTCTCATTGAGGTAGTTGTGGAGATCATAGTGAGGTAATTTATAAAATACTTGGAGCCTTTTGGAAGGAGCTATATCATTTTTTTTGGAGGGGGGCAATGAGGGTTAAATGATTTGCCCAGGGTCACACAGCTAGTAAGTGTTTGAGGTCAGATTTGAACTCAGACCTTCCTGTTCCAGGGCCAGTGCTCTATTTACTGTGCCACCTAGCTGCCCCAAGAGCTATATCACTTTTTTTAAAGTATTAATGATTTATTTAATCAAACTGGCCTGGGGGGCTGATCATGTAAGCTGCTTGGATAGACAGTAGATGTATGAGTCACAACTATTTAGCTTCCTGTTGGCTCATCCCATGTTTGCCTGGGTCTCTTCCATACCTTCTAGGGATAGTAGCTTAATTGTGTTTCAAGAGTCAGTGGGGTTTTATGAAGCTAAGTAACTGACATTTTTCTCATTTCTGAGATCAAATTTTCACAAATCATTCAACCAGGATAAATTGAGAATGTTGTTGTTCTGGTAGTTGTTGAAATACCAGACACTGCAAAACATGATACACAAATACTTTTTACTAACCCTTTATCTCAGCAAGATTATTCTAAAGAGAAAGGTATTATAATGATTAAGAGCCCAACACAATATGGGTCAATCTGAAAGAAGTAACAAAGGAAGTATGATCTAATCAAACTTCATTAATTAAGACTCTTCTGATTCTGAATTTGTAATAGCTTGACCAGTACTTTTGCTCGATGATTGAAGGATTTGTTGAGGCAAATTAATCATGTATATAATATCATGACAATATATATATATTTGACCTATTTAAAAGAACAGTTTTAGGTACTTTAATGTATTGTATGGAGTGTTATTAATTATGTCATTTAACTGTTAAAGCAGACAGTAAGATCTCTATTTGAAAACATTTTATTAGCCATTTCTTTAAGAAGTAGTAAAAATGACAGAACAGAATATTAAAATATTCAGACTTCATTCATATTGCTCATCACCTTGTCTCTCAATCAGCCTTAATTAGTGAGGCTTTACTATCTATTGTAAGATATTTATAGTAATATGGGTGCTAATATTCAATGTGTATACCTTCTGATATATAGAGGTAAAGCATTGGATTTATCTCTGTGGGAAATCTAACTAATGCTTCCTAATCTGTGAATATAATGAATTTTCCAATGACTCTCCTGGCTGCTGCTGCTATGTTTGCCATTTGTTGAAGGCTACTTTGATAATTTTAAGGTTACTTGTATCATACTCATCATGCATATTAAAAAAATAGCATTGTGCTTTTCTTTAAGGTTATCATTGTGTTCTTCAAAGCAAAAACTTTTTCTGCTTAAAGTTTAGTCATTTTATTTGGCATAACAAAGTCTGTAAAATAAATTGCTCGATTAACTTTGAGTTAATTTTCAGTGCTATAAGCAATTGACTAGATTTGCTCTCCCCCTAAATGTCCACACGATCTAATCCAACATACATGGCACAGAGAATACCTTCATTCCTTCAGTGTCTCGCTTTGTGCTATGTGTTTATTTGTGAAAGAACCTCCATGCATGGATCCCGTAAAAAGGAGACAAACCATGGAGCAAACTGGAATGTGTTGCAAGGAAAGTCCTTGAGGGGGAAAAATGAGTGTAAATGAAAACTTCTGGGAAAATTTTGCACTTTTAAAGAAGGATTTCTCTGTGTAACATCTAAAGGGATTTTGATTCTAGGTGTTATGCTTTTAGCAAAGAACCTCTCTCTCCCAAAGAAGAAATCTAATTAATAGCCTAATTGTATAGTCTTTTCATCAAGGAAAACTCCCACTGAGTACACAAGAACATGACTGCCTTCCCAATGAGTTGCCTAAATAACATCCAAAGAATGGTCTCATAAACTGACTATGTCTTTTGTTTTTGTTGACTATAAAATGTATGAATGTATGTATGATTCCTAGCTTTTTGGCAGCAGTTTGGAATAAAAATGTTTTATTTACTCTTGAAATTATTAACTGAATTACTCACAAATCATTTTATACAATTTGCACATGGACAGGACTTAAAGGCTATGGAACTGTATTCTTTGCACTCCCTGTCACACCAGTACACTCATTCTGATTATTAAATGGTCCACTGCCAGCACTGTCTATTTTTAAATAAAGAAAAGTTAGATGTATTAGAGCAATTGAATTGCTATGTAATGTGCTAAACCCTTAAGAGCTAAATAACAGGTGCAAGATTTCCAATGCTTCTATGGGTGCTAAAATGGGCACTTGTCTTGAAAGGAACTATGGTATAGCCACAACTCTAGTGAGGGAGCGGTCAACATTTACTATATTATTGTTACAGAATGAGTCATCTGTAAATTGTATTCTTGCATAGCCACTTATAATGTATCCCTGGAAATCTTTGTCATGGAAATCTTTGATATTCCATGAGATAGAATCAGAATTGAACTACTTCTCCTTTCATCTAGGCTATCAGTTAAAGTTTTTCTCAAGTTGTTGGCATTCTGTACCCGTGTGTCTCCCTTACAATAATGCTTTGTTTCTTGACATGACCACCAGGACAGCTTGGTCCAGTGCAAACACTGGCCCTTTCAGTCAGTACATTCCTAACACTAATTCCCTTTTTCTCCCCTCATTCCCCTCCCCCCACTGCAGGTTGGAAAGGTTGGTGGACGTCCTGAGGAAGAAGGTTGGAGCGGGGACCATTAGGACGGTGATCTGATTGAAAGTTTCAGTCTGGGGAAGCAATCACATCTGGTGACCAGGCTGCTTCATTCAACACTGTGTAAACACTAAAGCCTTCACTTAACAAACAGTTGTTAGAAGTGGGACACTTCAACGACATACCAAGCTGAGATAAAATCAAATCACAAATGTTTAACCACTTTGCTGCTGAGTTTGGGTTATTTATCCAAATGTATTAACCACAGACTTTTACCAATGGGTGGCTAAAGGCTTAGAGCATACTTTGGAACTATTTCTTTTGTCCCAGTTTCTTTTAAGGTGTTTCTCTACTGAGGAACCAACATAGAAATAGGGTGCAGCTGATCTGGACATGTCTTCCCATATTGCCTGCTTTAGAATCAAAACTTAGCAAGGCAAATATTGTACAAATCTAAATCCACTGTGTTAGGTCAAGATTTCAAATACCTGCATATTTTAATATTGAATATGTTTCTGAATCAATGAAAAAAGTGCAGATTTAAGAACAAACTATGATTACTGTGTAGACATAAGAATACAGTCTTTTCTCAGTGCTTACACATAACCTTTGATAGCATTAAAGGGAATTAAGTTTATGCACCAAGAGGCAGTTGTGCAAAAGATGCCTTATGAAGAGTTCTATCAGTAAGGTCACATTCATGAAGGAATCATGTTTTAGTCACACACTCACAGAGAAATGTATCATAGGGTCTTAAGAACATGTTTGAAGACTGTTTTATTTTTAACATGCCTTCGCAACGCTGTATATTGTCACTACTGTTGTTATTAGGAATTGCAATGGATAACAATGAGCTAGCCTGGGTTAAAAAAAATATAAAAAGGAAAAAATTTCTTTCTACAGTGCTTGTTGTCTGTCTCATGTAAATTAGCATGCATCTCCTTGGCCTGGGCATAAAACATACTAGGTCATGGAGTATGATAGGTAATCTTTTATTAATTTTAACTAGATTTTCTTTGTATTTGGCAGGAGGGATGAGAAATATTTAATAAAACCATGATATTTTAAAATAAAAAGATCTTTTTAAAATGAAATTTGAATTAGCAAAGTAAGAATTACCAATTATTTCTCTTAAAGGAGAACAAAACAATAATAATAGTGCATGTTTATATAGTGCTGGATGTTCTACAAATTGGTTTGCATACATTATCTCTTTCAGTTCTTGAAACTGATAATCCAGTTGTAAGAGAATAGCAGTAGCTTCATGTAATTTCAAATGAACCTGTTAGCATTGTCTTTGGCTAGATAGATACTTGTCATGTGGGAAAAGACGGGAATGAGTATGGCTAGCCATGAATAAAGCAACTCAGATAAATCAATGAGAATTGTGTGAGCATGTAAGAAATTTTCTAAGCCAACTACATTTTTAAAAATATCAAAATGCAATATAACTTGTATACTCTTCTGTGTCCTGTAGAAGAAAAATCATTTGAACCGCTCTGAAAGGTTTCTCATAGAATACAGAAGTATAGAGAGTACAAAATCAGTTCTTTACTTGTCCATCTTTATTCCTTGTTTTAAAAAAATGTTAATTAGAAGCATTTTCCTGGAACTCCAAACTAATATGATACTCCTGTTGCCTGAGTTATTAATAGGTATCAAGCCCATACTAACCAGATCTGATCAGAAAGAAATAGAACTTTTCTCAGACTAGCAATGGTCTCTCCATTATATCAAACAGAGTTCCAGTCTCAAATGCTGCATATTCACTCAAGATGATTATGTGGGAGAGCAATAGCACGTGCCCTAAGTTATAAAAAAGGGTATAAAGTAAAGAGACAAAAATTTATAAATCCCCACATAACACCAGTTTTGCTTAGAGTCAAATAATTTATTTCTTCTCATGACATAGTAATGAAGATGACATGCATTTATAAGTCCTACCAAACCTATTTTTAATCAGAAGGAAAGTAGAATCCCCACCACCTCTCCCAGACACCCACAAATCACCATCATCAACCTCCTAGAAGGACGTAAAACTTTTTCTCAGATTTATTTGCTTTGGGTTTTAGAGACTGCAGAAAAGTATAGAAAACAATTCACTCTTCTTCAGATGTCTTTTTCTATACCTAGGTGACCATAATGGAGAAATAATTGCCAAGAAAAAGGTGCCAACATATCTTTTGTGAACTTTCACTATAAATACCATGAGTAGAACTCATATTTGTAATACTGATTTAATAAAGATGACAAGGGTTTTCTTCCTCATTCCACCATTGTGGCTTTGGAGAAGTGACTTTGCAGTGCCATATTTTGTTTTCCATTTAAGTCAACAAATTCAGTTCAACAAGCATATATTCAGTGCATTTGTTGTTGTTCAATCATTCAGTCATGTTCAGCTCTTTGTGACTGTACTATATTGTCAATGGGATTTTCTTGCCAAAGATACTGCAGTGGATTGCCATTTCCTTCTCCAGTGGATTAGGGCAAACAGAGGTTAAGTAGCTTGCCCATGGTCACACAGTTACTAAGTGTCTGAGGCCAGATTTTAGTTAAGGTCTTTCTGACTCCAGGTCTCACACTCTATCTACTGAGCCACCTAATTGCCTCCTGATATTCTGTGGAGACAAAGGTGAAAAATTACACAATCTTTGTCCTCAAAAAACCTATAGTCTATTTAGGGAATATATCACAAATAAGCATGATACCAGGTAAGATATATGGATAATAAAGATATCTAGACAAAATATTATAAGATTTATAGAAAGAAGAGATCACTTTGCAAGTCAGCCCCTCCAAATTTCTGCACATATACACACCCCAGTTAGAATAAGTTGTCAGAAACATCAAATATCATTGAGGTAGAATGAATTATCTACAAAATGTCAAAGACTGTAAAACAGTCATATGAAGATCAATGAGCACAGTAGATATAAACAATCCATACATACATCCACCCAAATAGAGCAAGGTGATGGTGTGGTAATGTTACATGAAATAGCTACCCACCACTGTAACACTGATCTCTTTCATGGAGTATGGTGGCTCCCGTTCATGCTTTATTTGACTCAGTCACTCCAACCTACCCTCACCTTGCTAGGTGTGATTTCCCAGCAACAGACCATCATTAAAAAGTTACACTGAAACTTTCTCAGGATAGTAGGGACAATCCTTTTGAGAGGAAATATACTTTCCCTATTTGCCACTCTAGCTCTTTAGCTACTATTCAATGTGTTTTCTACCCACATAACCACAGACTCATTATGTAATATAACCAGGCTAAAATGTAATATAACCAGTCTAAAAATTTTATAAGTCAAAAACAACAATGGCTCTTCAAGATCTTATACATAACTATTTTTTATAACAAAAAGACAAAAGAAATAAGGGAATGGGAAGGGAATAAGCATTTTTATATATCACCTATTATGTGCTAGTCGTTATGCTAAGTACTTTACAAATATCTCATTTGATCCTCAGAACAACCCTATGAGGTAAGTGCTATTATTATCCCTGTTTTATAGCTGAGGAAACTGAGGCAAACAGCTTAAGTGACTTGCCCACGTAACACAGCTAGTAAATATCTGAGCAAGGATTTTAATTCAGGTTTGCCTGACTCTAAGCTGAGTGCTCTGTCAAACACATCACTATCTGTAATTTATAATAATGATCAGTTGCCATCATAATATATAAAAATCAATGCTTAAAAAATTCATCACAAGGATGGAGCCAAGATGGCATATTATGGACAGCTGCTGAGCTAAATTCAATATTCCCCTCCAAATAACTTCAAAATAACACCTCAAATCAAATACTGGAACAGCATAACCAACAAAAAAAAATCAAGATGAGATTTTTTTTCCAGCCTAAGAAAGCTTAAAAAGTCAGCAGGAGGTCTATTACACCATGGTGGAGGTCTATCTTGAGCCAACATATGTGGCTGTGGCAACAGGAGCCATAGCAGCAGCAGTTTCAGGAGCTCTCAACACAAAGATGGAAGAGGGGAGAGGGTAGACAACTGCTCAGAAAGAAATTACAGGGAACGTTCACTGGTACTGGGTACATCTGGCACTGATTCACAACTCTATTGCCCATATTCAGTTCTGGGTCACTGTTCCAGGGCAGAGAGGAGTGCTGGTGGTCAACCACAAGGGAGCAGGAGTAATCACAGTACTAAGGTAGAGAAGAGTGCTAGCAAGGCATTAGGGACCCTTCTTCGGTAAACAACAGAGTCAGTATCAGGAGAGCAGGGACCATATGTCTCCCAACATCACTTGGAAGTACCAAAAACTTGCAGACCCCCAGAATTAGCTCTGAAAACAACAGCACAAAAATGACTTAAACTTAGGACAAGGCCTCCTCACCCTCAGGTGAGCATAACGCAACTACAGTTTGAACATAAAGTTCAAAGCTAAGAAATAAGCTGGAAAAATGAGCAAGCCACACTAAGAAAAAATAATTTGACTATCAAAAGCTACTGTGGGCAGGGAAGCCCAAGACATAAACTCAAAAAATAAAAATCTCAAAAAAAATGTTAATTGGACCCAATCCCAACAAAAATTCTTAGAAGAGTTAAAGAAAGAGGTAAAAGTGGTAGAGAAAAAATTGGAAAATGAGAGTGGTGCAAGATAATTATGAAAAGAGAACTAACAGTGTGGTAAAAAAAAAAAACTAAAGAAAATAACAGAATTGAACTAGGTAAAAGAGGCACAAAAATTCACTGAAGGAAAAAATTTCTTAACAAGCAAAGTAGTTCAAAGAGAGAAAGAATTTTTAAAAAATCACTGAAGAAAAGAACTCCTTAAAAAGCAGCATTGACCGAACAAAAAAAGAGGTAGAAAATCTCACTGAAGAAAATAATTCTTTAAAAATTAGAATTGGGCAAGCAGAAGCAAATGACCCCATAAGACATCAAGAAATAATCAAATGAAATCAATAGAAGTAAAAATAGAATAAAATGTGAGTTATCTCACTGAAAAAACAACTGACCTGGAAAGTATAACAAAGAGAGAAAATTTAAGAATTGCTGGACTACTTGATCAAACAAAGAACCTAAACATCATATTTCAAGAAAATATCAAGGAAAACTACCCTGATATCCTAGATCCAAAGGATAAAATAGAAATGGAAAGAATCCACCAATCACCTCATCTGAGAGATCCCAAAATGAAAGCTCCCAGGAATGTTATAGTCAAATTCCAGAGATCCCAGTCAAAGAGAAAATACTTAAATCAGTCAGAAAGAAACAATTCAAATGTCATGGAGCTATAGTCAAGATCACACAAGATTTAGTAGCTTCTATATTAAAGGATCAGAGGGCTTGGAATATTATATTCTGAAAGGCAAACAAACTGGAATTTCAACCAAGAATAACCTATCCAGCAAAATGAGAAGGGGGGTGGTTTCAGTGCAACATGGTGTGATGTATATTGAACTAACAGAAAGTGAAGTGAGAAGAATCAGGAGATCATTGTGCATAGTAATATTATTACAGAATGATGATCAGCTGTGAAAGATTTGGCTGCTCTGATCAATACAGTCATCTAAGACAATTCCAATGAAAGAAGTTGTGGTGAAAAAAATGCTGTCTGCCTCCAGAGAGAGAAGTAATGAACTCTGAGTGAAAATTGAAGTGTAATTTTCTCACTTTATTTTTCTTGCTTTTTTTGGAAATATGACTAATATAGGAATATGTTTTGCATGATTCCACATGTATAATCGATATCATATTGCTTGCCTTCTCAGTGGACAAGGGAAAGGGTGGGAGGGAGGGAGAGAATTTGGAACTCAAAATATAAAAAGAAAAGAAATTTTATTAAATTTTTATTTATTAAAGCGGAAAAGAATATATCACAATACACGTATTAACATATATCACACTCTCTCACCAATATACTCAGTTTCTCTGGGGAACAGTGGACACACACTTGTAGGAACCCATCAGGAAGACACATTAGGGAGGAAAACACATTTGCTTAGAATAACTCACAATTCTGGATTGGCTTTAATGTCATTAGCTCATTCGGCTACATTTGCACCATACAAAACTGCTATCTTGCTTGACTGTTGAACACTTAGCTGGGCAAATTTTCTATTCCCTATTCAAAAACAGCAGCTCTGTAGATTTATAATTACACTCTAAAAGATGTTTAGAAAGTGTTACCTCTTAATGTAAATAGCAGTTGCATTTTAAGCTGTAGAAATGCAAAGTTCAGCTGTACAAACCAAAGCAGCTAGGTATTCACTCACACAGATAGTGTTTTGTCCAGTATGAATGAAGTTCACAGAATGACTCAGCTGATTCAGAAAATCGTGCCTCAGCCAGAAAACAAATCTAGCAAGCTCACCAGGATACTGAAGCAAGGACAAAGTCCCCTGTGCTTTTCTTTCTCGAAGTGACCAAAGAAATCAACTGGTCCTCATGAGCTTTGCCTCTTTCCAACTCTAGGTAGCAGTAGAGTATGATAGCTATTCCTGGAGTTCTTAGCCAAGGAAGTCAATTCTTTATCCCACCAATTAAGAACCACTTAGCTGAAGCTTTATGTTAGTTGATTGTTTCTGTCACAACTTCAGAAAAGCAACTTTCAGCCCCCACCTGCTATATCTTTAGTTCTTCTGAGGTTCCTATACCTAGTTTTGATCTACTTTGGTGTCTTAAATGAGTTTTTCTGATTCTCAGTGCCTCATTTTTCTGTTTTTTTCTTTTTTTTTTTCTTTTTTCTTTTTTTTATTTTTTAATGTTTAACAATCACTGCCATACAATTGAGATTTTATCCCCCCCCACCTACCCCCCAGTACCCCCCTCCCTCCCCACGACTGCATACAATTCTGTATAGATTCTACATATACCTTCCTATTGAGTATATTTTCACTATAGTCATGCTATGTAGTCAGACTAAAATAAATGAAAGAAATCATATAACAAATAAGAACATGATACACAAACACATACACATACACAAACATGATCTGCTACATTTTGTGAGTGACTTCCATATTTCTTTCTCTGAGTGTGGAAGGCATTTTTCAGTGCCTCATTTTTCACGTAAAAGGTAGTAATTTCTCTAAATTGCCCCCATCAAATCTATAGTCCTTTTAAAATCATATCTGGGTCTCCAAGTTGTCCTCCTGGGCCATCTCCAGTCATCCTGATGAATATCAGGCCACTGGACCCAGATGACTCAGGAGGGGAAAGTGAGGTTGGTGACCTTGCATAGCCCTCCTTTACTCAAATCAAAGTCAACAACAACATTTTTTTAGTTTTACCCTCTATGGTCAATAAACATATAGGCAAATGAACTGCTTGCAGCTCTAAAGGTTTCAACATACTCTGCCCATTGCTTTGGTGTCCTTGGAACTTTTGTTTCCACTTTTCAATAAATAAAACATATTTCTTTGCTTCTGAATGCTTTCAACATTCATCTGAATGATGAAATGCATCATTCTACATTGTGCACAAGTAGAGTTGGGTCTTTATTTTAACATCACAGTTCCTCTCTTATCATGTTCAAACCATATTTTTATATGTATATTAAGTGTTTGTTAAAACAGTCTTTTTACTCCTTTTATGTATCAAAATATTCTATTTTCTCAGATGAGATATTTGTAAAACACTTAGCACTGTTCCTGCACATAATATGCATTATATAAATACTACTTATTAACAACTGAAACATGTTATGTACTTTGACATTTAACATAAATATTTTAATTTGCACAAAACATTTTTTCTTATAGTTTTATTACTAAACTGTCCCATATCAAAAGGACCTTAAAGGTCACTATGTCTTACAATGGAATTATTATATAATTTAAAATAGTGATTAATAAATTTTTCCTGTACCTTTAAAGTACTATAGTGCTTCAGAATCCACTTGGAATATAAATGAAATAGTTTCTGTACTCTAGTAGATATCTCTTCACTAGGTATTACTACCTATAAACAATCTTTCTCAAGATTCCAACAGACCCCTCTTGCTAGTGTGCAAAGACACTCCTGGTTAGGTTGAAAAAGCAAGATGGTTTCTGGGCCTCTTAGCCCTCAGGAGGTGGAGGATGGGAGGGAAAAGAAGCATCAGCAAAAGAGAAAAATCTTACTCTTAAAAAAAAGGCCTTTCAGTATTTATACACATACACATATATACACTCTCAGGATAAATAGATATCATTAGCATTTCACACTTTCTTGTGGTGGGGGTGTTCTTATTAATTTTTTTCTAGTATATCACTAGTCTGACTTTACCAAAAGATATTTTTTCTTAAATATAGGAAAATACTGCCTAAATACTTATCATAGAACACTTAGATGTCTTCTCCAAAGACAAGCTGAATTTATTGTGGAAGATTGGGTATGTGTGAATGGAACATCTGTATATTTGCATTTTGTCCGTCATTTCCATAAATCCACCAAAGAGATGTTCAAGCAATGTGTAAGGGTCCTTTCTCACATTATCTTTATGTTACATAGACCAATGGAGTATATGGAATATCCATTAGTTAACCTTCACACTTTCTTGCGACTGGCCTATCTTTTTTTTTTTTAATATATTTTTTCTGATAAAAGTGTTTACTCTGCTTTTTCTTGTAAATTATTAATTTGCAATATGTTGCAACCTGTATTTGTCCACCCCACACCTCTCCATTTCCTTATGATTGATCTTCTTGAATTCTTTGGAGACTTTAATATCACATGAATCAGAGCCATACAATGTCACTGGAAGAATGCTGGTGTTTAAAAGATGGAATTTGTTTCATGGAGAAGCTTCATATCAGCAAAAGAACTATGCAGTATCCCAAATGCAATCTAGCCCACTCTCCTCCAGTTCTGCACCCATTTGCAGTGTCTGTCCAAGATACTATGTATGTATGTATGTATGTACACACTGTACATATTAGTCTGATAAATGAGCTCCATGCATTGTCTATCCAATATATACATGTGTATATATATATACTCATAATAGTCATCTTTTTCTACAGGCAAATAAATATCTTTGGGGTGTGAGAGCACTCTTGCTTATCAGAACTGAGTGCATTATAGATTGATTATTGTTCAAGTTCATCATCCTATTGTTCGTAAGTTTCATTGTGTAATTGTTTCAAACAACACTCACCTTAATCTTATGGAGAAGTCAGAGCTCACTTTCACCTTATAAGATTAAAAAATTCATTATAGAGATATAAATAATAACGATGAGATGTATTCTATAAGGTTTTTTTTGCTTTTCTATAAATAATTCAAAACAGTGAAGGAAAAATGAATTTTTTTCCCTTTTTCTCCAAAATAATCTTTGTTATCTCTAAGGAAATGGAGCCATAGAGAATATTTAGTTTAGTTGGGAAAGATAAACATGAAACCAGATCTTCTACTCCCTAGAAGACCATAATTCCAGTGAAATAGAAGCAAAAATTTTGATCAATGTAATTACTGTGTGTTGTAGAGTTATTTCACTATTTCTTTAAAACACAATAGTTGCATGCATAAATTACACACTCATCAAGAGTCATGCATTTTCTCCCGAAATCTCTCAGTGATTTGCAGCCCTATAAACTCTCACCACAGCAGAATACATAAATAGCACAATGTTTCAGGATAGGAATATTATTTAGCACCATAGTTATATTCATAGTGAGCCTACATTGTGCTTTCACTAATTAACAATAATGGAACCAGTTTTTTAACAGAAATGTAGATTTAGTTATTTTTGCACTGTTGCTAATTCAGCCTGAAGTTAATACCTAAAAATGTCATTTTGTAAAATGACATCACAAAAAGTTGAAAAGTTCATAGCTTAGTTAAATCTTTTCATAGACAAAATATCTCTAGAAAAATCCAGTTACAAGGCATTTTAAATGAGTTCAACTAATAGCAAAGTTCAATAGCTAATCCCTAATGTGTGAGCCATATTAGTTCTGTTTTTATAAGTAAGCCCTCATACCATTTAATCATGTCATTTAACTTTGGGATAGGGAAACTTTTACTTGTTTCCTTCCAAATGACAGAATTTGATTGCAAGATTTCCTTTAATCTCAAATGTCTGAATTCTAACAAACTTCAGAATATCCTTAAATATCTTTATAAAATTGTTTACTCACAGAGTTGGTTGAATTCAGAATAAGCAATAAGCAATGCCTTCTAAATAAAAATTTAGTCTTGTTTACCCACTCTTTTTTAATGAACTAAAATTATTTTTTAAATGTTCCATGTAGAAATAGTCATCTGACAAATACTGTGCTGTGTGGTTATAGTATGATGAAGAAATCCTTACTCATGATTTCATTAGGTAAGATATGGAGTGTTGCTGTTTTTTTAAATTCAATCTTTTGCCCAGCTTTGGTAACTGAAATGTATCTGCAAGTCTCCCCCCAAAAATGTTTTTGTCTTGTTTAAGCTTGATTGTAGGTCAGCTGTTAGGCTCCAGTGGTCTAAACTTTTCATTCTTGTTTTGTTGGGAGTGCACATGTTCTCTGAAGCCTTTAAATAAATACTTGGAATGGTTGAAAGATTTACATTGCCAATGCCTAGCTAAATATGTCATCTTTATAAAAGATGTGGTTTGTTTTGGCACTGTTTAAAAAACTCAAATATTTTAAACATTTGTTAAGTTCAAGCTTGTACATTTGAACTAATAGCATACGTTTCAGAATCATGTCTCAATTTAGTAGCCTTTATTTCTCATTTTTGTAATCTGTTCATTAAAACAGTTTTTTAAAAGGCTTATTTTCTTTTCGTGATGGAATAGAAGTTGAAAAAATATTGTTACTTTAAAATTATTACTTTAAAAATTGTTATTTTTTAAAGTGTTACTTTAACCTTCATAAATTTCATTTGGACAATAAAACAATGTTGATAAGTTTGAAAACATTGCTAAAAATTTCTCCAAATAAATTCCTTTTTTATTTTTAATTCCATAACTTTCCATACTTAGTTTGGGATGCATGAGTAATCAGGAATCTGCTCATTTCTTTAATTATCTGGTTGGCTGTTGACAAAGGTAAATTTTAATATTTTGGGTCCAAACCTAGAAGTTCCTAGTTGTAGAAATTCTCCCCACCGATGCAGATTGGCACTTTGAGAGTTTTAGTGTTGCCTGGAAGTTATTTAAGTAACTGAGAGGTGAATTGATTTGTTCATTGTCACAAAGACAAAATATGTGAAAAGTACAATTTGAACCCAAGTCCTCCTTACTCTAAGGTTGGTTCCCTATTCAAAGTTCCATGATATCTCTCAAAAATTTAATATGTACACTTTAATTTTTTCCTGGATCTGGAATTTCATTAGTACAGGGAACTTCAAGTGCAGAAACTCCCTCCACAATGCCAATCAAAACCTTTTCCTTTTATTTTACAAAGTTGCCTAGGGAATTAAGAAGTTAAGTGATTTGCCCAAAAATCCAAACCTTTCTTCAATGGAATTTATTATATATGCTGGTTAGTAAGTGTGTAAGCAAAATCATGATGTCACTATACTTGATCATAAAGTAAGTGAAGTAGCTAATTACTTCATCAAACAGCCTATAGTTTCTTTGATTAGTTTGATAAAGCTAAAAATTAAGCAATGATTATTAATGAAAATTATTAGATACATTGTAACAAGTTAAATTCAGCTCTATTGAGATACAATATAAAAGTAAGAGCTATTACAGAAACTCAGAGTCTTAAGGGACCAAGAAAACTCCAAGTTCTTTTCCAGTGAAACAATGGTTTATCCTTGCCTCTTCTATTTTATAAATTAATAAAAATGAATTTTTGAACCCACATTCAAGACTTTAACCTCATTACCTTTTGTCTTACTCAATTTTGTCTTGTTGAGAACTTTATGGGTCCTGATTCTTTTATCCAGCACGTTAACTAGCTCTCCTAGTTATATGTTATCTGAAAATTTGAAGGCCATGACATTCATGCTTCATCTAAGTAACAGATAAAAAACTTTAATGTTACTTAATTAACATAAGACCAAGCACAGATTCCTGAGGCACTCCGCTAGAAACTTTCGAATTGACTTTTTAGTAGCTATTAATCGTTTGGCCATTCAACTAGTTCTGAGTTGCCCTAATAGTACTTTGATGTAAAGCACATCTCTCATCTCTTTTTTTTTCCACCAGAAAGACCATGCCAAATGCTTGACTAGAATTGTGTTAAGTTAGAGCCATAGCACTCATGTTAGGCACAAGTCTAATCATTTTACCAAAACAGGGAAATGAGATGAGTCTGGAAGGATGTGTTGATGAAGCTATGCAGATTCTTTTAGTTTTTTGTTTGTTTTTGCTCAGATCATACATTTAAAAAAAAAAAAAGCTTTAGTTGATATTTTCTGCTTCTTTTAGTCACTCTAATATCCCATGGATCCTTCTTCTTCCTCCAGCCTACCCCCATCCCTTGAAAGTCATTTCATATGAAAAATAGCATTTTTGGAGAGGAAAAAAAAGTCAACACAACTGATTGATATATGAGAAATGTCTAGAAATGTGGAATGATAAGACCTGTGGGTCTCCTACCTTGATGAAGGGGTAGGTTGAGAGAGTCTTCTTATAGCTCTTCCTTAATCTTTATAATATTGCAACAGTCCCTTTTGATTTGCGCATGTAGTTGTTCTTTCTGTTTACATTGTCGTATCCTGTTGATATATTGTTTTCTTGTCTGTTTACTTCACTCTGCATCCATTTATGAAAATCTTTCCATGCTTCTTTATATTTATCACACATGTCATTTCTTACAGCATAGTAATATTCTATTATATTACATTTACATTCTATTACGGTTTGTTTAGCCATTGCCCAATTGATGGTATCTACTTTGTTTTCAATTATTATCACAAAAAAAGTCTACTGGAAATATTTTGGTATATGTGGGGACTTTCTTACTGATAGCTTCATTGGGGTGTAAGATCAGTAATAGAGTATCAGGTTCAAAGGGTGTGGATACCTTAGTAGTTTTATTTGCATAATTCCAAATTGCTTGCTAAAGTGATTGTACCATTCCACAGTTCCACCAACAATGTGTCAGTATGACTGTCTTACCTCTCCGACATTAACTGTTGCCATTTGTTGTCACTTTTGCCCATTTGCAGGGTATGGGGTGAAACTTTAGAGTTGTTTTGATTTGCATTTATTTATTTTTAGTGATTTGGAGCATTTCTTATGTGGTTGTAAATACTTTGCAGTTCTTTTGAAAACTCTCTCTTCCTATCCTTTGAACATTTATGTATTGGGGGATGACTATTAGTTAGTTATTCATATATACAGATACGTATATGTTTATATATCTTGAATACCAAACTATTAGCAAAGAAACTTGACGCAAAGATTTTTTTCCCCATTCAACCATTTTTCCTCTTATCTTAGGTACATTAATGTTGTCCATGAAGAAACTTTTCAGTTTCAGGTGATCAAAATGATCTATTTTATCTTTTGTAATTGTCTCTATCTCTTATTTAGTTATGAATACATATCCTGTCCATATCTGTGAAAGGCATATGATCTGTTTCTCTTCTAATTTTTTATAATATTTTAATTATACTAGTCTCTCCTCTTCTCTCCTTTCTCATCCTGCAGTTTCTCTTCGATTCTCCTTGATCTACAATTGTCTTCAATAATCACATTGACCAGTGCTCTTTCAAAGAAATAAAATATAAAGAAGAGAGATTTTTGGAGAGAGATCAGAAGCTCTAGTTTTCAAATTGTCTAGTTAAATTAATGTCCATGTTAATGAACTAATATTAGAACTAAACCTTTAAATTTAGCCACAAATTAAACCTCACATCCAAAGGCAATTCTATACATACTATTTTAATTGATTAATTGCAATAGCATAAGCGATTTAATTTTGACAGGATTTAGAATACTTCATTATTCATACAAAAGCATGATTTTTGTCTATATGTTTAGTGTTTAAAACCTAGGCTGGGTAGAGACATAAAAGATTATTATATTTGAATCAAAAGTTCTAATAAATATATTTTTAAAATTTCTACACCATTAAGAAGACTGTTCTAATGGGCATATAGCTCTTTTTTATATATTTCAAAAGTCTCATGAACTTGAGTGAAATCATTTAGCTTTGATAGTCATGTGCTTGGATAGGTTGCATGCAACCTACCCATAACTCTCCTGTGTATTTTATTTTGAAAACCAGAGTGGTTTGTCTAAGATGGCAGTATGTTTGATCACACAGGATCCTGACTTTCCCACTTCTATCTCAGCAGTCATATAAGAAGAGCACTAGATTGAACAATGATCAAGAAATACAAAGAGAAACATTATGAATCACCTTCATCTCCTCAGGACTTCCCAAATGAACAGTCAGAAACTGGAAACTGGAAACAGAGTCCTCCCAAAGAAGTGCAAGTGCAAGTGGTCAGTCATAAAACCTACAAAAATCTAAGACAGAACTCAAACTAGGAAATTATCACACACTCTCCTGAGCAAGGAAACCCAAACAGGGACAAAGGACCATTGATTCAGTGCATGGCTCACTATCTCTCATGTCTCCAATTCTTACTCTTATACCAAGGAACTTATACTGATTCCTCCTCACTCTAACCTCCCATTTCCTCAACTGACTCGCCATAACCTATTCTTCCACCCCCACTACAGCCACACACAGCCCTTGATCATACCATCATCCCCAAGTGTTCCACTTCCATGTTCATAAGCTCTGAAATTCACTTGTCTTATCACAGTCTATTGACATTCCACATTTCCCTCTAACTTGCAAACCCAAATCATGTTCTTCATCCTCATTTTGACCTCCAGTCCCTTGACCCCCTCAATTCATTCCTGCCATCACCTTTTCAGTGACAGCATTTGCCTCCCTTCCCTATCTTGACTCCTTGGATAATTGGTCCAACACAACATGGTCCTCTTATCTTGAATCTTTTGCCCCTTTGTACTATTGCTGATCTTGCCTTGGCTAGCCCCCATCTTGGATTGTTCCCACCATCCACTGCCTAACTGCCTACATCCCAAATCATGCGATGCTAAATAAATCTAGAGAAAATCATGAAATTATGTTGACTGGATCCACTACAAATTTATGTTATATTATCTCAACCAGGACTTTACTGGAACAAGACAATCTTTTCACTTAACTAATCAATTCCTTATCCCACTCACCACAGCAGCTTTTCCAAACCTCTTCATCTTGCCTCAAAACTTCCATTGCCCCACCTCTTTCCACCCTTAGCTTTAAACATTATTAGCTGGTCTCCCTACCTCAAGTCTCTCCCTATTCCAATCCATCCTACAATCAGCTGTGAAATTGACCTTCCTAAAGCACAAGTTTAACGATGTCACCATGCTACCCATTTAATCAAATCCAGAGGTTCCCAGAGGTATCCAGGATCAAATATAAAACCCCATGGTTGGCTTTTAAAGCCCTTCATAATCTGATCTTTTCTTATCTTTCCAGTCTTCTTATTCTTTACACACACACACACACACACACACACACACACACACACACACACACACACACACACACACACTGTGATCTAATAACATTGGCATCCTTGCTATTCCTCACACAAGACAAATCATATCTGGACACCAGGCAATTTCTTGGGCTGTCCTCCGTACCTGGAGTGCTCTCTCTCCTCATCTCTGCCTCCGGGCTTTCCTGGCTTCCTTCAAGTCCCAGCTAAAATCCCATCTTTTACAGGAAGCCTTTTCCAATCCCTCTTAATTCTAGCGCCTTCCCCTCTGTTGATTATATCCAAGTTATCCTATATATCTCTCGATTATACATAGTTATTAATGGAATAGTTGTTTACATGATGTTCACCTCCTCCTCCCCACATTTGACTGTATGATCCTTGAGAGTAAAGACTGCTATATGCTTTTCTGTATATCTCCAATGCTTAGCACAGTGCCTGGAATATGGTAGGCACTTCAATGCTTGTTGACTGACTGAATAAAAGTTTACCTCATATTTTACTGAGAAAAGAGCCCATTTTATGAAATAACTATCTCCTCCTCATCTCATTTCACTCAGATACCTTCTGCCTCTCTCTCTTCCTCTACACATTTCACATTAAGAAGTAGCCCTTCTCTTGCCACCTCTATATACACAAATGATCCTTATTCCACCTTGTATTCTCCAAAAGATTTGCCCTTCCCATTATCCTTATTTTCTCACTAATTTTTAATGTCTCTTTGGTTACTAGTTCCAGTGATGTGCTGGTAAATGTTTAACAACTGGCTCTCCAGGAGAAAAAAAATATATTCATGACATCCTTTTTAATTTTAGTCAGTATTATTATTTTCTCTGTCACTTGAGTCTAGATAATCAACAAAACAGTAAACCAAGCCCTGTTTTGCAGCATTTGTCAATATCAAAGCTTTAAAATTTCACACTGAAAGTTTGTTACCTCTTATAAGTCAATTCCCATCTCCGCCATCCTAAAAAAAGAAACTCAGTTGCTCTGTCCTTTCGCTCTAGCTCTCACCTCATATTTCTGCTCCATTTTGTGGCTAAATTCCTTGAGAGGTCATCTATAGTTAAAACTTTTTTACTTCCTTTCTCCTTATTCTCCATAACTCCAGTCTTGTTTCTGATTTCATCATTCCAAGGAAAATGCTCTCTCCAAAGGTATCAATGATCTCTTAATTGCCAAATGTAACAGCCTCTTCTCAGTCCTCATCCTTCCTAACTTTTGGAGCTGCTGATCTTCCTCTTCTGCTTGACACTCTTTTCTCTGCAGGTTTTTGTGACTATGCTCTCCTAGTTCTCCTCCCTGTCTAGTTATTCCAAAGTCTCTTTTACTAGATCTTCATCCAGGTCACACCTACTCTCCATGGGTGTTTACAAAGACTATCAGGGACTTTCTTCTTTCCCTTTATACTCTTTCCCTGGTGATCTCATCAGCTTCCAGGTGATGAGATTCCATTATCATTCCTATGCTGATGATTTACAGATCCACTTATATCCAGCCCTAACTTCTCTCTTGATCTCCAATTTTTCATCTCCAGCTGCTTATTGGACATCTCAAACTGGATAACCCATAAACATAACCTCAACACGTCCAAAACTGAATTCATTATCTTTCATCCCCCAACCCTATCCCTCTTGCTAATTTTCCTCTCATGTCCAGAGTGCCACTATCCACCCAGTTACACAGACTTGTTACCTAGGTATCTTCTTCTCATTCTTTCTCATCCTCATCCACATATCCAATCTGTTGCCAAATCCTGTTGTTTCTAACTTTATAACATTTCTTGGATATGTCTCCTATCCTCTCATACTGCCACCACCCTGGTTCAAGTCCTTATCACCTTACCCTTCAATAACCTATTGGATGACTTCCCTTCCTGCCCCAAGTTTCTCTCAGTCTATCTTCCACTCAGCAGTCAAAATAATCTTCCTAAAGAATATGTCTGACCATATAAACTCCCTATTTCATAAACTCCAATGGTTCTCTATCACCTCCAGACTCAAATATAAAATCGTCACTTGTCTTTTGAAGTTCTTCACAGCCTGGTCCCCTCCTATCTTTGCAGTTTTCTTATACCTTATTCCCCTCCACATAATTTGCTATCCAGTGACACTGGCCTCTTTGCCATTTCTAGAACAAGATACCCCTTCTTCCTGCTTTATATAGAGCATTTTCACTGGCTGTCCCCTATGCCTGAAATTCTCTTCCTCATGTCTATCCCCTGAGCCCCCTATCAAAATATTTTGGAAACATCCTGTTTCCCAAAGCTAAGCCCCAGCAAGCAGGCTATGCCCTGAACTTGGCATTTCAACAATTCTTTGCACTTTGGATGATCTCACCCTCTTGCAAGGTATATTGCTTTGACCAGCACCAGGTGTTCACTGAGGGATTGATGCCCCCTATTTTCCAGGGACCTGAGAGCCAATGTGCTGCAACTTAAAGCCATCCATCACTTCCCTTGACATGCTCACAATCCCTGTGCTTGGGTAACAGCTAAGTGAACCAAACCAGGTTCTGAAGTTTCCCACCATGCTAACTCTGGTTCTGTTTGTGTCTGTGCAACAACCAATGAGAAGACTGTTCCCAGGAATATCTGCATTGTCCGCATATAAGCTACCATGTGAACAGTTACTAATTATTGGTCAAACTAATGTCATGGTCCAGTCCCACTTATGTATATAAAGCACTGCCTTGCCCCAGTATGTTAAGCCCTTCTTTTGGGGTGGGGGGAGGATGTTGGGGGAAGGGAGCTTCCACTTGTAAGCATTTCCTCACTTTGAAATTAATTGAACTTCTATTTGATCCCTGACTCTCCTGTCTCTAGCCCACTCTGTATGGCTGTGACCACACACAGGTTAGATTCTGGTTCTGGTCCAGTTGACAAACTAAAATCTCACCTTCTACAAGAACACTTTCCAATTGTCCCAAAATGTTAGTGCCCTCCCTCTAATATTAGCTCCAATCTATCCTGTATATATCTTATTTGAACATAGTTGTTTGCATGTTGTCTACTCCTTTTTACTGTGAGCTCCTTGAGAACAGGGGCTGCTCTTTTTTTCTTTTTGCCTTTCTTTGTATCCTCAGTGTTTATTTAGCACTGTTCCTGGTATATAGTAGGTAAGTAATAAATGCTTCTTGATTGACTAACTAAAGCCCTGATACGGGAAATCCCAAAGGTTGGGGGGTGGGGATTGAAGCAGTAACATACTAACTTGGGAAGTTTCATGGAGGATTGAAGACTACTCCATGCCCTGATTCGAGAAATCTCACAGTGGGGAAAGGATGTCCACCCAGCATTCTGATCTAGGAAGGAAAAGGGGGTAGGGGTAAAGGGAGGGAGAAAGGGATGGGGGGGAGGGGAGGAGAGAGAGAGAGAGAGAGAGAGAGAGAGAGAGAGAGAGAGAGAGAGAGAGAGAGAGAGAGAGAGGAGAGAGAAAGAAGGAAGGAGAGAGAGGTCTAGCCTATGACAGTGTGTGAAAAGAGTAGACAAATATGGAATAAGAAGATGTTGAAGGAAGTGATATCACATGAATCTCACTCTTATCCAAAGGAGGATTGGACCTACAGAGAGCGTTTTATGTAGAAACACATTAAACTCTCCAGGGACACAGGTGGGGAAAGAGAGAAGGGAAAGGGCATTTAAAAGGGAGGGTAGAGTCAGGGAAGAAATAGTCACACACATTGGCACACTGATAGATCTTTAAAAAATCAACTGTTGAAGAAAAAATGTACAAATAACACAGTTTCAAGGTTAATCTGCATTAATAACATTTTCTCAATCACATTCTTATGTCTAGACAATAAATGAAACAATAAATCAAGCCCTGATTTGTAGCATTTGCTAATTTCTAAGGTGTAAATGCTCACACCGAAAATTTGACAGTCAGCTCTCATAAGCCAGTTTGATTTGGCTCCAACACAGCCCTGGACTCACAAGCAAAACAAACATCAACTTGGGAGGGTAGAAGGAAGATTAAAAGGAGGGAAGAAAGGGGAAAAAGTAATATGAAGGAAGAGAGGAGCAGCATGAAACTGAAGCAACCTGCTCCAATTATATATATCTAATGTCAATCACATTCCTTCTCTTTAAACAAACAAACAAAAAAGTGAAAAAAGGCAAATAGGGTGAAAAGTACAAGAGAAAAGAGCAAAGAGAAATATACAATGAACAATAATAACCATGAACATGAATGGGTGAGACTTGCTAAAGAATTGAGGTGAGTGGGCAGAGCAGAATGGATTAAAAAGCAGAATCCAAGAATTCATGGCTTAAAAGTATATATAAATATTAACACATAAAGGTGTGGAACAAAACATATCATGCCTTAGATAAACTTGAAAAAGCAAGGGTAGCCAGCATTATGTAAGTATAAAATAAACATAATTAAAGGAAATAAGTAAGATGGATAAGGAAGAGATAAAAGGGAACTTCAGTCATTTCATTCATGTCTGATTCATTGCAACTCCTTTTGGGATTTTTTTGGCTAAGATAATGGAGTGGTTTGCCATTTCCTTCCCCCAGTTCATTTTACACATGAGGAAACTGAGGCAAACAGGGTTAAGTGACTTGCCCAAGATCACACAGCCAGTGTCTGAGACCAGATTTGAAGTCAGGTAGATGAGTCTTCCTGATTACAGGTCCAGCACTATATTCATTGCACCACCTTGCTGCCCTTTAAGGCACCACAGAAAATGAAATATTATCAATAATTATATATGCACCGAATAAAACCACATCTAAATATGGAGGGAAAATCAATCAAATTAAAATGAAAAATAAACATAAGGAATGTGAGCACTGGAAATCTGTGTTCCCCTTTTAAACTTAGACCAGTCTAACCAAAAGATAAACAAAGAAAGAAGACATCTGAATAGATTTTTAGAATGATAGATATTTGCCAGTTACTCAATAGGAATGGAAAGGTGTATAGAAATTGCTTAATTATTCATGATACCTTTACAAAAATTGACCATGTAGTACAACACAAAAATCTTATAAACAAATCCAGAAAAGCATAAACATTAAAGACATATTTTACTGACTACAATAGCAAAAAATTATAGTCATTGTAAAACATTGGAAGAACAAATTCAAACTTAATTTTAAACTAAATACAATTTAATCTTAAGGAATTGGTTGTTTAAAGGAAAAATAATAGATAACTTAATTAAAGAAAATAACAAAAAAATAACAAAACGTTGAACAACATTCCAAAACTTTTAAGGTACAGTCAAAGCAATTTTGAGGTAAAAATGTATACCACTAACAATTTCACCCACAAAAGATGAAAAGACTACTGAATTAGACATATAACTAGAAAAGCAAGAAATCAAAAAATCTCAACAAAACGCAAATATTGAAATTCAGAAAAATCAAGGAAGAGATTAGTAATACTGAAAGTAAGAAAACTAATGAAGAGATAAATTTTAAAAGGAGTTGAATTTTAGACATAATAACATAGATAAAATAGTAAATAGGTTTTAAAGAGATAGGAAAACCAAATTGCATCATTGAAAATGAAAAATAAAATCAAAACAGAGGAAGATGAAGAAAGTTATTAGTAATGTTTTGGCCCAATTATGTCATAGAACAGCATTTTGAAGATATGTATGAATATTTACAGGAATATAAAATATACAGTTTATCAAAACAAGCCCAAAAAATTAGGAAAAAGAATTACATTATCCGTATGTGATCTTCCCCTCCATAAAACAAAACTAAATTATTTAACAATATCAGTTATTTAAAGAAAACTTAATTCTAACATTACATACACTATTTGCTAAAATAGGTAAAGAAAAGATTTCCAATAAATTCCTTCTAGATTTCTTTCTAAGCAGGTCCTGATTCAAACCTATTCCCTGAGAGTTTACACTCAATATGGGAACAAAATGATACACTTTTGTGACATTCAACTCTGAACAAAATAAGAGATTAACTTAATCATAGCAGGATAGGTATTGAGGACACCTCAAGTTGATTCAGCTGAGTAAAATGTTCTTGCCAACCCATTGTCATGGCACCACTGGAGTTTCTTAGGACTGCTTTGTACTGAGACAATGAGGAGTAATGTCAACAGTCTGAGCCTTTAGTTCCCTAAAACAACCAAGTCTTAATGAAGGTCTCAATTTCCTTTTAAGGAAAAAGTAGCCTGACTTGGATGGGGGTGGGAGGGGAGGAGGTTAGTATTGCATTCTGCAAATAAATATATGTACGTGTGTGTGTGTGTGTGTGTGTGTGTGTGTGTGTGTGTGTGTGTGTGTGTGTAAAATCAATCATAGTTTCTGAAATACAAACCCGGAAAAAAGGAGAGAATGAAAATTATAAATTGTAGATCAATATCCCTAATGAATATTGATTCAAAAATATTAAATAAAATGTTACCAAAGAGACTAGAGCAAAGGTGGGGAACCTGCAGCCTTTAGGCCAGATATGGCTTTCTAGGTCCTTGGGTGTGGCCTTTTGAGTGAGTAAGTTTTACAAAACAAACTCTTTTATCAAGGGTGTTTGTTCTTTGAAGTTCAGATATAGTGAAAGCCAGATGTGGCCTTGAGACCACAGGTTCCCAATCCCTGGACTAGAGACTACTAAAAAGATTATACTCTATGACCAGATTGGATTTATACCAGAAATGCAGGGGTTGGTTCAATATGGAGAAAATTCTAAAAGCCCATATTAATAGCAAAAACAATAAAAAAAAAATCATGATCACATAAGTAGATGAAAAGTCTTTATCAAAATACAATACCTACTTCTATTTTTAAAAACATTTGAAAAACCATAGGAATAAATGGATCTTTCTTCAGCATGATAAATTTCTATTTAAAACCAGAAGGCAGCTTTGTCTGTAATGGAGAAATACTAGAGGACTTTCTAATAATATTAAAGGTATAAATAAATAGCCATTATCATCACTATTATTTGATATAATTTTCCAAATGCTAACTAAAGCAATAATACAAAAAATTAAGAATAAGCTCAGGCAGAAAAAAAAACAAATTGCTAATTTTGCAGATAATACGATGAGTTAGAGAACTCTAGATATTGAACTAAAATTAATTTTAAAAGTAATTTTATCAAAGTAGCAGAATATAAAATAAATCCACAGAAATTAAGAGATTTTCCATAGATTATCAATAAGATTCATTAGGAAAAGATAGGAAAATTCCATTCATAATCACAACATAATATGCAAAATATTTTTGGGCATTCCCTTACCAGGACACACCCAGAAATTACATAAATAAAGTTTTTAAAAAGCTTTGTAAAACATTCTTCACAGAAATAAAAATAAATCTAGATAATTGAAAACAAATTAAACATTCATGGTTGTATTATTCCTATATAATAAAAATGACAAATTATTCATTCAGTGCCATATCAATCAAACTATCAAGATATTGTTTGTTAGAAAAAGTTATAATAAAATTCATGCAGATAAATATTTTTCAAGAATCTTAAGGGAAATAATAGGGGGGAAAGTGGGAAATAAGAAACTTCTCAGTACCATATCTGAAACTATTTTTCAAAGCAGCAATCACTAATGCTATTTGGCACTGGTTAAAAAAATAAAAAAGTTGATTAATAGAACTATGTAAGTATACAGCCTATACAAGCAATTAAACATAGTAGCATATTGTGCAATAAACACTGAAATTCTAACTGCTGTAGTAAGGACTCATCATTTGACAAAAACTGCTGGGAAAAATTATAATGCATTCTGAAAGAAATTATAGTTAGACCAACATCTCATACTATATACTATTATAAATTAAAAGTGGATACTTGACCTGTTTATAAAAAGTTACATCATAAATTAGGGAAACAAAAAAGGGAAAGACCTCGTGATCAAAGAAGGGCTGAAAGAATCACAAGGGATAAAATGAACAATTTTGATTACCTGAAATTGAAAGTGTAGAATGGAAATAATTAATTGGAGGAAATCTTTCTGACAAGTTTCTTTGGCATAAGGTTCTAATAGGCAAGAAAAATAAGGAACTGATACAAATTATAAGAATAAGAACTATTTCCCTATAGTTAAATGGTCAAAGGGTATAACCAGGCAACTGTCCTCAAAGGAAGAAATTCAAGCTATTAATAGCCAAATCAAAAATACTCTAAATCACTAATAATAAGAACAAAGCATTTTACAATAATTATGAGACTCTATTTCACAAAAAAGGAAAATGATGATTGTTGGAAGAAATGTTGGAAAACAACCACACTAATGTACTACTGGTGGAATTATACATTAGTCTAACCTTTCTGGAAAGTAATTTGGGTTATGCATAAGGTGGGGCTGGTGGAATACTTAAGCTCAGAGTTCTAAGCTACAGGTAGAAGTCAATCATGTGTCTGAACTATGTTGGGCACCAATTATGGTAAACCCTAAGGAGCAAAGGTCTAACAGGTCACCTAATAATTAAAAACAAAGCAGGTCAAAGCTCCCATGTCTGTCAATAGTGGGATCAAGCCCTTGAAGGGCTGCTGCACATCTAGCCTGGGTGGACTAGTTTGAGAGTAGTTGTCAAAAGACAACTAGTCTCAAAAAAAAGAGAAAGAATTTAGAATTATTCCTAAAACATCATTAAATTGTGCATGCTCTTTAAACCAACCATACCCAATTAGTCATATATCCCTGAATAGATCATAGAAATAGAGAAGGGACATGTGGATACAAAAATATTTATAACAGCATTGTCCTGCAGCAAAGAATTAGAAATTAAAGGATCACATACATTTGGAAATAGATGAACAAATTATGGTAGATTAATGTAATGTGATAAACAATGATAAAAAGGATAAATTCAGAAAAACCTGGGGAGACTCGTAGGAACCAATGCAGTGAAGTGATCAAAATCAGAACAATTTATATAACAACTACAATACTGCAAAGAAAAACAACTTTGAAAAAAATCAATCAATATAGTGTCTAACTACTACTCCAAAGGACCAGTGATGAAATTCATCCTAATATAGAGATGAGGATTGCCAGGGACCAATTGAGATGTACATTTTAAGAAACAGCCAGTTGTGTACATTTGATTTGATTGACTATACTTATGTGTTGGAAGGAAGGAAGGAAGGAAGGAAAGAAGGAAGGAAGGAAGGAAGGAAGGAAGGAAGGAAGGAAGGAAGGAAGGAAGGAAGGAAGGAAGGAAGGAAGGAAGGAAAGAAGGAAGGAAGAGAAGGAGGGAGGGAGGGAGGAAGGAAGGAAAGAAAGAAGAGAAAAAAGATCACTGTAATTTTTTTCAATGTACTAAAGAATACATGATTCAGAGACATAGACAAACAGGATGGTTTTGACACTTTAAAAATGCAAGCTGGGGAGAGAATTCTGGGAAGATGGTGGAATATGCCTAAGTTCTCAAGATTTTCCCCCCACAAAAGAGATGAAATAGTGCCTCAGGGCAAATATTCAGCAGTAAAAATAAATGAGTAGGGAAGAACAGGGGTCCTCCTGGGACAATTGGAGATCCGCAGAAAAGTCCCAGAATGAGATTTGGTCCCTTGAAGAGTAAATACCTCCAGGCCCTAGGTCTGCTTAAAAAACAAGTGGCAGTCCCTGGGGTTAGCTGAGTATGCCTTGAATACAGCCCAAGGAACTTTTACCCTGAGGACATGAGGGGAGCTGGGCCACTGAACTGGGGAAGATAAGAGAACCTCTGCTGTTAAGGAACACCAGACCTAGCTGTGGTGAGGAGATGCGGCAGGGGTGAGAAGGAACCAACACATGACCAGTGAGTGCAGAAGCAGAGGGGTGCAGATACTAAAAAATAATAAAATAAAACATAAAGAATGAAAACAGAAGAGAATGTGACACATCTCATAAGAAAAGCAACTGATCTGAAGAACAAAGCAAGAAGAGAAAACAGAAGGATAATCAGAGTACCTGAAAGCTTTGATGAAAAACTTAATCTTGATACAATAATAAAAAAAATAATTAAAGAAAATTGTCCTGAAGCAGGTTAGAACAAGAGGGGAAAATAGAAATAGAAAAAATCCACTGATCATCACCTGAAAGAGATTCTATGAGGAAAACACATAAATATTATAGTCAAATTCTGAAACCCCCAGTTCAAGGATAAAATACTATGAACAACAAGAAAAAATGTAAATATGACAATGCCACAGTTAGAATCACACAAGACCTAGCAACAGTGAAACTCAAAGATCACAGATCTTGGAACAGTATGTATCAAAGAGCAAAAGAACTGGGGTTCCAGCCAAAAATATCATACTTAACAAAATTAAACATAACCCAGAATGGGGAAAAAATGGACATATATGTCAGATTTTCAGGACTTTAAAAAAAAAACATGAACTTAATAAAAGATTTGACATGCAAGAGTCAAGAGAAATATAAGGTACATACCAAAAACTAATTACAAGGGACCCAGTAAGGACAGACTGCTTACTTTTTATGTGTATAAAATGTAAAATGTATGTCTAAGATTGTTAAGTAATTGAGTAGTTTACAAGAAAGAATAGGGTAGACCTGAGTATGATATGACTTTAAAAAGTAAAACCATTTAGAAATAGCTAAAAAGAGTAATTATTTTATACAAATGATGTGCAAAAGGAAGAACTATCATAGAGAAATTAGGAGGGAGAGGAGGGCTGTTAGTTCTGGAAACCTACTTTCATCAGGAATAGGTTCAAGAGGGAACAATACATATATATCTAGAAAAGTATAAAAGTCTTCTAAATCCAGAAAAAAATAAAATGCTAAGGGGACAGGGAAGAGGGAGAGGATAAGGGAGGGCTCTCTAGAGGGAAGGATGAGGGAATTGGTCAAAGGGAGGTATAGAAGGGTATTTGGATTTATGGTAATGGGAGGATAAGGGAGGGATCCTGGGTAAGTAATAGAAAAGCAAGGTAATGGGTAGAAATACAGTAGAGGAATTAGGAAATAAAAGATATGCACAACCATAAAAACAAAGATCAGAAGTAGATTTTGTTAGAGAAAGCATATATCTATGTATGTGTATATATGTGTATCTATATATAAATGTTTGTGCCTAATTGTAGCTTTCTGGTGGGAGTGGGGAGGAAGGAGGAAAAAAGAACAAAGTAAGAAGTGCATAGCAGAGAACAAAAGAAAACTAACAAGGAAGCAAAAAGAAAAGATGGACAGCTCTCAATACAGCTCATGGTGTTAATCATATAGGCTTTCTTGAAATGAAAATTCATTGCTATGTATCATTTGAATCCTCTCTTACATTCTGCTGTGCACATGACATGCTTTTTTTCTTTTCTTATTTTGTATTTGTTTCATTATTTAAGTTAATAATGTTTCTTTTTCTTATTATGTATTTGTTTCAGTAATAAAAAAGCAAAAAATGAAAATAAACAAATAAAAATGCAAGCTGTACCTAATAGAGGTTTGTAAGTTCATGTGCAACTCTTTTTGCTGTTCTTTTGTGTACATGGAAGTGTTGTTTGGTGATGTTTGTCTAGTGCAAAACAACAGTAAAAATAAGAATTTAAAAAGAAAAAAATGGAAGGAGTGTAAATGTTTTAAGCATGCAGATTTAATTACTCATTGGCCAACATAAAAGGGCATTTGTACTGCCTTCCCTATAGACAGGGTAAGAATAAAACCCTAACTAAGAATCCTGGTAGTTGCAGTCTGTAGGGATACACTGTAAGGTCTAAGCCCATGAATCAGAGTTCCTTGATATGAGGAGCTTTTGAATGACTTTTCAGTAGAGGAATCATTCTATCTGGAGAAATCATTAAACGATGACAGCCTAATGTTATACAGAATAAAGTAGAGAAAGTAGCCTGTCTGCAAGGGACAAGACAAGGACTCATACAGTTAGAAGACAAACAATTTGCCTGGAATCTGTTTAACCTCAGTTTCTTCTTCTGTCAAATAAGGGAGATGGACTAGATGACCTCACAAGAAATAACAGCTTTAAATCTATGCTAATAATACCATATTCCCTTACCTCTTTCCTGAAATACCTTCCATCCTCACTTCTGCCTGTTCAAAGTCTACTTATCCTTCAAAGCCCAAATCAATATGCTATATGATTCTGAACTCACCAGTTCATCTCCTACCCCCATACATTTGTATAAATTATCCTACATGACTAGAATACATTATTTCTTCATATGTACCTTATATGAGAATCTTTATCTTCTTTCAAGTTAAAGGATGTAACCAACAAGATGAAGAACAGAAATATTCTCCATTCCCCACAAATTCTCAAAAAACCCCAAAAGAGGGATTATGCACCAGAGTCAAAGTAATTTCACCTAAATCCCCAGGTCAAGAAAGCAAGAAGTCCAACAAGATAAAAGTCTTATGAATTAATACTGAAAAAATGCCAATCCTTGGTGTGTTTACATAGCATCCCTCCCTCACCAGCCTCCACGCTTCAGTCAGGTGCACAAAACTACCCACTAGCTTGTGCTTTGGAATTCATACAAGGAATCCTCTCCTGCTGCAGATGTCCTGGCAGTACATTCTACCCTCTGCATACCCTCCCACCCTCTTACAACAAGTATCAGACCTTGATTTTGTCCAGCCAAGGTGGAGGTGGGAAGTGAGAATGTAAGTTATCTGTCAGTTAACTAGCATTTATTAAGCATTTGCTATTTGTTAGACACTGTCCCAAATGCTTGGGATACAAAGAGGGGCAAAATTTATAATCTACTCTTAAGGAGTGCAGTCTAAAGAGGGAGACAAGATGTAAGCATCTGTGAATGCACACACAATATATCAGAGCTAGTCTCAGAGGGAAGGCACTAAGATTAAGGAGGACTGAGAAAAACTTCTTGCAGAAGATAGGACTTTCTGAAACCTGAAGGAAGACAGGGAAGTAAGCAGTAGGATATTAGGAGGGAAAGAATTCTAGACATGGGAGAACAACCAATGAAAATAAAAAGTCAGGAGAAGTGTCATGTATGGAAGGCAAGGAGTCCAGTGTCACTGGATGACAGAGTACATGTAGAGAGGTAAGATATAAGAAGATTGTAAAGGTAGGAAAATCTATTTAATCTCTAATGTCAAACATAAAATCATCTGTTTGGCTTTTAAAGAAAGTCCTTTAAAATCTTTTTGCTTTTTCAGTCTTCTTATACCTTACTCCCCTCCACATACTCCATAATCCAATGACACTGGCCCCTTTGCTATTCCTTATAATGATGGGGATGGGATATGAACCTCTAAAATGAAAAGACCATGTCTTGGGGATCTGGATCAGAAAAAGATAAAGTCCCTGAACTTTCCCACATGGCCAAGGTCCCTGGGACAATTGACCTTTCACAGTTAATTCATTCATTATGGCCCTCATTGTCTGCACCTAGCCCCATCCTAGACCACCAAACCTTAATTTCATCTAGACCTCTCCTCTGTTCCCAGACTACTTGGCCATTCCTACATCACATCCAGATCTTCCCACAGTCTTCTGTATGGAAGGTCCATCTTGCCTCCGTTAAAGTGCTCAGATTCCTTAAGAGTCTGGCCTCTTGTCAATACAAGCATCACAAATAGCGTGGATTCTTAAAATCTTGCCCATCCCAACTGGTGTTTTAATAAACCTGTCTCTGACTGAAAGAAGATTTGAGTGGTATTCATTCAAGGCAGGACCTGTCATTTGACTTTGAATTTTGGGGTTCCCAACACCCCTACACTGAAATAATTCTATCTCCTGATTCTGCATTCTCACTAACTATCCTCCATGTCTAGAATTTTCTGCCTTTCCCTCTTCATCTCTTGGCTAAAATTCCACCTTCTACAAGAAACTTTTCATAACCCTTCTAAATCAAAGGTGAAGTGAGGCTCAAATGATATAATAGATGTAAAGCACTGTGTGTAAGTTAATAAGTGCCTATTATTATTATCATTATTATTAGCTTACAATCACCAAGCCTACAATCTGGTAATGGCCATCCCCTGAGCATTCTGTTCCTGAGCTTGACCAATGTTTATAGGGCAATACAAAGGTGTGTTAGTAAATATAAACATTCGGGACTGAAAAATGTGTACACACACTTTAAAGGTTAATTTTCTTAAGCCTAGAAAATCAATAAAATAAAGGCCTGATTTGAAGTTACTTTCCAATTTCTGAAGTGTATATGCCCCCATTGAAAATTTCACAATTAGTTCTTGAAAGTCAATTAGTGTTAATTCCAGCACCTGCTCTTAAAGTTAATGCCATCTAAATTCATGAAGTAAGATTAAATGAGCTTCAAGAAGACATGCATATATATAGAAACACAATAAGAGATTTTAATGTTCCTCTCTCAGAGTTAGACAAATATAACAAAAAGATAAACAAAAATAAATTATAGAACTAAACAAATCAGAGCTAAAAAGCTTATTTTGCTTTCTGAATGAGAACTAATAAATATGCATATTTTGTACCATGACATGTTTACAAAAAATACCAACTATTAGGACACAGAAAAATTACCAATAAACATAAAAGGCAGAACCACCTGACTTTGTATTCTATAATGAAATAAAAGTTGTAGTCAATTCAAGGAGTATTAACCCCTAAAGAGTCCTAAATAGTGACAATAATAAAATCCTAAATAAGAAGTGGCTTAAAGAATGCATCACAGAAAAGTTACAAATTATGTGATAATGATGAGACAACAAATGAAAATTTATGAAATATAACTAAAGCAATCCTTAGAGGAAAAGTTGCATCCCTTACAACTTAAATGAACAAAACAGAAAATGAAAAACATTAAAAAAAAATTTTAAAGCTGAGAAATAAACAAACCCCAAATAAACAGAAAAATAAGAAATCTTGAAAATGTAAACCAAAAAAGCTTCAGCTGCCTTCATGGACATTGGAACAAATTATTCTCATCTCTTCATTCCACCAGGGGAAGTCTTCGCATGTTTGGGGCAGATACCCTCCTAACCCATCACAGGTTTGAGACCTCTCAATTACCCTCAACCTGGTTTAACCCATCTGTTGAAATACTTTACTCGAGTGTGGCCACTGTGCATGCTACAGCATCTTGGAGCCACAGATGAGAGGTGGATCAGATGGACACCAAAGGTGGAAAGCAGACCTCACACCAAAGGTATTAGTCTTCTCTGAACACACACTACACCCTAACTTAAAGATAAAGATAAGCGATGAGGACTATATTATCCCTATTTACTGATACTTTAATGGTTTAATTAGAAAATCATGGGAAATCTTTAGAGATACTAATTGAGAAACTAATAGCTTTAGTTAAGTTACAGGCCACAAAAATACATCTACAAAATCAACAGTATTTCACCATAGCAATAACAAAATAGATCTATAAAATCAACAGCATTTCATTATAGCAATAATAAAATACAGGAGGCAATAACAGAAAAATAAATTTCATTCAAAATAACTCTAAAATGCATAAAGTAGTTGGGAATTAATCTCATACTTCTCCCCTCCTTCTTTTCTCAGATCATTCAAATACCTACCACTACTATTCTCATACCAATAAGAGAGGCAAAATAACAAAAAAGGAAAGTAGTAATTGTTGGAATGGCTGGAGGGAAAACAAGTATATTATTACGTTATTGGTAGAACAATAATTTGGTCCATCCATTCTGATAGGCAATTTGAATTGTTCCCCCAAATACAGTAAGCTATCTTTTGTCCCAATATACCACTATTAGTCCTCTACCATAAAGAAATAGAAAAAGGACCTATATAGATATAGGAGATATAGACACAAATGGAGATGTTAATTAACTCATAGAGGTTTATGAATTCACCAACAGAGACCACGTAGCTAGATTTCTTAACATTTCTTTGTGTCACGGATCTCTTTGTGTCATGAAAATCCAATTAGGCCTGTGGGTTCCTTCTCAAAATAAAGTTTTTTAATGTGTAAAATAAAAAAAGTAAGATTAAAAAGGAAACAAATTATATGGAAATCCAATTTTTTTTTTATAAATTAGTATTCCATTTTTCCTCAATTACATATAAAGTTTTAACATTTGTTTATAAAAATTTCCATATTAGTCATGTTATAAAAGAAAACAAAGACCCCTCCCAAAGAAAAACAAGAAAAATAAAGTTTAAAAAGTATGCTCTGATCTGTATTTAGACCCATCAGTTCTTTCTCTGGGGATAGGTAGCATTTTTCATCATCATAAGGCTTTCCGAGTTGTCTTAGATCCTTGTATTGTTGAAAAGAGTGAAGTCATTCACGGTTGACCATTGTACAATATTGCTGTTATTGTGTACAGGGTTCTCCTGGCTCTACTCATTTCACTTGGCATCAGTTCATATAAGTCTTTCTGGGCTTTTCTGAAAGCATCCTATTCATCATTTCGCATAGCACAATAATATTCCTTTGCAATCATATACCACAACTTGTTCAGCCATTCTTCAGTTGATGAATATCCCTTCAACTTCCAACTCTTTGTCACCAGAAAAGAGTTTCTATAAAAAGGATGTTTTCTCTACATTTTTTGCAGACTACCTGGAATCCTTTGGTGTTCTGTAAGTGGCCAAAGGGCTGTTAGAGGCTTGCAGACTGCAAGTTGTGCAGGGCTGCATGATACTTAGTTTAGCTGAGTACATGATTCATGATTATAATTCTAGCTCCTTTGCCCTCTGCTCATGTCCCAAGCTTTTTGATTTTTTAATGAGGAAGCTATTATGTCTTCATTATCCTGACTGTGGCTCCATGATATTTGAATTGTTTCTTTCTGGCTGCTTGCAATATTTTCTCCTTGACCTGAGAGCTCTGGAATTTGGCTATAATATTCTTTGGAGTTTTCATTTTGGGATCTCTTTCAAGGAGGTGATCAGTGGAGTCTTTCAATTACTATTTTACCTTCTGGTTCCAGAAAATCAGGGCAGTTTTCCCTGATAATGTCTTGAAAGATGATAATTTTTGATCATGGCTTTCAGGTAGGCCAATAATTTTTAACTTATCTCTCCTGAATCTATATTTTCCAAGTCAGTTGTTTTTCCAATAAGATGTTTCACAGTCTTTTATTTTTTCATTCTTTTAGTTTTATTTTATTGCTTCTTTATTTCTCAAAGAGTCATTAGCTTCAACTTGCTCAATTCTAATTTTTTTAAATTTATTTTTAACACAGTTAAACATATAAAGCACATATATAACAGATAAAGCAATTCCAACTTTTGGTCAGGTGATACTTCTTTTTAAAGCATTTACAATATGGACCACAAAAGAAATTTTTTTTTTAAACATTAACCAGCTGAGACACAAATAATATTTATGTTGCTAACTTCACAAGCTCTTGACCTAATTGTCTCCACAGTATTACTAAGAATTAAAGGATCCTAACTTGTTGTTGGTCTAAAGTCCTATGCCTAATAGTAGATTCTAATTTTTAAGGAATTATTTTCTCCAGTGAGCTTTTGTACCTCTTCTTCCATTTGGCCAATTTTGCTTTTTGTGGAATTCTTCTCTTCAGTGAATTTTGTCATATCTTTTTCCATTTGGCGAATTCTGCTTTTCAAAGTATTCTTTTCTGTATTTGTATCTCTTTTACCATTTACTTTTTTAATGTGTTGTTGTCTTCAGTATTTTTTGTTACTTCTTCAATGAACTATTGACTTCATGATTTTTTTTATCCCTCTCATTTATCTTCCCAATTTTTCCTCTGCCTCTCCTACTTGATTTTTAAAATCATTTTTGAGCTCTTCCATAGCCATATTTTTCTTGGAGGCTTTGGATGTAGGAGTTTTGACTTTGTTGTCTTCTGAGTGTGTGTTTTGATTTTCCTTGAAACCATAGTAACTTTCTTTAATCAGACTTGTTTCTGTTGTGTGCTAACTTTTTTCTATTTCTTGACTTTTAACTCTTTGCTAAAGTGGGGCTCTACTTCCAAGGTGGAGGGTGTACTGTCCCAAACTTCATGGCTTTTGTGCAGCTGTTTTCAGAGATACTTGTAGGGACCTATAAGTTTTCAGTTTTTCCAGGATTGTAGGATCTAAGGAGTAGTGTGTTTACTACTCTCCTGGCCCTGTGCTCTGCTCTGTGACTGACCACAAACACTCTTTTCTGCCTTGGAAATGTGATTAGGGTCCCCTACCCTTCACTGTTGCCAGAAGCTCTGGTGTGCTAGTGCTCCCTCTCACCTAGGACAGTGACCCAGGATTGCAACCTTGATCTAAGTATGAGGAACATGACAGAGTCCTGCCCCCAGTTTCAGCAGAGAAACCTCTGTAATCTCCTTCTGATAAGTTGTTTGATCCCCCTTTCTATTTGTGAGCTGAGAGCTCCAGAAGAGGTTCCTGCTGATGATGATTCATTTTCTCCCACTCCCTGCTCCTAGTTCACTGGGGCCCACTCTGTGCTGGCCCAGCCTGCACTGGACTGAGCTCCACTCTCATCTCAGTGCCACAAACCATTTCTGTCAACTTTCTAAGTTTTCTTGGGTGGAAAAATTGTTTCATTCTGTCCTTATGTGGGTTCTACCACTCTAGATTTGTTTGGAGGCATTATCTAAAGTTGTGTAGAGAGATTTGGGGAACAGCTCAGGTGAGTGTAACAATAAGCACACCAACATACACAGGGGGTGCTGCTATCACAGGTTCTTGGATCTGCATTCATAAAAGGAAGCAACTTTCAAAGGATAAACAATCATTTTAATCAAGCATATGTATCATTCCTTTAACCAAGCACATATATCATTCACCTAGTTCAGGGGAGTCTGCACCCTGAACTTCAAAGAAAATACAGAGAAATCAAAGATCAGCAGACATGGCTTCCTCTGCCTGAATTCAACAGACAGGTCCAACTGTCTGACCATAATTACCTGAGAGGGAAGCACTGCCATTTGGGTTTTCAAAGCCAGGGGGCTCCTTTAATAGTTTCCCAGAATCTTCATCTGGCCAAACAAATATTTTCAGTCAGCAAACCCCAAAGTAAAACCTCAACTCAGAGTATTTGTACCTTTTTTAAAGCCAGAGGGCATTACACTCCTTGAGAACCAGTGTCTCATTAACAAAAGACTTGGACTGTCCCACAAATCTTCCTTAATCAAACTCCCCTTACTGGACAGGCCCATTAATATGTGGGGAAGATCTTTAATCACATTAAAATAATTGACAATGCAAATACATATACTGTTTCTAGTTAAAGAAACTCTTGTTTCTGTACTGTACTCCTAGTAAAGACTCTTGATTGATAAGGGCAAGATTCAATCAGAGGCACTTGAATATACTAAAACAAAAAGAGAAAAAGATCCTATTTTGCTTGCCATCACAGTGAGTCCTTACCTTTTTTTCTGCCATCTTGACTCTGCCTCTATTACTATAAAAATGATTTTTTTATCAAATTGTTTTCTTCAGTTAACATTTGCATTCCTTTTCCATCTGTCCAATTGTTCCTTTTAAGGAGTTTTTTTCTCTAGTTAGTTTTTGTACTTTCTTTTCCATTTGCACAATTTTCCTTTTCAAGGAGCTGTTGTTCTCTTCAGCGAATTCTTTTTTCATATTTTTAAAATCATTGGTCAATTTTTCTTCTATTTCTCTAACTTGGCTTTTAAAATCCTTCTTTATCTCTTTCAAGAATGCTGTTTGGGCTTGAAACCAGTTCATATTCCCTTCTGAAGGTTCAGGTGGGAGTACAGTCTCAATGCCCTCTTTGGTATTAGTGTTTTGGGTCTTGTCCCCATAGAAAGATTCTGTGGTCTTTTCTTTTCTGATTTGCTTCTTGCTCATGATGATCACCCTTTTCCTGGCTTTTAAAGTAGATCTCTGCTTCTGGGGCACAAAGATCTCTGTCCTACAGTTCTTGTGCCTTGAACTTGAGGCTTTGTGTGTTGTGGCTCTGATTCTTTCATCTAGGAACTAAAATGCTGCAGCTTACCTGGTGCTGAGCTGGTTGGTGTTCACAAGCAGAGGCCAGGTGAAGTCCTTCTGTATTTCCCTGGAGTTACCCTGTAGTTAGCTGTGTTAGGAGTGGGGGAGGGGTGGTCTGACCACAGGAAGTCTCCTTTGCTGAGCTAGAGCATAGGCAAACTCAGTGGTTGGTGAACCCATCTGCTCTAGTGTCTTCTCGATTCCCCTGGGGTGCTAAGGCACACCTGGGTTCCTGGTATTTGTGGATGCAGGGTCTACTACCCTGGGGCTCAGGATCTCCTCCTGGTTTGCTGAGGTGGGGCTGTCTTGGACAGCTCCAGACCTGCACTGGTTCCCTTCAGCCACAGCAAGAGGGACCCTCCTTAGCAATTTTCCTAGCCTCATGGGCTAAGAGACTGTTTACGTCTTTGGCTGATCCCACTGTTCCAGGATTTTTCCTGGGGAAATATTCTCTGGGCTCTTCAAGGTCAGCAAGGAGAGGAAGATAGCAATTACCAATCACTCTGCCATATTGGCTCCCACAAGTTCAAGTAGGTGACTTACAGACATTTAATCTGTGGGCTGATAGTCTCAGGAGTGGCTGCTGCAATTACCTGGGGTTCTACACTTCTCTCTCCCTCAATTCCACTGGACTCCTGTCCTGAGCTCATATGTTTGAGAATCTGCAGCACGTCTGCAGCTTCAGATCATTTGGGGCTTCCTGCTCGGCCCTGTCACAGTGGGAAACAGCCTGTGCATTGTATGTTCCTCCAACTCCATGCAACAAATCCTTCCCATCAACCTTCCAGTCTGTCCTGGGCTGTAAATTTGCCATAGCAAATTTGCTACAATCTGTCTCCTATTGGATCCTGCCCCTCCTTGCAACTTTGAGAGCCCAATGGGGCCAACCTGACCAGTTACAAAGTCATGTGAACTGTCCTAGCACAGGAAGAAAGAAAAGAGGTAAGAAGATAAGTGGAACCTTTGGCTGAATTTGCCTCAGTATCAAATTTAATGTGTTCCAAGTTTAAGTAAAAGAGATCCTCTAGAATGGTTGAGCAAGTTACAAGCAGGCTATGAGGAGATAATGGTGCTTTATTTTGCCAAAGAATGGATAAATGTGAGAAATTCAAAGAAACATGAGAAGACTTGAAGCAGAGCAAAACAAACAGAACCAGGAGGATGACATGCAAATTTACTAGGTATCTCTTTATATCTGTCTATCTATCTATCTATCTATCTATCTATCTGTCTGTCTGCCTTCCTGTCTGTCTGTCTGTCTATCAAGCTATCTATATGAAACAACATTGAAAAGCAGTTGAATTGAAATTGCATTACTTATCTTTCTGGACAGCAGAGTTTGTGGTACAAATGAATGTCTGTAATACGTATTCAAATTTCACGAGGGAACATAATTTTTAACTATGAACATCTTTCTTCTCAGTAGAGAGGCGGGAGACAACAGATGTGGAACATTGCATGCCATCAGATTTCTTTTTGTTGGATAACTTTGTTTAACTTCTTCTTTGTTCAAGTGGAGGATTCAATTGGGAAGAAATTGATATATACCAAGTGTATTGATAATGCATTTTTTGTTTTAGTATAATTAAGTGCCTCTGATTGACTAATACAATTCAAGAAGATCTTCCCCACCCATTAATGGACCTAGGAAGATTTGTAGGAAGGCCTACACCTTTTGTTAATGAGGCATTGGTTCTCAACGGTTGTGATGTCCTCTGACTCCAAAAAATGTATAAGTACTCTCAGATGAGGTTTTATTTTGTTGCTTAGTTTTTGGAAGAAGGTTAGTATGCCAGAGGAGACTCTGGGAAGCCATTAAGGAGAGCCCCAGCTCTGAAAACCCTGATGTTTACACATCTCTCTCTGGTAACTATGTATGTATGGTTAGGCAGTTGCATCTGTCGGTTGATTTGTGTACTGCTTTCGGTCAGACAGTTTGGAAACTGTTGATTTTGATTTCTCTGTATTCTCTCTGAAGTTCAGGGTGCTAATTTTTCCCCCCAAACTAAATGAATGATACATGTGCTTGATTAAGTGATTGTTGACCCCTCAAAACTTGCTTTAGTTTTAGAAACGCAGATCCAAGAACCTGTGATAGCAGGTCCTCCTGTATATGTCGGGTCCTTGCTTGCTTTTACACCAAGAAATGACTACTTGTAAAAAATAAAAAGGAATCAATACAATTTTGACTTTTTAGAAGATAAAATCTTGAAAATAAGAGACTAAGGGAAAACTAGGTGGCACAATGGATAGAGCACCAGTCCTGGAGTCAGGCAAATCTGAACTCAGATCTGATCTCAGACACTTGACACTTACTAGCTATATGATCCTGGACGAGTTACTTAGCACTGACTGTCTTGCCAAAAAAAGAAAATAAGAAAGTGAGGGCAATGCAAATAGAAGATAAACTAGCATAGGGAATCATTAAAATTAGTTTCTCAGTTCTTATACCCTGCCAATATACACTGCAAGAAACGCAGTAAATTCTCAAGCTTAGTCAGTTTTCAATCTACCAAGAAAGATAAGAGATTTGTAGAATTTTCTTCTAATTTTACTCAAATAATAAAAAGGAAACCACATCTTTTAATCATGTTAAAACAACATAAATTTTCATGTAACACAACTAAGATTTACATCCTGAAGATGAGGGGTAAATGATCAGTTTCTCTGTAAAGCTGACAGGATTTACAATTGACAGCATCTGGTGCAATTATTGTACCAATAAGCAACTCAAAACAGTTTCTTCTTTAAAGAAATGAAGTTTGAACACTATAAAATAGCACAGGCAAGAAAACTGACAGTTGCCTAGAATGAAATCTGAATTGCGAAACGTGTCAGCTTTACTTCATCTGCAACCAAAAGGTTCAGAATCCTCATTCAATTAGCCATGTTGCTTAGGAGGGCCTGCCTGTACGAAATAACAACTGCCTCATGATGAGTAAGTCAGGGGTATCTGTGACACACAAGTCCAGACCTTGCAACTCTGTTTTTGTTGTCTGAACTTTCTGCTAGATTGTAGCTAGGGACTCTGGCATGGAATTTAAACACTTAGGCAGTAACTCCCACCTCTCAGTCATTGTGTGGTTAAGCTCTAGCTAACAGACTTGACTCAGGTCTGTGCATAAGAAAGGGCTGGGGGGCAATATCAGCGACTTTGTAATTAAAACCAAATGGTTTGCTTTTCTTCAGACATGCAAGCCTGCTTATACCTATAACAAAAGCAGAGTGTATATTATATAAGAAAAGTTCATAAATCAACCAAAAGACACTTAATAAACTCTTAAATGGGACTGCAGACATCCCAGTTTATTTAGCTCCTACCAAATAAGATAAAGGGCAACTAAGTGGTACAGTGTATAGAGAACCGGGCCTGGAGTCAGGAAAGAGCTGAGTTCGGATCCTTACTTATTGAAAACTTTGGGAATGCTGACCTAAAACAGAGGAACTGCAATTCTATAATACTTATGGTAGGTAAAAGATTTAAAAGAAGGGGGTGGGGGGGGAACTAGTCAAGCAGCCATTTTCTTCCATGTCACTATTTCTTGCTCCTACTGGTATGTCAGAAAGCATGTTTCTCAGTCTCATATGTATACATTGACTTGCTCACTGAAGCCTGGCTTGCAGTCTACCTTTGATTTGTAAATCTCCAAACTTCATTGGGCTATTGAATGTTATGCCTGATGACAGAGCTCAGCTTAGTCTTAAAAATCAGGTAAGTCTCCAAAGCTTACTAATTATCTTGTTCTTTGATAAGTAGGTCGTCTGTATCAAAGGCCTTTTGAAACTCTCAGGTGTCTTAATATCCTCTGCATATTGCTTGTGTGACCATGACAGTGGGTATCTTTGAAAAACTCCAAGTTACTTAAATAAGAATTCCTTCTCATAAATCTGTCCCAGCTGTGACTAATCAAATTACTCTTTTTCTATACAATATATTCGTCTTTGAAATTGGTTCTAATATGTTGTTCACATTGATTGCTAAGCTGTTAGTACTAGCAGAATCCTTCACTTTCATTAATAGTATTTTGTTTGTGGTTTTCTAGGGAATACAGGTGCTTAGATCATAAAGGAACAGTATAATAAAAACTGCTAACACTGCATATTATATTGAAAAAGTAAAGTTCTTTTTAATTAAGTAAGACTAATACTGCTCAAATGCTGGTCCGTGGCCAAATGATTCATCATTCTTGTGAGGTAACACAGAGGTTAAGAACCTACCTGTGTTCAGACATAATTTTTCTAGAAATGCATACCCAAAGAAATGAAAATGCCTCAGACTCTTAGCCACTCTCTTAACCACCAGAAGTTTACTTTTTTCTTAGAATTGTACCTTCAATCTAAGGACCTCAAATCACTGCAAAGTTAAGTAATTAAAACTCAGCATCCAACTGCCTACAGGAATTGTATTTTTAACCTTACCTCTGATTTTACTGATGTAGGAAAGAAACACTTGATGAGAAAATTTCTATTACCAATGCAGAACTGACATATGGTGAGAAAAGCAGTCTTAGAGAGTTGTCTTGGGCATTGAGAGGCTTAGGGACTGACCCAGGGTCATACAGTCAGTATGTATCAGAGGCAGGACTTGAACACATCTTCCTGACTCTCTATCCACTACTGGGTAAAATGAGGCAAAGAAGAATTAAGTGATTTTTTTTATTGTGACAAATATTTGCTGGTGGAAGAGATTTACTATTTATGAGAGAATGTGTATCTCAAATTCTTTGATTGGGCAATGTGTATCTCAAATGTAACGTAAAAGTAAAATATAAAGTAAAAGTAAATCTCTTCCACCTCAGCAAATGTGTATCTCAAGTTCTTTGATTGGTCAACCATACCAGAAAAGAGGGCAAAGGGTGCTAAGAATAAAATGTTTTGTCAGTTTCCATAATCTTTCCATTTGATGCTGCAAATTTGTTGTAAGTTGAATTTTAGAAATAAAAAAATTTTATATTTAAAAATTTACCATTATAAACCCAGAAACAGATTTTACTGGTGTTAACTAAAAGAACACATAAATAAAATAAACCAATTGTGCTCATGTGAACACAGGACTGCAGCACTATTTTGGACCTTTATATTACCATAGAGAATCACTGAGGGCAACACACTTTGTAGTTATTTCCAGGAAATATGTGTTGTAAACAAATAAACACAGAAACAAAATATTGTCCTCAGTGTACTTTTTTTCAACAAAAATAAGTCACATTTTCCTTAATTGATTTGTGAAATAAAGAAGGAACATCTCAGGAAGTGATTTTTTTAAAAAATTAATAGTAATTGACTTTGCTTCTAATAGTCTTTCAGAATGGTCTTCAGTCCAACCTTCATCCTATACTTTGATGTCTATCATCTTTCTTTCTGTGTGCCACAAATCCTAAGTCTTTTCTCGGGTTTATCTTAGTTACTACTATTGCTAGTAGAAAATGTCCAGATCACAGCTGAGGTATGCAAAAGTTCATTGACTTTATCTGTCTCTCTACTGGAAACTTTTGCACAGTGGGACTTATATAGTCCACAAAATTTGACATCCTGGGGCAAAGCTTGGATTGCCTTGCTCTGGTTACAACTCAGCTTCCAACTCTAAATCTATAATTCTATTCATGTAAATACCCACTATCACTCACTATCAAAGATTTCTATCTTACATCTTTTGAAAACTTGAAAAAAACTGGCCATATAACTATGAAATTGGAATACTATTTGTATGAGATTCACTGTCTTTCTCTATGATAGACATAATACAAATTACCAGTGTTAGGTCTGATACAAAATTAAATTCCTGTCGTGTATAGAACACAATGATGGGAGGGGCAAAAGGGGGATAAGGGGAGAGAAACTGTATGTGAAGAGTCTACAAAATGAATCAGCTGTTCTCAGAGAGTTTACAGTTTATAGAGAAATTAGCAAAATAATTAATAATAATATACAATATATAATATAGATGCATTTGAGAGTTTCAAAGTGATTTATTGACATAACACCTGCTGAGCTAGGTTCCTCCTCTTTCTTTTAGCATATATCTTTGCATTGTTCATCTAGGATGAGGTCTGAGTTGTCTCCTGAAGTTAATCTAAATGGAGTTACCAAAAAAAAACAAACCAAACTTTCAATGTCACAACATATCAAGACATGTAAAAAAACATAGAGGGTTGTTTGCTTTATGGAAAAAACATGCTAGATGAAAGTACATTACATGGGAAACACTTCAAATTGGAGAAGAACAACATGGATGTTGAGCTCAAAGTGTGAGTTCATGGGAAGGCACCACATGGATCTTGGAAATTCCAATAAGGGACTTTGTTGACCATCCTTCTGTTGACCATCCTGACCATTAGGAGAAAAGGGCTTCCACCAACTGTCGCGGGAACTAGGAGAGTTCATAGAAGTGAGAAGATTTTAGCACTTTCCTCTTGAGATAATGAAGGTGGTGGAAGTCTTACCTGTTTGAAGACTGAGAGGACAGAAGTTGGGAAATGAGATCTTTTTAGGAACAGTTGGAACTCAGTCACTCAGGAGTTTTAATTTCGAATATTTTTACTTTGATTCTGCTCAGTAAATGTACTACATAATGCCTGTGTGTAGACCTTCCAGGTAATGCAAAGTTGAGGAGAAAAAGACACAGTTCTGGAATGAAGGCATCAGCCATTTTGGCCAATTTATAAATTGTTCTTGAAGCTCATCATATTTTCTACCCTAAACTAGGTGAGTTAGAAATCCAGAGTAGAAAACTGGGAGCTGTGGAGCCTAGGCAAGTGTGTCTACCCATGTGCAAGAGGTATTAAAGGGGGACTCAGTCAAAGTCCTACAGGAACTTGTCTACACAAAGGATGCTAGATTGAGCTCAGGGCACCACCTGGTGGTGTCCACAGAGATTACAGTATCTGAGTAGCTCAGCTCCACCCCCTGCCTTTTTTTTTAATCTGTAGTGATCCTATGAGGAAGGGAAACCCTTATATAACATATGACGGGGAAAAATACACACACACACACACATACATGCATACACACACATATGGAACTTTGGAGATTGTGAAAGGCATCTTGGTGGAATTGCCATTTTAAGTAGGTTTTGAAGAATGAATAGGAATTCTTCAGAAAGAGAGGAGTAACGAGAACATTCCACACAGAGAGAAAAGGTACAGAGATAGGAGCGTGTCCTGCTTATTTGGAGGCAAAGAAAGAGTCCAGTTGAGCTAGAGAAAAGTATTGAAGAAGCACATTGAGGGGAGTAATAAGAGGAAATTAAAGTGGAAAAGTAAAGTGACATCAGATTGTAGAAGGTCTTATATGCCAGTTCAGGAAGGAATAGGGAGCCACTGAAGATCTTGGAGCTGAGGATTAATATGTTCTATGTATATATATACATTAGATAATTGTGGTAGATATATTGAGCATATATTGGAATGGGGAGAGGATAGTGACTGAAAGACCTGTTAAGCTATTTCAGCTTCCCCCACCCCTGCAACTTTTCATTGGAAAAAAAAATCATGTCTCCCCCAAGCACATTTGATAAAACAAACTACAAAAAATGTTTAAGTTGCATTTTATTAAAATAAAATTCAAATTTATTACCATTTTATAACAAAACCTCATTTTAAACAAAAAATAAAAACATACCATATATATATTATTGACTGATAAAAATCTTTTATAATTTTAGATTTATAATTTCTAAAAATAACCATAAGAATATTGATATAATTGATAGGTTGGTCAGCTCAAAGTTTCTCAGAGTGTTTCATTTATGATATAGCTTCCTAGCACTTAGCACAATGCCAGGCACCTCCTAAATGTTTCAAATGCTTGTTTACTGAATGATAACTTATAGTTCCTTTTCAATGGTTAAAAGAGATTTTGACTTTATAACAACAATAGCAGAAAATCTTATTTCATACAAATAAGATGGTATGAATGATAATAAAATTTATATTGCTTTATATGATAGATCAGTTAATTCTTACATAGGTCTGAAATCTTATTTTTTATTTTCATTTTTAATATAGCATTTTATTTTCCCAACTACATGTTGACAATTTTTAACATTCGTTTTTTTAAATTTTGAGTTCCAAATTTCCTTCTTCTCTCCTTTCCCTAAGACAGTAATCAATTTCATGTAGATTATCTATGTGCAATCATGTAAAATATATTTCTATATTAGTCATGTTGTGAAAGGAGAAATAGACCAAAAAAAAGGTGAAAAATAGTATGTTTCAATCAGCTTTCAGACCCCATCAGTTCTTTCTCTGCATATGGATGGTATTTTTTTCATCCTGAGTCCTTTAGAATTGTCTTGGATCATTGTATTGTTGACAATAGCTAAGTCATTCATATTTGATCATTGCACTATATTTCTATAACTGTTAACAATGCTCTCCTGGTTCTGTTCTCTTTACTTTGCATCAGTTCATGTAAGTTTTCCAGGTTTTTCTGAAATCTACCTTATAGCACAATAGTATTGCATTCCATTCATATGCCAACTGATGGGCATTCCCTCAATTTCCAAATCTTTCCCAGTACAAAAAGAACTGCTGTAGCAATTTTTGTACAAATAGATCCTTTTCCTCCCTCTCCCCCATCTTTTTGGGATACAGACCGACTAGTGGTATTGTTGGATCAAAAGGTATGCACAGATGCCCTTTGAACATTGCTTTAAATTGCTTTCCAAGATATGTCCAAAACTTTAAAAGATTTTTAGGTTCAAGCTTATTTTGTAATACAAGTCTTGTTAGTCATTCTCATTCAGATGGAATAAGAGCAATTGTGTCACATTTTTGCAACAGAAAAGGATTACTTATTCATATTGTGAAATATGTAGATGTTAAAAAACAAAACTAGAAATGCTTCTGTACACCATTCAAATGGTTAATAAGATTTTTTCCAACTTCCTTTGCAGATGGATATTTGTTAAATTAATAAATAAAAAAGGTTATTTTATAAATATCTATAATACTCACTTGGATAAATTTATTATCCCTAGCTTTAAGTTTTAACAGTCACTTTGACTTTTCAAGTCACTTTGTCTTTCTGAATCAGCCTGTACACTGGAGGTCCTTGCACTGAGTCACTTAGAGTATGGAATTTTTCAAAAAGTATCCACTAAATTATGTAAATTTCCTTCAATTATATATTTTTTAAAATTTTTTTCCTTCAATTATATATTTTTAAATTTTTTAAATATATTTTTGTAAATTTTTCCTTCAATTATATATATATATTTTTGGTAAGGGTGTTCCCCTTTTAGACTTCAGCAAATATGCAAAGGGAAAGTTATAGACACAGTAAGATATAATGGTGGGTCTCAGACTGTACTGTACCTTGTAGAAGGTAGGCTGCTTTCACAGAAATTGGACTGAAAAGAGAGTGTAAATGCTAGCTTGAAGCTTAACATCAAAAAAAAAATTAAGATCCTGGCAACTGGTCTCATCACTTCCTGGAAAATTCAAATTGAGGGAGAAGAAATGGAAGCATTGTCAGATTTTTATGTTCTTGGACTCAACAGTCACTACAGACAGTGGCTGCAGCCATGAAGGTACAAGATGCTTATTCCTTGGAAAAGAAAGCTATGGCAAATTTGGACAGTATCTTAAAAAGCAGAGACATTACCTTGCTGACAAAGGTCCATACAGTCAAAGCTATGACTTTTTCCAGTAGTAATGTGTGACTGTAAGAGTTGGAGTCTAAGGAAAGCTGAACACCATAAAATCAGTGCTTTTCAGCTGTGGTGCTGGAGAAGATTGTCTGAGAGTTTCTTGGACAGAAAGGAGATCAAATCAGTCAATAATCAAAGAAATTAATTGAGACTATTCACAAAGTAATTAAGCTGAAGCTTAATTACTTTGGCCACATAATGAGAAGACAAGACTCACTGCAAAAGACCCTGGTGTTGGGAAAGATTGAAGGCAAAAGAAAAAGGGGATGGCAGAGGATGAGATGGATGAAGAGTGTCATGGAAACAATGAACATGAACTTGTACAGATTTTGAGAGACAGTAGAGGATAGAAGGGCTTGATGTGCTGTGGTCCATGGGGTTACAAGAGTTATACATCAAAGTTATGCATGAATGACTAAATAACAACAATCCCTATCCTTATTCTTGTAAAATAAAGTAAAAAAAAATACAGTAAATTTGCTAATGTTAGTAACATAAACTGTGATAACTTCCTGCCTAAGTATGAGGAATAAGGAGGTAGCAAAGGTAGGGTAATGATTCCCATTGAAAATCACACTTTGTCTTTATTATATTAGGATATTTTTGTTCTACCTTCTTTTTTTTTAAATCAGTACTTTACCACTGCAATTAGTTTTACTTGATCTACGTTGATACAACCCTATTCTCATAGTTTCTCTTCTACCTTTTGTTCCTTTTCTCACATTGAAAATCACAAACACTTTTGAAGCTCTGTCCTTAGGAATTGATTTTTGAAAGTGGGTTTCTTTTCTTTGTTGCTTCTTACTCTTACTTACTCTTTCAGCGATTGGGACATAAATCTTATTTTTCAAAAATCTTTTTTTTCCTTTAAAAATTTTTTCCCACCAAAGGGGGTTTTTTAATGTCCAGTTTTCAAAATCTGCATTTTAGACTGCTTTCTCTCCATTGTGAGTATATTTTCTCCAGTCTTTTGATTGCATTTTCACTTTAACTTGGTTTTCATTTTTTTGGGGATGCATAGATTTTTTTTTTACACTTTCTAGTTACCTACTACAAAATTTAGAAAGTTTATTCCAGAAAAGTATTATTTATTCTCATTTCCATTTTATTTGGGAGCTATCTCCAATCCACTATTGGAAAATCTTTCTCCCATAGTCTACCTTTTACTAGTATGAACATATTTTTATGCAAAATGGTTATTATTGATTTTAATTAGTGACCTATATTGTAAGCAGGGTTTGACTGCATAATGTTTACATGATTATTTGAAATATGTTGGTACTTGAAAATTTTATTTTTGTTGCATAATTTTGAGTTTATGCCTGTTTTATTACTGTTACTTTATTTTTTTGTGTTTCATGTATTTATTGTATAGAACCTTGTAATAGTCAATGTAATACAATACAACAGAACTATTGTAATAGTCTGGCTGTGTTGTTCAAATGCCAAATATATGTTTGCCTAAAAGACTAGGCAAGCACTTACATGGAGGTCAGAAAAAGCAATAAAAGGACACTCAAGTTCTTCTCTGAAGAACTTTGGAATCAATTGTGAGATGAGAGACAGTAGCACAGGACCATCATCAAGCCACATCAAAGATGGCACTATGCTTTTGAGCAAAGCAGAATCTCAGTAGCAGAAGAAACATGAGATGCAGAAATTTAGAGACATCTCTACTCCAAATATTCATATGGATTATTTGTACCTGGCCTGTGCTAGAGCTTTCTAAGCTGAGACTGATCTGATCAGCCACAACTGGACACACTGTAGCTTAACCCCAACATAGTGATGTCATTTTGGTCCTTTTGGAAAATGGAAGCTAACCAGCCATTGGGCATAATCTTGAACTATGTTTGTTTTTTACGTAAGTTAGTATTTTTGGTCTTGGTCATACATGAAGCAGTCCTTTGAAAAGGTGTGTACAGAAGTGGTTACAAGGTATTATCATGTTATAGAAATTAAAAATAATAAAATCCTCTTAATATTAAGAGTAGACCCAGATTATATATATATATATATATATATATGTATGTATATATGTATGTATGTATGTATGTGTCTGTATATCTGTGTGTGTGTATTGCAATAATTATTGCAAAACATTTCAGAGTATACTAGCACAATGCCACATGAGGTCACTCAGAAAGTGCTTTCTGAATTAACTGATTTATTTGATTATTCAAATAATTGGCTTCATGTTGGTCATTCAAATATTCCTAATGTATTAGAAGTAGGAGATAAATTAGCAAGAGTAAATTAGCAAGTCATCCTTTGTAGAAAAAGAAATGCTTAGGAAAAATGGTAGCTGTACTAAGCTTTCCTACAGAGAAACTGACAGTCACATTCAAGTATGAAAGTTAAATTTCCCCTATAGCTAAGGCTGTGAGGTCAGAATTTCTCCGACAGCAGAGAAATACCATGGGCCTCCATTTTAGATCTTTTCAAGAAATCAACCATGCTCCCCAGGAGTACATTAGGAGGCATGAATCATCTAGGTGTAAGATATTCTAAGGCACAGGCAATCAAAAAGCATTTGTTAAGCATTTACTATGTTCCAGACACTGTGATAAGTTATAGAGATAAAAAGAAAGGCAAAAACAATCACAAAGTGAACACAATGCCTAATCTCAAGGAACATATGTTATAAGGGGAAAGGCAACGTAGAAATAATTAGGTATATACAAAGTACATACAGAACCGATGAAAGTAATCTGAAAGGTGAATGTATTAGGAGGTGGAGCAGGGGTAGGGGTCATGGGAAAGACTAGGAAAGGCTTCGTATAGAAGATGGGATTGGAGCTAAATCTTGAAGGAAGTACAGGTAATGAAAAGTCAGAAGGAAGAGCATTACAGACATGGGAGCCAGTTCAAAGGAACATAGATGTCATATGTCAGGAATGAGGCCAATGTTGGTCTGGCACTAGAGTCATAAAAGATGAGCAGAATGATGGAGGGTCTCAAAGGGACAGCACTTGGCTTTGTATAGGGCCTTAAGACCAAATGGCCTGGAATCACCTGAAAGATTTGTTTACAAAATCTCAAGACAAATTGGTAGTTGTGAGATATCACAGAAGGGCTTACTGCATTTAACCTTTTACTATTCAGCATAAAGGAGAAAGGTCCAGCTTTGTAGTCAGATGCTTGGTTGCAGAGACACTTGAGAAAGTGGGTAAGGTCAAACTTCAGCAAACACATAAAACTGTACTGACATACAGTTTAGAGGGATGCTGAAACATTTCTAATAGAGATGGAGCATCACATTATCCCTAGAAAGAAAGATTCAATGACCACTGCCTTAGGAATATCTTGAGTGTGGGCCATATAAGCATCTGCAGATGCAGAGCTTAAGTCAGAAGCCCAGAAAAGATCGGATAAGAGAGGTAGTAGTGGACAAATGCCAATGTTTTTAGAAAGATAATGGACCAAGATAATGGAGGCAATCAAATACCTGATACAAGAACACTTCCATCAGGAAATGATCAGAGAAGCAGATCTCTCTGCTGTTAAAATTGTTGATTAGATTGCCATGTATATATACACATATACATATATATACACACATATATGGCAATATACTGCATATATATGTTGGGTGCATATATATATACACACACACATATAAGACAAACATGTATATGTCAGATATAATAATGAGGAGAATGCAGCCGTAGTAGAATAGATGCTAAAGTTTTCTGAACCAGTTTTAGGAAACCAGGGAAGGGAAGAGAGGTGACCCTTGAACCTGAGGGAGGTAACTGCCCTCATCATCAGTTCTATATGAGTCTATTCCACTTGAATACATAGGACTCCACACAGAGATGATGATAAAGATTCAGAATGTCAACACTACCTAGGAAAATGGATCTCAAGTTGCCACCATTTTCAATAATTTTACAAGAGTTCTTTAGAAAAGTACCTTTAAGGACTAGACTTGGTAGACTGAGTGTTAAAATGACCTTTATCTGGGATGCTCAAGCTTAAAGTTCCCCAAAGAAGTTGTGAATGTCAGTAGGAAAGTGGATGCTGTGACCCAACTACGTGCACACACCCACCCACCAACACTCACTGAAGTTTCAGCACTGATTGAAACCAATTCTAATCTACACAAAACACTAGTAGTGTGCTATAAACAGCATATTAGGACCTAGTGCCCTTATATCTTGATCATTCATGCAGTCTGTACAAAGGCCAATAGAAGAGTAAAGACGTGACAATGAACCACAAAAGCACTGACTTTTCAACTCAGGAGTGTTCAGAAGTTTTGATTTTGGTGATAGCACAATACCAGAAGAATGGAAAGATTATTTGAGGTGAAAGCTCAGCAAAAAAGCAGTCATTTTCTTATTGCTTGAATGGGCCGTAGAATATGCCATGGGGTCACCTACAAAATCCAACTCTCCAATTCACAACCATATGAGGGATGATCTAGGAAGATTCCTTGATTTGTTATGGAAAGCCTCAAAAGGCATCTCAAAAAAAAAAGAAATGATAGTCCATGGCAACATCACCAAGTCCAGAAGTCAAATATACTGCTTATAGTGATAGTATTGAAAAAGAATAGAAAAATACCAATTTTTTGGTTATTTGGAATCAGACAAAATCCCTGCCCCTCCCCCTTCAAGAAATATAATAAAGCATTTAAAAATCCTCCTAGTCTGAAGTATGGAGGCTAATCTATATGAGAACTTTATATATATACATATATATGTGTGTATATATATATATATATATATGTATATATATATATATATATATATTTAAACTATCAGTTTCAAAGAAATGCCTAGCTCCTTTCTCCCCAGATTAACCCAGGAAAGATTATTCCCTGAAGTAATTGTGGTGGTGGCAGAAGAGATTTTGACTGATCCATCTAAGAGAAGAAAGAAATCACCTTAATGGCTTCAATTGATGGAAATGCCTCTTTTGATCAGCTGGTGAAGAGAAACCTTAAAAGAGTAGTCATTGAGGTGTTAATGGTTTTAGGAAGATGACTGTCCAAGTTTGTATTAAAAAGTTAAGTGCCAATAGTCTGTTTGATGAAGTAAACTATTAAGTAAAGTTACCTGTTCTCTAAAGTTACTTAAACCCTAAGGGTCAGCTAAGTGGCCCAGTGTGTAGAGTGCCAAGCCTGAAGTCAAGAAGACTGAGCTTCCTGAGTTCAAATCTGGTCTCAGACATTTACTAGTTATGTGACCCTGGGCAAGTCATTTAACCCTGTTTGCCTCAGTTTCCTCATCTGTGAAATGAACTGGAAAACTACTTCAATATCTTTGCCAAGAAAATCCCAAATGGGATTTTCATGTCACAAAGAATTGGGCATGACTATAGCAACAAAGGCTTTAAACCCTTTGCAATACTAACTGTGAAATACATTCTAAGTACTTCATAGAATGAAACTTCAAAATGACAATAAAGAAATGTCTGAGAGCATGAAGAGATTCTATAAGTATGGACATTTCTTTCTCTAAGCAGTACAATGTTTAGCTTTAATCTGACTATTAAAATTCTTTCTGGCAAGCTTATGTAACGCAGAGTACAGGATTATTTTTTTTCTTTGAATGTTTTTCTTTAAATAAAAGAACTACAATGAATTGATACACCATAATGCTGGCTCAGGTTGCCCTGAATTATCTGCTAGATAGCTAATGGTTCTTGAATTTATATAATGAATACTATTAGGTTCTTTTGGTAGAGGCAAGCTGACTAGCTATTCTTTTACCAATATGAGCACATGAATCAAGGCATCTTGGAGGCACCTGCCATTTTCCACCAGTTACTGGAGAAAGTAGTTGGAGACATGAACTTCCAAGAAGTGTTAGGTTACCTTGGTGACATCATTGCCTTTAGAAAGCTACAACACTGGGACAATAGCGATAGATACCGAAAAAGTCCTCAAAGCCTTAATCATCCGCTCTGCATATGTATCAGTGCTGGACTGTGCAGATCCAAATAGGTTTTTTGTCCTCCAGATGGGAGCCAACTTGGGAGGTATGAATTGATGTCCTTTACCAAGAGAATGATGGCCTCTATAGAACAATTATATTTGTTGACTGGAATTTGACCGTGAGGCTTGTTATCTCAATCACAGGTTGAAGTTCTTGACTTTGAGGTAGACTATCACTTCAGGACTATGTGTACAAACCAATATTCCAAGTATGGATTGACATAGTCAACTAACTTACATTTTGACTAGTGCAAAATTGAATGATGTAAATCAGGGATGGGTAGCAACACTTCACAATTTTAATTTCAGTATACAATGCAGGTCAGAAAAAACTATTGTGGATGCAGATGTCCTCTCCTAAAGGCTATAATGATGTTGAATTCTGGTGTAAAAGTTATATGTGATATCCATGGAGCTGTGCTACACTCAAAGGGACCTGTTACTTGAAATTTCCATCAGACGGTATGTCAACTGCATACATGGACCAACCTTCCTTGCCTCAACAGTCCATGAACAACTTGCAGTGGGAACCCTCGATTAAAAAGGGGCATGAGATAAAAGCTAAGAAGGAAAGAAACAGTACTCAAGGTTCTGAGTGTCAGAACATACCTCACTATTGATAAGATGGCAGAAATTAAAATCCCATCTATGGTAGCAAGAAGTAGTGGTACCAGATCATATTGCTCTATAGCCGTGAAAAATTTACATAATGACTTTGAGTTTATAAATCTGGAGTGGAAATTAGATCTGGGAAAAATCACATTGTATTGACCCAAGAAGGCAACAAATATTATCAAGTACAGAACTTAATGCACCACCATGTGTGAAAAGAAAAGAAATGCCAACTCATGTTGCATGCTTAGAGAATATAAGTACCTGCAAACCTTTGTAATTTGTTTGCAATGACTTTCTTAAAGATTAATTTTATTGATATCTTTTGTCTTTATGTTGACTAAATTTCCCATTGAATCCCTTTATATCCTCCTCCTAAAGAACCTTTCCATATGATAAAGAATATTTTTTAAAGAGAAAGAGGAAGAAGAGAAAAAAAATCAACAAAATCAATCAATACACTGAAAATATATAAAGTTATGTACAATGTCTCACACTTGTGGACCTTCTACCTCTGCAAAGGAGTAGGGGCAAAGGTCTTTGGGGATGTTTCCTTTTTGTGATTTTGCTGTATTAATTTTCAATTGTTTTGTAGTTGATGGTTTTTTCCTTTTCATTGTTGCATTCGTTCTGTTTATTGTTGTCTTGGTTCTGATTACTTCACTCCTCATCAGTTCATTTAATTCTAGATATATTTTTCTGTATTAATCATGTTCATCACTTCCTATAGCACAACAATATTTCATTACATACATGTGTGTATTTATTCATCACAACATGTTTAGCCATTCCTCAACCAACTTTGGACATCTACTTGTTTCAAATTCTTCGCTGTAACTAAAAATGCTATTATAAATATTTTGGTGTCTATAGGAACTTCTTTTTTAATAATGATCTCTTTGGGTATATGCCTAATAGTAGAACCTCTGGGTCAAAGGATGTGGACATTTTATTCACTTTATTCACATAATACCAAATCACATAATCCAATTCACGTGATTTCCAAAATGGTTGTACCAACAATGCACTAGTGCGTCTGCTTCCAACTACCTTTCTAATATTGGCTATTTCCATCTTTTGTCATCTTTACTAATTTGTAGAATGTGAAGTAAAACCTCAAATTTGTTTGTACTAGCATTTCTCTTATTATTTGTGATTTGGAGCATACTTTCACATGGTTGTTAATAATTTACAATACTTCTTTTGAGAACTCTTCATATTCTTTGATCACTTATCTATTGGAAATGAATTTGGTCTGATTGATGATTTCTTAGTTTTCTGTGTATTTTGGATACTAAACCCTCATCTGTGGACAATTTTGATACAGAGTTTTTTCCCCATTCTACTGCATTCCTTATGCTAAATCAATTAATTTTGTCTTCCTAGGATCTTTTTAATTTCATTTAATCAAAATTGCATATTTTATCCTTTGTAGTTCTGGTTAAGAATACATCTTTCACCCATAGCTATGAAAGTAATATGATTTGTGTCTCTTCCGATGTTTTATGATATAATCTTTAGTAATAAGATCATATATCCATTTTGTATTTATTGTGGAATATGGTATAAGATGCTAGTTTATAACTAATTTCTGGAAGACTACTTTTTACTTTTCTGAGTTCTTATCACGTAAGGAATTATTTTACATTTTTAGTTTATTGAACTCCATTATTTGTGATTCTCCCTTATCTATTCTATTCCATTGATCTAGTTCTTTATTTTGATTTGATGAACTGCTTTATAATATAGTTTGAGGTATGGTCATACTATTTCCCTTTTCATTCCTATCTCTTAAAATTATTTAGATTGGTAGTATAAATCTTTTGCTGCTCCAGATAAATTTGGTTATTATTTTATCTATATAAAGTATTCTTTTCACAGTCTGATTGGTATGGCAATAAAACTGTAAGTCAACTTTACTAATATTGTTATTATATTGACCCAACTAAAGAATAAGCAAAGAATGTTCCTCTAGCTTCTATAAGGTATTTTTTTTTTTAATTTCTTTAAGGAGCACCTTGTATTTGAATCTATACAAGTATTGTATGGCTTCTGGTTGATCTCCAAATATTCTATTCATTTTGTAGTTATTTTTAATGGGATTTCCCTTTCTATTATTACTTCTTGGATCTCATTATTATTGTTATACAGAAATGATAATGATTTTGTACCTTTATTTTATAGTCCTCAACTTAATCATCCCAATTACTACCTTTCCTGATTTCCTAGGATTTTCTAAGTTGATCATCATGTCAACAACAACCAAAGATAGTTTCAGCTCCTTCTTGTCTATCTTTAAATATTTAATTTATCTCTCTTATATCGTTGATATTAGTAGCATTTCTAGAAAATTACCAAATGATATGAGGAAGAGTAGGCATCCTTGCATTACTCCTATATTCACCAAGAATTTCTAGTGTATCACCACTGCATATTATGCTTGCTTGGTTTTAGATAGATATTTTTATTATCTTAAAAATCTGTCTCTGACCATACTTGGTAGAGTTTTGTTGTATGGGCTTTTTTTTTTTTTTTAACTACAAAGGAATGTTGTCTTTTTCTGAAGCTTTTACTATAACTATTGAGATAATCATGTAGTTTTAGTCATTTTTTGTTTTAAATTGGGCTAAATATTTTGATTGTTTTCCTAATGTTAAACAGTTTCTGAATGCATAGTATAAATTCGATGTGAACACAATTATTTCATGTATTAATTGCTGTAGTCTGTAAGATTTTATTTTAATTTTTGAAGTGATTTTAACTAATTACATTGATCTATTATTCTTTTTATTTGCTTTATCTTTCTCTGCACTATATTTAGGACTATATTTGTCTCATAAGAAAAGCTTGATGAGGTGCTTTTTTCCATTTTCATAATAATTTGTGAGTACTGATACTAATTGTATGTTATTTTCCTCTCTTTACCTCATTTCCCTCCTCTCTTTACAAAGGAAACAATAGTGAGTTTTCTCAGCACTAATGATCTGTGCTTGATCTGCCTCTGCTCCACCATCTCTCTTTTCCCCGCTTCATCATGACTCCAATAAAACATTCTTGCCCTTTCTTTCCTTTTAAATCCTTCTTCACAATCCACTTTTTGAGGTTGGAGTTTGTTTTGCTTGTTACTAAATATTCCCTGAATCTACCATTCCTCCTGTTCCCCTGTCTTTCATCTCCCAGTTCCATTCTGTTTTCCTGTTGTGTTAAATGTATTGTTATACCAAAATCATTATGCATAAGCACAGGAATGTGTGTGTGTGTGTGTGTGTGTGTGTGTGTGTGTGTGTGTGTGTTCTGCCATTCGTTTGCTGGTGCAGATGAAAGTGAGGTTCAAGTGATACTTCCTCCTTGTCTTTCTCTTTGTTTATACACTCTTCTACTTCTACACCCTAATTATGTGAAATAGTAAATTCTTTCCCTTTTCTGCTCTTTTTCCCCTGGAATATTCCTTTCCCCCTCCCTTTTCTTCATTCTTTTAAAGTCATCAAAACATAATAAAAAAAGTCCAAGATTTCTGTCTTATTTAACTCCTTCTATGACCTTTGATGACATTAGGGTTCTGAGGGAACACTAGTTTCTTCTTTTGCTCTTAGAATGTAAATATTTAATCCTTGGATTGTCCCTTCCAGAGGCTCAAACATATTTACCTTTTTATCTCTCTTTTGATGCCTGCATTTACATTTCAAAGTTTCTACTCAGCCTTGGTCTTTTCATCATGAATGCTTAGAAGTATTCTATTTCATTAAAATCTATTCTCTGCTTTCTTATGGGTAAATTATTCTTGGTAATAAGCCTATATCTTGACTTTTGGAATATCTTACTCCATCCTCTCTTTTCCATTATTATGGTTGCCACCAAATCTCATTTGATCTTGACTGGCTCCTCAGTACTTGAACTCTTTATTTCTAGATGCTTGCATTATTTTTCCATTGACTCTGGCTTTTAGCTATGGAATCCCTGGGAGTTTTCATTTGAGGAATTCTTTCAGTAAGCTATTGGTTGACCATTTCTATTTTTACTTTGACCTTTAGTTAAGATAGGTCAGAGCAGTTTTCATTCATAATTTCATTAAATGTGGCAACCAGGCTCTTTTTTTCATCATCACTTTCAGATAGTCCAGTGATTCTTATAATTGTTTTTTCTCCTTGACCTGTTTTCCAGGCCTTATATTTCTGACGTCAGTTATTTACATTTTCTTGCATTTTTTCAATCTTTTGTTTTTGTTTTTAGCACTTCTTACTGTCTCATATAGTCATTAGCTTCTTTTCGGACCATTCTAATTTTCAAGGAGTCTGTAAATTAGATAAGGTTTTATACCTCATGTACTAGGCTGCTAATTCTTGTTACAAGTTTTTTTTTTCTCTAGAGCTCTCTTAAATGTTCCAATTTTTTCCTCTACATATATCTCATTTATAATACTATTTTTTGGAAAAAGTCTTGCTTCATTTACTTCAATAACTCTATTTGGCCTCATGAGCAAGCTATATTTTTCTTTGAGGCTTTGCTCATGATGTTATTCTCCTCTTCTCAGTTTTTTGTCTTGGGTAGGTCTGGTTTCTTAATAACTCATAAATGGTTTTTTTCCTCATTCTTCCAAATTTGCTTCCTGAATTAAAACTTACATCAGGAACAAATTCTGTAAACTTGTGGGAGGAATATTGTGGCATTGTTCAGTCTTGATATGTATTATATACTGGTTGCCCTGAGACTACTTTCTCTAGGTATTAACTGCTGCTTTCTTCAAGGATCTCAAGAGTGGCTCAGGCCAACGAACTCCAAACTTTCAGCATGCCCTAAATGATCTGATCATTGCCCTCTCAGTCTGAACTTTGAAGGCTGCCAAAGCTATCAACACTAGAGTAGTTTTGTCTGAGTAATAAAACCACCGTTTTGCCTCTGGTTGGAGCTCTAATAGACACCAACCACTGTCAGCTAACTAGAATTCTCTGAAGGTTCAGAGTGACGGAACTGCAAATTCTCTCCTAGTTCATACTTCACATTCAACTGAAAACCTCAGTCTTGGTCAATGGGCACCCTCTGTGATGTTGCTCAAAGTCAGGGAAATAGCTGTAGACTCCTCTCTGCTTTGAACTTCCTGTGCTACTACATGGTTGCAAGTTCCAAACTCTATCCTTCCTCAGCCCTACACCAGGGTCGAAGCAGCATGGCTTTGCTAGTCTCCTCATGTTGACAGGTTACAGAAGAACTAGACTTAATCAAATGGTCACTAGACTAACTAAGATTACAAACAGACTACAATGAATAGTTACATGTATATCCAGGCAATGGTACAGATTGCCTATGTGAAGTGTATTTTGCATTTGTAATGGTAAACTGGCACATGTGCAGAGTTCAGCATGCTTAGTCGATGCAAATTTTTTACCTAGGGGAGGCCTGAGAGTCTCTTTCCTGGAGATTCATGATAACATATAATGGAAATGATTTGAAGAATCATTGTGGAACCAGTTCCAGCTGACTATGTGATGAAAAGGTGGTCATTTGAACATTTTCTCTTCTACTGCGCTCTTGGTGAATCTTCAGGGCTGTTTTTCTGATGGTATCCAGAAAGGGACAATGCTGTAAGGGGAGAGACTTTGGGCCCTCTTCACCAAGACTGCCATGTTCCCATGGGGCTACAGGCCTGGGTTCTTTGCCTACCTCAATATTTGTTTTTTTTCACTTTAAGTGAACGGACAGCAGTGTCTCAGCAGCTGGGTTTTTGCAGGTAGGTCAGCATCAATGATCCAAGGAGCAAGGACTCACCTCCAGGATCCAGTTCATGATATCTGTCATAAGGACTCATCCAACAGTCATATTACATCTAGACCTGACCTTGCCAGTGTTATATAGTAACCGTCCTAAGAGGAGTGATTCCACTCTTCCTGGAGACTAAGATGAGGTTAGGGAGAATGGGGAAATGTGTCTCCTTGATTATATACATACATATGTATGCATGTGTGTATGTGTATATATATTATATATAATTTTCTAAAATCTAATTAATGTGGAGCATTTACATGGAACTGGGGCACTACTCACTGGCACCTAGGAGTAAGGGGAACATAGCCAGTGGGGACTTAAACCAATGGCATTAGAAAATAGAAATTCCAATCCTCTCTGGTTACCCTAGCATCCTGAAGGGCAGCTGTTACCAGGCTGACCATGGTAGAATGAGCCCATGGCCTACTTACTACATGTGCAATTGGATATTTATTGCTGCACATTCAGTTACTACGTTTTGAGCTGTGCTTTTATTTTATTACGTTTACTTGCCTTGCTGCGTTTTAGTATGGCAAAGTCTATTTTTTTACTCATGCTCTATGCATAAATATTTATGTATGTGTGCTAGAAGTTAGTTATATTTATTCTTTTTAGGCCTGTTGATATTGTTATAGTTAGCTAGCTTTTTGTTTTGTTTTCTATTTATAAATATTCACATACTCTTAGGATGTGCATGTACTCTGTTCTGCTTATCGTTGGCACATTTAACCACTGAACTACCCTATAAAGTGATATATTACCTTGAAGGTGTGTCAAAGTAATCAGTGAGCCATACTTTGTTCTCACCTAACTTTAGGGATATATTTTTACAAGTGAGAGTTCTATTGAGAAAGAAAACATAACTGAATGCCATTAAAAGATACAAAACACTGAATCCATTAAGAGTAAATTCAAAATTTCGTAGTTTAATTTCATATTTCAAGCAAGTTTGACTGATTTTTACAAGGGGCTCTAAAATTTCTGGACCCAAGAAGGAAGGTTAACTGCATTAACAAAGAGTGGAAGGGAACAAGCATTTATTGAGCTAGAGATTATGCTGAGCAATTGAGAAATATTACTTTATTTGATCCTCACTACAACCCTAGGAGGCAGGTGTTGTTACTATCCCCATTTTATAATTGAGGAAACTAAGGCAGACAGATGTTATGTGACTTGGTAGCTGAAGTGATCTCTCAGCCTTGTGGAGGGGCCTCCATTGTCTCATATCATGCCTCATCCACTCACTGCCTACACACGTGCACGCACACACACATGTGGGTATGTGTGTATATAGAAATCTATATAGTATGTATACATACACATGCTTGTGTATTGTAGACATGGTGCTTAAGTACATGTGTGCACATGCATGTATTGTGTGCACACGTGTGTATACATGTATGTATATGTGCTGTGTGTATATACACACATGTATAAGTGTGTATGTATTGCATTTTTGTGTATATAAGATAGGATGGTGAAGAAATGAACTTTGGAAAAATATTAAAGTTGTAGTTGATTTTACTTGGGCTTGGCATTGCTGACCTATTGATGCTAATCTGAAGAAATGTGTAATCTAGTTAAGCTCTAGGGATTCGTATCATCACTCCTAGTCTCATAGACTAGTTTCAGGTCCCAGATCAAGGCTATAGCCCCATTTCACGGTTCTAGGGGTACCCGTTAGAAATCAGTGGTTACTTTTTTAGGCTTTCATCCTGAGCTTTCATTGTTTTCTTCTCTCCCATATTATCAATGGAGAATATCTTTGGTCACCCAGCCTTAAATAGGTTTTAAACTTTGCTGAGGTTGTATAAAAGAACAGATGAAACAAAACACCCCCCTCCCAAAGTCTGCAACATAATTTTCCACAAATACCCAAAGTCCAGTGGAAAGTGGGATCAAACTTAGAAAGCCTATGTGGCAAAGGAGTAACTTGCCCCCTGGGCATTACCAGAAGTCCTTTTCTCTCATTGTTGGAGTACTCAAGAAGTTGTCCTTAGGCATGACCTAATTTCTTTGTCAAGTTCCTTGGCCCTTCCTCTTATTTCTTTTCAGGTCTTGCCAAATCCCAACCCTACATTACTCCCACCATTTGCCTCCTCTGCTTCTGCTGGATAGACCTGAAGTAAGTTTCCTATATGAGCTGACTGGATCCCAAAATTTTTGTTTTCTAATCTCATCTGGGTCCTCAATTCACAGGGAAATCTTTTTACTCTTCCCAAATTGATTCTCTTTCCTATTTCTTGCAGTGGCTGATTTAAACATTGTCTTCTCTCCTCAAAACTTCAACACCCTTTTCTGCCATATCTTTTTAGCTGAGGACCATTATTCCTAATTTACTAAGAAAATGGAAACCATTCCCTCTGAGCTCCCTCTTTTCCTTTTCTCTCCACCATCCATAAAAACTCTAACTAGACTCTGCCATCCCCTCATACAATCACCCTGTCTCTTTCCTCCCTTTATTAGCCAAGTTCCTTGAAAAAGTTATCAATATTCATTACCTCCACTTCCTCTCTTATTTATTTGTCAGCCTTTTGTAATCTGTCTTCTGACCTCATCACTCAACTGAAATTGCTCTGTATAAAATTACCAATGATTGTTTAATTAGTAAGTCTGAAGGGAAGAATGTGGCTGTTGGACCAGTTTCTGTGTCCATGGTTTGATTCTCTTTTTATGTACACAGTCAGAAAAAGTTCCCTGGCTCAGTCAGGAAAATGCAAACTACTAGATTAATTCTTTGACAATTCTGGTCCTATGCCCCAGAAAAAGTACTTCTTTCTAACTTCAGTATGTTTGACAGGGAAGTCTGCTTTCAGACTCCTGGCCTCCCTTAGGTACAATGACCTTTTGAAATCTCTAAATAGGGATTAGGTGAAGGTTGACTTCTTTCTTAGAATACCTTTATTGGATGAGGAGGGGAAGAAGCAAAGATATGGTTTTTCCAACATATTGTTTTGAAAGGGATTCCAACAGGTGAGTGTTTAATTTTCTTTGCCATTATCCAAACTACTCAATGTGGTCTTCTTGGAAGGCTTGGTAGCTGCTACTTTTCTTGGTAATCTCCCAGCTATTGGTGGGGGAGTGGGAGGGAGATATTGGGTGAGTTTCTTTTTAATAATTCCATAGCTGTCAGGAAGGTTCTCTCTAATAACCCTCAGCTATGGGAGAAGTTTCTCCCTAAGAAATCCCAAGTGGTAGGAGGGAGGTTTCTGATCATTCTTCTGAGAGCTTTTCTCCCCCCTTTCTGGTCTTGGTAGTTAACTTTTTGTATGTGTCTAGTTGTTGTTGCCACATCTATTTCTGGTTTACTTTGCCTTGATTCTCAGTAAGCTTAAAAGTGTCTATTTTATGTTGTTATGTCTACTGTCTGTTGTTATAGAGACATCTATCCCAACTTTGCTTCTTGTGTGTGAACTAAGTTCCAGCATAAAAGGGGTGTTTTCTCAGCTTGTATGTTCTTAGCGTAGAAAGTGTATTTAAAGTGATTTGTAACTAGAAACTGTTCCTAGTAGTTGAATGAATATCAAGTTAACTCTTTCCTCTAGGTCACATTAAGAAGTTTCTTTAAATTAGTTATGAAAATAGGAGGTGACCCAGAAATGTTTCCCCCTGTTAGAAAATGAGAGGAAAAATTAAAAAGGAAAGTTAAATCTCTATAGCCAAAAAAAAGTTGATCTCAAGCAATCAGTGCCAAAGGTACGTCAAAACTATAAGTGGAATGGATCCTAGAAAAGGCTGATAACCTATTGTATAATGCTGACAAGAGTTTGATCTTTTTTTCTCTTTCAATAATATATGGTTAACTCTTAATTGAGAACAGATTTTTTTTTTTAAATGGAGTTAGTTTAGAAAGAAAATGAGAATATTCCCAGTTTGAACACTGATTTTCTTTTCCTCTCATCTAGCCAATCATGGAACAGAGAAAAATCATGCAAATTATAATGGGAACAAAACTGAGTTCATACTAAATTTCATAGTGAAATATTTTTGAATTTACTACAGATCATTAAATTGAAATTGAAGAAGCTTTAATATCTTCAACCAACTTCATTCTTTATACTCTCTTTTATGAAACCCTTGTACTGGCTTCATTTATTACTGAAATTAATTTAAACCCTCTCCCTTAGTAACTACTGCTACTGAAAGAGAAACTATTTCCCCTGGGAAAAGTTTCTTTGCCCACAGGAACCAATCTGAATAAATGATTTGGTTTATGTCAGTTGTTTGTCAAATTGAAGGAATTTTGCCAGGATCTATTTATACTGATCTTAGCACGTAAAGAAAAAAATTTTTTTAAAGAGCTAATTAATTCAATACACTGAGATGATGCTATATAGAAAAGAGACAGAAATAATAGGAAAAGGAAAACTAACAACAAAATAAAAAACATGAAATATGTTTTGAAAGTAGAAGAGGTTAAGATTGAGAAATTAACAATGGCATGCTTAAAAAGTAATTATAAACATTCTGTGAGAAAAAATGCACAGCAACTTAGAGAGTAAGGTTAAAGTGCAAGACACTTGCAACCCAGTGGAAATTTAGAAAACTAGATGAAAAAAATTCATAGAAAAGCATCTTTCTGTTAGAATAGGACACTGGGAAAAAATTCCTCTTTGGATAGTTAAGGGTGATTTCAAATTATTTCAAGCTTAACTTCATATATGTTGATAATTGTATAGATCTGGAAAAGAAAGCAGGAATCATGAAACAATTTTAAAATGGGACAATTACACAGTTGGTGATAATTGTCATCTATATAGCATAGTTGCTCTAAGTTGTAGATAGTGTGATGAATCATAATATTCTACTTTTCTAACTGTGAAGTAATTCCGAGGGTAACTGGTGTGGCATTCCAGCATGTAACATCAAAACTGGGAGATAAAGATGCAGAATTTTTCTTACTTTGTGTCAATAACTTGGAGATTTACCTTGCTGGACGAAGGTTATTAAACTGATGACAATAAGTTCTATTTTGTGTTTTATGCATTGTTTGTAAGATTGCTTTATGTTAATGCTATGTATATGGATTACTTTACTCTAAGTAAAGAAAGTATCAAAAAGTTATACAGTAAATTCTTGGAAATGGTATCTAGACTATTCCATTAGACTTGAGGGTTCACAGAATAGGAAAAAATTGCCAGGAGACATAGAATGTCTTTTAGCCAGTGACTGCTTAAGCAAGTAAAATACGTGTATACTAGTACACCAAAAGTTAATTTAGTTTTTGCAAATAGCTTAAGAGCTAAAACAAAAAATTAAGAGTACAATTAAGTGTGTAACAGATACAAATTATGATTCGAAACTTGGGGCTTCAGTCTTTGATTCTCCAATGGCAGGAAGAAGAAATAAGTCTTGATAGCTAGTACACTGACTAGAAGACAGTTACCAGAAATATGTTCCTGGATTTTTCAGCTTTAAAAACGGGGTGGAAGAATTGTAAATTTTAAGGCTAAGTATAAGTTGTAATCAGAAATGAATGGACATTGGAATTCCTCTGAACAGAGTAATTAAAGAATTGGGATTGAACTTGGAAAAATTCAATTTAATTATGACCAAAAAGTTACATGTGTTTTATAAAATTTATACATCTGGGCACAAGATATCTCTACAATATCTAGGTGTATCTCAGTCCTCTTTCTGCCTTCCTGAACAGATAGTAAAATGGTGCTTCTACAAGCAATTTATTAAGGAGTTTAATGCAAGTAGACAATGCCATTTTAGGAACACAAGAGTGCATTTCACACGACTAGGAAAATCCTGAATGTTATCAAAAGGTTAAATAAGCTGCCTACTCTATATTTAAATAATGAATTTGAAGATTTTTTTTTCCTTGTAAACCTGAATGCTAATGTGTTTGTCAAGTATTTGCTACAATTATAAACAAATCTCAGTATAAGTATGTATTGTTGTTATTTGTGAAGGCAATTTTACTTTGCTTTTAATAAATTAATGAATGAACAAATTAATGAAAAAATACTTTTTTAGAACTTTCCATGAGCCAGTCCCTGGGAATATATGTAGAAAAATGCAAGTTCCTGCTCTTCAGGAAATCACACTCTAATATGGGGAGACATCAGGTAAAAGAGAATTTAGTGTATTCTAAAGTGAGTGAATACAGACTTAAAAGTGAGTGAACACAGACTTAAAAATCTTTAAGGCAAATCAGGTCTGGAGGGTGTGAGAAGTGGGGCAGATGATAAAGCTTGGAGGACATTAGGACAAAATGGCAGAACATATGATAAGGCATAATGGTCTTCCAACTTTCTAAAAGGTGATTTCAATTAATCATAAGACATAAGGAGAAATATCTTGGACTTCAAATTTAACTTAATGTTTCCATTTATTTCAGTGAACATGATAATGTTGACAAATCACCACTGTTTTAGATGAAAATACTGGAAAATGCTCAATGGCAAATCTCCAAACCATTTCTAGTTAGATATTTCTATAAATGGAAGGTTTCTGATTTGTCAGATCCCAAACCTAGCTCTTAGACTCCTTGAACAATATGAGCAAATGATGCAACCCTTACCCAGGAACAAATAAAGCTGAGGGAGCCTTGTTCCTCAATACTTAAGAAATTTCAGCCTAACAGGGCAAGAGGGCCAAAATCACTTCCTTGTAAACAGCCTGGTGTGGTCTCAGATAACCACACTGTAACTGGCTTTATGAGATGAGCACATCAATTAAAGCATGGAATATGCCACATCTTTGTTTGTTTCCCTCTTTAAAGACCAGTAATTCTCTAGGCAATTCTTGAGAATGTTCTTATCCTCCAAGTTAGAAATCAAGAAAAATATTTTCAAGACTGAAGGAGTATCTTTTATACCCTGAACACATGCTCTGAAGCATAGAATACATGAGAGAAAGATTATTAGAATAGTTACAAAAATTGGTTTGCTCCAAATTTTCCCACAGAGACCACAAATATAATATCTGAGCTGACTATTTGTCTAGTCCTATAATGTAGAAAAGCTAGCTCACACCACCAGGGAGAACTCTTAAAAATACATGAGTAGATTTATTCAAGTATATATATATTATTATTATAGAGTAATGTTGTATGTTGGTATGCAGGATGGGTATGTTGTTATGTAGAGTGGGTAGAAGGCCATCCTTACACGAAAACATGATTCTATTAAAGTCAGCAAAATACTTAATTAAGAATTAATTCTTAATTTGGTACTCCTCTATCAATAGCAATTTCAGAAGCTACTTTATAGGATGAACTATAAAGGATATCTGCAAGACAATATAAGCCCAACTACATATTCACTGTACCTATCACTCTGTCTTACAGAAACGATAAAGTGACAAGTTGGAATAGAAACAAAATAGTTAAAATACAATGTAAATGATTTTACTTATGCTTTACTCATACTTCCTCATGAGTTCAAGGTCCACCACCAACAGGGAAACTATCTCTATGGAATAAAATTTTAATGGGCAGACAATTTTCTGATCTAGCCATGATTGACAAATTAAGTGATTAATAAGATATTAATGAAATATATCCAAATGGGAACACCCTTGTTCAAAGAGCCAGAGGAACTCTGATATCCCATCTCGCTTGGTGATTGGGTCCAGATGATTACGAGGTCAATGCTACAGTTTAGGAAAGAGGTGAAGAGAACTTGACCTAATGTGATGGCTTTGCAAATATTGAGAAGAAGATAGATAGCAGAGATACTGTAGTGGTAGAAAAGGCAAGATCTGACATGGATGTAGGGGGTGAGAAAGAACAAGGATAAAATGATTATAAGACTTTTGTAGAATCCTGTTCCATACCAGATTCTTCTCAATATCAAAACTTCCATGAAGTAACAAGATCTCCCTATATGAATATGAACAACTTTGTCTCCATTTTGAGGTATCAGCAACTCTACCGTCACTTCAATTTAAGTCTTTCGAAAACTTCAGTGCACAGAAGCAAGGGACAAGTCCAGCAGTGGCAAAATGACCAGCATGAAGAAAAACTGTCACTTCAGAGACACAAGTGAACTTGGGGACCTTGGAATGATTACACCTCTGTCTCCTACCAAATTATCCAAGATCTATTTCTGACCTATTTCTGTGAACATGGGACTTTGCATAGGAGTTAGGAATTGGGACAGTGATACCAGTGCTATACCCCTTAAGCACCCTGAAGATTAGGCAGGTTATATTCTAGCTATCAAGGGAAATCTGTGCCATAAGAGGAGAAAATTGTCATATTCACATCCCTGACTCCCCTAACAGGTTATTAGATATTAATTAAATACAAATATAGTTAAAATGCTTACTGACCCAAAATAAGGAAACAATCTGTCCAATCTGATAGGTAGCTGAATAGACCTTGGTAAATTTGGATAGTGGTCCTTGGGAGATGTTCGTATTTTCTTACCCATATCATTATCTTAGGCAATCTTTTGTCTTTGGTTGTTACTTCTCTTCTACCCTCTACCAAGCAACCATCCTGTTACTCCCTCCACGTCAGTTGGAAGTCCTTTTAATGTCCTTGATCATTGTAAGGATCACCTGTCCACAGCTGGATCTTAGCTTCATAGATTCTGAAGAAGGCCCTAATATCCAAGCTGATTTCCTTTGTGATTCCCTACAGAAGTAGGGAATGTGAAAGCAGGACCCTAGACCAATCTAATTTGTTGTGACTTTTTTAAAAATTTATTTTATTTTCATTTATAGAATAAAACAAGTATTTCCATGACATAATACAATAAAAAACGATGATTGCACATGAAACTGCAAATCTACTATACCTAGCTTGCTATTCCTTTAAAATATACAATAAAATTGTCATATAAATTTCTTTTTTTTCTTCCACACTCCCCCCTCGTTATGTCAAGCTCAGGGCACAGCTTGCTTGTGGGGCCTTAGCTCTAGAAAAAGGGTGTCTCCTAATAGTAAAAAGAGAGGTGTGAAAACAGAGGGCTGGTCTTGGCATGGGAATCCTGACAACATCTAAAATTCAAGGTATCTATGCATATAAATATATGTAAAATTACTCTATATATACTTCTGATTAACTTGTAATACTGATTCTGAAAAAGTTGGATCCCAGCTTGGTCACTGTATCTTGTTAACCACACTTTTATCGCTCTCCTAACTGTATTTGTCTCTCTCAACATTGTAATGTCCCCCTCTCATTCAGCTTTTAACTCTGTATCACTCCCAATTTATTCTTTTTCTCAAACAAGTTTTAAGTCTATATAGGGGAGAACATGACTGGAAAATCTACTTGCATATCCCTGATCTAATTTTCCTCATATATACAAGTAGTAAAAATTCCATGGCTTAAGGCAGGAAAATGCAGAGTGTTAAATTAGCACTTCAACAAAATCATGGCCCCACACTGCCAATGTGACCAAGGTTTTGACCTGAGTCCTCCCATGGGTTCAATTATTATCTCACTTCAGATGATTCCCAAATCTACATATCTAAAATCTCTTTTAAGCTCTACTCCCAAATCACCTACTCCCTATTCACCATTACAAACTGGATGCCTCAATGACATTGTCAAACCCGGAAAATAACCAAAGAGCCACAGAAGTTATGCAACAACTGTTGCCTCTGAAAATACCAAAGAGCTCGTACAAGTTATGGACAAAAACCCTTCTTTATTCTGTTGGAGGAAGGAAACTAGACACTTATACTGGGGTCTCCTCAAGGCAGTGAGGCTAAGCCGTGGTATATATAGTTGTGCCTAGATAAAGAACTGAGCAGTGAGATATAGATGTGGCAATGAGGGATCACAGCAAAAATGAGACAAGTATGATTCATAGTAGGGCTTCGTGACTATAATATAGTTCCTGGAGGTGCTTGTCCAAACTCAGCAACCACCTGAGGCTGGTATGAATCAATTCTGTGATTTAGTTACAGCAGAATTCATGCAGAGGGTAAGTGCAAAGGATTGCTGTTATGCCAAGCTCAGGGTACAGTTTGTGGGGCCTTAGCTATGGAAAAAGGGTGTCTCCTACTAGCAAAAAGAGAAGCATGAAAACTGAGCAGTGGTCTTGGTATAGGGATTCTGACAACATCTAAAATTCAAACTATACAAAACACCATTTTTTATCTTTCTCCAAAAAACTCATTTCTCCTTCAAGACTCCTTCTTTCTGTCGGGCATCTTGATCCTTCTAGTCTCTCAGATGCATGACCTCAGTGTTATCCCTGAATCCCCACTCTTTCTTACCCCTTATATCCAATCAATTGCCAAATATTGTCATTTCTATCTCCACCATATCCATGGTAAACATACTCTTCTCAATATTCACAAAGTCGTTGTCTTTGGTCAGGCCCTCATCACTTCTTGTCTATACTGTTGCACTGACCTAATTCATTTCCCTGCTTCAAGTCTCTTCCCACTCCAAATCCCCACACACAGCTACCAAAGTGATCTTCCTTAAGAATAAGTCTGGCCATATAATTCTACCAGTATCAGTTGGTAACCACTTTGGTTCCTTATATCTCTAGGATGAAATATAAACTCTTTTGTTTAGTTTTTAAAACATTTCAAAACTGGACCCCAATGTACCTTTTCAGTCTCACTATTTGCTATTTCCCTTCCCACATACTACCATTTAGGTAAACTGTTTTTCTTGCCATTAATCTCACATGATGCTGTATGACTTTCAAATGGTCAACTCACATATCTAGAATATTCTCTCTTACGTTCACCTCCTTTCTTCCTTTCTTCTCTCAAGACTTAATTTGAGTTACCTTTTACTGCTAGCACTCTATTTCCCTAAGCTACTTTGACTTTTTTTCATATATATTTCTGTATCCTATATAAAGTCTATGGAATCCTTATCCATACTCTCATTCATGCCAAGTAGAGTACACCAGAATAATGCTGGCTACCTACCCCGTTAGCATTTTGATAGGTATCCCTGAGTTGTTGCAAGTGTTTTTGGTAATGCTTGAATTCCCATCCTGGTACATGTACTTCGGTATCTCTCTCTCTTGATTTAGGCATTTAATATCAATTAGTTTCCACAGAGTGGTATTTACTGAAAAATAATAGAAAGTATCAAAGTACAAACTCCTCCAGGTGGGAGTACTTCGTCACCTAAAAAACCTCAGTTCCTGGCAAGAGTGAGTTCAAACTCAAAGTGGTTGTTACAAAGCATTAGCCCCACCAAGTTCACTTATGATTAAAGCACAGCCAATGAATGAATCATATTCTTCTTTGTAGAAACCAGCATTTCTGCGTTCATATACTGCTGACCTAGGACAAATGGATTTCTCAGGGCTTCACACCTTACCAGGCATGGCTGCTCACAAAGTCTGGCATACATAACAGTTTCAGAACCTGTGACATTTTTCAAACCTTTTTAAGCTTACAAGGTCAGAGCCTAGTCCAGCCTGTCTCTAATATCTAATAACCCCATCCTTCCTTCAGCTAAGGCAGGAAAGAATGAACACAACAGAGACAGAAGCAACAACAGACATCTGCTTATGGCTTCACACAGAACTATATGGGGAGAAGAGGTCACTGGCTCTCAAAGCTGGCAGGAAGGAAAACAAGGTTAAGTTATTGGGAATTTTTCTATGTATATTCAGTGCTGGCTGAGGAGCCAATCAAAAAGCCTTTCCTTAGTACATGGTAAGCAGACAAGAAACAGTCAAAGAACATCTGTGCATGTTTCAAAATCCATACCACAGAATATCTTCAAATGATCTGAAGTAGACATGAGTAATTAAATCAGGTCAAGTATTATACTGTACATGCTCATATACAGAGCTGGACTTTCCTTGGCTGGTCTCCAGTTATATTCTACCCCTTTATGTTACCATATTTTAAAAATTTGCCATCTTTGTCAAATGGGCTGACATGAGTTTTGAACACATTGTTCATGTCAGTGCAGAGTAGTTCTCTGCCAAGAGATATCAGTATTTGTCACTCCCCCTCTCCCACAAAAGTCATACAGAAAAAAGGCTCAAGCAGTCAACATTGCAGAGATCTTATATAATTCTACACATATATGTGAAAGTCACAGTTGTTTTCAAATACAGAGTTATGCAATTCAACAAAAAACATTTGACAAATTTTATCAGAAATTCTTGCTTACTTACCTTGTTCCCCTTCCTTTGTAGTTTGTTTGACTGAGGAGACAGTGTGGAGAATTCTAGTGTCCTATCCTCCCCATGTAGTTCTACAAGCAAATGTCTTTGTTGCTCTTTCTTTCCCTGTTACGTTCATTCTTTCCTGCCTAAAGTAAAGGAGAGTTGAGATTATTAGATTTTAGGATGGATGGATGGACTAGACAGACTCTGACCTTGTGACATTACTGGCCTACCTTGGTTGTGAAGTAGCCTTTCTTAGCCTAAAGCCAATAAAGGAAAAGAAAGAAAAAGAAAACCCAGCCTCCTATCTCAGGTGGAAATCTGATAATGTAAAGCTTTTAATGTAAGGATTTAGGACATAAGGTCCTAAATTGAGGAACTGGAATCAAGTTCTTCCATGATTCCTTTGTTCCATAGAACCATTTTAATGGGTAGGGAGGTCCTATGTGTTCTTATCTACATAGGACATCTTCCACCATTCCCCTCATCCCCCACCAAATTTATCCAAGTATCTCTGTACTATAGATGATACCTTGGAAGTCCAGGGAAATTTCTTATGAGTCTTTATACTAAAGAACTCCCAAAATTTCTCCCAGTGAATTCTTGCCACTGAAAGGGCAATCCTACTGGAATCCTACAAATTCACCCAAAAATAGCCCTAGGCGCTATTGAACACTAAAGAATAGGATTAGTGAAGCTCCCAAAAAACATGAAGTACTAAAGAAAAGTAATGAATTTCTTGGGGTTAATTACTTGGGTTTTATAGACCAGATTGTTGTTATTTAGTCATTTTCGGTTGTGTCCAACTCTTTGCAATCTCATTTGGGATTTTCTTGACAAAGACACTGGAATGGTTTCCCATTTTCTTCTCCAACTTATTTTACAGATGAAGAAACTGAGGAAAACAGGGTTATGTGACTTACCCCGGGTCACACGGTGTCCAAGGCCGGACCTGAAATTAGGAAAATGAGTTTTCCTCCACTGTGCCACCTAGCTGCTCTTTGTAGAACAGAAGGCAAGTTTCATTATGTTGATATTCAGTCCTTAAAGACCTCACAATAAGGCAAAAGAAAAACAAGAACATTTATCAACTATGCATCAGCATTTTAGAGATGAAAACTATACTTCTCATATTAGCCTCAATATCAATAGTTACAGAGAATTTAATAATGCAGCATTAATGATTAATACTTAACCATTTAACTAGGCAAAAGTTATCTCAAGAAGAACTAGTCTGACTTTTAAGGAATCACACCAAAAAATTAATTGCTGTACAATTATAGTCTAAAACAAAATGTAGAGAAAAATGTTCTAAAAACTAAGATATCTAGTAACAAGAATCTTGGGTAAAGAATTTGTCCAGTGAACACCTGAAATTGTGAAGAGCCTAACATTTATCTCAGACAATCCATAATGCAGTCTGTGGGGCCTTACTCTCTCCATCCCCATTCCCAGGTTCTTGAGCAAGTCTACTATGGCCCCTCAGGGCTCTAGGAGTAGCCTTGAAGGGTTGAGAGGTTGTTTGTCTAGTGCTAGGAGGAGGCAGAGTGTCCATGAACACTGCTGCATTATACAAACAAAAGCATTCATTTTCATAAAGAGGTAGAATAGATGATCTCTGAGTAGCATATGGGGCAGCAGCAGCAAGATTGTGTCCTCTCATCACTGGATACTGAGAAAAACTGCTGTGAATTTTGGATATCCTGTAGAACTCTCCACAACTGCATTGCAGTGAGAGAAGGAAGATTCACAGGACATGAACAGTATGAATGGTTACTAGGTCTGTGTGAGTATGGGCAATCCAAAGGACAGTCTATGGCACCTGACATGTTTGGGACACTGTGGGTACTAAGTGTTCTCATGTGCTCACATAGAGGCCTTTCTTGGCAGTCAGAGGGGACAGAATGAACAGGTGATCTGTGAGATTAGGACTGGAATATATAAATGGTTACCATGATTTGATTCCTCCACCAGTTTGTGGATCTCACGCTGTGAAGTTTCTTTTTTTCACAGAAGGAGAGATGAAGAGTGTAGCTTTAACTAGGGAATGGCTATCTTGTTCAATTGTCTCATTTTCAAATTCCTGTTCCTCTCCAGGTATATATTTATAGGTGGACAAAAGTAGACTACACCTAGTTCACAAATCCTATTAAATATGTTTGCTATTAGTTGATATCAGTCGGTCAGATTTAATTGCCTTTAACAAATAAGTATTTAATTAGGTTATATAATTGGTACAACTGACACAAATATCCCACTGAAATTTCTGTGACACACTTCCTCACTAGTAATACAGGATCCAAGGAATATTCAACTTGAGCTTAGAAAGAACTGGAAAAGGGGTTATAACTTCTAGAAATCCTTTAGCTAGACATCCTTCAAGACATCCCTGTTCAGAATAATATAACTTTTCTGCTTAAGCCTTTGTAGAAACCTCGAATCACCATCCTCATTGAGTGCAGTCTGTCCTTGGCCAGCTTTGCAGACTCTGCCCTCAACCATTAAGAGGATATTATTAGGATTCAGAGGTAAAAGTCCAAATCTTCTAACCAGTTCCTCCTCTGTCCAAGACTGGGAAAGTGGGAAGGTGACTGAGACAAAAGGCCAATGCTGGGGGCTCTGCTCCCTGTTTAGTAACTTCCTTCTCAGGAGTTTACCTGGAATGATCTCTCCTTTCTACTGCCAAGCATTCCTTTGACCTTCATTCTCAAAGAAAACCAATGACATCGCAAGGATGATTTGCCTGTGAACTGGACATGAGCAGGGCACTTCAATCTCTGAGGTTCTGAACGAGTTCCCTGGTTTTATATGGGTTCCACAGGATATTACCAAGTCCCCCCCCCCACAATCAGAGCATCCTTCCTATCACCCCCACTTAAAACGTCTGTGCCTCAGAGTCATCCAGACTTGTTCACACCTAGTTTTGATGAATGTCTTTCTCAGCACAAATGTTAACTTTAAACAAATCTTCCAAGGACTATTTCCAAAGTTCTCATTTTTTGCTTTAAACATAAGCCAAACCTCCCCAGGAAAGAGGGGCTCACTCTTTCATATTTTCTGTTTAAAGGGCAGGTTGTTTGGTCAGTCTTTTTATGAATAGATGTTAGAATGACTTGACTTAGAATAACCTCGTGGTTTGCCTTCACTAGTATTTAACTGGACTATTTGTAGCCTGTTTCCCAAGCTCTTGTTGCTCACAGAACCTTTGCAGTTTCACCTCTTGTATAAATATCAGTTGCCCTATTGACAGGTGCCCAAAAGCAAAGGTTCAGATTTTGGCAGGCTTACCTCTCCTTTTTGTCCTTCCAAAGTACACAAATGTCAAATCATGTTCACAATGATGCAGTGAAGATTCCTTCCAATGAGATCTTAAAAGCCAAGGTTTTTTCTACTCCCCACCAAATTTACTGCTACCTTCTCCACAGGAACAAAATTTCCTCCTACCCTTGGCATAATTCCTGAAACCTGGATTCAGCTCAGGTAACTAAGAGTCTGCCTTATCTCTATAGAAGGCATTAGTCATCATATAAAAGTTAAATTTATTATAAAGTGCTTTGTTTGTATTAACATATATCTTCTCTGGGAAAATGGAAACAAAGGTGAGGTCCTTTAAGTTTCCATATGGGGAAATACACATCCTCCTTTGGAATTTAACCTTACTTTGAACCAAGATGTATGAAAGAAAACACTTTGGTGTATTGTTCTCCTGCTCCACCTCTTTTCTCCCCTTATCTAAATGGAGTCACTACTGCCTCTTAACTTTGTAACTCTTGCAATTCCAAGCTCCTACTGTTTCCAGTGCTTGAAATTTTTATCTTAGAACTGGAATATGATGAAATTGTCACTTCAAATGGTTACGCTATTCATGAGAAGAATAAATGATTTTCTACGAAGGATTGCTTCCCTAAAGATACAAACCCATGGCAGAGTCAATACTTTTACACATCTCTGATGTTTGTTATTTTGATTACAGACAGATGATAAGGATACCTTGTCAGGGATCTTTAATTCCCTGATGATTTACCATAAGATACACCACTACAAGTACAATGTCATTTCTGCAGATTTCCATTCCTACTTATGCTTTTCGCTTTGAGATTCTTGAAAATAAGAAAATTAGGAGCAATAAAAATTCAATATAAGTAGTGGTAGGGTATGTCCTATAAGTAGAATCAAACTCTAACCTCTTAGGTTTGTTTGAAAAGTCTTTATAATTCTTTTTATGTGTTTAAAGAATTCAAATGTTTCAGTGCCCCTTTTAAGACTATAGAAAACCGCCATTCCTTATAACCTAGCTCTCTTCATGAAACACTGGTGTTAAAAAAAACAAAAGCAGGGACTACAAAAGAATTTTTAAAGAGCAAAAAAAAAAAATAGATTTTCATTTAATATTTCTAAAAATGAAAGATGAATAGACTGTTTTTATTAAAGATAAAAATAAACAAGAATGTCATCCAATTATCTAAAACTAAATATATTAATTAGATATTTAATGCTTTTATCAGATTAAGGAAAAACAAAATTTGAGTCAAAGCATATGCTTAGAATCATGAAAGAAGTGTAGAACATGTGTCAACTGGATCAGAAAGTATCACTTCATCTGACACTGGACTAAACTACATTCAAACCAATTCCAAAAACTTCCATAGAGAACTCCATGACATCTTTTGTTTTACAGTCTCCATTATCTTACACTTCTTTTTAAATGTAGAATTTCAGGTTTTGAAATTAGTTTAGTAAATTATGCCTATAGTATAACCAATTTAAGGTCCTCATTTCCCCTGGGGAAACTTTAAACCAGTTTTAAGTAACTTTCAGGAAACCTCCAAAATGTTAATGGATGTATCATCAACAGAAGTATTTTCTTCATCAGCACAGATGCAAATCTACGTTTCCTTTCATGCTGTCTGATACTTTTCTAGATCTTTCTACAAATCTTCCATAGAGTATCTGGTCTTTTCAATATTTAATTTATACTTGTACACACTAGTACTATTATCTCTCATCTTCACTACAAAATCTACTTCCTTGCCCGGTCATACATGATTTTGATGATATTTTATACCACTCACTTAACGTTAGTCATTCTTGCTAATAAATAGCTTATACCCACCATATGTCTCATTTCCTTTTTTAAAAGGTTAATTAAGTTAGTAGATAAGGGAAATACCATAGATAACATTTACCTGGGTCTTTGCAAGGTTTTTCATAAAGTGTCTCACAGCATTTTGTAGAGAATATAGAAGGATATGGATTAGATGAAAATATAGTCGAATTCAGAACGATCGCATGGCCAGAGTCAGAGTAGTTGTTAATAGTTCAATATCAACATGGTAAGAGGCCTCCAGTAGAGTATCTCAGGTACTCTGTGCTATCTAACATTTTTAGTATTATGTAGTAACCCCTCATCCTCTCCCCCAAAAAGCTGATTCAATCTTTGACTGTATGGAGAAGGATAACTGCCAGGACTAAGGTGATGATAGTCCCATTGAATTATATCTCATCAGATAGCTGTTGTGGTATTGTGCTCAGTTCCGAGAACCATGCTATATGAAGGAGATCTACAGGATGTCCAGAGGAGGACAACTGGGATAATGAAAGATTTTAGACCATGACATGTGAGGATCACTTGAAGAAACTGAGGATGTTTAGCTTAAAGAAGAGAAGACTCATGGATAAGTATCTTTTAAGTATTGAAAGGTTTGTCCCATAAAGAAGGAATTGGAATCCATTTGTGCCCAGAAGGGAAACCCGAGAAAAAAAGATGGAAGTCAGGAAAATTTAGGCTCAATGTAAGGAAAAAACTTCCTAACAATTGCAGTTGTCCAAAAGTGGAATGAACGGCATCAAGAGGTGGTAGAGTCCTCTTCCTCAAAGGTTTTTAAGCACGATGACTAGTTGGGATATTTTTCTGTGGGTTCATTTCATTTATGGGCTATGCTTCCTCTTTTCAAATTTTATAATTCTTTTCCTTATCCCTTGGATCACTTGTGATTTTTATTCTTGCAAGATTGTGTCTTCATAGCATTCAGAGCAAGACTAGTAGAACACTACTGTTTAAAAAAGAGGAGGGGGTTCTTGTACCAGTGATCAGCTTAGGAACATTAAAAGCACTGTGCAATTTCCTAAAATGGAATCTGGTTCAATCTCTTCCTAATCAGTTCTGAGCCCAGTTCTTTGTCCATCTTATCTGGAGAAAAGAAAAGCATTCTGATGAACACAATAGAAATAGAACAAAAGAGGTACACATTTCATAGGGAAATTCCCATGATCTCTTATAAGCATATTCCAATCCAAAGTGAAAAGCAATGATTATTTTTAGAGTTTTTTTTTCCACTTTTACATTTTTGTTATAAAGATATTGATATCATTTTTGTGTTATTTGTATTATAGTTTTTGCCAGAATTTTGAAAACCTAGATATTAGCAACTTTTATCTCATCCCCAAGCAGCACCTTCACATTCATACTGACCAATTCTACCCCAAGTCAAACAATACCAACATAAATGAAATCAGCACTGCACTTCTCTCACCTACTAAAACATTGCCCCTACATCTTGAGAAGATATATTGACTGATGTTTGGTAATTCCTTAGTGCGTATGCATAGACGTAGTTTATATATCTATTAAAATTGCTCCTTACTAGCAAATTTAAAAGATTTAAGATCTCTAAGATTCTAGAGAACTCATGATGAAACATGTTACCTACCACCTGACAGTGAGGTGATAGATTCAAGGTGCAGATTGGACACAATTTTTTTTGGACATGACCAATGTAGGAATTTATTTTGACTATGAAAATTTGTTTAAAAATAGTTTTGTTTTTCTTTTTATTAAAGGAGGGAAGTGAAGAGGAGGGAAAGAGAAAATAGATGTTTGTTTAAAAAAATTTTAAATAATTTATGAAAGCTTTAAAAATTGCTTTGCATTTATTTTGAAAATATTTACAGGTGTACACATTGTCTTCTCTGAAAAAATATAAGCTTCTTGAGGGCAAGGATTGTTTCAGTTTTGCCTTTGTTCCTCCAGTACCTAGTTAGAAAACTGGCACATAGACACTGAAAAGTGCTTGTTGGTTGATTAAAACAAAAGCGAGCTGGAAAAAGGAAGGAAGACAGTTAATATTTAGTCTAATTTCTCTATTATGTCTCCATGGGGCTTATCAATATAAAAAAACACAATATTTGGTAAAATGCCTGATTGCAATTTAAGAGACAATATGCAAGAAAAGTGTAAAGTGTAGTGGCCCTGTCACAATTCTAAAGTGGGTGTGCTGATAGCCATGATGTAATGAAACGTGGAGTGGATTTGGATTCAGAGTCCTGGCTCTGACACTATTTATGCGACATCAATTAATTGCCTAACTGTTGTTAGCTTTAGTTCCTAATCTGTCAAATATGGACAAGAAAACTTGATCTATTTACTTCAATGAGTTGTGATGTGTGTGTGTTTCTATGTATACGTATACTTGGATATAGATAGATAAATAGATAATTAGGTAGGTAAATAAACAGGGAGGATGGGTAATAACCATTAGAAGTGGCATAAAGAATGGGAGACAAAGAAATATAGTTACCATACTCTAAGCCTCATCAACAAATGAATCGTTAAATAGTTTACAAATCATTTATAGGACAGACAAGTTAGATGGGAATAATTCACCATTATAGAAATATTTGCATTTTGGTCTTTGGGAATTCTAAATACCCTATGAGGTTTTTCTGAAAGAGGGATTTTTCTGGGTTTTTCTGGAAGAGGGATTTAAAAGAATCAGAAGAGGTATCTTACCTATCCAAGCTACAGGAAAGACCAATAAAATCCCCTTCTAAGACTAGGATTTAAGGTTTATGTATGTATAGCAGAACCTTGGTTGGTTTAATTTTATGAAACTTCAGATTGGATTGCACATTGACAAATGTTCCTAAACATATGAATGACAATGGATTTTTCCTGGGATTGGTTAATAAATTATATTCCTCTAATGCAACAAAAAAAAATTTGAGCAAAAATGCAAAATATTTTTTGTTTTATTTGTAAATTTTGTAAATATACAATCATATTCAATAATGTTCTGCATAAAAAGTAGAAATTAAAAAGATGTAAGAAAAATGAATTCAGTCCTAGAGTCAAGAGGAGCCGCTAGAGTTTGAGTAAGAGAGTAACATGGGTAATCCTTGCTTTGGGAAAATTATTTTGCCAGCTATGTAGATGATGAGACTTGAGTCAGGAAAACTAATCAGAAGCTATTTCAATAGTCTAGGTGAAAGAAAAGAAGAACCTAAACTAGGGTAGTGACTATGTGAGTAGAGAGAAGTACATAGATTCAAAAGATATTGTGTAGGCAGAAATGACAAGAGTAGATATATGGAATAAGGGAGAATTAGGAGTTGAAAATAAAATTGAGGTTTCAAATCTGGATGACTGGTTACTGCATTAGAAGAATACAATTTGTTAACTAATCCCAGTAAAGACACATTTTCATTCTTAACAAAAATGAGAATTGTAATCAGATCTGTTATACAAATTGCAGTCCATTCATACCTATTTATCCAGTTCAAGTGACTTGTTCTCACTTAAATTTAGTTAGGCAGGAGGGGACTTACTCATTGATCACTATCTTTTAGCAAGGAGTGTGAACCTTGACACAGTCATGAAATGATCTGATCAGGAATTTTGTCCACCCAGATGATTAGGTTATAATTTCTTTGAGGATCTGATACCAAAGCCCAACAGGAGGTCAACAACTGTAAGGGATGAAACAAAATGTGTTTAGCCATAATGGTAACTTAATATGTAGTCCTGTTAGAGATGAGCAAGTGATGGACTGTCATGGGACAAGTGAAATGTAACTCCTCTCTCCACTCTCTGATTGGTTCATCATACACATTGGGGTCAGGCCATGGCCCTCTGATGGGCTACTGCCCTCCCCTTTTTAGACACCATTGCTCTAATGTACTATGTTAACCCTAATTTAGGGGGTTTTAATTTTTATTTTTGTCCTTTTATTAAGGGGATTTGTTCTGTGAAGTTTTGATTCAGTCAGAGGGCTTCACTTGAGGACCTGAGGGTCATTTATTGCCTCAAGGCCACAGTTCCCCACCTCTGCCCTAACACTTAGAGTACCTAAAATGCATAATCCTTTCCCCAACCCTTTACTAAGACTCTCCTCCAGAGATCTTCCTTCCTTATATCAGTTATCAGTCATACGCATATTATAACACTACTTTTCTTTCCTTACACTATCTCAACCATTTCTCCTCAATCAATCACAAATCTCCTAATTTTTCTCCATAGCAAAACTATTGTCCTAGTAAATTTTACGTGTGGAAAGATGTTTTTCTTTGACTTCCAAATGGAATTTTGAAATTTAACATGGCAAAAGAACAGATCAAAAATAAGTTTTTCACTCTCCTTCTTACCTAACTTCAGCCATAGCTATCCCTATATTTCACTTTCATTGTCTTCCTCTCCATCCTTCACCCTCTATCCATACCACAGTCAAATCCTCCCATTTCATTCTATAAAACATAAATCAAATCACTCTACTTTATTTCTCTGCCAAAGTACTTCTAGTTGCCAGTTAATTCACAACTATTCTACAACCTCCCTCTTTTTTAATGTTGCTTAAATATGTCCATGCTCTCCGCTCTTCCCAAATTCTTCATATGTGCAGATGATATTGTAACCAGTGGTAGCATCATTCAGAGACTGGATTTTACCAGGTTACTGAATTTTATCCTGGAAGTAATGGGAAATTGTTCAAAACTGCTGAACAACACATTCTCACAATATCATAGAAATTTAGAACTATAAGGTACTCTAGAAATCATCTAGTTTAATTCCCTCATTATTAAAGATTGAAAAACTGATGTTACATAACTTATCCAATGTCCTGAAAGTAGTTCCAGGAAAAATTTTTTAAACAAAATTTTAATTGGTATTTTTTGGTTTTCTATCACCCATCCATTACACAAAAGAATAAAAAGTGGGGTAAGTGCAGCAAAAGCAACTTATATATCAAAAAAATCTGACATTATCTATATTGTTCCACATCCACATCCACATTCATCTTTGCAAATTATGGCCTAGCCTGGGGAGCAGGTACAATAGACTCTGCCTGCTGGCAACTCATAGTGATGGGAGGTTGAGTGGTGAACTGCTTCTGGGAAGGTGGTATGACATAGAATGGAAGGCCCTGAATCCTACTTTAGAGAATCTATTATGTCTGTTTTCTGTCTACTTACTTCATGGTGAGCAAAAGCTTTTTGATGCATACAAAGTGCACCAGGCACTAACTAGTCAAATCAAGGTCTCTTTTTTACTGGTGGTGAGGAAGGAAAGAATTCCTGTAAGACATAGGGTTGGGAGAGAGTCCAAATCTTTACTTTTTGTTCTCCTTTCTCCAAGAGACAAGGATGAATTTGGTCTCAAGAGCTACGTTCTTTTGTGACTTGTTTCTTCCCTATTGCCAGAGGTCATATTTCTCAGAGCCGTATTCTACTTCTACTACCAAATTAGAGAGCATGTCTTGCTTTTTAAAGGACCACTGGGGGCATGGCTCAGCATTGTTCAGAAAATGACTAGCTTCTCTCTAATTCCATCAGCTTTGACTGGAGAGTGTCTTAGACTTTGTGTAAGAACTAAATATTCTGTTGTCTCATTCCTTTATCTCCTGTAATTTCACCATCTAGGTTAGGGGTAAGTCAATTTATCAATGATGCCCCAGTAAACTATGTACCTCACTACAATAGTGAAAATGGCACTTGAATTATTTTTATATCCACTGGAACTATCTTTTTTGCCAAAAATAGATTAATTAAAAACTTCTCGACTTACCCTAATGATAATTTCATCCTTCAAAAAGTAGAGGAACTAACAAGGAGAAATTTTATTCTGGATCTGATTCTCACTAACAAAAAGGAACTGGTGTTTCAGGGGAAAATTATGAAAATTCATTATCCTATCATGGAATTGTCTAGGAGGAAGATGTCATTTCCTTCTAAAGTTTGTGTTAGAGAAGGAGAGAAATCTAGGAAGATGTGACATGTGCTCAAAGTTTTAGGAAAGCAGATTTGAAATGGTTCAAAGGAAGGATAGAAAGAATATTTCATAGACTAAAATTCTAGAGGAAGAGTCAGCCCAGGAAAGAATGGAGATGTTCAAGCATGAAAATTTGAAGACACAAAGAGAATTCCATTGAAGGGGAAAAATAAGATGTGTGGGGTTGCACAGAGAACTCACTAACTCACCAACCAAGTTAGGTTTTAAAAAGAAAAGTATGGAAGGTTAGCTTGGTATCAAAAGATGAATAAGAGTATGGCACAATCTATGAAAATAGTTTCAGAACATATAAAGTATCAACTTTTTGAGAAGTGTATAGGAGTGAGCTGAAACCAGCTTCAAAGAAACCATTTGTTAAATTTTCAGCATTAACATATATACTGCAGAAATCAGCAAGTGCTGCAAATCACGGCCTAATTTGCTGCTTTATTAATTGCCTAAAATTAAGAAAGTGATTAAGAAGACGTATTAATGCAGATTAAATTTAAAAGTGTATTGAATGGACTTTGTTTTCTTTGGGTGAGCCAGTCGTTAGACATTTAATAGCACATCCCTGGAGTCTTTTTGTATATTACCTATAAAACCCAGCAAGAAGAAAAAGAAAATGCATTCTAAATAACCATAACATATATAAAAGTCTACCTACCAAAATACGTAAAAAAGTATATGAACATATTTTAAAACACTTTAAAAATAAAAATGCTTAAATAATTGGAGGGATATTAATTCTTACAATTGAGTCATAAAAATATAACAAAAATGATAGAACTAAATTAATTAATTTATTTATGCAGCACCATACCAATAAAACTACCATTGGATTACATTATTGAGCTGGAAAAATAATTTTAAATTCATCTGAAGGAACAAAAGGTCAAGAATCTCAAGGGAAATAATGAAAATATGAAGGAAGGGAAGTTAGCAGTAGCAGATCCCAAACTAAAAAGCACTATACCAGGGGGAAAGCCCCAGGTGGAAGAGGCTTGCTTCTGAAAAGACATGATGATGCTGATTAAAGTTCCCTTCCCCACCCCCCAATTTGGAGCATACGCAGACATTCTATATCTAGGAAAAGCCTTTGAGCACCTCCCTGTGGAGAAGGGGGGGGCCCCTCTTACCCAGAGCTGACATAAAGCTGAGAATGCATGGACACATTCCATCTGTACTCCATCCTCTACTCAACAGTCAGAATGATATTCCCAAAGTGTAGATATGATCACATCACCTCCCCTATTCACTAAATTCCAGTGGCTCTTTACCATCTCCAAAGTTCTGCCTTGCTGCTCTAATTTGTTTATATTATCCTTTACGTCTAAGTCATGTAGCCATTTGGAACTTTTCTTGACTTTCTAGTTCTCTTAGACCTTATTCCCCTTCACATACTCTATAATCCAATGACACTGGTCTCCTTACTTTTTCTTACAATCCATGTCCTGACTCTGGAATTTTCACTGGCTTTCTTCCAGGACTGAAATACTCTCCTTCATCTCATCACCTGGCTTGCCTGGCTTTCTTCAAGTTTCATCTTCTGCAAGAAACCTTTGCCAGCCCTCCTTGATCTTGGTGCCTTCTCTCTGAGACTATCTCCATTTTATCCTGTACATATTTTGTTTATATATTGCTGTTTACACATTGTCTCCCCATCAGATTCTGAGCTCTTTCAGAATAGGGAATATTTTTTGCCTTTCTCTGCATCCCCAGTGCTTACTAACTGGTACACAGTAGTTGACTAACTGATTAACCTGATATTACTTCTATCACTATTGTGTCTATTCTTTCCTGCTGTTTTTTTAGGTGGAAAAGACTGAAGATGACTGTGAATGACCTCGTGAACATTGAAAGTCAAGAGAGCCAGCATCCAGAAGTCTGGCCATTGGAGACCATGCCTAGATTTTTTTGAAAGTCAGTTAGTGAGAAGTGAAATCCAGCAACAGCAGAGATGTAAATTCATTCATCCATCAGCTATGGGGCTTTTTGGAAGTAAACTTGATGTGGCTAATGCTATGTAGAAACTTCCTTAGGTGTGAGCCTCTTCAGAGATCCAGAGAGCAAGGTGGTATAGGAGAGAATAAGCTCCCTTCTTCCCTTGTACCAGGTATTGAGGGAAAATGTTAGAACTTATGTTTTTGCTATAGAGAGTGTCTCAAAAGTCTTAGTGCAGTTTTAAGCTTTCGTATCTTTGCAGTAAATGTCCCTTTGTATGGTAGTTGTTTGAATGGAACTGGGACATTAATCAACTGCAGTTAGAGGAGTACACCAAAATACGAACTCAAGCTGATACCATTAGAGAAATTAATTCCATTGTCTCTCAGATATACATTGGAATCTTGAGGAAGGAGCAAGCTTCATCTGGGAGAATGAATCTTTGCTATAGCAATCAACTTCAAAGTGATTTGTTACTGTTTTTAAAAAATAGAGATGTCAGTAGTGAAACAGATTAGGTATACAACATACAAAAGCAAAAAAAAAAAATCCACAGTAGCTCAATGTTTAATAAACCCAAAGTCTCTCACCACTAAGACAACAACTCAGTATTTGACAAAAACTCCTGAGAATACTAGAAGGAAATTTGGCAGAAATTAGGTTTAGACAAAATCTTATACCATATACTAAGATAATTTCCAAAGTAATATATGATTTACCTATAAAAGATCACCTCATAAATAAACTGGAGTCTCAAGAAAGAAATAGCTATCACAACTATGGAGAGGGAAAGAATTCACAACCAAGTGAGAGACAGAATCCCAGGAGATGAAATGGACAATTTTGATTACATAAAATTTTAAAGTTTTTGTACAAAATAACAATGAATTAAGATTGGGAGGGAAATAGTTAATGTGGAGTAAAAAAAAAAAACACTTTGAAACCAATTTTAACCAATAAACATCTGATATCCAAGATATATAAGAAACCCATTCAAAATTATAAGAATAAGAACCATTCTCTAAAAGATAAGTAGTCAAAATACATAAAGAGACAGTTCTCAAGCTAACAACCATGTAAAGTTCTCCAAATTTTTAATAATTAGAGGAATAAAGGCCAAAAAAAGGAAAATGACAATGCTGGGAAAACAAACACACTAACACAATGTTGGCAAAACTGAGATTTGGTCCAACCATTATGAAAAATAATTTTAAAATCTGCCCCAAAAGTCACAAAACTATGCATACTCACTAACTCATCAATATTATCATTAGTTACACCCAAAGAGATTTTTTTAAAAGAGAAAAAAGACTCACTTGTACAATAGTATTCATTGGAATTCTTCTGGTGACAAAGAACTGAAAATTAAGGGGGTGACCATCAAATGGGGAAATGACTAAACAAATTATGATATGTGAAAGTAATGGAACATTTTTATGCTATTAGTAATGAAGAAAAATGTTTCAGACAAACCTAGGGATATTTGTATAAACTGATACTGAATGAAATGAGCATAACCTAGAGAATGATAATGAAACTCTAGAGGACTAGTGAAAAAAGGTAATTAGCTCAAAGTAAAGAAAAAGAACTAGACAAGTTCAATGTGGAGATTTGTTTTGTTTTACTATGTATATTTTTTTCTTTTGATTTAGGGTGAGGGCTGTTGTGAAAGGCAAGGAAAGTTAATGACATGATTATCTTTTTTTTTTTTTTTAAAGAAGAGTTAGAAAAGAGGGTCATTGAAACAATTTTCAAAAACACACAGAAGAGAATAGCACAAGAATGTTAGAAACACAGGCAGGAAGAATAGTGTTGAAAATACCATGTTGAATTTGTTATATATGTTGTCCAGAAGAGATCATTGTAGTTGACTCAAGGCATGAGAGGGTCATGGAGCCCTCTTCTTCTCTTTCCATCTTTCTTGTGGGTGGAGAAAAACCACAGTCTGCTTGGAAATAACAATATTAACTCAAAAGTGTTTTAGGTGAGGGGTAGGGAGAAGGTCCTAGTTCCACATGGCTTCACTTTTCTCAAAGCTTAAAACAAAAAACCAACTAATTCATAAACTGATTCAAGCCTCCAGTCAATCCATTGATCATTAAGCTGGGATCATAATCTCTCAGCCATTAGAAGAGCAGGTCTTTAAACGCATACAAGTTGTCTTTCCTTCTTTCAGTCTCTAGAGCAAGAATACAAACTAAAAAAGCCTTTATAATTATGTTCCTTTGAGTATCAACCCGTTTTTAAAAAGTAAAGAACCAGTCGGCAAAATGTTTAAATAGCAAAGAAATCTTTGGCAATCAATCTTGCCTTTGGGACAACAGAACAAAGGGAGAAGTAGAGGGGAGCAGATTCACTATTGTCCTAGCAGTTTCTTCAAAGAGCCAGAATTCATTTACTCTGCTGAATTCTTTTACTAAGCCAAACTACAGGTCAGGAAAAGCCCCTTTGAGGCTTCTAAATCTCCCAGGAAGAGTCAGCATCTTCTGCTGCCACTTTTTAGGGTTTCTGTCTTTGACTCCTCCCCTGACCCTCTCCAGAGAAACTTTCAAACTTTTCCTGTGCCCAAAGTTCTGGAAAACCCACACTCCATTTCTGACCCTAAGATAAAAATTCTTCTGCTCAAGCTTGAAAAATCATCAACTTGGGTCTTCTTGAAGGCAAGTGATCCAGTTTTACCAGAAGAGCTCTTACCTATGCTCAAAAAGAAAAAAACAAGCTTTGTTTAGTACACATTCATAGCTACATGTATAATCCTCTTTTTTCTATTCTATTTTGTATACAGAAATACCCATCTTATCTGATACTTTCTAAGTTCAGAATTTCAAAAATTAATAAATAAGACAATAAAAGAGTAAGAAATGCTAAAACAGAATGAGCCAAGTTTGACTAGATATGAATGGGAAAAAAGGGATTGGGTTTTTTTTTAATGCTAGATTTGAAGAAAACTAAAAATCAAATATAGATATGAAACTTTGCTTGGCATGAATAGGATGATGATGACTGATGACAAATAGTTCAGCTTAATTCTTTTTTTTTGCTTCTATTTTCTCTCTCAAATAGATTTTTTTTACTGACAGAACCAAAATGTCTAACAAAGAGTTGATACCAAAGATAAAAGTAAAGAATGAGAATCAAAGAGCAATTGGTTGTCCTTCATATATTCAAGTCATCTAGCCCAACTTAACTACATCTCTGAGTTCTGAAAGAACTGACTGATGTGTTAACTGAGTCATTGTCATTAATATTTTAAATATAATTTACCTAGGTCTCAGCAAAGTGTTTCATAAAGCATTTCATAAAGTTCCAGTTGATGAAGAAGACAGGTATAGGGTCAAGGTCAACACCAACATTGGGCTAGCTGGAGATGTAGACTGGAGCCAGAGTGGCAGGGAGTGGAACTTGGTCCCAACCACTCCATCCAGAATTACTGCAGAGTCTTGGCAGTGCATCCAAAGTTCATGAAGGCAATGTAGGATCACTGTGTCAAAGCCTGCAAAAGTAAGGAGAGCTCAAACCTGTCACAAAGTCAGCATCCAGAAAATTATTCTGGAGATATGACTAAACAGAAAAAAAATCCTCAGAATACAATAAAGAAATACTATGCAAATTTTCCTATAAATATTTTTATCTATATAGATCCTCTTCCTTTTCCTTTTATCTCTTTGAGGTACAGATTTAGTAGTGCTTCTGCTGGGTCAAAGAGTATGCAGTTTTATAGCCCTTCAGGTATAGTTCCAAATTGTTCTCCAGACTTATTGGATCAGTTCACAACTTCACCAATAGTTCACTCATGTACCTATTTTCCCTCATCTCCTCCGAAATTTGTCGTTTCTAATAGGTATGAGGAGATGCCTCAGAGTCGTTTAATTTGCATTAATTTGCATAGTGATTTAGAGAGGTTTTTCATATGCCTATAAATTACTTTGATTTCTTTTGAAAATTACCTGTTCATATCCTTTGACCACTTATCAATTGGAGAGTGGCTCTCTTTTTTTGTAAATTTGACTCAGTGTTCTATACATTTGTGAAATGAGGTCTTTATCAGAGAAGTTTGTTATAAATTATTTTTATATTACCTCATTGTCTATGATACTTTTCAGCAAAATGTAGATTCCCTAATTATGTCTTTTAATTAGGTCTTTTAACTTTACTTTGTCTGAGAACACAATTGCTACTTTGGACTTTTTTACTTGAGATGAAGCATAATAGATTCTGCTCCAGCTTTTTATTTTAAATGTGTGTATTTTTCTGTTTCAAGTATGTCTCTCAGAAACAACAGATTGTTGGATTCTTGTTTCTAATCCATTCTGCTATCTGCTTCTGTTTTATGGATGAGCTCATCCCATTTACATTCATAGTTATGATTACTGTGTATTTCCCTCCATCTTATTTTCTCCTGTTTATCTTTCTCTCTCTCTTTTTATCCTGTACTTACTCAGAAGTCTGTTTTGCTTTTGAACAGTGCCTCCCCTAGTCATCCCTCCTTTTTGTCACCCACCTTCCCTGTATCTCTTATTCCCTTTCCCTATTTCCCTATCAGGTAAAATAGATTTTTATACCCAGATGAATATGTATGTTCATCCCTCTTTAAAACAATTCTGATGAGAATGAGGTTGAAGTAATGCCCACCTCCCTCTGCCCCCATTTTCTTCCCCATTATAAAAGGTCTTCCTTACAAACCTCTTCTATGTGAGTAAATTTTCCCCATTCTACCTTTCCTTCCCCCTTTTCCCAGTGCAATCCTCTTTCTCACTCCTTCATTTTCTTTTTTTTTTGAGATCATCCCATAAACTCCTTCTAACTGCCCTAATTATGATAAGTTCTTAGGAATTACATGTATCATCTTCCCATATAGGAAAGTAAACAGTTTAACTTTATTGAGTCTCTTATGATTACTCTTTCATGTTTACTTTTTTTATGCTTCCCTTGAGTCTTGTGTTTGAATGTCAAGTTCTTTATTCAGTTCTGGTCTTTTTGTCAGGAATGCCTGAAAGTCCTCTGTTTCATTAAATATCCACTTTCCCCATGAAGGATTATACTCAGTTTTGCTGGGTAGGTTATTCTTGGATGTAATCCTAGTTCTTTTGCCCTTTGGAATGTCATATCTCAAGCCCTCCACTCTTTTAACATGGAAGCTGTTAAATCTTATGTCATTTTGACTGTCATTCTATGATATTTGAATTGTTTCTTTCTGGCTGCTTGAATTATTTCCTCTGTGACCTGGGAGCACTGTGATTTAGCTATAATATTCCTGGGAGTTTTTATTTTGAGATCTCTTTTATGAGGTGATTTGTGGATTGTTCAATTTCTATCTTACCCTCTGGTTGTAGGATATCAGGGCAGTTTTCCTCCATAATTTCTTGCAATGTGATATCTAGGCTCTTTTTTTGATCATGGCTTTCAGGTAGATTGAATTATCTCTCCTCAACCAATTTTCCAGGTCTGTTGCTTTTCCAATGAAATATTTCACATATTCTTTTGACTTTGTTTTATTATTTCTTGTAGTCATCAGATTCTCCTTGCTCAGTGCTAACATTTAAGGAATTATTTTCTTAATGAATTTTTCTACATCCTTTTGCATTGGGCCAATTTCCTTTTTAAGGAATTCTTTCCTTCAATGAGTTTTTGTGCCTCTTTTACTACTAGATCAATTCTGTCTTTTAAGGTGTTATTTTCTTCAGTATTTTTGTGCCTCTTTTACCAAACAGTTAATTCTCTTTTTTTCATTTTCTTACATCACTCTCATTTGTTTTCTCAATTTTTTTTCTACCACTCATCTCTTTAACTCTTCTTGGAATTCCTATTGAGCTTATTTTTAAGACTTATTTTATTAGTATTTTCCTTTGAGGTTTTGCTTATAGCTGTTTTCAAATGATTATTGTCTTCTGAGTTAATATCTTGGTCTTCCCTGCCACAAGAGAGGCTTCTAATGGTCAAGTTATTTTTGTTGTTGTTTGTCCATTTTTCTGACCTATTTTTTTACTTTGAACTTTTTATTAAAATTGAAATCTGCTTGCCTGGGAGTGGGAGGCACTGTCCCAAGCTTCAAGCTTTTTCATACTGCTATTTTCAGAGCTATTTCTAGTTTTGCAAAGTTTTTGGAAGGTGGTGGATCCTGGAAGAGGTGTTCTCTTCCTCTTCTCTTGATCTACACTCTAGTTTTTATCCAGGAAGGTTTTCACCCAAGAAGAATCCCTTTTTCTCTACAGCCACAAGTGCTAACACTCCTCTTGGCTTTCAAATTGTGACCAAGTCCTTTGCTTTCCCGAAGTCAAAAGTGCTAGTGCTCCTCTCTGTCTTACAACTGTGGCTGGGGCCCCTGCTCCCTTGTGACCAACCACAAGTTTTCCTCTCCACCATTGAATTGAGATCCATAAGAGCTTACAGCAATAGAGTTGCTAATCAACACTAGCTGCATCCTGTTACAGCAAAAGATCCCCTGTAATCTCTTTCTGACCATTTTCCCATCTCCTTACTATCTCTGACCTGAGATGCTCCCAATGCTGCTTCTGTTGCTGTTGCCACTGTGGTGACCACCTCCAAGGCCCAATACTTGTGTTGCTGCCCACTCTGGGTTGGTCCCCACCCTAGTGTCACAGACTTCTCCCATCAACTTCCTAAGTTGTCTTATGCTGAAAAAATGTCTTACTCTGACCTTTTGTTAGCTGTGCCACTCCAAAATTTGATGTGAGGATTTATTTTAAAGTTGCTTAGAGGGAACTATTGGGAGAGTTCAGCTGGGTTACTGTCTGTACTCCATCATCTTGGCATCCCAAGCCTATGCAGATTTTCCAAGAGCAAAACCCAAAAGAGAATAACTTTACAATAAGCGTAAGTAAATCTTTAGGGAAAAAGAAAAGAATGACTTGGCTACAAGAATTAGAAGAGTAGATAAAAGAAATCACATGAGATTTATTTTTGAAAATGAAATTAGAGCTGTTGAAGAAAAACTTTAAAGGAGAATAAATAGCTCAGAAGACAAATAGAAAGCAGGATCCAAATAGTGAGTTTCATGAAAAATAGAATACAGAATTCAATTCAGAAAGTTGAACAGAATTCAATGATTCCACAAGATGATATTAGAACATTTTTCAATTATACCTCCTTAACTTTTTGTTTAGGTCAGTTGTTTCTGTGAGTAGACTTCTCACATCTTCCCCTCCCTGCCCCCCAATTATCCATAGGATAGCAGTATTAGGAGTTTCAGAAGAGGACACAGATAAGCAGGGCAATGTTCTAATTATCCAGTCAATAATTTGGGAGGGAGGGGATGAGGAATAGATTATTAAAGATAACTTACCTTAAAAAAAGAGGTTGAGGAGATAAAATTGGAAAATTTTTACACTTCTTCAAAGCCATGATTACACAAAAAAATCGGCATACTATATTTCAACAATTCATAAAAGAAAAATGAATAGATCAGTTAGAAGCATAGTACAAAGTGAAAATAGAATCTACTATCTCCTGAGAGGAATCCTAAATTGAAAACCCCCAGTAGTATGATACAAAATCCAGTTTCCAGAAGAAAGAATAAAAAACATTGCAAGAAGCCTGAAAGAATTTAAGTACCAAGGAACCAAGTGAGAATCACACAAGAATACTCAATATAAAGAGATTGTACAATATATTGCAAGAGGCAAAAGATAAAAAGCTTTAGAACAAAGAATGAATTTATTATGTGAAACTGAATATAATTCCACTAGAGAAAAAAATGCCTTTAATTGAATAGAGAACTTTGAAGATTTCCTGATGAAAAGTTTAGAGCTAGGTAGAATCTTCAAACACAAAAATAGAAGGCAAAAGTAACCTAGAAACCAAAAAAAAACTGTATAGGTGAGAATCATACACACACAAAACCATGACAGACTTGAGCATTGGGTTAAATCTGAAGTCCATTAGGGATAAATATAATCTGTATAATTGAGCAAATATATATATATGTATAATACATATATCTATAATTTTATATGTTTATATAAATATATATTTATAAAATAAAAGATGGTGGAGGCATGATTAGACAACAGTTTATCTCAAGAATTTCTAGGGCTCTTAATTGACTACAATCTCACCATGAGTCAGCCATGTGAAACAAGTTTAGTGCTATATTAGATTACTTTGAGAAAGGCAGAAGTTCCAGAAATAAGGAAGTGATTGTACCACTGTATTGTACTGGAATGTCCTGTGCTCCAGAGTATTGTTTTAAATTCTGAGTGCACATTTTAGAAAGGGTACTGATAAGTTAACATTCCTGTCTCTTCTGTTTGGTCCCAGAATGCAGAATGAGATACCAAAGATATGATACAAAGAGGAACAAGTAGGCTTAATGTCAGAAAACCTGATAATAAGAGCTATCCCAAAGTGGAATAGATTACATCAGAGGTGGTGGGTTTTCTCCGTTGGAGGTCTTTCAAAAACAGGTTAGAGGATCATTTGTCTGTCATGTTATAATGGGAATTTTTTTCATTTATAGGTTAAACTAGATGGTCACCAATGTTTCTGACAATTCTCAAAATCTATAATTCTGTGAGGTGATGGAAAGTTCACTTCAGTAAAAAGAACATATTGCACGAGGATAAGGAAAGATAACTGATAAAGAGGGAAAATCAATTAAATCAATTGGTTCATAAGTAACTGTTGTATGCAAGGGATTATGCCAGGTGCTGGGAACAGAAAGAGAAAAATGAAACTGTTCTTTCTCTCAAGAGCTTACATTCTACTGGATGATAATTATATAGAAAGTAATTTTAGGAGGAATGGAGTAATATTAACTGATGAACAGGAAAGGCTTCCTGTTACTCCTGAGCCAAATCTTGGAAGAAGCTATGAACTTTAAAAGTGGAAGTGAAAAAGCAGTGAATTCCAGGCATCAGGGAAATTTTTGCAAAGGCAAAGCAAAGGAAATGGCATGTATACTTTATGGAACAGGTACCAAGCTAATTTTATTGGAAGAGAATAATGGGAAATAATCTGGAAAGACAGATGGAAAACAGAAAGTGAGTGACCTAAAAACATAGTTTGAGGTATTTGTATTTTGTCTTCAGGGCAACAGGGAGCCCCTGAGCATGACATTGGTCAAACTTGCAGGAATGTTAGTTTGGCAGTATGTGGGGAATGAAATGAAGTAGGGATAATTAGGCTAATTTGTTTCCATCCCCCCCACCCCAAACAATTAAGGTAAGAGATAATGGAGACCTGAACTAAGGTTGTGTCAATGTGAGCGAAGAAAAGTGAATGGATTTGAGAAATGTGGTGACATTGATTGGATGTGAGGGGGTCAAGGAAATTGAAAGTTCAAGGACACCTTTGAGGTTGGGAAGATAGTGACAAAAAGTATGGCAGTGTTTTCTACAGAATTATGAAAGTTTGAAAGAGGGAGGAGTTTGGGGTGAAATAAAACTGGTTAATTGAGAGGTAGCATGGCATAGTGTCAGATAACTGATCTCACAACCAGGAAAATCTGGGTCCAAGTCTGAAAATACTGTCTGAATCTGGGAGTCAATTAATCTTTTAGTGCTCAAGGCATCTCTCACATGGATCTTTAACCTTTTTTTGTGTTATAGATCCCTTTGGCAGTCTTTTAAAAACTACAGAACTCTTCTCAGAATAAAGTTTGTGAACTATATTAATAATGGAAGGAAATGCAATATTTATAAAGGAATATAAAGGAAATGCAGAAAGAAATTCCAGTAGAGGTTAGTGAAACTAAGGTGTAATTTTGTCTTCCATTCAAATTCATAGAACCCTTGAAATCTCTCCATGAACTTCTGGTTAAGAATATTAGCTCTGGCCCTGGAATCAGGATGACCCGAGTTCAAATCCAACCTCAGACATTTACTAGCTATGTGACCCCGGGCAAGTCATTTTAACTCCCATTGCCTCAAAATAAAAATTCTTAGCTTTAAGACAAGAAGTTGGAGAGTTTCCTTTATCTGGAGGCTATCTTTATCAATGAACTCACAAGACCATCACCCCCATTATTTTGTAAAAAGTTCAGTTTTAATCAGGTTGAATTTGAGATACTGATCCTAGTGGAGATGTCTAAATAGTTAGCATTGTCGCTTGAACCTTAGTTTCCTTATTTATAAAATGATGGGATTAGACTAGTTGACATGTTATCTTCCAGTTAAAAATCTATGAACTAAGAACTACAACTCCAAGACAGATAATTAAAGTGATGATTGAGTCCCTAGGGGCTAGATTCATGGACCCATAGTCTTTTCCCAAGGTGTCAGGGAACATTCAGAAGACACACTACAGGTAGAACAATCAATCATTCCCAATCTCTGAATCCTCAGAAACACGTACTTTCTGCTGCCTCTGCCTCTGGGGTTCTGGATCTCTAGATTGTTCATTTGAAAAGTTTAACAAAGATAAGAAGAAAAATAACTAGAAAAAGCAATAGAAATTATTAACAAAGTGGATTTTTTTTTAAAGACAAAGTGATTATGGTTTGAAGGCAGAAGGGAAAGAACTACAAGAAAGATAGAGATTTAAAATATTAGAAAAATAGGCAATAAAATTGAAAGAGAGGATGAGAGGAATGAATCCATAGGTCAAATTAGTCTTGGACACAAGACACTGAAATAGGAAAGAATACAAAGTGATAAATAATTAGGATGGGGACAATTGAGGTTTTCCCTAATGCACTGAAATTTAGAGGGCATACTTCCTTTTTCAATGGCCCTCTAACCCACATTCACAACGCAACCACCTTTTCTTCTTTTCTGAGACCCTGGCTTGTTACTCTCTTGTCCCTTTCCCAGGGTCAGCTGACTCTCTCCTACAAATCCCAGGGTTGAGGAGGACAGATGTTTATGTCCTCCCCCACATTCATCTTACCCACATACCCTCCTGGGCCCTAGGAAGTTAGTAGTCCATAACTGTACTGTTGGCTCATAAACTGCAGATTGCATGAAAATCTCTTGTAGTACAGCAGGCATGAAGGCCACGACCAATAGGGTTGGAATCACAAGATGACTAGGTGGTTGAAGCAAAGTTTCAGCTAAGCTTGGAGTCAGGAAGATTTGAGTTCAAATCCAACTTCAGATACTTAACTAGCTTAACTAGTTGTATGACCCTGGATAAGTCCCTTAACCTTTAACTGCCTTAGTTCCCTCACCTACAAAATGGGAATCATTATAGCACCTATCTCAGGATTGTTGTTAATAGATTCTTGTTCCCTTCCTTCTTTGTTCTTTTTCCTCTGATTCCTTTCCTATCCTTCCTTTAAGACCTTCCTAAACCTCAGATGAGTTCCTTCCTAACCTGGCCTATTCCCTCCACCCTACTCCCTCCTTCAGGCCTGGCCTGCCTACCAGTGGTTTCTCTCTGAAGTCAGCTTCCTCCCTTTCTCTCCCTAGATTTTTGGTTAGAACTCTGAAAGGAAAAGAACATAGGTATAAACATAGAGATATACTGAGGTAGCTGGCAAATAATAGTCTCAATTCTCTAGGTGGAATTGAGATTAAGTTATTTTCCCAGACTGAGAGGGAAGATTTAATGAGAGCGGAAAAAAGTTCAGGATGCCTCTTATTAGAGGTATTTCAGTATGTAATCAATAAGAGATGATCTATTTTTCCTTCCTTTTCTTCTGTTGATTTCATTCATGGGACAAAATGCTAGTGATACGTGTGTATACATATGTGTGTATATATGTATGTGTGTACATTTACAAATGCATCTACATATGCTGAAACTGTGGAGGATTTGGAGATGAAATCCTTTCATTTTCACAAGCAAAAGGTGCAAATTATTGGTTAGTCTCTATAGTAATAGCACAGCAAATCTTTTCTTACAATAGGCATACTTAGGTTGAGTAGTATTTGATCAAAATAATTGGAGTCTTAGTTCTTAAGTTTTGGTGAAATATCTTCCAAGGAAAAATCCTGATGCTTCCAAAGTTAAATTTGTGAGCCAGTTATAGCAGATACTCCTAGCAGGATGAGTTCGGGAATGAGTTTGGTCAAAGCCAGGGAATCTACAAAATCTATTTCCCAACCCCCACCTTAGTTTTAACCCTAGTGTTTATGTATCACTAACTAACTAGATGCATTCCCTCTCCTGGTATTAGGTGTGATTGAGAGATAACTCCCACAGCCATAGCAGCAGTTTCTGTCCATGCTGCATCCCATGCTCTTCTGAGCATCAAAAGGGGATGAAGCCTGATTAACCATTTTGAAACCAATCGGATGAGAAGTCCTTACAAAACAACTTTTTATACGCTTTAATTAAAAACGTGTTCCGGCAGCTCAGAGATGAATGGGCTTCAGGGGGAGCAGGGCTGAGTCCGTTGCTATGACGACACCAAATCTTTTCACTCCTTGTCTTTCCTCAGTACATTCTGACTAGATCTCTCCAGCCATTAATTTGACTGTGCCCCATCTCTCAATCCTTCAATCCCTCTGTCCATGTGTCTACACATTATCCAACACCTGCTGCTGCTGCTTCTGCTGGTGTACTTTTTCCTCTTTCCATTTCTTTCTTCATTCTCCTATTCAATGATTTTAAGTTGTTATTTCTCCCTGGCAAAATCTTTCTTCTTATAAACAGATTTATTCTTCTGAATTCTGAAATAAATTTCCTATTCTTTCTTAATATGGCTTCCATTTTACCTTGTCTTTCCGCTTTATCCTAAAACATTTTCACCCCAGAGACCTTGAGTGTATTCCTAAAGTACTTCACTGTCTTCTCCCTCTTTTTAGGTTTCCTGACAGAGAATTCTGCTCTCTCTTCTTGCTGCTAAAGCAAATGCAGATACAGAAAGGAATGATACGTCACTTAAAGATGCTCTAAACTGCTGTGGAGAATGAAGAATTCTTGTGTTTAATATTTTCCCTTGAAATCTCAGTTTCTTCCATGAGCAGAAATAATTTTACCCTAAGAATTTTAAATGAATCTAAAGTTAATTTAAAATATATAGTTAAGATTGCTTGAGAAATAGCCTTTTTTTTTTTTTTGGTTAGGGAATTTTGAGATACTACATTTATAAAGGTGTTTTGTGTGTGTGTGTGTGTGTGTGTGTGTGTGTGTGTGTGTGTGTGTGTATGATAGAAATTTCACTGGGTTTGGTGTCAGATGACCTTGATTTAAAAGCCGGTTCTGTCACTCAATATTTGTATGACCTTGATCAAGTCATTTGGCCAGTGCCATGCTGATTTTTCTTCTGTACAATGCGTGAGATAGACTAGATGATTTCTAATGCCCCCATCTAAGTTTTAAATGCTATTATTCTAATACATGTACACAATTAAAACCTATTGTCATTTCACATGTCATCTGAATCAAGTACAGACTTAATTGATCTTTCCATTTGAAAGGGATTCAGATATGGCAGCTATGGGAAAACAAGTACCTATACTATTTAACATCACATGAAACTGTAGACATAAAAAGTTTGCTAATTTTATTGCTTGTATTACTTTTCAAAGAAACAAAAATGTCTTTGAGAAACTCTCATTTTGTTAACAATTCCAGCTTTTTGCCCTTCAATTTTTCTTGTTCTTTCTATTTCATAAGATAAAGATAATTTAAGTAATGGGATTTTTTCCAGGATAGTTGTATTTCAACTGCTCCCACTATTTTGCATGAAGACACAATCTGGTGCCCCTGACAGATCAAATCTGTTGATCTATGATAACCATAGCTATAGTATGGATTGATGATCAAATTAAATAAGTGTTTGTTTCACCTTTGTCTGATTCAGGTTAGAGATTATAATTTATCAGATAAGAATGATGTGGTGAGCTTAACCCATACAGTGGCATAGTCCTGTAGATCTGCAGTTCACTGAAAGTCACACTCCATGATTTAGCAGTTAAAATAAAGGCCTGGAAGCCTGGACATTCAATTTTAGTTCCAACCTTGTTTTAAACCTCAGTATAATTTTCTTGTTTCAACTTTCTGATAAATAAGGATACCAAAGATTTGTCTCCCTTCAAATATTTTCAAAATTCTTTCTACCTTATTAGCAATGTTAGGTCATTTGGGGTTCTTAAAAATTTGCTTAAATAACTATAATGCAAGTGTATAACTATAATACAATATGAATTGCTCCCTAAATATTTTTATTCAATAGTACACAAAACCCTAGCATCATCATCATCTATTATGCTTGTAATAAATATACTCTAATATGCCCAATAGAAGGGCAATGAATCTTTTTTCTTTTATGTTAACACACACACACACACACAAATTTCTTATAATGTAAGCAGCTGCAAAGACAAATTCTTAAGACTGCATAAAATTTCTTGGAAACACCTTTAAGCATCAAAGAAGTTGCATGCTTGTGGGATAAATCTTGTATTTTATAATTATGACCCAGAGAAAATCTACAGTTGATGTTTAAAAAAAAACTCTACTCAACTTTGTAATTCCTCATTTCTGCCCCATTTTCTGTTTCCCCTTTTTCTTTTCTTCCCCCTCCCACTGCTCCCTCACTGCTATTCAATTAATAGATCTGTGAATAAATTTCTGAATTTGCTCATATTGTCATAGGGCAGTAATAATAAAATGAATCAATTAAATAAAAATGTGTTTTGAATTAACTATGTGTGAAAAGTAAAAGAAACATAAATTTAGGTGTCTGAAGTAGATAGACACAAGTGGCAGATGATTTCAGAGTATACTCAAAATGAAATAAAACATTAGGTTTAATATTATGGAAAATTGTCATTTGATAAATTTCAGTTTATTGTAAGCATAAATTGTCTTTAGTATATAGATGATAGAGAAATAGGTAGGGCTACATAACATAGATCTATTAGTCTTCCCTCTGAAGAGGTGGAAATCCTGCTGCTCTTGACATTTAAATCTTGACTGGACAAGGCTAGAAAATATTCTGTGGAGAATAATCCTGCACTAATCCTGCAGGTGGATGGACTAGAAGACATTCCATCTCTATTTTCTATGGTTCTATTATTCAGTGAACCTTAATGCCATTTAAATATGCTTTGCTTTGGGGTAGCAATTTAAAGAGACATTGATTCCTCAACTCAGCTCAAGTGTTTAATATTTTCTCCTTCTTTTATTTTTTTGGGGGCCATTTATGTATATAGACACTTACAGGAAAACACGATTCTTATTTATTGGAAATTTATTCATCCTATGGTAAATTTCTTACCTGAAGGTACAATTCTATATTTCTACTATTGCACAATACAAATTACTGATAGAATAAAAAAAAAGTACATCCCCAAAATAGATAGTCTAGTGAATAAATGGCAATTAAATTCATTTTTAAAACTTATATATTGAAACTCAGGAAATTCCTATTACTTACTGTAGTGGGGGTTTTTTCTTCCTTAAATATTCATGACGTTGCAAAAGGAATTGTGTTTATGAGAGAATTAGTACCATGTATGAGTCTAAGTTATTAGCCAGATAGATATATTAGGATGACATCTTTTCATCATAGATGTGATGCTGAAATCTAATTATACTTGTGTAGATAATCTACACAGGTAAGTTATATAGATAACTTTTATCTTTATGCCATTGAATATTTATTGACAACCCTTCCCACGTTTCTCTAAGCATGAAATTACACGTGCAACGGATACACAGCAACCTGCCCAAAGTGGAAAGCTTCTGAACTTGTACCACAATTTGAGCAGGAATTTAAAATCCATTTGGTGCTGTCAATTGATTTAATCAAAGCAGAACTGTCTGTAAAATGGACTTGATTTGGGACACCAGGATCTATCTACCTCTACTGTTCAACAAGAAAAAAAGAAAGTAGAGGACAGGAGAGAAAGGAAGGAAAAAAGGAAGAGAGAAGTAACGTATTCTATGCATTTCAGGACCTGGGGTTTTATGTCTAGTATAAGGAATATTTTCCACCCTACAGAGATGATTATGAAAAACTCAGGGCATTTCTAGTAAAATATTTTTAAATGACCTTCAAAGGGAAAGTTTAAAAATAAAAAAATTCAATGAATTTTGATACAGGAATTTCAAATCACAAATTGTATTCACCTTCTATATACGGGGAAAAAGGGTGATCATTCTCTTTGATCTTACCTACTACAGTGAAAGTTTTTTTTCTTTTCACAAATGCCTAAGCCTAAAAACTGAAGGGTATCCGTTTCATTTCAATGGACAGAATTTGCAAAAGTAATTCCCTTTAATACTGAAGAGATTCAAGCACCCCATATGACCTGATGAGCATAGCTAAAAACTCGTAACTTTGAAAAGCTCCTGTTGACTTAGACAAAATCAGCTCACTAATTTATTTATTTATTTTTTGCTTTGATGAAATCTGCTCAACATATACCTTCAGAGTTTTGTTAGACCTTTCTCTAAAAAAGATGAATAGGTGTGTGTATTTAAGGTTACAACGACTATTACCAATCTATGAGAAGTGTGTAGTTCATAAGGTTACATACCAAATAGCATTTCATAAGTATTAAAAGTAGCATAAGGACTCATTCTTTTTGTTTATAACTTTTGTTTCTCTAATTATTCTCTATGAAACTGAAGGATGTTTGAAAGCTCTTAGATAAAAGATTTGTTTGCTTTTTGACCCAAGTATTGGGTGAGAAGAAAATGGGTTTGTAGGAGTGGAGCATAAAATGAGTATTTAATAAGATGCTCTAGAGAGGCATAGTGAAGGATCCTTCTTTCATCATAACTGAGAGTGGGAGATACAAGATCCAAGCACAATTTGGTTAACGCTTTAATTTTTCATTTCTATTCCTGAGTTAAATGGTGCTAGGATCGGGGTAGGAGAAAGAGATTGAGAATGAAGCAAAATTTCTGAGGGGGGAGTATTTGCGTCAAATTCGACTTGGCCAACTCTTTTCATTCACCTTACCCATAATTTGAGAGATCAGAAATGGAAAGCAGAATTTGCGGAGGGGCGAGGGCCTAGTAGTACCCAAGAGCTAGGCTCGTTGGTATTTGATGTGATTAGTTCAGTAGGAGACAGCTCCCCTACTTTTAACCGTGAGGGGGAGGGAGATGACTGACTGGAGTTGGGGTAGGTTTTGAGTGAAGGAAGAGAGTAGAGGGCTGGAATACTTGGAGAGAGGATGTTTTAGGGCTTGTCTACAGGTGTTAATAATCCCGGGTCAAGAGGCAAAGAAGATGGTTCAGCTGTAGCCCTGGGGGGCAGGGTCCGTGGGGTTCTGTTGCAGGCTCGCAGAGAGGACAGGATTTATCACCAGCGCCCTCTTGGAGGCTGGGACCAAGAGACGCGGGAACCGTAAACACCCTGCTTGCCTTGCTTGGTTGCACAGTTTGCAAAAGAGAGAGGAAATGGGGGTGGACTTGGGGGCAAAATATAAAATAAAAATAATGCACAAATTAAAGCTTCCCTCCTTGGTCTACTCTTCCATCTAGCTAGGAGCAAAAGTCCGACCAGCTCAACAGCCTTGGGAGAGAGAGTAAGAGAGGCCGCCTCCTGGACTGGCCAGAGACACACCCACGCTCCTGGTGCTATCTGGATAGAGCTTCCTAGTCCCTCCTCAGAGGTGGGGGAGGTGTGCACGTCTTCCTCCCCCAGCGGTCCTTAAGAAACTCCCATCATCACCCCCTGTGTCCAGGCCTCCAAGGCTCTCCCTCTCCCTCTCCGGCCGGGGCTAGGGAGTATTACTTTGCTCTTTTCGTTGGCCAAGCACAATTGTGTTATTGGAGATAATGAATTCAATCCCCATCAAAGGGCATTAGGCTTGCCTGAGCCCTGTAGTGGCTGCTACTTTTTTTTTTCTTTTTCCTTCTTTTTTTTCCCCCTAGGACAAGGAGTTGGGGGGGGGGGGGAGTGTAAACCGGGAATGAAAAGCTAAGGAGAAAAAAATTCTCTGGGGTAGCCTTTCCCCTGATCGCCGCTTTTGAAGTGAGAGGGACAGGGCATTGTTGTTCACATCGCGGCCCATAAGGCTGAAGAAAGCCCGGCAGCTTTTGATGAGGCGATGCAATTGAGCAACAAGTCGGGCTGCCTGAGCCTCTCCAACTGCCCTGATGCCTGTGGATAACATATGTCCCGCATTAATTGGGAGGGTGGGAGAACAATTGGACGGGAAAGGAGACGATGGGGGCTACCCAGGGAACAGAGGGGATGATGGTGGCCAGCAAGAAGTTGCATAGGGGAGGGGTGATGAAGAAACTGGCCCGTGCCACAAATGCCCTAAGGGTTCCGAAATGTCCGGTAGAAGCTGATCTCAGCTTTAAAGACGAGACTGGGGAACCCCGATAGGGCAACTTGAAGTCACAAAGATTGCTTTCACTGTGGTTACGGTGGTTTATCTCTTAGCATATACTGGGGCTTCCGTTTAATGATTGGTGCTTAAAATATGTTGAGACTTCAGAAGAGAAACTCAAATTTACAGATCCAATACTTTTTTTTTTTTTAGGACTCAGGGTAACTTCTTGCAACTCTATTAGGAATGGAACATTCACTAATATTTTTTTTTAATTTAGCCATTAAAGTTCTTTACATATCTCAAATGGCTAGCCTAATTATAGACAGATGTGGTGCCCATAATAGTGCATGCAAAGAAGGGAATAGTCATTCAGTCATTAAGGGAAAGGTACATTTAATCAAATCTTCAAAACTGTTTATTTCAGAAACAACAAAATTACTACAGGAACCGAGAGTTATGTATTCAAGACATAATAATTCACACATAATAAGAGCATGTAGAAGCACTTTAAGGTATCCTTAAATATCTCTGTAACATGAAAATTCACCTTGCTTTTGGACTTCCCTGGAATATAAAATGAAAAATCAAAATTATTCATTTGAAACTCAACAGAGGTGGGAGATTATGACCACAGACTCAAGCTCATTAAAAGTTAGACACTTTACAATGAGATCATTATCTTCATCGATATCGATTTATTGAGAGCTTCCTAGAATGTATGGACCAGAACTAAACTGAGGACTGCTCCTTAACATCAGGTCATCTGGAAAGTTTGTTGAATATATTCAATTTAATTTCCTGCTCCCCCAATATGGAATTACACTACCTCTTTCCATTCCCCAGCCCTTAATTTCAAGGCTCGTCAACCACAGGGCCTACCAGAGATGTGTTTAGGTTAGGGTTTCCTCTGAAGGACACCCATAGAAGTGACCCACTCTCCCTTCCACCTACTTTTAAAGACCCTATCAGTTGATTATTGTCAGGCATGATAAGGTTTGATTCCTGAGAGAAAGGAAAAAATCAGGAAGAAGTATTTGAAATGCAGCACGGTTCATTTCAATTTTAGCTAGTAAATCGGAGGCCTCCAAGGGGAATATACTGGCAGGGGGAAGCTCTGAGAACTGGTGTTCCGGGGCTGGATCTGAGCCGCATGGGTTGCTCTGTTGTTACTGGACTGTACCATTTTTTTTTCCTCTCAGGCTGTAGTAATGAAATACGCAGGCTCACAAGCTCTGGGCGTGTACGTATGCAGGAAAGAGCAGTGGGAACTTTCTAAAGCCATCCCCAGCAACCTGAATCACCTTCAAGAGCAGCAAATCTCCAGTGTCAATAGACTCAAACGGATAGACTCCCATTTGGGCTACGTGTGACATGTACGACGGTTTCTTTAAAAAAAAAAAAAAGTCTTGTACACTTTTCTTATTAAAGCGTTTGTGTTTTAAAATAACTAATTATACATCGTCTCCTTGCTGTGAAATAGATGATCCAGAACATGATCTTGCAAGCAGATATGTAGCTAAAAACCCAAGGGGGGAAAGCCCAACCAACATTGGTGAGATTTATACTTGCATGTGCAGTCCGTTTTCAAGCAAGGTATTCTAAGGGGTTTTCCATGTAATATTTCCTAATTTCAGAAATAGGAAACTTTCCACAAATATTTTTAAATGGGAAGGGGCGAATGAAGGGGAAAGATGAATTAGGCTGCAGCTCCATTAGCCCTAAGTCAATTTAACATCCACAATAGCTAAATATGTTTAAAACTAGCCATCGAATCCATTCGTTTGGCTTTTGAGTTTGCTCTTGGTGACATAACCAACATTCCGTCAGTATTCTCCAGGTTGGGAATGCCTCTTCCACTCCAGAACGATCCATTTTCCAGACTGAACAGCAGAAAACACATGTCTAGTCATAGCTAATAAGGAACTTACACAAAGAGCCTCAAAACTATTTTGGAGAAGTGGGAGGGGCAGAGGAAAAATGAATTTGTTTGAGGAGGCTGGGATGGGGATGTATTTTCTCATATATGAAAAACTACACATTTTCAATGTGAACTCAGAGCTTCTTTTCTCACAAAAAAGAGCCAGTACCTTAAAACATTAAACTGAGGCAGCAAGACATCCTCCTCCTCCCCCTTTTTCCCCGGCTTAAAAAAAGATCTTTTTAGTAGAAGAAATAAATACATTTGACGTCTTAAGATGAAGCCACATGGACTTTTTGGGGAGCCCAAAATTGTTTGCTCGGGTGGTAGCTGGAAACAAAGGTGAGGGACGCAGTTGAGCTGTCCAAAGTTCAGAGATCTAAAATCCCAGTGAGTCTCTGTTGGAGACTAAGAAGAGAAATACAAACAGAACTGCTTTAGCCTAGAAGGGCATTTATTTGGAGCGAAACGCAAGACGACCTCTACTAATCTATTGTTAAATGTTGGTATGATGTTGAATACTTTCTACAATCGATTGGAAATAAAATATAAAAACACTCAGGGAATCGTTTTTAATCTCACATTTTTAAAGGGAATTATTTTTAAACCTGGTATGTGATAAAACAACTTTTAATTCTATATAATTTTTCTTATGTTTACTTGCGTGGCTGTCTTGTATATAACCCAACTTCTCATTTAGGGAACACTGAATTTTAAATTATTGCATAATTTCCAATATTGAGTCAGGTGGTTTTGGCTTTTCCCTGTAATATAAATATCAGTTTCTAGGCAAGTCCTAACCACATAGAGATACACACAAGCCAACATCTTTGTAATCCAGTATATTACAAGGTTTTGTCCCTTTACTCTTTTTAGTGAAAAAATATATATTATTCAGCATGAATTAATATTAAAATAGTTTTCAATTAAAGTTATGAGGGCAAGTAATGCAAATACAATTTTATTAAATGCTAATTACATAATTTCTATGAAATTTTTTCCTTCTCAACATTCTGGTTTATCACAAATGAAAATGCTATGTAGTTTACTAAGTACATTATCACTGCAATACCATCTTAGTCTACAGTATTACTGCTAAATCCAAAGAAGACTGATTTTTAGAAAATGTTAACTAAATTTGGGTATAGTTCACTTCATTCAGGATTCATTTAGAGGACTGGTTACTCAACTTTTTTGAAAAAAAGTTTTACTTTAATTTACACAGAGATGGAGGTCAATTTGCAAAATGCTAAAGTATGATTTTCTAAAAGTATTTCTCTTCAGAAATTGTTCTTGTACTTGGTTCAAATAGAAAATATGAGGGGCCATATGGTTTTTAAAATCATGTAATATCTAATTTTCTTCTCAAGAAAATCTGTCTTGAGCATGTATCAATTAGAAAAAAATGAAACTGGAAATTGTGTTGTTTTTTTCTTGGAGATTTTGCTTTATATTTCTTAGTTTCTGTTGATAATTATAAGTTCATTCTCCTGTATAGGAAAGCAAGGAACCACGGGCAATGAATGACACATTAAGATTTCTATTTAGTTTACAATCTTGTAGTAAACATTATGTTGTAACTGAACTCGCATCTGTCTTAAGAGCGTTACTTAGTTTCTCAGTGTTTGACTGCTAGAATTGGCCTCTTCTTATCTCCCCCCCACTCCCTAGTGTCCAGTTTTCTTTCAGTTCAATTCAACAAACATTTATTAAGCGGCTATTATGTGCTAGGTGCTAGGAATACACAGGTGAAAAAGAAGTCCCTGACCTCAAGGAGTTAAAAGGTTTAAAGTGCCCATGTCTCCACCACATTACTACTTGTGCTTGGTGAAAATTTGGAAAATTTTCCTAATGATTCGAATTCCTTGTCCCATAGAATCTTAGGGACCTTATGGTTCAGTTAAATACTTTTACGTTTTTGTTACATGAGAAGTATGTTTCGTTTTCCTTCTCCACCAAAAAGGGCGGGAGAGGGGGGAGATGCAGAACTACCAAAAAGAAATTGTTAAGACCCAGGAAACTGTACAGGAACGAAGCTGAGCCTTCAACATCTCCATTGAAAGGTCATTAGAATTTATCCCGAAACTTGAAGTTCTAGTAAGTCCTGGGTAGCAAAAAGTAGATGTTTCCGCACCGGAAAAGAGGGTGTCAGGAAAGCAATATTGTTTTAAACCAACTCATTAAATCCACAAACGTTCTCCCTGCTTCCCCGCTCACAACTGTTCTAGCTAGAGCTTGGTGCTTTGCACCAAGTTCCGTAACGCAGAAGAACAGGGATGTTTTTTTTTCTTGTTGTTGCAGGCTTCCAAGGAGAGGATTAACAGTCAGAGCCTCCGCAGCAAATAGGCACAGTTGTGCTTACAGGAGCAGTAAATAGGCGACTTTCCTCTTTTTTTGTTGTTGACTTTTAGGTCTCGGGCCAAACAAAAGCGTTATTCGCTGGGGGTGGGGCGGCGAACAATGAAAAACTACACTTCTTCCTCGGAGGTGCAGACAATTTCGCCACAGTCACTCCCTGCCCTGCCGCCCCTAACAATCCCCCCACTGCACAGTTGTCCCTAGAGCCAGAAAAAGTGCAAAGATGCTGAAATAGCTTTAAAGAGCTCTGGGGTAGGCCGCTGAAGCTCTCGTGCCCTGATTTAGATGATCTGACTGGGTGAATGTTTTGCGGCTTCTATTTTCTTATTAAAGTTTTACTATTTTGGCTTTTCATAACCTTTCAGAAGGCACTGAGTGAAGACAGGGCTCCTTCCCCAACTCCTCACTGAGCAGCCTTCCTTGTTCAATCCCCGACTCCTAGAGAAGTGAAAATCGCCCAAGTTCTATCGCTAAAATCTGCTGCATCCGCCGCAAAACACCACCAGTAGAATGGAGGGATTCTCTCCACCTTCAAATTAAAGTGCTTACTAAACAGAACAGCAAGAATTGTAGAAGACAGATTCAGTTGCTGCAGAAAGGAACAAGAAATTAATTTAATGATTTGTTGAGGAGGTGAGACAGACAAGAAAACAAAAGAGTTAGCCCTTAAAAAAATGAGACCAGCAGCAAAATGAAATGCCGTGGCCTGCAAGAACCTCTAACGCAGCTGACTTCTTGCCACGCGTTTGTATCATACTTGGAATTAGAATTTTACGACTACAAACGTGGAGAATTGGGACTTACAGGTTTTCCCCCACCCCTTTGTCTAGGTCTTTACGCATTCCTTCTACACCTTAGTTGTCTTGTATAAGTTGTTAGGTTACTCAAATAAGTCTTTTGTTTTCTTGCCCTCAGATGGACAATAGTTTGAAGAAAGGTGATTGGGAGCTCTAGATATTTAAATAGGGAAGTAATCTTCCCTTCTTTCACCTGGAAAATCAATTATGCTATAATTAAGAGAATTACACAATTTTTCTTATCTTGCTCTCCGGTGCGGAGTGCGAATGATCAAAGTAAGAGTTGTTCAAGTTCAAACCTTTCTACAGGACGGAGTTCACACAACATCCTCGCCCAAGATCAGCTTTTTCTTGGGCTGCTGTTGATGTCAATCTGCATAAGACTGACAAAGAAATAGGTGGACTGGAAAGCGAGCCTGCTATTAGAGGAGATTAATGATTTTGTGATTATGGATAACTATTGCTGTGAAATTACGCTTAAGCTTCTTAGAGTTCAATAGAAATCACCAGTTCGGAATCCTGGCGACTATAATTTTAGAAACGACGACACTGAAAATCACTACAATATACAGAATCACAAATACCTTGGAAAACCAAGACACATCACTGATTAGGCATAGAAACGAACGCTCTTATTCTGTGTTCTCCACTTGGAGTCCGCTGCAGCTAGGACTATTCTCTGTTTAAGGTTTGTTTTAAAATAAGAATAGTAAGAACAGTATTAACCAGCTCTGTTAATTTTGTCATTTTAATTATGTCCAATTAGATCTCACTATGTTCGCACATATCTCAAATAAAGAGGAAAACGCCGGATGAGTTCGGCTCAGGGTGAAAATGATTTAAATATACGATACTAAATTTTGCTGTATAAAGCAAACATCGTGGCATACCTCCATTTCTTAAAATGGAAATCAGCATTTCTCAGAACAAAATAATCTTTATAACCTTGATTCCCAGAATTCCTCTACTAAGTCTCCTATATCGGCCTGCATATGCCAGTTCTGCCTGCAGCCGTTTTTCTTTGGGAAAACTGACTTTACTTATGTTAGAGACATTCTTATTGAATAAATACACCAGTTTTCATTGTTGAGAGTGCTTCTTCTCTTATATTCAACTCTTTGTTTTGAAAATATTTGTCTGATATTTTACCAGCATGCAATAGTAAGAAAGCAGAAATCCTCATTTGGTAACATTTGTTTTATTTAAAGGCCTTAACTGCAAGTGATCAAAAACATACTCCACAGCTTTAAATCGCAATTATTTTTTTTGCTAATTAAATGAAAATATTTCCCATTACAATCACATTTATAAAAATTAACCTTTTAATTTGTTATTTTAACCATCATTTAAAGCAATATCATCTGTAAAAGAAAGAAATATAAACCATGCAATAAATTAAGAACACTGAGGAAGCAAACAGGAATAATAATAAAAATCCATCTGGCTATGCTAACACCACATCAACCTGTGGAAGGTGCATTAACACTGGATGAAACAAGTGAACAATGGCAATAAGCGACACAATAAAAATAATTTTGGGATCTTGGACCAGATTTCAAAATGAGACACCCTATACCTTGTCTCTCTCCTAATGTTGTAATAGCTCATTTTTCCCCCCGGAAAAATCACATTTCTATAATGGCATAACACACAGGTTTATTTTTTATATGTTAAGTGACCCCAGAATAAAATGACCACAATCTCTTTTATTTTTGTCTTCATATTCCCACTGTGCCAAGCACATGGTTGATGCTCATTGAGTGATTGCTAGTCTGCAAATCAAAGAGTAGAGATCTACATGTGGGCATTTTTTTAGCAATTTTTCTCAGATCTATACGGTAGTGAGAAGAAAAGGGATTGGTGTACCAAATGAGCAGTGGTCCTTGTAACATCACTTGGCCAGGCAACTTTTGAAGATGTGATATGTATATTACCTAGGTATATGTAGGCCACATATACATAGGCAAGCAGAGAGGATATACATGTATGTGTACATATGTATTGAGAAATTATACATAATATACATATATCCTTTTAAGTCAACAGTTATCTGAATGTATAAAAAGATGATCTTTTTTTTTTTTTAAAAAAAGTACCTTTGATTCTTGGATTCTGTTTGTATTTTGCTACATTAAGAACAATACTCTCCTTCAATAATTTTTAAAGAGCCCCCAAATCTACTTGCTTACTTATCTGGGTTCTTAACATTAAGAGCATTGCCACATACTTGTAAACTTTTGGGAAGCTGGACAGTAAAGAGAGTGAAAAAAAAACACACAAATATTTTACAAGTTTGACCACCTCTTTGTTTTTTTTTAAATACACAGGGAAAGAGATAGGACTAGAGGGAGGGAAGAACAAGAGGAAATATCTTCTTATATACAATTGTGGATCACTAAACTTTGCAGGAAGGATTTTAGTTTGTGTTTGGTTATTTGGATTGCTTTATAATAACATACACAACGCGTCTTGAATACAATAATAAAGTAACAGTCCTTTGCACTGGAGGGGGAAGAGATTGTGCAAAAACGTAAAATAAAAAGTTTATTGGGGTCTCATGAATGGTTGTTTTTTGTTTTTGTTTTTGTTTTTAATAATTCCTCCTGTTCCCAGAATGGCCATCCCAGAAAAAACACCAGTCACAGGAGCTAAGAAGTATTTAGGACCGGTCTGGAATACACACCTTGATAGTAAGAAGGCTCCAGAGCTGAAGGCTCAATGGTGCTCCTCCCGGCCATGGAGGCACTGCTCAGGGGCAGCCCCGCTCCATAGGGTGAGTACTGCAGAGCCTGCTCATAGGCCTTGAAGTCCAGCTTGTGCTGCTGCTCGGAGGAGGACATAAGGTTGTTGATAGAGAAGGGATGGTTGAAGGAGTAGTGGGGGTCCCCTTTCAGGTGCAACTGGGACTCGTGGGGTGTCAAGACGTGTGCTGGGTGGGAGGGGGGCACGGAGGCTAGCGCCACGGGCCCAGAGGTGATTGGCGGGGCCGAAGAGGAGACCGCTGTCTTTAGCTCCTGGGCGCCCCCTGTCGCCCCTGCCCCACCGTGGTCCAGAGGCTGGGGGCTGGCCGCAGGACCTGATGCCTGGGCGCCCTCCAGCTGGGAGGATTTGCCGTGCACCCCGCGATGTAACGGGGAGTTGGAGCTCGTGCCGGAGCCTCCCGGGGGCTCCTTCCTGCTTTCTGGACCTCCTTTGCCCACACCCACGCCTCCGCCCCCGCCGCCGCCGCCGCCTCCCGCCCCAGCTTGCTTCTCGCACTTGAAGCGCTTCTGACGGCGCAGGTAGCAGCCATTCTCGAACATGTTACCAGAGTCCGGGTGCAAGGTCCAATAAGAGCCCTTGCCGGGCTTGTCGGGAGAGCGAGCCACCTTGACAAAGCAGTCATTGAACGAGAGCGAATGGCGAATGGAATTCTGCCAGCGCTGTTGATTCTGTCGGTAGTAGGGAAATAAGTCCATAATCCACTGGTAGATTTCACTCAGGGTCAACATCTTGCTGGGAGCTTGTTGGATGGCCATGGTGATGAGGGAAATATAGGAGTAGGGGGGCTTGGCATGCGGGTAGCTTCGCTTGAAGGTTTTGGCGTCCCCTCTGCTGCGGCTCAGGTTGGAAGGGGCATATGCCATAGGGCTCATGCAGGGGTTCATAGACCCAGTGTAGGGACCCAGTCCATTCATGGAGGCAGCCTGTGGAGCTCCCATGGCATTCATGCCCCCAGGACTCAGGGCTGCTCCCATGGCGGTCACCCCTGCTGCAGTCATGCTGTTCATGGCACTGGCTGAACCTCCCGGCATTCCAGCCACTGCACCTGGGCTTAGTCCGGCCCCTAGGCCTGGGTTGGCATAGGACATGTTGAAAGAAGCTGGAGTCATGTTGCCGCTGGTGGTCATGGTGTTCATAGTCATGTAGGTATTCATGGTGTTCATTGAGCCTAGGCCCGAATTCATGTTGCTGACGGGCACTGAGGAATAGGCCTGCAGTAGGGAGAGTAAAAGAAGATAAAGAGGGGTGAGTTGGTATAGAGGGGGATGAGTGATGGATGGGCAATGGGTTGACCTAAAGCCACCTGCATTGCCCTCTAATCCAAAGGACTACTCCTACCATATAAATAATCTATAGACTGCCCTACACTCAGCAAAGAATGTGCACCCAGAGGAACAAGGAGGGGGAAAAAAAGGAAAAAACAAATTCAAATGTCCACATAGAGGAAATACTAACATGAAACATGACCCAGAAAGAGGGATATGAACCTTATTAATACAAGAAGTTAGGCAAAATTCACTTTCCTTGTGTCTCCCTCTATTCTGTTATCCTAAATCTGATTTCTTTTAGAAAATGTTCCCCTCCCTCCCCCCCCCCAAAAAAAACCCTCTGGAAACTAAAGACCTTTCTTATCGATTATTGTTGCCCCTAAAAGAACACATTTCTTCCTATTCTATTTACTAAAATCAACTTTCAAAAAGATCTCTATTCAAGAAAAAAAAAAACCAAAGAGTGAAAACTCCTTTTGTTACTTAACAAGTGTAATTTGCAAGGCCTGAGGCTGGAGTTGCAACAGGCTTTTTAACCAACACTCTCTCCTTCAGTTTCCTCTGTCTCTATACACTGTTTCTATACTCTTTCTTACCAGAAATTGCCTAATTCATATGAAGGAAAGAGTGATTAATTTTCCTAATGTAGAGCATAATTGGCCTTCAGAAATCTTATGCAAACAGTAGTTTTGTGTATTTTTTTAAAAATTCCCATATAGCATTACAAAATCACCATCAAATTTAACTTAGGTTTGTGTAAATTAATATTTAAAGTAAATTTGGCGGGGGGAGAATAGAGATCCCAATGTACACATTTAGGTTTATTACAAGTATATAACACACCTTTGAAAATGTTCATATTTGTAATAATTTCCCCTTTTTCTCTAATAATACCTTTGATGTATTCCAGAATACACTAATACAACACATCTCAGTTGTAATATTTATTGACATACTAAAATGTACACTTTGATCTTTGTAAAATGTGACCTCAAAGCAGAGAGCTTTATCAGTTAGCTACAAACTTGATGATGTATCAGAGAAGCTGGGAAAAGAACAGTTTCAGCCACTTAAAATTTCTCAGATGCTAATTCTATCCATTTAAAACTCCACTTAAGACATGCATCACTTTATTGATTCATATTCACAGCCTAAATCTGTATAGGAGCTCTTTAACCAGAAATAGGAATTTCTGTATGACTGAGACAGCTAAGTAGCTGAAAGAGTTTGCATTCTTTTAAAAATTATCCTAAAATTAAAGCATTTCACAGTAGCGTTTTGAAAGTGTATCCTGAATAACAATCATAATTTTTCAAATTGCTAATTTAAGAGAATATTGGAGAATACTGAATTCCTATAAGCAAGTGTCATACAGTTATGTTTTATCTTCTTCTTACTCTAGAAAATAAAAGGGAATTAAAGATTAAAAGGTTACATTTACTCGTTTTTAAATTCACCATGCACATGTGCACATTGTATACAGATAGATATATATGTTAAAGGAATCCAACTATAGTATCTATGAAAATAGTTTCTGTTGCCATACTAAGCTGTCTGTGGCGTTTAGATATTCTTATTACTTTTTACACAGGGACACACAATTCTCAGCAAATGCAGGTTGAATGGATGTGTCCAGGAAGTGCCAGTATAATAAATCTTCTGAGTAATCACAGGGTGATTTCAAGAGAAAATGAGTTTTAGTAGGTGGTTAGGCCTATCTACTCTTTCTCAATATTCTTTTGTGCTTATTGTAAAATAAAAATCAAAAAGTCATCCAAAGTCACGCAAAGGGGAATGGGGAGGGGGGGGGGGAGGAAGAGGTAAGGGGGAAAAGAAGTCCCACAATGAAGAGAAACAGGCTCTCTCGGTCTGTATTTGGGTCGATTCATCTCTCACCATCGCCACCCAGTGGTTCTACCTAAGAGAGTTCGCCTTTTCCTCAAAGATCTTTCTAAAAGATTAAGTTTTTGTTTTGTTTTTGTTTTGCTTTTGAATGAACAACTGAGTCCCTTGGGTCCATTAGTTACTCAGCTACTCTGGTCGGAGAGATATTTGGAAATGAAAAGGGGGTGGGGGAGGGAGTGAGGATGGCAACATCAGCCTTGCAGCGAAGCTCTGGTTTCTCAAGGGGTTCATTTCAACTTGCCCATGTTCCTGCCTGCCTACACTGTGGAAGGGCTTGTGTTCCAGCTTTCCGCTTCGTGGAGGCAAGTGCTTCCCCAAAGTAGAAAACCTACAAAATCCCAAGCTCCTGCTCCTCAAAAGGTCTAAGCCCTTTTTCTAAACCAAGTGACATCTCTCCGCCTCCTGATCCATCTGACCCCAAATCTCAGTCCTTAGATTATGGTTTGTTTTCGTTCTTTCAAGACTAGGCATGGTTGGCAGTCGTCGCAGTACGTAAAAGCTCCCCAGTCCCACGAATTAGTTTGTCCTCCCCCGATTCCTTGTGGCCCCATCGTCTTTTCCTCCCCTTCATGAGCACCAACCACAGATCTCCCAGCTTCACTCACCTCCTGAGATTCCGCGTAGTAGCTGTTCCAGTCGCTAGTTTCGTGCCCTTCCATTTTCACCGTACCTAACATCATGGAGCCAACCTGCCCGGTGTAATCATCCAGCCCTTTGCAAAGCGGCGGGCAGCAAGGAAGGGAGAAGGGGGAGAAAGGACCAGCAACAATAATAACTACAAAAAGCCCTGGTCATCAACCAAACGAGCACCCCACCTAGGAGGAAGCCAATTCCCGGTGTATGCTTTATTGCAGCTGGTGGGGGGAGGGTTGGAGAGAGGGAAAGGCGGGCGTAGAGCGGCGTGGGTGAGAGACACTTGAGAAAGTGAGGAAGTGCCGGCTGGGATGCGAGTGGAGTTGAGCTGATGTGGATCTTACGTCGCCCAAGTGCCCACCTCCTTCTCCTCTCCCCATTTGTCCGCTGCACAAAGACGCTTGCACCTACAAAGCCAAAGATGCACCTGCAAACAAACGGGCACCAGCCACTCGCAGTTCCCCCCCACCTAGTCTCCCTTACGGTCACCCTAACTCCCTTCTTTCCTTCTCGTACCGCCCCCTCCCCCAAACTAAGGCGTCACTTTATTTGCAAAGCAACGTAATTGGTTTAAGCTTGGAGGGAGAGAAAAGAGGGAAGTGGGAAGAAAACAAAAAGGAAAATACTCTCCTTTGGAAAGAAAAAAGTGGGGCCGGCCTCAGGATAGCAGATCTCCCTAAATGAATTCTGGGGCTGAGGCGCTAGTGGCGGGGAAGGCTCTGTTTGAATTGAAAGTCAAAGGACAGCCGGCGTCAAAGCCTGGAGATTAGAAGACTGTGTTCACTAAACTGTAATCGAGGTTCCCCTTACTTGGGCACCCTACTGTTTTCCAGATGGCTGCTTGGGAACGGCTGCCATCACAGAGCCTAGTAATGCCAGCTTAGAGTCTTTTTTTTACGCCCACTATTCTCACTCTCCTCCCCCCAATTCTACATCGCCTTCCCTCAAGCCTCTTTTCCTTGTTCAACTTCCCAAAGTTCAAACCTGGGATTTTCTATAGTGAGAAGGGTCTAGGAGGCTGACGTGTTCCAAACCCAGGACTTTCTTTTTTTTCGCCCCAGCTTCCGCCTCATTAGAAAAATAATAATAGTTTTTGCTCTGTCACTGGAAATCCAGTCATCTGAGTCACCCCAAAATGACGTTAAAGCCAACCCCAGAACACCCAGGCTAGCAGCAGACCGGGATGCACTGAAATATAACCCGTACCTGCGGCTACAGCAGGTGAGTCATTGTAATAATTTTATATCTTTATGACATTTTTTCTTGACTGAGTTGTCCACTCCCCTTGTCATCTGAAGCAATCATAAAAAGAAAAAAGAAAATGAGACAGATGCCTGTGTGCTAGGGCAGGCAGTAGGAAGCAGTTATTTTTGCTTCCTCACCTCTCTCCCTCCTTTTCCTCTGCCCTTTGGAAAGGGGTTGGAGGCATGTTATATAGCTTTCCTTAACAGAGAAAGGTCAGAGTAAGGTTGGAGATTCTGGGGGGAGGCGAGGCAACTGAAATTCCCTAAATCATCTAACTCATTTGAAAGAGAAAGATCCTCTCAGAGTCCATCTCTGAACTGGAAAAAGCACTGTTCCCTCAACTGCCCCCCACCTCCACCATTACTTCATTTTCATCTATAACTTATTTAAACGATAATTGGTAAGACAATTCCAATCTCCTGCCTTATTGTCTACCATGACTACTACAGATTAGAGGTGAGAAAAATTCCATAAAAAAAAAAATCTCTTGAACATCATAAAATAATGGTGCCGACAGAACTTATGCAATAGGGAAAGCAATTTTTTTCTTTTTGCTTGAGTCTAGGTCTAAGGTGGTATCAACTCCATGGATGATAATAGAAGAGGGTGTGTGTGTGTGTGTGTGTGTGTGTGTGTGTGTGTGTGTGTGTGTGTGTGTGTGTGTCCAAGCTAGTTGTGTCGTTGATTCAGAGATTTAGAGCTAGAAGGAATCTTAGAGGACTTCTAGTAACATCCCAGATATAACTTAAGTGGCTTGCCCTGGTGTCTATAAAGTGTCTAAAAAGGGATTAGAACCCAAGGCATTTTGTCTTGGAGTCCAGTTCTCCACTCACAATGGAAAGCACTTGTCCTGAAATCAGAAGACCTGGGTTCAAATAGTGGCTCAGCTACTTCCTGCCTGTGATGCCAGGTAAGTCACCTAACTTCTCTATGTGGCCCTCATTTCCCTCAGTTGTAAAATAAGGAAATTGGACTATGTGATCTTTTAGGTCCCTTTTGGCTCTGATTCTGTGATGTTACTAAAGTTAAAGAGGTTTTTCCTTTTTTATTCTACTGTTCCTTGATTGAGCTTCTGGCAAAAATGATTCTGAATAAACAAAACAACCCTGAGTTTTCATAGGTTTTTATCTTGCTAATCTTATTTTAAGAGACTTGTTTAGACCTTTCTAAATAAGTACGTTTTATACATACATACATACATATATAGCTAATAATAATAATTATTTCTGCTCATTGTCCTTTAAAGTCTTCATTAAAATCTGGAAGGAGACATACAAATTTATTAAATAAATATTCTTTTGTGTGACTTCATGTCACAAGCAGAATTTGAATTTCACTTAAAAGGCATAGGGATGTTAACTTCAGGCACATTATTAAATAAAGCTTTTCTTATTCATTCTGAGTACTGTGAGTGACTTTGTTGCTCTCTTTGGCCATCAATTTTTTTTAATTATTTGAGTATTTTTCAAAGTTATTCTATTGAAATCTGGTAATACCTTTGGGGGTGAAAGTTTGTGAAATGGGATGTTTGTAAAGAAAACCAATTTTGAGCTAAAATGCCAAGTTTTATATAACATAACAATATTATATGTATAATATAATAATATATAATGTAATAATGATAATATAACAAACAAGTTCCTAGTTTACTTTCCAAAACTTCCTAGACTTGACTGGTCCAAGAAAATTAACTTGACAGAACTATAGAATCATCTAGGGAAACCCATAGGTGAAAAAGAAACATCCTACAAAACATCCAGCAAGTGATTATTTAGCTTAAGGACCTCCAGTAAGAGGGAACTCACTACCTCCTGAGGCACTATTTGTTTAAAAGGAAGGAAGGAAGGAAAAAAGGAAAGAAAGAAGGCAGGCAGGCAGAGACAGCGGTCCTTATTTGCCTACAAAACCTGAATAACAATTCAAATAAATTTCTTAACACTGTCTTTAGGAGCTAAAACATAAACTATTTTGACTACTAAGTTATATACCCTGTCTTTGTTTTCTTTTTGGTTTGGAAACTTCAGATTACAACAGTCATAGCGCCTCCTGTTGTTTCTCTATTGTGCAACATACATTCTCCATCAGTGTGCCAGTAATGTATTAGTGGTATAGGGATCCTGCATTTAAACAGTAACATATTTCCTGCTTTGGGGGACTTTCTGATTGATTGTGGTTTCTAAGTATAGTTGCCTAAGGCCCAAAATTGATTTCATAGATGTGAAACCACTAGAAGTACAGCTGTCTCCGTGATGTTCTTTCTTGAAGAATGGCTTTCAGGATCATTAGGTATAATAGAGCTTAAGGGTAACTGTACCTTAATTATCAACTAAATGAACCTTCCAGGGTCTTGAAAATGAGTCTTCATAATTTATAATCACTTATTGTCTTTTGAGGTCTTAATTCCCCTCCCCCCAATACTGTACTAAGCACAATGAATACAAAGAAAGTCAATTTCCTAAATCATGGAAAGCATCTCATCTGCACTGATCTTCAGTTAGCTTGTATGTACCCAGAAGATGTTCTGGAAAAGTTCCCTAAATCTTCCTGCCAGACTCACCCTTTTGGATCCCTTAGATATCCTCTTTCACATCTTTTCTTCCCCATTTCTTATTTTTAAGGAATTTTCTAAAAATCTTTACTGAAAAGAGAAATTGTTTCTTAGTCCTATACTTAGGCTAAAATTGTCTGATTCTAGGAAGATGTCATTTAAGTTTCAAAATGTTGTTTCTTGTGTGTAAGATCAGGACCAGGTGATCTAAAGAAAAGCTAAGACCTAGGCTAGCTGAGTCAACCCAATGCTTTAGTTGGGAATTAGTATGAGGCAAGGGCAGTATCAGTATACACTACTTTTCTGTGAATAATCAGTGTGGTATGATTGGGCAGCAGTTATTCTGCAAAAGAAATAGGGCTTTTAATGAATTTCAAGCTCAACAGGAGTCAGCACAGTGAAGTGGCAGCTAAAAAAAGCTAATCTTGGGGTACATTAAGGGAGGCAGGAATAAGGAGGTGATGGTCTCACTAGAATTCACTACCATCAGACCTCATCTGGAGTATTAAGTTCAGCTCTGGGCACCAAAGTTTAAGAAGGACATTGATAAGCTTCAGGGAGTCCAGAGGAGTGGAACCAGTGAATGGTCTTGAGTTCATGACATGAGCATCGGTTTAAGGAACTGGACATATTTAGCTTGGAGAAGACTCAAGGAGAATTTGATCAGCCTTCAAGTATTTGAAGGGCTGTTGTGATGAGGAAAGATTAAGTTATTTTCAAATAGGCAAATTTAAGCTGGATATCTGGAAAATCTTCCGACCAATCAGAGCTACCCAAAAGTACGATGGGTTGCTTCCTTAGATGGTGACTTTTCCCTTCTTGGAAGTCTTCAAGCAGAGTCATGACCTGAATTATGGTGAGTATTCCTTTCATGTGTAAGTTAGGCTAGGTGGAAACTGAGATCCTTTCCAGCTCTGAAATTCTCTGAATCTGTGATTCCATCTTTTTGAAATTTGATAAACCAATGATCGGTGGGAACGAAAAAAAAGGTCCTAATGAAGTACTCAATACCAAAGGTCGAAAGGGAAAAAGCTAATCTTGGTGTACATAAAACGTAGGGCAGAAGAGGGTAAGAGAGACACTTCCTCTATCTTAGACAACTTCTTAAGATGGAATTACTACCTCTTTTCTTCAGCCTTAACAGGCTACTTTACTTTAAGGCAATTCAAGTACCAAAACCTTCGTTCTATACTCATTTTTCTCTCTTAATATTATTCCATTCAGAAGTGCTCTGAGACACTTCACAGTCAAGGAAAAGCAAGAGATAGGAAGGTATGATGTATGGTTTTTAAAGGTAGTCAGTTGCAGGTATTATTAAGATCCAATCCTGCTTTACAGATGAGGAAACTGAGGCTCAAAGAGGTTAAGTAATTTTCCCATGGTCACCTAATAAATGTCAATGATAAGATTCAGTCCTCCATATTTCTCCCCTAACTCCAGGTTCAACATACACTACATCACATAGTCTTCTGCTATCTAATATTCTGCCTTTTTAGGTAAAGGGTTTTGTTGTGCTCCTTTGATTATCCCTTGCTTCTACTTAGCTGAGATTTAGCACAACATTATCTGTCAGCACAGAAACCTAGAAATCTACAAGTGTTGGGCGGGGACACCACCACACTGGGTGAGGGAGTCTCTAGTTTGGTTCCAATGAGATGGAACCAGCCCCCTCTAGGGAATTGTTTCCTTCCCCCCCTGCCCACTCCCCTCATTTATTTGCTGACCTGTTCCGTTCATTATATTTGGTCATTATCAGGCAGGATTTCCCAGCCAACTAAATACGATGTTTACTCCGTGGATCCCTAGCGGAATTTGCCAGATAGTTTTCTTCTTTGTAAGACCGTTGTGGTATGGTCTGGTGTCTATCTCCATTCCTTAGATAAGAAGCTTAAGTCTCCCCAGTAGCAAGGAAAGAACTCAGTAGTCCTAATGAAATCGAGGTTTGCCTCTTGATGTGGTAAAAATGACTTCCTCCGGGTGCCGTCGGTGTTATTAGGATCTAGAAACAACGGCAATCCTTAAATCTAATGAGTAGCGGGCTCTATACCCACCATTTTCCCATATCCAGCACGTTATTGAAAGTGAAGGCCAGAAACCTTCAAGTGCGCGGTGGTTTCGTCTAACTCTTCAGGCATGTCAAAGGCTAGGCTCAGTTGACCTGTAGGGTGTGGGTCTGCTGTAGCTCTCCCAGGGTAGTATTGTTCCCCACCAGCCAGCTGCTGAGAAGACTTGGTTAGCAGATCTATTCACAAAGCCTGTGCGAAACTGCAAACCTAGGGAGTAGTATCACAGGCTCTGGAGAAAAACAGGGGCACTGGGCATTATGCACCCCTCGGAAGATGCTTTTGGGAGGTGGGGTTAGGGTCAACTATGTTTTCTGCAGTGTCTCTAGGGCTTTCCTTTCTCCCCCTCTTTCACCTACTTTACTTGAAAAGTATTTTAATCTGAGTAGTACCCATTTGTACAAAGTCGATGATAAAAAATACAGGTATAACCTGCTGGGGATCTCCTCCCTACTGCTCCTCCCTCCCTCCCCCCTACCCCCTCCCCCGCCCCTGCATCTAGACCCGCTTCCCTCCCCCACCACCTCGTTCTTCTTCCTGTCCCTCCTCCCTTCCTCTCCATCCTTCTCCCTTCTCATTCACCTGGCAAGCTCCTCTCTTCCGCCCCGCCTGTCTCCTCCTTTTCTTTCCCACTAGCCCCATTAGCCCTTCCCCCCTGCATTTTTGCACCACCCAGCCCCTCACTCTTCAATCTTGCCACCCTTCCTCCAAACCTTAAAAAAAAAAAAAAAAAAGGAAAGGAAAAAGGAAAAAAAAAAAGAACATTTTATGCGCGGGGAATTTATTCAATACAGGGAGAGCAGGATGTCAAACCCGGACCTGCTCCCCCTCCTCCCTTTAGCCGTAGGCTACAAAACCCTTTTTGCAGGTAACAGCCGTTGTTCCCTAGTCAGCCAGTATTTTGATCTCTTCAAACGAGCTAGGATTTAAACGGCGACTTTCTATCTTGGTAACTGCCAAACAAATACTGTCGGAAAGAGAAACTTCTCCAAGGGAGTGAGGAAGAATGGAAATCCTTGCCACCAGAAGTCGAATTCTGGTGAACTGGTTGAGCTATGAGCATGTGTTGGAGTCTGGAAATGTTCAGGAGTTAAGTCCCCTGACAGGAGTTCACTGGCTGTTCATTTCTCTGCAGCTTTACCTTTGTTGTTATCAGCTCTATGCAAACGTAAGTCAGTGTTAGAAAGGAGGCAGTTATCAAGTATATGGAAATTATAGGACAACACACATCCTCCTCCTTCCAAAGGAACAAAAGATCTCTCCTCATTCTGAACTAAATTTAAAGCCCCTTGTAAAGTGTCAAGACTGACCTTCACTGTAGTGACGCTCACCCCCACATACACATCTTATTTTTCTCTGTGATTATTTCCATTGTCCACGAAGTAGGAAAAAGTGTGATTGTATGGCTACTTTTAGAATTGAATAAAGATGGCCAAATTCTTCAATTATGTGGTTAGTTAGAACCCATGGCTTTACATGGAGAGGCCAGTTGCCTTCCCTCTCAGAAAAGTTACTGAACTGTTGAGCATCTGGGTTTCTTCATCTGTGAAATGGTATAACATTCTTAAAAGCAATGTTCTCCATCACAGGGTTGTTTGAGAAAAGGAGTTTGTAAACTTTTTTTTTAAGTGGGAGGTATTATGGTGCAGTGGAAAGATCATTAGTTTTAAAGTCAAAAGTTTTGGGTTCAGGTCTCCGGTTCTGCCCCTATCTTGTGTGTGGTCTTGGATAAATCACAGCCTTTCCAGGTCCTAATTTCCTCTTTCATAAAATGAGGGAAGTGGACTAGTTGAATTCTCAATCTATACATTTCCCCTTTCCTGAAAGAGTTACCTTTGTCTTAAACAGGTGAGCTTTGGTGAGAGATCTCCAGCTGAAAGTGATCTTAGAGATCACCTAGTCCACCCTTACCCCACTCTATTTTATGTGAAGAAAATTTACATGTTCAACTTACCCAATAGTCACACAAGTAGTAAGGGTCAGAGGCAGGATTTGAATCCAAGTTCTTTGAATCCAGATTCAGGTCTCTTTCCACACACCATCTTCTCAGCAAGTTCTGTAAGATGTCGTCTTCCCTGACACTCACCTAAGAGTGGAGGAGTCATTTACAAAATATTAGAATTGGAAACATCTTCAAGAAGTCATCCAATCCCTTTTCAAAGCAAAAGGGAACAAAAGATAAGGGTATAGGTTTATGGTTTCCTTAAATTGATCCAGACTACAGGAAAGGAACTCAGAGATTTCCTTGATAATAGTTTCCACTATCCTTTAGATTCTTGGGATAATAATGGGATATTGGACAATAGAATAATAAAACATTGCATATTTTAGCAACTATGCATTATGTACTATTCTTGAAAAATCTTTAGTTTAGAAAATTTTAAAGTTACAGCATAGCCAGCTTTTTTTAAAAAATAGCATTTCATAAGCTTTCTATCAGTAATCATAATTTTAAAAGGAAGAATATGGATAGAGAGCAACCCTGGAACCAGGGAGACCTGTGTTCAACTCTTACCATTCAGCTATACTGATTATGTGACCCTGGACAAGTCACATAATTTCTCATTGTCTAAGTTGCAGAGAAGGTATTAATCTTCATTTGTAGAGGGAGTTTCTTTATCCTGGAACTCTCTATACTAATGAAATTGCAGGTTGAGTCTCTATTCTTGTGTTAATGTTTTCCATATAAGAACCATTAACTCATTAATAGAGCACTAAAGAGTGGGATATTTTTTCAATAATAATGTACTTTCTGATTACTATTTTTTATTAAGGTTTGTGCAGTCATTTTGAAAGGAACTCTGAAAAAAGGCAAGTTTTAAAAATAAAAGGGCAAGTGTTCAAACCTTTGTGGTTTGTTACACATCTAGTAGGGCACATATACCAAAACATGAATGCAGAGCTTTAGATTGAAACTGAATTTACATCTGAAATAATGATATTAAGTAGTCTATTTGGCCACATGATGACTTTCAAGAATGATGATTTTTGTTGATCCACTAATTCCAGTACGCTGGCTACCTGGATATACTGGGAACATCTGTGGTTTCATCAGCATGAGCAGCTCCTAGCATCAGCAGATCTCAACCCATCAACGAATTAAAGAGGTACCTTAGGGACTTAGAGGTTAAGTGACTTACTTAGGTCCACTCGGCTACAAAGTGTCAAAGGAAGTCAATTCTGATTGTAAACTCTATTCGCATCTTGGTATCCAGACATTAGTCAGGAAATTGGAGGCATTCTCCAACAGCAGAATGTGTATTTATTAGCAATATCAATTTCATGTAATCTAATTTGGGGGAGTAGGTAAGAAAAGAAAGCAAGAGGGAAGCTGTATGTATAAAACTGTGCATACTCACATGCTTACAACATTCTACTTGTATCTCTATGATTTTCCTTTTTAACATTTATTGCCTTGCTGAGTTTACTTGTATAAAGTTTACACCCAGCAAGTGAAAGTTATATAACTGTCACATCAGATACAACTACTGTTGTGACAAAAATTCCAAAAGAAAATGTGAGAAAATTGTTCTCCTTTTCCTTGGCCTCTAGGGGTAATCGCATTCTTCACATTGCCCATTTGTTCACTTTATTCCACAAATAAAAAGATGACCCTTTGGCTTTTCAATAGATATTGATTAAAAGTTAAATAACCCATCAACTTTCCATCAACCAAAGTGCTAAACTTTAGTAGTAAAGGAAATCCCTGTGTTTAAATTACGTGTTTAAATTGGCAAACAAATAAAGCAAAGCTTACAAATTTAGAAGGAAAAGACTTGTAACTACAAAATTATTTCTGTTGGCATAAGATTGGCAAGCACAGACATCTTGCAAACAGCCATGCAGAGTTCACACACATGGAGCTTAGGGGAGCCAATGTGTGTATATTTGCTAAGGGTCACAGATATGATGCCCTGGTTACTGACACTGACAGTTTGCTGAGCAGCTGAGCTCTATGAGGGTAACTAACAGTGCTCCTTAAATTAGATCATTTAAATTAAATACTACTCTGACTTTTAGGATGCAAATACTTTTATTTTACAGCCTATCTCTGTGTAATTTAATCATTTCAGGGCACCACCAAATCCCTGCCAGAACCTGCTGTGTTGTTGCAAGGTATTAATCAGAGACCCAAAGTGTCAACCTTTCTTCCTGAAGGTTTATTTGCCATGAAAATAGTATTAGGAGATTCACTAGAAGACAAAAGCAAATCTCTGACAAATAGGGCTCATTTTCTTTTTTTCTAGCTGTTGGTTGCACTATAAAGCAGCAGTGGAAAAAGTGTCACAGACAGAAAAGCTGCAAAAACCAAAGCATAATGTCAATTAGGAATAGGAAAAGAGACTAAAGCTGTGATTTAAATGATATAGACTTCCCCGGTGAGGTACTCCCTCTACTAATTCAGGTCATCACCTTCTCTGTAACTTAGAGTCTTTAGAGAGTTGCCTAGACTACCGAGAGCTTGAGCGACTCCACCAAAGTTACAATCCATCAATCAAGACCTTGTATCTCTTACATAGTTCCTGCTTTCTAGACTGCAGCAAATAGGGTTCCTACCTCAGAATTTCTAACTATGCAACAGTCAACTTTAACATAGATTCATCATCACTGTAGTCTCCCAGCTTTCAGGCCAAAATTCTAGATCCAGAGGTCCCTTAAGCATCTGCTCAGTGGGAGACTGGAAAGATATTTCATATTCCCAAGACATTCCAGACCCTTGTGTCAGAGCCAAAGAGGAGCAGGTATAGAAGGCATATTTTTGACCCTAGAAGTAACATGAATTTAGATGAACATTTAAAAAAATTTTTTACAAAAGGCCTTCTGGACCTATAAAATAGCACTGGCAGAAGCCTTACAACTAATTCAAAGTACCAAGGGGATAAGAAAATAAGATTCGCCAGAGAGGGAAAATGAAGTAGAAAGAGCCATCACAAAATCAGTTTTTAATTACAGGAGTGAACTTCATTGGGCATGGACATGGACTCATGCCATGGACACAAGGAAGAGTGTGAAAACAAGAGAGAGATAAAACAAGAGAAAGAACACCGACACTGAAATAGTAATACATTTCTTTGGTGAGAAAGCCTTTCCAAAAAGCATCAGTATAAAAAGCCACAGGAATGGATTTCCTATTTTAATTGAATCCTTAGTTTTCTTCCTCTAAACTACTTTTCTTAAAGATACAATAATGACTGGTATTTATATGGAGATTTAAGGATTGCAAAACACTTTGCCTAAGTTTTCACTTGAGCTTCCACCACACTCCAGTGATGGAGGTGTAATCCTCATTTTATAGATGAGAAAATTGAAGTTCAAAGAATTTAAATGATGCCCATGGCTACGTAAGCAGTAATCCAAGGTGGTATTCAAATGAAGATCTTCCTTACACCATCACCTCCAGTCAGCTTTCTCCTCTGCCAAAATCTGTACCGAGACAATCATGACGTCTTTTCAAATATCTTCTTTCTCCCTCCTGAACTTCCTTGACTGGGAAAAAGGAAGCAACATCAAAATGTTAGTATTTTTTCTAGGAAAAAATTGAAGCCTGTACTCTTAATTCCTTTGCACATTTTAAAACTCCGTGATGAATATGACTGATCATTCCTTGAATATTTTTAGAATTGTCCTTGCAACAGAGCTCCTAAGATTATCATTTTCAAAAATTCATCTAATATTAAGGGAATAGGGATTGATCTTGTGTGATTTCAGTACAATAAGAAACTAGCTATTGAAGACTTTCCCTCTATCAATGCCAGTCAGCACCTTCTCTGCAACTTGTAGTCTCTAGAGTACTAAAAGGTTGTGTCTTCCTTAGTCACACAGCCTGTCACACACGTGTCAGAAGCAGGTGTTGGTGGGTTCTGAAGCCGGCTCTTTCCACTATGTCTCCCAGACAAAACTGAACAACATCGATTGTTGCGGGTCTCTTTCACTGTTTTTAGTAAGGGCATTTACTCCCCATCCATCCTTTTACCTTAAGTTGTGCCAATCATGACGTCTTCTTTTATCGAATTCCTTGATGTCATTTTCTGATTTGTATCGGGGCTAATGAAGGCATGGCATGTTTGGATGCATTCACTTACTTTCATTTAAGTGTAATCAAGATTTATTGTTTTTTAAAAGAAAATTTTGCCACAGCCATTGTAAATAAACGTTTGTATGCTGCTTTAAGGTCTTTAAAGTGCTTTCCTTAAGACTTTGTGAGGTGATAGTGCAAGCATTATTATCTTCATTTTCGGTATGACGAAACGAGAGGCCGAGGGAGCTGAAATGACTTTCTTTGCTCATAGTGACAGCAGGAACAACCATGGGAACCCAGATTTGACAATGAGTCTACAGCACTTTCCACTAAACCACACTGTTTTAGGGTAAGCTGATCTTGTAATCCAATTAGAGAGTACTCGAGTTTTAACACTTTTTTTCTTGATGAGAGCAAAAGGTACCATCTAAAGGGATCGGATGCACCCACTTATTCAACAAATTACGGCTACTTTTGACCTATGAAAGTTGAAGAGAGAGCAAAGGAAGGAAGTTTTCTTTCCACCCAGAGCTCTCTCTTCCACTTTGCAGTATTTGCCAGTTCGACTTAACTTTAGCAACAACCTTTATTTAGCCTCTTGTGGGGCTTTAAAACAATGAGTTCCTAAAAGGCAAGGTAAAGATCTGGAGCAGTGAGTCTTAAACTTTTTGCGCGTCATAGACCCCTCTGACCTTGTGTTGAAGCCTACGGACACCCATTTCTCAAAATAAGATTTTTAAATGAATAAAATATATAAGATCCCAAAGGAATTGAAGTAGTTTTCAAAACTTCCCCTCCACCCCAACCCCCACCCCCCCCAAACCGAATTCTCAGACTGTAGGTTCAGAATCTCCCGATTTAGAGTCTGCGTTCTGGATAACCAGCATCCCACATCCCGCCCACACCGATCTTGAATTGCGCTGCGCTGGCCCCTAGTGGCTGAGGGTCACTGGTTGCGAGTTCTGGAGCACTTCTCTGAGGGGTGCACGGTAGAGGTGCACTGCCTTCCCGCTTTTAAAAAATCTCTGCCGCTTGAGAGTTGGCTTACTTACGAGAACAATGCTTAGCACTACTCCATCACACGGTTGAGTTGCTGGGTCCCTACCCTAACATCTCACAGTCAAGCTCGAAAGTTGTGGGGGAAGGAAGAGAGGAAATCAGAAGGCAATGAATGAAAATGCCTTACAGAGGCTGAGGAGGTGCTGGTCCTTCCACCCTCCTCCCTTTAAGACAAAACAAAACAAAAATGGTTAAATGCAAGATGCAAACAGATCATATTATGTCTTATCCTCTCATATCCTAGAGCCCAGTCAGAGTGCCCAGTCTAAGGACTACCTGAAGAAAATGGGGAAGGAGAAATTGAACTAGGAGGATTTGGGAAAGCAAAGAAACACTGAGTGGAGATTTAGAGGAAATGTTTAAAGTAAATTAGAGCTTACTCAGGATCTTTTTCACCTAGGCGAAAGGCAGTAAAGGCATCAAATTGGCTGTGAAGTCAAGAGATCCGTGTTTGAATCCTGACTGGTTACGGTCTTCTCTAGTGAGACGGTCTCTTATTCTTCTTTTCTGTAAAATGAAAAGAATTACCAGATGATTTCCAAAATAATTCATCTCCTCCCTCTTTTCTTCAGAAAGCCAAAGGCAAAAATGAGTCCCTATGTCCCCTAGCTCTTTCTGGGAGAACTGTGAGCTGCCACTCAAAAATAATAATAATAAAAGAACATTAAAAGCAAAGAAAAAATTGAGTTGACATCTTTGGGAAAGGAAATATTAAATTTCTTCAGAATGTTTCTTTCTCGGAGTCCAAGTCTAGCTGGACTTAAATAGGACACTGCTTTAATTCTTGGTTTCTTTCTATTTCAAAGTATTACCTAGGTACAGGAAAAAACTCAGGTGATCTTGAAATCTAATTTAGAAAAATAATAAAGTGTACTGAGTGACTAAATCATGCAAGACTTTTTGCTAGATATGGATTCATCTGCTGAAGATGACGTTGCATCAACTGATTAAAATTCTTGTACTAAATAAGCATGCTAACATTAGCAGGCAGTGCAACTAACTACCTTATTTCAAAATACCCTGTAAATTTTTTTAAGATACTTGCATGATTAAAGAAAGCTTCAAAATAATGTGCTATTTTTGAAAATTCTGCTTTAAATAGTAATCAAAATTTAAGTAGTTAGAATAAAATTATTTTTATTTCCCAGGAGAAGAGAAGGAATTTTGCTGCTTATTAATTTTTTCTTGCATGTGTAGGGATTTATATTAGTGGGGTCAGATCTAAGAAGCCTATATATGCAGGCAGTTATCATCACTTAATGCAAGCTCAGATTTTACAGTATACTTAGGGATAACCTTTAGTTTGGCTAAGAGTAAACAGGGCATTGGTACTCTAAGCCCAATGTTTGGGCTACAAAGTCCAGGCAACTTTCATACATAATTATCTTTAGAAAAGAAATTGTTCTGCCTTCAGAATAACTAAAACCTTCTGTGCATTACCCATAGTTCAAGAAATACCAAAGTAAAACCCTTTTCAATTGCTAAGTGTGATTGGAATGCTAAATACTAGTAACTAACTCCAGGCAAAATAACTTTTCATTCTAGGCCTTATGGCTAATTTAGTTTAGGCTACTTACTTTTCGGGGAGGGGGAGAGGAGGAGAGGGTGAGGGGAGCCCAAGATCTTGCTTCCTTTATCCTTTACTCCTCATTCCTTTGTCCTTTGAATGGATCTAGAGACCTTGTTTCTTTATGAAAAGGGGCCAGAGACTTTTTGCTGAGATAGCCTGAACATGGCAAAGGTTGGCCAACTCTACCCACCCCTCCCTCCAGTATTACTAAATGCCTCTTTATAATAGCAAAACATCAAGACAATTTGCCTGGTCTGGGAGCTAGATGCTTAGGCATCACAGAAGGGGCAAACAAAAAGCAGAACAGGTGTTTAAATATTTTGGACTGGATTGGAGGAGGGGCAAGGACAGACAGCGTAGGCTGTGGTTCAAGGAAAAAGTAAAAGGAATTTGTTCACTGTGACCCAGCCAGAAGTAAGAACTTGTTACCTTTTTTTCTTTTTTGGTGAGGAGGAAATTTTTAACAATTTCCTATGCAAACCATTTTATATACCATCCCAGGAATGACATTATAGTTACTGTTGGAGTTGGAGTTAGGAAGACCTGTGAAATCCTTTTCATCTTAGAAATCTTTGTTTCCTTCAAAACATTGTTCAAGTTCCACTTTCTACATTAAGCCTTTCTTAATTTCCCCAAGCTATTTCTGTCTTTTACCCTCCAAATAAAATTTGCCTTGTGCTCTTGTATACATAACATCTGGTCCAACAGCCTTTCTTACAGAGGATATAGGAACTGTTATTGTCTTTTTAAGAGCAAATGCTAAAAATTATAATTTTAACTTTTTTTGAGGTGCGTTTCCTTATGGAGTAAGGGAGAATGTTTGTGAATTCATTTTTGTTCTCTGAGGATCTATGGAAAGCTTGTGAAGAAACTTCTTTCTTGTTCAAACTATCAACTATTATTTTATGAAGAAATATTATAAAGACAATTTTATGAAACATAAGTCTGGAGAGAGTCTATTAAGAATGAGGACTTGAGAAAATCTTATTATTTACCTGTCATATCTAGATAAAGACTAAGAGAGATGAGAGAAAGAAGTTCAAGATATTGTCTGTCTTTAATAACCTATCATAACCTCTATTTGGGAAAGTGGAAGAGAAATATTGAAAAGAGTTGGCTTATTATCTTGAGTAAACTGAGTTGTGGATCTTTGTTTCCAGAAGCAAAGAGAAGGCATTTATAATTTCAGAGGTGGTTAGAGGTGTGTTCTGGGTTGGGCCAAACTCAGGTGGGTCCTCTAGTAGTTTAGGCTCAATATTGGAACAAAATGAGGTCATTCAACAATTAAGAAAACATGTTTATTTAGCCATAGAAGAAGAAGGCTATTCAAGAAAGGATAAGCATCAAGGATACTCTGAGTTGATTCAGTTGAACATTATCATAATGCACCAGTCAAGCATCCAGAGCACCCCCATCAATGAGTAAGTGACACTTAACAGTCTAAGCCTACTTTAGTCTCTTGAGCCAATCTAGCCTCAAGGAATGTTCTTTAAGGGAAAGCTAGCCTAACTTACTTAGGGGTTGGGGAGGAGAAGAATATTGCTTCTACCACAAGGTGACTGGCTATTATTGTTCTTAAAGTTGTTGCAAATGCAGCCTTCTAGACACTGGGGGCCCTTATCCCAACCCCCACAGACACTGAAGGATAAAGTCCCAGATTGTGGCCAGCTATATGACTTTCTCAGGATCCTAGTTCCCTAGGATTCAGTTCCCTCATGGAACTGAAATGTTCTCTAATGCTGTTAGTTTGAGACCTCATTCCTAGGTGTTCTTTTCAATGTCAAACACTAGTTACAGTTAGTATTTACCTGGTACGTTGATTAACCCAGTAATTAGTGTCTCAGTATAACTTTTAAAAATTGGTATTATTTAGCTTTTACAAAGGGATACTTACTAAGAAGAAATAGTAAGAAGAGAAATATATTTTCCCCAAAAGAAAACATTTCCCCTAATATCAGGTGTGAATTTCTTCCTTTGCCACCTTGTTCCCTGGTGAGAGTGGGCTCAAATTTAAAGGAAGTTGTGATAGAATATTTGCCCCACTAACTTTGTTTCCAAACACAACATAGTCACTGGACAAGGTCTTTTCTTGCTATAGGTCTTGGGGTCTTCGCTGCCATCAATCCACTGAATCAAGCAAGTCCCTCTTAATGTTGTGAAGGTTTTTCACCAGATTCTACTGCCAGCAAACTCCTGTTTGGGTTTCTGGTATTTTGAGATCTCTTGAAGTTCTGTACTAAAGGAAAATGAATACCAAACAGGAGGTGGCTCCAGGCCTGACACAGGCCATGTGTAATTGGAGGCTATGTGTAAACTGACTTCTCTAGGACTCTGAAGGCCCCCTCTCTACTTAAAAAACTTAGAGAATAAACTAAAAAAACTATTTGAAATAATTAACGACTTTAGCAAAGTTTCAGAATATAAAGTAAGCCCATGGAAATCATCAACATTTCTATTTATTACCAACAAAACCCAGCATGAAGAAAAAGAAAGAAAAACTCCATGAAAAGTAGTTGAAGATAGCACAAAATACTTGAGATTTTATTTTCCAAGTCACATACAGGAATTACATGAACAATTACAAAACATTCTACACAAAGACAGATCTAAATAGTTGGAGAAATATTAATTGTTCATGGGTAGACAGAACTAATATAATAAAAATGACAATATCACCTAAATTCATTTACTTATTCAGTGTTATATCAATCAAACCAGCAAAGGATTATTTTATAAAGCTAAAAAAATAATAAAATTCATCTGGAGGAACAAAAGGTCATGACTAGCAAAGGGATCAATGGAAAAAATGTGAAGGAAGGCAACCTAGAAGTACCAGATCTCAAAATATATTAAAAACTGGTAATCTTCAAAACAATTTGGTATTGGATAAGAAAGAGTGATTGATAAATGGAAAAGACTGGGTACACAATATGTAGAAGCTAGTGAGCATGGTAGCTTAGTGTTTGATAAACCCAAAGATCACAGTCAGATATTGGGGCAAGAATTTATTATTTTGAATCCTTTAAAAAGAACATACCTGGACTATCAACATTTGATTTTTAGTAAATAAATACAATTCTAGCTCAAATATCATCCTTGGAGAGCAAGGGAGAAATTGTGCTAGAGTCTGCTGGCTCTCCTCCACTAGGATCCTGGCAGTACAGCTAAGGCCCTCTTCTTACTTCTTACTCTCCATTACCATGATTTCTCTGTGAAATGGGTTGAGCCAAATCTCAGATAAGATATCCATCTAGCTATGCAACACTCATTTTAGCTAAGCTTTACTACTACAAATGTATGTACTACATATCATAACATAAAGTAGAGAAGAATGGAAGGAGGTGATTCTCAGTTATGGCTGAGAAGGAAGTCTTTTTGCAAATATGAAACATCATCAAGGATAAGAGAGTCAATTTTGATTATATAAAATTAAATAACTCTTACATGATAAAATCAGTTCAGGTAGAATGGAAAGAAATGTTCATTAGGAAAAAAAATCTCTGCATAAAATGTCTCTGATAAAGATTTGCTATCCCAAGATATATAGGAAATTAATGGGAATATATATGAGAAAGAGTAATTTTCTAATAGATAAATGGTCAAAAGTTGTAAGTATTTGTTCATTTCAAAAGAAGAAATATAAACTCTCAGTAACCATATAAAATGCTCTGGCTCCCTAATATTAAGAGAAATGCAAATTAAAATACCTGTGAGGTTTTATTCACATATTGAACTACCAAAGATGATGAAGTAAAGAAATGGAAATCTTTTGAATACACACACAAACACAGAGACACAGTTGCTTTAGTTGTGAAATGATCTGATCATTCTGGAAAACAAGTTGAAACTATGGGAGAAAACTCACTCAACTATATATACCTTTGACCCAGTGATTCCACTGCTCTAACTAAATAATAACCACAAAAAGGTAAGTATTTACGCTAAAGTATTTATGTATGAGTAAATTTTGTAGTGGCAACACATAGGTAACAAAGTAGATATCTATATCTGGGACTGGCTGAACATGTCATAGTTCATGAATGCAACATAATATTATTGTCACATCAGGAATAATAAATATGAAGAATTCAGAGAAACATGGAATGTAGAGTGCAAAAGCAAAATCATAACACAATTCATGATGATCATGATAATGGAAATGGAAAGACTAGCAACAGATAGCTGAAGTCAGATCCAATATAAATGATCAACTTTAGTCCCAGAGAACAGATGATGAGACACAATTATCTCATCTGAGTAGAGTAGTGAGGGCAGAAAGTTGCAAATGCTGTCAAGCATTGTCATTTTGTCAGTTTTGCTTAACTGTTTTCCTTTATTACAAGGGGAAGGCATATATCAGGAAATTATTGTGAGGTATAAAAAAATAAAGGACCAAATCAAAGCCCTCCCTCAACCCCTAAGGTAGAGGAAACCACAAAAGTAGATGAGGACTACCAGATGACTGTAGAAGCTTAGCAGAAAAGCAATGAATGGCAGCCGTAGAGACACAGAAATGGCATATGGTGGAAATTAAGTGGATTTTTCCTTTTGGAGGCAGAATGGAATGGAAATGGTGAGGAATGTTGAGGGATGGAGTCATACAAGAGAACTGTATTAGATGGAATCAAGAAGCAGTGAGAGTGCTTGATTTGGCAGCACATGTATTAAAATGGGAATAATACAGAGATTAGCATGATTCCTGCACAAGGATGACATACAAATTTGTGAAGAGCTTCATATTATTTACTTTTTCTTTAAAGGACCAAAGAGACAGAGATGATTGCCAAGGACCTGAGCTAAAAGACCTGTTCTAGAACCAATGTGATGCTCCCTTACCTAGGAACATGTATTTTTCTGGTGGTGCTCCCTTCCCCATCAGTGTAGGAATCTTATGGGAAATTGTGCTCCTTCATGCATGGGGCTAAGAATGATTGTACTGTATTTGACTTTCCCTTGTTATTGACTTTGCTATTCTGTCCTAATTATAAGTGTTTTACTAATTCATTTATGGTTCAATAAATCAACAAAAATGTATTAAGCGCTAATTTATATACCAGGTACTGTGCTAGGTGCTGAGGACACAAACAGACAAAAATAAATAAAATGATCCCTACCCTCAAGGTACTTACATTTTATCAGTTTCTCTAGCCTCACTTTCTCAGAGCAAGTCCACCTTTATCTCCTCACTGGGGCTCTAGAGGCACACCCAGAGGGATTGAAGTAATTCCTCTCTAATGTCACCAGTTCAAGGTCCTATTCTAGATGTGTTCCTTCAGTGTTAGTCATGAACTTCCATTTAGTCATTTAGTATTGATTAGCTTTTACAAAGGAATATTTAATACAAAGTTATATTAAAGTTAAACTAAAGCATAAACATTTCTCCTCCAGTACCATAGTGGCACACTCTTCTTTGTAGCATCTCAGTTCCTAGGAAGAGTGGGTTCAGACTTAATGGATATTCTACATACTACTGATCCCACAAAGTTCACACCCAAATATAGAATGACTGCCAAATGAGTACTCATCTTATTTACCTAGGAGCCTGATCTCATTCCTCATTTCTTGGTGCACTGATGTTTGCAAAAGCCAGTGTGGACTTAACTCCCAGACTCTCTGTAGTGCCAACGTGATATTCATAGCGCCTACAGTACACGTGAATATGCCAGTGCAATTCTGAATCATGAAATACAGCAGACTCTCCACATGGAAGACAGAACCAAAACACTTATTCAGACACCAGAAAGCCAAATTTCAACACCAGAAAGCCAAATGCATCATAGTAACAAAAATCTATTCAGAATAACAACGCAGAGGGCAACACCATCCCTAAGCCTTTCCTCTGTTAGGTTTCCCACAAACCAGCTCCCTTAAACAAAATCACAAACAAACTCTTTCACTCACATTAGCCAGCTACCAGCTTTTCTTTCTCTCCCTCAGTTCTGATTGCTCTGACCAATTTCCTCTCAGCTTTGCTCCACCTCTTCCTGTTCCACCCACTCAGTAAGCTCTTCCCACTACATGTGACTTAGGCTTTCATGTTATCCAAGCAGGTCACATGGGCCTATTAATGAATGGGAAAGATGTTCCCATTTAAATTACCATTACACTCCCTAATTTGGGTGAACTTCCTTCACCTGAAACAAAAGAACAAATGCAGAGGCAGACAAAGGACCAAGGGTCATTTTTATAGGGCCACTTGTTGGCATCAAAGAAGGAAAAGGCCCAAGGGGCATCATCCTTTCCAAATTGGTCTTAATGGATGACATCTAGCACGAAGAACTCAGTAAAAGAGATTGGATTAGATTAGATCTAACCAAGGTAGACACCAAGTCTGACAGATGCCTCTTTTTTGGGGGGGGGAGGGGGGATTTTATAATATAGAACTTATTTATTTTTCAATTCTCAACATTCACTTTCACAAGAATTTGAATTCAAAATTTTCTCCCCATCTCTCCCCACCTCCTACCCTAGGACAGCATGCACCCCATTCACTTTTTCCTCCAGTCTGTACTCCCTTATATTACCCACCCTTCTTCCATTCCCCTTTCCCTCTATTTTCCTGTAGGGCAAAATAGATTTCTATATTCCACTACCTGTATATCTTAGTTTCCAGTTGCATGCTAAAACAATTTTGAACATTCATCCTTAAAGCTTTGAGTTCCATATTGTCTCCTTCCCTCTCCACCCACTCATTGAGAAAACAAGCAATTCGATATAGGTCATACATGTGTAACAATGCAAAGAACTTCCATAATAGTTATGTTGTAAAAGACTAACCACATTTCCCTCAGTGTTGTGCTGCCTTCAATTTATTCCATTCTTTCCCTTGACCTGTCCTCCCACAATAGTGTTTTCTTCTGGTTATCCCTTTCCCCCATTTGCTGTTCCTTCTATTATCTTCCCTCTCCTATCCCTTTCCCCTTGCCTTCCTGCAGGGTAAAATAGATCTCCATATCCAACTGAGTGTGTGTTATTCCCTCCTTAAGCCAAATCCCATGAAAGTAAGGCTCAATTATTTCCTTTCATCTCCTCCCTCTTCCCTTCCATTGTAAAAGCTCTTTCTTTCTTCTTTTATGTGAGATGATTTAGTACATTCTACCTCTCTCTTTCTGTTACTCCTAGTACATTCCATTCAACCGTGAATTTTATTTTTTAGGTATTCTCCCTTCATATTCAGCTTACCCTGTGCCCCCTATGTATGTATGTATGTGTATATATATATATATATACACGTACACATGTGTATATATACATACACATATGCACATACACATGCACATGTACATATACATACGTACACACATATAATATACACTTACACACATACTCATACATGCCTACATACATATTCCCCCAACTACACTAATATTGAAAAAGGTCTCATGAGTTACAAATAACATCTCTCCATATAGGAATGTAAACAGTTCAACTTTAATGAGTTCCTTAAGGCTTCTATTTCCTGTTTACCTTTCCATGTTTCTCTTGCCTCTTATATTTGAAAGTCAAATTTTCCATTCAGCTATGGTCTTTTCAACAAGAATGCTCTATTCAACAAGAAGTCCTCTATTTCATTGAAATTCCATCTTTTCCCCTGAAGTGTTATACTCATTTTTGCTGGGTAGGTGATTCTTGGTTTTAATCCTATCCCCTTTGACCTCTGGAATATCATATTCCAAGCCCTTCAATCCCTTAATGTAGAAGAGGCTACTCCTGTGTTATCTTGATTGTTTTTCCACAATACTTGAATTTGTTTCTTTCTAACTGCTTGCAATATTTTCTCCTTGATCTGGGAACTCTGGAAGCTGGCTACAATATTCCTAGGAGTGTTCCTTTTCAGATCTCTTTCAGGAGGTGATTGGTGAATTTTTTCCATTTCTATTTTACCTTCTGGTTCTAGAATATCAAGGCAGTTATCCTTGATAATTTCTTGGAAGATGATGTCTAGGCTCTTTTTTTGATCATGGTTTTCATGATCAATTTTTAAACTATCTCTCCTGGGTATATTTTCCAGGTCAGTTGTTTTTCCAATGAGATATTTCACATCGTCTTCTATTTTTTCACTCTTTTGGATTTGTTTTATAATTTCTTGGTTTCTCACAAAATCACTAGCTTCCATCTGCTTCATTCTAATTTTTAAGGAACTCTTTCTTTCAGTGAACTTTTGAACCTCCTTTTTCATTTGGCAAATTCTGCTTTTTAAAGCATTCTTCTCCTCATTTGGCTTTTGAATCTCTTTTGCCATTTGGGTTAGTCTATTTTCTTCAGTATTTCTTTGGGTCTCCTTTAGCAAGCTGTTGACTCACTTTTCATGATTTTCTTGCATATCTCTCATTTCTCTCCCCAATTTTTCCTCCACCTTTCTTCCTTGATTTTCAAAATCCATTTTGGGCTTTTCCATGACCTGAAACCATTGCATATTTTTTTGGAAGTTTTGGATGTAGAAACCTTGACTTTGATGTCTTCCTCTGATGGTATGCTTTGTTCTTCCTCACCCAAAAGGATGGAAGAAAACACCTTTTCACCAAGAAAGTAACCTTCTATAGTCTTATTTTTTCCCCTTTTTTGGGCATTTTCCCAGCCAGTTACTTGGCTTCTGAGTCCTTTGTCAAGTGGAGGGTATACTACCTTAGGCTTCATAGGTTTTGTGCAGCTTTTCTCTGAGATATCTCTAGGAGCCTGTAAATTCTGTTCCCCCAAGCTGGCACAATCAAGACCTACACTCTGGTCTGTGAGCTACTACAAGCACTCTTTTCTGCCCTGGAACTGCAAGTAGAGTTCCCTCTCCACAGCCACCATCAGTTCCATCATGCCAGCGCTCCTCCTCATCCCAGGACCACCACTCAGGACTGAGACCTGGCTCCAAAAGTGGACACTGCTGCCTCAGTGGATGCTGTCACCCTGTGGCTGGGGCCAGACCACATTCACCTCTCACCCAGGTGAAAGAGTTTTCCTACTGACCTTTAAAGCTGTCTTTGGCATTTGTGGTTTGAGAAATCTGGGAACTGCAGCTGTTCCCCCTGATTCTGCTCCCTGAAGCCTGCTCCAGTCCTGTCCGTGTTGCGCTGCCCACTGTCTCTGCTCTGAGTCAGGTGTGATAGACCTTTCCCGTTGGCCTTCTAGGCTGCTGTCTTGGGCTGGAAATTTGTTTCACTCTGTTATTTTGTGGCTTCTGTTGCTCTAGAATTTTAGAGTCATTTTTTACAGGTATTTTATGGGCTATGGAGGAAGAACTAGAGCAGGTCCATTCTTCTACTCTGTTATCTTGGCTCTGCCACCTTGACAAATACCTTTTTGAAAGTACTCTGTAAGTGTAAGCAGAGTGGGATTTTTTTTTCTAGAGTTCAGTTTCCTAGGCTCAGGCCAAATTGTAAATATCTGAAGGACCACCTTGGTAATTCACAGCTGTGCTGAGTCATGTGGGTTGTGATGCCTTCTGGCTTTGAGCCTATTAGTTGAAAACTATATATATTGGGAAGTTGGCATTTTGCATTAGGGTCATGAAAATGACCTTTTGATTCCCTGGACAAGACTCTGAGTAGCTGTTTGTTAAAAGCCCACTCCCATCTCCTCACCCCCTCCCCCAGGACTACTCAGAGGTTTGTGCTCTCCTACTCTGGTGGTGTATGTGGATGGTTGTATTATTTTGTTCAGATACTTGGAGCCCTATCTGTGGAATCTCTGTGCTAATTTCCCTGCTTGTATTTTCTGTACTTACTTCTTTCTACTTATCTGTAATTAAAGTAAGATTGTTGACCCTTTTAAAATTGTCTTTCTTTTAGAAAAGCAGGTCAAAGAACCTGTGCTAGCTAGTCACCCTGTGTGCTAGTGTGATTGCTAATATACACTCCCAGTCCTGGTTCCTGGCTCTAAGCCAACCAAAGAAACTATTGTCTACCGGGTGGTTAGCTGACCAGAATATCTTTGCATAGTCCAAAGTTTCTCTGAAGAACTTTCATCGTACATCATGGCAACTTGCCCAGAACAGGCTGTAGAACTTCTGCTAGGGGAATTGCATTAAAATTATTCTGTATACAGGCCAGCCAGTCCCCTATTATATAGGTGTATACAGAATAAATACAGAGGTAGTTAGAGGAGTACACTGTAAGTTGGGGGATCAGGAAGGGCTCTGAAGCTTGAGCTGAGCACTGAAGGAAGTGAGGGATTCCTGAGGTAGAGGTGAGAAGGGAGTGCATCCCAGGCATGAGGAGACTTCTGACTTTGCTGTACTGTCGAGCTTAACTCTGCTAGTGAGGAGAGAGACAGTCCCAAAGCAATGAGTCTAGGGAAAACCATGAAAAAAGGTTAACAGAATGAACTTCAAATAATAATAATAACTCAAAAGGCTCATGATGGAAAATGCCATCCAATTCCAGAAAAAGAACTATGGAGTCTGAATGCAGAGCGAAGCAGAGTATTGACTCTCTCTTTTTTGTTTTGATTCTTCTTTCTTGTGGTTCATTCCATTGGTTATAATTCTTCTTTACAACATGACTAATGTGAAAATATGTTTAATATAAGCATATATGTAGAGTCTATATCAGATTGCATGCCATCTTGGGGAGGGGAGAGAGGAGGGAGGGGAAGAAAATTCAAAACTCAAAAGTTTGTGGAACTAAAGATTGTAAACTAAAAATAAATAAATAAATAATGAAAAATAATAATAATAGCAATGGTAGCTAGCAGTTATATAGTGCTTTGTGGTTTGTAATGCACTTTACAAATGTTACCTCATTTGATTGTCACAATAAGCCTTGGAGGTAGATAGGTGCTATTATTATTCCCACTTCAAAGATGAAGAAACTGAGGTAGATAAAGGTAGATAAAAGACTTGCCCAGGGTCACACAGCTAGTAAGGGTCTTAAATAGGATTTGAACTCAGGTTTTCCTGACTCCAGGTCCAGGACTGTACCCACAGCGTCATCTAGTTGTCAATTAAGAAGCATTTATTTACTCTTCCTCTAGCCACCACCACAACCACCACCACCTGCTTAGGAGCAATGAAAATTCCTGCCAATGATGCCCTGGATGGAGCCATGAGCTGTGTTTGCCTAAAGACGATTACTCAAAACATTCCACTCTGAAGCTGGGTTATCAAGGAATTTTAAAAGATGAGGATAACCCGTTTTAGAGCTAAGGGCTGGGCAGATTTTAGCTAGTTATTACATATTATAATTTTTAAATTACAAACTGAATGAACTGTGTCCTAATTAAACCATGCTAAAATTTCATGCCTCCCCTCTGGAAAGAATATTAGACTAACATGGGAAAATATTAGGCAAGACAACTCTCTTCCTGCCACAATGGGAGTTCTGGGTTGCCGTCCTTTTGGCCCCTCCCCATAAACTAAGCTCCAATAAGTCTAGGCCAAGGAGGAAGCTTTCAGGATGCTATTTTTGTTTCATTTCACTACATTCTAGCCACCTTAGACTTTTAGGAAGGCAGATTTTTTTTTTTTCTTAATCACTATGGAGGTCAGTGGGGGAGCCTAATGTTAATGGTATTTAAATTGTTCCGTTCTTGAATTCAACTGCTGTTGTTTAAAAAAAAGATAGAAAGACTGGGAGCTTTGTGGCAACTAACATGTAGGTATAGTAAAGAAGGGTGCTGGCCCTGGATTCTCCAAACTGAGAGGCTCTGTGTGACCCTAGAGCTATAGAAATGCTAGTTATTTACATATTCTTCCTAGAAATAACCAATTGAGGTCAGTAACTACAGATGAACACAATTCTTTCTCCCTAGGAGATAGATGTGGAACTCTACATTTTCTTTTGTTTTCTCCTGGCAAGTAGCTGCCTAGAAATATAACTTAACCTTAACCCCTCCTGAACATGAATTAATCTCTATAAAGTAACTGATAGTTTCACTACTGCTATAACTTTAAAATAATGACTATGCTCAAGGTTGAACCATATATTGGAGGGTTCAAAAGTCGCAGAAGCATAGCTCCTGGCTATTTCTTAAACATGACACTCCATCTTTCAGCTCTAGTTTTTTCTTTGGCTGTCCCCCATGCCTGGAATGCTCTCCCTCCCTGGTTTCCTTCAAGTCCCTTCTAAAATCCCGTCTTCTATAGGAAGTCTTTCCCAACGCCTCTTAATTCCATTGCCTTCTCTCTGAAAATTAGTTCCTCCTTGTCCTGTACATAGCTTGTTTCCTTGAGGACGGAGACTATCTTTTGCCTCTCTTTGTATCTCCACTGTTTAACACAATGCTTGGCACTTAAGAAATGTTTATTGACTGAGTGACTCAGGGTTTTGACTTACAGAGATATTTCCCTGATCTATTATGTCTTTCCCTCTCTTTCCATAGGCTGAGGTACATAGCAATGATGTTAACTACAAGAGATGTTTTTAAAAACTAAAAAAAGAAAATTAAATGTGTAGAAGTCAATTTTTAGGTGCTCAGCTCAGTGCAATGGATACTAATGAGATAACTATTATTTGATAATAATGAGCATTAATGACTAAGATTCTCCTACTGCTCATTATTTTCTGGTGGTTAGACACATTTGAAAGAGTACATGAACTCGTGCCTCCATCTAGCACTATGCTGGGCACAATTGGACACCGTGTTGATGATAGTTATTTCATATACCATATCAATGTTATTAATGCTATGAAGGGATAAAAGTGAGTTTCCAGAGTATCTAACCTACTCTCATAGGGTAATTACTTTCTAAACCTATAGAAACTGTATTTCTGCTGCCCATTAGCAGGTGTTAAAATAGCTATCTTTTAAAAAAAATACGCTTATGACAGTGACTGGTAGAAAGTATCATCCTAAAAGGCATGATTTAAAGGGCATGTTTTTAAAAAAACATTTTGAATATGACAGGTATAAATATCTATGATTTCAGATTTCTCTGCCATCAAATAATTTATTAAGGACTTGCTATGTTCTTGGCACCATGCTAAATCCTCAGAATACAAAAACAAGGAAGCAAGACAGCCCCTGTCTTCAAAGAACTTACATTCCAGTGGAGGATGACAACATCTAAAGTGGAGCTGGAAAGTAGTGGGGAGAAAGTGGACAGGGAACATGGGCAGTGTTTGGTCGAGTGCTAGAGACAGGGTATGTTGCAAATATTTGCATCTTAGCCTCTATTAGCAGTCTAGAATGGTTATTGGTGATGCAAAAATCAACTCATAGTGGGGTAGGATAGTTGCAAAGAAGGTTTCTAAACTTTCCCTTTTTTATGATAGTCCCATATCCCAGATATATCAGTAATGTTTCAATAATTTTCCACATTAGGGTCTCCAAGGCCCTGATTGGTGGGGAGCCGAGATGTTTTCTGTGATCTCTGCTCCCAGATGTAAATTTTAGAATGTTTGAGTATTATAATGGGTTGAGGCAACAAAAGAAGAATAAAAGTAAGGGGGAGAATCTGAAATTTTGTTGGGGGCATAGTCTCACAGCAGGAAGGGCCTGATTTCATGGACTTGACTTAGTTTCAAGAAACTTTTCCGAAGTCCAAGAGTCCATTTCTCTGCACATGTGGTCATGAACTCACAAGGGACTCCAGGGCGAAATAACAAACAGGAGCCAAAGTTGTTCATGACCTGAAGTTATAATTTAATTCAACTTTCCTGAACCAGTCTATAGAATATAAGGCACACTAGAGGTGCAACATTCACTAAGGGTCAAAATTTTGTTCATATATTGAACAATATACCTCATATATTGAAGTGCCTTGCATCTATGAGGCAACTACTAATGTGTGTATGTATATTATGCACTTTAATTTATTTACATTTATAAAGGAAGGATGGTATTTGTCATTAATTACAAATATCAAAAGCAGCAAATATATTCTTATACATGTAGCCCCTTAAAGCTCTGAAAACACTTATGCCAAACAATCATTCTCACAGATGAGTCTTGGGTTCTACCAAAAGACTACTGTACAACAACTTTCCCATCAGGGATCTAGGGGTATGTCCAAAGAATAAGGGGATATTCCCTAACGCAGATGTTCAAGCCCTTACTAATATGCTCCTACCATGATTATAATTTGAGAATCTATTTAGTCAGTCAGCCTTACGCAGTTTTTGGACAGGAGTATTTACTAAGGTAGCACAAAACATTTGGTATAAAACATCCCCCCAAGAGCCTATTCATACTCTTTCATGAGTATATACAGAGTCCAGGGAAAAGTACGTTCAAGCTTAGAAAGAATGCATACATAGCAAAGGTATAACCTTTAGCCATCCTGATTGCTGAAAGTCCTTTTTTCCCATTTGAGGAAGTGTTAAAGAACTTCCCCACAGGCATAATGTCATTTTATCGTTGGACTTCTTGTGGAATCATGAATTTACATCGTCTGTCTGATTTAACTCTGCTATTATCTAATTCAATACCATAAGGACAGCAAAAGAAAGATGAGAGGTCCAGTATTAACTTGACCTTTCAAAGCTTCTCAGTGTCCTCTGGCCAAAATGGAGAGAGGAGGGGAGAGGGGGAAGGAAACCTAGGTGAAGGCCAAAGCCAAAATCCCTCCTTTCCATTCCCAAACTCCCAGGTAATACTGCAAGGGGTTGCTGGAATATTATCTCTCTTGGCTCAGAATATTTAGTGGAATTCCCTGTTTCCAGCTAACTGTATGTTTTTATGTAGGACTTTCATGTAGGATTTTTTTAAACCTTTTTCTCAAAATGTTTTTAGTGATGTCTTCTGTTTCATACATCATCACAGTTATTCCTAGTATCCCTTCCCCTTCCAGAGAGCCTTCCTTTATAACAAATCATATTTTTTCAAAGGAAAAATAATATCAGCACAACTGATCAATAAATTGATAAAGTATGAAAACCTAGGCAATGTGTAGTTCTTGTGGATGTTTCACCTCCACAGATGGGTACGTTGGGAAAACATCTTCTCATATCAATTTATTCAACATCTGCTTGATATTTTTAATTTTGTTACATCTATATTGTATTTTTTTTGTTGTGGCTGTTCTTTCTATTTATATTGTTGTAGTTAATATGTCTATTCTTTTCTTGTCTTTGCTCATGTACCAGTTCATGTAAATCTTTTGGTGCTTCTTTGTATTTGTCATATACACCATTTCTTACAGCACAATAGTATTCCATTACATCCAGGTACCACAATTTGTTTAGTTATTCCCCAATATATGATCCTTTACCTTGTTTTCAGTTCTTTGCTAGCACACAAAATGTGTTGCTATGAATATTTTGGTGTATGTGGGTGCTCATTATTCTTATCGATAGCTTTCTTGAGGTATAAACCCTCAACAGAGTCTCTGGGTCCAAGAGTATGGACAGCATAGTTACTTTATTTGCATATTTCCTAATTGTTTTCCAAAATAGTTGTACCATTTCACACTTCACAGACAATGTATTAGAGGGCCTATCATTCATTACACAACCCCTCCAACACTGAGATTACCTCGGGAAAAAAACTTCTTATTTGATTAAAAAAAAAAACCTGGAAAGGAGCTGGACAAAAATGACAAAAAAATTACCTTTTTTTGGTCATTTTTCACTGTTTGAAGAGCATGAGGTGAAGTCTCAGAACTATTTTGGTTTGCATTTCTATTCTTATTGGTGATTTCAAGCATTCTTTTTTGTGGTTCTCCACTCATCGTCTTCTGCTCTGCCAGGTTTCTACTCCATAGAACAAGATGATCCTCTCAGGTTAGGCACTTCATGTCTAATCTCACAGCCATGCAACTAACACAAGCCTTGATAGATACCATTTCCCTTAACCTCTTCTCTCTAATTGGAGGGTCAAGTACCAAATTCCTCCCAAAGTCTGGACATTTGGGCTCACTCTACTCTGTCCCTACTGCTCTACCTGGCTTCAACTGCGTGGAGCAAGATGCCTCCTTGCCATATTCTTGGTCTTCCCTCTCCTCACTTTCCTGCCTTCTTTTGTATGTTTGTCTCTCACTATTAAACTGGAATTTTCTTGAGGAGACGGACTATTTTTCTATTTATTAATTGTATCCTTAGCACATAGGAAGCCTGGATCATAGCACATAGGAGGTGTGTTTATTGGATTGGATGGGTTGTGAATTCTTTGCAATTCTTCTTTTGAGAATTGTTTGTTTACATCCTTTGACCGTTTATCTATGAGAGAATGACTGTCCTATACATATTTATTGTTTATATATCTTGGATGCTAAACCCTTGTCAGAGAATTTAATTCAAAGACTTTTTTTTCCTCATTTAACTATTTCCCTTCTTATCCTAGGAATATACTTTTGCTTGTGCTGAAGTTTTTCAATTTTATGGAATCAAAATGATCTATTTTATCTTTTGCAAAGGACTGTATTGTTTAGTTAAGGATACATCTCCTACCCGTAGCTATGAGAGGTATATGATCTGCTCCTCTTCTCATTTATTATAGTCTGATCATTAATATTAAAGGTTGCATATCTTCTTAGAATATGTTGCAGAATATGGCGTAATGGGATGGGCTAAGCCTAATTTCTGCCATACTGCTTTCTAGTTTTCCCAGCAGCTTAAAAAAAAATTTTTATCAAATAAGGAGTTTTTTTTTCCCTAGGTAATTCATGTTTCCTCTTTATCAAACACTGAGTTATTGAATTCCATTATTTTTGATTCTCCCTTGTCTAGACTGTTTCAATAATCTATCTATATTTTAGCCAATACCAAATGGTTGTAATGACAGCTGCTTTATAATATAATTTGAAGTCTGGAGATGTTTTTCCCACTTCATCCCTACTTCCTTTCATAAATTCTCTTGATATCCTACATCTTTTGTTTTTCCAAATTAATTTTATTATTATTTTATCAAATTATATAAAGTATTCCCCTGGCAATTTGATTCATATAGCATTAAAAGTATACATTAACTTTGGAAGTATTGTCATTTTTATTATATTGCATGGCCTAGCCACAAGCATTAAATATTGTTCCAGTTATTTAAGTTCTTTATTTCTTTAAAGGGCACTTTGTAATTGAATATATACAATTTTTTATGTGCTTTGGTAGGTCAGTTCCCCAGATGTTTTATGAATTTTGTAGTTACTTGGAATGGGATTTCCCTTTCTATTTTTGCTTCTTGGGTTTTGTTAATATTACATAGAAATGCTGTTGATTTTTGAGGTTTAATTTTGTAGTTTGAGACTTTGCTAAAGCTTTCAAAGGTCCAAATTTGCTAAGTTCCCAGGATTTTCCAAGTAAATCATCAGCAAGACAGGGATAGTTTTATCTCTTTACCTATCTTTATCTCCTCAATTTCTTTCTCTTACTGATGTTGCTAGCATTTCTAGCACTTTAGCAAATAGGAATGGGAAGAGTGGGCATCCTTGCTTTATTCCCATATTTATTGGGAAAAACTCTAATGTATTCCCATTATATATGACGCTTGCTGTTGGTTTTAGAAAGATGTTTTTTATGATTTTTTTTAAAAAAGGGTCTATTTCTATACTTTGTAGGGTTTTTAAGCATAAAAGAATATTTCACTTTGTCAAAGGCTTTTTCTGCATCTACTTAGATAATAATGTCGTTTCATATATTTTTATTTTTATATGATTAATTATGTTGATTACTTTCCTGATGTTGAACTGTCCTTGTATCTCTGGTATAAATTGCACTTGATTTCTTGGATAAATTGATGTAATCTATTAGGGAGTAGTTTGTTTAAAATTTTTGAGACTAAATTAATGATGTTAGCCTATAGTTTTCCTTCTGTGCTTTATGTTTCCCTGCTTTAGCCATTAGGACCATGTTGTCTTGTTCATTCATTCAGTTGTATCTGACTCTGAGTGTTTGCTCCCGTGCTTTTTAGTATGATGTCTTCCAAGATGTTGTCTGACGCCTTCAATGAGGATGAAAACAGCATCAAGGTCAGCTATTGTACTGACAGTAAATGATTTAACTTTAAAAAGCTACAAGCCAAAACTTAAATGGACAGAGTTGGTGCTCAACTTTTTGTTCACAGGTAAAGGTTCACTCAATGCAGCCTCTGAGGCTGAGATGCAGCAGAGTCTGGATTGATTTTCTGCCACTTGTGCTAATTTTGGCCTGACAATTAACACCAAGAAAAGAGTTCTCCACCAACCAACACCACACCAGCCATGTGTAACCAACCACTGAGTATAGCAGACGGAGAAATTTTGAATTCTGTGGATAAGTTTTTTACTTTATACTTTCTAGTGATATACCCATATGTGATGAGGTTGTCATTCATTGGCATGCATTGCCAGAGCTAAATCAACCTTTGAGAGGCTCCAAAAGAAAGCATGGGAGAGAAGAGGAATAAGGCTGCCTACTAAACTGAAGGTTTACAAAACTGTTTTGCTAACTTCATTGTTGTGCACCTGTGAAACCTGGACAATCTACCAGTACCACATCAGGAAACTGAACTATTTGCATCTGAATTGTCACAAGAATACTCTGAAGATCACTTGGTGAGATAAGGTACTGGACACTGAGGTCCTCTCTTAAACTGCCAAGCATTCAAACTGTACTATAGAAAACAGCACTCCGATGGGCTGGCCACATTGTTCAAATGTCAAGTGTATTTGCCTAAAAGATCATTTTATGGAGAACTCACACAAGGCCAGTGTTCATACAGAACTCAGAAGAAGCAATACAAGAACACTCTCAAGGTCTCTCTGAAGAACTTTGGTATCAATTGTGAAACATAGGACACACTGGCACAGGACCATATAGCATGGTGTATCCACATCAAAGGAAGCTTTGTGCTCTATGAACAAAGCAGAAGTGCAGTACCTCAAAAGAAACAAAAAGAAAAATTTAAAGACATCTCTATCTTAAGTGTTCAAATGGACTATTTGTGCCCAACATGTGGTAGAACCTTCTGAGCTCTTGGTGGTCTGATCAGTCACAAATGGACACATTGTACTTTGACCCTGACTCTGTGATGTCATTTTGGTCCTCTTGGAGTACAAAGGGCAACAATTACTACTACTACTAGTTCCTTTGCAGCTAGATCTAGTTCCTTTTCTGAGATTGAGTTATTTAAGATCTTTATTTGACCTTTTGGTAGTCTGGGTATTTTATATTTTTGAAGATATTACTCTGTTTCTTTTGTGTTTTCAATGCTGTTAACACATGCCTAACGTGTTCAAATTATTCTCTTTATTTCTTCTAGTTTTGTTGTGATTTCACTTTACTCATTTGCTCTTTCATTGATTTTCTGCCATCTTTTTTCTAATTAGATTAGATAAAAGTTTATCAATTTGATTAGCCTTTTCAAAGAACCAGCTTTTAATTTTACTTAGCATTTTAATGTTTTTGTTTCTAATCTATTTCTCCTCTAACCTTTAATATTTTCTCTTGTGATTTTTTTTAGATTTGTTTATTTGCTGACTTTTTAAGCTCGTAAAATGCATATTCAGTTCATTAATTCTCTCTTCTATTTTTTTCTGTATGTTTGGAGAAATATTTTTCCTTTCAAGATTACTTTAGCTGCATCTCAGAAATTTTAGTATGTTATTTTATTATCATAATTTTTCCTATAATTACTTCTATGATTTGCTCTTTGACTCACTCCTTTAGGATTTCATTATTAAATCTCCATTTGGTGGCTTTATGGTTTTTTTTTTGATCTGTATATAAAGGATATTTTTATTGCACTGTGGTTTGTAAAGGTTGTATTAACTATTTCTACTTTTTTTAAACATTTTTTTTTTGCAATATTTCTATTCCCTCATATATGGGCCATTTTTTTACAAATTTCCATATGGTTCAGAAATATATATATTCTTTTGTGGATTTTATTTTCTCTAACAATTTGTTCAGTTCTTTGTTTTCTCTTTTGTTTATCTTTCTGTTAGACTTATCTAAAACTGAAAGAGGGATGCTGGAGTCTCCTGTCACTATTATGTACTGTTTCTGTCTTCTTGTATCTTAGTTAATGTTTCCTTTATGATTTGGATACTAAGGCATTTGGAGCACAAATTTATTATGGACATTGGTTTGTTTTTATGATTTCTTTCAGTATAATGTAATTTTTTAAAAATCTTTTTTGGTTTTTTGAATATTTGTTTTTGCTTTATCAGATAGCATGATTGCAACTCTCACTTTTGTTTTATTTACCTGATGCATAGTACTTTTTTCCTCTCATTCCCTCAATTTTGTTTATATTTGTCTTTGTTTTTAAAATACATTTCTTGTAAGGAACAGATTGTGGGGTTTTGTTTTCTTATCTAATCTATCACACTTTTAAATCTTATTGGATTGTTTAATTCATTCACACCTAGCGTTGTGTTTATATTTTCCTCCATTTGTCTCTAATATTGCTTTGTTATAAACACAGTATCTTGTTGTCTAAGTTTCTTTAGCTTATTCTTTTTTTTAAAGGTGGTCCTACTCACAGTGGTGCTCTTCCCCTTCTCCTTGATCCCCTCCTCCTGTTAGTTGCTCTTTTTCCTTTGAGGGTTGCTTATTAGTTCCTTTTCCTTTCCTGTGTTTTTCTGGTTATTTAATTCTTCCTTTTTTCTTTCCTTCTCAGCCAAATAGAGGAAACCCTCTTTCTCTATTCCCCTTCTGCTAATACTGTTCATTAATTTCTAAATTTTAATTTTTTTCACCTTTCCAGAGTGGGCTTCACTCTTTCCATTATCCATCTTCTCTTTTTGCCTACTCTGTATCCACATTCTTTGGCTTCTGGCCCTTATAATTATCTAGCCTCTCTCTATTCTCTGTATTTTTCATGGAATAAAACCTCTGAGGTATCCATTCTATACTGTCCCCTCTTGGCAGTGTCTGCCAGTGTAGGGTTTGCCCCATTAATTCTCCTTACCTCACTCTCAGAAAAAGACCCACTCCTTCAGGTGGTAGAGAAGACATTGGCCTGTGGCAGGATACCTGCCCCATCTCTGATTATGTAGCCCACCACTGGTTTATATCCTTTCCTTGGTAACCTTTTTCTCCACTCGTCTCAACATCTTCCTGGGTCCATGACCTCTTACTCTCCCAGATGTCAAGAAACCCCCAGGATATCCAATCCCCTTCTTCTTGAGGTTAGATGCAGTGCTTCTATGCACCCCACAACATTTAGTTCAAGGTCCCCATCTCTCTCATAAAACATTTCTCTTCATCCATAGGAGTCTTCATCAGTGACATCCCCCTCCCACCATGAAAGCAAGGCTTCCTTTTTTCTCCACTATTTTTAGTCCTTCTCTCACCTCCTCATCCACTCTTCTACAGATTCTTCTTTCCCTGAAACCATAAGGGTCATCTAACCCTCCTTGCTAACCCTTCATTTCACAATGCACATCACATGTTCTCCCCTATTCCCTTGTTCTTCTCCTCCCCTTTCATTTGTCCTCCCATTTTGTAAAGTTGTCCCATAAAAAAAAAAATATTGATTCATCTGCAGGGAGAGTTTCACCAGGTTCTGTCATAATCATCCCAGCTCACTCTTCTCTTGACTTCCATCTTTACCCCTGTCTCTTTGTGGACGTTTAAGAAGTTTCTTACTGGTCTCCTTGCTGTCACTTCATTGGTGCTGCTGTTGCTGTCTTTGGCTACTGCATTTGTTCACGCCTCTTGCATTTCTGTTGTCTGGGGTATTTGCAAAGCAAACAATCTCTTCAGGTCTCATTTTTTTTTCTAAGAATGTTTCAAATGGCTCAATTGCATCTTGAGCACCATTGTTCTTTGGAAAACATTATTCCATTTAATATTAAACATTATTGAGCTACTACCCTCTCCATATTCTCTTCTCTGGGTTTTCATGACTTACTCTTTCTCCCCTCTTACCCCTTTGACCATTCTCCTTTATGGAATCATCATCCCTGTCACATATCTAACTATGAGTATTCCTCATTGTCCTAATTTCTGCCTTCTCTTCATCTTAGATGAAGATAGGTGGCTCAGAGATTAGAATGTGGGGCCTGAGTAAAGATGACCTCAGTCCAATCTGGCCTAATACCTTACTAGTTGTGTGACCTTAGACAAGCAACTTAACCTCTGTCTACCTCAGTTTCCTTAATTATAACATAGAGATAATAGCACCTACTTTTCAGAGTTGTTATGAGGATCAAATGGAATAATATTTGTAAAGCATTCAGCACAGTTCTTGGCACACAACAGTGCTTGATGAATGCTTGTTCTTTCTTTTTTCACTCATGCTAGGAAACCTCATCAGCTCCCAAGAGTTTAACTATCTTCTCTGTAGCTAACTCTCCTAGATCTATATATCCATCCCTCACTTTTCTTCTGAACTCCAGTCCTGCATGACCAACTCCCTTTTGGATATTTTGTCTCCATCCCCCCATCTCATCCAAACTTCCAAACTTCCCTTTTACTCAAGGAAACCACCCTCTTTCCAGGCAACCAGATCCCAGTCTTTGTACCAGCCTTGATTCCTCACTCACACTCACCCCACATATAGACTCAGTTGCCAAAGCTTGTTATTTCTACCTATAAAGTAACTTTTATATCCTTTCTATTTTCTTTACCCATATGATCAGGTACTCATTACATCTTGCTATTTCAATAGCTTTCCCATTAGTCTTTCAGCCTTAGATCTCTCCATATTCCACTCCATTTTCCACATATCTGCCAAAGTAATTTTCCTAAAATATGACTGTCATTCATCTAGTTAATAAGCTCCAGTGCCTTGCTATCAACTCTAGAAGCAAATTTAAAAGTCCCCTGTAATTTAAAATGTTTCACAATCTGGCCCTAATCTAGCCATATTACACATACTTCATACCTTCTATGGTTCAGTCATTCTGACTTTCTTACTATTTCTCATAGATGACCTATTTCTGTGCCTTTGCATTGGATTTCCCCATTTCCCCCTCCCTCTCCCCCACCCACACACACCCTCATCTTAACTTCCCGGAATTTCCAGTTTCTTTCAAGAATGAGCTTCATTACCAACTCCTAGCTACTGGTATCCTTCTTCTGACCAATCTTTCCCATGCCTCCCCACTCCATATCATCTTGTATTTTGTATTAATTTATATATGGTCTTGTCTTTCAGATTCATTGTTGAGCTTCTTGAGGGTAGGGGTTGCTTCACTTTTGTCTCAGCACTTTAGCACAGTGCCTGGAGGCACTTTAGTAAATGCTTGATTGGCTGATTAATTCCCCTTTTGGACAGCTCCCATGATTACTTTTTCTTTACATGGAACTGAAATCTGCCTCTTTGGAATTTACACCCATTGTTCCTAATTCTACCATGCATGGGCAAAACAGAACAATTTTGATAATCCCTTTTTCACAAGACAGACCTTCAAATACCAGAAGTCAGATAATATGTACCCCCTGAGGTTTCCTAAAGCTAATCATTCCCAGTTTCTCTAACTGATATTGTGAAAGTGCTAGACCCAATGCTAAAAAGCACACCAAGCAAATATTGCAACAATTCCTGGCTGATTCCCATGGACTCTACTGGTAGAGTGAAAGAGGTAGAAAAGGCTAACATATGATTTGTCATTTACTTGCCTGGTGGAGTGTTGGGGTGGGGGAGGGGGAGATGGATGTAGTTTATTTTTTGATCACCAGGTGGCACTCCAACTCAATCTCTTTTCTCTCCTAGTAAAATCATCACTACCCCCTGGGGACTGTGATTTTTCTGGCTAGGTTGTTTAGTTGGACTCCCAGGGTCTGCTCCTCTTTGAAGTCCGGTTCTTGATGGCCAAAACTACTTGAGTCCATAGCTGACTCTCTTCTTTGCTGCCAGATGTCCTTGCAGCTCTTTATGGCTTTCAGTAAATTTTTTCTCCTCTGTATAAATATCTGTCTGAACTAGGTTTCTCTTTCTTTCAACTAGCCCAGGCTTCTCTGAAACTGACAGCTCCAGCATTTCACATAGTAGGGTAAGTAGGTGATGTAGTAGATAGAGTGTCAGGCCCAGAATCTGGAAGTCTCATCTTCCTGAGTTTGAATCTAGTCTCAGACATTTCCTAGCTAGGTGACTGAACAAGTCATTTAACTCTGCTTCAGTTTTCACTGTAAAATGAGTTGGAGAAGGAAAGGGCAAACCACTCCAGTATCTTTGCCAAGAAAATCCCAAATGAGGTCACAAGAGTCAAACATGACTGAAAATAACTGAACAACAACTGGTAGATAGTTGGTACTTAGTAAAAGTTTATTGATTATTGACTATAGATGGGGTGCTTTCTTCTGGCTGCTAGATACCATGGCTAAAGGGAGCATGGAGAGGGAGGAAGGAGAGAAATTCTCCTCCCCCATCAAGAGGTAAACAAGTTGGGTTCTTCCCTGAATGCTGGCTCCTTACTCAACTGCTCTGAACTCTTGGGCTCAAAAGCCCAAAAACTGCTTGTACCCTCTGACTCAGAGAGAGAGATGTTCCTATTTTGTAAATGTATCCTTTGTTTCAAACACCTTGTTAGCACTTCAATACCTCATTATCTGTGGCCACACTTTGAGGGATGTGTAGGAGGAACACATTTCCCCTCCCCCTACGCAAATGTACATTATATTTAATTTCATTTTGTAAGACTAGGCTCAGTTTTCTAGCCTTTTGAGATTTTTTTATCCTGATTTTATCAGTTAATGTAAAAAATTTAATAAGTATGCTTTCTGTGCCTTCCATCTAAGATATTGATAAAAATATGAAATAGCAGTCAAAGATAGATCACTTGGGCACTCCATTGAGACTTTTCTACAAATTGATACAAATCTAATTATAACTATGCTTTGAATTGGTCTTTTAAAGCAAAGGAGATGAGGATGAAGAAAGATCCTAGGACCATAGCGCTGGAAGGGACCTCAGGTCATCTAGTCCATCACCCTGCTTTTACAGATGAGGAAAATGAGGACCACAGAGGTAAAATAATTTACTCAAAGTCACATAGCTAAAAGACATCAGAAGTAAGATTTGAACCAATGTCTCCTGACCTAATATTCATTTTTTTAAAAAGCCTACCAGTAAGCAGTAGGCTAGGAGGTCAAGTAATCAGACTCTAATCCTCTTGATTTTAACTGATTTTCTTTACTCTGTCCTCAGGAGACTGGGTTCAAATAACGTCTTTGACTAGGGCAAAGTTATTTAATTTCAGTGAGCCTCAGTTTCTGCACCAATGTAAGGGAGGTTCTATTTCTCGGGGTTTTGTGAGGATCAAATGAGATAAGAGTATATACAAGACTCTAATGTTGTATTAAAATATCAGCTGTCAGTATTCCTAACTCTGGGCCAAAGCTCTTAATTCTTCCCTCCTCTCCCCACATTTCAGTATTTTTTTAAAATTTTTTTGATATCTTTTGTTTTTACATTATCCTCAATTCAGAATACATTGCTCTCCCATCCTTACACAGCTATCACAGATTAAAGCAAAGGATTAAAGAAGGAAAAAAGCTGTTCAGCAAAACCAACCAATACATCACTGTGTCTAACAGCAAACGAAGTACTACACAACCAAAGTTCACCAGCAGTGCCCTTTCTCTCTCTTACCCTCCTTTCATATAGGTATGTATGTTCATATACACATACACATATATGTATTCCATTTTTACAGCACATTCTCGTTAGCGGGAGATGGAGGAAAAACCTTCGCTTTTCCTACTTGGGCTTTGTTCTGAAGTTTACCACATTGCCTCTGGAGCACACGAGTTGAACTGTAGAAGCCCCTCTCCCGACCCACAGTGCTCAGGGCCCATAGGTTAGAGAAAGAGGAAAGGGGAAAAGCAGTCTTCTAATTGGAGGGAGGACGAAGGCTGGCGGCGTACCTGGTTGCCAGGTGACCGTACCTGGTTGCTAGGTAACGGAGAGCGTCCTCTCTTTCCTACAACCTCATCCTTCAACTTGAAAGGCCGGGGGGCGGGGAACCCTCCAGAGGTCAAATCGAGTTGTTACTACGAGACACCAGGAGGAAAGAAACCACCCGAGAAGGGTGAGGGAATGAAAGGACGGGGAGGGGAACCAGACAAATCAAATGTCAAGCTCAACCATTCTCTCCCACTCGGGCAGAGTGGAGCAGAGATGGAGCTGGGAAAAGGAAGGGGGTGGCAGGGGTGGGGACTGAGGCAGAGAGGGGTAGGGGGACCTGGGAAAGGGAGAAAGGACTGCAGTGGGAGAAATGAGGAAAAGGATGTTTTGGAAACGGGCCAAAAGTCGTGGGAATAACGCACTGTGAGATTTTAAATTTCTTTTCCCTCTACATTAACATTATTTACGTAAGTTTGTACAGAACTGAAACATATCTAGCAGTCCAAATACAAAGTACCCAGTTTTAGAGTTGATAGCCAGCCAGTGACTGCAAACAGTGGGGGTGGGATGGGTATCCATTTTTTTTCCTGAGTTCTCATTTTGACCTAAAAGGGAAAGACAGACAGACACACGCACCACAAAGTTTGAGACCCTATAAAAGCAACTCAACAGAGTTTTTTCTTTCCCCACAAAAGAAGTATGTAATGTGCAAACTATTTGAAATTAAAAATATTAAAATGTCATTAAATATGATGACAATAATAAATTGTACTTGCATGGGGGTTAAAAACGAGCAGAACTATGATTTCATTGGTCTAAAGATTTCCCAGTGTGTTAATTTTATCCATCTAAAAAAGATGGACGGCTTGTCTTAGATGCATGGGAGTACAAGTGACTTGCCTGCCCCATGGTCATTTAGCTGGTTATGTATGTATGTGTCAAAGGAAGATCTTGAACCCAAATCTTCCTTACTCCAAAGGCTGGCTGTCATGCTGCTTCTCATTCATGTTAGGGTCAAAGTGGATGAAAGTTAAAAGATGTAGATACAGTTGAGGATGAGAGAAACAGAAAAATGGAGAACCAATCAGAGGACAGGGAGGATGAGGTCTCTGGGGGCTACTTTTGTTGGACCTTGCAACAGCACTTGAGATTTGGATGGCAAATTGAGTAATAATTAATGAATAATAGTTATAATAAATAATAAATAATAAATCTTTTAGAAACTTCCCTTTTGAAATAGTTTTTTAATTATAGCCATAGATTTTGAAGCAAAAAAAGAGGCCTTGGTAATAATTAGTCATTTGGACTAATTGTAGATTTTGTATGAGAAAGCTAATTTGTAGATGAGAAAGCTGAGACCCAGAGATATAAGGGTCTTACTGAAGAATACATTGGTATTAAGTAGCAGAGCTGAGATTTGAATTCATTTCCTCTGATTCCAAGTCCAAGCTTGATCTACTGAACTACACTGCATCAGATTTTGGCAGCCAACTTCTCTGTTTTTATTTTCAAATATCATGCTATATTTTTTAAATAAAAGTTTATTTTCCCACAAAGTATTAAATGTTTTGCTGGGGTATGCAACCTTAGAGGCATGAGTTGGTTTGTGAAATATTGTATAAAAACCTTTAAAGTTTTAAAAATCATCGCCTTTTAAGAGGATAGGATAACATCTTCCATCAATGCCTGAAAGTTAAATTTAGGATGACCATTTGCTACCAAGGAAGAGAAAGGGATCCAGAGCTAGTCCTAGTGTCAAGAAAATGTTCATCGTTCTCATGGGTTTAATTATCATCTCAATGCAAATAACTTACATATCTACATATCCAGCTCCAGTACCTCTCCTGAGGTTCAGTCAAACATCACCAAGTGCCTATTGAACATTTCAAACTGGGTGTCCCAGAAACATCTTAATCTCAAAATGTCCTAAATATTTTCTTTGTCCCTAAACCTCCCTTTCCCCAAATTTCACTATTTATGTCTAAGGGCACCACTATTCTTCTAGTCTCCCAGGTTCATAACTTTGACTTTGTCCCCAACTTGTTACGCTTCCTTACCCCACAGTTGCCACGTCATTCACATCATCCTCCTGTCAGCTGACCAAGTAGTTTAAGTGAATGTCTCTTGACCATGTTGTTCTCTTGCCTAATAAATTCCAGTGCCTCCCAATTCCTTCTATGATCAAATATAAATTCCTCTGCTTGGTTGTTAAAGCAATTTATAACTTAGCCACAACCTATTTTTCCAGCTTTGTTTTGTATTACTCTCATTCCCTCACTCTACAATCCCATCTTAATCTTTTAGAGGGCAAATGAGGTGGCACAGTGGATAGGGCAGTAGACCCGGAGTCAGGAAGGTCTGAGCTTAAATCCAGCCTTAGACTGACTAGTTGTGTGACTTTGAGCAAGTCACTTAATCCATCTCAGTTTCCTCATCTGTAAAACATGATAATAATGGCACCTATCTCCCAAGGTTGTTGTGAGGATGTAAAATGTTTAGGATAGTACCTGGCACATAATATTTTTTTTTTCAAGAATGAAAGGGAGTATTTCAAAATAAAAAGTTATATGAACATGTTTAGAAGGTAAATTGATTTTTTTCTTTTCACTACTAAGTTGAATTGATGTTATTAATCTTATTGGTTTGGTAGCACTTTCATTAGTTAATGTTAAGTCCTGACTGAGTATAAAAGAACCCATACAATACAAAAGGGGTTGGCTTGCTCAATACAAATAAATCTGGAAAAATCTTTTTAGAAAAAAAAAACAATAATAAAACAATTCTACTTTGATTTCTTATCAATCAATCAATTAATTAATTCAGTACCTACTAAGGGTCAGACAGTGTGCCAACTGTAGGGACACAAAAAGAGGCAAAAGACAGTCCTTTCCCTCAAGGTGCTCACAGTCCAGTTGGGGAGACTACATGCAAACATACACACACACACACACACACACACACACACACACACACAGCAAGCTATCTAGAGGGTAAATAGGAAATAAATCATTCCCTTGAAGTATCAGTGGAAACTTGTTTTTATAGAAAAAGTGAACCCAACTGCAGAAACTTCTTGTACCCAAAGAAAATAAGAAACCTCAAACCTATAGTGTTCTTTAGAAATCACATTCTCACAAGTTGTTATTGAAATGATTGTATAAAGTGGAGAGGTTAAGAAAACTTGCAGCAGTGTTTCAGCTTCACCCTTCCTGAAAAAATGATACATTTTATTCCTTATTATATTTATTTATTCTGATAATCTCGGGTAAATCAAGAACAGGTAGGGACCTAGGGAGGCAGTTCCATTTGATGGGAAGTCATTTACAATTCAGTTTTGCAAATATCAAAAGAAACGTAAGGACAAAATAAGGGTAATGTCCATTGAATTAAGTCTGCCAAAGTTCTTGTGAAGGAGGTCAACAATGAGAATCTTACATAATTATACAATAAAAACAATATAAATTTAATGGAATACAAACGTGTGCCTCAAAGAATATTGGAGAATTCTACCTTAATATGCTTTTCATATCTGTAAAAATATAGAAATGTTTTTAAGAGCTGTGCATTTTTGTTTATTTTACAGGGCACATATAACAAAATGGCTAGGGTCCCGAAGCATTTTGGACTAAGTTATGACGAAGAATTGAAGATGCTGAAGGAACTTGAGAAGGTCCGAAAACAAACTAAGAAAGATTTCCTTAAATTCAAGCTGGTGCAGGAATCGAAATCAAAGCGGAGTCCGCGAGCCTTCTCACCTCTACCAAGAAATTATAAGGATTACTCTTCTCGGAGTTCGGAAAGTTCATACGAAACCTTCGCTACAGACAACATTGTCCCATCTGACACGTGTTCTGCACTTCAAGTCACAGAAAGTTATGATCCCAGAAAGAAGATTCAAGAAAGTAAATTTCCATTCAAAGGGAAGAGGAAGACAGCACTTGCTGATAGACCTAGAAATCAGCCGTTTTGTCTCAAAGAATTTTATTTGAAAAATACAGCGTATATTTATCAGCGTGGAAAGGAAAAACCAGTGATTGCCTCCTTAGCAGGCACTTCTAAACAAGCTGTTTTATTTAAACAGCCGGCTCCTCCTCACAAGTCTAGGTACCGCCGAGTTATTCTTCGGCGAAGGTTGCCAACTCCCCAGTTCCCTCTTCCGTTAGATAAACGAGACAGGAAAAGTGAACCTTCTCCTCTCCCAGAATCGTATCGTGCTGAAGGAGTCCGAAGTAAGGAAACTGCAAGAAGTGAACAGGAGACTGAAAAGATCTTGCTGAGAAAAAGGAGATGGGTGGGACTCCGCAGAGAAGGTATTTCTTATAGTTTTCAGGCTGAAAAGAAAAGGAAAAAAAGTTCCATCTCTAGCCCTGTCACAGACTTCAAAATACGAAAAGAGCAAGCGACAGAAGTTCCGACAGTAATAAAGGAAGAATCGCAAGCCCAGGAACCGGAGCAAAAAGCACCCGCAATGCCTTTGCCCTCCAGAGACGTCCCAAGGTCTATTGAGGAAATAATTGTTTCCCTTCAGTCTGAACGTCAGTCAGCGGTGGACAAGATGATCAAAGATCTCATAGAGAGTGTCCTTGGCCAGAACTACGACATTAAAATGGAAGTAGGTGAACCAGAAGAGTTAGAGTTTCTGTTGGATACGTATTACCATAGTGCAATTTTTCTTTTCAGAGCCCGCAGTCAGGCAAGACACAAAAGGGTCACACACACACACCCGTGAGTCTTGACCTTTTCACCCAGGGTACATGCATGGTTTTTCCAAAGTGAAATAATTTTTAAAAATTGGCTTAAAGCGCGGTATTTCTGAACCCAAACAATACAATGTCTTTTATGGTCTTCTCCTTTTAACTCGCGCACTTTTTAAAGGGTGTGTGGTTTTGTTGGGGGTTTTGCACTTTAAATAGAGTCCGCTTGGCTTTAAGTCACTTATCTTCCATGTGCCTCAAGCAAGTTCCTAGAAGCTAAGTCTTAGTCATAGTCTTGGTAAGAGGAATCCCTCCACACCAAAGAAAGGCTTTGAATTTGGAAAAAGTTCTTCAGTTTTAAAGTCTAGTACTGTGTTAGTAATTTCCAGAAAGCATTTTGAAATCACAAGAAAATTAGCTTATTTTGTTGTTTAGTCATTTCAATTGTGTCCTACTCTTTGTGACCTCATTTGGGCTTTTCTTGGCAAAGATACTGGAATGATTTGCCATTTCCTTCTCCAGCTCATTTTACATAGTCGAAACTGAGGCAAGCAGGGTTAAGTGTCTTGGTCAGGGTCACATTGCTGGGAAGTTTCTGAGGTCAGAATTGGACTTAGGAAGACAAGTCTTTCTAACTTCAGGTCTAACACTCTATCCACTGCACTATCTAGATGCCCAAAATTTAGCTGATTAACATTATTTTAATATGTTGAATTTATGAATCCTGTGGGGGGCAGCTAGGTGGGACTATGGATAGGACACTAGCTGGACAGAGTAGGGGGAGAGGCATAAATTCAGGCTACCAAACCCACCTCTTTCAGGAATCTCATCCTCTTTGCAGATGTCCATTAGAAACTAGCTGCAACAGTTCACAACTTCCCATCTTAGTCACCTAAAAAGGACAAAGGGTAGCTTCCATCATTTAACTGCATGATTTAACAGTGATTTTACAAAAGTGGATCTTCTCCAGTCTCCCCAAATGTATGGAATTGTAATTCGGAAATAACTTAATCACTGTTTTCATTATACTGCACCTTTGTTAACCATTGTTCATTAGGTTTACATTGAGATTTGGGAAAAATTTTTAAAAGTAAAGTAGTATAGTGGAAATAGTAATGGTCTTGGAGGAAGGAGACCTGGGTTGAGATCCCTGTTCTAGCACTTACTAGTTAAATGACCTTGAACAAGGTATTTAATCTCGCTGACACTCAATTTTCTCATTTATAAAATGGAGATAATTCTTTTTCCCCCAAAATTTGTTACTTTATTTGTTTTCAGTTTTCAACTTCCATAAATACCAAATTCTCTACCCTTCCTTTACCTCCTCTCCCCAAGATGGCATGCAAGCTGATATGACCTCTACATATAACATTCCTATTAAACACATTTTCACATTAGTCATGTTGCCTGGAAGAATTAAAACGAATGGGAGAAACCATGAGAAAAACTAAACAAAACAAAAGAGAAAAAAATCTGCTTCATTCTGCGTTCCAACTCCATAGTTCTTTCTCTGGATGTGAGTGGGAAATGTTTTAGGTCTTTGCATTGCTGTGAAGGCTAAGTTCTATCAAAAACAGTCCTCACACGCTCTGGCTATTACTGTGTATAATGTTCTCCTGGTTCTGCTCATTTCACTCACCATCAATTCATATAAGTCTTTCCAGGTTTTTCTGAAGTCCACCTGTTCTTCATTTCTTATAGCACAATAGTATTCCATTACATTCATATACCACAACTTGTTCAACCATTCACAAATTGATGGGCATTTCCTTGATTTCCACTTCTTGGACACCACAAAAAGAGCTGCTATAAATATTTTTGTACATGCAGGTCCTTTTCCCATTTTTACGATCTCTTTGGGATACAACCCTAGCAGCAGTATTGTTGGGTCATAGGGTATGCACATTTTTATAGCCCTTTGGGCATAGTTCCAAATTGCTCACCAGAATGGTTGGGTCAGCTCACAGCTCCAACAACAATAAACTAATGTTCCAGCTGCCCCACATCTCCAACATTTATCATTTTTAAAATGGAGATAATTCCCATACTATTTTCTCACAAGATTGTTGTGAGTAAAGGACTTTGTCAACCATAAAAGACCATGTAAATTTAGTTAATTATTGTTATTATGGTGGTTGTTAGAATCCGAGTCTTATAGCATAGCAGTCAGTTCAGTAATCTACATGAAGCAGTGAATCTGATCAAAAGTTTACTTTCCATAAGAGACGAATATGATGAAACCACACAAATTTTTTTTAAAAATGAGATTGTTTCCCCCTTCCTCCCTACCCCCCACCCCCCCATTTGGAATAGAGGTTTCTCTATGTGCACTATGTGTATATATATTCCCTAAAACCATATAATACTCATCAATCTCAGTTAGTGAAAGGAGTTTTTCACTGGACCCTCCCTATACCTATGAAATCGGCCCAATGAAAAGCTCTTTCTACCAGTGGAGATATATGGGTACTTTATAGTTTTAGAGAGTTTATTGGAGCACTTTTAGTTCCCCAGGGTCACACAAGCAGTATATATGAGAGGTAAGATATGCACCCAGGTTTTCCTGATCCTGTTTTCAGAAAACAAGGCCTTATATTCACAGCCATGAACTTCCACTACAATGTGTTTTGAAAAGGTGAATACAGGCATATTTGAGAAGATCTAGTTTAGAGGCAGCAAGGTGGAGAGAGCCCTGGGCCTGGACTAAAGAAAACCTGAGTTTAAATCCAACCTTAGATACTTAATAGCTGTATTACCCTGGACAAGTCACTTAACCTCTGTTTGCCTCAGTTTCTTCATCTGTAAAATGTGAATGAAACACCTTCCTTCTAGGGTTGTTGTAAAAATCAAATCAAATAATATTTGTAAAGCATATAAGACAGTGCCTGGCACATAGTAGGCACTGTAGTATACTATATAGTATATATAGATGATCCCATAGAGTGAGAAGCTGTGATTCCTTAGTGTAGTCCCTTATTAGAAAGATGGGAGGTGTAGTTTTTCTCATTTGAAAGAAGCGACTAAAGGATGATGAGAGAGAGAAGCCACTTAGAAGTATGGAGGCAGTAACCCTGGGAATTTAAGAACTCCACAGAAAACAAATGGAGCAGTAGGATGAAGATGTGTATGCATTCCAGAGCCAGCAGCAACCTCTTGTAAATGAAAGGTGCTGCTCTCTGGTACTGAATGTCATCATGAGTGGTTGAATGCTTGTGTGGTTCACTGACCCTCTTAAGGAGAGAACTGCTAGGACAGAATTTCCTGCTTTTCCTAACTTTGACTGCTACTGGTGGTGTTATCCACTCTCCACTCCCTCCCTGATTCATGGCTGTTACTGGTGAGTAAGTATCCAGTATAATTTACTGGTAAATCTTGTCTATTTGCTTTGTGTGCTTTTATCTTGGGTTTCATTTCCTGATAATAATTAGCAGTTTTTCACTCTATTCTGAGCAATGTTTAAAGGAAATTTTAATTTTAACAAGGATCTCTCCAGACTGTGTCATAAAATTTTAAGGAGCATGCCTCCAGGAGAGTTATGATAATGTGAAATGAAAATGTTTTTAGAAGAGACTTTAAAGCATGGAGGGACATGGTTCCAGGTGCCTAACCATACACTAACTAAGCATTCAAAAAGGCCTTATATGTCACTTCTTCCTCATGGAAGTAATTTGGTGACTTTTTTCGCTCATAACTTCTGGTGACTCCATGGCTGGCCCTTTTCCCGCTAATGCCACATTGCCTCTCACTTTCTACCATTATTAACTAGAATTCATGACCTACTCAGTTCAAATTCACAAAATTATTGCCAATTAGTGCAGACCCACATTGTGGGTAATTGAGTTATATCACCAAGGTTTTGTTTTTCTTTGTATGATCCCAGAGCTAAGGGTTTACTTATGAATTTTAAAACAGATCCCACTTAATGTAATTTTAATTTAAATTTGAATAATGAGGAATGTAATGATTTGGTTACTTTGACAACTAATTCATCAGTGAAGCATGGTAATCAGCTCAAATAATAGCTTAAATATTAAATCCATGTCATGGATAGACATGGAGTTTATTTTAATTGTAGACAGGTATATGTTTTGTTTTGTTGTGTATGTGTCCAGCACACAGCCGTCAACAGCCTAAAGCTGTATAATGATTAGTCTTGCACAGTAGAGATAAATATGGGTTCTAAGTATCAGCCAATATTCATTCCTGTAGTCCAAGACTAATCATTATATGGGGTCTAAGGATTGGCAAGGCCACTAGATGACACAGTGACTAGGGACCTGGAGTCAGGCAGATTCACCTTCCTGAGTTCAAATCCAGCCTCATATACTTATTAGCTATGTAACTCAGGGCAATCCACTTAACATTGCTTGTCTCTGTTCCTTAACTGTTAAATGAGTTGGAGAAGGAAATGGCAAACCACTCCATATCTTTGCCAAGAAAACCCCAAGTGGAGCCACCAAGAGTTGGCCATGACTCAACAACAACAGCAACATGGATTGGCAGATAACAATTTTAGCAGTAAAGCCAAATTTTTAAAACCAGCCCATTACGATCCTATCTCTAAATTTCCTACCAAATTAAAACAATGTATGTGTGGAATGCAATGCATAATATTTAGCTGAGTAAGGTATATACACTTGATTTTTGAATATTTCTTTTTAGTTAGCCAAATTTTCTCAGCCCACTGCAAAGTAAAAATTTTTTAAAGTCTTTCTTCATACCTTAGACTTAGATGGTTCAGCAATGCTCTTGCTATTCCCAGACTAGTGAATGTGTAACATGAGTTGTCATACCTGTTATCTTTATTTTTAGTTAACATGACTCTTAATTCTTTGTAATGATGACAATGTTAAGTATGAATAAGTTATAAATGATTTCACATAAAACTTAGTAATGTCCTTTATCCCATGAGCTTAAGTAAACTTTGGGTTTCTCCTATAATATTTGAAGAAACAGTTATCTTATGAATGAATTCAAGACTGTTAAAATGGTCGTTTGCCCAGTAGATGTTCTGAATATAACCTTTGGTAGTTCTTTGATTAGGAGAAAACGTTGACTGGGGAATGAAATTCTGTTGGCAGGGATGAGAATTATTTATCTATTATAATCCACGGTCAGAAGAGGGATTATAAGTCTTAAAGAGAAAGGTGGTTTTTCCTTTCACCATGGAGGTCAAAAATCTTTTAGGCTATGAGAAGTGTGCAAATTGGACAGATTGTGCCTTTATTTAGGGTAGAATGGGGAGTACCCCTTGATGTCCTGTCCTACCCACTACAGCTCAGAATCCCCAAGTATAAGCGGTCTATTAGCCATAGTCTCCCTAGCAGTGGGAGCTACAAGCATATGCCACCTCTTATGGCAAGTTTATTTAGAAATTAATGGTTGTTCAATAGACTATAAGAGCATTCCCTCATACTGAACATGTCCAGTACTGAGTTAATGATTTCAAGTTGTAAGATGATGATAAGGTATAAAATCCTAGACTTCTGAATTCTGGTCAAGGTCAGCACTTATTTAAATAATTTGTTCTCAAAATTTCAGACTTGAACAGCGGGGATCTTGGTGGGAAAGGTATATGTAGATGAATACTTATTCCAGAGTACTTTGGCAATCATAGAAGCTCTCTGGCTTCTGTGTGTGTGTGTGTGTGTGTGTACATATATACATATATATGTATAGTGTATGAAGTGGTCTGGCATCATTGGGATATTACTCACATTCTTCCTGTGTTAAAAACAACAACAATTTTATACAGCTTGGTCCAGATTAGTGAGAATATTGAATCCCTTGATGTGGTCCTTTTATTAAAATTTACACTGCACATTTTCTTTGGGTTGGAACCAATGACCATATTTTACATAATCATGATTTTGAATAGTACAAATTCAAATACATAGGACTACTTTAAGGGATTCATTTTTACAGCATTTAGGACCAACACAAGTTTAAAAGGCTAGCTACTTATACTCTCTGAGTGTATAATGCCAGTTGGTAATACTTACCTTTGAGTAAGTTTTGGGTCAGTAGAATCTGTTTTGTGTCTATTCTAACATTTTCTCTGGCCCCAAGTACTCCAGGTCTTCATGTTGTGCCTTCATAAAGTAAGGATCATAAAGTAAAATGCTTTGAGTAGCATCAACTGCTTCTTGGTATCATGCTTGGAATCTGTGTTGTATATTGTGTTTAGTTCTGGTTTTGACAAATTTTTAGAAGGACATAATTAGATTTGAGAGTGCCCCGAGGATAGCAATCAGACTGGTAAGGGACCTCAAGTTCATGCCACATGAGAATTGGTTGAAAGAATTGGGGATGTTTAGCCTAAAAAGGATAGAGGGGCACGATAGCTGTTTTCAAATATTTTAAAGGTTATAATATGGAAGAAGGATTAGACTTAATAGAACTAGAAATAATGGGTAGAAGTTACAAAAGAAGTCAATTTAGCTTGGTATTAGGATAAACTTCCCAACAATGAAACTATCTAAAAGTAGCACAAGATGCACTGGGAGCCAGTGGGTAGTGTCTCTCTAGGGCTAAAGATCTCTATTTGTAAGCTATTTGTTAGATATGCTGAATGAACCCTAAGGTTCCTTAAAACACTAAGATCCTATGTGATTTAACTGCAGAAGTCATTGATGACCTAGTCTAAGATGCCCCTGAAGTATTATAGTAATAATACTAGTTTAACTACACATGAGTTTCTTTGTTGGAGGACAGGATAGGGGGAGGACTTCAGTTGTGGAGAGTGATGAGAAGGTGAATGGGGAATAGATACTCCTGGATGTATTCATTTAATTCCTGCGTGTGACCCTCAGACATTTTACTTATTCTCTATTTATTTTGAATGGAATTTCTTATTCTTCTATTTCTCTCTGGATTCTGTTGATAATATACAGAATGGCTGATTTTTTTTTGTACTTTTATTTTATATCCTGTAACTTCACTGGAGTTCTTAATTGTTTCTATTAATTTTTAGGTGAATCTCTAGGGTTCTCCAAAAAGGCAAAATGATTTGCCTATGCTTCTTTTCTCAATTTATTTTTGTCTTACTGCTATAGTTGGTAAAATTGCTATAGATGGTAAAAACTCTGAAACAGGTATCTGGATATAGTTTTGGTATTGAAGAAAAAGTAACAATGAAGACAAGTTCCTATGCCATTTTGAAATTAGATAGTAAGAGAATTATGTTTGGCTGCATAATCTGAGGAATTTTCAGATTAAATTTTAATGTTTATACATAGTTGTCTGTAGATGTGCTATTTTGATATGTAGATTAAGAAAAATTACTTCTTCTTACGATCTTTTCATACCTGTAAATACAGTTTTCTTTGGCAAATTTTAAGTGCACTAATTTCTGAATGTCTGTCCTCTGTCCCAAATCTCATCCTGTATTGAAGCTCTTGTTGTATTTATAGTCTACACTATATTGCTTACCACTTCATTATAATAATATCTTGTCTTCCTTGCTAATTTTTTGGTTGTTAATCTAGTTTCCATCAACTAGAATTGGAGGCAGAATTTTGTCCTAACCTCTCTTTTATCCTCTAACACTGTAGCAAAGCAGCCTACAAAGGAACTAAAATACTTTCAGATTAATGTAGAATACCATATTTGGCACAATAACTCTTACAGCTTAATACGTATGAGACATCTGAAATCTATGTATCGCTGAAAGGAGAAATTTGAGTTTGTATTATATCTTCTTTAGTAAAAATGCTTAAAGTCAGTAAAAATGCTTAATATTCTGAATTGATCACTACAGTATTATACAAGCCTGTGCCTGATTAGACTTAATGTTATGATAATTGCATTCTCTTTTAGCAATGTAGATGACTTGGCTTGAACAAACCCTTTACTAATGCTTCAGTAGTTTTATCTAAAAGCACAACATAGTTTTGTAAGCTCTCCAATAGATGCTTCTAATGACTGCAAAGATGGACGTCTTGACAGAAGAGCAGTTGTTATATAAACAGTTTATTCATAGTGAAATTGTTTCCTGAAAAGGGGCTGAGCAGCAGGACTCTCTTCTATTTGTACAGCACTTGGAATCTGTATTGACAAGATGCCATTCATGTTTGGATATACGCAGGCACAGTAACTTGTTTGCAGTTTGAACTGGTATGCCAGTCATTCAAGATAATGTTTCCATTCAACTTACATTTTTTCAGAAGTGACTTTTACTCCATTTTATGTCTCAGAAAGGGCATAAAAACATTTAATTCTAATCAGGAATGAGAGACTCATTGCTATTATTATTTTTATTTTTAAAGACTGGGTCTCTCTCCTTCTGATCTAAGCTAGAGGTACAGTGGCTACTCGCAGGCTAAATCCTGTCATTGGTGGTCACAGGAGCTTTTGCTTGCTCTGATCCTGACTTGGACCACCTGGACCAGCTCAATCCCTTCCTAGGCCACCCAGTGGAATCCTGCACTACCTGAGAGCTCACCACACTGATACTTTACTTAATGCAGGCATCTGATTGTCATAGACAACTTTTGAGTTTAAAAGAGAGCCTCAGCCTGTCATGCATAAGGATATGTATTGTGGGTTCCTGCTTATAGGATTTAATTGGTTACCTTGTAGCTTGTTTAAGGGGTAGGTGCTCCAAGAGTAGTAGATGTGTTTGGGATACATGTATACATACATACATGAGGCAGCTAGGTAGTGCAGGAGTCAGAAGGACCTGAGTTCAAATCTCACCTCAGACACTTGACACTCATTAGCTGTGTGACCTTGGGCAAGTCACTTAACCCCAATTGCCTCATCCTGGGTCATCTCCAGTCATCCTGCTGAATATCTGGTCACTGGATTCAGATGGCTCTGGAGGAGAAGTGAGGCTGGTGACGTGCACAGCCCTCCCTCACTCAAAACAAAGTCAAGTGCATGTCATGTCATCATTTCTCTGATGGTATGGTCTTCTTTGGCAATGAAGGATGAACACACACATATACACATATGTATACATACATATCTGCACATATGCATATACACACATACTTACATATCTTAATTCAGTTTTAAATAAAATTAAATAAATTAAAATTAAATATGTATTAATATATGAACATATTAAAGCTATAAACATTTAAAACAACTAAAATTTTGGAGATACTTGTATATATCTATATCATTTCCTCTCTTATAGTTTCCATTTTTAAAAATCTGAGCTTGTGGTATGACATTAGTATGTTTCCTTTGCTTGTGGAGCTTCCATATGGAATCAGTGTCCAGTCCTCCTTATACTTTGCTTGTGGCATACTGTGTGGGTAAAGGTGTGTCTCCCTTCTCCCTCTAGGGATCCAAACTTCCTCCTGAATTTCTTACCCATTGCCATCTTTAAGCACACTAGATTAAGATTTGGCCACCATCTGACCTTTCTTTTATATGAAAACAAGGACAAGGATTAATAAGAAATAATGATAATAATAATAATTAACAATTGAGGAATAAATTAATTGCATTTAAATAGCTTTCTAAGCTGCCGGTGATGGGGAATAAAATTGTCTTCTTTTCCTAGCTTGCCCTCTCTTGGGATAGTGGTGAGGGTAGTCCAGAAAAAGATTATTCATCAGCTTAATGAAGATATGACTTTTGAGCTAAATTTCCTTCAACAGGAAAGATCAAGGGAAAGACTTTGATCTGAATTTCCCTCTGGCTGCTGTGCAGTCTCAACAACATGATCTATCAGTTCTTGGTTGAGAAGGTCACCTCCATTGCTTAAAACAGAACTTGTAGAGTGGTAGAAGAAAGGGCAGGGCAGCAGTGGGCATCCTGCCATTCAGTCCTATCTGCCATACTTCCTCACGTGTGGTAGGTGGAAGGTTTCTCCCAGAAGCCATCGGAATCAATTCCATAAAGCCACATTCCAAGACGTCACCAAACCAGTGAACCTGGGAATAGCATCCACTTGGGTTCATTTCCCATGTTTTCTCTAGAGTCAGAAATTTTATAGTCCCTGGCAAAAAATCACTTACAATCTGCAGTCCTACAGCGTAAGTATCAAAAGAAATATTGACACTTTAAAATACCAAGAGTGGTTATCCCAGCATTGCAAGTAACAATCCTAAAGCATTGTTGAAAACATATGCACATTAACAATACATTCATATAGGCACAAGACAGTATAAACACTCCTTGATAGGGTGCTTCAGCAACTACATATATAAATTACATAGAAGACATAATTCATACATGCTCTAAGAATAGATGCACAGCCACCATATAAGAAAAAATTATATATAACCCAAGAAATCTAGCTCAATATAACAATACCAATAGGCATGTAAAAAATAAACAAGAGTGGAATCATTGGTGTATATGCAAACAATGAGCAAAATAGTGCATAGCTAACAAACAGTTATTATCTTATAAGCATAACATGCATATGTAAGTAAATAGACATGATAGCAAAATAATAAATAAAAGCATAACTCAAACATGAAATAATTTGCACCAGTCAGTCAACAGTCTTGTTTTAAAGTGCTTAGTATGTGCCAATCACTCTGCTAATTGCTGGGCATACAAAGAAAGACAAAACCAATCTTTGCCTTTGAGGGGCTCAAGTTCTAACAAGGAACCATACGTAAATAACTAGGGACTGGGAAAGGCATCTTGCAGACGGTAGGATTTGAGAGGAACCTTGTTGAAGGAAGCCAGGGAAACGGAGTCAGAAATGAGGGGGCAGTGCATTCCAGGTATGACAGCCATTACAAAATCATGAATACGGGAGGCAGAATGTGATGTCTGAGGAAAAGTGTAAGAAAGCCAGTGTAGCTGTATTTGTAGAGTGTGTGATTGGGAAGTAAAGTCTGTGAAGACTGAAAAGGTAGAAAGGGTCAGATTATAAAGAATTTAAGTGCCAAAGAGAGGAGTTTATATTTGATCCTGGAGGTTAAAGGAAACCACTGGAATTCAGTGAGCAGGTGATGGCATGGTCAGACCCACCATTTGGAAAAATCTTAAGGGAGGGACTCCAATAGAACGCTATTGCAGTAGTTCAGTTGAGAGGTGGTACAGGTCCAAAAAGGTTGTGTTGTGGTGCATGAAGAGGAGACATTTATGAGAGAGAGGTAGAAATGACAAGATTTTGCAACAAATTGGATTTGAGGGGTGATTGAGAATGAGGAGTCAAGGATGATGTAATGAGCACATGTAGCATGGAAGTATTATTGTGTACCTTGAAGGGAGGCAGAAGAGACATCTCTATCCTTTTCCATCCAGACCCTTCTCCAAAGGAGACTTTAATTCCCACCAAGAGGAGGAGCAGGAAGTTGTGGCCAGAAGTTTGGCCACTCTGCTGACCTCAGAGAGGGAGCACCAGCCTAGAATTATATCTCTTTGCTGCCTCAAATATTGTTAGTCTAGGAGATGAGATTTTCAGGTTTAAGCTGACATCTGACTTCATTAATGGGTGAAGAAGGACCATCCTAAGCTTTATCCAAGGCTTGACCCCTTTCCCTCTATGCAGGAAGGTGTGAGATCACGGATATATATAAAGGGATTTCCTTGGCAGAGAGAAGGGCTGAGGCTGGAGTGAAGGAGGAGATAGTGGGGGAACATGAATAATGTGAGGAGAGAAGAAGAGGGAGCTCTTCTCCAATTGACTCAATTTTTTTTTTTTGTTGAAGTATGAGGCAAAGCCCTCAGCTAAGAGGATAGTGCTATTGGAAACCTGAAGAGAAATGAGATAAGGTTTGGAAGAGCTCCTACAGAGAGTAGAATAGTAAATTGAATAGGAGGAACTAGAATGTTTGCCTTCTGTAGAAAGTACTCAGAGATTAGATAATATAAATTTGTAGCGGACCCAGTCAGCCCAGTTTCATAATTTCCTCTAGCTCAATTCAGCAGCATGTGAATCAGAAGAAAGGTGGGGGATGGATGGAATAATTCAGGGTTACAGTTTAGGAAGGCACAGATGGTGACAGAACAGGAGGCCAGTTGATCTGAGAGTAGAATTTTATAGTGTAGGATTGAACTGGATCACCAGGTAATTAAGAAGGGAGGAGAATGTCGTCAGTGCATAGGTGATGTTCTGAGAAAGAACTAAGGGGTGGATGGAATGGAGGTCATAATGAGGACAAAGAACTTGGGGTCGTAAGGCATAGGGAAAGATAGAATGATAAAAGATTATGATCATAAAAAGGAATTTCAGAGTTTGTGAACAAGGAAGTGGAACACTTGTTTGAGATGGCAAGATTAAGCACATGACCATCTTTGTGTATAGCTGAGGTGGAGTGGAGAAATAGGTCATGGGAACTGAGTAGTTTGAAGAACTGGAAATAAGGGTATTTGACTACATCAGTATATACGTTTAAGTCCCCTAATATGAGGAGAGGAGAGAAAGACTGGAAGCTAGCCACTGAATTCATTAGGGGAAGAAAGGAATTTGGCCGGGGCAAGGGGTGATTGATACATAATAGCCACCAAGATTTGGATTAGGTGATAAATTTCAATAGCAGAAACCTCAAAACAGGAGAGGTTGCTTGGGGAAGGTGATAGAGGAAGAATCTGGAAGTGGCTATGGAAAACAATGAGTATTTCATTTCCCCCATCATAACCAGAAAATTTAGGGGGAGGAAAGAAAGTGAAACCAGTAGGATCTAGAAGATGGAAGGATGAGGAAGGAAAAAGTTTATGGTGAAAGGAATTTTGTTAATTATGGGGTTGGCACTATAGAGGGACCAATGTAAGGGGCATGGGCAGATCTAGAATGCAACACTGGGAAAGTAAGGTTGAGGTGGGATAGGTGGATGGGGAAGAGGATTTATACGTTATCAGCCAGCAGTACAGAATCATTGGGATTTTGAGAATATAAAGGATGAGAATATGCTCACCAGTGAGGAATGACTCGAGCCAGATTATCAGTGATTGGAGGGAGGTCCACTGAAATGAAGTATGAAATTAAAATATTCAAGATCCTCCCTTGAGGTTCAACTTCCTGGCATATAGTGCATCTTATGAGGCCCCTAGAGGTCCATCTCAAAGAAGGGAGGAGTAGGCAGAGGTATACCTGATAGTAAGGAGGCACGGGTGCCTGCTTGCTCTGGAGAAGGCCTTGGTGGGTCAGAGATGAAAGAACTCATCTCCAGAGGGTGACCCAACACTTGGAATAGTCCTGGAAAACTGGAAGCCTTCAATAAATCTATCCACTTATACTTAAAATATTTTTACATGGGAAATATCTATTCTTGTCACCTATCTATATGTATAACATTATTTCAGTTTTCCTATAATATCATAAGTTAGTCTTCTCACAGTTCAAATAGGTTCAGCTCTTTTGTGACTACTTGACCTCTCTGTTCCTACCTGAGCTGGTCAATGGTATGGACTGGACATCATCAGTATCATAGCTATTGGTCACATTTCCTAAACCTGAGTTTATAGAAGGTTGTCAGTTTCTCTCTCTCTCTCTCTCTCTCTCTCTCTCTCTCTCTCTCTCTCTCTCTCTCCCTCCCTCTCTCTCTCTCTCTCTCTCTCTCTCTTTCTTCTCCTCTCTCCCTCCCTCTCCCTCATTTTCTATTATGATCTTGACAAATACAAACATGAACATTTCTACGTGCAAAGAAATGCAGAAAAAAGATTATATATGAAAACATGAATTTCTGTTATGTATATATTGCTTCTTTTTTGATAATATATATACATTTAACATAGTAATACTAATACTACCTTGCTTGTCTGTGCCCACTGCTAAATTTCTCTTTTCTGTGTATTTTTAAATGTTTAATTTACAGTTTCATTTTTTTAAAATCTCCATCACTATTTCCCCACTCCACATCTCCACTTCCCTTCCCCACATAAACACAAAATAAAAGTCCTCCTTTGTGATAAATAAATGTAGTCAAACACAGTTTTAGTGACTTTTATGTTAGAATTTCAAATTGCTCACCAAAATAGTTGGACCACTTCACGAATCCTCTAATGCTCCATTAATGTGCCTGTCCTCTTACTTCCTCTCCAACAACTGCCATTTTCCTTTTTTGTCTTCTTTGCTAATCTAAAAGGTGTGAGATAACAATACTGACAGCTTTCAAAAGTTTGCTAGTGCTTATGTTTTCCAAACATTCAGAACAAGTTGATAGCATGTTTCTTTGTTATCACTGAACACAAATCTCACACTTCTTGATGACATCTGCTGCCATCTTGAGCCAATAAATTCTGTTATTTATTAGCTGCAGAGTCCCTTCTTGACACATATGTCCAGTCATCATGTAGTATTTTCATGGCCATAGAATAATATGTTCTTGGTAGCATCAACTACTTTACGGTACCATGAATGTGATTAGTCATAGTGTAGTATGGCTCTCCATTACGTAGCTCCAACCTCTGCCATTGTCTCAAAAAAGCACAACTTATACTCATGTTTTAGCCATGCTGAAGACAGCACAACAAAGACACCAGAACTTGAGTCTCATTATCATTTCTTTGCTTCTTTGCCTCTATCGTTTCTAAGTTTTTTATCTGCTATCTGCTCTCACTGTCAGTAATATATAGATAAATGAGAGAAAGAATACTGATTCAGTGAAACAAGGTTCACGTATATTGCTGTCATGCTATTTGGTAGAAGTCCCCAACTCTTAGCAACACTTCCATTTGGTTACAACTCAGCAACCTGAGCATCACATATAGCTTTCACATTTTCTTTGGTATTATAGTTTTGTTGTCATGAGGCCTTTAGGACAAAGCACCTGCATATCCATTAGTCTTCCCTGTCCTGTAGTATGTACTGAGTTAGTTCATAGTTGGCTAGTGCCACTCTCTCTTTGGAATATAATATCTAATTTAGCACTGATATAACTAACATATCAAAATATGTTAACTGATTACTGTCTGTCTACACTTGGCATTTTGTTCCACACCCATGCTCTCTGAACTTTTCAATGACAGTTTTGCTGTTAGTTAAACATGTGCTGGAGAATGCAGTTGGTTTCTGGTGAGCATAACTTTCTTGGTATAGGACAGCTCTCAAGCCCTCAGGATAACATCTGCATAAAGGACAAAAGACATTCTTGGAGCTAAATAGACAACTCTAGTTCATGAACCAAGGCAGTTGACCAGGTATTTGAATGCTTGCTTTGTTAACGTTGGTCCAAATAGCTTTGTGGGTTTTAACACATTTTGTTCAAAGTCTGGTTACTACACAATCTTTCCATGCTTCTTCATATCAGCACTGTAGTTATTACATATGAGCTATTTGATTCTATGATGATGACACTGACCAGGGGTAATTCATAAAGAAGTTTTCTGTGGATTTCAATCTGATTTCTTCAGACCATTCTGGGAATGGTTGAGTGTTGGTGAGATGGATTCTGTGGATCATTCTTTGAGAACAACACACATTCCACTCCCGCAATGAGAATAGGGTTGTCCTCTTCCTGAGTGTCTTCCTCATCTAGCCCTGTAAAAGGTCAAATGTTATTCCTTTGAAGGTCACCATCAATCCACTCTTATTTTCTGCCTCTAAGAGACTGCCAGCATGATGATGTACCTGACACCTGGTTAGTCCAACACTTCCATTGTTGTTTTCCTGGAGAGATGATTTTTGTCCTGAGAAAATCTCCAACTTGTTTCTATAATATCTCTCTGACATAGAAGGTTCTGGCCTTGGTCTTCCCTGTAGTGTAAGTGTCCTTCTCAGAAGTAAGGATAGTTTTCAATTTTTCCGTGGGCAGGCCTTTTTCTTTTTCTCATAATAGATTTCTTTTTTTAAAAGTAGTTTTTCCTCCTCCTTCTCTTCCTCCCCAAGTGGCTTACATATTAATTCCTAACTACTCTCTCTTACTGTCAGTACAGTAGGAATATTTGAATGATCAAATGAGTGTGGTAATTCACAGAGCACTTTTTCAAGGGTCTCTCCTGAGTATTTGGGGATATATTAGCATTCCTCCCTTTCTTGTGGCACTTCCTAATGGGATCAATGACTTCCCTCCTTATGTTTTAGCCATGCTGAAGCTGAATGTGTCTCCTGTTTTGGGGGAACAAAACCTTTTCCTGAATCTCTCTCATTTGCTTCATTAATTATCCCAGATAGGGATTTACAATAATCTGATTTTTCTTTTATGGAAGGGAAACATTCATAAGTAATAATGGTGAACAATTATGGAGGAAACTGTCTGTAAGGAAACAGTTGCGTGAGCTGTCTGTGATAGGGAATAGAATTGGCTTCTTCCCTGTAGCTTCCCTTTCTCCTGTAGAAGCCCAAGAAAGAGATTGTCCAGCAGCTTCATGGAAATATGAGCTTTGAGTTAATTCCTCTTTAATAGTCAAGGTACAGAGGGAGACTGGCTCTGGCAGCTCTGCAAGCTAACTGGCATATTTTACCCATTCTCATCGAGGGGAAAGGGTTACTCCTCGGCTCCTAACCACTTCCACATCCACCTGGAACTCACAGGGTTAAGGAGGATGGGGACAGAGGAGTACCAGGTGTTCAGAAATCGTACACTCCACTTGCTTGACCTGCTTGCCACACTTCCTCTCACATGATGTGAATACAATACGTGGTCTAACTTCCTTTTTCCAGCTCCTTCCTCCCAGAAGCCTCTAAAACCAGTCCCAGAAGGCTAAACTATTGAACTCAGTGGTAACAATAGCTTGAGTTTCCCAAATCTATAACAGCACTTAGCAGTGCAGGTGCTATACTAGTAAGAAAATATGTAAAGTAGATATATATATATTCTCTTTCCTGCAAACTGACTTCTACAGGTGAATGCCTTTAGGGTTTGCCTGCAGGAAGCTATTGAAAAGCAATGCAAATCGTGGAAGTTTCTCAAGAAGGTTACCTGTAGGAACAAGCACTTGTTTAGAACTCACGAAATAACCTAGCTTATTCAAATTTTAGCTTCATCTTCAGTTAGACATTAAGGCAGTATATACTGAAGTAAATGCTGCTGTCATGAAAAAAGACTGTGTCTGAAGTGCTAAGGTGGGGGGAGGGGAGAGTTAGCAAAAATTTGGAATGGATTAAAGCATGGAAAGAACAGTGATGCTATTGTTAATAGAAGACTTTAAAAAGTTTTAGAGTTTGAGAGCAAGGACTAGTTATCCATTCACATTCACCCGAAAAATGAAGAGATTGATCTAATTGACTTCGAAGTTTCTTTCTGGCATTAACATGGTATGAATTGGTATAATGGACATTTGGAATCAGAGGACCTGAATTTGAAGCCCAATTATCCCAGTTGTGCTACTTATTACCCATATCACCTTGGTCAAGTCACTGGCCTCAATTTCTTCATCTGAAAATGAGGGGGTCAGCCTAGATGACCTTTGAGGCTTTTTCCTAATTAAATTCTGTGATGGGTGCTACTGTTGTGTGCTTTTTCTTGGATGAAGGTTAAAGAGAAAATCCAGTAATTGAAATTAAACTCTAGTTTGGTCGATCAAGTGAGTGCCTAAAGTGAATGCATATGAGCTATTTGACTCTGATGATAACGCTGACCAATAGTTCTTAAAGATATTTAGTGAGTTTTCAGTCATTAAAAAACAAAAGAATCTTCCTTAGTACCATGCTAAATACTGTAGAGGATCTGCTTCCTTTACTCAAGTATCTTAGAATCTAACTGGAGTGACAAGATTAATACATACAATATGTATAATGAGGGGAACCTCTAGAACCCACCTCTCTCTCCTCCATGGGCTCTACCAAGACTTCCTAATGTAGCATACCTATATCTGGATATCTTCTAGCACCACAAGTGCTGTCCTTGGAGATGGTCCCCTTCTGGTGACATATTTGCCCTGGTGCTTTCCGATAGGCCAAAGATGTGTGCCATCAGTTTCTGGTTGCATTCCATGTGTTCCTTTCCTCACATATTGATGATAAGAGTGAGGTGTTGTATCAAAGCTGTCTCAGAGAGGATTGACCACTGAGCCAACAAGAGCTAGCGCTTCAGAGACCTTAAAAGACATTTCTGTGTTGACATGCTATATTCCTTACTGTCTTCAGGCATGTGTAACATCCATTTACTCTTAGACTCTTGTCTTTAGGGTTTTCATTTTAGATTTATTTTAACATGGCCCACTTTTGTAGTAATTCTGCATTGGGGAAGTATAGTTACATGACTCATGCTTATATCCCCAGTTAGAGAGCAAAACTTTCTAACAATGAGCTGGAGGAGTTCAACTTTGTACTAGTAAAAATCCTTCTCCTGTGTGGTTCCCACTGCAGTCTCATGTCACAAAGGGAAATCAGGTAACGGAAGAATAAAGTCAACCACAGATGTTTGTGAGAAGTGTCAAATCTGGCAAATACATTCTTTAACAGAATTTTTAAAACACAATTAAAAAGTACAGTAAATGTCTGCAATTAAAAAAAAATACAGTCAAACCTCTCCACTTAGCCATATAGAAGACATCTGTCATAAAGAAAGAAACTCAGTATGACAAATATCAGTTGCCATCGTTGTGCTGCTGCCATGAGACAACAAATAGCTCTCTTTTCTCCCCCTTGTTGTTCAGTCATTTCAGTCACGTCTTACTCTTCTTGACTCCATTTGAGATTTTCTTGGCACAGATACTGGAGTGACTTGCCATTTGTTTCTACAGCTCATTTTAGAGGAGGAACTGAGGCAAACAGGATAACCCAGGTTCACACAGTTTATAAGTGTCTCAGTCCGGATTTAAACTTAGGAAAATGAGTCTTCCCGATTTCCAGTCCAGTGTTCTATCCACTACACCCCCTAGATGCCCCCTTGTTCTCCTTGAGATGACTCAAACCCCCATCTTTACCTGTATCTACATATGAATAACCTCCACTAGCCCTGTCCACATGACCTGATCTCACCTTAGTTTCCTTTCTTTCCAAATTAGCAAGAACTACAACTCCCAAGGGTCTTTTGGCCAGTCATTCCCCTTGCCAGGGTATGTCTGTGTTGTTTTTTTTTTAAATATAGGTAACTCTTTCTATGAGACTTCCTGTAATACGTCACCCCTCTCAGCATAAATGGCTATTGCTCATATATGGCTGCTAAAGCTAGGAAGCACTCATTCAGGTGAAACTGAGTCATTATCTTGGTCCTTGAGGCGACCTCTACTATTTTGTTTCTTTGACCTTCTCTAGGTGATTGAACAGTGATCCTTAAATAGATATGCCTAGCCTTGGCAGCAATAATGTATTTTCTCAGAGGTTAGAAGTCCTGGATTCCTCTTTTGGAACTTACTGGCAGCAGGAGAATTTTCTGCAACTACAACTTTCTTCGGAGTGAAGATAATCCACGATAAGAAGAGGAACCTAACCTCTAGCTGGTCTAATCAGAAGATATGAACTTAGAATGAGTCAAGACAGAACTGAAGTGAAGGGGAAATGCTTAAAGTATCCACTTTATTGGATAAACATAATAGAAGTTGTAAATTACTACTTCAGGTTTAAGTCTTTATCAATGAGTGCCCATGAATCTATTACTTTTTTTTTTTTTTCTTTTTGCCTTTTAACCAGTGCTTTAGTTAGGAGGCGTTAATAATGAGGTGATCACTCACTCACAAGCTGCATTTTTTCCACCATAAACCAAATACAATGAACTTCCTTTTCTCAGCAGCATTACTTCACATAATAAAAACACTACTATAGCCAAATGAAATATGGAAAAAAAAAACTCCTGAAAGACTATTTGAAATTATAAGAGATGTCCAATATGAGGACAATAGAGTAGAAAAGGAAACCAATATTCAATTTCCTGCCATCCTCCAGACAGAACTTCTTTTTCTTATGTCTTTTTCTTTTTTTAATTTATTTGTTTTCAGTTTTCAACAATCACTTCCATAAGTCTTAAATTTTCTCCCCTCCCCCCCCCGAGATAGCCTGCAATCTTATATGGATTCTATACATACATTTTTATCAAACACATTTTCACATTAGTCATGTTGCATAGAAGAATTAAAATGAATGGGAGAAAGCATGAGAAAAACTAAACATAATGAAAGAGAAAATAGTCTGCTTCATTCTGCATTCTGACTACATAGTTTTTTTTCCTCTGGATGTGGATGACATTTTGCATCATGAGTCCTTTGGAAATGTTTTAGGTCCTGCATTGCTGTGGAGGACTAAGTCTATGAAAAGCAGCCCTCTTACGCTATGGCTATTACTTTGTATAATATTCTCCTGGTTCTGCTTGCTTCACTCAGCATCAGTTCATATAAGTCTATCCAAGTATTTCTGAAGTCCGCTTGTTCATCATTTCTTATAGCACTATAGTATTCTATTACACTGATATACCACAACTTGCTCAGCCAATTGATGGGCATTCCCTCGATTTCTAGTTCTTAGCAACCACAAAAAGAGCTGCTAATACATATTTTTGTACATGTGGGGTGGGTCCTTTTCCCATTTTTATGATCTCTTTGGAATACAACCCTAGAAGTGGTATTTCTGGGTCAAAAAGTATGCACATTTGTATAGCCCTTTGGGCAATATCTACATTTTCAAATGATTGCTCCATGATGACAGTATTTAAGAAATGGATGTTATTCTAAGTGCTAGATATTTATTGTATATGCAGTGACAGAGATTCAATGAATCATGGAATGCACACTAAACATCTAGCCAATAAGACAGCAATAGAGAATTGCATTCTTATTCCTAGCATTCAAATCAAAGTCAAAATCAAAGCACAGATACATAATTTCATTATTGCATTATTAGCAACATTGAATAGCAAACTTTATTCATTATGGAAATGCAAACGACTGTGATAGAGGGAAAGGACCACAAGATAGTAGAACAAATGTAACCAATATTAAAACAAAATAAAAACCCAGGCAGCTAATTAATCACCAAGCATTTATTAAGTACCTGCTATGTACTAGACACGATTGGTAGGCACTGAGGATAAAAAATACAAGGAATGAAACAATCCCTCCTTGTACAAGGAGTTTATGTTCTAATGGGAAAGAATACAAGGACAGAGAGAATATGAGAATGAATACAAAGAAAAATACTAGATAGTTTAGGAAAAAGGGTACTAGCAGTTGAAGAGATCTGGAAAAGCTTCATGTAGCAGGTAATGTTTGCACTGAGTTGTGAAGGAAGAGAAGTATGTTGTAAGGTATAGAGGTGCTAACCCAGATTCAAAGACATTTGGAAAATGGAAGTCTCAGTTTCTCTTATCTGCCATTGATGTTGCCAGAGGAAAAGCTGGAAGGGCACTGATTGAGACAGGCCTCTAGACACAATCCCGGTGTTGGGAGGAGAACAGCCAGGTCATAGAGGCTAGATAGTTCCTGATTCAATCCTCGCTTTCTACATTCCTTAACTTGGAATACAGTTGGCTTCTGCTAGAAATCAACCAACTCTGGGCAAATGGCTCACACTGCCTATGCTGAGAGGGACAGTACAACATGTAAATATGCAGAATGACAGGAGCGGACAATGAGATAAAATAAGTGAAGTTTATGGAGGAGAGGAGGTGAATAATCCCCCAGTGGAAAGGGGATCAGAAAGTACATGCATACCAGCTAATCTTTGAAGTCTGGTTGCAGCTAAATGCCCAACATAAATACAGGAGGATGTTTTATTGTCAAATCTTAATCTGGATCCACTAGGGCCAGTCATTAGGAGCAGACCAGAAGTAGGATATTTGAACATGAGGCATAGAACAAGAAAGTTTCAGAAGAAGTTGCTGGCTGAAGCTAAAGAGATTCAGGAGAGAAATGATGGGTCTCTCTTCTCTTCCCCTTGCCTTTTCTTTTCTTCTGTCTTTTCACACTTCCTTGAGGCCTTCTTCATTTAGAGAGTTTGGGAGACTACTATATTCCTTACCTGAGGTGAAGAGGAAATGCATTCTGGGAAAGGAGAATAAATGGCCAAAGCAAAAATGTGGAGATGGGAGATAGAATGTTGTATATTAAGAAAAGAGACAAAGGTCAGTTTGGCTGAATTGCTGAGTGCAGGAGGAGAATTAATGCCTCATGAGCATGGAAAGATAAGTTGGGATCAAGTTGTGTGTAGGGCTTTAAAAGAGAAACAGTGGAATTCATATTTTATCCTAGAGGAATATACTTGGCTCAATTAAAATAAGAAACAGAATTGAAATAAATCAGGCTATAAAACATTAGTGAAAGAACAAAGGATACTCCAAAACTTTTCTGAAATTTTAAAGAAAATATTCCATGAAACAGTGAGAAAAGCCAGACTGTACTCAGCTCAAAACTCAAAAATGTCCAAAGGGAAAAAAAATGTATGTGTCTATCTATCATCTATCCCTCTATCCCTCTATCTGTCTGTCTATCTATCTATCTATCTATCTGTCTGTCTGTCTGTCTGTCTGTCTATCAGACTGAGAGTATCTCTAGTGCTTGTATCTCTGGATAATTAAAAAAAACTATGAAGAAGAATTAAAATATTCAAAATGACAAATTCATAAAAAAGAGAAAAATAGAAAATAAAAAAATCTTCAGAACATCTCCTACTTGTAATACTTGGCGGAGGGGGGTGGGGAAGGAGTGAGAAGCAAGCAAGTAGTTTCTTTATTCTCCCTCACTTTGTGTGAGCAGAGTCTCTGCAACACACTCCTCCATTATTATGTGAATACCGCAACTTGTTCAGTCATTCCTCAATGGATGGGCATCCCCTCGATTTCTATTTCTTGGCCACCACAAAAAGAACTAGTATAAATATTTTTGTACACGTAGTATTTTTGTATGCTCCTATTTGTATGATCTCTTTGGGATATAGCCCTAGAAGCAAGCAGTATTGATGGCTCAAAGAGTACGCACATTTTTTATAATCCTCTGGGCATAGTTCCAAATTGCTCTACAGAATAGTTGGATCAGCTCACAACTCCAACAACAATGAATTAATCTTCCAACTCTCCCACATCTTCACTAACATTTATCATTTTCCTGTTTTGTCATGTTAGCCAATCTGATAGATGTGATGTGGTACCTCAGAGTTGTTTTGATTTGCATCTCTCTAATCAAGTGACTTAGATCATTTTTTCATATGAGTTTAGATAGATTTAATTTCTTCCTCTGAAGACTGCCTGTTCAAATCTTTGACCATTTATCAATTGGGGAATGACTAGTATTCTTATGAATTTGATTCAGTTCTCTATATATTTGAGGAATGAGGCCTTTATCAGGAACATTGATGATAAAAAATTTTTTCCCAGCTTTCAGCTTTCCTTCTAATCTTGTTTGCATTGGTTTTGTTTGTGAAAACCTTTTTAATTAAATGTAATCAAAATGAGCTATTTTGCATTTCATAATGTTCTCTATCTCTTGTCTGGTCATAAATTCTTCCCTTCTCCCTAAATCTACATAAAATTCCTTGCTCTCCTAATTTACTTATGGTATTATCCCTTATGTCTAAGTCATGTACCCATTTCAACCTTATCTTGGTATAGGGTGGCATCCTCACTTGGTCACATATTCTATGTGACACCAAGTATTGAAAGTATTATAGTTCAAGGGGGGAGGCAGGAGCAAGGAGATTAGTTTGACAGTGACATACTTGTTTGTTTACTGGTCTTCTAGAATCAGACTTAGGGGATCAGCTTGTTAAATTTTCAGTGTAACAATGTTATACCTTGGAAACAACTCAGAACTTGGTTTATTATTTTGTTGATTGTTAAGAGTTAAGAAAGTAATGCAGAAGATATTAATAATGCAGATTAAACTTAAAAGCCTGTTATGTGTACCTTTCTTTGGGGAACCAATTGTTAAACATTGGCAAACACATTTCTGAACACAATACTATGTATTTTATCTTGTATGAGCCCAGTTTAGTGGATCTGTGGATTCTATTGCCCAATTTTAATTAAGTTAGTCTTCAAAAGATGGACAAATGCATAAAAAATTCAAAATTATTGAAATATGATTTTAAGCCCACTATTGTTAGCAGTGAACTTTTCCTTTAAATATATATTGTGATCTGAGACATTAAGTAATGATAATAGGACTAAAAACTCAAACATATAAAAGCTAAGCTTTGATTGTTGAAAATGACTTGATATATCTCCCTTATAAAAACACTCATATAAACCCCCACAAATAACTTAGCAACAGAATAGTTTAATCTTTTTAAAAATTTTCCAAATAAAGGATTTCAGTGAGTTTTGAACTTGTTTAAAAAAAACACAAACACTAACCTTTCAATTTAGTTTGCAAATGCAATTGATTGATATTAGGAAAGAGGAAAATTTGTTGAGTTTAACAAAAATTGTTGCGTAGTTGAAAGATCGGATTGAATGATAAATATCATGATTTAGCAAGTAAAGTCAGTGGTGCATTTGTTTCATTTGAATCTCCCTACCTTGCACTTAAAGGAAAAATTGCTTAGGTAGCAGGGTCATGGATGAACAGGAGCAGGGAAAGACTTGAGACAGGGAGACAAATTAGGAGGCTGTTGGAATAATTTAGTTATTAAATGATGTGATCCTGTGTGAGGGTACATAAGGATTCAGATGTGGAGATGTTCTGATGGAGAGATTTAGAGGGTTAGAAAGAGTGAAGAGTCTAGAATAATACCAAGAATGTTGACATAAGACATTGGAAGGATGGTGGTGCCTTTGATAGAAATAAGGAAGTTTGGGAGAGAATGGTTTTAGTAGAAAAGATGATTCATTTCTAGACATGTTGAGACATGTCTCTGGGACCTGCAGTTTGACATGTACAATCCAACTGTTGATTTAGGATTGAAGCTTGGAAGAGAAACTCAGACTCAATATATAGATTTGGTAATCATTGTATAGGGATGATAGTTAAATCCAAGGGAATTGAGGAGGTGACTGGAAGTCAGGGGGAAGAAGAGAGGTAGAAACAGAGAAACACAGAGAGATAGAAACAAAGACAGAGTCAGATAATATAGAGCAGATATTCTTAATCTAGGTGAAGAGGAGCATTGTAAATAGATTTCAGGGGGTCTGTGACCTCGAGTGAGAAAAATTACACATTTATTTTCGTTCACTTCAAACTAAAATTTAGCATTTTCTTCACTTGTGATTTTTTTAAACCAAAAACCAATTATTCTGAGGTTCGGCAGATTGCCCGAGAAACCCATGATAGAAAAAAGGTTAAGAACCTTTGGTTAGAGGGGAGGAGAGAAGGTCCAGGATAGAACTGAGGAAATACTCACAGGTAGATGTGATGTGGAAAATGAAACAACAAAAGAAACTGAGTTCTCAGAGGATAGAAGATGTGTTAAGAGAGAACTGATGTCATAAAAACCTAGAGAGAATAAAAATCTAGGTGAAGAAGATTGTCAAAAATGTCAAATGCAGCAAATAAGAAAGATTGGGACCAAGAAAAGACCATCAGGCTTGAAAATTAAGAAATCATCGGTAATTTTGGAGAGAGCAGATTCAGTTAAATGATGAATTCAAAAGCTGAATCTCAAAGGTTTGAGGAGTAAGTGGCAGGAAACATTCTTTTGAAGGTGGCAGGAAAGGAGCCAGTTGATAGGAAGAGATTAAAGCTTTGAGAGAGGGGATGATTGATGATGTAATCTGTGGAGAAGACAAGGAAGATAATGGTGCCAAGTGCTCATGTCAAGGAGTTGGTCTTGGCAAGGTGAAGAGCCACCTTTATGTCAGAGACTGAAATAGAGGAGGAGAGAATGTGAGATAATGTCAAGGGGTTTGGGGATGAAGAAAAAGGGAGAAAATGGAGTTAATTTTAAATGTCCTCAATTTTTTTCCAGTAAAATAAGAATAAGATCCTTAGCTAAGGGGAGGGGGAGAGGAAGTATAATTGTGTATGTGTATGTATATGTGTATTAACATATATATGTGTGTGTATGTGTGTACATACACAAATATGAAATATATTTGAATACATGTGGATATATTTTAATATATGTAGATACATAATGCATATACAAGATACATACATACACATATAAACACACACACACACATATACACATCTTCTCTTCCCTCCCTGTATAGAAATTTCTCCAGCTTCTTTCAGTGACTTGTGAATAAGAATGGAGGAGGTTCTCAAATTGGTGATGTGAGAACCAAAACCTGGGGTTAAGATTTTGTTTCTGACACTTTTTGTTATATCACTTGGAGCAAGTCCTTGCTTTTCTGGGCTTTGGTTTCCTTGTCTATAAAATAGAGTTGGCCTAGATGTTCTTTGAGGTCCTACTGAGCTCTAAATCTATGATCCTATAATATCAAAGTACAGATTGTGGACATTTCATAAGTAGAAATCAATTCATCTGAGAAAAGATTGATGGGTTTTAGTGAACTTCAAACTCTTATAAACCAAGTGTGACACGGTAGCCAAAAAATGCTTATGAGACCTCAGACAGCATTAACTGAGGCATGTTGTCTAAGACAAATGAAGTGATGATAGTCCCACTTGTATTCAGCCTTAGTAAGACCATACCTAGAGTATTATTGTCAATTAGTCAATAACTACTAAATATTTATGAACCACCTACAACATTTCAGGCACTATGCTAAGTGCTTGGGATAAAAAAAGGGGGGCAAAAGACAATCCTTGCCCTTATGGAGCTTATAATCTAATGGTTAGTTTAGGGTACCATATTGAAGGAAGGACAGAGATCAGCTGGACTGTATCAAGGTTAAATTGACCATTGTGATGCAGGGCCTCAGCATCATGGCATATCAAGATCAACTAGAGGAGTTGAGAATATCCAGTTTGAAGTCAAGAAGGCTTAGTTGGGACACAACAAATTCAATGACTGTTAGAGATATTGAAGCAGATGTTGGTATGGGAAAGTTGAGTGTTTCAAAGATGATTCAAAAGTCACAAGAAGAAGGATCAATTGCATCAAAGTGCAAAATATGGTTGAAAATTTTAAAAATACCAAGAATTAACAAATTATTGCTATAAAACAGCTTAACCAATTCACTAAAATCAAGCAGAGATCTTCACAGTGAACGGTCACCTGCAGCTAAAGTGTAGCATAGACTTCTTGAAGGTGGAAGAACAGTGAGAACACCAGTAAGAAAAAATTGCTGCTAAACATTGCTATTAAAAAAAAACCCTCTTGTCATGGACAAGACAATACAAAGAATGATGTACTGAAAACTGGGAAAAGGTGATTTTGTAACTGATGAAACTCACTTTTTCTTTCAAGGGTATATCAAAAGCTGTTGTCAGAAATCCATGTCTCTGAACCTGAAGGATTGAGAAATTGATAGATGGAAATAAACATGCATCAGTGGCCTAGGAACTTGCCTGAGTTACATCCTTCTGAAAACATATGAGTTTAGGGACAGAGTCAGAATAGAGAGAGAATCAGCATTTTTGCCTAGCACATTTTTGCCCAACACATCTCCTCTACAGACACCTAGAAAATATGACAGACTGAATTTTGATTGAGAAAGTCAAGAAAAAAGTTAAACTGAGTCATTTTTTCCAGGCAAGAGCAGCTTGGGCAGACAGTCAGAGAGGCCTAGGGACATTTGGAGGAACTGGCCAGGAATACAGCATGGTGGTAGCATCAGCAGTAGTGATGGGGTCAGGATGGAAAGGGAACTGAAAGGGCACTAGAGCAAAAAGCTCTGGGGCAGAAAGAGATTCCAGGGACCCCTAAATTAATTCTAGGAGGAGTCATCTGGTAGCCCTGTTACACATCACCTGGATCTCAGTCACAGATCCAGTATGGAGAGAAGTAGTTGTAACCAAGTATGGCACCAGAATTTAGGACTAAGTAAACGGAGAGAATGAATATTATAATGAGAGATGAACCTATTTCATTTTATTTTTTTCATTTTAGACTTAAATAATAAAACTTAAAGAAAAGAAATAGAAACATATTATAAACTTAAATATTGAAACAAATACAAAATAAGAAAAGGAGGAAAAAAGCACGTCATGTGCACAGTAGAACATAAGAGAAGATTCAGAATATATAGTGATAAATTTCCATTGCAAGAAAGCCTATATAATAAACACTATATGTTATGTTGAAAACTGTCCATATTTTCTTTGCTTCCAAGTTTTCTTTTGTTCTCTGCTGAGCGCTTTTTACTTTATTATTTTTTCCCCCTTCGACTCTCCCCCCCCCCCCCCCGACCTACTTTAATGAGGGGCTGAGGGATCTCTGACTTTAAGCATGACATTTACTTCCAAATCATGCTGCCCTGGACAATCTAATCAAAGAATTTATCCCCACCCAAACCTGAGTAGAACACAATGGGCTTCCCTACCTGAGTGGGAGCTGAACAAGATTGAGAAGAAAGTTAATTCAATCTCATTTTCAGCAAGGTGCTTCAGATGTTGGCTTGCCTTGTAGAGAATAAGGCTTTAGAGAGGGATAACTCCTGTATCTCCCCAATACTAACAGTTAATTATTTAATAATCACATCTTTAACCTCACACGAATGATCGAGGAACAATGAATGGAAGATATAAAAATATTTTGGCTTGATGTAAGAAAAAACTTTCACCATTCTAGCCATACAAAAGTAGACTAGGGTGTTTTGGAAGCATTTGGGTTCGCACTCACTGGAAACATCAAGTAAAAGCTGAATGAATGTCTATTTGTTAGGCATGATGTAGTAAGGATTCTTATTTAGGTATGAGTTAGTCTGTGTGGCCTCTACGGTCCCTTTCCACTCTGAGATTTTTATTCAATAAAGAAAAAGTCAATCTATGAATAACACATCTAATGAAGAAGAGAAAAATGTTAGTTTTATTAAAACATAATTGGCAAAAAATTGCATGAATTATGATTAGAATGGCAAATAAAGGATCAAAGGATTTAGAGCTGGAAGGGGCCTTAGGATTTCAACGATCTTTTAAATATTTGGTAAAATTCTTAATCATCCACATTATTAGTACTGAAAATCCAAATGCCTGAGATTGTTTTGGATTTATGGTAATTGTTCCATTGCACTCCTACACTGTCACCTTCTAGAGTTACATCCTGCAAACCCTTGTTGATACAAGGTCTCAGAAAATTCAGGTTATGCTCTTCCAGCTTTGCTAAAAACATCAAAGACCAGTAAAGCCACATCATGAAAAGGAAACAATTTAGATCAATTAATTTTTACATATTAATCAAATGTAGCATGCAAAATTTAAGACCATATTATTATTTTATCAACATTTTTACTGTTTTTAAAGCACCATTAAAGCAAATGAAAAAAAAATATAATTATGTAATGCCTATTTACTATATTTTACATTGTGAAGCATTTGATACTATTCAGTGATTACCATGCTCAGAAAAACAACTGCTAGTGGATCAAATATTTTGGATAATAATAATGGTAACACATTGTTATTAACTTCTATTTATATATTGCCTATCAGTTTAAAAAATACTTTCCATATATATTATTTCATTTCGTTCTCATAACAACCCTGTAAGGGAGGTAGAGAAGATATTTATATTTTTAAAAATTTGGAAAGATGAAGCTCATTTAAATGATATAACTTGTCCAAATAAACACAGCTTGCCAAGTGGTAATCCAAAATAGAAGTTTTATCACTTTTGGTCATATAATACTAACCTATATTTTTGTATAGAATATAAAACAATACCACATTAATCTTTCATGAAGCCTTTTGCATCTTTATAGTTGTTTAAGTTTGTCCTTCATTCTGGAACAGGCCCATGACATCAGGGAGATGGTGACATGACGTGTAGTTGGCTTGGATTCAGTGAGGGTAGGCTGTGCAAGGTCACCAGTCATCTGGATCCAGAGGTTAGATATTCATCAGAACGACTGAAGAATGTCCAGGATGCAATGGGAGACCCTGACCCTTTAAACTAAGACCTTCTCAGGTTCTCACTTTGAGTGAGGTAATACCCACTCAGTGGCCTCTTTAAAAAATCAGTCAAGGGATGGCCCCTTTAATAAAAAAAAAAAAAAATCAAACTGGGAGGAGAAGACCCTCAGGGCTGCTGGCCCAAAGAGAAGCAGTTACTATTTACAATCACTCTGAGCCAAGAGGGTCCAAAAACAGCCATTAAGTGGGGCTGGGGTAGACCTATTGTTCCTCTATCTGTGAGCTCCAGAGTGAATTGGGTTTAAAGTTTGGTTTTTGAGAAAAAAATCTAGCCAGCAAACCCCAAGTGAACTAGGCAGCTTTTGGCCATCAAATTTGCCTTCCTTTGGAGAGGAGAGAGAGAGAGGAAAATGGAGAGGGAGAGGGAAGAGAGGGAGAGGGAAAAGATGAGCTGTTACCTAATAAATTTATTATAGTTATCAGTAATTAGAGAAGAAATTTAACTTATACGCCAAAAGCACTGTCACTTACAGTTCAAAAATCTATGATCCTATACTTTGATAGTCACGATGATGGTCCCCTAAAAGGCCCAGACTTTCCCACATGGCCTAGTCCCTGGTATTCCTCTGAGGCATCTGGCCCACCCCAAACCCACCTTAATTACTTAATTAGCTTATGTAAGTAAAGAGGATTTTATTTATCCTTTTTAGAGTTTAGTTTCTCTGGATCTATGGCCATGGCAATGTCTTGTTTCCAAGTATTAATAATAACTCCCAGAATAGCCCCAAGGATCCTAGATAGTAACTCCTAGAATCATAGTGATAGGCAGTCCTACTGAGACTGCACAATGAGATAAGGGGTGACATAATGTGATATTTACTACTCCTGCACAGAATGACAATATTGCTAAAGCTAACCTGTGAACTTAATGTTGGCAAGATGCCTTCTTTGTCTGTTGCCCTATAAACACTGGTCAGTGAGTGGGGGGAAACCACGGGTAATGCATAGAGGAATGCATGTACCTGCCTCAACTGTCCCCCATTGAAGCTTGAGGGGATTTAGGAGAGTGTATAAATTGTGCCATGTCTCTATTGACCCCATCGAAACATAGGGGTAGTTGCTACCCCCTTCATGCTGGCCCTTATAGAAGGAATTGGTGCTCCCTTAATCAGCAACCTTTTTAATAAGACTAGACTAAGATAAGGTAAGATCATTAGCCCCTCTGAAGCTATCTTCCTGTCCTTCCTGTCTGATCAGATCAAGAGTGTACCTGTTAGAGGCTTAAGTCCAAAAACTCCACTGCCTCCTGTGCTTTATTTGTGAAACAGTTTACTTGCCACTCCTTAATCTCATCCAGGCCTCTCTCTCTCAATCTGTCTCTGTTTCTGTCTCTCTGTCTGTCTGTCTCTGTCTCTCTCTCTGTGTCTCTCTCAGTCTCTCTCTGTGTCTCTGTCTCTGTCTTTCTCTCCCTTTCTCTCTTTCATTTCTGAACCACCCCAGGCTACTTGTTACTCCTTGACCCTATTCAGATTTTCTTATAGTCTTTTTGTATATAAAAGTACCAATTTTTTCCTCATCAGATGCACAGATTCTTAAAATCTGGCTGAACTCATATTGGAGTCACAAATACCTCAGACTCACTAGGAACCTCACCTACCCAACTGGTGTCATAATGAACTTGCTACTTGTACTGAAAGAAGGCTTGAGTGGTCGAATTCTTTTGAGGCAGACCACACTCTGTACCCTTGCATTTTGGGGTTCCTAGCACCCCTAGACCTCAACAACAACATAGATATGCTTTTTGAGGGCAGGCAGGGTATTGGTTTTTTCCTTTTTGTATCCTCAGTACCTAGCACAGTGCCTTGTATGCAGTAGGTATTTTAAGAATTTAAAAAAAAAAAGTTAAAATCTGATTTTGATTGTTCAGAGGGAATAAAAAAATGGAAAGGATGTGTAGATAAGGGATGGGCTTCCTAAAAACCTAAGAATTCAGTTTCTCTTTCTTCTTCCAGAGAACTAGCAGGTATTCGCACTGGAATTGTTATCGCCATAGCAAAACTTTCTGGCAACTCAGTGTCTTTTGTCTGGGGTGAATCTCAGAGTACTCTAGTTAGATTCTGACTTTCCTGAGAATGATCTAGTTTGAAAAAGAAGGGTAGTACCAGGAAGATCAGATTCCTTGAACCTGTAGTAATAGCCAAGATTAGATGGGGGATTTCTTTGGGTCTGCTTTAACAAGCTGTTGACTCACTTTTCATGATTTTCTTGCATCACATTCATTTCTCTTCCCAACTTTTCCTCCACCTTTCTTACTTGGTTTTCAAAATCCTTTTTGAGCTCTCTCATGGCCTGAGACCATTGCATATTTTTTGGAGGCTTTGGATGTAGAAGCCTTGAACTTGCTGTCTTCCTCTGATTGTATGCTTTGCTCTTCCTCATCGAAAAGGATGGAAGAAAATACCTTTTCACCAAGAAAGTAATCTTCTATAGTCTTATTTTTTTTCCCCTTTTGGGGCATTTCCCCAGCCAGTTACTTGATTTTTGAGTCCTCTGTCAAGTGGAAGGTTTACTACCCTAGGCTTCAGAGGCTTTGTGTAGCTATTCTCTGAGATATCTCTAGGGACCTGTAAGTTCTCAGTTCCTCCAAGCATAATCAAATGAGAGGAATTTACTTCTCTCCTGGCCTGTGCTCTGGTCTGTGAGCAACCAAAAGCACTCTTTTCTGCCCTGGAACTGTGAGTAGCAGTCCTTCTCCATAGCTGCCACCAACTCAGCCACTGGTGCTCCTCCTCAGGACCCCAGGACCTCCACGCAGGACTGAGACCAGATTAGCTGCTCGATTTTCCCAGGGTCTTTAGGCCAAGGTCTCCAAAAGTGAGTGCTGCTGCTGTAGTGGCTGCCACCATCCTGAGGCTGGAGCTGGGGCTGAGGCCAGGCTGGGCTGTCCTCTCCTCTCACTCAGGTGAAAGAGCTCTCTTACTGAGCTTTGAAGCTGTCTTTGGCATTTGTGAGTTGACAAATCTAGAAACCATAGTAGCTAACTGTGATTCAGTGCCATGAAGCCTGCTCCAATCCTGTCTGTGCCTCCACACGGTCCCTGCTGGGCTGCATTCCTCTCGGAATGCTGGTGCGATACATCTTTCCTATCAGCCTTCCAGGCTATCTTGGGCTGGAGATTTGCTTCACTCGTTCATTTTGTGGCTTTTGCTGTTCTACAATTTGTTTAGAGTCATTTGTTACAGGTATTTTAAGGTCTATGGAGGGAGAACTAGAGCAGGTCCATCCTTCTACTCTACCATCTTGGTTCCACCCAGGATTTCTTTGTATAGACCATAAAGGACCTTGATCTCTTTCTTATTCCTGTCAAGGAAGCTAGAGTGGGAAAATGTACAGCTCTGACTTAGCCAGTCAACATTTCTTCAAGTTTCTCTCTCATATTCCTGTTTTAAATCACCCAATCTCAATAACTGCTTGTCTCCAAAGTTTTTGTGGGTAGGGTCCATGGAGTTCTCCCAGTCCATAGGTGTGATAGTGTCAATATGCACTTTTAATCTGATATGAGTTTTAGTCAGTCATTTTGAAACAAAATGATATAGGACAATAGTTTTCAAGTGAGTATATTTTTGAATTGTTTTTGTTCAGTTGTTTCCAGTCATTGTCTGATTCTTTGTGACCCCATTTTGGGGTTTTCCTGGCAAAGGTAGAGGAGTGGTTTGCCACTTTCTTCTCCAGCTAATTTTATAGATGAGGAACTGAGGCAAACAGGGTGAAGTGACTTGCCCATGATCTCACAGCTAGTAAGTGTCTGAGGCCAAATTTGTACTCAGGAAATTGAGACTTTCTGACTTGAGGTCCAACATTCTATCCACTGTGCTATCTAGCTGCCTGATTTTTGTATAACAGTAAATTTCTATGAAAATTCTCTACCAGATAAAGGTCTTATGAAAAGAAATAACAGATTGCCCTTGTAAAAGAATCCATTGCATTTCAAAACCTTCCCCTTGCCTATTCCACATATTACCTTGATTTAGTAATCCATGAATTTTTAAGATCATTTCTTTGATGTTCAAACTAAATTGACTTTGGACTTCTCATCTGATGAGTACTGAGAGTGGTGTTTCCTTTGCCACAGGATTGCTGCTACTGTGTGAGCAGTCAGAATGAGGTCTTGAATTATAGTCATTAGTATATTAAATCCACATAGTTTTTAAAAATTCTGTTTTTAGTCACGTGAGGGAAAATGCTACCCACATCCAGAGAAAGAACTATGGAGTCTGAATGCAGATCAAAGCATATTATTTTCTTTCTCTCTCTTTTTTTTGTTTCTTTTTTCTCATAGTTTTTCCCTTTGGTCCTAATCCTTCTTTACAGCATGACTAATGTAGAAATATGTTTAATATGATTGTACATGTATAGCCTATATCAGATTTCATGCCACCTTGAGGAAGCAGTTGGGAGGGAGGGAGGGAGAGAAAACTTAGGAATCAAAATCTTATAGAAGTGAATGCTGAAAATTAAAAACAAATAAAATTTTTTAAAAAGAAAAATTCTATTTTTGTTTCACATTCTTTTTGGAAATGGAGTAAACTGGTTTGAATTTTTTATTTACTTAAAAGAATAATAAGAATGTATTTATCCCCCAAGAATGAAATATAATGGGTAGGCAGACCTCAATACACAGAATGGCAAGCCAGCATTTTCTACAGTTTTCCAGTGTTACCCACTACTGACGCATATCTGAGATTCCAGTAGTTCTTCTCCAGCAGGCTGTTTCCTCATTGTTTGTCAACAGACATATTATGGAAAGACATGGGAGATAGGACATTATTTTAAAAATTCTATTGATCTAGAGTCCCATCTATCACCACCACCACCACCACCACCACCTCATCTTCAATGAATCATCAGTTGTAACATAGAGAAACTTAAGCAAATACCAGTCATTAAAGCAATCCAGCCTGATGACATAAACAGCATTATGTACCTTTCCCAACGGAGTAAAACAAAATGGGTTTAATCTGTTCTCTTGGAACAGATGGTTATTGCAATTAACCTGAAGCTGATAGCATATTAGTGATTTTGTTTGTGTTATTATAGTCAATTCGGGAGAAATGAAGTTCTCTGAACCATTGAATGATATGAGATAAAGCTGCACAGGAAATGTGTGGGGATTGGTTGATAGAATTAGACACAACCATGGGCTATGTCTATCTGAGGAGAGACTTCAGAAGAAGGCAGTCAAGTTTTAGGAGTGCTTTAAAGAGCCAGATCCTGTGCCTACTAAAACCAGAGTATAGTAAAGGGTTGGGGGTGGGGAGGGTGGGGAGGAAGTTGTGTTCAGAGTAAGCCCAGAGGAAAATGTCACACTTCACTTACACACTTCATAATGACTGTGACATCAGAGAGTTTGGACCAGTAAAAAGTAATACATCCATCTAGAACTGAGAAAGGATAAACTGGATCTGTGAAGGAAATGTGAGCTCTTTAAGATGGAGAGGAGTGCATTTATAGACTCTACAAAGTATTTTTATGGATCCTCAGAACCTAGCAGAGCTGCATCTTAGGGAAGCTCATGAAAATTACATGAAGGGAGAAAAAGCACTTTCATTACAGGGAGATATGAGTCAACCTTTGGCCACAAGGGCTCTCTAAGCTTGAATTCACTTTCTCCTGGACTCTTTGCATTCAGACTTTGGGGAAATCTGTTTTGTAACAACTGTTCTTACTAGACTACCTTAGTAAATATTCCCTTGTTCAAGCTAATTAACTGTGGCTGTATAATTAACAACCAATAAGGAGCATAACAGATGGGGGCTCATGAGTGATAACACTAAAAGAAAAAAAAAAACTAGCCTTCAAGTTATCTTTAGAATCCTGAGGGGAAAAGTAGTCAGCTTTCCCCTGGGGATCCAACCAACCAGTGGAAGTTGAGAGAGTGAGCCCAGAAGGGGTGCTACACTAACCTATGTTATTAGCAAGAATCAGGCAGGAAAACTCTGGGAATGGTCTGTGCAACCCTATATTGAATAAAGATGGGAGAACCTTGGACATATTTTTGTAAGCATCATGAACAAAGCCAGTAGACAGGGAGAGGCTGAAAATTTAAAAGAGGGGATGATTTTAGGGGCAACCTCCTGGAAGATATGATAAGAGATACGATCAAGGGCACAAGTGGAGAGATTGGTTTTGGTGAGGGTTTTGTTTGTTCCATTTCTTCATGAGAAACTAGAGCAACAGAAAAGAGAATGAGGTATGGGGATGTGATGTCCCTATATCTTGGAATAAAACTTTAAAAAGTTAAATTTTATTGATATCTTTTGTTTTTACATAACCTCCATTTCTAAATATGTCTTCCCTATCTAGTGAGTAATCCCTTGTAATAGAGAATATTTTTTAAAAAGAAAAGTACAACTGAAAGTAGTCTTAATTTCAATATACTTCTCTCTAGTCACACAGTAAATGTCAAAGCCAATACTAAAATCCTTCGTCCAAAAAGGTGTATATTTGGAGCAATCATTCCTTACTTGGTAACCAACACATGACTGAAATTCCTGGTCTCTTCAACTCAAGAGGTAGCTGCCAAATTTGGAAATGTCCATCCCTTGACATTGCTGTTCAGTTACCTGTACTTAGCAGAAGAAACAAAACAAAAACAGCCAGGTACTTGAGATCCATTCTCAGACTTGCCTAGGCAAGCACATATTCTCACTGCCATGTGCTTGTAGCCACCATATCTGAAGAAGGAATAGGGAATGGAGAGAATCTCCCTCCTTTTTCAAGAAGTAGAAGAGAAAATTGGCATAATCTTCAATGACATATGGAAAAGAGAGGAAAAGATAGATCAACAGAGACAGAAATGGAGATAGAGATAGAAAGATATACAAAGGGAGATAGAGGTAGAGATAAAGTGTGTGTGTGTGTGTGTGTGTGTGTGTGTGTGTGTGTGTGTGTGTGAGAGAGAGAGAGAGAGAGAGAGAGAGAGAGAGAGAGAGAGAGAGAGAGAGAGAGAGAGAGAGAGATAGAGAGGGAGAGAGAGAGAGAGAGCTAGAGGTATTATCCTTTTATAGTCAATGGGCAAATCTTCCCTGCTCAGTCTGCAGTCTTCTTTGGGAGACCCTTCCCCTTTCCAATCATGGAAATAACTGGAAAATAACTAGAAGTCTGTGGATACACACACATATTACATGCACACACAAACACACATATATGTGTATACATATGTATGTGTATGTATAGTATATGTATGTGTGATATGAGTATGTGATATCTATATCTACCTATATATCACATATACACATCTATACACACACACACACACACATATGTATATATCCTTTAGCAATGGGTCAAAGCTTATCTCCATGCATTGGATTGTCCTTCATATCCATTATTTTTATAGATAATAAGGCTTTCTTATTACTGAATTAAATAAGCGTACATATAGTGATGCTGGGCATTTGTAACCTGAAAAAATATAAGTCATTCTTTCAAGTTTATTAAAATTTTACTTGCTATAGCCTAAATTCATAGTGGTTTTTATTTCATCTTCTTCACACAATAAATTTATAAACACAATGTTATAAAGTAACATTTTCTTATTTTAATTTATAATTTTCAATATTTCAATTCAATAAGCATTTATCAATGTGTGCCAGGCACTGTGCTAAGTACTTGGGACAAAAATAAAATAAATAAAAAATAAAATAAAAATAATAAATAAAAAATAAAATAAAAATTAAGTTAAATAAATAAAAAAGAGAGAGTTCCTATCCGTAAGGTGTTTACAATCTAATAGGGAAAGGTGATACCCAAAAGGAAGCTGAAGAGCCAGAAGGAAGGTTGTGAGCTCTCTATGAAGGAAGGCTTTAGGAAGAGTTTAGTGCCCCACCCTCCAGCCCTCCAGGAGGAGAGGTAATGAGTTGAGAAGGTAGATATCCAAATCTGAGTACTTCTTTGTGATGATGAGATTTTAGGTAATCAACTTATCCTTATAATTTATAAATAATTTTATGTGCTGTAAATTTGAAATCAACAAATAATAATATTTTACTTGCATATTCTATATTTTCTATTATAGTACACATTGACTCATTATTTGTTCCACAGAATTCATCTTACTGGTTTTAAATATCCTTTCTTTTTTTCTCTTGAAGGAGGTATCTTTAATCACACATTTAAAGTATCAGAAAAAGGTTGAAGAAGGAGAAGAAAAAGGAGAAGAAGAAGAAGAAGCAGAAGAGGAAGAAGAAGAGGAAGAAGAGGAAGAGGAAGAAGAAGAAGAAGAAGAAAAGCCAGAAGACAAGGAAAGTGCTGGACAAGTTCCAGGGGTAAAATTAGTGATTTTCATTTTTTTTTCCCTTCTAGAAACATTCTTGTGCTAGATTCAAGCAAATCTAGCATTTCATATTTGTGAAATCAGCTTTAAATATTTTTGTGTCTCAGGCGGTAGCTGTGAACAACACAATTGCAAATCATAATTCATGATGTGAAAAGGATACGAGAAATATCAACAAGCAACAATTAAGCTGCTACTATGTGATAGCCATTGTGCTGGGCAGTGGGGATCCAAAAAATCAAATAATTCCTCAAGGGAATTTTATTCATCGTGGGAACCAATTTATACCTAAATAAATAAGATTATACAGAATAAATGCAAAGAAAGCATAAGGGAATTAAATATAAGAAAGTTAGGGAAGAAGGCCATTAATAGCTGGGAGTCATTCACACGGGTCAGAAGAAAAGTGTTTGAATAACATCTTGAAGGAAGTGAGGAATTATATGAGTCAGAGATGAAGAGGTGGGCATTTCAGGGACAAGGATGGTGGATGAAGTATCCTGTGTGAGGAACAGAGGTTGGTTTGGATGACCCTAGAGTGAAGAGAGAGCATTGTTTAATGAGGAGCAAGGTTTAATCGTCCCAGACGCTATTATCTTCCTCTAATGTTGTCTAAGGCATTATAACCAAACTACCATAATGCTCTTACCTCTGCTAATCTCCTGAGACAAGACTTTACCTTTTATGCTACAGAGGTACTGGCTCCTCTACCTCTCTGTAGTTTGGAACTAATTACTCAGGCAATATATTATAAATCAAATCAATTAATGGCAGTGTTAATTGGGAGCAGTCAGTCATTATGGGATCACAGTCATCATAGCCCAACCTTCTTGTCTTACAGCTGAGGAAACTAAGGCTGAGAGAAGGTTGTGACTTGCCCAAGTAAGAGGGCCTGTATTCAGACCTAAGTCCTTTGACCCCAAATCCAGTGCTCTTTCTGTGGCACAACACTATTACAAGGCCCGAAGGTTGACAATAAGTGTTTGTTGAGTGAGGGAAGTCAGTATTAAGCTGGCTTTACTAGAGTCGAGATGTAATAACTTCAGCAGTAACAAATACAATTAAGAGTACAAGGTTCATTTGCATGCCTTTGTTTTTCTTGAGCCAGTTTTGACCCTTTCTAAATTTTTAGGCAGTCTAGCTTTCTTTGTTCAGTTACAAGACATTATTTATAGCTCAGTGGTGATTTTGTTAGGAGGTATTAAGAAGTTGTATGATTTACAATGTTGGGAAGACAAAGAAAAAACTAAGTGTTCATATATATGTATATTTATAGCCAGAGGAAATTGAAAAAATGACTCAAGATGAGCGAAGTCATGTACAAACTGTCGGTGAACATGACATGGAAGAGCCACAAACTGAGCGCACAAATGTGGAACTTCTTCAGACTGTTTTGGATACCAAGATTTTGAGTGAACTCCCTACACTCTTGGATACTACTCAGAACAAATTGCCAATACGGACACCTGGTCCTTTCCAGGTAAAAATCAATTTATTCTTACTGAAACAAAAAATGAGGATGTGGAAAACGAGGATAAATTTCAAACAGCTAAATTGTTTTCTCCAGAAGGTGAAATTTCCCTCTAGAGAAAAGCTGAAATAATAAATTTTCCATTTACTCTCAATATCTTTAACTACAAAAGAGAACATTACATGTTTTCTCTCATCTGAGGCAAAAATGCAGGACATGCATACACTTAAAATGTATAGCCTACCTGTTTATACCTTAGTTTACTCCAGTTATCATTAATGTTTCTTTTTTTTTTAAACTGGAGAGTTTTACTCATATTTTCATGTTGTTGAAATTTCCTTCCTCTGGGCATATCTGAAAAGGCAGATAATCTGAAGTTTTACTTTCATTCCCCCTTGTATCCCAGTTTTTATATTGGGTATCGGATATATAGCCTAGTGCCTCATTCTGTGCATAGAATTCCCTCTGTCTGCTTCCAATATACAGAACATAGAATTGTGTAACCATGCCTAAATCACTAAAGCATAATTTTACTCAACTATGAGTTTTTTCTTCCTCTTACAAAGTAAATGGTACTGTACAAATAATCTCCTTCATTTCTGTCAGCACAACCTTTACATTCTCTCCCAAAATCCAGTCCACAACGTCTAACTGCTTGTTTTTCTTTTTCTATTCCTAACTTTTTTAAAATTAATTTATTTGTTTTTAGTTTTTTACAATCACTTCCATATGTCTTAGTCTAATTCTAACTTCTACATACATGCTCCATTACCACCTCAAATCCACCATCTATAAAACTCAAACTTGTCACCTCCTCTTCCCTGCCCAACAATGGCTTCCATTCTAAATGTCTCCATTCTAACACTTTGGTCTCCCTTACTGGATGGAATTCCTCATAAGCTGGATAATCACTTAAGGGGCATTTTATAGAGAGGATTCTTGCTTAGCTTCAAGTTGGACTAAGAAACTTTTGAGAGTTCTTCCACTGATGAAGTTCTGTCATCTTAGACCCTTCCTTTCCTTTCTCTTCTTTGACCCCCTCCCCCAACAAATACAGTTAGTCACCATTTCCTGATGATTCTGCCTTCTAAAAGCCTGTCAGATTAGGCATTCTCCCTCTTTTTTAAATTAATAATTTTTATTTATATATATAAATGTGTCATATATATTTAATTTATATATACATATTATTAACATATATAATATATATTAATATTTATTTTGACAAGCCTAAAACAAAAGCACAAATCTCTAATGCAAGGTAGTCCCTCAATAATCCCTGAAAACATTTAGGCAAAGCTTCATAAAGAGGTGATTGTAGCAGAAGCAATCTTTTTGTAGTTTTTATTGTTATTTATCAATTGTTAAAAGAAATTAAAATAATTAAAAACACACTCCACCATTCTGCAACCATTTCTGTAGAAACACAGGAAGGAGAGTGGTTTCATTTTTTTTTTTCATAGATTACTGGGGAGGAAGAATGTATGGTGATGAGCCTATCTGTGCTTAGCTAGATTGGTCCTTTGAAGATAGACACAGAATAGCTGAGCCTACCAGAGCTTGCTGTCCACTTTGAGAACCTAAACTTGAGATGCTTGTCATGAATATTTTCTTCAAGAAGTGAGTCTGGACACAATAAACACCCAGCATTACAAACCTGAAATTCCCTATATCTTAACAAACAAGGAATGGGAGTCTTATCAAAATCAGCTACGTGAGCATGGTTAAACCATCAACTCGTTAGAGCAAAGATTAAAATCAACAAGATATTAGAGGAAAAAACATAAGAACGTACACATGCAATTAAATATCAATGGTATCACAGATGAAATTTTTAAAAGTAGGGTTAGGGGAGGAATTGACACAAATCCACCAGATAAAGGGTCATTCCCAAATGGATTACTCATTAAATGATAGGAAAAATCAGAAGAAACAAACGATGCCTATCCCTTACAAAAAGAAATCAGTCACTAATGATCACTAAAACAATTCTGAAGTGTTACTTTTGACATCTCTTGAAATATTTAACCCTTCCCATAACACTTTTCACTAAACTAATCCACCCTCTATTCCTTTAAACTAATCCTCATATGGCATGAAGTCAAGGCTGTCTTGGGGGCCGCTAAGTAGTTCAGTGGATAGAGGCCGTAGATCTGTAGTCAAGAAGACTCATCTTGTCAAAAGCATCCTATGGCCTTAACTTTTTCTTCAGAAAGGAATGGAAACCTAAGTATTAGCATTTTTTCCCTCATGAACAAATTGTACACGATTTTTCAGGATAGGTGATTTAGGAGTTAGAGCTTATTTTCTTTGCTGATTTCGGTAGGAATTATTTCATTCATTACATTTGTATCTCCAATGCCTGGCCCTTAATAAATGTTTGTGGGGCAGTTGATTTCATTATATCACATTCCATCTTCTTTGCCTCCGCATTCTCACTGAGTAATATTCTGTGATTTGAATTACTGGAGTTTTTTTATATGTGATTTGACTCTTTCTGGCTTCCTGTCATATCTTATCTGGTACTGGAACTTTGCATTTTAATGATAAATTTTCTGGATGAGTTAAATTTTCTGCTCCTCTTTGATGGGAGCTTATTTTTTCTCTGAACTTTGCCCTTTGTTTTTAATATTTCCACACTGTTTTCTTGTTAGATTTCCCAGAATATAGTATTCAGGAGTTTTGCTCCTTTATATTTTTCTTTGAATACCAATAATTCTCACATTGTCTTGCTGAGTTCTCTCTTCTAAATTTGTTGTTTTACTTTTTAGGGATCCCAAGTCTTCTGCTATAGTAGTTCTGCTATTTTCAAATTTTTTGTTTCATTATTTCATCTCTTTATACTCATCTCAGTCATTCTTCAGAAAAAAAACATTGCATTTTAAGCTAATGTTCTGAGTAAAGAGTCATGTTCATCTTTTTATTTATTTCAATTCTCTTTCTCCTTCCCCTTCTCTTTCTACTGCTATATTTTCCTTCTCTTTTTTCTCTCTTCTTCCCTTTTCTCCTCCTCTTACTCTTTTCCTTCTTTCTCTCCCTACTTATTTTTATAGATACCAGATCCTTCTTTACATTTTTTAATGAGGCTTAAAGCACTTTCCTGTCTTGATTCTGCATATAATATTGCATGGTATCATAGAACCACACATCCAGAACTGGAAAGGACAATAGAGGCAATTTATATTAATTCCTTCATGTTACATATGGGAAAACAGAGGTTAGGTAAAGTGAAGTGATTTGTCAAGGTCACCAAGATTGTATGACAGAGGCAGAATTTGAACTGAGGTCCTCTGATTCTAAACCTAGTGCTCTTTCTATTCTACATAGTTTTAAAAATGAAACAAGACTGAAATTCTCCCCACTTCAGGGCCCACCTAGAGTCAGCTAGGTAGAGTATTGAATTGAAATTCCCACCTCTGACATTTATGAATTGTAAGAGCTTTTGGGGAAAATCGTTAGATGCCCCTGAGCTTCAGGTTGCTAATCTGAAAGAAAAGGGGGGCGGGGATTATACTACTTCCACTGTGTTTGTCAAGTACTTTACAAACTCCTGGCCCCAGTGGTTTGGGAATTCATTGAAGGACAGTCCTAAGATGCATGTTGCCTATGCAGGGGGGGATATTTGACTGAAAGACTTCAGAACCCATGACATTGTGTTTAATATACATAAAGGAGATGTGACTTGAGATTGGGTGGAAAGACTTCGAGATATTAGTACAAGTTTGAAATACAGGAGCGAGAGAAAAGACTTTGAAACTTTGAATGGCAGAAAACTCCATAGGGTCACGGGTATATGGGGGAATCATTCCCCCTTTCCCCATCATGTCTCTTGATTCCCACTGCCTATACCCCAGAGATATCTAAGAATGGGTTTCTCCAGGGAGATTGTTTTTTCCTTAGTTGAGCTGAAATTTTATTTCACTTCCATGTTGAAAGCCCATTATTTCTGAAGTGTTCTATTGTCTACTCCAATACATTTCTTTGCTGCCCATGACTGTCTTTTGTGGGCATGAAGAATTTGGTGGGAGGAAAACTTGGCTGGCCAAGAGTAAGCTCAATTTGCTTTTCCTTTAGAGTGATCTGGTAATGTTGTTTTTATTCTGAAAATCTAAAAGAATATTGTATCCCTAGATTATCTGATGTCTAGACTATCCTTGAATATGTGATGTGTAGCAACTAGATACAATCCAATACCCTTCTTGGAGATAGGAGAGCTGAATGATTGCCTAGACATGGCTGCCCTGCATCTTGCCTGCCTCTTCTTAATTATTAGCAATATAGACACAGCTCTCCTCCTACTCTTCACAAAATAGGAAATCAAAGTTTTCCCAGAGATGAGATGGGTCACGTGATCTGGAGATTATATTTACCTAACTATATCCCTGCTTACATGGGCTGCCTGATTCCTTATGCCCTGGTTTAAACCCTGTGCCTCAAGTTGATCTAAATTATGGAAGCACTATATAAATGTTCCTTGTTGCTGTTTTGTCTTTTTTTCCTCCTGAAGATTTCACCTTTAAAAGAAATACTCATCATACTTTTTCACTATATTAGAAAATCTCTTTTGCTTGCCCATTTCTTCAGTGTCTTTTAGTGTTAATGTGCACTGTTTCCCATGAGGTTTTCTTTTCTTCTTCCTCTTTAAAAAATGAGTTAGTACTTTTATTACTGCTTTGGGAAGAAAAGGGGAATACAAAGGAGTAAAAAGTGTGCAGAGGAGAACTGGACTTAATCATGCTTCACTGAGTCATCCTGCCACATCTTTTCTATTTCCTTCTTCTCTGTTCATATTCCCACCACGCTTATTTAGCTCTTTTCCACCTAACCTTAGAATACATACTGTTATGGTACTACTGGTTCTACTATAGCAAATCTCTCTTTCCTTCAATCCATTCTGAATGTCATTACCATATCACACTTCCTAAAAATACTACTTTGTTGTGTGTTATTCCCCTGCTCAAGAACCTATCATGGCTTTTTCATTGAGTTATAGAATTTTAGAGCTAGAGGAGAACTTAATATAACATTTTGAAGGTTTCTGAAGTCTTTCCTTCACAACTACCCTGTGAGGTACACAGTTTAAATATAATGATCTCCATCTTGCCGATAAGGCAGCCCAGATTATAAGTGATTTGACATAATCAAACATATAGTGTCAGAGTTGTTATTCAAACTCTGATCATTTGACTCCACCTCTAGTAATCATCGGGGATCATAGCTTTATGTCTATAAAGTTCTTTAGAGATAATCTAGTTGGATTCTTGCTTAATCAAATCATTGAATCTCAGACTTGGAAATGACCTCAGAAGGTATAGCCTACATTTTCATTTTACACATGAGAAATGCCAGTGATATTAAGGGACTTGACCCAGGTCCCAGAGGATTGAGTTCAATTCTCATCTCTATGCAGATCACCTTCAAGTCTATATACTCATCTTTAGTCTCTCTCATGAGTTGATGTTTCAATTACATATCAACAAGCATTTTTAATAAATATAGCACCTGCTATATGTTAAGCAGCACTTGGGATACAAAGAAAGGTGGAAAAAACTGTCTCCATATCACTAACTGCCTAATGTACTTGTCCTTATGAGTGTTCTGTAGGCATCTCAAATTCAGCATGTCCAAAATTAAACTCAATATCTTCCCTTAAATTTAGTCACTTCAGGTCTGCAACCTTGAGGTAATTAATTCTCAACTCTTTCCCTTCCTCATTCTCTCCTGCCAAATCTAATCAGTTGCCAAGTCTTGTCAGTTTTCCATCCATTACCTCCTCTCACTCCCACTTACACACCCACTACCTTAGTTCAGGTTTTTATCATACCCTATTATTAGCAATCTAGGCTCCCCCCTATCCAATTTGTCCTTCGTACAGTTGTAAAAATAATTTTCCTAAAATACAGGTTTGACCATTTTGCTCTCCCACTCAGGATGCTTCTAAGGCAGTTTACCACCTCAGCTGGGCACATAAAGCCTTTCACAATCTTGCATTATCCTACTTTTTCCTTGCTTATTTTATATCACTCCCCTCCATGTGTTCTTGCCAAACTGGCTTACTTGACATTCCTAGAACTTGGCTTTGCTTCTTCTTCCTTCATGCTTTTTCATAGACTCTGTCCTCCATGTATGAAATATACTCCCTCCCTAAAAGATGAAAACCTTTTAGAATCCTTGGTTTTTCCCCAACACTCAGCTCAAGTTTCACTTCTAGCATTTTCTTTTCACTTTCCAGTCTTTCTGGATCCTTCTAGCTACTGATGCTCATTAAATTATCTTGTATCTATTTTTATCTGGTACATGTTGAATTCTTCCTTCCTCTTATTCCCCCAGTCCTTATTAATCTTGAAGTGCCTTCCTTCTGAGATGATCTCCAATTTGCTATCTATTCTGTTAGTACATAGCTGTTTACATATAGTCTTCCAACTTCTATCCCCCTTAGTCAGTGAGCTCTTTAAGAGTACGCACTGGCATTTGCCTTTTCTTGTATCCCCAGTGCTTAGCAGAGTGCCTGGCACATTGTAGGCATTTAATAAATGCCAGTTAACTGACTAGATGACTGAATATAAGCACTTTGAAGGTAGGAATGGTTTTCACTTTTCTCTTTATAACCCTGGACCCTAGCATAGTAGGACATAACAGCTACTTATAAAATGCTTCCTGAATTGAATCAGTGATGGAGGTGGAATTAGAACCCATGTCTACTAATGATACTCTATTATACTACATTGTTTCTTACCTCGTCAAATCTGTTTGGATTAGTTTTCGAAGTCCTCCATAATTTGGCTCTACCCTGTGAAGTCAAAAGAGGATAGTGAAAAAAGCAGTTGCTTTAGACTGAGGAGACTGGGTCTAAATTCCTGTTCTTATATTTCCCAGCTGTGTCATCGTGGGCAAATGAGGTAAACTCTTGGAGAGGTTTAGCTTCTTGAAATGGAAAATAAAGATAATAACACATGTGCTCACCCATCCTTGGATTATGTCTACCTTCTGCCTTCTTCATTCTTATTTATATAATGCTGAATGGAGTGAGAAGAAATAACAGAAAAATGCTGATGACACATTGATACTACACAATCTGGCCTGTCTCTGAATCAAGGCAATTCTTTTACACTGTCCCCCACCCAAAAATTGACTAACTATCTCCTCCATCCCATTGACTATTCAAAACCTTTTCATACTTCCTCAAGCTTTTCCCAGCATACCTTCCCCTCACACTTTTAGCTGAGGACCTTAATTCATAACTTACCTGAAAAAATGGAGGCCATTCCCTAAAAGCTCCCTCTTCTCCCTACTTTTTAATACATCACTCAGATATCTTCTTCCAGTATCTCCTCTTTCACTCCATCTTGCTTGAAGAGAGAGTCCTCCTCCTTGCCAAGGCCAGCCCTACTACATGCCCCTTGAATCCTATCCTCTTTTGTGTTCTCCAGTGGATTTACTCCCCCTATGATTCCCAGTCATTCTCTAATCCTCCCTTCCTACTTTTCCAGTCTTACACTTTAGTCTCCCCTCCACACTTTTTGAGTCCAATACTGGCCTATTTGCATTTCCTCAAATAAGACACATGGAGTGTCTCACAACTCAATCAGTCAGTTAGTCAAAAAGCATTTATTAAGCTCGACCTAGTATGTGTATGCCTCTGCACAGCTGTCCCCATGCTTGGAATGATCTCTCCTCAATACTGACGAATAATTTTTTTGATTTCCTTCAAGACTCAGCTAATATCTCACCTTCTGCAGGAGGCCTTTCCTCTCTCTCCTACCCCAGTGGCTAGGCTCTTTCTCCTAAAATTGTCTTCCATTTACTCTGTAAATGTCTATATATGCATATATATATGCAATATATATATATATATATATATTCGCATGCTGTCTTCTCTGTTAAAATGTAACCTTCTTGAGGATGCGGAACATGTTTTTGCCTTTCCTTTTGTATTCCTAGCACTTAGCACAATACTTGGCACAAGCTAACTGCTCAATAAATTGCTTGTTGACTAACTGATTACTTTACACAGTTATTTTGAGGGGAAGCTGCTTTGTAAATCTAAAAGATGGTATATAAATGTGAGTTATTGTTATTGTTACTCTGCTGTGAGCTGGGCCCCAAAATGATGAGAAATAGGAAAACCTCTTCAGAATGCAGACTTCATCTGCATTCGTACATAAGCATCCTTACAACTGTGAAAATGTCAGTGTCATTACTAATGAAAACCTTGTCAGGCAGACAGATTACTTACTTTATCCCCAGTAAGTAATAATCCTGTAAAACATGCAAATTTGTAAATGTTATCTGAATTTACATTAAGGTGCTAAAAATTGTGCTTTGAGATTGAAATCAATCTTATCAGAGATTTGGAATAATTTGGGATTTGAAATTTTAAAGCAATAATCTGCTGTTTTTAAAAATTGCATTTTTACTCTTCAAAATATTTTTTGAGGAATATAGGTAAGGTGGATTTTTAAAATTATATCTATGCTGGGGATTTAGGTGAGGAACTTTCTCTATGCAAATTAGCAACTACTTTGCAGCTTATAATTTTTGAAAGTTACCAGGGGCATTGACTTGTTCAGGGTCATGGATGGTGAAAGGGACAAGACTTGAACTCAGAGTCTCCAGTTCTGTACACCATGCATGCTTCCTCCCCAGGGTAATAATGTGAGCAAATATGGTATTAATACTTTTACTTGTAAAAGTATGGTTATGATCGTCTAATGTGTTTCATGAAAAAGAAGCCTAGATTTAGAGATGGGAGACCTGAATTTCTGGTCCTGGCTCCAACATCATATGCTCTCTATATCAAAAGTGTGACTCTATATGACCGTTGTCAAGTCATTTCAAAGTGAGACCCTCTTTAGGTCTCACTTTCCTCCTTTCTATAATGAGGAGGTTGGACTAAATAATCTCTGAGGTTTCTTTCAGCTTTAACACTTGTGATTTTCTGAATTCATGATTTCATAACATTTGATAGTCTAACAGTGGATTTGAAGCTAAATATTAACTAATAAGAAAAATTGTAGTCCCCTTAAAGGTTTTGCATAGAAGTGGAAATAAAATTAAAGACTGATTGTACACAGCTTTTCTCCTTAAAAAAAAAAACAATTAGTTTTTATATTAGTACTTTTTTATTTAGGTTTCCAGTTTGGAATCTTTGCAAATAACAGGAAAGACAGCTGCAGCCTCCTCAAGAGTCAAACCAAAATGTCATATGAGAAGATTCCATGCTGAGACCTCACAGATTCCCAAAACAACTTCAAAGTAACTTAAATTTTAAATTCATTATAAGAAAAGTCTTAGGAAAAGTATTTTTCTAAAAAAAATATCATTAGAAAATGGAGATTCGCAGGGAGGGAGGCTTATTGTAGAAAAATAAAGCAAGTGATTTAGAACCTATATTCACATAAATCACATAAATTGTCAGAGATACAAAACTCATTTAGAAGATTTGTGTAGAAAAGGGCTGACAGTGACTTTAGGTGGCAAGCCATCATAGTTCCTCTCCAGCTCCACTACCAGGGTCTGTCTAATCTCATGGACCCACTTCTGTTCTATCCATCCATTTTATTTTGCTAATGTAAAAGTGCCCAAAGGCTATCTTATGGACTAAAGAAATAGCCATACAATAGTATTTGATTCAATATCATCAGTCATTGTGATGTGATTTTGTTTTGATTTTTTTTTTTTTAGAAACTTGGTTGTTACTATGGTAGAAAAAAGAAGTTGGCCATGTTGCAATGCTTTTGGTAATTTTGTATTGTTAAGGCCTTAATGTTTCAAAATGTCGTCTTAGTATATTATAAGCTAAAGACTTAATACAATAATAATGTGATAAGTATATATTTACAAGTATAGGCTTTGTCTTCTGCCAGTCATTTTGTGGAAGCCCTGATTTACTTGGTTTTGTCAATGCATTTTTTATGACAATGTTTATTTTAGATTCTTCTTCATTTCACTCTTTATAAGGGCTTAAAGAAGCTTTAATTATTAGCTTTTGTTGTTGCTGGGGGCCTTGAAAGGTGTACTGGATCTGGGAGAGAGCCTTTTTATGGCAGACCTAAAGTTTGTAAACGGATATTGCTCACAATTTACTAGTTGAGAGTGTACTCATGGTAAAAGAATTCCAAAGTTTATGAAACAAATTGGCATCTAAGTGACCCTGTACATGCCAATGCTTATCTGCATTGCTTTAAGTTCATTTAGTTAACAAGATTATATATTAAAACAAATAGTGACAGTAGACAAAGAGTATTTTGCCTTCAATAAATAGTTACTGTCAGATTATCAATGGTGCAGAAACTTCATGATAAAAAAAATAAAACCACACACCTGCACTTAGTGAATTAAGTAAAATAGTGTGACCACACACAGAACTATTTTGTGTGTGTGTGTGTGTGTGTTTGTCTTAGTTTTTCAAGGAATGATAAATAGTCTGTTTAAAGAGACTATGCTGTAAAAACATATAGCTTTTCTTAGAGCATGCCAAAAATATTTGTAGAGTTTATTGATGTGCAGTATTATTTTCATTTTTTAAATGAATTAATATTTTTCCATGCAGGAACAAGAATGAGATCTGTAGAAATAAAGGCTCAATTTCTTTCTTTCTTGTTTTATTAGTATTATAGACAACTGCTTTCACTTTTTCTTTAAGCAAATTTATGTTCAACCTCTCTCATCAGTGACAATTCTGGTAGTCAAAATTGTTTTCTATAACTAACAATAATAATAAAATCATTAATTGAGAATCCTTTGCTGCCATATAAATTATCAGTATGATCAGGAGAGAGAAGGAGTTCAGGTTTTATTGTTTTATACAGAAAGCATAGCATGTGATTTATGCCCCTAACCAGGTCCGGTCTTTGGCAAAATCACAAAGTAGAGATGTTTGTCTTCAGAGTACTTTTATCTTCTGTCTTTTTATATCACTTTCTTAAACCCTAGCCAAATTCATGCTGCCCAGAGCCTCTAATGGTAATTATCCATGCTCCAGTTATACCCGTTTTTTCTCCCTGTTCTAAAAATTTAATCTATCCTGGTTCCCATTTCTATAGAACTCTGCCCTCAGCTAATTGTCACATTGCAAATGAATCTATGCTAAGATGTAAATTGACAAGTATTGCTATGTGAATTATTAGGCACAGTATGAGGGAAAACCCAGGAGTGAACTTTTCCTCTCTGATCTGAACATCTTTCTCAATGATTGAGGATGAATTGATGAGGGAAGAGACAGGATACAGGGACACCAATAAAAAGCCAATTATAATAATCCTGGCATGAGATGATAAAGGCCTTCCATGGGTTGATTTATTGAGATTTAGCCCATCTGCTGAGATGAATTACCAGGTGTGATCATTGCACATGCTATAGTTTCTTGGAGCTACAGATGAAAGTTGGGGGTGAACACCAAAGATGGATGAACAGCCCTGAAAAAGTCTTGGAAGGGTTGCATACCAGAGGCACTAGTTCTCCCTGAACACCCCATACACCCCTAAACCTGATTGAGGGTAACCAATAGGCCTAAAACCCATCAATTAGGAGGATGTCCACCCCAAGCATGTGAAGACTTCATCCAGTAGAACGGGTAGATGAGAATAATATATTCCAACAGTCATGAAGGCAGCTGAAGCACATGTTGTGGAGGAGGGCTTAGAGCCTGATCAGGCATCGAAGATACCAAGGTCATCCACTGCATCCTGGGCCATTACCAGTCATCTTGACTGAAATCCTGCCACTGAACTTCAATGACTCAGGAAGACAGAGTGAGGTTGATAATTTTGTGCAACTCTGCCTCACTTAAAGCCAATTCACATGTGAGTTCAGATATCACCCCTTGATGTCATCGGTCCTTTTAGAAAATGAAGGCTGAACAATAACAACAATAACCTGCTGAGATGGACAAGAAGGAATGAATCTAAGAGATATTGTGAAGAAAGATACAGAGAAATTTGGTAACTTTCAATATGAGGAACGAAGGAGAGAGAATTCTGCTAAGTTCTGAGCCTGGAGAATGAGTTGGAATATTATCTTCTGACAACCCATGCTAAGCATGTAGGGATAGTTAAAGGTATTGAAACTTCTTGAGATTTGATTGGTTCAGGTGACAAAGGCTTGGGTATTGACATGGCTTCCCGGTGATATAACGGTGTGAAAGACACTCATTCATGTGGAGTAGAGGCTTCAGACCTGAGAGATGTCCCAAGGTTGTTGGATTCACCAAATCCTTTCCTGCTAACCAGAACGTTTTCTCATGAAGGCAGTGGGAGTTGAGGTGAGGAGCTGCATCTACTTGAGCTAAGTGCTGTATTATTGTCGATTATCTTTTGTAGAGGCAGCTAGGTAGAACAGTGGATAAAGTGCTGGGTCTGGAGTTCAAATTTGGCCTCAGACAATTATTACCTTGGACAAGTCACTTGACTTCAGCCTGCCTCAGTTTCCTCATAAGGTTGTGAGGATCAAATGATATATTTATGTAACACTTAACATAGTGCTTGGCATGTAGTAGATGCTTGATAAATGTTTCTTCCCTTCTATGCTGTAGCTGAGCAAACCTTTTGTTTGAAAAGCTGCTGACATACTATCTGGTGGAAATCCCATACTTTAAGCTGTATTACCTTCTTCTTGTGATCCAGCTTCTTGGGAGCTGACATATATAACTTTCAGTCCTTCTTTCCAATATCACTATAGCTTCAGTGACCCATGGACTTCTATAAAGGGCATTTACAATCTATATTAGTGTTCCTTGTTTGGTAGTAAATGCTAAAATTCATAGTTTCCCAGCACTGCCATCTATCTCTGGCAAGTGGCAGTCCTCACTACAACTTTGCTCCATATGCACAGTCTTTGAATTTCTTGGTGAAGTGAAGCTTGTGAAGGAAGTAATAGATCTCACTGTTGCTCATGTATCTGAGGGAAAATGTAGTTGCTTTCATAAGACCTTTAAGTCCTTCAAAGTTGACATTTGTATGCAAAACCAAAGGCTTGCTCCGCATTGGCTTTAAGTCATTTCTATGTCTGTTATTTTTCTGTTTCTTTGCCTCCTCAATCATATATGCCAGAGTGAAGTCATTCAGTGGTTTAGGAAGCAATAGCATAGTTTTAAAACAAAATTTTAATAGTACTTGCCAAATTCTGGAAAAGAGCTTAGATCTTTAAGGTCCTTTCAGTGTTGCCAAATTGCATGCTTCTATTTTTTTCTGAGGCTGAACCTTTTGAGATACAGTGTGACACATATACTTGACAGAGGTTCTAAAAAATCTTTTTTTTAATCAATAGAGAGTTTTAGGCCATTTTCCTCTAGCCAATTCAACATTTTCATCAGTTTTTTGCTTGTGTTTCCTTTTGGGATGATGTCATCAAGGTGTTTATGTCTTCAATCTCTAGAAAGTCACAGGTGCTTCTGTGATACCTTGATACAGCTGGACAGATGAAAATGGTTATCTTTTTGTCTTCATCTGCCTTGTGAATCCAGTAATAACCACTTCAAGCTGCTCTAAAAACTTTTTCTACCATGCCCCAGCTCTTTATATTGAAGCATCACTTCAGCCTTTGAATTCACATAGTGGAAGTACTCTCCACCCGTGTGGACCCTCCCTCTGTTTGGATGGTTCTGCCCAGAACTTACCCTTAAGGAAGGTGCTCAGGATATCCTTTCCAAGTCCTCTGGGTTTACTCTACCATACCCCTCTCCCTTGGTACCTTTGTTCCCTACTCCTTACCCCTTTCAACTTTTTATGTTTTGCCTTCCCTCATTAGAATTTAAGCTCCATGAGGCCAGAGCCTGTCTTAGTAGGTGGCCCATATTAAGTAGTTAATAAATTCTTATTGACTGACTCACTGAATATTAAAACCACTAGCTGACAATTAAGGGCATCTTGAACTCTTGGCTTGGCATATTGGTTCAGCCTTGTTCTTTTTATTCTTATTTAGGGATACAAATACAAAAGAATAACACAATTTCTGCTATACAGGAATTCTAATGAGAGAGGCAATAAGTACATACAAAAACATATAACACAAATATAAAGATATACAAAGTAGTTAAATACAAGGTAAGTGGGAGAGCGCTAGAAAGTGGGAGAATTGGGAAAGGCTTCATACAGAAGATAGTGCTGAAAAGAGAGACTTTATGAGGCTGAAGTAAAGGAAGACTTACATTGCAGATATAGTAGATGACCTGTACAAGATTCAAATGGATTTATGATTTGGATATAAAATGTAAAATAAATAATTAACAAATTCAAAGAACAAGGAAGAAATTGCCTTTTGAGACTAGGAAGGATAGAGGAATTGATGACCAAACAAGGGACACAGAGAATCTCAGAGGATAAATAGGAAAACTTTTAATTACATGATTGAAAAGTTCTTACACAAACAAAACCAATGAAGCTAAATATAGAAGGGAAACAATTTCCTGGAAATATATCTCTGAAACAACTTCTTGGACAAATAATTCATTTCCAGAATGGATAAGGAGCAATATATAATATATAAGCAAAGAATATGAACAGGTAGTTCTTAGAGAAAAGAAAAAACTAGCATTAGCCATGTGAAAAAATATTATAAATCACTAATAAGTAGAGAAATGAAAATTAAAGCAGCTCTAGGATTCTAACTCATACCATCAGATTGGCAAAGATGACACAAAAGAAAAATGAAAAAAAAGAGTTGGAAAAGCTATAGGAAAAGACACACATTAATCCTCTGTTGGTAAAGCTGTGAATTAGTCCAACAATTCTGGAAAACAATTTTGAACTATGTCTCAAAAGACTCAAAAGACACAAAAGTACATACTGTACTCCCACAAGTTCCAAGAAATAGGGAAAAAAACCCAAATATGCAAAATAAAAATATAATAGCCTCTTTTTTTTGGTAATGGCAAAATCCTAGAAACTAATGGATTGCCCAATAATTGAGGAATATTGGGGCAAATTATGGTATGTGAATGGAATAAAATATTGAGCTATAAGAAAAAATAAAAGTGATGGTTTTGGAGAATCCCAGGAAGACTTGTATAAGCTGATACAGAGTCAAGTGAGAAGAAATAGGAAAACAATACAAGAATATCAACATTGTAAAGATTAACAACTTTGAAAGACTAATAAACTCTGATCAATGTAATGACCAGTCAGCTTACTACTTTGTTAGACTTAGCTCTTCCAAGCAATGCAATGATCCAAGACAATTGCAAAAGACTCATGGTGGAAAGTGCTAACCACATCTGGAGAAAGAACGGTGAAGGCTGAATGCAGATCAAAACATACTATTTACACCTTTTTTGTGGTTTTTTCCCTTTTGTTCTAATTCTTCTTCTACAACATGATTAATGTGGAAATATGTTTAACATGATTGTACATGTATAGCCTATATCAAATTGCTTGCTGTCTTGGGGAGGAAGGAGGAGAAGGAGGGAGGGAGAAAAACTTGAAACTCGAAATTTTACAAAAATGAATGTTGAAAACTATCTTTACATGTAATTAGATAGCCATTCAAATAATTTTAGATGGTGATCTCTTGAGGACTTGTACTTTGCTCCTTCCTTCCTTTGTGTCTTCTTCTAAAATGTAGTAAGAGGTAAGGGAGCAGATTTTGCTCTCTCCTCCTATTAGGAGCAATAACAGTGACTTACAGGAGAAACACAACAGAAAAAAAAAGCATAGCCTGAGAGGGGAGTTCTACAACAGTCTTCTTGAACCACAACCTCCTGAGTCAAGAAGGGGAGGATTTTGAATTCCCTAGGCAGCATGACCTTGAAATCTAGCTTTGTGACAGAGAAGGGATGTTTTTTGGATAGAACTGGTTTTGAGAATTGTCTTGTGAATGACCACCAGTTCAGTGTCTCCAAATAGAGAATTTGTGCCCTAGACCTTCTAGAAAGTGATTTACTGATGTAACATACTCTTTGGAAAAAGAAGAGAGCGCAACATTCTCCTTTGAGTGCCAAGTTACTAGGCATTTATTAAACTCCTACTATGTTCCATGTATAGTGCTAAGTATTGGGGATACAAGGAAAGGTAAAAAAAAAAATGTGAGGGAAGTGGTAGAGAAGTAACATGCAAACAACTATGGACAACTGTCTATGAGCTCTCTCTGTGTATATGTGTATGTGTGTGTGCGTGTGTGTGTGTGTGTGTGTGTTCTGGACAAATTTGAGATGATCAACAGAAGGAAGGCACAATCATTAAAGGGATTGGGTAAAGCTTCTTGTAGAAGGTGGGATTTTTTCTGGGGCTTGAAGGAAGCTGGGAAAGCAGTGGAAAGAGATGAGAGCAAATCCAATGAATTACCCAGAGTGTAGGTCATGCAGGGATAATAGCTCTTCTCTGACTACTGGCATTTAGACATTTATATCAACATTAGCATGATCATGCCATATCTCCTTAAACTTTTCAGTTCTTCTTAGGGAATATTTATGTTTATTTTCCATGTGTCTTCTAGAAGAAGGTTTACAAAAAATGTCTGTTCATAAGTTGTATGTATGATGTTGTAGTGGCAAAAGTATATATAGTTCCCATTGGTTCAGGGAAAGCATCTGGCTTTATATTCTGGATGTTACTTTATAGGCTCATAGAGCCTCCTTTGAAGGATGTGGAATTACTATAATGGTGGTTTAAAACAGTCCATATTTTCCCTTTGTAAAGGCAGAAGTTGATTGAATCAGATCATTCACTCTACCCCATTTATTCTTGATACCTTTTTCAAGTGAGTCCATTTAATGAGTCAGAAGTTTATCAAGGCCTAGAGCTGAATCACTCAATTACATATATTTCAACTAGGTTAGATAGGAAGTCTGTTCTGATTGGCTGAGGGATTTAGTCATACCTAGTGGGGCTTGTATAATAAGCTCAAGAAGCTAGTTTGGCTTTTGAGAATCTGGCAGCTTAGTTGTAGAAGCCTTTAGCCAAGTCTCAAGAGAAGGAATCTCTTGCATGGAGGGAGAGTGTCTTGGTTTACTCTCCCCATCCCTTGACCCAAAGAGGATTTAATAAACCTTAGAAGGACCAGAGGATCTCTATTTTTAAATTATTGACCTGTTAACAGTGTTTTCAGAACAGCAATGACTGGTGGTCTTGTTTGTATTGGGAGCCAAGGACAAACTAAATAAATCAAGGAAAGAAAGCTTTTAAGCTCTACAAGGAGTTCAGCAGAAAAGCTAAACCATTCCCAAGGGAAATTTCACAAGTTTTCCTCACATTTTCCTCACAAAGGAGAAAAAAAGATTTTTTTCTAGCAACCAGGAGATGTGCCTTTGTCCAGGGGTGGGAAACCTACAGCCTCAAGGCCACATGTGGCCCTCTAGGCCCTCAAGTGTGGCCCTTTGACTGAATTCAAACTTCACAGAACAAATCCTCTTAATAAAAGGATTTGTTCTATAAAATTTGGTCTCAGTCACAAGACTGCACCCAAGGACTTAGAAAGCCACATGTGGCCTCGAGGCCACAGGCTCCCCACCCCATGCTTGCCACATGTAATCTCTAAGCATGAGTCCACGTGGCCCCAGATTCTGTATGTACTCATGGGTAAGTGTGTCCCGGATTTTTGAGGAGATGCTTTAAACCAACTGTTCTTACTAACCACATTATGTGGTTTCTAAAAGCTAAACAAGTCTGGCTTCCTAATTGATATCAACTGGTATTCATAAGGTAGAAGCACCCTTGTTGAGGCTCATGGAATATCCCATCATAAAAACACCCCCAATTCCTTAGGACTATTACTCGACTGTTAGACTCTGTGGGGATCTGTAGCATCTTTGGTCTGGGGACCCAGACTACCAGTACGAGTCAGGATTGGAAAAATTGTTCCAGACCGTGTGCTTCTCTTCACTAGCAGAGCTATAAACGTTTCTATGTCACTCAACAGAGGCATTTCTGAGTCATGCCATGGGTACAAAAGTGTCACAGCTACTCCAACCACTGAATGGTAACCGTGGCAATAACCATAACATTACTTGCAAAGAGTACTTGAGCAACTGTGTGCAAATTTTCAACCATGGCTGTAATCACAAAGTACAGTCCTTGCAAAAAAAGATTCCGCAGGAACTCATTTGCACCTTCACCTTTCTCACCTGAACAACACTCTAGGGAACAGAATAGGAATATGATGAAGAACTGATGAATAAATTATGGAAATGAGGATGGTGCCTTTGTCCTCAATGAAGTAATGAAGCAACCTCTTCTAATGATGAGAAGAGTATGGACTTGGAATTCATTCATGAAGAGTGTGACTCTTGCTTGCTGCCCCTAATAATTTATTCCGTAGTGAATGACCAGTCATACCATTACACCAGAAGGCAGGGCTTGCTATCAAGGCAACAATATGAGCTTTCACCATTGGTTGACCAATAAAAATAAAGCAGTGATAATGGTGACATTTACATGCTAAATCTAGATTCCAGAATCTATATCTATCTGAATTTTCCTTTTTCACTTTTTGATATTGGCAATTTGATTTTCTTCTTTTTAAAAACCTCAGGTTAGCTAGGTGTATATTCTATTTTATTGGTTTTTTAAAAAATAGCTTCTAGCTTTATTTATCAATGAAATAACTTTTTTGTTTTTTATTTGATCTCTGATTCTCAGAATTTCTATTTTTGTGTTTTTTGACTTGTTGCTTATCTAATTTTTTTTAGTTGCATGTTCAGTTCATTGATCTGTTCTTTTTCACTTTTGTTGATGATGATGATATAAATTTTCCCTCAAGAACTGCTTTGGCTATGTCCCGAGGGCACGGTATTTGGTTTTATAATTTTTTTTTGATAAAAATATTTATTGTTTTTATGATTTGTTCTTTGATCTCTCAATTTTTTAGGATTGTTAGTCTCCATTTAAATTTGAATCCCTTATTCAAAGACCTTGTATTGATTATAATTTTTTTTTTATTGAGTTGTGGTCAGGAAAGCCTATGTTTACTATGTCTACTTTTCTCCATATAGCTTGTATGCCCTGGTAGTTGGTCCATTTTATGTAAAGGCACCTTGCACAGCTGAGAAATAGGAGTATTTTGTTCTATTTTTATTCAGTAATTGCCAAAGGTCTACGCATAACTTGAGGCAGATAGGTAATGTATCAGGATAGAGTGCTGGGCTTGGAATCCTAAAATCCTACCTCAAACATTTATGTGATTTAGGGTAAGTCACTGAACCTCTGCTGACCTCAGTTTCCTCATCTGTAAAATGAGGATCATAACAGCTTCTACCTTATAGGGTTGTTGTTAAGATCCATTAAGATCATGTATATATATATATATATATATATATATATGTGTGTGTGTGTATATATATATATATATATATATATATATATATATATATACATATATCATATATAAGTGCTTTGCATGCCTTAAAGTGTTATATAAATCTTAGCTATTGTAATTCTATTTCACCACAACAGAGTTAGTTTTAGGTGAAAACAAAATAAATTTCTAATGAAATGGAAGGAAATTCTAGTATGTAATTACATACTAGGTGCGTATTTTAGGTATTTCTGTATTATCTGAATGAAACATTGGCCAAAAATTTGAAAAATTTGTATGTAATATATAGATACTAACATCACATGTATAATTTCTTTTCTGTCCCTGAACAAATTCTGTCCTTGCTAACACAATGGGAAACTAAAGAACTCTTTCTCTCAAGCTGGTTTTACAAGTTTATCTACCAGTAAGAACAAGATTTTCCTGAGTTTTTTCTTGTCATTTTTTTCCCTTAGAATTTCACTGGGCAAAATAAATAAGCATATAAACAAACAAATAATTAAACAGAAGACTCATTCATGTTTTTCTTTAGAAAAGAATTGGGAGATGAACAACTGAATAATGTAACAAAAATGAATTTGATAGAAGGGAAACTGTAATAATAGCACTTAGGAAATTAGGGCTTTATAACACTCAAAATTCAATCTTATTTTCTTGATTCAAGTTCCAATACTCTGTCCAGCTAGATGCCTAAAGATGCCTCATTAATGATATGGGAATCATTCTCGAATCAACTGTCTTTGTGTAGTCAGATCACGAATTCATAAGAACAAAAATAAAAATGTATATAAAGATGGGGGTGAGAAAAAGATGTGCTTACATTTGAAATAACCTCCTTTTCATTTTTTTTGTTGTTATTGATGATGAAAAATTTGATATGCACAGAAAAAAGGATATAGACACAGATTATAATAATATACAGGAATTTAACAGATGAAAATAAATCACCATAACAAGGAGATAAAAGAAGTGTAAAAAGTTTCTTAGTGAACAAACCATTGATTTACTTATTTAAGTGTAAAGATACAATTAGTCAGGGCAATATTGGGTTAGAATATAAACTCAACTGCTATAGGGTAGATGATCAAGGCCTATAAGCAGTACTGCCTCATAAAACAGAGGAGCAATAAAAGAGAAAAATAAGTTTAAAGAAGTTTTAGTGAAATACACAACTAAGAGTCACCCTGAGGACATCTAAGGATGAAAACAGGACAAACAGAAGAAAAATAGAACTTCATTATCAAGAACGGTTGAACCATGACACTGGGAAATAATACTTGGTCAAGTATTATTTTGGAAACTTACTTGGAATACTTGGAAACTAATATCATAATTCTCTGCCTGTGTTTTCAAATGGTAGAAGTGATATTCAAGAGAATCAGGATGGGAAAAATATCTGCTTTAGGTTTAGTGTACATAAAGGAGCTCCCAGTTGGAAGTGACACAATTTTGTGACTCTTAAGGGATTAATTTATGAGATATTGGAAGTAGGGAGAAATACAAAAAGTCTTGACAAAGTCTTGGAACTTACGGACCTTGGACTGAAAAAAGGTGACTGGGAGAGCATCAGAGACTATTGACCTATAGGCCTATAATCTTTCCTTCCATCCTGGGAAAATTATATGAGATTAATTTACACACAGAGAATCCTTGATGAAAATATTAGTAGGGAACAGGCAGGGTTGGCAAGGAGTATTCCACAGATGACTACATCTTTATCATCACACATTCTACTCAAAGTTGTAGTGAATGAAAGCTCTCATTGTATTCATAGTTTATTGGTTATTTTTTTTAAAGCATTTCATTTGGTAGTGAAAAATGCCTTTTTAGAGGGTCTCTTTCAACATATACACATAATCATAGCTGATAATTATACAATTTTTTACAGTTTTCAAATTGCTTGAAATTCATTATCCTCTTCTCACAGCAACCCAGTGAAGCTGGCACTTCAGGTGCTATCACTGCATTTTTAAAGATTAGGAAACGGAGGCCTAGAGAGGCAAAGTTAGTTATCTGTGGGTCATGCAACTAGTAGGTGTAGACAGATTTCCAACCTAGGTCTCCTTGACTCCATGTTATAGGAGTTGCCACTATATCGTGCTGCTTCCATATTATGTAACTATAAAATGATGCCATTGACCCATCGTTTAGCACTTAGTTGAAAATTCTTTGTTTTACATAGCAAAAATAATTGGTTATGATGAACTTATTCTCATGTGTAAAATACATATCCCTATTTAAAACTGTAATTCAAACTCAACAATTTGGTATGAATTTTCATTTCTTAAAACAACAGCAAAAACTCCCAGCCCAGATGATGTCTATAAAGTCGCTGAAAAAGAAAGTGACATGACTTTCTGATCACTTGGGAGAAATCTAAGAATGATCAGGTTATTTTAGCCAAAAGCAGTTTTTACTTTTTAGGTTGTCTTGAATTAACTTTCTCATTGCCCTCAACTTCACATTAGTGGGATAAACCTCCTGATTGTGATATTATATATATTAAGTATCTTTACTAATATTTAAAATCTGACCTCCTACATTTCTGACTCCTTTCTCACTCCAAACTATTTATTAATATGAACTAGTAATTTCTTTTATTGTAGATCATAAAGTGCTGAAATAGACTAACATATTCTTTTTTCTTTTTTTAGGATTCCATATCAGCAGCCTACTTACACCCTTCATAAGCTATGTACTGCAACTCCAGAATTTGTATTGCCTATTGATTTACAACTTGCTTCTAGAATATGTCACACTATAGACAAAACAGGTCATGATACTTTTCTGAGAAGTGATAAAAGAGACTCTATAGATGATCATGTTAGGGATGAAAAAGAAAAAAACAGGTATGAATTTCTCATTTTCTAAAGTACTATGTTTAAAAATATTACCAGTATAAATCAATTTTCTTTGAAAGTTGGGTTGAGGGGGCTTGACTTCATACTAGCTTCTCAGAGATACTCATTTTGGTGCTCCACATTTTATTTTATCTATAGAATTCATGAAGATTGACCTGTCTATTCTCTGCCATTATTACTGTGAACTATAGATGATTATGTAGAAAACTAGGGGAGAAGATATGGTCTTGTGTAAGGTATACCATCAAAGTCTGGGCAACCCATAGAAAAATAGAAAAATCAGCATCACTTGACCTTTTGCCCAGCATTCCTTTGGTACCCTGGAGTTCTTCTAGAGGTGCAGTGAGCAATTTTCTAGCTTTGTCCATAGGACAAGAGCACAGGAGGAAAATTTATTAAGCACCTACTATCTGCCAAGCTCTGTGCTAAGCACATATTCTCTTATTTGATCCACAATACAACACTAGGAACAAGTGCTATCATCATCCCTATTTTGCATTTGAGGATGCAAGGGTTAAGTGATTTATCCAGGGTTACATAGCTATTAAGTGTCTAAGATTGACTTTGAATTCAGGACTTCCTAACTTCCTAGGGATCTGTTTATATTTCTAATGATGTATCTATGGGAATAGGGATGATGATAAATTATAATTTCGCAAACAACAACAAAATGAATTCAGAGGAAAGGTAGCTCAATGGATCTTTAAAGGGTGATAAGATGATAGACATAAAATGTACATTTTAGTTTCCTGTTTCATAGTTGCTTTAAACTCTGGAATTCACATTATTGATGCACTTTTGGGGGGAATATATTTGTATCAGTCATTAGCTAATCATTATTTAAATGTTTTGTCTTAGCTAAATATTAAAAAAAATTCTTATGGGAAGCACTTTGGATATTTCAGCTCTATCTCATCATCCCAAGTACTGAACAACTTTCCTTCATGTTGAACTGTCCTTTAGAAATTATGTAATGTTTTAGTACAAATAGTATTGTAAAATGACCATTCCCTTGTAGCTATTCAAGTACTTTGACTTTATATATTTTATTTCAGACCATTTAGACTAGACACTCCCAAAACAAACCTGATTGCAATTACTTCTCAGCTTAATTAATTGTGGAACACTATTTCCAAATTTATTCTAGTACCCCTTTCAATTTTTAATTCAACAACTTATTTTAATTTAAAATGTTTTATTGATACTTTTAAAAAATATTGCTTACACTTACCAATACCACATTGTCAGTAGAACCCACCATTGTAGCAAAAGTACTACTAAGCAAATAAACTGATACACTGTCTACATCTGACAGCATGTGTCTTATTATGCACCTGCAGTCCACCACCTCTCTACCAAGGGGAGAGAAGCATATTTCATCATCAGACCTTTGGAATCATGATTATTCATTAAATTGATCCAAGTTCTGATGGTTTTAGAGTTGTTTTCCTTTACAATTTTATGGTCAATGTATATATTGTTACATTAGTTCTATTTTAATTTGTATAAGTTTATACAAACTTTTCCAGATTCTCTTAATTATTCACATTTGTCATTTCTTTTGGCATAACAATATTCCATTAAATTAATATGCAACAATGTTCAGCTATTTTTCAATTGATGGCCATCCACTTGGTTTCCAGATTTTCCCCGCCTACAACAAAGATTGTTGCAATGAACATATTGTAATAACATATGGGATCATTCTGTCATTGACCTCCTTAAACTATATATACTTTTGGGTAGACATAAAAGCTCTGAGTCAAAGCCTGTGAATAATTTAATGACATTTCTCACATAATTCCAAATTAGTTTCTATAATGGTTGGGCAAATTGACAGATCCACCAGTAATATGTTAGTGTGCCTGTTTTCCCACAATTGATAAATATGATTTCTGTTTTATAGTATCTTTGCTAAAGTATATGGCAAAAACCTCAGAGTCATTTTAATATTCATTCCTCATTATTAGTGATTTTTGTCAATTTCCAGTGTATTTTGTGTATTAATGATATTTGATACAAATATTTTCTTTTTTTTCCTCTAATTCTTTATTGACTAATTTCCTATAGAAAATTAACAAAATTCTAAATAGTAAGTGGCATAAAGGGAAAAAAAACCCATAGAAATAATTAATAAATAGGTGAAAGAACACAATAATGATGGGATAACATACCAAAATTTTTGAGGTATAGCTTAAGTAGTCCTCAGAGGAAAAATTATATCCCTCAATTAGAAAATCAATAAATTTAAAAAAAATGAAAATAAGTCAGGAAAACAAATAAGGTAACATTACAACAATCCACTTATTTTTAATTTCTTCCCAATTTGTTGCTACAAGTTTATCAATTTAGTTAGTCTTTTCAGAGGACTAGCTTTTCATTCTCCTTATCAGCTCTGTAGTTTCTCTGGTTTCCAACTGATCTATTTCTCCTTTAATGTTTAAAGTTTTCTACTTTCCCTTCTTGCCTTCCAAAGACCCACTTAGAATTTAAGCAACTGAACCAGAAATAATAGTCAATATAGACACAATAGGATAAGGAACAAAGAAAAATAGGACTTCTTTACTCAAACATTTCTGTTAACTTTATTTTACCACAACCACATATGTATCTGGGGATAGGTAGACAAAAATATAAATTTAAATTAAAGCAGAGAACCAAATTTCTGCCTAAAATGTTACGAATTTTTCTAACTTAGGTCTATCTGATTGTGATACTAATCCTAACATTTCATTTAATAAGAACTCCCTAAAGCAGCAAAGTAGTGAACCATGTGGTTTTTAGGGTCTTTGCCCCTAGGCAAAAAAATGAGCTGAATGTTGTCACAGGGTTTGGCTGATTAAATTTCCAGAAACAAAGGGCACAGAGAGGAAAGGTAGTGATAATTATTTATTGCTGGTGGTTACCAGCACACAGCACCATTGTGTATGCTGTATCTCTTGTTGCATGAAGAGAAAGAGGAGAAAAAACTATCACTGTTAGCAAATGAGTGTGAGAAGTAGGGAAGGGAAAGGAACAAGCATTTAGATAGCACTTACTATGTTGCGCGGCATTGTGCTAAGTGCTTTTAAAAATATAATCTCATTTGATCCTCACAAGAACCTTATGAAGTACTAATATTATTTCCCCATTTTACAGTTGATGGAACTGTTGCAAACAGAAGTTAAATGATTTGACCAGGATAACACGGTTAATAAGTGTCTGGGGACATATTTGAACTCAGGTCTTCCTGACTCTAGGCTTAGCACACTATCCATTAATTCATGATGACATGATGGTTTGCTTAAAAAGTCCTAGGAATCTGCCCTACAATCATAGTACCAGAAAATTATTTTCTAGAGCTAGAAAAAATAATACCAAAATTCAAATATCAAAAAAAGGTCCATAATATCAAGGGAACTAAGGAAAAGAAATGCTAGGGAAGGTGACCTAGCCCTACCAGATCTCAAATTGTATTATAAAGCAGCAATCATCAAAACCACTTGGTACTGGCTAAGAAATAGAGAAAAAAAATAGATCGGTGGAATAGGTTAGGTACACAAGACACAATAGTCAATGAATATAGCAGTATACCGTTTGATAAATCCAAAGACCTCAGCTTCTGGGATAAGAACTCACTGTTTGACAAAAACTGCTGAGAAAATTGTATAATACTGTGGCAGAAACTGAGCATAAACCAATGCCTGACACCATACACAAGAATAAAGTCCAAATTGGTACATGAACCAGGTAAAAAGGCGGATACGATAAACAAATTAGGCAAGCAAGGGATAGATTATTTGTCAGATTTATGGAGAATGAGAAATTTATGACCAAACAAGAGATAGAGAACATTATGAAATGCAAAATGGGTCATTTTGATTACATTAAATTAAAAAGGTTTTCCACAAACAAAGCCAATACTGTCAGGATTAAGAAGGAAGCAGAAAAGTGGGAAAGAATTTTTCCAACTAGTGTCTGTGATAGAGGCCTCATTTCTAGAACATGTAGAGAACTAAGTCAAATGTACAAGAATATAAGTCATTCCCCAGTTGATAAATGGTCAAAAGATATGAACAGGCAGTTTTCAGAGGAAGAAATTAATGTTATCTATAGTCATATGAAAAAATGTTCTAAATCACTATTGATTAGTGATTATTGAAATAACTCTGAAGTACCACATCACACCTATCAGACTGGCTAACATGACAAACAAGAAGATGGTAAATGTTGGAGAAGATGTGGGAGAGCTGGAACACTAATTCATTGTTGGTGAAGCTGTGAGCTGATCCAACCATTCTGGAGAGCAATTTGGAACTATGCCCAAAGGGCTATAAAAATGTACATACCCATTGACCCAGCAATATTGTATCTAGGGCTGTATCCCAAAGAGACCATAAAAATGGGAAAAGGTCTCACATGTACAAAAATATTTATCACAAAATAGTACAGTAGTATTTATTTTTGTGGTGGCCAAGAACTGGAAATCAAAGGAATGCCCATCAACTGGGGAATGACTAAACAAGTTGTGGTATATGAACATAATGGAATACTATTGTGCTATAAGAAATAATGAACAGGTGGACTTCAGAAAAACCTGGAAAGACTTATATGAACTGATGCTGAGTGAAATGAGCAGAGCCAGGAGAACCTTATACACAGTAGCAGCCACAGTATGCGAGGACTGTTTCTGATAGATTTAGTTCTTCACAACAGTGCAAGGACCTAAAACCTTCCCAAAGGACTCTTGATGCAAAATGCCATCCACATTCAGAGAAAGAACTGTGGAATCAGAACACAGAATGAAGCAGACTATTTTCTCTTGTGTTTTGTTTTGTTTTTCTCATGGTTTCTCCCATTTGTTTTAATTCTTCTTTGCAATATAACAAACGTGAAAATGTGTTTAATAAGAATATATGTGTAGAACCCATATAAGACTGCATTCTGTTTCAGGGAGTGGGGAAGGGAGGGAAAGAAAATTTAAAACTTATGGGTGTGATTGTTGAAAACTGAAAACTAATAAAAAAAAGTCCTAGAATCCACAAAAAAATTAACTTAAGATAATAACTTCAATAAATATTTAGGCTACAAAAATAGACATACACACAAAAATGACATTTCTATATAGCAATAACAAAGTTCAGGAGAAAATAATAAAAAAGGAAGTCCAATCCATATTAGCCCCAAAATGCATAAAATATCTAGGAGTCAATTTACCAAATCATTCTTAATTACAACATGCTTCTTAAAGAAATAAAGAACAATTTAAATAATTAAAGATTATAAATAGGCCTAACTTAACTCAGCTTATAAATGAGCTATGTCAGTATAAGAAAAATGAAAGTACAGAGTTTCTGAAGTTAATTTACAGACTTGGTGCTATGCCTTTAAAACTACCAACGGTCTACTTTTGGGGCTTTTATAGTAACAATTCATTTGGAACAATAAAAAATCTAGACTATATGGGGAAATAATTAGGAGGAAAGGGTTCAAATGAAGGAGAAATAGCACTTCTAGACAACAAACTATATTATAAAGCAGTAATCATTTATCTATTTTATACTGGTTAAAAAGTCTAAAAAGCAGATCCCTGGAACAGTCTAGGCAAAGACAAATCAGATGTAATTGAACATGAAAACCCAATGTTCAAAAAACATTCAAAAAACAAAAAACATCAGTTACCTAGGAAAGAACTCCTTCTTTGACAAGAATTTCTGGGAAACATAGAAAAGTCAGACAAATTAAATTTATGATTTCTTATATCATATTCCATAATAAATTCAAAATAGATATGTGAGCTTGAATATTAAAGATCAGAACATTAAAGAAATTAGAAGAGGAGCTGATTATATGCCTTTTGCAACTACTGATGAAGAAGTGAATTCCTAACCAAAGAAGGGATAGACGTGATTACAGAAGCTAAAATAAATAATTTTACATAACATTGAAAAACACTGACTTTAACAAAATTAAGGCAACTAGAATAAGAAGGGAAATGATCAACTGGGGAAAATTCTTCACATTAGATACTTCTGAGAAAGGTTCAATAAAACCATGATATATAGACAATTGACAAAGGCTGGCTGCTTCAGCTTCCACAAATTAACTAATGTGGGGATGCCATGCATGGATTTATAGTAGAATGTAAGTTTCAGGCAGAGTCATATCTTATTTTTCCTTATATCTCCTGTCTGTACTATGCCTTTGTATGTAGGTACTAGATAACTCGTTTCTAATATAGTACATCTCATGTAATCATAATTGGGATCATTTCTCATTTTAGATATTAATATTAATTTGGAACTTGTTCAAGATCATAACTTTCTCAGAATTTTCCTCCTATATCTTTTTACCCATTTTTGTTCCAGTATCATCCCTTATTTTTAAGGGAAACTTTAATACAGAATACAATTAGGATTGAATGCAAATTAACGGGAAAACAAATACTTGAGCTCTGGAAGTGTTTTAAAGGAGTAAAACAATATCGTGCCACCAGATGTCACTGTTAGCATGTGGTGATGAAGTTAATGTTCATCTTAAGAAAAGAAAGGTCCTTGTCATCACATTTTTTTTTTTAAAAAAGTTCATTTCTACCCACCCATTGAATACCTTCATCACACGCGTGCGCACACACACACACGCACACGCACACGCACACACATAGTCAAATCTCTACTTTGTGACAATATGACCTTTTAAAATAATTTCTGGTGCTGTCATTTCAAGCTATTAAGCTAAACACATTGCCTAAAATATGTTTGAAGAGGGAAGGACAGGCAGGTGAACAAGCTGACAGGAGGATAGTGGAGAGGAGCTTTTCATTTGTAGTCAGAGGTTTTTGGTGGGTAAGCTCCCTGTCCCACAGAGAAGAGATGCTTTTGTCTGTGGAAGGCTCAGAGGTTAGGACTACAGAACTTGGCTACCCCTCCCCCACAACTGACTGGGTCCTCAGGTGGGCTGGGGGGGGTGGTATTTCTTTTTGTCAAAATTAGAATCCACATTGACTGAGAAATTCCATCAGGCCCCGCTGATGAGGATCTGGGTGTTGTTTTTTTAATCTCTGGAAGAAGAAACAGTAGAGCTGACTGAAAAGATGACAGTGTAGATGGCTTGTATTTGATATCCTTTAAGCTCCCAATACCTTCCCCTGCTCAGGCATCTAATATTCTTTTGCTGCCCTCTGACTAATTAAAGTTTCTATGAGATAATATTCTCCCAATGACTTTTCTCTCTCAAGAAATGTCCTGTGCTCCAAAGCCACCACTCTCTATCTTGTCCCTATCCCTCCCTCACAGGGCCTGCCACATGGAAGGCATTGCCTTAAGTAAATGCTTATTGGCTGCTGAGCTGCTGATCTGCTTCAGCTGAAGGAATTTCCACACCAGGAGTATTTTAACAGAAAAACATTAAAAGATTCAACCAAAGCCACATTCAGTCTTTGGTCAGTCCAACTGCTATCCTTCACACTTATTCCATGATCACCACTTTGGCTTTTCTGGTCATGTATGTCTTCACTAAAGTTTCTAGGCCACTTTTTGCACACAATGTTTTTGGCGGTGTGCCTGGGCCTGTTTTTAACCTCCATATATCATTTGCCTAAAATCACCAAGTTTTGATTCAATCATTCAATGGTAACAACCCTCTTGAAAATTTGGGAGGCAGAGATTCTGCCTCCTCAAGAGGGAAGAATGACCTGTACCCATATGGTTTTCTGGGTTTTTCAGTTTTTGCTTATCTCCTGAGTGAAGGAAATACCACAGTTTGGGGACAGAGGTGGGATTTGAAGGGGCCCATGGGAAAGAGTAAGGAAGCTGAGAGGGAAACAGAAAGTAGGTGGTTCCCTTACTGAAAGGCAGGGGCAGTAGGAAAGGAGTGTATGTAGAAATAGTGAGAGTAATTTCGTAACAGCATCAGTGCCAAGGAGAGTGACTTAGATGCAGTTTCTCCAAATAGAAGCCAAAGGGACAAGCAGCAAGGTATAAAACTGCTTGTAATCTTGGCTGCTCACCCTTGTGGCTGGATTAAAGCATATGTGTTCTGGGAATGTGGAGGGAAACGATGGTCTTTGTTCATCAGATGTTTGTCTGTCCTGCTTCAACTGAGCATTACTGTTCATTTACTCTGTTACATTTTTTTTTTACTCCCCTTGTTTTCCTTCCCATAAATATCTCTGATTGACACAGACATGCATTTTCTGGCAGCTATCAGGATTTGGGAAGGAGCTTCTGCTATGTACTAGTTGAGGGGAAAAAGAATAAGAAAATCTTCCTTACCTTTATATTTGCTGCCCTACCTTTAGATCCTGACTACATACATACATATATACATATACACACACACACAAATACACACATACATATAGTAAAAAAGAGGCACCCTGGTGTTTACATAATCAGTCAATAAGTGCAAATATTAAGTGTTTACTATGTACCAGGCACGGTTCTAGGTACAAAGAAAGCAAAAAACAGCAAAGAAAAAAATGAATTAGTCCCTTGATTTCAAGGAACTATTGGGGATACCACAGGTAAACAAATAAGTAGATAAAACATTTATACAATATCAAATAACTTCAAGAGGGCAAATGTGCTGAAAACTTGTTCTGAGGTCGTAAGTGTTCCAAGGAATACCAGCAAGCTCCCTAAGCTACTGGTCTTGCCTCAAGCCCAGCCACTCAGAACCATCATCCAGAGGAGTAACCCCTTTAGAAGGGAACCGCCACTCCTGACCACCACCAACACCAATGGCCAGCCAAGTGCCATTGGTGAGGAAGTAAACCCAAGATATTAGGAGTAACAGTGCCCACTAGACCACTGGCCCTGTTTCAAGACCAGCCCATACAGCTATCATCCAGATTGTAGAGATGTAAGCTGACAACTGACAGCTCCCACCTCCTAGCTACTGAAGACCTAAGCAGGGAGAAGTACTTACCACCAAAGTCCTTGCAACTGTAGAATGCTTCAACATCATAAACAGATTTTATTAATGGAAATCAAATTAAAGAAACTCTATCATCATCTGCCTTGTTACTTTGGACCTTGCAATGGCAACCTCTGATATATGACATTTTCCTCATTAGACTGTGGGTTCCTCTAGAGGAAGAGAATGTCTTTTTTTTCTCTTTGTGTGTGGCAGTGTTTATCACAGTGGGTTTTTTCAAATTTTTGTTTTAATTACACTTAAAAATTTTTAACATTTATTTTTAAAAATTTTGAGTTGTAAATTCTCTTCCTCATTGAAAAAGCAAATTTGATATAGGCTATATGTATGCAGTCATAATAAAGTATTTTGATAAGTGCTTAATAAATATTTTTTCATTCATTTTCAGTTTTCATTCATTCTGAATCACTGCCATAACTGGGAAAATATCTCATGTTAAAATGGACTTTTGTGCATAAGCACTTTGAGATCAACCAAAAAGCACTTTAAGTCTCCCAAGTGCATCCTAATTTTTTTCTTTCATTTACCGAGTCTGTGTCCTTCAAATGTGGACTAACTCAGGGGATTGCCCACTGTCATAATCTAGGCAATATGCGTTCTCTGTGTCATTTTTTCCCTAAGTGGATGGTATTTTATTGCTTATTCTGCTTAATTGATTTAGATGACTTTATTGTTGGTTTGAGGTATTTGATAGTGTTGCCTCTATACCTCCAGGCCTCTTTAGTTTGAGGTATTCTAGAGTGATATTCAAATATGACTATTAGAATATATCTTTTTACTACATTCAAGAGTTGAGTGCATCTAGTTTTACATAATTTAAAATAGTAATGAATTTTATCCATATTGTCAGATTAGCAATTATTTTTAGAACTAGCTTAATTTCTGAAAATTCATTACAGAATACTCTATGGAATTCCCACTTCAAAACCTGAGGACAAAAATGAAATTATTTCCCTAGAAACATCAACACCTTTAGTTGAATTGAAAAAACCAGAGGAAAAACCAGCTCTTCAACTCTCAGGAGAAGAAGTAAGAACTGCTTTTGATAACTTTATGTAATGCTTCATTTAACCCATTCATGCCTTCTTAGGCTATGTAATTCTTATGTTCTCCCGTAGATCCTCCACTGAATATTTACTCAGTCTGCCGGAGACCTTCTTCTAAGTTTTTTTTTTTTAATATTATGTAGGTCTCATTATTAGTAGTCATGGATTATTTGTCTTTTGAGATAATATTTGAGAAGTGTTTTGCAAACTTCAAAGTTCTATATAAATATTAGTTATTATTACTGTTACTGCTCCTGTGACCAGCTTACCTCCTTTTCCAGTTATACATTTCCTGTGTAATATCCTATATCCATTTCTTGTTCATAGGTCATCATTGGAAATGTTTGTCAGCCTACTTATATCCATCTCATGTGTTTCCGTTTCCCTTTGGGACACGTATATTAGATTCTTTGCCTAGTGTGGTGTTATATGATTTGCAGCCATACAGAAAAGTTAGAAGAACATAGATATAAAAAAAGATGGGGTTTTGTTTTGGGAAACATCTTGGGATCATTAAAAGTGCTCTGCATTTTCCTAAATGCAAGTTCTGGGCCCAGCTAGGATCTATCCTAGATATATCAGCTTACGTGTAGTTTGGATATTACATGCTTTCCATCCATTTTTTGTGTGTGGATAATTAGACCTCAGAAATTATGGAATTTCAGAGTTGGAAAAGTCTTTAATTACCCATTTAGTCCAATCTATACTTGAAAAACTAATTTCTAATGCATCATACCTAAACAAGTCTAAAACACTTTTTATATAAACACTTCCAAAGAAAGGGAGTCCTCTACTTTTTGAGACAGCTCATTCCACTTTTGAATAACTCTAATTAGAAAGCTTTTCCAAATATCAAGCTTAAATTTGCTTTTCTACCCACCATTTCTACATTTGTACTCTGGAGCCAAATAGAATAAATCCAATCCCTTTTCAGTGAGACATCTCTTTAAATATCTGAAGGTAGGGAAAATGTTTCCCTTAAGTTTTCTGTTCTCCAGTTTGATATTGGGTAGGAATAATCTATGGTTGTACCTCCTTTACTTCAATCAACCCTCCATCAGCCTTCAATCTCAACCACACTATTTGCCCTCCTCTGTATACTTTCCAGCTAATCAACAGCCTGCAGGAAAGGTGATTCTCAGAATTGAATATACTATGTAGGGCAGAAGACAGACAGAAGACAGAAGACAGACTCTTGTTCTTAGAAGCTACACCTGTCTTAATGTTGCCTAAGATTGCATTATCTTTCTAAGTTGCCATATGACATTGCTTGCAAATTCATGAAAACCCTCAGATCTTTTCCAGATAGTTTATAGAATTGTTTTATATGTCACATAATCCTAAATCACTATGTTCTTGAAGGTCTCCATCTATGGAAGAATTACAAACTGATTTGAAACATTTCTTCTATACCATATTGTATGACACAAAGTGGGAGAGAAATTTGGTATTTATCTAGCTAGTTTAATCAAAGTTGATAGCCAAGCAATATGTCAGGTAAAACATTACCCTTGCCTGTCTTATGATCGGATTAAAGTAGTTAAATGTCAGTTCTTCACTTAGCTAAATACTGGATAGAAAGAAGATGTGTTCCATGAGAAGATTTATAAGGATCAGATAAATAGTATCTGTATGGGATAATTTAGGTGTGCTCTTACACAGAAATATAGAGAAAAACTGAGTAAAGTATTTTAGATTATGTTCCAGTTCATAATTTGTATTTTTTGCTTTTGACTGGAACCTCACATAGCAGGCAATACCACTGTTAGAATTCATTTGTTAAAGTAAGAGTAATGTATGTAGAGCTAAATAGTCTGCTCCAAAAATTGCTTAACTAAATTTTTTTTAGTAGAGGAAACATTTCAATAGGATGGACTGGATTTGCTTAATATTGGAAATGCCTAATATTATTAATTATAAAAAAATTCTATACCACGGTTTCTTCCTTGACAAAAATCAACCATAGTTCCATTTATGAAGATTTTTCTGTTCTGCCCAGGCATTGGAATTTTAAATGTTTTGCATTTAATATGCTTTTCTGTGACAATACAGGTACAACCATATGTTATATCTACATAATATCAAACATTACAATGGAAATTTTAAAATTCAATTAAGTATCCAAGAGTTTGTGTGTATTCACTGAACATAAGGATATTTGAAAATGTGTGAATTATTGACTGAACACTCCAGTCTTCATCTGGATATTAGATGATAATGACTTTAACGTTTTTTAGCTGGTTGATGTTAGTGATTGAGAAGAGATAAAATAACAGATTGCAATCTGGTGGCCCCTGTGCTTAACCCAGACTCAAGGGAAATGATATACCAAGGCAGGAGGAAGCAGAGGGGGAGAAATCCACTGGTATTACAGAAAAGAGAGTGGAGTTCTTTTTTTAAAAAATTTAATATTTTATTTCCCCACCAAAGAGAGTGGGGTTCTTACAGAATGGAAAAATAAACACTGTAATAGCAGCAGTGAAGAGGGTAGAGAGAGTAGGGGAGATCCACTAATGAGTGGAAGCTGCTACCCTCTGCAGGAGGAGGAAAGGTTGGAAATACCCCTTGTGTATAGAGAGAAAATTCTGGGATGAAGGTACAATAATGAACCATAGCTAGCTGTTCTGAATTACTCCTCAAGAGTAGGGTTTTGGTATGAGAAGGGCCAAATGAGGGTGAGGTTGGATGTTAGTGAATATTATTCTATCATGCTTAGTTCTGCGAAAGTCAGAATAATTATTCTAACGAGACCCATTGAGATAGGGGTACAGCTTGATGAAAATTCCTATAACTAGCAATGATCTTGGAACTCTGTCTTTTTTGGTCTTTGCATGTGAGTGAATTTAAACAAAAATTGGGATTTTTTTCCCAATGGAGTTTGAAGTACATGACATTTGCTTTTACTTTGTGGAAGCAAACTGGGTGTATATTCACCTTGGATCACAGAGGGAACCAACCTATGGTGTGAAACCACCTACATCTCCATGCCTGGGTTCTTGGAACTGATAAACTTAAGAACTTTGTAACTGACCAGCAGAAATAAGTGAATTGATAGTTGGTATTTTCACAGAAGTCATGGATTTGAGTACTTAAAAAGGCCCTTCAGAGGTCATGGGATCAGTTGAATCTGGCCTTGTCTCCCCTTTGTGAGTTGGAGAAATAATGACAAAAATGTTTGACTGTATACAGTTATTTGTTAGATATACCTTTTCAACTGTATTTTGTTTTATTTCAAAGGTATTCTTTCACCCAGGATCTGTGAAAATGTTTTGGGCTCCAGCTCCCCCCAAATTCTCTGCTCCAGTATCTCTCATAAGGCAAACCTTATATCCACAATATGAGGTAATCTACTAAATAAATTCCGTTAATGCTTAAAAGTATTTATGCCCCTAATGAGTTAAAACATCATTGTTGGATATGAACTTTGTGTTGTTTCTAGATGATTTTATTGTAAATCAACAAATAAGAAACAATAATCTATCACAATTAAAAAGTAAAAGGTAGGGAACTGTGACAGTTGATGATTTTTTAAAAATAATGCTTCTCTTGAATGTTGACATTTTATCTGTTTTTACCTTATCTAAATTACGAGGATAAAGATGTTAGGGTTTTTATGGAAAAAATACTTTTTTTGAGATGTTTAGTTAAAAATATTCAACCATCTTAGTAGTTTTCCTAAGCTATATGCTAAGATAGTCTTCATAAAATCCTGTGCACTTCTAAACTAATTATTTTATTTGTATGTGGAGTAGACAACCCACAAATTGCATTAAAAAAGAAATTTGTTAAAATTTAGGTTAGCTACTATTCAGTGTTTAATTGTTTGAAGTTTTATAATAATGTAAAATTACTACTATAGAAGAAAAGGTAAAAATTTGTCAAATGGCCAGTCAAATTGAAATCCATAATCACCTATGAGAAGGTTCAGTTTGCCTTGAAGTGCCATTTAGGAATTATTTCTATTTCTGATAATCCTACATTTTTCAAAAGTAAAAATTCAAAAGCTTTGGGGAAGCCTTATGAGAAAACTACATACTCATTACTGGTAGGTTAGTAATATTTTGATCCTGAAGCATGTTAGCATAGGAAAACAATGAACACTGATGAAATTGACATGATATCTAATTATAATTGATGTGTAATCTTTTTGTGACCCAAGATAATATTTTGGGACATTTTACATGAGTAAAGTGCGTATAAGTGAGAACATCATATGACCAGCCTATTTACTCTTATAGTCTTTTCAATAGATTATTGAAACATGATCAGTTAAACAACATTCAACTGATAATATTCAACATAAATTCAACTGACATTGATCATTAATGTAGCAGAAATTATTGGAATAGTCATGCTGAATAATTGATTCAGTACTCTGCATTTCTGACCTAACCAAGATATTCTATTACTTGGGCAATGGAGAGCAAAACCATAGATGTGTAAGAAAGTTCCAGTCTTCAAGGCTGAGTATATTCTCTAACTATGGCTAGTCAATGCATACTGGATTGAACAGATAAAGAATAAGTTGAGGGTGATACAGAATTGAAAGACATATGGAGAATAATTATAATGCTTGGAGAGAATGGTATAAAGTTAGGAGATTAATGAAGGTACAGTTGGGTAGAATATGAATTATGATTAGAACATTTTGGAAACAAGTTCTGCAAGTTGAGAAGGTGTTTTTCATTCATCTACCTAGAGATGGCATACTTTTCCATGGAAATCTATTCCCTATTAGTTTCTTCTGGTTAGTGACAGCTAGTCTGCCTTTGAAGTAACATCAAGTGCTCTCAAAGCACAACAAATTAAGACAGGCCTAGATTCCTAATACCATACCAAGTTTTGGTACGATTTGGAAGAGAAAAAATCCAACTCCTAAATACTCTTTAACTTTTATTATCTTCAGTTAATTTTTAAAATCAACTTTTAAATTTAGATTCAAAATTTTAAATTTAGATTTCCTATGTTGTATCAGGCAAGTTTTTTATTAGTATTACATTTAAATCCATTAAGCAGGTGCTTTAATAAGAATTTCATATATAATCAGTAAGTATATCTTGAAGTTTTAAAGTAGTGAATTGAAAAAGATGCTATTAAAAGCATCCTTGACTAAACATTTACAATCTTCATAATGATCTCCACTTAAAGAATTGCTTTATGGTAATTATGTTATGATTATCTAACAGATAAAATTATTAAAATAACTTGTAAGAAAAATTTAAAAATAGAAAACCATGTTCAGATTGGTCATACATATCTGGGCTTTATTAGATTATTTTAGAAAGGTGTTTCATGTTTTATTTTAGAAAGTAATAAGGAAGATATTAATACCTCACAGATTCATTAATTCAGCAAACATTTATTCAGCAAACATTACTGGGGATTAAAGAGAAATACATGGAGGAGGTCACATCCTCTGGCTTATAGGATGTGACAGGCAGAGATTGGGGAGACTCAAATTTGTAGCTCTGTTTGGTTTCTCACAGTTAAACTATTAAGAAACTAGAGAAATATAAAAGGGAAAAAAATCTAAAAATTGAAACTCTAGCTCCCATCTCCTTAGTTATTTTTCTTTCATGTTTATATATCTTGTCACCTCTATAAGAGGGGGAAGAGAAGCATGAGGAAGTTTGGATTATCTTTGAAAACACAGGAAATTGCAGCCTTTGAGGAAAAATCAAAAGAAACATCAGTATCAAAGTTTAAGTATAGTTTCAAGGAATCCCTTAAAAACAAGTTTGGAATTTGAAGGACTGCTGAATTTTCAAGATCATTCTAAATGGGAAATCATAGGCAGAAGATTATAAATAGTGTAGGCAAATTCAGGAGATCTCCCCACCCAAAAGCTGTTCCCTTACTGTAAATAAAACTTCTCCTTTCATAGAGGACTTTTTCCCTTCCAAAAAAAATTAGTTCTGTTATTCTGATGTAGTGTTTTCATTTAGAAAGTGTCATTTTGTTAATTATTTACACATGTAACACCACATCATTTTTTTACCCTATTCCATTCCTTCCTCCCAAACCCATAAAAACTTTGCCATTTCAGCTTACTCATTTATATTCTTTCTGTTTCTTGACTTTTGGTTGTAATTGTGTCCTGTTAAACTAGGAGCCATGTAGTTTTCTGACAATTTTTGAGTTATTAAGATGAAGAAATAATGAACTCATTTATTAAAATGATACAAATTAGAACAATTTTACAATGAACCATAAAATAAATTAAATCACCTTTTCTCTTTATTACAGAGTAGCTGTACATTTAAATATGTTGTGGAAAAGCAGTTTTCTGAGAGTCAAGACAGTGTTATCGCAAGGGAAAAACATAAAAAGTTAGAACTGGTATGTATAAGTTTGGAAGCAAATTATTTAAATCATTTGTAGAAATATTTCATATACAGTTTAATTTCTTACTATTCAAAATAGATTGTCTACATTTTCCAGAAACTTCTGGTTGCTGCTGTTAAATCCTAAACTGTTTAAGTGACAGTTATTATTGTTGCTGTTATTAATATGGCTATTGGACTTGGGTTTTACTGGCCAGTTTCCTTTCCTTCCCTTGCCTTGCCTTGCCTTACCTTGCCTTGCCTTGCCTTGCCTTTACCCTTGCCTTCTCTTTACCCTTGCCTTCTCTTTACCCTTGCCTTCTCTTTACCCTTGCCTTCTCTTTACCCTTGCCTTCCCTTGCCTTCCCTTGCCTTTACCCTTTCCTTCTCTTTACCCTTTCCTTCCCTTCCCTTCCCTTCCCTTCCTTTTCCTTTCCCCAAACCTTAAACCTACCGCACTTTGAAGCTGGGACACCAATAGGCCCCTGCCTAAGGGCTCTTCTGGGCCCTCCTAGCTTTAGAGTGATTATCAATAGTAACAGTTGCTGTTTTCCTCCCAGCCTGATGTCTTTCTTTTTCTTGGTCTCATTAAAGGGGCCATGTCCTGGGTACTGCTTAAACAGTATTTAATGAATGGGTGTTACCTCACCCTAAGTGAGCCCAAGGTCTCCTAGTGCATCCTGGATCATCTACAGTCATCCTGATGAATATCTGGTCACTGGATCCAGATGGCTCTGGAGGACAAGTGGGGCTGGTGACCTGCACAGCCTTCCCTCACTCAAAAAACAAAGTCAAGTGCAAGTCATGTCATCATTTCTCTGATGGCATGATCTTCTTTGGCCACAAAGGATGAACACGATATGTCTATTATTAGCATTATCTTATTCTTCTCACCTTTTTTGATGGAGTTCAGAAATAAGGAACCATCCTGTTATCCTTTTACATTTAACGCTTTGCAGGCTTATCTTCAGTAGATTTACTCAAGTCATCTTCAGGACAACTTCAGCAGTAGAAAGGATCACAGGGATTACCTCTGTTTCTATGTGGTTTTAATTTCTTCTAGTAGTTTTATGTATTTCAAAAACTTTATATTCCTTGTCATTGGAGATTGAGAATGTATTATGTCAATATCTATCAAAACATTGTTCTTCATATCCCAGTTAATATGGTAATGTTATAGGTCATAGAGTAGTTCAGATTCCTCATAGAAACTTCATAAAATACCTGGAAAAGACCCCCGAACTTTAAAAAAAATGAAAAGAAACAGGAGTAAATTCTTCAGTTCTCTCCAGACCCAAAGACTATCTAATTCACTTAAGAATACTGGAGGGGACCAGTCTAAGAACAAAATTGGAAACCAAGAACTGAAACTGAAAATGCGAGTAAACAATGAAATACCCAACACAGTGAAGAAATGGTATAAGATAAGAGAAATCAATGAGATAAATCCAAGAGAAAAGCATGGTTCTACAATAACTGTAAGTAGAAGCCCAGAAGGGGGAAATGGCTTTGATCATAAAGACTAAAAGAATAGTTAAAATAAATGAAGAGAGATAAACAATGAAATAAGTTGAGGAGAAAAATTGAAATGAGAATAAATAGCTTAGAACAGGAAGTGGAAAACCTCATACAAATATAGGACTCCATAAAAAATAGAGTAGGAGCAAATAGAACTCAATTACTCTATGAGACAAAAAATATCAGAACGTGTAAAAAGACTGAAAAATTAGAACATGTCTTATCTCTACTTGTTTCCCACTTTCACTCCTGACTCTCTAGACTTTCTCACCTCCTAGCAGCCTTCTTACCTTGGAGGTGCCTCTATGACCTTTGATCAATGAGCTCCTGCCTAGGACCACCATTTCCTAAAGTTCCCAAGGTTATGCATGCTCACATTTCTCCTAGACACTTTTATGAAAAAATCATTTTGAGAAATCGCTTAAGAACCATAGGGAAAAATGGAGATTGAAGTTACCAATCACCTCCTTAAAGAAGTCCCAAAATAAAACACCTAGGACTATCATAGCCAATATCCAAAACTTCCAAGTCAGAGGAAAACTATATCCTATAAAGGATAGAAACTCTTGGAATGTGACATTCTAAAAGGTAAAATGATAAAGTTTTAAATGTCAAGAATAACGTATCCTATGAAACTGAATCTAACAGAAGAAAAATGCATCTCCTGATAGATTAGAGGATTTTCAGGCATACCTAATGAAAAGACCTGAGCTGAGTGAAAATATTGAAATTCAAAGAAAGAAATGGAAAGAAACCTAGAAATTTAAACACTGTTTAGCAATTAGAAGAAGATAAGCAGTGACTTAGTGCTTACATTCTAGTAAGAAAAGAGAATTTACTCCTTCAGTCAGAGACAGTTTAAAAAAAGACAGACACATGATGAGGATGTGATTTTGTTTGGATTTGTTGTTTTAAAGAAAAAAAGATATGGAAAAAGGAAAACCACTAGGGAAGAGAAGAGGAAGAAGGTGGAAGAACTTAACTATTTCACATAAATGAGGTGCTTGAAATAAAGAGTATATAAACATGGAGGGGATGGAGGAATGGACATGTAAGAATCTCACTCCTATCTGAGTCCTTTAGGAAGGTCACACACACACACACACACACACACACACACACACACACACACACACACACACACACCCCAGAATAGAGTCATAGAGGAAATATTCACAACTAAAATAAGCTTAAAATTCAGAGACTTCATCAATAAGAGGGGAATAATAAAGAGAAAAAAAGCAAAAGAACCAGAGGTTGTGGTCTTGACAAGTTAGGGGAAAAGAACAGAAAGAAGGGAAGGGAATAAGCATTTATATAGCACCTACTGTGTGCCAGGCACTGTGCTAAGTACTTTACAAAGAAATATTGTCTTATTTGACCCTTACAACAACCTTTCAATATAGTGCTATTATTAGCACCATTTTACAGCTGAGGCAGAGAGAAGTTTAGTGACTTGCCCAAGGTCACCCAACTAGTAAATATCTGAGGCCAAATTTGAACTCCAATCATCCTGACTCCAGCTCCACGATTCTATCCATTGCATACTGATGTATCCAATATATCAATTATATACTACCAGTGTGGACCAGATTTCTTCTGCTTCATTCTCTATAATGTTTATCAGAAATGCACTTGGAACAAAGATTCACAAAGAATTAGAACGAGAGTCTGGAATTAAATCTATTCTTCTTTAGGCAAATGCGAAAAAAAGGAGAAGCAATTATAAAAATAGATATTGTTAAAACATAGATAAAATATCCTTAAAAGTATAAAAGATAAGAAAATAGAATCAATGCTTAATATATTTGCACCAAATAACAATCTCAGAAAAGGGTAATTGAACAAAACATAAATGTATTCCCAGAGAAAAATACTGTAGGACCAGATTGATTTATAAGTGACTTCTATCAAATATTCAGAATAAAATTTCTTCCAGCATTACATAAATTGCTTTCAAAAATGGGGAGAGAAGGGATTCTATAAAACTATGAGCCAAATAGCATCTTGATATCTAAACCATGAAAAAACAAAGCAGAGAAGAAAAACTATAGACCAATATCTGCAGAAATAATAATACAATAATATTTGACAAAATATTAGTCAAGGGGACATCTCCCAATATTTTTAAACAATTATTCATTATTACTAGGTTAATCCTTTACTAGGTATGCAGAATTGGTCCAATGTTGGTAATACTATAAATATAATATACATGTTAATAACAAACAATAAAAAATCTACAACTATTAAGTCACTAATTGTAGAAAAAGTTTTTTTTTAAGAAAATGTAACACCCTTTCATGTAAAAAAGTCACTAAAAGCATTGGAATAAGTATGATATCATTTAATATGATAAGTAGTATTCATCTAAAACCAAGAATGTATACTGTCTTCAATGAAGTAACTCTAGAAGTCTTTCATTAAGATCAGGAGTAATTGTTACTTTTCACCACTATTTTTTAATATAGTATTATAATTCTAACTGTAGTAATAAAACAAGAAAAAGAACTTGGGCAAATAAGCATTGGCACAGAGGAAACACAACTACCTTTTTTTTTTTTTTTTTTTTTTGCAGATGATCTGATGATTTAACTAGAAAACCCTAGCGAGTCAACTAAAAAATTAGTTGAAAACATTGACTTGAGAAAGTAGCAGAATTTAAAATAAACTTAACCAAAAAGCCTGTAAGGATTTCTATATATTATGTACAAACCCCACAAGCCAGAGATTTAAAAAAAAAACAGTTCCATTTTAAATAATAGAGAATCTATGTAATATTTGGAAGTTAAGCTACTAACTCAAATTATACAAATGCAGCTACAAAATTCCACATTAAATAATTGGAGAGATATTAGTTGCATGTGTTTGAACTATTCCAATATGACAAAAATGGATGCATTACCAATATATAAAAAGCATGCTATGAACAAATTAGAAAAGCAGGGAAGGAGATAACCTTTACAACATTTAGAGAAAGTGTTCAGGATCAAACAAAGAATGGGAAGGATCACCTGGCATAAAATGGACAGTGCTGATTACAGAACTAAAAAGTTATTGCAACAAAATCAATGAAGGGAATCTGCCAGGCCTAGAGGCTTGTGTGGGCTACCCGAGTCTTCTTACCTCACCTCCGAGGTCTTCAGTTGGCCAAAACCGGATGCTCATATGAGAGAAAGGACGTTCCAGAGTTGAACAAGGGTTGAGCTTTATTTCAGGGTCTCGGTTACAAGTGCAGGGGAGGTCTTCCTTAGGAGGAAGAGGGGGAGATTTCCTAAGGAGGCTAAGGTCTTAAGGGATTGGAAGTAGAAGTACAAGCGGGGAGAGAGGGGGAGGGGAGAGAGGAAAGAAGAGAAGCGGAGCCTACTGTCCTCTTGGCTCCTCACGTGCTAAGAGAGCTTTCAGGCTTCCTCAATCCTACTTAACCTTCAGCCGCATAGTTTGCATCTGAATACCGTGCTGTTAGGTAACTAGGTGTGCCCAGATCCGGGACAATCTCGAGGGCGGGGAGATCTCTCTCCCATCACGTTTCTCACGGGAAGAGGAGGAATTACTCGAGATAGCTCGGTTCACCTCGATTCCCTGCCGTTTCCTGGGGGGGGGTCTCGTGAGAGCTCTAAGATTTAGAAGCTCCCACCTTTACCCTCCCGAGACTGTCCACACGGAATTGAGCTTCCAATCCCAACAGGAATCATTTGGAAGGGAAAGTAAAAGGATAGCAAACTGGAAAACATATCTTTATGGTAAATTTCTCTGATAAATGCTCAATATCCAAGACATATAGGAAATTGATACAAATATCTAAGAATAAGAGTTTATTCCTTAATAGAAAGATAGTCAAAGGATATAAGTAGTTTTCAAAAGAAAAAAGACAAACTCTCTACAACTATATAGAAAAAAATCTACCAATCGCTAATAAGAGAAATGCAAATTAACACTATGAGGTTCCTCATCACACCTATAAGATTGGCAAAACTGACCAAAAAAATGAAAATGAAAAGATCAAAAGGACTGTGGGAGGACAGGCACACTAATGCACTTATAATGTGTGTGCTGACTCTTCAGGTTTTATATAACCACATTTGGCCACATCTAAATGCAGCTTATTGATAGGTATTAATAGATATTTCTGGAACCTACCTATCTTCAAAGGATACTGTGATTCTTGACTTGAGGATGGGGGGAGGAACCTTTATGTGGGCCACTCTGGTCTCCAGTCTCTGAGAGTACCACTGGATTGGAATTATATCTGTTTGCATCTACTAAATGTTGTTGAACCAGGGCACTATTAATTCATAACAGAAAGCTAATCCCTTGATCAGCCTAAGGGGGAAGGGTTATCTCAATCTTATACTTGCAGGCTCTGTTCTACCAAGTATAGTTATGCAAAAGACCACTATAAATAGTAAATAAACCCATTTTCCCAAGAAAATAACAAATAGAAATGAGAACTTACAAAAATTAGAATATATCAGAAAATACCCAAAGTAAATGAGCTCTTTATCACAGAAAAAGATGAGATTTCAGCTCAGCCAAGAGAGGGATCTTGATTTCACCAAAGTAGAAATTCCTTGAAGTCTCAAGGAAGACAACTTGGAAACTGGAGACATGTTAGTCTGTGTCTCTCCATTGACGTGTCTGGATATAATCCCTGAGAGAATCTAGAATCACAGATTTGTCTCTTAAAGAAGGAATGAAGAATGTTTCTTCTTTCCAAATTTCTCATATCAACTCAAACCCTCACATATAATGTCACTCAGTATTCTCTCCACCATTCTGAAGTCATACATATGCAGCCTGCAAAATGCTCATAGATTGGTTTGAAACCCAGTTTGCACATTGTTGGAGCTGTGAAGTAAGCAGAACCAGGAGGACAATTTATATACATTGACTACAAAGCTGTAAAGGAAAATGACTGTGAAAGACTTAAGAACTTTAATCAATACAATGATTAATCACAATTTCAGAAGACTGCAGCTTTGTGGTTTAATGGATAGCATACTGAACTTGAAGTTAGAAAAACCTGAATTCCAGTCCCAACTCAGATACTTACTAGCTGTGTGACCTTGGCAAATTCTCTCAGTATTATTTCTCTCATCTGTAAAATTGGGATAATACTAACATCTACCTGAAATAATTGCTTCTATAATGATGCTCTACTTGTGTTTGAACAAACTTGTGTTTATTGAATTCTCAAGGCAATTTAGTGGTTTGTATTGTTAGTCTGGAAATTTATCATCTGTTAGTTCAGAAAGAATAGTTTTGTTTCAGACCCTGCCCCTGACACATTACTATCTGTGGGATCACTGGATCTCTCATCACTCAGAATAATTCTCTTTTCTTCCTACTCTATTGTAATCACAAGTTTGTCCAAAACAACAACAGTAGCAGCAAGAAAGACTTACAACCTACAAAGACAAAGCAAAAGTTGTTAAATTTTTGTGATATTATAATCAGACAGTTGTGAAAAAACAATTCCTTCTGTAACGATGCTCTACTTGTGCCACAGCTTGTTGAATTCTTGAGGAAATTTAGGGGACTGTATAGTAGTATGAGAATTTATCATCTTTAAATTCAGAAAGAGTAGCTTCTAATATGTGATCATAGCCATCTAATTGTATCTTTTGAAATATCCAGTAGATGCTAACATTTTACATCCTTTAGTGTTATGTTGTATAGTTACCACCTTTTCTTTGCATAATCTGTATCAATCAGTAAGTCTGGGCTCCTAAGAAATAAACTTTCTCTCATTTTTAGTGGCAATGACTTGATCTTGAAGTACTATCATAAGGCACCCTTTCTTCCTTCAGTTCTGTATAACTGCTGACCTGTCTTCCCTTTACTTACATTACCAGCCTTTAGAACGAACACTTTTGATATAATTCATGAACTTTTATTTGAATAATTGAATGTGCATATCTGAATTACAATTAAATTTTAAATCATAATTTTAGCATTCTAAATCTTAGTTTGGATTAGTGTGTCCTTGCTGGTTTAATACCTTTATGCTGTGAAACATTTTTCCCTCCATAGGACCTAGAAATTAATAATAATTTGTTTCTTAAGTAAGTGAAATATTTTGATTCTTTTAGCAGGTATCTTTCTGAATGCTAAAGTAAATTTTTAAAGTTTAAATATTTTTATAATGCTGTTTGGGATCATCCACAAGAAGTATGTTCTGGAAAATATTACATGAGACAATATTTGCAGAGCATTTGGCATAGTGTCTGGAACACAGTAGGTCCTATATAAATGTTAACTATTTTTATTATTAAATATTCCATTTGTAATTAGAATCTATATATTAAGTATATATATAAGAGAAAATTGTAGTGTAGAAAATAGAAAACTGACCTTGGAGACAATAAAAACTGGGTTCAAGTTCTATCTCTAAAACATTTTTGTTGTGTGACTACCCTGGGCAAGTCATTTAGTCTCGGTATTCTAGGCAACTTTTTAAAATTTAAAATTATACAGAAAATGTTAACCTGTTTTGGTAGTTTCCTCACCAGGGTTTTCCTTATATCAGTGAAATCACAGATCCAGTCCTTGTTAAGTATCAAGTTACATGTGAGATTCAGTTTTATCAGTCACCTTATTTTTTTTCATTTTATATTTTTACAGCCAAAGATAAAAGTCAGAAAAAGCAAATCTCTGTCAGATTTGCAGAAGATTACCAGAACAAGAGATGAGGTGCTGTACATTTTATTGCTTCATAATTTTTCCATGTGTTTTTAAGTTTATTTTTATTTTTTCAGTTGACAAAAACTCATTTTCTCTCCATCTCATTTCCTCTCCCCTCCAATTCTTTCTTCCTCAGTAAGAGAAACAAAGAATGAAAGTAAGAAAGAAAAGCAAAATCCCTGTAACTTATGTGAAGACTGAAGGAAAACATATTCTTGCATTGGCCATATCCAAAAATTATATGCTCCATTATATTATCTGCTTCACCCTGAATCGATCACCTCTCTGTCAGGAGAGAATACTGTTCTTCATCATCTTTCCTCTGACATTGTATTTAAAAATTAATTAAGAATTAATGTAAGAATTAATTCATTCTGAGTTGTTTGTCTTTATCATGTTGTTATTGCGTTAACTGTTCTCCAATTCTGATCACTTCCCTCTTTTCCAGTTCATGTAAGTCCTCCCAGGTTTTCCTCAAATCTTCCTTTTCATCATTTCTTAAAAGATAATAATATCCTAATATAATTATATACCACATTTTTAACTATCCCCCAATTAATGAGAACCCTTTTAGTTTCTAGTTCTTGACCATCTCAAAAAGAGCTTTATACATTTTTTTGAAAATATATGATTTCTTTTCTCTGTCTTTGGTCCTTTTGGGGTGTACAGCTAGCAATGGTATCACAAGGTCAACATGTTTAGTCCATTCACAGTTAATGATAGTTCAGTGTTTTTCCCTCTTTCTATTTATTTCCTTAGTACTTTTTTTTAATTTAAAAAGTTTTCTTCTGCTGAGGTCAATGCTTTACCCCTGTGATAGCTTTGCTTAGACTGTTTTGATGCAACTCTCTTTCTACAGGCTCTCTTCCTTCCCACCCACCCTAACTCCTGTTTGTCTACCCTAGCTCTAGTTTTGAGATTTGCCTAAATTATTGATTATCCTTCCTTCCCTCTTTCCCTTCTTCTCTTTTTTCTTTCTTTCTCCTTTCCTTCTCCCCCCTTTCTTCTTTCTATTCCTACCCTTTTTCAATTATGAAATTCATTCAAAATCTTCCCTTATTTCTGTCCTTGAAATTTATGTTTGTTATCTTATGTTTCTTATGTGGTAAAAACCACATCTTCTTCTTAAAAGTTCTTTTCTTTGATCTCTTTATTCTTTTCCTTTACAGTATATTTTGAAATTTTATTCTCTGACCATTATTTCACAGAACAACAGGAGTCTTTGATTCTATTGTGATCAGTCCTCTCAGGGAAAGATTCTGTTTTCTCTATGAGAATTATGGGGTTTGTAGTTTGGGCTTACTTTCCCAGCTAAGGAAATATTGTATATTTTTGTATTGTTCAAAATCGTTTGTATTGTATTGTATATTTTGTAGTGTATTTGGAGCACAAAGTCCAGGAAAGATGGAATTGAAAGAGAGAAAGAAAGAGAATGAGCAAAAAAAGAGAAGGAGCAAGTGTTGGGCTTTCTTCTCACTAGTAGCAACAGCAGCATTATGAGGTGGATAGAGAGAAGCAATTCAGAAATATTTCACTTTCCCAGTGCCTGATGAGCAAACAAGAAAACAGAACAAGTGAATGAAAGAGAAATATTAGTCTAAATGAACTGAATGGTCTCTTCCTGCAAATCTGGGAAAACAACCAGGGTTTTCCTCTCCTTTTTCTCTCTACATTCTTTCAGATGAAGCAAAAAAAATACATTTTCAATTTCCCTATGATATTTTGAGAATATTTTATAAATCTGATTTTTCTTAGATAATGGTTTGTTCCTGTCAATCAATCAACGAGCATTTATTGAGCGTTTGCTAGGTGCCAGACACTGTTCTAAATGCTGGAGATATGTGCTGCCCTCCAGGAGCTCAGGTTCTAATGTGAACACTATGTACAAACAGAATATATACAGGATAAATTGGAGGATAATCTCAGAGTCTCAGAGGGATGGACTCAAGTTTTTTTGGGGGAGAGGGGGTGAAGATTGGGAAAGGGAAAGGGTTCTTAAAGGAGGAAGGATGTGAGCTGAATCTTCAAGAAAATCAGGGAAACCAAGAGGCTTAACAAGTGAAGAGGAAGATCATTCCAGACATGGGACAGAGCCAGTGAAATGATTCAGTGACTAAAGATGAAGGATCACGTGGGAGGAAAAACAAGAATGCCATTGTTGCAGGAGTGCCTCAAATGTTTCTCTTTTGTTGAATGTCCATCTTTTTTCATTGATTGTTCATTGATTGTTGAAGTTTATAGAGTATATAGTATGTCATTTGAGTACACAAGTTGAGCATCTTTACTTTAGCAGGATTTACTATTTCATTCCTCCCTATGATTTCTTTGTGCTGTTTTTGTACTGCCCCTCCCAGCTTGATGTATTGATTTATTTTACTTTTCTATTTAAAGGGGCCATTCCTCTGACTACTTTTTAAAGAGGCCTGTGTCCTGAATGGGCATTACCTCACTTTAAATGAGTACCTGAAAAGGCCTTAACCTAAAAGGCCAAGGTCTCCCATTGCTTTCTGGGCTGTATCCAGTCATCCTGATGAATATCTGATCATTGGATTCAGACGGCTCAGGAGGAGAAAGTGAGACTGGTGACTTTGCACAGACCTCCCTCACTCAAAACAAAGTCAAGTACAAGTCATGTCATCATTTCTCTGATACTGTGGTCCTGTTTGAAAACGGACGCACACACACAATTTTGTACTATTTGTCTCCTTTCCTTTATAGTTAGTTAAACGTCTTTTTTCCTGGCCTCTTTCAGAATTTGTTGCTATCGAAACTATTAAATTTGGCCACTAGAGTGGTCTTAGAGTTTGAAGAGCAGGTTGTGGTTTTGTTTTCCTGGAGACAGCCTGCAGATTTTCTCATTTAATACTATGTTTTCTTGCATTCTGAAGTTCTAGTCCATTTTCTTTGATAATTTCCTATGTTATGGCTTTCTGGTTCTATTATTTGTAATATACTGTCTGTCATGTGTTCCTACTTGTCTGTAATTCCTTTGGTTCTTTTAAAAAGTGTTTCATTGACTCTTTTTTCTTTTTTTTCATTTTCTTTCTTTGTTTTGACAACTCTATCCCTAACTTCCATTTCTCTCACATCTTTCCCTCCCTAAATGTTTTGAAGGAAAATGAATTCTAACAAATACATGTAGTCAAGTAAACCAGATCCCTGATTTGGCCGTTTCTGTAAGTAAGTATTTTATTCTGCATCTTGAGTTCATCTTTCAGAAAATGGGTGCATGCTTCATCATCATTCCTCTGAAATTGTGGTTAGTCATTATATTAATTAGAATTTATAAGTCTTTCAAAGTTGTTTCTCTTTAAATGTTGTTATTCTACAAATTGTTTTCCTGGCACTCTCAAGTTTTGACTAGCTAGGTGGCACAGTGGATAGAGTGCTGGGTCTGGAGTCAGGAAGACCTAAGTTTACATCTGACCTCAGATACTTACTAGCTGTGTGACCCTAGCCTTTATTTGTCTCAGTTCCTTCATCTGTAAAATGGGGATAATAGTAGCACCTACCTCTCAAGGTTGTTGTGAGGATCAAATGAGAAAACAATTGTAAAATGCTTAGCATGTTACTTGGCACACACTTAATAAATGAACTATTATTGTTCTAATTTCTTTTTATCAACCTCTTTTCTTTTTTGAACCTTTATGCAATTATTTGTTATTGTTTTACGATCTCTTGGGAGTTCATCAGAATCTGCATTCCATCAGACATTGGCTCATTTATTTTTGTCTTGTAATATTTGTTATGAGAGTTTTTTGATCTTTTCGAAGAATTATTATTTGTCCTTTCTGGTTTTTTGTTTCACTGTACTGATTTACATTGGCAGCTAGATGGTACAGTGGATAGAGTGTCAGACCTAGAGTCTGAAAGACTCATCTTCCTGAGTTCAAATCTGGTCTCAGACACTTCTTAGCTGTGTAATCCTGGACTAGTCACTTAACTCTATTTGCCTTAGTTTCCTCATCTATAAAATAAGCTGGAGAAGGAAATGGCAAAGCACTCTAATATATTTGTCATGAAAATACCAAATGAGGCCACAAAGAGTCATACAGGATTGAAAAATGACTGAACAACAACAAATTGATTTATGTACCTGTGCTCTAGATTTTTATTGAAGACTTAGTCTTTTGAAAATCTTTGATGTCTCAGACTTTTTATATTTCCCTGCTACTTTTTGATTACTCTCATCTTTTCTGGTTTGTGCAACCTGGAGGCTGGGTTGAAAGCTGTCTCAGCCCCTACAGATTGGAGTATTCTCTGGCCTATAACCTTAATTTGAATATTCTGTGAGGGGAAAGAATTGACTCCATCTGGATTTCATTTACCATTTCTGTAAGCTATCATGGGCATATATGCTAGTCTTTTACCCTAATTCTTCCCTTGTCTCTCCCACTTTCCTCCTCGTGGCTAGGTTAAATCAATACCTGCCTCTTTTTGAAAAGTGGCAGGAGATGGGGTGGAGAAGATAGGAGGTGTTTTTTTGTCATTATGAAACTCCAGGTATTCTATAATCTAGGGCTAAGTCTCATTCCAGTAAAAAAGAACACATTTTCTATCTTCTTGGGTGGATGTGTTATCTAAGGGAGTACACTTCTTCAAATGATACAAATTGCAACCTATCTGTGCAATACCTTGTGTGATTCTTGTTCGTTCTCTACCATAAATCAGCAAATGTCCTAAGGACCTTCTTTTAGTTCTCTCAACATTGAATGGATTCCAGTGGGACATGCAGGCTGTCTATCAGTTATCATTTGCTTTTTCAATAGGACTGGCCAATCTTTTTTTCTGCTCATACATTTTTCTGATTACAATCAATTCATCAACAGTCAATCGATGAACATTCATTAAGTGCCTACTAGGTGTCAGGTATTGCGATAAGCACTGGGGAGACAAAAAAAAAAAAGAGGCAAAGGCCATCCCTGCTCTTAAAGAGCTTAGAATGGCAGACTGGCTTTTGCCTTCTTTTTTTTCTTCGTAGTGTTTAGCTCTCTTTTCCTCTCCCTAGCCCTTGATCCTAGGAGGAACAGAGACTTCATTCTTTTGGCCATGTATACCACAATACTAGGCAAGTTCTTGGCTGAGAGCAGCAATCCCTATTCCTCCTCTGGACCACTGACAACTTCTTTGCTCCTCTGGCCTCCTTCATTCTTGGAGAAATAGCTACAGCACAGTTGAGAAATTGTTAAGCTACCTGGGAGTTTCTTTAACTACAGCAGTAGATGAATCTTTCTTAAAAGTTGATAGGTTTTTTTGAATGGTTTTTGTTTTCTCTTGACAATATTTTTTAGTTTTGTGGTGGTGACTGCTCCTCAATTTTTTCCAATATTGTTGTCTTCTCTTATGTACCTTATATAGTGGTCACAATTGTCTAAAATGTATTCTTTAATCAACTATTTTAATAGTATAATTTCTGGGTAACTAATATTGCTAAACTTATATTTGAATAGTATGCTTACATTTTAACTTTGCATATTTAAAATTAGGTGAATTTTTAGAAACTAATAAAATTTGTAGTTCCCTGCATTGTATATGAACAATTAAATCAGATTTCTTTTTCTTAATCTTTTTAGAAAAGTCTTAGGAGATCATCATGTATATCTAGTTTTTCTATGGAAAGTGATTCACTATCACCAATGGTGCCTGACGATCTACGAAGTAACCTGAAAGAAATAATGATTCAGAAAGAACATGTTTTAAAGATAAAGGCTAAGGAAAACGAAAAAGGCATTGAGACTGATGAAAATTTGAATGTGACTGTATCTACTAGTGTACAAGAAGAGACAATTGAGCACAGTGAACAAAAGGAAACTTGTCCTCCACAAGCTCGAAAAGCAAAAACCAGTTACATTATTTTTCCTAAGAGGAAAAGAAAGAGATTTAAGAAAAAGTTGAATACTGAAAAAATGAAGTCAGTGCTTAAAGAATTATCAAAACCTCCAAGGACTCTTGAAAGGTTGGGTTTTTTTCAAATTATCATTACTTTTTAAAAGAATACACTTTAAATCTTAGAATTTCACATTCTAAAGGTGTTAATGCTACATATATGCATATGATCATAAGATATAATGTTTATATTGATAAAGTATATTATGTGTAACTTTTTGTTAAAGGGAAATCTTTTATTAAATGAGATAATATATGAAACACTTTGTAAATTTAAGAGTTAGATAGATATTAGTTTAATTAAAATAATTTTATTTTTCCAATATTTGGAAACCAATAGCATGGTTAATTAATAGCATAGTTTAAATATATGCCCCTTGAGTTTACAGAGGAAGATACAAGAAAGGTTTCTATCTGTTTTGAAAGTGCCTGGTTACATTAGAAGAAAAACAGGTGGATGAGGGAAGAAGACAAAAGAGACATTTTGCACCCTTTAGAGAAAAAAAAATTAAACCCAATCAAACCTAGGTCAATTGACTGAATTTAATTGAGTATTTTGCTTCTTTTTTATTAACAAATTGTCCTGTGGTAAGTTTTTCTTACTTTATTTTTGTTAATAGTACACAAAACTACTATGCTTACAAACATAAATTGGCTTATTATAACAAGGAGCTAAAATTGTAGTAATATATGAATGTTAAGCAGATAGAGGAAAGATTTTTAAAATAAGGCTCTCTCTGTCTGCAGATGTTTCTCGAAAGGGCCAAAGTCCAACACACACCACTTAAAAGTAAAGAACATGATTGATTGAAAAAGAAAAAGTAGTAAGCACAAAAATCATATGAAAACATATAAATTATAGACGATTTAAAGATAGTGACCAGTGAAACCAGTTAGTAGCTGTCTACCATAATAAGGGTAAACTACAAAAAAAATTAGATAATTTTTTGTGTAAGTGTTGATTATCACTTATATTATCAATTCTACTTTTTAAAAGATTTTTCCTTTTCTTATGACTCTGACAAACATCAGTAAACATGAACATTTCTTTATACAAAAGATCAGAAAAGACTGTGTGCAAAACTGTACATCTCCATTCCATATAGCTTGTTTTTAAATAAATATATATCTAAACAAGCACATATGCACATATATATTTAATTATTTTTAATTTAACAAGTTAGTTCCAATACTGCCCTTCTTATCTGTCGTCTTTTGGACTTCCTTCTGTTCTCTCTTGCTTTCTCCTTTAAAAAATGATTCAGTACAAATCTTTTCTTCCTTTATAATATCATTTCCATTGACCCCTGCTGTCCTTCTAAATCTTCCCAAAGAAATATGTGCATTTTTTGTAACAAGTATAGACATACAAACAAATCCACACACTGGCTTTGTCTAAAAGCATATATTTTGTTCTACACCTCTAGTTCATTACCTCCTTTGCAAGAGGTGGGAGACATGCTTATCAGTCTTCCATAGATGTGATTACATGGTTCATAGTTCTTAAGTCTTTCAAAGTTGTATTCCTTTACAACATTGTAATTCTTGTATAAATTGTTCTTCTAGTTCCACTTGCTTCACTTTGCATCAGTTCATTCAAATCCTCTCAGGTTTCTCCAAATCTATCTCTTTCATTATTTTTTAAGGCACAGCAATATTCTACATGCATAATTTGTTTAGCCATTCCTCAGATGATAGACACACACTTTAAGTATTTTTGTGCATGAGTCCATTCCTTCTTTTTTTTGACTTATTTAGGGTATAAGCTTGTTGCACCCTAACAACTTAGTGACTTTTTGGGGTATAGTTCCAGATTGATTTCCAGAATTGTTCTACAGTTCTGGATTAGATAAAGAAAGAAAAGGTATTTTTTCCCCTTTATCATTGGTCTTTCTGTGACTCTAGATTTTTTTTGGAGTTGAAGTGGAAGAGATGAATTTCTTTATGTCTCTTCCTGTCACCATATTAACTGGAAATCCCTATCATATATTGTGTCCAAGTCTCTCCAAGATACTTTTAACATCCAGTGATAATCCTCTTCTACCCTAGGGCCATAGATCTATATGTTTATCTCATACCAGCCCTCCTGATTATCATGAACAAATGTTTGATGTATGTCCAAATAAGAGTTTGATGTATGTCCAATAAATTCTGGACTTCTTTCTATACCCATTACATACCTATTCCATTATATGTTTTACCTGAGTTATTATCATAAGAAACATTGTCAGGAATCAGTTATCCATGTTCATGTACTCTGGTTGGTACAACCTTTCTCTCAACAAATCTAGACGGCCCTGCAAACACAGCCCTAGGATAACATTAGCGTTCCTGTGACTACAGACCACAGAGAGCAGTAGGTATGTCACAGGAAGAAAAATAGTGGTGAATATGCCTAGTAGTTTGATATTGTTATGTAGGGGAAGGTATACAGACAAGAATTTCAAATGTGCCCTGAAGTGTTTGAGTCCCCCCCACCCCTGCCCCTGTCTTTTTTCACATGAGGATTAGTTGAAGGAACTTTCTATGTGTAGCCTGGAAAAGGGAGAACTCAAGGGGAATATGATGGCAGTCTTAAGGTATGTGTGAAGTAGAGTTATTAGGTTTGTTCTGTTTGGCCCTAGAAGGCAGAGTCAGTATCAATGGGAAAAAGTTGCAAAGAGGTGAAGTTAAGACTACTATTAGGAAAAACTTCCTGAGAAGTAGAGTTCTTCAAAAGCAGAAGTAGTGGGTTTCCTCCTTCTTGGAGGGCATCAAGCAAAGTCTGGATGACCATTTATAGTGAGATACAATAACCTACACTATTTAAAAAAAAAGATTAAGAGCAAGATGTAGAAGAATCCTAGGTCCTACCAAGCATTCCCTGTGTTTGTGCTGACCATGGTTTTCCCTTAGACTTAAGTAGAATGTTTTTTCAACCAATCCCAAATTTCTTAATATGGGAAGAAAACCTTCTCAAGGCTTTTATTTAGACACAATGTGTGAGAAGTGACACGTGAACCCCCATTATCTTGACTCCAAGGCAAGTTTGTCTGTTATATCATGCTATCTCTTACAGTTATAATTAATATTTCTACTCTTTTATTTTGAGCTCTTCAGGGTATGTGCCCAGTGGTAGTATTGCGGGGTTGAAGGGTTTGTGAAGTCATGAGTTTTCTAGCATAATTCCAAATTATTTTTCAGTATTATTAGACTAATTCATAGCTCCATTATCCTCTATTTAACTTACCGTATACACTAACAGCAAAGGTAGCTAGGTAGTGTAGTGGATAGAGTACCAGTGCAGGAGTCAGGAGGACTTGAGTTCAAATCTCACTTCAGACATTTGATACTCACTAGCTGTGTGACCTTGGGCAAGTCACTTAACCCCAATTGCCTCATCCAGGGTCATCTTCAGTCATCCTGATGAATATCTGGTAACTGGATTCAGATGGCTCTGGAGGAGAAGTGAGGCTGGTGACCTGCACAGCTGTCCCTCACTCAAAACAAAGTGAAGCGCAAGTCATGTCATTATTTCTCTGATGGCATGGTCTTCTTTGGCAACGAAGGATGAACACACACATATATAACTTACCACTTTTAAGGTAAAACCTCAATGTTTAATTTGTATTTCCCTTGTTATCAATGATTTAAAACATCCTTTAGTACAGTTTTTGATAACTTGCATTTCTTCTTTGGAAAATTCTCTCTTTAACTTCCTTTGTTGATATCTATTGTTAAATGGCTTTGTTCTTATAGTTTTGCATGAATTCTCTATTTTTATATCAGACCTTTATCAGAGATATTTGCTATGAAGAATTTTTGCCCAATTTCTCTTCCTCATCCAGCTTCTTTGGTTTTCCTTAAACTAAAATGTTTACTTTTGTAATATAAATGATCAGTTTTATCTTCTATGATCACCTCTATTCATTATTTGATCATTTTTCTTCTTGAGCTTTAAAAATTAATGAAAGGGACCTATAGTTGGTGTTCCTATCATTTATTTCTCATTTATTAGATTATTGCTATGTTTCTTCTCTTTTATATTCTCCTTTATCTAATGCCTTATTAAAAAGCAGAAACAGTTCCACAGTAGCACGATCTCACTTAAAATCCACCTCTCTTTTAATCAGAAAAAAGTAATTTTCTCCTTTCCAAGGAGAGAGCCCCTCTTGAACAGCAATTCTTAGCTGCCAGGGTTCACTGATTAATATAAAGTTGTCTTACTAAAAGCAAAAGCAGATACTTATTAACCACTTCACAGCTGGTAAAATACTTCACATCTATTATCTTATTCAATTTGTAGTGACTTTAATTCATGATAAACTATTTTTGCAGTAAAAAAAATACATCTAAGCCAAGTCAGTAGAAACTTAATTTCATGACAGACACAAACACAGTTGAGAAGCAGCCTCCTTCTAAACAGCATTAGCTTTGTAGATGGGCTATTTTGCATTTCAGCCGAAAATAGAATTGTCTGTTTTATTAGCTAGAAGCAACAGCAGAAGTGGGAAGAGATTAAGAGAATTGATACAAAGACAAACATGCCTTCTTACTTTGTGTGGAATAGAGTTTTCACAATTCTCATTCAATAAAAGTAAACATACAGGGTTCCTCTCTTTTTGCCTTTAAAAAAACTGCGTTGTGATACTGGTTGCCTTCTTTTAAAGGTTCTATAGACCCTTTCCAGGTATAAGTCTAAGCCTTCTAAAATATAACTTATGAAAATGCATTTAAATAGACATAACATTTTACAGCTAGTATTTTACTATAAATACCCTGCAAATGTTTCTAATATGCTATATCTCTTGGAGTTAAGAAAGTGACTTAATTTACTTAGAAAGCAACCAAAAATTCTTACCACTCTTCCCAGGAAATGTTTCGCTTTATGGGAAAGGATGAAGGCTGGAGAAAAATAGTAAGATCTTAAAATCTAAATGAATCTTACTGGTAATCCAATTTGATTAAAATTGCTCTTGTCATCACTCTGTTAATGGAATGACAAATTCTCTTTCTCATCCTTAAGTCTAATATTGCTCATTATACTTTCTGCCTTTGATGTCCACCTGTTCCACCCAACTCTCACCTGTGGCTCCAAGAAGCTGTAGTATGTGCAATTCACTGGCCACATCCTGGTAAATCATTTTCGCACACAGGCTAAACCAGGTTGAGGGTAACCAAGAGGTCTCAAACCGATTGGTGAGTTAAGGTGGTGCATACCTCAAGCATGTGAAGACTTCTCCTGGTGGAATAGGTGGATAAGAACAGTTTGTTCCAGTGACCATAAAGGCAGTTGAAGCAGGCTCTGTGGAGCACTTAGAGCTTGGTTAAACATCAAAGATGCCAAGGTCTGCATCTTGAGCCATCACCAGTCATCTTGATTCTGACCTGCCACTGGTCAGTGATGACCATGGAGGATTGATGCTGATGACTTCATGCAACTCTGCCTCACTTAAATCCAATTTACCCACAAATCAAATGACATCACCCATACCATTTTACCAACATACCTATCTCAAAGTCCTGTGGTAACAGGGCAAGTGATGAAGCAGCAGGTGCAGATACACTGGGAGCTGTAGGCATGACCCTGTATACAGGTAGCCCAGGCCATAGGGTCGTTTCTCACTGGAAGCAGCAATGGGATTTGGGAGCCCCATGGGTGTCTGAGCAGCCTTTTAAGGATTGCACTGCTCACCTCCTCGTGTGAGGAAGGGGCTAGAAAAGGTGCCCTAAAATTGTTTGTTTACCCAGCCCTGGCATGATTACCATAGCAGGTGGAGAATCCCACTCTGTGGTTGAAACACACAAAAAATGTACAAAAATGTCTGCAACGCGATTCCACTCACTATTGGCACATGGTTGAAGTCAGTCGCTCCCTAGCTGAAGTTCCAACTGAAGAAGAGATTTTGAGGGCCATTAGGCTCCTTTCATGTGGCAAAGCACCTGGTGCTGATTCTATTCCAGCTGAGATTTACAAGGTAGGGGGACCATTGCTGACTGAAATTTTCCAGGTTTTATGGCAAGAGGAGGTTATTCCTCAGGACTTCAAGGTTGCTTCCATTGCCCGTCTCTGTAAAGGAAAAGGAAATAGATTGTCCTGTGAAATCACATGGGGGGGTCTCTCTCTTAGTCAATGCTGGCAAGATTCTTGCCAGAGCCCTCCTTAATAGGCTGATCTTTCACCTGGAAAATGTTATCTACCTGAGAGGCAGGGTGGCTTTAGAAAGGGCCTAGCAATAGTCAATATGGTGTTTGCTAACTGACAACTCCAGGAGAAATGCCAGGAACAGAGCAGACATTTGCATACAATGTTTGTAGTTTGTACCTGACCAAGGCCTTTGATATTGTTAGTCATGAGGGCTTATGGAAAATTATGTCAAAATTTGGTTGCCTGGAGAAGTTCATCAGCATTGTACATCAATTTCATGACAGTGTGCTAGTCCAGATTCTAGATAATAGACAATGCTCTCATGCCTTCTCAATCACCAATGAAGTGAAACAAGGCTGTGTGCTTGCTCCCATGCTTTTTAGCATGAAGTTTTCAGCCAACATGTTGTCAAATGCTTTCATTGAGGATGGACATGGCATCAAGATCATCAACACTGCACTGATAATAAATTCTTCAACTTGAAAAGCCTACAAGTCAAGGCCAAAGTGCAGGGAGTATTGGTACATGATTTTCTGTTTGTGGATGACTGTGCAATTAATGCAGCCTCTGAAGCTGAGATGCAGCAAAGTATGAATCAATTCTATGCTGCTTATGCTGATTTTGGCCTAACAATCAAAGCCAAGAAAACTCAGATGTTCCATCAGCCACCACGACACCATCCATATGTGGAAGCATTGATTACAGCAAATGGAGTTTTGAATGCTATGGATAAGTTCACTTACCTTGGTAGTGTAATTTCCAGGGATGTACTCATTGATAATGAGGTTGATGCACACATTACCAGAGCTAGCTCATTGTTTGGGAGGCTCTAAAGAAAACTATGGGACAGAAGAGTTATTAGACTGACTACCAATGGTAGAACTATCATGCTGACCTCATTGTTGTACATCTCTGAAACCTGGAGAGTATACCAGCACCATGCCAGGAAACTGAATCGTTTCCATTTGAATTGTCTTAGGAAGATTCTGAAGATCACCCGACAGGATAAGGTACCAGACACTGAAGTCCTTACTTGAACTAAACTGCCAAAGTATTCAAACTCTGCTTCAGAGAGTACAACTCCAGCGGGGCTGGCCACATTATTTGAATGCAGGAGAAGCAATACAGGGGCGGAGCCAAGATGGCGGAGTAGAAACACACACATACACTAGCTCCAAACCCACAGCCCATAAAATATCTGTAAAAAAGAACTGCCAATAAATTCTGGAACAGCAGAAGCCACAGAACAGCAGAGCGGATGAGATTTCTGTTCCAGAGAGCCTGAAAACCTCTCGCAAAAGGTTCTTCGCTCTGTGGACGCGGAGCAGAGCCCAGCCCTGCATTGGCCTCCCAGCACCAAGAGGAGCAGATCCGAGCAGGGAGAAGATCCGAGCAGGCTTCAGGGACAGAATCTCCAGCAGCCACGCGGGTCCCTCCACCCACAGGTGACAAGGGTCGGTGAGAGGGTCTCTTTGGCAGGTCGAGAGGGGAGTGGGGTGCCCCCATAACTCAGGCCCCCTCAGGAGGCAGCAGCGGAGGTGGGAGCAGACCTGGGCTCCCCAAGCAGGCAGGAGCCTGGATCCATTGTTGAAGGTCTCTGCATAAACCCCCTGAGGGAACTGAGCCCGTGAGGTGGCCCTGCCCTGACTTGAGCACCTGAACTTAATCTCACACTGAACAGCTGTCCTGCCCCCACCCAAAGCCCTGAGTCTGGGGAGCAGCATTTGAATCTCAGACCCCAAGTGCTGGCTGGGCAGATCTGGAGGCGAGGTGGGGGTGGAGAGGACACTCAGAAGTCAAGTCACTGGCTGGGAAAATGCCCAGAAAAGGGAAAAAAAATAAGACTATAGAAGGTTACTTTCTTGGTGAACAGGTTTTTCCTCCCTTCCTTTCTGATGAGGAAGAACAATGTTCACCATCAGGGAAAGACACAGAAGTCAAGGCTTCTGTATCCCAGCCCACTCAATGGGCTCAGACCATGGAAGAGCTCAAAAAGAGCTCAAAAAATTTTGAAAATCAAGTTAGAGAGGTGGAGGAAAAACTGGGAAGAGCAATGAGAGACATGCAAGCAAAGTATGAACAACAGGGCAGCACCCTGCTAAAGGAGACCCAAAAAAATTCTGAAGAAAATGACACTCTGAAAAATAGGCTAACTCAATTGGCAAAAGAGGTTCAAAAAGCTAATGAGGAGAAGAATGCTTTCAAAAGCAGAATTAGCCAAATGGAAAAGGAAATGCAAAAGCTCACTGATGAAAATAGTTCTTTCAAAATTAGAATGGAACAGATGGAGGCTAATGACTTTATGAGAAACCAAGAAATCACAAAACAAAACCAAAAGAAGGAAAAAATGGAAGATAATGTGAAATATCTCATTGGAAAAACAACTGACCTGGAAAATAGATCCAGGAGAGACAATTTAAAAATTATGGGACTGCCTGAAAGCCATGATCAAAAAAAGAGCCTAGACATCATCTTTCATGAAATTATCAAGGAAAACTGCCCTAATATTCTCGAACCAGAGGGCAAAATAAATATTGAAAGAATCCACCAATCACCACCTGAAAAAGATCCAAAAAGAGAAACTCTTAGGAATATTGTGGCCAAATTCCAGAGTTCCCAGGTCAAGGAGACAATATTGCAAGCAGCTAGAAAGAAACAATTCAAGTATTGTGGAAATACAATCAGGATCACACAAGATCTAGCAACTTCTACATTAAGGGATCGAAGGGCATGGAACAGGATATTTCAGAAGTCAAAGGAACTAGGACTAAAACCAAGAATCACCTACCCAGCAAAACTGAGTATAATACTTCAGGGGAAAAATTGGTCTTTCAGTGAAATAGAGGACTTTCAAGCATTCTTGATGAAAAGATCAGAGCTGAAAAGAAAATTTGACTTTCAAACACAAGAATGAAGAGAAGCATGAAAAGGTAAACAGCAAAGAGAAGTCATAAGGGACTTATAAAAGTTGAACTGTTTACATTCCTACATGGAAAGACAATATTTGTAACTCTTGAAACTATTCAGTATCTGGGTACTGGGTGGGATTACACACACACACATGCACACACACACACACACATAGAGACAGAGTGCACAGAGTGAATTGAAGAGGATGGGATCATATCTTTAAAAAAAATGAAATCAAGCAGTGAGAAAGAAATAAATGGGAGAAGAAAGGGAGAAATGGAATGGGGCAAATTATCTCTCATAAAAGAGGCAAGCAAAAGACTTTTTTTAGTTTAGGGAAAAAGAGGGGAGGGGAGAGAAAAACATGAAGTTTACTCTCATCACATTCCACTAAAGGAAGGAATAAAATGCACACTCATTTTGGTATGAAAACCTATCTTACAATACAGGAAAGTGGGGGATAAGGGGATAAACAGGGTGGGGGGGACGATGGAAGGGAGGGCATGGGGAGGAGGGTGCAATTTGAGGTCGACACTCATGGGGAGGGACAGGATCAAAAGAGAGAATAGAAGTAATTGGGGGCAGGATAGGATGGAGGGAAATATAGTTAGTCTTATACAACACGACTATTATGGAAGTCATTTGCAAAACTACACAGATTTGGCCTATATTGAATTGCTTGCCTTCCAAAGGGAGTGGGTGGTTAGGGAGGGAGGAAAAGAAGTTGGAACTCAAAGTTTTAGGAACAACTGTTGAGTACTGTTCTTGCTACTAGGAAATAAGAAATACAGGTAAAGGGGTATAGAAAGTTATTTGGCCCTACAGGACAGAGGAGAGGATGGAGACAAGGGCAGAGAGGGATGATAGAGGAGAGAGCAGATTGGTGATGGGGGCAATTGGAATGCTCGGTGTTTTGAGGTGGGGGGAGGGGACAAGGGGGGAGAAAATTTAGAACCCAAAATTCTGTGAAAATGAATGTTAAAAGTTAAATAAATAAATAAATTTTAAAAAAAAGAAGCAATACAAGGATACTCTCAAGGTCTCTCTTAAGAACTTTGGAATTGATTGTGGGACATGGGAGACACTGGCACAGGACCACTCAGCATGATGTGCCCACATTAGAGAAAGTACTTTGCTCTATGAGCAAAAGAGAATTGAAACAGCTTAAAGGAAATGCAGCATGTGTAAGTTTAGAGTATACACCCCAAATGTTCATGCAGACTATTTGTGCCCAACTTGTGGTAGAACATTTCAAGCTTCTGTTGGTCTGATCAGTCACATCAGACACACTGAAACTTGACTCTAGCATAGTGATGTCATTTTGGTTCTCTTTGAGAATGAAGGACAATAACCAACCAACCAACCAATCAACCAACCAACCAACCAACTCATTATACTCTTCCCAACTCTTCAGTAGGCATACACTCTTTCATAAGTCTAATTATCTCCTAAAGTCAGTGGTCTTCTCAAGTCTAGTTTTAACTTTGCCACTGTGCTAAAATAAAATGCCTTCTGGCATGGCATTAGAAATCAGACTTGAAAGGAGTACTGATTTCTGTACCTCAATACTTCATACTTATTGTATACAATTTTTTCATAACATATCTATATTCATGGACTTTGCATCACATATATATATATTTATGTGTAGATGTATATATGTACATATATACATACATGTATGTATATATATATATGAAATTTTCTTTTACTTAATGCAAATGGTGGAGTGTTATGGCTTGTATAAATGATGTTTATATAATTCAGCTTTGATAAATAGCAACTAAGAAAAATTAGTATATACTTCAAATAGATTAATTGACCATTTGTAGTAAAATGAAATGTTTGAATAAAATTATTTTTTAAAAAATTTAGGTCGGCATCTCTTGTCATTCTTCGGGAACAGAAAAAATATTTTCTTCGTGTACCTATATATGTCCGTCGAAGTCGGTGCCCAAGTCTGCCTGCTGTGTTAAATTTTCATGAATTTGCCCAGAAGCATGGTGGAATTCCACAAAATACCACTTCTCAGCAATGGGTTTTGGACTTCTGGACCAAAGAGTTACAAGACACTCCTCTCGCTCAAGAGCCAGAACATGTTGAGGAGGAAATAGTTCAAACTACTGCTGAGCCCGTCCAACCTGCAGAAGTAAAAAAACTACCAAAAATAGAATTAGAGGATTTCTCAAATCCAAATCTCTCTGAGATTGTTAAGAAATATTTGGAGACTGAAATCGAGAGGCTGACAAAAGAAATTAAAGAGAGAAAGAGAATAGTTGCCTTCCTGTATTGCCGACGTGGAGCTATTTATAGAAAACTAGGCAAACTAAAGAAGGCCATGAATGATCTACAAGAGGTAAATTTCATCCAGGTGAAATGCATATCATCATTTATGCTTGACTTTTATCATGATGGCAGTTTGTCACTTTGAGAAATGTTTTAATGTCTAGTATGAGGGCATATTGAATGTCCTATATTGTCCATAGGTTCTGCCTAAGGACCAACCTTCTTGAATATCAATAGACTGGTTACAAATTTAGTAGTGAGCTGTTTGGCTGTAGTAGCCTAAGAAAATTTAAGATGTGATACCTAGACCATTCCACTTTTTCTGTTAAACAGTGGTGGAAAGGTAAAAAGAAAAAAAGTGAGAGGAAGAGCATAGATGTCCCAAATCATAAAATTTTTAGAGCTTCTATACTCATCACTCTAACTATTGGTACTACAATTGTATGATCCTTGTCCAACAACTGAGTTGACATACTAATGAAATGAATGAAGGAAATACAAGTTTTCATCTTTCCAGATGAAGACCGATATTTAAAAGACTACACTTGAGAGGCAGCCTATCATAACAAATACGCCAAAATTTTGGTCAAAGATCTCAGGTTCAAATACAAGCTTTAATAATTCCTAGCATTCTGAACTTGAGCTTAAATTTCTTCATTAAAAAAAAAAAACCAAAAACCTCATGCTTTCCTGGGTGGTTTTCACAACAGCATAGTTTCCAAAACATGGGATGTAATCACTTTGTTACAGTCTGGGCAGACCACATCTGGAATATTGCATTCCATTCTGGGCATCAGTGTTAGTCCTGAGGGTCTGGGGAAGTGGGTTCCCCTTTCCTGTAGCATTTTAAGTGGAATCTGGATGCTCCCTTGTCAGTGTTGTTGTAGAAGGATGGCCTCTGATGTTCTTTCCCAGTGGATGTAGTTGATTTCCCTTCTAGCACTGGATGTTATAATTTTATTCTCATAGTTCATTAATATTAAAATTTATTCCTTGAATAAGTAGTTATTCACAATAAAGTGCTTTGCAAGTTTTATTTTTTATATATGAACACTTACCAAGTAAAACTGAATTTAATATACTTTTTTTTTCCCTCCTAGGCTATATTCTTAGAACCTCAATTGCTTAACGCCTATTGGCACCGGCATTTCATATACCTTTTCCTAGACAAAACGGGTTTTGCTTTAGATGACTTAAATTATATAACTAAATATAATAGAAATAATGCAGGTAGGTTTTCTATAGAGATATTATATATATATACATATATATATATATATTTACCTAGAATTTTGCCTTTTCCTTCCTCTTACAGTCACTGTTAAAACCATGTTTTGGGAGAGAGCTAGATAACACACTAGATAGAATGCTGAGTCTGGACTCAGAAAGACACAAGCTCAAATTCTGCCCCACACTTTAGCTGTTTAATGTTGGCCAAGCCACTTAACATGTATTTACCTTGGTTTCCTCAACTGTCAAATGAGGATAATAATAGCAGCTCTTTTCTATTGTTGTTGTGAGGATCAAATGAGATAGTATTTGTAAGTGCTTAGTACAATGCCTGGCACATAGTAGGTACTACATAAATGCTGTCATTATTGTCATTACTGTAATTTTTAAAAACAAGTAAATGTTATGAAATGGATTTTTCTATCTACGTACATTTTCATGTTCAGGGTTGTTGTTCACAAATACAGAGGCTAAAATCTGAAAAGTTTTTTTCCTTTAAAAATTTTTATTTATTAGCATTTTTTCTTCTTAAATTTTGAGTTCCACAATCTCTCCTCCCTCCAACCCCCTCCCAAATCCACTGAGAAGGTAAACAATATATCGATTATACATGTGAAATCATTCCAAACATTTCCATAGTAACCTTAGAGAGTTTGCACTGAGAGTTCATCAGTTCTCTCTCTGGTGGTGGACAGCATTTTTTTGTTATGAGTCTTTTGGAACTGTCTTGGATCATTGTATTGATCTGAGTAGTCAAGTCTTTCTCAGTTGATCATCATTGCAACATTACTGTTACTCTGTGCAATGCTCTTTTGGTTCTGCTCACTTCACTTTGCGTCAGTTCATATAGATCTTGCTGAAACCACATCCCTTGTAATTTCTTATAGCACAATAATGCTATTAGTACACTCGTATGCCACAACTTGTTCAGCCATTCCTAAATTGATGAACATTCCCCGAATTTCTAATTCTTTGCCAGCACAAAAGAGCTACTATAAATATTTTTTTTCCCACATAAGTCCTTTTCCTTTTTCTTTGATCTCTTTGGAATGCAGACCTCATAGTGGTATTGTTGAGTAAAAGGGTAGGCACAGTTTTATAGCCCTTTTGGTATAGTTCCAGATTGTTATCCAGAATGGTTAAATTAGGTCACAATTCCACCAATAGTGTATGTGTCCCAATTTTTTCACATACCTTCCAACATTTGTCATTTTCTCCTATCATTTTAGCCAATCTGATAAGTATAAATGGTACCTTAATGTTGTTTTAATTTGTATTTCTCTAATCAATAATGATTTAGAGCATTTTTTCATGTGACCATATATAGTTTTGAGTTCTTCCAAAAACTACCTGTTCATATCCTATGACCATTTATCAAGTGGGGAATGACTGATATTCTTATAAGTTTAAATAATTTTTTTCAGTTTTCTATATATTTGAAGCCTGTATCCAAGAAAATGTCTATAATCCCCCCCTCCCCATTTTCTGCTTTCCTTCTAATCTTGGTTACAATGGTATTATTTGTACAACTTTTTAATAAAATGTAATAACATCATCCACTTTATATTCCTTATTGCTCTCTGTTTATTCATGAATTATTCTCCTGTACATAAATCTGACAGGTCATATATCCGTGTTCTAATTTATTTATATCTCCCTTTATGTCTAGGTCATGTATCCATTTTGACCTTATCTTGGTAAAATGGTGTAAGATCTATATCTAGTTTCTGGCAGACTTCCTCTGCAGAGAACTTTCCTTGTATTTTTTTAAACAAATAATGAGTTCTTATCCCATTAGATTTTTACATTTATCAAATACAGGGTTACTATAATAATTTGCTACTGTATATTGTATTCCTACTCTGTTCCACTGATCCACCATTCTATTTCTTAGCAATACCAGATAGTTTTAGTAATTACTACTGCATAGTACAGTTTAAGAGCTGGTTCTGCTAGACTATTTCCTTTTCATTTCTTTTCATTAATTCCTTTGATATTCTTGATGTTTTGTTCTTGCAAACAAATTTTATTATTATTTCTAGCATGATAAAATAATTTTTGATAGTTTAATTGGGACAGCACAAAATAAGTGTATTAGATATAATTGCCATTTTTATTATATTGGCTCTACCCACTCATGAATAATTAATATTTCTCCAACTTTTAAAATCTGCTACAGTTGTATAAAAAGTGTTTTATGATTATGTTCACATAATTTCTGGGTTTGTCTTGGCAGGTATACTCCCAGGTATTTTATATTGTTGTAATGGCAAGTAAAATTAGGATCTTTTGCTGTTTTTGTTTTCATATAATCAAGTGCCTGATTGAATTTTGCCTTTATCGATCAAGAGTCTTTACTAGGTTTTACTTCGGAGCTTAGTTTTTGGTAAGAAGGTTTGAGTGCCAGATGAGGACTCTGAGAAGCTGCTAAAGAAGCTGCCCAGCTTTAGGAACCCAGGTGTTGTGCTTTCCTTTCTGGTAGCAATGGTCAATCAGTGGGGTCCAATTGTCTGTCGAATTCAGGCAGAGGAAGCCATCTCTGTTGATTTTTTTGATTTCTCTGTATTTTCCTTGAAATTCAGGGTTCTGATTCCCTGAACTAACTGAATCATATATGTATTTGGTTAAAGGAATGCTACAGATGTTTGATTAAAGTGATTGTTAACCCCTCAAAAGTTGACTTTCCTGTTATGAATGCAGATGTGATAGAAGCCCCTCCCCGTGTTTGTTGAAGTGTTTACTGCCACAATTGTCTATGGATATTTTAAATGAAATATCTTTTACTATTTCTTTTTGCAGGGCTTTGTTGGTGAAATGTAGAAATGCTGATGATTCATGTGGATTTCTTTTATATCCTGCTACATTGCTAAAATTATTGTTTCAATTAATTTTTCAGTTGAATCTCTAGAATTTTCCAAGTATATCATAATATTGTGTGCAAAAAGAGGTATTATTTCCTCATTGCCCATTCTTATTCCTTCCATTTCTTTTTCTTCTTTTATTGCTATCACTAGCATTTCTAGTATAATGTTAAATAACATGGGTGATAATGGCATTCTTGTTTTACTCCTGATCTTCTTGCGGAGGCTTCTAACTTATCCCCATTACAGATAATGCTTGCTGGTGGTTTTAGGAAGATGGTTCTTATAATTTTAGGTAAAAAATCATTTATGTCTATACCTTCAAGTGTTTTTATTTTTTTAAGCCAGAAACTCATTTTATTACAATAACAGTGAAGTAGGACCCAGTAGCATAATTTCCCTCATTTCACCAAGCCTAAATGATTTGTACATGGTTATACACACATAGGAAGAAGCAGAACTCAAACCTAGCTTCTCTTGACTTCAGAACCAGCATGCTGCTTCCTGTCAGTTTTGACATCACAATATTGTTCATATCCATTCCCTTCTCTCCATTTTTGTGACCATTACACTGGTTCAGTAGTCTTCACTTATCTCTATGCTATTGTATTTTTTTATTTTTTATATTAATTTTATTTCTTTTCAGTGTTCTACAATCACTACCATATAACTTAGATTTTTCCCTCTCCTTCTACCCTACTTTCCCCCTCCCTGCCTGAGACAGCACACAATTTTACATGCATTCCTATTAAATATATTTTCACCATAGTCATGATAGAAGAATTAAAATGAATGGGAGAAATCATATAACAAACCAAAACGTAATAAAAAAGAAAATGATCTGCTACATTTTGCTATTGAATTCCATAATTCTTTCTCTGGATGTGGAAGGTATTTTGCCTAAAAAAACCATTGGAAATTTTTTTTAATCCTTGCATTGCAATGAAGTTCCAAATCTACCAGAAAATACTTTTGCATGCTGTGGTCATTGCTGAGCATAAAGTCTCTTGGTTCTGCTCCTTTCACTCAGCATCAGATCATATAAGTCTTTCCAGGTCTCTTTGAAGACTTCCTGTTCATCATTCCTTTTAGTGCAATAGTATTCCATTACATTTCATATACCATAATGTATTTAGCCATTCCCCAATTGATGGGGATCCCCTTGATTTCCAGTTTTTGGTCACCACAAAGAGTGCTGCTATAAATATTTTTGTACATGTGGGACGCTTTCCCATTTTTATGATCTCTTAGGGATACAGTCCTAGAAGTGATATTGCTGGGTCAAAGGGTATGCATATTTTTGTAGTTCTTTGGGCATAGTTCCAAACTGCCCTCCAGAATGGTTGGATCAGCTCACAGCTCCACCAGCAATGAATTAGTGTTCCAACTCTCCCACATCCTCTCCAACATTTATCATCTTCCTGTTCTGTCATGTTAACCTATCTGATAGGTGTGATATGGTACCTCAGAGTTGTTTTGATTTGCATCTCTCTAATAATCAATAGTGATTTAGAGCATTTTTTCATGTGAATAAAGATATCTTTAATTTCCTCCTCTGAAAATTGCCTGTTCATACCCTTTGACCATTTATCAATTAGGGATCAAGTGTTTTTAATAGGAATGAGTGTTGCATCTTGCCAAAAGTTTTTTCCACATCTGTTAATATGTGATTTCTGTTCTTTTTGTTATTGATAAAATCAATTATATTAATAGTTTTCTTCATATTGAAGAGCTCTGCATTCCTGGTATAAATCCCACTTGATGACTTTGAATAATTTTTGTAATATATTGCTATCATCTCCCAGCTAGTATTTTACTAAGGATTTTTGCATCAATATTCATTAGTGAAATTGGTCTATAATTTTCTCATCTGTGTTTGCTCTTTCCAGTTTAAGTATCAACACCACATTTGTTTCATAAGGAGTTTGGTAGAACTCCTTCTTTACCAATTATTCCAAATAATTTAGTTAATATCAGAATTAATGTTTGATAATCTTTAAATGTTTGATAAAATTCCCTTTTAATCCATCTGGTCCTGATGCTTTTTCCTAGGAAGCTCATTTATGGTTTGTTCAATTTCTTTTTCTAAAGCAGATTTATTTAGATATTCTATTTCTTCTTCTGTTAATCTGAGCAATTTATATTTTTGTGAGTATTCTTTCATTTCACTTAAATTGTTAAATTTATTGGCATGTAAGTTGGTAAAGTAACTCAATAATTCCTTTAATTTTGTCTTCATTAGCTGTCTTTTCATCCTTTTCATTTTTAATACTATTAACTTGGTTTTCTTCTCTTTTTAAAATAATCACATTAATGAATGGTTTATCTATTTTATTGGTTTCTTTTTTTAAAACCAACTCCTAGTTTTATTTATTACCTTGATAGTTTTTATTTTGTTAATGAAATTTTATTAGTTTCACCTTTAGTGTTCAGAATTTCCAATTTGAAGTCAGGAGATGACCAGTGGATTCTTTCAATATTTATTTTGCCCTCTGATTCTAGAATATCAGGGCAGTTTTCCTTGATAATTTCATGGAAGATGATGTCTAGGCTCTTTTTTGATCATAGCTTTCAGGTAGTCCTATAATTTTCAGATTGTCTCTCCTGGATCTATTTTCCTGGTTAGTTGTTTTTCCAATGATATATTTCACATTATCTTCTATTTTTTCATTCTTTTGGTTTTGTTTTGCAATTTCTTGATTTCTCATAAAGTCATTAGCTTCCATCTGCTACATTCTAATTTTAAATAACTATTTTCTTCACTGAACTTTGGATTCTCCTTTTCCAATTAGCTAATTCTGCTTTTTAAAGCATTCTTCTCATTGGCTTTTTTGGACCTCTTTTGGCAATTGAGTTAGCCTATTTTTAAAGGTATTATCTTCTTCAGCATTTTTTGGGTCTCCTTTAGCAAGCTGTTGACATGCTTTCATGATTTTCTTGCATCACTCTCATTTCTCTTCCCAATTATTCCTCTGCCTCTCTCATTTGATTTTCAAAATCCTTTTTGAGCTCTTCCATGACCTGAGTCTATTGCATATTTATTTTGGAGGTTTTGGCTGCAGAAGTCTTGACTTGTAGGTTTTCTTCTGATGGTATGCATTGTTCTTCCTCATCTGAAAGGATGGAAGAAACACCTATTTATCAAGAAAGTAGCCTTCTACAGTCTTATTTTTTTCCCCTTTGGGGGGCATTTTCCCAGCCAGTTATTTGACTTTTGAGTCCTTTATCAAGAGGCGGGTATATTCTGGGGACCTGTAAGTTCTCAGTTGCTCCAAGGTAGCACAATCAAGGGAGAGGAGTTTCCTCCTCTCCTGGCCTACGCTCTGGTCTGGGAGCAACCACAAGCATTCTTTTCTGCCCAGGATCTGTGAGTAATATTCCTTCTCCAGAGCCTCCACCAGCTCCACCAGGCCAGCCAGAGCTCTTCCTCACCCCAGGGCTGCCACTCAGTCCTGAGGTCCAGAGCAGCCACGCAATTACCCCAGGGGCTTTAGGTTGAAGACTCCTAAAATGCACGCTGTGCCACAACAACTGCTGCCACCCTAGGGCTGCCTGAGACAGACCATGTTCCCTTCTCATGCAGGTGAAAGAGCTTTCTTACTGACCTTTGAAGCTGCCTTTGGCATGTGTAGGTTGAAGGATCTCTTCAATTTTTTTATTCTTTTGATTTTGTTTTATTATTTCTTAGTGTCTTATGAAGCCATTAGTTTCTTCTTGTCCAATTCTCGTTTTTAAAGTATTATTTTCTTCAGTAAGTTTTCAAATCTCTGATTCTGTGGAGTTGACTTTCTTTTCATAATTTCTTGATTTTCTTGCATTGCTCTTCTTTTGCCAATTTGTAATCTACATCTCTTATTTGATTTTTAAAGTCCTTTTTAAGTCTTTCCAAGAACTCTTTTTGGGCTTTTTTCATCCTTCTTTGACACTTTACAAGTAGCTCTTTTGACTTGTGACACTGCACCTTGATCCTCTCTTGTCACCATAGTAACTATCTATGGTCAAGTTCTTTTTGTTGTTTACTCATTTTTTACCATTAACCTACCTAAGTTTATGTTAATGTCAGGCTCTGCTCCTTGGGTGTAGGGGTAATGTCTCAGGCTTCAGATTTTTTTGCTATTGTTTTTAGAGCTATATCGGGGAAGGTGTCTGACTTTTTTGATTCTTCCAATGTGCTATGATCCAAAACCAGATGAGGTCATTAGTTCTTTTGTCCACACCTTGGTATTTTAGTGACATCAGGTGCTTCTCTTCACCACTGAACTACTATGAGGGCTCCCAAACCACTGCCACTTCAAACACTTTCACTCCCTGCAATCCAGTATATGTCACAGGCCTGCCCAGCAACAAGCATCACTTTGCCCATCTTTGATAGATCCAAAAAAGGAACAGATAGACTCTGCTTTTCTGTGAGTGACCACAACTAACAGAGCCCCCATTCCTCTGCAACTGCATTTACCCTACAGTCTGGGACTGTATCTAGCTAGCAATATGGTCTCACATCCAGTGCCAGAAGAGGGCCTCACAATCTTACCCTAATCAGCTGCCTGATTCCAACATCACCATCAGGGAAAAGTTCCTGAAGCCAAGGGTGCTGCCCCACCACTGCTGCTCCCAGAACTTGCTGTTTATTCACAATACCCTTTACTCTGGACAGACCACCACCCTGACAGGTCAGATTTTTCTTAACATCCTCCCAGATTGTCAGGCTGAACAACTGCTTTACCCCAACTTTAAATTATTTCTACCACACTAACATTCAGTTTGAACATTATTTTAAGTTATTGATGGGGATGAGAGGGGTGAGGAAAGGAATTTGAGAGAGCCAGGTAATTTTCTACCGTTTTTTGTCTGACATCTTTCCACAATTCCCAGGAGGAGTCCTTCTATTTAGTGAATTTTTGTACCTCCTTTTCCCATTTAGTTTATTGTTTTTTTAAAAGGAACTTTTGTTCTTCTTTTGCTATTAGGCGAACTCTAATTTTTAAGCTGATAGTTTCTTCAGTATGTTTTTCTGTATCTCTTTTACCAAAATGTTAATTCTCTTTTCATAATTTGCTTGCTTCACACTTACTTCTTTTCCCAGTTTTTTCCTTTACCACTCTTATCTTTCTTTAATTCTTCTAGGAATTCTTGTTGGCCTTGGGTTCAATTGACATTTTACTTTGAAGCTTTGCTTAGCTTTTTTCATATTGTTTCCTTCTTCTAAGTTTATGTCTTGGTCTTTCCTGCTACCATAGTAGCCTTTTATGGTGAAGGTCTCTTTTGTTGTTGTATGCTCATTTTTCCAGCTTATTTCTTGACTCTGAACTTTATGTTAATGTTGGGCATTACTCATTTGTTCTAAAATTTAGTCTTTTTCCTGCTGTTTTCAGAGCTATTTCTAGGGGTATGCTTCTAAGATAGTGTTATCCTGGGAAAGATGTGACTACTGCCCTCCTGTTCTGTGCTCTGGTCTTTACCCATAAAGGGTCTCAGTCTCCTAAAACCACAAATACTAGTGCTCCTCTTAGCTTTGGAACTGTGACCAGGTACGCTACTCTCCTTCAGTCATAAGTGTTTTCTGTCCTCTTGACCTGGGAAATGTATCCCTTGGAATGAATCACAAATATTTTTCTCTGTCTTGCAACTGTGATTCAGAACAACTTATGGGCAATAATGTTGCCAATCAGTGCTAGCTACACCTGGTGCCAGCAAAGAGTTCTCTGTTGTCTCTTTCTGACCAGTTGTCCAGTCCCCTTACTGTATCTAAACTGGGAACTGCAGAGGCTGCTGCTGCTGCTGTCACTGCTGACTCTAAAGCCCACTGCTGGTGCTCCTGGCACACTCCAGACCTGCACCCAACCCACTGTTACAAATGTCTCTTGCAGACCTCCTAAGTTGTCTTTGTATGAAAAAATGTCTCCCTCTGACCTTTTGTTTTCTCTGCTGCTCCAAAATTTGATTTGAGACATTGTCCTAAAGTTGTTTGGAAGGGAATTGTGGGAGAGTTCACCTGGGTCCCAGCCTACACTCTACCCTCTTAATTTCTGAAAATAGTTTTAGAAAGAAGTATATTAGGTCATTTGGTAAAGGAAAGTGACCTGGAAAGGGGGTGCATTTCCCTCTTATCTAGGTGCTGAAAGGTTCACATTATACGGGATTTAGATGAAGGTTTCTGTAGAGGGGTCACATACAAATCATCTGACAAACTTATTAAACACAATCACCTACTGAAGGAAACCCAAAACACAAGTTTGGGGAAACCTTAAACAAGTTCTGGGAGAGGGTAACATAAAACAAGAATGCTCTGAGTGAATCCAGGACCTGGGGTAATCCAAGATACTTTGTTGCCATCTCCAACATTTATAGAGAGTTACTGAGGTCAGGAGTCATTCTGGATGCTGATAACCTTTTACCACATAAGAATGGATTTAAAAAGTATTTTCTGATCAACATAATGATTTTCCCTACAAGGTTCTGAAACATAACTGAGCTTCTGTTTAAATATTAACTATATTTTGAATTACATTTTGTCCACAATATAAATAAAAGTTATTCCATTCCTCTACCCAACTCTTGGTTTAAATGCTTTTTGAGTTATTTTTCTAATAGTGATAGTGCAATGGCACTTATCCCTCGGCCATTCCTTCTTGTGTTTAATGACATCAATTTGAGAAACAACAGATTAGATATAGGTTTGAAGACAGCCTTAAAACACCCCATAATAGGAATCAAACTCATGACATTAGTCTTATAAACATGATGTCTCACCAACATTACATTTATATTTCATCATAAGGCTATATTTTATGACTTCAAAATTGGGCTACTCTTTGAAATATATAACAAACAACTGAACTTTTAAATTATATTAGTGAGTAGTTTATTAAACACAGGAGACAAATCAGGCATCTTTCACTGCTTTAAAAAAATCTAAAGATTTTTTTAAAAAATAATTTATTTGTTTTTAGCAATCATATCCATAAGTTTTAAATTTTCTCCCCTTTCCTCCCCCCTCCCTCCCTAAGACAGCATGCAATCTTATATGGGTTATGCACATACATTCTTATTAAACACATTTTGACATTAGTCATGTTGCACAGAAGAATTAAAACAAATGGGAGAAACATGAGAAAAAACAAAACATAACAAAAGATGAAATAGCCTACTTCATTCTGCGTTCTGATTCTATAGTTCTTTCTCTGGATGGGGATGGGATTTTGCATCAAGATTCTTTTGGAAATATTTTAGGTCTTTGCATTGCTGTGAAAGGCTAAGTCCACTGGAAACAGTCCTTGCACACTGTGATTATTAGCATATAATGTTCTGGTTCTGCTCACTTTCCTCAGCATCAGGTCATATATGTCTTTCCAGGTTTTTCTGAAATCTACCTGTTAGTCATTTCTTATAGCACAATAGTATTCCATTACATTCATATACCACAACTTGTTCAGTCATTCCCCAATTGATGGGCATTCCCTTGATTTCCAGTTCTTGGTCACCACAAAGAAAGCTGCTATAAATATTTTTGAACATGTAGGTCCTTTACCCATTTTTATGATCTCTTTGGGATACAGCCCTAGAAGCATTTTTATAGCCTTCTAGACATAGTTCCAAATTGCTCTCCAGAATAGTTGGATCAGCTCGCAGCTCCACCAACAATGAATTAGTGTTCCAATTCTCCCACACCTTATCCAATATTTATCATTTTCCTTTTATGTCATATTATCCAATATGATAGCTGTGAGGTGGTATCTCAGGGTTGTTTTCATTTGCATCTCTCTAATGAATAGTGCCTTAGAACAGTTTTTCGTATGACTATAGATAGCTTTAATTTCTTCATCTGAAAACTGCCTGTTGATATCCTTTGACCATTTATCAGTTGGGGAATGACTTGTATTCTTGTACATTTGACTCAGTTCTCTCTATATTTTAGAAATGAGGCCTTTATCACAACACAAGTATAAAAATTCTTTCCCAGTTTTATGCTTCCCTCCTAATCTTGGTTTCATTGGGTTCATTTGTGGGAAAACTTTTCAATTTAATGTAATCAAAATTATCCATTTTGTACTTCATAATGTTCTCTGTCTCCTGTTTGGTCATAAATCTCTCCATTCTCCATAAATCTGGCAAACTATTCCTTGCTCTCTTAATTTGTTCATAGTATCAGCCTTTATGTCTAGATCATGTACCCATTTGGACTTTATTCTAGTATAGGATGTCAGTCATCAATCTATGCCCAGTTTCCACCACACTATTTTCCAGTTTTCACAGCAGTTTTTGTCAAACAGTGAGTTCTTATTCCAGAATCTAAGGTGCTTGGGTTTATCAAACAGTAGATTATTATAATCATTGACCACTATGGCTTGTGTACCTGAGCTATTCTACTGGTCTCCCTCACTGTTTCTTAGCCAGTACCAAGTGGTTTTGAGTATTACTGCTTTATAATACGATTTGAGATCTGGTAAGGCTAGGCCACCATCCCTAGCATTTCTTTTCATTAGCTCCCTTGATTTTCTGGACTTTTTGTTCTTCCAGATGAATTTTGATACTTTTTTTGTGCTCTATAAAATAATTTTTTGGTAGTTTGATTGGTATGTCACTGAATAAGTAAATAATAAGTAAATAAATTTTTCATTTTTATTATATTAGCTCAGCCTACACATGAGCAGCTGGTGTTTTCCCACTTACTTAGATCTGACTTTATTTGTGTGAAAAGTGTTTTGTAATTGTGTTAATATAGTCCCTGGGTTTGTTTTGGCAGGTACACTCTCAGATATTTTATAGTGTCTACCAAAGCTTTAAATGGGATTTCTCTTTCTATCTCTTGCTGTTCAGCTTTGTTAGTAATATACAGAAATACAGATGATTCATTTAGGTTTATTTTGTATCATGCAACTTTGTTAAAGTTGTTTATTATTTCCAGTAGTTTTTTACTTGATTCTCTAGGATTCTCTAAGTATATCATTATACCATCTGCAAAAAGTGATAACTTAGTTTCTTCTTTGCCTATTCTAATTCCTTCAATTTATTTTTCTTCTCTTACTGTTGAAGCTAATATTTCTAGTACCATGTTGAATAACAGAGGTGATAATGGACATCCTTGTTTCACCTCTGATCTATTGGAAATACATCTAGCTTATCCACATTGCATATAATGCTTGCTGATGGTTTTAGGCAGGTACTGCTTATTATTTTATGGCAGACTCCATTTATTCCTGTGCCCTCCAGTGTTTTCAACAGGAATGGGTGTTGTATTTTGTCAAAATCTTTTTCTGCATCTATTGAGATAATCATATGGTTTCTGTTAGTTTTGTTGTTGATATGATCAATAAAACTGAGAGTTTTCCTAATATTGAACCAACCCTGCATTCCTGGTATAAATCCTACCTGGTCATGATGTACTATTCTTGTGATAAGTTGCTGTATTCTTTTTGCTAATATCTTATTTAAAATTTTTGCATCTATATTCATTAGGGAAATTGGTCTATAATTTTCCTTCTCTGTTTTGACTCTTCCTGGTTTAAGTATCAGAACCATATTTGTATCATAAAAAGAATTTGGTAGGACTCCTTCACCAATTTTCCCAAATAGTCTATGTAGTATTGGAATTAACTGTTCTTTAAATGTTTGATAGAATTCACTTGTAAATCCATCTGGCCCTGGAAATTTTTCCTAGAGAGTTCATTGATGACTTGTTCAATTTCTTTTTCTGAGATGGTGTTATTTAAGTATATAACTTCCTTTTCTGTCAATCTGGTTAATTTATGTTTTTTTTAAATATTCATCCATCTCACTTAGATTGTCAAATTTATCAGTATATAGTTGGCCAAAGTAATTTCTAATTATTATTTTAATTTCCTCTTCATTGGTGGTGAGTTCACTCCTTTCATTTTTGATATTGGTGATTTGTCTTTCTTCTTTCTTTTTTTTTAATCAAATTGACCAAGGGCTTATCAATTTTATAGGTTTTTTCATAAAACCAACTCAAAATTGTATTTATTAGTTCAATAGTTTTCTTAATTGCAATTTTTTAATCTCTCCTTTGGTTTTCAGTATTTCTAATTTGGTATTTACTTGCAGGTTTTCAATTTGTTCTTTTTCAAGCTTTTTCAGCTGCATGTCCAATTCATTGATTTCCTTTTTCTCTATTTTATTCATGTAGGTGTTCAATGATATAAAATTTCCCCCAAGAACTGCTTTTGCAGCACTCCATAAGTTTTGGTAGGTTGTCTCATTATTGTCATTCTCTTGAATGACATTATTGATTGTTTTCTATGATTTGTTGTTTGACCCACTCATTCTTTAGGATTAGATTGTTTAGTTTCCAATTAATTTTTAGTTTATCTTTCCATGGCCTTTTATTACATATAATTTTTATTTCATCATGATCTGAGAAGGATACACTTACTATCTCTGACATTCTGAACTGGATTGTAAGGTTTTTAATGCCCTAGTACATGGGCAATTTTTGTACATGCGGAATGTACTGCTGAGAAAAAGGTATATTCTATTCCCCTTCAATTTTCTCCAGAGATCTATGATATCTACCTCATCTAGGGTTCTGTTAATTTTCTTAACTTCTTTATTGTTTATTTTGAGGTTAGATTTATCAAGTTCAGAGAGGGGGAGGTTGAGGTCCTCCACTAGTATAGTTTTGCTGTCTATTTCTTCCTGTAACTCTCTTAACTTCTCCTCTGAAAAACTGGATACTATACCACTTGGTGTATATATGTTTAATAATGATATTTCTTCGTTGTCTGTGGTGTCTTTTAGCAGGATATAATGTCCTTCCTTATCTCTTTTGATTAGATCTATTTCTGCTTTTTCTTTGTCCATGATCAGGATCACTACCCCTATTTTTTCTTACATCAATTGAAGCACAATATATTCTTCTCCAACCATTTACCTTTACCCTGTGTGTATCCCTTTGTTTCAAATGTGTTTCTTATAAACAACATATTGTTGGATTATGGTTTTTATTCTATTCTACTGTCCACCTCTGTCTCATGGGAGAATTCATCCCATTCACATTCACAGTTATGATTACTAGCTTTGTCTTTCCCTCCATTTTATTTCCCACTATTTATGGTTTTAGTTCTCCCTTCTCCCTTCCCCTCCACAATAGAGTTTTAATTTTTGACCACCAGCTCCCTCAGTCTTCCCTTCCTTCTGTTATCTCCCTTCCATTTTCTTTCTCCTTTCCCTTCCGACTGCCTATAGGGCAAGTTAGATGTCTGTACTTAACTGAATTTGTTGTTCCCTCCTTGAACCAAATCAGATAAAAGTAAATCTAAAACAATGCTCCTCTCCCTCCTCTCTCTCCCTCCACTATAATATGTTTTGGTGCTTCTTCCTTTCATGTAGTTTATATTTTTCTGCCTCCTTCTTTTCACATCTCCCATTACAGTTCCTTCACACCCTTAAATCACATTTTTGTCATCACATCGTTTAATTTATACCCACTCCCTCTCTCTATGTATATCCCTTTTAAATATCACAATAAATATATAATTCTCAAGATGAGCAAGTATCATCTTCCCTTATAGGGATGTGAACAGTTTGCCCAAATTGAATAACAAGTTTTTTTTCTTCCTATTTACCTTTTTATGCCTCTCTTGAAATTTCAAGATCAATTTTTTTATTGCACTCTGGCCTTGTCATCAAGAAGGTCTGGAAATCCCTTATTTCATTGAATGTCCATCTCCTTCCTTGAAATATTGTGTTCAATTTTGATGGGCAAAGGATCCTTGGTTGTATTGCAAGCTCCTTTGCCTCATAGAATATCATATTCCAATCACTCAGATCTTTTAATGTAGAAGCTGCAAGGTCCTGTGTGATCCTGACTGTAGTTCCTAGATATTTCAATTGTTTCTTTCTCCCTGCTTGCAGTGTTTTCTCCTTAACTTAATAGTTCTGGAATTTGACAACAATATTCCTTGGTGTTTTCAGTTTGGGATCTCTTTCAGGAGGTAATTGGTGGATTGTTTTGGTGACTATTTTGCCCTCTGGATCTAGGACCTTGGAGCAGGTGTCCTTGATGATTTCTTGGAAAATATTTTCCAGGCTGTTGGTTTTGTTTTTTTTTTTTTACCATGGCTTTCTGGTAGATCAATAATTCTTAGATTTTTTCTCTTAGATGTATTTTCCAAGTCAGTTGTTTTTCCAATGAGACATTTTACATTTTCTTCTATTTTTTTAATTCTTTAGATTCTGTTTGACTGATTCTTGATTTCTCATAGATTCATTAGCTTCTACTTGCTAAATTCTATTTTTAATAGATTATTTTCTTCAGTTAACTTTTGCATCTTCTTTTCCATTTGCCCAATTGTTCCTTTTAAGGAATTATTTTCTTCAGTTAGGTTTTGTACCTCCTTTTCCATTTGTCTAATTTTCCTTTTTAAGGAGCTGTTCTCTTCAGTGAATCTTTTTTTCATTTCATCAATTGTATTTTTTAAATTATTGGCCAATTTTTCTTCTACCTCTGTAATTTGGCTTTTAAAATCCTTCTTGAGCTCTTCCAAGACTGCTCTTTGGGCTTGAGATCAGTTCATATTTGCTTGTGAGGTTTCTACCATGGGTATATTGTCAGTGCTATCTTCTTCTGAATTTATATTTTGATCTTCCCTTTCCCCATAGTAAGATTTTATGGTCTTTGCTTTTCTGATTTGATTTTAATGGTGATTTCCTTTTTCCTGGCTTTGAAAGGGGAATCTCTGCTTCTGGGACATAGGGAAATTAGTCCCACGTTTCTTGTGCTGGGAGCTCAAGACCTATTTACTGGCTATTGTGTGTTGTGGCCTCTGATTCTTTCAACTAAAAGTTGTATAATGCCGCAGCTTACTTGGTGCTGAGCTGGCTAGTGTGGGCTGAGGTTGAGGCCAGGTGAACTCTTTCTGAGTTTCCCTGGGTTCCACTGAAACTCACTGGGTAAGGTTGGGGGAGGGGTGATCTGGCCATTGGAGGAGTCCTCTTCCCTCAGGACTGAACTAGAGAAGAGGCAGGCTTAGAGGCTGATGAACCCCCATCTATGCTAGTGTCTGCCCAATTCCCCTGGCTGTGCTAAGGCACACCTGGTGTCCTGGTGTTGGTGTTTATGGGCTCCATCCCCTTGGGGCTCAGAATCTCCTCCTGTTCCTTGGAGTTGAGGATTGCTGGGATTCCTCTGGTCCTGCACTGGTCCCCTCAGCCACAGCAAGAAGTACCCTTCCCATCGATCATACCCAACCCCCCCTTCGCCTTCTGCTGGTTTCACTATTCCAGGATTTTTCCTGGGGGAATATTCTCTGGATTTTTCAAAGTTAACCTGGGAGAATGGGAACACTTGCAGTTTACTCTGCCATCTTGGCTCCTGGCACTTCAAGTAGATAACTTTCAAACATTTAGTCTGTGGACTGATAGACTGAGGAGCTGTTGTCCAGGGTCCTGTACTTCTTTCTCACTCAGTCCTGCTGTTCTCCAGTCCTGAGATGAGAGGTTTGAGAATCCACACTGCTGCTTCTGATTCAATCTGTCCTGGGTCATTCCTCTACACTATCATGGAGTCTGCCCTGGTGCAGCCCACACACTCTGTGCTTCCCCACCTCTGTGTAGTACATCCTTCCCATCAACTTTCTTGGCTGTCCTGGACTGGAAATCTGCCACACTGTGTCTCCTAGTGGATTCTGCCACTCTAAAACTTGTTCAGATTCAGATTTTTTAGAGATATCTGAAAGAGTTTGTGGATGAGCTCAGGTTCATCCCTGCTTTCACTCTGCCATCTTGGCTCCACCACCCTCCCCCCCCATATTTAAGACCTTTTAAGGAGAAATAACTAAGGATTTTATTTTGAGGAAATTGTTTTTACTGGTGAATAAACTATTGAAACACTGAATTTCATCTCATTTTATTTTCTTTAGATGTTTATTTATCAAAGGCTGAAATTTTCAACAAAAGAGGTAATAATACATTGGCACTGCTAAATTATAGCCAAGCAATTAAGTGTAGACCTACAGATGATGACATCTATTTCAAGAGAGCTCAGATACTTGATGTTGGGAACAAATTTTTGGCCATTGATGATTATTCTAAAGTAAGTTTTATTTCATATCATGTTATTATTTTTCTCTTTTTTGTCTTTATGTCATCTTTTCCTTCTTTATATAGTATTGTCATGATAAGACCTTGGGACACTTTCTGAAAATCTATGTGTGAAATAGGTACTTTGTAGGTTGAAAGGTTTGGAGTTTGGGGTTTTTTTGTCATTAGACGAATTAATGACTTAATAGTTATTTTTTGTAGTTAGTTGCTTATCTTTCAGCATATTGATGTTGAATCATTGTGTAGGGTTTTATAACTGAAGGCAATTTCAAAGAATTTTACCTTCTTTTTTCCTTTCTCCTAGAATTACAGGCTGATTGTAAAAGAAACATAAAAATTCTCATTCTCTTCACTATTGTCAGTGGCTTCACAGCCAGGAATCTTGGTGAGATCCATTCACAGATGTATTTTATCTATAGAAAGTCACTTTCCCCTCCCTGCTCCACCCTACCCTTTCTAACCCCTCATCCCTGCTGCCTTCTGCCTCTATTATGAAAAACAAAAAACAAATCCCACACACAAACTAACAGGCACTGTTTTCAGTCTTTGACAAGTAAGAGAGTGAGAGAAGGGAATGTGGTAGTCAATCTCTTTCCAGCTCTGAATTCTAAGACTCAGTGAAAAAACCTTGGTTTTTCTTTATCACATGAATGACACTATTCACAAACATTTATGTAGTTTACTTAAGTTTAACTTTAGTTTACTTTAAGTTACTTTACTTAAGTAAAGTTTACTTTAGTTTAACAGCTCATTCATGATGCACTCCCCAAATCACTTCTCCATCATTTAGGATAAGGCTTCCCTATATATGCCCTTTGATTTTTCTAACAGAGCATGCTCTCTCCAGGCCTGTGGAACCCCATGCCATTGTAAAGCAAGGACATCTATAAGTAAAAATGGTACACAAAGTGACTTCATCATTGTGTTTTGTTTTTGTTTTTTTTTTACTTCAGAAAATCTGAAGTAAAGTACTGTTTTTTTAATTTCTTATTTCAAGATTTATATTTTATGTACCACAGTTGTTGGAGGAGGTCTTTTTTCTATTGAATCATCTTCGTCATCTTGCTTTAAGATCTGTACCTTCGGGTCTTGGGGCATTATAATTAGTGGAGAAGGTGGCTCAGCTCGGGGGTGCCTACACAAACTTTTCATATACTGCACAGAGATAGAGGCTTGCTTAATGGCATTTCAGGTGGTGATTCATTAGGATAAGAGGCCTCTCAGACTGCTCAGGAATAAGTCATATATTTTGGACCAGACCCTGATTTTATTGCTATGGGAAACTCTTGGTGAGGAAACTACCTCTACTAATGTGGCCTGGTCACTGTTTTGCAATTTAAAGCCATAGAGAGTTGCCTGAGGGCTCTGAGAGTTAACTAACTTGCCCACAGTCATATAGACTGTATGTACGAAAGCTGGGACTTGAACTCCTGTCTTTTTGGCCCAAAGGCCTGCTTTCTCTTCATTATGCTACTATACAAGTTTACATGCATGCTTGCATGTGTGTGTGTGTGTGTGTCTGTCTGTCTCTCTGTCTACCTGTATTTTATGTGTTACAGAGCCACAGATGAGTGGCCATAAGGCTTTTAATTGACAACCTCCAGTGATGGGAAACTTACTTCTTTACTAGGCAATCAATAATATTTTTGAATAGCTTTGAGTGTTAGAAAGATTTTCTTGTCAACAAACTGAAATAAAACCACTCTTTGCTTCTGGTTTTACTTTCTAGGTCTAAGAACAAATCATCTTTAAAAAGTCTTAAGTTCTCTTTCATAAGATAGCTCTAAAATATTCCTTCTGAGTCTTCTACAGGCTAAACATCTTTAATTCCTTTAACTTATTCATATATAGGTAGGTGGTAGTGCTAAGAATGCTAATCCTAGAGTTAGGAAGATCTGAGTTTGAATCTGGCATCAGATACTTACTAGCTACATGGTCAAATCATTTAACCATCTGGTCTACCAGTTTAGGAACCCAGAAGGTTATCTTTCATGAGTTGTTCTTAATTAAGCCATGTCTGATTCTGTGTAATCATTGCTTTCTGTTGTGATTGTAACTATGTCCTTAATAATTTCTTACAAATTTCTCAACAACTAAAGTTAGGTTCACTAACTAGTCATGCAGTACCTTTACAAAACTTCATTCTTTTTCACATGTCACTGACAGTGACTCGATAATCATGTCTGTCAATTCTTCCATTAATATAGGATATGGTTTATCTGAATCAGGTGACTTTAATTCATGAAGGTGCTCATTTAATAGTTCTTTATTTATCTTGAGCATCAACTATTGGCCTTGTCTGTTTTTTTCATTTCTAGTCCAAAGGTCAGTCTCCTTGACAGAGAAAGAACAGATTGACATAAGGACTGGATCTGTGAGTTCACTGGTATAGGAAACTCCTGACTGACAAAGCTCCATTTACCAATACAGGCTGGCACTGTCATAGTCTTAGGCAGCTGCTCACACCATTTAAATGACTTGCCCAAAGCCACACGGCCATTATATGTCAGAGTTAGAACTTAAACTTAGATCTCCCTAATTTTAAGGCTAAATTTCATCATTTCTACTCCAGCACTACCTCTCCATATGAATTATGGAAATTGTCCTTATCTCTGTTGTCAGTATCCTTGCCTTACACTCCCTGGTCTCTTTTTATGCTTCTCTTTGCCTCAGTATAACTTATTTGTTTTTATTTTGCTTGTTGTTATTTTGTCAACCTTTGCTTTCTGTAACAACAAGGACCCCAGCATACACAGAAGGGCCTGCTGTACAGGTTCTTAAATGTGATGGGGAGTAATACTTAATAAAATGGGAAAGGTAGATTTGGGCAAGTTTTGAAGGACTTTAAAAGTCAAACAGCAAAGTTTATGTTTGAACCTAAAGCCAAGAGGGAGCCATTGGGATTTACTAAAAAAGAGGAAAGATATTTTCAGACCTGCACTTTAAGAAAATTACTTACCAGCATTATGGAACATAGACTGGAATAGAGGGATACTTAAGACAGTAAGAACAATGAGATGTCTTGTAATAGTTTAGGTAAAGGGTTTTGTAGGTTTGAGCTCAGGTGGTGCCCATGTAAGAAAGAGGAAGATGCAAAATATATTGTAGATATAAAAGAAACAAGATTTGCCAACTGGTTGGGATGAAAGGGAATGAGGAGTTGAATATATAATGCTGATTCCAGACCTGGATGACTGAAAGAATGGTGCTGCCATTCTCTATAAAGAAAGCCTGGGACAGTACTGAGGTATACCTACACTGTTGTGTGGTGGGATATGAATGATAATCTAACAGAGGAGATTGAGGAAAAGCAGTCTGATTAAAGAGCAGGTGGAAGACCAAAAGGGAGCAACGTCACAAAAATTGTATAAGGAGAGGCTGCTCAAATGCTGCAGATAGCTTCAACTGTCAACCCATCTATGTTGTGAAATCCCCACTCTTCCTTCATGTTACTTTTCCTATTGTTAGAATAAGTGGACACAGTAAGGGTGTCAGTATCAATCCATAGGTTAAATATTTCTACAGCTAATTTTTTTTAAATTTATTTTTGCTAGCATTTAAAATCATTCCTAAATATATACAGACATCAATCATAATTTGCTCTTGCTACATCCAAATCAGCAGGACTTATTTTGTTATAAACAAGTACTAGGGTATGAATGGAACCTGGATATTACTATGAATAGGTGGGAACCACAGTTTGGGGGTTACCCTGCCACTTTGCTCAAGGAAGTCAGGTTATTAGAATTCTAGGCTAGAAAGAACAATTCATTGGAATGAAGTTCTTTCATTCATCATTGTCAACCATTGTCTGAAATACAAAATTAAGCATATTGAAGTAGTCATGCTGAAACACTGATTTGGGTCAATATTGCCTTATTCTGCATCTCTCCCTTTAACACACCCATAAGTAACAATGGGACTCCAACTCTTCATATCCTTTTTCTTTAGGAAATCATGTTTTAGTTTTAAAGTTTCAGTGCAGTTTTAAACTTCAACAATTTCAGAAGTATAAATGCTACACATTTCCTAAAACATTTGAAAGGTTAATTATTTAAAATTTTAAAATATTTATATGTTTTAGCTAAATATCAACACAATCCCATTTCATGCTATGTATCACTCTGGTCAGTTATTTAACTTTTTTTTAAAAATATATTTGTTTGTTTGTTTTAGTTTTAAACATTCATTTCCACAAAATATTGAGTTCCAAATTTTCTCCTCATCTCTCCCCTCCCCCCACCCCAAGATATCATGCATTCTGATTACTCCTTTCCCCAGTCTACACTCCCTTCTATCACATCCCTCCCTTCCTTATTCCCATCTCCTCTATCTTCTTTTAGGGTAAGATAGATTTCTATGCCCTGTTACCTGTATATTGTATTTCCCAACTGCAGGTCAAAACAATTTTTAACATTTGTTTTTAAAACTTTGAGTTCCAACTTTTCTTCCTTCCTCCCTCCTCACTCATCCCCACTGAGAAGGCAAGCAATTCAATATAGGTTATACGTGTATAGTTATGCAAAAGGCTTCCATAAAAGTCATGTTGTGAAAGAAAAACTATATTTCTCTCCATCTTATCCTGGCCCCCATTTATTCTATTTTCTTTTTGACCTTGTCCCTCCCCAAAAGCGTTTACTTCTAATTACCTCCTCCTCCCTTTTGCCCTCCCACCTATCAACCCCCCAACACCCCACTTCTCCCTTTCTCCCCTACTTTTCTCTAGTGTAAGATAGATTTTCATGCCAAATTGAGTGTGCATGTTATTTCCTCCTTAAGCCAAATGTGAAGAAAGTAAGCTTCCCTTTTTTCCTCTCACTTCCCCATTTTTCCTCTCCATTGAAAAAACTTTTTCTTGCCTCTTTTATGAGAGATAATTTGCCCCATTCAGTTTCTCACTTTCTTCTCCCAATATATTCCTCTCTCACCTCTTAATTTTATTTTTTTAGATATCATCCCTTCTTATTCATCTCACCCTGTGCCCTCTGTCTATATGTATATAATCCCTCCAACTACCCAAATACTGAGAAAAGTCTCAAGAGGTACAAGTATTATCTTTCCATGTAGGAATGTAAACAGTTCAACTTTAGTAAATCCCCTATGATTTTTCTTTCCTGTTTACCTTTTCGTGCTTCTCTTGATTCTTGTGTTTGAAAGTCAAATTTTGTATTCAGCTCTGCAATTTTCATCAAGAATGCTTGAAAGGCTTCTATTTCATTGAATGGCCATTTTTTCCCCTGAAATATTATACTCAGTTTTGCTGGGTAGATGATTCTTGATTTTAATCCTAGCTCCTTTGACTTCTGGAATATCATATTCCAAGCCCTTCAATCCCTTAATGTAGAAGCTGCTAGATCTTGTGTTATCCTGATTGTATTTCACAATACTCAAATTGTTTCTTTCTGGTTGCTTTCAATATTTTTTCCTTGACCTGGGAACTCTGCAATTTAACTACAACATTCCTTGGAGTTTTTTCTTTTGGGTTCTCTTTCAATAGGTGATTGGTGGATTCTTTCAATATTTATTTTGCTCTATGGTTCTAGAATATCAGGCCAGTTTTCCTTCATAATTTCTTGAAAGATGTTGTCTAGGCTTTCTTTTTTATCATGGTTTTCAGGTAATCCCATAATTTTTGAATTATCTCTCCCAGATCTATTTTCCAGATCAGTAGTTTTTCCAGTGAGATATTTCACATTGTCTATTTTTTCATTCCTTTGGTTTTGTTTTATAATTTCTTGATTTTTCAGAGTCATTAGCTTCCATCTGCTCCATTTTTATCTTTAAGGAATTATTTTCTTCAGTGAGCTTTTAGATCTCCTTTTCCATCTGACCAATTCTGCTTTTTAGGGCCTTCTTCTCCTCATTGACTTTTTGGATCTCTTTTGCCATTTGGGTTACTCTATTTTTTTAAATGTTATTTTCTTCAGCATTTTTCTGGATCCCCTTTAGCAAGCAGTTGACTTGTTTTTCATGATTTTCTTGCATCACTCTCATTTCTCTTTCCAATTTTTGCTCTACTTCTCTTACTTGATTTTCAAAATTCTTTTTGAGTTCTTCCATGGCCTGAGACCAATTTACATTTTTCTTGGAGGTTTTGGATGGAAGAGCTTTGACTTTCTTTTCTTCAGTTTGCATGCTTTGGTCTTCCTTGTCACCAAAGTAAGATTAATATAGTCTGGTTCTTTTTTTGGTTTTTGCTCATTTCCCCAGCCATTTACTTGCCTTTGGAGCTCTTTCTCAAGGTAGTTCTCTGCTTCAAATGAGTGTGTGTGTGAGGGAGGGTGTACTGTCAGATACTCAATCTCCCCACAATCTGTGGGTCTGGAGCTCCAGAAACTGTGACTGCTGCTGCCCCTGCTGCTGCTGTGGCTGCCAACGGCTCCTCTGTCCCCCTCCTCCCTCAGCTGCCCTGGGGCTGGGGCTGAACCTCTCCACTCTCCTGTACTGGTCCCACAGACTTTTCCACTGACCTTCCAATTTATCCTTAGCATTTTGGGGTCATGAAGTCTGGAAACCACCACAAATTCAGTCTCCCCAAGGCCTGCTCAGGTCCCCTCTGTGTACTTACAACCCACATTGGACATGCCCTGTGCCCAGCAGTGTAATAGACACTTTCCTGTGACCTTCCAGACTATCTTGGTCTGGAGATTTGCTTCACTCTGTCATTCTGTAAGTTGTGCAGCTCCAGAATTTGTTTAGAGTCATTTTTTACAGGTATTTGGCAGGACTTGGTGGCACTGATCTTGAACATTTATTTTGCCATCTTGGTCCCACTTCCCTCCCCCCAGTTATTTAACTTTGTAAAAATTTTCATCAGCTGCTTCTTAGTGACCTAAAGGATTGTATTTGTAATACTAGTCTCAGGATTATCCAAAGAATGAGATTTTTATCCATACATAAAGTCAATGGAGACTGACCAAGCAACTGAGGTGTCGGAGCAAGAGGACCTCCTCTTCTGATCCACCAGTCTGAAACTGTCATCCAGAAACTGTCCCACACAAAATGCATAATGACAGATGCCTTGTTTTGCCAAAATTGAAATGAAAAATCCATTGTTCAAAAGTCACAAAACTAAATTTGCTTAAAATAAATTTAAATATTTAAAAGACCTGAAGTCCATAAATCCCCTTTCCTCTCTACTCCTCTCGCCATGAGTTCCATGTGACTCAAACTGTGGGCTGAGCCAAAGCTCAACGCAGGTCAGATGGGCCTATTAAAGTGTAGGGAAGATCTTCAAATTCCCTTACCATTATAAATATACAGAGCCTCAGTCTTCATATCACTTCTAAACCGTGCCATATGAACCTCAGCTATCTTTTTCAACTTCATAAAACCAGAACCTGGCCTCTGCTGGCTCTGAAAGGTGAGGATTTTTTACGCATATCCCCAAAAAAGTCCTTTACCTTACTTTGTGGCCATTTATAAAGCATTCTTACATGTGACTATGCCCTGACTCCCATCCTCTGCTATCTAATCTTCCTCTGCTATCTATATGCTGTTATCCTCCATTAGAATATAAGCTTTTGAAAGTTTGCTAGCTTGTATTTTTATCCCAAACCTTTTCACCTTTTTGTTTGTTTGTTCATTGTTCTTCCACATCCTGACTTCAGCCCCTTGCCATAGAGGGTCCAAGTATATGAATCTCTTCTTGTGCCAAGAGTCATTCTCTTTCTCTTGATACAAGACCAGATCTCCTAATTCTAAGGAGTTATCATAAGGTAACTCCTGAGGCTAAGGCTTCCCATAGAAATTCCTACTCTTTTTGGAAATCATTCCAAATATCATTCAGGAATGACATTATCTTGAAATCACATTGTCTAGCAACTCCCCATTTGGACCAAATGCCTGCTTCTTCTATAAGACAGACATTTGTGATCTTTCTTCCATCACCACCCCTGCTACAACCTTAGGATTGCTCTGGATAAAAGCATAGAAAGGGCAAAAGGCCAAAGTGGTATATTGGCTTAATTCTTTGGACCAAAACAAAGGGGAAGCCTCACCTATGATTCACTTGTCCCAAGCTAACTAATTTATCTTGAACTCAATCCCAGTCACTTAGAACTAACCAGAAGCTATCTTTTGGAAGCTCAACAAATCACAAATGGGTATATCCACATCCTTTTTGAATAAAAGAAAGCTCATCAAGTTAAATTTTGATCAACTACCTATACTATGGACTAGAGTTTAACTGGGAAGTTGGTAAAGAGAACCATAGATCAGAGAGTAATTAGTATAAAGACAGGGATAGAAATCCCCTAACCTCTCTGACCCCAAACCTCTCAGTTGAATCAATCAATTAGTCAGTCAGAGGTATAAACTAGATCTGGACATTTCCTGAATCAATATGAAAGGAGCAAAGTGCTTTGATCCTTTTATGAGAGCATATGAAACCTCACAAAAAATATTTTATAATTGGTTAAAGAGAGCCCTGAGGGGTTGTGTATAGTGCAGCAAGCTATTTCACAAGTTTCCTTTCCATCAGGAGCTTCCAAGCTCAGAAACATCTTGGGGACGCAGGCCCTTTCTGCCTGTACCTATACAACAAAGGAAAAAGGGGTTTATGCAGTGAGCCTCGGTGGAAGGTTAAACTCCACCACCCCCACCCTAACTCCCTGCATGCTCCATTGACCAGCTCAGGATTTTGCAGTGTCCACCAGAATAGTGTCCCCAGAACTTCAGTGACCAAAGCAAATCTTGGCCTTATGAGCTGACATACACTAAGGACAAAAGAGACTGGACCAAGGAAAGGCATCTTCAGAATTCTATAAGAGCACTGATTCTTCAAGCACAGCAGAGAACTACATCTAAGGGGAACAATACAAAACGATACAAAAGCAGAAGAGGACTTGCCATAACCTGGCTGGAGCTGGGAGTTTCCTCTTTATTACATGTGTGCACATATGTCCCATTACCATAGCACTTTTAGTTCATGATTACTTTTCTCTGAACAGACTGTGCATGGTGGGGGAAGAGGGCACTGAGGGAGGCAGAAGAGTATGCTCAGGAGTTGGAGGAAATAATTTTGACCCAACTACTTTAGACTTGAGCCCATCATTCCTTCTTGTTGTTCAGTCATTTCAATCATATCCAATTCTTTGTGGCTCTATTTAAAGTTTGCTTGGCAAAGATACTGGAGTGATTTACCATTTCCTTCTCTAGTTCATTTTACAGATGAGTAACTGAAAGTGATTTGCTCGGTGTGACATAGCTAGTAAGTAAATGTCTAAGGAAAAACTCAGGTCTCCTTGACTCCAGTACTAGCTCTATCCACTGCACTACCTAGTTGGGACAGTAAAGATCAGGTGACTGATATGTCATTATTTTTCTCCCTAAACCCGCCCCTTCTTCAAATTTCTCTATTTCTGTTGAAGGCACCACCATCCTTTCAGTCTCCCAGGTTCAGAGTTACCCTCAACACTCTCTCTCTCTCTCTCTCTCTCTCTCTCTCTCTCTCTCTCTCTCTCTCCCCCTCTCTCCCTCCCTCCCTCCCTTTACCTTCATTCTCTTCCCCTACCTAGGACAAGCAGGATAACTTGAAGGAAATTAAAAGTCCCAAGGAGTAGAAAAAGGGATTTAACACTTAAGGTTGTTTACTCAGATTTTTAGACCAGCAGGTAAATCTTATCCTGTGGATGGATCCATAAGAATCTCAGAAAAGCTGTCTGCACTCATATCAAAAACAAGTCAGGATTCTAGGTCTACTTAAAAGTAAAAAGAAAAAAAAAACAACATTTCTGAGCTATCACAGTGCATCTTAGATGAATTTCTAGGAACAGATTTTTAGGCAGGCAAAAAAAAGAAAATAACCCAAAACCACACAACTCATTGCTTCCATATTGATGAGTATAACTATACAATAGATACTAATATTTAAGTATCCAAACAAGCAAAGGTTATCTGTGGGTATAGTATTAAGATAAGCCTAAGACTTTCTTACCACCAGTGAGGGATTTCCAAGTCTCATCTTCAATATTTCTCTCAAGCTCATGTTGTATGACTGTGATCTCAGTGGAATGAAGAAAAACTGCTTGGTTTGAAATCACAGTTTGCATTCCTAGTTCCCAGCTGCTGCCGGTAGGGCTCTTCCCCATCACCGTGGCACATTTTACATCTGTACAGTTAGCTACCCTTTGGCTTTCATTGCATAGTCCTTAAAAATCAAGAGCTTTAGCTACTAAATGAGCTCTTCCCCTTGCCAGGACTATTCTTTCTGCCCAGCTCCTCCAGGTTTCTCAAAGAAAAATCATTCCCACTTTCTCTCTTTTCTTCCTCTTCTTCTTTTTCTCCTCCTCCTCCTCCTTTTTCTCCTTCTCCTTCTTCCTCTTTTTCTCCTCCTTATTCTTCTCCTTATTCTTCTCCTTCTTCTTTCTCTTCTTCTTCTCCTTCTTCTCTCTCTCTCTCTCTCTCTCTCTCTCTCTCTCTCTCTCTCTCTCTCTCTCTCTCTCTCTCTCCTCCTCCTCCTCCTCCTCAGCTTCTTCCCTACAAACATACCAGTGTCTTCCCCATTAAAAAGACATCCCTCATTTAATCCATCCATCCCTCAGAAGATATTATCCTGCATTGTTTCTCTCCTTGTGCTTAGCTTCTTGAGAAAACTGTCTCCAATCTGTGGCCTTAATTTTTTTCCTCCCACTCTCTTCTAAATCCTTTGCAATCTGGTTTCTAAACTCTTCATTCACCTGAAACTGCACTTTCCAAAGTTACCAATGATCAAATGCCAGTCTAATTTCCAGATTTTCAATACTTCTTTCCCCCTGCCCTGCCTCTTCCATATGAGTTAGACCAGATTTTTATGGGGTTTTTTTTTTCTGTAAGGAACTAAAACCTGTGCACCTGCTTGATTTGATCAAGAGACCAAGAAGGGTCAAGCTGAACTTTGCTTGACAGTATCGATGTATCTTTCTGTTTGTCTAAGGGAGTACAAAGGCCCACCTACCTGAACTCCATGCCATTCAAATTTGGAGAATCTTTCTTGGCTGAGTTTTTTGGCTGACCTTTGTTGGGCTGAACCAGATGCTTCTTGAAGGGTAGGGTAGAATAAAAGTTTACCTGAGCTAAATGTTGTTTAGTATTCTTTCTATACAATAGCTAAGGAAGCCTCTTTCTGTTAACTTTTATAGTGTGAGTGTCTTGTGTCATTCAGCTATTAAACCTAAACTAACAGAGAATTTGTCTGAGTCTGGCCTGCCCATTATATCTACACAAAGGTGAACATTGAACACATTATTCCATGTAAGAGACTGGGTATGGTGAAAAAAGAGAAGAGAACCTGTAGTTCGCCCACACTTAAAGGGTAGAACATGGATGATGATCCAGCAAAGGAAACTGAGGTGTAGAAATATATGTCTTAGCAGCTACATTAGCACCTACCTCCCAGGGCTTTTGTGTGTAGCACTTCAAACAGTGTTTGGAACATAGTAAGCACTATATAAATGTTAGGATTGGGGAGGGGGAGGAAGAGGAGGAGGAGGAAGAGGGGAGGAAGGAAGGGGAGAAAAGGAAAAAAGGGGAAGGACAATAGGAGAATGGGGAGAAAGAAAGGGAGGAAGAGGGGAAGGAAAAGAGGAAAGGGAAAAGGGGAATTAAAAGGGGAAAAAGGAGGGGTGGTCAGCAGTGTCAAGAGCTGAAGACAGATCATGAAGGATGACTGAGAAAAGGCCACTGGATTTGGCAATTAAGAGAGTGTTATTCTGGAGAGAGTAGAGTGAAAGGAAGGAGAGATATGGGATGATAGGTTGATGGGATGACATGGTCAAGTGAAGATTTTTAGGCTTGGGAAGACCTGGGAAAGTTTTTTGGCAGCAGAGAAGGAGGCAGTAGATAAAGAAGCATTGAAGATTAGAGAAGGGAGATAATTTGCCTCTAGGGATAGGGGCATCCTATCTAGAAGATAGGATGAGTTGGGATTAAAGGCACAGATAGAGAGAATGGTCAAGGACAACCTCCTTTAAAGCAATTACACATTTGTACATGAGTTTTCCCACCTTAAAGCCTTTCCATTTCTAGAACTTACCCAAAGAATGGTATTTTTACAGGTTTGATCTTAATCAAAAGTTGAGCAGGATGTTTGAGATCTTGTGCCCTTATGTTCTTCAAGTATTGACAAAATATTGATTTATTTATTTAGATATAATAATAAATAACTCCAGGGAGAATTATTTTTAAATGCCCTTTTAAAAGGTTTTTTTTTTTTAATGCAAAAGAGAATTATTTTTAGCTTTTGCTTTTTTAAAGGGTTTTCATAATGACTAGTGTTTTATGTCCTTTCTTCTTCCTTTTCAATGTAGTGTATATATTTTAACCCAGAAAGAACAGATGCATTATTAAAACGTGGCCTGTATCATTTTGAAGGTGCCAATTGGAATTCAGCTATTCAAGATTTTTCCTCTTTGTTAAAATTTGACAGCAAAAATGTTCAAGCAAGGTAAAAGCTAATATAACAATTTTCTGGACAAAAAAATTAAAGATAACACTCACAATTATATTAACTTGCTACTTACTGAATAATATACGATACAATACAATATCCAGACAATATGCAAATTTGCTTGTAACTTATTAAAAGGGTTCATATAGGTTCATGACTGGCAAAACGGCTGTTTTGTGCAAACTTCTCTAGACTCAAACCTTAAAAAAAAGAATTATGTGCAAGATATAGAGTATCTAAAACTGATCCTATAAGATAAGACAAAAATATCACACATTGTAAAAATCTCATGAAACAATTTAAATACATGACAGCTCCCACTCAGGATCCTAACTCTCAGATCTATTCAAAGTACACTTGGTGTGGGGAGGCTTAAGCAGTCACTCAAGTTTTCATTTCAAGTTCTGGTTGTTGGACTCCTCACCCCCAAAGGCAGGGACTCGACTTAACTACCACCCTATAAGATACAATAGATTGGTTCTACCTAGCCACAGAAGGAAAAGGGAGAAGAACTAGAAATAAGGAAAAGAGTAAGGAAAAGAAAATTAGGGCAGTGAAGAGTGCTGCCCATAGTCGCAGGCTAGATAGGAAAGAACTTCTCAAAGGAAAGGAGACTAGAAATCCAGCTGCTGTCAGAGGGAGACAGACAGATAGAAAGACTGAGACAGAAAAAACAGAAGTAGAGATATTCAAAGAAATTTATAACTGTTGGGAACATTCCCAGCACAGGGACTCAGAGTCAGACAAAAAGGAGATTTTATTGATTCGTATATTTAGAACTTCAGAAAAGTAAAAAAAAAAAAAAAAAGATCAAGTGAATAAAGATTGAAAGAAACTTAAGTCACAACTGAGCTTCTAGGTTGTGAGGTAAGAGAGATAAGTAAACTCTTCTGAAATCAGTTGCTTCAGCACACCTTTGTTCTTTTACTCCTTTCTTGTAAGGAAGTCGTTCTTTGGGGGTGGGGGGACAGAAGGGTGCTGAGAGCAGTAACTAAAAAGTCAAGCACGAAGGTAGGAGTTGGAAACCAGAGGTGCCACCCACATGAGGGTAAGGGTCAGCCATAAGTGAGTAATTGATTCTGCTAATCAACCCACACACTGATAGAAGCTTGCCAATATGTCCATGCAGTTTTCTTGGCAAAAATGCTGGTGTGTTTTGCCATTTCCTTCACCAGTGGATTAAAGCAAACAGCGGTTAAGTGACTTGCTCAGTGTCACACAGCGAATTAGTGTCTAAGGCCACATTTGAACTCAGGTCTTCCAACACTCTATCCATTGAGCTGCATAGCTACTTCTATGCTAAAAAATATACACACCATCCATTAAAAAGTGTTAGAGAAAGAAAACAAAAATAAATTCATAGATAGAAAGAAAAATGAGTAAAAATACAAAGAAAGTCCAAAACACTGTTAAAAAGTTTCATATTTGAAAGAAAGTGAATTAAAGCTCCCAGATGAAAAGAAAGGACTTGTGTGGACTCTGCAGAGGTCATATATCTCAGAAAAGCAACAAGCAGCTCCAGATTATTCAAAGGAAATATAAAACTGGAAGAAGAAAATATGAAATTAGGGTAGAAATAAGAATTTTCAAATTCAGAATAGGAAAGAAATAATATGGAATTTAGATATAAATTATTTCCAAAGATAGAATCTCTGTTTCTGTTGACATTAACTAGTTTTTAAATTGACTTCTTGAGTAAAAATTACATAAAGAAAAAATGAAGGCATTATGTGAAAAATGCTTCTAAAACTAAGAACATATCTTCTAAGGAAAGGTAAGACACTCAATGATTAAATCAATCAAATTTGAATCAATATATGTCCTTAAGTTATTTCATGCAATTTACTTTAGCACTGAATAAAGAAGGAAAAAAGCCCTTCAAATGTTATTTCCATACCACACAACAATCACATAAGTTTCTTTAAAATATACTATAGGGAAATGTCTAACCCAACATCAAATCCAAACTATTCGAAACAGTCTCCTCACCACCATTTAAAGAGAACTAGAGAGCAGGAGAAAGGTTTTGTTCTGTTTTGTTATTTTTAAGGTAGGAGAGAATTAATGAGGAAAAGGAATATATTTGGGATGAACTGAGAATTTTGAGAAAGAAGAGGAAGTTACTATTTCAAATAATGGGGTGCACAAAGTAGAAGAATATACAAAAATGGAGGATGATGTTAGGTAATGATCATCTTATCTCTTTTCTAACGTGGATAAAGGAGTGTGTGTATATTCATGACAGACATACAGTTTGGTGTAGAGATATATTAAGTCCAACAGAGACTCAACTGAGGTCAGGTAAAGGGGAAAGCAATATAATACAGTAGATTTAAGGAAGTAATAAGCAAATAAGTAATAAGCAAAACAAAGTAGTTTGAAGATGTATCATGGAGGAAAAATGTAAAAGGGAGAAAGGAAGCATAATAAACTGAAATTGTTTTGAAGAAAGTGGGGATAAAGGAGAAGAAACAGACAAATTCAATAACATTACTATTATTGATTAGATTCCTTCTCTGTTTCCAACCCATTCTGTTTTTTAAGGAGGGAGCTGGGAGGAGGAAATGGAAAACTATCAGTTTATGATAGAGGGAAATGCAGAATTAACTATCAGAAGAGTGAATATGAGCATGATTAATTCACCCATAAAACAGAGAAAGGAAATAGAATAAATTCAAAAGCAGAATACAACATATTTACCCAAAAAAAAGACATGCACACACTTCAGATATTCAGATAGAGTTAAAAGTAAAGGCTAAAAAATCAATTACACTTGAAGCAAATTAATAATAGGGGTAGCAATGATGATCTCAGACAAGGAGACAGCAAAAAATAGATTTTTTTTTTAAAGCTAAGCTTAGAAGTTACACTTATGTTTAAAGGCATAATAGATAAATAAACATCAATAATTAATATTATATATACTTAATGGTTTATAAATACTTGAAGAAAAAGTTTATAAAATTACATGGGTATATGGACATCAAAACTATCATAAAGGTTGGAAATTTCTGTGCTCCAACTCAGATGGAAAAATTTAAGAAAAAAACAAAGAATTTAAGAATCTGAATGCAGTTTTAGGAAGGTTAGCTGTGATAGCTCTCTAGTGAGTAATGCATAAAAATAGAAAAGAATGTGAGAATAGAGAAGATTAAAGAAGAATTTCTCAGCTAAGCGTGGCATAATTACAAAATCTCACCATGTACTGAGTAATAAATACTTAATAAATAAACGAGGTAGAAATATTAAGCATATCCTTTGCTGATCACAACACAACAAAAATTAAATTCTAAAATGGGACTTAGAAGAAAGAACAGAAACAAGTAGACACTAAGCAATTTAATCTTAAAGAATTGATGGAACAGAGAACAAGTCATAGACACAACAGATTACTTCATTAAAGAAAAAGGCAATGAGGAAACATAAAGCATTCTGATGCAATGTGTAAGCAATCCTTAGAGAAAAGTAATATCTGTAACACAATAAAAGAGAACAAAGCAATTAGGCACGCAACTAAAACAGAAATGTGACAAATTCCAATGTTCAATGAAACAAAAAAAATAATTCTAAAAATTACAGAACATATAATCAAAATTGAAAATAACAAAGAGAAAAAACATTGAACTGATAAAACTAAGAGCCTTAAAAAATTAATCAAATAGATAAATTGCCAGCCAATTTAATAAAAAAAAAAAGGTTTGTCAAATTCTAAATATCAAAAATAAAATGTATTCACAGCAAATCAGAGAAAAATAAGACCTCAGCTCAAATTTAACCTCAGTCACTTATTGTCTGTGTGACCCTGGGCAAGTCATGTAACCTCTTTCTACCTGGTCGAAGTATATGAAATGGCAATTCTTAAAAGTGGTACTCACTACCAATAACCATATATTTTAAAAGGATGCAAAACAATAATAAAAGAAATGTAGATTTAATGCATTAAAAGTGCTTTTGCATACTATGAAATCTGCAAAGATAATAAAAAAGAAAATGTCAGTTGTTGGAAGAACTGTCAAAAGACAAGTATATTAATATACTGTTGGTAGTACCGGAAATTTGTTCAGCCACTTAGGACAATACTTTTGAATTATATCCAAAAAGTAATTAAATTGTCCCTATCTTTTGACTCAGCAATATTTTTTCCACTTAATAGTATTCTATTTTTTCCAATTACATGTAAAGATAGTTTTCAACATTCATTTTTATATTTTGAGTTCCAAATTTTTCTTCTTTCTTCCTTCCTTTCCCTCCTCCACCCCCAAGATGGCAAACTATCTGATATAGGCTATAAATGTACATTCATATTAAACATATTTCCACATTAGTCATTTTGTGAAAGAAGAATCAGAACAAAAGGGAAAAAAACGTAAGAAAGGGGGAAAAGAAAGAAAATAGTGTGCCTCAATCTGTATTCATACTCCATATTTCTCAGCAATACTTCTACTAGACTTTATCCCAAAGTGATCAGAGAAAGAAGGCATATTTGTAAAGATATTTATAGCAGGACTTTTTGTTGTATCAAGCAGCTGAAAGCAAAGTAGGCATTCATCCACTGAGGAATGGCTGAGTTATTAGCTTATGAATGTAATGAAATATGACTGTTCTGTAAGAAATATTGAGAGGGATAAATATAGAAAAACCTGAAAGGATTTATATGAATGGATGCAGAGTGAAGTGAACATAAGTAGTAAAACAAATTCTATAACACTTATAATAATGTAAAAAAAAACTTTGAAAGACTTAAGAACTATAACCACTGGAGAGACTGCATAGTCAATAGCATACCCAGTCATTAGTCATGAGATACATAGATGATAAATGGATGTGGGCAGATGGTCACCCAAAGAAGGAATTTCTATTCTATCTATTTCAAAGAGCCCAACTGAGTGACTCACTCAGAAGAGGGCAGAATGAGTACTCTTACAAAAGAAGAAAGAATTTCCAGTACCAGGCAGCGTGAGTTACCCCTTTGCCACAGTGTTGCCTACATATGTGCCTTATTACATTGTACTTTAAGTTTGATCCCTCTATTTCTATATATGTATTTAGGGGAGAATATACTCTAGGATTTGAAGTCAAAGATTTTGTACCAACTGTTTTCACAATAGGCAGCATGTCGTAGTAGAGAGAGAGCTGGCCTCAAAGTCATGAAAACCTAGATTCACATTTTATCTCTGATACATATCTGCTGTCTTACCTTGGGCAACTTAAGTCCTGAGCGCTTTAGGTCAGAGGTGTTAAACTCACAACCAGAATTCCTTAGCACGCTCAGAACCAGATTTAAAATGTAGATGGAAAGTTTTTAACAAAATAAATAAAAATATTATAAATATTAATATTGTTAATTTGTTATTTATCAAACAAAACATTCTCTCTCTTAACTCTGGGCATTTTCCCTGGTTATCCTTCATGTCTGGAATGCTCTCCCTCCTCATCTCTATCTACTAGTTTCCACGGTTTCCTTTTTCCTCAACTAAAATCTCATCTTCTACATGAAGTTTTTTCCAGCCCCTCCAATCACTTCATTCTAGTGCCTTTCCTCTTTTATATACTTCCTATTTCTCCTGTAAAGAGCGTGTTTGTACATATTTGTTTGCTTTTTGCCTTCTTCATTAGATTGCGAGTTCCTTAAGGGCAGAGACTATCTTTTGACTCTTTTTGTAACCCCAGCACTAGGCACAGGGCTTGACATATAGTTGGTGATAAATAAATGTTTATTGATTGACTGTTTGACATAGTCAATATGTGGTCCACAAAATCAGTTCTATTTGATTTTGACACCATTGCTCTAATCAACTCTTTAAGACTGTAAGTTTCAGATAAGTGAGAGGGAGTTTTCACCAATGAAATCACAAATCTATTCCCTATCTTATTTGCTATACCATTTTAGTAAATTCCAAAAGGTAGTGATTGATGGTTAAAAGGAAGAACGCTGGCGGATGCTCAGGAGCATGAGTATAGCCTATAGGGTTAACTTTAGAACCTTTAGCAGCAGCCCTCTGGAGATCCAATCCCAGTCCTGTGAGCACAGGTTGGGGGAATGATCTCAGAAGGGTACTATCTATTGATCTATAGAGCAATTTTTCTGTTGATCTAGCTATTATACTATATACATACATATACATACATGTATATATACACATATCTGTGTACATATTAGTCTATTATTATAGACATGTTAGTCTATAGTTTTTTCTCTGCTTCATTTTTCCCAGTGTGGAATCCCAGAGTTGTGATTTGGAGCTTTATTTTCATATGGCTATTGATAACCTTAGATTTTTTTTCTTTTGAAAATTGTCTATTCATATCTTTTGAACTCCAGTCTATTAGAGAATGGGTCTTGAATGTGTATATACACATTTACACACAAAATGCAAATATGCATTTACATTCTAGGGAAAGATCTCCCTCCTACTCTTCCATTTCAGTCTTCCATTGCCTGCCTGTCCCCATACACACACACACACACGCACGCATGCACATACACACACACATATACATATGTGTATATGGGGGGGTGTATACACAGACAGGGATGTGTGTATATCTATGTGTATGGGAAGTGGGCAGAATATTGCATATCCAATCACAAATGATTTGTGTTGGTTGTCTGGGTGGGAGGATGAGTTTGGGGAACAGTAAATCCAGAAATGATTGCAATGTAAAAACAAAAGTTATCAATAAAATATTGAAAAGCTCGTGAGAAAAATGCAGAAACAAAAAATATTCTACATGCAAAAGAAATCACAATCTTCTAAAATGGAGAAATATATATTAAAATATAACTTTTATTCCATAACTCTAGGACATATCGTGGAAGAGCTTTTTTTAAAAAAGGCCACTATAGAGAAGCAACTGAAGACCTTTCAGCTGCAATTCATTTAGATCCTAATAATTGGGTGGCATTCTATTATAGAGGCTGTATATTGCGAAGAAGTAACCAAAATAAATCTCTTCAGGATTTCAGTGTATCAGGTATTATTTCTTCACTTTTACTTGCATTATGTTAATATAAAGCTTAGTTGACCAAAATAGAATAATTTGTTGTTGTCTAGCTCTTTATTTTCATTTAGGAGGATGCTAACATAAAGTGGCCAGATTATACTTTTAATATTAACATCATTAGGTCAGGTCAGTTTTCTAATTCGTATTCTAAAAGTTGGAGGCACTAACTCTAGGTATGTGGTATTATGAATTATTTTATAATTTACTGTCAACTAAATCAGTAAAATGGTAATTCACAAAACAATTTTCTGTATTGCATAGCTTGCTTACAACCTAGTGTAACATATTTGTAGTTGCTGTCTAAATATAAAGCATTTGACTCAAGTGTAGCACGAATGGTTTATTTGATTGGGTATCTTGCCCACTCCATTCCCAAGGGATTATGATTTCTACTTTTGTTGGGAGAAGGAGGATTCTTCCGACTAGGTCCTTCACCTAGTTCCAAGAGGGGTATAAAGCTAGAATTATCTATTTTCCACACTTCATGTGTTGGAGTCTAGGGGTCCAATGCTTTGGGTCAGGGTCAATGTCACTTTCCCTTATCACTCAAAGGGAGGGGATAATATTAGCTTTTATATAGAGAAGCTTAGTTCCCTTCAAACACATACTAATCATAGGAAAAACCATCTCATGAATAGCTAGTTCACATTTTTTATCAAAGTAACAGTTTAAAAAAGAAAATCAAGAAACAAACATTGGGGAAGTTATATAGATTAAAATAGATTAAAGAATACATAGGACCTCTAACCAGAATAAAGAACAATCTCACTGAGTGACAGAAGGGAGGGCAAAAGAGGGGCAGAGGTAATTAGAAGTAAACGCTTTAGGGGAGGGACGAAGTCAAAAGAGATAATAGTATAAATGAGGGGCAGGATAGCATGGAGGGAAATACAATTAGTCTTGCACAACATGACTTTTATGGAAGTCTTTTGCATAAATACAAATGTATGACATATATCAAATTGCTTGCCTTCTCAGTGGGGATGGGTGGGGAGGGAGGAAGGGAGAGAAGTTGGAACTCAAAGTTTTAAAAACAAATGCTTAAAATTGTTTTTACATGCAACTGGGAAATAAGATATACAGGCAATGGGGTATAGAAATCTATATTGCCCTCCAAGAACATAGAGGGGATGGGGATAAGAGAAGGGAAGGGTGTGATAGAAAGGAGGGCATATTGGGGGTAAGGGGGAATCAGAATGTACAGTGTCTTGGGGTGGGTGAAGGGAGAGATGGGGAGAAAATTGGAACTCAAAATCTTGTGGAAATGAATGTTGAAAACTAAAAATAAATAAATAAATTAGAAAGAAAATAAAAGATGTCTACGATACATCCAGTTAGAGATATCTGAAAGGTAGTTGGAGATGAAAGATTGGCTGTTAGCAGGAAGACTGGAACAGGAAAGGTTGATTTGTGAAACATCAGCATAGAGATGGTAATTAAACTATAGGAGCTGTTGAGATTACCAAGTGAAATAGTGTAGAGAGAGAAGAGAAGGACAGAACCCTGAGGGACACCTACAGTTAGAGGGCATGATCTAGAGGAGGATTCAACAAAGGAGACGGAATGAGCACTTAGATAGGTTGGAGAAAAACCAAGAGAGAGTGGTGTTGACAAAGCCTAGAGAGGAGGAGAATATCAAGGAGGAGAAATCAATCAACAACGTCAAAGGAGATCAAGGAGAATGAGAGTAGAGAGTCATTGATTTCAGCAAGTAAAAGATCCTTAGTGACTTTGAAGAGAGCGGTTTTGTTGGAATGATAATGTTGTAAGTAAGGGGATAAGAAGAGAGTAAGGAGAAAGTAGAGGTACCTATTGTAGATGACCTTTTTGAGGGGTATACCTACAGAAGAGATATAGCATAATAGTCTGATATTAGGGATGCTTCAAAGGATCAAATGAGTGTTATTCAGACTTTGGGAGACATGGGCATGTTTGTAGGCAGTAGGAAATGATTTTCAATTCTCTAATTTCAAGATTTTCCTTTTTATATTTTTGGGGGGTTTATTGATCTAATTTTTAAAATATTTTATATTGTCGACTAATCCTCATTTTTCCTATTTTTATCTGCTTTTGAAGACATACTTTTTCCTCTGAAAATTAGCTTAATTGCATCCCAGAAACTTTAGCATATTATCTCATCATTCCATTTCACAGTTATTCATTGTTTCTATGATGTTTTTACCTATACATTATTCAAGATGTCATTATGTCTCCATTTAGATTGATATCCTTTACTTGTGTTCCATGTAGTAGTTATTATTTTTATTAAGTTACCATTTATAAATTATATATTTAGAGTTTCTGCTTTTTCAACATTTGTCTCCCAGTATATGATCTATTTTTTTCTGCCTTTTGAGATTAACACACACACACACACACACACACACACACATATTTTTTAAGATTCCCATTTAGGAGACATGTCTCTAAATATTATTGCATTACTATCGGTATCATTTTTGCAATTCACTTGTTTTCCTTTGTTAATTTGGGTGTTATGCCATTTCATGCATATACTAACTTTACTTTGTTCATTGTTTATGTTTTCTTTTTTTTTAACTTTAGGCTCAAACACCAGAACTCAAATACTGAATAGAAAAAAATAAAAGAAATTTTATAAGCTTAAATACTGTAATGGCAAGCAAAGTAGGATCTTTTGCTGTCTTTGTTTTAGTATAATCAAGTACCTTTGATTGAATAATGTGATTAAAGAAGATCTTCTCCACCCATTAATGGGCCTGGGAAGATTTGTAGGAAGGACTACATCTTTTGTTAATGAGGCACTGGTTCTCTAGGGTTGTGAAGCTCTCTGGCTCTGAAAAATGTGTAAGAACTCTCAGGTAAGATTTTACTTTGGGGCTTAGTCTTTGGAAGAAGGTTTATGTGCCAGATGACAGTGTAGGAAGCCATTAAGCAGCGCCCCCCCCAAGCCCCATCCCCACCCTACCCCAGCTTTGAAAACCCAGATGTTGGTGCTTCTCTCTCTGGTAACTATGTATGTAGGTAATGGTCAGACAGCTGGATATGTCTGTTGATCTGTGATGTATGTATTGCTTATGTCAGACTGGTGGAAGCCATGTCCGTTGATCTTTGATTTCTCTTTATTTTCTCTGAGGTTCAGGGTTCTGACTTTTCCCCCTGAACTACAGGAATGATTTGTTTTTTTGATTAAAGTGGTTGTTGACCCCTAAAGATTTGCTTTCCTTTTAGAAAAGCAGATCGAAGAATCTATACAGCAGGCTCTCCAAAGTGAGAAGAGGGAAAAAAGTACATCATGTGCACAGCAGAACATAAGAGAGCATTGAAAATGTATAGCAATAAATTTTCATTTCAAGAAAGCCTGTATGACAAATACTACATGTTGTGTTGAGAGCTGACCATCTTTTCTTTCCTTCCTTCTAAGTTTTCTTCTGTTCTCTGCTGTACACTTTTTCTTTGTTCTTTTTTCTCCCTTCCCTCCCATCACAAAAAGCTTACAACTAAAGTGCACATATATTTCTATATAAATATATACATACACATGTACATGAATATACATACATACATACGCACATATGTACATATACAAACATATACTTTCCCTAACAAATTCTAGACCTGATCCTTGTTTTTATGCTTGTGCATATCTCTTCCTTCCTATCCCTCCTGACTCCTCTAATTCATTTCTACCAGCCACCTTGCCCTCCCTCCATGGAACCTTCCCCAATCCTCTCATTCCCATAAAGATCCCTCCCTTATCATCCCCAAAATCCTTCCTTTATCCTGCCATTATCATGTTTTTGTTTTCTTTAAGTGTAAACTGTGTCATGTTAGAGGGATCAATCTGTATTCCATATTGTGAAGCCTATTCCTATCACCTTCTTTGGTCATTTATCTCAATTCCTAAGCCATGCTATTCTCTCTTTTGTTGTGTGTCCCCCCTGTCAAGATGGGTGCTGGCAGCCCTTTGGAAGTCATACATCCCTTTTCCTGGAGTGAGATATTATCTATAGAGCTACAATAAAAGTGGTCTCCTATACTCACTTCTCTTACTGCAGATGTATATACCTCCTCTCCTTTGAGAACGTTTTCTGTGTCTCCCTTTTCTTCATGCTTCTTAGATGAGTTACCCATCATCTTCTTCCATTACTTAATATTTCCTTGATTACTGTTGTGGTGATTTGTGGCTTCTCTCATTCAATGCTTTTTTGTTTCTGTTTTGAAATTTTGGACTTTTTTGTATCATTCCCTGCTTTGCTTTATTATTTTTTTAATTTAGTAGTTGTGCATCATATCTTTAAGATCTGAATTAAAGTTCATATGATTTTTTGAAAAATAGATTTTTACTGATATCTTTTGATTTTATGTTTTCTAAACTTCTGTCTGTATTCTTACCTTTAGTCTCTCCAGAGAACCATTCTTTATAACAATAAAAACACTTTTAAGAAAAAAAGGAACAGAAAATGAGCAAAACTTATACACTTTGAGAAATTTGACAACATATGCAATGTTCTACACCTACGGACACCTCTATTTTGCAAAGGAATGGAGGGAATTGTCTTCTCATATCTTTTCTTTGTGATCAAACTTTTTTTTTGTAATTTTTCAGCATTCATTTCTATTGTCTTGTGGTAATTGTTCTGTCCATTAAAAACATAGTCTTTCAGTTTATTGGATTCCATGAAAATCAATTTTTTTGATGCCTGAATATTAAATGTCAACAAATCACCAATGAAAACTGTTCAGATCTATTAAAATCAAAGGGCAAAGTAAGGAAAGGGTCTACCAATTACCTCTTGAAAAGAACCCCAAAAAGAAGTGTCCCAGGAATGTCCAAGTCAAAATCCAGAGATCCCACATCAAAGAAAAAATGTTACAAGCATCTAGAAACAAGCAGTTCAAGTACCAAGTAACTACAGTCAGAATCAGACAACATCTGAAAACTACTAGAAGTTGAAGAGCTCTAAGAATACAACATTCAAAAAGTCAAAAGTTATAGGTTTACGAACAAGAATAATTTACCCAGAAAAGCTTATTTAATCGTACAGGGAAAATATGTGCCTATAATGGAACAGACAACTTTCAGACATTTCTAATGAAAAGATCAAATCTAAGTAGTAAATTTAAAATGTAAACAAGAGTCCAGAGAAATGCAGAAAAATAAACTAGAAGTGTGATGATGTATACTAACATTCTAGTAGAAAGAAAAGTAGCAGGTGTTCCTTTAGAATTTTCATGTCTTTGAAGACTGTTTAGGAAGTTAAATAAGAAAAACAGACCATGCAGATAGATTGGTTCTGTTAATGAGAATTTATAGATGAGAAACAGAGAGTAAAAGAATTACACAAATAGGGAGAAAGAAGTGGATGATATCAGATGAATCTCACTATTTCATGAAATAGAAAAAGAGGAGTTAAACACACACACATACACACAAGTATAGAAATACCTTAAACTCACCAAGAAAACAAGCAGGAATGGAAGAGTTAAGAGGGAAAATAATACCAGGCAGTCACAAGCAAAACAAATTTCTTGATTCTGAAGGAAAGATTAAAGAAGATTAAAGAATCAACATTTAAGTCAGAGTAATTGAATTCTCTTGGAAAATTAAGAAATGTCTGGACAAATTGTAGTACATTCATGTAATGGAAAGTTATTTGCTATAAGATATGATGAAAGAAGTTATTTCAGAGACTTGTAATGTCAAACGAAATTCCAAGACACAATATTCAAGCATGACCAATCAATTTATAAGTTAGGCTAGCAATAACCAATAAATTTAGGTCATTGGTATGTCTCAGTTATCAAAGACCCCAACTGAGGGTCAGTAGGCCTTTAAATCCAGAGTGTCTTCCTTCTGATTGATCTGACAGTACATCACTGGGACCCCTCCAACAAAAGGAAGACGATCCTGTTTGGTATGTGAGTTGATCCCAGGTATGGCTGATTATACCCTCTTTGACACTCTAGGAATGCCAGTTGCTCCATGAGAGAAAGCTTCCTCTAGTAATCTTGACTTGACTAACTCACACCTGGTTTTGGCTTCCCATTGCAGAGGAAGTTGCCTGAAATCTTGATTAAAATGCAAGGACAGGAGGCTTGTCCCACGGTTAGAGGCAGCTGGTTCTCTGTCTACAGAAAACAGAATTAAGGGGTCCATTTGGAGGGACCCAGCCCAAAGCTGGTGAAGGAGCAAATGCCTTGGGGGAGTAGATGCCATCACATTCCTCAACCATGCCATAGCTGGGGCTGGGAGAGGTCTCCTTTTGAGTTAAGAGATGGGGGTTTTGAAAAAAAAAATGTATATTACAATAACATTAATTATCAAATGAGACACCACAATATTAATTTTTTTCAGTAGATAGTATGAAATGACACAAAGTGAAATGAGCAGAATCAGGAGAATATATAAAAACAACAGGATAAAGAAAAACAAAGGCATATATTTTTGAATATGGTGTCTATGTGGATTTCTTTTACTTGACAATGCTTATTTTTTACAAGGGTCACTCCTATACACATTTTTCCTTAGTAAAATGGAGTAAGGATTATGAGGGAAAGGGTTAGCAATAATGATTAAAAAGGAGCATTGAACTATTTTTTAATATTCACAGAAGAGAAAAGAAGGAAATTCAGAAGAAAGCATAGACAAGCAGGACAGTTTTAAAAGTAATGCTTAGAATTTATTATGAACTTTTTTAAAAAAACATGTATGAAGTGGATATTTATGGTTTCATGTGAAATCTTTTCATGCTCTGTTGAATATATGGAAATACTCCCCCTCCCTTTTTTTTTTTTTTTTGGTGTTTTAAATTCAAAGTAAAAAAAAATTTAAATCATCTTCTACAGCAGTCCCATTCAAAAGACATCACGTCTTTCATCTAATTTCTTCAGCAATTTGTTCAATTCTGTATTTTTCCTTTTGTTAATGTTTTTGTTAGATTCGTCCAACACTGTAAGAGAAACAGTCTTCTGCTATTATCATATGATTATCTATGTCTTCTTTCAATTTTTTTTTATTTGTGACTTTAGATGCTGTCATTTGGAACATATAAATTTAATATTAATATTGATTTATTTGTCTTTGATTCCTTTCAACATTGTCATTTCCTTGTTTGTCTCTGTTTATATTTTTAATTTTTCTTTTTGCTTTGTCTGATAACATGATTGCAATTCCTACTTTCTTTGTGATTCAGCTTATGCATAGTAAATTTGGGGTTTTTTTTCTCTCTGTTTTTTTCTGTGGACATCTTTGCTTTTAAGATTATTTCTTATAAGTAACAGATTATGTTCTTAACTGATAAGTCATACTTTCCTTTTATTAGATTATTTAGACCATTATATGTAGAGTTGTAATGGAGCCTAATGCATGTACAGACCCCATCAGCTTACTCTGCTGATGCAACCTTTCCACATAGAGGACACTAAGCTTCAAGGTGAATTATGATGATACATAAAAGAACTGTTCTGCAGACATTGGCAACTGTTCTGGGTTAGTAGCCATGTGATGAGTGGGAGGCTCTTTGACAGTATACAAAGGCATTCAAAAATACATGAGCTTCAGCTGCTTTCCCTTTGTTCACATCAGAGGAAACACAAAAACAGAGCAGTAAAGGATAAGTCTTTAAAGCCATCTTCCCTTCTGAGGCCATTTGCCCCTGAGAAACAGGCCTTGGTTCTTGGCCTTTTGTTTCTTATTCTTCATTCTAGTGATGGGAGAGGAATCTTTGACCTTGGGGGTTTCACAAATAGAGAGAGCAAACTATAGAAATCCAGAAATTGGAAGATAGGTCACCTTTGTAGCCAGTGCAGCATCAAGGAGCCTAGAGTGACCTTTTCCTCTTTGGGAAGAGGAAATTTTAGAGCATCCAGAAGACTCACCCAGTAGGAATAGCATATCTGGACCTAACCTTGGTGGAACCAACGTTTGTAGAAACTGAGCTAATTTTTAAACCTACTCCCCCAGACAACCTGATGGTATAGGGGAGAGTATGCTCCAAAGATATTATGGAAAATGTTTATTTTTTATATTTGAAGTAAATATTCCTTTGTAAAAGCTAATGGGTGTTATGTGCTTAAATGGAACCAGAGTGTTAGTCCTTAAAAATAGGATAAACACAATTGTAAGGACTCAAGCCAACTGCAATAGAGAAAAGAATACTCATCAGCTTCTCAGGGTATATCTGAATATCCTGAAGAACAATTTGACCAGGAGTGTGCTAGGGCTAATTCATATTGGCTTATAAGAACTTATTGTTAAATTTCACCGTGAGCATTTACATCTCAGAAATCAGCAAATCTTACAAACCATGGCTTAATTTATTGTTTTCTTGAATGTTTAGGCCGAAAAAAATGATGTAGAAAATGTTAATAATACAAATTAAACTTAAAACATTAATAATACAAGTTAAACTTAAAAGTGAGTTAAACAGGGAATTGGTGGCTAAACATTACCAGTCCACGTTGGATATTGTTTGGTCCTAGAGTATGGAGGCAGACCCCATGTTAGTTATGGAGGTTTGTTAGAGTTTAGCTCATATTTTCCTCCATTTGTGTCTCTAGTATTAGAAGGGTTTTTGTGAATTAGGATTTTTTTTTTCTTTCAATTCAGTACCTTGTTCCTATGAGGAGTTTTGATTAGCCTACTTTAAGGCAACCCTGTTCCTACAGACTCTCTTCCTCTCACTCTCAACTGCTCCCTTTCTTATTTGTCAATCCTTTCCCTGGTTTTAGAATTTTCTTAATTTGTTGACTTATCTTTCTTTAACTTATTTATTGAATTTTCTTTTTCTCCTTATTTTTCCCCTATCAGTTAAATAGTTCATTCAAAATTCTCTCTCCTCTTTTCCTCTACAACTTTTCTTTGTTAATAGTCCCAAACATTGATTTTTTAATTCATGGTCTATATTCTCATGTCATTAATGTAAACTCTGAGGTTCTTTATCCCAACTCCCACTCCCACTCCTGCAGAAGATTTGGGTTCTTAGAATTTATCTATATTCCCTCAGGGTACTAGGAATGCTACTGAGGGGTAAGAGATAATTCACTAAAGCCATCATTATGAACTCCCACTGGTGAGCTTCCCTCTAAATCAGTTAAGAATCATTTTTATAAACCAATCTTATGTAACTTTTAGAAAGGTGGTACAGTAAGAATAGTTGGTATAAAATATTCCTCCTCTCCCTCAAAAAAAATCAGTGACATGCTCTTCCACAAGTACCTACAGAGTTCAACAGAAAGTGGACTCAAGCTTAGGGAATATGTGTGACAGAGGGGTAATTTACAGCACCTGGGTGTGGGAAATATTTTTCTCTTGCTGAAGAAATTCCCCCTACATGTGGTGAGTCTTCAGTCACCTGTTGTTGAATCCTGACACAGACACTGCTAGAGATATAGCTAAGGCAATGAAGAAAAGATAGGAAGTTCAAAATCCTCCTGTTACTGCAAAACTTGCAGAATTATCCATCTGTAAAGGACAGGGATTGTTGTTGTGTTTGTCCATCGTTCTGGAAGAGGACTATGACAGCAAGAAGATGACATGACTTGCAGTTGACTTTGATTTGACTGAGGGAGGCCTGTGCAAAGTCACCAACCTCACTTTCTCCTCCTGAGCCATCTGGGGCCAGTGGCCTGATATTCATCAGGATGACTGGAGATGGCCCAGGTTGCCATGTGAGACCCTGGTCCTTTCAGGGTAAGCCTTATCGCATTCTCAGGGAAGACACTTGGTCAAAGCTGAAGCTGAAGCTCCCCACTGGTGCCTTTGCTACCACTCATCCCACCAGTTCCTCTTCAGGAATGTGTTGGAAAGTCACACTTGCTCCAATTTGTAGAAATAAATACTTTATTAATTTATTTGATAATTTGCAGATGGTCCCTGGGGCATGGTTAGGTTTAGCCTGTCCAAATATGATTCTTTTGTAATTTAATTCCAGTCCCTTTTAGCACTAAGGCAAGGGTTACACCGCCATTTTTGTTTTGACAGTCTGATAAAATCAATGGACCCTTCTCAGAATAATGATTTAAATGCGCGAATAGGATTGCAGAGGAAACTAATTATAGTTAAGTATAATAATATAGTTATCAAAATTTTTTTTACTCCTAGTTTATGGACCTCAGGTTGGGAACCTGTGGCCCAAGGCCTATGAGTAACTAGTTGACTGATAGATGATCTCACCTGGATAAATAATTGAGGCTACAGTGGGAGGTGATGGTTTCAATGGCACCATTACACTTATTTACTCTTTCTTTACCTTCTCTATATTTCTCATGAAATTAAAGCTTTCATAGTGCCTAGATTGGGTTCCCTCTTCTAATCAGTTTCTATATCATTGCCTTGCAAATATGTTCTTTTTATCCTTTGTTTTTTCTGTTGAGCATCACTCTTAGATGTATGAATTTGTTAAGAGATATAATGAGGATATTGCTTCATGGCAGAAAATTCTCTGTGTCCCAAATCATGTAGTATGGTTCTACCCTCTGTCTTTCCCATAATCATTTTCTTTCCCATTTGCCACATATTTTCCTCTCTAGATGCCTTTCCTCCTATCCTTCTGGATATTAGTTGCCCCAGGAATTTCTAATTTCCCTTCTGTACCAGCACAAAAATCTGAGGAAGTGGCCTCCTTGCACACTAACTCTCTTTAGATTAGACCTATTGTGAGGTCATCTTAATAATTTATTCCTTTCTTGCTTAAGGTTAAACAAATAGATCTAATGAGTATAAAAAGAGAAAAGTACTTGCAATAACTTTGAAGTGTAAGAGTCATGAGTTGCCTTTATGCATGTTCTTTGGGCACATATATTTTCTACATGGCTGCCCTCACCACATTGCTTCCCACTTACGTATTCCAATTGATGTGTGCATTTAGGAGATAACAGGTTTGGGGTTAATGCAGAGAAAATTTTGTTGTGAGTTTTATTACTATTCTGTTTTATGAAATGCCTTTGCTTTGAACTCAGTGTGTCCTCTGGCTAACTAGTCAAAGTAAATATACTGGGAGAGCTTATGAGAAATGATTTGGAGAGTTATCTGATCCACAAAGAAGCTGGAATAACATTCCCTTGGCCCATGAATGAGGAGGTGTTGGGCTGGTTAGTTGTTCTCCTTCATTCTGGAGGAGGACCAGAATCACATCACCATGATAAAGTGAAGTTTCAAGGTGTATGACTGTAGCTGATCAGACCAATACAAGCTTGGAATGCTCTACCACAGATTGGGCACAGATAGTCTGTGTGAACATTTGGGGTGGTTATTCCAAATTTGCACATCCTACATTTCCTTTTGTGCTATTTCAATTCTGCTTTGCTCATAGAACACAACATCCTTTCTGATGTGGGCACGCCATGCTGAGCAGTGCTGTGCCAGTGTCTCCCATGTTGCACAATCCAAAGTTCTTGAGAGAGATCTTGAGAGTGTCCTTGTATCACTTTTTCTGACCACCATGTGATCACCTGCCCCATGCAAGTTCTCCATAAAATATCGCTTTTGGCAAGCATGCATTTTGCATTCGAACAACGTGGCCAGCCCATTGGAGTTGTGCTCTCTGAAGCATAGTATGAATGCTTGGCAGTTTAGTTCAGTCAATGACCTTATCCTGCCAGGTGATCCTCAGAGTCTTCCTAAGACAGTTCAAATGGAAGCAATTGAGTTTCCTGACATGGAGCTGGTAGACTGTCCATGTTTCATCGGCATACAACAATGAGGTCAACACAATGGCACTGTAGACTACCCTGACTATAGCATGTTGGGATATGTTCAACCAGGAGCAACAATAGCTAATTTCCTCATCTGTAAAATGAAGGCATTTAACTCAATGAGTTCCAAGATCCCTTCTAACTATACAATCCACTGAATCTAGAAATACTTTATTAATAGCTCTATATTTGTCCTGAGGGCAAGGGAGTCAAGATGGTTTGGATTCAAAACTTGCCCCAACATATTTCTTAGCACTATGAGCTTATTGGCAAATTGCTGATTTGCATCAGTGGAAGAAGTTCCCACACTGGGAATTCCTCACACTCAGAAAATCTCATGTTCAGACCTTTCTCTTCTGCCTCCTCCATTTCAGGTAAGAAAAGCTATTCCTAGGTATTATCTTGATTTGTTTTCTTGCTAAATAACATTTTGGTTAGATCCATTTTGGGTACTATAAATTGGGTGTGGTATCTTTATTCTTACTGATTAAAAATTTAAAAGAATATGAAAAAGCTTAAAGTAAAATGTCATTCACATATGATTACTTAGGATTTAAATAATCAAAATACATGGGTTTGTTTGTTTGTTTTTTTAGTGCTCATCAATGATTCTATTGAGAATCTTCCTGCTTTTCTACACCGTGGCATCTTGTATACAGAAATGAGTTGCTGGGGGCTGGCAGTTGCTGACTTTGAAAGTGTACTTGAACTAGACAGGTCCTTTTTCTCTTCTTATATGAAGATTAAGTGAGGATAGAATAAATAAGTTATGACTACTTTGTTTTATATTTATCAAAGATTATTAAACACAAGGAAAAGAGGCAGTTATAGAATTATTAGATTATGATAATACTTGTAAAAGTAAGATATCCTTAACTTTAATGTTTTTTATTTAATATATTTTTAAAGTTGCATAGATTGCAAAAATTATTAAAAAGATTTTTGGGTTATAATCTTTTTAAGGTTAAATATAGTTAAAAAACAGTTACCATGTTTTATCACAAAATATCCCATGGTGTTAGTGTCAAAGATAAAAATGCTAGGTTGGATGAACGCTTCAACCTCCAATTCTTAGCTACCACAGAAGAACTGCTATAAATATTTTTGTACAAATAGGTCATTTTCTCTTTTACTAGATGTCTTTGAGATATAGATCTAGCAGTGTATTGCTGGATTTATGCTTTAGGGCATAGTTCCAAATTACTTTCCAGAACAGTTGGATCAGTTCACAACTCCACCATCAGTGCATTAGTGTCTCAGTTTTCTCATATTCCCTTCAGCATCCAACATTTTCCTTTTTTGTCATATTAGCCACTCTGATAGGTGTGAAGTGGTTCCTCAGCGTTGTTTTAATTTACATTTCTCTGATCAATAGTGATTTAGAGCTTTTTTTTTTCATATGAATGTAGATAGCTTTCATTCCTTTGTCTGAAAACTGCCTGTTCATATCCTTTGACCATTTATCAGTTGGGGAATGACGTGTATTCTTATAAATTTACTCAGTTCTCTATATTTGAAAAATGAGGCCTTTTCTGTTTTCCTTAAGATTTGGTTGCATTAATTTTCTTTATGAAAAAACTTTTTAAGTTTATATAATCAAAATGATCTATTTTATATTTTGTAATGCTTTCTGTGTCTTCTTTGGTCATAAAGTCTTCCCTTATCCATAAAATCTTGATACCTTTCTTGCTGTCTCTATTTCTGATTTCCCATATGTTTTCCCATATGATGGTAATTAGGGGAGGGAAGGCCCTTGAGCTCCCACAAGGGCACATGAACAGCTCTTGTGGCAATTTCTTAACCTTTATATTTAGGTAGCAAATAGTAGCATAGAGTCTTTATTACATTAGAAAGGGCTCTTTCATTCCTTTACCTTGAATGGAATTTTTGTCATGTTAATGTATATAATCTTTTCCAAAATTTAAGCATTTAAAACAATATTGTGTTACATGGATATGAAAAACATCTTATTGCATATAGGATTATGGAGGCAACTTGGTGTAACAGATACTATTAATAACCAAATTGATGAATTTTGTATTCCTTTCTTTTTAGAAGCATATCTTTTGCTTTTATAAATATTGGCATCATATACCTGTTGCATATGGACAAGTACTTTGAAGCAATCCAGCAGTTTACAGAGGCTATAAAAGTTGATCCTTTGTATATTCAAAGCTATCTTTGTCGAGCAGAAACTTATCGTAAGGTATTGAGTTTGTTACTTAAAACAGTTAAAAATTTGTTGAACCATTATGAAGTTATTTTTAACATATCAAATCTTTTCTCCTCAGCATTATTAAAAACATGATATATTGACGCATGTTCCCTTTAATGAACTATTACAAAATAAAACTTTTTTAGACTATAACTTCTCCTTCCCCAATTATATCTCAATCCCTTGCTCCTCAAACCCTCACCCCCTTAAAATGTGGCTTCTTACCCCATTGACTGATAATTCTTTCCCAAGGTCACAAGTGAGTGACCTTTTAGTTGCTAAGTCCAGTGACTTTTTCTCTTCCTCATCTTTCTAGATCTTTCTGCAAAAAATGACACTACTAACTATTCCTTCCTTCTTAATACTATCTCCTCTGTCTTTTCTGACATTGTTTTCTCTAGGCTTTCCTCTCAGCTATCTAATCTACTAATTTTTCTACTGAAAAAGAACACTCAAGAAGAGCTGGCTACTTCTCCCTCAGGGATAATTGAGGGTTTGGGGGATAGTTTTATAGTACTATAGCTCATGAGCCCCCATTAGTGTGACTCCTCCACTGTTATTATGTCAGTTGACATCAATTAGTAAGCCAGATTTTTTTTTAATATCTATTTATTTTGTTTTTAATTTATGAAATAAAACAAGCATTTCCATAACATAGTAGAACAAAAAGAAAAGTGATTGCACATGAAACTGCAAATCTAGTATATATACATCTTGCCATCCCTTTTAAATATATAATGGTTATCGTGTAACTTTCTTTTTTTTCCTTCCCTCTCTCCCTTCTCTACCCTTGAGATGGCTACCATTAGACACAAATATGTACATATGTGTAAAATCATTCTATACATACTTTTATTCATCAGTTCTTTCTCTGGATGCAGATAGCTTCTTCCTTCATAATTCCTTTTTTAGTTCATTTGGGTATTTATAAAAGTAAAAATTACTTAGTCATTCAAAGTTGTTCTTAAAACCATATTGCTATTAATGTATACAACTTTCTCTTCGTTCTGCTCATTTTGCTCTTCATTATGTCATACAAGTCTATCCATGTTTTTCTAAAATCAGCAAGCTCATCATTTCTTATAGCACAGTAGTATTCCATCACAATCATATACCACAACTTGTTCAGCCCTTCCCCATATGACAGGCATCCCTGAAATTACAGATTTAAACTGGAAATGATGAGGGCTGGAAAAGGGGAAGGGTGAGACCCACACAAAGACCGGATCATAGGGGCAGGTCACCTGGAATGAATTGCCGGACTCAAGAGGTATTAAGATACGTCTTAAGGTCAAGGTAAAGATTTATTACAGTTTTCAGCAGGCAAGAGTTCTTAGGGAACCTGCAACCTTAGAGGGGTGTAGGGAAAGTTTATACAGGATATTCTATAGTAAAATATGTGCCAAATATACTAAGTGATTCAGGGTGGGATTAGGGACTAGTTAAGGAATGGTTAGTTCTTAAAGGAACATGCACTTTTAGTATCTACTGCACAGGTATTTTACCCAGAGTTCATCAGAAAATAGTAGAAGGGGGCGCTACATGGAGGTCTGGTTTTAGGCTTGAAACGTCACTAAGTCAACTAATGATCAAGGCTGTCTAAGGAATACCAGGCTGCTCTTATCAATGTCTTCTTAGACAAGATCAATGTAAGGGAGTACATATATGCCTAAGTCTAGGGTACATATAATTGGTCAGTGAGTAGTAAATGTTGTTATAACCCATTACACAGCCAGCTCAGCCAGCACACAGCCGGTTCAAACTAATAAGTTCTATAGGTGCAGCTGGCTACTGTATCAGAAAGGGAAATAACAGTTGTTGCTGGGGCAGGCTGTGACCTTGGGCTGGGGAGAAACTGCCTGAGATAGTGTTATGAGGCTAGGGAGAAATGTGATTTTTAAAGAGAAATGTGATTTTAGAATTGGGGTCCAAGCACATGCACCCAAGCATCCCATCAGAAGTTCTTTGCCACCACAAAGAGAGCTGCAATAAATATTTCAGAAGATATAGGTTCTTTTCTTTTTCCCTAATCATCTGCCTGATTTCTCTCCTGTATTGTCAGACTGCAGCACAGATTTAATTATCTTTTTAAAACGGCAATTTACTAAGTTGGTATAGTATAAATAGTTGGTACAAACATTTCCCTAAACCAGGGGTATATTCACTCACAAGTGCATAGAGCACGCAGGGGAAAGTGGGCTCAAGCTTAGAGAGTACATGTGGAGACAGGGTAACTCAGACCTCTTAGTTTCTGGAAGTCCTTTTTTCCTTTTTGTAAGGTACTCATGAAGTTCCCCTTGAGCAGGGAGCAGGTTTCTGCTGGGTTCTAGTAGAGTTATGAAGTTGTCTTTTCTCAGGGCATCTAATATATTTTTGCTTCCTAATGCAGATGTTGCTATCATTGTTCTGAGAACACTGTTAGGGATGCTCACGAGAAGTCTGAAATTTTCTAACTTTTAGAAATTTACAGGGTCATCCTGTGGATAGGGAAGATGAAGAAACAGAAGGTCTCCCCTGACTTCCAACCCCATACAATTCCCTTTTGAGGACCTTGGTTAAAACTGTTTCCACTACTGGGCTAACTTCAGGTCAAGTTCCAGACTGACTTGCTATTTTATCCAAGTCTCACAAGGTACAAATGAATATCATCAACTAATCACAATCCACTTCTTTTGCAGTGTCATTTCATTTCAACCAACCATTCCTTCTAAATTGTCATTAAGATGTCTTTAACTGACTGATTGAATAAAAATGTTTTCAGAATTTGATCAGTCCCCACCTTGACTTAGAGAAAATAGTGAGCTTTGTTGAAATTCACTAATCAAAGAAGTGTAATATATTATTTGGCCATCAAGTGGCACTCCAACCACACACTCAGCCTAATTCCCCTTTCATCTGCCTGATCTCTCTCCTATGTTGTTCAGCTGCAGCTGGCCTCAGGTTCTTTAAGATCTAGAATTTGCTATAAAAATTACTCCAAACAGGAAACGTTCATCTCTGTTCCTCATATGCTAGCTGACATTCATAGATTTAAACAGTTTGTTGTTTCCTTTCTTAATGGCTACATGCTTTATTTAAACAATCATCCATCATAAAAAAAATTAGCTATAAAAGGCTTTGAAAGAGCAAGCTGCAGGATTCTTTGCAGCTTGTATTGACTCCCCTTTCTTTCCCTCCCTCCTACACTTCCTTCCAGTAAGTAGAAGAGGGAAGGATTTGGCAAGCTTTAGAATTCATCAAGGTTTCCTCAGCAATGGCTTAGGGAAGAGAGAGGAAGAGAAGGAGGGAAGGAGCAAGGAAATGGCCTTCAACTGCAGCAGCACTCAAAAGGAAAACTCAAAACAGATCTTGGACAGGTGCCACTTTTTTTTTCCACTCTAAACCTATGAGACTCACAGCAAGAAGTGTCCTTAAGGATAAAAGAAACTGAAACCTAAGGACTCTGGAAGTGTATGCCTACACACATTTACCAGCTTCCCCTAAACCTCATTGATCCCAGTTACTGCCTGGAGGTCTTAGAAAAAAAAGCCTCATTATGCTAGATTGTGCAAGGCCATAAATGCCAGGTAGAGACATTTGAAGGTTTATGAAAAGAGGAGGATTGGGTAAAGGACGTTATTTTAGCAATGGTGTAAAGAGTGGGTTAGAAAATATCAAGAGTGGAAGTGGGAAGATCTATTAGGGATCTCTTACAATAGTTCAGGGCTGTGGTAACAAAGGATGGCAGAGAGAACAGACAAGATAGATGTTAGATTTTGCAAAGGTATAATTGATAAGAATTGGCAGCTGTATAAGAAAGGCTGAAAATGACTCACAACAACTGAACAACACCAACAAAAGAGAGGTAGTTAGGTGGCATAGTAGATAGAGTGCTGGGCCTGAAGTCAGAAAGATTTGTCTTCCTGAGTTCAAATCTGGCCTCCGGCCCTTACTGTTTGCCTCAGTTTCCTTATCTGTAAAATGAACTGGAGAAGGAAACGGTAAACCACTTCATTATCTTTGCCAAGAAAACCCAAAAAATGTGGTCATGAAGACACAAGGTGAAGGACGGAGAAGTTTGTAAATAGGGGAAACTGGATAAATAGCAGTACCAAGTATAAAAATAATCATGAAGAGGAATTTTAGGGGATAAAGAGAAGAAATTTTGTTACACACATTTTGAGTCTGGGGTGCTCTTGTAATGGATACCCCATTAGAGAATAGAGGAGGGGAAGTTTGAATCATAGGAGTGATTGCCAATGACAAAAGTCATTGAAATGACAAGAGACAAGAAAAGAAGACCAAGGCAAAATCGGATATTTGATTTATCACAGATATGACATTATGTCCTACATGATGCCTACTGTCTCTGTTTAAAGGCATCACCATCATTCCTGGGATCCAGATACATAACCTCAGAATAATATTGTATTCTTGACTTTCCCTCAAAACTCACCTCTCTATCCAATCAGATTTCAAATCTTACTGATTTTTATTTTCAAAATATAAGATGATACTTCTTAGGATCATTTCTTTGCTTCTACTCATTCAGTTTTTATTACTTCTTTGCTAGACTATTACTATAGCATCCTAAGTGGTCTCCCTATTTCTAGTGTCTCTTTTTTTCCCTTCATCCCCCAAACAATAATCTTCCTAAAATTAAAGTCTGACCATGTCACCTCCCACCAAAGAATCTTCAGTGGCTTCCTAATAACTCTATAATAATATGCAAATTTCTCAACTTGGCATCTAAAGACCATCACAGACTGTTGTTAATCTATCTTTCCAGATATTTCATATCATATCCATATCTTTTCAGATGTATTTCATCTTCTCCCTCATCTCTCTTCTATCCAAACTGGCCTGATTTTCCCCAGAATCCAGCATACCATTTCCTACCTCCTCCACTGTACAGACAATTCCCTATACCTAAAATGCACACTCCCTTTGCTAGCTTCTTTTCAAAGTACTACTTGACCGCTATCTCCTAAAGGAATCCTTTCCTTATCCCCTTGGTTATTCATGCTGTATCTCTCCTAAAATCATATTGCACTTGTTTAAATGTTGTATCTCCTCTCCAGTAGAATATAAGCTTCTTGAGGGCAGGGATTGTTTTTTGCTTTGTCTTTTTACCCCCAGTGCCTAGTACAGTGCCTTACATGTAGTATGTGCCTAATAAATCCTTATTGAATTTTATTCAGATGATAAGTAAATTCTCAATTCCTGCAGAAAAGAGGAGAGGTTAGTGTGCCTACAGGAGACTCTTCTACAGGCTTCTATAATGAGAACTTGCATAAGCATATGGAAGCAGTGGCAATAACAGGAAATCAGGGTTGGTAGGTTAAGAAGAAGAAGGAATCCATGTGAGACAGAGATACAGAGAGGTCTTCCTCAAGAACTTTGGATTTGACTGTGCAACATGGGAGACATTGGCACAGGACTGCTCAGCATGGCATGCCCACATCAGAAAGGGTGTTGTGCTCTATGAGCACAGCAGAATTGAGACAGCACAAAGTAAACGTAGGATGCACAAATTTGGAGTATCCACCCCAAAAATTCATACCAATTATCTGTGCCCAACCTGTGGTAGAACATTCCGACCTCGTATTGGTCTGATCATCCACAGTACACTGAAACTTCACTTTATCATGGTGATGGCATTTTGGTCCTCTCCAAAACAAAGGACAACAACCCATACCTTAATTCAAACCTGCATAAGAATATGGAAGCAGTGGCAGTAACAGGAAATCAGTGTTGGTAGGTTGAGAAGAATAGGAGTCCATGTGACATACAGACAGGGGAGGGAAGAAGTTAGATAGAAGAGGGTCTGAGCTCCTCATCGTTAAGGTAATTTTGGCAAGTGAAGAATAATAGCAGCTGTTATTTTGTTCACTGCCTTACTAAGAGGTGCCGTTAAAAGTCATCCCCTTCTAGAACTCTAGATTGAGAGGAAACAAGCTCTTTTTGTGATAGTTGCTGACAAATGAGAGTGGAAAAAAACATCAGCTTGAGAATCAGGAAACCTAAGTTCCTAGTTCTGACTCAGCTTCTTTTGATTTTGACCAAATAACCCCAACTCCATGAGCCTCATTTTCCTAATACGAAAATTTCCTAGTAGGATTGCCTGACCCAGATGAGGATCCCCTTTGCTTCTAACATTCTATAATTCTGTAATCCTGTAACAGTCTCTCCCTTCAGATTAAATTCCACATTTCCCCTTCTTGTTGGACATTTCTGCCTGGATACCCCAAAAGTACCTGAAATTCAACATGTCCAACCAAAATGAAGTCCGTTATTTTTACCCCCAAACCTTCCTTTCTTCTCAACTTCCCTATTTCTATTAATGGCACTGCTTTCTCCCTCATCACCCAGGTTCAAAACCTCAAAGTCATTTTTGATTCTCCCCTCCTCCACATATTCCATCTGTAATATTTCTCACATCTCTCTGCTTACCTTGTCACCACTCTAGTTCAAGCCCTCACTATTTCTTGTCTGGACTAATGATTTAACTTAATTGAGTTCCCTTCAAACAACTGCCAAATTCCTAATTCATATCTGACCCTTTCACTCACTTATTAAAAACTGTCAATGTCTCCACATTGTTTATAGAGCAAAACAAAAGCCCCTTTATCCTATCCTTTAAGACACTTTGTTGTCTGGCTCTACCTTACCCTCTCAGTTCCATTTAGAACTACTTTCCATATTCTCTACCTTCCAATCAAATAGCAAGATTAGCTTTTGCCAGATCTTGTCTTGCCCTTTCCACTTTCATCCATTCAAGCAAGTTCTCCCTCCTCACCTCCCTTGCTCTAGTACATGCAGCACAGACCTTCTATGCTTTTCTTTAAGGCTCAGTTCAGTTGCCACCTCCTGAAGACTTCCTTGATGCTAAAATTAATTTCTCCTTTCCCAAATTTTTAATACTATTTTGTGTCCTTGAGAGTAATATTATCTTCCTTTTCATCTTTGTATCCACAGTACCTAGCACAGTCCTTAATAAATATTTGTTGAATTAAATTTTTAAATAGCAACCATTGAGCAGGCAAAGCAAATAATTATATGGTTATAAATCTGCTTTTTCTCAGATAAGTATGTTTAAATTTGCAATCTTGTTCATTCTCCTTTATCCAGCATGAATTTTGAGAGCATATATAAAGAAGAAAAATCATAAAGTCAGAAAAAAGTGAATGATTAAAGCTTTTATAATTAAAAAAGACATATTTAGTTCACCTTGCCTTTACATGTGGCCTGGTTATTAGTAGTATCAGTGAACTCTGTAGCTTTTTAGGAGATTGTTTTCCTTACAAGAAAAGTCATGTCATCATATCAGAAAGAGCAATCCTGGACACGTTGAGTATGAATTCATAGGAATCTTAAATTTGACACTTTTATTATTGGCTAGTTAAGTTCTACCATTATGAGGGCTTTTGGAAAGCTGTTAGGAAATCACATTATCAGATAGCAGGTGAAGGGGTAAATAGAAACCTAATTCAAAAAAGAAATTATTAAATGTCACGCAATATGGAAGGCACTTTATTAAGTACTAGAGAATACAGTAACAGAAATGAAGTAATTGCTAACCTAAAGGAATTTACATTAGGTATAAAACTTGTACACAGATAAATAGAAGGCAATTGAGGCTGGAAAGAGTACGAACAACTTGGAAAGGGATTGTTGTTGTTTAGTCATTTCAATTTTGTCTGACTCTTTCTGACCTCATCTGGGGTGATCTGCCATCACCAGCTCATTTTACAGATGAGGAAACCAAGGCAAGCAGGTTTAAGTGACTTGCATGGAGTCACACAGTAACTATCTGAGGCCAGATTTGAACTCAGAAAGACAAGTCTTCCTGACTTTAGGCCTGGCACTCTATCCACTTTGACACCTGACTGCCCAATGGCTTTAATAGTGGGAATTTTTTATAACACACTCTGAGGTTACTCTCCCAGCTCCAGTTCCCACTGATGAGTCAGACTCCTAGAATACAGCTACTCCATTCTCTCTAGGTTCTAGGGATATCTCTGAGAGGTCAAGTTGTCTAACTAATACTATGTAGATTGTGAGCCCCAACTTGGTATTTACAAGAACAGTACAAGGAGCAGGTTGGTGGTGCAATAGATAGAGCACCAGCCTTGGAGTCAAGAGGACCTGACTCAAACGTTTAGTAGTTGTGTGACCCTGAGCAAATCACTCAACAGTGATTGCCTCAAAAAAAAAAACTACAACAAGAACAGATGGTATCTTCCAAAAACTTTGTGACACACTCATAGGTACATACAGAATCTATGGGAAGATAGGCTCAGGTTTAGAGAACTCATGCTACAAAGTGAGTGGTTCATCAAAGGGGTTCACTTCATCTTGGCTTTCAAAAATCTTCACACAATCTATGTTTCTTTAAATTTAATTTATTTCCAGCTTTCAACAGTCACTTCCATAAGTTTTAAATTTTCTGCCCCTCCCTCCTCGAAGCAGCATACAGTCTTATATGAATTCTACACATACATTCTTATTAAACAAATTTTCACATTAGTCATGTGGCATAGAAGAATTAAAATGAGTGGGAGAAACCATGAGAAAAACCAAACCAAACATAACACAAGAGAAAATAATATGCTTCATTCTGTGTTCCAGTTCCATAGTTCTTTCTCTAGATGTGGATGGTATTCTGCATCAAGAATCCTTTAGGTCCTTGCAGTGCTGTGAAGGGCTAAATCTGTCAGAAACAGTCCTCACACACTGTGGCTACTACTGTGTATAATATTCTTCTGGTTCTGCTCATTTCACTCAGTATCAGTTCATATGAGTCTTTCCAGATTTTTCTGAAGTCCACCTGTTTGTCATTTCTTACAGTACAATAGTATTTCATTACATTCATATATCACAACTTGTTTAGCCATTCCCAGATTGATGGGCATTCCCTCAATTTCCAGTTCTTGGCCAACACAAAAAGTGCTGCTATAAATATTTTTGTACATGTGGGACCATTCTCCCACTTTTATGATCCCTTTGGAATACAGCCCTAGAAGCAATATTGCTGGATCGAAGGGTATGCATGTTTACAGCCCTTTGGGCATAGTTCCAAATTGCTCTCCAGAATGATTGGATCAGCTCACAGCTCCACCAAGAATGAATTAATATTCCAACTCTCCCACATCTTCTCCAACACTTTCCTTTTCTGTTATATTAGCCAATCTGATAGGTGTGAGGTGGTGTTTTGATTTACATCTCTCTACTCAATAGTGATTCGGTACACTTTTTCATATGACTATAAATAGCTTTAATTTCTTCCTCTGAAAACTGCCTCTTCCTATCCTTTGACCATTTATCAATTGGGGAATGAGTTGTATTCTTGTAAATTTGACTCAGTTCTCTACGTATTTTAGAAATGAGATATTTATCACACTAATTATAAAAATTCTTTCCCAGTTTTCTGCTTTCCTCCTAATCCTGGTTGCATTGGGTTTGTTTGTGTAAAAACTTTTCAATTTAATGTAATCAAAATTATCCATTTTGCATTTCATATTGTTATCTGTCTCTTATTTGGTCATAAATTTCTCCATTCTCCATAAATCTGACAAATAAACTATCCCTTGCTCCCCTAATTTGTTTATAGTATCAGTCTTTATACTTAGATTGTGCACCCATTTGGATTTTATTCTTGTGTACAGTGTCAGGCATTGGTCTACACACAGTTTTTTCCATATTATTATCCAGTTTTTCCAGAAGTTTTTTGTCAACTGAGTTCTTAACCCAAAAGCTGAGGTCCTTGGGTGTATCAAACAGTAGACGGCTATAATCATTGACCACTGCATCTTGTATACTTAATCTATTCCACTGATCTACCCCTCTATTTCTTAGCCAGTGCCAAGTGGTTTTGATGATTGCTGCTTTATACAATTTGAGATCTGGTACAGCTAGGCCACCTTTCCTAGCATTTCTTTTCATGAGTTCCCTTGATATTCTAGACCTTTTGTTCTTCCAGATGAATTTTGATATTATTTTTTCTAGCTCTAGAAAATAATTTTCTGGTAGTATGATTGGTATGGTACTGAATAAGTAAATTAATTTAGGTAGAATTGTCACTTTTATTATATTAGCTCTGCCTATCCACGAGCAACTGATGTTTTTTCCAGTTAATTAGGTCTGACTTAATTTGTGCAAAAAGTGTTTTGTAATTGTGTTTTTGTAGTCCCTGGGTTTGTTTTGGCAAGTAGACTCCTAAATATTTTATGGTGTGTAGCAACCTATGTTTTTGACGGATTTCTTGAGATGTGTTCTCACCTAGTTAAGATAGCAAATGGGGTGCGATAGTTTTGACCCCACTCTTACATTTCATTCTTTGTATTTTGTTCCCACAGTAGCTTTTATTTTGTACCCACACTATGTTACCAACCAGATATTAACACAGTGCCTGGCACCTAGTAGATGGTTAATCGATTGATTTAAGGAAACTAATTCTAACAGGCAGAGGTAAGGAGATAACAGATGTGGAATAATCTTTATGAAGGCCCTGAGAGACAACGTCCCTAATTCAGGGAATAACTATTAGGCCAGGTTTTTTCTGGAAAAAAAGAGAGTGTAATGGGGGAAAAGATATTGTGAAATGTCTGGAAAGGTAGCTTGAAGTCAAATGATGGAAGATTTTTTTTTAATTTTATTTTTAATTTATGGAATGAAACAAACATTTCTACAATGTAGTACAATAAAAAAAAGATGATTGTGTATGAAACTGCACATCTACTTTTGTGCAACTTTCTATTCCTTTCAAATATACAACAAAATTATCGTGTAAATTTTTTTCTTTTTTTCTTCCCTTCCCCCACCCCCATCACAGAGTTGGCTACCATTCATACATGAGTAGGTGTGTATATATATATGTGTGTATGTGTGTACATATATATATATATATACACATCTATATTGTGTATATAAATACATATATACACATCTGTGTGTATTTTATATATATATATATATATACATACACACATACATATTTATAGTAAGGTTATTCTACACATACTTCTGTTTTTCAGTTCTTTCTCTGAATGCAGATTGTGTCTTTCTTCATATGTCCTCTATAGTAAATTCAGGTATTAATAAATAGACAAAATAACTTATTTGCTAAAAATTGTTCTTAAAACAATATTGCTGTTACTGTATACAATGTTCTCTTATTATGTCCAAAGAGTATAGGTAGTTTAATAACTATTTGAGCACAATTCCAGATTGTTCTCCAAAATGGTTGGATCATTTTATAATCCCACACACAATGAATGTTTCCCAATTTTTCCACATCCTCTCCAACATTTGTCACTTTTCCCTTCTATCATTTTGGTAAATCTGGTAGATGTAAAATGATATCTAAAGAAATAATCTGCATTTCTCTAATCAATAATGATTTAGAACACTTTTATATGTTTATAAATTGTCTTGATTTTTTCATTGGAAAACTGCCTGTTCATATCCTTTGACCATTTATCAGTAAGGGAATGACTCTTCTAGATTTGACTTATTCTAATAATTATTCTAATTATTATTTATGAATTCTAATTATTATATTAATTATAATATTATATTATATCATTATTATATTAATTATATTATATTATATCATAATGATTATTTATGAATTTCTCTGCATCTTGTTTTTACTCCCTATTTTCCTCCTCAGTCTCTATTTTTACCCTATTGATGTTACTTCATCTTTTCCACTTGCCCTTGTTGCTAAAACTCCCTCCCTTATCTTCTCCCCCTATTCTCCTAAACTTATTCTACACATCCTGTTCAAAGTCCCTCCACCATTCCATCGCCCAGTTTTCTCACCCCTCTCAAATATTTTAAATGGCAATCTGAAAAAATTATTTCATCTTAGAGGCAATAGGGAGCTGCTTATGGATCTCATAGGATCATAGATTTAAAGCTTCAGGAGATCTTAAAGGACATATAATGCAGCACCCTCATTTTTAGATATGAGGAAAATTGGACCTTGCAAAACTAAATGATTTGCCCAAGGTCACATAGCTAGTAAAAGGCAAATCCAGGACTCAAACCTAGTTGTCTGACTTCAAATACAAGATATTTTCTTCCTCAGCTGAAGGAAGAACTGAATCTTAGAAAGATAATATTGGGATGGATTAGAGAGGTGAGAGAATGAAGAGGTTAGTAACTAATTAGAGAGATGTTGTGGAGGGAAAATGGACAAGACTGGACAATCGATTATGGATAGCAAGGCAGAGGAAAGGATCAAAGATGACTGACATACCAATTTGGAAAAAAATCCAGATAATGATGTCACAGAAGTCAGAGGAGGAAGACATGTCAGGGAAGAAAAGGTAGTTGAAAATGTCAGAAACTGCTGAAAGGTAACTCAATATGAAAACTGAGAAAAAGCCAGTGAATTTAACAGTTACAAAGCAATTTGTAACTTTGGAGAGAGCATGAGAAAACATAAGAGTAAGAAAACAAAGGCAGTAAGTACAAACGTTTTTTTTTCTAATTTTGCTCTGAACATGTGCAGGTTTTTGGACAATTGCTTGAAGGACTGGCAGGGTCAATGTTTCTAAGGATACAACATTCTAAGAATGTTTCCAAGGATAAAAAGTTCTGGGCATATTTTTCAGCCTTCTGGGGAAAGAAGTGGTAGGTAAGGATTGAAGGTGAGAAAAGGGAATAACTGAAGGAACAAACTCCTAGAAGAAACGGGAGGGATTGAAATCAGTTGTGCAAACAGAGAAGTTGACCTTTGACATCTCTTGCCCTCAAGGAGCTTAACAATCTAATGGGGAGAAAAGGACATATGCAGAAATAACCATAATACAAATTGAACTGTGATGAATTATTTTCATTGTTTTTTTAAAATTTTAACTTGTGAATTCTTTTCCTTCTTTTACCCCCTATTGAGAAGGCAGGAAATGCAATATCCATTTAACATACGAAATCATTCAAAATATATTTCTGCATTAGCCATATTCCAAAAGAAAAGATAAAATGAAGAAAAAAATATGCTTCAACCTGTAGTCTGAGTTCATCAGTTCTCTATTTGGAGGTGGATAGTATTTTTCATCAAGAGTCCTTTGGAACTGTGATGGATCATTATATTGATCAGTTATCAAGTCTTTGACAAACTATGATGAATTACAAGGATATGTTGAAATATAAAAGTACCAGAGTCAGGATACCAGTTGGGGGTCTTTAGCCCTGAGCTAGACTAGGAGAATCAGAAAGAAGAAGGTAGTACTATTGTCACAGAAGAACTGATAGGACTTAGTCATTACATTTGGGAGGGATGGAAGGAAAAAAGAATAAAAAATATCTTTATGGTTTTGAAGCATGATAATCAATCAATAATCATTTAAGCATTGATTAAAGTGCTTACATAGGCTAAGCACTTTTCAAGGACCTGAAGCACTATGAAAACAAAAGTGAAAGTAATGGCCCTGAAGAAGTTTATATTTTATGGAGAAAAACAATGTGTACACATGTAAGTAAATTAAAATATATTGAAATAAATGCAAGATATCTTCGAGGTGGGACAGGTATTAGCAGAGAGGGGAGCAGAGATCTGAACAGGTCTCATGTAGTAAGGGAAATTTGAACTGAGTTTGAAGGAAACCTGGAAGTCTAAGAGGCAGACATGAAAAGGACTTGCATTCCAGACTGGGGAACTGAGGGTATGAGGACACAGAGATGCAATGATGTGTGTGAAGAGCAAACTGAATCACAGAGTACGTGAAGGGAAATAATATGTAATAAAGCTAGAAAGGGAGACTGGAGCTCAACTGTGGAGGACTTCAAATGCTGAAGACAGAAGTTCATATTTTTTCCTTGACATAATAGAAAGTCACTGCAGCTTTTTGAGCTGTGATACTCAGGCCTGTGTTTTAGGATATCTAGGAATCACCATTAAATATAATAAGGAAATTAGAAGGAGGGATACATATGTTGAATTTATTCAATTTTGGACAGTTTAAATTTGAGGTGCCACTTTAATATCTAAGTGGAGATACTTAGCAGGCAATTGGAAAATGTAAGGTGTTGAGCTAAGGGAACACATCTAGATTTCTGGGCTTGAGATCTAGTTTGGGGAACCATTTCTAGGACGTGACAAATTGAAGCTCCAGGAGTGGATAAGATAGCCAAGCAAGATTGTGGAGGATAAAGCTATAGGGATGCCACACTTAAAGGGTAAAGGGGAAAGGAAATGGAAAGTAGTTAGAGAGGTAGAAGGAGAACTATGAAAATACACAGAAACAAAAAGGGGGAAATGCTAAGGAGGGAGTCGTCACAAACATTTCACAAAGGTAATTGAGCAGAAAGATTGAGAAAAACCTTTTGGATCTGGTGATGAAAAGATCATTAATGATCTTGAAGAAAACATTTTTCTAAGATTCATGAGAATAGAAACCAGAGTGCAAGAGAAGAAAATGAGTGAATGGTGAAGCAATGAAATCACTGAATGTAAACTAAGACATTGACAGAGAAGGAAATGAGAATGATAAGGTGATAGTAAAGCAGAGGGAATGCTCAGAGAAAGAAAGGATTCATAAAGGAGAGATTAATGATACTCCAGAAAGAAAAAATAATGATTGGTGTAGCAAGGCAAGGGCAATAGATAAATGGGCTAATTTGGGCAAGGAAAAGGGCTATCTCTTCATTTGAATCAGAAGGGGAAAGGCAGCAAAGACACATTTCTGACTTAGTTACTTGCTCTCTAGAATGTTTTTAAGAAGTGGAAGAAGGAAATCAAAAGGACTCATGCTGGATGATCTTAATCTCAAAAAAAGAAACATTTATTAAATACCTACTGTGTTCAAGTTGTATGAGAAAGAGCAGAAAAACTTGGAAACAGTTCTGTGTGGACTGCCATAGTGGATTGGTTAGAGACTAATATAAAAATTGTTAAGCAGCAATGGGGCTCTAGCAGATGTCAGATAGTATAAATTTGCATTGGATCAAGTCAATACCATTTTGTGACTTTCTCTTGTTGAAAAAGGTGAATGGTATAGGTTATCCAAGACTGGAAATCATTAGGGTATTATAGTCAGAATGTTAAGAGGAAAAGATATTCAAGGATGGAAGCAAATGCTTCTTAGAAATTGATAACTATTGGGTCAAATTGGGTATAATGGCAGAACCAGGTATGATGAAATGGGAGAATAGGTAAAGATTGAGAAATCAAAGGTCATCATGTATAGAAATGAATTAATAGATGTGAGAGTATTATATAATTGAAAAGAAAGTAATTATAATCAGAAGAGCTTATTTGAAGGTTTGGGGAGTAAAGAATCCTTGAATATTGATGAGAACTAAAATATAACTATCTAGGTTATAGGGAGTTAGATCAAGGTCTTAAAGAGTCATCAACCTGGATGCTGAATTTAAGAAGAGATAGGAGTAGAAAGAGAAAATGTCACCCAAATGTCAAAGTTTTGGAGGAAGGTATGAGAGTAATCTGGAGACTCATAGATGACAGTGTTGGATGGGGAGATAGGGAGTGATGGTCCAGTAAAAGCAATGAGAAATACTTAATATAGTAACACCTCTTTCTAATCTTGTGAGTTTGGAAAAATGAGTATCTAATAGCAACCATAATTAGAAAACTTTGTCAGATCTGTATCCTCAGGAGAATAGACAGATTTCAAGTAAATAGAATTAATGAAAAGAGTTCAAGAGAAAAGTATCAAGCATGTATGAAGCTGAGAGCTAATGTAATGGAAATAACTAGTAGAGGGATAAACAAGGTCTAGAAAGAGGAGTAACAAGGTGTGTTTCTAGATAATAAAGAGTATGGAGGCAAGATGTAGGCTGGAGAGGGACATGTTTAGCTTGAGAAAAGAAAGGATACAGCACTGACCAAACAAAGGTAGTTAACAGGGAAAATCTTTTAGAGATTACCTACTAGGTGAGTGTATTTGAAGAGGAGGTGAGATTTCAGATGGCTCTTGAAAAAGAGGTGAGATGTGAAGCTGAGTATGGAAGGAAGGACATTTCAGAGCTCTGTGAAGAAATTGCAGAACAGATGTAGAGGAAATAATGTGCAAACAATTTTTGTGGAACAGTGAATAGAAAACTAAATATAATGGAACGATCATCTTGGGAAGTAGTGAGATATTTGTGTGATGATATTCATGTTAATTATATTCACTTGTGCTTTGGATATTTTTTCCCACCCAAGTCAGTTAATTTGTGGTCAAAAAAAATACAAATATTTTGATTACTTGTTCTTTCTTCCATAGACATAAATTCTATCCTTCTGTCCTTTTTTGCATCCCTAATTTATCATTTACTCTCCCTGACAATGAATTTCCCCATTCTTCATACTACCTAAGAGTCCAATGTCCTCTTTTTCTCCATTTGACTAATGAATTCTCTATGTATTCCATGATCACTTCTGCATAGTAATACAAGGAACCCCATCTGATCCACAAATGTCCTTCTTGCTTGGTTGATTGACAGGAAGCTTGTGTGTCACACAAACCATCCTTTTAAGGTGACTGTTTAATAAGTGTAATTTGAATTCTCCCCCACCAACTAGGTGTAATCAAGTTGAAACAGTCAGAAAAATGGTTCTGGTTCTTGACACTTTCAGAAGGAATCACACATCTATGTATCCTGAAGCAGATTGGACCTGAAGTCAAATAATAGGCTGCTACAATCTTTGAGAGACTGACTGAGCTACTTCAGGGTATATGGACTTGGAAGAATTGAATAGTATTTCAAGATATTACCATTTTGTTGAATATTTAAAAGATAATTATTCTTAGGCTATTGATTAAAAATAAATCCAATATATAATCTTTGTCATTGATGTGCATACATACATATGCATACACACAATGGATATGTAATATTTTCCAGCCGAGGAGAATTTCCATCATGGGGCTTCCTTCCACCAAGGTGGTTTGCATGCATCTATAACTTAATGAATCAGTCTTAGGGAGTTATTTGAAGTACGTTTGCTCAGTATGACTATTAAGTGTTAGACTTCGGATTTAAACCTAGATTTTCCTGACTCCAAGCCAGGCACTCTGTCCTATGCCAAACTGCTTCTCCAGGTTGTTATGTTTGTCCTTCGTTCCTGAAGAGGACACATGTGTATATGTATAAAGTTTATTGGTATAATATATAGTAGAAGTTTGCTCATTTGTACCTGAAGATCCTAAAGAATAGTATACTCTATTTGCATATTGTTTGAGTTACCCTCCCAGTTTATCTGATGAGAACAAATTAGGTGTTCAGCAACTGAACAAGTTGAGGCTGTTTTTGTCAACTTGAAAGAAAATAGGAATTTTCACTGGCTTGTGGAAGATGTGGGGCTTTCTGCTTGTTTGAAAGGTATATGGGGTACGGTAATCTGATGGTCAGTGAAAGACACAGGGTAGGATAGGAAGGTTTTTAGGCAGTAAGAAAGACATACCAAAGTGTAAAATTAATCATGACAGTGTTGACATGGACCACAGGGACATTATCTCTGAAGTTCATCTGAGTTGCAGTCCTTTGACTAAGCTCAGGAGAAAGGAAAAGTTTCAATTCCTAAGAAAGGCCATTTATATAATTATCTCTTTTCTTATGTTTCTGTATCTTAATACCTTGTAGAACCCATGAAACAAAATTTTCAAATATATTCCCAAAATTTTTATTTTCAAGGGACTGTACAAAATTATTGAAAGGAAGCAGTTACTAATATTAAACACTAAGCTCCTATTCATAATTCAACAGATCCATAAATTGCCAGAAGCAGTGAAGGATTTGTCTCGAGCCATCCACCTCCAGCCAGATGGAATCCAGTTGTATATAATGAGGTAAGTACACAAAAAGAACTTTGTTCTACCCTCATTACATCAAGATAAGGACCAAAGTGGCACATATACATTGATGTAAATAATATGTATATGATTATATAATATGTAAATGCATTTATACATGAATATGCATGTATACATATGTGCTGACATATACTGGTATGTATTATGTGAGTATATATTATGTATATACACTCACATACATACATTCTATATTATTTAGTTTAGGAAAACAACAAATTTCATTACTTAACACGTTAGTAAGATTTTTACATTCATTTTTGTCATTATTTCCACCAATTAGTGAATCAGTAACTATTTATTAAGAAACCACTCTGTGCCTAGTGTCCTAAGTGTTAGGGATACAAAGAAAGGCAGTTCCTGCTTTGAAGGAGATCACAATCAACAGAGAGAAGGCATTAAAATTAAGAGGGATTGGGAAAGGCTTCTTATAAAGAGTGAGATTTTAGCTGAGACCTAAAGAAAGTCAGAGAAGCCAGAGGTGAAGACGAAGAGCAAGAGTATTCGAGGCATGGGTTCCAGTGAGAGAAAATGACTGGAGCTGAGAGATGTAGCATCTTGTTTGAGCAACAGCAAGGACAATTTCACTAGATTGAAGAGTAAATGGAGGCACATAAGGTGTAAAAAACTGCAAAGGTAGGAGGGGGCTAGGTTGTAAAAGGCTTTGAGTGCTAAATAGAGCATTTTATATTTGATTCTAGAGGTCACAGGAAGCCAGTGTAGTTTATTGAGTAGGGAAGAGATAAAATTGGACCTGTGCTTTAGGAAGATCACTTTGGCAGCTGAGTGGAAGATAGATTGAAGTGGGGAAAGACTTGTGGCAGGAAGACACACCATAAGATTATTGCAATAGTCAAGGAATGAAAAGATGAAGGCCTGTGCCAGATTTATGGCACTGTCGCAGGAGAGAAGGGGATGTATATGAAAGATGCTGCAAAGATGAAATTGACAGGCCTTGGCAACAGATTGGATATGGGGGTGGGGAGAAGTAAGAGATAATAAAGAGTCAATGTTCATTCTTAGGTTGTGAGGCTGGTGGTACCTTCAATAGGGAAGTTTTGAAGGGTGCGAGGGTATAGCATAGTGAGTTCCATTTTGGACATATTGAGTTTAAATTGTCTGTAGCAGTGGTATCAAACTCAAATAGAAACTGATTCCTGTAGTCCACATATTGATGTGGAAAAATCACAAATTAACATTATCTGTTATATTGTATTCTTAGTTGTTTTGTTAATCACTTCCCAATTATCTTGGGAGTTTTGTGGGCCATTTGAAGTTCTGGCCATGAGATTGGCACCTTTAGTCTACAAGACATCCAGTCTGAGATGTTGGAAATATGAGACCAGAGGTCAACAGTAAGGTTAGGACTGGACAAGTAGATTTGAGAATCATAAAAATAGAGGTGATAATTGAATCCATGGCAGCTTATGAGATCATCAATTGAAATAGCATAAAGGAAGAAAAGAAGAAGGCCCGGGATAGAGCCCTGTGAAACAATCACACTTGGTGGACCTGACCTGGGTGAAGATCCAGAAAAGGAGACTGAAGAGTGATCACATTAGCCAGGAGAGTAGAGTCCTAAAAACCTTGAGAGAAGAGATTATCAAGGAGAAGAGAGTGATCAACAATGTCAAAGGCCACAGAGAGGTCAAGACAGAGGATGATTGAGAAAAGGCTTTTGGATTCAGAAACTAAGAGATCTGTGGAAAGAGAAGTTTCAGTTGGATGAAACTGCCAGAAAATAGACTACCAAGAGTTAACAAAAGAGTGAAAGGAAAGGAAATAAAGGCACTGCTTATAGATTGCCTTCTCAAGGGATTTAGCTGCAAAAGGCAGGTAAGATATGGGTTGATAGCTAGCAGGAATGGATGGATCAAATGAGGGCTACTTTGACGATGGGGCATTCAAGACTATGTTTGTAGGCAATAGGGAAGCAGCCAGTAAACAGGGAAAGATTGTAGATAAATGAGAGAAAGTGAGTATGATAGAGGCAATCTGCTGAATATGAAATGAAATGATATCACTTGGGCAGGTAGAGAAGTTTGTTTTAACAAGGAGAAGGGCCACCTCTTCATGTGAAACAGGGATGAAGGAGGAGATAGTGGCAGAAGGCATCTGAGTGACATGAGACAAGGAAGAAGGGAGACAGAAGGCTCTTGGTGAATGACCTCTACTTGTTCAATAAAATATAATGCAGGTCTCTCAGCTGTCAGGCTGAGGGAGGGACATTCATGGGAGGTTTAGGAAGGAATGAAAAGATTTGGAAAAGCTGCTGTGGCAAATGAGATAGTGAGTTAATTAGAGAAGTTTAAAAGAATTGCCCAATAGCAGTAAGGACCCAGTTGCAGTTATGTAACATAAATTTGTAGTGTACCCAGTTTGAATGGGTTTATGACTTTTCTTCATTTTCATTCAACAGCACATATATAGAATTGAAGGCAGCAGATCACGAAAGTGACCCAAGGCTGAGGCTTGGCAGGCCATAATAAGCAATTATGTTAAAAGGGCAAGGGAGAACAGAAAAGTCAGTGACTAGATAAGCAAATTTCAGAGTTCATGAACATGGAAGTAGTGCATTTGTGGTGATATTTTGATCAAGGGTATGGCCATATTTTTGTGTGGCTGAGATAAAATGGATGAACATCACGGGAATTTAGTAAACTGAGGAATTGGAAGGGTATTTGAGAAATGTATGTTGAAGATACCCAGTATAAGGGCAGAGGTTGAGGAGGAAAGAAAGAATGTGAGCTGGGGACTGAAATCATTGAAGAAGGAATGTGAGTATCTTTGAGGTCTGTAGACAACAGCTACTAGAATTTTGATTAGTGGTAGACTGATTGGTGGTAGATGTGTAGTGCATGAACCTCAAATGAAAAGTGATGGTGGTAGAGAAGAACCTAGAAGTGGCAAAGGGGAGCAAGGAATAGTCTAATTCTCTTTCCTCAATCATTTGAGTCAAGAGTAATGAGTGAAAATGTAGCCAATGCATACTCTTTGATTCAGCAATCCCACTACTAGGGCTGTATGCCAAAGAGATCATAAAAAAGGGGTTTCTCCTCACATGTACAAAAATATTCATAGCTTAGAATGTCATTAACTTACTTTTGCCCAATTCTAGTTTTCAAGGAATTATTTTCTTCCTTAGGTTTTTGATTCTTTTTTTCAAGTTGGTTGACTTTCTTTTCTTGATTGTCTTGAAGTGCTCTTATTTTTTTCTAATTTTTCCTCAGTGTCTCTTATGTGATTCTTAAATCCTTTTTTAAGTTCTTCCCAAAACTCTTTTTGTGCTTGGGACCATTTGACGTTTCTCATTGAAAAAGGAGTGGCTTTCTTTGCTCCATTATATTCCTCTGAACTTGAACCTAGATCTTCTGTATCACCATAGTAGCTGTCTACATTTGGGTTCTTTCTCCTTTGCTTACTCATTTTTTTTGGTTTATTTTGTTCTTAGCATTTACTAGTGTTATCAAGTTATAGTATGGGGAATGATGTCCCAAGTCTCAGGTCCTTTTTCCTATTATTTTCTTAGGTCTCTCCTGGAGTTCAACTTTGGGCTCTCCTTTCCACTCTTAAGTGATGGCTAGAGTCTCTGGTCACACCATCCCACAAATGATCTTATTCCCTGCAGTCCCTCAGGTGGCTGCAAATTACACTATCCTCTCTGCCCTGGAGCTGAAATCGGGGACTGTGATCTTACACAAGTGCCCACAGTCAGCAGCTGCCCACATCAAAGTAGGTGCTGTGCTCTATGAGCAAAACAGAATTGCAGTAGCTCAAAAGAAACATGAGATGTGCAAATTTAAAACCATCTGTATCCCAAATGTTCATATGGACTATTTGTGCCTAACCTATGGTAGAGCCTTTTAAGCTTATATTAGTTTGATCAGTCATAGTCAGTCTCATTGTACCCTGACCCCAACATGGTGATGTCATTTTGATCATCTTCAAGTATGAAGGATGACAACTAGAATTTTCTCATTTTATTGATAAGGAAACTAAAACCTTAGGAAATCAAATGGCAAGTTAATGGAAGAATTGGGACTAGAATTCAGAATCTTCTCACAAGTAGTCAAATGCCATTTCTGATGCTATGCTGATGATATTTAATCATTCTGACAAGGGCATAATCTTATGTACCATTTTTAAGCTCTGGAGAGTCTTTATTCCAGCTCTTAGTTGCACTGACAAATTTGGTCCATGGTGAATGGCTACATTTCCCCCTCAACCTATCCTTTCTAGGGATACTACTGAGAATTTATATGCATCTTACAATGCCCCCATTCTATTGTGCTCTCTCAATATTAAGCACCAGTTATAGGTAGTGTCACTTATATCATTGATTTACCAGGCGATTAGTGTGCTGGTTTCCTTTAACCATTTAACAATTAATTTATATAAAATGATAGTTCCTAAAAAGATATAGCAAGAGCCAAAACACAAAAAGAAATCTCCTTTCTTCTGAACATGGAGCATACTCTTCCTCTACCACTAGAGTGTGTGAAGGAAAATAATATGTAATAAGTCTAGAAGGTACATTGTAAACAGATTTGCATTGGCATTAAATATCAAACAGAAGAGTGTTTTGTTATAGAGCCAGTGAAGCTTTCTAGAACTAGAGCTTTCTGAGCCAAGAAAGTGTTGGAACCAGACTTATGCTCTAGTAATATCATTTTTGCATCTGTATAGAATATTAATTGAAGAGAAGAAAGACTTTAGACAGGGAGGTCAATTTGGATGCTCTTGCAATAAACCATATGAAAGACCTAAACTAGAGCAGTGGCCTTGTGAGTAGACAAAAGGGGATGAATGCAAGAGATGCTGAAGTAGAACTAGCTTGGCTTTCCTAAATAGTTTCATTTCATTAATTCAGTTCACAATACTGGTTTAGAACATTTAACAAAGCATGTTATTTCCTGTGTGGGGAAAATTTCCTTCATAAGTATGTTACAACTGAAATAGTTTTTTCAGTGCATCAAAGCTGTCTCTCCTTGAGTAGAAAAATTGAATGTTTTTGCTTTTTCAAAAATAATTTTACTATAAATGAAATAGAATGTTGAAAATTATGTTTAAGAGTTACAAATATTATATTTCCATGTAGGAATGCAAACAGTTCAACTTTAGTAAGTCCCTTGTGATTTCTTTTTCCAATTTACCATCTCATGCTTCTCTTGATTCTTATGTTTGAGAGTCAAATTTTCTTTTCAGCTCTGGTGTTTCCATCAAGAATGCTTGAAAATCCTCTATTTCACTGAATGACCATTTTTCCCCTGAAGTACTATACTCAGTTTTGCTGGGTAAGTGATTCTTGGTTTTAGCCCTAGTTCCTTTGACTTCTGGAATATCATATTCTAAGCCCTTCGATCCTTTAATGGAGAAGGTGCTAGATCTTGTGTTATCCTGATTGTATTTCCACAATACTTGAATTGTTTCTTTCTAGCAGCTTGCAATATTTTCTCCTTGACCTGGGAACTCTGGAATTTGGCCACAATATTCCTAAGAGTTTCTCTTTGGGGATCTCTTTCAGGAAGAGATCCGTGGATTCTTTCAATATTTGTTTTGTCCTCTGGTTCTAGAATATCAGGGCAGTTTTCCTTGATAATTTCATGAAAAGTGATATCTAGGCTCTTTTTTGGATCATGGCTTTCAAGTAGTCTCATAATTTTTAAATTGTCTCTCCATAATTTAAATTTTTAAATGTTTAAACTATTTTCCAGGTCAGTTGTTTTTCCAATGAGATATTTTACATGAAAAGTCATTAACTTCAATCTGTTCCATTCTAATTTTTAAGGAACTATTTTCTTCAGTGAGTTTTTGAACCTCCTTTTCCATTTGACTGATTCTGCTTTGTAAAGCATTCTTCTCCTCATTGGCTTTTTGGACCTCTTTTGCCAATTGAGTTAGCCTATTTTTAAAGGTGTTATTTTCTTCAGCATTTTTTGGGGTCTCTTTAGCAAGCTGTTGACCCGCTTTTCATGCTGTTCTTGCATCTCTCTCATTTCTCTTCCCAATTTTTCCTCTACCACTCTTACTTGATTCTCAAAATCCTTTTTGAGCTCTTCCATGGTCTGAGCCTGTTGCATATTTATGTTGGAGGTTTTGGATGCAGAAGCCTTGACTTTTATGTCTTCCCCTGATGCTAAACATTGTTCTTCCTTATCTGAAAGGATGGGAGAGAATACCTGTTCACCAAGAAAGTAACCTTCTATAGTCTTATTTTTTCCCATTTTTTGGCCATTTTCCCAACTAGTTACTTGACTTTTAGGTCCTTTGTCAAGAGTAGGGTGTACTCTGGGGTCCTGTAAGTTCTCAGTTCCTCCAAGGTGACACAATCAAGGGAGAAGAGTTTACTTCCTTGCCTGGCCTACAGCTGAGATTCAGATCAGCTGCTCAATACCCCCAGGGCTTTAATCTGAGGCTCCAACAATGCCTGCTGAGGGCACTGCCACCACCACAGGCACCTGCTGCTGCCTCCACTGCCTTTGCTACCTAGGGCTGGGGCTGGGGGAGGACCCTGCTCCCTTGTCACTGAGGTGAAAAAGCCCTCTCACTGACCTTTAAGCTGCCTCTCGTGTTTGTGGGTTGAGGGATCTGCGAACCACTGCTGCTGCTGGGGATTCTGCCCCCACAGCCTGCTCTGGTCCTGCTCCTACCAGCACCATGGGCCAAGGTGGGACTGCACTTTGCTTCACACCTGGTGCAACAGACCTTTCCTGTCAGCTTTCCAGATCACCCTGGGCTGAAAATCCACTCTGTTGTCCTGTGGCTTCTGCTGCTCTACAATTTTTTGAGAGTCTTTCTTTACAGGTATTTTATGGGCTGCAGGGGAAGAACTAAAGTATGTGCATCTTTCTATTCCACTGTCTTGGCTCCACCCCCAAAAAATTATTTTTAAAATTAAAGTTAGATTTAAAATTTTGATATCATGTCTTCATAAATAGTCATAAATATTTCCTTTTATTACTATTTCTCCATTCAAGTAAATTGCACTGTCTAAACCAGGGCTTCTTAAACTTTTTCCACTCACAACCTCTTTTCACCTGAGAAACTTTATGCAGCCCTGGGAATATGAGTATACAAAATAGATATAAAAACTGAACATTTCCTGATAATAAATCATAAAGAAATTTATTTTAAAAGAATTCTTTTGCCTATATATAATTTTACCATTTATAGATGAAAGCAAATTTGCATACTAATGAGATGCAGGTTCTTGTTTATTTTACATAAAGATTTAGATCTTGGTGGAATATTTGATACTGAAAAACACAGAGCATCTTCAATATTTTTTCAGAATTGATTGATATTTTGATTTTATAATTTTCAATGCTGAGAAAGCTGCTTCACATGAATATATATTACAAAATGGTAGGAGTATGTTTAAAACCATTTCAGAAACTGTTGGAAATTCTGTCCCAATTCCAAGCCAAAACTCATTTAATGACTTTTTAAGAAACTCAAGTTTTAAACCTGTGTCTCTTGATATCTTGGCCAATTCTTCTTGAACTTTTATTGACAGATGACCGGTGTTTTTTATTTCAATTGTGTATAGTTTATAAACCAAACTTGGTTTTTTAGAATCAAAATTTGAAGGGAAGTATTTGAGGCACTTCAGATGATCAATTATAACTCTTACAATTAAATCTTTGGGAAGATTATTTTCAATCATAAAGCCATCTGTAGCTGTAAACATTTCTAAAGAAACTTTTTTCCACCCTATTCTTCCTTATGTTAACTTTTTTAGTAAAATTTTCCATTCCTTGAAGCAACATGTTTAAATCATTGAGGTTTTTTAAAATATCCAACAGAGAAGATTCTGGGAAGATGATGGCAGAGTATGTCAGAAAATTCCAAGTTCTCAAGATTTTCCCCCACAAAAGAGATAAAGTAGTACCCACAAAATGTGGGTAAAAATAAATAAGAATATGGGCACAACAGAGGTCCTCTTGTGACAATCTAAGAAGATCTGAAGGAAAATTCCAACACAAGGTTTGGTCCCTAGCCTCCAGGCTCAGGCCTGCTTAAACAACAAACATGGTGGTTAGCTGGCATGAGAGACTGCATCAGCCCCAGCCACAGGAACTTTTACTTCAGGAACAATGAAGGGAGTTATCAGAGCCAGAGAAGATCAAGAGAACATCTGCTGACAAGGAATGCCACGTCCAGCTGTGCTACAGAGAGGAGTGAAGAAACCAGCATTCACCCAGTGAGAGCAGAAGTGGTGAGTGCAGAAGCAGTGCAGCAGGATTCCCCTGGCTGTGGATACTTACAGGAGACTGGAGGTTTGGCTTTGGTTCTAGGCTAGAGGGGAAAACTGAAGATCTAAGGCTAGAGGCACCAGCCCCCAAGCCCCAGGACTAGAGGTGATTAAAAATTAAGCTATTACTTCCAAAAAATGCACAGGAAAAGGAGAAAGAATCCAACCATAGAAAGTTATTATGGGAATAGAGGAGACAGAGGTTCATCTTAGAGGAGGATATTGAAGCAAAGAAACCATCTTCTACTCCAAAGAGTAATGTCAAATGGTCACCTACCCAAAAGGAATTTATAGAAGAACTTTAAAAAGACTTTAAAAGTCAAATGTGAGAGATTAAAAACAACAACAAAAGAAAAATCCAAAAAAAACTCAAAAGGTTATTAAAAGAAAGTCAACCAACTGGAAAAAGAGGTCCAGAATCCTAAGGAAGAAAATGACACCTTGAAAATGAGAATTGGGCAAAAGAAAGCCAATGAAGTTATAAGACAGCAAGAAATAATAAAACAAATTATAAAGAATGAAAAAATGGAAAAGAAAGTGAAACATCTTACAAGAAAAAGAATTAAAAAGAACAGATCGAGAAGAGAAAACATAAGAACCTGAAAGCTATGATCAAAACAAGAACCTTGATACAATTATACAAGAAATAATTAAAGAAAATTATCCTGAAGTGTTAGGACAAGGGGGGAAAGTAGAAATAGAAAAAAAAATCCATATCACCACTTGAATGAGATTTTATGAGGAAAAATCATGGAAATATTCAAATTCCAAGACTCCTAGCTCAAGCATAAAATATTAAGAGAGCAACAAGAAAAAAAAAAAACAATTTGAATATGATGGTGCCACAATTAGAATCGCACAAGACCTAGCAGCAGAGACACTAATGGACTGTAGGTCTTGGAACACCATATATTAAAGAGCAAAAGAACTGGGGTTTTGGCCAAAAATATTGCACCCAGCAAGGTAAAACATAATTCAGATTGAAAAAAATGGATATTTGATGAACTGTTAGATTTCCAGGACTGCATTAAAAAACAAAAACAAAAACAAAAACCTGAACTTAATAGATTTGACATACAAGAGCCAAGAGAAACGAAAGGTACATAGCAAAAGGGATTCAATAAGGATAGACCATTAACCTTTTATGTATTTAAAATGTAAAATATATATCTAAGAGTGTCATTAGCAATTGGTAGTTTATAAGAAAGATTGGGGTAGACCTGCATATGCTATAAGTTTAAAAAGTAAAGTCATTTAGGAACAGCTGAAAAGCAATTATTTTATACAAATGGGGTGCAAGAGGAAGAATTGACACAAAGTAATTAGATGGGGGAGGAGGACTAGTAGTTCGGGTAACCTGCTTTCATCAGGAATGTGTTCAAGAGGGGACACTGCATATGTATGTGTATATATATATATGTATATATTTGTATTTATATATACATATATGAAAATCTTCTAACTTCAAAAGAAATGAAATGATAAGGAAATAGAGTGGGGGAAGAGGATAAGGGAACGGTCTCTAGGTGGAAGGATGAGGGAATAGATTAAAAGTGGGTGTAGAAAGGTATTGAGATCAATGAGAATGGGAAGATAAGGGAGGGATCCTTGGGGGGGGAGGCCAAATAGTAGGGGGGCAAGGTAGTGGGTAGAAGTAAACTAGAGGAGTCAGAAGGAATAGAAAATAAGAGATACACACAAACATAAAAACAAAGATCAAGTATAGAATTTGTTAGGGAAAGTATATGTCTATATATGCATTTATGTTTACATATGCATATGTGTATGTATATATCTATACATAGATATATCTGCACTTAAGTGCACAGCAGAGAACAAAAGAAAACTTTCGAGGAAATAAAGAAAAGATGGTCGGCTCTCAACACAATATGTAGTACTTATGCAGGCTTTCTTGAAATGAAAATTTATTGTTATATATTTTGAATCCTCTCTTATGTTCTGCTATGTACGTGACATGCTTTTTTTTCTTTTCTTACTTTGCATTTGAGTTCATAATATGTTTCTTTCTCTTTTCTCTATTCTGTATTTGAGTTCTGGTATTTGAGTCTAAAATTTTTAAAAATCTTAAAACAAAAAGAAAATAACCAACAGATAACACAGTTTTGAAAGCTGTAAGTCATTAGAAAAAAAATAACAAAATTGGATTCCTACTCAATCAAAAATATAACAACTTCATGTTTCAGTTTCAATAATCTGTTTAAACCTCACCCTCTTGAGAGCCACCTTACCTCTGCATGTACTAATAAGGTTTTGTAATCAAAAGACATGTAATCCATATCTTTCCAAAAGTTTGAAAGCAAGTGATGGTTAAGGTCATGACTTTTAATCAAGTTAATGATTTTAATAATATTGCAAAGTACAACATCTAAGGCTGGTGATATTTTTTGGCTACAAGTGCCTCCCAATGGATCATGCATATTATATATATATGTGTGTATATATATATATATATATATATATATATATATATATTCCCCTCTTGTGTGCCCTTCCAAATGGTCACAAAACAATACTTTATAAACATATCTTACATAAAGTAACAACTGTGCCATGTTAGAAGTATCAGTTGTTTCATCAAATTGAATTGCAAACTTTTAGCTACCCTTGAGCCTGGTAATAAGCTGCTAGAACTTGTCATTACTAATTTCAAAAGTTCTTTTGGAAATGGTATTATCTGATAAAGGAATTTTACAAATTTCATCCCCATACTTTTTCCCGTGAACTATTTCTGACATTTTAAGAGCAGCAGTAACACAAGATCTCCTTTGCATAGGACTTTTTGTGTTTTTGCAACTAAATAAATTTCATAAGATGTAAATACTTTACATTGACAATAACAAATTTCTCAAAACATTGGTTTATTTGAAGATTTTAAAAGTCATTCAAAATATTCCTTTGGTTTGTTGCAAAATACTACAAACAAATTACATATGTTTGTGCTTAAGTTTAAAAATTGATTTAAAAAATTCACACTTACATACACATACAGTGGTGATGATGGAGAAATATCATTACAGGGATTTTGTCTTTACTAGCTGCAATTAAACACTTATGTTTCTGTAAAAGAAGGAGATAACAGCAATTTTAAAAATCAAACATTCTAACACAATACAATCCAAAGATATACTAATTTGATACATGCTAAGGAATGACAGGAAAATATTAAAAGTCTTTATTTTCCATAATTAAACTATGATGTTTCTGTAAGAGCAGAAAATTTTGTATGTACAGTAAAAACACTGCAATTCATAGCAATAGTCTTGAATCTTAGCCAAGGTATTTCTGGCAGCATGCATTGAGATTGCGTAGCGTGACAGCATGCATAATGCAAATTGCATTATGTTGTGTGTTCAGAACCAAGGCTGCCGTGAAGTCATACAATGCAACACAGGCAAGCACTGCCAAAAATACCTCAGGGTCATTATGCGTTAGATTTTGAATTAATTTTGGTTGTTGCGCATTCAGAAACCTTTTACTGTTGCCAAATTTTTCGTGACTCCCACATTCAGTTCCATGACTCCATATGGGGTTGTGACCCACAGTTTTAAGAAGTGCTGTTCTAAACTTACATCATATATAAACATATAATGCTCTTATGAATATGTATACATATGTGTGTATTTGCTCATAATGACTATCCATTAAGTTACTCCTTAAATTTGCCTTTTTTTCCTCATTTAGTGTGAAAACTTTTCTTTTCCCTTACAGAGGACGCTATCTACTTGAGATGAAGCGGTATGATCTTGCAAAGTCCGCTATTCTCCAAGTAGCAAAAATGAACAAAGGTAAGTTTTCCTTATAACTATAGCTATAGGACTACATTACAGTTTTTAAACAAATAATACAAGAGAAAATATTTCTGTGCCCCTTTTCTGATGCTTCATGAGAGGAAAACAATGAAGGAATTAGAGAACATAAAAAATGGTAGTCTTGGAGAAGAAAAGCGATGTGAAAAGGAAGAGTAGGTAACAGAAGGGGAAAAAAGTCAAAAGACCTTTGTCTTAAACGGATTCTGTTGTTTACTCTCTGCATAACCTTAGACACTTAATCTGTCTGAATTTCAGCTTTTTTCATCTGTAAAATGAAATAAATAATGCCTGGTTTTGCACAGGAGTGTGGTGAGGATCAGATAAAATTATGTCGTGGGAGAGTACTTTAAGATGATAACCAAGTTCAAAGATATTATTGTTATGGTACAGAAGCTTCTTGAACACAGGGTTCCTTATTCTTTTTGCTTATAGTTGTTTCCCTGGCACTTACCTCTGTGTCTGGCATATACTAAGTACTTAATAAATATTTGTTTACCATTTGACTGTTATTACTTCATTCTCACCTTTCTGAGTGGATTTCAGATAGAAACAATCTCAGACCATTTTGCTATCCTGGTATTATTCTTTTATACTTATTTTCTGCTAACTATTGTGCAGGTGGATAAAATAACTGCTTTGCATAACTGAATAAGATTGAAATTTATCTTTCTCTGCTAGAGACTTCCTTAGAACAAATATGGTAGCAACTAGATTGGCAGGGATGACATGGACATTGGTCCATTTCCACATGGTTTTAGTTTCTTCTAGGAGGTCTCTATATTTTAAAAACTAGTCTTTTATTCTATGTAGTTTTCAGGTTATGAATATTTGGTATGAGAACATCTATTAAGGATTTTGTACTTAATCTTTTCTGAATCACGGTCATGTCAAGCTGGTTGTGGGCAATAATTCTGCTTTTAAAGGTGCTGTCTCTGCTGGTCCTGCTCCCTGATGGTCTCTTACAGATGGTGGGGGACAGTTTTCTGATCTTGTGGCTATTTGTCACCATTTATCTGTTAGTGCTGAGTTTCTATCTGTTAATAGAGTTTGAGTTTGACCCCTTCAGAGCATCTGTTGGCCACTTTTGTTCGCAACTGCTAAGGTACTAAGACTAGAAAGCATTTCCCTGATAAGACAATGATATGTCTTTAGTAATAGCAAAGCTGTGAGCCTCCACTACTAAATACAAACCAACACAATCTCCAGTAATGGAGGACCTGAAGTCACATCTCAGCCCTAGTCTATTAGAAGAGAAATAGAGGCTACTTGGGTCACCGTAGGCTACTCAGAGAATCATGTCTTGGCACTGGTAGTCATAGCAGAAGACAAGTGTCTGGGCATCATTGCCAAGGGGCTGTTGAGAACACCATAAACTCCAAAATCCGTGTCAGAGCTACAGCAGGAATGGAATGATCCTTCAAGAAAAAGAAGACAGAAACCCTCCAAGGTCAAAGCCCAAGGCAGAGACAGAAAGCAAGAACTGAGGAAGAGGGTGGGCTTAATGCCAGTCACTCCATGTAGATCAACAACAGTAGTGGCATCCAGAATATAGAGGGGGTAGAACTAAACAAGCCCTACTCAACCCATCCTAAAATGTTGAGTGATCCAATACAAAATATGAATCCAAGAACCGAGGCTGGAAATGTGAATAAACAGTTATTGTTGTTCTTCAGTTGTTTTAGACATGTCTGACTCTTCATGATCCCATTTTGGAGTTTTCCTTCTCTAGCTTATTTTACAGATGAAGAAACTGAGGCAAATAGAGTTAAGTGACTTGCCCAGGGTCACACAGCTAGCAAGTATCTGAGGCCAGATTTGAACTCAGGAAGATGAGTCCCAAATCACTTTATATTTGTTTCCTATGAAGTTGGTATTTACTTATTTGTCTATGTGGTGTTTTCCCCAACAGAATATGTCATATGTGTAACTTCCAAATGTGTATCCCTCCATTCCTGCTATAGAACTGTCGATGGGGTGTATTTGCAAAGGAGTAAGAGTCAGTTTTATGGGGGAAATGTTCATTATTAATTTTCTTACTATTCTTTTTCTTTGAACTAAATACATCTCAAGTCAAACATCATAACAGAAAACTCCTATCTTCCCTCCCAAAGCCCACCTCTCTCCCCTATTACCACTCTTCTTCCAGTCTCCCAGGTCTGCAACCTGGGAGGTATCGTTGATGCTTCACTGGCACTCCATACCTGTCTCTAGTCACTTGACAAACCTTCTAAGTCCTATCTCCACAACATCCTTCACATCGTCCCCTTGTCTCCACACATAGCACCAAGGACCATATGATTCAGGCTTTCATTACCTCTTGCAAAGGTGATGTCATGAGCCTATTAATTGGACTCCCTGCTACAAATCACTTCCCTCATCTGTCCCCTCCACCACTGAAAAGTGATATTCTGAAAGCATAGTTTATATGACATCATTCTCCTGTTCAAAAAGTCCCAGAACCCCTAGCTGCCTCTGGGAGAAAATCTGAACTCCTTAGTTTGATATGTAAAGTCCTTCACACTCTGGCTCCAGGCTACTTTTCTAAACTTCTTATATTACTACGCTTCATGCACTCTTATTTCTAGCCAAATTGACCTGCTTACTGTTCCTCATGTAATGACATTCTACTTCCCATCTGTATGCCTTTACATAAGCTATATAAAGTTCATGCCTGGAATATGCTCACTCCAGACCTTCATCTATTAGAATCCCTCACTTCTTTCAAAGCTTTGTACAAGTGCCCTCTCCTACTTGAGACCTTTCTTCATCCCCTTAAGAATGTTTCCCCAAATTACTATGTTTCTATTTTGTATTTGCTCATTTTTCTACATATTGTTTTCCCAAGAAGTATACAAGTTCCTTGAGCACAGGGACCCCTTGGGGGTTTTTTGTCTTTGTATCTCCAATGTCTCACATATAATAACTCATTCCTAATGTTTATAAAGTGCTTTAAGGTTTGCAAAGTGCTTTACACGTAGTTTCTATTTGATCCTTCCAACAAGGTAGGTTACTACTCCCATTTTATGAAGAGGAAACTGAAGCTAAGTCAGATTAATTGGCTTGGCCAGGGTCACACAGTAAGTATCTGAAGCCAGATTCCAATTCAATTTTTATTGACTCCAAATCTAATATTCTATTCACTGTGCCACCTGGTTTGCTGATTGATGGTTTGGTTGCTTGACTGTGTTCTTTGCCTAACTATTGGTGGGGGCTCATGAGTTAAACTCACAAAGTAGCTTAAACCTGGAACTGTTCTTGTGCCAGTACTCACTCACTAGGTTCCCTCTCCCTCCAAGGGCCAATCAATCAGTACTGCTCTTAAGTGAACACAATTTCTGAGTACAAGTAACACAGAAGTCAACAAACTGATGGTTGCCTGGTGCTTCTGGTAGCCCCAATTCCCATCTAATATAGATTATAGAAATCCTTTCTCTTTTGTTAGCATAGCTGGGCACTGTTTACTAGTTGTTTAAGGTCTTAATATAACACTTATGAATTAGTTGGTATGGTTGTACTATACAGTTCTTGAATTACAAGATTTTCTCAACGCAATCTCTAAAAACTAAATACCTTTTTTATATTACATGAATTGAAAGAAGGTGACATGAAACATTTACAGAAAATTTCCTTCACTTTTAGGCTCCTTCGAGTTGTCTCCTATTCAGCAATCACTGGTTTTTTCATTTTGTGATAATCATAAAGAAGCTATAAAACTCTTATTTTCAGTTACATTATCTAAGCCAGAACCTGCCATGTACATGCTATTAGGAAAAGCCCAAATGAAGGCCAAAAAAATACAGGTGAGAGAATTTAATTTAGAAATTTTAATAAATGAGTTGATGGAATCAATGTGCTGCATATAACATTGCCTTTAAATTTATAGCAGAGTTTTCTCTTTCCATATAATGCCTTACTTTATGGGACTTGAAAAACTGTTATAGGAAGTCTTACAAAGATGGATCCTGATGGCATGGAGGTAACTTTGGACTCTTAGAGGTAGAGCACAAGATTTTTTAGATCTTACCAAACTAGAAAGGATCTGAATACAAGCCCAATGGCAGACCCATCTGAAGATCACTCTAATTCAATTCAAGATTCATCATCAGTACATTGGTTTCAAGGGATTTATTTTTCAGTCCTATAATTTATAATGATTATTTACCTTAAGATGAGGAGGGAATATGATCTGAGCTTATGAAAGGAATGCTGACAAAAATCACCAATCCTTGGAGTATTGAAGCAGGAGCTATTTTTATCAGCTCTTGTACTCTTGCTTTATAAGTATGAGAGCTAATGATAACTAGTCTAGATAAGGGATAAGCAAACTATGACCCACTGGCTAAATCTGGCCTGCTGAATAATGGTTTTTACACTCATTCTTACCTTGAAGGCTATACAAAAACAGATAGTGAGATGGATTTGGCCCTAGGTCATGATTTGCCGACCTCCTAATCTGGTTGATAACAGTTTCATTGGCATCCTTAGTTTGGAGAAGGGACAGACTGGAGGTGGGATGCTCAATTAGGAGGCTCTAATAGTAGGTGAAGTAGCTACGCTGGAGAAGAGAAGGGAATAGATACAAAAGATATTGTGTAGGTAGACTTAAGATTTTGCTACTAATTAAATTGGAGAGCTGGTGGGTGAGGGGAAGTGGTGAGGCGGGGGGTGGGAAGAAGGAAGGAAGAACCAAAAACGATGCTATAACTGCAAACCTGAATGTTTGCAAAGTTGACAGTGAATTCAATAGAGAAAAAAGAGAAGAATTCTGGAGGTAGGGTGGATTTAGGAATGAAGGTATCTTCTATTTGGTTGAGTTTGAATGTTCAGAATCAGATACAATGGATATAAGCCAATCAAACATTAAACTTGTCTGGACCAATTTGAGATGTGAGTATAATATAAATTGAAGCCTGTGAGAAGGGCATAGCACCAGGTACTTGGTTGAGCTTCCTGAAGGTTGAATAGGAGGAATAAGACAGGTTGAGAATGTTTTACTGCGGTGGGAGTAGAAGACAGAAAGGGAACTCTGGACTAATTAGATTTGCAGTCCAAACTAAACCAGGTATTCAAGGTTGCACTTTACAGAAACTAAACTTTCCTTCAACTGTTCTAGTTTCTAAAACAGTAAAAAAAAAAAAATACAGGCAAAATTAAAGAGCTATTTTAAAACAGATCCCAATGAACTTAAAAATCTGAAGATCCATATAAAATTCATTTTTTTTATTATGGAGTTGGTTTTAGGAATTCAAGAAATTGACTTTTTTTCATTAATCTGTTCATCTGGTATTTACTCAACAGCTAAAAAATGATTTGTTAGTAGTTTAGTTTCAAATATTAGTAGTGTACTTTTATTTTTCTAAAGCAAAATAAAATTGATTAAAAATTAAAGTTATATCAGATTTTTTTCATGAGTACTCCTTTGCTATTAATTAGACATAATATTTTGCCTCCACAAATCCACTAGAGAAGGTAGCTTGAAAAAGAATGAATATCTTACTTGAACTTCAAGGATATAATTCTTTAATATTTTCAGGAACTCCTTAAGCTAATACTTCTAAATTTTAATTTTCTAAAAAAAAATTCACCCAACGTATTTACCATAAACATACTACAATAGTTTGTATGTTGTTGTAGAAAGAATATTAGATGGAGGGTCAGGAAGCTTAGCTTTTAGTTCTTGGTCTGATGCTGCCCAGGTGAGTGACTAACTTCATGATACAAGTTACTTAACTTCTCTGAACCTCTTTTTTAAATGACAAAGTTAGACTGGATGATCTTTAATATTTCTTTAAGTTCTAAAATTCTATGATCCTAAATAAACAATAAAAAGTTTCACTTTTTTGTCATTGTAGAATGCTGTGATAAGTTTTAAAAGGGCTTTGGATTCCATAACTCCTACAGAGAAGACACCAAAGGGATCATTTCAGGCTGCAGAATGTTACTATTACTTAGGTCTTTGTTACATGCAAGATGGGAGTCTCTATTTGGTATTTTCTGAGATTTTTAAGATAAATGTATTTGGTACTTTTAGAAACTGTTAAGGAACATAGCATCTTTCGGTTATATACAAGAATCCTACTTACAAAGGTTATGTCTCCCCCAAAGTAGTCTAAGACTACTTTTATGACTTATTGATGTATAATATCAACATTGATACAGATTCTGTGATAAGTCAAGCTCAAGAAAATGATGTAAACATTATTGAGCCAACTCACTTAATCCTGGTTCCACCATATCCAGATATGATTACTCGGTAATGAGACTTGACATTATTCATTGTAACGATTTATTATTATTATGATGTCATCATTCAATAATGATTCTTCATGTCTATTTCATGACTGGTATCTTAGTTAAAAATATTCACAATATATTCAACAAGTCTAATTCTAGAAAATGTTCTCATAAAATAATCCAAATGTGTTTTATGAAGCAATTTTTTTCCTGAAACACGTCTCAGTGTGATGAAAAACACCAGACTAGATAGTAACCAATTAGCTGCTCTGTACTGGCAATTATAGTGGCTGATCAAATTGTGTAACCTTAGTCATTAACATCAGTAGTCTAGCACGTGATTCTGCAGCTAATACTGGGTGTTCTTTTATTAAAAATAAAAGCTATTGATAGTTTAAAGGTGCACCAAGATTTTAGGGATGCTGTATGAACAACCTTGAGAGCACATAATAAAATTCACACTTTAATATTGTGACCATTATCTTTCACATTAAAAATAAAAATAGTATACAACAATATGCAAATAATTGCAATGGATAACTCTTTCATCCTTAAATGAAAAAAAACTCATGAACATTTGTAGTTTCATGGGCCAATATCTGTGGAGTTGGTCAGTGTTCTAAATTTACAGCTAAACAGAAGGATCCATGGGTAATCTTTATGTTGTATGTGACATTTTGCTATGCTCTTGCACTGACTTTTGTATATTTTGGCCCAAAGATCACATTAGTACTTAACAGGACTGCATGTTAGTTGTTCTAACAAGAAATTCCAAAGAATCTAAGGTTCATTCCTTGCCCTCCTGATTTTTTTTTGATTTGGTTGTTTGTTTCTTCTGGATGGCCAGAGCCCAATTTTAATTTAAGCATACACACACACACACACACACACACACACACACACACACACACACACACACACACACTTCCTAAATATCCACTGCCTATTAGACAGCTAAGCACTGGGATTACAAAGATGAAATACAACTCTTACTTCCTGTCCTTGAAAAACCTTACATATATTGGGATTATAAGAGCTTAAAAAAATAAATACTTTTGAAGCATAATAATTGAAATTTCATTCCTGATTCTTGAAAAACATTAATAGAGATTTAAGAGGGCTCCACTGAAAATTAACCTGGTATTCCTCCTTGTTGTAAGCAAAAATTGAAGTTAGTATATTGGTAACTATGATAAAGCTAGTAATGGTGAAGGATGTGGGTACAAGTTCCAGCTTTGTCACATGGTAAACTATGTCAATATGAAAAAGTCATGTCATTTAGTTGATTTTCGAAATCTGTAAAAAATAGGTTTTTTTTGTTCTGCATCCCTCACACACATTATTTTAAATATAATATTAAATAATATGTGTAGGAAAAGTTTTTGTAACCGTAAAGTACTATGAAAATAGAAATTGATAATAATCCAACTTTATTATTGTTATTATCCATACCATTCAAGCGAGGAACAATTATTTTTCTAAACATGGTAATCATTGCTTAGTATTCTTTAGCTCAATTGCAAATATTTTGCAAAGTAACATATAGTAAAATAGGTTTGTAAATAATTACAGAATGTTTCTTATTTATAAATTTTCACTTCTATTTGCTTTTTATAATGTTGTTTAAAAAGAGCAATACAAGTATCCATAGGGACAGTTATTGTTTTAAAATTCACATACAATTTTGCTGGCCTTTCAGAAGTGATGGCATATGTTTCATTGATCCAAGTTGTTTCTTTTCTATTATGGAACCTTTCTAGGCCTTTGACTGTTTTAACAAAGCAGTAAAAGCATATCCTGAATATGCTGAGGCCTTTTATCAACGAGGTCTTTGTAAAGTGAAACTCCAGAAGGAAAGATGTGTGCTGGATTTCAATAGAGCAATTACCATCAATCCACAACATTATCAGGTATTATGTTGTTAAATAGTTAAAAAGTTAATGAAATCCTAAAACTCTTTCTAGATCTAAATCCTTTGATCCTTAATTTGCCATTCTTATTTAATGTGATCAATAACCACAGTTCATGTAAATCGTTATTAACTTTTTTCTTAAGGAAACAAATTTTGCCTTTCTTCACTCTATGTGCTACTTATACATTATTTTTTGCTCAAACTAAATCAAAATCCTAGAATTAGTAGTATCTTTAGAGACCATCTAGGTCAGGGGTTCTTAATCTAGAATGTGTAAGCTTAAAAAAAAAATGGATAGTTGTATTTCAAAACATTTCCTTTGTAATATTACGTATTTTATCTTATGCATTTAAAAATATTCTGAGAGTGGTTCTATTGGTTTCCAGGCCATCTCACACCTGAATGAGAATCTCCTCTACATCTTGTCTAGCAAATGGTTATTCATCAGCTTTACTTGATGTGAGAAGGAAACCATTAGTTTTACATATTAGTTTTTAGATAGCTTAAATATTATTATATATTATATTATATATTATATATTAAATATTTTTTTTCCTTTTACATCAAGGCTTACTCTAGTTCTTTGTAGTTTCTTTCTAACCATTATTTCAATATTGTCCTTGTGAGGATAAGCAGGGCAACTTTAATCCTCCTTTTGCATGAAAATCCTTCAGATATTTAAAGACACTTATGCCACACCTACATCTTCTCTAAGCTAACCATTCTTTCAATTGATTCTCAATTGGTTTTTCAATTGAAGAGGCATGAAGATGAGGCCTTCTGTAATGTTGGTTTCCTTCCTTTGAACATACTCCAACTTCCCACTATCTTCCTCAAATGTGGTGCCCTGGATTTAATCAATCAATCAATTTTTAGAAAGGAATTATTTAGTACTTATTAAGGCCCTGGCCTTAATTGAGGATACCACCACCCACCCCCCCAAAAAAGGCAAAAACATGGTACTGACCCTCAAGAATAACCCATTTTAATGGGAGAATCATCATGAAAATAAGTAGGTACATACAAGATATGTACAAAGTAGATTGGGTGTAATCTTAAAGTTCAAATCGATCACAGCTGGGACAAGGAGAGATTAGGTCCTAGGAAAGATCTCTTGAAGAGAGTGGCATTTAAGTTGAGACTTAAAAGAAGCCAGGGAAACTAAAGAGAATTAGAGGTATGTAGAAAGAACCTTCCAGACAAAGGTGACAAGAGTTCTATTTTTCTTTGTGTTTTCAGAATTTCATTCATAGAGCTTTCCATCCTTCTTGAGCTGACTTCTTAAGAATTTTAGTCCATGGTACACTACCAATTCTTTTTAATATTATTTTCAAACTTATTTTCCTAAGATCTAGGATATCTGAGGATCTTACTCAGCTTTGTTCTCCTACTTTATCACAAATTATAAGAGATATAATAGTCACTTATCCCCAAAGTGGAAACCTAATATACTGAATAGAGCTCTGACTTGGGAAATTTGGGTTCATATCACCTCAAGTATTTACCATGTGATCCTGGGAGAGAGATCTCCTAACTAAAATGAAAATTTTGGAAACCAAAGAAGAAATTTAACAAAAATGAAAGCGAGGAAACCATTGAATTAATAAATAAAACTATGAGTTTGGGGGGATGGGACAACAAAATAGACAAACTATTAGGCAAGTCAAGAGGCATTTACGAAATGCGTACTATGTGGCAGTCATTTTGCTAAGCACTGAAAATGAAAAGAAAGGCAAAACCTGTCCCTGTCTTCAAGGAGTCTACAATCCAACAGGGATAAGCAACACGCAAACAACTATGTACAAACAAGAGACAGAGAGACAGAGAGACAGACAGACAGACAGATGGACGGACAGACAGACAGACAGACAGACAGACAGACAGACAGACAGACAGATAGATAGATAGATAGATAGATAGATAGATAGATAGATAGATAGATAGATAGATAGATAGATAGAATATTGGAATAAATTACAGACCATCTCAGAGGCAGGACACCAAGGTTAAAGAGAAAAAGGAAAGACTTCTTGCCAAGGTAAAATTTTAGCTGATACTTTAGTAAGCCAAGGAAGCCAGGAGACAGATGTAAGAAAGGAAAATATTTTCTGGCTAGCAAGATAACCAATAAGCAAAAATTAACAGAGTTGGGAGCTGGAGTCTTTTGCGGTATCTTAATGTATATATGGGGAGGGGGAAGAAATTAAAAGCTTAGAAAGGTAGGAAGGGATTAGGTTATGAAGAGCATTAAATATCAGACATATTAAATGCCAAACATAGGACTTTTATCTTTGGTTCTGGAGATAAGAAGTAACAGAGAAGAGAGCTGACATAGACCTATATGTTAGAAAAATCAACTAGGCACCTAAGTACCAAGAGCAAGAGATCTGAGGAAAGGAGATCAATTAAAGGGCTGTTAGTACAGATGAAAGGCAATGAGGACCTGAATTAGGTGAAGAGAAGGGGACATATGCCAGAGTTATATTGTCTTTATTCAACTGTTTTCTTTTCAGGAATCTTTTTAAGTCACTTCTCTATTTTGTGAGTTTGTTTAGTTAAAACTAGATAATACTAGGTGTAAATCCATTTAACCAGGCACATGTAAAATGTATTAAAATATGCAACACAAATGAACGAGTGAGGGCACCACTGTTAACTCCTCTCTGTTGCATTACTCTTATACTTTTCTTAGGATGTCTCCTGTAATGTAACTAACATGAGGATATCAGTATCAATCAATATGTTAAACCCTATAAAGTTTATTTTCTTTTATAAACAATTAACAGACATGGAAGTTCTAATTTTTTTTCTATACCCCAGAGCACTATATTAAACATTCCTCCCCACCTCCACCCCCTTTGGAGACCACTGGTCTAGATTCCCTAAATTGAAATTCCTTATCACAACTATATCATGTTTCCTGGATTTCAAGATATCTCATCTATTTCCCCTTATATCTAAGAAGTGTGGATGATAATATCACTTCTATTTTTGTCTTTATTGACTTTAGCCCCAAAGTTCTCCATCATACTTATTCACTCTGTTTTCTGGACTTCTTCGTCATCATACAATGCCATTCTGTTCAAACATTACCTATGCTATTTCTTTTGAATGTGGCACACCATTCTGGAGCCACATCCTGATCACAAGTCCCATTTCCCCCAAATCTCAGTCATACCTGTGGTTTCAAATTTGCCTCTTTGTTTTAGGATCATCTTATTCTTACCCTACATTTTGTGCACTTGTATATAGAACTATGAGGTCATCACTTCTATTGTTGCTATTTTTCTTAAATTTTCCTTCCTGAGGATTTTTGGATATTTCTACTATTGATTCATTTTTATATTTATTTTATATTTATTCATCTTATATAGTAGCTATTTTTATGGTGTCCATCTTGGTAGTTTCTCCCTCTCTCTTTTTAGTTTATAGTTTCTTTTTAAATTAGATTTGTAAGAACAGAATCAAATCATTTATTCTTGTTAGAATCAGTGTATCCCTGAGCAGGAGCCAAAAATTATATTTTAATTGGTAGCCTAGAAACGTAAAAGGTCTTAACTGTCAATATCATTTTAACCAGTCAACAAGCATTGATTAAGCACTTGATCCCAGATACTATGATAAGTGCTGGGGATTCAAAGAAAGACAAAAATATAGTCCCTGCCCTTAAGTAACTCACGTTCTAACGGGAGAGACAACATGCAGGAAATTGTATATAAAAGATCCACAGAGTGCAAGATAATTTCAGAGTAGAGGAAATAGCAGTGTGTATGGTAGGAAAAGTAGAGGCAATAGATCTAGAAGAGCATCCTGATGAAATTGGAACTTGAACTGAGCCTTTGAAGGAAGCTAATAAAATCAAAAGGGAGGAGGGGCAGGTAAAGGAGAGTATTCAAGGCATGGGCCACAGTGATTGAAAAGGCTTGGAGTAGGGAGATGGAATATTGTATGCAAAATAAAATATCAAGGTCAGTACCACTGGATTATGTAATATATTTAGGTGAGTAAAGTTTTGGGAAAAACTTGGAAAAAAACATTGGAAAGGTAGGAAAGGGCCAGATTGTGAAGGATAATAAATGTCAAATAAAGGATTTTATATTTGATCCTGAAGGAAGCCAGAGGAGTTTACTGAGTGGAGGAGAAGTTTGGTGACCTGGTCAGACCTGTGCTAAAATTAGAATAATTGCTTTGGCAACTGAGAGGAGGATGGACAAGAATAGAGAGAGTTGTGAGGCAGAGACATCAACCAGAAATAGGGCAGCTGAGAGATGATGAGGATCTGCTCCAGAATGAGGGCTATGTGAGTGAAGACAAGGGGGCTACATGAGAGATGTAAGGTAGATTGGAAAGGTAAGATTGTGAAGGTGGAAATAATAAGACTTGGCAACAGGTTTGAATGTGTGAGATGGTATGAGAGTGAGAAGTTGAAGATGATGTCACAGTTGCAAGCCTGGATGACTACAAAGATGGTGGTGTGCCCACATCAGAGAAGGTACTGTGCTCTGTGAGCAAAGCCGAATTGAAGCAGCTCAAAGGAATCCACCCCAAATGTTCACACAGGCTATTTGTTTTTGTTTTTTTTTCTTTTTTGAAATGTTTATTTAACAGGTCAACCTTCCCCCCCAGCCCAAACTGGAGTTTCTTCTTGTTTCCATACTGTGTGTGGGTAATGACAAAAACAGCTGTTGAGAAAGCTGAACAAAACAAACTATTTCAAGAGAGTATGGCCAACAGCAGCTTAAACTTGCCTAATGCCAAGGAAAGGTATTGGAAGCACTGCAGGGTCACAATGGAAGGGCTGTGCCCAGGAATCTGCAGGCAGGAAAGTGGTATCCATTAGGCATTGCTCAGGACGGCCACCCCAGGAAGGAATTTGCCCCTCCAGCAGCTCCAGACTGGAACCACCCCCAGCGCTCACATGGCTGACTTTGTCCTCAGCATTCCATTTGGCACAGCAAGTGGCAGTATCCCCATCTCCTATGATAGTGATGAAGCCCCTCTTGGTGGCCTCCACCACATCGTTCATTAGCTCTTTGGTTCCTTGAGCAAAGGTTTCTCACTCAAATACTCCAACAGGTCCGTTCCACACCATCTGTTTGGTGCTCTTGCTGCTCTCAGGGCCACAGTCTAAACCCATGCATCCAGCAGGGATGCCAGAGGCCAATGTGGCTTGGCCAGTCTTGGCATTCTCATCAAACTTGTCTGCTGTGACAAAGTCAACAGGCAACATGATCTTGACTCCATTTTTCTCAGCCTTGGCCACGAGGTCTTTGACAATCTTGGCCCCTTCTTCATCAAAAAGAGAAGTTCCGATCTTCATGTTGTTGAGCACCTTGAGGTGAAATCCATCCCAATAGCAATGATCATCTCATTGACTTTGTCTAGCATATTGTTGATCAACTGGATTTTGTCATCAACTTTAACTCTGTCCAAGATGGCCAGGAAGGGCCTCCCAGGGTCTCCAGAGCCTTGGCAAAGTAGGTCAGCTCCTTTTTCATGAAGAAACCACATGCCTTCTGGGGCAGATTCACTCCCACCATGGAACTGTGGGCACGGTGAACAGTTCCAAAGGCATAATTGACATAGATATCCCCCAGCTTGGAGAGGGATGCTTGGAAGGCTTCCATTTTGGCTGGCTCAGCTTTGATCTTGTTCCCAGAAGCATCTTTGCTTTTTCCTTCTTCTTCTCCAGCAAAATGATAGAACCTTTAGGTGGGTTAGCACAGGCTTGCTCCACTTCTGGACCCACACAATCCTTCAGGAACAAAACATCTTTGCCCAGCAGGATTTGAGCTCTGCAGCCACAGACTCCAAGGAGTATTTGTCAGGAATGGGGACACCATCAGGTCGGCCCATTGGCTCATCAGAACAACAGACTTGGCTCCATTATCCAAGCAGTAATTGATACTAGGAAGAGCAGCCTTGATTCTCTGGTTGTTAGTTATCTCTTTGTTCTTCATGGGAACATTAAAATTCACCCTCATAATGACCCCTTTCCCCTTCAGGTCCACCTTGTCCAAGGTCAATTTGCTGGAAAGAGACATGTTGACAGTGAGGAGATGGCGGGGGTGTGGTGGCAGCAGTGGTGGCTGGAGCTCAGCTTGCCAGAGTTAGAAAGTGCTCTGCACACCGGGGTCAGCACCTACTGCCCACACAGGCTATTTGTGTCCGACCTGTGGTAGAGCATCCCAAGTTCTTATTGGTCTGATCAGCCACAGTCAGACACATTGAAACTTGACTCTAGCATAGTGATGTCATTTTGGTCCTCTTCAAGAACAAAGGACAACAACCACCCAACCAATAAGGAGAGTTTTAGGGGAAAGACAATGGATTCTGTTTTGGATATGTTGACTCTGAGATGCCTATGGGGACATCCAGTTCAGCTGGTGAAGTGAGAATGGAGCTCAGGATGAGCTTAGGTCTGAATATATATAGGTCTGGGAATCATCTGCATAGATATTATCATTGAATTTATGTTGAGTTCAACAAGTAAGATAGCATAAGGGAAGAAAAGAAGAAGACCCTGGACAAAACCTTGGAGAAAACTTATGGTTAGTAGGTGTAAGTAGGAGCATCCAGCAAAGAGACTAACGAGAGGTCAGATGAGAAACTATAAGACCTGCACATGGAAAGAGAACCAGTGTCAGGTAAACCTAAAGAGGAGGTAGCATCCAGGAGAAAAGGGATTTTGACTATGTCACAGGTTTCAAAAGAAGGATGGGGACTGAGAAAAGGACATGAGGTTTCAATAAAGAGATCAGTATTAGCTCTGGAAGGAGCCATTTCAGTCAAATGTTAAGAGCTAAAGTCAGATTGCAGAGGGTTTAGAAGAGAAGGAAAGGAAAAGAAGCAGAGGCATTGATTGTAGGTAGCTTTCTCAAGCAATTTAGCTGGGAAAAAGAGGGAATAGCTATTGGGGATGGTTGGATCAAGTGAGGGTTTTTTAAAGATAGCTAAGACATTTGCCCCGAAACTGTTATTTTTCTTTTGAAGCCCTTGCCTCTTAAGGACAAAGGTGATAATCCCAAGTAATTATTTCTAGATTCTTTAGGGAATAACTTTTTTTTTTTTTTTGCCCTTGTAATTTACCAGAAGTAAATATTTCTTGAGAAGTTCCTTTTGAAGTCATAAATACTTGTCCCAGGAGGGCAGCAAACTATTGCCAGACTGATAAGTAGCTTCCTCACTAGCTCTCAAAAGGGCTACACAACTATTTGTGTAGGCAACACAACTGCTTGTCTTTTCCTCCTCTCTTACTAGATGCTATTTCCTCTGTCACCTCCACATCACCATGCCTTAGGGGGCAAGCAGCTGCTTCCTCTGCACTGAAAAGGAGGAGCCTTTAAATCAATTAGTATTGATTACTTTGATTTATTTTCAACTTGATTGAAAAATTAAGTCTCCTTCTTTAAAAAAAAAAAAAAAAACTAACCCTAATAGCTAAGCCAACATAGACATTCCATTTAGCCTAAAACCAATAGATTTAGGAAATAGATTGGTAAGACTTCATTATTTAGTAGCAGATAATTTAGAGTAAGATGTATATCTTTGTAGGAATAAAATAACCATAGGATTATAAGATTTTTTTAAAGGCTAAATTTCCCTCTCAGGCATCTGGAGGTAGGTGATGGGGTGGGGCATTAGATTGCTAATTTACCAACTACAAATCACATGTTCCTCTTTCCTATTCTAGTTCTCCTTTTCTTGAATTCCCTGAAGTAAGTTATAATTACAGCCCCCTATCAGTAAGCCTTTTAATTGCATAATGCTAAAGTGCAGGGCAGAAATTCCTAAGGCAACCTCACTTTGACAGACTGATAGACAGGGACTAACCCAATAGAATATAAGATTTAATAGTTGTCCCACTCGAGAAACTTCCCATTATGCGCCCTGACATGTCCAGGCTCTAAATGTTGCCAATTGTAGAAATTTAGATTAAGAAAGCCTGGGGAAAATGAACTAGTTAGATGACCTGCCTTGTCCAATTGAATTATGTTCAAAACAAGATTCCTAAGATTGCTGTAATTTTTAATTCCTCTTTTCTGCTTTGAAAATAAACTCTGTAGATCACTCCTTTGTCTCTGACATCTGAGGGGTCAGATGACTTGATTTGAGATGCAAATGCTAGCTTTGCAAATTAAATCAATACTCAGAAGTCTTATGCCTCAGATTCTTTTTTCTATTTCAGATAATTAATTTAACACCACACTTTGTCCATTCAGTTCCCTTTTCTTTAGATGGTGCTTCATAACTAAAGTTTAGCTCCACGAGTTCCAAACTCATTTTTCTGTTCTTGTTTTAAGTGCTGCTATATTGATGCCTGCTTTTTAAAAGTGCTATATATTTTCAAGCTAGCATATTTTGAGTCTTAGATGTTAGTGGATTCAAACAGATAAAAATAGATTACTGTGGATTGCATATTGACTTAGAAAACCACAAATTAACATTATCTCTGGTATTGTATTTTTATTTATTTTGCTAAACACTTCCCAATCTGGTTTGGGCCCTATTAGGGAGATCTGTGGGAGTTTGTTGCCCGCATATGAGTTTGACACCTCTGGGACCTAAAATACAGAATCTTGATTTTTTTAAGAATCAACATTATTGCAGTGTGTACCTTTCCTTTTCTAAAAAGGCATATATAAGTCGTGCAGCTTACTATGGAATGAAAGGAAGATACTCCAAGGCAATTTTGAACTGTAATGAAGCAATCAGAATTTATCCTAACAGTGTGAGAGCCTTTCTTTACAGAGGAGTTTTGAAATTCTACAACAAGGTAAGATTGTGTTGGGTTTTGTTTTTTTTAAGATAGAGAAGCTGAAGGATACTCAAAATGCTGACTGTTGCTTTGTCATGTTTTCTCTTTAACCAAATATGACTCTATCTCAAGAAAATAATGAATGAGTGGGGTAGCAGAGGTAACCAAAAGTAACTTTTACTTTTGGTCTTTGGAGTACCTTCTTGACTGTAGAGTATAGAATTGAACAATACTCTATTTAAATGCAGGAAAAAAAAACCCTTTTCATTCATAGTATTCTACAAAAACGTGATATAATTCTAGAAAATATCTCCGAAAATTATATGAAAGAATGTAGGTAATTTTTAGCAAGTTGATAAAATATGGAATTCCAAATCATTTTTTCTTTCTATTTCTTATTAATCACTGAGCGATTAAGTGAAGTATTTGAGAGTGCATATATACATCTCAGAGAGTTCTGCATACAATGGTTTTCTAAAATTATTTCACCTGTCACTAATTACCATAAAGGAATAACTGCATCTTGGATTTTTTTATGAAATAAGAAGTAATTAATTTCTTATTTAGTATATAAGACTGTATGAACAGGAACAAATCTTAGGATATATTTGTCACATGTAGTGGATTTATCACATGGTCCTGCCAATCAGTGGGACAAGTTCAGAAAATATATTTAGTAAATTAAAATTAATTATGAAAGGTATTTTTATTATTGATAAGTGGAAGAATATCTTAGTTATCTATGTATTCTGTTAATTTGTGGCAATTGATATGTTATTTTAATATACTATGGATTTTGCTGGGTTATAGCCAAAGGAATTCATCAGTGTGTAGCATGAGTGATAAACCTCTTCATGGTCCTCAAAAAGTAGATACAATCTGTTGCTAAGTTTGACTTTGAAATCTTTCTAGCACTCTGCTATCATATCATTCAAAAACCCAGAATCTCCTTCATGCCACACTAAGGCTTTGGAGCAGGACAGACAGACATTTATTGGTTTTGATATGTGACAGTGGAAGGAACATACTGATGTCATCACAGATTTATTGATGTATAGAATATAATATGAATTAGATTAATAGCTGTAGGTAAATCAAGGCTTCATTAAGATTTGTACTTTGATAATTACAATCATCATTTCAGTAACAAAGAGAATTTTTTTCTTTTTTTATTAAATTATTTTATTTGTTTCCAGTGTTCTACAAACACTTCCATGTATCTTAGATTTTTTCCCCCTGCCTCTCTCTCCTTCCCCCTCTCCATCCCGACTCCCTACCTGAAATGGCTTACTGTCTTCTATAGGTTCTACACATACATTCTTATTAAATAAATTTTCACCTTAGTCATGTTGCATAGAAGAATTAAAATGAATGGGAGAAATCATAAAACTAAACAAAACATAATACAAAAGAAAATAGTCTCCTTCATTTTGCAATCAAATTCCATAGCTCTTTCTCTGGATGTGAAAGGCGTTTTGCCTCAAGAGTCCATTGGGAATTTTTTAAGTCCTTACATTGTAATGACATACTAAGTCTACCAGAAAAATTCCTCACACGCTGTGGTTGTTGCTGTGTACAAAGTTCTCCTGGTTCTGCTCTTTTCACTCAGCATCAGTTCATATAAGTCTTTCCAGGCCTCTCTGAAGTCTTCCTGTTCATCATTTCTTATAGCACAAGAGTATTCCATATAGCACAATTTATTCAGCCATTCCCCAATTGATGGGCATCCCCTTGATTTCCATTTTTTGGCCACCATAGAATTTCTTTTCTTATGTTGTGTCTGATTTACACTTTGAAAATATTTTCATAATAAAATACATTTATGTATTTAAATCATGTTTAAAGTCATGGTTTTTAATATGAGTGCTTGCAGCATTATTTATTTTAATTATATTATTTATTGTAGATATTAAAACAATGTCTCTACTAAAGAATACATAGTTATAGGCTTCCTTAAATTTTCTGCCCTCTCGCATGCAGTATATAGTATTACATGCTACCTTAGTTTAAAAAAAATTAAAGCTATAAAACTTCAAATGGAAATTATCTCAGAGAAAAAGACTCTAATACAGCCTCAACATGTAATTATGTAGTCATCTCTTGTACACTACCTACCCATCCTTAGATAGCTTCAACTACTAGGAAATACTCTGTTAAGTAAAAAAAAAAAAATTGAAGAAAAATTGAGAGACTGACTCAAGTTGGAGGAGAAAACTCAACTGAAAAGAGAAAAAGTCGTGAGGGAAAAGACCCAGTGGTGAAGTAAAGAACTTAAGGAGAAAGAGCCTTATTTGGTAGGGCAAGAAAAATAAAACAAATTAATAAGACAAGATAAGAATCTAGTAAGAGAAGGAAAAAGATATGGAGTGTGGCTAGCCAATTGTTAAGGAGTCATTAAAGGGAATAGATTATAAAAGGAATAAGTCACTAAAGGGAATAGATTTTAAAAAGAGAAATATAAGTAAACCTAGAAAGAGAATGAAGAGGAATAGAGCTATAAAGGAATCAAACAAGGTAACAAAAAGATTAAATGTGCAAAGAGGTGAAGAAAAGACATAAGTGACTATTAAAAATGGGAAGAATTTTAGTTGGATATTTAATATTTATGTTTCTGCTATGGCCAGATGCAAAAACTGCAAGCTCCTCTCCTCAGAAGAGAAGGTGAGAGAACTGGAGAAATGCCTCTTAGCACTTCAGGTTTTCAGTTCTAACACTGAGAAATGACTGCTGGACCGAGAGGAGGTGGGCAAATAAGGGACCCTTCTTCTGAAGACCCAACAACATGGTCTATAATGGGTTCATTCCTAAGAAAGTCTGGTCTCTAAAGAAAAGGAGTGAGGTATCAACTCTCTGTTCTCTTTGTTAAACTCCAACTCTGGAGGGGAAAGTGCTTTAAGGCTCCTATCTAAGGGCTCTCCAAAACAGTGGGGAGTAGAAAAATATTCATTGTACAATGTTAATTAATATGAGAGAGATATTTATTTCTATGCATAAAAGAAATTCTTAACACAAAACCATTCATAAGTACTCACTGACAAGTAACATAACACACTACCATCTTTCCTAAAGCTAACACTTAAATCTCATCAGAACATAAAGTAGTGGGGAGAACTACTAAAGAGGCATTCCACGTTTCACCTTGGCTCTACACTGTGCAAACAACTCCCTGTCTGTGGTCATTTTTTTTTCCATTGAATATCTCTTGTTGAAAATAAGCTTCACAAGCTCAACCAGGCTCTTCTCAGACTCCTAAGGTAGCCTCCATGCCCGGACACATCCATCTCTGGATATATCCATAAATACTCATTCACCTAAGGAAAAAACCAAAGAGAAAGTCCAAAATCCATGCTCAGGTTTACCTTATCAGAGCTATGAACACCTGAACAATTCATGGATGGAGTGGAGGTCCATCAAAGAAAAGCAACTCCATCCAAACAGGATCTGAGTTCAGAAGGGAAGAGAATATTGAGGATGATGTCTCCTTTTTAATATTCACTCTTCCCACTCGGTGACCAGTAAGCAGAGGACCTACATCTCAAAGCAACAAACCTTTCAGCACCAATTCGCACATGGCAGTAAGTCCATAAAGATATGAGTAGTGTTTTCCTTCATTGATCAACGAAGTCAAAGCACATATGCACAAAAATCTGACATGAGAGGTGAATTTTAAAAGTGCCATCTGAAAATGACGGTGAATTTCTAGACCACAGCTCAAAATACAGAAATGGTAGGCTCCTGGACAGGAATGGAATGCAACCAAGGTTTGTAAGTCTTACCTTTATTTCCCTTTTGTCTTACAAATCTATTTTTAAAAAAAACTTAAGATGAAGAAAGGAGAAAACTGTGGAAGCACTTCCATCAAACTAGAGACCCTAGAGAGAATTACAATGTAGGAAAAATTGCTATTAAGATAGATATTCATATGCTCACAGGAGACAGAATCCAAGAAAAGATCCTCCAAAAATATCCTTTACTATGTAGCAAAAAAAAAATGTTTAAAAGATCCATGGCCACAAATGTTCCTTTATAGCCTTCATTTAAAGAGGTGCCTCTTTTCATTTCCCATCCAACTGCACTCCTTTGAACTTCTCTACCATGAGTTACCTTGCTTTCCCCAACCTCACATCCATTCTCTCCACCACTATTTTTCAGTTTCCTTTTGTGTGTTTTCTTCCTCCATTAGATTGTAAACATCTTGAGGGCATTTTGTATCAATGACACCAACTTTGCCACTATACTAAATTACCCCCTTTCTAAATGCTAATTAGGTCTGTCTGACTAATTTATATCAACTACTATTATTGGGGAGAAAACACCAGAATGGGGGCTCAAGTTGATGACCTTAAAAAGGTATCTCCAGCTCCTCAGAAACACTCTCAGTCAACTCAGAGGATTTGATTTATCAATTAAAGTGGAAGCTGAGACAGCCCCCAGAGCCTATATATGCTACATGTGAAGCATTTTCAGTATAAATACTGGTCCCTTCACATTTGTAGGGATTCCTGGAGTAATTCTCCAACTAGAAATTTTAATTATTGGGTTCCTTAGTTTCAGGATCGACCAGAGAAAAAAATAGCAATTTTTTTTCTCTTTTAGACTGTAATTGACCAATCTGTTTTCTCTTTGTAAAATAGACCAGTTCTTTTGAGACAACCCTTGTTTACCTGAATGTCTGTATACCTATAGCAATTGTATTACGCCACACTATTTGATTATTGCAGATAATTCAAGAAGTATGTATTTTGCATCTCTAACATGCAGTGTCTAGCTGATAAATGTTCATCTTTCTTTTGCTTTTGGACAATCCTAGATTATGAGGTCCTTAACTACTGCAGATCCATAGGGTCAAGTTTGCCTATTGGCCTAGAAACCCAGAGTGATCCACCCTAAATGCTTAAACTCTTTTCTTGGGAACCTCTCACTTGTTCAGAGTTTAACTGATCCTATTTCCCCAGCTAAAGCTATTTGTCCTATTTTGGAGTGTTTTGATTTGTTTCCATTGCCTTTGAAGTGGAAAGAATCCATTGGGAAATTTCTCTTTCTAAGATCATCTCTTGAGAACTTTTAGTGTGTCCTTGTGAAAAGGGACCATAGGAGATTTTGTCCAGACTTCCTGTTGAATTCCTATTGATTTGTGCTGAATTCCCTATATGTTTCATGAATCCCTAGAGAAAATTTGGGCTAGCTTTTGCTATTAGGGGCACAGACCAATTATACAGTCTTTAAGTCACTCTTTGAATGTGGGTCTAGAGGAAGGGAATGAAGGATGAAAGAGATTAGTGGAAGAGGAAAAGGGTGAAATTCCCCAGCCTCCCTGCAGCCTGGAGATAGTCTGCCAGCACCAAAAGCAAACTGGTTTAGTTTCTCACCCAAAGGTGAGAAAGTGATTTCCAGTCAACTCCAAGTCCTAATACCCATGGAATGAGTCCTCCATGCTCTCAGATGAGTCCCACATACTCTGGGATTTCTGTAGTGACTAAGCTTACCTTTTGAGATAAGAAACTTTATTTTATTTTCCTTTTTAAGTTGTTCAATGATGAAACTTTGACAGTGCCTATAGATAAGGAAATCATAAAAGCCTCTAAGTTCCATTATATGCCATGCTTACAATTACTTGGAAGTGAACCTGGAAATCACCATTATGGATTTCTGGAAATTTGTCATTGCTTTAAGTCATAGACTACATTAATATAACCCGGGGAAATGTTTTACAGGCTACCTTGAACAACTGCTGGGGGAAAAAATAGGAAGACTTACTTGTTTCCTCCTTACTCAGCTGATAGCCAAATCTCTGGATCTTAGCCTTTCTCTGTACTTGTATTCCTCTCTGTAAAATCAGCCTTTAGTCACTAAAGAGTGTTTTCCTTTTGACTTTCACCCAGCAGCTCTACCATCTTTCTTTAACCCCTCTCCTCCTTCTCTCTGTTTCTATTTCCCTGTTTAATTTCACTTTTAGATTATATTCATTCTGTATGCAGTGTCTTCAGCCTTGCTAGGCTCAGTGGAGAAGAGAATGAGATTCATGAGATGCCTGTTCCCCTCAACCTCACCTCTATGATTTTTATATATGCTCCTTCTGATGCATTCTAATTATGAGAAATAAGTTCCTCCCCTTTTTTCCTCATTTCTTCCCGCATGTATTCTTTTGCCTCTCTCAAAGTAAAATGGAGGAAAACTATACCCAGGCCCTGAATTTTTTTTCTTGTTCCCGCTTTAACCTGTGAATATAGTAAGATTCTGAAGACATAGTAGTCTCTTTCCCCTACTAGGATGTAAGCATTTAACTCTTTCAATGTACTCAAATGTATTTTCAAGGTTTTTCTTCTCTTTTGTTTCAAGGATACTGCTGAGCTCTGATTTTCTCAGCAGGAAGATTTAAAAGTAATTTCTTGAATTAAAAGTCTACTTTTTTACCCCCAGTAAAATCTCACTGTTTTTCAGTATGTTGGATAGAAGCCTTTTTCTTTCACCTTTTAGATGACATTTCCCAGACTTTACTTTATAGTAATATCTACATAATCTTGTGTGATCCTTTCTAGTTACTTGGTACTTGAGTTCTTTCTTCTTTGTAGCTTGCAAGTAATTTTTAATTTAATGTGGAAGCTTTGGAGTTTGGCAGTGAAACAGATATTTTCAACTGAGGGTTTCTTTTAGTAGGGGATTTTTTTTTTATTCTTTCTATTTTCATTTTACCCTCTGGTTCCAAAAATCTAGGGCAGTTTCATTTATGATTTCTTGAAGTATGGTATTTGGATTCTTTTGTACAGTCAAGATTTTCAGGTATTAAAATGATTCCTAAATCATCTCTCCTCATTCTGTTCACAGGGTGTTACTTTTTTATATTAGCTTCTTCACGTATTCTAATTTTTCAGTGTTTTGATTTTGTTCAAATATGTATTACTACATCACTAAATTTTCAATTTCTGATGACCGTATTCTATTTTTTGGTATTCCACTATTTGGGTAAAGTTTTCTACTTTCTAGTCTGAGATATTTTATTCTCTTCCAAGTATTGCAATTACATTCTTTATCTCATATTTCAACTTTCCCCTCATTTCTTGCATTCACTCTTATAGTCTTGGTGACCAATATGTCCTTTTTTTTCTGAAGTTTTACTTATAATTACTACTGAATTGTTTTCTTATTCTTGAATTTCACATTGACAGTCTCTCACACCCAATTTTTTCTTCTTTGTATAAGCAGTATTCTTCTATTTATTCATGTCTCCAGTTTTAGTTCCCTTAATTGGGGCTTTGTGCCAAGTTCAGAATCCATGCCTTCCAACAATCTGGAATGAAATGGCTATATTAAAGTCCTACTTCCCACTTTGAGAACAGATTGGAGCAGAATTTGGAGACAGATGCTGTAGAACTGGAGCTAGGTCATGTCCCCCGTTGCAGTGTGGATGACTTGCTATAGTTGGATCTCCCTAATGTAGTTGCTAAAAGACAAGTCATCAGGCCCTATTCTCAGTCTCTAGCTGCACTGGCTTCGGGTCTTTTATTTTAGCACAGTCCTTGACAGTCTTATTCTTTGACCTTGTCCCTTTTGACCTGGTATTTCCCCTAGCTAGCAGATAGAAGGTGTTTGCCCATTTCTTGGAACACTCCCTAACCAGGAGATCTCACTGGCTTCAGACCCACTTTCCTTACATGGTAGCCAATTGAGAAGCCCATCAACTTTGAGCTTTGTCTCCTGCTACAGTCTTCAATAAGATATTGGTTTCTATTTTTTTTTGTCTGTCACTTCTTTGTTTAATCAATCAATCAATAGAGATTTGTTAAATTCTGACTATGTTCAGGCACTAGGAATACAAACACAAAGAATGAAATGAAACCTACTTAAATACAACTGGGTAGAACAGTGAATAGAGCCGTGGACTTGGAGTCAGGGAAAACTGAATTCAGATTTAGTCTCTGACACTTACTCTCTGTGTGACCCTTGGCAATTCACTTCACTTCTGTCTGCCTTGGTTTCCTCAATTGTAAGTGAGGATAATAATAGCACCCAGCTTCCAGGGTGGTTGAAAAGATCAAATGAAATAATATTTTCAAAGTCCTGGCACAGTGCCTGGTACATAATTGGTACCTAATAAATACTTGTTCCCTTCTATTTTGTCATAATTGCTGACATGGTTTTAAACAGAGATAGGCTTTTTATATCATCATCTTTGCCAAAAATGAGGGATTCTATTTATCTAGTATCTGAACCCTTCAAAATCTACTCTCCCAAATTATACTATGTTTGGTTTTCCTTTCCTTTCCTTCTCTATCACAAAGCCTAAGATGAAGTAGCCAATCTCCCCTAACTCTAACTCCAGGTCTCAACATTTACATCTCACCAACCAGTGTCTTCCTATTGGAGAAAATCAGAATAGAATGGAATCACAATAGAATTTACCATTGCCAGTTCCTCCATCTTTAAATAATTAAAATATCAAGGCAGATCAAGATGTTGTTTGCTGTTCTGCTTTTGGCTGAGAAAGAATTCCAACTGATGTGAGGATAATTGAAGTCTCCCATTATGCTCTATGCCAGGCTTATCATGTGTTAACTAAATTAGTCATATATTTCCTCTTTCGGTCCAAGTAGTCTGCCAGTATATTACAATTACAAAATTGTTTCTCTTTCTGCCTCCAGATACTCTCTCCCATGCTTCTCTACTCTGATTCTGGATTTGTTCACATTACTTTATATTAATATTAATATATTGTCTTACTAACCTGTTTCTTTTGCTTTTACATCACCTATATTTCCTATCACTCTCCCAAACAGCTATTTCTTATAACATGGAATAAGAAGGATAAAAAAAGAAAAGAATTTGTTGACATATCAGAACGTCTGGCATTATATATAATATTCCACCTGTCTCTGCCAAGAAGAGGGGGAGGAGTAGATTATCTTCTTATAGCTCTTCATTGGGACCCAACTTGGTTATTATTTTACAATATTTGGTTTTGATTGTTTTGTTGTCTTGATCCTTTTATTTATATTATTTTAGTTATGTATATTATTTTCCTGGTTCTCTTTACTTCACTTTACTTTAGTTTATGTCTTCCTGTGTGTTTTTGTATTCACGATATTCATTTTTTCTTACATTACAATAATATATTCCATTATGTACATGTTCCAGTTTTTTTAGCCATTTATTAATGAATGGGAATCCACTTTGTTTCCAATTCTTTGCTACTATAAAAAGTGCTGCTAAAAATATTTGCAATATACTCAATCTTCCCTTTATGTAAATTCACATTATAGAAAAAATTCTAAAAGAAATATGCATTCAGAAAAAATTACAAAATTCCTTACATAAAGCAGATCCTGTGCAATAAAATGCTGTATGATCCAGGTAGCATAAACAGTGGTAGAAAGTTGAGAAGCATCTCTTAGTTCCAGTATGTCTGGAAACAGTGCATGACACTGTGCCTCATCCTGTGCTCATTAATGATCATTATATTTTCACCATGGCTAACAGCAAATGTGCTCTTTTTTGTTTGTTTATTTATTTTTAGTTTTCAACATTCATTTCCACAAAATTTTGAGTTTCAAATTTTCTCCCCATCTCTCCCCTCCCCTCACCCCAAAACACCATGTATTCTGATTACTCCTTCCCCCAATCTGCCCTCCTTTCTATCACACCCCTCCCTTCCCTTATCCCCACCTTCTCTCTTTACTTGTAGGGCAAGATAGATTTCTATACCTCATTACCTGTATTTCTTATTTCTCAGTTGTATTCAAAAACAATTCTCAACATTCATTCCTAAAACTTTGAGTTCCAACTTCTCTCCTTTCCTTTCTGTCTCCCCCCTTATTCCCACTGAGTAGACAAGCAATGCAATATAAGCTATATATGTGTAGTTTTGCAAAAGACTTTCATAGTAGTCATGTTGTGTAAGGCTAACTGTATTTCCTTTCATCTTATCCTGCCCCTCAATTATTCTGTACTCTGTTTTGACCTTGTCCATCCCCAAACATGTTTTCTTCTAATTATTCTCTCCTCCCATTTGCCTTCCTTTCTATCATCCCCCCAACCCCACTTGTCCCCTTCTTCCCTACTTTCCTGTAGTGTAAGAGAGATTTTCATACCAAATTGACTGTGCAAGTTATTCCTTTCTTAAGCCAAATGTGATGAGCATAAGCTTTACTTTTTCCCTCTCACCTCCCCCCTTTTCCCCTCTATTGAGAAAAATTTTTCATGCCTCTTTTATGAGAGATAATTTCCCCCATTGTATTTCTCCCTTTCTCCTCCCTATATATTCCTCTCTCACCCCTTAATTTTATTTTTTTAGATATCATCCCTTCCTATTCAATTCACCCTGTGTCCTCTGTCTATATGTGTGTGTGTGTGTGTGTGTGTGTGTGTGTGTGTGTGTGTGTGTGTAATCCCACCAACTACCCAAATACTGAGAAAAGTTTTAAGAATTACAAATATTATCTTTCCATATAGGAATGTAAGCAGTTCAACTTTAGTAAGTTCCTTATGATTTCTCTCTTTCCTGTTTACCTTTTCTTGCTTCTCTTGATTCTTGTGTTTGAAAGTCAAATTTTCTATTCAGCTCTAGTCTTTTCATCAAGAATGCTTGAAAGTCCTCTTGAATGACCATTTTTTCCCCGGAAATATCATACTCAGTTTTGCTGGGTAGGTGATTCTTCGTTTTAATCCTGCTTCTTTTGACTTCTGGAATATCATATTCTAAGTCCTTCAATCCCTTAATGTAGAAGGTGCTAGATCTTGTGTTATCCTGATTGTATTTCCACAGTACTCAAATTGTTTCTTTCTGGCTACTTGCAATATTTTCTGCTTGACCTGGGAACTCTGGAATTTGGCTACAATATTCCTAGGAGTTTCTCTTTTCAGTTCTCTTTCAGGAGATGATTGATATATTCTTTCAATATTTATTTTGCGCTCTGGTTCTAGAATATCAGGGCAGTTTTCCTTGATAATTTCATGAAAGATGATGTCTAGGCTCTTTTTTTGATCATGGCTTTCAGGTAGTCCCATAATTTTTAAATTGCCTCTCCTGGATCTACTTTCCATGTCAGTTGTTTTTCCAATGAGATATTTCACATTATCTTCTATTTTTTAAATTATTTTGGTTTTGTTTTGTAATTTCTTGGTTTCTTATAGAGTCATTAGTTTCCATCTGCTCCATTCTAATTTTTAAAGAACAATTTTCTTCAGTGAGCTTTTGAACCTCCTTTTCCATTTAACCAATTCTGCTTTTTAAAGCATTCTTCTCCTCATTGGCTTTTTGGACCTCTTTTGCCAGTTGAGTTAGCCTGTCTTTAAAAGTGTTATTTTCTTCAGCATTTTTGCATTTTGGGGGTCTCCTTTAGCAAGCTGTTGGTTCACTTTTCATGATTTTCTTGCATCATCTCATTTCTCTTCCCAATTTTCCTCCACCTCTCTTACTTGATTTTAAAAATCCTTTTTGAGGTCTTCCATGGCCTGAGTCTATTGCATATTTATTTTGAAGGTTTTGGATGCAGAAGCCTTGACTTTTAGGTCTTTCTCTGGTGGTATTCATTGTTCTTCCTCATCAGAAAGGATGGAAGAAAGTACCTGCTCACCAAGAAAGTAGCCTTCTATAGTCTTATATTTTTCCCTTTTGGTGGCATTTTCCCAGTCAGTTACTTGACTTTTGAGTCCTTTGTCAAGAAAAGGTATACTCTGAGGACCTGTAAGTTCTCAGTTCATCCAAGGTGGCAAAATCAAGGGAGAGGAGTTTCTTCCTCTCCTGCCCTGCACTCTGGTCTGGGAACAACCACAAGCACTCTTGTTCCCCAGATCTGCAAGTGGAATTTCCTCCCTAGAGCCTCTACCAGATCCACCAAGACAGCGTTCCTTCTCAACCCAGGGTTGCCACCCAAGGCTGAGACCCATATCAGGTGCTCAATTCCCCCAGGGTCTTTAAGCCGAGGTCTCCAAAAGTGGATGCTGCCATTGCAGTAGCTGCTGCTGGCAGGGCTGGACCATGTTCCCTTCTCACCCAGGTGAAAGAGCTTTCTCATTGACCTTTCAAGCTGTCTTTGGCATTTGTGTCTTGAGCAGTCTAAGAACTGCTGCTGCCAGTGGTGCCCTGAAGCCTTCTCTGGTCTTGTCCCTGCCCTGCCACACACCCCACAATGGGCTGTGTTACTCTCTGAGCCCAGCATGATAGACCTTTCCTGTCAGCCTTCCAGACTGTCTTGGGTTGGAAATCTCTTTCACTCTGTTGTTTTGTGGCTTCTGCTACTCTAGAATTTTTTGGAGTCATTTTTTACAGGTATTTTATGGGCTGTGGGGGGAGCTTCTATAGGTCCATCTTTCTACTCCATCATCTTGGCTCCACCCCCCAGCAAATGTGCTCCTGAGGGGAAAAGTGGACCATCTCATAAGTGTAAGCCAATAGATTTGGAAATGATAATTGATAGCACATGAATTTAGTCTTGTAGTGTATGGACTATGAACCCTACACTGAAGGATGCTGGCCAGATAAAGGAGCAAGCAAAAGGGTCCGAGAGGGAGAGAGAGAGAGAGAGAGAGAGAGAGAGAGAGAGAGAGAGAGAGAGAACTGCTTTCTAGAGATAGAGAAGCTATTAACTCTGTGGATAGAAAACCAGACTCAGAAAAATATTCCTTTAAGCTTGATGACAATTCAAGCCAATGCTCAAAGACTACTTGAAGATTTAAAGGTAAAGTACCTTGAAGAAACACAAATATTTACAGTATTTAGCTTGCACCATTTGAAAATTGTGCAGAATTTCATAATGTACAAGTGTCAGGAGAGGCTGTTAGTACAGATTTTGAAACACCAAAGAAGTTCCCAGAATTCCTGCAAGAAATAATAGATGAATGTCCCCATTTGTTGGAGCATATGTTTAATGTGGACAAAATTGTTTTTATCAAAGAATGCCATTTGGAACCTACATCTCAGTAGAGAAAAAAACTATGTCAGGGCATTAAGTTCCAAAAAATAGTTACTTTTCTTGGAGGAAATCCATCTGGAACTTGGAAATTAAAACCTGATCTTGCGCACCACAGAAAATCCCAGAGCATTGAAAGGAATCAGCACAACCTATGGATCAGGGAGAGATTGTGAATTTCAAGGCAAATTATTTACACATTATATTTGTTAACAGAATTTTTACTGAGCCCATCTCTAACCTGAGACTGCTCAGAGCTACACAAAGGAGGCCCAGACATGGAAGTGCCAGTAATCAAGTAGTTTAATTAATCAGTTTCAGAATGAGAAATGTTCTCTGAGCTGGAGTAAAAGCACAGTTTATATACCTAAATCACAACTGGGGAAGGAGAGTGAAAGCTATATTACAAGCAATCATTTAGTGGTTTCTCATGAGAAACCCATAAGTCACAATACAGCAATTCTGGAGTCAAGTCTTTGGGGTTTGTGACCACCTCTCCACAGTTCTGTGATGGGAACAGTTTCTACAGCCCTTGATTCACTTCACAGGTATGCAGGCAGAAGAATGCCAATGTTTGTGAGCCTTGTCAAGGTTTGATTGATCAGTTCAAGCTGCGTTGTGAATCTGACTCACGAGCTGAAAAAGGAATTTCTTGAGAAAACTAAATTGTTAGTTTATTCATTACACATATCATTTTGATTAATATGAAAATTATAAATTCCTTTTTCACATTTGTCCAGACAATTGCAGCTTTGAATGCAGAGAGGCCTTGACATTGAAAGGTTTCTGGGAGTCCTAATAATATATTCCATTCAATCTAGAGTATTGCCAAGGCATGGGAAGATGTAAAAGGAAGACGTATGAAGAGAGTTTGGGGAAAATGTGCCCACAGTTTGATCCCATTTTTCATGAGTAACAAAATTGTAAAATTAACACAAGAACTGAAACTAGAAATGGATGAGAAAGATATGTAAGAGTTGTGAGTCTCACGGAGATGAACTATTGAATGAGAATCTGATTGAGCTGCTAGCTGCAGAGATTAGAGAAGAAGAAAGGGATGCTTCAGAAGCTAGGTTGAACCAAAAAAGTTCATGATGAAACATTTGGAAGAAGCATTTCATTATTTGAGGGATTTTTAAAAGTTGAAAGTATAATTGAGTATAATATTACTCACTATCATCAAATATATGAGGAGAAAAAGAGAGCCACTGTCCAAACATCTGTTGACAGCTTCATTAAAAAAGTTGCAGAGTCAACCACTAGTGATAAAGGTTAGGTGCAGTGGATAGGGAAGGGACAATATACTGCACACCTGTGTTAACTTTACTAGACACTACTGTGGGGACTATGAGTATGCAAGGAGGAATGGCCCCTCTGGTGTGAGGGCTTACTGAGACCTTTTCAAGACTGCTCATCTACCTTTGGTGTCCACCTGGCACTCAACTCATGTGTGGCTCCAGGAAGCTGTAGCAAGTGCAGCATCCACACCAACAGGTTAAACCAGGTTGAGGGTAACTAACAGACCTCAAACTCATCAGTGAATTGGGGGAGGTCTACTTCAAGCATGTAAAGACTTCACCTATTGGAATATGGCCCTAAAAAAAGGTGGCTGAAGCAGAACTTAGAAGAACGCAGAGCTTGGTCAGGCATCTAAGATACCAAGGTCATCCTCTGCATCTCATCCATCACCAGTCATCCTGACTTTTGTCTTGCCATTAGACTTCAATGACTCTGGAAGAGATAGTGAGGTTGATTTTTTTTTGTGCAACTCTGCCTCACTTAAATCCAATTAATGCAAGGGTCAAGATATCACCCTGTGACATCATTGATTCTCTTCAAAATAAAAGACCAAACAGCAACACTACTATGTATACTCTATTATCATTTCATGATTCTGTTTATTATTATGGTACAGGATTTATTATGTCTGCATTTTAGTACATTTTATGATTGCATAAAGGTATTAGTTTGTGTATGCCTTTGTTATGTGAAAATGCCTTTGATAAGTGAAGTGGGTGGGTAGGAGCAAATTTGCATTAAGGAACGCTTATTTAAATCTGGTTAGAACAGCAGGCTCAGGCATTTTGTCATTGACCTTGCAGTGTGTACCTAACAGTGGAATAAAAGTGCATGGGCATTTTAAACCCATTCTTCATAATTACAAATTGGTTCACAGAATGGTTGAACTAATTCACAATTCCACTTAAAGTGAATTGGTGTTCTCATCTTTATATGTCCCTTCCTCTGTTGACTAACAGCGTGTATTGAATGCAGCTGCCCAATCCTAGACCTGTGAATTGCTTTGAGGGCTATTGAAACCAGTTTTTAAAAAAAGAATGTTGAGTGCAAACATCAGAAGGAGCTGTCTGACTTTGATCCCAACTGATCCCAACTGTTTTTCCTATTGCTTCACCTGGAGTCTGAGCCTGATGTTGTAACCAGATGTCACCTCCCCTCCACTCAGCCTCCCTCAGCCTTCTCTATAGACTTTTGGTTTTTATGTAAAACAGCTTATGAAACAGCTTCTGAAGGTTGTTGCCTCCCACGGGGGCCTCTCCTTGTTGAAACATAGCTAACACTGTCCCCCTCTGCCCTTCTTGGGCACTCCTGTACCCTGATGCTGCATGGTAGCCCCAGATTGCAATTTCCTTGCCTCAGTTAAAGGACCTTGATCTTTATTGTTTTGCTGTTTGGCATCCTTCTTTATTTCAGGTTGATACATCTACTGTCATCTTTGCCAGTTTGCTGGGTTTAAAGCTTCTCTTTTTAAAAGATTATTGATAACATTTTATTTAGACAAGACAGACATATTCTAACACCCAACCAACCTCCTCCTCATATAAAGTAAATTCCTTGGAAAACAGTTAATTGTTCAAAGAAAGAAGAGAAGTGTCCTTCAATTTTGGTAATATGGTACTAATATTGAACTAGAATATAGTCAACAATAATTGACTAGAATTTGTTGCTTTTACATATTAACATTGTTACTGTAAATGCATATATTTAATAGCTTTTTCTTCATCTCAGTATTAGAAGATCTGGACTAAAAGGTATTAACAATTTAATAACTTTTCTTGCATAGTTATAAACTGTTTTCCTGAATATGTGAATCATTTACAACTCACAGTTCCTACAAAAGTGAATTTTCCCATCCGTCAATATCTTTGCTAGCTTAGAAAGTAAAAAGAAGTGTGTTGAAGTTGTATTGATTTACCTTTCTCTATTTATTAATGATTTTGAATGTTTTTCAGTTGTTTAGTTTACATTTCTCATGAAAATTGTTCATATCCTTTGACTCTTTGTCTATTAGCAATTGACTCTTACTCTTATATTTTTATCAATTTTCTAAAGATTTTAGATATCAAACTATTATCAGTTATTTGATTCAAAGATTTTCCCCAGTCAGTATCTTTTTTCTAATTTTAGCTACATTAATTTTGTTTTTACAAATACATTTAATTTTATATAATCAAGATTATCTTTTTCTTTTCTACACAATATTTGGTTATGATATTTTCCCCTTTGTAATTATAAGGTTATTTCCCAAATATTCTGTAACTTTTTGAGATACAATTTTTAGAAATATTCAAATGATTTATCTTTTTGTAATTTATTGTAGTGTAAGGTGTGATATGCCAAACTAAATGTATTCTTCAGCAAACTGCTTTTCAGTTTTTTCAAGCAGTTCAAGAAATCCTTTCCCCAGTAGTTATTGTTCTTAGCTTAACCAAACACTAGACTGGTGGATATTTAGGTTTCAGGTCTTTTTCATTTATTCTGGTCCATTGAATAACTTTTTTTTAAAAAAGAAGTTTTATCCTATCCTAGATAATATTAATAGTTTGATATCTAGCAGCACCAGGTTCCCCTGTTTTTTTTCCATTATCTCAATATTCTTGGCCTTTTTTTAAAATGACTTTCATTATTTTTTCTAATTCTCTAAAATATCCTTTTGGCAACTTAGCTGGTATAGCAAGACCTTGTCTAATATTATGAGTAGTATTCTCAGTTTTTATTACAGTCAATCCTCAACTTCCATGTGGGTAACATTCCTAGAAAATAGTGCAAAAGTAAAAAGCATGAATGTTGATATATTAAATTATGGGAAATAGGGAGTTAGGTTCCTGTGAACATCAAAAACCATAATCACTCACTAGACATTACTGAAAATACACTTTCCTACATACAATTCTTTATTTAAAAAAAAAAACACATTAGTTCTGATAACATACACATTTCCTAATATAGTAACCATAACCCTTAAAATACAGATTACCAAATAAAATTGATAACATGCAAAACATTTTTTTTGCTAGTAATTCCCTAGAATCCTTTGACCTTTTGTGCTAACATATCAATTTATTTAAAAAAATATTGATTTCAGACAACATTCACTTTTCAATGTACTTGAAATCTACAGTCATAAATACTGTGCAACAAGTAAAATTCTTAAAAGTAAAACGTTTTTTAATCTGAATCTTACCTTCCACAGTTTCAGGTGGTTATGTGAGGGCGTTATACTATATACTATAGTGCTGTAAACCTCTCTATCTTGGTCACCCTCTGAAAACCAATGGAAAGGTTGCTGGCACTTCAGTCATTGCTGTTGGAAAATACCCAGACTGGTGAGGTCTCAACATCACCTCCAACACTCTGTCCCTCACAGCTGGTGAATGGCAAGGAGATAGTGAAGGATGCACCATCTTGAAATAACCCACTGGTGGTGTCTGCTTAATACGTTATTTGAGATCCTTAGTAGTCTCAGTGTATGAGAGCGTAGCAGAGGTGAGTTGACATTTAACTGTGAGGCTGTGATTGATGATGAGATCAGCAGCCTGGCTGTCTCTAGTCAGCTGGTCAATTATTCCAAGTCACCTTTTAAGTCTGGAAACTGCGAGCACAATCTTGGGCACCTATTCGTTATCATTGTCTTGTGATGTGATGAACTTCCTGAACTATCTCATCTAACTCCTCATTCATCAGCTCCTGGGGTTGCTCCTGCAGGATGTTAGAGACATTTCCTCCCATATTCTCAGAACCTTCACCTCCAGTGGTGTGCACTAATATGATTGCTTCAACATTCTCCCTTACTGTTTCATCAATACCTTTAAAGACATCAAAACCCCAGATACAAGCAGACCACACTTTTTTCCAACAGTTGTCCAAGATAGCCTGTGAAACATCTCCCCAAGCTGTGACTTGAAGCACAGTAACACATTTCCAGAAATCCATCATGGTGGTTTCCAAGTTCACTTCCAAATAGTTGCAGGCATGGCAGTAGATTTCTCTGATAAAATGGAACTTGGAGGCTTTTATGATTCTCTGATCCGTAGGCTGGATGAAAGATGTGCTGTTACGTGGCCTAAAACAACTTCTACATTTTCATGGGCATTTTCCATCTGCTCATGAATATGAACTGGCACATTGTCAAATATTAAAAGAACCTGGAATGGAAGGTTCTTTCCTTGAGGATACCATTCTGCTTCTGGAATGAAGGAGTAGTTGAACCAGTCCCAGAAGATCTCAGCAATCATCCATCCTTTTCTATTTCAGCATCAATGTACTAGCATTCTGGCCTTGTTTTTTGCAAGAACCTGGTATTTGGTTCATGGTGGATCATCAGCGGCTTATACTGGAAGTCTCCACTGGCATTGTAGGGTCAAACAATCCTTAAAAGCATTGAACCAGGGGCTTTGGTGATGGTTTGTTATATATGTGCATTTTTCTACATGTTTCATAAACAAACTGGTCTCCTCAGCATAAACACTTATTCAGGTCTGTGACCTTTTTTCTCAATCAGCACGTTCAACATAATCTGAAACTTAGTGGCAGCCACAGCAGCAGCAGAACCAGCTTTGCCAGAAATTTTCATACCAAACTCAAAACAATAAACCCACACTTGGCTAGCTATAAAAGGCTTCACATTTCCTTGGTCTTTTATTACATGCTTATAGATTTGTTAGACCTTCAAGAGGATGGTTGCTGTTATCAGCCACACTTTTTATTCTTCCACCATCTCATTTACCTACAAACAGCTACTTTTCCTTCTTTTCAGTTCCCTCATTGCACACTTAAGAGGTTACTTTAGGACTTTCCAGAACATATTCACAAACACTCCTATGAATACTTTCCTCCTTTTTGCAGATTTACTGATTTGTCACACCAAACTCAAGACAAACAGTGACTGCAGACATTCTGGCACAAAGTTTATCTAGCACCTTTATAAGCCACATCACTTTACACACTTGGACTTAGAGTCCAAAGGACTTGAACTATATTGGGGGACATAATTGAAACACAGAATTTGAGTTTTAAAGACAAACAAATGCACAGGGAACTCTACTGTGGCAGTAGTGGGGACCATGGCCAGTGAAGTGCCTAAGAGGACACCAGTCATCACTTAGCATTGCACTTCTCATTTTTCCTCTGCTGCACGTAGCAGTGAATGGGTGTTGCCAATGTGAAAGTGTTACTAATAAAAATCACTGAATGAAGTCTTAAAAGTTAAACAGGTGAATGCTAAGAAGTGATTGCATATTGGCACAGTTCATCCATGAGATTGAATAGCATATGATTATTTATTAACATAAAATTTGTTTCATAGTTTATTTCTATCAAGCCTCTATGTGTGGGTCTTGGTATAGTAATTTCCAAATATTTAATGCATTTTCTTGCTTTAAATTAAATCATCTTCTTATCTTTGTTCATTGATTCAGTATAAATTTTTTAAATGCCTACTAAGTTCCAGGTATTATGGGGATGCTGGAAAAAAATTAACCCATTCCTGTCCTATTGTGAGGGGACAATAACATGTACACAGAAAAGTAAACTAAATTAAATGTAACATAAAAAAGAGATGGAGTGTTATGTATAGTTAATAGCAAGTAAGCCAGTTTTTCAGAAACCTAACAATGAAAGACATTAACATGCAATGAGCCTGGAAAGATAAGTTAAACTAAAATTGTGAAGGACTTTAAATGTCAAAAAGAGATATTTCAATTTTATCCTCAAGGAAATAGGAAGCAATTAGAATTTTTTGGTGATGGTAATGACATGTGTGAATGCTTGGTTTGGAAAGGAGAAAGATTAGATACAAGGAGACTCTTGAAATAGTCTAGACAAGAGATGATGAGGGTCTGAACTAGGATGGGTGGCTGTTTGAATGGAGAGAGGGGCACACAGAACACGAGAGGCAGTCATTCATCCATGAAAACAACTTCAAAGAGCATGGTTCCTGGCAACCAAGAAGACAGCCAACTATGGACTCATGAGAGTTGTTATGTCCTGTGCAAAGCAGACCCTAGAAACCCAACTGATGTATCCATCCAGAGGAAATGTAGTGCCAAGGTTGGGGAGGGGCCAAGAGGACTTCATAAGTAATACACAGGTGAAGAAGAATTCCAAGACTCAGCAGTAATGGGAGCAGTGAATTTCCTTGGCCACATGTATACTTTACTATCATTATACTCTAAGTTTATGACCCATTCTGCCCAAAGATTTTGTGTGTATTTTGAGAGAGTTCACTATAGATTTATGGAGAAAGGCCAGTGTTTTATAGCTACTGTTTTACTGTGATATCTTAATAAATGCCTTTGCTTTGGAGCTAATTTAGTCCAGTAGATGACTGTTAATGAGAAGCACACCAATAGAGAGACATGAGTATTAAGAATACAGATGCTAGTACCTAGGAGTAGCAGTCCTCCCTGGGTACCAGACCTGTGAGATGGGTCACTGTAACTTTTATTCACTCAGAGGGAAACTGTTCTTCACCATTCACTGAATGGAAATGCACATCATTTACAATTTACCTACTTGTGTGTGTGTGTGTGTGTGTGTGTGTGTGTGTGTGAGAGTGAGAGAGAGAGAGAGACAGACAGACAGACAGACAGAAAGACAGACAGACAGGCAGGTAGATAGAGACAGAGACAGTGAGAGGGAAGGAGACAGACAGAGACAGAGAGAGGGACAGAGAGAGAGAGACAGAGCAGGAGGGAGGGAGAGAGACAGAGACAAAGAGAGAAAGCAAGAGGGAGGGATAGGGAGATGGTGGGAGGGAAGGAGGGAGACAGAGAGAGACAGAGACAAAGAGAGAAAGCAAGAGGGAGGGATAGGGAGATGGTGGGAGGGAAGGAGGGAGACAGAGAGAGAGAGAGAGAGAGAGAGAGAGAGAGAGAGAGAGAGAGAGAGAGAGAGAGAGAGAGAGAGAGAGAGGAGACAGATTCTGTTTCACAAACAAAGTGGAGGATGGCTACTTTTTACAAAGCAAAATGTTACATTAAAAAAAAGAAAGGTATGCTTTTTAAAGAGGATGTATAGCACTAATTAGAGGAGATAAAGAAGGAATGTGTGCTTGTTAAAGTATAGCTATTCACATGAGATTAAAAGAGTGTTCATCATTTTTGACAAGATGAAGAGCAGAAAAGTCCTTTGCAGGAATTAAAAGTCGAAAGACAACACAGAAGGAAAATAGCTGCTGTAAGCTAATCCTGCAGTATGTACTGAGGCTACACATAAAAAATGATAAATTAGCCCCAAAAATGGAGTTGATTATATCAATTCTTAACTATCCACACTTAATTCTTAATAATCCAAGTAAATCAAGTCAACACTGCCACGTCTGAAAATGTACTGGAAGTTTTTATCTGCTTGCTCAATTCCTTAGGATCTCAACTGGTGTTTTAGGTGGAGGTTTGCTTATGTCGATTTCTTTTCTTAGTATTTTTAAATTTTGGGTGAAGGTACATTTATTGGTTGTTTGAGATTATGAAGGGGAGTTAGATTCATATACAAATTTTGATTTTGCTAGCTTGCTAAAAATTCCTTAAAGCCTCCTTTTATTCAGTGAAAGGTGGAATTGGTCATTTAATTTCTCATTATTGGGGAATATTTGGGGGAAATGTGACTACTCTCGTATAAGTAAATTTTACTTGAAACTTTGTTTTAATTTATATAATTTAAATAATCCTTCATTAAAGTCCAATTTACACGCCTCAATATAATGGAAAGAATATTGAACTTGAAGTCAGGAGAGATTCTATAACCACCACTGACTAATATTAGTGGCATGATCATGGACAACTCATTCAACTCTCTAAACCTTTTCTTTCTCTTAAAAAAAGAATGAATGATGCCCATTGTACCTACCCCACAAAGCTATTGTGAGCATTGAGTGACATAATATATGTGAAGCACCTTGTAAACCTTAAAGCAAAATACAAATGTCAACTATGATAATAACTTACTATTCATTATTATTATTGTGGTATGAAGTTGAGTCTGGGTCTTTTAAAAATATTCATCACAGGAAGAAATTAAAGATATCTATAATCATACGGAAAAATGCTCTAAATCACTATTGATTAGAGAGAGGCAAATCAAAACAACTCTGAGGTACCACATCACATCTAGCAGATTGGCTAACATGACAGAATAAGAAGATGACAAATGCTGGAGAAGATGTGGGAGAGTCGGAACACCAATTCATTGTTGGTAGAGCTGTGAGCTCATCCAACCATTCTGGAGAGCAATTTGGAGCTATGCCCAAAGGGCCACAAAAATATGCATAGCCTTTGATCCAGCAATATTGCTTCTAGGACTGTATCCTCAGGAGGTCATAAAAATAGGAAAGGGTTCCACATATACAAAAATATTTATAGCAGCTCTCTTTGTGGTGGCCAAAAACTGGAAATCAAGGGGATGCCCATCAATTGAGGAATGGCTGAACAAGTTGTGGTATATGAATGTAATGGAATAGTATTGTGCTATAAGAAATGATGAACAGGAAGACTTCAGAGAGGCCTGGAAAGACTTATATGATCTGATGCTGACTGAAAGGAGCAGAACCAGGAGAACTTTGTGCACATCAACGACCACAGTGTACGAGAGTTTTTCTGGTAGACTTGGAACTTCACTGCAATGCAAGGTCTTAAAAAAATTCCCAATGGTCTTTTAAGGCAAAATACCTTCCACATCCAGAGAAAGAACTATGGAATTCAATCACAGATTGTAGCAGATCATTTTGTGTGTGTGTGTTACTTTTTGGTTTGTAATATGATTTCTCCCATTCATTTTAATTCTCCTACACAGCATGACTACAGTGAAAATGTATTTAATAGGAATATATGTGTAGAACCTATATAAAATTGTATGCCGTCTCAGGGAGGGAGTGAGGAGGGAGGGAGGAGGCAGAGGGGAGGGAGGGGGAGGAAAGGGAAAAATCGTAGTGACTGTAGAACACTGAAAATAAATAAAATTAATTTTAAAAAGAAAAAGAAAAAAACTGGAACAGAAAAAAAAAGAATATTCATCCCATCTCGGGTTCTGGCATGTCCTACTAAGCTAGAAAGAATCCTATGCAGGCTCCAGGGTAGGAATGGAGGTCTATCTTCCCTAAGTTTGAAGAAGCTTATTACAGATAAGTTGGTAGGTGATGACTTTTTTAGCCATATCAACTTATAAATACTTTCTCCTAAGGTACTGAGGAGTTGTATAATCTACGCAGGTGGAATTGTTGCCACATCAGTGAAATCTTGGAGTAGAGTTTTATTTAGATTTTTGTTTTTTGTTTTTTCCTTTGCACTTGTTATGTCATTGGAGATAGGAACTCTCAGTGAGGAAATTCTCTTTGCCAATGGAAATGGTAACTGTTCTCCAGTAAGAAGTTTGCTTGGGGTCATTGAGAGAGTGCCTAAGGTCGGAGAGTCATTTATTATTAGAGGCAAACTTAAACCTAAGTCTTTGTCTCAGAAACTGCCTCTCTACCACCTCATAGATACTTGCAATAAAATAAAAAGTTATAATAATTTCTACAAGGAGTTACTTTCAACAACTCTATAACAACTATTGTGATCGTCTTCATTTTTCATATGGTAAAACAAATGGCACAGTGAATGGAATTCAGAGAAAGGCTGGAGTTCAAATGTGACTTTAATCACTTCCTAGATGAGTGACCCTGGGCAAATCACTTAACCTCTGTCTGCCTCAGTTTACTCATCTGTAAAATGGGGGTGATAATAGCGCCTACTTCCAAGGGTTGTGCGCTTCACAAATTTTGAAGTGCTATGTAAATGCTAAATATTATTGTTGTCCAAAATCTGTCAGAGAGCCAAGATTTAATGACTAGTTTTTAGTACTTATATACGTGTTTCTTCTTTGCAGACTTATAAGCTTGCAATTACAGATTTAACTATCGCTGTCTCCATGGACAAAGCCTGTTTTCTAGCATTTTATAACAGAGCAATATGCTACAGCAAAATAAAGGAATTTTTTATGGTAAGACAACAAACATCTCTTTTTTAACTAAATAGAAAGTGAATAGATCCCTTCTTATTGAACAAAACTGCTCAAGCACACTTTTACACTAAACACTGCTCTGGTAAGAGGTTAAAAGGAAGGTCAATGCCATGACCTTTACACTCCCATTTAAAAGCATACATAAATTAAAATTCAGTATGCAGGCAATTCCAGTTTCATTAGGAGCTTTTATTGACTCTGTGGGACTTGCATATTTAAGCAAACAAATTGTCTCTTCCATTACTTCAAGAATTTAATGAGATATTTCTTGAGAGGGAGACTGGGCAAAGTAAGCACTGTAGTATAAGAGAAAGGAGCAGGAGTTGCCTGAGACCCTGGGACCCATTTGTATCCTCTTTGTGTACCTTTCTCAACTGCGATAGACCAGGACAAATACAAATACAGTGCAAACATCTAATTGATATTAAAAGTCATTTCTCTTAAATTTTCATTCTCACTCCTCTTTGTGGAGATGGAACTCTCAGCAGTCCCATATAATGGAACAGAAAGAACTTTGGATTTTAAAAACAGAAGACCTGGGCTCAAGACCTAGTTCTAGGAAGGCAACTTTGGACCCGTCATCTCCCTTTTCTGGGCCTTGGTTTAGTGAGGCAATGTTGCATAGAGCCATGGACTTGAAATCAGAAAGACTTTGGTTCAATTCCTGCATCTAATGTTTAAAAATCATTTAGGTGGAGCAGTAGACATAAAGTCAGGTTCAAATCCTGCCTTGGGCACTCTCTAGCTATGTGACCCTAGGCAAATCACTTAAACTCTGTGTGCCTCAGTTTCTTCTTCTGTAAAATGGGTATAATGATAACATCTCCCAGAGTAGTTGTGAGGGCCAAATGAGATAATATTTGTAAAGCACTTTGTAAACCTTAGAGTGCTATATAAATAAATGGTGGCTGCTATTATTTTTAATAATTATTATTGTTATTAATGTGACCAGAGACTCAGTGTTTCTAATGACTCCTCTATAAAATGGGATCAACAGTACCTGTAGTACCTGCCTCATAGAGTTGTTATGAGATCAGAGGGAAATATTGTATTTTAAGCACTTTGGAAATTTTAAAGCACCATCTAAATATCAATTATTATTATTTCTAGTATTTTGTTTCTTCATCTATAAAATAAGACTTATTGAACTAGAGCTCTTCCATCTCTAAAGGTATAATGCCTTTTTTTCACCTATTCCCTGGTGTCAAAAACTCCCTGATGATGACAAGGATTCCATCACATAATGAAAGGAGTCACTTTTTTGTTTTTGAGGCAATTGGAGTTAAGTGACTCACCTAGGGTCACTCAGTAGATTTGACTCTTCCTGACTCCAGGGCCAGCACTCTATGCACTGTGCCACCTAGCAAGCCCTGTGATTTTTCCTTTCTCTAACTTGTCCCCACCCAGATGATTTGGTTCCTTGCTAAACTTTGATCTCTCCCCTTTCAGAAAAGACCTTTCAGTATCAGAATTCCTTGTCAGAGAAGTAAATAGTCCTCAGTTTCTGGACCCCTCCACAAAAAAAGCTTTTGTTGCCCTTGCCTCCCTGCTGCACAACTTTGCCTCTCTCTCTTCTCTCCTCCTATCTTTTCCCTTATTGTCTTTTTTCTTTCCTTTCCTTCACACTTTCTACATTAAACTTCTTTGTTTAAAAGGATAACCTTCTTAATCTCTTTCATCAGTTCTCTTCTGTTGTAAAACGAGGTTACGTATGGAAAATTTCAGACATTTATAAATGAGTAGCTAATAAAAAGATTCGGGAAAGCATTGCTTTAGTGTTAAAAAATTACTCTAATTTTAATTGTGGATTCATGGCAGCCTTGCTTTGTTAAAATAAATATTGTTGACCTAATGAAGGACTGGAAGTCCTTCAGCATCTGAAGACTGATTAAAATATGTGATGTTTGTAACTGCCTAACAGTTTTGTTGTTTGTTCTTTTAAAAAAGACAGTTTTGCTTCTCTAGAAATTGCTAGACCTCACTGAGAAGAGGGTTTCAGAGAGCCCTAAGCATTTAGTCAAGAATGTCTGGGTCTGAATCCCGTTTCTAAAACTTTATATCTGTGTGAACATGATTAAGCCTCCAAAGCTCAGTCTTCATACATAAAGGTTATCTCCATTTTACAGCAACCTACCTCACAGGATTGCTGTTGGGATCAAAAAAATGCATCTAAAATGTTTTTCAGAACCTTCAAGGGCAATATGAATGTGAATATTATTATTATTAATGATATGATATTTAAGATAATTAACCTACTTACGTGATCAAATGACCTTAAGTAAAAAATACTTAAAGTGAGATTTGTTTCAAATGCTAGACTTCTAGTACCAAAAGAACTTTAAAGACCACCTTGTTCAATTTGCTGTATTTATAGTGGAGGTTTGGGTTGTTCTCTTACCCCTAGCCCCACCCCCAGGATTAATATAGCCTGGACTAATAACTTTAAAAAAACATTTTACCTCCAAAATTCAGATTGGTTGACAGTTTCTTGTGAAACTCTGCCCCTCTATTTTCATCCTATCACTGCTCCATATTAGTAGAATAACAAAACTGCCCAAAATGATGTAGGCTTGTCCAACAAATAAAGTATATGAAAACCACACTGAGGGAAAGCTTTGGTCCTGCTCTACCACTAACTACCTTAAACAGTCACAAAACCTCCCAAGGTTTCCATTTCCTACCCTATAATATAAGGGTTAAACCAGTGGTTTTCAAAGTGTATGCCAGGGACCTTTGGAATTCTCTGAGACTTTTTCTAGGGGTCAGAGCAGTCAAAATCATTTTCATAATAATACAAAAATGTTTAATTTCTAATATAGTAAATTATTGATAACATAACTCACATAAACAGAAATTTGGGGAGCAAAGGAGCACTCAATAATTTTCAAAAGTATGAAAAGATCCTAAGACAAAAACAGTTGAGAACTGCTAGATTAGATGATCTCAAACATCCTTTCCAACCCTAATGTTCTTATGAAAAGTTCCATGAAAGTTGATGCTAAATGTGTTTCTAGTCCTACCACTTAATTTTTTGATGTCTATAACTTGATTTTTTTCAGTATCTACAACTTGATTTAAATGAGCTATTCCAAATTTTAAAGGCTTCAAGGCAGAATTTTCATGGGCATCCTGGCTATAGCTGCAATGATTTTCTCTGGATGCTTATTGTAAATAGCTTTTAAAGATTATATTATCTTGTTCTCAAGCTATATTATCACAGCTTCCATGTTATTTTTGTGCTTTAGTATTATAAAAGCATTTGGAGCTGTGGTCATTTCTTTGCGGAGAACTCCATGGGTAGATGTGGCTTCATCTTGAATGAAGACATGGCTCCAATCTATGCTGTAGAATGAAATATAGGTAAAGAAAATGGAGAATTGTGCTAGATCCCGATTTGACATAGAATCACAGAACTTAAGGGTTAGAAAAGACTTCAATGGCCACCTATCTAGTCCAACTTCTACATCCAAGGAATCTCCAACATACCTGACAAATGGCAATCCTAGCACTGATTATAAATACCTTCAAGGAAGAGGTGCCCATGATCTCTTGAGATAGGGCATTGCACAATTAAACAGCTCTGATTTATTAGGAAGTTTTTCCTAATACCAAAGTAAATTTGCAAACCTTTGCAGCTTTTACACATTGCCACTGGTTCAGCATTTTATTCACCCTGTCTAAAGCAATTCCAGTTAATGTCTTTGTTCAAAAAACACATATTAACATTGATTAATTAAGATCCTGTTTTTAAGTTCTTTTCTGAAAGATTTTGATTTAGTAGCTTAAGTCATACAATTCCTTTTAGAACAACTGTCATTGCTTACATTATTTATTTACATTAATTATCTAATTCATTTACTAAAATAAATAAGGCTGACTCCTGTTAAGTAAGACTCATACAAAGGAGTATAAGATTTAAAGTTGGAAGGGTCTTTAGGGACCATCTAGTATGACCTGCCTCACTTTATAGATGAGGAAAGTGAAGCACAAAGTAATGATACAACTTCCCTAAGGTCACAAAGCTAGTAGGTAGAAGATCCAGGTCTTCTGACTCAAACCCATTGCTCTGGTATGGTTATTCCTAATACAGAAGCTGTCTGAAGAGAATAGACTATTGCTCTTCCCAGGGGAATGAGCCAGATTTGAGATTGATTGGGACTAAAAATCTGTTTTCTCAATGTTGTAAGGGAGATCAACATGATTGCTGCCCTTAGAGAGCTTATAATGTAGTTGAGTAAATACACAAAAAGGTGACTGATACAAGGTAGTATATCATAAATGATCAGATGGCAAAAAGTTAATTTGCTAAGGAAATTAATAGAAGAAAGTGATCATTAAATGCTGGGATGGTTGATGGTCTGGCAAGACTTCACAAAGGAGTTGGGATCTGTGGTGGGCCTTGAAGTATACATTAATTCAAATGAACAGTAAAGAGCTCAGGGTAAGACATTTCAATTGTTTGTGTGCATGGGGCAATGGGAATAATGACTGTCTAAATTTTATAGGCTTTAAAGGATTATGGAATTGTTCTTCTTCTCAATGTGGGAGATGACATTAAAGCAAAAACTTTAATAAATCGTGGCCTGATCTACACGGAACTAAAAATGACTGCCAATGCATTAGAGGTAAATGGATCTTATGAAATTTGCTTATTTGATATTGTTTATCTACTTCTGAAGAGCAATGCACATAAAATGGCAATATTAAAGAAGATGTGGAAATTCAATTGTCTTAAGATTTAATATAACTATTTTATTATTTTATATTTAATATAATTATTTTATTATTTATCCAACACATTTAATGTTATGTGTTGGATATATATATAGAGAGAGAGAGAGACAGACAGACAGAGACAGAGACAGAGACAGAGAGAGACTACACATGACTACAATGAAAATTGGAATACATTTATGTACATTTAAGAAAACTGTCCACTGAAATTTCAAAATTGTTTGGTATATGCCTCTTACTTAGTTTGAAGGTATATTTTGTCTTATAAGTAATTCAGAGATATTGGGAAGAAATGTTAAAATACAAGTTGAAATGATCATTAGACTATATTCAAGGTCTCAATTTCACACTACATTTGAAGTAAAGCTTTTGTTATGTTACTCATTTGCTAAAATAACTATTTCCAAATGCAGTATACTTTAAGATAGGCTGAAGATACCCAAATATATGACTTCTTTTAGATTGTGAACCTAATGACAAAGACACAAAATTAATTCGTTATTATCTATAACAATATGCTTTAGGTACTTATTATTCCAATACATCAATGAATTCGTGCTTTCATCAATGTGTGTGTTGTTTCAATAATAGACACCTCAGCCCATCCTTGTCTGCCCATCTTTATATGACTTTTCATCTCTGTCTTCCTATAAATTCACCATGGGAGATCTACTCCACATGTTGAAAATCTACTTTGAGTACTTAGTGTTTGTTAGATATCAGTGGAGTATGAAGACTATCCATTGGTTTTTCATCAGTTCATCTGCTTTTTCTTTTCATAAAATTCTCATCCAACATTCTTTATACCACTTCTCCTGCATAGTTCTTCACTTGTAGTGCAGCATGATTTTTAAATAAAGAAAAATGCTTTATTTAATATGCCTGAAATATATATATGTACATATATATAAAATTTCAAAGCTACCATCTTACCAAGACAGCATTTAAACTATACCGCATATCCAATTCCTTGACAAATAACAAAGCCCTTTTTGTATGATTTATTCCATTGCTCTTAGTTGTTTCATTTTCATACAGAGAATGCTAGTTTAAAAAACAAAGTCATTTGTAAAACACTACAAAGGAAGATAGTAGAAGACTGAGTATTTTCACCTCTTAAAAAGTGAAAAACAGTGGAAGCAAAAAAACTGTACAGAAAGCTTCAAATGAGACCCACTTACATGAGCTGTATCATCACAAAAGGATTCATAGATTTTTAAATAGTGGGATAACCAAAAAAGCACAAAATGGAAAAAATTCTTCAGTATTTCTTTAATAACCCATATTCATCATCAGTAATGGAAAAATGAAAAAGTACAAATGGTACTCAAGAAAATGGAGTTCAGAAGATTGTCTGGACCATATGGATCATGTATATGCTGAGGAGATATTTGCTAGAAATGATGGGAAACTTAGGAACATTTAGTTTTACAAGATATCTCAGCAGGGAAAGAAACCAAAAGAATGAAAAAACCACAAATAATTTTGACACACAAAAAAGGTAATCAAGAGATGTCAGCAACTATGGATCTATATGCCATTCTCATCTTTATAAAAACTTTATAAAAATTATCTACATGTGTATAGATATCCCTGATGAAAAACCAAGCAGGAAACAAGCAGATATTTCTGCACAATATTCTAGATGTCCAAGTCATGTGACTGGGTGGCAAAGTAAGACTTCACTGTCTCAAAACTCTCCAAAAAGAGGAATTATGTTCTGGAAATAGAGCAATTACACCAGAAGTGACAGGATTTTTTAAAAAGGAAGGAAAAGCCCTGACAAAGTAAAAACTTATAAATTAACACCAGAGAACACTAATCCGTAAAGTATTCATTTTATACCCCTCCTCCAGTATCTGCTTCTAGTAGGGATACAGGAAACATCCCAAGCTGACCTGTGGGCTTATGCCTGGAACCCATGCTGGGATTGCCTCCTACACATAGAGACCATTGGCCACATCCATATCTGTATCCTCTACTAGGATCAAGAGAAGACAAGAAAAGAAACAAATGCCAGAATTTGTCACTATCAAAGCAGAGTTTGTTTTTCAACTCAATTAGAGTAGAAAAATTATATTCATGGTAGAAAACTTCTCTAAAGGTAAAAAGGAGAGAATAGAATATTTGGAATACAAAAATTCTGAAGAAAAGTTTGACAGAAGAGAAACAAGTTAATGTTTGTTAAGAGAACATATGATATTTATATAAGCCAAAATTTACATAACCCATTATATAATCTTGAAGGTAGGATGCTAAAAGAGTATTTAAGAATCATAAATCTCAGGGGCAGAGACAAGATGGTGGAGTAGAAACAGAGACCTGCTTGAGCTTTCCCCTTAAACCTTCAAAAAACCTGTAAAAAAAAAAAAAAGACTCTAAACAAATTCCAGAGCAGCAGAAGCCAAAAAATGACAGACTGAAGTCAATTTCCAGCCCAAGACAACCTAGAACATTGCCAGGAAAGGTCTATCACACTGGGCTGGGAGCAGAGCACAATTAGTTGTGGGCCATGCTGGCATGGATGGAGCTGGAGCAGACCTTAGGGGACTGAATCATTGGTGTCTGCAGCAGTTTCCTGACTTCTCAACCCACAAAAGCCAAAGACAACTTTGAAGGTCAGTAGGAAGGGTCTCTCACTTGACTGAGAGGGGGGCATGGTCCAGCCCCAGCCCCAGCCCTAGGTCCAGGGTGGCAGCAACCACTGTGGAAGATGCATCTGCTTCTGGAGCCCTTCACTTAACAAAGAGCTCAAAATTCAAGTCATTGGCTAGGAAAATGAGCAAATGAGAAAAAAAACACATTATAGATTCTTACTTCTTTATTTTTTATGTGATGAGAAAGATCAAAACATACAACCAGAAGAAGACAACAAATGAGTCAACAGTTTGCTAAAGGAGCTCCTCAAAAATGCTGAAGAAAATAACAACTTTAAAATTATACTAACCCAAATGCCAAAAAAAGGTCCAAAAAGCCAATGAAGACAAGAATGCTTTAAAGAGCAGAATGGTCCAAGTGGAAAAAGAAGTCCAAAAGCTCACTGAAGAAAATAATTTCTAAAAAATTAGAATGGAGCAAGTGGAAGCTAATGGCTTTATGAGAAATCAAGAAATTACCCAACAAAACCAAAAGAATGAAAAAATAGAAGACAGTTTGAAGTATCTCATTGGAAAAACAACTGATCAGGAAAATAGAAGCAATTCTATCAGGAGAAATAATTTAAAAATTATTGAACTACCCAAAAGCCATGATCAAAAAACCACCACTCTTAGTTCACCTGCAGACAACAGAGAGCTTAGGGTGGACTCTAATAGCTTGTAACAATGTGCAATGATGATCTATGCTCAGAAGTGTTATAAAGGACAACATTGAAAAAATGCATGATTGGAAAGGAGATGGTTCAATAGATGGGCAGCACAAGGGCTTCACTGGTAGCCACAAAAGGCCACAAGATTGGAAAGAAAGTAATTGGCATGTTCTCTAGATCATCCGTAGAATATGGACAATAACTGTATAGGATAAGAAGACATGGATAAATTGCAATAAAGAAAATTCCCAGGACTCCTAAAATATTTAAATTCATTTAATTTTTATTCTTTATTCTTTATTTAAATTCAAATTTACTAAATATTTTAGCTGTTGAATCAGGAATTTAAAATTTTTGATTCCATGGGAAAGTATGTATTTATGGTACATGCAGGTAATCAAAGTAATGTTGCAAAAATAATGAAAATGTGAAATCTTTTCAGGATTTTAGGGAAGCAGTGCAGATAAATAAAAATGATGCTAACCTGTTCCTAGCTGCTGGAATTTGCCATCACAGGTAATCAAAGTGATTTGTGTTGAACTAGGAAGTGAAGTTAGCCAATATTACCTAATGATATTTGCATATAAGTTATATACAGTTATATTTGTATATAAGTTGGGAAATATGTATAGTATAGTATATTTATCTTAAGGCTTCATTCATTGATTCAGATAATAAATATTTATTTAATACCAACTACACATAAAATTAACGTTAAAATAGAAGATAACTTTTTAAATCCAGAGATTGGAAGACATCATTTATTTTTAGGAAAGCTAGATGTTACTTTTTAACCTTTTTGAAATTAATTTTAATTCTAAAAACGTTTTTAATGACACAGAAAAGTTTTTAAATATCAGGTGTAACCTATACCATTTTTGTGCTAAGCATTTTTCTCCATTTTTAGGCATATCATAAGTTCAATTGATTTGTGAGTTAATTGAAATAAGTAAATAGGATAAAATGACAAATTAATTTGAATGAAAAATAATAGATATCAGGTCAACCCTCTACGATATGTAGTATTTCTTTTGTTTTATAAGAATCATGAGCTTATTATACATTGTGATATTGTTTACTCACAAGACAACTTTCTGGTATTTTTAGTTTTCTAAAAATAAGATTTATCTTCTCAAGTTAATTAGTACTCACTTAAGTTTTGAAAGTATAGAAGAAATTCCACACTTTGGTTGAGTGCTCCTCTGTCTTCACACCACTCCTTCCCCAAATTGAACAGTACATTTTTTTAAACTTTACATAGCCATAATTTAGAGCAAAAGTGTCAAACACTGCAGGCAGCAAATCCAATTAAAATGTAATTAGGAAATACTTAACAAAATAAGTAAGAATACTATAGAACATAATGTTAATATGTGGTTTTCTAAGTCCACAGGGATCCTTATGTACAGCTTAGTGGTCCTGTTTCTATTTGAGTTTGACACCATTAATTTAGAGGAGACAATTTGGAGCTCAGACCATAATTATACAGGGGGAGGAACTAAATAACTGTGACATTTATAGAACTAAAAAAAGTTTGAATAATTTGGGAAGTCCAAGTCAATTGTCTTCACCACATAATAAGCAATAAAAATAAATTGCAATTATATAATACTTAAATTATTACTTAAGTAAAGTATTAAGTCAAAATTATTCTTTACCTTGGTGGAATATGGGCACAAAATACTTTTTCAAATAAGTGGTTAAAGTTGCTCTTGGTTATATGACTGAATCTCTTTCCAAATATTAAAATAGGTGGGCAGAGAATTAAACAAATTTGTGATTTCTTAATCTTTTTTTTATTTTGTAGTGAAAACAAATGTTTATTTTACAACGTTTAGAGTTCCTAGGATATCATTTTTAATTATTAGCTAAATTAATTAATTAAAAAGGAAATTTTTTTATTTAAAGAATGAACACATTCAGGTTTATATCTCCAAATTTCAGTAAGGCAAATATTTCCAGAGCTTTCTAATTTTTTTATTATACATTTCAAGTGGAGGAAGAGGATAAGTAAGTGGAATGAACAAGTAAAGTGTACTTTAAATCTTTGTTCTAACAGGCCAATGATTTCTGTAAGTGAAGGCTCCTATCCTGATTATAGATATTAGTACAGTCTACAAAAATGTTGTTTATGAAAGGAACCTCAGAAAGCTTTTAATTCCCTTAACTATGAAAAAAAAGGAAACAAACATTTATTATTGATCTGTTATGTGTTAGGCATTATGCTAAGCACTTAATATTTTCTCATTTGATCCTCACAACAACTCTGTGAGGAAGGTACTATTCCTATACCCATTTTTCATTTAGAATACTGAAAGCAGATAGAAGCAAAGAGACTTGCCCAAGGGTTACATGGCTAGCGAGTGTCTGGGATAGAATTTGAACTCAGGTCTTCCTGATTCTTAGAATCAGACCAAAGGATTTTAAAGAAAAAAAAGAAGCATAACATTTTCTGCATAATTTCCTATTCATTTTGGCCATATGCTAATATAATATACCATTTAGATTGACTTGATTTACATAAATCTGTGATTTTATAAACATTTGAGCATAATATATTTGGGGGAAAAGAACACTTTTAAAAATTATATCAAAATAAGCGCTTCAAAAGTCATAGGGATGGTAGATTTTAAACTGGACAGGACCTTAGAAGATATCTAGTCCAATCCTCTCATTTTTAGATGAGAAAACTGAAGCCCAGAGAAGTTGTAATTGCCCAACATCGCATCATCACCAGTTTGCATATTAATCCATCAAGGAATAGTTTGGGATTGAGAGATAGATTCAACTTGACGGTTGGTGAATATCACTAGTGGGTTCTTCTATCCCGAAGCGAAATGAGTCATCTCCTTCTCCCATTTGCCTGCATTCAACTATATTGCTTTCTAATTATCTTTGTACAATTCTTACCATTATTGAGCTCAAAACTGAGCATTGTTAAATGCAGCTGCAATAACGAGCAGAGAACAGTTTAGGGTCTATATATAGAGGAAGCTAAAGTGACTGAAGTGACGACTTTCTCAAAGAGGGGGGACCTGACAATTCCACTTTCAAAAACTCTTTTTCATATTTAGCAGCTGTTTTGATCTGGAGATTTTTGTATAGATATGATCATATTCTATTTTATTGAAATGTAGTTGCAACCATATGATAAAATGTCTTTAAACTGGCATTGCTTTGCATTTGCTAGTCTAGATTATCTAGCATTAAAGATAAAATCCTAAATTTCTAAATTTACCATAGTGCCTGGTACATGATGGGTGTTTAATAAATGCTAATTGATTGATGGATTAAAAATTCAGTTAAAAGTTCATTTTTGCCAGTTTTGTGTTCTAAAACAAGAAAATATTACAATAAGAAATATTTGATAATTGTTAGTAATAATGATCTATATCCCCGTCCCTCTTTACGTACACCCCAAGTTCACCTCTACTTTTTGTTACAAGAAATAATGTGATACAAAAGAAGGAATACTGGTCTGATGACCCTGAAATCTTAGTTCTGTTTCTGACTATGCCACTAACTAGCTTTCTGACAAGGCAAGTTATCCTCTTTCCATTCAATTTATTCCATCTATAAAATAAAGAGGTTGTGATAACATGTTCTCTAAGATTCTGTCCAATTCTAAAATTCTCTAAGTAAAGATTTATTCAATATATTCTCATATAGTAGGTACTCAATAAATACTACCAACTCTAGTAAGTAGTCAGTTTAATGGGAACTAACAGTGCTTCAGTTTGCCATTTTTTCTAATATTCCAGAGAAAAAAGAAGATTTCAGTTAGCAATTCTTTTCTTATTGATAGAACTAGTCATAATAAATACAAAGATCTGACCCATAAGCACATTTCCAAGGGGAAAAATAACAAGTATGTTCTATAAAGAATTCTTCAAATTATGCCTTGAGATCTTTTTCTGCAATAATAATAAAGTGAAAATTGTAAAATGTATTGTGGATTGTTGTTTCTCAAATAATACCAAATTGTGTAGGGAAGGTAGGCATGATTTTAAGCTGCGTAAGAGCCATGCCTGTTCTTTGTTACTTGCCTACAACCAGAATTCAACAGCTGTCAACTGACTAATATGTGTGTCAGATGCTACCAGTCTGAAATCTCAAAGGACGAGTTATATTAATTGTGACTTGAAATTGACTTGCCATGTGACCTTTTTGCAATGCACTTGACTTTCTAATTGGGATTGGCCAATAGTTTTTTCATCAGGGACTGCCATACTTATCACTTAGACATGACTCAAAATTGTCTTTCAGGGTGACACTGGGAATGTGGTGATAGGAATTTGTAGTCCATTGTGTCATGAGATGAAAAAAATGCCATAATGTGAAATACTAGCATCCACTGTCTCCTCTGCCCCTGTCTTTCACTTAAATCCAGTTCACTTGTATGTCATAGTATCACCTCCATGATGTTATGGTCTTCGAGTATAAAGAACAAACAATAATAACAACATATAAGGTACCAATTTGAGGAGTGTGGTAAGATAGTGGTAACTTTAGGTAACAATCACATTGAAATTCATCAAACTACCTAGGAAACTGAAAGGAAATTATGAGGCCTTATCTATCCAAAAAAGGATGCATTGGTATAGTACTTACCTCCTAAGATTCATACCAAGTTTTGTGTTTGTTTTTTTTTAATGAAGAATATTTTAAAAGGCCAACAAATATCAGTATCAAAATGTTATGGTTTGTGGGGTTAGGGAAAGGTTGGAAAATAAAATGTTCATGCTACAAATTTATTTTCAGAATGGGCGAGTTTGAAGAAGCTGTCTATTCATTCACTCGTGTTATTGAACTCAATCCTTTTTTTGTGGATGCGTATGTTGGTCGAGGAAATTCTTACATGGAATATGGTCATAAAGAAGCTGATAAACAAGCCCAAAAGGAATTTATAAAAGCCTTACACTTCAATCCAGCATACTCAAAAGCCAGAATTAGTTTGGGATATAATTTACAGGTAATTAAACAAAGGGATGCTTTCTCATTAAACTTTTTCACTGGATATGGCTGCAAATGAGGTATAGTAAATGTATTTTCTTTGGTTATGAAAGACTTACCATCTCCTCAACTTCTTTATATATAGTATAGGATCACAAATTAGTGATTTAGTATTCTCATGACAGCTAAGAACCAGCTGCCTTTAATTCAAGCCTGGTTCTCACAAGCCTGAATTTTCTTTCCTCTGTTTTTTCTGTCTTTTTGTTGTTGGGTGGGTCATTTTTTGGTTTCTTTTTTAAGTTGGCCCTTCTGTCCCTACAAACAAAGGATTTATGTCATATAAAAGAAACTTGCTAATTTTCAGTTTCCAAGCCCTTTCTTCTACAGGTTAAAGCAGACTAGAATTTTAATGATTTAATATTAACTCTAATGGAGTGTCACAGGAATCTGTGTTTAACCTGGAACTGTTTAGTAGTTTTTTTTTTAAATCAATGATAGGATAAAGAGATGATTAGCATACTTATCAAATATGCAGATTATAAAAAGCTGGGACATATATTTAATATTTTGCATTACAGAATCAAGATCCAAAAGGAACTTGAAAGGCTAGAACTATGGGATAAGGTGAAAGTAAATAGGGATTGTTATGTTGCAGTAAAAAGAAAAAAAATCAGCCCCCCCATCCCAAGACCAGAAGAAAGAGTCAGGGTTAGAGAGTTCACCTGAAAAATCTCTGCATTTAATATAGAGTTTCATTGTTAACATTCTGATATGGCAGCCAGAAGAGGTTATTTCAGCAATTAGCAAGCATTTATTAAGTGCTGACTATATGTGAAGCGCTGTGTTAAGGGCTATCTGCCCTCAAGAAGTTTATGATCTAATGGAGTATGTGTATGTATGTATGTATGTATGCATGCGTATATATATACACATATATATACTTTTATGTACACATATCACATACAGAATACATATAAAATTAATACAATACAGTAATAGTTTAGGGAAGGAGAGCACTCTTGAAGCTAAATGAACATGTATAATTTTATTGACATTTTTCTTCTCTTACTTGGATTTTTTCTTTCAAAGTATACATTTGAAACAGTGTATATTGTCCCAGTAATAATATTGGAGGGTCTCCCCCTACCATCTAGTGTCTGGGATTTTAAAATATTATCCAAAGGCATATGTGTAAATGGAAATTGTACAACAAAATTTATTTTAATTGATTCAAATTTTAACACTTTTTCAGATGTGACCAGTCAGTTTAACTCACCATATTTCACCACATAATCATCACAGATTTCATGACAAATTTTTTGCAAAAAAGCAGACCATTATGTGAAGTTTTTTCAGAATTGTGCCAACATTACTTGTCCTTTAGTTTCCACCAGTTCTCACAACTTTTAATTCACTGAAAACTCTTTCTTCAACTCTGTTTTCACACTGTTCAACAAACACAATCACTTTCAGCTTGAAACCTGCAAGATAGTTTTTATATTTACCCATAATACATAATCATAAAGAAATGTTTCACTTGTTAATGCATTACTGGCAGATGAACTGCACAGTTTAGTTAGCTCAGAAAGATGAAAGTCTTACCATATCAAGTGACTTATTCATGGCAAGTTCACCTGCTCACCCTCTCCCCTTGCACCTAAGGCTCTTCACTGGGTTGAGTGCCAATACCATCTGTACTACAGTGCTCTAAACAAACCACACAAGTCAGCCTTTGGAAATATACTCACAACATGTGCAAGAGAAATGCATTTCCATATGCCACTGGTGAATATATTGCTATTCTGTTTACCTTTTAAATGGTGTGAAGAACGAAATCATACCATGTGACAATTACATGATATAATCCAATTTTTGGACTAAAGAAACAGGCCACGATGATTATGTGGTGGTGATGATGATGCAGTGAAATATGGTATTCTCTGAACTGTTTAGTCTCATTTAAAAAGGTAGGATAAAATTATACCAAATATCTTTTATACACATACACATACACACACACATATATGTGTGTGTTTTTATTTGATTGAGGTAGAATTTTAAGCATTTATACTCTAATATTTGGCTTATTTTCATATTAAGGACTATTTCTCACCATATGTGTATGACATATCATTCCAGGCTCTAGGAAAATTTCAGAAAGCTTGGAATCACTTTACCATTTGTATGGATATCGATCTAGGAAACTGCCAGGCATATGAAGGAAGAGCAGTGGTGTGTCTTCAGATGGGAGATAATTTTGCTGCTATTCAAGATATAAATGCTGCTGTAAAAGTAAGATAAGAACATAAAAATGTATTAATGTAAATTTGGTGGGACAAGGTTGAGTGACAGAAACAGTGGAGAAAGGATTTAAGCAGAAGAACCTTCACATCTCTGTTCTCATATAATCACCAACCTACTCTGACCTCTAATCACCTGGACTAATTATGTGGACTACTATAATAACTTTCTAATTATTCTCATTTCCAGTCTCTCCCCTTTGCAGTCCACATTCTTCAAAACTGCCAAAATAACCTTCCTAAAACACATACCTATATCATTCGCCTGCTCAAGAATATGATCTAGATCCCTATTGCCTCTAAAATAAAACATAGATGCTTCAATTGAGTAATTAAAATCCTTTTCAATCAGCTACTTTTCTGACATTTCCATTGTTTCTTTTCATTCATGCTATATCCCAGCCAAACTGGCCTGTTTCTTATTTCCATGTTACCTCATTTCCTCACCTACTCGTATACCTGTGTGTAGGCTGGTCCTTCATAGTTTTGCGCTAGGACCATCAAATTTTTAACAACTATGATGCTTTCCAATGAGGTCATTTTGGTCCTCTTTGAGAATGAAGGACAAAAACCAACCAACCATTATCTGTAGTTTGTTATGTGTAAAAGGATATGGTTTTGCTTTTTGGGATTTTTTAACTGAATACTACCCTTTCTCCCTTTGAATTAATGTTGCTTGTAGAATATATAGCCACATTGATAAATAAGACTTTTCCCCACTAATACACTTGCTATAGGTTGTAAGTTTATTTTCTCATCCTTATGGAATCTAGTTTAGCATTTAGCATTTGTGGATAATTGACATATATCACGGAAAGTAACACCATTTTCCCAGTCTCTCAGGCTCATAACGTAGGAGTCATTCTGAACTCCTCACTATCTCTCACCCCTCACATCCAATGTGTTACCAAGGCTTAATGATTTCATCTTTGCAACATTTCTTCAATAAACTTCCTTCTTTCCTTAGACATTGCCACCACTGTGATGCAGGCTCTCATTATCTCATGCCTGAATTATTACTTTAGCCTGCTGGTGGGTCTGCCTGCATCAAGTCTCTCCCCACTGCAATCCATCCTCCAGCCACTAAAGTGATTTTCCCAAAGCACAGATGTAACCATGTCACTCACCCACCCCTTCTCAATAAACTCCAGTCCCTACCATCTCGAAGATCAAATACAAAATCTTCTGTTTGGTGTTCAAAGTCCTTTATAACCTAGCCTTCTCCTACCTTTCCAGTATTCCCACACCTTACTCTACCACATACTCTTGTCTTTAATCCAGACACTCTTCTCTTGGCTATTTAATGAACAAGACACTGCATCTCTTGATTCCCAGCATTTTCTCTGTTTGTCTCCTTTACCTTGAATGTTATCCCTCCTCATCTCCAACAACTTTCTTTAAGTCCTAACTAAAATTCCATCTTTTACAGAAAGCCTTTCCCAACTCTTCTTAATTTTAGTGCCTTCCCTCTCTGTTTTAATTCCCATTTATCCTGTATATAATTTATTTGTACATATTTGGTTGTTTCTTGTCTCCCCCATTACTCTGTAAGTTCCTTGAGGGCACAGACTGTCTTTTGCCTCTTTCTTTGTGTTCCCAGAGCTTAGCACAGTATCTGACACATATTATGTGATTAATAAATATTTGTTGACTAAAGCTAACAATTCCTTATATGTTAATTGCCCTTTCTTACTATTTTACCCTATAAAACAAGCTGAGTATCTCTCCTTGTTTGCTCAATAATAACCTCATGAATAAATTTTTCTCTGTCCCATGCTCCCATGTATCATAGAAAAGATTCTTGGGGCAGAGCCAAGATGGTAGAGTAAAAGAAGGGACTTGCTAGAGCTTTCCCCATAAAATCCATCCAAATACCTATAAAAGTGACTCTAAACAAATTCTGGAGCTACAGAACACACAGAATGACAAAATGAACAAATTTCTAGCTCAAGACTGCCTGGAAAGTCAATGGGAGCTATCAGGTTGCACTAGGAGCAGAACACATTCCTGCATGGACCTAGGAATGACTGAATCTCTGGCACCTGTGGTGGTTTCCAGACTTCATGACCCCAAAATGCTAAGAACACATTGGAAGGTCAGTGGAAAAAAAACTGTCAGACCTGAGAGAGCAAAATGATCCAACCGCAGGCCAAGGGTGGCAGAGAGGGTAGAAGGAGCCCACAGGATCTGTAGCAGCAGCAAGGGCAGCGGCAATAGCTGTTTTTGGAGTGCCAGGCCCACAGATTGTGGGGGGATCGAGGGGCTAAAAGTACACCCCATCACTCCAACTGGAAATAGAGAACCACCTTGACAAAGAACTCAAAGCCAAATAAATGGCTAGGGAAATGAGCAAAAACCAGAAAAAGAATCAGACTATAGAATCTTACTTTGGTGACAAGGAAGACCAAAATATACAAACAGAAGAAAACAATAAAGCCAAAGCTCCTGCATCCAAAGCCTCCAAGAGAAATATGAATTGGTTGCAGGCCATGGAAGAGTTCAAAAAGGGTTTTGAAAATCAAGTAAGAGAAATAGAGGAAAAACTGGGAAGAAAAATGAGAGTGACGCAAGAAAATCATGAAAAATGAGTCAACTGCTTGCTAACAGAGACTTGAAAAAATGCTGAAGAAAATAACACTTTAAAAAAATAGACTAACCCAAATGACAAAAGAGATCCAAAAACCCAATGAGGAGAAGAATGCCTTAAAAAGCAAAATTGGTCAGATGGAGAAGGAGTTCACTGAAGAAAATAATTCCTTAAAGTTTTGAATGAAGCAGATGGAAGCTAATGACTTTATGAAAAATCAAGCTTCCACAGGAATGAAAAAAAATAACACACAATGTGAAATATCTCATTGAAAAAGCAACTGACTTCAAAAGTAGATCCAGGAGAGACAATTTAAAGTTATTGGATTACTTGAAAGCCACGATCAAAAAAAGTGCCTAGACATCATCTTTCAAGAAATTATCAAGGAAAACTGGTATTCTAGAAACAGAGAGTAAAATAGAAATGGAAAGAATCCACCAATCACCTCCTGAAAAAGATTCCAAAAGGAAAATTCCTAGGAATATTGTAGCCAAATTCCAGAGATCCCAGGTCAAGGAGAAAATATTGCAAGCCACTAGAAAGAAACAATTTGAGTACTATAGAAACACAATCAGGATAACATAAGATCTAGTAGCTTATATACTAAGGGATCAGAGGACTTGGAATATGATATTCCAGACATCAAAGGAGATAGGATTAAAACCAAGAAGCACCTACTAAGCAAAACTGAGTATCATACTCCAGGGGGAAAAGTAGTCATCAAATGAAATAGAGGGCTTTCAAGCCTTCCTGATGAAAAGATCAGAGCTGAATAGAAAATGTGAATTTCAAATATAAGAATCAAGAGAAGCATGAAAAGGTAAAGAGGAAAGAGAAATCATAAGGTACTTACTAAAGTTGAACTGTTTACATTCTTACATGGAAAGATAATATTTATAATCCTTGAGTGTTTTCTCAGTATTAGGATAAATGGAGGGATTATATATGTAGACAGAGGGTGCAGGGTGAATTGAATATGAAAGAATATCTAAAATATAAAATTAAGGGGTGAGAGAGGAATATGTTGGGAGAAGAAGAAAGGGAGAAATAGAATGGGGTAAATTATCTCTCACATAAAAGAGGCAAGAAAAAACTTTTTCAATGGAGGGGAAAATGAGGGAGGTAAGATTTCATTTCTAAAATATGTAGAGAAATGAATCAAATGTACAAGAATACAAATCATTCTCCTATTGAGGAAAGACTTGTATTCTTGTACATTTGACTCCATTCTCTATATATTTTAGAAATGCGGTATTTATCACAGATACTAGTTGCAAAAATTCTTTCCCAGTTTTCTGCTTCCCTCCTAATCTTGGTTGTGTTGGGTTTGTTTGTGCAAAAACTTTTCAATTCAATATAATCAAAATTATCCATTTTGCACTTCATAATGTTCTCTGTCTCTTGTTAAATTTCTCCATCAATCTGAGAAATACACTTTTCCTTGCTCCCCTAATTTGTTTATTGTATCTGCCTTTATAACTAGATCATGTACCCATTTGGAATTTATTCTTTTGTACAGTGTCAGGCAGTGGTCTATGCCTAGTTTATGCCACACTATTATGCAGTTTTCCTAGTAATTTTTGTCAGACATTGAGTTCTTATCCCAGAAGTTCAGGTCCTTAGGTTTATCAAACAGAAGACTGATATATTCATTTACCTCTGCATCTTGAGTACCTAGCTTATTCCACTGATCTATCCCTCTATTTGTTAGCCAGTAATAGTGGTTTTGATGATTGTTGCTTTATAATACAATTTGAGATCTAGTACAGCTAGGCCACCTTCCCTAACATTTCTTTTCATTAATTCCCCTGATATTCTGGACATTTTGTTCTTCCAGATGAATTTGGATATTATTTTTTCTAGCTCTAGAAAATAATTTTCTGGTACTTTGATTGGTTTGGCACTGAATAAGTAACTTAATTTAGGCAGAATTGTCATTTTGATTTTAATAGTTCAGCCTATCCACAAGCAACTAATGTTTTTCCAAATGCTTAGATCTGCCTTTGTACGAAAAGCATTTTGTAATTCTGTCCATATAGTCCCTGAGTTTGTTTAGGCAGGTAGACTCCCAAATATTTCATCATGTCTACCATACCTTTAAATGGGAATTTTCTTTCTATCTCTTGTTGTTGGGCTTTGTTGGAAATACAAGAAAATGCAGATGATTTATGTCAGTTTATTTTGTAACCTGCAACTTTGCTGCAGTTGTTTATTATTTCGAGTAGTTTTTTTACTTGATCCTCTAGGGTTCTCTAAGTATATCATCTGCAAAGAATGATAACTTAGTTTCTTCTTTGCCTAGTCTAATACCTTCCATTTCTTTTTTCTTCTCTTATTGCTAAAGTTAACATTTCTAGTATCATATTGAATAACAGTGGTGATAATGAACATCCTTGTTTCACCCTTGATCACACTGGAAATGCGTCTGGCTTGTCCCCATTGCATATAATGCTTGCTGATGGTTTTAGGTAGATACTAGTCATTATTTTAAGGAAGACTCCATTTATTCCTATGATCTCCAGTGTTTTCAATAGGAATATGTGTTCTATTTTGTCAAAAGCTTTCTGTGCATCTATTGGTATAATCATATGATTCCTGTTAGTTTTGTTGTTGATATGATCAATAATATTGAGAGTTTCCTAATATTGAACCAGCCCTGCATGCCTGGTATAAATCCTACCTGATCATGATGTATTATTCTCATGTTAAGTTACTGTAATCTTTTTGCTAATATCTTGTTTAAAACTTTAGCATCTATATTTATTAGAGAAATTGGTCTATAATTTTTTTCTGTTTTGGCTCTTCCTGGGTTAGGTACCAGAACCATATTTGTATCATAAAAAGAATTTGGTAGGACTCCTTCTTCACCAACTTTCCCAAATAGTCTATATAGTATGGTAATTAACTGTTTTTTAAATGTTTGATAGAATTCACTTATAAATCCATCTGGCCTTGGAGATTTTTTCCCTAGGGAGTTCATTGATGGCTTGTTCAATTTCTTTTTTCTGAGATGGGGTTATTTAAGTATTTAACTTCCTCTTCTGTTAATGTGGGCATTTTTTTTATTTTTTAAATTAGTCATCCATTTCACTTAGATTGTCAAATTTATGGGCATACAGTTGGACAGAGTAATTTCTAAGTATTGTTGTAACTTCCTTCTCATTGGAGGTGAGTTCACCCTTTTCATTTTTGATATTGCTAATTTGGTTTCCTTCTTTCTTTTTTTTAAATCAAATTGACCAAATATTTATCCATTTTATTAGTTTTTTCATAAAGCCAACTCTTAGTTTTATTTATTAGTCCAATAGTTTTCTTAATTTCAATTTTATTAATCTCTCCTTTGGTTTTCACTATTTCTGATTTGATATTTACTTGGGGATTTTCAATTTGTTCTTTTTCTAACTTTTTCAACTGCATGCCCAATTCATTGATATCTTCTTTCTCTATTTTATTCCCATAGGCATTCATTGATATAAAACTTCCCCTAAGAACTGCTTTCACAGCATCCCATAAGTTTTGGTAGGTTGTCTCATTATTTTCATTTTCTTGAATGAAGTTATTGGTTGTTTCTATGATTTGTTGTTTAACTCACTCATTCTGTAGGATTAGATTATTTAGTTTCCAATGACTTTTTGGTCTTTCTTTCCATGGCCCTCTATTTTTTAAAATTTGTATTGCATTATGGTCTGAATAGGATGCATTGTCTATCTCTGCCTTTCTGTGCTGGATTGTGAGACTTTTATGCCCTAATAAATGGTTGATTTTTGTGTATGTGCCACTTACTGCTGACAAAAAGGCATATCCCTTTCTATCCCCATTCAATTTTCTCCAGAGATCTATCATATCTACCTTATGCAGAGTTCTACTCATCTCCTGAGGGGGAGGTTGAAATCCCCCACTACTATAGTTTTGTCTTCTAATTCTTCCTGTAACTCCCTTAACTTCTCCTCTAAGAATTTGGATGCTATGCCACTTGGTGCATATATGTTTAGTATGATATTGCTTCATTATCTATGGTGCCTTTTAGCAGGATATAGTTTCCTTCGTTATCTCTTTTGATTAGATCTATTAGAGATTTTGCTTTGTCTGAGATTAAGATTGCTACACCTGCTTTTTTTTACATCAGCTGACACATAATATATTCTGCTCCAACCTTTTACCTTTACCCTGTGTGTATCCCCTCTCTTTAAATGTGTTTCTTGTAAACAACATATTGTAGAATTATGGTTTTTAATTCATTCTGCTATCTGCCTCCATTTTATAGGAGAGGTCATGTCATTCACATGCACAGTTACCATTACTATCTGTGTCTTTCTCTCCATCCTATTTCCCCCAGTTTGTGCTTGAATTTCTCTCTTCTCCCTTTCCCTCCACAATAGAGTTTAGTTTTTTGACCACTGCCTCCCTCAATCTTCCCTCCCTTCTATCAGCCTCCCTTCCTTTTATTCCCCTTTACCCTTACTACTTCTTCCCCTCTCCCTTTTAAATTCCCCTCTCTTTTCTTTCCCCTTTCCCCTCCTACTACTTACTGGGCAAGTTAGATTTCTGTACATAACTGAATATGTTGTTCCCTCCTTGAATCAAATCAGATGAGAGTAAATCTCAAGCAAGCCTCATCTCCCTCTCCTCTTTCCCTCTACTGTAATATGTTTCTGTGCCTCGTTCTGTGATGTAATTTGCATTTTTCTGCTTCCTCCTTTTCTCTTCTCCCATTCCAATCCCTTTGCTCCTTTTAATCAAGTTTTTTATAATCGCATCAGTTAATTTTTACTCACTCACTTTGTTTATGAATATCCCTTTTAAATGTCATAATAAATATACATTTCTCAAGAGTAACTTCATCCTCCCATATAGGGATATAAATAATTTGCCCATATTGAATATGTTTTGTTTTTCCCATTTACCTTTTTATGCCTCTCTTGAGTCTTCTGTTTGAAGATCAAATTTTCTATTGAACTCTGGACTTTTCATCAGGAAGGTCTGGAAATCCCTTATTTCATTGAATGCTTATCTTTTTGCCTGAAATATTTTGCTCAATTTTGCTGTGCAATTGATCCTTGCTTGTAGTCCCAGTTCCTTTGCTTTATGGAATATCATATTCTAATTCCTCCAGTCTTTTAATGTAGAAGCTCCAAGTTCTTGTGTGATCCTGAATGTAGACCTTTGACATTTGATGTGTTTCTTTCTGGCTGCTTGAAGTATTTTCTTCATAATTTGATAGTTATGGAATTTGGCAACAATATTCCTTGGCATTTTCAATTTGGGATCTCTTTCAGGTGATTGTTGGATTCTTTTGATGACTATTTTGCCCTCTACATCTAGGACCTCAGGGCAGTTTTCCTTAATGATTTCTTGGAAGATATTGTCCAGGCTCTTTTTTTCATCATGGCTTTCTGGGAGAACAATAATTCTTAGATTTTTCTCGCCTGGATCTATTTTCCAGGTCAGTTGTTTTTTCCAATGAGACATTTATATTTTCTTCTATTTTTTCATTCTTTCAATTTTGTTTGATTGATTCTTGATGTCTCAGAGTCATTAGCTTCTACTTGCCCAATTCTAATTTTTAATATATTATTATCTTCAGTTAACTTTTGCACCTCCTTTTCCATTTGTCCAATTGTTCCTTTTTAAGGAGTTATTTTTCTCCAGTTAAGTTTTGTACTTCCTTTTCCATATGTCTAATTGTTCCAGTTAGGTTTTATATTCCCTTATCTATTTGCCCAATTTCCTTTTCAATTCTTCTGTGAATTATTTTTCCATGCCTTCAAAATCATTGGCCAATTTTTCTTCTACCTCTCTAGTTTGACTTTTAAATTTTTCTTGAGCTCTTCCAAGAATGCTCTTTGTACTTGAGACCAGTTTATATTCCCTTCTAAGGTTTTAGATATGAGTACAGTCTCAATGCTGACTTCTGTATTCGTATTTTGGTCTTTGTACCAATAGTAAGATTCTATGGTCTTTGCTTTTCTGGTTTGCTTCTTGCTCATGATAATTGTCTTTTTCCTGGCTTTTAAAGTGAATCTCTGCTTCTAGGGCACATGGGGCTCTGTCCCACATTTCTTGTGCTGAGAACTTGAGGCTTTGTGTGTGGTGGCCTCCGGTTCTTTCAGCTAGAAGCTAGAATGCTGCAGCTTACCTGGTGCTGAGCTAGCTGTTGTGCCAAGGCAGAGGTCAAGTGAAGTCTTTTTTAGTTTCCCCAAGGCTACCCTGAAGCTCACTATGTGAGATTTGGGAGAGGGGTGTGCCAGGCCTAGAGGCCTGAGGGCTACCCCAGTCTTACCTTACCTCTATCGCAGGTCTTCGGTTGGCCAAACTGGATAAACGTATGAGAGAAGAGACTTTCCGGAGTCGAACAAGGGTTAAGCTTTTATTCAGGGTCCTGGTTACAAGTGCAGGGGGAATTCTTCCTTAGGAGGGAGCGAGGAATCTCCCAAGGAGGCAAAGATCTTGCAGTAAGAGATTGGAAGCAGAAGTGTAAGTGGGGAGAGAGGGGGAGGGGAGAGCGAAGAGAGGAAAAACAGAGCCTTCTGTCCTGTAACGACCCCTCCCGAGCTAAGAGCGCCTTCAGGCTTTCCTGATCCTAATTAAGCTCTCTGGCTGCATAGTTTGCACCTGAATACCATGCCTGTTAGATAACAATAGGTGTGCTCAGACCTGGGACAGTCTCGAGGGCGGAGATGCTCCTCCCATCACGTTTCTCACGGGAAGAGGCGGAAATCCACGAGATTGCTCGGTCTCACTCCTCGATTCCCTGCTGTTTTCTGGGGGGCCTCATGAGAACTCTAAGATTTAAAAGTTCCCACCTTTACCCACCCGAGACTGTCCACATGGAATTGAGCTTCCATCCCCAGCAGGAGTGGTCAGTCACAAGAGTGACTCCCCTAAGCTAGTGCACAGGCAGGCCCAGAGGCTGGTGAATCCCCTTCTCTTCTGGTATCTGCCCAATTCCTCTGCCTGTGCTAAGGCATGCCTGGGATCCTGGTGTTGGTGCTTACAGGCTCCACCCCCCTGGGGATAAGGATCTCTTCCTGGTTTGCTGAAGTGGAGCTGTCTGGGACTGCTCTGTTCTTGCACTGGTCTTTGGCAGCCACAGCAAGAGAACCTGTCTGTGATGATCCCCCTATCTTCCCAAGCTGAGAGACTGTTTATCTCTTTAGCTGATCCTACTACTCCAGGATTTTTCCTGGGGCATTATTCTCTGGGTTTTTCAAGGACAGCAAGGGGAGGGTGAAAGCACTTATCATTTACTCTGCCATCTTGGCTCCTGGAAGTTCAAGTAGGTGACTTTGAAACAAGAGTGGCTGCTACTATTACCGAGAGTCCTGTTTTTCTCTCTCCCAGTTCCACTGGGCTCCCTTCCTGTGCTGACATATTGGAGAATCCACACTGTTGCTTCTGCTTCAGTACACCGTGGCAGTTCCTGCTCCCCTCTACTCTGCTATGGCAGAATTTGCACTAGTGCAGCCTGTGTGCTCTGAGCTCCTCCAGCCCTGCATAACAATCTTTCCTGCTGACCTTCTGGGCTGTGCTAGGCTAAAAGTATTCCACACTGTCTCCTACTGGATTATGCCACTCCAAAATTTGTTCAGATTTTCTGTTAAGAAGTATCTGAAGGAATTTGTAGTAGAATTAAATTGAGTCCATGCTCTTATTCCACCATCTTGGCTTCATCCCTAAACTCAAAGTTTTAAAAACAAATGTTAAAAATCATTTTTAAATGCAGCTGGGAAATAAGACATACAAGCAGTGGGGTATGGAAATCTATCTTGCCCTACAAGAAAATAAAGGGGGTGGAGATAAAAGAAAGGAAGGGTGTGACAGAAGGGAAGTCAGATTTGGGGAAGGGGTAATTGGAATGCATGCTCTCTTTGGATGGGTGGAGGGGAGAGATGGGGAGAAAATTTAGAACTCAAAATTGTGTAGACATGAATGTTGAAAATTAAAATAACAATTTTAAAAAGAAAAAGAAAAGGAAAGAAAAGACTCTCCATGATCCTCTCATTAGTTAGCCTGGAGTTATCAAAGAACATTTCAGTGCCATACTATTATCTTCTCTCTGCCTTCCCCAACTGAAACAATCCCCACACTAAGATCCTAAATTATACATCTTAAAACAGAGATAACAGATAACCCATCCTGGAATCCTCTCCAAAAAGAGAGCATCTTTAACAAATATTAGAGATGAAGTCTTCCTCTAGAAAATGGAAAAGCTAAGAATCCATCATGGAGCTGTCCTACCATGAGGAGTTCCCACATCCTCATCCCAATCTAAATGTAAATTTGGAAACCCATAGTAACCAACTCCCATCTCTAGATAACTGTAAAAACTATTTTAAATAAATCACCTTTGGACATGTAAGTCTTTCATATGGGTTTCCTTTTCCCTACCCCCATGATGATGCAGGATTACCATATTTTATGCTTAGAGAGGCATTTGCCACCAAATGGAAAAAAATAAAATGGGCAGAACAAAACAGATCAAGTGTCCTCTTTTTCTTTCCAAATTCCTCAAACTCAAGCAGCCCTCATGCCAGTTGCTTCAGTATAAAGAAGTTTTTGAACTCATTGCTTTGCAGTTGGGGTAAGGATTGAAACTTGCCTGGAATTCGGGGATTTGGAGAGAGAAACGAAATTGAGATAAGAGCGGGGAAAGTGAAGGAAGAGAAGGAGGCAGTGAGAGAGAGCATTTTCTGCCTGTCCAAAGAGGGACTGGAATTAGCACAGTCTTTGAGCTAGGAGAAGTGAACTTCTCATAGAAAATGGAAACTTTGAACTTGTCTGCAGAGGAGAAAGGCAACCTGTGTAGAGACTTAAGCAAGATTTTCTTTCATGTATCAGCTCAGGCTGAACCTTTGGGGATGTCCAATTGTCCTTTTAGAACTGAAGAAAGCTGTGGGAAAGGTTTTAATCCCTTCTTCCCATTTCTCTGCTTTTATGTCACTTTTCTCAGTATTCCTTTAACCAGTTCTTTATCTTGATTCTTCTTAGTATAAAATCCATAACTGATCATGAATCATGATCATATACTGAATATCTATATTTTTCTATGTGATAATAGGGGAAATGGACATCAATGACTAACTGGACTACACACTACAGAGAACGAGAACTAGAATTTGGTTCCAACCTGGGGGCTATAGAGCTATATGCATGAGAGAATTTTGTAGTGATTCTTTTTATTAGTAAAATATATTTTTAAGCTCTCTGAATTGATTTGTTGAAGTCCTAAGCTAATAAGCAAGACAGTGTGTTAGCTAGGTGAGGTGGCTCAGATTATAGGTGCATTAAACAAATCTCCAACCTCTGATGCAATGATTCAGAGTTTGGGGGAAACCACAAGGGAGGGCACCTAGATACACCTAGTGAGCAGAGAAAAATGTGCTCTGGGATGAATCATCTCCTCAAATTCTTAAGAAAGGAGGGAATCAGTCAGCAAACATAATATATTATTAAGCATCTGCTACATGTGAGGCACTGTACTAAACCAGGAGATAACAAAGAAATGAAAAATAAGATTAAGAAGAGAGTGTCATGCCAGCTTTGCTCCATAGTGCCACCTTCTGGTTACACTAACATGTACTTTAGATTGGAGAATTGTAATAGCAAGGACACTGGCATACACAGGAGGGCCTGCTGTATAGGTTCTTAGATCTGCTTTTCTAAAAGGAAAGCAACTTTTGAGGGGTCAACAATCACTTTAATCAAACATATATACCAACAGAGAAAATACAAGCAGAGAAATAAGTACCAACAGGCAGGACTTCCAACTGTCTGACCATAAGCAAAACATACATCACAGATTAACAGACAGATCCAACTGTCTGACCATTACGTACATACATAGTTACCAGAGAGAGAAGCATCAGCATCTGTTTTCAAAGCCACAGAACTCCTTATGGCTACCCAGTGTCTCAATTGGCCAAAGAAACACTTTCAATGAGTAAGCCCCAAAACAAAACCACACCTCAGGGAGTATGAGAATATATGTGTATATATATATATATATATACATATGTATGTATGTATGTATGTATGTATATGTATGTGTTTATATATGTATGTACATATATATGTTTATATGTATGTATATGTATATGTATGTATATGTATATATATATGTATATATACACTTTTCAGAACCAGGGAGCATCACAGCCCTTGAGAACCAGTGCCTCATTAGAAATTAACAAAAGGTATGGGTCTTCCTACAAAACAAATCTCCCCTAATCAAGCTTCCCTTAATGGGCAGGCGGACTAATGGATAGGGAAGGTCTTTAACTCTCATTAGCATAATTGACATTACACGAATGCAGCTATAAAAGGATTCACATGTAGGGCATGACAGGTACCATGGAATAAATTTTGATGAAGTTAGTCAATTAGGAATGGGAATCTTTCAAGAATGAGTTTCTAAAGATACAAAGAGAAATAACCCTCACGAAGAGAAGACACCAGTTTGGATGCCCAGGGATTCCAGGCCAGCCTGGATTTTAAAAAGACATATCTACGTATATACATATATATTTATATACACATAAGATGGAAAGAAGGGATGGTAAAAGAGAAAAACATCACAATCCTACAAAAATAGTATTGTAAGAAATATAGTATGAAATGAATTGAAACTAATGAGGATGGCGAGCAGCAACAACAAGAGAGTTTGAGGGGGTTATTTTAGGTACTATGTTGGGGAAAATAGGAGGATTATATTAGGACCATTGCTTGGGGGTGGATGGGATTGTGACGGAGAAGGTGAAGCTGAACATCAGCTTTTAACTTCATTTTCTCCCTGGCAAGTAGAATGATCTTTGAAGTGGAAAGAACAGAACAAAAATTATAAATGTAGAGGTGAAACTCAAGAAAAAGTTCAAGCAAGCTAGCAAGAGAGAACTTACTTACCCTGATTAGTTCAAATTACCAGAGCAACTTGAACAACATCCAGGGTTGTGCAGATAAATATTCAGCATGGAAGGGGGGAGGAAAAGGAAAGGGAGAGGAAAATATACTGAGGACTGACATACTTTCTGCATTGTGAATCTTTTCTTCATCACTTTTAAATCTAGGCAATCAGAAAAACAAAGTCTTGATTTGTGGCATTTGCTGATTTACAATTTAACAGTTGGCTCTCTGGTTCCAGCACACCCCTGAGTCTACATCCCAAGGTTCTAGAAGAATTCTATAATTATTGACCCATTGTTGGTGATGTTTGAGAAATTGTGAAAAACAGAAAAGGTGCCACAGGACCAGATAATTGTCACAAAAAGACAAATGATGTCCTCAAAATATAGGACAATGATTTCTGAGCTAGATTCTTAACAAAATTCTAACATCTATGCATGTATGCATGTATGCACATGTGTGCATACATATTTGGCAAGGCAATCAGGCTTAAGTCACATTCCCAAGGTGACACAGTCAGTAATTGTCAAGTGTCTGAGGCCAGGTTTGAACTCAGGTCTTCTTGACTCTAGGGCTGATGCTCTATCCAATGAGCCATCTAGCTGCCCCTAATGCATAGTACTAAAGGGATGATTAGTGAAGATCTTGGAAAGAAAATGTGTGTGTGTGTATTTAGATATATATATATATATATGCATATATATCTAAACACATGTTTCTATATCTATCTATATACATACAAACACACACACATATTCCATTAAGAATTGGTTGTTCCAGATTAACTTATTTTTTATATGGAATTACTAAAATGGCTACTCAGAGAAATTTGAAATACTTAACAGTCCCTCACACCATTTATCTAAACAAGATGGAGAGACAGAGACTAAACTATTGTCTATAGTATGTAATTAGATGTAGAGTCATGGCTAGTCAGAATTTCATCTGAAAAAGGTCTGGAGATTTTAATGAACTGCAAGCTCAGTTTGAGTCAGTAGTATGATTTGGCACCCTGGAAGGTTAATCCACTGTGCATCTGTTGTCCTGCCTGGTTTCAACTCCAGGGAACAAGATGGACATCCTAAAATAAGCACATCACTTCTAAACTTGCCAGCGTGCTGCTAACTCAAGCTTTTATGGACACCACCTCCCTCAGCCTCTTTTCCCTCTGATTGGAGGGCTGGAGAGTGGAGTAATAAACTTTTCCTAATGCCTTTATAGAAGGCAGAAACTGGACTCTCAGCTCACTCCACTCTGCATCTGCTGCCCTGCCTGGTATAAATGGAACAAGATGCCACTGTCTTGGTTACCCCCAGTGTCTTGTTCCTCTCCCCCACAAACCCATCTCCTTTTGTGTGTTGTCTCCCCCTTTAGATTAAAGGCTCATTGAAGGCAAAGACTTCTTTTTATTAATTGTATTCCTGAGCTTAGCACAGTACCTGGCACATACTAAATGTTTAATAAATGTTTATTGGCTTGGATATAGTATTAGATTCCAATAAAAAGAGGTTTAGCTTTCATAAATAGGAGATAATAGTCCCATTGTGCTCTGCCGTAGTCAGACCAAATCTGAAGATTCTATTCCAGACACTACTTTTTCAGGACAAACTGAAGAACATCCAGAAAAGGGGAACCACTATAAACAACAGGAAGGTGTTTTTAGCCCAGAAAAGAGAAGATTTAGGGAAAAGATGATAGCTGTCTTCAAGGATACGTGAAAGACATTTGTCTTGGCAGCACAGAGCAGAAGCAAGAGCAAAGAGTGGAAACGGTAAAGGCAAATTTAAGCTTGATGTAAAGAAAACTTCCTAACAGAGCTCTTCAAAAGTGGAATTGACTAACTCAGGCAGTCATCAGCTCCCCTTCACTAGAGTTCTTTGAATAAAGGTTGGAACACTTGTTCCAACAATTTTACTTCCTAGTCATCTTTTTCTTTTTTTTTAATATCTCTCACAGGACTTGTCTTTACAAAGAATGAAAGGGTGAAAGGGTGAAAATGTCATTCTTAAATGTGAAATACTCCTACTCTTGTCTTTCAGATCAGTACTTCAGCAGAATTTTTAACAAATCGTGGTGTGATTCATGAATTTATGGGTGAACGGCACATTGCTATGAAGGACTATCAGACTGCTCTTACGATAAACCCTGAGTATTCTCTGGCTTACTTTAATGCAGGAAATATCTATTTACACCACAGGCAATTTTCCCAGGTAAGATGATCATTACTTGACCACCTCTACCCCTCAAAAATAACTATTTTCTTATCAAAGATGGATTCATTCTTTAACCATTCTATTTTCACAATCTGGTTACCACTTACTTTTTTCAACTTTATTTGCCATGTCACCCTTCCAAAGCCAGAGAATTGTTATAAGACAAAGATGAGAACCTATTTGATGAGGATGGGTTCTCTGTTTTGTCCACAGAGTGACTTCTGTATTTCTGTTAATAATAACATTTCATTCTTAATTGTTCCGTTAGCCCAAGTGGGTACCCTGTGGTAAGCCAGCTGGTGTTTCCTCTCTGGGCTGTATTATCTACATTATCTTAAATATTTAAATGTAAGGGTGGGGTTGATTGATTTACTCAATCCACCCCATTTGAAATAAGTGATAAGATGTTCAGTCTCACTAATAAACCTTAGACTATGTGTACAAAGTCTTTGCAAGTCAATTAACAAAATGAAATGATGCCAGACCAGAACTCTGAGGGATTTCATCCTGCTTTCTGAGTCCAATATAAAAGCATCAAGTTAGCTGAATTAAGAGTTCAAGCAAGTGACAAGCCAAGATAGAGCATTCCAGCAAACACATAAGGAAGAATTTCCTGGGGTGGGGGGCAAAGAAGGAAAGGAAAGGTTTGGTCTTTAGTCTTGACTTAGGTCTTCCTCATCCCACCCTCTTCTGGTCAGAGGAAGACTTTACAAGCTTTGAAACATAGAGAGGATGTTGGACTTACTCTCTTCCTATCAGTGTCCTCATGGCATTTCCCAATCATCCAACTGCAAAGTCTGCGTGGGAACCAAGGAGAGACTGGATATGGATCCTTTGCTCCACAAGGAAACCAAGCAAAAAAAACCAAACAAACCTACAGCATGCCTAACGGGAATTTATTGAGCATTACCACAAATGGGCAAAACAATTTGTAACAACCAGACGCTGTGAATTATCTATTTGTCACCAGTTTAGCTCAAGCTGGACTCTGTATCTACTTACTTGTGGAAGAACAGATTACAGACTTTTGGAAGGATGTTTTGTACCAATTGTTCTTACTGTACCACTTTAATGAATGCTCCTTTTCTAAAAAAAACTACTTGGAGTTGCCTGATAGCTAAAATAAAATAACATTTAGGCACATCAATGTGGATTCAAGCCAGTGGCATTAAAGAATACTTAGGGATATCCCCTACATATTCTCCTGAAGAGACATTCTCCTGAACTACTCCAGGATACACCTTGAAGAGGTGTAACCTTGCTCTAGGACTTGAAATTCCTCTGTGGGAATTGGGATGAAGCTCCTAAGAATTTAGGCGAGCTTCATAAAAAGAGAGAAGGAAATACTGTTGACATAATCTTGCAATTACAGAAAGATTATTTGCAAAGAGCAAGGGCAAGGAGGAGGTAGATAGGAATGGCAAAGGAGCAATAGTTAGGCTTCCTAGGTATTATCCTTTCATAGATGTGCACTGTTCATTATGTGCATTATATATCTCTATCTTCAAGGCATTTTATTAATAATGAATTCCATCCTAAAGCTAGGCATATTCCACCTAGGGAATAAGCAAAAGCTCCAGAGCTGATTGTGTAGTCTTAGGCCATCCCATCCTTCCTAGAAAGTCATTCCTGGAAGGTTCTCTGGATGTCATACAAACAGAACAAAAAAGCATAGAGTCCACTCCAAATTTATTTAAGTACTGCCATTTATTTTTAATCCAACCATGAACAAAGAAACATCTTTTCAATTGTTTAAATCTCAATTTTGTTCTGAATCTTGGCAATCTGGATATTTTGTATCTGGAGTTACTCCAGATATATTTTGATGTTGTAGTGTGCTGGTATCATCTGAGAATTTTATCAATTTCATTGTTTACTTCTGGACCATTTTCTTTTTTTAAAAAATTAATATTTTCTTTTCCCTCAATTACATGTAAAAATAATTTTTAACATTTCTTTACTTTGAGTTCCAAATTTTTTCTCCTTTCTCTCCCCCCTCATTGAGAATGGAAGCAATTTTATGCAGGCTATGCATGTACAAAATAAACAAGAAAGAAGTTAAGAAGAATAGAATTTTATAAATGTTTATGATAGACGTTTGGAGAATATTGATGAAAATAAAAAGAAACATACCTTTCCTTGCTGTACATAGCACCTTCTCAAAAAGTGACCAGGTATTAAAGTATAAAAACCTCATAAATGCAGAAAAACAGAAATAGTAAATGCATCTTTTTCTGACCATAATATATATAAAAATTAGATGGAATAAATGACCTTTGAAATACACAAAAAAATATTAATTGGAAACTAAATAAACTAATCCTACAGAATAGGTAAGTCAAAGAATAAGTCATAGAAATAGTCAATAATTTCATCAAAGATGATGACAACAATGAGACAACATACCAAAATTCCTGGGGTGAAGGCACAGAAGTATTTAGGAAGAAATGTGTATCTTTAAATACACAAATCAATAAAAGAGAGAAAGAACATATGCATGAATTGGGCATGGAACTAAAAAATACTAGAAAGCCAAAAATTAAACTTTATAATAATTAACAACAATTAAACCTCATAATATAAATACTGAAAATCAAAAGAAAATATTTAAAAATTGAAAGTTAAAAATCTGTTGAACAAATAGAACTAGGAGCTGTGGTTTTTTTTTTGAAGAAACAAAACAATAAAATAGACAAGCCATTGGCTAATCTGGTTTTTTAAAGAAGAAAACCAAATTACCAACATCAAAAAATGAAAAGGTGAATTCACAAGTGATGAAGAAGAAATAAAAGCAATTATTAAAAGTGATTTTTAACTATATACCAATAAAACTGACAATATACGTGAAAGGGATGAATATTTATAAAAATGTAAATTGCTCAAATTAAACATTATACCTATCATTATACCAACATTACAACCCTATCTATGGAAAATAAATTGAACAAATAAATGAACTCCCAAAGGGGGAAAGAAAAGGACCAGACAGAGTTACAAATCAACTCTATCAAACATTTAAAGAACAATTAATAAATACTAACAAAGAAATTACAGCAATATATCACAAAGATCATACACTATAACCAGAATGAATTTATACCAAGAATGCAGAGCTGATTCAAGATAAGGAAAACTATAAGCATAATTAAAATATCCAAAAAATCATATGATTATTTCAATAGAGGCAAGAAAAAGTTTTTAGCAAAATACATCCATTCCAATTTTTAAAAAAATAGGAAAACACGGAAATAAACAAAGTTTTCCATTAAATGATAATGATATTTATCTAAAACCAGTGCATTATCTGTAATGCATTCAAGCTATAAACCTTATAGGAGTAAAGTAAGGATGTGCATCATCACCATTAATATTCAACGTCATACTAGAAATGCTATCTATAGCAACAATACACACACACAAAAAAAAGAAATTGAAGATTCCCCAATTGATAAATGGTCAAAGAATATGAATAGGCAGTTTTCAAAGAAAGATATTAAAACTATCTATAATCATATGAAAATTGCCCTAAATTGCTATTGATTAGAGAAATGCAAATTAAAACAACTCTGAGGTACCACCTCACACCTATCAAATTGGTTAATATGACAGAAGAGGAAAATGATAAATGTTAGAGAAGGTGTGGGAAAATAGGAGCACTAATTCATTGTTGGTGAACTTGTGAACTGATCCAACCATTCTGGAGAGCAATTTGGAACTATGTGCAAAGGGCAATTAAACTGTGCACACCCTTTGATCCAGCAATACCATTACTAAGTCTATATCCCAAAGAGATCATAAAAAATGGAAAAGTACCCATGTGTACAAAAATATTTATAGCAGCTCTTTTTGGTCATTTAGGGAATGGCTGAACAAGTTGTGGTATATGAATATAATGGGATACTATTGCTCCATAAGAAATGATAAGCAGGTAGATTTCAGAAAAACCTGGAAAGATTTGCATGAGCTGATGCTAACTGAAGTGAGCAGAGCCAGGAGAACATTATACACAGTAACAGCAACATTGTGCGATGACCAGCTTTGATAGACTTAGCACTTCTCAGCAATACAGTGATCTAAGACAATTCCAAGATTCATGATGGAAAATACTGTTCACACCCAGAGAGAGACCTACGGAATATGAATGAAGATGAAAGCAGATTAAAGCATACTATTCTCTCTTTTTCGTTAATTCATGTTTTGTTTTTTCTTTCTCCTAGTTATCCCTTTTTGTTCTGATTCTTCATTCACAAGATGACTAATGCAGGGGGAAAAAACAAAGAAACAGAAATTGAAGGAATAAGCATAGATGATGAAATTGTGTCTGTTTGTTAAAAGGATTTTCTTTTTCTTTTTTCTTATGGAGGGAGGAGATGAGAGAGAGAAAAAAATAGACTTTTGTTCATTGAAGAAAAAATCCAATTTTTTTAAGTGCTGGATTCTTCTAGATAAGTAGCACAGTGGAGAAAATTCTTTGCCTAAAAGCTGGATGACTTGAATTCAAATCCAGTCTCAGACATGTACTTATTAGCTGTATGACCCTGGACAAGATATTTCATTCTGCTCCAGTATCCTCAACTATAAAATGGGGATCAGAATATCACCTATCTACAACAGCTGACGTGAAGATCAAATGAGATAATATTTGCAAAGCACTTAATAAATGCTTGTTCCCTTTTCTTTCCTTTTTTATGAATCTGCAATTCAAGTAAAGTCAATACAATTCAATAACAGGTTTCACACAATTACCAAGTTGTGAAGGCAGCCACTCAACACCTGAAATGGACAAAATCTTAATAGTTAAGTGTTGCTGTTTGCTGCTCCCTTTTCATCCTGTATTTTCATCGTTAGGCTTGAGGGAACTCAACTAACCAGGGATCTCCTAATCATATCCCTACTATATTTACATGAAAAACTTTCCAAGATGCTTTGCAACTCTAAAGTTCTGTGATTCTGAATGTTCCAGAAATGTGAGCTTCCTCAGCATTTTTATTCTTTTTTTAACCTATTTGTCATTGCAAAATATAGCTGAGTTATACCTAGCTATGTGGTTTAGAACCTAAGTTGCAATATTTTTCTCTCACTTGAAAATTGTCTTCGTTTGCAAAAGGTATGTTTTCCTTACTTTCTGGAGGTTCTCTTTAAGAGAGAAAATGCTTCACAGCTTTTTTTATCTGTTTATTTTGTAGGCTAATGAATTCTACTCCAAGGCATTGCAATTTGACCCACTAAATGATTCTGCACTCTTGAATCGGGCTATCACAAATCTAATATTACAGAAATTTGAAGAAGCAGAAGAAGATTTTATAAAGGCCGTTCATCTCTGTCCTTTTTGGGCCGCAGTATATTATAACAAGGCACACTTATACTACATTTTACGACAATATGAGACAGCTGATGAGGACCTTAGTACAGGTATATATATTCACACTTTTTATTTCCTGGTGAAATTGAGAGAAAGAGAAATTGGAGAAAGAAAACACAAAACATGAATTAACAAAAAAGAGAGAATAGTATGCTTTAATCTGCTTTCATCTTCATTCAGATTCCATAATTCCTAATTGGAAATTAGGTGAAAAACAAGAAAATCACATAATTACCCAAAGAAACAAAAATAAAACTTAGAAGTATAAATAGTATTAGTTCAAAAATTATATCAACAGATCTCTTTCATATTAACTTCTTAATTCAAAGAGTCAACATGATGAAACATTTAGTTAATAATTATTATAGTTTTATATAGAAAGAGTTATATTATGGTTAATAATTAAGCTTCCATAAATTCTTGCTTTGATGTCTCATCATGGCGTTGTGATAATTCTGAGCTCTCAAAGTATTCTAACAGAACCTAAGCTCTCATTGGTTCTACCATGTAAGAAAAGTTTTGCCTACAGCCCCAAGTATGCTTCCCAAAGACTACTATCATGAAATGTGCAGACACTCATCTCTAATGGCTGTCAACTTGGTTATGGAATTCTATGGTAATGACAACCCACTGAAAATACAGAAGTGCCCTCAAACTTTTGTATTCCTATTTTGTTTTTGCATTGGTTATATCAAAGTGGCAGAAAGTGGGGCAAATAGGGCAAAAAATCACCTTCTTTAAACTATTAGTGAGAACTACATATTAGATCTTTGTCCAGTAACCAAAGACCAACAGCTTATAAATTTTGGCAATCCCACTACAAGTGAAACCAGAAAACAAAACAAAATCATAGCTAAATAGAAGGAGGTATCAGAGCTTCTCCTTAGAAATAAGCAAATAAAGGAACTGGTATAACTATTACAAAATTCAAGAAATAGTATTTCATTAAACAATTCACCATCTTGTATTGTTCATGATAAACAATTTGCAAGAAGACTGCATGGAAATGGCAGTTATACACCAATATCATGGCATCTTATGCATCGTTATTTATATTGCAGTGGATGAGAAGGTATAGAAATGATATGAAGAATTTGTCTTTTTTTCCTAAAAATCTATTGATGGCATTACTCCTTGTCTACATAGTACCTTCTGTTTACATTAGGATTGACTCTTATTTCCACATGCAGCTTTCCTAGGATGTAGAAGGAAAGACATTTTAAGCCAGAATAATTAATGTATCCCCGTTAGCTTTGGGAAAACTTAAATAAATCAACAAACTCAGAGAGCAACTCTATTTAGGTTGATGCCTTTTATTTGTTGAGAAGTATAGTTACCAGTGGATTTAGAAATAGGGAAATTTGGGGAGGGGATAGGATGAGGAGAGCTAGGATACCTAAAAGAAATGTTCTGGTTTTCCCCAGTGGTAGCTTTTTGTATTAACTTAACATGCATGGGAAGGGACCTTCACAGTCATTTTCATTATTTATTTTGAATGATTGTGAATTTCCAAAATAGATATACAAATATTCAAATTTAAGGAGAAAAAAATTCAAAAGAAAATACAAATGGTTTTTAGATTAGTCATGTCACCATACATTCCATTAGCAAATTGCATAGGATGCTACACTGGGCCCATTTTAGACCTAGTATAGGCCATTCCTTTAAAAAATAAAAATACCTTTTTGAAAGTAAAATAATGTGTAAGTAAATATAGAGAGTGCTTAGGTTCTATATAAACTTAATTTGTTTTTTAAAGTATTTCCTTTATTCACATGATAATATTTACATAATATTATTTAATATAGTAATGTAAACAATTTCATTAATAATTAATATTAAAATGTTAATAATAAATAATAATATAATTTACAAAATAATTCAGACTTGAATTTAGAGATAAGCATGCTTTATCCTTTAAGCTGTTTTTTAAACCTCTCCATGTTTTTCATCCCTCCAAGTACATCTCTTTAAAATTTACTCATTTGCTCAAGAATCAGGTATCTTCATCCTAAATCAAATGTTAGGTTTTAAAAGTTTGTAAACTCTCATTTTGCCAGTTAAGGTATATTAGGAAGAATGCATATATAGTGACATAGTAAAATAATTTTGACACCATAGATGATTTATTGGAATGTGATTTCAATATTAGTGATATTTAAGTTTTTAAGAAATGTATAACCCAAAAAATGATACAATTTTAAAATGAATGGAATATAATAAATCTTGAAATGTATTATTGTCTTTTGCAGCCTTGTCATTACAACCTAATGATCATCTGGCATATAAACTAAGAGCAGATGTTCGTGGAAAAATGGGTTTGATTGAAGAAGCTCTGAAGGACTATAACCGATCTTTGGACCTTCAAGAATTTTCTAAAGTTTAGATTAGATTAGATATCAAAGCAAAGTACTGCAGAGAAACAATAGCCTTTCTTCTCTAAATTGAAATCTGTTTTTTGAAAAGAATGGATTAGTATCACTGTTGAATGATTATTCAACTTTCGTATAATTACCAAAACAATTAGCAGTTTAATATTTATTCCATCAGGTGATTTTCAGATTACTAGATTATCAGCTATCTATGTTTGGCCAGTCCAAGTAATTGAATATTTCAATTGAAATAATTGAAGTTCTTGGTGATATTGAATTGCTGGTGTCCCTTAAAGAATACTAAAATTATTGAAGTAGTCTCTTTAAAAAGAATTTCTTTTTGAAATAGTAATAATACCTACCATGTGGATACAAGAAAAAAGTGACATATCTTAAAGGGCCAAATATTAATCTTTTCAGTAGACTTCAATTTTTTTAAGAAAAATGAACATTCTGACTACAAAAAGAAGTATGAGTTTGGGGAAATTGTTTTTTTTCTTACTGCCCACAATAATGTGCATTATATGCATCCTTTCAATGGCATATGTATTCTCCAATTGTATTACTGCTGTAAACAATTTTTTTCCTTGAACATACTAGTTTATGAAGGCATTCTCCTGATCCACATACACTTCTTAAGGGTGCACATACCCTATTTCTTTCAGATATCCTAGGACCATGAGAGATATAGTCAGTATCAACACTCTGTCTCCCTGGCTTAAGTATACATATTGCATCAGAACAAGTACTTAGCCACAGTGATCCATTTCTTTCACTTAGAAAATCTTTTCTGTAATGAGTCCCTGAGAGCTTCCCCAAAATCTTCTAGGAACTTCCTTCATTTCGCCTTATTGATGATAACAAATTGCTAGTATTGCAGTGAATTTTACTTCAACCCTCATGGAGTCAGTGAAGAATGAGATGGATGCGAAAATTCCTTTTCTACCTCCCACTTTCATTTCTACTGACTTATATCCTCCCCAACTCAAGTGCCTGATCTCACTTCAACTCATCAATATTCTTAAAGTAATTGATGCTCACCCACTTCCCATACTAATTAGTTGATCATACCAGGTGGCAACATGAGAAAATAGATTTTAATTTTTCTCCTTTGGGGAGATACTTCTTGTTTTAAGTTTCTTGTCTTAGTATTTCCTATCAGATCAGTAACAGGTTATCAATTTCTTGCTAGAAGGAGTCACTCAACTCCATTCCTTAACTGCTGATTTCCAGGAGTGTGATTTTATAGTTGATTAAGTTGGCAAGGCATTACATAAAGATAAGCAATTGTTATTTGCAAGTAGTATAACTTTTACTTTAACTGCTGAAAGATAAGGATTATGACTCAAGCTATGTTGTAAAAGAAGAGTGTTCAAGCTGTAAGAAAATACCCAATCATGGCTTTTTTAGGAAATAGATATCTGATGACTGTCTCAGTTGTAGCCAACAGATCCTATCCCTTTCCTGTGACCTTCAACATCCACTTTAATAACTCCCTAAATGATTTCAGATTTGTCATTTATTTGCTAAGGTGCTAGCTAAATTTGTCTGGGTTATTTGGATTCTTGGCAGAGGTGAAATGCATCCACGAGACCCTGATTCTGAATCTGTCTTGTAATGTCAAACATCCATTTTCTGGTGGGTTATTTTTATACATATATATTAAAATTCAGTAGGCAGCTAAGATACTCATAATACTCAGAAATGTGTTGGATTAAACCTGAACTAGCTTCCGTGGCTAAGATTTACACCAAGTGAATCTTCAAACCTTGAATTTTGGTTCCATCCTGCACATCATTTTTGCCTTTACTTGAGCCTTGGAACTCAAATAAATTCAAATCAACTATATTAATGTCATTTTAGGATTACAGATTTAATGGAAAAGTGAGGAAAAGCAAAAGTTTTGCTCAGTTGATGAACTGGCAAAGAAAGATCACTTTTTTTCTGATAGTTTTTAAAACATGTAAATTTAAACCACTTCTCAGAAAAGAGCAAATAAAAAGCATTAAACTATTTTCAACATTCATATTCTCTTCTAGTCTTTCTTAATGCATATAATGCAATTTTACATTTTTTAAATGTCTGTACAAATAATCTTATGTTCTGCTGTTTTCTATTAACCTTATTTATTAAGGAAAAAAATTCCATGTTTCTTATAGTCCAAATCATGTCCTATGTTGATATCTCATTGTTGCATGTAGATGACCTTGAAAGCTATGCTGGCTGAGCACAGACTCTGGCAAGGACTTCAGGTATAAGTTCAACAATAGACTCTATGTCTGGCTGCCCTAGGACCAACCTCACTAAGAATGGATAGGCTCAGTGCCAACAAGTTGGCCATGAGAAAATGGAATTTTGTTGGCCACAGAAATTCACAATGAGCCATCTACTATGGCAACAGGAGTTATAATTTGTCTTTTTTGAAGGGAGTACCACAAGGATGAAATATGATTTTTAAAGGTATTGACTTTTCAAAGCCCACATATCTTTCATTTTAATAGCTATATCATAATGTTAAGGTATCATTATAATAACTATATAACATCATAGTTTTCTTGACCTTCCCCTGTTGTGGGGCATTTGGATCGTTTCCAATTTGTAACTGTTATAAATGGTACTATGAAAATATCTATAAGAATTACATTGGTTTTTGTTTCAATTATTTGGAGAATATATCCTCAAAGTGGAATTTGTAGTTCTTTCACATATTGCCAGACAATTCTATAGAAAGACTGATCTAATTAACAATACAAGTACTAAAGTGTGTGTTTCCCTACATTCCCACCAACCTGAGGTTTTATCATTTATTTTGCTAAGTGCCAATCATTATATACCTGGCACTGTGCTAAGTATTTGGGATCCAAATAGAAAAGACAGTCCCTGCTCTCAAGGAGCTCATATTCTAATGGGAAAGATAAATGTAAAGGGTATTTCATCTGCAAGTAAGATGGAAAGGACCCATGGTCCTTAGGGTATAACAGCAATACTGTTTCCTCTGATAAAATCATGTCTGCTTCTCATGTTGGCATTGCCACACATGAAGTTGAGGTCAGTGCTCTCCTTGATGATGGCTACAATGGTGAAAATGGAAGTAGGGCCTGTAGTGTGAGAGGTATTGATCTTTCCAGGACACTTGGGCCCAGGGTCCTGGGCTGATTCAGTTGAGGTCTGAGGAGAGGTGATGGTTAGCATGATGGCAGTAGTTTTAAATTGCCTGATTCATGATGCCTTCTATCTTTCCCTAAAGGTCCAACAACTTAATTGATAATCATATATACATACTAAAGGTTGGAATTTGGAACAAAGGATTGAAGGGATAGAAGTGAAAAATGGTGCCTTGAAGCATGTACACCTAGAAGTTTTTGGCTTCTTTGGCCTCCATCCCGCTCACCCCAATTCCACTCATTTGCATAGGCAACACAAAAGAATCTTATGGTTAAGAAAACTGGGTAGCCTCAGACTCAAATAGCCCTTGATGTTTTATTGAAAGCATAGCCCATAAAATGATTTTGAATGGGCACAGTTTAACAATTGGATATTTAGTGGGCATTACAAGGACTTTCTAATCCTAAATTAGACAGAAACTTTGATGAGATAGTAGAGGTTTTAACATAAATTTATTAGCTGTGGTCATTACTTAGTTGACTAAGTACTTGCCCTCTGGAGACAAAGTTCTTCTTTTCAAGAGGAAAAGTCTAGCATAACCAAAACTCTGAAAACTGACAGACTGCCCCATTTTACTTTTTTTTTTAATCTGTGTGTACACATTATGTTGTGTTCTGTTGTTTCCCATCAAAATTATTTTTTGGACTGACAGACAAAAATAGCTAAAGATTTTTCCTTAGTCTGATAACTGGGTATATGAGTTCCCTGTCTGAAAAAGACTGAAGCTTAGTTGATCCAATTAGCTTTAAGATAAAACAGGAATGACAGAGTTTAACACCCCTCCCCTCCAGCTGAGGGTGGCAGAAGCAAAAGAAAAGGAAGGAAGGAAGGAAGGAAGGAAGGAAGGAAGGAAGGAAGGAAGGAAGGAAGGAAGGAAGGAAGGAAGGAAGGAAGGAAGGAAGAAAGGAAGGAAGGAAGGAAGAGAGGGAGAGAGGGAGGGAGGGAGGGAGGCATTTCATTCCTATTGGTATTATACCTCAAAATGACTAAAAGTAATCACACAACCAGAAGTACATAAGCAAACAGTATCTACTCAAGACCAATAGGAAGCCAAACCTGACAGACATGTCATTAATGCCATGCCCTCAGAGACCTGGCAGAAAGAGCACATTGTGCTAAACCAATGAAAAACACCATGATAAAATCCCCAGAAAACATCATTAGACCTATAATATCATAAGTGTTTCCCTTCCATACACATTCCCTCTATGTTTGCCCATCATTACTTTTTCCCTAAGTGGATTTATTTCTTCCAGTGGATGGTCTGTGTGGTCATGAGAGAATATGTTCCACAGTGTTGGAGAAAAGTTTCTACTTCTACTTTTTCTTCTCATGAAAATTGCATTCAGTTTTTTGTTATTCAGTCATTTTTCCAGTCATATCCAACTCTTTGTGACCCCATTTGGGGTTTTCTTAGCAAAGATACTGGAAGTGGTTTGCCATTTCCTTCTCCAACTCATTTTGCAGATGAGGAAACTTAAGCAAGCAGCGTTAAATGACTTTCCCAAGATCACAGTGTCTGAGGCCAGATTTGAATTCAGAAAGACCCATTTCCCTGGCTCAGGCCTGACTCCATCTACTTAGCCACTCCAACCCATCATTTAGCTGAATAGTAAAAATGAAAAATACAGACTTACAAGTCTCAATAAATGCCTTCATAAGTTGCTTTGGCCTGAAAAAAAAATTCATCAACTAAGTGTCAATCTTCTGGTAATCCTCCTTGAATTTATCCAGATTTGTCTCCATGTGATAATCTGTTACCAGGCAAGTACTTCAAGTTTTTCTAGCTTGTTGGAGTCTATCAGATTTGGGGCTCCACTACCATAGCTTTTGAGAATCAAAGTTTGAATCCATCTCATAATAAAATATCATAAGGGGATATTAGTAAGGTTCATGGTATTCATTTTGAATTAATTTAATTTTAATTACTAGTGAAACAAGGCAATTTTCCAAGACATAAGTTGCTGTCTTTATTTTCCTTTCTATGTATTTGTTATTCAGTAGTGTCTGAGTCTTCGTGACTGCATTTGAGGTTTTCTCTGCAAAGACTGGAGTGTTTTGCCATTTCCTTCTCCATATCATTTTACTGAGGCAAACACAGTTAAGTGACTTGCCCAGGGAAAGAAACCTCCTGACTCCAAGGCCTGCACTTTATCTACCACATCAACTCATTGCCCTTTCTATGTATACTGTTTTCCATCTCCTTTGATCATTTATCTGATTAGATTTGAGGTTCTTTTTAATATTCATGGTACTTACTAAAAATAGAAGAGCTGGGAAATAGCTAACAGTATCTTTAAACTTTATTTGCCCTCTTGGAAAGGTAGAGAGAAATTATTAGTGAAGAAAGACATAAGTCCCTTTGATAACATGCAATGAACAGTACTCTATGGCCACATGTATATAATTGTTGGAATGTCTATAAGATGCCTATGAAGCAGTTAAGTGGCAGAGCAAGTAGTGCTAGGCTCAGTCAGGAAGACCTAAGTTCAAATCCAACCTCAGAAACTTCCAAACTGTATGACTGTAGGCAAATCACTTAGCCTCTGCTTGCCTATGGACTGGTGATCCATTGGAGAAGGAAATGACAAACCACTCTAGTATCTTTGCCAAGAAAACCTCATGGACAGAGGTCCATGGGGTCATGAAGAATTACACACAATTGAACATGATAAAAGATGCCAGCTATGTTTTACTTATGGCTCTCCTAGAGTATTCAAAAATAAGTACTAGGAGCTTAGAAGGAAACCTCTAAGGGGATAAAAAACTATTCAGTGGGATACAAAAGGATTTAACGTAGAGAGTTACCTGCACATCCAGAACCATCTTTTTAGACAGCCCCCTGTTTTCTTCTTTCTTGGAACTGTTTGTGTTTCCTTTGATTTCCTTAAAATCTACTCTTCTAAAATTTGTGGTACTCATCAGATTATGCCCATTTTCCCTCTTCCGTTCCTAGGTGGCACAGGGAATAGAGCACTGGTCCTGGAATTAGGAAGACCTGAGTTCAAAGTCATCCTCAGACTATCTGTGTGACCCTGGGCAAGTCACTTACCTTCTCAAAGCCTTAACTGCCTCAACTATAAAGTGGGGATAAAAATGGTAACATCTATTTCTCAAAACTGTTATAAGAATCAATTGAGATAATATTTGTCTCATCATGTCTGGCACAGAGTAGTCACTTAACGAATACTTGTTTCCTTCTTTACCTGTCAAAACACCTAAGATGCAGTGGGTCATTTCTTCCCAAGGTTCCCATCACTTCTACTTCAGTAACTTTTGTTGTTGTTGAGTCATGTCCGACTCTTTGTGACTCCACAGTTTGCCATTTCCTTCTCCAGTTCATTTTACAATTGAGTAAACTGAGGCAAGCAGGGTTAAGTGACTTGCCTGGATTCACACAGCTGGTAAGTGTCTGAGGCCAGATTTGAACTCATAAAGATGAGTCTTCCTGGTTTCAGGCCCAGTACTCTAGCCACTGTGCATCGTAGTTGCCCAACTTCAACAACAAACTCCTTTTTTTGGTCAATATATCTAAGATAGTATCTCTCTTTATTGTTTACTTTTTATTGTTCTTATTTAAATAAATATTTTTATTATAAAAATAACACCTATTAAGAAATCATAAACATTTCCATGTATAAAGGACAGAAAAGGTGAAGTGTATTGAAAATATACAATATGTGGAGAAAGAGAGAGAGAGTCCCCTGGGGCCCTCCCTCCTTGCCACTTGTTCTCCTGCAGTGCTCCACAGGGGCTCAGCATGCTTCCTAGCTCTGGCTTTTACCTGGGCACTCCTGTTGCATGGAGTAGCATCTGAAGGAACTCACCATCCACAGGGAATCCTCCCTTGACCATCACTCTGTGCTGGATCTTCATCATAGTGGCAAATAATTTTGGAGCTGGGAAGAGTCTGGAAGATGGGCTGGGTGAAACTAAAAGAATGGACAACAGTCATAGACACATTTATTCCTACAGCTGGAAGGAGTCTTAAAAATAAGATGACCCAGCCCCAACATTTTATGAATGAAGACAGGGAGTCTCAGAGAAGGAAGTGGCTCATCCATGATCACTCAACTAGTCAGTGGCAGAGAAGTTGCCAAAAATTTAATATTTCACTGGACTGATTCCTTGTATGAGCAAATTGAATAATTCAAACATGGAAGCAGTAAGCCTAATGAAAATCCTATCGTAGATTTTGCTTGAGAGATGCCTTAGATCTTTAGACAACCACTAAATTCTCTCCAAAGAAAACAGATTCTGAATTTCCTGGTTTTGACTTGGTTTATGCCTTGGATGATGGAAATTATGGATTCAATGGTGGTGGAGGCAGGCTCAATGTAAAACCTGGTGGAGGACAGATAATAGGGAGTGGCTACAAACTTGATCAGAGCAAAGGTGATGGCAGGAATGATAGCAACGGTGACCCTTGGGACTGGAACAGCAGAAACTGGGACAATTGCCGGCATAGCCAGTGCCCTTACAGTAGCACTCATTGGAACAGTCTCCAGTTATATTTCCTTATCAACAAAAGAAATTTTGCTTTAACATTCCACAGGGTCTTAGTTCAGGCTATGTCAAAGGGAAAAAACTGGAAGATGTGAGCCCTGAGATACTTCAAGTTAAATATTCAGCATTGCAAACCCAATCTGCAGAGAAACCTTCCCAAGAGATTCCAAAGATCTAAGTCCTCAGCAAATGCACATATACACATTTCAAATGCTTGTAATTTTGCTTATTTAATTTGAATTGAAAACTGTTCTCCAGCTCTATGGAATAACTGACCTCTTAATGGTATAAGCTTTTTTGAAGTGATTTGATTATACAGGGCTGAAAAACCTTAGATGCAATGCATTTAAAAGTGCTTGGAGTCTGAAAAGTAGAATTCACTCTAATCTGCTATGAGATAACTGGTTTAAGGCCTTTTGGAATAGAAGTATCTGAGATGAAGGTGATGAAAATCCAGGAGATTTACTAGGTACCTCTGACTTCCTTGTACTGCTAGACCAGGGGTGGGAAACCTGCAGCCTCGAGGGCACATGTGGTCCTCTAAGTCCTTAAGGGCAGCCTTTTGACTATTCTGTGAAGTTTGAGTCCAGTCAAAGGGCTGCCCTTGAGGACCTAGAAGGCCACATGTGGCCTTGAGACTGCAGGCTTCCCCCTGTCCTGGACAGAAATTCTCCCACAGAAATTCAGGCCAATGCTTCTCTATTCCATTTGGAAAAGTGAAATAAGGCAAGGTTAGGTGATATAGAAATAGAACAAAGGAAAAAAACACAGAAACTAAGCATGAGAAAGAGATGCAAATGAACACCAAGGTCAGAGTAGAGGCAGAAAAATCCATGTCATGGTAATACTATGTCTTAGGGAATCCAAACCTGGACTTTTTTTTCCTGAAACTTTGGCTGATGAGACGGTCTTCAGAGTATGCAACCCTACTCCTCCTCTGCTCTCTCAAAATGGGAAATGCAGCCTGGAAAACTCACAGTTGTAGAAAATAGTATATAGGATAGCAATTTTTATTTATTTACTTATATTATTATCTTGTGGCAAGAGCTTGTGACTTAAAGATTGATGTCTTTACCGTCAGTATGTGGGAATGTATTTATATATCTGCAAAAGAGCATGATTGAAAATACATATGTAGACATTGAATTAGACATTGGATACTGGATAGAAAAACATAGAATAGAAAATACATGCTTACATGTTTTGATCCCCTCCTGATTTGTTTTCAAAAAAAAATTTTTTTGACAGAAAAGGAAGATTATTGTTCTATTATGGAGAGCACATCCTTAAGCTTATGAAAATGAACTAAAAGAAACAGTTCTCTTGGCCATCACTTAGAAAACTGAAAGCATTGGTAACACGAGAATTAAAAATTCAATCTTGGTCCTTGAGTACTTGTCCAAGGGGCAAGATACAAAAATCTTTTTTATGTATTTGTCAAGCTGAAAGAAACTTGGTGCGTTCACTGGTGAAAGATCATTTTTATTACTGGTCCCTACTGGGCCTAATGTGACTTGGGGCAAAGGTCATTGTTTCTGTTTCATTCTCCATAAAATAAAAGATTTAACCAATCACTAAAAATTCTTGCCACTCAAAGTCTGAAATCTATTAAGAATTGCAACAAAGTAGCTTAAAATTAAACCATCAAGAGCTATTTTAGAAGTAAAAATAAAAAACATTTCATCGGAGTAATAGAATTCTATTTGCACAGAATCATTCAACTGCAAATAACATTCTAGCCATGCTTACCTGGATTGCCATGCCAATTCCCATGCAAATGAACCACTCTGCTTTCCTGTAAATATTTTTAAATTAGTTCTATCCTCAATATTCTCATATAACAAATGTCTTGTGAAACTTTTTTGAAGTACTTTCTTAGTTTTAAAGCTATGTTTTAAAAAATCATTTTGGAGGGACAGAGCCAAGACTGCAGAGTAACAGCAAGCACTTTCTAGAGTGCTGCCCCCAAGCTCAGCCAAACGCCTGTAAAAAATGGCTCTGGACAAATTCTGGAGCTTCATAACCCTCAGAATGACAGAGTAAAGCAAATCTCCAGCCCAAGATAGCCTGGAAGGTTGCTGGGAAGTGTCTGTCATGCCACACAGGGGGCAAGGAACAGGGGGCAGGGAGCAGGGCACAGTTCACTGTGTGCCATACTGGCACAGGACAGGACCTGAGCAGGCACTGGGAAGACTGAATCTCTCACACATGTAGCAGCTTCCAGACTTCAGGTTGCCAAAACACTGAGGACAAATTGGAAGGTCAGTGGAAAAAGCCTGTGGGACCAGTGTGGGAAAGTAGAGTGGTCTGACCCCAGCCCCAGGGTGGCAGAAGAGGAAGGGGGCAGAGGAATGCACAGCAGCCACAGAAGCAGCAGGGGCAGAGACAGAGATTGGCTCTGGTGCTGTAGGCCCACAGACTGTGAGGGAATTGAGCTACTGACAGTACACACCCCAAACCCACTGGAAGCAGACATATATCCTGACAAAGAGCTTGAAAGGCAAGTAAATGGCTGAGGAAATGAGCAAAAAATGAAAAAAGAATCAGATTATAGAAACTTACTTTGGTGACAGGGAAGACCAAAACATGCAAACTGAAGACAACAAATTCAAAGCTCCTCCATCCAAAGCCTCCAAGAAAAATATGAATTGGTCTCAGGCCATAGAAGAGCTCAAAAAGGATTTTGAAAATTAAGAGAAAAAGAACAAAAACTGGGAAGAGAAATTAAAGTGATGCAAGAAAATTGTGAAAAACAAGTCAACTGCTTGCTAAAGGAGACCCAAAAAAATGCTAAAGAAAATAACACCTTTAAAAATAGACTAACCCAAATGACAAATGAAATCCAAAAAGCCAACAAAGAGAAGAATGCCCTAAAAAGCAGAATTGGCCAGATGGAAAAGGAGATCCAAAAACTCAGTGAAGAAAATAATTCCTTAAAGATTATAATGGAGCAGATGGAAGCTAATGACTTTGTGAAAAATCAAGAAATTATAAAACAAAACCAAAGGAATTTAAAAATAGCAGACAATGTGAAATACCTCATTGGAAAAACAACTGACCTGGAAAATAGATCCAGAAGAAACAATTTTAAAATTACAGGACTATGAAAGCTGTGATCAAAAAAAGAGCCTAGACATCATCTTTCAAGTAATTATCAAGGAAAACTGCCCTGATATTCTAGAACCAGAGGGTGAAATAAATATTGAAAGAATCCACAGATCACCTCTTGAAAGAGATCCCAAAAGAAAAACACCTAGGAATATTGCAGAGCTCTCAGGTCAAGGAGAAAATATTGCAAGCAGCCAAAAAAAAAAAACAATTCAAGTATTGTGGAAATCCAATCAGGATAATACAAGCTCTAGTAGCTTCTACATTAAGGAATCACAGGACTTGGAATATGATATTCCAGAAGTCAAAGGCACCAGAATTAAAATCAAGAATCACCTATCCAGAAAAACTGAGTATAATACTTCAGGGGAAAGAAATGATCATTCAATGAAATGGAGGACTTTGAAGCATTCTTGATTAAAAGACCAGAGCTGACTAGAAAATTTGATTTTCAGATACATGAATCAAGAGAAGCATGAAAAGGTAAACAGGAAAGAAAAATCATAAGGGACTTACTAAAGTTGAAGTGTTTATATTCCTACATGGAGACTTTTCTCAGTACTAGCATAGCTGGAGGGATTATATACATATAGACAGAGAGCACAGAGTGAATTGAATAGGAAGGGATGATATCTAAAAAAATAAAATTAAGGGATAAGAGAGGAAATATATTGGGAGGAGAAAGGGAAAAATAGAATGGAGCAAATTATCTCTCACATAAAAGAGGCAAGAAAAAGCTTTTTCAATGGAAGGAAAGAGAGGGGAGCTGAGAGGGAAAAAGTGAAGATTACTCTCATCACATTTAGCTTAAGGAAGAAATAACATGCATATTCAATTTGCTATGAAAATCTATCTTACACTGCAGGAAAGAAGAGGAAAAGGGGATAGGTGGGGAGTGAGGGATGATAGAAGGGAGGCCAAATGGGAGGAGGGTGTAATTAGAAGTAAACACTTTTGAGGAGGGATAGGGTCAAAAGAGAATAGAATAAATGGGGGGTAGGATAGCATGGAGGGAAATATAGTTAGTCTTTCACAGCATGATTTTTATGGACATCTTTTGCAAAACTACACATGCATAACATATAACAAATAGCTTGCCTTCTCAGTGGGGATGGGTGAGGCAGGAGGGAGGGAGAGAAGTTGGAACTCAAAGTTTTAAAAACAAATGTTAAAAATCATTTTTACATGCAACTGGGAAATATAATATACAGGTAATGGGGTATACAAATCTATCTTACCCTACAATAAAATAGAGGAGATGGGGAGAAGGGAGGGGTGTGATAGAAGGAAGTACAGATTGGGGGAAGGAGTCATCAGAATGCACACTGTCTTGCGGTGGGCAGAGCAGAGAGATGGGGAGAAAATTTGAAACTCAAAATCTTGTGGCAATGAATGTTGAAAACTAAAAATAAATAAATAAATTAGAATTTTTTTAAAAAATCATTTTTAATTAACAGTCAGAAGCAAGTTATAAAGAAAAAGTAAACTAGCAGTGCCAACATTGCTTCTTCTATCCCACTTCCTTTGTGAATGTGCTTATGCTTTTTTCTGTATAATTGTTAATATACTTTATTTATGCTCTTTTCTTTTTTTAATCACTTATTATACCTCACTTTCATCCAGAAAACTGCTCTACCCTCAATAACAGACTTCCCTAGGAATAAATGCAGTGTAATTTTTGTTGTTGTTCTCAACAATAACAGAAATAAATGCAGTGTAAAGGTAAAAACGTATTTCAGTCAATTTCAGCAATACACTTAGACTAAGTAGCAAAAGGTTTTCAAACTGAAGCTGTAATAGTTTTGCTTGAGAATCATGGCTAGACAGACAAGCAAAGCTTGGCCACAAGCCAGAGATCATTTCTAAGTTACTAAGCAAATTGAGAAGGGGTGAAATTCCAGAACCTGGAACAAATGTGGCTTCTTCTCATATCTCTAAAGAGGAACCACCTTGAGGGGAAGTGAGGAGAAAAAGAAGTCTCCTTTACTCCCCTCCCTTTAGAGGAGAACCTCATATGCTTCATAGAGTCTAAAACATTTTAGACTTTCCATCTTCTCTGTATCTTAGAATTGCCTCCTCCACCTAGGACATCAGTACTTGGTAAGTGGTGTCTGCATTGGAAGCCAAGCACAGACTAGACTCAGCAGCTCTTATAAGAAGCCCTGCAAAGAAATTATACCATGCCTAAAGGGAACTTTTTGAGTACCTCATTCATGAAGACTTCCAAGAACCATGAGTTATGAGTAATTCTTTTGTCATATTTGCTTTCATAACTTGAGGCCATTTTCCACTGGACTCTGTAAATACTTGTACAATATGTCACTATACAAAACTGTATAGACTTTTGGGGGACATTTTGTACCAGGTGTTCTTAACGTACCACTTTACTAAATATTCCTCTCTAAAAGCTACTTAGGGATGGCTGACTAACACCAGTGGAAACTTGAACCAATAGCATTACACCTCTTCAGGCCATACTCAGAACCAGGAGGGAAGATGTAGCCAACCCTGCTCTAGGAAAGTGAATTTATATGTGTATATATCTATCTATCTATCTATCTATCTATCTATCTATCTATCTATCTATATATATATATATATGCAAAAGAACTAGGGTTGCAGTCAAAAATATATCCAGCAAAGTTAAGCATAATCCCAAATTTTAAAAATTGGACATTTTGTGAATTGCTAGACTTTCAGGATTTTGTTGCAAAAAAAAAAAAAAACTGAACTCAATAGAAAATTGACATATAAGATCCAAGAGAACTAGGTACACATCAAAGACTAATCACAAGGGACTCAATAAGATCAGACTGTTTACTTTTTATATGAGGAAATGTAAAAGTATGTCTAAGATTGTTATTAGTAACTGGATATTCAAAATAAAAATTGGGGTAGACCTCGGTATGATATGATTCTAAAAAGTAACCATTTAGGAAAAGGTAAAAAGAGTAATTATCTTATATAAATGAAGTGCGAGAGGAAGAACTGACCCAGAGGAATTAGATGGGGGAGGAGGGCTGGGAGTTCTGGAAGCCTACTTCATCGGGAATGGGCTAAAGAGGGGACAATGCATATATACATACAGACATACATATACACACAATATATACACATATATACACACATATACATATGTATGAAAGTTTTTAAATTCAGAAATAAATAAAAAGCTAAGGGCATAGGGAGAGGGGAGAAGACAAGAGAGGGATTTTTACAGGGAGCCCTACTTATATCAGATCTGGGTTAAAGAGAGAACAATATATACATTTAAAAGGGAATACAAGCCTTCTAAATTTACAAAGAAATGAGGATGAGGGAATAAGATAAGGGATGGAATATGGAAGGCTGTTTAGATTAACGGGATTGGGAAAATAAGGGAGGGATCTTTGGAGAGGGTTAAGTTAAGTAATAAGAGGGCAATGTAACAGGTAGAAGTAGAGGAGTCAGAAAGGATAGGAAATTAAAAAAATACAAAAACATAAAATAAAGATTAGGAGTAGAATTTATTAGGGAAAAAAAGCAAGAGTAGTTATTCATGATCTCAGACAAAGTTAAAGCTATAATAGATTTAAAGAGAAAAATAAGGAAACCACCGTATGTCAGCCATATTAATCAATATTGTTTTAGACTATTTTAAAAATAACTAGACAGTATAAGGTTGGAATATTACTGTGGTGTAGGAAATGATGAGTTGGTAGACTTAGAAAAATATGAAAATATTCAGACTTATGAAGGAAGAAGTTATCTACTCTCAGAGAAACAGAAGATAAATAAGTATAGTATGGTTTTACATAGATGTATATAAATGTATATGTCTATATATGAGTATGATTATAGATACCTAAGTATATGTGTGTAATGTGTACATAAGTATATGTATGTATGGGTATATGTACGTAGATATCTTTGTGTGTATATGTGTATATATGTGTGTACTTATGTATGTATGCATGTATGTATATGTGTATGTGTGCCTGTGTCCACACTTAATTGTCACCTTATTGAAGGAGGAAGGAGGCAAACAGAACAAAGTAAAAAGTGCATAGCAGAGAACAAAAGAAAACTTACAAAGAAGCAAAGAAAAGTGGACAGCTCTGAACACAGTGAGTAGTATTTATTATATAGACTTTCTTGAAAAGGAAATTTATTGCTGTATATTTTGAATTCTTTCTTGCATTCTGCTGTGCACATGACAATGCTTTTCTTCTTTTTTTGTATTTAACTTTATCATAAAAAAGAAATTGAATTTAGAATAACGCCACAATAGGCAAACAAAACAAATTTAGGATACATCAAGTGACTGGCAATGTATGTCTCATTCTATACTTACATTCTACCGATTCTCCATCAAGAGGTGGGAAGTATGCTTTATCATCAGTCTTCTGGAACTATGATTGGTTATTGAATTAATCAGGCTTCTTAAGTCTTTGAAGTTTCTCCCCTTTTACAGTGTTTTAGCCCAGGTATAAATTCTTCCATGTTACAAAGGAGTAATAATAAAAACAATTTTGTACAAGTTAAAAATAAATAAGTGGATTAGTGGAACAGACTAGATGCACAATAAACATAGTAACTTAGGTAAACCCCAGATAATGAGCTATGAAATCCCTATTTGACAAAAGAAAAAATTCTGGGAAAACTGAAAAGCTGTCTGGCAGAAAGTAGTTTTAAACCAACATATCTCATCGTATACCAAGATCAGCTCTAAATGAATACATAGCTGATATATAAAATGTCACAACATAGAGAAATTAAAGGAAAAAAGAAGAAATTACTTTTCATATATACGTATAGAAGGAGAGTTCATAACCAAAGGACAGAGAGGATCAGAGGAGATAAAATGGACAATTGTGATTACATAAAATTTTAAAAATTTGCAAAACCAAAAATCAATTCAGCTAAAATCATAAGGGATTTAAGTGTGAAAAAAAATTCTTCATAGCAATTTTCCTAATAAAATTCTCCTTTCCAAGATAAAAAAAGGAATTGATTCTAATTTATAAGAATGAGAGATTTTATCCAATTGATCAAAGAATATGAACAGGCAATTCTTGAAGAAATAAAGCTATCAACAAATGTGGGAAAAGTGCTCCAAATCACTAATTAAGAAAAATGTAAAACACCTCACACATCAAATTGATAAAGACTACAAAAAGGGAAAATGAGAAATATTAGAGAAGCTTGGGAAAACAGCACATTAATTCATATTTTAAGTTTTGGTAGAAATATGAATTGCTCCAATCATCCTGAAAGACAATTTGGAATTAACTCTCCCTCCTCCCCCCCACACACTAAATTATGTACATACCCTTTCATCCCAGAATAACACTACAAGGTGTATTTCTCAAAAAGATCATATGTCCAATAATATTTATATCAGCACTTTTGTAATAGTAAAGAACCAGAGACTAAGGGAATGCCCATCAATTGGCAAATCACTGAGGAAATAACAGTTTATGATATGATGGAATACTATTTTGCTCAAGAAATGACAAAAGGAATAGTTTCAGAGAATTCTGTGAAGATTTATATGAACTGATGCACAGTGAAGTAAAACAAACCAGAAGAATAAAAACGGTGACTACAAAATTGAAAATGAAAATAACTTTGAAAGACTTAAGAACTCTGCAATGACTAACCATGATTTCAGAGGACTGACAGTAAATCAATCATGCTACCCACTCCACTCCTGGCAGAAAGGTTATGAACTCAAAATGCAGAATGAGACATATTTTTTAACATGACCAATCTGGGAATATGTTTTGTTCAACTGTGCATATTTACCATGAGGGTTTGTTTTTCTTTTTTTTCCTCTACTCATAAAGGAAGAGAAAATAAATTTTAACTGAAAAGTATAAGAAAGGAAAACAATAATTTTAGACTTGTATCTCCAACCACTACCCTCTAGCTACTTTCACCTATAGCATTCTTCTACTGCTCTTTAATCTTATTTACTAAGTTTTTTTTTTTTCTGAGTCTTTTCTCTTCTTCCCAAATTCTGTTGGGAGGGTTTTCAGAATCTTCACAGAAATTTCCAGACTGTTGAATCTCATCTATCTTTGTTCTTCTTTGATTGATTTTAATTCTATCTGTGTAAATGCCTGATCTTCCTTAATTTATTTTATTAAGTTTATTAACCATTCTGAAAAGAGTATATTAATATTATATATATATATATATATATATATATATATATATATATATATATATATATATATATATATATATATATATATATATATATATATATATATATATATACACACTCACACACACATATTTATATGGGGGAGGGTATATCACACACTCCCTTCTGGGACTTAGTTTTGCCTTCTGGTATCCACTCCTCATTTCTTTTATCCCTACTTCCTCATTATGTTGGAGTCCTACATTTGTTGGGGGGTTTTGGTTTGGTTTGGTTTGGTTCATCTTAGTTGAGGGAAAAGAGGAATTTTTTGGTCCATTTATTTCTTTGGCTGATTGTTTTTCTTTTTGATAAAGTGACTTTTCTTGTTAGGGTTTTCATTTTTCATTTCATTGTTTTTTACATTGGCACATATTCCTACTTTTGAGGTGATGTGAAAGAGCTGGGCTCCAACACAACCACTCACTTTGCAATCTTGTCTCTTTCCCCTACCCTACTTTCTATTTGTAACTTATAATCTAAATTTTCTCTCCCAAACTCTACTCCAAATAGCAGGCTGGCTCCCCAGAACTCAGATACCTTTTTTACTCTACTTCTACAGAAACACTCAAAGGGTTGAAGATGTTAAGTGAGGTAGACTGACTAGGTAGTTTGACTCAGTCAACACTCAGGCTTATATGTGAAAATCAGAAGTGTCCAATAACTTCCATACTATTTGCCATAAGTTAAAAATTAATTCATTATAGTCCATCAGAAATAATTCCCATCTTTTGCTAACCTTCTCTATACTTCTTTGCATAGATTTTTTTCTTTCCACTCTCCAATATTCGTACTTTACTACTAAATTAGACTGTTTCCTAGTTGTAGTCTGGGAGGATTTTCAATATTTTAGGTCAAAGGCAGACCTGGAAGTCACAGAACTTTGAATACATTGAGTCTGGGAGGAAGTGGCCTATTTTATTATTCAGATTTAAATCTAGCTTAGTGTAATTACTCCCATATAGTGCATAGAACATGAAGAATTTTTATATACTGTACATGCCATTCCCTACAATATTTTCCCCCAACTTCTCAAAACTCCTTCTCAGCTATTTTTGTTCCATTGTTACCATAGTTAAAGCAATAACTGCCAAGTAAATTTAAAATGTGCATTTAAAATATTTTAATGATGTAATCTCAATACCATAAGAGGTTTTCAAATTATTTTTTGCCATTTTCAAGGCTGAAAGTAACAGACCATTCAGTCCTTCTAATCTCTGACCAAAAGTAATTTCAATAAAATAAATGATTGCTCAGGTAGCTGACATGACCATGACAACCCTGTTAGTTTACTAAGAAGCTCTTTCATGCTACCTTGAAGAATGATCTAGTGTCTTGTATTATTTTGTAATATAGCAGGTTTAACTTAGAAACCTAACTTAGGTTTGACAGCTCCACATTGTTGCTAGTTTTCCTCTGAAATTTGAACTGGTCCAAAATTAACCTTCTAGGTCTAGAGAATCTTTGGGAAACTAGTTTGGTTTTGCAATTTAAATTTCTCTCTGGAGATATAGGAATATTTTTAGATGTATGAAGTGTGAAGATGCATGTTTACCACTTTCGTGACTGAGTTACCATAAGAATCTTTGGGTCTACTGTCTAAAAGGAACTAACTAAACTTAGTTTGTTAGATTCCTCTTGTAATGCCTCATTGTGACTTGGAGGTGACCCTGGGTTCTAAAGAGCTGTGTCAGATGAATACAACTTCTGGAAGGTCCTACTATGTTGAAAAGACTTTGAGTATGTGCCCAGTAAGAGACTGAATTTTTCTTTTCTGAGGACCACTTACTAGGCAAAAGCTTAAGTGGGAGATGGAGGATGAAAACTCTGGTCTTCTGACTGTGAATGTAGCATTCTTTTCATTACAATTTCCTATTGTATTACTCACTTTTTTTATTTTTTCTCTCTTAAAAGCATATAAGAAGCTATTTTTATGGCCCCCTTCTCCCTGTCTCCTACAAACCTCTGTTTCTTTCTTTGCTTTGAATTTACATTTTTTTGTCTGCTACAAAATGGAGACTAAATGTTTCTACAAGTGCACCCTTAAAAAAAGGAATGTGGGAGTAATCATATATGAGAGTCAAATATTAGGAGGGAAGGATTAATTATTTCTTGGTTTGTCATGATTTATGATTTTATCACCTCGTAGTCAAAGCCACTCCCCAGTGGAAAAAGAAAGTCATATAGCATGTTCCAGGATGAAAAGGCAGATGTGGCATGGTGGTAAAGTCTAGGGAGCCAGGAATGGAAAGTAAAGTGGCTAAAAAGACTGACAATAAACTATACTCTTATGGCCTCAACGAGGTGAGAATATTTTTCTGAATAAATCAATCTATCACTGATTGTTGACTAAGTGGAAGAAAAAAAGAGCTTTTTTAAGATATCTTTAAAAGCTATTCAGTGAATTGGAGTAATGGTACACAGAATGCATATTTAAATTGGTTAAAGAAACTTGCTATGCCCTGATAGTTATTTGTAAAATCATTGGAGATCAAAGATTTGAATGCCTAGCAGTGAAAGGAGTGAGATGTCACTTCATGAAGATGTCACTTGATGGCTTCAAGGAGGGAAAGGAAGAACCCTAATCTTTATTTTGACCTCAATATCAGTTTCTTCTTTCCCTCTTCTCCACACCATTCTTGGTTGGAGGAGGACCTTATGAACTTCAAAGGATCCAGAGGATTTGAACTTCCCATTGGCATCCTAATTTTAGCAGCGTGGCTGGATCAACAATAGCTGTTGGTAGTGTCTGCCTTGGGAGATGAGAACAAACTAAACTTACCTAGGAAAGGCAGCTTCAAGACTTCAGATAGAGCCTAGCAAGAAGTTTCATGCCTTAGGGTGGAGAAAAAAGGACTTCTAGAAACTAGGAGCTATGAGTTATTCCTTTGCTTGATTGTATTTTCTAGACTTGAGCCCTGTGATAAGATCAGTATTTCCCTAATGCAACTTCCTGACCTAAAAAGTCCCAATCATGTGGACTCTAGGCCTTTCAGACTTGATGGGTGTAAGATCACAGGAGTTGCCTCACCCTGCCCTGGTGACAAGACAATTTTCCATATGGAGACAAAGAGGGTCATGTCCAGAGAAGCTAAGTGTTGCTCTACCTATAATATTGCAAAACAGTTTTTTTTGTTTGTTTTCCTTTTTTTGCAGAGCATTTTGAGATTTTGGAAACTTTTTAACAGTAATCTCCCAAAAAACTTATGTGGTCATGAATAATTGAACATAATCCTTAAAGAAGTGAAAGTAGAGGTAAACCAATGAGCCTGAGGCAATGACAAGACTCATGATAGTTATAAGCAAGCCGTAGAAAAATACTGCTATTAGATGTAGAATAAAATATATCATCCAGAAAAGAGAGTATCGAAAAAGAGGTAGATTAAATAATAGTAAATGAAAAGTCTGAAAATGGCGATGTGGAACAAGTCATATTCCAATTCCCCAACTACAACCACTGAGGAGTGGGAAGGAGTCTGGAGAAGTATAGCTATTATTGGAAAAGGTGATGAGGCTAGATGGAGCCAGGCCTCAGTGAGTACCAGCTAATGAAAACAGTAAGAAAGTAAGAATTCTAAGGAGAAAGGGAGTTCCTTATAGAGCAAGCATTAGAGAGAGCAACAGTGGGAGGGGTGGGCTGATCTGGAATGAGATATTGGGAAAATAAGGTTGAGATAGATGTGAGCAGTGCAGTGGGGAGTTGGGAATGGGGCACAGACTTGCATATCAGTAGCTAGAGGCTCAGAATTACTGGAATATTCACTACCTTAACAGACCGAGTACCTTGACAGTGGTTTGAGAGAGGTCTGTTGAAAAAGGCATGTGATTAGACTGTTGGAGGTCTATCCTCCCCATAGTTGATAATGTTTTATCCCGTGAGACCTCAGCAGACCTGTTTCACAGCAGACAGGAATAGGAGGAGTTATGGGAGTTGTGTCAGAAGGAAGTGGTGCCTGGGGAAGGCCCTGGGGATGGGAAATGTCAAGGGGCTTGTATAGGTTGGTACAAGCCCGGAAAAAGTCCAGGAGAGTAATGCTGCTTGGACTGGGCACTACAGATGATCTTAAGACGAAGTTGGGAGACACAGGTGACAGGTATCCTGTGCTAGGCTGCCAGGTCCTAAAAGAAGCCAGGAGAATCAAACCAGGTTCCTTTCACAGCTAGAGCTAAGAAAATAATTCTCAACTAAATAAAGGATAAAGGTGACCACAAAAGAAAAAACTTAATTTCAATCACTTGAAATTGCAAAGTTTTCACACAAACCAAATTAATGTAGCTAGAATAAGATAGGAGGCTGATGGTTGAGGGGGAAACCTTTTGCATCTAATGTCTCTGATAATAGAGAATTAATGCAAATATATAATGCCTAAAGACATTCTCCAATAAATAATTGTCCAAATAATATAAATAAATAGTTCTCTAAAGAAGAATTATAAACAATTCTGCTGTTGGCAGAGCCATGAATTATTCCAATCAATCTGGAAAAGAATTTGGAATTATGATTTTAAAAATGACTAAATATCCATACTCTTTAACACAGAGATTCTATTATTAGGCACATATCCCCAAAAGGTTAAAGTTAAAAAGAAATTCCCACACCCACCAAAATATTTACACTTTTGCAGTAGCAAAGTTAGAACACACTAGGATCATAGTGTCATAGATTTAGAACTGGAAGGTAACTCAAAAGTTATCAAGTCCAGTCATTTTACCCATGAGGAAATAGGCCCAAATAGTGATTTGTCAAGGTCATATATCTGGTAGAGCTTAGATTTAAACATAGGTCTCCTGAAACCAAATCTACTGGTTGGCTCAGTTCATAGAGTGCTGCTCTTGGGGTCAGGAAAACTTTAGTTCAAATCCTACCTTAGACACTTGCTATATAGACCTGGACAAGTCACTTAACCTCTCTATGCCCCATATTTTGGGGATTTGAAGGACACAACTTCTCTAAGCTCCATTTAGTTGGAATTTGAAGGAAGTCAATAAAGCCCGGAGGTAGAGATGAGGAGGAAGAGCATTCTAGGAATGGAGGACAGCCAGAGGAAATGTCCTGACCACAGAGATGGAGTATCTTGTTTAAGGAAGATCAAAGAGGTAAGAGCAAGTGTCATTAGATCAAAGAGTACAAGGTGGAGAGCAAGTTATAAGAAGAATGGAACGGTATGGAGGGTTAAGTAGATTATGAAGGGCTTTGAATGCCAAATTGAGGATTTTGTATTTGGTCCTGGAGGTGATAGAGAACCACTGGAGTCTATGGAGTGGGAAACTGGGGGGTGGGGTAGTGTGGTGACCCTTTCACTTTAGGAAAACCATTTTAGTGGCTTGAATGGATTTGAGAGAGGAAGAGCTTGAAGCAAGTGGACCCATCAACAGACTATTGCAATAGGTGATGAGGGGGACAGTATCAGAGGAGAACAGGGATGTATTTGAAAGATTTTACAAGAGTGAAATCTACAGGTATTGGCAACAGGTTAAAATTGGTAATTGGGGATGAGATACAGTGAGGAGTTGAAGATAATATCTAGACTGCAGGCCTGAGGGAATAGGAGAAAAGTGATACCCTTGGCAGTAAGTGGGAATTTTGGAGGGGGGAAGGTTTAGGGGGAAAGATGACGAGTTCAGTTTGGAACATACTGAGTTTAAGATGTCCACTGGACACCCAGTTCAAGATATCTGAAAGGCAATTGGAGGAACAAGAATGGAAGTCAGTATGGAAGTTAGGGCAAGATAGATAAATTTGAAAATAATCAGCATACAGATGATAATATAGATAATACAGAAAACAATTAGCATACAGCTGGTAAGACAACCAAATGAAATAATATAAGGGAAAAGAGAAGAGGACCCAGGGCAGGGTTCTGTGGGACACCTATGATTAGAGGGCATGACCTGGTTGGAGATCCAGCAAAGAAGACTAAGAAGAAGTGTGCTGATAGGTAGGAGAAAAACCAGGAGACAATGGTGTCCCAAAAATTGAGAGAGAAGAGAGTGATCAACAGTGTCAAGGAGAATGAGAATTGAGAAAAGGCCATAGGATTTGGCAATTAAGAGATCACTGGTAATTTGGAGAGAGCAGAACCTGTGGAACAGAACTCAGAAACTGAATTGTGGAAGGTTAAGAAGAAACTGAGAGGAAAGAAAATGGAGGCACCTATTGTAGATGGCCATCTCAAGCCACAAACGGCAGAAGAGATAATTAGATAATAGCAGAGATGGAAAGATCAAGTGATATATATATATATATATATATATATATATATATATATATATATATATATATATATATATATATATATATATATATATATATATATATATGAAGTATTTTGAAGATGGAAAGACTTGGGCATTTCTGTAGGCAGCAGGGGAAAATCCAGGAGACAGGATGAAACTGAAGATAAGTGAGAGAGTAGGGATGACAGAAAAGGCAATCTTTTGGAGGAGGTGGGCTGGAATGGAATCCTTGTGTAGGGTTATCTTGAGTAAAGAGTAGGGTAACCTCTTCACTGAAGATAGGAGGAGGAAAAAGTGGTAGAAGGTATCTGGGTAATAAGAGATAAGGAAGAGAAGAGAAGAGGGAGCTCACAACAAATGGTTTTAATTTTTTCTATAACATATGAAGTAAAATTCTCAGCTGAGATGGGGAGAACCCATGAGTTTCGAGGAGGGGTGAAAATATTTGAAAGAATCATCATGAATTGTGAGATAATGAGTTCATAAGGAAGAAGGATTGCCTAGCAGCAGTGAGGAGCCAGTTGAGGCTGTGTAACAAATTTGTAGTAGACCCAGTCAGAGCTCCACCTTTGCTCAGCAATATATATGTAGGAGTGAAGGCAGCAGACTGGAAGAACAATACAAGGCTGAGGCTTGGCAGTGTATAATCAATAATATGATAAGGGTTCTAGGGACTCAAGAATAAAGGATAACACAGAATTTAACTATTTCATCAAGGGGTCAAGTTGGGGGAAAATAGCATCAGAATTCCCATGCCAAGACCTCACTTCTCTTTTTACTCCTCTCTTTTTTATTATTAGGAGACACCCTGTTTTCCAGAGCTAATACCCAGCAAGCAGCCTGTGCCCTGAGCTTGGCATAACAACAATCCTTTGCTCATCCTCTGGATAAACTCTGTCACAGCAAAATCCCAAAATTGTTTCCCACCAACTCTAGATGGTCTCTGAGCTCAGACAAACACCTTGCAGGAACCATGTTCAGGTCTTGAAGCCTTGCCATGAATCAAACTTGTCTCATTGCTGCTGTAACCCTTCATTGTCAAGACTACATCTCACTGCATGGCCATTGCTATACATATTAAGGATCTGACTCACTAAAGGTGGTCTCCTGTAGGAAGCCCCAGCACATTCTCTAGTTTCCCTCTCTAACAGAATAAAGGTTTTTGTTTATGAATGGTTAACTCTTTGGTTTGTTTGTTTTTTTTTATTTCTTAGAGTTAACTGTGGTTGTGAACTCTTTGGTATTTTCATAGTTAACAGCAATTTCATAACCTCTGTGACACTTTGGTCATTTCTTTTCAGATTTGACAAAAGAGAGACTAGTACAGGGGCCTAAGAAAGTACTGGAAGTTAAAGGGACCTGGAGGAAACGCTATTAACACTGTCACAACAATTTTGCTGAACTGAGATATGTCAATTGCTGTATCAAGGAGAGCAGAGGAGTACAAAAAGCACCTTAGTGAATAAACACAACTTTCTTGCCAAGTGAAAGATATTCAAGCCAAGGGTAATATAGATGTCAACCTTAACTACTGTGTTGCTATCAGAACATTGCCCCAAAGATTTTAGTCTCCAGAAACAGAAAAATAGATGGTCCTAGAGTTTATTGGTTTAGAAACATGTTTAAACTTGACTTTGAAATTGTAGGAAAAGAGAAGCCAGAAGCGATCTGAAATCTTGCATGCTGCCAGGTAGAAAGTGATATAGACTGGGTTAAGCGGGTGTGCTTGACCTCTGGGTGCTGATTCCTAACCCTTCCTTCCTTCATGTCTGATAGGCTCCAGCTACAGGACCATATGGCCTTTTGAAATATGGGACACTTGCTCTGTGCCCAATCAAGGAAGATAAGATGGAAGATACAGAGCTCTGACCCTCCTAGTTGCTAGCCAAATGCAGCATTTATTCGAATTGTTAGCCTCCTAAAGGAATCTTCTTCTCCATATTCTCTATCTATACGTTTGATTTTTAAAAAGTGAAAACTCTGATGGCCTCTTACTTCTTTGTTAAAATGCAACCACTTTGACAGTAGTGCTGTGGTTGAAACCTAGGGAAGCCAAAAACTGTTAGAGGTTTCATGATGTGTGGTGGTAAAACCATCTCAAAGAATTCAGTCAGACCACCCACCTCTAATTCAAATATAGGAGTTTATTGAGATTGACACCTCTCATGAAGTGGGCTAAGTTCCAAGAGAAACCAACAACCTCAGCTATGTCTCAATGACTGCCAAAAGGAGAGAAAGAAAAATCAAGCAAAAAGCCTTAACGGAGCCTGTCTGAATTGGAAGTCTTTGTGGTAAAGACATTGAAGTGTTGTAAAAGTCAAAATTCATAGGAAACAGAAGAGCTAGAGGAGTTTGGACCTCCCTTTGCCACCAGCCATTGGAAGAAAACTAGGTAAATTTGAGACAAATGAGGCTGGAAACATTCAAGAGTCCCTTTAATTCATTTAGTTGCTCATAGGATTGCACCACCATATGCAGAGTATCTTGAAACTTTGGGGACACTATAGAATCAGAAAAGAACTTCATGTTATAGATGAGGAATTAAGTTAAGTGACTTGCTTAAGATCACGCAGGATTAAATGGTTGAGCTGGGATTTGAATTCAGACCTCACGGACTCCAAGTTCAGCACTCCAAAGTTCATCACACTTTTTACTGCACCACATTGCCTCTGCTATATAATCTTTCTTCCACAAAGAGCCACGTGAATACAAATTTAGTGTAACACTTCCCTGAGACTTCTGTATCCTTGATCAAATGTGATAATTTATGTAGCAATGTATGCAAAGCACTTTATCAGAATGTCCTCATCATTATTGGCATCAAAGTTCTCCATCTAATGTTTCCCCGTCTTGGTTTTGTCCAAAATACATGGAAGTCTGAGGTTCCAGATAGTTTCATGATATGAATTCTTAAAATGTATTCATGAAATGTTGCATGAAACTATCCTTGAGGTTTTCCCAAATCTGTCACCCTCTACTCCCTGCTCCATAGAGCAATTGGTTTTTTTTTTCTTGCCTATCTTTACACTCATCACCCTACCCACATTCAGCTGGGGGACCACCTGCTATGTAAAGCTACTGATCTTCAAATTGCCTTGTCTTATTGAGGGCATATTGTATCTCTCTAAAAGAATTTAAGTTTCTTGAGAGCAGAAAGGGCTTTGCTTTACAGTTTGTATGCACAAAATCAAGTCCAAAGCATGAGGTTAATAAATATTTCTTGAACTGAAGTCCACAGTCTTTATTGTGCGACCAAGTGTAGTCAGGGCACAAGCAGCATGTTCCCTCTAAATTTCATTGAAAGCCAGCATGGATTTCCAGTAGCACCCAGCATACTCCAGAGGGAGCCGTAGGTCCTACTTCAGCCACAAATGTGCGCCTTGGAGACTTGGAGAGATTTGAACAAACAGGATTTTTGGTTATTTTATTTGTTGTTCTGTTTATTCCTAAGTATATGGCCAGGTAGGTGATTCCTATTATTGAAAATGTTTATTCTTTAAAAAAAAAAATCAATATTTTTGGCTTTACATAACGCTGGATCTTATGCAAATTGTGTGTGTGTGTGTGTGTGTGTGTGTGTGTGTGTGTGTGTGTGTGTGTGTGTGTGTGTGCGCGCGCCAACTGGGGCCTACCAAACTGCATAAGAATTGCAGGGAGGGAGGAGGCGGGGAGGAGAAAAGAAAGGGTTTAGGTTTAGGTTTAGATTGTATAGTATTATGGATCTGAAAGCTTAAAGGCAGCACATGCCTTTTGGACTGAACACCTGAGTGTCCGTATCCCAGCAGCGCTTAAGAAGGTAAGGAGGACTAGGATGTTGCTCTTAGCGGGCTATTGTAGGTGAGGTTCAGAGAGAAAAATAAGTAGAGAGGGGGCAGTGAGGAGGGGCAGGACTAAAGATTCTGTCACCAAGTACAGCGCAGTGACTATATCCGAGGTTCCACTCTGAGTCACAAGCCAGACCAAGAAAAATCTGGGGGACATTTGGTGGAGCTCTAGAGATCCGTCCCTGGGAACTTTGTCACTAGAGCCCTTGGCACAGGAGCTAGGTTTGAGGTCTTGCAGTGTCTCTGTCTGAGCCATCGGTAGCTCTCCAGTACTGCGGGAAAACTTCCCAATTTCGATTCGAGATTGAGAAGGGAGAAGTGAAGATAGAATTAAGTTTTAGCCAGGTGCCATCCCTCTGTGGGACAGTAACAGAAACAAGGTCTCACTTCATGTAGATCTATCTCTGGGGCTGGGAAGAAAAAATAAGGCGGAGGGGAGAGAAGCGGGGAAACTGAGTGGGAAAGGGATACAACTATATCGACCTCCACCCTCTTTTTTTCTTTTCCTTTTCGTAGCTGCTGACGTGCTAGAGCTTATTAATCATTCACCAGCACCAGAGCCGCTCCAATTAATCTTCCGCAGCTTGGTCCTTCAGCCAGCCTTCTTCCCCTCCCCAAGCTATTCTGCTCCCCAAAGACCCAGAAAATCGGTCAGCAGCGGGCGGACAAGACTCCGGCAATGCGCCCAGCCGCCCTCCCGAGACTGAGCAACCTTCCAAGCTGCAGTCTCTCGCACCGTGCCCTACAGCGGTAACCTGAAAGAGGTGAAGGAGCAATCTGAGAAGTGGGAGCCCCCGGGACAGACTGCGGAGCACAAGGGCCGGACCAGAGCGGGAGAGCGCGTCTCAGACCCCTCCTGCCCCCCAGGGCGAAATGTTTCCCAACGATACTGCCTCGTTTCCTTCCTCCTCTAGCAGCAACCCCAGCAGTAGCAGCGGCGGCCCGGGCCCAGGGTCCATAGCTCCTGAAGGCACTGAGGAGCCAGGGCGCAACGCTAGTCAGAATGGGACCTTGAGCGAGGGGCAAGGGAGCGCCATCCTCATTTCCTTTATCTATTCCGTGGTTTGTCTTGTGGGGCTCTGCGGCAACTCCATGGTTATCTATGTGATCCTGCGCTACGCCAAAATGAAGACGGCCACCAACATCTACATCCTTAACCTGGCCATCGCAGATGAGCTTCTCATGCTGAGCGTCCCCTTCCTAGTCACCTCCACGCTGCTGCACCACTGGCCCTTCGGCGCCCTGCTCTGCCGCCTGGTGCTCAGTGTGGACGCAGTCAACATGTTCACTAGCATCTACTGCCTCACTGTGCTCAGTGTGGACCGCTATGTGGCTGTGGTGCACCCTATCAAGGCCGCCCGCTACCGTCGGCCCACCGTGGCCAAGGTGGTGAACTTGGGGGTGTGGGTGCTCTCGCTAGTGGTCATCCTGCCCATTATCGTCTTCTCCCGCACGGCTGCCAACAGCGACGGCACGGTGGCCTGCAATATGCTCATGCCAGAGCCGGCTCAGAGCTGGCTTGTAGGTTTCGTCCTGTATACTTTCCTCATGGGATTTCTCCTCCCAGTCGGGGCCATCTGTTTGTGTTATGTGCTCATCATTGCCAAGATACGCATGGTAGCCCTCAAAGCCGGCTGGCAGCAACGCAAGCGCTCAGAGCGCAAAATCACCCTGATGGTGATGATGGTGGTGATGGTCTTTGTCATCTGCTGGATGCCCTTCTATGTGGTGCAACTGGTTAATGTCTTTGCTGAACAGGACGATGCCACTGTGAGCCAGCTCTCAGTCATCCTGGGCTACGCTAACAGCTGTGCCAACCCTATTCTCTACGGCTTCCTCTCGGACAACTTCAAGCGCTCCTTCCAGCGCATCCTTTGCCTTAGCTGGATGGAAAATACAGAGGAACCGCTTGACTACTACGCCACCGCACTCAAAAGTCGGGGGTACAGCGTGGAGGACTACCAACCAGATAATGTGGAATCCAGAGGCGTCTATGGCAACGGAACCTGCACCTCCAGGATTAGCACCCTTTGAAGGGACTATTGGGGAAACAATGCTGGGTGGTGAATTGGGCTCAGAGATGGTGGGGGCGGCGGGGGGAGTGGGGGGTGGGATGTACTCTAATGGACTGAAGGGGATATCACAATACTGGGACATTTCCTTGAAGCATACCATAGATTGTGAGTCGAGTTGAAGGAGGAAAGGGCATACCAGAAAGTTGTACAAAGGAATCAAAGGAAAAGATGGGAGAACTGTAGTGTTGAAAGAAAGGAATAAGTTGCTGAAATGAGCAGGGGCACTGAAACTGGGATGGCGTTCAGGACTGCATACTATGCTTTCTCCAGTCTTCTTTTCTATAGTGTCCCTATTCTTACCATCTCCCTCCCCACCCTTTTAACCCTCTCAAAATTTCTCTGCGGCTCGCTGTGTCAGTTTCTAGCTGATGATTTGTGGTTGTTACCTTATTCAACCTCGCAGTGGACCTTGGGTCCCTCTGTTCAGCTACTCCACCTCTCTGTTTGGTCAAACAAGGGGAGCTGGCAAATTCCATTGTTAAAAATGTCATTTTCCCTTTGTATTTCTTCTCCATCTCCTGACCCTGCCCTCCTCCCCGTTCCAGACTCATCTAGGTAAGGACGAGTAGCTGGGCCCAGAACTCTCATTCTCTGCTGCCATTTTTCATACACTAGTCTACTCGTCTTAGAGAAGGAAAAACACTTCGGTACCCTCAAAAAAACCACTCCCTCCTTTCATCTGTTTTTTAGGGACTCGGTAGAAAGACACATGAATAATATGGGACCTTTAACCAAGTTTAAGATCATAGAAAGCAAATTTACTCTCCCAAACAAAAAAAGAAAACTTTTCTGGGAGAATACTGAAAGAAATTATCCACATCCAGTCCTCGCCCAGAGGGAGCTGGGTGCTTAGAACTATGGGAATTTACTTATGACACTAGCACCAGCATTAGCTTAGTCATCCAAGAGCCTAAAATCCCAAGTTTGGGGTGATTCCCTCCTTTTTCTTCTACTTATCACCACCTACTCCCTAGCACTGGTTTCTAACATTTCTTTTTGCTGTCACTCCATCCAGCTAACATCATACACCAAGAAAATTTAGGCAAAGAGAGTGCAATTCCCCGGGGGAAATCAGGTTTGATTTTATAGGTGTTAGTCCCCTGGTAATCCCCATCGCCCTCTCCACATTATCTTCCAGTCTTTACTTCTAAAATACAACGATGGGGTGCAATGTGGGATATTAAGTAAGACCAGTCCACCTGTGGGATATTAAGTGGGACCAGACCAGAGCAGATAAAAGATTTTTATGAATCTGTGGCTGCAAGGGTTGTTCTGATGTTTGCCTACTTACCCTCTTCCAATGTCCCCCCATTCTACCCCACCCTTCAGGATCCCAGAAGTTTAACTTTCAAGGGCTGCTATTTTTATAATAGTATGACAAATGAGTCCTTCTAACTTAGCTGCATGTGTTTGTGCATTCATTCATTGATTTCCTTATTCATTTATTCACTCACAGACTGTATTTGAAAATTATCTTCCCTCCCCTCCCCAGGTCTTTGAATTGCATTCAAGAAAATCTGGTAGAGAGAAGGTGATCTAGTCTAGAAGGTTCCTTCTCATATCTTTCACTCGTTGGGGGTTCTTTTCCCCCTTTTCTCTCACTTTTCCTTCTTTTCTCTTTCCACTTTTTGATGTTTGCCTAGTAATTTTTTTAGAAGTTTTTCATTTCTTATTATGGTCTCCTGTCTGTAATATGACAAATTATATCAATCAGCACCCTGCAATGTACAGTGATAGGTCCCAGTTCTTAGCATTTCAAGCATGATACTGTGTCATATTTGAGCAGACTTAAATGTATGTATTTATAAATATAATGTGTAATATGTATGTATGTGTATATATATATGCATATATACGTATATATTTCTGTGCCAGTGAAACAATGCCAAATACAGCTAACAGAAAACCTAACATACACCACTCAAAAAGACTCAAGCTAAAAGCTCAGAAATTTATAAAATACTTAGTACTGTAAGACCAAGAAACATTTAACGTTGTGTTTCCTGGGCTTTGACTTAGTTCAAGCAGAGGTTATCTTATGAAATCTTCTTAGCTCGTGGAGAACATGGGAAGAATATATTGCTTTGTATTCCATTCTCCCTAACTAAATTGGAGCTGGAAGAACTCAGTCTAGCTCATAGTAAGCATTACATAAATCTATATTAATGAGTGGTAAGACGGAGCCTTGTTACAAAGTCACATCATTAGAAATTCTCAACCATAATCACTTTTGAAAGTAGGCAGGTATAAATATTAAATAAAAAGTATAGAAAACAAACCCTCATATTCTTCCATTGATAACAGATGAAGCAAAATAGAAATTCCAGCCACTATGTGAAAAAAACCCAATGATTCAAGAATAATTACCTTTCCTTAGCAAAAGGTTTTGCTTTTAAAATAGCAATGTTTAAAAAAAAAAGGTCCCTTTTAAAAATGAAGTGTTGCTTTTGGTTGTAATTAAGATAAAATTTTGACCCAAATATCTTTATTTGTTAAATAGAATTGAATTGTTAAAAACAGTGAAGTTTACATATAAAAAAATCTTGATTATAATTGTCTTAAGATGCCACTTTGGTCTTCTTATTGTGTCATTCTAATTAATATAACTATGGTGTTAACTTAATAAAAGTCATATTATTGTATTCTAATCTGTTTACATGTTGCATACCCCTAGTAAATGTAACCTTCTTGAGGGCAAAGACTGTTTCAGTCTTTGTGTCCCCAGTGCCTAGCACAGTGCCTTGTACATAGTAGGTATTTAATAAATGTTTGTCAGATTGGATTGGATATGTGTAATTTTACAAAATTAAATTTATTGCTGTAATCAACTACTCAGAAGCATGTACCTCATAGGCTATGGAAATTAACGTGGGTTTTGACTAGATGGATTTGGATTACCATCAGAAATATACTCTATTATTTTACCATTAGAAAAAAGAATCCTTTAATGTTTCCAAAAATTATTGAATGATTATTCATGTAAGATATTTACTTTGTTATTGTATTATAAATTATTATTTATAAGTATATAACTATTCTTATTCTCTATTGTCATTACCAGATTAACTAGGGGTCCCTGGCTTTGCCTTTTTAAATTAGAAATCAAGCTTCTGGTGCTAGAACCTTGTTGTGAAAGACAACTAACCACTGATTCATATACACAGGTAAATGAGGAAAAGGTAGTAGGAGAAAAATGACTGCCTACTGCATTATAAAGGTATTTCAAGATAAATGGAATATAAGTATCCATATTTTTCTTCATTTTTAAAATTTTGCTTTAAAAGTATCTTTGATGATCAAAGTGTTTTCTAGCCTTGTTCTTGCATAACCCTATTTACTAAAAGATATTTCTATGGCCTCATCCTCCCATTCACTTTGAGAGCAGAACATCATAACTTGCTTATGGGATGGTTATAACCTAAGAGAGACCAGGTTCTCCTGGTCTATTGTTGAAGCTCGGAGAAAATGTTTTATTTTGCTCAAGCTTTCATAGAAATATTTCATATAAATACCTTTTTTACAGGGTGGTGAAGGTAATGAGGCTGATTAATGATGGAATTATTTGACTGGAGACTTGATGATTAACTTCTAAAAAAAAAATCCATTGAACCTAATTTGAATCAGAGCAGAGCTGGTGTAGATTAGAATGTACACCATGAGTACATTTGATGGTGGGACTTTAAAATATACAATATGCCTACAGCATTACAGAATACTATTTGGTCCCCCAATAAACTGGAGACCTTTGTAGTTAGAGATGATATTTTATTCTTACATGAGTATTTTATTCTGTATTAATAGCTAGTATTTATACAATACTTTAAGATTTGTGAAGTGTTTTTACACCTATTACCTCATGTGATCCTCACAACAACCCTTTATGGTACCTACTACTATGATCTTCATTTGCTGAAAAGGAAACTGAGATTGAAAGAGGTTACATCACATACAGTTAGTAAGTGTATGAGGCAGGGTTTAAACTCAGGTCTTCCTGAATCCAAGTCTTGCACACTTTCCATAGCACCACTTGGCTGCCTCAAATTCTAGCCAATTTGGCTTTGAAGGAAGCTATATAGAGCAGACATTGAGGTGTAATTCCCCAAGGACCATGCAAATCACATAATTTAAGATTTGATAGGAACCCGAGCAGACATCTTGGTCAATTGATCACTGGGAAAAAGCATCCTCTCTCCAACATACCTGACAAGTGGTAATCCAGGCTCCTAATTCTTCCTTCTGGGACCAACCAGAATAAATTAATTCCCCTTCCAACATGACAGACTTTAATTAATACTGTGGTACTAATTCATCATGTTTTTGTGCCATTCAATATGAGCATATATATATATATATATATATATATATATATATATATATATATATATATCATCAGGTGCTTTTTTAGGAATTTAAAGATACGGCACAGCTTCTGACTTCTAACATACCATGGTAGGAAGAAAAATTTAATTTAATTAAATTAATATTTCTCCAGTGAACATTAGAAAGAGGTATCAACTATAAAAGTAGCTGGTAGGTTCAGACTAATCAATTTAGGATACTGGGATATGATATGACTGTTTATGTATGCTATCTGTGGGTTAAACTCTATTGAAAAGAATATTACAGACACTTCCAGTCAAGATAGTAGCCCAGTTCTGACTGCAGCAAAAACCTAAAATTCTCCTCAGACAAAGTAATGATCAAGAAAACCAATGAGCATCTACAGTGATTTCTTCTACTCTAGAATCTGACAAAAATTTAGTCAGAAACCCAAAAACAATAAGAAAGGGCAGTACCAGCAAAGCCACTAACTACATAGGCAAACAAGCCAGTAGCACAGATATGTGGAGCTTTCAAGGCTCTGTTTTCCTCAGAATACAGGACCCCCATGAGGAAGTCAGAAAACAGGAAACCAGCCCCTAGAAGCCCAGAGAGTAGTAACAATCAGTGCCATGAAACAGCACTAAACCCAGAGCAGCCAAATACCCAGATACTCTCAGATTGCTAAAATTTGGCCTATGATGTAATTGACTACTCTGAAACTCAGAGATACTGGGCCTAACCTCAGGACATAAAGATCAGTGTAGGAACCCAGGGGACCCAAGGAAAGGCCAAGTAAAGCCAACCACCCCACACTAGAGTGCAACAACAGTCCCTGGCCTGGGCTTGGCCCTGACATGAAACCCCATTTCAGAAAGTAAGGTTATACCAACCACTGTAAAAATCATTATAAATTTAGAGATCTTCATAATGAAGAAATTAATTCATAAAATCATCTAGCCAAGACTCAAAGAAAAAATGGATTTTCCAAAAGAATTACATTTTTTTAAAAAACTAAAAGAATTGAAGCTATTGATTTTTTAAAAATTAAATAAAGGCACATTGGGAAAGCATTGGAAAGAGAATAAATAGCTTAGAAGAGAAAGTGGTTAAATTTTACCCAAGTAAAAGACACCTTGAATACTAGAATAAACCAAATAAAAATTAATGAATCTATGAAACAGCTGGAAGTGTTAGAATGAAATCACAATAATGTAAGATATTGAATATTTTTTTTAAAAGCTGAAAACTGGTCAAAAAGGTATCCTTTAAGAATCATTGGACTTCCTGAAAACTATGATTTTAAAAAATTCTAGATGCTATATTGAAAGAAATCATAGAGAAGGGTGAAGTCAAGATGGCAGAGTAGAAGGACGGCCTGCTCTAGCTCTATCCCCATAGCCCATAAAATATCTGTGAAAAATGACTCTAAACAAATTCTATAGCAGTAAAAGCCACAAAACGATAAAGTGAAAGATTTCCAGCCCAAGATAGCCTGGAAGGCCAACAGGAAAGGTCTATTGCACCAGGTTCAAAGTGGAGCGCAGCCCAGCTTGGGCTACATTGCACCACTCGAACAGGACTGGAGCAGGCTTTAGGGCATGGAATCACAGGTTGCAGCTGTGTTTCCCAGATTACTCAAACCACAGATGCCAAAAACAGCTTCAAAGGTCAGCAAAAAAGCTCTTTCAACTGAGTGAGAAGGCAGCAGGGTCCTGCTCTAGCCCCAGCCTCAGGGGGCAGCATCCATTTTTTGAGCCCTTGGCCTAAAGACCCTGGGGAAACAACCATTAGGGGTCTCAGTTCTGAGTGGTGGCTCTGGGGAGAGGAGAAGCACTGATGGTGGAGCTGGTGGAGTCTCTGGAGAAGGAATCCTACTCACAGATCCTGGGCAGAAAAGCTTGTGGTTGCTCCCAGATCAGAGCACAGGCCAAGAGAAGAATAAACTCCTCTCCCTTGATTATGCCACCTTGGAGGAACTGAGAACTTACAGGTCCCTAGAATATACCCTCCACTTGACAAAGGACTCAAAAGTCAAGTAACTGGCTGGGAAAATGCCCCCAAAAAGGGAAAAAAATAAGACTATAGAAAGTCACTTTCTTGGTGAACTTTTTTACTTCCATCCTTTCCAATGAGGAAGAACAAAGCATACCATCAGAGGAAGACATAAAAGCCAAGGCTTCTACTTCCAAAACCTCCAAAAAAAAATAGGGAGTGGTCTCAGGCCATGGAAGAGCTCAAAAGGGATTTAGAAAATCCAGTAAGAGAGGTGGAAGAAAAATTAGGAAGAGAAATGAGAGTGATGCAAGAAAATCATGAAAAGCGAGTCAACAGCTTGCTAAAGGAGACCCAAAAATTGCTGAAGAAAATAACACCTTTAAAAACAGACTAACCCAAATGGCAAAAGAGGTCCAAAAAGCCAATGGGGAGAAGAATGCTTTAAAAAGCAGAATAGGCCAAATGGAAAAGGAGGTTCAAAAGCTTGTTGAAGAAAATAGTTCTTTAAAAATTAGAATGGAGCAGATGGAAGCTAATGACTTTATGAGAAACCAAGAAATTATAAAACAAAACCAAAGGAATGAAATAATAGCAGACAATTTGAAATATCTTGTTGGAAAAATAACTGACCTGGAAAATAGATCCAGGAGAGACAATTTTAAAATTATGGGACTACCTGAAAGCCATGATCAAAAAAAGTGCCTAGACTAATTCTTTCTTATTTCAAGAAATTATCCAGGACAATTGCCCCGATATTCTAGAACCAGAGAGTGAAATAAATATTGAAAGAATCTACTGATCACCTCCTGAAAGAGATCCCAAAAGAAAAACTCTTAGGAATATTGTAGCCAAATTCCAGAGCTCTCAGGTCAAGGAGAAAATATTGCAAGCAGCCAGAAAGAAACATCTCGAGTATTGTGAAAATACAACCAGGATAACACAAGATCTGGCAGCTTCTACATTAAGGGATCACAAGACTTGGTATATGATATTCCAGAAGTCAAAGAAATTAGGATTAAAATCAAGAATCATCTACCCAGCAAAACTGAGTATAATACTTCAGGGAAAAGAGCATAATATTGGGGAAGGATGAGTCACAAGCAAAACAACTTCCTGATCCATAGCAGGGCAAGAGGGTTAAAAGGAGAAAAAGGATAAAACTAAAATCAAAGGGCATGCCCATCAATTAGGGAATGGCCGGATAAACTATGGTATATAAATGCAATAGAACAGCATTGTGTAATTTTATAAAACATGAAAGACTACTTCAGAGAATCCTGGGTAGTATATATGAACTGATGCAGATTGAAGTGAATATGAGAATTATTTACACAAGGACAACAACATTGTAAAAAAAAAACAGCTTTGGAAGACTTAACTCCAAAGCAAAGACCAAACATATCTCAAGGACCTAAAATAAAGCATGATACAGTCTTGACAGATTGGTGATGGACGTAAGGGGCAAAAAAAAAAATTCTGGACATTTCCATTGTGGCTATTTGTTACAAAGGAGTATTTTGTTCCCTTTTTTTTAATGGGAGAAGGGTTTAGGGAAAGTCAAGCTAATGATCGCGATGCCTCTCCTCAAAAAATAAAATGGGGGGGGGGGGGCATGGAAACTTTTTTTTTAAGGAGGGACAGTTTTAGAAATAACATGCAGAATTTATTTTACACTTTAAAAAATACATGATTGGAAATGAAGATACTGTTTGTCTTCTACTGTACAGGTGAAAATGTTTGATTTTTTTTGTATTTAAATTCAGGATTAAAAAAATGTCTTAAGTCATGCAACATTATGACCAAAAAGTTGCAAAAGTTAACTCAATAGTCCTGCCATTGGTAGTATAAGCAAGTTATTGACACGATAAAAGACTTATCTGTGGAAAAATATGCCTATCAATCAACATAAAAATATTTATTAAGTGCTTGCTTTGTGACAAGTACCATGACAGACATTGAATTATAATTATGGGGTTTAGACATTTGTGCCCAGGTGAAAGAATCACTAAGACGCACTTCCAAGAATGCTTGAAATTCATCCAATTCCAAATTATATCACAAATCATTCTGAGTTTCTTAACTGAAAAAAAAGTATTGTTCTTATTTATTATTTTAAAAATCATATTTGTAGGGTGAAGTGACTTTCAAAGACTGACTTTTATCAATTTTTTTAGTGATATATGTACACTGAAAGAAAAGATTAGAAACAAAATCTTTGTAATTCAAGCAAACCCTTTTGCATGAATGTGGTTTATCAGGTATTTAGTTGCTGCTGACGTACAATATTGATGAACTTCTCTGGACAACCAAATTTTGACATAATTTTCCATAAGCCCTCATAATTAACAGTGTGTCAAAGCTGCTATTGGTGTCAGCCCAGCTGAGGAAGGAAGTATCTCAGCCTGAAGAGAACTTAATAGGGATTCCTTGAAGATAGAAAAGGACTGCTGTGGCCAGGAGTCTCAAGGTACCCTTTAGCCTCATGGTTTCCCTACATGTGCATTTCAGTATTTTTGTGCTCCAAGTTCCAGTCCACTCTCCACAGGGACTGCTTTCAGAAAGGAAAGTCTGTCATTAAATGGAAAGGAGGGTAAAGAGGGTGTACATGTTTTATACCAACTACTTTAGGTTTTAACCTGATCTAACTAAAGATCAAGTATGAACAGGAAGGAATAATAGATCCTCTCTTGATTTGAAGGAACATTTCTGTACTTCAGTCCTTACTATACTTTCTCAGTTAATATTCCTTTGCAAGAGCTAATTGATGTAGACAGCACAGCAGATAGACTGTTGGACCTAGAGTCAAAAAACATCTGGCCTCACACATTTACTAGTGATGGAACCCTGGGCAAATCACTTAACCCTGTTTGCCTCAGTTCTCAGAAGGAGAAGGAAAATGACAAACCATTCCAGTAGCTTTGCCAAGAATAGTCTAAAATGGAATCATGAAAAGTTGAGCACGACTAAAAAAACTGAGCAAAATCAAGATAATTGATATCAGAGATAACAGATGGGGGCTCAGGAATGGTAGTATTAGAATATATCATCCCTCTTGTGTTACACCTAAAATCTTAAAGGGAGAAGTAGGTCTGCTCTCTGCGGACCCAACTTGCCAGTGGGAGTGGGTGTTGGAAAAGTGAGCCTGGGGGGGTTCTACATAGATATTAAAGGAACTTTGGTCCAGGATTATAGAAGAACTGATTATATAAAGTTATAGAATCTTTGAGTTACCTCATCCATCAATAAGGGGCAGCCCTGAGAAGTGTTTATCTAACCTGTCTTTGAACCCAAGTGAACACTTGTCCCCTTTGTGGGAAACAGTATTTCATAAAGTAGACATTTTTTACACCTTTCATTATTAAAGTCTTCCCTTTATTGAACCCTTAAAACACTTATATTGAAATCACTCCTTTTTTTTTTCAGTGATGTGAAACTTACATTTCTGCGGTGTTTTGTGCTTCTCAAAACACTTTCCCGTCTTAGTACAATGCCTGGCACATAACAAGTGCTTAAGAAACGCTTTATCTATCTTTAGATCCATACATCCTTGTAAAGGAAATAGGATGAATCTATTCTCCATTTTATAGGCGAAGAAATGGAGGCCAGAGATGTAAAGACTGTTGTCAAAGGATGGTGTTCAAGACTGTGACAAGGCTGGGATTCAGCCAATGCCTGCTCCAGTGTATGTTCCACTAGCCCTTGAATGCCCAACATGAGTATCAATTATAAAAACTTTGAAGGCTATTTTATTTTTGCATAAGTCAGTAGGGAACAGAAACAATCACCATAGTTTTAGTTTGTACCTATATTTCTTTAATAGTCTGATACATTAATGGATCTGTAATCTATCAGAGTAGGTACTCTCTCTACATTCTTATATGCAATCTAATCCAGGTTTTCCCATAAATCTTTCTCAGGGGGTTTACACAACATGCTCAGTGACTTCCTCTGTATCTCTTGGATGGATACCAATGGAACACACATGTTATCTATCTGTTATTCTTTGTTACCCTATAAGGACAAAATTAAATGCTCTGTTGGTAAATGATCAAGAGAATGCAGTCTTTCATAGAAAAGGCACATTGTATCACTTAATCATAAGTGCAAAAACAAAACAACACACAAGTTTGTTCTTTAGCATGGTCATAAATTATCTAATATGTCTATGTAGATAACTGTAATTTGCTGGATTTTCAAAACAGTACAATTCCCAAAGCAATCTAAGTTGCATCAGCTTAGTTGCATTATCCTTAGTTAAGGCTAATCTCCTTAACTGGTATCACTAAAATAGTGATTACAAAAAGGAAAACCTTGACTACTCCATCTTTTGGACCACAAAAATGCATCTTTCCAATTCCTTATTTTCTAAATTACATAATAAAAAAAATTTTGACGTCGAATGTGTGTAATCATTTTTAAATGGAATAAAGGTAAAATGAAATCCTATAGTTTAAAAAGTTATTATAACAGAAAATATCAATTCATACCAAAATAAACTTTAAATATTTCCACATTAACTACAGTTTAAGAATCCATATAGTTGTTGGGGAGTTTTTTTCTGTTAAAACAAAGTATTTCACTGAACTTACTGTTTAGAGCAGTGGTGTCAAACTCATTGACCTGACTGTAGTCTGTAAAACTCCTTTGGCAGCCACCAAACAGATTAAAATGTAATAGACAATTTTATCAAAATAAATGAAAATATAATACAACACAGATAATGTTAACTTGTGGTATTCCAAGTCAATGTGCAGTCTTAAGGGATCCCTTTCAATATAACTCCACTGGTTTAGTGTTGTCAAACTCAACCAAACCAATCCAAGAAAGAACCAAATTGTTTTTCTTATAGTCATTCCAGTAAAAGGTAGCTTTTCTTTGTAATGGGTCAGGTCTGACTCAAGCCATTTTGGAAGTTTACATTTGAAATTGAAACACAATTAGATAGTTATAATCCATCTAACAATTATCAAAAGAAGGATTATTTAGCCATTGCCGGAAAAGGATGTTCAGAGGAGAAAATGGATAGTCAACACAGCATTGATTCATTTGGGCATAACTCCCTGTCTTTGTCTTCTAATTTAAAGCTTGAGTGAGGAGCTACTGACTTCCCACCTTGACTTTTTTGTACCTAGCCCACTAGGAAGATCAATTGCTATAGCTGGAGCCTTAGTCCCCTAAGCCAATTAAACCTTGTGGATGATTTCAGTACCTATACGGAATAATTGCCAAACCCAATGGCCTCTGCTTACTGTACTGGCATTAGTATCAATGAAAACCCATTAGTTACAGATTACACTAAGGACTTGGATTTGCTGTCAGTTCAGGGGCCTGGGCAGTTCCTGCACTGCTTCCCACTCTCTCTGAAGTTTAACAAAGAAAGAGAAAGAGATGGGATGGAAAAGAGAGAGGGAGAGAGGAATAAAGAGAAAAAAAGAGTTAGAGATAGCAATAGAGACAGAAATATGTGTGTATACACACATGTATACATATATACATATACATGTGTATACACATATATGTGTGTATATGTGCATGTATATATATGACATATGTGTATAATAAAATTGTGCTCAAAATTCAGAATCATAAAAAAAATACCAGAGTGAGCTTCCTCAATCATGATTCTTATGTCACTAAAATAAGTCCTGCTAAAAAGAAAACAATAACAAAAATCTTAGAGAAAAAAATATATAATCCAAAATTTTTCAAATGACAAACCCAGTGTATTGTGGCAGCACCCTGCTACCTATACACCTGGTGTGTGTTCCAGATGTCACTTGAGGTGACACATTAACAATAGGAACCCACTATTGGTTTATGTCCTGCCTTCTGAAGAAAGGCTATAGAAAAACAAGTTTTCACTTTAATGAACCAGTTGGTTAATCAGTGAACTAACCACCTAGAAAACGTAGTATATAATTTGGCCACCACATGGTGTTACCATTGAGCCAAGCAGTTGTCTTAGAGCATATTTATTGTGCATGTGTTGACTTCCCCAAAATTTTTAGTATACCCATTGCTCACCAAAAGATGCTCATCTTTAAGTTTCTCGACTCCTACCCTTTCTATCACCACAAGATCATATATTGAAAAGGAAACTGGAATATTGCCAAGAATTATGACAATTATGAAATTCTCCATCTGGCTCATCCTAGCTTCCCTAATTATCTAAGAAATTTCCTGTCTCCATTGATCATCATTCATAAGACTCATGGTGTTCTCAGTGGTCACATAGTTTATTAAAGCATAGTCAAGTTAAAAATGATAAAAGAATTGCCAAGCCTGATCATCTCCAACCAAATCTCCTCCCAGCTAGTAGCACATGGGAAAGGAGAAGGGTAATTGGGTCTCATAGCCTCATTTTATCAGTGGTTAAGGCTTCACAGCAAAGGTCATTCTAGTCCCACTCCACCTCTATTTCTAGTTGCTGGTTTGTCTTCATCAGCCTAAGTTTTCTGATTTGGACATCAATAGCTCCTTAGTTATCTGTCCCAGCTTTATTTTCCTCATTCAGTGCCTCTGTACCCTCAAGATGCAAGTGACATCTCTGCCAACCAGAATTCTCTCCTCCCCTTTTCTATTCCACACTTCATGGAATAAATGAAATGGGGGACCAACAGTCTCTCCTTAGGTCAAACTTGTGAACAACCAAAATGAAGAAGGACCATATTCCCTTTACCTTCACTCAAGATTTCACTCTGCTTCCCAAACTCTCCCATGCTTTGTCTTTGTTCCAAAGTTATTTTCTAGAAGGAGATACTGATAGCACCCATAATTACATTTGTCACAGAACCATGCAACATTAATGCAGAGAAAACTAATTTGGTATCAGGTAATAGTATTGTATTATCAATTGCACTGGGTTTGTAGTTTGTAATCAAAAAGAGAAAGCCCTAGACTAGGCCTGCACACCCTGTGTCTGACAGGCTGCTGATAGCCCTTGGGCAGGCCAAAGGATTTGGGGTAGTCCGCAAAAAAAAATGCAAAGGAAAATATCCTTTATATGTAGAAGAAATTCTTTGGCAGGCTGCAGGCTGTGCAGGCCTGCCCTACACAAAGCAACAATAATCAATAAAAATAAATAAATAATAAACAAGAAGTCATCCAAAAGTGATTCAGAAGGATCTAGTTTGTACTACCTTGCTATCAAGCATAAGGAAGTCACTAATTCTCTTTATTCAACCAAAAAATGTTATGAGATGATTACTTAGTAAGTCTGTGTACATTTTAAGATATCAGTCAAAAAAGTGTGAATCTATACATATAAAATTTCCTCATATATTTGAATTTCTATGGTAAAGACAAGACTCATATATTACTATATCTGTTTCTGCTTCTTCTTGTTTGGTCATTTCAGCTGCGTGTGACTTTTCAGGACCCTATTTGGAGTATTCTTTGCAAAGATACTGGAGTGGTTTGCCATTTTCTTCTCCAGATCATTTTACAGATGAGGAAACTGAAGCAAACAGGGTTAAGTAAGTTGCCCAGGGCCACACAGCTAGTAGTATCTGAGGCCAGATATGAATTCAGGAAGATGAGTCTATGAAATTGAAGAAAAAAAAATTATTAGCAAAATTACAACTAAGATTTTTTTTTGGCACCTGGGCCAAGGATCAGGAAGGGTGCCCTCAATCGGTAAGGGATAGGGTTGAGAGGAATCTATTGGACATGAGTGCAAAAGTAGAGAGTGCAAGGAGCTCAATCCTGCAAATCATCTGAGGGCTTACTGTCCAAAACAAGATTTTTACTAAGAATTTTCAATGTGTAAAGCACATTATAGGTGCTGGGGATAAAAATCCCTCAAGGACTACTGGGTGGATATAACATGAAATGAGATAGGTACATACTTGATGGCTTGAGGAGGGGAAGACAGCACTAACAAATAAGGGGCTTAGGAAGACTTCTAGCAAGAAAAGTCATTCAAGCTATCTTGAAAGAAGGTGTGTTAATTCTGAGAGGTACAGATGAGGGAATTACATTCCAGGGATGGGGAGATTCAACCTGAGCAAAAGCAGATTAGCATGAGATGGAATTCCAAGTTCAGGAAACTTTGTGTTGGCCACTTTGGTTAGAACATAGAGTACATGAGGGGGAGAAGTGTGAAATAAGCCTTAAAAGGTGGACAGGATTCAGACTGTGAAGGACTTTAAATGCCAAGCTGAGGAATTTAAATCTTATCTTAGGAAACAGTTAGTGAAAAATCTTTTTTGAAAACATTCATTTGTATTACGAACTTTATAAACGTCAAAAAACATAAACATTTCAATATACAAAAAAGAATAGAAAAAGAGGACTATATATGGAATTGTATGTCTGCTGCATAATTTGTTTTTTAAGTGTATAATAAGCTTAATGTAATAACAAAATTGTCCTACTCGTCTGTGTTCCTTTCTGAATTTCCTTCTGCTTTCTGTATTTTTTAATGCTTCTTTGGCTCATTTTTCTTTCTCCTCTGCTTTTTTTTGGTTTCACTATCACTATCCACCCACTCTCCTCCACAACTCTATCTCCTTACCCACTCACCCCTACCAAAAAAACCTTCTCTTGTATCAAATAAGTATACTCAAGCAAAATGAAATTACACATTGGCCATGTGTGTCTCATTCTGCACCTCTGATTCATCACTCCTCTGACAAGAGGTAGAAGTATGCCTCATTAGTTTTCTGAAGTCATGATTGGTCATTGTCTTAATCAGTTCCTAATACTTTCCAAGTTGTTTTCCTTTACAGTATTGTAGTTATCATGTGAATTGTTCTCCTGGTTCTCCTCTCTTCATTCTTCATCAGTTCATACAAGGTCTCTCTGAATCCACCCTTTCAGTCATTTTTTATGGGATCATATTATATTACATTAACATAGTATCATTTGTTCAATATCACTTCTAGTATTCACTACATTTCCAATTCTTTGTCACACCAAAAATATGTTGCCATAAATAGTGTCATACACTTGGGTTCTTTCCCTTGGAGTATATACCAGGTAATGATGTGATTTGATAAAGGATCACAATTTAGTGACTCTCCTCAAGGCTTCCACAGCTCTTCTTCCCCTCCCTGCTCCAGTCCTCAGCTGAAAACTCCACTGCTCACTTTATTGAGAAAATTGGGGCCACTGATCAAGAGCTCTTCCTTCTCTTTCCTCTTCACCTCAAAATCTCTTCACATCAGCCGCTACTCTCTCCTTTCCTCCAGGCCCTGATTATGAGATGGCCCTTCCCTTGCTGAGCTCACACCCTCTACATTTGCTTTTGATTCCCTCCTGTTCTCTATCAGATTACCAATAATCCCCTGCCTTTAATTTTCAATTTCTCCTTTTCCATTAGTCCTTTTCCTACTGCCTTCAACACATCAAGCATTCCAAATATATCAAAATTCCCCTTGCCCTTAAAAAAAATTCTTCACTAGACCCTCTGGTGATCATGCTACATCCCTTTTCATTTTCTCAGTTGTGGTTAATTCTGAGAGGTACAGGTGAGGGAACTACATTCCAGGGATGGAGGTCCAACCTCCATCCAACCAATACTGATTGTCTTCATAGCCATACTTCTCATTCACCCTTTTGAAGTATGGCTTTTGACTCTTATCACTCAACTGAAAACACTCCCTCCAAAGTCACCAGTGATCTGTTAATTGTCAAATCAGATAGTCTTTTCTTAACTTTCATCCTTCTTGACCTTTCTACTGCATTTGATACTATTGACCACCCTCTTCCTCTAAATATTCTTTACTACTCTTCCAATGTTGGGTGCAACCGTACTGGAAGAGGAGGTATCTCATTTGCCAAAAAATTTAGCCTATGTCTTAGTAAAATACCTAACCCCCAATCTCTCAGAAGGAAGTAGAGAGAAGCATGTCTCAAAAGTGGAACTCTACAATAATGGGTCCTTGGTTATGTGAATGGTGGACCAAAGCCCAAAAGATATTGACACCCTAGGACAAAGCCCCAGAAGAGTCAGTCAACAGTCAATCAGACAGAACCAGCCTCTAACCTGTGGGTAGTGAAAGTCAAACAGAGCAGGCTAGACACAGAAGAGTCAGGAATCAAAAAGAAGTTTAATTTCAAAGTGAGGGAAACAGCTTACAAGCAAGGACACATGTGTCAGAACCCAGCATCTAGTGGGGGGACCCACGTTAGTGTAGGCAAATCTCAGTATTTATACCAATCACTACACAGTGAACTATCACCTAGACAATGAAGGATAACAGCAACAATGTGACAAGTTTGATTCATAACAGGGCTTCATGACAGGAACATGGATACAGCAGGTACTTGTCCAAGCTCAGAGAACACCTGCTCAAGGCAATACAATAGTTATATGACTTTGCCAGTGAGTGAGTACAAAGGATTGTTGTTATGCCAAACTCAGGGCACAGCTTGCTTGCTGGGCTTTAGCTCTGGGAAACAGTATGTCTCCTATTATCTTGACATTTTACTCTTTTGGACAAACAGTGGAGGTTCTCAAAGAACCCTTATCCTTCCATCCAATAAAGGAGAGGCAGGTATAAACCAAGAGGCCATAAGAGGCCAGTTGGACTAGGACAAGCACTTTTATCCCAGGAAGTCACTTCCCTGAGACCTGTTGGGAAAGTGTGTCCCGGGTATCATTGCTAGCCATTGTTTGTTTTTAAGCAGAAAAGAGGGGGCAAGAATGTAGAGGGAGATAATGGCAGCACTGGCTTGAATCAGGGTCTTGGTGCTTGGACATATAGCAAAAGGGAAGAGGACAGTATATTCAGTCTCATCCAGTATCTTAGGACAGCTGTCTCATCTGAATGTTAGCTGCTTCTGGGTCCATACTAGACAAACCTTGAAGTCCCTGGAGGGTTTGAAGATCCACTCAAGAGCAAGGCATTTCTTCTGATAATCCAGGAGTCCACATCCACAAAGTTGGCAGCTGTGGGAGTAGTCAAAAGGACCTGGTAGGGGACCTTAGAAGACATATGGGTTGACAATTGTGAGAAAACTCGTCATATAAATCTTTGGATCTGAGTTTCTGGTAAGGATAACATAGGTCCTAATTTAAGAGTTTCTAAACAGCACAGAGATGATCCAGTTTCCCAGCCTCACAGGGCTAGATTCAAACAATGCAATAAATTTTTTCTCACAATTCCCATAATTGCATAGTTTCATTAAATCAGGTACAGATCAAACTACTTAGAGGGCTCCCAATGGACTAGTTCTGAGAAAAGAGATTTACATGCCACTAAGGTAATCAATAAAACTTAAATATAACTAAAATCAAGTCTCCTTATATTCTAATAACCCATTCTCAATATCCATTTAACCAGCACATTTTGAGTCCCAAATGGTTCATGTAGTTATCTGGTCCAAGGATGTTTTTTCTTGGACAATAGGCTTATTCTCAGGACAGCTCTAAAGGGGCTCTGCTTCTCTGGTTCCAAATCTAGAGGTTCCTAGATAATTCTTCTGGTAATATCATTTAATATAATTTAGTAAATTTGGTTCTCCAACCTTAAAACTTCTGAGAATTTTAGTTTATATTCCATTTCCTCTTTCTAACTTTACCTAAATCCTGTACCTAATATAAGGATCTTTAAAAATTTATGAGGGTTCAACCATAAAATGAACTCTTCTGCCTTTTAAAATTGTCAGACAGATACTTTAATAATGGGAAAATAATTTCACTCTCTACTATTATCAACACAATTTCTGTATACCTTCCTTAATCCTTAACTAATAAATGCTTAATTTAGGGAATTTATTACTAAATTTATTACTACAACATACTCAAAAATAAATTTGGAAGTCAATCATATAATCCTGTTGCTTTTTCAAAATTTACTATTCCATGTATTTAGAGAAATTTTATATTACATCTTTATCTTATTCTTATCTAATCATTTCTCCTTTAGGAAGATGTCATCCATATATTATAATTTGATAACAAATACAGGTTAAAATTGTAAGATGTTCATACTTGCATCCTATTATGGTAACTCAGAGATGTTCTAGTGTCAATCTATTACTTAGTAGATTTAGTATTGTACTTACAAAACTTCTTGATTATAGAAATATACTGTAAAAGGGAAAAGAGGGACATAGTTATAACAATATCATGTATCGTAATGGAGGGAAAAATCCCTTAGCTCTGTTTTATTCCAGACATGAGTCATAACTGACAAACATATAATCCTAGTGGATCAAAAACAAGGCTCAGGATTAACCAGGTAGGGAAATTTCTTTTTCAGAAAGAAAAAAGCACAATGGGGAAACAGAGTCAGGAGGATCCTACTTTGGCCTTCCTAAGGCCATCCCCAAAACTTTTCCCAGGCACAGACATCCACCTTTAGCAGTTTCCAGACTGCAGCACATTCTATTTTCTACTATTGGTTTCATGACAATTCAGATGACTATCCCTGTAACCAAAACTCAGAACCATAGTGAATTACAATCCCCGGAATTTTTACCTTAAATAGCAAAATGTCACTAACCACAACCTTTAATATCTTTCTTGATGTTTCCCTAACAGTTATCATTTCATTAATCCTTTACTTATAAATTAAAACTAACCATATTCTGAGGTTTCAGACATACAGCAAATACCTGATAGTTCATTCATCATCAATATGTTGAAGTTATATCTTTAAATCACCCTATAAACTTTCATAATAGCCAAGAATTTTAAATGAAAATTCACTATTATATATAATCTACTTTATTATTATTATATATCATCCACATTTAACAAAATATACCTCATTAAGTGTTTAATAGTTTTCAAATATCTATTTTTATCACATCCTTTTAAAAGCTGAATTCATGTGTAACAGCATCAAAATTTAAAATTTATTTTGTCTAACAGCATTTCTATTACAATGGTCTCTCGAATTTCACAATATTAGAGAATTTAGAAATACAAAAATAACACAAATAACATCATGTATTTAAAACCTAAAACAAAACTTCAAGGTTTCATGACCAGAACAATGAGTGCCATGGGAGGGCTTCAGCAGGGATGAAAAAGTTTGGAATCACCTCTATGATGATAGTGGATAGAGAATAGTGAATGAATTAGGGAAGTATAAAAAGGATTGCCTTGTAATATAAATTTGTAATGGACCCAGTCAGCACAGTTTTGTAATTTCCTAGAGCTGTCTTCAGCAGGAAGGTGGGAGTTTGGCAAGGAATGATCAGTAATAGAACAAAAGAGCTAGGGATTTGAGCATATAAGATAGTGCATCTTCCATTCTCTGACTTTGGTCACTTTCTCCAGAGTTATTTTACATTTCTACTCTTCACGTACTATCTTAGCCATCTCATTCAAATGGATCTACTCACTCTTCCCTAAACTCTGCATTCCGTTTCATGCCCCCATGCCTGTGCATAGTCTGGCCTTAAGAAACAGTTGCTGGACCCACAGGACTGGAGTACTGCACCACCTTCCTTCTCTGTACCCAAGCATTCAGGGAGCCTTCCTTCAATGAGCAGTTTCCTTTTTTCACTCTAATTGGTCTATTAAGTTTCCTATTATAACTTCCTGGTTTGACTCACAAGTCTAGGAGTTCCACAAAATAGGAGAAAGTAAAAAAATAAATTCAGCAAATGATATAAACTGGGTATATAGTTAATTTTTTTCCTACTCACACAAGAGAAGCTAAACATAAAGAACTCACAAGCACACATTAGCAGAATAGGATTCATTACTTCAACATAATTACTGGTATAATCTGCTAAGAGCATTGTTCATCTAAATAAAAAGTAATTTATGAGATTTCTGAGTAGGCTCTGCATTGTTACTTCCCTCTAATCTGGAACCTCTCTGAACTTTATACTCAACCACTTCTATAGTCAACATCTCTGCTCTGCTACTGTCTCAAGCCATAGCTCTGATGGATATTACTGCCACCACACTCTTGAATCTCTCGACCTTTCAAACCCCAAAGGTTACCTCCTAGACATATTTGCAGCATCTTTCCCCCACTTCAACTACAAAGTGAACCATAATGCCATTGTGGCCCAATGCAAACTGTTAGGGGTGGATCTGATTCAGGTTGGGACCCTGATGAATTGGTGAAATTTGAACAGGAGAATGACATGACTACAGCTTGAGCAAACACTACTGGTCAATGTGAATAGGTACTCTGAGAATGGGATGAGGAGGCACAGAACCTACCACCATAACACCTTCTCCTTGAGGAAACATTGGGTGTGATTCCTAATACATGAGACTGATTCCATGAAAGAAAGAAAGCAAGTGATGGCCAACCTATGGGGGTACTAGTAAAACTGCGCAGGGAAATTCAATACCAGGGCAACAGGGGCCCAGCACCACTCCATCCTAAACCCCTGACCATATTTAGATCATCTGGAGAAATTATAGAGAGCAGACCATAGAGGAAAAGGGTATCATTAGCTCTTGGGAGTCAGTATGTATAGAATGCCTGTTAGCAACATCTACTGTGTTATTGTGAATAGGGTCAAATGGAAAACCTTGGCGTTACCCAAGTCATCCCAAGTTAACACCATATATCATCAGGTTCTCAGGGACTTAAAAACTATTTCTTCTCTAGTCATGGAATGGGGGAACTTTATTATGCCAGCTATTCTTAGATGTGATGTGGGATTATTGATACCCCCTCCTCTCATGTTTGTTTCTCTGTTCCTGTGACTGAGGCAAGTTAGGAGCAGTTTTCCTTCACCTAGGAAGTAGTCCTGTAGGCTTTTAGTGATCTTACCTGGAGCTACCTGAACTCTCCCTCAGACCGCTATATTTTCCCCTTCCTGAAGACATTGATGCACTCTGCTTCATTGATGATATAATGTTGACTGCCCTGGATGAGTCCACAGTGACTGAAACCATATATCAGATGGTAGACAATGAATAGAAAATAAACCTTAAAAAAATGCGATCCCTCTCAGTCAAGTTTTTAAGAATACTGTAGATGGAGAAAACCTGGAAGATTCTGAGTATTCAGAATAAGCCATTAACACTCATTTCCCCAGGATCTAGACCCAGAGCCTTATTGGACTCTGAATTTTGGAGAATTCACATTGCCCCTTTGAGTGGTTTCAATGACCCCCATTTACCAAGTCCCCTATAATGCTGTGTCTTTCAATGGGGCCCAAAACAGGAAAATCTAAAAGAGACTATCTAGTCATCTCTTCCCTAGGTCCGATATGATCCTGCAGGGTCCATATTTCTAGAAGACCAGCAAGGTGGTGCAGTGGATAAAGTGGTGGACCTGAAGTCAAAAAGATTTGAGTTCAAATTCCACCTCAGACACTTACTGGCTGTGACCCTGGGCAAGTCATTTAACCTTGGTTTGTTTCAGTTTCCTCTTCAGTAAAATGGGGGTAATATTGAAACCTACTTCCCAGGGTTGTTGTAAAGATCAAATGACATAATATTTGTAAAACACTTAGCACAGAGTCTGGAACATAGGCATTATGTAAATGTTAACTATATCCATAAATACCAGACTGAATGGAGACTTTGGCAAGTTCCAAGAAGCAGCCAGAATCACTGACTTCTAGGCTAACTGACCTGCAAGCCCTGTCTAACAGCAGTCATTCACTATACACCACTTTTGGAGAGTAGCTGCTCACCAGTTACTGGATCTTGGTTGCTATTGTACAAGTGGCATAAAGTCATACTATCACCCTTCATTTAGTCACCTATTACAAACTGAATAATGCAAACTGTCCCCTCTAACAAAATTGACAGGGCACAGAATGCCTCCAATGCTAATACCCTTCATAAGCAGGTGACTACTATGTCAGAGACTGAGGCTTCCAGTTTATGCTCTAGAACCCTACCTCATCTGTTAACCTAATGGTCTTCACCTATAAGGACCTGGCTCTTGAAGAAGGCTGTTTTGCCCATCTTACCAATGCCTCCATCTACGACGAGAGGTTTTACAACTAGAGTTCAGAGGCCACTAATCTGGTGACAGAGGATATGCTCTGTGGAATAGGGGTCCTGGCAATTTCTCCCACTGGACTGACCTTCAGGCTTCATGGCTGGCATGTGAGGGAGCCTTGAGCAAAGGGAGAGAGAAGATCTTCATCTACACCAGTTTCTGGAAGATCATAACAGATCTGGCCAAGCAGTTCGGATCTGGAGTAAACATAACTGGACAAAGGTTCTCCACTTTGAAGTCAAGACAATGAAAGAATTTTGCTGATGGCTGCTACTTCAGGACAGAATTTGAGTTCTCCTCTCAGCTAGGGAGCATTACATGGACAAAAGAGAGGTCAGACAGGTCAGAAGAGAATCAGGAGAGAGCAGGGTCTTAAAAACCCAGAAATAAGAGAGCATCTAGGAGATGGAAGTCAACAGTGCCAAATGCTACAGAGGGCAAGAAGGCTGATTCTCATCTGTGTATTGAACTATGTACACTTTAAAACTCCAAACTATCTGAACATAAGAGACCAGAGAATTAATCATTCTATTTGATTCGATGTCTAAAAGCAAATTAATTCTGAGTTAAAGAACAGGCAACTAGAGAAATTGTCCAAATCTCAATTAGTTAATCTAAAAAAAATACAAATACACTAAAGAGCCTTTGTACCCTTTAGAATAAAATAAGCACATCAGACTTAATGAAATACATACAAAAAACCCACAAAGATAGAGGAAGAGATGACAATTCCGTCTTGACAACACACTATAAGACCATTTTTTTAAAACTTTATTTCTAAATTCTGAGTACTTATGATAGCAAAGGAAGGGAATTTTTCTTTTGGGCAACTTTCATTCTGATTCACCACATTCAGAACTGTAACCAGAGCGGGGTAGGATGGAAATTTTTGGCCTGGGTCTAATCTTAGGGGTCTTGCCCCGAAGGTGTAATTATTTATCTTTGACTCCCTGATCTCACTCCAAAGAAAAACTCCAGAGAAATTAGAATAAAACTGATTAGGTATGGTTTCTCCAAATATAGACAACGTTCTAACTCCTACCCAGGAATTTAATGTGTAATAGAGATGTTGGGTATGAGATAGCCTTTATTTCCTCTACCACAAAAAATGTCTAGGATGAAAGGAACTCAGAGGAGTCCATAAACAAATAGAGAAACATAAAACACTCAAATAACTGACTAGACTCACTTCTACTGTCTTCCTCTTGGTGGGGCTTCTGAAGAAATACTTGCCATTTAACTTTGCTCTGCATTATCCGAGAAACTCAACATCATGGAGGGCTGTCAAGATACCAGTCTCTGGGGCCCCCCTCTTGGAATGACTTTAGTACATCAGCTGAAAGGTAATTCTCTGTAAAATATCTTCTTATCCTTCTCCAAAATGCAAAACGCATGCTGTTAAGGAAATTTTTCTCCAGGAAGTTAGTGCCCAATTCTCAAATTCAGCAACTCTTGATCTTTTAGGAACTCTTAAACTCAGTACAAGGTAACCCCCAAGACTGGAAATTCAACTAGTTTCTTATCTGTGTTCAGAAAAGTAAGCAGAAAGCAAGAAGGTCGCCTTAGGTTCAGGAAATTTCCTCTCAAGCTTTCCTGAGCAAGCTCATTTTCTGTTTTTGTAGCATGGGAGGGAGAAATCACCTCCCCTTCTTTATCACCTCTGATCTGGGAGAAAGGAAAGGAAGAAATAAAAAAGAAAATAAGCCATCTCACAGCTAGTTCACTCTTACAGGGTCTGGGGAAACAGCAAGTCTTCAAATGATAGTCCCATCCCTCCTGACTCTCACTCTTTAATTATCTCGAAGGCAGCCCCAGTCCCTGGATATCAATGCAAGAAGTCACAGCATATGTCTACCTGTATGAGAGGCTTCTTTCAGACTGACTGAAAAATCTATGCCCTATTATCTCATCATATTGACTTCAAGACTCTCACTGATCAAGGGCTTCCCTGATTACCCCTATCATAATTGCCTTCCAGACAGAAATTGCATATCTTTAAGGGAGAGTTAAAAATGAAGCATATTCTGATGCTCAACACCAGGGGTGCTTAAACCTTTTTTGTGTCATGGACTCCTTGGCAGTCCAATGAAGCTTGTGTACCCCTTTCCAGAATAATGTTTTTAAAGGTATAAAATTAAATACATAGAATTGCAAAATAAAATAATTACATTGAATTAAAGATGCATTTTTTTTCCCATTCAAGATCACTGATTCCCTGAAATCTATCTACAGACTCTTGGGATAAGAACCTTGGTTCTAGATGCATAGCTATAAGGGAATATTTAAACTCCTGAGAAGTTCTTAAAATTAAACCAAGATCCATATAAGCCCAAAGTTTTAGTTGATCAGTTAAATTTGAAATAAGAAAATGAATTGTTTTCTAAAATAGCCTTTTATTGAATCTCTATCAGGTGTTCAAGAAATGGAGAGGCAATGAATCCTTCAATCAGGTATCTCATTATCTTTTCCTTCATTTTTCTAATCATCTGAACATGCAACACATACCAGTACACACTCAGTGAGAGTCCTAGAAGCTAGATATTTGGTTAAAGATGCAATAGTTAAAGTGAATTTTTACAAAATAAATGTTCTATGAGGTTAGGGAAAAGGGGAATTCCTCTGTCTTTTCAAGATACATCTTAAAGTCCTCCTGGGTTCCCAGGAGAAAAGGATGTATGTTTAACAAGTTTAACAGCTGGGGTAAGGTGAGGATTAACTCATATTCTCTGACAAAAAAAACTATATCATTAGTTTTTAATGTTTTAATCATCAATTTTATATTGCTTTTCATAAAGTTTTTAATGATGAATGCTGATCCAATTTGGGGAATGACTTGTCAGTCTGATCAAAATTATGTGCTCTAAAATTATGTGATCATTATTCATACGTACTGCTACCTAGCTGTCCAATCTAATATTGGAACACAATGCCTGGCACATAGTCAGCACTTAATATATGCTCACAATGAGGGCTGGAAAGGGGGATGGGATGGATGAAATTCTGAAATCCCCTGAAGACTGGAGCACAGAGGCAGGTTGTAGACCGTCTGGAATAAATTTGTGGACTCAAGTATTCTTGACATTCAGATAAAGATTTATTATGCTTTTCAGTGGGCAAGAGTTCTTAGGGAACCTGTGCTTTAAAGGGGTTATAGGTAAAGTTTATATAGATTATACTTACTATAGTAAAATATGTGCCTAGTATGCTTGCTAGGTGATTCAGGGTGGGATTAGGAAGTGGTTAAGGAGTGATTAGTTCTTAAAGAAACATGCACTTTTAGTATCTGCTGCACAGGTATTTTACCAGAGTTTATTGGGAAATAGTCCAAGGAGGGGTTACATGGAGCTGTGGTTTTAGGCCTGAAACATCACTAAGTCAACTAATGGTCAGGACTGACTAAGTAATACCCAAACTGCTCTCATCAATGTCTTGTTAGATAAGATAAATGTGAGGGAGCATACACACATCTAAGTCTAGGTTACATATGATAAGTTAGTGAGTGGTAAATGTGATTATGACCCAGTACACAGATGGTTCAAACTAATAAATTCTATAGGTACAGCTGGCTACCTACTATATCAGGGAGAGAGATAACAGTTTTTGTTGCTGCAGGCTCTCCTTGGGCTAGGGAGAAACTGCTTGAGACAGTGTTTTAAGGCTAGGGAGAAATGTGATTTTTTAGAGGGAAATGTGATTTTAGAATTGGGGTCCAAGCATAGGCACCCAAGCATCCCATCATTCCTCCCTTAAACAGATGAGGCCCAAAATCTTTTGGGAAAAGGGATGAAGATCTAGGCTTCTGAAACTGCTTCCTGCTAAGAGAGGATGTAGAACTGTCCCTGCCCCACAGGGTCCCACCATTAGAGGGGTTGGGTTTGTAACCAGTGTCCACAACTTGGCCGTCACCAGGTTCAGGGGGTAATGAGTCATGGTCTTGAACAAGAATTGGTACTCAGCCCAAGCTGTCATCTGCAAGTGGAGGATGCTGAGCCACAAATCTGGCAAAGAGCTTAAATAAACAAGGACCAAAAAGGAGTAGGAAGAAAATGACTAGAAGTGGGGTGGATATGAGGGTGATGTCAAACTTCCTCACATCCTCTCAATACACTTAGTAACTATCAGATTCAAGAGGGACTTGAATGACCCCCATTTGTCCCCACCTTTCTTATCTACCTTCTATATTTTTTAATCAAGTCTTTATTTATCTTTGCAAATCTTCTGAACCCATTATTCAGACTGCCTTTATATTTCTACCATAGACAAGTACTCTACCATAGACAAGACTCTTCAGTAGCATAACTGTACTGCCTTAAACAAAAGCGGTTTCTAACTTGAAACTCACAACTAAATAGACATGCATCCTTGTTTCACAAGCTTGTTTATCCTTCTCTGATCATATTCACTCTGGAAGAGAAACTTTAGAATTTTTTTTTTACATATGATAAGTTCAAACACTAATTTTAATTCTTGCTTAGACCATGAAATGACTACAAATTCAGATAAAAATAGCAAGATCTTTTCTGCTTTATAGATCATTACATTAATTTAGCAATAAATTGTCTTGAAAATGAAAATTTAGTAGGCCTTACAAGAGAAATTATTTTTAAACATTTCCTTATCTTTTAAAACAGTTTAAAATTTATCCTGATGTTGAGTCACTAAATTTTTATAAAGAAAAATTAGTTAAAACCTTTAAAATAATAGCTCTCTTTTCACCTTAAAGCAAAAAAATAAACCTGATGGAAATTCATTAAAACTAAGCTGTGTAAAAATGTCCTTAGGTAACATACATTCCTAAAGTATTATAACAAACTAAATTCTTAGTTATTGCAGAATTCCTTGATATCACAAAATTTCTTAGTCAAAAAGGTATTGTAATGGAATCTCACATTGGTAACAGTAAGAGACTGATCACAGGAAAATACCATTACTTTTAAAAGATACTTCTTTTAGAATCCTTTAAGGTATTCAGAGCATCTTAAGGTGAGTTTTAAGTAATTTATATAAAATTTTGCACATGTTCTAATTCTAGATTAAAAATTAATATTAGGTTTCCCAGTAAGATTACACAAAACAGCTCATATTTTTTCTAGCCACTTGTTCTTGATCACAGAAATTTGCTACAGAAGGAAAAAAGCAGCAATGTGTGATATACCAAATATGACAAGATAAAACATCCTTGACTCTGTTTGAATTTGGATAAGAGTGAAATTCTCCAATCATACAGTATCTGTTTCATAGCCAGACTCAGGAATTATCAGGTAGAAAACATTCCTTTTTAAAGGTACACAATGGGGAAACTGAACCAGAAGAACCCTATCCTAGATTGAGACTAGGATTATCCCGTCGGTGTTTCTTTCCCAGATGCAAACTTCCATCTGTTAACAGTACAGGATCACATTCTCTCTGAGTAGCTACTGGCATTTCTCTCAGATACTGATTTAATGCAGACAACTATGCCCAAATTCAAACTCAAAACATAATTAGTTATGGTCCCAAGTGCCTTTTACCTTAAACAGCAAGTTTCACTAATCACAGCTCAGAGGCAGATACAGTTATTTTTATTCTCATGGAGTTGCAATAAGCAATAAAGATTTACCAGAACTCATATACATAAGGGATTCCATTTAACATCTTTCCGTCTCAAATTTTAACTTGTCCTCGTGTAAAAACCAATTGTTAAAAATCCTTTCATTGTTTAGGAATACATAACCGAAACAAGTTCTTTTCCTGGGGCTGATGACCTTACCCATACAAATGGTTTCCAGGGGCCTTGGCAATTTTGCAAAATAAGGGAAATAGGCATGGACCCCACGAAGGGAATGATACTGTTGCCCCTCTCTGTCAACCTCCAAACATAGAGGAGGACTGTTCTGAATGGGCAGAACCAATCCAAATAAAGTTTTCACCCAATTCCCTCCTTTCCATACATAGTAATCAATAAACAATTTTAGGGTTTAGCATTAAAAGAGTAACCTCAAATAACTTAATTAACAATCTTCCAATTTTCATAAGTGGTAGCCAAATTGGTTGAACTGTAACCTCTTTAACAACAGGCAAAGATGGAAATACATGGTTTCCTAAATGGCAGTTATAAAACTTTATAAGACAGGTCTAGCAGGACTGATAAAATAACATAACTGGTTTTACACAATTTTTCCAAAATCTTTTACCTTCAACAAAATTCAGATTAAAATTGCTTTGTCTAACACCCATCCTGGCCCACAAAGGTCACTACATTTTTACAACATAAGACAATCTTACCTCAATTTGGAAATACAATAGTAACATAAATAATAAACTTTAGATGATAATAATTGCATTTCCAAACCATCACATATAAAAATTATTGATAGAAGACTGGGCTTACCAAATGCAGAGGCTGGTTGGCTTGTGAACTCATATTGTCCTGGCCCATTCCCTCCTCTTCCCATAGTTGCAGAGCCTGGTTATGAGGATTATCGAGCCAGGGATTTGGGAAGGGGGAGAAAGAGGGACTAAGGACCAGGAAGTGCTGGGAGATTGTGGAGTCCAGCACCTAAATTAGATGTCTAGGGGTGATTGAGAGGAGGATTTGGTGGATATGGAGGATAGTCCTTGAGGAACCTATGAGTGTCCTGATACAGGGTGCTCAGCTTTGGGGAACTTGGAGCAAAAACTCCAGTTCTGGTGGTGTGGGACTAAAGACTGGGGGATTTGACAGGAGAGGTTCCTCTTCTTACCTAGAGAGGTAGGCTTCAGGGTACCCAGGAACTCAGGGCCATTGCCAGTGGGGCCCTGAAATAGCTGTAATGCCTCCCCCCTCCTTCTTTTTGCCAGGTAGGGTAGGGTAATTCAAATTCCCTACTATTCTTTAGCACTCTCTTCCCTTAATCTGATCTGGATTGAGAGGAGTTAACAGAATCTGCTAAAATGTTTTTAGCTGTTCTAACTATTCACTACAGCCCTAGCTCAGTGGTCAGAGTAAAGACTACAGGGTAAAGGATCTTAATGGTTCTAACTTTTACTCAAGTAAACTTCACTTCTCTGTCCACTCCTTAAAAATTTGTTTGAGAGTGAGCACTATGTGGGGAGTGAGGGGGGGGAGCCAGGATGGCAGATTAGAACAACAGACCTGTAGAAGCTCCCTTCCATAGCCCATAAAATACCTGTAAAAAATGACTCTAAACAAATTCTAGAACAGCAGAAACCACAAAATGACAGAGTGAAAGAGATTTCCAGACCAAGACAGCCTGGAAGGCCAACAGGAAAGGTCTATCGCACCAGGTGCAGAGAAGAGTGCAGTCTGACTTGACTGTGGAATTGCACGGGAAGAAGAGAACCAAAACAGGCTTCAGGGGGCAGAATACCCTGAAGCAGCTGCAGTTTCCAGATTGCTCAACTCACAAACACCAAAGACAGCTTCAAAAGTCAATGAGAAAGCTATTTCACCTGTGTGAGAATAGAACGAGGCCTGGCCCACCAGCAGCAGCAACAGCAACATCAGTCCATTTTTAGAATCCTTAGCCTAAAGCCCCTAGGGGAATTGAACAACTGATCTAGATCTCAGCCCTGAGTGGCTCTCCTGGGTTGAAGAAGAGTGCTGGCATGGTGGAGCTGGAGGTGGTTGTGGAGAGTGAATTGTACTCACAGATCCTGGGCAGAACAGAGTGCTGGTAATTGCTCACAGATAAGAGCACAGGCCAGGAGAGGAGTAAACTCCTCTCCCTTGATTGTGCCACCTTGGAGGAACTGAGAACTTACAGGTCCCCAGAGTATACCTTCCTCTTGACAAAGGACTCAAAAGTCAAGTAATTGGCTGGAAAAATGCCCCCTCCAAAAAGAAAAAATTAAGACTATAGAAGGTTACTTTCTTGGTGAACAGGTATTTTATTCCATCCTTTCAGATGATGAAGAACAGTATATACCATCAGAGGAAAACCTAAAACTCGAGGCTTCTGCATCCAAAACCTCGAAAATAAATATGCAATGGTCTCAGGTCACAGAAGAGTTCAAAAAGGATTTTGAAAATCAAGTAAGAGAGGTAGAGGAAAAATTGAGAAGAGAAATGAAAGCAATGCAAAAAAATCATGAAAAGCAAGTCAATAGCTTACTAAAGGAGACCCAAAAAAAATGCTGAAGAAAATAAAACCTTTAAAAATAGGCTAATTCAACTGACAGAAGAGATCCAAAAAGCCAATGAAGAGAAGAGTGCTTTAAAAAGCAGAATTAGCCAAATGGAAAAGGAGATTCAAAAGTTCACTGAAGAAAACAATTCTTTAAAAATTAGAATGGAGCAGATGGAAACTAATGACTTTATGAGAAATCAAGAAATTACAAAACAAAACCAAAAGAATGAAAAAATAGAAGATAATGTGAAATATCTCACTGGAAAAACAACTGACCTGGAAAGTAGATCCAGGAGAGGCAATTTTAAAATTATGGGACTACCTGAAAGCCATGATCAAAAAAACAGCCTACACATTATCTTTCATAAAATTGTCAAGGAAAACTGCCCTGATATTCTAGAATCAGAGGGCAAAATAAATATTGAAAGAATCCACTAATCACCTCCTGAAAGAAATCTGAAAAGAGAAACTCCTGGGAATATTGTAGCCAAATTCCACAGTTCCCAGGTCAAGGAGAAAATATTGCAAGCTGCTGGAAGGAAACTATTTGGATATTGTGGAAATACTATCAGAATAACACAAGATCTAGCAGCTTCTACATTAAGGGATCAAAGGGCTTGGAATATGATATTCCAGAAGTCAAAAGAACTAGGATTAAAACCAAGAATCATCTGCCCAGCCAAACTGAGTGTAATACTTCAGGGGAAAAAAATGGTAATTCAATGAAATAGAGGACTTTCAAGCATTCTTGATGAAAAGATCAGAGCTGAATATAAAATTTGACTTTCAAACACAAGAATCAAGAGAAGCATGAAAAGGTAAACAGGAAAGAGAAATCATAAGGGACTTACTAAAGTTGAACTGTTTACATTCCTACACAGAAAGATTGTATTTGTAACTCTTGAAACTTTTCTCAGTATTTGGGTAATTGGAAGGATTACACACACACACACACACACACACACACACACACACACACACACATGCACACGCACACACACATATAGACAGAGAGCACAGGGTGAGTTGAATAGGAAGGGATGATATCTAAAAAAATAAAATCAAGGGGTGAGGGAGGAATATATTGAGAGGAGAAAGGGAGAAATGGAATAAGGCAGGTTACCTCTCATGAAAGAGGCAAGAAAAAGCTTTTTCAATGGAGAGGAAAAGGGGAAGGGAAAAGGGAAAAAGTGAAGCTTACTCTCATCACATTTGGCTTAAGGAGGGAATAACATGCACACTCAATTTGATATGAAAATCTATCTTACACTACAGGAAAGTACGGGAGAAGGGGATAAAAAGGATAGGGGGGATGATAGAAGGGAGGGCAAATGGGAGGAGGGAGCAATTAGAAGTAAACACTTTTGGGGAGGGACAAGGTCAAAAGAGAGAATAGAATAAATGGGGGGGTAGGATAGGATGGAGGGAAATATAGGGAGCCTTACACAACATTAATATTATGGAAGTTTTTGCAAAACTACACAAATATAGCATATATTGAATTGCTTGTCTTCTCAGTGAGGATGGGTGGGGAGGGAGGAAGGGAAAGAAGTTGGAATTCAAAATTTTAGGAATGAAGATTCAGAATTGTTTTTGCATGCAACCTGGAAATAAGAAATACAGGCAATGGGGTATAGAAATCTATCTTGCCCTACAAGAAAAGAGAGAAGATGGGGATAAGGGAAGGGAGGGGTGTGATAGAAGGGAGGGCAGCTTGGAGGAAGGGGTAATCAGAATGCATAGCATTTTGGGGTAGAGGAAGAGGAGAGATGGGGAAAAAATTTGGAGCTCATAATTTTGTGGAAATGAATGTTGAAAACTAAAAATAAATAAACAAACCTTAAAAAAAAAGAAAGAAATTGAGCACTGTGAGTCTGCCAGTCAAGGTGAGTGAGATTCTGGAAAGAGATTCATTGGCACCTAGTTCCCTTCTCTCCTGTACTGGAGAGTTCAAAGCTTTGTCTCTTTTTCAAATCTATGCATTTTCCCAATTTACCTTAATGCCAAATGGCATAATAAATTCTAACCTATCTTAAACACCAAATTAAGAGTGACATATTTCACTTAAAATATGACCAGAATGAATTCAATTACCTTTTGATTGTATCCTGTTGTACAAAATCTTTTCTTTTAGAGGAGACAGGAAATGGTTAAATGCTAGTCAGTGTGCCTCTCTTTGATGTGAGGGGTAAAGTTTCCTGCTTTCTTTTTTGTCTCTCCCTCCATCTTCAAAACTTGTCCAGAGTTAGAAGATAGAAAAAGACAGAGAATTTTTACCAACAACTTTCCATAAATTTTCAAACCTTTTATCCTTTCCTTAAACTTTCTTGTCTTTCTTTCTATCTACTTATTCCTTCTGGTGGGCTTTGATTAAAGCCCCTTTAAAACTGCACATATTTTATTCCTTTCTATTTATTGACTGATACTACCTTTAGCAATCATATAAATTAAACAGTAAAAGATTTTTCTCTCTCTTTCTCTCTCCTACCCATCCACTCCTCTGATGCTGTAATCAGACAGGGAGAGAGGGGGAGGGAAAGAAATAGCTGCATTCCAAGGATAGTGTAGCTGGCTGGCTGCATTTTCAACCTTACAGGATGTTAGATTAAAGACACAGACACAAACTTCATTTACACAGACACAGACAGAACATATAGAGACATAACATATACAGACAATAAGAAGAAACATTCAAAAGCTCAGACAGGATTGTCAGAAATCCTCTGCACAAATCAGACACTTTGTAGGTTAGTGAGTAGTAAATGTCATTATGACCCAGTACACAGCCAGTTCAGCCAGTACACAGCTGGTTCAAACTAATAAATTCTATAGGTACATCTGGGGCAGGTTGTCCTTGGACTGAGAAGAAACTTCCTGAGACAGTGTTTTAAGTCTAGGGAGAAATGTGATTTTTAGAGAGAAATGTGATTTTAGAATTGGAGTCCAAGCACAGGCACCCAAGCACCCCATCACTCATTCCCTTCTCCTCCCTACCGTCTCCCCACCTCATCTCCATTCAAGCCAAAGCAGTCTTCTACCTCTTACTCATATACAACATTTCTTCTCTTTCTTCCATGTCTTTGTACAAATGGTCCCCCTGTATATGGAATGCACTCCTTACTTAACTCTACTTCATAGAATCCCCAGCTTCCTTTGAAGAATATTTCATTTGCTACCTCCTTTATTTGTGTACGTATCATATCTCTCCAACAGGACATAAGCCCCTTGAGCTTATAATTTTTAGCTTTTGTATTTTTATTCCCAGGTCTAACACAGTGTGTAGTACAAAGCAGATAATTAATGAATGTTAACCAAACTGAATTGCATGCTCAACAATACATTCTTAGGAAAGCCACTCTATCATTTTAGGTATACAATTAAAGACAGAAATACCTCACTTGGGATGACTGAGGCATGACTCAGGCTAGTCTGGTGGTTCAGACTTGGGAATGGGATGAAATGAGACATATGTAGACCAGATAGTATATAACACAAGAAACTTACTTAACAGTGGCATGGAAAGATATTTATAACATTAATTCAGGCCAACTGTCAGGTGGGTGTATTGACTCACAGGGTGGTAGGACTCCTCCTCCCTCCTTCTCAAGACTGAGAAGCTCCTTCTCTTCCTGTGCTTTTTTTTATGCCGTAAGGTACCAGGAAGCTATGCCAATGATATGAGCCTTAATCATCTGGATCAATTAAGTTTCATTGACTTTTTGAGGAAAAAACTAGCCTTGCCTACTTAAGTGGATATTGTTGCTATCACAGCCTCAAAAATCCCTTCCACCTCTATGAGCATATAATCTCCTCACTCACTGTTTTCCAAGTTAGTTGTTCTGATAGTAAAAGCCTCACATGTTCTAAATTTTCTGTCTTTTGATTGTGCTATAATACTTCATTTTGTGTCATTGCATTTTTGTGTCTTCCTCCTCTATTCTTTTTTTTCAGGGAGCACATTGAGGTTTCCCAGATTCTATCCTAAGCTATTTAGTCCACTCCTTACCCTCTTCCTTGAGTTTTACATTAGCTCTTCCAACTTCTCTCATAGTCCTTCCTGCCATTACACTGTCTTTTGCTTCTAGTTGTAATTACTTCAGAATTATTATCTTTTTTTCTGAAACTATATCTTGGGACCATCATATTCTGTCGTATCTCTGCAACCCACTAGTTTTCCATTCCTTGAGCATTTCCTTAGAAGCTTCATTCTTGACATTTTTGTACATTTTTTAGAGTATTCATCCCAAATATTCACATGAACTATTTTTGCCCAGTCTGTGGTAGAGCATTCCAAGCTCATATCAGTCTGATTAAACACAGTCGGACACACTGAAACTTGACATTATCATAGTGATGTCATTTTGGTCCTCTTTGAGAACGCAGAACAACAACCAACCAGAAGCTTCATTCTTGAACTTCTCCATATTAAGAGGTGGAGGACTCTTGTTGAATCATTGCCTAGAGGGGATGTTTAGGCATAGCTGGTAAAGGATGTTTGTGATTATCCACCCCAACCACAGCTAGCTTCAATCTTTCTTTGGTTTATTAACTGATATATTTGAGCCCAGGCTCTTGGCCCAGTCTTGAGCTGTGGAGCAGGGACCTGCTTCTCCAAAAGTACATGCAAAAGAATTAGGTGGGGGGTTGGAGAGAGTAAAATATGCAGCTGATACTAAATTGATATTGTTTTAATGAGATTACCATGGGTGAACTTCTTTTGATTGTTCTGCATCTTTCTTACATTATGAGAGGCGAAAGTGTAGGTAGCATGGTTTGGCTAGAATTTTTCATTCATCTATTTTATGAACCATCCTACCCACACACCTTCACACCCAAGTTAGGTTAGCTTTTCCTTAAAAGATATTGAAACTGTTCTTAAGAAGTAATTGGTTAAAAGGATTAAGGTCAAAGTCGTTGATGTGACTTACTGTTTGCTTGAGTACAAAGAGAGGCAGGAAGGGGGAGGAGGAGCTCCTCCCTCAGGCATCTGATAGAAGTATAGTAGGATGATCAATGCAGGAGATCTGTGCTCAGCTAAATTAAGGGTAAATTCTAATGAACTTCCCTTCCCTCTCTGGATGCCCTTCTTCGCTATAGCAAAGTAAACTTCCTTTTGTTAACTGTTAGATGGACTATGGGTGCCACATTTCAATCCAATTTTTAGCCTAAATAAGATAAACCTCCATTTGACCCTGCTCACAACATTATGTCTTCCTTAAATGAATATAAACAAACATGAGGATCATGCAATAAGTAGCATGAACCAGGGATCTTGAGCTTAAGACTACAGTCATGATATTATAATAATATTTGAGATCAGTTAAAATAGTCTTCATGTGCACCCTAGAAGGGCTTAATTTATTCAGGAAAGAGAGAAAAGAAGGCATAATCCTAGGATGTGAGGATCTGAAGATGGACGGGAACATTCATCTAGACTAATCCTTTTATTTTATAGATAAGGATAATACTAAGGACCTGAAAGGAGTGGCTTGCCCCAGGTCATGAAGATGATAAATGTAGCAGATCCTCTGATTCCAGTTCTATTCTTCTCCTATACCATGACATTAATGTCTTCATTTCTGTGTTGGTATATACAAGAACTAGATGGAGGAGCCCAGCTCCTCTGGTCTGGAATTTTAAGGGCTGCCTCATATTTTAAGGATATGTTTAAAGTTCAGTTTTAAAAATATTGCTCTGGTCAGGGACTGAGGTTACAGCTGAGTTCACATTGGTATTATCTCTTCTTTGGCTACTGGACTGCTTTGGGTGGGCTTAAGTTCAATTAAAAGAGACCCAATATTCTGAGAGAGAGAGAGAGGGAGAGAGGGAGAAAGGGGAGAGAGAGAGAGAGAGAGAGAGAGAGAGAGAGAGAGAGAGAGAGAGAGAGAGAGAGAGAGAGAGAGAGAGAGAGAGAACAGATAGGTGGAGGAGAGGGTAAGCAGGCAAAAAGGGAGGGAAGGAAGGGGAGAGAGAAAGAGGGAAGGTGGGAAGGAAGGGAATGGCATAGAAGAGAGGGAGAAGGGATAATTGATGAGAAGTAGCAATCATATAAATTGTCAAGCAAATTACTAGCTCATTAAAACCAAATATTTGTGTTTATTTGTACATAAAAATAACTTCAATTTCTCGAAATAATTTCACATGACACACTGCAGATATAAATTAGGTGGAGGTTCTATACCTTGAAAAAGAGAAATAAAATTTAATACTACTTTGACCATTTGAAAAATTTCCTATAACAGGAAAAAATTATGTAGCAACATATAAAAGTGAAACAATTAGGCACAACAACTCAATAATCCAAATCCAGGATGAACAATCATTGGTTCAACACAAGTACAGATGTAAAAGATGTCGAAGTTATAGTCAACCACAAGATAAAAATGAATCAACACTGTGCCACTCTTGGGGAGGGGGTGAGGCAGGGCTATTAGGATAGATTATATTTGTAAAGTATTTAGCACTGTGCCTGGAAAATAGTAGGTGCTACACATGTGCTTTACTCTTCCACCTTATCAAACCAGGACAGAATTTTGCTTTGGTCCATGCTATATCACCTACTCTAAATATGACACTGGAAAATATAGAGATGATAGAGTAAAATACATCAGAAATGAATAAAAGGGTGGAAAACATTTCCTATGGGGAAAAGTTATATGATTGAGAATGGTGAGCCTAGAGAAAAGAAGATTAATGGATGATTTGATTACAGTCTTCTGGTATATGAAGGGTTTTTTTATGATGGAATTGCCAACCATCTGTTCTCTAAGTCTGTGGAAAACTTAATTAGAGAAAATGGATTTAATTTAAAGCATGAAAGACTACAGTTCAATATAAGCAAGAACTCATTCTTTGATGAAATACTGGTATAGTTTCTATCGCTGAAAATCTTGAAGAAGTTGGCTGATAGCCAAACCAACTGATGTCTTGAGATCCTTCCAGTTTTATGCCTAATTATGTTCTTAGTGATCAACACATGAAATTTTGCCTCTTAAATCATCTTTCTACTTCTTTGACAAAACATATTCAATTAGCATCTTGTCACTAACATTTGAAGGTAGAGAAGCACTACAATATAAACCTGATAATGGCAATGGTGTAGAGCTTCTGAACTCAGGTCCTTGTAATACTGACACCTATGTAACATAGAAGATATCTGAATGGGACAAGATTGAATAAGAGAACATCAATAAAATGAGGAGAATAAGTTATGTACGGGGGGAAAGTCCATGGCCAAATTACAAATGTTTATAACATAAATTGAGTGTTAATTTGTCAATGTGGTTAGGTCTTGGCAAGAATATTGGGAGAAGAGAATTTACTTTATTATGAATTCAAGGATATAATGGAGAGTGTATATTAGGGATGGCAGAGTTTCAGCTGGAACATTGAGCTAGTCAGTATAATGAGAGGAACCAGAAATGACTATAATTAAGGAAGGTTTGAAATTAATGGTCACCCCCTGAGGCTCAGGACAGCTGCGACTATTTTCTTTGCAGGCCATGTAGGGTTAAAATGCTATCAGGCTAAAAATACTATAGGGACGTGACTATAAAGATGGAAAGCAATGTTTTGGCCATGTTTTCAAAATATGCATGTTAAAATGGCAAATTTAGTCTACTTTTTAAAATGTGATTATGAAAATGACAAATTAAGTTTAGATGCTAAATCATAAAGAGCCAAAAAATTTGGGAATAAATTTTAGAAGTTCAGAGTCACCCAATGAAAGTTCAGTACTAAACTTGCATATTTATACTTTTTTGATTATGTATTTTAGGGTCCACTTGGTTTTCTCTTTTTTGAAGGTTTATAGAAGCATCTGGGTGTATGAAGAATGCTGGTTCATATAATGTTGTTTTAGTGATCTCAAAGGGTCTTGAAGTACATTAGCCAGATGGTCATTACCCTATGGGTATACTAATTCCTTCATAGTAAAAACAAAAACAAATATGATGCAACTGTGTGAGACCTCTGTGTAGATCATCATTTTCTTACTTTGGAAGCATATCTTCATTATATACCATGTTCTCCAAACCAATATAATAATCATTCCTATGCACTGTCTCACTTGTGAAAGGGAGAACAAGGATTTCGATGTCCTGCATCATCTGCTAGAAAGTTTCCTTCTGGGAACACTACATTTACTATTCACTGCTTCAATTTGATTGAATTTTCATTCATATCATCAACAGTTTGAAAGGAGAAATGTGCATCAGCACTTGACAGCCATTTAGAAATTTGTATGGTGCTCCAAAAATGATCATTAGAATTTTCAGGATGCAAAGTACTCACATAAGAGTGCTTTAGAAGAAACAGAATTCTAATGTTTTGAATTAAAGTGGATATGAAAAATGGTAACTGACACATGGCACAACAGCATGATAAAACAACTGATGTAATTTATCAGGGCTCACACAAATCTAAGTTCCCAGCAGTTATTTTAAACATCCAAGAAATACTTTGAATGGGGGGTAGAGGGCTGGAGATCAGGGTGGAAAGAGGAGGTTGGGATTTACAGTGTAGCACTACCTCTGGATTACTCTCCCAACTTGTACTTGTATTCTAGGGTTAAATCTCCAAAGAGGATATGCAACCTTGGGCTCTAGGGCTAACCCTATGGGTTCAGACTTCTACTATTATAGCTCAAAGCCTACCCATTACTAATCAGATAACGGATTCAGTTAGCTCTTATAACAAAGGCATTTACTCAAATGGCATAACAAGAACAGTTGTTACAAATTATCCCACCATAAACCTGGGGTACACTCACAAAAATACAATAGTAAGCAGGTAACACATGTAGCCAAGGCAAGTCACAACTCCAATACTACAGTCTCGATGCCTTTCCCTCTCCCAAGAGTCCTTACAAAGCTTACTACAAGTCACTCTACTGCTCATCTGGATTACCTCTCCTGAGGACTGGATCTTTGCAGGGCACAGTATTTCTAATGGACTATCTCAGTTGGGTTTCTCCCTCTTAGGGGGTGGTATCTTGGCTGGACAGGCCAATCTGGAGAGGTTCTGTAGTAGACTGACTCAGGCCAGTCCTGTACTTCAGTACTTCAGTCCTATACTCTCAGTTTTGGGAATGGTGTGAAATATTCATACCCTTCTAATGGTTAACAAAAGGAACTTTACTTAGGCATAGTTAGGGAAGGACTTTCACAGCACAGAAAGGATACTCAAAAAGGATTCAGTCCTAACTGTGCAGCACAGTTGCCTTGCCTCTGTGTTGTCCCATGATAGCCTATAGTCAGCCACTTGAAGGAGGAGGCAGAATACCTCACAACTCTATCTCTTTTTGTATTTAAGAGACCAGGAAACCTCATCAGTGACCACTTTTGTTGGGGGACAGCTCTGGACCAGGGTCCCCCGTGAGGACCGTGAGACGCCTGAGGGTCCAAACCTGCCCCCTTGTGGGGTACTGGGATGGCCCTGGTAACAGGCTGGCTCCACCCACGGGGAGGCACTTGGGAGGAGCTCGCCTGCCCATGGGAGGTACGGGGGAGGAGACAGGGGATAATAAAAGGGGATGACCACGAGAGCTCGAGGAGAAGAAACGCCATAAAGCTTGCTGGCTGCAACTCCTTTCGGGTGCTCTGCCTGTTTATTCCCCTCCCCCAACAGGGAGAGGGAATTCCCCTCCCCCGAACCAGGAGGAGGGCCAGAGACGTCTGAGGACCGGGGATAGGTAAGTAGAAGGCGAAGGCCCGGGAGTCGCCCCGGGCACACTTTCAACAATTAAAACTTAAGGAAAACCTTATTGCTTTTGAAGAAAAAAACTAGTTCATCCCACATACCTGGAAATGCTGACAGATATTCATATTCCTCTTACCATAGTGTTATTATCCTTTCTATCTCTGGAACTGCAGAACCTCAATGTCCTTTCTTCCTTCGTAGACTCCTCACAAATTTATGTCTGGGCATGGTGAGTCTCTTTGCTACTAGACTGGATTTGCTCCTCAGTTTCTCCACTGGACTGTTTGATCTACTAGATTCACTGGGCTTGATTCTCAAAGGTCAGTTCTAGTCTCCACCACCTTCAACTTCAGTTACATCTGTTGACTTTATCCAGGGCACTGCTATACTCACTCAGAAAGAACAGAGACCCCTTGACCTAGGAGTGCAAGAAGCCTCTCAAGTTTTGTAGAATATGTGGATGGTCCATCAGTTATCCCTTGTTCTCACAACATGTTTGTCCTCCCTTCTTTTCCACTCAAACATCTTTCTGATAATGTCTTTTATACTACTTCTCCTGCACAGTTCTTCATTGTTAATATGTTGCAATCAACCAACAAGCATGTGCTGTTCAAGACAATGTGCTAAGTGCTGAGGATTCAAAGATAAAAATGAAAGTCTCTTCTTCGAAGAAAGCTCACTTTCAAATAGGAAAGATGGTACATGCCTACAGAGGTATATACAAGACATCAAATACAGGGCTACCTTAGAGGGGAAGGCACTAACATACAGGATGTGGTACTTAAACTTTATATGGAAGGAACCTGGAGATTCTTGGAGGCCAAGCTATGACAGGAAGATGTTCTAGGAAGCTAGGTGATACTGAAGCTGAAGTCAGAAATACCTGTCTATCCATACCCTTTTATAATGATAAGTCAGATCTATATAAGCCATGTATCCAAATACCTACTGTCATCTTAATAATAGACATTCTTCATCCACTTAGTTTTTTTGCAGGGTGGATAGGTAAGGCAATATTTGTTAAATGATCTTGGGTCTCATTTTAAGAAGTTATGTAATGTTCTAAGTCTTGATATAATCAACACCAATGTCATCCACAAACAAGTGCATCTGGAGGACGTCATCCTTTATAGGGATTTCTTCTCTCTGGACTGTGTTATGATCATCTCTTTTTCTTATTTGCATAATGATGAAAGGTAATGTCAAAGATTAAAGGACAGTAATAATAATACCATCAAAGAAACTATGAAACTACAAACTACAACAGGCAATTGACATTTATAAATGAAGAAACCAAAGTAAGATGAAATTACATCAACTATTACAGTTAATATTGAACTAAAATAGAACTATAATAATACAATCCCTTTCAAAACAAAGTCTTTGATTCTGATTTCTGCACAATGATCATGGTATTTCAGTGAATTTCCTTATGAAAATGAGAAGATGAGTGATGAATTATTTAATTATAAATCATTTTCACATATTAAGGTGCATGATTAAGATATCACTGCCCATAAAGGAAATGTATATGTCTCTCTAGGTGATTCCTTGAGGGGGTGACAGTTATTCTCCAAATAAGAAGTTCATTTCTCTCCAGTTTGTTTTTTTGAAGAAAAAATACATTATGTAATACTTAGTGGTCAGTGCAGGAGATAAGATTGTTCAGACTTCCTACATATTACTTTCAAACTATAAAAAAGAAGTTATACAGAATTTGAAAATATGACAGCACAATAATATTCATTACAATTGATATTTTATTTTATGCTTATACATATGCATTTTTAAATGGGGAAGTCAAACAAAACTGAAAGTTATTTCAACATGGAACTGGATCATTAGGTAGTCTAGAGGCCTCCAAACACTTTAGAGGACATTTTGGAGATCCAGGGATATATAGATCCTACTCCAATCACACCCCTTACAAATGAATCCCTCCTAATGTTGTCCTAGGATCATGATGTATTGTGATTGGGGGTGAGAGGGTGGTCAATATCCACTCAAAACCATTTATTGTGATCCCCCACCGAAGTGTTTCTTTTCTGAGTCAATGTTACCTAAGTCAAAATATATGAAACATTTAATTAATTTCAATAAATTCAATTTTCAAGATGTTACAAGAAAGATTTTGTCTATACGTACAGGGACACACTCTCCCAACCCACTGGAGAAGGGACAAAGATAGTAAATACATGTGCCCAGGACAACACATAGCAGAGAACACACATAGCCAAAGCCCACCCAGGGAAGAAATATGTGTGACCAAGGCTTGGGCAACCCATACCTCCCTCTGCAGACCCCTGGATGACCTCTGATGATGTCATTAGGAGAGCTGCTTTCTCCACTGAGCTAGGTTCTTTAGCTTCTCTGTTTCTCTGCCACACTGCTCTTTACTAGGTATTTATGCCCCTCTCTGCTGGTCTTCATTAATATGAGATATTATAGGGTAAATTGAAGGAGCTTTCATCCCTGAAAAACTCACAGTCCTGACGTAACCCAGATTCCACCAAAGTCTGAGGTAGTTTGGGGTGATGCATATTGTATAAGATATGACTCCTCATTGCCTGAAAGAATGCTGACTGTAATGCTACACACCTGCTTTAAAGGACTTCAGGTGATTCCAGACTTGTGAGAGACATAAAGTGAAAAGATCTGATAATTACTGGAGAAAGATTTTAATGGTGAACCACAGCCCTCCAAGCCATAGACAGGTATGGAAGCTGTCCCTATCATGTTCCTGATGATGAGGTTGAGGGGTGATAGGGGACCCCAAAATACCGACGGTCTGGGTCGTGCTCGAATGAATTCGAATCAAGCCTTCTTAAAGCCAAAGAAAACAAAGTTTATTAAAGATTTGCCAAATTGGGTTGCCTCTTAGGGAGCCTAAGCATTTGTGATGCTTGTATTCACAAGTGGGCCAGATACCATCACAGCTAGACAGAGTCTAAGCTGGATTGAATCTGAGCGCCTTCATGGAGGCAAGATGGAACTTAAATGCAGAAAAGAGTATAGGAGGGATCTGGGGAGTCGTCCCGTAGTTGAGGGTGATGGGAGGAGGGGTTTAGGAAGGGTCTTGAGGAGAAGTCCAAGTAGGGTCAAAGGCTGGAAACAGCTAGAGGCTGTCAGGAGATATCAGACTAGGGGGTGCCTAGGTGAGAAGCAGGTAGGGCAATCAAGAGATAACAGACAATGGTCGCAGATTTGAGTATGAAAAGCCAGATTCTGTGAGGAGATACAAGGAGAGCTCAATTTGAGTATGAAAAGCCAGGTTAAGTGAGGAGATTCCAGGGGAGCTCAAGGAAGTTCCCAGAGTCTGAACCCCAGCACTGACGTCCATACCTTTCTATTCTAGAGACAACTTAATGAAAGAGGAACAAAATCATTGGATGAAATAGATCATTCTCTCTCCTGGTTTGAGCTAAGATCTTATCTTGCTCCCAGATGATAAGTAGATTTACTCTTGTATATTTCCTGCTATATTCTTATGTGCAGAAGTTCTACTTGTTGCTATGCTTAGATAAATGGGTTTACTTTCTTTTTGCTATTTGTGATAGTCTGTTGTGCAACTAGCATTTGTGAAAAGAAGCTATGTTGACAAGTATAAGCTAAGAGCTACCCTTCCCTTAAAAGTCATAAAGGAAATAGGTTTCCCTCTGAACCCAAACACATAGGCCAATACCAGAGATATCTGAGAGATAGCAGATGCATATAATTCTGGTCCAATATCTCTATTGGAGACTGAAGGAGTGGTTACCAGTTTCAGCTATTCCTGACTTTGCCTGCCCCTCCCCCAACTACCATACTGGCAGTACAAGCACAGCCCTTCTACTCTTTTGAAAGTCAGGCCAGACTCCAAATCATAACCACCAATGCCACCCACCAGTCACTTCTATCTATATACTCAGAAAACCCACACGCATAGCTTACACTAGTTTATTTTTTTTTTTCCAGTTTCAGGCTCCATATAGCTCTGCCTAAGTATCTAACCAGGGATAGCCCTTAATCATACAGTCTGTTTCAAAATGGATTGTTCTCTTCTGCTTCCTTCCCTGATTCAGTTTAACCCTTATGTGCATTATAATCATAAAATTCCACTTAATTCTAATTGCCCTGATCTGGGCAAATTCTTCTCATAAGCTCCTCTTAAAAAGAAAACAATTAAGAAGAAAGGTGAAATTGTGGAAGTCTTCCCAACACTTCCCCACACCTCACACCTCCCCACCCTACCCCCACCCCCTAACATACACCCTTTCACTGCCTAGTCATCAATCTAAATCCCCACCCCTTTTGGGACCCTGCCTTTTGTGAAGAGTCAGCTGACAAATAAGTGACTTGGATTGCAAAGGTAACAATAAAAATATATGCATAATCCAACAAATAAATAACCTTTCCTTGAGAATTTGAGATATGGCTGCTTTCATCTCTGCTTTCATGGAATCACAAAATTTTCTTGTTGGAAGGAATTAGTCTAACTCCCTTCTCAGCCAGAAAAAGAACGGAGGCTCAGAAAAGTTACTGAATCACCTAAAGTTGCATACTCAAAGAGCTCTCACTCCTAGTTCAATACTCAACCCATATGCCATAACTAACATATCATGTCCTTTTAGTACCAAGAACTAAAAGATGTGTGCACCTTTTCCTTTTTTGCTCCCCCAAAAAGCAGCAACAAAAAATATTACTCAAATATTCAAAGTGATCTGCAGTCTCCTTGCTCTGAATGTTTTCTCCAGTGATACAAATTATAGCCCATCCATGTCCACCTATCCTGTTGCAGGTCTTATCCATGCCTTCTCCTATATTTAAAACAGGGCATCCACCCAACGTACTGTAGGCCTGCGTTATTTCTTCCTGACAAATCAAGGACACCATTGGGGCACTTGGGTTCCCCATTTCTTGTCGCTGTTGCCATATGACCAGCCAATCTTCCCCTATTATACATTTCTCTGATGTTATCTTTCGCTCCTATTCTTCTAAGTTCCTTATGGTTATATGTTGCAGTCTGCTCACACCCAACATGCTCCTCTCCCTGCCTTCTGTGTGGTATTCATTTTCACTTCTTCCAAATCTATTATGTTCCATGAATAATAGCCAGACACGAAAATGCTGGTAGAAGCATGATATTAAAAAGGTGGGCTTTTGTTTCCAGGAAAAGCTTGGTATCACTAACGGAACTTGCAGTTTCCTGAAGGCACTTGCATGTTCTCCACCTGTTTAATTCTGGACCCAACTTGTTTATTGGTTCTGTCTGTCCTAAATACTTATACTAATGGACAAGCTCTATAGGTTGACTGTCCAGTTGCATGTTATAATCTAGGCAATGAGCATTTTTCACTCATTTGGTTTTCCCTTTGTGACTGGCCAAACCAAATTCTTTTGAATGGGTTACAGATCTTTTCCATGAGACAGCAATATCCTGGAGCTTGACGCGATCAAAATAATGTGCTAACAGCAACATTTGAAGGACAACATCAATCACAATGAATCCTTCTTAAACTCGAACTCTCTACTAGATATCCTCCACCACAGTTGAAAATACCTTTGGAGAACATATATCTTCTCTGTCTTCACTCTGTGCTAAGTGGGCAGGGACCTGTTGTCCAATCTATGAGCTCCAGAGTGAATTGGGTTTAAAGCTTGGTCTTTGAACAAGAAATTTAGCCAGTAAACCCAAAGGAAAAAGGCAGTTTTTGGCCATGGAAGTGTACCTTCCCCTAGGTAGAGCACTCCAGGAAAGGAAGAGAGGAGAGGGGAGGAAAGGGGAGGGGAGGAGAGAGGATCACATTATATTTTTTAATTTAAAAAATTTAATTAAAAGGGGCCATCCCTTGAGTAACTACTTAAAGAGTCCTATTCATTGAATGAGGGCATCTCTCTTAAAGCGAGAATGTGATGACCTTAGCCTAAAATAGCCAGGGTCTCATATTACATACTGGGCCATCTCCAGTTGTCCAGATGAATATCAAACCACTGGATCCAGACAGCTCAGATGAAGAAAGTGAGACTGGTGACCTTGCACAGCACTTCCTAACTCAAATCAAAGTCACCTGCAAGTCATGTCATCATCTTGATGTCATGGTCCTTTTTGAGGATGAAGGACAAACACAATCTTTGCTGTTTTATGCCTCATCTAATGTTTCTGTACGATAGGCCATTAAACAAAGTTAATTCTGTTCTATCTTTCAAGAGCTCATGAATAACTCTAATATATACTTAGAAAATTCCTTGTTGGAAGAGAGCCTTTAAGAAAGTTTTTTGTTCCACTGAATCAAATATTTTTTTCATAACTAATAGACAATAATAATCCTGTATCTTTCAATCAATACCACAATGGTTACTGTATAATTCATTGTATACTACAACTTATGAAAGTTTACCTGTTCCTACTAATACTCTTATTATAGATATATTTGATGTATGTTTGGATGAATTTCATAAAGTTTTGATATTAATAGGAAGGTAGGCATATAAATTGGTAATTATCGATGTTCTCTATGTTGCCTTTTCAAAATCTATGTGTGGTTAGATCTTTTTTACACCTTTGGTAGACATTGTGAATGGAGCTCAAGGTCTGACAGAAAACACTAATCTGGAAAACCTTTAAGTATCGACCTTATGTCTCTTTTTCTGAGGACTAGTCCAGTTAAGTTCAGAGAAGATTATCAGTGAATTGGCCACTGGGTAATAAATTTTTTGATTGTAGCAATTCTCAGAGAACAATTGCTAAGGTATAAAGGAATTGCAATTTATGTCACCTTAATGAAATTACTGATCCTTGAAGTATTGAGGACATTTAAATCCCCATTGGTCTTTTGTGCCATCTAATAAACACAGCTAAATGTTAATGTCTAAGACCACAATCTAATTGAATAGAAAACCTCATTCTCTTAAAAAAATATTTTTTTCAAGTCATGTAGAATATAGCTAGAAATAATTCAGATTTCTTCCTAGCTTCATTGAACTCCAACCTGTTTATGCGGAAAGTATTCCATTGAAGTTGTCATCATTTGACAATCACACAAGCTAATGGCTCATGTTAACAATATTTGGAGAGAGAAATCTTTATTTCAATTATATGAATCAATGATCCATTTCATACTTTTTTATTCTTCTCATGTTTTATTGTCCATTTTAAATACTTTCAAAAAATCTGGGAACTGTTTCATTTTATTGCTTTTTTTTTTTTTTTTACTCAGCAAAACTCTGGTTAGGGTAGATTTTTGTATTAAAGAAAATAAAGCACGTCTAGAGAATTTTATTTATAAACTAATATTTTTAGCCAACATTCCATGAACTTCAACACTTATAAATGACCTATGTTTTCACATAAAAGACTGTTTTGCTTTCAAAATGAGAAACAGTGTACTAAAGGTCAAATGATCTTCAAGATTTTTGTATATATTAAGGTCAGGCCCTCTAAGAGGCAGAATACATGAAATTATCTCTATATTTTTCCTTTAAAGCCTGGATAAATAGATCTTGTAAGGAGATGGGCAAAAACTGAACTTTGATGACTTGAGTGTCTTTCCATAGAGCTGTACCAAGGCTATACTGACCGTGGAGCTCCCTGACCTATCCTTCCCTATTCTTCTTCTGGTAGCAGCTTTTCCAGAAACCACCTCTCTTTTCCAATGGGACTAATGTCAGTTTTCCCACACACAGAAAATCTGAGGGTGAATTTAGTGCAGTTTCTCCTAAAACACCATTTTTTATTTCTTATCCTGAATGACAAAATGTCTGATGAGTACTCTGATTATCAGAAAAATGCACTTTTTTCAAACTGTTAAAATGAAAAAGCCCTTGAATGTTATTAACCTTAAGTTGTAGAGTGGATGGAAATGAAAAGGCTCTTTTTAGGAATCATAGCTAGTATAAGATATTTAATTGTGCCATGCTAGAACCTAAAAATAAGTAGGAGGTCAAAAAGCTCTGAATCATAGATGAGAGGACAATAGAAAATTTAGAGTCAGGGATATATTTTAGTTGTTTTACCAAAAAAAAGTTATTCATGTTTTTTACCAAAATTAAATATTTTATTAGAAATGTAACCTTAAGTATCAATACAAATACCTAAACTTAACTAGCAATGACTTTTATTTATATTAATTTCAATGCATAATGTTTCATAATATTTTTTCAGCCTTTTTCTCTGTTTCCATCCTGATTCTTTATCCTCATTCACTTTTTCTCACACTGTGTGATTATAGTATATATAACATTCTTCTGATTATGCTTTTTCTTGGATATCCAATTTTTTCACAAAGCCTTTCCTAGATGTCTTTATATTCTTCTTCATATTTGTCCAACTTAAATGCATTAAAGTATTTCATTACATTGAAAGGATTCATGGCACAGCAGATAGAAAGGTATCCTATGAATCAGCACAACCTAGATTCAGATCCTATTTATGATCCCTACTAACTACATAACCCTTGGAAAAATCCCTTAAACTCTAAGTACTCTAGGCAAGTCTCTAAGACATTAAGTGTTAGAGAAGGTTTCTGGGTCTCATTATATTATGAAGCAATAATCATCTAAACTGTTTGGTATTAGTTTAAGAAACATAAAAGTAGACACAAATTATTTACAGAAGAACTTTATTTGAAAAGAATTTCTGGGAAAACTGGACATCTGTTTGACAGAAATTAGGGTTAGAACAGCAACTCATCCCATTAAGGAAAATGCTCAACTTGGGGAAAAAACCTTTGTGTCAAATTCTCTGATAAGGTCTTAATATACAAGATATATAGAGGATTAAGATAAATATATGACAGAAAGTCACTCCTTAATGGATATGTGGTCAAAAATTGACCATTTTAAGAACAAACAATTATCAAAAGAAGAATAAACCATAGGTGAATGCTCCAAATTATTAAGAATAAGGGAAATGCAAATTTAAAAAATTACGAGGTTTTTCCTTCACATTCCATATTGTCAAAGATCACAAGAATTAAAAGAAACAAACATAGTCTTTCACCCTGTAGATATTCCATCCCCAGTCATCCTGGCAGGCTTCTCAGTACTGGCACTGGTTTGCTAGAGGAGTTCCTTAATTGTTGGACTTCTTTCTGGCTTTTTGTACTGTTCTGAGGTGGAAAACATCATCTACTATTGACTTCTTGATCATTATTCAATATAGTATAAACTTCAGAGTTTTTTTGGAGTAGATATGTGGAAGCATCTATCTTGGCAGGAAGTACTCCAATACGTCTTAAGAAGAAATGAACCTGCCTTGCATGGAATGGACCTGAGTATGTTATTTCCACCATACTCCATGACATATTGGCAAGGTTACAAGGTTAGTTCTAGAGAATATTCCACCCCTTACATAGTTTTAGAGTTGTTATTCAATAAGCCTGACATTGGGAATATGAAGAGTCTGGCACACGTAGCCTTAGAAGAAGAAAAATTAAATCAAAATGATAACAAAAATAAATTGAAACAAAGGATAATAATGAAATTCCTGCAAAGAGTCTCCCACCTCCAAAAGAATAATGGAATATGAGAAATTAGCAGCAGGAATCACAGGATTTTGATTTTGATTTCAAAAGGACTAAGTCCTAAATCTAGATGATCTGGTCCACATTGAGGGTGATGCAAAATATAGTTTATTATGAGTTTCCCCGCTGTAAAGAAGTGATAATGAGCAGGTGAAAAAGTAAGAACACAATAAGGATGATTTCACTTCTTGTACAATCATAAAATTTTATCACAGGTCAGAGTTAGCTGTAAAAAAGTAACTAAGAAGTCATACATAGCCTGTACTAGTCCAAGATTGATACTAAGAGCTGCTTTATCATCCCCATCATCCTCTTAATGTTCCCCAGCCCAATGGTAAGGAACTCTCCCCGGGGGACATCATGGGGAAGCGGGACACCAAATCTTTGCCTTATTATAGTCCTCTTTCAAGAGAAGGCCCCACTTTCTCCACAGGGACTGAATAGACAGTTTCCTTTATCCCACATCACCAGAAAGCAAACCACCTCCCAACAAAGCCATCCCTTTGATCCTGTAAGCACTTCCTGAAGTAGAGTTGCCTCATGACATGGTAACAATGTTCCAAATTATAATAAAAATAAAATAGAGGGTGATTAAACTGGTCCTACCTTTGCAACTATTTGTGATGGTACTCTTTGTCCTGGACCTATGTCTTTGTCCATACAGCCACTATTGGAGCCGCATATGAATAGCCAAATAATGTTAATGCTAAAGATCTTATTTTCAGTATTGTGAGTTGAAAAGACTATAACAATTTTTCAACACCCCCTTAAAACATTTATGAGAATTGGTGGTAAGTATAATATTTGCTTGGGAAACTATGGATTATTTTTATGTTTCATTGATCACCTTTAGTTTTAATTTTTAGTTTTTTAGGATGTTTGAAGATATTCTTGCCTAAGCAGGTGTTTCCAGCTGTGCAAAATCAACAACAATCATTTTTTATTAGAAAATCAGTTGCCCCTCATTTTCATTAAATGGTGTTATATTCTTTCCAAACTATTAGTCAACCTGGCAGATTTACTTCATCATTCATTTTTAAAATAACACAAAAGTTCTTTTTCCTTGAGAGATTTCTTAATTATGATATTTATGATGGTTTCAGTAAATTAGTTATAATTCGCTAGGGCAGTCAAATGTTTTACACAATCAACTTTCCAGGGAATACTCTGCTGGTGGTTAGTGGATAGAGCGTTTACTTGGTATCTGTAGGACCTAGATTACCATTCCTGCTTTTGACATCATCTATATAACCATAGCTAATCACCTAACCTCTGAGTCTCAGTTTCTTAATTTATGTAATGGGGAACAATAACATGTATAGTACTTACTTTATATTGTTACATTTAGATTGTTGCTAGATTGAAAAGAGATGCTTTATACAATACATGTTATAAACTTTAAAAAAATATATTTAAATATCGATTATAATTGTTAATATTATGTCAGTCTGTCAAAAAGCATTTAGGAGGCAAAGATGAGGAGGGAGAATATTCCAGATCTGGGGAATAGCCAGTGAAAATGTTTAGAGTCTGGAGAAAGAGTGGCTTCTGAAAGAAACAGTAAAAAGACCAGTGTCTCTTGATCCAAAAGTGTGTGGAAGTGTATGAGGAGTAATACATAAAAAGCCTAGAAAGGTAAGAGGAAGTATGGTTTTGAAGGACTTTGTTTTCCAAATAGAGAATCTTATATATGATCTTGGCAATAATAGGGAGTCGCTGGAGTGGAGTGACATGAACATTAATTGAACAGCTGAAAGGAGGTTGGGCTGAAGTGGGGAGACACTTGAGGCAAGGAGACTAACCAGCAAGCTACTTGAGTAATCCAGTATAAAGAGATAAGAACCTATGCCAAGATGGTGGCATTGTCAGAGAAGAGAAGGGGGCATATATGAGAGATGTTATGAAGGTAAAATCGATGGGACCTCACAATAGTTTGAATAATATCAGAGAGAATGAGGAGTTGAGAATAACAACTAGGTGTCTAGCCTGGGTGACTGGGAAAATGATAGTGATCTTGACAGAAATAGGGAAGTTTGGAAGAGAGGAGGATTTGGGAGGAAAGATAATGAATTTAGTTTTGAACATGTTGGGTTTAAAATGTCTAAGGAATGTCCAGTTTGATATGTGTAACAGTCAGAGATGTTAGGAGAGAGATTAGGGTTATCTCTAATATGCTTCTTGATCCCGCAGGTATTATAGTTCTGTTGTATTTGCTCAGTGCGTGTTTTGTATGTACTTGTGGATGCATATTTTCCTCCTATAGAACAAAAACTCGAAGGCAAAGACTTTTATTTTTGTCTTTCTCTTTTCAGGACCTACTACAATGCTCGGCATGCAGTAGGAACTAAATAAATGCTTGTTATTTGATAGATTAGTAGACAAAACAAAAAATATTTGTATGTGAGTTTTCTGAGATCTAAGCTGAAAGAGTGATAAAAATGGACACAGTCAGCTTTAGGCTTTTTAGGTTAAAGACTTGGCTGGCTCTTCATATATTATAAAATGGTTTTTGTTCATTTTCTCAGTAAACATCTTAATCTTGGTTTTGTAGGAACAGTTAGGCATCTAATATGTGCCAGGAACTGTACTAAACACCAGGGATACCAAAAAAAAAAAAAGGCAAAAAAACTGTCCTTGATCAAGGAGCTCACAATCTAATGAAGAAGACATGTAAAAAGAACTATGGAAAAACAAGATGTTTGTTGTTGTCCAGTCTCTTCATGCCCCCATTGACCATAGCACACCAGACTTCAATCTTCTGTTATCTCTTTAAGTCTGTCCAAATTCATGTTCATTGTTTCTATGACACATCTATCCATCTCATCTTCTGCCATCCCCTTTTCCTTTTGCCTTCAATCTTTCCCAACATTAAGATTTTCTCATTATTTGACCAAAGTATTTGCTTCAGTTTCTGTATCTGATCTTCCAGTGAATAACCTGAATTAATTTCTTTAAGTATTAATTGATTTGACTTCCTTGCTGTCCAATGGACTCTCAAAAGTCTTCTCCAGCATCACAATTTTTAGGGATTGATTCTGTGGTGCTCAGCTTTCCTTATAGTTCAATTCTCACAGCTATACATTGCTGCTGGAAAAAAATCATTGCTTTGACTATATGGACTTCTGTCAACATGGTAATATCTTCACTTTTTGGTATGCTGTCCAGATTTGCCTTTAGCTTTCCTTCCAAGGAACAAGCATCTTTTAATTTCAAAACTACAGTTGTCATCTGTAGTAATCTTTGAGTCCAGAATATAAAATCTGATGTTGCTTCCACTTCTTCTCCCTCCATTTGCCAGGAAGTGATGGGATCAGTTGCCAAGATTTTAGAGATTTTTTTATGTTAAGCTTCAAGCCAGCTTTTCCACTCTCCTCATTCACCCTCATCAAGAGACTTCTTAATTCCTCCTCACTTTCTGCCATCAAAATGGCATCATCTGTGCATCTGAGATTGTTGATGTCTCCTGGTGATGACTGTTGTTGTCTCCTGGCAACCTTAATTCCAGCTTTTTATTCATGCAATATACAGTCTTTCATACTCTTTTTCCAATCTGAAACCAATCAGTTATTCCATGTTTTGTTCCAATTGTTGCTTTTGGGGCCTAACAGGTTCATCAGGAGACAAGTAAGATGATCTGCTACTCCCATCTCCTTGAGGACTTTCTGCCATCACTTCTTGTCACCCATGCCATCAAAGGTTTTGGCATAGTCAATGATATACAGGATAACTTGTAGAGTAAACAATTGAGGGAAGGCAATAGCATTAAGGAAATTGAGAAAAGCTTCTTAGAGGAGGTAAGATTTTAACTGAGACTTGAAGGAAGCCAAAGAACCCAGATGATGGAGAAGAGGAGGGAGAGAATTCTCGTCATGGGGGATAGCCAGAGAAAATGCTCAGTCTAGTGAGAGAAAGAACAAGGAGGTCAAAGTCATTGGATCAAACAATTTCTGCGAAGTGAGTGAACAAGAGGTATTTAAAGATAAATTTTAAAACATTTTTAATGAGATACAAGCAACTGAGCAGAACAGGTTAAAATAATCTTCAAGGCTAGAGTGACTTCAGCATTCCTAAATGAAAAGTACAAAATTAGTCCCCAAACACTGTTACTTATGTATGCACATTTAATAGCTGTTTAGTAGCAAGAACTTTAATCACCCAAAAACAAATCAGTTATTCTGAGGATGTTCAATAACAGTACAAAAAAAAAACTTAAATAACTATTGATTTTGCATTTGGAAGTACTGAAAAATAGGTTGAAGAAAAAAAGTACTTAAACATTTGTGTTTTTCTAAAGTTAAGACTACCCAGAATTTCAGGTAAATGTTGAATTTACTTTCAAGGAGCTCTGCTAAATTGTTCCACATTTCTGGAGGGCATAAAGTGGGCCTTGGGATTCCAGAAATACGTTTTCTGTTCTTTCATTGTGTGCGGCTAGATGGTGCAGTGAATAGATCAATGGGCTTGGAATTAGGAAATATCCTCATGCGTACAAATCCAGCCTCAGACACTTACTAGCTATGTGACCAGTGGGCAGGTCATTTAACCCTGTTTGCCACAGTTCCTCATCTGTAAAATGAGCTATAGAAGGAAATGGTAAACTATTCAATTATTTTTGCCAAGAAAGCCCCTAAAATGACATCATAAAGAGTTGAGTACAACTGAAAAACAACATTCTTTCATTGCAGCATACATGACACCATAATTAACCTAGGTCTGGATAAATTACAGGGCTAGACTTTAGCAGAACATAGTCAAGTAAACAAGCATTTGTTAAGTGTCTACTATATGTCAAACACTGTGCTAGGGGCAATTTCAATATATGCTAGTTAATTGATATTTCATTCTAGCTGGTTGGTTGTTGTCCTTTGTCTTCGAAGAGGACCAAAATGACGTCACCGTTGTAAAGTGAAATTTCATTGTGTCCAACTGTGGCTGATCAGACCAATACAAGCTCGGAATGCTCTACCACAGGTTGGGCACAGATAGTCCATGTGAACATTTGGGGTGAATATCCCAAATTTGCACATCCTGCGCTTACTTTGTGTTATCTCAATTCTGCTTTGCTCAAAGAGCACAGCACCTTTTCTTATGTGGGCACGCCATGCTAAGCTGTCCTGTGCCAGTGTATCCCATGTTGCACAGTCAAATCCAAAGTTCTTGAGATAGACCTTGAGAGTGTCCTTGTATCATTTCTTCTGGTCACCATGTGCTCGCCTGCCCCATGCAAGGTCTCCATAAAATAGTCTTTTTGGCAAGCATACATTTTGCATTCGAACAATGTGGTCAGCCCATCAGAGTTGTGCTCTCTGAAGCATAGTTTGAATACTTGGCAGTTCAGCTCAAGCCAGGACTTCAGTGTCTGGTACCTTATCCTGCCTGGTGATCCTCAGAATCTTCTTAAGACAGTTCAAATGGAAATGATTCAGTTTCCTGGCATGGTGCTGGTAGACTGTCCATGTTTCACAGGCATACAACAATGAAGTCAGCACAACAGTTCTGTAAACCTTCAGTTTGGTAGTCAGTCTAATACCTCTTCTCTCCCAAACTTTTCTTCTGAGCCTCCCACACATAGCTAGCTCTGGCAATGTGTGCTTCAACCGCATTGTCAATGTGTACCTCCCTGAAAAGTATGCTACCAAGGTAAGTGAACTTCTCCACAGCATTCAGAACTTCTCTATTTGTTGTAACTGATGGCTCCATGTATGGATGGTGTGGTGGTGGCTGATGGAGCACCTGTGTCTTCTTGGTGTTAACTATTAGGCCAAAATTAGCACAGGCAGCAGAGAATTGATCCATACTTTGTTGCATCTCAGCTTCAGAGGCTCCATTGAATGTACAACCATCTACAAACAGAAAATCATGCACCAACACTCCCTCCACTTTGGTCTTGGCTTGTAGCCTTTCCAAATTGAAGAACTTACCATCAGTACAGTAGTTGACCTTGATGCTGTGTTCATCCTCATTGAAAGCATTTTTCAACATGGCTGAAAACATCGTGCTAAAAAGCATGGGAGCAAGCACACAGCCCTGTTTCACTCCGTTGGTGACTGGGAAGGCACAAGAGCTTTGTCCATTATCCAGAACCCAGGCAAACATGCCATCATGAAATTGACATACAATATTGTCCTTCTCAGGGCTCTTCCACCTTTGTTGTCCACCTGTTCCACCTAACTCTCACCTGTGGCTCCAAGAAGCTGCAGCATGTGCAGCAGCCACACCCCAGTAAACCATTTTGGCAGACAGGCAGGTTAAGGGTAACCAAGGGTTCTCACACTCATTGGTGAGTTAGGGGGGTGTCTACCCCAAGCATGTGAAGACTTCCTCTGATGCAATGGGCGGATGAGAACAATTTGTTCCAATGGCCATGAAGGCAGATGAAGTAGGCAATGTGGAACGCTTAGAGCTTGGTTAGGCACTGAAGATGCCAAGGTCATCCACTGCATCCTGAGCCATCGCCAGCCATGTTGACTCTGTCCTGCCACTGAACTATGATGATTCAGGAGGAGAGAGTGAGGCTGATGACTTCGTGCAACTCTGCCTCACTTAAATCCAATTTACGCACTAATCAAAAGACATCACCCATACTATTTCACTGTTATGCCTCAAAGTCCTGTGGTGATAGGCAAGTGATGAAGCAGCAGGTGCGGGTACACTGGGAGCTGTAGCCACAACCCTGCACACAGGTGACTCACGCCATAGGGTCATTTCTCACTGGAAGCAGCAGTGGGATTCAGCAGCCCCCTGGGTGTCTGAGCAGCCTTTTAAGGATCACACTGCTCACCTCCTGATGTGAGAAAGGGGGCTAGAAAAGATGCCCTAAAGATTGCCTGCTTACCCAACTCTGACCTGATTACCGTGGCAGGCAGGGAATCCCACTACATGGTTGAAAAACAAAAACATGTACAAAAACATCTGCAAAGATGATTTTAGTCACCATTGGCTCATGAAACGTGCGCACACTAATAGACAACACAAAATCCAGTAGACTTGAAAGAAGAACTGCTCTTGTTGCAAGAGAACTCAACAAGTATCACATCCAAATAGCAGCCCTGAGTGAAACAAGGTTGGCAAATGAAGGCCAGCTTACTGAAGTTGGAGCTGGATGCACCTTTTTCTGGAGTTGGTGCAGTGAAGGGGAGCACTGTGAAGTTGGTGTGGGTTTTGCAATCAAATCCAATCTAATCAGCAAGTTGGCATGCCTGCCAAAAGGAGTGAATGACAAGCTCATGACAATGCAATTGCCATTCTCAGGAAAACACCATGCCACCACCATCAGTGCCTATGCTCCAACCATGACAAACCCTGATGAAGTCAAAGAAAAAAAAAAAAGAAAAATTTTCATTCTAGTAAGAGAGGAATAAAATACTAAGGCCAAAGAGGTTGTATATCTGAAATATTTATAATAAACCCCTGGCATTTAATAAGTGCATGTTGAACTGAATCTTTTGGCCAATTCTATCAGCTAGTTAATAAAAATTTATAAGCACCTACTATGTGCCGAGCCCTGTGCTAAGGCCTGGGGCTACAAAGAAGGCTGAAAGACAGTCTCTGCATTCAAGGAGCTCACAGTCTAATGAGAGAGACAATATGCAAACAACTATATACAAACAAGCTGTATACAAGATAACAGGAATAACCAACAAAGGAAAGGCACTAGACTTAAGATTGAGAAAAGTTTCCTGTAGAAGATGGGAATTTAGAAGGAACTTTTAGAAAGCCAGAGAGGCCAGAGGGTAGAGATGAGGAGGGAGAGGAAGAGGAACAACCAGTGAAAATGTCTGGAGTCTGAAGATGGAGTGTCTTATTTGAGGAACAGCAGAATAGCCAGTGTCCCTGGATCAAAGAGGTCATAAGGATAAGGGGTGCAGGAGGTGGAAAGGTATAAGAAGACTGGAAAGTAGGGGAGAAGGGTATAGCACCAATGTGATATTCACAGTGCCTATGGTAGCCATGAATACTGCGGTGCAATTCTGAATCTTGAAATACAACAGACTCTCCACATGGAAGACAGAACCAAAACATTTATTCAGATATCAGAAAGCCAAATCCCAACGTCAGAAAGCCATATCCATCATAGTAACAAATAAATCCATTATAGTAACATAGTAAAGAAGTCTATACACATTATCAAGCCTTCCCACAAACAAACACTCATGAGCCTAATTGTCTGCCTTTCTCTCTCCCTCAGTTCTGACTGCTCTGATCAAATTTCCTCTCAGCTCTGCTCTAGCTCTGCCTCTTCCTGTTCCACCTTTCCTGCTCCACCCCTTACTGTTCCATGTGACTTAGACCCATGTGACTCAGGCTTCCATGTGACTTAAGCAGGTCACATGGGCTGCTGAGTCCCACTGCTGCTTCCAGTGAGAAATGACCCTATGGCCTGAGTCATATTAATTTTCCCATCAAGAGTAAATTTACTTTAACAATAAGCAAAAATGCATTATCAGTACAGAGGCCTGGATGATGAAGAGCTTGAATGCCAAACAGGATTTTATATTTGATCCTGAAGATGATAGGGAGCCACTGGAGTTTGTTGAAAAAGGGAGGTGACATGGTTACCCACTTTGGTAGCTATGAGGGAAGTACTGGAGTGAGGAGAGGCTTGTGGCAGGCAGACCAACAAGTAGACCATATCTAAAGACTGAATATTTCCCCAGCTATTTAAATTGCTTTTTATTTCTTTAAGGAGCACTTTGTAATTAGATCTGTGTAAGTATTAGTGTCCTCTGTTAGTCTGATCCTTAAATATTTCACTTAACTGTGTGCAATTTATAAATATTTGAAATGGGCTTACCCTTTCTATTAATTGCCTCATGGCATGTACTATTATATGCTGTTGATTTCTTTCTTTCTTTTAAAAAGGTACTAATTGTTTATTTTAACATTCTGTTTAAATTTTGAATCCCAAATTCTCTCCCTTTCTTTTGTCACTCCCCACCCATGGAGAAGGCAAATAATATATCAATTTTGCCTGTGAAGTCATGCAAAACATTTCCATATTAGCCTTATCAAAAAAAGAGAAAAATAAAGAAAATGAGAAAAATTATACTTCAATTTGCAGTCAGTTCTCACTCTGGAGTTGTATAGCATTTTTTCGTCATGAGTCCTACACTGAAATGATCACTGTAGTAGCAAAGTCTTTCACAATTGATCAACATTACAATATTGCTGTTTCTGTGTACAATGACCTCCTGGTTCTGTTCACTTCACTTTGTGTCAGTTCACATAGGTCTTCCCATGTTTCCCTGAAACTATCACCCTTGCCATTCCTTGTAGCACAACACTATCCCATCATAATCATATGCTACAGCTTCTTCAGGCATTACCCAATTAATAAGCTTCCCCTCAATTTCCAATTCTTTGCTACCACAAAAAGACCTACTACAAATATCTTTGTACAGATAGGTCCTTTTTCCTTTTGATTTAATCTCTTTGGGATACAGAGTTCATAGTGATATTGTTGGATCATGGGGAATGCATAATTTTATAGTCCTTTGGGCTTAGTTTGAGCATTCTCCAGAATGGCTGGACTAGTTCACAGCTCTACCTGTTTTCCCTTAGCCCCTCTAAGCATTTGTCATTTCTGATAGATGTGAGATGGTACCTCAGAGCTATTTTAATTTTCATTTCTCTAATGAATAGTGATTTAGAGCATTTTTTCATATGACTATAGATAACTTTCTGATCTCTTCTTCTGAAAACTGCCTGTTCATATCCTTTGACCATTTATCAATAAAAGAATGACTCTTGTTTTGACAAATTTGACTTAGTTCTATGCTCAGTATATATTTGAAAAATGAGACCACTCATAGAAACTTTTTAAAATTTACTTTATTGTCTATAGTACCTTTTATCAAAATGTCATTTCCCTGATTACCTCTTTGAGTTAGATCTATTTTTACTTTTGTTTTGTCTGGGATTATGATTGCTACCTCTGCCTTTTTACTTCAGTTGAAGCATAATAGATTATCTTCCAGTCCTTATTTTAACTCTGTGTGTGTATTTTTCTGTTTCAAGTGTGTCTTCTGTAAACAACATATTATTAGATTCTAGTTTTTAATCTATTCTACTATCCATTTCCATTTCATCACATTCTCATTCACAATGATGATAACCAACTGTGCATTTCTTTCTATCCCATTTTCTTCTGTTTATCATTTTCTCTCTTTTTATCCTGTCCCTCCTCAAAAGTCCATTCTGCTTCTGACCACTGCCTCCCCTAATCCCTCTTATCACCCCTTCCCCTTTTTCTTATCCTCTTTCCTTCCATTTTTCCTGTTAGGTAAGGTAGATTTCTATACCCAGTTCAGTGAGTGTATATATTCTTCCCTCTTTGAACCAATTTAGATGAGAGTGAGGTTCAAGTATTGCTCATCCACTCCCATTTTCCCCTCTACTATAAAAGCTTTTCTTTGGATGCTGCTTTTATGTAAAAAGAAAAAAAATTACATCCTACCTCTTCCTTCCCATTTCTCACTCTTCCTTACCCCTCCATATTTTTTGGAGATAATCCCAACATAATTGACTAACAACCATTAGGAGTTACACGTATCGTTCCATATAGAAATATAAACAGTTTAATTTTATTGAATCACTTATGATTTCTCTTTCATGTTTACCTTTTTATGCTTTTCTTGAATATTTAAATGTCAAATTTTCTATTCAACTCGACTTTTTTTATCAGGAATTCTTAAATGTCCTCTATTTCATTAAATATCCATTTTTCCCCCTGAAGGATTATACTAAGTTTTGCTGAGTAAATTATTCTTGGTTGCAATCCTAATTCCTTTGCATTCCAGAATATCACATTACAAACCCTCTGCTCCTTTAATATGGAATCTGTTAAATCTTGTGTGATTTGGCACAGAAATAAGAGCCAGTTACCTATAATAACTTGAACTAACCACTAACAAAGTAGAGGGAAGTAGACTTCCACAATATATACATTTTTTTGTAAATGAAACTCATTTGCAATTAGCAGAGCCATTTTCATAGGAAGAATTAATCTCCTTTGGATAGTTTATAGGTTAAACATTTCTACTATAAATTTGTTTGCCATCTCAAGCTTGGATATTGAACCCTTCCTCTTTACTCCAAACTAAATTTCAATCAAGCACTGCTCAAATGATGGCATGTTTTAAATTAGCATAGTCTGAAGTAAGGACTCTAAACTATGTGTTTGATTTCATATTCTCACTCCATTTTATTATTATCAAACACAGCAAAGAAAAAAGGACTATCAAATAATTATAGCCAGATATAATTTGTATATGAAGAGAGTGCCATTTTACTCATAGGAATTAATTTGTTCTTTTACTTTTCTTTTTTAATCTTTGGTTATCAAAACAATGAAAAAGAAGTACACTTCTATGCTTGCAACATATAATATTGCATAGGTACTCAGAATGGACCTATGAGCTTAAAAACTTCCATTTTTTGTTGGGATTACGTTGCTGCTTTGTACTCAGAAGATCTTGTTCAAAGCCAATTATATATCAATGGAAATGCTAATAGTTACTCAGTAAGGCTCTCCTTGGCAGATGTAAGAATAATTTAAATGTTGTTTATTTTTACCTCTTTCTGTGCAAATTTTTTTAAGTTCTTTGCAATGATTCTTACATGAGTTGCTGAACTTAGGGGAAAGGGTTTTTCCATTTTATTTGGGACCCTTTCTGCTATACAGTACCATTGTTTCTTTACTTCTATGAACCTTTGTTGTTCAGTTGTTTCAGTCATGGCTGACTCTTTGTGACCTCATTCATTTGGGTTTTCTTGGTAGAGATACTGGAGTGGTTTGCCATTTCCTTCTCCTGTTTATTTTATAGACGAGGAAACCAAGACAAACAGCATTAAGTGACTTGCCCAGAGTCACACAGCTAGTAAGAGTCTACGGCCAGATTTGAACTCAGGAAGATGAGTCTTCCTGACTCCAGACTTCGCATTCTACCACTTAGCTACCCTCTATGAGCATTGCAGCAATATTTTTAGGGGTAGTAGGCAGTTTATAATTGACATTTGACTATTTCCTTTAGTAGTAGTGGGCTGGTAATGTTTAACTGAATTTCCAGTTTAAAAATGTGTCTATAACACACTTTAAAGTCTAATCTGCATTACTGACATTTTCTTCATCCAGACAATCAACAAAACGATAAATCAAGCTCTAGTTTGTAGTATTTGCCCATTTCTGTGGTGTAAATGTTCACACCAAAGCAGATAACCATCAGTCCAGGATACCCTACAGGGCTTTCTGCCTGCTATTCTTGTCACTTGTGCTTTTATAGTTCAGATCTGTGAACTAAGTTCTTTGTCCTAAAAGCGGATGAAGTGATTTCTTGTAGGTAGTTTGACTTGTCTTTTTAGATGTTTCAAACTCCTCTGGACCTTGTTTTTTTATGATAACATGACCCACTTAGCATAGAAAACTCCTTGTTATCTATAGCATAGACTTTATTGATGCTATTTATTTACTAAGACAGAAAATATCAAATACAATAACTACTTATTGAATATACCTTTTAAACCATGAGCTCAGCAGCAACATGTGGGTCTATTAAATTAGTCTTCAACCCATTGATTAAACCTCAGGCTTCTCTTAAAAAAAACACAACAGGATGTTACAGACAAAGACCTTTTTAATGGTTAGAGATTATGAAACAAATGATTCATGTCATTTGAAATTAGGTTGGCTAAAGAACTAGGAAATGCCATGGTAGAGCAGAGTCCTGTGTTAAAAAGCAGAGAATTAGATGATTTGATTACCATGGATCGTTTGGGATTAAGAATTGCATAAAGAAAGCTAGTTCTGCCTTCTCGCTTTTATATCTGCTTTACCAAGTTAAGAGGCCTTGAGGGGTGAGGAGGGGGAGATCAGGATAAGGGAGAGAAATACAAAAATAATTATAATTATACTTGGGTGTAATGATTTCTTAACCTAATGTAGCAGCCTCCAAGAAGATCATAAGGCCTTCAGAAATTGGAAAGAATTGGCAAAGGATATGTCCAGATGAAGCTGATAAGCCCCTTTTCCTAAAGAATACAGTTTCTATGAGTCGGTTTAGCTCTGGAGAGCAGGCCCGGGCTGCAATATTAAAGGAATAGGGCTTCAAAGTAGTAGGACATAAATATTTAATATTCATATCTCTGTGCCAGCTTCCTCTCTGACCCGTAGGCTCAACATATTTAAGCTCACCAATGAACCTTTCTTTATGCTGTTTTCCCAATCTAGAATTCTCTCCCTCCTCCTTTCTGTCTATTTGGGACTTAGGGACAGTCTTACAATCAGACCACAAATGCACACATTCTCGCTATTGTTCTGGGTCTATAGTGCTTTTCCTTTAGCAGTTTCTTTTTCTTTTGGAGGCTACAGAATGCTCAGAATCTACCGTGTCAAATAATAAAACTCTCTAGGGATCAAAACCTAGGAATCTTTGCACCTGGAGCAAGAACTGTAAACTGTACATAATAGGACGAATGTCCCCTTCCCTCCTCTGACACTGCCACCACTGTGGTGCAGGCCTTCCTCACCTCATTCTTACACTATTGTAGTAGTCTGCCAGTTGGTCTACCTGCCTCAAATCTCTCCCCATTCCTATCTGTCTTTCACTCAGCTGTCTAATTGACCTCCCTAAAAATCAGTGCTGAGAATGTAACTCCCTTCACTTCATTCAGTAAATTCCTTCAGCTCCTTTCTTTTTATCCAGGATCCAATAGAAAATACTCTTTTGGGTTTTTAAAGCCTTTAATAACTTGATCTCATTCTACCTGTCCAGTCTTCTTAAACCTTACTGCCTTCCACAAATTGATACAGTGACACCAGCTTCCTTGCTGTTTCTTGCAGAAGAGACTTCATCCCCTGACTGTGAGAGAAACTTCCTTTTTGTTATAACTGCCTTAGTTGCTTTATTGTTTAAAAATATTATAAGTAGAATTCTATGAAAAGTCAGTCTGGTGAAAAGTCTCTTTTTTTTGTCATGGCTACAGAGAAGCTGGGGATTGTAGAGAGAAAGAAGATCGAGATCTTTTCTGGTGGAGCTGTTCTTGCATTTATTTCATAAAGAAAATCAAAGAAAGTCAGAGTCTATTTTGGGAGAAAGTAAATAGTGTGAAGAAAAATAGTCGTCTGCTATTAGTGGGAGGATTTGAGGTGATTTTGTAACATTTCTCAAAAGCAAAATTAAATAATTATTTATTTCTTTGTCTTATTCATTTGATTGTTAATGAATGGTATATTTGGGAATTTTTATATTTGTTTGATCATAGAAAACTAAAAAATTTAAGGGAAGGATAGAGAAATAGGAAGTTTCTCTAATTTATTTAATAAATTATATTGAATAACCTGGAGTAAGAGGTTCTAACCAACTGGTAAACTGATGAAAAAGAAGTTGTAATTTTATCAGTCAGATAACATCCAAATATAGCCCTGGATTACTCTAGAGCAGGCGTCAGCAAACTATGGCTGGAGGTGTTCAAAACCATTCTTAGCTTACAGGCACTATGTGTCAGACTGGACTTAGCCTTTGGGTCAACCTCTGCTCCAGAATTTGGGATAATAAGATTAAATATGGGAATGAGTCTGAAGGGCGACCTCCAAGTAAAGCTGATTAACTCAACTATACATTGTACAAGTGGTAAAAGGGCAAGGAATTATTCTTTATGCATGTTACTAGAGGGAAGCCTAGAACTGAGGGGAGAAGTATGTGCAGGACTGAGAAAAAGGAGAGATTTTGAACTGAGGAAAGTTGGGAAGTATAGAATTGAGGGAAAGAGGTTTCTAAGTGATGTTCATCCTGTACAGGTCCTTGTGGCTGTCATTTGTGGTTGCTCTCCCTTCTCCCCAACATATAGAGACCCTGGTTTTCGAGTCTTCTCCATCCAACCACTGTCTCCTTAAATTACCTTCCCAGTTTTTTGAACTTCTCAGTTTCCATGACTTCAAAAAACATGTGCAGGAATGAAAATATCCTAGAAAACCCACTCCTACTCCGTTACCTCACCAGTGGTCAACTGAATTTGCACAAAGTATGTGAATTCATAGTTAATGTTCTGAGAATGAGTCTGACATTCTAAGGGATTAAGGTTAGCATACTCCAATGTCTCCTTTCCAAAAAAAAAAAAAAACAAATTCAAATGGAGTGGGGGTGCAGAAGGCAAGTGTTAGCAATAATAAAGCTAAATTTATATAATGTTTTAAATTTTGCAAAACTCTTTACATGATTTAAGCCTCCTAAAACTCTGTGAAGTAACTGCCATTTACTTCATTTTACAGATGAGTTATTTCTAGCGTATAGAGGTAAAGTGGCTTACCCATAGGCGGATAGATATTTTAAGCAGGACTTGAATATGTCTTCCTGGCTCTAAATCCAGTGCTCTATCCACCATGCTACTCTTCAATTAAAGTAAAAATTTTAGGTACTGGGTACTCGAGTCAATAAGTATTTATTAAATAGCTGTTGTGTACCAGACAGTGTGCTGAGTGCTGGAGATTAAAGTGTGATGGGGCTTTGGCACATGCCCAGGTCATCCAAGATGAAGATACCCACTTGGGAGACATCAGGGACTAGAAGACATTGTGTGTTGATTCCCCACATAGCTGAGGGCAGCCTCTTTCAATGGGCCTTGTAGAGAGAACAGTGTGTGTCTTTAAATCTACCTGACGGAGGCACAGTCATTTTCTCATTCCAGCAGCATTTGTGGATAAAAGACATTCACTATACAGTAAGCTGAGAAAAGAAAAAGCCTGAGAGTCACCTTCCCCACCCTGTAGGTCCTGTGAAGTGGAATTGAGATTTTGACCTTCAGCTCAAGATTCAATGAGTGGAGTACATTCACTCATTGCTTCTAGAGCCATGGGGACCTTGGAGCCTAGGATTCTAGACCTGATATTACAACCAACCTATCAAGGAAACCCTGAGAAACCAAGGTCCTAGAACACAAGCCCTAGGAGCAACTTTGGGCCGGGAACTTGTTGGAACTAATCCTATATGGAAACTAATCTAATCTTAACCCAATCCCCTTCTCCTCTCCAGTGACCAAGGTGATAGAAGGAGGATCCTGCTCCTGATGTGGTGGAGGGAGGGGTGTTAAATATTTATACATTTGTTCTTGCTGTACTTTTCAGGTAAATAGTTCCTTAAATGCACAAATCTGATGCTTAGGTGCAACTGGGGTGGACAAACCCCTAAAAATTGGGAGAACACAATCGGTGGGGCTTGATCTAATGGCAGGAACAAGAAATTCCGTGAACCCCTAAGAGTGCCAATGAGTCTTGATGGGGGAGGGATGAAATGTAACACAACTAGTTCTCATGCAGTGTGGGAACCAGAGAATCATTGCAACATAAAAAAAGGCAAAAAACCATTTCTGATCTCAAGGAACCTCAGTCTAATGAGGTAGTCAACATGCAAATAACTGTATATAAACAAGATATATACAGGATGAACTGGAGATAACCACAGAGAGAAGTCATTAGCATTAAAGAGTATTAGGAAAGGCTTCTTGTATAAGGTGGGATTTTTGCTGAAACTTAAAGAAAGTCAGGGAAATCAGGAAGAGGAAATGAGAAGGAAGAGAATTCTTGGCATAAGAGGAGGAAGGAAGAGGTATTAGGAGAAATTTAGATGATATAGAAACAGAAGATACAAATGAAATTTTTATTTTAAAAAGTTTTCAAACATAATAAAAATCAAATCTTCCCAATGAAAATGCATGGAGGTAGGAGGTGGAATGTTTGGGGCATAGAACGCTAAGAAGATTTCAATCACTGAATTATAGAATATATGGAGAGGCATATAGTACAAGACTGGAAAGATAAGAAGGGACCAGGCTTTGAAAGTCAGATTTTCTTTTTGCATCCTGGAGGTAATAGGGAACCACTAGAGTTTATTGAATGAGAGGGGGAAGGAGGTGGTGCAGAGAAGGATGACATGGTCAGACCTGCATTTAAGGACGATCCATTTGACAGCTGAGAATCAATGTCTCCTCCTGACAAGTCCTGCCCTTTAAGAAAGAGTTTGTAGTCTGAGCTATTTAGGTCTACTTAATCTAATTCATTGGTATTCAGGAGTCATAGTGGGATGGCAAAAAGAGAATTGAATTAGGAGTTAGACATCTGCTACTTAGTACCTGTGTGAAGTTGCATATGTCATTTAACCTCTCAATCTCAGTCTCTTCATCCATAAAATAAGGGGGCTAAAACTTGCCCTTCAAGAAGAGATTAGACAATGTACCTCCTTCTCCTCTTTGCAGAGGTAGGGGTACTGTGTGTGTGGAATATCACTTATACTTTCAGATCTGATTGCTGCATTGGTTGGTTTTGTTAAACTGTTTTTGCTGTTATTGTTATTTTTTAAATATTTGTCACCATGGATGACTTACTGTAAAGACGCAGCCGAAAATTAAGGTGACAAAAGCAAGATATCATTGGAGATTCAAAATAAAATGAGGGGATTGAGCTAAATGATATATAAATTCTCTTCCATCTTAATGCTTAATTTTGTTCATACAGATGTAGCAAGGTCTAAAAGACCTTGAATTATTTAGATAACTGCTTGCAACACTCTGATTTGCTAGTATAGACTTGACCCATCTGGTGTGTAGGTCAGCCTTAATCCCTGCATACAGTTAGTTATGTGCCTGGCCTTTAGAGGATGCAACTGGCTAGCACCACTTGGCTGTTCTTTCTGTCATCAAGCTTTAGAACAAACAGATAATGAACTTCCAATTACTTTTTTGAAACATCCGAGTTGTCAAAAGTTATCGTTCATAGTGTTCCGGGTAAACATTTGAAAATGCCTTTTTCATAACCTTTGAAGCCTGGTACTATGATTTAGTCTTTTTATCTTTCAGAATTCACTCTTCTTAACCAAGCTAAAAAGTCACCAAATTCTTTCCCTCCAACCCAGAACACGCAAGTCAAAATTAATATATGGATGTTTTTTCATATAATGCTTGATTCTGTAGCTGTTTACTGGAATATGGTAGGAATTAACTGAAGGCTCATTGATTTTAAGAGGCTGTTTTCATAAATTGCTTTATGAGTAATACATGTTTATATGTGTAACACCAGTGGGTGTAACTGTGGAAAGGAAGGATTGACTGCCTGTCTGTTCCTTCCTCCCTGCTGAATAGGGGAAGATTTTATTTTTATTATGTTTTTAAAATTTTATTTGTATCTTTTGTTTTCGCATTATCTAAATTTCTCCCAATACCTTTTCCTTCACTCTCCCAGAAGGAGGAAAAGGATAAAGAGAAGATAAAGAAGAGAAAAATCAGCCAAACTAATCAAAACATGAAAAAACCTGGAGAATTTTTGCACTGTCCTATATCTGTGGACCTTCTATTCTGCAAAGAAATGGTGGAAGGCATCTACTCATATCTGTTCTTTGGGTGTGAATTTGTTCTTTGTGATTCTACAGAATTCACTTTTAATTGTTTTGGGATTGCTGTCCTGTCCATTTACGTTTTTGTAGTATTGTGTGTGGAGCAGGTAATGCAGTTGATAGAGGGCAAGGCCTAGAGTCAGTCAAGACCTGAGTTCAAATATGGCCTGAGACACTTACTAACTGTGTGGCTCTGGGCAAGTTACTTGACCCTGTTTGCCTCAGTTTCCTCATCTATAAAATAAGCTGGAGAAGGAAATGGCAAACCACTTCAGTATCTTTGCCAAGAAAATCCTAAACAGAGTCACAAGGAGTCAAACAGCACTGAAATGACTGAACAAATAATTGTGTATATTGGTTTTTTTGGCTTTGCTTACTTCACTCTATATTAGTTCCTCTAAGGCTTTCTATGCTTCTCTATATTCATCATCTTTGTTTTTTCTTACTGCAGCCATTACATTACAATAACCCATTACATTCATGTACCACAATTAGATTAGCTATTTCCCAATTGATGAGGACATAATTTATCTCCAGTTCTTTGCTACTACAAAAGGAACAGCTGTAAATATTTTCATGTATATGGAGACTTTCTTTTCAATGACCTCCATGGTGTATTAGCCTAATAGTGGAATCTCTGGGTCAAAGGGTATATACATTTTAGCTACTTTATTTGAAAAATCCCAAATTGTCTTGACAAATTATTATGTTGATTCATAACCCCACCAACAATGCACTGGTGTACCTATCTTCCCATAACCCTCCAAGATTAACTATTCTCATCTTTCATCATCTTTGTTGATTTGTAGGTCATAAGGTTTTGATTTACATTTCTCTTATTCTTAGTGTACCTCAAGGGGAGGAAAGATTATCTTTTCCTTCCACAACCTTTCTCCAAGGAAATTTCAATTTCTACCTAGAGAAAAACCAGACAGTTGGCCTCTGCTCTCCTTAGAGAGAGAAGGCACAGGCTTAGAATTATATCTATCTTATCCCTCAAATTGTTTTGCCTCATGATAAACTCTTGATTGCTCTTCCATACTGGGGCAAAAAGAACCCCAAGTTTTGTTTCCAAAGTTTGATTCCCTTCCCACTAAATGCCACTTCTACTGTGAATATATAGCAAATAAATAAAACCATTACACAAGTCAACATCCAAACAGAATAAGAGAAGGTATACACTAGACAATACAGATTAAAGGAACTCTCCCATGGGGAGCATAACATCTCAGCTCTACTGAGAGAGTTCCAGATTTTACCCAAAGTAAATATTCCCCCAAATCCCTGGTGTAGCAAGCTGAAAATCAGGACATGATTGAAGTTCTACATATTGGCTTCTTTCCAGAGCATTTTTCTCTCTTTAGTGATCGGAAGAGGGGTTGACTTTGCCCATCTATCTTTCAAAGCTGGAAGTCAGAAGAGACTGAAGAGCCCAAAGGGAATGAAGAGTCTAGATTCTCTTGTGACAATTCCTCCTCACCCCTAGGACAGATTTGGGATATTGAATAGAGTCCCATACCAATGATCTTTGGGTTCCATTTGCATTAGTGATTTCGTTCATATGGTTGTTAATAGATTACAATTCTCCTCCACCTCTCACTCCTCCTTCTTTTGTTTAGGTAATAATATATCTCCTATTCGTAGCTAAGAAAAATACATGATCTACTTCTCTAATTTTTTATGACATGATTTTTAACATTCAGTTCACATATCCATTTTGAATTTATTGTGGAATTTGGAATAAGATATTGATCTAAGTCTAATTCCTATCAGACTGATTTTCAGTTTTCCCAAAAGTTTTTTTTAATCAAATAGGAGTTATTTTCTAAGTAATTCACGTTTCTAGGTTTATCAAACACTTGTTATTTAGTTCCCTTGTTTGTTATTTTCAATAGACACAAACTTAAGTTCTTCTCTATCTCCTCTAGGGGTGGTGGTTTATAGTATGATCTTTGGATACCATCCTCTTGGTATTTATTTCCCAAGAGTCTTTCTTGGGACATCTTTTCTTCTACTTATACACTATTTCACTGAAGAAGAGGTTTTGTGTGCCATTAGGCTTCTTTCATGTGGCAAAGCACCTGGTGCTGATTCTATTTCAGCTGAGATTTACAAGATAAAGGGACCATTGCTCATACAAAAGCTGACTGAAATTTTCCAGATTTTCCAGGCAAGAGGAGGTTATCCACCAGGAGTTCAAGGATGCTTCCATTGTCCTTCTCTATAAAGGTAGAGGAAATAGATTGTCCTACGACAATCACAGGGGCGTCCTTCTCTTAGTCATTTCTAGCAAGATTCTTGCTAGAGTCCTCCTTAATAAACTGGAAGATGGTCATCTACCTGAGAGCCAATGTGGCTTCAGAAAGGAATAGTCGATATGGTGTTTGCTGCCTGACAACTCCAGGAGAAATGGCAGGAGCAGAACAGAAGTCTATACACAATGTTTGTAGATCTGACCAAGGCCTTTGACACTGTTAGTTGTGAGGGCTTATGGAAAATTATGTCAAAATTTGGTTGCCTAGAGAAGTTCATCAGTATTGTACGTCAGTTTCATGATGGCATGTTTGCCCAGGTTCTGGATAATGGACAATGCTCTCATGCCAAGACCAATGTGGAGGGAGTATTGGTGTATGATTTTCTGTTTGCAGATGATTGTGCCCTCAATTCAGCCTCTGAAGCTGAAATGCAACAAAGTATGGATCAATTCTCTGCTGCTTGTGCTAATTTTGGCCTAATAATTAGCACCAAGAAAATCCAGGTGCTCCATCAACCACCACCACAACATCCATATGTGGAGTCATCAGTTACAAGAAATAGAGAAGTTCTGAATGCTGTAGATAAGTTCACTTACCTTGATAGTGTATTTTCAAGGGATGTACACATTGATAATGAGGTTGATGCCAGAGCTAGCTTGGTGTTTGGGAGGCTCCAAAGAAAAGTATAGGAGAGAAGAGATGTTAGACTGACTCCCAAACTGAAGGTCTAAAGAACTGTTGTGCTGACCTCATTGTTGTATGCCTGTGAAACATGGACAGTCTACCAGCGCCACGTCAGGAAACTGAATTGCTTCCATTTGAATTGTCTTAGGAAGATTCTGAAGATCACCTGGCAGAATAAGGTACCAGAGACACTAAGCTCCTTGCTCAAACTAAACTGTCAAGTGTAGAGAGCCAGTACTGATAGAGTCCGGAATGTGAGATACTTGAGACTTGTACTAGCATAAAGGCTGATGTTCTCAAGAAATTGGGTCACCATTCCACTCCTGATAAGCAAGGACAAGATTGTCCTGACCTTGATTGTGTACCCCCGAGGTTGTTATGCGGAAGGAATTAAGATACGGAAGTAAAAGATGTAAACTAAAAATGTTCTCATGGGAATAACCTTGCTTGCTTGAGAGAGTATATAAACTTGACCCTCAGATCAATAAATCAGTCATGTACTAGTTATGTACAGATGGTACAGGCTTGCCCAGCCCCCGCTGCTGTTATTTCTTTCTTTTCTATAACCGTGGCGCCTCCTATCCACCAGTTGCTGGCAGCCAAGCATTCAAGCTATGCTTCAGAGAGTGGAACTCAGATGGGCTGACCATGTTTTTTGTATGTGAAATGTACACTTGCCAAAAAGATTATTTTATGGAGAACTCACATGGGCAGGCAATCGCATGGTGGTCAGAAGAAGCAATACAAGGACACTCTCAAGGTCTCTCTCAAAAACTTTGGATTTGATTGTGCAACATGGGAAACACTGGCACAGGACAACTAAGGATGGTGTGTCCACATCAGAAAGGGTGCTGTACTCTATGAGCAAAGCATAGAGGAAGCATAGGATGCACAAAGGAAGCACAGGATACACAAATTTGGAGTATCCACCCCAAATGTTCACATGGACTATCTGTGTCCAATCTGTGCTAGAACATTCCAAGCTCATATTGGTCTGACTAGCCACAGTTGTCCACATTGAAACTTGACTTTATCATAGTGATGTCATTTTGGTCCTCTTCGAGAACAAAGAACAACCACCAGTCTCACTTGGTGTTCTCATCACCTCCCATGGGTCCAGTTATCATCTCCATACAGATGTCCCATATCTATCTAGTCCTATTAGACAGCTTTAATGTCTCATGAACATCCTAAAATCAACATGGTCAAAAATAAACTCATTTTAACTCATATCTTTCCCCAAAACCTTTTCTCTTCCTAACTTCTCTATTACTATAAAGGGTACCACCATACTTCCAGTTACCCAGGTTGGAAATCTAGATGTTATCCTCAACTCCTCACTCTCTTTCACCTCCCCTTACCCCCATCTAAACAGTTACCAAATCCTATCATTTCTATCTTCACAACATCTTTCGTGTATGACCTTTGGTCCTTGAAGAAATAGATACAACCAGTAACTTCAGCCTAAAATGGTTGCTCTGAAATACTTGAAAGGTCCAGCAGCCAGCCTTGCTTTCTCTTTTGTCTTCTTTTCTCTTTTTCTGTCCAGCTGGGTATTGTCTCCTTGTTCCTGCTGCTTTTCAGTTCTTTAAAATCTCACTCTTTCCTTGCATTCCCTGTCTTTAATATTGTATGTCCCTTTAAAAAGTCTCAAATATGACTCAAATCTTACTTCCAGATAGTGATATTCCCAAATCGCTCTCAGGGTTGAGAAGGAATGTTTGTCCCTCTGAACTACGAATTCCAGGATACTAGTTAGTTCCCAAAGACCTACATATGAAACCCAAAGGAGGCAGAGAAGTATAGCTATTTATCTTAAATTTGGATTTGGGGCACTTTAAGAAAAGTCTGAATTACAGCTATCCTGATTTCTTTGATGGAAGCCTTAACATTATGCTAAAAGCGTAAACACAGCTGCAAGGAACAAATTCATCTAAATTACCTTTCTCATATCTCTCCCTTTCAGATTGCCATTTCTTGGGCTTAGTTTCAGTCTAAGTTAAGTTTATTTTTTTATTTCCAACTTGACATAGGAAGAAGATGTAATTCAGCCTGTTTTTAAAAGTACAGATACAAAAGAGGTAGCAAGCAATAAAATTTCATAGAGTTTACATAGTAGAATTGGATACTTATGCCTTAGAAATCATCTAGTCTAGTTTGCCATCATTTTAAAGATGGTAAAACTGAGGTCTATAAAATGGCAGTAATTTGCCCAAGTTCACACAGGCAGTAAGTAGCAAAGTTAGAATTCAAACAGAGGTTCTCTAGCTGCTTACTCAATAATCTTTTTTGGACACCATTGTGTGGAATGGCTCAGGTCCCTACATAAATCAATTACTCAGAGGCCTCTCAAAGTGATGACAGAAAAGAGATTTATTCGATTCTCGAGAATCTGGACAATCCTACAGCAGTTCACCTGGAGTAGGAAAGCCGAAGACAAAGAAAAGGCAGTGATTTATATAGACTCTAACGCAAGTCCCTCCCCCCCCCCCCACTGACCATTATTCTCATTAGCTGAGAATATGATCTTACATTCTAGACACGAAATCTAACCAATCCCTTTTGAAATGAAGACATTGAAGAATTAGGTAAACTTTATCCAATCATTGAGACCCTAATGTACTACACAGTTTTATATCCTTATATGGAATTATTCTGTTCTAAAAATATAGTAACCTTGAGCCTCTCAGTCTTACCTCACCCCTGGGAGAAGAACTACAATCTTGAGAAGTCTTCACTAAACCTATCCCACTCAATCCCTCCTCTTATTTATTAACCTGAAGACTTCTCACGGATATTTTAACCACAGCTCTGTAACATGATCTCACACTGTCTATTAATCTCCTCATCCCAATCAGGGTCATTCCTGTCTTTTGCCTCCACAGGTGCCCAACCTTCCTTCTTTAGTATCATCAACCGAATGGCTCCTTCAGTCCTCTCTTCTACTCTAGCAAGTTTTAGTAGAGAATTTCTAACTATTTTAGTAATAAGTGAAATCAAACAAGGTAAACAAATAGGAAGTAATATGATACCACTAATTGCTATGATGCCAAACCACAGTAATCTCTTCCACCAGCTCCCTTCAAAACAGGACCACCAAGATGTATTGAAAAAGGAGTTCCAAGTTTGTACAGGAACATGAGTAACGTTCCTGATATTTTTGGTGATCTCTTTCACTATCCTTCCATTATCATCAATTTTTAAGCAACATGTAGATAAATTAAGTTTTCCACAAACTCCCTGTTCTTCTGCAAGTAAATAATCTAAGATCAACCTATGTTGCAGTACTGCTTCCCTAGTTTGTGTGGCTTGATCGGCCAATAAGTCCAAATCTTCCGCTGTTTGATTGGTAATAATTTCAACTACTGCTTGGAGTCTGATTAGTCTATTTAATAGATATATAGGGGTTCTATAACCCCAACTCTCATCTTGAGCCCAAGTTGCAGGCCCATACTCTCTGATAATCCTTTCAGGAGGCCAAGTGTCACCCCACCCATTTGCATTTCCAGTTTGAGTGAGGGAGGTGTCAATGTTCCTCTTCCTTTTGGCTAGATCATCATATAGAGGAACCCTCAGATGCCGTTTCCCTGATTCAGGCAAGAAAAAGTATTTAGGTCTCACCAATCCAATATAACAAACACCCCTCCAGTTTAACGGATGCTGAGTATAAGCTGTCTGTCCACATATCCAATAATGTCCTCTCAAAGCAGGATGTTCCTCTAGAAACAGTCTTACCCTATAATCCACAGCCAGAAAGTACTTCACATCTTCCAGGCCTAATGGTCCTCCTTTCATGATCTCTGACTTACACCTCCATAGTTGTTGCTTCCTCTTCCATATACAATGTTGATAATTCTTCCCAGTTCTATTGATTACACTCCAGAAAGTATCAAACATCATCCTATGTGTCCCATTCTCCCACTTCCATACCCATTCTTTATATTCTGTGTTATTCTTAGAACTATTCATACATATATGCAACTCTACAAATAGTCATAGTCATGACCCCTTCACATTCTTTCCCTTATGAATCTTTCCCTTCATACAGAGATTCAAATTGAAAGGTAAATTAATGAATTGTCCATTTAGAGGTTCCATCTCATACAGCAGTCTGGGGAGAAGTATCATCTTATGCAATTTTCTGATCTGGATGCTCCTTCAAACAGTCTTCAGCACAGCATCTCAGCATCTTCTTCTCTTCATCTTCTTGTAGAAATCCAGATGTCCACTCTCCTACAGAACTGAACTTAATACCATCTTAGATTACCATTCCTATCACTCTTACAAAAATCAAAATTGAAACTTTGACAAATTGTCATTTTTTTTAAAAGAAAAGAAAACTCACATTAAAATGCAGCTTCTACATTTCACAGTAAGTCATTATTCATTCCCTCATTGGGAAGATGAGATTTCACTAAGAAGTCAATACCAGGCTCCAGTACTTATATAAATACAATAAATAATCATTTTTAACACAGTGCATATCACATCATAAAACAATTCCAACTTCTGATCATGTGATGCTTCTTTTAAAGAATTTACAATATAGTCCACAAACCATTTTTCATTTAACATTAACCAACTGAGACAAAATAATAACTATGCATGCTAGTCTCACAAGCCCTTGACCTAATCATCTCCACACTATTACTAAGAATTAAAGAACCCTAACTTATTGTTGTTGGTCTAAAGTCCTAAACCTGTTAGCTTAATTTTAGACTTAACCTCAGATGTTCCCCTACCAACAATCTATTATTCAACAGATCTGGTATTATTACTTACAAAACTTCTGATTTTAGGAATTTGCCACTAAGAGTGGGGACATTGCAGGGAAACAACATCTCCCTGACTTCACGTCAGTTCCAGGCAGGAGCAGATTGTCAACTGACGTTCAGCCAGGCTTCAAGTCTGCCAGGTGTCAGTGGGGAAATTGAGTCAGGAGAATCCTACCTCAGCTCAGGCTGAACAGCCACTCTCCCGACCTTCCCATGAGATCACCTTTTGCAGTTCATACCAGCATCTCACAGGCTTACTGGCATCATGGATCAGTGGCTCAAACCACCTCTCTTGCCATCCACACCTGGAGTTAGACTCAGAAGAACAGTCAGTTAATAGTCCCACAAAAATCTTAAAATAGCAGGCTCCAATAATCAGTTTCAGACATGACTAATTTCACATTGGCCAAGGAACATCTTTTGAAGCAGGTCTTAAGTAGCCTACATGCCTTTCTATACATGTTCTAGTTCCTGATTGAATAACAATCATAAGTCATTGCTCTAATAGATTTATATCTGTTTCCCAAACTACTTTATCCCTTTCTAACCCTGCTCAATCTAAAAGAATGAGCTACACATGTGATAAGTTCAAACACTAACTTGAATTTTTATGTTCACGTAATGAATTCAAATCAAAACAATCGTTTAACTTTCAATGCCAAATATTACCAGACTACCTACCTCTAAGAAAATTAGACTGAAATTCTTTTTCCCAAACTGAAGATGTCTCTGATTTAGTCTCAGTAATTAATTTAGTCAATTGTTTTAATACTAATTGCTTTTACATCATTTTGTAACCTGTAAAGATCTTATCCCAAGTTGGGACCTTTGTCTATTACCCCAAAAGAGTTTTAGTCTCATTTGTCTAAAGGCCCTGGAAAACTTCACCTTAAAAACTGCTTGGTTTTTTGTTTTGGTTTTTTTTTTTTTCCACATGAACCGGCTCTCCTAAGGTCCACTCTATCACTATGCCCAAGTCTATTCTACTTCCCACTCTTAATTCTATCAGTCCAAATCTCCAGTTTACTGGCCACTCCCATCAAGACCATTCCTGGAGCTCCCAGACCACCTGGGGCCACCACCCCCTTTTTTTTTTTTGTAAGGGATTCCTTTCCCTGAATCCTTCTGTAAATAAAATACAATTACAGTTAACTTTAAATCCCAATCTTATTCTATGGAACAATGATACAACATCTATTTATTCCCATTAGATTTAGAAAGAATGTTCCCAGGGATTTTATTTACATCTTAGATCTTAAATTTGCCCTAAAGAGCCAATCACTGAAGATCATTTCTTGTACATTTTCAAATTCTCACCAAAGCAAGTTCTATATACAATCTCCTCAGCTGCTGGGGCTGTACTTGTTACTAGCCTGAGGACTGCTTCTTTTCCCACATATACACACAGTGTACCAGCTTTAGGTTTTAGCATTAGAATTACAAATGGCAAACATAATTTTTATAAGTGATAACAAATTGTTTTAGCTATGAATCCGAACAATAAATTTCAGATGACATCAATGGCATTTTCATATCCTATTAGAGAAACTAAATTCTTCCCACTTTTGTAACTTACAAATACAAATTGGATAGGTAGGCCTTCCAAAAACCCATACAAAAGATTTTACAAAGTATTTCTTAATACAACAAATATTTCCTCTCTTATGAACAGTTTACAATTTATCACAATCCCCTTGAAACTAATTGACAGAAATCACAAGAAAAGACCTAAACCCAAAGCCTTTTCACATTTGCCCATAAACTTTCTTTTACAAACATAACTTCAGAGTAAATGCTTGATTCATGGCAAAAACAATTTTAGCTAAAATTTCCTTTTCAACAGCAGAAATAAAGTTTTAACATAATACATGCTCAGATGAAACAGGCCTGAAAAATCACACCTATATATATACATGTACATTTTTAAAGTGTTCTCATTTTCTTAATAAGAATGCTACAACAAGGAAACTCTTACAAAAAAAAAATTGATAACAGCTCTTTTTAACCAATTCATTAATTAACTTAACAATGCAATTTCTAATACAATATTTAGATGGATTACCTAAAAATTTAAACTTATTTAAGTTTACTTAAAACTTAAAATATGCCATTAACGTATTCAACTCCTTTTTTTGATGACAAATATAAGTTTCAAATTATCAAATTTCTATCACTTCTTTTTAAAACCCCAGTCTATATGTAATAAATTACAAAATTTAAAATCGTGTAACAGTTACATTAGATTAATGTTGCATCTAACAAATACCTATCCTTTTGTTACTGGATCTAACATTTTTGGCAGAAATGCTACTGGGTGTCTCTGCCCTCCTCTTATTTGTGCCAGGATTCCCAAGGCCACCCCTTTCTGGCCCTCCCACTCTGCAAAGAAAAAGAAAAACCTAAACTTATTATCTTTTTACTTTAAATACATTGTCTGGCATCAAATATATTGATCTAATTAAACCTAAATTCAAAACTCTCAGCTCTAAGTTGCTTACTTGAGATTTTCTTTTACTTTCTAATCATCTGCTTACTTACACCAAACTTTAATAAATTCTAACCTGTCTTAAACATTAAATTAACAATGACACATTCCACCTATTCACAATTCCAAATACAACCAGAATGAATTCAATTAACTTTCTGTTATTTCCCATTACACTAAAATTTCTTCTTTTGGGTGAGGCAGGAAATGGTTAAATGGTTGCTAACATGCCTCTTTGATCTGAGGGAAAAAGATAAATTCCCTCCCTCCCTTTTATACTTCTTCCAAGCCTTCTGATTACACAGTACCCCCGCTCATCATTTCTACCTGCTTAAATTCTCCTGCCTTTCCCTCAAGCCACTTTGAAACTGCACATAACTTATTTCTTTCTACTTCTCCTACATTCTTTTACTTGCTGTTACCAACTATATAAACTGAACAGTAAAATAATTTTTCTCTCCCTTTCTCTCCCTCCTTGTCCCTCCGCCCCTCTGAAACTAGTATGGAGGGGTAGAAGAAAGGGAGTAACAGGAATTTCAAGGACAGTTCAGCTCAGCCTTTCTGCTCCTGCTGGCTGGCTGGCTGGCTAAATTTACAACCTTATCAGATAAAAACAGAGACACACAGACTTTCATTCACACAGAAATATCAACACAACATATACAGACAAAACATTTAACAGAATAGAATAGTACATATAGGTTTAAATTTTTGGCAAACCCAATCCTCGGAGGAACCATATTTGGGCCAGATTGTGCCTCCTCCTCTGATATCTTTTCACCCCATATGAAACAACAATACTTAATCATCTTCTTCTTGTCCTTTCCTCTATAATTTGGTAATTTGTGCCAATTTTTGTAATTGATTTCCCAAAGGACTATTTACCGGTATTTCCTGACTCCATTCCGAAGCTCGGTGGGGTTTGGACTGCCCCTTCCCCATTCTTTTGGTCAAGGGTTGTCACCAACACCTCCGAGTCTATGACTCAACAAATTTTGCTAGCTCCCTCGCTAGCTCTCAGTGGGGGTCGCCCACCCACCCACAGTCACCCAGCAAATGTTTTTTGGGGGGGCCCTTCACCCTGGGGTCCTGCAGTCCACCAATTTGGTTGGGAGTTGTCACCTTCTCCCCGAGTCTATCTAAGACTCAACGAATTGACCCCCAGGCCCCGCCCCCCGCGCTTACCGCTGGGTCGTATATGCGTACAAGTTGCCTGACTGCAACCTTCAACACCAACCGGTTGGCATTTTCACACACGTCACAGCTTCGGAGTCTTTGGAGTCCCTATCTCTATTCTTTTCTGTCTTCACTGAGTTCCTCTGCTTCGGGTCGTTACCTTGCAGAGAGGGAGGCCCAGCAGCCCTTTTCAAGGACGATGGGGAAATCTCCCCACGGGCGCCCAGTCTTTGAACTGAGCTGTCAGCCATCTCTCAGAAAGGTCACAGATCCCGGACGAGCCCCCAAACTGTGTGGGATGGCTCAGGTCCCTACATAAATCAATTACTCAGAGGCCTCTCAAAGTGATGACAGAAAAGAGATTTATTCGATTCTCGAGAATCTGGACAATCCTACAGCAGTTCACCTGGAGTAGGAAAGCCGAAGACAAAGAAAAGGCAGTGATTTATATAGACTCTAACGCAAGTCCCTCCCCCCCCCCCCCACTGACCATTATTCTCATTAGCTGAGAATATGATCTTACATTCTAGACACGAAATCTAACCAATCCCTTTTGAAATGAAGACATTGAAGAATTAGGTAAACTTTATCCAATCATTGAGACCTTAATGTACTACACAGTTTTATATCCTTATATGGAATTATTCTGTTCTAAAAATATAGTAACCTTGAGCCTCTCAGTCTTACCTCACCCCTGGGAGAAGAACTACAATCTCGAGAAGTCTTCACTAAATCTATCCCACTCACCATGATTGTCAATTGCCCAGGATCACACAACTAGTATGAAACCTACACTTGAAGGAATGTGTTCTTACACCAAGTCCCTACCCTTTCTAATACACTATGTGCTGGTAACTCAGAGGGGTTACAGTCTGGAATCAAGTTCCTTAAGGAGGATTTTGTAGAGTTATATGTTGACTCACTTCATGTGTAGTAGGGTTTGTAGGTAAGAGAAGAAGTAAGTATGAGTAGAACTGTTGGTGTCAGACCAGAGAACTTAAGAACAGAGGAAGGGAGACAGGACACCAGAGCAAAACACTGGGGTTGGGGGAAAGATGGCAGCACTCTATTAAACCTAAGGGAAGTAGCACAACATCCAGCTGTGACCAGATCTGTCAACCAAAAAGTTACTTGGAGCATAGACTGCTGAACTATGAATTGCTCAGCATGGGAGAAGACTGAGATGCTTTGAGATGCATCCCCCAATGAAACCACCACCAGAGGGTACAAAGTCAGAAAATGAATAATAGAGGGAAATGGGGGAGGGGGAGAGACAAATTACCAAAGATCTCAGGAAAAAATACACTCAAAGATCTTAAACATTAGCAGATAAATCAACAAGGAAAACAATAACAGAGTAAAACATGGCCTCTAGGTCTAGTAAAAAAAAAGTTCAGGCATCTGTTATTAAATACCATAAAACAAAGGAAAATAATTCAATATTTGAGACAGAGGACCTGTGGAATGTGAAGAGACCATAGAACCACAACATAACAAACTGGTTCAAAAGAAAAATGAGAATTCTGGGATCAGAATGTATGGCCTACATATCAAAAATTATAAGTAAAGTTGGAAAACTAGAATCTTCAATGACAAATCTCACCAAAGAGCAAAAGAGAGAATATAGATTAAGAATCAAATATACAAAAATGAAGGACAATCTAGAAAAAGAGAAACAAAGAATAAGATTAGAAGAAAGCATGCTCACTATACAAGCAAAACATACTGCTCTCAGACAGCATGAGTAGAGATCATAGGTCTTCCAGAAGAACATGACAGTTTAATAACCTTAACAGCATAATGCAGAAATAATAGAATTGCCCAGAACTTCTGAATATAGAAAATAAAATATCAATTGAAAGAAGTGATAAATGACCTTCAGAAAAAAAATCCGAGGCTATAAACTCCAAGACATATAGTGGTTAAATGTAACAATTCGATTTAGAAACAAGTTCTGCAAATGATCAGAAGAAAGACTTTCAGACAAAAGGGAAAGGAAATTTGAATAACAAAAGACTCTTCTGAGCTCACCTGAAAATGTAGGAGGAAAGGAAATAATGTATTCCAAAGAGCAATGGAGCTTAGGATGCAACACAAGGTGATCTCTACCCTGCAGATCTGAGCTTAAATAAATGATTTAAAGATGGACATTCAATAACAAAGAGGTATCTGAAACATTTTTATAAAAAGAACAACCACAATTGAAAAGATTAGTTGTTTCTCAAACACCCCGAACAACAAAAATGTACGAGTAAATAAATGCAACAGACAAGGACAGCAACAGAGAGACATCAGAGCAATCAGTAAAAGACTTCTTTCTAAATGTACACAGAGACAGAGTTGAAGGGGAATATCTGGTAAAAGTAACAGTGAAGATATGGCAACACCCTATCTACAGGTAAATAGATGTTTTTTTGTGGGACTATATTACAACACGGGAGGGTACATGAGGATGGGGAGGAAAGCAAGGGAATAGAAAAGAATGCATGATGGGGTCAAATCAAAGGTTAGCAATGAGGGGAAGGTGAAGAACATAGAATCAAGGAAGAGATTTTGAGGCCAATGTGGGGAAAAGGTAATCAGGGGATTGCACAGATCAGTAGTGGACCGCATAACTAGGGTTGTGGTAGGGGAGGGGCCCTACCATGGGGCAATGTCCTTTTTGACATCTGCAATAACTGGCATTATTCTAGGACAATAGAAAAAGAGAATTCACAGGATAAACTCTACAAAACAGTGGCAGAAACCAGCTAGAGAGGAGAGCCTCGACCAAAGACCTTGGAAGTTTTGGTATTGTAAGGACTCCTGAGGCTAGAGAGAGACCAGGTCGTTGTAGGTGTCATGAATCAGAGGATGAGGTTCTGGAGTGGACAGAAATCAAGGGTGGATGATGACTATGGTGAGAAAAATTCTTTTTGGAAAGGGGCATAAAAAAAATGACATTTTTAAAACTAATGAAAATAGCTAATTGAAGGGGGAGGAGAAAAAAGGGATTGGGAGGAAATAAAAGGTGTGAGGGAAAAATTATATAACCAGATAAATACAGGAGAAAAAAAGGAGCTAATAAGGAGATAATGGGTTCCCCACCTCCAAGATCTTTAAACAAAAGGCAGATCAGGCCTGCACAACCTGTGGCCCAAAGGTCAATTACAGTCCGCAAGCTGCTTGCAGCTTGGCAAAGGATTTCCTCTACATACATACAAAGGATGTTTTCCTCTATATTTTTCACTGGCTGCCCGATGTTGGGGCACGCTACAAGTCCACTGGCTGTAAGTAGCCTGCCAGCTGTAGGTTGTGCAGCCCTGGGGCATAGATGATGATTACAATGGTGATTTCTATTCAGTTTGGGTGGGACAAAATGACCTTTGCAGTCCTTTCCAACACTAAGAGAGACAAAATTATGCTGTGGAAAGCTCATCTTAGAACCATGAAAACCAAGGTTCAAATCCTGCCTCTGACGCATACTTGTATGATGCTGGATAAATCACTTAAACTCCCAGTGCCCTCAGACATCTTTCTACATCTATAAAATTGAAGGCCAATTATTATCCTTACTCAATGAAAAGAATTCTGTCACTGGAAACTCCCTTGATGAGATCAAAGGCCCAGTTCAAAAAAAAAAAACTGACTCATTGATTAAATATATGTAGGAGGGAAAATAATTGTATGAATGAGCATGGACACAGGCCAGTCTTGGCCTTCTTTCACTTTGAGCAGCTTAGGTCAAAATTACCTGATGACAATGAACTGTGTGTTTGTCCTTCATTGCTGAAGAAGACCATGACATCAGAGAAATGATGACATGACTTGCACTTGACTTTGTTTTGAGTGAGGGAGGGCTGTGCAGGTCACCAGCCTCACTTCTCCTCCAGAGCCATCTGAATCCAGCGACCAGATATTCATCAGGATGACTGGACATGACCCAAGATGAGGCAATTGGGGTTAAGTGACTTGCCCAAGGTCACACAGCTAGGGAGTGTCAAGTGTCTGAGGTGAGATTTGAGGTCAGGTCCTCCTGACTCCTGCTCTGGTGCTCTATCCATTGCACCACCTAGCTGCCCCTGACAATGAATTAGTTCAAATATGAAGCCACTCTGGACAGAAGGAATTGATATGGAGATTAAAAAAAAAAAAACTACTATTGACTATGACTTTGGGATTTTAGGCAGAGTCTGCCAAGAAAGCAATTTGGCTGCATTTATCTACAGACCTACCAAAAAAAGAGAAAAGAAACATAGTTAAAGTAATCAGTTTGTCACATTCCAGATTTTTCCTGAATACATTAGCCAGCTGTAGCTCAAATCCACTCAATTGTGCCCAACACTGAAGTACAATACAAAAGGAACTAACAAACCTGGAGAAAATTTAATTTGAAAGACACTTTTGGCATGGGAAAGAAATCTGGGAGGCAAGAATGCACCTTCAAGAGATTAAATGAGCAGCAAATCTTCCAAGACCTGGGGCTTTTCTCTTGTTACTGCTTGTTATTATTTAAGAATGAAGTCTTAACTGAATTCAGACTGAATACCAGGCATCAGACCATTCTGATGAGGCTCATTTTTAGCCTCTGATACATTATTGTAAACCAGAGGAAATTCGTGCAGGAGTAATCAAGAAGACAGATGGTCTAAAATTTAAATGGATAAGAGATTACAGAAACTATGAGTAGTTTGGCAATTCAGTGACAAAAAGATAAGCCTTTTATACATGTTTAGCAAGAATGAAGCAGAAAGAACTGAAAGGAATTGTTTCTAGCATTACCTGTGGTGTTAGGGAACATGATTGAATACTCCAATGGGTCTGGAACTCCCCCCAATGATATAAAAGACAATCCATCCACGCTTGTGTGTCCTGTGTGACTCTTGTCCATGTCCTGCCATAAAGTCGCAGAGGAGGTCCACCCAATGTGCTGGAAGACCTTCCTTAGTTGTTCCTGATTTTGTGAGGATCCCGTTGAAAACTCTGGCTGTTCACTTTCACTCTTGCTATCTGCCTGCCGCGTGTCCTCTTCCTTTCACACAAAAAATCTTGGATGACACAAACACATTGATATCCAATGTCCCCTTGTTGTCAGCCCAGGTATATGATGATCTTGATGGTCAGCCCATATCATCGGTGAGGTAAGATATAGAAGCAATGAGTTCAGTCAGTGACAAGGGAAACTAGACACGTCAAACAAGTCACTAAACTAAATAATGTTTATTATTTATTATTTAATATTTATTATATTATGAAGAAATAGTTATACATGAAATAAGAAACAATTCTAAAGATTGTCCATGAGAAGTGTGCCTTACAACTAATGAATTGTGTGTTTTTTGCCGCACCAATAGCTGTTAATTACTATCTATTAAGTATACTTGTTTCTTATTTTGTTGTTGTCTATGTTTAGTGTTAAGTTCATGCTATAAGCAATGTCTGTTTCTTAATTGTTTTGCTCATTATTTGTATATATTCTAATCCTTAAAGTTAAAGTATTTAGAAAAATTAATGGTGTTATTGTTATAGCTGCTAATTTTTCTTTGTTAATTAGTCAGCTTTGCTTTGTAGTTTATCATTAATTGTTGTATGCAATGGTTATGCTTGTACTGTTGAGAAGTGAATTTACTATGCTCTGTATACATGCCAGACTCTGTGCTAAGTGCTTTAAAATATTATCTCATGTGACCCTTACAACAACCTTGGGGGGTAAGTTCTATTATTATCCTCATTTTACAGTTGAGAAAACTAAGGCAAACAGAGGTTAAGTGATATGCTCAGGATTGCAAAGCTAGTGTCTGAGACCAGACTTGAACTTGGGCTTTTTGGACACCAAGCAGAGTGATTGGTCCATATTGCCACATAGCTACAATTTAGGTGTGTTGCTATGAAGAATTCTGTCAGGTGGTGCTTTGAATATTGTCATGTATACTGTCTGTACTGTTAGTGAGCATTTGCTTTCTTTTGTTTCCAAAAATACTGAAAGTATAAGCAGTGTATGTATGTGTGTGTGTGTGTGTGTGTGTGTGTGTGTAATGATATGGGACCTTACTCCTTAAAGAACAAGTTAAATGAGTTACATGGAGAAATAGATAGTAAAACTATAAATAGTGGGGAAACTCAATATATCCCTTTCAGACATAGATAAAATCTAACCAAAAAATAAACAAGAAAGAAGCTAAGGATGTGGATTGGATTTTAGAAAAATAAGATATGATAGACCTCCAACGATTATTAAATAAGAATACAAAATAATACATTATTTCTCAGTTGGGCTTGTATTTTTATGAAATTTTTATTAAGGAATAAAATCCTCACAAATGCAGAAAAGCATAAATATTTGTAATTGTAATTTAAAGTTAATGGGGAGGAGGAGAAGAGTTAAAGATATTCCCTGTCCATTAATAGGCCTCAATACCTTTTGTAAATTTTTATAGAGGCTCTGGGTCAGAGGGTCCTGCGTATAAATACTCTGAGGTGAGGTTTACTTTGGGACTTACTGGAAGTGTTTGTTTGCCAGATAAGACTCTGGATATCCTCTAAAAAGTCCCACAGCTTTGAAAACCCAGATGTTGGTGCGCTCTCTCTGGTAACTATGTATGTATTGCTTATGGTCAGACAGTTGGAAGCCCTGTCTGTTGATTTTTATTTCTCTGCATTTTCTCAGAAGTTCAGGGTGCTGATTTTTTACTCTTGAACTAAGTGAATGATATATGTGCTTGATCAAAGTAGATTGTTGACCCCTCAAAAGTTGCTTTCCTTTTAGAAAAGCAGATCTAAGAACCTGTAGAGCAGACCTTCCTATGTATGTTGGGGTCTTTGCTGATACAATATGAAACATAACTTTTATGAATAGTTATTAAAATTATATTCAATAAAGATTTTGAACAATCTATTAAAATTTGAGACTAAGTAACTTAATTCTAATAAAGAAGTGTGTCCAAAAAAAGTCATAGAAACAATAGATAACTTCACTGAAGATGACAACAATGAGACAACACACCCAAATTTGGGGGATTCAGCCAAAGCAGTCTTCAGGGGAAAATGTATATCTCAAATCCTTTCATAAAAATAAAAAAGAACAGATCTGAGTTGGGCAAGCAACCAAAAAACCTAGAAAAGCAATTTTAAAACCCCTATTAAACACCAAAATAGAAATTCATAAAAATCAAAGGATAGATTAACAAAATTGAAAGCAAAAGCATCAATAAATGAAATTCAGAGCTGTTTTTCTTTAAAAAAAAAAAAACAACTAATCACAGGCTAATATTGTAATATCAAATTGCCAGTACCAAAACTGAAAAAGTTAAATTCTCAACAAATAAAGCTGAAGTAAAAAAAAATTATTAGAAATATTTTACCCAGTTATAAACCAATAAAACTAATTATCTAAATGAAACTAATATTAACAAAAGCATAAAATGCCCATATTAACAATAACATTAAATAGAAAAAGAAATCAAACAAGCCATAAATGAGTTATGAAAGGACAGAAAAACCAGGAACCAGATTATCGATGAGCAGGTTCTTTCCAACTTTAAAGAAAAATTCATTCCAACATTATATAAGACATTGGAAAAGATAGGAAGAGGAATCTGACCATATTCTTTCTATGATATAAATATAGTTTTCATATCTAAACCAGAAAGAGTCAAAACAGAAAAAAGAAAACAATAGACCAACATCCATAATGAATATCAGTGCAAAAATAAATAAATAATAAATAGTTAAATCTTAACAAAGAGACTAAAGCAACATATCATAAAGATTGTTCACTATGGCAAGGTTGGATTTATATCAGGAATGTAGGGTTGGTTCAATATTAGGGCCAAAATTGATCATATTAATAAAAAGAACAACAAAGATCATATGATTCTACCAATATGCACACATGCGCACACTCACAGAGACACACATAACAGCCATTCCTGTTAAAAACAGTAGAAAGCATAGGAATAAACAAATCTTTCTTTTATGACATAAGTACTGTCTATCTAAAACCAAGCGAACATTTTTATATTTGAAATAAAGTAGAGGCTTTTCTGAGAAGATTAGGAGTGAAAGAAGAATGTCTATTGTCATTATTATTATTTAATATAGTACTAGAAATTCTAATTATAATCGTAAGACAAGAAAAAAATTGATGTAATAAGTATAGGCAAAGAAACAAAAGTATTATTTTTTGCAAATGATATGAAAATGTTTGTTGAGAACTCTAGAGAATCAGCTGAAAAAGTAATTGAAATTATAGTTTTTAGCAGTCCCCAGGATAGAAAATAAACCTACATAAATCATCAACATTTCCCTATATTACAAACAAAATCCAGATGGAAGAAATGTAAAAAGAAACTACACATAAAATCACTACAGAATATATAAAATACTTCATAGACAAACATGGGAACTATACAAGTAAAACTACAACATACTCTTTACACAAATAAAGGCAAATCTAAATAGTTGGAGCAATATTAATTCTTCATGGGTAGGCTAAGCCAACATAATAAAAGCAGCAATTCTACCTAAATTAATTTCCCTATTCATTATCATCAAACCAATCAAACTACCAAAGGATTACTTTTATAGAGCTAGAAAAAGCAATAACAAAATATAGCCAGAGGGACAAAACATAAAAAATCTTGAGGGAAATAATGGGAGATGGGGGAAGAGGGAGAGTAGGGGAGAAATAGGGAAAAAAGAGACCTAGCAGTACCAGATCTCAAACTACCCTGCAAAAAGGTAATCATCAGAATTATTCAGTACTGATTAAGAAATAGAGAAGTCTAACAGTAAAGCAGATTGATTATTCAACACAATGAACTAAAGCAAACAAACCTAGTGTTTGATAAACTCCAAGATCCCAGCTAGTAGAATAAGAACTCACTATTGACAAGCACTACTAGGAAAAATTAAAATCAGTCTTTCATAAACTACGTATATACCAACAACTCATGATGTACACTAAAATAAGATTTAAATGGCTTGGACATAAAAAGTGACATCATAAGTAAGTTAGAGGAGCAAGGATAGAAAATACCTTTCAGATCTGTGGATAGGGAAAGAGTTCATGACCAAATAAAAGATAGAAAGGATCACAAAAGATAAAACTTTTACATAAAAATGATTACATGAAATTAAAAAGTTTTGCACAAATAAAACCAATTTAGCTAAAATTAGAAGAATTGGGAAAAATCTTCACGGTAACTTTCTGTGATATGGGTCTCATTTCTAAGATATATGGGAAATTTATTCAAATTTGTAAGAATAAGATACATTTCCCCAATCATGTACAGGCAGCCTTCAAAGAAATTCAAGTTGTCAACATGAAAAAAGTTCCAAATCACTAATAATTAGAGAAATGCAAATCTTAAATATTTTTTAAATAATTACTTCTTTAAAAGGTAACTTGAAAGTGGATAATATTGAGCTCTTCATTTATACCTTTTCTTACTTGACATTACGTAGCTCCCTTGACATTCTTGACTTTTTTTTAACTAGGCCACCTGGCTACAAGACTAGGACGATGGTCCACACACCAGGCCTCCTGCCACCTGACTACCATCTTGTTCCCCTCACTAGCAAGCTACCTGACCCCATCCAAGAAGACCCTACAACCCTCTCCAACACTAGATGTACCTTGTCTCCTGTCCAGTGTAGCACTGGGCCAGAAACAAGAAGAGGGACTTCTGGATCTCCTTTCTGACCCCATCATTCAGCAATATCTCCTCCTTTGAGGTTCTCTCCATTGAAGTATCTTACACTAACTAGAGTCTAATGGTAGTTTTTGAAAAGTTCCCTCCATAGGTTCTCATATTTTTTGCTCAAATTCAATACCAAATTCACACTACCCCATATCCTTATACTTGGGAACTTTACTACATTTGTTGATGTCCTCTCAAGCACCAGTTCTTCTCGGACTCTCATTCTCAGCTCCCATTACCTGCATCTTTACTTCACCTCAGATATATAGAAGTATGGTAATAACCCAAATCTAGCCATCACCTATAAGTGTTCCACTTCTGCAAGCCAAAACTCAGTAATTTATCTATCTAGTCATGACTCTTTTTCTTTAATTTTCCCCTGTTTCACCCCTTCTAAATATTTTTTCCATCTCTGAGGCAGGCTTCAGTAATTTCAACCTTCCCTGTTTTCCCTTACCTCATTGCCTCCCTTTGAAAGCAAAGTTCTGGTCTCACTTCCCTCTCTTCTGAAGCTTAACACTATAGTTTAAAAGTTCAGTTTTATAATATTCTCTGCCCTTGAATTCCTTGCCTTCCTATACTATTGCTGTTTATCCCTTTCCAAATCCTAACCCCTCCTAGACCAAGAGACATCACACAACCATGCTGAATTAATTCACTACAAATTTTTTACATAAGCTCAACTGAGCCCTCCCTGCTGCATAACAATCCCTCTATTCTTCCTTAGTAGATCCTCTATTACACTACTCACAAGGGACTGATGGAGAGGAAAACTAGCCATGGTGGAGGGTATTTGTGTTAAAATAAAAATGTAGAGTATTAAGTATTTTAAAAGATGTAGTGGGAACTGCTTTTAAATTGTTGTGTCATTCATTCTCAAAGAAGACCATGGCATCAGGAAGGTAAAGCCTGACTAGCAAGTGAATTGGATTTAAGGGAAGCAATGCTGTGCAAAGTCACCAGCTTCACTTTCTCTGGAGCCAAACCTTGAAACAGGAATGTTAGTAATGAGTCAGAGTGTTTAGATGATACCCTCAACTAGGCAGGTGATAGGGAGATGATACCAAAGAGGATGCTCTCTATAAGGTTGTTGTTAAGTCATTTTCAGTCACATCTGACTCTTCATAACCTTATTTGGAGTTTTCTTGGCAAAGTTACTAGAGTAATTTCCGATTTCCTCCTCCAGCTCATTTTATAGATTAGAAATCTTGGGCAAACAGGATTAAGTGACTTGCCCAGGGTCACAGAGCTGCCTTTAATGTGGATGGCATTAAATACCTGCTTCTTTCACCTACAAACTCTAAGTTGACCCATTTGACATCATCCCGATGATGAGTTCTAGTCACTTCAGATATCTGTTGGTTGTGCTTGACACACCCTAGGTCTCACAAGAGGGTTTTTTTCCCTCTCTCACTCCTTATGTTGTTCCTCTTTTCAAAACTCTCAGCATATGTGAATAATTTTATGAGCATCTCTATAATTAGCAAATACATTCCTTTTAACAGTTTTAACTACAGAGTATTGAAGCTTCAATATGTTTCTTTCTTTTTAACATATGAGAATACTTTAAGTGATCATAAAGCTCTTAAGTTTTGTTCCCTTGTGATTTAGGGTTCCTTTTGGTTTATAATTGAAAACTAGCATCTATCACCTGTTGGACACAAGATAATAAATTTGTCAAAAAATATTTTTTACTTAAAGGAACAAGGTATAAGGCAGGATTCCTTCTAAGTATCTGTAAGCTTTACAATCTAAACAGTTTTTTGTCACATTTCTGTTTTCTTATGTGTCTAACTAATTTTCTTTTAAGTATCACTTTTGCTGCCAAATTTTTGTTTTGATATAGTAGATTCTTACTGACAAACATTCAAACAACCCCCTCTTACTAAATACAGTACCCTCAAATAGTTCATGTTAAGTTTATTTTCAATTTTTAATGTCTCTATGAATTTTTTATATTACAATCATTTCCCTATATACCCTCTCCATCCAAAACCCTCCTTTGTAACTAATTTTCACTGGCTGTCCCCCATACCTAGAACTCTCTCACTCTCCTCATCTCTCCCTCCTGGTTTCCCCGAATTTCTTCAAGTCTCAGGTAAAGGTCTTACTTCTACAGGAAGCCTTTCTCAGTCCTCTTTAATTTCATCTCCAATTTATTCTGTAGACATCCTGTTTGTACATAGATATTTACATGTTATCTCTCCAATTAGACCATGAGCACCGTAAGAACAGGAAGGGGTTGGTTATTCTAGTTTGTATTTGGTTTTGCCTTTTTTTGCATATGCTGCTTAGCACAGGGCCTGACACATAGTAGGTGCTTAACAATTACTGTTATGGGAGACATGTCTCTTCTTTGAGTTCATACAGCAGATTATTACTTCAGAATAAACCTGTCACAATGCAGAAATTATAAAGGTAAAAAAACCCTAAGTTTTATTATGCTTAAGCACAGGTTCAGGAGGTAGAAAAAAAAAGCCTGAAAAAAAATTAAGATTCTGAGGAGGCTTTTCTATAGAAAAAAATTATGTCAGAAGGACAGAGAAATAATTTTTGACATACAATGATCTATAATGTACATACAATTGACATACAATGAACCATAATGTATGGAAGTAATCTCATACATTCCCTGAAGAAAGAAGCCTAGTTAAACAGACTCTTCAGGTAAACTAAGTCAGGTTATGGGTTAAATTACATTTAGAGGATTTGCAATGAGCTGACTGAGAAGGGAAATTTTTATTCCTCAAAGATAACCACAGTGTAAGAGCCAGTAGAATCTTCTCACAAGTAGTTAGCTAAATCACCTATTAAAGCCCTTTGGCTTCTTCTTTGAGGTGTGTCAAAAAGTTTTCCCTTAATATTATCATTCCAAGAGTCAAGTTTTAGCAAGATGAGATTAATTAATAGAAAACAGACTTCAATTAGACAAAATGTTCCATGAGGAATGGCATAATAAAATTTAATAAAGGGAAATAAAAAATGAAAAGTGAACATCACAATGCTCATTGACTAACTTAAGGACTATAACTACAACTGGAAAACTTTAGCAAATTTGACAGTTCATAAAGGACAAGTTTTCATTTTTAATTGAAAAGATAGACTTTCACTTTTATAGGAAGTTTAGAGACATCAAAGAATCTCAGCAATTTCCCTAAGGCAGGAATTGTTCACCTTGTATCATGTAGGTGAGGCCTATGAACCCCTTCTCAAAATAATGTTTTTAAATACATTAAAAAAAATGTATGGGATTACAGAAGAAATCAATTATATTGAAATAGTTGTCAAAAAATGTTTCTATGTTAAGAACCTCCACCCTAAGGCAATCCAAGCTGCTCTCTTCCTCCAAGTCAACTCAGTATATACATATATATATGCATGTATATTATATATGTATGTGTATATATGTATGTATGTACATGTATAGACATACACACACACTAATGAACAACCTCTGGTAGTCCATCCAAATGCATGTTGTAATCAGGGCTATAGACATTCTTCATCCACTTGATCTTTTCTATATGAATGGTCAGGTCAAACTCCCTTGAGTGATTACATATCTCTTCTGGGGGGGACTCTGCAGTGTTCTAGAGCTTGAGCCAATTAGCACAATATTATCTGACAATAGAAGCATCTGGAGGATGTTTTCACCCACAGGGGGTCCCTCTTCAACTTGAACTCTGACCTGAATACACACCATCACAGTGGTGCAGTACCTTTAGTGAACATTTTTCTTTCTGTTTTATGCTTTACCTGATATTTATCATCAGAGGGTCACTGAATAGGATTATGTCTATTTTTATATCTTTCAATAAATTTTGAATGAATTTTAACATATGAATAGGAGATACTCTCTTGCAAGGAAGCCTGTAAAGTGGCATTTGGTTCTACTGTATTCACTTTTCCGTAATCAAAAAACAATGGATATTTTATTCTCTACATTTTTTAGTTACTTACCTAATGGTAAAGATATGGCCCACTTTTAGGTATTACTTGCAAAAGTCCATTGTACCCTTCTAATACTCTCATTGAGAATAATTCTAATTTGTATATACAAGACTCTCAAAAAGATGTGGTGAACACAGGAGAGTACACATATAGATCAGGAGTTATTGATGTCCTCAAATCAGTCACATCTTTTTCTGTATTAAAAGATCTGATTTTTTCCCATGCCTTTAACATTTTTCCTTCTATAAATACTTTCCATGTTGGTCCCTCAACCTCTTATTAATAATAATACCTTATGATTTTGATTGCCTCTATATACATGTGGTCTAATCTGGCTGCTTTTCCCATTTTTGTTGCCTTAGGTACCATCTACAAACATATGCTTTCTATAAGTACATCTAAAACTGTGATATTAGGGTCAGAGTAGAATCCTTGATGGAGAAAACAATTTATGATAATGATGTTTTCAATTCCTTTCATTTTTAATGCTTTAGGCTTCCTTACATTTTTATTCTTAGATGGCTTTCTTTAATTGACTATTTTGATAAGCTTTTCCCACTGCTTCTCTCAGCTCTATGACACTAATAATCACCCATGATCCTTCTTCACAAAATTTTACATTCTAAATTGATGTTTCATGTGGTAGTTATATCTCTCTGTCTGGCAGATTTTTGCTAACTATTGTCAAGAGGATTGAAAATGAAACCACAAATTTACATTGTGTGCAGCTTACATTTTTTTAAAATTACATAATAATAAATTCAACACATTATTTTCAAAGCTTCCTCTTTTTCTATTCTCCCTCCCTCTGTTCTCTTCTGTCCATTTTTTAACGTTTGATGATCCACTTCTGCCTGTCTGTCTGTCTGCCTGCCTATCTGTCTGTCTGTCTGTCTGTCTGTCTCTCTCTCTCTCTCTCTCTCTCTCTCTCTCTCTCTCTCTCTCTCTCTCTCTCTCCCTTTCACTATCAATAATCCTCATCTCACTCTCAAATCCACCCTAATTTTTAAAAAATTTCCAACAAATAATCATAGTTAGGTGAAACAAATGCACACATTGACATGTCCAAAATATGTTAAAACCCACACCTTGATCCCCTCACTTCTTTTTTTTAAGTAAAAATTCAGTTTATTTGTCACACAGTACACAAGAAGTCATGTTTCATAACAGAGGTTTCATTTCCACTCCCTTGGAAAGCTCATTCCTTTGGCTAAGAAGAAAACTTGAGGAAAGCCAAGCACAAGCCCAAGGGTACAAAAAAAGTACAAGAAAGCAAAAAACATCACCCTATAGGACTAATACAAGTTACTATTAGTTGCAAATTGCCACAAGTTGGTTTTCTAAAATTACAAGGGGGAACAGCAGAAAGCATTCTTTCTGGTTATTACAAATAATTTGATCATTTCTCTCCTCATCTCCACAGATGCAGGAATGCCTTCTGGTACTTTCCTTTTGTGTCTTGCTGGATGAGATAATACAGAGATTTTCCATATTCCATCTTGAATTCAGATCTAAATTTCAGCAAGACCGTCTCTCTGTGGGAGACCATGATCAGGACCTTGTCATGGGTCCCCTTGCCCTTCATGGAATCATAAAGTCAGACAACAAAATACCACGGTTTGTTCTGAATGCACTGGACCAGGTTGAGGAAGGCATTTTCAACCTTTGACCTCTTTCTTGATACTCTCTGACATGTCATAAGAGCTGTAGCTCTTGTACCATCAGATACTTTCTGGAGGAGGCACACACTCCTCTTTAGGGGCATCGGATCCCTTCGCTTTCACTCCTGTGTCATAGAGTTCTCAAGTATCTTGATCAATTAGCTCATAATCAATCACAGAGTCATCCACTGCCCATTTGCCCTTTGCCAGAGTAACCATCAATTTGTAGAAGTCCCCAGATGTGTCTGAAATGTCTTTCTCCAACTCCATCTTGTATGTTTCTCTGTAGACTTTGTTAATTCCATAGAGACCCTGGTTTGTCCATAATGAACAAATGATCTCAATGAGGGAATCTTCATCAATACTCAGGCCCTTCATGGAGACTTTCAGCTCTGAAGCATCATACTGAGTAGGTGCCTTCAAAAGACCCAAAAATCACTGTCTCCAGGTGGCCAGATAAGGCAGATTTCAGTGCTGATGCAAGTTCCTTTTTGGTCCTTCTCTGACAAGTGAAGACAACATCCTGCCTCTGATCGTTGCTGCAATTCGTCATAATGTTAATAACAGTAACTTCATCCACCCCTTTGGTCTTGATAACTGCCTCAATGTCTCTAGCATCCTTCTCAGCATCAAAGTTGTTATAAGCCTTAAAGGAGTCATATGCACTTGCAGGTGCAGAATGATAACCCTCCAAATTGAGCTTCCACAAAATTTCATCAACTGTAGACATCCTGAAAGAAGCTGGGAGAGCAAGGAGCTAGTGGAGCTGTTCAGGCAGACAAACCCCTCACTTCCCAGTCAGGTGGCGAAAATCATGGCTCATCATGGGTTATTGCACTGATCGGAACAAGTCTTTTAGAGTTGTTTTCATTTTCAGTGTTGTAGCTGTTATATAAGGATGGCTAAATGGAACAGTAGACAGAGTACCAGGCCTGGAGTCAGGAAAACTCATCTTCTTGAGTTCAAATGTGGTTTTGATGGGGTATGTGCTTGCATCTCAATTCTTAATCACTTTTCTCTCTAAAAAAATCACATTTCTCTCTAGCCTCAGAACACTATCCCAGGTAGTTTCTTCCCAGCCCAAGGACACAGCCTGCCCTAGCAGAACTTTTATCTCTTTTCCTGCTACAATAGCCAGCTTGCACCTATAGGATTTATTAGTTTGAATCAGCAGTGTACTTGCTGAACTGACTGTATACTGGATCATAAAGATATTTATTGCTCACTGACTAATCATATGTATCCTAGACTACCTTACATATACTCCCTTACATTTATTTTGCCTAACAAGACATTGATGAGAGCAGCCTGGTATTCCTTAGTCAGTCCTGACCATTAGTTGACTTAGTGACTTTTCAGGCCTAAAACCACACCTCCATGTAGCCCCTCCTTAGGAATATGAAATCTGGGTAAAATACCCATGCAGTATATATACTAAAAGTGCAAGTTCCTTTAAGAACTAACCACTTTCTAATCCCACCATGAATTACCTAGTCATCATACTTGGCACATGTTTTACTATAGAATCTTCTATATAAACTTTACCTGTATCCCATTCAAATCACAGGTTCCCTAAGAACTCTTGCCCACTGAAAAGTGTAATAAATTTTACCTTGGCCTCAAGAATGCTTGAGTCTGAAAATTCATTCTACGTGACCTGCCCCTGTCCTCTGGTCTTTGGGGGATTTCAGAATTTCATCCATCCCATCCCCCTTTCCAGCCCCCATCAGATTCAGATAGTCTTCTTGAGTTCAAATGTGGCTTCAGATTCATACTAGTTGTGTGACCCCAGGCAAGTACTTAACCCTGTTTGCCTCAGTTTCCTCATCTATAAAATAAACTGGAGAAGAAAATGGCCAGTATATTTGCCAAGAAAATTTCAAATGAGGTCATAAAAAGTTGGACACTAATAAAAATGACTAACAACAGCTGTTACATAATTGTTAATTATCAATAAGAAGAAGAAGAAGAAAAAGAAAGAAGAGGAAGGAGAAGGAGAGAGAGGAGGAGGACAAAGAGGAAGGGGAAGAGGAGGATGAGAAGAAAAAAAGAGAAAAAGAAAAAGAGGGGGAAAAGGAAAAAGAAAATAGCAAACATACATGGTGATTTAAGGTTGCAAAGTGCCTTACATATATTATCTCATTCAAGCTCAGTAATCTGTGATGGATGTACTATTATTATTTCCATTTTACAGATGAGGAAACTTGAAATGAGAGAGGTTAAGTGACTTGCCCAGGTAGTAAGTAGTTGAGGCACAATTCAAATTCAGGTCTTCCTGATTCCAAGTTCTGATTACTCTGTCCTAGCCGAACTCTTCATCAGGTCACATAGGTTTCCCGGATGTTTCTGAATTCATTATGTTCTTCCAACAAAATAATGTTTTATTACATTCATATACCGTAATTCATTCATTCATTCCCCAATTTATCAGCACTCACTTTGTTCTTTGCTGTAGTAAAAGGTATTACTATAAATAGTTTTGTACACACAAGTCCTTTCCCTCTTTTTATAATCTCTCTGAGGTATATTCTGAGTTGTGGAATTGCAGAGTGACTTTTGAGTCAGAGATCCCATTGCCTTCCACAAAAACTGCATTCATAGCTTTACTAGCAGTATCACCCTATTCTCCTGCAACCCCTTCAACAATTAGTATTTTCCTTTTTGTCTTCTTTGCCAACCTCAGAGATATTTTACATTTAATTTGCATAATGAACTAACCCTGAGTTTCGGGTATGAAGTCAACTTGGTCATAGTATATAATCTTTTTAATATGTTTTTATAGCTTTTGTGCTAATATTTTATTAAATTTTTGCATCCATGTGGCTCAGGTATATTAGCCTACAGTTTTTTCTTTACTTTTTCTCTCCTTTGTTTAGGTATCAAGCCTATATTTTTATCATAGAAGGAATATGGTAGGAATTCCTTCTTTTTCTGTTCTTGCAAATCATTTAAGTAATATTGGAATTGTTTTTTGAATATTTGATAGAATTCTTTTGTAAAACCATCTAATCCTCAAGCTATTTTCTTTGGAAAATATACTCACTGGATACTCACAACTCTAGTATTGCTGATCTTCGAATTTCTTTCCCTCCTGATGGAATCTTCACAAAGTTCTGCTCTCATTTGTCAAGGTTCTCAGCCTCCTTCTTGCATCCCTAACCCGCTCTCTGTTTCCCTGCTGCCAGAGGGCACACTCCTTTAAGCTTCCTCCAGTCACAAGTGTTTCTCTCTGTATCCATGTGCCTTCCTTAACCTGTGTGCCTCAGACTCTTTCATGTGACTGTCCTCTTAACTCTTTTAACTGCTAGATGAAGTATATCCTTCAGAATGAGTAGTTCTGCTGATGGGGAAGAGGAGAGAAATGGAAAAGGGAAATCCCCTTTCCCCCCCAAGAAATGAAGAACTAGGCTTTTTCCTGACTGCTGCTTCAACTGCCTCTAACTCATTTGACACACTTTTAAATGGTCAGCGAGGGATGGGACCAATCATTAGTTATCTCATGCTGTTGCTCCCTTCAGACTGAAAGGGAGAAGAGGGTGTTAACATCTTAACACAATAAAAAAAAAACTTCATCTGCTGAGACTGAGGGTGTGGGAGGAGGGAAAAGGTAGAGGAGAGAGCTAAAGTTTCTCTCCCACCCCACCCTAGGAAAGAACAGTCTAATCAGAGTAATTAATTGGGAGGGGAGAGGACTGGGGAAGGGAAGATTATTAAACTGATATAAACTAAACTAGTTAATTCAGTTGGTTAGTACACGATGGTTGGTGAAGTTGAACTTTCAGGTTCTCTCCAGATCAGTTAAGTTTGTATAAGAGGGATTAAAAAAACTTTTTCATTTCACACATATGGCAGAAATGCATGTCACTAGATAAAAGGGATCATGGAATTTAAAGCTATCAAAGGAACTTCAAGATCATCTAGTCTGTAGAGTCAAGAAAAGTGGTGGGCCAAGTAACTCTCAATGGTTTATAACATGAATGACTCCATCTTAGAAACCATTTCCATTTCTTCCAAAATGAGGAAACATATCTTCCTCACTTGTGCTTGTTCTTTTAAATTTTTGTCATTTTTTTCCATGACAATATGAAACATCCTTGTTTTAGTTTATGCTCACACATCTTAGACTATAAACTTCTATCAATAAAAAAATGAGCTAGTACTCTAATATACATTTATAATAAATGTATTTATATGTTGTAGACATATATGTACTATTATACTAACATTACATATCTTACTAAACATAAAATAGATATTTAAAGGAATGAGATAAACATAAGCAAATATTTTTAAATATAACTTTTTTTTTATTTTGATGTTCTTTAAGGAGTAGTATGTTTCATCATTTCTGAAAAATTTTTGTGTATGTCTTGAGGGACTGGGCCAACTTACAGATTATAATTGTTAGTAATTAATTACTCAGTTAATTTGATCAGTGGAGCTAGCCAAGCAAATGAATTTCTATTTTTAGATCCTATTTAATTACAATAATCTTATAGGTCATAACAGTAAATGAACATAACAGCTTCTCAGCAAGAGTCACATCTTTCTGTGTGAAAATATAGCATTGACTACAATGCCAAAGCAGTAAGCAAAAGTGAATTGTCACTGATTTTAATTCAGCAGAAAGATTTCAATATAACTCCATTCTGTTTGATGGGGTTCTGCTTAATGATATTATCTTACATTAATCTCCTACTCGCATTTGGGTATTTTATGTATTTTGTATGAGCATAAGGAACAACAAGAAGGTCACTTTGGCTGAACCATCAAGTACAAAAAGAAGTAGGCTAAAAAGGTAGATTGAGACCAGACTGTGAAAGACTTAAATGCTGAACGGTTTGTATCTATCTGATCCTACTGGTTTATTAAATAGAGAGTAGCATGGTCAATTGAGACATAGAGGTGGCTCATTGGATTAGAGTGAGGAGAGACCTGAGGCAGGAAGACCAATTAAGAGGCTAAGATTATGGTCCAGGAGGTGACTGAAGATAAGGAAACAAATCTGAACAATTTTATAGAGAGAAAAATAACAAAATCTGCAATTGCTTAAATATGTGGAGTGAATGACTATGAGGAGTCAAGTAATTTGTGAGCTATGTTATACACATGGGAAGGACCTTAATGGCCTTAACTATACTAAAGAAGTTCAGAATAGAAGAGGTTTTGGAAGGGAAAAGATGTTGATATGAGATCTTTGATGAAAATCACAATGCATTCATGCTTACTCATCCTGTATGTCTTACCCAAAAAAAGGTGGGGGAGAGGAAATGTAGCTTTTGCTCATAGGTAACTATACCAGAGGTCAGAGGGGCACCTGCTAGGATAGGTTTTGCTGGGATTCGTGACAGTGGCACGTATTTCACAGGTTACCCAATTGAAGCTTTATAAAGCAATTAGCATACAACCTACCTTTTCATACTCCCTCAAACACCCTACGCTCACATGACCTACTCCTCTATCCCACCTTAGCTACACAAAAAATAGTCATACCCTTGATCTTGCCATTACCCCCAAAGACATCACTTTCGTGTTTATGAACTCTGAATTTCCCTTACTTGATCACAATCTGTTGTCATTCCACCCCTCCCTCTGCCTGCAACCTCAAAGTTCTCTATTCACACTGTAACCTTCAACCCCTCCATCCCTCAGTTCTTTCCCAGGCCATTACCCCCTCTCCTTTCCCCATCTTGACTCCTTGGTGAAGGAGTTAAACTCTACATTGTCCTCCTGAGTTTCCATCCTTACCCCCTATCCTCTCACTGATCTTGGCCTGACAACCCTCAACTTTGAATTGCTCCCACAATTTGCTAATTTTCTTCCTACGTAGGTGCTGCTAAATGAATCAAGAGAAACACAAAATTGTGCTGATTAGGTCCACTACAAATTTATATTAGATAACCTCAACTGTACCTCACTATTGAAAGGCAATCCTTTTACATATCTGTAATTAAGTCACTATCCCATTGACCACAGTTCTTTCAAATCTTTCAGTCCTTTCTCAAACCTCCCATGACTCCCCCTTCCCACCCTCTTAGATGAGAAATTTGCCTAATATTTTGCTGAAAAAAACTGAGGCTATTCAATAAGAGTTGCCTATCTTCTCCTCACTTGTTCATTTCACTTCACGCATGGCTTCTGCCACTATCTCTTCCTTCACTTCAGGCTCACATTCATTCTACAAGAAGGCCAGCAGATCTCCAGATGCCCTGTGTCACAAAGACCTTCTACTTACAAGTGTAATCAAATAATTATTATAAGGCACTAATAAAATCTGCTAGGTCTATTCACCAACAAATATTCGAAATTTTGCCCTGACCACTTGATTTTTCCTGCCACAATCTTCAGTCACAAGACTGAATCTTTGTGGAGGTCCATCAATAAAAGAATTTCCTCCAGCCTCCCTGGAAGGGTCTATTCTGGACCTTACTGACTAGGGAAAAAAATTGGTAGTTTGACTTCCAAGACCACCAGATGTTGACCTGTTCAGATGCAAAGATAGTTTTCTGTCTCTGGACCTGGACATCCCTGCCCCTTTCTCTACACCACAATGCCCCCTAGCAACCAAAGGGAGCCCTTTATACATCTACAGGAAAGAAGAGCAAAAGACTCATGTGTTTACTCCTGATTTTTTCATTTTCCTGTTCCTTATAGTCTTAGCAGTGGTATCTAGATCATATTTTAGATGAAAATTTTATCTTTCCCTACCCCTTAGGAATTCTATATGTTATAGATATTCCATCCCATTGTGCTCCAAAAATAGCAATAAACGGAACTGAGGGAAATAAGGATGAGGAACGAGACAGCTTCCTCATTCCTTGGTGGTCAGCTCAGAATGCTCCCCTGTAAGGTTTTTCCTGACAGGGGTTTTGGGTGCCTCAAGGGTTTATCTATGTTAAGTCTTGTGGGAGAAATATATCCTCTCTTAGTTCATGGAGTAGGTAACTGCTGCCAAAAAATATGTTTACCACAATGCAGAAATAATAGAGGTAAAAACCTAGGTTTTATTATTATCCTCAAACATGGATTCAGACCATAGAGAGTACTGTCATTAGTATTCTAACAAGCCCTTTTACAGGCAAAATTATATCAGAGTGATGGAGAAATCTTGTATATTTTTCTTAGACCGTAAAATTAAAGAAAAGATATATCCAAAATCCCACACTTTCTTCAATGCTACAAAAGTTGAACAAACATAGTTGAAGAGTAATAATTTCAAGTATCCCTAAGGAAACAAACCTCATCAAACAAACTCTATAGGTAAACTAAATCAAGTTACAGATTAAGCTACATTTAGAGGGTTCACAAATAGACTAAAGGAAGAGGAATATTTAGGAGTCAAGGAAGGAGTTAAGAAGTCAGGGACAGTTGAGAGTCTTCCTCTGACTTCTTTACTAAGGAATATCTAAGGCTTTAAGTAAGTTTTCACATCCCACAGGACCAATTTTGGTCAGATGAGGCTAATATTAGGAGAAGACAGGCTTTCAGTTAACCAAAAATTGGAGGAGAAATTAAAAAAAAATTAAAAATTACCATTACAATCTAAAGACAGACCAATTATGGTGTCTCTTTATATACACTGGTGTTTATGGGAAACTTGCATTTGCTTAGGGGTATGATTATAATGTTTCTCTTGCTTGTGGACAATCCAAAGGTGATCAGTGTCAACCCCTCCTCTCATGCCTTTGGATTCATTATCTCTGGGTCAGAGATAGTGTTTCCCATCTAATTAAAGGTATCAAAACCTCTTCTCAAATCTCTATCCATTCTGGCACTAAACATATGTAAAGAAAGCCTGGTCCTGGTCAATGAGCCCAGTCCTTATAAACATGTGCACCATAATCAGCTGATGGGACTTTGGAGCAGGCATAGACATTCTGCCACTGGTAACAGACTGCTAACCATGTGGTAAAGAGGAAACTTTTGGAATATCTGTGGGGCCAGAACTAAGGTGCTTTCAAAAGACACTAGCCATCCTGGATAAGTGTCTTGGTTCTGGTTCTTTCCATCTTTTTTGGCACTGTAGTACAAACTCCTATGATCCTTTAAGAGGCAATGAAGATAAAGACTGGGCTCAATGGCCAGGCCCAGTCAACTATTACACATATAAATAGGACTGAGCAACTGTCAGAGTTTTTGTCTATAATTATGTTGTTTTTGTTTAGTTTTTCAGTCATGTCTGATTCTTCCTGAGCCTATGGACCATAGCATTCCAGGCCAACTATCCTCCACTATCTCTCAAAATCTGTTCAAGTTTCCTTTCAAGAAGCAAGCATCTTTTAATTTCATGACTACAGTCACCCTCTGCAGTGATCTTTGAGCCCAAGCATATAAAATCTGAAACTGCTTCCATTTCTTCTCCCTCTATATGCCAGAAAGTGATAGGACCAGTTGCCAAGATCTTAGATTTTTTTATGTTAAGCTTCAAGTCAGCTTTTCCTCTCTCCTCTTTCACCCTCATCAAGAGGCTTCTTAATTCTCCTTTACTTTCTGCCATCAGAGTAGTATTGTCTGCACATCTGAGATTGTTGATATTTCTCCTGACAACCTTAATTCCATCTCTTGATTTATCCGGCCTTGTATTTCACTTGTTATAGGTTAAATAAGGTAACAACATACAGCTTTGTTGTACTCCTTTTCCAATCTTAAGCCAACCAGCTATTCCATGTTTGGTTCTGTTGCCTTGACCACAAACAGGTTCCTCAGGAGACAAGTAAGATACTTGGTACTATAATTTTTTTGTGATTCACACTCAAAGACTTTAGTGTAGTCAATGAAGCAGAAGTAGATGTTTTTTTCTGGAACTCCCTTGCTTTCTCCATAATTCAGTGAATGTTGGCAATTTGGTCTGTAGTTGTTCTGTGTCATCGAAAACCAGCCTGCTCTTCAGGTAATTCTTGGTTCATGTATTGCTGAAGCCTAGTTTGCAGAATCTTAAGCATAACCTTTCTGACATATAAATGAGTGCAATTGTTTGGTAATTTGAACATTGTTTGGCATTGCCCTTCTCTAGAATTGGGCTGAAAATTGATCTTTTCCAATTCAGTGACTACTGCTAAGTTTTCCAAGTTTGCTGGCATATTGTGTGCAGAACTTTAACAACATTAACTTTTAGGATTTTAAATAGCTCATCTGGAATTCCATCACCTCCACCAGACTTATTGTTAACAGTGCTTCCTAAGGTCCATTTGATTTCATTCTCCATGATGTTTGGCTCTAGATCACTAACCATGTCATCATGGTTATTCAGTGAAGTCAAGATCTTTCTTGCATAGCTCTTTTGTGTATTCTTGCCACCTTTTCTTAATCTCTTCTATTTCTGTTAAGTCCCTACCATTTTTGTCTTTTATCATCCTTATTTTTGCAAGAAACATTCCCTCAATATCTCTAACTTCCTTGAAGAGATCTCTTGCCTTTACCATTCTATTATTTTATTTTATTTCTTTGCATTTGCTCATTTAAGAAAACTTAACTCCTTGGTATTCTTTGAAATTCTGCATTTTGGGTATATCTTTCTTTTTTTGTTTTACCTTTTGCTTTCCTTTTCTCTTCAATTTTTTGTCAAGCCTCACCAGATAGCCATTTTGCATTTTTGCTTTTCTTTTTCTTTGGGATTTTTTTTGTTGCTGACTCCTACACACTATTGTGAACCTCTGTCCATAGTTCTTCAGGCAGTCTATCTACCAGATCTGATCTTTTCAATATATTTTTCACTTCTTCATCATATTAATAAGAGATGTTATGCCATGCCTATATTGCCTGAAGTTTTTCCCTACTTTCTTCAATTTGTCTGAATTTTGCACTAAGAAGCTCATGATATGAGCCACAGTCAGCTTCCAAGTCATGTTTTACATGACTGTATAGAACTTTTTCACCTTTAGCTTCAACGTATGTGATCAATCTGATTTCTGTATCGAACATTTGGTGATGTCCATGTGGAGTGTTGCTGTATTGGGAATGATACTAGCAGTTGCTGTATAGGTATAAGACCAATAACACCAGCACACAGGAGGGCTGCTAACACAGGTTCTTGATCTGCTTTTCTAAAGGAAAGACAGCTTCAAAAGGGTTAATAATCTTACTTTAATTAAACAATGTAGAAAAATGAAAATATGTAAGTGGAAAGAAGTGAATATCCAAGAAAGAATCCAAGAGACAGACTCCAACTGCCTAAACAAAGAAATTTACATCACCAGACCAGGGAGCACTAACATCTGGGTTTACAAAGCCCAGGGGCCCCTTAACAATAGCTACCTACCATCTGGTCTGGGAAATCACAAAGACACATTCTTCCCATGAGTGAAGCCCAAAATAAAATACCAACCTCAGTATATATAGTTTTCAACTAATAGGCTCAGAGCCAGAAGGCATTACAACACATGTGACTCAGTGCCTAATTGGCTAAGCCCTCAGCCTGCCAGGGCTCTGCATGACTCAGAATGTATCACAGCTATGAACTGAGCCAAAATTCAAAGCAGCAAGACATGCATGATTGAAATACCTGTGTACCTTTAGACCTGGGAACACTGCTTTTGTTCCAAGGCAAAAGGGGACACATGTGGTCACTTAGACCTATTAATGGATGAGGAAGATCTTATATTCCATTAACCCTACAGTTGCCTTCTGAACATGTGGAACATATATGATAATACAAGGGAAGACCCAACTGGGAGTAAACAACATAAAAGCAATGGTTGCATTTTTGACTAGCAACTTAGAGGGTCAAACCTCTGTCTTTCCTTCTGTCTCTTCTTCCTCTAATTAATCAGGAAATCTGGTGGAGGTGGTAGTGAGAATCCCATAAGTTTTGAATATCACCTTCCTAAAACACTAGTCTTCCAGAATCCAGGAGGAAAGGTGGCAAGGGAATAAGTGACCATCAACCAGAGGCAGCACCCACAAACATAGACAATCTTTTCTGGCTCATCCTTCCCATAAGTCTCTAAAAGTAAGGTTCAAAAAGATGTAACAAAATTGGTGAGCTCTGGGACAGACTATCACCAGTTCCAGAGTCTGACATCTCTATAGTAACAGTCTCCAGGCAGTAGCCTAGGAGCCAAAGACTGCATGCATAATTGAACTAAATAAAGCATAATTCAGTTAATGTTTTCTCTCTTTTGTGCTGTCCTGTGTATTTTATCATATATTCTGTGATTTTGTCAGTAGGATGGACCATCAACACTTTCTTCAAGCAGACCCTTGGGTCTGCAACATCATCCAAATATTAAATTAAATGACTGTTGTTCTTTTGTTCTTCTCCCCATCCCACAGTCCTGGATCCAGGATGAGATCCACAAGTTAGAGAACTCAGAGAATAGGGTCCAGCTCATGCCTATTGTTGTCACCTAGTGTAAGGAAGGTAGGAGGCCCTAGATAATGGGAAGGTTGGTTTCTATGATTCTGGATTGGTCAATGTAGGTATTGTAAAAGGTTTTGAGCAGTGTGCAGATTCTTCATTGTGTGTGTTGAGAAACCTTTGCTATAATAAGACTAACAACACTGCTCAACAACAAGCTTCTGTCCTTGAGATTCCAAATCTTGGCTCTAAATTTGTGGGACTTCTGGAGTTGGAAAACTCTGAGTAAAGCTTATTATAGTTTCGCAGAGGAAAATGTGGAGAACAGAAAAAGAGACAACTGTGTAACTAACTCCCTACAGATTGGTTTTGGTTTTGGTTTTGGTTTTGGGGCTGGTTTGGTTTTGTTTTTGTTTTTTTTCTGACACAAGTGGGTCCATCTTAGAAAGTCTCCCATTTTATCCAAAATGAGAAGGTATGTGCCCAAGGTTACTGTTAGCTAGAGAACCACTTTATGTGTATTGTGAGGATGTCTCTAGAATTTTAAGGATTAGAAGCAACAGTCAAATTACCAAAACATTATTTTACTGAATTAGAAAAAATAAAAAAATTAATTTGAAAGAACAAATGTTAAGAATGTGAAAGGAAATAATGAAAAAATGTAAAGGAAGGAAGATTAGTAATATCAGATTTTAAACTATAAACAATAATAAAATCATCTTGATATTGGCTAAGAAATAGAAAGGTAAATCAATGGAAAAGAATAGACATATAATTTACAAGAGCAAATAAGTAAAATAACCTTGTATTTGACAAGTGTAAAGACTTAGGACTTTGGGATAAGAATTCATCATTTGGTAAAAATTGTTGGGAAAATTGGAAAGTTGTATGGCAGAAACTGAGCATAAACCAAAATCTTACACTATTTACAAAGATAAGACCAAAATGGACTCATGATCTAAATATAAAGAAAGAGATTGCAAGAAAATTAGAAGAATATGAAACATATTACTTATCAGATTTATGAATAGGTGAACAATTTGAGGATAAACAAGAGATAGAGAGCAAAATTAGATGTAAAATGGATAATTTCAATTACATTAAATTAAAAAGATTTTGTACAAATAAAACAAATGTAGCCAAGAGCAGAAGAAAAGTAGAAAATTGAGGGAAAAAAATTATAGACAGTTTCTCAAATAAAGGTCTCATATCTAAAATACATAAAGAACTTTATCAACTCTATAAGATAAGTCATTCCCCAATTGATAAATGGTTAAAGGATATGAACAGGAAGCTTTCCACTGAAGAAATGAAAAAAATTTATAGTCACATGAAAAAATCTCTAAATCATTAGTGATTACAGAAATGCAAACTAAAACAACCTTGAGATATTAATTTATACCTACCAGGTGGGCTAAAGTACTTGAAGGGGGAAGCAATTAATGTTGGAGGGAATGTGGAAAAATTGAGACATTAACTCATTGTGAGTGGAATTGTGAAATATTCCAACCGTTTTGGAGAACAATCTGGAATTATGCCCAAAGAGTTATTAAACTATTTATACCATTTGACCAAGCAATACCATTACTCAGTCTATTTCCAAAGATGATTAGGGAAAAAGGAAAAAAACCTATATGTTCTAAAATGTTTATAGCAGCTCTCTTTGTGGTGGCAAAGAACTGGAATGCCCATCAATCAGGGAATGACTGAACAAGTTGTGGTATATGATTGTGATAGAATATTACTGTTCTATAAGAAATGATGAGCTCAATGATCTTAAAAAAAAAAAAAACATGGAAAGACTTGAGTAAAATAATGAAGAATGAAATGAGCAAAACCAAGAAAACGTTGTATAAAGTAACAGCAATATTGTTTAAAGAATGACTTTGAGCAAATAAGCTATTTTGACTATTATAAATACCCAAATTAACTATAAAGGACATATGAAGAAACATGCTATCTGCATTCAGAAAAAGAACTGATAAACAGAATAATTTCACATACACACATATTTTTATAGATTGATAGATGTGTACATATATACATACATACATATTTATACCCATTTGTGTCTAATGATGGCCATCTCTAGGGCTAAGGGGGGAGAGGAAAGAAAGAGAAAAAAAGGAAAAATTCACATGATAACTTTGTTATATATTTAAAAGGAATAGCAAATTATGTATGGTAGATTTGCAGTTTCATGTGCAACCATCTTTTTTTATTATACTGTGTTACAGAAATGCTTGTTTTATTCCATAAATTTAAAATAAAATATTTTTTTAAAAAAAGCAGTCAAACATCTGCAAACAGTAAAATTTGTGGTTGGTAAAAATAATGACATTCAGAACTGTCACTTAACAACAGACCTTGGTCTCCTCTGCTGAACTCTCTGGATGCATTTATAATGCTGTGACCTGCTTACTCTCCACTAGTCTCTCTTTTCATATTTACTGCTGTCATAACTAACACTAAGTAAAACAGTTCTAGGATTTCTGGTATGCCCAGAAAACATTTAAAGTATGTCCTTTGATCTTTTTTCTCTGTTGCTTCATTCAGTACATGCCACACACAAAAAAAGATGAGTTTTCATTGTTGCCTTAAATCCTTTCTTATTTTGTGTTCACAGATGCAAAGAAATGGACAATATGAAAGCTTCCACAGGGCACAACATTTCTGAACAAGAGTGAAAGGAAAACATTTGGTGATCAATAGTTATCACTATGACTAACAATCTGCACCTTATCCCTGGGAAGTGAATGCTTTCCCTGTCTATTAAGGACCTAGGGTGTTGTACTTGTGATTAACGAGGGAAAAAAATCAGTCTTTGAAATGAAAATAGATAAAACTCTTTTTTAAACTTTGGGTACCCCCCCAAGACTCCAAGCAGTTTATCATTAACTACTATTGATATTATACTATTATGTTAGGACCTGGGATGGTCATGCAGGGTAAGTCAAGGTTATAGCAAGTTCAGGAGCCAGAGCACTTTTCTATCTGTCAAAACCCAACTATGATTTCATGTTGAGACATCCAGAAATAGAAACAAGGAAATATATCTCAGAGCAGCAGCAACAGTAAAGATCTTTTCTATTTCTCTAAGGAAAATGAAGAAAACTTTTATTTAGGGGAGAATACTCAGATAAGATTCTACCTGTAGAAATAAGACTGAAGTGGGTGCCCATAAACTGATGAATGGCTGAACAAGTTATGGCCTAGGAAAATGATGAAATAGTATTGTACTATAAGAAATGATGAAGGAAATGGTTTCAGAGAAACCTGCAAAGACTTGTATGAACTGATATAGAATGAAATAAATAGAATAAAAAGAATAATTTATATGATAATAACATTGTAAAGAAAAACAACTCTGAAAGACTCTGATCAACACAATGACCAACCACAATTCCAGAAGACCCATTTTGAAACATTCTACTCACTGCCTGTCAGAGAGATTAATGGACTCAGGGCATAGATTATGTTTTGCATATGGCTAGTGTAGGATTTTGTTTTGCTGGAATGCATATTTATTATACAGGTTTCGTGTCCTCCCTTGCCCCATGAAGGTAATAAAGAAAATAAATTTTTTTATGAATTGAAAAAAAATTTAATGTAATTTTATTTTTTTTAAATTAATGAAATAAGGCTAAGTATAAATGAAGCCACTGTGTGGGATTTAATCCATTTATTTCTCATTATACATTGAAACTTCTAGTGTAACCCAATTTTGACAAATTCACTTCCTAATTAGAAGAGGAAACATAACAGAGTAGATAGAAACCTGACTTTGGAATAAGGGAGGCCTAAATTCAAGTTCAGCTTCTGACACAAACTGAGCATAAGATCCTAGGTAAATCACTTAAACAATAGTTTAACAAGTCACTGGATAAATCATTTAAATGATAGTTTAATATATGTGCCCCTAGGCAGCACTTTCAGACTATAAATTTCAGAGCAGGTGGTAATCTGAATTTGTAGGAATTCCCCAAACCTATAAAATCTCAGAATCAATTTTTTAAAAAAATCCAAGTAAAAGAAACATTCATAGCCTTTTTCTTCTTTCATGTGAAGAATTATAGTTTTTAAAGTAGAAAATTTGCAACCTCTTTACTGGCCTTTGACAATTGCAAAGGACTTTCCCAGCCATTGCAATTTTTGTGAGAAGTTCCACTCTAAGATAACAGTAGCAGGTCCTTTGAAGATCATTCTCAGGATAATTATTATCCCCTTCCCTGGGCACCCTGAGGTAGCATCCACTTCCCAAGGTTAGTGAATTTGTGACATTCTTAGGCTATTTATAAAAAATGGCAGATACAAGGGTCCCCTCCAGAATGCAGGTCACCTGAGTTTAATGTCACTGATGGTTTTGAATGGACATTAAGTCAGCTGTAAAGAGCAGCCCTAAATTCAGAAAGACAATGAGCTCAGTCATGTGCACCCTGGTCAATCAGTGCTCCCCAAACTTTTTAAGGGATGCAACATGGTTTAATAGAAAGGCTGCCTATTTTGGACTCTCAGAATATGAATCCTGCCTCTGCCATTTATTATCTAGGTAGCCTTGGGCAATTCACTTAATTCACTCAGTTTCCTCTTTTGTTTAAATGAAGTCGGACCATAATGCTTCAAGTTCTGGATCCTATGATCCTGAAGGCAGATTATAAAACATGATGTCATTAATAAGTGGCATAAGATGCAAGGCTTTATTGTACATTAGATCAAATTCATCTCAAATTGCATTCTGCCAAAGGTAAACTGTTGCCAAAGATAACTACTGCTAAGGAGAAACTGCTTCTTGCCCTTCATACACAAGTGCTGACAAGATATGGAGACCCACAACAAACACAGAAGAAACCTGAGTTAATAGCTGTACTATACTTTATCATCTTGAGAGCTGGCTAGTTGTTCTGCCTTTTAATAAACTCCTCTTTGAATACAGAAGCTATGTGATGGACTGTGCTTTCATTTTTTAGTGATGCAAAAATAACACTTATTACATAACTATCCATTTGGAGAGTACTTGCTGCTAAATGTTGCAGAAGATGCCAGAGAGACTTCTCACCTCTCCAGTTTCTGAAATTATCCTTTCAAACCCAGGACAAAGAATAAGACTAGACTTTGCTCCTGATTCTCCAGACCTCTTTCTCCATCATAACCCAGCAGCCTTCTCACCCTAGTAGATCATTCTACTCTGCAGTCTCTTCTTCTGGTTGGCCAGTACCTCCCAAAACTTGCATATTGAGAACAGTACCTAGGCCAGGCATCTTCATTTCATTCCTCTTTGGACTTTCTAGATTCCTGGATTTCCAGACTTCTTTCTCCATTATGCCCCCATGAAGATACTTTCTTCTCTCTCCTTTCCCATTCAGCTTCTTTTTAGCTTCAGTCTTTACTCGTTAAAATGTAAACTTCTTGAGAACAAGGTCTGTCTTTCTTTTTGTTTGTATTTCTAATCTCAGCAATTAGTACATATAGCTTGAACTATTACCAGCTCCCCCATTGCAGGAACTGTGTCATACACCTTTTCAAAGGCTGCTGACCCCTGATATAGTAATAAATACCCAATAAATATGTGTTAAACTGATAAGGGAATGTGAGACAGCATGTGTCCAGATTCAGGTGATTCCACTACTTAACCTAGTAGAAGTATGATTTTGCCCAAGTCACTCAAAACTCAATTTTTTCATCTGAAAAAGGTAAAAAGAATAGCTTCCCTGACATGTTGCTAGTCTATTCTGAAAATCAAATGACTGCAAAAGTGACATATGAACCTAAAATGTAATTGTTATCATTACTATTGGGAAAAATCATTCTCATCTTGTTCAATGGAATTCAGGTCCTGGGACAAATCATTCTCCTATTATTCTTTTAATTTAGTGCTGCAAGGTCGATTAAATGATGGGTTTTTTGTAGTTGAATAAAAGTATTTAGGCTAAAAGCTCATCTTCAGTGGACTCACTGAAAGTATAACCTCAGAATAATGGGGATGATTGGCATCTCATCTTGTTCCCACATAATTTTGATAATTTCTGCTAGGACTTGGTATTTTGAAAGCTTTTCTATCCATGCAGCTTAGCAATGGTAAGTGTTTGGGTATGACAAAATCTATTTTAACAGATGCTATGCATTTTTATGGATTTTATTATATCAGGTTCATTATAGACAGTAGTATTGTCTGGAATAATACTCTGATTCTGGTAAAGCTTGGTCACTGATTTCTCAAGGAAATTCTGAGGTCTATATTTGTACTATGGAAATTTGTCATCTGTCACTGCATAAGAAATAGCAAGCTTCTGATGCATAGTTCTAGAAACTGGGCCATTACTCTCTATTTATTTGGCAGGTACTGAATTTTTACATTCTGCAGTGATGTACTGCACAATCTCTACTATTTCTTTGAATAATCTACATTGATCACTACATCTAGGCTCCTCAAAGATAACACTTCCTGATCAACATCCCTTAAAGATAACCCTTCTATGGTTCCTGATAACAAGGACCTGGGTCGTGAATTAGCATCTGTTTTCATAAAGCAATTTTCATGGTATTTGTGCAATGTTTTCTGTGTTGTTGTTGCCATATTGTTCACTGAGTTCATGCAATTCCATTTTTAGATCTTAGTTATTTAATGGGCTCCACCTGTAGGTAAACCACTTTCAGTCATATTTGATAAATCCAATGACATATAATTATTATTAGTCTTTACTACTACTCAGTAAAATAACTACTTGTTCCCATAAATTTTTTACTTGTTTACCACATGCTTTAAGAATTTCTATCAATCTTTCTTCTTTTTTTCTTTTGGCAAGGAAATATTTTTTTTCTCTTTTCTAAATGTTCTGCTCAGGTTTGGGTGGGGATAAATTCTTTTTTTCAGATTGCCCACGGCTGGGGGTGGTTTGAAAGTAAATGACATAACCAAAGTCACACACTCCTCCACCCCCTCATAAGAATACGTCTACCTCTTAATATAGTATTCATTCTTCTCATTACTTGTTAACCATTGGTTTTCATGAGGTTGACACATGCATTGGCAGAGCTAGCTCAGTGTTTGGGAGGCTCCAAAGGAAAGCATGGGAGAGAAGAGGTATTAGACTGACTCCCAAACTGAAGTTCTACAAAGTCGTTGTGCTGACCTCATTGTTGTGTGCCTATGAAATCTGGACAGTATACCAGTGCCATGCCAGGAAACTGAATCTTTTCCATTTGAATTGTTTTAGGAAGATTCTTAAGATCACCTGGCAGGATAAGGTACCAAATACTGAGATCCTTACTCAAACTAAACAACCAAGCATTCAAATTATGCTTCAGAGAGTGAAAGTCCGATGGGATACATTGTTCAAATGCAAAATGTATGCTTGCCAGGAAGACTATTTTATGGAGAACTCACATGGGGCAGGTGATCACATGGTGTTCAAAAGAAGCAATACAAGGACACTCTCAAGGTCTCTCTCAAGAACTTTGGATTTGATTGTGTGGCATGGGAGCCACTGGCACAGGATCGCTCAACATGGCATGCCCACATCAGAGAAGGTGCTATGAAAGCAGAACTGAAACAGCTCAAAGGAAACTCAGGATGCACAGATTTAGAGAATCCATCCCAAATATTCACACGGACTATTTGTGGCCAGTTTGCGATAGAGCATTCTGAGCTCGTACCGCTCTGATCAGCCATTGTCAAACACACTGAAACTTGGCTTTTATCATAGTGATGTCATTTTGATCCTCTTCAAGAACAAGCGACAACAACCAACCAATTACTTGTTAACCAATCAGAGTCAGTTGCCACTCTTCTAAGGGCATATAAGGATTGAGTGTGTTCCATAAGGGGTCTTTGGCATAGGAGATTGCCATTGGCCCCTTTTATTAATAATATACTTACATTATTAATGAAATAATTAATTACCCAGAAACTGTTGTGGATTGTCTTTAGTAGGCTGGTTCCCAAATATTTAATGCATTTTGTACTTATTTTGAATGAGACCATCTCTTCCTACATATTTTGCTATTATAACAGAAATTATGTTGATATTTTTGTGGGTTTATTTTGTAGCCTGCAATTTTGCTGAGGCTATTAGTTGTGTCAATTAGTTTCTTTAGTAATTCCCTAGAATTTTCTAAGTAAACCATCATGTTGTAATGGCGAGCAAAATAAGATTTTTTGCTGTTTTTGTTTTAGTATAATCAAGGTCCTCTGATTTAATCTTGTCTTCCATTGAATTAAGCAAGAGTCTGTAACTAGAAACAGTATAAAGAAAACCTTCCCCATCCTTTAATGAACCTGCCCATTAAGGTGAGTTTGATTAGGAAAGTTGTAGAAAGGCCCACACCTTTTGTTAATGAGGCACTGGTTCTCAAGGGTTGTGATGCCCTCTGGATCTAAAAAGTGCATAAAGACTCTGAGGTGAGATCTTACTTCAGGGTTTTGTTTTTGGAAGAAGGCTTGTGTGCCAGATGAGACTCTGGGAAGCTGCTAAGCAGCCCTCAGCTTAGAAAACCAAGATGTTGGTGCTTCTCTCCCTGATAAGTATGTATGTATGGTCAGACAATTTGATCTGTCTGTTGATCTGTTAGAGAGCTAGAAGCCCTGTCTGTTGAATTTGATTTCACTATATTTGCACCTTGAACTAAATATGTTTTTTTAAATTCTAATTTATTTATTTATTTTTAGTTTTCACCATTCGTTTCCACAAAATTTTAAGTTCCAAATTTTCTCCCCATCTCTTCTCTCTACCCACCCCAAGATTGTGTGCATTCTGATTACCTCTTCCCTCAATCTTCTCTCCCTCCTCTTATCCCCATCCCCTCTATTTTCTTGGAGAACAAGAGATATTTCTATACCCCACTACCTGTATATTTTATTTCCCAGTTGCATGTAAAAACAATTGTTAATATTCATTTTTAAAACTTTGAGTTCCAACTTCTCTCTCTTCCTTCCTCGCCACCCATCACCACTGAGAAGGCAAGTAATTCCATATATGCTACACATGTGTAATTATGCAAAAGACTTCCATAAAAGTCATGTTGTGGAAGACTAACTATATTTCCCTCCATCCTATCCTACTCCCCATTTATTCTATTCTTTCTTTTGACCCTATCCCTACTCACAAGTATTAACTTCTAATTATGCCCTCCTCCCATTTGCCCTCCCTTCTATCACCCTCCACCCCCTGGTTATCCCCTTCTCCCCTACTTTCCTGGAGCATAAGACAGAGTTTCATAGCAAATGCATAGTATGCATGTTATCCCCTCCTTAAGCCAAATGTGATGACAGTAAGCTTCACTTTTTCCCTCTCACCTCCCCTTTCTTCCCTTCCAATGAAAAAGTTTTTTCTTGCCTCTTTCATGTGACAGATAATTTGCCCCATTCCATTTTCCCCTTTCTCCTCCCAATATATTCCTCTCTCACCCCTTAATTTTATTTTTTAGATATCATCTCTTCCTATTCAACTCACCCTGTGCTCTCTGTCTATATGTATATAATCTCTCCAACTACCCTAGTACCGAGAAAAATCTCAAAAGTTATAAATATTATCTTTCCATATAGGAATGTAAACAATTCAACTTTAGTAAGTCCCTTATGATTTCTCTTCCCTAATTTTTCATTCTTCTCTTGATTCTTGTATTTGAAAATTAAATTTTCTATTCAGCTCTGGTCTTTTCATCAAGAGTGTTCGAAAGTCCTCTATTTCATCGAATGACCATTTTTTCACCTGAAGTATTATACTCAGTTTTGCTGAGTAGGTGATTCTTGGTTTTAATCCTAGTTCCTTTGACTTCTGGAATATCATATTCCAAGCCCTTTGATCTCTTAATGTAGAAGCTGCTAGATCTTGTGTTATCCTGATTGTATTTCCATAATACTTGAATTGTTTCTTTCTGGCTGCTTGTAATATTTTCTCCTTGACATGGGAGCTCTAGAATTTGGCTATAATATTCATAGGAGTTTTTCTTTTGGGATCTCTTTCAGGAGATTATCAGTAGATTCTTTCAATATTTATTTTGCCCTCTGGTTCTAGAATATCAGGACAGTTTTTTTTTTATCATGGCTTTCAGGTAGTACCATAGTTTTTAAATTGTCTCTTCTGGATCTATTTTCCAGGTCAGTTGTTTTTCCAATGAGATATTTCACATTGCCTATTATTATTTCATTCCATTGTATTTATTTTTTAATTTCTTGATTTTTCATAAAGTCATTACCTTCCATCTGCTCCATTCTAATCTTTAAGGCATTATTTTCTTCAGTGAGCTTTTGGACTTTCTTTTCCATCTGGCCAATTCTGCTTTTTAGGGCATTCTTCTCTTCATTGACTTTTTGGATATCTTTTGTCATTTGAGTTAGCCTATTTTTTACAGTGTTATTTTCTTCAGCATTTTTGGGGTCTCCTTTAGCAAGCAGCTGACTTGCTTTTCATAATTTTCTTGCATTGATCTCATTTCTCTTCCCAATTTTTGCTTTACTTCTCTTACTTGATTTTCAAAATCCTTTTTAAGCTCTTCCATGGCCTGAGACCAATTCATATTTTTCTTGGAAGCCTTGGATGGAGGAGCTTTGACTTTGTTGTCTTCTGTTTGCATGTTTTGGTCTTCCTTGTCACCAAAGTAAGATTCTATAGTCTGATTCTTTTTTCGGTTTTTTGTTCATTTCCCCAGCAATTTACTTGACTTTTGAACTCTTTGTCAAGGTAAATCTCTGCTTCCAGTGGGGGTGGGGGGTATATTGTCAGCCACTTGCTTCCCCCACAATCTGTGGACCTAGAGTTCTAGAAACAGTAGCTGTCTCTGCCCCTGCTGCTGCTGTGACTGCTACAGACTCCTCCACCCCCTTACCCCAATGCTGCCCTGGGGCTAGGGCCAGAATACTCCACTATCCCACACTGGTCCCACAAGCTTTTTCCACTAATGTTCCAATTTGTCCTCATTTTGGGGGGGTCCTGAAGTCTGGAAACTGCCACAAGTGTGAGATATTCAGTCCCCCCAACGCCTGCTCAGGTTCTGTCTGTGACGATGCATCCCACGCTGGACTGCCCCCTGCTCCCTGTGTGGCACAATAGATACTTCCCAGAGATCTTCCAGGCTATCTTGGACTGGAGATTTGCTTCACTCCATCATTCTGTGGGTTCTGCAGCTCTAGAATTTGTTTAGAGCTATTTTTACAAGTATTTGGCTGGGCTTGGGGACAGTATTCTAGAAAGTATGTGTTATTACTCTGCTCTCCCATATGTTCTTTATTAAAGGGACTGTTGACCCCTCAAATGTTGCTTTCCTTTTAGAAAAGCAGATCAAAGAACCTGTGATAGCAGGCCCTCCTGTGTATGTCAAGGTGCTTGCTTTTACAGATGTGATCAGCAAATAAAAATAATTTTATCTCATTTTTGCCTGTATTTATTCTTCAATTTCTTTTTCTTGCTTTATTGTTATTGCTAGCATTTCTAGGACTATATCAATGGAGTGAGGACCGTCCCCTGCAAAGGTAGCATAGGGGTATAATGTGAGTCTTTAAGGGAGTCAGAAGAGACATCTCTAGGCTCTTTTCCTCCCATCTTTTTCCAAGGCAGACTTCATTTTCTGCCAAGAGGAAAGACCAGGGATTGGGTCCAGAACTTTGGACACTCTGCTCTCCTCAGAGAGAGGGATGACAGACTGGAATTGTAGCTATCTGCTCCCTTAAATATAATTAATCTAGGGAATATGATTTTTAGACTCAAGCTAAACTTCTGATCCCTAATCATTAACAAGAAAAAAAGGACTCCAAACTTTAAGTACAAGGCTTGACTCCCTTCCCACCTAATACCAGTTCTACAATGAACACACATAGGCAGCAGCCAAGAAATCCATTTATCCAAGTCAAGAAATTAGAGAAAATACACAGAGGAAACTATATACTAGAGACAATACAAAGTGAAGGAGTTCTCCCATTGAGAGTGAGGCAACTCAGTTCAACCAAGAAAGAGTCCTAGATTTCATCCAAGAGGAAATTCCCTGAAGTCTCTTTTGTAGCAAATTGGAGATATGAACATGATGGAGACTACCAACCTCTTCTCATTTAGGCTTTTTCCCAGAGTCTTATTCTCCCTTCTGCAACCTAAAGTAGGCTTGGCATCATCCATCTTCCCTGTCAAAACTGGAAGCTAGAAGCACTTGAAGTGACTAGAGAGCCTGAAGAGATTCAACATTCTTGAAGAACCTGACAAGACCTGAAGAGACTAAAGAGAGAGGAGCTCTCCACCCTTCCATCCCTTACTCTCAACCTCCCCTCCTGAATTCATGGGCCACTGACCTCTACCATGCCTTCTCAACTACTAATTTCAGTTTCAGATCACACTAAGTCTAAATGATACATCACACTAGCTGAGATTCCTTTATTTTTACATCCCGATCCTACCCCATGACATGAACAGTTGATAGGGCTTTGAGAGGGTAGTTGTTATTCCTGTTGTTTTTATTTTAAGTATAGATCAAGATAAGAATTATCTGTCTACTTTCCTCTCTGTCCCTAGCCCTGCTAAGGACATCTCATTTTGGATATGAAACTCCTCTTCCCAAATTTTTCCCTTTGTTCATAGAGTTCCTCTTAAGTCTCCTGAATAATGACTTTACTTGCTTTAGAGGAACAACATTTCTGGATTTCTTGGTTCCATGCTCAATTGAGACTTACACTGAAATCACTCTTTTGTTTTTGTTTTGCTTTGCATACTTGATCTTTAAAGAAAAGTGAATTCCTTTTAAGTCTCATTTCTTGAAGTACTATGTTTTTATGAATTTGTGATCTAAACATTGTATTCAACTTCTAACTCCTAGATGAATAAGAATGCTTAACAAATTAAGGTTTCCTAATGAAATTTTTAATATTGATCTGTCATTGAAATTAATACAAGGGGTTACCAGAGACCAAAAATAGTACCTAAATTAAATTTCCTTGGCATTTTATGTGCAAATCAAGGATTATTTACCTATTCTCTTGATTCAGTAAACTCCAAAACATAGTCTAAAGTTGTTACTCAGTAATCCGGTTCCATTAGTGACACTTTAAATGGATTGGGAGTTGTACCTCATGGAGTATATGTGGGAATAGACCTATAAGGAACATTCCAGAGAATGTGTATCAAAACTTTCCCTAGAAATTTCATTGAACTTTAGGGTATGACTTGATAATGTTTAATATAAAATTTTAGAATAATCTCTTTGTTCTCTCTGAAGCAAACTCAGAGGGTGCCTCTTCCTGTGTCAACAAAGCCAGCCAAGGCTGACTCTACATTCCTTAAGAGACCTTTAACCTAAGACACTATCTTGAATAATGGGACATTTTCCATATCTTAATATTTGTAGACATATACTATGTTATGGCATGTTAATGGTAAAGAAAATATAGACATCTTAGGTCGTAATTTCTACTGAACTTTGTTTACCCTTTCCTATGTCAGTTATCTGTTTAGGGCAGGAAGCCTGCCACTCACTAGTGGTGGGATTTCCTTATCACCGAGACATATGTTTATCCAGCCTGGAATCCCAAGGCCTGACCAACATTGCTTTGTTAATTGTCCTGTCTTACTGAATTTATGATTTGCTCAATTAGGAGAGTTCCTTTCTCATGGCAAAATGTATATAAGCCAGAAGATTTCTGCACTGGGTAGCCAGAACATTTCTGGCTCCATAATGCATTATGTTACCGTTTTCTTTATGGGGAATTGATCAATTAATTAATTAAATCATAAAATGTATGCATTTAGCCTGTTGCCTTTTTTGTAACCAAGTTTTCAGGTCAACAGACTCAATGTTGAAATGATTTGGCACTTTGAGATGATGAAGCAAATCCCCCATAGGCCATTAAGCAGGAAGACCCACTGACTCAAAGGACCTTTAAAAAGGTACAACCTTGCCCTGTGGCTCTCTCTCTTCCTTGAATATTCTAGATGTCATCATATAACTTTAGGACTTATAGTGATGATTGGAGAGGTGTGGCTTTCTCTACCTCAGTAGCATCACATCTGCTCATACATAGTAGCTAGAACTGGAACTCAGACAATTTTGAGCCTGGGCTTTGGGCTGCCTCTTCTATTTTTCGTTTCTTTGCCTGATTATAAGCAACAATCCCAGATGGCTGATCTAGGCTTGGAGCCAGGCTTATGGGTTAGAGAGGTTGGGAGAGCCTGGATCTTCAGTTGGTACTGTGAAAAATGACTTTTCTTAGTAATCAGTATCTTGGAGACTAAGAACTTCCCATTTACCCCCCAGGCCTCTCTCCTTTCTTCTAAAGGTCATTCTCTTCTTTAGAAAGACTTTAATGATAATGAGATTGCATTGAATCTCCTTATCATAGTCGGACTCCAAGGCAAGCATGAATTGATTTTATCAAAGATCATTTTATCAAATACTCCACTGTGCTCAGGTGTGGGTGGAGGCAAATTCTTCTTCCTAGATAGCCCAAGGCAGGAAGTAGTCTAGTATAGTTGGGGGTGGTCTGATAGAAGAGAGATTTCCTCTAAAACAATGATGTGGTGAAGCCCCTGTTGAAAAGGTATATAAACTTGGTACCTCAAACCCTAAATCGAGTCCAGTTTTAAACTGGCTCCCTTGAAGGAGCTCAGTCTTTGACTGGAGTTTTGCATGTGTGCAAGCCATCTTGAGAAATAAAAAAATGAACTTGGACAACCGAATTTTGTTTGTCTCTTTTTAGAACAAATTCTGTGAATGGCTGACAGTACAAAGTGCATTGGAGAAGGTGCCCTTTCTTCATCCATTACAGTACTTCTTACAGAACACAACCATTACCAGAAAGATAAGGACAATCTCTAACTCAGCCTGACTGCAAAACATGGAACAATAGAAGGGGGTTGCTACAGAGCAAAATTGAATTGCAAAATATCAATTTAGCCTCCTTGAAAACTGCTTTATGTTTTGATAGTTTTAAAGTTCAGACTTTCTGGAAAATATGATAGCTGATTATTTAAGATTTTCTGTCAATGCACATTTATGAGTGTTTTATGGTTAACATTTCTTTTATGTAAAGGAAAGAAATAGCTGTTCTACATCTAATCTACACTGCATATTGAATACCTTTCTACTGGATCCTTTTTGAAGAGGCATGAGCTAAAACCTAAACTTTAAGTTCTTTTCCCAGGAATTCCAGGATAGGGATGTTTAAGGAGTCAAAGAATTTAAGAAAAAGAGCCTGACCCTTATTCTTAAGTGCTCTTTTTCTTGAGTTCAGGATTGAACTTAATTGGCATGAATGGGTCCAGAAACAAGAGAAGATCTACATTAATGAGGGAGAGGGTAGAATATCCCAATCCCCCTAGGCCATCAGTGGTTATTATGATCTGATAAAATGGCATTCATCTGGAATATCTCTTTCAGGATGGGAAGTATATCATGGATACAAGACTCACAGTTTTCTTCTTTCTCAGTACTGGTGGGAGGCCATAGTTTAAATTAGGGAGATCTTGAACTAAAGAGCTTCTAACATGAGTCTTGTTCCTGAGAATTTCTATCAACTAACTGTGCTTCATTTTCTGTTCTTTGAAAAGTTTAGGCTGCAAAATGAAAGCTTTGAAAAAAAAAAAAAGTATATTAAGACTCTAGACTTATTCTTTAGACCCACAATAATAGGTCAGGTTCCCAGTAGGTTACCAGCTATGTCTCTACCTCAGGATTCTAAATATGTCCCTAAAAGACTGGAGATAATCTTTATCACACTATAGACTTGAGCCCCTACATTCCAGTGTTCATTCTCCCAAATTAAATTGTTAGTAATCCCTACATCAATATCATTTAAATAATTAATACAAATTATTTTTTCAAAGAGATATTTACTGAAAATATATAGCAAAGAACCAAAGCACAAAAACACCTCCACCCAAAACTAAGGGAATATTCATTCCTCTACCACATCAGTAACTAGAGACAATAGTCTCAAACTTAAAACAGTTGCTACAAAGCATTAGCCCCACCAAGTTAACTTCATTAGCCAATTAACGAGTTGTTCTTTTAGTACAAGTCATGGCATCTTGGGCTACAGGGTTGGTTCACTGGTGGATTGAATTCCAAAGATCATTCCCCAAGTTTGCAATCTCTACATGCTAGGATTTTGGGAAACTCTGGCATATACTTCAGTTCTTAGACCTTTAGGATTCTTCTGATGTTTTGAAGTTCACAAGACCCTGTTCCAAAGGAAAGGAACACAAACAGTAAGCAGAAACAACAGCAGTGTTGTGCACTCACAGGTCACATATTGGTAACCTGGAAGAGGAGGAAGGGAGAAAAAAAAACCTCTTTCCAGACCTGAGAAGACAGCAGTTCATCCTCCTGACTTGAAAGCAGTCAAGGAAAGAGAACAATTTGCTGATCAGTAGGCCTTTTATATACAAACCCAATTTCTGTCCAGCAGCCAACAAAGGCTTCTTTTCGCAGCACCATCATTCACCTGAAAACAGTCATAAGATACCTACTCATATTAAGAAGTGGAGAGCCAGGCCCCTTTATACCAAGTCATCACAAAGTTCCATAAGTAGCCTTTTCTCTACCCTTCACAGGAGATTGTATCAGGCAGAGTATACACCAATGGAATGGGGTCTCACTGGACAAACATTCCCATTATAAAGGAACCTACAAACTGCCTATATACATGGTAGACAGTTTATAGATATAGATATAGACACAGGTACACATACATATATTACACCCACACACATATATGCATAGTTAGTTATATGTAAGTAGTTTTTTATATATGGTAGACAGTTATATGTATTTATGTATGTATGTAAATACTAAATAGTAACACAATAAGCCACTTAGAACAAATTTGAACCAACATAGAGCAGAGACTCATTGATTTTTCTTCTTAAGTGGATATAGGGTATGAAATCATCTGTTTGGATAGCTGTTAATTTATGTAGATGAGTCAAAAATAATTAAATGGCAAGCACTTTGTGACAAGCACCGATATCTGTTTTAAATCCTGGGAGTAGGAGTAGGTAATAATAAATAAATATTGTATATATATATGTATTTACATATATATGTATTAATATATATATAAGCATAGATACTATTTAACAAAGATGTAATAAAAATTTACTGATAACTATTGAGGTGGATAGTTTTATTTTTCAGCAATAACATCCTTAAGGTTATACTGGCCATCTCCCATGCCTTGGTATGCATTCCCTCTACCTCAAAGAATCCCTCTCTATCTTTGAGATGCAGCTTAGGCACCAACTTCTTCATGAAGTCTTTCCTGGTCCCCACAACTGCTAGTACTATCCCCCTTGAAGTACCTTATATTTAACTACCTCATCTATATTTATGTTTATTCACTTTATGTTTATGGTATGCATACTTTTTTATGTACTCATTTCTCCTCCATTAGAATGTAAGCTCCTTGTGGGGCAGCATTGCTTCATTTCTTGTAGTTGTGTCCTTAGAACCTAAACTCCATGCCTGGCATGTAGTAAGTGTTCAATGAATGGCTATTGATTGATCGGTTCTATGGTGTTTTGAGAACATAATTGAATCAGTTATAACAGGGCTTATTTCACTGAAGAACAGAATGAAAGATATTAGAATATAGCCTCAAACATCATTGAAATTTCAATCTTATACATGAAGGAAAAAATTAAAACGATGCAAACTTTCTAAGAAATCTGGTCTTATAATGGCCATATAACTAGTATTACTTATATACCATTCTTTTGTCTTCTTTTGACCTTGATAGCATGACTCGATTGTTCAAACATCTAAAAGTGGGGGAGGAAGAACAAATTAGAAAGCATTGGAAATGGTAGATTATGTATTGTAAGTAATTTCTAGAGTTTAAGTCAACAAACATTTATTAAACACCTACTACTTTCTATCGGGCACTGTGCTAAGTGCTGGTAATGCAAATATGAAAAATGAAATAGCCTATAGAGAATATACACTCATCAATTTCAACATAGTTTCATTGCTTGAGGGGTGGGACATCTCTTTTATGTTTCATGATGCTTTAATAATAAAAATGACATCATCATCATCATAATAAATTCTTTACATGCAAAATATTTTTGGTAGTAATAATAATAATACCTTACAAGGATATAGTGATTTCAACTTTCCAAAATGCCTATTTATGGTCTTGCCCATCTGATGAGGCTGACTTCTGCCCAGCAATAATAACAGTCTTGGCTAAATCTAAATCTGCTCAGTAACAGGGATCTCTATCTGTTGACAAGAAAACCTTGTTATATATGTTACTAACCCCTATGGTTTGTGACCATATCCTTGAATGTACAAACAAAGCTCCCTGTTTTGTGACCATATTCCTGAACTGTTTTGAAAAGTATCCAACACACTTGTTTCCCCTTTCCTGACATCCTTCCCTGTGGGTAACTACCCACACAAGAGCATACAGGACTCCTGGCTAAGTGCCTAAGACTAGGGTATAAAAAAAATCCCTTGTCCTTCTCCAAACTGCTAATGCCCTTAAGGACTAGTCCACTGCTTTTGTGTTAATAAAGCCCTCCTGACTAGGAGAATATCTGCCTCTTGAATTCTTTCTGGACAACATGACTCCTGAACCTCACAAACCTCATCACATGTATCCTACAAGGTAGTTGGGTCTAGGTTTCATTCAACCCTCAATCCTCCCTAAATTCCCCTATCATTTCTTTTCCTTCACCTTTCAAACACACACACACACACACACACACACACACACACACACACACACACACACACACACACACATACACATACACACACACACACACGTCATTTTTATAGTGGTTTTGAAATTCCAATGGCTATTTGTCACAAATTATACCATTATCCACAATTGACAGACAAAAAACCAGAGGCTCAGAGAGGTTAAATGACTATAAATTCCAGTCAAGTTGATCTGCTGGTGATTCCCTGTACACAATCTTACCTCCACGTGTTGGTACAAGTCATTGAAATCCTTCCTCACTTCTGTCTCATGGAAGCCCTGCTTTCTTCAAGTACCACTTTCTGCACAGGCCTTTCCAGATATCTCCTCTGACTCTTTGTATTTTCTTTGTAAGGTGTTGGGGGTGAGTGGGAGGCATCGAGATGTTGATCAAGGACCCCTAATCAATTGAGTTCCCAAATCTACAGACTAAATTAGAGGACAAAAGGAGCAAGTAAGAAAAATACATATGAATGTCCCCCTCTCAGACTTTGATTGGCATTAGACCTAGACTTTGGCTGGCATTACACCCAGGCAAGGGTATGCTGCTTTCAGCATTTGTTCTATTTGCATATGAAAAACTCAGGAAATTTGACTGAAAATTGGCAGATGCTGTGAATTTGCTCCTGGGTGGGGACATATATATCAAGCTAATAGTTAAGCTGAGAAGAGAGCCCCTCATTCTTAATGAGAGCACCTAGGGATGAAATGGATAGAGCACCAGGTCTGAAGTCAGTATGACTCATCTTCCTGAGTTCAAATATAACCTCAGACACTTACTAGCTGTGTGACTTGGGACAAGTCACTTCACCCTGTTTGCCTTCATTTCTTTAGCTGTAAAATGAGCTGGAAAAGAACATGGCAAATCACTCCAGTATCTTTGCAATAGAACCCCAAATGGGGCCACAGAGTCTAAGGTGACCGACCGACAACAGCAAAAATCTTAATGACTTGTTTACCCCAAGCCAGGGGAGATTTCTTTCTCCTACTTGATGAAAGTAGATTTTTAGAACATAACTGACTCTATTTTATGTTCTATTTGTTGTTATTATAGTTCTTTCTTTTTCCGTGACATTGAATGTACTGAATGTCTCCTTCAGTATATACCTTCTTTCCTCCAAATACTTTACAATTGCAAAAGAAAACTCACAGGGCTTTGAGTAGTTCTAGGAACTCACCAACTTCTCTTTATTGTATCTAATAAGGTACATAGTAGGAGCCTTGCAATGACAATTAACTAACTGATAAAGAAGACAATTTTCTTTGGTCTGGTATAAGTATCTGCGCTAAAGGCTTTTGTAACAGTTTCCTATCTACATTCTCTACCTGATTGTATCCTAATTTTCTGGGTCATGTGGCTCAGGAGGAAAAGGGGGTGTGTGTGTAGGTGTGGGTGTGGGTGTGTGTGTGATCAGTGGGATTGTGAGGTACTTATGTCCATCATCGCTATGTGACACCTACTATGTGTAGATAAATAAGCTGCAGTGTCCCTAGGTGTCTGTGTATAGTCTGTATTGGTTTATTCATTCAGTGGCTAGCAAGGACACTGAAAACTCTTGGCACACTACCCACCTCTCCATCAGCAACGGCATCTTACACCAGAAAAATGTTTCTAGCGGACAGATCAGGAAGCCATGTAAACATGTCCAGAGACCCCTAGAAATCTTCATCAATGGAAAAGCAACTTGGACCTTGGGCACTGGGTCAATCAAGTCCTGAGAGTAGCTTTGTTATCTTTCAGGGGAAAACCAATGAACCCATCAATGATTTAGGGGAATGTCTACCTGGGGTAGCATGTGGAGATTCCCCCCCCTCTTTCCCCAGTGGGATGGACATATGAGAGCAATTTGTTCCAATAGCCATAAAAGTGACTGAAGCAGGCACTATGAGACACTTAGAACTTGATTAGATGTCACAGATGCCAAGGTCATTCACTGTACCCTAGGTATCACCAGTCATCCTGACTTTTGTCTTGCCACTGGATTGTGATGACTCTGGAAGAGAGAGTGAGGCTAACAACTTTGTGCAACTCTGACTCACTTAAATCCAATTCACGTGCAAATGAATGGTCCTCTTTGAAGAAGAAAAAAAAAAAGAATAGCCTGACCCATATGGGGCAGAGGAGCTCTGGCAAATAGTAGTTACTTTACCACCTATCAATCTGATACATCAATTTACTTCATCCTCTAGTTTTCTACTTTTCCTTGTTTACCATGCTTTGTCAACCAACTACCTTCTCTTCAAATTCTCTTTGTCATTGATCCTGTTCTCTTTCAACTTGGAAGTAGAATTTGGACCTGGAGATTATTGTCCTTCAAATTTTCCTCAATATCTCCCCAATTTTGCCAGTTTTCTCCTTCCCCAGTTCAACTTCTGACCTACTTCACTTGTCTGAACTTCTCCAAATCATCTACCTGATATCCCTCTCATTTGACTCAAATTCTAATTTTTTCTTATACTTTTCCTTGCAACTCTAGTACTCCAATCTACTTAATTCTGTTCTTTCTTGTCCTAACTCTCCTCCCTCCTATTTCTTCCTATCCCAATTACACTTTGCACCATCATCTTCACCAGTGGCTATACCTTCACCCACACTGGCCCTGGAGGAGGAATACTCTTGCTCCCTGCAATTACTTTCAGACTCTAAAATTACGTATCATCTCTCCACAGCCTACTGAAATCTTTGCTTCCTTTAAGTACCAACTAAAATCCCACTTTCTACATGAAAACTTTCCCAACCCTTCTTAATTCTAGTGCCTTCCTTCTGTTATTATTAGTTAGGAGTTTAAAAAGCATTGTCAACACATATGCAGTCTTAGGCAAGAAATTGGAGACCACAGGGAAAATGCTTGCATTTTCCTCATTAATATCAAAGGATACAAAAGAGAAAGATTAATTTGGTAAGTGAATAGTTAGCTAAGAAGGTGGGATCAGAGAATGGGTGATAATTTGTACTTGTGAACCATGGTTTAAACGACAAGAATGACAGATTCATGGACGGAGGTGAAGCATACCAAAATCAGGCTCATAAGAAAATATTTGCTAGGTGTAATCAGAATGCTCAAACAACTGGTTGAAACAATTAATTTCAACAAAGTTTCAGGGCATAAAATAAACCCAACATAAATCATCAGCATTTCTATATGCAACCAAGAAAACCCAGAAGAAAGATAGAGAAAGAAAAATTTCATTTAAAATAACTGTAAACAATATAAAATATTTGTCCATCTACCTGCCCAGAAAAACCTAGGGATTATATGAACACAATCACAAAGCACTTTTTGCACACATAAAGACAGATCTAAATAATTGGAAAAATAATAATTGCTCATGGCTAGGCTGAGCCAATGTAATAAAAATGACAGTTCTAAGTTAATTTAATTATTCAGTGCCATAAAAAGCTATCAAACTATCAAAGAATTATTTTATAGAAGTAGAAAAAATAATTTTAAAAAATTCACCTGGAAGAACAAAAGGTCAAGAATATCAAGTGTATCAATGAAAAAAATGGGAAGGTAGACAGCCTAGCAGTTCCAGATTTCACACTATGTTACAAAGCGGTAATTGTCAAAACAATTTGGTACCAACTAAGAAACAGAGTGGTAGATCAGTAGAATTGTTTAGGTACACAGTAGTAAATCTAGTATTGACCATAATAATCTAATGTCAACTACAGTAATCAAATATTTGATAAACTCAAAGATCCAAGATTTTAGGGTAAGAACTCAACATTTGACAAAAACTTCTGGGAAAACTGAAAAGTAATTTGAAATACTTAGGCATACACCAACATTTCACACTATATACCAAGAAAAGGTCAAAATGGATAAATGACCTAGACACAAAAGTTTATCATCATAAGTAAATTAGGAGAGCGTGGAAAAATGAACCTGTCAGATCTATGGATAAAGGAAGAGTTTATGACCAAACAAGAGATAGAGAAGATTATGGGCAATAAAATAGATATTTTTGATTATATGAAATTTAAAAACTTTTGCACAAACAAAAATAATGCAGTCAAAATTAAAAGGAAAACAGGAAAATTAGGGGGTGGGTATTTTACAGCAAATTTCTCTGATAAAGGCCTCATTTCTCAATGTGTGTGTGTGTGTGTGTGTGTGTGTGTGTGTGTGTGTGTGGAACTCAGTGGAACTGAGCCAAATTTATAAATAATAAGACCCATTCCCCAGTTGATAAGTGGTCAAAAAATATGAACAGGCAGTTTTCAGAAAAATAAATCAAAGCTATCAATAGTCACATGAACTAATGCTCTAAATTGCTATTGATAAAAGAAATGCTAATAAAACAACTCTGAGATATCACTTTATACCTATCAGATTGGACTAATGACAGAAAAAGAAAATGATGAATGCTGCAGGGGATGTGGAAGAATTGGGACACATGTACTGTTGGTGGAGTTATGAGCTAGTCCAACCATTTTGGAGAACAATTTAGACACACCCAAAGAGCTAAAAATCTTTGCATACCCTCTGACCCAGCAATACCACTATTAGATCTGTATCCAAAAGAGATCAAAGAAAAGGGGGAAAGACCTAGTTGTGCAAAAATAATTATAGCAACTCTTCTTGTGGTGGCAAAGAATTAGAAACTGAAGGGATACCCATCAAATGGGAAATGGCTGAATAAGTTACAGTAAATAATTATGATGAAATACTATTGTGCTATAAGAAATGAAGAGTGGGATAGTTTCAGAAAAAACTAGGAAAACATATAAACTGATACAAAGTGAAACAAGCAGAACCAGGGAACACTGTACACAATAATAGCAATATTGTTAGGATAATCGGCCGAAAGACCTAACTACTCAAATCAATACAATGATCCAAGACAATTGCAAAGGAATCATGATGAAAAATACTATTTCCCTCCATAGAAAAAACTGATGAACTCTGAAGACAGATTAAAGCAAAATTTTTTATTTTATTTTTATTGTTTTATTTTGTTTATGTTTTCTCTTGCAACATGGCTAATATAGAAATATGTTTTGTATGATTTCACACCTATAATTGACCAAATTGCTTGCTTTCTCAAGGAGGGGGGAGAGGTAGGAAAGAGAGAGAGAGAGAGAGAATTTGGAACCCAAAATTCTAAAATATGATCTTTTTTTTTTTAATTACATATAATTGGGAAATACTTGACAAAATAAATAATTTTTTAAAAATAGGTCAAAGAACGGAACCCTGGGCTGATTTCTCCGCTAAGAAGATTTTTGTATTGAAAACAAGTTTTAAATAAAATATCCCTCTGTAAACACTAATTGGATATAGAACAAAACAAGAAAAGTGTGCAAGAATAGCAATATAAGCATTTCCCCTAACACCACAGGGGCACACTCCTATACCACCTCAGTAGCTGGAGGAAAAGGGCTTAGAGTGGTTTCTACATACTACTGGTCCCACAAACTATCACTAGCTAATGTAGGAAATGTTATTTTTCTTGACTATACCATATTATATTGGGTTTTTCTTTTTCTTTTTTTGTGAGGGAAAGGGGGGAAGATAATGAGGTATTGTGAGAGATACTAAAAATGGGAGAAAAGAGAAAAAGAACATCAATAATCATTTTTACAATACATATTTTTAGGCCATAAGAAATGATGAAATCTACAGTTTGAAGGGAAATTGGAAAGACTTCTAGCAACTGATACATAACCAAATGAGCAGAACTGAGAAAACAATTTCTGTAATAACAAGAACATTATAAAGAAAATCAACTTTGAAAGACTTTAGAACTCTGATCAATGAAATGATAAATCACAATGTCAGAGGATTAAAGTGAAACGTGCTACTCACCTCCTGCCAGAGAGGTGAGGTACTTAAATTCTGAATCAGAACTTGAAATACATTTTTATATGATCATTGGGAATTTGTCTTGCTAAGTAAGCTATGCACAGTTGATAAAAAGTACTTATTTCCACTTTATTGTTCAATAGTAGGGAATAGGAGGGAGAGATAATAAATGTGAATAAACTAAATAAATAAATGGATAGTAGAGAGCACAAGGAAATCCAGAAAGTGAAGATAAGCAAGGCAGTATTGTAACTACTGTGTTAAATTTGAATTATATAAATGCAGCCTGCCTAACAGGCTACATTGGCCATGCAGATACCACTACCTATCCATCAGTCAGTGGTGTTATTTAATAAATGTCAACAAGCATAAACATTTTTGCATAAGGGAAAACAAGGGTATTGCATATAAAACTGAGAGCTTCTGTTTGTGTTTTTTTTTCTCTATTCTATACATTTTTGTGTGCATAATAAAATGAGGAATGGGGACTGCTAGGAAGATTCTTCAAAGAAAATTCTGAGAGGAAGACACCAGAAAGGAAGCAGGTTTGAAATTAGTGTAAATTTTCCTCCACCTTGAAGTCATGTGGAGAGACCTTAAGATGCCCAGGAGTTCTGCCTCCTCAACTCTCTTTTCAGAGATTACAAGCACCAATCTGATACACCAAGTTTGCTCCTAAGGCTCATGAGGGTGCTTTGCTGCACAAATGAGAGCAATAGATTAGAGAGCAAGCAAGGACCTCCTTCTCTCTGCCTGAGTCAGGGAAAGATGCCAGAACAGCTCTTTTGTGGTCTGTTTCTTCGTTCTTCTCATGATAAGAAAAGGAATCTAAGAAAAGAAAATCCACTTCTCGCTTCTGCTTTCATAAGTGCTTGCCACTAGCCACTGTATATCCAATAAACTGTCTCTCATTTTTTTTTATTCACTCCCCTATTATTATGTTGTCTTTATGTGAGAAACTGGCAGTGACTAATCCTTGTTTCCTTCACAGTGTTAGTGCATGGATACTGGACAACTGGTCAGTCTGGGAAAAGTAGAAGATGCCTAGTCAAAGGCATACAATGAGGTGGTAGGGTAATAATTTCTCCCAGGAAGATCACAAAACTTTATGGTCACTCTGCAATCATATTCATTAGTCATCTCAAAGTTGATTTACTGGAGAGATTGTAAACAGAGATTAATAAACTAGAGTAAATCAAAAATCCCCTAGCCTAGGCACAGGTGAGCAAACCTGAGAGAAGGGAAGGAAGGAGAATATCCTCTATGGACAATATGTTGGTCCTTTTTGGATTTCTTTCTAGTGCTTACCTGAGACTCCCCTGTTTCCCCTTCCTTCCCCTTACCTATGGAAGAGGATATTTACAATGAGGACCTCCTTCAGGACTCACACCCACCACCAGTATTTACAGACAAGTGGAGGCCACCTCCCATGGAAGTCCAAGAGTGAAGACCAACCCTTAATTCTGCTTATATGTGGGGGCAAGACTTATTTTATTACACATACAAAAAAAATAAAGCTGTACAGAATAGAGAACAAAACACAAACAAAATCTCTCAGTTTTATATGTAATACTCTTGTTTTCCTTTGTAGGGAGAAATGTTCATGTTTGTTGATATTTATTCAATTCTTAAGTTTAAAGGACTTTTTAAGAAAGGTAATAAAATAAGGTAAAATAAGGCAAAAAAACAGGATTTGCAGGTATACTTTCTTACCATTGTCATTTTCTCCTCTCTCTCTGGTCAGAGAGGGGAAACCTGAAAAAACATGGTCTAGCAGGTAAAAGAGAGGGAGTTTCCCAGGGCAGTGCCCCAAGGAAGGAAAGGGGGTTGGGGTGGCTATCCCCTTTTCCACAAGAAGCTTTTCCCTAGTCTCTTTAGTACTAGTGCCCTCCTTTGGGGATTTTTTCCAATTTATTGTGTATGTTATCCTATAGTAAATAATTCTTTGAATATTATCTCCCCTATTAGCCTGGGAGCTCCTTAAGAGCAGGGACTGCTTTCTTTCACCTTTCTTTGTATTCCCAGTGCTTCACATTGTGATTGGAACATAGCAAACACTTCAAATAATGCTTATTGACTAACATTCTGGTGGCCTCCTCAACTCCACATCTGCTGTTCTGGTTTCGATTGCTCTCTGCTCTTCTACTGGTCCCACTCTGCCACAAAAAGCATCTGCTCTCAGCTCTCACTCTGGTCTGGTTAGCAGCTCACTTTCACTCCCAGACTGATCATCTCCCCAGATTCCCTGCCTTCAGCAGTAGAAAGAGCCCATCCTAAATTTGCTGCTAGGCTTGGCAAGAGAAGCACGGAACCAGAATATGTTCACGTATCCTCCTTCTCCATCTCTCCACCTGGCTTCCCCCCAGAAGGAAGTTCTTTCAAGGTCAAAAGCCCATGGGAATATGGGGAAGTCTGCGTAATGTGTACTTGCTACCAGATATTTCTCCCAGCACACCAAGTCTCCATGGCAACCTTTCTCAGGGAAGGGGCAGTCCAAACTCCAGCTACAAAGATAATGGTTACAAAGTGCTTTGTAAACATAAAATGCCTTACATATACAGGCACTTTTTTGAATAGTGAAAAGATTTTTTTTCCCCATTTCTTCTCAGAATAAAGCAGAAAGACATCACGCTATTAGGCACAGACAAAAATAGAAAATGTTCTGCCAAAGGTTAAACCTGCTCTGGAGTTATTTTCTACTTACTAGTAAAATGAATCACTGATACAGAGGTCAGAGGAGTGAAATAAGATAAAGTGATGGGCTACGTAGAGAAAGGAAGATTGCTCTAAGTTCATTATCCAGGTCCTTCTTCACTGATTTAATGGTCATGTCGTATCTTGCATCACTGAATTCACTGCCAGTTGCACAGAGCTTCAAACTCTTGAAGGGGGTGGGGATATTCCATTTTTGCATATACCTTTGGAAGCCAATCTTGAACTGTAAAATTAAAAATTATTCATGAGAGCCCGATACTTTTATTTCCGCCCTCAGTCAATAACAATTAGCCTTATTCTCACATTTCAGACCGTCTGAAACTGACCACTTGTTGCAAGGTTCCAACCAGATAAATGGAAAGCACTTCATAGCCTATAAAGCAGTAAATGAATATCGGTGATTACTATTATTAAATTACCTCTAAGTTTCCACTCAGGTTTAAGGTTCTATGATTCTTTCCTATTCATGTCTTAATCAATTAGATCTCCTTCATGAATGAATTTCTTCTGAGGACAGAGACACTTCTGTAGGTGCGTCAATTCTTTCAGGCCACTCGTGTTATTTAGAAAATTTTGCTACATGGTATCCTTCAGTTTCAGGCCCTAACTCTCCTGTAAGGAGTCTATTAATAAGTCATGTCTTAATGAAAGATTTTCAAAAAAAAAAAAAAAAGAGGTTTTCCTAGAGAACTAAACAGTCATTTGACCATGAGTGTCACTCTAGTTTACTCATTGAAACTTTGGGAGAGTGAAAAACATGAAACTGTGGAAATCTCAGTCCATTTCCTAGAAGACAGGTATCTAAGCCAATAGGATGTTGTTTTCATTACTCTGACGTTTATCGATGTTTTACAATAATATTTCCTCTGAAAAATTTCTTCTTGAGAAAGACAGCTATGAAAAGAAATCTATAAGGTGACAGAAACCTGAAATGCCTTAGGTTGGAAGTGGGAATGCAGACCTACCATAAGCCAAGTGCTAGAGCCCACACTCATACACATATCTCAGGGTAGCTTTCATTGCTAATACACTACACAGTGTTGGGCAATTGGTCACACTGAAAATTGGAAAAGTGAAACCCTTGACACTTTTTATCAGTATGATCCTTATAATTTCCTCAAGCTAATAATGGTAATGGCCATCCTTGAAAATGAGCTAGTTATGCAAATGCTTTAATTTAACAGTGTGACAGGATAAATAGAGTTTAATATAGAAAATGTGTTGACCTCATAATGAAAACAAATAAATTTATAAGAAATATAAATTCACCTATTCCCTTCCCCTTGTGACAGTGTCCAAATCGCCCTAAAAATTTGCACTTTGGCTGCATGTTTGGATGAAATAGTTTTATTCCTAAAAACCTTATAATAAGCATGTTCTCCTGACTTTTTATTTTGAATTTCCAAGTTTCAAACCAAGATTCCCTTTTTAGTGTGGGAGTGCAGGGTGTAGGCAGTAAATTCAAGTCAACAATTATTTATTAATCACCTATGTATTAATTACCTGTTAATCACCTATAATCCCCAGTACTTAGCACTGTGGATACAAAGAAAGGCCCAAAACCAGTCCCTGCTCTCAAGGAGTTTCCAGTCTAATAGAGGAGAAAACATGCAAACAATTATTTACAAATGTGTGTGTGTGTGTGTGTGTGTGTGTGTGTGTGTATACACACACATATAATCAATTCAGGGAATTCACTAGAATTAAGGAGAAAAGGGAAGACTTCTTGCAGAAAGTAGGACGTTGGCTGAGACTTAACAGAAGCCAGGGAGCCAAGAGGTGGCAGTGATAAGGAGGGAGAGATTTCCAGGCATAGAAGACAGCCACTGAAAACACATATATGTGGAATGAGTTTATAAGAAAAAGTTAGAAAAATAAAAATGAATGGATAAAAAATAGAAATGAACTTGGATATTATACAGTATATTTGCATATTGCAAATATCTGATCATCTGGTGAAAATAGCTTAGGGGTAGTTCATGGAAATGGAATTTTCAATATAATCTTTTCCCTTCCCTGGCAAAGGTTTCAAGAAATCATATATCAGTTAAGAAATAAATTCAAGTTCTTCTCATTTAGGGTGTTTATGATTATAAATTCATCAAGACGAGAATGCAAGTAGGTTTCATTAGTAGCTTTGATAACTGCTTTCCCAATGAAAACCACAAAACCCCAATAGAATATAATCTACTTGAGGGCAGGAATTGCTTATTTTCTATCTTTGTATCACCAGTCTAGCATACTCTATATTGCTTTATAAGTGCTCATGGATTGCTCGGTTCACACATTGATGGTGATTATCCCTTTTTTGACCCTTAATGAAGCTATCTTGGTTTTTTTATGAAAAAAAGATGAAAATTTCCCTGTAAAACAAAAATGGAACTCAGAAATATATATGTATATATGTATACATATATATGTGTGTATACATACACACACACACACACACACACACACATTCTTATAAAGCTGGAAGGGATATTGGGCACCATCTATTCCAGTAGTCTCACTATACCAAGAGGAGGCTAAAGTCCAGAGAGTGATATATCCAAGATCACACAGCTACATAAGGTTAGAGTTAGGATTCAAAGTCAGACCTTCTGACTTCTAATCCAATGTTCATTCCACTATCCCATGCATCTATTGTTGGTTAACCAAGAATTAAAGTAAAAACTCTCTGAGATGTGCTGTAAGAGAAGATGAAATGGAAGTTTTCAGAGAAACCTGGGAAGACCTATATGAACTAATGGAAAGTGAAATGAGCAGAATCACAACAATGTATACAATAACAACAATGTAATACAGATCAATACCTTTGAAAGACTTAGCAACTCATCAGCACAATAACCAACCATGATTCCAGAGGATTCCTGAGAAACATGGTACCCATCATCAGATAGAGAGGAAATGGACTCAGTGCAGATTGAGGAATATTTTGGGGGAGACCTGCCTAATGTGGAAATTTGTTTTGCTTGAATTTGTATATAAATATATGTTATCATGTATATACATATATATATATGTATAAACAGCAAGGTCTTTCTTGCTCAGCCCAGAACCACTCATTCTTTTCTTTGGAACTCTTGAGACTAAACTCTGATAATGCAAGTATTTTTAAACCATTGCTGCTTGGACTTTGGATGGTAGAATTGCAAATGTTGTATATCTGATATAAGGGACGGGAGGAAGGAATGTCATGTTTACATTTACCTGATCAGTACACCAATACCACGTAACCATGATGATCAGACCAAAGGTCATCCCAGTCCATAAAAGGTCTCCAGTGTGGGGGTTTCAGAATATGTTCCTGGCATCAGCCCAGGGCAGGTGGCATGTTGTGTTGGGGATAATCTTGTTTGGAACAGCCCCTAAGTGAGCTGCCTCTTATTGATCATAACTTTTAAGGTGATCAAAAGCTGAAAGAGAAAATGGGAAATGGGTTTTTGCACAAACAAAGCCAATGCAACCAAGATTAGGAAGGAAGCAGAAAACTGGGAGAGAATTTTTACCACTAGTATATGTGATAAAGGCCTCATTTCTAAAATGTATAGAAAATTGAGTCAAATTTCCAAGAATACCAGTCATTCCCCAATTGATAAATAGTCAAAGTATATGAACAGGTAGTTTTCAGAGGAAGAAATTAAAGCTATCTATAGTCATATGAAAAAATGCTCTATTGATTAGGCAGATGCAAATCAAAACAACTCTGAGGTACCACATCACACCTTTAAGACTGGCTACCATTACAAAACAGGAAAATTATAAATGTTGGAGAAGATGTGGGGGAGTTGGAACACCAATTCATTGTGGGTAGAATTATGAGCTGATACAACCATTCTGGAGAGCAATTTGGAACTATGTCCAAAGGGCTATTAAAAAATGTGCATACTCTTTGACCCAGCAATACCGCTTCTAGGGCTGTATCCCAAAGAGATCATAAAAATGGGAAAAGGACCCACATGTACAAAAATATTTATAACAGCTCTTTTTGTGGTGGCCAAGAATTGGAAATTGAGGGGATGCCCATCAACTAGGGAATGACTGAACAAGTTGTGGTATATGAATGTAATGGAATACTATTATGCTATAAGAAATGACAAATAGGCAGACTTCAGAAAAACTTGGATGTATAGGAACTGATACTGAGTGAAGTGAGCAAAACAGAAGAACATTATACACAGTTACAGTCACAGTGTTCAAGAACTGTTTTTGACAGACTTAGCCTTTCACAGGATTGCAAGGACCTAAAACATTTTCAAAGGACTCATGATGCAAAATGCCATCCACATCCAAAGAAAGAACTCTGGAGTCAAAACACAGAATGAAGCAAACTATTTTCTCTTTTGTTATGTTTTATTTTTCTCAGGTTTCTCCCATTCATTTTAATTCTTCTATGTAACATGACTAATCTGAAAATGTGTTTAATAGGAATGTAGGTATAGAACCCATATAAGATTGCATGCCATTTGGGGAGGGAAGGAGGGGGAGAAAATTTGGACCTTATGGAAGTGATTGTTGAAAACTGAAAACAAATAAATGAATAAATTTGGGGAAAAAAGAAAATGGGAACAGGGAGAAGGGAAAGGGAAAAGAAGAAGTAAAAAGGGGAGAGATTGACTGATCAGACTGGTCAGTGACTCCCCTCCCTCCTTCTACTGACTTCCTGGTGCAATAAGTTTTGATATTTTCTACTACCCCACCTTTTCCATACCTATGTCTAAAAAGAGTTGGGAGTGGAAGGGAGGGAGTATCTAATTACATGATCATATTTTATTTTTATTTAAAGGGAACAAATTAATTTTAAAAATTTGCACATATATTGTTAATACATAATGTTATATTAAATGTTATAAATATAACATTAACATATGTAGAAAAGCAAAGTAACCCCTCAATATTATATATAATATATAGTATATATCTATATGTGTATCTCATGGTATATAGATAGATAGATAGATTTGCAAATGTTTAATTTTATTTTCAATTCCAAATTCTGTCCCATTACAAAAATGTGTAGTCATGCAAAACAAATTCACATATGAGCTATATCAAAGAAAGAAAAAGAAAATATGCTGAGTCCATCATGTCTTTACCTGAAGGTGGATAATATGTTATATCATGAGTCCTTTGGAATTCTGGTTGGTTATTATGTTGATCAAAATTCCTAACACTAGTTGATTACACTTACAATATTATTGGTATTATAGAAATTGTTCTCCTGGTTTTGCTCATTTCACTCTGCATCAGTTCAGTAAGCTTTCCAGGTTTTTCTGAAATCATCCCCTTCATTTATTGATAACTGGATTTCTTCCTCTGAAAAATGGCTATTTATATCCATTGATAATTTATCAATTGGGGAATGGCTCTTATTCTTACAAATTTGACTCAGTTTCCTATATATCTGAAAAATGAGACCTTCATCAGAGAAGTTTGCTCTAAATATTTCCCCAATTTCTAGTTTCATTTTAGCTGCATTGTTTTTGTTTGTGTGAAAACTTTGTAATTTTGTGTAGTCAAAATTTTTCATTTTACCTCCTATGAATCTCTCTACCTTTTATTTGTTCATGAACTCTTCCTATATCCATATATAAGGTAATTTCTCCCACATTTTACCAATTTATTTATGATGTCACCCTTTATGTCTACATAATATGCACATTATCTTGGTATACAGAGTGAGCTTCCATCAGACTTTTTTAAGTTTTCCCAACATTTTTTGTTGAAATGGGACTTCTTGCCCCAATTGCCAGGATTTGGGAGTTTACCAAACAGTAGGTTACTGGGATTGTTTGTTTCTGTATGCAGCTAGGTAATGCAGAGGATGGAGGACTGGACCTGGAATCAGGAAAACCTAAGTTCAAATCCAGTCTCAGATGCTTACTAGCTGTGTGACCCTGGGCAAGTCATTTAACCTCTGTTTACCTCCAGCACTAACTGTAAAGTTCTTAGCATGGTGCCTGGAACATAGTAGAAGGTGTTTATAAATAATGCTTATTCTCTGTCCCCACCCCTTTATATTGTGTATGTAATCCATTCCACCAATTAGCCTCTCTGTTTCTTAACCACTACCAAATAGTTTTGGTAATTACTGCTTTGTAATATAGTTCAAGATCAGGTACTGCTAGGCACCATTCTCATTTTTATGATGTTCTTGATCTTTCGTTCCTCCAGATTAATTTTGTTGCTATTTTCCTTCTACTATAAAGTAATTCTTTGATAGTTTAATCAGTATGGCATCAAATAAATAAATTTATTTAAGTAGTATTATCATTTTTATGTTATCTTGGCCTACTCATGAGCAATTAATATTTCCCCAGTTATTTGGATTTGTTTTTATCTGTGCAAAGAATGTTTTATAATTGTCTTCATATAATTCCTGTAAATAAAAGCAAAGGAAAACACTAGTGACCTCTGCCAGGCAGTCTAAGACTGCACAAGTAGATATCCCAAAGCCTGTGGACATTCTGAAGCCTGAACACATACTAGTCTTCAACCATCTTGGCTGGATTAAAAAATAGGCCAAGGTCAAAGCCATCTACTGATGAAGAATAAGACAGATAATGGGCCTGGATTCTCTCCCTCGCTAGGTTTTTGTGATACAGCTCTAGTCTTGTTCTCTTACCTGTCTAATCTTTCCTTCTCAGTCTCCTTCGTTGGGCCTTCCATTCAAAACATGACACTGAGCCACAGTTATTTCTCAAGGCTCTGTCCTGGCCTCTCTTCTCTTCTCCTTCTCTATTACTTTTCTTGGTGATCTTATCAGATCCCATAAATTCAATGATAATTTTTGTGCATATGATTCCCAGATCTAACTTCTCTCTCCTGAGTGCCAGTCTTCACCAATTGCCTTTTGAACACTTCAAATAGGATTTCCCATAGACATCTCAAACTCAATATGTCATTATCTGAAAAAACCTTCTGAACTTCCCCGTTACAGTGCTACCATTCTCCTAGTCACCCAGGCTTGAAACCTCAGTGTCATTTTCAACTCCTCACTCAAACTCACCTCTCATATCCAATGTGATTTTAAAGACTGTCATTTCTGATTTCACATTTCTCATATAGGTCTCTTACTCTCCACTCACAAGGTCCCCACCTTGGCACAGCCCTCCTGGAATATTTTGATAACCTTTAAGTGGCTACGTATTACCTACAGAATCAAATATAAAATTTGGTTTTTAAAACTTCTCACAACTCAACTCCTTTCTATTTTTCTAGTCTTCTTACATTTTACTGTCCTCTGTGTTCCCCAAACCACTGAACATTACATTTCATCTACTAATTCTGTACCTTTTCTTTGAAAAGGTTTTCCTTCACCTCCTGACTTCCCTGAATTTCTTCAAGATTTAGCTCAAATTTCATTTTCTGTAAGAGACTTTTCCTCCTCCTTACCCTCAATGCCTTCTGAGATTATCTTCTATTTGCAATATATATGTTATATATGCATATATATGTTTTGCCTGTATAATTATCTGCCTATTTTCTCCCTTATTAGTATACTCTCCTTGAGGGCAAAGTCCGTGTTTTTGCCTTTCTTTGTATCGTCAGTGCTTAGCAGAGTGCCTTCAATACAGAGTATAATTTTAATATTTTTTCCTCTGATAGAGTCAATGTGAGTCAGATGTATCCTAATGGTGAACAGATAAAAATCATACTTCTGGTTCATGACTATGATCTCAGAACAACGTGGCACTCATCCTTGTTTTAGGATCCGCATGTTCTGCTTTCAACAATACCATAACTTGTTGAAGGAACAGCTGATCAGATACACAATATTTCAAATCAAAGGTCCCACACAATCCTATACTGAAAAAATGTAGGGAATGAACCTTTGCTCCAATGAAAACTTATTGCCCTTGGAACCTTAGCTTCAGTGGCAGACAATTTTAAAAGTTCAAAACAGATATTTAAGGCTTTGATCTCTATTCAGTGTTTTTTCACCTTTTGTTAGGAATTCTAGTTCCATTTTCTCAAGGAATAGCTATCAAACTGTCAAGTACCCATCATAAGATTTTGAATTATGTATAATGAATTAAGTTGCTACATGAATTCCTCCAAGCAGCCTATGTCTTAAATTTCCATTCCTGGGCAACTATGTACCTGTAACAGCCTCTTTATGATCTTGGCAAGACATTGACCCAGACTTTGCTAGAGCCTTGTGCTAAAACTAGATAGATTTCCAAATGCCAAAGGGTCTAACAATGTAGACAGTGGCTCAATCATCCCCTCTTTAGACATATCAACTCTGGCAAAATACAGATAAGTTATATTTTTTATTATGTCTAAAAACTGTACAGTATCTGCCATAGATGTAGTCTGTACTCAGAATTTCTTTTTTTATCTAGGTTGGATTCCAGTATAAAGGACATCTGTAACAGAGAAAGAGTCTGTGAGTAATGTTGCTCCTGGTGGCTAAAAAGAAAATCAAAGAACTTTGTTTCTTAGGAGAATAATTAGTTCCCACTACACAATAACCCTGGGAATTCTGCCTCTCTTGGATATAAAATCCTACTTTTAGTCTTTAAGTAGTTTTAAAATATTTTTCAAAGTATCTTCTCCTTAAATTAGAAGTATAAATCTTATACAAAACGAAAAAAAATCCATTGAGATTTGTAGTGATCTTAGAACAAATAGTTTGACTTTAGAACTGAGGTCCATGCTCTTCCCCTATATTATCATATTTCCTGAGGATTTGATGTTAAACCTGCAACTTCTCAGTTGAGTGGAAAATATCTCCATTACCAAACTCCATTATCAAGCCACCATTTTCTTTTTAATTTAGTTCTGCTATGTAACTAGCACCAAGTAAAGTGGTGCCAGATACATAGGATAATACAAAAAGAACATTGTACATGAAATTTTAGTTCTCTGTTACATAAATCGTGCTTTTCTTTTTCAATTTATAATTAATTCAATCTATAGAGTTTTCCAATTAATTTTGGTTTTTTTCAAATTATCCTGCTTGTCTGTGATTTTTTTCTGGATTTCATATTTTTCTGTGTACTTTTTTTAAAAAAGATATCTCAGTGACCCTGTTTTCTATTTTTGTTGTTACTCCATCCCTATTCCCTCCCTTCCTTGTGCCACACTCTCCACTAAAAAAAGATAAAAACAAAGCCCTTTAGAAAATTATTTCTGTCTAATTTGTCCACTTGTACTCTTTCCACTCTTTGTCTAATCCCCTACTTTAGAAAAAAAAAAGTGGAGAAAGAGAAGGAATTTGCCTAATGCAATCTATAATTGGAACAATCTCTATGATCCCTCTTCTTTTACGTTTGCTCCTCCTCCGTTACAGGTCTTTTGTCTATGACTACCCTCTAATCTAATCATCCAAGTCCTTCCACTTAAATTTCCCTCCCCTTTCCTTGTCCCCACATACTTCCCTATTGAATTTAATGTATTTCTACACCACACTCTGTGTGTGTGCCCTTTCCTTGCCTGGTTCAGATGAAATTTTCATGGGATGTTTGCCCTTTAACCCCATCCCTTTTATGTCTGCATTCACTTTGTCTCATGCATTGTATTATGTGAGACAGTAAGCTACCTTCTCTTTCTGCTATAGTCCCCTTTCTCTATCATTTTCTTCTTCTCCCAAGACCAAAACAGATTGAACTGCTCAAAACAGAACAAAATCACCCCTGTCTTCTTCCCTATCTTCTTTAACTTTCTCTATGACCCCTGAAGAAAATGAGGTTCTGAGAGGGCAATTGATTCATCTCCCTTGCATGCACAAAGTTATCACCTAGTTTCTTCCAATTAACCTTTTTTTTTAACCTTTCCATGTTTCTCTTGACTCCTGAATTTGCATTGCACAATTGTAGATGTCTATTCAGTTCCAGCCTCTTTTCATGAGGAATGATTTGAAGTCCTCTACTTCGATAAAAATCCATTTTTCCCTGTCAGATTTTTCAGATAGGTTTTTATTGATTGTTAAGCCTTTATCTTTTGCATTTTGGAATATCATATTCCAAGTTTACTACTCCTTTAATATGGCAGCTTTCAAGTCTTATGAATTTTCTTTTTGGCTGCTCACAGAATTTTTCCTTTAAGTTGGCAATATGTTAAAAAGATCATACATTATATCTGGGCTGTATTTATACCATGAATGCAAGTTGGTTCAATATTAGGAAAACTACATACATAATTGACCATATTAATAATGTCATCAACAAATATGATCATTTAAATGGATGCAGAAAAAACTTTTCAAAAAATGACACCCATTCCTGTTTAAAAAAACAACAACACTAGAAAGCATAGGAAGAAATAAAACTTTCTCCAAAATGATAAAAACCAAGAGAAAGAATTATCTATACCAGGAATAAGCTAGAAGCCTTTCCAATAAGAGCAGAAGTGAAGCAAAGAGATTCATTATTGCCATTACTTTTCAATATCATACTAAAAATTCTGGCTATAGCAATGACAAGAAAAATAAATTGATAAATAAATGTGGGCAAAAAGGAAAAAACTGTCACCATTTGCAGATGGCATGATGGTTTATTAGAGAACTCTGAAGAGTCAATTAAAAAATTACTTGAAACAGTTAACATCAGCATTGAACAAAAGATAGAAATTCTAAAATGAAGGAAAAAATAAAATTTAAAGCAAAAAAAAATTGAACTACTAATAAACCTAGGACCTATTTTTTTTAAAGAAACTAATAAGAATATAAACAACTGTCTGACTTTTTATAAAGAGGAAAATAAAATTACTTGTATCAAAAATGAAATGGGGAAATTCAAAACATTTGAAAGCCAAATTATCAGACATTATTTTGCCAATTTATATGTTAGCAAAACTATTTACAGAAAATTTGTGAATAGCTGAAGAAATATTAAATATCTTGATTAACAAAAGAAGATATATGTTATTTAAATAATGTAATATCTGAAAAGAAAATCAAACAAGCCAAAAGTGAACTCCCAAATGAATTCTAAATACCAATTTATTACAATATTACAGAATCTGTTAAAACAGCTAAAGAAAACACCTTTCCCATCTCTTTCTCTGGTTTAACCATATTTATAAAGACAAAAGTCATTCCCCAATTGATTAAACATCAAAGAATTTGAACAAGCCATTCTCAAGTGAAGAGATCTAAGCTATCTATAGTCATACAAAAATGCTTCAAATCACTAATAAAGAAATTTAAATAAAAACAACTATGAGGTTTCTTATCACACAATAATCAATTTGGAAAAGTTGATAGAAAAAGAAAATGACAAATGTTGGAGGGGCTATGCGGAAAGAGGTACACTGATGTACAAATGGTAGAACTATAAACTAGTCTAGTAATTCTGGAAAGCAATTTCGAAGTATGCCTTAAATATATGAATATTCTTTGACCAAGTTATACCACTACTAGGTCTATTCCCCAAAGAAATAAAAGAGGAAAATATTCTATAAGTACAAAAATGGATATAGCAACTCTTTTTTGTAGTGACCAAAGAACTAGAAATTAAAGGAGTGTCCATAAACTGAGAAATAGCTTTAAAATACGGCATATGAATGTATTATAATTCTATTGTGCTGTAAAATGAAGAGAGTTTCAGGGAAACCTGGAAAGATTTGTATCAACTGATGCACAGTAAAAAAAGTAGAACAAGGAGAACAGTTTTTAACATAAGTTTGGAAGGAAGGAAGAAAGGGAGGAAGAGAGGAAAGAAAGAATGAAGAGTGCCAATGGGAAGAAAGGGTGGTCTTTCTGGAGGGATATTACAAAATATTGAAAAGAATAAAAAAGATGGTTGAATATCCCAGGGAGGAGAGGCCCCAGGTCTTGTAAAAATGAAGAATTCTGAAGGACCTCTATCAAAACAATGACCAACTATTATTTAAGAGGTCCAATGATGAAGAATGCTACCTGCCTTATGATAGAGAGGTCATGGACTAATATTTAGAATGTGACACATTGGGGATGGCCAGTATAGGAATTTGTTTCAGTTGTTGTTTGTTTGTTTTTCCAGTGAGGTGAGGGAGGTACGAGGGAGAAAAATAAATGCTTCAGAATTGAAAAAAACTTAATTTTAAAACTGCATGGTGGGTAAGCAGTAATTGCTATATTGTAGGCACCACAGTTTAGGGACGTTTACATTCTTCAATTTAATATTCATATTCTTTTGGAAGGACAATACTAGTAGTTTTTCTAAATTGTTAAATATTTATTTCTATTTATAAATTATAGTATATATTATATACATAATATAAAAATTATATACTTATTTTTATGATCTTTTATTATTTCTCCCTCCCATTGTTTCCCCCACCTATAAATAATTTTAAAACTCAAAAAACAAAATCTCCCCCATAAATATGGATCAAAACAAAGACCCACATTGATCGTGTCCAAATATGCATGTCTTGTGCTGGATTTTAAGTCCATCACCTTCCTAGCAGAAGGTGGGTAGTATGATTCATCTTAAGTACTCTGGACTCATGGTTTATTATTGCATTAGTTAGAATTCTGGTGTCTTTCAAAGCCATTTTACTCATAATGTTGCTGCTGTCTATATTGTGCTCCTAGTTCTGCTGACTTCAGATCATAGAAGTCTTCCAAATGTCTTCTGAAGCTGTCCATTTCTTAGGACATAATAATATTCCATTATATTCACACATAAAAATAGCTTATTTAACTATTCCCTAATAGGTGGGTACTCCCTTAATTTTCCTTTTCAAGTTATGCAAAGAGTTGCTATAAAAATGTTACACATATGGATCATTTATTTCTTTGATCTCTTTCAGGTACAGGCCTAATAGTGACTGTACATGCATAGTTCAGTAACTTTTGAGGAATATTTCTAAATTGATTTCCAGAATGGCTGGACCAATTCACTATTCCATCACCAGTTTATTAATGTGCTTTTCCCTCCATAGTCACTCCAACATTTGTCATTTTCCTTTTTTTTTTTTGTCTTTTCCAATCTATTGCGTATGAGGTGAAATCTCAAATTTTCTTTGATTTGCATTTTTCTAATAGTTATTTGGGGCATTTTTCATATGGCTATAGATAACTTGGATTTCTTCCTTTCCTGTTCATTTTTTTTTTTTGGATTTATCAATTGAGGAATAGATCTTGTTCTAATAAATTTTAATTAATTTGTTGTATATATCTTGACAATGAGATGTGAAAATTTTAACTGAATTAGCTTTGCTTCTTGATTTAGATACATGTATAGGTATATAGATATATATAGATATACTATTTATCATTTGAGGAAAGTTCACAGATTCTTGAGTTTGTGTGTGTGTGTGCGTGTGTGCGTGTGTGTGTGTAACAGAAATGGCTATTTTATATTGCAAAAGCTTTTTCATTTATTTACATGATCATATCATTTTTATTTTTTAGTATAATCATTACATGTATAGGCATTCCTTGTATAAATCCAGCCTTTGTAATATGTTGCAATAGCCTCTTTGTTAACATTTTATTTAAAATTTTTTCAGCAATTCTTATTGGAAATATTGGTCTATAGTTATGTTGCCTCATTTGGACTCTTGTTTTACATTTCAAGGCCAAATTTGTATCATAGGAGGTATTTGGTGGCACCCCTTTTTTTGCTATTTTGTGCAGTGTTGGAATTAATGGTTCTTAAAATGTTTGATTAGAATTCACTTGTAAATCCATCTGGTCCTGGAATTTTTTCTTTGAGAATTCATTTACGACTACAATTTTTTTCCTGCAATTGGATTGCTTAAATTCTCTATTTTTTCTTCTGCTGATATAGGTTACTTTTCATTTTTGTAAATATTTATTCATTTAAAGTGCCAGTTTTATTGCCATGTGGTTGGACAAAGTCTCTATAAATATCCCTTTTGTTTCGAATTTTTTTTTTCATTGTTATACTGGCACTTTGGTCTTCCTCTTGTTTTTAAACTAAATTATCTAAGTTTTTCAATTATTTAAAAAAAAACAGCTCCTAGTTTTATCAATTAATTTAATGGGGTTTTTTTGTTTCCAGTTTTATTATTCTCTTCTTTGATTATTGGTACTTCTATTTTACTAATTAATTTTATTTATTTGCATGCTCAATTTGTTAATTTGTTCTTTCTTTTCTCAATGAAATTATTTAGAGATATAAATTTCTAATGACTGCTTCAGCTGCATCTCAAAAATTTGGGTATATCATTTCACTGTTCATTGTCTTTAATGAAATTAACATTTCTTTGAATCATCAGTACTTTAGGATTATTATGTCTGTGGTTGACTTATCTTTTCTTCAAGAGCCCTTTATTGACTATAATTTTTATTGCACTGTGCTTGGTAAAGAATGTGTTTTAAAACTGCTTTTCTGGATCTCTAACATTTTTATGCCTTTAATACGTGATAGATTTTTGTAGTTTGTAAAGTTGCCAAGCACAACTGAAATTGTGAACAAACAGGTATATATACATTTGCATATATATGCTTTCCTACTTCCACATAAGTCATCAAGGACCTATCATCTCCAACTTCTGCAATTTCCCTGTTTAATTAAATCCATTTTTGTTGTTGCTTTATCTGAACAATAATCTGCTTCGGTAGAGGCTGAATTCAAATATCAAAAAATAAAATAAATGAATTTTGCTCCAACCCTTCACTGTGTGCCTTTTACTTTTGAAATGTTTCTGGTGAATAACACATTGATGTGTTCTTTTTAACCCATTGTTATCCTTGTTTTACGGATGAGTTCATCCCAATCACGATTGTTGATTTCCTCCATCCTATCCTTTTCTACTTTTTCCTCTTTGCTTTCTGCCCCCTTTTTTATCACAAGTACTTACCCTTTCTTTTAAACCCTTCTATAATTATGATCCCTCTTCTGACCTTAGAATTTGTTTTGCTTAAGACTAATCCCTCCCTAAATCTGCCCTCTTACTTCCTATCTCCGTTCTCTATTTCCCTGCTTAGTTACCAACACCAAACACTTCACGTGTGTGCGTTCTATTCTCTTCTGACCAATTCAGATGAGGGCATCCAATGGATCCCCCTCTCCCAACCCCTTCACATTTGAATAGACTTCTGCTTGCATACTCCTATCATGTGAGAAAGTTCCCTTTCCCTTTTTTTCGAGTCTATTTCCTCCCTTTTCCTTTCTTGTTTCAAGAGCACCAAAACATAAAACTACTCCCAGGTGTTTGACTCATTTTTCGATTCCTGACATGAGGGTTCTCAAAGGGCCCTTCCATTAACTTTCCCTTCCTTAGAATATAATTTATCCTTATAATACTCCTCCAGAGTGTTTTCTTTGTATTTACCTTTTTGTTTCCTGATTCCCATGCTTTTATTTGAAAATTTTCTTCAGCTCTTGTCTTCTCATCAGGAATGCTGTTAAGTTCTTTATTTCATCAAAAAACCATTTCCTCTCTGTACTCAGTTTTACTGGGTAAATTATTCTTGGTTGTAAGTTGTATCTTCTGCTTTTAGAGTATCACATTCCAGACTCCCTATTCTTTTATAGTGGCAGCAGTCAAATCTTGCGTGGCTTGACTGACTCCTTGGTACATGAACTCCTTGCTTTCAGCTGCATGCAGTATTTTTTTTCCTTTACTTCTAAGTTCTGGATTTTAGCTGACATTCCCGGGAGTTTTCATTTTGGGGTGTCTACCAGGAGGTGACTGGGGGATTCTATTTTGTTCTCCCTCTTCTTCAACTATGTTTGGCCAGCTTTATCTTGAAATATTATCAAACTTTTTTAAATTATGGCATCCAGTCAGCTAAAGGATTCTTAAATTTTCTCTCTGACATTCCTAAATCAGTTGTTTTGACAGGATACCTAACTATAAATCTTCCCTCTCCTATTAGAGCTCCATGCAAGCAGGGACTGCCTTTGCCTTTCTTTCTTTGCCCAGTATCTGTCATATAGCTCAGTAGGTATTTAATAAATTGCTGATTTGAATCACTCTTACATTTTCTTCTGTTTTTTTCAATCTTTTGATTTTGTTTCAGTATCTTATTGTCTCATGGAGTCATTAACTTCTGTTTGGTCCAGTGTAATTTTCAGGGAGCCTATTAGATAAAGTGTATACCCTTTGTGCTAAGTTGTTAATTCTCTTTCCAAGTCTCTCCTTCACAGTTCTTTATTTTCCACTTCATTACTCTAGTCCCTCATTTCATTTATATCATTAAAAAACATTTTTTAATCTCTTGAATAATTTTTTCTGGTAATTCTAATTCATATTGTGACCATTTTTTTTCTTTGAAGCTTTGCATTTTGGAAATATTCTCTTTCTGGGGACTTGTTTTGGGCATCTCTGACAACATAATAGTCCTTCTGTTGTCATTTACTCATTCTCCCAAGTCTTCCTGGGTTCAGACTTTTGTGCTAAGGCAAGAATCTACGCAACTCTGGTATGTCTGTTGTGACCTTGGTCCTGGCCTGTCTTACCCATCATTCTGCTTGCTGGAGTCAGAGTAGACCTCTTCTACTCCACAGTCTTGGCTTCGAGGTATCTTCTGCCAGGCAGAGCAACAGCAGTGAAGCCCCTATACACAAGAGCCGTCTTAGATTCTCCCACTAACCTATAAGGATCTAGCACCAGTTAAAGGGCTACTGGCCTCTCAGATCCCCACAGGGATCTGAGGGGCAGTGCTGAGCCCTTGCTCCACTAGGGGATGAGTACGACTTCAGCTCCTACACCCACAAGGTAAGATGCAAATCTTAGACCTTCCCTCCAAGAAGCTGAGATAGCACTGGCTCTGTTCTTTTTACAGGATTCAGTCTGAGGTCTCTACTCTTGGGTTATAATGACAGTGCTGTGACCCCTGTTCCCTGGTGCTAAATCAGATATCATAATCCTCGGGGTCTAGTTTTCAGATCCTCATCCTCCCCTTTTCCATAGTTCCTAAGCTAGACACTTGCATATGGATCAAACTTGTGGTCTTGTGCTGGAAGGAGGATCCACTGTGGTTTCCTCCTAGCTCTTTGATCCCTACTGGCATTGATCTGACGTCTTTGTTAGTGGACCTGTTGGACAAGCTGCTTCCTCCTATACCATCTTGGCTGGGCTCCTTCACTGTGCTTTTATTTTAAAAAAATTCTTTGTAAGGTTGAGGACTTTTTGATAGACTAGTTACATAGCTAATATATTCTACATACAATACTAAAATTACCTATGTTGATTTAAGATTTAAAGTTAAGCTATTTACAATTGTAAATATGCATCTTCCCATTTTTATCCTGTGAACATAAAAGAACACATTTTCCAAAAAATAATAGTCTTAAGTGAGAATATCTGTCATCAATAGTTTAAACACTGTTAATCAATTCAAGGCACCCTGATGGAAGGAAAGAAGGTAGTTTATGCCAGTTCTGTTCCTAGCCTAGTCCCCTCAGCCATCATTCAGAAAAGCAACTCCTGTGCAAAAGTGGACAGCCTCACCACCATCCCCAAATTGCTAACTGCCACTTAAGGAGCAGGCAAGCCAGTCTAGCAGTGGGACACTTCAGGGGAAAAATGATAGTAAGTGCCAGACAAAATCAAGCAGCCACCACCTTCACCACCTTCTCCCTTCAAATAGCTATGGAAAATATCCTGGGACCCTGAACCCAAGCCTTGAGAGTAGCAGTGCCCTTTAGATCACTGGTTCTCTTTCTAGCCCCAGCTTCATCATTTCAGTCATCATGCAGGGGAGAAGTAACTGTGGAGACGGGGTTACCTTTTATGACACTACCAATACCAACTGCCATCAATAGGCAGTAAAGTCCAAGAACCCTAGTACCCAGACCACCAATCCTACTTCCAACCTAGTTCCAACAGCCAGCATCCTGAAAAGCAATTGCCATGGAGATGTTGCCACAACTACTGAAGACCAAGCGGGAAAAAAGTTGTTGCCAACAAAGCCTTTGGCACTGTTAGATGATTCAACATCAGAAACTCATATAGAGTTCTCAGGGAAATGATAAAGACAATACATTACCACTGCTTTGTCACTGTGCCCTAAGGACCATCTGACATGTAGCTGAAAATTTCTATGTGTTAGAATGTAAAATCCTTGAGGACAAGGATTGTCTTACTTTTCTCTTTGTACCCCCAGTATAAAGCTTGGTAGATTGTGAGCTGCTTACGGGTAGGATCTGCCTTTTGCATTCCCAGCACTTTGCACAGTGCCTGGCCCACAGCAGGCACTCAATAAATGTTTACTGACTCACCTTAAGTAAGTGCTTAATGAATGGTTTTTTTCCACTCATTAAAGAAAAAAGTGATAAATGTAGGCTGCTGAAGGCTCTCAGACAAATTAAAAATGTATAATTTGTAAGCAATAAAAGTCAAATGGATCAATATTTCAAGGTAGCAAACAACTAAGCACTAGTTTCTTTAAAATAAAAATGAATGCTGTAACAGTTTCTTAATTTATACTACGCATCTTTTTAGCCTTTACTTGATATCAAACTAATAGACTGCAAATAAGGGGAAGTGAAGAAAGAAAAGAGAGAAGAAAGAGGAAAGAGCAGAGAGAGAAAAGGAAAGAGAAATACACATTCACTGATTTTCAGATTCAAAGGGGTTCAGCATCTTTGAAACAAACTGGAAGAGAGCAGTTGTTTTTTTATCAGAGTTTACAGAATATATGAACATAAAAAAAAAATCTATCTTACTGCAACACAACCAGGTTCATATAAGTGCAGCCATTAAAATTGCCTTTCTTAACACTTGACATTGTACAATCATTTATTTGACACAGAAAATTCAAATTCATCATGAAAACGCATCTGGATTTAGTAATTCAAACTTATTTACTATGAGTAAACTTTACTTGGTAAGATGAATATTAACTTATAAATTGGAATAGACCCCAGCTTAACCAGGCATTATAATTAAACAAAATGTCATACAATACTGTTTCAACAAAAACCACAACCTCAATGAATTTATCACATAAAGGAAGTGGAAACAAAAGATATGTGTAAACTTCCACAATAGCACTAAAATAATAAAGACTATCATAAAAATAAAATTTTATGTCTGAAAAACACAGAAAATCATGGACTACGGGGTCAAAACTAAGTTTGGTTAATCTAGCTATAACAGTCATATATCGTTTGCCCATGTCCACTCTAAAAGTGGCTTATTTTTTAACCTCCTACTTTTTCAAATGTTTGTGTAGTGTTTAATCCCAAGGAAGAATGCTTTCTGGGAGTTCTATGTGCTTTTTGTGGGTAGTTGCTGAAAAAGTTATTTTTTACTAGCAATTTTTGTTCATATTTTAAAGAGCAAAACACAATTATGAAAAATTATACAACAAACACAAAATTAAATAATTCCAAAACAGGCTATTTTAAAAGTAGACCCGTTGGTTTAGCAGAATGCAAACTAGACACAAAATACACGTTATTGCAAATATATATTCAATGAATTGACTGAAGAGTTCAAGATCTTAATTTTTGTTCACCTTTTGTGAAAAACTAAGAAAAACAAAAGTTTTCATGAGGTCATAAGTAACTGAGTTACACTTTGGATTTGTCTGCCATGTACCATAGGTCACAGCTCTATAATTCAAGGCAAAATTATATTTTCAACCTTAAAAAAATCAAGTTACAAAGATTTTAAATCTCCAAAATTGGTTATAACACTGTGGCAAGCAAAGTAAATTTGTTCTTATTGCTCTAATTAAACTTCAACATAATATATAAAAATGAACTTTCCCCCCATGAACTGTCTCATAAATCATAAGGATCCAATCTAAGGATACAAGAGTTCTCTGTTGGTTCAAAGAAACTGAAAAGGGAAACAAATGATGCTGAACTATCACTTCATATTTTGCATCCTTGAATATGTTCAGCAGCTTCAAGCAGCACTTGATACAGCAAGTTTCTTTAGATGATCCATGAAGACTTGTAAACTAACATCATCTGTGAGGATAGGTGCTCCTGACTCCTACCAAAAAAGAAAAATAAAATCACTACGGTTCCAGAAAAAGATGGTATTCAAGAAAGGCAACTTAAAAATAATCACTATATTTAATGACATGTTTTTAAGCAGCACCTTTTCCACATCCCATCCCAATCTTTAAAGAAGTGAAATAATCTAATTCATAATATAATTTTTAAAAAATCCTTCTCAGAGAATACTTATCTAATTATTTAAAATAGAAACCTTTCAACACTAAGTCCTTTTTTCTGGACTTATTTAAAATTCACATTTGCTTTAAAAAGCAATGGTTGGATATAACTGTAAATTCAATACACTAAGAAAACATTTGTCAATTTTCTTTCTTGTGTAGTGTTTTCCCAAAAAATCTGTGCAACAAATAGATTTCAGATGTCTTTGTTGAACTCCAACAGGACATTAGCTCTTGGAAGGCAGAACCAATCATATATTAACTACTTTTTTTTAAATGCCTGCTGACTTTAAGCAAATTACTTTCCTTCCTATAAACAACCTGAATTTGTGATTGCTATTATCATCACTGTTAAGTACGTTATCCAACATAAGATTTTACTTCTTATTACAATAAAATCTTACTTAAATGATTTTTAAAAACAAAATTTATGAAATGAAATCCATTTATAATCAGTAATATCATATTTTGGAGATTTTTTTTATATAAATAATGCTTATAGGATCTGTGTGGCTGACAGTCACTGAACACTAAAAACTAAAAATGAGAATCTCTCAAAGGGCTATCCTAAATCATGACAGAAGGTTCTTTGCAGGCTACAAGACAACACAAGCAAGCAACACAAGCAATGTATGGAGTAAAGCATGGCATCAAATAAATGTTTGAATGAGAAGGAAGATGGACTGGTCACATATCCAGAGGAAAGGTTAAGCAATGGTGTCTGCAGCATCAGGAGAAAGTCATACTGGGCAGACACCCTGTGAAGGACTTATGGGAGGGTGCAGATAAGAAATGCACAGAAGTGCAGGCATGAATAATCTATCCATCTGGATCACTGGAGGGAATATCCACAAGAAGATCACAAGATCTATTTCAGTACTAGGCTTCTGAGACTGAAAACATTTAATGATTTAGAAATTATTAAAGAGGAAAGGACCATTATCATGTTTGATCTCCCAAAATTTTTCAAAAGTACCCTTTTCAGGAATACTTAAATTCTCAATTTCTATTTTTAAAGCCATTTTGATAGAACAGAGTTATTCCAGTCTTGGAAATAGACACATACAACACATTTCATAAAAATGGACTTTTAATATATGAACAACAATTATTTTAAAAATAACTTATCACCTAAAGTTATTTAAATTATTTCTATTAACAACACAGACTGTTTTTTTGACATGAATAATTCCATCTTAGAAACTGGCCTCCATTCCACTAAAAGCAAAGAGGAATCACACAATCCTTGAGATTTTTTTCATCTCCATCCTTGCTATGAGGTTGATAAATGTAGACAGTGGTACTGTAGGCTACATGATACAGTTTACAGCAAGGCTGAAAAGAAGAAAAGCCCAACTGCAAGGTAACAAAAATAGAAACTAGGTACTTTTAAAAATAGTACATAAAAGACCTCTTCATGGAGGGAAGGGGGAAAGAAATGGAGAGGAACAGGAAGAATTTTTTTCTTTAACAAGTCCTCCCACAGTTACATTTGTCTGTTTCCTGTGTTAATCTATATTGAATAGTGTGAGCTACTTATGATTCCTTTTCATGGCACTACTAAAACATTAGAGAATTAATGATTTAGAACTGGAAAGGACCTTACAGGTCATCTATTTTAACTCCCTCAAAATAGTTATTAGGGTAATACAGCAACTTCATGGCTAGACCTGGAATTAAAATGTATTGCTCTTATGCTTCCAATCAAACATTTAGATATTGTTATGCTGCTATATAAATGAATAAATATCAATATTATGACCATTCCACTTCACGTGTATGTATATGTGTATATATACATATATACATATAAAATATATAAAAATTGGAATGATTTCATGTCACTCAAATTTGAAAAAAATATATTTTATAATGGTGATGTTAATTTTCTTTACTCTACACAAAATACATAGAAGTCACCCAAATTAACTTAACACAAAATAACACATCAAATAGTTGAAATAATATTCTCTAAAATATGGTTTGAGAGACATTAATGATTTGGAAATAACTGATGATATAGCCTTCTTTCTTTTCTCTTGCTTTTACTATTATTTATATATATATGTGTGTGTTTGTGTATGTGTGAAATACACACACATACATTACACATATTATACTATTATATATTTTTCTTCCTTTCTCCACAAATCTCATCATACTGCCAGATTTATTCATGCTGCCACCTGGACAAGGTAAGAGTAGACATGGGTTTTTCCCATTATTTTAAATATCTCATTCTAAGAATATCCATGCCAATTGTAGACTCTTATTTCACAAAAAAAAAAAAAGAAATTCATTTTCCTCTTCTTGTTAAATAGGCTTAAGAACAACGGCCAATTTTTAAAAATAATTTAGCAAAATATGACAAAACAGAAAAATGATAAACGTTGCATAAGATGTGAGAGAGTTGGAATAATAATTCATTGTGGAGCTGTGAACTGATCCAACCATTCTGGAGAGCAATTTACAACTATGCCCAAAAGGCATATGCATACCCTTTGACCCAGCAATGACGCTTCTAGGGTTGTATGCCAAAGAGAACATACAAATGGGAAAAGGACCCAGTTGTACAGTTGTGGTGGCCAAGAGCTGGAAATTGAGGGGATGCCCATCAACTGGGGAATGGTTGAACAAGTTGTGATATTTGAATATAATGGAAGACATGCTATAAGAAATGACGAACAGGCAGACTTCAGAAAAACATGGAAAGATGGATATGAACTGATGCTGAGTGAAATGAGCCAGAACCAGGAGAACATTATACACAGTAACAGTGTGGAAGAACCGTTTTTGATAGTCTTAGCCTTTCACAGCAATGCAAGGACCTAAAACACTTCCAAAGGACTCATGATGCAAAATGCCATCCACATCCAGAAAAGGAACTATGGGGTCAGGATGCAGAAGGAAGCACACTATTTGCTCTTTCGTTATGTTTTCTTCTCTCAGTTTCTTCCATTCGTTTTAATTCTTCTATGCAACATGCCTAACGCTAAAACGTGTTTAATAGGAATGCATGTTTAGAGGCTATATAACATTGCATGCTGTCTTGGGGAGGGAGGGGAAGAAAATCTGGAACTTATAGAAGTGATTGTCAAAAACTGAAAACAAATAAATTAATAAATTTGGAAAAAAATAATTTAGCAAGATCATTTGTAAAGTACAACATACCATGTGTTGCCACAGGAAAAAAGAAGCCTAAAGCCATGTAGTTTTTAAAATGCTGTGATATCATGAGAATACTACACACTACCATAGGATCACTGTCATGTCAGTGCCCTCTATAGGCCAATGATAGACAATAATTGAAATTTCAAATTTTAAAATTGCCTAGTAATAATTGTTCATATTTAAAGCCCTTTACGTACATTACCTCATCTGGTCCTCTCAAACAATGTAGATGCTATTCTTATTCCCATTTCAATGATGAGGATTTTATAGAAGACATTATAAATGTATGCAAAGCTGACATGCAATTTTTGCTTTATCCCTTTAACAAAAGATAATTGTTACTTGATTCAATGATTACAGATTGAATATCAGATTTCTAACACGGGAAGTTTCAGTTAACTTGACTACCAAAATAAGATAATTCTGTTATAAAAGGTAACATTTTCAATATACAGAGTTTTTTAAAAGGAAGTATGAAACATCCTCCTGCCTAAATCAGTACTGAAAGCATAATTCTTATGCTGTATCACATACCAGAGAGGACCTTAAAAGCCATCTAAGTATACTCTTGTAGCTCTGGGAAACAGTACAGAAATCAGGGATGGAGAACCTGCTGCCTCAAGGCCACATGTGACCTTTTAGGTCCCTGGGTGAGGTCTTCTGAGTCCAAGTTTTACAGAACAAATCCTTTTATTAAGGGGATCTGTGCTGTGACATTTGGATTCAGTTAAAGGGCCAGACTTAAGGACCTAGAGGCTATGGTGGCCTTGAGGCTGCAGGTTCTCCACCCCTGAAAACTGTCAAAGGCAATCAACTGTTGTATTTTAAAAGACCTTCAGGAAAACATTCTGTATTAAAATTCATTATCTTATTTAACAACCAAAGAGAGTTCTCCTTAGCAGCTAAACTAACCTTTGTTATGGTTTAAACCCATTCTCTCTCATTTAGCACTTAAGGAAAATGGATACCTGGCTAATCTTCTCCATGAAATAATGATGAAAGATTATTACTAAATACATTCCTATTAGAATTCCTTCATTTTTGACAGAATTGTATTTTCCACAGCTGGACTTCAATATCTTAGTTCAACTTATCCACTGGGATCCAGCTTTCCTTGAAGCTTGAAGAATGCATCAATAAGGAACATTAAATGAGTGACTACTATGTGTAAGACACTATTCTAGGTGCTTGGAATGCAAAAAATTTAAGACTTGTTTTCTACATATCTTTATAGGGGTTTACACTCCTCTCGGAGAAATAAAACAGACGTTAAAAAAAATACACAATATGCCAAGTGTCAGAAAATAAACTGTGACAGTTCAGTAGAAAACAACCACTGACTTGACAAGAGTGACTTCAGTAGACAAGTGATACTAATCAATCTTAGTGGCCTTTAGACATCTACTCAGATAGTGCTTAGCCATGCCTAATAATTCTGCACCCTTGCCTAACTACTGTCCACACAGTCTTGTTCTTTCTCAAGCCCCAGGGCTAGTTATACTATTCAGCTATTCTTTAGGTTGTATTTATCTCATTTTCCCCCAATGTATACTACCCTATACTTGTCGGACTAAAGTTCCATCTATTTATCCTAAATATTTCTCCATTTTTTATGGTAGTGCTAAAAGCTAATTCTGTTTTTCACATTTCCTCTAATATAGATATCATTCATACTAACATATTTAAGAAGGGAGGGCATGAGGGCAGAGTATGGGAACAGGAAAAGAATGCACTCTTACCATAAAAAAGAAACTGTGTAGACATACAAAAAAATCATTTTCAAGATAAGCTATTTACTAGGTACATTTAACGAATTATTACTGGAGTTGTGAACTGATCCAACCAATATGAATAACAATTTGGAACTATGTCCCAAGGGCTATAAAACTGTGCATACCCTTTGATCCAGCAATACCATGACTAGGTCTATATCCCAAAGAGATTTTTAAATAAGGGGGTGGGTGGGGGAACCTACTTGTACAAAAATATTTATAGCAGCTCTTTTAGTGATGGCACTGAGGGATACCCATCAGCTGGGGAACAGCTGAACAAGCTGTGGTATATGATGGTGATGGAATACTATTGCGCTGTAAGAAATGAAGAGTAGGATGCTTTTCAGAAAAATCTGGGAAGACCTGTATAAACTGATACACACTGAAATGAGTAGAACCATGAGAACACTGGACAGCAATATTTTAAGGATGATCAAATGTGAAAGAGTACCTATTCTGATTAATAAAATAAGACAACTCCAAAAGACCCATGATGAAAAATGCTATGCAGCTCCAGAGAAAAAACTGAACTCTAAGCGCAGATTGAAGCCTACTTTTTCCCTTTATGTTTCTTGGTTTTTTATGCTTTACAACATGGCTAATATGGAAATAGGTTTCACATGACTTCACATGTATAATTGATATCATATTTCTTGAGGGAGGTACAGGAGAGAGAGAATTTGGAACTCAAAATTTTAAAAAACTAAATGTTAAAAATTAATTTAAAATAAAATAATAAAAAATAATGTACATACAAGATTTTTTAAAAAGGTATGTTATTTACACTTACCTGTCCCCAAGCATACATATTGTTATGTGTCTGTGAAGGATTGACTTTTGAAAGCAGGAACCGTGCCTTTCAAACAGAGATGAAATAATGTCATCAAACAAAAAATTCTTACGTTTTTAAGAGATGTTAATAAGTTGTTACACTGCCTAGGATAACTTTTCTTAAAAATTTTTCTTGAGAGATTATTTTCAGTTGCTTTAATGACAATCAATAACATGGTGAGTTCTAGATTGCTACAATATTTACAAACATTTTCCATTCCCTAAATATTTTTTCCCCCAAATTCAAATACACGTATGGTGACAAAGAATATTTATTACGTCAAAAAATGTGCTGTCCAATTAAGAAAAGAATCAGTACTAGTCTAAAGTATTATGAGAAGCTTAAAATTGTTAAAAGCATGACGGCTTGGCCATCCTTGATGATATCAGTTTAAAAATATCTCCTGACATCTGATTATTTCTTACCTGTTTAGAGGCAGACATAATAATGTGTACTTCACTCACTTATTTGGCTCCCACCAGAACAAGACTTCACAGAAAAGGAGCAAAAATTGGTCATGTGGTTGGACTGAAATGACCGTATTGTTAACAAGGCTGAACTGCCTTGAATTTGCCACTCATTTAAAAGAGCCAACATTTACAACTACCATGAGACTGACCATTCAACTGGAAAATGAGATGTGATTTTGTTCGTCTTTAGTAGACAAATAGCTCACTTGGTCTCTGTGTGGGCCTCAATGGCTCAAGATAAGTGCAGATAGCAATTGTTTCTATTTTGGCCAGAAACCCAGTGGGTCTTCACTTCCCAGACTGATTGTTTTTCTCCAGGTAAAGAGCCCATTCTTTGCCTCATATCTTACCTAACCTTAATCACTGAATGGGCGCTGCCTCAGTCAAACAGAGACCTGGGAAAGAAAAGGCCAAGGTCTCCCAATGAACCCCAGGCCATCTCCAGTCTTCCTGATCTATATCTTGCTGCTGGACACAGATCTGGAGAGAGTGAGGTGACTCTACACAGCTCTCCTTTACTAAAATCCAATTCACTTGCAAGTCATGACATCACCTTCCTGTCTGTCCTTTTCAAGAATGAAAGACAAACAGCAGCAGCAGCTAGATGGATGGAGTACTGGGCCTGGAATCAGGAAGATTTATCCTCATGAGTTCAAGTCCTGCCTCAGCCGCTTTATTAGCTATGCAATTGGGAGCCTCTCTTGGCCTCAGTTTTGGTTTAACATATATAAAGCACTTTGTAAATCTTTTTTTGGGGGGAGGGGAGGGAGGAGGCACGACAATCAGAGTTAAGTGACTTGCCCAAGGTCACGCAGCTTTTGACACTTAATGTGTCAAATGTCTGAAGCTGGATTTGAACTCAGTTCCTCCTGCCTCCAGAGCCAGTGCTCTATTCACTACGCCACCTAGCTGCCCCTACTTTGTAGACTTAAAGCACTATATAAATATTAGCTATTATTATTATAATTCCTAATAACAGCAATCAAGGGAGAGGACTAGAGAACATCAGAGGATCTGGACTTTTTTCATCAGTATCCTAGCAACATCCTGGGACAGGAGCACTGGGTGGCAATACCTGTACTAGGAGCTGAGGGCACAGAAAACACGATGAGGAAAGGAAGATTCAAAGCTCTCCAAGCAGCCTAACAAATGCTGTACTATACAGGAGGAAAACTTCATAAGCACCCTACAAAGTGGAGTAAGGACTTCCACCACCTTCTTACCGCATGTACTCTCCAAACTCACTTAAGCCCCCTTTTCACTGGTCCTCCAAAGTTCACCAGGTCGGCCTCTAGTCCAGAGGGTAGGACCTGAGGTGTTAGCCTTCCCCTTGTCAATCAATTCCTTCTCAAGAGCAACAATCTTTCCTCTGATGCCCTACACTTAAATCTCTAACTCCAAACTAGCTCCCTGGTTTCACACAAGCCCCACAGGGCATAACCATGTTCCTCAACCAATCCAGACGCTCTTCCTATGCAACATCACTCTATGCACTATGCAATCATTCCCTGATTTTCAAGGATGTTTAAACTAATCAAGGACTTTTCCCTCACTTGATCTAAAGTCTATGCACACCATCACTACCCTCTACCTTCTACAGAAGTTCTACCTTCATGATCCAAAACTCTGAAACTGCTGTCAGATCACAAACTCCTGTCCTTCCAAATCTCCCCCAGTCTTACCCTTCCTATTATCTGAACTTACAGTGATCTCTAGTCATGTCCCTCTCCCAACTCTCCCAGTTAAAATAGTATCAAATTCATTTTCTGCCCCAATGGTTAAGCAGTTCAGTTACCCTGTCTTCTACCTTTGCCAACCTTACCTCTTTGTGAGATTACCACTCAAGCCTTGTCAAAATCCTGCCATGTCTTACCTGTATCATCTATTTTTTCTGCTCTTATTGGAGGGCTATTAGAGGAATCACAAAATTTCACCAACAGAATATATTATAAAGTTACGTTGTCTAATCTCAACTCAGCTCTTTTATTCTTCCTTCTCTGAACAACTATTTTCCTCCCCACAGGATGTGTTCCAAACCTTGTCTTCCTCCTTCAAGCCTCCAACACTATCCCCTCTTCCTTCTTGCACATACAACCCTGCACACTGCTTCCTTTGCTGAGAAAATTGAGACCATTCATGAAAAAAACTCCCTGTTCTATTATACATAATAACAGTAGTAATATTTTGCGATGACCAACTAGGAATGGCTTAGCTCTTCTCAGCAGTATCAAAGACAATCCTGAGAAGGAAAATGTTATCCACATCCAGAGAAAAAACTGATGGAGTCTAAATTCATCAAAGCATGCTATTTTCGCTTTATTTTGTGTGTGTGTGCTTTTTTTTTTTCTTTTGGTCTGTTTCTTCTTTCATAACATTACTAACACGGAAATATGCTTTATATGACAACACATATATAACCTATATCAAATTGCTTACCATTTTAGTGAGGAGGGAGAAGGAGGGAAGAAGAAAAATTTGGAACTCAAAAAAAAAATTTTTAAATGAATGTCAAAAATTGTCTTTACATGTAACTGGAAAAAACAAAACACTGTTTAAAGAAAGAAAAACTCCCTATTCTCATAGAAAGAAGCTTAGATGTTGACTCTAACCCAATTTCTCTAAACTGAAGCTATCATCTGGATGTTTTAATACACTATAAACAATTCTGATCTGCCAATCAGTAGTGGTTTTAATCCCCAATTTTTAAATATTTCATTGTGATCTGTAATGCTCACCAGCTCATCAGGAGAACAAGATTTCTGTTTGCTAAACGGAGAGATCACTTCAGAAAGGGAGAAAAGGTATTTAAGGGTTTCTTTTTTAGGAATTAGTTAAGTGGAGAGTTTTTCTGAGCAAGGCGCCTCTGAGTTGAGATCAATTTTATGCCTGATAACTGCTCATTGCTTTAGTTTAACTTAGCTCAGTAACGCTCCCAGAGAGTATACACTAAAGTAGAGTTCATGGAATTATTGTGAAGCAGGTTTCTGAAAAGGATTCCAAGAATTTTAAGCCTAGTGGTGTCCTACTTGATCTAGTTTTCTTATTGTTTCTAGGGTAGGAGCTTTTGAGTTCCAAAAAAGTTAATCAGTTCCTGTGTGAAAAGTGAGGAAAGTTGCCCTGTGTCAGTCCTACACCTTACATTATGTTAGACATAGCTGTTTAACTCTGTTCATGTCACTTAGCCTTTTTCAGGCTCAGTTTTTTTATCTGTTACATGTAATAGTACCTATCTCACAGGGATGTTATGTAGATCAAATGAGATCATCTGTATAAATTGCTTTGCAAACCTTTAGACACCTGAGCCTAACTCTTAGAATACTTGTAACTTTGCTGACCACATGTAAGACTAACTGACCACTAGCCACTCACAGTCCGGGGGCAGGTTAAATGATTAAATACCTAAATAGCTCAATGGGGTATCAACCAACCTTGTGACCCAGAGGAATAAGCTAATCCAAAATTTAAGGATCAGGCTTAAAATTTTTAAAGAAATGATGATGATGATGATAGCTAGAACTTATATAGTGTCTAAAGGTTTGCAAAGCAATTTATACAGATGATCTCATTTGATCTACATAACATCCCTGTGAGATAGGTACTATTACATGTAACAGATAAAAAACTAAGCCTGAAAAAGGCTAAGTGACACGAACAAAGTTAAACAACTAGTAAATGTCTACGTCCAGATTGAACTCAGGTCTTTCTAGTCCCAATACTATCAACTGCACCAACTAGCTGCCTGATATTTATAGCAGATCTTTATTTTTGTAGAAACAAAGCAGCTCATCAACTGGGAAATGATTGAACAACTTAAGTTATAAGAATGTAATGGAATACTGCTGCTCTGTAAGAAATTGCAAAACAGACAATTTCAGAGAAACCTGAAAAAAAGCATTTATGAACTGAAGAAGAAGGAAGTCATAAGAACCAGAAGAACAACTTACACAACACCACCACTGTAAAGAAAACTTTGAAAGATTTAAGAACTCTGATAAATACATAAAGAACCATATTTCTGGAGGATGAATGATGAACCACCTCCAAAAATACTATTCCAGATGCGGAATGAGACATATATTTTTGGACATGGCCAATGTGCCAATTTGTTTGCTTAACTATACTTTTGTTACAAGTGTTTCTTTTTTCTGTTTTTCCCCCCAACGAATGTAGGAAGAGGAAGAGAAAATAAATTCTTGTAAATTGAAAAAAAAATTAAGTGAAACAGTTTCTATCTTATGAAGAGCTATATCTGTAAAATAAAACTATTTACCTGGCTGCCTCCATGTTCTGTATCGATATACCGTGGCATTGGAAATCTGGAATGGAGAATTTCTTGGGCATCATCTACTGGGGCTTGCAGGAGATGGCGAAAATTTTCATATTCTGGCATGTCTTGGTAGCCTGATTTGCGCCATTGTGCTATGGTCTAAGTAAAAAAACAGAGGGTAAATTTTCATTTTTCATGTCTGATGCATCAAGTATTCTAAAGGAGAAGAAAATGTTCAAGGGAAATAACTTTAGAAAAGATAATGGGAAAAATTTAACTACTGCTCATAAAACTATATTTCTCTATCTAGAGTGAAAATTTACAAATCCAGTTCCAAAAACTGGGGCTCTTAACCTCGTTTCTGTGAGCTGGCTTTTTTGTTTTTTCATATTGTGACAATTCTATTCCAATATAATTGGTTTCCTTTATATTTCTATGCATTTTATTTTATACATTCAAAAACATTATTCTGAGAAATGATCCTTAGGTCTCATCAGATTGCCAGAAAGGTCCATGATACTAAATAAAAGTTCATGGAAAAAATGATAATAGAAAGTTCTTAAGTTTCTTCTCTAAAAAAGCACAAAATAAGAAAATAATCAGACTAGACTTCTCAAACATTCCCTTTGACTACAGCGATATGTGAGACTGTAATACTACAATTGAACTATAATACAAGTTCAATGCCTTTTGCAGAAGGGCCATTTCCTTATTCATAAGTTGGAGAGAGAATAGTCTTTCATGAGAGGTTTTCCAGGTAATCTTATCAAACAATTATTATTTTGTAGACTGTGTAAACTTAAGAAAAAAGAAATACTCAAGTGGCTGATACTCCCCACGAAGAATATCATTTTCACTGTCATCCTGGCAAAGAGCGAACTCCTCAAGTTTCTGAAGGTTCACTTTGATTATGACCAAGATTTAAAAGGGTGTTCCAAAGGCCAAATCTGAGTAAGGATCATCTATAGTACTGGCATTAAACTCAAATGGACATGGGGACCACTAAGCCATACATAAGGATCTCAACAGGCACACGCTAACTTAGAAAATCACATACTAACATTATCCATACTTTATTTCATTTTTATTTATTTTATTAAATATTTCCAAATTACATTTTAATCTGATTCACGATATACTCCAGAGTGTTGCAGGCTGCATGTATAACACCTTTGATCTATTGGACCTTAAGAAAGATGGAGCTGATTTCTTAACTGGGATCAAGTTGTCAGATAACCACATCAATGGCTACTAATCTGTCAATTCTATATTATCTGCTTTCTTTAGAACACACCGTATCTCTCTTCTCTCTCTCTACTACCGGTTAATATGTATATTTAGAGAATGCAATTTATTGTTAGTGTAGGGGAAAACAGGTTAGGAGGAATCTGTTGGGGCAAAAATTATTTAACACAAGAAAATAAAAATGGAATTGTCTTTTTAATTAGCTCATTATGCCTTCAAAAAAATAACTAATATAAGCTTCCTTCCAAATAATCAAAATATCATGCAAACTTAGTCAATCAACCAGACTTAACTACAGCTTAGCAGTTTAGAGCACTATCATCTGATATTTTAATTTCATAGCTGAATCTTCTTAAACCCAAGTTCACTCAATATAGTTTTACATTTAGATGCTAAAAAAAGGTACAACGTATGATCAACTGCATATTTAATGCATTCTTTAAGCAGACTGCCAAGTTTCCTTAAGGAGAAAAAGAGGAAACTACAACAGCCCTTCTTGGCTCAATCATACCACAAAAGTTGAACTTAGCAAACAGAATGCAATTAGAAGCTGTAAGTGAGTAACAATTAAGAGTTAACAAATCCTGACTGATACACTATGCTTCACACAGATATTTTTAGCAAGACCTTTTTTATCAGATGGAATCAGGGATATGCTTATAACACTGAAAACATCTGAAGCAGCAATTCCTGCCTAAACATTCACCCCTCCTAATCACTGAGAATTCCCAGGGCAGTAGGTTATTTGAGAAAATTAAATGTGAATACTATCCTTTAAAAAAGGCAAACTGACGTTTGGTTTTATTTCGTTTTACTCATGCTTTCTTCCATTCGTTTTAATTCTTCTATGCAATGTAACTAATGTGAAAGTGTGTTTAATAAGAATGTAGAGCCCATATAAGATTGCATGTCATCTTGGGGAGAGAGGGAGAGAAAATTTAAAACTTATGGAAGTGATTATTGAAAACTAAAAACAAACAAATAAATAATTAAATTTGAGAAAAATAAAAAGGGATGAAATTTTTTAAAAGTTACTGAAACAATCCCTGAAACTTATTTAACTCAGGGAATGAAAGACTCAGACCAGTAATATATGTTTCTGGTGTCCCAGGTGAAAAAAAGTCAAATTATGAGGGGAAAAAAAGGCAAACTGATCCCCTCACAATTCTCAGCAGGTACAACTGGTACTCCCACATACATGACATATATGTGGTCATATGCATGGTTAGAGTAAAAGTAATGTATGACTGTAAACAGAATCTAAAAAAACTGGTAGTGATTCTTACAACAAATCTTAAATTATTATTATAAGAAAGTCAAAGTTTATTGTATAGGAGACTTAAATCTACAGTTTTATATAGCAGAGGCCAGAAACTTTTTTTTAATAAATATTCTACTGAAAGCAGATGTGCTAATTTAAAACTAATGAAATCTTACCTCCCCATGATAAATCAAAATCTGGAAGAATGTGTCCATCAGAAGAATACGATCTGCAAGGATGCTGCTGCTATCAAGAAGAACAGGCTGTAGTGAAGGGGAAAAAATGAAAGAAAAAAATTGGAAAAAAAAGAGGAAAGAAAAGGAATGAGAAAAAACAAATTTACTCTTATGCAGAAAGATCTTTCCAAGACCATGTACAAATTTCTGATATGACTTAAAGTGATTTTCTAATTTGGTTTGTATAAAATTTCTAAACTCATGAAAACAAAAATTAGAAACTACAAAGAGGATGCAATATTGCCAATGCAACACTGTCAAAACCATACAGCATCAATTTAAGTTCCCAAATATGCTCAGCATTATGGTGAGGATCAAATGATGACATGTACAGGAAAATATTGCATAAGAAATAACACATTAGCTAAAAATAAGGCATTCACAGAATCAGATCTACAAGTTAGGATCTGATCCAAAACCCTCATTTTATAAATGTGAAAATTAAGCGACCTTTCCAAGGCTACCCAGGAATCACCATCTTATCTGGAGATTTTAAGGGGGAAACAATTGTTAAGAGAGAAAACCAAACTTTCCAGGATAAATGGTTGCTTATTAACTTGCATGAAGGTACAACATTCAATCACATTTTCTCCCCAACTCTCTTGCAGTTAAATTATTTTATGATTCCAAGTTTATAATAATATGGTTATACTACAATACAGCCATAGATAAGGTTACTATTTTAGACAGTGTTTTATATGGAAGACATGGCTTTATTTTTTAATAAGATTCGGTTATTCTTTTTTTTTTTTTGAACAGGAACATCATCATTATTTTTTACCTCTGGAGGTCCACTAAAAGAGTAGGCATAGAGAATAGGCTGAATCATGATTAATGACTGGGTCAGATCTTGACGCATAAAATGATGACGATAATATGAACTTTCGTCAGGACTGTTGTTAAAAACTTGCAAGAAAGGAGATCTTCGTAAATGGAACATAAACTACAAAATAAAACATGATGGATAACTTTAAGCAATATATTGCTCATCTTTGCTCATAATAATACCACTACATTAAACTACAACTGTAACAAATTACTAAATTCAATATAAAATAATATGAATTAATAAAAAAATACATCAAGTTTCCTCCCTCAAGACTAAGATATTCTAAGACTAATTACCCAGGTTATGAATTATCTCTACCCTTTGTTTTTTCTCTCTTCTTCTCCTGGGTTTTCTGTCTGTTGACTTTTTACTACTCATTAATCCCTCTACCAAAAGTAAAAACAAGCCAAAAAATTCAAATCATCTTTTTCTATTCAAAAGTATAATTTCTCTGAAAGAGTGTCCTTATTAAATATTCTGGGCCATGCCTAATTCAGGAAAGGACAATGTTTCAGGATAGAAGTTAGACTGTAATGTGGCACTGGTAGACCACAAAATGCAATTAAAACAAATTTACTATAGTGACGATGAAAAAGGCACAATTTCTATGATTAAAAAAATATAATTCAAATAAAATAGTCAATCCACTATCTCACTACTGAAGAAAGGACAGTGAATATTCTACTTAAGTAATGTGATACAACCGTATTATATAGAGAATTTATGTAGCATAAATTGAACAATTCCTTCCACACGTCTAGATCACTGGTTCCCAATTAAAAACCATTTCATTAACCAAAAAAAAGCCTTACAAACCCCTAGGGGGAGGGAGATCGTATACATACAAAGTATATCTATGACAATTAGGCAATTATTTACTGTTTAAAGTGCCATTAAAGATTTTTAAGCACAAATCCTTAGGGTCCTTATCTCAAACTCCCAAGGCATCCTTGAACCATTAATTGGGAACCACAGATCCAGATTAATGTAACAAACACATGGGAATAATGGAACTGAAATTCTATAATAATTAAAGTAAATATATCTGTTTTATTCTTACCTGTGGATAAAGAGAGAAAGTTTCTGAAAATCTGAATGAACTTGGATCATCTTTGTGATACTCTCCAAATTTCTGACACTGGATAAAATAAAAGCTAAATTAGTAGAGTACTTCCCAGCATTGCTAAAAAAAAAAAATATATTATTTAAGCCATACGTACTGATTCGTTTACAAAGGGTTGTGACTGGGGTAGAGTAATGATCAAGATAAAATTGAAATATTACTTGCCCACTTAGTTTAGGACTTGTAACCTTTCTCCCCAAATATTCTTTTACTATGTCCCACTATGAATATGACAGAGTCAGAACAATCAACCACGAACACTCACTATGGTTGTAAGTACTACTCATCTGACAAAACTGGAAAGCAATTTGTCAGAAACTAGGTCTAGATTAACTTCTTATAGCATATATGACAATAAGCTCCAAACTGACAAGTATCCTAAAAAAATAAAAACTCACATCATAAAAAATGGAACAATAGAAAGAGGAACTCTGAACAATTATATTCAGGAGAAAAATTCTTAACTAACCAAGTGATAGAAATAATCATAAAAGATGATTATCTTGGTCACAAGATAATCTTGGTCACGTTAAACAAAAAAAAAAGTTTCTTCACAAAATTGATGAAGATAGAATAAGTATTTCAGACATTAGATCATGGATTTAGGGTCATACAAGATTTTAGAATTCATCTAGTTCAATTCCATTTTATAAAGGTAGAAACTAAGGCCTAGGGAGTTTAAATAACCTGCTGAAAGTGACCAAAGCCTTCTGATTCCAAATCTAACTCTTTCTAATCAACTTGCGCTTCACAGCATTACCCTATGCACCCTCTACTTTAGCTACTATTCTCACCTCCTCCCAACCAGAATCTATGTAATCATCCTGGGTTTTTAACTTAAACTCAATCCCTCTAAAACTGAATTCATTACCTATCTTCAAAAGCTCTTCGGTCTCCTAAACTGACTTACCATTTCTGAGGGCACCCCAATCCTCCCAATCCTTGACATCTGATCTAATCATCACATTAATGGATTGTTTTTAGTCCAACCCAGCTAGCAAACAATTTTTAATTACTCTGTATTATCTTATTTTTATGTTATTCATATTTATATCATACTTAACTTTGTTTTATATATGTTTTGTATTTATAGATCTAGCCATATACTGTCTCCCTCTGAAGCTCCTTGAGGGAAGGGACTCTTTCACTTTTATATTTCTATCTTTATCACTTCACACAGTACTTGGCACACTGTAGGTAATAAATATTTGCTCATGGATTGATTTGAATGATACTAAAACATCACTAAACTATCCCTTCCCTTTTAACCAATGATCCCACTCCTGGATATGTAGCCCAAAGGAGTCAAAAACAGACAGAAACGTCCTGTATGTACAAAAAGTCTATATGAATATTGATATCAGTATTTTTCAAGTAGCAAAGAACTGGCCATGATATAAAAAAAACATCAAAAAAACTTTTTAAAAAACTGATGCAAAATTATGAATTACAGAATCCCAGAGGAAATTCTGTTCAAAAAAAAAAAGCTGAAATACAAAAGCAAACCAGAAAGCTTTACAAAGAATTTCCCCCAGTTTCACTTGGCTTGAAAGTGACCTTTTAGTAAAGAAAAACATTTTTAAAAGTTTCTGATGACAAAGAACCCCTAAATGGATAGACAAAGAAAAAAATGTGAAAAATAATAGAACTACCTGGTATATCAACTAGATTTAAAAGTATGTTCATTAGCTGGGGATGACAATAAAAGCTGCTGGCATGATAGCCAACAAATATGGGAAAAATGCAGGCAAAGAAGATAAAAAACAGGAGAAAGAAGTAAAAGAAAAAATGAACATATGGTATCAAACCCACAAAGCTTTAATTTAGGATACATAGTCATAACTGTCACCGGTGAGTCCCTGAATCAATCAATTAACAAATATTTTTTAAGAACTTATACAGCCCTAATAGCTTAACACTACACCAACACTTTTGGGATGGCTGTATGTCAGGCAGTGTTCTAGGCATTAGAAATACATAGATAAAAATGAAGAGCCCCTGCCCTCAAGGATCTTACAATCTGTCAAGGAAAAGGGCATACACACACATACTTGTGTGTGTGTAGTGTGTTTAAATCACAAAGCAAACCTAAAACATAAATACACATACAAACACACACACACACACACACACACACACACACACACACACACACACACACACAGTACAAATACAAGATCAAGCAACAGCAAACATTTATGAAGCGCTGCTGCTTTTCATAAGCCAGAAAGTATTATTTGCAATAACAAACTTGAAAGCTGGTTCAAAATGATCAGGAGTTTACTGTGTAATTAATTACTGTATTAGTTATGACAGTAAGTGCAGAAGTACAATTTATGACTTAAGAATTATTTTTTCCTGAATTATTCTTTTCCAATCACAACTGCTTCAGTGTCTATTAAGCAATTTCAAAACGATTTTTTTACAGTAAGCATCATGAGAAATATAAACTAACCATTCGGTTCTTCAAAATATATTTTCTAACATTTAAGAGAGAACGTGATTTTAGTTCTTACCAAGCGAATGAGCTGTCTGTCTAGCCATCTGAGAACATCTGGACCTTCCTCTGTCTCTGCCCTATATACTGCCAATCTGGCCATAAGAATGGCAGCTGCCTCCTGATCAAAAGAAGCAGCAATGTTTTGTATTTGGGTTTGAGCATCTGCCCAGCTGAAGACAAAAAGAAACACAGCAATGTTGCTCTGTTATTACGTTGATAATTTGATCAATGGCTAGTTCAGAGAAATAAAAATATCATTTCAATAATACTATCATAAATAGCTCAATTTTGCAATTTCAAGATTAACAGAGATAATTAATTTTTAAAACACATACAAAGTGATTTCACTGTAGCACTGCTGAATTTTCAAAAATTATGGACAAGATAGCTTAAGTTTTCAGCTAAAATATCTCCGGTAGCATATGGTATGTTTTTACCACGTATATTCTCATTACAGTGAGAAAACCCCAGGAAAGGAACGAGGAAAGCTACAAGAAAGAGAAAATGGTACCAGTAACCTTGCAATGGAGAAATGAACATGTTTTAGGTGAAAATTTTTGAAAATTATTTTCAAGTATCTCCTATTGCCTACCAAATAAAGACAAAACCCTGGCTTATTATTCAACCCAGTCAGTCTTTCTGTCTTCATATACTTCTCCATATACAATTTCATATACACTCCAGTAAAACTGAATTATTCAGCAGGTCTCAACTGATCTCAAGCTTTTCTATCTCAAGAAATCATCACCAGTTTTTATCCTATTAATCCCATAAGATAAATCCTTTGATTGGCTTTAATAACCTAATTATGAAGGTATCTAGTTTTCTTACACTTTATATCCCCTCCATATACTTTGTAATCCAGTGATACTAGCCTCCTTGCTGTTTCTAGAACCCAACCCTCTATCTCATGACTGAGCATTTTCACTGGCTGTCCCCAGGGCAGGCCCAGAATTTCCTTCCTTGTCATCTCCACATCCCAGCTTTCCTGGCTTCCTTCAAGCTTCAGTTAAAGTCCCATCTTCTGCAAGAAGTTTTTCCTGGTCCTCTTTAATCTTGGTGTCTTCCTTCTGAGACTATACACAATTTGGAGTCAGAGGACCAAGGAAAATTTTGAAAACCAAGAAGAAAAAGGCCCAGAAGAGATGAAAGTATCAGGAGACTGGAGGACAACAGAATGTCACACAGAGGAAGGAGGAATGGCTACTGAACACAATCTGTCATGTATTAAATTACTTTATATTTATTTAAATATTTAATCTCTTTTTACTTTATAGATATTTATATGCATCCTTGCTGTTTCCTCCATTGGTGTGTAAGCTCTTTATGAGCCGGGATTGTTTCATTCATCATATTTATATTTCTAGTTCGTCGCACAGTTCTGGCACATGGTAGGTGTGTAACACTTGATGACTGACTGATTTCAGCACATCATTAATTTGTACGCTAAATATTTCACTAATAGAATTATCAAATTGTCAAACAGAAAGGAGAATGCTAAAAACTATATCTGATAAATAGATGAAGAGAAATTAACAGAAAAATTAGGGAATACATAGACACACACATGTATTTTATATATACTTTCAAATTCAAATGAAGCTGCACAAAAAAAAGTGACGGTCCTAGGACACAAAGAAGTTCCATCAATGCAACGTGGCAAAAATGTTAGACACATTAACAGATCATAATGCAACAAAAAGTCATCAAAAAAGCAAATACAATAAAAAAATGTGGGCTTACATGGAGACAAAAAAACGCTATGTTGAATAATGAATACTTGGGTTAAAGATCATGTTATGTAATTCAAAATTTACTTCAAAGGATGCATAGAAGAGAAGTAGCTCAGCCAGGTGCAAGTCCTGCCTCTGACACATACCATATCTGCGACCTTAAGCAAGGCACAAACAGCAGTTACTCCAACTTCCACATTCCATGGAGGAGGAAACTGAAGTCCAGAGAGGCCAAGGAGTCCAATCTTCCCAGGTTATAATAACTGCCATCATTATTACTGCTAGCATTTACAACAGAGCTTTATGTTTTCCAAATCACTTACAAAAATTATCTCACTTTATCTTCATGACCACCCTAGGAGATGGGTGCCACTCTTGTCGATGAAGAAACTGAAGCGGAGAGCAGTTAAATGACTTGCCTAGGGTCACAAGGCTTGTGTCGGACTCCAGGTCCAAGTCTCTGGCCACTTGCCCCCAGCTGTCTCACAGAAACAGAGCTGACATCCCAGAAGCCAAATCCAACATTATGCTGCTTCTAAGGTCACGCATCAAGTAAGAGAACCAGGATTCAAATTCAGGTCCTTAACTCAAAGTTTAGAATTCTTTCCACATTGAAATTTATGGGATATAGCCAGCATGAACTTTCTAAATTCTACCCTCTAATTTTTCCTCTAAATTTTTTAGGTTTGTTACCTATGAATTAAAGGCTTCTCAAGACAGAGACCACATATCCTTATCAGTTAAAAAATTCTAAACATAAAAAGCAGCTGTTCTTGTTCTATATTACAATTTCAAGTCCATTTTACATTTTCTTCTCCAAGAAAGGAACAAAAAAGTATTTATATTTCAATTTAAATTGATAAAGTGCTTATTGGAGTTCTTTCTAACAGGCAGGCAGGCAATCTTGTCAAGTCAGTTGGCTTAACAGTGAAAACAATGCTGTTTGTCAAAAAAAAAAAAAAAAGCTCTTTATTCCAAACTTGCTCATCAAAGTATGGAACTTGGGACATGCATGATCAACATATTAATTTGGACTATTAAGTTAAATCTCTCCAAAAAAACCCCAACTTACTTCCTAGCCACTGTGGTTACTCTGATACGTCTCTGCCCACTTGAGTGCTGGTACTGAGTCACAAATTGGATAGCACCACGTCCGCCTTGAGGAATTGGAGCATTATGCTAAATTTAAAAAGAGTAAAAATTGAGCAAAAGCTGAATAATCAACTGTCAACAACAAAATCCCACTGCTGCCAAAATTCATTCTAAGTTGAACCTATGGTACGTCATATTGTAGGACCAACAAAATGAAGTTGGGAACTTGAGCATATATAAGGGGAAACGGGAAGAAGAAATGATAAAGGACAAAAAAATGTTGTCAAAGTGAATTCAATAGAATGTATACTATAAAGCAGGTAAGGGGAGACTGAAAAAAGGAAGGATAGAAAAGAGAGGGATGAAGAAGATAAGAAAAAGAGATAGAGAAGAGTGGGAAGGCAAACACAGTCAGGACAGATTGGTGCTCAGGAACAGATAAAGTTCTAATGCAGACGAATGAATTGGGAGAGAGACTCAACCACGAAAACTTTGCTAATGCTCAGCTAATTAACAAAGAAAAAGAAGCTTTGTAAATAAATACATGTCCTATAAGAAAACTACCAAAGAGATAAAAAATACCATGTATATGTAGATAAAAACATTACACACAGACACATACACTGCTTTGTTGATTACATATATTTAATCAACAAAGCACTCTCAGTATACATCCATATCTGTGTGTGTGTGTGTATATGTATGTACGATATATATTTACTTATATGTATACATGTCCCATGTATATACTAATATTGCTTTATTAATTATATTTATTCAAGCAACAAAGAAGTATCATTATATACAACATATGACATGTAATATTAACATTTAAATTCTTAAAGGTCAAGAATCATTGAGCAAATATATGCGTTCAATTAATAGCAACTAAAAGTAGACATTTTCTATAAGAAGAATTAACAGTCTTGTAAATAAGTTCATAAAATTAAATGGCCTGGCAGTCAAGTAGTATTAGGCAGGAGAGTATCATTCTCTACAAGTTATCTACCATAAAACCTACTTATTTTATATAAATAGTAATAGCAGATCTTCATATACCACTTTAAGTCTTTCAAAACACTTTATACACATTACTTTATCTGAACTCCACAACAACCCTGGAGAAAAGAGAGGTGCTACAAAAGCTATAGAAGAAAAGTTTTGGTTATTATGTACATCAACAAACCTTATTCAAAGTCTTTCAGTAATAACCTTTCAAAGTTTATTGGAATAGCCATTCAGACTCCCCCATGCCACCATGAGGCATAAGAGTATGATATCAGTAGAGACTGATTACAAATAATAAAATCAAACGATAAAATAGAAGATACATAAGCATTTTAAACAAAAGTGAAAATGGAAATATTCATCTTACTTGAGTCTACCAAAAAGGGAAAAATAAACACAAAACAAATAGCTCATTCAAAGAGGTTAAAAATTCTAAAACAAATGCTTAAGATAAAATAATACCCACTAAATTCTGAAAGATGCTACAAAGATTATTTTAAATGAAAACTAATTATAGTCATCTCCCAAACTGATTTTGCATAATTCAGCCACCGTATGATAGTCTGAAAGCCATATTATCATAAGTTCAAAGGCATCAGCACTAAATAAGTCTTCAAAGAAGAAAAGATATGTCTTTCAAGAGGTTTCTTCAAAGAGAAACAGAACATCACAGAAAGAGCATTAACTTAAGATTTGGAAGATTTGGAAGATTTAAATCCTAGAGTTGGTCCCACTCCTCTCTGCGTGGCCTTGGACAAAATAATTTCATTTCTCTCATTGCTAACTTCCTATCTGTAAAATGAAGACGATCCCAGTCACTCTGACAACCTCCCAAGACAGCTGTAGGAAGATCAAGCACTATAATTCATGTTTAAGTGTTCTGAAAAGTATGTGAACAGCATACCCTAACACATTACTAAAGTGTACAATGCCATCTAAATTTCTAAGGAAAACTAAACTTACAACTAAATATAACTACATTAATTCAGAGGAGTAAGAAAGGAGGCTGAATTGCACTTGAAAAATTTAGCAGCACTATCTGCCTCCTGACACAAAAGCTTTTTTTAACACTCCTGGTGATGTGATAAGCCACAAATCACCTACAACTATAATCTCCAAAGAGCAGTAATTTTAGGAACCCAGAATGCAACAAAGAGATATGAATGATGAGCAAAGTAAGATATAGTACATTACCAATGATGGTCTGTACTCACAAGATGTTACAAGTCCTACAGGAAAGCCTCCACTATGTTAGCTAGATCCTCTACAGAAGATTTAGGGGGAGACTTGGACAAGAATTACATAAGCAAGGATGAGTTCCAATGTGCCCCGGTGGAGGAAGGAAACACTGTGATAGTTTACAGACACACTGTATTGCAAGATTCCTTTAACAGGAATTTAGAAAGGTCCAAGCATCACAAAACCATAAAGCTGCCATTTAGGATGGGAAGGATCTTCAAAAATTACTAGTCCAATTCCCTTGAAGAGCTATTTCTGGTATGTAAACTAAGTCCTTCATAAAGATTAATGAGCTGTATAAATTAAAATTATCAATATTATTATGTGGCTAAACTACACGAGGAAACTAAGGGTCAGAACAGAAAGATGGCTTCTCATACAATTCCATCATTTATTATAGGGAAGAAAATATAAAGTGTTTAGAATCTTCTCAGGTACTATATGCTGACAGTGTTTTGGTGTTTTTCTTTTTAATTCTTCTTTATTAAAATTCAGAAAATCATACCTGGTTGACAACTTCAAAATACAGAGCTAAAGTTGTGTTAGGATTGAGTCCACATATTTTCCACTGGCAGGTGCCACCTGTTCCTATTTCCTAAAAGTGTAACATGTAATAAGTTTAAAAACAAGAATAAACATATATTATGTAGCAATAAAGTACATACTAAGACATACCATAAGTACAAAAATCCAAAGAAAAAATGTAATGTATATAATTCCTTCTAGAAAATTATGACAAACATAAAATTCTTAGAATTGAGGTGGGTTATACTCTACTGCACTCAGTTAATTATATTATAAAACAAGTAAAATAATTCTCACATGGTAAACCTGAAAAATGTTTCAGAATTATACACAGAGATTTGTAAGAATTCATACATAATCTTCAAAATACTTTATTTCAAAAACATGAGCAAAAACACTGCCAACTCTGTATTGCATAAAATAAGTACAATGTATTCAGATACTAAAATGAGAGTACGTAGTAATGTATATTTTATAGGTAAATAATAACTATGGCAATCTCTACAGGAACTACTAGCATAACGTGTTCCAACGTGTTCTTTACAAGCAACATTTCAAAGAGCAATTGTAACTATTTTTTTTATAAAAAATAAAATGTTTAACCCTAAACAGTCTAGTACTTAAGGAGTATCTGGATCTCTGGAGAAACTGGAATAGAAACACATAATATGGTTAAGTCTGACTTTCAAGGGAAACTGCTGGCACTCTGCTCAAAAAGGAAACTAATAGTTTCAAATTCTTGACGTATAGCTGGACTTGGACTAACTTGGAGATCACTCAGTTACAGGCCTCCGCTAATCCCTAGAACTGTTAATATTCTCTCTCTTCCTAAAATATACTCTGTGTAAATGCTGTATCCCTCAAAACAATGTAAGTTCCTTGAAGGCATGCATGATCTTTGTATCCCCAAAGTCTAATACAAGGCCTTGCACACAGCAGGTGTTTAATAAAGTTTTGTTCAATTGAATGTAAAAATGCCTAATTCCAATTATTCAGAAATTGATTTTGTACTCTGAAGTTGTTTCTCCTCTTCTGCCTGATTTAAGGTATTTTATTGTTTTTTTAGCACCTTTACTAGAAAATGGGAAAGGAAAATGAAAAAAGATAAAATTCAAATTTATCAAACTTGATTAAATTGATACAGTTATGAAAACTTATTTAAAGTGAGTTTTATACTAGGTGCGAATTTAAATTATTTCAATTAAGGGTCAACAACCTTTTAAAAGTGGGATACCAAGTTGGCAATCCTATTCTTCAGAGGTGACTTTCAAAAGCAGTGTGATGACTAAACACTCATTCTTACAGAGGAAGAGGATAAAACAGCAGTAAACACATTCACAGGGATCATAGCATAGATGGAAAGGGGTAAGGCACTCAAGAAGCCATCTAGTCCAGTCTGCTCATTTTACAGAGAAGGAAACTGATTCCCAGAAAGGTTAAGTGACTTGTCCAAGGACAGGCAAGTAAGAGATAGAATTGAGATTTAAACCCAGATCCACTGACTTCAAATTCAGCTCTTTCCCCTATAATGAATAAGAAAATTCTTGCTCTTCTTATACTTCCAGAATCTATGACATTAACATCTAATGCAAGTGGACGGAAGAAGGCATGCTACATATAAGAATGTTCAATTGCACTTGGTGTAAAATGTGCAATAATCACCTCATAAGGCCCAAAGAGAAAACCTCTAATTTTTGCTATATTAGTTAGGGCCCAAGAGTTAATTGTGTTTTCTATTTCATAGCTAACTTACATTTTCTGACACACAAGGTCCTTTAGAATTGAGAGACACACAGGGTCCAATTGCTCCTGAAATCTTTATTTCCCTTGAGGTCTGCAAAAAAGCAAATGATATACCGAGGCATGGTTAATATTAAACAATATTTAAGTTCTTTATTTTACTCTGAGAAGAAGCATGCTCATATTCAAGAAAGTTATCAACTGTGCAGAGGATTCCTAAATCTGTATCTCTGGCCCAACTTTTCCAGTCCTATATTTTAACTGCCTACTGGACATCACCACCAAAATGCACTGCTGACAAGATTCACATATGTCCAAACCAAAGATAAAAGCATTATACCTCAAATTTGCCCCTCTTTTGACTTTCCTCTTTCTACTGATGGTGCCACTGTTCTCCTAGGGAAATGGACCTGAAACCTAAGTACATCTGAGTGTTCTTTCCTTTACCTCTTCATCACCCCACATCAGTTAACTAATGAATCCTATCAATTCTATCTCTAAAATATCTCTTACATCTAGCCACCACCATAGCCACTGCCCTAAGTCAAACTCTCATTATCTCCTGTTAGGACTTCTGTAATAGCCTCCTAATAAGATTCCCTCCCTACAGCCTCTCTCCTCCCACGCAACCTTCACACAAAGCTGCCAGTCATCTTCCTCTTCCAACTCTCTTCTTATCCGTCAAACCAGTCCTTCACAGCTTCCTTTCCAGAATCATCATCTTTGTCCCTATGCATGGAAGAACCCCTCTGACTTAGAGCTTAAGAGCTGTCTTCATGGCCCACTCATTTTTTCTCTCTACACTCTCATCTGCATTCATGCACTCAACTGTCACCTCTCAGTAAGTTATTACCATATACAACCTTAGTTCTCATGGATTCTAGTCCCACATCACCAACAGCATACTTGAATAACTGCATGTCCCATAAGGACCCCAAATTTACCAAGTTTAAAATATCTATTATATTTTCCCAGAAGTCCCACCCTCTTCCTAACTTCTCTATTTCTCTTGAGGGTACCACCACCTTTCCAATCACCCATGTTGGCAACCTCAGTCAGCATCATCCCTGATTGAGTCCATGATCTCCCCTACCCCTTACATCCAATCAGTTGTCATGTCTTATTAACTTTACAACCACAATATATTTCTCATCTGTCCCCAAGTTTGGGGGTATAATGCTCTTATTTTTGGCTTAGGACACACTCAAATCATGACAGCAGTTCATTCAAGTGGACTGTCCAGTGGAGCTCAGAGAAGAAAGGCCTTCACCCCTCTAGCTTAGGCTCTGATCACTTCTCATCTTGACTACTTCAACAGCCTTCTAACTGGATTCCCTGCTCCAATCCTTCTTGCACATAGCTAGCTACCAAATTTATATTTCTAAAGCACGTATCTAACCATGTCACTCTTCCACATGAGAAATTCCAATGGCACACTCTAGCATCTAGGATCAAATATAAATTCTTCTGTTGGGCTTTCAAAGCCCTTCAAAATCTGGCTCCAGCCTGCATTTTCAGTATTACATATTACTCTATTTCACAAACTCTATAATCTGGCCAACACTCCTCCAACAATCCTTTCCTTCTCCTAGTTTTTCTCATTTTCATATATTTGTGTATGCTTGTTCTACTATTATAGAATACAAGGACCCCAGAGTACCACCTACTGAAATACTTCCTTTCAAGACCACCCTCAGGAATTGTCTCTTCAGTAAAGCCTTCTTTGGTTGACCTCTCCCAACCAAAAGTGATTATATATGATTACTGATAAATATAATAATAATATTGATAAAAATTATATTATTAATTTATTATCTCATTACTTTGTTTCTCTTCTCTACTTATTAAATTCTAACTTGTATCATAGATTTTTGTATATATGCCCTATTATTACTAGATTTTAGGCTGCTTGACAGCAGGGGCTGTATCATTTACATCTTTATATCATGATCTCAGGCTACTATAAAGACAGATATAGCATAAAACTACAAAAATATCACATCTTGAGTCTTGCATTTTAGTTCGGAGCACCACAATTTAGGAAGGACATTAATAAATTAGAAAGAGTATCCAGCTAGGATAGTGAAGGGCCTTGAGATCATTCTATGAGAGCTGTCTAATCTGAAGGACTACCATATGGAAGAGAAACTAGACTTACTCATCATGGCCCCAGAAGACAACACTATTATAACAATGGATAAGAGTTACAGAGAAGGAGATTTTGAGTTGATACAAAGAAAAACTTCCTTAACACTTAATTCTGTTTTGAATGATGATAGATTTTTTTGACAGTTTCTAAAAACTCTTTAGGGCTAGTCAACATTTGGAACTTTTTTCAAATTATATACTTTACCTTTTTTATGACACTTTAAAACAGTACAGTTATCCCCTCCACATCACAGAAGTTAGGAGTGTGGTGTCCCTGCCATTTGGAAAATCCACAAAATTTTTTGGTCCTCCCTTCAGACCAGAGAAGTCTGAATTATTAAGGTATTAAAAGATAAAATATGTTGATATTATAAAATGCCATGCATATATTTTATACATTTCTGAGTTTCTAAATTTTTCTGTGTTGTCTATTGGCCTTTGTGTCTCATCTGCAGCTTCTGCAAAATTCTCAAAAAACTCCCATTGAATTTCTTATGCTAATCAAAACCATGAAGGGGAAAGTCATGATGTGGAAGGGACAAAGGTATGAAATCAGATTCCTTTCTTGGAAACATTTTGTATATATTTCTTCAGTTTTCATTCTTACCTTAATTTCTAACGTGCCTCCAAAGCCCATTTTAAATTGTCCTTGCATATCTTTGGTGAAGACTCTCTGAAAGGTCTGCTTGAATAACGAAGTATTGAAAGAATCTCCCATTACCATGTACCCTCTGAAAGAAAAGACCAAAAAAGCACTGTAAGAAGCACATTTACTGGAACAACATATGCTATATTTGAATGAAATCATAAAAGTTCAGGATTCATCTCAAAAACCAAAGATTAAATTTCTATTTGTAGACTTATACACTAGTGAAGCCAAAAAGAACCTTTGATATTATCTAGCCTAAAGCTCCCATTTTACAGATGAGAAAACTGAGATTCAGAGTCTTTTTATCCTTTTCTAAAATGGGCTTAAAGAATATAGTCACCAAACAAATGAACAAGTCAGACAGTCAATAGGGTGCGTTCTTTATGCCAGGCACTGTGCTAAGTGCAAACAAGGATTATACAATACACTTAGCAGACTTTCGTACGTAACTAGTTATTTACATGCTGTCTTTCCCATTTGCATGTGGGAGGTCAGAGACCATTTGCTGCTTTAATTTCTATTTCCAGCACTTAACATAGTGCCTGGCACAAAATAGGTGCGTAATAAATATTAACTGAATTGATCTACTGAAATTCCCATTCATTCCCATTAAGTTGGCTAAACTAACCAAAAAGGAAAAAGACAGTTGTGGGAGGGGCTGCAGGAAAATAGAAACACTAATGCCCTTTGGTGGAGTTGTAAATGATACTGGCGTTCTGGAAAGCTATTTAGAACTATCCCCTAAAAGTCACTAAACTGTGCATACTCTTTGATACAGAGATAACACTAGTAGACACACTTCAAAGAGATCAAAGAAAGAGGAAAGGGACCCGTATGCACAAAAAATATTTACATCAGCTCTTTTTATTATAAGTAAATAACTAAGGGGGGGCCCATTAATTGGAGAATGAACAAGTTATGGTAGAGAAATATAATAGAACATTCTTGCATTATGAGAAATAATGACAGGGACCATTTTCAAAGAAATCTAAGAAGACCTTTGTGAACTGAGGAGAGTAAAAATACCAAAGTCCAGAGAACAATTTATACAACATCATCAATTTAGTAAAGAAAAGTAACTCTGAAAATCTTAAGAATTTTGACCAATGCAAATTTGTCCAAAGGACAAATATGATGACGCACACTACCCTCTTCCTCACAGAGGGTAATGGACTCAAAGTGTCAAATTATGCATACACACACATATCTATGCATATATTTGAACATGACCAATGTGGAGATTAGTTTTGCTTGAATATGTTTATTTGTGACGTAGATTCTGTTCTTTTTTGGTGGGACAGGGAAAAGGAGTTTAGCAATAAGGTTGCCAAAAAAGAATAGAAAATTTTTAAAATGCAGATTAAGGAATGGAAGGTTAGACATAAACGGACAAACAAGAAAGCTTTGAAAGTTGTATAATGACCATCCCCTATTCATTAATTTGTATAATACTACTAACAGGATATAGGATAAATACAAATAAGTTAATAATGTCTAAGAATTGGCTTTACTGATGGGAAAAGGCTCAGTATTTAGTATTTCTGAGACAGAAAAAAATTCCAAAATAATAATGGTAGACACTAGATACTTAATGAAAAGAATGATCTTATCCAGTTCAGCTATTAGAAAATAACACTCTATATAAAGCTATTTTTAAATAAAAGCAGGATAAAAGAGATATGCATAGTTACAGCTAAAAATATAGCAGTGAAGGAAAAACATTTAGCAAGTCCAAGAACTGTTTTTCTTTTAGTCATCTACTGTCGAGGCCAAATTTAAGAGAAGATACTGGCCTTGATTACTGACATTAATAAATGAAACCTATCATTTGAGATAACTAACCAAAAACAGAGGTGGGTCAGCCACATAAGGAGTTCAGGGATAACAGATGGTCAGCTCCATGGTAACAGATAAGCATAGCTAGAATATAACACGTCTTATATTTCACATCAATAAACCAGGCTGAACAAATATAGTTAAATATCAACAAGTAAAAATCAATGCAGAATAAACAATTATTCTTCACAACACAAGTCTGAATAGGCAATTCATAATTTGCTAACTGCTCATCCCTTTCTTTGACCATTAGTCAGCATTTGGTATTTAGTTAAAACATTAATTTCCTAACTATAATATTGTTTTAAAGGCAATTTCTCTTCTGATGTAGTTATAATCGCTAAAAGATTTCTGGTGCTTAAAAAAGTTTAGTATACCTCCAAATCACCTATCACTTTCTTCAACTGTAAAAGGAAGCAATTAAATGACCTCAGTTACCTTCCAATTCTAAATTCTGTGAGTCTGTTACAAACAACTTCTACTTCATAACAATTTTAAAAATTGGACCTATAACTCTTGTATTAAATTATAAACATTGATACAGTTAAATTTAAAATCATATGAATCTCTAAATTTTGTAATTTGTCCTAATAATAGCTATCCACAGACAAGTCAAAACCTCTCTGATCCACAGTATGCTCACCTGAAAAACAGGAACAACAATATCTGTAATACTTTCATCAGAGAATCAAGAGTAAATGACCTAAGCATGTGAAGCTTTACACACTTTCAAGTGCCACACAACCCAGGAAGGAAAGTGCCTTTTCACAGATGAGGAAACGAAGGATGAGAGAAATTAAGTGACTTGCCCAGGATGACACTGCTACTAAGTGTTTGGGACAGGACTTTAACTCAGGCCCTCCTGCCTCAAGGTGCAGCAGTCTATCCACTATGCCATTTGGCTGCCTGTAGATAAAGTGCTGACGTTAGAGCAAGAAATCATGAAGACCTGGGTTCAAGTCTCTGACACAGACTGGCTGTGTGAACCTAGACAAGTGCTGAGTCAACCCTCTTGAGATATAAGCTGCTGAGAAAGTGCCAACCTGCACTGGTAAAAGGATTCTCTTATACCAATGAAATAAGTCTAAGTCACTATCTCTATCCCTATGACTAAAACTATTCAGTTAAATGTGGTGGATAACACAATACTGGTTATGTCAACTCCCAGAAAAGCTGCAGTGCTTTCCAGACAAAATATACAAGCATTCTAAAGAGTTAGGCCTAACCACCCACATGGGAATGGTTGGAGAATATCTATTGAAAATTCATTATGAAATGCAGTCAGATGAATAATGTACACAGTATATTCATCAGTTTATATAACTAGACAACAGGTTAGGTGCAGAATTAACCAGGAAAAGGAGAGTTAAGATGGATTGCCTTCAGATCACAAAATGGTTTCCAATTTCTGTAAGTATTACTCCATGGCTGTACAAGTCATGGAACCATATAAAATCCAAAGAATAGTAAGTATCACACAGGAACAAGAGAGGTACACAATGGATGTAGACAGATTGCAAAATGTAACAAATAAAGAAATACAAAGAAAAACAAGGGGAAAGGATGCCATCAAAGAAATGTATAACAAAAAAGTATGAACTGGTCACACAGCAAAGGCAAGTAATAATTAAGGGGTTGTCTGTGCGCTCTACTGGTACCCTTGAGACATCAAGAGAAAGTGGAGAAACCTCCAAGTACGTTGGGTAGACTCCTGTCACATAAACCTCGAGTCACACAAAATAAGCAGATTAAAACTGATTTCAATCCACACCACTGGAGGGAACATCCATATCAATGAAATCACAAATTCATTTAAGTACTTGATTATAAACAGCTAAAAACGGACAACTACCAAAGTAGCGTAAGATTTTTTTAACTGGAAGAGACCTGAGAAATCAACATTTTAATAATAATGAGGAAAATTAAGGCCCCGAAAGGTTGAAAGTGAACTATTTGCTATTGCAGCAAATATTCTGGCAATTAGATAAGGCCACTTGGGGCTGGAGTCACAGATTATATAAGTCAAATTTTGAAAGAGTATCTCTCAGAATTATTAAGAAAATAATTATACAAACCAAAATGATAAATAAATAGTTCAACAGACATTACTTTTACCATTTTATTGTCCTATGGAGGTACTTTCTATTTAGTTAGTTAGTTTTCTTATTTTTAATTAAATGTTTATATTTTTGTTACAAAACATAGGTACATAAAGTCCGGATCTAATAACATGAAATATTATTAATCAAACACTGATATGCCCAATTGTTTCTATGTCTAGGTTATATATTCAAAGCTACTTAGTTATCACTACCAAATAACTGAAATCCACTTACAATAGCTGATAATAGAGAAATCGCAGGATGGAGGTAAAACTCTTAATTGAGATCCTGGTTAAAAATTGTCTGAATACTCAAATATAATAAATGGCAGAAAGATCATAATGAGTTTTTCCCCAAAATAGTTCTAGAACTTGTTCTTTTAGCTCACTTCTGTATTTAATTTAAAAACCCTACAAGTAGGTCTCAGATTCTAGATACATACCCAGTGAGGTTAGGACAGCATTTCATCTCCAAAAGACCAGTCTGATCCAAAGCACATGCATAAATATCAATAACATGACCAGTTGTGGCAGCTCGATTAGCCAATGCTTCAAAATGCTAAAGACAAAATTTTGAAAAATTAGATCAAAACAGTACATACATTTTACACTCATACGCATGTGTATGTATTATATTTACAGGTCAAAATGTTGAAAGTGTGACATGGAGCAAAAGCACTGGATTTGGAGTCAGAGAACCTAGGACCACAAAATAGGTCTGTCGTAAGTGACTGACTAAGGTAGCTATGTGACCTTGAACAAACCCTTACTTTCTCTGGGCCCTAGTTTTCCAATATATAAAATGAGTAAGCTAGATCAGATGACCTCTAAGGCCCTTCCTTATGATTTTATGAAAATTCAGGCAGGCTGTCAAGGATTTGTGTTTTGCATTTAGTATAGTTTTTACCTCCATAAATATCTTGTAAGATGCTATGATAATTTCTGTAATTCTGGTTTACTCTTCATGTAGCACTTTCCATTATAATATCTGAATGAAGTCAAAAAAGTCTTAAATAAATGACCTGAATTCTAGTCCCAGCTTTGTTTGTTTCCTCATCCATAAAATGAGGCTGAACAGATTTGTGAGATCCCTTCTGGCCTAAAGATTTTAAATCATAACTAGAGAGAACACTGGGATTGGCCCCGGTCTAAAGGGAAGCAGCTAGGTGGCCTGGAGTCAGGAAGACTCACCTTGGTGAGTTCAAATCCAGCCTCAGAGACTTACTAGCTGTGTGACCCTGGACAAGTCACTTAACCCTATCTGCCTTAATTTCCTCATCTGTAAAAAGACTTGGAGAAGGAAATGGCAAATGGGTAACTTAAGAGTCAAACACAAACAACTGAAGAGCAAAGGGAAGCAAAAGAGCTGGTATTTTAAGTCACAGCAGAAAGCAACGAAGACTGTATGTGCATGATAACCAATCTATTCTACCTACAGCAAAGTAGAAATGAGGATAACTGGATGTTCTAAAAATCAGGAGATCTAATGAGAGGCAAAAGAGTTATCAAAAAAAGTTGTCAAACATCAGAGAGAAGTTCCAAGGGGGAAAATGAGGTCCAGGTCAGGTTCTAGAGAGGAGCAGGGAGGTGAAATAGGCTCGGACTAAAGCATGGTCAGAGGCAAATGAAACGGATGATCTGCAGGTAAAAAAAAGTGTCCCATCCCTCTACTCTCTCTTAAAGGGGCTTATCTTCCAGCTAGTATGAGGGAATGAGAATGAGGGGAATGAGAAAATATTTTTCATGCATTTGGTCCTTTGATCCTTTCAAATATACTCAAAAGGTAAAGTGAAATTGGAAGATGAGCTAAATACAGCTTTTTTCAGTTGAAAACATAGTATTTTCCACTGCATTGCTAAGTATTTCCATTAGAAGAAACTACTAAAGAATCTTATTAGTAATTAAAGAACATAAACTACCATGATATAACACATTTAACATTTTTCTGTAGCTATACTCTCCACTACCAGATTACAAGTAACACAGATAAAGAAAAATGCCATTATCATAAGTTACAGAAATGCAACAACCAAGCACTATAAAGGATTTGAAAAATTTTATATTAGCAATATTAATACACACTAGTGTCAAATGAAAAACGTACAAAGATTCTGAATTTCTAATAATATACAAATATACAAACATTATTATGGACATTATTAATTTTTCTCTCCACATTCTGTCATGTAACACTAAGAAAACTATTTCTCCTTCCAGTTAGAATGATCATTCAATCTAGAAGCAAGAAATCTAATGCTAATATTTTCCTAGATTCCTGGATTCCAATGATCTCCTAGATTGTCAGCCCTGAGAACTTTGAATGTTGTTAAATTTGGCTATCAGGTTTTCTGGCTAAAGCAGCTATGTAAAAAAAAAACAAAAAAAAAAAAAACAAAGAAGAGCAAAGATCTAAAAATAGCAACAGATCGAAAATAATCAAGAAATTTCAAGTAAACACCTTCATCCAGCCAAACACTGTACAAAAAGACAGCCAGAACCTGTAGAATCTCTCCAGCAGGGAAGCCAACACAAGCTCATGTAAATAGGCCAAAAGCCGGGTTAGACCCTCCGAGGTGTGTCGTCCAGTGAACCTGGAGTGCTCTGTGCTCAAAGATCTGGTAGTGAAGAAATTCTGGGGTGCTAGTTAAGGGTAGAGGTTTGAGGGAGAGGTTAGGGCTGCCTAGATCCTGAGAATGTCAAGGCAGAGTCACCTGGAAAGAATTCACATGCTCAGACCATGGGAAATTGTAGGAAGTATACCAGACATTGACTGAGGACGTTGTCAGAGGCATGGATGGACCTTGGGCGGGAAGAAAAATCCTTGGGCCAGTGAGGGACAAAAATCAAAATTTTCTCACAAGGGGGATCAGGGCTGGATTAATTCCAGAGACAAGGTCTTAGGGCTTTTGGGGGTCCAGGTCCCCCTACTCTTATCAGTAGTACAGAATGAGCAGACACAATTCCCTCAGAAACCCAGAGCACTCTGACCAAGATAAAAGAAAACACTCTGATCTTCAGAATCAGAGGGGCTGGACATCCTCCACTCGTCTCTAATTGGTTTATTTTTTCTAAATTAGGAATCTTTTATTTTTTCTCTCCCACTTTTAAGTTAGTACCTTGTACCCACAATTTGTTTGGCTCAATCCACTTTAAGGCATCCAAATTCCCAGTCTTTCCTCCCTTCGACCTTCAACCTACCTTTTCCACCTCCTTAGACTCCCTATTTTATCAAGTCTTTCCCTAGTTCTGGAATTTTTCTTAACTTATTGATTTCTTGTTATTTCTTTTATTCAGTTATCTATTTCTTCCCCTTTTTTCTCCCCTTTTCCCCTTCTCAAGTGGTTAATTCAAAATGTATCTTTATCTCCTCCCTTTTAACAGCTTTCATTTGTTAGGTTTTTCTTTTTCTAATAAGAATTTCTTTACTTTGTTCTCTTCATTTTCTTTCCTTTTTGTCTATTCTGACCTTTTATTTTATTTTCTGAATCATTGTCTATATTCTTATACATGCCTCTACCAAGTGTGAGTCCTCCCTTCCAAACAATTTATTATCTTTGTAGATCTTATCCTTTGCCTCTTTATTCTGCTTTGCCTCACCCTTACAAATATCAATTCATGTGAGAAGTAAAAGCAGCATTGCCTCATGGTACACATTACCCCGTGTCCCTGATTTGAATTTTACCCCCTGTCCTCACCACAATCACTTTCCCATCTGCCATACACACTCCTCCTTCCCTTCTCCCCTTACTCCCTTCTAGATGCCAGCTGATCCCAGGAACTTTGATTCCCTTCTCCACAGCCAAGATATAACTTACGGAAATACAAAAAACTCTCTAAGGAAGCAGTCTCCCTGCATCAAATCCTGGTCAAATAAGACCCACTATGAGGTCCCCATTTTTCATGGCAGAATATCTTCATTTCGTAGGAATGTTCTTCAGTGGCACCCCCTGCCCCCCACCACCTCCTCAATTCTTATGTGGCCCTTCTTCTTGCTGAAAGATTATAGAAGTTAGCTTTCCTCAGTTATATTACTGTGAACTTGATTAACATACATTACACATTCAAAGACCTTCACAGCCTGGCCTACTCCTACCTGCCAGTCTTGTTATTTGTCTTGTTAACTTGTATCCTTACTCCCTGCCATGTACTCTGAGATCCCGTGACAATTACCAAACATAACCATGAACATGAGTGGGATGAACTCAAGCATAAAACGGAAGAACAAAAGGGAACTAGAAAGCAGATCCAACAATGTGTTGTTTACAAGAAGCCTATACGAAACAACAAGAATCAGAAAGAACAAAGAACTGAAGTAAAATTTACTATGCTTTGGAGAATTCCAAGAAGCAAGGGTAGCAACCATCATGTCACATAGGGCAACAGTGAAAACAGACATCGTTAAAAGAGGAGAGAAATATTATACTTAATAAACAGATAACTAAGTCAATAGATAATGAGATTACATCAATACTTAATATATATGCAGCAAATGGCAAAGCCTATCAGTACTTAAAGAAGAAGTTAAGAAAAGTACAGAGGAAAATAGCAGAACAATAATACCTGGGGACCTCAAAGTGTCCTGTTTTGGAACTATGAACATTTAAGGAAAAAAAGAACCACAGTATAATTTTGGATAAGTTAAAAAACTAGATATGATAAATTTCTGGCAATTACTGCACTAGAACAGAAAGAAAAACAGATACTTCTCACCTGTGAATAACACATTTACAAAAATTGATCATGTGCTATGGAATAAAAACCTCATAAACGAATGCAAAAAAAAAAAACCCAAAACAACCCTCAGAAATATCAAGCACAACCTTTCCTGACCATGACACAATAAAAATTATAAACAAAGAACTTCTGCAGAAAGGATTCTAACTTCAATGGAAACGATTTAATCCTAAAGAATTAGTGGGACAAATAACAAAGTAAGGAAAGAATAAATCATTTTATCAACAAAATGGCTATAAAGAGACTGCATGCCAAGACTCTGGGAGACTGCTGGGTGGCACAGTGGATAGAACACAAGACCTGGAGTCAGAAGACCTGAGTTCAAATCTAGCCTCAGATGCTTACGAGCTGTGTGATCCTCTGAGCAAATCACTTAGTTTTTATCTGCTTCAGTTTCTTCATCTGTAAAATGGAAATAATAATAACACCAACCTCCCAGAGTTGTTGTGAGAATCAAATGTGAGAATGTGTGTAAAGTTCTTACCACAGTTCCTGGGCGTATAATAGGCACTTAATAAATCCCTGTTTGTTTCCTTATATACAGCGTTTCTAAATCTCCATGCCTACAAAACTCAGCAGGAAGAGATAGAAAAAAATTCCATTCAAAATATATGTAGAGCATATAAACTATATGGGAGGCTATCTACCAAGATAAATGGGAATAATTATATGAGTACAACTACAAAACATCTTTAGAGAAATAAAGACAAACTTCAATAATTGGAGCGATATTAACTGTTCATGACTAGTATGTGCTAACAGAATAAAATAATCTTACTTAAATTAATTTATGTATTCAGTACCATAAGAGTGAAACTTCAAAAAGAGTCACTTTTATAGAGTTAGAGGGGGGAAAAAGGTCAAGAATCTCAAAGAAAACATTGAAAAAAAAGTGGGAGGCAAGAAGGCCTAGCAGCAGGAGATCTATAACTATACTATAAGAGAGCAATCATCAAAACTATTAGCACAATAGCAAATATAGGATATACGTAAGCCAATGAACCCAGCAGCAAAGGGTTCAAATAAACCCCAAGGCTCCTAACCACTGGTATAAGGATTCATTATTCAATAAAAACTCCTGGGAAAACTTGAAAATCACATGGCAGGAGTTAAGGTAAGACCAAGCAGAACAGCACAATAAGCTCCAAGATGATACAGGACCTAAATATAAAAAGTCATATCACAAACACATCAAAGAAGCAGGGAAGGAGATATCTTTCTCAGTTATTAAGAGGGGAAGATTAACAGTAGATAGAATGGATCACAGAATATAAAACAGACAATTTCAAATCCACAAAATTGGGAAAGTGTTTACACAAGTGAAAATTATGCAGTTAAATTTAGAAGGGAAATAGCAAACTGGGGGAAAATATTCATACCAAGTTTCTCGGATGCAGGTGCAATACCCAAGAGATACACCAACACATAGCTAGACTGACAGATAAATGGATGGATGGATGTTGAATAACAATTGTTATTCAAGAGAAGAATCAAAGTTATCAACCATCATATAAAATGCTCCAAATCATTAATAATAAGAGAAAATTCAAATTAAAACAATTCCAAGATTCCATCTCAATCCCAGAAAATTAGCAAAGATGATGAAAAGGGAAAATGATGTTGATGGTGGGGTACAGGAAAGTAGATTTATTGGTCTTGTTGATGGAGCTGTGAAGCAGTCTGGCCAATTTGGAAAATAATTTGATGCTATATTCAAAAAGTAACTAAACTTCTACATACTGTTTGACTCAATTACACCATTATTAGACATACCCCAAAAAGATCAAAGAAAGATGGAAAGGACCTACATATATAAAAATAATGCTAGTAGCATTTTTTATTGTAGCAAAGAACTCAAAATGAAGAGGAAGCACATCAGAGAATGAATACAAAGATCATGGTACATGAACATAATAAATATTGTTATGCCATAAAAATGACTAAAGGGATGACTTCAGAGAAATTGGAGAGCTTCGGTGAACTAATACAGAGCAAAGCTAGGAGAACCAAAAGAACAATTCATATAATTTACAACATTGTACAGAAAAATAAATTTCAAAGATTTAAGAACCCTGATCAATACGACAACCAACCAAGACTCTACAGGACCACTGTTGAAGCATGTTACCCACCTTCTGACATAAAAGTGATGGACATAAAGTGAAAAACAAGACAATTCCTTGTCAAACATTTCTAGTTTGAATCTATTTTAAGTGTGCTTATTTGTCATAAGGGAGAGTTTTATTTGTATGTTTTTCAATTTGAGGGAGGAGGGAAGGGGTACTGACAGTGATGACCGAAAAAGAAAGAAAAAACTGTTATTGAAGTATTTTTTTAAACGTACATAAGGGAACAAAAGGAAGTTCAGAGAGACAGACAACTTGGACAGTTTAGAAACTAAGGTGTTGAATTTATTAAACTTTAAAAAAAAATACAAGCTTGGTATAATATGCAATTCTTTTTATGTTCTCTGTACGTGGAAAAGTTCATGTTTCTGTTTGTCAAGTTGAGAAAAGCAAAAATACATTTTTTTCAATAGGATACCACAACTATCCAAGAGGTTTGCTAAATTTTCTTATCACAAAAATCCAAAACTAGAAACTATATCTAAGTTACAAAAACACAGAATCTGACTTTTAAGCGATGCCAGAGACATGTGGTCCAATCTGTATTTCAACAAGAATACTCAATATAACATAACCAACAAATGATCCTGCCTTCTCACACAAAACATTAAAATTAAGTTAAGCTAAAGTAAATCCATTATCCCCTTAGACTGTAGACCAGCTGTGTAGTTTAAAAAAAAAAAAGCTGAACTTCTGATCTGCTTAAAAATCTTCTACGCTTTATCCTTTGTAAGCTAAGTGGCAAACTATAGAGGGCTCTGGGTCTGCAGTCAAGAAGACCTGAGTTCAAATTTGGCCTCAGACACATCCTACTTGTGTGATACTGGGCAAATCACTTAACCTCTGTTTCCCTCAATTTCCTCAAATGTAAAATGAAGATAATAATAGAATCTCCCTTCAAGGGCTGATGTAAGGATGAAACGAGAAAATAACTGTAAAGCGTTTAGCACAGTGCTTGGCACTATATAATAATATATAATAAGCACTATATAAATGTTAGCTATTATTATTAATATCCAAATATTTATGCTAGTATTCCATGTGCTCCTGCTAACCTTTTCAAGAGAGATCTACTTCTGCTGAAGACAGATAGTATATATCTTTAAATAACTAAGTCCCAGCCTTCACTCCATGTAAGATATATTCATTTGATTGTTTTGGAGAAAGTTGCAAAGATAAACTTTTCTGATCTTGTCAAGTCTAAGCACTCTAGTTTCAGAAAAAAGAAAAATCAGCAAATTACAATTAACTTGGATTGCTCATTTACTTAACCTTTTCTTTCCTGATATACTGTCTCCCAATTCAACCCATATCTATCCAAATTCAAATATAAGTTATGTGTCAAATTTTGGGGGAAAAAAGTCATAAAATGTTTCCATTAAGTAAAATTAATAAAAACCAAAACTTACTTTAGTTCCTTTTTTAACATATTTGGCATTGTCTTTTTCAATGTCATGCCAGGATCTAATGGGTGTCTTTAGCTCATCTCCAACCACCATTCCAGGCCCCTGTGTAGCTGGACCACCAATGAACATCATAATACGAGCACCAGTATTTGGGAAAGTACACTGTTAGAAGAAAGCAAAGCATCAAAAATAGTTTAATAAAAATGATCTTCTGTAATACTTCAAAGATTATAATAATTTTTTTAAAAAACAACACAAAAAGTCTTCAGATCTCTAACCAATACAACCAACCAGCAACGACTTCATAAGACTAATGCTGAGGCATGCCTATTGCCTCTCAAGAGACAAGGGACAGACCAGCAGCACAAATGAAGCATATACTTTCAGCCATGACCAATATGTTGATTGGTTTACTTGACCATACTTATTTTTTACAAGAAAGGCTCCTTGGGAAAATGGAGGGATAGGACTAATAACAGTTGAGTATTGACAATAGTAGTGAATAGTGACAATAATTACACAAGGAAAAAGAAATCAAGGATTTTATCATTAATAGGTACTCTCTCCACTGTCAAAGCTCAAAATAACTCCATAATTTAGAAATTTGTATTCATGAGCTGCTATGGTCAAAATAATTCATTACTACTAATGGTAATCTTCTCTGACCTTAGCTCAGTTGATTCTTAGACAACAGACCTGAAAGCCACTACAAGGTTACTAAGTACTCAAGAGAAATTTCTGGACCTTATCAAGATCCTTACGGCTAAGCTAACATGGCCTTCAAGAACAGTTTCACTTTCATCCCACAAATAAGCCACTGGAGTAAGATTTGAATAGAAGAAAAAAAAATATGTATAAAAAAATTTGTAGATGTGCAAATTCTTTTTGAGGCCAAAAGAAATAAATTTCTCTATTTTTTTACATCTAAAATGCTGCAAATCAAGCTTTCAAAAATGTAGTTTAAAAAAGGAACAAACCCAAGTATTTCCTTTTCAAAAAAATCCTATCATAAAAGAAAAAATAATCTCAACTTTAAAAATCTGCAAATACAAATGTGATCCCTATAAATAAGCATTCTTCCTGTCATCTAGCTACATGCCACTAGTGGAGGAGAGAGATGACAGGGAGGTTACTTCATGTTTAAAAAGTTATAAGACACAAACTTACAGAAGAAAATAAGCGGAATCAAGAGAACATTTTACATGGCAATCACAATAATGTAAAGGAAAACAACAATGAAAGATTTCAGAACTCCGATACATGTTGTGGTTTGGTTTTTCAGCTTCGTGTTGGGGTTTTTTTGCTTAATAACACTTATTTGTTACAAGTGATAATACTATTAGGAATGAGAGGAAGCAGTCTCTGAGACTTGAGAATGATGGGAAAAAAGAAAAAGCATCAATAGGGAAAAAAGGCATAATCATTACCTCAAGCAGTCCTACAGCTATGGAAAGAGCCACCCCTGAGGATCGCAAAGGTCTCTTGCCCTGGGGAACAGGCCAAGGGTCTCGCTGCAGTTCTCCCAGAAGGTCTGTAAGATTCATGTCTATTTTCTGCACTGGCTGTAAAAATCTGCAAAAAAAATTAAATAAAAAGGACTCCATTTATTTTTTTCCAACACCCACCCCAGAAAGGTAGATTGATTTGTAAAACATGTATTAGTAGATTAGAGACAAAACTGATTATCTAAGGACTACACTTCAGGGCTTAATCTCTCACTTTCTTATTAAATGAAATATGGCACTGTTAGTTTCCCTATGGAAAATAAGCAGTAACTAGCTATGCATAAAGGTAAAACTCAGTAATCTTTTTTTTCTTATTTACATCAAAAAAATTATTGTGAAAGACAAACTAATGTCCTTTAAAATATATAAGATGCACAGATGTCAAAAATTTTCTATAATAAAATGTAATAAACATTGTGCATATACGCAAAGTCAAACATCAAACACCAGGCAATTCAATTACACATTTACTGAACACCTGCTAATAAGCAAGGAGTGGGATAAAAAGATGAACAAAGGAGTAGTCCTACATTCAATGAATATAACAACTATCTATTCAGGAGGTTATATATTCACATATAAGCATAATAAAAAGTAGAAGTGTGAAAATGCACAAAGTATAGGAGGGTTCAAAGGAAGAAAATATCACTTCTGAGAGGGGACAGAGGAAACACACTGCAGAAACAGAATTAGTAAAACTTGGTAACTAACTGATCTGGGAGAAAAAGAACCATAAATATCATAGAAAGATTTCAAGCATTTACCAGAAAAATGCCAAAACCACACACTAAAATCTAAAAGTCAAAAGAAATAGGAGATAAAGGTTTGGAAGGGATATAATATTTTTCTAGTCCATTAAGGGAAGCTTACTTAGGGGAAGTTTGTTTGTAGGAAGGCTTTCACACCTTTTGCTAATTTCTAATTAGGCACCAAGTCACGAGGGTTGTGATGCCTTCTAGCCTTGAACTACATATATACAGTCAGACTATGTGTGTGTATATATATACACACACACACACACACATACATATACATAGTCAGACTATGTATACAGTCAGACTATGCGTATATATATATATATATATATATAGAGAGAGAGAGAGAGAGAGAGAGAGAGAGAGAGAGAGAGAGAGAGAGAGAGAGAGAGAAAGAGAGAGAGAGAGAGAGAAAGAGAGAGAGAGTGAGTGAGTCTGAGGTGAGGTTTCGCTTTGGGAGCTTGCTTATGAGAAGGATCTTGTGATTCCTTGGTCAAGACTCTGAGTGGCTGTAAGTTCACAGCTCCCCCAGTGCTGACATGTAAAGGCTCTCTTGATTCAGGAATGTATGTAAAGTGTATGGCAATACTGCTTTGACTCAGGTAATCAAAGCCCTGTCTACTGGTCTTTATGTTAATCTCTCTGCTTATATTTTCTCTGAAGTTGAGGGTGCTGACTTTTCCCCTGAACTAGTGAATGTAATTTAAACAGAATGCTGATCCATCAAACAGCTATCTTTCCTAGTAAAACAGAACTAAGAACCTGTGCTAGCAGCCATCCTGGGTATGCCAGGGTGCTTGCTGTTACAGGGGAGGAGGTAGATGTAATATTTAGTTCAGCTTTGGACCTATGTGAACTGAAGTGCCAGTAGAGACTTTCTACTACTACTGGTCAGGTTTAAAATCTGGATTTGGAATCCTCTAAAGAGCTCTGAGCTGAAAATAAAGATTTGGGAGTGAGCAATACAAGAAGCATACCTTTTCCTTTGAACCACTCTTTCTGCAACCTCAAATGCCTTAAATTCAAGGAAAAAATAAACAGTCATTCATATCAAATTCTCTGATCCACATTCAATTATTACCTGTTTGATGGAGGCGGTTGCTGCACCTGAGGACCACGAGCTGCCTGGGTAATGGGTACTTTAGAGAGTCCCAACATCTCCTGTAGTAGAGGTGAAATCATTTATATAGGTGAAATCCATGTAATGAAACATAACACACAACTGTAACTCATAACTAGTTAAAACAAGTTATTTTGCCACTTGTACCAACATCCTGTTTTCTTCCAAAAACACTGAAAAAATTCATTCTTCATATAGAATTCTCACTTTTGCTTTTCATTCACCATGTAAAATGTCTCCTTTATTAAAGTTTTCCTGGATTTTTAAATACTTACTATTAAAGAAAAACACTATGAAGTATATAGTGTATATGAAGTATGAAATAAGCAATGGATCCATGACTTTATCAGTCTAAAGAATTCAAGTATGGAAATCATTCTACTAGGGAAAAGTTCTAGGAAAGTACACACAAAGGGATAAAAAAATGACTTGCCCAGGGTGAGAGCTAGGAGATGTCAGAGTCAAGGTCTGAATATAGCTTTCCCAGCATTAAGCCCAGCAATCAGTCCACTATTTCAAGCTGCCTCTGCTCTAATGTATATATTATAGAAAACAAGTCTACTAACAGGAATTTCTAAGAGATGAAAAGAGGAATAAGGCGAAATTTTTTTAAATGGAAAATATTAACGCTAAGCTTACAAATTCTAGCATTCAATTTGGCCAATTTGGAAATTCCCAACCCACCCATCTTTGGCTAACATTTATTACCAAAAACTGTCAAATGGTTCAGATTCAGGAGATCCTACAAATCAGGGTAGATCCAGAACCGGATTTGGAAGGAACACCCTCAGACAAAACTAAAAACTTATCTCTAAAAATACCAACAACAGAAAACTGATCCAATATTGAAGCAAAGGAAATTATAGAGAAGAAAGCGGAAGGAAGGTAACTATATACAGAACAATGATTACAATAACGTAAAGAGAAATACCAAAAGAAATGAGAATTCAGATTAATGTAATGATTAATTTTTGATTCTCAGAAGACTGAGAATGAAAAATACTTCCTCTCTACAGAAAAGCAGTAGACTAAGAGTACAAAATGTTGAATAAACTGTCCAAGGTGGGGTTGAAACTATTTCATCCCATTTTAGCTCTAACACCTTATCTAGGTGAGAACATATCTCAATCAACTGATAAAACAAAAAACTTTAAGCTAAGTGTGAAAAGTCTTTGAAAGCCACTAGATTAAGTCAACTGACAGTCTCTTTCAAAAGACTAGAAAACTTGGTCATGTCTTCAGGGATTGTCTATAACTTATCAAGCAAGTAGAAAAAAGAAGAATTCCAGAAATTAGAGATGTGACTTTCCATCACATTTCTAAAAAGTGAGTGAACTGGAGAGGGTAAAGGAGACCCTAGACAGGTCTCCTGATCTCCCCACTTTGACCAGAGAACTTTCCAGTTTCAAAGGGTCCTGAGTACGTTGGATTTTTCTATCTTCCTATTGGTACTCTAGCATTATATTTGTAGGGGTAGCAGCAGCTTGCATCTTTCCACTCATGGCTCCCAGCAAAGATTATATCATGACTAAGAGGAACTTCCTGAGCACCACACAAACGGGAGAAAAGGACTTCTAGCAGCTAAGACCTGTAAGTTACTCCTTTGCCACATGTATTCTCTAAACTTGAGAACATTTTGCCCTGGATTCCAAGTACTTGTAAGAAGAGTAAGTCACATGTTTTTGAGAGAATGCTTTACACCAACTATTCTTACTGTAATACATTTTAGTAAATACCTATTTCTAAAAATTACTTAAGTCTGACTGATTAAATGACTCTCCAATGACAAAGTTGAGGGGAAGCACACAAACTGAAGCTGAAATGCCAGTGGCTTTAGAGAATTACCTCTGACCTCTGAGGATTACCCCTAGAATCCTCCAAGGGAGAAGCAGCCTAATTTCACATTATTTTTCAAACTAACCTGCTTGTCTGTGCTTCATTCTCAACTCCCTTCTTTTCTCCTCTGTGAACTTAAGGTGTTTTAACAGCCCTGTCTTATTGCTAATACTCCTCTATCTGTAGTGCTTTTATCTACCTTTCCATTTTCCTTCTAAAAACCTTCAGAACAGAAACAATCTACCCCCAGGTCCACAGTTTTTCTTATCTACTTTCCCTGATACCCTTTAAAGACATTAATGTTGTAAAAGGACACTTTCAAATTAAGGAGTACATGAGTGGAATATGTTAGGTACACAAGATGCAGCAGTCAATAAATATAGCAGCCTACTATTTGATAAACCCAAGGACCCAAGCTTCTGGGATGAACTCACTGTCTGACAAACACTGCTGGGAAAACTGGAAAATAGTGTGGCGGAAAGTGAGCATAGACCAACACTTAATGTTGTATGCCACAATAAAGTCCAAATGGTACATGATCTAGATATAAAGGCTGATACTGTAAACAAATTATGGGAACAAGGAATAATTTATTTGCCAGATTTATGGAGAATGGAGGAACTTATGACTAAACAAAAGAACATTCTGAAATGCAAAATGGATAATTTTTATTACATTCAATCGAAAAGTTTTTGCACAAACAAAGCCAATGCAACCAAGAGTAGGAGGGAAGCAGAGATGAGGGAAAGAATTTTTACGACTAGCATCTGTGAGAAAGGCCTCATTTCTAAAATATATGGAGAACTGAGTCAAATTTACAAGAATACAAATCATTCCCGAACTGATAAATGGTCAAAGGATATGATAAGGCAGTTTTCAGAGAAAGAAATTAAAGCTATCTATAGTCATATGAAAAAAGGCTCTAAATCACTACTGATGAGAGAAATGCAAATAAAAACCACTCTGAGGTACCACCTCACACCTACCAGATTGGATAACATGACAAACAGGAAGATGATAAACGTTGGAGAAGATGTGGGAGAGTCGGAACACCAATTCATTGTTGGTGGAGCTGTGAGCTGATCCAACCATTCTGGAGAGCAATGTGAAACTATGCCCAAAGGACTACAAGAATGTGCATACCCTTTGACCCAGCAGTATTGCTTCTGGGACTCTATCCCAAAGAGATCATAGAAATGGGAAAAGGACCCACATTTACAAAAATATTTATAGCTCTCTTTGTGGTGGCCAAGAACTGGAAATTGAGGGGATGCCCATCAATTGGGGAATGGTTGAACCAGTTGTGGTATATGAATGTAATGGAATCCTACTGTGCTATAAGAAATGATGAACAGGCAGACTTCAGAGAGGCCTGGAAAGACTTATATGAATTGATGCTGAGTGAAGTGAGCAGAACCAGGAGAACACTGTACACAGTAAGAGTCACAGTGTGTGAGGACTGTTTCTGATAGACTTAACCCTTCACAGCAATGCAAGGACTTAACACGTTTCCAAAGGATTCATGATGCACAACCAGACAAAGTACTATAGAGTTGGAACACAGAATGAAGCAGACTGTTTTCTCTTCTGTTGTGTTTTGTTTTTTCTCATAGTTTCTCCCATTCATTTTAATTCTTCTAAGCAACACAACTAATATGAAAATGTGTTTAATAAGAATGTAGGTATAGAACTTATATAAGATTGCATGCCACCTTGGGGAGGGATGGGGGAGGGAGAGAAAATTCATACTTATGGAAGTGATCATTGAAAACTGAAATTAATTTTTAAAAAAATTTTAAAAATAAAATGATATTTTTCTTCCATTATAACGTTAGAACTATATCACCATATGGCCTTTTTTCAGTTTAGCAAACAAATTTACCTAAGTTTCTTGAATTTGTATTTTAAAGTTCCTGCTTGATTCTGGTTTGTTTTTTTTTTCAGAAATATTTGAAAGTCCTCTATTTCTTTAAAGATTTATTTTTTTTCCTATCGAATTATATTCAGCTTTTCAGGGTAAGTTATTCTTGCATGTAAATCTATATCCTCTGCTTTTAGGAATATTGTATTTCAAGATCTTTCATCTATGGCAAAAGCTGCCAAGTCTTACGTGATCCTAACTGGCGTTCTTTCGTACTCTAAATGTTCCTTTGTAGGTGCTTGCAATATTTTTTTCCTTTAATGGGGGAGGCCTTGGATTTGAGCTATAATATTTCTGGGTTCTTTTCCTTTTGAAGTTCTTTTCAGCACGTTATTGATGGATTCTTTCTATCTTTGCTGTGACCTCGTTCTAAAAAATCCAGACAGTTTTCATGTATTATATCATATACCTTATAATTTCTTCTCTTTTTTCAATCTTTTCGTTATGTCCTCATAATTCCAGCTGTCTCATGAAATAACTGATTTGTGTGATCTACTCTAATTTTTCATAAATCAACCATGGGGGTTAAGAGTTTCACTTTTTTATTTGAAGCAATCTATTCTCCTTCCAATTCTTTCCTCCAGAGCTTTTATTTCATTTTTTAATTTCTTCTAGGAACTTGTTACTTATAGTCTATCCATTTTTCTACTTAGAATTTCTGCTTTATAGTAATCATGAAGTTATTTTTTTTCTTCTTTTGGGAAATCTCTAAATCTACAATATCTGATACCGATTATTACTTTGTCTGATTTATCCATTTCTCCAATTTTAGTTCTTGAAATGAGGCTTTGTGCTAGAAGTGGGACCCACCCACTGCTTTGGAGTAGGATGCTCTCCCCACTTTGGCCTCACTGTAGGCCTCCTCGAGTTCTTGTGCTGGCCTGCCCGTCATGGTTAGGTTCACCTGGGCCTTTGAAGTTCAGAGTGTTGTGTATTCAGGAACCTCTAGAGTATCTCAGGATGAAGTGTCAGGGATCTCACAGCCTCTGTGCCTGGGCTGTCCTAATCTGAAAGCTGCCATGAGGCTTCCTGTGGTTTCTAAGGTCCTTATTCTGGGGCTTTCTGAGCTCCCTAGAGTTTTCTAGGGAATCTCTCCATTATTGTTGCCTCCAGACACAGAATTCTGCAGACTGCACGTGTCTCTGGTTCTGGGAGGCTGCTGATTTACCTATGCTGGTTCCTCTAATAGGGGCCCTTTCCTAATGCGTTTGGGTTCCTAGTTGACTTTTTGTGCAGTTTTAAGGTGCAAAAAGTCACTTATAATTTATCACTGGACTTCTTAATTGTTATTTAATCTGGTACAAATTTCAGGATTTTGCTGGAGTAAATATGTGGGAGCTGGCCGGAGGAAAGGGGTGAGGTCAACTACACCAGATCTCCTCAAGTCCATCCCTGTAACTTTCTAGGCTAAAATGACCCTCCCTATCACGGTGACAACTTCATGTATTGTTTACGTAGAGTTAGTAGTTAATCAATGATTTTTCCCTAATTCTTAGTGCCCAAACTTCCTCTCTATATATCCATGACGTTCCCAAGTTCATACTCTACTTCCTGCAATTCCATGAATACCTAGCTCAGCTCTCTTAGACATCATGGAGCCAAAATGTTGATAATCTTACACTTTTTATTCTGCCTTACGTTTTATCAGTGAGATAACAATGCTTACATAAGAATATTACCTTACAAAAAAAATTTTTAAAGAATATTACCTTCGAATCTATATCTTTCATAATTCTGAATGAGGAAGAATTTGTAATTGGAAAGGGGACAGAAAATATTATAAAAAACAAAACAAACAAGCTCAATTATACAAAATTTAAAAGATTCTGCACAAGTAAAATCAATGAAACTACAATCAGAATCAAAAATTGGGGAGAAAGTTTACATTAAAATATCACTGACAAAATCCTGACATTGTATAATTTTTTTTTAAAAAGTGACACCTAAAATCTATAAAAAAATCCACATAAACATAAGTGACAAGCAAGTGGTCAAGGATATCAGCAGTTTTCAAAAGAAAACAATAGCCATGCAAAAAAATTGTTCAAAACCAATAATAATCAGAAAAACAGAGGTTAAAATGACCCCAAGTTATTATTTCATATGCATCAAGCTAATAGAAATGCTAACATTTGGTCAATTTAATGTTGGAGTGATTGTAAGAAAATGTAGTACTGATGAGTCATCTCAGTCTTTTCTGACTCTCCATGACCCCATCTGGGGTTTTCAATGCGGGAATGGTTTGCTATTTCCTTCCTCAGCTCATTTTACAGATGAGGAACTGAGGCAAACAGGATTAAGTGACTTGCCCAGGGTCACAATGCTAGTAAGGATCTTGGGCTGCATTTGAACTCAGGTCCTCCTGACCCCAAGGCTAGCCCTCTATCCATGATGCCACCTAGACATGTTAATTTACTGCTGCAGGAGCTGTAAACTGATTCAACCATACTGGAAAACAATTTGGAACTATGTCAATAAAGGTATTTTGTTCATACCCTCTAACCCAGAGATCTCAGTATTATGTCTATACCCCAAAGAGTATGATAGCAAGAAAAAAATTCTATTATGTGATAGCAAAAATCTGGAAATAAAATGTGACCAAATATTGATGAATGAAAAAATTATGGTATATTAATGTAATGGAGTATTACTCTGCCAAATGGAATGAAAATTATAAAACATTTAGAGACTCATGGGAAGACAATACAGAATGTAAAAAGTAGGGCCAAAAAAACAATATACACAATGATAATACAGATACAGACACTACAAGGAACAACAAAACTTGGGTCAAATACAGGATAAAATGCTAAAACTATGCTAGTAAAGTTACAAGCTTTAATTAACAATCATTAAATTACAAAGATAGAAAGTCCAATGTACCACTAGTTATAATCATACTAGTAACAGGTTTACTTAACTATTTTCAAGGAAAGTACTGCATGAGGGGCCTATCTGAGATTTTTTTGGAAAGGATCTGTTGTGTCAAAATACACTAAAAATTAACCTTTCTGTTGGTTAAAGAAACATCATCTGGTAGAGTTCCTTTCATTGGTGGTCAGAACGTATGCTTCTTTATTTGTAGAAAGAATATCAGTCACACATGTGACAACTAATATACTGATCACAGGATCAGACTGTCCACAAGGAAAGCACAGACTTAAAAAGGGACTGTACCTGTGACTTTCTGATATAAGAATAAGGAAATTTTCTCTACCAATGCAGGACTGGAATTTGGACCCTTACCAGGTTGCCTGTAGCACTGACAGGTCAAGTAATTTGTACGAGGTTACACAACTAAAACGTGTCAAGAGGCAGGAATTAAGCCCCAAGTATTTCTAGCTGCAAGGCCAAGCCCTTTGTCCGCTGCGCCATGCTGACTTTCATTAGTGAAATAAGCCAACAGCACAGTAGTAGGTTATTATCATTTATTACATTATTGATTTATATTATTAAATAATAATCACTGCTGTCTGATCAAAATTTTGAAGTTTGAAATATTAGACTCTAACATCTGATTTTCATTCTAAACTGAAAATTTAAAAACATAAAATACTGCAACAGCAAATTTAAAATACTGAGCAACTTAATTTACTAAACTTCAATATTTTGAAACTACTGAAAAAATGCAAATGGAGAGAAAAGACTGGAATGGAAATACACACATTAAAATGTTCATTACATCATAATGACAATGATAACAGCCATCCCCTATAAAACCTTTTTCTGGAAAGTTATCTGAAGGAAGCATTAACATTTTGCAGTAAGCGATCCTCTTTGTTCACATGCACACTTTGAATTACTGCTTTTCCCTACTTACCTGCAATTGTTTTGCAGTTAAATCTTTTGTTCCTCTGAAGACATAGCTTTTTGAAATGCCCTCACAACCAAGTTCATGGACCTGCACCATTCTCCCAAAGGTAATAAGTCCCACCAAAGCTGTAGATGGTAAAAGACTGAGTGACATCTGCATAGATTCTTTCAAGGCTTGTAAATCTTCATCTTCCATGCAAGTATCCACCACATACAGAAATATCAAAGGCATTTGAGGACCACGCTTTAAAAAAACAAAAGATCAGAATAAGGGAGAGAAAGTATGTTGTGTTGCTTTTTTTTTTTAATGACTATACTTTTTTCCCTTTGCACAGATTTACACATTCTTCTTTATTTTCAAAGTATTAAAATTATTCCAGGATAGAACAGTCTCAACTCAACCATTTGAACTCTCTGTAATACTCAGAAGCAAAATTATTATTTATATGCCTTAAATATTTGGGCAAATAAATATACATAGAAATTACAAATTTCCAAGTTTTACATGGGACCAATTTATAAATAGTTTAATTAGGTCATATTTAACTAATTAACTAAAATTAAAGATGCCAACCAGCATTTAAAAATCACTTATTATGAGTATGAGTGAACTGACATCTTAGCATCATATCAAGATTATTAATGCTTTATTGGTCACCTTCAGAAATCCAAAAAATAGATTCTGTCTTGTTACATTATTAACCTTAAAAAGTTCTGACTAAAATATTAACAAATTCAATTTGTGGGGAGAAAAGGATTATGTCTTCACCAAGTAAAATATTAAATCATTCTAACAGTTACTTTGTAGTTATTGTAAAGGAAATTTGTGTTTAGTTAGGGTTTAAATTAGATATACCCTATAGATCTTGAATTTCTGTGAAGTCACTATGGGGTTCAAGGTCCTAATTTGCAAAATGAGGAATCTGGAAAACATGACGGGGCTGGCCTTCCATCTCTAAATTTTATGATCCTATAAGGATCTTTAAAGACGCGTCCTGATGGCCTTACCAGTACTACATATTCAATGCTTGAAAATTGAGGTAAAAGTTCAGCAGGCTGATTGAGTTCAGATATGCCAGCATATGTAGGTGGAAACTATAGAGAGGAAAAAAGTAAAATTTAGAATACTGTTTTCCAAAAAAAAAAATTACAAAACTAAAAAGATAAGTATGTATTTTTCTGATTGTTTAGATACTCAGAAAAGAACACCTCCCTAGATTTAAGCAAGCCACACCTAGAAGAAACTCCCTCCATCTGTCTTCATCTATTTAAATCTTCTCTTTCTTGAAAGTTCCAGCTCATGGCCTATATACCTCCAAGAAGCTTCTCCTTAGCTAGAGGTGATTCTCCCCTGACCCGCACAACCTAAGTCTGTCACTCCGTTCAACTTCTTCTATGCATTTGTTACATGTTCCTCTTTTCCACTAGAAATTCCTTTGAGGGCAGGGCTGGGTACTTTGCACCCTCTGGAGGTCCTTGTAGGAATGGCCAGTTTCCCCTCTGGGAGGTGAAGGAAAGAGTATTCTCCTTCATGGATCCTTCTCCCTCCCCAGTTTGGCAGAGATTTCAGGGCTGTCACAAAGCACAGCAAAAGAGGGGAGAGCCCCTGGGGCTCTGGGGTACAGAGAACTCCATCTCAGAACAAGTCTAAACATTCATTCCCATGAATCCCTTCAAACACTTAGACAACTACCATACCAACAGCCAATGAGCTGTTGACTGAAAGGAAAAGAAAATCTCTTATTAGCAGGCCTCTGTGTAAAAACTCGCCAGAGCTGAGGAACTCTGCTCCTGCCCATGACAGATACTTCCCAAAAGAATAAGAATTAAGAGGAAACCCCTGCCTTATTAGACCCTGCTCTACCACAGGAACCCAGGAATCCTACCTCCCAGCCCTGCACCCCCACATTCTGAGTTCTCCTGTATGGGCCAGCTCTACCAGAAACCCAAGCATCCCCTTTTCCTAGTACCAGCTCCCTTTCTGGCAGTCAGCTATACCTGTCCCAAACCCACAGTTCTGTTACAATACCTGGGATGTCCTGCCTCTTACATTTCACCTCAGTTCTCCTGACTCTCTGGTCCCACTTCTTTCAAAGTTCTCAATTCCCCAGCCAGCGTTTCTTTCTCAACTCCTCTCTCACTTCAGATACCCTCACAATCCTAGGATCTCCCCAGCAACTCTCCCTGCCCCAAACCTAGTAATCTGAGATCACCCCACCTCAGTTCCCCTCCCCCTCAGCAGAAATTGTTTCCCAGCCCTAGCTTCCTTTGGACATTCCCAGATCTCCTCATTCCTGGCCTTTACCATCCCCAACTTTCCACCTTTATGTTTGCATACCCAAAGGTTAGCACAATGACTTATAGTAAGGACTCATAAATGATATTTTAACTAAGCTAATAAGGATATTTGTTCATTTAATTACTTTTAAAAATAAATATTCCTGTATTAATTCTGCCATAAAGTATTCTGAATTAGCTAAATAATAATAGATTTATCTTGTAAAATATGGATTTTCTTACCTGATTCCTTTGATAACAAAAATTGCAAGCCCACAGTTTTGCTCGGTAATCTACTTGACTATTTTTTGAAAAAAAGATAAGAAATGGTATATAATTAGTCATTTAACAATATTTCACTTTTATTATGCAGATTTTTACTTTAGTAAAATTATTTTTATAATTTTCAAAAGCATTTTTCAAATCATCAGAATAAAAATATTTCTGTATTCAAGAAATAAAACAGTAGAAACAAATAAGATGATTTTTTAAAAATAAGTCTTTATCTTTAGTTTCATATTCTAGTAGGCACCTAAATCTCATTCCATATAATAGCCCAACTCATATTAACAACTTATATAAATTAACATAAATATAAAATTATATAGGCATATTTTTAATTACCATACTTTCCAAAACTTAATACTGGCTATTACATATTGAACTGAATCTAAAGGAACCACAGCTAAGGGAGATAAAGCATAAAAATCAACAAATCTCTCTAATATGATAAACCGTTCATTTAAATGGAAAAACTAATGTAGTAACTTCTATTCTACATCAAATGCCAAATGAAATTAAAAGGGTAAGTGGATCACAGATTTACAGTTGGAAGGGCCCTTAGAAGTCATCTAGTCCAACTATCCTATTTTACAGCTTAGATTTAGAAAACTGAAGCTACATCAATGCAGAGAATAAATGGTAGAGCCACAGCTGGAAGCCCAGATGCTTTGGGCTCAGAGGCATCTAGGTGGCTCAGTGCTGGGCCTGGAGTCAAAAAGATCTGAGTTCGTATCAGTCTCACATTTACTAGCTATGTGACCTTGGACAAGTCACTTAACTTCTGTTTGCTTTAATCCACTGGAGAAGAAAATGGCAAATCACTCCAGTATCTTTGCCAAGAAAATCTCATGGCCAGTATTGACATGAAATGGTCCGTAGGGCAAAAGAGAGTCAGACATAACTGAGCAACAACAAATTCCTGACTATTACAGCAGTGTTATAAAATCAACTTTTCAATTTTTTAAAAATTTCTGTAGATGACGTAACACCTTACTTTTCTCAATAAGGATATGACTGATGCAGCTGTGTAATGCAATGTATCTCGTGAGACAAGTCTACTATGTCAGTTAAATTGGTTCACAAGTTCTTCCTGTTCACAGGAATCAATGAATAAACAAGTATTTATTAAGTACTTACTCATGCCAGGTACTATGGATACAAAGACAAATGCAAAACAGTCCCTACATTGAGGAAACTTACCTTTTATCAGGAAGAGACAACACATGCATAAATAAAGAGGTTCCCAAACTTATTTGACCTATGGTCCCCTTTCCAAAAAAAAAAAAAAATTTACTCAGCACCCCCCCCCCCAAGAAATCTTTCTTTAACCCTTTAACTTTTTATTTGCATCATTCATAATTTTTTCTAAATGAAGTATCTCAAATTTAATAATTTATTGTAAATTTGTGGGGTTTTTCCTGCATTGAAATCCATATTGTATTGTATTGTAAACAAGTTGTTACACACACATATTCCTAATTATAACCTACATTTTGTGTAATCACTAGGATTTTAACTGTAATAAAACAGATGAAACATGTATGCATAGTTTTTCAAAATTCTCTTTTCTTCTTTCCTTATGCTTCCACTGTCCCCTCATTTTTGTTCAACACCCTAAAATGCACCCGAGGCTACTACCACCCCCCTGGATCATTCCTGCATCGCAGGGGGCAGTATCACTCACTTTGGGAACCTCTGCATATTTAGGTACATACAAAACAGAAGCTGATTTTGGAGGAAGGTACTAACAGTAGGCATGAGAAATCAGGAAAAGTCTCAGGCTTGAGTTTGAGCTGAAGCTTGGAAGAAATTAGGAATGATAAGATATCAAGGTGAGAAAGGAAGGCACTTCAGGCATGGGGGACAGTTAGTACAAAAGTACTAACATGGATAATGGGAGTACCACATATGAAGAACAGTAAGTAGGCCAGCTGCATGGATCACAGCGTGCGTGGAGAGGAATAAACAACAAAAATCCTGAAAAGGTAATACGAGGCCAGGACTTTACATTGAAAGGACTTTAAAGTGTCCAACTCAGAAAGGCTTCAATAAGGAGTTAAGGACAAATTACTGTGGTATAAAAACAAAAGGCGACAAATAAACTTTCAGAGACATTTCTGTTTAAACTGTTCTATCCCAAAAAGGAGACAGTCTTTTTAAATGAGTTAATCTGTACACAACAGGCTGAGACAGGTGGGAAAAAAAGAACACAAGTTCCAGCTAAAAAAGGGTAAGAAAGAGAAATAAGGGGGAGTTCCACTCTTCTTCAAAAGAGAAAAAAATGTGAAAATACAGAACTCTTTCCTAGAGAAGGCAGAAAAACCTGTTAGGATCAGTGAGTGAAAAGCACTAGTTTTTATAGCTCCTCGTTTCATACGCCTGGAACGAGCTGTCCTCTTTTCTGTCTCTTTCCCACCACAGCACCGTTTCTATTTGCTGGTGCAAACTTGCCAGTGAGGCTCCTGAGGTAGCCAGCTTCCCGTAGGAGGCTTCCCTCTTCTTCACCCTTCTCCCCCAAACTAATCTCTCTCCCTCAACTGATCTCCTAGCATCTGTACTCTTCTTATGAATTTATCATACTCTCTAATTTGAATTTTTGTAATTGTAATATACCCAAGTATCCCCATTCAACTATTAGCTCCTTAAAGAGAAAGATGATCATATTTCAATCGATCAATATATATTTATTAAGCGCTTACTATGTGCCAGACACTGCTAAATAAGCACTGAGAATCAAAAAGATTCCTGTTCTGAAGGAGCTCACAAGCTAATTTTATTTATATGAGTTATCTCCATGGGGTCTGGTATATTACAAATAGTAAGTGCTTAAAAATGAACTAAAGAAGAAAGAAAAAGAAATTATGATTAATGATTTCACAAAAGAAATGGTTTTTACCAAGAAGGGGAAAGAGAGTCCCTGACTACAGAAGAAGTTAAGAAAAAGGTATATTATAATATCCAGTAGCATTTATGGTCTCATACTATAAGAGAATAGTTTGGCAAAAAGCAATCACAGTAATTAAGTCTGGACAGACATTTCAATCCCTGGAGGGTTTAGAAACCTAATTAAAATTCCAAGTGAGTTATATAACAACATTATAATCAAGGTCTGAACATGAAGTATGACAATTAAGTAATGACATTTTTTTTAATACACATAAAAAAATTCATCCCAATGAATGTTTTGTCTAAATACTTAATCTCAAGATCCAAGAAAAAGCTCCTGATCTTATTCCAGAGAGTGAATGAACACTTCAAAAAAGGGATCCTTGGAACACTGAAGACAGACTGATTATCAGCAGCTTTGTTTAACCACCTTATTCACTAGATGTGCTTCTGAGGATTCCAGGATACTTTCAAAAATCAAATCTACCCTCAAAAGGGCAAAGATTGGTCAGAACCAATGAAGTGATTCAAAATACTGAATGCAAATTTTTAAACGCTTTAAGCAAATGTGGTGTTGATGGAAAAAATGCATACATAGCCTTCCCAGGAGAATACAACACTCATTCAAGGGCAGAAGTTTTTGTGCATGTTTTTTAAACATCTTTTTTTTTTAATGTTTATATATCCTATATGATATGGTTTGATTAAACTGATTGATATATGTTATGGTTAAATAAAACACGCAGGTTATCATTCAGCTCTTTGAAAGGGGCTAAAAGCATCTGAAATACCATTTTTTAACTGTTTTAATGACAAAAAAAAATTTTGCAATAGAAAGAGATCAGAAATTTTAGATTTAAATCTAGAAGAACTTAAAAGTTGAGCTGCTATAAGAATCTCCAAAATCCTATAACCACTGGTACAACAACAATAGTGATCATACCAACATTCAATACGGTCATACCAAGATAGTAAATGCAGCATTTTGAGTTTAATCAGCTGCTTCATGGTTGAACCTGAAAAACTTAATTAGTAAACTAACAACAAATAATTAGGTTTATTGCAACAACATCCTATATGAGTGGCCAGTATGGTGTTATAATACTACTAACTACTCAAGTCAGAATGGTGCTTTCAACAACTTTAAAACATACAGATCTTTGTGATTAATGTAATTCAAAAAACAGATACTATAGAAAAAACATGATTAACTGCTTTTTTCTTTAAAAAAAAAAAAAAAAGAACCTACCATAAAGGATTCAAAACTGCCCGACATGTGGATCTGCTGCAGAGGACAGGTTCATACTGAATTGGAGGTAAATCAGGTCTCTCTTTCAGAGGCGTAAATAGGGATGCCACAGGAACAACCATTCTTGTAGCTTCAAGACGACTTGAAGGCCAAACATTCCAACTGAATCGAACTCCATCTCGATCTTCATTCTGCTGGATGAATTCCAGGAAGGTCGTCATTGTAAATGTTATTTACTTCTGTAACAAAATGGAAATAAATTAAGATAAAATTCAGGCATTATTTAAAAGTCAGATTATACAACATGTGTGGCTTTCAAAAACAATTTATCAATTAAAAATAGCCATGAAATGAAAATGAATGAGGAGGAAAAACACATGCCCCTTAAACTTAACAAATTAATATAACTATTTAATGCCCCAAATTCCCTATTGATTTTTACATAATTTTTTTAAAAAGCAAGCAGCACAGATTAGATATTCACAATTTTATGTGCAATGCTTTGTCTATTCTGCTTTGTATACGGAAATGCTCATTTTTGAGCATTCACGTAGTTCAGAATTTTAAGATTATTTAAACATAAAAAACAAAGTCCTTATTAAAATGAACTTATAATTTGAAATCGGTGAGATACATGGGTGGAGTGCCTTCTAAAGAAAGCTACTGTGGTCAAAGTATTATAAAGTCAGTTTTCAAAGGAAGAAAGTTAAGCTACGAATAGCCACATGAAAAAATGATCCAAGTCACTAACAATCAGACAAATGCAAATTAAAGCTACTCTGAGATTCCACCTCATACCTATCAGATTGGTAAAGTGGTCAAAAAAGTAAAACAACAAATGTTGGAAGGGAAAAACAGGTATATTGATGCAGAGGCATCAAACTTGCTTTCCAAACCAGATTAAAATGCAACTGGGAAAGGTTTAACAAAATAAAAAAATAATACAATACAGATTGCTTTAATTTTTGGCTTTCTATATCAGTGTTTGACCCTATTTCATGTTTATCATGCTGTTTCTATTTTGAGTCTGACACCACTGCATCAACGCAACTAAGTCCAGGAACTCTAGAATGAAATTTGTAATAATATTCAAAAAGTCAATAAACAGTGCATACCCTTTGAATCAGCAATACTACCACTAATCCTATACCCAAATGACATCAAACAAAAAGAAAAAGAGTCATATGTAAAAAACGTTTATAACAACTCTTTTTGTAGTGGCAAAAAACTGGATACCTAAAGGTATGCCTATCAACTGGCTGACCAAATTATGGTACATGAATGTAATGGAATGCTATTATATTCTAAGATATAACAGAAGAGACAGTTGCAGAGAAACCTAGAAGATTTATGCAAACTGACGCACAGTGAAATGAGCAGAACTAGGAGAACAATTTATGCAGCAAGAACAACATTGTAAAGACAAATGTGGAAAGACTTAAGAACTCTGATGAACAAATGATCATCCCCAGGACTAGAGGACTAATAATAAAGCACGGTACACAACTCCTAACAGAGAGGTAACAGACTCAAGGTACAGAATGCTGTATTGATTCCTGAAAATGGTCCGTGAGGGAATGTTTTGTTTAAATGTGCACATTTGTCAAAAGATTTGATTTTTTCTTTTTGTTCACTGCTGAGAAATGTGAAAAGTAGAGAAAATAAATTTTTGCTTACTAAAAAGCTCAAAAGATACTGCAAATAATGATAGTTTTTTAACATATAATGTGGAAGCAACATCATATAGGGGACTCAATGCCAGCTGGATTTGTGGGCAGGGGAGATCTGGGATTTTACTAGCTGTGTAAATCACTTAACCTCTCAGTTTCTTCTTATGTAAAATGAGGATTGTGCACTAGATTACTACTAAGGTTCCTTTTGGCTATAAATCTATGATACTATTATCTATGATCCTATATGATAATAGGATATCCATGGTACAAAAGCTATGAAAGGTACTACCAAGCTGGCAAGGTTAATAATTATAAGCCTGCTAACCAAAGGTTTCCCTAGCAAAGTACAGAGAAGCTCACCATAAGACTGATTAGTGGATAAATAATTTCAGGGATGTGGCAGTGGAGAAAGTCCTCACAACAATGAAACTGCAGATTCTTGAAGTACTGAGTCAAAAGTGTGGTGGATTATTTTTTTCATGGTATAAATTTTAATATTCCGACATTTATATACATCTGAAATGACTAATAAAATTGTTCTAAGTCCTAGACTGCATTCTAACATAACAGTTTCCTCTAAACAGATTCTTTTTTTATTAGTAAAGTCCCTTCCCTAAAGGAGTTTACACTGTACATTAAATTACACTGGGGAAAAGAATATGTGATTATATAGAATACACATGCAAAGCAAATATAAAGTAAATTTGTGTGAAGAGGAACCAACAGTTGGGAGGATAAGGAAAGATTTCATGTAGCAAGTTCTGCTTAAGTGTAGTAAACAGCTAGTATAAAGGCTAGGAGATAGGTCAAAGATCAAAATTTAGTTGTAACTTTCCTTCTGATTGGTCTCCCTGACTCAAGCCTCTCTCCTCTCAATAAACAGTCTCATCATCTCACTCCTCTACTCAATAAACTCCAATGGTTCCCTAATCTAGAATCCATGGACTTTTTTTTTTAATGTATTGATAATTATATTTCAACAACTGATTTTCTTTGAAATAGTATGTACTTTATTTTATGTATTTTAAAATATCATGCTATGGGGTCAACAGGCTTCACAAGGTAGGCTTTTCAAAAGGGCCCATGTCAAAAAGTTAAGAACTCCTATTCTAAAGTCAAATATTAACATCTCCAGCATTTAAGGACTTTCACAGCCTGGCTCAAACCTACTTTTCTAGTCTAATTATACATTATTCCTCTTTACTCTGTGATCCAGCTAGGTGGCACAGGGGATAGAGCACAGGGCCTGGAGTATGGAATACCTGAGTTCAAATCTAACCACAGGCCCTTACAAGCTGTGTTACCCTGAGCAAGTCACTTAACCCTGTATGCCTCAGTTTCCTCATCTGTAAAAGGAGTTAGAGAAGGAAATGTAAAACTACTCCAATATCTTTACCAAGAAAAATTCCAAATGGGGTCATGAAGAGCCTGACATGACTTAAAAATGACTAAACAATAACAAAAATGGTCCAGTTTAAACTGGCCTTCTTGACACTCTTCCCCCCGACATTCTATCACCCACCTCTGTGCCTTTGCACTGACTTCGCCCATGCCTGTCCACTCCCTCCTCCACTGTCTCTTAGAATGTCTCGTTTCACTAAAACCTGAGCACCAACCAACACCCTCTCTCTCCACCACCATCAAAATTACCTTGTATTATTTTATACATACTTTTATAAAGTTATGCTTACAACTTCTTACATCTTCAAAAATATGGACAAACAGCCCATTTTTTTCAAGTCTAGCCTTGATTACCATCAACTGCTTTTCCACGGAGTTTGAATCAGGCAAGGTCAGACCACTAAAAAAATTTTTTGTCCATCTCTTAGATAAATTTCTTAAGATTGCATGACACATGGCATAGTATAAGGCCATGATGGTGGTATTCCATTTCCACTGGGGAATTTCTGTAATTCTGGAACAATTTTGCTTTTTAATATACCAACATACCAACATTAGAGTTCACCATTCCCTCAGCGAAGACAAGACTTTATGGCCCTTGCAAAGCAAAAATTCCTCAAAACATTTATGTGACTAAATGTTTTACAATATTTGTGAAGATGGATAGATGTTACAGGCTCATCTGGACTTCTCCTAAAAACAGTTTTGGTAAAGCCTTGTGATAAATGATTAAAACTTTTGTTTACACAGAAATTATGTAATATATGACTTGTGAAATCTAGGGGATCCATACATACTAAAAAGTGTTTTGACTTGCAGCAAATGCAGGAAAATAAATTGATTGCAGAAGACACTATCAACACAGATTAGTACTAAATTATCTTCTAGCAGAAGAAGAGGGAAATTGAGAGACATAATGGAGAAATTTGTTTCAACAAATTCAGAGTAACAATTTGCAGAATGGGAAATATAATGAAGGGGTTATGTCTCACACAGAAGCAAGGATCCAGCTGGTTTTTATCTTGTTTTGAGGCTAGAAATCAGCCAAGTAGAATAAAGGTTAAGTGTTGCTTGGAATGCTCATGCATAATAAGCTTAGGAATATTAACTTCTCCTCCTCTGGGAGGGCTGAAGGTTCATTTTAATGGTTAATACAATGCATGTGGGGGCGGGGGGAAACTCATCAAGGGGGAACTATGTAGTAGATGTACTGGAATTACCCAGCCAATGGGAGAAACTGGGGAAGGACTTTATGGTTGGACATAGGCATTTAGGCTTGCTTTTGTTTCCATAGAGGTGTGTCTATCTAACAAGACATTTGCCACAGCAGTGGCATGATAAACTTATTTCTTGTATCTTCACTCCTCCCAAGCCTGAATGAATTATTTCTCACAGCCGTGAATGAAAAAGGGAAATTCTTCAGTAAAAATTACCTTTTCCCTATCTTTAGTACTCCAGAGTTCGAACTGTCTTACCTATGACAAGCATTCTTTCTCCCAAAGCACTGTTAGCACTTGTTTCGTTTTACTAATTTTCTTGTTCTTCCAGCTTCAAGAAGCCTGTATCCCTCTAAAAGTCTCAGCTTTTCTTTCTGAGGATTAGTTAGGCTGCCTCATAGCAAGAGCCAGTTCTTGGTGGTGTTCTTTTATTTTCAACCACACTTTCCTTTGTACAGTAAACCCCATCTTGTTCCACTATTTCCCACAGCATCATCCACTGTAATATATTTGAAGAGCCACATTTCCATTTTGCACATTTCCCTGGAGTAATAACTATTCCTAAAAACTACAGAATTTAGTACACAACAACAAAAGCATGAAAACATCTGTATGGTACAAATTCTAGCAACCAATTGACAGAACTAACTAAAAGTGGGGAAAGTAGCTCAATATGTTTTCAATGGTTAAGGCTGGACATAAAAGTCAGCCTAGTGGAAGCAGCCTCACTCAGAAAGGACAGGACCATTGTTCTCATAGTTGAAACAGTATCAAAATTGCCAATCCCAAGTTATTAGCACACTACTGTATCTTTCCAGCCTTACTTTAAATCATCCTTTCATATATCATGACCAAATTTGACATTCCATCCCATTCTCCCACCTCTGTGCACTGCACAACTTAATACTCCTCATCTCTGATATTCAGAATCATCATCAAAATAGCTAACATTTGAATAGCACTTACTAAGTATGTGCTAGGCATTGTGCTAAGCACTTTACAATTATTATCTTGTCTGATTCTCACAACAACCCTGGGAGGTAGCGGCTATAGTTATCCCCATTTTTCAGATGAGGAAATGGAAGCAAATCAGAATGACCTGTCCAGGATCACCCAGAGCTAGTAACTGTCTGAAGCTGCATTTGAACTCGGGTTTTCCTGAATTCATCATCTTCCTTCAAGGCTCAATTCAAATGCAGGCTTACCAGTAGAGCCTTTCTCTGATGCCCTCCTCATGCCATCCCCAACCAGACTGGGAGATTTTTCTATCCTTAAGACACCCTGAATCATGGGTACATGTTGTCACAGGCAAGGTCACAGGTAAGGTAAGGTCTAAGACAGGAATTGTTTTGTTTTTGTCTTTGTATCCTTGGAGCAAGCCCTTAATAAATGTCTGTTGCCAAACCTAATAAACTGGATTAGAATCCTGGTTCTGCTCTAATATATGTGACCTTGGGCAAGTCACTGTAACTTTCTGATCCTGTTTCCTTATCTGTGAAATGAAAAGACTGAACCAGATAATCTCTAAAACACCTTCCAGCTCTCTTCTCCCTCTATACCAGGGGTATAACCCTGGAGTAAGTGACCTCAATATTGTTGGTTTCCTTTGTAATCTTACGAATTTTATTTTAAGCATTTAAAAACATTATTCTGACAAGGGGTCCATAGATTTCAACAGAATGCCAAGGGTCCATGAGAAAAAGGTTAAAGATTAAAAGGTTAAAGATAACTGCTCTATACTATCTTGCTTGGTGATCTTATTTCCCAAAGGTCCAATTATCTTCTCAGTGCAAATGATTCTCACTTCTCTTTGTCCATCCCTAATCTCCTCAGAGTTCCAATCCTCAACTGCCTCTTGGACATCTCAAAGTGGATGTCCCATTCCATTTCAAACTAAACATGTCCAAAACAAAACTCATCTTTCCCAGCAACTCTCACCTCTTTCAAACTTCCCTATTACTAACCAGGGTATCTTCCCAGGCACACAGACTCATGAAACTGTAGTGAGTCCTAAACTCCTCCCTCATACTCAACTCAGATACCCAATCTGCAACTGCCTTGTCCTTCACATTTCTCCTATACATCTCTTTTTCACTCATACAGCCCCCATCCTGAAGCAAGCCTTCAATTCTTCACACCTGGATTACTGCAATAACCTTCCAATCGTTGGTCTTCCAGCTTCAAGTCTCTCCCCACCCTAGTATCTCCTCTACTCAGCTGAAAAAGCTGATCAAATCACCCCTCTATTCAATGAACTTCAGTGTCCGTCTCCTCCAGGATCAAATAAAAAATCCCTGTTTGGCCTTTAAAAAGCTCCACAACGTGGTCCCTTTCTGCCTTTCCAGTCTTTTTAGACTCCACTCCTCCGAGGCAGGGACAGTGACCCTCCTGCTGTTCCTTCCCCACCACACTCCCTTCTCCCTATTCAGCCTTCTCATTAGCTGTCCTCTGTGCTCTCCCTCCTCACCTCCACCAGCTAACTTCTCTGGTTTCCTTAAGTGTCTGCTCAAAGGCCACCTTCCGCAGGCCCTTCCCAGTTCCAAAGTACCTTCCACTAAACCTTGAAGTAGATACTGCACAGTTACTTCTTCTTCTTCCATTAACTTAAGCTAGTTGAGGGCAAGGACTATCCCTACCCTTTTCTATATCCTTAGAGCTTGGCACAAAGGTGGGCAGGTCATTTATTAAGCCTAGGAAAGGCTAGGGATACAAAAAGAAAGGTATGTCCTACCCATGAGGAGCTCACAATCTAGTATATGAGACAACACGGCCACAACTAAATAACAAGATGCGCACAAGATAATCTGAGGATAATCTCAGGGGGAGGTCTCCAGCACCAAGGGACATACAGTAGGTGCTTAATAAGTGTCCGTTGACTAACCAACTGACTAACTCCTAAGGGTCCTAGCATCCCTTACAGCTCCAAGATTCTACAATGGAATACAAAGAGAAAGCTGCCAAGTATGGCATTTAAATCAGTACCTTCTCGTTCGGTTAGTCTAAACCAAAGGGGAGGGCTCATTCCGGTGGAAAAGGTGGACCTATCAAATCGTTCTTGGTTCAGTCATGGATTACTAGGCTTCCCATAAAACAGCTCCTTTCACACAAGTGCTGGGAGGCACTTCACGCCCTCCACAGCACAGCATAAATTTAGCCCTATTTTGGAAACCGAGCCACCCGCACTGTTCAGACGCAGACGGGCCGTGCCTCCCCCCCGGCTCCCCCTCCCCCGGCCCGCGGTCTCGCCGGGCTCCAGGTGACAGGTCGCCCGGGTACAAAGTCTAGGCGGCCCCGGGGCGGGCCGGGACGGGACTCGGGCGCCGGGCTCGGCTACGTGCCGGGCTGGGGCCGGGGCCGCGCCGCCCGCCCCGGGGCCGCCTCCCAGAAACTCGGACCCCAGGCCCCGGCGGAGCTGCCCGAGGGCGTGGGAGAGCCAGGGCAGGAGGAGCTTCCAGCGGCCGCCAGGCCCTCCCCGGCTCCCCGGCCTGCCCCGCCGCGCTGCTCCGCCGGCCCCGGCTCGGGGGCGCCCCCGACGCCCGCCCGCCCAGGCTCGGCTTCTAGACACACGCCCATCGCTAAGTGAGCGGAGCGGGATGCCCGCCACGGGCTCCTACCTGCTCTCGAGGTCCGTTCGCGTCTGCCGCAGGCTCCTCCGCAGCCCTCCCCCAGCTGCCCCGCCCCCAAGACGGCGCGGCCTCCCCGCCCCCCTCGCCGAGCCGAGCCTCAGGACCAGGCAACATGGCTGGTGCGGCCTCTGCCACGTAGAGAGGAGGGGCGAGGCGGCGGGGGGGCGCAGCCCGGGGCGGGGGGAGGGAGCCGGGGGGGGGGGGGGGGCGCAGCCCGGGGCGGGGGGAGGGCGCCGGGGGGGGGGGGGGGCGCAGCCCGGGGCGGGGGGAGGGCGCCGGGGAGGGGGGGGGCGCAGCCCGGGGCGGGGGGAGGGCGCCGGGGAGGGGGGGGGCGCAGCCCGGGGCGGGGGGAGGGCGCCGGGGGGGGGGGGGGCGCAGCCCGCGGCTGGCTACCCCGAGCTGGTCCAGCCCTCGGCGCCCAAGCAGTCTGACGGGAGAGGAGCCTGTATCACACAGTATTCCACCAAACTGGAGTCCGGCCGGGTGCTGGGGTACAAAGGCAAACATGAGATGATCTTTGTTCTTAAAGAGTTGTCGTTCTGTCAGGGAAGATAACATACATGTGTAACGTATACAGAATACAAAACCATAGACAGTATATAGGTGTATAAAAGAATGAATTACAAAAGAGTCAGGGAGGGAAGGCGTTGGCCACTTGGGGGATCGGCTAAGAGGGAGATTCTACAGGTGGAGGTAAGGTAAGGTAAGTCAGCCAGGTGGCACCAGTGGCTCGTGTGCTGAACTCATTTCGAATTCTTCCTCCATATACTGCCTTCGATGGCTCATTAGCTGTGTAATCCTGGACAAGACACTTGACTTCTCTGAACCTTGGTTTGCTCATCTGCAAGATGGGGGTAATAATGGCACCTAGCTCATGGGGCTGTGGTAAGGATCACCTGAGTTAATATGCAGACCTGAAAGTTCTATGTTATTCCAGGCATGGGGGCCAGACTGTGCAAAGACATGGAGAATGATAGAATTACTGCCCCCTTTCACGTGTGAACAGTTTGGGCACCGAAGGGGGCAGAGAAAGAATATCTGTTGTAAGCTAAACTGATAAAAATCCACGTGTAAACACTTTCTTGAGTTAAAATATGAGGACAGAATTTATTTTAGTGCTTCCTGGTGAAGAGTGACAGTTTTTAAAACTCAAAAAAATTCATTTTCTCTTTATATAGTCCCTAAACAGTCACTTGATTTGTAATTCTGTCAGCTATAAACTTCAAAATTCTAAAAAGTCACATACAAATAAGCTGATGGACCAAATACCCCAAAGCAATCATATCTCAAGTCATCACTCTGCCTTTAAATATGTCTCTCACAGTACATTCTTCCAAGGGGCAGTTCTCTATCCCAGATTTCAGAACAGTCTCTTATCTCTCAGCACTTTTTCCAGGAGAATTTGTTTCTTCACAAGTGGATTTTATCTATGTTCCTTATACAAATGTTCATTCTCTGCCCCTTTTAGCAGTCAAACTGTTCACATATTGAAAGGGGCAGTACCTTACACAGAAAGTGGAGTATTCCGCAGAAGAAAGAGCAAGAGGTTCAGTATGGTTAGCTGATAAAGTACAGGAAGAGAAGTGATCTATAAGGCAACTAGGGCCTTTAATGTCAAACAAGTAAGTTTGCACTTGATTTTTTGTATTTAATAATTTCTGAATCTGTATAAAATTTGTATAAAATACAACGTACATAAATTATAAATTATATTTGTAATAGGGAACCACAGCAGTTTCTTCATTGTAGAATGACAATCAGACCTACACTTTAGGAAGTTCATTTTGGCAGTTGAGTGAGAGTGGGGAAAAACTTTAAGCTGCAGAAGGGAAGGGAAGGGAAAGGAAAGGAAGGGAAGGGAAAGAGAATAAGCATTTATATAGTGCCTACTACATGCCAGGCACTGAGCTAAATGCTTGGGGAGATCAAGTAGGAGGGAGCTATTGCAAAAATTCAGAAACGAAGTGATGAAGGCCTGGAATACTGTGATAGGCATGTGAGTAGAAAGAAAAAGCTAGATGTGAGAGATTTTGTGAAAGCAGAAGCAAGATTTGGCAGCTGATTAGACATGTAAGATAAAGGATAATGAGAAGTCAGAGACTGAAAACCTAGGTGACTGGAAGAATGGTGGTGTCCATGATAGAAATCGGAAAAGGATGGTTTGGGGGGAAAAGACAGTAAGTTCTATTCTGGATATGTTGAGTTTGAGAAGCCTACAGGATATATGTTTTAAAACATCAAATAAGCAGTTGGTGATGGGAGAATGTCACTCAAGAGAGCAGGGCTAGATATATAAATATGGGCATCATAACTATAGAGATGACAGGGGAGCTAATTAGGTCACCAAGAGAGAAAATTTAGAGAATAAAGAGGTGAAGCCTTGGGATACTTCCACAGTTAAGGAGATTGGAAATATGTGATAATCCAGCAAAGAAGTTTGAGAATGAAAGGTCAAACAGATAGGTAGAATTAAGCAAGAGCAGCGTCAGCTATGAAAGTAAGGGGGAAATAATAAGTGAGAATTTTTTTAGGATGGGAAAGGCGTGGCCACATATTTAGGCAGCAAGGAAGGAATGAACGAATGAAAAAAGCATTTCTTAAATGCCTAATATGTTCCAGGCACTGGTGATACAAATACAAAAGGGAGACAGTTATTATTGTTGTTCAGTCATTCAGTCAGGTCGGGCCTTCTATCCTCCACTGTCTCTCAAAGTATGTCCTAGTTCATGTTTGTTTCCATGATACTATCTATCCATCTCATCCTCTGCTGCCCCCTTTTCCTTTTGTTTTCATCTTTTCCAACACTAAGGTCTTTTCTAATGAGTTCCATCAGCCCCTGCCTTCAAAAAGTTTACATCCCAATAGGGCAATCCACTACATAGAGGAGAGTGGAAGGAAGAGAGTTTTGGTCTAGGAAGTCACAGGTCGACTTATTGTTACATTATTTTCAGAAACAATCATAGTACTGATTTATTATACCCAAAGAAAGAGTTAGAAAAAAGTGGGAAGTGGAGGAATTTGGAGGAAGGGGTGAAAAGTATAAAGCAACGATAGGAAAGATAGGCCTATGTCTCCTAGAAAATGGCTGGATGAGATGTGAAGAATGGTCTGTAGATGGCCAGACACATTGTGTTAGGTGAGTTTGCATTCACTCACCTAACCATTAATACAGTTCAGTCTCAGGACAAAGTTCCAAAACTGTGTGGATTAATTCCCAAGAGAAAGAGGAGAGTGGAGCATAGCCTCTGGAGGTCATGTCCTTAAAGTGGCTGAGCCAAATAAGGAAAAGAGAGCAACCACAAAACAAACTACAAGATACAAAACAGGTCTGGATTTTCTGGAGGACAACTGGGCAAGCAGATTTTTTTTTTAAATTGTTTTCACTAGTGCATTATTGGACTCTGCATTATTGGATTGTCAAGACTATGTATTCCCTACAACTATGCATTCCTCACAGTGAATTGTGCATCACCTTCTTCCTAATCAGTCAATGAATCAGGCAAAAAGCATTTATTAAGCACTTGCTATGTGCCAGGCATTATGCTAAGTGGTAGAGATACAAAGAAAGACAAAAATAATTCCTCTCTTCCTAAATCTTACATTGTAATGGAAGGAAGTAGATATATACAAGCTATATATTATATGTGTCTGTATTATATATACATATATGCTTATTTACATACATAGCAAACATATATAGCACTTAAGTTTTACAAAGCACTTTTCACATGTTATCTCATTTGATCAAGTGAGATGAATAATAGTAAATTTTTACCATTAAAGAGTAAATAGAACACAATATTGGAGGAGAAAGCATTATCAGCTAAGGGGAACAGGAAAGGCCTCCCACAGAAGGTGGGATGAGTTAAGTCTTGAAGGAAGTCAAGGAAACTAAAAGGTATGGATGAAAGGCATGGTAGGTATGAAGGTAGACAATGCAAAGGAACAAAGATGGGATATGGAATGCTGTGTTCACGGAACTGCAAGTCCGTGTTGCTGGATTATAGAGTATACTATGGGGAATAAAGTATTTAAAAGACTGGAAAGGTAAGAAGGAGCCAGGTTGGAAAGAGCTTTCAATGACAGAGGACCTTACACTTGATCCTGTAGGTAACAAGAAACCACTTGAGTTCATGGAACAGGAGGGTGAAAGGTCAGACGTACACTTCAAAAAAATCACTTTGGCAGCTGAGTGGAAGATCAGTTGGGACTAGAAGAGGCTAGAAGACAAGAGTCCAGTTAGAAAGCCATTATGATAGTTCAGGCAAGAGATGACAGAGCCTGGACTACGGTTAGGATTACACAAATAGAGTGAAAGGGAACTATACAGGGAGAAATGACAAGATTTGGCAACTGATGGATATATATGGCATAAGTTGAGAATGACACTGGAAGTAATGACGCTGGCTTCTTCCCTACCCTTCTTAATTCTAATGCCTTCTCTCTATTAATTACTAATAGACTCTGTATCTATCTTGCTTGTATACACTTGTTTATTTCTTATCTCCCCTATTAGATTGGGATTTCCTTAAGGGTAGGTACTTTCTTTTGCCTCTTTTTATTTTCCAGGGCTTAGCACAGCCATTGGCATATAGTAGGTGCTTAATAAATGTTCACTGATTGTTTATTAATTGATTGATAAAGCAGGAAATCAAAACAGAAAGAAAACAATAGACCAATAAACCAATTGAATGCCAATGCACACATTTTAAATATAATGTTAGTAAAGAGACTGTAGCAAAAAGTCCTTGTGAAAAAAATTATACATTATCATCAGGTTGGATGTGCACTAAGAATGGAGAGTTTGTTCAATATTAGAAAAACTAAAAACAAAATAGACTAAATTAATAACAAGAACAAAAAAATCATGTGATTATTTCAACAGATAAGAAAAAGGGTTTTGACAAAATATAATATTCATTTGTTTTAAAAAAAACAGTAAAAACCATAGGAATAATATTTATCTAAAACCAAGAGTCAGCATTACATATAGTAGGGGAAAACTAGAGGCTTTCCAATAAGATCATAAGTGAAACAAAGCTATCCATTGTTACCACTGCTATTTAGTGTAGTGCTACAAATGCTAGCTATTGAAATAAGATAATAAAACAAGACAAGAGGGACAAGTATGGACGCAGAGAAAATGAAATTACCACTTTTTGCTTTTTTGTTTACTTAAAGAATATAGAGAATCAACTAAAAATTAATTGAAACAGATTAACTTCAGCAGAGTTACAGGATACATAATAAATTACCATAAAACATCAACATTTCTGTATGTTACTGATAAAATTCAAATAAAAGACATATGTATAAAATATTTAGGAGTCTGCCTCCTAAGACGCACAGAAACTATATGAATACAAGTACAAAACACTCTTTACACCAGGGATTCTAGACCTGTGGTCTGTGATTTTTTTCAATATTTTGGTAAATTTGTTTCCTTTATAATACTATATGTTTTGTTTTGTGCATTCAAAAACATCCTGAAAAGGAATCCATTGGCATCACCAGTCTGCAAATATTCATTATTCATGGACAGGTCAAGCCACTATAATAAACATGACAGTACTACCAATCAAACTACCAAAGGATTGCTTCGTAGAGCTAAAAAATAATTTATAAATTTATCTGGAGGAACCTCAAAAATCTCAAGGGAAATATGAAAAAAAAATGAGAAAGCTTAGCAGTACAGATTTCAAACTATACTGCAAAATAGTAATAAACCAAATGATCTGGCACTGGTTTAAAAATCACATAAATCAGAGGAAGAAGGAAGAAATTTATTTTCATATCTATGAAAAGGGAAAGAGTTCACAATGAAACAAGGATAGAATCATGGAGGTGGAGGGAAATTAACAATTTTCTATTAACATAAAGGTAAAACATTTTTAGATAAAAACAATATTGTCAAAATAAGAAGGTAAAAAGTTAACTGGGGGAAAATGTAGAAAATTTATCTAGTAATGGTATCATTTCTAAGATATAATTGATTTAAATTTATCTAAAACTAAGAGCCACTGCCTAAATGATTAATAGTCAAAGGTTACGAACACATAGAATACAAGCCATCAACGACCATGTGAAAATGTTCCAGATCACAATTAGGGAATTATTATAACTGCAAATTAAAACAATTCTAAGGAGCCACCTTAGTCATCAGATTAGTAAAGGTGACAAAAAAGGAAAACTACATATGTCCGGGAAACTACATATGCAGGGGAAACAGGAATTCACATTAACATACCATTGGAGGAGCTATGAATTTGTATAGTCATTCTAAAAAGAAAGTTCGAACTATGTCCAAAAAGTCAATACAGTGTAGATAACCTTTGATCCAATGATACAACTACTATCCAAAAGACATCAAAAAAGCGGGAATTTTCTCATATTTCTCATATGTATACAAATATTTGTATCAGCTTTTTTTGTAGTGGCAAAGAACAGGAAACTGGGAGAGTATCCATTAAATGACAGAGGATTGATCCAGTTATATGGGTGTATTTGGATTATTTTGTCACCCTCATTCTAATGAGTAAATTTTTGATTATTCCTAGTTTTACTTTCTCGTTTACCAAATGTTTCATGTTTAAGAGTCAATGACTGATTTTGTATAAATGACAAACACAATGGTAGATGCTCAGTTATAGAGGCACACAGTAGGAGTATCATGGAAACATGTACGCATATACATATCCCTAGGATACTGACAAAGTTTGAGTAGGTAAGGCACTGCCACCCACTCTAGGGACACCACCTGCCAGAGAGAGAGAGAGACAGAGAGAGACAGACAGAGAGACAGAGAGAGAGAGAGAGAGAATGAGAGAGAGAGGTGGGCATATCTATGTATACACACACACACACACACACACACACACATATAAAACACTATTGTGCTTTAAGAAATGATGAGCAAGATAGTTTCAGAAAAACCTGGGAAGACATAGGAAGTGGTACAAAGTCAAGTTATCAGAACCAGGAGAATAATTTATACAGTAATAACATCCTAAAGGACAAACAACTTTGAAAGACTCAGATCAACACAATGGAATCAACCAGAGCTACAGAGGACTCATGAAGAAACTACTAGATAACTACTACTCTACTTCTAGATAAAGAGATGATATTCTCAGAGTACAAACTGAAGTGTATTTTTTTTTGACATGGCTAACGTGGGAATGTACTTTGCTTAACTATATCTATTTGTAACAAGCTTTGTTTTTCTTGCTTTCTTAATGAGTGAGAAAGAAATTTTGGAATGAATAATAAAATGAATAATAACTAATAATTTTATACATAATATTGTATATATTTATCTTTAGTATCAATAATTTACATTATTATAATTTGTATATATACTTATATTTTTATAAAATAACAACCAATAATATGGAACTAATAATAAACTTAATTATTAATTAATTAATAAACTTTAATAAAATTAAAAATGAATTTTAAAAAATTTAAAATAAAATATTCTAGTACAGTCCTCTCAATTTATAGCTAAGGAAACTGAGGCTTTGAAATAATAAGTGCCTTGTCCATAGTCCAATCATGTTCTGACTCAAAGTCCAGGGCACTTTCTACTATAGCAAATGATACATTCCAAGGCCATTTTAGAATTTTTCCTCATGTTCCTCTTTCAAATCTAATTAGACTAGGCTACTAGACATTTATTAATAATACTGATGATATTGTAAAGGACATGAAGCCTTGAGATGCATTCACAGATTGTAAAGGCTGTGTCCCTTTCAGACTTTGGCCAGTGTAAAATTTTTAAGAAGCATAAAAAATGTTACTTAAGCAACCCAAGAGAGTGCTGACCCTTGAATGAAGCCCAAGAACATAGGAGACATCTGGTGATTAGCTAAGAGAGTCAGTCACAGTTGTTGGACCATTATAAAAAATAAAGTTGGACCGCTCTGAAGAAAAACAAGAGCTCAGAAAAGCTAGCAATAGAGATGAGAGATAGCTCTGAGGAAAGAATTCAACTGTTGAGATATTGCATTTAACTTTTGCCTTGCACCTCCTCCAGAGTGCAGAGAAAGGGGAGAGAATTTCTTCCTCTCTCTCCATCACTGGCAATGGTATCTTGCAGCTGAGCAACTTGCCTAGTAGGAATTTCCATGCCCAGCAGAAGACAGAGAGTCCAGCTGTGGAGTCAAGTTGGTCTGTGGAAAAGAGCAGACCAGGGAGTCCAGCAGAATGGCCTGTCCACCAGAGATAGTCTATGCAGGATGACAGCGTAAAATGAGAAGGTAATAAGGAGGACCCTGAAGTGCCTGGAGTGGGAGTTGTCTTGGCTACATGTGTTGCTGCTTATGTATATTCCTTTCTGCTTATGAACTCTGTCCACTTTTCTAAGTAAATCTGCCTATATTTGTGGGAGAGTTTGATCCAGGTCTATGGAATAAATATTTTGTTACTACTTTCATGCTGTGCCATTTCAGCAAATGTCTTTAGCTTTGAGCTAATTACGTCAACTGAATAGCCATGAATAGGAGGGCCCATGAAGAATAGTTTTAGAAGTTCAGACCTACAAGGTTCTGTGATTTAGGGATAGTCACCTCCAGAAGCCCTAATCCAAAAGTAAGCTTGTGGTAAGGGAATGGGGTAGCACAAAGTGAGTATTACACTCATAATACTATTTCCATTGGCAAAGGATCTATGATGTCATCAACCTGAGAACTCTCCCAATGCACAAATTGCAACTTCTTGATACTTTGGTGGTTTCAGAAGTTGCTGTAGCCACGAAATGCATCATTTTTTGGTGTTGAGACTTTCTAATCTTTCTAATATTAGGTTGTTCTTCAGATTCAGAAAGCCCCCACCCTCCAGGAAAGATTGTACTTAGGGTGAAACTGTCCTCTTTCCCTTCATTATTCTCCATTCTCCCCACAGACTGCACATCAGCCTATCAACTGCATTTCCCTCATGCAGTTCCAGCTAGCATAGTTCTGGCTAGTTAGAAGGATAGGTTTTCATTTAGCATCCATAGACAACAGCCATCAATCAATGGTAGTACTGGAATCAGTGAGAGACAAACAGCAATGATCTCCAATAACTGTTCAACCAGTCAGCCATACTCAACGTCCCCAAAAGCCTTACTCTTGGTAGCCATTTGTCGTCATTGCCTTGCAAGACACATTTCACCAAAGGTCTGGGTACTCATACAAGCATACAATAAAATTCTTTCATTAGCCTTAAGGTCATTTACAATAGCCCATAAAAGCAAACCATCATCAGTTGTCTTTCTGAATTTTGTAAAATGAATTTATCACCCCTCTGTAATACACTACTGATATAATATATTTATGTCTTCTCTCAATATTAGAATCAAAATCATGTCAAATTTTCAGAATTGCTAATTCATTTAAATAAATTGTTACTTACCTTTTTGAAAAATAATTCATTATTATGGTTTGGGAACACAAGCGCTCTATTCTGACCATTTTTTTCTTTTTCCTGTGAACCATATGTTTTCCCACATATTGCATGAATTCCATTGTTAGTTCAATAGCCATTGTATATTGCAGTTAGTCTTGTAAATAGATATTCCTCTTTACTTTTTCCTAGTTTCCAGTGAGAGAAAAAAAAGGAAAAAATATGCTAATATATTATTCAGTGCTAAAAAAAAAATGCACTTACAAAATGTCAAGAAAAAAATATCACGACCGAATCTTGCACTGCTTGACTGTCAAAAAGTTTAAGACTTTGTCTCCTTTATTTCTTCTTTTTCAGATTTATGCTGACAAATTATCCATGGAAATTCTGCTAGGTTTCTTGTAGTTAGGCAGGGTCTCTCTACAGTGCTCAACTGCCTAGTTAACAGCTCATAAGTACTATTTCATCATCTCTCAGTGAAAGGGCTAATGATTACATCCTGGTTCTAGAGACAAGTTTTTGCCAGCTAAATCCATTGTAAAACAAACAAAAGCCTTGCAAAACAAAGGCCAATATTTGTTCAGGAAGTCTCAAAGTTATAGTACTTCTGTAACACCCTTTCTCTGCTAATTCTCCCAATTCACACTAGACAGCAGTTTAGGTTCCCCAGAAGGCAATGAATTTACTCCCCTCAGGATTCTAGGAGTGACCTTGAGGGGCTAGGATTTGTAATACTGTCGCCCATGAGCCCCCATCCACTGTGCCCCCCAGTATCTACCAATCAATTGGTATCAATTCCTCTATAATGGGAAGATATAGCAAAGACAGAAGTTACAAAGCAATTCCCCAATTCCAAAGCAAACTCTCCTCTCTGCATAGTCCTTGAAGAGAATGTGCTCAAGTTTAGATCACAAAGGTGTGAAGCACACAGGTAGGGAACAAGTGGGATCCAGAGGTACCTTACAAGTACAGTTATCCCTTCCACATCATTGGCATTAGGGGAACAGTGCCACTCCCCCAGATCTGGAAAATAAGTGTAAAAGTTTTTGGCCCTCTCATTGTAAAAGAGAAGAAGTCTGAATTATTATGGTATTAAAAAATAAAATATGTTGATACACAATACTATACATATATTTTATGCATCTCTGAGTTTCTAAACTTTTTCTGTGTTGTCTGCCAGCCTTCACGTGTCATCTGTGGCTTCCACAAAATTCCCCAATATTTCCCATTTAATTTCTTATGCCAACCTGTTATATATCTAAACCAAGCTGGAGAAAGCCATAATGTGGAAGTACTGGTGTGAGCAATCCTTTTCTCCTCTCTGAGTCCCCAACAGGTTTGCTTCTGGGCATTGTATCATTGATAGATGAGTCAGTCCCTTGCTCATTTAGGCTGATTCCTTGCCAGCATGGTTTGCCGACTGACATGTCAGTCCATTGCTGGATTGGGCCAAACAGCTGCTATGCTTGATTCTTACCAGACTTGGCCACCACTGCTGACGAAGTGATATGGCTCTGGTTGCTGGCAAGAACTCTTTGATGGCTCTCTGAACACAGTGATTGCCTGGAGATTCACTTCTAAGAATACTAGTAAGTAATAATAAAAACAAAGTAGGAAAGAGAAAGGTTTGTATTCAAGGACATGTGGTGGCTGGGCAGAAAGACAGGGTGGCATCTACTGCTACTGCCTCTCCCACCCCCACTCCCCCAATGGCTCACAGCAATTCTTGAATCAGTCCCCTAATCACTAGGCTCCACAACTTGAATGGAAATAGAACCAACAAGGAAGAGTAAATTCAAGCATGCCTTAAGGATTGGGCCCTCATTGGCCAGTCTTCCCACAAAAACTTCCATTGGATTACAAAATATTCAAGAACTGAGTCCCTTAGGCTATTACAGATTTTTAAAACTCTTGCAAACTCAACTTTTACTGAGTTCTGAAAAACAAAATTCGAAAAAAATTAGACAAAAAAATTAGAAAATTTCTTATGCAAAGTAGATACTGTTAGTATGATACAAACAGCATAAATGGTGGTGGGAAGCTGAGAAGTATCTTAAGTCTGTCCCCATGTGTCTGTATACGGTTATGCTGTGCCTCTCTCCCTGTGTTCAATAGTGATCCTTACACTTTCACCATGACTGGTAACAAATGCGGTCAGTCTTAAGGGGGAAAAGTGAACCATTTCATAAGCGCAAGCAAATAGATTTGGAAAGGAAAATGAAAATAATTATAAAATATGGAGGCCAAAATTGTCATCAATAGTATGTAAACTTAGTCTTGCAGTGTCAACTATAAACACCATAGTGAAAGATGATGCCCAAATAAAGCACTGCAAAAGGCAAAGGGTTGCATGAAGTTGACTTATCTATCAAAACAAAGAGAAGATGCTATTCTAGAGATAGAGAAACTATTCACTATGTGCATAGAAGACCAGAATCAGAATATTCCTTTGAGTCTGGTGAAATTCAAGCCAAGGCTCAAAACCTCTTTGAAGATTTAAAAGTAAAGTACCATAAAAGAACACAGGCATTTATAGCAAGCAGATGGTTTGTATGATTTAAAAATCTTGCATGACTTCATAATGTACAAGTGTCAGGAGAGACTGCTAGTGCAAATATTGAAGCAGCAAAGAAGTTTCCAGATTTCCTGCAAAAAATAATAGATGATGATCCCTACTTGCTCAAGCAAATCTTTAATGTAGACCTGGCCGGCACAACCCCACAAGCCTGCCAAACGATTCTGGGTGCCTGTGAAATGTAGCCTCTACATTTTTTGCAGGCCACCCACAATCCTTTGGCAGGCCATAGGTTGTGCAGGCCTAGTATAGATGAAACTGGCCTATTGTATCAAATATCTCAAATCTACATCTTGGTGGAGGGAAAAAACTATATTGGAGCATAAAACTTCAAAAAACAGAGTTACTCTTCTGCTTGGAGGGCACATATCTGGGACTTGCAAATTAAAACCTGCTCTTGTACATACATCTCTTGGAAAATCCCAGATCATTGAAAGGAATCAGCACAGCCACACTACCTGTGCGTTATTTTGCTAACCCTATGGCATGGATAACCTTTATCATCTTTGAATGAGGATTTATGCGCTGCTTCACTCCCGAAGTGGAGAAGTTTTATAATAATAATGGCATTCTTTTCAACATTCTACTTATTTTGGATAATGTCCCAGGTCATCCTCCCTATCTAGATGATTTTAATGAAAATGTTAAATGGTCTGCCTTCCCCCTAACACTACCTATTTCAAGTTATGGATCAGGGAGTGATTGTAAATTTCAAGGCATACTGTTTACACATTCATTTGCCCAGGCAACTGAAGCTTTGAATGCAGATAAGCACTTCATATTGAGAGATTTCTGGAAGTCCTATAATATTTACCATGCAACCTGAAATACTGCTAAGGAATGATAAGATATAACAGAAACATGTATGAAGAGTTTTTTTAAAAAGTATGACTAATTTATTCCTGATTTTCATGAATTTGACAAAGATGAAACACTGTAATAAGTGAGTAACAATATTGTAAAATTAGCACAAGAATTGGAGCTAGAAGCAGATGAGAAACATGTGGAGGAGTTGATTGAATCTTATAGGGAAGAAATATTGAATGTAGATTTGATTGAGCTGCTAGCTGCAAAGAATGCAGAAGAGGAAGGGGAAGCTTCAGAACTAAGGTAAAACCAAAAAGATTCACAATGAAACAGCTTGCTGAAGTATTTCATAATTTGAGTGAATTTTTTTTCTTGCTTTGCAAAGATGGAGCCAAATACTTTGAGATTTTTAAGTTCAAAGACTAGTTGAAGATAATATTGCTTATAACCGTCAAACATACAAGGAAAAGAAAAGAGCCACTGACTAAACATCTCTCAATAATTTTATTTTTAAAAAGTTGTACAGCCAACTGGAAGGGGCAACATACTGTATACCTATATTAATTTTACTGTATAGTGCTGTACACACTTTATCATTAACTTTTCCTGTCATTTCATTGCTCTTCATTATCATGGCACTGTATTTATTATGTCTACATTTTAGTATATTTTATGACTTGCATAAAGGTATTACTTTGTAGGAGGTATCTAGACCTCAGTGGACAGAATACTAGACTTGGAGTCAGGTATATCTGAATTACTAGCTGTGTGACCCTAAGCAAGTCACTTAACCTCTGTTTGCCTTGGAGGCAGCTAAGTGGCTCAATGGATAGAGCACTGGGCCTGGAGTCAGGAAGACCTGAAGTCATAGGCTGTCTCAGAAACTCACTAGCTAAGTGAACCTAGGTGAATCACTTAACCTCTGTCTGCCTTCATCCACTCAAGAAGGAAATGGCAAACCATTCCAGTATCTTTGCCAAGAAAAACCCATATGTAGTCATGACAAATCAGATATGATTAAACAGCAACAAATTATTTTGTATATGCCTCTGCTATATAGGCTGGGGAGGGGGGGAATTCGCATTACATAAAAATCACTTTACACAGAGGTCCACGGAATGATCTATTTCTGTAAAGTGAGAACTGTCTGTATTTAGAATTTTTAAAAAACTAGGGAACCCTGAATTCTACATTAAGGAAACAGCCATTTCCTGGTAACAGCCTAGCTTATAGAGATGAAGATGTAAGAAATGTACCGAATAGTCACATTAAGTTTCTTACCAAGAGTTCTCAATTATGTATAAAGGAGAAGTAAATCTCAAATTCACTAGTTTGCCAAGAATACCCTGCTTTTCCACCTCCTGCTGAGTGACAGCAAATCAAAACTAAGGCTCCAGGGAAGAAGCACTGGAAAAACCTCTGTCAGTTCTAGGGAAAAGGTCCATGTTCTTTCTGAAAGACCAAGACAGTACTAAACAAGGACTATCTAGAGCTGAGTCTAGAGACAGAGAAAGGGATTCTGAGAAAAGACTCATGATAATAGGAAGATGGGATTTTAGCCAGGACTTGAAGGAAGCCAGGGAAATCAGAAGGCAGAAATGAGGAGGGAGGGAATTCTAGGCATGAGGGACAGCAAGTGAAAATGCATCAAGCTGGGAGCTGTAGTGTCTCTTGAAAGTAACACCATGGAGGTCCATCTCATGGTATCATAGAATGTGTGGAGGGGAGTGAGATATAAGAAGCCTGGAAAAGTAAGAAGGGGCCAGGTTCTAAAAGGCTTTAAAAATCAAACGTATTTTTGATACTGGAGTTAACAGGGAGCCACTGTAGCTTATTGGATGATGACATGGTTAGACAATTTGACAGAGGAGCAGAAGAGAGACTGGAATGAACAGAGACAAGAAGACTATTCTGAGTGTGAAATGATAAGGACCTGCCCAGGGTATTGGCAGTGTCACAGAAGTGGGCCTATACAAAAGATAGTGCAAAGGTAAAATCAACAAGGCTTGGCAACTGAAGGGATGTGGGGGAAAGGGGGGGAGACAGTGAGGAATTAAGCATATTATGTTAGGTCACATGATTTCCTACAATATCAGTTTTGAACTATCCTTTTCATTTACTCATATTATTTCAGAACTAAAATCTATTTTGCAAAAAAAAAAAAAAAAAAGGATGTGTGAATGTAAGCTTGAATCCCAGAACCCAATGGTATGGGACTCTCTCCTCATTGTGGAGATCAATACCCTGAGAATACATGAGGGGACAGTTGTAGACAGGGGAGAAAAAAGAGATCTTCAGTCTCTTCCTACTTGTAGCTTCCAGTGTAGAGAGAGAAGCCACGTGAGGAACTCTCCTAGGGACCATGAAAGAAGAAAGACTCTGGCAAGAAGGTGACATATAGAACTTTGATCCAATGGGAGAGTTCCTTCAGTCTGTGTTATTGAAGTATCTTTTCTCATATGTATACCTTCTCTGGTTTATATTTTCTATCAGCTCAAAAGGTGGGTTTTTATTTTTGTTTGTTTTTGTTTTGTATATTCCTTATGGAACTGGTATTTGCTGGGAAAAGGGTCAAGTCTTGGATATTAAACTTGGGGTCCTTCTTTCACCATTAATGAATAGCAATTAGGAATTTAGCTTGAACCTAAAAATTCCATTTCCTAGGCTAATAATATTTAATATAAGTCTAGCCTGGTATTCCCTCACTCTAAGAACATCAGAGCAGTCAGGCTCTGTTCCTCTAACCTCCTGCTTCCCCCCCTGGCAAGAAATGAAATCTCCCTTGGAGAAGGGCCTTTGGAGATGTATCTATTCTATCTTCCCTGTGAACCAAATCAAGTCAGCCTCATTACATAAATCTTTCTGAAAGAATTCACTTGAATAAAAATATTTTGTTTGGGAGCACACAGAATTTTTAACAAGTCTTTTCACTAACTAAGGTAGTTAGGATCACCACATTTGTACCTTAACAGCATTGTCCTGATATATGTTGACAGAGGAAGAGGAAATAGCATAGAAGAATGCAAAGGTGGGAAAAAAAATCCATACAACATGAAGGAAAGTAAAACATAACTTTATTAAAGCTGTTCTTGCCCTTCAGCATGTGAATTACTTCAAATAATAGGCTATGAAATTATCAAGGAACCCAGGAAACCCTCAAGTACTCTAAAAAAAAAAACCACGTTGCTTTTTCAGCAGTACTAAAGTCACCATGCATGTATGTCATTTCAATACTCAACAGATTTGTGGTTACAATGGTGTAGGTATACTTTCTTCACCACTGAAACCCTCTTACAAGTTAATATTCTATCTTCAAAAATTGCTATGGCCCACAAATTCATCACTACTCACCAACCTAGTAATTGCCATAAATTTAGCTTGGCTGGACTTCAAACAAGAAATACAGTCTGTCAGGTGAGTCTTTTCAGTTTAGTAGGACCCACCTGAACATGTATTACACTGAAATAATTAATAATAACTATCAAAATAGTATAAATTATAATATAACACCTACTATGTGTCAGGCTTAGTGTTGAATGCTTTACAAATATTATCTCATTTGATATTCACACAATAACCCTGTGAGGTAAATGTTATTATCATCCCTGATTTCAGTTGAGGAAACTGAGACAGAGTGGTTGAGTGACTTGCCTAATGTCACATAGCTAGTGAACATCTGAGGCTAGATTTGAATTCAAGTCTCCCAGACTCCAGGTACTATAATAATACCTAATTTATATAGTTCTTACTATGTGCCAGACACTTTATAATGACTGTCTCACTTGATCCTCACAACAACCCTGGGAGGTAGGTGCTATTATTATCCCCATTTTACAGATGAGGAAACTGAGGCAAACAAACTCTTGTCAGAGTCACACAGCTATTGTATCTGAAGTAAGATTAGAACTCAGATCTTCTAACTCTAGGCTTGGTACTGTATCCCAGTTCTATCTAGCTGCCCCAGAAAAGCTTTTAAGACCTGGGCCTTTCTACATACATCTCCATACAACAATAAAGCACCAGGCTAGGATGTTACTATACCATTTCCCCACATAAAATAAGCATAATAGTTCTTTCTCTTCCCCCTTTTAAGTTTCAGTCTTAACTTCAATTCCAGCACCCTTGTCTTCCATGAGAATTCCCAGAAATGCCCATGTACTAAGACTACAGTTCTAGACCTGGAGGAACTTTCTAGTCTAATCCCCTCATTTTACATGTGGCCCACTGTATGTATTGTTAATATATTTTTGCTTAATTTGAAGATCTTTCCCATCCATTAATAAGTCCATGTGACTTGTTTATATCACATAGAAGCCTAATCACATGTGGTAGGAGGAGCTTGCTGAACAGGTGGGACAGGAAGGCTAGAGCAGAACTGGGTGGAAGTGGGTAGGAGAGGTTAGGTTTGAGAGAGGACACAGCCAAGTAGACCACTAGGATTGTAAGTGTTTGCTTGTGGGAAGGCTTGGGAATGGAATTGTCCCCTGCAGGGATAATGTGTATCAACTTCTTGGTTACTACGATGGATTTGGCTTTCTGGTGTTTGAATAAATGTTTTTCTTCTGCTTTCTATATGGAGAGTCTATTATATTTTGCAATTTAGATCTACACCAGCATATCCATAGTTGCCATCTGTGCCTTGGCGATACACTGCCAATAATAATACATTTCCTGTGTCAGAAATGCATCAGTAGTTTTATGTGCAATGTATCACATAGAGCACCATGGTCATCCCTAATCTGGGAGCTCTGGGCTTATACATATCTGGATTCATTGGGGGAAGGAGTTGGGGTGGAAGGGCATATTTTTGCTCTTTCTTCCTCTATACCTGCAGCTCAGAATAATCCCAGAAAAATATTTAAAACAAATTTTAGTACTGTTCATGTCTAGGTTCTCTCTAGAAAAGGTACTCAATGTACAATAGAGATACCAAGTATAAGATGGTATTTATTTCTTCCATCACAGAAAATGCTTAAGATACAAAGGACTCAAAGGTACACATGAAAAAATACAAAATATGTAATCCATTCAATTAGTCCATTATATGCATTATTCTCCCCCAGAAAGAAAAACAATTTTGCTTTGAAGCAGATATTATACTTTCACCTCAGACTTGTATGGTTCAAGCAACTCACAAGTTTTAGGTACAATGGCCAGCCAGGACATGACTTCAATTTGCACTAGCCCTTCACGGAAGAATGGTGCTGGCAATACCCATTTTCTATTAATTGAAGCTCTCCTCTGATCAGCTGATACCTGAATCTCAAACTCAGGGACTCCATCCAAGGGGTAGCTTGAAACATAGGCCGGAAACCTCCATTTCTCAGGATTGCAAGTTGCTAATTCATGCTTGGGGAGGAAAAATAGCAAAGCAAAAAAAAAAAAAAATTCACTGAAGCAAAACAGTGGAAAGAGCACTGGTTCTGGAGTTAGAAAATCTGGGTTCAAATCCTGACCTTGTACAAGTCAAGTATTTAACTTCCCTCAGCTTCAGTTTCCTTTATTTGTCAAATGAAGGGGTTACAATAAAAGGCTTCTGAGGTCTACTCTACAACTATGATCCTTTTAACTTTGGCTCAGCTAATTCAATACATGTTTTTATGGCCATATCCTTGTAACTACCACTGCAACCTGCGGTGGAGAGAGATCTTCCCTCTCTGTTCCTTATTGCAAATCCAGGGGAGGGAAAGAATCACACCAGAGAAGAGCACAAAAAAGTGAGGCCAACTATTTCCACAGCCTTACAATATAACCAAAGTCTATCCTCTGAACTCTTGAAGTCCAGTTGTTGTTGACAACAACCCCCAAGTTCTCTATAGACAGTATGTCCTTTGAGTCTGACAACAATCTCCTCAGCTTCATGGCAGGTGCTAATAGATCCAATCAGGGGTTCCTATGAGTACCGTGCCAACACACATACACACACTCTTCACATGAGGTAACTGAGGAGGCTCTGGGATCATCACACTCATCGCAAGGTGCCAGGGCACTTCCTCCATCAGCATCTAGACTGAAGTCTAGGCAAGAAGTTTCAGTTCCTCCAGAAACCAACAGGGTGGAGACCAGTAAGGCGAAGCCCTGCAGCACCTCTGCCAAGAAAACCCCAATGGGGTCAGCACGGAATCACTGACGTCATTTGAGTCTGTAACCCCTCTTTCTGGGTGACAGCAGAGTGGCCAAACTCCGGTACCAACGTCCTGCTTCCCCTCCTGGCAGGACTTAGTCTCCCCAGGAGAAAAGCGGGCAGCGGAGACTGGAGATGGCTGCTCCGGCCTCGCCGGGAACACAGCCAACCTCCACCCTGCGTTTTCAGGTCACGATGAGAGGCCCCAAGGATGGTAAAGAACGTAAGCCGCAGGCCTCAGACTCTATCAGAACACAGCGACACGTGAGGTTATCCAGGAACAGGAAACTACGTCAGCCCACTCTTACGGAAGGGGAAAGGGAAAGAAGGGGGAAGGGAGGAAGCTGGCACGAGCTATTCTATGCGCATGCTCTGGGGCCTGCCCGTGGCGCATGTGCAGAGGGGAGCTTGCCCGGCCTGGTCCCACGGCTCACCTCGACCGCACCGCCTGGGTGGAGGCGCTATGGAATCGGCGGTGGAGGAGCTGATGCCCCGCCTCTTACCTGTGGAACCCTGCGACTTGGAGGAAGACTTCGACCCCTCCGTGCCACCTCGGACGCCCCAGGAATACCTGAAAAGGGTCCAGTGAGTGGCTTGGCTCGGAGCGTCCGGCCTCAAACACGTCCCCCTTCCCCCACTCAGGCCTGCGGCGTGGGTGGAGTCGCCCTAGCGCCCCCTCCCCCTCCCTCGCCGACGTGGCCGAGGCGGGGCGCCCGGGGGGCGGAGGGGGGAGAGAAGGGGGGAGCGCCGCGTCCTAACCCGGGGGGCGCCACGTCCCACCTAGGGGGCGCCTCCTTCCCGAGCCCGGAAGCCGCCGCCTGGGGTGGCTGGGGGGCGCGCTCGTCCCGGGGGTGGAGCACCTCGGTTGCTGCGGGGGCTGGGTGCGCTGCTGAGCGAACTTCCCCAAACCTTTCGTGCAACTAGAAATGCAGATGAGGGAACGAATTAATCCTGAAATGAAAAATTTTTTAAGTTCTTTTTTTTTTTAATTGATCCGTAGGCTTGAGGCAGCGCAATGTCCGGATGTTGTGGTGGCACACATTGACCCAAAGAAGTTGAAAAGGAAGCAAACCGTGAATGTTTCAGTGAGTTTTATACAATGTGTTATTATTAAGCGTTTTTTCCGGTTAAGTACTGGAAATTTATCTGCACAGCATAAGCATTAGACCTCTTAAAATAATCAGATCCTAGAGGGTCTTTCAGTATTCAGAAATCACAGTTCATCTTCGAAGTTGAAATCTCTGCCATTCTACTGTATAGGCTTGTGTCACGAGGATTTAGAGCGAAGTCAATCCAGTATGTACACACCCTGTGCCTAGCACTGTGCTAAAGCTCTGGGGATACAGAGAAAGGCAGAAACAGCCCCCGCCCTCCAGGAGCTCATATTTTTTAAGTCCCTGTTCTGCCATGCTTTCTTCAGCTATAATATTGTTCTTTTTTTTTTAAGGGTTCATTCAGCTGTAAAATTTCATTTAGTGGATTAAGTCCTTTGAGGTAGGTAGGCCAGACCTGGAGTCAAGAAGATCTAAATTCAAATCTGTCCTCAGACACTATATGTAACCCTGGGCAAGTTACTTAACCTCTGTCTGCCTCAGTTTCCTTATTTGTAAAATGAGGATAATAGAACCTACCTTATTTTTGTGACATACAGTATCAAAAAACTGTAAATGCTAGCTGTCATTATTCTAGCACCTTTAGTAATTAAACGTAGTTAATTGGATACTATCCATGATAGTATGAATGATATGTGTGTATATATTTACACACACACATACACATACTCATACTCATACAATGTACTTTTCCATTAATGCCAGTATAGTAGCAAAGTAGGTAACTTTTGACTATTTCGGTGGTATTTGCCTTTGGCACCATAACCCTGCTTTTTGTTTGGCTGTAGATCTAGAGATGCAAGAGAACTTGGAGACTTACAGATGAGGAAATTGAGGTTCTCAAGGTCACAGCTAGTGATTGTCAGAACTGGAATTTTAATTCAGATCCTGTAACTCTAAATTTAGTGCCCTTTCCACTGTACCATACTGGAGAGCAACTTTAAGTCTTTACCCATTTGTCTAACTCTGAGTGTAGGGCTTAAATGCATTTTATGTGTGTATATTGTTCTTAAAGTAATTTTTTTGTATCTTCAGTAACTATTTTGAGGATGGTTTTCCATGTAACACATTTTATTAAATTCCTTTGAGCATTCCACTTGAACTGGGAGTAGATACAGAAAAAAGCCCCAAAATCTCTGCCTTCCAGGATGATTTATAGTCATATTTGTAGCAGAGTGGGAAGCTTTTCTCCCAAAAGAATAAACCAGCTTTGAGACTTCAACGTTTGTTCTATTAATACTATATACTCTATAGGTCAGCAAACTTATATTTCCTATTTCCGTGTAATGTGTGGCAGTACAGAAGTAGTGACTATTAATAGTTTACAGAAGAAACATAGAGTTCTAGAAAAACATTGCCTATGGAGTGAAAAGGCTGCAGTTTAAATTTACACCATGATACTTATTAAACCTTGGGCATTCTTTGGACCTATTTTCTTAACTAAGAAGAGTTTAGACTACATGATCTCTAAGGTCCCTTTCAGCTATGTAATATTAAGGGAAGGATCTTTTTACGTAAACTTTATATGGATAGTAGATAAAATCATTTTATGAGTCTTGATTTTTATAATCAGTATTATGTACTATTTCAGTTTTAAAATATCTAATTACACATCTGTTATGTGCAAGGCACTGTGGTAGGCATAGGAAAACAAACACAAAAAGTCCCTGCCCTCCAAGGCTTACATTTTTAGTGAATGTTTATTGGATGGAAGATGGTATTAGTAGGCATTGCACAGAATTTGATCAGAAAGACATTTGGTTTTATATAGTCTCTCTGTTTAACAAAAGTAGCAACAGACTCCCCACTACCCCCCAATATCTTAAGATAATTTTTTTTCATTTTAACACAAGTTTATTTTCTTTTCTGAATAATTGCTTCATATTCCACATTCATATGTGTGTATTTTAATCAGTGATATTTTAATCCATAACCTATAATTTAGCCTATAATTTCTTTTCAGAAGATAGTAATAGACAGTAGTAAGTTAGCGTGCTGATTTACCCTGTTTAGTGGGGGCATTTCATTTCAAGTAATTCTCTAAATAATTTTATGAACTATTTCTATGCTCCATCAGAAAAATAGACTAATGACAGTTTTATGGGTTGCTTTTTTTTTTTAACTAAACATATGATTTCATTATTGTAGATTACTCCTGGGTGAGGAATCCCCCTTATCAATGTAGGTATGCAACTCTTCTTTAACTTTATAGTCTGAGTTACCTTGGGAACAGTGAGAGGTTAAGGAACTTGCTCAGTCACACATCCAGTTTGTGTCAGAGATAGGGCTTGAACCCAGATCTTCCTGACAAGGTCAGCTCTCTTTCCATTAAATCAGTGTACAGATTTACAGCCTACTAAGTAGAAGGTTAACATTTAAAGTAATTTTCAATCTGTTGGATTAAATTTAGGGCATTTATTATTAAGGCTAGATGGGGGGGAGGTAAGAAACATAGAACTGTATTACTTCTTAATCATGTAGTTTAGATTATTTCTCTACTTCCAGGTGAGCTGCTAAATATAAGTCATTTTGTGCTTTCTTTGAAGTTAACATGGATCTTTTTTTTTTACTATTGAAGGGACTTATGCTATTTTAAAGTGCCTCTTAATATATCCAGACAGTAGCTGTCATCCAAAGACCAACCTAAACAGGTTTGCTCATCCTAATGTTGGCTAGACCAATCTAAACAGGTTTGCTCATCCAAATGTTGGTTACCAAGTATCTTTTGAGTTTGGGTTTTTCCTTTTTTTTTTTTTTTTTGCTATAACAACTAATCAGTCTGTGAAGGAAGACATAAGGATTTAACATAATTAATAACTTAATGGATTCTTGGAATATTTACTTAGTCACTATATTGGAAAGAGTACTACATTTGAAAGTCAGGACCAGGGTTTAAATCTTGGCTTGGCCCCTCACTATGTACCTGACCTTGGACAAGTCACTTAACCTTTCTGACCCTTAGTTTCCTCATCTGTAAAAATAAGTGACTTGTACTAGAGTCTTCTAAAGTACCTTTTCACTTTCCATTCATAATCTTATCTTAATTTTTCATTTTTCTTTTTATATAGATATAGATATCTATAAATGTATAACTATATGTATGTTTTATATATACGTGGTTCTGTATATATATGTATATGATATATATAGCCTTCTCTGATACCTACAAACATCCCCTGGCTCCTCCATCCTTAACCTTCATTTGATCCTGCCATTCATACTAGTTCTTTTTCATCTCCTGGCTTAAACTCCATAAGAAAACCACCTACACTCAGTTCCTCCCCTTTTCTTTCACTCTCTTCTAAACCTTCTGCAGTCTGACTTCCAACCTTAACACTCAATTAAAACTGCCCTGTCCAAAGTTATCAGTGATCTCTGAACAGCCAAATTTAATGATGTTTTCTCATTCTTGATCCTTCTTGACCTCTCTGAAGCCTTCACACTGTTGATCACCTTTTCTTCCTGGATACTCTCTCCCCAAAGTTTTCGTGCTGTTTCCTGGTTCTCCTCCAGTCTGAACCCTTCTCAGTTTCCTTTACTGACTCTTTGTGTCATGCCTTCTAATCTTGGGTGTTTCCTAAGACTGTCTTGAGGCCTCCCCTTTTCTTCACTCTAATGTTTTTCCTGGTAGTCTAATTGGCTTCCATGAGTTCAGCTAACATCTCTATGCAGATGATTCTTATATCTATATTTCCAACTTTACTCTTACTCCAGAGTTACAGTCCTATATGACTCTGCACATTTTCAACTGAATGTCTTATAGCATACCAGATTCAGGATGTCCAAAACAGAACTCATTATCTTTTCCCTCAAACCTTTTTCCCCTTCTGAGCTTTTCTCTTACAGTCAAAGGCAGTACCATCCTTCCAAGTCATTCTTAGTGTCATTGTAAACACCTCACTCCACACATATAATTTTGTAATTACTATCTTTACAACATCTCATATATGCCCTGTCTTGCCACTACCCTAGTAGACCCTCCTAGTGGATTAATATCCCACAACCCTAGTCCTGCTCCACTCTCCCCCCCAACACCTCTCACTTTGACTACTGTAGTAGCCTCGTCATTGGTCTTCTTGCCTTACATCTCTTCCCACTCTAATCTGTCTTCCATTCAGCTGTCAGTGATTTTTTTTTCCCTAAAACATGGGTCTAAGCATGTCATCCTGCCCCTTTCCTCCCCATGTGCTCCAGTGGTTCCCTATTGCCTCCAGGATCAAATTCCTCTTGATCATTTAAAGCTCTTTATAACTTGGCCTGTACGTTCTTTTCCCAGGTTTGTTACTCTTTACTCTTTTCCACACACTTTGTGATCCAGCTACACTGGCCTGTTTGGAGTTTCTCAAACATGACGCTCCATCCCTTTGTACTGCCTGCACTTTTTGTCTCCTGCTTTACCACCCCCCATGCTGGGGCTGCTCTGCCTCTTCACCTCTACCCTTGGTTTCCATAGGAGACGTTTCCTAGTTCCTCCCTCAAAATTTGACCCCACCACTTCCAAGTCCCTTACCCTCTCAGGTTACCTTCCATCTGCCCACTGGATATATCTTGTATATATATAGTTATGTATTATCTTTGAGGACAGGATCTATTCTTCCCTTTCTTTGTATCTGTAGCACTTAGCACATGATGAGCACTTACTAAATACTTATGTGCAAGGTTCTTACTATGTAATGTTCTTGGAGTTATCTGATTCTAGTTATAACATTACTGTTATAACATTTGAGGTCTGTTTTTTCTAGCTTTCAGGATGCCAGCCTGCACCTGAAGGATACTCACCAACACTTAAGTGGCAACAGCAACAAGTAGCACAATTTTCAACTATTCGCCAGGTAATTATAGTTAATTGTCCAAGTAAACCCTCCCCTCATTTATTTCTTCCTTATGCTCTTAGAAAAATAGGATTTTAAATCTAAAGGACATTGTTTTATTTTTAGATTAGATGCTAAATTGTTATCTACATAAAAGATACGCAAGCAAGTTTTACTGCAAATTGTTAGTACTCTTCCTCTTCACAGTATCTTGGTTTTACTTACCTCTATAAGTATTCTATCTCCCAAGAGAATATAAACTCTCTGACAGCAAGAAATGTTTTTGTTTTATTTCCCCATGGTCAAGCACAATGGCTTCCACACTGTAGGCACCTAACTGAATTTAATTGCTAATGTTTTTGTGAAGCTTGATTTTTTTATTATATGCAGTCATTTCCCTCATGTGCACCTATTTTGTTTGACTAGCATTAAGTTAAAATACAAAATTAAAATTGTTGTTTGTTTGTCTCTTAGAGTGTGAATAAACATAGAAATCACTGGAAATCACAACATTTGGATAGCAACGTCACCATGGTATGTGGTTTTACTTCATTTGTATTTATTACCAACTTGAAGAAGAATTAACTTTTACAAAATTTTCACTCTCTTCCTTTATATACCATTGTCATTCTGTGTGTCTATAAAATGGAAGCATCAGTAATCTGAAAAAATAAAAATCAGTGGTATATTATTTTAATACGTGGCATTTTTCCCCCAACCTAACATCTTTAAATCTTGAGGTTGATAGGTTTTTCCTCATGTTTATGGAGTCGTATCTAGACGTTATTTTGAGATGTGAAATATGTCTTCAGCATTTAGAGAGGACATAAGTTTCTTAGGTTTTCTTATTGAGTGAATTTTTAAAATTTCAATAATAGTGCCATAAAAGAAGAACCAGGTGTTCTAACAAGTACCTTTGTGAAGCTTAGCATGTAGGTGAGGAAGAGGCATTCCCTGTCACCTAAACAGGAGTCCAATGCTATTCAGTACATGTCTTATATTTGTAGAAGGATAAAATGAAGGGAGAAGTTTGAGAGGCTTCAGTGAAGGAAACTTAGGCATTGCCATCTCAGTTTGAGTATAAGAAATGAGTTTTGGCAAATTTTCGAGCTATCCTACAATAAGGTCTATTCTACCTTGTAAAATTCTGAAGGTTGTTACTGTGCCTAGTAACTTGCTAAAAGTAAATTTTTTCCACATCTTTCAGCCAAAATCTGAAGATGAAGAAGGCTGGAAAAAATTTTGTCTGGGTGAAAGGTTATATGCTGAAATGTCTGTTGCAACAGCTACAGGTGAAAATCCAGGAATAGACTATGTGCAGGTACGTGATGTGTTTAAGATGGCAAAATCATGATGACTCAAATTTCTGTTTTGTTTTGTGTTCTAAATAAGAACACTTAAAAAAAGTTACATATGAGCTCCTTCAAGGTATCATGAAACAGCATGGTGCTAGACCTGCAGTCAGGAAGACCTGAGTTCATATTCAGCCTCAAATATTTAACTAGCTTCCTGATCTTGGGCAAGTAGCTTAACTTCTGTTTGCCCAAGTTTCCTCAACTGAAAAATACGAATAGTAACAGCACCTACCTCTCAGGATTGTTATGAGGATTAACTGTTCTCCATCACCACCATCACTGTGGACAGTAATTGAAATAAGTAACTCCTAATAGTATCATGGAGTATACATGTAACTCTTATAATTTTTTTCAATTGTTTTCAGTCTCTTATTCCATCTTTACAATATTCATGTGAAATTGATAGGGTGACTGATGGAATTCTTTCTTTAAAGCATAAGGAAACTAGTTACAGAATGATTGAGTAACATGACTTGATCAAACAGTATTATTAGTAGAGAAGAGACTAAAAAATCCAGTTAACTTAATGTAGGGCGTGTGTGTGTGTACGTATATGTATATATGATCAAATCTAATTAAAGCAACGTATTCAAATCAATATAAGTTAATATGACTACACCATTTAATAAGGATCATATAGTACTTATCCTTTCTCCTTAGAATCAGTATTACAGAAGAAACCTTAAAGGCTATCTTGCCCAAAATAATTCATGACAGAGTGTTTTAGTTCCAGTCTGACTTGCTTTTGTATGTTTATGTAGATCTGAACTATTATAAATGTGAAGAGTTCTATGTGATTGACCTATTAACAAGAAATTAATGGGAATACCCTTTTTGTGCTAAACACTGTTGATAAATACCTCAAAAAGTATATATTCCCTTCTCCCCAAAAGCTATAATATATTTGGAGGGACATGCTTAATGCAGGAGAAATGATTACAGAACAATTTATACTGTAGAATGAATGTAACAAAATATTTATGCTTATTTGAAAAGTTAAGGTAGATGAAACCAAGCTGCTTACTACTGAAAAAAACCTGTTTGGAAAAACAGGACAGGTGATTTTTTTTTTTTACATTTAATAATTTTTAATAATTCTCATGTTAATATCTTAATATGTTTTTAATTAAGTTCAGAGCACTTTCCCATCTTTTATCTAAAGCAGTGCTTGGACATAAGATAAATAAGTGTTTATCTTCATTTTACAATGAAGAAGCTGATGTATATAGCAAGGTCATGACTGGCCCAGGATTATAGAGCAAATTACTGGTAAAGTTAGTGGGACAGTAGGTGGCAAAGTGGATAGAGTACCAGTCCTGAAGTCAGGAAGACCTGGATTCAGAAGTGGCCTCAGACTCTTATTAGCTGTGTGAGCCTGGCCAAATCACTTAACCTGTTTGTCTCATTTTCCTCATCTGTAAAATGACCTGGAGAAGGAAATGGCAAACCACTGTAGCATCTTTGCCAAGAGTACCCCAAAATAGGGTGAATGAAGAGTCAGAAATGAGTAAACAACAAAAAATTGACGAGCTAAATCTCCAATAAAAGCATTTCTTCATTCCTAAATTTTAGCTTTACTTGAAGACTTCTTGATGGAATCTAATCTGCTTATGTCATCGGGGTTTTGTGAGAAAAGCACTTTGTAAATCCAAAATATATAAAGCCATGATGTGAGCCATGATGTGAGCCATTGACTGTGAGATACAAATTTTGTGTAATACAAAGAGGGAAAAAGTAAGCATCAGATATAAAATAAAGATATCACAGCTTATCTAAGTGCAGGTTAGTTTTTTCATTGAATTCTTCAAATATAGAACTCTTGCTTTTCCAAGGAATATTCCATTTTTGTCCTTGCATGTTGCTATTTTTAGTTACTAGAAAGATACTATATTTTTAAACAAATGCTTAATTTTTGAGAGGTCATTGTTTTCTTGTACATCATTAGTATATTCTAATATACTAAAAACCAGTAGAATATGAAGAACATTTTTTTTATATTTTTCTTTGTGTCTATGTATAGAAATTTCCTCAGTAAAAACAAAAACTTTATACTGTCTGTCATTCATCATATTTTAGTGCTGCCTTTATTTCTTTTTTACAGATTGGGTTTCCTCCCTTGCTTAGTATTGTCAGCAGGATGAATCAGGTAAAACTCATCTTAATTTAAAATAAGTGAAACCTTTCTTAAAATGTGTTTGTGTATATATGTATATATACAAACATATGTTTGCAATATATATGTGTAGTACTGGGTGAAAACATGGTTCAGTTAAATTTTAGCCTTATAGGTATAAAGAACTATATATAGATAGAAAACTAAGTCATAGACATGGACTTAAAATTAAATATTTCACATATATACACACACATATATTCATGTATATATACATACATGTGATAAAATGACATGGTGTGACATAGACAGCTGATTTTGTAGTCAGGAAGATGAAGGTTCAAGCTCTGCCTCTAATATGTAATAACTCTGTGACACGAGTCAGATCATTTAACCCTCTCAGTGCTCCATGCAACTGTCTGACTATAAATTACAAAATTGTCTACATGGGTAAATGGAGTTTCCTTACCTCGGGTTTTCCTACACTAATAAAACTACATTCCCAGACCAAAATAAATAAATATTCACATGAATATGTGTTTATAAATGCACATGTGTGTCTATAAATTATATTTCATTTATAATTATTGATAGTTTCTACATTTATAAATGAAAACTGATCCTTTCGTTTTCAAATCCTTTATAAACTCTTGTTCCTTTTTTATTTTTGTAACTACTGAGTCATGTCCAGTAAGAATTTCACATTTATTTTCATTATGCATAAGCATTAGGTACTATAAGGAGAAAGAATATTTGAAAAAAGGAAATAAATCATTCTGGTAAATATAAATCACAGACATAGATTTCTTTAGATATCTCTGTATTCATCCCTCCAGTTTACGTAACTTAAGCCTGAGCAATAGTTGATAATTGAAACAATGAGTATATCATTGGCCTATATATCTTGAGCCAGGTCCTTATGGCAACCATCTAATTCAAACTAGTTATAGTACAGTTGCTGTCTTCCTGTGAAATACATAAAGAATTAGTATATATTCTGCATAAAAATACTGAACTAACTGTATAAAATATATACACTAAAATGTCTTGGATATTCATTATTTTTTCCACTAATAAAATTTCTTGTTTTTAAAAGGCAACAATAACTAGTGTCCTAGAGTACCTGATTAACTGGTTTGGAGAAAAAGACTTTACTCCTGAATTGGTATTATTTTTTTTCTATTTTCATAATGTAGATCACATTTTAGTTATAAGTCTTTATGTTGTTATACTGTCTGTGTACCCAGTATGAGTGTAAAATAATTTGGTATTTCAAAAACATACACAAATGAAATGTCATTCTTCAAAATAGTTTCCATTACTTTTAACTGCATTACTTTTAACATTTCTGGATCTCTTATGGAATTGCCTTTAGAGCCCATTTTTTTTACCAGCTATATAAGAAAAGTCAGTCATTTTGTTTCTTTAAAACTTTATGTCCTGTTTTTGACTGAAAATAAAGTCATCTGCCTTATTCACTTCAGTGGACTTTGAATAACTTTGAATTGTTAACAAAAATCAAAGAAAGGAAGTTGAGCAAAGTGTCGTGGCTTTAGTGCTAGAAGCAGCCTTAGATCATCTAATCCAGTCCTTCACTTTACAGATGACAACACTAACACCCAGAGAAGCAAATGACTTTACTGGTGTCACACAGATGATAAAATGGAATAGCCATGATTTAAACCCAGTTTCTCTGACTCCAAATCCAATTCTCTTCCAGTGTTGCCTTTAGGATTTTACCATAAGACACTATCTTGTACAATCCATACCTGAATATAAAGTCCTCTTCCCCTCGTATACCCACAAGAAGTCTTTGGTTAAAGATCCACTGCATTTTTTTAGTACAATGAAAAGAGTGCTGGTTCTGGAGTCAGAAGACCTGGATGGAAATCCTGCCTCTAAACCTTAAACTTGTGTGACCTTGGGCATTCTCCTCTGGGCCTCAAGAGGAAAAGAGGTTGCTGAGTGATGGTAATAGAGTCTAGAAGTGGCAGTGGTGAGTGTATTTTGACTACCCCTCTAGGACCAATGATTTGGGGAGCCTGAAGGGAGGTGCAGCTGGTACTGGAAAGGATGACCAGGGAGGGGAGCAATAGTCTGTTTAGTTGTTAAATCTAATGGCCTCTTCTCAATCCTGATCCTTTTTTTTTACCTGAACGCAATATTTTACACAATTGATCCCTTCACTCCAGTCCATCTTCCACCCAGCTGACAAGTTGATTTTGGCAAAGTTCACATCTAATCATGTCACCTACCCCCTACTTCCCTTATGTGCTCAATATTCTGTTTTTGTGACATTATCCTTATGTTTCACCTATTTATTTGACCCCTCAGTCTCCTTTGCCAAAACATTATCCACTAACCATGGGGATATTTATATTTGGAGGCTCCATCCTGGACCTTCTTCTGTCTTTTTGCTCTTACTTAATGACCTTATGTTCACCCTCCCATATGTTTAGTTATCATTTCTTTGCAGATAATTTCCAAATCTATATATCCAGTCTAGCCTCTTGAGCTCCAGCCTCATACAAGATGTCTTAAAGGCATTATAAACTCAGTGGGTTCAGAACTGAACTCATATCTTCCCTCCCTCCTTAAATCCTAAATTCACTCTCTTTTCAAACTTTTATGTTCTAGCCACCGAGCACTTTTCTAGTCATCCAGGTTTGAATTAGAATCTGCAACACTTAATGTAAGAACTAAAGAGGAACATAGAAGCACATGGTAGATATAAGCAGGCTGCAATATATAACCAACGAAGAACTCTTAATAAGAAAAGTAGTTTTAAATGATATCATGAAGGAACTGTAATGACACAAAGAAAAAAATGGGTTGTTCACATGGCAAAAGTGAGGAACTCCAGCTGGACAGCCAGGGTGTTCCACTGTACACGTTGGTTATGTGGGGAGAAAGTGATGAAGGCCTCCATTACATTGGGTGGATCATCGTGGCAAATATTTGGGAGTACATGAATGAGAGTCACAGGATAAGTAGTCAAGGGTGGGTTGTGAAGTGCATCTCTGGAAGGTACACCAGAATTTATGATCCATCTGAGCATTTTTTTCTTGCATTACCACAAAATCTCCTTTTCTCAGTTTTGTTGTAAAGTTATAGGGTGTACACATATTAAAGATGGTAAAATATACTGAAAAGATGGATCTTTACTGTTATGGGTAAAAAAAAAAAAAAAAAGTAAAAATGCTTTACAGGTTTCCCAAAAGCAATCCATTCTGCTCTTGAAAAGTTTGGAAAGATATCCAACTAAGCACAGTCACCCCAAGAGTATTCAAGGATAAAAACAAAAAGACCACAAACAGAAAAATATTTAACTGTTTTCTCACATCAAGAACCACAGAAACTACCACACTTGGACCCTAAATATCACAGCCCCTGAAAGTGCTTAGAAAAGTAGATATGCCACTAAAGAGAAGCTGGATTAACCAGTACTAAAGCAACTGGATTGGATCAAATATATTTAGAGATCTGTGTTAAAGGCAATTGAGAGACCTCTTTATAAAATATCTAAAGGAGGGAAAGATACCAAAGTTGTGGGAGGAAATCACTGACCTTACTAATAACCACATTTCAGCAGCTACCAGTTTACATGTCAATTCTCCCATCTAAAAAAAACAAATCTCTCCTTAGCCAAAGTGAAATTATAATCATATTTGAAACCTGGTTATTGGAATTTGCCATTTTTAGATGCTATGGGTCTATTAAGTGACTGTTCTTCTGAGTCTAACTCCAGGTATGGGTAGCAAGAAAGGCTATCAGAGCCTCCAATCTATGATGCCAGTAAGCTGGTGAGATGCTGGTATGAACTGCAAAAGGTGATCTCATGGGAAGGGTGGGAGAGTGGCTGTTCAGCCTGGGCTGAGGTAGGATTCTCCTGACTCAATTTCCCCACTGACACCTGGCAGACTTTAAGCCTGACTGAATGCAAGCTGACAATCTACTCCTGCCTGGAATTGACATGAAGTTGGGGAGATACTGTATCCCTGCTTTGTCCCTACTCTTGGTGGCAGTTTCCTATAGTCAAAACGTTTGTAAGCTTAATACCAGATCTATTCAATTATAGATTATTGGGGAACATCTGAGGTTAAGTCTAAAATTAAGCTATTAGGCATAGGACCTTAGACCAATAACAAGTTAGGGTCCTTTAATTCTTAGTAATACTGTGGAGACAATTAGGTCAAGAGGTTGTAAAGTGAGCAACATTAATGTTTATGTCTCAGTTGGTTAATGTTTAAAAAAAAAATTCTTTTGTGGTCCATATCATAAATGCTTTAAAAAGAAGTGTCACCTGACCAAAAGTTTAAATTGTTTTATGTTATAAACTGTGTTAAAAATGAAAAATAAAATTAAAAATAAATAAATGAAAATAAATTTTAAAAATCTCAGGGTATCTGTATAAGTAAAAAGAAATATTTTTTAAATTAATAAGGATGAGAGGATTTTTTAAATCCACTGTGATAAATCACAAAAAAAGGTCAGTCAAGAGTATTAAATAAATTAGGCCCAATAGGTATAAGAAAGGACATAATGGGACAAGTATTGAAAATGCCTTCTCTAGCATTTCCGGATATATAATAATAATTTGTTTTGACCCTCAAAACATAGGCAGAAGTGCCAGATAATGCATTTCAAAATATACTGCAATAAAATTAGTAATACTATTGCAATAAGCAAAAGGTATAAGCTTCTCTGGAAGTTAAATGACCTATTAAATATGTGAGTATAAGTGGAAATTATAAAAAACAGTAATCAATAATAATACAGATGTAGCCAGTGTGGTTTATGTGTTATCTTCCCCAAGAATATGTAAGCTCCTTGAGAACAACTTTTAATTCTTTAATGCAGTTCTTAGCACAGTGCCTGCATTTTAGGAGACAAATGCTTGTTGATTAATTTATAATGAAAGTGATTTAATATCAAGCTTAAAACAAGCAATATAAAACATATATAAGGAAAAATTAAAAACTATCATTAGATTAAAAAAGCCTTTGATAAAACACAATGCTTTTGTTTTGAAAATGTTACAAAGGAATGTTTATAATTTCATGCTTGAAATTAAAAGGTAATAATTCTATACAACAGGGAAATTATTAAAGCCATTCCTATTAAAAACAGGCATTAAAGGAGTATATCTACTCACTGCTCCTATTTAACAGTGTTAGGGCCCCTAAGTCTTTTATAGGACCATTTATAAGGCGTGAAAAAGGAATAGTCATTGGCAGCAAAGTTAAAATATCTCTTCAAATTGTAAACTTTAACACACACGCCCAAATAGTCAAGAAAAATAAGCAGTTGTATTAAATTATTTTGGCAGATTAGTTGGGCACATTTAAAACAAGTCCACCAAAATTATCTGAATTTATGTGTGTCACTAAGAATCAAGATAAACAGCAATACCTCTTGTGATGATGACAAAATTAAATATTTGGTTATTAACCAATTTATGAGACTTGCACAGAGAACTTTTAAATCATTTTTTTAAGTAATCAAGGAAGAAGTTAATAAATGGAAGAATGTTTCTGGTCTTCATGGGTTAGTCAAAAAAATGGCAATAATTTTCAAACTAATTTGTATATTATGACTGCATTATCCTTCAAAATAACAATGGATTAGAATAGATAATGGTAATAAAAGAAAAGATGAACAGAGCATAGACCCGAGAAATGGAATCTGATGAATATAAAAAAATTAGCATTTGATAAACTCATCCTCAAAAACCAGTGCATCATGTTTGATGCCTTGATGATTCTGTGATTTCTTTTTGCTCCTCCCTTCATGACTGCAGATCACGGCCCATCCATAGTGGCTCACTTTTTGCAGCTTTTATATGTGTTGCCCAGTACTCTGTTGGTAGAGGTGTTCACTCGATGTGCCCTGGGGAAGGGACTCTTGTTTTATGAGATTTCTGAACTTTTAAAAATATTTTGATAATTTTTAATGTAATCTGTTTTCATTTTGTGGTCCTATGTATTATGTTTGAAAACCTTAACCTAAGAAAGGATCTATGACATGAAAAAGATAGTCCTACTCCTAGATAGCTTGATACTGAATGTTTAACTATCTAGGTAGTAAGGAAGAGGCTATCGGTTCTCTCACTTTTTGATCAGCCCTTTTTTTCCTAGTCACGTTTCTCTGATGGCATCCTTTCCTGTGTCATTTAACAAGGATTTATTGTTTTCTGTGGGACACTGAGCTACAAAGTAAAGTTAAAACAACCTCTCTGCCTTCAAAGTGTACTGAATGCATTATAATGGAGTCAAGATGTAAATAACTCGGTACATATGAGAGAGAGTAATCTGAGAAGGGAAGGAACTAATTGGAGACCAGAAAAGGCCTCCTGCTTAAGGGCCAAGTTGATCTGAGTCTTAAAAGGAGCCATGGAAACCAGGAGGAAGGAGTGAGATGGGGGGGTAAGGGGGAACTCAGGAGGTGAAGGGAACAGAAATGCATAAAGTTGGAATGTGATGTTCAAAGAACTGTAAGCAGGCTAGTATAGACAGATTGTAGAATATATGGAGGGGAGTAGAAAGTGTAAGATGACTGGAAAAGTAGAAAGGGACTAGGTTATTAAAGAGATTTAAATGCCCTATAGGGAGTTTATATTTGATCCTGGTAACAAGGAGCCATTGGAGCTCATCGGGGTGGGGGGAGGGGGGAAGATGGCACACTGATACGCTCAAACCTAATCTTTAGAAGACTCACTTTGGCAATAAAATGGTAGATGAATTGGAGGGGAAAGAGATGAGGCAAGGAGACCAGTTAGAAGGTTGTTGCAATGGTCCAGGAAGAGGCTAATACTTATCCTGTGAAATTTCTTGGGATGTATTGCAGCTTATTCATATTCACCATATCTCTCTCAGGACCCTTTGGGTAAATCTCAACTCTGGTCCTTCAGACACTGGAATGTTGTTGGTTGTGGCTATAGAATGTCACCAGAAGAAAATTGGTTTTCACCAAAAAACATTTATTAAGTAGACACTGAGGCTACCAAAAAAAAAAAGAAATAGACACTACCCTCCAGAAGCGTATAATCTAGGGAAAGGGGATAAATGCATGGTGACCCAAGTCTTTGCTAGAACAGTGCAGTTTCCCAAATGAAATCCAGCCCAACTCCTTGTTAAATATTTTGCAGGCTTCCTAAAACTAGTTTAGCATCCAAATGTGGTTTTACTTGGAGGATTGTGAATTTGGAACTTTAAAGATTTCTTCATTAACCAAATACAGTTCTCTTGTGTGTTCGGCCTTCATTGCCAAAGAAAACCATGCCATCAGAGAAATAATGACATGATTTGCACTTGACTTTGTTTTGAGTGAGGGAGGGCTGTGCAGGTCACCAGCCTCACTTCCCCTCCAGAGCCATCTGAATCCAGTGACCAGATATTCATCAGGGTGACTGGAGATGTCCCAGGATGAGGCAGTTGGGGTTAAGTGACTTGCCCAAGGTCACACAGCTAGTGAGTGTCAAGTATCTGAAGTGAGATTTGAACTCAGGTCGTCCTGAGTCCTACACTGGTGCTCTATCCAGTACACCACTTTGCTGCCCCAACCAAATACAGTTATTTTGCATAAAAGGACCAAATTGTCTCTTAGCAAAGTTAGCAACTTAGGGTAGCTGAAATAAGTGCAACACCAGAGGGTGTGTGTGTGTGTATACACTATATATAGTGTGTGTGTGTATATATATACACATACACAGTTATATATGTCCTTTTCTTTCTGTTTTAAAAAAAAAAAAGCCCTCAGGGCTCTATCTTGATGTACATAAAACCAAAGAATATGGAGCAGTATCTGGGTTTAAGAGGCAGAAAATTGTGGGGACTTTCGGGGGCTTAGTTGAGACTATAGTAGTGGAAGCATAAAGTGAGGTGAAAGATGATAGAATGATTTCTACTCTGGAGAGGCAAAGCAGAAGCCTTCAAGATAAAATAATCCTGCCTCCTTGCCATTCTTAAGGTAAATGCCAGAACCCTAGGAGAATCTTGATCTATAGATACCCTGGGCATAAGCTTCCTTGACTGGCACTTCTGAGGACTTTCATAATGCTTACACTTAAAACTATATAAAGGGTTAGGAAGTGCTTTCTTCACAAAAATCCTGTGAAGTACTTTAAAAAATAAAACCTATTATCCCTATTTCACAAATGAAACAAGCTCAAAGATCAGAAAGCACTCAGGTACTTATTCTCCCAAGTCTAGTGCCATATTAGCCTACAGTGGTATATTACCAAATGATAACAAAATTGGCCACCCTTTTTACATAGTAAAAGGATCTCACTAAAAGTCATTTGCCACAAGAACCATATGTATAAAACTAAACACATTTTTGAAGGGAAAAGGTATAGGATAGGTGAAGGGGGAAATGTTTGCAGATACTTGAACTTTTAAGCTGTTACATGTTGTTACACTAAGACTTTGGGACACCCCATATTAACAGTATTTTCATTTTCTGAACCAAAATATCTAGATAACACTGGTAGAAAACACTACTTTATTTGAACCTGTAGTGCATTTTAGAGAAAATAGATTTCGTTACAGGTATACCTGAAAAGTTGTATATTAGTAAAGAGGGTTCATGGTTTTTAAAGTAACTTTACCATATTTTTTTTTGTACTAGAATCATAGATTATAAAATTGGAAGGGACCTCATATCCAACTCCACTTTTTCTTAAAAAGTTGTATTGAAAAAAATTTTTGATAGCATTTGTCTTTTCATTAGTCATTACCACCACCCCACCATAACCTCCAGATTGAACTCCTGTTTTTTAATCTCTCCCACAATTCCTTCCACTTAGCTAATTGAATATATGTAGCATGTGTGCATAAATGTGTATGTATTTTGTGTATGTATCAGCCATGTCCAAAAACGTATTTTCTGCATTTAAAGTTCATCCCTCGTCAGGAAGTAAAGCGTGTGTTCCATCTTCATTTTTTTGGTTTATCATTGCATCGATCAACATGCTAAAGCTTTTCAGAGTTGTTTTGCTCTACAATGTCATTGTTTAAATTGTCTTATTTCTGCATTAGTTCATAAAGGTCTTCCTCCAGTTGCCTCTGAAATTGTCCATTTTTTAATTTCTTGTAGCCCAGTTACGTGCCATTACATTTATATGCTTAAGTTTGTTTAGCCATTCCCCAGTTATAAGTATAACAAAGAAAACTATTATAGTTTATTTTCTTTTCTTCTTTCTTTGGTCTCTCTTGATTTCTGTAAACGTGGTAATGTTATAGCTGAGTCAAAGCATACGCACAATTTGGTAACTTCCTCCTTATATGTCCTGATTGCTTTCCAGAATGGCTGGACCAATTCACAAATCAATAATGCATTAGAGCAGAAGTGTCAAACATGGGGTTCATAACATTCCACCAGAACCAAATTAAAATGTAATTGGGAAATACTTAACACAATAAAATACAATAAAACGTAGATGATGTTAATTCGGGGTTTTCTAAGTCAGTATTTGGCCTGCAGGAATCCATGTTTGATTTGGTGGACTTTGTTTCTATTTGAGTTTGTCATCACTGTCATACAGAATCTGCTTTTCCACAACTCCTCCAATATTTGTCATCTTTGCCATGCATTCTCCTTTATGATAAAACTCATAAGCAAAAACATCTACTACGGAATTTTTATCTGATCATCTATATATCATGTCTCAGTTTTGAGTGTTTGCTTTTTGAAGTTGAATTTCATTTTATCACCAATCTCCTTTTATAGACAAGGTTACTGAGGCCCAGAAAGGTCAAGGTGACTTGCACAAGGTTAAGAGCCAGGATTCAAAACTGAATTTGTGACTCCAGTCCAGAGTTCTACTGTAATACATTGCATCCTGTTCTAGTGGAAAGAAAGTTTAACTTGGAGTCATGAGAGCTGAGTTTGAACCCTGGCTTTGCCACCTACTAGCTATGTGACTCAGAGCAAATCACTTAATTTTTCCAGGTCTCAAATTTCCTCCTGTATAAAACGAGGGGGTGCAACTAGATGATACTAACATTTGTGTGTCTCGAGGTGTATAAAGTGATTTACATATACATACACATACAACTGGTCAAGTTTGCCATTTGTCTTTATAAACAAATTCTGAATTAATTGATCCCTAAGTTCAGGATGAGAATGTTATCTGTGAAATGTTTTTTTTGATGCTTCTCCTAATAAATTTCCTTGGGTCTGCCATATTTCATGCTGTTACCATGGAACCACTAAAACAAAATTTAAATAAGTTTCTTTATTAGTTGCTGCAATGTTAAACTGGTAAGATACATGATTTTATTCCGTGAAAGTTTGGGTAATAGGACAACACAGAATACATGATTGAACTTCTAAGTGAACAAGAACTGGCTGTCCCACAAAAGCAGACTCTGAATTAAAATGTCACAACTATAGTTATGGTAGTGAATCATTTCTGAAAGAAGTCATCTAAAAGAAAAGATTATTGTTAAAATTTATAGAATCATAGATTTGGAGCTATAAATGACCCTGGGAGCCACTGAATCCAACCCTTTTATTTTATAGATGAATGAACTGAGGCTGGCAAGGTTAAGTTGCTTGCTAGAGTTGAACAGCTAGTGTCAGAGGCAGGATTTGAATTAAAGTAACTGTAAAATATTTTAAAATAATAGCAACACTATATACGTAAAAAAGAGAGCCATAAGTATTACAAGATTTTGGTTGGCTTAGTAATAAAATGCAATCATGCTCTGCCTCCTATTTCGTACTCAGGCAAAGCACAAATAAGTGATCAGTTAGTGAAATGGAATTACTGTAGAGAAAACTACAAATTTGAAGGTTGTGATTTACCAGTTCCAGGACCGTTGACCTCTTTTTTTTTGGTTAGACAACTCTAACACAGCAATTATAGTGATTTGCTTAGGGTGAATTTAAACTGCGGCCTTTTCCTGCTTCATTTTGTAATGAGGAAACTGAAATGGCAGTTAGGATTTAAACTCAAATATCCTGACTCCAAGCCCAGCACTCCATTCAGTGTACCCATGGGAGACATATCCCTGAAGAAAGCAGTGAAACATCTGATAAGAACTTAAATTGATAAGTACTTTATTACTTATTTATATGTGTATATACATACATGCATATATATAACTAATTTTTATTTTATTCAGGGAAGATGGCTCTATGCTTTGTTAGCTTGTCTTGAAAAACCATTATTACCTGAAGCTCATTCATTAATTAGGCAACTTGCAAGAAGATGCTCTGAAGTAAGATTCTTAGTGGTGAGTAACAACTTTCTATTTCAAATGATATCTTAAATTTGTGTAATGCTTTAGTTTGCAAAGCATTTGACATGTTTTATATTAATTACTTTACCCTCGGTGATGATGGAAAATTTAAATTAAAAAAACTAAAATGAAGAATGCACTGAATTATAAGGCCATTTTTCCTAATTCAGAATGTCACTGGCTTAGCTATTTCAGTGTTCTTCTGTGAATAATCAAACAAAATGTTTGACATATAGAAAAATCTTACAGTGTCCTACTAATGCATGAGTGGCAACATTTATGCTTGAGCTACTATACCCCACATCATTATGAATAATCTGCCCTTGGTCTGCCTTATTAGGAAGTTAATCCTCTAAATTCTCTTATGTACTTTCTCAGTTAAGTATCATGCCATAAGCTAGGACAAGCCTTTCTTGGTTCCTCTTCCTTAGATTGCAGGGACTTCCGATCCAGGCTTTCAGTTTTCAGGATTATGAATCTCCACTGAACTTCCCAATATAGGTGACACAAAATTTATTAAGGTACAAGTTTTAAGTTAGATCTCCTTAGCAAGAGGCTAGAGAGACATCTTCCCTTTCAAGCTTTCAGGCCCAGTACTATTTTTTATCAATAAGGAGATTTCCTTCAGGACCCTTACTAAACAAAGTGTTGACTCAGCAGTATTATCCTTCCCTTTCAAGGATTTTCTGCTATGCTATGCTGTAATAGCATAAATAGCAGCTTCTTCTGCAAAGGGCTTGTTTGTTGTATCGTAAAAGGAAATTTGATGGAACTCAGCAGAAATAAAATATATTTTTTATTTTCCTCTTTTTTCCAGGAGAGTAAAGAAGATGAGCGAGTACCTGCTTTGAATTTATTAATCTGTTTGGTGAGCAGGTATAGTAAAAGCTTTTTGTTTTTCATTTTGTATTTTATAAGTGCTACAAATTACTATTTTGTGTGTGTGTACACACATGAAATGTGTATTTTTTTAAACGTCTTAGTGATGTGATCATTTTAAAGAAGCTCAAATGTTGAGAAAGTTTAGTTAATAGAAGATTGGGAAATCATAAAATGGCATGCCTGCTTTATACTTTCTTAGTAAATATTTTGTGAGTTTTAAAAGAAATACATGTTAATTGGATGTCAGCTTGGAAATCTAAAACGTGTACCTACTTTTTAAAGTGCAGTATTGTCCTAGTCCTTTAAACAAGATACCAATTTATTGGAGTCACTGGTGTTTTTATGTCATTGCTTTGTATTGTGGTTAAGTATCAATTAAATTTTGAGCCATAGTTCTCCATGAGTCCTAAAATTTATCTTTTTAATAGGTATTTTGATCAGCGTGACCTGGCTGATGAACCATCTTGATATAAAAACATATACTTGTGATGTAAAAGAAACAAGCAACATTACACCTCTGTGCAAGCCAAACAGTCCCCGTGAAGGCAGGTTTCATCAAAATTTCAGTGTTGTGTATGAATCTTAAATTTGATATCTGTTACTGAAATTGATGTCCACAGCAAGATCAATGTCGTGTTTTAAAAGACTAAAGTGGCTGGGTGGTATGTTACACGGTCAGCAATTAGTTTTGCTCAAAAATGTCTCCAATTATAAATCTTTCAGAAAGATTAAAAGTCATTCAGTAAGTGAAATGCCTTGTATAAGAACCTTTTCTCAGTAACAAAACATTTTATTAAGTTCTTAAATAATGAATGCTTTAGATATTTGGTAGAAATAAGTTTTAAAATTCTTTTTGCTAAAAATGAGATTTGGATGCTAAGAGCTCATTACCCAAAATAAAGTTAAAAAATAAAACCAGAAGCCACTTGTGAAAACATCTTATTCTTAGTAACAGGTTAAAGTAACCTGGATTTAAAGTAAAAATGCATCGACACTAAGAAATCAAACAATATTTATTGCATACCACTGGTAAACCCATGGGGGATACTTAATACAAAAGAGATTAACATGTGCAACATGTTTAAAATTATTGGAACTGAATATTCCTATTACCTAGTATGAAGAATGAACATTCTCAATTATTCATTCCCTGAATGTAGTGAAATTGACTTGGACAAGTAACCTTTGCATGTGAAAAGTCATCCTGATTGGTCTCATGTATTTTTAGAGATAGTCCTTTAACCATTTATCTAATTCAACCCATCAATTTAATTTCCTTCATCCGATTACTTTCAAAGATTTACCTCCTTTCTTTCCACCCTTGCTGATCTCAGATATCCTTTTCCAGTCTTAGTTTTTATAGTGCCATGACCAAGATTAAAATACAAAACTTCTTCCTACAAATATGAAAATTATTCATTTTAACATATACTGCCATCTTTCTTAAAATCCAATTTAGTCTTTTTTTCTGAACCTAATAAAGGGTACAAATGATAACTTTTCCTCTCTGCCAATTCAGTAAGACTTTAGTTTTGCCCTTTTTTTTAATGCCAAATAAATATTATCATGAACCAGTAGAGCAGAAGCACAAAGAAATGTTACTTGGTTGCTGTGCTTACTTAATAAATTTTTTAATGAAATAAAGTTGAATTTGGTATACTGTGATATATAGCTACAGTGTAGTGTTTCAGTAAAATTTTCTTTGATATTCTCCTGTTTCATCAGATGGCATATATATACTATACTATGGTAATCTTATTTGAGAGTGCACATTACATCATCTAATAAATTAACAAATAGCTTACACAAATCAATGTACTGTAGAAACTTATGACAATGCCAGTAAGTCAAAAGTTACTACTCAAAAATCTTTATATGTGAATAATTTAATCTCTTTACATTGTAGAAGCATTTGAGTACATACTACTACATCTTCTGTATCATCACTTGAAATTTACCTACAAAAAAAGAAATATTTATTGAACAGTACATTTTGAAATGAACACCAGTTTTTATATCTTTTCAATCCTACTTCTTTTTTTAGCAATCTGACAAAAGGTTTGTTAGAAGAGATATTTGTTGTTTTTTTTTTTTAATTGCTCATAAATCATCCTAAATGGAAAAGGAGTTTATCTTATAAAGAAATCCCACGGGAAAAAAAATCCTTCTGTAAAATGACAGATTATTCCCTAATCTGTTTTCTAGTTTGGACTTCTGTACTGAATGTCACTAAATCTGGGCACATTTAAACAATGAATTCTTAATCAAACCCTGGGTCTGCCATTTATGAACTTGTGTGATTTTGGGCAAGTCTCTTGACCTCTCTTGGCTTCTAGTTCCTAATCTGTAAAACAGGAATAGCAATATTTTCATTACTTATGCCTTACAAGATGGCTGGGAGAATCATTTAACTAGCAATATTTAGCCTACAGAAGAAAAGATTTAGGGGGAGAAGGGCAGAACCAGGAATGATGAGTTGCAAAGAGGCAAAATTTAGACTTGCCATAAGGAAAAATTTCCGAACTACTAGATCAATCCAAAATTGGAATGAGCTGCGTTAGAAGAGATTCCCCTTCACCAGAGGTCTTCAAGTAAAATGGATGTTTAGGTTGCATAATAGATTTCTTTTTCAAGTACTGATTGGTTAACTAGTTCCCTTCCAAACCTAGCATTCTGTTGGTGATATTAAAGCGCTTTGTAAATTGCAAAGCCATATATAATTGCCAACTGTTATTACAGTTTTAAGTAAAATCAAACTGTTCTAGTCATTTAAATTTCCCTAGAAACAAACTAGAGAAAGACATACCCTTGTATCTCAAGTTATTAGGCTAATTTAAAGATAATTACACTCTTAAGTGTATAGTTAAACTTAAAATTAAACTTTTAAGTCCTCGATTCTTTGACTTTTTACGATATAATTCAATTTTTATCAAACACAGTAAATCTTTTATGAAAAATACAGTCTTAAAAAAGTAAGAAAGAAGAGCTTTTACTTACATGCTGGCATTGCTGACACTTCAGCTGTCACAATACTTTTTATCCCCAAATTTGATAAGCCACCTCTGATTAAGCCACATGTAAATGCTAAATACTAAAAAAGGAAAAAAATAACTGTGAAAAATGATACCTCGTATGTACTGATAATACTGTTTTAATTTACTTGTAGAAGCATTGAGAAACTATAGATTTATAAATTTTACTATAGTCTAACTTCATGTGACTAGAGTCTCTCACCCGATCATTTTTGTTTAGGATCTGAGGGCAAAAAAATAAAGGTAAGCTTGAGTAAAACCAGACTTGGAGATTAAAAGCTAATAAGCATGACTTCTGTGTCAAATGACCAACAAAATTATGAAGTAGATATTTCCCCTAGACATTTTGAAAATACTCTAGAAGGGAGGGGGGGGGCAGGAATTATGTGGAAATGTAGAACAATTACAGCTGAATGAAGACAACTAGAAACCCCAACAAGATAGCCTTATGAATTAAAAACTTAAATGCTAAACCTTAAAGCATTCAATACTCCTCCTGTACTAGCCTCCATACATCCACCAACTGACAGGTTTGTGTCTTGGAACCACATTAGTAGCCTCTCTTGCTGCAGAGACTGCTGGCATAACCTACAAGGGCAGACACTTAATTTGCCCAGCTACATGAGGAAGAGAAAGGGGGTCAGGGCAAAAATTAAGCTATCTTCTACCTAAGGTAGCCTCTTGGTGAGGGAACTCTATAGGCTTCAGAAACTGTCCAGAATACCCTTCCTGCTCCTAACCCTGAAAGAGGGGCACACATTAACACAACCAGAAAAGAAAACTGAGAGACAGGAGGAACTGAGTCAAATCACCAATTCAGAGGGGCTACACCAGGACTGAAGGAAAGGGGAACCAAAACCCAACTGGCACCAGTCGTGTCACCCTAGATGCTACTTATGGCTGGACCAAGACTAGTGAAACAGATCCCCTAATATGGGTAATAGCTGAGGCAGAGTTGCAGTTCAGCCCTGGGGGTAACCCACCTCTGAAGGAGGAAGTCAGAAAGTGAGGGATGGGTGAATGTAAGGCTAAAACAACAAACATTTAAAGAGGAAAAAATTCAATTAAAAACTAGAGCACAAGCAGATAAATTAGCAGTGGACCTAAAATGAGAAGGATAAAAATTAAACCCTCAAAAAGAGTACAAAGCTCTTAAATACTACAAGACAAAGGAAAGAATGAACCAGTCAATGCATAGTCAAGCACGGAACCCTACAGAATTCCAACACAGCATGTTCCTGAATGATTCAAAGGAAAAATAAAATCTCTATGAGAAGATATTAGGATGGAACAAAATTCCCAGAAGCGGTGGGTTTTTCCAAAGAAATGAAAGAGAATAACCAATATGAAATGCAAAAATATTTAGATGGAAGAACATCTGTGAGAAGAGAAACAAAAGATAATAATGTTAAAGAATATGAACACTATGTAAGCAAAAGCCACTGACCTCAAAATATTCAGAAAGAACCTATCAGTCATGGGTCTCACACATGATAAATAGAAAAACAATAATGTTGGAAATAATAACAGTAAATCCTCAACTTTTATGGAAGTAACAGTCCTATAAAACAACATGAAAGTAAAAAACACTAATACTGATACATGAAACTTATAAGAAATAGGGTGTTAAGTTCCCTTGACTATATCTTTCACTAGAGATTGTTGAAATTACTAGTTCTAACACAGCTTAGCCCCCTCCTCTCTATACTAATTTTCTGCCATGCCCCCAAGGTGGATACCTTCCCCTCAGCCTTTTCTAGTTCTCTTTTACTTATTTTCTCTCATTAGAATTTAAGCAACTTGAAGGCAAAGGGCTGTCTTTCCTTTGGCTTGTATTTGTATTCCCAGCACTTAAGATTATGTCAGACATACACTAAATACTTAATAAGTATCTTTTGTAAGCTATCCCAGTATTGATTGTAATTTTATTGCAGTATAATTTTAAAGATTGTGTTTAGAATTTCTGCCTTTTAGAAAAACATTTATTGTATACAGTAACAGCAACACTGCACAATGACCACCCTTGTTAGACTAAGCTCTTCTCAGCAGTGCAGTGATCTCTAATTCCAAAAGACTCATGATGAACACAGCAAAATGCTGTGATGGGAGGTGAAGACCTTATGATAAATATAATCTAGGTGGGTGTGGGTACACCAGAAGACCACTTCTTTGACTGTTGTGCCTCCATAGATAATGTCCTGTATCTCCCTCAGAGCTCTACTGGCAAGTGGCACCACAGAGACAGGATGAGATAATGAAGGGAAAGGAGAATAATCATGGGGAGGGCAAAGGGTAGAATTCAATCACAAAATTTGAAAAACAGGGTAATATCTACTAAGGGGCACTGCTTCTGTGCCCTTTACTTCCCTCATGTATTGATACTTGAAAAGTGAGGCATTACAGAATGCATCAGTAACAGAAACTGATTTAGAAGAGGGAGCAAAATCCAGGGGTTTAAGAAACCTTACTTCCACGAGGAAGCTCTACTATTTATTCAACAAGCATCTTTAACAAGCCTACTGTATGTAAGGCACTATGGATTCAAAGACAAAAGGAAAAGCAGTCCCTGTTCTCAAGGAATTTACATCCTACCAAGAAAATACAATATTTAAAAATAAGTACCTAATTTGAGAAGAAAGAGTGTATCAACAACACTGGGCAGTGGGAAACAGTTTCCATAGATTAAAAGAAGATAAACAAGATAAAAATTCTAACAGGAGAGAGAGGATAAAAAATTGATCACAGGCTTAAGGCAACCTTACTCTTTTCCAAATAGCAGGTAGTTCAGTTTGGCTAGCACAATGTGTATTATGACATGCGTATTACCAATTGGTACTCAGAAGTGAAATGAAGAAAAAAGGTAACTTGAAACAAATTGTGGTAGATGAACACAATAGAATACAATAGAACACAGTAAGAAATGACAAAAACTAGGAATTCAGAGAATAATGAGAAGACTTACATGAACTGATGCAGAGCAAAGAGTATAATTAAATGTATGAAATAAAAACTACAATGACATAAATTAAAAAACACAAAAAAACAACTGAACTTGAATTAATTGCATTGACCAATCTTGGTCCTGGAAAACAGAGGTGGGTATTACAGGTACGGAATTATGTTAGACAAAGTTGTTTTTTTTTTTCAGTTGGTTTTTGCTTAATTTTTTCTTTATTATAGGATAGAATTATTGGAGAATTATTTGAGAAATGACTGGTTTATGAAAAGCTATCAATAAAATCTTCAGTTAATTCACAATAATCCTATTTAAATGTCAATTAATTACGAAGTTGTACTATTTCAAATTTTAATCAGGTATACTAACAAAAATTATAAAATTATATAAAGTTCACTGCAAAACTGGACCTTGATTTTACTTCAAAGGAGCAAAAATGTTATTTCTGTTACTAAGGACTACTCTAACATCTGGTTTCTGTAAGCTTATTTTCTTAAATTTAATTTCTTTTATTCTGAAACACTAAATGAAACATTACCATATGTAAAGAAAAATAGATGAAGAGGACTGTACATGAAACTGAATCTAAGCTGTTCTACTTCTGTTTTCTTCTAGCTCTTTTTGCTCTCCTCTGTACATTTCAAGTTCTGTACATAACAAGACTTGTTATGCCTGGAAAAATTCACTAACTGCTGCAGGTTATGTGTCTCACTCAATTTGAAAATCTTGGCCCTCAGAGAGGAATGTCGGGCTTGGTGAAGACCTGCCAGAGTTTGTGCTCCACTAGCACTGCCCTTGAGAGTCCAGGATTACATCTATGTCATGTTTATACTTTAGAGCTTGGATCAGTGCAAAGAAAATTGAATTTGGAGTCTGATTGAATTTTGGCTTTGCTATCTATCATTCCTTGTCTTACACCATGGACAAGTCATTTGACTTCTCTAGGTTTGTTTGCTCAGAAAACATAAAATGAGAGCTCTAAAGACAACTCTAATTCCATGTACCAAGTTTTTAAAAAATTTCATTCAAAAGAAAAAAATTTTAATTAAATTTTCAAAGAACATATTTCAGAAATCTAATTCTGCCCATTTTACTTAACTTTACACTTATGCCTGAGGTTTAAATTCTATAAGCACTCCAGAAATCATTATTTTATGCAATATCATGAAAAGCTCTGCTAATTAATACCTGAGCTCCCAAGTTAAACCCAGTGGTGAGTCCTTTTTTAAAGTAAATTATTTTGCAGTGATTAATTACCCCTTTAAATCATAATTTTTTCAAGTCTTAGAGACTAAGGCATCTTTATCCTATTTTAAATTCACAAATCCATCATGATCAGCATTGAACATGTCTATCCAAATGTATTACTTTTTCTTTAATAGAGATAACTAATTTTCTATGAAGTACCTTAGGAGCATGATCTAAATACTGTTTTCCTGCCGACATCTGAGTCAAGAGTCGAAATTTGTTGTCTTGGAGCACATAGATGCCCTGTCCCCAAAACACAAAAGAAAACTCTGGTCATTTTTTAGTTCTCTGACAATTCTCAATCATGCAATAATTATCACACTTTTTAAAAATTTAAGAAAATACTTTATATTCAGAGTGCATTTACTAATAAATTTGATGCAAGAAAGCAAGTCAGAGAATATCAGTTGCCTCACTGACAGTAGTGAATTCACTAGATCAGATTAGCTACTTATGATTACACAGAGTATCAGTGCTAATATCCACATAAATTTAATTTAATTTTTGTTTTAGACTTTTAATTGCAATGGTATTAGGAACTCCTAGTGTGGAAACTCCCTACATTGATACAGACAGACAATTCAAGTTTACCTTTTAAGTTACACAATGTTGCCTGGGACAAGAGGTTACTCAACCTCTTGTTGATTGGCATATGGTCACACAGCTAATGTGGCTTCGAGTCCTCTGGGCAGCATTTGAACCCAGTCCTTCCTGACTCTAAGGCTGGCTGGCCTTCTATCCAAGGTAAGGCTGCCTCTCATACATAACTAGTCATTTAATTCTCATCAAATCACCATCCATTAATTACCTTGTGGAGGTATATTCAAAAGATGTATCTCCCTTTTCAATTCAAAGTAAAATATATGAAAATACAATTGAAGATTTAGAAGTAGTGGGCAATATTTAATGATAGAGTATTAATGATTCTAATACCTGCTAAACACACACACTATATATATATATATATACATATATACACAATACATATGTATTATTCAATTAAGAAAATAAGCCAATCCTGCTGTTTAATAACTCTTACAGTTCATAAAATATAGCACGAGTTTATTTTAAATGGGGACACAAACTTGCTTTGTCACATATGGTTAATGGCTACAGTAACAAAGCCTGGTGATCAGAAAATACATATGATTGTTTTAAAGCCTTCTTTAATATGCTGTACCTTACTAATGAGCTTTTTATAAAACACTCCTAGGATAAAAAATGTTATGTATAAAAACATAATAGGGGGGAAAGTCTTCGTATCAAAGTGAAACCTGTCAATTCTCTCCCCCTCCTCACCCCTTCACAATGTTTCATTTATGAGAATGGAAGCAGAACACTTAAGATGTGCCAAAATGTTTTCCACTGATTCCCCTTCCCTACCCCTAAACATGAACAATAAAAATGGCAATAACTGTTTCCTCACCTATAAAAATGAGATATCTAGTAAATGTATAACTAGGGTAATAACTACTCATATAAACCCTTTAAGGTTTGCAAACTGCTCCTCATTTTATTGTTGAAAAGACTGAGGCTCAATGAGGTTAAGTGACCTATCCATAGTACAGTTGGTTTCTGAACCTAAGTCCAGCAACTGTTTCAATTCTATCATGTTTCTCTCTAAGGTCTTTTCTAGTCTTGAAATTTTAAGAAATTTGAGATTTTACATATTACCACAACTAAGCAGTAAAACATCCTAACACCAAAGTAATTGTGACAATGCATTTTTGAAGTAGTATGTTTTAAAGTAGGTTTTTACTATCAGTTGTTTTTACATGGCCTAGATTTCTTGCTGTCTTTCCCTTTGATCTCTCCAAGAGAGTCATCTTTTACAATGAATTCTTTTTTATAATAAAGGGTTAAAAAAAAAAAAAGGAAGAGAAAAAAATTAACAAAACCAAACAGTACACTGATACAGTACATTGAAAAAAATTTGACATTACATGCAACGTTCCACACCTATGAACACCCTACCTCTCAGCAAACTATGCAAGGAAAGGTATTATTTTCCACTAAAAAAGAAAATATCTGTTGTTACAACTAAGATTTCCCCTTTGTTCTTTATTTAGTGTAGCCAGTGCTTATGACAAAAATCATGACTCATTAAATCTAATATGAAGTAAAAAACACAATCTGAAAGCTGAAAGAAATTTGTTAAAACATCATTTTAACATTTTGATAATAAAAGTAAACAGTAGATATAATTTTACTTTAACAAGGTAAAGTGACACATAGAGCAAATCTTAATTTGTATAATACCTGATGATTTGTCCTTAGATTATCAATTTGTTTCTTGAAAACAGTGGTCCAAAAATCTTTGCAAATGAACTTCATGATATCTAATTCATCCTTGAACCTTGCAGTGTCCTTTGTAAACCTAAAAAGATTAAAAAAAAGTTACAATTTTACAGTATTTTCCTCCAAAGAAAGCAAGGCAGGTAAAGCAAGACTCTAACTTCCAAAAGAAAAAATTGCATATATTTAATCATTATAATTATGTATTTATTTAGTTACAATTATTTATAATGTAATATTTTAAATGTCACAGGGCTAGATAGCAGGGAAAATGAATTTATATACTGATCCCAACTTATGTCACAATTAAAATGTTAATGATATGGCTGAAATTTTTTAAACAGTAAGTCACATGCGTTTTTAAGTCATACTGTATTGATTTTATAGCTTAAATTATTTGACATTCAGCCATTATTTATTCCTAGCTTTATTCAAAGTAAAAAATGTTTAGAAGGACAACAGAATTACAATACGAATATTTCATGATATTAAATTAAATATTTCATGATAAAGAATATAAAAAAGAGTAGGTTGTGAAACATAATTATGAATAGAAAAGTATCAGTGTATAACATGGCCTTGATAAAAATTTATTTTAAAACTCTTAGAACCTCTTATATGCATAAATATATGTCACAAAGTATTTTTGATCCTTTGGACTTTAAACAAATTTTGAACAAATTAAGAAGCACTAAACTTCACTAAGATCATAAGAACCTATGTATATATATTTAACAAAGTTTTCAGAGGAAAAATATACACAAAAGTATATTTCAGCTAGCAATTTTTACTGAACCAACTCTGAGAAAAATATATCTAAACTAACAATCACACAAAAGTCTGGCTCCTAGTGAAAACTTTAAATTACTAAATCTGCAAAAGAAATGCAAGATTTAGGCAGAAGAACTAAAGTTTCATGGCAGCCCACCAACAATGCTTTCTTTTTTAAAATGAGTCATTTTAGTTTATAACGTAACCAGTAATAAAATAAAGACAGTCAGCATTGTGCCATAGAAAACATGCTAGAACTGGAGTCAAGAGAGACCAGAGTTCAAATTCTGACACTTACTGGCTATATGAACATGGACATAGCACTTGAACTTTCTGAACCTGTTTTTGGTAATGATAACTGTAGTACCCACCTCAGAGGGCTGTTGCAAGGATCAAATGAAATAAGGTAATGAACTACAAGCCTGAAAGCACTACATAAAATATCAGCTATTATTATTACTATTATTATTATTATTCAAACTGAGCTTACCTTTCTATCAATCCTTGTCCTACTCTAAAACCCATGTTCTCCAGCTTAGTAATGCATCTTCCATTTTCCTATAAAATACAAAAAAGGAGTCTGAATCTTATTAATTAATAAAAATCTAATTTCCAAGTTTCAGAAGGCCAGAACTTTAAACTAATCCCAAAATTAAAAATGTTGATTAATCCCTTCCAAAACTTATAAAAGTTCCCCAATACCTTCAAACTATGAACAAGTTATTAATTGTTCCTTCCCAACTAGAAATGAACCTAAATTGTAAAAAATTATCTAAAGGGGATTTTCTGTTATTCATATTTTCAATAATTTTCATTAGTCACTGACATATAAAGGGTACCTATGCTCAATACATTACATTTCTGAACTATTACAATACACTCTACCTATCAACAGAATGAATTCATTCCCCTTCCCTACTCTATTTCATTTATATCAGTAGTTCTTTCCTATTTCCCAAATGAGAAAATATGTAATTAGAAGAGATAAAGAAGTTTCCTTCTTTTTGCTGAAAGGTACACAATAAATTAACTTCAATACTTAACATTTATGAACCTAATGGTATCACTTACAAAGAGAAATAGTAAAATTACATGAATGAGGGACCTCAATTTATCCATCAGCCCTACTTAAATCTAACAAAAAAATAAGAAGTTAAGAACTTGTATAGAATTTCAGGAAAATTAGATATGATAGCCTTCTCGTGATTAGTGAATGGAAATATAAAGAAGTATGTGTGTGTGTGTATATATATATGTATAGGTATATATACATTGTATATACACATATACTTACATGTGTGTATATGTATGTTTGTGTATGTGTAGATATACATATGCATACATACACATATGTATATACACACACATACTTCTCAACTATGCACAGTACCTTTAGCAAAATTGGTCTAAAGGAGACACAAAACTCTCAAAAACAAATGCAGAAAAGCTGAAATATATACATACATCCTTTACTGATCACAATGCAATATAAATTGTGAAATGAAGTATCACTGAAAAAGTTTTAAAAATTAACTTCAGACTAAATAATTTAATACTAAAGAATTGGTGGGTCAAAGAATAAATCAGAGGAACTATAGCTAATTTCATTAAAGATAATGACAACAATGAGACAACATACCAAAATTTTTGGGATGCAACCAAAGCAGTCCTTATGGAAAATTTTTTATTTCTAAACACTATCATTAATGAAAAAGAGAAAGAACAGATCAATGAACTGGAACTGTAACTAAAAAATACTAGAAAATGAACAAATTTAAAAACAGCAATTAAACATCAAAACAGAAATCTTAAAAAACAAAGATGACATTAACAAAATTAAAAACCAGAAAAAGAATCCCAATAACTGTGAGTATATCCAAGGCTCTGTCATTAGCTCTCTTCTCATGTATAGCTCTCTCTTACTGACCTCATCAACTCCCATGGGTTTAACTATCATCTCTATTCTAATAACTACCAAACTTATCTATTCAGCCCTAGACTTTCTGTACTAAGCTCCAGTGACACATCTGTAGCTGCCTACTGGACATTTTAAACACAGAACTCATTATCTTCCTCCTCCTCCCCCCATCCTCACCCCACTCCTCCTACTCATTCCCTATTTCTGCAAAGGGTACCACCATTCTTCTAGCCACCCAGATTTACAACCTTGTTGTCATCCTCAACCTCAAATATCCAATTAGTGACCAAGTTATCCCTACCTCTACACATCTCTCAAATCTATCCCTTAGTCTACTCATATCTATCACCTAAGTTCAGGACCTCATCAGCTCTGGCACTATGTAGAGATATATTGAATTATACATAATTTAAATTAAAATTTAACTAAATACATTTATTGACTAAAATTATTAACTTGTTAACTAAACTTTAAAAGATAAAAACTTTGAAAACAGGTCCCAAAATACCATTTTTTTGAGACATCAAAGTGTGCCTGGGATACCTTTGGAATATTCTATATGCACTACTATGGCAGGGATACAAAAACAAAAGTGAAACTGTCCCTGCCCTCAGGAAGCTTACGTTCTATAAAGAGGAGACAATATATATGTATAGTTATAAATCTATGTAAAATACAAGGTAAATGTGAGGGGGAAAGAACTAGCATATGGAGAGATCAAAAAAGGTTTCAAGTAGAAGGCAAGGTTGAACAGAATTTTTAAAGAATAAGGGACTATATGACCCCCGTTTTTCACAACATGGAGGTAATGTATTCTTGTCATGGGGCACACAGTCAGTACAAAGGCACAGAGATCAGAGATGTAATGTGATATAAGACCACCAGTAAAATGGCCACTATGATTAGATTGCAGAGTGCTGGAAAGGGAATAGTACAGGAAAGCTGGGTTAAGGACAGATTGTGAAAGGCTTTAAATGTCAAATAAAGTTTATACTTAGTAGGATTCCCTGAAGTTTACTGAGGAGAATAACACGGTCACACTTATACTGTAGAAGCTGTGTGGAGGACAGACTGGAAGGGGGAGAGATCTGAGGCAAAGGCATAAATCTGGAGACTACTGCAACAGTTCAAGGGAGAGGTGTGAGAGACTGAGTAGTGGCTGTAGAAAGAAAAGAGGACTCCCTGCCTTTTCACTAGATGTCCACCATCCTGGTAATACCTTCCCTCCTTATTTCTGATTCCTGGATTCTTCAGTTCTCAACTCTAATACCAGTTTCTCCAAGAGGTCTTTCCAAATCTGTCTCAGTGCTAGCACCTTCCCTCTGAGTTTGTGTCCAACATACCACGTTTATGTCCATTTATCTCTCTATGGAGAGTATATCCAATCTACTGTATCTCTCTATCGATATAAAGATAGAGAGATATATCATGTATGCGTAGTTATTTTCATGCTGTCTCCCCCATTAGTATGTGAGCTCCTTAAGGGGTCTTTCTTTTGCCTTTCTTTGTATACCCAGCACTTTGTCCTTAGTAGGTGTTTAATTACTACTGACTGACTATAAAGGAATATTTTCGAAAGCCCAGTAAACCAGTGGAAGTAAGGGAATTCCAAAGAAGAATCTGCTGGCCTGCGGGATGAAGCAGAGATTGAGGCACGGAGGTAAAGCCCGCAAGAGGAAATCGCGAGTTAACTGGGCTTTTTAAAACGTGTGACAGGGGCCAGGCACGCGAAGCGCTATTAAGCGCTGGGGTACAAAGGAAAGCAAAGAGCGGCCGGCTCTCAAGGAGTTCCTAGTCTAACCCGGCAGATGACATGGAAACAAACACGAGAAAACTGGAGGTAGTCTCAGGGAAAGCCTCCCCTAGAACCGCAGGCTTCTGCGGAGATCTGAAGGGAGCCGGCCGGAGAAGCCAGGAGGCGGGGAGGTGGGGGGCCGGGCATGGAGGGGCAATAAGACCGAGGAGGAGACAGTAGGTGAGGAGCTCAGAGACTGGAAAGGGAGGAGGAGGAAGGGTCATGAGGGGCTTTAAAGGCCGAGCCACCGGAATTTACGGAATGAGGGGAGATGACGGTCACTCCAGAGCCGTGCAAAGGTCAGTCTGACAGCTGGGAGGCTGGGGGCGAGGGGTCGCAGGGGCGGGACTCTCGAGAAATGGGGCGGGAGGAGTCGGGGATGGGGTCGGGGGGAGGAGAAAGAGGCTATTTGGGGTGAAGTCCGAGGACCGAACGGGAAACGAGAACAAAAAAGAAGAGTAAAAGGGGGAGACGGGGGAGAACGGGGGACGCCTGAAAGAAGAGGGGCCTGGGGGAAAGAGGGCACGGGGCCAGGGCAGCGGTCACTCACCACCTCCCCCTGATCCGCGGACTTGTACACGCCGGTCACCATCTCGTTGTGGAGAAGCAAGAAGAGCGCCTCGTCTGCCATTTCCTGCTGCTTCTCTGGGGCTCCGGGGACCCAAGGAGAGCGGAGGTCAGGGCCAGCGCACGGCCGCCGCCGCGGTGGATGCGGCCGCCTCCGGGGCCGCCGCCCGAGCCCACAGCGCCGGAGGCCGGTCCGGCGGGGGCTGCGGGCTTCACCGCGTCCTCTGAGGCGCGGGCGCGCGGCCGGGAAGCCCAGCCGCAGGCGCGGCCGCGACCCGAGGCGCAGAAAAACCACCCCGACCGAACCCTGCCGGCGGGCCCGACCCCGCCCCGAGCAGGGAAACGACTTCCGGTGCCTCTAGCCCCGCATTCCGCCGGCTCTATGGTCGGCGGCCGCTCGCTGCCGTGCTGTTTCTGCAGCAATTTCTCCTGGTTGTTGTCGTCGTTGTTTTATTTTTTTTCAATCAAGCATTATTTTCCCTCGCTCCTCACCCATACGGGGTCACAAGTTGGATCCGTCTGGACAACCACCACCCCCTGTCTCGCATCTCCGCCTGCCCATTACCCATCTCTGACTGGAGGTTCCATAGGGATCTTAAACTCAACGTGCCCAAAACAGTGACCCTCATTCGCCACCCCTGCCGTCCTCCCCTCTCCCACCTTCCCTCGTGCGGAGGGCCCCGCCATCCTTCCGGTCACCCCCGCTGGCACGCTAGCGGGGCCGCTGGATTCCCCCCCCCCCCCCCCAGCCCTGCGCCCCGTTCGCTCCGAGCGCCTCAGTGACACGGGCCTTCTCGGACGCTGCGGAGCACCGCCTCGTACCCGGACCGCCGCGGCTCCCCGCCGGCTCCCCCGCTTCTCCCCTCAGCTCTGCCTCGATCTTCCTAAAGTGGGCTGACTAGAACGCCTGCATACTCAGTAAGCTCCAAGAGGCTCCGGTGTCCCAGACAGATCCCACGTGTGGCTTTTAAAGCCCCCCATACTTCTCCCCATCTCACCTTCCCACTTCCTTATACTTACTTCTGTCCGCGTACCCTGGGACCCGGTGCCCGCAGACCGTCCGAGTCCGGCCGTTTCCAGTGACCACCTTCTGTGCCTGGAAATACCCTCTCCGCCTCCGCCTCCGCCTCTTGGCTTCCCCGGCTCCTACGAGCCTCAAGCCCTGCCTTCTGCAACAAGTCTTCCCCAATCCTCCTTAACCTCAATACCTTTCTTCTTAACTTACCTCTAGTTTATCCTGTCTTTTTATCAAGTTACTTTGTCGGTATTGTTGTCCTTTGACAAAAACTAGTTCTTTGTTTTGTGCAACACTTAATTTTTTTTTAACTTTCAATTCCATTTAATTTTAATACTCCTCTGTTTTACAGTGGTTTGGGAAGTTATGTCATTGCTGTTATGTAGTAGGGCTACTCTCAGGTTCAAGGGTACACTTTGTGGGTCTGCAGTCCTGAATTCATAGTTTGTGATCTCCCCTTGTAAACCATGAGAAACTGGTTCAAAGCAAACACTTTTCTAAGATACCATCGTTAAAAGCAGTAGCTACAAAACGTTCCCATCTCCATGAAGCTGGAGTGTGCCGCCCCACAAATACAGGCTGCCTCTGCGGGAAGACCTGGTACAGACTCACAGATTAAGGGTGCGGCGGTAGGAAACACGCCTTCCTCCGGCTCAGCAGGGCTTCAGCGTCCCATGCCTCCACCTAGAGTCCTCAGGATCCCTTCTGCTCAGGTCACTTCACTGGAGCTGCTCCGTCCTCCCCTCTCAGGACGTCAGCTGCCGTCAGGAAGAACTAACTTTCCCTCAGATCCATAGCTGACGCTCAGTCCTGGCGCTTGGAGCTGTTGGCTTCCTTGAGTGGCTGCCCTTCTGGGGACCGTGTTTGTTTTCTTAATCAGAGCTCTCTTTCGAAGCCCCATGGCAGGATGCAGGGAAGGAGAGGAAATCACTCCTTCCCCCACCCCTGTCTTAGCAAAATTTCTCCTGTCCTGGACCTTCCAGTGTTTAGCATGTAATAAATGTAATGAATAATAACATTTATGTAATAATGATAATAAACTTGTTCATTCCTCAGAATACTGAGACCTGCTTCCCATTTGCAAGGACACCGTTTCCAAAGGAAGAGAAATGAAGGAGAGAAATGAAATAGAATCATAGAATCAGCCACTATTAGTCCTCGAAATGTCTGTAAGTCCCCAGTCACATCCTTCCCAAGTCCCATCTTAGCTCCTTATCACTTAAGTGAAAGAGTATCTTTCCGCTTCTTCCTAAAGCTTTGGTTCTTTAATCCAGCCATCAAATCCTCAGTTTCTCCACATAGCCAGATCTTTATAATACCTTCCAATCTTAGATAAATGAAAATTTTATCTTAAGCCTTTCTCTCTTCTCCTGGTTGCTTTTACTCTCTTGCTACAGGACTCTTCTCCATTTCTTCACTCCCAGACTCTCCCCACTTCCCCCTAATTATTCAGATAGAAACAGTCAAGAGACATATGTCCCAGCATGGATGGGAAAAGATAACATAATGCTAATATTTGAGCTTCACCAAGGGGTATCCAATTCAAAGACGATAAACAGTTATACTTTATCTCTTGGAAAAAGCAGGTACCATTCTGCTTAGTTTGTGTAAGCTTTTAACAGCCACTAGATTGCATGAGGGTAAACTACCTCGGCTCTACGGACTGGTATAAGAATTAATGAATTGTTCAAAGCACTGTGTTAAGCCCTGGAGATACAAATGTAAAAGTGAAATCATATCTGTTCTTAAGGAACTTACATTCTAAGGGGGAAGTGTGCTGAAGGAAGCCACCAAAACCATGTTGGTTTGTTCCACAACAAATCTATGTTGTCTAATTACAACTGGCCCTCTTTACAGTAAGGCAATCCTTTTACTCTTATCTAATTAATTCTCTATCCCATTTTCCACACAAGCTATTCCAAACCTTCTCTCTTTTCCCCTCAGATCTCTCATACTATCACCTCACATTCCCTTTCAGCAGAAGACTTCACCTCACACTTTATTTGGAAGATGGAGCCCATTTACTCTGAACTCCTTTTTTCTTCCTTACTCTACACCTCAAAATACCTTGACATAAATTTCTATTCTTCCATCCTTTACTCCAGTCTTTGATAATGTGGTCTCCCTTTCCTTTACTATTGCCAATCCTCATTTGATACCATCCCCTAAATGATTTCAAGCAGACCACAATCATTCTATTTCTCTCAAATCTTCACTATTTCCCTTTCTGTTGGCTCCTTTCCTGCAATCTAAAAATATGCCCAAGTCTCCTCTAACCTGAAAACTAAACCTTCACCTGTTCCCCTCAAACTTTTATCCTATATGTTTTTCCCTTTGAAAACCAAACTCCTAGCAAAAGTTTCCAGATCTATTGCCTCCACTTTCTCTCTCACTCACTTTTCAACCTCTTTCAATTTGGTTTCTTATTTCTGGTAGGAGAAATAGTTATTAGAGTCCCCTGCTGAGTGGTGAGGGAGGGGAGTAAGGAAAAGGAGAGACTTCTTTTCTTTAAAAGTTATTGAAATCATCCTCAAAACTTAATTGGCTAAGATAGGGGAATAAAAGCAGGTACTTGTCTGAACTTTCCCAAATTCCTCTCAAACAACATTAAAATATGCCTTGAAATGAATTCTGAAGCAGCAGAATCAACAAAAGGAAGGGGTGAAACAATTTTCCAGCCCAAGACAACTTAGAAGATTAGCAGGAAAGGTCTGTCTCACTGGAGTTAGAGTAGAGCAAAGTCCAGGCAAGGCCACTCCTGGGCAAGTCAGCAGCAAGCCTTGAGAGGGAACAGATCAATAACTGCAGCTTCCAGAACTCTCATCCCACAGACCATAAAGGGATCAGACAACTGGTCATGAGGACATTACAGGAAATCCTTTGTTGGCACTTGGGAGCAGGACTCTATTGCTTAGCCCATATGAGCTTCCAGGTCATTGTCCTAGGGAGATGAGGAGCACCAATAGGAGTGGGGAACCTGGACACATTTTCAGAGTAGAAAAGAATGCTTGTGGTTGGTCATTCATAAACCAAGAAGGCAGTGACCACACCTCTCCTTAGATTATACCACCTTGGAAGAACTGAAAACTTACAAACCCCTAGAAATAGCTCTGAAAACAGCAATATAAAAAACCTGAAATTTGGGACAGTACCCACACCACCCCAGGAGCAGAGTCCAACTTTAACATTAAATTGAAAGTCAAGAAATAGGCTGGAAAAATGAGCAAATCACAAAAAAGAAAACTGACCATAGAAAGTTACTATGGTGACAGGAAAAATCAAAACACAAACTCAGAAGACAACAATCCCAAAAATACCCCCCAAAAATAGAATTCCTGGAGGAGCTCAAAAAGAATTTTAAAAATTAAAGAGGAGAAGAAGAGGAAAAATTGGGAAAAGAAATGAGAGTGATGCAACAAAATTATGAAAAAAAAAGTCAACACCTTGGTAAAGGTGGTACAAAAATACTGAAGAAAATAATACTTTAAAAACAGAGTAGGCCAAATGTTAAAAGAGGCACAAAAATCTACTGAAGAGAACTCATTAAAAGGCAGAATTGGTCAAATGGGAAAAAAGAGGAACAAAAATTCACTGAAGAAAATTACTCCTTAAAAAACAGAAGTGGCCAAATGAAAAAGGAGGCAAAAAACTCACTGAAGAAAATCATTCCTTTCAAATTAGAATTTGACAAGTGAAAGCTAATGACTCCATGAGACATCAAGAAACAATAAAACAAAATCAAAAAATGAAAAAAATAGAAGATAATATAAAATATTTCATTGGAAAACCAACTGACTTGGAAAATAGATCAAGGAGACATAATTAAATAATTGTTAGACTACCTGAAAGCCATGATCAAAAAAAGAACCTAGATATCACATTGCAAGGAAAACTGCCCTGATATCCTAGAACCTAAAATAGAAGTTGAAAGAATCCACTGGTCACCTCCTGAAAGAGATCCTAAAATGAAAATGCCCAGGAATATTATAGCCAAATTCCAGAGCTCCCAGGACAAAGAGAAAATATTGCAAGCAGCCAGAAAGAAACAATTCAAATACTGTGGAACCACAAGTCAGGATCACACAATATTTCACAGCTTCTATGTAAAAGGAGGCAGAGGACTTGGAAAATCACATTCTGGAGGGTAAAAAAGCTAGGTTTACAACCAAGAATAACCTACCCAGTAAAATGAGTATAATTCTTCAAAGGAAAAAAAGTATTTAATGAAACAGAGTTTTTTCAAGCATTCCTGATGAAAAGATCAGAGCCTAATAGAAAATCTGATTTTCAAATCCAAGACTGAAGATAAGCATAAAAAAGTAAACAGGAAGGAAAAATACTAAGGAATTAAATAAGGTTAAACTTTTTACATTCCTACGTGAGAAGATGATATTTGTAATTTTTAAGAATTTAAGGCAGTTAGAAGGAATATAAAGAAAGAGAGGGTGTGGCTATAAGTTGACTATAACAGTATAATATCCAAAAAAATAAAATTGAGGAGTGAGAAAGAGAGATGCTAGTAGGAGAAGGGTGAAGGGAGAAGTAGAATGTAGTAAATTTTCTCACATAAAAGACGCATGAAAGATCTATTATAGTGAAGGGAAAGATAGGTATGTGGTGATCAATGCTTGAACCTTACTCCCATTAGAATTAGCTCAAAGAGGAAATAACATAGAAAGTCAGTTGGCTATCAGAATTTATCTTATTCTACTGAGAAGTAGAAGGGGAAGGAAATGAGATGAGGGTGGGGCTGATAGAAGGGAAGGTAGATTGGGAAAGGGAGTGGTCAGAAGCGAAACCTCTGTGAGAAGGGACAGGGTAAAAGGCAAGAGAGAGAAAAGGATAAAGGGGGTGAGGAAATTGAATGGAGGAAAATGCATAGTAATCATGACTGTGAATGTGATGAACTCATCCATTAAAAAGAAGTAGATAACAGAGTGGATTATATGATTGAAACATAAAGAGTGATTCCATAGGCAAATTAGTGGATCATGGAAAAGTTTACCTGTAGATCTGTGGATGAGGGAAGAAAGAGCATTACAGGATATAAAATGGATAATTTTGACTGCATTAAATGGAAAAGTTTTTGCACAAGCAAAACCAATGCAGCCAGAAGAAAAGTAGAAAACTGGATGGAGGAATTTTATAGCAAGTTTCTCTGATAAAGGCCTCATTTCTCAAATATAGAAAGAACTGAGTTAAATTTATAATAATACAAGTCATTCCCTAACGGATAAACAGTCAAAGGATGTGAATAGGCAGTTTTCAAGTGAAAAAAAACAAGACTATCTATAGTCATATAAAAAAATGCTCTAAATCACTATTGATTAAAGAAATTCACACTAAAACAACTGTGAGGTACCAACTCACACCTATTAGATTGGCTAATATGACAGATGAGAAAAATGATAAATGTTGAAGAAGATTCAGGAAAATTGGAACACTAATGCACTGTTAGTAGAATTGTGAACTGATCCATTTATTCTGGAAAGCAATTAGGAACTATTCCCAAAGGACTACAAAAGTGTGCATACCCTTTGACCCAACAATACCACTATTAGGTCTGTATCCCAGAGAGTAAAAAAATAAGTTAAAAGAACCCATATGTATGAAAATATTTATAGCAGCTTTGTTTGTAGTAGCAAAGAATTGGAAATTGAGATGTTCATCAATTGAGGAACGGCTGAACAAATGGTGGTATATGATTGTGATGAATGCTATTGTGTAATAAGAAATGACAAGTAGGATGATTTCAGAAAAACCTGGAAAGATTTACATGAACTGATGCTGCGTGAAGAACTAATCCTGAGCAGAACCAGGAGAATATTATACACAGTAACAGCAATATTATACAGTGAAGAATTGTAAATAACTTAGCTATTCTCAGCAATACAACGATCCAAGACAATCCCAAGGGATTCACAATGAAGCATGCTCTCTGCCTCCAGAGAAAGTGCTAGGGATGGAAGCTCAATTCCAGGTGGACAGTCTCGGGCGGGTAAAGGTGGGAACTTCTAAATCTTAGAGTTCTCACGAGACCCCCCCCAGGAAACGGCTGGGAATCGAGGTGAACCGAGCTATCTCGTGTATTTCCGCCTCTTCCCGTGAGAAACGTGATGGGAGAGAGCTCTCCCCGCCCTCAAGATTGTCCCGGATTGGAGCACACCTAGTTACCTAACAGGCACGGTATTCAGATGCAAACTATGTCGCTGCAGAGCTTAAGTAGGATCAGGAAAGCCTGAAAGCTCTCTTGGCGGGAGGGGCGCGGAGCGGACAGGACAACAAGGCTCCGCTTTTCCTCTCTCTTCTCTCCCCTCCCCCTCTCTCCCCTCTTACACTTCTACTTCCAATCTCTTACTGTAAGATCTTTGCCTCCTTGGGAGATTCTCTTTCCCTCCTAAGGAAGAATTCCCCTGCACTTGTAACTAGACCCTGAAATAAAGCTCAACCCGTGTTCGACTCTGGAACGTCCTTTCTCTCATACGAGCATCCGGTTTGGTCAACCAAAGACCTCGGGATAGAGGTAAGAAGACTCGGGTAGCCCTCAGGCCTCTAGGCCTGGCAGTTGGCGTCTCCAAACAGAGGACAGACGTAGATTCCTGGGTGCTTTGGGAACACCCGGAAGGGGCTGTGAAAGAAGCGAGTCCCGAATCCTAGATTCAGAAGGAGAGAAAGAGTGAGAGTAGCTTCCCACACCCATGGGAAAAGGGCAGGGATGGGGAATCAATTGCCAGTAACAAAGCCAGAGGAACAGGAGGTCTGGGCTGAGATACTTTACAGGGAATGCAGGGAGGCGGGGGTCACTATAGAGTTAAACGACCTCTGAGAATTTTGTAAAAGGATTTGGAAAGTTTCTCCTTGGCTCGAGCAGACAGGAATATCAAGAGAAAGATGGGGAGCGGTCGGAGAACAAATGACCACTTATGAGCAACAATGCCCCGGGGAGCTGGAGGATTTAGATTTCTTGATATTCAGTGTAATTAAGAGCCTTTTGGAAGGGCCGGAGAGGCCAGGGCGGGATTGGAATGAGAGTGGAAGCGGAGAGAGGGGAGGGGAGGACCCTGGTGAGCAGAAAGTTAAGGAGTGTAGAGAAAAAATAGGTTCGGAGCTCCATCTAGCGGATGGGAAAGGCGAGGCAGGGAAGAATGTACCGTGTCTTCCCTCTGCGCCTCCTTATAGCACGCTCCATACTGGAGCGGATAGGACCTGCCTTAGCGGTCGCTCAGTACCCCGGCACTGGAAGCTTAAAGAAAGCCAGAGACCAGTGTGGGGAATAGGAGGGTGCCAAAATACCTTAGAGACAATGCACCCAGTAAAGTGGGAGGCAGAGGATCGCCAAGGGACCGTATGGCCGTTGGTGATTCCAGGACTTTGTTTTAACATCTGGGGCAGAGACATTATGAGCCGCCTCGGGATGAGGTTATCAAATTTTTAGTAAGGGCCATTGCTGTTGCACTGGAGTCCCCACCCTTGAATTGGAAGTCAGACACCCCGATTTGGGTGGAGCAATGGCCCCTGACTCCAGAAAAACTCCAGGCACTACAACTATTGGTTAAGGAGCAATTAGAAAAAGGAAATATAGAGCCATCACAGTCACCCTGGAATGCTCCTGTGTTTGTTATAAAGAAAAAATCCGGGAAATTCAGGTTCCTTACAGATCTAAGGAAGGTAAATCAGTCTCTCATGCCTATGGGAGCCCTGCAACCAGGTCTCCCTTCTCCTAATGCCATCCCGGATGGTTGGTCACTTATAATCATTGACATTCAGGATTGTTTTTTTTCCATTCCTTTAAACAAAGTAGATTGTCCTCGGTTTGCTTTTACAATACCTCACCCCAATAACGAAGGACCTGCAAAGAGGTATCAGTGGAAGGTATTGCCCCAAGGTATGAGTTGCAGCCCCACCATCTGCCAGTGGTATGTTAATCAAGCATTAGAAAGCCCCAGACAGCAATACCAATGCAAAATCATCCATTATATGGATGACATCCTTATAGCTGCACCTCAGCTCAAGGATCTGGAGAAGTGTTTCCAAGCAGTAGAAAGGAACCTTCTAGGACTAGGATTAGTTATTGCTCCTGAAAAGATACAGAGAGGACCCAGTTACAAATATTTGGGATATCAGATACAGGGCACCATCATTCGGCCGGAACCCCCAAAATGGGATATAAAGATCCAAACACTCAATGATGCTCAGAAACTAGTAGGAGCTATTCAATGGATAAGATCAAAGGTGCCTATACCTCTACCTCTCATGCAACCTTTATATTCACTATTGACAGGAGACTCTGCTTTAAATTCCCCACGAACATTGACTCCTGAAGCAGCCAAGGCCATAGAGGCAATAAAAAAAACAATTTTTAGAGTCCACCACATTCCGGTGGGATCCAGGAAGAGATGTGGAGGTATCTATTATCTCCACCACACCTCCCTATGCCATCATACACCAAAAAGAGAAGCCCCTAGAGTGGGTATATTTAAGTAAAACAGGAAGCAGTTTACTATACAAGTGGGAATTTCTAGGACGGTTAGCACTAGAGGCAGTAAAAAGAGCTACCCACATGTACCAAAAACAGCCAATTCTTTATGCTACACTCACCACTAAGGATGTAGAAGAGTTAGCTCAGAATCACGTTTCTTGGGCCACTATACTCCAGTGGGCCCAGGTGAAACCAAATTCGACTTTCCTATTCAAAGAGTTATTACAGTGGGCCCCAGCACCAGTGAAAAGGTACTCACCAAACCCAGTAGAAGGGCCTAACATTTTTACAGATGCCACAAAACATCACAGGGCATCTATTTATAATTCGGCTTCCCAAGAGATATATATAGTTAACACACCCTACACCTCTACTCAACAGAACGAGTTGGAAGCTATAATCCAAGCTCTCCAAATATATAATGACATACCCATTAACATTATTACTGATAGTCAGTATGCATCTTTATTAATTTCACGGATTGAGGACTCTATTGTAGATCATCGGTGCATAAAATATTAGAAAAGTTAGATATGACAGATATTTGGAGAAAATTAAATGAACCTAGCAAAGAATATATCTTTTTTTTCAGAAGTATATGGCACCTATACAAAAATTGACCATATATTAAGACATGAAAACCTCAAAATTAAACATGAAAAGGAAGATCATAATGCAATAAAAAACTACATTCAACAAGGGGAAGTGAAAATATAGATTAAAAATTAATTGGAAACTAAATAATTTAATCCTAAAGAATAACTGGATCAAAGAACAAATCATAGAAGCAATCAATACTTTCATTAAAGAGAATGACAGCAATGAGACAACATACCAAAATTTATGGGATGTGGCCAAAGCAGTGCTTAGGGGAAAAATTATTTCTCTAAAAAGTAAAAATGAAAAAAGAACAAATTAAAAATCCCTAATTGAAAAACCTGAAGGTAAGATTAATAACATTGAAACTAAGAAAACCATTGAACTAATAAATAAAAGTAGGTTTTACAAAAACACTAATAAGATAGAAAAGCCACTGGTTAATTTAATTTAATTTTTTTTTACAAAAGGAAAAAACCTAATATCCAGTATAAAAAATGAAAAGAGTGAACTCACCACCAATTAAAAAGAAATTGAAGCCATCATTAGGAAATATTTTACCCAATTATATTCTAATAAATCTGACAATCTGAGTGAAATCAATGAATATTTACAAAAATATAAATTACCTAGATTAACAAATGAAGAAATAGAATACATAAATAATCCATCTTAGAAAAAGAAATTAAACAAGCTATCAATGAACTCCCTAAGAAATAATCCCCAGGGTCAAATGGGTTCACCAATGATTTTTACCAAACATTTAAAGAACAACTAATTCCAATACCATATAAACTATTGGGGGAAAAAAGGTGAAGTCCTACCAAATTCCTTTTATGATGCAAATATGGTGGTGATACCTAACTGAGGAAGAGTAAAAACAGAGAAAGAAAATTATAGATCAATTTCCTTAATGAATATTGATACAAAAATTTTAAATAAAAAACTAGCAAGGAGATTACAACCATATATCACAAGGATGACACATTATGATCACATGGAATTTATACTAAGAATGCAGGGTTGGTTCAATATTAGGAAAACTATCAGCATAATTAACCATATCAATAATATAGAACAGAACAATGGAAATTATATGATTATCTCAACAGACGCAGAAAAACTTTTTGACAAAATATAGCACCCATTTCTATTAAAAAAACACTAGACAACATAAGGAATAAAAGGAGTATATCTTAAAATGACAAATAGCATCTACCTCAAACCACTGGCAGGCATTATTTGTAATGAAGATAAGCTGCAAATCTTCCCAATAAAATCAGGGATGAAGCAAGAATACCCATTATCACCATTATTATTCAGTATTGTGCTAGAAATGTTAGCTATAACAATAAGAAAAAGAAATTGAAGGAATTGGAATAAGCAATGAAAAAACAAAACCATCATTCTTTTCTGATGATATAATGGTATACTTAGAGAATCAACTAAAGACCTAGTTGAAATAAATAACAACTTTAGCAAAGTTGCAGGATATAAAATAAACCCACATATATCATCAGCCTTTTTATATATTACCAACAAATCCTAGCAGCAAGAGATAGAGAAATTTCATTTAAAATAATACTTGGGAGTCTACCTGCCAAGACAAACCCAGGAACTATATAAACACAGTTACAAAACATTTTTCACACAAATGAAATCAGATCTAAAACTTGGAAAAATATCATTTGCTCACGGGTAGGCTGAGCCAATATAATAAAAATGATAATTCAGCCTAACCTAACTTACTTATTCAGTGACATATGAAACAAACTACCAAAAAATTGTTGTATAGAGTTAGAAAAAATAACAAAATTCATCTGAAAGAACAAAAGGTCAAGAATTTCAAGGGAATTAAGGAAAAAAAATGTAAAGGAAGGTGACTTAGCAATACCAGATCTCATACTATATCATAAAGCATTAGTTATCAAAACTATCTGGTAAAGGCTAAGAAATGGAGTGATGGATCAGTTAAATAGATTAGTTACACAAAACACAGTAGTAAATGACCATAGTAACCTAGTGTTTGATAAACCCAAAGACCCCAGCATCTGGGATAAGTACTTACTATTTGACAAAAACTTCTGTGAAAACTAGAAAGCAATATGGCAGAAACTAGGTATAAACCAAAATCTTATACCACATAACAAGATAAAGAAAAAATGGGTACATGATTTAGACATAAAGGATAATACTATAAGCAAATTAGAAGAGCAAGGAATAGTCTACCTGTCAGATCTATGGAGAAGGGAAGAATTGATGACCAAACAAGAGACAGACAGCACTGCAAAATGTGAAATAGATAATTTTGATTATATGAAAAAAATTTCACACAAACAAAACCAATGCAACCAAAATGAGAAGGAAAGCAGAAAGCTGGGAAACAATCTTTATAGCAAGTATCTGATAAAGGCCTCATTTCTCAAATATATAGACAACTGAGTCAAATTTATAAGAATACAAGCCACTCCCCAATTGATAAATGATTGAAAGATGTGAACAAGCAGTTTTCAGGTGAAAAAAAGCAAAGCTATCTATAGTCTTATGAAGAAATGCACTACATTACTTTTGATTACAGAAATGCAAATTAAAACAACTCTGAGGTACCACCACACACCTGACAAAAAAGGAAAATGATAAATGTTAGAGAGGATGTGAGAAAATTGGGACACTAATGCACTTTTAGTGGAGGTATGAACCGATCCAACCATTCTGGAGAGCAATTTGGAACTATGCCCAAAGGGTAACCAAACTGAACATACCATTTGATCCAGCAATACTACCACTAGGTCTGTATCCCAAAGAGATCATAAAAAAGGGAAAGGATCCACCTGTACACAAATATTTATAGCAGCTCTTTTTGTGGTGGCAAAAAATTGGAAATTGAGGGGATGTCTATCAATTGGGGAATGGCGAATAAGCTGAGATATTTGAATGTAATACTATTGTGCAGTAAGAAATGATGAGCCAGTGGATTTCAGAAAAATCTGGAAAGACTTGTATGAACTGATGCAAAGTGAAATGAATAAAACCAGGAAAACATTGTACACAGTAACAACAACTTTGGGTGAGGATCAACTGTGAATGATTTTGATCTTCTCAGCAATATGATGGCCCAAGGCTCATGATAAAAAATGCTATCCACATCCAGACAAAGAACTGAAGGAGTTTGAATGCAGATTGAACCATACTATTTTCACTTTTTTTTTTCATGGTTTTTTCCTTTTGGTCTCTTTCTTCTCTCACAATTGTGACTAATATGGAAATATGTTGTATGTGATTGCACATTATATAACCTATATTAAATTGCTTACAGTTTTAGGAAACGGGGAGAGAGGGAGAAATATTTGAAACTCATAATTTTGTGAAAATGAATGCTAAAAGTTGTCTTTACATATAATTAAAAAAATAAAATAGTATTAAAAAATAAAGTAATTGAATTTAAATGGGAAAAAATCTAATCAGTCCTGCCTCTACAATATTTCTCTCATCTATCCCTTTCACTCACATGGCCACTATGCAACATCAGATTTTCATAATCTCTCACCTTCACTTTTGCAAAACCCTTCTAACTAGTCTCCCTGTCTTAAGTCTTTCCTCTTTCCAATCTATCTGCCACATGATTGCCAAAAATATGTCTATAGTGACTTGGCACTCAAGATGCAGTAGGCAAGGAATATAGCAACCTTCTGTTTGATAAACCCAAGGACCCCAGCTTCTGGGATAAGAACTCATTGTTTGACAAAAATTGCTGGGAAAACTGGATAACAGTGTGGTGGAAATTAGGCATAGACCCATACCTGACACCGTACACAAGAATAAAGTCCAAATGGGTACATGATTTAGGTATAAAGATTGATACCATGAATAAACTGGAGAAGCAAGGAATAGTGTATTTATCAGATCTATGGAGAAGGGAAGAATTCTTTACTAAAGGAGAGATAGAATGCATTATGAAATGCAAAATGGATAACTTTGAGTACATTAAACTGAGAAGTTTTTGCACAACCAAACCCAATGCAACCAAAATCCGGAGGGATGTAGTAAATTGGGAAAAAATTTTTACAGCTAAGCTCGGGGATAAAGGCCTCATTTCTAGAATATATAGAGAACTGACCCAAATGTATAATCATACAAGTCATTCCCCAATTGATAAATGGTCAAAGGATATGAACAGGCAATCTTCAGAGGAAGAAATTAAAGCTATCTATAATCATATGAAAAAATGCTCTAAATCACTATTGGTTAGAGAGATGCAAATCAAAACAACTCTGAGGTACCACATCACACCTATAAGATTGGCAAACATGACAGAACAAGAAAATGATAAATGCTGGAGAGGATGTGGGAGAGTTGGAACACTAATTCATTGTTGGTGGAGCTGTGAGCGCATCCAACCATTCTGGAGAGCAATTTGGAACTATGCCCAAAGGGCTACAAAAATGTGCATACCCTTTGACCCAGCAATATCGCTACTAGGACTATATCCCCAAGAGATCATAAAAATGGGAAAGGGTCCCACATGTACAAAAATATTTATAGCAGCACTCTATGTAGTTGCCAAAAACTGGAAGTCAAGGGGATGTCCATCAATTGGGGAATGGCTGAATAAATTATGGTATATGAATGTAATGGAGTACTATTGTGCCATAAGAAATGATGAACAAGAAGACTTCAGAGAGGCCTGGAAGGACTTATATGACCTGATGCTGAGTGAAAGGAGCAGAACCAGGAGAACTTTATGCACAGCAACAACCACAGTGTGTGAGAGCTTTTTCTGGTAGACTTAGATTTTTGTAATAACACAAGAACTTCTGAAAAAAAAAAAAATCCCAATGGTGGACCTCAAGGCAAAATGCCTTCCACACTCAGAGAGAGAAATATGGAAGTCACTCACATAACGTAGCAGATCATGTTTGTGTATGTGTATCTGTTTGTGTATCATGTTCTGATTTGTTATACGGATTCTTTCATTTATCTTAGTCTGACTACATAGCATGACTATAGTGAAAATATACTCAATAGGAAAGTATATGTAGAATCTATACAGAATTGTATGTAGTCGTGGGGAGGGAGGGAGGTAGTGGGGGGTGGGTGGGGAGGGATAAAATCGCAATTGTATGGCAGTGATTGTTAACCATTAAAAAAATAAAAAAATTAAAAAAAAAAAATATGTCTATAGTGCAGATCTGACCAAGACTCTGCTCAGTAAACTCCAGTGACACCTGTTTTATCTAGGATCAAATATAAACTTCTCTGTTTGGCATTTAAAGCTTTATTCAAGCTGGCTCCAATCTACCTTCCCAGGCTTATTGTTTATTACTGTTTTTCATGTGTTCTTCATTCCAATCAAATTAACCTTCCTACTGTTCCTCACATATGACCTTCTATATCCTGTCCCTAATTCTTTTCACAGGCTATCCCCTAGCATAGGATGTACAGACAGACAGAGGGGGAAGGAAGAGAGAGAAACAGAGAGACAAAGAGGAGAGAGAAAGACAAAGGAGAGAGAAAGAAAGAAGAGAGAGGTTTCATCTATTTGTGACTTTTCTATGCATATTTAGTTCTATCTTAGCAGGAAATTAAAAGACTTTTCATCACCTTACAGTAAGCTGACAGGAAACAGTTGTTGTTGAATACCTGAGCTCCCGCTCTGAATTAGGAAGAGTCCCTCCATTATGTCACACATATCTGGATGAAGGTTCACTAATCCTTGACTCATCACTCTATCTCACTCTCCATATCCTATTAGTAGTGGTCTGTCCTACCATTTCCACCTTTGTAACATCTCTAGTACGAGCTCCTTTTTGCCCCGTTGACACCCTGGTGCAAACTTTCATCACCTCATGCCTCTACTATTACAATAGCCTTTTGGTTGATTTCCTGGCCTTGTCTCTTTTTCTCAAGTCTATTCCTCCACTCAGCTGTTAAATTAACATTCCTAAAACAAAGGTCTGGTGATATCACTTCTCTATCCAATAAACTCCAAAATCCCCCTATTACCTGCAGGATCAAATATTAAATTGTGTTTGACTTTCAAAGCCCCTATTACCTGGCACCTTCTTACCTTTCCAGTCTTCTTACACGTTACTCCTTTCTATGAATTCAGTGATCAAATGACACTGGACTCCTTGCTGTTCATCAAACTAAACAGTTCATCTCCTGAATCTGTTAATTTTCACTAGCTGACCCCCTTGTCTGAAATTCTCTTCCTTCTCGTTATGTGTATATAACTATTGTCTCATTCTCTTCTCGCATCAGATTGTGAACTCCTTGAGAAAAGGAACTTGGTTTTTTTTTTTAGCCTTTCTTTGTATCCCCAGTGCTAGTCTAACGGTTAACACCTACTAGGAAGAGATGCTGTGCATGCTCCAAAGACTGGACCCACATTGGCTAGGGCCCTATTGTATGTGTTTTGCATATTTCTTTTGTGTGAAGGAAATACTTGATGTACATTAAACAGCATATACTTTTATACTTCCATTTTTTGTTTTTAAAAAACATTTTATTGTTTATTTTTAACATTTTAAATTCTGAGTTCCAAATTCTCTCCTTTCCTCCCATCTCTTCTCCCACCCACTAAGAAGGCAAGCAATATGATATTAGTTACATATGTGAAATCATGTAAAACATATTTCCATATTAGCCATATTTTTCTTTAAAAAGCAAGAGAAATGAAGAAAGTGAGATAATTATAGTGAACTGGAGAAGGACTAAAGTGAGGAGAGGTTTGTGGCAGGCAAACCAACCAGTAGAGCAGATGTAGTCTACTGTACAGTATCATTTAGTTGCTTTTTATTTCTTTAAGGAGCACTTTGTAATTGGATCTTTATTAAGTATTTTGTGTCCTTTGTTAATTTAATCATTAAATATTTCATTTAGGTATATGCATTTTATAGATTTAAAATGGGTTTGCCCTTTCTATTATTGCCTCATGGTTATGTTATTAAATGTTGTTGATTTTTTCTTTCTTTTTAAAAATTTATTATTTATTTTTAACTTTTTTTAAATTGTGAGTTACAAATTTTCTTCCTCTTGCCCACACACCTTCCTTTATCCATTGAGAAGGAAAGCAATATTATACCAATTATAGGTGTGAAATCATGCAAAGCATGTTTCCATATTAGCCTTATCACAAAAAAGTAAGAAAAACAAAGTGAGGAAACTATACTTCAATATGCATTCAGAGTTCCTTAGTTCTCTCTCTGAAGGTAGATGACATTTTTTCATTATGAATCCTTTGTAATTGTCTTGCATGACTGTGTTGATCTATGGAGCTAAGTCTTTCACAGTTGATCATCATTACAATATTGCTGTTGCTGTGTACAATGATCTCCTAGTTCTTCTCACTTCACTGCGCATCAGTTCATATAGATCTTCCTTTGTTTTTCTGAAACCATCCCCTTGCCATTTCTTGTAGTACAATAGTACTCCATCATAATCATATGCCACAACTGGTTTAGACATTCCCCAACTGATGAGCATCCCCTCAATTTCCAATTCTCTGTCACTACAAAAAGAATTGTTATAAATATTTTTGTACATATAGGTCCTTTTCCTTTTTCTTTACTCTCTTTGGGATAGAAACCTAATAGTAATATTGATGGGTTAAAGTTTTATAGCCCTTTGGGTATAGCTCAAAATTGTTCTCCAGAATGGTTGGACCAGTTCATTACTACAGCAGCAGTTCAGTGATGTACCTATTTCTCCCTCATCCTCTTCAGCATTTGTCACTCTTCTAGGTGTGAAGTAATACCTCAGGGTTATTTTAATTTGCGTTTCTCTATTCAATAGTGATTTAGAGCATTTTTTCTTATGAATGTAGATAACTTGAATTTATTCTTCTGAAAACTGCCTCTTTATATCCCTGAGCCTTTTATCAGTTGGGGAATTGGCTCTTATTTTTATAAATTTGACTCAATTCTATACACAATATGTGTGAGAAATGAGTCTTTTATCAGAGAAACTTGCTATAAAATTTTTTTGATATTACTTCATTGTCTATGTTATCTTTCAGCAAAATGTAGTTTTCCTGATTAACTTTTTTGACCTAATTCCAATATAATCAGCTAACACCTATGACTTAATAATGCCTTAATAATGATAAAGTTCTTAGGAGTTACATGTATCATCTTCTCATATAGAAATATAAACTGTTTAATTTTATTGAGCCCCTTATGATTACTCTTTAATGTTTACCTTTTTATAATTCTCTTGAGTCTTAGATTGAAAGTCAAATTTTCCGCTTAGCTCTGGCCTTCTCATAAGGAATGCTAGAAAATTCTCTATTTCACCAAATATCCATTCCCCCCCTCCTCTCTCTTCCCTCCCCTCCATCCCCCCAAGGATTATGCTCAATTGTGCTGAGTAGGTGATTCCTGGTTGTAATCCTAGCTCCTTTGACTTCCAGAATGTCATATTCCAAGCCCTCTGCTCCTTTTATATGGAAGCTGCTAAATACTGTGTGATCCTGACTGTAGCTCCACAATATTTGAATTGTGACTGCTTTAAGTATTTTCTCCTTGCCCTGGAAGCTCTGGAATTTGGCTATAATATTTCTGGGAGTTTTCATTTTGGGATCTCTTTCAGGAAGTGATTGGTGGCAGATTCTTTCAATTTCTATTTTACCTTCTGATTCTAGGATATCAGGGCTGTTTCCCTTGGTAATTTCTTGAAATATGATGTCTAGGCTCTTTCTTTGATCATGGCTTTCAGGTAGTCCAATAATTCTTTAATTATGTCTTCTTGATCTATTTTCCAGGTCAGTTGCTTTTCCAATAATATATTTCATACTTTCTTCTATTTTTTCAATCTTTTGATTTTGTTTTATTGTTTCTTGATGACTCCTGAAGTCATTAGCTCCCATTTGCCCAAATTTAATTTTCAAGGAATTATTGTCTTCAGTGAGATTTTTGTACCTCTTTTTCCATTTGGCCAATTTTGCTTTTTAAGGAGCTCTTCTCTGCAGTGCACTTTTGTGCTTTTTTTTTTAACCATTTGGCCAAGTCTGGTTTTTAAGGTGTTATTTTCTCTAGTATTTTTTGTGTCTCAAAAGAGACACAAAAACCAAACTGTTAATTCTCTTTTCATAACTTTCTTGGATCACTTTCATTTCTTTTCCTCCTTGCTACCACTTTTATCTCTTTCTTTCACTCTTCCAGGAATTCTTGTTGGTTTGGGGCAATCAGCATTTTTTTATTTTGAGGGTTTTTTTGGTAGCTGTTTTCACATTGCTTTTTCTGAGTTTATGGCTTGGTCTTCCCTGCCTCTGTAGTAGTTTTTTAATGGTTAAATTCTTTTTTGCTGTTGTTTCCTCATTTTTCCAGCCTATTTCCTGGCTTTGAACTTTAGGTTAAAATTGGACCCTGCTTATCTGGAGGTGGGAAGGCCTTGGAGTTTGCTTCAGGCTTTTTTTTTTTGTGTTGCTGTTTTTAGAGCTAGCTCTAGGGTTCTACAAGTTTTTGTTACTTTCAAGCTGGTGTGATCCTGGGAAAGGTGTGGTCACTGTTCCCCTGGTCTGGGCTCTGATCTTTACCCAGGAATAGTCCATGGTCCCCTGCAGTTACAAGCCTAATGTTCCTCTTTGCTTTGAAACTATGTGACCTAGGCACCTGCTCCACTGTGTCTGACTTCCAGCACTCCTCTCTGCTCTGGAACTGTGAACCAGAATTACCTATAAAATAGAGTTGCCAATCAGCACTAGCTGCACCTAGAGCCAGCAAAGGGTCCCTCTGATTTCTTTCTGAGCAGTCCTTTGACCCTCTTTATGTCTCTGGGCTGAGAGCTCCCAAAGCTGCTGCTGTTGCCATCACTGTGTGTGTGGGCTCCAGACAGGCTTCTACCCCAGTGTTACAGACTTTTCTTGCCAACAACTTATGTTTCCTAAGATTTGAAAAGGTGTCTCACCCTAACCTTTTGTTGACTCTACTACTACAAAATTTTATTTGAGGCATTATTTTAAAATTATTTGGAGGGGAATGTTGGGAGATCTCAGCTGGTTTGCTGCACCTAATATGCCATCTTGGCTCCAGCCCTGTTCTCCTCTTTTTTGAAAAGCCAAACCAAAACTTTAAGTGATTTTCCCACAAGGTACAAAGTGAGGTATAAAGAACTGGAAAGTTTGAGGCAAAGAGTCTAGCCTCTTTCTTTAGAGGTCAGGATCATCTCAGGACTGAACTTGGCTTGTATATATGGTTCTAGAGCTAGGAACCCCTTGATGGATGAAAAGAATCACCCTGGACCAGTGCCAGAAGTATCATTATATGTATATATTTTATATAAACTTATGTAACCTCAAATTGCTAAGACCTAGAATCACAGAGAATTTGGAGATCCTTTCTAGGATCACAGAACCTTTGGAAAATCTCTCTAAGATCATGGAGAATTAGGAGGACCTTCCTGTGATAATAGCATCCTAGGGCTGGACTATTCATAGGCACTCAGGAGAGCTCAGTCTAGTATCCTGGAGGAAAAGACATCTACTTAAGTTTGGGGGTAACAGAGAGGTAGGAATGAGATAAGTAGATAAGCATATAGATCAGAGAGTAGGAGGAGTTGAGACCATGTTGAATTGGCAACTATGGCAATTGGTAAGAGTAGAAGTGGAGTCAGTGGTTTCTTCACATTTTTTTTCTACAGCATAATGCTGGGAAAATTTCACTCAAAAGTTTAAATTTTAACCTTTTGCTTTTTAGTGGCTCCCCCACCTTCACAAGCTGGGAGTAGGGTGGAGGAGAGGTGACTTTAACTGTGAGTCTCATTGCAGATTTATATACTTTGTTGTATATATTTATCTTCATGTAACACCCTGTTGTAATAATTAGCTCAGTTTTAGGGAATTTACTTTGGATGAAAAGTTCTGAATTCAGTCATAAGCTTTTTTGAGACCTCAGGAAAAGTTACTAAAGTGTTAAGCGGAGGCTAGGTACTCTGCCAAACCTTACATTTATATCTGTCTCTAGTTAATCACTGCCATATTTGTGGTTGAGGAAAAATTTAATTTACAATAATTTAAATTTACCCAAATTTAACATTTAGGTAAGAAACAGATTATAGAATGTCTTTGGAGAATCAGGAACTAGGAAGGGAAGTTGGGGAAACATCTCATCCTTTACTAGAACTTCTCTCAGCCTGGATCCTCCTCTCTGTGCTGCCTGTAGAACTCAGGGATTCTACTTAATATATTCTCAGATTAATATATTCTCTACTCAATGCTTCTCCGCCATAGTTCAGAATTCTCTTTGCTCCATCCTTCCTTCAACCTCTTGAATCCAAACAAAATGTCTTCTTCCCCAATTTAAAAGTAGTTTCTCCCTTTAATAAACAGTGCTTAGGGTATGACCCAAGTCTTTCACACAATGGCCTTGTGACTCACCCAAGGTCTACAGGCCTTGTTCACACAGTTCTGATTCAATCAAAAAAAGTGAAAGTAATCAAAGCACTAAACCCAAATGGGGTGGATTTGGTTTACCTTCATGTTGCTTCACACTACTAATAAAGTATGTAGCCATTAGCAATAATTTTGTCCAAGTCCATAAGTTGATTCAAGATTGAGAGGCCCACAACACAAGATATTTCCTTGATTTTAGTCTAGCGTGAAGGCCAATTTGTGAGTCTTTGCAATTTTGGTCATTTCTGATAACGTTCCAGAGTATATCCGCTAGACGACTTTTGAACCCTGAGATTTTAATGAACGGACAGTCATGGCAGAAAGTTATGAAGGTATGGAGGCTGGCACTGAGTCAGCCCCAAAGCCCACGGGCACGTGGACACGGTCATGGCCCATAAGAGCTCCTCTTCTCTGTGTGAGAGAAGGCAGGTACTCTCTTCCTTTCTCTTTCTTTTCCTTGGGGAGCCCAGCACGCTGCTGAAACATAAATGTTGGCATGAAGCTTAGCAAGGAGATGAGGGATGGATGTGGAGGTCTGAGTCACATCCCATTCTTCCTTCCATCCTCCCCATTAATGCATAAAAATAGCCCCCATTCACATGAAATGTTACAGAGGACAAGGAGAAGGGACTTGGTGAACTTGAAACCTACAAGCTCTGGCAGATACCGCCCTCCAGTAAATGAAAGACCTCCAGCCCCGCCTCCTCCCGAACTCTGCACGCATCACTATTCCCAAAAGGAAGCCACCCCATTGGCTGCACAGGTTGCCGCCTTGTGGCTTTATTTATTGGTCAAGTCTCTGTAAGTGAGTTAGTTCCGCCCCTGAAGTCTCTAAGTGGCCGACGGCCGAGAGCAACCCCGCTCCTGATTGGCTAATTCTAACTATCACTCCCGGCCTGATCTCGCGACGCGGGACGACCTGGCTTGAGAGCTGCCTCCGCACCAGCCACGGGTGGAGAAGATGGCGGTCGCAGTGAGAACTTTGCAGGAGCAGCTGGAAAAAGCCAAGGAGAGCTTAAAAAATGTGGATGAGAATATCCGGAAGCTCACCGGCAGGGACCCTAATGACGTGAGGTGAGGTTCCCCTGAAGGGCTCTCGGCGCCATTGAGGACGCGGGGCCTGGGCGAAGTGGGGGCAGGGGAGGCGGCGAACCCTGGGCCGCATCGGGAGAGGGCAGGAGCAGCCGGACCTTTACCGGGGCGGGGGGGCGACTGCAGGGCCGCCTCCCCCTGGGCAGGGGCGGCTCTGAGACACCGTCGCCGCCCTGCGTTGGTCTCGTGGTCTTCAGGGGAGGGGGAGTGGTGAGGGGAACGCGGGTCGTGTGGGAACTGCAGCCGGAGAGGCCTGCGGAAAGGCCGGGCCCCGGTGCCCCTGCCTCCCGCTCCCAGCCCGGCTAACCCACGAGGTGCTGCAGCCCCCGGCGAGCTCGCCGCAAAGGCTCACGGCCTTCCTCGGCCCTCCTGGCCCCAGGCGGAGGCACTCCCGGCGGCCCCCGGACCGCTCAGCTCGGGCGCTCCACGATGAAGCCTCCAGACCACGTTTTGGCTTCCTGTTCCTCCCTGCAGGTTGGCGGCAGGGTCTTATTTTCCTCCCTGGCCTTACTATATGTATATGTAAATATATGTGTGTATACATGTCCGTATGAAGAAGAGTTTGGTATGTTTCTACTCAGCCCTTGTGTATAAAGGAGATTTCGGACGTTTCACCTCCACTCTTGGCCTGTATAAATCACGAATGGGGGGAGTGATATATTAACTGTCGTGAATTTGTAAACCAGACTTGGCTAGGCCAACCCGACATGGGAATTTGGGGGGCTTTGAGGTTGTGTCGAGCCCGTACTTCTTTCTAATTAACATCTGTAAGAAAATACTTAATGGGGTAACCTTAATCTAAAAATCACCAACATCTACCGAATACGTTTAAGAGGTCTACTTAAGTGATTTTCCTTGTTTAAAATTTATTTCCTTTTACAGTTGATTCGGTGGTTCTTTTACATGTATAAGCTGTTGTTTCACAGTATACCAATTCCCAACTCTCTTTACAGACCCATCCAAGCTCGATTGCTCGCTCTCTCAGGCCCTGGTGGAGGTAGGGGTCGTGGTAGTTTATTGCTAAGGTAAGTGCCACCTCTCATTTCTCTTGAACTGAACTTCTTACTAAGTCATATAAAAAAATAACAGCCATTAAAGTTTTAAATTCATGGTGGATTCTGATGTAAAAAAAAAAAATTTAAGTCTGGTTTACTCAAATTGCTTAAACCTCACTGCTCTCTAGAAAATTCTATAAGAAGATAAATTGTAGATAAGATGCCAACCTGCATTAATAGAGGGAGTTTCCTCACCTGGAAATTCCTGTTTTTTGTGAAATCACTGGTATAGTCCCTATCCTTTATACTTTAAGTCTCACCTTTAAAATTCTCTTATGTTATCTTAACTATTGAAGGTACCTTGAGCACTTTTTAGACCTCTTGTCTTTAAAACACTAGCTTAGAGTTTAACATACAACTTATTAAAATTTAGATGGGGTTTTTTAAACCTTTTTTTTCAGAAGTACTAACACTGGTTAAATATTTCAAGTATTTCAATATGTTTGAATTTTGGAACTGTCTTTTGTGTGTTATTGGGACTTGTAAAATTTAGTTCTTTAAATTCTGTTACATAACAAATTAAGTTTGATGAGAAATGGAAATAGCTAAGAGGAAATATATGTCATTTTAAGGTCTTTGAGTTCTCCACCACCATCTTTTGGTAAGGGAGAGATCTAGCATTCTAGAATTAATTATTCTTCACCTTATGTAAGGACTTTCTTACTGCACTCTTTTGGCTTTTTTTTGGTATGTTCATTCTAAGGATATTTTTAAAATAATGTATTCAACTGATTATTTGTAATTTCATTGTAAAAACTGGTGTGTATACACCCTCCCCTTCCCCCCTTAAGATAAAGTCTTGATATTTTTCCATTTTAGGCGTGGATTCTCAGATAGTGGAGGAGGACCCCCAGCCAAACAGAGAGACCTTGAAGGGGCAGTCAGTAGGTATGTGGCAGTAATTGTAGATTCCATTTTCTTGAAATATGATACAAAATCAATTTCATTCAGTTATAGATGCTCAATAATCTGGTATTATCAGAGTTGTTTTGAAGATCAAATGAAACGTATGTAAAGCCTTTGTAATTCTGGCTAAATAAATAGCAGCTGTTGTTATTACTTGGTGATTTGACTATATAGTATACACCAGGAGCTGGGAACCTGTGGTCTCCAGACCACATATGACCTTATAGGTCCTCAGGTGTGGCCTTTTGACTGAGTCCAAGTTTTACAGAACAAATCCTTTTATTAAGGGGATTTGTTCTGTGAAGTTTGGATTTGATCAAAAGGAGTTGAGGGCCTTTGCTACTTTAAAGACTTAAAAGTCTAAGTGAGCCTAGACAGGCAATCTCTGGCCAGGATTCCTTAAGAATTCTAGACCTCTTAAATTATGTACTCCGTGAAAAAACTGAAATGTTTAAGAAAAAACCCGTAAATATTTCCAGTGCTTCTGTCCCCTACCTACTTTTTTGCTTTCTTGGTTGAACTATTCTCAGTATGGGAATCCAGCTTCAAGTGTGTCACCTCATTTCCATTACCTTGTATTCAATATCAGATTCTCAGTATCAGTTTATTTAAGTTTGTTGACTTGAATTTCTATTGCTTCCCTAAAATTTCTGATTATTGGGCCTGAGTGATAAAGTAATTTGTAGATAGTAATGGTTGTTCATGAATTTATCAAGGCTATTTTTTCCAGTTCATTTTTATATAATATCTAAAATATTTCTTTCCTTTGCTTTTTGTTTTAAGTCTTTTCATGTTTATTACTGAAACATTACTGTAATCTTTAAATAGCATTATTTCAATTTTAGGTGTTGTGCCAGACAAACAGGTTACATAAGAAAAATAAACTAGGGGAAAAATGTTATCTCTACTTCAGTGATTAACTGTTAAGGTGTTCTGTTGTTGCTGTATAACATTGTGTAAGTCCAGACAAATTGAATAGAGCATAGGCAAAAATTTTATTTTCTTTTAGAGATATAAAAATATTTGAATCAATGATTCAGAAGTGTCTTTTAAAAACTGATGTTAGCACCAAAAAAATTTTCACCTTCCACTGTTCAGAGTGGAATAAATGTTGTTTTGAGTAGTTACATTGATGTAAAATATGGAGACTTTTCATAATTTGGTAAAGTGGTATTGAGAGAGATGATTAGTGATGGTATTCTAGTGCTGTTGCTGATGAATATGTTAGTGTTGGCTTTTGATGTTCACTTAACTCAGTTCCAGTAATGATCATCCTAAGTTGTTTCCTCAATATCAGGCTGGGAGGGGAGCGTCGGACAAGAAGAGAATCACGCCAAGAAAGCGACGCAGAGGATGATGATGTTAAAAAGGTATTGTGATAGAAAGAATTTGCATTAATGGATATATAGTGGGCATGGAGTTATTGTAATTTGTGATAAGTTTTTGTTTTCTCTCTTAGCCAGCGTTGCAGTCTTCAGTTGTAGCTACCTCCAAAGAGCGTACACGTCGAGACCTTATTCAGGATCAAAATATGGATGAAAAGGGAAAGCAAAGGTGTTAAATTATTTGGCACACTGGATCAGATAGTATTAATCCCCTTGAAAAAATATCTTGACATTTTTCCTTTGAGGAATACAAATGTTCTTTCTAAGTATTTCAAGGAGGTAGAATTAACTTTTTGTTTTTGTGTGATTTGGAGGGGGGTGGGTTAATAAATGTTATCCTACATAAATTAAATTTTTATTGTTTCTGGCTTTTAGGAATCGACGTATTTTTGGGTTGTTAATGGGTACCCTTCAGAAATTTAAGCAGGAATCCACCGTAGCTACGGAAAGGGTATGTGTACAATCCTTGCTTTAATTATTTTGTCTTGTATGAGTTGTCAATATAACCATAAACTTATTGAAAAATATTTGGAATATGATTCTTATTACCTTTTAATTGAAAGCACTTTGTGACAAAATTAAAATGAAACTGAAAACTGACAAGTGTCTGAACTGACCTGTGAAGATTTTTGTTAATCTTCTGTGAAGATGCAGTAATGTCAGTTATTTCTGACATTATTTGGGTACAGTGGCAAACAAATCTAAAAGAAATAATTTTAAGAAATTTATTTCTGACCTTCTCTAGAATAAGTTTGTTTAAACCACAAAATGGTTCCTGGAGAAATGCTTTGCTCAAGTACTGCTTGTGGGAGATGGTAACTAGCATCAACTGGTATAGCTTTATATAACATCAAAATGTAATAGATGAGACCGTAGTCTATATAAATAATAAATATATTTTGAACCAGACCTGTGATTTCAGTGACGTAGAGAACTTAAAGCAATTCTTTCTACTAGTGTATAATGACACCTACTTTTCCACTTACTCTTACAGAGTTGTCTGAGGCACCTAGCCCAGGTTCTCCTTACTCTTGAGACAGGCCTTACATCTACTATGCCTCTCTGCCTCGTATTCTATAGTGATTTAGGATTTGCAAAATGCTTTACATATATTATATGTATATTTGCAAAATACTTTACGTATATTAAATATATACATATATTTAATCCTCACAGCTACCCTTGGGGATAAGTACTGCTTTTATTTTTTTAAAAAATACCCATTTTATAGGTAAGAAAAATTAGGGGATAGAACTGAACTAATGTTCTTGGATTTCCTCACTCAGAGACTAGTATGAATTTTCCAGGAGTCATTTAGAAGAACGTCTGATTAGGGGAGGTGCTTACAATTTTGACTTTTAGGGTCTTGTCGATTAGTAGCAGCTTTTCAGTGTCTGGTCCCAGGTCTCATAGATAGCAGAGGAAGACACTGACCTTCCCAGGTAATTTTTGTGGAAGCAGAACTTGGTTGAAGCTGCAGAGAGGAAAGGAAGATTAAGGGAAAATTTCTTAACAAAAGGAGCTGTGCACAAATGGAATGAGTCCCCTGCTTACTGAAGTCTTCCCGGCTAGGCTGAATGGCTTTGTTGGGGATGTTAGAAAAGATTCTACTTCAGATATACATGTTGGACCAGATGACTTCTAAGATCTCTCCCATATTTATCCGTGTAGTAAGAGAATGAAGTGCAAATGTTGGTACCCTTTAGTAATGTATTTTATTTGAATTGCAAAACCAAGTGCTTTGTGAGATCCTAAGAAGAAATGGCTTTGAAGGTGAAGTTTCTATTAAATATTTAATCATGATTTACATGAAAATGTTACCAATTCCTGTTTAGTAATAGAGAATTGTTTGGTAATAAAGAATTGAGAAACTTTAAGCTAATGGCTGGGGGTAAATTTTGTGAATTTACTTGCATACTTCAAATGTCAAGTTTCAGCTTCTTAAAATTAACTTCTGTCATAGTTTATTGAAACAAACCTTCCTAGTACTTTATCATTGCAAAATAAAAATGTTAAAACAAATTCTTCATTTTTAGCAAAAGAGGCGTCAAGAAATTGAACAAAAACTTGAAGTGCAAGCAGAAGAAGAAAGAAAACAAGTTGAAAATGAAAGGAGAGAACTTTTTGAAGAAAGACGTGCTAAACAGACAGAACTGCGACTTTTGGAACAAAAGGTTGAACTTGCTCAGTTGGTAAGTATTGTTGGAGAAGTATGCTCATCTCAGAATTCTTACATGTTTTCAGAAATACTTATGTTTACCTTCCCTTTCTTTAGCAAGAAGAATGGAATGAGCATAATTCCAAAATAATTAAATATATAAGAACTAAGACAAAGCCCCATTTGTTCTACATTCCTGGAAGAATGTGCCCAGCTACACAAAAACTAATAGAAGAGTCACAGAGAAAAATGAACGGTAGGTGTTCATGGAGAATCCGATTGAAAATTTCTCATTGAGGAAGCTTTACACATGTATTTGATATATTTTGTTTCCTTTAATAACTTGATTTGATATTGGTGTATCCAAAAGTATCAGAGGTGACAATGAGTTTGGGAATGGAAATGCATTTATTTGATGCAAAATTTTACCCGAAACTTGATGTTTTATGACCTATGTGTATTCCTGTATCTTTTTGCTTCCTACTCCTCTTATCACCAGTAGCCAGGTCCTGTGAATGCTAATGAAGCTGAGAGTGGGTTTCCAGGAGCCTGCAGATAGATTGCATGGAGGGGGGAGTACTTAAGGAAATGGTAGACACTGCCACGGTGGTGATTAAGTGACTAGTGTCTCCTTGAGAACAGAACAATTAGAGCACAATACCTGTAGTCACAGAACTAGTTTAACTCAACTCAAACAGAAGCTGTATTCTTTATCATATCTAGCATAAAATTGCATAGCAAAAGAGTTTTTTCCCTTCATTTAGATTATATGGTATTAATTCTGCCTAGGTTGCTCATTTCATTGTAATCAATTTTAGTGGGTCTATTCCTTCATGTCCATCTATATATAATTGTTTGCTATGCAATCTACTATTACCATCATTGACTGTCTCCCCCCCCCCCCCAAAAAAAGTATATAAAGATACAGATTACCTGTATCTGTAAACCAGTATTTATACACACATTTATTTTTCCTTCTCACTTTTGCTATTTTCACTGCTGTAGAAAGCTCCCAGGGGAGGAGTTCCTTCTACCAGTGCTGCTTAGTCTCAGAGGGTTATCTAGGGTACTTAGAGGTTAAGTGACTTAACCCAGGGTCACACAACCATGGTACGTCAGATACTTGATGTCAGCTCTGGTCTTTCAATTCTAAGGTCAGTTCTGTATCCCCTATTTAAAATTTGTGAAGGGTGTATTTAAAATAGATGAAGGAAATTTAAGAACATTTATTCAAAACATGAAGTAAAATTGTAGTTTAGATTGTGTTCATAGATGTTAAATTTACACTTAAATACCTTTTTTGTTTTTCAGCTATGTTTGAAGGTAGACGAAATGAATTTGCAGAACAAATAAATAAAATGGAGGCTAGGCCTAGAAGACAATCAATGAAGGAAAAAGAACCTCAGGTGGTGCATAATGAAGAACAGAAGGCGGAACAAGAAGAGGGTAAGGTGGCTCAGCGTGAGGAAGAGATGGAGGAGACAGGTAATCAGCACAATGATGTAGAAATAGAGGATGCAGGAGAGGAAGAGGAAAAAGAAGTAGGTGGAGTTCATAGTGATACAGAGAAAGAACAGGAGGAGGATCATAAAAAAGAAATGGAGGTTAAAATGGAGGAAGAGAATGAGGTGAGGGAAAAAGAGAAGCAACAGGATAGTCAGCCTGAAGAAATTATGGATGTGAAAGAGGAGGGAGAAAGTATCAAGAATGTAGATACAGAACCGGAGGAAATGGAAACTAATCAAGTTGAAAGTATAGGGCCTTCAGAAAATGAGAATAGCAAAGAAATAGGACCAGAGTTGGAAGGTGAGGCTCAGCCAAAGAAAGAGTATAAACCTATTTCTCCCATGAAGGAGAATGCTAATGTTCCAGAAATTGAAAATGAATCTGAAGAGAAACAAGAGAGAGAACCTGAGTCCCAATCAGAGTTTGTGGTTCAACCCCAACCCCAGTCCCAAACCCAGTCTCAGTCTCACCCTTTGCCCGCACTCCAGCTCCAGCCCCAGTCCTTGCCTCAGTCTGAGACTTTACCCTTAACACTTATAGAGCCACCACCTCAGGTCATACAGGAACCAAGGCATCTGACCGAGAGGAAAGAGTTTGCTCTAGAACCTGTCAAACTTGCTGAGGTGCAAATAGAGCCAGTCTTGACAATGCCTACAGAGAGGAAAACCAAAACCAAAACCAGGAGCAGAAGCAGGGGTCGAGCCAGAAACAAAACTAGCAAGAGTAGAAGTCATAGCAGTAGCAGTAGCACTTCAAGTAGTAGTTCAACCAGTAGTAGTAGTGGCAGCAGCTCCAGCAGTGGCAGCAGTAGCAGTCGGAGTAGTTCCAGTAGCAGCACTAGCACTAGTGGAAGCAGCAGCAGAGACAGTAGTAGCAGCAGCACTAGTAGCAGTGAGAGTAGGAGTCGAAGCCGAGGTCGGGGACATAATAGGGATAGAAAGCGCAGGAGGAGTGTGGATCGGAAGCGGAGGGATACATCAGGACTAGAAAGAAGTCACAATCACAAGTCTTCAAAAGGTAGTAGCAGAGATACAAAAGGATCGAAGGATAAGAGTTCTCGGTCTGACAGAAAAAGGTCTATATCAGAAAGTAGTCGGTCAGGCAAAAGATCTTCAAGAAGTGAAAGAGACCGTAAATCAGACAGGAAAGACAAAAGGCGTTAATGGAAGAAACCAGGCTTCCTTAGCCTATTTGCAGCAGAAGATTTCTTGATGTGTAAAAGGATACCTTTCCTTTTAAGGAGAATGCTGCCTTAAGAATTGCATGTTGTAAAATTCTTTTTGGAAAAATACAGACTTTGTTTACCAGACATTCTTGTACTTTTTACATAATTTTGTAAAAGTTATTTATCAAAATTATGTGAGGTTCCAAAAAACATGTAAAAAAATAAAAAAGATTAACAACCCTTGTCATCTTTTTTAAATATCCCATGCTCTACATTAAGAATATGTATATTTTACTAGGTAAATCTTTAAGTTTGTGAGTTCACTTCTAATTCTGTATCATACATTGTTTTTGTAGAAATAAATGTACATTAAAGAATTTTTTTTTTTGAGATGTCCTGGTTGACACTTGTGTAATCTCCTCAGAATCAGTTTCAAACTATTACCCACTATCTACTGGAGGTGCTTAGGGGAACATTTTTTTCTTCCCCATTTTTATTTACATGAATAACTGTTAACTTTAACCTACACCCTTCCATGGTTATTTTTGGTTTGACCAAACCACTCAAGATAAAAATTTGAGGAAGAAAGTAGTTCATTCTCCTCATTTTTGTAAGTAATTTTCTCTTTTCTTTGTCCCCCTTTTTATTTTAACAAGCTTTTTTGTTTCTGGTCCTCAAACCAAATATGAGGTGTCATTAGGTACATTATACTGCTAATTGTTACTTGGTTGACATTTGTCTTCCTGAGCATGGTAGCATCACTTGCCTCTAGTGATACATATGATAAATTTATACCTCTTAGAGAAAAAAACTTATTTCTTTATATTCCCCTGAGGGACGGAACCAATAGTAGCCTCTAAATTTGGTTTTTGAATATGGTGGTCTAAGATGTAACCTTGGAGATTTGACATGACTGGGTTGCGTTGGCTATAACTAAGACAGATGTCAATATGTACTGAGAATTTTCTTCATGTTGTATGAAGGTTTACAAAATGGGGGAACTCAGATCTAGACTTGAATATGTATGCAAAACAAGGTAATACACAGTGATGATCAAATTGTATTTTATAATTTTGTATGATCTAGTATCTGTTGGTCAATACTGTTCATGTGCAAATAAATGTGACTTAGACTTAATGTGACTAGTATTTGTATTAACTTTTCTCTTTTAATGGTGTATAGAATATAACACTTAAAACAGCTAATTGTGCAAATGGTTCTAACAGTCCATTCCATGTTATTTGTTGGAAGCTAGGCCTAACATGGATCAGATCACTAAAGGAAAACTAAGCTACAAAAGAAATGTTAATAAGCACTGTATATTTTCATCTCTTTGGTTTCCAATTCTGTTTGTATAACTGCTTGTTTTTATAAGATTAGCAACCATATTAAAGAAATAAACATCTTTTAAAAGAAATTAAGATGGTAATATTAACAGGGGCCGTAAAAATAACTTTAAAAGTATCAAGTACATTGAGATAAATTGCTCTGACTGTATTTCATGGTTTTGTGTATGGTTTGCTGTGGGTTTTTTTGCATCTGGGTCTCAATTCACTTTGAACTGAATTATTTAAGTTCAGATTATTTTTAATATATAAAAAGCAATTTATCATGCCTTTTAATTTGGTCCTAACATAGTGAATGGTATAAATTTCAAATAGGCTAAATTCTTAATTTACTTTTCATTGAATTCTTTCATTGTGTCACTGAATTTTCAAGTTAGCTACATAATTACAAAAAAAGAATTAGATGTCTTTCCTATATTAAGTTAATGACAGTTGAGAGTAATACTGGGTTAAACATGGTACTATTACTAGTGGTAATGTTATTTTTCAAGGTGTTTACAAGGTAGTCACTTTTTTTCTTAAAAAGACCTTCATCTCCCATCAGATTGAATTGGGAGTAATGTGTTTACTTCTGGATGTATTTTAAAAGGAATATTTGAACGTAATCCATTATATCAGAGCAGGGCCCTCCATCTGAAAAGGTCTATAAATTATGTCATGAATGCTAAAGACTTAAAGAAAATGGGAGAAGATTTAAGATGAGAGTAATGATCTTTACATTCTTTTCATTTATAAATGAATAGCTAATAAGGTAGTATTTGGATTTTTATGCCTAAGGACTTGGTTGTGAAGCAATCATAAAGTACCTGTGTACTAAGTTATTTTGATAGCCTTGGGGTTGTATTGATAAGGAAACAGTCCTTTAAAGAAGGTTCCATTCTAGCAGTGTAAATGCAGTAAACTAGTGACATAAAATCAGAGACTAGATAGAATACCATCAATTAATATAGACTGGAGCTGGAAGAATCTTAGAAGTCTTCATGTCCAACCCCCTGTTTGTGCGCATGAAAGAACCTGAGACTGAGTGGTTTTGCTATTACGTTATACGAATTATGATCATTTGAACCCAAGTTCTCAGACTCCAGATCCAGTTGTTTAGAAAAGATTTCTGCATTGGAAAGGAGGTTGGATTTCAGGACCAACAATGTATAATTTTGTAATCCACTCAACCCACCTTTAGATGACCAAAAATACAATTGCCTTCAGAATTCTAGCTAGCACTTGGTTTTCAGATAGAATGAAACCCTTTGAGTTTCATATTGAACATGTCTGGACCTCACCATGTAGAGTTCAACCCCACTCTCAAGTCAAGAATAACCTTTATGTTTATATAATTCTTTTAGAAGCCATTTCCCATTATGACCTCTGATCCTTAGGGTAGACATCCTATTTCATGGATGAGAAAACAGACTGAAAGGTTGAGATTTGACTGCTCATTTAGAACTTTGATAAATCTAACCTGGCCCATTAAACTCTCTGAGACTCAATTTCCTTATCTGTAAAACTGGTTCCTAAGGATCAAGTGAGATGTGTATGTAAAGTATAATATATGTATTTTTAAATCATATCGTGAATGTGTAAACCTGTGTCATGTCACTTACGGACAAATACAGCAGCATTAAAAGCTACATTGCAAAGTAGGGAATAATCTATACCATAGGACTTCCCAAAAGTGTTTGGACACTTAGCCCCACTGGGTTTTGAGAGGTATCAACCACAGATTATTATGAGAAAGTCTTTATGTCATGCACAGTATCTTAACTGATATGTTCTGTGTTGCTAGGGGAATAAAATATAGTTTGATTATATGATAAAGACTAGGATAAACACTCAAACTTTGCCCCCTTTCATCTGGTTTCTAATCTACCATCCTTAAGTCACTAAATTGTCAAATTTAGTGACTTTTAACTCATCTAAATCATTTGCCAGATCTTTTATCTACACCCAAAATATCACATCTGACCCTTTCTACTCATAAAGCTACCACTTCAGTCTTTTCATCACCTCTCCTCTAAAAGATTGAAACAGCTTTGGAGCATTAGAAACAGCTTCCCTAGATTAGCTACTCTCTTCTCAACTGGATTCCATAACATTATTCTGTTAATATAATATTTTCTAATAATTCTTTGCTTGGCTCTTACTATTCACTAAGTGGATGGAGGCTACCCTGCTAAGTGTAAGTTACTGTTTGTCTGCAAGTAGATTCCATTTTTCTACTGTGTGTGTAATTTTTTTATGATATATAAAGGTCAAACATAGTCTAGCCTTTTGGTTCCCAACTTTTTAAACCCTAAGAATCACCATTTTACTGTGAAAAAGTTGTAGAACTCTGCATGATAGTATCCTGTTAGAGAAATGACATGGCTTGATGGCTAGAATACAGGACTTGGGGCCAGGAAGATAGTTCAAGTATAATCACAGACAAGTACTAGCTGAGTGACACTCGGTTAGGTACTGTGCTTTTCCCAGTCTTTTTACTCATATAAAATGAAGGTATAATAATTCCTGCCTCAAACGGTTGTGGATCACATGAGATAGTGTATGAAGGACACTTAAACCTCAAAGTACTATATAAAAATCACATTATAAGTGTCTGTTAAGTGAGAAAATATATAATGGCAGAAAGTACTGTGAATTCAATAGCAACTTTATTAATCACAGGAGAATTTATACATAATTTGAAAAAATACACATATATTAGACATTGCTTCTGTCTATAGAAGACAACCGCTGAGTGATAATGAATTTGGGGACCCCTTGAAATTCCATAGCCCTCCAGGAATTCATGGCCTGCTGGTTGGAAACCAATGATTATCGATGTTCTGTTATCAAAACTTCTCAAGGCAGGTGTGAGAAATTATTCATTTTGGCCTCTATTCTGATCAATATAAATAAGTTTGATATGATTCCATAGGGGTGGTCATTATAAGTTGTATATATTAGGCCCCAGAGCTATGAACTACAAATTGTAAACTCACCTGCTTATTCATAGGAAGCTAACTAGAGACCCTTCACCCTTGTTTTTCCTTGTTATGGTGACCAAACCCAACATAGCAGAGGTGAATCAGTTACATGGAAAATCCCCCAACTTATTTTCGTACCTTTGCACCGTCTCTTGTCCAACATGGGCAGGTGATCATCTTATGACCACTTGGTCAGTGGAAATCCTCCATGCTTTGCCCAACCCAAACATCCCCTTGCTGCTATACCATTTTTTTTTTTTTTTGGCTGATAAATCATTTTTGGTCCTGAAAGCAAGATCTGTCAATCAATGGGATCCTGTATTTTTCCAAAACTAGTATCCAACCTTATAAAAATGAGACCCTGGAGGAAGGGAGCATTTCAGATTGTGAGGAAGATCTGAGATCCGCTTTATTAGATGGGAACATGCACTCTTCAGTAAAGTGCCATTGGCTCAGAGCTCTACCTCAGTGCTTTTTCTTGCAGATTGGACATTGTAATACTGCACAGAGATAGACAGTGCAGTGGATAGAGTGCTGGACCTGGAGTCAGGAAGCCCAGAATTCAAATCCAGCTTTTGATATTTTTTGGTTTTGGGACCTTGGGCAAGGAAGTCACTTAACCTCTGCAAGTCTCATGTTCTTCAACTGTAAAATGGAGATAATAGCATCCTAACTCCTAGGGTTATTGTGAGGATCAAATAAGAAGCTATTTATAAAGTGCTTAGCACAGTCCCTGGCACATAGTAGGTACAATATAAATGCAAGCTTTTTTGTAATATAAGAAACATTGATTTTTCATAGGACTCTGAAATCACATAATTCAAACTAAGTCAATAGTATATTACAATTTAGTCAAGAAAAGATCACTATTTCACAGAATATTAGAGGTGTAAAGGACCTCAGAGGTCATCTAGTCCAACACTTTTCTAGGCAAGGAAACTACAAAATGTCTGATGTTGCCTGAAGACCATTACCTCCTAAGATAACCCATTCCACTTTTGAATAGCTCTACTTGTATGGAAGCTTTTTCCACTATTAAAGTCACCATTGGATGAGAAAATATGGGAGAATATAGTATTAGTTCCTGAAGGTCCATTCTAGAAATAATCTTCTTGCCTCTGCTCCTTAGCTCAAATAAATTACTCAAATAATGAGTTATTTCTTTGGAAAACACAAAACATAGGACTGTATGGGTGAAATACAGCATGGGTAGATTCAATGGGGGAACTTGATTACAGGGATCAGCATGTAGTGTGGGACCATGGATGGGTGGTCTGCAGTATCTTGATATCTGTAATGTGTTGGTAACTACGGAGACACATTTCACAATTTTGCTCACTGAAGTCATGGGTAAGACTAGCAGTTCTTTTTTAAAAAATTATTTTAATTTTACTTTCACAAGATTTAAGATTTTGAGTTCTAAATTTTCCCTCTATCTCTCCCCTGCACCCATCTCAAAACATTGTCATTCCAATTACCCCTTCCCCCAATCTGCCCTCCCTTGTATAACACCTCTCCCTTCTCTCATTCCCTCCTCTCTATTTTCTTGTAGGGCAAGATAGATTTCTGTACCCCGTTGCCTGTATGTCTTATTTCCCAGTTGTGTGGAAAAACAATTTTTAACATTCATTTTTAAAACTTTGAGTTCCAACTTCTCTCCCTCCCTCCCCATCCATCCCTACTGAGAAGGGATACAGTTTGATATAGACTATACATGTGTAGTCATGAAAAACACTTCCATAACAGTCATGATGTGAAGGATTAACTATATTTCCCTCCATCCTATGCTGCCTCCCATATATTCTACTCTCTTTTTTGACCCTATCCCTCCTCAAATGTAATTGCTATTAATTACCCCCTCCTTCCATTTGCCTGCCCTTCTATCATCCCCCACACCCTACTTATCCCTTTCCCCCCTACTTTCCTGTAGTATAAGATAGCTGTTCATACCCAACTGAGTGTGCACGTTATTCCCTCCTTAAGCCAAATCCTATGAGAGTAAAGTTCACTCTTTCCCTATCACCTCCCTCTCTTCCCCTCCCTTGAAAAAACTTTTCCTTGCCTCTTTTATGTGAGAGATAATTTATCCCATTCTATTTCTCCTTTTCTTCTCCCAATCTATTCTTCTCTCATCCCTTAATTTTGTTTTTTATATAACATCCCATTATATTCAACTCATCCTGTGCCCTCTGTCTATATGTATATAATCCCTCCAATTGTCCTAATACTTAGAAAAGTCTCAAGAGTCACGAATATTTTCTTTCAATGTAGGAATGTAAACAGTTCAACTTCAGTTGATTTCACTTTCCTGTTTACCTTTTGATGCTTCTCTTGATTCTTGTGTTTGAAAGTCAGATTTTCTATTCAGCTCTGGTCCTTTCATCAAGAATACTTGAAAATTCTCTCTTTCATTGAATGACCATTTTTTTCTCCTGAAGTATTATACTCAGTTTTCCTGGGTAGGTGATTCTTGGTTTTAATTCTAGCTCCTTTGACCTCTGAAATATCATATTCCAAGCCCTTCGATTCCTTAATGTAGAATCTGCTAGATCTTGTGTTATCCTGATTATATTTTCACAATACTTGAATTGTTTCTTTCTGGCTGCTTGCAATATTTTCTCCTTGACCTGGGAGCTCTGGAATTTGGCTGCAATATTCCTAGGAGTTTTCCTTTGGGGATCTGTTTCAGGAGGTGGTTGGTGGATTCTTTCAATATTTATTTTACCCTCTGGTTCTAGAATATCAGGGCAGTTTTCCTTGATAATTTCTTGAAAAATGATGTCTAGGCTCTTTTTTTGATCATGGCTTTCAGGTAGTCCCATAATTTTTAAATTGTCTCTCTTGGATCTATTTTCCAGATGAGTTGTTTTTCCAATGAGATATTTCACATTGTCTGCTATTTTTTCTTTCCTTTGGCTTTGTTTTATAATTTCTTGATTTTTCATAAAGTCCTTAGCTTCCACCCACCTCATTCTAATCTTTAAGGAATTATTTTCTTCAGTGAGATTCTGCACCTCCTTTTCCATCTGCTCAATTCTGCTTTTTAAGTTTCTTCTCCTGATTGACTTTTTGGATCTCTTTTGTCATTTGGTTTAGTCTATTTTTTAAAGTGTTATTTTCTTCAGCATTTTTTTGGTCCCTTTTAGCAAGCAGTTGATTCATTTTTCGTGATTTTCTTGAACCATTCTCATTTCTCTTCCCAATTTTTCTTCTACTTCTCTTTCTTGATTTTCAAAATCCTTTTTGAGCTCTAACATGGCCTGAAACCAATTCATATTTTTCTTGGAGGCTTTGGATGTAGGAGCTTTGACTTTGTTGTCCTCTGTTTGTATATTTTGGTCTTCCTTGTCACCAAAGTAAGATTCTATAGTCTGATTCTGGTTTTGGCTTTTGTTCATTACCCCAGCCACCCAGGGCTGTGTGATAGATGCTTCCTGTCAACCTTACATGCTGTTTTGGGCTGGATATTTGCTTCACTCCATCATTGTGTGGGTTGTGCAGCTGCAGAATTTGTTTAGAGTCATTTTTTACAGGTATTTGTCTGGGCTTGGAGGGAAAGCTCTAGCAAGTCTCTACTTCTACTCTGCCATCTTGGCTCTGCCCCCCAAGACTAGCAGTTCTTGTATAACTTTCTGCCTCTTTAAACTCATAGGGAATTTATGAAAAGGGATCAGTCATAGGTTAAGAAGCCTGCTCCTTAATAATATGGTTGTTGGTGAACAGAAACTCTGAGCCCATCCCCAGAAGGTTATGTCCATCTCTTCAGTTGCATTCTTTGGATTATACTCCACCATGATCATGACAAACACAAGCCTCTACCCCCTCCCTCTCCCCAGAAAAGCTCATCATCATGGAGATGCCTTCTGCTTTAATACTCACATCTTATTAGGACCCTCAGTGGCTTCTGCCTCTCTGCTTGGTGGGCAGAGGAAAAAATTCCTCCCAAATCCTATGTATAAAAAAGGCTCTGAAACCAAAGGAACTCTTCATTTCCCATCAGTTGTAGACTTTGGATTAGCCTTGTATATGTTGTCTTCCCCCATTGGATTGTAAACTGCTTGATGGTAGGGACTGTCTCCTTTTCTCATTTATATCCTTGGTGCTTAGTACAATGCCTGGCAATCAACACCCAATAAACATTTATTAAGCACTTAATATGTGCTAGACACTGTGCTAAGTAGTAGTTGTTAAGGGCTGGAGGGGGGGGGAGGAGGAGGAGAACCCCCATGCTCCTCCCCTGCCCCTCAAAGACTGGAGTACCAGGGGAGGGTCGCCTGGAATGAGTTCCTGGACTCAAGCATTCTTGAGGTCAAGATAAAGATTTATTATGCTTTTCAGCAGGGTAAGAGTTCTTAGGGAACCTGCAACCTCAGAGGGGTACAAGTAAAGTTTATATAGAATATTCTATAGTAAAACGTGCCAAATAGGCTAACTAGGTGATTCAGGGCAGGATTAAGGAATGGTTAGTTCTTAAATAGTTGGTTCTTAAAGGAACATGTGCTTTTAGTATCTACTGAGCAGGCATTTTATCCAGAGTTCATCAGGAAATAGACCAAGGTGGGGCTACATGGAGGTGTGGTTTTAGGCCTGAAACATCCCTGAGTCAGCTAATGGTCAGGACTGACTCAGGAATACCAGGCTGCTCTCATCAATGTCTTATTAGATAAGATAAATGTAAGGGAGTATGCATATGTCTAAGTCTGGGACACATATGATTGGTCAGTGAGTAGTAACTGTTGTTATGACCCAGTACACAGCCAGTTCAACCAGTACACAGATGGTTCATATTAATAAATTCTATAGGTACAACTGGCTACTATATCAGGAAGGGAGATAACAGTTGTTGCTGAGGCAAGCTGTGTCCATGGGCTGGGGAGAAACTGCCTGGGATAGTGTTTTGAGGCTAGGGAGAAATGTGATTTTTTAGAATTGGGGTCCAAGCACATGCACCCAAGTACCTTATCAGTCCTCAATAACTTTTTGTATTGTTCTGTATGACCTTAGGTACTTAATCTCTCACTTTTGGTGCTCTCTCACTGGAGTTTAGTTGTCCTAGTTGGTGAATCAGTGGACCTCCTGATCCCCGACCATGCTTCCAGTCATACACCCCAAAAATCTTGCCATCTAGCCCTGCCATGTTAATCCCAGCTTCATGTCAATTTCCTTACTTCCCCCCTCTTTCACCATGCTAATTGATATGAGAACTGTGATAGGTAGCTAGCTACCTATAAATACAAGAGGAAATGGAATAGTCCCTGCTCTCAGAGCCAAAGGCTGCAGGGAGGTTGAGGAGAATGAGGCTTGAGAAAAACTCATTGGATCTGACAACTAAGAGATCACTGGTAACTTTGCAGAGAACAGTTTTGGTGGAATAAAAAGGTCAGAAGCCAGGTTGTAACAAAAGTAGGGAACCTGTGACCTTAAACTTTCTAGGTCCTCAGGTTTAGCCTTTTGACTGAGTCCAAGTTTTACAGAACAAGTCCTTTTATTAAAGGGATTTGTTCTATGAAGTTTGGATTCAGTCAAGGGACTGCACTTGAGGACCTAGAGGGCCACATGTGACCTCAAGGCCACAGGTTTCCCATCCCTGAAGCAAGAGTAAGAGAAGAGAAAGTGAAGGCACCTATTGTGGATGGTCTTCTCAAGGAGTTTATCTGCAAAGGGTAGAAGAAATACAGGATGATCTTTAGTGTGGTTGGAAGTATCTGGTATTATCTGGTAGGTAGTAGGGAATGAGCTAATATACAGGTGGATATAGAGGAGTGGTAGCTAGGGAAAAGTATTTTGTTTGGGGAAACTATAGGGTTGATGAAGTGGAACTGTAAGAGAGTCAGTTCATATGCCCTTTTCAGAAGCAATTTATTATTTCTTTCCATTTCTCAGATACTAGAGATTCTCCTGATTCACACAGCAACCACCCTACTTCAGGTCCTCACCACCTGTCACCTTGACTATTGAAATGATGTAACTGAATTTTCTACTTCAAGTCCCTCCACACAACTACTAAAATGACTTTTATGTAAAAATGTAAGTCAGGTCATGTCACCAACCCAGGCACACACACTTAAAGCTCTTCACATTTCCAGTCTTATACTCCCTTCCACTTCTTCTAGCCTTAGTAGGCTACATCCTCACACAACACTCCATCTCCTGTCTGAGCCTTTGCAGTGGTTGTCTCCCCTGCTTGGCATGCTCTCCCTCCCATACTTCAACTCTCAGAATCTCTGACTGCCTGGGAAATTCAGCTCAAACTATACAGCTTTTTCAGGAAGCTTTTCCCAGTTCTTCCAACTTTCCCTTTGGAGGTTATTTTTCCATCTACATTGTATCTTGTACATACCTATTTAATATGTTACGTACTCCATGTAAGCTCCTTGAGAGCAGGGACTGTTTTTGCTTTTTGTCTTGTATCTATTCTCAGCACTAGCACAATGCTTTGCAAATAGTAAGTACTTTAAAAAATGTCTTTTGATTGGTTGATTAATAGAATAAAAGCTCTGAGGGAAGGGACTTTTGTATTTCCTCTTATATTCATAGTTCCCATATCAATTAGTAGGGAGAAAGAGGAGGGAGGTAAGGAAACGAATATGAACCTGTGATTAATGTTGACAGTGCTGGATGGCAAGATTGCTGAGGTATATGGCTGGAAACATGGTCTGGGACCAGGAGGTCTACTGATTTACCAACTAGGACAGCTAAACTCCAGTGAAAGAACCTCAAAACTGAGAGATTAAGTACCTAAGGTCATACAGAACAATACAAAAAGTTAAGTGCTACTTAGCACAGTGCCTAGCACATAGTAAGTGCTGATTTGTCCTTTCTTCCTTGATGTTCTCTTTTTTTCTAGGTTTCCAGGACACTGCTCTCTCCTGGTTTTTCTCCTTCCTATTTGACCTCTTCTCAGTCTCCTTTGTTGGATCCTCTTCCAGACCACACACCATCCAGAACACAACCCTGTTCCTTAGGGCCTGCCCTGTGCCCTCTTCTTTTCTCTCCCTACACTACTTCACTTGGTGATCTCACCAATGATCATAGATTTAATTACCATCTCTGTGCTAATTATTCTCAGATCTACCTTTCCTGCCCCAACACCTCTGCTGACCTTCAATCTCACATCTCAATTTCTTTCAGACATCTCAAACTGGATGTTCAGTAGACATATTAAACTAACTATGCCCCAAACAGAACTAATTCTCTTTACCCCTAAATACTCCACTTGTTACCCTGTAGAGGGTAACAGCATCTTCCCAGTCCCTTGGGCTCCCAACCTATCCTCAACCCCCATATCTAAGATTCTGCCAAGGCCTACCTATTTCACCTCTGTAACATCTCTCCTATATGCCCCCTTCTCTCCTCTGAAACTTCCACCATTCTAGTGCAAGCCCTCATTACCTCATGCTTAGACTATTTTTACCTTTTTGATATTTGTTAATATTCCTTTATTACACTTAAAAATCATATGGCTAGTCCTGGTACTGTCCTCCTTAAGTTCTGGTTTGTATATTTATTTTAGATATTTATTGCATATCTCTCCCATTCCCCTGTCTTCCCCCAAGGAACAATAAAAATAAGAAGTGATGAAGAGGCAGACTTCAGAAATAAAACCCTCATATAAATATGCATGGTCCAGCAAAACAAATTCCCACACTGGTCATGTTTAAAAAGTGTGTATTTCATTCCACATTTTATGTCCATTACTTCTCTGGTAGGAGTGTGCTTCATCTGTAATTCTCTGGCATGTTGGTTTATCATTGCAATGATCAGAATTCTAAAGTCATTTAATGTTGTTTTTTTTATAATGTCATTATTATGTAAACTGTCCTAGTTCTGTTCACTTTACATCTGTTCATAGTGGTCTTCTGTTTTCCTCTAAAACTGTACATTTTGTCACTTGGAATAATACAATAACATTCCATTAAATTCACATACCATAATTTATTTATCCATTCCGTAATGGTAGACCTCAATGTCCAGTTTAGGGAAGCTATAAAAAGAGCCAAAATAAATATTTTTTTGTTAATAAATATTTCATGTTAGATATTGGGACAAAATGAGACACTCACAATCACTGAATAGCTAACCAAAGAAGGTTTACTTTGCTCTAACAACAAGGATATGTAACCAGGATGCAGTAACACTTTGCAATAATGCCCAGGTTCTAGGTTTATTAGCTTTTGCATACTTGCATTTTAGGGGTATTTGGTCATACTAGCCAAACTGGTTTCACTTGTCAACAATTTGTAAAGTGCTTTGCAAATCTTAAAGTGTTGCATAAATATTAACCATTATTATTATTATCAATATTATCTAAAATTCCAAGTGGAAAATAAGTTATTCCAGACTAGTTCCTACTTAGAACCTGTTGGTTTCACTGTGAAACACGATTTAGCCTTTCTTTTCCCACAGGGATATCTTTAAGTAGTCCACACTGCTATTCCATGGAAAACTGGAGTTTTCCCCAGAGACACATGAGTTTTAAACCACACACTAGGCCTGAAATGACTTGAATAATCTTTCTCTATCATTTAGACACTTAAAGTGATTAATAACCAAAACCATAGGATTGTCTTTCAATCAACCAGGTCAAGATTAAATCCTGGGAATCTGGAGAGGGTTTTAATCCCTTGACTTATTTTCTTTTCCTGTATATGCCACACTAGACACTGGCTTCCTCCATTTCCCTCTCCTTCCCTCTCCTTCCCCCTGTTATGTGTCACAAAATGGCTATGATTGATAATAGTTTTATGTAAAGGACAAGATGTCTTCAAAGATTCTAATTAAATCAGGAGTTATATTTACACTTAAAGAACCATCAACCAATAAACATTTATTTAGCATCTACTGTGTGCCAGGTAGTGGGTTAAGCACTTCACAAATATTACCTCACCAAATATTCACCAAATATTACCTGGGAAGTAGGTGCTATCATTATCCTCATTTCACAGTCAAGAAAATCAAATTATGTGACTTGCTCAGGGTCACACAGCTAAGAAGTGTCTGAGACTATTTGAACTCAGGTCTGTTCTCACTCTAGGCCCAGCTCTCTATCCACTCTACTGCTTAGTTTCCTGGTATGTAATAGTAAAAATAATGAAAAGGCTAGCATTTATATAGAGTTCTAAGGTTTGCAAAGTGCCTTAATGATACCATTTGTTTGATCTTTCCAGAACTGTGAGGTAGGTGCTATTTTTATCCCCTTTTACAGATGGAGAAACTGGGGCTCAGAGAGGTTTAATGACTTGCCCAGTGTCGTTCAGCTAGTATCCGAGGCTGAATTTGAGATCAAGTCTTCCTAACTCCAAGTCCAGGGATCCAAATCCACTCTGTAAGTTAGCTACCAACAGTTGTTTCCTCAGGAGCTGCTACTAATGTCAAACCCACAGTGCAAAGAGTCTAATTTCCCTCTTTCATTTCCATGCCACTCTTCTTTCTGTTGCAAATCAGTCAAAAAGCCCCTGAAATGGCAGCCCTGCTAGCCCCAGCTCAGAGCCTGTAATGGTCTTTCCCAAGTTTGGAAAATAGAATTTTTTCTTTCCAGGACTACAGTTCTGAGAATTCACAATCAAGCTGTTTACCTTTTCATTGTGGGGAGAAACGCAGGTTGCCTGTTTAAGACATAGGTCCTTTTTTGTTTACTGCATATCCTGAAAAGCTTCTGACTTAACCTACAGGCTCCTTGCTTAGCAAGGGTGGAAGGACTTGTAGATGGTGTTTGGGGTTATTTATTTCTCTTTGTCAGGAATTGGTCCTTTGATGGCACTGGAGATTGTATATGTAATAAGATAACTTTGGCATGAAAACTTTTTAACCCCAAACAAAACTTATCTAACTTTTGTAATTCTGTATTTGTCATTTTTGTGGTGGTGTTTTGTTCTGCTTTAGACACTAGAGGGAACTGTGACTTTATGAGATTCTTCTCTCAGACACTAATGGAGATATCCCACAAACTGATTTCGTATGTTAGAACCTAAGCAAATGTATTGAAATCTTGCAAGAAAAGAGATCCTTTTAAAACATTTCCCAGATATTGAAACATGACACTTTACTTCTATTTAGTCCCACAGATTGAATGTTTTTCAAACTTTTTACTTGCCATGTTTTAGCTACTATTGTATGAAATTAAAGTCTGAGTGGTTTTTTTGTTTAGATTAAGTAGGAATAAATATACCTTCCAATATAATTTAAAAATTACTTCTTATAATTATATTTTTAACAGCTTTCCCCATGATAGTCAGAAAAATGGATCATTTTCTTTAGACAAGTTATTACTGACTCTATACATCCAGCCTACAACTGAAAGCAGCATTATACACATGTAAGTAATCAATTAATATTCATTGATTGACTTTTCTGAAGACTAACAGGAAGAGGTTGTGTTGCTATGCATTCCAAGAAATCCATGCTGAAAGCAGTGTAACTTTAAATGAGGTAGATTTATATGGGCTGCCTTTATAAAAATATTAGTCAAAGTAAACAAATCTGTTAATAATTAAATACTAGTGTGTTATATAAATAGCTGTCAATGCAGATTGAGAAAGAGAGCATTTATCCAGTAAGCTCAACTGGCAAACAGAAAGGAAATATATCTGCCAAAGGCTTTTAAAACCTTTTTGTTATAGCAAGTGAAAAAAATGCCTCTCTTGTTTAGGAGGCAGTATTCTCGTGTGAATGGTACATTTTGACTGTTTTTTGAATTCCTACTTTCTGTTTTTGTCATGGGACAGTTTGGAGTCTACAGAATTTTTCTTCTAGTAATTTCCTTGATAAAGAGCTCGGAGAGTACAAAACTGCTGGCAGAGTTTAAAAACTGCGGAGATGTGGAATGTGAAAGTAAGTATATGGAAAATAGCAACGTAAGTACATCGCATAAATATTAAAATGGAAATATTTGGTATAAATATTGGTATACCATTGGGAAAAAAATGAAGTTGTAAAGATTAGCTTTGTAGATTGCCTGTGAAAAATATTAGAAAAGAAGTGTTCTGTGGCATTACCTCACAGAAATGGTCAAAGGGTCAAAGTTTGGTATAAATTCAGATGACACAGAGGTCTTACCAGTTATCACAATCAAATTTGTTAGCATTTTAAAATGTACTTGTTTATTTACCATTTTATTTTCCCACTTATTCATTTTGTTTACTGGAGTACATAAAGACATTCTTGCTGATTTATATAACAAAAATTTTATTTTAATTTTTCAACTATGTTCTGAGTATCATTATTTCTCCAACAATTTAAAAAATATATTTAAGCCACCATGACTTATACTGGTGTGTGTGTGTGTGTGTGTGTGTGTGTGTGTGTGTGTGTGTATGTACAAATTTTAGCATCCCAGACCCTCAGGGATTCATGATTAATTTTTCATGTATTCCTTATGCAAACCTTTAGCCAATATCAAAGACTTCTCTCATGATTTTGTTTATGTATATGAGCAATGCAAGTTAGATTTTCTTTTTAAATCTACTACACAAAATATTTTGGTTATTGCATCTACTTTTAAGCTGACAGTATCATGCCCTACAATTTGCAAAATACTCTATTTACATTTATTGTTCCATGCTCACAGCTCTTTGAGGTGTAATAGTTGTTACTTTCCCCATTTTACAGACCTGGGACCTAATATTCTGAGTGATGAAATAAACTGCCCATGATCAACATAATCTGAAGTGTTCTCTTGAACCCAGGTCTCCTAATATTATGTGGTATAATTGTAGCCTAATAGATTAGAATGGCTTCAAATAAGTAATTATCGTCTGTCTTTTATGTAACCTTTATTTCTAAACTTTTGAAAAAGTACTTTTCTGAATCCTTTTTCTGAAAAGTAAACTAAAGTGAGGAACAAGATTTATCAGTCAACTGCTCATTTGTAATTAATTTCCTGTCTCAAATCTCTATTTTTCTCACATTTTCATATCTATAGAGTCATAGTTCAGACCAGTGATAGATATCAAATTCAAATATAAACAGGACCACTAAATTATATGTAAGAATCCTCTGGCTGCATATCGACCACATGTTAATTCTATTGAATTTTTCCCACTTATTCATTCTATCAAATTTTTCTTTATTTTCTTAAGTATTTCCCAATTCCATTTTAATCTAGTTTGGGCCAAATTTGGGAGTAGCCCACGGGCCTTGTGTTTGAAACCTCTGATTTTGATCAACAATAAAGAAGACATTCCAATTTGTGTAACTTTATGTGATATTTAAATTTAATTAGTGGTCTTATTAAATCAGTTTTTCACTGAGGAACATCACTACTCTAAGTATGAAATTATTTTAATGATTACAATATATACACATACCATACATTATGTTTGTATTAAAGGAATTAATCTTAGGCATTTGGTAAATTACTCATTCAACAGATTTTATTTTAAGTTCTCTTGTGAGCTGAGGGGAATAGGAAAGAAATGTAAAACACATTTCTTGCCTTCAACTTACTTATATAGATTAGAGAGCAAGACCTAACACCTATTAAATAATTGATACTACAATATGAGTAATGAAACATTAAGATCATAAATATAGAGAACAATTGATTTGTAGTAGAGTAGCTGAGCAAGGACTTAGCTGAACCCCAAAGGACTTTTAGTAGGATTTGTCAGAATTATTGGAAACCCCTTGAAATTTATCTAGTCAAACTCCTTCATTTTAAGAGTGAGGAAATTTCCCACAAAAGGAGAAATTTGCTCAACTTCATACAGCTAGATTTTCTAAATGGGTTCTTCTGACTCTAAATCTTTCCATATCATGATGGATGTTCAGATTTTGAGCCAGAAGGGACCATACAGATCAGTCCAATCCTCTCATTTTATAGATATGGAACTTGAGATGCAAATGGGATTAAGTGACTTGCTGAAGGCCAAAAATTTAGTAGAGATTGTATTTTAACTCCAGCTGTTTAAATCCAAATCCAGAACTTTTTCCATTATACAAACACTACTTAATTTTATTATTCTGAATTTACCAAACACCAAAAAGAACCCCAACACCTTACACATAGAAAGTAAAATGCAAAAATTAATTATAACTGAAATTATGTAACAAATTTTATACAGAATATTTTTTAAAAAGTTATATGATAAATTCAGCATGTTTCTTTCAAAGCTGTTTTGTCTATTTCCCTCTAAACTTTTTTATATTTCTGTCTGAGCATTTTTTAAGATGGTTCAATGACCTCTTTTGTTTCTTCTCTTTCTTTTTTTGCAACTCCTGTCTCCTTTCCCTACAAATAAAAATTGGAAAAACATAATCTTTGTAAAAACTAAGCACCATCAAGCAAAATAAATCATTAAAATCACCATATCCACATCCTTATCCTATACCTTGGGTCTACCAACCAATCTTCTATCAGGAGATGAAAAACAGTTTTTATCATCTAACTTTTGAAGTCTTGGCACAGGCAGGGAGAATATCGCAGTTACACGAACTAGTAATGCACATGGTGTGTTCAGAGGACATTAAAAAGATTATTGGATAGACATGAGAGGAAAAAGTTGGATATGCAGTAGGGAACCATTGGAGATTTTTAAATAGGGGAATTGTTTGATGAAATTGGTATTTTGAAAATGAATTTGGGAGCAGTTAGGTAGTGCAGTAGATAGGACACCTGCCCTAGAGATAGGATGGGATATCAGTTCAAATCTGGCCCCAGAAACTTACAAACTGTGTGATGCTGGGCAAGTCACTTAACTCCAATTGATTCCAGAAAAGAAAAATGAAAGACAAAAAGGAAGAAAATTAATCTGACTTGTGATATGAAGGATGGTTTGAAGGGAGAAGAGACTAGAGATAGAACATTTTTAAATATTAGTGTTTAAAATGTGTATTTTCTTTAAATATTTACATAGCTTTAATAAGCAGAGCCGTGGCCATAAGAGATTATGAAGGATCTGACTGCCAATACTTGAGCTTCAAAACGGGAGAAGAGATATCTGTTTACGCCAAACTTTCAGGAGAAAGAGAAGATTTGTGGGCAGGAAGTGTAAGTATCTTATTTAACACTGAATTCAGAAACAACATTTGGATATCTAGGATGGGATTAAGATAAGTAAAATATATTTTGTATTTCTAAAAGAGCTTTCATCTGAAGTTATGAAAGCACTTTGTAGATATTAAAGCCTTTAAACACATCTGAAAATCTGAACAGAATTGGTCACTTATGGGAAAGAATGAAAGTATTCATTAGATTCAAAGATGTGCTTTCTGTCAAAAGAGAATGGACATGTTACTATAGAAGACTTCTAGTGAAAGAATCATTGCCTGGGAAAGAAAGAAGCGTATTTTTCATAGGGAAAACAACTTCTATTTGGCCCAAAGTCCAGGTAGATTGAGTATCACAAAAGCTTCATTGTTTCAGATTACTTTCCTGAGTCATTAACATGAATAAATTAATGATTAATGCTTTCAGTGGGAAATAAGTTTGTGTAACGGTATCATTGTCTCTCAGTTAAGAAATGTTATGACTAATCATCTTGTTACCAAATTGTATAAGTATGACAGACTAGCTAAAGATACGTGTTTTCCTCACTGAACATGTATAGTGTTAGCAATCATGGCCACTGTTTAAAACTGAAACTCTGCCTGTTCATCTCAAGGACAATATATCACTTTGCTCAGTGTGAACATCTGATTTACACACTGGAAGGTTTTGGCTGCTTTTCTTGTCTTGATTCCATCTCCTTGCTTCAATATTTGCAGTTTCCAGAAAAAAAAAAATCATGTGATGATTTAAAAAAAAAATCACTATCATTTCCTACTGATTCTACCCTCTTCCTTCTAATAAGTAAAGTCAGTCAAAGCATATCAGCACATAGGCATCAACCTTCATTCCAGATCTCTGGCGTAGTGCCTTTCTGCTGAGAGGTAGAAATCATTCTTCATCTAAAGCATTCTTCAGTCATTCCTAACTGAGCAGGGTATCCTTGCTTGCCTGTGTAAGTCTGATTGTTTTATAAAAGAATTTGTACCTTTCTTTTTTTCAGACATGTGGTTACTTGAGATCCTAGTGTGTACAGGGTAACCCTAAGGGTTTTTTGTTTTGTATTTCATAGATTATCTATGCTAGGGATCCTGTATTTCTGGCATGGGAAGTTAAAACATCTTGCTTTGAGCTACTGAGTTAACAGTTTAGTTTCATCATGATCTGATAACTCTCTCAAGGAGAATCTTTAAACTTGAACTCAGAGCTCATCAGAGATTCCCTGTTGGATTGCTGATGGTGTGAACACTGGTTCAAGACTCTAAATTTTGCTTCCTACTCCCACACCCTACCCCCACTTTTTTGCTTGAAGGGATGGAGGGATTTGGAAGAGACTAGAAATATCTAGTGTTACATTTAAAATAAGCTTGACTAATAATAACAATACCTTGCCACTTGTATATGACTAAAGTTTACAAAGAACTTTAACAAATATTATCCTCACTTATCCCTCACAACAACCCTTGAAAGTAGTGGCTATTTATTATCTCCATTGTGCAGATGAGGAAATTGAAGTAGACACAGGTTAAGTGATTTATCTAGGATCATAGCTAGTAAATGTCTGAGTCAGAATTTGAACTCAGGTCTTTCTAACTCCCAAGTCCAGCTGGCTATCTACTGTACTATCTGGCTGCTCTTAGATGACCTCAAAGATCCCTTTTCAGCTCTAAATTTATAATCCTATAAGTCTTTTTATATTTAGAGCATGTATCTGTTTGGAGCTAATATTGCAGCTTAGTGATTCGGTAGATAGAGTGTCAGGGTAGGGAATCAGGAAGACTCATTTTCCTGAGTTCAAATCTGGCCTGAGATACTAGCTGTATGACCATGGGCAAGTCACTTAACCCTGTCTGCTTCAGTTTCTTCATCTGCAAAATAAGTTGTTGAAGGAAGTGGCAAGCTATTCCAGTATTATTGCCAAGAAGACCCCAAATGAGGTCACAAAACATAGGACATGATCGAAAAATGACTGAAGAAAAATTATATCATCAGGGCAGATCTGGGCCTGCCTGAAGAGCCAAGCGGAAAGAAAGAATAGTGTTCTTAGACCCACCATGTTGTGAAGATGCAAAATTTATTAGAAAACATAAGAACCTAAGTAAAATGATCTACTGATATCTTAATTTAGGAACAGTAATACAAGTTGTCACTTTACTGGAATTAAAGTTATCTGTAGCAGTTGCCACACCAGTGAGAGGTACCATTGCTGGTGTTAGAAGACCAAAATACAGTAGGTTCTTTTAATCTTGGGGAAAGACATAAACTAAGGAAACTGTGTGAAAGAAGCTGAAAGGAATCCCTACTTTCACAGAATGTTTCATTTGAAGTGGTCTGGGAGGAGTCCCCTGCACAACCTCTGAAAAGCATAATGCAAACTGGTCCTCTTTTGTTTGGGATAGATCAAGGACATAGAGTAGTTCACTCAGACATGGCTCTCCTGTCTCTTATTCTTTGCTCAGAAACTAAAACCCTTACCTGCTATTTACAACTTGAATTCTGGGAGTGTGACGTTCACGTCTGTGCTATGTCTAAGCCAATCAAGGCAACCCTCAATTTACAAATTAGCCTTTCTTGTGCACAGAGTACATAGTGATAGGAATGGGGAATGGCAAGGAAGGGAGTAAAATTTAATATAAATTGCCTGTTTCTCCTGACTTCTGTATTTAAAACAAAGACATTTTAGCATCTGGATATTTTCTATTTCACATTGTAGAAGCAACAAGCTATCCTTTATCCTTTTCCTTGTTCTCTCTTTCAGAAATGTTAAGAAAGCATTTAAAAATTATCTTAGTGTGAAAGAGAAACTTTATCAGTCTTTCTTTAACTAACAATTCTCTATTAACTATCTGCTCCCTTCCCTCTGATTAGCCCAGGAATGACTGTTTCCTTGAAGCAATTAGGGCTGTGACCAGACTAGGGCAAGGGGCCCTTAAATGATTCACCTAAGAGTAGTAGATTCTTTCCCTATTCTTTGACCAGATTAGGGTAATGGTGAGAGTAAAAGATCTCTTGGGTTCACCTTTGATCTGCTAGAAAGGAGCACCCTTGACGGGAGTGGTCAAAGGGAAGATTAAATGTTTTAGGAAAATGATTCTCCAAGTGTGAGTTGAAAATTAAATAACTATTGTTTTGTTGGAAAAAGCCAACTGTTAATTGAACTGTTACCTAACTGAACTGTGCCTTTGCTAATTTTGATTGTGAAATATACTTTGTTTGAGAATCCTATAAATTAGGACCTCAAAATTGTCTGTTAGAGAAATGTCTGAGGGCACAAGGAAACTCAGTTTAGATGTTTTTATAAGTAGGATAGGGCTTAGATTTAGACTGATTATAAATTAATAGCAATTGTTTCTGGAAGTCTTCTGTTTATAATGCAGAATTCAGAACTTTTTCTTTGACAACTTGAACCCTGTTTTTTTGAGAGTTGTTATGTGAACTTGTCAAAAGGTGTGAAGTGCTTTTATCAATTTTGGAAACAGTTTGAGGTGGTGAGTAGCAGGGAGCCGAAAATGGAACTGTGAGCCTAAAAGAGAGGGACAGGTGAAGAGGGCAGTGTGGTATCCCAAGAACAAGGGAGGAAAGGAATATGCAGCTCAGTTGCTGCTGCTTTGTGTTCCTGGTGCAGGGCAGACTTTGTCTGGTCCAGGACACTCACCTGCAAGGGGAATCAGGTCAATCAATAGGCATTTATTAAGTACCTAGCAATGTTCTAGGCACTCTGCTAATAATATGGAAATGGAAACAGTCTCTGATACTGGCAGGAAGAAGGAAAGATATTTCAAAGGGATCAATAGCACCCTTCAGAAAGATCATCAGTGGCCAAGATGATCTCCCCCCGCCATGGCTCTGATGACTCTGGACATGATAATGCTGAGGGACAACCTCAGTCCCAGGTACCTTGGAAATGGGAACATCTCTCCCCCAAGTCCTGTCAGATTACCTGTTCCACACTCCTTGCGCTGCTGGCCCCACCAGGGGTGTCATGGGGCAATCCAGGACAGCCCCCTTGCCCATACCCACCATAGTGCTGCATCTCCTGACAAACTGAAAAAAATCTTCGACTGGGGAGCCTTCTATTCCAACATCAAGACAGTGGCACTGAATCTACTGGTCACAGGGAAGATTGTGGACCATGGCAATGTTATCTTCAGTGTCCATTTCCAGCACACTGGCACTGGCCAAGGGAACATTTCAGTCAGCCTAGTGTCCCCGAGCAAGGCTATGGGGTTCCACCAAGAGCAGCAGATCTTCATTGAAGCCAAAGCATCCAAGAGTTTCAGTTGCCAGTTGGAGTGGGAAAAGGTGGATTGAGCCTGGAGGACCTTACTCCGTACTCATGACCTGTCAAAACCTGCTCTCGGGACCACACATAGAGCTCAGCTACCTGGAACTGCTCCGCACTCTTCAAGGTCATCTGTATCTATATTGCCTTCTACAGCACAGACTATTGGCTGGTCCAGAAGGTGTGCTCAGGCTACAGCTACCATGATGATGCCCCCTACTATTCTTCTGCATGATGCCCTGGGTGGGTAGAGGGGAGGACCTTCAGGGATCTTCCCTCTCTCCACCAGGGGCTGAAGGGGATTGTACTGCCAGAATAGGAGACCTAGGGGACATGGGGTGGGAAAGAGACAGGGTTTCCTTCCAGGTAGGAAGGGACAGTGGAAGCAGAGTTGTGGGGGGTGATCAGAGTAAAGTCAAGGGAGAAGGAAAGGGAAGAAAGCTTTGGAATGGGAGCTATTGAGTAACCTTAAACATGCGAAATTGAAAGGGATGCTTTGTAGGTAACTGAGCCTCAAAAGACACTGAGTTGTGGGTAGATATTGAGTTCCAAGGGTTTGAGGGGAGTGGGTTAGGGAAGTTTCTGGCAAAGATCTAGAATCAAATATTTCTAGGGATCAAGTGATGAGAGGTACCTAGAACCTTAATTCCTTGGCCACTGTACTCAAGAAGAGACAGACATGAGATGGTAGATATCTTCAGAGAAAATACAAAGTTGGAAGGATTCAGAGAAATTTTGCAGTCAGAAGAGTATTTACAACAGCCTGAGTGGAAACACTGAAGATGAATTTGGATTAGAGCAAACACCCATCTAAGTGGTTGAGAATTGCCAACATCTAGTCCTTGAACGTCAGTAGAATGAAGTAGGAGGGATAACCATGAGTCATCAAGATCTCAGTTAATGGAGGAACTCCCCCCCCCTCATCTTTAAGAGCCACTCTCCCCTGTTAATAAGGATCCCTAAGAGGATCTTAAGTCCCACTCTCAGACAATACTGGGAGGCATAATCTGATCGGATAGGCTTTTGGAGGGTCTGGGAAGAGAGTCTTTTAACCTCAGCAAAAGGTTCATTGGGCACAGATGGAAAGACATTCATTATTCTGTTAGTGATCTCTCTTCCTCTGCCCCACAGTGCCTCAAGTCACCTCCTGCTATATTGGGTATGTTTCCCTAAGGGAGTAAGCTTGAGGAGGGAAGACAAAACACCTGAGTTCCCTTTGCAATCTTTGTTTCCTCCACCCTAGATTGCTCTAAGGGGTTGCCAGTTACTTCAGAAGAAACGAGGTTGAATGAGACGGAGGCCACTGGTCTCTGTTTCAGATGTTCTGTGGTGTCTGTACAGGGGGTGGGGGGAAGGGAAGGTTATGGTGGGATGAAAAGGAGAGCAAGGCGATGTCTTGTAAAATTACCTTGAATGTTGACTTCTGTTTGCAGAATCATGTTTTTGAAACAGAGAATAAGGCATTACCATTGGGAATCTTAGTTGCATAAAAAAACCAAAACAACAACTGTATAAATAAATAACAATTCTTTAAAAACTGTGGGAGAAAATGAGAGCCAATAGCCTTCATTGCTTTAAGGGAACATTTTTAAAAATAATATTGTTTTTCTTCATTTTATAGAAAGGAAAGGATTTTGGATATTTTCCCAAAGATGCAATCCAAGTTGAGGAGGTATTCATTTCTGAAGAAGTTAAAGTGCCAACTAAAGTGAGTATAAACCTCCATTCTCCCTAATCGATTTCAAAATTATTCTTAGATCATAGCATTCTTATGGCATGTTTTTCAGTTCTCATTAGTTATGTGCTTTTCAAGCTGGTCAGTTAGGGTTTTTTAAATACCTACCATGTTCCAGACACTGCTAAGCACTAAGGATGCAAAGAAATGCAAAAATAGTCACAGTTTAATGAGAGAGACAAACATGCAAAAAACTATGTACAAACAAGTATAAGTATATACATACATGAAGTACCATATTTTACGTGTGTGTGTATGTACACACACACACATATACATATGTAATAGTGATATCAGAGGGAAGACACTAAGATTAAGAACTAGGAAAGGTTTCTTGCAGAAGGTTCAACTTTAACTGAGACTTGAAGGAAGCCAGGAGGTGGAAATGAGGATGAGAATGTTCTAGGCACAGGGGACAAAATAACTCAGGACCCTCCTCCCAACCCCCACCCTGACACACACATACACTTGCCTCCAAAAGGCTTATATGTATACAGAATCAAGGAAAACAAATTCCCTCGATATCTGCATGTAAATATATATATATGCATATATAACATAAATTTATATATTTATTAATTTACGTCTCATTCTGTATCCTAAATCTGCCGCCACAGCTTGTTTTATTATTGATACTTTGGAATCATGAATGGTCATTGTGTTGATCCTTGTGCATTACAGATTTCAAAGGTGTTTTGTCTTTACATTGTTGTTATTATATAAATTCTTTTCTTGGTTCTGTTTATTTCATTCTTCATCAGTTTATAAGAGTCCTCAAAACTGTTCATTTTTATGATATTGATGTCAGTATAAATTTGTCTTCTTGTTTTGCTTAACTCACTGTGCATTAGTTCATATAAATCCAACCTCACACCCTTCATATTGACAAAGATAACAAAAAAGGAAAATAGAGGGATGTGTGAAAACAGGGACATTGATGTACTGTTAGTGGAACTATGAACGAGTAAAAGCATTCTGGAAAGTAATTTGGAATCATACATAAAAAGTTACTGAGCAGTGAATATCTTTTAGCTCATCTATACCTATATAGCTAGTCCTTTGCCAAAAAAACAATCAAAAAATAGGACAAGGTCCTATAGGTTCAAAAGTATGCATAGCAGTTTTTGCATATGTCTATGGTGGCAAAGAACTAGAAACTAAATTGTCCATCAGTTGAAGAATGGTTGACTGTGGCAGAATACCAAGTGATATTATAAATGTCTTCCATATAAGACTTAGATTTTATATGGATGTCCTACAGGTAGGCCACTGGGATAGGGGGCAGTAGATAAAACTTTGGACCTGAAGTCAGGAACACCTGAATTCCACTCCAAACTCAGATACTTCCAAGCTATGGGACCCTGGAGGCCTAACCTAACCTAACCTAACCTAATCTAACCTCTCTCTGCTTCAGTTTCCTCATCTGTAAACAGGGATAATAATAGCACCTGCCTTTCAGGATTGTTGTGAGGATAAAACGAGATTACATACGTGAAGTATTTTCCAGACTTAAAATATTGTACTAGGTATTACATGTATAGCTATATAAGGGAGTATAATTCAAGACAGGTAGTAAGACCAGCAGCAAATACACATCAAAATATCTCTGAAGTACATGCTTCTTTATGTCAATAGCTTTGCAGATCATTAACATCTGATGAATGGATTTTCCTTCAGACAAGGTTGAATTTGGTAATTCAAGGAGGGCATTTTCTTTACTTTCTACTTTGTGGGATGTATTGTTAATACATTCTTAGACAGGAAGGTAGTTCTAAGAACTGGGAGGGGTGCATGATAAATAGAAAGGAGAGACTGTATAATAATAACTTTGATTTTTCTAAAAAGGCTCTGCCTTCCAACTCAACAGTCCAACAAAATTTATTAAGTGCTTGTTGTATGCCCTTAATATATTTAGTTCTGGGAATATCTGTTTAAATAAGACAAGATCTGGGCTCTCATGAAATTTACAGTCTAGTAGAGAGATCTGATTAATGCACAAATAACTATAACAGTAATAAATGATAAATTCATAAAGAGATATAAGCATAGTATTACATGAAGTCTGAGAGGGGAACTTTCATTACTGAGTGAAAAAAACAGGAAAGGTTTGCTGGAAAGGTGGTATATCCATTGGATTTTAAAGGGTAGACAGGAATGCAACAGCTAAGGAGGAGAGGAGTAAAAGAAATGAGATTGTGAAGTATAAGGAACATTTTGCACAATGGCACAGCAAAAGGAAAGTGTAGGACTTGCATGGGTGACAGAGACTGGTATAGTTTGGCTCGAATGGATGTGGGGAGTGGTATGGAATAAGGAAGGAAAGGCAATATGGTACCTAATCATGGAGGATTTTGTATACCAGGCAATAGTTTTAATTTTACTAAATTAAATTTTATTCAGATGAAATATTTGTCAAAAGCCTTTAACACAGTGCTTGGCACATAGTAGGCTCTATAGAAATACTTCTTCCCTGTCCTTCCCCCATTCTAAATAGAAAGCCAGTGAAAGGTTTTAAGCAGAAGTGACCTGACCAAATAAACATATATGGGGGGAAGGAAACCTTGTTACTGGTAAGGAGATAGGTCAAAGGTAATCATGATGCTCCACCTGATTCAGGCTTGCTCCCAAGGTGAAATTTGCGTGGACCACATTTGGCATTATGGGAGCAGAAATGAGCTGAAAAGAATTTTCTTATTCAGTGTCACAGAATAGAGGTCAGGGAGAAACAGTGAAGAAAAAGCAAAATAATTTTGAAAGACAGATTTAATTTCTGAACTTGGACCTCAAAAAACTCATATAAATCTTGGGGATATGAAGAAATGACAACCTTCCCTCCCACCCCCAACCCCAACCTTGGAAGAAGTAGAGCAGCAGCTGAAGACGGAGTGTAAAGAATGGTCCAATACAAGAGCACAGCTTTACAATAGCTTTATGTACAAACAGCAGCAAAGGCAAGCATTGTGATCACAATGGAGCAGGAGAAAGGTTCCAGAGGGGTAATAGATTTAGGATTGGGAATTGTATTAGCTATATGTTTTGCCTATTTATTTCTTCCTTGCTCCTCTAATTTGTTCATAAAGCAACCCTTTAAGTCTAAGTTATGTATCTATTGGGAGTTTATTTTATTGTAAGATGTTGGTCAATACCTAATTTCTGCCAGACTGCTTTTCTAGTTTTCCCTGCAATTTTTGTCATATAAGTCTTTGCAGGCCTCTCTGAAGTCTTCCTGTTCATCATTTCTTATAGCACAATAGTATTCCATTACATTCATATACCACAATTTATTCAGCCATTCCCCAGTTGATGGGCATCCCTTTGATTTCCAGTTTTTGGATACCATAAAGAGAGCTGCTATAAATATTTTTGTACATGTGGGATCTCCTGGGGATACAGTCCTAGAAGTGGTATTGCTGGGTCAAAGGGTATGCACATTTTTGTAGCCCTTTGGGTATAGTTCCAAATTGCTTTCCAGAATGGTTGGATCAGTTCACAGCTCCACCAACAATGAATTAGTGTTCCACCTCTCCCACATTTTCTCCAACATTTATCATCTTCCTGTTCCATCCTGTTAGCCAATCTGATAGGTGTGATGTGGTATCTCAAGAGTTATTTTGATTTGCTTCTCCCTAATCAATAGTGATTTAGAACATTTTTTTATATGACTATATTTTATATGACTATAGATAGCTTTAATTTCTTCCTATGAAAACTGCCTGTTCATATCCTTTGACCATTTATCAATTGGGGAGCTCTCTCTATTTTTTTGACCAATATCAAATGCCTAATACTTAGAAGAAATACTCATTTGAGATAAGAGATTCCCAGGATAAACTGCAGAAAAGAATAATTCTGCAATAATCTCCTTTCCCCACACTTCACCCCCCAAAATAACGTGGAATAGTCACAAAGACTAGGTTAGACTAGGCCTATTAAAAGAAATAAAGGAAACTATAAGGATTAGCAAGGGATCAAAGAGAAACAAGGCTTTTTGTTCCCTCTGGACTTTTTTAATGGACAATGTTTTATAAGACTGCTGAGATCCACTTAAGAACTTGAGGTGCCTCCAGTTATGAATATAACTATAGAAATATGGTTAAATATTAGACCAAACTCCCATGTGGGATTGGATATATGTTCTGCTTATTGTATACATCTAAAATGGTCAATTTTTCAGAAGTTAAATAACATTTTTAAATATTTTAAAAATGTAAGTATTTGAAAAGAATTGTTTGGTAAATGTGTCTGTATTTTTTTCTAGAATGCTCTTTTAGTTAAAAGGTATACTATTTAGAAAATCTGCAGTTGTTTAGAGAACAACAAGGTTAAGAAGAAAAAAAAGATCCGTAAGGATCTTTTTTAAAAATAGAATTATTTAGCCTGGAAATGCAAAGTCTGGGGAATAACTTCACTTTATTTTCAAGTTTGTAAGAGCCTATTACATTGATTACATACATAATGATCAGAACATGAAACTTAGTCTCAACTTTACATACCTCATATTAGCTACAGAAAATAATTTGCTAACAGTAAGCAAATGATACCCATGACACATATTACTGAGGAAGTTCTGTGAAAACATTAAGAACAAGAAAGATATTCATCTATGAAATGATTTTGGTTATTTAGTACATTTTCCCCAGTAATATAAAACTATATTCTCTTTTAGGAATCTGACTTCATTTGTCTTCATGAGATGAACTATGTGTTTGAAAATGATGATGAAGTAACTGACTATTCAGATGTAGAAGAAAAAAACCAAGAATCTAATACAGATGGAAGTGAATTCCAGAGAACACTTGAAATTTACTTAACTTCTGAAAATACTGAGTTAGATAACCAGTCCCCAACAACAGAGGGTCTAGAAAATATCAGAAGTACAGATGAATCAGGAGTCTGGGGAAAAGTAGAACCTGAGAGTTTAACAGAGAGTGCTACCACTCAAGCATCTCCAAGTCATGTTGCCCAAGTGAATCCTTCAACATCTTCTTGGGTTACAGTGTTGTTTAGTCTGGGAAGTGAAAAAGTAGAAGAGACTTTTGAATCAGTTAATGAACCACCACAGAAAAGTTCATTTTCCAGTAGAAAAATAGCTGTAAGAGATGAGAATAACTTAAAGGAGTTAAAAATTGACCATCCTTTAGAAAAGAATGAGTTAGAACCTCCATCAGAGTTTGATCCTTGTCCACTGGAAGAGCCTGCACCAAAATCTGAGCCTGAAGATACTCGGACAACTACCTGGCTTGATGAAGACTTTATAGGATATTTTGGTTTTGGCCAACGGGATTCAGGATTTGAGTTATCATCTCAAGAAGATACTTCACTACTAGAAAATACTTCACTACTAGAAAATGCTTCATTACTACAAGACATTTCCATCACTGTTCCATCTGATCAGGAACCCATAGTTCCATATACAGAAAAGCCATCAGAAGTAGAAGAGCCCAAGACAAATGATTATCCAGCTCATCAACCAAGTTGGCTTGATTCACTATACTTTCTATATGGCAAAAAAGAGCAAAAGAAACCAGATAAGCAAGAAAGAAAAGACAGTAGTGGAGGAAATGACAATGAAAATCTTTCATCAAGTGATTTTGACCTTGATAATAATGAGGAAAGAGAAACTGATGAAACTGGGGAAATTAAAGATCAAACAGACAAGAAAAGGGTTTTGCAGAAGCCAGGAGATTCTGATACTTCACCTTATTTGCAAATATTGTCGGATAACACTGATTATCCTTGGAATTCCCACAGTAATCCCAAGGAAACCAAGTCACCAAAAAAATTTTGGGATCAAGGTAAATCACTGATAGAAACTGAAAAATTATCATATGGAAGTCAAAGCACAGAAGATGTGGAGGTTGCCAAAAATGGTCAGTCAGGTTGGTATGAAAATATTTCGGATCTATTTAATTTTCTAAAATGTTGAAGAAAACAAATTCAGGAAAATGTTGTTTCCTAAGAAACATAAATATCATTTATCACCTCCCTTTTATTTTTAACTCATTTTAGGGCTTATGATTGCTTGTAAAATTCTTTACAAATATTGTCATTTTATCTGATTCTCTTAACAGCTCTGGGAGATAGGTGCTATTATTATCCTTATTTTATTATTGAGGAAACTAGATCAAAGTTAAGTGACTTTCCCATGGTTATACAGCTAGTGTCTGGTCCTGGAATTGAACTCAGTTTTTCTTGACACCAGACTTAGAACTCTATCTACTGTACCACTTAGCTTAATGAGCTTAATGATATTTTAAAAAATTGAGGGACAAAAGTGACATTTTAAAATATTAGAGTTTCATTTCTTCCTTAATCATTTATGAATGTTTTAAATGAATGAAGATGTATTTATTTAATGCTTACTATGTGCCAAGCACTATTCTAAGTATAAGAGGTACAAAAAGAAAGATAGTTCCTACACTCAAGGAGCTTATGTTCTAATAGGAGGAAACAATATATTTTAGGGGAGGAATATTTTGCTTTGGAAATCTATGGGAAATGATGAATATGGCCATAGAGGAACAGACTGACACACTTTTCCCAGTAACAATGGCTGCATTAATTTGATTGTGCTTCCAGAACTGGAAAGGTTGGAGTGAGGGAGTGTCTCCTATACTTCATTTTTTTCCCCTTGATGGTCCCCAATCTTAATATGACAAAGAAACTGTCAGAAGCAAAAACTCTATCACTTGGCTAATAAACTAATAAAAGTCTAGAGAGGACTAATATAGATTTACCCCATTCCCTAATGAGTAACAGAAAAATATCTTTTCTTTTTTATTTTCAGACTCTAAAATGGAATATAAAGAGGAATTCCAGGGGCAAAAAGTAGAAAAATCTCCATCTTCCACTCCTGAGAGAAACAGTGCCAAAGGTAATAAAATAGATGGCTCTTCTCATACTGAAACTAGTGATGCAGCTTACATTCACCAAGATATATCAGTTAGGACTCTTTCAGAATCAGAAATGGAAAAGGTAGAGGCAGCTCTGGGTCTAGAGTTAAGAAAACCTAAGTTCAAAGCCTGCCTCCAACATTTCCTAGCTGAATGACTCTAGAAAGTCATTTCATTTCTGTCTGCCTCAGTTTCCTCCCATCCTGTATGATGGAGATAATAATAGCACCTTCCTCCCATGGTTGTTGTGAGGATCAAATGAGATGATATTTGTAACATGCTATGCAAATCCTAACTATTTTTGTTAGCTGACCTAGAAAAACTATTCAGATTTTTAGAGTTTATCATTCTAATTTTTTTTAAAAAAAGTAACTACTCTCTTTAGTGAAAAGTCTGCAGATTATTGAAATGATGCCTTGTATAAATGGTATTCAAAACCACTTGTAGTTTCAAGCTTCAGGTACATTAATAATATTGAATAATGAATGCAAACAGCAATTTAAATAATGTTGTGGTTTATCATTTGGATAGAAAACCTGCAAGAGAAAAAGTTAATTACACTGAAACCTGTCACTAGTTGAGTGCCTTGCTCAAGTCACTTAACCTCTATGGCCCTCAGTTTTCTCAACTGTAAAATGGAGAGATAGCACTAGATGGCTATCTATGATCCTAATTTTTTTTTCTAAGAAAAACCATATGAATACAAGTCATTCCCCAACTGATAAATGGTCAAAGGATATGAACAGGCAGTTTTCAGAGGAAGAAATTAAGGCTATCTATTGTCATATGAAAAAATGCTGTAAATCACTATTGATTAGAGAGATGCAAATCAAAACAATTCTGAGATACCACATCACACCTTTCAGACTGGCTAACTCGACAAAACAGGAAGATGATAAATGTTGGAGAAGATGTGGGAGAGTTGGAGCACTAATTCATTGTTGGTGGAGCTGGGAGCTGATCCAACCATTTTGTAGAGCAATTTGAAACTATGCCCAAAGGGCTACAAAAATGCGCATACCCTTTGGCCCAGCAATGCTGCTTCTAGGACTATATCCTCAAGAGATCATAAAAATGGGAAAGGGTCCCCCATGTGCAAAAATATTTATAGCAGCACTCTTTGTGGTGGCCAAAAATTGGAAATCAAGGGGATGCCCATCAATTGGGGAATGGCTGAATAAATTGTGATATATGAATGTAATGGAATACTATTGTGCTGTAAGAAATGATGAACAGGAAGACAGCAGAGAGGCCTGGAAAGACTTACATGAACTGATGCTGAGTGAAAGGAGCAGAACCAGGAGAACTTTGTACACAGTAACAACCACAGTGTGTGAGGATTTTTTCTGGTAGACTTAGTACTTCATTGCAATGCAAGCACTTAAAAAATTCCCAATGGTTTCTTAAGACAAATGCCTTCCACATCCAGAAAAAGAACTGTGGAATTCAATTGCAGAATGAAGCAGATCATTTTCTTTTGTGTTATGTTTTGGTTTGTTTTATGATTTCTCCCATTCATTTTAATTCTTTTATGCAACCTAAGGTGAAAATGTTTTTAACAGGAATGTATGTGTAGAACCTATATAAAATTGTATGCTGTCTCTGGGAGGGAGAGGACAGAGAGGGGGAAAAGAGGGTAAGGGAGGGGAAAAAAATCTACGATTTATGGAAGTGATTGTAGAACATTGAAAACAAACCAAAAAAAAAGGAAAAAAAAGAAAAACCATATATTTCACATAATTATTAGAAGATAGTTTTCCCTCCTAACTGTGGGTGCCAATGAAGCTGAATTGCACATCTGAAGAACTAAATCAGTTTTCTTTTTGTGAACAACAGGCTAATACTCCCTGACATGATCTAGAGTCTCAGAAAACCAGGTATTGAGCACATGGAGATAATAGTGAAAGTACTGGCAAGAATCCAAATGAGTTAGATAGCCAAAGTCTACCCTCGAGAAATGCATTTGAGCATCTTATCAAGAAAGACAAATCCTTAAAGCAAAGGTTATGTTTAGGCTTAGTGAAGTAATGGTTAGAGAACCAAGCTCTGAGTCAGGAAGGTTGGGATTCAAGTCTTTTCTCTGACATATGTTGGCTATGTAACTCTGGGCAAAACTAATCAAAATTTCATTGCCTGGGATCATTCTAAGATTATAAGTTACTGACCAGGTATTGATCTTTATTTGGAGTGGGAGGCTCCTTACTAGACACTAGTCCAACAACTGCCTTCCCCCCACAAAAATCCCCCACATTGTTCTTAAAATATGTAGATTATAATTCCTTTTGTCATCCCCTTATAGTGTCTTCTTTATGGAAACAATTTCTTTTAAAGAAACAAAGAACAGATTGTATTTTGAATCATTCAAAATATTCTTGATATCCAAGAGTTCCAAAAGTAAATAATAAAATTCTGTAGTTTTTTAATATATATAATAGTATACTGTATAGTTTTACAGAAAAGGAATTTCAGTAATTAAGCATCTCTTTGAATGTATGAGATTATAAGGAAGTTCAAGCAGAAATTATATTCTGTGATCTAATTTATTCAAACCCTTGATGTTTGAGAGATGAACTGAAAACAATACTAGTTTAAATTGTTATTGTTCAGTTGTTTCAGTCATATCTGACTCTTTGTGACCCTATTTGGGGTTTTCTTGGCAAAGATATTGGAGTGGTTTGCCATTTTCTTCTCCAGGTTATTTTTCAGATGAGGAAACTGAGGCAAACAGGGTTAAGTAACTTGCCCAGACTCACATAACTAGCAAATGTCTGAGATTTGAACTCAAGAAGACAAGTCATCCTGACTTCATACCCTAGTACTCTCTCCACTGTACCACCTAGCTGCCCATAATTTAAATTTAGCTCTTAAAAAATAAAGAGGCTCTCAGTAATGGTTGTTTTATCTTTCCATGTTTAGATGTCAAGGTATTCAGGAACTTCCACCATCATAAAAAAAATAAAGGTAGCCTTTTAAATAAAGAGGAATCAAATAATGTGACTTGGCCAAGATCAGAGAGTCATTAAGGCAGAATTTTGCTTTTTGAGGTCAGCGAAGTAGGATCTTATATTCTTTATGTTTTTTTGTTGAATTGTTTGACTACAAAAGATGTGGTCTACTGTAGAATGTAATTTGCTAAAGCTTTCCTGTTCCGTTTTCATGCCTTCATCAAGGGATAAGCTCAGTATTTGTGTAGATTGTTAGCGTAAAAATTTTGTAGAGATGGGAAAGTAGACATATGGGTCAATGGCTATTAATATTTTGTTTGTTATGTTATTGGGATAATAATAGGATCATAGGATGCTAGATTAGGAGCTGGAAGACATCTGAAAGACCATAACATCTACTCTATCCCCATTTTGCAGATGAGGAAACTGAGTCGTAAGTTTGCACAAGGTCACAGACTTAGTGTCTGAGACAGGGTTTGAACCCAAGTCTTCCTGATTCCAAGCCCAACTCATGCTTCTAAGTTTTATTTAAAGTACATTTTGATACACTCCCATTTTCAGAAATACCTTGAGAAAAGGTCCCTCAACAATGCCCTCAAAATTAGGTTATCTCCAACACAGATCTACTTTCTGTATACTTTTTAAAATACAGTTATTTTTCCTATTTTTTCTTTAATGTCATTTCTTTTTCTTCATATAGCATGCCTAGAACTGATGTTAAAACCAAAATCTGATGGGCAATGAACCTTGATGGCAAAAAAGAATTTATTACCGAAAACTTTATAGATTTTTTTTATTATATATTTGGCTGGGGTTTTTTGTCCTTCCATTTTCATCCTTAAATGCTCCATTGAGTCTTTTCCCAAGCTTTCTTTAAATTTATTTTTCCCTTCACTGCTTTTTGCTATTTTATGAGGTTATGATATTAAAATCTTCCACCATTCTCCTCCATGAGAATTTATATTCTAAAGTGCTCATGGCTGCCATACCACCCCACTTGGCAAGTCAAGATGCTTCTAGATTCTTTTGATCTTCTATAGCAATGGATACATTAACTTTTTCTAAGAAACTACTATAATGTACATATTGACTCCCTTACATCGCTCATTTCTTTTTGGGGGTAAGGATCAATAGTTTATTTAGAATGGGTTAGGCTGGAACTTTCTTTGCATCCTATGTATTTTTTTCATTTTTATTCTTTCTCCTACTTTTGTATTAATTTTGATCCTTCCTCTAACAAATTCCCTATCTGACAATACACAGACAGCTCAAGTAGGAATAATTCCCACATCAGTAATGAATTGATTCCTGTCTGTTAAACATGATCAATCTCATTTTTGTTAACAGTATGTAGTACTCACCACGTCCATGATCTTTTCTGGGGAAAAATATTCATAAGTTTCAGGTGTGATGTTTATGCATTGGCTTTTGGCTTGTCTTGTTTTTTCCTCCTGAAACACATATTTTCTGCTGTCCTTGCCTTTACACTCTTGTCATTGAGTGTCAAAATATGTATTGATTAATTCGGATGGTTTTATTAAATCTTATGTAGCTACTCCCACAAGCTTCCAGGTACTAATGAGATCAATACCTGAGAGTGTATGTCGGGGGAAAGGCATCAATTCTCTCCCTCCATCTTTCTCGTGGAGCAGTCTTATTAGTCCCTAGAAGCTTGTGAGTAGGGCTATACTTTCATTAGAATTTTTTTTACCTCTCCATTCTCTGAAACAGTTGTTGCTATATAAGCTTTAATCATTTTCGTGGTGTTCTTTTTGCACATGCTTGTTATGAGTACTACAATATGGAATAGCCAAATGTCCCATGAATTTCTGTTTCTTGTTGTCTTTGAACATATGATGAAACCACCTCCTCTGACTTCCTTTGCCTCTCCAAGGAAGACTTTTAAGTTACCCTCACATTTAGATACAACTTCCCTTTTGGCTTTTGGTTTTACATATAGCAAGAATGTCAAGATCAATATGACACAATTCCTTCAAAAGTATTTCCACTTTTTGGTCACTAGACAGAGATGTCACATTTAGAATTCTAATAGAAAAAGTTATTATAGATTAATTAAATGCTGTGATTCTCAACCTCAGACCCCTTTCTTCCACTCTGTTGCTGTCATACCAGAAGGGGTTACACTGCACTGAGGACAATTTTGCATTTTTCTCTTTTCCTATGTTACCATCACCAAAAAATTCATTACCAAATGGCCAAATTACTGGCAATGAGCCATTTGGAACTTAGCTAGACCAGTCCTACATAGAGTAGACGTGTTCCGTTGCTGGTTGTAGCTCCTTATTGGCAAGGGGCTGATGGGAATTATAGTTTTCCTAGGTGGAAAAAGATGTGAAGGGGCAGTGAAAGACACAACCTCTGTAATGAATAATAATAATAGCTGGCATTTATATAGCGCTTTAAGGCTTGCACTTGACTTTGTTTTGAGCCAGGGAGGGCTGTGCAGGTCACCAGCCTCACTTCTCCTCCAGAGTCATCTGAATCCAGTGACCAGATATGCATGCCAATGGACCCCTGCCTAAGGGCTCTTCTGGATCCTCCTGGCTTTAGAGTGATTATCAGTAGGAACGATTGCTGTTTCCCTCCCAGCCTGATGTGTTTCTTTTTCTTTGCCTCATTAAAGGAGCTATACGCTGGCTACTTCTTAAACAGGCCTGTTCAATGAATGGGTGTTATCTCACCATAAGTGAGTACCTGGGTCATCTCCAGTCATCCTGGTGAATATCAGGTCACTGGATTCAGATGGCTCTGGAGGAGAAGTGAGGCTGGTGACCTGCACAGCCCTCCCTTCCTCAAAAACAAAGTCAAGTGCAAGCCATGTCATTATTTCTCTGACGGCATGGTCTTCTTCAGCAACTAAAGACAAACACAATAAGGTTTGCAAAATGGTTTACAAATATCTCATTTTATCATTGCAATAACATTGGGAGGTGTTCTTATTATCCCTATTTTACAGATGAGAAAACTGAAGTAGACAAAGGTTGTCTTACAAGAATATTCTTTTTTTTTATTCTTCATAAAAATGGCTCAGTAATTAGAGAGGTACAAAATGGAACTTACCTGGAAGACAAAAACAAAGAACTGAATGGTAGAAAGAAAGTGATGATAGAAATAAAAAAATGAACAAAATTTTCCTTATCTATTTATAGATATGCTCACTAAAATTATGTTAACTACAACATTTAATGAGAAAAGGTATCACAAAATTGAATAATTTCTACACAATAAGTAACAATGAAAAATAACATCAATGTTTCCTGCACCTGCTCAGTTTGAAATCCATGGTTCTCTGGAAAATATTATTTTAAACAAGAACCTCTCATTGTATAACCCATCACTTTAAAGCGACATTCCCCCCAAACAGAATCATTCTCTACTCTATGAGACAACTAGAGAAGAAAACCAGATCCATAGGCAATATAATGTGAAATGTAAACATCTTTTCTTTCCTAATAATTAGCGGAAGATGCGTATGGGTTTCAGATACTTGAATATTTACTTCAAATTAAAATGCATGACCTCCTGATTTCTACAGAAAAGGTAAATATTTTTTTTCGTATCTATACCACAATAGTGATTTCTTGTTGAATGTTTTATGTTTAATACTTATTTTTCACTTTTCATCATGAGTTGTTCATGAACATAAGTATCTTTTTGCAGTAAAAGAAAATAAAAATAAGGGAGTTAGCCTGGAAGGAATACAAAATATGGAATGAACATTAAGTTATTGATATGTAAATGAGTTTTCAGTCCTCAAAGACTATGTAATGTAAGTGTCAGATATAAAAGCAACTATCGAAATTCTAACCAAGCTGATGTTAAATTTCAGTCATTTAGTATTTCTTTGTTTATCTGGCCTCCCCTGTTGTCAAAGAAATAATCAAAAGAGCATATGAATTAGCAAACCACTTTTTAGCCACTTTAAACTATTTTATGTATAAGTTTAAGATGAATTGTTTTAAATGTATTTTTGGCAAAACATTTTGGGAAAGGAATGAAATCTCATGTCCCTGATCTTTAATTTGTGGGTTTCAAAATCAGTCATTTAAAACAGATTTTTAGCTTCAGAAAAAGAAAAATTCCTTATTAAAGCACTTTCGGATTAATATTACACAAAACATTGTCAATGAATTCTTGCATTTTCAGGGAATGAAGTATCCAAAGAAATGAAGTATTTGTCTCTTTAAGCAGCAAAGCTTTTAAAATTTAACCATTTCATAGGACATTTTTAAAAATACATTGTATACTCTCTACTTTCAAGAAGGGTATACTGCAGATTTGCTTTTTGTTATGATCCAGGATTTGAAAATCCTTATTAAAGTAAAAGCATCAATTATTCTGTTATGCAGTGATACTCAGAGAAACAGACAAGAGTAAGAATCAAAGCTAGAAAGACCTTGTGCAAATCATTTAACCTCCCGATGCTCTGGGGAGCTCTGTAAGACTATAAATTGCAAAGGTGTTGACCTGCATTGGTATAGGATGCTTCTCATGTGGGAGTTACCTTCATATGTCTAATCACTAATAATCAATAATGCCCTAAGGGCCTATTGAAACTAATTTGCTCTTGTACTAACCACAAAATCCATGTCCTGAGTTCCTGTTTCTTCTTTTTATAGCTTTTCTTTCTTCCTTACTTCAAGTTGTTTAAATTTACTTGAACTTTTAAATTTAAAAAAATTTAAATTTAGCAATACAATTTCTTTGGGTAACACAACAGACTTTCCCCCAAATTTACCAATGGCCATGGTACATTGTACATGGTACATTCCCCTAATCCAATATTAATTGGATTAATTTTAACTTACATTTTCTTTTTTATGATGAGTTTCAACATCAACAGACTTGAACATTTCATACAAAGAAGAACAAAGAAAAAGGATTGTATATGAAACTTTGATCTTCTAATGCCTTGTGTAGCACAGATTCTGGGTTCACTCTACCAATTTGCACTTGCATTGTCAAGCTGGATGCTATTTCTCCTTTTAAGGCTCTAGGAGTAACCCTGAGGGACTGGAGTTGACTTTTTTAGTACTGTTACTTACAAGCCCATATCTAATGTGTTCCCCAGTATCAATATCTCCCCAATATGAATTACCATCAATTAGCTTTTACAAAGGAAAACTTACTAAAAAATACTAAAAAGGTGTGGCAAAGACCAAGGTACAAGAGCATTTCCCCAAAAAATATAGGACATATTGTCCTATGATTACTTACAGAGTCCATGGGAGAATTAATTCAGATTTAGAGAGCATGTATAGCAAAAGTATAATTCATAGTCCCTTGTTAGATGGAAGTCTTTTGTCATGTAGACCTCATGTCCCCCTGAGGTGTGTGTAGCTACCTGTAGGACTCTGAGTTAGTGATCCTGTAGTGTCACTTGATAAAGGTGTCAGGGCATATAGTATTTGTTAATTTCATTAACTGTAGTGGGGATGATTAGCTGATTCAATAGAGGATTCCATGGCAACTGTGTTGTATTGGAGTGGGGTTGACTCCTACCCTTATAAACATTTTTTCCCTAAAGTATATCCTATGGGTCTATATGTTAAATTTAACATGACAGTAACAAAATTGCCCTGCTTATTTATATCTTCCTCTAGTGTTCCTTCTGCTTTCTTTTGTATATTTTAAAAGGTTTTGCGGCTTTTATTATCCTTTTTTTTCCTTTTTGTGGGCATCACTAACATTACCTGTCAACATTCCTCCTTGTAAATATTTTGCCTCTCAAGGTTAAATGTCTCTTGCAACAAATTAGTGTTGTAAAGCACCAAACCAAACATGGGCTATTTCTGAAAATGTGTGTCTCATTCTGCACCTGAAATAAAATGAAATAAAATATTTCATTAGACTTATATTACTTAATTTGTTCAATCATTCCCTAATTGATGGGCATTTGCTTTGTTTCTAATTGTTTGCTACACTAGATAGCATTACTATGAACATTTTTGTGCATGTGGATTTTTTCTCACTTTCTTTGCCCTTTTGGGGGGGTATAAACCTAGTCATGATATTGCTGGTTGAAAGTCATAGTTTAGTGACTTTTTTGAGCTCCAAATTGCTTTCTAGAGTGGTTGGCCTAATTTACATCTCGCTCAATGGTGCATTAATGTGACTCCTATGACTTAGTTCCTCCAAAATTATGGTCTTTTTGAAGGTCTTTTATTATTGCTGATTTGGAGAATTTTTTTCCATACGTTATTGACAGCCTGTATTTCTTCTTTTGAAAATTGCTCAGTAAGATCCTTTTACCATTTATCTAATGGAGAATTACATTTGTTTCTTGCTATATTTGAATCCATTCTCTTTATATTTTGGGTATTTCTTTATTAGAGAAATTTGTTGCAGAGGTTCCTCTGCCCCCTTACCCCCAGGTAACTCTTTCCTTTTGAATTCTAACTACATTGATTTTGTTTGTTTGTACAAAAACTTTTCAGTTTTATTTTTTATGTTGATCTCACTTGTTTGATCAAGAACTCTTCTATTCAGAATTGAGAAAAGTATCTCTTGAGCATCTTCTTTAATTTGTTTATGAGATGACCTTTTATATCCAGGTTAGGTATCCATTTGTAGCTTATTGTGGTTTATGTTTTGGGGAACATATACAGGATTGTTATATGTATGTTATAAATTTGGTTGTTTATAAACTATATAATTATATATGTAGTTATGAATAAGAATAATTACTTCTGACTATATAATTGTGGATATGGGGAGATTGCCATGAATGAAAATGCTTATTTTTAACTATATAATTGTGTGTAGTTTTGAGTGAGAAAAATTATTTTGTACTGAAATATATTGCTTTGTAAAATATTTAAAATATTAATGTTTATATCCTGTTTGCACAACCTCTGCTATTCAGATTTCTGATTTTCAGGGATTGTAAATGTTTACTATGAGGAAGATGTCAGGTTATTGTTCTGTCATTCAGCTGTGTCAACTTTTTATGACTAAATAGACCATACTGTCCATGGAGTTTTCTTGGCAAAGATACTGGAGTGGTTTGCTATTTCCTTTTCCACTGAGATGTTAGATACTTCCTCTTTATTGTGTATATGTATTATTTACTGAAAGGGTCAGAGAAATAGTATCTGTGTGAAACAAGGAGACAGCTTGAGGAGAAATGCAGAGCATGTTGAGAAAACTTGAGAGAAAAGCTGACCTTCAAATAAAATTTGTGAAAGGACTTGAAAGAAAGCAGCTCTTTTGAGGAAAAGGTATTGACTGTTGGTAGAGATGTTTACAATGAATTATTTGCAAGAAAGTCATTTGAATGTGAGCATTTTAAAGAACTGAAGGTTATTGCTAGGAAATCCTGAACTACTTATGTCCTGTTTGCCAGAAGTATGGATTTGGGATTTCTCAATCTAAGTTAGAGATGAGAAAGCCCTGATTTGAGGTTCAGGAGCCAGAGATCAGAAGACCAGAAGTCAGAAACTAAAGGGTCTGGGGATAGGAGAGAGATCAGAGAAGTTAATAAGGGAAGCTGTTTATAGAAGTTGAGATACCAAAAGGCAGAACCAAGAAAAATTCAGGGCTGAGACAAAACTGAGAGGCTGAAGGAAGCTAAGGTCAGATGACTCTAGGTTCTGCTCTTGATGTAGAGAACTGATAGGATTGGCAGAAAGCTCTTCTGTTTGAAAGAGATGATTGGAGAAAAAGGGATCCTCTGCTGTAGGTAAGAAGCTGGCTGGAAGAAAGGCTGCCATGTCTCTAGTGCCTTCCACAACTTGAGTGAGGGGTGATGTCTCAAAGCCTTGCTTACACTGACTTTACTTCCTTCTTTTTCTTGAGAAGGGAAATTTCCTCAAAGCTATTAGAGTAAGACCTGAATAGCTTTGTAGGTGCCAGAATTAAAGGGAGTTGCTTTTTACTGAAAGTGTCATGCTGTCTCAGTGCCTAGATAAGGGAGCATACCCAGGTAGCTCTGTGAAAGTCAGGCTTAGAGCTTAACAATGCTTCCATTAGTGGCTCAAGACAAACAGCTTCATCTAGCAGTGACCAAAGAGGCTCAGAAGAAGAATCGATGACACATGGTGCAGACTTCTTTAGAGAATCCTTTGATGATATCCAGACCTGCAGTTCAGAGTTGTAATTTGTTTCAGGCATGTGGATTCCCTACTCTTTTCACTCACTCCAAGGTTTTATATATGTTTACTCTCCTTCCCAATGGACCCTGCACGCATTGGTAGAAGCAGGGACTATTATATTTTGATTATTTCTGCTTTCGCTATTTGCCATCTAATTATGTGTCCTAAGATTAGTTTTGCTTTTGACTTCTATTTAAGTAAATGTTTCATGTTTAAGAGTTAGTGATCTTATTGTGACTGATTTGTATAAATGGGAAGCACATGGGTAGAAGCTCAAAACCTAGAATCATGAAGGTTGATGTATATTTCCTCCATACTGGGATTATCCCTAGGACCCTTTGAGTAAGTTGTAGCCATGGGGCTACAACTGATCCAACTCAGACCAGCCAACATGAGTACAGTTTGGGGTGAGTGAGCCAGCTCAGTGATAGAAAAAAGGATGTGGGTACCATGAGATCACCACATTCTTTATTTTATGCTCTGATCTTCTTACCTAGGGCAATGCCAGTTTCATTTGTTCCCTCAGTATTCCCTGAGGGATTTGTGAGTACTTCTCTACTGCCATTGGCTCATCTCCCCTCTTGCTGTGTTCCACCCATGGTTACGGGCCAATAAACAATACTTCCGTTAAATCTAACCACTTAACATCAATTTTTACAAAGGGATATTTGCTTCAAAGATATAAGAACTAACATACAAACAGTTCCCTCCATATTTCCAGAGTATACTCTCTCCTACACCACCAGCAATCTCATTAACATCCTCTGTATGGAAAGGTGACATCAACCAAGCAGGTTGATGAAGTCCATTTATGGGCCAGACTACACATTATATTTATAAGACATATGGTCCTGAGGTTCTCTACACATATCTTGGGAGTTCATTTATGACTTGTTCAACTTCTTTATTTATGAAATTGGGTACTCTAAATTCACCATTTCTTATTCTGATAATCAGGACATTTTATATTTGTTAAAAATTCATAAATTTCATTTGTCATTTTTGCTGTTATATAATTGGGCAAATTTTTTCTAATAACTTCCTTTGTATTTTCTTTATGTATTGTGAATTCTCCTTTTTCATTTTTGATATTTGCAATTTGGTTTTCCTCTCTCTCATCTTGGATCAGAGTAGCTGATAGGTTGTCTATAGCTTCTTTTTAACCAGCTCTAAGTTTTATTTATCATTAAAATAGAGGCTTTCAAAGTTTTCAATTCTGCCCTCTATAAAGGAAAGGCATTGGGAGGAATTCAATACTCCAATCTGTAGTCCTCCAAACGGAGGGGAGAGGAAGTTGAGGGAAATAGAGTCATTCAAGGCTTGAGTTAGCAGCATAGTGAGGGGGGATTATGAAGTGACTACATGTATTAGGAGGGGAATCTTGTTTCCTGTAGCTGAAGCTAGGCAGGGTAGCAATGCAAAGTGAAATGCTCTGCAAGTATACTTTCTGTCCCCTATAAAGAAAGGCAATGGGAGGAGAATTTGTTACATATTGTACCTTTCCACATACAGTCCAACTGACCATTTCATTGTTCCTCATTATATGACACTCTACAGTTATCCCTTCAATATTGCAACTTTCCCCATCACAGTTTCAGTATATCACAGGTTGGCATAAGAAATTAAATGAGAATTTTAGGGGAGTTTTGCGAAAGGCACCAACAACACCTGAAGGTCAGCTGACAACAGAAAAAGTTTAGAAACTCAGAAAATGCGTAACATATATGTATAATATTGTATAATATCAACATATTTTATCTTTTAATACTATAAATATATACTTTATTTTTTAAAGTTAAAATATGACCAATACTTAACCCAAATTTTACAATTAGCTATTGTAAACACCTCATAAAAGAAAAAGAAAAAAATACAGACTTATGCTCGACTACAAACAGGCAGAGGGCCGTAAGCAGCCCGTGGGACACAGGTTCTCCAGGCGTGTTCTACATGAAGTCCTTCTTGATCTTGTAGACACTGGTACTTTTATTTGGCCACTTTGTATCAATTTTTATAGTTTTGTGTATTCCTATATATATATATTATCTATCTCAGACAGACTATAAGTTCTCCAATGAAAGGTACTATTTTACTCTTGTCTTTGTATCTCCAGCACTAAACACTTCTTGATATACTATCACATTAGTAATTTCCTATTTGTTAACATATAACCATTCTGTCTTTTTTGTGATGTTTCTGGTGATGTTTTTTAATTTCTTTTAGAAAAAGTTTTATTGATACTTCTTTTTAAAAAAAACAATCCAGTCATTTCCCATTCATTCCCATTAATCCCATTTATTAAAGGGATTTGTTCTGTGAAGTTTGGATTCAGTCAAAGGGTCACATGTGGCCTCCAGGCCCCAGATTCCTCACCCCTGAAATTAGTAGTTCACCACGGCCTGGACTCATTCCATCAGCTTGTGAGAAGCCAGGAACTTGAGGCAATTGTTTGATTTACTTCTCTTAAGAAGTACTAAAATTTGCTTTTTTTTGTTTTCTGTACCTAGAGTTTATTGATTATCTGTGTCTCTGAGAACTGCTTGTTTCTGCTGCTGCTAAATGTATACGCTAGTCTTTCCTGGTGGTTGTAAAATGTAGTTTGTTACAGTTAAGAAAAATAAAATTATCTATTGACCATACTCAAAAAATATACTACATTCTGCCCCTGTAGACTGTCACCTTTCAATTGGGGAACCGAAGACATGTTTCATCATCAGCCCTCTGAAGTCAAGATTTCATGTTGACCTGAATTTTGATATTTGAAGTGTGACTTTTCATTAAATTATTGTATATACACACATATATGTACATATGTTGTGTATATACAGTAAGTCCTCAATTTTCACAGTAGTATGTTCCTAGAAAATGGCATGAAAGTAAAAAATGTAAATGTTGATACTTATGGGAGATAGGGAGTTAGTGACCACCAAGGACTGCAATCTTTTGCTAAAGAGCACACACTTGAGAGGTTACTTTGGCACTTTTTGGAGCAGATTCATGAACATTTATATCAATACTTTCCTCCTTTTTACAGATACAGGCAAATCTCAGAAATATTGTAGGTGCCATTCTAGACTATTATGATAAAGCAAATATCACAATAAAATGAGTCAAACCAATTTTTTGGTTTCCCGGTAAATATAAAAGTTCTATTTACATTATACTGTAGTCTATTAAATGTGTTATAGTATTATGTCTAAAAAAGATATACATATTATGCCTAAAAAGGCTATAAAATATATATCTTAATTAAAAATATTGCTAAAAATACTAACCATCATCTAAACCTTCAGCAAGTCATAATCTTTTTGCTGGTGGAGGGTCTTGCCTCAATGCTGATGGCTGCTGATTGGTCAGGGTGGTGGTTCTGAAGGTTGGAGTAACTGAGGCAATTTCTTAAAATAAGACAACAAGATGTGGCAGTAAAAAAACTATATTATAACATATTTTCCTATTTATATTATGGTGTATTGTGGTTATCGTGTATATTAGTTACCTAGTTCTGTTTACTTCATTCTGCATTAGTCCATATAAGTCTTCTTATACTTCTCTGAAACACATTTGTTTAGTGTTAAACTTCAGGGTTTGGACTAAAACAGAATTAGGTTGCATGAGTATTTAATTCTTACAAACTGGCAGGCATGCATTTGGAGCTGCAGTGGGAACTGAGCTTGCTTTGGGGTTAGGTTACACAGATTATAAAGCCATGAAGCAAGAAAGTGCCCTGACTCAGGATGTCTGGCCTTTTGTCAGCCAAGTTTACAGTTTCCATAAAGCAAGGAAGCACCCTTGACTCAGGATGTCTGTGCAAGCTTAATCCAGTCTTGTGGTTGTTGATACAGCAGAAGGATTTTGGCTTCACTCAGAGAGCATTGCAAAGGATTACTGTTATGTCAGTCCAGAAGGGCTCAAATCATCCTCTTGATTGACTAGTCCAGGTTTTTGGCTTTCTTCTGATGATTCGGGGCTCAAGCAGGTCTCACATTAGCTATGCCACATAGCTAATGAATGGCATGCCATCATTGTAAAGCAATTCCACATAAATTTCTACAATTTCACTTGGGGATATATGGTTGAGAAGAACTAAAAACCAAAAGGCAGAAAGGAAAAGTGACCAAACCCTTTGGCATTTACTGGAGACTGTTAATAAATTAGAAATGTGAGGCTCTCTGCTTCCTAGGGAATTGGGCACTCTCTGATGACCTGGAAGGCAGAAGCAATGGAGAATTAAGGAAATGAGGTTAAAAAAATGTATTTGCAGATAAACAGTTGCTGTCAGACTCATCTGGGTAGTATCCAGCTCAAGATTTGGGCAAAGAGTAAATTGCATCTGGGTAGCTTTTCTTAAGTGTTCAGGTACTATGTGAGGACTGCCGTAGCTTGAGAGGAACCCTCTGTCTGGATTGGGGTGGAGGGCTGAATCCAGAGATTATGCCTTTCTTAGTTGGCAGCAACCCTTTCCATCTGACTTGTAGCTGAATCCTTCCATTTGTGTTGTGTCCCTCCCCCTCCCATTAAAATGTGAAGTTCTTGAGAACAGGAACTGACTTTTCTATTTGTATTCCTAGAGGTCAGCACCATGCTTTGCACATAGGAGCACTTAATAAATAGTTTATTCATTCATTCATTCTTAAGGGAATGGAATCTACTTACAATGAGGATACTCATTAGGAGATGGATAGAGCAATGTTGAAGGCTGGGCCCAGGCCTATACTATGAATAAGTGCAGGATCCACTGCAGGACAGTGAATTTGAAGGTACCTAAAGCTGGCAGTAAGTAATTCATTGCAGAAGTGTTAGGACTGTCCGGACAGTGATTAAACTGTTGTACGATATTCCCAGTGCAATGGATGAAGAAGTTCATGAGATCTTTTCTTGGTCTCTTCTTTCTCATTTTGGACATAATTTTAACAAGCTTAGCAATTTGTTTCCCTAGCCTACAGTAGACTAGAAGCAAAAAGTTGGAAAGGGAAGGATGGGCTGCTATTGAAAGGCAACCACATAGCAAAAGAAATGACCAATTATATCCTGACCACACAAGAGGGACAGAAAAACTACAAACAAGTAAAGTGGACATTCTGAAATATCTCAAGTGGTCCTCAGTTTTGATGGTGGGTGCATTCCTTCAAGCAATGCAGACTGAAACCCCACTTCACATCATAAGCTGTGCTGGCCAAAAAATTACCAGCCTGTCTGATGATATGACACCATAAAAACTCAAAAAGTATAGCTTCCTAGGGCCATTTAGTGGAAGAAAAAACAAGTTGATTGAAGTACACTTATCATCAATGTTGTAGGGGGCAGTGACTTAGGGATTTCTCAAGTTGTTGTAGGCATGATAATTCACTAGTGCTATTATTGGCTAGTAATGTTAGGTGCAGTGATGTTATATATTGAATGTACAGTTTTATTTTTAATATATTCAAATTAATGCAGAATGACTAAATTAGTACAGTACTTGGATGATAAAGAAGCTATCAGCATTTCTTTTTCTTTTTTTTACTTATTAGTATTTTATTTTTTCCAATTACATGTAAAAACAATTTTCAACATTCATTTTTTGATTTCGAGTTCCAAAATTCTCTCTCCCCCCTTCCCTCCCTTTTCCCCTCTTCTTCTCCAAGACATTATAGGTTGTACATGTGCAATCACATAAAACACGTTTCCACATTAATCATATTGTATCATCATTTCTTAACCTAAAAAAGAAAATTAAGTATAGATCCTAGATTTGAAACATTTTGATTGCACAGTAAGCACTGTATTTAAAGTCTTGTGTTTCTTGATGAATGGATGGATGAATGAATAAAGCGTTTATTAAGTGCTTACTATATGCAAAGCACTGGGGACACAAATAGGCAAGTGAGATAGTCCCTGCTCTAATAGCTAATATACTTTTGTCATTAAGGAGCTTCCAATCAAGGTTGCTTATGCAAAGTGATACAATTGCTTCTCTGGTAATTCTGTCAGGCCTTGTACAGAACATATTTTAGTTTTATTGTGTAAAAGGTTTGGGCTAATATTACTGTTGTAGAATCAAAACCACTTTCTTTGTTAGTCAAGATTGCTATAAGCTTTTATTTTAAAAAAAATAGAATAACAACAACAGTCAGTTGATGGAAAAGACTTCTTAAGGAAATGGATCTCTACTCCTTAAAGGGCTGAAATTTCTTATACACATATGTGTATGTATGTATGTATGCATATTCACACATATTCATGAACAGCAAAAATATACATGCACATGAATATAATATTTGTTAAGTTCAGAGATATCAAGAATGTCTGTTTGGACATCCTGTAAGAAAAACAGAGACAGTTAATAATATAAATTTAAGGATTACCTGAATATCACTTTAATTAGGATGGCTTCAATATCTTCACATATTCTCCTGGACATAGGAAGGTATTGCTAACATTTACAGAAGGAAGGGAGGGACAAGGAGGGGAATATATGCATCTTTGATTCAACACCTCTGAAGAAAATCATTTTCAAGAGATAAGTAATTAAAATAAACTGGTTTTTACATTACTTTTTAGTCACTTTACAATTCAAAGAATTTCTACGAATTTTAGAACATTCTTCTTTCCATTTTAACTTGAATGCTGCATTTATATATTCAGCAAAGAGTGGAAATTGCCCAGATCTTGTTCAACCAGTAATTCTAGATTAAATAAATTGTGAGAACTCTTACATCATCAGAATTCTGAGAAAGAACAGGTAGCTCAGCAATTGTTTGGTTTTCTTCCAAGTACAGTTCTTGCAACCATTATGTAGCTCAATTAGTTCAATATGACTTGTGTTTAAGAGATTTGAGATGGGGCCCCTCTTGAGGCAGGTCAGAATGTCCATTAATTACTAAGTTTTCAATATGGTACTTGAAGCAGGTTATTCTAGTGCAGTTGCTCTCAAGCTTTTTGGTCACAAGATCCCTTTGCACTTTTAAAAATTAAGATCTCAAAGAGCTTTTATTTATGAGGATTATATCTAGTGATGTTTCTTATGTTAGAAATTAAAACTAATAAAATCTAAAATTATTATTAATTCATTTGAAAATAACAATAATAAAACCATTCTATGTTAATATGTTTTTTAAAGAAAAATACCTATTTTTCTAAAACAAAGAAATGTGAGAATGACATCGTTTTATATATTTTTGCAAATCTCTTTAATGTCTGGTTAAATAGAACACAGCTAGATTCTCATATTTTCTTCTGTATTCAGTTTGTTGTGATAAGTTGTTTTGACTGAAGAATATGGAGAAAATCTGGTCTCACCAGATATGTGGTTGGAGATGGTAAGAGTATTTAATAGGCAAATAAGCCTCTGTCATTATTATGAAAATAGCTTTGACCTTGTGGATCCCCTGAAAGGGTCTTGGGCACCCCTAAGGAACCTCAAACCACATTTTGAGAACTGGTGATGTAGTGGAAAGCATGTTGGAACCACAATCAAGGGACTAGAGCTTAGCATAGTGTCTAGCACATAGTAGGCATTTAATAAATGCTTCTTAGCTGGTTGATTTGACCTAGGCTCAAATCCTGGTTTCAATATTTACTGTCTGTGACTGTGGACAAATCTCTTAATTTTCTATGTGACTGTCTCTTCATTTGTAAAGACAGGAACTCAATTTTTGTTTCAAATTCTATGTCCCTGCAGTGGCACTGAATTGAATGCATTCCTGAACGCATTAAATGAATTAAATGCCTTCTGTGTTCCATTTTTTTCTAACCCTAAGACTTTGTCAAAAGAATTCATATTGTGAATATTTTATAAAGTGCCTAAGGAGTTTGATGCTTAAATCTAAATAGCAAAAAATAATGCTTTTTAATTTGGAGTAAAGAAGAAAAATGAAATGCCCCTTAGTAACAGAAAAATAATAGACTTCAATGGATTCAGAAGTAGAGGTAGAGGAAGTGAAGGGGAAAAATGATCTTGTAGTAAGTATTAAAAAGGAATTAACATAATCTTAAGAATTAAAAAAGAATTAACATAACCTTACACATTCACAAGTTAATGGTCACAATATGACAAATTTTCTGTTCTTTAGGTTAAAAACAGAAAGAAGAGTAAGTTTTTAAATATGTGTGGATTTTAAAAAAATTTCAGTTTAAGGAAAGAAGCTGACCATGAAATCAGATGTTAGGTTGGTAGTCGTGATTCTACCTGTGGCACCCCTTTACCTCACAAATGTCAAAACAGGATCTCCTTTTTAGAAACAAGTGTACAGGATTTCTGTGACTCAGGGAATTTCTGAAAGAAATATTAGATATATTAGTGCTTCCTAGAACCACATCAGGCTACTGGGATATGCTTTTCAAAATGAATACTGAGGATTTAGCAGAAGAGGTAAGTAAACTAAGAAGTGAGGCTTGGTTTGATATCCAGCCACTCAGCTCTTGTTATGTGGCAATAACATGGAAGTTTTGCCGCACACGTGTCCCCAGGAAGGCTTTAGACATGTTGTTTTTTTCTTTTCTGATCTATATTATAACCATTCGTGTTGAAAAGTAGTTAGGTTGCAAGTTATTGAGATAAATGAGCTGTCTTAGGGTAACAGAATCTGTTTGTGCTGTGTTATAAACAAGACCTAATGAGATTCAAATGACTGAAGAGGTCCCTGAAAATAGCCTGCCTTGGCAGAATTATCCTGTAACTCAAAGTACCAGCATATGTGTGAATTGTTTTGGAATCTTCTCAAGTTATAGACATGCTGAAGTCCTAGTGTTATGAAGAAAGTATAGGTTAGAATTAGTCAGTTTGCTTTATTTTGCCCTTTTCTCTTTCGGTGACTTTTTCATAAGCTGATCTCACAACATAAATTTTAATGCACTGTGTTTCTATTATGAAAGGAGAACTGTTGCTCAGTTGCTAGTTATATTTGAAAGGAGTGATCATACTCCTCAGTCTTATGTGGCAAACTGCAATTGCAATGTGAATTCAGGAAAACATAGGCCTCAGTTTTATTAAACTAAGGAGACAATTTTAATATTCTTCTGGCCAAAAAAAAAATATCTTCAAACCAAAAAAACAAACATAAAACAATACATTGCTTTGTAGTGGAGATTGGAATTAGAGCGGAGGGGTCTGGGTTCAAAGCTCGGCTTTGCCACTCATTTCTTACCTTTGTGACCTTGGGCAAGTAATTTGATTTCTCTTGCTTGTTTCTTCATCTGTAAAATAAGGAGCCCCTCCCAGGACATGGGCTCTATGTTCTTAAGCTAAACTGGGTTTATTTTGGGAAACATTTTGTGGGATCTGAGAACCTATAAATCTTTTGGGTTAGTCTAGGGTATTTGGGAAATGTCTGTTAGTTATAGGATTTATTTGCAGAGATGAGATTAATGACACAGGCGAGGAGTCTGAAAATAGGTTGGTAAGGTTGATTAAAACCATTTTTTAAGTGATGGAGAGGAGTTAAGAGCCAACAAGCATTAAGTATTTGCTATGTGTCCGGCTCTGTGCTAAACACTAAGGATACAAAGAGAGGGAAAAAGTTTCTGCCTTTAAAAAGCTCACTGTCTAATATGGGGAAAAAAGTTGCAAACAACTGTTTACAAACAAGATATTGACAGAACAAGTGAGGGTAATCCCCAAGGGAAGGCAGTAGCATGGGGCAGAGGGAGGGAGGGGCAGGAGGAGAACCAAGAAAAGCTTCTTGCAGAAGTCTTTTTAATTGGGACTTGAAAGAAATCAGGAAATCCAGGAGGTGGGGTAAGAAGAGAGAGAATTCCAGGAATGAGGGGCAGCTAGAGGTGGAGAATCTTGTGTACATCACTGGATCACTGAGTAAGTTGAATGAGCATAAGTGAAAAGAAAACTGGAAAGATGTTCTTGCAGGTTAAGGACTTTAAAAACCAAACTAAAGCTGATTGAGGACGGAGCCACTGTTGTTGACAAGGTCAGATTTTCTGCTGTAACTTTGATGGTTCAGTGGAAAATGGACTAGAGGAGGGAAAGACATCAACTGAACGGAAGGCTATTGCAGTAGCCCAAGGGTGAGGTGTTGAGGACCAGCAAGATGATGGGGACAGTATTAGAGGAAAGGTGTGTATAATGTTGTAAAAGTAGAATCAATAAGACTTAGTAGCAGATTGGATATGGTGGTGTAGGGGTAAGAGAGAATGAGAACTGGAAGATGACACCCAGGTTTTGACTGGGTGAATAGAAGAAAGGTGCTACCCTCAACAGTAACAGGGAATTTTGGAAGGGGAGAAGGCATAGAGGGGAAAGATAATTTGTTTGGTTTGGGATATGTTGAGTTTAAAAATGACATCCCTTTTGAAATGTCCAGTAGGCAACTGGAGACGAATGATCAAAAGAGGGGTTAGGGCTGAAAAAATAAATCTGAGAATTAGTTATGATAGACATGATAATTGAATCTGTAAGATCATAAGATCATCAAAAAATAGTACCAAGGCAAAAGAGAAGAGAACCCAGAGCCTTGGGGGATATCCCGCGTTAGCAGGTACAGTCAGGATGAAGAATTAGCAAAGGAAGAAGTCAGGATGAATATGGGATACTATTTAATGAGATGACTTTATGGGATACTATTTAACGAGATGACTTTACCTAAACCTGATACATCTGGAATCGTGGACGCTGAGAAACAATGCATTTTTTTCCAGCATAGGTAGGTTGCCTCTTACCCCAAACTTAGGATCTTGCACTCAAGAAATGCTGGCTGAAAGTTAGTAGAGGCTTATTGAATAAAACAGACCATTCAAGTCTTAGGGGCTCTTAAAGGAGAGCTTCTCATTTAGCACCAATATGAATATTCTTAAAAATTAAAATCTTAATTATCTTCAGCCTAGAATAATTTATTCAAGAAACTTAAATGTAGGTACAAAAATGGAGTTTAATTATCTTTGGATTGGGATCTTTTATCTTTTCTTTCTCAAAGAATACATCTTGTATTCAATTTTTAACGTTGACCGTGCACTTCGGTGATTCCTAGATGATTCAATTTACCACAACAAAAACATTTTAAAATTAGCCAGGTAGCTTGGACTCCTGCACGTCCTGTGGTCCTGTGTATTGTCTGACTTGACCTCTCAGCCTTTGCTTTCTTTAATTGGGGGGCGAGGGGGGAAGACTAAACTTTGTCCTGGTCAAAGTTACTCTAACTTCATGCCAAGAGTCCAAAGGTCTGACACGCTTGGCACTCTGACCATTGAATTCCTTCAGTCTTACCAATAAAACCATGTTTCGTTTTTTCTTCCTATCTTTCCCAGCGCCTGGCACGTAACTGGCTCTTACTAACTGCTTACTGGTTGATTGTTTTACATAGGAGTCTCGTGCACTGGACTGGCCCTTTAAGTCGCCAGAGAGAAGAGGGGAAGGGTACGGTCCGGTAGTGGTATAGGTTAAGAGCAGATACACAGCAGGGGGCGGTGGGAGGGTTATCCAGGTGTGTTGTAGGAAGTGGATGCCCACACTGGGTCTGACGGGTGTAGGAAGGAGTAGCTCCCATCTACGCATACTCCACCAGAGCCTTTTCCAAAGGCGGATGAATTATGGGGATTGTAGTTCCTACGCCACTGTTGACGGAGCAGCACCCGGCTTCTGCAGTCTCCAGGGGCTTTCGCCTTAAAGCAAGATAGACCAAATTCTACTCCGCCCCTTTCACCCTTAGTTCTGTTTCATTCTTCCCACATTCAAGTGAATGTGCAGGAGGCCTTGGGTAAAATCTATGGCCCTTCTGCCTTTTACTCCTCACACATTAGAGAGTTAAGGATGCTTTTCTCATAGCAATCCTACGGCTCCTTTAAGGTAGAAAGCTGGAGACTAACCTTCTGCTCTTGGCCCCGCCCCATGCTCCGTGCAGCGTGTCTAGCTCTTTGGTCGAAACCAAAAATGGGGGGAGGGGGAGCGGAGTGTGAATTAAGTGAAGATTTCGGAAATGGCTCTAGGCTCCGACGTCGAAAGTCCATTAATTTAGAGTTGAAATGACGAGCAAGGTAAGTTGGGCTCAGTAATGGGAAGGGTTCCAGCCTTTTAGCGCATGCAGCCGACGTCGCCTCCCCCCTTGCCGGCTCCGCCAGTGGTACTTCTCAGTTGTCTAGGTGCCCGCCCCCGGAGCGGGGCCGGCAGTGGGCTACCCGAGTGGAGGTCGCCGCGGTTGCTGTCGTAGTTCGGGACCATGGCTACCGGAGAGGGCTCCGGTATGGCCCTCGGAGCCGTGGAAGGACCCAGGGCCGCCGCTCAGCTTTACTATGGGCTGGTTCTGGAGAAGCTGCGCAACGTGAGCTCGAGCTGAGACCGGGGCCGGAGCGAGGGGCCGGAGTGGGGCGGGTGGGGGGCAGTGTAGAGGCCGGGGGTCGCAGGAGCGGGGCCCGGGAAGAGGAAGCTGGGGGCCCCCTGAGGCCCGCGGGCACCTCTGGGGGTTTGGAACGGAGAGTCGTTCCTGCCAAGATTTATGTCATCGTCCTGTGGAAGTATAACTCTTGTACCCGGATAAATGGAGACCGTGACCCCCTGGGATGGTGCATCTGGCGCAGAGGCCGGAGCAGGAAGAAGGTTAAGTGACTTGCTCAGGGTTATTCTGCTAGTAAGTTTCAGACAAGATGGGCTCCGCTTTTACAATAATTGTATTTAAATCCCTATCCTTGGCGCTACTTGGATAATCTTGGGCAAGTCACTTCACTTTCTGGACCCCAGTTTGCTCATCTGTAAAATTCAATTTAATATGACATTTCTAAGTGCTTAGTATTTTCCAGACGCTGTGCTGGGTGCTGGAATCAAGGGGGTTGGGCTAGTGAAGTCCCTTCCAGCACCAGATCTGTGGTCTGTGATCCAAGTCTGGCTCTGTACCACTACATGTTACATGGTGACAGTTATACATAGTTCCATGTTATTTTTTTTTTTAATGGAGTCCTATAAATAATGTTTAAGAGTTCCTGCTGCTTTTCTACTGTAGGCCGGGATTGGTACTTCAGGTTCAGAATTGGAATGAAATGAGACACTCGTATATTATCTGACAGTTAATAAAATGGAGTTTACTTAGCTATGGCAGGAAAAGGATATTTGGCAAGGATGTTACATTGATCATTTGGGTATTGCATCCCACTGGTGTTGGCCATGTTGGTCTTCAGTTTAAAAGCGTGGCTTTTTTGTACTTATGTAATCAGAAAATGACATCAGCAGTTTGAGTCCCTTGGACCAATTAAGTACCTAGAACAGTTTTAATATTTTCCAAGGAAAAGCTAGCTTAGCCCATGGGGAGGGGAGGGAATAATGGCCTTAGAATACTGCACCTATTATATCCCACCCTTTAATGGCAAGGCCCTAAAGGTCTTCTAGTAGATTTTGCACCATTTAAATGCCCTTAGGATCATTACTGGACAACCCTCCTGCAGGCGATGCAAGAAGCATAGCATAGGTTTAGGAGGAAAAAGAGAAAAAACAAACAAAAATAGTGCAGCCTTCCATGGTCCCCTCCTCACCTTCCTCCACAGCCTTCTGAAGGAGGGATGAAATATGAAGAAGAGCAGTGACCAAAATTCCCAGAATTCATTTCTCTCCTTTGTAAGAACTGAGTCCCAATTTGAACAGTCTGGTCCATGTGGTGTGAGATGCATCTTTGAAGTCTAAAGTGTCAGGTGGTGTTGAGCATCAGAAACAGCACAGAGAATGATATTTCTGGCGAGACTACTCGTTCTCATCATGGATCAGGATGATCTGTAGTAAAGTAGCTAAGAGGTCATTACCTTCCTATGTGAATCCTGTCCTGGTACTAGGCTCAATACAGAGAATTGCCCACTATGACTGACCCACCAGCCAGGATCTACTTCTTGGGAGAACCATTGTATGGGTGAAGAGGAGGAATGCCAAATCTTTGGTCCTTCAGGCTTCTGCTGAGGGACTGCTCACCTTTTTCCATGGAGGTTAAAGAGATAGTTTCACCTACCCCAGGTACTAGAAAGAAAGCCACTTCCCAGCAGCACCATCTGTGGTCCTTCACTCCCTCCCTAGATAGTATTTATCCATGATCCCTGAGTACTAAACTGACAGCATTATGAAGTGATCCTCTTATCTGCAAATTACAGTAAGCAAATGATTATTTTGGACCTTCCTTTGCTATTCCTTGTGCTGGTGTCCACTCTGCTGCCACTGGGTAAGTCTGCCACTTGGTAAGTCTGCTTCCACTGGGGCCATCATTGCTGTCTACTCTGCTACCTCCTTCTACTGGACCGATGTACCAATACCTGCTGCTGCTGTTTTTTCCTTTCATTCTCCTGGAGCCACGTGTTTTGCCCATTCTTGCCAGGGCCAGGCACAGCTCCCCTGTGCCAGGGTCTAGCAATTTCTCCTTCCCTCTCTGCAGTGGTGTCTGAGCACTACCACGGTGCTGGGATTGCCCCCCTGTAATGGCTGAGCTCTAGTGCTCCTTGACTAATAATGTTCCTCTGTGGCACAGAAAGAGTGTTGCGGTGTTACTTCCACTTCCTCTCTTTGCCTGAGTTTACCTCTTCTGGTTTCTGACAGTTGCCCTTCTGTTCTTTTGTGCCACAGAGAAGACTGCCAGGGTCACTCCTGCTGCCCCTTCCCATACTTTGGGGCATACTCTCCTACCCTTCACTGGAAGTACTAGAGAAAAAGAAAGTTATAGTTAGAAGGAGTGAGAGCAGAAGCTTTTTCTATGAAGACTGATAGAACATTTCCCTGTATCAACAGGGATGCATTTGACACATTTGTCTACACCCTCAATTCTAGAAAAGTCTCTGCTCTGGAGAGTATCCAATATTGCCATTTCAAGTACTCCCCCTCCCCCCAAGAGTCCAAACAGCACAGTTCCCTATAGTGTAATAATAATAATGGCTAGCCCATTTATGTAGCCCTTTAAAGTTTGCAAACTGCTTTACATATGTTAACTCATTCGATTTTGACAACTACCCTGTAAGATAGGTGCTATTATTATCCCTGTTTTACAGATGAAGAAAATAAGGCTGAGAGGTTTGAGTGACTTGCCCAGTGTCACACATCCAATAAGTATCTAAGATTGGATTTGAATTTGTATCTTACTGACTCCAAGTCCAACAGTAGGCCACCTAGCTGCCAACTAAATGCCATATGAAAAGTTCCCCATCAGTTTCTTTAGCACAGTTCTTAAATAATCCCAACATTTCAATATTTAGGGACAGCTCAGGCCTACCATAGCCAGTAGGTCTGGAGATCAAAACTGACTTTGAGATTTAATTCACTTAGTGTCTGTTGGCTTGGCTTTCTGGTTGTCTGTGTACAAAAATGCCACATGTAGTTCCATTTGCTCCCTGATGTTGAGCTACCATGGCCAACACAGAAGTAGGGGCTTAGCTAAAATCAGTTCATCTATTGGGAAAACAACACCTATATGAGAAGTAAATACAAAATATATGCAATGGAATGCTTGAGGAGTAGGGATGTCTAAAAATGGAAATCAGGAAGGACTTCTGTAGGAGGTAATGCTTCAGCTAAACCTTGAAGGAGGCAGTGGATTTCAAGTGGTGGAGGGAAAGAAGAGCATTCCAGGCAGGAGGTACAGTATGCAAAATCATTGAGGTAGGAAATAGAACATCTTGTGTTGGAGACAGTAAGTTTATTAGTTTGACTGAAATGTAGGTCGAGTGCATAAGGGACTTTATGAAATCAGTACAGAAAGGTAGGCTGGAGTCAGACTGTAAGAGCCTTTAAATGCCAGACAAGTTTGTATTTTATTCTAGAGGAAGTAAGAAGCTACTGAAGTTTTTTAAGTGGGGAAGGAACATGGTTTGACTTATGCTTTAGGAGAATTAGTTTGGCAGCTGTATGGAGGATGGTTTGGAATGAGGTGTGAAACTAGAGGCAGGGAGATAAATTAGGAGGTGACAGAGAATGTGTAGGTGAGCAATGATGGGGGCTCAAGTATTCTGAGAGCAAAGGAGAGGGATATGAAAGATTTGAACGTAGAGTTAATGAAAGTGGACAGCTGATTTGCTTATAGGCAGTGAGGGGATAGTTAATAGTAGAGAATGATTTTGAAATTACAAATCATTTTTGCTGAATCACAGTGCGGAAGTATAATTAATGTCCATTGACTCTGGAAAAATAGGTTGGGGCCAGGTTGTAAAAGACTTTAAAAGCTACATAGAGAAGTTTATATTTAATTCTAAAAATAATAGGAAACCACTGGAATTGGTTGAATAAGGGAGTCAGGTGATCAGATCTACACTTAAAAAAAGTTAATTTGGCATCAGTGTTTAGAATGTACTAGAGTAGTGAGAGATTTGAAGCAGGAGGCCAGTTAGGAGATTGTTGCAGTAATCTAGGCAAAAGCTGGTAAAGGTCTAAACTAAGGTAAAGAAGTTGGATGTGAGAGATGTTGTCAGTATTTGTTAATTGTTTGGATATATGGTGTAAGGGAAAGGAAAGATAACGTCCACATTATGAACCCATTGGAAGGATTATCTTTAACAGAACTAGGGAGGTTTGGAAGGGGGGCAAAGTTTAGGGGGAAAGATATGGAGTTCAGTTCTAGACATGTTGGATTTGAGATTTCTGAAAATACTGGACATGAGGATAGATTTGTAAAGGGAATAGCTGGTTAAAGAAATGGTGTCTGAAAACAGGAATTGGATTTCTGGACTACAACTTGAAATATAAAAATTTTGAGCTCTTCATCAGTGATGGAATAGACCTGGTGAGTGTCGATGAAATACATTTTTCCAGAGTCTTAAAAATCTAAGAGAATTTTTTTTTTTTAACTAGAAAGAAGTAGGGGGAAAAAACTACCCCAGTACATTCACTATGCTAGATACCACAGATGATAAAATGGAAGAGTAGAGATGGTGAGAAATCCACAGTCTACAAAAATCCAAGAAAATAACTGTTAATAAAAGCCACTGCCTCAGATGAAGTAACGTGGTGTAGTGGAAGAGTGCTGGTTTTGCAGCCAGAGGACCACAGAAGCAGATTCTGGCTCTGCCACTTTCTACTTGTATGACTTTGGGCAAATCACTAAACATTTCTTGCCTAACTTTCCTTATCTGTAAAATGGTGTTGGAATGAACCTCTGAGGTCACTTCAAGCTCCAGTTTATGAAATTGAGAATCATACCACAACTGTATCTAGTCTGAGCTCATAACTAACTGTATGACTTAATACTCAGATATCTCCAGTGAAGGTGAAACTCAGTAACCCTGCAAGGCGGCCCGTGTTTTTCATTCTTAAGCACTTTTCCCTTCCATGAGGGGTTCTTAATTTGGGATACATGGACTTCTAGAAGGGTTCTGTCGTATATTTCAGAGAATGTTTCATGCTATGAAGTCGAGGAAAAAAATTGAGCTTTATTTCATCTAACTGCTAACTGCTAATTTATCATTTCCTTCAATTAGCTAAAAATATTGTTCTGGGAGGGTTTCTGTAGGTTTCACCATACTGCCACAGGGGTCCGTGATCCCATACCAAAAGCATAAATCTGCCTCTTTTCAACTTCCATTCATACCTCCTGCTTCTGTCAGAATAAGTCTAATCCACTCTTTAAATCTGACACCTCTGCAAATAATTGAAAAGTTATCCTGCTCTCCTTCCCTATCCCCCAAATTTTCAGTTCTCCAAAATAAATACCCTCAGTTCCATCAGCTGTTCCTTTAAGTGTGTTACCCACAGAAGTAACATAATTTGTTAACTGTGCAGAAGTCCATCACAACTAGGCTAGCCACCTGGTGAATTCTTTTGTCTTGACAATACTGGAACTGGAGAAAAATGCAAAATGGCCTTTAGTCCTGTTTGGTCTTTTTCACTTCTGCAGTGACAGTGGCAGAAAATGGGGCAAAGAGTATTGAAGGATGACAGTTTTTTTTTTTTTTAGTATGACAGTTTTTATTAAATAAATTACAAACATTAAGTTGTTGCTCTAAATGTGACATGTTTGGCTAATAAATGAATGGATAATCTTGACATTTAAAAGTGTGTAGCTGTTATGTACTGCATTTTTAAAAAAAAATTCAGCATGTTACTTCATTTTTTTTTAAGTAACTGCTTTGTTTCTAGCTCTGTGTTAGGTGTTAGAGAGAATAAGACAAAATGAAGCAATATGTCCTCTTTAGGTTTGAGCTTAATGACCTTTGAGGCCCTTTCTAGTTCTAAATCTATGATTGTGTAGTTCCCAACAGAATACCACAGAGTAAAAAACAAAAAACCCAACCCGTCATGATATTGTACTCGTAGATATTTGGTGTGAGAATTTGGGGAGTTGCACTCTGAATTTTTAGTTGTACTACTTTCTAAAGAGATAACATTTGATTATTAGGTTTTTGCCAGACTTGGCTTTTTTTTTTAAAGACCTACAATATTTTACCTGTTGATCTCATTAGCTTTATACTTTGTTTTCATCTCTGCTCTGGTAATTTTCAAATCTATTTATCCAACCCTGATCTCTTTTCTGAATGCCACTCTAATACCTCTAACTGTCTGTTGAACATTTTGAACTGAATGTCTTATCCCACAGATGTCTAAAACTGAATTAATTATCTTTCCCCCAAGGCCCATGCCTTCCTAGCTTTTTTATTACCGTTGAGGCCTTTCAGCCTCTTGGACTCCTCTCTCTCTCTCTCTCTCTCTCTCTCTCTCTCTCTCTCTCTCTCTCTCTCTCTCATTCTCACTCTCTCACTCACTCTTTCTCACTCTCTCTCTCATTCACTGATACTCATGCACAGAGGTCCTCTCTACTTCTCTAACATTGCTGCCACTCTATTGCGTGTGCTCATCACTTCACTCCTGAACTGCTACAATAACCTGCTGGTAAGTTTCCTTGCCAGAAGTCTCTTCCCACTCCTCTATTCACATGTCAGATTGATCTTCCTAAAGTCATATCTGACCGTATCAACTCTGTATTCAGTAAACTCCAGTGACTCAGTGTCAGATTTAACATTCTTTGGCATTTAAAGCCATCCATAACCTGACTCCTTTTTACCTTTCCAGTTTTCTTATATTTTACTCTTCTTCACTTATTCTGCAGTGACACTGGCCTCCTTGCTCTTCCTCTCACAAGCTATTCCATCTTCTGACTCTATTTTTTTCCTGACTGTGCCACATATGTAATCTTCATCTTTGTCTCCTGGCCAAAATCCCACCTGCTCCAAGAAGCCTTTCCCAAGTCTTCCATAATACTAGTAGTAGTGCCTTCCCTCTGATGATTATCTACTATTTGTCATATATATATATATATATATCTTATTTGTACATAGTTGTTTGCATGTTATCTCCTCCACATAATGGGTACTTAATAATGCTTGTTGACTTCATAGCAAAAAATTTCTGTTGATCATTTAATTTCTTTTTGTGTTGAAGGTTGTAGCAGCATTGCCTGAAGATATGAGACCAGGTACTGATCTATATGGATTTCCCTGGGAAATGGTGTTATGTGCAGTTACAGTTGGCTTTTTTATAGTTCTCCTTTTTTTGTGCAGAGGTTTTTACTCGGTAAGTAACCAGAATATACACTGTACTAAAATGATGTACTGTATGCTAGTATAAAGTTATAGTTAGACCAAGCACTCAAAATTGGGCTTGCAGTTGATTAACACTAAAGAAAAGAGCCAAGTGTAATTTAAAAAATAAATTACACATTTTTGAGAATTTGTTGCAAGATTATTCTAAAACAGTGATAAAACTTTAATTGTTTCTACCTTTGGACTTTCTTTTGAATTTTTCTTCTTTTATTTTGCCTCCAAGATATTCTATAGTTATTGTTAGCCTATATGTTGGCTATTCTATGTATTGCTGACATTTTTCTTCATGTATCAGTATTCATACCAGCCCAGCCTGTACTATTATTTACTCTCCCAAGAAAATTTCTGGTTTTGTGGTATTTGAATGAGAGGAAAGAGTAAATAAAAAAATTGGCTGTGTTTTGCTCTTTTGTTTGGTCAGTCAGAATTCACTGTCCTAACATAATGAGGAGTCACTACTATTTGTAATATAAATATTATAAATTTAATATGTTAGACTTGCTAGAGTATATAGTTTTAAAATGCATTGTAATGTAATTTCTTTGTTAAAACTCATTTATTTCAGGTTAAAAGCCGACTTTATGTAGGTAGGCTATTTTTTTTTCTATTTTAGACCTTTCCATTGCACTTTGAAATTTTTCATCCTTTTCATTACAATAACTTAAGCATGACTATTGATTTTTTTTAGGAAGGGAAAAACAGCTTGCCAAAAAAGTTTCTGAACTAGTAGAAGAAAAATGTAAGATTCTTAAAAAACTTAGCCTTTGTCAAAGAGAGGTAAGCATATTTCTTAAATTGTCATTATTCATGTTAAACTTAAAGTTTTACTTGAAAAGACTTTTAATAAGTAGAAACTTTATCCAGCTTTGAGAATGTGGTTTTGCTTCTAAGTTTCTGCTTCGTGTGCAGTTTTCTTTAAAAGATAAAGCCCCTCCTAGTCACAGTATGTGGCAATTATATAGTACTTTTTTCTTTTAAAAATATCTCATCACATCTCATCTCATTTGATCTTGGTAATTACCCTTTGAGGTAGGTAGTGTGGATATTATTATCCTGGTCTTACAGGTGAGAAAGCAAAGCCCCACAAACCAAGATAGTAAGCCAATAACAGAAGGGAACTTGAATCCAGAACTTCTAGTTCTACATTCTTTCCACTACTTTTCCTCAGAGGAACTGGGATGATCTCATTATCTCTTCTTTTTCACAAAATACTCTTACTGCTGCTTTTACATTTTCCAGTGAATTACTACATTTAAGTGAGTTGTTCTGCTAAATTCCAACATAAAATAAACATCTCATTCTCCTTTATCTTTTTTGCTAGTAGTTTTATTTCTTTTCATCTCCTTGTTTTCATGTTTTTTATTCTTTTGAGACTTTTACACCATATCATTTGCTTTGATAGTTGAGTGTTTTGGATTTGCTTTAAAAATAATTCCACAGTGTTATAATGGAACATGCTTGTCTCTAAGAATCAGGAAGTTTCAGTTTTATACTGAATTTTGCCAATAAAATTGAGAGAGATATAGGCCCAAATGTTTGGTAATCATTGGTTTAATGTCATGTTGGACTGAAGATTGGCCTAGAGTGGATTTGTCTTTGTCCCTTTGCTGTATAATATTTTACCAGTGACTTGGATAAAGGCATAGATGATGTGCTTATCACATTTGTAGATGAAACAAAGATGAGGAGGTATAACTGACACTCCAAATGGCGGGATCCAAGAAGATTTCAACATGCCAGAACAAGAGGCTAAACTGGATGAGATAAATTTAGTGCAGATAAATGGAAAGTCCTTCACTTAGCTGCAAAAAATTCAACTTCCCAAATGTTGGATGGTTTTTAACAGTTCCTGTGGAAAAGTTGTGACGGTTTCAGTGGGCTGTACATTTCATGCAAGTTAGCCGTGCAGCATAGCAGCTGAAGTAGCTTGTGGGACCTGAGCTCCTCTAAGAGAGGCACATTTTACAGTGAAGAAAACTGAGACAAAGATTAAGTGACCTGCCCAGGGTCATCCAACTAGTAAGTGACATCGAATTAAACTCGGGTCTTCCTGACTACAGGCCCAGCACTCTATCTACTGCATGCCTAATATGATGTGGTATCTAGGGTCCTCATCATTCTGGTTATATTTCTCTAGGCATGCTTCAGCTTCTCAATACCTTCTAAAATGTGGCTCCCAGAGAAGAATATATTCCAGATATAGTGTGATTAGGGGAGTGCCTGCTAGGGAGATATGAAGGATATACTTTGCAATTATTTGCACACACTTGATTTCACCATTACCTGCAAATGTTCTACTTCTTTAAAGTAGAAACTCTGACCATAACCACCTATTATTTTATTTCTCCCTCAGCCTCACCCCTCTTAAACTTATTCTCCTCCCTCACTGAGCACCCCCCATCCCTTAGTACTTTCTCAGGCTATTAGCCCAGCTCTAACTTGACTTTCCTTCCTTTCCAATCCCATCCCTTTAGGTATTTTACTTCTACACTCTTGTCTGATCTCAGATCTCAAAATTACCATTGTTTCCTTAAATGTCAAATCTGATGGTCTTTTTTTAGTCTTCATCCTTCTTGATCTCTCTGCTGCATTTAATACTATTAACCACTCTTCCTCTTGGATACTTTCTCTTCTCTGGGTTTTATGACACTCCTCTCTCCTAGTTCTCCTACCTTTGTGACCACTCCTCATTTTCCTTTGCTGGTTCCTCATCCATATAATTCTCCTTAACTGTGGGTCTTCTTCAAGATTGTCCTACATGCTCTCATCTGTTCCTGTGTTTTTAATTCTAATTTTTATGCAGGTAACTCTCAAAGATCTATGAATTCAGCCTCATTAGTCCCACATCACCACTTGTATTTTGGATATTTCAAGCTGGATATCCCAGAGACATTTCAAATTCGGCACGCCAAAAATTGAACTTATCTTTCCTTCCAAATTCATCCATCTGCTCTACTTCTCTATTTTTGACAGCACTACCTTCCCAGTTTCCCAGCCTTCAATTTCTTCCTGTCTCTCACCCCTCATATCCAACCAGTTGTCAAATCTTATCATTTCTGACGCTATAGCATCTTTTACATCCAACCCTTCTCTCTATGCATGTATTTAGCATCTAAGTTCAGGCCCTTATCATCTCCTCTCTAGGTTGATGTAATAGCTTCCTAAATTAGCCTCCTTGCCTCAAGTCTTACTTTTACTCCCATCTATCCTACAAACTCCTACCCTTAAGTGTAGATCTGATCCTATAATTCTCATACTCATTCAACTTAAGTAGTAGTATATTGTCTCTAGAATAAAATATAAATTCTTCTTCTTAGCTCTTAAAGCCCTTCATAACTTGATTCCAGCATCACTTTCCAGTCTCATTGGAGACTTAAACTCCTGCAATCTGGAATCCTGCCAAACTCTGCAGACTAGTTTCTCACATGTGATGTTCCTTCTCCCATCACTGTATTGACAGCTCCTCATGCCTGAAATGTACTTTCTCCTTACCTGCAGCTGATAGCATCCCTTTCTTCCTTTAAGGTCCAGCTCAAGCACTGCCTTTTACATAAAGCTTTTCTTGAATCCCCTCGACTTCTAATATCTTCCCTCTCAAACTACCTTTTGTTTAACTACTTTGTATTTATTCTCTTTTATATTTATTCTGAACATTCTTATAGCTCTTTGTGAATTTACATTGTTTGATGCTTTATATTTGTATCTCTAATATCTAGCACAGTGCATAAAAATGTTTGTTGATTGGTTGATTTGCCAGTGAAAATTCTTAGGCATGAATTTGCCACTGTTTCTGTCTCTCTTTGGCCTAGAAGAATTGAAGAAAATGGGATCAAATTTATATGCCTGTAAAGTAACTTCAATCTAGGCTTTACCAGTCTGCAATCAGGGTATATTTTTTCTGCTTTTCATATAGTCACCAAAGCCATATTTGAGAGCCTCTGACATAGTCTGTTGTTTGATTGCAGTATGAAAATCTAGAATCATCTTTAAAGGATGAAAACTTTGAGAGAGAGTCATCAGAAACACCCAATCTGGAGGTAAGAACTGAAGAAAAAGGTGAAATAGTCAAGTGATTTAATTAATAATATATTATTAAAGCTAAAGAAAAACATCCTTTAGAGAAGCTATATATACTTTCTTCAGTAAGAAAAGAAATATTAATTATTTTGTTTGGATGGCCAATTAGAGCTTCCTCAGAAACAAAACATCACATACATGCACACACGCACGCACATACACACATGTACGCACACGCACACGCATGCACATGTGTGTATTAGAGAAGAAATAGAACACAAGGAAGAAACCAAAAACACTCTGGAGATAGGAACCTTCATATGAGAGCTTGTTTGTAAGGTGTTTGTGTCACTTTTTGGCATTTTGACCCATTGACTAGAACTTGTTCTGCAGTAGGACATCTTTTTACAGAGTAGAGAACCTGACATCACAAAGAAAAGATATCATTTTCAAAAGGGGGAATAGGTGATAGCAGTGAGTTACTACTCATTTGCCAGCTCTTCCACCATCTCTTCATATTCAAGTTCCTTGGAGTAAGTTAGACTTGGACAAAAGTTTGGTATCTAAATGTTTTAGGAAGGTACTTTTAAATTCAGCTAAGCAGAGAGAGTCTGGGTATTGTGTTTCTGTTGTGTGCATGGATGCGTCTTAAGTCTAAATCATAAAAGCACTAGATTTGGAGCTATAATACTTGGATCTGAAACCAATTTTTTTTCTTTACTTCAGCTTTTTGACTTCAATTTCCATATCTGTAAAATGTGAGAATAGACTAGATAATCTCTGAGGTCCTTTCCAGCTTCCAGTCCTATAGTCCTTGCTATGTGCATTCATGATTAAAAAAAAAATGCAATGTGAATTCCATATAAAAACGATCAGGAACTTAGATGAATTATTCCTTGTTCTTGACTTCTGTTATTTCTTAAAATAATTTTCTTTTTATTTCAACAACTGAATAAATACCAAGCAATTACTATGCATAAAATACTGTAACAGGGGCCTAGGATACAAAGATGGAAAATTATAGAATCTCTGCCCTTGTAACAGATAAGTATAAGAAGAGGTAGAATATTATGGAGCAAAGAAGAAAAGGCAAAATACTGGGAAATCTGAGCAGGAATTATGATTTAGAGTTGGAAAGGACAGTTGAGATCTAACACCCTCATTTTATAGAGTGCCTGAAAGGGATAGGAATTAATTCTGGAAATCTGGCGCTAGATTGTAGAGGACTTTAAATGTTAGGAGGAGTTTGTATTTTATCTTGTAGGCAGTAGGGAGACCCAGAAAGTATTTGAATAGAAAAGAAACAGTGCATTTGCTTATTAGGAATTTTGCCAGCTGAGTAAAGAATGGTTTAGAAAAGAGTGAAACTCTTAACAAGGAAACTGGTCAGGATTCTATACTAGAAGGCTAAAGGAGGGTAATAAGAGTAATCAAGAGGTTTTGGGTAACCTTGGAGAAAACAGTTTTAGTGTAATTGTGGAATGGAAAATGGTTGAAGAATGAGTGGAGTATTGAGAAAGTATAGGCACTAAGTATAGACTTTTTTAAAGGAATTTTGGCAGTGAATGGGAGTGGGGTTTGAAATATAGGATGACATATTGAGGGTATAATAGGGCCAAGAAAGGGTGTGTGGTTTTTTTTGTTTGTTTTGTTTAGTTTTTGCTTTTTAGATTTTTAAGGATAGCAGTGACTTGAATATGTTTATAGGTAATGAGGAAGGAATTATTGAGAGGAAAAACCTGAAGACAGGAGATATAATGAACAGTAGAGTACACTTCTTGAGTAGAAATGAGGGTCACCAGTGAGACCTGAAGCAAAGGAGAAGTGAATAAGTAGAGAAAGTTTGAAGTGTGGAAAATGGGAGATTAGGGAGCAAAGAGAAGAAGGTTTCAATCTATTCAATAAAGTAGAAGGCACAATCACCTGCTGAGGGAGATTGAATTGGGGGTGGAGTTGTGGACTTTGTGTAGAAAGTTTAAAATAAGCTTCTCTCAAGAGTATGATTGGGACTCAGATGAATAAAGGGACTCCTCAGCATTGGTGAGATCTCACATGATGTTAGATGTTATGATTTTATATTTAATTCAGTCAGCAAAGTTTTCTTATTTCTTTCAGCGGGGGTTGGCATGGCCATCAGTAGAAGAGAAGAGATCAAGTAGATGATAGATAGGGGTGACCCGGTATTAAGAAATTAGTAGGGCATAATGACATGTCAAGTGATTGTAGAGTTGAAATGACAAATGTTAAGATTAATACTGTAAATGGAGGGAATTGAAGCCAGGACGATGGATGAGGAAAACAGAGAGGGATGGATAGGCCAGAAATTTCAAAAAGAAACAAAAGCATGCTCAGGAATAAAGCTGTGGGAGAGATTGTCACCAAAGAAGAATTTCAGTTTTAGAATTTCATTTTCTTCAGAGTAGTTATCTTATTTTCTATTTCTCCATTATCTCTTCTCACGCATTCTGCTACATAGGATTGGTTGTTATGTTTCTGCTTTGGCTAGTTAGAGATACAGTTTTTATAGGTAAAAGAAGTTGGCTTAGTAGAATCATATTTTACAGGCCAAATAAAAACATTGACTTTGGGAGATGTTGTCTTTATAGTCTCTAATTGCACATACAGTTATTTTTTCATCTTGAGCTGAATATTATGGGAAATCTTTCTTTAAGTTTTAGTATTTTTATACTAATTCTTTTGCCATTAATGAACATCAGTGACAATGGTTAAATGCATATTCAGCCATATTGTCAAACAAGCCAGTCCTTTTCAAATTAGGTTGAAATTATTGACATTCTTGATGAAAACATTTTCAGGTATACTTTATAATAGCTAAAGATTTAGCATGTGAAAAGAAACCAACATAGTAATGTTGTTTTTATTTGAAGGTAATATGGAAAAAATAGACAAGGTGTATATAAGCAAGTTTCCTTTTTTATTTTTAACCAGAAGTAAAATGTTTATTTGTTTTACTTTTATTTTGACATCTGTTAAATTATTTTTTGATTTTTTTTTTTTGGTGGGGGGGACAAGTTGTTTGAAGGATCACAAATATTAGAGGTATGTTTATTTCATCATCTGTAAATCAGTTGTAATAATCTAGTACCTAATGATTTTAAATAATAAAAGGTAATAGAAAATTGCAATCTTTTACCTTACATAGAGCGTTATTGCCTTTAAAAATGTTTTAAAGTGCACCTATCATTTTCTGATTTATGTGTTCATTTTTTTATTTGATTGCCATTTTTAAATGAATGTCCTCATTTTCTTATATTATCTTAGAAGATAGAATATTATTTAATCAAAGTTTAATAGTGTTATTAATCATTAATAAATAAGCTGATTTAAATTATTAATGATACACATGAAAAATTTTAACATATATATATATATGTGAGATTAACCCTAACCAAAAATGCTTAATATTACTTTACAAAATTGACATTTTTTTAGGTTTCATATGAAAAGCTGAACAGAGCAAACTCTGCACTTACGGATGAAATACATTCTTTAGAAACAGACTTGAAAGAGGAGAAATCTAAACGATCAGAACAAGATGAGTTGGTAAGACTTTTGTATCTGGAGAAATGAAAAAGGAGAGGCCACTTGGGGTGATTTAAACTTTGTAGCTTTTAAAAATATATTAAAAGAACTAGCTTTCAGTTAACCTAAATACTCACATGTACAGTAGGCCGTTTTTACTATACAAAGAGCAAAGATGAAAATGCTTTAAGTTTCTGGTTTTTGTTTTTATTTTCTTCTTTTCCCCTTGGTATTTAGTTTAGGAAATGACTCAGTGATGTGTTTGTGAGTGCTTAATGAACTTTTGAAATTATGACCTTTTATTAAATATCATGAATCCATACAGTTGTAATTGGTAAAATATTAAGGTTTAGACAAAAGATATTATTTTAAGTGCCACTTTGATGTTTACTCTTTATTTTACTGCCAAAGTATAAAAGTAGTTAAATAGTTATATGATAAATAAAGTTGTTATAAAATAGTGTTACATTTTTGGTGTAGCTCTTAATTATAAACTAAAACTATCTTGGCTCTAAATATATAATCAGATTTTATAACATGTTTCTAACAGTGGATAGAAACCCTTGCAATAAAAAAGCACTTTAATTATTAACACTCTTTCTAGATGGCTGACATTAAAAAACGGATACAATCACTTGAAGATGAATCCAAATCTATCAAATCACAAGTCGCTGAAGTAAGTTGAATTGGGTAGTCATTTTGTAAAGTATACAGATAATTTTAATTTAATGTAATGTAAATTTAGTGTAGCATTTTAAAAGTATAATTAAGAACAAGATATATAAACATAGAATTTTAGAGCTGAAAGGACTCTTGACAGTTTATTGTAGGCCTATTATTTTTATAGATAAGGAAGCAGGTTATCAAATAAAGTATAAATTCTTGATACAAATATTCACAGCTTTCTACAACATGGTTTTAAATATCTATCTAGTTTTATTTTATATTATTTCCCTTCACATACAGTACATTCTGCTCAAAATGGGAAGTCCCATTAACTGGCCTGCCCTCTCCTATCCCTGTACCTTAGGCTCACATCACCTTCTGCGTGTGGAATAAACTTATTTTTTCTCCTTCCCTATGTCTATTTTCCAAAGTCCTTTCTTTTCTTCAAGTTTTAATGTAGGAGCCATCTCTTTCATGAATCTTACTCTGACTTCGCCAGCTAAAATTTTGAGATAAAAGTTGGATTGAATTGAGAGAAATTTTAATGCTTTGCCCCAGGATATAGAGCCAGCAAATTAGTGACAGAGCTGGAACTAGAATCCAGATCTTCTGAACTCAGCTATGTACAGATATTCTGATGGGGACGGTGATGTTTGAGGAATAGTTGTGGAGCACATAAAAATGTTACATAATTTGGGAATTTTGGTAGAGGCTCAGCATACCACCAAATGAACCTCTGTCCCTAGATTGTCAAGGGTGGTTATGACTCTGCTCTTAACTTCCAGACTTCTCTTAGCTGTTACCTTGCTGCATACATTTGTCTTTGCTTTACCCTATGACATGGGGCCATCTTCAGTTGTCAGGATCTGTCTCTTGCTACTGGACCCAGATGGATCCAGAGAAGAGAGTGAGGCTGAATCCTTAATCACTTAAATCCAATTCACTTGTAAGTCATGGCATCAGCTTCCTAATGTCATGATCCTTTTTGATAATGAAGAACAAAAACCAACCTGTGAGTTGTAGTAGCTGCCCCACTAGAGATGTAACTGACCAGTTCCAGTTGGGTAATGTAGCTTCTTTTTTTTTTTTTTTAATTTATTTTATTTGTTTTCAGCATTCTACACTCACTTCCATATATCTTAGATTTTTTTCCCCTCCCTCCCCGCCTTCTTCCCTACCTTTTCACTCCCTCCCTGACACAGCATATAGTTTTATATTGGTTTTGCACATACATTCCTATTAAATACATTTTCACCTTAGTCATGTTACATAGAAGAATTAAAATAAATGGGAAAAATCATAAAACGAACCAAAACGTAATATAAAAGAAAATGATCTGCTTCATTCTGCGATTGAATTTCATAGTTCTTTCCCTGGATATGGAAGGCATTTTTCCTTAAGAGACCATTGGGAATTATTTAAGCCCTTGCATTGCAATAAAGTACTAAGTCTACCAGAAAAAATCCTCACACACTGTGGTTGTTGCTGTGTACAAAGTTCTCCTGGTTCTGCTCCTTTCACTCAGCATCAGTTCATATAAGTATTTCCACACCTCTGTTCATCATTTCCTATAGTGCAGTAGTATTCCATTACATTCATATACCATAATTTATTCAGCCATTCCCCAATTGATGGGCATCCCCTTGATTTCCAGTTTTTGGCCACTACAAAGAGTGCTGTTATAAATACTTTTGTACATGTGGGACCCTTTGCCATTTTTATGATTTCTTGGGGATACAGTCCTAGAAGTGGTATTGCTGGGTCAAAGGTTATAATGCAGATTCTTCTTTACTTCCTTCCCTTCCTCTTTCTCTTTGTCCTCTTCCTCTGTCCATATCATACTATTACCTTTGCCTAAAGGAATATAAATTTTAATTGCTGAATCCTCCCAAGTTATCTTGGGGTTTCCTGGCTAGATTTCTTTCTTAAGGACCATGCCTTAAACCCAAATCCTTCTGGCTCTCATTTATTGACCAACAGTAGGTCCCAGCCCAAGCCTCACTTGGTCGTTGTTTGGGCCCTGATGACTCAAGAGTGAGTGTAAATAGCAATTGTTTCTGTTTTCTCCAGAAACCCTGAGGGTCTTCCCCTCCCAGATTGATTTTTTTTTTTTGAATGGGTAAAAGAGACCATTCTTAGCCTCATTTCTTACCTAGCCTTAATCACTGAATGGGCATTGCCTCAGTCAAACTGAGACCTAGGAGAGACCTTAGCTTAAAAAGGCCAAGGTCTTCCATTGCATCCTAGGTCATCTCCAGTCATCTTGATTTACATCTTGCCACTGGACCCAGATGGTTCCAGAGGAGAGAATGAGGTTGATGACTTTTGCATGTCCCTACCTCACTTAAATCCTATTCACTTGCAAGGCATGCCATCATTTTCTGATATCATTGGTCCTCTTGGAGAATGAAGGGCAAATAACAACAATAATTCTGTGACATATTAATTAATAACTCTCTCTGCAAAAATCAGCTAATACAGGCATGACTAACTTTTTCTGAAACTAAGATTCTGTAATTCTACATCTGTACCAATGAAATCTTCCTCTAATTTCTCCAGCTGAAAGTTTGAGGAGGCAGCCTGTGAATTCTTTCTATTTTAACTTGGCTTCTGATTCAGATAGGTCTATGTAGCTTTCATTCAACATTTCTTGAAATATGGTACTCAGTCTTAGATAGGGAAAGTCATGGATTTCAGGCAGTCCAGTAACTTTTAAATAACCTCTCTCTGACCTGGATTCTGGATCAGTCATTTTGGTTAACATGCAACTTAGATTTTTTTCTCTTTCATCTTTTGATTTTGTTATAATGTGTTCTGTTGTCTCAGTGGGAGTCATTCCTTTCTGTTTGATCCATGCTAATATTTAAGGAGTCTGTTATCTGGTAAGGCTTAGGAGCCCCTGTAAGCATTTCTTTCCTGTAGGGCTGATGTTCATTTCATTTATCTTCTCCTTTTTTGGTGTCTTGCTTTATTTTTTCCAGAAATTCTTGTAGTTTTTATGACTAAGCTGGTGTTTTGTTTTGTTTTGTTTTTAAATCTGAGACTTGTAGTTGTTGTGAAATTATTTCTTTCTTCATTTCTTGATCTTGTGTTTACCCATATTGCCAGATTTAACTTGAATGGCGGAGTGGGGAGCCTGTTTAGTTTTAACCTATGTTGTCTAGGTTCTGGCCTCTGGCTTTCACTTCCATTGACTGGCATCTGTGCTCAGGGTGCTGGCAGATTTCATGTCTGCTTTTATCTTCTTGGTACAGAGAGCTGTGTTCTTAAAAGCTATTATTGTTGGCTCAGATCCTTGTGCTGCAGACTTTTGGAACTCTTAGATGTTTTGGATTCTTACAGCTTCCTCATTGGAGCTCTCCAGTGTTCTTCCTCCCTTTAGGCCTCAACTGTCCTTTGAGAGTTTTGGGGTCTACACTGCACTCACTCAGCTTTTCTGATGGAACCTTTCCATATTCATATCCATAGGCTTTCTTCCCTTGTGTAGATCTGGGCTTACAATAGTTCCTTTTTAGGTTTCTTGATCATTATTCAGTCTGGTGCTCTTTTTTCTCTCCTATGCTGTAGTGCTTGTGTGAAAGCTGGGCTGTTCTGCTCTTTCTTCACTCAGCCACCTTAACTGGAAGTCACCTGGGTTTAAATACTAGGTTCTGTCACTCTGTTACTTGTGTGAACAGGTCACTAGACCTCTCAGGTTTCCTTGTCTGTATATAATGAAGGGATTGGATTAGATGCCTTCTAATCTCATCAACATTAAATCTGTAGGTCTTTTCCTCCTATTACTCTGTAATCTTTTGATTCTGTAATGTTTATTTTATTTCACTAGTTGTTTTATTTATTTATAGTTGCTGATTCAACATTTTCTGTTTTGTTTAGGCCAAAACAACCCTAAAAGTATTTCAGCTGAATGAAGAACGACTTAAAACATCTATAGAAGATGCTTTGCAAGAAAATTCCCATCTACAGGAAAGCCAAAAACAGGTTTGTGTAATTTAAATATTCACTGATTTAAAAGCATTCAAATTCCAAATGTCCCCAATCCATATGAATGGGTTTCTCAAGTTTGTGCCAGGGCTGATGATGTGTTGGTTCTACATGGTAACGTTGAATTTTTTTATAGTCGCTATATTTCCTTTTCTGTGTATATTAACTGTAGCAAGGTTATTATGGGTTCTGTGTTCCCAGTAAGTAGCACATGAATGTAACAATGTAGAACCTCTTGTATCTTTTTGTTGAAAATAAGCAATAAAACACATAAAGTAGGTGAAGACTTTGTTGTGTAGTCAGTTTCACTTTTATATGCTCCTTCCCACTCTGGTGACCTTCATCCTTTAGAAATAATAATCCAGTAGCAGGTCTGCACTGATAGGGATCCACAGCCATCAGAGATTCTGAGCTTCAGAGCAAAAAAGGTTTTAGAGGGCCTGTGTTTCCAGGGACATAGCAATCAGGTGCCAAATTCTTACCCTATCTTTGGGGTATCTTTTACATGTGCCTCATCCCCTGTCATAGATGGAGCTGTTCATTCTTCTTCAGGGTGCTGCTGCTTCTGTGCCGTCCCTACACCCCAGTCTCTTCAGTGTTAGGAGTGACAGGCTCTGACAGCTGAAGCTTCCATCTCTGCATGGACGCTGTGCCCAGCAGTGCCTTAGAGTTACAGAGCCATAAAATATGGGCACCTCATCCATGGGCCCTTCTCCCATCTCGGGGTAGGAACTTCTATTTCCTGGTTCCCTTATCCCTGTTATTTAGAGTTGAAATCTGCTGAGGTGAAAATCCATTTTGCCTGCTACCTCACTCTCCTACCTGACCTGTTTGGTCCATCCCCTCTACAACCTACATATTTCTTTTGTCCTCCTATTAATTACATTGTGCCTTATGGAACTTTACCTTCATTGTTAATAAATTCCTCTTCTGCCACTCATAGAACTATGGACAACTTTCCAATGTGAATGACTATTTCCTTATGCCACTTGCGTACTGGGGCAAGGAGGGGAGCAGCTGTCCTGCTTCTTGTGCACTCTCCATTGCCAGTTCCAGGTGCCTTCTCTGCTGTCATGTTTTGCAAGTGCTTCTGAGATTTGTTTGTGCTGTCCAGAATCCTTATTGTTGTGATGTATTTTCCTCCAAGTCACTCTTCTCAAGGAATTCAAGTGCCTGGTTCAATCTTCTCTACTCTTATACTTAAGGATTTCACAATACAATGTTATTTCCCCTCCACCATCCTTGCCTTCTGGCTCATCAGCATCTTCATCTTCATCAACCCTTGGACCTCTGTTCTTCTCTGTTCTACCTCTTAAAACTCTGTGATACTGTCCCCACTCTATTCACAATCAACTAAGAAAACAGGCATTTTTAAAGTACCTACTTTGTGCCAAGCACTGTGTGAGGTCCTGGAGATACAGTTACAAATAACAAAACATTTCCTACTTTGAAAATCTTAAATTGTAATGGGAGAACCAGTAAGTCTATGTGGAACTGCAGACAGTATAAATATGAAGTGGATAAATACAAAGGAGAAGATAGTTTGAGAAGGACAGCACTCACTAGCATTTTGGGAAAAGGCTTCATGTAAAAGGTGGTGCTTAAATTTTGTCTTAAAGGAAGAGGAGAAAATATGATGCAGTGGTGAGGAGGGGATGCAAAAGGAGATGGCCTATGCGGTGTAGTGTATGTGAGGAGAAGAGAACCCTATTCCACTTCCCAAGTTGTAGTCTGATATCACCAATTGCTAAAACTCAGCATTTCCAAAATAACTCATTTCAGTTTCCCCAAGAATCTACTTTTTTTTCAATTTTTATCAAGGGTACCTCTTTTTTTCTAATCACCCAGGTTCATAATGTCAGAATCATTTTCACTCCATATGTCCAGTCAGTTACCCAAGTTTTCTCAACTTGACTTCCCCAATGTCTCTTCACATCTGTCCCCTTCTCTCCACTTTGATAACTTAGTCCTTCATAACCTCTTAACCTGGACAATAGCAGTCACCTCCTAACTGAACTCTCTGCCTCCATCATCTCCTCTTTTAAATCCATCCTCCATAGCTGCCTAGAAAACACAGATCTGACTCTATTTTTCCCCTACTCAAGAAGCTCTAGTGTCTGTGATCAGTTATAATTATCATCTTGTTATTTAAAGGCTTTCCTAGTTGAGCTTCAGCATGACTCCCCTCCACCTACATTATTATCTGATCAAATTAGCCTACCTGTGACTATCACATACATGCCACATTCCATCTGTGGAGGAGTCCACCTTTTTTACCAACTGTCCTTCATGCCTGGAATATACTTCCCTCCCATTTCCACCCCTGGCTCTTAGAACCCTTGACTTCCTTTAAATCTGAGCTCAGGCACTACCTCCTACATGAGTCCTTTCTCTATCCCCCAGCTGCTAGTTCCACCCACCTACTGCCTAAATTATAATGTATTTGCTTTGTATCTGTAACTGTTTCCACCATTAGAATGTATTTTCCTTAAAGACAGAGACTTGAATTTCTTCACAGTGCCTGGCACACACAAAGGGTTTAATAAATGCATCTTGATTGATTGATCCCTGTAGATAGATGTCAAGATGTGGAAAAGGTGTCTGTGTTTCTTAAGAAGTTATTCTCATTTTGGCATATCTTTGTGCCTTAAGGTCAACTACTGTACTGATGGTAAGTTCTTCAATTTGGAAAGGCTACAAGCCAAGACCAAAGTGGAGAGAGTGTTGGTGCATGATTTTCTGTTTGCAGATGATTGTGTACTCTGTACAGTCTCTGAAGCTGAGATGCAACAAAGTATGAATCAGTTCTCTGCTGCCTGTGCTAATTTTGGCCTAATAATTAACACCAAGAAAACACAGTTGCTCCATCAGCCACCACCACACCATATGTAGAACCACCTATTAGAACAAATGGAGAAGTTTTGAATGCTGTGGATAAGTTCACTTACCTTGGTAGTGTACTTTCCAGGGATGTACACATTGACAACGAGGTTGATGCACACATTGCCAGAGCTAGCTCGGTGTTTGGGAGACTCTGAAGAAAAGTTTGGGAGAGAAGAGGTATTAGACTGACTACCAAACTGAAGGTCTACAGAGGTGTTGTGCTGACCTCACTGTTGTATGCCTGTGAATCATGGACGGTCTACCAGTGCCATGTCAGGAAACCGAATCGCTTCCATTTGAACTGTCTTAGGAAGATTCTGAGGATCACCTGGCAGGATAAGGTACCAGACACTGAAGTCCTTGCTTGAGCTGAACTGCCAAGGATTCAAACTATGCTTCAGAGAGCACCACTCCAATAGGCTGGCCGTGTTGTTTGAATGCAAAATGTGTGCTTGCCAAAAAGACTATTTTATGGAGAACTCACATGGGGCAGGTGATCACATGGTGGTGATACAAGGACACTCTTAAGGTCTCTCTGAAGAACTTTGGATTTGACTGTACGACATGGGAGACACTGGCACAGGACTGCTCAGCATGGCGTGCCCACATAAGAAAAGGTGCTGTGCTGTATGAGCAAAGAAGAATTGAGACAGCACAAAGTAAACATAGGATTCTCAAATTTGGAGTACCCACCCCAAAAATTCATATGGACTATCTGTGCCCAACCTGTGGTAGAGCATTCTGAGCTCATATTGATCATATTCTGATCAGCCATAGTTGGACACACTGAAACTTCACTTTATCATGGTGGTGTCGTTTTGGTCCTCTTCTAAAACGAAGGACAAAAACCAACCAACCAACCAGGTAACCTGTAGGGAAGTACACTTAGATGTCTGAAAGTCAAATGCAGCATGTCCAGAACAGAGGTCATTATCTTCATGCCTCAAATCTAGTCGTCCTTCAGATTTCTATTTCTTTTGAGGACAGCAGTTATACAACATTGGAGTCATGTCTTTAACTCCTTACTTTCATTTATTGTTCATATCTAATCAATTGCCAAGTTTGGTCAATTCTACCTTGTCAGAATTTCTTGTACCCCTCCTCTCCACTCACAGGGCTACCACCCTACTTTGGCTACTTGTCACTTATCACCTGGGCTATGGAAATAGTCTCCTAATTCAAACCTGCTTTAAGTTTCTCCCTTTTAAAATCCATCCTTGACATAGTTGCCAAAGTGCCATTTTTGAAGCACTGATCTGACTATTATTCCCCTTATTCACACAGACTCCAATTGTTCCTTTTTTTCTTCTAGGATAAAATACAAAGTCATGAGCTTGGTATGCAAAGCCTTTTACAGTGAGTTCTGGATTACCTTTTCAGGCTTATTCATAGTCTTCGCCTTTATGCATTCTATGTTCCAACCAAACTAGTCCACCTTCTGTTCCCTAAACTCAGTATTTCATCTTCTGTCTCCTTTCCTTTGTATAGGCTGACCCATGCCTGTAATGAATTCGCTTTTACCCTCACATCTTAGAATCTACATTTCCTTTGAGCCTCAGTTCTTATGCCACCTCTTATGGGGAACTTTTTAGTTTTCCCTTCTCAGACTATTGAATATATGTTTATCTATATGGTGCATCTCCCCAGTAGAATGTAAGCTCCTTGAGGGCAGGTTGTGCTCCCTGCCTCTAACATAGGGCCTTGCACATAGCAGATAGTTCATAAATGCTTCTTGAATTAGAGAATACCAGAGTTGAAAGAGTTCTCCTATTCCAGTATAGCTAAAAATGGAAAGGTGATAATGAAACTAGGGATATTTCAGAGAGAATGATTGCCATGTGGCAATGAAATGGAAGTCTAGAGTGAGAGAGAATGAAGAATCAAAGCTTAGATGGCTAGAAAGATAGTGGCTATCTCAGCAGAAACACTGATTAGAAATAGAGGCATGTTTTAGGGAAAAGATAGATGACTTCCAAATATCCAGCCTCATTTCTTTTCCTTTCATTTTTCTTTCTCCTTTTATTCATTCATTCCTTTTTTTACATTTTTTAAAAAAAGTTTGATTTCCAAAGTCTCTTTCTCCTTTTTGCCACCCCCCCCGCTCATTAAGAAGGCAAGTAATATGATATCAGTTATACATGTGAAGTCATGTACAACATTTCCATATTATCTGTGTTGCAAAAAAAGAAAGAAATAAGAAATGTAAACAAAGTGGGGAAAAAAGTATGATACGCTTCAGTCTGCACTGAGAGTTCATGAGTTCTTTCTCTGGAGGTAGATAGCATTTTTCATCATGGATCCTTTGAAATTGTCTTAAACAATTGTATTGTATTGATCAGAGTAAGTAGGTCTTCTACAGTTGATCATCTTACAATATTGCTGTTACTGTGTATAGTGCTGTCCTGGTTCTGCTCACTTAACTCTGTATCAGTTTATATAGGTTACCTTAGGTTTTCTGAAACCATCCTGTTTCTCATTTCTTATAGTACAATAGTATTCTATCACCATTCGGTACCACAACTTGGTCAGCTGTTCCTCAATTGATAGGCATCCCCTCAATTTCCAATTCTTCACCACCACAAAAAGATCAGCTCCATTTCTTTTCTCTCTTTCCATATACATCTGTTGGGTATTTCTACTTGGATGCCCTATTACCCCCTGAAAGATCACAGAACTCTTTAATTCAATACCTTTTCCTCAGGATGACCCTTTAAATACTTGCAGATGGTTATAATTTTCTAAGTTTTCTCTTCAGGCTAAATATTAACAGTTCTTTAAACCAATTCTCATATGGCATGAATTTGAGACCCTTTACCGTTCTATTCTTATTGGTATCCAGTGGACACTCTCCAGCCCCTTAAATATCCTGACTAAAATGTTGAGTCTAGAATAGAACATAATATTCCATATGTGCTCCGACTGGGACAGAGCACATACAAGAAGACTGTCCTAGTCCAGGTCTTGTCCACTATGACACTTTGATGCAGCCTAAGATTACATTAGCTTTTTTGACTTCCATCACACTGTTGATTTTTATTGACTTTGTAGTCTGCTAAAACCCTTTGATCTTTTTTAGGTGGACTATGAAGTTGATTTTTCTGAACCTCTATGTAAGAATTTATATTTATCCTTAACAAATTTCATCTTACTAGAGTTGTCCCAGTGGTGAGATCTTTTGAGATTCTATGTCACATTATTCCATCCTTTTCAGTGCACAGCTCATTTTTTTTGGGGGACAAAACAGAAACAAAATAAAATTTGAGCTGCTCTGTATTCTCTGGTCATCAGGTACTGCTGCTCCATCCATCTTGAGTGGGTGTTCCATTTCACTGCTGCTCCCCCAGTAGCACACCAGGTCTGCTGCACAGACAGTGACAGCTTCTCCTTTCCCTTTGCCTTTTTGGTTTAAATCCCTTTTGATTAGATTTGCACTGCTTCAACTAAGTATTTTCTTGACAGTCTTTAATTACATGTGCTTCCTTCTTCCTAGTCAGGAATCTGTTTAGAAGTCAAAATTCCACTGTTAGATATGCCGTCTTTCATTCAGCTATTCATATTCCTGTTCTCCCTTTCTCTTCTGAAGCCCTTGTTTTCCTTAAGCAGTAGTGGCAAAAGGTACTACATGTGCTCCAGTTCTCAGAAAACTTTTCCTTATATCAACCCAAATCTCCCTCTTCTTCTCTCTTCTCTCTTCTTCTTCTGCCCTTAGGCAGTCAAATAGAATAAATCCAGTGGCCTTGTAGATCTTTCAAGACAGCTATAAAGTTCCCCTATTTCTTTTCTTCTTCAGATTAACTCTATAATTTCTAAAAAGATTCATTATCATTCGTGTACTCTGTTCTTTTCACTAAGAATATTTGCCTTTTTTGGAATATGCTCTGATGTGGCATCTAGACTAACCACAGTGCTTAAGATATGATTTGACTGAGGCAGAATATAGTGAAATATATTTCTAACTGAACATATGTGAGGCTGAACTCAATCACGTATTTATCTTTGTAAATGTTTTCATTATTATCCCAGTTACCCATGCTCAAAACTTTGAAGTCATCTTGGCCTTTCTCTTATCTGTTCGGATATCAGTTTCTCTGTCTTCTGCTTTTTTCTTTCTTTGTTCTTTTGCCTGGCATCTGAATCTTCTGTTCCAATAATAAGCAATAATCACCAATTGTCTTCCCTGTCTCTAGTCTGCTCCTCTCCAATCATTTTTTACTGGGCACAGCTTAATTATTCTAAAACATAGCTTCATATTTATTACTTTCCACCTCAAATACTCTTAGTGGCTTTCCATTGCCCACAGGAATAATAAAACTAATGCTAGACATAATCTGATATTGAAGGCCTTCCAGAGTCTTTCTCCTGTTGACTTTTCTGGACTTATCTCTAGTACTCCTCTCCATCAACTCCTCACTGCATCCAAACCAGCCTGCTTATGGCTCTGCCAAAGACACCATTCACATTCCTGCCTTTTTGCTTTTAGTCTCTTCTCTCCTTCTAGCTATGTGACTTTCATTGTCACCACCTGTGTTGAGTTTCTCATACTTTCCTACTTGGAACACAATAGTAAACAGTAATCTCCTAATTGTTTTCCCTGTGTCTTAGTGGAAAGTAAAGGCCTTTCTACTACATCCCATCTATTTCTAAAGGCCTAGCTTACCATTTCTGATTATTCCAGTTTTCTGGTCTCTCCTTTCTTTGGAGAGCATTTACTGTTGATATCACTCTTTTGTATAAACCATATATTAAGTAGAAACAACTAAGTGGTTCATTATATAAGTGTATTGGGTTTGGTGTTAGACCCAGGTTCAAATCCTGCCTCAGACTATCTATTTGACCCCTGGCAAGTCATTAGCAACAGTAACTTCTCTCATTTTCAGTTTCTTCATCTGTAAAAGCCTTCTAAAAGCTTTTCCATTTCTAAATTTATGATTGTTTAACTCTATTGTCATTTATCTTATGACAAATAAATGTCTAATGTAACTTAAAATGTGTACATATGTCCCATTAATTAATTAGTTTGTAAGCTTCTCAAAGATATGGAACATTAAAAAAAAAAACAAAACCAATGTGCATTCCTGTCCACAGGCAAAGTACAAGCAGTAGGTATCCAATAAATGTTACATTTATTTATTTATTTGTTTACATATGTAAGTGGAAAATATACTAATTACTTTATGGGGATTCTAGCTTTTACAGGAAGCTAAAGGATGGAATGAACGATTGAATGAACTTAATGAACAGAAAAAAATATTTGAAACTTCTAAAACAAATATGGAGCAAGTTATAACTAATAAAGAAAGTCAAATTAAGGTAAGTCATTTTGGATTTGAGTTTTGATCACTGCTTTTGATTCATTTGAATGTTTACTTTCTTCACCATTCATTCATTCAACATGCATTTAGTAAGCTGTATAATTGTAAACTTTCCTGATTGTTACTTAAAATTTATTTGTGCAAATTAGATGACTTCTCTACCATGAAGGTACAGATTCATTTTAGCAAATTAAAGTATCATCTGGTTTTCTGCCAAGAGTATTTTAGAAGAGTGAGATGTAGCAATGGAATATTCATCCCCTCCCATTGCTAGGCATGTATTCCAGAAATGTCAAAGATAGAGAGGTCTCAAATACACCAAAATATTTATAGCAGCCCTTTTTGTAGTAACAAAGAAATAGAAACAAAATAGTTACTGGTCAAATAGAGAATGGCTAAAGAAATTGTGGTACATAAGCTGGAATATTACTGTGCCATAAGAAGTAATAAATTTGAAAAATACAGAGAAGTGAGGGACTTGGCAGAGTAAAAGAAAAAAAGTGCAAAACAACTTAATTCTTACACGTATACTCCACCAACAGCATATATCTTCATTCTAGCCTAGTTCAAGAAAAGGGGCCACTTAGAAGCCTGCAGGCAGTAAGGAGAGAGGGCCTAGGCAGAGTTGCTTGTTGAGGTAAGTACAGAGCTGATATGCTTTTCAGTTCCCAATCTAATACTGTTCCAACCAGGAGCCAAGAATTAGAAGGAAAATAAATAGGAGGTGCAAAATCTTGCTCAAATAATAGACTTCCAGGAAGTGAGATTGGACCAAACAGGAATAAGTAACGTCATGAGACAACAAAAAAAATATTAAAACAAAATTAAAGGACTGAAAAAATAGAAGAAAAGGTAAGTATCTCCTATTAAAAACAACTTACCAGAAAACAGGTCAAGGAGAGAATCTAAGAATTATTAGACTTCCATAAAACCATAACCAGAAAAAAGCCTGGGTATCATATTTCATGAAATTATAAATGAAAAATATCTAGGCTTGTAACGACCATAGGGGAAAGTAAAAATAAAATCTACCAGTTACCTCTTGAAAGGAACCCTAAAGCGTATAGAGGCAAAATCCAGAGCTTCCAGGTTAAAGATAAAATACTGCAAGCTGCCAGAATGAAAGCATTTAAATGCTGAGAAATCAAAAGGACCAGAACTTAGCAGCCACCACACTGAAGTACAGGAAAGTTTAAAACATGATATTCGAAAGAGCACAAAATAGAGCTTTTCTACTAAGAGCTGGAAAAATTGAGTTGTAATTTCACCAGAGGAAACAATGGATCTTTAATGAAATAGAGAATTTCTTGATGAAAAGACTAGAGCTTTGTAGAATCTTTTAAATGCAAACAGAAGTATTAAAAAAACTCTAAAAAGGTTAGAGCAGGGGGCAGAGCTAGGATGGTGGAGTAAAAGCAGGGACTTTCCTGAGCTCTCCCCCAAAGGCCTCCAGATACCTGTAAAAAATGACTAAACAAATTCTAGAGCTACAGAACCCACAAAATGACAGAGTGAAACAAATCCCTAGCCCAAGACAACCTGGAAAGTTGACAGGAAGGGTCTGTTACACTGGGCAGGGAGCGGAGTGCAGTCTGGAATAGGCTGCACTCCAGCACAGATGGGCCAGGGCAGGACTTAGGGGACTTAATCATTGGCAGCTGTGGTAGTTTCCAGACTTCTCAACTCACAAATGCCAGAAAGGTCAGTGGAAAAACTCTGTGAGACCTGGGTGAAAGAGGAGCATGTGGTCTGGCCAGGTGTGGCCCCAGCCCCAGGGTGGGGGCTGTAGTGGCCATTGGCTGTGGCAGCAGCAGAGGCTGCTTCTAGAGCTCTGGGCCCATGGATGGTGGGAGTTGATACAAAATTCCTGAAGCCTGGGACAGTGCACTCATCTCTACCTGCACCTCCACTGGAAGCAGAGTCCTACTTTGACAAAGAGTTAGAAAGTCAAGTATTTGACTTGGAAAGATGAGTAAATGTAGTAAAAGAACTCTAACTGTAGAATCTTACAGTGGTGATAAAGAAGATCAAAACATACAACCAGAAGAAGACAAAGTCAAAGGTCCTACATCAAAAGTCTCTTAAGAAAAATATGAATTAGTCTCAGACCATGGAAGAGCTCAGAAAGGGTTTTGAAAATCAGGTAAGAGTAGTAGAGCAAAAGTTGGGAAGCGAAATGAGAGTTATGCAAGAAAATCATGAAAATCAAGTCAACAGCTTGCTAAAGGAGACCCAAAAGAATACTGAAGAAAATAAGAGGTCCGAAAAGCCAATGAGAAGAATGCCTTAAAAAGCAGAATTGGCCAAATGGAAAAGGAAGGCCAAAAGCTCACTGAAGAAAATAATTCCTTCAAAATTAGAATGGAGCAAATAGAAGCTAGTGACTTTATGAGAAATCAAGAAATTATAAAACAGACCAAAAGAATGAAAAAATAGAAGGCAATGTGAAATATCTCATTGGAAAAACCACTGACCTGGAAAATAGACCTAGGAGAGATAATTTAAAAATTATTAGACTACCTGAAAACCATGATCAAAAAAAGAACCTAGATATCATCTTTCAAGAAATTATTAAGGGACACTACCCTGATATTCTAGAACTAGAGGGTAAAATAAAACTAGAATCCACTGATGACCTCTAGAAAGAGATCCTAAAAGGAAAACTCCTAAGAATATTGTAGCCATATTCCAGAGTTCCAGGTCATGGAGAAAATGCTGCAAACAGCCAGAAACAATTCGAGTATTGTGGAAATACAATCAGGATAACACAAGATCTTGCAGCTTCTGCATTAAAGGATCGAAGGTCTTGAAAGGAATGTGATATTCCAGAGGTCAGAGGAGCTAAAATTAAAACAAGAATCAGCTACCTAGCAAAATTGAGTATAATCCTTCAGGGGAAGAAATGGACATTCAGTGAAATAGAGGACTTTCAAACATTCTTGATGAAAAGACCAGAGCTGAATGGAAAATTTGACTTTCAAATACAAGAATCAAGAGAAGCATGAGAAGGTAAACAGGAAAAAGAAATCATTAGAAACTTATTAAAGATGACCTGTTTATATTTCTGCATGGAAAGATATTTGTAATTCATGAGACCTTTCTCAGTATTAGCATAGTTGGAGATATATGGCACAGGGTGATTTGAATATGAAGGGGTGATATCTAAAAAATAAGATTAAGGGATGAGATAGGAATATATTGGGAGGAGAAAGGGAGAGATAGAATGGGGTCAATTACCTCACATAAAAGACGCAAGAAAAAGGGGAGAGGTGAGAAGGAGTGCGTGAACCTTATTCTCATCAGATTTAGCCTAAGGAGGGAATAACATACACACTCAACTGGATATCTTACTCTACAGGAACGTAGGGGGGAAAGAGATAAAAGGGGGACAGATAGAAGGGAGGGCAGATTGGGGGAGGGAGTAGTCAGAAGCAAACACTTTAGAAAAGGGACAGGGTCAAAGGAGAAATTAGAAGTTGGGATAGGCTGGAGGAAAATATAGTCTTTTACAACATGACTATTATGGAAGTGTTTTGCATAACTATACATGTATAACCCATATTGAATTGCTTGCCTTCTCAATGAGAGTGGATGGGGAGGGAAAAAGGGAGAGAATTTGGAACTCAGTTTGAAAAACAAATGCTAAAAAACTGATTTTACATGCAACTGGGAAATAAGATATACAGGCAGTGGGGTATAGAAATATATCTGCCCTTCAAGAAAATAAAGGGGAAGGGGGAATGATAAAAGGGAGGGCAGACTGGGGGAAGGGGTAATTAGAATGCATGCTATCTTGGGGTGGGGAGAGGGGAAAGATGGGGAGAAAATTTGGAACTCATCTTGTGGAAATGAATGTTGAAAGCTAAAAATAAATAAGTTTTTTTTTTTAAAGAATCGGGGAGAAAAAGGTTAGAGCAGTTGGAAAGAGGAAGTCTTTAATTCTAATTGGGGGAACAAATACCACTCTAGAACCCCAATGTTTTCAAAGTTCTTAGAGGGATTTAAATAAGACATAAAGAGCGATTGGCATGGTGGTGTTGATGTTTTTCATAATCTTAAGTGAAGAAAGAAAAGGGAAGGAAAAATAATATCTTAGAGAACAAAGGAGCAGTATTTGCTTTTTCAAATAATAGGAGTATGTGAGGAAAAAAAATGGGTGAAACTCTGGGGAGAGCAAGTATCAGTTTTGAATTTTGGATTCAATTTTGAATTAGTAAATTTTGAAAATCAGAAGTGAGCAAAATTGAAAGCAAAAACACCATTAAACTAGTAAAAAAAACTAGGAGCTGATTAAAAAAAAAAACAGCCCAAAAACTAATGATTTCTTTTGAAAAAGAGAATGGAAAATCAAATTGTCTGCTTCAGAACAATTCACAATAAAAGTGAAATAAAAGATAGTATTAGAATTGTCTATTTTACATCTTGTAATGCTCTCTATCTCATGTTTGTTCAAAAATTCTTCCATTCTCCAGAGATCTGACAGATAAATTATTCCTTGCTCTTCTAATTTGCTTAAAAGTTTTTACACAAAGGAAACCAATGCAGCTAAGATTAGAAGGAAAGGAGAAAACTGGGAAGCAATTTTTACAGCAAGTGTCTCTGATAAAGGTCTCATTTCTCAAATATGTAGAGAACTCAGTCAAATTTATTAGAAAACAAGTTCCCCAATTGATAAATGGTGAAAGGATATGAACAGGTAGTTTTCAGATGAAGAAATCAAAAGTTTATTGTCATATGAAAAAATGCTGTAAATCATTATTGATTAGAGAAATGTAAATTGAAGCAATTCTGAGGTATCTCACCTCAGATTGGCTAATATGACAGAACAGTAAAGTGGTAATTGTTGGAGGGGATGTGGGAAAATTAGGACACTAATGCACTGTTAGTGGAGTTGTGAATTGATCCAAACATTCTGGAGAGCAATTGCCCAAAGGGCAATCAAACCGTGCATACCCTTTGATCCTGTACAATACCCTATTAGATTTGTATCCCAAACAGATCATCAAAAAGAGAAAAGGATCTACATGTACAAAAACATTGATAGCAGCTCTTTTTGTGGTGGCAAAAGATTGGAAATTGAAGGAATGCCCATCAGTTCAGGATTGGCTGAACAAGTTGTAGTGTATCTATTGTGCTATAAAAAATGACATATAGGATGATTTCAGAAAAACCTGGAAAGACTTGTATGAACTGATGCAAAGTGAAGTGAGCAGACTAGGAGAACATTGTACACAGTTAACAACAACATTTATGATCAACTATGAATGACTTAGGTCTTCTCAGACATAAAATGATCCAAGACTATTCCAAAGTACTCATGATAGAAAGTATATCTACATCCAGAGAGAGAACTGATGGAATCTGAATGTAGATCAAAGCATACCATTTTTACTTTATTTTTTTTGTGTGTTTTTTTTCCTTTGGATCTGTTTCTTCTTTCACATCAGGACTAATATGGGGAAAAAAAGATGTGTCAAATTATTTTGCCCAATTACATGCCAACAAAATGAATTAATTAGATGAAATATGTGTGTGTGAATTTTTCTTTACAAAAATGCTCAGATTAACAGAAAAAATAATTCAACCAAAATCTGGAGGAAAAAATGAGTCATAAATTTTATAAAATCCCCAAGACCAGATAGTTTTTCAAATGAATTCCATCAGACATTCAAAGAAGAATTAATTATAGGACTATATAAATTGCTTTAAAAAATAGAAAAAGAGAGGGTCCTAATAACCTTTTTCTATGACGCAAATAAGTTCTTTGTCCCTAAAGCAGGGAAAGACAAAGCAGAAAAAGACAATTGTACACCAACATCCCTAATAAATATTGATGCAAAAATATGAAATAAAATATTAAGACTGAGGCTACCTTGATGGATTAAAATGATTATAAATTATGACCAGGTTTAATTTATACTAGGGACGTAGGTTCAATATAAAGAAAATTCTGTTACTATATTACCAACAGTAACAATAATATGATTATATCAGTAAATTCTGGAAAAAGCTTTTGATATATATATATGTATACATATATATGTATGTATGTATGTGTTATATAATTCAACATTCCATTAAAAAAAAATTAGAAATCATGGGAATCAGTTTTTACCTCAATTAAGTGATGTTTATCTAAAACCCATAGTCAATGTTATAGGTAATAGAGAAACTCTGGAGAACTTTTTAGTATGAATATTTGATCTAGTAGTGGAAGTACTGTGTGTAACAATAAGACAAGAGCTGGAAATTGAGATAATAAGCAAGGAGCAAAGAGGAAACAAAACTGTTGCTTTTTGCAGATGATATAAAGTTCTTGTTAGAGAGTCCTAGATTCAACTAGAAAGTAGTTGAAACAGTTGAAAAATTTCAGCAAAGTAACAGAGTATAAAATAAACCCACATAAATCTTTAGCTTATCTGTATATTACTGACAAAGGAGCACAGAAAAAAAATAAAGGAATTCTGTTCAAAATAATTGCAGAATATATGAGATATTTGGAGTCTGTCCACCTACCAAGACACACAGGAACTATGTGAATGCAACTGTAAAATAAAGAGTGATCTAAACTAGTGGATAAATATTAATTCTGGGTAACTAAATCAATAAATATGACACTACTACTAAATTAATCATTGCCATACCAATCAAGTACCAAAGGATTACTTTTACAGAAGTAGAAAAAATAACTTTAAAAAAATAATCGGGAGGAGCAACAGGTCAGGAATCTCAAGGGAAATAATGAAAAAAGGGTATAAGGATGCCTAGCAGTACCAGATATCAGATACTTTAAAGTTATAGTCATCAACCTGTTTGGTACTAATTTAAAAATAGAAAAAAAAAGTTTACTGGGAAAAACTCTATTGCAGGTTTCTCTGATAATGGTCTGATATAAGGAACTGATTTAATTGCATAAGAAGAACCATACCATCAAAGGATATGAATAGGCAGTTTTCAAATTTAAACTCAACAGTCAAATAAAAAAATACTTTAAATCTGTAATAATTGTACAAATTAAAACAATGCTGAGGTTCTATTTCACCCCCATCAAACTGGCAAAGATGACAAAAAGAGAAAATGACTATTGTTGGAGCAACTCTGGGAAGACAGGTGAATGTTAACTATTGTACTTTTGGTCAGGCCTTTCTGAAAACAATTTGGAATTGTACTGCAAATGACTGACCAATTGGACTAGCTTTTTGTTCTGGGAACATGAAAAGGATTTTGGGGGAGGGTGGGGTGGTATGTGGTAAGGTAGGAGGCAAGATAGTTGGATGAAATGTAAAGCTGAAGTATGATACGATATCTAGGGCCAGTAAGGAGAGAAAGTGAGCTAGTTTACTGATGACTTATTTAGTCACCAGTTAACTGTGGAGGACCTTGGGGTGGATAGGTCTCCAAAAATGAGTGGATTAGCTTCCGAAGGAGTTAGGTGCCTGGATTCAAGAAGATTGGCTATAGAGATCCAGGTCTCAGGTCCATTGTGGAGGGTGCAGGTCAGTGACAGTAGGCAGATGGGGAGATGGTCAGGGTAGGATAGGATGTGAAAATGAGGTATAGCCTTTTGTCTTGGACCAGCCAGTAGATATGGTGGACCAAGTAGGCTAGTTTGCACACATTCAGTTACTATTCAGGGCTAGGGTCTTATGACAGGAGCTCCAAAGATGAGTCATTTAACTACCTCTGGAAGGCATGACTCAAGAACAGGTTCTGGAAGTCTGGGTCCCAGATACATGTGGAGGGTTGCAGCTCCAAGGGAGGAGGAGCCCAGGTTAGCAGCAACAAGCAGATGGTGAGATGGTGTGACTTAGTGGGAATCACAGCTGAATTAACATGAATAGTCACCTCCTTAGGTTAAATAGATTATTCCAAAACGCTGCTCTTATTAACATTTGGGGGGAACTCTTCTTTAGTGTCTGAAGTACATTCTTTTCAGTATTCTTCATCCGCTGAGAATGTATTTGATTTTTGAAAATAGCAGTAACCAGGTTTCATGATGTAGTTTTGAGTTTAAAAAAAAAAAAAAAAGCAAAACTAGAACGAAAAAGGTTTTTGTTGTTGTTCTCTACAGATAAGCCCACTATGAATTCTAGAGCATTTTCATAGTGAAACGGCTGATTATTTAGCCACAATTGGCTTTTCTTTACATAGGACTTTTCAAGGAATCTTAAGAAATTTCAATATAAGCCTCTGTTGACTAAAGTCAGAGCAGCTAGTCAGCATTTTTCTAATTTCTGGTTTCTTTTCACTTGCTTGTTTTCTAGCACTTTCCAGAGCACAAAGTTTGTTTCTGGATCATATTGATTATGTCATATTTCACTACATTTTGAGTATTGAAGTGGAATATATTCAACATACAATGTTTTATTACATTTTCCTCAGAAAAGTGTTACTTTATCAAGCTCCCCCAGAAGGTCAGGACAAAGACGTCATTGTTTTTGTTAATCACTGTAAAAATGTAGTAAACTGCAGAAATTTCTTTATATTCAGGTTTTTTGTTCAAATGAGGCTGTTTTTAAAAATCTAAGCTTTAATCTCTATAAATAAATCATGTCTGAATTTTGCAACATTTTAAGAAGTCCTGTGGATGATTTGAACACTATTTCATTCCTCATTCTTTATGTGCATCTTCCCTAACTTTATTTTTGTGCCCACTAGAATTCTTGTCTTTGAGTTTATTTCATCCCTATGAGCCTTTTTAAAGCACCCAGTAGTCTCAGTTAGATTTTTTTGATATTCTTTGTTCTAACTTTTAGAGAATTTTAGCATGAAATAAAATACAGTCTTCATTTTTATTTACTAGTACAAAACTGATTAATTCTGAAAATACTTCAGCCTCAAGTTCAGACACATTGCTTCTATGATCAGTTCTTCAATGGCTACCTTTCCCTCCAAAGTCATATAAGAATTTTTTGTTTCATTTCTTTCTGGTCACATACCTAGAAGGATGGGGCAGTAGCGTGTGGTTTGGCTATGAAATAAACTGTTTTGTTTGAAAGTTCATTTGTTCAGTCTACTACTTACATATATTTTAGTGGTATAGATGACTACTAGAAATGTAATACACTAATTGCTAGCGTACAGACAATGCAAATAAAGGAGAATTTGAAATCCGTTATTAATATGATAATCAAAATCATCTTTTTTTTTCTTTTTTTGTAAATCTCAAGTCTCTGACGGAATGCTTGTTGAAGATGAAAGACTGGGCTACTGCACTGGGGGAAGATAATGTCAATGATAATCATTGTGAAACTGAAATAAACAGTGACTCAGCAGTTGGAGACCATTTAGGTATTTTGAAGTTAACTTCTGAAACATTTCTTTTACTAAAAAATTTAAGTTGGATGCTGAGTTTTTGTTTGTTTTCAATCATTTTAAAATGTGTAAGGCCCACTAATAATAAAACCAGGAAAATCAAACACTTGAATTGTGTCTTGAAAAAGTAGACCACAAAATTTTTCTTTCATTATTCCTAGCTTGGTACTGCATTTTTAGGGGGACGTTATGCTGTTACTGCCAGTTCTTGGTTGAGATCTAGACAGGTCAGAGTTATTTTAATATGCTGAAGCCTCATTCCCTACAGTCTGAAACTAATATTTCTGACTTTAATGCTCCATACCTTTTCCTTTTTGGTCGGATGTGGAAAGAAGAATGTAAAGAAGCAGCAGATGTTGTTTTTCTAAAGCAGTATTTTTCATGTTAGTACTTATATGTTGAAAAAAAAAATTATCACCCTAAACTAAACATATTTAATGCTATCTCTGGATCATTTGTCCTCCATTTAACCCATTACAAAATCATTTATATTAGAGGAAAGATATATTTTCTAAATCTTATTTTAATTCACACTGCAATTCAGTTGATATTTTGATGTTATAGGATGCCAAGAAGAGTCAAGGAAATTAGTAATAAATTGGAACCTCACTTATAATTTTCCTTTTGCACCCCAATTCCTACCATGCTGTGGAACTGTCTGAAATGTTATAATGGGACCCTTATGGCATTTCTATCGATATGTCCCAAAGAACAGGTGCAAGGCAGACCTGTCTTACGCTAAATTCCTCAATATAGCTGGAAGTGTTATATTAAAGCCCCTGTGTAGCAAATTTATATCAATAAATTGGCCAAAAGTGTCATCGCAGTATACTACTTACTTGATGTATTGTATTATATCTGTTCTTATTATTACTGCAGATGATCACCAAAAGCAGACTGTGAAGAAACTGATTTATGCTGCGAAGGTATGTATTGGCCAATGATATAAACAGCGTGTGCAAGGTTTAAATAGAAAGATAGACAGCTGTACCTCTCTTAATTTCATAAAATATAGCAGTACAAATACATCTAAGAATTGATCAGGACTGTATTCATAGACTTTTATTATGGAATTATTATTGAAATTGAATTCAAACTCCGATGTTTGAATTTCATATATCCTTACTTTTCAACTTTTAACATTTTTATAACCAATTCCCAGGTTCGGTTCAGACTTATTTTCTCACCTCATTTGTTTACATTTGCACTGTGCCTTTTACACAGCCCCTTTTTCCTACTCTTAATCTCCATCTTCCACCCCATTCTTTGATAATAAGTACAAGCTATATTTTTTCATGTTATCTTCACCTTCTCATTAGTAATCTGTTTTTTCAGATGCTACAGTATTGATACTCTGTAAAGTCTTTGTAAAAAGCTTTTGAAGAAGTATAAATTATGTTTGATTAAAACTTTTTTGCTGAACGTAAAAAGAAGGTTACTTACCCACTGTTAGATACAGCTTTAGCTGCTCTTTATTGACTCTGCAGGGGCATTTTTGGGGGTGAGTTTCTATTGATTATAACCTAGCAGCCTGAGAACACCAGGTTTAATTGGCCAAGGAATATTTCTTTATCATCATCATTCCAGATCTGTGAAGTGGCAAAATACTTGGAAAAAATGGGAGAGGAAATTGTGTGAGAAAATAGTGTTATGGGCATAAATATTTATAATGATAAATCTTTCCTTTTTTCATTTTAAAAATATTGTACACTTTAAAAAGTTGAATGCTTGTTTAAAAACCCTGGAAGCAGAAAGGAACCATATATATTCTCAGTTGTCTGATGAAGATAAAATAAAGGAAGAGCTTAAAGGTAATCCATTTACATATATTTATAGATGTTTGTTTTTAAAAGTTATTGTTGCCTTCATACCTACGGAACGTCAAGATTAATGGATTCTGACTTTAGGGGGTAATTGTAATCTTGTTATTTTGGAGCTTTTTAATTTTGAAGGAATGTTAGTTTTATTTCTGATCATTTTGTGAAGACTTTTTAAAGTTTTCTCATTTATATCCAAACAACTTAACATTTTAACTAGGTTTGTCCAAATCATGCTGTGGTATATTAAATATAATTGTAGATTAAATTTACTCAAAAGTGGGATTTAAAAAAAAAACTTTTTCAAAGCATAATTAAATATATAACCCAGTGACATAAATTTAAATTTTGTCCACAAGCAAAAATTACATAGTGCCTTCCATTTTAGTTAATTAGAAAATAATAATGAATGACATTTATATAGGGCATTAACAACTTTTTACAAATGAGGAAACTGAAGCTTTACAAGATAAAGTAGTTCCCAAATGTTAGAGGTTTGAATCCATGATTTCCTGACTTGAAGTTGATCATTCTCCACCAGGGTGCCTGTTCAGAAAAGATGTATAAGAGAAATGTTGCCTCATTCTGTGTCCATTCCTACCATACTTTTGACTCATAAATGTACACTGGAGTAACTTAGTATTGAAGCTGAATGTTTACTAGTCCTACTTAAAACTTTCATAGTCATTTTTTTATTTCACAAACCTGACAAACATATGGACCAGCTTGCTTTAAAATTTTAAGTCAGGGGATGACATTTGAGAGTAGATGACATCTGAGGTTAATCATGAATGAAAAGAAAGATTAACCACGAAAGGTGGGGACAGGAGGGAGGTCCCAGGCATGGGCTGTGTATGGCCTTTGACATAATAAGATGATGGAAGGTAGAATACTGAATTCAGGGAACAACTAGTTTAACTCAGACATAGAGAATGTGAAGGGAAGTAATCTGATAATGAGACAAATAGATTTTGGAGTTACCTTATGGAGAGTCTTTAAAGCCAGGTTAAAGAGTTTGTATTTTATCCTAGAGGCAATAGGGAGTAACTGAAAAGTTTTGAGTAGGGAAATAACATTGTAAGAAGTGTACCTAAGAAGATTTTTTTGATAGTTAAGTGGAAAATGATTTTGAAAGGGAAAAAAACTGGAGGCAGGGAGACCATTTAGAAAGCTCTCTCTGTCAGTAGTTCAGGCAAGAAGTCATGAGGGCCTCAGAGAGGTAGCCTTGAGTAGAATTAAAGGGGATGTACAGGAAAGATGTGGGTATAAAATGGATTGGATATGTAGAGTGAAGAAGAGAGAAGAGTCAAGAATGGTCCTAAATTCACAAATCTATGTGATTGGGAAGATAGTAGAATAGTGGTGTCCTCAACAGAAAAAAAAGGAATTTGGGAGAAGAAGATTATGAATTCAGTTTTGGACATGTTGAGTTTTAAATGCTGACAAGACATTCAGGTAGAGATGTATGTAGTTAGTGATATAGGAATAAGTTTAGGGATAGATAAGTAGATATGTAAATTATGCACATAAATATAATAGATCACAAATTCATCAAATTTTAGAGTTGTAAGGGACCTCGGACACCCATGTCTTAGCTCATACTTGAGGATGATTCATTCTATAATGCAGTGAAAGACCCAGGTTCAAGTCTTGAGTTTAACACATATTGGCAAATGACTCCAGGCAAGTTACTTAACTTCTCAGTGCTTTAGGCAGCTCTCTAAGAGTAAGTTGCAGAGAAGGTGCTGACCTGCCTTGGTAGAGCAAGTTTCTATACCAAATGAAATCACGATTCTAATCTCTATTCCCCACATGCTTGACAAATGTTCATCCGGCCTTAATTTAAAGACTGAGTAAAGGGGAGCTTACTGCTCTGAAGATAGTCCATTCTAGTTTTGAATAGTTTTAATTGTCAGAAATCTCCTTATGTCAAGCCTAAGTGTGACCTTTGCAACTACCCATTGCTCCTGGTTATTCCTTTTTTAATCAGTCCTCATAATGGTATAGATTTGATACCCTTCACTTTCTTGGCAGTCTTCCTCTGTATATTCTCCAGTCTATCAGTGTACTTCCTATAATGTGACCTCCCCAAACCAAACACAATAATTGAGATGTGGTTTGACTAGGGAAGAATATGGAATGCCCTCAGCGCTTCTAAAAGTTATCTCTTTTTACGCAGCGCCATATCACATCGTTTTGCTTAGTTGCCATACCGCACTGCTGGCTTGTATTAATCTTGCAATCCACTAAAACCTCCAGATTTTTTTCAAATAAGTTGCTCTTTAGCAATGATTCCCTCAATTACTATTTATGAAGCTGATTTATCTTTATTATATTTCATCTTATTAGATTGATGTAAACATCAAGGACTGAAATCCTGACTTTTGTCATCTGACACATTGGCTATGCTTCCTAGGTTTGAGTCATCTGCAAATTTAATAAACATCTCACCTATGCCTTTTCACCAGAGGCATTGTTAAAAATTCTAGACAGCATAGCACCAAATCACAGGTACTTGGGGCCATCTACTGGAAACCTTTTTCCATATTGATATCTAGCCATTAATTCTTTGGGATTGAGCATTCATCCCGTTGTGAATTAATTTAATCGTATAATCTAGCCCATATATCCATGACTTTTCCATAAGAAGAGCATGAGAGACTTTTACAAATGCTTATCTAAAATCTTAAGTAATCTATAGCTTTGGGTTTTGCTTATATGACAATAATAACTCTTGTCAGAAAAGAAATGAAGCTTAATCTGTCATGATCTGTTTTTTATGAAGCAATATTGGTTCTTTATATTTCCACTCCTTTTTCCAGATGTCAGTTGAACTTCCAGAAGTGAATGAGAGCAAGGAAGAGAGTACAGAAAAAAAAGAGGTTATAGGATTGAGCTTTGGAAGATAGCCATGCTTGATGGGGGATGGGGGATCATCCATCATAGGAGTTGTAGAAAGAGTGAGCAGACAGGTAGAAGGAGAAAGCAGTTCCATAGAAGCCCAGTGGAAGAGGAAATATTTGAAGGAGGGGATGATCAGAAGCTACCAAGAGGCTAAGGACAATCGTAACCAAGAAAAGACCTTTAGATTTATTTCATTTAAAATTGTTTTAATAACATTTTATTTTAAACATGTGACTTCCCAGCAAAGAAATCTGTCCTTGTGTAGTACTTTCCTTAGGGTTAGGAAACGGCATAGGGATTAAACTTGTGATTTCATTGATACAGTAAACTCGTAGATGAGGAAGTTCTTTTACTTACATAAGTTAGCACTTTCTCTGCAACTTACAGAATTACAGAGTTCCCTAGATGGCAGAATGTGTCAAAGACAGAATTTGAATTCAGATATATGCCTGGCTACAAGGCTAGCTCTCTTATCTACTGTCACCTCTCAAAGTACCATGGAAAGAATGCTATACTTGGACCTGTGGGACTAAGGGTCAGCATCTAGTTTTATTGATTATTTCCTGTGACCTTGGATAACTAACCTGTAAAATGAAGGGGGTTGTTCTAGATTTCCTCTTAAGTCGCTTCTGGGTCTGGATCTATTATTCTGTGTTCTTCTATCCTAAGTACCTTCCCATTGAGGGAAAAACATTTAAGCAAAACTCTTCAATAGAGTGATTGTATCTGATGTTACTTTCTATTTTTTGTAGTTTACTGTTTGTTAACAGAATGGAAATATGTATATTTGACATGATTTTGTTGCCTTTTAGTGTTGATTTCATTCACATTGTATAATTGTTTTTTATTCTGGTTCTACTCTGTTCACTCTGCATCATTTCATGGAAATCTTCCTCTCTTTCTCTGAAATCTTCATACTCCTCATTCCTTGGAACGGGTTTCTCTGATAAATGTCTGATATCCAGGATATGTAAGGAGTTGATTCAAATTTATACAAACAAGAGCGAATTTTTTAATAATTATATGGTCAAAGATAGAAACAGGCAGTTTTCAAAGAAAGAAATCCAGGCTCTTGACAAATAAGAAAAAATGTTATAGAGAAATAAAAATTAAAGAACTCTGAAGTTCTACCTCACACTTATTAGAATGGCAAAAGTTACAAAAAGGAAAAATGACAATTGCCGTAAGTGTACCATTTTGTGGAGCTGTGAAAAATTGGTCCTGCCATTGTAGAAAGCAGTTTGGAACTTCGCCCAGAAGGTCACTGAACTGGGCTTCTCCTTTGAATCAGCAGTGCCATTGCTATGCCTGTGCTCCAGCGAGATCAAAGAAAGAGGAAAAGGATCCACATGCACAAAAATATTTGTATCACTTCTTTTTGTAGTGGCAGAAAACTGGGAACAAAGAGTGTTCCCATAAATTGAGTAATGGCCAAAAAAGTTAGGGCATATGAATGTAATGGAATATTATTGTTCCATGAGAAATGATGAAAGTGACTTTTTCGGAAAAACCTGGAAAGACTTGAATGAACTGATGCAGAGTGAAGTGAGCAGAATCAAGAGAACAGTTTTTATGCTAACAACATTTATACTTAAGAATTCTGATCAATGCAGTGATTGTGGAGTGCCAGTGAGGAAGCATGATCCCAGGTGCTGAATGAAACAGACTTTTTCAGACACAGCCAGTGTGGAGATTGACTGTGTATTTATCACAAAAGTTTTGTTTCTTAATGGCTTGGGGAATGAGGGATGGGAGGGAGAGCTAGGAATAGGGTTGAAGAAAGAAGAAGGAAAAGAAAGAAGTCTAATTAAAACGTGTTTTTTGAAATTCACAAAAAGGCCAGAAGTGATTACGGAGAAGCACAACAGCTTTGAGAGAAACATTTTGAATTCTGTATTTTAAAAGAAAAGCAAGCTGTCCATAGTAGAGATTTACATTTTCATTATATAATTCTTTCTGTTCTGTTGTGAACATGGAAATGTTTGTTTTAGTTGATATTTGTTAAGTTTAGAATTTTTAAATGGGAAAGAATTTTAAAGTAACTAAATAAAGATAGGCATTATTAAATTTGCTTCTGAAACTCCTATCTCTTAAGACTTCATTAGGGCTTTCTTTGATTATTCTTAACTGCAAGTACTGGTTAAAAATAATGTTATTAGAGCCCTTTAGGTCTCAGAAAGATTTAAGACGGTGAAGCCTTTGTTGTGGACAGTCTCTACAGAAAATTCTGATAGCTTTGGTGTTTTCCATTTTGTGCTTGCATTTTTTGGTTGTATTTTTGAGCATTCTGTTTTCTGTGTTTTATTGTAAGTGGGTACAACTTTTTCTAGATACTTGTCTCCATAGAGAAGAGAGGGCGTCACATCCATTGCTTTTAAATATCTTGGGTTACTACTTTTTTTCTTTGTGAAGTGTTATTTGGTTCACAGTATTAAGTTTTTAAGTCTTGACTTTTTCCCTTGACAAATTCCATAGGTCAAATCCAAGTTCTTCAGACTGAGCAAGTGTCTTTGCAGACTGAAAATGCATATTTTGAAAGTGAGGTGCAAAAGCTTCAACAAAAACTTAAAGTAATGACTGAATTGTATCAAGAAAATGAAATGAAACTTCATAGGTACTAATAAGATTTTACCTTCCTACTTTTTATTATTGGCAAGTGAAATCTCAGAAATTTTTGAATATCAAGCTTTTAGCATGTGTAGTTTGATTTTATAGTACTATATGGAGATGATAGCCCTGAGTTTAGGAATATAAGTTGTATTCCAGAAGTTCATTTGTATTTTTGTATCAGTGTATTTTTTCCATAGAAACTATGTTAGAAATTATTCTTAGATTCCCATTCTAGTCCCGCAAAAATGTCTTTAACCCATAATGCAGGAGTACTGTTGAGAACTCAGTGATTAGAGGTGTTTGGGGAGCTAAGTGGGGGCTGAAATGGCTGGTCAAGTCCAGCTGTAGTCCCAAAGAAAGACTTCTATATGGTTATGGTGGCAGCTGCTCTTTGTATATGTGGAATTTTCAAAAGTCAAGTATTTAAGTTGGAGACTGCTTTTATATATGTACATATGTACGTATATGACATATTGTGGATATGTGCATGCAGATACCTACACACATACATACACATGTACATACATGTCTTTATGAAATTTTTTTTGGCTGAGAAAGGGGCAGGGCAGATTTTCTTGGTGAGGAAGCCCCTTCTACCATCACAGATCCATAGTAACTCTGCAATTTAACAGTCTTGGAGAGTTGCCTCTGATTGTTTTACTAAGATTTGACAGAAGAAGCTCTGTAGATGACTTTAAAAGTCCTGAAGTCTACCTAATGACATTCTTTCTTCATCTATACTACTTTACACAGAAAAGGTAAGAGCCAGACAAAGGGATGCTTTTTAGGTTTGTTTTAAGTAGTCCATTTGGATTTTTTGGACATACTATAATGCTCCAAGTATATAGCTTAAGAATTTTTTGTTGTTTTAAGTTCATTGTGAATTACAGAACTGGAATTTATGATTACCCAAGCTTTTAAATATTTTTTAAAATGTTTCTTAAGTTGAGGGGCAAGGTTAAAATAGTCCTAGGTAGAACTAGATTGCTTTTTCCCATAGAAACAATGCTGTAAATGTTGTTCATTAGTAATGTTGTTCAATCATAATAATAATGAGTACTATACTTGGGGTACATTTATAAATAGTATTTGTGATCTAGCATGGGGATTTACCAACTTATAAACAAACTTTTCGAACATAAACTGTTCATAAGTTGGTGACTGTTCTGTAAATACAGTGCTTCTTTAGGATGCAAAGTTATAAGACCAACCATAGTTCCAGAACATTTTTTTAAAATAACCTTTTCCCAACAACTTAAAGAGAAAACTCTAATTTACAGTTGTAAATTCAAAAGTTTTTATAACAACAAATTCCATAAGTTGAGATTATGATAAGTTCCAGGAGACATAGTATTTACATAAATAAGACTTTCAGGAAGTGACTTTTTTTTTTGTAGAGGGATTGATGAAACATTGATAAAACAAAGGTATTTTTGTTTTTAGGAGATTGACTGTGGAAGAAAAAGACCGTCTACAGAAAGAGGAGAAACTTTCCAAAGCAGGAGAAAAGATTAGTCATGCTTCTGAAGAGCTTAATTCTTACAGGTATTGACAGACCTTAGCTTTCCTTTTTGTCTCTCTTTATCTAGTATCTTCCCTAAAGAAAACTGCAAGTAACATATAAGCTTTACAATACAACTGAATGAAATTTTGGCTGTTTCCTTTGAATTTCTATGATCTGTATATAGTCATATGTAAAGGGAGAGAAAGTCCTAAGGTTATGTGATTTTAAATTTCTTCCTCTATTTCTTAGTGAATGATCTCCAGAGACTAATCTTTTTTGTATTAGTATTAAGATTTTTTTGGTCCACAGAAAAAGACCTATGAAAGGCTTTAGGAATGTCCAACAAAGGATTTAAATTTGATTCTGGAGGTGATAGGGAGCCACTGAAATGATTAGGAAGGCAACATGGTGAGACCTGTGTTTAAAGAAGATCAGTTTGACAGCTGATTGCAGGATGAGCTGGAGTGGAGAGAGACCTGAAGCAGAGAGACTGACCAGAAGACTAGTGCAGTAGACCAGGTGTGAGCGGGAAAGAGGGCTTGCACAAGGGTGATTGCAGTGTCAGAGGAAAAATAGACAGGACTTGCCAGCAGATTGAGAAAGTAAGGTGTCAGGGATGACATGTAGATCGAGAGCTTGATTGACTGGGAGGCTAGTGGTGCCCTCAACAAAAATAGTGAACTTAGGAAGTGAGAAGGGAATGGGAGGAAAGATGATGAGTTCAGTTTTGGACATGTTGAATTAAAGATGTCAATAGGACATCCAGTTTGAGATTTTCAGTAGGCATTTGGAGGTGTGAGATTGGAGAGCAGCAGAGATGTTAGATTTGGAGACGTCAATCTGAGAAATATCAACATAAAGGTGATCATTGAATCCATGAGAGTTGGTGAGATCACCAAGTGAAATAGTGCAGAGAAGAAGGCATCACATTTCCATTTTAAGAAGTGTCATCTCTTAATAGTTGTGTTTAGAAAATGGGGTTATTTCTTTCCTCTCAAATTCTCATATGCGACCTAGAGGCTAATAGTGTCCCTGGAATTTTTTAAAAATATAATTCCATATATATTGACAGTAATTTTCATCTGTCATGCTTCTAATGACCAGAAAACTGCATTTGAATAAGGATTTGGTTTGGTGGATCCATGTAGTTATAGCTTAAATTTTCAAATAATGATGAAATGGAGTCAGTAGGGAAAGATAATTTTAACTTAAATTTCTAGAAAGTAATTGCTTCATGTAAGATTTTTTGCTCATTTCTCATATGAATAGTTAAGAACTCTTGATGGTGTGGACATTTTTAGGGCAAATAGTTTATTTTGCTACTTCTTAATTTTTTTAGTAATAGTGATTATATGTTTACCACAGAGAACGAGCCAAGGATCTTGAAGAGGAGTTGGAAAGGACTATTCGTTCTTATGAAAGCCAGGTATATGTGGGAGGAGGGAAGACTTTTTTCCTGAATTGATTGAATTAGTATTTCTGTCTTGGGATAGTGTAGTTTAGACACTCCTACCAAGGAACCCTCTCCCGGGTTGGTTGGTCATGACAGGAAATATTACAAAGATGCTTATGGTTCTAGCATGGGATATCTTAAAAATTGCTGTGTCCTTTTCCTCTCCAGGGAAAATTCCAGAAGGGAAAGGGTCAGTGTAGTACACATCATCACAAAAACATCAGTGTGTTATCATTATGTTTATTGAATTGTTACACCTAATTTCAGATCAGTGACTTTTCATTGTCAGACATTGGTGTAATTTATTACTTAGCAATATGGTAGTTTAAGGTAGCATTTCATGATCATTTTGTGAGAAAGAAAATTTATTATAGAGAAGATCCTTTGTAAGTGAAAGTTCTAATGTATGTATTATAAATTATATTGACAAATTCGAATTTTTTTAACTAGAAGAAAAAATTCCATTCTGTTACCTTTGAATTCTTTTCTTTTTTCAGATCACTGCTCATGAGAAAAAAGCCCATGATAATTGGGTAAGTTTCAAATTCTAAAATATATATTTGTTTCCAAATTAATTTTATCATTTTGTAATATACCTGTAATCATGTGAGAATATACCTTTTCCAAAAAAAAAATACAGCTTATTTTGAAACTATAAAAGAAAAATTTTAATGATGGATAATTCTTTTTAGAAGGACCAGTTATTCCTTCTTTTACTAGGATTACACTATAAATTAAACTCTTTTTAAAGAATCAGATCAAGTCAAGAACCATTTACTAAGTGTTTATTTACAGACACTGTGCCAAGCCATGGGATACAAAAAAAGGCAAAAGACACTTCTTGCTCAAGGAGCTTATGATCTTTAGTAGAGACAACATGCAAAAAAAACTATGTACAAACTATATATATATACACACATGCACACACACATACACATGTGTATATATATGCATATATATATACATATGCGCATATATATATATATATATATATATATATATACATATATAAAAAGTGAAGATAATCAATATAGGGAAAACATTAGCATTAAAGACCTAGGAAAGACTTCTTGTGGAATTTGAAGGAAGCCAGAGAAGCCAAGAGATGAAAATGAGGAAGGAGAGAATTACAGGCTTGGAGGACAAAGAATATTACATTAAAACTGTCCAGGTTTGGGAGATTGAGAGTCTTGTGTGAGAAATGGTAAGGAGTACAGTATCAGTGGATCATAGAGTAAGTGGGGGTTACTAAGGTATAAGAAGATTAGAACTGTAGGAAGGGGGCCAGATTATTAAGGGCCTAAATCAAAGAAGATTTTATTCTAGATTATTCTATTCTGATAATAGTGAGCCACTGGAGGTGATTGAAAAGGGGGGAGGAGGGGGCAGAGGTGTGTGACATGGTCAAATCTGTGCTTTAGGAAGTTAGCTTTGACAGCTGAACAGAGAAGGAATGGGATGGGGAGATACCTGAGGCAGGCTGACCAACCAGAAGACAACTGGAATAGACTCCAAGTGTGAGGTAATAAGAGTCTATGTGAGAAAAGTGGCTTTGCCATAGGAGAGCAGGGACATTTATGAGAGATGTTACAAAGGTAGAAATTAACAAGATTTGCCAGTAAATTGGATATGAGGTTAGAGCCTGGGTAACTGGAAGAGTAGTGATGACATTGACCATAATAGGGAAGTTAGGAAGAGGGGAAGGCTTGGAGGGGACAGATAATGAATTCAGTTTCCAATATGTGAGTTTAATATTTACAGTGGGCATCCAATTTGAAAGGTCTAGTAAGCAGATGGAGATATGAAATTGACACAGAGTCAGTATAGAGATGATAATTTAATTTGCATGATCATCAAGTAAAATAGTATAAACATTTCCAGAAAAGAAGAGGGCCTAACCCAAAGTCCTGGAGGACACTTACCCATAGAGAGCATGACCTGGATGAAGATCCAGCCAAGGAGACTGAAATGGAGTAGTCAGAAAGGAAGTGGGAGATGTAGCATAGTCATGTCACAGAATCCTAGAGAGAAGATACTATTAAAAGAAAATGGTGATTGAGAGGTCAAAAAAGGATGATGATTGAGAAAAAGCCAGTAGATTTGGCATTTGGCAGTAGAGATCATTCGTAACTTTGGAGACAACAGTTTTAATTGGAAAATGAGATGAGAATGGAGGCTGTAGAGAGTTAAGAGTGAGATGAAAGGAAGTGATTGTAGATGGCCTTCGAAGGGATCAAATAAGAATATTTGTGAAGTGTTTGCACTTTGGCATTATATAGTAAGCATTTGATAAATGCTTGCACCCTTCTCCTGTCCTCCCTCCCCCAAAAAGTTTAGCCACAAAAGGGAGAGAAATATGGGATAGTAGCTACTGGGGATGAATCAGATGAGGGTTTTTTCAGGGTGGAAGAGAAAGACAAGGACATGTTGGTTGGCATTAGGGAAGCAGCCAGTAGTTAGGGAGAGAGTGAACATAAATGAGAGAATGGAAAAGATAGAGGGGGCAATCTGCTGGAGAACATGGGATAGAACGGGATCACTCAATGAATTGGAGGGGTTTGCTTTGGCCAGAAGAAGGGCCAACTCTTCATGTGCGACTGGGGTAAGAGAAGAGAATTGTGACAGAAGGCATCTGGGAGATGTGAGATGAGGAGGAGGAGAGAAAAGGGAGCTCTTAGCAAATGGTTTCATTTTTTTCAGTGAAATATGAGGCAAAGTTTTTTGGCAGAGTCAGTGGGAAGAGGGGAGCCATGGAAGATTTGAGGAGAGTTGAAGAAGTTTAAAAGAGATACTGTGGTGAGGAATAGTGAGGTGATTAAGAAGGTATAAAACGATTGCCTTGCTGTAGTGAAGACTCATTGAAGATTATTTGTAGTGGATTCAATCAAACATGGTTTTGTGATTTTTCTCCAGCTTTGTTCAGCAGCACATAAGTATGAATAAAAACAGCAAATGACAGGAGTAACTCAAGACTGAGGCCCAGCAGAGAAGTATTGGTGCTAGATTAAGGGAGGCAAGAGAGTGTAAAGTTGAAACCACTTCATGAAGGGCTTGAGACAGGGAGGAGAGCAGAGTGTAGCCAGTGTAGAGTTGATGGCCTGGGAAAGAACTGAAGGGTTGAGGAGTTGGAGGTCATGGTAAGGACAGAGGAAAGGGCTTAGAGTTGCTAGGCAGAGGAGAGGTGGAATGCTGATAAGATTATGATTCGAAGTTCATGAATGTGGAAATTCTGCATCTGTGAATGATGATAGGATTAAGGGTATGACCATCTCTTTGTATAGAGGTAAGGTAGGGAAGTAGGTAAGTCAGAGAAATTAATAAGTTGATGAGCTGATTAGGAAGCATTAATATGTACACAGAATTGAAGACTTTGTGCTAGAGAGTATGTGGCAGTAACTTAGGGCTTGTGTTGAAAGAGAAAGGATTCCTGTGGTGGTGGAAGGGCAGAGTAGGTGTTCTCTAAACTCTTTCCCTGCTCTTCACATTCTGTGCTGCTGTTTAATAAGAGCTCGACTAATCAATGAAACCTTTCTAGAGGCAGAAACGTGGTCATGGTCTTAAAGAATAGAAATTAGTTTTAGCATTGCTTCTTGCCACTTTCTAGCTGTAGGTGTTAATTAATGAACTTTTAAAAAACAAAATAATTTCCTTATGAATAGTTTTAATTTTTCAAGTTACAAAATTTCAAAAATTACAAAATGTTGATATTAAATGCATAGAAAATAAATGCCATTTATTTGAAAAGAACAATGAAACAAGCGTTTTTGTACTTGTCTCTGTGCCCAGGGTTTGTATTTCAGTGACATTACTTCCAAGATTCTAGGTTTATGGAATGCAATATCCATTACACTGCATATTTTATATAATCTTAAGTCTTAATTTCTCATAAAGTCGATGACCTTTTATGTTTATCTTATGATTTTATTTTGTTGATGAGGATTTTATTTAGTAATTTATTAAATATTCACAACTGAACATACCTTTAAGGATACACATTAAAAAAAACTGAAAAAATATAAATTAATCCATTCATTCAACAAACACTTATTTAATACGTATTGTTTACAAGACACTGCGCCCTTAGAAACTGATGGTATGTAAGCAAGAGGGATGATTGATGGACCAAGAAAGCCTTAGAAAAGATAGGAGTACATGGAATGCATAATATAGGTAGTGAGAGAGAAAGGGTAGTAGCCTTAGCAAGTAGGAGAGGACTAACCCCTTTGGATCTGGAGAGGAGGAAAATAAAATAGGTAAGGACATTGCAAGTTTATTGACAAGGAGGAGTGTTTGGTGGAATTCATATTTGATGGACTTCATTCTGTACTAATCAAAAACATAGCTAGTTACAGAATTTTTATTCTGATTTAACTTAAATATAATCAATATTTTGTTGCTCCACGTTATTAACATCATTAACTTTATTCATTCTTTTTCAGAAGAGAAAAATTGGTTATATGATTACATAAAGAAAATATTTTATAAATGGAGGCAATTATAGATAGAACATTTTTTAACTAAATGTTTACACTCACTCTTTAAAAAACTGTTACTCACTTTTTAAAAAAGAGGTATCTGCACAGTATAAACACATGTGATGTTAATTCAGCCATCATCATGAAATAGTGTGACTATATTGCATTTTTTATGATAAATATAAAAACTGATTTATATGTTGCACTTTAAAGCATACCAAGTATTTTACATACATTACTGCATTTGAGCTTTACAACACTCCTGTGAGGTAGATACTATAGGTATTATTATCTCCATGTTACAGATGAGGCTCAGAGAAATTAAGTGTTTTGGTCATCGTTACATAGCTAGTAAGCATCAGAGGCAGGGAATGAACTTAGGTCTTCCTGTTTCCAACTTCAACACTCTCTCTAACACGTTTAATGTGTTTATTTAATTTTTTTTTACAAGTTGTCAGCCCGGGCTGCTGAAAGACATCTCAATGACTTAAAAAAAGAAAATGCACACAACAGACAAAAGTAAGTACTCTGCTTGTTATATTTAGACAGTTTTTTTGTTTGTTTCATTTGAAAATGAGAAAACTTAGGAGTCATCAAGCAACAGTTGAGCCTAACGTTTGAGATGCATGTGTATGTGTATGCGCATGCTTTAATTAGCCTAATACCCAGGATATCTGTGTGTGTAGGCATATATACATACACATATAGATGTATTCATACACATGCATATATATATACACACATATACATAATATGTATACACACATATGCACATACACACATATATACGTTTGAAATCATAGTAAGGAGGAGCACTGTGAGGAGTCAACGGCGGTGGGCTTTGGAGCTCAAGCTGTGAGTAAACTGGGACCTCCAAGTCAAGCCCAGAGCCAGAACAGCAGCTAAAGCAGCTACAGGACAGAAACAATAAAGAGAAAATGTTTTGATGGTGAAGAAAGAACCCTGACTGATTTTAAGGCTTTTCCCTCATATAATCTTCAGCAGCAATCACCTTTAGACATGTCTGTGGTAAAGCTTCAGTTGTGCCACATGATTGTTGAACTTAATCTGTGTCACGCAGTTCTTATAGCAAATACTTTAAGTCAGATTCAAAACGAAATGATCTAAGATGAAACTTGGCAAATAATAAATGCTCAGAATACAGGACACGCTTCTCTTAAGTGCCTAGTGTCTTCAGATATCTTTTGTCGTTTAACAAAAGAACAGGGTAAAGGAAAACTTGTTCGAGGTTGTAAGTAGTTTCTCAAAAGACTTTGATGATATCCAGTCCTAAGATATTATTTCCAGCATATCCATGCATATATCAATATAAGGTCCGAGAAACCCTCAGAGTAATGTTTGATAAATGGGAAAACCCTCAAGAAAATAGGGGAAACTTTCGGAATTGGAGAACAAAAATCCTAATTCTGTTGACAATTCTTATTATGATCTTGATACAGTATTAACAGGAATGATGAGCAACACAAAATGGGACATCGTGACCTTGAGAGCTTTTCATCTCAAACAACCACAAATTCTAATTCAGATTGTAAATCTGATATAAATGAGCTTGACCGTATTGTGGAAATCCTTGTTGAATCTTGAAATGGTTAAATTCAAAGCATGATTCTTTGAAGAAATCAAAAACTTTTGAATGTGATTAGACATTAGGAGAATTTTTTTCCAGTCCTAGTTTTGCCTAGCCTTGTGGTCCAGGTCAAATCAGTTCTTTTCCTGAGTTTCCTTTTTCTCTTTTCTAAAGTGAATCCTTGCTTTGAATGTCCTATAAGGATTTCTTTCACCTTGAAAATTAGACCATTTTTATGGCTGATTTTAATTGCAATAAACCTCAATCTGCTGAGAGTAGAAGGAAGAAGTACAGCTAGGAAGAGCACATGGTCAGCACATAGTGTCAGAGTTCCTTCAGAGGAGCTGTTCCTTCCCTAAAGTCCAATGATTGTGTAAGGGAAAATTGGGTGTTCTCTATTTAATGAACAACTAAGAGATGTTTCTTCTTTCTTTCCAGGTTAACTGAAACAGAATTTAAATGTGACCTCTTGGAAAAAGATCCTTATGCCCTTGATGTTCCAAATAGATCCTTTGGCAGAGGTACTGCTTTTTTCCTTCACTTTTCAACATATTTTGCTTTATAAAGTTAATTGGATAATGTTAGCATAAATATGATGTAATTATTCATAAAAACTATAGATTCAAGAGCCAGGGTTCTAGTGTTAGCAGTCTCATTACCTCTATGTATGAGTCTTTAGGAATGGTTTCACCATTCAGAATAATATTTGTTCTCTGAATCTCAAAAGGATTTTGCACGAAGATATGATTTTACACTTTAAGCTCCTGGAAAGTAAAATATTGAAAAGACATATCATTGTGATTAATTATTTATTTAGTCTGCCTTGGAATTAAGTCTGTTTTTATTTCTGGGAATAATGGCAGTTTAGGAACTCATTTTATAATTTTATTCATTATGTATTTATTTATCCAGTGTTTCTTGTGGTAAATTATATAATCTTGAACTATTCTAAATCGTGTCTTCCAAATAATTTTTGTTGAATTAAAATTAATTAATGCCCAGGGAAATGAAAAGAAACCCATTTTCATATAGGCTAAACCCCATTTTAACAAGCTTGAAGATATATAAAAATCTAAATTTCATTAAAATAGAAGTATATTGTTATAGCATTTAGTAAGATTACATTGCACTATTGTTGTTTGTTAGTATTTTGTTGATATGATACGTTAGGATTACCCCATATTTGCAATCAAATTCCTAGAATTTGAAAGAAAGGGTGTTTTTAAAAAGCGAGGATGTTTTGCTTCTAAAGCAGTGGTCCCTAAGAGGGTAAAATAACTGCTTTGCCCTTCTGCTTTTAACTGCATTTGAATGTAATACAAGATATTGCTAATGCAATTTGATGTGCTTTTTAAACTCGTGTTTGTGATGTTTTAGAGTATTATTATTTTTCTCTTTTTCTTTTTGGTAAAAAATAATTTCTTGAGCCAGCAGGGTTTTGAACTTGGCTGTTACAATCAGGTAAAGCTAATTGCAAGTTATTTTATGAATTACCAACTAAACTGGTAATATTATATTAGGAATTAATAGTTATATAGGATTTTGTTTGCAAAGTGCTTTGTATACGCTGTCATCTATAAACCCTTAAAAAGTCTTTGAGCTGGGTTATGCAAGTATTACTGTCCCCTATTTTCAGATGTAAAAAACTGAGGCTCAGAGAGGTTTAATGACTTTCTCATTTTGTTAGACAAGTAGTATCAAAGTTGGGATTTCCTCTCTCTGAGTCAGTGCTCTATCACCAAGCCATGTAATACAGAATAGGTCCTGGTACTTCAGTTAATTCACTATCCTACAAAACCAGAAATCTCCCTTAAACAACTTACAGCTTTTCATAGCTTGTCACTTCAACAGAACTGAGCCCTGTTGTTTTACAGTTTCCAGTAGTTGGAGCTAGACCAACAGCCAAGAAACAAGATCATTGAAATTTTTTTTAATAAAACTCTAAAACATCTCTAATAATTTATTGATCAGCTATTCAAATAATTTTACTTAAAATGACATCTATTAAATAGATTCATCGTTAAATGGGCAGGAACATGAGAATATCTCTTGTACATGGAATTTTTCATTCAAAATAATTCTATCCATATTAGCAAAGCAGTGCCCTTAGACTAGGACATGAAAATATCCTTATTATATGGAATAAATGTTTTAAATGGTACTCATTAAAATGAGATTCTACCTGTATCCAGTGTAGTTACTGAAAATGAATTTAAATATGTTGTTTTAATTATTCCAGAGCATTCCCCATATGGACCCTCACCAATGGGTCGGCCTTCACCAGAAATGAGAGCTTTTCTCTCCCCTCCAACTTTGTTGGAGGGTCCACTCAGACTTTCACCTTTGCTTCCAGGGGGAGGAGGAAGAGGTATATTGCTTAAACATGTTTATTACTCTGGATTTTTCCATTCCTTTCTTTATCCCAACTTATCCTAAAAATGAACTGTAATATAAATATTTGGAAAGTACAGGCAGTCCTATAATTTACAGTGGGTTATATTCCTGCAAAAAGGGCCATTAAGTGTGACTGACATGAGTTGATTCTTATTTTCCCATAAAAATAAGGTTATATGAAAAGATTATATTCCTGATCAAGAGGCTTTGAGTCTCAATTTTTTATGGAAATGGCCACAAAACTATTTTTAGCCATATTTTTTAACCTTCATTTTAGTCAGTTATAAATATAATGCTATATTCTCTATAGTAGTGTAAAGCATTCTAGATTATGAAACAGGGAAACACAGTAACCAAATCCCATAAATTTGTTTTTGATATATCATAGTATATTATATAGAGTTCTTACCCTCTTCATAATCATTGCTTTATTCTTACTGTCAGCAAATGAGAAGAGGGTAACCTTCATTAGGATCATGAAGTCAAAAGGCTTTCCTTGAAGAGATTTTTTCAGGCTTCTTTAAGGAGTGTTAAGGGATGATTTAGAGCCATCTTATTATCTTATAAAGAACTGATCCAAGTATGTGTCATTGGGTCCCCTGTAATAAGTCCAACTGTTAGAAAATAAGCTGTGGTTTGGTTGTGGGGTTTTCTGTTTTGATTTGCTTTTTGTTTTTTGGTGTATGTGTGCCTTAAAAGCATCTGCTTTCTTGAATTGCCATGCCATCAACACTAATACCTTTATTTTGAACCCTGTATTGCACAGTGCATACATGCTTTTAAAATGCATCAAAATAACCTTACTTGATCTGTGCAGGGGATGGGGAGGGACAATGAGTCTCCTAGGCTGAAACTGGTAGACCAGGGAGTATTTTTATGTGGAGCCTATCAGAGGGCAGACTGCCTCTGGAATGTGTTACTTTGTCTAATGTAAGTACTTTATACGTTAACATGGGTACAGTTGGTTGAATGCCATGAATAAAGATCACTGGAAGTTGACTGACAGTAAATTGTGGACTGCCTGTAATCAGCTGAATATTTAGAATGAAAAAATCAATAAGTACCTTTGATTTCTCTCCTCCTTAAATAGCTTTTACGATAGAAATTCTAAAGATTACCTGTAGTGAGTTTTTATCATTAGGTGTTAAAATAACCACAAAAATTATAGGTAAGATTGAAAAGGACTAAAGCCCATTCTTTTTTTGATTCTTATCAATTTGCTGTTAAAAATGCTTCTAAACATAACATTTCTGTTCTTGGTTTCCATCTAAAGAACTGATGAAGTATCTTCCTTTCCTTTTACTTTCTCTTATTACCTATTTTATTTTTGTCCTTTTTGGGGGTTTGTTTTGATGAAGGTAAGGATTTGGGACATGCATTTTAACAATGATTGGATTCATTTAGCTCTGGGCATATAGTAGTCACTTAATTGATTGCCTTAGAAATATTTGCTTGTGTTTGTATTTATAACCTTATAAATATATATGTAGCTAAAATTAATATTTAAACAAAATTTTCAGCTTTTTAGTTTTAACTTTTTAAAGACTTAACTAGTTAGTTCCAAACTAGGAATAGACTAAGTTATTTAATCTTAAAGGTTGGTGAGGAAAAAACAAATTATAATTTGAACTAATAGATACTTTAATTAAAGACAATGACACCAGTAAGACAATGTATCAAAACTTCTGGGATGCAATCAGAGAAATCCTTAGGAGAGATTTTCATATTGTTAAACCCCCAGCAGAAGAGAACTGGAACAAATCAATGAATGAGATATGCAACAAAAATTTTAAAAATCAATATATCATAAAAAAAAATCTGAAAATCAAAGAGGAGATAAAATGCAAAACAGAAATACCCCAAAAGGTCATAAATAAAACCTAGGAACTGTTTTTTTTTTTAAAGCTAATAATATAATAGATAGACCAGTAGCTAATCCAATAAGGAAAAAAAGGAAAAATCACAACTGAAGACAAAATGAAGGAAATTATTAGAAATTATTTTGCCCACTTACATGCCAATAAAACTTATAAAATAAATTAAATGAGTAGTTAAAAAAAGTATTAAGAGAAGAAGAAATAGAAGATTGAAGTAACCCAGTTTCAGAAAAAGATATTGAACAATCCCAGAGGGAAAAAAAAACCCCTAAAGCTTAGGTGGATTTTATAGGAAAATTCTATCAAACATTCAAAGAACCATTAATTTTAATATTACCTAAATTGTTTGCAAAATAAGGGAAAGAAAGGATGCTATCAGATTTCTTCTTCGAGACAAATATGATCCTGAGACCTAAACTAAGGAGAAAAACTGTAGGCTAATGTCTCTTGTTAATAATATTAGTGTAAAAATGTTGAATGTATATTAGTGAAGAGATTATAAAAAATACTTAAAAGATTATACACTGTGACAAAGTTGGATTTATACCAGGAATACATACCATATTGGTTTAGTATTAGAAAAACTATGAATATATTAAAGCATATTATTTAAAAATAATAAAAACATTTATGTGATTTATATTGACATGATTTATGTCTGCAGATTCAAAAACGGCTTTGATAAAATACCGTTCTCATTTGTCTTTTTAGTTTTGTAATAAGAAATAAAATTAATATTTCCACATACATTATAGAACAGAAGAAGGGGAATGTACATGAAATTAAATCTCTACTAGGAGGAACTTACTTTTCTTTTTAAGTTTATACTATGTTCAAAGAATAATTTTCAAAACTGTCCTACTTGTCTGGAATTCCTTGTGCCTTCCCTTCTGTTCTCACTTTTAAAAAAAAAAAAAAAAATTCTGTCTCTAGCTCTTTGTCCTTGTCCCCTACCCTGACCTCACTTCTACCCTTGCCAATTGAAAAGAAAAGCAAAACCCTTGGAACAGATATGCAGAGTCAAGCACAATAAATTCCCACATTGGTCTTAGCCAAAAATAGGTGTCTTATTCTGCATCTTGAGTACGTTACCTCCCTCTCTGTCAGGACTACTTCTGACATGCAGGGCTGTGCTGGTGAATGTTCAATAACAGCTCACTGAAAAATGTCTGCGGGCTTAAGTTTTAAGTGTAATCTACATTATTAACTTTTTTTCCATCACTGTCTTCAGTATAGACAGTCAGCTAAAAAATAAATAAGTCCTGATTTGTAGTGCTTGCAATTTCTGAGATGTAAATGCTCATATTGAAGACTGAACACTGAGCTCTCTTAGCCTGAGCCAGTCTAGCCCATCCCTGGCAGCATAATGTCATCGTGAGTGCTCCAGAATGGGAGATGGTGCTTATGCTGATTACAGTTCTGAACTCTTTCAAGGTTGTTTTTCTTTACGTTGTTGTTGTAATAAATTGTTCTCCCAGTTAGTCTCAATTTACTCTGTATCAGTTTATGACAATCTCCCTAAGTTTCTCTGAAACCACCCCTTTCGTCATTTCTTAAGGTAAAATAATATTGTATTATTCACATGCTATATTTTATTCAACCATTCTTCAATTGATGCCCTCACCCCCTTTCCCACTCCTCCCTTGGAATTTTGTTGGTACCGTAAACTCTAATACTTTAGTCTGAGAAAGTTCTCTGGGGCATTAAGAATTAAATGCCTTGCTCAGCTAGTATAAGTCAGAAGTAGGACCTATATCTTCCTGGCTATAAGGCTGTTTCTCTAGCCACTATACTGTCCTACCACTAAGCATTTGTGTTAGAATGTAAAACATTTCATTTGAATTTTCTTATAGACTTTGAGATGAAATAGATCAGATTTCTACCAAAGTATTTGATTTATGCTTTTATAAGCATACCAAAAGAGTATACCTATTTATAATAGTTAGTGTAGGAGGTTGTACCTTTATTCCAACAGTGCTGCCTTTGAGTGAAACATTTTCTTTTAAATGTCCTCAAATCGTTGAAGGGGGATTTGATTTTTGGAAACAACCAAAAGTCATTTGGAATCAAGTCTGGTGAATAAGGTGGGTGGTAAAGCTTGGTAATATTTTTTGTGGGGAGGGAGGAGAAAAGGTATGAGACTAACTGTAAAGAGATAAATTTTAATCTGTGCTTTTGTGATTTTCTTGCATGGCACACATGGCTCCTCCTAAAGAGGAATTCCAAAAATATTTTAAGCAATGAGAACATTAACTTTTAGAGTATGTTGTGTAGCCTCCCAAGGTTAGCAAACTTTACAAAACCAATTTCACTACTTTTATATCTTAAACAGAGAATATTTTATTTTAATAGAAACCTTTACTTTGTAATTTCATTTTTATAAACTTCAGATTGCTTTGTAATTTGAATGTGTATGTTGATTTTGCTTAGGTATCTTTTGAAAAAAATAGTACAAAACAGCACTGTGAAAATCAGTTTATAGATACACGTTTCTGTGCCTTGTAAAATTTTTTCTAGTTGTCCTAATAACTCAAAATTTATTTATTTGTTATACCCTCCCAGTAAAGTCCACTGTTGAAATTCAGTGGAATTAGTTCTTTGTGTTAACATAAAACATTATTTCATTTATTTCTCTATTTAGGTTCAAGAGGACCAGGGCATCCTTTGGAATATCAGAATGCCAATGAGAGAGGAGAATTATCTGATCCCCACAGAGCACCTTCAGACACTGGATCTCTTTCACCTCCATGGGATAGAGATCGTAGAATGATGATTCCTCATTCAGGTATGTAAAGTTGTCCAGCTGAGAGTCTAAGAAGTTAACGTGGACTGTATACCATATTAGAAGGTACAAGTACAAAGGAGAGGAAAGAATCAGTGAATTGTGATTGTTCACATGACACAAGTATCCCTTACTTAACAAAAAGGTTTAAGATAGCACTCTTTGAAATGGTTGAGTCCCTGTAATTCATTTGATGTTACCATGTACTATAGTGTAAAGAACACTACTGGGAGTCAAGTCCCCTTGGCGTTTAGTCCTTGTTCTGGCATTGTGATACTTTGGACAGATAAACCTCTCTGTCTCAACTGTAAAATTAGATGTATAGACTAGGTAATGTTTTAAGATCCTTTCCAATTACAGAAGCCTATGAATTGCAGTTCAATAATTTGGACATAATTCTTTAGGGGCACAGCTGTTAATATAAAGCACACTGGCACAGAAAAAAGTTTTATTAAAAATATGCTTCTTCAAATCCCCCTCAAAATCAACGTTGACATCATGAGCGGTCAAAAAAAGAGTCTTTATAGTTAAGCACTCAAATTCCAAGAAGTAAATCAATCATAGCTTTTGTGAGCAGAATATTATTGTTTTCTCTTGTTGATAGTGTAAGTTTGCACTTGTATTTCAGAGTAATTTAAGCCATCATAAAGTCTTAAACCAGTACAGAAGTTGTATTTGTAATTTTGGAAGCTTACTAGTTTGAGAATATTTTACCTTTTTTTTTTTTAGTAGTTTGCCCATTTGGATGTATTGAGTGTTGAAGTTTTTTTCTTCAACAGTATTCGCAAGCAAGGCTCATAATAAAGTTAGGAGCCATGATTAGTCTTATTGTTTTTTTTTTATTGATTCTTGACAAATTCAGAGAAAACTGAAAATAATTCTTCCTATATACGTTAAAGCAGTCCTTGATTTATAGGTTATCCACACATACTGACTATTGGTATGTAATTCAGCATCCATAGGTTTTTGCCCTTTTTCTTTTCTTCCTTTCTCTCTCTCTCATACACACACACACACACGCACACGCACACGCACACACTCCCGAAATTATTGACCTGGAGGAACATCTCTCATAAAGATGTAGAGAAGAAAAGTAGCCTCTTATCTCTAGCAGATGTAGAGAAGTTGCAGTTTATTGGTGTTCAGGATTATTTGCTTCCCAGTCTTCCACCCAGCCCTATCTCCCATACCACTTCCAGAACCTCTGCCTCTCAAAAAAGAGACAAGTATTCCTGTACTTTTGAAAAAGCTGTATGTAATGGTGATTCCTGTTACATATTCAGTCCTCCCTTTCTGCTCTTTGTACATGAAGATGTTCATGTTTGTTGGTGTTTAATAAATTCAAAATAACAAAAAATTGGAATTTAAAAAGAGAGAGCCTCTTGTTTCACAAAAAAAGAAGGGTCCTTAAGAGAACTTCGCAGTTTCTCAAAGGCAATCTAGCTTGCTTGCCTTTTCATTTTTGCTACCAATTGATTGTTCATTGTAGTAACTTTCCGAGAAGTGTATATGTGTGTGTGTGTGTGTGTGTGTGTGTGTGTGTGTGTAGATAGATGGATAAATCATATCAGATGCACTTCTTCCTCTTTATCATAATCCAAAAGGCATTCTTCATCTTAGACCAAAGACTTTAGAGTGATTATGGATCCCATTTAGGAGACTGTGTAATGTCCCAGAATATGATGCAATCAGTATATAATATCATCCACAAATAGAAACATCTGGAAGACCTCACCATCTACAAAGCATCCCTCCTTGATTTGGACTGTGTGATAGATCTCCTCTATAACAGTGGTGAACACTTTTCCTGATTCATCTCTCACTTGATATCAGGTTGAGGTAGGGCACTGGACTTGAAATCAGAAAGGCTTAAATCAACTCTTAAATTAGCTGTTTGATTCTGGGCGAGTCATCTAACCCTTCTGTGCTTCAGTTTCCTCATTGGTAAAATGAGGCCTATAAGGTCCCTTAAATCTCTAAGTCTATGATTCTGTGACCTTTGTTGTAAAGACATTTTGTAAGTTTGAAATATGCATGATGTTAAAGGAGAGCCTTTATGGCGGTAGCATTTTGCTTTACCAAATCAAATACTTTTTCATAATCAGCAAACTGTAAATATGGTCAGATTATATTGCAGATGCATTATATACCTATCAGATGTATGATGGTAAAGAGGTAGTCTACTGTGTAATGGCACTTTGGAACCTGGTTGTGACCTTCTAATGCTTTAGTGTATGCCTAGATTATTTTCATGAAAGTATGGGAAAGTAGGCATATGGCTCAATAGTTACTGACTGTGTTTTTATTCATATATTAACATCTGAGATTTTTTTCTAACGTTTGGTATTTTCCTTTAAATACTGTGGAAATTGATTTCCTTGGTACCCTCAAAATTGTGTTTTTTGCTTAGAATTCTTTGTATATACTTGGTTTATAGTCCAGTTACTTTTTCCAATTCTGTCCTCTTTCTGCTGCTATTTCTACTTCCTGTATAAGCACGTCTGGGACGGTAAGTCCAACTGTGGTGAATCCCCTATCTTCAGTACTGAAAAGATTTTTATAAAAATCTCTGTAAATTTTCCATCTTCTGTCTGTTTGTTGTGCTTCCAGTTTCATCATTAAAAGCCCTCAGTATGAGGATGACCTGCTTTAGATGAATTACTTCTCAAACTTTCCTTAAACTAGATTTTCCCTCCTATTTCATGAAGCAGTAGTATTCAAAATCTTTCCTTGGAGATTTTGGAAATGAGCTTATTATATTCACAGGTGGTACTAGTAGCTACCTTGTCATTCTACTTAGCTAGTAAGTCAAGTGTTAGTAGACTGAGGAGGTTTTTAGGCTCTCAGCTTATTGTTCATGGGAAATTTCTGTGTGAAAGTATTACAAACCATGTTCATGGCTTTTCATACATTCTCTTCCCATTTTTGTCATGAACAACTTATTTAAAAAATGAGATTGAAGTTATTCCATGGCACACCATATTTTTTTCTCATTTTTGTTTTTCTCCTAAGTTTGTATTGTTTGATTTTTTTCTCTTAACAAGTTTTGGTTTGACTATACAGAGAGAGCTAATTTAGAAATGTCTCTCACAACAGTTAGTCAGCAATTATTTAAGTACTTACTAGGGGCCAGGCGCTGTGCCCTGGGTTTATAAGGAAAGGCAAAAATAGTTCCTGTGCTCATGGAGCTTACATTTTAATGGAGGAGATAATCTATAATGACTAAATGCATGCAAGAGTTATTAGAGTGGATAGAAGCTAGTCTCACAGGGGAAGGCACTAGCAACTTGGGGGACTGGGAAAAGCCTCCTGCAGAAGGTGGAATTTGAACTGAGTTCTTCCAGTTTGTATGTGTGTCTGTGTATATATACATACATACACACACATACATATGGCACATAGTGCTTATATGGGGGATAGCCAGTGCATCATTAGTAAGATAATTCCTGTCTGATAAAATACAGTTAGTTTCATTTTTTTATAGTGTTACTTATATTCATTATGTCCAGTGCTTCCCTACTCTTTTCTCAAAAAAGTGTATTCATAATCTATGGTAGTGAAACTTCTAGATAGTCTTCAAGTCTTTAGCAATCTCATTCTTTACTCCTGAACCATATTTTCCAATATGGTCGTCCTTACCTATGCACTCCTACATTTCTTTGCACGGAAGTCACAGATTATCAATGTAAGAAAATATATGGTTAACAAAAACTGCTGTTGAGTAGAGCTTCATCCCATACCTGTAGTCCTTTATCTCTTTGCTAATGAGATATATAATGTCTTTCATTGTTTTTCCGCCAGCATCATTATTTATTTTTAGCTTCCATCTAAAAATTTCAGGTTCCTAATACTCTCCCTCTCTCTACCCCTCCCTCACCCATTAAAAAGTCAAGCAATATAATATCAATTATACACGTGCAGTCATGCAAAACATATTTTCACATTATCCCTTGGCCCCCTGCCCAATAAAAGCAAGAAAAATAAAGTAGAAAAAAAGGCTTCAGTTTGCACTTAGAGTTCATCAGTTTTCTCTCTTGATGTGGAAAGTACTATTGACCATGAGTCTTTGGATTTGTCTTAGATCATTGTATTCATTAGAGTAGCTAAGTCTTTTCACAGCTGATCATCTTGTACAGTATTGCTGCTAAACAAGGTTTTCCTGGTACTGTTCACTTCACTTTGCATCTGTTCATACAAGTCTTCCCAGATTTGTCTAAAATAATCCCTCATTTCTTATAGCACAATGGTTATCACACTCATTCCCCAGTTGTTGGGCATCCCCTCAATTTCTAGTTCTTACCTCCAAAACTTTGGATCTTTGGGTTTATCAAACCCTAAATTACCATAGTAATTTACTTCTATATATTGTATACCTAATATGTTCCACTGATCCATACTCTATTTTTTAGCCAGATTAATGAGTATCACTTTTTCATATAGTTTTAAATGTGGTATTGCTAAGCCACCTTCTGTCATATTTTTTTTAATTGATTTCCTTAGAGTTCTTGACCTTTTGGTCTTCCAGATAATTTTATTATTAATTTTTTCTGTCTCTGTAAAATAATTCTTTGGTAGTTTGGTTGGTACGACACTGAATAAGTAAATTAACTTGAATAGAATTGTCATTTTTATTACATTGGCTCAGCTTACCCATAAGCAAGTGATATTTATTTCTCTAATTGTTTAGCTCTGTCTTTATGTGAAAAGTATTTTGTAATTGTATTCATCTGGTTCTTTGGTTGTCTTTCATTGTCGTATTTTACAGTACAACATTTACATGTATATGTACAATAATGGTTATAATCATTGTGGAAATTCTTTTCCTATTTTTTTTGTACACTACTTCATATAATTCTTCCAGAATTTCGTTTTAGTTGTGTACAATGCAATAGTATTCTACTATGTTAATATGCTACAATTTGCATAGCCACTTTCCATTTCGTGGATACTTTTATTTCCAGTATATTGCTACCACAATATGTGCTCCTACAAGCACTTTTCATAAAGGATATTTTTTGTCATTGACTTCCTTAAAAATATGTACTTAATAATGGTATTGCTAGATTAAATTATATGTACAGTTCAGTAACTTATCTATTATTCTTCAAAATAGTTTTACAGAATGTTGGACCATATTACATTCACCAACCATATATGAGTGTGCCTCTTTTCCCACAATTTTTAATATTTACCTTTTTATATTTTGCCACTGTTAGCAGCCTGATAGGAATGAAGTAAAATCTCTGTTATAATTTGCCTTTCTCTTTTATTAGTGATTTGGAGCAGTCTTTTATATGGCTGTTAATATTTTTGTTTTCTTTTGCAAATTGCTTCCTTACTTGCTTTACTCACTTACCTTGAAAAATAGCTTCTGTGTATTTGGTTGAGTATCCTGTCCTATCTTGATTAGAGATTTTTTTCCTGGTAACCATCTTCTTATTCTATCTGCATTGACTTCATTCATGCAAAATTTTAAATTGTATGCACTAAAAATGGTCTGTTTTATCTCTTATGACTACTGAAGTATTGTTTAAGAATTCTTTTAGTCTCCATAGAGTCAGCGAGATGGTACAGCAGAAAGAACACAGGGCCAGGAGTCATGAAAGCCTGAGTTCAAATCCTGCCTTAGACACTTACTAGCTCTTTAACTTTGGGCTAGTCACTTATCCTCTGTTTGCCTCAGTTACTCCAACTGTAAAATGAGACTGATAATAATACCTACCTCCCCGTTGTGATGAGAGAAATTCTGAGAAACAAAGTCCCAAGCATGATCCATTTATTAACAAGGCTGCAGTTGTCAACAAATGGGGTCAGTGGCCTCTTAATGACCAAAGGTCCCAAGGGAGGGCTGACAAGGCCTTTTATAGTGATTAATGGGATGATAGCAGAATCTTGAGTAACATAGGTTTGCCTTCCAGTTGGCTAGAAAGTAGAAAACTTTGACATCAGCTTGACATTACATCATTTGGACCTCCCTTTTGAAACTCCCTTAACGTAAATAAGACATGTGATAGAAATTTGGGAGTGGCTACATTAATCAGCTTAACCTTAAGTAAGTTTTTTACAGCATGTGGATGGTGGGTGAAGTTACAAGGGTACAAGTCTCAAGGGTAGAGGTACAAGTTACTAGATTAGGGTGGAGGTACAAGTTACTAGAATACAATGTGACCCAAGTGACCTGAGGTTACCTGAAAAACTTGCAGAGGTTACAGCCGGTTGCAATCTAGCTTGATTGAGTATTAACAAAATAGAATTAAAATTAATTTTCAATTTTACAATGTTGTTGTGAGAACCAAATGAGATAATATTTGTAAAGTGCTTAGCATGGTGCCTGGCATATAGTAGGTACTTAATAAATCCTTTCTATCTTCCTGGCAATAAGGGATCAGCAAAATAATTTTCTTGCTGATTGAGGACCAAGTTGAGTAGACTAGATAACATAAATTTTTAGGGGATTCAGTCAGGATTGTTGCAAGATTTTGTCTAGTTTTATTCAGCAGCATATGAGTAGTTGATAGTGGGCATTATCCAGGGTTGGGATTTGGTGAGCAGCATTAGGACAGGAGAGGTGTTTGAGACCAGGAGAGAATAAAAGGGATTGAGTTTGGGATGGGAAGAGAGTAGAGTAGGGGTAAAGACAGGACAAAAAATACTGAGGGGAGGAGAGATTGCAGGGCACAAGGAAGACAAAACAGACTTGGGAAACATGGCACAGAAAGAGTGATGGGAGATTGTGATCAGATAAAGGAACTTTAGAGTTCTTGATCATGGAATTGGAACATTTGTAGGTGGTGGCAAGGTCAGTCATCTTTGGGTGAAGTTTAAAGTGTAGTGGAGGGGAGGTCATGATGAGAATTGAGTAGATTGAGAAATATGCAATATTTGAAGGAACAAAAAATCATGTACCTTGAAATCCCCTGCAGTGATGTTGGGCAAAGAGAAATATTGTAGGCCAGTCACAGAATTCATTGCCGAGGGTAGAAGAAAGTGTCGTGAGGGTAGGTAAATACCAGCATCTGTATTTGGGTGATAGGTTGAGCAGAGTAAACCTTGGAGGGAGAGGTTGTTGAGAGCAAAATGACGGGAAGTTTGGAAGTGGCACTTGGGAGCAAGGAGTAATCCAACCTCTTGCACCAGGACTACCGTTTGGGAAGTGGAGGGAGTGGTATGAGAAAAGGTGCTACCAGTACTTGAAAAGAAGGTCTAGGATGCATTATCATTAAGGAGGGGCAAAATCATACTGCGGGCCAGAACATAGAAGTATGAGAGGAAGAGTTCTAAAGTGAAGGAAAGTTTCTTAATTATGATATGGGGCATTTCTGAAGTGGGCCGTTATGGGGGAGATTTTGAGGTCAGTAGTGGAGAGTAAGCTGACATAAGTTGGGGTAGAGGACAGTGTGTGTTTTCATTAGTTGGAGAGTCAGTATTACAAAGGTGGGCAGTATAAGAGGAAGCGTTTGCTAACCTTTGAGGGATGAGTCTGGGTTGAATAATGATTGGGAGTAATTTCCACTGATTAAGGCAGATGAAAAGGTCATTGTTCATCTGGTCAGTACTCCACATAGACTTCCTCCCTTAATGCCTGCAGTAATAGCCTGGTGCGTATGCTCCCACGGGTTGCTTGTCTCTTGCGGACAGTAGTGATAGGAGCAGTGACTGTCTGGGCTACTGTTGTGGTATGGGGTCCCTTGAGGAGCACTTGCATCCTCATAGGCAGAAGTGAGGATAGCTCTAGTAGTACTGTATGGGTTTTGGGGCCTAGTACAGTGCTTGGCAAGGAGTAAACTTAACAAATGCTTATTATCATCCCACATATGCATTCAATTTTCATTTGTACTTCCACAACATCTACCATATATCTCTTCTTTCTACTCACACCACCACAGTCTTAATACAAGCTATCATCACCTCTTGCTTGAACTGTTGCAATATCCTTTGTCAGGGATGCTTTGACTCAAGCAGGTCCCCTGTTAGTTTAGGTTCAATGTTGGAACAAAATAAGACATTCATAGGTCATACTCAGCCATAGGAAAGAAAGGATATTGTACAAGAATTCTGCAGCACTTATCTGAATTAGGGGGATTTCCCCTTGTCTCCATACTGAAGATCAAAGGAAAATGCATCTAGTCCAGAAGTCAGAGCATTCTGACATTTGGGACATCACTAATTCTGAAGGTCTCTGACTTGACTTAGTTGGACTGTTTTATGCCCTTAGGAAACCAGGAATCCAAATCATTTCGGCCAGAGGCAACCAGAAAACTGTAGTGGGGGCAGGCCTTGATCTAATTGAGTCCCAGAGAACTTTGTTGTCTTAAACCCTCCCAAAACTAACCTAATCTATATATACATAGCAGGAAACTCTTCTAGGTGATGAACCTGTAAAATCTCCTAATAGTTCTCCCTTTCTCAACTCTTAACCATTCTAATCCATCTTCCATGTGGCTGCTGTAATAATTTTCCAAAAGTGCAGGTCTCGCCATCCACACTTGGAATAACCTCCAATTGTTCCCTATTACCATTGGAATCCAACTTAATATATCCTGGCACTTAATACTCTCCACAATCTGACCCCTTCCTACCCTTCTCCATTCTTACATGTTACGCCTCTCCTCATCCTCTTTGGTCCAGCCACACTGGTCTACTTGCTATTCTTCATCTGCCATCCCTGTATCTTTGAGCTGGCTTTCTCTCCTAGCCTCTGCTCCCTGGAATCCCTGGTTTCTTTCAAGATTCAGTTCAAGGATCACCGTCTGCAGTAGGATGAAATTTCCTAACCAATTCAGCTGCTAGTGCCTTCCCATCTTAGGTTGCCTTGTGTCTGTTTGGTTTGATTCTTATGTATACCTATGTATGTGTTGTTTCTCCCATTGAAATGTAAGCTCTTTGAGAATGGGGATTGTTTTACTTTTGTTTTTAGCACAGTGCCTACCTATCAGTGCATAATAAATGCTTGTTGATTGATTGGTTGAAGATTGCTACACATATAAGAACTGATATTTATAATCTTAAGTGATCATTACAGAAACCCTGTGAAACAAGTACTCTAGGGGTTATTAGCCCAATTTTGCATATGAGAAACTGAGACTCAGAGGTCAACTGATTTGACCTGATCATGCAGCTAATAAGTGTCTGTGTTAGGAATTGTGATTGGAATTCAGGATTTTTTTACTTCAAGTTTCATGTTCTTTCATTGGATCTCACATAGTAATCAATTAATAAATGAATGAATAAAGCTCAGTTATTCCTACAATATTCAAATGATTGAAATACCTTATTGTCAGCAGCATCTTAAGGGAATGAGATGTTTCATATTAATTATTCCAATAATTAAAGCTTGAATGTGAAGAGTTGTCTAAAATGTCTATATACTTTTTTCCTACTTAAAACAGCATACTGAATGTAATTTAATTTTATGAACATGCCCTATTATACTAGATAGCTTTTTTTGTCTCTTTTGAAGCCAGCTGGCCACTATTCTATTTTTGTCTTTGTGCTTGCCTGGAACATCCTCTCATTTTCTTCTCTCTGCAATTAGAGTTTTTTATTTCTAATTTTTCTGTGGCCTGGAAAACCAGATAGCTAATCTTGAAAGCAATTTTAGGTTAACTAAGAGTTGGAGAAACTGTTAAACTCCTCAGGAGGAAAAGACTTGGTATGAGTGTAAGACTTTGTGAACACTATTTCAGAAGTCCAGAGGCCTTTTTCTCTTGGTTTGGGTTCAGGGCTCTCTTCCAGCAATTGGAGGTTGCTGGAATTCTGACCTCTGAATGAATGTAGTGTTACTGTACTCACTTTGTTGTCATCTCCCTCTATTGACAGCTCTATTCTGCCTCATTACTTGCTTTGTTGGCAGTCTTTTCAATTTACTCTTTCTTCACTTTTAGTTAGATTCTCAGAAGCTTTTGAAATTTAAATAAGGAACTAAACTGCCATCCTAACCCCAGAAAAGGAAGTTTGGCTTAGGCTAGTGCTTTAGTATATGAAATAAGCTATCTGATTCTCACTCTGTTATAAATTATATGGAAGATTAGTGCAAGATATAGGCTGGGAAATAGGATAGTTGTCCAGGTAATCCTGCATCATGTCTGTACAAATCTAACTTTATTCTTTTGTTGAAGCAAATTCCTAAAGCATCAGTTATTCTCACATTAAAATGAAAGTACAGCACCCTCCTAGGTTCACACTTTCATTCACACTGTATGACTGGGGGTCCCACAGGGTCATGTGTCTGTTTCTTTCAACATCCTAGGCTTAATGCTGAGGGATTGAAGTTTCTAATATTGTCACTCTGAGGGCCCATTGATGTGTTTCCTGTGAATATCATTCAGTCAGACAGGGGTGGAGTCAAGATGGTGGAGTACAAGTGGAGACTTGCTAGCACTCTCTCCTCAAGCCCAGCCAAATACCTGTAAAAAATGATTCCACACAAATCCTGGAGCTGCAGAATGCACAGAATGACTGAGTGAAGGAAATCTCCAGCCCAAGACAGCCTGTAAGGTCGACAGGAAGTGTCTATCATGAGGGTGGGAGTAGAGCGTAGTCCAGCATGAGCCACACTGGCACAGATAGGACCTGAGCAGGCCTTGGGAGGGACTGAATCTCTGGCACCTGTGGTGGTTTCCAGACTTCACAACCCCAAAACACTGAGGATAAATTGGAAGATCAATGGAAAAAAAACTTGTCAGACCTGTGTGAGAGAGTACAGTGGTTGGGGCCCTAGGCCCAGGGCAGCAGAGGGGATGGAGAAGCCTGTGGCAGCCACAGCAGGGGCAGAGGCAGCAGCTGTTTCTGGAGTTCTCTACCCACAGATTGTGGGGGAGATCAATAAGCTGACTATACAGCCCCCACCCTCACTGGAAGCAGAGAACTACCTTGACAAAGAGCTCAAGTCAAGTAAATAGCTGGGGAAATGGGAACCAAAATATACAAACAGAAGAACAGCAAAGTCAAAACTTCTACATCCAAAGCCTCCAAGAAAAATATGAATTAGTTTCAGCCCATGGAAGACCTCAAAAAGGATTTTGAAAATTAAGTAAGAGAAATAAAACAAAAATTGGGAAAACATATGAGAGTGATGCAAGAAAACCATGAAAACCGAGTCAGCTGCTTGGTAAAGGGAATCCAAAAAAATGCTGAAGAAAATTAACACCTTAAAAAATAAGACTAACCCAAATGGCAAAAGATATCCAAAAAAACTAATGAGGAGAAGAATGCCTTAAAAAGCAGAATTGGCCAGATGGAAAAGGAAGTCCAAAAGTTCACTGAAGGAAGTTTAGAATTTAGAATGGAGCAGATGGAAGCTAATGACTTTATGAAAAATCAAGAAATTATAAAACAAAACCAAAGGAATGAAAAATAGCAGACAATGTGAAATATCTCATTGAGAAAACAACCGACCTGGAAAATAGATCCAGGAGAGACAATTTAAAAATTATGGGACTACCTGAAAAATGTGTTCAAAAAAAGAGCCTAGATATCATCTTTCAAGAAACTATCAAGGAAAACTCCCCTGATATTCTAAAACCATAGGGTAAAATAGATGTTGAAAGAATCCACCAATTGCCTCCTAAAAGAGATCCCAAAAGGAAAATTCCTAAGTATATTGTAGCCAAATTCCAGAGCTCCCTGGTCAAGGAGAAAATATTGCAAGCAGCCAGAAAGAAACAGTTCCAAGTATTGTGGAAACACAATCAGGATAACACAAGATCTAGCAGTTTCTACATTAAAGGATTGGAGGGCTTGGAATATGATGTTCCAGAGGTCAAAGGAGCTAGCATTAAAACCAAGAATCACCTACCTAGCAAAACTGAGTATAATACTTCAGGGGAAAAAAGATGGTAATCCAATGAAATAGAGACTTTCAAGCATTCATGATGTAAAGATCAGAGCTGAATAGAAAATTTGACTTTCAAACACAAGAATCAAGAGAAGCATGAAAAGGCAAACAGGAAAGAGAAATCATAAAGGACTTACTAAAGTTGAATTGTTTACATTCCTACATGGAAAGAAAATATTTTTAACTTTTGAGACTTTTCTCAGTATTAGGGTAGTTGGAGGGATTATAAACATGTAGACAGAGGGCACAGTGCAAGTTGAATATGAAGGAATGATATCTAAACAAATAAAATTAAGGGGTGAGAGAGGAATATATTGGGTGAAGGAGAAAGGGAGAAATAGAATGGGGCAAATAGAATGCAGTAGATTATCACATAAAAGAGGCAAGAAAAAGCTTTTTCAGTGGAGGGGAAGAGGAGAGAGGTGAGAGGAAAAAGAGTGAACCTTACTCTCATGGGATTTGGCTTAAGGAAGGAATAACGTGGTACTCAATTTGATGTGAAAACCTATTTTACACTACAGGAAAATGAGAAGGGGATAAGCAGGGGTTAGGAGAAGGGAGGGCACATGGGCAGAGGGGGTAATTAGAAGTAAATACTTTTGAGGAAGGACAAAGTCAAAAAGAAGAATAGAAGAAATAGGGGGCAGGAGAGGATGGAGGGAAATATAGTTAGTCTTTCCCAACATGACTGTTATAGAAGTGTTTTGTATGAGTACACATGTATAACCTATATCAAATTGTGTGCCTTTGAAGTGGGGATGAGTGGGGAGGGAGGAAGGGAGAAGAGTTGGAACTCAAAGTTTTAAAAATGAATGTTAAAAATTGCTTTTCCATGCAACTGGGAAATAAGACATACAGGCAATGGGGTATAGAAATCTATTTTGCCCTACAAGAAAATAGAGGAGATGGGAATGAGAGAAGGGAGAGGTGTGATAGAAGGGAGGGCAGATTGAGGGAAGGGATAATCAGAATGCATGAACTCTTGAGTTGGGCAGAGGGGAGAGATAAGGAGAAAGTTTGGAACTCCAAATCTTGTGGAAGTGAATGTTGAAAGCTAAAAATAAATAAATTAGTTTTAAAAAAGGAGTAAGGGGCAGGTGTGGATAGAAGACTGACCTTGGAGTCATAAAGATTTGAGTTCAAGACCTACCTCTGAAACATACCGGTTATATCACCCTGGTCAAATCACTTAACTTCTTAGTGTTCTAGAAAACTCTGTAAGACCACAAGTTACAGAGTTGATGCCAAATCCTATCAGTGAAATCACAAGTCCAGTTAAGATCAGTTGGAACAAAGAATTTCTCTAGGGCAGAGGTGTATTCTTCCTTTGCACATAGGAAGAGCAGGCTTAGACTTTAAGTACAAGGCTAGTAAGGCACATATGTAAAGAATAAATGGGACAGTGTGGTACCTCACTGCTCCTGGTCACTGGAACCCCTTTTTTCCCTTTGTAAAGAGAAATTGTACCACTGAGGGAGCAGAAAGACACAAATACAGGAACAGTCTCTCAAGGAATGAAAGACATTTTGAGGAACAGGCCTCCTGGTTACATAGAAGAGAGTAGACTCGAGAGAATGAGCACTGGCCCTTGAGAATCCAGCTAGGAAGATCAGGTGCTGGGACCAGCCACGTAACCTATCCAGCAGGGGTATTGCATCCCAAATGAGCTATGCAAATGTTCTGTGAAGAGAAAAGAGATTCCAGGACCTGTAGTACCAGGAGTTTTGAGTTGTTTTTGCCACATGTGTGTCCTGCATCTGTGCCTCACTACCATTGTACTGTAAGTTTGAGCCCGCTCTTCCCATGGATGCTTTGTGCATTTGTGGGGGAATATACCCCAGGTTTATGAGGGGGATATTTTGACCAAGTGTTCTCACTGTTGTCGTCTTAGTAAATGCATATGCTAAGAGCTAGTTATGTTTACCAGTTGATAATGGGAAGTACTTTGATGGGAGTTTATGAGATGCTAAGGATGGATACCCACAGAGTACACTTTTTGAACTTCAAGGGAACAGTTACCATCTGGGGACCCTTTCTACAAATATGAGGGCAATTTGGGGAAGTTACATAAGCATGCAGCTTCTCTATTTAAGTATTTTAATGTAAGTGTTTGACCTTTCTTTTCTAGTCCTGAATCATATTTTTCAACATATTTCTGCCACTCTTTCCTATTTTTCCTTGCTTCGAAATTACCAAGTATCAAAGTATCTATTTAATTTGAAAGAGCACATCAAATTCTTAAGTTTCTTTATATCATGCATAGATGTTGATGCATTCAAGGTGTACTTTTTGCAAAGGCTTATCATTAGCATGGCAATACAAGGCGACCAAATACCCCATGAAATTGCATTTCTTATTGTGTTTGGATGCATAATAAAATCAATTCTGCCTATTTTTTTTTTTAACCAGACTGATGAGAATCTTTCCATTTTAGTTTCTAATTGTAACCTCCTTTTATCTTCTAGTTTCATTTGGAGTAGAAATGTCAGAGTTAGTACAGTTCAGTTCCTCCAATAGTAGGCTCACACCTTGGTCACTGGACAAGGATGTTGGCTTTAGAAAGCCACTATCTCTACAGCAGGAGGCTGCATGTAAGCCATTTTGTACATTTCCTCATACCAAGGATTGCCATGGTCAACCCATTAGTGCTTATTTTTCGTCTAATTAGCTGGGATGGTTCTTGGAAAGCAGATGCCATCTGTTACTGGTACCAGCCTTGAAGCTTTGACAGCGTGGCAGAACCTGACAGTCTTCAAGAATCCTGAGCCACCCTGAGACAGCAGAGTAGCAATAATAGTCCTTGATCATAAAAATTTAGCTCAGTCAAATGTGTGTTTATGCTTTTCTGCCAGAATGTTCATTTTGTCTGGAAGATTTGTTCTTTTAGTTTTAGGGGAGAAAATGATCCTGAGTACTGAGAGAAGTGTGTTTGTAAGGGCAGGGACAGTGTCCGGTGTTAGCCACAGCTGTGTCTAATCTGCTCTGTGTTTTCCCCATAAGCTTGTCGATTCTCTTAGTGTTTCACCAGCTTTGGTCCTTGTCATTCTATCCCTTTTCTACCTCCCCGCTGCAGTGTCAGCCTTGAGCTGCTCTAGTGGGAACCCTCACTCTTTTGTTGTCATCTCTTCCTTCAGTTTGCCCACAAAATGCTGGTGTAGGCTCAGTGAGGTCTCCATAGAAATCAGAAAATACCATGGAAATACAAATAGAAGAGTATTAATTAGCATGATTTCATTCTTACAAGTAGAACTGTGATTATTGAACTGTAGACTCACTGTGTTTACTTACATGGTTATCTATCATTTTAGGTAAAAGTGACTTCATACTTTACCAGTAACACAGTTTCCACAGTTTCAAGTGAAAATACCAGTTAGGATTGGATGATTCATAATGCTTTTAAAAGTGGTATTTCAGTTCAGCCTTGAAATACAGGGGATGTCAGAAAGAACTCTGAGTCATAGGGAATTATATCCATTAGATAGATTTTTTTTCAAACAGGAATTCCCACATTCTTAGTTGCTAATCTGTAGTACACAGTGTAGGAAGAAGGAAGGTTTGAAAGGTAAGAGAAGCTGCCCACCAAGATTATAGCTCTTTGCTTGACTCTTTAGTGACAGGATTGCCTGGGTATAGCTGGAAGAATCACCCACTGCATTCACACCCACTGCAGCAACTAAAGTTTTTTCTTTTTCCCTAGTGTGCTCTGAAAATTGTTTGTTTCATTACAAAATGTGTCCTACTACACAGTTGGCATATGCAGAGATAGGTAATAGGAGGATAAAATGCATTTTGTGAATTTATCCTTTAGAGAGGAATATGAAAATAATGATTAAAAGCTATAATGTGTTTATCATTGTTTAACTATGTCTAGATGAGGGGGCATCCTCAGAAATGGAATCGAGCAGGAATGATACCAAAGATGATTTTGGTGTAAGTACTGAAAACATAGTTTTATGCTAAAATTCAGCATCCCATTAATCTCCTAAAAGCTACTTCTCTCTGGAAGAATTTATGATATACCTCTTACTTATAATTACAGCTGTGTTGGCATCTTTTGATCTGTCTTAGAAATTTTCTACTTATAGATTTGGGATTTGGGCTATGTTATGAAGTGAACTAAACCTTTTGATTTTTCTTTGCATGCATGTTTGAAATGTATTATTGTCTAATATTGTACACTACGTATAATATTATTTATTTCATTTACTTTTATTGTTTAGTATTATACCATAATAAATGTGTTATTGTTTAATATTATTGATTATTATTTAAATGTATTATTTAAAAACTGGTATTCTTGGTTGTGGTCGTGTTAGAAATGTAGCCATAAAGACCTTGCATTTTCCTAGTATACTCTTTGCAAAAGAATGCTTTTTAGAGTTGCTTCTTGGTGCTCTTGCATTGTAATTATATGTTCTCCTTTTAGATAATATAGCTCTTTGTTGACTAAAGCTATTTTCTGTTTAGTTAATGAAGTATGCATGGAGGCCAAGCAAGAGCTACACAGTATGTTATCAGGAAAAGCTGTGAAATCTTCTGAAGGGATATTTTAGAATAACATAGACTTCTACCAGGATGTCTTAGAGCCTTGCTTCCCAAACTTTTTTTTAAAATTCTGGACCTTTAGCAAGAAACACAATTTTGAACATTCACCCCAAATATGAGTACTTTTATAAATTATATGCATTTTCTATTGTACTAATAGTTACCTATATTATAAAACTTACACAAAACAGACGTTTCTAAAGGGCAAGACAAAGATGGAATAATATTGATTCTGGAATTAATAGGGAACTAGTAGAGTTTATAGAGTTAGGAGAGTGACACGGGAGACATTCATTTTAGGAAAATCACTTTGTCAGCTATTTGGAGGGTGGGTTGGAGAGAGATGAAATTTAAAGTGGGGAAAAGAAATAATTGCAATAATTATTGCAATAATCCAGATCAGAGATGATAAGGACTTGAGCCTGGGTTTGGGCTATGTGAGGAAAGAGAACTAAACGTGTGAGATGTGAAGGTAGGAGCAAGATGTAAGTTGAGAGAAAGCAAGGAGTCCAGGGACTGCAAGCATGTAATACTAGAAGAATGGTGGTGGCCTCAACAGAAGTAATTTGGGACTGGAGTTCAGGAAAAAGATTAAGGATATATACAGATCTGCATAGAGATGATAGTTTAACTCATAGAAACAGATGAAGTCACCAAGTGGAAGTGTACAGAGAGAAGGTGCTGAACAGAGTTCTGGGATACACCCACAGTTAAGAGGTATGGTAGATATTATAATCCAGCAAAGAAGACTGAGAAGGAACAGTCAGACTGGCAAAAGGAGAACCAGTAGAGAAAAGTGATTGAGTACCCAGAGAGAAGGGAATAAATATCTGGGAGGAATGAATAGTGTGAAATGCTAAAGTGAAGTCGAGGAATGATTGAGGAAAAGCGATCAGATTTGGCAGTTAAGACTTGGTCCCTGGTAACCTGAAAGAGAGCAGTTTCAGTTGAGTGAGAAGTCAAGGACAAGAAGAAGGTTGAGGACCCTGGGAGACCAGGAGGGTGATTGTGTCTGGAAAATCGGGAAATTCAGAAGTGGGGGGGTGGGTTGATGCAGAGTTAATGTAATAGTGTAATACCTACTCATCCTGTGCTGCTCATTCATTTCATTGAAAATTGAAAAGAGGTGCAAGAAATTACTACCATTGCCTCAAAGTTCAGAATCCTCTCCTGTGAAGAGAGGGAGGAGGGCGGAGGTGGAATTACTTTTGCAACTGTTACTGGTGCCTAGCTCAAATTAGATTTTAACTTTACTAAAGGACCCATATCCAAGCAGCCACGTCAAAAGCGAATGACAAGAGGGAGAAGAGTCCTCCCAAATCCTTAACTACCCCCCTGGGATCATGCTGTAGCCCTCACTTTGAAGACCTCTGGCTTAGGAGAGCAAGTAAAAAGAATAGTTTAACTTTGTGAACCCTTCTAGACCTAAGATTTTATGAAAGACTGTTACTTTTTCTGTCACTGTAGTTGTTTGTCATTTGTCATTATTAACAGAATTTAAATATGCCTGACCCATCTCTCGCACCTCAAAGTGAAGTAGCTGGCCCAGGCTTTGTTCCACCACCTTTAGTCCGAGGTCCTTTGTTGCCAATGGATCCAAGAGGGTCAAAAATGAGAAGAGGACCTCCCATTACACCCCCTCTTCCAGGAGCTATGTATGGACCTCCGAGGGGCTACTTTCCAGCAAGTAATTTCCCTGGCCCACCACATCCTCAGTTATCAAGTAGGTAACTTTTTTTACTTATGTTGGTTTTGGAGAGGAAAGCCTGTGTCCATTTTTTTCAAAATTCAGCCCACATTTGCTAAACACCCACTGTGTGCAGGGCATGGTTCATGAAATAATATGGTTAGAATTTGTTTTTCTCTGGCATTGATTTTTAACTTTCCCTTGAATTTGGAGAACTAACTTCACTTTAATGCTGGGATTTGTGTGTACTTTGTAGTTTGAGTATTTGTTGAATTCTTTATATTTATTTTCTGTATCCTTGCATATTTACTTGTTGTGACTCCCTGTTGGAATATAAACTCATTGAGGGTAGTGATTTTTTCCTTCTTTGTATTTGTATACCTGTGCTTAATCAATACCAGACTGATTAATTGATCATTTGCTTTTACAGTAATACTTTTGGTTTGAAACTAATAATGTCTTAATGGATTGCTTACCTGAGAGACACTAATTATTTTGGCAGCTGTGGAAAATAAGTATAACTTGTATTTGACATTTGAAATGCATTGTTTAATGAGAATGATTTACAGGTTGTTTTTAAGACCAAACTAGAAGGTTTATTGGGTCATGTTTTGGACTAAATAATTTGCTAAATTTCACTGAAGTACTTTTGTTAGCCAGTCAACAAAAATGTATTAAGCACTTATGTGCCAGACACTGTACTAAATGCTGGGATACCACAAAAGGCAAAATACAGTCCTTGCCTTTGAGGAACTCCCATTCTAATAGGATAGACAACTTGCAAATAATCTCTATGTAATTGAAAGCTAGTTGAAGAGTGAAGGTACTGAGAGATAGGAAGGGAGTGGGACCGAGATAGGCTGCTTGTAGAAGGAAGCCAGAGAAGCTGGTAGGTGGAGGCTGGCATGGGGGGACAGCCAGTGCAAAGGCTTTGGTGGGTGGGGAGATAAGGACTAAAGAGTAATTAGTGGTAAACCGAAGACTTTTGTCTTTGATCCTGGAGGTAATAGTGAGCCGTGGGAGTTTTTATCCAAGAGATTAGCAGTGGATGTAGAAAGCTGCAAAACTTCATCATGGAAATGATCATTACAAACATGGGAGCTGAGTGAGGTAGTATAGAAGGGGAAGAGGAAAAGCCCCCAGGACAGAGCCTTTGAGGACCTTGCATGTTTAATGGTCCTGACTTAGATGAAGAATATTTTTTAAAGGACTACAAAGTGGAGATAGCTAGCAAAAGTGGATAGAGCACCTGCCCTGAACTCAGCACTGAGTTCAAATGCTGCATCAGACACTTATTAGCTGTGTGACCCTGGCGAAGTCACTTAACCCTGCTTGCCTTAAAAAAAAAATACTATAAAGTGACTTTCATAAATTCTCCCTGACATTGCAATTCATGACTCTAAATTTGCACAGTATAAATCACAATTTCAAGGTGTTTAGTAAGATCAGTTTTGTTTGGAGAGTTTCTTGAGAGTAATTAAGATAATTGAAGATTGTTTGGGGATGGTACAAGACCTGGAAAGTAATTCTCTGATCTAAATGGGAAAAAATTATTTTTTGTAAAACAAATTTTGACTCAGTTTTATCTCTTTGTGCCTAACTATCCCTTCCTAGTCTGTGTGTTAAAATATTAGATTTTACTTAGGGAAGAATTGTAGTTGGAGCTGAAATTATGGATGCACCTTTATAATGATGTATAAGATGTAATTGTAAATTTCATTATTTCAGAAAATCATTTGTTAAATCAATCCAATTCAATGACACAAACGATGATCTTGCCATGTGCAAGGCATGTCATCAAAATATAGTTATTTTGGTGTCAAAGAGACTTAGAGCTTTATGGTCATTGTCCCAAATACGTATTGGGATTCTGTAAACTAGTGACTGTTTTCATTTATGGTGAAGTGGAGACGTTTAAAGCTAAAACAGATCTCCCAATCTCTTTAAACAGTGAGAAATGTCTATCCACCCAGGGCCTTTCCTCCCTATCTTCCCTCAAGAGAAGGATTTTTCCCCCCACCTCCACATCCAGAAAGTAGAACCGAGCAATCTTCAGGATCGATTGGGCCTTCGGACGAGCCTGCTGCTGATCATCGGGAGCCACGGCAAGAAACCTGACAGGTTTTTTGTTTCACCAAAAGTAAATTATGGTATATTTTTTAATCATCTCTCATTCTCAGTTTAAGTAACTGCTGTTACTTCGCTGGTTTTACTGTTCCTCAGATTGAAGCTTGATGAAATAATAATTTGGAATGTAAGGTTTTGTAAATAAAGATGATTAAACTGAGTTGTATGAATACGTAATTTCCTGTTGTACAAACACTCCTTCTAGACATTTGAAATTTTGCATTTTCATTTGGTTGACCAAGGCACCATAATCTAAACTTAATAATATGCAAGTTTTGAGTGATCGGTTCAGCTCTGGGAAACATTTGAAATGGCTAAAGCCATTCCTGCTTTGCCAAGGGCTTTAATTTATTGTGGTTTATGACAGAGATGAAAGTAACTTGATGTTTACCTTAAAATAATAAATTTTAATTGGTTGAAAAGATTTGTTTGGCATTGAAAATATTAATAATTAGAGATTATCTGATTTCATTGTGACTGCATAAGGCAGTTTTAATCCGGAATAGGGCTCATCATGCAGGTCGTTATATTCTGGTATAACATCAAAAACAGTCTTGGCACATAAACTTAAGTGACCCAAAGTAATAAAATCACTTAAGCTTTCCTAATTGAAACTGTTCACATTTCAAAAAAGAACAGAACCCAAGTATGTGAGATATGAGGAGTTGCATATTTCAAGAGAGGGTTGGACTGAATGATTTCTAAATCTCTTGCAACTCTAAGATTCTAAAAGTCTAGGAATGAAATATTGCTTCATGAGGAAGTTCAGAGTTTTGGGGTCTCCATGACTCAGTCACCAATCAACTGCAGATTATTACCTATGGGTAATTGGAACTATTTTTAATATTGAATATAAAGCCTTTATTCTAGCAAAAGAGGGAAGGAGCTAAGGAAATTTTCTGTCTACCTCAGGTAAGCCTCTTTCCTATAAGCATACTTATTAAAGAAAAGGCACTCAGTATATTTAATGAGCATCCTCATAACAGTTATCTGCGTGGTTATCCTAAGATGTTACCCTATGGAACTCCATGAGGGTACAAACTAATCTTACGTTAAATAAAACTTTATGTGTTCCCCTAGCACCTAGCTCTTTCTACATAGTAAATTCCTGATATGTTTTTGTTGAATGAAGGCAGGTAGATGTTTCACATCCTTTCTAAAATGTCTGTTAGCCTGAGCTCTGATTTTACCCTCATTTCTGCACACAACACAATGATATTTGAGATGAACAAGGACCAGTGGAAATTCAGAGACAGATTTTGGTCTTATATAAAGAAAAAATGCCCCCAAATGAAACAGGCAGTCCCTGGAATAGTAAGTCACTGGAGTTCCACTTATTGGAAGAGTATTCCCATTTTAGCTACCGCTTAGACCAACTGTAGTAAAGTTGTGCAGTGGATAGAGCACAAGACTTTTCTTCCTGAGTTCAAATCTGGCCTCAGTCACTTCCCTGTTTACCTCAATTTCTCATCTATAAAATTAACTGGAGAAGGAAATGGCAAACCACTCTAGTATCTTTGCCAAGAAAACCCCAATCTGAAAAACGACTGAGCAACAACAATCGCCTGAAGTCACAGAATCATAGATTTGAGCTCAGAGGTCATCTCATTCACCTGCAAGCCCAGTCATTTTGTAAATGAGGGAACTGAGGGAGTGGCATAGTTGGAGATCTAATCCAGGTCTTCTGACTTCAAATCCAGTACCCATTCTCCTATACTATCTTTAACTACTGATACACATTCCTTCTTTCTTATTGGTATAAAATCTGGATGAGAATGATTTATGCACCTATCTCTATCTGTAGTCACTTCCAATGCTATAGTTCTTGGGTCCTGTCAAGTACACTGGGTGAAATTGAGTCCTCAAAAGGATACCAAAGTGCTGGAACATTTAGTCAAGTCAAATAAGAAGAAATATAATGGGGGTAAATAAAAAGTCTTATATTTGGGTTCAGAAAGATCAACTTCACAAGTATAAGATGGGTGAGATGTGGCAGTTCACCTGAAAAAGATTTGGGGCTTTAGTGAATCGTAGGCTCAACCTGAGTTAAACAGTGTTGACCAAAAAGCTGCCATGATCTTATTCTGGACTGAGAGTCCCTGCCCTTTCATTGGTGGTGAACATTGGCTAGTGGACAATTGTGAAGACCTTTTTTGGGAAGGACATTTATAAATTCGAGACTGTCCAGAGGAGGCCAGTCAGGATGGTGAAGAACCTCAAGATCATGCCATAAACAAATCAGTTGAAGGAGGAACTTGGAATGTTTAATCTGAAAGAAAGATGGACATTACATCAGTTTTTGAGTATTTGAAAAACTCCATGTAAAAACTCCATGTAAAAAAAGATATTTTCTTGGCCCCTGAGGTCAGAACAAGGATGAATGAACAGGAGAAGGTTTGCAAAGAGGAGAATTTAAGCTTGGTGTGAAGAAAACTTAACAATGAGAGCCATCCCAGACTGGAATGAGCCTCCTGAAAGCACTGGGTTTTCCCTTCCTGACGGTCTCTGAGTAAAAATTTAGCATCTCTTAGATGAATTTTAAATTTTTTCAGGTGTAGGTTAGACTAAACAGAAACTGAGGTTCCTTCCAACTCCGAAATTCTGTGGTTCTGAGGCAATAAAGGTTTTTTTGTTTTGTTTTGTTTTTTAGGTGAAACAAGGATCCTAGGAGATCCTGGTGCAGCGCCAAAGTCTTCGGGCTATTTTGCAAGTTTTATCAGCCTTAGGAAATAGATGGGGAATGTCAAGGCCACAGCGCTGATGCCTTTGTCACATTTAACAATTCATTATGCATCAGGGTCATCTGTAGTAAAGAGGCTAAGAGGTCATAAACCTCTTATTTGTGAAGTATTTCAGGAACTAAGTTGATCCTGAGGCTCTTCCTATACACTACTCAGTATTCTCTGGCCCATCTGCCAAAACCTCCCCTGCTCTGAGAGCTACATTAAGTGAATGGCAAAAAATCTTGCCCCCTTAGAAGCCTCTTTGGAGGAGCTGCCCCCTTCTTTCATAGGTGCTAAATAGGAATGAAACCTCATCCAGTGACTCAAAATTGGCACCAAGTCAGCTAAGGAATCCCCTTTCTTCCAAGCAAATACACATCTGCTATAGTTAAGAGGGCAGCTACGTAGCACAGTGGATGGAGTATTGGGCCTGAAATCAGGAAAACCTGAGTTCATATCTGGACTTAGATACTTCTAGCTGTGTGACCCTGGGCAAGTCACTTAACCTCTGTTTCCTTATCTATAAAATGAAATGGAGAAGGAAATGACAAACCACCCAAATATCTTTGCCAAGAAAACCCCCAATGGGGTCTCGAAGAATTGGAAACTGAACAACATAGGTACATAGCAACAGTTTTGACTCTCCCATGCTATTAGAAATAAAGACCCTCCAGTAAAAGTACCCTTTGGTCCTCCAAACCCTATCCAGGCAGGAGCTGTCTGAACCATCCCAGAGGAAAGGAAACCTGCCAAATGAGAGGTACCTGAGCTGCTTCAGGTAAATAGAACCCTTGGAAAAGGCAAGAGCCCTGAGGCCAAGGTAATTGTGCTGAGGAACGAATCAGGGCCGAAGAGGGTTAACTAGAACTGTGTCCAAAAACAGTCTGTTACTATCAGGTTAGCCTTCCTGGATACCAGGATCTTAGAAACCACTAAACCAGAGAAGCCCTTCCAAGGATGTTATTGATTTGTCACTGGGAGATAGAAATTACCTGGGAAGTCAGATGTGTTACGATGTAGCTGTTGTTTAACTGGGGCAAACCTCTTCCCCTGAGATGAGAAAGTACCATTTTGCCAGGTGGGAACAGTTTAAGGACTACTTGGGTTAGATGAGTGCTTTGACTGGTACAAAGCCCTGGCTGGGCCCTTGAATACCTAACTGCCTTGTCCTTAGGGGGATCATATGGTCTCATGCCTAACATAACATGGCATCACCATTCCAAGGTCCAAATTGGCACAACTCCTCAACCTCTGCTGTTCTAGTAATAGTGCCAATCTAGTAGTTTAGCATATGATGTCTGACAGGTGCTGACAGGCCCCACAAATAACTGCTATGGAAAGCATTAGCAAAATTTCTGCATTGGTCCTGATCCCAAAGAGGAGAGCCTTTGATTATTTAGTCTTGTGCTCTGCAGGCCCCAGACCAGTTGGCAAATCCTTGATTACCTCCCAAGAATTAAAGATCTTTTCTGCCTCAAGACTCACATATCAGCCATGCAGCCTAGACTTGCCAAAACCCTATTTCCCTAGGGTATGTCAGAGTACCATATCAGATTAATGGCCACGAAGTCCACTTTTGTGTGCCTGTCTCTCATTGTGAATGGAGCCGTCAGTCACCCAGGAAAATGGTGTTTCTCAGCAGCCAGATCCTAATAGGGGGGCGCCGAGATCTGGTCCGAAGGTTGTCTCTGTATAGTCAACACCTGCTTGTGAAGGGTACAAACACCAGAGGGACCCGGACAATTATCATTTCTGATGTACCTTTCCATTTAACAATAGAAGCCTAAATGCTCCATCCTTCCTCTTCTTCTTCATCTTGCATCAACCCAACCTAAAATGGGCAGCTCTGGTCAAGGAGTGATTGTGTGTGAGCCTGAGTAATCTGTTCAGTAGAAACTAGGGCCCAACACCAGACAAGGAACTTTTTATTTTATTTTTTTAATTTTTTTTTATTTTTTATTTTTATTTTTAATTTATGTAATAAAACAAGCATTTCTATAGCATAGTACAACAAAAAAAGGTGATAACACATGAAACCATGAATTCACTATATACAGCTTCCTATTCCGATAGTAACATTCTTTTTTAAAATTATTTATTTAGTTTTAGTTTTTTTTTTTTTTAATTTGTTTGACATTCATTTTAACAAAATTTTGGGTTCCATATTTTCTCCCCTTTTGTCCCCTCCCCCGCAAACACCGAGCATTCTAATTGGCCCTATCACCAATCTGCTCTCTCTTCTATCATCCCTCTCTGCCCTTGTCTCCATCTTCTCTTTTGTCCTGTAGGGCCAGATAACTTTCTATACCCCTTTACCTGTATTTCTTATTTCCTAGTGGCAAGAACATTACTCAACAGTTGTTCCTAACACTTTGAGTTCCAACTTCTTTACCTCCCTCCCTCCCCACCCCTTCCCTTTAGAAGGCAAGCAATTCAATATAGGCCAAATCTGTGTAGTTTTGCAAATGACTTCCATAATAGTTGTGTTGTATAAGACTGACTATATTTCCCTCCATCCTATCCTGTCCCCCATTACTTCTATTCTCTTTTGATCCTGTCCCTCCCCATGAATGTCGACCTCAAATTGCTCCCTCCTCCCCATGCCCTCCCTTCCATCATCCCCCCCAACCCTGCTTATCCCCTTATCCCCCACTTTCCTGTATTGTAAGATAGGTTTTCATACCAAAATGAGTGTGCATTTTATTCCTTCCTTTAGTGGGATGTGATGAGAGTAAACTTCATGTTTTTCTCTCACCTCCCCTCTTTATCCCTCCTCTAATAAGTCTTTTGCTTGCCTCTTTTATGAGAGATAATTTGCCCCATTCCATTTCTCCCTTTCTCCTCCCAATATATTTCTCTCTCACTGCTTGATTTCATTTTTTTAAGATATGATCCCATCCTCTTCAATTCACTCTGTGCACTCTGTCTCTATGTGTGTGTGTGTGTGTGTGTGCATGTGTGCATGTGTAATCCCACCCAGTACCCAGATACTGAAAAGTTTCAAGAGTTACAAATATTGTCTTTCCATGTAGGAATGTAAACAGTTCAACTTTAATAAGTCCTTTATGACTTCTCTTTGCTGTTCACCTTTTCATGGTTCTATTCATTCTTGTGTTTGAAAGTCAAATTTTCTTTTCAGCTCTGGTCTTTTCATCAAGAATGCTTGAAAGTACTCAGTTTCATTGAAAGACCAATTTTTCCCCTGAAGTACTATACTCAGTTTTGCTGGGTAGGTGATTCTTGGTTTTAGTCCTAGTTCCTTTGACTTCTGGAATATCCTATTCCATGCCCTTCGATCCCTTAATGTAGAAGCTGCTAGATCTTGTGTTATCCTGATTGTATTTCCACAATACTTGAATTGTTTCTTTCTAGCTGCTTGAAATGTTTTCTTCTTGACCTGGGAACTCTGGAATTTGGCCACAACGTTCCTAGGGGTTTCTCTTTTTGGATCTCTTTCAGGCGGTGTTCTGTGGATTCCTTGAATACTTATTTTGCCCTCTGGTTCTAGAATCTCAGGGCAGTTTTCCTTGATAATTTCATGAAAGATGATGTCTAGGCTCTTTTTTTGATCAAGGCTTTCAGGTAGTCCCATAATTTTTAAATTGTCTCTCCTGGATCTATTTTCCAAGTCAGTTGTTTTTCCAATGAGATATTTCACATTATCTTCCATTTTTTCATTCTTTTGGTTTTGTTTTGTGATTTCTTGGTTTCTCATAAAGTCATTAGCCTCCATCTGTTCCATTCTAATTTTGAAAGAACTATTTTCTTCAGTGAGCTTTTGAACCTCCTTTTCCATTTGGCTAATTCTGCTTTTGAGAGCATTCTTCTCCTCATTGGCTTTTTGAACCTCTTTTGCCAATTGAGTTAGCCTGTTTTTCAAGGTGTTATTTTCTTCAGCATTTTTTTGGGTCTCCTTTAGCAGGGTGCTGACCTGCTGTTCATGCTTTGACTGCATATCTCTCATTTCTCTTCCCAGTTTTTCCTCCACCTCTCTAAGTTGATTTTCAAAATCCTTTTTGAGCTCTTCCATGGCCTGAGCCCACAGAATATTTAGTCTGGATGTTTGGGATACAGAGGCCTTGACTTCTATGTCTTTGCCTGATGGTAAGCATTGTTCTTCCTCATCAGAAGGGAAGGGAGGAGATGCCTGTTCACCAAGAAAGTAGCCCTTTATAGTCTTATTTCTTTTCCCTTTCCTGGGCATTTTCCCAGCCAGTGACGACCTCTGAATATTCTCCTCACACCCACCTCGCCTCCTGATCCTCCCAGCCAGAGCTTGGGGTCTGAGATTCAAATACTGCTTCCCAGCCTCATGGCTTCCACAGGGGCAGGGCTGCTATTCAGTGTGAGATCAAGTTCAGGTGCTCAGGTGGGGGCAGGGCCGCCTCACGGGCTCAGTTCCCTCAGGGGGTTTATGCAGAGACCTTCAATAATGGATCCAGGCTCCTGCCTGCTTGGGGAGCCCTGATCTGCTCCTGCCTCCACTGCTGCCTCCCGAGGGGGCCTGAGTTATGGGGGCACCCCACTCCCCTCTCGACCTGCCAAGAAGACCCTCTCACTGACCCCCATCACCTGTGGGTGGAGGGACCCACGCGGCCACTGGAGATCCTGTCCCTGAAGCCCGCTCAGATCTGTTCCTTTCTGTGCTGCGGCCGCGGCAGGGCTCGGCTGGGCTCCGCGTCCGCAGCGCGACAGACCTTTTGCGAGAGGTTTGCAGGTCCCTCTGGAACAGAAGTCTCCTTTGCTCCACTGTGCTGTGGCCTCTACTACTCCAGAATTCGCCGTGAGTTCCTTTTTACCGATGTTCTATGGGTTGTGGCTTCGGAGCTATGTGTATATGCGTCTTTCTACTCCGCCATCTTGGCTCCACCGGAACTTTTTCAAGGGCAGTATAATGAGTGGACCTTCTAGGGAGTTTGGAACTCCAGAAAGCCTAGTACTTTCTTATTTTGGCCACCTCCTGGTTCCTGCCAAAACCTCCACCCAGCTTGTTTGTTGTGGATAGAGACCTCCAAAAACACAGGGTCATAGGGTCTGAGGGATGAGACTTCTGAACAGCATGCTTTATATTATTCAGGGGACCTCATTTGAATGAAACAGACCACAAGTGATTCAGTAAATGGGAGTCATCAGGATACCCAGGTGGGGAATTACGGATTCTCCATTACCAGTCTCTGGCCTTCCTTCTTAGATTGGGGAAACAAATGTCAGTAGATTATGTGCCTGGAATCCTCTGGATTTTTCTTCCATCTACTTGGACTCCAACTCTGGGACACTGGGCTATGAGAGGTGACCTTATCATGCCTGAAACCAGTGCTCCATGTTACTTCTAGGCCATCCCCATATTTTACAGTTCTGTGAGTCCACCATTTTCCTTTCCAGTTCCCCTTTATCTGTTGTCTTCTACCATTAGAATGAGGACTCCTTGAAAGCAGGGACTGTCTTCCTTGGTTATGTCAGCATTCCCAGTGCTTTTATGGCACAGTGCCTGGCGCACAGAAAGTGTTTCATAAATATCTTGTCTATAAATAGTAATAAAATGATGGCAGTGGAGGGTCAGTGAGCAGGGGGGTGGGGAGCAGTTCATTGAATAACAAGAAACCAGCAGCTCATGCTGCTAGCTCCCTAGTCAGAGTCAGAATCAGCTTACATCACTCAAATTCCTCCCTGGGAGAAGAGAGATAGAACTCAGAGAGTTTGGCAGTTGATGGAGAGTTAGCTGCCCCTTCCCTGGCATGGGGCTTGTGCTATCTTGGCAACTGTTACTCACTGCTCTTGACAGGCTCCCTGGCACCTCACGAGTCTTGACCATCTTATTCAGAGACAGCAGCCCACACAAGTCTCAGAAAGAGGGAACAGGGAACCAAGCATCCAAAGACTGGAAATAGTACTGGACGCTACCTACATATGTGGCACAAGAAAGAATGAAGTCTCTCCTTCTGGCTTCTCTTTTCCACCGTCCTCTACAAAGAGTACCATAAAGTCATGTTCAAAAAGATGTTACCACACTGGTGGACTCTGGGACACCATCTACTTGAGTTTCTCATTTCCATAGCAATGCTACCTGGACTAGGAGCTCAGAAACTGAGGGCTACCTAAAGAAGGGGATGTACAAAGATAGATACACCTTATTTCAACAAGTATTTATTAAGCATGTACTATGTGCCATGTACTGTGGATACAAAGATAAAAGGAAAGCAATGCCTCCCCTTAAGGAGCTTAGTTTCTACAAAGTGGGGGGCGGGAGGATAACAGTGCACAGATATGTAAATACAGGATATGTACAAAATTAATAGAAAGTGATTGGGGGGAGAAAAGGAGACTGAAGGCCAAGCACTAATAACTGGTAGAAATCAAAAAGGCCACTTGTAGGAGGTGGTGGCTATGTACGGCAGTGGATAGAGCAGACTTTGAGTCAGGAAGACCTGAGTTCAAATCCAAATTCCTAGCTGTATGACCCTGGACAAGTCACTTAACTCTGCCCCAGTTCCTTAATGTAAAATGAACTAGAGAGATGGCAAACTACTCCCATATCTTGGCCAAAATAACCTCAAAATGATATCACAAAGAGTCTGAACAACAGGAGGTGGCGCTTCCAGAAACATGGTACTTTGAATTGCAAGTTTTTTGAGGATTAGGAAAGAAAATTTTTGAGGGAGAGAAGAACATCCCTTCTTCAAAATTCTATTGCCTAAAAACAGAATTTTGTGGCTTTTGTTACTTTAGCAACTATATTTTTCCCATTATGCCTGTGATAGGTACTATACTCATGTATCGAAATAACCTGAAACAGGTTTTCAAAATGCTATATCTTAAAGATATACAAAAAAAGAAGCATATTCAATAATACAGTTCTCACAAAAATGTTATGTTAATAATACCATTTTGTGAGAGCAAAAAGAGAATTTTTTAATCTGTCTTTCCTTGAAAAATAAGACTTATCTGGGAATGAATATTTTTCTTATGCTAACAGAGCAATTAGTGAATCATTTTAAAGTATTTGAGAAGGCTTTTAAAAGAGATTTTTGGAAATATTTGTCAAAATATTTTAAAATGTTCTTTTTGGACTTCTCATGTGCCAAACTAGAGCAGCATTTTCACTTATCCTTAATATTTCAGAATATATACATACAATACTTTTTGAAGACATGGGAAGATAGATAAATTAATCTCTTAATGCACCTACCAGCACAATCATGTACATGCTCCTTTTTATTAAAAAAGAGGCATGAGGGGCGGAGCCAAGATGGCGGAGTAGAAAGATGCACATACTCTAGCTCCGAACCCACAGCCCATAAAATATCCGTAAAAAAGAACTGCCAACAAATTCTGAAGGAGCAGAAGCCACAGAACAACAGAGCGGAGGAAATTTCTGTTCCAGAGAGCCTGAAAACCTCTCGCAAAAGGTCTGTCGCGCCCCGGACCCGGAGCCGAGCCCAGCCCTGCCTTGGCCGCGCAGCACCGAGAGGAGCGGATCCCAGCAGGCTTCACGGACAGATTCTCCAGTGGCCGCGCGGGTCCCTCCACCCACAGGTGATGGGGGTCAGTGAGAGGGTCTTCTTGGCAGGTCGAGAGGGGAGTGGGGTGCCCCCATAACTCAGGCCCCCTCGGGAGGCAGCAGTGGAGGCAGGAGCAGATCAGGGCTCCCCAAGCAGGCAGGAGCCATGATCCATTGTTGAAGGTCTCTGCATAAACCCCCTGAGGGAACTGAGCCCGTGAGGCGGCCCTGCCCCCACCTGAGCACCTGAACTTGATCTCACACTGAATAGCAGCCCCGCACCTGCCCAAAGCCCTCAGGCTGGGAAGCAGCATTTGAATCTCAGACCCCAAGCTCTGGCTGGGAGGATCTAGAGGCAAAGTGGGTGTGAAGAGAATATTCAGAAGGCAAGTCACTGGCTGGGAAAATGCCCAGGAAAGGGAAAAAAAATAAGACTATAGAAGGCTACTTTCTTGGTGAACAGGTATTTCCTCCCTTCCTTTCTGATGAGGAAGAACAATGCTTACCATCAGGGAAAGACACAGAAGTCAAGGCTTCTGTATCCCAGCCCACTCAATGGGCTCAGGCCATGGAAGAGCTCAAAAAGGATTTTGAAAATCAATTTAGAGAGGTGAAGGAAAAACTGGGAAGAGAAATGAGAGATATGCAGTCAAAGCATGAACAGCAGGTCAGCACCCTGCTAAAGGAGACCCAAAAAAATGCTGAAGAAAATAACACCCTGAAAAATAGGCTAACTCAATTGGCAAAAGAGGTTCAAAAAGCCAATGAGGAGAAGAATGCTCTCAAAAGCAGAATTAGCCAAATGGAAAAGGAGGTTCAAAAGCTCACTGAAGAAAATAGTTCTTTCAAAATTAGAATGGAACAGATGGAGGCTAATGACTTTATGAGAAACCAAGAAATCACAAAACAAAACCAAAAGAATGAAAAAATGGAAGATAATGTGAAATATCTCATTGGAAAAACAACTGACCTGGAAAATAGATCCAGGAGAGACAATTTAAAAATTATGGGACTACCTGAAAGCCATGATCAAAAAAAGAGCCTAGACATCATCTTTCATGAAATTATCAAGGAAAACTGCCCTGAGATTTTAGAACCAGAGGGCAAAATAAGTATTCAAGGAATCCACAGAACACCGCCTGAAAGAGATCCAAAAAGAGAAACCCCTAGGAACGTTGTGGCCAAATTCCAGAGTTCCCAGGTCAAGGAGAAAATATTGCAAGCAGCTAGAAAGAAACAATTTGAATATTGTGGAAATACAATCAGGATCACACAAGATCTAGCAGCTTCTACATTAAGGGATCGAAGGGCATGGAATAGGATATTCCAGAAGTCAAAGGAACCAGGACTAAAACCAAGAATCACCTACCCAGCAAAACTGAGTATAGTACTTCAGGGGAAAAATTGGTCTTTCAATGAAATAGAGGACTTTCAAGCATTCTTGATGAAAAGACCAGAGCTGAAAAGAAAATTTGACTTTCAAACACAAGAATGAATAGAACCATGAAAAGGTGAACAGCAAAGAGAAGTCATAAAGGACTTATTAAAGTTGAACTGTTTACATTCCTACATGGAAAGACAATATTTGTAACTCTTGAAACTTTTCAGTATCTGGGTACTGGGTGGGATTACACATGCACACATGCACACACACACACACACACATAGAGACAGAGTGCACAGAGTGAATTGAAGAGGATGGGATCATATCTTAAAAAAATGAAATCAAGCAGTGAGAGAGAAATATATTGGGAGGAGAAAGGGAGAAATGGAATGGGGCAAATTATCTCTCATAAAAGAGGCAAGCAAAAGACTTATTAGAGGAGGGATAAAGAGGGGAGGTGAGAGAAAAACATGAAGTTTACTCTCATCACATCCCACTAAAGGAAGGAATAAAATGCACACTCATTTTGGTATGAAAACCTATCTTACAATACAGGAAAGTGGGGGATAAGGGGATAAGCAGGGTTGGGGGGGATGATGGAAGGGAGGGCATGGGGAGGAGGGAGCAATTTGAGGTCGACACTCATGGGGAGGGACAGGATCAAAAGAGAGAGTAGAAGTAATTGGGGGCAGGATAGGATGGAGGGAAATATAGTCAGTCTTATACACCACAACTATTATGGAAGTCATTTGCAAAACTACACAGATTTGACCTATATTGAATTGCTTGCCTTCTAAAGGGAAGGGGTGGGGAGGGAGGGAGGTAAAGAAGTTGGAACTCAAAGTGTTAGGAACAACTGTTGAGTAATGTTGTTGCCACTAGGAAATAAGAAATACAGGTAAAGGGGTATAGAAAGTTATTTGGCCCTACAGGACAGAGGAGAGGATGGAGACAAGGGCAGAGAGGGATGATAGAGGAGAAAGCAGATTGATGATGGGGGCAATTGGAATGCTCGGTGTTTTGGGGTGGGGGGAGGGGACAAGGGGGGAGAAAATTTGGAACCCAAAATTTTGTGAAAATGAATGTTAAAAGTAAAATAAATAAATTAAAAAAAAAAAAGAGGCATGATAATCTCAGGCTCCACCTCTTACATGGAGCCTTTCCTGGAAGATGCCAGGTTGGTTGTGCTAGCTCCCTTGTAAAATTACAATGCATCATTTTTGTTTTTACTTATGTGATATGCTATTGAGTCCAAGGTGGCTGGGGTATTTTGTCTGCCCCCTCTACACTCACAGGCCTTCTGCTTTGGAGCAAGGCAGGTACAGCAGTGGACTGGGTTCAGTCTTAGGGAAGCCTGGTCTCTAATGAAAGGATTAGGTTCTTTCTTATACTCTTGGCTATTTACATTCCCAACATGGAGCCTCAGAATGAATTACTTAAATCTTAAGCTCAGCTAAAGTCTAGGGTCTACCCCAAAGCAAGAATTTGAAAGACCCTCACTCATTGGTACACAATATAAATCAGGTATAGGACAGCTATTTGTTCTTTCACACAAAAGAAATGCAAAACTCACTGATAGACTCATCTTAAGATACTCATTCTTTCCCAGAGAACTGAGGCTTAAATATCTAAACATAAATTAGTTGTTGGTATCACCAAATGAGTATTTTAAATTTCACCTCAGCTTTGCAATATCCAAACAATTCCTTCCATGTCCATGCCTTCCTGCAATTCAGGTTAGGGGTTGGGCTCATCCTTTTGTCCTCCAAGAACTGCAGCACATATACCTCTAGCAGTATAGGCATTATTGATCAAGGACCCAGGATCTCCTGACCTCTTGTATGCACAAGACTGCCTCCAAGGTAGGACATATTCATCAGGAATGCTATTTGCAAACCTATGATCCAGCACAGAAACAGAGAGGGAGTCAGGGCCCCAAAGTCTAATACCAGCCTACCTAGCTGTGTCAAGGTTTACCTGCCATGTGCTTGCAGCCACCATGTTGCTAAGGTGGGGGAAAAGTTACCACTATCTCCCACCAACCTCAAGGGAAATCTAGTGAGGAAACTATTCTTACACAGGGGAGAGAGGAACAGTGGCATGTTACTCCCATTTTAGGGTCTACTAGGATGAGCCTGTGTTGATGCATAAACTGATTGTGGCATTTTCTGTTCACACTATGGGAACTATAAGGTGTTATTAAAATTGCTCCATCTTCTGGTCCCATTCTCTTTGTTCACATGACTATTGTAATAGCCTCTCTCCTCAATCCATCCTCTTGAGTACTTGCCAGTGATTTTTCTAAAGTGCAGGTCTGACCCTGTGATCCCGTTGCACAATTAACTCCAATGGCTCTCTATTGACTATAAGGTTCAGTATAAGAGCCTCAGAGTGGGATGTGCATGTGTCTAATCAATCTTTTAACTTAGCTTTGATATAGCCTGCCCCAATCCATTCTTTCTTTTTTTTTCATTGATTTCATTTAATGGCATCTTCACTTGTTTCTCTAATTACCAATAATAGTTCCAATGACTAGTTGCCTTAATAAAATTGTCTAACTCTAAAACATTGCTTTTCCTCCTCAACTTTTAAAAAAAAATTTGTTTTCAACATTCCTTTCCACAAAATTTTGAGTTCCAAATTTTCTTCCCATCTCTCCTCTCCCTCCATCCCAAAATGCTGAGAATTCTAATTACTCCTACCACCAATCTGCCCTCCCTTCTAACTTCCCTTCCTTCCCCCATCCCCATCTTCTTTTTTGTCCTGTAGGGCAAGATAAATTTATATACCCCATTACCTGTATTTCTTATTTCCCAACTGTACGCAAGAACAATACTCAACAGTTGTTCCTAAAACTTTGAGTTCCAACTTCTCTTCCTTCCTCCCTCCCCACCCATCCCCATTGGGAAGGCAAGCAATTCAATATAGGCTATATATGTGTAGTTTTGCAAATGACCTCCATAATAGTTATGTTGTGTAAGACTGACTATATTTCCCCCTCATTTCTTCTATTCTCTCTTTTGACCTTGTCCCTCCCCAAGAGTGTTGACTTCTAATTGCTCCCTCCTCCCATTGCCCTCCCTTCCATCATCTCCCCAACCCTGCTTATCCCCTTCTCCCCCACTTTCCTGTATTGTAAGATAGGATTTCATACAAAAATGAGTGTGCATTTTATTCCTTCCTTGAATCAAATGTGATGAGAGTAAGCTTCATGTTTTCCCTCTCACCTCCCCCCTTTTTCCCTCCATTGAAAAGTCTTTTTCTTGCCCCTTTTATGAGAGATAATTTGCCCCATTCCATTTCTCCCTTTCTCCTCCCAATATGTTCCTCTCTCACCCCCTTAATTTTATTTTTTTAGATATGATCCCTTCCTATTTAACTAACGCTGTGCTGTGTGTGTGTGTGTGTGTGTGTGTGTGTGTAATCCCACCAACTACCTAGATACTGAGAAAAGTTTCAAGAGTTACAAATATCTTTTCATAGAGTAATGTAAACAGTTCAGCTTTAGTAAGTCCCTTATGAATTCTCTTCACTGTTTACCTTTTCATGCTTCTCTTGATTCTTGTGTTTGAAAGTCAAATTTTCTTTTCAGCTCTAGTCTTTTCATCAAGAATGCTTGAAAGTTCTCTATTTCATTGAAAGACCATTTTTCCCCTGAAGTATTATACTCAGTTTTGCGGGGTAGGTGATTCTTGGCTTCAGTTCTAGTTCCTTTGACTTCTGGAATATCATATTCCACTCCCTTTGATCCCTTAATGTAGAAGCTGCTAGAACTTCTGTTATCCTGATTGTATTTCCACAATACTCAAATTGTTTCTTTCTAGCTGCTTGCAATATTTTCTCCTTGACCTGGGAACTCTGGAATTTGACTACAATGTTCCAAGGAGTTTCTCTTTTTGGATCTCTTTCAGGCAGTGTTCTGTGGATTCCTTTAATACTTATTTTGCCCTTTGGCTCTAGAATCTCAGGGCAGTTTTCCTTGATAATTTCATGAAAGATGATGTCTAGGCTCTTTTTTTGGTCATGGCTTTCAGGTAGTCCCATAATTTTTAAATTGTCTCTCCTGGATCTATTTTCCAGGTCAGTTGTTTTTCCAATGAGATATTTCACATTATCTTCCATTTTTTCATTCTTTTGGTTTTGTTTTGTGATTTCTTGGTTTCTCATAAAGTCCTTAGCCTCCATCTGTTCCATTCTAATTTTGAAAGAAGTTTTCTTCACGGAGCTTTTGAACCTCCTTTTCCATTTGGCTAATTCTGCTTTTTAAAGCATTCTTCTTCTCATTGGCTTTTTGAATCTCTCTTGCCAATTGAGTTAGACTGTTTTTCAAGGTGTTATTTTCTTCAGCATTTTTTTGGGTCTCCTCCAGCAAGCTGTTGACTTGCTTTTCATGATTTTCTTGCATCTCTCTCATTTCTCTTCCCAATTTTTCCTCCACCTCTCTAACTTGATTTTCAAAATCCTTTTTGAGCTCTTCCATGACCTGAGACCATTGAATATTTATTTTGGATGTTTGGGATGTTGGGGTGAGGTGTGGAGCCAAGATGGTGGATGGTACGCATTGTTCTTCCTCATCTGAAAGGATGCGAGAAGATATCTGTTCCCCAAGGAAGTAACCTTCTATAGCCTTATTCTTTCCCCTTTTTTGGGCATTTTCCCAACCAGTTCTTGACTTTTGGGTCCTTTGTCAAGAGTAGGGTATACTCTGGGGATCTCTAAGGTCTCAGTTCCTCCAAGGTGGCACAATCATGCGTGTACACTGGTCTGGGAGCAACCAGAAACTTTTGTGCCCAGAATCTGTGAGTAGTAGTTTCCTCTCCACAACCACCTGGCCTCCAGTTCCACCAAGCCATTACTGGGGGCTGAGATTCAGATAAGCTGCTCAATTCCCCCAGGGGCTTTAGGCGGGGACAGGGCCACCTTTCAGTGTGAGATAAAGATCAGCTGCTCAATTCCCCCAGGAGCATTAGGTGGAGGCAGGGCCACCACACAGAGCTGAGGTAAGGATCAGCTGCTCAGTTCCCCCAGGGGCTTTAAGATCCATCAATGGATGTGGGCTGCTGTAGGGGCTGCTGTCCAAAGCAGCCTCTGCCGCTGCCCCCTAAAGCCAGAGCTATGGGAAGACCCTGCTCCCTTCTCAGCCAGCTGAAAAAACCCTCTCACTGACCTTTGGCACCTATGGGTTGAGGAATCTGCAAACTGCAGCTACTGCCACTGGGGATTTTGCCCCCGAGGCCTGCTTGGGTCCTCCTGGTGCTGTGCTGCTTGGCCAAGGCTGGGTTGGGTTCTGCTCCACATCCAGTGGGCCAGACCTTTCCCATTGGCCTTTCAGGTCACCCTGGGCTGGAAATCTCTGTGACATTCTGCTGCTCTAGAATTTGTTGAGAGTCTTTCTTTACAGGTATTTTATGGGTCATGGGGGAAGAGCTAGTGTATGTGCATCTTTATACTCCACCATCTTGGCTCCACCCCTCACCCCAATCCTTTCTTAAACCTAATTGAGATAGGCCCTTAAGACAAAAGGCAGCCAACCCAGAAAAGGGGGTGATCATCTAGTGCCTGTCATGTGTTGAAGGAACAAATGACCATCTAGGATTGGTTGCATCATCACAAAGTCCTTTAAAGGTGATTGTTTTCCTCAAATTGACCAGACAACTCACTGTGCCCTCCATGAAAATTGCCCATACTCACACATATTCCATGAGATTAAATTCCCCCTACTACACCTACCTGTGTACATGTTGTTGATGTGGATACAAACAGTGCCCTAAGGGTTAAAAAGAATATTAAGGGTTGCTTTTCCTGTACTTTGTGAGACTCCTCCTGAGTTTGAGGGAATCCTAAAGTCCTTTTCCCCTTTGCTTATCTAAATGATAAGACACCTCAGGACTACTTGATATCCCAGGCATTTTGGAGCCATGTTTGCTCCTCCCATTCTCTTGTCCCCTTCCCCCCGTTCCATAAAATTGCATTTAAACTATACGTTTAACTGGGCTAACTGCTTTAACCTCCAATGAGAAGCAGGGGTTGCTTTGCTCCCTTAAGGGAACAGGGCCTGTAGCCTAAGCTCTGCCTCCTATGTGGAGTAGAGCCCACTGGGGCTCTGCCTCATAGGGAGCAAGCCTACTTGCTCAGTAAATGTCTTCCCTTAACTTGGAGACTGTCCTGATTGAATTCTTTCAGGACACTAGGACCCATGCATCTTTTCCTCATCATTTGAGGTAGCACCCCAACATTCTTGGATTCCAATGGCTACAGAGGTCTAAGTGAATTCTTTCACACCCAAACCGGTCTCCTGACTCTGACCTCAACATTGTGTATCCCCCAGTAGAATGTTAAGTTCCTTGACTGCAGGGACTCTTTCATTATCTTTGTATTCTTGGCATATAGGAGAGTACCTGGCACATAATAGGTATTTAATAAATATTTGTTGAATAGAAATGAGTTTTTGTGAACAGTGAACATGGATTTAACAGATGTATGGCCCAGTCTTTCCAGGGTGTATGTGTGCTAAATCCAGAGACTGGGCACCCACTCCACCTCCAGTTTCTTGCTGGATGGCACAGTTCAGTTTCTTACGTTCCTGCCGCTCATTCCCAGCCTTATTGAACAATTTAGAAAATACCCTCATTTTAGTGGTTCTGGCTATACTCCTGTGTATAACAGGGAACTTCCCTCTTAGTGGCATGCTGGCTTTGTCTAAACTTTGGGCAAGTACCTCTGGAAGTTACCCACTCTGATGTCTGATGCCCTTAGCTGAAGGCAATAAGGACCACATATGAAGCCTGTTCTCTGTTAGTATCTATTCTTGTGAGTTACTACTATAAAAGCTTGGTTACCAGCTACCCCTGTAGCTTCTCTTTATCCAAACTCTCCTGCGTTACACTTTCCAAAGTGCTATTTTTCTCTCACAACTATCAATGCAATTAGGTAGGACTGATGTCATTTGCCTCATTTTGTAAAGAAGGAAACTGATTCAGAGAGGTGGTGACTTTAAAGTCAGATAAGTGGATGAGTAACACATTTGGAACTATAACCCAAGTTTATTATTTTCTAGATACGTACCCTTCATTCCTTGTTCCTTAATCTTTTTTTTTTTAAATAAAGGGAGACAGTTTGAGTGGTTGTGTAAAGAAAGACAGAAGAATAAAGTAAACAAGCATAATAAGCACCTGTGCCAGGCCATATGATAAGCACTTTATGAATATCATCTCATCTGATCCTCATAACAACTAGGGGTGAAGGGGCAGGTGCTATTACGACGATCTCTACAGATGAGAAAACGGAGGTAAACAGTGGATAAGTGACTTGCCCAGGGTCACACAGCTAGTGTCTGAGGCCAGATTTGAATTCAGGTCTTTCTAACTCCAGTTCCCACATCCTATTCACTGTGCCACCTAACTGCCTATAGCTCTTAACTTTATAGATGTGACAGTTGTTTATCATAGAGTATCAGCAGTTTACTGGAAAACCTTTTTACACAGGATTCTACCTGAAATGTTTATTGTTGGTGTTTGTTTTTCTTCAAGACTGGTCTCCCCATTTCACCCAGGATGGAAGTACAGGGGCTATTCATGGTCAGGTTGAACTCTGAGGCTCTTATATTGAACCTAGCCAACAGAGCCATTGGAGTTAATTGTGTAACGGGGTCACAGGGTCAGACCTGAACTTTAGAAAAATCACTGGCAGGTACTCAGAGGATGGACTGAGGAGAAAAGCCCAAACAGGAGGCTGTTACAATAGTCATGTGAATAGAGAGAAGGGAACTAGAAAATGGAACAATTTTAATAACACGTTATAGTGCTCATTATGTGAAACGTCACAATCAGTTTATACATTCAAAGTAGCATTAAATCATTCTGATAAATGGAAAATGTAGCCTTCCCTTATTCCAAAAAACTTTGGAACTATTTTGAGTGATTACATGATGTCACAATCATCTGAATCAATCAATTCAGAAAAAAAAATCATCAGCTGTCTGTGTTAACAAAATTATCACAGATGATTTACAAGTTTTTTTCAGATAGGAGATCCAATTAGGGATTATGTCACGGAGATATAGGAAAAGTGGTGATGGTAACAGAAGATAATGGTAGAAGTCCCAATATCTTGAAAAACTTTGAAAACATGATAAATGGTGCTATTTTGAATTTGGCATGTCAGTAGCTTCTAGATGTATTTATGCTTATTTCTAGAGGTGAACTTCCTTCTTATTTCTAGTTGACTCAACAGATTTACTAAAGATTACGTAGTACTTTTAACTTTTCAAAGTCTTTCACATTATTTCATTTTATTCTTCTTTAAACAACCCAGAGGATAGAGAAGGCTGTTATTATTAGAACAAATTGAGGCAAACAGGTTTAGTGCTTTTTCTAATTAGTGACAAAGTTAATTAGTGCCAGTGGGGACTAGAAAAGTCTCATAATTCAACCTATGGCTTTCTACATTATGATAAATAATATATCTTGACATTATGTTTACTTTTGCCAGGTATAGCTTTTGTATCATCAGAAAATTAAACACACTACATCAAAGTGTAGTAAGGACAAGTTCTTCCAATCAGAGGTTAATGAATATGTACTGCTTGTAATACAAGACGTTAGCACATTTTTACTTCAAAAATATATTAAAATGTCATTCACCCACTGATTAGATTACATCAAGAATTACGGTCAACAGGAAAGGGATACAGGAATTTTTTCACGTGCCCTCAAGGTTTTTGAAGGATTGTGTCCCTACACTGAGGTTTTGGGGAGTGCTGCTTTTTATAATTTTTGTCATCTTGATATCACCTGTCACTTCTTTCTACTTTTAGTACTTGAACTGGTAGGACTCCTCTAAATTGACTGCTTCTACTGGTGTGAAATTAGAGCAGACAACCAAGTTCATTAGAGTTGAGTCTAAAATACACAGTAAAAGAGCAAGACTGTGTGTGTGTGTGTGTGTGTGTGTGTGTGTGTGTGTGTGTGTGTGTGACAGCCTCCTCAGGCAGTTTGGTAAAGCCTATGAAGTCTCTTGAGAATTTTTTTTTAGGGGACAGAGAGGGAAAGAATTTGGAACTCATAATTTAAAAAATTATTTAAAATGTTTTAATGTAATTGGGAAATCTTTAATGAGATACATACATTTTAAAAAGTTTCTCTTAAGTTAAAATACATAGAATTACAAAGTAAATCAATTTTATTGAAAGTTACATAAAAAAACTTAAAAACTGTATTATATACCCCCAGGTTAAAGAACCTTGGCATAGGACCTCCAAATTAAATCTTTACTTAATAAGTCTTTACTTACATATATGCTTCCTTTAAAGGCTTTCTTACTGAGTATGTGAACTGTAGGGCATGGTTTTTGCGATATCTATTTTGGTTTCTCAGATATTTGTTATGTGAATGTAGTGAGTTTCAGCAACGCATCTCATCTGTTTGGGAACAAAAGGCCCCAAGGCCCTTTTTCTAGTTTTTGGCAAGACACTACCAGTCCACACTATTTTATCCCCCTTCTTTCCATGAGGTTGAGAGCAAATGAGATGGAGAGCTTCTGGGGAATGGGCAAAGAGGGACCGCTGCCCACTTTGGCTGCGGAGTTACTGCTGCTTAAGCCCTTTGTGGTCTGAGAGACCTGCACTGGCAGAGGACCCTAGGATGAAGAAAACAAAGGATGTGGTTGGAAAGACTATAGCAAGGAGAGGCCGGGACAGTTGGATCTGGTCTGGACAGGGAGGAGAGGCAGAGACAATGGGAAAGACTGGCAGTCACTGTGAAACTGTAGCTGTTAAGAGCACCTTCCTCATTTCTCCATGGCTTTGCAGAGTCCCAAATCTGTCTTAATGCACTTGCGGGTCTTGGAAGGCTTGTTATCAGTCTCCTGGCTCCATTTTAGCAGCGAATGAGGCTTCACTGTGGCTGGCAACTCAGTCCCTGCTTTTGCTCCCTGGCTAGTCTTGCCACCGCAAGGCCTTGGTCTTATTTCCATCTGCTGATCTGTTTTCAGCTCAGATCATAGGACTTGGTGGTAGAAGCAGTAAAAAACAAGTGGCCCTAGCCACCTGTCCCACTGGAAATTTTCCATCTTTTTCTTGGCTTCCAGACATATGAGGGAAGAATGGAATGTAGGAATGGACTGTTATCTGTCAACAGAAACTGGGAAAGAAGCAAAGGGGAAGGGGCATATTGCAGGCCTACACAAAAATCCTGCCATTCCTTCCCTGATGTCTACCCTCTCTTGGATTCACTCCTCCCCCGCACCTTCCAGCAGGACAGTAGGCACTCTGGTTCCCACAAAGAGGATGTACTGGGCATTGCCAAGCAAGCAAACCCCTAGTTGTGAGTCCTTGGCTGTGCTGCCTCCTAGATGAACTGAAGTTGTTGAAGTGCACTTGAAGTAAGGCGTCATTTTAACATGGAGAACAAGCGATAATGATGTCGCTGCTATTATTTATGAAACAAATGGAAATAATGGGAGTATGTCACAACCCATTATTATACCTCTCTGCTGAAAAACTGCATCAAGTGGAATACAACTAATGCACAATCATTTAAACCCTTAAGGGGCCTCCGGTTCTTTGGCTTCTGTACCACCCTTAGGTGATGCAGTAGATAAGAGCAGCTGGACCTGGAGCCAGGAAGACCTGAATTCAAATCTAGACTTAGACACTTACTGTGTGATCCTGGGTAAGTCACTTAACCTGTTTGCCTCAGTTTCCACAACTGAAAAAGGGAGATGACGATAGTATCATCTACCTCACAAGGTTGTTATGAAAATCAAGTGAGATCATATTTGTAAAAAGTGCCTAGAACCGTGCCTGGCATATGTTACATGCTCCTCCCTCTGTTCCCCCTTATTCATATACTACTCTGATTAAAGCCAACCAGTAGCAACAAGGTGTATCAAACATGTAACACATTTGGTTTGTCCTAGACAGTCTAATCTTCTGCACCTAATCTCTGAATCTGGGTTGTCTGATTTTTTCTCCTTGCTTTTGTGACATTTTAGTCTTATTCAGGATTATGAATTGGTTGTACAACCATAATTTAGGCAGCTAGGTTGGCACAGTGGGTAAGATTGCTGGCCTGGAATCAGGAAGATTCATGTTCCTGAGTTCAAACCTGGCCTCACATATTTACTAGCTGTGTGACCCTGGGCAAGTCACTTAACCCTGCGTGCCTCAGTTTCCTCATCTGTAAAATGAGTTTGAGAAGGAAAAGGCAAACTACTCCTCTACCATTGCCAAAAAAAAACCCAACTGGGGTCACAAAGAGTTGGACACGAGTGAAACAACTGAACAACAACAACAACAACCGTAATTGTGGATCCAGGGGCAATATGGCTCATTTCTGTTTATTATAGTTTTGTCTTACAGAGAATAGGTAGAACATTAACATCCATAACTCCCACTTTCTTTTCATCTTATTCTGTTACCAACAATCTGATCAAAGTCTGTATATTTTTCACATTTGGTGTTAATTCTTTTTGATTCACCTACAGTGACACTAAGAACCAGCATTTTATGGGGAAAGAGGCAAATTAAAACTTTGCGTTTGCTTCTCAAATGTAATGCACATAAGCACTTCTCCATCTTCCTTAATCACAAGGTGTTTGGAGAGAGAATGAAAACATTTGCAGAGATTCTAAAGTATAAGAATGAAGTATAAAGAATACAGAAAGAAGAACTGGAATTTCAGAGGATGAGTGTTCTAAGACCTGAAGAGATTTTAATTTCCCATTTTACCTTGAATAAAATTATTTGCAATTTAAATATTTAATTTATTCAGAGATGGTCCTGAACTGTAAGAACTTATTAATGTGATCCATCAATGTGGGTGCTATTAAGACTACACTGTTAAAAAAGTTTGGACACAGCTGAAGAGCATTTTTATCACACAATTTCTTCCAAATATCTTTCTTAATTCTAATGACTATTTTTAGTCACTAGACTTTAGTCACTTTAGACCTACACATTTTACACATACCTACCCACTCGCCCCATTTGATTAAACAAGGTTAGATGTGTTCTGAAAACAGATAAATAGTAACAGTCATGACAACTACTTGTTTGTCAGCTTTTCTTAGAGACACTGAAGCTACCATAAATGCCTTTTTTGCCATTCTAATCACCAACATAAAATTTCAAACTGAAGCAATATAGGTGTTTGTAATCTATTTAATAGTGGGACACTGATAAGAATACTACACATTTCTCTGAAGCATTGTTTTTGAATCTAGCATATGCTATAGGTGCAAGAATTTCTAGAAATCAAGATAACTGTAATCTACAATTTAAATTTTATTGTATCAATAAGGCATATCAAATGCATAATACACTAGGGTTTGTGCTAATAAGCAATCTAATCTTTTGCATTTAATCTTGGAAGTTCTCCTAAAGTTTGATTTTTAAAAAATTTTAACTTACAAAAATAACCAGCCTAACAGAAAGACCATTTATGATGAAATTTAGAAGTTGAGCTTTGTCGCATCAGAATACAATGAGAGCTAACAGAGGATTATACACAATTTATGAAATATTGTTGCAATTTAACACTAAAAGTTCTCATGCTGATACAATAAAATGTTTTACAATGATCAATTTTTAATGCTTTATTCATTACTTAAAAGAATATACATTGAACATAAACCATACAACATCAGTCATCAGGTCAAACATTCAGCTGGTTTCCTTACAGTTTCTGTCAGGAGTTATTTTTATTTTGATCACATTTATCAGATAAAATCTCACCACATCTGGCATATACACACACTGTGCCAGTGGATTCACTCTACTGATGTACATATAAAATCCGCATGGTATGTGCTCACTGGAGACAAAACAGCGCACACCTGTCAAAAGGTCATTTTAATATAAGATGGTAAAACTATTTGCAAAACATATAAATTTTCCATAAATAGAATCATATCTGGACATCTGTTGCATAAATTGTGTTTTCCAAAGCTAACAATAGAGCAGCCAGGTCTCAGCACTGCTGGGCACCCACATTGGCTACTTACTTTATTATTGCAGACTGTCCTTTAACATTAAATGCACAACATTCGTACCACTTAAAACTTGGGTCAGGTGGAAGTCTCACAGAGACCACGTCTGTACCGCGGTTGCCCTGAAACAGTTAAATCGGCTTTTAAAGCCTCTCAGATATAACAAGATTTTAAAACATACTTCATGGAATGTTCTTCATGCATCATAGCAGCTCATACCTGTGATAGAACAAGCTTCAGTTTTTCCTTTCTTTACTTTACATTCACTATTCACAGTGAAACAGGTGCATGTTTAAGAGTTCTGAGGTTGCTGACTGAGCCACAGCACAGCTGTGTACCACAGGTCGAAATTCGACCTTATATATTACAATCTAGCAGTATCTGGCTGGCCGAATGGCCCACCCCTGCCAGCATGTGGGCACTTCTTCGTTTTTAATCTATTCTTTGGCAGCTGACACAGGCGCTGACAGAGAAAAATCCAGTGACTTGTGAGGGATTTCACGACCAATGTTAAGCATATATGTTTATATCTGTTGTGATTTTTCCTTTAAAGAGTTTCTGACCATGGATGGATGGTATATTCCTTTTCCATCTACTATTTGAAATCTGGGCTAAAAGCTAACTTTTACCTTAAATGAACAACTTAATTGGATGAAGAACAAAATTAAACCAAACAAAAAAGAGCAAAGAAAAAAACCCAATGATCTGAATTTCTTGTTTGTGCAAGGAACTTTTTTTTAAAAGGACAAATTGGTGTTTAGCTTACTGTTTGACATCACAAAGCAGAGAATGGCAATGGCCGATATCAACCATCATATGCGATGCAAATTAATAAAGCCTTTGCTTTTCTGTTAAAGGGATCTCATTTAGGATCAAATTCTTTTTCTCCCCTTTAAATTTCAAAAAAAATCAATGACATGCTATTAGAATGCATGACTACAATGCATTGCATACAAACCCACCAAGCTATGGACATATTTATATATGTGTATAAAAAAATTTTGGCTCCAGAGCACAGAACTCTGACTCAATTAAAAAAAAAAACAATGAAAATGCAGTCATTCAGTGAAAAATAAAGTTAGCCAGCAACCTCAGACAACCCTCAGCTGTATCTCTTTAAGGTTTTGTATACAAGTTCATTAACCGTGAAAGCCCCACATATTGCCACTTTCAACTTCTAAACCAATACCCGACTACGTTCTTTGATCAAGAAGTAGAATATACATATATAATTCTATATAGCTAATACTGATTAAACACAGCACAAAGGGGTTAATTCACACTACTGAAAAACATAATAAGACCCTACTTGCATATGTAACCACAGGAATTGTAAATAAAAAAAAAGTTAGATGCCTTCACTGAAGCTTTGCATTTCTCTATAAAAATGACGATTTGGTTCAGTGAAGACACTGAGAGATTCGATGTCCATAACAGCATGCCAAGGTCGGCCCAGGCCTAGCGATACTTGCTCAATAAGGTTATGCACGGGATCCACATCCTGATCAGCCAGTTCACCTTGATCAAAATCAATGCTTTCCTCGGTGACTTCAAGCACTTTAAGGTCAGAGCCACGAAGACGAGCAATGGCAATGAGGTTGTGAGCCCACACTGTGTAACCTTAAAAACATAAGAGACCAAACATTGTGATTTCCTTCCTTTTCATTATGTCTGCTCAACAAGGTGGTTTCCACCTCTTCCTTGTTCAGCTCCTTCTGAGAACCTTTAAAATTACATGACATGTAATAGTTTGACCCCCTTTCTTTTCCTTAGATATATTTTCTTTAACTTATTTAAAAGAAAGGGAAAAGGAACTAGTATTTTGTTGCCTGCCAAGATAAAAAATGATCTTAAAGTAAAACAAGGTTTCCTTTAGACCTAATGAAATAATCTGAAAATACTAGACAAATCATCAAGAGATGGGCACGTTCTCTTCTAGCTTAACTATTCTCTGATCCAATGTTTTTATAAGATCTATAAAATATGCCTTAGCAAAGTGTGGGTTAGTGAATGTTTTTCAAAGTTTTAAAATCAATTAGTAACTAAAAAAAACCAAAACCTTAGACTGTTGACCAATTAACTTACTTTTTAAAATCACAGTAAATTTTTAAGTCCCATCTCACAATTTTGATCTGTAGGAGTGGCAACATGTTTTAAGGAATAAAATTTCTCAAATTGTAAAGAATGTCTTATGAATGGATTACTGATTAATTATTGAATACTATGATAAAATTATGTGTTGTTAATTATACACAGCATTTATTCTATTTTTGGGTATCCAAATTCCCATTTTGGCTACCACTTGGTGCGTTTTTGGTTGTATTCTTTGATGATACCTGGCAAATCCCAAGACAAAAATTCAAGGAAAATGTATATATGCAAAACAGCTACACCGAGAGGTTCAGAATTTCAAAGACTTTCTTTTTGGTTTTACATGATTATCCTATGACTAATAAAGACAAAGCAAATGTGCTTCTAACCAAATTTTAACTGAATGTAAACTATTCAAATAAGGATTGGTGACATTAAGGGGAAAAGAAAAAACAGCTATCAGCTGGTCATCACCTCTTTTGACACAGTAAATATGTTGCTTTTACTTATTATCTAAAAGATAAGGCAGAGAAATTAATATAAATCCTCTCTTCCTTTATGCAATTTATCAGTTTTTAAAGGAATTTGTTTGCAGGTAAGACAGTTAGTAAGTTTGTGGCTTATGTGCTCATGGCTTGGTTCACTGACCCCTAGCCCTGATTTCGTAAGGGCTCAAGGAATACTACATGATCTCTACAACCTGAATTTCTCAATTTACTTCGATTTTAAGTAAATTGGCAGAGAAACGAGTGAAAGGTATATAGACCAGAAAAGTGAGGAAGGAACTATCAACCATCTTGTTGATGTATGGTGGAACCAAAGTAATTTTGTAGACCCCAGGGGAAAAAAAATTTACACAAATTCCCCAAAAATCGTGTGCAAAACTACCATTTATCTACATACCATCATCTACCACCAAAGCAACATACAAATTATACCCTGGTTAGTTTTTAGAAAAGTTAGAGATGGCTTTTATTATAAAAATTGAAGCTCTAAATGAAAATATAATCATTATGACAAGCTACTTGCTTAAAAATTTTCTGCCTTATATACTCCTTGATACAGTGAAAGCATTTTTCATTTGAATCTAGTATATCCCTCTTTTAGAAGGGCTACAATTCTGAATATCATGTCATGAGACTTGACCAAACAGAAAATTACATAGGCAAGGCTGATAAAACCATTATTTAAGCTGACAGGAGCATGAAACTGTAGGCAAATAAGCAGAAATTCCCTTAGAGATTCTTAAAATATTATTCCACATTTGACAGTGTAAAGATCAACAATAATAGAGTTACAATTATAGTTATTTATTGGTATGACATTTTCCAAGTATAATAAAATGCATCTTTTCACTACATAGCCAAAGACAGTCATTGTTGCAAAGGAATACCTACCATGAACCGCCAAAAGGGAGAGCCTTGTGCACCTCCATGCTAATAAAACCAAAGGATCTTCATTCCTGTTGTCACTAAGATCTGGAAAACCAGATGTATCTATCACATCATTCATTAATATAAAATGAGTGAGGAACTTGTCATACTGCCTGGATATGAGGTCAACAACAGCCCCAGAAACACAAGTGATGTAGCTATCAAAATGAATCCTCTCTAGTGGTATACTGGGTTTAAGAATCTTAAGCATGTCATCACTCTTGATATCAAAAGCCATTATATAAACCCGAAGGCTAGTGCTGTTTCGTGTTAGGGCCTTCCAATTTTCATCTTCTGGCATGTTGTCGAGAGACTTGTTCATCAAGGAAATATTATGTACTATGAGAGACAGTCGATGCAAAGGCACATGGTTGTTATCAGCCAAGACTCTTGCCATGTCAGCTGTAAAATCACAAAAATCCAAGGCGAGTGAGCGCAAATTCACAAAGCGCTCCAATTCAACTGCGGTAATAAGAGTGGTGTTACCAGTGATGTTGTTATCCAGTAAACTCAGGTGTTCCATGGTGTTGGCGATAGGGTTTGAGAGAGATGACAGCGATGTGGGGGTTACTATTTCCAACATAAACCCACAAGACAGCCATTTCAGTTGCCTGCTATTACCCAATATTTCTTCGAACAGTTGCTGAATTCTGTAAGCAAAACATAAACCACAGTAATTCCATTAACACTTGTCTCTAATCCCTTAAAACACTGCTTTTATAGAAAACAGTTGCCAAACAGTATGCAAGGTTGAGATCCATTTTTTCTTGTTTAGGTAATGAACATCTATTCAACATTTACGTGATGTTACTACAATCCATTGTTAACCTCTATATGGAAGATTAATGATTAAGATGCAGTATACTTTATTTGGAAATGATTTGGAAACAGACATTTGGAAACTCACCCTGAGAAAGTAACATTTTATACCAGTATAGTAGAAAAGAGCAATTTTATTCATTCTACTGGTACAGGGGAGGGCAGCCTGAAAAATAAATAATAGTTTTGATAGTATCATTTGTGTAAAGGCTAACAAAAAAGACAAAATTACCCAGTAAATTCAAGGAGTTTTACTTTTCTCCCCCCTTAAAAAAAGAAAGTCTCATTATCTGTCTAGACTGGAAATGGAGAGTGCTACTCATGGACCCAATGCCACTACTGATTGGAACAGGAGCTTTGACCCTACCAAATCAGTTCACCCCTCCTTAGGCAACCTAGAAGCCCCCAGCTCCGAGGAGCTCATCAAATTGATGCCAAAACTTAGCGTGGATACTCAATTGGCATAGCTCACTGCAGCTTCAGAAATCCTAAGCTCAAGAGATCTGCCAGCCTCGACCTTCTCAGCTGGGATTACAAGTGTGTACTATCATGCCTAGCCACATTTTTGCTTTTAAAGTTGCATGGAATATGGTTGACCATTACAACTCTTTTGTTAGGAAATTCCCATGAAAGATGGAGGAAAAGAAAAAATGATTCTTTTTATTTTTCTCAAGAATCTCTAAAATGTAATATTTGGGTATATAATACAAAATGAAGCATTGCTTTTATCCTGTTGGACCATGTCCGTAACATATAACCTCTTTTAATGTGAAGATGCAAAATTTCAATATTCTGAGAGCTTTAGTTTGATCTACAGTATGTATTTTATTCAGACTTCCTTCCTTTTTTCCTATAAGGAATGCAGAAATAATTTAAATAAGTTGAAAAATCAAACATTTTTCCTTTTGCCCTAAAACTGGATTTAAGTTCTGTCTAGTAGAAACAAATTAGGAAATTTTTTAAAATTTACATTATATTCTAAAAAATATAAATTTTAAGAAATTACATTTAATAATTTATTTTTAATAATACTATACTATCCTACTTTGGAAGTTTATGTACTGCAGAAGTATCCTCAATTTTTAAAAAATTCCTTAGGGGATCATTCTGGGCTAATATATATAACATTCCTAACAACTGATAATGGAAAGATCGTTCACATATAGGGTCACTTTAATCTATCCATCACTATTAGGGAATGAGCTAGGTATTTTATATAAGTGAATTTTCCAGATAACTGATGATTACTTCAAGTGTTCAAACCTTTTATGTTAGTCATTTTGAGATAAAATCTTTCTAAAATGTATCACATACATCTTGTATCTATGCTACATCAAACTGACAGAATTACAGAACGTTAGAGAGCTGGAAGGGACTTAAGTCATCTAGTCCAATGTCCTCATTTCATACTACTTGTCTATGGTCACATGGATATTAAGTGTCAGGATTGATAGTTGAATTCAGTCCTGACATCAAGTCTGCTGTTTCTTTCCACAGAGCACAAAAAACATCATTTAGTCCTTTTTCAGTGATTCAGGGTCATTATTATAAACAATAATTGTTATGCTGTATTGAAATACAATGATGTTCTCAGGTGCTACTGAAATACATGTGGCTATTTGTTCCTACACTAAATGTCCCCAGTCTAGCATGCTTTTTGAATTCTAGTGTCTTCTTTTTAAAGTTTTCCTGTATCATTTTTTGTCAGCTTGTCAATTGTCATTTCTTGTTATTGTCCATATATTTGCCTTGAGATCATACCTACTCTAATTTGCTAAGAAATCAAGCAATGAAGCTTGTCCTGGCACATAGTAGGTGCTTAATAAATGCTTACTAACTTAATTTTGTTTGTACCTATTATGGACTCAATAAATATCTGCTGAACGAATGTCAATTAAAAACTTGCTCTAAAAAGGCTCTGGTATAAAAGAACAATGGATTTGGAGAGTTTCTGTGTTTGACATCTAGCTTCTCTACATGCTACCTGAATGAATTAAACCTCTCTGGGCCTCAGTTTCCTCTCATCTAGAAAAACAAATAGGTTGGACTATGTGATTATCATGGTCTCTTACATCTCTAAATTTAATTGCATGAAATGAAAAAAGGCTTTATTAGTACATGAACTTTGTGACATCTATTTTGGGTTATTTTATTTAAGACATTTTTTTGTTCCTTTTCAGGTACTCAGTTGGTTGCTAGACTACCATTAGATCAAAGAACTATTATATTTTGTGAAATATATTATTTTGTGATTTACATTCAGTCTTTCTTTTTAATAATATTATCTACCAATTCTCCGTTTCTCCGATTCCTTCCCAGAGTGTGAAGTTTTTTGGCTCTAGATGCTCTGATAAACTTTTCTGCAGTTTAAATAAAAGGGGCCAGGAGGAAACAGTCAGAAATGAAATAACTGGACACTGTGCCATCATAGTTAGGACCACTGGATTTTTGTGAGACAAGAAGAAACTGAAATAAAAAGATTAAATTCAGATTCTAATTATTTTCTTATTTTCTGCCTCCTTTTACCAAAACCATGGAGGAATGAATGTGGTCATACCAGTGACACAAAATAGTATTTCCAAAAGAAGGATTTGCTCTCTGCTCTTAAGAGAGGCCACAACTGTTCTGTATACTGAAGAATTGGGAAGTGAACTTTTATACACATAAAAGTGATAGGTCAGTTACAGTTATTCTTTGGTAGATGTAGAAAGGAGATGAAAAACAGAAATAATTATATTTTTGAAGAACAAAATGGCTCTTTTGCAATGGGCAGGCAGTGTTCAATTTGGAACTGGTAGGGATAAAAAGAAATCGGTACTCAAAGAGAAACTAAGAAAGTCTCTAAATGAACAGGCCAAACAAAATTAACTCACTATAACAAGTTTAGTTCTTACATTTAAATGGATTGGCTACTTTTTGCACACAAAAAACCCAGTGGCTATAACACGACTAAATTAAACAACTAGTATCAACATGGTCTAGTCCACCTTAGCTCTGTTGGCAGTAGAAATGTGACAAACTTCAGCCTTTCAATGGCTAAGTTTTGAGACCCACAGTTTATTTTTCACTGGCTAATACATAGTGAAACTGTGATACAAAGGAACAATTTCCATAATCAATATGCTCCATTTTCTAAAGGATAGTATGATGGGAAAAGGAAGACAAAAAAGCGTAAAAAACTCAGATTTTTATATTTACAAATAATGTATGACCAACATAAATAGCTCATTTTTTTTTTTGCTTATGCCAATATTGTTCTCTTAAGAATTTTGTTTCTCAGAAATATATTTCCAACTTACGGTAAGAATTTCAGTTACAATTCTACCATAGCAATGTTTAACATTGCCTATGTTTAAAATTATTTGGTTATACATGCAGAGCATAAATCAAACATGATTTATCTGACCCATCTGCATTATAATTGTATACTAGATTATAAGCTCCATTAGGGAAGGGAATTGCATCTCATACAGTCCTCTCCAGCACTTAAGCGTGCCATGCGTACACTAACTTTAACAAATGTTTGTCAAGTTGCAAGCGAAGCACCACAGTGTCAGAGTATTAGTCTGAAGAGTTAGAAGGCCTGGGTTTAATTGTTAGTTCCAGCACTTATTTGTTCATGTGATCCCAGATAATTCACATAACCTTTCTGATTCTTGGTTTCTTTCTCTGTAAAACAGGAGTTAACATGAATCACCTACATGAGAATATGATTGTGAGGAAAGTGCTTAAAGTACTTCAGAAATGCAAACTACTGCTATTTCCTATGAAAACCACCTACTGCAAGATAACAAAATAAGGATAAGGAATTTTTAAGTTTTCCTAACCAACAATTATAGGTTACCCTAAGTACTGATATTATTAGTAACATTAGATCAGGCTACATTTTTTTTGTACCCAAGAATATAACATTCACTTATTCCTATTAAATTTTATGTTTTATTCAGCTGATCATGCTAAACTGTTGAATTCTTTTTGGAATCTTAAGTGATTCTGTCATTCAATCTCTCCCAGATTTTTGCCATCTGTAAATCTGACAAGCATACCTTCTATGACTTCATTCACGTCATTGATAAAATGCTGAGGAGTACAGGATTGATCCCAGAGGTATGCCAACAGAGATCCCCCTCCAAGTTCACATCCACTGAATTAATGACAACTCCTTGGGTCAAGACAACAGACTAGTTTTGAATCCACCTAAATGTATTATCAATTCTTTCAGCTTTATCACCACCTCGTCTATTCTATGTTCCAGATGTTCATTCTTGCCTAATTCTAATTGTCAACATTCCTGGTAAGTGAACTTAATTTTCCTGCTTTCATGCCACTGTTCATACTTTCCAAAATCTTTTTTTAAATGCTTCCTTTCCCCAACTTGCTCAAGTCAGTGAGCAAGCATTTGTTGAGAATCTACTATGTGCCAGGCACTGTGCTGGCACATTACTGAGTTTCTATCTATCCTTGAAGGTCCCACTGTAGGGCAGCATTAATGCTCTCACCCCCAATGGCATTCCCGCTTCATAAGCACATAACATTTTCCTTAACTCTTATGAACAATGTGTATGGTAATTATTTACAGGTGTATCCTATCTCATATTATGCAGGCAGTTCCATAAAGGTATGATGCCTTATCTAAACTTTGAATCTCTCTACAAGCAGTGCTTTTTATACACAGTAGGTGCTTAATAAATATTGAATTGAATTAAATTATTTAACTTACTGCTTAATTTTTTTGCCATCTGGGTCCACCTTGCTGAGGTATATATTTGATAAACTTCCTTGCTGTTGCAGAATACTTATGTCTCCAAAAAGACTAAACTTCTGGAGGTTCCTACAAAGAAAAAAAAAATTATAATCTGAATTGCTCCATACATGGGAATTTTTACAATCTAGATCCTTCAGTTCATTTTCTTAGGACAAGAGGAAAAAATTCATTGTCCAGAAGACTAGAACACATAGTTATCTTACAAGAAAAATTAGGTTTGGGGATTGATATACTACAGATAACAATCTTGCCTTTTCCTATAATTTCAGTCACAAATCATTCAATTTTGTTCCGACGAGATATTAGAAAGACTAATGAATGAGGTGTTTTGTTTCACCTATCTTAAGTTTTACAAACTACCAAAGTACGTTTATTAAATTTAATCCACTTTCCATATGGAATACTGGAAAATCTAGAAAAACATTCATTTTGATAAAATGAAAAAAACTTGTATCTTTTAAAATATTTCAAAACATCCAAACTCTCCTGATAGTCTATACTGAGATCATGAATGAAAAAAAAAAAACCAAAACATCAAAACTATTCCAGAAGGAGGGTTGATATCTGACATTCCATTGGACACTGCAGCACCGTAACTTCACAACATCCCTTTGTTTTTTCTCCAGCTCAAAACTGCTTTTTATATTCCTAATTGTCATATACACATGGAGTATGTGATGATTTGTTCATAAGACTTTTTTTTGAAAAATAAAAATGAAAAAATTTTAAAGGTTTGCTATTGTAATTATTTAATAGCTGTAATTTGAAATGTATAGGAATAATATATAAAATTTTCAGCTTCCACTGGCACTTGGAGAGTTCTGTTCAATTTGTTTAATTTCCTTGACAATATCTTGCTCCTTCCTCCCTTCTAACCCACCTCCCCGCCCAATTTCCAAAGACTTTGAGTGTCGAAAATATGTTATGAGAACACGTATGGCATATTTAAATTGGACAAGGAAATAAGGTCTCTCAGGATTTAAGGAGATAAAAAATGAGGATATTTAATCACTTTCTACTACCCATTTCAGTTCCTTCATTTGGGAGCAATGCCTTTCCAAATAAGTGATTATGTGGTAAACTACAGTGGGTAAAAAGGAATCCCTCACCCAAACTTAGGAGTCCAAAATTTTTTTTATTAAGGGCTATTCTTTACTATATATTCTGGCTATGGGGATGGGAAGCCCCAAAGATGATTTCCTAGTTTTCCATTTCTTCTCTTCTTCCTCTAGACTATTTCTCTTGGTAATCTCAGCAGCACCCATGGATTTAATTATCATCTATATGCACATGATTCTCGCATCTTTTTATCCAGCCCTAACTTCTTTGCTGACTGATGACTTTTTCAATCTCCAAGCTCCAATTGTATACAAAATATCTCAAATTGGTCTTCAGTAGACAACTTAAACTCAACATGTCCAAAACTGAATCCCCTTTTCCCCAACTTTCAAACCTCCCTATTACTGTCAAAAACACAGACGTCATCCTCAGTTCCTCACTCTTACTCCACATATCCCTCTATTGCCAAGTCCTGTCATTTCTACCTTCACAAGATGTGAAGATGTATTGTGTGATATCTGTCTGATCTATCTATCTATCTATCTATCTATCTATCTATCTATCTATCTATCTATTCATCCCCATGACTAGGACTACAGCAATAGTCTGCTTGTTGGCCTTCCTGCTTTGTAACTCTCTTTATTCCGTCCAGTCTATCCTCCACTTAGATATCAAACTGATCTTCCAAAAAAAAAAAAAAAAGCGCAGGTATGACCATGTCATCCCCTATTCCAGTGGCTTCCCATTACCTCCAAGATCAAATACAAAATCCTCTGGTGTTCAAAGTCCTTTATAACCTGGCCCCTCCTACCTTTCTGGTCTTCTTATTCCTCTCAATTTACTCTGATTCAGTGACACTAGCACTTCCATTCCTCAAATGGAGTTTGTATAATGACACCCAGAGGTTCCAGATCACTAGCATAGGAAGGGTATGACCTGGTGGAAGCCTATTTATTAATCATTGCTGAATAAGTTCAGCAGGGTTCAGCCTCAGGAAGGTTTCCTCTAACTTCAGGCAAAGGGACCAATGGGAGGAACTGATGGAAGTGTTTCTGTCTCAACCCTGCAGGAAGGTCAGGCCAGGAAATAGGTGAAGGAGTGGGAAGGAATGGTGTCTCTGATCCTCTGCTGGCATAGAATCTAAATTCTATGGGGCTGCTTGGACCCAGATTGGCATTTATCTTTTAAGTTAGATAGTTTTAGGGGTGAAAGGAAAAAAACAACACTGACAGCCAATTGACATGGGCACAAATCTTTTCAGGGTATTCAGGAGAGCCACAAGGATGGTTTTAGGATGTGATTATGGTTATTTTCTCCTACCTTCGTGATTCTACATAGTAATGATAGTTTGGATTCTATAATGGAATAGAAATAAACTTCCAATATATAAAGACCCTAGTAATGAAGACGGCTTTTAATTATCTATATAAATGTCTATACCCTAGAGTAAACAGGATTGATTCAATTACATTCCCCAGAGGACAGATGGCACTTGCAATCACCAATTCTTAAAAGACACACACACACACACACACACACACACACACACACGTCAGAGAAATCACAAACCAGAAACTATAAAAATGATCAAAGAAGTCATACTTTAAAAGAACCCTATCTCAGTCTCTCTATCTTTTAATAACTTACAAATAGAAAATACCCAACAAATATGTTTTCTAAAATGACACTACTGACTCAGTTATTAGGGAAATGTTTTCTAAAGCTGTTTTTCTAGGAATTTTGGATGGATTATACCATCTGCACACTCTAGTATTTAGTACCTTTTATGAGTGGCTAAAATTAAGAATTGCTATAGAGTTGTTTTTATTTGGACAAAGTTAACTGACTTTTTTTTTTTTCAGAAAACTGGTAGCTGATTTTATTGTCCTCATACTAAAAAAAGCCTTTTAAGAAAAAAAAGTCAAGCTGAAAACTTTAGACTCAACAGGGATCCATTAGGTTTTGTTTTTTCTTTTTTTTGAGTAGGAGAATTATTAGCACAAAAGGTTTTGTGCTTCTTCTATCATAGGTATGATTCTGTTTGGTCATATTAGAAAGTGGACATTTTTAATCTGTTATGTGTATGTGTGTATAAGTATATATGCAATATATTTAATTATGTGTCTAGAGAGGCAAATGGTTAGGGGACTCTTCCTTATTCACACCTGATATCTTAATAAAAAGGAAGCGCTTAATAACTTAGGGGAATTAATAAAAATGTTCTTTGTTTTTCGTAACCCCTCTTCATACTCCCTCACCCTCCCGTATTTCATGGAGAAAACTTTTGGTTACTCAAAAGTATACTACAGTATTTCTGTGTTAGGATATTACTATCTTTGTTAGTGTTGTGCCAACCTGGGTATCCTCATTCCTCGGCAATTTTTTGACCAGCAAGGTGAAGAAGGTAGTAACCATGTCTGAAAAAGAAAGGAGGGTGGTTTAGACCAGAGAAGACAAAGATAGGCTGGGCAGAAATGTGGCTGGATGGAGTGGGTGAAGAAAGTAAGGAATATTATCTTGGTGTGTTACAAATTAAAAATAGCTGAAAAATACAGATGAGAAAGGAGAGTATTCCAGACATGGAAGTCAGCAAATAAAAATGTCCAGAGCTGAAAAATGGAGTGTCTTACTCAAGCAACACCAAGGAAGTCAGTGTCAATGGATCAAAGAGAATGAGGGGAATGGTCTGGAAAGGTGAAGCAGGCTGAGGAGGAGAGGGGGACAGAGCTAAGTTATGAAAAGCTTTGCACACCAAACACAATTTTTATTGAGAAGTGACAGGGAGCTACTGCAGTTTATTGAATAGGGGGTGACACGGTTAGACCTGCCCTTTAGGAAAGTTACACTGGCATTGGAGTAGAGGATGATGGCCAGAATGGAAGAGACTTGAAGCAGGCTACTGCAACAGTCCAAGTATAAGGAGATGAGGGCCTGCAACAGGGTTGTGGTACTATTAGAGGAGAGGAGTATATTTGAGAGATGTTGCAAAAAGTGAAGTCAATGGGCCTTGGAAACAGACTGGATAATGGGGCTGGGGAGGCGAGAAACAGTGGGGAGTCAAAGATGAAAACTAGGTTGTGAGTCTGGGTGATTGGTAGGACAGAGGTGCTGTGCCCTTGATAGTAACAGGGAAGTTTGGAAGGACAGAGTTTGGGGGGAGGGGAGATTATGGGTTTAATTTAGGACATATTGAGTTTAAGTGGTTTACAGGACATCCAGTTTGATATGCCCAATAGGCAACTGGAAATGTGAAACTGAAGATTATCAGAGAATTTAGGGCTGGAAAACAGATTTGAGAATCTTTAGCACAGAGAGCACATGACCAAGTGAAATAGTATAGGAGGGAGGGGCAGAACCAAAATGGTAGAGTGAGAGGAAGCAGCAGAAGCTAGCTCTCCCCCTTTATCTCCTCAACAAAGGATCTAGAGAATACACCAGATTACATTATGACTGGGAAAAGAATAAGTCATAGCGAGCCATTTCCCCAGCCCAAGAGAGCTTCAGCGATGGACAGGGAGGTCTGCATACACCAGGATTAGAGGGGTGGAGAAAAGGGATGTCTGGCCAGGAATGTAGCACATGGCTGCAGTAACAGGGAGTATTCTAGCACCCGGGAACTGCGAGGGTCAAGACAGGACACCAGAAAGTGGATCAGAGGGTATTCCTGAGCAAACACTGGGTGCAGGAGCTATCTGAAAGTTCTATCTTCTACCACTCAGCACTGGTCACAGATCCAAAGCAAGAGGACCGGCTGCCCTGAGAACAACTTCCAGGAAGCCTTGCTCCTCTAACCCCTGGAGTGGAGCATAAAACCTTAAGACCAAGCAGCAGCAAGAGTCTGCAGTTCGCATGATCCAAACCTGCCAGGCCAACAGTGGCTGAGTCATGCAGCAGTTTGCTGAAACTCCCAACCAGAAACAGATTAAGGGAAATACTAATCAGAAGCAAAACAGTCTCAAAGAAGGGGCAGAGGGAAAAAAAGGAGGGGAGGAGAAATATAAGAGAATAGGATGTTAGGAAATACACATCAATCAAAACTAAATGCAAATGGAATGAACTCACCCAGAAGAGGATAGCAGAATATATTAGAAAACAGAATCTAACCATGTGTTGTTTATAAGAAACAGGTTTAAAACAAAGATATAGAGTTAAAATAAGGGGCTAGAGTAGAATCTATTATGCCTCAACTGAAATAAAAGACAGGGGTAGCAATCATGATCTCAGACAATGGAAAAGTAAAAACAAACCTAATTAAGAGATAATCAGGGAAACTCCATTTTTTGCTAAAAAATACCACGGAAAATGAATTAATACCAACAGTCAACACATGCACCAAATGGCATAGCATCTAAATTTTTAAAGGAAAATTTAAATGAGTTACATAAAGAAAGACACTAAAAGTATAATAATGGCGGGAATCTCACTTTACCCCTCTCAGACCTAGATAAATTGAAGCAAAAAATAAACAAGAAAGAATTTAAGGAGATGAACAGAATTTTAGAAAAGCTAAGGTATTTTAGACTTTTGGAGAATACTCAGTGAGAATAGAAAGGAATATACCTATTTCAAATGTCCATGACACCTTCACATACACACACACGAAATTGTAATAGGACAAAAAAAAAAAAGCAGAAATACTAAAGAATCTTTTCCAGACCATAATGCAATAAAAATTATATTCAATAAAGGGCCTTGGAAGCAAAGATTAAATATTAATTGGAAACTAACCCAATCCTAAACAATGTGTAGATCAAAAAACAAACTACAGAATTAATTTCATTAAAGATAATTATAACAATGAAGCAACATACCAAAATTTGTGGAATGGAAGCCAAAGTAGTACTTGAGTACTACTAAACTCTTTCCATCAATAAGAGGAAGAGCAGATCAACAAATTTGGCATGCAATAACAAAAATTAGAAAACCAACAAATTAAAAACTCCAAATCAAATACTCAGAAATTCTGAAAAATTGAAGGAGGGCTTAACAAAGTGGAAAGTAAAAAAAAAAAAATGGTGAATTAACAAAATAGGGGAATTTTTACAAACCCAGCAACAAAAATGAATAAACTATTAGCTAGTTTGATTAAGAAGAGAATCAAATTACTGTGAGTATTACATTAAAAAAAGTGAATTCACAATCAATGAAGAATAAAAGTAAATTAAGAGCTATTCTGCCCAACTACATGCCAATAAAATGAATAATCTAAATGAAAATACTGACAAAAATGAATTGTCCAATTTAACAGAACAGAAATAAAATATTTAAATAAGCTTATGTTAGGGGAAAAAAATGAGCAAGCCATAAGTGAACTCTAAAGAAAAAAACTTCACGATGAGTGGGATTTACAAAGTGAATTCTACCAAACATTTAAATAATCAATCCTATACTACATAAACTAGTTCCCCCTCCAAAAAAATAGGTAAAGAAGGAATCCTACACCAAATTCTTTCTATGACACATTATGATCCCCATACCTAAATGAGAATAAAGTAGAAAAATAAAAACTATAGACCAATTTCTCCTAAGAACATTGATAAAAAATTTTAAATATCAGCAAAGAGACTACAGCAAAAATATAAAATATCATGTTCTTATGACCAGGCTGGATTTATACCACGAATGTGGGACTGGTTCAATATTAAGAAAACTGAAAGCATCATTTACTATATTAGTAACAAAAACAAAAAAGGATTTAAATAGAAGCCAAAAAAACAAGTTTTTGAACAACATACAATACCCATTCCTGTTAAAAACACAAGAATGCACAGGAATAAATGGGGAATATCTATCTAAAATCAAAAGCAAGCACCATTTGTAATGGAGATAAGCTAGATTTCCAATAAAACTAGGATAAAAACAAGGATGTCCATTACCACCATTTCTATTCAATAGTATATTACAAATGCCAGCAAACAACAATACAAAAAGAAATAGAAGGAATAAGCATAAGAAAAGTAACAAAACAACTACTTTTTTGCAGATGATATGATGATTTACTCAAGTCAGCTAAAAAACTAATTTAAGCAACTTCAGCAAAGTTGCAGTATGTAAAATAAACCCACACAAAGCATCAATATTTCTATATTGTTATCCCTTGCACATTGTGACTTTCCCCATCACAGTTAATATATCACAAGTCAGCATAAGAAATTAAATGGGAATTTGGAGGGAGTTTTGAGGAAGTTGAAGATGACAGGTGAAGGCCTGCAGACAGAGCCTATGACCAAATACTTAACCCAAATGTTTATAATAAGGTACCATAAACACCCTATAAAAGAAAAAATCAGGTTTCTACTCTGGTACAAAGGGAGGGCAAAAATTTTTTATCCCTGCAATGTGGAAGGGTAACTTATATTACCAATAAAGCTCAGCAGGAGACAGAGAAATTCCATTTAAAGTAATCATAGAATCCCAAGTATTTTATACTGTCTACCTGCCAAGATATACACAAGAACTATATGAACACAATTATAAAACACTTCACACAAATAGAGACAGAGCTAAAGAACTAGAGAAATAGGAATTGCTTGTGGGTAGGAGAACCCAATAAAATGAAAAGGACAACACCTAAATTTACTTATTCAGCACCATACCAATTAAACTGCCAAAACATCACTTTATAGAGCTATAAACTAAATAACAAAACTGTTACGCAGAAACAAAATGTCAAGCATATCAAAGGAGTCAATGAAAAAAAAGGAAGTTAGAAGGCCTTGCAGTACTGTATGTCAAACTATACTACAAAGTTGTAACTGTCAAAACAATTTGGTGCTGAGCAAAAACTACAAAGGTTGATCACTGGAACAAACCAGGCATACAATACACAGAAGCAAATGAGCACAGTAACCCAGTGTTTAATAATCTCAACTATTGGGTCAAGAACTCACTAAGCTACAAAAACAGCAAAACTATAATGTAGTCTGGAAGAAATTTGGCATAGAACATCTCACAACTTTATACTAAGATAATAAACTCAAAATAGGTACATGATTCAGATATAAAGGGTTACATGACAAGCAAATTAGTGGAACATGGAAGAATTACCTATCAGGTTGGGAAGAATTCATGATCAAACAAGAGACAGAGTGGCTCATAGGAGATAAAATGGGTAACTATGATTACATAAAAATAAAGTTTTTGTGCAAACAAAACCAATGCAAATAATGTAAGAAAAAAAGCAATAAACTGGGAAAAATAACTCTGTAGTAATGTTCTCTGATGAAAGGTTCATTTCTAAATTATGTAGAAAACAGAGTCAAATTTACAAGACTAGAGCCACTGACCAATTAACAAATCATCAAGGGCTATAAATAGGCAGTTTTCAGAAGAAGAAATCCAAGTTATTAATAGTCATATTAAAAAAATGCTCTAAATCACTATGAAAATAGTAAACATCAGACTGGCTAGGATGACAAGGAAAATGACAAATGCCAGAGAGGGAAATATGAGAAATCAGGTTATTAATGCACTAATGGTGGAGCTATAAACTAATTCAACCATCATGGAAAACATTTTGGAACTACGCCCCACTGGGCATGTCTTTTGACCCAGTAATACTACCACTAAATATCACCACCCTAAAGAGATCAAAGAAAGAGGAAAAAAATTACACAGCTCTTTTTGTATCGTTGCCAGTTTTTGTAGTGTAATGTTTTTAGGGTTTCCAATATTCAAGAAATTTGAAACCCAACTGATGGATGTCCATCAGATGGGAAATGGCTAAATAAATGTGGTATATGAATGTGATAGAATAATACTGTTATTTAGGAAATTACGAAAGGGATGGTTTCAGAAGAACCTGGGAAGGCCTGTAAAATGAGCAGAGGCAAGAGAAGAGTTTACGTAATCACAATACTGTAAAGATAAATAATGAACTTGGTAACTCTAATCAACACAATGGCCAACCAAATTTCCCAAGAACTCATGATGAAACCTGCCACCCACCTTCAAATTGGGAATGAATGGTGAAGGTCAGCAGACAGAGCCTAAGACCAAATACTTAACTCAAATTTTTATAATAAGGTACTATAAACACCCTATAAAATAAAATCAAAGCTTATTTTCTTTCCATAAAACTAATTCAGGAACTTGTTTTGCACGATTACAGGTATTTGCAATAGGTTTTGTTTTTCTAGCCTTTTCAATGGGTGAAGGAGGGAGAGAATGGACAGAGAGAATTCAAAAATTAAAATAAAACTGGACTGAATTCACACAAAAAAATGTTAAGTGTTTTGAAAAACAGTATAAAGAAAAGGGCCCAGGCTAGAACCCTATGGGTCATCCATGGTTAGGAGTTATGACTTGGATGAAGGTACACCAAAGGAGACTAAGACGGAGCAGTCAGGTGGTAAGAAAAGAACCAGGAGAGAGCAGAGCCTCAAAAAACCAGAGAGAAGAGAATGTTTGGAGAGAAGAGGGTGACTGACAGTGTCAAAGGTTGTAGAAAGGTCAAGAAGAATGAGGATTGAGAAAAGGTTATAAGATTTGGGAGTGGAAATAAGGGAAAATAATCTGACTCCAGCACATCTTTTCTAGACTTATTTGATGCTATTTATTCCCCGTCACCCTCAATTTCAGCCCAACTAGCTTATTTATTTTTCCTGAACTCATCATTTCAGTCTTTACGCCTCTGCACAGCATGTCTCTTATGCCTGGAATACATTCCTTTTTCACCTTTCCCTCCAGAAATATTGAGCATCTTTCAAGGAATAGCTCAGGTGCCATCTCTATGAGAAGCCTTCCACCGTTCCTCAAACTTGTTTATATATAAATTGTTTCCCCCAGTAAAATACACACTCCTTGAAGCAGAGATGGTTTTTCTTTTTGTCCTTTTCTCTGAAGTACTTCTACCAACTTGTAATTTCACTGGTATAGAAAAACACCCTCTACCAGTGCAGACCTGGCAACTGCTTAGCAATGAGCCATCTCAGAGAGAGCTACCTGGGGTACTGACAGAGTGACTTGCCAGGGTTACCCAGTCTGAGAGATGGTATCTAAATCCAAGGGGAACCCAGGTTTTCCTGACTCCTAAGCTATCAATAAGCTAATAATAATGATAACAGCTCCACTATCAATACTTACCAATCTTGCACATATCAGTTGTTTAAGATCTATTTGGTGAATTGAAATAATCTGCTTCAATTGCTGATAAAGCTTGTGTTATACCTATTAATTGCAAAATTCCCCTTCTGGAAGTTACTGGGCCTTTAAGGAAACTTACATGGTGACCAAAAGGAAAAATTAAGAAAGGGTATTTATAACAAATTATAAATATGGGGGAAGACATTGTCTGTAAGTCTGAATAATTAATTTATTAAAGAAGAAAAATAGCAAGGGCCTTCCTTATTCATCTATCTTTTCTAGCTGCATTTCCCAAATTAACTAAATGTATATAGGGGCTGGACAGCAGGTTTCATTGCTATACCTAATTCTGAGATGAGGAAACTCCCTCCCCACCAACGCAGGTTGGTACTTTCTCTGAGGGAACTGCCTAAAGTATTGAGAGATTAAATGATTTGCCCCAGGATCACACGGCCAGTATGTGACAGAGGCAAAACTTTGAACCAACGTTTTTCTGGCTTTGAGGCCAGTTCTCTAACCATTCTGTCATACTAGTAATCACATCTTAAATATTTACCTATAACTTATTTTTTCCCATTGCACAACACCATATTTATACATATTGAATACAATATCTAAAATTTCAAGGTCATTTTACAGTTTGATGCCATTGAATGCCTTACTTTAATAAAAATTATGAAGACGTTATCCAATGAGAAACCTTACAAGAACCTATAACACTAGCTTTCTAATTAAAGGTATCCATGGGGATTAGGGGAAAGGGAAGGGTGACTTTTAAAAAGTTTTATTGATGTTGTTTTACAATATTTCTTTTATGTTTTCTCTAATCTAGAAATTTATAATTCATCCTGAACTCCATATTAAAGTCACTAGACCTATTCTCTCTCCTTATAGAGTCTGAAATTTAGTGCTTGAAGGGGCTTTAGATAGTCAACTCGTCCTCCAGATTCATGTCTAGACCTGGACTTCACTTTACAGAAGAGGAAGTTAACAACCAAAGTCACACAGGTAGAAAGTGGCAGAGTTGGTAATTGAACTCAGGCTCTACGATGCCAAAATAAGCATTCTTTATACTGTACCATGATGTCTCTTTCTAAAGTCCTTTGAGTTCAAATTTGATGCTTTATCCACTACTCTGCAAAAGTATTTTAAAGTCACAGAATTCTGCAACTGAGAAGGATCTGGGAGGTCATTTGGGCCAATTCCTCAGCCCATGGCTCAAATTCCCCTTTACAATGTTCTCAGCAGTAGGAGACCAATAAACATTTATTAAACTTTATTAAATTGATTAAAATTACTGTGCTAAAAGCTACTCTCCTACTCTCAAAAGAATTTACTTTCTAATGAGGAGAGGTGGACAACATATATAAATCAATACATAAGAAAAATACAGAATAGATAGAAAGCACTAGTAGCAATGGGAATGGGAACTGTCCCTTCCAGAGGTGTCGACTGAATTGAATTCCAAAGGAAGACAGGAATTCTAAGAGTAGAAGACTGGGAAGGAGAGCATTCTAAGCCACTGCAAAGGCACAGAAATGGCGAAGATGGATAGTCATGTGTGAAGAATGACAAGTGGGCTAGTATGACTGGAATCCTGAAATCTAACATAAAGATTAATATGTTTAAAAGGCTAGAAAGATGAGAAGGGGCCAGATTGTGGGTCACTTCAAATGCCAAACAGAGGTGTTTATATCTGATTCTAGAGGTAAGAGGGAGCTATTGGTGTTTACTGGGAAAGGGTCAGACCTGCAATTTAGGAAAGTCTTTAGCAGCAGTTTGGAAGACAGAAAGGAGTGGAGAATGATTTGCAGCAGGCAGACTAAATTAGGAGATTGTTGCAATAATCTAAGGGAGGGGTGGACAAGATTCTGAACTGGAATGGTGGCTATTTGAATAGAAAGAATACATGCACAAGATTTAAAGAAAGAAATGACAAGATTTGGCAAATCACTGAATATGTTAGACTGAGAAAAAAAAGATTCAAAGATGATACCAAAGTTGCAAATCTGGATTATTAGAAGGATCCTTTGCAGAAATCATAGATGTTTGAAAGACGGGAAATAAGTAATAACTAGCTCTTATATGGCAATTTAAGATTTTTTTTAGAAAGATCTCATTTGATTCTCACAACTGGGGAAGGCAGGTACTATTCATCATCTCCATTTTACAAATGAGGAAACTGAGGCAGGCAAATAGAGGTTAAATGATTTGCCCAGGGTTATAGAACTAGGGAATACCTGAGGCAGGATTCAAACTCAGGTCTTCCTGACTCCAAGTCTGGTTCTCTGTCCATAATGCCACCTAAATAATAAGCTCTGCTTTGGATATGTTATGTTTGAGATGCCTATAAGGGATTAAAGTTAAAAATGTCCAATAGATAGTAAGTGATGTGGGACTGGAGCTCAGAAGAGAGACTAGAGTTGGATAAATAGGTCTGGGAACCATCTGCAGAGAGATGATAATTGAACCCATGGGAGTTGATGAGATCACCAAGTGAGAAAATGTAGAAAGAGAAATATAAGAGGGCTCAGGACCAAGTATCAGGGGACATCTAAAGTTAGTGGGCATAACATGAGTGAGGATCAAGGCAAGAAACTGATTTGGTATCCAAGATATATAAACAACTGATACATACATACACACAAAATCTAAAACCATTTTTCAATAGATAGGTGGTCAAAAGATATGAACAGTTCTCAAAAGAACTGCAACTACTAATAAATATATGAAAGAACTTAAAGATCATTAATAAGAAAAATAAAAACAAAGAGGTTTCACCTCATATTCTACAAATTGGTAAAGATGACGAAAGATAGAAAATCAGGGTTGGAGGGGCTGTAGGAAGAAAGGAATATCAGTGCATTGTTAACGAATCATTATGATCATTTTGTAAAACAACTTGCAACTATGCAAATAAAGTGAATCCTTCAGTGCACTGGAGTGATTACCCCATTAAAGATTTAGAGAAAGACATGGCTAAGAATTAAACATGATTTTACACAATGGGAAGGAAAGGAGAGGTTGTAATCTATAGTGCTGGAGAGAGCACTAACCCTATTGTTATGATAAGAATCATGGACGCACCAAAATAGAAAACCACCACATGTTCTCTTAGCTGAAGAATGTCTAGTAAAAAATATAAATATAGTAAAACCACTATACTTGACCAGACCCCTTCCCCCCCCAAAACCCCTACAAAAATTAGTGCATTTCATTTCTAAGAATAATTTTTCTAGGCTATAACTTGCTGACATATCCAAAGGTGTGACAAATTATAGGTTTCTAAACAGTAGTTCATAGGCTATCACCCTGGGAATGACGCCTGCAAAGCATTTAAGAAGTCAATCATTCAAGAGTTATTGAGAGCCTACTACCTACTATGTAAAAAGCTAGATGTGATGGGAGAATTAATAAGAAATCACACCTGCTCTCCTGGAATTTATAATCTATCAGGGGACATAATAAGCTCTTAGAGATAGCTTGTCAGTTTGAATGTCTGTCCCTAGAATTGCTAAATCCAATTAAGAAGTTTGCCCCTAAAGAGATCCTAAAAGAGAAAGTAGGGCAGTAAAACAATGAAAGAAGTTGCTTTCAATGCATGTCTTTGATGGCAAAAAGAAAAAAAAAAGGGGATTAGTGGGCAAAGATACCATTTTCAAAAAATCAGTTTTGTACATAAAACAAAAATTAAAAATTAATCCTAAAATGACATACCTGAAAATTGGTGATCCAGCAAGTGCTTGGAAGCCTCCAAGGCAAGGTAACACTATCTCTCAAGTCAAGAACCATCTATTAAGTATATACTACTACTCAGGTACTGGGTTAAGTGAGGAAATATTACAAAGGCAAAAACAGTCCCATACCCCTAAAAAGCCCACAATCTAATGAGAAGAGACAAGATTCAAACAACTATGTACAAATGATGTACAGACAGAATAAATTAAAAATAATCTGGAAGCACTAACAGTAATACCTGGAAAGGCTTCTTGTAGAAGGTGGAATTTTAGTTAAGATTTGAAGAAAGTAAGGGAAGGCAAGAGGCAGAAATGAGGAGGGAGAGAATTCCAGACTCGGAGACAGGCAGTGGAAATGCACAAGTGAAGAGATGGAGTGCATTTTGTTAGGGACAACAAGGAGGTTACCATATTCACTAGATATTGAAGTCTAAGGAAAGGTAGGGATGGGCCAGGCTATGAAGAGCTTTAAAAGATATAGAGGAGAGATAGGCCATTCCATTTATGGATGGCTCTAATTTAATTAGGAAGCTTTTCCTGATACACAAAACCAAAATTTGCCTCTTTACTTTTGGTGTTGGTTCAGTCGAGTCTTAGTCTTTACAACCCCATTTGGGGTTTTCTTAGCAAAGATACTCAGTGATGTACCATTTTCTTCCAGCTCATGTAACACATGAGGAACTGAGGCAAACAGGATTAAGTAACTTGTCTGGAGTCACAGCGAGAAAGTGTCTGAGGCCAGCTTTGAACTCAGAAAGATACATTTTCCTGACTTCAGGCCTGGTAGTCTATCCACTGTGCCAACTCTAGCTACCCTATTCTTTGCTACTTTCATTCACTGCTCCTCATTCTACCCCCAGCATACCAAACAGAACAAATCTAAACATTCCTCTCCATGATAGCTTTTCAAATACTTGAAGACAACTCATTTACCCTCTGAATCTTTTCTTTTCTCCAGGCTAAAATATCCTTAATTTTTCAACTAATCCAAATATAACATGGATTCAAGGCCTTTTACCATATTCACTAACCTCTACCCTCCCATTTATTAATGTTCTTCTTTAATCACATGCCTAGAACTGAACTTGATACTCCAGGTGAATTCTGCTGAGGTCAAAGTACAGTTTATCACCCCCTTATTCCTATAAGTTATGCTCCTCTTAATGTAGGCCAAGACCACATTAGCTTTTTTGGCTGTCACAACATACTTGATTCATAGACTGAGCTTAAAGTCCATTAAAACCTCCAGTTTTTGCTTATCTGTGCTTCATCTGTCACTCAAATTCAATTCAACTGCAAGTCAACATCATCTCTGTGATGTCATGGTGTCTTCGAGGACTAATGACAACCTACAACAACCACAACAGTAAGGATGGTTTTTTTTATGCTACAGTGTAAGACTACATTTATCTCTTTTGAGTTTCATCTTAACAGATTCAGCTCAAAGAATGCTATAGACCGTTAAGGTCTTTTTTGGATCCTGGCTAAGTCATCCACTGTGTTAGTGCTCCCTCCCAGCTTTGTATCATCTGCAAATATGATACAAAATCTAGGCCTTTATCTAAGTCACTGATAAAAAGGCCAACCACAAATCCCTAGGAAGAGATTTATTGGAGATTTCCTGTCATCCAGACAATAAATCATTAACAATACCCTAATTCTCACTATCCAATTAGTTATGAATCCATATGGTTGTGTTATCTCTAATCCCTCCATCATCTCCTTAAGAATAGTATGAAATATTTGACCAAAAGTTTTGCTGTATTTAGGTAAACCATATTCATAGTTTCCCCCACATCTATTATTAGTTTATTCAACTTCTTACAAAAAGGAAATGAGGTCAGTCTGCCATGACTTGTTCTTCATAAACTCCTGCTGCTTTTTGTAATCATTGCTTCCCTTTTTTGTAGTTTAGTAACCATTGCTTTAATGATCTAGCCAAGCTAAAGGGTCTATAAGTTTGCAGATCTTCCTTTTTTGAAAATGTGGGTCAACATTTTCCTTTCTCTATTCCTGTGGTACCTCTCCTCTATTCCATGATCTTTCAAATATCATTGAGTTTCTCAGCAATCACACCTACAAATTCTTTTGTGATCCAAGAATGCAGTTCATCTGGACCAGGTAACATGAATTCATCAAGGGAAGCTGAGTGTTTTCCTGCTGCCTTCTTATTTATTTTGGTTATTTAACACATTAAGTCATTTATGTTCTGTCAGTTTCAATGCAAAGGTTATTCCTTCTCTTTAGCAAAGAAAACTTAAAACAAAATCAGAGTTGAACAACTTGTACTTGGTATTGTGAGGTACTATCATCTCATCCACATCAAACCTTTAATCCTTTTTTTCTTGCAATATCTTGAACCCTATGTACTGCCCCTTAAATTCCTCACCTCATTAGCATTCCTAACACCATTTTCACAATTCTTTGCCATATTCTTATAGCCATCTTCTTGAACCTTGCCTTGCTGCCATTCTCTTTACATTTTTTTCAAAAATCTAAGTTGGCTGGTGAGTTCCCTGTGCATCCTCATTGACTTTCTGCAGGCAAATCCCATTTTCCCTCCTCATTGGAAAAATTATATATTCACCATATCAATGTTTATATGTTTAAATTTCTTTTTTGAAAACCTAACCTACTTAGGAACCTGATAACATCAAAATATGTTTGGCTGCATTTCAAAAATCACAAATTTTAAGATGTGATGTTTTTTTCATACCATCTAAAATAACATCATTCTCTACAAAACTACAATCCTTTAAAAAAAATAGAGCATTTTCTTCAACTATCTGTGATTTGCATTTATCTTCTAAGTACAGCTATTTAAAAATATCTATTTAAATATATGAATTAAATTCAATGCAAGTTCTTATCTTTTTAGAATGAGACTTCCGAGTTTAGCTGCTATCAGTTATTTGTTAGTTTGGAATAAAACTAGTTAATTTCAGCTGCTCTCAGGAAGGAGTATAGTAAACCATAAATACTTTGTCAATCTAAATGTTGACATCTTAAAACCTTTAATCTTAAAATATTCTAACTTGCCTGTTACCCAAAAAATAGTCTTCAAAGAGCCTTGTCTTTGTTCTGTCTCAAGGTTTAGAATTAGAAAAGCTCTATGACCATGACAGTATGTTTGGTAAAATTCTTTTCATTCGCGAGGTTCCAAAGTGCTTCATTAAAATGTTATAATAAAACTTGAAAGAAATACACACAGTTAAAATGCTATTCTATTAAACAAAAACTTACTGAGTTCCTTACAGATATGAGGTACTGTGCCAGTAATACAAGTGATACAAAGAGTCATGTTCCTACACTGAAGGAAGGAAAGTGGATAAACTATGAGAGTTAAGATTGAAAAAATATATTAGAAAATATAAGACAGCTCATAGCAAAAAAGAAGTGACCTGGAAAACAGATTAAGAATAATTTAAGAATCGCTGGACTAATTGAATGACATGACCATAAAAAAAGAGAGCTTAGACATCATATTTCAAGAAATTTTAAAAGAAAACTGTCCAGATCTCTTAGAATCAGAGGGTAAAGTAGATATAGGAAGAATCCACTAGTTATCTCCTAAAAGAAACCTCTGAATGAAAACTCCCAGGCATATGATAGTCAAAATCCAGAGCTTCTAGGTCAAAGAAAAAATATTTCATGTAGCCAGAAAGAAAGAATACAATTACAGAATATTGCTTATGATTTGCAGTCACTACTATATGAGTGGAGAACTTGGAACCTATTCATGAAGACAAAGCATATATAGGTTTACTGCCAAGAATAACCTATCCAGCAAAACTGAGTATAATGGTATATGGGAAAAAAATGAATCTTTAAAAGAAAGAGAGAACTTCTAAGCATTCCTGATGAAACGATCATAGCTTCATAACAACTCTGAAGTTCAAACACAGAAGTCAAAAGGAACAACAAAAGGTAAACCTGGATGAAAAACAATAAGGGACTAAACAAGAATAAATTTTTTACATTAAAACATGGGGAGATGACACATACGTTTCCCCTGAAAGTTATCATCAGGGTGACATAGAGAATTTAATCCCAAGGGCCTACAGTGGTGCTATTATGTTGAGGGAAGATGAATACACTAGAGGGGAGTGGAAGGAAAGTTAGGGAAAATTATTTCACATAATTAGGATGCACAAGTAGAAATCTATACAGAGAGGAGAAGGTGGTCAACGAAAAATTACACACAGTTGGGTCCCAAGGCTTTTTAAAACCATGTGTGTGCGGGCGTGCTTGTGTGTGTGTTTCCGTGCTTGTGTGTGTCCCTGCTTGTGTGTGTCCCTTCTCTGACTGACTTTTCTAACATACCCCAGGAAGCTCATTATTGGGATAACCTCATCATCCTGTAAGATTTCCTCATCCTTGGTACTACACCTCATACATGTCCCTGTGCCTCTCTGACTGGAGGGTGGGGGGATGAATTCAAAACCACCATTTAAGGAGTCTGAAGACTTCTCACCTCGCTGCACTGCTTTGGGACAGTTCTTTGAATGACTTCACCATGCCTGCAGGTAGCTCCCTTTCCCTCCTTTTTCATCTTTCTTTTGTGTTGTTCCTCAAGGGAAGAGACCATCTTTTTTCACATTTTTAGCCCTAGCACTTAGCACAGTGCCTGCTTTAATATTTATTGACTATTGACTTTTATCCAATCCTATCCATCCAGCAACTGCCCAACTGATGCTAAATTAAACTTTTTATCTTCTGAAAAAAGAAAAAGAAAAGATGGTATTTGATCTGGATCCTGAAGGATGGGCAAGATTTAAACAAGGATGATAATCAGGGAATGATTATGGAAAGTTATAAACAAGGGCAATGAGACAAGAAAGTGAGACATATCCCAGCAAAAATGCAAACAGGACTATTTGACTTGATTTTAAGATATGTGAAGGGAAGGTGTCAAAACAGAATGGTAAATTAGGGTCAAGAGGTTGTAGAGGGCCTAAAATGTCAATATAAGTATAGTAGTCTTTATGCAATGGGGAGCTGCTAAAGGTTTTTTGGGCAGGGAAACGATGTTCTTAGCAATTTAGTTAGGAAGATTACATCTTGTAGTTTACAAGATAAACTGAAAAGCAATAAGAGAGAGTAGAGATCAGGTTAAGGGAAATATTGTACCAGATCAGATATGAAACTAAACTAAGTTGTGGAAGCAGTAAGAACAGAGAAGTAAACATGAGAGAGAAGTAGAACTAACAAAAGACTTAGTAACTCATTTGAAATAGCAGGCAAAAGATGGGTTAAAAGGAAGTGAAGATAACTCCAAGATTTTGTGCTTAGGTAACAGGAAGAATATTTATGCCACTAACAGAAAACACAGATGACATTAAAAGTTTAGTTTGAATATATTAAGCCTGGGGTCCCAGTATTTTACTGATACCCCGGTGAATATTTCAGAGGATTGTTGGAAATGTGGCTCTAAAGCTCAGAAGAATGTTCAGGACAGAAGACATGGATTTGGGAATCACCAGCTCAGAATTAATGGTTGAAATTTTGGATGTCAATGAGGTATTACTGAGAGAATATTGAGGTGAGAATGCCAAGGAAAAACCCTAAATTAAAGGGAATGGAAGAAAGAAGAGGAGCCAATGAAAGCAAGGGGAAAGAGAAAGCCTATGTAAATACATGTTATAGAAAATGAAGACAGCATTAGGAAGATAAGGGTGGTCAAGAGCATAAAATGTTGCAGAGGTCAAGCAAGATGAGCACTAAGAAAATCATTCGGGGATGTGGTGATATAAAGAACAGTTTCAATTTGGGGGCAGAAACTGAAGCCAGATTGCAAATAGCTGAGGAGTGAGTGGGTGTTAAGTATAAGGAGCTACTTTTTATAGGCTACTTTTTTCTGGAAGTTTTGACAGTGAAAAGCAAGAAAAAGATGGGAAGGTGCTTAGAATTGGGGGGGAAGGTAAAATGAGACCTGAGTATGTTTATAGGTTCAGCAGGAAGGACCCACTCTATGAGCATGTTTACAGGAGGAAGACCCTAGTATAAAAGGAGAATGTGAAGACAGGTAAGTGATATATATATATGAGGGTCAGAAGAAGTGAGCAAGGACTGAACTGAAGAAGATCAAAGTATTAGACTTGGCAAGGATGAAAACCACTTCTTTGTCCAGATAAGAGGGTTAAGGTGATAAGCCTCTGAAGAGACTTTTGAAGATCTGAAAGAAATGTTGAGGTGTTTCACTTCTAATAACTTCACCTTTAATGGGAGAGTAAGGTACAGATATGATTTCAATATATTTAAATTTCAACATTTATTAAATACCTATTATGTAAAGAACGAGGTGATTAAAAAAGATTAAGACAAGAGAACCAGACTTTACGGAGCTTTACAATTCAGCAAGGAATAGCTGACGCATACATATATCACTAGAACAGGCAATAACAAATGATCACAGCATTAAAAATTTGCATGACAAAGTACGGATCTTTACAAAGGCTAAGGACAGGTTCAGAGGGAGTTGCATAGACAGAGGGATAGCAGGTCAGAGAAAATAATTTTAAAGTTTGATATCCTGAAGACAGATAAGGTCCCTATCGGTGGGTGGTTGAAGTAGACAGGATATAAAATACTTAATATTTCAAAAAACTTTAAATTTACCTCAGGAATTTAGAGGGAACATAAGGCATTACTTTTTAAATTTTCCTCTTAATTTGTTATTGTTTTTAACATTCATTTGAAAAAATTTGAGTTATGAATTCTCTTCCTCCCTCCCATCCCTCCCCTACCCACTGAGAAGGCAAGAAATGTAATATCAACCATACAAGTGAAATCAAGCGCATTCCTTTTCAAACAATGAACATCAACTACCTACTATGACCTAGGCATTGTGCTAAGTGTCAGGATTACAATGAGGCAAATATAATCTGCCCACAAGGAGTAGGCATAACCTAATCAGGAGACAACAAACAAATATATACAAAGCAAGCTATATGTAGAGATCGCTGTGGTTTGTCCTTCCTTCTGGAAGAGGACCATGACGGTCAGGGAGATGATGACATGATTTGCAATTCAATTGGATTTTGAGTGGAAGGAGGGCTGTGCAAAGTTACCAGCCTCACTTTCTCCTCCAGAGCCATCTGGGTCCAGTGGCCAGATATGGATCAGGGAACTGGAGATAGCCCAGGCTAAAGTAGGAAACCCTGGCTTTTTTTAAGCTAAGATCTTTTCAAGTTCTCTCTTTGAGTGGGCCAACGCCATTCGATGAATAGGCCCCCTTCACTCAGAGTGAATGTAAATAGTAACTGTTTCTCTCGTGCTCAGTAATCCTAAGGGTCTTCCCCTCCCCAGTCAAGGGGCCATCCCTTGACTCACTTCTTACATACAGGATAAACAGGAAATAACAGAGGAAAGGCAAGAGAATTAAGAGGGGTTGGGAAAGGTTTCCCATTACTTTTCTATCCTGGAAAGATATAAGCTGAAATACAGTATTTATAAAACTCTGTTAGGCCAAATTACTACTAGGAGAGGGGCAATTTGGTGGGACATTGGATAAAGTGCTGGGCCTGGAGTCAGGAAGACTCACCTTCCTAAGTTAGAATCTGGCCTCAGATCTACAGGCTGTGTGACCTTGGGCAAGTCATGTAACCCTGTTTTCTCATCTGTACAATGAGCTGAAGAAAAAAATGGCAAACCACTGCAGTATCTGCCAAAAAACTGCAAATGGGATGATGAAGAGTTGGACATGACTGAAATGACTGAACAACTATTAGGGAATTAATGTTAATGTTCATCTAAGTATTAAGTGTGTTTTAAGTCCACCCAGAAGAATAGCCCACTCACTACTTCAGTAGTGATATCTGGTATCTCATTCACTAACAATAATGTCAGCAGGATTTTTGTTGGCCTAAAATAATATTCCTTACTGGCCTTGGCCAAAAGTTTTCCCCCATGTTCTTTCCTGGTTTGGCTTAAGGGGCAGCTAGGTGGTGCAGTGGATAGAGCATCAGTGCAGGAGTCAGGAGGACCTGAATTCAAATCTCACCCCAGACACTTGACACTCACTAGCTGTGTGACCTTGGGCAAGTCACTTAATGCCAATTGCCTCATCCTGGGTCATCTCCAGTCATCCTGATGAATATCTGGTCACTGGATTCAGATGGCTCTGAAGGAGAAGTGAGGCTGGTGACCTGCACAACCTTCCCTCACTCAAAACAAAATCAAGTGCAAGTCATGTCATCATTTCTCTGATGGCATGGTCTTCTTTGGCAACGGAATAATGAACACACACTTTCCCTTAGAAAAAGAACTAACTCCCTAGATCTAGAGGTTAGGCCTAAGCAGGAATACTTACGTGAGACTTTAAAATTAAAAAAAATATATATGTATGTATATGTATGTGTACATATACATACATATATAGACACATTTGAAATTACATTAAAATCTCACTTGGATGGTCGTATGGATGTGGAAGAGTTAAGATATATCTTAAACATGTTTTTGTGTTGGACTTAATGGAATTACAACTAACAACTGTATTAAACAAAATATTCATTATTCAGTTAATAGTGAAATTATTTAATCTTGCTTTCAACTAAAGCCCAAGAGGATTCTCAACAGCTTAAATTCAGGTTGCTACTCAGGAAAAGTAAATGTTTATTAATACTACATATAAACTGATCTTTCAGTAAATTATACCTTCATATTATATTCATAATATTATTCTTTTCCCCCATATCCATATTTATTTTATTCTGAATTTAAATAAAACAAACATTTCCAAAATAGAATAGAAAAAAAGATTACACATGAAACTGTAATTCTATTATGTACAACTTGCTATTCCTTCTAAATATATAATAGTTATCATGTAACTTTTTTCCTTTTTTTCCTCCCCTTCCCCTTCTACCCTAATGATGGCTACCAACAGACACAAATGTATATATATGTAAAATCATTCCTATATACAGTTCAATAACTCTATGTATTTGCCAATTAACCTCGAACTACTCCAGCTACCTATTCTAGACTGTCAAAACGACCAAAAGATACTTTCTCATCTATGGTAGGAGACCAATACCATGTCTGTGATCCCTCTAAAACAGAGGCTATCAGAGGGTAAATTTCAAGACATCCCTCTTCCCCCTATAAAATGATTTCCTTTATGCTACCTTGAAGGAAAATAATGGGTTTAACAATTTTAATTGATTATATCTACTGGGTCTCCACTGTTGGGAGTTATTAACCTTTCTTTCCTAGGAAACATTTTCCTTTCTGGGAGGATAGGCTAGCCCTTATTCTTCCAAGACATTTAATCCTTAAACGGATTTCTTTAAAGAAAGTATTGAAATGACAAAACACTTTTTTTGAGTACACAATAGTGAAGAAAAATCATTCAGTAAAATAAACATTTAATATGAAGATAGCAACTAACTTCAAGTCATGACCTACAATTTCAAATAGAAATCCCAAATGAAAAAGAATTTTTCCTATTCTAATTTACTATGAAACCTTAAAAAAAATAACTCTTTTGGATTCAATCCCATTGCCAGGAAAATAATATGAAACACAAGGCTCCCTGGTGTCTCCCCTTTACCAGCTATGCTTTGTCCAATTTAATAAAACCAATCAGAAATAACTCTTTAATCTTAACCTCCACTAAGAGCGAACATAAGATGAAATGTTCTTAAAAACATAGCATACGGTCTTAATAAAGTCAACAATCTGATAACAAGGAAGGCTATCCTGTGAAGAGAACACTACTGAGTACAGTTTTGTTATTCTCTCTATAAATCCAATAAATAAATCAAAGTAGAGTTTATGAAAAGCATTTGGAGACAACTCCAAGTCTTCTTAATCTATGTCCAATTATCTTTCAACTGTACCCCAATGTCCTTCAAAATGGTATATTCCCAAGCCAGTTAATCTATAACATAGCTGAAACAGTACTATATTTCAATCCTTGCTATTCAACCAGAAGGGAATCCCTAACTTCCACATCATGAGAAAAGGAACCCAGCAACTTGAGAAATATGTTTCTGGTGACCCAGTATGGCCCAGATCCCCATGTCCTACTCCCTTAGCTAGCCAAGCATACAGAGGGCAGGATGTTCAATTCAATAAGACATTTATTTAACTAAATATAAATGGGTTAAGTCAGGCACTGTCTGTCTAAAAACCAGAAACAAAGCCAAAAAGTAAATTATCCTTTGTGAAGAATAGTGTCCTTGAAGTTTTAACACTGCCTCTAAAAGATGAAAATAACTGGCACAAAACAAAGTAAGTCTGTGTTGTATAAGGAGTCAGCCAAAATTCTTGAAAGCTCAAAGTTTATAATCTGATCTATTTTAGCCAAAATTCTTGAAAGCTCAAAGTTTATAATCTGATCTATTTTTCCTTTTTTTTTGGTCTTTACACTGGATCAGTGATCTATTTTAAAATGCTATAAAAACTAACTCAAGTGTAAAGAGCTCTATACAGTTTATTCTTGCCACTGGTTATTAATGAATTTTACTTCCTGTTTGAAAACTAAAACATGAAAGATTTTAATAAGAGAAGTTTTAAGATATATCTTTTGTCTCTTTAGCGGATCTGAAGCCAGTAGGTCAAGTGATTAAATAATTTAAATACCAAACCTATAAAACAGCTTAATTTAAACCATATCTGCCAATAAAGCTGACTATTAATAGAGTGAATAAACATTTTATGATACTTTCAAAGAGGAAAACTCAGATGCAAAAGTCCTTCATTTTTTAGTGGTTTCTGATCTATACTTTAAAAATAAAGAATTAAAAATTTTGTTATGAGATGTATTTCACTCTGCCCATTTAAATTTATTTTTAAAAGCTTTCGTAATACTACTAGTAGAAAATGATGCCTACATGCTGTATTTTAAAAATAAAAGTAAGCTAACAGAAAGTTAAGAAGTAGAAGATGACAACAGCTTTATACCAAAATTCAATCGGTGATATGAAACCTGTGCATAACTAATGGGGTATATCTGTATGAAAGATGATGCTATCTGATAGTGAGACATGGGTATGGCCTTTCCATTTCCCAAACTACTCAAAAAAAGGGGGAAAGAGATGGAATTAAAAGTTTATCATCACTTTGGTTTTCTTTTTCATTGGGAAGGAAGAAAGAATGAGAGGGAGAGAAGGTGGATTTTCATCAACAGTCAAAAATAGGTTTTTTAAAAAATTGTTGTAGGTTGAATGCAGCTAAGATTAGAAGGGAAACAGTTAACTAGCAAAAAATCTGCCACAAGTTTCATTGATAAAGGTCTTATTTCTAAGATATATGGGGAATGGTTTCAAATTTGTGAGAATAAGAGCCATTCTCCAATGAATAAATTGTTAAAGTATACGATAAGGAAGCTTTCAAAGGAAAAAATACCAGCTACCAATAGCCACATGAAAAAAATGTTCCATATCACAAAAAATGAGAGAAATGCAAAGTAAATACCTGAGTCCCCATCTCACACTCTTCTGATTGGCAAAGGTGATTTTAAAAAAAGAAAAAAGGAAATAGATAAATGTTGGGGGGGGGGGGCGGGATATGGGCATGGAGAGCTTCTGAAAAATTGGTACATTAATGCACTGTTGGTAGAGTGATGAAATGATCCAGCCATTCCGGAAATCAATTTGGAACTATACCCCAAAAATTAATAAACTAAGCATAATATTCTTTGACACAGTGATGTCATTACTAGGCCAATACTCCAAAGAGAGCAAAGAAAGAGGAAAAGGATTCATATGTGCCAAAATATTTATAGCAGCTCATTTTAATAGCTTCAAAGAACTGGGGAAAAAAGCGGGGTTGCCTGCTCATCAATTAGGCAATGGACGAACAAATTATGGTATTTGAATACTACATATGGATTATTACTGAACCTTAAGAAATAATGAAAAGGATTGTTTCAGCAAAACCTGGAAAGGTCTGTATGCACTGATACAGAGTGAAGCGAGCAGAATCAGAACAATGTATACAATACCGGAAGACAAACACCTCTGAAAGATTGTGATCAGAACTGCAGTTTCAAGAAGACTAATGGTGATGAATGCTACCTACTGACAGGAAGATAAACTCAAGATACAAAATGAGCCATAGGTTTTTTGGGTTTTTTTTCTATGGGGGAGGAGAAATGATGAAAAACGAAAATGAAAAATGAATGAAATGAAAAACTGATTTTAAAAAACGCATTTTCATAACTGTGCCCTGAACCTAGGCTTTTAACTTTTTTTTTCTTCTGGCAGGGACATACTTGGAGAGATATGTTAAGGCCATGACCATGTGTGACTTGAATTTAAATTAGAACCCTTTACCCTAGTGGCTGACCACAGAGGTATGAATGTTTTAGAATCAGTCAAGGGACTTTCCCCAACACCTAGTGTTCCCATGTCTCCCTAGGACATTCTCTTTCCTAACTTTAGACTGGGCAGTTTATATATGGAAGGGATTCTAGAGATACTGGTGGGGGGGCGAGGAGGTGAAAGTGTGTGCTGACTCAGAATCTGGCCAAAGTTAACACAAAATCAGAGCAGTAACCAATTCGCTCCTATACTAACATCTGGCCCACCAACCTACCCAGGACACAACTTCTATATGAAACAATTAGGGATGATGTAAAACAAAACATACCCTTAATTCCTTCCCATTCTTCACTTTTCCCACACAAGTATCCTTTCTCAGGTTTGGCCCAAATAGCCAGGAACTGATCTGCTAACCCAACCTTTACGTAGAATTACCCTACTGACCCTAACAACCCCATTCTTTTTTACAGACCAGGAAACTAAGACTGAGATTAAGCAACCTATCCTGGGGTCACACAGTTAAGCTGATGTCCGAGACTGGATTTTGAACCAAGGTCTTCCATATTCCAAATCCAACACTATCCAATTCGACACCTCATTTCTAGGAGACACCTGTAGCATTTCTCTCTCTGACCACCCCCCAATTCCCCACCCTCCTCCCCTCCAGGAATTGCGCAGTGCAGGAGCTCGGAGTCAGGAGACTCCAGTAATATCCCCTGCTTCTCCCAAGGCTCCCCCTGGTTGTGAGCCTCCCCCTCACTTCTTCTGTGCCTCAACTACCCCATCTGCAAAATGAGGAACACCACCACCTGTCAGTCCGTCTATACCTGCCTAGTTAGCTGGCAGAAAAGCAAAGTCTTCGAGAGCCCTCATTTAAAAGCTAAACCTGAGGCTGGTGTCGTCCCCGGGTTGGAGAAGGTCTGGAAAAAGTGAGGTGACGTCCCCCCCCCCGCCCCGGCCCTGCACATAAATGTGCTGGAACGAGTTTGGCTTCGGTGCGCCCCTTCTCCACCGGGAAAGGTCCGCGGCTTCGGAGGAACCCCCAGCCGGGCTTCTGCCTCCGAAAGGGGCAGCGCAGGTACAGGCCGCCTGGAGGTGGGAGGCCCAAGGTGGGGGGCCGGGAAATGAGCCGGGGGCACGGCGGGGGGGGAGGGCGACCCTTACCTGTTGTTCCGGATGCTGCTCAGAACGCACAGCACCAGCTCCAGGTAGGTGCGCAGCACGTCCAGCCAGCCGGTGGAGAGTTGCAGAGCCTCGGCCTCCTCCCCGCCGGCTCCCGTTCCCGGGTCCCTCCCCGCGCCTCCACCGCCGCCTCCGCCGCCGCCTCCACCACCGCCGCCGCCGCCTCCAGCAGCTCCCCCGCCGCCGCCGCTCAGGTAATTCTCCGCCGCGAACTCGACGCGCAGCTCCCGTACGAACCAGCCGCACTTGCGCATGAGGAAGTCGAGTCGGGGACGCTCGGCCGGCGAGACGCGGAGGCTGAGGCGGAGCTGGGGCCAGAGCGCCGGGTAGAAAAGGCACTCGCGCCAGTGCGAGCAGGAGGCCGAGGCCCGCAGCCTGTCGGGCGCCGGCAGGAAGGAGAAGATGTGCACGATGAGCTCGCTGGGCAGCGACGAAGCGCCCGCCGCTTGCCCACACAGAGCCATCCAGACCCGCCGCCGACCGCCGGCACCCGGATCCTCCTTCTCCCGCCCCCGCCGCCGCCGCGCTGCCCAGGCGGTTCTGGCTCGGGCTCCCGGCTGCTGTCGCGGATGCGGTACTGACAAGAACAACAACATCAATGACAAGGGAGAGGGGGGCGGGGCCGCCGTGAGTCCCGGCGGAACTAACCAGAGCACATTTCGTGAGGAGGGGGAGAGAGGAGAAGGAGAAGCGCTTAGACTCCAACTACAGCCTCTCTCTCCACTATTTAAGCCACTCAGACCGCTAGCAGCCTTAAAGATAATTTAATTACCGCCCGTCCTTCGCACCCACAGGGAACTGGAGATGCTAAGTAGAAGCACAATGAAAAAGAGCCCCTCCCCTGAGGCAAGAGATGGGAGTGGAGCAGTGGTAGATACCGAGTTTTACGTCATCCGAAGTGGGAGGAGCTTCGGTCAGACTTTGGCGACTTCCGGAAAAGGGGGAGGGTAGATTCTGGGTAAGGCCCGAGGAGAGGCACGTGACTGATTACGTAGGAGGAGACGCAGGGCGAATCTTCCCGCCCCGCTCCGCCCCCTTCTTCCTCTGGGGCGGGGCGGGGCTGGGAAACCCGAAGTGTGGTCTGCTACCCTCCGTGGGTGGGTGGAGCCTGGCGTCGCGGTGCCTTTTGGAGGTGGTCTCCACGCGCTTCGGGCCCTTCTCAGAGCTCGCCAACAGCCCTCCCGGAGGCAAGCTGTGTGTGGCACCAGGCCGATGGAACGTCGGGAAGTTTGAGAACGTTCGCAGCAAAACGCGATGGGGCGGGGGCGATTTTCCAGCGGATAAACATACTTGAGAAATTGGGGAAAAGGAAATCGTAATTCGCCTTACAATTGAAGCATTTCGGAGGAAGAGGACCTGGGTTCGAATTCCACCCCGGATGCTTAATCCTTTGTGAAACTTCTCTCGACCAAATTTACCTCCTTTCTAAAAGGAGAGCTCCTTCCAGCCCTCTTCGAAGAGCAAGTAATTTACTGTATACGTAAAATGGGTGCCAGCTTTATTTGAATAATTCGCTCATTTTTTCCAGTTAACCAATATCCGTTCTTTCCTTCCTTGTTGCATATAAAAAGAAAGAAAACCTTCACGAGGGTTATAGGCGTGCAAAACAAACTTCCGTATTTGCCACGAGGAAGATGTCTCCCTGGCGTTTGAAGTCCAGATCAAGCCGCGTGGTTCGGCCCTGGGTCTCTGGAATCGTGTTTTTTGCAGAGATTAGGGTTACAAAGTCCTTCCAAACTATTTTCCCTTTATAACGCTGTTCTTGTACCTTGTCCTGAGCTCACTTCCCTCAGAGACAGTTCCTAGGGGTCGTCTCCATTTCCGGACACTGTCCATTTTGTCACTTCTTATTTCCATTACATCCATAATTCGTTTAAGCATTTCCCTATAATAGACGGACACTCCCTTAGTCTCCAGGGTGGTTTTTTTTTTTTTGGTTGCAAAATTTAAAGCATTACATCCCTCTTCGCTATCATGATTTTTAGGTTTTACCTAAATTTAATTATTTGTGAAATGAGGAATCCGGTCCAGACGACTTCCGAGGACCATCCTGGCTCTAGACTGTAACTGGTTGTTGTCCTTCCTTCTCCAAGAGGACCAAAATGACGTCACCCTGATACAATAAAGTTTCCCTTTGGTTGCAGAAAGGTAGGTTGGGAAGCACGTGTAAGGTTAGGAAGTAGCCACTGAGCCTTCTTAGGTACGGGGTGGCTGTGACAGCTCCCCTACTTGTAGACCTTAGACCTTTTTTCTTAAAAGCACAAACTGGAAGAACAGCATCCTGCCTAGAAACTGCTTGGTGAAAGTCAAGTACAGGGCAGGCTTGGGCTTGAAGTAACTTTAGGTCTAACATGGACGTTGAGGAACTTGGGTCTTTATCTGGGTCTTTGCCCTTAGTTTTTCATAGAATGTAGAAGTTGCAAGGCATCACTGTTTTAAGAGAAAAACTGCTAATTCAGAGTATTGCATGAATTCTCTTAGAATCCTGAGAGGGTGACAAAAGAGATCTGCTCTGTTGGGTCAGAGCTGAAAGAATTCCCTACTAGGGAAAAGGTACTTAAAAGAGGTTACTGGAAAAAGGTGTCCTAGTCAGTATGGCCATTCACACTGGACTTAAGTACCCTTCTTTATCCATCCATCCATCCATTAAAGAATGTCTACTACAAGTTTTATCTGATAGAGAAGGGACAACTTCCCAGGTCAAATAGAGTTCTTGATGTCCTCTTTTGTAGTCAATAAAAGATTACGAGATAAAAAGGTATTGAATGTGGGGGATTGCTTTGAGTATCAGTCAATTAATCAATAAACCTTAAGCCTTGTGTGTAATCAGGCACTATGCTAAGAGACAAAAGACAGTCCCTAGCCTCTAGGAGCTTACCATTTGAAGGGGAAGATTACAAAGCAAAGTAAGCTATCCTGTGTACTGGATAAATAGGAAAGACAATGATTAAGAGGGTGGGGAAGGCTTCCAGTAAAAGATGAGTTTAGTTGGGACTTAAAGGAAGTCAGGGAATTCAGTAGGTGGAGCTAGGAGTGATGGGAACATCATTTGATCGAATTTTTAAAAAGACAAATACAGGATAAAATGGAATCAATTATGTTAGCTCTCAACAGAGCATTTTTAGGCCTTAAAATTTTAGCCCTCTTTTCAACAAGAGAACCAGAATTATGTCAACTGTGTCATTTATTATTAGTATTAATAAGTCACAGTTTCTTTAGGCTACATGAAGAGTTTATTCCTCTTTAAAATGAAGGGGTTGTACTAGATAACTCTTAAGCTCTCTTGCAGTTTCAAATTAATTAACTCATTTAATTAATGATTTCTTCCAGCTTTAAATTGGAACTTAAATTTAAATTCTAATGTAACTCCTACCTGTATAAACAAGAATTCCCTGCACAATAAGCCTGAGAAGGGATAGAAGATGCACATAAATCCTGCAGGAGAAAAACGATGTACTCTAATGCCTGTCAGAGACAGAGACAAGAGCATTCTCCATTGAAAGAAGATCCAAACTGGCAGTATTTCCCTGCTAACTGTGAACTCCCTGCTAACTCACTCAAACAATGTTTTCTTATATTCTATCATATTCATGAAAGGAGACAAGATTCCATAAAAAAGATAAAACAAGGCTCCAAGTTCATCTTCTATAACCTGATCCCTTCCTACTTTTCTTACAGCTTACTCCCTTTCTCATACTCTTAAGATCCAGTGACTCCAGCCTCCTAGCCTTCTTCTCATAGGTCATTCCATCTCCTTCTCACTTTGTGCTTTTTAGCTGGCTGTCCCAATATCTGGAATTCTCTCTGTCCTCCTCTTTGCCTGCTGACTTTCCTGGCTTCTGTCAAGTTTCAGCTAAAATCCTGCATTCTGCAAAAAGTCTTTCCAGGTCCTCCTTGGTCTGAATGCCTCCCTTGAAGATGATTTTCAGTTTATCTTGCTTGAACATCATTGTTTCCATCTTATCCTCCACCTTTAGATTGTGAACTTGTAGAGGGCAGGGATCGTTTTTTGTATCCCCAGAGTTTATCACCATATTTGGCACATAATAGGCACTTAATACTGTTCTGACTCTTACTTGGAGAAATCAAACAATATTCCCACTCTTAGCACAATGAGATTGTACTAGAGCCAGTTTATACAAGCTCTTCATATTAGGGATTGATTTATTGTTCTACTGATTATCTACACCAGAGGTGTCAAACCATGGCCTGCTGGCACTTTATTTTAAAATAAAGTTTTATTAGGCCTCATTTCTCAAATATATAGAGAACTGAATCAAATTTACAAGAGTACAAATCGCTCCCCAATTGATAAATGGTCAAAGGATATGAACAGGAAATTTTCAGATAAAGAAAACTGTCACATGAAAAAAGTTCTTAATCACTGTTGATTAGAAAAATGAAAATTAAAACAGCTCTGAGGTACTACCTCATTCCTAGGCTTAATTGACTAATGTGACAGAAAAGGAAAATGATAAATGTTGGAGAAGATGTGGGAAAATTGGGACACTAATGCATTGGTGATAAGGTTGTGAACTGATCCAACCATTCTGGAGAGCAATTTGGAACTGTGCCCAAATGGCAATCAGACTGTTCATAATCTTTGGTCCAGTAGTACCACTACTAGGTCTGTATCCCAAAGTGATCATAAAAAAGGGAAAAGGACCTACACATATAAAAATATTTACAGCAGCTCTTTTTGTGGTTGCAAAATATTGGAAATTGAGGGTATGTCCATCGACTGGGGAATGAGTGAACAAGTTGTGGTATATGAATGTAATGAAATACTGTTATGCTATAAGAAATGACAAACAGGCAAATTTCAGAAAATCTTGGAAAGACTTACATGAACTGATGCAAAGTGAGGTGAGCAAAACCAGAAAAACATTGTACACAGTAATAGCAACATTTTGTGATCAACTATGAATGACTTAGCTCTTCTCAGAAATAAAATGATCCAAGTCAATTCCAAAGGACTCATGTTGAAAAATGCTAACCATATCTAGAGTGAAAAATTATTTTTCTTAGTAATCAGTATCTTGGAGACTCAGAGATTCCCCTCCCCCCAGTCCCCTTCTTTAAAGTTCCTCACAAGGACATTACTGATAATGAGATTATATTGAATCTTAGCCTGTTCAAATGCCAACCCACACCTGAACTGATTTAAGCAAAGGTATGGAAGCTCCATTGTATTCTGCCAAGGCTTGAATGGAGACAGATTCTTCTGCCTAGATAGCCCAAGGCTGGGTAGAGGTCTGGTATGATTGCAGGGTAGCCTGATAAAATAGGTATTTCCTCTGGTAAAATGATGGTGAGGTGATATCAGCCCCTGTTGAAAAGGTATATAAGCTGAATATCCAAATCACCAAACTGAACCAGTTCTGGACTGTAACTCCTATACAATGCATATCCTGAGCTTGAGAGAAATTAAAACATGGACACAACCTAATTTGTTTGTTTCTTACTTAGACCGGAGAAAAAAACTGATAGAGCGCAGTTGGAGCATACTATTTTCACTTTATTTTTTTGTTTTTTTTTTCCTTTTGGTCTGTTTCTTCTTTTACAACATGACTAATATGGAAATATGTTTTACGTGATTGCACATATATACCCTCTATCAAATTGCTTACTGTTTTAGGGAAAGGAGGGGAGGGAAGGAAGGAGAAAATTTGGAACTCAAAATTTTAAAAAAATGAATGTTTAAAATTGTCTTTACCCTAAAACATTTCCAAAGGACTCGATGCAAAATGCCATCCACATTCAAAGAACTATAGAGTCAGAACACAAAATGAAGCAGACTATTTTCTATTTTGTTATGTTTTAGTTTTTTTCATGGTTTCTCCATTCATTTTAATTCTTCTATGCAACATGACTAATGTGAAAATATGTTTAATAAGAATGTATGTGTAGAACCCATATAAGATTGCAGGTCATTTTGGGGAGGGAGGAGGAAAAAATTTTAAATTTATGGAAGTTACTGTTGAAAACTGAAAACATTAACTTTTAAAATTATCTTTATATGAAATTAGAAAAAATGAGATACTATTTAAAATAAAAGAAAGCTTGATTGTATTAATCTTAAGAAAGTCTTAACTATTAGTCTTAAGAAAGTGCTGGAGAGAGGGGGTGGAGCCAAGATGGCAGAGTAGAAAGACACACATACGCTAGCTCCGAACCCACAGCCCATAAAATATCTGTAAAAAAGAACTCCCAACAAATTCTGGAGCAGCAGAAGCCACAGAACAATGGAGCGGAGGAAATTTCTGTTCCAGAGAGCCCTCAAAACCTCTCGCAAAAGGTCCTTCGAGCTGCGGACCAGGAGCCGAGCCCAGCCCTGCCTTGGCCTGGGGCACCGAGAGGAGCAGATCCGAGCAGGCTTCAGGGATGGGATCTCCAGCGGCCACGCGGGTCCCTCCACCCACGGGCCCTAAAGGTTGGTGAGACGGTCTTCTGGGCTTGCCGAGAGGAGAGTGGGGTTCCCCCCTAACTCAGGCCCCCTCAGGAGGCAGCAGCGGAGGCGGGAGCAGACCAGGGCTCCCCAGGCAGGCAGGAGCCAGGATCCATTGTTGAAGATCTCTGCATAAACCCCCTGACGGAACTGAGCCCTGAGTGGCGGCCCTGCCCCCACCTGAGCACCTAAACTTGATCTCACACTGAATAGCAGCCCCGTCCCCGCCCAAAGCCCTGAGGCTGGGAAGCAGCATTTTAATCTCAGACCCCAAGCTCTGGCTGGGAGGATCTAGAGGCAAGAATGTGTGAAGAGAATATTCAGAAGTCAAGTCACTGGCTGGGAAAATGCCCAGAAAAGGGAAAAAAAAGACTATAGAAGGTTACTTTCTTGGTGAACAGGTATTTCCTCCCTTCCTTTCTGATGAGGAAGAACAATGCTTACCATCAGGGAAAGACACAGAAGTCAAGGCTTCTGTATCCCAGCCCACTCAATGGGCTCAGGCCATGGAAAAGCTCAAAAAGGATTTTGAAAATCAATTTAGAGAGGTGAAGGAAAAACTGGGAAGAGAAATGAGACACATGCAAGCAAAGCATGAAAAACAAATAAACATCCTGCTAAAGGAGACCCAAAAAAATGCTGAAGAAAATAACACCTTGAAAAATAGGCTAACTCAATTGGCAAAAGAGGTTCAAAAAGCCAATGAGGAGAAGAATGCTTTCAAAAGCAGAATTAGCCAAATGGAAAAGGAGGTCCAAAAGCTCACTGAAGAAAATAGTTCTTTCAAAATTAGAATGGAACAGATGGAGGCTAATGACTTTATGAGAAACCAAGAAATCACAAAACAAAACCAAAAGAATGAAAAAATGGAAGATAATGTGAAATATCTCATTGGAAAAACAACTGACCTGGAAAATAGATCCAGGAGAGACAATTTAAAAATTATGGGCCTACCTGAAAGCCATGATCAAAAAAAGAGCCTAGACATCATCTTTCATGAAATTATCAAGGAAAACTGCCCTGAGATTCTAGAACCAGAGGGCAAAATAAGTATTTAAGGAATCCACAGATCACCGCCTGAAAGAGATCCAAAAAGAAACTCCTAGGAACATTGTGGCCAAATTCCAGAGTTCCCAGGTCAAGGAGAAACTATTTCAAGCAGCTAGAAAGAAACAATTCAAGTATTGTGGAAATACAATCAGGATAACACAAGATCTAGCAGCTTCTACATTAAGGGATCGAAGGGCGTGGAATATTGTATTCCAGAAGTCAAAGGAACTAGGACTAAAACCAAGAATCACCTACCCAGCAAAACTGAGTATAGTACTTCAGGGGAAAAATTGGTCTTTCAGTGAAATAGAGGACTTTCAAGCATTCTTGATGAAAAGACCAGAGCTGAAAAGAAAATTTGACTTTCAAACACAAGAATGAAGAGAACCATGAAAAGGTGAACAGCAAAGAGAAGTCATAAGGGACTTACTAAAGTTGAACTGTTTACATTCCTACCTGGAAAGACAATATTTGTAACTCTTGAGACTTTTCAGTATCTGGGTAGTGGGTGGGATTATACACACACACATGCACATGCACACGCACACACATAGAGACAGAGTGCACAGAGTGAATTGAAGAGGATGGGATCATATTTTTAAAAAATGAAATCAAGCAGTGAGAGAGAAATATATTGGGAGGAGAAAGGGAGAAATGGAATGGGGCAAATTATCTCTCATAAAAGAGGCAAGCAAAAAACTTTTTAGTGGACAGAAAAAGAGGGGAGGTGAGAGAAAAACATGAAGTTTACCCTCATCACATTCCACTAAAGGAAGGAATAAAATGCACACTCATTTTGGTATGAAAACCTATCTTACAATATAGGAAAGTGGGGGATAAGGGGATAAGCTGGGTGGGGGGGATGATGGAAGGGAGGGCATGGGGAGGAGGGAGCAATTTGAGGTCAACACTCATGGGGAGGGACAGGATCAAAAGAGAGAATAGAAGTAATGGGGGACAGGATAGGATGGAGGGAAATATAGTTAGTTTTATACAACACAACTATTATGGAAGTCATTTGCAAAACTACACAGATTGGCCTATATTGAACTGCTTGCCTTCCAAAGGGAAGGGGTGGGGAGGGAGGGAGGGAGGAAGAGAAGTTGGAACTCAAAGTTTTAGGAACAGCTGTTGAGTACTGTTCTTGCCACTAGGAAATAAGAAATACAGATAAAGGGGTATAGAAAGTTCTTTGGCCCTACAGGACAAAAGAGAAGATAGAGACAAGGGCAGAGAAGGATGATAGAAGAGAGAGCAGATTGGTGATAGGGGCAATTAGAATGCTCGGTGTTTTGGGGTGGGGGGAGGGGACAAATGGGGAGAAAATTTGGAACCCAAAATTTTGTGAAAATGAATGTTAAAAGTTAAATAAATAAATAAAAAGAAAGTGCTGGAGAAAATACAAATTATACATGAAAGACAGACTACTCTGACCCGCACTGCCTTAAGGCCAGGTGTGTTATCTTTCACTTACCCCCCAGGGTTTTCCAGTACCTTTACCTAGGTGGTGTCTAGGCTCTCTGCAAATAGTCTAGTCCCCACTCATGATGTTCCCATTGGAAGGACTTTCCTTTCTCTGCATCTCGGTTCCAATAGTCTTTAACAACTGGATTAACTTTTACATATTTACTTCAAAAAAGTGTAATCACATACATACAGATTTACTCCCCTAACACCCAACCCCCATTCCACCTTAGTCTCTAGCGAGAGGATGGGGATTAGGTTTATGGTAGAGCTAGCTTCCCACAGAGCACAGTCCCAGTTCCAAACCCTCCCCCTCAGACTAGAGTCCCTGGCTTCTATGTTGGCCTGGCTGACTGCACCATCCTGCTTGCAATCCTGGCTCCAAGGTAGTCATGGCTCTTAGTCGTAGTCCCATGGGGATCACCTCCAGCATCTGAAACTGAGGAGAATAAAAAACACAGAACAGAATCAGATACCTCGAGGCCCATTACTCTGAGCTGAGATAAAAGAAGGAGAGGAAGGAAATTTTTCTTCCTCTTACCGGTTCAATTCTTGGTGCTTATGCTGTGGGTGATATATGATCTTTACCCTCTGAACACAGCAGATAAGAGTGGGCCAAAGAGAGGCAATAAGATGACAATCTTGCCACTTTTAAAAATGGAGGCAACCAATCAAAGGAAGTAAGGGATATAGCAGTTTCAGTGTTAGGCAACCTGGACATGCTCCAAAGGCCCCTCCAAGGAGCTTCCATGTTAGGTGAGCTGGATGTGCCCAAAACATGCCCAGATTACATACAAATTAAAAATGTGTCACAAGTACACTATTTTTTTGAGATCTGGTTGTTAAACATTTACCAGCACATCCCTGTCATCACAAACAAGGCACATTCTAATCTAAGTTTCAGGGAATTAGATTCTTTAACTTGATTAACTTTTCCTTTAAAAATTTAGGCTTTTGGTTAAAGCTGATGCCAAAGAACTTCAGAAAAGGACATTGTCTCATTAACATTGATTAGGCCTTGATAAGGTTTTTTCATCCAGGTGGTACCAAAGGGCATTAGCCAAAATGTAATTCCTCAATATTTTACAAAACAATTAAAGCTTTAGCTTTATATTTTCACAATCCATATGAGATCTATATCTCTGAAAATATCTCCCTGAGACCACTTGAGAAATGACTCAATTCTCTCTTCACTGTGCATTTGGATAACACTTAACATAACTTAAATAAATAAATAAATAGTTAAATAATAACTTAAATAAAGGTTCTGGTAAGATTCATGCTCTACCCTTGTATATGTTGTTAGAGAAACTTAATTAATGTTTGTGAAATGAAGAGATGAAAGAAAAAAGGAATGTAAGCCTAGGATTCAGGGATCTTTTGTCTCAACAGGTAGAGGTTTTAGTTAGGATTTGGGGAAATGGCAGAGGGCATGAGAAAAACTGATTTATTATTGCCTATACTTATTAGCACTGACTATACACTAATAAAACTTACATTTAGTGCATGAAATAAAAAATTAACTTGGCTATTCAACAATGAAAACATCAAACCCTCTAGGATCAAAACACCAATGTGATTCTTTAAATATCCTGGTGGATCTTGTCCTTATAACATGTTCCTTCTCTCCCCAGTCATAAACTATGTGTATCCTCCAGTTCAGCATTTTGGCAAGTCTCCATGAATCAACATTGCTCTGAAATAAACACCCAGGATACTTTCATTTCCAAGGACAAGGAATATAGGAGTATGAGCCTTCAATTTTTAATGGTCCTAGCTAGGAGCTTTTATAAGTTGTATCTACATTCTGACTGGTGATTGTTACCTAAGCTTATGATGAAAGGAAACTATCAATCAAAACTAACATCATTAGCTAATGTTTTTCCTTTGTTTACCATATTTAGGGGACATAAAATGGAAACTTAAAACAAAATGAGGAACTGCTCATCCTAAAGTAACATATTCATTCCTACTATATATGGCCAGAGTCTTTTCAGAAACATAGACATAGTTGTTTTAAAAATTTTCAAAGACCCCGTGCCAGTTTAGATCAGTGGTCTCTCAACTTTTTTTGACTGTGCTCAAAAATTTTTTATTTGATAGCAAGAATATGTTGGTATTCTCTTACTGTCTCCTTCCTTGTCCTGGGTATCAACTCTATTGATCATTTTTGTTCTGTCATTTCAAATGTAAAGTGGAAACAAACTAAGAGCTAAGCAGTTTTGATTTCTCTGTTTCCAGTTGTCACTATATAGCATCAATTCCAAATGAGGGTCTTATCCCTTCTTTGATCCTTTTCTTATCTCTATTATAGCTAAAAACGAAACTCCTTTTGTGAAGCTTTATTTTAAGTTTCAATCACCAGTCCTATCTCATTCTAAACTTCAGCATTCTTAATATGATTTTTACAGTACTGGACCAAGTTCTTATATTTATCTTCAATAACTTGATCTTGCTTTCATTTTCTGTTTGTGAGTTTTTATATATATTCAGATTGTCATCTTCAGGAAATCCCTTTTTTTTGTCATTCCTGTAATTGTTTCCCTTTATGTCTTTAAAATTTCATTACTGAGCATCTCTTATCTCTCTTGAGCTGACTCCTCCAAAGCATTTTAGTTCATTGCATCCTGCCTATCTTTCCTCTCAACCTTTTGAAAATATGCTTTTCTGAAATTTAGGGTGGATGTCAAACCATCCCCAGGTTTCCTTTCCTCTGTCCCAAACTCTAGAAGAGTTCGGTCATTTCCCCTTGGAGTTCTATCATTTCCATTCCAAGTAATCGGTTCCTCTCTGTTAGTTAAAATCAGATTAGGAATAAAATTTCTGTCTTCTGGTTTTTCCACCTTTAGAATGATAAAATTATCATTGAGGCAACTGAAGAAGCTATTAGCTAATCTGCTTTTGGCACAGAAAAAAATAAAAACAAAGCTCTAGTAGTTGTCTTGATAAATGAAGTCCCTCATCACTACTATATCATGCCTCTGTACCAGGCTTGCGATCTCTTTCCCAAACTCCTTTCCTCTTTCTGTCCATGTGGTATATCCCACCATTCTTCCCTCTCCTCTCCTCTCCCTGAGATGGTAAGCAATCAGATATACATATGCAATCATGTCAAACATTTGACCAAATAACTTCAGATTCTTTCTCTTCTAACCTTCACCCAAATACTCTCTATCATGCTTCTGTAGTGCCAATGCAATATTCACAACACCTAGGTGGCTATGAATATGCCAGTACAGTTCAGAATCACAAAATATAACAGATTCTCCACATGGAAGACAGAACCAAAACATTTATTTGAACACCACAATGCCAAATCCCAATACCAGAAAACCAAATCCATCATAGCAACAAAGAAATCTATACACAATAACAATGCAGAGGGTACTACCATCCCCAAGCCTTCCTTTCTGTTAGGCTTCACACAAACCAGCTCCTTTAAACAAACCATAAACAGGCTCCCTCAAACAAAATCACAAACTCTCCCACTCATGCTAGTTGCTGCCTGCTCTCTTTTCCCCAGTTCTGACTGCTCTAACTCACTTTCTGTTCTACCCCTTCCTACTCCATCTGTTCATCAAACTCCTCCCACCACAGGCTCCATGTGACTCAGACTTCCATATGACCTAGGCAGGTCACATGGGCCTATGAATGGATGGGAAAGATTTTCCCATTTAAATTAACATTGCATTTGGCCCCAAGATCTTTTGTATTCATTACATAGGTCGGTGGGGCAACTGGTGTCAACAGAACTTTAACAGGGATAACAGAAATTAAGCATATAAACTAAAATCTTAGGGTGGGGCTTAAGCACAAGCACCTCATCACTCCTCCCTTGAATGAAAGGGGCCCCAAATCCCTTGGGATGAGAGGCAAAGGTCTCTTCTTCCATAGATGTTTCCTGCTGAAATTGGATGTAGAGCTGTCCCTGCCCCAAGAGGTCCCATCCGAGTGGGCAGTTCCTTAGGAGGCATCCAGAGCTTGTTCAATGCCAGGTCCAGGGGTGACACAGAACATCGGACAGGGGTAACATCCAGCTTAAGTGGTCAGGCATCTACAGGTGGAGGGTATTAAGCCTGCAGAAAACAAATCTGACAAACAAGGTGAACGAACAAAAAGCCAAAAAGAAACAAAGAGGCAATAACCACAAGCAGGGTAGATATAGGATCAGCCATGCTTCTAGAGTTCATGAAGCCATTATCATAGCCTCATTCACTGTTGTTTACTGTTTCCTAATTTGCAGATTTGAGGTAATCATTCTGTCTAGAGATGTACTTTCTTTAATCTCATCTGGGGCCTGGCCAATTTCCTATTCTCCCCTGCAGGTGTGATGAACTTAAAATGCAATATTTCAGGAGGATCTGTAGGGGCAATTATTATTTCCCTGCTAAGTCTAATATCAAGCCCATTTTCTCAATATTTTTTGTGTAGTTCATTAGTTGGAATGCCATCTAGTCTTCCAAAATCTACCCCTGCTCTCAATAGAGCAGTAAATAATTCTTTTCTTGTCTTTATTCTGACTTAGAATTCATTGGCTATTTACTCTTCTTTCTCAAGAAAATTTATCTTTTTCATTGATTCTCACGACCCAAGGTAGCAACAATTCTTCCATCCTTTGGGGAGACTGACTCAAAATAACTGTGACTTCCTACTGAGTAAAATCCTCAATTACCTCCCCAAACACTGTGTGGCCCCCTTGATTATCCTGTTTTCTTTTTAATATTGCACAAACTTCAGCCTCCTCACATAACTTTATTTCATTCTCCTCCCACACATCCTCCTGGCAGGTGTTTGGGTCCCAATCAAGTCCAGCCTAAGCAAAGGCTGCATGTACCTTCCTCTTGTTACCCTTTTGCTTATTTTTCTGAACTAAATGAATAGCTTTTTATTCTACCACCTGAAACCCTCTAGCTTGCTCCTCCAAAGGAAACTGAATGCTATAGCTTAGAAAGCTTGTCATACAACCCAGCTAATTCATTTTTCCATCTGAATTTTCTCTTACAGAAGCTTGCTAGAGACATCTGCTCCTATACATAAGGCGATAACTTGTCAATAAGGTCTATCCTTTCCTACACACCCCTGCCAGTTCTTTCCCCACTTCTATTGGTATTCCTTGCAAACATCTTTCCAAATCTCAAAGTTCTCCGTTTGGTAGCTTTGGTTCCAAGTTTTCGTAGAACCCTATGCTTTCAGCCCATTTTCTGCTAGGGAGTAATAATGTAAATCCTTCCATCATGAGATATCCATCCCTCTCTCTAAAGCCTTTCTGCCTCCAAATAGAAGTCTGATATTTCGCAATCTTATTCTCATTGCCAAATGTGGCACCAGTGTGCCTATGCCAGCACAGTTCTGAATCCCAAAATATAACACACTTTCCTCATAGAATACAGAATCAAAACATTTATTCAAACACCAGAAAGTCAAATCCTTCATAGCAACAAAGAAATCTATACACAATAACAATGCAGGGGGCACTTCTATCCCCAAGCTTTCCCTCTATTGGGTTTCCCACAAACCAGCTCCCTTAAATAAACCACAAACAGACTTGCTTAAACAAAATCACAAACAAACTCTCCTACTCATGCTAGTTGCTTGCCTACTCTCTCTTTCCCAGCTCAGACTGCTCTGACTCACTTCTTGCTCTATCCCTTATTGCTCTACCTATTCATGAAACCTTGCCTAATCATGTATGCAATACTAGAAAACTTTCCTAATCATAATGCCCTTGTGGTCAATAAATGGGGGGTAGGGTTCACAGGCTAGATCACGTACTTATTAGCTTTCCCTAAGGACCCCTCCCATTTAGTCCCTGTTAGTTTATCCAGGAACCACAACCAGATATAAGCACAGCGTCTGAGAAATATAGGTTCTTAAGTGGGTAATGCATCACACTGTATGCCTGAGCCACCATTTACTTGTCTGTCTATGAGACTATAGGGCTGAGGAGTCATATACTTATATACTTATGAGTGATAAGCTACCTGATCTCCTTAACTTGATAGTTCTGGAATTCGACAACAATATTCCTTGGTGTTTTCATTTTTGGGATCTCTTTCAGAAGGTGATAGGTGGATTCTTTCAATGCTATTTTGCAGGGGTAGTAATTCTGATCTCACACAAAGTAAAAGCAAAAAATAGACCTAATTAAGAGAGTTAAGGAAGGAAACTACATCTTGCCAAAAGATACCATAGACAATGAAGCAATATCAATACTAAACATATATACACCAAGTGGTATAGCATCCAAATTCTCTCTTAAAGAAGTTAAGTGAGTTACAGGAAGAAATAGACAGCAAAACTGTGCTACTTGGGGACTTCAACTGCCCTCTCTCAGAACTTGATAAATTTGACAACAAAAAAACCCAAGAGGTAAATAGAATATTAGAAAAGTTAGATATGAGAGACCTTTAGAGAAAACTGAATGGGAACAGAAAGGAATATACCTTTTTCTCAGTAGCACATAGCACCTACACAAAAATTGACCATGTATTAGGGCATAAAAATCTCAAAATCAAATGTAGAAAGGCAGAAATATTAAATGTATTCTTATCAGAGCTTAATGCAATAAAAGTCATATTCATCAAAGGGCAGTGGAAAGATAGATTAAAAATTCATTGGAAACTAAATAATCTAATCCTAATGAATAAGTGATTCAAAGAACAAATCACAGAAACAATTAATAATCTCATTAAAGAGAATGAAAACAATGAGACAGCATACCAAAATTTATGGGATGCAGCCAAAGCAGTACTTAGGGGAAAATTTAATTCTCTAAATTCTTACATTGACAAAATAGAAAAAGATCAATGAATTGTGCATGCAACTAAAAAAACCTAGAAAAAGGACAAATTAAAAACCCCCAATTATCTGGCATTTCAATCCAGGGAATGAGACTAAAGAGATGTGCTGGAGTAGCTGGATCAAAAGTCAATAAAAGGAACGAGTGGACAGAGATAAAGTATCCACATCTTTCTTCCACCAACCCCTGAAATGATGGTCAAGGCAAATTTAAGTCCATGTAAGTTCTCCCTTTTCTCTCTGGGACTTAGAATTTCTCTTTCATATGCAAGCCAAATGTTTCTTTCGCTTCCAAGGTAGGAAAAGAAATTTAACAACGAGAAGTTCATCTTATGAATAATACTGCTTAATCAGGCAGCTTTAATAAGTCATTGCAAGTCTTTACAGGTACAAATACCTTCCCATCACACACTCTGAACTCTTATGTTGACACTTTCAACAACCTTCAAAGATTTGTTTTCAATGAGCAAAAGATTCACTGGCATAAAAATTCTGTTTTCTTGTCAGTCCAAGTAAGGTACTAAACAAGGAACCCAATGACAAAACAAGAGCCAGTCAAAATGCATGGGTACTTGGATCCTATGGCCCCAGGGCGTCCCCCTGCCTCCCTACAACATAACTGATGGGACAGGAAAAGACATCATGGCTTTTGTTTAACACCACACTATGCTTTTAGTTTTAGTGAGAGCATTTACAGCCAGTTACTCACTCTTGAGGACAATTAATTCCTTTTGCGCTGAAGAAGCCAAAGGAAGACATGAGGAGAGAGAAATTACTAGTAACTGAATTAAACTCAAGAAACCAGAAAGAAAAAACAGCCATGTGTATAATAGAAAGAAAAAATTTCTGAATGATTAAAAAATCAGCACTGAGTTGTCTCCACAGAGGGATGAATTATAATAGACACTGAGGGATAATTTTGCAGAAAAAGATCCTTAAAAAATATGGTTTGTACTGAAGGGAAGAAAAAGTGCTCCAACATGGTCTGACTACTGGGAAGTTTGTGTTCATCACAAATTCATTTTCACCAAATGATCGTATGAAACAGGGATTGAGACCATTTGATTTCTGCCTTAACCGGGGCTAACAAATCCTCATTGGCTAGTAGGGGTGGGGAACCTGTGGCCTTGAGGCCCTCCATGTTCTCAAGTACAGCCCTTTGACTGAATCCAAACTTTACAGAAGAAATATCCTTAATAAAAGAATTTATTCTGTAAAATTTGGACTCAGTCAAAAGGTTATAGGACCTAGAAGGCCACAGGTGGTCTTGAGGCTGCAGGTTTCCCACCCCTGAAGGGAATCCTATCAGATTCTGACCCTGAGATGGAAAATGAGGTGGAAAGGACACAAATAGCAGACAAGCAGGAAACTCCCAGGGTTTCTTCTTGTTCTTGATGGTCATGGCCTTGGGGTGATACTTTGCAAATCTCTCAATCAATCCACAAGTGAACTGATTTGCCCCATAAGGCATGGAGGGACCTGGTTCTGGCCATCAGGATCTGGAGACATACACAGCTCAGATCCCATAATGGTGGCTGATGGGGCTCTTGTTCATTTATTTCCCACACTTGGTACAAGTGGTCATTTGGCCACACTCCAATAGGACACAGTTGACAGTTGAGTCCATGCAGATCTACATATATTTTCCTCTGCACTAGATAGTGCTGGCTCCTTATTGTGATCTGCAGTGCCAGATACCAAAAGCTGGAAGACCTTCTGTTCCTTGTATAGCCAAGCCACCCTCTCCATCAGCTCCCATTTCTCACAGCAGCCTTTGTAATTGACAAAGTTCTGAGCCAGGATCTCTTTGAGCTGCCATACAGTGAGGATCTCAATGTCCTCCATATTCACACAGATCAGACTCCATTGCCCTGGCATCAAATTGTCCTCAGAGTCAGTAGACTGTGTTTCATCCTCGGTTGAAGTGCTTGCTACATTCTCCAGGCATATCACTTCTTCTTGGTCCTGGGGCACATGGCCATCAGTCTTCATTTTCATCAGCTTTTCTTGATGAAAGGCTGTGGTGAGGAAACAAAGCAGAGACAGCAAAGGAAGGCACTGTTCCCTACTTAGTCCGAGCAGGAAATTCAGAAATTCTTCTTACAATCCAAGCACATGTGCTTCCTGGTTGTGTTTCCAAAGTGGCTCCCACAGTTTTTGTAGTTCAGAGCCCTTAAGGGAAAGGGAAGAAGCTATACCCAGTGTTGGAATATGCTTGTGTTCTCCTTCCCTGGGGCTTCTGAGCCTCCTCAGGATATCCATCCTGAGAGAATCAGTTGCAGCAAGTTGCCCACGTGGTAAAACCTGCCATTGACCCCTGCTCCACCTTTTTGGAGGCAGGGGCCTAGCTTGGGCACCTTGATCTGGGCAGGGTTGCTTCAGGTGTTGTGGCAGCAGTAGCCTTTCTACATCCAGAGAGAGAACTGATGAACTCAGAGTGCAGATTGAAGCATACCTTTTTTTTGCATCGACATGTGCATTTTGTATTGACATGTACATTTTGTATTGACAAGAGTCATACTACATGGATAGGCAAAGAGGGGTGGAGAGATATGTATTGCTAGAGGGAATAATCAAATGCATGTGATCACAGACCCATTTGAATATAAGAACACACGAAAATAAATGAGCAAAACCAAAAAGAAACATACAAATAGAGACTGTCAATGGGTCTATAAGCTTTTAAACTAGTTGCTAACCCCTAAATAAAAGATATGTATATTGATCTTAACACAGTAGAAACCAAAATTTCTACCTGTTTTTACAACTTCTTTAGAACTTCTCACAGGATATTTCAAAGGAAGAATTTTCAAGACTTGGGAATTTGTTGGCATGGGCAGTGAAGCAGAAGGAATCTGCTAATTCCAAGGCATTCAGCTTTGGGAGAATGGGGACATGATTAGGGAAGGCTTCATATAAAAAGGAACCTTTGGCCTGGGACTTGAAGAATGAGTAGGATCACCATGGGATCTGGCACTCTAGACAGAGGAAACAATTTGAACAAAGACACAAAAATGGATACGTGCAAGAAGTATACTTCATCATTATTGACCCGATTATACCATTACTGGTGCCTAAGGGCCAATAATAACGCTAAAATGAATTGCAGGAAAACATAGTTTTTATTATCCTCAAAGGAGGGATTTTTAATTATAAGAAGGGGAGATTACATATATTACTAGGCATACTTTTAATATTTCAGTGAATCTGTGATCTTATTGATGTAGATACTACATTGAATATTCCAATTTTTTGTTGTTCAGTCATTTTTTTGTTGTGTCCAACTCTTTGTGATTTCATTTGGAGTTTTCTTGTCAAAGATACTGGAGTGGTTTGCCATTTTCTTCTCCAGGTCATTTTATAGATGAGGAAACTGAGGCAAACAAGGTTAAGTGATTTGCCCAGGGTCACAGAGTTAGGATGTGTCTGAGGCCAGTTTTGAACTTAGGAAGATGAGTCTTACTGACTCTAGGCCCAACACTCTAGCCATTGTGCCACCTAGGTGCCTTACAACGTCCCATATCCTCCTACAAATTCTCAATAGAGAATCACGTTTTTGACTTTCCTTTATGTCTTCATACCTCTCTCTTGGTATGGTATGTTTTACAACACTTCTTGCAAGTAAGTCATTGTTGTTAATATTTTGCAATCTACTTGCAGTTACGATAAGTCTCTCTTTGGAGCTTTGGAGCCCTACAATTTTGAGTATTTGGAGATCACAATGTTCCATGATTTAATGCTTTATAGCAACAATGGAAAAGTATTATTGCCAAACAGATGTGTTTTTGCTTCACAGAGACTCTTTTGGGGTTGTTGAAAAAATTTCTCTAAATGAAAACAATATACTTTCTTCCCCCATTCAGCTTTGAACTCAAATCCTTGTCTATCTGCTATGTCTATTAAGCTACATATAATAGCCAGAACAATACACATTCTTCAATTTCTTGTTGTTTTTCTAGTTAGGATTGTTAGAACAAACACTTTGGAAGGGCTGTGAATTTCATTTGGGAAGCTCCTGCCTTTTGGGGCTTGGTGAAAAACATAATGTCAGACAGAAACATGCCTATTCTGATTCTCCTCAGTTTCCTTTCAGGTATCATCATCCATATTCTACTCCCCAATTGTGGATACCTTAAAACTCTGTCCTGGGCCCTCTTCTTTCTCTTTATAGTCTTTCTCAGTGACTTCAACAGCTACTATGGATTTAATTATCATATCTATATCTAGATAGCTTCTAGATCTCTCTTTGTCTCTCACACGTGTGTGTATAGATGTATGTGTATATATATATATATATGCACACATATACACACATATCCACGTATATATATACATACATGTATATATATATACAATGTAAATGTGTGTGTATGTGTGTACGTGTGTGTGTGGGACTAGAGCTCTAGTCCCACGTAACCAACTATTCGCTGGATATTTCCAACTAATATCCTGTAGGCGTCTTATACTCAGCATGTCTAAAACAGGTCTAGTGATATTTTCTCATAATCTATTCTTATTTTCAGGATTTTAATTTTTAAAAAAATCATTTTGAACTTGACAAACATTACCTAACAGGTACATTTCCACATACAAAAAAAAGAATGTATGTGAAACCAGAAATCTCTACTACATGCAGCTTATTTTTTAAAAAAATTACAAATTCAACACATTATTATGATAATTGTGATTTTAAAAGTGTATTGTTTGATATTGTAGTTATAAATGATATAACTCCAATATGGAGTCACTTAGGCTATGTGGTCCTGGTGACCATAAAAATATTAGCAATAACAGATAGTTTTTAACAATACTTTCCACTGTCCTGACTTATTCTGACCGTGTGTCAAACATGTAAATTATTTATGCTCTTCTTTAGACAAGGTGATCCCAGTCTACTTCAGTGGCTGAAAAACAACTCTCATATCTGGAGCCTCTGATCAAAAACTCAAATCATCACTCATTTTTTGGTTCTGACTAGGAAATTCTCCCTCCTGTTTGGTATTGATAAGTGAGCAGAGGAATTTCCTTACCACATTTGGGTCTGATTAGGAATGCCTCCTCCTATATTTGGCATGGATTACTTATTCTCCACCAAGACCATCTTTAAGGTATAAAACTTCTCTTCTCAGACCCTACTTGGAGACGTATGTACTCCCACCAATATCTTTGCCACTGTATTATGGACCCTGTGTTGCCAGATCTCTGTGTTGCCATATAATGTGTGTATATGTTTGTGTGTGTATTTTGTTTTTTGCCTGCTTGCTGCACCCACATACTAATAAAGCTCATGCTTGTACTAACTTCCTTTTAGGTCTTTAACCAGAATAGGAAGGCCAAATGTAGGAATTAGTTCCAAAGCTGTCCGTCTCCCTCTGAACTTCATTCTTTTCTATGCATTTAAAAAATAGCCAAGGGGACATCGCTACCACTCCCCTATTCATTCTTAACACCAGCCCTCCCTTGTAAGACTAGACAAGCAAAGACAAATCCACACATTGGCCACAACCGTGTAAAGGTAAGATTACATTTATTATACCAATTCACTTAAAAGTAATGACCTTTGTTAGGTAAGAATATTTCTTGATTAAAACAATTTCAGAACTAGCTGTAAACCTCTTTGAATCAGTCAAAGCCAGTGTATGAAAGACTTGGTTTTCCTAAGGAATTTGTAAAAAGAGGAGGAACTGTTTCAGAACACAAAGATTGCAAGAAACATATTTCATCATCAGTCTTTTGGAGTCATGACTGGTCATTGCATCTATCAGAGTTCTTAAGTCTTTCAAAATTATTTTTCTTTACACTGTTGTAGTCATTGTATAAATCATCCTCTTGGGAAGCTCACTCCAGTCTGTATCGGTGCATGCAAATCCATCATATTCGTCATTTCTTACTGAGCAATAATATTTCACTACATTTACATGCCATCATTTATTCAGCCATTCCACAATGGATGGGCATCTCCTTAGTTTCCAGCTGTTTGCTATAAAAAAATTACTTTGAATATTTTGTGTGTGGGCCTTTTTCTTTGATCTCTCCGGGGGATCTATGCTTAGCAGCACTGTCACTGGAAGATATACAATTTCATGACTTTTTGGGTAGAATTCCAAATTGTTTTTCTGAATAGGGGTAGAAACTCATAGTTCAGCCAACAGCATGAAAGCTTGCTGGTTTCTTGTGTCCTTTCCCACATTTGTCATTTTTCTTTTTTTGTTATCTTTGCCATTCCTCATACTGGGTATGAGATGGAACATTAGAATGGTTTTAATTTGCATTTCTCTTACAATGGAGCATTTTTCATATGGATGCTGATAGCTTGCATTTTTTTCTTTTAAGAACTGTGTTTATATCCTTCAATTATTTAATTACTGGAGAATGATTCTTGTTTTTAGATATTGAATTTATTCCCTGTATATTTTGGAATCAAACATTTAACATATACAGGTGTTATAAAGATTTCCTTCTGATTTAATTGTTTCTCTTCTTATTATATTATATTTTATTTTTTAAATTACGTGTAAAAACAATTTTTAGCATTCAGTTTTTAAAAACTTTTAGTTCCAAATTCTTTCCTTCCCTTCCTCCTATCTCCCTTCCCTGAGACAGCAAGCAATTTTATTTAGGTAACACATATGCAGCCATGCAAAATACATTTCCATATTAGTTGTGCTATGAAAGAAAATACAGACAGTTCCCCCCCCCCAAAAAAAACACCAAGCAAACCATGAACAAATTAAAGAAAGTAAAAAACCAGATGGGGCAGAGCCAAGATGGCAGAGTAAAGGGAGGGACTCACTTGAACTATCTCCCAAATCCCTCCAAATATCTGTAAAAAAAAATGACTTTAAACAAATTCTAGAGCAGCAGAACCCACAAAAAGACAGAGTGAAACAAATTCCCAGTCCAAGACATTCTGGAAGGTTGACAGGAAAAGTGTGTTGTACCAGGCTGAGAAAGTAACACAGTCCAGTGCAAGCTGCATCAGCACAGACTGTGCCCCAGCAAACCCAGAGTAGGGCTCAGAGGACTGAATCACTGGCAGCTGTGGTGGTTTTCAGACTTCTCAACCCATAAATGCCAAAGACAACTTAGAAGTTCAGTAGGACAGGGCTGTTGGACCTGGGTGAGAGAGGATCACAGTTCAGCCTCAGCCCTAGCACAGCTCCAGGGCAGTGGTGGTGGCAGTGGGAAGTGGCTACTTCTGGAACTCTCAGCTCACAGACCATAAGGAGATTGAACAACTGATCAGAAAGAGATTGGAGGGATCTCTGCTGGCCCTGAAACAGGACTCTGTTGCTTTGTCCATTCTTGAATCTGGGTCATAGTCCTGAGTGGCTCTCCTGGGGTGAGGAGGGGCACTGGCATAGCAGACCTTGTGGCAACAGTGGAGAGGGAATTCTTCTCATAGTTCCAGGGCAGAAAAGAGTCCTTGTGGTCACTCATAAACCAGAGCACAGTCCAGGAGAGGAATAAACACCTCTTTTTACATCATACTACCTTGGAAGAACTGAAAACTCACAGGTCCTTAGAAGTATCTCTGAAAACAGCTGTACAAAATTCTGGAGCTTGGTACAGTATGCCCTCCACAGTGGAAACAGAGCCTTACCTTAACAAAGCGTTAAAAGTCAAGTAATTGACTGGGAAACTGAGCAAACAATGGGAAAAACCTCAGACTATCAGAACCTTACTTTGGTGACAAGGAAGATCAAAATATACACTCAGAAGAAGGAAACAAAGTCAAAACTACATCCAAAGCTTCCAGGAAAAATACGAATTAGTCTCAGGTCAATAGAAGACCTCAAAAAGGATTTTGAAAACCAAGTTAGAGAAGTAGAGCAAAAATTGGGAAGAGAAATAAGAATAATGCAAGAAAATCATGAAGAATGAATCAACAGCTTGCTAAAGGAGATTCCAAAAATATTGAAAGAAATAACACCTTAAAAATAGACTAGATTGAATGACAAAAAGAGGTCCAAAAAGTCAATGAGGAGAAGAATGCCTTAAAAAGAAAAATTGGCCAAATAGAAAAGGAGTTCCAAAAGCTCACTGAAGAAAATAATTCCTTAAAAATTAGAATAGAACAAGTGGAAGCTAATGACTCTATGAGAAATCAAGAAACAATAAAACAAAAGTGAAAGATGAAAAAATAGAAGACAATGTGAAATATCTCATTGGAAAAACCACTGACCTGGAAAATAGGTCCAGGAGAGATAATTTTAAAATTCTCAGACTACCTGAAAGTCATGATTAAAAAAAGAGCCTAGACATCATCTTTCAAGAAATTATCAAGGAAAACTGCCTTGATATTCTAGAACAAGAGGGTAAAATAGAAATGGAAAGAATCCAAGGATCACCTCCTGAAAGAGATCCCAAAATGAAAACTGCCAGGAATATTATAGTCAAATTTCAGAGTTTCTAGATCAAGGAGAAAATATTCCAAGCATCTAGAAAGAAACAATTCAAGTATTGTGGAACCACAACCAGGATAACACAAAATGTAGCAGCTTTTATGTTAGGGGATCAGAGGGCTTGGAATATGATATTCTAGAAGTCAAAGGAGCTAGGATTAAAACCTAGAATCACTTACCAGACAAAACTGAGTGTAATCAGTTAGGGGGAAAATCAAAATTCAGTGAGGTTGAGTAATTTAATGCATTCTTGAGAAAAACCAGAGCTAAATAGAAAATTTGGCTTTCAAATACAAGACTCAAGAGAAGCATGAAAAGGTAAACAGGAAAGAGAAATCCTAAGGGACTTACTAAAGTTGAACTGTTTACATTCCTACATGGAAAGATAATATTTGTAACTCATGAGACCTTTTTCAATATTGGGATAATTGGAAGGAATATATGTAGACAGGGCACAGGGTGAGTTGAACATGGAAGGATGATATCTAAAAAATAAAATTAAGAGGTGAGAGAGAGGAATGTACTGGGAGAAGGAGAAAGGGATATGTAGAGTGGGGTAAATTATCTCATATAAAAGAGGAAAGAAAAAGCTTTTACAGTGGAGGGGAAGAAAGGAGAGGTGAGAGGCAATGAATACTCTTATCAGAATTGGTTTAAGTAGGGAATAACATACACACTCAATTGGTTATGGAAATCTATCTTGCCCTACAGGAAAGTAATGGGGAAGGGGACAGGAGGGGGCATGATAGAAGGGAGGGCATATTTGGGGAGGAAGTTATCAGAAGTGAACATTTTTGAGGACCAACAGGGTGAAAGGAGAGAATAGAATGAACGGGGGGGAATAGGATGGAGGAATATATAGTTAGTCTTTCACAACATGACTATTATGAAAGTGTCTTGCATGACTCCACATTTATAACCTATATCTAATTGCTTGTCTTCTGGATGAAAGTGGGTGGGGAGGAAGGAAGGGAGAGGATTTAGAACTCAGAATTTTAAAAACAAATGTTAAAAATTGTTTTTACATGTAACTGAGAAATAAGATACACAGGCAATGGGGTATAGAAATCTATCTTACACTATAGGAAACTAGAAGGGGAAGAGGATAAAAGAAAGGAGTGGACAGAAGAGAAGATAGAAGGTAAGGCAGATTGGGGGAGAGGTAATCAGAAGCAAAACACATTTGAGGAAGGTCAGGGTGAAAGGAGGGAGATAATAGAATAAATGTGGATGGGGGAATTGGATGGAGGGAAATACAGGTAGCAATAGTAAGTGTGAAAAAATTTTTTAAAGTAAGTTTCTCTGATAAAGGCCTCATTTCTCCAACATATAGAGAACTATGTAAAATTTATAAAAATAAGAGCCATTCCCCAATTGATAAATGATCAAAAGGTATAATCAGTTTTCAGGTAAAGTAATTACCTGAATGGTAATTACCTAAATACCATATGACTATAGCCATATGAAAAGATATTCTAACTCATACTGATTGAATAAATGCAAGTTAAAATAATTCTGAGATACTACCTCAAACCTATTAGATTAGAAAACAGGACAGAAAATGTAAATGACAAATATTGGAGGAGGTGTGGGAAAAATGAGACATTAATGTACTGTTGTCAGAGTCATGAATTGATTAAACCATTCTATAGGGAAATTTGGAACTGTGCCCCCCCAAAATATATAACTATGCATACCCTTTGACATAGCAATACTACTACTAGGTTAGCCTAAAAGAGATAAAAAACAGAAAGGAAAAGGACCTATCTGTACAAAAATATTTGTAGCAAATCTTTTTGGGGGTAAAGAATTAGAAATCGAGGGGATACACATCAATTGAGGAATGGTTGAATAAAGTTGTGGTATATGATTATGATGTAATACTATCGTACTATAAGAAATGATGAACAGGATGCTCTCAGAAAAACCAGAAAGACTTGCATGGCCTAATGCAAAATTGAAATCTACTGTATACAAATTAACAGCAATATTGTAAGATGATCAATTGTGAATGACTTGGCTATCCTCAGCAATACAATGATTCAAGACAACTCTGAAGGACTTGGGATGAAAAGTGCTGTCCAGCCCCAGAGAAGGTGTCTGAATACAGATTGAAGCAAAATTTGTTTTTTGAAGTTTTTCACTTTATTTTTTTCTTAAGTTGTTTTGGTTTTTTTGTATATGTTTTCTTTCACAACATAACTATTATGAGAGAAAAAAAAAAACAAAAGCAAGAAACCCTATCATTGTTATGCTGTCCATCCCCAGAGAAAGAACTGGTGATGTCTGAATACAGGTTGAAGTATACTTTTTAACTTTCTTTTTCTTTTGTCTATATTTTCTTTTACAATGTGACTAATATGGAAATGTTTGGCAAGACTACACATGTATACCCTATGTTAAACTGCTTGCCTTCTCAATTGGGAGGGGAAGAAGGGAGGAAGGGAGAGAATTTGGAACTCAAAGTTTTAAAAATGAATGTTAAAATTTGGTTTTTACATGTTACTAAGGAAAAATAAAATGCTAAATAATTTTTTTTTAAAAAAAGAAAGTAAAAAGCAATATGCTTTGATCTGCTTTAAGATTCTATCAGTTATTTCTCCGGAGGTGGATAGCTTTTTTAAAAAAATCATTTGTCATCTTATTTTAACTATTGATTTTGTTTCTGCAAAAGATTTTTCTTTTTCAATTTTAGATATTTCAAACAGAATTTTTCTTTTTGTCCTGGGCAACACATTGTTCCCTCACCCCTCCTCCCCCAGCTTTCCCATCTGTGATTCTACCATTCTTCTTGACACCCAATTTTGGGACTGTGGAGTCATGCTGAACCCCTCATTCCCCCTCACCCCACGTATCCATGTAGTTGATAAGTCTTATTGATTTTACTTCAATGACATCTCTCCTATCTGTCTCTTTTTCTCCACTCAAATGACTATGACTGGTTCAGGCCCTCATAACTTCTTGCCTGAATTATTGAAATCAACCTCTAATAGATCTCTCCTCTATAATCTATCTTCCCCACAGTCGCCAAAGTGATATTCCTAAAGCACAGATCTGATTACTCCTCTGCTTAACAATGCCCAAAGACGCTTATCTTCAACAACTTCTCTGAATGCCTCTGACATTTAGACCCTTCATAAACTTGATCTCAGCTACATTTCCAGGCTTATGACTCTATTTCATGGACTCTGATCCAGTCAAACTCCTTTTTTTCTGTTCCCCACACACAACATTCCAGCTTTCATTTTGGTACTTTTGCACAAACTATTCTCTTACCTAGATAGATTCCCTTCTCAACTCCTTTGTCTCCCTTAAAACTGAATTCAAACATTACTTCCTTTGGGAAGTTTTTCTAGATATGTCTCCATGATGATGCCTCCTCTCCAAAACGACCTTGTATTTGCTTTATATAATCTTTTTTATGTAGAATGGTTGTACATGTTGTTTCCTCCAATATAATATGATGTTAGGGCCTATATCTTTTTTTAACTTTGTATCCCCAGTACCTAGCATATAATAACTGCTTAATAAATATTTGTTGATTGATTATATTTATGTATATCTTACATGTATATTGATACATTAAGTATTTTATGAAATTTGTGGTTATTTTGGATGGAATTTTTCTTGTTAGTTTTTCCTTTTTTTAAATCACTACTGTATAAAATTATTGATGATTGCTGTGGATTTATTTTGTATCCTGCCAGTTTACTAAATCTAGGTTGCTGTTGCTTTTCAATTGTTTCCAACTATTTATGACCACTTAGACCATAGCATGCCAATATTGTCTGTGGGTTTTTGTTGGCAAAGATATTGAGTGGTTTGCCATTTTCTTCTCCAGTGGATTGAGGGTAAATAAAGGTTAACTGGCTTACTAATGATCACATGGCTAGTAAGTGTCAGTGGCTGAATTTGAACCCAGGTCTTCTTGACTTCAGGTTCATTGCTCTATCCACTGAGTTGCCTCATCGCTTCTAGGTAGCAGGGTTGATAAAGCAATGGACATGGTGTCAGGAGAACCTGAGTTTAAATTCATTTATCACCTCTCTAGATCTTAGTCTCCTCATCTGTAAAATATAGATAGTAAAAGTACCTACCGTAGAAAATTGTTGTAAGGATCAAATGAGATAATGTATATAAAGTGCTTTGCAAACCTTAAGCACAAACCTAAAGGTACAATATAAATGATATTTATTATTATCTTGGTCAGTTTTGGGGGTAGATTCTGAGGTTTTTTTATGTATGCTAGTAGACCATCTGCAAATAAGAGTAATCCCATCTCCTCTTTGCTGTTGTTTATACATTTCGTTTTGTTCTTTTGTATTATTGCTATTGCTAGTGACAGAATAATTGTTAATATAATGAGAGAAATTGTTAATACTAAAAGTAACATTACATACTAAGTCCCTTAATCACCCTAGCTATATCATGAATTCCAGTAGTGCTCTTATATTCCTACCCCTAAGATAATGTCGATTAGGTTGAGCTGAACCACATGCTAGGTCTCCACCCAGAGATTTTACCTTGTAAAAGAACCTAGCTTAAGCTGGATCTCAGATTCTGATGTCATTGCCCCCTTCCATTGGGATTCATGGCATGAAGAACAACACAGCCAGAATGAAGTGGTTTTCCTTGCCTGAATTGCCAAGGGCAACTTGGGCCTCATGACCAGTCCTTGTTACATCATATGACCTCTGCCTCTTCCCCTCCAAAAAGTATAAAGAGCCTTTCATGGATCTCTTAATTGGGAAACATATTGTGCTCTGCACTCATGGGACATCCTCAAGGTAGTTGGTTTGCTACTCTATTATCTCAATTAAAGATGCTTTATTTCTCAACTCATGGCTTTGATTTATTTCAAGATTTGACGCTAATATTTCGAGAATTATGTCAAATGATAGTTAGGGTGTATCTTAGGAAAGTGTCTAGTATTTCTCCATTACAAACATATTAACTCTTGGTTTTAAATATGTGCATTTGATCACATTATAGCAGAGTCCTTGTATGTCTCTATTATTTAAATTTTTTTTAAAAAATGGATGATTACTATATGTTGTTGAACATATCTGTCAAAATAATGCAGTTTTTGTTATTTTATTTATGTGATTAATTATCTTATTGTTTGCCTAGTGTTGGATCATCCTTGCATTCCAATATGATCATATCCAACTTGGACATGTGAATTATTTTCTGGATATATTTCTGTGGGCAGCAAGGTGGCACTGTGGTTGGAGTGCTGAACCTGGAGTCAGGAAGATCTGAGTTCAAATTCAGCCTCAGACACTAGCTGTGTGACACAGGGTAAGCAGTCACTAGAGGAGTGAAGCAGGGCTGTGTGCTTTCTTCCATGCTTTTTAGCAAGATATTTTCAGCCATGTTGTCAGGTGCCTTCAGTGAGAATGAAAATGACATCAAGGTCAACTACTTCAAGGTAAATTGTTTAACTTGAAAAGGCTACAAACCAAGATTAAAGTGAAGGGAGAGTTGGTGCATGACTTTTTGTTCTCAAATGATTGTGCACTCAGTGTAGCCTCTGAGATTGAGATGCAAAAAAATATGGATCAATTTTCTGCTTCTTGTGCCAATTTTGGCCTAACAATTAACACCAAGAAAACAGAGATTCTCCACCAACCACCATGCCATCCATCCATGGAACCATCAGTTATAGCAAATGGAGAAATTTTGAATGCTATGGATAAGTTCACTTACCTTGGTAGAATATTTTTCTAGGAATCTACACATAGATGATGAGGTTGATTCATGCATTGATAGAGCTAGCTCAATGTTTAGAAGGCTCTGAAGGAAAGTGTGGGAGGGACTAAAGATCGACAAAGATGCTGTGATGACATCTTTGTTATATACCTGTGAAACCTGGACAATATACAAATGCTGTGCCAGGAAACTGAGTTGCTTACATCTGAATTTTCTTAGGAAGATTCTGAAGATCACCTGGCAAGATAAGGTACCTGACACTGGGGTCCTTTCTCTAGCTGTCAAGCATTTGGATGTCAAGCATTTAAACTCTATTGCAGAGAGTGCCAACTCTGATGGGCTGGCCATGTTGTTTGAATGACAAACATACATTTGCCTAAAAAGACTGTTTTATGGAGAACTCACACAAGGCCAACACTCACATGTAGGTCAGAAGAAGCAATAAAAGAACACTTTCAAGGTCGTTCTGAAGAACTTTGGAATTGATTGTGAGACATGGGAGACACTCACATAGGATTGTCTAGCATGGCATACCTGCATCAAAGAAGGCAGTGTGCTCTATGAAAAAACAGAATTCCAGTAGCTCAAAGGAAATGTATAGTGTGCAAATTTAGAGACATCTCTCCTCCATGTGTTAATACGGACTATTTGTACCTGACTTGTGGTAGAGCCTTCTGAGCTTACGTTGGTCTAAACAGGCACAGTACAACACATTGTACCTTGACCCCAACATAGTGATATCATTTCTGTCCTTTCCCAGAACACAGGACAACAATTGATTGAATAATCCTGGCCAAGTCACCTAATCCGGTTCCTCATGTGTAAAATGAGCTAGAGAAGGAACTGGCAAATCATTAGACTATCTTTACCAATAAAACTTCAAAAAGCATTATGAAGAGTCAGACATGACTGAAATGATTGAACAACCACCACAACAACATACGTTTCTGTGGTTTCTTTGGAAGAATGATTTTATTTGAATTTTTTCATCATTGTTCATTAACAAAACAATCTATGGTTCTTAATACTTTGTCTCTCCCTGATTTGGGTCTAGCCATCTCATAAAAGAAAGTTTGGTAGGAAGCCTTCTGTCATTATTTATTTGGATGACTATTTTTTAGCGTAGGCATTAATTACTCTTTAAATATCTATTGTGAATTCAGATCTTGAATGGAGGAAGGACTCTGCACCTAAGGGCCTTCAGAGTAGTGGCACCCGCCCTATAGGCTACAACTTCCAGTTCAGCATCCATAACCATCATCCAAGAGAGAAAGCCCTGTGGAGACAAAGTCCAGCTACTGACTTTAAATGAGCTACAGAACCCATTTCCTGTGTAGGCATAGCTAACTGAAGACCTAGAAAAGGAAGTTCTTACCACCAAAGAAGTTGGCATTGTCAAATAATTCAATATCAGACACATATACACTTTTATCAATTAAAATGGCACTAATGAAGATGCATTACCACCTGACTGGCTACTGGACCTTCTCATTTGCACTGCATCCGAATGGTCTATCTGGATGTTAGAATGTGAGCTCCTTAAAAGAATGGGGACATCTCATTTTTTTTTGTATCCTCCATGCTTAGCACATTGCTTTGCACATAATGATCATTTTAAAAGAGTGTTTTCATTCATTTTATTCATTCATTTGAAAATTCATCTGGCCCAGGAATTTGGCTCTCTAACAATCACTGCTTGTTTTTATTTTGCTCAGTTTCTTTATCTGAGATTGACTTGTTTAGAAGCTCTTTTTCTTGCTTTGCTGATCTGGGTATTTTATGTTGTTGCAGATATACATTTAATGTTCTTAGAATTTTCAGTTTTCCTGGCATATAATTGTATTTAGTATTCTTCAAGATTCTCTGTACTGCCTCACTGGTGTGAATTTACCTTGTCAAATTTTATTTGTTCATAGCCACCAGATGGCACTGGCAAGTAGGGTAGAGAAGTCAGTATTTTCCTGAGCCTTGAGCTGCCTATACATGCTCAGGGACCTCGATACCCCCTTCTCTTCATGTGGGCCGAAGGAGTTTCCCTACTACTTTACTCCAATTCAGAGATATGGTTTTCCCTTGCCCAGTAGTTCACCCCCTCCCTTTGCAGAAGCTTGGCTTTCTTTCAGGCATAGCACTGGTTTTGCCACTGGGCATTCTAGGATGTGGGAAAGTCTCTTGCTTTCTCACTCAACCAACTCTAGGGTTTTTAATGGCTCATGTAAATCTGGTCCTAAGGATTATTCTCTATGTTTAATACACCTCTCATCTCAATTAAATGTGGCTCTAGAAATAAAATATAAGAGATGACACTTCCCCTCCTTCCACTGCAGAGGTGGTGCTTCACAGGAATGGAATATTGCATATAATATATCAATGTATTGATAATTTTTGCTAAATTTTTGATTCCTTTTTATTTTTAAAAAAATTCTTTGGCTTCTGGGAGCCAAGATGGTGGAGTTAGAAATATGTTGCTCTCATCCTCCTTTATTGACCTCTAAAAGCCCAGAAAATATCACCCCAAGGAAAACTCTGCAACAGCTGAGCCAGCAGAAGGATGAGGTGCAGCAGTCTTGTAGCCCAAGAAGCTTGGGGGATTAATGGGAAAGGCCTCCCTTGCTCTGGGAAAGGGGGAGCAGTACAGGACAGGAGGCATCCCAGCAAGCTAGTGGCAAGCCCTACCATAGCAAAACAGGGGGAAATTCTGAGCCCCAGGATGGGGGAGCAGACCAGCACCAACACCAGGAACCCCTGAGTACCTCAGCAGAGGGCAGGAGAACCAGTAGACACCAGCTCAGAAAACCACTACTGTGTAGCAGCCAAATGGCCCAGTGCTTCAGCACAAATCCAGGAAGCAAAATCCAGGAGGCCCAGCTTCAGGTTGGCAGACATTCTCTAGAAGCCAACCATTCAACTACAAAGTCCAGGTGAGCAGGCATCCCCAAAGGGCCAGTCTCCTTAACTTGAGAGCTCCAGTGTTGCTGACCTCAGCTAAGTATCATGTATGCTGCCAGGCTCCTACAACCTCCACCTGCTAACATCTGAGGCCTTAGCACACAAAGCCAGTGACTAGGTCCTGGGTTCCCAGCACGAGAAGCTTGGGTCAGTGCCTTCTGTGCTCCAGCAGGAGAGTTCAACTCTAAAAGTCACGAATTAGGCAAATACCATGAGGAAAAAGCAGAAACTGACAATGACCATAGATTCTTATTATGGGGACAGGGATGATAAAGGCACAAATTCAGAGGAAGACCACATTTCAATATACTCACATCTGAAACTTTAAAGGGGAATACAAACTGTTCTCAAGCTCACAAAGCCTTCTTGGAAGAGCTCAAGAAGGATTTTAAAACTCAAATATAGGAGGTAGAAGAAAATTGGGAAAAGAAATGAAAGGTATCCAAGAGAGTCAATAGCTTAGAAAAGGAAGGACAAAAATTGGCTGTAGAAAACAAATGCTTAAAAAATAAAATAGGCCAAATGGGGAAAAAGTACACTGAAGAAAAGAACTCCTTAAAAAATAGAATTGGCCAAATAGAAAAGGAGGCACAAAATCTAATAGAAGAAAACAACTTGTTAAAAATTAGAATTGGGCAAATGGAAACTAATGACTCTATGAGATATCAAGAATCAATCAAGCAGAAACAAAAGAATGAAAAAATAGAAGAAAATGTAAACCTGGAAAATAGATCCAGGAGAGACAATTTAAAAATTATTGGTCTACCTGAAAACCGGGATGAAAAAAAGTGCCTGAACAACATCTTTCAGGAAATCATCAAGGAAAATTGCTCTGAGGTCCTTTGATAGTCATCAAAAGACTCCACTGAAAGAGATTCCAAATTGAAAACATCAAGGAATAGAGTAGCCAAATTCCAAAACTACCAGTTCAAAGAAAAAATACTGCAAGCAGTCAGAAAGAAATAATTTAAGTATCATAGAACCACAGTCAGGATTATGCAGGGCCTTGCAGCTTGTACATTAAAATATCTGAGGATGTGGTGATATTCTGTAAGGCAAAGGAACTTGGATTACAACCAAATATCCACCATCAAAAAAATTTGATCTTCAAATATAAGACTCAAGAGAGACATAAAAAGGTAAACAGGAAAGAAAGAAACAACAACATGTTATTAATAAAGGCAAACTGTTTACATCCCTATAAGGGAAGATGACACTTGTAACTCTTGAGAACTCTATTGTTATTATGACATTCAAAAGGGGTATATTTAGACAGAGGATATAGGTATGTTGACTTTGATGTGATGATAAAAAATCTATGTGGTGAAATGGAATTGTACTGAGAGAAGAGGAAAGGAGGAGGCAGAGAGTGGTAAATTATATCACACAAAAGGTGCCAAAACCTATTACAGTAGAGGGAAAGAAGGGAGGGAGATAAGCATTGTTTGAACCTTAGTCTCATCAGATTTGGTTCAAAGAGGGAATAACATAATCAGATAGGTATAGAAATCTAACTTACCCTACAGGAAGTAGGAGGGGAAAGGGAAAAGAAAGGGGAGGAGGTGGACGGAAGGGAGGGAAGAAATAGTAAGAGCAAAGGGGAAAAAAAGGGAGGGGGCTAATAGAAGGGAGAGCAGACTGAGGGAGACAATGGCTGAAAGCAAAATTCTAATAAGAAGGGAAGGTAGAAAGGAGAGAGAAAAGCATAAATGGGGGCGGGGGAATAGAATGAAGAGAAAGACACAGATAGTAATCATAATTGTGAATGCGAATGGAATGAACTCTCCCATAAAACAGAAGTGGATAGCAGAGTGGGTTAAGAACCTTAATCCTACAATATGTTGTTTATAAGAAACACATTTTATGAAGAAGACAATAAAATTGATAAACCTTTGGTCAATTTGATTTTTTAAAAAAGAAGAAAACCAAATTACCAATATCCAAAAATGAAAAATGAAAAGGGTGAACTCACCTCCAACGAGCAGGAAATTAAAACATTAGCAATTACTTTGCTGAACTGTATGCCCCAAAATTTGACAATCTAAGTGAAATGGATGAATATTTTAAAAAATATAAATTGCCCAGATTAACACAAGAGGAAGTAAAATACTTAAATAATCCCATTTGGGAAAAAGAAATTAACAAACTGTCAATGATCTCCTTAAGGAAGATGGGTTTACAAGTGAATTCTATCAAACGTTTAAATAACAACTAACTACAATACTATATAAACTATTTGGGAAAATAAGCAAAGAAAATAAGTAAAGAATCCTACCAAATTCTTTTTTTTTTTTTTTGACAAAATATTTTTATTATGACGTCTGAATAAGTGTTGACTCCTCAGGACATGGCCTTTGGCATATTTTCTAACTTATTCATCAGCTTGTTGCATTGTGCCCTTCTCAGAAACATAGATGCCATCCAAAATTTTTCTTCAATTTTTGTTTTTGACTGTGGTGGCCTGTTGGATCAGGGCAGCTTAGTTTGAAATAAGTTCAATATCATTTCCTTCAAGAATTAACTCATCTTTTTGGGCTTGAGAAACAGCACAAGCAACACTCTGTCTCATGTGCACTCTGAATATATTTTTCACCCAAGAAATTTCTGATTTCAATAAGTGAGCCATTCTCTTGAATAACAACATTGATGATGTAGTGAGCACACACAGACCTCATCTAATAAAAACCCAGGGTCACTCCTTTGATCATGTTTTGTACATGACTATGGATTGTGTGCATGGTTGCAAGTTCTTTTTGATTTCCCCACCACTTGTCCCCCTACAGCCTTCTTTTCTTCTTTCCAAGGAGGCTGAGATCAACACTTATACACTTGAAATCCCTATGGAGGATTCCTCTGGGCCCCTTCACAATAACTGTCTGACCCTTAAGGAGATGTCAACATTTTCTGGGATGTTGATGGTCTGGTTGCTTAGGATGGTCTTCATTCTGGTACTAAATGGGCCCCCAGATTCTTTTTATGATATAAATATGATGCTAAACCAGGAAGAGTCAAAACAGAAAGAAAATTATAAACCAATTTCCCTAATAAATATAGATGCAAAAGTTTTAAATAAAATATTAACAAAAAGTTTATACCAAGTTATCTCAAGAATAATACACTATGACCCAGTGAGATTTATACCAAGAATGCAAAACCGATTCAATATTAGGAAAACTATCAGCATAATTGACCTTGTCAACAACAAAACTAACAGAAATCATGAGATTATCTCAATAGATGCAGAAAAAGCTTTTGACAAAATACAGCACCCATTCTTTTTAAAAAACATCAGAGAACATAGGAATAAATGGAGTCTTCCTTAAAATGATAGGTAGCATCTGTCTAAAACCATAAGCAAACATTACATGTAATGAGGATAAACTAGAAGCATTTCCAATAAGATTGGGGGTGAAATGAAGATGTTCATTATCACCACTGGTATTCAATATTGTACTAGAAATGTTAGCTTTAGCAATAAAAGAAGAAAATGAAACTGAAGGAATTAGAATAGCAAAGAAGAAACAAAGCAATCGTTCCTTACAGATGATATGATGGCATACTTAAAAAATTCTAGAGAATCAAGTAAAAAATTAATTCGAATAACAACAATTCAAAAAATGACAGTTCTACCTAAATTAAGTTACTTATTCAGTGCCATACCAATCAAACTACCAAAAAATTATTTTATGGACCTAGAAAAAAACAATAACAAAATTCATCTGGAAGAACAAAATGTCCAGAATATCAAGGGAATTAGTGAAAAGAAATGTGATGAAAAGTAGCCAAGCTATACCAGAACTTAAATTCTATTATAAAGCAACAATTATCGAAACTATTTGGTACTGGCTAAGAACTAGAGTGGTGGATCAGTGGAGTAGGTTAGGTATGCAAGACACAACAGTCAATGACTATAGTAATCTACTATTTGATAAATCCAAAGACTATAGCTTCTGGGATAAGAAGTCATTATTTAAGAAAAAATTGCTGGAAAACCTGGAAAACAGTATGGCAGAAACTAGGTATAGACCAACATCTTATATGCTATACCAAGATAAAGTCAAAATGGATGCATGAGTTAGATATAAAGACTGATACTATAACCAAATGAGGAGAACAAGGAATAGTTTACCTGTCAGATATATGAAGAAGGGAAGAATTTATGACCAAACAAGGGATAGAAAACATTATGAAATACAAAATAGATGATTTTGATTAGATTAAATTGAAAAGGTTTTGCACCAACAAAGCCAATGCAAGCAAGATTAGAAGGGAAGCAAAAAGTTGGGAAACAAATTTGACAGTCAATGTCTCTGATAAAGGCCTCATTTCTCAAATATATAGAGCTCTAAGTCAAATTTATAAGAACACAATTGATAAATGGTCAATGATTATGAACAGGCAGTTTTCAGAGGAAGAAAACTACTACCTTTCCGTTTTCTTCCCTTCCTTACTATCTGCATAGATTCAAAGCAGAAATGGCACAGACTCAAATAACTACATACATAAAAATTCTGCTTAAAAGGATAACATTTCTCAAGGACTGACTACTCTTTCTTTCTTCTCATTTTGAATTGTATCTTTCCTTGATGCTATTTTTGTAGTACTGTGCTAACCTCTTGCATAAAATCTTTGTTACCTATCTTTATTCCATCATCAAGAAGTATAACTAAGCCTATTTGCATAAGACTTTTTTCATTAGTGGTAATGAATTATTTGATGTTTTGTACCTACAATGGGGGGAAGAGGGGAGGCTGGGTGTGAAGTTGGTGAGAGTTTGGGAGAGGAGAACTCTTATTCTTCTGGCTTCTAGCTTCAAGAGTGAACACATGTTTCCAGATCTTTTGCAGGGAGAGGTCCCTAGTAAAGAGGGCAAAATTCTGAAAAAAAGTCAAGTGTCTTGATCATGACCCTATTCCCTACTTACCATATTAGAAACTTTGCAGAATTTCCATTGGGTAGGATCTGGGATTCTCTTGGTTGAGCTGAGATATCTTGCTACCAGTGGACTATCTCACTCATTATGTGTATTGTCTTGTGTATTTAAATCTATAACTTTGATATCTGTTCATTATCAACTTGAATAAATGGGTTTATTTGCTATTCACTATGGGTGGTTTTTGAGTAACTGGCATTTGGTAGGAAGGGAAGTGAAGCCTTTGACTATATAGTTTGGTGTACTCCTTCCCCATTAGGGAATAGTTATCAGGATCATTGTTTAAACTTAAAAATGATTTCCCCCAGACCAACAATATTTAAATAGGCAGACATTTATACTTCTAGGCCAGTATCACCTCTCTGAAGACAGCAAACTAGTCAACCTGAAATAAAGATAAAACAGCAAAAATTAGGGTCTTTTAACAGAGGCAAGGGAATTGCAATCCAGGGTCACCATGAAGTTCAGGGTGCAGGAGTGCCCTAGGGAGGTAAAGGTGGGGCAGGGTTAAATATATTTCTATAGGAAGAAAGTCTCATGGGAGGTACAACGATAAGAAGTAGTTGTTTTAATTGTTTTGCATAACAACTTGAAAGTCTACATTGAAGGGGGGTGAGACTGGGAGTAGTGACTTCTGGTCAAAACAAGGCACTTTTCTTTATTTTTAATTGCATTTTATAGTTCTATTTTAACTTAGACAACCCACAAGCAATTCACAACCCTAAGGTCAAGCAAGTCAGCTACATTTAACATTCACCCTCTTGGTCAAGAATTTAGTTGCTGACCAAGAGAGGCATTGAAGTGACTGATGCATTGATAGGAACACTTTTAGGCAGTTCTTTTGGCACACAGGGAAGAAGAGAAAGGGTAAGTGTAATCCACCCCTGATGTCCATTTTATCAGTCCATCATATCTTAGGGCTCAGATATCTCATGATACTGTCTGATTTCTGACACTATCTACTACTGCAAATGTCTGGTCTTTTAGAAATCTCTCTTCCTAGGCATTCTGGAATAGGTAGGTTATTCATGTGCATACACACACACACACACACACACATATACACACACAGTACACTTAATACAAAAGGCATTCCCTAAAGACAAACAAATGTAAAAATATATGCCTGGCATATCCTTTATTTATTTATTTGCATAAAGTATTTTATTTTTTCCAATTACATATAAAAATAGTTTTCAACATTCATTTTTTATTTTATTTATTTATTGTTTTGTTCTTTTAACATTCTTTTTAAAAATTAATTTGTTTTCAGTTTTCAATAACTTCCGTAAGTTTTAAAGTTTTCTCCCCCTCCCTCTCCCATCCCTCCCTGAGACAGAATGTAATTTTATATGGTTTCTATACATACAGTCTTAGTAAACATATTTTCACATTAGTCATGTTACATAGAAGAATTAAAACAAATGGGATAAGCCATGAGAAAAACAAAACAAAATATTACAAAATAGAAAATAATTTGCTTCATTCTGCGTTTCAACTCCACAGGTCTTTCTCTGAATGTGGATGACATTTTGCATCAAGAGTCCTTTGGAAATGTTTTAGGTCCTTGTATTGCTGTGAAGGGCTAAGTGTATTAGAAACAGTCCTCACACACTGTGGCTATTACTGCATACAATATTCTCCTGGTTCTGCTCATTTCGCTCAGCATCAATTCATATAAATCTTTCCGGGTTTTTCTGATGTCTGCCTGTTCGTTATTTCTTATAGTATAATAGTATTCCATTACATTCATAGACCACAACTTGTTCAGCCATTCCCAATTGATGGGCATCCCCTCAATTTCCAATTTTTGGCCACCACAAAAAGAGCTGCTACAAATATTTTTGTACATGTGGGTCCTTTTTCTAATATTCATTTTAAAAAGATTTTGATTTTTTTCTTCCTTCCTCTCTCCCAACCAAGCTCCCCAAGAGAGCAAGCAACATGACATAGGTTATACATATGCAGCCATATTAAATGTACTTCCACGTTAGTCACGTTGTGAATGCAGAAACAGAACAAAAGGGAAAAACCAATCTGCATTCAGATGCCACAGTTCTTTCTCTCGATGTAGATAACTGCCAGGCCTAGAGGCCTGTGTGGGCTACCCGAGTCTTTCTTACCTCACCTCTGAGGTCTTCGGCTGGCCATGCCGGATGCACATATGAGAGAAAGGACGTTCCAGAGTCGAATAAGGGTTGAGCTTTATTTCAGGGTCTAGTTACAAGTGCAGGGAGGTCTTCCTTAGGAGGAAGAGGGGGAGATTTCCTAAGGAGGCTAAGATCTTAAGGGATTGGAAGTAGAAGTACAAGCGGGGAGAGAGGGGGAGGGGAGAGAGGAAAGAAGAAAGCGGAGCCTACTGTCCTCTTGGCTCCTTACGTGCTAAGAGAGCTTTCAGGCTTCCTCAATCCTACTTAACCTTCAGCCACACAGTTTGCATCTCAATACTGTGCTGTTAGATAACAATAGTGTGCCCAGATCCAGGACGACCTCGAGGGCAGGGAGACTCCACCCATCACGTATCTCCCGGGGAGAGGCGGAAATACCCGAGCTAGCCGGTTCACCTCTATTCCCTGCCATTTCCTGGGAGGGTCTCGTGAGAGCTCTAAGATTTAGAAGCTCCCACCTTTACCTGCCCGAGACTGTCCACACGGAATTGAGCTTCCAATCCCAACAGATAACATTTTCCATCATAAGTCTTTTGGAATTGTCTTGGATCATTGTATTGGCAACCATCCTTTTTTGAGGGACCTTTCAGAGTGGCAAAATATGGTCAATAATCACAAAAGCCATCCCCTTTCAGGGGGACCTGTTGGAATGGACCCAAAATTGCCCATATGTACTGTAACAAATCCTTGGTTAAAAAACCAAGAACTTGACCAACAAAAGATAGGAGTTCAGGAAATTTGAGAGACTCACTTACTCAGGCCAGACTGCTGAGTTGAATCTGGACAAGAGAACTGGGCATCTGGGCTTGAGAGCGGCAGTTGGACAGAAATCTTCAAGTCCCATTTCTGACACCAGATGGGTCAACCTGAAATAATGAAGACTGCCAAAACAGCAAAAACTAGGATCTCTTACCAGAGACAAGGGAATTGCAATCTGAGACCAATATGCAGCCCAGAGTGCAGGAGTGCCCAAAGGGGACAAAGGGGAGGGGTTTTAAATATATTTCTACAGGGAGGGAATCTCATGGGAGACACAGTCTTCAGAAGTAGTTTTGTAAGTTGTTTTGTATAATAACTAAAAGTTCATAGAGAAGACTGGGGGAAATGAGGGAGTGGTGACATCTGGTCAGAAAGACCTCTTTTATTTTTTTAATTGCTTTTTTTTATACTTCTCTTTTAATTGGTTTAATCTGTTCTCAGCTCTGGGAGTAGGCAAAGTCAGCTACATTCAACACCAACCTTTTGACTCTAGCTTCTTGCCCCCTTCTTTGTAGGAATCAAAGTCTCCTTTGGAGAGAATAGGTAAAGGAGACTAGAGGTATCTATTCATGCCTCCCTGTGGGCCACATATAGAAAGGCCTATATGAACAAACATACATGGCCTACACACACACACACACACACACACACACACAGACACACACACACACACCCCCTACATAAATTTATTGGCAAATTCTTTGTGTATCCACATTAGTCTTTTTTTTGGTCAAATTCCATTTTTCCTTCTCTTAGGAATTATTTCCCTTTGTTTATTAAAAAAAAAAACCATCCAGAACTACATCTCAGTGGTATTTATAAGGCCAGATTTGTCTCCTATATTATAAACTCTTGTGTTTCTTGTTTATTGCTTAAACTCTGGGCATTTATATGTAGATAAATATTTGAAGCGCTACTAACTCCTTTCTCTGATTATATATTCTGTGAAGTTCTGGATCTCAGCTGCTCTTTTTCTTTTCTTTTTAGTTATTCCCTCTGGCAGTAAGTTCCTAACCTTTTTTTTGTTTTGCAAGCCCTTTTCTACAATAATGAAAAAAAGTGTTGTGGTTACCCAGAGTAATCTAATATACTATTCATAATATTTACAAAATATTTTGAAGTATTTTTGTACAATACACTTTAAAACAAAATTTGGTAATTATTCATTAAGGGTATATAATAACTACAATGATAATGTTTTCCCCTAAACTGTAAATTAATATTTATATTATATAATAATAGCATATAAATCTTATTCTACTTGTAATTATCAAAATTAAATATATAAAAATTATACAGTTCTAGTCATATTATTGTATGAGTATGATTATGATTATTATATTATAATCAATAACTAATTGTGTTATTAACGATCAAATAATTATGAATATTTAGTGGGACATTCTATAAGAATTAAGATAAGTAATCCAGAGAGGCCTTGTTATATTATTTGTAAGAAGACTTCATGTTAAATTTTTTTATCTTACAAATTTTAATGTAGATAACATTTTAAATGAAATATATTTCAGCTTGGAAGATGTTTACCATAATAATGACAGATAAAAATTTTGATATTGGATTTTTAAAAAATTTATAAAAAGGCTGGGACATTTAGCTCAATGTTAGACAATTCAACATCAAGTTTATTTCTGAATTTTTATTTAAAACAGGAACACTGAAAATACTCATTCACTCAAATATGTGGTATGAAACAGTAGGAAAATTTTACAGTCTCTCTTGCTGAGAGATAGAAATTCATTTTTTATTTTTAGCCAACTAACCAATCAGTTAAATGAATAGCTAGTTTTAATATAGAGTACTTACTTTTCTATTGACAAATGACAAATGCAAGTGCATATTGGTTTATCGTGGTTGTTGTTAAACAATGTTTATATACAAAGTACCTTTTGTAAAGAAAGAGTCTCTTCAGATGTGATGTTCTTCTGTCCTACCACTGGCAAGGTGGCTGTAATCTTACAGAAACTCTACTGAATTTTGACTGACCATTGCCAATCAGTTCATTTGAAAATCCACCTAGTAGAAGAACAGTAACATAAAGAGAAGTGGTTTGACTTGGAAAACAACTTTAATACTGCGATAGAAACAATATAAGATTTGCTCCTGTAGAATGTTTGTGATGATCCATAATGGTATCAAGATGGCTTGCAATTCACATGCCCAGAGATCATGGTTTTCAGGCAGTCTGACATCTGCATTGCAAAAATACAAACATTTATAACATCTTGATTACATGATTATACAGTGAATGAGGTATAATTATAGAATAACAGAGGAGAATGAAGGAATTACTCTGTTGTAGTGAACAAAACACAAATGCAGCTACCCGCAGGCATCTGATCATCCATTAGAAATTAGTTTGGATTTGAATATAGGACTCTTGTGTGATTTGGAGACAATTTGATGACTGCTTGAAAAAAAGTGCAAGAATATGTTGAGCTTACTCAGAAGTAGAGTTTGGTGTAATTACTACATGAACACTGAAACAGTTGTGTGCATAATCATGATGGCTTTTAATTGCTGTAAAAACAAACCCAGAATGCTTCAAACATGCACATGCTTATTGTCACAGAAGAAAAATATATCTGTAACATAACTGGGCAATTATTGACTACTAACAGTAGCATTAAAGAATTTTCAGCCCAAATGGCTTGACCCAACATCACAAGCCTCAAGGGGTTTGCGATTCACTACATGGGAACCATTGCTCTGTGCCATTTACCTTGAGAAACATACATAGGCAGCTTCTACTTCCACTATTCTTTTTCTTTTCTCTATTTTCCCTCTACTATTTAAAAACATAATATTTATACTTTCTCCAATTACAAATTTTTGTAAAAATGTGTTTTGTAAAAACAATTTTTAACATTCACTTTTTTAAAGTTGTGAGTTCCAAATTCTGTCACTTTCTTCATCCTCTTCCCCCTCTCTGAAACAGTAAATAATCTGATGTAGGTCATTCATGTTCCATCATGTAAAATATTTCCCCATTAAGAAAGAAAACTTGAACAAGAAAGGAAAGAAGGAAGGAAAAAAGAAAAAAGGAAGGAAGGAAGAAAAAACAAAAAGAAAGAGAAAAAGAGTATACTTCAGATTGTATTCAGACAACATCAGTTCTTTCTTGGTAGGAGGATAGCATTTTTCATCATTAGTCCTTTGGGATGATGTTGAATTATTATGCTATTGACAATAGCTAGGTCATTCACAGTTCTTCATCACACAATATTGCTGTTAGTATGTACAATGTTCACCTGACTGCTCACTTCACTTAGTATCATTTAATGTAAATATTTCCAGGATTTTCTGAAATCATCCTGCTTGTCATTTCTTACACCACAATAATATTCCATTACAATTATATGCCACAGCTATCATTCTTTTTTTAATCTGAAGTCCCTTTTACGAGATTGATAAAACACCACACAAATACATTCTTAATTGCCTTTGTTAGAGAAACTCTATCTCTGACCGGACATCTGTCATACCTAAATTTTAAGTCATAGTTCTGAAGTCCAAATCCCATTCCCACAAACTACCTTCTTTCCAGCTATTCATTTCCAAAATTAATTTTTCTCTTCTACATTCCTTGCTTTTAGTAGGCAACAATGAGGTAAAAAATAATTTATATTCCTATGGTCTTAAGTTTCTTGCCCAAGACTTTATAACTGTTGTCAGTACTTTTTAGGTCCCTTCTGGCAGTATCATTTGTTTTCACATGAATCACCAGAATTGGGTGATTGTCCTCTATTGGATAAGTCTTGGAAAGTTCTCTATAATGTCTTGAATATATGCTCCTGGAATACAACAGATGTGTCTATTGTGGTTATCAGGTGAAAAAAAAATAGCTGCTTCAAATTCCTGAGCAGGAAAATATTAACAAACTATGCTTCTCTCTTTCCTCTAGGTGATCTCTCAACTGTGCCTCTATCGTTTCATTCTTAGGATGACAAGCAGATTCTTCCTTCTCAGAGCATCCAGCTCTCTGTTGTTCAGGAAGAGCCTGAAATCTCTTTATAAGCTCTCATTATATAGCTGTCCCTTTCCTTGACTTTCTTTTCTGTGTAATACTTTCTCATCCACCAACATTCTGACAGGGTCAAATTGCCTTTCCCCTACCTTTCCCATCTTTTCCTTTAACTGTTATTTCCAATGCTAGTCCCTTCTCTCTCTCTCCTTTGTATTTATTTGACTCCTTTGTATTTATTCTCTTTGTATTTTTCTATATATACATATGGAACAGGTAGCCAGGATAAACCAGTGAGCCTGTCAGGCCTTATCTACATTTACAGTGTACTTAGTTGATGCAGTCACCACATGAACTTTGGAATATGTACAAGGATTCTGAAACTGTTTCCAGTCCACTAATTACATGGTGAAAAGGAGCCTTTTTGATTGTCTGTGGGGATGGAACTGAGGTACATTCAGAAATCACTTGCCAACCAGAGACCAACCTCTTGGATCTGGCTCTTTCTGGTTTGTCTGGCACTGGACAAGGAAGATGAGTTACTCTGTCCCTTTGAGTGGGGGAGGGACCCTCTATCTCTGCTGTGTCTATTCTTTCCTTATTTTAGGTGGTGACATGGTTATGACCTTGAAAGGTTAAAACTCCTGGTGGTGGAGTTCATGATGGGATTTGATGGAACTCAAGCAGTGACGAACAAAGTCCTCAGGGTCATGCCTGACCCCGTCTAGCAGTATGGATATGGGCTCATCCATCCAATGGCTATGTCACATTTGGAAGTAAAACTGATGGGGGAAAACATTATGCAAAAACTGTTAGACCCGAGCCCACTTTTCATAGGGAATGAGGTATACAGAGGAGAATATGCTCTCACATATTAGGGGCAAATGTTTGTAACTTCTGTTCTTGCTATATCTTCACAGTAAATATTTATTTGCAAAGACTAATTGATGCTAGTTGATTAAATGAAATTCGGGTACCAGTCACTAATGGTTAACAATGGGAAGAACACTCTAGAATGGAGGTGTAAGCAGATAATATTAGAGAAAAATAACATCACTCTTTCAGGAGTACCCTAAAACCCTGAGAGGGAAATGTAGTTGGCCTCATGTACACACATACGAGTGCACAGACTCACTATACTTATATATGTACTACCTGTGTCTCCCATATGAAGGTAAGTAAATGACTGTTAATTCTTTGAATTTGACACCCAGTACCTAGCATAGTGCCTAGTATGCAGCAGGCACTCAAAAATACTTTTTTGATTGATTCTCCCTAGCAACCCAGGGTGTGGGGGGAGGGGCATTCTTTTAGTCTTAGCACCATCTTCCACTAGAAGGAAATCAGTCTACACTTGGAAAACAGTTGGCATTCATTCATCTGTGGCAGAAATGCTGTCATTGAACATTTGATGCAAGTTACCACACAACTTCCCATGTTCTCCAGACCAGCTGAGAGCTTCAGTTTTGCTTTTTTGAAGTATCTGAATTCCCCTTCATATTGCCCCAGCTTAGTAGGCAGAGATCAGAAAGGGGCTCCCTCTTCCCGAAGGTATAGATATCTACCACTAATTGATTATATAATGCTGCCTAGGTTGGATGAGGTCATAGTGGTAGAAAATTTTAGATGATATGGTGGCTATTGGACTCTTCAAGTTTTGGAGAGCCTATATTTTACATTTAGCATTTTAGTGGCTTTGCTCCTTGGCCTTCTCAGAGGCTCCTCCATCACCTCGAGATCCAGGCCACCTTTTTCTGGCCTCTGTGCTTCAGGGACTTCTTTTTTTTTTTTTAGTGTTAAAGAATGATTTATTCCCATAGAAAATTAACTTTAGTAGCTCAAATGACATTTCATACTCAAGGTATTTGGTGTTTTTTTTTATTTTACACCTAAGAACATAATTTCCAAGTAGTTATATTGTTTCTGTTACCCGTCGTCAATGACCTACACATTATGTTTTTGACTCCTGTTGACTAATCCTTTATTAAAGCTGCTTGGGAAAAAAAATTCTTAGCTTATATATTTGGAACAAGAATCCACAGAGAAGTACTTCTCTTTAAGCTTCGTTGATGACAGATGAATAAGGAAGTTGAATATGACAAGAAGTTCACACCAGTATCTCTATCTTATCACCTTATCTAATTCTCAAGTTCATTATTGTTTTTCATATTTTCCACCTCTCACTAAATGCCACTTTTTTTTCTTATACATTTAGCATACACATGTATACTGTTTGGTTCTCTCTATCACATCCTCATTCTTTTAAAAATGTTTTATTAGAAAGTTAACATAAAATGTCATAAGGAGTACCTTAGTTTTATTTGCAAGTTTGTTGTTGTTCAGTTGTTTCAGTTGTGTCCAAGTCTTTGTGACTTTCTCATTTGTTCCATCAGCTGGCGCTTGCTGAGACCTCCTGATGAAACTGAATTTCTGGTTACCCTTTTCAGTACTGGTTGTTTCATTCGTATTGTTTCTCTGCCCTTTCCATTGGTTGTATTGGGGGAGTCAGAATACTTCTTGCTATCCATTGCCATTTCTAGACTCTCCCTCTACCACCATTATTTAACAAACTCTCATTTAAGTTTCATTTTATTCAAATTTGTCATTCAATTCAGATTTTGGTGGCATATATTTATTGATCCCAAGGACATTCTCTTTTTTTCTCAATGAATTCAGTGCTTGACTTGCAATCTTTCTCTCCTCTACAACTTCTGCCTCATTTTTTCGCACATTAAATAGCTTAATTCCCTGAATTTGTGAAAACAACAATGACTTAGCAATCAATGATCTTCACAATCATCCTCATCATAAGCAAGTCTTATTAGAGCCACCATCATTATGCTCCTTCCCACTGTAGCACTCCAAATCATAAAGCATCCCCATCATTGTCACTCAAATCACAATCCTCTTTGTCAACAATGGTGACTTGGATATATCAATGCACCAACTGTTGTGTGAGTACTTCATTATGTAGAGATTCAAAAGTGTTTAGTATATTTTTCACAAAGACCCTTATCTGAGTACAGAACCAAACAGGCTCAGCTCCAGGTGGTGGTTCCCCTAATCCAGTAAACGCCACTAAATAACCATAATGTCTTTCTGCATCTAAAGTCCAGCCCTGAAATTGTATTCTGTACCATTCAAACTTGTGATCTGCATGTCGGAATAGTGTCTTTTCTGAAAACAAGGGATTTAATTTAGAATTTGGTGTGCTGATCATAACTGTGTTTGAAGAGGAAAAATCTAAATATTACTTCTGGAAACTGGATCACTCCTTGGCTTCTAGATGTTCTATTAGTTCTATCTGTATTATCAAATCCAATCCAAGGAGGCAAGGATCTTTTCCACCACAGAATACTGATACAAGGTAATAGTTAAAGATCTCTCCCTGGGGAGAGATAATAGTCTCTAGCACCTGTATGTAACCTATAAATGTCCATAGTTAATATGTTCTTTTCAATATCCAGTCCAGCAATCACCTCAATGGATTCATATTTTTGCCTCCATAAGAACTTACAATTGGTACATCTCAAATCTGCAGACTTTTGGGGTTTGTGTTTCCATACAAAATCTAAATCAAACTTATACCACTGTTACGGTATTAAAGGTGTGAGTTTAATATTCTCCTTTACTTAAACTCCTTGAATGTTTGGTCACTCCACCCTGACCTTCAATATACGTATTGCTACTCCTTCAAACGCTTTCACTTTCCAGTTCCTTAATTTTCTTAATTACCACTACCTACTCCTCCATTCCACCTCAGTTACACACAGAGAGAATCATATTCTTAAGTTTTGCATCACCCACAAGTGTTCTGCTTACATGTTCATGTGCTTAGAAATTTCATTATCTGATCATAACCTATCATTTTGATGCATTTTAAGGGTGCTGGGAACCCCAAAATGTCACAGTATAAGGCAGGGCAGTCACCTGGAATGAATTCATGCATTCAAACTGTCTTCTAGTCAAGTGGCAAAGTTTATTATGAGAATAATAGAAGAAGTAGAAATTCCTAAGAGAACTTGCAAACTAATGAGGATGATGCTGACACTTGTATGCAAAAGGAACAACGAAAGGGATGTCAAGGACGCTAATTAGGTGATCTGGGTGGCATTAAGGAATGGTCGGTATATGTAAGTAGTCTGGAATGGGCCAGATGCCTTGAGCAGAGACACCAGTGGTCTAGACTGCTGGAATTATGGGAAAATTCAGGAAGTCAACAGAGATAGCTTCGTTAAACAGACAAGATAGTTCTGTTTATACAAAGATTTACCAGAGGCATGGTCCTTGAGCAGGCAGTGCCTGCACTGGTAACTTTTATTTGAGGAATTACAAGGTCAGGTCTATATGTGACTGGATTGCTTCTAGAGGTATGGTCTTTTCCTTTAGGGGTCCAGGTCCCATCACCCCATCAATTTCCTCTTTCCCTTACCACCCCTATTCCTGTTCTTCATCTTCACTAAGATCTGTATTCTTTTCGCCCTTTATTCATTTCTACAAATCATATTTTTTCTGATTTTGAGGCTTTGGAGGTGACCAAGGACTTTGGTGGCAAGATTTTTTTTCTGAGTCTTCTGTAACTATGGCTGCCAAGGAGACAGGGCTACAGTATCCAAAAAAGTAATATCGCTTCTAGGATTGTATCCCCAGGAGATCATAAAAATGGGAAAGGGTTCCACATGTGCAAAAATATTTATAGCAGCTCTTTTTGTGGTGGCCAAAAACTGGAAATCAAGGGGATGCCCATCAGTTGGGGAACAGCTGAATAAATTGTGGTATATGAATGTAATGGAATACTATTTTGCTATAAGAAATGATGAACAGGAAGAGAGGCCTGGAAAGACTTATATGAACTGATGCTGAGAGAAAGGAGCAGAACCAGGAGAACTTAATACACAGCAACAACCACAGTGTTTGAGGAATTTTTCTGGTAGAATTACCTTCATTGCAATGCAAGGACTTAAAAAATTCCCAATGGTCTCTTAAGGCAAAATGCCTTCCATATCCAGAGAAAGAACTATGGAATTCAATTGCAAAATGAAGCAGATCATTTTCTTTTGTATTATGTTTTGTTTTGTTTTATGATTTCTCCCATTCATTTCAATTCTTCTATGCAGCATGACTTAGGTGAAAATGTATTTAATAGGAATGTATGTATAGAACCTATATAAAATTGTGTGCTGTCTCAGAGAGGGAATGAGGAGGCAGTGGGGAAGGAGGGGGAAGAAATCCAAGATATATGGAAGTGATTGTAGAACACAGAAAACAAATAAAATTATAATAAAAAAAGAAAAAAATAGACCTCAGAGGTAAATTGAATAATTTTTATTACATTAAAATGAAAAATCCTTGTATCAATAACAGGAATGCCATTAGAAATAAAAGGGAAATAGCTGGAGGGAAAACTTTGCAACAAATTTCTCCAATGAAAACCTAATTTCCAAGATATATAGGCAATTGATACAGATATAAATTGTAAGAATAAAACTATTTCCCAATAGATAAATGGTCAGATTATTTGAGTAAACAGTTCCTAAAAGAGGAAATGTGAACTATCAATAATCATATGAATGTTAGAAATCACTAACAAAAGAGAAATGTAAATTAAAACAACTTATACCCATCAGATTGGTAAAGATAATAAAAAAATAAAGTGACAGTTGTTAGAGGGGCTGCGAGAACATAGGCATACTAAAGCACTTTTGTTGAGACTATGAATTGATTCTCCCATTCTATGATGCAGTTTGGAACTAGACTCCAAAGTGTCAACCCCTGAGAGTTGGTCTAGGTTGTATCCATCTACACATTTATTTCTCTTCTAGGAAGAGGGGATTGAGGCCACTGCAATATTGGAACTGAGCCCATTTTGGGGTTGAGGCGTACAGTTTATATGTCCTTCAAAGAGTAGGTGTTCCCAAGTGGTGCCAATCAACTCTGGTTAACACACTGGGACTTGGGCTACATTAAAATGAAAGTGTTGGGCTATATGACTTAGATTACCTAAATCTTGATCAAAGAGACATCAATTTCCATATCCCCTGTCTTGACATTAGAATCAACATTTTCCCAGATGTGTCAGAGCAAACACAATGAACAGGAATATACCCATTAGCCCAAACTTAGAGTTTCCTTTACTGATTAGATCTTGGTCTGGGTAAATCTTTAAGAAAAATGTCCTACACTGGTTAGTTTCTGGATAAGGAAGTAGATTTTTCAGATTCCCTCATCTGATTCTAATGAGAGACATAGCCTCCTTAATGAATCACTAACTGATCAAAAGTTTTGGGATGTATGATGGCTAGCAAAGTGGGAGGTGGGAAGGGGAGAAATTGATTGATTCATTGACAAATCATAGGGGGCAGTTCCCTCTTCGTAACTAGACAGTCTAGATAAAAGACACAAAGAGAAAAGATGAACAACGAATAAAATTGTCCATCTAAGTCTCGTCTCATAAACTGTCTGGGGACATCATCTGTGAAGAAATTGCCTTATCTGGGTGTGATATAAGCAGTTTTCAGCAGAGTGTTTTCTTAAGACTTCTTATAGAGATCCTCTTTCTTTGTTGAAATCTCCTATAAATCTCATCTTAACACAATTTTAAATCACTTGTCAATAACTAGGTCAAATAATGAAAGTTAACTCAACTCTTATGTCTCTATTATTATAAAATCAAAATTGGGACCTTTTAGACCAGGAAACTTACATTTTTAGGTTGGCCAATTGTCATGCTGATATATCTAAGAAACTCAAGAACAGCAAAATTAGAATCCAGTTTTCATACTTCGCATCAATCCCATTAGGAGAATGAGATTCTACTAAGGAATTATGGGCTCCAATACATAAATGAATTCATTTAAAGGTTGACATTAACTATCATTGTAACAAAAGGTTCATGGGTGGTATATGTAAATACATTGAGTAATCATTTTTAAAAGAGTGCATATCAAGTAAGTTATTTATAATAAAACATTTCCAACTTCTAGCCTTGTTCAAATAAATAACCCTTAATTAAAGTGGATATTCCTTTTTAAGCATTTACAAGATAGACCACAAGCCATTCTTCTTCTAAGAGATCTAATTGTAACAGAACTGAGACAGCTGTGCTATTAGTTAAATAACAGAATCATATTCTGGTTTCATGGGTCCTTCACCTAATTATCCCATACCACTATGAGGAATTAAAGGATCCTAACTTATACAGGAACTAGTAGCTGATGTCAAGGCTAAATACTTAATTGTTTGGACTAACATTCTAGGTCAAAATAGCTCAATCTTATATTTCCTTCTTACTACAGTAACTCAAATGTTCCAGTAGATCTATTATTTAATAGATCGAATATTGCGCTTATAAAAATAGAAATTTGCTGTAAAAGAATATGGACATAACTATAGGAAGGGAACAATGTTTCCCTAACTAAAGTCAGCCAGGTGTCACATTGGGGAAATTGAGTCAGGAGAATCCTACCTCAGCTCATGCAAATAATCATTCTCCCAACTCTTCCCATGAGAATGCCATCTGCAGCTCACAGATGCAGCTCATAGACCCCAGAGGGTTGCTGGTATCATGGATTATTGACTCAATAGCATTTCTTGATGATACCTGAGTCAGACTCAAAATAACATCAGTTAACAGTCCCATAAGGTCTTGAATAGAAAGTTCCAATAATCAGAGTTTCAGGTATGTGATTATAATCCCATATTGGTAACAGTAAGAGATTCATCACAGAAAAACTCTACTGTTCTTAGAATCCCTTAAACAATTTGAACATCTTTGAGTCTTAAGTAGGTTGCATACATTCCTTCACCTGTTCTAGTTCCTGTTTATATAACAAAAATAAGTAAAATCAAATTTCCATTAAGATAACACAAGAGAGCTCATAAGTTACTACTCTTTACTAACATAACTGTCTGTACTGAAATCCTATTCCTTAAAATGAAAACAAAAAGAGGTTCCTAACTTTAACCTCACAACTTAAATAGATTTATATCTTTGATAAGCAAGGAGAACAGGAAAGGAAAAGGGGAGGACTGCTCTGAAATATCTAGTAGTCCATACAGATAAGCAAAGGGAACAGGAAAGGGGGAGGGGAGAGTTGTTCTGGAATGTCGAGTAAATGGTTAAGAGTCTTTTTTTACAGGTATTTTTATTTGAAGGGCTTTGGGGGAAAGCTCAGGGAAGTCTCTACTTTTATTCTGCCATCTTGGCTCTGCCCCCAATGTCAAGTAATTGGGAAACCACGCAAGTCAGTCCATGGTGAGAAGCTTCAATGCATAGTCTTCTCTGATCATTTTTCTGGCTGTTCACATCTTGCATCTTATCTCATATGTCACATATTGCATCCTATTTGCTCCATCTGCCTTGGACACTCCTGTTTGCTTCACGTCATCTGTATGATAAGTTTGAACACTAATTTTAACTCTTGCTTAGGCCGTGGAATGTATTCAGATCAGAATAGCAAGATCTTTACAACGTACAGCTCATTACAGCAATTCAGATGCTTTAGTATTAATTACTGGCTTGAGATCTCTGATGCTGCTTCCAATTTGCTGCTGACTCTGGCTTGGTTTCACTGAAAGCACCCATTTAACGCTGGTCCAAGGACACAACAAACGTAGGAAGGAAACTTGAAAATTCATAGTAGGTTTGGACGTAGTTCCTATCAATATCAAATTATTATCGCAATAAATTAGCTTCCAGATGAAAATTTAGTAGGCCTTCTAAAAGAACACAAAAGTTTTTTTACAGAACATTTCTTCATAAAAATATTTCCCTTTCTTAAAATTTATCCTGATGTTAAAAGGAATAATCACTAAACTTTCATAAAGTAAATCCTTTAAAATTGGAATTTATTAAAACTTAATTACTACAAAATTCCTAGTTACCTAAATTCTCTAGTCAAAAAGGTGTTTGTAATGGGGAGGAGATTCAGTTTTTATAAGCCAAGAACATACCCAATTAAATTAGCCTTATTATAATGACAGTCTACTATAGGCCTTTAAAAATTATACTTCTCAAACTTCCAAACTAATATATATAAATATATCCTTAGATGAAGCAGACTAGAAAATTACACTCCTATTTGGTGCAAGGATTCCCATTTCCTCAGTAGGAATTCCACAACAGAACTCTTGCATAGGATTGATAAGAATTTATAACTAGATGGTTCTAAAAATCCTTGTAGATTTACAAAGGAAATTTTACAAGATCTTTTCTTTGTAAAATTACCAATTTTCCTTTTACAAAAATATTTTAAAACAAAAATAAAGAGAGGTTCCTGACTTTAACCTCATAACTTAAAAAGATTTACATCTTTGTTAAGCAGAGAGAATAGGAAAGGGGATGGGTAGGGCTACTCTGGGATATCTAGAAGTACATACACATAAACAAAGGGAACAGGAAAAGAGGAGGGGAGAGTTGTTCTGGAATGTCAGGATATTGGGGGTATTTTGTGAAAGCACACAGGTAAGTTTATGGTGGACTTGATTAAAACTATAAACTCCAAAGAGCTTAGTTAACAATCTCATAATTTTTCTTAAGTGATAGCCAAATAATTTTAGCTGAAACTTTCTTTTAAATATAGACAAAACTTGTAAGTTATGTTTTTTTAAAATTATAGCACTACAGAATATTACAGCACATGGTCAGATAGAATGACCTAACAGCTTCCTAACCTATTTTTTTCTTTCTTTCTGACAGTACAATTCTTAAACTAACAACAACTAGTTTGTAAGAGAAATTGCTTTTCTAAAAAAGCAATGTATCACATAGGTGATACAATTGTCATTAAATTATATAATATAAGAAAATGCAGAAATATATCAATACAATAAACAATTATCATGTATTTCAATTTGAAATAAAACCAATTAATTACCAATCAGGTGACCTTAATTTAGTTGGATGTGCTTCTAAATTGCTTTACACAGAAAATCATTCATCTCATCACCACTGACATTGTATATTGATCCCATCTAAAAACTCGTATAAAGTTACCAAGTATGAAGCAATTATATCTAATTAAAGATATAATAAAAAATATAATAAAAAAATATAATAAAAAAGATATAATAAAAAAATGCAGATGGCATTTGTTCTATGCCACGCATTTTACAATCGTGTGATCCCCACGACAAGCCTGGAAAGTGGGTTTCATTATTATCTCCTTATAAAACAGTAAACCGAGGTAAATACAATGAATTTCTTAATGCCAAATAGCAAATATCTTTTCCTATTAGGTTGTAATAGTTATAAGGAGAGCATTCTCAGACCCTGTTCTTATTTCCTTTAAGTCAGACTGACTTAAATAAAATATGGATTTATAGTTGCTAGTTGTAAATGCATATAAAGTTTAAGAGTTTGAAATCATACCTGTTATCATCAGGTTAGCTTAAATGTGCTGGAATGAAACCCTAAGATTCTCACTTGTACTGCTGCTTTTGGCCCAGGCAAAGAGACCTAATTAATTTGATTTAATGCTGACAGGGTGTGTCTAGTTTCCCAGGCAGAAACCTCCAGCTTTCAGAGATAATAATTAAATAATTGACTATTGTTAAACCAGTGGTTTACAACAACCTTTCTTTTCCCTGACCACGGAGTTAATTTCAATCCAGGGCATTTTCTTCTTTAATCTGCATATCATAAAATTCAGGTGTTCTTAAGAAGATCAAAGAGTTCCAAATCTTTCATTCTTCCAAAAGGAGATAGAAATCTGCACTGTCTATTGCTAGTCCCAAATAAAGGAAGAAGTTTGTGGGACAAATCCTTAAAAAGACATCCTCTTAGATGTTTTAGTGATTATAAAAAAATTTTTTTTTGGAGACATGCAGTGGCTTATGTTCCTATTGGAACCCATGAGTGTAGTTCTGGCTATTCCTAAATCTGTTAACAGATTACAAAAGGTTTAACTGCCTAACGCAGTTTTCAAATTAAAAATCTTTTCCTTCCTTTTTCATCCTGCTTCTTTTCACCTTTTATAATCTGGAGAGCTAACACTTAATAATTTACAAATCAAGAGAGCTGTGTTTCTCTCATACCCTTCACAAACATTACTTAGAAAAAACCCCACAGCTTTTACAATGTTAATATACATTTTAAACAAATTGTCAAAATCCTAAAGTTATTGCATTTAAGGTTATGATATAAAAGCCCTGATCAAAGTGTCTTAAAAGACAAAAACTTATTTTTGCAGTTTTAAACACTACCCTGATGTTGGATATATGGGTGTGTTCAAAGACAGTGCTCTAGATTTAATTTAAACGTAATCTACAAACTTTAGTTTTGGGATCTAACTGAACCTGAATTCATCCAACTTTGGAGTACCAAAAAAACTCAGCTTTCCCTCACCAGTCTTTGCTGTCTTGGGACTGCTTGGTCTAGATCCTCATCAGTATAAAGCTGCTGCTACCTGATTCCACCTTTCCACCAACTTCTGGGAGAGTCTCACCCTGTTTTGTCAGTTCAAAATTACTTATTATCTAACTTTATTTTTGTAGCCCCAACTTGGCCAGGGTTGCCCCCCCCTCCCCCCGAAAAAAGTCTTAATCTCCTGCTGAAAGCCTCAGGAGGAGTTCCTTCCCAGTGCTCTATCTAACCAGAGCCTTTGGAAGTTTGCTGGCTGGTTGCATTTTAAATCTTTCAGACAGTTATTTTCTTACAAACACAGAGAGACAAAGTGCACACAAATCTAATTTCATTGTTGGCTTTTTAACATAAACCAATTTGGAATTAGAATTTTAGATTTTTAGAACTGACAAAATTCAAGGTTGTCTTTAGTTAAGTGTGTTGGAAATCCCTACCAATAGGCCATAGTTGTGGGGAGAAGGCCTTGGCATCCCAGGTGTCCCTTACTCTGCATAACCTTGAGGTGAGTCCTACATTCAGATTTCTAATGCCCAGGTCTTTTGCAATAGTAACAAATGCCAGGCTTTTTAGATCACCACTCTGGACAGTAAGACTGGATGGTGACCCTGAAGTGGTCAGCAAAGTTTATGGTCCTAACAGGGGTCTGGAAAATCCTTTTTGATGGCCTGTAATTCAGCCTCCACCCATGCCCTAAAGTTATAAACAAATTTGATGGTGGATTTAACATGGCCTTCCTTATCTTCAATTTAAGTGGTCTGAATTCTCCATTTGTTGACTACCTTAAAGGGGGTTGGGGCAGCTAGGTGGTGGAGTGGATAGAGCACCAGTGCAGGAGTCAGGAGGACCTAAGTTCAAATCTCACCTCAGACACTTGACACTCACTAGCTGTGTGACCTTGGGCAAGTCACTTAACCCCAATTGCCTCATCCTGGGTCATCTCTAGTCATCCTGAGGAATATCTGGTCACTGGATTCAGATGGCTCTGGAGGAGAAGTGAGGCTGGTGACCTGCCCACCCCTCCCTCACTCAAAACAAAGTCAAGTGCAAGTCATGTCATCATTTCTCTGATGACATGATCTTCTTCAGCAATAAAGGACGAACACACACACTAAAGGGGTAAATTCTAATGGGATTGGTGGGATTGAGTTCAGGGATCTGATTCAGAAGTAGGGTGGAATTATCCCCATCAGGATCAGAGCCTCAAGGGAAGAAGAGAGGTGGGAGGGTGAGGAGTAGGGAGGAGGGGCAGCAGCAGGGAAAGGGGGAGGGGGGGACAGGCAGAGACCTCTGAACCAGAGGGTAGGGCAGGGTAGAAGGAGGTAGACCATGCCAAAGGGGTAGAGGTGGTGTTGGTAGGAGTACTGAATTGGCTTTGTGAGCCCTAAGGGAGGAAACCTCTGTTTTCTACTCCCTCAGCCATTTCAGCAAACCACTGATGGAAATACTCCCATTCACCTCTAGACATTTTATTAGCCTTCTAACTTAACTTGCTTTTGAGATATATTAATCTGGACAGGTCAAAGGAACCCCAATGGCGCCAACATAATTCAGGATTATCTTTCATCAATTGACACCAGCACTGGTAACATTTATGGTCATCAGACTGAAAGTGACTTGACTTATAAGGTGGTTTTGTTAACCAGATACTCAATTTTGGATTCTGACTGACCATAGCCAAATTATAAAGGATATTCTTTCAGAAGAGACCTGTTATGAGGTCTTTGCGTCCAGAGTCTGTTAGCAGAGAAAAGCAGACTGCAACCAAATAAAGGGAGTCCAAAAGATAGGAGCAAGGATTTTGGGTATAAGACTCACCCACTCTTCAGAGCTGAGACTTCAGGAGAAAAGAGGCCCATGGGTGCCCAATTCCAGCACTGTTGAAAGAAGAGTTCAGTCCTATCTTAGTTATAGCATGAAAATGTCAGCCTCCAAGAGTTTGGTCTAAGAAAGACAAACAAGATTAGGTTATGTCAATATGATGAGCGCTGGAAAGATAGAGGAACCCCAAGACTGGAGTTCCCTGTGTGAGCTGACTGAAAGACAATTAGCAGACTCAAGTATTCTTGAGGTCAAGATGGAAAAGATTAATTATGCTTTCAGTGGGCAAGAGTTCTTAGGGAACCTGCAACCTTAGAGGGGGTACAGTTAAAGTTTATATAGGATATTCTTTAGTAACACATGTGCCAAACATGCTACTTAGGTGATTCAGGGCAGGATTAGGGAGGGGTTTAGGAGTAGTTAGTTCTTAAAGGAACATGCACTTTTAGTATCTACTGCTGCGCAGGTATTTTACCCAGAGTTCTAAAACAGTAATGTGGATGAATACTTCCCATCTCTTTGCAGGGTTGATGTACTAGAGGTACAGAACGATTTTCAAACATTTTTTAGGCAGGATCAGTCTGTGAATTTGTTTTGCTTTACTATTCTAATTTGTTATGAAGGAGAGCTTTTTTTTAGGGGGAGAAGTTGTGGGGAGGATTGGAGGAATAGCATTGAAGAAAAAGAAAGCAAAGTGCATTAATGATATGTCTAAAAATACACAGAAGAGATCAGAAAGAGCTTCTGAAGGAAATACAAGCTAGGCATTAGAAGTACTATCTTATTAAGTTTAAAGATACTATTTAAAATTCCAAGTACCATGTAATAGAGATATATGTTTCAAAAACCCTCTTTTTCTATTCTTTTTATATATAAACATTCATGTTCGTTGTTTGTCAAGTTCATAATACAAAAAGAAAGTATAAAAAATAAGCAACAAACCTTGTGTTTCTTTTTAAAATACCATTTGTTTAATATGAACACAGTTCTTATTTTGGTATAGATGAAAGAATGACCTTAAAATCAAGTGACTGCTATGCAGATTTCTCTAGATAAAGCCTTAAGGCCTTGTTATTTGTACTTTGGAAAGTCTTTTGTAATAGGATTCTTGTAGTTATGGAAGGTCAGGGCAAGAACCAGGCAGTTCCACAAAACCCCAACAACTACTAACAGTACAGAGGGGAAACGTAGAGGATAATGCTGAAGGGTAAGGAGAAAAAGGATAGTGGTATTTCTACGTGCTTTCATCTGACTGACTTCTCTTAGTCTCTTTGGCTGGGGGTGATGGGGTGCTTGGTTGCATGTACTTGGTCCCAATTCTAAAATCACATTTCTCTTTAAAAATCACATTTCTCTTTAAAAATCACATTTCTCCCTAGCCTCAAAATACTATCTCAGGAAGTTTCTCCCCAGCCCAAGGACACAGCCTGCCCTAGCAACAACCATTATCTCCCTTCCTGCTATAGTAGCCAACTGTACCTATAGAACTTATTAGGCTTAACCAGCTGTGTACTGGCTTAACGGGCTGTGCATTGGGTCATAACGACATTTACTACTCATTTACCAATCACATGTACCCTAGACTTGGACATACCTATACTCCCTTACATTTATCTTGTCTAACAAGACATTGATGAGAGAAGCCTGGTTTTTCCTGGTCAGTCCTGACTGTTGGTTGACTTAGTGATGGTTCAGGTCTAAAACCACACCTCCAGGTAGCCCCCACCTTGGGCTATTTTCCAATGAATTTTGGGTAAAATACCTGCACAGTAGATACCAAAAGTGCATGTTCCTTTAAGAACCGGCCACTCCTTAACCACTCCCTAATCCCACCCCAAAACACCTAGTTAGCATATTTGGCACAAATGATACTTTAGAAAATACACTTTCCCTGTACCCCTTTAAGGTTGCAGGTTCAGTAAGAATTCTTGCCCGCTGAAAAGCGTAATAAATCTTTACCTTGACTTCAACAATGCTTGAGTTTGTAAATTCTTCTCCAGACGACCTGCCCCTGATACCCTGGTCTTTGTGGGGGTCTCACACCCTCCTTCATCAGGGGCAGTTTTTGCTTTTTTTTTTTTTTTTTTGCCCCTCCAGAGGCCTCCCATTTAAGAGTGCATGATGATAACAGGCTATTCTGTGCAGTGTATTTGCCTGCGTGTCATCCCCCACTTGAAGACTGAGTGCTTCTGTTTCTGCAATGGAGGGATCTAGTTTTCTACTTGTAAATAGATGGCCCAGGTATAGATGTTCTGGCTGTTTGGGGTCCACTTAGTGAATGGTGAAGGGAACCTTTGTATTCCCTCCCAGTTCTATCTCATTAGTCAATTAAAGTCCTTCCCCACCCCTTTTTTAAAACCATGTAAAGTAAACAAACCTGAAATAGCCACAGAATACCTGAGCAAGCTTTTAGGTGGAAAGATGGTCTTATCATAGACTTCCACAACCGGGCTCCCCTAAACTCCATGTAGAAGACTGCATCAGCAAAGCACCTGAATATGCTCCTAAGGACCCCACTGTCCCTAGCCAGTCTTCTTATGCTCAAGTCTCGCATTGTGAGCCTAAGGAATGTAAGTAGTAAGGGAGTCATCCTCTTGATATAGCATTTTATTAGAGGCATTGGCAAAAGTTTAAGAAGGTTGAAAGGAAAGAAGCTTACTTTGAAAGCACAGATTACTCTTTTAATAAAAAAAAGTCTTTTGCCTACTAGGGCTTTCTTCTACTAAGTCAATTTACATTTACGTTATTAATCTCCCTCTACTTATAGACTGTTTTTTATGGGAATTTAGATTGCTGGGGGTGGGGGGCCCTATTTCAAAGGCCCTATTCCAAATGCAGTTACCCTCTGCTCCTCCTGCCTCAAGCCTCAGCCTTGCTGAAATTGTTCCTTCACAAACATCTAACCCACCCTTTTTTTTTAAACCAAATCTGTACTTATTATTAATCACATAGACAATGGTTAGAGGAATAAAATAATAACCGTTAGAGGACACTGCTGAACGTGGCTGACGATGAACTGACCTTGCTGGATCCCAGAGCCTCAAATTGCCTGAGAGCAGTTGAAGCCAGTTAAAAGTAGTGCTCTCAAAACCAAAAGAAAAAAGAAAGGAGCCCCTTCATTCTGATTATTTTGTAAAACAAATTTCTTCTGACTCTCCTTTTGCTGCCTCCCCCAGCCTTCTCAGTGGTCTTTCTTTTTTCTTTTCTTTTTTTTTTGGCGAAAACTTTTTACTACTGGTGCAGTGGGACAGCCGGACACAGTTTAGATGACTCAAATTTTGTTGGCAACATTCAAAGCATCACAGCCTGGAGCAAGCTGGACATAGGCTTTCTTCTCTCCATCAAGCCAGATCGGTGTGTTGAACTTGGCCACGTTGATGTCATACAGCTTCTTTACCTCCTGCTTGATCTGATGCTTGTTGGCCTTGACGTCCACAATGAAGACTAGGGTGTTGTCCTCAATCTTCTTCATAGCAGACTCAGTGGTCAAGGGAAACTTAATGGCAGCATAGTGATCAAGTTTGTTTCTCTGAGGGGCACTTTTCCGAGGGCATTTAGGCTGCCTTCTTAGTCTTAGTGTCTTAGGTCACCGGAAGGTGAGGGGTGAGGGATGTTCAGATCTTCTTTTTGTGGCTATGGACATCCTTCAACACTGCCTTATTGGCCTTCAAGACCTTGGACTTGGCTTCTGTCTTTGGGGGGACAACTTCATTCTTTGATTTCAGTGCTATCCTGGGGGAAAAGGGCTCAGTGGACTTTCTAAAGAGAAATGTATTTAACCCTGTCCCCTTCTGCTTCTCTTAGGCACTCAAGTCTTCCAGTGCTGCATGGTAGCCCCATGAGATCACAATCCTCTTGACTCCATTAAAGATTCTAGTTTTGCTACTTTGGTAGCGTTCTTTATTTCAGGTTGACATTGCAACAAGCTTCAAATGAATTCCCTTTGGATAATAAGGTGCTGATTTTAGACACAGAATTAGCTTCTTACATATTTAACTCCTTCTCTGACTGGGAAGTTAGGAGAGACAAAAACTGCTCCCCTAATCTGCTTTCATTGTCTCATCAACCATCACTCTCAGCTCTCCCTTCCAAACTTCTTACCACTTCATCCCTTTGTCCAGCAGCAGCAGCCATTCAAAAATGAAGAAAAGCACATGGAGGGCAGGGGGCAGACAGAGACTGGGTGTGTTTCTCAACCCTGCCTGCCTGTGTGACTCCAAGATAGATAACCAACTTTCTTCCAGCTTCACTCTTCTGGAAAGTTTCACTCTTCTGGAATTCTGGAGTCGGCCCAACAAAACAAAAACAAAAAACAAACAAAAAACCCAAAGATACTGTCCCAGAAGTTGAAGTTTAAATATCACATTGATCTGTTTGAGTCTTTAATTTCCATAACAATGCTCACAACACAAGTGCAACATTGATGGTAAACCTTCTTTTCAAATTTTAGAAAGTAAGGGTCAATGTTAAGGAGAATATTATTCAAATCTTTCTAAATACAATATAATTATTAAATGGGCATTTCATCCAGGAGGCTAGTAGGCAGCTCAGTGGATAGAGCACTGGGGTTGCAGTCAAGAAGACCTGGGTTCAGACACCAGTAGTGGTGTGACCCTGGGTAAGTCACTTGGTCTCTGCCTTAATTCACTGGAGAAAGAAAAGGTTAACCAATAAAGTATCTTTACCAAGAAAATTTCACATAGGTCTCCAAAGAGTTGAACAGAATTGAACAACAGAATTTCATTTAAGTCAACTATAAGGACTCACCCAGAATGATTAGTTTTTCCTGGCCAGTACCCTGTCAGCACTTTCTCTGACTGCTTTCTCTTTTCTTTTTTTCTCAGTACCTGCTGTGGAGCTGAGGGGAGCCAAATATGTTGGACACATCAGGCTTGACTGGAGCCAGTATGATGGGATGAAATACTCAGTCTAGACACTGAGTGAACCAGTGACCCTTATTTCCAGAGGATAGGAATATAAAAGGAAAAGGAGCTTTCTGTTTGTTTCGAATGAAAGCATTGGAAAGAAGGTAATTCCCACAGTTTAATCTCTTGCTCAGCATTTCTAATTTATTAAAAGTGGTGAAGACACTGCTCTTCCCACTTCTCTTCCCCCCACCTTTCCCCACTCCTGGCCCAATCATAACAAACATATTTCCCCACTGTAATCTACTCCATAGAACACTCTGAGACTGGAAATTTAGAAACCAAGTTCAGAGGGTGAAACAAATTGGGCAAATTCAGTTGCAGATATAATTTTAATCCATACCAATGTTCTAGAAAAACATAAGGAAAATTAATTTTGGTTATAAAATTTCTGTATTATGAGAATTGTGATAATAACAGATCTCCTGATGGAGAAACAGTAGCCACTATTGAGCCAATACAGTCCTCAATGGAATCTGTCACCATGGTTAGTACTGAGGCTGCTAAAAAGGTTTAAATTCTAGAAATAGCAGTTATTTTGTAAATTTAGACTCCAAACGGGAGGGAAAAAGTAGAATGACAAATAAAATGTAGACAATGTCAAATTGGGAACAAATATTTTCATAACATCTACTGTATTTCTTCTACATGCAGCATTTACATAAAAATATCTACATGTAGCATCTACATTTCTTAAAATTTGTGTGCTATTTCACCCACCACTTCTAGGGCATATTTTCAGGCATAATCTCAGCATAGCAGTCTGCAATTCAGAATTAGAGAGCTCAGCAAGAGCTTCAAGAACAGACCCCTTTATCTAGTCCAGCAATAAGGTGGAAAGCTTGCAGCATCAGTGGGTTCTCTTACTGCTGGTCACTGTGGCCAAGATGACTTAGAATGGACATGGAGCAGGAGCAAAGCTGATATAAATGTTGCCTCTGGTCAGAAGATGGCAGTGTTGACAAACAATGGGAAGAACTCTTGGGTTCAATCCAGGTAAGTAACCCACAAAGGAATCAACTGCCCCAATCTTGGGTACGGATTTTAGTTAATAAATATCTGGGTACTGGTTTAGTGAAAAAGAAAAATCCAGTAGTAACCAAGGTTTGATAGAATCATGATTTCATGATGTCAATATTTGCTTCATCTAGGCATATTGTAAATCCTCCATGCCTTCTTACTTTGCCACATTTTTCTCATTAATCCTCTATAGACGATTTATTGAATTAATCAGTCAACGAGCATTTATTAAGCACTTACTATGAACGTGGTAGGCAATGAATATACAAAGCAAAAATGAAATAATGCCTACTCTACTCTAGATTCTAGTAAGGGAGACAGCATGGAGACATATAAATATATGTATAAAATAAAAACAAGCTAATTTTTGTTTTCATTGGCTGGGACTGGCATTTGGAATTGGGGATATCAGGAAAGGCCTCATGTAGGAGTTATGATCTGAGCTGAGCTTTGAAGGAAACTAGGAATTCTAACAGAAGCCAAGAGGTAGGACATTCTAGAAAAGGGGGAAAACCTTGGAAAGGCAACAGAGAAGGAGATGAAAGAAACATCTTGTGGGAGGAACAACAAGAAGGCCAGTTTGGCTGCACCATAGGCATTACGTAAGTCTGAAAATGGAGGTTGGAGCCAAGTTATAAAGGTCTTTAAATGTCAAACAGAATTTTATTTGATTCTAAGAGAATTCCAGGTGAGAAGTGATGAGGATCTGAAGCTGGGTGGTAGCTCTGTGGATGATAAAGAAGGGATGTGTTCTAGACTCCTTGTCAAGATAGATAGAATAAGCTTCCATTTCAAGTGTAAATGGAGAGTCACATCTAATCCTATGTTTTTCTTTCTTCTAGTTCTTGTGTAAGGACAACCAAAGGCAAGCAGAATCCACAGTATCTGGGACTCCCAAGGTCAACGACAGACTAACATTAGAAAACCCTCTGTTTACTCTCCCTTGAAACATGACAAACTCCCTTCAAGGGATACTAAGGAATGCCTTACCTTAGGTTGTAAACTTTCATGAGTATGTGTTTTCTGTAAACTATTAAGTATCTAAAGAAAATGAAGAGGCCCATTCGACTCATGGAGGCCTATTTCTCTACATGCCACCTATTGCTACTCCCTGCCTAGAATTATAACTTAATATGTAGAATTTTTTCTTTTACTGACATATTCTAAATATTAATAAAGTGAGTGTTCTTGCCCTGACAGAAAGACAAGATTCAGCAGCTACTTGGCACAGTAGAGAACTAGCTTTGGAATCAGGATAATCTCAGTTTGAATCCTGCCCTGATTATTTACTAGCTTTATCACCTTGGGTGTCAACTTTGATTTCTTCACTGGTAAAATGAAGATAACAATATCTTTGATAACAATATCTCTTGAGGTTGTTGTGAAGATCAAGTGAGATAAAATAGGTAAAGTGCTTTATAAAACTTAGAGTGATAGTCCCCATATGGGATACTCTTTTCCTCTTCCCTTCACCTCCAGGGTTCTTCAGGTCTCAGAAAAATCTAATCTTATTTAGAAAGACCTTTCCAATCCTTCTTAATTTTAGTGTCTTTCCTCTGCGCTTATATCTTGATTTATCCTGTATATTGCTTGTACATGGTTACATCTTGTGAACTCCTTGAGAGCAGGCATTGTTTTTTGTCTTTCTTTTAATCCTCAGAGTTTAGCCCAGTTCCTGGCACATAGCAGGATATCCAATCTTAAATGTCCAGTAGGTATCTGATGATACAGAACTGAAGCTCAGGAGGGGAGAAGAGGGCTGGTTAGATAGGTCTGGGAGTCAGCAACATAGAGATGGCTATTGAACACATGGGAACTGATGAAATCAAGCAAGAGTATATGTATAGAAAAGACAAAAAGGGCCAGGACAGAGCCTCAGGGGCTTATCCATAATCAGTGGGTATATGACGTGGATAATGAATAAGTAATAGAGAGTGAGGAATAGTCAATAGGAGTGGAACTAGAAGAGGTCAGTGTCATGAAAACTCAGAGAAAAAAATATCCAAGAGCAATGGAAAGTTGTGTCAAATGCTATACAGCGGTCAAGAAGGTTAAAGATTGAGAAGAGGCCTTAGATTTTGCAATTAGGAAAGCACTAGTAACTTTAGAGAGAGCAGTTGATTATTAATTAAGTTGATTAATAAGTTCAGAAGATAGATTTTAGAATATTTAGAAGATAAAGAGGAGTGAAAATGGAGGCAGTGAGTAGAGATGAATTTCCAAGTAGTTTGGCTCTGAAAGAGAAGTGATATAGGATGATGGCTAATATGGATGGTAGTACCTAGTGAGGATTTTATTTTTATTTATTTTCCCCCCCAATATATAATTTATTTATTTTTCAGTTCTTAACATTCACTTCCACAAGAATTTGAATTCAAAATTTTCTCCCCATTTCTCCCCACCCCCCACTCCAGGACAGCATGCACCCCATCCACCCTTTCCTCTAGTCTGTCCTCCCTTCTATTACCTACCCTTCTTCCATCCCTCTTCCCCTCTATTTTCCTGTAGGGAAAAATAGATTTCTATATACCATTGCCTGTACAGTTTAATTTCTAGTTGCATGCTAAAACAATTTTTAACATTCATTCTTAAAGCTTTGAGTTCCATATTCTCTCCCTCCCTCCCCACCCCCTCATTGAGAAAACAAGCAATTCAGTATGGTCATACAAGTGTAAGAATGCAAAGCACTTCCATAGTAGTTATGTTGTAAAAGACTAACCACATTTCCCTCTGTCCTGTCCTCCCCTACATTTATTCTGTTCTCTCCCTTGACCTGTCCTCCCACAATAGTATTTGCTTCTGATTATCCCTTTCCCCAGTTTGCTGTCCCTTCTATTATCTTCCCTCTCCTATCTATGTCCCCCTTGCATACCTGCAGGGTAAAATAGATTTCCATATCCAATTGAGTGTGTGTTATTCCGTCCTTAAGCCAAATCCCACTAGAGTAAGGCTCAATTGTTTCCTTTCATCTTCCCCTCTTCCCTTCCATTGTAGAAGCTCTTTCTTCCTTTTTGTATGTGAGATGATTTGCTACATTCTACCTCTCCTTTTCTCTTACTCCTAGTACATTCCAATCAACAGTAAATTTTTTATTTTAGGTATTCTCCCTTCATATTCAGCTCACCCTCTGCCCTCTGTCTATCTATACATATATACATATATATGCACATATATAATACATATACACATACACACATTTACATATACATACCTACACATATATAATACACACACACACATACATATATATATATTCCCTCTAACTACCCTAATACTGAAAAAGGTCTCATGAGTTATAAATAACATCTTTCCATGTAGGAATATAAACAGTTCAACTTTAATGAGTTTCTTAAGACTTCTCTTTCCTGTTTACCTTTTCATGCTTCTCTTGATTCTTGTATTTGAAAGTCAAATTTTTTTATTCAGTTCTGGTCTTTTCAACAAGAATGCTTGAAGTCCTCTATTTCACTGAAGTTCCATTTTTTTCCCCTGAAGCATTATGCTCAATTTTGGTAGGCAGGTGATTCTTGGTTTTAGCCCTATCTCTTTTGACATCTGGAATATCATATGCCAAGCCCTTTGATCCCTTAGTGTAGGAACTGTTGAATCCTGTGTTTTCCTGATTGTATTTCCACAATACTTGAATTGTTTCTTTCTGGCTGCTTGTAATATTTTCTCCTTGACCTGAGAACTCTGGAATTTGGCTACAATATTCCTAGGAGTTTTCCTTTGGGGATCTCTTTCAGAAGATGATGGGCAAATTCTTTCCATTTCTACTTTACCTTCTGGCTCTAGAATATTAGGGCAGTTTTCCTTGATAATTTCTTGGAAGATAATGTCTAGGTTCTTTCTTTGATCATGGTTTTAGGAAGACCAATAATTTTAGAATTATCTCTCCTGGATCTATTTTCCAGGTCAGTTGTTTTTCCAATGTGGTATTTCATATTGTCTTCTATTTTTTCATTCTTTTGGTTTTGTTTCATAGTTTCTTGGTTTCTTATAAAGTCATTAGCTTCCATCTGCTCCATTCTAATTTTTAAGAACTATTTTCTTCAGTGAGCTTTTGAACCTTCTTTTCCATTTGGTCCATTCTGCTTTTTAAAGCATTCTTCTTCTCATTGACTTTTTTGGACCTCTTTTGCCATTTGGGTTAGCCTACTTTTATTTTCTTCAGCATTTTTGGGGTCTCCTTTAGCAAGCTGTTGATTCACTTTTCATGATTTTCTTGCATTGCTCTCATTTCTCTTCCCAATTTTTCTTCTACCTCTCTTACTTGATTTTCAAAATTCTTTTTGAGCTCTTCCATGACCTGAGATCGCTGCATCTTTTTTTGTTTTTGAAGTTTTGGATGTAGAAAATTTGACTTTGATGTCTTCCTCTGATAGTATGCTTTGTTTTTCTTACTCTGAAAGAATGGAAGAATACCTTTTCACAAAGAAAGTAACCTTCTATTGTCTTATTTTTTCCCCATTTTTTTTGTCATTTTCCTAGCCAGTTGCTTTACTTTTGAATAAGCAGCTTCACTGGAGATTAGGAGAGAGGATGCACTGAAGGGAAGTAGTGTCAATCATGAGATCCTCAGCACCAGATTTTAGCAGTGGGGCTATGCGAGCAGAAAATGCATGAGGACTACTAGGATAGACGCTATGTTGGAGAATCGCTCAACTGCAGACCAAGGTAGTAATTCCTTTAGTTTCCCTTTTCTTCACCCTTCTGTCTCTTGCAAAAATATGCATGCCTATTTATTTCCTGAGACTTATCTGTTTCTTAAAAGTTTGTTTACCTTTATGGCAGGAATTTTTATGTAATGGATCTCTTTGTTGATCAGCTGAAAACTATGGACTTCTCAGAATAATGTTTTTGAATGCATAAAGTAAAATACATAGCATCACTAAAGAAACCAGGTTTATTGAAATAAAGGTAAGTTCATGAACTCCAGGTTCAGACCCTCTGCTTTGTTTTTGAAACCCATAATGATAAACATGGTTAACCATTGCATTACTAAGATATGTGTATTCTTGCTCAAATTCAGTGGAAAGGGACCATACTGGAACAACCAGGAGTACTGGGAGAAAAAGATTTCTAGCTGTGGTATTTTGCCTGAGCAGTTTTCTGTCAGAGGAGTCAGAGCTGAAAGAAAGTGAATTATTGATAAAATTCTCCCCATTAGAATATAAGCTCTTTGAGGGCAGGAACTGTCTCATTAGTTGTATTTGTATCCCAGCACTTAACCTTATTCCAGGCACAGAGTAAATGCTTAATAAATGATCTGTTAGTCTATCTATGCATTAATCTCTCCATCCATCTATCTACTATCTATTTGCCTATTCACCTCTTCATCTATCTACGTATCTATGTATCTACGTATCTATGTATCTATCTATGTCTGTCTATCTGTCTGTCTATCCATCCATCTATCTAATTCTGTATCCATAAAATCCCAGAACTTGGGAATTGGCTTGCAAACTTCTACCTGGAGAATAGGAGGAATTTCTTCCAGAAATGTGTGGTTCCTGAATAAGGAGCACTTTAACAAAGCGGCTGAGGGTTGGACTTCAGTCACAATTAGAAGCCTTTTTTTTTACATATGTTGTCTCTCCTTTAGAATGTAAGCTCCACAAAGATAGACTTTTTTCTTTTTATCTTCACTGCTTAGCATGGTTCCTGATATATAGTAAGTGCTTAGTAAATTGTTAATGGATTGATTGATTGAGGCTGCAGAAAGATTCTATCTGCCAGAAACAGACACATTATCTCTGGGTAAGACTAAGTCTATATTATATTAGAAATAAAAGCCTTACCTATAGCCAAGTGAGGCCTAGATTCCTTGAGTCGTATAGAGAAGCACCACCTATGCGCAGAACTAAGATTACATGTCTCATTGCAGAAAGGTAGAGTCTTCTTAGGAAAGGACATTTGCTCTCTTGGGTAAAGGTATAGGCTAACTACCACAGGATTGTCAAGTACCTAAGAGAAACAAGATGAATTATGTTGGAAAGTGTCAGAGGGTGTACTTTAATTTTTATTTTTTCAATTAGCAAACATTTATTTTCTCTATCTCTCTCACCTTTGGGGAAAAAAATAACCTTTTAAACAAATATGCACAGTCAATCAAAATTCCCAAGGTGGCCATATCATGCACACACACACACACACACACATGCACACATGTCATATATAGCATAGAAAAATATTTGCTGGACTATGTGACCATATGTTAAAAGCTTTATTTTTCAGGTTTTGAAAAATTTGCTCAATGGAGGGGGAGAAGGTACATGAAAAAAATGATGGAATGATTTCACTTAAGTTTTTGTGATATGTACAAATAAACGAAGTCAACAATATATTCTGTAATAAAAAAAATTAGTGAAGCTTTGTGGCATGAAGGGGGTTGATGGTGAACCAAATGGATAGCTAGGCTATAAGAAACTATAAGACCCCACCTTGGAGTATGTATCTGTCTGCAGTGAGACATCTGATATAGCATAAGATAACTTCTTGAGGGTCTGAAAGAAATCTATGGTCCAATATAAACTAAAAATATTCCCCATTACTCTAATAGTGCTGATGATTAAACAGTGTGTGTGTGTGTGTGTGTGTGTGTGTGTGTGTGTATGTGTGTGTGTGTATGTGCACGCACGTGTGTGTGGAAAGAAAGAGAAAAAGAGAGAGAGAGAGAGAGAGAGAAACTCCAACCATCTGAATAACATATTCTTGCACATGGGCCATGAAAGCTAAGCAACAGAGCCATTATGAAGATGTAGATTTGATGGCACAAAGTTACAGAATGTTTGGTGTAAGGTGAACCCATGAACAAAATCATTATTCTTAGAAAGATAAAGATACAAAGGAATAGAGACCAAGACAGACTGATGAATGAACAGTACCATCTAGAGGCAAACAGAGAGGCATTATGGAGATCGATAGAAGTGTTGGATCAGCTGTGGGACATATAACCTTCTATTACAACTGCAGAGAAGTTGTGCAGGCTAGATACACTCATGAGGAGAATGCAGCTTTGTTTCTGTAGAAGTTGAAATCTACGGGATGAGCATTAAGAAACCGTAATTGAGCCAGGGAAGGAGGTTGCCCATTACCCTTGAAACAAAAAGCATGATCATCATATACTTGTGGGTCCATTCTATTTAGACTCAATAAATTTGTTCACAAGTGATGGTCAATATGGAGAACGTGGAATGAAACCCTTTCTTAGGCAGTGGATCTCAAATTATCATCCTGTTCCAATTAGAGACATTTGAGGAAAATACTAAAAAGATTGAATTGATCCTGTATAGTTTTCTTATTGATCCTGTTTACAAGTAATTGATTTTGTCCTGTAACCACTTGAGTAATGGCTCTTTGTCAGCTGCCCTAAGTTAAGATTAGAAATCCAGCTCTCCTGCTAATCACTGGTCTACTCTTACCTCAAGGAATTTAGACGACATTGGGAGATGTGTGTAAACACAAGCAAGTAGGGTCTAGTATTTTTACACCAGCAAGCTATCCTTCAAGAATGTCTGATTTGCTGTCCAAAAGGTCTGATCCATTATCTCTAAACCTAACAGCTGCGTTGAAATAATGAGCACTTCTTAGTTTCATGGGGGGTGGTGGTTCATTACTAGCCCCTATTATCAAACTTCCCCCAGTAATGTTGCCCTCACCTCTGTAATATCATCTACCCTGTTCTGTACTTTGTTCTGTACTCACCAAAACCTGTAAAAGGGGAACAGTTCTTTTGCTTAGGGTCTTTGGCTTATGTAGAGGCAACCCACTGACTCATTTATTGACAGGCAGCATGCCCCTGATAATAAATGCTATCTTGCTTGGAGAATTGCCTCAGTTTATCCCTTTTGTTTTACTCTTTTTACTTTTTGTTTTACTCTTGACAATACTTTTACAGCCTAAGAAAGGTTTGGGATTTGGTAGACTAAGTGTCAGAGACTACTTATGCCTGGGATGTATCACATTAAGCTTGAAGTGGTTGATGTTGCCCGGAAGATGGATGGACCCTATGCTATGGTTCTTGTGTGTCTGAATCTACCAACCATTTGTGAAGCATCAACACTGATTAGAGCCAACTCTATTCAAAATATGGGTAAGATACTACAAACAAGGCACCCAATATCTGCATATGTTGACTAGTCAAGTGGCATGTGCTCACATTTATAGGGGAATAGAGGCAAGCAGCTTCTGTGAACATCAAGAGAGCACTAGTGGGTCCTAATAAATTTAACTTTGGAGATTCTCCAGTATAAGAATGGAAAGGAGTGGTTGAGGCAGAAAATCAATAATAGAATAGGTATATTTTTACTACATGAGTGTGATGTGTACAAGGAACCATTTATGAGATCCAGCTCATTGACTCCTGACTTCTGGAAACAATCTAGGCAGGGTTATCTATCAGACATGAAAGACCTTAGAAGTCATCTGATGGTCCAGCAACCCATAAGCATCATTTATGGTGATGGTGTAGAAAAATGGAAAGACACATGTGCATACAGACTTTGAAGAAAAGAATGAAAGTGGACCATACCATATGTATGCCATGTCAATATTTCTAGCCTTGGACTTTCTATTAGGTAGCCAGTGGTTCTAAAGTGTTGGACTTACAAAGTAGGCACTATCAGATTCCTATGATACAGGGAACCTTCCAAAAGTAGACTGAATTCTGCTGAAAAACCTTGGTGTTCAAGTTAGCAGACTGATGAAAAGCAACTCCCATTGAAGTTGAAGTAAGTCTGGGCAACCTGACTATTTACAGAATACCACTAGGGACTGATGGGGCCTTGTAAAGACAAACCATCATGATGAGTTGCTGACTCTGATGAGGAGGGAGAGACAAGTGATGGATGTTTACCTCAATAGACTCTAAAAGAAAAAAATTCAAATACTAGCAGCATCTGAACCAGATGCTGGTTCAGAATGTGACATCCCCAGGGGTGGATCCAAAATGGTGGAGTAGAAGTTGGGACCTGCTAGAACTCTCTCCCCAAATCCCTCAAAAAACCTGTAAAAAATGACTCTAAACAAATTCTAGAGCAGCAAAAGCCACAAAATGACAGACTGAAGCAAATTTCCAGCCCTAGACAATCTGGAAGATTGTAAAGGTCTATATCACTGGACTGGAAGTGGAGTGCAGTTTGGCGTAGGCCATGCTGGGGAGCTGGAGCAGGCCTTAGGAGAATGAATCACTGGCAGCGGCTGCGCTCTGCAGACTATTCAACCCACAAACACCAAAGACATCTTCAAAGGTCAGTGGGAAGGGTCTCTCACCTATCTGAGAGGGAAGTGTGGTCCAGCCCTGGTCCCAGCCCCACCACAGCCCTGACCCCACCCCCATCACCATTTGTCCTTAAAAACTAGAATGGAGCAAATGGAAGCTAATGACTTCATGAGAAATCAAGAAATTATAAAACAAAATCAAAAGGATGAAAAAATAGAAGACAATGTGAAGTATCTCATTGGAAAATGGATCCAAGAGAGATAATTTTAAAATTATTGGACTACCTGAAAGCCATGATAAAAAAAAAAAGAGCCTAGACATCATCTTTCAAGGAATTAGCAAGTAAAATTGCCCTGATATTCTAGAACCAAAATAGAAATAGAAAGAATTCAATGATTACCTCTTGAAAGAGATCCCAAAAGGAAAACTCCTAGGAATATTATGGCCAAATTCCAGAGTTCCATGGTCAAGGAGAAAATATTACAAGCAGCCAGAAAGAGACAATTCAAGTACTATGGAAACACAATCACGATAACACAGGATTTAGCAGCTTCTACACTAAGGAATCAGAGGGCTTGGAATGTGATATTCCAGAGGTCAAAAGAGTTAGGATTAAAACCACGAATCACCTACCCAGCAAAACTGAGTATAATACTTCAGGGGGAAAAATGGAATTTCAATGAAACAGAGGACTTTCAAACATTCTTGTTGAAAAGACCACAGCTGAATAGAAAGTTTGACTTTCAAATACAAGAATCAAGAGAAGTATGAAAAGGTAAACAGGAAAGAGACTTATTAAGGGACTTATTAAAGTTGAACTGTTCACATTCCTACATGGAAAGATGATATTTGTAACTCATGAGACCTTTCTCAGTATTAGGATAGTTGGAAGAACATATATGTATATGTATGTATGTATGTGTGTGTATATATGTATATGTGCATGTATATGTATGTATATATATTTGGGGCAGCTAAGTGGTGGAGTGGATAGAGCACCAGTGCAGGAGTTAGGAGGACCTGAGTTCAAATCTCACCTCAGACACTTGACCCTCACTAGCTGTGTGACCTTGGACAAGTCACTTAACCCAAATTGCCTCATCCTGGGTCATCTTCAGTCATCCTGATGAATATCTGGTCACTGGATTCAGATGGCTCTGGAGGAGAGGTGAGATTGGTAACCTGCACAGCCCTCCCTCAAGTCAAGTCAAGTGCAAGTCATGTCATTATTTCTCTGATGGCATGATCTTCTTTGGCAATGAAGGATGAACATACACATATGTGTACACGTATATATATATATATATGTGTGTGTGTGTGTGTGTGTGTGTGTGTATATATATATGTGTGTGTGTGTGTGTGTGTGTATATATATATATAGAGAGAGAGAGAGACAGAGAGACAGAGAGACAGAGAGAGACAGAGAGAGGGCACACAGGGTGAGCTGAATATGAAGGGATGATATCTAAAAAAGAAAATTAAGTGTTGAGAGGAATGTACTAGGAGAAAGAGAAAGAGAAAGGTAGAATGTAGTAAATCATCTCACATAAAAGATGCAAGAAAGAGCTTTTAACAATGGAGGGGAAGAAGGGGAAGATGGGAGGGAATAAGTGAGCCTTATTCTCATCAGATGTGGCTTCAGGAGGGAATAACATACACACTCAATTGCATATGGAAGTTTATCTTATCCTACAGGAAAGCAGGGGGGGAGGGGATAAGAGAAGGTGGATAATAGAAGGGATAACAGATTAGGGGAAGGGGTAATAGGAAGCAAACACTTTGGTAGAAGGACAGGTCAAAGGAGAGAATAGAATAAATGGAGGGTGGGACAGGATGGAGGGAAATATAATTAGTCTTTTATGACATGACTGCCATGGAAGTGTTTTGCATGACTACACATATATAATCTTTATTGCATTGCTTGACTTCTCAATGAGGGTGGATGAAGAGGGGGAAAGGGAGAGAATGTGGAACTCAAAGCTTAAAAAATGAACGCTGAAGATTGTTTTTGCATGCAACTAGGAAATAAGATATATAGGCAATGGAGTATGGAAATCTATCTTGCCCTACAGGAAGGTAGAAGGGAGGGTGATTGGTGGGGAGTGGAGAAGAGGGCAGATTGGAGCAGGGGACAATCAGAATGCATGCTGTCCTGGTGTGGTAGGGGGAGGGGGGAAATGGGGAGAAAATTTGGAATTCAAAATTCTGTGGAAGTGAATGTTGAAATCTGAAAATAAATGAATAAACAAACAAACAAACAAATAAATAACATCCCCAGCAAAGAAGACATTGTTTACTATAGCCCGATACATTTGTTTAGGCCCAGTTCTGAAAAGCGGAGTGAATTGAATCCAGAAGCAGGGCCTTTCCTGCTAAGAACTTCAGGCACTGAGATTCCTAGGACACATAGACACTCTACAGAACCTAGTAGTGATGATAGATTAGATCCTCCACAAATTCCAATAAGGAATGGAAAACTATAGTTCCAGGGAGGACTATGGTTAACTAATAGCATCAGCTTAGTTGAGGTATAGGGGCAAATTGATCATTGTGTTCCACATTAACCCGTAATGTAACAAATGAAACCAGGAAAGTGATTGCACATATAGCCAGCTAATAATTCCAATGTTTGCTCATATAATGCTTTTGGCATGTAATCGCATATATTTCAAGATACATATATTAATGCTACATGCTGAGTTATGCTACTGCTTTGCTGTTTATGTGTATTTGATTGTGTATCAGTATTGTGGAAATACTGTAGTCAAATCTTCTTGTTAGTTAGGCATTCCTGCTTTTTCTGTGTATATACTAATGCTTAAAAATGTCCACTATTCTGTCTCCCTTTTGATGGCATATTGCTAGTTTGCATTGTTTAATTGTCAGACTTATTAATTTTTTTCTTTGGATATGCATATGCAGGGTATTCCATAAGTCTTAGTGCAGTTTTAAGTTTTAAAGACTTTTGTGACACCCTGTATTACTATGACATGTATGTGTGTGTGTGTAACTTACCTTACATGTAATTTAGGCATGTAGTTACTGATCATATATACTGTTGATATATATGTATAAATACACAACAACCCAGCAACATTTTTAAAGCATCTATTGTGTGCAAGCATATGTTTTTAAGTACCTATTGTGTGCTACACACTGGGAGTTCAAAGACTTACTTCATTTCAACAAATGTTTATTAAGATGAAAACTTAAATCTTGCTTTCAAGGAACATATAGTATAACAGGGAATACAAATATGTACAATATAAAATATGATGGTACAGTGTTAAGTCCTTTTTCCCTTCTATATCTCCATTCACTAGCATTCCTATGCACTTTATTCAACTCTACTCTTCCACAGTCCTTCCTCTTCCTCTACCCTTCTATTCCATTTTCACTTTTTCTCCCTTAAGGCTAATTATTCATTTAATTAAGGCCTGCTTAATGGTAAGTAAAATACTCAATCAGTTTTATTGCCAGTAAGAAATTTAAGATGGGTAATGAAAATATAGATGTATAAACCCATTAAGGTTTGGCAGGACCCTGAAGGATGACCCTGTGATCATATTACACTGAGGTGACTTTTGATTGACTGAGAAAATGTGGATTCTTTCATTGTTAATTGTCTCCCCTAGTTGGTACAGTGCATAGAATGCTGGGCCCAGAGTCAGGAAGACTTCATCTCCCTGAGTTCAAATCAGGCCTTAGACACATACAAGCTGTGTGACCCTAGGCAAGTCACTTAACCCTGTTCACCTCACTTCCTCATCTATAAAATGAGCTAGAGAAGGAAATGGCAAACCACTCTAGTGCCATTGCCAAGAAAACCCCAAATGGAGTCATGAAGAATTGAACTTGACTGAAACTACTGAACAACCACAAAAGTCTGAACTGAGGTCTTAGTTTTCTCTTAGTCTTTTATGTATTCTTGGGTATATTCTAAAAAAGACCAGTTACTATTTAGAGTTTTTTTGGTCTGTTTTGTTCTGTTAAACTTTTCAGACCTCTGCTTACTCCTTACTTTGATATCAAAGACATGGTAGTTATTTGTAATGGTCTTTTGTGTACCCAGTGTAGTGGGAGTGAGCTAAGCTGTGATATTAACCTCTTCTTGAGAATGATCAGGGAAAGTGCCTTTTATCCTGAGCCCCAAAGTATTGTACCCTCAGAATTTCAGTATTTGAAGTGTGTTGTATATAAGTTATTCTAATCTAATAACCTTATTGGAGATAGGTTAAGTAAGGAACAAGCACCCAGCCATAGCTCTTCTTATTTGCTACAAGAGAAGTCTCCCTTGGAGAGGCTAGATCCCAGAGCATTTGACACTTTTGAGCCAAACTATCTTTTTATTACATGACTTAATCACATAGAAATTATCTGCTTACATATCTTTTCACCTCTCAGCTTGCCAGACAACATTGGTGAAGGGACTAGGGTATTTTAAGTATTGATAGCAATCAATCAAACTTTTATTCAGAAGTGACATTTGCACAAGAATTGAGGACTCTGGGGAAAAGCCATTTCGCTGAGCTAAACAGAAGAAAGAGATGGTTTAGGGACAGTGTGGTATACTTGATCTTCTATCCCAGAGGAATACTTTGGGGTAATCACAGGAGATATTAGGAAGCCCAGATATTAGGAAGCTTCCAATGATGGCAGTTTTGGGTGAGACTGAAGTACAACAAATAGGGCTTTGCTTTCTCTCTTGCCTGCTAAAGAGAACTTGGCTTATAACTCATATCCCCACTGAACTGATGGATGCTTTCTTCTGGTTCTTCCAGAAGAGGAGAGGCGATAGGGGAGGAGAAGTTTATTCTGTTTCTACTGCCTGTTTTTCAGTTTTTTTCTTCAAATCATTTGTCCTCTGATTGTTCACTATCCTTGTTTGCTACTTATACATTTGTTCCTATTGATATATATATACATATATATATATATGTATAAATTTGATGGTCACCAATCCTGACTTAAGTGGTGAATGGTAGTTGTGGGAGAGATTAGGAGAGGTAAATTTCCTTATATCCTTAAGGAGACATATATTTTATTCTCCTCTGAGAGATGAGATCAAAGAGAGGAGGTAAAAGGTTTGCTTGCCAGAGACCCCATTCCTTATTAGTGTGAACTGAGATGGGTGGGTGGGGAGATGGGGAGGGGAGGAAGGGAAAAGAGACCCTTTGATCTCTATAGGTGAGAGACAACAATAATATCAATATTATCTCTTAAACTAGTAAAAGATACAATTGAGCTCATATATGTATTAGTATTATGTTTAGGACACATTATTATCAAGGGTATATGGCTTGGCTCGTTTACCATGGGTACTCTAAAAATAATTTCTACATGATAATATAAAATGGTGCACAAATTAAATCATTTTATACCTAAATTGATACAATTAAATACACTTTAAAAAAATCTGGACCTGTGATTTCATCAATGCAGAAAACTTCCAGTGTAGAAACTTCCTCTATTAATGTCAATTGGCAACTCTCTGTATCTCATCGTCTTTACCTAGGATACTAAGAAGTTAGGACAGACATCCAATATATTTCAGAGGTATGACTTGAGTCTAGATCATCCTGACTTGAAAGCCCACATTTTTACCATCTGTCCTGCCTCTTTGTGAATAAAAGTGTCAATAGGAAAATGCAAAATTATTAGATGTTTTTGCTATTGTAGGCATAAACTTGGTGTTAATTATGAATGTATTCATTACATTTTTATTAGGAGCGGGAATGAAATTCATACAGGCACAAGTCCATCCAACATCTATCAATGGATTTAATTTGTTTTTTTAAAAAAGGAAAGATAATAAAGCGTTCAGTCAGCTATGGAAGGCTGTTCCTAATTATTCAATACATAAGAATACCAGAGCACCAAAGCCTGATGGTAGTGGCAAAAAAGGAAAAATTTTCTTGCTCCTTTTCCAAGTTCTTTGGTAAATTCATGGAGAAACATTATTAGTTGCCCTTTAGATGCTTTATAACAGCTACTTTCTCCATATCAGAAAGGATAATTTGCCTGTTTTAAAGTTATGAGTCAATTAATCAATCAACAAGTATTTAGTAAGGACTTACTATGTTCTAGGCACTATGCTAAGCATTGAGGAATATGAAGAAAAAGAACAATCTCTGTCTGCAAAGAGCTTATATTCTAATGAGGGAGATAATACATACCAACCAGAAAATACAAGATAAATGGAGAGTATCTGAAAAGTAACCTTAGAGGAGAGGGTTCTCAGCTATGGGGAACAGTAAAGGCCTCCTTGAGGAGGCACAAGCTTGAGCTCTTATAAAGCCAGGAATTCTAAGAATTGGAGCTTAGGAGGGAGAGATTTTAGTTATGGAAAACAACCAACACAAAGGAGGAAGACAGGAAATGGAAGGTTGTATATGACGGACAGCAGGTAAGTCAATATGGCTAGATTATAGAGTTGGGTAAATGGTGGTAGAATATAAGAAAATGGAAAGGTACAAGAAAGGCCAACTCATGAAGACCTTTAAATGTCAAACCAAGACCTTTATATTTGCCTTTAATAGTAACAGGGAACCATGGTCAGCTCTATGCTTTAAGTCTGAACTAGGAAGGTGGCTATGTGAGTAAAGAGGATTACATAAATGGTGCTGTAGAGAAAGAAATTACAAGATTCTTTTAGGTTTAGAAGATTCTCTGGTACTAATTTATTGGAATGTTATGATGTAATGGTCTGAATGAAATTATGAGCTCTGTCATGCAGGTTTTTCCAAGATGGACCGGTCATAGTGGAGAGTTCTGACCAAAGGTGACCCACTGGAGAAGGACAAACTGCTTCAGGATCTTTGCCAAGAAAATCCCATGAACACTATTGATATTATAAAAGATATGACACTGGAAGATGAGCTTCTCAGATCAGTAGGCATCCAATACACTACTGGGGAAGAGTGGAGGACAGCTACAAGTAAGTCCAGAAAGAATGAGGTGGCTGCACCAAAGCAAAAGAAAGCTTAGCTGTGGATGTGTCTGGTGATGAAATGAAAGTTAAATGCTGTAAAGATCAATATTGCATAGGAATGTGGAATGGAAGATCCTTGAACCAAAGGAAGCTAGATGTGGTCAAACAGGAGACAAAAAAACATCTTGGGTGTCAGTGAACTTAATGGAGAAGAATGGGTGAATTTAATTCAGGTGATCGTTACATATACTACTGTGAGCAAAAAATTCCTTTGAAGAAGAGTAGCCCTCATAGTCAATAAAAGGGTGAGAGAAACAATACTGAGGTATAATTTCAAAAATGAAAGAATGATACCTGTTTGAATCCAAGGCAAATCAATCAGCATCACAATAATACAAGTCCATCTCTAACCACTGATGCCAAAGAGCCCAAACTTGCTCATTCTAAGAAGATTCATAACATCTTCTAGAAACAACACTAAGAAAATATGTCACATTCATCACAGGAGAGTGGAATGCTAAAAAGTGAAATCAAAAGATAATTGGAATAATAGGCAAGTTTGGCCTTGGAATACAAAATAGAACAGGGTAGAAGCTAATAGAATTTTGTCAAGACAACCCCCTGGTTATAGCAAAGACTTTTTCAACAACCCAAAAGATGACTCTATACATGGATATCACGAGATGGTCAATTTTGAAATCAGACTGATTATATACTTTGCAGTCCATGATGGAGAAACTCTATGCAGATAGTTAAAACAAGACCTGAAGTTGACTATGGCTCAGATCATGAGCTTTTTATTGCAAAATTCAGGCTTAAATGAAAGAAAGTAGGTAAAACCAACAGCCTATATACATATAATCTAAATAACATCCTTATGAACATGAAGTGGAGGTAATGAATAGATTTAAGGGATTAGATCTGGTAGATAGAGTGCTGAAGAACTGGGGACAAAGATTTGCAATATTATACAGGAGGCAACAATAAAAAACATTTCAAAGAAAAAGAAGAACAAGAAAGCAAAATGGCTATCTGAAGGGGCTTTACAAATAGCTGAGGAAAGAAGGAAAGTAAAAGGGAAAGGAGAAAGGGAAAGATATACTCAACTGAGTGCAGAGATAAGCAAGGAGTGATAAGAAGGATTTCTTAAATGAGCAATGAAAAGAAACAGAAGAAAACAACAGAATGGGAAAGACAAGAGAGTTTTTTTAAAAAATCAGATATCAAGAAAATACAAAAATAGGCATGATAAAAGAGAAAAATGGTAGGGACTTAACAGAAGTTGCAGAGATTATGAAGAGATGGGAAGCATACATAGAGAACTACACAAGAAAGATCTTAGCATCAGCTGTAATCACAATGATGTAGTTACTGATCTAGAGCCAGACAGCCTGGAGAATGAAGTCAAGTGGGCTGTAGGAAGCATTGCTAACTATAAGGCTAGTGGAGGTGATGGAATTCTAGCTGATCTATTTAAAATCCTAAAAGATGATGCTGTTAAAGTGATATGCTCAACGTCAGCAAATTTGGAAAACTCAACAGTGATCACTGGATTGGAAAAGATCAGTTTATGTTCCAGTCCTAAAGAAGGGTATGCAAAAGAATGTTTAAATTACCAAACATTTGCATTAATTTCACATGCCAGCAAGGTTATGCTTAAGATTTTGCAAGCTAGGCTTTAGAAATATGTGAACTGAGAATTACCAGAAGGCAGGTTGGTTTTGAAAGGAATCAAATTGCCAACATTCTCTGGATCATGGAGAAAGGAAAGAAATTCCAGGAAAAAAACCCCCAAACATCTACTTCTGGTGTCATTAACTACACTAAAGTCTTTGATTGTGTGGATCACAACAAGATGTGGCAAGTTTACAAAAAGATGGGAATACCATATCATGTTACTTGTCTCCTGAGGAACCTGAATGTGGATCAAGAAGCAACAATCAGAACCAAACATGGAACAACTGAGAGGTTTAAGATACGGAAAGGAGTATGACAAGGCTGTACATTGTCATCTTATTTATTTAATTTATATGCAAAATACATTATGAGAAATGCTAGATGATTCAAAGATGATTCAAAAAGACCAGATGATTCAAAAGCTGTAATTAAAGTTGCCAGGAGAAATATCAACAATCTCAGATATGTAGACAATACCTGTCTGATGGCAGAAAGTGAAGAAAAATTAAGAAATTTGAAGAGGATGATGAGGTTCAGGAGTTGGGTCATCTGGAAAGAATTCAAGAGGCAGATATTCTCCTAGCCAAGAGGGCTTTTTTGATGCAAAATCATGGGGTTTGTCCTTAGGTGAATCAGCAGCTTGGAGAAGGTCAGGGGCTTGCTTTCATACATAAATCTTGGGCACTCAGCCAGATGTGGGCTCCTGCATGGGCAGTTAACCACAGGGAAGGGGAACAGATGTGTTGGGTACTTTTATCCACAAGGAAGGGGAGGCAGGAAAAGGGAAGCAGATCTGTCTTGTTAACAGGTAGAGCAAATTTAGGTTTAGGCAAGGCTCTCATTGTTGCTGGGAAGCTTGATGGGAATGAAACAGGAAAGTGTAAAAGCAGGCTTGAAGTTTAAGTTAAAGAAAAAACAACCCTAAGATCATGACAACTAGTCCCAATACTTCCTGGAAAATGGGAGAAGAAATGGAAGCAGAGTCAGATTTTATATTTCTGGGCTCAAAGATCACTGCAGATCATGATTGAAGCCTTGAAATTAAAAGATACTTGATTCTTGGAAGGAAAACTATGGTAAATCTGGACAGTAGAGACATCACCTTGCCAACAAATGTCTGTATAGTCAGAGTTATGGTTTTTCTGGTAGCAATGTATGGTTGTGAGAGCTGGACTCTAAGGAAAACTGAGTGGCACAGAATCAATACTTCAGAATTGTGGTGCTAGAGAAGGTTTTTGAGAGTCTCTTGGATGGCAAGGAGATCAAATCAGTTAATACTTAAAGAAATTAATTCAGGTTATTCACTGGAAGGTCAAATACTAAAGCTGACATTTAAATACTTTGGCCACATAATGAAAAGACAGGACACAATGGAAAAGGCCCCAATGTTGGGAAAGATTGAAGACAAAAGGAGAAGGGAACTGCAAAAGATGAGATAGATGAATAGCGTCGTGGAAACAAGCATAAGCTTGGACAGACTTCAGGAGGTAGTGTAGGGAGGTAGTGTAGGATAGAAGGGCCTGGCATGCTATGGTTCATAGGGTCACAAAATGTCAGACATGACTGAATGACCAAACAACAAAACATGACAATAATGATATAAACTAGGAAATTGATTCATCCTGTTACAAAAGAATTCACAGTTAATTATCACAATTAAATAATGAGCTCTTAGTAAGTTTAGACTAGGTTTATGAAATTTGTCTTATACTAAACTTTTCAGGACTATATCTATTGAGCAAAGAAGCTAAGTAGATCTCCTCTTCCACTAAGATATTTTATAAAATATCAGAGATATTAATATAGAAATGATTATAGAGTTACGAATTATTGGAAAGAAATTGAGAGAAATGATTATTAATAGCCAGTGATTTAGGGAGATTCAGATTTCCCCCTTTTTCTTTTATCCTCATTTTAAGACTTCAGTCTCTGAAGGTTGAACTAACGTTCTCCTTTACCCAGACCCTACCCAGGTGGAGCAGCCATTGTGTTCTGCTCAGGTTTGGATGGGGATACATTATTTGAATAGATTGCCCAAGGCTGGGACTGACTTAGAAGTAAATGACATAATCAAAGTTCAGGTCCAGGTACTCACTGTAATATTTGTTTTCTCTTCATTAATTGTTAACGCATCAGAGTTGACCACCATCCTTGGGAATGCTCCTCTTCTAACGGGCATATAACAAGTGAGCCCCCATTATTGTCTTTGGCCTAAGAGAGAGATGGCCAAATGACCAGGCTTCTATTAAAATGCTGACATTATTAATAAAATTGTTAATTACCTAGAAATTAACATCTTTTGAACCTTTTTAAACATTACAAAATCATGTAATAAATGTATAGGTAATTAAATGCGCAATTTGTGTTTCTGGCGAACTTAATAAGATTTAGGCATTAAGATATTATAGAAAACCAATTGTGGTCTTTTGAAAATCGTCAAATAGCAGAAATTATATCAAGTGACCTTTGTAAGTCTCTTCTTTAGATACTGATCTGGGGAAAATGCTGAAGTGGTTAATGTAAGTAGTAGTTACAGGAGCCTTACCTAGGATGGACACAAAACTATTGCCCTAGTATAGGTAAAGAAGAGATTAGGATCCTAAGTTTTTCCCTGAATGAGGTGAGGTATAAGTTGTACCTATTTAGGAATATTTAATTGTAGAGTTACTGTAACACAGTAGACACCAACTATGCCAGTTGTAGGGCAGGAGGTAACAAGGGAGCTTTTCCAGCAGGTTCACTCTTTATCTTTATCTCTCCAGAAGGACAGGACCAGAGACATAATAAGGAGCCAATTAAGCTTACTTTACTTTATTCCTCTCAGTGGGGTTGCTGATAATGGGAGCACAACTCCTACAGTATCCCCTAAGACTCAATGGGGGCCAATTGAGACAAGCACAGCATTCCAGTTTGTGCAGTCCCTGGTCAAGGCACGCACATATGCGCATTCCCCTAAGTCTGTGCATCCCCATTCCCTGCTTACTGACCAGTGCTCACTTGATCTAAGGGTAATACACAGAGGCGGCAATTTGTCAACAACAGCCTCTCAAGGTCACATTTAATTCTAGAAATATCATGGTGACTTAGCACAGTGCGCTTGCACTGGGCTGTTTATAATTTAACTCGAATGTTTATATCATTTATCCTTACATCTCATTGTTCAAGTGTGATGAGACTGTTCACAAATCATGAGCCTGGAAAGTAGTAAATTGTTATGAGCATGGACCCCGAGAACTAATATCTCTGACCCTGGGAACTATTATCTAAAAAAGAATAGCAAAATCCATGTTACATACAGCTTCCTTCACAGACAATTCTCAGTTCAGGTCTTCTATTTGAATATTATTTGAGTAAGTAATACATGATTGACATTGTAATGAGGGCTGGATTGGGGGACTTTTCAATGAAGTTCCATTTTTGGAACACACAGAGGGGTTTCTGCCTATTGCCAATCCTCATGAGTTGGGATGGAGGGAGAGATGAGGAGAAGAGGGTGGTGGTGAGGCTATTTCTGGAAGTCTGTGATGATGTGGAATGGAGGGTCCTACCCTCCACTTCAGAGGAAGTAAGTATTGTGTGACTATTTCCTATCCACTAACGCATGATGAAAAAAAGCCTTTTAACTGACTTGATCTGGAACTAAGATCTACATAAAAGTCACTAGCTGGCCAAATGTTTCTCTTTCCTGATGTTTACTGAGATTTTCTGAGCTCTAGAGAATTGGCCATTTGAGATGTGCCCTTCTGCTCACCTGGGTCCTTGAATGTATGGCCTCCTAAGCAAACGTGTCTGCTATGAGATTACCTCTTGTTTGTTTCTTTTTCTTTGGCATTTATAAGATCAGACCCTTTTGAGAGAGCACTATAAGATCCAGTGGCTGAACCCTGGAGCCAGGGCAGCTCCAAAGAGTGACCTGTGGGATACAGTCCAGCAGAGGGTCAACCTGGAAGCAAACAAGGGAGTGACTCTGTCTATATTAACTATACCTCATTCAGAAATGAACTTGATAGTGCAAATGCTAGAAACTATTTTAAGTTTGAGTTTACTCATCCTAGAGACTGAGTTGTAGAGAGCATGCTCCCACTTTGGAAGGATATTTTTATCCTTTTGATTCTTGTTACATCTTACAGGAAATATTCCTTTGTAAAAGCTGATTAAGGTTAATTGCTTATTAGTGCCATAGAGGCAATATCAACGGTTGAATGACACTGGGGAGATACTATTTGTCACAGGCAGGTTATACTGGGGAAGTAATCACCAGTGATGAATAGTGGGAGGAACACTCTGGAACAGGCCATTAGGACAGTAGGATTGGAAAGAACCGTAGGGCACCTCAGAGGTATTCCTAGAACCCCGACTGAGGTGGGAAGATGTATCCATACTTGCTCTGGGGACCTAAATAGTTAACCTGTATGTGGGTTGTGAGATTGTCTAGAATCTCAATATAGTGAATCTAGTGGGCCACAAATCTTTTTTTTTTTTAACTAGTAAGCAATTGTTAGTTATAATTTTACTTTGTCTTTAAAAAAATTCCTACATACGTACATTTTGAATATTACATAGAGTAATATCTATACACTCTATATTCAAAGAACCAAAATAGAACACATGTGCCATTGTTTTTGTTACCCTTGCTTCAGGAGGTAGTATGGTTAAAGGACCTAGTTCAAATCTTTGAGAACTCACTGATTTGTAAAATGAGGGTTTGGATTAGGTTACCCATAAGGTTCCATCTAAACATATTATCTTTTAAATATTAAAAGATATTATTACCTTTATTAACTATGGAAATAAAAAATAAACATAACAGAAAAAAGTTAACATGATTATGCCTAGTTAAAATTTTCTTTTTTTTCTTTACTTTTTTTTCTTAAACTCAAATTTGTTTTATAGGTTAGGGGTCAACATGTGCAGATTCTACTCAAAATATTACTAAATTACACTTACATTAGGTAAAGTTATTTTTACCAATCTTTCTGGTTGTGTAAAGTAGAAAGCCTTCCCTCTCAGTTTTAGACCACAAGAAAGCCTTCAAGAGAATGGTTTGACTTCTAGAAAGTCAGATCAATCACCTATATCATGACCAACAGCATCTCAGTGACCATTTTGGTAAGTAAGATAACCCACACCGATTAGAAGTCAGTGTCATACAGCTGACAAATTCCTTCTATGGTTTACATGATAGAAAATTAGCCATGATTTTCCAAGGAGTTGTTTCTCTCTATTTCTCTCCTATTACCTACTTAGGGTGAAAAAAACCTTTAAATTAACAAGTAAATTAAAAATGGAACCATTATAAAGGCAGGGAACAGTGTTTCCTGAATCTTTCTAAATACCATCTTAGGTGCACCAGAATACTTCAGGCTGGACAGTATCATAGCATGACTGAGTAATTGATGGCATAGGGTTCAACAACTGTTACTGCAAAGAGCACACACAAATCTTGCGTTTTACTTTTTAATTACAAGGTCTGGAACACTTAGTTAATTAAAAAGTCTAAATGATTGAACCTCCCTAATCACTAGGGAAAAAAGAAACCTCCTCGGAGCATCAATATTGCAAATTTGTTGTTGACTTAGCCGAATGCCAGTCTTGTTTCTGTTACTTGCCACCTACTTGAGCCCTCCTAGATAACGGTTTCTTGCTCTGTACTCACAAATGGACTTTAATCTTGGGGGAACCTATATTCTAACTGAGAAGAGTCAGGTTTTCCCCTTCATATTCTCTGGCTCACTGCTCTGGCAAGAGTTCTGGGGAAAATCTCTTAAATATACCTTAGGTGTGGCTCTTGTATACAATCTCCCCTAAAATGTAAGAGATTCCTTTCTAGAAAAAGCCCTTGGTGTACAATGCAAATAGCAGGTTTAGGATAATAGTGCATTTCTTATACCACTAAAGTAATGCTTAAAGCTTAAAAGAATGCATTAAGATATATTTTTAAAACAATAAGCCCCACAAGAGTGAATTAAGATATATTTTTAAAACAAGAAGCCACTATCATTGTAATTCCCCTCTAACAGTAGGACACATTGTGAGATTGATAAATAGACGTTTCACTTTCATCTCTGACCTGTCCAAAGGGCTGAATATCCTGGCCAGCCAGAGAATGACTTGGGCTTTCTTAGTCCTTTGAGTTACACCAGCTTCCCAGAGGTTTCTCCTAGAGATTCATCTTCTTCACCAAAAAGTTGTAGTTGCAGGAACTATTCCACGGAGTGATGGAAGCTAAACACCACCTGCTGGGCAATTGGCACTTACTTAAGGAACCTAGGAACTCTCAGACTCACAAGGTAGCTACAAAGGCTGGAAACACTCATCTCTCAGGATCATTACTGTTACCTCTGTGTAGGCAAAGAAGCATAAAGAAAAAGAGACAGACAGGGACTTGAGGTCCAGTTTCAGCCTTGCCTATATGAAGATTGCCATTCCTTTGTAGAGGTAATGAATTGCATGGCCATCGTAAAATATTCTTCATAACTACTAAATCCATTCTAAATTAGAAGTGCTCAAAAGAGAAGGGAAGACAGAAGATTTTCTCTTTAGTTCTCTGTAGTGCTAGAAAGATGAGTGCTACGAGATTCCTTGAGGACCAATTGAAGTGATGCATTTTTTAAAAATCTCTAAGACAAAGGAAATAGAGTAAGATGGAAATATTTTCATTCAAAAGTAAAATGATAATATTTGTGTCTAAATTATTTGTATATAAAGTGCATTTCCACATATAGGAGAAAAAATATTCATTATGAAATGTTTCCTTGTAATCTCTTATTTAGGGATCACAATTTACATACTTGGTCATACATTTGCTGCAAATAGGTTTTTTTGCAAATGCAGCGTACTCCTGTGGTCCTATTCCAGCACTTTCAAGTGTCACAAATGTAGCTTATTTTGGTTGAACTTCCACACTGTCAACCACGGTTATTGCAGCTTCTAATTTGTCAGTTGGACAAATTCCAATGAGCCAAAATACTTTTTGGATATATTCTTGACAGTTAATATTTGAGCTATTCTTGTTCATTCATTTTTCAGTTGTGTCTGACTTTTTGTGACCCCATTTAGGGTTTTCTTCTTGGAGATCCTGGGGTGGTCTGCCATTTCCATTTTACAGAAGAGGAAACTGAGGCAAACAGAATTAAGTGACTTGCTTAGGGTCACACAACCTAGTAAGTGTCTGAGGCCAGATTTGAACTCAGGAAGATGAGTCTTCTTGACTTCAGGCCTGGCACTCTTATCCACTGCACCACCTAGCAGCTCAGTGTTTGAATTTCAAACTTTTAAATATATTATTCAGCTGCCAATGAAGGCCATATCTAGAATTTTTTAGAAAACATGGATAGGCCATCTCCTACTTCCTGTTTTCACTGAATAATGCCTTACCATTTGGTCAAGGACATTTACTCCTACCTTATTCTTGTAAAATAGGATAGCATCTGGCTTTTGCTTGGTGTTGTTTCCTGCTAGAATCTGAACATTTAAATGATGGGTGTTCAAAACACTAATAAACTTGGATTTCTTTCACTGGTATAACATCAATGTCACTGGAGGCTTCTTTGTAGATTTTGAAAACAGAGTTTCACGCTATATTCTTTGTGTCTTTGTTATTTCTGGAAGTTCTCTATGGTTCTAATGAATAGTCCCAATTATGATGCACCTTTATTTTGCAAGCATCAAGGAAAAATCAAGAGATGTAAAACAATTGTCATAGGTTATATTGTAGGGTTTTTTTTGAATAGTGGTTTCTTGAGCTTTAACACTACATTGGTAGGTTTACTGGTATAGTTCCTTCCAGAATCATGTTTTAACAAGTAAGGGAATCTTAAGAACAAAGATTTGTTTTTAGTGTCTATTATCAACCAAAACTTCAGGCCAAATTTGTCTGGATTATTTGACATATATTGAACAAATTTATAGTGTGTCTTGCAAGGCAGTAATTGTTTATTGACTGTTATATATACATTAGTGATAAATAATATGATAATGTAAATAAATAACAAAATGATACAAATAAATAACAGTAATAAATAATATAAATAAATCAATTTTCAGTAAAAAGATTCCACAGTGAGGATGCTAGACTAATTTTTCCTGAAATGAATTTTGCTTCCATTTATTTTTCAGATCAAAGCAAAAGTACTTCATTACATCCAAGAATCTGTTACGTGGAATAATTTTATTGAACAAAGGATCCCCCGAAACCTATTCCACATACTCTTCAAGAATGGATTTCTTCCACCAATAACACCACAAGTTACAATTAAGACTAATGAACTTTTCCAATTAATTTAATGTATCAAAACAGCATTTCATGTTACTCAGCCTTTAGCATTTGTACATTTTTGAACGTTTCTAAGTATTAGCTCACTAAATAAAAATCAAAAAGAAGATCTAAGATTTTTCTTGACAACACAAGTTATAGAATATGCAGTGGGGTCAGAATGAAGTATAATAATTTAATTTTTGCAAGTGTCCTTACACTACTTCAGAAGTAGCATCCCATTGCCAAGAAGAACCATCCTTTATTATCAACTTGGGCTCTGACAAGAACCTCATTGCTCATTACTTTTTAGATTGTTAACTGTAGAAGAAACTTTATTTATAGATTAATCATCACTCGAATCAGATTAGGAATATTCTTTTTCTGCCTCACACATTCCAGTTGCAGCATTTTCTTCATCAAATTCACTTTTGAAAAGTTCACCATTAGATACATCAAATGGGATATTTCTTATTAGTTTTAAAAGTACTTTAAAAAAGACATCAGAAAACCTCTCAGACAGTTTATCAACAAGGATGCAAACAAAGCTACATCATTATGGCAAGCAAACTACAAATTCTGAAAAGTCTGAAAAATCAGAAAAATAAAAAATAAATTAGTAAAATGATGGAAACCACATGTGAAGATAAAATTTTATTTTGCTCTACAAGTACATTATTCACAAAATTTAATAAATATTTTATGAATTCTACTGATACTCCAAGGGAAATAGATTAATATGGGCAAAGAAGTGACCCAGTAGAAATAAGTACAGGAGCATTTCCTCTTATTTACAACAAAAACATAAAGCATATACATCATTTGATACTTCTGGTCCTTACAGATGTAACCATGTGTTTTATTTCTTTTGTTATTTGAAGAGTTTTCAGAATGCTAAGGAATGTTTATAACAAAGTCACAGAAAAAGTTGTGAAGTATGAAGTAGAAATACCTAAGTCTTTTCAAGTTTTAAGTATCTAAAATTTTTTAGTGTCATTGGACACATACGGTCCTTCTAATGTTTTAAAGTCTACTAAAGGGTGGGGACAATCCTCTAACTTCAATTGTCCAGTTCTTTGTGATGTACAATAACCACAGAGATGGAGGAGCAAACCATGAGCCACTGGTTTCTCATGTCATTTAGCAAGGGCCCAAATCCTGTGGTCCACTAGAAGGGACCAGAACATATGCCCCTCTCCATGGGAAGATTTTGAATCTAGAATATCAAGGGGCTCCTCTAATAACCCTAGTTACAATTTATACTTTTTAATAATGGAGACCAACTTATTAAGATTAAATACGTATTCCTGTCCTAGGAGTTGATTTTTTTAGAACCTGCAGTGGTTCTCACTCTAACAATTTTAATGAATCAAGTACTTTAAAGATCTCAAATTGCATCAGTGGGGGCACTCCCTTCAACAATACAGATTGCAATCCCTCTCTAACTTAGTAGGCTGTCTTCAAAGGTTCCTGTCTCTTGAAAATGTATGTTCATGTGGCCAGCCTGGTGCTGAGCTTCAGATTTAGTTAGCTTGGTCTTCAGCTGACAGACACAGTCTAGCGCCAGGCCTATATTTAAAGTCTGTCCGGCTTGACAGGACTTGTTAAAGTTCGTGGATGGCTGCCATAGCCTTCAGGAATACAGATTTACCTCTATATCACAATAAAATGTCAGGATTGAACTTTTAGCTATATTACATATTGCATACATATAGCTATTATAATAATCATTAAAATGAACATAATTTTTACAAGGCTAAGAACTGATAATAAATGTAAGCATTTCACAAGAACAATTCTACATATAGATCTTTGTAAAATGAGAAAAATTTCATATACTGTTAGATTAAATTATATTTAATTGCTAGAATGTCTAAACTCTTCAAATTGTCACAAAAAGGTGTGTACCTTCTGTTTTTGTAAACTTTTCTCAAAAACAATGTGTTTATATCAGAATCAAAACTATTTTCATTGTTAGAGTTTATATCTCATTTGCTCAATGCTCCAGTTGTAGCTTATAATCTGACAAAATATTTTCAAAAAAACCTTTTTCCTGAAAATATAAGTGTTTTAAGTACCATGTGACAATGCACCTACTCTACTCTGTAAAGGTACTGAAAAGAAACAGGAAGATATTGTTTTTGCCCTTAGATAACTTAATTCTGGTTGGGGAAAGAAGAAAACATAAATCAGGAGTAGTCAGGTGAGGCATAAGCAAGTTTCTGTGTATAGGATGTGTGATGATCTGAACAAATACACTAATCACCACCTCTTATTGCTACTGACTCATTTCTGACTCATTTCCTTTGAATTCTCTCTCTCTCTCTCTCTCTCTCTCTCTCTCTGTCTCCCTCCCTCTCTCTCTCTCCAAAAGCAGCCTGGTGATTTTTGGCAAAGATGGCAATGTGAAAAGGGCACTACATGAAGCAAAGCGTCAAAGAAACTCAAGAGAAATATAAATAAGCTGCTCTATGCAGGTAAGGACTGAAAAAGAAGCAGATGAAAGCCTGAAGGCATTCTGGGATGGGGAAGTCTAAAGCCAGCATGATTACTAGCAAGCAGGACCTAAAGCCAATGGGATCTTGGCAACAGACTGCTGGAACTGTAGCAGGTGAAAAAGTCAGTTCCTGGGAGGTGAATGTCCAAAAAGACAGAGATAGAGCAGATGAAATTGAACAGTACGCACTTTAGGGCCATACAGGCAAATCAGAGCAACTGATCAATAATATTTGGTCAGGACCTATCTCATTCCAGGGGAATGCCAATTTTCATGAGATACAAGGAGAAAGAGACAGAGATGGGGCCAAGGCCACCAAGAGACTAAGGCAGATGCCAAGAACTGAAGCAGAAGGTGGGGTTTGGTTCTAATTCCAGTCCTAGCTCTCTGTCCTGGCCCAGCGAGATGGAATCAAGGTTCAGCTACCCGAGTGAAAACTATCACAGTGTAACAGCATGTAATGGGCAACTAGGTGTTATAGTGGATAGAGTGCTGGGCTTAGAGTCTGGAGGACCTGAGTTTAAATCTGACCTCAGATACTTACTAGCTGTGTGATCCTGGGCAAGTCACTGGCTTAATCCTGTTGGCCTAAATTTCCTCATCTGTAAAATGAGCTGGAGAAGGAAATAATAAACCACTCTAGTATCGTTGTCAAGAAAATCCCAAATGGGATTGAGTTGGACATGACTGAAAAATGAATGAATACCAGCAATAGCCAGAGTATCCAGACTGAAGTGCGGGGAGGGTCAGGGTCTAGGCATGCTATTCAAGGAGGGGAAAAAGGGCAGATTCTGGCCTCAGTACAAAGTCCCAATCCAGGAACTATGACTAGAGAGATGAATAAATAGAAGAAAATTTCTAATACCATAACAGCATCAAAATACTATGGGTTAAGAGAAGGCTTAAAGATAAACTGAGAAAAAAGTCAAATCAGGTCGACAAGCATTTATTAAGGACCTGTGTGCCAGTCACTGTGCTAAGCACTGGTTATACAAAGAAAGGCAAAAAATAGCCCCTGCTTTCAAGGAACTCACAGTCTAATGGGGAAGACAACATGTAAGAAACTACATATTAACACATATATATATAGTATGTATTTATTTATACACATACACACATATATTCCTATATATACATAAAGGAAACTGGAGATAACCTCAGAAGGAAGAAACTAAAATTAAAGAGGACTGAGGAAGGCTTCTTGTAGAAGGTAGGACTTTAGGGAGACTTAAAGGAAGCCAAGGAAACAAGGAAGCAGAGATCAGGAGGGAGAGAATTCTAGGCATGGGGGAGAGTCAGGGAAAATGCTGAGAACTGAGAGATGGAATATTTTGTGTAAGAATAGCCAGGAGGCTACTGCATCACTGGATCACAGAGTAAATGAAGGGGAATAGGGTGTAAGAAGACTGTAAATGTAGGAAGAGGCCAGGTTTTATGGAGGCCTTTGAAAGTCAAACAGAATTTCATAATTGATCATTGAATTAATCGGAAGGCCATTGGAATATACTGAATGGGAGGGGGGTTGACATGGTGAGATCTGCACTTTAAGAATATTATTTTGACAACTAAGTGGATGATAGATTATAGTAGGAGAACTGAGCAGGGAGACTACCCAGACGGCTTTTGCAACAGTCCAGATATTAGGAGATGAAGAAATGCACCAGGGTGGTAGTACTGTCAGAAGAAAGCAGGGGGTACATATGAAAGATGTTATGAAGATAGAAATGAGAAGACTTGGCAACTCACTGGATGTAGAGAAGTGTTCGGAGAGATTGAGGAGTCAAGGATGATAACTAGGTTGTGAGCCTAGGTAACTGGGAGGCTGGTGGTACTCTCAACAGTAGTAAGAAAGTTAGGAAGCGGATACGGTTTGGGGGGAAAGATAATTAATTCAGTATTGGACATATTAAATTTTAGAAGATCTCTAATAGGCAGTTGGAGATATGAGACTGGAGATCAGCAGGGGTTAGGGCAGATTTGAGAGTCATCAGCATAGGGATGATAATTGAGCTGATGAGATCACCAAGCAAAATAGTATATAAGGAGAAGAGAAGAAGACCCAGGTTAGAGGATTAGGGGACACCCAGGGTTAGCTGGTGTAACCTGGATGAAGATCAGCAAAGGAGACTGAGAAGTCACATGGGTGGAAGAAGAACTAGGAGAGTGGTATCACAAAAATTTAGTGAGAAAACAGTATCAGGGTTGATCAACAGGGTCAAAGGCTGCAGAGAGGTCAAGAAGAACTAAGAGCAAGAAAAGGCAATTTTAATTTAGCAGTTAAGAAGTCACTCATCACTTTGGTGAGAGAAGTTTCAGTTGAGTATTAAAGTTAGAAGCCAGACTACAGAGAGTTAAGAAGAGAGTGAGAAGAAAGGAAGTAGAGGCACCAATTATAGACAGCCTTCTCAAGGAGTCAAGACACAAAAGAGAGGAAAGATACGAGATGATAGCTAGTGGGGATGAATGGATCAAGTGAGGGCTTTTTGAGGATGAGGGAGACATGGACAGATATAAGTAGCCCTCAGGGGAAAAAAATTACTTCGATAACAAGTTCCCAAGGGGTCATGGAAGAAATGAACAAGAGATAAAAAAGATGAAATTCATGCTCTTGAGAAAAAGTTGGAAGGAAAAGGAACAACTTAGAATAGGTGTAAAACCTTATCTAAGCAGTGGACAGCCTGAGAAATTAAATGGAGTAAAGAAAACTTGATGATTTAATGAGACAAGAAATATTAGAAAAAAGTCAAAAGACATGAAAATTATAAGAACATATAAGGTATTCATTATGAAAAATAACTCATCTGGAAAACAGAATGAGGAGAGATAATTTAAGAATCAATGTACTCCCCCCAAAACATGATCTAATAAAAAACCTGCATACTATCTTTCAAGAAATCTAGAAACTTTGACTGGAATTATTACTAGAACCATAGGTCAAAGTTAAAATAGAAAGAATCCACCAGTAGCCACCTAAAAGAAACCTACAAGCAGCCAGAAAAAATGAGTTCAAATAAGAAAGAACTACTATTGTTGCTAGGGGTGCTTGGAATCCTAAAATATAGGGAAAAGAGTGCAGGTTGGCCTTGAAAGAATTTGACCACTCAAACCTTCTTTCAGTCAGAGGTAAGATTTGTTGTGTTGCCAAAAGTTGCATTTGGGATTTTAAGAATCTGAGCAGTTTAATGGGGGAAAGATGGATACTTTTATACAGAAAGACTGTGGGAAGATATGGATGGTATTAAGGACTGGTAAATAGTTTGGGGTAGGGTCAGATGCATGCAGGTAATCAGGGCCAAAAAGAAAGGGCAATTAAAAGGATTATTGACTGGGATGGGGGATGTCTCAGGCAAATGCCAGAGACTTGGTTCTGGGGCTTTGGGGTCCAGGTCTCAAAAAAATGGTCTTTTCCTTTTAGGGATCCGGTGTGAATCCCATCCCCATCACAGCAGTTACAAAATGATTTTCTGAAAGTTCAGATCTGAACATTTCGCCTTCCTCCTCAATAAACTCCAGAGGATCTCTATAACCTTTAGGAGCAAATATAAAATCCTGTTTGCTGCTTAAAACCCTTCATAACCTAAAAGACCCCCTTACTTTTCCAGTCTTCTTATATCTTAACCATTCCACCTCTCTACTCCTCCATGTACTCTTCAATTCCGTGATGCTGACTTCCTCATTGTTCTTTGAACAAAACACTCCATCTCTTAGCTCCAAGCATTTCTACTGGCTGTCCCCCACACACCTAGTATGTTCTCCTCCCCTTATCTCTACCTCCTGGCTTCCTTCAAGCCCCAGCTAAAAATCTTACCATCTACAGGAAACCTTTCCCAATCACTCTTATTCAGTGCCTCCCCTCTGTTGAGTATTTCCTATTTATTCTGTATATATTTTGTCTTACCCATTAGATTGTGACTTCCTTGAGTGCCTTTCTTTGTATCCACTGCACTTAGCCAAGTGTATAACATATAGAAAGTGCTTAATAAATGTTTATTGGTTGACTGAACTCTAAGGGAAAGGAAACTTTGGAATACAAAATATTCAAAAGTAAAAGATAAAAACCAAGATTAGCAAACTGAAAAACTGTTCCTATTCCTACGGCATTCTTGGAAGACTATTTCTTGGTATTCAGCTTCCCAGTCAGAATTCATTCTAATCGAGGCAGTGATTTTGAAAACAAATTAATCAGTGAAATGTTTGCCTTTGTGAGAATCAATAAATCTAGAACCACACCCTGTCACCCTCAGGGAAACCCACAACCTGAGTATCTCAACCACACCTTGCTAAATATGCTAAGAATCTCAAAACTTAAACAGAAATCACAAAGGAGTCAGCATGTAACATTTTTTGAGAATACATAGAATTCTACCCAAAAATGATGCCACAATCCTTATTCTGTATCTGTTAAATACATGGAAAAGAATCTTGCTTACTTACTGATGTAATCTGGAGTTGAAGAATGGGAATGACTAGTAGTGAGTATGGGTCTCAGTTAACGGTAACTGGTGCCTGGCACACGCACAGACCCCAAAAACATTTCTGATCTAAACTCTTCACATGGAGAGGCTGGAAAACTGCTTCTGTGATAGTCACGATAAAGGACTTTGGAGGGAATGAAAAGCGTCCACAGATATTCTGTAACCGGTTCTGGTTGGCTGACCACACAACAAAGAAGAGCCTCTTTCACCTGCATTGAAAGGATTCAACAAGGCCCATCCGCTTCAACTACACTCACTTTTTCTTCAATTCCTTTTGAAAAATTTTAGTGATTCTTTTTCTCATAGTCTCTGGTGGGAGACAAGGTGATAAGGGAAAAAGGCCTTTCAAGGTGGCTACATGTAGGTTATACATTTGGCTGCTTGTGTGCTGTATAATTGTGTACATTTACTGATTGTCATGAATGAATAAAATTTTAATCTGTACTGAACTAATTAATGTCCTGTAATTGCCAGTTAAATGTCCTGTACAGTATTTTAGCTGTTTATTTGTACATATGCTATTTGTGTACACTTTGCTATCCTAACTTCTCCCAAATTATTTGTAGGAACTGCAAATATCACTGATGAAAGGATGAAAGGGAGTATGGACAGTTTTGCTAACAGAAATTGTAGAAATAAGAAGAGTTGAGAAAGAGATATTGAAAAAGCAGCTCCAGAGAAAAGGCACTTAAAGATGACCTAAATGGCCCATTTCCTAGCATCTAATTTGCATGTGGTTGATAAAAAGATTCTGTAGTTAATGGGTGGGAAACTTGGTGGTTTGGCACGAATGTGTATTGCCTAGTTATAGTATAGGTAGCAGAAATGAGAAAGGCTTGGCCTCTACTACCATGCTGAATGGAGGAAGAAAGGATGCTGGCTGATAGAGCTGACTGGAGAAGTAAAGCTTTATCTTTCTCTGTACTGAAATTTATTTGCCTGAGAGCCAGGATCCCCTCAGAACACAGTGAAGGGAGCAGACCTGGAAAAGCTCTGAAGATCACAGTTAGGTTTTTTGCTTTTGCTAAAAGAACATAGCAATACTTTGGTAGCTCAGAATTGAAGTTTAATAAATGGAGCAGTGGAAATAGATGTCTGGACAAAAGCTCTCCAGTGACCCTTGCAATTCACAAGGAAGTCTATTTCTCCAATGAATCCCTGAAAATGATAGGAAATTCCAAATAGATCTCCAAATTCATCTGATGATAAAACAGGCAGGTAATTACAGAAAGGATTAACTCCTTGGAGTTGATTGGAATCAATCCCTCAAATGTCCAATGAGGAGTTGGTATCTAATGGTCCCCCAATGTAGGGGTATTTGTTCAATGAAAAGTTAGGATCTTGAACTTTTAACCTTTGTGGGCTAAGGGACTCTTCCACAATGAAGTTCAATGACTTAGCCAAGAAAAGAAATACAATATAAAAAAGGCACCCAGGAGACAAAGCACAAGCTGTCTTAGGGAGAGTCCCTCTACTTTAACTGCTATTCCTCACTAGAAGTCTTGAAGGCTCAATGGAAGAGAGCAAATCAGAAGCTATTTTTACTTTTATCTGATGAAGCAGGATTACCCCTCCTGCTGTCACGGGATAGAAAGCAGCCTAAAGAATCATTCAGGGTTTGCACATTATACCAAAAAACTCTTTTAGTATTCAGTCACTACATGATTGGAAATGGCCATGGAATTTGTTGTCTCTGATGCACCCAAATGTTGGGTCACATTGTCAATGGAGAACCCAGAAGTTTCTAAGGGATTTTTGAGTACCTACTCCCTGGGATGGACCTAATAAGTAGATTCAATTTCTACTACATGAACAGAAAAACAATAACTAGCTAACAGATGTCACTTAGCATATATGCATGATAGCACATAAGCAAGTAAAAATAAAGTACAAAACAATAAAGCAGAAACTATAACTTAGAAGCCACACATATATATAATCAACATATGCAATCACATGCAAGGCATATACTACATGGGTAAGCATTACAATAATCTGGCTACATGTGTGACTGTTTTTCATGTTAGTTGGTTCAAAGGATAAATAGATCTAGCTCTCTTAATTCTGTCAACATTTTTGCATCACACTTGAGCTGGCTAATGGTATGGGCTGACCATCATCACAACAGATTTGTAGCCCTGGATTCCTGAACTTGTGAGGCCCCAGGCTGGCATGACTCCCTATAGGTAAAATGCTAGGCAGGAAAGCTCCTGCTCCAGTTTTGGTCTGAATTGGGATTTTCCTCAGATAGAGGCATGGTTGTTGGATTAGCTTAACATAGTGTAAAATAGATTTTCATACCAAATTGAGTATGCATGTTATTCCCTCCGTAAGCTTCACTTTTCCCCTCTCATCTCCCCCCCACTTTTCCCCTCCATTGAAAAAGCTTTTTCTTGTCTCTTTTATGAGAGGTAATTTGCCCCATTCCATTTCTCCTCCCAATATATTCCTCTCTCACCCCTTAATTTTATTTTTTAGATATCATCCCTTCCTATTCAACTCACCCTGTGCCCTCTGTCTATATGTATATAATTCTTCCAACTACCCAAAAACTGAGAAAAGTCTCAAGAGTTACAAATATCTTTCTATGTAGAATGTAAACAGTTCAGCTTTACTAAGTCCCTTATGATATCTCTTTCCTGTTTACCTTTTCATGCTTCTCTTGATTCTTGTGTTTGAAAGTCAAATTTTCTATTCAGCTCTGGTCTTTTTATCAAGAATGATTGAAAGTCCTCTATTTCATTGAATGACCATTTTCTGAAGTATTATACTCAATTTTGCTGGGCAGGTGATTCTTGGTTTTATTCCTAGTTCCTCTGACATCTGGAATATCATATTTTAAGCCTTTTGATTCTTATAGAAGCTGCTAGATCTTGTGTTATCCTGATTGTGTTTCCACAATACTTGAATTCTGGCTGCTTGCAATATTTTCTCCTTGATCTGGGAGCTCTGGAATTTGGTTACAATATCCCTAGGAGTTTTCTTTTTGGGATCTTTTTTAGGAGTTGATCGGTGGATTCTTTCAATATTTGTTTTACCTTCTGGTTCTAGAATATCAGGGCAGTTTTCCTTGATAATTTTGTGAAAGATGATGTCTAGGCTCTTTTTTTTTTTTTTATATCATGGCTTTCAAGTAGTCCCATAATTTTTAAATTGTCTCTCCTGGATTTATTTTCCAGGTCAGTTGATTTTCCAATGAGATATTTCATATTGTCTGCTATTTTTTCATTCCTTTGGCTTTGTTTTATAAATTCTTGATTTTTCATAAGCTTCCATCTGCTCCATTCTAATCTTGAAGGAATTATTTTCTTCAGTGAGCTTTTGGATCTCCTTTTCCATCTGGCCAATTCTGCTTTTTAGGGCATTTTAGGGCATTAGGGCATTATTCTTCTCATTTTTAGATATCTTTTGCCATTTAGGTTAGTCTATTTTTTAAAGTGTTTTTTTCGTCAGTATTTTTTTGAGTCTCCTTTAGCAAGCAGTTGTCTTGTTTTTCATGATTTTCTTGCATCACTCTAATTTCTCTTCCCAATTGTAGCTCTACTTCTCTTACTTGATTTTCAAAATCCTTTTTAAGCTCTTCCATGGCCTGAAACTAATTCATATTTTTCTTGGAGGCTTTGGATGGAGGAGCTCTGACTTTGTTTTCTTCTGTTTGCATGTTTTGGTCTTCCTTGCCACCAAAGTAAGATTCTACAGTTTGATTCTTTTTCTAGTTTTTGCTCATTTCCCCAGCCATTCACTTCACTTTTGAGCTCTTTGTCAAGGTAGTTCTCTGCTTCCAGTGGGGGTGGGGATGTACTGTCAGCTGCTTGATACCCCCACAATCTATGGGCCTAGAGATCCAGAAACAGCGGCTGCAGCTGCCCGTGTTGATGCTGTGGCTGCCAAGGGTTCCTCCTCCCTCTCCCCACCTCTGCCACCCTGGGGCTGGGGCCGGATCACTCCACTCTCCTGCACTGGTCCCACAGGCTTTTCCCACTGACCTTCCAATTTATACTCAGCATTTTGGGGTCATGAAATCTGGAAACCACCATAGGTGTGAGAGATTCAGTTTCCTCAAGACCTGCTCAGGTCCCCTCTGTGCACTCTAGGCCCACAGTGGACTGTGCTCTGTTCCCAGTATTATGAGATAGACACTTCCCGGCAACCTTCTAGGTTGTCTTGGGCTGGATATTTGCTTCCCTTCATCATTCTGTGGGTTCTGCAGCTCCAGAATTTGTTTAGAGCCATTTTTTAACAGGTATTTGGCTGGGCTTGGCAGGAGTGCTCTAGAAAGTCTGTGCTGTTACTCCACCATCTTGGCTCTGCCCCCATAAACAAAATCTCTTGAAGGAGGATCCTCAATAACTTTTAAGAGTATAAAAAGGTCAGGAAACCAAAAAATTTGAGAACTTCTAGTGTAGGAAATGAATGTAATACTCATCATTTGTTTCTGTCAAGGTTTTTTCTAAGCTAAAGTAATGACTATTTGGTAAGTTTTTCTCACCCTCCCTCTTAGTTTATTATGAGTATGTGCGTCCTCTCTGCCTTCTGAAATTGAAATGCACAGGTCATCAGATAGGTGTGGTTCCTGTCCCAGCATCAGAAAATTATGTAAGCCTGCAGTGTCATTTCTGCTTGAGTTATAGGTATATACTAGGGATGCTAAATACTGACTCCACTGAGGTTTGTTTTTTTTTTAAGGTGTCAGTGGTCCTTATACATTCATCATTTTTCAATTGAAATGTGGGTTTCACTGCGACTAGAGGTCTTCAGCATTTCTTTGAGTATCTAATTCTGGAAGTTACTACTGTTAAATCCTGCTACACTTAAGCTTTCTTGGTCCTGATTCGGGATAGCTGTGTACCTGGTGAAATGACTAATTACTATCACCAAGATATGACATCTTATTACTACCTTGTTCTAGGGATTAAAAAAAAGTAAGACAAGTTCTAAAGTTCTCATAGTGCTTCTGTTCTCCAACATGCAGCATAAGAAAAGTATTTTTCTTTGCATTCACTGAGCACAACTCTCACACTTTTTAGTGATATCTGCTGTAATACTGGGCCAGAAAAATCATTTTGAAAAATAGCTCCAGTTTTCTGTCTCGCCCTGTTAGCCAAAGTCATCATATTGTGGCCATAGAGAATAAGAGTCCAAGTAGAAGCAATTGTTGCCAGGGAACATGAATGGGATCAGTTCATCACTCTGTTGAAAAGGACCAATAACTGCAATGGTCTCAACAGTCATGTACCTTATAGGGAAAGGAATGTAAGGTCTTTAGTCTTATTCTTTGCTTCTTGTCTTGTATTATTTCCCAGAGTCCTCCATCTGCTGTCTGCTCTCTCTCAAAGTTCACATATGTTGCTGGCTTTGCTTGTAGAAGTTCCAACCTCTCAGCTTTACCCAACTGTGGACTAGTTTCCTGAAAATTCCCTTAGCTGCCTCCTTAGGTATCTCCCATAGCCTAATTACCTTGTAGCCTTTAGGAGAGGATGTTATGCTATGTTCCTGTGACTTCTTAATCAATCAGTAGTTCTGGAGACATGTAGATGCTGAAGGGATAGAGATAAACTTACAGTAAGGAAGACCTGAGTTCAAAACCTGCCACAGACACTAATTGTATAACTCTGGGCATATCACTTAATATTGCGCAGCCTATTTCATCATTTATGAAATGAGTATAATAACAGCATACATCTTCTAGTATGACTGTGAGGATCAGATGAGATGACATATATAAAGTAACTTAAAAGTACTAAATAAATGCTACATATTATTATTATAAAGAGTAAATATCTGGTTTTGAGAGACTGGAGCCAAGATGATGGAGTAAAAGCAGGGACTTGATTGAGCTCACCCCAAACCCCTCCAAATACCTGTAAAAAATGATTCTAAACAAATTGTGGAGCTCCAGAACCCACAGAATGACAGAGTGAAGTAAATCTCTTGCCCAAGACAGCTTGGAAGGTTGACAGGAAGTATCTATCACATCGGGTTGGAAGCGAAGCACAGTTCAGTGTTGGTTGTGCCACTACAGACAAGGTCTGAGCAGGCCTTGGGGGACTGAATCCCTGGCAGTGGCTGTAATTTCCAGACTTCTCAACCCCAAAATGTTAAGCACAACTTGGAAGGTCAGTAGGAAAAGCCTGTCAGATCTGTGTGAGAGAGTAGAGTGGTCCAGCCCCAGCCCTGGGGAGGTAAAAGAGGTGGCAGAGCCAGTGGCAGTCATAGAAGTGGAAGCAGCAGCTATTTCTAAAGCTTGAAGCCCACAGATTATGGAGGGATTAAGTGGCTGATAATAAGGGAAAAGCAGGCATCTCTTTGCTGGTGCTGAGGCAGGACTCTTGCTTTGTCCTGCTTGGATCTGGGTCACAGTTCTGGGTGGTGGTCCTAGGAGAAGGAGGAGTGCTGGAGTAGTGGAGCTTGTAGGAGCAGTGGAGAAGGAGTCCTCATAGTTACAAGGCAGAAAAGAGTGCTTGAAGTCACTCATAGACCAGGAGAGAAGTAAATGCCTCTCCTTTGATTATACAACCTTGGAAGAGCTGAAATTTTGCAGTCCCTAGAAGTATTTCTGCACAAAACCCCTGAAGCTTGGGAAAGTACACCCCTCCCTTGCATGGAAGCAGAGAATTAGTTTGACAAAAAGTCCAATAATCAAGTAATTGGCTAGGGAAATGAGCAAACACCAGAAAAAAAAAATCAGACTACAGAATCTTACTTTGGTGACAAGGGAGATCAAAACAATTAGAAGAAGATAACAAAGTCAAAGTTCCTACATCTAAAGCCTCCAAGAAAAATATGAATTGGCCTCAGACCATGGAAGAGCTCAAAAAAGATTTTGAAAATCAAGTAAGAGAAGTAGAGGAAAAATTGGGAAGAGAAATGAGAGTGATGCAAGAAAATCATGGAAAACAAGTCAACTGGTTGCTAAAGGGGATGCAAAAATGCTGAAGAAAATAACACCTTAAAAAAATAGACCAACTCAAATGGCAAAACAGGTCCAAAAAGCCAATGAGAAGAATGTCTTAAAAAGCAGAATTGGCCAAATGGAAAAGGAGGTCCAAAAGCTCACTTAAGAAAATGATTCCTTAAAAATTAGAATGGAGCAGATGGAAGCTAATGACTTTATGAAAAATTAAGAAATTATAAAACAAAATCAAAGGAATTAAAAAATAGAAGACAACGTGAAATATCTCATTGGAAAAACAACTGACCTGGAAAATAGATTCAGGAGACATAATTTAAAGCTTATTAGACTACCTGAAAGCTATGATCAAAAAAAGAAGGAAAACTGCTCTGATATTCTGGAACCAGTGGATGGAATAGATACTGAAAGAATCTACTGATTGCCTACTGAAAGAGATTCCAAAAGGAAAACTCCTAGGAATATTGTAGAAAAATTCCAGAGTTCCCAGGTCAAGGAGAAAATATTACAAGCAGCCAGAAGGAAACAATTGGAGTTTTGTGGAAATACAATCAGCATAACACAAGGTCTAGCAGCTTCTACAGTAAAGGATCAGAGGGCTTGGAATATGATATTCCAGAGGTCAAAGGAGATAGGATTAAAACCAAGAATCACCTATCCAGCAAAACTGAGTATAATACTTAAGGGCGAAAGTGAACATTCAATAATACGGAGGACTTTTAAGCATTCTTGATGAAAAGACCAGAGCTGAATAGAAAATTTGACCTTCAAATATAAAAATAAAGAGGAGCATAAAAAAGATAAACAGGAAAGAGAAATCATAAATGCCTTACTAAAGCTAAACTGTTTGCATTCCTATGTGGAAAGACAATATTTGTAGCCCTTGAGAGTTTTTTCAGTATTAGGATAGTTGAAGGGAATACACACACACACACACACACACACACACACACACACATATATAGACAGAGGGCACAGGATGAGTTGAATAGGAAGGGATGATATCTAAAAAATAAAATTAAAGGGTAAGAGAGGAATATATTGGGAGGAGAAAGAGAGAAATAGAATGGGGTAAATTATCTCACATAAAAGAGGCAAGAAAAAGCTTTTACAGTGGAAGGGAAAAGGGGAAAGGTGAGAGGAAATGAGTGAACCTTACTCTCGCTGGATTTGGCTTAAGGAGGGAACAACATACACACTGAATTGTGTATAAAAGTCTATCTTACACTACAGGAAAGCAGAGGGGAAGAGGAGAAGGGGGGAATGATAGAAGGGAGGGCAAATGGGAGGAGGAGGTAATCAAAAATAAACACTTTTGAGGAGGGATATGGTGAAAAGAGAGAATAGAATAAATGGACAGTAGGATAGGATGGAGGGAAATATAGTCAGTCTTCTACAACATGACTGTTCGGGAAGTGTTTTGCATGACTACACATGTATAACCTATATCAAATTGCTTACCTTCTCAATGGGAGTGCATGGGGAGGGAGGAAGGGAGAAAATTTGGAACTCAAATTTTTAAGAATGAATGTTAAAAATTGTTTTTACAAGCAACAGGGAAATAAGACCTACAGACAATGGGGTATAGAAATCTATCTTACCCTACAAGAAAATAGAGGGGAAGGAGATACGAGAAAGGCAGTGTGTGGGAGGGGGAAATGATAGAATGGAGGGCAGATTGAGGGAAGGGGTAACTAGAATGTATACTCTCTTGGGGCAGGGGGAGGGGAGAGATGGGGAGAAAATTTGGAATTCAAAATCTTGTGGAAGTAAAGGTTGAAAAGGAAAAATAAATTAATTTACAAAAGAATTTAAAAAAGAGCAACTATGTGATAGATATTATATACATATATATAATTTTAAACCTACTTATTTTATACTTTCTATTTATATTCTCTGTGCAACTAGGTTTTCTATAAAAGAGGGGATGACAGCTGAAACAATTGAGGATAAGGAACTAAAATGATGCATGCTATAAAAATGTGGAAATGACAATTCATTTAACAAAAATGTATTGAATGCTTTGTATAAAGTGAACACTTTTCTAGACACAATGGAATATACAAAGAAGCGCAAGATCTGCTCTTAGTTTTTAGGAAAACACATACATGAAACAGTTAAATAACAACTCACCAGATGCTCTGAAAAAACACAAACATTAGCTTTAAGTAAATTGGTTACTTCCTACTAGTCAGTAATCTTACTGATAATCTTCTTTTCCCATTTTTAACCTTGAGTCAACAAAACAAGAAATATTTTAAGTATGATTGCCATGTATTGTAGATATTATGACAGTACATTTTCACAGGAATTCTGTCTCAGAGCAAACTAGGACGTTCATGAATGGCTTTTGAATTCAAAGAAGAGATCAACTTATTTGCATAGCTATATGATATACTGTCATTACTGCTGTATTAATTTCATGAATAAATATGAACTTTATGGTGAGAAGTTGAAATATCAAGTCGTAATTCTAACTACTTATCATCACAATACTATTCTTAAGAAGCACAAAGTAAAAACCATGTGTATTAGGAAAACATCACTTTAAAGCCTTGATTCCAATAAATTTCTATATAAAATTTCTATCGTAATATAAAGACTCTTCATGATTCCACAAAAGATATCAAAATAGAAATAATCTTGTTTAAAGGGTCTCTGACCACAAACATCAAACAAGGCCCAAAACTGGGAGAAATATGCTTCAACAGAAGTGTTTGCCCCTGTGACGGAAGAAATCCAGCTTAGAGTCAAAGTTAAAGAAAGATTCCCTGTGTATGGTAAGATCCCTTAGATGATCCTCTTTATGGATGACATTGCACTGGTTACATCAAGCTCTGGAACATTGTAGAATCTTTGGGAAAACAGCTGTAAATTACTTAAGAAGGTTTGGTCTGATCAGCCACACAGGAAAGACCAAGTATATGAAGAATGTCTATTCCTCAGATTATGATAAATAGTTGTATGGGCAACGTATACAGCTTGTCCATTATTATTCATATCTGGAACAGACAGTATAAATGGATAACAAGTTGGGCTGGGAATTAAAAAGAAAAAGATAGGGGATTGATTGATTTCAGGAAACACCAAAGATCCCCTAATGAGACTAAGGTTTTCCTGGATACAAATGTTCAGGAGGTTGTATCCCGTGAAACATGAGTGGAAATCAAGGCAGTCCTAGGGTGCATGTGCCAGACCTCTCCTGGAAGCTTACTTCAAGGGATATGTGTGATTTAATATTGAAATGCCTTTTCCTTTTTGAAAACTGAGCAGAAAGAGTTGCTAACTCAATGTCCTCAAAAGGGGGTGATCTGCCTTCTGCCCCACTCCCCTCTTCCATCTCTCCATCCTATTAGTACTATTGGAGTCTACTATTGGAGGAGTAGGAGAGAAGTCTGCTGCCTTTACCCCATCCTGGCTGCATGTATACATATCTTTCCTTTGCAAATCTGAACCTGGATCTCAGAGTCTTAATTGCCTGTTCTGCATTGCTTTTTTTCTTTTTTTGACTAGGTGACCAAGTATTGAATCTGAGGCAGACATTTCTAGTTTTAGAGACCACTTTGTGAATGTGAGAGATCTGGAGATCTTGGCTTCTTAGTGAGAAGGTGTTCACTCTATACATACTACAGTGCTTCTTGGAGGAAAGGATAACCCACTTGTTGGGGAAATAAGGCCCGACTTGTCAGAAAATGCATCTGGTAGATATTGCTTGGACAATGAAGAGTTTGGTGAAATGTAAAAAGTTCATTCAGCAGTCTCATAAACTGATTCATATCCCAGTGTTTAAGTCTCCAACTTTCAAGGGAGTATAACAGTAGTTATATTATTACATTCTGTTTTAATTCTCTACGTTTTTCTTCCTTCTTTCCTTCCTTCCTTCTTCCCTTCCTTCCTTAATTCCTTCCTTCCATCCTAACTTCCTTCCTCCCTCCTTCTTTCTTTCTTTTTCTTTTAAGAATTTCTTTAATAAGTAGCCATCCTATATATGATTAACAGTATATACTAAATACTTTTCTACTCCTCTTTGGGGAGACCTGAGACATGAGACTAAATATAAGTGTTAAGTAATTCTTCTCTAGAACTGAGGTGGTGGTGTGAAGAGCCAAAGAGTTTGAAAATGAATTTAACCCCTTCCTTTGGAAGTCAGATCTCCTGTGACTGAACCCAGTTTAGATGCATTCATGGACTCAGAGCCAAGAAGGACACCTTAGAAGTAGAAAGGGTGTTCCAATCCTTTGTCCTTGGCCCAGCAGCAAGAGTTGTTATTGTTATACCAATGCCCACCTTTTAAACCCCAACATTCTATTGGCGGTATTGTATGGTTGTGAGACATGGAACAGAATGATCTCTGAAGAAGTGAAAATAAATATCACACATATGGCCATGGAAAAGCTCATGGAGTGTGGATGTGAGGTAAACAGACTCCAACCTATGAGGAACTTTAAGGAACAGGAAAGAAACAGGAATGAAACATGCTAAAGAAATGTATGGTAGAAAAAAAAAAAAGATGACCTGGCCAAATGGGGAAGGCTAGTAGTAGAAGTAGACAATGTGATGTTAAGAGAAACTGAAGAAAGATTTCAGAACACTGGATAAACACGCTGTGGAGAATTTATGGGAGGTAATGGACAAGAATCTCATTGTAGGCATGAATGGGTTACAATCTACATCACTGGAAAGAACATCCATATGAATGAGATGACAGATGCACATGACTATTTGAGTATATGCTACATAGAGAGGAAAAAAATGAATTTAAATAATTTAAACAATAATTTTAATTTTGGGAGAAGGCTGCATAGAGTTTCAACAAAACTCCTACTCAAAATTACAAAATGGCCCTCAACTGTGTGTAGTCCACTTATGCTTCCCCAGTGACATTCGCAAATATGCTGGAAATGTTGGGCAGAATGTGCACAGAGATGTGCAGGTAAACATTTAATAAAGGACTTTCTGGAAGAAAGTTTAAGCACAATATACTCTTAATGTGTTATTGACATTTCCTCTCTCCCTTTTTAAGTTTAGACAATCAACAAAACAACAAAAAGATCTTTGATTTGCAGCATTTGCCCATTTCTGAGGTATAAATGCTTAGAATGAAAATTTAACATTTGGTTATCTTGCACTTATATGAGGTGGTTCCATTACATCCCTGCATAAAGGATGCTAACAACCAATTTCTAGACCCTCTACAAACATGAATTTAACCAATGTTACTTCAAATTCTCTGATGACTAAGTGGACATAGTAATGGAGGAATATGAATCATATCAATAGTGAGACAGCTATGGAAGAATTGAAATGAGAACTAACAGTTTAACACACGAGGTTCAAAACCTTACCTAAACAACAAGTATTCCACTTGTTTAAAATGAAAATGGACTAAACAGAAGTTAATGACTCTATAAGACAACAAGAACAAGAAAAATAAAGTCAAAAGACCAAAAAGAAAAGAAAATGTAAAATATCTCATTTCAAAAACATATAACCTGAAAAATAAAACTTTCAGAAAGATAATTTAAGAATCATTGGACTGGATGTCATATTTCAAGAAATTATAAAGGAAAACTGCTCAGATCTCTAGAATCAGAGGGCAAAGTTAAAACAGAAAGAATCTACCAGGTTACCTCCTGAAGGAAACCCCAAAATACAAACTCCCAGGAACGTAATAGCTCAACTCCAGAGCTTGCAGTCAAAGGAAAAAAAAATACTGAAAGATTTCAAGTACCTAGAATCCACAATCAGGATCACCCAAGGTTTATCAACCACCACAGTTTTAGGAATAAGGTGTTGAAAAACAATATTCCAGAAGGCAAAAGATACAACTTACAACCAAAATAACTTACTCAGCAAAACTGAGTATAATCCTCCAGCGGAAAAGGTGGATTTTTAGTGAAATATAGCACTTCGAAGTGTTTCTGATGAAAAGACCAGAATAGTACAGGAATTTTAAAGTATAAACACAGAAAAATAAAATAAAGAGGTAAATGTGAATGCGAAAAAGAACTAAGGATGAACTATTTTCATTCTAATGAAATACATGTCCCTTCAGAATCCTGTTATTATCAGGCGTCATAGACAGAAGGTCTAAGAGTGTGTGTGTGTGTGTGTGTGTGTGTGTGTGTGTGTGTGTTTTTCATGATCTTTAAAGAAGAAAAAGGGGAGGAGGACACACTAGGGGTTAAAAATGAAGAGAGAAAGGGTAGAGGAAATTATCCCACATAATCTGGGTGTACAAGTAGAAGACAATACAAACAAAGCATAAGTAGGGAGGGAGCAGGACACTTAAACCTGACTTTCACCTGAACAAGTCAAAGGAGAGAAGAATATACACATGGAACTGGGTACAGAAATACACTTCAATCAATAAACAAACAGGAAGGAAATGAGAGAAGGTGGAATGAAGAATAATATGGAAGGTACATTAAGGGAGGAATTAACTTAGGCAAAACAAACTCCAACCATGGAGGGTGAATCTCAAGAAAATATGTGATTAGACTCTGGATGGGTAGTTAGGTGGTGCATTGATAGAGTGCTAGGGCTAGAGTCAGGAAGACCTGAGTTTATATCTGGCCTCAAACACTTCATAGCTGTATGACCCTGGGCAAGTCACTTAATCCTGTTTGCCTCAGTTTCCACACCTGTAAAATGAGCTGGAGGAAATGGCAAACCACTCCAGTATGTTTGCCAAGAAAACCTCAAAAGGGTTCACAAGGAGTCAGACATGACTGACAGTGACTAGACAAAGGCAAAAAGGTGAATTTTAATTGAAAAAATATGATAAAAAATGAAGATGTAGCTGGGAAAAAAATCTTTGCAGTAAGTAACTCTGACAAAGTTTCAAAATACTAAGGAATTGACTTAAATTTATAAGAATGAGAACTATTCTCATTTTCAAAGGAAGCAATTCAAGCTATCAATAGTCATATGAAAAATGCTTCAAAATCATTAAAAATTAGAGAAATGTAAGTTAAAATAGCTCTGACATTCTGTCACACATTCTTCATATGGAAAAGTTAATTAGGAAAAAAAAAGAAACTGACAAATGTTGGAGAGGCTTCAGGAAAAGAGGCAAATTAAAACACTCATAAGAGAGCTGTGATATGGTCCAGTCCTTCTGGAAAGCAATTTAGAACCATGCCTAAAAGGTTACTAAGCTTTTTGTAAGCTTCAACCCAGTGATACCACTACTAGGCCTGTACCTCAAAGAGATCAAAGAAAGAGGAGAAGGACTCATATGTACCAAAAATATTTATAGCAACTTTTTTTGTAGTGGCAAAGAACTGGAAACAAAGTGGGTACTCATTAAACAGAGGACAAATTATATGTGAATGCAACGGAATATCATTGTGTTATGAGAGATGAAGAAAGAGATGGTTTTTGAGAAACCTGGGAGAACTTGTATGAACTGAGAGGGAAGTGAGTAGAACCAGGAGAAAAATTTATGTAGCAACAACATTGTGAAGACAACTTTGAAAGATTTAAGAATTCTGATCAATGCCATGATCAACCACAATTCCAAAAGACTGATGATGAAGTATGCTACCTATTTCCTGACAGAGAGGTGATACATTCAGAATGCAGAATAAGATATATATATATGTGGCCAACATGGGAATTTATTTTGACTATACATATTTCCTTCAAGGGTTTTATTTTTCTTTTCTTCAGGGGAGTGGCATAGTATGTGAGTTGGGGAGAGAAAATCCTTATTAGTGGAAAAAAATTAAAATTATAGTTTATTAGAATAATCTCAACTAATTTTGAGGATATCCCTGATGAAGACATGAGAAGAAAATAAACAGTATTCTATGGAAGACTATACTTTTATGACCAATTAATAAATACTTAAATACCTAATATATGCCAAATACTGCTAGAAGCTGGGGATGCAAAAAAAAACCCAAACAAACCAAAACCCCAGTACCTACCCTCAAGCAGGAGGAAACAATCTATATACGTGGTTGTTGTTGTGTCTGTCCTTCGTTTTCAAAGAGGATCATGATGTCAGAGAAATGACGACATGACTTGCACTTGACTTTGTTTTGAGTGAGGGAGGGCTATGCAGGTCACCAGTTTCACTTTCTCCTCCTGAGCACTCTGGATCCAGTGAGCAGCTATTCATCAGGATGACTGGGGATGGCCCATGATGCAATGTGAGACCTTGACCTTTTAGGCTAAGGCCTTTTCAGGTACTCACTGAAAGTGAGGTAATTCCCATTCAGTGAATAGGCCTCTTTAAAAAGTAGTCAGGGGGTTGGCCCCTTCAACAGAAAATAAAATAAATAAATATATAAATATTATATGTATACACACATATACACATCAAATACAAATACATCTAAATTTTCAAATACTTAACTATAAGCGATCTGATCAATCACTTTAGACCACAACCCACTCATGCCCGTCCTGTGCAGTTCTTGTAATTGTGCGTGTTTAAGTACTTATAGACAAAAGCTAGTGAAATTCAAAAACACCTAGGAAATAAAAGAATAACTATAAGTTCCTTTACATGTATAGTACATACAAAATAAATAGAAGGTAATTTCAAGAAGGGAAGACACTGGCAACTGGGAGGATCAGGAAAACATTTCATTTAGGAGATGGTATTTGAGAAAAGCCTTGAAGGAAACCAGAAATTCTAAGAAGCAGAGCTAAAATGAGGTGAGGGCAAGTATGTTCAAAGCATGAAGGCAAGTACAAAGGTACAGACCTGAACGATGGAATGCTACAGTATATGTAAAGGAACAAGAAGGCCAGGTTAGTAGCATTGTAGGAAGCCTGTAAGGAAAACAATGCATAATAAGCACGGAAGGGTAGATCTCATAATTGATTGAAGGGTGCAGAGAAACTTTGTATTATATTTGTCTGCTGATTTTTTAAAAAATTGCTTTTTATCACCTTAAAGCCTCTCCTGCAACAAGATGTCTTCCATGCATGTTAGAAATTATATATGATTCCTTGGAAGATGTAAGAGAGAACTCTATTCAATGAACCTCTGCTTATTAATATCAAGATAGGGACTGGACATCTGAGATGATGAGATGTCTTCTATCAATGTAAGTTTGGCCTTTCTCTGCAAGTCTTAGAAAGTTACCTAGATGTTAAGTGATTTGCACAGGGTCACAGGCAGTATGCCCAGGGATGACATTTGAAACTAAGTCTTCCTGGCTCTGAGGCTAGCTCGCCCTCTATCCACTATGCCACTGTTGTTCAGTTGTGCAGTTGTGTCCAACTCTTCATGACCCCAAAGGCACATCCTTCTGTCCTCCATGGGTTTTTCTCAGAAACCACTCCAATGGAACTCCTTTCCTTAGAACTCTCCATTACAACCTGTCCTTCTTGGGTAACTCCATATGTCATTGCTCATAATGAAACTATATTATGTGGAATTACACAAGCACCTCTGCCAAAACAAGGAAGAGGTGATCCAGGAGGGCACCACTGTGCCATGTGGTCTCACTATTAATATCAAATGAAGCTTAAAACAGAGATATGTTCGTCAAAGGTGTTGGCACTGTCATGCAAGATTTCCAGAACTGAGTCCAGGTGGAAGATGGTGATCTTATAAATGGTGATGTTCCTTTCAGATAATGATAGCTGGCATTTATATAGCACTTTAAAATTTACATAGCAATTGTTATACGTGACCTCATTTGATCCTCACAACTCTGAGAGGCACATGATAAAATCTCAATTTACAGGTGAAGAAACTGAGGATGAGAGAGGTTGTAACTTGCCCTGTTTACATTCAAACTCATGTCTTCTTCACTCCAAGTCCAACATTCTATGCATTTTGGGTCACCTTGCAGATGTCATTGTTCTGATAAGACCTGCAACATTGTAGATGTAAAAAGGATCCATAATCACTCAAAAGAATTTGGTCTATTTATCAACATAGAAAAAAAATTAAGAATGCCTATTTTCTAAATGAAGTAGTAAGATGATCTATCACTATATGGACAAACAATGCAAAGAGGATAGGTGGGGAGAGGTAGAACTGAACAGGAATAAGAGCAAGCTAAGGAGACTGTTATTTTTATGATCCCTAACTTCTCCATATAACAAAACTCAATATTCTTTCAGTGATACTATATGGCCGTGATCATGAAATACCATATTTTCCAAAGCATCAAAATTATGGGTAACATCATTAAAAAAAGCATTATAAAAAAGCAGTGCAAAAGATCAAACATGATCCTTTATACTTCATTACACATCAAAGTGATGTCTAATAGCTAGCTAGTATTTATACACCAGGTGAGGATTTGCGAAGGGCTTCCCTCATGTTATCCCATTTGATCCTCAACTCAACTCAGTATAAAAACAGCCATTTCCAGATCCCAGGTCACAGATTCTCTAAGGCAGGATTTGAGTTCATGTCTTACTAGCTATACCACCTGGCTGCCATAAGGCATAAGAAAGTTGGCTGGTCATGTAGCAAGAGTGAAGGACAACAGAAGGTATTGGCAGATAGAAGGACAAGACCGTGTTCCCCACAGTTATTCACATGTTAAGAGCCAGCACATTGGATACAGGAGGCAGAGGCAAAGTCATACTGAGTGAGAAAGTGCAGGAGTGAGTTGTGATTGGTACGTGGAGGGAGAAGTCATATGGCTGATACCACAGATCCTGTGAATTACTGGCTTAAGAATTTTGTTCTCTTTCATAGAGCAATTTACTTCACCTTTTAATTTTGTACCTTCCTATGAAGAGCAACCTGCCATCTCTCCAACTACTCAACGGAACACCAAACCCAATTTTAAAAAACCATTCTTTTTTCACTAGTTCCTCTTTCTGCCATGGCTAAGTTCCCATTATTTTAGTTCTGATTTGTACTGGTATCACTAGCGTTCATGCACGTATTTTAACTCAGCTGATCTTCACAACCCTCGGAGGAGGTGGTGGTAGGAAGGCTGTGGAAACTGAGACTTGTCTGAGTGAAGTAAAGACAAATCTTTTTCCTCTGGTCGGTGCTTTTTCAATACTTTGTAGATACCATGATATAACTTCTTGGCATTTAATAAAAACTCCCTTGGAATAAAATGCAGGCTAAGCCTAGGAGCAGGAGAGGAGGACAGATCTGCGGCTGGAAGGTTCTACAGAGGAGGAAATCGGGCTCGGGAGGTCGGAGGCCAGGTCCGGACCGCTGGCAGACTTCGGCTTCACTCACGAGGTTCGGCTCAGTCCGGACTGACACGGACTCGTACATTTCAAAGGATCCTGCCCGGGGGCGGGAGCTTCCACTGCGGGACACCGTGAAGCACACGCACACGCACACAGGCAGCCACAGCACGGTTTTAAAACTGAAGGGAAACGAGGTTTTCTAAAGTTTCGGCAGCCGGGGAGGCGCACAGGGCACACCCAGGGCCGGCCTAGCCCAGCGCGGGGCGCGCCGACGGGCGCAGGAGCGGCCGCGTGGGCTTCTTCCGTACGTCTTCCTCTAGCGGCGCGGCGTGGCGCGGCGCAGGGCAAGGCGGGCGGCGAGGTCCGCGGGGGCGTGCGGCGCGGCGTGGCGGGAAGCGGGGGGCGGAGGGAGAAACTACGAAAACGGGGTCAGGCCGGGGCGAAGGCCAGGACGGAATGAGGGGAGCGTTTAGTAGGCGGGGGGCAGGCAGGCCCTGCACGCCGGAGGATTTTCCCGAGGATTCCCGGCCCTGGAAGTGGTGAAGCGGCCGGAACGAAAGAAATGGAAACTTAGGGGAAGAAGAAGAAGGAGAGAGGGCGGGAGAGCCACCTCCCAGCCTTCCTCTGGATTGGCCCGCCCCCTCCGTCACCCGCGGGAGCCCTTCGGGCCACCGTAGTCCGCGCCTCTCCTTTTCCCCGCGTGGCGCCGATGACGCGAGGCGCTGAGAGCACTCTTCTTACAGAGGTCCCTTTCTTCCGAACAGTCGGTTGCCCGCCGCTGCGCCTGCGTGGCTGAGAGGGGAAGTGAGGCGGTTTCCTCGGCGCCTTTTCCGGCTGTGGCTGGGGCTGAGCTGGGAGGAGGAAGAGGAGGCGGCGGCGGCAGCAGCGTCGGCCGGGGGACCCTGCATACAGGGCGGTGGCCGGAGGTAACTGCTTGGGCTGGGTGGGGAAGGAGGGTACTCAGGTCCTCCATTTCTTTCCCCGGAGTTCCGGCGGTAATCCCCTTCTCCCTTTCTTTCCTCTCTGTCTCCTTCCAGGTAGCTCACCGAGTCCCTCCGGGGATCAATGACCTGACGAGGAGCCGGAGCCGCCGCTGTCGCTCGGGTGGCGAGGGTCGGTGTTTCGGCGGGCGGGCGGGCCGGGGTCTCCGGCGGCTGCGGGGCCAGGAGAGACGGCAGGCAGCCCGAGGAGCGGGCCGAGCGGGAGCGGCGGCGGCGGCGCTCGGTGCCTGGGGGGGAAGGGCAGTTCCGGGCTGGGCCTCACCAGGGCGGCGGCTCCCCGCGGCGCAGCTTTTGGCCGGCGGCGGCGGCGGCTGGAGGAAGCCCGTCTTGGGGCCGGTGATGTCCCACTGAGCGGGGCCCCGGGACTCGGCCCCTAGGCGGCGGCGGCTCCCCCATTGCAGGCCGCAGGGCGTCCTCGCGGCTGGGCGGGACCGCTTCGGTTTCCTGGAGGCTGCGGCGGCGGCGGTGCCTAAGGGGACGCGGGACACCTGAATGCCCCCAGCCCCGGCTTCTCCGACGCGATGGGGAAGGTGCTGTCTAAGATCTTCGGGAACAAGGAAATGCGGATCCTGATGCTGGGGCTGGACGCCGCCGGCAAGACCACTATCTTGTACAAGTTGAAGCTGGGCCAGTCGGTGACGACCATCCCCACCGTGGGCTTCAACGTGGAGACGGTGACTTACAAAAACGTCAAGTTCAACGTGTGGGACGTGGGCGGCCAGGACAAGATCCGGCCGCTCTGGCGGCATTACTACACCGGGACCCAGGGGCTGATCTTCGTGGTGGACTGCGCCGACCGAGACCGCATCGACGAGGCCCGCCAGGAGCTGCACCGCATCATCAACGACCGGGAAATGCGGGACGCCATCATCCTCATCTTCGCCAACAAGCAGGACCTGCCTGATGCCATGAAACCCCACGAGATCCAGGAAAAACTGGGCCTGACCCGGATTCGGGACAGGAACTGGTATGTGCAGCCTTCCTGCGCCACCTCAGGGGATGGACTCTATGAGGGCCTCACATGGTTAACCTCTAACTACAAATCCTAATGAGCATTCACCGCCCATCACACCCCCCTCCCCAACTCCCCTCAGGAGAGAAATAAAAAAACATTCATAGGATTATCACCACCATCACCTCCAAAATGCCACTTTCTCTTCTTTTGAATATGGACTCTGGAGTTACTGTTTTACTGTTTGGGGGGGCTGGGGTTTGGGGGGTTTCTTTTGTTTGTTTTCTTTCTTTCTTTCTTTTTTTTTTTTGCTTTGCTTTAGGACGCTCTAGTCTGACATTTGACATGAACACAAAGTACTAGGTGCTCTTGTTGACTTCCAGCAAATGGGGTGGGGGAAAATATAGCAGCTCTTGAGATGGTCCTTTATAATAATGGTTTGATTTTTTTATTTTGAGGGAATCTTTTTTTTCAATGTATGTCTCCCCCCTTTTACCCAGTTACCTTATCACTTGCTGTAGATGGCTTATTTTGCATTCATGCAGACGATGTTGCAAGTCTGTTTCATCTAGTAAACTGAAAATTATTGCTTAATCAAACTGCAGTCTGTCTTTTATATTTAAGGACTCTTTTTTTTTAAAGAGTTCTAACTTTAGTAATTTCAGGTGTGTCTTTTCATATCTAAAACTAGAATGGTAAAACCTTGCCTGCAGTGGCAAACAAGTGATACCATTGTAATAACTTGCAAGTGCAAATCCGTAATGTTAAGCAGGTAATGTAAGAAGTGCTTTGAAATGTTAGCTATTAAGTTCTGAAACATACATCTTGCATGACTAGGGATAAGACCAAATTTGCTGTACCACATAGCTAGCTGTTTCCTGAATGAAAATGTGAAAGTTTGAACAGGCCATAGATCTCGTATTGAAAAGTTAGCAGTTGTGTTGAATTTTCTCTCGTTGCTTTTTTGTTCACTTCCGATAGTAGTGTAAGAATTATTCAGGCAATAGAGCAATAATGGTACACACCACTTTGATAGCTGAAACATTTTGTTACATTTTGACAAAACATGCTTTTTTTTAGTTGGCAGATAAGATAGCAAAAACCAGACAGTGAGTTTTGATAATTACTAGTCTGTTTATTGTGGTCAGTTCTGAAATATTTTTAAAAATTCAAATTATCAATCTTTTTTCCAAACTGCAAAAGCAAACATTCCAGTTTCCCTATCGCAGAAGCTGATTAAGTTGAAGAAATAAGTAATTTTTTTAGAGTTTACAAATGACCTATATCTTAATTATCAGTGAAAAAGATGGATTATTTTTTAAAGTTTGACTTAATTTTGTGAGAATGTAGATTTAATTCATGGAGGTGGTAATCAGATACTTTATTAGTTCACATTTATTTAAATTTAGAAGGAAAGGAAAATTGATAGATGACTAGATAAAATCCACTGATAAGAAATGCCAAGTAAATAGTGGAAAATATGTAGGTAATGATCCTACATATGACGATGAATGTAAATTTATAAGTCTTGTGAAAGATAACCAGTTTGTCCGTTTGTCAGCTACTGTCAGTATAACTAGATTACATTGTTAACCAGATAGTTGAGAGTACTTTGAATCAAATGTTAATAACTTGATATAGAATTGTGCAGCAGAAGCTGGTTCTTAGCCTCAAATATTAATTTTTAGAGATCATTAAAAAGTTAAAATTTGGAATTTAAAGAATGTATACTATAAAATCAGAAATGAGGTGGTGTGTGTCTGTATGTTTGTGTGTGCACTTGGGGTTTATGAAAAATCCGCAAAAGTTTGAATGAGACATCATACTACAGTTGTGCAGTATTAATCCTGCATGTTTTTTGACCATAAAATGTATGATGGTGCTTTTTACCAAAGATATGAGGGGGCTTAAGGTTATAGAAAATTCACTTCTTGACATGAAACAACTTGGACAAATATTTTACTTAATAGACTAATAGATAATAAACTGTTTCTATAGAATTTATATGGAATAGGAATTAAAATTTCTGCTGTAACTTAGCAGTTTAACTTCATTCAGGGGCAAGGCCTACTGAAAATTAGGTTGAAGAAATAAAACATTTTGGGTACCCTTACAAAAGATTTCTAAGGCTCCATCATAAATTTAATTCATAGTCTTTTGAACGATTCTAATTTTTAAGGTACATAAAATGTTTGTAAAATGATATTCAAATATCAGAATGTACTAGTAACATCTGGAATAAGATAAGCACAGAAAATTCCCAAACTGGAAGAAAGTTGAAGCCCTCATGCTAATAGTTCTTGAAATTCTTTTTAATGTGTCTTTTTTTGGAAACAAGCAGTTGGATTGGTTAGCTTTCAATTTTTTAATATTAAAACAGTGTTTAAAAGATTTTTATATGCTTAAGTGATTTCTTTTGAATAGGTGAAAAGGTAATGAAATTATTTTCAGGTTCTTTGAAATGTCTGAAAAGGGAAAATGAACATTTTGAAATACAGTAGAACTTTGAATACCTTTTAGTAAGCAATTGTAAATTTTACTTCAGATTTTCCTTAATGAATGAAAAATAGTTTATAATTTTTCTAGTTAAATTTAACCATAATCATTAGTAATTATGGGGCTGGTAAATACAATCTACAGGGGGAAACAATCATATCTTTTAAGAACTCCAGTTATTTTTAAGGAACAATTTGAAGTTTAAAGTGCATCAAGTTCTGTGTTCATGTTTTATAAGATGCATTAAGTTTTGAATGAGGTTAATCTTGTCTGAAAAAAGTAAATGAGTCTCTAGACTATCTCCCTAACAGTACAGTACTTGGAATTGTGTTTTTAATGACTGTAGTGTTGAAAAAGAACTAATATGCAGAAAATAAAGAAATTACACAGCAGTTTCTCATGGTATATTACTTGTTTGAAACAGTCAAGCATATGGTATATTGGGTTCCTGTGCAGAAAGTGTATAAAGTGGTTTTGTTGATTTGGGGTCATCGATGTGATATTTGTCTCTAGTTTTAGGAAGTGCATGTTCTTGGTTTCGTAAGGTGCGTTTGAGCTTTTACTTTTTTATGCAGAAAAAGTTAACATGAACAGTGATAATTCCTTGATTTTAAAATAGAACATGGACCAGAGATATAATTGAGAACTACTTAAAAGCTTCCATGTAGCAGCTTGTTATGTGACTATTCACTTATATTATGTGGATTTTTGGAATATAGTTACATTCACAAAGAATGTGGCCTACTTTACTTTTTACATTTTAGAAGTCCTACAGGGAGGGCTTCTTTGATAAAGATAGAATAGCAGCTGCTTATAAAATGGATTAGTAAATGAAAGCTACTTCATTTTTTAAGAATTCTTTTTTAGAATTCTACAGATATTTCATTTTTTAAGAATTTTAGGAAAAGTCATCAAGACCTTAGTGTCGTTTTTTAAAAAATACCCTTCGACTCCAGTGAAAATGTACATGATTATATGCTGAGTCCTCTGGTTACTTAAATAGTTTCATCCCAATGACAGTAATTGAAAATTTCTAAAATGTCAAGCATTTATGATAAGTGATAATTATATAGTGTGATATAGTAAGAAAGAACACTACATTTGGAGTCAGAGGACATCGCTTTGACTCCATACTTGGTACCTGTGTGACCTTGAGAAAGTTGCTGAACTCTCAGTTTTCTTATCTGTAGAATGAAGAGATTGGACTAGATGATCCCAAAGGTCCCTTCCAGCTTGAAATCTTACAATGCTTTGTTATGTATTAGCCTTAACTTATTTTTATGTTGGCCTATATATAATAGCTACAATACAAATGGGAACAGGTTCATTAAATTTCCAGAGTTACTACTTAAATCCTCATTCTATGGGATAACTGTCTTAAATGTATATCTGTATATTTTAAAGCAAGTCCTATCTCTTATTGCTGAAAAAGGGATATAAAACTATGTAGCAGTTATAAAAGATGACTTTCAGTGACTAAGCAATCATTCACAAAAGCTTAATGTCAGCTTTACATGGGATGTAGCTGCATTTAGTATTTACATATAAAATATATTTTTTTAAAGGTTAAAAAATAAATGTTAGTATTAGGCAGGTCATAGAATCAGGTTTAAAACTGGAAAGGACCTTAGAGGTTAGCTGGTCCAACCCCTTCACTTGATAGATGAGATACTGAGAGCCCAGAGGGATGAAGTGATTTACTAGTGGTTCTGTGAAATGAATGACAGCTAGGATTTGAACCCAGGTCCTCTAAATTCCAAATTTAGTATGCAGTTTTGCACTGTACTGCTTTGTTGACATATGTAACTTTTTGCCCTGCTCTACTAAATTTGCAAATAAAGTTGCTTAGCTCTATGTGTATTCTGAAGTGAGTATAAAACAGATGATGTGAAAGTGATTGATCCTCTCTTAAATGTATATCACTAAAGACAAGTGCTACCTCTTTGCTAAAAAGGGGGTATAAGGCTTTGTAGCAATTATAGGTAATGACTTAAAGGGAAGGTAGAAGTTTGCTGTGGAGTATTCTGAAAAATGATAGTTTTAAGAAATAAGTTAGGATTGTCCATGGCAAAAAAAAGAAATGGATAAAGGAGCAAGTGACTTTAACTTCTCTGCACCTTCTGTGGGGAGGATGAGACCTTCTTTAAGGCCCCTATCAGTTTTAAGAGTGTATAATATATAGTACAACAAGAAATTTCTTTAACTATAGTATATTAACTTTCCTAAAAGTATTTATAATAAGAATCTCAATTTTTAAGTTTTTGAATTTTCCCTCAAGAGAGGAAAAATGACCACTTATGTGTATTTTAAAAGGAAGCAGCTTCCTCACTGTGATTATTTTGCTTTTTAAAGCCATTTTTAATGCAGCAATTTAGGATACTATAGAGACTTCAACAGTTGTTTGTTGAGTTTCTACTTTATATTGGGTGCTGCGGATACAAATACAAAATAGTCCTTGCTTTCATTGTGCTTGCATTCTACTAGGAAAAAAGAACATGTATACGATTAAATGTATTCAAACTAATTTTTGGGTATGTGTATATGGAGTTGACCACTAAGGACTAGAAAGGTGAAGGGAAGCCCGTTGTAGGACATATGTCATTGAGCAGGATTCTGTGAGGCAAAAGAGTGAAGTGAAGGTACTTGGGCATGGAGGACAGCCTAGACAAAAGGCATAGACCTGGGAGATGGAATGCCATGTATAAGCGACAAGAAGTACTTACGTGACAGAAACGAGAGTATGGCTATGTAGTCAGGGAAGATAGGCTAGAGTCAGACTGAGAAAGTTTATAATGCCAGAGAGGAGTTTATTTTTTCCTAGAGGCAATCCAGAGTTATTGCAGTTCCCGAGCAAGGAAATAACATTCATACCTAAGGTTTAGGAGCAACTAGCTGGCAGCTGCATGGAGGATGGATTGGAAAGGGAAAAAACTGAGTAGACCCAATTAGGAGGCCACTGACAGTCCAGGTAAGAGGTTCATAGGAGTCTAAAATGGGGTGGTGGGGGCTGTGTGCATGGGGAGGATACTTAATTTAAGAACATCTAGATACTGATTTGCATTTTCGTTCCTGATGCACTAGAATAACATCCTCAGATGTTCCCAAAATGTTGTCTTTTGTATTTATAGAGCATAAATTTATTAAGCATATTTCCAAAGTGCTGGAGCTACAAAGCAAGGTAATACCAGCCCTTGTCCTCAAGGAGCTTCTAAATGGCGGACAATATATAAATAGGTACAGGAGAGTAACCTTTGAAATTGTAAGTTAGAAATGATGGGAAGGACCTAGTGAGGGAGAGAAATGAACTGAGTTTTTGAGAAAAGAAGGTGTGGCAGAAGAGGTGGAGCTAAGGAAGGAGAGCTTTGCAGGTATGGAGGACAGCCAGCACCAAGGCCTTGAGGCAGGAGATGAAGTGTTAATGTGAGGATGGTTCAGTATAGCTTACATCAGAAAGTGTGTGAAAGCAGCAGAATGTAAGAAGTTAGGAAGGGGATACTTTGTGAAGAGCAATAAATGCTAAATACAGAAATTTACATTTAATTATAGAGGTAATAGTGAACCACTGGATTTTATTGAGGAATGATATGGTCACATTTCAGAAAAATCACCTTGGCAGTTAAGTGGAGGATAGACAGGAGCTGGGAGCATCTTGAGGCAAGGAGACCAATTAGAAAACTATTGGCAATAGTCCAGGTAAGAGATGGTAAAGGCTTTATATTAGGGTGTTGGCTGTGTGTAGAGTGGGATATAAATGAGATATTGTGAAAGCAGAGAGGACAAAATTTGGCAAGGTATTGGATATGTGAAGTGAGTAAGGAAACAGGTTATGAGTTGGGATGAGTTCTATTTTGGACATACTGAGTTTGAGATGCTTATGGGACATCCTGTTTGAAATATCCAATGGGCAGTTGGTGATCTGGGATTCGAATGCTAGAGAGATGATGAATATCTGGGAAATATCTGCATGGAGAGGAAAATCACCAAGTTAGAGTATATGGAGGAAAAAGAAAGCCCAGGAGGGAGCCTGGATGGGTGGGGGTGTCACAGTGGTTTGTGACATGGTTGAAGCCTGAGAAGGAGCAATCATAAGTAGGAGAACTAGGAGACAGCAGTGTAGTGAAAACCCACAAAGGTTAGAATACCCAAGAGAGGTGAACAAATTAGCATCATGACCCAGAGGTAAAAAAGAATGATGGAGAAAAGACTTTTAGATTTGGCAATTAAAGACAATTGGTAACTATGGAAAGAGCAATTTCATTTGAATGATGAGGTTGGAAGCCAGATATCAAAGAGTTTAGAAGAGGAGAGGAAGTGGAGGCACTGAGCGTGGATTAGTTTTTTTGTATATAGCTGAGAAGAAAAGGTAGAAATTAGCAAGGATGAGTGAGGGTTTTTTAAGGATGGGTAGGGTATGGGTGTGTGTGACAAACACAAGGAGACAGATCAGGGAAACGGGGAATTGGGCAAGGAGAGTGGCAAAGTCATCAAAGATTGGAATGAATGAGTTGATGGAGGGATGATATCAGGGATGTGAGCTGTGATGAAGAGAAAATAAATTTCTTGTGAAGGGCCTCAGTTTCAGTGAAGAAGAAACCAGACTCCTCAGCTGAAACGGTCGGAAAGGGCTGCAGGGTGATTCTTGAAGAGTCAAGGAGGTTTAGAACAGATAAGTGATGAAATAGAAAATCAGTGAGGAATAGAAAGAATTACTTTGCTGAAGTGAGGACCAACGTGAGATTAGGTAATGTGAACTGTAGTGGACTCAGTTGGCATAATTTTGTGACTTTCTCAAGCTCTCTGATAGCACATGAATAAGATTGAAGGAGATAGATGGCAGGAACAATCTGGGTGTTTGTGGTTTTTGTCAAGGTTTGCTTAGTAGTACAGGACAAGGGGTAAGGGATTTGAGAGAAGGTGATGGCATAGAGTTGAACTGGTTCTTCATGGAATTGAGATAGGAAAGGGAGGACAGTGCAGGAGTAATGGCCTAAAGAACTGAGGAGGAACAAGAACAGTGGTAAGCGTCAAAAGACATAAAGAAAGATGGAATGATGAGATAAAGGAATTTGGAGTTTATGAATGTGGAAGTAGCCCATCTGTGAGTGATTGAAAGATGGAGAAGTAGGTCATGGGAACTTAGTAGAATGAGGAAGTAATGAGTTAAGGTATTTGAAAGCCTGTAGATTATATATAAACTGTGAGCCACATACTGAACTAATGAGAAAAGAGAGAGAGTGACTTAGGAGTCAGGTAACTGCTACAAAGATCTTGATTGGGCAATATATTTGCATAACAAACTTAGGAGAGGAGATTTCTGAGTAATGATGGAAAGGGAGAGTATAAAATAGTAATGGAGAGCAAGAAATATTATGTGATCAGTGAGTCTTATGGGGTGTGAAAGAAAGCATAGCTGGGAAGGGTGGCCAAGGAATCAGTATCATCAGGATATTGCTTAGTCCCTGAAATATATTCTTCAATCCAATGACCCTGGCCTTCTGGCAGTTTCATGAACAAGATACTCCCATTTCTCATATGTAGGAAATTTTTTTGGGCTGTCTCCCATGTTTGTCCCTCTTTCCTTCCTCAATTCTCCCTACTGACTTCCCTGGTTTCCTTTAAGTCTCAAATAAAATTCCATCTTTTACAGAAAGCCTTTCCCAACTTAATTCTAGTGCCTTCCTTGTGTTAATTATTTCCTATTTATCCAGTATATAGCTTGTTTATATATATTTGTTTGCATAGTCTGCCCTATTAGATGATAAGCTTTTTGAAGGCGGGAATTGGCTTTTGCCCCTTTTTGTATCCCTAGCGCTTTGCACAGTATCTGGCAAATAGTAGATGCTTAATAAATGTTTTTTGATTGTTTGGTTTTCATGTGTTAAGCAAAGGCAATATACCATTGTGCCTAGAGAGCTGACCTTGGTGCCAGGACCATCTAGGTTCCAGGCCTATCTCTGACACATAGTTGCTGTGTGTCACCTTGATTAAGTTATTTGACCTCACAGAACCCTAGATAACTCTCTTAGTTTTAAGTTGTAGAGAAGGTTCCAACCTATATTGACAAAGGAAGTTACTCTTCTGGGGCACCTTACACCAAAAAAATCACAGGTCCAGGCCCTGTTTCATTCTATGTTGTTCATTTAGAGCCACTGTTCTAGACCCTGGAATTACAAAGAAAAAAGAAAACTAATCTTTACCCTTCAAAAGGATCCGTCTTTCTGGGAGGTACACTGTGTAAACCAGTACAAATATTCCCATGGATTTTTATATAAATATCTATTGACATGGTTAAGATTGTATGAACTTGCACTTTAAATTACAGACTTAGAAATTTCACAAAAGTTGTTTTGCTAATTTCATCACTTTTAAGATGATAAAAAACCCAATCTGTTAAAGTTTCATATGTGACAGCTTAATCTGACTCTTTTGATTCAAGTTCATGTCTCATTTTATTATGTATCTGTGTAAGAGCACTTTTCTCAGACAAGCCATGTTTAGAACTGGCTCAACTGACTGTACCATCATTGAAATGTGGTTTTGGGTTGATGGTAGTTACTGTAATTGAGTCCTGAGCCCAGGATTTCATATTTTGAAACCCTTTATGAGGAAGTTTTCTTACTGACTTAAAAGTTAGGAACAAAAGAGCGTGGCTGGTAGCTAGCTTCTGCCACTCCATATTTAACCAAAATTAAACTACCAAATGACTTGGGTTTGCTCGTTATTTTCCCCACATTAAAAAAAATTTCTTTTTACAGAGCTTTCCCTTTGTTATTTGTACTATAATAATTGGTTTCTATAATTGTTGACATTTTAGACTTTGAACTAAGTAAGCACGGGCAAAATCTAAGAACATTAGCATAATTGTACAAGTATTCATGAATTTACCAGTTTTTTTAGAATTTAGTAAGATGATCAATTTAGCTTTAGTATTATTATTATTGTTTGAAGGTTCATATAAGGAAAACATTATACTTTATTGTGCAACAAACATTTAAATGCTTATTACATGAAGACACTGGGGGTGCAAATATAAGAAAGCTTATGACTTCAAGGTCATTCCACTGGGTAATAAAATGAATGAGTAAGTATGGGGGGAGAGAGAGAGAGAAAATAAAAATAAGAATAAACTATTGACTTTGGGTATCAAGAAAAGCTTTGTGTTGTAATTGGTAGTAAGCTGAGTCTTGAGAGAAACTAGGGGTTCTAAGAGGGTCAAGTGAGAAAGGAATTCTTTTCATGAAACAAAAGTGGGAGGTGGAATGTCAGGTCTAGGGAACAGCTAGTGGGCAACTCTGGAACTTGAGAGTACATGCAAAGGAGGAATATGAAACAGTTTGGAAAGGTAGATGAGAGCCACATTATGGAAGATTTTAATTATTAGGCTGAGAAGTATGTATTTTATCCTAGAGGCAAGAGGAAGACATTGAAGGCTTTTGAGCAGGGGAGTGACTTGTTCAAACCTGTTATTTAAGAATATCAACTTGGCAGCTCGGTGGAGGAAGGATTAGAGAAAGGAGAGACTCTTGGGAGGCTGTTGCAATCAGCAGTACAGGTGAGAGGTGCTGGTTCCATAAGCAGAGAGAAGGGGGTGTTTGATGCTGTGGTAGCAGAATTGAAAAGATCTTGCAATAGGATAGATATGAATGGTGAGGGAAGATTTGAGGATGACTGAGGCTACAACCTAGGTGATGGGAAAAATGATGGTGCCGTTAGCAGAACTAAGGAAACTTGAAGGAGGAGTGGGTTTAGGAGATATTAGAGTAAATTTCATTTTAGATATAATAAGTTTGAGATACCAATGGATCACCCAGGCTGAACTATCTGTTCAGCAATTGACAATGTAGGACTGGAGTTTAGGTGAGAGATTAGTGTGTTAGGCATAGACATGTAGATTTGATAGTTGAACCCTTGAACCCGAAGGGTTGCTTATGAGTTCATTGAAAAGATGAAAAAGGGGCCAGCATAAGACTTGGGGGGTAGTGAGATGTGGATGATGATTTAGCAAGAGAGACAGGAGTGATCAGAGAGTAGATAGAACCAATAATAGCAATCAAAGGAGGATAAAATATTCAGAAAGATTTGGTCACCAGTGTCAAAAGCTACAGATGGTCAAGTAGAATGAAGACTGAGAAAAGTATTTAGCATTTAAGAGATCTTTAGAAACCTTGGAATCAGGTATTTTTAGGAAATTGGAATCCTAGATTCAAGGGACTGAGAAGTGTTTGGGAAGTGAGAAAATGGAGGCAATAAGTATAATCTATTTTAGGAGGCTGAAGACAATAGCTTGAGGGGTTGGCAGGGTCAAGTGCGTGTTTTTTAAGGTCGGAAAACTGCTTAGGCTTGGAGGCATCAGAGAAGGAGTCAGTGTGTAAAGAAGGAGTAATTCAAGAGGAGCAAAGTATAATCAAGGCGACAAGATACTGAAGGAGGATCAAGGATACATGTAGAGGGATTGGCTAAGGAGAAGGACCAGTCTTTCTCAGATTGGAAAGAGCCAATGTAAGAGTTTTGAGTAGTGAAATAGAGGGGAATAAATGAAAAAAAAAACAAAACTGTACTTAGCACTTCTTTTGTCCTAGGCATTGTGTTAAACCATGTAGATATATAAATATCAGCAAGACAGTCCTGTCTTCAAGAAGCTTACATTCCCAAAAGAGATGACAGCACACATAAGGATGTGGTGGCTAGTGTTTTGGAGATGTAAAGTCAGTGGGAATAGTGATTGGAGTAATAGGGCAATTGATTAAGATATCACTGCCAGCAATGGTAATGTTGATCTGATTATTCTTTTCAGTGCTTCAGTTGGGGTGGTGGTAGTTAGGAAATTGGCTTCCAGACCAGTCACAATGAGGCATAAAAGAATGAGAGGTCTCGGTGAGGACAAACAATTTTTGGGAATGTGGGGCAGAGGGTCAGATGGAAAGAGATTATGATCAGAGAGAGTGAGTTTCAGCATTTGAGATTAAGGAGACAGCACAGTTATGAGTAATGATGAGATTCAAGATATAATTATGCCTATGGGTTGCTTAGGTAGAATAAAGATGTAGGTCATGGTACCTGAGGTTGATCCTCAAGTTCCAGGTTGATCCCTTGAGAAACATCCACATCCTTGAGTCTGAGGGTAGCAACTGGGGTTGAGAAGTAGAGAGAATGACATGGAGGGCTGTAGATACCACTGACCAGAATCTGGGCCAGGTGATAGAGACAGAGGAAAACTCAAGAAGGAAAGGTCACTCAGTCTTTGCAAAGGAATAGCCTGGAAGCAGCCAAGGGAAGCAAGGAGTGAGAGTACACATCCTGACTGATTTTGGCTAGAATTTGAGAAAAGGAAACCATTGGTATTGGAAAGCGTGGCCAGAAGTCCAGTGTCTTTTCCAGGGAGTCAGGTTTCTGTTAGTACCAAAAGATCAGAAGAGTATGTAGAGATCTATGATGAAGGAAAGTTTGTTTAAAAAAAAAAAAAAAAAAGGAGTGCCAGAGGTCAAAATGGAAGAGGAGGGAAGGGAAAGGGAAGATATAGACTGGAAGGGTAGGGATGAGATTGTGGATTGAGATTACAGTAAGGGGATTTTTGCCTCAGTAAATGATACTCTGATTCATAGGGATAAAAGGAACAGGAGCTGGGTGTTTTAATCTACTATAGGATGAAAGAAGAATCAGTTGGTGCCCCACCACCAACAGTAAGTAAGTAGACAATAGGAAATTCTGCCTAGGTGTCTGGTTCGGTCAAGGTCTGTAAATAACTGGTACTTTGGGTACCCAAAGAGAACAGAACTTAGTGTCAGCTCCCTACCTTCATCCTTAGTATGGTGGAGAAAGAGGCATACACAAAAGATATCCATCTAAATTGCCTTTCAGAAATCTCAGATTCTTGGTGATTGAATAGGAGTTAACAAAATTATATTGTCTACATAGTTTTAAGATGAGTATTTACTAGTTCTGTAAGTTCTATGACCACTATCAAGTAATCATTGGTATAAACTCTGTAGAAGAGATTTCACAGATGCAGAAAAAGGGACAGTTTAGTATTACTTAAAAGAAACGATCTGTATTTCTTTTTAAAAGTCATAAAATTTTTCTATCATCCCAGATAAGGAGTCCTTGCCCTGAGGAGATTGTTGCATACTGGTGGACAAAAGGGAGTTTGTTGGTATAATTTAGAATTAGTTGACTAAGTGTCAGTCCACCCTGAAAAGTGTTCCATTATTTCTTTGAATCTATTCTGTTCCTCTAAAGTCTAATTTTGTTGTAAATTCTGCACAGCCAATAAGTCTGGTTAAGTAAAATTGGAACCTCTGAAGACAAAATTGGAGAATCTCAGATTTTTTTTTAGATGAATGCTTTAAAGTATAGGATGATGATAGGAACTGGACTTTGTAATTTCATTGGTGTAGGAAACTCCTGTATGAGGAAACTTTCTCTGCTGATGCATTGTGGCATCTTCTCTGCAAATTGGTCTTATAGAGTCACCTAGAGCAGAGGTGTCAGATGCATGATGCATGGTGCCTCCTGACTGAAATGTCGTTGGGAAATAGTTAACAAAATTTAAAAAAAAAAGGAGAAAACATGGATATAATAAAATTATATTTTAAAACTAAGTTTGATACCACTGACCTAGAGAATTGAGAGATTACATGAGACTTACCCAAGGTCACATAGCCAGTTAGAGGCAATATTTGAATTCAGGCCTTACTAGGTCCAAGTCAGGTTCTCTATCCACTATACCACATTTTTTTAAGTATATATGTGTGTATATGCATGTATATATATGTATATGTATATATATGTGTGTGTATATATATGTATATGTGTATATGTGTATAGATATATGTGTCTATCTATACACATATATATACACTGTATTTCAGCACATAATTATTGCAGATTTTATGCCAAAATTTTTTGCGAAAAGCGGATTGTGACTGTTATGTGAAGCTCTTAAATGTGCTAGTATTGCTTAGAAATAATTTATTACTAAACTGTTTTTGGTGCAAGATTAGGTGCAAGATTTGGTGCAAGATACTTGTGAATATATGTTAAAATTGGGAAGATGCAAGTCTTTTATTATTATTATTATTATTATTAATTTTATTTATTTTCAGTGTTCTACAGTCACTACCATATAACTTAGATTTTTCCCCCTCCCTCCCCGAGATGGCATACAATTTTATATAGGTTCTACACATACATTCTTATTAAATATATTTTCACCATAGTTGTGCTGTATAGAAGAATTGAAATGAATGGGAGAAATCATATAACAAATCAAAATGTAATACAAAAGAAAATGATCTGCTACATTCTGTGATTGAATTTCATAGTTCTTTCTCTGGATGTGGAAGGCATTTTGCCTTAAAAGACCATTGGGAATTTTTTTTTAAGTCCTTGCATTGCAATGAAGTTCCAAGTCTACCAGAAAAAACCGTCACACACTGTGGTTGTTGCTGTGCACAAAGTTCTCCTGATTCTGCTCCTTTCTCTCAGCATCAGATCATATAAGTCTTTCCAGGCCTTTCTGAAGTGGAAAATGCAAGTCTTAACCATATCACATGACTTATTGATGACAACTTCACTCCTCTTGCGCCTACGGCTCTTTATTGGGTTGAGTGACAATACCATTAGTACTGCAGTGCTCTAAACAAACCACACAAATCAACTTTCAGAAATATAGTGACAGTGTATGTGCGCTGGGAATTCTAGGCTTGTAGCTCACAATGTGCCGGAGATAAATGCATATCCATATTCCACTAGTGAATACATTGTTACTCTGTTTACTTTTTAAGTGATGTGACAAACAGAATTATACTATGCCACGATTACACGATGAAAGGTTATAAACCAATTTTTGGACTGGAAAAAAACACGGTGTAACGATTATGTGGGGACGATGGTTATGCAGCGAAATACGGTACTTAGGACAAACCAGCAATTAAGGATGTAAACCATTTCACCTTAGTGCTGCTAACATAAAGTTTTTTTTTTTTTAAAGTAGTTATTTTTAAATTTTGTTTGATTTATTTTTGATCCAGACCTGTGATATCATTGGTGAAGGGAACTTGGCAACTTCCTTTGTTGATGCAAAGAGGTTGCTTCAGGGAAATTCCCATTCTTGCCCTGTTCACAAAGCCATGTTGTCAGAGGCAGGACTTGAGCCCATGCACATTAAAAAGGGAGACTGGGAAGCACAGTATACAAATTTATCCTTCCCCTAACTATATATTATATATAATATTACATATTGTAATAATATGTATTATGTTAACTATACCTATTTCATATAGTATGCTATATAACATGATAATATGTTAATATATCAACTCTAACAATATATATAACAGGTATATATTATGTCATACATTTAAGAAGCTATTTTAAATTTAAGAAATTAGCATGGAGAACATTTGGATGAAGGTCAGTAGATGTAGAAATAATATCATTGGAGTATACTACAGAGTATCTAGACAGAAAAGAAATAGATGAGGTCAGAAATGAGATCATAGATCTGCCTGGCACAGTCTTAAGAGAATAATGATGGACTTCAATTATCTGGACATTGCCTTTTTTTCAAGGTTGTCTCTATTATCAGTAGTAAAAGAAATAGGCTGTTAGTTAATAAGTATACATCGAGTGCCTATGACATATAGAGCAGTGTATATGAATAGAAATGAACTTATGTAGATGAAATGTGAATATTTGGTAGATTTTTGTTTAGTATAGGTTGTTATAAAAGACCTGAAAAGTTGCATTTTACCTGTGTATATATGTTTATAAACAGGTAAATATCCCTTGATTTATGAAATTGATGTGCTTCTCTGAAAAGTTAACGTGTGAAAAGAAATCTTATATATCGGAACTTTTATAGGGATATACATATAATATTACAGATACATTCTTAAGAGAAAATCCTACCAGTGGACTTACTTTTAATGTTGAATGGGTTTTAATGGAGTTTAGCACTATGAACTACTTACTGACTGTTATAGTTTAGTAGTGGTGATTTAGCTCAATTATATGTTAGCTCAATTTGGGAAGTCTCAGTAAAATAATGTTGTATCTTCACATAGTAGAGGCAGTTCTAGCCATTATTCTGATCCCTGTTTTTAGGAATTGGTACCAGTTATCAGAAATCTGAAAAATTCATACCTCTAAACATTCAGATGTGTGAGAGCAGTTCCCATTTATATAGTATTTGGTTTGCAAAGCATATTCCCCTCAATCCTGTATGAGTGATATCCCCATTTTATAGATGAAGAAACTGATTTCAGGAGTACAACTCTTCCAAGGTTACAGGGCTAAGGATCAACAATGCTAGAATTGAAACTTAAGAGTGTTGACCTTGCCATCATGGAACCTTTCCAGTATATCAAGATGCCCCTTTAATAAATGTGTTCTCTATTTTATAGTAATTTTTGTAAACTGCTTAAAATGATATACTTCTACATCATAGTGATAGCAACTTTTTCTTGAACTTCAACAAATCAATTAGCATTTATTAAGCACTTTTTTTGAGGCACTAGAGATATAAAAACAAATGAAAGCAGTCTTTCCCCCAGGTAGCTACCTCCTATTGGAAGAGTATATGCCAAGTAACTTGACGTGGCAAGAGGACCTGAACAGCTGGGGAGATCAGGACAGTCATGTAAGATGTGACTTTTTAGCTAAACCTTGAAGGGAGTTAGGGATTCTGAGAGATAGAAATGAGGAAGGAAAGTATCCATTCTAGGTATGGGAGACTCCATGCACACAAATGCACACGGTTAAGATGTGGAATGTTGAGTTTGGGGAACAGCAAGTGAGCCAGTTTGACTGAAATGTAGAGTGCTTGGAGAAAGTAATTTGAAATCAGTCTGGAAAGATTGACATATAAAACCCTTCACAAACTGGCACCAGTATAACAAAGGGGTTTGTTTTTCTTGTTTATGTTATTATGGAGGATAGGGGAAAATGGAAGCAGGGAGACCATGTAGAAGCCTCTTTTAAACTGGTTCAGGCAAGATGTGATGGAGGGTGGTGGCCCTATGGGTGGAGAAAAGGGGAGGATTTCAAGAGTGGAGATCAATTGACAAGATATGGTGACTGGATATGGTAGTTGAGGGAAGAGCTGAGGGTAACTGATTGTGAACCTGACTGGAAAGGATGGTGCTTGACATAGATAAGTAACTAAAGAGAAGGATTGGGTTTTTGGGAGGGATAAAGTACTATTTTTGACAAACTAGATTTGGAAGATCCTTGGATCCTCCAGTAATGTCTGCTAAGTATTTGGTGATGAGAAATTGGCATGCCAGGGAAACACTAGGTTCAAATACAGAGGTCAGGGAATTTACCTGCTTAGTAGAAAACATCTACCAAAGTTGAGCTCATCTTCTAATGACCATGTAACAGTGGCCCTCTTGAATGATGAGCCCAGCGGATCACAAAGTCTGCAGAGACTGGAAAGACTTCTAGTTGTGGACCCAGGAGTAGACCCTATGTCTGTTGTTCAAAGACCAAGGAAGGCTAACAAAGTTCATGCTAGCTCATCTCTATGCTCACAAGTTCCTTTTGTCCATTCATGAGTGATGATTTTTTTTTCAGGAAGGGTATTCTTAACTGGGGGAAGAGGAAAATTGTACATAAATGATTTCTTTAAAAGTAATGCTCAATACCAAGCATCTACCTTCTTTTTCATTTCTTTCTTTTTCTTTTCTTTTTGAAGATTGAGTCTCTTAATCATACTCGGGGTTGAAATACAATGTCTATTCCCAGGTCTTATAACACTGATTGGCATAGAGCTTTGACTTACTTTACTTTCAACATGGGTTGATTCACTTCTTCTTTAGGCAATCTAATGAATTTAGCTAGGATACTTGGTACAATGCTTCTTAGAATTCTGTGGCTCAGGAAATCCTCCAGCTTCTGCCTTCCCAGTAACTGGGATTATAGGCATGTATTGTCATGCCTAACATGCTGCCAGTTATTTCATATTTATCGTATAATTCAAAAAAGTATGCAGTGGTGATTTTTGCATTGTGTAGACAGAATAAAATCAAGATATCATTGGTTTATCATCCAGTTTTATAGATAGTAGATATGACAGATGCCCATTGAACTTGTGTTATTTATTTACTTTGTCTTTTCATACCTGCTATTTAATTAGTTGTGGAGAACTCTTGCTAAGTAGCAACTTTTCTGTAATTCACATTTTTAGAAAGTTGCCTGGAGCATCGAGGATTTCAATGATTTTACCTATGGTTACACAGCATGTGTCAGACGCAGATCTTGAACCCAATTTTTTTCCTGACTCTTTTGTTTACTCTACCATAGCTGTCTTTCCGAGCTTATTAAAACTAGATAATTATGTTAGTGTACTTTCCACATTTCTTTTTTCTGTTCATGACATTGAATGCTTCACACTTTGTCTAGACCCTTTTCTAATTCATAATTTCACAGAGCCACAATTTCCTCATTTGTAAAACATAGATATTGAGCAATATATCATTGGTGACTGGGGGCTCCAGCATGAACCCTGGGAATATGTGTTGGAGGGTGACCTATTTTACCTTCCAAGGACAGCCAACCTGGGACTTTTTTTCTTTTTCTAAAATTTATTTATTTATTTTTGGTTTTCAGCATTCATTTCCACAAGATTTTGAGTTCCAAATTTTCTCCCTGTCTCTCCCTTCCCCCACCCCAAAACACCATGCATTCTGATTATCCTTTCCCCCAACCTGCTCTCTCTTCTGTCAGACCCCTCCCTTCTCTTATCCCCATCGTCTCTTTTTTCTTGTAGGGCAAGATAGATTTCTATACCCCATTACCTGTATTTCTTATTTCCCAGTTGCATGCAAAAACAATTCTCAACATTCATTCCTTAAACTTAGAGTTTCAACTTCCTTCCCTTCCTCCCTCCCCACCCATCCCCACTGAGAAGGCAAGCAATTCAATATAGGCTATACATGTGTAATTTTGCAAAAGACTTCCATAATAGTTATGTTGTGAAAGACTATATTTCCCTCCAACCTATCCTGCCCCCCATTTATTCTATTCTCTCTTTTGACCTTGTCCTTCCCCTAAAGTGTTTACTTCCAGTTGCTCCATCCTCCCATTTGCCTTCTCATCTATCACCCCCCCCCCACTTATCCCCTTCTCTCCTACTTTCCTGTAGTGTAAGATATATTTTCACACCAAACTGAGTGTGCATGTTATTCCCTCCTTAAGCCAAATATGGTGAGAGTAAGCTTCACTTTTTCCCTCTCACCTCCACCATTTTCCCCTTTATTGAAAAAGCTTTTTCTTGCCTCTTTTATGAGAGATAATTTTCCCCATTCCGTTTCTCCCTTTCTCCTCCCAATATATTCCTCTCTCACCCCTTAATTATATATATATGTGTATATATTTTAGATATCATCCCTTCCTATTCAACTCTCTCTCTCTCTCTCTCTCTCTCTCTCTCTCTCTCTCTCTATATATATATATATATATATATATAGAGAGAGAGAGAGAGAGAGAGAGAGAGAGATATCTATATATATATCTATATATATATATGTATGTATGTATGTATGTATGTATGTATAAGCCCTCCAACTACCCAAATACTGAGAAAAGCTTCAAAAGTTACAAATATTATCATTCCATATAGGAATGTAAACAGTTCAACTTTAGTAAGTCCCTTATGATTTCTCTTTCCTATTTACCTTTTCAGGCTTCTCTTGATTCTTGTGTTTGAAAGTCAGATTTTCTATTCAGCTTTGGTCTTTCCATCAAGAGTGCTTGAAAGTCCTCTGTTTCATTGAATGACCATTTTTTTCCCCTGAAGTATTATACTCAGTTTTGCTGAGTAGGTGATTCTTGGTTTTAATCCTAGTTCCTTTGACTTCTACAATATCATATTCTAAACCTTTCGATTCCTTAGTGTAGAAGCTGCTAGATCTTGTGTTATCCTGATTGTATTTACACAATACTCGAATTGTTTCTTTCTGTCTGCTTGCGATATTTTCTCCTTGACCTGGGAACTCTGGAATTTGGCTACAGTATTCCTAAGAGTTTTTCTTTTCAGATGTCTTTCAGGAGGTGATCGGTGAATTCTTTCCATTTCTATTTTACCTTCTGGTTCTAGAATATCAGGGCAGTTTTCCTTGATAGCTTCATGAAAGATGATGTCTAGGCTCTTTTTTTTTAATCATTGTTTTCAAGTAGTCCCATAATTTTTAAATTGTCTCTCCTGGATCTATTTTCCAGGTCAGTTGTTTTTCCAATGAGATATTTCATATTGTCTTTTACTTTTTCACTCTTTTGGTTTTGTTTTGTAATTCCTTGGTTTCTCATAAAGTCCTTAGCTTTCGTCTGTTCCATTCTAATTTTTAAAGAACTATTTTCCTCACTGAGCGTTTGAATCTCCTTTTCCATTTGGCTAATTCTGCTTTTTAAAGCATTCTTCTCCTCATTGACTTTTTGGGCCTCTTTTGCCATTTGAATTGGTCTATTTTTAAAGGTGTTATTTTCTTTAGCATTTTTTTTGGTCTCCTTTAGCAAGCTAGGCTGTGCTCCACTCTGAGCCTGGTGTGATAGACCTTTCCTGTCGACCTTCCAGACTGTCTTGGGCTGAAAATCTCTTTCACCCTGTTGTTTTGTGGCTTCTGTTGCTCTAGAATTTGTTTAGAGTAATTTTTTCCAGGTATTTTATGGGCTATAGGGGGAGAGCTTCTACATCCTTCTACTCTGCTATCTTGGCTCCACCCCCCCTTTTTAAAAAATTAATTTATTTGTTTTCAATTTTCAACAATCACTTCCATAAGTGATGCAATTTAGATTTTCTTAGATTTTTCTCTCCCTCCATCCCCAAGATGGCATGCAATCTTATATTGGTTCTACACATACATTCTTATTAAACACATTTTCACATTTGTCATGTTGCATAGAAAAATTAAAATGAATGGGAGAAACCATGAGAAAAAACAAAACAGAACATAATAGAAGAGAAAACAGTTTGCTTCATTCTGTATTCTGATTCCATGGTTCTTTCTCTGGATGTGGATGGCAGTTTGCCTTAAGAGTCCTTTGGTAATGTTTTAGGTCCTTGCGTTGCTGTGAAGAGCTAGGTCTATCAGAAACAGTTCTCTTACACTGTGACTGTTACTGTGTAAAATGTTCTTCTGGTTCTGCTCCTTTCACTCAGCATCAATTCTTATAAGTCCTTCCAGGGCTCTCTGAAGTCTTCCTGTTCATTTCTTATAGCACAGTAGTATTCCATTACATTCATATACCAGAACTTGTTCAGCTATTCCCCAATTGATGGGCATCCCCTTGATTTCCAATTCTTGGCCACCACAAAGAGAGCTTCTGTAAATATTTTTGTACATATGGGACCTTTACCCATTTTTATGATCTCTTTAGGATATAGTCCTAGAAGCAATATTTCTGGGTCAAAGGGTATGTACATTTTTGTAGTCCTTTGGGCATAATTCCAGAATATCAAGGGAATTAATGAAAGGAAATGCCAGGGAAGATGGCCTAGCCCTACCAGATCTCAGCAATTATCAAAACTCTTTGGTACTTGCTAAGAAATTGAGGGGTAAATCAGGGGAATAGGTTTGGTACTCAAGACACAATAGTCAATGAATATAGCAGTCTACTGTTTGATAAACCCAAGGACACCAGCTTCTGGAATGAGAACTCACTGTTTGACAAAAAACTGCTGGGAAAACTGGATAGCAGTCTGGGGCTTTTTTGTAACACAGCCACACCTACTCTTATCCTCCAATACTCCCACTCCTTTTGCAATGCAAGCTTCTGACCTCCCCTTAGAGTAGTCACTGAACACAGTTATCTGACAGTTAAGTAGAAAGGCAATGTCCTGGGATTGGTAAGGCCTCACCCTACCAAGTATTAAGTTGCTGGCATTTTTCTAAGCACTTTATAAATATGTCATTATCACCCCCATTTTACATTTGAGGAAACTGAGGCAGGCAAAAGAAAACTGACTAGCCCAGTGTCATGCAGCTAATTAATAATTCAAGGCAACATTTGAACTCATATTTTTCTTACTGCAGGCTCAGTGTTCTATCCACTGCACGACTTAGCTAGCTGTTGCCTCTAGGGTGGGACAAAGTGAGTCACTGGCTCAGATGAGTTGCCATGGCAGACCACTACGTTATTCCCATCATTCCCTCCCCAAACCCACTTTCCCAATTATTCTGAAAATCATCAACATCCTTCTAGTGCATTCAAATTAGAAACTTCAATATAATCCATAGCTCCTCACTCTCTTTCAGCTCATAAATATCCAAACAATTGCTGAATCTTGTTTCTTCTTTCAAAGCATCTATCCCTTTCTCTCTACTCACACAGCTACCACCATAATTCATACACTTATCACCTCTTGCCAGGAGTATTGTAATAAATTCCTAATTGATCTCCTTGCCTCAAGTATCTCCCCTCTCCAACTCACTCTCCTGTTGCTAAAATGATTTTTCTATGAAGTACAGATTGGCCTATGCTTATACTAGCAATTACATATAATGTATTTATTTATATTACTTAATACTAAAGTATAAATAAGTAAATATGCACGTTGGGAGTGTGTGGTTAATTTTTTTTACTGATATAGTATGCAATAAAAAACGTTTGCAGACCACTGAACTAGGTGATCTCTAAGGTCTTTTCCATTTTCCTGTGATGGTATAGATATACTTTATTAAACATTTTTCTTTTTATTATAAACTTGACAAAAAATGAACATTTCCTGACACAAAGAATATAAAAAAATAGCTAAGATCTATATGTATATTTATAAATACACATCTATATATACATCTATATATATAAAGATATGTGTATATATATATATACATATATATATATATATACACACATGTGTGTGTGTGTGTGTATCAACATGATAGTTCCAATATTGCCCTGTCTGTGTCCCCTTCTGAACTTTTATTTTTGGTTAATTTTTTTTTAATGATTTATTGATGCTCTTTTCTTTTTTACTTTATTTTTAGCATCATCATCATTATTCTCCCCCTGTTCCTTTCAGCCCCCCCTCACTCCTAAAGAAATGAAAATCCTTCCTTATAATAAAGAAATAAACATATACATACATAGTCACAAAAAATCCACATATTGGCCATGTTAAAAAAATGTCAAGTCCCATTTGGTACCTCTAGTCCATCATCTTTCTGCCAGGAGATGGAAAACATGGTTAATTACCTGCCTTGGGTTGATGATAATTCTTAAGTCTTTCACAGTTCTTTTTCTTTACGTTGTAGTTATCAATTGTTTTGCCTCTGGTCACTTTCTGTCAGTTCATACCAATTCTCTAAGGCTTTTCTGTATCCGTTCCTTTTGTAATTTCTTAGGATGTAAAATCCATTCCATTCAAATACTATGATTTGTTCAGTCATTCTGTAATTGATGAGCAACCACTTTGCTTCTAGTTCTTGACTACAACAAAGAATGATGCTATGAATCTTTATATATGTGTGTGTATCTATCTATCCAAATCTATATCTATCTATATTTATATGTATATATATGTATGCATGACTTCTTACCCTCTCTTATCCCTTTGGAACATGGTAGTAGTGATGTAACTTAATAAAAAGATAGGGGGTAAGGTTTCAAATTACTGTTTGTAATGACTGAACTAATGTCATTACTCTAATGAAAAGAGTGTTAGAGTGCCTATATTCCCATATCCTCTCCTACATTTGTCACTTTCCATTTTTGTTGTCTTTGACGTATGTGAAGATTTTTAGGTGCAACCTCAAGGTCATTTTATTGAGCATTTATCTTAGTGATTTGGAGGGTTTCTTTCTTAAATTTTATGATAGTGGATAACTTGCTTTTCTTTTGATACATACCTACTTTTATCCTTTGACCATGTATCTATTGGTGAATGGATTTTATTGTTGTATGTTTTTATCAATTCCTTCTCTTAGATGTCAGACCTTTATTAGAGTAACTCACTGAAATGATTTTTATTCTCGGTTAAATATTTCCATTCTAATTCTGACAGCATTGATTGTTCTCTCTCTTTCTCCCTCCTTTCCTCCCTCCCTCCCTTTCTTACAGTCAGAAACTTACAGTGGGGAGATAACATGCAAATAACTATGTGCAAATACATATATACACATACATGTATACATATGGTGCCATTAGGCTCCTTTCATGTGGCAAAGCACCTGGTGCTGATTCTATTCCAGCTGAGATTTACAAGGTAGGGGGACCATTGCTCATACAAAACCTGACTGAAATTTTCCAGGTTCTATGGCAAGAGGAGGTTATCCCCCAAGAGTTCAAGAATGCCTCCATTGTTCATCTCTATAAAGGTAAATGGAATAGATTGTCCTGCGACAATCACAAGGGGGTCTCTCTCTTAGTCATTGCTGGCAAAATTCTTGCAAGAGTTCTCCTTAATAGACTGATCCTTCACCTGGAAGATGTTCATATATCTGAGAGCCAGTGTGGCTTCAGAAAGGACCAAGGTACAGTTGATATGGTATTTGCTGCCTGACAACTCCAGGAGAAATGCCAGGAGCAGAACAGAGGTCTGTACACATTTGTAGATCTGACCAAAGCCTTTGACACTGTTATTCATGATGACTTATGGAAAATTATGTCAAAATTTAGTTGCCAGGAGAAGTTCATCAATACTGTACGTCAATTTCATGATGGCATGTTTGCCCAAGTTCTGGATAGTGGACAATGCTCTCGTGCCTTCCCAGTCACCAATGGAGTGAAACAGGGCTGTGTGCTTGCTCCCATGCTTTTTTAGCATGATGTTTTCAGCCATGTTGTCAAATACTTTCAATGAGGATGAACACAGCATCAAGGTCAACTACTGTACTGATGGTAAGTTCTTCAGGAGATCGCATGGTGGTGGTCAGAAGAAGCAATACAAGGACACTCTCAAGGTCTCTCTGAAGAACTTTGGATTTGACTGTGCAACATGGGAGACACTGGCACAGGACTGCTTAGCATGGCATGTCCACATCAGAAAAGGTGCTGTGCTCTATGAGCAAAGCAGAATTGAGACAGCACAAAGTAAATGTGGGATGTGCAGATTTGGGATATCCACCCCAAATATTCACATGGACTATCTGTGCTCAACCTGTGATAGAGCATTCTGAGCTCATATTGGTCTGATCAGCCACAGTCAGACACACTGAAATTTCACTTTATCATGGTGATGTCATTTTAGTCCTCTTCAAAGACAAAGGACAACAACCATAACCATGTATGATATTCTTTATTTATTTAAAATTAATTTATTTTTAGTTTTCAGCATTCACTTCCATAAGATTTTGAGTTTCACATTTTCTCCTCTGCCCTCTCCTCCTCTCTCCCCAAGATGACATGCAGTCTGATATAGGCTCTATTTATGCATTCATATTAAACATATTTTCACATTAGTCATGATGTAAAGAAGAATTAGAACTAATAGGAGGAACTATGAGAAAGAAAAACAAAACGACAAAAGAAAAGGAGAGTAAATAGTATGCTTCCATCCACATTCAGATTCCAGAGTTCTTTCTCTGGATGGACCCCTGGTAATTTTTGAGAGAGTAGTTAAATGATGATGTTGCAAGTAGGATTGCAGATAATCAAGAGAGTGACAGGAAAGAAATAGAGGCACCATAAAAATGACCTTTTCAAGGTTAGTCTCAAAAGCAAGAGAAATAGGATGATGGCTAGCAGGATGGATGGAATGAATGAGTTTTTGACGATAGAGAAGACATGGGTCTGCTTATAAGCAGTAGACACATTGACTCAGATCATGGAGAATAAGAATGTTAGAGGAGAACTGATGGAGAAGATAAGATGGAAAGGGATCACTTATTTGTACAAAGAGAGGTATTGACTTTGAGAGAGAGAAGAAATACCTCATTATGTAAGACAAGGGTGAAGGAGGAGATAATTAAGAAGGCATGTGGGTAAAGTGATGGGTGGAGGGGAAAAGAGGAAATGCTTCAGTTTTTTCAGTGAAATAGGAGGCAAAGTTCTCAGTTGAGAGGATGAGAGGAGAGCCATGACAGGTTTGAAAGGGGATGAAAAGGTTTAGAAGAGTTGATTTGGTAAGTGGGATAGTGAATTGATTTGGAGGTGTAAAAGGATTGCTTTGCTGCAATGAGGGTTCAGTTGGGATTAAGTAACAGATTTGTAGTGGAACCAGTTAGCTTGGTTTTGTGTTTTTCTTCTGCTCTGTTCCCCAGCGTTTGAAAAGGAGCAAAGGCAGCAGAGGCTAGGAATAATCCAAGTCTCTTGGCTTAGTAGGTCAAGATTGGAAGTGGGATAAGGGGGCAAGGGAATCAAGAGAAGAAAATAGTGTAAATTTGAACTGATTCACCAAAGAGCCAAGATGAGGGAGGGAGAGTGTAGCTAATACAAGGGTGATGGCCTGGGAAAGAAGTGAGGAGGGTGGAGAGGAATTGGGGGTCACAGTGAGGATGAAAAATAGAGCAAAGGGGTTGTAAGGCAGAAGGAAGGTCAAATGACAAAAGATTATGACCAGATAAAGGAATTTTAGAACTCTTGAGTATGGAAATGAAACACGTGGTTAATGGCAAAATCAAGAGTATGACTGTCTGTGTGTAGCTCAGGTGGGGTGGGAGAATAGGTCATAGGATATGAGTAAGTCAAGGACTTGGGATGTTAGAGGGAGGATCATTATGTATGTTGATGTTCCCAGGTATAAAGGCAGATTTTATAGTGAGGTGGGGAAAAAGGCTATGAGCTCTCAGGAAGGAGTATCTTAGAGGTCAGTAGATAACTACCTTCAGAATCTTGATTAGATGGTAAATATGAATGAACCTCAAAAGAAGAAAGTGATGGAGGTAGAGGGAAGAGTATAGACATGGCAGTAGGGAGAAAGAAGCATTCTGGCAGCTAGGTGATATGATGGATAGAGCACTGGGCCTGCAGTCAGGAAGACCTCAGTTCAAATCCAGCTTCAGGCACTTATTAGTTGTGTGGTCCTAGGCAAATCACTTAACCTCTGTTTACCTCAGTTTTGTTTATTGTAAATTGGCAACAAAAGTAGCACCTACTTCCCAGGGTTGTTACCAGGATGAAGTGAGATATTTGTAAAGCACTTAGCACAGGGTCTGGCACATAGTAGATTCTCAGTAAATGTTTGGTTTTTTTCCCCCACTACAACCAGTGAGTCTAAGGGTTTGAGTGAAAGTGTGATAAGTGGTGCAGAGGTGGCTAGGGATGCTGTTTCATCAGGAAGGAGTCAGTTCTTAGTGAAAACAAGAAGGTAGGAATAAAAAAGGAAAAAGTTTAAGAGGAAAGCAAGTTTTTGGGCATATGGTATGAGATATTGGTCTAAACTTAATTCCTGCCATATTATTTTCCAGTTTTCTCAACAATTTTTGTAAAATAGTGAGTTTTGGGGTTTATCTAATAGTATGCACTTATGTTAGGTTGTTTCTGGGTCTTGGGTACCCATTTAGATCTTTTTTTCATCCAGTGCAAAATAGTTTTGATTACCCCTTTGTCATATAATTGTTTTGCAGTTTTGTAGTTGGTTGTATATTTTTGTTTTTCAACTTTGATTATTTCTCTTGAAATTCCTGAGCTTTTGTTCCTCTAGATCAAAAGTGTCAAACCTTACCTCAATTCTCTATCCTCCTCAATTCTGTTGCTTGTGATTTTTCTATAAACTGCTGGTTGAACCATATTGTGGGCCAAATGTGGTTCTCCTGAGTGCAATCTCAACCAAATTAGAATGTAATTGGAAAATATTTAACAAAATAAATAAAAATACAATAAAATATAGATAATGTTGTATATCTGTTATAGTGGGTTTTTTTACCTGAATTTTAGCTATAACATTCCTACATGTTTTCGATTTGGAGTTTCTTCCATGAAGTGATTAGTAGATTCTATTTTCACTTTGCCTTTTGGTTCTAATAGATCTAGGCAATTTCATGATTTCTTGAAATATGGTGTCCAGGTCTTTTTCTGTAAAGGTTTTCAGGGAGTCTGATAAATCTTAAATGGTCTTTTCTTGACCTGTTTCTACTATTACCTAATGCTTTCTTCTCTTTTAAAAAAAATCTTTTGATTTTGTTTTATTTTTTCTTGTCCCACAGAATCATTGAATTCTCATTCTTTTTTCATTTTTTTAGGGACTCCATTATTTTGTTAATGCTTTCCACCTTCAGTTCTATACTTAGTTTAAATTAATTTATGATAATTTTTTTAATCTCTTGCTTCATTTTTTCCCATCTGTTATTGTTATCCTTGTGGCCAAACCATCCCCATTCCTATCCCTCAAAAAGAAAAAAAACTGTACTGATAGTTCTTAGGAGATTATTTTCATCTTCTTTGTTTACTCTTGGGCTTCTCTTATGTCACAGTATTTCTTTATTATTCTGAGTTTTCATCTATTTACTCTTATTTTCAGCCTCTATTCATGGATTAGGATTTTATACTAGCCAGATCCCACCTTGTACTCTTGGACAAGTTGAATATACCTTGTTTTGCCGTGCTCTTTCTTTAGTCCAGCTCCTACTATTTCTACTCACTGGAATGGAATGGTTGGTACCAGACACCAACCTCTACCTCAATTTCTAGCATCTTTCTTAGTCCCCTGAAGATTTTGATTTCCAGTAGTGTGATTTTCCTCTTTGCACGATCCCCATTTATTTACTTCTGTGGCCCTATAACAACACTGTCATGATTTGCTAGAAACCACTTTTAGGCTCATACCTTCTGCCTCTGCCACTGATGCTTGGGGACTAGTTAACCTTGATTTGCGCTGTGGCTTCCAGCATTTTGAGGAGTGCACGACAACAACAACGCATCTCTCCACCATGGTCTTTGGGGACTGGCTCTGTTTCATGTTTCTCTCCTGTTTGAATAGGACTTGTAGCTGACTTCAGTTTTATTTGTGGGAGCTTGTTTTGATTTTCCTAACCAGGATCCTAGTCCATTTCCCAGAGTTTGAGCTTCTCTAGTCTGGATCCTTTCCTTTCCTCCTTGGCCTCTAGTCCATTTACCTGAGTTTGTATTGACTTCCCTAGTGGCATCCCTCTTTTAGTTTCTTTGGAGGATCTTACTTCAGGATTGAGGAGTACAGCCTGGAGAGGAATAAATGGCCTGAATGGAGGTTCTGGGAGGAGCCAGACAATCAGAGGAGTTTATAAATATAAGATAATATATAAACAAATATATTGCATATACATATGTATATGAAATGTATTTACATATATGCACTTATAAATATATTCTCGCTGTCCCTCACATGACAGCTCATCTCCTTACATGTATATATAAATATATTATCATGTATATAAATATTTACCCGTGTATGGGTATATATAAATATTGATTTGTCTATGTCTATATGTATATATACATACACATATCTAAACATTTATATACATGAATTTATACATATGTGAATAGACACACATATATAGATAAGGTATATATGTGTGTGTATGTGTGTATACATATATGTATGGGCATAAACACAGATACATGGCAAGATTTAAAAGAATTGGCATACAGAAAATGAATCCTGCTGATTACCTGAAATTGTTATCAATTAAAATTTTGTCTTAGATATGAAACTTTCATTGTCTTAGATACTCTGGTAGTAACAGGTCTTCTGACTTGATCCAGTGCTTTGAATATCATTTTGGATGCTGATTCATTAACTTTTGAAGAAAAAATGTCTACATACTGACATTTCATTCTCCAAAATTAGATCCTCTAGGGAGGGAAGATGGTACTGTCAAGAATTTGCTTTTTTTCCTTTGGCTTCAACCAGTTTGCCAGTTTGGGGCCTGGTCTTTATGTCACTGAAGAGAAGCCCTTGTGGGAGGGAAGGGAGATTGTTTAAAGTGGGTGATCCCACAGTGTGCTTGTGACTGGGGCTTTAAGCTTTCCCCCTCCCTTCCTCTGTCACATTTCCCATTGCCTATAGGATAGAAATAGGGGAATTCAGGCTTTGAACATTTGATACTGACCATCCTTACTTGTTCAAGTATTTAACTTGAAAATGCATCTCAGAGTGGCATTAAGCATGGTTTGAAAATTACATTTTCCCAGCAGTAACAGTACATGTGATGACTGAGTCTTGTGTACTTGGCCAGTTCTTCCAGTTGCATGACATTTCCGTTTATGCATTTGGCTGCGTGTCAAATGCATGTGCAAACATGCCCTTGATGTGTTACTCTTCTGTTTTAGCTCCCTTTATGGTTCTGTACTTTGTGTTAGATTAGGTAAAACTTTGGGATTAAGTCAATAAGGAAATGAATACAGCAAAATGAAAGTTTAATTTTTAGCTAGTTTTGAAACATTTAATGAGCACTTATGTATTTTAATACAAGAAATAGTACCAAAATACATAAGAATGAAAAAATTACTTAATTTTTCAGAAAGGAAAAAAAGTTATACCTTGTTTTGATTTTGAAAAAATGTTTTCAAATATATGTGTATTTCTTTTAAGTTGTTTGAAAATTGAATAAAGTAATAGAGAATCATTCAAAAAGAGTAAAGACTGATGTAATTTTAGAAGGTCATAATGAAACAAAACATAGATTAGTCGTATAGTGTTAAAGTTATGCATGCTTTTGCACTGGATTCAGCTTTAAAGCCACAAAAGTGAGTCATCCAAGGAAACGAGTGAATGACTGAATTATAACTTCTCTTTTTATGAGGAATTTGACTTTGAAATTTGATTGTTAAAAATCTTCTTAAAATCTTGTGTGACTTTCTACCTGTCAGTAAGGGTTTTGTTTGTTTTTTGTTTTTTTTGTTTTGTTTTGTTTTTGGCAACATTGTACACTTGAAAGAGTACTGGGTTTGGAGTTAGAAGAGCTGGGTTCATCTTTTATCTCCAGCACTTTCCTAACCATGATCTTGAGCAAATCACAACTTCCCTGGGTCTCAGTTTTCTTCCTCTCTCAGACCTTTAGACTAGATGACCCCGAAGTTCTCCTCTAGTTCTAAGTGTGTCTGTGATCTTAAATCATATACATAATCAGAGTACTTTTTGCATTATAATTTAGGTAATTTTAGGAAATACAGTGATAAAATTATGAAATAGCTATATTCTTCAAATTAAGAGCTATGTAGTATTCATATAGTCTTAGTATATATGTGCTCCAGGGTAGGATATTTTTGTATGTATTTAACTGTAGGAGACCAATAACATCCTAAATTTTAAATGTGGTTGTATACGTTCATTATCAACAAATGGCTTGTTTACTCTTTTATAGTACAAACATAGGATAGAGATAGAGACTAGACCTGTGATTTTAATGGTATAGGGAACTGTGCAACTTAGTCTTAGGAGAATTTCATGGCTCATTGAGAGCTTTTGACTTACCCAGTCATAGAGCCAGTATGTTATAGGGATAGGACTTCCACACAGCTCTTCCTGGACCCACGTCCAGCTCTTTAACCACTCAGTCATGCTGCCTTAAAACCTGAGGTGCTGGTATTTATTGCTAGAACAAGTGTACATGATTCAGTTTGTTTTCTCTGCTGTTTATTTCTGAGACATCCCAAGTCCATTTTTAAAACAGGAGTACTTTATCATATTTTCCTTTGGGATTTTGAAAAGCTATAACGTCTCTAATGCAGAAACTGTATATAAATATATTTAAGTGGATAGCATATCATATTTTAAAATTATCAGCCTTTTAACCGTTATTACTTGTGTTTAATTTGTCCATCAAATTTTATTCCCTTTCCCATTTTCTCTTTACATGTAATGCTGCATATAAACTATTGGATGTATTTCTTTTTTAAAAATTTAATTAAATATTATTTGTTTTCAGTTTTCAACAATCACTTCCATATGTCTTAAATTTTCTCCCCCTCCTTCTCCCCTCCCTCCCTGAGACAGCTTGCAGTCTTATATAGGTTCTACACATACATTCTTATTAAACATATTTTCACATTATTCATGTTGCATAGAAGAATTAAAACGAATGGGAAAAACCTGAGAAAAAAACAAACTAAAACACAACACAAGAGAAAATACTCTGCTTCATTCTGCTTTCCGATTCCATAATTCTTTCTCTGAATGTGGATGGCATTTTGCGTCAAGAGTCCTTTGAGAATGTTTTAGGTGCCTGAATTGCTGTGAAGGGTTTAGTCTGTCAGAAATAGTCCTCACACACTGTGGCTTCTGCTGTGTATGATGTTCTTCAGGTTCTGCTCATTTCACTCAGCATCAGTTCATTTAAGTCTTTCCAGGTTTTTCTGAAATCCGACTGTTAGTCATTTCTTATAATACAATAGTGTTCCATTACATTCATATACCACAGCTTGTTCAGTCATTCCCCATTTGATGGGCATTCCCTTAGTTTCCAGTTCTTGGCCACCACAAAAAGAACTGCTATAAATATTTTTGTTCATTGTGGGACTTTTTCTCATTTTTATGATCTCTTTGGGATACAGCCCTAGAAGTGGTATTACTGGGTCAAAGGGTGTGCACATTTTTGTAGTCCTTTGGGCATAGTTCCAATTGCTCTCCAGAATGGTTGGATCAGGTCACAGCTCCACCAACAGTGAATTAGTGTTTCAACTCTCCCACATCTTCTCCAACATTTATCATCTTCCTGTTTTGTCATGTTAGCCAACCTAATAGGTGTGATGTACCTCAGAGTTGTTTTGATTTGCATCTCTCTATTAATGGTGATTTAGAGCATTTTTTCCTATGAGTATAGACAGCTTTAATTTCTCCTTGGATGTATTTCATTGCAAAAGCTTAAAGTATAGATGATATTCCAAAACTTGGGCTAATAACCAGTTTAATTAAAAATTAAGAGTATTGAAGAATCTGGTATTTGCCATGGAAGAAAAACATGTTGTTCTTCATTCAGTCATTCAGTTGTGTCCAACTCTTCATGACCCTGTGAACCAGACTCCCCCATGGAATTTTCTTGGCAAAGATAATGAAGTGGTTTGCCATTTCCTTTTCTGGTGTATTGAGGCAAATGGAGGATAAGTGACTTGCTCAAGGTCACACAGCTAGTTATGGCTGAATTTGAGCTCAGGTCTTCCTGTCTCCATCCCCAGTGTTCTGTATATTGAACCACTTAGTTGTTTCCTAAGCACAACGTGTTTAGCAAAAAATACTGTTTCTGATTCCTCTAAATACAATCATAAACTTATATTCTTATCAAGACACTTTTGTTATTTGTACTGTTTCAAAATCATTGATAACTTTGTTTCTAAGCATAGTGAATTTGGAAGTATCATCTTGCATTAAATATAGAGTATTGAAAGTTAACCATGATAGGCAAGGATGTTTTACTCAGGAAGGTGGTGGAGTAGTTCTCTTCAAACTTCTGCAGCCCTTAAAACTCAGAAAATGGAATTATGTGTCAGAGTAACTGAAAAGGAATTCATGTGATAGGAATACCTCACAGAGTAAAAATATTATGAAATAAATGAGAATTTATTCAGATTTCTCACTTAGTGTCTTTGCTCCTTTAATCATGTTTCACATTGAAGGTGTGCAAAGCCACTAGAATCACAGAATTTAAGAGTCAGAAAGGACTTACGCAATTTTGTGGAACCTGTACCCCAAAGAACTATAACCAAATGTCAAGATGAGTACCCAACCTCTGAAGCTCTCAGTAGCTGTGCTTTGTAGTCTTGTAGGGGGATCTTGCCTTATACCCCCATGGCAGTGACTGGTTGAGTTACCCTACATCCTAAAAGAAGCAGCAGACAGTAATTCTGCACACAGAGGAAAGGGAGATCAACTGAGAAGGGCAGGAAGATGTGGGCAGAGTAAAGAGGTTCCTCAGGCAATGAAGGGGAAGGAAAGCTAGCTGCATCCAGTCCAGGTGTGGGGAGTCTCGAGGCCTCAGGATCCTCATTCCTATAAGTCTTTTCTCCCAAAGATCCTGGGTGAGCCTCTATAGTCTTCCACATAAAGAAAATGACAAGCATCTGTACAGTAGTAGGAGGGGAAGGAACCAAAGAATGAGGAAAGAATTCAGAAACAAAAATCTAGTATTATAAGAGGAAAACTGAATGACCAAAATTCTAAGGGAGAAAACTTCAGTAAAAACATAGTTCCCAAAGCAGATAAACCAAAGGAAAGGCTTATTAGTAAAGAGGGAGAAAGAATAAAAATGCAAAGGAAGGCCAGAATGTAATGAACAAGTAATATATTATGAAGGAAAATGCACTAAAATTCCTCAATGAAAAAGGGAAGCCTAGAGATTCCCTTAACCTCATGTATAACACCAAGAAACTTGAGAATTGTTTTGAAATAGATAAAACTTTTAATATAAGATATTAAACATGATATTAGGTTGGCAATTAGAGCTCTCAACATAGTTAACAGCATGACAGAGACCTGATCTTGAAGACAAGATTCATAGAAATAATATAGGGAACAGAAATCTTCTGGAAGAACTTGATAGATTGAAAACAAACCTGAATACTGTATGTTAAGAAATAACGTAAGTGAATTTCCCAGAACTTGTGAATACAGAAAACAAAAGTATGATCATTTAATCCACAGATCACCACCAGTGGAAAGATAGACTTAAAACTTCAAGGTAAGTACTGGGTGAAGTGTCGTAATTATAATAACAAAAAAACAGATATTACCAAGTAAAACTCCCTTCACCTGTGAAGGAAGGTCAGTTTGAATAACGCATGGTTATTTCAGTGTCATAAAAAGGACATAAGGAACGATGAAATATGACATTCCCCAAAAGTAAAAGAGAACAACCTACAACCCAGAATAACATATCCTACGAAGCTAAGGCTAATTGGTGAAGAAAACAAAATTCAACCAAAAAAGGGGGGGGCACTGGAGGCATTCCACAGAGAATGGGGAGGGAATCTCAGAGGTGAGCAGAATACTTTACTTGCAAACATTTTACAGGAGAGAAACATAAAAACATAGTTAACAAGGAAAGATCAGGTAATGAAATCAGTTTTCTTATGTTTTGGGGGTTGTTTAAAGATGAGAAGTTGAGCTGAGAGACATAGAACAAGGGACAAAGCTGAGAATTTAAGGGGAAGTTAAAAAATCAAGAGAATTGAAAGTGGAAAAGCTGAATTAACATTCTGTGGGCTAAATCCTATGATCCATCTTAAAGTGAATCAAATATCTGTTGTGAGAGCATAGAATGTGGTAGGACATTTTGCAGTATCGGGGTTGGGAGGTAAGAAACAGAGGGAAGCTGGTGATACCCACCTAGTCCATAAGCGAGCAAGAAGAGATAGTAATTTTTTTGTTGAGCTACATGGGGGCTATTAGAGAATAAGTTAAAAACAAGGAAGGAGGGCAGGGGACTGGAGAGAAGGAAGTCTTAGTTCTGGAGGAGAAAGAAAAGGGTTCTAGTAAAGAATTTTATCAATGGGAATGAGGTTTATGTATGTGATGGGATTGAGGGGGTCTTCTAATGTATTTAATATGGGAAGAGTTTGCTCATTAGGTGAGCAACACTTCAGAGAAGATTTGCACTTCCTATGATTGCCTTTCATTGTACTACTGGAAGGAAGGAAGGACGCATTTTTTATTAAATGACTATTGTGTGCCAGACACTGTGCTGAGCACTTTATAAATATCTTATTTGATTTCACAATAATCCTGGGAAATATGTGCTATTATTATCTCCAGTTTTTTAAAGGAAACTGAAGTTAAGTGATTTGTCCAAGGTCACATACCTAGTAAATATCTGAGGCTGGATTTGAATTCAGGTCTTACCTGACTGCAGGTCCAATGCTCTCTCCACTGTGCCAACTTGCTGCTTCTGTAGAGGAAATGTATGAATCCCCAACGATCTTCAAAACAGGGTGATGGGGGGGATGGGGTGGAACATAACCAGATAACTTGATCTTAGGAATTGATAGTAATTCAAGTGAAGGCAGAGGTTTGCACTAGGCCTTTAAGTTGGGACACAATCACCTTCACCACAAGATACTTCCTTTTAAAGTATTTTGAACTGTTCCTATTGAACTGATTTTTTTTTTTTTTTTTTTTTTTTAGCGAGACATAAGAGGAAAAAAAAGAGGGGAAGTTAGGTTTACACATAAAATAAATGCAATAGAAGAATTCAAATTTGGTATGGAAAAAGGATAGTATCAAAATGCAGTGGAAGCAAAACTATAGGGACAGTCCTATTAAAAAAATCAACAAAAACATGTATATAGATGAAAACATAGGCTTAACAATTGTAAACTTAAATGTGAATGGATCAAATAATTTAATTAATAAAGGAATGGATAAGAAAATAAAGCCTAATGATTTGCTTTATATAAGAAACTAAAACTAAGCCATACAGAATGAAAACGAGAAGTTGGAAAAAATTTACAAGTCATGATGTTATTCTAAAAAAGCCAGAGTTGTAACTATGGTATCAGACAAAACAAAAGTAAAATTCATAATGTTAAAGAAAAGAAATAGGGGTATTACATTATGCTTAAAGGTACCATAAGGAATGAAACATCAATTCTAAATGTTGATGCACCAAATGGAGTAGCATCTAAATTCACAATGGAATTGTTAATTGGATTGCTATGTCATTTATAGTAACAATAACTGTAAGAGATTAAGATGTATTTAGTTTTAAGACAGGAAAATTAAATAGATTAAAATAAAGAATATAAAATTGAAGAGATATGAAAGATACGGCATCTTTGGAGTTGGAACATTAAAAAATATTTCTTGGCATCTTTACAAAAATAGATCATGTCCTGGACAAGTTATAAATTTCAAAAAATGCTTAACACATTTTTATAGACCACAAAGCAATAAGAATGATTAATACAGGAAACATAAGCAAAAGTTATAGACCTAAAAGCAGACTTAATGATATCTGGACAAACAAGTGACTCCAAGAATACATCACAGAAACAGTAGCTCTGTGAAAAGAGAAAGGTGATGAGACATGCTATAATTTGAGGGATGCAGTTAGTGCACTCTTCAGGGAGTGCTTTACACAGATATGAAAATATATGTTAAGAAAATGAAAGGGTTAATAAACTGAATATGAAAATTTAAGAACCAAGAAAATAAAGCCAAAATATACCCAAACAAAATATACCCAAAATGTCCAAACAAGGACATTTTGAGCATCTGAAGAGAAATAAAATGGAAGGCAAAAAGATAAAATTGACTAACAAAGCTAATATATCCTTAGCTAATCTAAGAAAAAAGAATTTAATTACCAAAATAAAAGATGAATAAAGTGAAATCTCAACAATGAAGAAAAATAAATCAGAATCCACTATACATAATTATGTACTAGGAAAACAGATAATTACAAAAATGGAAAATAGCCAAATTAACAGAATATGAAATAAAACTCAATCACCCCAAATTCAGAAAATGAAGTGGAATAAACATAGAGGAGGAATAAAGAGGTTTGTAAACATAGGTTTATGTGAATTCACAGGTAAATTTTCTGACACATTTTAAAGAGCATTTAATCCCTGAGCTACACAGATTATTCTACAAAAAAAAAATTACAAAGAAAGTGAACAAGTCAATTAGCATTTAATAAGCACGTACTACGTGCTGGTTCCTTGCAAAGCACTGGGGATACAAAGACAGGTAAAAACAATCCCTCAAGGAGTTTACATTCTAAGGGGGGAGATCAGAGGCAAACATACAAGATATATGCAGGATAATTTGGAGGTAATCTCAGAAGAAAGGCATTTGCATTGAGTGGGCTGGAAAAAACTTTTTGACTGGAAAGATAGAAGGGACCAGGGTATGAAGAGCTTTAAGAAGCAAACAGAGCATTTAATTTGATTCTGGAGATAACTGGAAGCCACTGGAGGGTGACTTGGTCAGACCTGAGTTTTAAAGATCACCGGTAGCTGTGGAGAAGAAAAAAAATGGGGAGGGTCCTGAGGCAGAGAGACTAGCCATCTGGCTATTGCAACAGTCTAGGCATGAGGCGATGAGTTCTTATAACAGGGTCATGGCAATGTCAGAAGAGAGAAGGGGGTTTATACTAGAGATGTTGTAAAGGTAGAATCTACAAGATTTAGCAACAGAAAACACTCTACTAAACTCTCTTTATGAGACAAATGTCCTAATAAATAAAAAGATAAAGTAATTTAAAGAACTGTAGACTAATATAAATAATTATTGATACAAAATATTCAATCCTAGCAAAAGGACCATAGCAATATAATCCAACAAATAATTCACTGTATATGACTATTTAAGAAGACATGATTCAAGAAAAAAGGAATGAGAGAAAAACAAAGATTTGTTGACTACTCAGAAGTCTCACACAATTATGAAAATTTTCAAGAAAATAATTTTCAGGTCCTAGATTTGAAAAGCACCAAGGCACACTGCAAAAAAAGGAAAAAGAAATAGACTACATTTTAGCAGACAGGATAAGACTTTGTTGGTATTGGACTTATCCCTGTTTCAGCTACATGTAGAGTTAAATCACCAATTTGTCAGGGGGAAAATTGGAATAAATAAAAAGCAAGAAGAAAGAATTCTGAGAAAATGATGCAGCATGCAGTTGAAACATCTCAGTTCTGAACTATTGAAACAAGTGATCATTTACGAGAAATGTAAAATCAGAAATGATTGATAGTGATTCAATAACAATGCACACTACAGCCAGGAGACAAAAGAGCCTCCAAGGTTCCTTAGGAAACATTTGACTTCCTACATGGATGTTGCTCTTTGGAACACCATTTTAGAATATAAACTCATGGGTAAAACCTTAATAGTAATAGTGAAAAATTATGAGCATTCTCTCCTCATAAAGCAGAGGAAATCAGTGGAAGGTAAAAACCATTTTTAGAAGAACCTGGCAAGGGGTCCATCTAAGCAAAGTCAACACAGGGTTTTTAAGGACAATATTGGAAGGGCAACAAATAAAAATAAACTGGAAAAGACTTATAAAGATTATTATAACAAACTGGCTTTTGGGGGACCCTAACTTCATAGCCCCAGAAGTACTTAGAGATAGAAATGGTACTAAAGTGAATAGAGATGGGTCTAGCAGTCAAATTGCACCAAGAATGGTTAGAGGAGGGCCATGCTGGAGGAGACACTGAGTAATATATACGTATACCTAAATACATACCTAGCAGATACCTAAAGGACAGGAAGAAATTAGAAGTATGGAAAAATTCCTGAGCTTTAATAGCCAAAAAAAAAGTGACCAAAAATCAGCAACTATTGACCTATATGCCCATTTTCCCACTTATAAAAGTCTTGATGTGAGTTATTCTTGATGAGGGTATTGGTAGGCAACAAGCAGGCTTTTTATAAGTGATATTTAACAATGAAGCATTTATATCTTTGCCATTTTACGCTGAAAGATTTAGAGAATATGAGTGTTTACGATCTTTTGCTGGTTTTTGTATCCCCAGTGCTTAGCATAGTGCCTGGCACATAGTAGGCATTTAATAAATGTTTCTTGAATAGAATTATTTGTTGATTATGAAAGAGCATTGGATTCAGTGGTGCAAAATGCCATGACAGAAATCATCCGTATTTAAGGTTTCTTGCAAGACATAACACTTGAATTAATCAATCCTAGACATTTATTAGTTGTATGACCTGGGCAAGTCACTAGCACTGGCTTCTGAAAGAGATCTGTAACCACTCAGGTATGGGCCTGATCATTCCCATAAAAAGAAAATGTGGATAAAGAATAATGTTCAGATTATGACATGCATATAAATGGACAACTATAATGCTTTCCCATCACTGTATATATCTGAAACAGACAGAGTAGATTTACAGTGCTTTGGGTCCAGAGTTGAACAGAAGGAGCCCATGGTGGGCTGAATTGTCTTTAGGAAACTATTGAACTCCTTTCATTATTCCAAATTTCTTATGGAAAAACAGTCTGATGTTTTAAAATGTGCAAACATTTTATCTCTATTGATGTTTATCAGCGATACATGGAATGTAACAGTCTTTGAAGAACTAAAAATGAATATCACTCAGATAGCACCAGAGAACCAATGAGGAACTTTGAAGATGAATAGGAGTAAAATATCTCATCATGGAACTGTATGATAGAGGAAAAAGCAGTTCAGAAAAAAAAACCTACCAAAACATTGACAATATATGCAATGTTTTATACTTATAGCCACCTCCCTTTGCAATGAAAGCAGAGAAGTGCATTTTTTCAGCTCCTTTTTTTGGAACTCAGCTTGGTCACTGTAGTTATACAAAGTTGAATTTCAATTTCAATTTTCTTTCCATTTATGTTGCTGTAGTCGTATATAGTTTTCTTGATTCTGCTTCTTTTTGTTATCAGTTCACATAAGCTTTTTCATGCTTCTCTGAATTCTTCATATTCATAATTTCTTGTGATACAGTAACATACCATTACATTTCCAAGACCACAGCTTATTCTCTAATTGGGCATCTACTTTGTTTCCAGTTCTTTGCTACCATAGAAAGTAGGGTAGGAATGGAAATAGCAGAGAACTGCTAGCTCAGTTGGAGCCAGAAGGGCATGTAAAATAGTAATGGGAGTTAAAAATGGAAAGGTAGTATGATGCCAGGTCATGGAAGACCTTGAAGTCTGGTGAAGGAGGTTTGTAGGGAAGGGATTCACTAAAGATATAAACATATAATGGGAGAAAAGTGACATAACTTATGTGCATAAGAAGATTAAGTGATATGAAGGTAATGAGGTTCTAGACTAGAGTGTTGGCAATAGAAGGAGAAAGGAGGGGATGGATTACAAAGATAATGTATAGCTGTGGCACTGAATCTATTAATTAGATGTGAGAGGTAAGGGAAAGAACAGAATCAAAAATAGCTCCCATGTTACAGATATGGGAGACGGGTGAACTGTGCTGTCATTATGAAGTCAGAAGGTATGGCATATTTGGAGGAAAAACTATGAGTTCAGTTTTGGGTATATTGAGCTTGAGGTGCCAGTGGGATGTTCTCTGCTTCTGTTTTTGTATATGCTCATTTTAGTTGGTCTTAAAATCCATAACATACACACACATGTCTATGTATATGTGTATGTACACATATACATGTATGAATATACATATATATTTAAAGTTGAGTAGAAAGACAAGGAAGGCTAGAGTAGGAGAGATAGACTGGGAAAACAGACTCTTCAAGGAATTGAAGTTACCTTTAAGTGCAGCCTAAAATAGCAGTATTTATTATTTAGTGTCCCACTCCTGTCTTTTACTAATGACAGAAATAGATTATCAAAAAAAGTTGTCTGCTTATGTGGTGAAAGTGGAGGATAGGGACAATCCATGTTTCATTGGTAGCCTCAGAATGTCAAAAGAACTTGGGAAAGGCTCCAGCAATTTGGGTGGGCTCTCCAATTCAGTGAAACACTTGTGTTGGGCTTATAGGAGTCCATGGATTAGAGTCTCACAAGGAAGGGTTATGATTTACAATGTTAGAGTAAATATAGGACTATCCTTTTAAAAATTTCACTCTATGACCTTTGACCTCTTAAGACCTTTTCATATCCTGATTTTTTTCTTGGTAAATTTTTTGTTCATTTTAAACTTAAATATGAGATGAGAAAAGGAAAAAAAATATAATATTGGCATGTGCACAGCAGAACATAAGAAAGGATTCAGTATAAAACATTCCATTTCAAGAAAACCTATATAACAAATACTGGATATTGTCTTCCAGGTTACCTGGCTTTTCTTTATTTCCTTGTAGGTTTTCTTTTGTTCTCTGTTGTGTACTTTTTACTTTACTTTTTCGCCTTCCCAGCTTCCTTTCCAATTAAACATGGAGACATACGTAAATATCTTTAAATATACACATATGCATATATACTTGTATACATATATGTAAGATCATACTATGCAATTTCCACTTGTGATCTCTTTCCCTGAAGGTGGATAGTACCAAGTCTTTCCATGTTTTTTAAAATCAACCAGCTCATCATTTCCTATACCACAAGCAATATTTCAACACAATAACATCCTATCTGAGAGATTGTCAATGAAAGTTTTTTTCCCCCAATTTTCTGCATTCCTTCTGTTCTTGGCTACATTGATTTTATACAAGAAAATTTTCAGTTAAAATAATCAAAATTGTCCCTTTTACAATTCAACAATATTCTCATCTTATAGTTTAAGGTCTGAGACTGTTAAATCTCCTCCCTTTCTGATTTCTTTGAAATTCCTGACCAATGATCTTTGCTATTATTTTTCTAACTCAGTAAGATAATTTTTTAGTAATTTAATTGAGATGGTATTGAATAAATAGATTAGTTAGGTAAAATTGTCATTTAAAAAAATTATATTGGCTTCACCTGCCCATGAACACTAAATATTACTCCAATTATTTAAATCTGACCTTATTTGTGTAAAAAGTGTTTTATGTTTATGTTTATATAATTCCTATATCTGTTTTGGTAGGTATACTCTCAGGTATTTTATGCTGTCTAGTTATTTTAAATGGTCTAAAATAATATTGCTGACAGTGTAATTTCCCTATTTTTCTCTTTTAATTAAGTCTATTTTAGCAATAATTATATCTGAGATCATGATTATTACCCCTGCTTTTTTAAAACATATTCCTGTCCTTTATTTTATCTTTGTATCTCTGATTTTTACTGTATTTTCTGAAAGCCATATATTGTTGAATTCAGATTTTTAATCTTTTATCCATGTCCATTTTATGGGTAAATTCATCTTACATTCTAAGCTATAGTTACTTATTGTGTATTTTCCTCCTTCCTATTTTTCCTCACTATGCTTCTCTCCCTATTTCCCTATCCTTCTTCACTCCTCTACTTTACTTCTCTACCCATTATCTTGCCCTCCTATTCCTTAACTTTTCCACCCCTCTAAGAATCCCTCCCTTATCTTCTCTACCTAACTATATCCCTTGCCCTCTTATTTCTTTCTAAATTTAGAAGACTTTTATACATATATGTGCATATATATATATATATTTCCCTCTTAAACCCATTCCTGATGTAAGGTTCCAGCATGACCTGCCTTTCTCCCTACTACCTTCTATTATCAGTTCTTCCTTTTATGCCTCATTTGTATAAGTACTCCTTTTTATCTCTCCCTACAGTTTTTTTTTAAATCACCGCATCATACATAGCTCAACCCATAGCTCTTTCTTTCAAACTACCTAAATAATGTTAACCATCATGAGTCCTGATAACATTTTCACATATAAGAAGTAAACAATTTGACCTTATTGAGTCCCTTGTAGTTAATCTTTAATATTTACCTCAGATTTCTCTTGGATCTTATATGTCAAAATTTCCATTAAGTTCTGTTGTTTTTGTCACAAATACTTGAAAGTCTTTCAGTTTATTAAATATTCATTTCTTTCCATTCAGGATTGTACTTAACTTTACTGGATAAGTTACCCTTGGTTGTAACCCCAGCTCTTTTGCTGTATGAAATATAGTGTTCCAAGACCTACAGCCCTTCAACATAGTAACTGCTAGATCTTATGTAATCCTTATTGTAGTTCTAATTTATTAATTTTTTTTTCTTCTTGCTTGCAATATTTTGTCCTTAACTTAGGAACTTTGAAACTTGGCTATGATAGTCCTGCAAGTTTTCCTCCCAGGATCTCTTTCAAGTGGTGATCAGTGGATTTTTTCTATTTCCGTTTTGCCTTCTTGTTCTAAAACTTCAGGGCAGTTTTCCTTGATAATTTCTTGTAATATTGTGTCAAGATTCTTTTTTTTAAATGATAGCTTTCAGATATTTCAACTATTCTTATATTATTTCTCCTTGATCTGTTTTCCAGATCAGTTGTTTTTCTAATGAGATGTTTTACTTTCTCTTCTATTTTTTCATTCTTTTGATTTTGTAAAAAATTATTTCCTGGTGTCTTAGAACATCCTTAGCTTCCCTTTGCCCAATTCTAGTTTTCAAGGAATTATTTTCTTCTTTAAATTTTTGATTCTCTATTTCAAGTTGGATCCTTTCCATAATTTTCTTGATTTTCATGGATTGCTCTTATTTTTTTCCTAATCTTTCCTTGATCTCTCTTATTTGACTTTTAAAGTCCTTTTTAAGTTCTTCAAGGAAGTCTTTTTATGCCTGGGACCATTTGACATTTCTCATTGAAAAAGGAGTAGCTTTTTTTTAGCTTCATTATCTTCCTCTGAATATGAACCCTAATCTTCCCTATCCCCATGGTAGCTATCTATGGTTGAGTTCTTTCTCCTTTGCTTGCTCATTTTTATTTATTTACTTTTTGTCTTATTTTGTTTTTAATAGCTATTAATACAATCAAATTCTAGTCCGAAGATGTGGGGAATGATGCCCCAAGTCTCGGGTCCTTCTTACTATTATTTTCTGAGGTCTGTCCTGGGCCCAAGCTTGGATTCTCCTCTCCACTCCTAAGACTCAGCTAGGGCCCCCAGCCTCATTGTCCCATAAATGCTCTTGCTCCCTGAAGTCCCTCTCATCGCTGCAAACTGTCCTTTCTGCATTGGAACTGAAACCAAACCAGGAACTCTGCTCCCCCCACAAGTATACACAGCCAGCAAGATCCTTGCCCATCTGCTACAGCACTTTCCAGGCACGTGCTAGCTCCTTCTCCTTGTAGCTGCAGCCCAGGAAGCATCAGCACAGCCATGCTTGGCTTCCTTAAACACTGGAAGGTCCTTCAGTTTTCTTCTCAACCTTCTGACCACTATACTGTCCATGAGGTGAAAGCTCCTAAGACAGAGGCTGCCTCCCAATTCAGTTGCCCCAGGGCTTGTTGTTCATAGATTCTGCAGAGTCAGTCTGGAGATGTTTGCAGTTCATTCAGGCAGAACCTTAGCTCCTGAAAGTCAGGTCTTTCCTGGGGACTTCTTAGATTGTCTTGGGAGTACAACTGCTTTATCCTGGCTTTTATTTATTTCCACTAGTCTGCATTCCCTCTGAGGTGATATTGCCGTTTTTTATGGATGAAATTTGGAGAGCTGAAAGTTTTCTGACCTACTCTGCCATCTTTCCAGAATCCTCTGACTTTATTTTCTAATGTTATTTATCTATCCAGCTAATTGCCTTTGATATGTTCAAGTCAAAAGCTCAGATGAATGACTTTTTAGGTAAAACTGGACATTATACTTGTTGATCTTCTGTCAGCAATCTGTGAGGATTACAGAAAATGGGAGAAATACTATAACTGGAAAAGGATTAATTACCTGATTTTAAAAAAAGAAAAAAAAATTGAACTCAGCAAACTCTAAACCAATTGGCAAAATTGCTACTACTGGCAAATTTCTAAAATGTTTTACTAAAGAGGTGGTTAGTGAACATCGAAGAAAAGAAATAGCCAGCATAAGGAAGGAAGTATGGTTTTATCATAAACAATTTATGCCAGATTAACTTCACCTTTTTTCGGGGAGGGGGAGGAGAACCATGTTACTAGGCCAGTAAATCTGGTGAATGTTGTTTGCTTATGCTATCATCTACGTTTTAGCAGAGTATTTTATAAAATATTTCATGCTACACTTATGAAAAAAATATGGAGAGATGTGAACTAGATGATAGGTGCATCCATAAAGAGTTGAATGCCTGGACCCAAAGAATAGTTCTTCTTAAATGTCAGCTTTGAAGGAGGTGTCTTAGTAGAGTGCCACAAGATTCTGTCTTAATCTTGTGTTATTGAGCATCAACAATGATTTAGATAAAGAGATAATGAAGAGACCAGTCAAGTTGATAGAGCAGGAGGAAGTAATTCAGCCTATCTCTCCCCCATAACTCCAACAAAAATTTAGGAAGAATTTCAGACTTTTGGAAAATCCAAAGAGAATACACAGTAAATAATTTTTCCAACTCAGGGAACAGGAATAAGAGCCAGCTGGCAGCTATGTTGCTTTTAGTCTTGAGCTATTTGTGGGAATAGCTTGAACTATAGAAACTATCTAGGCACCGGGCTGACCTGTGACTGTGTTCTTAGGTAGCAGGGACAGTATCTGACTATGTTACACTGAGCCCAGAGCTGTACTGAAGAACCAGTGTGGAATAAGGAGCATATCCATAACCAGGTGTGAAGTTGACTTGCATTTGTGTTCCAGGGCAAGGGGCATCCCAGATCTAGCTCCTAAATGGCCTGAGGCTGAGTACTAGACAAGGATCTAGAATAAGAGAGCAGCAACTGTCATGGATTCAGTCAACAAACCTGGGCAGAGAGCTCAGACCAAGTGTAAACTCAAAGTTCTATTGCTCTGAACTCATAAAACCTTCCAGGTAGCTTTTGGGGCTAGACCAATAGGAGTGTAATGAAACTCCAACCAGGGGCATGTCTACAGTACAGTTATATCACTTAGATTCTTCTAACTATGCATAGACCAGGGGACAGAAATCAGACTTCATTCTGGATCTGACTGCTTAGGATGCACTGAAAGTCTGCAGGTCTCTGACATGAGCTACTCCTGAGATCCTTGAGAACCATACCATTAAACATCCAGAAAAAGCACCAGCAGGACCGCAGAAAACATAAGTCAGGGACAAATAAGATCCCAAAATTACCTCCAAAAGTGTGGAGAGCCTTGCTCTAATAAAAAGTCCTAACTTGAGAAAAAAAACGTAGAAGAATAAATGATAAAACAATAGTACCCAAAGCAAAAACCTAGAAGAGAATAACTTCAAAATTAACAAAGCCTCAGAGAATAAACACAAATGGGCCACAAGGTCAACTAGAATTCTTATATGTTACATAACTGAAATATACAAATAGAATACACAAACAAGAAGGAAGGATGAGACAAGTAAGTGTCACTTAAATCTTCCTTTTCATCTGAATGGATCAAAGTTCATACACATATGAAGTTCACACAGATACACACCCACACAAGACAAAGAATTTGCTTTACAAATAAATTAAAGCAGGAGTCGAGAGAATGGGAAGAGGGAGGAATAAGAAGGAGGTTGTATACTGGGAGGGTGTAGTGATAAGCAAAATAAACTCCAATCTTGAAGGGTGGATTCTTTCCTTTAAAAAGAAATAAATAAAAGGAACCTTTGTTTGGAGTCTGGATGAGAGGAAGGGAAGAGGGACAGGGAAGGAGAAGTAGATTGCATCAAAAATAGAGGTCTGGTGCTGAGCTCATGCATCTCTCTCATCTCTCCCGTAAAGTAGACACAGGGAATAAAGAGAAGAAAAATTATAAGAGAATATGGAGGGGGGAAATAATTATTAGTTAATGATTACAACTGTGAATGTGAATGGGATAAACTCACCTATATTATGGAAGATAGCATGATGGATTAGAATGCAGAACCAGACCATAAACATATATACATATATACACACACTTATATATTACAAGAAACACACTTGAGACATAAAAACTCATACAGTTAAAACTAGAGGCTTGAGCAAAAGTGATTGTATGATTGTATTGCTGATCTTGAAAAAATGCAGATAGTCATTTTGATTTTAGATAAGGCAATAACAAAAATAAATTTTATTAAAACAGATAAACAGGGAAATAACATTATATATTGAAAGGTACCAAAGACAATTAATTAGTATCAATACTAACACAGATGCACCAAATGGCATAACGTTTAAAAACTTGAGGCAGGTATTTAAAATCTTTTTGTTGTTGTTGTTGTTGTCTCATGGATATTTAGCAGTCAGGACAAGTCTATGGACTCCGCAGAATAAAATAAAATTCACAGGATTACAAAGAAAACCAATTGTGTTGAAATGCAGTTATCAAAATATTTTTTAAAAGTTCACAGACTTTGTGAAATCTATCCATGTACCCCTTTGGAGAATTCATGGACTCCAGGCTAAGAACCCCCGACTTAAAAGAAAACTGAAATTACAGGGAGAAATAGTAAAATAACAATATGGGGTATCTCAAGTTATCCCTTTCAGAGCTAGATGAATCTTTAAAAAAAGAAATTAAGGATCTGAATGGATTTTAGAATAGTTAAATATGATGCATTTCTGGTGATTAGAGAATAGAAATAAAAAGAAATATATATGTTTTTGTGAATGAATCTTTATAGAAGTTCATCATGTATTAATGCATAAAACATCCTAAAGAAATGCAGAAAAATGAAATACATCCTTTAGTGACCACTATGCAATAAAATTACATTCAATAAAAGCCCATTAGAAAAGGACTAGAATTAATTGAAGATCAAATAATTTCTAAAGAATTAGTGAGTCAAAGGACAAATCGTAGAAATAACTAACTACATTTATGATAATGCCAACAAGACAAAATAGTAAAATTTTGGAGATGCCATCAGTGCAGTACTTAGGTGAAAATTCACATTTCTTTCATTTACACATTCATTTCATATTTTCATTCACATGGGGATCTGCAAGCTTTCAGTGCTTTCAAAATACTCTGACCCAGGACAGCTGGGAAGCTTTGCTGGTTTAGAGTGTCAGAACTGCAAGCTTCCGTTTGTTCTGAATTCCTGTTCTGGTTACTCCTCCACAGGCTTCAAACTGGGAAGGAGGCTGGAATTGAGATCCTGCCCTGTTGCTAGACTCAGTCCTGTTGCTTGCTTCTGAACTTCTTTCTTGCCCACTGTACCTCCCAGAGCCCACTACCACTCCTCACAGTGGGTAACCACCCCTAGGAACAGGTTCCTCTTCAGAATGCCTTGGATCTGTGACTGAGAACTGGGTAGTGAGCAACAAGCCTTCTGGTTGGCATTTGTTCCTGTACCCCACAAAATGGTACAGTACTTTGGTATAGGTCCAAGACCTCCTCTTGACCTGGAGCACAGCCTGTCCTGGGGCTGGAGGGCTCCTTGTAGTGTGCTATTGACCACAACCTATCCCCATTGTCCACAGACTTCTTTGTTTCCATGTGCTGACCTCAGCAGAATAAATGACTGATTATGGTTATTTTGATTATAATATATAAGCATGATTTTTAAAAATTTCTCAATCACAATTTGGTCTGGTGTGGAGGAGGTGTGGTGGGGGTGGGGCTCCAACTATACTTCTTCCTGCTGTTCTGCCAACTTGGCTCTCCTTCATGGTTATATTCTTGGCTACTATTTAAATCAATATTTCATTAAGGGTATCAATCTGTAATTTTTTCCTACTTTATCTTTTCCAGGTTTAGATATTGGAGATATATTCTCATGGTTTCATACTAACCCTTCTTTTTTGTAAGTAATTTATGCAATGTTATTTTTTTCCCTTCAGATGTTTCATAGAATTCACATAGAATTCATCTCATTTTTCATTTTTTTCCTTTAGGATTTTTTTTAACGGCAAGCTCAGTTTATTTTTATAGTTTGAGGTTATTCAGATTCATGATATCATTAATTTATTGTTAATCTACATATTTTATATTTTTGTAAAATATTTTAATTATCAGCTTTAATTACTTTAATTGGACACAATATTTTCTAATAATTTCCTTTATTTTCTCTTTTATTTTTGATTATCCTACAGTTTAACAATAAGATTAGCTAATAGTTCATCTCTTTTAATAAGTTTTGTCAAGAAGATACCTCCTAGTTTTAATCAATGTGGCCGTTTTTGTTTTTAGTTTTATCTCTTTTTTATTTTTAGAATTTTTTTTTGGCTGGCATTTTAAAAATTTGCTTTTTTTAAAGTTTTTTTTTAGTTACAATGCTAATTCATTTACTTGTTCTTTCTCTTTTGTAGATAAAGTATTTAGATTGATAAATTTTCCCCTAAGAATAGCTCTGGCTGTATTCCAAAAAATTTTTATGTTGTCTTATTGTTGTTATTTTTTTAATAAAATTATTTGTTTCTATGATTTGGTTTTTTTTTTGAAGCTCCAATTCTTTAGGATAAAATTATTTAGTCTCCATTTAAGTATGAATCCTTTCCTCAAAGGCCCTTTACCGATCCTAAATTTTTTTTATATTGCTAATAAAGCATGTGTTTAATATTTGTCTTTATTAATTTGTTTAAGAGATTTTTATGCCAAGTATATTGTCAGTTTGCTTGATATTCATCTGAGTAATACACATATAGGTATATGTATATCTATATCTATTCTCATTAATTATTCATTAGGGATCTATCATATTTAATTTTTCCAAAATTCAATTTAGGTCTTTATCATTTTTTTTTTTGTCTTGTTAGATTTTTCTAGTTCTGAAGGGGACACATCAAGGTATCAACTATTATGGTTTTGCTTTCTATCTTACTTTGTAATTTGGTTAACTTTTCCTTCAAGTCACTATGCCATTCAGTACATATATATTAATTATTAATGTTATTTCATTAGGTATAATGACTTTTAAAATTTTATAGTCTCCATACTTATTTTAACCAGGTCTATATGAGATTATAATTATTATTCCTGCTTATCTGAATTTGTATAAAGCATAATTCTGCTTCATCCCTTTCATTTTAAAGCCATGTGAATCTTTATATTTAAGTGTTTTGGGTTTTTTTGTTAAAAATATATTGTTAAATTCTGCTTTCTAATCTATTCTGCTACTGCTCTCTGTTTTATGTGTTAGTTCATCCCATTCATGTTCATGGTAAGGGTTGTTAATTTATTGTTAATTTCCTTGCATTATTACTTCATATATTCTTCCCCATTTTCCTGTTGTTCTTCTTTTCTTTCAGTTGTGTCTGACTCTTGTGACTCCTTTTGGAGTTTTCTTGGCAAAGATACTTCAGTGGTTTGTCATTTCTTCTTCCCTCTTTTTCTACTGTACCATTATGAAGAATGAGGTGAAGAAAGAAAAGGAATCTGATCACAGTAGAAATATCCTAATGAAGTGGCCTTTTCCAACTCCTCTGCTTCCCTCTTCTTCACCATTTCCAGACCCTGATCTCTAGTTATTGTACTTTCTTTTCCTCTTTTTTATTGCCCTTTATGATCAGCCACCAGAAGTTGAAATGAATGGTTATTTTCCTTGTTCCTATTTCCTTTCCAACTCTGTCTCTTATACTTCCCTCCCCTTTCCATTTTTCCACCTGTATGTCGTTGAGTTTAATGTATTAGTATTCCAAACTCTTTGTGTGCATGTGTAGTCTACCCTCCTTTATCCTGTTCATGAGATAAACTACCTTCACTTCTCTACATTCGTATACTTTTTGTATTCCCCTCATTTATGTGGAAATAATAATTTCCTCCTCCTTTGTCCTTATTTCTTTCCTGTATATTTTTTTTCCCCTCCATTTTTTCCACCTTTAAAAACAACAAAATAAAACATCAAAACACGTTGGCCCTGGGTTTGTCTTATTTAACTCCCTGTGTTATCCATCAGACAGTGAGACTGAAGGGATACTCGTACCTCCCTTCCTTCTAAGTGTTTCATCATTGTTTTGCTCCTTCCAAATGAACAAATATATTTGCTTTTTAGGTTTCTCTTGACTCCAATGTTTGTCTTCAGCTCTAGCCTTTTCATCAGGAAGGATAGAAAATCCTCTATTCTATTAAAAATCCATTCCCCCTGTAGAATTATACTCATTTTTTGAGGTTAAGTTATTCTTGATTGTAAGCCTTTGTACTTTGCCTTTTAGAATATTATATTCAAAGATTATTTCCTCCTTTATAGTAGGTGCTGCCTGTCTTGTATGATCTTGGCTGTGGTTCTATGGTATTTGAGCTCAGTTTCTAGCTACTTCCTTTGATCTGGAAGCTCTAGATTTTGGCTGTGATGTTTCTGGGTATTTTTCCACTTGAGATTTCAATCTACTGGGTTCATTTTGGGTTTAGAGTAGCCCACATTCATATTGTTCCCTGTTTTGGGGTTGCTATAGGACATGAATCAGTAAAGGCTCTCTCTTCCTTATAGCTCTGAGTCCCCATCATTCCCAGAAATGTCCCAAGAGCAAACCTGTCTTTCTTTTCTGTGTTTTACCCCTGTTACCTCTTATTCTTCCAGCATTTGCCCAAGGACACCCACACAGGTCTGCCATGCTGTTAGATGCTTTGTCTTAGAGAAACAAACAAACAAAAAACAGAAAGCAAAATAAATTCTGAAGAAAGTAGCATCAGGAATCTAGCTCATTTCTCTCTCTCTCTCTCTCTCTCTCTCTCTCTCTCTCTCTCTCTCTCTCTCTCTCTCTCTCTCAGACAAAGTTGAGAATAAAGCAAAGGACAGGAAACACTAGTTCTGTTCTCAGAAACATGAACTGCCCTGGTCACTGCATCTATTCCACATGGCTTCCATAGAGGTTAACTACAGTCCTTATTTCAGTGTCTCAGCTTTTGCTCTCTCACCAGTTTGTTCACAACTGCTACTATAGTGGTAGCTGAGATGGCAGCAGCACCTGGGGTCCCAGCCCTCTCTGCTCACCCATTTTCCATCTGCCTTTCACTTTGCCCTGCCTTCATACTTGCCTCTTGCTCCATGCCATTCAATCTTGCTCCTCTCTTAAGTCTTCTATCTTCCCTTTCTCTTAGAAAAGATTTCAGATAGTCCAACTATTTATATATTATTTCTCCTTGATGTGTTCTCCAGATCAGTTGTGTTTCTGATGAGATGTTTCACTTTCTCTTCTATTTTTCCATTATTTTGATTTTGTAAAAATTATTTCTTGGTGTCTTGGAACATCATTAGCTTCCCTTTGCCCAATTCCAGTCTTCAAGGAATTATTTTCTTCCTTAAATTTTTAATTGTCTTTCAATTTGGTTACCTTTCTTTTCATAATTTTTCATAATTTTCTTGATTTTTCTTGGATTGCACTTATTAAATCACTTGACAGTCACAGCAGGACTGTGTCAGGGTTAACTTCTTGGTCAAGGAGTAGAACAGATTTCCATTCTGACTGGTGGTCATTCATCTCTAGCATTTATATCTTCTTGGCAACTGAACGTCAGCCACAATTTTGACTTTAAAGTCCTTTTGTTTGTAAGATGCCAGGTAAATATACTCTTAATAGTTTTTTTAGGTGCATTCCCACTTTGGTTAGGAATATGTCAATCCTTTATTTTAAGTTGTCTTTCAGAATTCCATTTTCAGGGACCATCTTTTTTTCCCTTTAGAATTTTGTTTTTATTATGAATTCATCAAATGCTAATATTTCAGTAAGCAAAAATAGAAAGGAGGATTATATATAAAATCATGGTTTTATATTATGCAGTTTGTTTTAAAGTATATATTAAAATAAAAATGATGGTAACAAAACTGTTCCATTTGTCTTTTGAATTTTCTTCTTTCCCTTTTTTTAATGTTTGATTGCTACTCTGTTCTTTATTTTCTATTTTTACCCACTCTGGTATCCCTATTACTATTCCTACCCCACCTTGAAAATAAAAACCCTCTGTTATAAGAAATGAAAATGGTAAAGCAAAACCAATCCATGGATTAACTATGTCAGAAAATGTATGTTTCAATTTGTACCTCTAGTCTACTAGTCAAACTCTGCCAGGATGTAGGCATGACTCATCATCAGTCTTGTGGACCTGTGATTGGTCATCACATTGATCATAATTAATTCTTTCACTTTTTTCCCTTTATAATCTTGTTTTAATTGTACAGAACGTACTCTTGGTAAGGTTCACTTCACTCACCTCGGCTCATACATGCTTCTGAAGTCTTCTCCATCAAGCACTTTTGGTGTTTTTCTTAGCTCCAACTGCGAGATCATATCTGGTTTAGAAAATGGTGGCCTCAGAGAGACAAGATACCTGTAGTTCTTCAGCATCACATGCTTGTACAACCTCTTTTGAGAAGAATATAGTTGCCCCTATCCTTCCTGGGTGAAGTGCTCAGTGATATCACTGAATATCACCGATTCTTGGTACCACCAGTTTGTCAGAAACACTGTGATCTTTCACTCCTCAATTCTCTTCTCTGGTGAAAGGTGTGTGTGTGTATGTGTTCATCCTTAGTTGCCGAAGAAGACCATGCCATCAGAGAAATGATGACATGACTTGCACTTGACTTTGTTTTGAGTGAGGGAGGGCTGTGCAGGTCACCAGCCTTACTTCTCCTCCAGAGCCATCTGAATCCAGTGACCAGATATTCATCCACTCAGGATGACTGCAGATGACCCAGGATGAGACAATTGGGGTTAAGTGGCTTGCCCAAGGTCACACAGCTAGTGAGTGTCAAGTGTCTGAGGTGAGATTTGAACTCAGGTCCTCCTGACTCCTGCTCTATCCAGTGCACCACCTAGTTGCCCTGGTGAAAGGTAAGAGTTTGCAGAAAGCAGAAGAGGAACCAGTACTCAGGAAAACAGAGGAACTCCGGACTCAGGCACCATCTTCTCAAATATCTGTTCATTTACCTAATTTGCCTTTTTCTTCTGAAGCCCCTGCTAATGGTTGGCAGCAGTAATATACAAACAAACAAACAAATAAATACAATTTACGTCCCTCAGCTTCTTTTTTAAAAAGTGATACTTTCTTTTTGACACAAGATACTTCCCCCAATGCTCTATAAACAATATTCTCTAAAAACAGTTATAACCACTTAATAACATGATTTTGGCTGATACTACATATCCTTGCCATCCTAAAAACCCTTCACATTATCCTACTGTTTCTTCAAATTATTTAGTCTCTCTCCTTCCTTTCATGGCCAGCCTTCTAGAGAAAACTATCTACAACAGTTGTTTCTATTTCTTCTCCCCTCATTCACACCTCAACATTTTGCACCTGCTTGGCTTCTTACCTCATCTCTTTAATTGTTAAGTCTGGTGTTTTTTTCTCAATCTTCTTTCTTGATCTCTCTGCAACATTTAATACTACACTTTGCTGGACACTTTCTCCTTTATCTTCTCTAGACTACCATTCCCAGTTCTATACATATCCTATCCTAATCTCTCTCCCAAGGTCCAACTGAGCATCTCTAACTTGCCTGTTTCAAACTGGATATTCCATAGGCATCTGAAGTGAGATTATATACATAAAGCTCTTCACAAAACTCACAGTGTTAGCTATTGTTATTATTAGCTACTCTATGTCCAAAATGGAGTTAATTCTCTTCTCCACCCCACTCTGTAACTTTCCTATTTCAGTCAAGAACACCACCATTCTTACAATTAGTTATGTTTGTAACCTCAATGTCATACTCAATTCCTTATTCTTGCCCACCCTATGTATCCTTAGTTGCCAAATCTTGTTTCTGTCTTGACAAATCTGTCTGCTTTTCCCTTCAAACAGGGTTACCACTCCATTTCAGGTCCTCAGAATATTTTGCCTGGACTATTGTAGTAACCTCCTAATTGGTCTCCTTCCTTCCCCTCTCTAATTGACTTCATACAGCAATTACAATGATTTTCCTAAAGCACAGGCCCACTTGTGTCACTTCCCTACACAACAAACAGCCTGGCCTCCTTATTGCTTTTAGGATTAAATATAAACCTCTGGGTTTTAAGCCTTCAAAACTTTACCCCAATCTAATAATATAGTATGCCCTTCCCCATACTTTGCTGTACAGCCATACTGGCCTTGCAACTGGCCTCATGCTTGCAGGAAGACATACCTTCCATTTCTACCCTTTTGCACTGATTGCTTCTCATGTATGTAATGTATTTCCTCTTCACTTCCAGTTCATAGAATTAATTTCCAAAACTCTGCTCAAGTGCCACCTTCTACATAACGTCTTTCCTGACTCTCCCCTCCCCCATTCTTTTGCTCTCCCTCTCAAACTGGATATTTTTGCATATACTTATATACATATCTGTTGTCTTCCCCCATTAAAATGTAAGTGCCTTGGGGTCATTGTCCGTTTCGTTTTGTCTTTACATCCCCAGTACTAGCACATATTAGTCATTTAATAAATATTGATCGATTGGTACTAGATTTCTAGACATTAGGATACAGTCCCACTAGTGTGATTTCTTGGTCACATTGTATGGACAGTTTAGGAAATTTTCTCACATAATTGCAAATTGTATTCCAGAATGTTTGATTCAATTCATACCTCCAGTCAAAATATTTTTCCTTTTATTATCATTTTTGCTAATTTGATTAGTATGAGGTGATTTTTCAGGGTTGTTTTTATTTTATACTTTTTCTGTGTATTAGTAATTTAGAATAGGTTTTCAGATAGTTGTTCACAATTTTGAAAGGAAGAAATTCAAGCTTTTCCTCGCATTTGATCACTTGTCTTTTAAATAATAACTCTTAATCTCATAAAGTTGTGGCAATTATTCATAGATTTTTTGATAATAGTTTTGTAAGAGAAATTTAATGCAAATATTTATTCCCAATCTGTATATTTTTTCCTATTTCTAGCTGCATTGATTTCAATTATGCAAAAGCTTAAATTTTTTTATAATCAGGATAGTACCTGGTACATAATAAATACTCAATAAATGTTTGTTGGTTGATTTTATTTGCCTTTTCTGATCTCTTCTATCCTATTTGCTTACACATTTTCCCCATATTTATGAAATATATTCTTTAAATTTTAAATGGTATAACTATATTCAGATTGTTTATTCATTTGGAATTTATTCTAGTACAAGGTATGAGACTTATCTTTAGAATGACATAATTATGAAGGCTTTGAAAATTGATTCTACAGGAGGAGAAAAATACCACCAGTACGGACAAAATTTCAGACCTCCACCATCTAGATTAAGATTTCATAAAAATAAATGATAGCCAGAAGCTACAGATACTAGAAGAGAGGGATGCTGCCAGGGAAGCCAGTGAAAGCCTAGGCAAGTGGGTCAAAAGTTCGTAGCAACATCCAGAATGGGGAAGACCTTGACAGTGCCCTGATAGGAGAAGATTCAAGATGGATAACAATGGCAACACCTTAACTAATGAAGCCCCCTGAGGGAGGGGAGGAGAAGATCACTCAGTACCCTAATCAAATAACTTAATCAGGGAATTCCCAGGTAGTGGAAGAAGATTCCTATACTTTAAAAAACCATGAAAATCCCCTGATCAGGAACAGCCAACCACAAAGACACTAAATATCACCAGCACTCAGAGTACAGGCACACCAAGGGAAGTAAAAGATACCAGCAGAAATCCAGTAAAGTGGGGTCAGTATCAAACTTCACTACTCACCCCCACCTGCCGAGAGAGAGAGAGAGAGAGAGAGAGAGAGAGAGAGAGAGAGAGAGAGAGAGAGAGAGAGAGAGATTAAACTGAAGAATGGAAGGACAGAAAAGGGGAGAGCAGAAAGAGGAATCTAGATATAACAAAAGCCCCAAATCAAGGACAGATGAGATTTACCCAAGAGAAAACAGCAGAGACTAATTCCACAACAATTGCATACAGAACCTCAGATTAAAAAATAGTACAAAGGAATTACAAGAATGTTGTTCATTCATAATTTTCAGTTGTGTCTGACCCTCACCGAATTTTGGAGTTTTCTTGGTAGAGATACCAAGTACAGATGCTGGAATGGTTCTCCATTTCCTTCTCCAGCTCATTTTATGTAAGAAAACTGAGGCATACAGGGTTAAGTGACTTGCCAAGGGTCACACAGCTAATAAGTGTCTGAGGCCATATTTGAATTTAGGTCTTCCTGACTCCAGGCCTGGCATCCTGTTCACTACATCATCTAGCTGCCCAATTATAAGAGTATCTAGAAGAAATGAAGCAAGAGATTTTAGAAAGTGGAATTTAAATTAAATGAGAATTATGGAGAATAAAACTGAAAGGAAAATTAGTAGCTTAGAATAAAAAGTGCTAAACCTTACTCAATAATGGACTCCTGAAAAATTAAAATGGGCCAAACAGAAATCAATGACTTCATGAGACAACAAAAATTTTGAAAATTTAAAAACCAGAATAAAACTTAAGATATCTAATATCAAAAATAACTAACTTAGAAAACAAGTTAAGGTGCTATAACTTAACATATAGCATATGTTATGTCATGATATTGTTGAACTACATGAAAACAGGGACCAGAAAGAATGCTTGGTTGCCATATTTCAAGAAGCACTAAATAAAAACTTGCCAGCTCTACTAGAATTAGAAAATAGAGTGAAAATAGAAAGATTCTATTAATCACTTCCTGAGAGAAATCCCAGAATGAAAACATCCAGAAATGACATAGCTAGAATCCATAAATAAAATATAATAATAATAAATAGATTGAATAATAAATAAGTAAATGAATAATAAATATATTTTTAAAATAATAAATATAGTAATAAACAATATCATAAACCACCAGAAAGAAAGCATTCAGGTACCAAAGAATTCTAGTCAGGATCACACTATACCTGGTCTTTATTACTTAAAGGAAAGACAATTTGATAATAAAATATTTCAAAAGGTAAATGATAAAGATTTACAACCAAGAATGACTTACCTTAATAGACAGTATAATATCACAGAGGGGAAAGTGGATCTTTTATGCAATAGGAGACTTTCAAACATTTCTGATGTAAAGGTAAGAACTGAGCAGAAATTTTGAAGTACAAATAGAGAAGTCATGAGAAACTGAGAAAAGTAAACACATCTGATCAACCTGAAGGGGCTAAATGATGATGACATACCTATTTTCTAATGATTGTAAGTTTCATATCGGGAATTAAATAAGAAAAGCAGAAGGATCAGGGTGCTTTTATTCTATTTTGATGATCTTAAGAAAGGAAAGGGGAAGGAATAAGGAAGATGTTAGAAAGAAATGAGGAAGAAGGGGGGGTACTTCATATTACTCATAATTGGGATAGGAGAGAATATATAAAAATAGAGAAAGGAATAGAGGAAATTGACATCACATGAACTTCACTCCCATCTGAACTGGAGAAAAGGTTGAACATACAGATTTGCATGAATGCATGAGCATAAAGAGTTTGATCAACTTGCTTTGATCTCTTTGGGGTACAGACCTAGCAGTGGTATAGCTAGGTCAAAAAGCACTCATTATTTTGTAGCTCTTTGTGTATAGTTCCATATCGCTTTCCAGAATGGTTATACCACTTTACCTGTTTTTTCATAGCCCTTCTAAAATTGATCATTTTTCATTTTTTGGCTATCTTTGCAAATTTTATAGGTGTGAAGTAGAACTTCAGAATTATTTTGATTTTCATTTTTCTAATTAATAGCCATTTGGAGTAATTTTTTCATGTGGCCATAGATAGTTTAGATTTCATCTCTAGAGAAATACTTAAAACATTAATCAGTTGGGGAATGACTCTTATTCTTATACATTTTAATTAGTTCCTTATATATCTTGGAAATTAGATCTTTATCAGATGAATTTACTGTAAAGAATTTCCCCTAGTTAATTATTTCCCATTTAATAATAATTTTGTTGAATTTCTGTGAAACGTTTTAATTTTACATAATCAAAATTATTCATTTTATTTTCTCTCTATCTCTTATTTATAATTCTATCTCTTATTTGAGCATGATTTTTTTATGTATTCATAGATCTGATAGGTAATTTTTTCCATGTTTCTTTAATTTCCTTGTGATGTGACTCTTTTTTTAATGTGTCCTAGGGGACTCACATTAGGACTTTCTTCTTTTCCATATGCAGGATTCACTCTTCCCTATGGAGTTTGAAAATAGAGGGAATAGTGGAGTCTGCATGCCTAAAAGAATGTTTGCTGATTAATTGATACCTGAGTGGTTTAAGGAGCCAGTACAACAGGAGAATGTAAGCCTCTATAGGGCAGGGGATGCTTCATTTTTGCCCTTTATACCTAGAATCGAGTAAATGTCTTGCACTTAGTAGGTACTTGATAAATTTATTTGTTGAATTGACCCGGAGGCATATTGCTGTGGCATGACTCCCTTCCCAGAAATTAACCAATAGAGATGTTACAATTAATCCTCAGATAATTATAGACTCTTAGCCAGAAAGGGCTTCAGAAGCTTGTCCATCTGTTACTGAACAGAAGTCCACTCTACAACAGACCTGACCCATGGGGACTCCTTTCATCTTGTTCCCTTGGCCTATAATGTTCTCTTCTACCACCTTAATCTGCCCTTCCCTCTCTTAACTATTTTAAAAATCTGAACTCAAATATCACTTCCTTTAGGAAGCCTTTCCTGACTTTAATCTTTCCTCCCCTAAACCCTCCATTTACTTTTTCTTCATGCCTATGGCAGCAAAAGCCTCTGAAAATTGTTGGTGTTCCCTCCCTCCTCTCGCTCACCCCCGTGGCAAAATGTGAAAAATTAGAATCTTATCACTGAATCACAGAATTTCAGAGTTGTAAAGGATTTCAGTAGTCATCTATTCTAACCCATAATGGATAAAGGATTCCTGCTTCAGTATACCTGATAATGGTCATCTAGTCTTTATTAGAAGACATTTAGTTATTTTGAATTTAGAAGGTGATTCAGCAGATGCAAGACAGTTGGTTCTCCTTTACCATGGCAGATGTCATGTTTTAATGTAATTCAGAAATTGTTCATCCCAATCTTCAAAGGATCTAGGGGGCCTAGAGTCTAGACCCTAGACCAGAGATGGAGAACCTATGGCCTTAAGATCACAAGTGGCCCTTTAGGTCCTCAAGTGTGACCCATTGTTGTCAATGGTATGACTTGGCTTAATGACACAGTTATTAGGCATCGATATCCTGGGAGATCAAGGACTGAGGTCAGGAAGTTTGTGAATGGGCACTTGTACTGAACATCACAGTATGAGCTAATTGGGAGAGTACCATGGTCCCCAGTTGCCTTAGTGCCTACATGCTCTAGTGTATAATTTTATGAGTCACTCAAGCTCCAGCTCTTGACCACTTTATACAAAATTGGAAGATATGAGTGAATCTCATCGCCCATGCTGTAGTCTGGAGCAGAAGTAGGAGTCCTAAGATTGTTCTGTACATGTTGTGCACTTCCATAATAATGAACTCCCAGTTAGCATCACCATGATGGCTAATGGGAAGGCAGAAGAGTTATAACCCATCCATGGACAATGGGGTTCCCCCAACCCCTGCATTTTGCAGCCATGTTCTCTTTCTGAGGTTATGTAATGGGATCAACCCAGGAAGATTGCACTTTCTTTAAGAACTCATTCTCTCAAAACTATTTCCTCCCTATTACATCCAGAAATTAACTCAACAGAGTTAAGAGAGAATAGAGAAAATTTTTAAATAATACTACCTTTTGTATACTACTATAAATCATACTATATGTGTATACTACTATATATTGTGTACTACTATATATGTACACATATATACCACTATATATCTATACTGCTACATATAGGTATACCTATACTACTATATATGTATATATGCTACATATTATATACTACTATAAATCGTACTACATATGATTTATATAATAGTTCATATTTTACAGGCATTATTACAGCTCTTAAATAGTTCATTATTACTGAGAAGAAATGAAAATGAATAGTTATAAATTACTTCTTCAAGGAGCATGCATGTTCTTCATGTATGTTGTGGATCCTGGATTGAAAGAACTGACCTCACCCTCTCCCCTACTGAGTTTCCATATGTAGAGCAAGGAGGGGAATGGGAAGAAGAGGAAGAACTACTGAACTATCATTCAGCTTCCTTCAGGTGTTTCCTCCAGGTGTGTTGCACCTCTAATGGAGAAAGCTGACCTTGAGTCCATTCTGTCCTGCATAATCGATCAAAATGTGGCAGTTGTGAATTCTAGCTTCAGTTCCAATAGTGGTTTTATTGTTTTGTTCTCCATATATTTCAGTGGCAATTAAATTTTCCTCAACTTCAAAATAAAAGAGATTTATATTGGGCAATTAAGGCATGTGTTACACATCAGAAGATGTGTAACAAGATTTCACTTTATCTTTACTGTCAAACTAACATAGCAGTAGCTTAATAGACACAAAAAAGTACCCAAACTCTTGTTAACACAGGATTCTGGGTTATGGTTACCAGCATTTATTTATCATGATTTTATGGGGCTGTCTTTTGTGTCTTTTGCCTCTGTGTCCCCAGTGCCTCTCAGCTTAATAAATATTTACTGATTGGTGTATCTGATGGTAGAAGGGTATCTGATGTATAGAAACAAGCTTTAAATTCTGATTCTTAATTTCCCCTATTTTGTATCAATAGCAGTTCTAACAGGAAAAAGGAAAACTTGTTTATCATCTATCTCTCTCTTTCTGATTTTCCTCTCCCTGGACTTTCTATATTCTCTTTTTCAAAATTTGGATTATGTCTGGAGGGTTGAATGATGCAGATCTGTCTTGGCCCCTATAAAAGAAGGGTGCTACAACAAAAGAAAGAATAAAACCTTTCTACTTGCCTGGATTGATCCTGGCTTCTTTATGATAAGAGCTACTTGGTAGCACATTTACCCAAAAGTGGTACCTATTTGGACTGTGTAACCAAGCCAGGAGGAGTGTTACTAAATAATGGTACATCGTTCATGGCAAGAAATGATAGTTGTGCTTTGCTTTTCATTTAATCTTATAGCAAAGGTAGCCTGTTAATGGATAGGGAGTTGTCCTCAAAACCGGGAAGACCTGGGTTTAAATTTCACCTTTGACATATGTCAGCTGTGAGACCCTGGGCAAGTCTTTTAATCTCTTTTTTACTTTTAGCAACTCTTTCACTTGCAGAGAAGGTACTGACCTGCATGAGTAGGGGGATTTTTCTCATCTAGGAGTTTCTGATATCAATGAAATGATAGGTCCAGTCCCTATCCCAGTTAGAGAATCCCATTGATGACCTATTGTATGAGACAGTAGCATAAGGGATCCCTGTCATTCAGGAAATGTACAACAGGAGAAACCAGTCATGTAGCAAGAGTAAGGTGTAACAGATGGAGAGCCCATATGTTGTACTGATACCCAGAAAATGTGAAAAGACCAAGAGGAAGGCCTTTAGCATGATGGGTGAATCAGCTGGTAGTATAAAGACATTTTTAGGCTCTCCCTATAGAGATACAAACCAAAAATCTGTGTGTAGGATGTTAAAACAAAGGTGAACTGATTATCTAAAAAGGACAAGGGACCTAGATATTCATTATGAAGTGCTTTTCTTATATTTAATAACTGGTAGAATCTCTAAAGAAAGAACTGATGGAATCTGAATGCAGATTTTCCTTATTTTTCTTATTTGTGTGTGTGTATGTATGTGTGTGTGTGTGTGTATGTGTGTGTTTGTCCTTCGTTGCCGAAGAAGACCTTGCCATCAGAGAAATGATGACATGACTTGCACTTGACTTTGTTTTGAGTGAGGGAGGGCTGTGCAGGTCACCAGCCTCACTTCTCCTCCAGAGCCATCTGAATCCAGTGACCAGATATTCATCAGGATGACTGGGGATGACCCAGGATGAGAAAATTAGGGTTAAATGACTTGCCCAAGGTCACACAGCTAGTGAGTGTCAAGTGTCTGAGGTGAGATTTGAACTCAGGTCCTGCCCAAGGTCACACAGCTAGTGAGTGTCAAGTGTCTGAGGTGAGATTTGAACTCAGGTCCTGCCCAAGGTCACACAGCTAGTGAGTGTCAAGTGTCTGAGGTGAGATTTGAACTCAGGTCCTGCCCAAGGTCACACAGCTAGTGAGTGTCAAGTGTCTGAGGTGAGATTTGAACTCAGGTCCTGCCCAAGGTCACACAGCTAGTGAGTGTCAAGTGTCTGAGGTGAGATTTGAACTCAGGTCCTCCTGATTCCTGTACTGGTGCTCTATCCACTGCACCACCTAACTGTCCCATTTGTGTGTGTATGTTTTCCTTCACATGACTAACATGTTTTGTTTGACGGTACATGTATAACATATCAAATTGCTTGCCTTCTCAATAGGAAGAGAGGAATGTGAGAGAATTTGGAATTCAAAATTTAAAAAAAGGAATGTTCAAACTTGTTTTCACAAGTAATTGAGGGAAACATAAAATAGTAAATAAAAATATTGGTAGAACAGGTAAATGTTTATTATTGTGAGTACTACAATTTCCCAGATGTTAAAATTCTGTTCTAATACAGTAATTCTTTCAACCGGATGTTGAGAATACAGTCATCAGTTCTTTGGGTAAGAGAAAAGGGTGTTAAGAAAAGTCTAAAAAAATACAAAAGAAGTTTTAGGTCTTTGGACTAATCCTTAATCACTCTTCAGGGTTGAGGTTCTGCGGCATGGCTTCCTGCCAGCATAATATTCAGTTAGAAACAATGTAGTTTTGACCTAGAAACTCAGTAACCAAGGTGACTAATATAGCTTCATATACTGTCATTTTCTGCCTCCCCTCAGGAAAAAATGAGTAGATATCAGTTCTTCCTCAACTGAATGTATGCAAATTTATAACCATATTTGGAAGGGTCATAAAGTGCAAAGAAACGTGAGTAACTTACTCTTGGAGGTACAGTTGATTTGTAAAACAGATTCATGAGTATTGGGACAAAAATGGGCAGATCTTTCATTTTTATGGTTGTTTAATACCTTTGAAAAATAAACTACAGTGTTGATTAAAAGTATATTTTAATAAACAATAACTGAAGAAAGCTGAGATTACAAAAGTACCACTGTAAGACTATTTTTATGTGGATTCTAGAATTAATGTATCTTTAAAAATCAGTTATGTATTTAGTAACTCCTTTGGATGAAACCACACATAACATCTTATTGTCCCAGATCTTTTACTTTTTTAAGGTAAAATATTCTTTTTGTGTTTCACCTTAAACAGTATTGTTATCGTCAAATTTAGTTTTCCATTTTGATACCTCCATGTATTAAATTCCCCATTTGTCAAAAAGAAAAGAATAACATCTCATAAAATCGTGCTAAATAAATGGTTGTAAATTACACCGTCACATATACTGTATTTATGTTATTGGGATGGTAAGAAAGGATGGATGATGGCAGGCCTGTACTTCACGATGTCCCATATAGTAGGTACGTCTGTTTGGTCAGGACTTCCCCACTCCCCAGCCCCCCGAAGTTATTGCTGTATCATAGAGAAGAAACAAATATATTGGGAAGAAGAAAAGGAAGAGGCTTGAAAAGGGAAGGCACATGAAGAGGAGTGAATAGAGCTCCTGGAAAGATGTTGAGCTGATGTGCTTTCAGCATGCTGCTTGCTATGAGGAGGTAGAACAGCAGAATTGTAGAGAAGGTGACAGATAACTAGTGACATATAGTCAGCCAATAAACATTTATTAAGCACCTGCTGTATGCCAGAGCTAAGTATTAGCGATAGAAAGAAAGGCAAAAATACAGTCCTTACCTTTGAGGAACTCATAATCTAATGGGGCAGGGTACATGCAAGTAACTATGTACACACGCTATAGCCAGGATAAATAGGAGAAAAGCACTAGAATTAAGAACAGTTGGGAACGGCTCCCAGTAGAAAGTGGGATTTTAATTGGGACTTAAAAGAAGTCAGGGAAGTCAGGAGGTAGATATGGTGAGGGAGAACATTCCAGAAACGCCAGACAGGATATCCAGAGTCAGGATATGGAGTGTCTTATTGAAGTAACAGCAAGGAGGCTGATGTCACTGGATCACAGAGTATGTGGGGGTGGAATGCAAGGCATAACAAGATGGAGAAGGTAGGAGAAGGCTAGGTTCTAGGGTTTTGGAAGCCAAACAGAGAGTTTTAAATTAGGTCCTGGAGGTGATAGAAAGTCACTGCTGTTATTTAAGTAGCAGAGGGAAACTCACTTTGGTGGCTGAGTGGAGAAAAGTTTGGAGTGAGGAGAGACTTAAGGCAAACCCTCCCAACCTACAGGATATTATAGTAGTCCAAGCATGAGGAGATGAGGGTGATGCCAGTATGAGATAAGAGAAAGGGGCATGTTTGGGAGATGTTACAAAGATAAAATTGATAGGCCTTGGCAACAAATTGAATATGGAGGGTGAGAGAAAGTGAGGAGTCAAAACTTTATAGAAGTTTCTGATAGCAGATTAATTAACTTTGATCCATAGGAAGGCTAGTGAGTTTCATTAGGTCCTTTCAGGCTTTGGACCTCCAAGTCTTGCAGGGTCTATGTGGATAATGATTAGGACTAGGGTTTCATTTTATCAAACAGTTTGTTTTTTAAATTTGAAAATCAGTAAAGAATATTTTTCTGACAAAGAAAGAATACCAAAAAAGCATGTACTATAAGTATATGTACATATTAAGTATGGTACATATATGTACTATAAGTATTCTATACTTAATATAGAATGGTAAAAATAAAGGTAATTATTATAATACATGTAAGATTTTTTTTTCTGCCTTAAGATCATAGAATTTAAATACCAAAAGAAACCTTAGAAAACATTTACCTTAACTCTTTCAGTGTATAGACAAGGAATTAAAAAGAGACATGAAGTGACTTGGCCATATCACATACCTAGTTAATAGCATGAATAAAAATTCTGCTCTACGCAACAAGCCTGCTAAAGACAAATACATTAATTTCATAAATATAATTCTAAGCATTTCTTCTTAGACAGAGGGAAATCCAAAAGGGGCAGAGTTCCCCTATATCTTTGCGAATCTCTCTGACAGAAGCTATTTCCCCTTACAATTTAATGTATTCCCAAACAAAAGATGCAATTCTACCAGAAAAAAACGTAGTTACAGGGGGCTCGTGAAAGTTCAGCTAACGGCTTTGATTCATCAGACAGAACAATAGTAACTTAATTTTTTGGCACATCCTAGAGAATAATTTTCCTAAAATCATTCAATCCCTCTTTAACCCTTCCCTCTAAAGCTTTTAAGCTGAATAGTTACTTCTGGTAATTGACTTACTCAGCCTTCCCTCTCTTAGTCTTATCATTAACCTTATATTTCCATGGAGGAATATGAGCTGAAAAGGCTTCTCCTTTTAGAAACTATCAAAGGTTGGGCCTTTGATAAAAATGATGTAAATATATTTCACTGAAGGACATTGTTTCAGAACTGATAGTTAAAGAAAGATTGATAAGTACATTTCATTAAGATTAGACCAAGGACTTTAGATTAAAGTACCATCCTCATATTATTTTGTAATATGTAACCTAAAAAGGAAATGGGGGAGGGTATGTTTCCCCAACAGCAGAACCAGGACCAGAACTTGGACCTTATTATTAGAGCAGAGTTCTTTTTATTATGAACTCTCTGCTTCCCAATAGGAGCTTTGGTTTCTGCAGAAGGAACAATGGATCTTTTTTCTTTTAAGTGCTTATGAAAACAAGGAAAGAAGCCAAATTCCTTGTTCCTCAGAAGCTCCTTCAGTTTTTAGAAGACAGTGACATTATTTAGCACATGAGTCAAATCGGAGTGGAACAAACTTTATTGCTTTTGCAGAATCTATTATTTTAGTAAAATATTCTTCCACAACTTGGAATGATTTTAAAATTTAAGTCCCATTACCACCACCTACCATCAAGGAAACTTATCAAGGCAAAAGGATATATTAATCTGCAATAGTAATTAGAATCAGAGAATCTTAGCGTTAAAGAGACCTCAGAGGTCACAGTTCAATTCAGCCCTGATCTTGAATTCTTTCTCTAATATCCCAAAGGGCCATTCAAACTCTATTTAAGTTTAGTAGTTCTTCAGTGATCTGAAGCAGTGACTACAGTATCAGTCACAAATGGTAGCTTCCACCTCCTTTCTATAGGGAATCTCTCTTCTATCTGGACCATTTGCAAGTCCTTCTTGACAGTAGCAAACACTCAGTGAGCTATTGTATGATTTATGTGCACTGAATTGTAATTGTTGAACAGAATAACTCTCTTGTTGTATTTATAAAAAAAAAATCTTTTAATGATCTTAATATATCCATGAATTATGCCTTATTGGAAGAGATCCTTCAAGGCTGTATTTTGATCTATTAAATGCTCTTTTGTAATTAACAAGTAGTAAGCTCAGTGGAATTTTGTATTCTGTGTATGTTTCAGCCAGTTGTGTGACTTATGATATGGTCTGCTCTAGAAAACAGTTTGTGAAAACCTACTCTTACATTCTTGGCATACTGGATAGAGAGCTATTTTAAAGACCTGAATTCAAGACCTGTCTCTGACATATCATTGTGTGCGATACTGGGTAAGTCATTTAACCTGTCTATTCTCTAGGCTTATAGTTTCTAATTTTCTCACCTGATAGTTCTTAATACTAATGAAATCATAGATCCAGGCCTTATCCTTATCTCTATCACTTTGATATGTGTGCAAAACATTCTCATAAAGATGAAAAAGTGAGTATGTGAATGGATGGATATTGAAGCTTTCTTACTTTCTAGGGTAATAATATAAGTGATTTTCCATTCTTTTGACATCTTTTAAACCTCCCTGATAGCTTTTAAACCCCTTTTTGAGAATTAGTAAAATGGTCTCTCAGTGCTTGGAAGATTGTGTCACTTTCACAATGGGCTTCATTGATTGGTACATTTTTTCTGGTCTAGCTTCTCTTTCTGATTTTGTCAGCTTTCAGTGCCATTTCAGTTTCATCACTGGGGGTAAAGGTGTTAGGGTACAAATCTTGTGGCTTCCCTATCACTAATGATGAAATAGATTGTTGCAGAAGGATAAATAAATTTGTTCCATTAAAAAAATGTTTTTTCATCCTTCCAAGTTTTATATAATATTCTCAGGATCATGTAGATCTATTGTGTCTCATACAAAGCCTTGGAATCAGAGAAACAAATTTAGGTTTAGAACTGAAAGAGATCTGAGAAAGAAGAATATCTGGTAAAGGGAAAAAACTTCAGAATACTTAAATGTAGTAACAAATCATGAGTTCAGAAGACTGATGGTAAATTTGCTTCCCAATTATTGATGTAACCAACCTTAAAGAGCTGTATAAATATTAACTATTATGATAATTTGGCATTTACAGACACAGCCAATGTGTTGATATATTTTGTTTGACTACACGTACTGGTCACAAAGGATAACTTCTTTTAGGCAGGGGGCTGGAGTTGGTGGGTGATAAGAAAAGAGAGAAAAAAACATCAATGAAATATTAAAAATACACAGAAAATTCCAGAGGAACAATGGGGACACCTCTTATCAGAGAAGTGATTCCTGGTGTAGAATGAAATATATATTTTTTGGATGTGGTTGATGAAGAAATTTGTTTAACTTGACTCTGCATATTTGTTACAAGGGTTTTCTTTTTTCTTTTTTTTTAAATTGAGAGAGGACAGGAGGGAGAAGAAGTAGATTTTCATTCATTGAAAATAAATTAAATTAAAAATAAAATCTTGACAATGGTGAAAATCTTTTGTTTTATAAGAAATCCAACATCAAAATGCAAAATAATATTCCAGTCAATTCACATAATGAGCTTATTAAAGTACTTTATTGCTTTAAAAGAATAAACAGAAGAAAGCAAAAAGAAGTCCAAAAGAGGACAGAGAATGCTAGGTAGTTTTGTTACTGTGTATATCAAACAAATTCCTTTTCATATGTAATGCAATTCTATTACTTGTGTATTGAAAAGTTCATTTTGTGGATGTTTTAGTTCTTAATAAAAAGTTGAAAATATATTTTAAAAAGAAGAAAGGAAAAAATAGACATCTGGTTTAAATCCTTTCGTTTTACAGATGAGGAAATTGAGACTTAAGTGATTTGCCTGAAGTCAGTAAGTGGAAGAGCTAGAATTTGAACCCAGGACCCCTGATGACATGTCCTGCATTCTTTTCAATGTACCAACAATTTCTAAAAACTTGTTTTCACTTCTGCTGCTTTCCTGTTTTATGAGATGGTTCTACTTATAGTTTTCCTTTATTCTCCTCTCTAGTATTTTATAAATGGAGTGGTATTCCAAATTGATGATGCCCTTGACTACCATAGTTGTTAAGGAGATCAAATATTTCCAGGCTAACACAGTTTTGGGCTCTTTTGGCCTTCCTGTAATAATAGCTATTTTATATTGCCCTTTTTTTGTTGTTGTTGCTGCAGAAACTGGTGAAAATAAAGGTCAGTGTTTTTTACATTTTTTTCCTTTTTCCATTTTTTGGTTTCAACATCTGGTTTTGATGGGGTGCTTAGGTACATGTACTTTGGCCCCAATTCTAAAATCACATTTCTCTTTAAAAATCACATTTCTCCCTAGCCTCAAAATACTATCTCAGGCAGTTTCTCCCCAGCCCAAGGACACAGCCTACCCTAGCAACAACCATTATCTCCCTTCCTGCTATCGTAGCCAGATGCACCTATAGAAATCATTAGTTTGAACCAGCTGTGTACTGAACTGACTTAACGGGCTGTGCATTGGGTCATAATGACATTTATTACTCACTGACCAATCATATGTATCCTAGACTTGGACATACCTATACTCCCTTACATTAATCTTGTCTAACAAGACATTGATGAGAGAAGCCTGGTTATTTCTGGTCAGCCCTAACCACTGGTTGACTTAGTGATGGTTCAGGCCTAAAACCACACCTCCAGGTAGCCCCCACCTTGGGTTATTTCCCGATGAATTTTGGGTAAAATACCTACTCAGTAGATACCAAAAGTGCATGTTCCTTTAAGAACTGACCACTCCTTAATCACTCCCTAATCCCACCCCAAAACACCTAGTTAGCATATTTGGCACAAGTGATATTATAGAATACCCTGTATAAGCTTTCCCTGTACCCCTTTAAGGTGGCAGGTTCAGTAAGAACTCTTGCCCGCTGAAAAGTGTAATCAATCTTTACCTTGACTTCAACAATGCTTGAGTCTGTGAATTCTTCTCCAGACAACCTGCCCCTGATACCCTGGTCTTTGTGGGGGTCTCACACCTCCTTTCCAGCCCTCATCAGTTTGAAAAGGTAGAGAAGATGCTATTGCAAAAGTTTACAGTGTGTTCTTTCTATCTTTTTCCTTTCTTTTAATTTGATGATTTTGGCCTTTGCTCTAACTGGCTGATAGTCAGACCACACACAAACTACTAATTAGTAACTAATTTCCCATTTGTTAGATATAATCAATTGCCTTTTGTGTATGTGTTGTGATGTTTAGTGTTCATCTCTAGACCAATACCTTCTGACTTTTTCTTGAAGGAAGTATTCATGATATGTAGGCATGAGACTTCTGAGGAGTCTTTAAGTCTTCGGCCCTTTTCATTTCTCAGACCTACTTTTTACCACTCTCTCCTGAGTTTACTTTTGCATTGGAGTCAGAGTACATAGGCTGATTTGATTTGAAGCTCCTTGGCAAATTCTTTGTGGAGCTTCCTACCTCTTTGCCCTCTGCATCACATGGCAATGCCAGGGCTGCAACTTTCTCCAAGATGGTTCCTTTGCATGAGAACTGCAAGATGAGATGACCAAGTGTTCCATGAAATTATGTTTCTTGTTATCTCTGGGTACATGATAAAAACATGATAAAAACTCTGATAGCTTCTCTGCCTCTTTAGGCAGCGCCTATGAGTTGTCCTCCTTAGTTTAAACTTTATTCCTACTTTTGCTTCTCAGTAAATTATCAATACAGATGTGGTTCAATTTTTTCTCCTAGCATGTCATCGGACAAAGTCCAGAGAAGGGAAATACCTACAGTTAAGCTAATGTTCATTGAATGTTAAAAAAAAAGTGTGATCCTTAGTTCCTAAAGGGAAGGTCATGTGTTTGTTTGTTTGTTTCCTTGGATCCTGTGGCCCAAGAATTTATTACCCTGGGGACTGCCTGCTGAGAAAAGCTCCTCCCTTTCTTCTGGTTTAATTGTACTAGTTCCCAGGTAGCACTCAATCTCTTATGGGATCCATACTACCAACCATTAGATATAGGCTAATTGCTAACTTTATGGTGTTACATTTGAGTGAATGAAAGGACATGAAATATAAATGCTATTAAATGATATAAAAATGCTATTATTATTATTATATAGAAGACACTGGTTTCTATAGAATAATTCGTTATACCTCCAATCTAATAATAATGGCATCTATATATCATTTTATGTGTTATCTCATTTGATACTCATAACAATCCCTGGGAGATAGATGCCATACTAATCTCATTTCATAGTTGAGAAAATTAAGGAAGTGATTAAATGACTTATCCAAAGTCCCATAGCTAGTAAAATTTGATTGGAGACCAGATTCAAACTCAAGTTTTCTTGACTCCCGGACCAGATTTGTACAGATTGTGACAGTGTGAAGACATTACACAGAATCCATTAAATTTCTTAAACAAAATTGTATAGGTGCTTTTTTCTTTGTCATTTATCTGTAAGAGGTTCTCACTCTACCCCACTGTAAAAGGGTATGCACAAGTGGTAATTAGGACTTCATTCTTTCATAATTTTCTTCCTTTTCCTTTACTATCTGTCCTGCAACTTTATTTTGGAAAATGGAGCAAGTACCATGTTGTTTGTGGCTCATTCTGACTTTGTCCACAAACCCTTCTGCAGATCTAAACTTAGAATTAGTCAAATGTGGGAACATCTGGGCTAGGACTTCTTTGTTTGTTTTTAAAGAAGTAGTTTTCTTTCAGCAATATCAGCATGTTACTGTTGAATGTGGAGTTGTAACTCTGCATGGACTATGGACAGTCAATAGTATGAAATTAGTTACACTATTGCAAAACAGGTAGTTTTTTTTAAAGTACTATTTATCCCATGCCAGAAAATATTTTCTCCTACTATTACTTACTTTAAAAGTTTTGGTCAGTCTCTTTTAAAAAAAAATCTGCTTATGGCGCATTTTGTCTCAGATCCATTCCAAGTTGTATATTTGTCAATGAACATTTATTAAGCACCTACTGTGTGTCAGGCATTGTGCTAAGTACTGAGAATACCCATACCAAATAGGAAGAAAGATAGTTCCTGACCTCAAGGAGTGCACGATATAATGGGAGAGACAACAAATATGTACAAGCAATCTATATACAGGAAAAATACAAGAAAGTAACAGAGAAAGCACTGGGATTAAGAGGGGTTAGGAAGTACTTCCTGTGCAAGATGGGATTTTAGTTGGGATTTAAAGGAATCTAGGGAAAGCCAGGAGCCAGAGACAAGGAGGTAAAGCATTTCAGGAGTGGGGATTGCCAGAGAAAATGCCTGGAGCTGAAAGACTTGGAACAGCAAGGAGGCCAGCGTTCAGAGATCAAAGAGTAGGACGAAGAATGCAAGGTATAAAAACACTGCAAAGTTTAGGAAGAACTTTGAACACCAAACAGAAGATTTTATGTTTGATCCTAGAGGCAATAGGGAGCCACTGGAGTTTATTGAATAGAGGGGTGACATGGCTGGGCCTGCACTTTAGGAAAATCACTTTAGTAGCTAAATAGAGGACAGATTGGAGCAAAAGAAGAACTGAGATGGGCAGATTCACCAGCAAGTGTTGTAACAGTCCAGGAGTGAAATGCTATACACTAGACAGGTGACAATGTGCATGCGTGTGTGTGTGTGTGTGTATGTGTGTGTGTGTGCATGTGTGTGTGTGTGATATTTGAGAGATGTTAGAAAGGTGAAGATATTTGTTTTCCAGTTTATAAAAATGAAAACAAATGAGATGTGGATTCCACGGAACCCAGAGAATTCAGGATTCAAAATCACCTTCATACCTTAAGACATTAATAATTTATGTAATGTAAAAATCAACACTGGTCCCTTATACCAATAAGATAATTACATCAATATTGCAAATAGTTACTTGTTCAGAGTAAAGTATACTTTATTATTTAGGTTGGTAAAATTAAATACATGTCAAATTTTAAGGTCTGATACCATGTCCTGCTTCTTTAGCTATTCCCATATTCCCATTCTTACGATGATTCTGAGTACAGTAGATGCTCAATAAATGCCTATTGAATAATGTTCTAAAAAATCTTTAGCTCTCTGTGCACCTCTTGCTAGGTGGAAGCTAGGTAGTACAGTAGATGGAATGTGAGACTTGGAATCAGGAAGACCTGAGTTCAAATATTGCCTTAGATAATCACTAGCTATGTGCCCCATAGACAAGTCACTTAATTTCTAACCTGTTTCCTCATCTGAAAAATGGGAATAATAATGGTGTCTACCTCACAGAATGGTTGTGAGGATCAAATGAGTTAACATGTAAAGAGCCTTTCAAACCATAAAGTGCTAACTGTGGTTGTTAATAATATCCCATCACAGTTTTATAGTAGCTTTTAACCTATACCTTCTACCTCACTTTTAAATATGATCCACTTGTCAATGAGGAGCCTCTGGAGGAAATTCAGGAGTGACATGGTTTGTTGAACCTGGTATGTCTGCAGGGGGTTCCCACTTTGAACGGTTCCTGGAAATATCAAAGTTGGTTGTTGTCTTTTGCTCTCTAAGAGGACCAAAATGACCTCACTGTGCTAGAGCCAAGGTACAGAGTCAAGATACAGCTACAGCTTTGCCCATAGAGCACAGAGCCTTCTCTGATGAGGGCATGATGTGCTTGGTGGTCTTGTGCCAGTGTCTCCCATGTGACACAATCAATTCCAAAGTTCTTAAGAGAGACCTTGGGAGTTTCTTTGCACTGATTCTTCTGACTATCATCATAGAGGTAACTGAGCATCTTCCTTTGTGTTTGCCTATTAGAGCATGTTTGGTGGCTTTAGTATATATCATAGAATAAGCATGGAAAGGTAGCAAGAGGTGAAGTGTGTGAAAAATGATTATTAATAACTAATATCTTGGGGAGATTCAGAGTTGCCCCCCATCTAAAATCCTGACTTTGTAATTTCAATTCCTAAGGACATTGCTGGTGATGAAATTGGAAGCTATTTTGTTCTGCCCAGGCTTGAGTGGGGGTATACATTCCTTAGATTGAGAGCTTAAAGCTATGAGTGGTATGATACCTTCCCTATCCAAGAGACACTCAGCCCTTCATTTTAATATTGCTCACCTCAATCACATTAGCCAATTTGATTGCTGTTTGATGAACCACCCACTGTTCTGAAGGGTCCGTAGACTGTGAGTCTGCCCCATGATTGTGTTTGGTCTAAGAGAGATGGCCAAATCACCATCCTTTTATTAATAACCTGCTGGCTTTATCAACAAAATGATTAAATTATACAGAAACTATGTCTCTCCAACCTTTTTAAAGGTCACAGTGGAAGTGTTTATTTTTTATCATTCAGTCATTTCAGTCATGTCCAACTCTTTATGCCTCCACTTGGGTTTTTTTTTTAATGCATCTCTCACATTTTTAATAACCTGAAGTTATAAGAGGCACTTTCCTTATAGCAGTTTGGGGAGACAGAAGTAGTAATACAAGCACTATTATACCCCTTTTATAGATGGGCAAATTAAAGTGCAGGGATTTCAAGCTTCTTGACCTGAATCAGACAGATAGTAAGGGTTAGAATTTAAATGTGAACCCAGGTCTTCTGATTCAACATTCAATGCTCTTTTCATCAACATCAATGCTCTTTTCCCCCTTCTGGATCTCCATTCCTTTTCTTTTAAAAGGAAGTCAAGGGAGTAGAGCCAAGATGGTGGAGTAGAAAGATACATATACACTAGCTCTTTTCCCACAGCCCATAAAATATCTGTAAATAAAGACTCTCAGCAAATTCTAGAGCAGCAGAATCCACAGAACAACAGAGTGGAGGAGATTTCCAGCCCAGGATGACGTGAAAGGCCAAAAAGGGAAAGGTGTGTCACACCAGACATGGAACAGAGCCCAGCCCAGCCTTGGCCAAGCACATGGCACCAGGAGGAGGACACGAGCAGGTCTCGGGGGTGCATCCCCAGCAGCAGTAGTGGCGGTTTGCAGATCCCTCAACCCACAGGCCCCAAAAGTCAGTGAGAGGGTTTTTTCAGCTGGCCCAGAAGGGAGCAGGGTCTTCCCATTGCTTTGGCCTCAGGTGGCGGCAGCAGAGGCTGCATTGGGTGGCAGCAGCTACCATAGCAGCCTGCATCCATTGTTGGATTGTAAAGCCCCTGGGGGAATTGAGCAGCTGATCTTTATCTCAGCCCCCAGTATTGGCTTGGTGGAACTGGAGGCCAGGTGGTTGTGGAGAGGAAACTGTACTACTCACAGATTCTGGGCACAAAAGTTTTTTGTTGCTTCCAGACTAGTGTACATGCATGATTGTGCCACCTTGGAGGAACTGAGACCTTGCAGATCCCCAGAGTATACCCTGCTCTTGACAAAGGACCCAAAAGTCAAGTAACTGGTTGGGAAAATGCCCCAAAAAGGGGGGAAAAATAAGACTATAGAAGGTTAATTTCTTGGTGAACAGATATCTTCTCCCATCTTTTCGTATGAGGAAGAACAATGCTTACCATCAGGGAAAGACATAAAAGTCAAGGCTTCTGTATCCCAAACATCCAAAATAAATATTCAGTGGAAGAGCTCAAAAAGGATTTTGAAAATCAAGTAAGAGAGGTGGAGGAAAAATTGGGAAGAGAAATTAGAGAGATGCAAGAAAATCATGAAAAGCAAGTCAACAGCTTGCTAAAGGAGAACCAAAAAAACTGCTGAAGAAAATAACACCTTTAAAAACAGGCTAACTCAATTGGCAAAAGAGGTTCAAAAAGCCAATGAGGAGAAGAATGCTTTCAAAAGTAGAATTAGCCAAATGAAAAAGGAAGTTCAAAAGCTCACTGAAGAAAATAGTTCTTTCAAAATTAGAATGGAACAGTTGGAGGCTAATGACTTTATGAGAAACCAAGAAATCACAAAACAAAACCAAAAGAATGAAAAAAATGGAAGATAATGTGAAATATCTCATTGGAAAAACAACTGACCTGGAAAATAGATCCAGGAGAGACAATTTAAAAATTATGGGACTACCTGAAAGCCATGACCAAAAAAAGAGCCTAGACATCATCTTTCATGAAATTATCAAGGAAAACTGCCCTGAGATTCTAGAACCAGAGGGCAAAATAAATATTGAAAGACTCTACTGATTACCTCCTGAAAGAGATCCTAAAAGAGAAACTCCTAGGAACGTTGTAGTCAAATTCCAGAGTTCCCAGGTCAAGGAGAAAATATTGCAAGCAGCCAGAAAGGAACAATTTGAGTATTGTGGAAATGCAATCAGGATAACACAAGATCTAGCAGCTTCTACATTAAAGGATCAAAGGGCATGGAACATGATATTCTAGAAGTCAAAGCAACTAGGACTAAAACCAAGAATCACCTACCCAGAAAAACTGAGTATAATACTTCAGGGGAAAAAATGGTCTTTCAGTGAAATAGAGGACTTTCAAGTATTCTTGATGAAAAGACTAGAGCTGAAAAGAAAATTTGACTTTCAAACAGAAGAATCAAGAGAAGTATGAAAAGGTAAACAGGAAAGAGAAATCATAAGGGACTTACTAAAGTTGAACTGCTTACATTCCTACACAGAAAGACAATATCTGTAGCTCTTGAAACTTTTTTCAGTATTTGGGTAGCTGATGGGATTACACACACACACACACACACACACACACACACACACACACAGAAAGAGAGAGAGAGAAAGAGCGAGAGAGAGAGAGAGAGAGCACAGGGTGAATTGAATAGGAAGGGATCATATCTAAAAAAATGAAATTAAGGGGTGAGAGAGGAACATATTGGGAGGAGAAAGGGAGAAGTGGAATGGGGCAAATTATCTCTCATAAAAGAGGCAAGAAAAAGACTTTTCAATGGAGGGAAAAGGGGGGGGAGGTGAAAGGGAAAACGTGAAGCTTACTCTCATCACATTTGACTCAATGAAGGAATAAAATGCATGCTCATTTTGGTATGAAAACCTGTCTTACAATACAGGAAAGTGGGGGAGAAGGGGATAAGCAGGGTGGGAGGGATGATGGAAGGGAGGGCAGTGACAGGAGGGAGCAATTGTAAATCAACACTCTTGGGGAGGGACAAGGTCAAAAAAGAGAATAGAAGAAATAGGGGGCTGGATAGGATGGAGGGAAATACAGTTAGTCTTGCACAATATGACTATTATGGAAGTCATTTGCAAAACTACACATATAGCCTATATTGAATTGCTTACCTTCTCAGTGGGGATGGGTGGGGAGGGAGGAAGGAAGAGAAATTGGAACTCAAAGTTTTAGGAACAACTGCTGAGTATTGTTCTTTCATACAAGTGGGAAATAAGAAATACGAGTAATGGGGTATAGAAGTTTTTCTTGCCCTATAGGCCAAAAGAGAAGATGAGGATAAGAGAAGGAAGGGATGTTAGAAGGGAGGGCAGATTGGTGGTTGGGGTAATTAGAATGCTTGGCATTTTGGGGTGGAGGGAAGGGAGAGATGGGGAGAAAATTTGGAATTCAAAATTTTGTGGAAACGAATATTGAAAACTTAAAATAAATAAATTAAAAAAAAATAAAACGAAGTTAGAGTAGCTGATCAGAGGTCATTTATTCCAATACCTTTATTCTACAGATAAGGAAAGTTGAACATGGAGATTGGGTGGAAAGAATGTGAAGGGACTTGCATGACATCACATAGATAGTTAACGGAACCAGACTTAGAACCCAGGTCCTTTGAATCCAGCCCCATAGTTCTTTTCAAGTCTCTTAAAAATATCTCATTCTTGTTTTTGCTCTTTTAATATTTTAAACCATGACTCGGAAATGATAGGAATATTCTCTTATGAGTTCAAACTCTTAGTAAGTGAATGATCCACTGGTATTCTCCCAGTGTCAGAAGAAAATAAGGAAGGCTTCCAATATGTTGGGTTAAACTCAACATACAAGACACATTTTTCACATGGTTGAGAGTAGTTTGTATATCTTCTCTTAAAGACTTTTTTTTCCACCTTGTTATGATCATTTATCTAGTATGCTCTTTTAAAAATTTTTTCCAATTATATGTAAAGGCAATTTTAACATCAAGTTTTACAAAATTTTGAGTACCAAATTTTTCTTCCTTCCCTTCTTCCCAAAATGATAAGCCATTTGATACACATTTGATACAGGTTATGTATGCAATCATATTTTCATATTAGTCATGTTATAAAGAAGAAAACAGAACAAACAGCCAAAAAACCCCCAAACAACTGAAAAAGTAAATTGAAAATAGTATGCTTTGATTGGGATTCAGACTCCCTAAGTTCTTTATGTGGATGTGGACAGCATTTTTCATTACGAGTCCTTTGTAATTGTCTTGTATCATCACATTGCTGAGAAGAGCTTAAACATTCTTAGCTGATCATCGCACAACATTGCTGTTATTGTGTACAATGTTCTATTGGTTTTACTCATTTCACTTTCCATCAGTTCATTCCAAGTTTCTTTGAAATTCAATAAGCTCTTCTTACGTACTTGTGTGAATTCCCTTTAGGCAATGAGGTGGTGCAGTGGATAGAGTCTTGGGCCTGGAGTCAGGAAGACTCATCTTCCTGAATTCAAATCTGGCCTCAGACACTTATTATGTGACCCTGGGCAAGTCACTTAACCCTGTTTGCTTCAGTTTCCTCATCTGTAAAATGAGCTTCTAGTTCTTCAGTGCATCTGTTGAGGTTTAGAGGTGCTGGGATACCAAAATAGTGACACATGTGTCCCGCCCAAATGAATTTGACTGGAGACTTCTTTTAGCTGTGACACTTGTATTAACAAGAGGCCCAAATTGAATAACAGCTAGATTGAATCTGAGCCCCCTTGGGGTTTTCTTAACAAAGATACTGGAGTGGTTTGCTCTTTCTTTCCCCAGATCAACTGATGAGGAAACTGAGGCTTAAACATGGTTAAATGACTTGCCCAGGGTCATACAGCTAGCGTCTGAGCTCCGTCTACTGCACCACCTAGTTGCCCCAGGTGTATATTAGACAAGGCTCAATAATTGGAAGGATTAAATGCAAAGCACTGGAAAGCTGGGTCTATCTTATTCTTTTGGTTCAAGATTTAAGGAGATCATACAATCAGTCCTATAGGTCAAAGTAGTCTAGTAATGAGTTGATCTCTGTATAGAATCTCTATAAAGAATTAATTCAGTATTTTATTTTGGGTATCTCTCCTATATGTATGTCTTCTGACTATCAAACACAACTTTTCTCTTGAGGCAATTGGATATCACGTAGGAATCAAAATTCCAAGACATTTTAGAGGTCTATTTATGGGATTCATATATATTTTTTCTTTTGCTTTTCAGTGGCTTGTGTCTAGTAACTCTTTGTAAAATCACTGCTGGAAATTCTTAGTAAATTAATCCTGAGAGGATGTGGGAGTGAAAATGAAGGGGAAAATAAACCCAGTACAAATTAATGACATTTTAAAAATAATTTCAACTAGATAGGTTATTAAATTGGAGGAGTTGTATGTTGGGAAAGGGTGAAATATGAAAATGAGCAGCTGTTGATGATTTGAAAAAAAAAATCCTTGTTTCTTAGCTAATCCAGACATAGCATGACTATGGAATTTTGGACGCTTTGTTTGAAAACAAGTAGTGAAATTGCCTCTAACAAGGAGCATATTAGAGGAATGCTCCCCTATGTTTACTTTAGGGTCTTCATCTTTTAAAGAGATAAATTCAGTGGAATTCATTCAGGAGAAAAAAAAATGGATCATTTTTAAGTCTAATTTTTTTTGTTTTATTGATCATTTAAAAAAATATTACATAGTTCCCAATTACTCACCCCTCCCATGTCAGTATAGAGACTTCATTTGTAACAAAGGCACAGAGGAAAATAAATTAACATTTTTCTCATCTCTGACAGTAATGTGTTATTCCCTGACATATCCTTTCCCTACACCTATAAATCTTCCTAGTAAAAAACAAAAATAAAGAAAAACAAAACCAATCATTGCAACAATTTCATCTTTTCTTGTCTGCCTCACACTATACCTGTAGTCCACCATTCCATGCCCCTACTGAGAAGAGGGAGAAGAATATTTTTCCCTCTCTCTTCTGGAATCAATATTGATCATCATATTTAATTTTAGTCCAATTGTCTTTTTGAGTTTTTAAATTTACATTGTTATAATCATCATGTCTAGTTTTCTTTGTATCAATTAATGTCCTCATGTTACTTTAAATTTCTTTATATACATTGCTCAATTACATTCATATTCCACAATTTTTTTTCACTTTGGATATTGGAAATGGATGAAATATGAAAATTAACAACCAGAGATGACTTTTTTTTAAATGCTCACATGTACCCACTTTGTTTCTGATTTGCTTGTTTGTTTGTTTTGTTTTGTTTTTTGCTACTAAGTTTTTTGCTAAAGTACTGCTATCACTATTTTGGTACGTAGAACACCTTTTCTTTTTGTCTTTGACATCCTAGGTAAACATTTCTAATAGTGGAATTGCTGAGTTAAAGGGTATTAACAGTTTAGTAACTTCTCAAACAATTCTAAATTGTTTTCTAGAACTGTTGGGTCAATTTCCATTTCCACCAACAGTGGCTTCCCATAGGCTCTCCGACATTGACTTTGTCTTTTATCAACTTTGATTTACCAGTTTGCTGGGTATATATGTGGTGGAAACTCGGTTATTTTAACTTTTATTTCTCTTATTAGCGATTTGCTATATCTCTATAGGGTTGTTGATAATTTTTACCTTTTTAAAAAAACAACTATTCATATCCTTTGTCCACTTAGTTATCCAAGAGTGACTCTTGGTCATATATATGTCAATTCTCTATCTTGAAAATCAGACGTTTTGCAGTTATGTATACACTTTCTATGCAAGAGCTGGGGGAAACTCATTCCCCATATCTGGGGAAACCATTGACACATATGTGACACCTAAATTTATTTAGACTTTTCTGAATTAATTTTAGCTGGGGGCAAAGACTCAAAGAGAGAAAATAACCCTCTTAAGTGTTGGGCTTTCAGGATTGAACCATATATAGTTAGTATGAACCAAGTTTTTATGGGTACCCTGAGCCGTGAATGACTTGTGAATTAGAAAGTGTTTTTTTAAAAAGCATAGTACAAAGTAATACTACTTTACATTATAACAATATGTCTCATTTACTATTAGGAGTTCCTAAGTTCCTTGATATGAGAGGTCTTGCAGGGACCCAGTAGCCTCCTTGCCCAGTTAAATAAAGAAGACAGAGAAGGCCAGATCTCCTGAGTCACCTTAGCTTACCAGAGTAAGGCCTGTGGTCGTGCTCAAAAACCCCTATTCTTACTTCCTGTAGTTTGAATAGTAGTTAGTTGCTAATTCTGTTGTCTAGTAACTACAGCATGAATTGGCTTTAGTCCCTAAATGCTGACCTGCACATGAGGTCCGGCTTTCCTGCTCCCTCTCCCAATGTTTTTGACCTTGTTTGACCTAGAGAAGAACACTATTTAAAAAAATAAAACAAACCCTGACAGGGTCTGGTACCTTATTGTACCAGAGATCTCAGCACAGACCTGACCTGCTTCCACCCTCCTTGACTCCCTCCCTCCTATTTTATTTTTTTCAATAAAGCTTGCTTGCTTTACCATTTTATGTGTTTTCTTGCATTGCTTTGCTTCCTGGGTATGCCAGTTCTCTCCTTTAGAAGTACCTGCTGTTGCCAACTAACAATTTTGGCAGCTGCTCCTACCTCATTTAGTCATAGCTCAGGGAAGGCAGAACTCAAGGGCTAGGTGGGAAACCCCATGCCTCATGGTATGACCCCATTCCTTTTCCCCAGGCTAGGACTGTGGCTAGGGACCTTCCCTAAATCAAATTCCCCTTGGCTTCAATATAAGTGGCACAGGAGGAAGGTTGCCACCCACTCCTTGTGCCGGAGTCCCAAACCTCATTCAGTATCTAGCACTGAACCCTGCCTACATTCACATATTTGTTATGATTTAAAATAATCAGACAAGTAGATGATGTAGAATGCTGGACCTGGAACTGAGAAAATTTGATTTTGAATTTTATCTCAGATGCTTACTAGCCTCGAGGCCCTGAGGCAAATCACTTAACCTCTCTGAGCCCACATTTCCTCCACTGTAAAATGAGAATAATGCTAACACCTATCTCTCAGGACTGTTGTGAGGATCAAATAGGATGATGTTTTTATGGGACTTTGCAAACCTTAAAATGCTGTGTAAATGCTAGCTATTGTTATTAATAAATGAAATCAAGGGTGTTTATTTTAGGCTTACAGTAAAAGATAGCCACATGACTGAGGGCAACATATATACATATACACACACATATGTATGTGTATATATATATATATATATATATATATATATATATATATATATATATATATATATATATAAACATATGTAAATATACGTGTGTATATGTGTGCATATATTCCGAAGCCTATACTTATGAAGTAAAGCCTGGAGAAAGCTGGTATGGAAGAAAGAATGCTGGATTTAGTCAGAAGTGATGGGTTTGGCTCCACATGAATTCAAAATTTCTTTTAGTTCTAGAAATTGTTAATTTTATGACCACAGAAAGTTTGACATGAAAGAATTAAAGGTTCTCAGTTGAAAACCACCTGCAATCTAATGCAATCTAACGTCCTTTTTCAGTTTTAGAGTGGGAAGGGACCTTTAATCTAATCTAGAGGTGTCAAACTCATAGTCAAACTCAAAGTCAGTGAAACCTGCAACACTCCCCAGTCCAGTACAACCAGATTAAAATGTAATTTGGAAATGTTTAACAAAATAAATGTTTAGCAAAACAAAACAAAATAAGTGTAATAAAAGATAATATTAATTTGTGGTTTTGCTTTAGCCATCAGGGATCCATTTCTTTTTGAGTTTGACACTGATGAGGGCTGGAAGGCAGGTAGGGGGTAGGGGTTACAGCTGGAGTTCCCTGCATGGGCTGTCTAGAGAAGAATTCACAGACTCAAGTATTGTTGAGGTCAAGGTAAAGATTTATTATGCTTTTCAGTGAGCAAGAGTTCTTAGGAAATCTGCAACCTTAGAGGGGTACAGATAAAGTTTATATAAGATATTCTATAGTAAAACACATGCCAAATATGCAAACTAGGTGATTCAGGGCAGGATTAGAGAGTGGTTACAGAGTGGTTAGTTTTTAAAGGAATATGTGCTTTTGTTATCTACTGCACAGGTATTTTACCCAGAGTTCATCGGGAGATAGCCCAAGGAGGGGCTACACAGAGGTGTTGTTTTAGGCCTGAAACGTCACTAAGTCAACTAATGGTCCGGGCTGACTCAGGAATACCAGGCTACTCTGGTCAATGTCTTGTTAGACAAGATAAACGTAAAGGAGCATGCATAGGTCTAAGTCTAGGACACATATGATTGGTCAGTGAGTGGTAAATGTCGTTATGACCCAGTGCACAGCTGGTTCAGACTAATAAGTTCTATAGGTGTAGCTGGCTACTATATCAGGAAAAGAGATCAAAGTTTTGCTGGGGCAGGCTGTGTCTTTGGGCTGGGGAGAAACTGCCTGGGATAATATTTTCAGACTAGGGAGAAATGTGATTTTTAAAGAGAAATGTGATTTTAGAATTGGGGCCCAAGCACATGCACCCAAGGACCCCATCAATGCCACTGATCTAATCCAACATTTTAATTTTGCTTTTATGGAAAATAATCTTGCTCAAGGTTGCACTGGTAGGTGAAGATCTCTCTTCCTATCTCTCTCAAGGAAGAAAATGAAAGAATTTCTTTTCTCCACCGATGTGTCCTCCTCCTTTTTTTAATCCCTCATTGCCTCTAAGACTTGCTTACTGTACAATTCTCCCATAGTGTGTACTCAACTTTTTCTCTGGTTAATGTGTTCATAGGTTGCAATTCATGCTTGTTCTGTGGAAACCCTCTTAGCAGTACCTAGCAGGTAAGTCCTGTGTTTTAACCTACATTCCAGGTTACTGATTTTTTCAGTTTGGAAAGAGAGAAAAGTGTATCTTAGGAAAAAAGAAGTCAGCTACTTTTACATTGTTATATACATATCACTGCTCTTCTGCAGCTTTTTCCATGTCACAAAGCCTATTTGAACCAGGAGAATAATACATACAATGACTATAATAATGTAAAATAAATAAAAACATCAGAAATTAGAGTGAATGTAATGACCATTTTTTCCCCTAGAAGACCAAGGAAAAAATGTGTTCCGCTCCCAGCAGAGAGGTGGTGGATGATGAATGTGGTATATTGCATACCCTCTTAGAAATGTGTTTATTGATTGATTTTAACTTTTTTCTTTTTTTATGATGGTGCATGTGTGTGTGTGTGTGTGTGTGTGTGTGTGTGTGTGTGGTGGAGAGAGAAGTTGGGAAGAAATTCTGGATTTAAAAAAACCAAAAAGAAATGAATAAAATGTATTTTGGGTAACCAGTTTAGATACTTACTAGACTTGATCATTTTATTGTTTTGGGTTGCTATCATTTAATATTCAGTCTGAAGACCCCTTAGGCTTGTTTTCTAATTCTTCAAAATTAATTAAATAAGCAAAATCTAATTAAAGAATTATCAAATTAATGTTAACTTAAATAACAATAATTGAAATAAAATAATCGCTAAATTAATAAATTTATTTATTAAATTTATATGATCCATTGATTATTTATTTTGTTTGCTGGGGTCTGATTAATTAAGTAAAACAAATTAAATTTGCTTTGATTTTATATCTGATCCAAAGATACTTTAGACTTGTCTTTTAATTCTTTAAAAAATAAGAGTATCATAGCTTTCCATCTATTCATCAACACATTTGGGTTACTCACTTTCACTAAGAAATCTATATAATTTTAATATACACAGTTCCATTTTCTGATTTGGGGGTGTCTATTTGCTATAAAATTTAGAGTAAGACCAGGTTTTACTCTGTTGTTGGGGAAATTTTGAAGAAAAATTTTAGTTGTTACCTATGACTCACAGGACCATTTGCATAAAACTTTCCTCTTTGGAAGAGATTGATTATTCGATGCTCTGAACCTATGTGAGGGGTAGAATTGGTGAGAGATTGAGAGAAGAGAGAACGTGGTTTTCTGACTTTCAGTCTCAAGAAAGAAATCACACTATTCTAGACTCTCCCCCATTCCTGAAGAGAGAAAGACTCTGGGAAGAAGATGACATGAGAGGAACTAGCAGTCTCCATCCAGTACATCCTTATCCCCAGCTTACTATGGAGAGACTTTAGGGAATTTCTCCTTGGGTGAGATTTAGGACTCTCTTGCTTATTTGATCTGACTTATCTTTCCCCAATGAGAGAATTCATTCACTCTGTATTGTCAGGTATATATTCTCATGCATGCTTTGTCTGACTTCTGTTTTGCTGTCAACTTGGATAAAAGAGTCTATTTGCTATTTCCTATTCTTCTGCGTGTTTATTTTGGAACTGGCTTTTGGTGGGAAGGGAGTCAAGACCTGGTTATGCAGCTTGGGCTCTCCTTCCCAGTTAAAGAATAACAATCAGGAGAGCAGCTTGAATCTAAAAAATTATTTTCCCTAGACTAACAGTATCTAAGTAAGCAGGTCTTAGGCTCCCTTCTCTCTGAAGAGAACAGAGAGGCCAAACTCTGGCCCCAATCACCTATTTCTCCTCCTAGACAGAATCAAGGTCTCCCTTGGAGAAGCAACTTGAGGCAGGAGGAGACTCTACAGATACCTGTTCTTGCTTCACCCAGGGCCTCATTTAGACAGACCCATGTGGACGCACGTAACCCACATGATCAAAACAACATAGCCACCATGCACACAATTCCTACAATACATTTGGATTTTTTAAGACTGTATCAGCAACTTATATTCATATTTCTAAAGACTGTAGTCTAACTTTTAAGGAGACTTCAGTAAAATGGGAATGATGCAAGTTTAACAAGAATCCTAACCAGATGGACTAGGGTGCTTCATCTTCCACCTGTCCACTAAGGAGCTCCTCTCTTTAGATGCACACATATTGTCCAGATGAGGTTCAATCCTTTGAGGACCTAACCCCTAGAAGTGTCAGGCTCTTTTTCTCATAATCTTTAGTTTATTATTCCCCCAAACTGGAGTCCTAGGGGTTAAATTACTTAAAAGCTGAATGATCTCTTCAAAGGGTCATGTTTGATATTGGGTTAATCCTTCAGCTAGTGCAAATCCTCCTTAAGAGAACTAGAGTAGTTTCTTTTTGAAATTTAATTTTAATTTTTAATTTATGGAATAAAACAAGCATTTCTATAATTGTATAATAAAAAAAGATGATTGCACATGAAACTGTAAATCCATTATGTACAACTTGTAAATGTTCAACAAATTTATCATGTAAATCTTTTTTTCTTTGTTCCCCCCCCCATGGCTACCATTACATACAAATAGGTGTATATACGTAAAAATTATTCTATACTTTCTTGTATTTATTCTACACATACCTGTATCCTTTCTACAGATGCAGATAGCATCTTCCTTCACATGGCCTCTATAGCTAATTTGCAGATTTATAATAGTCAAAATGACTTATTTGCCCAAAGTCTCTAGACATTCTTCTTGAAGTGTAGCTGGCACTTACTGAGGACCTAGGATCTCTGAACCTCTTACAATAACAAGGTGATTTCCAAAGCGGAAAACATTCACTTCAAAATCACTTTTCTGCCACTTGTTCTCAGGAAAGAGCAAACACAAAATGGAAAAGGCAGCCAGAAATCCAGGCTCAGATTCATCTCCTTGTGTCTCCTGTTGAAACTGCAGATGGGAGAAATCACCATTCTTCCAGGGTAGGGGGAAAGGTTATCACTCTTCCCCTACCTCTTCCCCTTAAGAAATAGACTTGAAGGATACTCACATTCTCAGAAGCCAGAAAGAGAAAAGACAACCTTTTTTTTTTTTTTTTTGGTTGTTGTTTTGAGGCAACTGGGGTTAGGTGACTTGCCCAGGGTCACACAGCTAGGAAATATATGAGACAAGATTTGAACTCAGGTGCTCCTAACTCCAACGCTACTGCTTTATCTGCTTTGCCACCTAGCTGACCCTTTTTTAAGGTTGAATCATTGACTTTTTCTGCCAGGGGGTTTACTTGTTATCCCCTAAACATCCATCAATACTGAGTCACACTTGGCCAGGGGTGCCACTGATGGACTAGCAGACATGGCTGAACCAAAATCAGTCAGGAAAGCTCTGCACATGCTCTATGGAGCCCAAGTTACAAAGGAATAATACTTTGTTTCTGTTCTAAATAGTACACCTGTTGCAAATAGGAAAGAAAAAGAAAAAACGAGCACTAAAGTTATGTCCCATTCCAAGGTTTTAATGTTATACGCAGTAATTAAAATGAATCCAGTACAAGGCAATAACTCATAGGAGTTAAAAATCTTTTTTGAAGAATTACCTGGGTTAAATGGCATTTGAATTTTGGAGCAATTTTATAACTGTTTACTTGGAATAGGTGGTCCGGTTTTGTTGAAACTACCTTTACTTGTATTTCTACTTTTCTTTTTCTTTTTGGAGTCATAGAGTGATAATTAAGTAAAGATGTCCACAGAAATAAAATAATAATAGCTTGCATTTATATGACTTTGAGATTTGCAAAATGTTTTACATACACTCATTTTATCCTCACAACAGCCCTGGGAGGTAGTTGCTACTGTTATCCTCATCTTACAAACCAGAAAACAGAGGCTCTCTGAGGTTGTGATTTACCAGAGTCATATTTATATTGTTTTCCTGACTTCAAATTCAGTGCTTTTTCCATTATGCCAGAGGGGCTGCAATGCATAGATGCTCTGTACTTAAGCAGGACAACCAGAGGACAGTCTGCCCTAAGGATAAGTAAAAATTTATCTATTCTTAAAAACTTCAAGAAAAGGAATCATCGTGGCCTTCCTTAGTAAGTAATCTTATTTCAGTTTTTAATTACCTTCCTGTGGATATCTTATCTAAATTCCTTATGCTGCAGTAGAAGTCCCTTCCTTTTTGTTCTGTGCTCAAGGAGATAAAGAACAGATTATCATCCTTTATATGTTGTACTTAAGAATCATAGATTCTACCTAAGAGTCTTTGAGATGAGTAAGTTCTGTTACAGAAGGAGGTTTTGGTTAAGTCTCTCCATCCAACAAAGTTTTGTATAAACTGGGAATTTTATAGCAATCACTTAAATACCCAAATGAATTTTTAATCACATCAGTTTGGAAGTTCTAGCCAGCAATGCAGATCATAACACATTCTTGTCTGCCCATAGACTCGTGTCCATATTCTCCCATAAATTCTTGAGAAAAGTGATTATTTTTCTGTTAATAACCATTTATTAAGGAAGGATTGAGGTTTTTTTCCTTTCTATTTCCTCATTCAGGGACCAGTCCCTGTAGGTCATTGGGCCAGCCTCTGACGGCTGTCCTCTGAAGAATAAGGCTGATGATAGATGAGATTGGCCAGATCCTCTGGGTACGTTTTGTGATCTTGAGTGAGAACCTACTGTACTGGGAGACCTTACTTTTGTTTATAGTAAATAGAACCTAATCTAGGCTCAGTTCAACCCTAAAGCATCAGACCTATGCCTGGGCACACCTTCACTGAAGTCTGGGGAATCCAGCTCATGAAATGGTCTCGGTAGAAATAGATTCCTTTGTCCAGATTGCTGGAGGCAGCTGAGTCTCATGATCATGTCACATTCTCACCAGGAGCTGAAAACTTTTAGCCCACCTCCTCATTAATATGTCTGTCCCCTCATTAATTGTTCACCAGTCAGAGTTGATTTTCACCTTTCAGGGACATCTCCTTTTCCAAAGTCATTTAAACATTCAGGAATCTCCATGGTTTTGTCTTCAGTTATCTAGAGAAATCACTAACTATTGATTATCAACTAGCTTAATTAATAGATTGATTATTAATGACCCAGAAACTCGGTCTCTCAGATTTTTCATTTGTCTCATTCTCAAAAGGGTATCTTCCCAACATAATAGAGGCCTTCCTCAGTTTTTCTTAACATGTCAAGGAGCCTCATGGCTATCAACTTGACTTCCTTCAACCTTAACATGTCACCAACTAATCTTCCTGTCATCCTTAATGAAATCATTAGGTCCTGTTTTTTTAAGTTCCTCATTTGTTACATTCTGTAGCCTGCTCACAACCACCATGAGCCTCTTCAATGCTCTTTGCAGGATACTCCTTTTTAATTCTTCAGGAGTTTTGTATTCCATATTTCACAGCCATTTAGCCATAGTAGTAGAATGCGGTGTTAAAATGAAGGGTTTTTCCTTTCATGGAAAAGTTGGAATTGTTAAAAGAATTTTGTCATTATATGAACGCAATCCAGACCCCACTTCTGTTCTTGTTCACCTCCGGACCCAACTTGTTGACCATAGATAACATCTGTCCCAGATGTGCACATAAAGAAGAAGTTTATTAGGTTGTCCTTCCAAATGCATATTGTAATAACACCAGACATTCCTCATCTACTTGGTCTTGCCTGTATGGAGGATCAGATCTAACTCCGTTGAGGGATTACAGATCTCTCCCAGGAGGCTCTACAATGTCCTAGGAAGTGGTGCAATAAACAGCATGTCAACCATAAATAGACCCATTTGGAAGATCTCCTTTGTCCAATTGATAATCATGCCTTGCCAAAACTCAGCTTTGGATTACTCCCACAGTCCACCTGCTTTATGTCAAATATGTGTGCTACTGAATGAACCTGGAGAAATCCATGAAACCATGCTAACTGGACACACACATCCACACACACACACACACACACATCCACACTCACCAAGTAATTTCACCTGGACTTTCACTGCAGCAAGGTAATCCTTTTAAACCTATCAAGTCAATTTATTAGGGCACCTGGGTGGCACAGTGGATAGAGCATCATCAGGTTTGGACTCAGGAAGACATGAGTCCAAATCTTGTCTCAGATACTTACTAGTTGACCCTGGCAAGTCACTTAACCCTGTTTGCCTCAGTTTCCTCATTTGTAAAATGGAGAAGGATATGGCAAAGCATTCCATTATCTTTTTCAAGAAAATCCCTAATGGGCATCTGGAAGAGTTGAACATGACTGAAATGACTGAAAGACAACAAATCAGTTCTTACTCAATGCAGTGGTTGTTCCAAATATTCTCACCTCTCCATAAGCCTCCCACAGAACCAAATTAACCTCAGCCTCTCAACTAATTTCATATTAAATAGTTCATTGAAAAAATTGAGGGCACTCATCAATAAAATAAAAAAAAACCTCTTTAAATAAAGAGTTTCTAGTTCCATCTTCCTGCTGTCGGAATATCAAAAATAGACATCTCATTAGGGTTCAACATTATTTGCACTTTTAAATTTCCTACTTTCTAGGGTCAAGAGAATTATCTATTGTGTGTTTCTTACATTCCAATTAAGCTTAAAGTCTATCTACACTGTGTCTCACTTGAAACTATCTCTAAATTCTTTGAATTCTTTTTCCTGTTTCAGACTTTGGTTAACCAGACTGATTCTATTAAAAATTGCAAATTGAATTTCTCTTTATATTGATTCAATATTTCGTTTTCTTAATGACCCTTCATAGTTCATTTTTTACTTTTTTACTTCTCTTCTTTGAAATCATAATTCAAACATTCCAGTTGTCTTGCTAGATCCAATTTATCTTTCTTTGTCACTGAATCTCTAGAAAATTAGAGCAATATTTTTCCTGTTTCACAAATCTGTTGCATAACTTTCTTCAACTGGGTGATTGATCACATGTCATGGTGTTAGCTTTATAGACCTCCTCTTGTCATCAGAAATATTCTCCAGTTTTTTTCTTATGAATTTGTAACTACTTGATGTATTCTAATATTTTCTTTATACAGTTATCCCTATTAGTGTGCATAATGAGTATCATATTTAAAGTTACAATTATGTAAAATATGGTAATTGGTCCCAGTTTAATGGAAATATGCAATTCAAATTTAAATAATATGATCACTTAATAGAATTAATTATTTGTACTAATCAGGATCTACCTGTATCTAATTCCTTTTAGATAAATATATTTCTAAATTAATAGATAATTAAGTTCTGCCAGAATCATCCAGAAAAGCCCACTGTGGTCAGGCAATACAACTATGTCTTTAAAATGAAATATCACCTTTTTGTTATTTTACTTGCCCTTTTCCTTAAGACACACCCTTTCCTTTAAACTTTTTCTAGGAGTTGAAAGATAAACTTCCTTCTTCAAGCTGAAAAAGAAGAAAAAAATTTCCGAGGACAATACTGACAGGGTGGGGTTCTTAAGCATCAGACAAAATAGCTGCTGTGCTTGCACAAAAAAAAAGCTGCTTTAGAGGATTTTCTTTGCTTTACTAAGAAAAAAATAAAGCTGTCATGTCTATTGCAATTGTACATAAAAAAATGTTGGCTCCCATTTTTGAAGGTCAATGGTATGAGGATCCTTAGATACTCTTATTCTCCATACTGGAGTCCTTCTTTTTAGTATTAGTCTCAAAGTTCATTGAGCAGAAAAGACTTGATTGGAACTTCATGCACCTTGGGAACTTGGCTTTTGATCTCATTGGCTTGCAGGAGTCTAGACTAAATCTCAGCCTGAATAATTCCAGTGACTTTTTATTGAGGCACTGCTGCTTTTATAGTGGTTTTTTTTTTCCTATTGCCAAAACCTCTGTTCTTCTCATTCAATGACCAGAGGGGGTGGATTTTGCATCTCTAACCATAGAACAAGTCTAATACATTAAATACACCAACAAACAGTATGAAGAAAACCAAACTTGTCACTTGTGTGCCAATTGGGAGATCCTAAAGAGAATTCTCAGAGGAGCTGGGAGCAATTAAGCTCTTGCTTACTAAATGGGGCCATTGGTCCTGGCTTGGTCTCCTTCCTACACTAAGAAAAAGTATAAGGAAAAGTCCTTATCACAAAGCCCAGGGTCAGATGAATATCCCTTTCTTTTAGAGCACATTTGGTCCTTTCCCTAAAAGAGTCACAGTTTGGCATGACAGTAAGGGGAGGTGACTGATAGCATTATAAGAAAGACTTACAGTGGTATTGATGGGGTGCTTGGGGGCCTGTGCTTGGACCAAAATTCTAAAATCACATTTCGCTCTAAAATTCACATTTTTCCCTAACACTATCTCAGGCAGTTTCTCCCCAACCCAAGAACAGTCTGCCCCAGCAAAAACCGTTATCTCCCTTCCTGCTACAGTAGCTAGATGCACCTTTAGAATTTATTAGTTTGAACCGACTGTGTACCAGCTGAACTGACTGTGTATGTATGCGTCATAATGACATTTACTACTCACTGACCAATCATATGTATCCTAGACTTAGACATACTATACTCTCCTGCTTTATCTTGTCTAACAAAACATTGATGAGATCAGCCTGGGTATTAGTCAGTCCTGACCTTGATTTTGTGACTTTTGGGGCCTAAAACCACACCTCCATGCAGGGACCCCCTCCCCACCCCGGGCTATTTCCTGATGAACTCTGCTCTGTGGATACTAAAAGTGCATGTTCCTTTAAGAACTAAGCACTCCCTAATCCTACTCTGAATCACCTACTCATCACTCTTAGCACATGTTTTACTATAGAATATACTATATAAACTTTACCTGTACCCCATTCAAATTGCAAGCTCCTTAAGAACTCTTGCCCATTGAAAAGTCTAATAAATCTTTACCACCTTGACCTCAAAAATGCTTGAGTCCATGAAATTCTTTTCCAGACAGCCCATGCAGGGATCTCCATTCCTGGGGTTTCTCTATCATTTCTCTCTCTTTCCAGAGCCCTTATTGGTATGACTTTGGCTGTTTAGTTTTCAAACTGCTTTACACATGTAACCCTAATTCCAAAACCATTAGTAGGAGACTCTCTCCTTATTAATGGAGATCAATGCCTTATGCCTGCAAGAGGGACAGGGCAGAATTGGTGAGAGCAGAAGAGAAGAGGAATCTGGTCCCTTGGGTCTCTTTGAGTTCTGGTATTATAATCTCTCTTTAGGGTCATGAAGAAACCCTGGAAGCCTGGGAAAAAAGCTAAGGTTTGCCCTGTAAATCACATACACTACCCCTTGGTGAATATCTGTCATTTCATTTGATCCTCACAACAGCCTTGGGAAGTAGGTGCTATTATTATCATCCCCATTTTACAGATGACAAAACTGAGGCAAATAGAGATTAAGTGACTAACCCAGTGTCACATATATAGTAAATAAATGTCTGAGGAAGGATTTGAAGTTAGGTCTTCCTGATCTCAAGTCCAGCGCTCTATGCATGATGACTCCTAGGTGTCATGTATGTAACCTATAAGGCAGCTATAGATGTGAACATAAATAGAAACATGCCCAAATACTTCTTAGTGTGTCTGCTATAACTGGCCTTTCTATAAAATGGTCAAAATCCGTGAACCTAAGAGTCAGTAAGACTGAGCCATTCCACCCCAAAGAAGTTCCTATAAGGATTCAAAAGTTTTCTTACCTCTTTTTAGTTAGCCATGGAAGTTTTTCAGATTGCAAGTGGCCAAAATCATGCTGATGTTTTATCAAGCATTGGAATCTGAATTTTTTGCCATGTTATTTAACTGTAGAAGAAAAAAGCAGCACTCTTTATTGCAAGTTTGTCAGACATTTGATTAATATATACATGTACACAAAGACACAGAGACAAATATGCAAGTGTAAGTGCACATGCACAAGACGTATATGTACATATACATATATAATATGATAAACAAATAGTGCTACTTAGATGGCAATTCAAATCACTGCTAATCGAAATTTTCCGAGCTCAGACAGTCTTCACTATATTATTTAGAAATAAAAACAAAAATTCCACAGTTAGGATTAAGCAAGGTAAAGAACATAGGTAATAGTCTCTGATGCATCAACTAGACATTTAATGTCAGAATGTATATTAAATTACACTAAATTAATTAAAATAAAATTAACATACATTACAATGTCCGAATCACTTTCCTAAACCATTCAGGAGTGAGGAAAGGAGGAATGATTTTAACCAGATTAGTCAGTTTCAGTTCTGTGCTCTGCAGGGTGACCACTCTGTTTTCTGGGAGATAAAGTTTGTACCTGAACTTTGACTTAGCTTCTCTTTAGAAACCTTTGAAAATGATGAATTTCAGGCTAGGACAGTTTCTCATGGGCATTTGATTAAGGACCAATAAAGTTTATTTCATACAGAGGAAGGCTTCAGACTAGGACACAGAAAATAAGATTTTTTAATATTTCTAAAATTAGGATTGTTGGTGTTCAGTTGTTTCAAACTCTTCATGACCCTTTTGGGTTTTCTTGGCAAAACTAATGGTATAGTTTCTCAATTCCTTCTCCAGCTCATTTTACAGATGAGGAAGCTGAGGCAAACAGGGTTAAGTGACTTGCTCAGGGTTACATAATTAGTAAACATCCGAGGCCAGATTTGAACTCAAGAAGAGGAGTCTTCCTGACTTCAGGCCTGGCCCTCTATCCACTATGCCACCTAAAAGCCAGGCTAAAGCAAAATTAAGGGGATTATTAGTATGTTCCCACAGACTTATCCTGTGATAGTATGGTGAAAAGAAGTAATGAAACCTGATAAATCTATGTTTTGGTTGTAAGTGAATAAAGAGTTCTCTGGTTTATCAAACAAAGCAATATTAATTTTTTATGACTTGTAACATTTTATTTGAATGATGAATGAAAATGTAATCAGACTAAGGAGAAAATCTATGTAATAAATAGACAATATATTTATCCTGTTTTAGTGGGTGAAGATAATTCCAAAATATAATCAATGTTGTCGCATTTTCACAAGCCTACCCATTATGTCAATAATGTTCTTATTATTATCATTTTTGTTATAAAAATGAAAACAGCAAATGATTTTCTCAATAAAAGTGTTTTTCATGTTCATATGATATGCTTAATTTGTTTTATTAAAATATGATACATAGCAAGTATGGGATAAGAACATTATATGAATTGTTTTCTGAAAAGTACAGGGGGTCAATTGTTTGGTAAAAAGTGGAACATTAATATATTGGAAACCACTGCCTTGGTGTTACTCAACCTACTCCAGGCAGATCTCACTTTGGCTTCTGACTGCTATTTGACCTCAATCAATAAGTATTTATTAAGCACTTGCTACGTGTCAGGCACTGAACTAATTATCTGGGGATACAAATGCAAAACAAAACAGTCATGTACCCATACATCAATGTAACATATGTAAAAAGAAAATTCAAGATAACTTTTTTGGGGGAAGCTGCCTTACGTAGGATGTGGGAAGGAGGGAGGAAACAAGCATTTATGAAGTATCTCCCCTGTGCCAAGCACTTTTCAAATATTACCTCATTTGACCCTCAAAACAACCCTCAGAGGGTAGGTAAGGAGCTGAGGCAAAGAGGAGTCAAGTAACTTGCCCAGGGTCATACAGTTAGGAAGTATCTAAGGCTGGATTTGAACCTTGGGTTATTGACATAGCTTCCTGGTGCTCTTAGTATAAAAGTCAATGCATGTAAGTTACCTGACTCCCCACTAAGGCTGCAGACTGGCATCATGATCAAGAGAAGTTTGGGAAAGTTGTATCCAAATGAATCTAGGGTGTGTACTCCCCTTGTTCTGGCTGAGTAAGCATCTTTTTTGCTAACAGTTAGTCTTGGGAATGTTAGTGATAGTTGACATTATTGGATTAGAATGATCACAGAGAAAATGGAGGAAGGAGACTTGATGCAAAGGAAGGTGAACCAGTCACTGTCCTTCCAGTGTTTATGATCGTGTTCTCCCCTTGTCCCAGGTTGATTATAGTGTGAACTGTGCTGGCACTCCACAACTAAACACAGACAGCTAACTATGAATATTTATGAATGTGTTCTGTGTCTTTAAGAACAATGAATTAGTCAATGCTAGAAACTGTCATTGATTGAATTTGCATACTTTTTGTATTTGGTGGTGATAATGATCTTCATGACCCCCAAGTGGAATAGGCTACAAACGACCAAAATTTGGATGTCATCTAAAAATTGTGCTAAAGAAGTTCTCCAAACTTTTTTTAGGTAGTATTTAGGAGGCCACTGGGAACCGTGCCATGTGGACTTTGTTGGTGCTGTATGATGCAAGGCTTTGGGAGAGACACTTGACTGACATGATGGAGCTTAATCCTCCCCAGGAGCACAGAGGTCTTTTTGAAATTTGGAACATGGACAAATGTACCAAATGTAGCTTAGTTCTGGGTCAGAGATGCATAAATGTAAAGTTTTTAAGGGAGAGTCAGATCCTACTCTTGGGAACTATGGCTCTCCTTCTCTCTCTGGGACGTCCAATGAGTGAGGAGTGAAAGGTTCCAGTGGAACTATGCAGCAGACATCTTCCTCTGTCTTGGTGGAAATGGCAACTGTTTGCATATGGCAGATAGACTATGTGAACTGTGAATTGAGCCCTGGGTCAGGAAGTCCTGTGTTCAAATCCAGCTTTAGACATTTATAGCTATATAATCTTGGACAAAGAAGTGATTAGCTAGTGGTCCAAAATTATATATGAACATATGCATATGCATATATAAAATTATAAATATGCAAAATAAAATCTCTTTTATTCCATTCCAATTTCTTATTTTTGTTAGTTTTATTTTTATTTTTTTAAATGATTTTTTTTGCTTTGTTTTCTTCCTTAATTCTCTCTCCTTTTATGTATTCTGACTTTTTTATTCTGATTCATGTGCTACACCCTTATTTATTCCTTCTTTAATCTTTCCATATTTCTCATGGGATTGAAGCTTCTGAGGCATATGATTTGAGCTTCATTTTCTCATCAGTTTCTGTATTAGAGATTTCATCCAGTCACCCCTTTTCTCTTCTTCACTCTTTTAAGTATTAATTTGTGATGGAAATAACGTTGGAGATGAGCAACATTAAATTCCACCTCCTCATCTCTGGGTACATGTTCACTCTTAACAGGGTAGCAGCTGCACCTAGGAGCTTGTATATCCTTTATGCTGGTCCAGAATGCTATCTATGTAGGGGAAATACTCTCTTAGAGAAAGTGGTCACCCAAAACGTCAACCCTTTCTCCCTACCCAAGACTAAATCCATCATGAGGCACCTGTTTTCTATTTCAGGAACTAACATCTTTACCCATAAGAGTGCTTTTCCGTTTAACCTTTTTCTCCCTTTGGGTTGAGACTTCTCTTTCCCTCTTCCAGACTTAATCCCTACCTAATGCTGCTTTACCCTTTCTCCTTCAATCCTCCTCCCGTCCCTTTTGCCAAGAGATTTAGAGGAAGCATCATTCATTTACTGTCCACCCCTGGACATGTTAGTCATTCTTTTCTGTCTTTGTCTATATTTCTTCATTTCCCTTTTACTTCTGTGTTGGAAGTTTTGATTATATCTTTATGGCTACACAATCAACAGAACAATAAATCAGTCGCTGATCTGTAGTATTTGCTCATTGGCAAGGTGTAAATACTCATGCTCAAAAACTAACAATTAGCTCTCAGGAGCCAGTTTGGGCTGGCTCAATTTGTTCCCCACCCAGATTTCCCTAGGAAACCCAGAGTTTAATTCATGTCTAGACCACCTCAGACTTGGTTAAAAGGATCCTGATTTTCCTAGCTCTCATGGCAAAATTCAAAGCAGAAATGCATGTTGCATGCTATATTTTACCCAGCAGAAAGAATCTAGAAAAATACAAAGTAATCACAGAAGCCCGTAATAAGTAAGATACTTTCCTTCTCTATGGTGAGTACCACTTTTCATCCCAGGGACCAAACAAACCTGCAGCTTCATAATATTTCCCTAAGGTTTTGAACTCCCACTAATACTTGGGGCTGCTAAAGAAGCAACTAATTCTCTTCCCATTTGTCCTGTACTGTCCATATAATTTAGGGAAGACTCAGGTTTGCTTCTCTACTTCATACCTCAGTTCCTTCATTCTCTAGTTCTAGGGAAATAGGTTTGCTTCGAAATACTGGGGTTAGACTCCTTAGCCATTTCCTTGATGCTCATGGCTTCTGCTATGAATCTCAGCACCAATCTCTTAGTCTAGGCAGCTTCTTTTTCTCTCAAGTAGGCTGTGTCCTGGAACTCTTGAGATTCCTCCAGGAGTCAGAGTTCAGACACTGCCACTAATCACTACTGCCTCTAGCTACTGCCATCACACAGTCATAATGGTAAAGACCATGTATGAAGCTCCGCCACATCTGGGCTTAGTCACTGAGTTCAGAGCAAAGATGTTCCTTATTGGAGAATGACAGAGTTGTGTCTTAGTCCCTTGAGCCCAAGTGACATTGTAATTCCTAATGCTTTTGCTGTAAAGTATTTATTTATTTCTAGTTTCTAGAAGTACTACTTTAAACATTATTGCATACAAAGTTATAAATAATGGTTGAGTTTATCATACTATTAATTATATGGCTTATGTGCATTATGGACTGAATAGGCTTTTGTGGACTGACCTGGGAACCTAAGTACTGTTTGCAATTTTGCTTCTCTGAGAAGTCAGATTACAGATAATCCTTTTATGTGATGCGGCCTGTGTGTAATAGAGTCTGTATTAAAGAATTATATATTTTTTATTCCTACATCTCAACTTCTGTAACTGTTGGCTACATTTATCAACTTTACTAGAAATACTGTCACAACTGTATTGTATGTAATATGAAAGTAAAAGTAAGTGGAGATCCCACCTGTATGATAGAAACAGAAATACAATGACATTGTAGTGCAGACTGATGTCATAGCACATCTAAAATAATTTTTATTTTCAGTTATTCTGTATTTGACAAATCACAATTAATGTGAATATTTCTATATTCAAAGAATATCAGAAAAGGAGGTTTATATATAAAATCATGAATCTCTATGACAGTTTACTTTTTTAAAAAATTCAATTTTACATAAACAAAATTGTCCATTTTATCTTCTGTGATGTCCTCTATCCCTTCTTTGGTCAAGAATTTTTCTATCTGGGGTGGAGCCAAGATGGCAGAATAATAGCACATACTTTCTGGAGCACTACCCCCACACCCAGCCAAATACCTGTAAAAAAAAATGGCTCTAAACAGCTCTGGAGCTTCAGAACCCACAGAATGATGGAGTGAAGCAAATCTCCAGCCCAAGACAACTGGGAAGTGTCTATTGCTCCACCATGGGAGAAGGGCACAGTCCAGCATGGGCTGCACCAGCATAGACAGGACCTGAGAAGGCCTTGGGGAGACTGAATCTCTCACACCTGTGGCAGTTTCCAGAGTTCAGGACCGCAAAACGCTAAGGACAAATTAGGTCAGTGAGAAAAGCCTGTGGGACCAGTGCAGGAGAGTGGAGTAGAACGGTCCCAGTCTCAGGGTGACTGAGGGGGGAAGGGGCAGAGAAACCTGTGGCAACCACAGCAGCAGCAGTGGCACTGTTTCTGGAGCTCTAGGCCCACAGTTTGTGGGGGAGGTGGTTAAGTGGCTGACAGTACACCCCCTAACCCCACTGGAAGCAGAGAACTCCCTTGACAAAGAGCTCAAAAGTCAAACAAATGGCTGGGGAAGTGAGCAAAAACAGGAAAAAGATCAGACTATAGAATTTTACTTTGGTGACAAGGAAGACCAAAGCATGCAAACAGAAGAAAACGAAGTCAAAGCTCCTTCATCCAAAGCCTCCAAGAAAAATATGAATTGGTATCAGGCCATGGAAGAGCTCAAAAAGGATTTTGAAAATCAAATAAGAGAAGTAGAGCAAAAATTGGGAAGAGAAATGAGAGTGATGCAAGAAAATCATGAAAACCGAGTCAACTGCTTGGTAAAGGTGATCCAAAAAAATGCTGAAGAAAATTAATACCTTAAAAATAGACTAACCTAAATGGCAAAAGATATCCAAAAAAACCAATGAGGAGAATTCCTTAAAAAGCAGAATTGGCCAAATGGAAAGGGAGATCCAAAAACTCACTGAAGAAAACAATTCCTTCAAGATTAGAATGGAGCATATGGAAGCTAATGACTTTATGGAAAATCAAGAAATTATAAAACAAAACCAAAGGAATGAAAAAATAGCAGACAATGTGAAATGTCTCATTGGAGAAATAACTGTCCTGGAAAACAGATGCAGGAGAGACAATTTAAAAATTATGGGACTACCTGAAAACCATGATCAAAAAAAAAGTGCCTAGACATCATCTTTCATGAAATTATCAAGGAAAATTGCCCTGATATTCTAGAACCAGAGGGCAAAATAAATATTGAAAGAATCTACCAATTACCTCCTGAAAGAGATCCCCAAAGGAAAACTCCTAGGAATATTGTAGCCAAATTCCAGTGTTCCCAGGTCAAGGAGAAAATATTGCAAGCCACCAGAAAGAAACAATTTGAGTATTGTGGAAATACAATCAGTATAACACAAGATCTAGCAGCTTCTACATTAAGGGATTGAAAGACTTGAAATATGATATTCCAGAAGTCAAAGGAACTAGGATTAAAACCAAGAATCACCTACCTAGAAAAACTGAGTATAATACTTCAGGGAAAATAAATGGCCATTCAATGAAATAGAAGACTTTCAAGCATTCTTGATGAAAAGACCAGAGTTGAATAGAAAATTTGACTTTCAAACATAAGAACCAAGAGAAGCATGAAAAGGTAAACAGGAAAGAGATATCATAAAGGACTTACTAAAGCTGAACTATTTACATTCTACATGGAAAGCTAATGTTTGTAACTTGATACTTTTCTCAGTATTTGGGTAGTTGGAGGGATTATATACATATAGACAGAGAGCAGAGGTTGAATTGAACAGGAAGGGATGATATCTAAAAAAATAAAATTAAGGGATAAGAGAGGAATATAATGGGAGGCAAAAGGGAGAAATAGAATAAGGCAAATTATCTCTCATGAAAGAGGCAAGAAAACGTTTTTCCAATGGAGGAGAAAAGGGGAGAGGTGAGAGGGAAAAGGGTGAAGCTTACTCTCATCACATTTGGCTTAAGGAGGGAATAACATGCACATACAATTTAGTATGAAAATCTATCTTACATTACAGGAAAGCAGGGGAGAAGGAGATAAGTGGGGTGTGTGGGGATAATAGAAGGGAGGGCAAATGGGAAGAGGGGTTAATTAGAAGTAAACACTTTGGGGGATGGATAAGGTCAAAAGAGAGAACAGAATAAATGGAGGGCAGGATAAGATGGAGGGAAATGTAGTTAGTCTTACACAACATGAATATCACGGAAGTCATTTGCAAAACTACACATATATAGTTTATATTGAATTGCTTGCCTTCTCAGTGGGGATGAGCATGGAGGGAGGAAGGAAGAGAAGTTGGAACTCAAAGTTTTAAAAACTAATGTTAAAAATTGTTTTTACATGCAACTGGGAAATAAGAAATACAGGTAATGAGGTATAGAAATCTATCTTGCCCTAAAAGAAAATAGAGGAGATGGGGATAAGGGAAGGGAGAGATGTGATAGAAGGGAGGGCAGATTGGGGTAAGGGGTAATCAAAATGTATAGTGTCTTGGGATGGGGTAAGGGGAGAGATGGGGAGAAAACTTAGAACGCAAAACTTGTAGAAACTAAAAATTAAGTAATTAATTTTAAAAAAAAGAATTCTTGTATCCATAGATGTGAATCTCTTCATCCTTCTAATTTGTTTAAAATGTTACTTTTAATATCAAAGTCATCTATCTACTTGGAACTTTTCTTGGTATATATTGTGACATGGAGGAGTTTAACCCTGATATCTGTTATTGCTTTCTAGTTTTCCCAACAATTTTCTTCAAAAAAGCAATTTCTTGCCTTAACAGTGGAGGTCTGGGTTTTTCCAAACACTATATTACTATGTTTTATGTTGTGTTCTATGTATCTAATCTGTTCTAATGATCAACTTTTCAATTTTTTAACCAGTACCAAATAGTTTTAATGGTTACTGCTTTGTAGTATTGTTTGAGATCTGACACTGTTAGTCCCTCTTCTTCCCACTTTTTTCCATTATTTCTCTTGAGATTCTTAACCTTTTATTCCTCCAGTTGAATTTTATATTTTTCCTAGCTTTATAAAATGATTTTTTGGTAGTCTGCTTGATTTTGCACTGAAAATGTAAATTGCTATATTAAGATAGTATTGTCATTTTTCATTATATTGGCTTAACTCTAAACAATAGTTACTATTTTTCCAATTAATATGTTTCTATATGTCTATATTTCTGTAAACACTGGTATATAGTTATATTCTTATAGTTCCTATTGTGTCATGAGAGGTAGTCTCCCAAATATTTTATACATCCTGCTGTAATGTTGAATGGAATTTCTTTTCTTATCTCTTCCTATTGGGTTTTATTGATATATTTAAAAGTTGACATTTTATGGTATTTTATTTTATATCTTGATATTTTACTGAAGTTATAAATTGGTCCAATTAATTATAGTTGCATTTTATAGTCTTTTTCAAGATATAAAGTAAAACATCATCATTTGTTTCTTCCTTGTCTTCTCTGCCTGTGTTTATTGCTATAACTATAATTTCTATGTTCTATCAAATAATAGAAGTGATTATGGACATATTGGCTTTACCCCTCATGTTATCAGAAATGCCTCTAGCCTTTATGCTCGCTTTTGGTTTTTAAAAGGTTCTACCTACCATAATTTAAAAAGGTCCATTTATTCTTATGTACTTAATGTTTATTTGTTTTTTTAAACAGAAATATATGTATCTGGATACACACATACATGCTGTCTATGAGGTTGTAGTAAATATTTACGTACACGTGAATGCATGTGTTCAACTTTCCTTTGTCTTGTTCAGATTGTAATGGGTTCTTTTACATGTGCAGAGTGCTTCTTCATGGTTTCAAAGAGAGGCTGCAGAACCTCTTTTAGGGAGAATTGTAATGATACGTCATGGAAATACCTCAGAGAAATGTAGGAGCATGTAACCATGCAGTGAATAGCAGCTTTTTGGATGGATTATAGTTGTGGAATTAGAGCTGAAGACGCCTTCAAAAGGCTTTAGTCTATCAAGTAGGTACTAAATGAATATTTGTTGACTGACTAACTGACCTCAGCATTGATGTCCTGAGGAACAAAGATTGACCTTTGGGACCCAAACCAGTTCTTTCCTATAAAGTAGCCATTCTCAAAGTGTGATTTGGAGACCCCTAGGGATCCTTGAGACCGTTTCAAGTGGTCTGCCAGATCAAAACTATTTTTACAATAATCATAGAGTGTTTTAATTTCTAATATTCCTAATTCAATATTGATAAATATAACACATATACCTAAAAGTTCTTTGCAGGGGGGTCCTTCATAATTTTTAGGAGCATAAAGGAGTCCTGGGACCAGAAAGTTGGAAAATCGTTTCTCTAGAGCTCTCATTTTGTTTGTAATATTAAAAAATTATCTTTCAAATCATTTTTTTCTGAGAATTCTAATTGACCTTGGCACAAGTGAACCTTTATTTGAGGCTGTGGCTATAGGGACTATGGTATTATTCCTTGTTTCCTGTATTTCCTGGGATGTATAAAATTTCTTTGTTGTCAGTATTTTCTTCTGTTTTTTTTCATATTTTGAGCACCCCTCCCCATCTTTGGGACTCTTTGTTAGGGTCAAGCTCCAGTTTGCTCCTGCACATTTGAATGAGAGGGTAAACTCCTGTCCTCATTCCTTCCCCTAGTGTCTGTTGCCAATACAAAGAATTGGCAGGTCCCAGCCTCACCTGTATCCTGTGAATGCAGAGGTCTGAGCTCTTCAAGGCTGCTGGGCAGTTGCTCTGTTCTGTGACTGTAAACTTTCAGAGCCCCTGGGGCTTGCAGACTGACAAATGCCTTCTTAGTAGGAGTTTCCCTTCAAAGCACACCTTCAGCCTTCAGCCTTCCTCTTTGGTCTTTTGGTTCCTGCATTAGGGCTCTGCTTGAGTGCCCTGGGACTTTCTGACTGTAGCACGCTGATCTTCCAGTTCAAGAGAATACTTGACTGCCTTGGGGCTTCCTGGCTGGCAGAGTAGAGGTTGTGGTGGCTGCATGGCCTTTCAGAATTACGTTTGCCTCACCACACACAGATCCTGTGTAGACCCCCTTCCTAAGTGTGTGCAGGCTTCTGAGAGTCCCTTTTGGTTGACTAGGCTGAATGAAGATACTCACTGTAGTTCCTTTATTTCATAATCATTATTCGGTCTTCTATTTTGTATCCTTTTGGAGTACAATAGAACTGGGTTGTTTTTTTCCCATTTACTTCACTGTCTTTACTGGAAGTCAATAACCTTTTGTTGTTCAGTGGTTTCAGTCATGTGTGATTCTTTGTAACTCCATTTGGGGTTTTCTTGGCAAATGTACTGGAGTAGTGAGACCTTTCCTTCTCTAATAGCAAACAGGTTAAGTGACTTGCCCAAGGTCACATATTTATGAAGTTTCTGAGGCTGAATTTGAGCCTGGGTTTTCCTGACTGTGAACCCAGACTATCTGCAGTACCACCTCACTACCCCCAATAGCCTTTTAACTTTTACCCCTTCCCTTCCCAATACATACTACACTTTGCCATTGGCTTTAACTGCTTAACATGCTGCTTTGATCATGTCATCACCCTGCTTTAATGAAAACCCAAACTCCTTAACCTTATGGTCAAGGTCCTAAATACCCATATTTCTAGTGTGTGTGTGTGTGTGTGTGTGTGTGTGTGTGTGTGTATGTACATACACACACATGTGTATGTGTATATATGCATATACATACACATATACATTATATGCATATAATGTATATATTATATATGTCAAACACATGAAATCCTCTGCTCAACACAAAATAATCTAAATGACATTCTCCAAACATCTCTCTTTTTCTGCCTCTACACCCTTCCTCATAGATTCCCCTTAGTTAAATATCCTCTCTAGTTTCTTGGCCTGTTTAATTGCTATGTGTCCTTCAAGGCTGTGCTCCAACCTTTCTCCTACATATAACTTCTATCCTCTTTGCTCTCCCAGTTGGATAGAAGTGATTTCTTCCTCTTCTGAGCTGTGACATCATCCACTGTCTGTAAATCATTCATTTGGCATAAAACATTTACAGCCTCATATTCGTGGTTCTCTTTTCATACATGTGTTACTTATCTCTTCAACTGAACAGTTAGTTCCTTGTGGGCAAGGACAACTTCATGACTTTTATGTCCCACTATAACCTAGCACAATGCCTTCCCCAATGCCTTCTTTGCAGTAATAGCAGGAGTTCAGTAAATATTTGTTGACGGGCATTGAAAACTGGCTATAAGCAGATTGAGCAAAGTTTTCCAGAACGCTGAGATTTCTAGCAGGTGACCATTTTGACTGCTGTTTTCACTAGTTTATTATTTGGCTTTCTTTTCTTAATGTCTCCTAGAAATACACATATGACTCCACTTTGAAATTTTTCATTTGAATATTTAGTAAAAGATTAATTAGATGCCACCAACATATGATAATGATTTTTACTTATCTCTTAGTATTCTGGGGAAAATGTGATTTTATGCCTTTTGAACTTATTCTTTTCAGGGCTCATGGAGGCATGAACATCATACCCTTCAAAATGAAAGAACAAGTGATTTGAAAAAAAAACAAAGCATTTTTTTTTTCATTTTTAGAAACTAACCTTGGGAATAAAATTTGTAAGTTTAGTTTTGTAATTGAATAGATGAGAGTAGTATAAGAGTAGTAAGAAACTTTCATTGAGGTAATTTTAGCTGTTTTAGTTTCTGAATGAGAACAATTTTCTGGCTTCCTTTTCAGTGTAAACACTGAATTTGACTCATCCACTCCTACAGCCTTATGAGTAATCCCTGTTCACCTATGGCTGTACTGAGTCTGGGTAGATCTTTTTCTACCATGGAACTTCCCAGTATGGAAAGAACCAACGTCTCTTATCCTGTTACTAAAATCCTGGACTTATTGCTTTTCAAGAAGATCCTTTCCATCATAGTTATTACAGTCCCCCTTCCCCTCCAAAATTAATATTAGCTACCATAAGTGGCCACTGCTAAAACTGTTATCTACTAGGTAACTTCAATACATCCAAGGCTTTATAGTTTATTGTGGGGAAGCGTTCTCTCAACCAAAGAAGATGATAATCCCTCTATGACTTAGAAAGAAAAAGTAAGTCTTTAGGAGTTTCTGTGGCCAGTAAACAAACAAACAGATAGATAGATAGATAGATAGATAGATAGATAGATAGATAGATAGATAGATAAATATGCACATAGAAAATTACCCCTGGTGCTAAGTTATTAACTAAACTAAACTGATTCTTTAATGATAGATATAGTCCATTGCCTGTCCTGGGTCCATAGAGCAGGAACTACTACAGCCCTTTAAGATTTGTAAAGTGCTTTGGAACACTTTATCTTATTTAATCTGCATAATAGTCATAATCAATAAACACTTATTAAACACCTACTATGCATTAAACATTGTACTAAGCACTGGAGTTACAAATATGAAGAGTTCCTGGCCCTCAAGGGGCTAATCTAATCTACTGAGAAGACTGTCCACAAAAGGAAACTGAAAGAAGGAGGTGGATACTACCAGAGGGTTCCTGGTACTGGGTCAGGATGTTTATGGAGTGGAAACTAAAGAGTAATTGATAGAAATGAAGTTAGCTGGAAAAGCTCAAGGTCTCTATAATGAGAGGCTTGGGAAGAGTTCATTGCTCTGTCTTCCAGCTTTCCAATCAAACAACTGAGATAACTGAGCATGCTGAGGAGGTGTTGAGCATCAAAGGTGAATCAGTCTTAATGATGGTATTTCAAGTGATGAGCTTATCCTGGGGGAGGCATGATGTTTATGGAGTTTAATCCAGGCAGAGCAGCTGATGGGAACTGAAGTTTCACAACCATCACATGGTATAGCTCTTCTAAGTATTATTAGATCAACTTTACAGATTGAGGTTCAGAGAACTTGAGATTTGACCATGGTCAGTCGTTAATAGTTAGTAAGTGCTAGGGTTAAATTTTGAACTCGGGTCTAACATTCTTTCCACCACACCAGAGATGTCAAATACAAGGCCAGGGAGGCAGATTGTAACCTGCAACACTTCCAAGTGAAGGGGGAACCAGATTATAATGTAACTGGGAAATATTTAACAAAATAAATATAAATATGATAAAATGCAAATAATATTAATTTCTGATTTTCGAAGTCAATATGTGCCATGCAGGGATCCTTATATTTGGTTTAGTTTCTCTTTGAGTGTGACACCACTGCTCTCCCCATGCTACTCTCAAAGCCCTTCTAGCATGGTAGGACCTGTTAGAGGTTGCACTACATTGGCATAACCTTTAGGAGCCGAGGGTGTCCTCCATTCCTTTATAAGGCATTTCAGTAGCATTTTAGTGGAGGTATTAGGAGACTATGCTGGAGGGGATACATGACAAGGGCACTGAGGAATTGATTTATAAGTTACTTGAAAGAGAAGAAGGCACCAAAGGTGTGGGGATAAAAATCCAACTTTATTAATAGACACACAACATAAGGCTACCAAGAGGATGTTATCAATAAATCCTTATGAGACACATCTATATAAATGTAGAAGGAATCCTTGATGAGGGTATTAATATGAAATAGCCAGATCATATTCTGCAATGGACTAAATTTCCCATCATGCAATTGAATACAAGAATAATGAAGCATTCTTTTTTTATTGGCTTATCAATTATGAAAAAGCATTTGATCCAGCAGAGCTAAACTCAGTCTTAAGGGTGTTCTTTCAATAATGTACCTCCTATCTATACCTAACAGAATCACTGAATATATTTGGAAGGGACCTCAGCACAATCTACAACTACCTATCCTCTAAAGAAGATGCCTCTATGAAATATGTGACAGCTGGTCATCCAGCCTCTGTTTGAAGATGTCTGAGGACAGAGACACAGGCACTTCTCAAATCAGCTCATTCCATTCTCAGGTGATTCCAATGTTAAGGAAGTTTTTCCTGATATCAAACCAAAATTGACTCTGCAATATCCATCCATTGCTTCTGGTTCTTCCCTTTGGGACCAAACAGAACAAATTTAATTCTCTTCCACTTAACAATCCTTCATGTATTTGAAGGCTGCTATCATATTACCCCCAAGTCTTCTCTTCTCCAAGCTAAGCATCCTCAGTTACTTCAACTAATTCTCAAAAGATATGTCCTCAAGACCCTAAACCATCCTGGTTTTCCTACTCCTAGGGCAATATACATTTCCTTTTTCCCCAGCATGTCAATGCCCTTTTAAAATGAATTGAGTATAGTTCTGCAGATGAAGTCTAACCAGGGCAAAACATAGAAGGTCTATCACCTACTTCTTCTTGAAAGCTATGCCTCCCAAGATTACATTAGCCTTTGGCTGCCACAGCATCCTGCTGGGTCATACGCAGCTTCCACTTTCTTAAAATCTCCATGTCTATTTCAGACAGATGTCTAACCATTCTTCCCCTATCCTGTCCTTTTAGGGTTGGTAATTTTGAACCCAATCATAAGATAGCACATTTATCCCTATAGAAAATCATCTTAATATATTTAATCCCATTGGATTAAACATTTTCTAGCTTCGTGTTCTTCAAGGTGGGAACCAACATCCCCTGGTGAAACTATGGCCTTATCCCTGCCAGGGCATGTATGGACCCTGAGGGGATTAGGACACTAAGTGGTAGTGGGCATTGAATGATCCACTGTGATTCCATCTTGTGACTCAATTCTGAAACTAGCTTAGTTCCCTTTCTATTTAATTATGGGTCTAGTCCAATTTCTGTCTTGTGAGAAAGCTATTCAATTGGGGGAACTGGGAGAAAACTTTTCACATTGTTTGAACCTAGTCCTGAGTAGCTGGGTAGCTGGACCACCTCTTTTGCTGTTTAGACTCTAAACAAAGAATGTAGGTTATGCTGACCAGAAACCTGGTCAGATTTGAAAATTGATGCAAGGAGTTTTCTGACAGTTACAACCCATTTGTCTTATCTGAAAACTGATCCCATGCTGGTTATTGTTTATAGCTTCCTTTGAATACAAATACTTGAGGGAAGTGGGACACCTGTTTTTCTGATTTTAGGGAACTGTTCGCTCTCCCTCTCCCAACTTGGAAAGTCCCTAATCTTTCCTCCAGTTAGAAATCAGATGAATACAAATCATTCCCCAATTGATAAATGGTCAAAGGATATGAACAGCCACTTTTCAGAAGCAGAAATTAAAGATATCTATAGTCACATGAAAAAATGCTCTAAATCACTATTAATTACAGAGATGCAAATCAAAACAACTCTGAGGTACCACATCACACCTAGCAGATTGGCTAACATGACAAAACAGGAAGATGATAAATGTTGGAGAAGATGTGGGAGAGCTGGAACACTAATTCATTGTTGGTGGAGCTGTGAACTGATCCAACTGTTCTGGAAAGCAATTTGGAATTATGACCAAAGGGCTACAAAAATGTGCATACCCTTTGACCCAGCAATACTGCTTCTAGGACTGTATCCCCAAGAGATCATAAAAAAGGGAAAGGGTCCCATATGTACAAAAATATTTATAGTAACTCTCTTTGTGGTGGCCAAAAACTGGAAATCAAGGGGATGCCCATCAATTGGGGAATGGCTGAATAAATTATGGTATATGAATGTAATGGAATACTACTGTGCTGTAAGAAATGATGAACAGGAAGACTTCAGAGAGGCCTGGAAAGACTTATATGATCTGATGCTGAGTGAAAGAAGCAGAACCAGGAGAACTTTGTACACAGCGACAACCACAATGTGTGAGGATTTTTTTCCGGTAGACTTAGAACTTCATTGCAATGCAAGGACTTAAAAAATTCCCAGTGATCTTTTAAGGCAAAATCCTTTCCACAAACAGAGAAAGAACTATGGAATTTGATCACAGAGTGTAACAGAACATTTTCTTTTGTATTATGTGTTGGTTTGTTATATGATTTTTCCCATTCATTTTAATTCTATGCAACATGACTATAGTGAAAACATAAAAAAAAAAGAAAAAAAAGAAAAAAAGAAATCAGATGGCCTATTTTGTATTCTACTTAATTATTTTCTTTTAATTAATTGGTCTTAATTGATTAATTGTTTCTAATGTATAAAAATGTCTCCCCCTATATTGGAGGTCCAATGCCAAAACTGAGAGACCTGAAAGAAATTTGTTATGCAATTGTCATGAATTGCTTAATAAATTGATTTGCTAAGAATCTCAAACCTTTGTTTCTTCAGTGGTTAAATCTTTCACCTGACATAAACTCAAGGAATAGGGGATCAATCAATCAGAGGATGGGAAGATAGGGTTATGCCAACTTTGCTGACATAGCCATTCTAGGGGCTTGACTCCAACACAACCACACTAGGCTTCCTTTGCTTTTCAAGCCCTCAGTTTCCTACCTTCTGAAGCTTGTGCACCAGGGCTCCCAGGAACTCATAACAGCAGTTGCATAGATGCCAGTGGGAAAATGCCCTACTCCCTTCCTCCCAGATCTCACTGCCCTAAGGTTTGGGATGCGGGTAGTAAGACAAACAGAATGTGCAAGTGTGAATGGGTTGGGAACTAAACCCTTGTTCTCATTACATTATCTATTAAGTGTTGAATGTACCACCATCTTTACAGGTTCTCACAACCTTAGCAGATGGTTCAACTTTTTACTCAAATATACAAGCAGCTGCTAAATCTTGCCATTTCTACTTCCAAATCTCACATCTATCCCCTTTTCTGTACCCATATAACCACCATTCAGGGGTTCAGGACCCCATCATTTCTTACTTGAATTGAAGTTGCCTTCTAGTTTGTATCCCTGTCTCAAATCTCTTCTCCTCTTTCCAATTCATCCTCCATATAGTTGTGAAGTGTTTTTACTCAAGTGTAGGTCTAATGTGTCATTCCCACACTCAGTAAACTACAATGGCCCCCTATTGACTCTAGGAGCAAATATGATTGCATCTTCATCCTACCCCTTTTAGATTTCTATTTTGTGTAAATTTTATAATGTACATAATTGTTAGTAGAGTAATATCTATATATAACTTATAAATTAATAAATATGTACTTATTCAAGGAGTTTGATTTAAAAACCCTTATTATTGCTGAGTTGTATAATCAAAAAAGTTTAGATACCACTGCTATTACCTATAAAGATCTTTTTTTGGATCCTATGTCCCACAACTTGCTGTCCTGGTCAAACTTGATAAGCATGTCTGTGGTAGGAATGGATTTCCCCATTCAACCCAATAGGGCCTAGTTTTTTCCTTAAAACAAAGTTGTTCCTGGTACTTGATTGACCCTTACTTTCTTTGCCTTGGTTTGCTTCTCACTTAAGGGCATAAAACATCCCACATACAGGGAATTGAGATCTCTCTTGACTTGGTAGATTTCTTAAGTTACCATCTCTTACTCTTCTGATTAGATGAATTTTTATATGGAGATGAAGGGGAAGTGTGTCTGGAGAAGTTAAATTCCATCATATCCTAGTTGCATATCCTTGCTATCAGGGCAATATGTGCCTGCATTTGTTAACTCTTCAATGACTTGCAAATAACTCATTTTATTCCAAATCAAATCTGAATTCACTGCGTCCTAGCATAGACCCACCTCTAACAATGCTTTTATCCAAGTCATTGATAAAAGTGTGAAATAACACAAGGCCAAGCACAAATCCCAGCAGCACTCTGGTGGAGGCCTCCTGCCCCATGATATGGAATCATTAACCACTATTCTCTGTGTGGCCATTCAATCTGTTTGGAACCTATCTAATTTAATTATGGTCTAGTTACCATTTCTCCATCATCTCCATGAAAATTACATGAGATACTCTATCAAATGCTTTGCTAAAATCTATAGGTAGACTATATCTATAGCCTTACTCTCATGTACTTTATTTGCTAAGCTTATCAAAGAAAGGACATGAGATTCATCTGGTATCCGTTATTTTTAACTAAACCCTGACACTTCTTTGTATTGTATTGTATTGTATTGTATTGCATTGTTTCTTTTCTATATATTCCCCAACCATGTCCTTAGTGACAAAAATCATTCAAGAGCCTTTAAAAACTAAAACAAAAACACTCATATGGTCATGTACACATACATATCAGATGTGGCATAAAATAAGCAGATGTATCTTTTCAATGGTGTTCACCACAGTGAAGGGGGTAATCCCAGTATAGACTTTAACTTGAAAAGGAATCCCCTGTGGATGATAAGATGCTCCAATTATTCTTATTTATGGGTGGCCTTGGACTAGTTCATCAAATACTGGAAGAAAGTTCTAAATCTTCAGCAAATTTTAGCCTGACCATCCACAGAGGAAAGCTCAAATGGATGAAGAATGTATCTTGCCCAGATTATGACATACACTTGAATGGACAGTTCCATTTCTTGCCGTTTCTATGTCTGGGACAGATAGTGCAAATAGCTGCATTGACATGATACTTTAAGATTTGCAAATTGCTTACAAACATTAGCTTATGAATTGGGATCAGACTGCAACAAGAGGAGGAGTGGATTGAATTTCAAGAAATTGCAATGATTCTTTGATGACCCCAAACTTCTCTCAGAAACAAGGGCTCATCTTTTTAATGCCAACATTCTACCAGAGCTGCTATAGGACTGGAGAACATGAAACTCAGTCTCTGAAAATACCTCTGAAAAGGGTATCACTCAGAGGGTGTGGGTGTCATCAGAATATAAAATATAACCCATGAAGGAGTTTGAAAAAGAATAGGAATGAAAGGTGTCATCAGGGAAATTATAGGAAAAGAAGATAGGGGTCAAGTGGTCAAGGGAAGGGAATGATTGGCAGCTTGAGTATTCTGATAACATTCTTAAGATCTTAGAAGAGAAAGTTAGAAGAAGGCTTCCAGCAGGGTGTGTGGGAGTAAATTGTTAAGAATGGTTCAGGATGGGCAGGCCAGGATGGTTTGTAATCTGCATAGCTGGAGTTTTGTTAGATCAAAGATCTATTTGAATATTTGAGAGTGTGGACATTGGTGTCCAAAAGAGCAGCAAAATTTAGTCAGTGGACTTAGAGTCAGGAAAACTGGGTCCATGTTCTGGCTGTGCCACTGTATAGTCATGTGAACTAGGGTAACTCAATTTTTCTGAACATTGGCTTCTTCATCAATAAAATGATGATAATAATACTTGCACTTACTACCTCATGGGATTGTTGTGAGCAACTTTAAACCTTAAAGCACAGTATAAATAGGAACTATTATTTTTGTCAAGAGAAAGAGCATTGGCCTGGGAGTCAGGAGATTTGAAGTCTAGATCTGATTCTCTCATTGATTTACTCTGTGCTCTTTAAAAACTCAAATCTCTCTGGGTTTCTGTTTCCTCATCAGTAAAATGAGAGAGTTGTACAACATTATTTTTAATGTCCCTTTGAGTTCTAAAATCCAGCCATTTTATAAGATTAAAGTCATAAGGACAAGGCTAATGTTCACAATGGGCAGTATTAAAAATTCTTTGATGAAAGGGCTGATAACTATTACCGTATATAAAATCTCTTTAATTATTTTTAAAATTTAAATTTCTTCAGCTCATGTCAGCTTTTATATAATAATTTTATATGGCTATGGGCATACTAAGTGGGTGCTTATGGATGGATGAACAAACTTCTCATGTTACTAAGCATTTATTGAATAAAGTGCATGGCAGGTAATATAGAACAGGACTGGTAATTGTGAATCTTGTATTTATAAGTATACCTCCATTACCACCATTCTGATTCTTCAGTAAGACAATAAAGATATCCTCAGCTATTATGGCAAGGCAACCTCAAAAATCACATGATAATGAAACAAATTATATTTCATAATTTCCAAAGTTTTTGAAGCTATAAAAGTTTGCTCTTATTGTATAAGGTAGTTCCAAATAAAGGAATTTCTTTGGTATGAACATAGCTTTGTTGAAAAATATCTCTTGCCTATGAATTTCTGCACTTAACATTGTTTCATGCCATGTGTAAATAAAGCCATCTTTAGTTTTTTATTTTCACTAAGGATGGAAGGACTATTAACCAGTCCTCACCAAAGGGTAGGGCCATTTGCTGCCTTAAGTGCACACTATAGCTACTCCAAAGAGATATTAAAACTGACTCTATACCAGGCCTGCACAGTATGCAGCCTGTGGGTCACATGTAGCCTGGCAAAGGATTTAGGGCAGCCCTGAAAAATGTGGAGAATATAAAAGAAAGTAAAGATGTAACAAGTGCTTTATCAGTGCCCCTCTTAACCCGCTTTCCTCTAGCCAATATTGTGCCTATAACTTGTAATATGTAACTTGGTGGGTGGTTGTTCTGTGCACTCTCTCCTGTTCATCATGTGACCCATGTCAGTCTGTCTCTAATCTGAGAGTAGTGAGAGTCCCATCTTTTCGTTGTTTTCCATCGTTACTGGTGTTGGACAGGGACAATGTGAGTGTAGCAAAGTAATTTTTTTTTAACATTAATGTGATTTCATGACAAAGGCCTTAAGTAGTAAGTATAATTAATATTAATTGAAATTTCTCTTTTTCAAATATGGTTTATTTGCAAATAGTTAATCATTATATTAATTAATTAATTAGTCATTTTCTTGGAAAGTGAGCTGCTAAAAACTTATCTGCAGCCTGAAGAAGTTTAGCCTTTTTAAATTCTGGTCCCTACCTAGTGCTGAGTTCTGTAGATCTTCTCTATACTGTTTATAAATAGATATATTTTTAAAACTCTGTTTATAAATCTGGACAGCATAGTAAAAAACAAAGACATCACTTTGCCAGTAAAGGTCTATATAGTCAGAGCTATGGTTTTTATAGTAGCACTGTGTGACTGTGAGAGTTGGACTATAAGAAAAGTTGAGTGCCACAGAATCAACAAGTTAGAATTGTGGTGATGGAGAAGAGTTTTGAGAGTCCTTTGGACAGCAAGGAGATCAAATCAGTCAATACTTAAATTAATTTAGGCTATTCACTGACAGATCAAGTACTGAAGCTAAAGCTTAAATACTTTGGCCAAATAATGAGAAGACAGAACTTATGATGTAGGGGAAGACTGAAGTCAAAAGGAGAAAAGGGCAGCAGAGGATGAGATAGATACACACTATCATCAAAATAATGAATGTGAACTTGAACAGACCTTAAGAGATAACAGAAGATTGAAGGGCTTAGAATGTTATGGTCCATGGGATCACGAAGAGTCAGACACAACTGAACACCTAAATAACAACAAACCAAAAGAGAGCTGTTTTATCAGAAGAAATGCCTGTCTCCTTTTAGTTGATTCATTAGCTATTTTCTCCAAAGCAATGGGCAAAAACTATAAGGATATTTATAAGACAATTTTTCCCACACACAATGTATAAGTAAGCTAAAAGAAAGAATGAACATGAGGAGGGGAAAGGTGTATGATTTGAATAACTCAATCTAGACCCAGAGAGGATATAGATAATGAAAGACAGATAATGTATGGAAGAAAGCTACACTGATTACAATCAGCTAATGTAGAAGTTTAACCAATGGAAATCAAAGACACCAGAAGAGTGTAAAAGTACTTTAATCAGCAGACATTTATCCATTTGCTAAATGAAGTGAAATGGTAGAGAATTGGAATGGAAGATTAGACTATAAACTCCTTTATAAAATGTTATAGAGGACAATGGGCAAGCACTACTACTTGACAAAGCAAAGAGAAATGGACAGTGAAATTTATTTGCAGACAATTTGGCTAGAGGTCTGATTGGAAAATGGCATTTAAACATGAAGATGGAAGGCCAACAATAGTGAGAAAAATGGAAAAAATTGGCAAATAATTTTTAAAACAAGCTTTTTCACCATTAAGAATAGTAGAGCCACCATGCCTGAACTCTAATGCTACAGTTGTACATGTGCTTATAGAGGAGGTAGAAATGGTACTGAATGAAAAGAACAAAGAAGGAAAATGTCACTGGATTAGACCAAGTATACCACAAAAGAGTTCCATGCAAGAGGCAACACAGTTGTGAGGGCATTGGGGGACTACACCACAAGGTATCTAAAGAAAGGAAGATTCCAATGATGTAGAAAAAAATTCTTGGATTTTATTAATATGGCAAAAAAAAAAAAGGCAAATAAGAAAACAGTAATGACCTAAATGCCTATTTTACTATCTACCTAAAAATTTTGTATGTGTCATCTACACATGCATTGAGGGCATTCTGAGTGAAGGTAGGAACACAACTGTCACACAAATGACTAAAAAGATATAGAGAATATAAAATTCCACTATGCTTATTGTTCCTTAATCAGAGAAGCATTTTATTCAAGAAATCAAGATATTACCTTAAAGAGTTTCTTTCAACAAGGAGTCTTTCATCCTTATATCAAAATGATTCAAAATTCTTTGGAAAAATGGGCGATCAGCTAGTTCAATGACCCTCTGATGATAAACCACAGGAGAGGAATAAAATAAGGAGATATATGCTTGTCAAAGGTGTTCACCATTGCTATGGAGGAGATCCAGTATGGCATCCAAGTTGAAAATAAATGATAGATGGTAAGTAAAGTCTTCCAAATGTATGGATGGCATTGTTTGCATCAAGTACCACACCACTGTGGAATCTGTTGGAGGATATCTGTTACCACTCAAAAAAATCTGTCTCAAACATCCAAAGATCAAATGACTGAAGAATGTCTCCTGTCCAGATTATGACATGTAGTTGGAAAGAGAGCCTACAGAGCTTAGCTACCACTATATGTGTCTGAGACAGGTATTAGAAATGGACAATGAATTAGGTCCAAAATGGAATAGGAGGAGGAGGTTGGGCTATATTGTCATGACAAGATTGCAAAAAAACTCCTTTGATGACTTCAAACTTCTCTTGAAAACAAAGGCCTATCTTTTTAATATCAATATTCTATGAGTATTATTATGTGGCTTCAAAACATGAAACTCAATAGTCTCTGAAGAAATGAAAATGAAGATATATTATGAAGGGGGTACATTGTGGGTATGAGTAGGCTGCAACATATGACAGACAAAGAACTTCAAAGAAAAGGACCAGAAAAGCAAAGAAAACAAAAGGGGTGGTCAAGCGGCAAGGACAAGAGATCACAGGAGGACAGTTTGATTTGTCCACTTGTGTTCTCATAACATCAAGACAAAGAGAGAAGAAGGCTCCTATCATGTTGGTTGTTACCCTATGGCAAGCACACAAATGTGGAGTATACAATACCCTACTTTTGCTTATCGTTCATGGATATGCATTGACAAGAGTCACAAAGTGTGGGTGGACATCTGTCAATTGCAATTTGCATTGTTGGAGGGAACAACCAAATTGATGAGTTCTCAGATCATTTTAGTATAATAAGATTCAATTAATTAAAAGAAGATGTTTATATTCACCTGTTAGGTTAACTGTAGTTGAGATGGCATTTTTTAAATTTATGTTAGACCTCAAAGGATTAATGATCAACCCTTATTGAATTTAGTAAGCTCTTGTTCAAATATCTAACCTGGGTAAACTGGAGAGAATCTTGGTCCTCAGATATGTAAAAAGGATGTAAGGCAATGAGAGAGTGACGCAAGAAAAAGAAAAAAGGTATGAATCATAGAGAATGATAGAATGTCACTTACAGTTTTCTTAGGTGCTAATGTCACACATTATCTACCCCAGTGCTAGTGAGCAGTATTTTGAAAAGAGAAAGCTGAGTGCTTAATATGAAGGAAATTAATTGGAAGTCATCAGACTTTCCATCACCTTTAATTTGTTCTTAACTTTTGCGTCATGGATCCCCTTGGCAATCTGATGAAACCTAGAGACCCTTCCCAGGATAATTTTAAAAAATGTATAAAATAAAATACACAGGATTACAAAAGAAACCTAAATCATCAAAATATAGTTAGGAAAAAATTTTAAAAATAAATTCATGAACCTCAAATTAAGAGCCCTATTTTAAAGAGAGGAGAAAAAATAGATGTCATTATTACAAAAGTTCTAGCACAGAAGTTGGGTAACAATCTGTAAAGAATGAAATTTTCAAATTGAACTTTGCTGTTCAATTTTGATATTAAAAAATTAGAATAAATTTTCAGTGATTTCTTTGGAGTCATTTTTTCTATCTTGCATTAAAATCTCCTACTAAGTTTCTAGGATTAAATGACTTTTCAATAAATTGTCCAAATGGTCTCTGAACCCTATGACATGCACCTGCTATCACAAAATCTGTAATCCGTCCTTTCCTTTTCATTCTTTATTGACAGAAATGTGATGTAGCTCAAACTTCTCAATAACTCTGCAAAACATAATTTTATTTCATTTTCTCTTTTTTTCAATCCCTACCTTGACTCTTTCCTGCTGTTTCAATCTACACCAAGCTTGCATCCCCAGAGAGGTAATTATAACTCCCTATTTTAGTGCTCGCTTACAATGAAAATCTGTTGTCAAAAGCAGTTCATGTCAGTATAGAAATTCTAAAGGGCATAAATAATTATTGAACACTTATTCTTAAGTATTAAGTATTACTTTTGTCTGCTTGGTGGTTCAGAGTTAAAGCACAAGTAGGTCTGACCAAGTCAATATCAGGGAAAACACTGAGTCGATAGGTGTTTAATAAATGTTAGATGTAAGAGTTAGGTCCAGGCTGCAGGTTCAGTACTGGACCTGGAGTCAGGAAGACCTGAGTTCAAATACAGCCTCAGTTTCTTGCTAGTTGTGTGATCTCAGACAAGTTCTTTCACTTCTGTTGACTTTAATTTATTCTTCTGTAAAATGGGTATAATAATATCATCTTTTTCCCTCCATTAGATTGTGAGTTCTTTGAGGTCAGAGACTTTCTTTTGCCTCTTTGTATATCCCTAGTACTTAATACAATGCCTGGCACATAATAGGGACTTAATAAATATTTATTGACTGAAAGCTGTTGTGAAAATGAGCTATTTGCAAAACACACTGCTAAGCTTAAAGTACTATATTACATATAATATTAGCTATTTTTATTACTATAATAATATGCTATTTTATATCTTATACTATCATATGTGTAATATATTATACACATAATATGCTATACTATTATGTAATATATAAATAAAATATGATATACCTACATGGAATATAATATATTAATAACGACATTATATATCCTGTATAACGTACTATTATTGCGTGACATTGTTGCTATGAAAATATTTGCTATCATCATCATTATTTTGTACACTTTCTAATTATCAAAAAGCAGATGAATTCAAACAGCCCCTGAGTTCCGCAGGTGTCATTGGTTTACTTTGCCAGAGAAAATGAAAATATTTTCAGACTCATAAAATTGTCACTAACTCTTCTCACGTTAAACAGTGCTGCAAAGTAACATAGCTGTTATGAGAGACCATCATTTAAAACAGTTCAGTATTCGTACTTTGAATGGTTATATTTTTAGTCAAATGTTTTCTTTCCTTTGATTTATTTTTAATCCTTGACTTATTAACCAGTTCTAATGGGTACATAAATATGATTGTTATTTCTTCCACTACAGAACATAGTGTTTGGTGACAGGATGGAGAGGAGGGAGAAATCTGATGTGGAAAGAGTGTCTGCATTGTGCTTATTACTCAAGAGTGTGGGTTCTTAAGTGAGAACTTAAATCTCCCAAGCTGTTTCCTCTCTGCCCAGGATAAGGTGCTTACTGTTGACTTGTCCTCTCATACCCTAATGCTGCTTCCAAAGCTCCATGTGGATGTAGGCTGAGGTGTGTGAGAGATTAAATCTCTGTAGCCTTCTTGCAGTTCTCTAGAGTCCTGTCTTGCTCAGCCTTTGTCTGCCAGTCACCTTTAGGCTGTATTGCACAATTTATCAAGTTGGCTGCAGGAGAATGTTTTACCTGCCTGGCTTGTTCTGATGGAAGTTCCAGTCAAGGACTTTGCCCTGGTGGGTGTGGGAGGCCCTGACTCACACAAGAATCAGGATATCATTCTTAAATACACACACAGGGTGTTACTTGGTGGTTTGTGGGACTTTTAATACTGGGTTGGTACCATCTTATTTTTTTGTCCTGCCCTTCCCAATTACTTATTTCTTCCTTAAGAAATAGAAATGCAAAAGTAGGTGTGCTGAAGAGAATGGGAGTTGGGGAAGAAAGGTTATCTGTGCTCTCCTCATTTTCTCCTCCCAACCAGAAAGGGGTGGAGTTGAGTGCTGTTTGATCTTTTTCAGTCCTTTCTAAGTCCCTCCCTCCTCATTCTCGTTAAATCAAAGGGTAGAATTTTGCCTTGAAGGTCTGACATCGTGCCCTCTGCTGAGCCAAGGTTCTAAAGGGCATATTCTTTTTCAAAAAATACATTTCTTTATTTATTTTTAGTTTTCAACATTTGCTTCCATAAGATTTTGAGTTCCAAATTTTCTCCCCATCTCTACCCTTTCCCCACACCAAGATGTCATATAATTTGATATAGGCTCTACATATACATTCATATAAAGCCTATTAGTCATGTTGTAAAGAAGAGTTAGAACCAATGGGAGAAACCATGAGAAAGAAGAAACAAAAGAGAGAGAGAGAGTGAGAGCAAATAATATACTATGATCTTTATCCAGACTCCAAAGTTCTTTTTCTGGGTGTGGACAGCATTTTCCATCATGAGTCATTTGGAGTTGTGTTAGATCCTTGCGTTGCTACAAAGAGTCAGTCTATCAAAGTTAGTCAGCGTACAATGTGACTGTTACTGTATACAATGTTCTCCTGATTCTGCTCAATTCACTCAGCATCAGTTCGTGTCAGTCTTTCCAGGTTTTTCTGAAGTTTGCCTGCTCATCATTTCTTATAACATTCATATACCACAACTTGTTCTGCCATTCCCCAAGTGATAGACATAGGGCATATTCTTTCAGGGGAAATCTAATCAAGTCCCAGGTTCAAATTTTTAGGATGTTCTTAGACTAGTTATAGGACATACCTTAAACCTAACCTATAGCTTAGTAGGCACCAGGAACATCTTTTAATCTCTCAAGCCAGATCTGGTGGATCCAGTCCACAAAATACAAATTCCTTTAGGGCCATCATCCATCCTTTCCTCTTCCCCCATGCTGACTGGAAGTAACAACATGCCAATAGATAGTGGGAAAATCTTTTACAAAAGAGAGAATTCTAGTTACAAACTCTCATCAGCAAGTGAGGATAGGAAAACAGAACATGTAAGATGTGGTTTTTTCTTTTTTATTTCTGGAAGACTCCCTTCAGCTATTTGCTTTCCTGTACAGAGGGGAGAATTCACTACCACTCAAGCATTCCTTGCTGCATTCCCATCCGCTTACTATGGAAAATGAAGCTGGATATCTTTGGGGGACTCTTGCTGTTCTAAACCCCATTTAACAGGCTCTGACTAGGCATCTCTATAGTTCTGCCTTCTATTCTATGCCCCAGTCTACTCAGTCTCCACAAAATGCCAAATCTCGTACCCCAATTCCCATTCTATATCTTCTCTCAGGCTGACGGGGTGGAAATGTGACTACAATTACCGTGATGAAAACACTTTGAGATCCCCAAACTTCAGCCCTGGTTCAGCAACATTACAGAAGAAACATAACTACATCTACAATGTAATTGACCAAATAATTTTACCTTGAGAAAGAAAGGATACTGATGGCTGGGGGAGAGAGAGAGAAGAAAAATGCAGATGATTCCTTCAGCTTTAAAGGCTAAATACTAATTTATTGAGTGTGTGAGTTGAGAGGAATATAGAGGGGTGAGTGTGGAGGGGGAGATGACATACCCAGAAACTTTAGGAAAATCAAATTAGCGGTTGTGTGAGGGATGGATTGAAATAAGGAGCCAGGGAAACCAGTTAAAAGTCTATTGCAATAGCCTAAGTGAAAGGTAAAGAAAGTCTGAAGTAAGGTGGTAGTTGGGAGCCTACAGAGAAGGAGACATCTGCGAGGGAGATTGTGAAGATAGAAATGGTAAGGTTCAGAGACTGACTGGACATGTGGAGTGAGTGAGGGACTGGGTGATTCAAAGGCTGATACTGCCCTCAACAAAAAGCAAAGTTTAGAAGAGGAATGCTTTGGGGTGGTGTGGGGGGAGAAAAATAATGAATTCTGTTTTGAACTTGTTGAGTTGGAGATACCTACGGAACATCTGATTATATACCTCTGTTCTTTAGATGTTCATTTAGCATCAACGGTAAGGTTGGAATTGGGATATCAAGTTATTCCCAGTCAATCAATCAACAGTTCATTGAGGAAAACAATATATGCAAAAATAAAAATATTCAAAATATATGTGAAATATATGCAAAGTGACTTTTTTTTAGTAGGGATATATACAAACATATGGGAGAATCAGGAGAACTTTCATGAAGAAGGAGTTTCTGGAAGTAATTTTTTGAGGAAAACAAGAAATTCTAAAAAGTGATGGGGAGGTGTAATGTATTCCAGGTACCTGGGGATAGCAGTGAAAGTCACTAATGGGAGATGAGTGTCTCTTGTGAGGAACAGCAGAGGCCAGTTTGTATAGTATGTAGAATACAGGAAAGGAGGTAATTTATAATTAGGTTAGACAGCAAGGTTGGGGTCAGGTTGTGAAGAGCTTTAAAAGCTAAATAGAGATGCTTGTATCTGATCCTAAAGGTAGTAGGGGGCCACAGAAGTTTATTGAGTAAGAGAGTGGTCAGATTTGTACTTCTAGGAAATTACACTTCACAAAGAAGAATAGGGAAAGGACTGAAAGCAGGGAGATCAATTAAGAAACTATTACAGTAATCCAGATTAGAGATGATGAGGGACTGAACCATGTAGGGACCATGTAAAGAGAGAGTAGAGGACAGATCAATCAGCTATTTGGAAGTGAATGAGAGTGAGGAATCAAGAATTCAGGATAACTCTGAAATTGCAAACCTGGGTGACTGGAAGTAAGGTGGTGTCCTGGACCAATAGAGAGAAGCATCTATTCTATTTTTTGGGTGGTTGTCAAGGAAGAGAAGTGAAATGTTATGGGATAAAAATAGCAGAGGGATTTTTTTACTCTTCTATAACATATTAAAAATAACATTGTCAACTTCTCACAGTCATTCATTCTCATCTCACTTTGTAGACACTCCTTAGATTTTTATAATATGCAATGTTGAATCATGACATGGGTTGATCAGCTACTGCTTCTAGACCTACAACAAATGTCCTTACATTCCAAAGGAAGTTGGCAGCCAGTAGAAGGGAAGAGTTAAATATATAGGAGCCAATGGATGCCCCACCCTTGAATGAATATGAGTTGATTATTATAAAGGTATTTGGAAAGAGAAAGGTATAGAGAAGTATAATACATGCTCTTCCTTAGACCTTGATGGGAGCAAATATTTCTGACTTCAGAATCTGAGACTATAAGGTAGTATTTGGCTTAGAAAAAAATGTTCTATGATGCTATAAGAAAAATACAATTGTATATTGTATTTTGACCAAAGAGAGACACCAACTTGGTTTTGTGATAGACTTTTATTTTTATTGCTAGTAGCACTATATTTTAATTTATTTTCTAACACTAGGAAGATAAATACAATTATATTATTATGTTATCTATATTTAATTTTTATCTTCCCCTGCTTCTTCCTTACTCCCAAAATGCAGGTAATAAGTGTGGATAGCATCACAGTGTTAGTTTAAGTCTCTGGCAAGTAACAAAAGCAATCTTTACCTGGGGCCTTCACCTCTAGTTCAGTCCACGCCAAAATTTTAAATAGGAGCAAGAATTGGAAATCTTAAGAGGTTTTATGTCAATATAATTATTCCAAATATTAAGATTGTTATACTCCCTGTACTATACACACAGGTAGTCAAATATTTATTGATGATTCTAGTGTGTATATATGGAGTTTTGAAATAGAATTTTCCCCTACTACCGTGGACTTCTGTTTTAAGGCAGTGATAGAATCTATTTGTCAGATTTTCTGGTTTGTTTGGATATAGGAGGTGGGGTGAGAGGTGGGACTCTAGTCTGACAAGTCATTCTTCACTCTAGAGATTAATTCCCCAATTAAGGGAAAAACCCATGTGGAGTTCCCATCAGGGGCGTAGACTATAGTGCTACTGAGTTGGTTCTTAGTATGATGAGTTCAGTTTTATATTTTCTTACTGATAGAAAGCTATTGAAATTTATTGAATAGGGGGCAGTTTGTGTGTGTGTGTGTGTGAGTGTGTATGTGTGAGTGTGTGTGTGTGAGTGTGTGTGTGTGTGTGTGTGTGTGTGTGACAGACATGGTCAGACTCATGCTGTACTCCTAGTGAAACTCTTATGCTTGAGAATCTTGGAACATCACACTCTCTAAAGAATCAGAGTTGTCCATGACACAAAAGGAAATAGACAGATGCATGGTAGGTGGAGGTAGGATTCAGCACAGTTCACTTCATAACTCTTTTACTGCTCTTTTATTCCTGGGTTATCTGTATTTATTTATCAGGGTTGTTTTTTGTTTTAAATTTGTCAGAAGCCTGATAAGCCCCTTGAGGACAGAGGCTATTTTTTGAAATCACTTAAGAAAATCATTTTGGCAGCCAAGTGGAGGATGGATGGAATGAGGAAAGACTTGAGTTAGATAGATTAAATAGGAACCTGTTATAATGTTCTGTGCATGAGGTGATGATAGCCTGCACTAGGTGGTGGCTGTGTGATTAAAGAGCAAAGTACATATGACAAGAAATATGAAGGCAGAAATGACAAGAGTTGTCAATAGAGTGGATATGTGGATTATGAAAGATGAATCAGGGATGACACCAAGGTTTGGAGTTTGGATGACTGTGAGGATGGTGGTGCCCTCAGAAATAGCAGAGAAGCTGGAAAGAGAGGAGGGTATGGTGAAGAAAGATAATGAGCTCTATTTTCGATATGTTGAATCTGAAATGTTTACAGAACATCCAGTATGAGATGTCCAAAAGGGGATGTGAGACTGGAGCTCAGGAGAGAGAAGTTAGGACTGGATACACAGATCTGGAAATCAGCTGCATCTGATAACAACTGAACCCTTGGGATCTGTTGAGATCCCCAAGGGAGATCCCAGGAAAAAGACTCAGGGAAAACTCTAAATTGATGGGGCTGATCTTTCTGTTGAGGGAATTAGAATGCGATAGAATTTAGAGCTACAATGTAGTTCAGAGATTGAGCTAGCATAGTCCCTTCACTTTACTGCTGAAGAAATAAAATCAGAGTAGCCTTGCTCAAGCTCATATAGGGAGTAAGTAGAAAAACCGGATTCAACCCAGATCTTCAAAGGTCCAATCCAGTGCTATTTCTACTACATGGTACTGTCCTCATTCTGGTTTCTCATATTGGTTAATGGGTAGCGCTATGGTGTAGGATTTCTTGGTTTTGTGAGCTAGGCACTTGAGAATTCCCATAGCCTCACAGTATGGTGTGGATTTTCTTAGTTCTTTTTCATTTTTTTCCTTACACATATTCATGAAGGCCTTCCAGTGGTATTTAGTCATTAAGGTACAACACTAACGTGCTGAGCTGAGGTTAGGCTAAGAAAGAAACTTCCCCTTTAGTCTGACAAAGAGTTTAGTTTAAAGTTTCTGAGAAAAACACACAAATGTTGCCAATCTATGCTGAATTTATTGGAAATGATTCTGTTGGCAAATTTTCAGAGATGTAATTAGAAATGATCTATAAGCAGTTTTATTTCTTGAGTGCCTTCACCTATGAATTTAGTTACACAAACTTTGCAGATAATGGCTTCTTTACTATTTGTAACTTCCTTTACTGTGTGGTCATTTTTTGCAATAGCCAATAGTTGAACTATACTCACAGTTAGACTGAGGGTTTTTTGGACAGGCCTAGGAAAAATGTCCCATTCAAGACCTCCTTCAGCCCAAATCCCACCTCCTCCAGAGAACCTTTTCTAATTTCTCCCTTTCTCCTTTTCTCAGGCCAAAAATAATCCTTCCTAGTTAACTTATAACATGTCCTATCTCTTGTGCACATTACAAACTCTTTCTATTTATCTCAGAGTATACTCTTATTTTCCCTTCTACTAGATTATAAACTCTTTAAAGGTAGGGGTCATGTCTTATGGATCTTTATATATTCCTAATCACCTAGTCTTGAAAATAGCTGCCACTCTAAAAATATATGTGGAATTTTCAAAATCAGAAACGTTTATCTCCATACCTGTAAGCCGGCATAATTTCTATCTTATTCTATTCATTTATTTATTTTGAAGCAGATTACTAATTTAATTGTTACAGTGGCACTCCTAATGAGGGAATTCTATTAGTGCGGATCTACACCTGCTTTGTAATGTAATGGGGACTTTGGAGCATGTCAAATACTACCTAACAAGTAGACATTTTGAGGGGCTTGCCTAGGAATGCTCAGATCTCCTAAGATGGAAGCAGTCTTTGTCCCCTACCATGTAAGTAAGTATCAATCAATGATTATCATCAAATGACTTCCTCACTGGAATAGGCTGTGTGGATCCCTGAGCTTTTTCCTGTGTGCGCTTTCCTCCTGCATACACAGGTTTAAGATCACAACACAGGCACCATGAGTTGAACCAGTGGGAGGAGAAGGATTCCTTTCCTCTGTTCTCTCTCCTTCTTACACCCCGGTTGAGAAATGAACCAGGATGTCTTTATGTTGGTTTCTGATCTGTGCTCTTTATACCTCTCAATTTTGGGTGCAGGAAGTGAACACCACAGGAGCTCAAGTCATGGTGACCTTGGAGCCAAGATTGCAGATAGGATGGTGTAACCAGCCAGCCTGGCAGGAAAGCCCTGAGAAGCCAGGGTGGGTAGTGTTCAAGCTCAAGAGGGTTTTTGGACTTGGAATGTGGGATTGGGCTCTATGGGAAACGAGCTAAACATCGAACCTAATCCCCTTTCCCACTGAAGTGGTACAAGGGGGAGGGGAGGAGGATGGTGCCTCCCATGTGTTGGAGGAATAAATTGATGTTTCCATTTATTATATTTATATATTTTTTATTTGTTTTTATGATGTCATTTGAACTAAATATTTCTTGGTAAAAGCTAATCTGCTGTTAGTGATTAATGGAGCTAGGGTGAAGGGGACTAACCCCCTACATTTGGGCCACTTTTGGTGGTCCCTGGGGGCATCTACAGAGAGCCAAGGCACCCCTAACCCCTTTAAAAATAACACAGAACCCTGGAGGAGAGAAGAAATCTAGCACACCTGGTCTTCTGGGCAAGGGGGACCAGTGTGACATGTAGTTTTAGAAAGCTGCCTTAGAAGTTGAGGTGTTATGTGATTTGCACAGGGTCATACATTCTAATATGCTTGAACTTCAGTCTTCTTCCAACCTCCAATTTCTCTATCCACTACCACCCTTACCTCTTCATTCAGTTTCAATTAACAAACATTTAAGGACTTAGAGTATGAGAGCAGAAAGTATACTGTGACAACATTGGGTGAGATAAAAGAATTTAGATAGAACATGGTCTCTGTCCTTGTGGAATTTATAATCTAGTAGAGAAATATGGCCTATATGAATAATTGGAGGAGAACTGGGGGGTTTTATTGATATAGGGAGCTCTCAGGTCAGGAAACTCCCTCCACCAATGCAGGTGGGAGCCTTTTCTACAATTTAACTTGGGAGTTGCCTAGAACATCAAAGGTTAAGTAATTTGGCCAGAATCCTACAGTCAGTATATATCAGAGGCAGGTGTTGAACAAAGTTCTTCCTGAAACGAAGAAGAGCGCTTTATCCACTATACCACAGTCCCTTCTAACACTTATGCACAAATTGATATGTGTCCTCTGTCCCAGGGGGCCCCCAAACAGAAGGGGGACCTACAGAGTCTTGGCTCATGCATACCAAGATTTAATCCTAGAGGGCTTGACCCACCAGAAAGAGGCAAGATTTTCTCTATGTATGTGCCCCCAATCTGAAAGAATTTCAAGGAAATCTCTAAAATAAAGCTTTGGTGTAATTTCTGTTTAAGACTTCCCCAAGAGGTAAGTAATATTGTCCCTCCTAGAAAAGGTAACCAATGTATAATATGGTTAATTAACAGACATTCATAAACTCATTTTAGAGAACATTAAACATTCAATTATTCCTTTACACTTGTATTTCTTCTAAAAGTTAAAGATTACTATAAAGCCAATAATGTGGGATGAATGAGCAGCTATTTCCTTACCTCATGTCAGTGACCAGCAATCCCAAGAAATTAACATTTTCAACTTCACAGTGATAACCTTGTGGATCAAATTTTTTAGCTCAGGATTCAGGCATTGACCCACTAGAAAAAGGCAAGATTTTCTCTATGTATGTGCCCCCAATCTGAAAGAATTTCAAGGAAATCTCTAAAATAAAGCTTTGGTGTAATTTCTGTTTAAGACTTCCCCAAGAGGTAAGTAATATTGTCCCTCCTAGAAAAGGTAACCAATGTATAATATGGTTAATTAACAGACATTCATAAACTCATTTAGAGAACATAGAAAGTAGAAGAAGACAGCCAGGGACTTGAAGTCCAGGGTCAGGCACATTTGCCCATTCCATTGCCATGTGTTTGTGTTACAAGCTGCCATTGCTGCTGGTGGTAGGGAGGGGAGGGTTGAAAGAGGAGATAAACTATTCTCTATGCCCCACATGCTGGAAGTCAAAGAGATAGACAGTACTCGAAGCTCAGTGAAGAGTGAGATCCCTTCCTCCTCCTCTTTCTTACAGATCACAGAAAGGGGGAGGGTTCTCCCCGAGAGTCTGTTCTCTTGATTTTCAGTAGCCAGTCATCTTTGACACAATCCTTCCTCCTCAGCCATGGAAACCAATCAGGAGTTTCTGTGTCATCAGATAAAAACCCAACCAAAACACACATATCCCTCAATGATAGGCCAAATACCTATCTAGATTCGTGGAATACATCTCAATTCAATACATCAGGAGAACTGATCCTCTTATCATCCATATTATAAAGCCTTAATAAAAGATACAAGTGCAAAGAAGAGATAAAATGTGCTCTGTGAGGTTCAAGGGTTTGAGAAAGAATGCATCTTGAAGGAGATAGCATTTGAGAGAGACTTTAAAGGATGAGTAGGAATTCAACAGAAAGAAATTCAGTATACTAGGCATAGGAAATAATGTAAGCAATGGTACAGAGACTGGAGAGTTCAATTCACAGATAGTCAGGGGACAAAGAATGATTCAATGTAAGGTGGAAGATGGCACCATATTGTGGAGGTTCTTAAATTCCAGGCAAAGGATTTTGAAATTTACACTGTGAGGAAATAGTAAAGGATTTTCAGTAGAGAAATGTAATGACTAGACATATGCATTAGAAAAGTCTAGCAATGGTGTATGGATAGTTTCTACAGAGAGAACAATAACTAGGAGGCAACCATTGTCATGGGTAATAATGAGATCCTATGCCAAGGTAGTAGGAGTAAGAATAGAGAAGAAGGGATAGGTAATAGGCAATGTGATACAACAGGAAGTCTGGAATCAGAGGGTCTGAGTTCTAATTCTGTCTCTGATGTTACCTGTGTGTTCTTGGATAAGTTACTTAACTTCTCTGGACCTCAGTTTCCTCATTTGTAAAATGAAGGGGCATTGGATTCATTGGCCCCATAGCTTTAACTCTTATGATCCTATAATCCTCTGTGATCAGGTTTGGCAAAGTAGAACTGATAGGACTTGGGAGGGGGAGTGGAAGGGGAGGTCTGAATAGGAAAAATGCAGAAGAGGAAAGAATCAAAGATAAAAAGAAGGCTTGGGGCATGAGACGTTAGGTGAACGGTAGTGCCCATAATAGAAATACTGAAATATTAAGTAAAAATATTGAGTAGAAAGTACTCCATAATATTAGTTACAGGGACACTAAATCTTCTCCCTTCAGTTGAGTTGAATTTTGATAATGCTTTTTCTCCTTCACTCAATATTCTACCTCCCAAAATTCTGATTCAGTTGAATCTCTTGGGAAGAGGATGTGCTGTTTGAGCACAGCTAGGTAGACATGACCATTCTAGGGGAAGCGGAACCCAAATTCAAGAGCAAGTCAGTTCTAATATTTTTAAGAAATGGCAATTATCTATATCATAGTGATATATGTTGAAAGCTGAAGTACTTCCTTCTAATTCTGACTCCAACACAGGACTAAATTTTCATGCCTTACAACAGAAGAAGAGGGTTCTTATATCCAGCACACAAGGAACTGCTCTTGATGTGCTTGAATTTCTTGTAACTCATGCCTAGCCTGAAATTGGATTATCTCAGTGATCCCTGCACATAACAATTCCAACCTCCTATCCATAAACTTTCTTTTACTCTCAAAATGGATCAAGTTTATAACTAGTTTATAAGCTTTGTTTCCATTCCTGAAGAAATGCCAGGTATGATTTGAAAATACATATATCTAGGCTGTAAGCCTACACTCACTCTGCAGAAACAAAAAGTTTTTACACTTAAAAGGTGGGTTTAACTACAACGACAAAAAGGCAAAGTGGGCCTGGGACCTGTATCATAGGAATTTCAGAATTAAACACAGACATCCTTTGAAACATAGCTGCAAACATGGCTGTCAGCCAATCTCCAAACCAGGGTGTGCAACCATAATGAGAGTTTATGAATCCAAGTCATCAGGAACTTCAAATAAACTGGCTTCTAGTTCGTTAGCTCAGCGATTCAGATGGAAACTAAAGAGCTAAAGGCTGTTTGATGTACCTGGTTCCTCATCTGTTGATGTCATATGCAAGTTATGTATTAGTTTAGAGTAGCATGTATTTTTACTTTTTTAAAGAGGAGAGATGCACATAATCTAAGTTTTTATTTCTTATAAACTAACTTTTGTAGAATAGCACACTTACTCAGGGATAGTAATCTGTAAGACATTAGACTAAAATAAAATTTGTTGGGAGAAGAAAATTAATTTTCTTTAGGCTTAAAGCAAATTCAAAGACAGGAATGGTACTGTTATACAGTTTCTGAATTCATAGCATGTCAGAGGTAGAAGGGAATTTAGGAATCACTTTATCGATGAGGAAACTTAAGCTTGGAGGGGCTTGTCCAAGGTCATATTCAAAGTCATAGTCATAGTTTTCTGAAGTCTGGTACTCCCCACACACTCCAGGGGATGGACCCTCTACAAACACACTCCAGGCACTCCGATCCAACCCCTTAACTTAAGCTTAACTCTTTTTGGGTGCTCCAATTCTGTATCACACATATTAAAGGGTTCAACACGGAGGCATTTTAGTCAATAGTTATATTTCACTCCAGCTGGCTTGAGCCCCCATCCAGTAGCCTGGGAGCTTCTAATAGTCATTAAAGTTAACCAGGTTCTGAAACAGTATAATTTAATCAGGAAGGTTTTTGCAAAGCAAAATAAATTTCATATTCATTTTAAGATGAGTAAAATTTCAGTACTGGAGGAGACATCAGAGGCTATCTCATCTATTATAACCCATATGTGCACAAAAATCTCTTCCACAATCTATTCAAAAGGTCTTGACAAATGGTTTTCTAGCTTTTGTTTCAAGATCTCTAATGAGGGGGAATACCTGAGAAACTTTGAGATAGTTTTAAATGTTATGAAGTTATCTTCACATCAAACCTAAATCTACCTCTTTGCATCTTCTACCTACTGCTTCTAAGTCTGTTGCATGGGGGCCAACCAAAAGTCTACTTTCTCTTCCATATGAAAACAATTTAAATATTCCACAAAAGCTGCTAAATTTCCCATAAGTCTTTTCTTCTCTCTTGTTTCTTCAACTAATCCTCATGTGGCATGATCTCAAGGCCTTTCATATTCTTCTGGGTGATAACCAGTTTATTAATATCTTTCCTTAAATACAGCTCCTTGTGGGAAGTGAGAAAGTTCTGTTGTCCACATTTCTAGGTGATAAGGGTTGTGACCTAGTATGGACAGGTTAGAAGTCAGAAATTAATGCACAAGCCCAAGAAATGGTGTGAGGAAGGGCCTATCAGAGAGGAGAACATAGAGTCACAAGGCCAGGGGATAGTGTTGAGGGAGATCCAAAGTTAGGAAAACAGTATAAGAAACCCCATCTTTCTGCACATGTTGTAGTCTTCCTATAACCTTACTGGGGAGGCTACCCAGCCATTCAGGGGGAATGGACGTAAAGATTAATAACAGCTTTCCTGATTTCACAACAGCTATTGTTCTTTGTTTAAGACGAGCATGTTTCTCACTGTTGGGGGCTTGTTAGACGGGCTCACTTGTAACCCTCCTCACTACCTCATACCTGGGCTATTGTAATAAGCTACAGGTTGGTCTCAGTGCCTCAGATCTCTGTTCACTCTAGCCCACCCTGCATTCAGGGGTCAAAATGCTCTCCCTAAATAAAGCTCAGGTCTCACCATGTCACCTCCACAAGAAATAAACTCCCATAATTTCCTATCACCTCTAAGATCAAATATGAAATCTTCTGTTTATATTTCAGTGTTCATCATAATCTCTGCCTCTTCCCCTCCCTTATTTTTCTAGTCTTTTTACACCCCACTCCTCCCAAGGTACTCTGTGACCTAGTGACACTGGCCTCCTTGCTGTTCCTCAAACAAGCCACTCCACGTCCAACCTCTGGCCATTTTCCCTGGCTGTTCCCTGTGTTTGGAATGTTCTCCTATTTATCTCTAATTGCATGAATTCCCTGGTTTCCTTAAAGTGTCGGCTAAAGCCCCATTTTCAATGTGGAACCTTTTCTGGTCTCCCTAAGGCTAGTGCCTTCACTGTATTGATTACCTCTAATTTATCCTGCATATATCTTGTTTATGCATAATTGCTCGCATTTTATCTCTATCATTAGACCATGAGCTCCTTGAGATCAGGGACTATTTTATTTTTCTTTGTATACTTGGCCAATGCAAAGTAGATCATAGATCTTAGGTCATAAAGTCATAGATTTAGAGCTTGAAGGAACCAGGACATCTGGTTAACCCCCTAATTTAACAGATGAGGAAACTGAAACTCAGAGGAGGGAAATGAATTGCCTAAAGTCACATAGGTACTAAGTGGAAAAATTTTAATTCATGTTCCATATTGGAATATTATATCACCTCCTTTTGTGCAGGTTCCCTACTAAGACTATCTCCTCTCCACCTACCATGCCTGTCATAATGTATCCCAAAATTACATGGTCTTTTTGACGGCCGTAGCACACTGTTGATTCATATTGAACTTGCGTTTCACTGAAATCTCCAGATCTTTTCTAGACCAACTGGTGTCTAGTTATGTCTCTTTATGAAGTAGATTTTTCAGAACAAACAAAAAAAGGAAGTTATTACATTTATTCTTAATTCAGTTTAATTTTTAAAAAATAATATTAAACTTACCTGTGATGTACAAAGTTCTGGTGATACAAACACAAAACAAAAAAAGACACTTTCTGACCTCAGTGAGTTTGCATTATCTTGGGAGACACAACACATATTCTTAAGGAAAACTCAGATAAATGGGGGGATCAAGGAAGATGTCACTGAAGATGTCCCTGAGTTGAAAATAAAGATTCTGATAGGTGGATATAAGGAAGGAGTGAATTCTAGGCATGGAAAACCACTCTTGTGAATGCAAGGAATATAAATATGGCTAATAAATTGGGGGGAAAATAAAATATTATTTCAAAAAAGATGCCTATTCCTCACTCACCTCTCATTGTGGCATTTCAATTTTTGTTAGGAAAACAATATTTGTTTATTTTCTCCAGCTACTTACTATTTTTTAAAATTAAAACATATTCTTCCTTCCTATCAAAAAAGAAAAGAATGGTTAATAGCCCAGTTTGACCAGAACATAAAGTTTGTGAAGAAGAGTAGTATGAAATATAACTGGAAGAAAGGTGAGACTTATACTACAAAGGGCTTTAATTTTATTCTAAGAAATCAGTATTTCATCCTATAGGCAGTACAGAATTTTTCAAGGCATTGAAGGTTTTTGAACAGAGGAGTAATATGGTCAGGTTTGTGCTTTAGGAATATTATTTTGGCAATTCTGTGGAGGATAGATTGGAAATGAGAGATTGAAGCAGGAAAAAAAATTAGGAAGCTCTTATAGCAGTCTAGGTGAGAAGGGTTCCATTAAGTCAATGACTGTATGAGAATTAGGAAAAAAGATGAAAAGGAGAGGTTGGAGAGATAGAACCAAGAAGGCTTGACAATTGGTTAAATACCATGAGGGAGAAGGCAGAGTTCAAGAACCTGGATGACTGAGAAACTGCTAGTGATGCAATAAAAATAAGGTGGTTTTACATGTGTGTGTGTGCATACACATATTTGTGTCAAATGGTAACCGTTTCTAGGGTGGGGCAAGGGAGGGAGGGGAAGAAAAGAAAGTTGTATGATAACTATTATATATTTAAAAGGAAAAGCAAATTATACATGATAGTTTTGCACTTTTATGTGCAATCCTCTTTTTTTCTATTCTATTTTGTTATGGAAATGTTTGTTTTTCTTAAATTCAGAATAAAAAAAAAGAAAAAAGGAAAGTTAGGAGAAGAGTACATTTTAGGGGAGAGAATCTTCTGAATTTTCAAGATCTCTTTAGATCTTTACTCTGCCATCCAAAATGGTAGCTATCAGTCCTAGCTTCCTGCTGTCTGCACCTCTGATAAGCATCACATCTAAATCTTTATTCAAATCATTAATACACATATTAACCCACAAAGGACTCCAGGTTGATGTTGAATTACTAACAATTTTTCATTAGAAAGAGTAATCTTTAGGTCTGGTTATTCAACTAATTTTGTGTCTATTAATTGGATTTTTAATCTAGCCCACATCCCTCCATCTCTTTCACAAGAATAGTCTGAGACACTTTATCAAATGTCCTACCAAAATCTAGGTAAACTATGTCTGCTATATCTAGCTAATCTATATTTTGATCCCTCAGTCTAAGTAGACTCTCTCAAAAGAGGAAATGAAATTAGTTTATTATTTTTTCAACTAACATGCATTTATTTTCCTTTCCTCTCACTCCTCCCCCACAATGAAAAAGAAAATCTGTGTCACAAATATGCATAATCAAGCAAAATAAGCTCTTACATTGGCCATAGTTTCAAATGTATGTCTCATGCTGCCACTAGAGTCCATCACTTCTGCCAGGATGGGTAGCATGCTTTAGAGACATTGGTCATCTGGAATCACAGTCACTAAAATGATCTTAAGTATTTTTAAGTCATTTATTTTCATAATATCATTAGGAGGCAGCTAGATGGCATGGTGGATAGAGTCCTAGCTCTATCAGGAGGACCCAGGTTCAAATCTGGCCTCAGACACTTATTAGCTTGTAATCCTATACAAGTCACTTAACCAACCTTGTTTACCTCAGTTTCCTCATCTGTAAAATGAGATAGAGAAGGAAGTGGCAAACGACTCCAGTATCTTTGCCAAGAAAATCCCAAATGGTGTTATGAAAGAGCTGGACATGACTAATTAACTAAACTACAAAAACGATTGCTATACTATACAAATTGTTATCACAGTTCGGCTCATTTCACGTTGTCTTAGTTCCATAAGTCTATCCAGGTTCTCTGAAACTGTCCCGTTCATCATTTCTTTTTGCACAACAATATTACATTACAATAATATACTGCAATTTGCTCAGCCATTTTCCAAGTGTTGGTGAGTTTGTTCTTTATGAAGCCACATGGCATTTTTGGCTCTTTGTGATTCCTATCTCCTTTTCTAAATATTCATTAATCAAACCCTTTTAGCAATAATTCCTAGAATTTGGCCAAGAATGAGAGTGAAACACACTGTATTACACTTGGCAGACTCCATTATCTTCCCTCTTTTGAAAAACAGGACATTTTTCCTTATCTTCAGTACCTTTCCCATTGTCCATAATCATCCCAAAACTGCTCACAGTAATTCACAATTGTTCGTTCTTTCACCACTTGAAGATGTAGTTCAACTGGACTGATGACTTGAACTCATTAAGTGCTAGAAGCTTTCTAAAAGTTTTCCAGAAATTTAGGAAAAGTGTTTCTAAAAAAAAACTGACAAAATATTAAGAAAGATTTTATTAGCTATTAGAAACAAATTTACTAGAAAGAAAGAGCATTCATGAGACAGAGAGGGATAACTTTATTTAATTAACTTTCTCCCCCATCTACTGAAAGTCTGTGGCTGTTAAATTGGACATTGTAATAGGAAATATGGCTATATATATATATATGTATATATATATATTCCTTCTACCCTTCTCTTCTCCCTCTTCCATCCCCTGCTCCCGCCACCACATACACCTTAGCAAAGGAGGTAGAGTGAAACGGCTTCTCATATCTCTTCTTTTGAGGCCAAGTTTGTCCCTGATTAGCATGAATCTTGGCAGGGAAGCCTCCTACCACCATAGTAAATTGATTAGTGTAGGAGTTTCCTGGTTCCCATTGGATAGTATTCATTTTCAATTCATTTGTGGTTGTTGTTCAATTATACTGATGTATCACAAAACTATTTCAAGTACCCACCACCATTCAGAAGATTTGTGTTAAATCACTAATAATAAGAAAAATGCAAATTAAAACAATTTAAGTTTCATCTCACATTCCTCAAAGTAGCAAAGATTGTAACAGTGGACGTTGAGGCAACTGTGGAAAGATATGCCCATTAAGACATTAAAGCTAAAACTACGAATTGTCTCAACCTTTCTGGAAAATAATTTGTAATTATGTGAGAAAAGTCACTAAACTGTTCATACCTAGTGCTACTCCTTACTGGACATATATCCCCAAGAAGGTCAAAGATGGAATGATCCTATGTGTTCTAATATATTGGTGTAGTTCTAGATTTCTGAATTCCTTCCAAGATTATCATCAACTTATGCAGCTTCCTCTCAAATTCTCAACCCTGATTAGAATGCATCTTGGCAGGAAGCCTCCTGCCACCATAGTAAATTAACTAGTGTAGGAGTTTCCTGGTTCCCATTGGTAAGCCTGTGCACACTGACAAAATGGTACCTCACTGCGGACATAGTATTAATGTTTTTCTTATCTTCTTCCAGAGAAAAGAAGCTTGTACACAGTAACTCCAACATTTGTGGCTTAGGCTCACTAGATAAACAACTTAAGTTGGCAATACTTTCCATTGAACAAATCAAGTACCAATTTTATTTTTTTTTTAATTAAATTTATTTATTTAACTTTTAACATTCATTTTCACAAAATTTTGGGTTACAAATTTTCTCCCCTTTTCTCCCCTCCCCCCCCAAACACCAAGCATTCTAATTGCCCCTATGACCAATCTGCTCTCTCTTCTATCATCCCTCTCTGCCCTTGTCTCCATCTTCTCTTTTGTCCTGTAGGGCCAGATAGCTTTCTATACCCCTTTACCTGTATTTCTTATTTCCTAGTGGCAAGAACATTACTCAACAGTTGATCCTAACACTTTGAGTTCCAACTTCTTTACCTCCCTCCCTCTCCACCCCTTCCCTTTAGAAGGCAAGCAATTCAATATAGGCCAAATCTGTGTAGTTTTGCCAATGACTTCCATAATAGTTGTGTTGTATAGGACTAACTATATTTCCCTCCATCCTATCCTGTCCCCCATTACTTCTATTCTCTTTTGATCCTATCCCTCCCCATGAGTGTCGACCTCGAATTGCACTCTCCTCCCCATGCCCTCCCTTCTATCATCCCCCCCACCCTGCTTGTCCCCTTATCCCCCACTTTCCTGTATTGTGAGATAGGTTTTCCTACCAAAATGAGTGTGCATTTTATTCTTTCCTTTAGTGGAATGTGATGAGAGTAGATTTCATGTTTTTCTCTCACCTCCCCTCTTTATCCCTCCACTAATGAGTCTTTTGCTTGCCTCTTTTATGAGAGATAATTTGCCCCATTCAATTTCTCCCTTTCTCCTCCCAATATCTTTCTCTCTCACTGCTTGATTTCATTTTTTTTTAAGATATGATCCCATCCTCTTCAATTCACTCTGTTCACTCTGTCTCTATGTATATGTGCGTGTGTGCATGTGTGTGTGTGTGTACTCCCACCCAGTACCCAGATACTGAAATGTTTCAAGAGTTACAAATATTGTCTTTCCATGTAGGAATGTAAACAGTTCAGTTTTAGTAAGTCCCTTATGACTTCTCTTTGCTGTTCACCTTTTCCTGGTTCTCTTCATTCTTGTGTTTGAAAGTCAAATTTTCTTTTCAGCTCTGGTCTTTTCATCAAGAATACTTGAAAATCCCCTATTTCATTGAAAGACCAATTTTTCCCCTGAAATATTATACTCAGTTTTGCTGGGTAGGTGATTCTTGGTTTTAGTCCTAGTTCCTTTGAATTCTGGAATATCCTATTCCATGCCCTTCAATCCCTTAATGTAGAGGGTGCTAGATCTTGTGTTATCCTGATTGTATTTCCACAATACTTGAATTGTTTCTTTCTAGCTGCTTGCAATATTTTCTCCTTGACCTGGGAACTCTGGAATTTGGCCACAATGTTCCTAGGAGTTTCTCTTTTTGGATCTCTTTCAGGCGGTGTTCTGTGGATTCCCTGAATATTTATTTTGCCCTCTGGTTCTAGAATCTCAGGGCAGTTTTCCTTGATAATTTCATGAAAGATGATGTCTAGGCTCTTCTTTTGATCATGGCTTTCAGGTAGTCCCATAATTTTTAAATTGTCTCTCCTGGATCTATTTTCCAGGTCTGTTGTTTTTCCAATGAGATATTTCACATTATCTTCCATTTTTCCATTCTTCTGTCTTTGTTCTGTGATTTCTTGGTTTTGCATAAAGTCCTTAGCCTCCATCTGTGCCATTCTAACTTTGAAAGAACTGTTTTCTTCAGTGAGCTTTTGAATCTCCTTTTCCATTTGGCTAATTCTGCTTTTGAAAGCATTCTTCTCCTCATTGGCTTTTTGAACCTCTTTTGCCAATTGAGTTAGGCTAGTTTTCAAGGTGTTAATTTCTTCAACATTTTTTTGGGTCTCCTTTAGCAGGGAGCTGATCTGCTGTTCATGCTTTGACTTCATGTCTCTCATTTCTCTTCCCAGCTTTTCCTCTACCTCTCTAACTTGATTTTCAAAATTCTTTTTTTTAGCTCTTCCATGGCCTGAGCCCATTGGGTGGGCTGGGACACGGAAGCCTTGATTTCTGTGTCTTTGCCTGATGGTAAGCATTGTTCTTCCTCATCAGAAAGGAAGGGAGGAAATGCCTGTTCTCCAAGAAAGTAGCCTTCTATAGTCTTATTTCTTTTCCCTTTTCTGGGCATTTTCCCAGCCAGTGACTTGACCTCTGAATATTCTCCTCACACCCACCTTGCCTCCTGATCCTCCCAGCCAGCATTTGGGGTCTGAGATTCAAATGCTGCTTCCAGCCTTAGGGCTTTTGGCGGGGGCAGGGCTGCTATTCAGTGTGAGATTAAGTTCAGGTGGTCAGGTCGGGGCAGGGCCACCTCTCAGGCTCAGTTCCCTCAGGGGGTTTATGCACAGACCTTCCACAATGGATCCAGGCTCCTGCCCCCTTGGGGAGCCCCGGTCTGCAGCCACCTCTCAGCTTCTACCTCCCGGGGGGGGGGGGGGCCTGAGTTATGGGGGCACCCCACTCCCCTCTCGACCCGCCAAAGAGACTCTCTCACCGACCCCCATCACCTGTGGGTGGAGGGACTTGTGCAGCCGCTGGAGATCCCGTCTCTGAAGCCTGCTCGGATCTGTATCTCTTGGTGCCGCGGCCACGGCAGGTCTGGGCTGGGCTCCGCGTCTGCAGCGCGAGGGACCTTTTGCGAGAGGTTTGCAGGTCCCTCTGTGGGTGGAGGGACCCACGTGGCCGCTGGAGATCCCATCCCTGAAGCCCGCTCGGATCTTTTCCTCTCAGTGCCGCGGCAGGGCTACACTCAGCTCCCAGTCCCGGCGCCCAGTCTGCAGCGCGAAGGACCCCCTGCGAGAGGTTTGCAGGTCTCTCCGGAACAGAAATCTCCCTCGCTCCAATATTCCGTGGCCTCTGGGTGCAGAATTCGCCGTGAGTTACTTCCCTGTAGCCGTTCTATGGGTTGTGGGTTCGGAGCTATGTGTATGTGCGTCTTTCTACTCCGCCATCTTGGCTCTGCCCCTCAAGTACCAATTTAACAAATATCTCCCATCTACTAGAACCTGCCCTGTATTCATCTCCAGAGTTTTCACTTCACCCACATGTCTAAAATCATCTTAGAGGACCTTCATAGCCATGGATCAGGGACCACCACCTACTGGCTCAGACCACCAGAATTAGCAATAGTTCAACACAGCAAAAGTTCAACACAATAGTTCAGCAAATTCCATTGTAGGTCTCCTATTTTTTACCATCCCCTGAGCATCAGGGTGCCTTTTGAGTGGCTAGACTTGCCTTCCTAAAGAAGTCACACAGCTAGTATGTGAGGCCAAATCTGTACTCAGGAAGAGGAGTCTTCTTGATGCCAGGACTGGCATGCTACCCACTGCACCACTTAGTTACTCCCAACTCTTCTCTATGTCTTCCTCTAAATTATCACAAGGAGTTTAGTGGAGAGTCTTTCTCCTTTCATATTACATGTGTACTAATATAAATCCATGAGCAGTTCATTGTTTGTATCTTGCTTTTACCACAACCATCAATAATCAACAAGTATTAAAGTGGGGCAGCGGATAGAGTGCTGGGCCTAGAGTCAGGAAGATCTGAGTTCAAATCTGGCCTCAGACATTTACTAGCTGTATGGCCTTGGGTAAGTCACTTAAACCTGTTTGCTTCAATTTCCTCATCTGTAAAATGAACTAAAAAGGACATGGCAAATCCCTCCAGTGTCTTCGCCAAGAAAAACCCAAATGGGGTCATGAAGAGTTGGACATGACTGAAAAATGACTGAACAACAGCAAACAACATTTATTACATGATTGCTTACATTTAATCAATGTAAATAAATTACCATGATGAAGAGACCAAAAGATCCTAATAACTCCCTTGATCAAAAGAGATCTGACTTATTGGCCTAGCTGCTCTTGATGAGCTCAGATCACCAGCCCCAGATAAATTATATCCCAGAATTGCTGGAAGTGTCTGCTGAAGTCACTGGCAATAACCAATGAGCTGCATCATCATGGGGAACACGAGAGGTTCCAAAGAATTGAAAAAGCACAAATGTCCTGATTTCCAAAAAAATCATCAACTCAAGACTGTATAGATTCTTTGAAATACAGACCAATAGGCTTGACTTAAATTCCTAGGAAAATTCCCAATAAAGGCATATTTTTCTTTAAAATTGAAAGCTTAATGGCATCCTCTGTGAGAAAGGAGGGTAGTATTTGCTTAAGTCAGAGATGAGGTTGTCAAAGAGTGAAGTCTCAAATGCCAGTCTACCCTCTCAAAGTTCACAGTGCCTTAGAGAGCAGTACTATTCTACAGATATAAGTCTGAAAATATCTAGTCATCTGCCCAAATTGTCATGAATCTAGTTGATTACGATATTCTTGATCTCTCTCACCCCCATGAATCCAAAATGAACTATGCAGAACTCTATTCACAAAGTAAGGGAAATAAATGATTTGGCTTATATATTTCTATAAAATTTTGTTATCTGACTCGTACTTCACAAGTAAATTGCTATAATGAATTAGTTTAGGCATGCTAGTTGAGTAGATTATTAATAAAGGATTTATTAGGCATTAAAAGCAAATTTACTAGATAAGAAGAAGGTTCTAGAGACAGAGAGGTATAACTATTTAATAAGCTTCCTTTCTCCTCATCCACTGAAAGTCTACGGCTCTTAAACTGGACATTGTGATAGGAAACATGGCAGATATCAAAGGTGAAAGATATACTTCATGGAGCAAACAGATTGCCAAAATATCTTAGAAGGATCAGCTCCGAAACCACTCCTCCAAAACATACACATCAAAAAAAAAAAGGGACCCAAACAGACCAAAGCAAAACAAGACCCAAGCTGAGACAAATAAAACCAGTAGGGATTTACAAGAAGAGAGATGAAATAATGGCGCTAGAAGCCTGAAGCACTGAAGCACCTCACTCAGACTAGCAAATTGGGTCATCAGAGCTCAGCTCATTCAGAGTTCTAAGGGTTATCATGAGAGGTTGTGGATGGTTTTCTACTACTATAATTCATGAGACTTCATCCAGTGTATTCCTCCCCCCATCCCCATATAATTTGCACGGCAGTATCTCACTGATATAATTTAACCAATGATTAATATAATTTTGACCAGTTGACATCTCCTTGATATCACTGATAAGCAATCAACATCGACTGGCTTTTGCCAAAGGATATTCATTGAAAAAAGTATAGTAGGAAAACAAAGTCCGAAACTAACCCCTCCTTCTACCTACTCCAACCCCCCCAGAACTGAGACATTTTTCCCTCTCCCACCTTGGCCCCTAGACAGAGTGTGCACAAACTTAAAGTGGCTGCTACTCACAATTCCTCCCATCAAATTTCCAGCCCTCCTGGACTGGGTCAAGCAAGTCGTTCCTTGGGGCTGGCTCCCCAGGCTCAGCTTTTCCTGGTGGACTCTGCTATGGAATCCTAACACTGAACCTCTGGTGTCTCTTCCAGTCTTTTAAAACTCCCAAAGTCATAGCCTTGTTTGCTCTATCTCTAATATTTATTCACTGAAATGGCACAAAACATATAGTACTGGACCTGGACTCATAAAGACCAGAGTTCAAATCCAGCCTCAGATAATGGCTGTTACCCTGGATTCTCTGCCTGAATTTCCTCATCTGTAAAATGGACGTAAAAATAGCACCCACCTCCCAGTGTTGTAAGGATAACATGAAATATTTGTAAAATGCTAGCAAATATTAGGAATAGTGGAAGGGGTTTTTGGAACTGAATAAAATGAGGCTTCCCAAACTCCAAGAACTCTAGTACTTTTTTGGGAGGGATAGAAGTGAAGATCTGGAATAGTCTGCTCTCAAAAATTAAAACTGAGGTATATCCTTATGTCCACCTTGAACCAAAGTGAGGTGTCTGATGGAGAGACAAGCCCTTGAGGATCAACAATTTGAGTGTGGGCTTTTTTTAATGGAACTAATCCTTAAGACCCTAGCTAGGGTCTTTTGAACTCTGCTTTGGGTTCAAAAGAGCTAGGTACTTTGGCAAATAATGAAATTGCTTATGAGAATGTAGTTTCTGAGGTTGGGACTTATCTGGATTCATTATTTGTTACTCCTAACTCTGTTGTCTGTTCTAGTGAAAACTACCTAAAAGAGATAGGCTACTTCTTGAAAGAATAGGGAAAAAAGGAGAAAGGTTTGGGGGGGGGGGTTCACCCCAGAGAAGACTTCTGTTGATGTGTGGCTGCAGGTAAAGGCTGTTGCTTGTCAGAAAGATGTATGGTTTTTACCTTACATCTTGGGATTTTAGAAGAGTTTATCAGTCATTTTTCTCATGAGGAAGAAATGGCACTATCATTAAAGAGTTTAGCTGGTCAGAGACTGGAAGCAAAGCAAGCCTCACAGCCCAGTGGAGCCGTGCCTAGAAGCAGCGACCACCCATTTGTCCACCTGTTTAGCAGGGCAGGGACACTGGCATGAGTAAGTCCAGCTCCAGTGGCACTGCTAGACAACCTTAGCAGCACTGCCCCATCAGAGAGCTGAGTTTCTCTTCCACGTGTGCCCGGACCAGGGGTCTTTGCCAATCTGTATGTGTTTTTCCACGTGATGGTGTTTGCATTTGTGGGAGAATTTTTTGGAGGAAATGTTTTTATTTATATCTTTTCTTTTTACTGTGCTATTCCACCAAATACCTTTACTTTGAAGCAATTGTGTCCTGTGATTGAATAATAAAGGCAAACAGAATTGGCTATCTTACACAGGTAAGAATGAATATCCTGATTCATAATCATCTTGAAGTCTACTAAAACTCCCAGAATTTTTTCAAACAGACTACTATCCAATTATGTCTCCTGTCCTATATTTGTGACATTGAATTTTTGAGCCCAAATATAAGGCATTATAGTTACGTCCATTTGCATTTCACCTTATATTCAACACAGTGCTCTAGCTCAGGGGGCCAAGAATGTTTTTGTGCTGCTAGAGAGCTAAGAAGGATTTTTATATTTTTCAATACAGTTATTTCTTCCACATCATGACTTTCCCATTGTGGTTTATAAATATTGTGGGTCAGCATAAGAAATTAAATGGGAACTTTTTGGGAGTTTTACAGAAGCCACAGACAACACCCAAAGGCCAGCAAACAACACAGAAAAAGTTTGGAAACTTCAAAATGCATAAATGTGTATAGTATGGTATAATATCACCATATTTTATCTTTTAATATCATAATAATTTATACTTCTTCTTTAGTATAAAGGGAAGGTCAAAAAATTTTTATGCAGGTTTTCTAGGTCATGGAGGTGCTGTGCCTCTATCCCCCTCAATGTGGAAAGGATAACTGTACAATAAAACTTAATAAAATGTAAAAATCATTCTTAACTCTACCAGTCACCAGCTGTAGCTTACCAATGCCTGATTTAACCCCATGGTCTTCAAACCTTTTTAATTGTGTGCCCCATCAGTAAAAATGTTTGAGCTTGCATCCCAAATATACATACATACATATTTATTTACTCATTCATAAATTATATGTATGTCCTATGGGTACATTATAAAACACAAAAATACAAGTTAAGAAGGATGAGATAAAGACAAAGTAATATATGATCGTAGAGTTAATAGGGAGCCAGTAAAATTTATTGAGTAAGGGAGTGACATGGTCAGATGACACTTTAAGAAAACCAATTAAAAGGCAATTATTGCAACTGTTCAGGTGACAGGTGATGGCAGCTGGAAAGAGGGTACTGGGCATATGAGTAGAGAGAAAGGGACAGATGTGAGAGATGTGGAGGCCAAATAGCAAGATTGGGCAACTTATTGGATATGTAGGATGGGGGAGAGTGAGAAGTTGAAGATGATATCAAGGTTGTGAACCAAGGTGACTAGAAGGATATTGCTACCCTCAGCAGGAACTGGCAAGTTTGGAAGAAGTGTGAGTTCAGGGGGACTAATCATGCAATGAGATCTGTGACCTTTTTGCAACTCACCCATCCCTGATCACATCCTCCAAGGCAGGATGCTGCATCCTTGAGGTAATCTGGAGGCAAGACTAAGGTTTGTATGTTGACTTGACTTGACTCAGCAGCACCTGAGAATCCACTGTTATATTATTTTGTATCTGCTTTGGGTTATAGTTGCCCTGAAAAGTTAATACCCAGTTCAGAAGGGAGTCAGAGAGGGGAAAGCCTGGGAAATCACACACCTGAGGGAGAAAGAAGAGTGCCAGAATGCTGGGGAATAAAAGGTAGGTGTGGTTGTGCTGGAGACAAACCCCATAACTCGTTAATGTGGGGAAGGTAGGATGCAACACTTTACTTCCATTCCTAATTGGCTAATCACATATCATTTGAGGTCAGACCACAGCTCCTTTTCGGTCACACCATGGTGTCCCAGCCCTCAGTTTGAAGAATACTGCTCTTACCAATCAAGGCTTTGTTGGATTCTCTGTCATCTATCCCTCCCAAATTTGAGTCGTCTACAAATTTGTTGAGTATATACATCTATGCTTTCATCCAAGCCATTAACAAGTGTTAAATCACATGAAGGCAAACAAACATAGATCCCTGAGGTATCTCATTGGTCAAGTTGACACTGAACCACTAACAACTGCTCTTTGAATCTGGCCATGTTGTTAGTTCTGAATACACATAGATTCCTTGTCATTTAAGTTTTCAATCTTTTCCATATAAATAGAGTAAGACACTTTATCAAATACTTGCTAGAATTCAGACGAACTATAATTATAGTATTTACCTGATCTACTAGTTTAGTAACTCGATCAAGAAAGGAAATCAGGTTAGTCTGGCATGACCTATTGATGAACCTATGTTGTGATTTTTGTCTATAATGATCCATTCTTTTTGTAGTAATCACGTTATACCTATTGGAATAAAATCTTCAGACTCTATTCACTTTTTTTTTTTTGAAAATCATAACAATATTTTCTCTTCTCCAATCCTATGGTAACATCTATTCTCCATTATCTTTCAAATACAACTGACAATGGCTTAGCAATCACTTCACTGGTTCTTTCAAAGTTCAAGGATATAGTTCATCTGGATGAGGTGACTTGAATTCATTAAGGTCAGTTAGGTGTTCTTTTCCAATCTCCTTATTTATTGTGTATCAACTGATCCTCCAATTGCTAGTTCCCTCACCCTCATGCATCTTGTATTTATTATGTCGAGATTTATTATGCATATGTACATGTACTTGTCTCCCCAATAAAATGAAAGCTCTTTGAGAGGAGACATCATTTCCTTCTTTATATTGTATTCCCAGTGCCCAGCAAAGTGGCTGGCCCATAGTAGGCACTAAATAAACACTTATCTGATTAACTGCTTTTGTTTAATCATTTTCCATTTTTTCTTGGCAAAGAAAACAAAAACAAAATTAGATAGAATTCAAGAAGCTACAATTCAACAAACCTTTATTAAATACCTCAACCTTCAGTTCAAGAAACATTTAGTTATCCTCATCAGTTAACATTTTACTGGTATTTCTCTTCCTGAAGTTTAAGGGGGAAATATGATTTTCTCTTCTTGCATATTACTTCTTCATTGGTGGGCTATTTTCATTAGCGAGGGCAATAAGAATATCTGGGCAAAGCAATTAAAGGAAGGGAAATGACCTTGTTTCTAGAAAGTAAAAGGAAGAATAAGTACAGATGTTAACTATAATTAACTGTTCTTTCCTAAGTGTCTGCTTCCTATTTTTCAATCAAATATTTGCTTGAGATGTGGAAAGAAAACTTTGCCAGTTAAATGCGATATGGTTAGAGACCTCCAAAATGTCTACACAAACATTTATTCTCCTTTTTTATTACATCTGAATATCCCTTCTTATCCTCTGTTTTTTAAAAATTTGTAATAACATTTTATTTTTTCCCAATTGTATGTCAACAACTTGTAGCATTCATTTTTACAAGATTTTGAGTTCCAAATTTTTCTCCTTCCTTCCCTCCCCTCCCCTCTTCTTAAAATGTTAGGCAATGTGGTATAGGTTATATATGTGCAATTATGTAAAATATTTCCATAATAGTTTATGATTGTGAAAGAAGAAATAGATCAAAAAGAAAAAAAAACACTAAAAGAATGAAGTAAGTGAAAAAAGTATGCTTTGATCTGCATTCAGAGTCCATGAGTTCTCAGTTTGGATGTGGATAGCATTTTCCAACATGAGTCCTTTGTACTTCTCTTAGATTATTGTATTGCTAAGATGAGTTGAGTCATTCATAGTCAATCACACAATGTTGCTGATGCTATGTATAATGTTTTCCTGGTTCTGCTCATTTCACTTTACATCAGTTTGTACAAGTCTTTCCAAGTTTTTCTGAAACCTGCCTGCTAATCATTTCTTATTGCACAAAACTATTCCATTACATTCATATACCACAGCTTGTTCATCCATTCCCCAATTGGTGGGCTTCTTATCTGTTTCCAATGTTTTGCCACCATGAAAAGGGTTACTATAAATATTTTTGCATATGTAGGTCCTTTCTCCTTTTTATGATTTCTTTGGGATACAGAGCTGGTAGTGATATTGCTGGATCAAAGGGCATGCACAGTTTGATGGCTCTTTGGGCATAGTTCCAAATTGCTCTCCAGAATGGCTAGATCAGTTCACACCTCCACCAACAATGCATTAGTGTTCTAATTTTGCCACATCTTCTCCATCATTTATCTTTTTCTTTTGTAATATTAGCCAATCTGATAGCTATGAGTTGTACCTTGGAATTGTTTTAATTTTCATTTCTCTAATCAAAATTGATTTAAAACACTTCTTCATATGCCTACAGATTCCTTTGATTTCATTTGAGAACTGCCTGTTCATATCTTTTAACCATTTATCATTAGGGTATCTCTTACCTTTTGAACTTGAAACTACTATCATCTCCCTCCTAAAATCCTGTTTATTAGAATATAGTTTCAGAGCCTGGGGCTTAACTGGATGTTGTCATTCACTATTTGTTACTCTACAGCTCTGCTCTCACCTTTAAGAAAAGCAGTTTCTGCTTTGGCATAAGTACAAACTAGACAAGTTATTTCACTGGTATTATAGGAAATTCCCATGCGGGGAAACTCCCTCCATCAAGACAAGCCAACAATTTCTCTGGAACTTATAGTTTTAGGGAGTCATATGACTTGCCCAGAATCATACAGCCAGGATGTATCAGAGGTGGAATTCAAACCTGGGTCTTTCTGGTTTTGAGGCCATCTCTTTATCCATTACATCATGCTGCCTTGATATGAGAAAGAAAATTTAGAAAATGTCAAATACACATAGAGCTATGGAAGGAAAAATTATTTCTCAATTACTAAAGCATTTTCCCAAAGCAAAAGTTCTCAATTTTTTTTTGTTTCAGGACCCTTTTATTCAACAATTATTGAGGATCCCCTCTAAAGAAATTTTATGTGGTTTATAACTATTGATATTTATTATATTAGAAAGTGAAACATCTTAGTGTTTTGAAAATAGTTTTGATCTCACAATCAATCAATAAACATTTGTTAAGCACCTGTTCCTTGCAGGCACTGTGCTTGACTCACATCCATTCCCTCTGTCTATGTAAATTTCTAATTATCATAACATTGATAAAGTTTTTAGGAGTTACATTATCATGTTGTGCTAAGAGACAAAAGACAAGCCTTTCTCTCAAGTAGTATGCAGACTGATAGGTCTTGGGGACCCTTGGGGATCTTCTTCACACACTTTAAGAACCACTGCTCCAAAAACTATCACAGGATTTCAAGATGAGTAGGTACTTCATCTAGTCCAAGGGTTCTTAAACCTAAGGTCTATGAATTTGTTTTTTACAATACTTTAATATCTTTTCAATAAATTTGGTTATCTTTTCATGCTATGTATTTCATTTTATGCATTTAAAAATATTATTCTGAGAAAGGTTCCACTGAAGTGGGTTATGTGAAAATAAAGGGCATTTTTTGCTCTTGAGTTTACCTAAGAAGACACCAGGGTCAGTTCAATAGAACTGTAACAGGACATTTGGATGCAGAAAGTCTAACTACATATAAAAAATATTTTAACAAATTTTTCTAACCTATATTATCTACTAGAAGCCTAACTAGGGAGGCACTAGGAAAACTCTCCTATACCTGGATACCCAGAAAAACCATGACAGATTCAAGGAAATCTGTGGGTCAACACCCATTCAAAACCATATCTACCACATCCTCAGTGATGTATTGACTCTCACTAATGATCTCTTAATTGACAGTCCAATCCTTATTCTCTTTGACCTCTTTGCAACCTTTGACACTACTGATGACCCCCTCCTCTTTGATGCTCTCTCTTCTCCAGGTTTTTGGGATACCCACACTCTCCTGGTTCTCATCCTTCTTATCAGATCAATCCTCAGTGTCCTTTGCTGGATCTTCATCCAGATCCTAACAGTAGTTGACTCAGAGGGTTCTGTCCTGGATCCTCTTCTCTTCTCCCTCTCCCACTTCACTTGGTGATCTCATCAGCTCCCATGGATTTACTTGCCTTCTCTATACTGATTCTCAAATATTCCTGTCCTGCCGTAACATCTCTGCTGACCTCCAGTCTTTGATATCCAACTGCCTTTCATACATCTCAAACTAGATTTCCAGAAGACATCTGAAACTCAAGATGTTCAAAACTAAACTCATTATTGTCCCCCCTAAACCTTCCCTCCTTCCTAATTCCCTTGTTACTATAGAGTGATACACCAACTTTTGTCACCCAGCCTTGAAAACTACATGTCATCTTTGACCTCACTATCTCTCACTTTCATATCTAGAGGTCTGTCAATTTCACCTCTGCTACATCTCTCCAATACACTCCCTTTTCTCCTGTGGTACTGCCACTATTCTAGTAAGGTCCACATCACCTCACACCTGCACTGTTACAATAGCCTGCTGATGAGTCTACCTGTCTCAAGTCTCTCCCCACTTCATTTCATTCTCCATGCAGCTACCATTGTGATTTTCTTAAAACACAGGTCCAACTATATCATTCCTCCTACTCAATAAACTCCAGTGACTCTCTTTTGCCTCTAGTATCAGACACAAAATCCTTTATTTGATGTTCAAAGCCCATCGTAACCTACCCTGCTCTTTCCTTTCTATTCTTCTTATACCTTCCTCCTTTCCAAATACCCTGTGATCCAGGGACACTGGCCTCCTTGTTTTTCCACAAACAAGATTCTCCTTTTCTTGTCTCCAAGTAGTTGCCCTAGCTGTCCCCCATGCCTGGAATGCTCTCCCTCTTTATCTCTGCCTACTGGCTTCCCTGGTCTTTCTTAATTCCCAAATAAAATCCCACTATCTACAACAGTGATATCAAATTAAAATACAAAGAGGGGCCACCATATATAAGAATCCTAGCAGGCCACATATTACCTTAGAAAAATACATATTAACATTATCTATGCTCTATTTTATTTTCATTTATTGTGTTAAGTATTTCCTAGTTACATTTTAATCTGGTTTCAGCAATACTTGGGGATGTTTCAGACCATAATGCCACATAATGCCATAATGTCACATGTGTGACACCTCTGTTCTCTGTTGCAACTCCTCTAAATTTTAGTGCTTTTTCCCTTTCAATTATTTCCTATTTTTCTGTATTTTTTTCTCATTTGTACATAGTTGTTTGCCTGCTGTCTGTCTCATTCCGTTGAGACTGTTGGCCACTTTTTATATCCCCAACATTTAGCTCAGTACCTGGCACTTGTTAGGTGCTCAGTAAACACTTATTGACTGATCAGGTAGCCAGAGTACATATTGGTGTATAACAGCGGTTCTTAACTTGGTGTCTGAGAACTTATGTATACATATATGTATATGTACATACACACATATGACTGGTTTCAATATAATTGGTTTCCTATAAAGAAAATCATACATTTTACACAATTAAAAATTATTTTGAGGGCTTTGTAGGCTTCATTAGACTTCCAAAGGAGTCCAGGACACAAAAAAAGGTTAAGAGCTCCTGATTTATAATATATATGCTCATGCAAGATATATATACATATATATGTATGTATATATGTAATGTCTAAATGACGTGTCTAAATATAGAACCATGGTTCTTATGTGGAATGGATAGTGATCTCTGGAATATGATCATGATTTCTACCACGAAGGAAGCAGGAGAAGAACTGTACAATTTGTATGTGTGTGTGTGTGTGTATGCACATATGACATATATATATTTGAGAAGATATATATGTATATATTTGCTTTTCAGTGCATATGTATATACATCATACATTTATAATACATATATGTGTATACATATCCTTATGTGTATGTATGTGTCTGTGTGTGTGTATACTGCTTGTCTAGGAGTACGATTTTTTAGAGTCTCAGAGGAAAAGTCACTTCCCTGGTCACTCTTAAGGGAGGGTGATATTATAGCCCCAAATTTACCATTTTTGGTTAGCCCAGCTACACCAAACACTAGATTAGTGATTAATCCCATTTATCCACCAAAATTGCAAGCAAAATTAGTTGAAGTTCCACAAGCTAAATAATATACCAGAAAATGTACGAATGAATGAGTTCTCTGTGGGAGTGAGATGAGATCTCATCTTAAACTAATAGTGAGGCCCTGATCTCACCCAAGGGGAACGTCTCCAAAATCTCTAAGGAGATAAAATGGGAGACATGTTGAAGAACCTGTTTCCCCAACACAAGTGTAGCTTTCAAAGTCTTGTTATGTGTCTCTCTCTTGAAGAATGTCTGGAACAGTATGAGGTTCTCTTTGAAGAAGCTCTCCAACCAACGCTGTGGCTAATGGAGCATCACATCAACATTCCTTCCACCAATTAGGAGTTGTTTTCTTTTGCAAATGCAGCAGCATGCAAAATGTCCCAGACTTGGTTTGAAGCCTGGTTATAGGTTCAAAATAAGACATTTAATAAAAACAACACAGCACATAAAATGACAAGATTGCTCCACACATAAATAGGTTGCAGTTGGACCAATATGCATGTCCTAAGGCCCTGCCATACTGCCATACATAACATGTTAGCCTTTCCTAGTGGCCTATATCTGACTCAGACTGAACTAGTTTTCCAAACCATCTTTGAAACAATTGGTTCAGAGAATTAAGGCTTGCACCATTGACATGGCTTCCCAGTGGTCTACAATAGGTACGAAAACTAGTATAAGAGGAATCGGGGGTTAATTCCTCAGGTTTCTGACTGGTAGACCAGCATGACGCAAAGGCAAGGAAGCTGTGCCCAAATGAATAAATGCTACATATCCTTTCTTTGCTTTAAATAGACATCACTTTATTATTATTTATTTATTTATTCTATATTATTTATTAATAAGTAGATGGCATTACATTTTTTCCCCCAATTTCAAATCGATGGAACCAGACTAGCTTGCAATAGGCCCAGACTATAACATTTGATGATCGTCAGTAAGGTTGGATTGGGATGGCTGCACTGAAGTGGGAGAAAGATAATACAAAGGAAGTTGTGCCCTAGGTGGCTTCCATGCTTTTGGCAGTGTTTCTGGGGCTACTGACCATACCATGAGTCTTCTCACCACCCCCCACATAGACCAGACTATTAAGATCCATAACTCAGTGCTTCCAAAGTTTGAGGAGCAAGTTCTTTTCTTTCTGGTCTTTATATTCCATGTTCTGTCGCTCCTTCAGAGGAAGCACGGCATTGCTATTTGCTGTTATTTTTTGTTATCCTTGCTGTTGCTCATCCTTTATTCTAGAAGAGGACCGATGACATCAGGAGGGTGATGTCTTGACTTGCAAGTGAGTTGGATTTAAGTGAGGCAGAGCTGTGCAAAGCCACCAGCCTCACTCTCTCCTACTCTCTGTTTTTAATTTTTCTTCTCCATTTTCTCTCCAGTGTTCCATATGCCACGTTTCTTAAATCCCTAAGATCAGGGGTTTCCAGTAACATTTCTAAGGCTACTTAAATGACAGAAGGTCTCTTGAAGGCCTTTAGAATTTTGTCATCGTGTGGTAGTAGGCAGTTAAGCAATATTTCCTAAGATTTTGCCATGTAGGTTAAGTTCTACACCATATATAGGATATACATGGGCAGCTAGTAGGTGCCACTGCACCTGGATAGAGTGCCAGGTCTGGACTCAAAAAGACTCAAGTTCAAATTTGGCCTCAGATACTTCCTAGCTGTGGGACAAGTCAAATAATCTCTGTTTGCCACAGTTTCCTTATCTGTAAAATGGAGATAACAACGGCACCTACCTCCCAGGATTGTTGTGAGGATAAAATAAGATAAAAATTGTAGATCACCTGGTACATAGTAAATATTATATAAATGTTATTTATAAATTATGACATCAATTAGGGTAGTTTTTCCTTAAAAGATATTGAAACTATCCTTGAATTTTAATTGAGTCAAGAAATTAAGGCTTGAACCATGGACATAGTGGCCTGGTGGCCAACAAGTATAAAAGCCAGAACATCTGGAGCGAGGAGTCTCTCAGAGCAAAAAGTGGTAAGTAAGTCATTAGGCCTCTCTGGACCTCCTCCTTTCCATTTGTAAAATGAAAGGGTTTGGAAATGTCACAAAATACTATATATGGAGTCAAATGACCTGGGTTTGGATCCTGGTTCCACTAAGGTCATCAGTGTGATCTTGACCCCTCAGTGCTTCATTCTCTTTCTTCTATCAAATAAGGAAGCTGATCTCAAAGGTCTTTTCCAACTTTCAACCTATGTTTCCAGTTTCTTATTTAGGAGACTCTAAGTACCCTGTATTTAGACATAGTTAGAATATGTGGTAATGTATATATTATGGAATCATAACATCAAGGAAAAACGAAAATTCACTGTTGAAACAACCTTCTTACCTGAAATGCAGCTCCATTGTTACCATTGTTTAGCAGATACTGAGCATTTTTCTATGACATTCTGTTTTCTAAGAACATAATTTCAGTGTTAAAGTTCTACCGTGTTATCACGATGCCTTACTGTTCCTTATTAGCTTCAGAACCATTTGGACAAAGAAAGAAAGAAAATCTTTGTGTGAGTGAAATTTATCTTTGGGTTTCCTCAGGGCCCTTTGGAACCTGTTTCTCCCTCCAACCCCAGAATATCCAGAGCTCTTATTATCTTCTACCCCTCCCATGCCCACCTCCTCACATTTATCTGTGCCTCAATAATAGACTCCTGTTAGGGGAAGACGTAGAGGGGTTTAGTCATTTGTGGGTGAGAAAACTGATCACTCTAAGTCAATTTACTGAGTTAACATAAGGAGGAGAAATCATTCATCGGTATTAACAATCTGTCCACAAAACTGTAGAGATGAGAAAGAATCCAGGGGATCAGAGCTGATATGTAGGTCAGCCCTATGCAAAAAGCAATCCAACTGTCTCTTAGGGGCTACCACTTGGACTGTATGAGTCAAGGAGAAGCATCTACCTGCTTTCATAAGACATTCTGCCTGCAAAACCCAGACATTCACGTAGAGCAATTGCCCCAGTAGAAAAGGAAATTAGACCAAATTCTGAGATTATGGGATAAAGATGAGGTTACTTATCCCATAGAAAGAAATTTCCTGGAATCATTAAGTACAATGCTGGCTACATAAACTGGTCCAAATGGAGTCATTCCTCAATATGGGTTGCATCCCTAAATGAAATCTTTGAAATAAAAATGTGTGTGTTAAAAAATAACATTGATTATACTTTGCTCTTGTGGTTTATACAAATCAGATCTGGGAGAAAATGTGTGGTTTGTATTTGGAACGCTGTCTTATATATTTATAACATAACCCCCAAAAATCTAAACTAAAAAAGACTGTTGGGGTAAGGGGAGAAGCCGGTGAGTAAAAGACAGTTTTTGCTGGAAACCAAAGGTAGTTCAATTGGGGATTTTTTTCTTTCTTTGTGGAGAGTAAATAGAGGACAGCCAGCAGCCTCAAGGCTCGTTTAAGATGTAGACTATGTCTTCTTAAGTAGTCTCAATGTAGACACAAAATTTCCAGTATTAGTTTTTCTATTCAGATGAGACATATGCTTTTTAGTCCCATGAAGTATTTCTGAAACCTGAATTTTCGGTGCCAAAATGAGTAATCCTGCTCTAACTGGGTCATAAGAAAGTAATAACTAACACACAGGAATCACTTAACTGCTGAATAAGAAATCTCTGTGCCACATTATGAAATATGCAGGAAAGGAATTCAGGAGATGACAAAAATGGAAGGGATCCTAGAACAATAATAATTTTACAAACATGTTCTGTCCCAACAAGCCCTCACTGGGGAAAATCCTGTGGCACATACTTCTGAGGCCTGAAAAATTGGAATGAAGATAAAGAGCAGCAGCCTTTCCAGGCAACTTATGGTCTGGAACTCCTAAGAAATGCAAAGTCTTATCTGGAAAATATTGTCTGACATCACTCATAATGTATTTGGTCACATCTTCTACAGTAAGAAAAAAACCCTCTACTATTTTAATCTTATTATATTTTTACTCTAGTTTGTTTTTCATATTGTTAACACAAATGAAACAACCTCAAAAACAAAATATATGCCATAGGTTCTACATAGTTAAGGAACTCCAATAGCTTGTGATCATATATGCTAAATATATTGGATCTCATTCCATAAGGATATTTGTCCTAAACTTTAGTACTTATTACTTTTAAAATATCTAGGTACTTACTCCTTACAGAGTTTTGGTAATGCTTTTTATTATATAGCCAATAGCTTTCCCCTTCCAATAACTAACCCCTTCCCCAACTCAGAAACATCCCTTATAGCAAGCTTACTATTGTAGGTTTTTACCTGCTGTAAAAGAGGTACAATACTAGCACCTGCCTCCCAGGGTTGTTGTGAGGGCAGAACAGGGTAATATTTGTGAAGCACTTTGCAAACCTTAGAGTTCTGTATCAATGCTAGCTATTGCTATCAGTAGGTGTAGTAATACAGTGGTCATATATGAAAGCATGTGCAATGTTCTGCCCTGATAGTACCCCCACCACCAGTGAGAGAAGAACGATATTTTTCCACTGGAAACAAAATTAATCATTACATTTAACCTGTGTTTACATGCCTTTTAGTACTGTTTTCAAGTGCATTTCTAAAGATGCTCTATATTACTAATATGGTTCTACTTTCTTTATCAATCCATGTGTCTTCTCTTGTTTCTCTGAATTCTCCATACTCATATTTCTCTTTAAAATTTTTATCCAGATCTGTGAATGTGTTGTTTAGGGTAGCAACTGCTGTGACTTCTCATTGTAGAGAGTTAACTAGGTCACTGCAGTGAAGTGACTTGCCTCGGATCACACAGAAGGCGTGGCACAGGTGGGCCTTGGAATCAATTTGTCTTGACTCTCAGGCTAGCTCAACTCTTTATCTGTTGTGCCATCTTCCCTTTCATGTAGTATCTTATGTTGCATTAATATTCCATTATGTTCACATGCCACAATTTGTTTGGCCATTCCCCATTCAATGGGCACCTTTGTTTCCAGAGTTTTTTGTTTGTTTTTTTACTATAACAAAAAGCAGCATTATGAATATTTTGAAATATCTAGAGCATTTCTTCTGTCTTTCACCTCTCAAAGGTATATGCCCAGTAATAGTCTTATGTCTTGAAAACCTGGAGGATCCATGATTTTGTAAGTTTGGATACTCCCTCCAAAAATGCAAATCACAACCTCTATATGACTTGGAAGATTGTGTTCAGGTGTGGCTATGGCCAAAAAATTCTTAGACTGGTCCTTAGATAATAGATATTGAATTTATTGCCCAAACTGTGCTCAAAATCTTTCTGTCTTCGTAGAACTTAACAGAACTTGTGCTCCTTGCTGTTGTTTACCTATCATTTCAAAGAGGACCAATGATACCATAAGGTGATATCTTGACTTGTGCATGAATTGGATTTAAGTGAGGCAGAATTGCACAAAATCATCAGTTTCACCCTCTCTTCCAGAGTCATCAAAGTTCAGTGGCAGGACAAAAGTCAGGATGACTTGGCAGTGACCCAGGATGAGGTGGATGACCTTGAAACTTTGATATCTGACCACTCTAACCACCTTCATGGCCCTTGGAACAATTTGTTCTTATCTGCCCTTTCTTTTCTGCTTGGGGTAGATATCCCCCTAATTCTTTCATGGATTTGAGGCCTATGGGTTACCCTCAACCTGGTTTAGCCCATCTGACAAGATGGTTTTACCAGGGTATGCCTCACTTGCTACATAAAGAATTCAGGGTTGCTCCTGTATCATTGGGGAAGGACTTGAACAGTGGTTGATGTTGTAGGCCATAAAGTTTCTGATTCCATCTAGTTTTTTCCTGTTTGGTTAACATTTTAGAGAGGTCTCCAACATTCTAAGAAAAAATCTAGTGTACTTGGGGTGCAAGATGTTATAGCTCCTGTGCATTTCCACAGCAACCACACTGGTTTTGCCTTTCAGCACCTCTTCCCAGGACATTTTTCTCATCATCTCCTTGAATCTAGTCTGTCCTTTCCAGTATATCCTTTATACTATTCTCAGAATAATCTTAGAAATGTCTTCTGACATGGATCTAATTCTATCATCCGTGGGCTCAAAAACCTTTGAAGGGAAATTGGGGTTTTTTTCTGGCCAAAAATATACCAGCAAAGTACTTTGACTTAGTTGTGATCATATATATATATATATATATATATATATATATATATATATATATATATATATGTATATATATATATATATATATATATATATATATATATATATATATATATATATATATACATATATATATATGTATATATATATATATACATATATATATATAATAAAGATAAGAATTTTGTCCATGTGGGTGGAGAATACTAATCTTTCCTCTTTAGCCAACCCTTTATTCTGATTCAAATTCATTTGCAATTAACCCAGAAAGAATCTCAGGTGGGTGTAAGTGTAGGAACCCTGTTAGACAGTCACCTACAACAGAAGGCTTTGATCTCTACCCAGATATAGAGGTCAAAACAGAAAGATCTAATATTAGTCTGGGCACTCTACCTGGCTATTATTGACTGAGTATGGTAGCTATGACTAAAGAGCTACAACCTTACCCTTATTATGGAGAGATTCTAGCCATTCTATCCTAATAGAATGAAGCTGAGATTTTTAGCTGGCCAAGGAACAAATTTCCTTCCTGGCTCTGCTTCTGACTTTCTAGACTATGATACCATTTGTCCACTGCTGTATCACCAAGGAACTTCTTTCAGTGCCTAGGGCCTTCTCTCCCTGGAACATCCATCATTATCTATGGCCTCACCATCGAATATCCATCTGCCTATGTCTACGTCCTGGATCTACAGCTTTGCTCCTACTTAGACGTGGGATGACCCTACAGCTGTTGCTCTAGTCTGTGAGCAAAACTGTAGATCCAGCACATAGACTTGGGCTGGGCCTATAAGTGAGTAACTAAGGTGGGGAGGATGGATCAGAGACAAAATTATAGTTCTGCTCTGAACCTGTGGTGCCTTTCACATAGTTGACAAGACTGAGGTTAGCAGCTGTCAACTGCACCTTTGACTAGGGGCAAACCTGTAGTTGTGCTGCCTAGACTTTGAAATGGGATCTAGGTACTACAAAGCTCAGACGAGGAGTTGAAATGATAAGACCACTTCATAGGTGAAATCTCCTTGGGCTTTGAAATTTTGCCTGAGTAGTTTTTTGAGATCTCAAAGAGAACAATATCAAGAAAAAGAAGAGACAGGACCTCAGATACTATTCATCAGGACCAAACAAGGCCCCAGTATTCCCTCCAAAAATTTATAGACCATGACACATGTGCTAACCAAGTACAAAAATGTACTAATCATGATACAAAATTCCAGTAGAGGAAGTAAGGTGGGGGAAATCAGTTTTTAAAAAATAAAGTAATATTAAGAATCCAGGGAAGACAAAGACAAACACTAAGAAGAGTCTGACTCCATAACAACTACAAGCAAAACTGCAAATAGAAATATAGAATTATGGAAAGAAATGAAGCAATGAGTTTAAAATGATGTTATAAATGGAATGAAAATTCTATAGAGAAGAAATAAAAAAGAAAGACAATTCAGGAGGAAAGAATTAGATGGAGAATTAGTCTAAGCTGATTACAAGAGATATAAAACCATAACCAAGTAACTAACTCCTTAAAAATTAGAATGAACCAAACAGGTCTTAAAGATTCCATGAGATAACATGAAATAGTAAAAACAACTCAAAAGGCCTAGAAATCAGATGAAAGACAAAAATCTAAAAATCATTGGATTCCCTGATATTATTTCACTCTCCTCAATTTCTCCACAGCTCTTCACACTGTTGATTACCCTCTCCTCCCTAATACTATATTCTCTCTAGATTCTTGGGGCACAACTCTCTTACCTATCTGACCACTCCTTAGTTTCTCTTGCTGGATCTTCATCCAGATCACACTTTCTAACCATAGATGTCCCTACAGGTTTTGTCATCAGTCTTCTTTGCTTCTCCCTCTGTACTTTCTCATCAGCTCCCATGGATTTAATTACCATGTCTATGTTGATGATTTTGAAATCTGTCTATCCAGTACCAAACTCTCTGTGAACTTCAATCTCTAACCTCCAACTGCTTCTCAGATATCTCAAACTGGACTCCAGCAAACTCAAGATAGACAAAACTGAATTCATTATCTTTTCCCCCTAAATTCTCTATTAACTGTAGAGGGATACAACAACCTTCCGGTCCCCCAGGCTCACAATCTAGGCATCATCTTTGATTCCTCACCATCTTTCACGCCTCGTATATAATCTGTTGTCAAGACCTTCCAATTTCACCTTTGTAACATTTCTCCAATATGACCCCTTATCCCTTCTGATACTGCCACGATTCTAGTATAGGCCCTCATTACCTCACACCTGCATTGCTACAATAGCCTGTTGGTGGGTCTGCCTATCTCAAGTCTCTCCTCACTCCATTCCACCCTCCCTTGGCTACCAATAAGATTTTCCTAAAGCACAGGTTCCACCATATCACACACACACACACACACACACACACACATACACACACACACACACACACAAACACAAACACACACACACACACACACACACACACACACACACACACACACACACCCTCCCTCCCTATCTCCATTCAATAAACTCCAGTGACTCCCTGCTGCCTCCAGGATCAAAGACAAAATCTTCTACTTGGTGTTCACATCCCTCTATAGCTTATCCCCCACCTACCTTTCCAATCTTTTTATACCTTATTCCTTTCCATATATTCTTAGATCCAGTGACCATGTCTTGCTATTCCACAAAATAAAAAGGATAATATCTTGATTTGTTCATGAGTTGTATTTACATGAAGCAAAGTTGTCAGCCTCACTCTTTCTTCCTGAGTCATTGAAGTCTAGTGGCAAGGCAAAAGTCAAGAGAACTGGTGATGGCCCAGGATGCATCTTTGATGCCTGACAAGCTCTCAGCACTCCACAGCACCTGCTTTAGCTGATTCATGGCCTTGGGAAAAAATTGTTCTCATTCACCCATTCTGCAGGGGAAAGTCTTCATATGCTTGGGACAGACATTTCCCTAACTTACCAACAGGTCTGAAGCCTGTTGGTTTCCTTCAAGCTGGTTTATAGCTTGTTTGTATAGATTTGTCTTCTCCTCATTAGACTGTATATTCCTTGAGGGTAGGAACTATATTTTGCCTCTTTTTGTATCCCCAGCACTGATCATAGTGCCTGGCACATAGTAGGCACTTAATAACTCTTTACTGATTGATTAGCTTGAAAACCACTGCCAAAAAAATAAAGAAGCCTGTATATCATATTTCAAGAAATCCTGAACAAAAATTGCCCTGATCTATTAGGACTAGAAGGAAAAGTGGAAATAGAAAGAATCTCCTAGTCATGTCCAGAAAGGAATACAAATTAGAAATGCTCAAGAACACCAAATCCAAAAACTAACACTTACAGGTCAAAGTAAAAATAATGTAAACAGTCAAAAAGAAAAAAGGCACACTAAATATTACAAAAGATTTGGCAGTTACGACTATAAAGAAGACATGAATACACAACACGCTATTCTAAAAGGCAAAAAATAAAGACTTACAAACAAGAATAACTTAACTTGAAAAAAATTAGTGTAATCCTATAGGATGAAAAATAGATATTTAACAAAGTAGTGAACTTTCAAGCATTCCTGATGAAAAGTCCAGAGCTGAGTAGAAATCTGAAATACGAACACATAAATCAAAAGAAAACAAAAAGGTAAATACACTTGAGAAATTTGAAGGGATGACATAGGGATAAAATATTTATATTCTAATAGAAAGATTCTTGCTTCTATCAGTGTCACCTTAGAATCCTAATGTCATAAAGAATCATTAAGAAAACTGCATAAGAAGAAAAGTCTTTTGCTATTTTAATTTTCTTAAAAGAAGAGAAAAGAGAAATACTAAGGGAAAAAGGGAGAATAAGATGGGAAACTTACTATCTCACCTAATTGGAGTGTGTAAGAAGATTATACAAATATGGAGGAAGCAGTAAAAGAAATATGCTTCACGTGAATCTTACTATTATCTTAACAGTTAAAAGAGAATCGGTAGGAATAGACACTCTAATCAAAGAGTTAAAGTCAACTAAGAAACAGGAAGGAACTGGGAGATTGGGGGAGGGGGGTGATAAAAGTGTCAAGAGAGTGGTAACAGATTTTAACAAACACAGATCCCTACTACTGAGGTCTTGGTCACTTACTGCTTTCTTTGTACAGGGTGAAGGACAACAGAGGAAAAAGTATAAGAGAATAGGACAGAAAAAAATACACAATGACTGTCATAACTGTGAATGTGAAAGAGATGAACTCATCCATAAAACTGGGGAGGGGGGGAAACAGCATGGATTAGAAAGTAGATCTAACAATATGTTGTTTACAAGAAACATATTACAAGATAAAACAAAGATTCACACTGTTTTATTTAAGAGCAGGAGTGAAATTTATTATGCTTCAAATGAACTAAAAAAGCAATATGAAAAATTATAATCTCACACAAGGCAAGAGCAAAAATAAAATTAAAATATAACCAAAAGAGATAAATAGAAAAACAACATTATGCTTGAAGTCACCATAAACAAAGATACTAACAGCAAGTGGTTAAATGAAAAGGGGAAAAGAGAAACTAAAAAAATTAAACTACATGGGGGAGAAATCTAGCATCCCCTCCAAAAACAAGTAATAAGTTAAAGATTTGAGTGTGTTGTGTGTGTGTGTAGTCTAAAAGCTATATACAGTTATCCCTTCCGCATCGCAGGGATTATGGGCATGTTGCCCCACCTTCCACTCTGGCCTGATGATCTATTTTGGTCTTCCCTTTGTATCAGAGAAAAAGTCTGAATTATTATGGTATTAAAAGATAAAACATGTTTATATTGTACATATATTTTATACATTTCTGTGTTTCTAAACTTTTTCTGTGTTGTCTGCTGGCCTTTGCATGTCATCTGTAGCTTCTGCAAAACTTCCAAAATATTACCACTTAATTTCTTATGTGGATCTGTGATATATTAAAACTGTGATATGAAAAGTCACAATGTGGAAAGGATAACAGTATGCTAGATCTCTGGTGATTACTGAATGGAAAGAGAAAGGAGTATACATACTACTAAGAAGTATACGGAATTTTTACAAAAATTGACAATGCATTAGGGCATGAGTCTCACAAACACACAATAGCAGAAATACGAAAGATGTCCTTTATTTACTTCAGTGAAATAGAAATTATACTTTCTAAAGTGATCCTGCATCATTGAAGGTGTATATGTATTCCTCAGGTGTGGGTTTCTCATGAATGATCCTAATACATATTCATTCTCCTCTCCCCAGTTCTGATGTATATATATATATATATATATATATATATATATATATATACATATATATATATATATATATATATATATATATATATATAGTCCATCAACTATTGCTTTGAGTGGATATGGACCCACATAGTGCCTAAACCTAGATATTTATTTTGGGGACCCCACAGGCTACCACTATCCTGGGAACCTTAAAGATTCTATATCTTCAATAGTTCCATACTTCCTGCTTCCTATAACATAGACTCCTTGTCTAATATTCTAGGCCTTCTAAAATCGAACTCCAACTTATGTTACACTTTGCATTAGAGCCAAATTGGAAGACTTGAAAGCATCCCAATCTCATCCCATTGATTCCATTTTTGTGCATCTCCTCAAAACTAGAATGGATTTCCTACCCCCTCCCCTTTCTGTACTGTTTCTCTTCCTAGAATCTATTTCCCTCTTTTCAAGGCATAGGTCACATGCTGCTTCTTCCATGAAACTTTCTTAATCCCTCAAGCAAGAAATGGTCTCTTTCTCTTTTAATAACTCATACTATTCCATTTGGACCTCTCATATAGACATATTGTAGTCATACTTTTATTTTTAATTCAATTCAAAAAACATTTAGTAAACAGTTATATACAAAGCACTGTACTAGATACTGAGGATAGATACATAGACAATACTGAAGAGATATAGTCATTTAAATATGTTTTATTCCCACTAGGTCTAATTTACTAGATTATCAATTCTTTCTAAGACAACTCATCCAACAAGCTATTAAGCTGCCTTATGTTAGATTTGACCCATCATGTGAGCATGAGGAAAGGGTTTTGTTCTTACATATTGATCGTGTAATTCCAGCTTTGCATTATCTCCAAATTTGATAAGTGTTCCATACTCCAATTCTATAAGCATTTATCTAGTATCTACTGTGTGCAAGACACTGTACTAAGTGTTAAGGATACAAAGGCAAAATTTTCAAATTTCCTGCCCTCAAAGAGCTTACATTACGCTGGGGTGGGGAGAAGGGGAAAACAGAACTTGTGAACAGATAAATATATACATGATAATTTGAGAAAAGATTAAGCACTACCAATTACAGAGATCAGGAAACACTTCTGTTAAGAAGCACACAATGATGAGTTCAGGAAATAGTGAGTAGACCAAGATGACTAAAAAGCAGAGGGTGTGAGAAGGAATGATGTTAACTGTTTTTCTGTCTTCACAATGGCTATTTCTCAGGCCTGGAATTCTCTCCCTCCTCACCTCTGCCTCCTGGAATTCCTGGTTTCTCTTTAGGCTTGTCTCAAATGCCACCTTCTATGAGAGGCCTTTCCTGGTCTCTCAGCTGTTAGTGCCTTCCCCTGCAATGTCATCTCGTATTTGATTTCTATATGTATTGTATGCAGCTATGTATGTGTTCTGATCCTGGAAAAGATCGAAAGGGGAAGGAGAAGGACATAGCAGAGGATGAGATGGCTAGATAGTGTCACAGAAGCAACAAACATGGACCAATGTAGCAAAGTATTTTCCTATAATGTGTGGCCAATATCTCTTATTTTGTGAAATATTTATATTAAGCGTTATTTCAAATTGTCTGTATATATTTGTAATCCTTACAACACAATATCTCTAGGGCACTCAGTCCTATTAACTGTCAGTTTTTAGAATTCCAACAGAGCTTTGGTGTGCTAGGGGAACACAGGATCACAAAGAATCAGTCATTACTTAACAACAACAACAACAACTTTGTGTGTACATGCTATCTTCCCCACTAGAACCTGAGACCTTTTCACTTTTGCCTTTGAATCTCTAAACACTTACTTAACATAATGCCTGGCTCACTGTAGTTACTTAATAAATGCTTAATGAATGAGTGATTGATTTGCCTCAATGTATTTAGCATGATTTTTGTAGCCATTATTATTTCAGTGATGGATTTCACATATTGAAATACTCTGACCCCAAACAATTATCTTAGAACTTCAGCCTTATATATAATAAAATTAACATTTATCTTAGCCTTTCCAACAATATACCAAAATATAGGAATTTTTATAAGTTTAAAGAGGTTCGTATGGCTTACTCATTTCTTTCATTCAGATGACAGGTTAGCCTTTGACCCTTTCAAACTCAAAGATGAAAAATATAACTTCACATCCCTCCTCCCCTCTCCCATTTTCTACTCCGACCATCTTCTTGTTATTTACACTAAGGCTTTAGATGTGCCCTACCCTCATTCTCTTTGCTTTCTTGTACTTAGAACATTAATCAAATTAATACTACTATTGCTTCTGAAAAGATTGTGTCAATCAATTCCACTCATCACTTCTATGACTTCTCAAAACAAAACACCCTCCTCCGGCCTCCCACATACCCCGTAAGGATGAAAGCTCTCTGAGAACAAAGCCTGTCTTGCTTTTGTATTTTTATCTCCATGGCCTTGCACATAGTGTTTAATAAATGTTTTTCATTCATTCAAAGAACCAACATAGCAAAGTATTTTCCTATAATGTGTGGCCAATATCTCTTATTTTGTGAAATACTTATATTAAGCATTATTTCAAATTGTCTGTATATATTTGTAATCCTTACGACACGATATCTCTAGCACACTCAGTCCTATTAACTGTCAGTTTTTAGAATTCCAACAGAGCTTTGGGTGATAGCATAACATTTGTGTATTTAGTAGAATGCCTCATTTGTACATAGATAATGCTTCCTCTGGACTAACCTTCCAATTTGCACTAACAAGTTGATTTCCTTGGGGGATAACTAACCCAAGTTCCTGATGCTCTCTGTGTCCACACAGAGCTCCAACCAATGTGTTTACTTTTACTCTAGTTAGCTAGAAGGCACAGTTAGCTCAAATCAAAGGCACTTCCTAAAATGATACTACACAGTTATCCCTTCTGCATGGGGTTAGGGATACAGCACCCCCACAACTGGGAAATCCACATAAAATTTTTTGTTCCCCCCCTTCAAACCACAGAAGTCTATATTATTATGGTATTAAAAGGTAATATATCTTGATATTGTACAATACTATGCATATGTTTTATGCATTTCTGAGTTTCTAAACTTTTTCTGTGTCATCTACTGGCCTGGATGGGTCCTCTGCAGCTTCTTGGGAGCAAAACTCCTCCCAAAATCCCCACTTTATCTCTTATGCTGACCCATAATATATCAAAAAATGCAAAAGGGAAAGTCATATTGTGGAAGGGATAACTGTATAAACAAAAGTAAGAAAATGTCTCCCTATAAATCTGAGCTGCATACTCCTACAAATACCTACAGTGTCAGGCGTAAAACTTAACACACACACAGTATACTAGTAGAAAGATTCACACCTAGGGAACATATATGTGTGTACACACACACACACACACACACACACACACACACACACACACACACATATATGACCAAGGCAATTTCAGGGCCCCAGCATCTTTTCTCTTTTCCTGTTTTCTTTATGCTAGGATGTCTCTTTTTCACAGCTTAACTTGACCCTACAGCTAGACTTTCTTTGGGCCTGCTATCTACTTGGTATGGATGTAGCATTTTTCTGGGCAAGTTACTTTCTTGCAAGGTACTATTCTGGTAAGTAATTTGGAGCTCTATCCAAAAAGCTGCTAAATTGTGCATGCCCTCTGACACCCAACATTACCATTTCTAGGCATAAAGCCAGAGAATTCAAAGAGGAAAAAAACATATGTGTGTAAAAATATGTATAGCATCTCTTTTAATAGGAGCAAGGAACTGGAAACTAAAAGGATGCCTATTTATTGGGAACTGACCAAAAAAATTATGTTATGTGATCATAAAGGAATACTGTTATGCCTAAGAAATAAAGAAAGGGATGACTTTAGGGAAACCTAGGGAAATTTGTGTGAACTGATGAAGAGCTAAGTGAACTTAACCAAGAAAATAATTTATACAGTCATGACAAAATTATAAAGAAAAACAATTTTGAAAGAATTAAGAATTTTGATCAATGCAATCACTAGCCATAGCTCTACAGAACCCATGATAGAACAAGCTACCCGACAGAGATATGATGGACCCAAGGTACAGAATGAGACAAACATTTGGTCAGAGATTGGCTTAAAGTAGGAGGGGGTAGGGGTGGGGGTGGGGGTAATAGTGCAAAGTTTCAAGATGAAGAGAAAGGGAGAACAGGAAGCTCATGTCTAATGACCTCAATTTTCTCAATAAAATAATTAGGGAGTTCCTCAGCTGAGAGAGAGAAGGAAGTGGGAGTGTGCAGGATGCTTGAGGAGTGGAGAAAATTTGGGATAGCTTCTGCAGGGGAGTGACATTGGGAATCAATTAAGGTACAATAACAGCCTTGCCTTGCTTGAACAAGGGCCCAGTTGAAATTGGACAGCATGAATTTAGAATGTACCTAGACAGCACAATGATATGATTTCTAACAAAGTAAAAACAAAGGAGATGGGGATGGTGGAAGTAACCCAAGGTTTAGCTTTGGCAAGGGATGAGTGGGGGTAGGACAAAGGAATGAGGGATTCAAGAAAAGAGAAAAGTGTAGAGTTGGACCACTGTAGGGTGCGGCTTGTAAATGGAGAAAAGTAAAGTCAGAGAGGGACTCTAGTCTGAGAAATACTGAGGAATGGAGGGACCAAAGGGCTTAATGATGACAAGAAATAGGTTGAGGAGGGGAGAAAGGAACAAGCATTTACTAAGTGCCTAATATGTGACAGACACCATGCTAAATACTTTACAAATATCTCATTTGTTCCTGACAGTTATTATCCCCATTTTATAGTTCAGGAAATTAAAGCAGATAGAGGTTAAGTAGCTTGTCGAGGGTTACACAGCTACTGTCTGACGATGGGTTTGAACACAGGTCTTCCTGACTCTAGACCTTAAAATCTATCCTTTGTGACACCTGGCAATCCTATGGGGATTATACTATTTATAATATGCTATTATTATCCCATTTTACAACTGAGAAAATGGAGGCAACTAGAAGGTTAAGTGACACCCTGGATTATACAGCTTGTAATTGTCTGAGGCTGACTTGAGGAAGGAGGATGAGGCACAAGGAGAGATGGAATTGTAGATGGTTATGGTCAAATAGGATCATACTAAAGACAGATTAGGGGCTGTTCATCTGTCGAGGATATTGTAAAGGAGATTCTTATATAGTGTACAAAGTTGAACTAAATAATAGACCTCTAAGGTCCCTTCTAAAGCTCAGTATTTATTCTATTTCCTAAACTGCTTATGTGTATTCATGTTCATTTGGGGAATAGGTTTAATCATAAGATAATTTGTTCCCATTTCCTCTTAGACTGTTGATGGAGTGGAAATTAATGCAGATTGTTTTTTCAGCGAATTAACTATACTTTAACCTAACCTACCTAAACCATCGCTTTTTCCTTATGGGGAAAAAACCCCAGTGGAATAGAATCAGAATAAACACTGAATTGTTTTAAATACTGTAATGATTATTTTGAGCTACACCAACCATCACCCTTAATTATCAGGAATTTTAATAGTAGAAAAGTAGAATACATTTTAGCCCTCTCAACATTTACTTGTTCTTGCTATATCAATGAATTGTTAAACACTTAGATGTATTAATATATTAATCTTTATTATTTATATATTATATCTATTATTTATTATATTATTATCTTTTCAGTATAAAAAAATGATCAGTCATCTCCGAGGTCATATTCTGTGCTAAGATTTTGTGATCCTATGGACCATGTTTCATTTGTAAAATAGATGGTGGAGAGAGAACTAAACCTACATCATGTCAGTAATTTTGCATGAAAATGTATGTGACCCTATAATGAAATAAGAGATCCAAGAGGTTACTGAAGTCAAAGCTATACAGTCTCAGGCCAGCAGATTACATCAGGAATTACTGGTTTATCTGACTGAAGGTGAGGCAACTCTAGAATTCTAAGTTGCACAGTAAGGGCTTATTTGCATTGGTAAAGGGAGTTTCCTATACCATCAAAATAAGAGATCTAGGGTTTTTTTGGTTTTGCTTTATTTTTTTTTTAATGTTTGAAACTAAAATCATTTTAGCAGCTTCACTAAAGGGCTTTAGCCAGGAGCAATTCACAATTGCTGGATAGTTGTTCACGATGGTTTGATTTAAAGAAAGTAGTATAGCATTCAGCTATGATTTTAATTTTTAATTGAAAACCCAACTTAAGGGTGTGCCTCAAGACTCTTCAGGGGCTTTGAGCTGGCAGCACCTGAATATGAAGAGGCCAGGAATGTGGTTTGACTAGCAGAGGAGACCATCACTTTCCCCCCTGGGCTTAGCTTGTCTCAGTGCCTTTTCCCCACCTACTCATTTACATGGAAGATGGAAGAAACTTAAGAATTCAAAAACTAGAAACCTAGAATACCATTTCAATTTGGCAATTATTGAGCAAATAAATAGTACGGGGTTTATAGGTTTGCCTCCAGAGATTAAAACACATAATTATAATCCCTTAAACTAGCGTCAAATTTCTGACAGAGGAATCCAAGTCACTTAACCAGGAATAGCGAAATCCCAGAAAAAGACAAAGCCTGAAGATACTTAGCTAGCTGGGAGTACTCCTGCTTCTTATTATAAAAATCTTGGCTCCTGAGAATCTCCTCCTAGTAATAGGAGAGGCTTCAGAGCCATGACTTTCAGGGAACCAGATTGAAAAACCAGAGAAGTTTTTTACTGGTCTTAGTTGGGGTTTTGCCTTTACAAAAAGAGCTAGAAATACCTGAATGCTTTATTGTAGGTTTTCAGCTGAGCATATACATGTAGGTATACATATAGGTCAGCTGAGAGGATATGTAGGAAGAAAATACATAATCAGCATTTATAACAATGTCAAGAGGAGCCAAGATGGGGGACTAGAGAAGCATTCAAGCTCTCCCAAATTCCCCTCTGAACAACCCTAAAATATACCTGAAATTGAATTCTGAAGCAACAAAATCAACCGAAGGTCAGGTGGAACGATTTTCCAGCCTGAGACAAATTAGGACTTCAGCAAGAAAGGTCTGTCTCAGTGGGTGCCTCAGGTGAGCCCTGGAGCTCAGTGCAGGCAGCAAAGGCCTTGCCTTGTGGGAGGCTGTGTTGGTTTAGCAACACTTCAGGAGTTCTCAGTCCACAGACTAGGGTTGGCCATCTGACAACTAGTCAGATAAAGATTCCAGGAGACCCTTTGCTAGTGCTAGTTTCAGGACCAGGTTGCATTGCCTGTATGTAGTTCTGAGTCACAGCCCCAAGGCCAAAAAAAAAAAAAGCACTTGCAGAGCAGTGCAGAGGAGCAAGGTCCCTACTTCATAGTTCCATCTTAGGGAGGAGTGTTTATAGTTGTTCACAGGGGGCTAAGGACCCTGGTCTCAACTCCAAGACAGATAACCAGCAGCTTTAGCAATTGCAGCTACAGGAGAGTAGGGAACCTGATCCCTGTTGCAGGACCAGGACTACAGGAGAATAAGGTCACTGCCTGGGTAAAGACAAGAGGACAGACCAGGAGAATTATGACACACCTCTCCTTAGATCATACCACCTCAAAAGCACTAAAAACCTACACACACACACATCCCTCCACCCCCACCCCCCAGATCTAGCTCTGAAAACAGCAGCAAGAAAGGCCTGAAGCTTGGAGCAGTGCCCCCTCCACCCTGGGAGCAAAGCTCAATTTTAACATAAAGTTAAAAGTCAAGAAATAGACTGGAAATATGAGCAAACAACAACAACAAAACCTGACTATAACAAGTTATTACGGTGACAGGGAAAATAAAGACACAAATCCAGAAGAAGATAATGATATCAAAGTAGCTATAAGCAAAGCCTCAAAGAAAAATATGAATTGGATACAAACCCAACAAGAAATCCTGGAAGATCTCACATAAAAGAGGCCTAAAAGAACCTTTGCAATAGAGGGGAAGATGGGAAGAGTGGTGGAGAATGCCATTAAAAATCCCAAATTAAACACCAAATTGGAAATCCTGAAAATCAAAGAACAGATTAATAAAATTGAAAGTTAGAAAACCATCGAACTAATAAATCAAACAAGAGGCTGATTTTATAAAAACAAAAACAATAAAATTGATAAACCATTGGTTAATGTTATTAAAAGGAAAAAAAAGAAGAAAATAAAATTACCAGTATCAAAAATGGAAAGGATGAATTTACCACCAATGAAGATTAAATTAAAATAATTATTAGGAGCTATTTTTCCCAATTATGTGTCAGTAATTCTAACAGTATAAGTAAAATTGATGAATATTTACAAACATATTAATTGTTCAGATTAACAGAAGAGAAAATAGAATACTTAAATAATTCTGTCTTAAAAAAAGAAATTGAACAAGCTCTAAATGAGCTCCCAGGACCAGATGGATTTACAAGTAAATTCTATCAAACATTTAAAGAATAGTTAATTTCAATACTGAATAAACTATTCAGAAAAGCAGGCAATGAAGGAGTCCTACCAAATTCATTTTACAACACAAGTATGGTACTGCTACATAAATCAGGAAGAGCAAAAACAGATAAAGAAAACTGGAAACTAATTTCCCTAATGAATATTGGTACAAAATGTTTAAATAAAATACAAGGAAGGATGTCATAGGCTACGAATAGGTGCAATATGACTAGGAACACAAGGCTGGTTTGTATTAGAAAAACTATCCGCATAATTGACCATATCAAAAACAAAATCAACAAAAATCATAAAATTATTTCAATAGATGTAGAAAAAGCTTTTGACAAAATGTAACACTCATTCCTGTTAAAAACACTTGAAAGCATCAGAATTAATAGAGATTTCCTTAAAATAATAAGTAGCAATAACACTAACCCTAACACCAGGATAAGATAGAAGCCTTTCCAATAAGATGAGGGATAATGTAAGGATGCCCATTATCACCACTATTAGTCAATATTGTTCTAGAAATGCTAACTAAAGCAATGACAGGGAAAAGAAGTTGAAGGACTTAGAATAGGAGGAAACAAAACCATCATTCTTTGCAGATGATATGATGGGATACTTAGAGAATCCTAGAGAATCAATTGAAAAAAAAAAGTTGAAATAATTAACAACTTCAACAAAGTTGCAGGATGTAAAATAAACCCAAATAAATCAACTGCATTTCTACATATTACCAGCAAAATTCAGCAGAATAAGATAGAAAGAGAAATCCCATTTAAAGTAACCACAGATGACATACCATATTTCACCACATAATCGTTGCAGATTTTATGGCAAATTTTTTTTACAAAAAAGTGAGATGTGACTATTATTTGAACCTTTTTTTTTAAAAAAAAAATGTGCTAGTATTACTTAAAAATTATTTATTACTAAACTGTTATTGGTGTAAGATTAGGATGCACAGAATACTCGTGAATGTATGTTAAAACTGAATGCTGATAATGCACGTGTCTTGAGAATTTAAGGCTCACAATGAATGAGAGATAAATTCCTTTCCATGTGCAACTGGTGAATACATTGCTTCTCTGTTTATTTTTTAAGTGGAGTGACAAACACAATTATACCATGCTACGATTCTGCAATGAAAGGCAATAAACCAGTCTTTGAACTGGAAAAACAGGGTGTGATGATTATGCAGTAAAATATGGTAAAATATTTGGGAGTCTACCTGCCAAGGCAGACTCAGGAACTATATAAACACAGTTACAAAACTTTTCATACAAATAAAGTCAGAACTAAACAATTGGAAAAATATTAATTGCTCATGGATAGGCCAAGATAATATAATAAAAATGACAATGTTACCTCAACTAATTTACTTATTTAGTGCCATACTACTAAAATTACCACCAAAAAATTTTATAGAGCTAGAAAAAAAAATCATACCAAAATTCATCTAGAAGAACAAAAGGTCAAAAATATCAAGAAAATCAATGAAAAAAAATGTGAAGAAAGGTGGCTTAGCAGTACCAGATCTCAAACTGTATTACAATGCAGTAATTATTGAAACAATCTAGTACCGGCTAAGAAATAGAGTGATGGAAACTAGGTATAGACAAACATTTCACACTGTACACTGAGATAAGGGCAAAATGGGTGTGTGATATTATAAGAGTGATATTATAAGCAAATGGGTATGTGATATTATAAGGGCGATATTATAAGCAAATTAGGGAAACATGAAATATTTCACTTGTCAGATTTATGAATAAGAGAAAAAATTATGACCAAAGAAGAGGAAGCATTTGGGATATAAAGTAGATAATTTCGATTCCATCAATTAAAAAGGTTTGGCACAAACAAAATCAATGCATCCAAGATTAGAAGAGAATCAGGAAATAGGGGGAAAAATTTACAGCAAATTTCTCTGATAAAGGCTTCATTTCTCAAAGATATAGAAAACTAAGTCAGATTTATAAGAATTTGAGTCATTCCCCAATTGACAAATTATCAGAGGATATGAACAGACTATTTTCAGAAGAAGAAATCAAAACTATGGTAGTATGAAAAATCCTCTAAATCACCATTGATTAGGGAAATGCAAATTAAAACAACTCTGAGTTACCACCTTACATCTTTCAGATTGACTAATATGACAGAAAAGGAAAATCTCAAATGTTGGAGATGTGGAAAAATAGGGACACTAATGGATTGTTGATGGAATTATGAACTGATCCAACCATTCTGGAGAATAATTTATTACTATACCTAAAGGGCTGTAAAAACTATGCATACCTTTTAAATGAGCAGTACCATTACTAGGTCTTTACCTCAAAGAGATCAAAGGAAAAGGAAAAGGGCCTATATGTACAAAAATATTCATAGCAGCTCTTTTTGCGGTGGCCATGAATTAGAAATTGAGGGGATATTCTTAAGTTGGGGAATGACTGAACAAGTTGTGATTTATGATTGTAATGGAAAACTGTTGTTCTATAAGAAATGATGAACAGGATACTTTTAGGATACATAGCGTCTAAATACTTAGAGGAAAAATTTAAAAAATTTTTGGAAATAATAATATGTGGGGACTTCCATGTGCCTCTTTCAAGTGTAAAAAAAATTTTTTTTTAAAAAAAGGATAACTAAGAGTGAAATTAATGACCTAAGTAGAATTTTTAAAGTGTTAGATATGATAGATCTCTGGCAATTTCTGAATGGAAATGGAAAAGAATATATATCTTTTCCATTGTTGCAAATCACCTTATAAAAACTGACCTTTTACTGTGTCATTAAAACAACATAAACAACTTCAAAGAAGCAGAAATATTACACTCATTCTTTGCAGATCTCAATGCATAAAAGAGAATTTAATAAAAAGATTTAAAGTTAAATAGAAACTAAATAACCATCTACAGTCTTTATTTAGCATAATAAAAACAAGTATAGGCAAGTCAAAGAACAAATTGTAGAAACAATAGATAAGTTTATCACATAAAACATGAGACAACGTACCAAAACTTTTGCAATGCACCCAAAGACCTGAATGTAATATTTCTATCTCTAACCATTTTCATCAAAAAAGAGAAAGAACTGATTACTTAGACATGCAAGTAAAAAAAAAAAAAACTAGGAAAGCAACAAATCAAAAAGCCCAAATAAATATTAAAGTTGAAATTCTAGAAGTAAAAGAAGACATTTTAAAAATATAAAAAAACCAAATAATTAAATTGATTAATAACTCTAGAAAGATTTTTTTAGAAAAACTAATAAAATAGTCAAATTCTTAGTGATTCTAATAAAAAAGAGAAAAATGAAATTGCCAATAAATCCCTTAATACATTTAACCTTATCTTTAATATTTTTATGCTTTATGTGTGTTGCCTTGAAGACATCATGGTTTTTGAAGTTATTGCCTTCACTTATTGGTTCGATGTGACCTTTGAATTAATCTCAATGCCTTTTTAGACTCTAATTTCCTTGGTGTATGTCAAGAATTTTACACTTACTGATTTGAAAGGACATAATTGGGGAAAGTTTCAATGAGATAAAGGAACTAATTGATGCATTTGTCAGCAGATCTCTATAGCTTGATGCCATCTATATACATCAAATGGTCAACAAAATGTTTTAACTCAACATTTAATTTTGGCCATATTTAGTTTTATTTGACAGAAATGCTATATGATGTAAGTCCAGGTCAAAACAGTGATCTCAAACTGTCTCTCTGAAAATGGCTATGTTTTAGATGACATTATATTGTCGTTGAAATTATTGTGTTGTTGGCATGTTTTATTTAAGAAAAAACTAGTTTTTCATTTTAGGGTCAAATACTTTAGCATTCTCACTAGGTTGTGGTCTAATTTATTGACAGATCATGGACTAAGCCATGAGTACATGACTGAGTCAAAAGCTTTGTGATTTTTTTAAAAGTCAGTATAAATATTATGGTACTTCAAGGTAGTTTATTCAATAATTACCAAATCAATAATCGATTGTTTTGTATATATCCCTGAGATGATTGACCTATATTTTTTATTCCTTATCTAATATATTGTTTTCTTTATGTTTATATTTTTTTATGATACGACGTGAATCTTTGTATTTTCCCAATCGTCATCTTTCTTAGTTTATCTGCAGAATTTGACATTGTTGTTCACCTCCTACTGAATATCCTTTTGTCTTTGCATACTGCTCCATCTTACTTCTCCTCTTACCAGCCTCACTGCATTCTCATTCCCCTTATTTGGGTCTTCATCCTTATCACACTCCTTAGCTGTGGGTGCCCCTCCAACACTTTGCCCTGGAGTCTTTTCTCTTCTTCCTACACTATCTCCCTAAGTGATCTTGTTGGCTCCCATGGGGTCAAATATCAGAATCTCTTGTTTATTCCTAGCACTAGTCTCTTCTGAACTACAATTCCAAATCTCCAATTGTCTATTGGAAATTTTGAAATGGGTATCAAATAGACATCTTAATCTCAATGTATCCAAAACAAGAACTTATTATCTTTTAACCCAAACCTTCCAAATTTTCCCATTGTAACTACATTGGCATGGTACTCTTTTGGTATGGGATTCTCTTCTCATGGTGAAGATCAGTGCCCTAAACCTGCATCAGGAATGGGGAGGAGTTGGTAGGAGTTGGAGAGAGAAGTTGAGTTTTTTGGGTTCTGCCATTGCTTTTGGCTCCCAGCTTCAAGAGAGAAGATGGACAATGCAGACCCCACTTCAGGTTGCTGAAGACAAAATAAGACTCTGGGAAGAAGCCAACATGAGAGGTGCTAGCAGTCTCCATCATATCCCTATCCCCCAGCTTGCTATAGTAGAGACTTTAGAGAGTTTCCCCTTGGGTGAGATCTGAGACCCTCTCTCTTCATTGAACTGTTATCTTATTTCCACTGAGAAAGTTCCTTCCCTCAGCATTGTCTCCTATTTACATTTTCTCTAATCTCTGTTTTATTATCAGCCTGGATATTTGCTGTTCACTGATGAATTACTATTTTGTGAGAAGGAAGTCAAGCACTGGATATAACGCTTGGGTCCTTCTTTCTCCCCAATTAATGAATAGTAGGTGGCTCATGAATAGAGTGACAAACTCAGGAACCCTTGCTTTCTGAGTTCAAATCTAGCCTCTGACATTTAACTAGGTGTGTGACCCTGGGCAAATCCTGTTTGCCTCAGTTCCTCATCTGTAAAATGAGCTGGAGGAGGAAATGGGGTCTCCAAATGGGGTCTCACAGAATCATACAGAGCTGAAACGACCAAAACACATCAATCAGAAGTTTCACTTCAACCTGAACACTATATCCTCAACATTAATAATATTTAAGGGAGCATGCACATATAATTCTAGCCCAGTACCCCTCTCTCTGAGGAGGGTAGAGCTAGAGTCATTAGCTTCAACCTTCTGCTTCTCCTGTCAAGAATTAAAATCAACCTTGGAAAAAAGTGGTGAGAGAAGGCTAGAGATGCCTATTCTGCCTTCTTTGAGTCACACATTGACACTTCCCTCCATGTGAGGGTCACTACATCTACTACATCACTACATTATTATTGTTGAGAGCATTACAATTGTCCCCTTGTCCCAGGTTCACAACCTTGGAGGCCTCCTAAATTCCTTATTCTTACCCATCCTATAAAGTCAATCAGTTACTAAATCTTAACATTTCTACCATCACAATGACATCTCTTGCATACAACTCCTCCTCTGCACTCCTATAGCTACTTCAGAAGTTCAGACCTTTATCACCTCTAGCCTGCCTTATTGCAATAATCTTCTATGTGGTCTTCTTGCCTTAAGTCTCCCATTCAAACCATTCTCTTCATGGCTGCCAAAGTACTTTTAATAAAGTGTAGATCTGATTCATTTTTCACCTTTGAGTTTACTTCATTTGAACTCCATTATCTTCAAGATGAAAGCCATCTGACATTTTAAAATTTTTATTTTTAACATTCATCTTTTAAAAATTTTGAGTTCCAAATTCTCTTTCTCCCTGTCACCTCTCCTCCACCCATTGAGAAGGCAATATGATATCAATTATACATGTGAAGTCATGCAAAACATATTTCCACATTAGTCATGTTGCAAAAAAAACCCACCACCAACAACAACAATAAAAAAAAAAGAAACACAAAGAAAGTGAAAAAAGTATGCTTCAATCTGCAACCAGAGTTCATCAGTGAAGGTTTCATCATGGGTTATTTGTCTTAGATTTGTCTTGATCAGAGTAGCTAAGTCTTTCACAGTTGCTCATTGTTATAATATTGTTGTTACTATGTACAATGTTCTTCTGGTTCTGCTCACTTCATTTTGCACCATTTCATATAAGTCTTCCCAGGTTTTTCTGAAACTATCTTGCTCATCATTTCCTATAGCACAGTGTTCCACTACATTTGTATACCACAGCTTGTTCAGTCATTCCCCCAGTTGATGGGTATCTCCTCAATTTCTAATTCTTTGCCACGATAAAAAGAGGTACTACAAATGTTTTTGTAAATATAGGTCTTTTTCCCTTTTCTCTGATCTCTTTGAGATAAAGACCTAGTAGTGGTATTTCTGTGTCAAAAGTATACAGTTTTATAGCCCTTGAGGCATAGTTCCAAATTGTTCTCCAGAATGGTTAGACCAGTTCACATCTCCATCAACAATGCATTATTAGTGTTCCTATTTTTCCACAACCCCACCAGCGTTTTCTGTCATTTTAGCCAATCTTATAGGTATGAGGTGGTAACTCTGAGTTATTTTAATTTAATCAATAATAATTTAGAGCATTCTTTCATGTGACTATAGATAGCTTTGATTTCTTCTGAAAACTGCCTGTTCATACCCTTTGACCACTTATCAATTGGGGAATAGTTCTTATTTTTATAATTTTGACCCTGTTCACTATATAATTGAGAAATGAGGCTTTTATTAGAGAAGCTTTCTATGAAAATATTTTCCCCCATTTCTTGGTTTCCTTCTAGTTTTGGCTGCATTGATTTTATTTGTGCGAAATCTTTAATTTCACATAATCAAAAGTATCTATTTTACTTCCTGTGATCTTCTCTATCTCTTGTTTGGTCATAAACTCTTCCTTTATCCATATATCAGACAGATACATTTTTCTATGTCCCTGTAATTTGCTTTTGATATCACCTTTATATCTAGATCATTTAGATTATTTTGGTATCTGGTGTGTGATATTGATCTATGTCTCATTTCTCGCAGTAGCAGACATCAAGGTCATCCACTGTATCCCAGGCCATTGCAGTTGTTTTGACTTTTTTATTGCCCCTGTACTTCAAGGACTTGGGAAGAGAGGGTGGGGCTGATGACTTCGGGCAACTCTGCCTCACTTAAATCCAATTCATGCACAAGTCAAGATATTACCTGTGACATCACTGGTCCTCTTTGAAAGTGAGAGAAAAACAACAACAAATTTCTGCCAAACTGCTTTCCAGTTTTCCCAGCAATTTTTGTCAAATGGTGAGTTCCTGCTCCAAAGTTTGGATCTTTGGATTCTGTTTGGCATTTAAGGCTCTTCCTACCTGACCAGTCTTCTCACACTCTACTTCTCTCTACACAATCTACAAGATCTAGCAGTACAAACTTACCTGCTATTCATTGCACAAGGTCCCTGGGCTATCTCCCATGCCTGGCACGCTCTCCCTCCTCATCTCAACCTCTTGATAGCCCTGGTTTCTTTAAAAACTCGGCTAAAATGTACTTTTCTTCATTCAGGAGGCCTTCCTGGTCCCCCTAGCATTTGAATAGCCTCCTCTGATGGGCAGTCTACCTTCCTTCTGCTTTGTATGTATTGTGACTATTTATTTACATGCTGCTTCTACCATTTACATGTAAGCTCCTTGAGAGCAGGGATTATTTGGTAGTTTTCACCTTTCTTTGTGTCCCTAGTGCTTTTGCCTAGCATATAATAAGTGCTTGTTAATTGATATAAAATATATAAACATACACTGTAGTTTTGGTGAATAATGAAAGTATTCATTTCTTCACTCCATGTTATACCCGCTGAGGGTTTGCCTGCTTTAGTGATCAGTTCCATGTGCCCCAAAACATTTCTCACAGGTGGACTATTGGTTTTTCTGATTTTTCCCAAAGTATTTCTTCTTCTTGAAGTGCCAGAACATGAAGCAGAACCACTCTCTCTGCTATACTCTTTGTCAAATTATTCATCCCAACAGTTTTGATTAGCACTCAGACTCACGGAAGCGATTTTATCTTACTGGATGGGGCACTGACCCAGTCAATGGTATTGCAAACCCCAAGGGGCCAGGTTTTTGCAAGGCCTTCACAAGTACCCTGGCAGATTCACACAGTCTTCATTGTATGATATCGTTACCATTGTCATGATCACACTGTGTACTTGAACCTGGCTCATTTGTTTAGGGTTTGTTTCCTGAGAACCTTAGCAGGATATCAAGATATTCTAAGTCACCAAGCAGTTATTAAAAGCACTTTCTTAAGCACTGGGGATGCAAAGGAAGTCAATGACACCATCTCTGCTCTTGAACAGCTAACATGCTAATGGGAGAGACAACTGCTAAACTTCTAGATAGATACAAGATCTATACAGAATAGATGGAAGAGACTTGAAGACAAGGCATCACATCAAGTTGCAGACTTCATGGAGTAGGTGGTATTTAAGCTGTCTTGAAGGAAGTGAGGGAAGCTAAGGGCAGAGATAAGGTGATTAAACCTTCCATAGGTGGGGCACAAGGGTCATGCAAAGACACAGAGGTGGAAGATGGACGCTCCTCATGTGTGACAAACAATAAAAGGCCAGTGTAGCTAAATGAGAGAACACATAGAGGGAAAGAAGCCTGGGAAGGGACCAGGTTATGAAAGTCTTTAAGTAACCAACAAAGGAGATTAATTTGAACCCAGGAGGTAATAGGGAGCCAGGGTAGCTAGAACATAGGTTTTAATTGGTCAGAACTATGCTTTTGGAAAGACCACTTTGGAAGGTGAATCAAGGATGGATTGTGGTGGGGAAATTGAAAGGCTGTTGCAATAGTCCAGGATTATTTATAGGATGAGGAGAGTGAAGACTGCAATAGGACCTGACTTGTCTATCCACATGCTGGCAAAGTAAGCATCCAAATTCAGTCCTCCTGACTCTATATTCATCCTCTCACAACACATCCAATGACTCCAAGTGACTCCAAGTCAGGAGTTGCTGGAACCAACTCCCTGGAGCCAACTGTTAAATTTTCAGTGAGAACATTTACGCTTTGGAAATCGGCAAATATTATGAATCAGGGCTTGATTTATCTTATTGATTGTCTAGACCTAAGAAAGTGATGGGGAAAATGTTAATAATGTAGATTAAATTTAAAAGATGTCATATAAATACTCTCTGCTCCCCACCAGAACTGGTTATTAAACATTTATCAGTATACTCCTAACAAAAGCCTATACCTTTATTTGTTTATTTTTACTTATTTATTCTCTTTTAAAAAAAGTTTTATTGATGCCTTTTGTTCATGTAACGAATTATTTCCTGATATATCCTGAATTCTCACTTGTAATTTTTCACAGTTAAGCAAAACCCATCAGTATAGCATGGAAGTACGTAGTACCAAGGCCACAACTGCGATACAGATACTAAGGAATCACAATAATATGGCAGTGTCCTAGTCTGAACTCTGTGTTCTTACTTGAATCAAAGAGCTACTTATTTTTCTCTAAACAGAAGATAACTAATTTCAGGGAGGGACCCGATTCCTTGGAACTGAGACTTTGTCTCTTGTTGACCAAACTAAGAGTGGTAAAGCCTTTGCTTAATTCAGTTAACAGAGGTATTTCTTTGTTCATCTTTGACCAGATTGAAAAGGGAGTTGTTAAGGAGTGACTGGTTACAGAAGACATCTTCCCTCGGGGTGTACCAGCATTAGCATTATTGTTGTTCTGGTTGGTAAGTTTAAAAACCCTAAACTTGAATAAATCATGTACCTTATTTTACTTTACTGTGAAATTTTGTTTGTTTTAGGATTATTATAAAATTTAGTTGAAAATTGCCTAGGGGAGAGAAAATTACATTTCTCTGCCCATTTGGGCTTCCCCTCTGCAACTAGGAATGTTTGAATATTAACAAATTGCTTTTTATAGACTTTGGATAAAATACAGAATATAGGTTTTTTTCTATAATTAAATGGTGTCTTGAGGCTCAGATTCCAGTTCCTGATAGAAACTAATGTAGCCCTGGATCAACCTTTTTTGAAAAATTTTGGCATCAACTAAATAGAGGTAATCCCAAAGGTTTTTGTAGTAGACTTGCCTCATCTTGCTGGTTCCTCATTGAAGCTCATGGAATCTGACTGTGTTAAAAAACTAAATCTGTCAGATACACCAAGAGGTATTTGTACGCATTTCTGTCTGTGCCTGTGTCTATAGCTTCCTTGTGTGTTGTTTAAATCATAATTTATAACATAATCTACCTTCTGGCCTGGGACTAAGCTAGTTTCACCCTAACTAGACTATTTGTAATTCCATTGGGGAGAAGACCAAATCTGCTCAGAGAGACTGGTCAATCCCATGATTGTGTGACAGGGACTTTTTCCTTACCGTCTTCCTTAGCAGTGGCTAGAGACTAAGCCTGAGTCTAATGGCCCTGGTCAGGGAATGTTAGCTTAACCACTTCCAACTCCTGGGAATGCCATGAACCTCTTGGCTCTCTGTATGGTACGTATATAAAATCATTACATATGCTTATTAGGGCTAATAGTACATAAATAATACCTACACCCATCCATGCATGTATTTAAACTTCATTGATTATTCAAAAATACAAACCTCTCTAGGAACAAATGATACAAGCCTCTCAAAGAACAAACCACCAAGTTTGTTTCAAGTATCTCAGTAAAGGGGTCTTATATTGGCACTTAGGAAAAGGTTCGCTATCTGCCCATATGTATGTAAGGAGGATTTTGTTATTCTTTTAGAGTTTAGTTTCTCAGGATCCATGGCAATGGCAACATCTAGTTTCCAAATGTTAGATAATAACTCCCACAATAGCCCCAAGGATCCTAGATAGTAATTCCTAGAATCATAGTGTGTCCTACTGAAGCTGCACCATGAAATATGGGATGACATAATGTAATATTTATGATGCCTGTTCAGGATGACATTGCTAAAGTTAACTTGTGAGCTTAATGTTGGCAAGATGCCTACTTTGTCTGTTGTCCTATAAATCAAGTGGACCTCAGTCAGTGAGTGGGAAATCCATAGGGGAATTCATGGGGGAACCCATTTGGGATTTAGGTAATGCATAGAGGAATATATGTACCTGCCTCAACTAGCCTCCACTGAGGCTCGAGGGGATTTAAGGGAGTGTACAAACTGTGCTTGTCTTGATTGACCCCATCCAGACACAGGGGTAGTTGCCCCATCTTCACACTGGCCCCTATGAGAAGGATGATTAGGGGATGCTGTAGGAGCTGATGTTCCCATTATCAGCAATTCCCTTTGAGAAGACTAGACTAGAATAAAGTAAGATTATTAACCCCTTCAAAGCTGTCTTCCTGTTTTTCCTATCTAACCAGGTCAAGAGTGAACCTATTAGAAGCTGGAGTCCAAAAACTCCAGTGCCTCCTGTGTGTTATTTGTGAAATACCATGTCATGTATCTCCCTCTGAGGCAGCTTTCTGACAAGTCTTCATCAATTAGTACTGCTTTTAAGTGAATATGGAATGTTCTAATTTCCAAGCATGGTCAGTTGCAGGAATTTGTCCTAGTCTTGAGTTAAGAACAGATTGATGACCAGTATCTGGTGAGTTTTTATGGTTCTGGCTAAAGGCCTTTATAAATTACAAATTCTGGTTGGTGATTGATTACCTAAGAGTATGAAGAAAGGAAACTATCAATTATTTCCCACCTAGCTGATCTCCTGGACTTCATGATCTTCAGAAACTCATCATTCTACAAGGTGAAGTCAACTCTGAACTTCACACATCCTCAGCACCTCCTGTCCCTGGGACCTCTTTCTGCCTCTGATTGGAGAGGGTAGCGTGTGAACATCTGGGAGATTTGCTCCGATCCTCTCTATAAAGAGGATGCACAGGGCATTCACTTCATCATTTCTCACCCAGCTGCTCTCCTTGATTTCATGATCACCAGAAACTCATCATTCTGCAAGATAAAATCAACTGTAACTCAATCCTTCAGATCATTTCCTATCCCAGCCCCAGTACTTCATCATGACCCTATGCTGAACCAGTACTCTCCTTTTCGCTTTCAGCTTCTTTTTATGTGTTATTCCGTAATTTGTTGATATTAATTCTTCTGGTAGTCATTTTGCCTTGGGGGTGGCACTTTTGATGAATGCAAATATTTAGCTTGGAAAGGATAAGTCTATGATCAGTCCAGCACTCTGCACCACACATTGCCTTTGTCACTCTCACATCTCTTCTCCTTACAATCACATAGTCTATAAGATGCTAATGTTTGCCAGGAGAGTGAAAAGGCTACAAGCCAAGACCAAAGTGCAAGGAATGTTGGTGCATGATTTTCTGTTTGCAGATGATTGTGCACTCAGTGCAGCCTCTGAAGCTGAGAGGCAACAAAGTATGGATCAATTCTCTGCTGCCTGTGCTAATTTTGGCCTAATAGTTAACACCAAGAAAACACAGGTACTCCATCAGCCACCACCACACCATCCATATATGGAACCATTGAGTACAACAAATGGAGAAATTTTGAATGCTATGGATAAGTTCACTTACCTTGGTAGTGTACTTTCCAGGGATGTACACATTGACAACGAGGTTGATGCACGCATTGCCAGAACTAGCTCAGTGTTTGGGAGGCTCCAAAAAAAACTTTAGGAGAGAAGAGATATTAGACTGACTACCAAACTGAAAGTCTACAGAACCGTTGTGCTGACCTCGTTGTATGCCTGTGAAACACAGACAGAATACCAGCGCCATGCCAGAAAACTGAATCACTTCCATTTAAACTGTTTTAGGAAGATTCTGCGTATCACCTGGCAGGATAAGGTACCAGACACTGAAGTCCTTGCTTGAGCTGAACTGCCAAGTATTCAAACTATGCTTCAGAGAACGCAGCTCTGATGGATTGGCCACATTGTTCGAATGCAAAATGTACACTTGTGAAAAAGACTATTTTATGGAGAACTTGCATGGGGCAGGCAATCCCCTGAAGGACAGAAGAAATGATACAAGGACACTTTCAAGGTCTCTCTGAAGAACTTTGGATTTAACTGTGCAACATGGGAGACACTGGCACAGGACCACTCAGCATGGCGCGCCCACATCAGAAAAGGTGCTGTGCTCTTTGAGCAAAGTGGTAGAATTGAGACAGCACAAAGTAAATGCAGGATGCTCAAATTGGGGATAGTTACCCCAAACATTCACACAAACTATCTGTGCCCAACCTGTGGTAGAGCATTCTGAGCTCATACTGGTCTGATCAGCCACCGTTGGACACACTGAAATTTCACTTTACAGTGGTGATATCATTTTGGTCCTCTTCAAAGATGAAGGACAGCAACCAACCAGATAAACTCTAGTATCAAATGGGAAAGAGAGGGGGTTCACATATCATTAGTCATTGTTTACCAAATCTGAGAGATAGTACTATCAAACTATTTGTTGTTGTTATTGTGTTCAGTCTGACTTTTTGTGACCCCATTTGGGGTTTTCTTGGTAAAGATCCTGGAGTGGTTTGCCATTTTCTTCTTCAGCTCATTTTACAGATGAAGAAACTGAGACAAACAGGGTTAAGTGACTTGGCCAGGGTCACGCAGCTAGTTTCTGAGGCCAGATTTAAACTCAAGGAGATGAGTCTTTCTGACTTCAGTCCAGCACTCTATGCACTGCGTCACCTAACAGACCCTATCAAACTATACGCAAGTGATTATTTTATTATAGGAAAAAACAACAATCCCCAAAACAGTGTATAAAACAACGACTTAGTCACAAAATGGAGCTGCTCACCCTAAGTTAAAATACTTATTCCCTCTATACAAGAATTTCCCAAATGACATATAAATAACAAATTTGACCTAGTTGGCACATAAATGACAAGTGTGATCTTTCTCCCATATTGTCAGTTCACAGCTTGTTTAGTGTATGTGGACTTATTCTAGGTTTTTTTGTTTTTGGAGGGGGCAAGGCAAAGCAATTGGGGTTAAGTGACTTGCCCAAAGTCACACAGCTAGTACATGTCAAGCATCAGGCCGGATTTGAACTCAGGTCCTCCTGACTCCAGGGCCAGTGCTCTATTCACTGCACCAACCAGCTGCCCCTTATTCTGTTTTTAAATATAAACAGGTCATAGGTAGGATATTATTTAGACAAAGGGCTGGCCAGGACTGCAAGAACTACAGCAGAATCATAGTAAATGCAGGAATGTGAGCAGATTCTTGTCAAACAATGAAGCATAGAACCAGATTTCTTTGTTCATGGAGATATGAGAGTCCCTAAGTGGTTGGAGCTTGAATCAAGGTCACAATAAGCCTTTGTGGCAGGAGCTATTATTATCTCCATTTGACAGATGAAGAAATGGGGTGAAATAGGTTAGGCTTCAAAGAGTCCTAGAAAAGATTGGACTTCTCATCTTCACATAGGTGTCTTAGCAGTATCCCTGGATTGTCTGACAGCAGTATCTGCATTGGGAACCAAGAAAAGAATAAATATAGATTTATAGCTCCACAATGAGCCTAGAAAAGAAAATACACCATGCCTTAAGAAAACTTCTTGAGCACCTCCATGAATGAGAGGAAAGGGTTTTCAGAAACCAGAAGTTTTACCCTTCTGCTATGTATGTCTTCTAAGTCTGGATTCATTTTGTCTTGGACTCTGTATATATTTATGGGAAACCAGGTCATAGACTTTTAGGAGGATGTTATTACTGTATTGTCTTAGTGAAATATTGCTCTCTAAAAGTCTTAAAGCTGGTTGACTAAATGATTCTCCACTGTTGATCTTGGGGGGAACCATACCAGTCAGGGCCAGAGTTGATGGCATTAGAGGATCACTTAAGGTGTATTCCTAAAAATTAAAGAGAAGATATAGCCTTGTTCCTGAATGTAAAACTCATCTGTGGGAGGGGGATTTGGGATATGGATTTTCAGTTTTGTAAGCTCTGAATGACAATGAAACAATCTGAGAAAATCACTATCGTTGGTACTTTTGGAGCTGCTGATCCATGTAAGAAATGAAGATGGTGCTCTAAATTCTGGAGAAAGTACAAGAACTAACTCTATAGATATAATTCCTTGTGATTGTTTTTCATGGACCAGAAAAACATATCCCTGAGTAAGTAAAGGTCCTCTATTTAGACCCTAAAAGAACCTATAACACAAGCAAGAAGATCAGTGTTTCATAGCCCTAGTGGGATTTCACATGCTTTTGTACAACATGTAGGTAAAGTTTTGTAACCTAGTCTTGTGGATCTAATCCACAAGACACAGGGAGATGGGAGGTTCTTGTGATTGGGCATGCCAATAATGGCTGCTGGTACTGTGGAACACAAAAATAATATGGTGCATCATTGCTCATATGGGAAAATAAGTGGAAGTAGATATTAGAAAAAAAAGATATCTGATGTAAATTTGATACAGGAAGGTTCTGCTCAGATTTTACAAGTTAACTACATAGGGCTACTCACTCTCCCTGAATGTTATATCTTTTGATTTTGTTTTATTGTTTCTTGATGTCTCATGGAATCACCACCTTCCACTTGGCCAATTCTAATTTTTAGGAAATTATTTTCTTCAGTGAGCTTTTGTGCTTCCTTTTCTATTTGTCCAGTTCTACTTTTTAAGGAATTCTTTTCCACCATGAATTTTTTTGTACCTCTTTTTCCATTTGCCCAATTTTGTTTCAAAAAGATTTCTTCTCTTCAGTGGATTTTTTGTGTCTCTTTTAACATTTGACTTATTCTGGTTTTAAGATGTTATTTTCTTTAGTATTTTTTTGTGTCTTCTTTACCAAGCTGTTGATCTTGCATCACTTTCATTTCTTTTCCCACTTTTTCCTCTACCTTTCTTATTTATTTTTAAAATCCTTTTTGAGCTCTTCCGGGGCCTGAGATCAATTCACATTTTTCTTTGAGGCTTTACACATGGCTACTTTGATCTCATTGTCTTTTTCTGAGTTTATGTTTTGATCTTCTCTGTCACCATAGAAACCTTCTATGTTTGGGTTCTTTTTTTTCTTATGTTTACTCATTTTCCCAATCTTTTTTTTTTACTTTCAACTTTATGTTAAAGTTCAGCTTTGCTCCCAAGGTGGAGGGGGCACCGTTTCAAGTCAGTTTTTTTGTGCTCCTGTGTTCAGAGCTAGTTCTGGGGGTCTGTAAGTTTTAGCTCCTCCAAGGTGGTATGATCTAAGAAGACCAATGCTCTCCTGACCTGTACTTTGATCTGAGAGCAACCACAAGTACTCTTTTTCACTCTGGAATGTTGACCAGGGTCCCTAGGGTTTCTAGTCCTCCTCCCTACCCTAGGACTGAAACTCAGAACTGTGTATGGACAATGCAATGGAATCCTGCACCCACTACCTGGAGAAGATCTCCTGTAATTTCTTTCTGATCAATTTTCTGACCCTTTTACCATTTGTGGATGGAGAACTCTGGAAGTAGCCACTTTAGCTCCTGATTCAGTCACCCTCAAGGCCTGCTGCTGGTTTGCTGGAGCTCAGCCAGCACTGGTGCAACCTACACCAGACAGCACTCTACTCTTACCCCAGTAAGACATGCCTTTCTTGCTGACATTCTAAGTTATCTTGGGCTGGAAAATTGTTTCACTCCACCTTTTTGTTGTTTCTACCACTCTAGAATTAATTTTGAGGTGTTATTTTAATGTTGTTTGGGAGGAAATTTGTGAAAGCTCAAGCAATCCTTTGCCTTTACTCTGCCATCTTGGCTCCATTCCAGTAGTTTGTCTTATCTGCAGTTGATGCTCATGCATAGATACTAGCCATCTACCCATGGCCTTAGCCAATTAGAAAGCAACATTGAGTGAACTGAATCATATGAGACAAACATGTAGAGACCTACCAAAGATATAGCTATATAGAGGGAGGCAAGAAGTTCCACTTACATTTACAATTAGCCTTTCTGAAAAAGTGAATGGGTTACTAAATGGGCATAGTAAGAAGGCTTACTCCCACATACATCCATAAAAGATAGCTGGCAAAACATGCATGTATATGGTTTGGTAAGTAATCTTGAACATCAATAATATCAATCTTTGACTCTTTGTCTGGCAAACCCACTCCTTATAGGATACTGACTGGACCTGCTCCATCTTTCAGTAATACCAGTAAGTGTTCCCAAACACCCAAAACTTTTACTCAGGACAATAGGCTTGGGTGCACAGAACTCAGAAACATCTATAAATGCTGCTTGCAATATTTTCTCTTTCACCTGGGAGTTCTGGAATTTGGCCACAATGTTCCTAGGAGTTTCTCTTTTTGGATCTCTTTCATGCAGTGTTCTGCGGATTCCTTGAATATTTATTTTGCCCTCTGGTTCTAGAATCTCAGGGCAGTTTTCCTTGATAATTTCATTGAAGATGATGTCTAGGCTCTTCTTTTGATCATGGTTTTCAGGTAGTCCCAGAATTTTTACATTGTCTCTCCTGATTCTATTTTCCAGGTCAGTTGTTTTTCCAATAAGATATTTCACATTATCTTCCATTTTTCCAATCTTCACGCTATGTTCTGTGATATCTGTCTTTCTCATAAAGTCCTTAGCGTCCATCTGTACCATTCCAGTTTTGAAAGATCTATTTTCTTCAGTGAGCTTTTGAATCTCCTTTTCCATTTGGCTAATTCTGCTTTTGAAAGCATTCTTCTCCTCATTGGCCTTTTGAACCTCTTTTGCCAATTGAGTTAGGCTAGTTTTCAAGGTGTTAATTTCTTCAACATTTTTTTGGTTCTCCTTTAGCAGGGAGCTGATCTGCTTTTCATGCTTCTCTTTCATCCCTCTCATTTCTCTTCCCAGTTTTTCCTCCACCTCTCCAACTTGATTTTCAAAATTCTTTTTGAGTTCTTCCATGGCCTGAGCCCATTGGGTGGGCTGGGACACAGAAGCCTTGATTTCTGTGTCTTTGCCTGATGGTAAGCATTGTTCTTCCTCATCAGAAAGGAAGGGAGGAGGTGTCTTTTCTCCGAGAAAGTACCCTTCAATAGTTTTATTTCTTTTCCCTTTTCTGGGCATTCTCCCCAGCCAGTGACTTGACCTCTGAATATTCTCCTCACACCCACCTCACCTCCTGGTCCTCCCAGCCAGCGTTTGGGGACTGAGATTCAAATGCTGCTTCCAGCCTTAGGGCTTTTGGCGGGGGCAGGGCTGCTATTCAGTGTGAGAATTAAGTTCAGATGGTCAGGTCAGGGCAGGGCAGCCTCTCAGGCCCAGTTCCCTCAGGGGGTTTATGCACAGACCTTCCACAATGGATCCAGGCTCCCGCCCATTTGGGGAGCCCCTGTCTGCCGCCGCCTCTCAGCTTCTATCTCCCGGGGGGGGCCCGAGCCATGGGGGCACCCCACTCCCCTCTCGACCCGCCAAAGAGACTCTCTCACCGACCCCCATCACCTGTGGGTGGAGGGGCTTGTGCCGCTGCTGGAGATCCCGTCCCTAAAGCCTGCTCAGATCTGTACCTCTCGGAGCCGCAGCCACGGCAGGTCTGGGCTGGGCTCCACGTCTGCAGCGTGACGGACCTTTTGTGAGAGGTTTGCAGGTCCCTCTGTGGGTGGAGGGACCCTCGTGGCCGCAGGATATCTTGTCCCCGTAGCCCATTCGGATCTTTTCCTCACGGTGTCGCGGCCGCTGCAGGGCTGCACTCAGCTCCCAGTCCCGGCGCCCAGTCCACAGCGCGAAGGACCCCCCGCGAGAGGTTTGCAGGTCTCTCTGGAACAGAAATCTCCCTCACTCCAATATTCTGTGGCCTCTGGGTGCAGAATTCACCGTGGGTTGGTCCCCTCTAGCCGTTCTGTGGGTTGTGGGTTCGGAGCTATGTGTATGTGCATCTTTCTACTCCGCCATCTTGGTTCCGCCCCCCAGAAACATCTATAAATGGAAGAAGTTATGGCAGTGGGACTTAAAGGCATTGCTACTGTACTCATGCAAGAAGGTCTCTACATTTCCTTTCCTCTCACTAGTCAATATTCATAATTTCTCCAGTATTCTCTATGCCTCCACATACTTTGGGGATGGAGAAAGGACGCTTGCCATGCCTACCACTTGGGCCTCTTTAAATATCACAGTAAGGCTGTTGTGATAATTTCATGAAAGATGATGTCTAGGCTCTTTTTTTGATCATGGCTTTCAGGTAGTCCCATAATTTTTAAGTTGTCTCTCCTGGATCTATTTTCCAGGTCAGTTGTTTTTCCAATGAGATATTTCACATTATCTTCCATTTTTTCATTCTTTTGGTTTTGTTTTGTGATTTCTTGGTTTCTCATAAAGTCATTAGTCTCCATCTGTTCCATTCTAATTTTGAAGGAACTATTTTCTTCAGTGAGCTTTTGAAGCTCCTTTTCCATTTGGCTAATTCTGCTTTTGAAAGCATTCTTCTCCTCATTGGCTTTTTGAACCTCTTTTGCCAATTGAGTTAGGCTAGTTTTCAAGGTGTTAATTTCTTCAACATTTTTTTGGGTCTCCCTTAGCAGGGAGCTGATCTGCTGTTCATGCTTTGACTTCATGTCTCTCATTTCTCTTCCCAGTTTTTCCTCCACCTCTCTAACTTGATTTTCAAAATCCTTTTTGAGCTCTTCCATGGCCTGAGCCCATTGAGTGGGCTGGGATACAGAAACCTTGACTTCTGTGTCTTTCCCTGATGGTAAGCATTGTTCTTCCTCATCTGAAAGGAAGGGAGGAAATACCTGTTCACCAAGAAAATAACCTTCTATAGTCTTATTTTTTTCCCCTTTTCTGGGCATTTTCCCAGCCGGTGACTTGACTTCTGAATATTCTCTTCATACCCACTTTGCCTCCAGATCCTCCCAGCCAGTGCTTGGGGTCTGAGATTCAAATGCTGCTTCCCAGCCTCAGGGCTTTTGGCGGGAGCGGAGCTGCTATTCAGTGGAAGATTAAGTTCAGGTGCTCAGGTGGGGGCAGGGCCGCCTCAGGGGGCTCAGTTCCCTCAGAGGGTTTATGCAGAGACCTTCAGCAATGGATCCTGGCTCCTGCCTGCTTGGGGAGCCTTTATCTGCTCCCGCCTCTGCTGCTGCCTCCCGAGGGGTCCTGAGTTATGGGGGCACCCCGTTCCCCTCTCAACCCACCAAAGAGACTCTCTCACCGACCCTTGTCACCTGTGGGTGGAGGGACCCGCGTGGCTGCTGGAGATTCTGTCCCTGAAGCCTGCTCGGATCTGCTCCTCTCAGTGCCCCGCAGCCAAGGCAGGGCTGGGCTCCGGCTCTGGGTCTGGGTCCACAGCGTGAAGGACCTTTTGTGAGAGGTTTTCAGGGCTCTCTGGAACAGAAATCTCGTCCGCCCTGTTGTTCTGTGGCTTCTGCTGCTCCAGAATTTGTTGGGAGTTCTTTTTCACAGATATTTTATGGGCTGTGGGTTCGGAGCTAGCGTATGTGTGTCTTTCTACTCCACCATCTTGCAGTAGGGCTATTCTGAAAAAACAGCTTCTGCTTGTGGTGGATGCTCTTGATGGAACTCAGATGTCATGGGATGCCAATCATAGCACCAAAAACATGGGGCAGAGAAGTTTGACAGTGAGAAGGTTCCTCATCCATTGCTTTTCAGGGAGATTATAGGGAAATACTGTATTCATCTAAGCAGTGGTGTCCTGGCAAATGTTTTAACCTGAATCAACAACAAAAAAAGTACTCATGACACCATTTCAAGTTTAATCTGCATTAACATTTTCTCTAACACTTTCTTAAATCTGGATAATCAACAAAACAATCAAGCTCAGATTTGTAATTTGCTGATTTTCAAAGTGTAAATGATCTCATTAGAAACATAACATTCACCTCTCACAAGGCTGTACAAGCAAGCTCCAGTACACTTCTGACTTAACCTTGCCTTTAACCCTGCTATCACAAGCTAGTAAATTTTAGGTGCCTATGTATAGGTATCAAAATAGATGATGCTCTCCTTCGTGTACTCTCAATGGATCAGAATGGACAAAATGATTTCTCAAGTATCAAACTGATCCCATTGTAACTACAACCCTGCTGAAAGGCTATATCATAAAGATGACCTAATACTGAGGTTCCAAATATGGCTTCCAGCTGCTCTTGTGGATGTGGAGGACTTTAGTCTGGTTTTAGCAGTCCAGGCATGAGAAATAGATCTGACCATGAGAACTGTGACCCAAATGAGCCAACAGTAGAATACTAAATATCCAAATCATATTCCATTCATTCTGCCACAGAGATGGTATCGCTGTTGGTGGCTATCTGGGCAGAACACTCAGGCCCATCAGATTGTAAAATGGGACATATCCTGTTTAGTAAAAGAAATAAGGGTAGGACTGAGAACTCTTGGCCAGATCAAATGTGCAGTTATTCAACAGAAACAGGACCTAATTACAGTTGGACTGTATGGTGGGTCCCCCATACTGAGGAAGTCAAGGATAGACCTGATTAACCTTAGACCAGGGAATATTGTTAGTCTTTGTGAATAAAGCCTGTGCCAATCTCCTCAACTGCTAGTGGATTCCCTTCCAAACTACCTTGCATTTAACTACTTTGTATGTATTTATTTGCTTTGTATTTATGATATATACGTAGGTATGTATATATATTTATATGTGTAACCATCTCCTCCATTAAGATAGAAGCTCCTTGTCAGTAGGGACTGTTTAATTCTTTGCACTTTTGTCCCTGGTGCCCAGCAGAGACTCTGGTGCATAGTAAGTACTTAGTAAATACTTGTCAGTGGATTAATGCAGAAACACAGCACATGCACATACAGCAAAAATAAATGCATAACATTGCTTACTTGCCTATGTATCAAGGCAGCAACAGAGCAATAATGCTGCATATGAACAGGCGTATCAACAATACATACGCTGATGAAGCAAAAGACAACAGCATTAACCTACTGCGTTCCCACCTTCTGCAGGAGGCCTCTCCCGGCACCCCCAGATATGAAGGCCTTCCCCTCTCGCATGACCTTCACTTACGCTGTGTATATCTTGTGTGTATCTATGTCATTTCCCCCATTAGAATGTGCAACCCTTGAGGGCAGGACCAGATTTTTGGGGGGGTTTTGGCCTTTCTTGGTATCCTCAGTGCTCAACACAGTTCCTGGCACATAGTAAGTGCTAAATACATGATTGTTGATTGACTACCTGATGGTATAGTAACACATGTAAGTCACAGACAATAGGTGTATTATGGTTATAGACACATTATATTTGCACTAGTTTTTCCCCATTCCTAAAATGCATTCCTCATTTAGAATTCCTGGTTTCCTTCAAAACTGAGGTAAATTAGAGCCTTAGTCAAAATGAGACCTGTTAAAGACTTTAGCTTCAAAGCCCAGGGTCTGCCACTGCATCCAGAGTCATCTCAAGTAGTGCTGATCTATATCTCGCCACTGGACCCAGATGGCTCTGGAGGAAAAAGCGAGGCTGGTGACTTTGCACAACCCTGCCTCACATATCCAATTCACTTTCACGTCATGGCATCACCTTCCCGATGTCATAGTCCTCTTCAAGAACAAAAAACAAACCACAACAACATGATATTTTCCTGATTCCCCCAGCTGCTAATGCTTCTCCCTCTCCCCCTCCATCCTCCTATCATTAAATTACCTGATATCTATATTGCATATTTTTGCATACTTATCTACGTACATGTAGCACCCCATACATAATGTAAGCGTTTTGAGAGCACTATTTTTTTATGTTTTTAATAGCCCCAGTGCCTAGTACATAGTAGTAGCTTAATAAATATGTTTGTTGGTTGATTAGCACATGCATTCCTCCAATGATTTTCATCCAACTCCATGAGTAGCAGCTTCTCCCTCTTTTCTGGAAGAAGAATGAGAAAGCTTGGTCACTGGTCACCTATGATTAGTGTTTCTACTGTGACTCTCTGAGTGACAACAATGATTACTGCCATTCACCTGCCATCCAAATACTGAAGCTGACTTCTTGTGTCTTTAAACTTTATGGATGCCTTCTGTTCCCCAGAGATGTAGGGCCAGGAAAATTCCTATCTGTGTCCTCAAAACCCATTTAAACTCATAAAAGTAGCTTTCCTAAGGCCCCCCAAGGTCATTTGGATCTTGTCATGTAGGTGAATGGGTATGGTCAAGTAATAACAAAAGGGCTGGATGGGGCTTCTCTGAGGATAACACCTTGTGCCTCAAATGTTCCCATCTTTCATTTGAAAGTGTGGCAGGCCATATCATCCCCAGGCTTTGAGCCACCCTACGTTCCATTCCATTTGCACATTAAATGCAATTTCCCTGATTAAGGACCTGAAACTCCTGGTACTTGCCTGAACTGGGAGGAAGCAGCAGATGGGCCAGTGCTAAGACTTCTCTCTGCAGAGTCTTTTGCCACCATGAATGTTGCCAGCTCGCTGGGATATGAGCAGCACTGAAATCATGGATAATTGGTAATTATGGAGTATCTTTGCCTAGGGGGATGTAAGGATACCTTTTAACAGAACTCTCAGACCCTTCCAGTAGGACAAGCATAATAATTACTCTCATTTTACATTTGGGTAAACTGAGAAATAAGACAACTGATTTGCCCAGGGTTATTTGATGAGCTAGTAAAGGATCTAGAGATAGACTAGAATTCATTATTCTGTCCTTGATCTCAGGGTGTTTCCCTCCCAGTGTGGTGCTTCCAGAAGTAAAGCCTTGTTCTAAATCACTCTTATCAGAGCTGACAAGAAGGAAAACAGCTAAGGCTGACTATGGGCAACAGTTCCTCCTAGAATCACATATTAAAACTAGGAAAGATTTTCAAGATCGTGTGATCCAATACCTTCATTTCATACTTGAGAAACCCAGGGTTAAGCAATTTCCCAGGGTTCCACAGTAGGTTAGTAGAAAAATGAGGACTCCCTTCTTGGGGTTGAGGGGGACAAAGGTGGTTCGGGGTCCCCTTATTCTCTTCATTGGGGGATGATGTAGAATGCAGGGTATCCCTGTCATGGATAAAAAGCTCTGACAATTTTGATCCCTATCCTTCAATCAAATGTTCTTAAATTCAAAATGTTATATGGCATACACTTGGCCAACAGTTATAAAAAGCCCACCCATTGTTGTAACGATGAGCCATGGAATGCTAAGGCCTTTCCTTCTTCTTTCAAAAATATCAGTTACTATTTAACCATGACATTCTTAGGCTTAGCAAATTTTGTGTTAGCACAAAGTCAAAGTATAGCCTGAGCAGCCTGTATTTCATACAAACCACTGATCTTAGGGCTGACTTTGATCTAGGGATTATGGTTTGGGTCCTGGTTACCTGAAGGGATTACCAGCTTCCTCAGGCTCCTTCAGAGAAGCTGAGAACATCTGAGCAGAAATATTTCAAGTATATAGCTGTACACATCTCAGAGTATTTCCCCACTACTCCTTAATTGGACCTTTATAAAGTGGGGGGCATTTCATATGTCTAGCACTCTTCCTTGATTCTCCCTTGTTTTTCTAGAAAATGTAGGGCCCAAAAGAGTCACCTTATTTCAAGATAATAGGATAATAATAAAAACAATTTTAATAGTACCTAGCATTTATATAAAGCTTTAAGGTTTTCAAAGCACTTTATAAGCATTATCCCATTTTATTCTTACAATAATCACAGAAGGTAGATGCTAATTTCACAGAGGAGGAAACTGAGACAGACTGAGGTAAGTGACTTGATAGAAAATTCTTCCTTATGCTCTGTGAATCTGGGGTAGGGCTGGGAAGAGATGCTTCACATTTCTGGAATCTACTTAATCCCATTCCCTTTGGAAAATGGTCTGAGACACTCTTTATCTAAGATATGTGTGTTTGTCCTTCATTGCTGAAGAAGACTGTGCCATCATGCCATCAGAGAAATGATGACATGACTTGCACTTGATTTTGTTTTTGAGTGAGGGAGGGCTGTGCAAGGTAATCAGCCTCCCTTCTCCTCCAGAGCCATCTGAATCCAGTGACCAAATATTCATCAGGATGACTGGAGATGACCCAGGATGAGGCAATTGGGGTTAAGTGACTTGCCCAAGGTCACACAGCTAGTGAGTGTCAAGTGTCTGAGGTGAGATTTGAACTCAGGTCCTCCTGACTCCTGCACTGGTGCTCTATCCACTGCACCACCTATATAAAAGGAATAGTAAAGGGGATCTCTGCAGCCTTAAAATGCTTCTAGGTGCCAACAAATACTTAATGTATTTTGAATCCTAGCTCCTGAGGACCAGGTAAAGAGGTTCCAAAGCCAATAGAGGAACATAACCTTAATTCAACCAAAGTTAATTCATTTTGGAGAGGGTAAGACTAAATAAAAAGAATAATCATGTCACTTGCTATCCAGGATTTCTCTATCAAGCAAACAGATGGCTTAATATAACCAAAACCGGAATTCTTAAGGATTTGTTTCCTAGCTCATTGGAGTCAGACAGCCTGGGAAATCATAATTTTGGCCCTTCTGTCCTTTCTTGTCTTACGTGTTCCTAAACAACATCACATTTTTGCGAAATGCAAACCCTATAGGCTTAGAAGAATCTTGGAAAATCTTTTTGGATGAACCAAAGGCCAAAGAGGTTCTCAGACAACTTTTAGATTCTGTCAGACTGACTATTGAACCTCGCAAAAGCCAAATAGGACAAAATTTTCATTACCATCCAGCGAGTGATTCCTTTTTGTCACTGATTGTAATAGTGCCACTCGATATTGTTTTAATCGTGTTCAGTATATGTTAAAATTGAAAACTTTTAAATATTGTTTTTAAAAAATGAAAAAAAATATCCAACAACCCTTCACCAAATTGATTGTTATCATATTTAATGATCACCTTACCTGAATAATCATTTCTTTCTGAGAATCAAATAAACAAGGATGCCTAACTTAGTTTAAGCTTGTACAGTATAATTTAATGTTAATAGATAGTTTTGCTGTCATTCTTTTCTTGACATTTTAAGAGTAATAATTCTGCTTTAATCTAGCAGATAATGTTTATCGTTTGTGTTCTTCTTCAGAAGAGAAAGAAGAAATCCTCCCAGGACACACATGGCATGTATGATCTCAGAACTAGCCAATAATTATTTTTGATAAGTTTTTACTGATATTCCTTGTTTGATACATTATCATAGTTTTCCACAGTATCTCTCCTCCTTCCCTTTATAACAAATACACCTAGTCAATCAAAACAAATTCCCTCATATACTTGTCTCATTCTGCACACTAAAACTGTCACCTCTCAGGATCGTCTTTGTATTGATCACATATATTAATAGCACTCAAAGTTGTCTTTACAGTGTTTTTATTGTGTTAAGTGTTCAAAGTCTTTACAATATTGATATTATAATATGAATTGTTCTGATTCTGCTTAATTCACTTCATATCATTTCTTACGTCTTTCGATGTCTTTTTAAAAATCATCTATTTCTTCATTTTCTTATAGCGCAATGGTATGGTGTTACATTCATACACCACAAATTATTCAACCATTCTTTAATTGATAGCATCTCTTTGGCTTCTAGTTTTTACTACCACCAAAAGAACTGATACAAATATTTTTGTACATTTAGGACTTTTTTCCTATTTCTTTGATCACTTTTGGATGTGGTCAGTGGTGTGCTCATATATGTTTAAAAATCAACTCTCAGGGGAGGGCAGATGTTTTAAAGTTTAATGTGCATTATTAACATCTTCTCCATCATTTCCTTTAGACAATCAATAAAATAATAAATCAAGCCCTGATTTGTAACATTTGTCATAAGGCATTAAGGTTCACTTTGAAGATTTAACGATTGGTTCTCATGAGCCAGTATGAACAGGCTGTAGCATGCTCCTGGATAGACCTAGTCAGTGGTAGGGTAGGTCAAAGTACTTTTACCGTATAGTAACTTTTTTGTGTATAGTTTAAATTGTTATCCAGAATGCTTGTACTCATTCAAAGACCCACCAATCAATGTACCTTTTTTTCACATTCCCTCTAACATTAATCATTTTTCTTTTTTATCATCTCTGCCTATCTAATGGGTGTGGGGTGGAATCTCAGAATTTTCTAAAATTTGCATTTCTCTAATTAGTAGTAATTTGGAACATTTTTTAATATAGTTATAAGTTGCTTGGATTTTTACTCTGAAGAATTGACTGTTCATATCCTTAGATCACTTATCATTTGGGGAGTAGCTCTAATTCTTATACATTTGATTTAGTTTTTTATACATCTTGAAAATGACGACTTTACAAGTGAAATTTTCTGCAAAGATTTTCCCCAGTTGTTTACCAGAACTCACACAGGGCAAGCATTCACATGGGGGTAAGAAGAAGCAATACAAGGACAGTCTTAAGATCTCTCTTAACTTTGGAATTGATTGTCTGACATGGGAGACACTGACACAGGATCTCTCAGCATGGTGTGCCCATATCAGAGAAGATGCTGTGCTCTGTAAGCAAAGCAGAATTAATGTAGTTCAAAAGAAACATGAGATGTACAGATTTAGAGATTCCACCTCCAATGTTCACATGTACTATTTGTGCCCAATCTGTGGTAGAACATGCCGAGCTCATACTGGTCTGATCAGCCACAGTCGGATACACTGTATCTTGACTGCCTCTAGCACAGTGATGTCATTTTGGTCCTCCTTGAGAATGAAAGACAACAATCAACCAACCTTTTAGTCTAACTTTAATTTTATGTAATAAAAATTAATCATCTTCTTGATTTTTCACTATCTCTTACATGGCCATGAACTTTTCTCCCATCCACAGATCTGAATCTTATTTTCATGTCTACTTAATTTGTTGGTGATATGACCTTTTCTTATCTGAATCATATACCCATTTAGAGCTTATCTTGGAATAAGGTGTAAGATATTCATCTAAGTTTCATTTCTTTCATACTGCTATTTAGGTTTCCCAGCAATGTTTGTCAAATAGAGGATTCTTAGCCAAGTAGCTATGGTTTTGGGGCTTCTGAATAGCATAATATACTTTGTCAAAACCTTTGCTAATATCTAGGTAAACTAATTTCACAACATTTTACTCATCTACTAAGGTAGTAGTCCTTTAAAAAAGGAAATGAGGTTAGTATGGCATGACCTGTTCTGCTGGCTCTTTATAATCACCACTTACCTTTCTAAATATTCACCAATCATCTCTGTAATAATCTAGTCTAAAATTTTCCCAGGAATCAAAGCCAACTCACTGGCCTATGGTTCACAGACTCCATTTTCTTCCTTTATTTTTTTTGAAAATCAGTACAGCATTTGCTCTTCTCCAATCTTCTAGTACCTCTTCCATTTTCATAATCTTTCACTTATCACTGATACTGGCTCAGCAGTCATTTCTGCCAGTTCTTTCAAGACACAAGAATTGGTTCATCTGGATCAGGTGATGAGTTCATCCAGGGCAGGTAGATAGTTCCTTACAACCTCCTGAATTTTATTTAAGATCAACTCTGTGTCTTTTTTGTTCCATCACTTAAAGAGTAAAGGTCATTCTCTTTTGCAGAGAAAACAGAAACTCCAATTTCTTTCTGTTGTCAGGTGTCATCATTCTATCCACCCCAAGCAAAAGTCTTATACCTGATTTGGATTTTCCCTTTTCTCCCAAAATAGCAGCAACAGAAGAGGGAAAAATCCTTTCTGTTGTCCTTGCCTTCCTTCATTAGGCTAAACATATTCCGATTTTAATATTTACTCCAATAATTTTTACAGAATCAAAGATATGCTCTTATAGCCATCTTTGGTTAACCACCCTTGCTTCCATCTTCAGTACAATTTTTTAAAAACTAAGTTGGTTGGTGCATTACCTGAGGAATCCACATTGGTCACCAGACAAATTTATTTTTTCCCTTTCATTGGAATTGTTTTCTTTTATATCTTTAGAATAATATTTCTAAACATCTCCAACCTATCTTGGACTGACTTCCTCTCAAGTATTTTATTACATGAGACCCTACCTAAAATTGGTTTCCCCCAAAATGGCAGACTACGCCAATACCTCCTGTCCTATGTGCTGCCAACCTAACTCCCTCCTTGAAAAGGTCTAGCATGACACTTATACTCCAAAAGAAGCACCTTATATCTACTTGTTGGCCTCCTGCTTACATCCTTCCCACTTCTCAAAGCAGTCTCCCAATTGCCCACTACATCCTACAAGACAGACTTTCTTTGTACTTTTAGCGCATTTTTCTGGCTTGTCTTTTTTGGCCTATCCTGATTTCAGATGCTTTTCTTAGCTTACTATAAAATGGTCACTCAGTCATCCTGCCATTATGCATTCTTTCAGTGTGCCTGACTGGGCTCAATGAAGTTTTAGTGAATATAGCTTCAATATACAATGGGATAGACACTAGTAATTATATTTCCACTTTTAGTCACAGCCTAATGTTGTCTTTTGTCTAAGCCAGTACATTCTTTCTGCATGACTTCTCAGGGTTCATTGAGTTTATCTTTCTTATGTGCAGTCTCTCAAACATAGAAAATGAGATAATAAATGAGATAAGGTGGTCAGCAACTTTAGATCCTGAATCGATGAGATGAAGACTTTATATGTATATATGTATATATCTACATAGATATATACATATATATGCAGTCTCCAAGTGAATCAGTTAGTCCATGTTTGCACATATCAATCAGATAATGTCTTCAGAAAAGATTTCCAATGTGTCTTATAATAATGTCACATACCTTTATATTTTAGAAAAGAAAATAAATCATAGTTCTCTTTAAAGCTCTGAGGGTTGCTAAATATTTCTCTTTAGAAAAGGAGTTGGGAGCAGTTTCCAAGTGTGCTTTGCTTTTAGACCTGGAATCCCTGCTGACTTTATTAAGGTTAGAACAGAATTCCAATTATGAAAAAGAAATTCTTTGCATTACTCTATGAATGTGTTTAAGCAAAACATAAAACAACATTTCCTGTGTCCCGTGTAACAATAACAACTAGGGAGAAAGGAAGCTAGGCACACGTATACTTAATTCAGAAATTTCCTCCAACAATCCTGTGTGATTCGCATCTAGATTCTCCCACAGGTGGTCCCATTCAACCTTCTAGACTCTGTCTTTCTTTTCCCTCAACATAACAAGGATAACAGAAGAGCACACAGTCATCTACCTCTTATCCCTCACTGTTTCCAGTTGACCAGCTCATCTTCTCTCTCTCTCTCTCTCTGTTATACATATTATATATGTATATAATATATGCACTACAATCCTAACTGTACTTTTCATTGTCTGTCCCCCATAACTGGAACTCTCTCTCCCCTTATCTAAGCCCCTTTGAAGTCTTCCTTCAGTTCTCAGTTCAAATTCTGCCTTCTGTAAGAATCCTTGCTGGTCCACCTCAATTCTAGTGCCTTTCCCTTTGTATTTATCTAATATATACAAAGGCATTTGAATGTTTCCTCTCCCATGTCAGCTCCTTGAGGTCTTTTTTTTTTTCTTTTCTTTGTATTCCCAGGGCTTAGCACAGTACCTTCCACAAGTTGCTCTATCATTTTCCAGTAATGGCCTTCTTTTTATGTCTCCATTTTCAGTTTTCTCAGCAAAGACATTGAAGTGGTTTGTGATTTCCTTCTCCAGCTCATTTTACAGATGAGAAAACTGAGGCAAAGAAGGTTAAATGACTTGCCCAGGGTCTCAGAGCTAGTCTTCCTAATTTCAAACCCAGTGCTCTATCTACTATCCCTCCTGACACATAGTAAGCTTGTTGACTTGGTTTGACTCTATTCCAGATATACATACTATAAGACAAACTCTATAGGGTATTCATTCAGCTACATACTGAAATGTAGGCAATTGGCATTCTTCATCCACTTGGTCATCCACAAACAGGAGCAGCTAGAGGATGTCACCATCCATAAGATATCCCTCTTCTACGTGGACTCTGTTCTAGATCTCCTCAACCATAGTGGCAAACCCTTTTAGGAAGCACACATCTTCTTGTTTTGTGCTTTGCCTGATGTTCATTATCAAAGGGCTATTGAACAGTTTTATTTCTGTTGCTATATCTTCCAAGGAATCTGGAATGATCTTTATGTATGTATGGGAGTGTCAACAGAATTTTAAATGCATTCCAGAGTGGACCAGTCTCTAAACTGGGAATGACTGGAGAAGAAACAGAACAGATCACAGATGATGTGTCCAAAATCAAGTAGGGGTTTAATTAATTTCAGAGTGAGGAAAACACTTGCAAGTGGAAGGAAGCCCCATCCCCCAGAAGGAGAGGCTGAGCATGTTGGGGTCCTCTAGGTCCTCAACTATGACCTTTTGACTGAATCCATACTTCACAGAATAAATCCCCTTAATAAAAGAATTTGTTCTGTAAAACTCGGGCCCAGTCAAAAGGCCACACCCAAAGCCATCACATGTGGCCTTGAGGCCACAAGTTCTCCACCCCTGGTTTGTTATATACAAAAGTGGGCGGGACCATAACAATCATTCTTAGGTCTTGAGTAGCTATTCCAATGACAGCCTCATTCATGGAAAAAGCAGGTGTTCCTGGGTCCTGTGGAAACAGTCTCCAAGTTGACTGCAAGATTTTACATAGTTGAGAGAAGAAGCATATAGGTAGTTGTTGATATTGCCTCGGTCACTCCTTTTGAGGAATTAGTAAGGTCTTGAGGTCTTTTCTTCTTCCTCTGGTACCTTGTAAATCAATTTGTCATAGTTATATTGCCTCCAGTATGGATTTCTTCAATACACACCTGATCAAATCTGATAGCTTTCCCTATCTTTGTTCTCTTTAGTGCCATTAATGCATTTTCTATGAGCACTTTAGGGACTGAAATATTAAGGTTCAAGTGCAGCAGCTCCACTATCCTTGTGATGATTCTTTACAAAGAATTTGCAATTTTTATCTGTTTGTACTTTTTATTTTCATCCTTGGATGCCCTTGGGATAATTTATTTATCTTTTACTGCTTTTCTCTTACTTAGGAAATGATACTAGTCAGTTTCATCCATATTTCATGAAATCATAAAGAGAAGTTGATGTTAGAATCTGGTATTGATTTTGGCAACCATGTCCCTTTTTTGGGAAGTAATTCCAAACGTTTGCTCACTAAGGTGGTTTTTTGTTGTTTTGGTTTCCTTTTTGTTGCAATTAATTTACATTGGTTTAACTTCTTGAGAAAATTATCAGTCACTGTCAATGTCATTTCTATTGTCTATTTTCCCATTTTTGAATTTTTAATAATTTAAATAATTCAAGGTTAAATCTTCTTAATAGCATGTCATATATTTATCTCATTTTAAATCTTTTTATTTATTATACATTTTGTTCTTAACTCTGACAAGTTGATAATCTAATCATACATAGAAAGCTTCCTCAAAGATAGCTTCTTTGTTCATAGTAAGTCTTTTCTTGTCTGTTAAAATGTAGTCAGTTCCATTCTTGATGTTCATTATGTTCAGTACCTACTCATTCTTAAAGAAAAAATTCGTCACATGGAGGTATGACATTTTTCTGTACAACTAGGTCCCAATTAGGCTAAATAATGAATCCCCTGAAGTGGTGGCATGTATTCAGATTGGCACTACTCTAGGTTATAATCATGAGAAAAATTGATAATTGTTTCCAACCCAATGGAAATATGCAGTATGCATTCAAGTAATGCAGTCATTTCAGGGGAATCGTTGTTCATTGTCATTAGGATCTTGTTGTGGTCTACAAATCTTTGGCCTCTCATTACTTTTTCTGAAACCCTACTTTCCAATATATTTCTACCAATCCTTACGTCTTTCACCTTTTCCATGAAGTTACCAAGTATCAAACCGTGATTTGATGTAAAATGGAGGGTCTTATTAAGTTCTTCATAGAATTTATCTATCACTTTGTCCTCACCAACTGACATTGATTCATAAGCTCCAATCATTGTCATGACAGTCTTTTGGCAAATACTCATCACTAGTGCTATAAAAAGCAATGATCAAATATCTGATAAAATAACTTTACTTGGAGATTTGGAGACTATGATAAAATGTGCTCTGCTGACCCTCTTCTTAGCCTCTCTCAGGAGTATCTGTGAGCCATCCTTCCATTTAGCTGCCATTTCCTTCTTTCTTCTGGATTTACTTATAGCAAGATTCATGTGATTCAGCTCCTCTAGCCATATGTCCACTCATTGGGCACTGGACAAGGAGTTCACTTGTGGAGTACCAATAGTCAAACTAAGATTTTTGACAATCCAAAACCTATGTGTTTATAAGGTTTAAGAACCCCCTGCCCATATTCCTATCACTCTACTGCCATCACAGCAGAAGTAGAAGGGGAGGGTCATTTTTTGAGTGAAAAAAATACCCCCAACTTTTTTTCCCTGTTAAATGAATGTTTCTTTGTCAAGTGGCCATTTCTGCTAGTAATGTGCCTCTCCGTAATTAGCTAGGATGGTCATTGAAAGACAGAGTCACTCTATTTCTGGGGCCAAGCTCAGGATTAAATCACTTCCACTTTTGGGGAGTAGCTTTAAAATATTTGAAAAGCTCAAAGAAATGAGGCAACAGGCCCAAGCTTGATTTAAGAACTTTTGTTTCCTTTACATTAAGCTGGCTACTTTGCTCGTGGGAATTTAGGTTTAGCTAAATATGTGAAGCCACAGGATTAGCCATATATGTCCTCAAATGTTTTAACAGATGGTCCCTTTGGCATGTGAAGAAGTTTCTGTTGAGTATTGGATTATTTCTCCAATAGTGAAGATGAACATATATGGATCTTCCTCCTGGTCTCCTTCCTAAGACTGCTGTGGGAAGAGAATATATGAATGGCTAAGCAGATTGATCATTAGTTTTTCATAGAGGTCTCATGGTATCAAGTTTTAACTAATTTTTAGCTAACTAGCCTGAGAGTTCAGCTCAGCATTTCCCATATCCAGGGAATCCTGGTGTTGTGTGGTATGAAGAATGATTCCACAAGGAAATTTCAATGCTTACCGTATGGTTCTTTTTCAAAATATAAGTTTAATTTCCTCTATTTTGTTGCAAAATTGTACTGTTCCCTAGCATACCAAGGGCATTTTATATCTCTAGGCCCCTTAGACCAGCACTTATCCCTTCCATCAACATATATTTTAGCCCTAAATGGTCTCATAGATAAATTGGTTTGGGAAATGCTATTTAGGAAGCAGATACAGAAGAGAGAAGGTATGGCTGAGAGGGGAGAGAAGTTGACAACGTGTGACTGGAACTAGTGAAATGTTTGTGGAAATGACTGTTATATGTGAAAAACTAATCCACCTACTCATGTCATGTCAGCAATTCATATGTGACCACAATAGCCTAAAGAATCAATCATTTGTACAAAGTTCATTGCTACTTGTCTTTGTACCCACACAGGGCTATAGTCACATTTTTTATACTAATGAGGCCCCAGAGATAGTTGTGATGCACAAGAAAATATCTTCAGTGGGGAGAAGACTTGCAACCGAAGGCCAGAAGTCTCCAAATGCACCCGTATGGTTACAAGTCTTTGTGCTTAAACTTAAGGGGGTAACAAGGATTCCAGAAAGAAACCAAACAGGCTTTGAAGTTCTTCTGGACTAAGTGCTTTAACAACAGACTCTCTCATTAACAACCAAAACCATCAGAAAATACATTTTTAAGAAGTTGATTTTGAAATATTACATGTGAACAATATCTTTCAGATGGCTAAGGAATTTATTTTTTAATTTCAAATAAATTATGTTGATCTCTTCTGTTTTTATATCACCCAAATTTCCCCTACATCCTACTTTTCCCCCTCCCAAAGAACCAGTTCATATAATAAATACTTTTTTAAAGAAAAATAGAAGAGAAAGAGGGGGAAAAATCAGCAAAATTAATCAATACATCAAAAAATCTGACAACATATGCAGTATTCCATGTCTGTGGATCCTCTACTTCTGCAAAGATGTGAGAAGAGATGTCTTCTCATATTTCTTCTTTGGGGAGAAGTTTATTCTTTGCAATTTTGGAATATTTGTTTTCTGTTGTTTTCTGGTGGTTGCAGTTATTGCTTCTATTCTGCATTGTTGCAGTCATATATATTGATTTTTGGCTTTGCTAACTCCATTTTGCATCAGTTCATGTAAGACTTTTCATGTTTCTCTGTATTCATCATATTCATCGTGTCTTATAGCAATATTCCATTAGGCTACAACTAAAGCCAGGCATAGCAATGACTCTTCATGGACCATCCGGCTTTGATAACCTCAGAATTCCTGTGTTTCATCTTTGTGTTTGTTTCATGATGGCATCCTGAAGATCTTTTCCGTTTCTAGGGATTCCATTTACTTCATAAGTAAATGCATAATAATTGGAACCTTTGCTAGGCCCAGAGGGACCTAGTACCATCTCTGTCTCCACTAAAAGGCCTATTTCAATGGATCCATGTACACAATCTGGATTGGGTTCAGTCCTAGGGAAGCCTGGCTGGCTTATAATGAGAAAGGTTAAGCTTCCTTTTTTTACATTCTTTTCCTCATTACACTCTCTCACCCCAGTATAGGAAATAAATTGTATTTCCTGCAAAAATGAAATGTTAAACACAAAAAACCTCACAAGCGTGCTTTGACAGAAAAACTAAAAATAGGTTTCAGTAACTTAACTTTACAAGGTCACTTATGCTCAGACACATCCATCAATAAAATAGACACAAAACAGAAGAAACAGTCAGGGTTCAAAAGCCTATATTGTGGCTGTCCTGATGGCAGCTGGGCTGGGGACAAGGACAAACTACCCTTTCTCCATTCCTTATAGGAAATTCTAAAATTACGTGCTGTTCCATTTCAAGGAAGAAGAGAGGAAAGGGTAGAGGTCACTTTCTTTTTAAAAGACCATTGACATTAACTTTTCCTCCTCAGTGACCAATAAGTGGATTGCTTTGTCATTCTCAAAGTACCCAAACACTGAGCTAGTACACATAGTCAGGGTAGCTCTGGCCATGTCTTATTTACTATATTCAACCCTCCAGTTAAAAATTTGTGCACAAAAGAGAGACCTCAGTTCTCTCTAGGACCTTGTAGAGCAATGTCACCTCTCCCAATGGACATGAAACATCTTTACTCAATAAACTCCATTGACTTCCTATTGCCTCCAAGACCAAATACAAAATCCTCTGCTTGATGTCCAAAGCCCTTAATAACTTCGTCTCCTCCTACCTTTCCAGTCTTCTTATACCTTCCCCCCGACAGAAATTCTTCAATCCAGTGATAATGACCTCCTTGCTATTCCAGGAATAAGATACTCCATCTCTCTGCTTAGGGTATTTTCTCTAGTTGTCCCTCATGCCTGGAATGATCTTCCTCATCTCTGCCTACTGGCTCCTCTGACTTCCTTTACATCCCAACTCAAATGCCATCTTTTACTGGAAGCCCTTCCCAACACCTTTTAACTCTAATGCCTTCCCTCTGTTAATTGTCATCGCTCATTTGTTGTCATGTCTGACTCCTCATGACCACATGGACCACAGCACAGTAGACCCTTCTGTCCTCCACTATCTCCTCTGGAGTCCATCTAAGCTCATCTTTGCTGCTTCCATGACACTATCTATCCATGTCATCTTCTGCCACCCCCCTCTCCTTTGGCCTTCAGTCTTTCCCAACATCATGGCCTCTTCCAATGAATCCTGTCTTCTCATTATGTGGCCAGAGTATTTAATCTCCAGCTTCACTATTTGTCTTTCCAATGAATAATCTGAATTAAATTCTTTAAGTATTGACTGATTTGATCTCCTTGCTGTCCAAGAGACTCTCAAAAGTCTTCTCCAGCACCACAACTCAAAAGCACAGCTCAGATTTCTGTGTAATCCATCTCTTACAGCCATATATTAGTACCAGAAAAACCACAGCTTTGATTATATGGACCTTTGTGGGCAAGATGATGTCTCTGACTTTTAGTATAGTAACCAGATTTGATTTCTGTTAATTATTTCCTATTTATCGTGTTTGTAGCTTGTTTGTGTGTGTGTGTGTATTTGTTGTCTCCTCTGTTCAATTATAAGCTTGAAGACCAAGAACTATCTTTTGTCTCTTTTTGCATCTCTAGCACTTAGCACAGTATAGTAAGCACACGATAAGTGCTTAATAAATGTTTATTTACTGGTGGAAACTACAAAGCAAACTGCTAGCAACCCCTCTTTCTTCAAGTTCCACCCCTCAGCTCCTACAGAGCTCATTCCTGCCGTTTTCATCAGATTCAGAGAACAACATAACTATTTTTTTCCCATGGAAAAAAGATTCTGCTGAGAAGAAAATAACGGCATTAAACTCCAACTGTGATTTCCTCCTGGATACTGTTTGCCTGCCGGCTTGGCGGTGCCACCTTGGATTTCCCCTGACCATTAGCTGTTCAGATTATTTGGATATCTTTTCATCAGTAATTATTCTGTATCTGTACGGTCTGCTCTATAAACTGTACATAACATGCATCTGGTCCTCCACCATATACTCTGCTGCCTTTGTTCTACCCTCAATGATTTCTAGAGGATGGGAAATACACTAATGGTAGGGGGCTCGGGGCCACAGGGAGCTTTTTGAGGAAATAGTGGTGGTACAGTGACATGATCATGGAGTCTTAAATTCAAAATTAATAACAAAACAGCCCAACAAACCTCAAAGAGGTAGATTCAAAAACATTTTCCAAGTAAATAGTTAACAATAACAACAAAAACAAAAATTCACATATTAATAGATATGTATACACAACGAGAGAGAGACAGAAAGAGAGAGAGCTGTAGTGTATAAACGTTTTTCATAATGAAGAAAGGGTGAAAATGGGAGAAAAAAGCAGACAAACAAGGAGATTGTCAGACAGAAGACAGTCTTTCACAGTGCATGCAATCCGATGCCTTGTATCTGATTTGAAGTTTACCCTTGGATATCCACTGGAGAACAAAAAACAATACCAAGGCAGAAAAAGAGAGAGAGAGAGCATTCACAAAACAGACAGAAACTGAGAGAAGGACCTAAGCTGCTCCAGACCATCTGCTTGACAGGAAGTTCTGCTGAGTAACTTTGGTTTTAGATGAAACCCATTCCTGTTAGGGGTGGGACTAGGCAACCTGGGTTGGTTGTGCTATAACCACTGAGGTCACATTTCCTCCTTTATAGGAAGGGCTTGAAAAGTGAAGGTGGGGAGCAAAGTGTTAAGAGGACTGGAGAACTGTGTCTCCGGAGGGAGCAGGTTTAGAATTCAAAAGAGCTTTTCTGTTGGTGGTAAAGAGGCCAGGACAATTAATGGTTAGGGCAAGCCCATGCTGATTCCAGTGGAAGGCGCACAGCCTTCTAGATCTATGGCTTTAGCTAATTAGTCTTTTTTCTTAATCATTCAAGCTTCATAAACTTTATTATAGAGAAATTACCCTCCAGAGACTAGACCATCACCAACTCTGATTTCTCAGACTTATGTTCTCAGGCTCTTAAGGGGGGGAGGAGGGCCAGCGAGAAGAGTGAAGGAGGGAGGGAGGGGAAGGGACTTTTCAACTTCCTAATTGTCATCCACAAGAAACCTCAGACACTAGCCTAGCTGGTCCAACCAGATTTCAAGGGCAAAGACTCAGGAGTTTCACTCACCCAGAAATCCAGATAAAGACGACTTTGACATTTATAAGCAAAGAAGGTTTGTGGGTGAAATAATCTATTGCACAGTTTTATACAAGAAACTGAAGATTTTTCTTATCTATGCACTCCTAGGAATGGGTGTGCTTAGGTGTGTACGCAGACCTCCTCAGTTTTAGTACTAGAGTCAGACCCCTATTTCAGGTCTCTTTACCCTACATATAAATAGGTGGGGTTTTCCCCACCAAAGTGAAGCCTCAGGCTGTGTACACAACAGTAGGTTACTCTTTAAGAAACATGACCTTCATGCTGAATACTTTGCTTTGTGTTTTTCACAACAGCGTTTTCCCTCTGCTCATCAGTCCAGTCATCAGTGTTTTACCCTGGTTTCTGTGTCCATTCCAGGGGTCTGGCAGATGTCCATTTAACATGACTCATTGTCATCATTTTCTGCCCACCCTGCTACCCAACTCAGACAGTGAGTACATGCCACACAAATTCTGCTGGGCCAGCTATAACAGAAACTGTCAACTCATTCTTTCCCCCAACCCATCAAAGTTATTTCAGTTACCTAGAAACAATTTTTTAAAAAGGCAAAGGACCCTTTTTCAGCGGAGACCAGTTGTATTGATGAGGATCTAGGTATGCCATCTCAAGATCCCAGCTGCACTCATTTCTTGGAGAGGTCATTGTGGTTTCAGAAGCCTTATTCCCTCTCCCCATGTACTTACATACTCATTTTTTTTCTACAGCTCTGAATGTAACTCAATTCCGGACAACAGTTATTTAGTGCCTATTATAAACTGATTTGGGGCAACTAGGCAGCACACTAGCTATGTGACCCTAGGCAGGTCATTTATTCCTATTTGCCTCAGTTTCCTCTTCTGTAAAATAAGCTGGTGAAGAAAATGGCAAACCACTCCAGTATTTTTGCCAAGAAAACCCAAATGGAGTCACAAAGAGTCAGATGAGACTGAAAAGACTCAACAACAACAAAATAAACTGATCTTTGCAAAAAATGTGGAAGTATATTGCCTCCAATGTGTTCATCATCTAGTTCTACAGTTCCTCAAATGTGCTCTGTGCTGCCTGGAGTGCCACAGTAAAATTACAGGGTGTTTTGAAGGAAACAGTAATATTTGACAACTCGACATCTTTCAGCCATGGGACAATTCTAGCTCAAGGTAATCCACAGTTTCAACATTAGATTATGCTGCATTCCTTTTGATAATGTTCTCCAATGTTGAAGATAAGTTTTTGGTTACTTTTACATTCAGCTACAACAATAACTTCTTGAACTTTCTCATTTTCAGAACTGGGTTTTTGACATTTCTTGTGAGAAAGCAAATGCTACATGAAAATCAATGTGGAACAAGAAATGTGGGTGGCAGAGTCCAATCTGATTCCAAGGACACCAAGTGGTGCCAGATAGATACAGACCTTTCCATAGTAATTGCAGTTATTTGAGAACGAAGTGAAAATGTTACTTTTTCTCTCAATTTATGTGTATTGTTTTCAAATGTATACTAGAATGTTAAGACATATATACTTAAGTGGTTTGAACCTAACTACTCAATAAAAGAAATTGATGTATTTCTTTTTACCTGTGGGTGCTATGAAAAAATTATTGAAAGACTAAGGGCATTGTGAATTGAGAAAGTTTGGAAACTTCTGGCCTAACTGGTAGTTGAGCTCTCGATTCTCTCCCCATATTCAAGCATTCTTGGTCCTCCATCCATGAATTAATGGTTAAGTCTAAACTAACCATTTTGATATTCGTAAGACTTGAGTAGCAGAACAGGACAGACTATCTTTGAACAGGTCCAAGTTGGAGTAGATAGTAAGACTCCTTTTTTTTTTTCTTAGACTGAGACATAGAAAGGAACTTAGAGATCTTCTCATTTAATCCCTTCTTTTCACAGATGAGAAAACTGAGGAATAGAAAGGTTTGCCTGAGGCCACACAGGTAAGTGTTACAGCCAAAATCTGAACCCATTTCCTCTCATTTCAAATCCTATGATCTTTCCACTCTTCTGTCTTAAGAAAAAGTTCTGTATTATATCTGTCTTGGTATTCTCAACACTTGGTATCCTCAATGTGCCATGTACATAGGGTTTAATAAATGTTGAATTGAATTAGAGGTCACTATAGTCCAGTTTAATATACACCTTTTGATGATGATTGTCTAAATGCAAATACACAATGGTGTATAGAAGAGATAATAGTAGAACCCAATCTCTCTCCTGAAAATTCACTCAATGTGGAGAGAGATCCCATTTGCTCAAGTTTCCAGAGGGGAAATCTAAAGTTAAAAAAAGGCAATATAGCTTGAAAGAGAAATTGACAGGGTTGCTGTGTTGGGAAATGCCTGTCTTCCATCTGGAATAAAAGTGTGGAAATGTTGACAACATGTGGTTCTTGGTCCAAGGACTCAGTAGCTCCCTGTTTCTCTTAAAATAGAACTTCCCATGGCAACTTATAAGGGTTGCTTATCCTGTAGATTATATATTTAACAAAACAAGGGAAAAATTTTAGCTTGGAGCCTGAAGATTTACTTCTTCAACTCCTGCCTTGTACACTTTTGGGTTGGGCTGGCCCTTGTCCAGGCTGCTGGCTTTCAGTGGAGGGGCAGATGGTGAGCAGCCACCAAAATGTAATGAACTTCAAGGGAATTTCCCAGGGAGTCGAACAGAACTCTGTGATCTTCTAGGATGACAGCAAACTCACCAGAAGGGCAAGCAAGCAAAATCTAGCCCCAAAGCATTCAGGCAACTCAGTTCTAAGGGAAGAATGAGAGTTTTTTGGCTTTGAAAAAGAAACACCATGTCATTCAGTGAAATCCATTGTCATCAGTTTATCATCAACTAATATGAAATGTCTTTAACACCTTCTCATAAGAGCAAATATCACATTTTGTAACAACTGTGAGAAATGAAACTCAGTCTATGAATAAAGTGGAGCACAATTCGTTTCAATCCTGAAGTCCATTTTCTTCATAAATGTATGAATATTCAGGACTATTTTAGCAAATCATATTCAGTTAATATGTTCCCTTCTCAAGATAGCTTACGTACAAATTGCTCCAGTGCAAATGTGAGTCTCCCTTAGGATCAATGGGAGGAAAGAGGATTTTATTTTGAAAATGCTCCACAGGGTAGATATCTACCAAGTATGCAGCCAAACCCCTTGAAGCTACTTTGTATAACAACTCCAAAGTCAATGTACTTCTAGATATGCAATCTCAAGTTTCTGATTTTTAAAAATTTAATATTTTATTTTTTCCCACTTACATGTTAAAAACATGATTTTAATGGAAGGAAAAGAAGACTATTTTAACTTTCTATTTTCTCCTCACATATCCTCCACCCACCTCAGTATGTGATTTTCAGTCTTCCAGGATGACAGAACACTGGATTTGGAAGTAACTCCAGAGATAATCTGGTTCACCTCCATTACTGAGAAAATGAGAAACCTTGGAGGTTAGGCGTCATCCAAATAGTTAAATGACAAAACTGACTGTAGCATTCAGTTTTCCTGTTTGATAGTTCAGTGCACTTTCTACTGAATCATGATTCCTTTTTAAAAGTCCAGTGGTGGTGGTGATTGGAGGAAGGGGAGACAAGATACTGGCCTTTCTCTTCTGCTTTTTTGACTTACATTTTCATCCTTTTCTTTCTTTTATTTTAGGAAAGGAAAAGGACTCAGGACCTGCGATCCTATGAACAAATGCTATTTGAGTTGAATTGAATTGAATTGAAATCTCATGAAGTCTGGCAGTTTTTCCTACCTCCCACCCTGTTACTTCCTACTTATTTGACAATTAGAAATCCACTCAAAGGGAACTAAGCTTTTGTTTTCTGAAAATGTTATTTTGCAAAGAATTCTGGCTGGCTTGTTGACTCTCTGACCCAAGTATAAATGAACACAATACATAAGAGAGAAGAAGAAAATTTTAAAGGTCTGCTTAGGAGAAAAATCAAATAACATCACGGAAATGATTCACAGAATGTTAGACCTGGGTGAGACCTTTTGTAGACCAGGGAAATGAATTCCAGAGTAGTTGAGGTGACTTATTCAAGGTCACGTAGCTTATAAATTCCAGAAGTTGGGTTCAAACTTGGTCCACAATCAGAATCTTAGAGTTAGAAGGAGATTTAGTTTAATCTACATATTTAAGGAGATTTAGTTTAGTCAACATGTAATAATAATAATAACTAACATTTATGTAGCACTTATGACGTACCAGGCACTGTACTAAGTCCTTTGTAATTACTATCTCATTTGATCTTCCCAACAACCCTGGGAGGTAGGTGTTATTTTTATCCCCATTTTATAGATGAGGAAATTGAAGCAAACAGATGTTAAGTGACTTGCCTAGGGTCACATAGCTAGTAAGTGTCTGAAGCTAGATTTGAACTCAGGTCCTCCTCAGTCCAAGTCCAGCACTTTATCCAGTGCTATACCTCTACACAAACTTATAATGGGGTGGTTAGTTAGGCATTGGTTGAAGACTTCCAGAAAGACCAAACCCACTTCCCCCCAAGGCATCCTTTCATTTTTGGATAGCTATAATGGTTAAGAAAGCTCTCCTTATATCAAGCTAAATTTTTATCTTTACATTTTTAACTCACTGCTTCTGGTTCTTCACTCTGGGTCTAAGTGGAGTAAATCTAATAATTCTTCTCTCATACAACAAACCATCAGATGCTTGAAAGAAGCTATCATGTTCCCTCTAATATCCTTTTTTTCCTTCAATTGAGCCTCATGCAGTACAATTCCAAGAACTTCACTATCCTGGGGATATGTTCACCATATCTCTGCTATATGCTTTCAACTCATCTTGTCCTTGTTTACAATAATCCAGATATGGACTGATCATGGTAGTGGGACTATCACTGCCCCAGTCCAAAACAATGGTCCTCTCTTGGTATATCCTAAGGTCACATTAACATTTGTGGTTGCCACTGTTAACTGTCTACTTAAACTCATTCTTTTTCAGTTGAACTATTATCTAAGCAAAACTTCTCTTCCACTTACAAAACTGTTTTTTTAAAATCAAGTGCAAAACTTTACCCCTTTTAAGACATTTACCCTTACTTAATTGTATCTGATTAAGTTCAGTCCAGGATTTTAGCCTTTCAAGATCTTTTTGGATCCTGATTCTATCATGCACAGGGTAATTTATTCCTCAGCATTGTGTCATCTGAAAATTTGTTAATAATAATAACTAGCACTAAAACAGGTTTACAAAGAGCTTTACAGATAGTATCTCATTTTATCTTCATAACAACGCTGGAAGGTAGATGATATTATTATCCCTATTTTACAGGAAAATGAATCACAGTGAGATTAAAGGGTTTGCCCAGCATCACACGGTTAGTAAGTGTCTGAAATGATATAAGGATGATTCACACTGGATCTTGACATTGCCCAAGAGTATTCCACTTCCAGGACAGGTAGGTGGTGCAGTGGAAAGAGAACTGGGCCAGGAGTTAGAAGGACCTGTGTTCAAATCCAGCCTCAGACACTTACTACCTGTTTGACCCTGGGCAAGTCATTTAACCCTGTTTGCCTCAGTTTCCTCATCTATAAAATGAGCAGGAGAAGGAAAAGGCCAACCACTCCAATATCTTTGCCACAAAAAACCCAAATTGGGTCACAAAGAGTTGGACATGACTGTAACAACTCAACAACCACAAAATTTTCCTTTCCAAATTAGAAATTCTGACATACTCTTATCTGACCATCTATCATCTCTTACTCCTCCTACACCTATTCTTTGATTTCATCAAGACCCCCAATCCCTCCATCACACGGTACTTTCTCAGGACATTATCCCTGCTCTTATTTCACTTATCTCCCTCTCCAATCTCAACGCAACTCAACCCAGTCATTTCAACTGTTCATTATCTTATCTCTTCTGCTCATGAGTCTCTTTCTCTTGTCCTAATGCTTCTCTTTTCTTGACAAACCTCAGCCCTGAATTTCTTCCACCATCCATGTCCCCTACTCCTACTTACAATATTTGTTCCAAAGTCTTAAAACTGTGTCAAATGAATACATTACAGATTTACATTATCCAACCACAACTGGGCCCTCACTACAACAAGGAAGTCCTCATGTCTCTCTCCAATTGATTTCCTATCTTATTCCCCACAGAATATCACTTCCAAGTTTTCTCTTCCTCCCTCAGTCCTCCTATATCTCTACCTTTCCCCACTCACCTCTCTCAGCTGAAAAACTTGCATCTTCCTTTGCTGAGAAAATTAAGGTCATTAGTCAAGAGTTTCCTTCTCTTGCTTTCTTTTCATCTCGAAACCCCTTGACATATAAACTTCTGGGGAATAGAAGTTGTTTATAATTTTATATCTAACATATAGCACAATGCCTTGTAGATAGTAGGAAATTAATAATTACTTGTTAACTGGTTGATTGCAGATGAAGAAGATGAGTTTGAATATCTGAGATCATATGGTTTATAAGAATCAAAGCCAGGACTAGCATTTTCAAATCTGAATTTGAATTAAACCCAGATCTTCTATCTATTGGTTCAAATATGTTTCTATACTAACTATGCTATCCCCTATATCCCCCAAATCTACTCTGGCAGATATTCTTCCTTCCATAAATGGTCACTCAAAGATGGCATTCACATGACCAGGAAGATGGCAGATTAGTCACTTTCTTCAAATCTCTTCATAACTCTCAGTTTCACTTCCACTCAAAGGAATTGTGTATTAGATGTATAGTAATTACAACTAAATCCAAAAAAGGAGACAATCACCAACAAAGTGAAATATTTTTTGTTTCAAGTGTATTTTATATAAATAATTGTTAGGGGTAAGCCTAATGGTAACATCCTATTAGTTCAGGTTTGATTTCAGGATGAAATAGAGCACTTGTAAATCATTTAACAGTTAACAAAAAGTTTACTTAGTTCAACATAGCAAAGATGGCATTTAGCATCTTATAGACAAGAGACCACCCTTCCTTATCTCCATATGAAAACAGGTCTTTTTGATGACCCACATGATATTCAGACATCTACCAAATTGGAGAAGCCAGGACTTCAAATAACTGATTTTTTTTATGCCCTCAGGTAATCGGGGAAATATACCAATATGGCTACAAACTTCCAGGAACCTGCATAAAGGGCTGCAGGGATCAATCGGGTCCAGGACAAGTTTTGTTCCCTTTTAGGGAAAACTATTCCATGGTAAAAAGGGAGATATGGGAAACCCTCATACATCCTACCAAAACCCCATATTGTCAGATTCTGTTTTCTAATCCATTCCGCTATTGTTTTCCATTTTGTAGGTGAGTTCATCTCATTTACATTTCACGATCTAGTTATCAAATTTGTACTTGTCTTCATCATGTCCTCTTATGACTTTTCTTCTCTGTTGCCACCTCCCCACTCCCCTTTACAAATGGAAGGTAAAACATAGGGTGTTTGCCTGACAGTTGTTAATAATATAAATAATAAAAACCATACAATTATATCAATAGATACTGAAAAGACATTTGACAAAATTTAGTACCCAGTTCTAGGAAACAAAGTAATAAATGAACCCTTCTTTAACATATTAATGATATTTATTTAAGCTTAAGAGCAAATATATGTAATGGACAAAGCTAGAAGTCTTTCCATTAAGATTAAGGATAAAGCAAGGAAGCCCACTATTATCACTACTACTAACTTAATCTTAAAAATGCTAACTATAGCAAAAGAACAAAAAGAGAAATCAAGGGGGAAAACATAGGTAAAGAGAAAAGTAACCACTTTTTTTTTGTAGAAGATACCATGGTTTATAAAATAAATCCTAAAGAGTCAAGACCTAATTGAAACAAACAACTAAGCAAAGTTACAGTATAAAAAAATAAATATACATAAATGATCATTTCCATAATTATCAACAAAATCCAGCAAGCAGATCTAGAAAGAGAGATTTCAGAAAGAGAAATTCTATTCATTATTTGAGCCTCAGAAATTATAAAATACTTGGGTCAGTATCTACCAAGATGCACATAGGAACTATATAAATCCAACTATAAAACATTCTTTGCAGAAATAAGGACACACTTAAATATTTGGAAAATCATTAATTGCTCATGAGTAAGTTGAAGTGATTTAACAAAAAGAGATAATATTCTCCAAATTACTTACAGTACTTACAATACTTATTCAGAGTTGTGCCAATCAAACTTGCAAAGGAATATTTTCTATAGATAGAAAAATAAATTTAAAATTCATATGGAAGAACAAAAGTTTAAGAATCTCAAGGGTAATAATAAGGGGGAAAAGCCAGAAGAAAGGTACCGTATCTCAAACTATACTACAAAGCACTAATCATTAAAACAATCTGGTACTAGTTTAAATTTTCTAAACAGGAGTGGTCAATCAGTAGAAAAGATTAGTTATACAACATATAGAAACAAAGAAACACAGATCATACTGTTGGATAAAGCTATCCCTAACTACTAAGATGTGGACTCACTATTTGACAAAAACTTCTGGGAAAACTTTTCAGCAATTTGACAAAAATTAGGGTTAGAAAAACACCTTACACTTCATACCAGAATAAGTTCTAAATGTACGTCTGACCTAGATATTAAAAGTCATATCATAAACAAATTAAAGGAATAAGGAACAAATTATCTTTCATTATCTATGACTAGGGGAAGAGTTCATGACTAAACAAATGATAGAAGATAACATAGAATGAAATAGACAATTTTGATTATATAAAATTTAAAAGGCTTTGCACAAACAAATCTAACTTAAACATAGAAGAAGAACACATAATCTGAAAAATGTTTCCTATCCAAAATATATTAGGAAGTGATTAGAATTTATAAAACTAAGAGCCATTGCCCAATAGACAAATTATCAAAGCATGTGATCAGACAAAAGTTTTCAAAAGAAGAAATGCAAGCATGTCAACAAGCAGATTAAAAATGTTCCAAATCTCTAATTTAGAAATTCAAATTAAAGCAAGTTTGGGTTCCACTTTATGCCTATCAGATTGGCAAAGATGAAAGAAAAGGAAAATGGCAAATATTGAAAGGGCTATGGGAAAATAGGCACACTCCTAGGAGAAGGATGAGGAAGAATAAGAGGAAAAAGAAAAAAAGAGAAAGAGGAAGAGGAAGATAATGAAGAGGAGAGAGAGAGACAGAGAGAGAGATTTCAGGCATGAACAATGTGGGTATTTGTTTTGCTAGATTATAATAATTATGCAGCTAGGTGCTTCAGAACTGGCATCAGGAAGACTTAAGTTCAAATGTGACCTCAAATACTTACTAGTCATTTGACCTTGGGCCAGTCACTTAACGTCTGTTTGCCTCAGTTTCCTCATCTGTAAAATGGGGATGATAATAGCACCTGATTCCCAGGACTGTTGTGAGAATCAAATGAGATGATAATTATAAAGCGCTTATCACTGTGTCTGGCACATAGTAAAGATTATATAAATATTAGCTATTTTTATGATGATGATAAGAGTTTTCTTTTATTGTTATCCAATGGAATGGACAGATTATAAATGTATGTAAAATAAATAAATTTATTTTCAAAATGAAAAAATTAAAAGGCAAGTTGTATATAAAAATTCACTCTTTCACATATAATCCTCTTTTTCTGTTCTATTTTCTTCAAGGAAACACTTTTTGTGTGTATTAAGTTCAGAATTTTTAAAAAATTAACAATATTAAGTGCTGCAGAGATTTCTAATCTTGGGGTACTCATGGCTTCTGAAATGGATAAGATAACACATTTGTGACATAAAAAATTCCCCTTTATTCTAGCTCATAGTATTGCTGTCTCTCTGGTTGATGTAATTAAGAAGAGCCTCCTAGGGCATTAAAAGAGCTTTCTAATGATTCTGTCTTCCAGGGCAAAGATTTAGATGTTTATATTTAGATGTTCATATTGGCATAGATTGCATAGAGTACAGGGTATATGGGGTGTTAAGAGAAGAGTAACACCTCTGGTGCATGATGGCTGCTGAATCCCTTTTCCGGGGCTACTTTCCACCTTTAATATCCACCTACCATCTTGTAGATGGCACTTGTGGATCTAAGAAGCTATAGCATGTGCAGTTGCCACACTCTGGTAAAGCCATTTTGGCAGATGGTCAAACCAAGTTAACAGTAATCAATGAGCCTCAAACCTGTTGGTGAGGTAGAGGGGTGTCTATCCCAAGCATGTGAAGGATTTCCCTCAGCAGAACAGATAGATGTGAAAAATTAGTTGTTGCAACAATTTGAAGGCCACAGAAGCAGGTGTTGTGAAGTTCTTATAATTTGGTCAGACATCAAAGATGCCGAGGTCATCCCAAGCCATTGCCAGTCATCTTGTCTTTTATCTTACTGCTGGATTCTGATGACTTTGAAAGAAGGAGTGAGGTCAATGACTGCACAACTCTGCCTCACTTAAATCCAATTTAAGCATGAGTTGAAAGACATCACCCATATCATTTTACCATTTTAACCTACCTCAAAGCCCTGTGGCAAAGGACAAGTGATAAAGCAACAGGTGTGAAGGCACTGGGATCTGTAGTCACAACCCAACACACAGGCAGCCCAGGACTGAAAAATAGGCTCATGACAAAGCTATTGCCACTTGCTGGCAAGTGCCATGCCACCATCATTAGTGGACATGATCCCCCCATGATGAACTCTGAAGAGGACAAAGAAAAATTTTATAAAGACCTAGAAACCTTCATTATTAGTATGCCCAAACAAGACAAGCTTATAATTCTAGGTGACTTTAATGCCAGAGTAGGCACTGACTACCAGAGAATGCAGGGCATCCTTGGGAGGAAGTCAGAGACAGCAACAGCAATGGTCACTAAATACGGAAGACTTGTGCATCTCATGATCTTATCACTAGCATCAACTTCCATTTACCTAAATGCAATGAAACTTTGTGGTTGCACCCTAGCAACAAACAAACCGACATTTAAAAGACTATGTCATTGTAAGGAGAAGAGAAAGACAGGATGTGAGGTGATGAAGGTGATGTGTGGCACAGAATGCTGGACCAATCATAGACCTATCCTCCCAGAGTTAAACATTCACATTCAACAAAGACAGGGGCCCAATAGACAACAACTACCAGAAGACTTAATGTCAACAGATTAGAGCACTTCGCTGAGTGGGAACAATTTGTTGCTGACTTAGAGGGAAAATTCATCCAACACAGAGTTTGCAACAGTGGAGCAGAAATAGAGTGGGCAGCTTTTGGAGATTTGGTATTTACTCATTTAGGTCAGAACATTCACAATTATCAGGATTGGTTTGATGAAAATGATGGGGAAATTTAGAAGTTACTAAATGAAAAATAAGAATGCCACAGGGTTTGCCAACAGGATAGTTTGTCTGTCTCTAAAAAAGACAGAATTCAATTCCATCAAAAATAAAGTACAAGTAAAGATTAGAGAGATGTAGGATTCTTGGCTTAGTAAAAAGGCAGGTGAAATTCAGATTTATGATGACAGTAACAATTCAAAGCACTTTTAGGGTGCCCTAAAGGCTATTTATGGGCCAAAAACCTGTGATGCATACTACTTGGTACTGATGAAGCCATGTTGATTAGCGATAAGAACATGGTCCTAGAGAGATGGGTTGAACCTTTCCATAGTGTTCTCAACAGACCTTCATCAACTAATTCTGAAGCCAGTGACCATATACCTCAGGTTGAAGTCAATCCTTCTCTAGTAAAGTTTCCAACTGAAGAAAAGGTTTTAAATGCCATTAAGCTGCTCTTATGTGGCAAAGCACCTGGTGATGATTGTATTCCTGTTGAGATTTCCAAGGCAGGGGGTTCACTGATCATACAAAAGCTGACTGAAATCTTCCAGGTTATATGGCAAGAGGAGGTTGTCCCCAGGAATTCAAGGATGCCTCCATCTCCATAAAGGAAATGGGTTATCCTGTGACTGTTGTGGTGGTGGTGGTGGTAGTAGGGTTGTCTCTCTCTTAGTCACCGTCAGCAAAATTCTTGCCACAGACTTCCTTAATAGGCAGATCCTTCACCTGGAAGATGGTCAACTGCCCAAGAGCCCGTGTGGCTTCAGAAAGGGCACAGGAATGGCTCGCATTGTGTTTGCTGATGATTCAAAACCCCTTTTGGGGAATGAGTTCAGCACTCCATGGGCTGTGCTTTAATCCATAGACAATTAGTGTAAGAAGAGATGAAGGACCCTTGTTACTTCTGATAACCACATTGTACACGTCAAAGGTTCATAATAAAGAAATTAAAAGATTCCAAAGATCTTTCCTTTTGGAAATGGACTTGTTTTGTTATTATTCTTACTCACACAGATCCACATTGCCTTCCAGAAAACACAAACAGGATTTCCTTAGAATACACACATTCCTTCCTTATAAAAGGAAAGGGAGGGAAGAGAGGGGTTAAAGAGAGAAATGTGAGAAAAGAGAAGAGAAAGGAGGGGAACAGAAAGTAGAAGGAGAAATACTAGAGGGGGAAGAGAAGAGAAGAAAGAAGACAGGAGAGGAAAGAGTTCTAGCCTAGCTGACATAGGAATCATTCCTATCATTAGCTGAGATAGGGTGTTAACCACCAACAACCCTCTTTGTTGATTCTTCACTGGGGATATGGGGAAGAGAAGGGGATGAGAATATCAGTTCATAGAACCTAACGTTTTTCCTGCCATTACTGACTATATGAGGCAAAAGAATATTTCTCCTTGGCTCCATCACTCCAAACTGCTCTGCTGGATTCCTATGGACTATATCTATTCTTGGGTAGGAGGGGGCCTTCTCAAGAATAGCTATATGGTTCATTCCTCCTCTTCCTACACTGTTTCCCTGTGAATATCAGATTCTGTCTCATTTCTTTCTCTTTGAGCTCCTTTTTGCTGTTTTTCAGTCATTTTTCATTCGTGTCTGAGTCTCTGTGATCCCATTTGGAGTTTTCCTGGCAGAGATGCTAGAGTGCTTTGCCATTTCCTTCTGTGGCAAATGAAGAAATTGAGGAAAACAGGATTAAGTGACTTGTCCAGGGTCGCATAGTTAATAAGTGACTGAGACCAGATTTGAACTCATGAAGATGAGTCTAACTGTCCCTGCCCCGACTTAAGTCCATTGGGTGCACTCCAGGCTACCAAGAAACATTCAAACCTAGAACAGTATGATTTTTTTAAAGGTATAGAAAAAATGGAAAAGGGACACGCATTTGTGTTTGAATCAGGTTAGCTTCCCAACAGTTGTGGCACCAAGTAATTAAGTCCATTCCTGTTGCCCTGTAATTACAGGTTATAGACCTGGAAGTGTCAGCTGGCTTCCCTTTTCTTTCTTGGGTCTTTACCTTCACATTCTAGTATCTTTTGCCTTAATTACCATCATCTTTTAAGCAGTCTCACAGTTGTTCCAGCTCCCATATTTCCTGTTTTGTTCCAGGAACTCACTAGCACTGCCTCAATTACTGTCCCCTTATGCTGCTGCTACTGCAGCTGCCATTCTCATGGTTGTACAACACTGAGATGTTTCTTCTGTCTTACATCACAGACCATAGTCCTTTGGACCCCAGGGCCATCTGAGAGAAATCTTGAGGTTTGGCCTTCTAGTTGGTCTCCCTGCCTCAAGTCTCTTCCCATTACTATCATCAACTCAGCTGTCAAATTAACTTTCTTTAAGTGTAAGTCTGATTATGTCACCTCCTACTCAATAAACTCTAGTGGCTCCCTATTATCTCCAGGACTAAATATGAAATCCTCTGTTTGGTGTTTAAAGGCTTTCATAACCAGATCCCTTTCTACTATTCCAGTCTTCTTACACCTTATTCCTCTCCACACACTATCTGATGCAGTAAAACTAAAGTCCTAAACTGTTCCTTGCACAAGACACTCCATCTCAGAATTCTTGGCATTTTTGTTGGCTGACCTCATGCTAGTAAATAAGTTCTTTCCTTATTTCTGGCTTCTCTGGAAGTTAAAGTGCCACCTACAATAAAATGCTTGGTTCTCATTAACCTTAGTGCCTTCCTTTTAAAATTATCTCCAATTTGTCCTGTAAATATTTATAATATCTCCCTCATTAGACTGTGAGCTCCTTGAGAGCAGGGACTATCTTTTCTCTTTCTTTATATCCCTGGTATTAAGCACAATTCTTGGCACATACTCAGTGCTAAATTAATGCTTATCAATTTGACTTTGCCAAGTACCTCTATTTATCAACCACCTATTTTTCTAAGACTTGAATAACCCTCACTTTACTTGTTTTCCGAACTCTCTTTAAGTGGTAATTTGTATATTCTCCTTGTCAACCCCATACCCCTTAATTTTAGAATCTTAGCCAAAACATGAAGAAGAAAACTAAACAATCCACACACAGCTTAGAAAATCCAATAAAATGAGATTAAACAAAGCTCCTAGTGTCCCTATTGCGGTTCTCAAAAATGGGTATATGTTCTCATGTTTTGCCTGGTTAGTTATCCTTTTTCACAATGTCTTTTTAGGTATGAGGTAAAAAGGCAGAGACACATCTTCATCTGATTTTAATCAGCTTCCTGGCAATGAAGTTTTTAACATGAGCCAATCAGAGGAAAGAATGAGGAGACCTGGGGCCTAAAGCCAATACTGAAGACAGAAATATATACTGAGCATAAGTTCCAGTTTTGACTTAGGTGAGAATACTAGGAAAAGAAGGAAGGGGGGAAGGAAGAGAAATTAGTGAACTAGGTGAAGAGAAAGGAAGAAAACAGAAAGAGAAACTGGAAAGAGAGGGAAAGACAGGAAATAAGAGAACATATATTTGACATCAGAAAGTATTTCTGATGCTGGAGAACTTCCTACCTATTTTCTCTACTCAGGAATCTGACTTATAAAGAAGACCTCTTCTCTCTTTCCTGTTCTCACAGCTAAACAAATGTGTGACTATACTTTTAAACTGATTGTACTTTACGTCTAGTTCAAGAGCATCTCTTAAGGCTTTCTTCTCATTAATTGGCTCTCCTTTCTGAGGAGAGTAGGGACTGTGCTCATCAAATAGAGACAGAACCAAGAATATCCAGGAAAATGCCTACTATTGCCAGGACTTTTAGGCTGTTAGCAAATGGTTGAGTTCCTGAAATATGGATGTAATCCCTGGCAGTCAAGGACTCTCTGAAAAGAGTTTCTATTAATTGGATCACTTGCAGAAATCAAGTTAGGGCCAAAAGAAGTATGCCTCTTGAGGATTGGAGAACAGAGAGAGCAATGGTTTGTGTTAAGTTTAGGTCTGAAAATTAAAGTGACTTCCTAATGTTCTGGGAGAAAAAAATAGGTCATCTTCCTTCCTTCTGGTAACTTAGTTAGTGGGTTCTAAAAAAGGAAGAGTCATGTGAGCTGATTACATCACATATAAAAGGAGCATTTAGCCACTTCCAGATTTGTGATTTTCTATCTCATTCTCCAGGGTTCCCTGAATCCTGCAGTTACAATTAAAGAATCAAAACAGATCAGCTTTCAGCTGTTCAGATTTAACCAATTTGTGTGGAACCCCAATACAATCTAAACTGAGAACTCAGGGTGGCTCCCAAATTCCTATAAAAATGATTAAAAATTTGAACAAATGAAAAAACAGAATCCACTAGCCAACATCCCTCTAATATTCTGCTTTATAATACCTCTCAAATTTCTGCAGCCAATATGTGCAAAACTAAGATCTGCAAACTGGGAATTGTGAAAAGGAGACTCATTTCTACTGCACTGAGAAAACCTTTTTTGGGGAGGCCCAGTACTAATGCTCTACCCTTACTCTGGTGATAATTATAACAATTCAGGTATTATATAGAAACTTCTCCCTTTGACTGAATACTGAGCCCCATTGTCAATTCTTTCTTTGTTAACTTGGAGCCTTTGAAGTTCATCATGAAGATTCACTCCGTTTTAGTTAAGAAGTAGTGTTTGGGGAGAGGAGTTATGGGAAAAAGTGACTGGATAGATGGCATAGCATCCCTTTCAGATTTACTCATTGACTAATCTTCTTCCAAACTGACCCCTGAGTTGTGTACTAAGATAACAACTTTTCAAACTCAAATCACTAGTATGAAACTATCCACTGTTTCAAAGCATTTAGACAACAGGTAAAAAAGGTCTATTCTTGTGACTTTCCCAGTCTTTTCTTTCTTTTTCATGTTCCTCCTTTGGATTTTTTATTGTTTTCTCCTTGGATATAGAGATTACATTGTAATTGTGATGTGGAGTGAGACACAATTTGCCTGGCTTCTGATCCAAATTGCAATGCAAACCACAGCTCCCAGGGCGTAGTATGAGGCAGTCTTGTACCTAGCATTTAAGGGTGCAGGAGCAGTGTTCTTCAGGAAGTAAAGCATAGGCTGCTTTTTATTCTAGGAATGAAACTAGGGTGGTTGTAAAAAAATAAAAATAAAACTGTGTAGGGAGAGATTAAAAAGGAGCAATAATCACATCCCAATGAGGCATAAAAGAAAAAACTCAATACAGAAGAAGCTAGTGGGGGAGAGTGGGTAGTGCTGGCACCTTACTCTCCTCAGGAATGGGTTAAAAAGGGAACAAAGTATATCTAGAATAAGACAGCAAGGGGATAGGATAGGGGGAGAGGCTAAGGAAAGGATTGTTAGAGGGGTTGATAGGTTAAGGAATAGGAGGGTAAGGTAGAAGTAAAGTAGAGGAGTGAGGAGAGATCGGGTAAATAGGGTGAAAAGGATAATGAGGAAAAACAGGAAGGAGGAAAATACACAAGCAGCATAAAATGTGAATGAGACTACTTTACCCATAAAATGGAAATGGATAACAGTTTAAAAATTTGAATTCAACAATATATTGCTTTCAAGAAACATTATAAACATTATAAAAATGAGAGATACACACAAAGATGGACAGCAGTCCAAAGGACAGGAGTAGAATTTAGTATGTAAAAAAAAAAAAAGCAGGAGTAGTAATTATGATCTCAGACAAAATTAAAGTTAAAATAGATTTAATCAAAAATGAAAAACAGAGTGTTTTTACACTGTCAGCAATATTATTCAATATTATTTTAGGCCATCTAAAATACCCAGACAGTATAAAATACCTGCATATACCTGCCAAAACAAACACAGAAACTATATGAATATAAATATAAAACATTTTTATACAAATAAACTCAGATCTAAATGATTGAAGTAATATGTATTGTTCATGGGTAGGTAAAGCCAACATAATTCTTAAAATGACAATTTTACTTAATCTATTTATTCAATGTCATCCAAATTAAATTACTAAAAAATTATTTTACTGAGTTAGAAAAAATAATAGCAAAATTCATTTGCAAGAACAAAAGGTCAGGAATTTCAAAGAAACCATAGAAATAAGATGTAAAGGAAGAAGATTCAGCAGAATTGTACCTTAAGCTATATTATAAGCTAAGAACACTGTTGAAGTGTAAAAAGGATAATTTCAATTACTTTAAATGAACATTTTCATACATAAATAAAGCCTCTGTAGCCATGAACAGAAGAAATACAGAAAATTGGGGGAGGGAATTTTTCATAGACATTCTCTCAAATAGGATGTGATTGGGTTGGAATATTTCTGTGGTATAGGAAATGATGAGCTGGTTGGTTTTGAAAAGTATGGAAAGGCTTGGACTTATGATGGAAGATGCTATCCACCTCCAGAGAAACAGATGATAAGAGGAAATAAGCATAATATGTATGAGTGTATATGTGTATGTATGTGCATGTTTATAGATATCTATATATGTGTGTATACAAATGTACATAGATGTATATATGCATATGTATCTATATAGATAGATAGAGACATGCTTAATTGTAGCCTTCTTCAGGGTCAGAGAGAGGAGGAAAAAGTTAAAAAGGACACAGCAGAAAACAAAAGAAAACCAACAAAACTGTATAGCTCTGAAAACAATGTATACTCTTTATTTTATAGGTTTTCTTGAAATGGAAATTTATTTATATTGAATCCTCTCTTAAGATCCACTGTGTAAGTGGCAATGTTTTTTTCCTCAGTTTAAAATAAAAAAATTTACCAAAAGAAGAAAAAAATCATTTGCTCAAACCCATTTCCCTCTGAACTCGAAATGTGGGAAAGCATGTAGCAGATTTGTGGAGGAGAAGTGGTTCCAAAACTAGCTGCTAAGGAAGCACGCCAATTCAAACCACAATACAGGTTCTAAAGTTACTTCTGTTTTAGATGTCATTCTCAAGAGACAAAAAAGTCAAAATAAAATGAAGGAAGGGAAAGAAAAAGATTAGTTTATGCCAAGAAAAGTATTAAATGCTGGGGATACAGTACAAAAGCAAAGAGAGTCCCTTCGCTCCAATTGCTTATGTTCTAAGTGAAGGAAACAGCACACACATGGAAGTGGTTCCCAAGGCAGGGCACTTGCTCTAGAAAATTATTGGAATGTTAAGTGGAGTCATAGGGAAGCAAATTGACAGATCTCATCCAGAAATAATGAATTGTTTTCACTAGATTGATAATTTCCCTAATATTGGTACAGAGTTCTCCTGTGTTATGAAGCAACATAAACAGATGATGAAATTGAGGCACACAAAGTGGATATTGATACCTACTGACAGACCAAGATCCCTGGCACAGCTGGGAATTGAGAGTGGGTTCCCTGACTGTTTAGTCAGAGGGCTTTAGTTCTCAGAAAAACACTTCCCAAAGTTGGGGATTGTGTGCGTTCATTTATTCAACATTGTAATCTCCTTGAGGTCAGGGATTGTTTTTTGCCTCTTTTTTTTGTATCCTCAGCTCTTAACACACTGATTGACACATAGTAGATGCTTAATGAATGTTAATTGATTGATTGAACAGGTATTATTTGAGTGTCTACTTCCTACCTAAAAGGGGCCCTCAGATTCTAGTCATTCCCTATAGGAAGGTTGATTAAGGAGACAATTTGTGACAAAAATCAAAGAATGAAATTTTTTGATGATGAAAGAAATCTGAGAGGATCTTCTGTGGAACTACTGCACTGGATATGTAGCCCCTCAGATCAGTAATATATAGTAAGACCTGACATTTTTGTCCATGAGATGGGGAAGGGGTGAAGGATAGTGACTGATAATTTCCTAGGAAGCTAATTCTCAGCTAATTCACTCTTCCAAGGGCAGCTATACCTGCTCCCATTTTGGTGACAGATGGGAAAGATGAATTGGTATAGGGAAAAACCTGAGACAGGGAGATGAATAGTCCAAATGAAAAGTGTCAAAGACCTAAATTAAGTAGAGACTATGTGAGTAGTGAGGAGTTGGATGCAAGATGTTTTAGAACTAGAAATAATATATGGCAACTGATTGGATATAGAGGGTGAGTGAAACTGTGGAGTCAAGGATGATATGGTGGTTGTGAATTTAGATGACTACAAGGATAATAGTGCCTTTGACAGAAACTGAATAAATAATCCTAATCCTCTAGTATGACCAGAATCGAACCCAAAGGCATCCACTTTAAAAAGTTACAGACTCACAGAATAATCAGGATGAATAATACCAGCTTTGTCACATTCATTTCCTATTAAATGAAACCTCCAGAGAAGTATTTTTTTTCCTCCTTTGAATTTATGAGAGATCATCTAGTCTAATCCCCTAATTTGGGCAGTTAGGTGGTACAGTGGATAGAGCATTGTGTTTAGAGTCAGGCAGACCAGAGTTCAAATTTGACTTCAGATGCTTACTAGCTATGAGACCCTTAACCATGTTTGCCTCAGTTTCCTCATCTGTAAAAATGAGCTGGAGAAGAAAATGGCAAACTATTTCAGTATTTCTGACAAGAAAAACCCAAAAGGGGTCACAAAGAGTTGACAGGACTGAAAACTACTAAATAACAACCCCTTAATATAGCAGATAAGCAGCTAAGGCCTAGAGAAGCTGTGAATTGCTTAAGATTCCATAGCTAGTAAGAACTGGAGAACTGGAATTCAAATATCAGTCTTTGATGCCAAACTTCTCACTGTTTCCACTCTAACCAAGTTTCCTCTTTCACTTCAAAAGGTTAATGCTGTTCTTGCTCTATCAGTGTTTGTAATTCAAGTACAATACAATATTATATTTAAAGGAAACAAAGTTCAGAGACCCACCCTTGGTCAGGTGCTTTCATAGCTGACAAGGTTAAAATCAAATTTATCATTACTATGGGACCAAAAAAAAGTGTTCAAGAATGGAAAGAGTTCTCTGGCCCCCTGTAAGTATACAGGCCCTCAGTCTCACCCCCACTCCACCCCAAATCCCTAAGACTTTAAGGAAGGAAGAAATCCTTAATCATAATTGTATCAGGATTTCCTCAGAGAACCACTAGGCCATAAGGCTATCATATTTCTGTTTTCTAATCCTGGATTATTTCAAAAAGCTGTAGCCACAGGACTTGTTAGCTGAGCTGAGGGTTGCCATAGATAATATTGTTCAGCTATTTGTTAGTTCAGTGGCAAAAAACAAATTAAACTGCTTCAGAAATATTTGTTCACTCCATCTCTTTTTAAAGTGACACATTCCCTTTCCATCCCATACTCCCCCCAACTCACACCTGCACTTGCATTTGCTGGTGGGTCCCCAGAACCGGGTTCTAGAAGTAACCCTGGTTAGACTCTATACTTTGAACAGTATCACATGTAAGCCCTGATAGTGTTCCTTCCCATTAATAATCAGTCAGTTGGCTCAATTAGCTTTTGGAAAAGGCATTTACTAAGAAGGTATTACTAACAAGAATAGTTGGATATGTAGCCCCATTCCCCCCAAAACCTGGGGTACATTTTCCCACAAATGCATAGTTTCAATGGAAAGAGTGAGCTCAAATTTAGAGTTCAGTGGTAATGAGGTACAAGTGTAGAAGACACAGTAGCAAAGGAAGAATTCACACTGCCAGCAGAAGTCCTTTCTTCCTTGTGGGTCTTCAAATTAAGTTCCCCTTAGATGTAATCTTTGCTAGGTGCCAAGGGTCTGTACCTAATTAAAACCTATGACTGGCACTTCTCTCAGGTACAGTTACTATATTATGAGAGAAGAAGCAAATACATATATCAGTATATAAAATCTTGTATTTATGGATTTTTTTAAGTGAAGAACAAGAGAAATTTACCTTATGTCTATCTTTCATATCATACTCAGTCTGATAGGACCATATCTAACAAGATTTATCCTCTACTTCCAGTCCTACCCCCACAAACTTGGGGCACCAGGGGCAAGACTGGATGAGACAAGGCTCAAGCTTCCCTTGAATAGGCTTTCTGTTGGCCTCTGGCTGGGTTGATATGGATTCTTGGCCACTTAGGGACATAAAAGGTCTCACCCATTTGGAGTTAAGGCCCCACTCATTTGATGGATGTCTGAAGATTATGCAAATCACAACATCCTTCCTGTGATGAACAGATTCACACTTCCAGATTAACAGAGCAGCCTTTATAAAGGGCCACTTGGTGTGTATCCTTCCTAAGCCGAAGTAAACATCCTTTTGTTAATTGTTCAATGACTTACTTACAAGGGACTCATTTCAAACCTGAACTAACAGGTTGTTCACCCCAGGCCTGTCTCTGAGGCTCTCCAAAGAGAAGAATTAGTCAACATGTACAAGCATTTTCAGAGTTAATTGATATGTTGGTTAGTTTATTAATCTTTCTTTTAGAAATGAAGTATGAGGAAAAAACAAAAAACAAATAAAATGTTCTGTAAAGATTCAGAGACTGGCCCAGCTCTTTTACAAAAGGATAAAACTAAAGGATAAAAAACAAAAACAAGAAATGATCAAGAAATTTAAAAAAAAACTCACAAGTGCATTTTGCAGAGCCAGGTCCACACAAAGTTGAGGGGCAGCACAATTAAAGAGATTATATTGATGGCTGTAGGGATTAACTAGACACAGAACTGAGGTACCCAAGGGAAGTATGACTTCCTTATCAGAGGTTTTGACGTATGAAGATGAGATTGGAGACAGGATACAGGAGACAAGACATTGAGAGGAGTGAGGAGGAAACTTGAGAACCCGCACTGATGTAAGAAGGCTCCAGCTTATCTTACTACTTATCTGTGCCCAACCTGCAGTAGAGCATTCCAAGCTTATATTGGTCTGATCAGCCACAGTCACACTGAAATTTCATTTTACAATGGCTGTGTCATTTTAGTCCTCTTTGAAGACAAAGGACAACAACCAACCAACCGATTTCCTCCACCTAGGCAGCAGAGGTGGACCGGCTTTCACCATCGAGAAAATGCAAGAGAAGTTCAAGCTGATTCACTGATGAGTCATGGTGGCAGCCCAGGGTGTGGTCTAATGCTAAGCTTCCCTGTACAGCAGGCTTCCATAGCCTTGGGGAGCTCTCCAAGCCAGCTGAATCTAGCTACTCCACTTGAATGCTGTCCCCTGTCCTTTTTTAGAAGGCTAAAATGGGAAGTTGTGTATACCTGGCTTGGTAAAGAGGAGTTCTGGTTGCAGTGGAGCTAGTTCTCCAACGAGAATCTGCAAGAGAAGAGAAGAAATTCATAGAGGAAGTGGGTAGATAGGTTGATCTTTACAGTTCCTCCTGTCTCCCAACCTGCCACACCCTCTGACTAATACGTGTATGCTCCAAATCTCACAAGATCTAAATTAATAAAAGAAAATTAATGGACTTGTAAAAAGGTAGAGAAAGTATCACAAGAAATGGAAGAGACTATAATTTTCCTCCTTTAGAGTTGGTTTAATATAAAGGAAAGATAAGCAGAAGAGAAAATATAAACTAAAAGAATTGTAGGAGAATTTAGAGTTATGTCATCTTCTGAATGGAAACATTAGGAATATACATTGTTTTAGCACCAACACAGCCTTTAAAACAAATCATCCACGCACTTTGTCACAGAAAAATTCTAAATAAATGTAAAAAACTGCAAATCTCATAAACCCATCATTTGAAAACACACAGGACTAGATGGAAACTTAATAATATTAACATGCTGAACAATGGATGAGGTTAAAGAACAAGTCAATGAAACAATAAATAACTCTGGGAAAAACAAGGACAATGATGAGATGATGGCCAAAACTTCTAGGATTTCCCTTAAAAGAAAAATGAAATTCCTGTTTAATAAAATAGAATAGAAGAAAAGAGAATTAACTCAATGCTAAATTCAAAAAATTATAAGCAATATTCATTTCAAAAAATAAAAACAAGTAGGTCAAAGAACAAATCACAGAAATAACAAATAACTGAAAAACAAGAAAATGTAGCAGTCTTCAGAGGGGAAAGCAAATCTCTATTTAGTAAGATAGACCAAGAGAGGGTTAATTAACTAAATGCTGGATTCAAAAAATTTAAAAATACATGAAATAAACAAATGCCAAAAAGTTACAGAAGAAGAAATGGTAACAATTAGAGGAAAATAAATAAATTGGAAAACAAAGACTACAGAGCTGATAAAACTTAAAGTTGATTCTTTTGAAAGACTTAAAAAAATAAATTTTTAACTAATTTGATTAAAAAGGAATAAAACCAGATTAATAAAATTTAAAATGAATGAAATATAACACACTAGAAAAGGAATAAAAAGCATTATTATAATCTACTATAGACATAGTTATGTCCCAGAAAACCTGAGAATTTAAAATAGAAAGTTATCTACAAAAAAAAAATAGCCAAATTAAGAAAATATCACATAAAGATCTTAAGTAATCAAATCTCTGAAAAGGAAATTGCATCAGCCATAAAGGAATTACCAAGGTGGATTAGGGAGAGAAAACAGGTGCAGATAGATTTACAGAAGAATTCTATCAGATCTTTAAAAAATAACTAATACCTGCCCTGTATAAATTAATCTCAAAAACTAAGAAAGCAAACACCCAACCCAACTCCTTTTATGAGATAAATATAATCCTAATAACTCAACCAGGCAAGGAAAGACACAGAAAAAAATAAATATAGACCAACAGTATTAATTAATATTGATTCAAAAAATTATATAAAAATTGAACAAATAGGTTATAGCAACTTTAAAATTGTTCATTTTATTTTTTACCTTATGGAACAAGAATAAACATTTCCATAACAAAGTATAATAATAATTATAAAAATGATGTTTGCACAAGAAACTGCAAATCTGTTATGAACAACTTGCGATTCCTTTAAAATACATAAGGAAGTTATAACGTAAATTTCTTTTTCTTCTTCCTTCCCCCCACCGCATCCTGAAGATGACTACGAGTAAACAGAGATATGTGTGTGTATGTGTATGTGTGTGTATGACTTTGTGTATGTAAATCCATTCTATATACACTTCTACTTATCAGTTCTTTCTTTGGATGCAGATAGCATCTTCCTTCATAGGTCCTTTGTAGCTAATTTGTGTATTTTTAATATTCAAAATGATTTATTCTATCAGAGCAATATTGTTATTACTGTGTACAACTCTGTTGTTTCTGCTTATTTTGCTATTCCTTATTTTGTGCGTCTATCTATGTTTTTCTAATATCATCGAGCTTATTTCTTATAGCACATTAGCATTCCATCACAATCTTATACCACAATTTGTTGGTTTCTAAAAATAATTCCGTATAATTAAATTGGATTTATAGCAGGGATACAAGGATGGATCAAAATTAGAAAAACTATTAACATAACTAATCACATTGAAAACAAAAACATCCAAAACCACATAAGTATATCAATGTATGCAGAAAAAAACTTTGACTAAGTACAGCACTGATTTCATGATAAGACCATTAAAATGTGTAAGCATAGAATGTAACTATATAATTTTGACATGATAAAAAGTGTCTATCTAAAACCAAAATTTACCATTTTAGGCAATGGGAAAACACTAGAAACTTTCCCAATAAAAACAGGAACAAAGTAAGGATGCCTCCTCTCCCAGTATTATTTGGCATAGTTCTAGAAATGCTAGCAAAAGCAATGATAAGAGAAAGACATTAAAGGCCTAAAAATAAGCAAAGAAAATTCAAATGTATCTATTTGCTGATGATATTATGGTTTACTGAAAAATCCTGGAGAATCAGCAAAGAAATTAATGGAAACAATAGCTTCTATAAATTGTTCTTATTCTGTCCTGTCCAACTCTATATGACCTCACAGATTTTTGTCCATGAGGTTTTCTTAGCATAGATATAGAATGATTTGTCACTTCCTTTTTTGGTGTTTTCCCTTTTTATAGATGAGGAACTGAGGCATATAAGAGTTAAGTGATTTGTCCAAGCTCACACATCTAGTAAGTGTCTTAGACCAAATCTGAACTCAGAGTTTCCTGACTCCAAGCCCGGTGCTCTATCCACTACACCACCTAGCTGCCCCTTCAGTAAATTAGCAAGCTATAAAATGAATTCTTAAAAAGCAATAGCATTTTTATATAGCAATAACAAAATCCAGGATCCAATAATAGAAAGTGAAGGTTTATTCAAAATGACTACATCTCTAAAATATATGTTTCATTCTACTAAATCATGCTCACTGTCTATATTAATTAATACTGATTAATTAATAATACATACAATTACAAAAAGTACCTTAAAGAAATAAAGAAAAATCTAAATAACTGGTATGAAATTCAGTGATCATGGATGAATCATGACAATATAAAAAGTGATAATACTTCCAAAGTTGATTTATAGCTAAATTGCTGTAACAACATATATTTTACAAAGTCAGACAAAATAATAACAAAATTAATTTGAATGAACAAAGATCTAGAATATGAATAAAAATACGAAAAAATTATAGAATTGAAGTGGGAATTGCACTTTCAGATTTCAAACTAAATTGAAAATCAGTAATCAACAAAATCATATGATACTGGTTAAAAAATAGAAAGGTAAAATAATAAAAGATGGCACAAGGGAAGAATTTTGTTTTTTAATTTAAAAACTCAACCCAGGATTCAATATGCCTGAAAAAAAAATCATGTAAGATATAGAACTCCCCATTTCACAAAAATTGTTGGAAAAACTAGAAAGCAGTTTTGCAGAAATTAAGTTTAGGTCATATGTCATAATAAATTTAAAATGTATATATGAGCTGAATATTAAAGATTAAAGGCTTCTTAAATGATGCCACAAAAGTTTTAGAAAAAAATCAGATCCTAAAACTTTCAAAGCTAAAAGTACAAGGTGAATTCTTAACTAAACAAGGGATAGCAGCAATTACAAAAGATAAAACTGACCATCTTAATTACATGAAATTGAAAAGGTCTTATATGGGGAAAAGAATAAAACATTAAGAAGGGAAGCATCAAGCAGGGAAAATTATATTTTTCAAAATATTCTTGATAAAGGTCTGAAATCCAAGATACACCACAGGAATATATAAAACCAAAAGCAATTTCCTAATGGAAGACTAATCAAATGATATGAATTTGAAAGAAGAATTGCAAACTTTTGCATCCATATGAAAGAATGTTCCAAACACTAACAAGAAAAGAAACGAAAATCAGACCAATTCTGCATTCACCTCATACTCAGCATGTTGACAAAGACATCAAAATATGAGAATAGTTAATGTGGGAGAGTTGTCACACAAGTGTATTGGTGGAATCATGAAGAGGTCTGATGATTTTGGAAAGGAACTTGGAATTGTTCTAAGATCAGATATCCCACTATGAGACATATAGCCTCCGGATATCAAAGATAGAAAGGAAAGTACCATATACATCAAAATATTTATAATGGCACTTTTGTGTTAACAAATAATGTAGGAATAAAGTAGATGCCTATTGACTAAGAATGAATGGTTAATCGAATATTATCATTCTTTTTCAGTCATGTCTGATTCTTCATGACCCCATTTGGGGTTTTCTTTCAAAGATACTGGAGTGGTTTGCTATTTCCTCCAACTCATTTTACAGATGAGGAAATTGAGGCAAATAGGGTTAAGTGACTTGACCAGAGTCACACAACTAGTAAGTGTCTGAGGTCAGATTTTAACTTGGAAAGATGAATCATCCTGACTCCAGGCCCTGCTCTATATCCACTGTGCCACCTAGCTTCCCACAATGGAATATTATTGTGTTTTTAAAAGGTATGAATGTGGTAAACACAGATAAGCATGGGAAGACTTATAGAAACTACTGGAAAGTGAAATAAAGAAAAACAAGAAACAACATACACAATGAACACAGTATAAATGGAAAGAATGACAATCAAAAGTGAATACTATGAAATTATGATGGCCAAATTTGACCTCAAAAAAGAAAAATGAAAAAAGCATCTTCCTGACTTCTTTGCAGGGTTGGGGAACTATGAACGTGGAATACCACATATTATGATGTGGTAGCTAGTTTTGCTCGATGTTTTCCACTCTTTTAAAATTTTTTCTCATAATTGATGGATCAGGGGTGGCAGAGGTAGAGAGATACATTAGGAAATATGGTTGACAAACAATTAAAACATAAAAATTTATTTTTTAAAAGAATCTATAGTAGTATCTTTCATTCTCCCTGCTTTCATTTGACCTGCCTTATGAGTCATAGCTTAAATCAGTTCATTTCTCTTCACAAATTCTTCCCTGATAATATTAGCCAATATCTCTCTCTTCTACAACTCATGTTGTCCTTTAAAATTGGTACAATACAATTTAATGCATTCCTAAAAAAAAGCATGTCAATCAACCCTATGACTCCACTCAACATTTTTGTGACTTGAAAATTCAAAGAAAAGAAGGATAAAAAGAAATAAATTAACCCACTCTAGTCACTACTTCCTTATATGTGTTATCTTCTATTAGAATGTATGTTCTTTGAAGGCAGAGTCTTCTACCTTTTCCCCCAGTGCTTAGCATAAGGACTGATGCATTGTATATGCTTAATAATTTTTTTATTCATTCATTAAATCTAATTATACCTAGCTTTTTCACAAAATCCCAAGAATTATAGTTGTAAAGGACCTTAAAATGTACCCAGTCAAACCCATACCTGAAAAGGAATCTCTGTTATAACATATATGAAACATGGTCATTCAGCTTTTGCTTAAAGACTGTCAGTGAGGGAGAATCCACCAACTCCCAAGATAGTCTATTCAATTTGGGGAGAGCAGCTCCAATTATTAGGAATATTTTTTCTGGCATCACAAGTCTAAATTTGCCTTTTTGCACCTTCTACTCATTATTTGTGGTTCTGCCTCCTAGAACCAAACACAACAAATTTAATCCTTCTTATACAATATAAAAATTCAAATACTTGAAAAAACTATCAAACCCCCTTTTACTCTTCTCTGAACGTCCCTAAATCCTTCAAGTGATCCTAATCAGACATCAGACTCAAGGCCCTTCTCCATGCCAGTTGTCCTTCTTTGATACTCTCCAACTTCTTGATGTCTTTTTTAAACTGATTCCCAGAACTGAACATAATACTCCCCCCATATATGGTATACTATTAACGATGCTACTGCTGCTGCTGCTGCTGCTGCCACTACTACTACTACTACTACTACTACTACTACTACTACTACTACTACTACTACTACTTCTACTACTACTACTACTGCTGCTGCTGCTGCTGCTGCTGCTGCTGCTGCTAGTGGTTTATACGGTGCTTTAAGTTTTTTCAATAATATTTTCCCCCAATTATATGTAAAGACAAATTTTAACATTCATTTTTAAAATTTTGAGTTCCAAATTCTCTCCCTCCTTCACACCCCTCCCTGAGATAATAAACAATTTGATATAATTATACATGGGCAGTCATGCAAAACATATTTCCATATGAGTCATGTTGTGGAAGAAGACACAGACTGAAAACAAACCAAAAAAAAGTGAAATTAGTGTGCTTCAATCTGCATTCAGACACCATCAACTCTTTCTCTGGATATTGATAGCATTTTTCATCATGAGTCTTTTGGAATTGTCTTGGATCATTGTAATTGCTGAGAATAGCTAAATCACACTCATTGTTGATCATGATACAATATTGCTGTTACTGTGCACAATATCCTCCCGGTTCTACTCATTTCACTTTGCTTCAGTTCGTGTAAGTCTTTCTAGGTTTTTCTGAAATCATCCTAGTTGTCATATCTTGTAGGTGCTTTAAGATTTGCAAAGTGCTTTACAAGTATTGTCTCATTTTATCCTCACAGCCACCTTGGGAGATAGGTGCTATTATGACTCCTCTTTTACAGATGAGGAAACTAAGGCTGAGGACATTTAAATGACATATCTAGGGTATGGCCAGGGTCAGAGGGATTGTCACTTCCTTGTTCCTAGAAATTATATCTTTTAATGCAGCCTTTTTAAGGTTCTGGGGATGTTGAATCACACAATTGCTGGTTCATATTAAGCATGCTAAATATTAATTAATAATAAAAATGAACCTGCCAAAACCGTTTGATCTTTTTCACAAAAACGGCTAGTCTGCCTATGTCACCCTCCTGTACTTGTAAAGCTGCAAGTGTAAAACTCTACATGCAGCCCTGCTGTATTTCATCTTACTAGATTCAGTCCATGATCTAGCCTGCCAAGATCTTTCTGGACATATCCTCCATTACCCTATATATTATTAACTCTCTTTCCTAACTTTGTTTTATGTGCAATGGAGTTCAGATGAAAGCCCTCATCCCACAGAGATAGCTGTAATAACCTTTTATTGGTATTCACAAGGGAAGTAGGAAAACAGTTGTTAGCAGGGACAGTCTCAGTGTGCATTCCCCATGTCCATAATGACAGTGGCTGTACACAAGGCATGGGTGGAGTGGGAATATCCACACTCAAGTATGAGATGCCTCAGAGCTCAACGTTATAAATCATTTTAGACAAAAAACCGATATGATATCAATGAAGACTGCCCTGTTATCTGTAGGACCAGAAAAGTGAAGGTATTTTCTAAATTACCTAATATGGAGTTTGGAATGCAGAGGAGTAGAGAGGAATTTCACTATTTGTAGTTCCCAGAAAATGAGGACAGCTACAAGGTCTGGCATGCAACGCGCTCATGAAGAATTAGACCTGACTGAACAACTCAACAATAAGTCTTTTCTGCAGTCGGGGCAGGTGGTCCTGTATCTCCTCCCAGATTATGACATTGGCAGTGGTTGCAGTGACAACAATAGCTCGGTCCTAGGAGTTTTTTCTGTCTCCTCAGTTGAGGCCTGAAGCTGTCAACCACAAAGGCAGTGGTGGGGTGGGGATGTGGAGCTGATGGCAGCCCCCTTTCCTCCATCACCCACCGCTGAAACTTCCTTCTTTTTTCTTTTGTTGTGTCAGCAACACATTTTCTGGCCTTCACAATTCAACACTCTTGTATACGTATCTCACCTTTCATGAAATTTCCATTACTTCTCCCTCTAGGAGTAAGAGACTGTTTTGTTTTGTTTTTTAGGCATAGTCATAGCTGCTGTATAACGGCACTCATAGACAGGACTTGAGGGCTTTATATCTGTCAGCAGATACTAACATCCAGTGCCATGCTATACTTTGTTCAAAAGCCTAAATGTTAAGTTCTGTATGAAGATATTATTATTAAATATTAAGTTCTATATGAAACACACAAATATATATATAATACGCATAGACATATACAATATCTCACTTTGTGAAATACCTCAGTCAAACAAACAAACAAAAAGACGCAAACAAAACCCCAGGGTTGGGAAACTGACTTGCAACTGGAGTTTTATAACTGGGTTGTGCTCAATAACTCCCTGCAATAAGGAAATCCCTTTGGCATCCACATAAAAGTCTAGAATGCCCTCCTCAGGAAATCTGGATCTCTAGTACTGTATCAAAGCCTCCTTGAGAAATGCCACTGATGCCATCATCCAGAAGCTAATATAGCCCATGTTTACAAGGGTTGGACCTCCATGTCTTCATGTATTCAGAGGATTGAGAGCAAGTAACTAGGATGGAAACTGACTGAAATATTGTTCTGAACACATATAGATGGTTGCCTGGCAATGCAAGACACTGAAACATGCCTATACCATGAGAGAAAGAACACTGGCAGGAGTGACCTTGCCTGGTAAAGGAATATTCTCTCATGTACATTTGGAAGTCAGAAGCCATAGCTTCTTGGGATGTAAAGAGATGAGAATGAGGGACAAAGACCCGGAGCCCAACCTCAGGAGAGCCATTTGCCAGTAAGTGTCACTTCAGAGCAAATCAAGATGGTTCCTGGTCCTGAATCTTCTAATGAACTGCTTATGAGCCACATGTGAGATATAGTGAGACATTCTATGATTGTGATATTTAAGAGGAATAAACAGTAGCCCTCCTCTGCTATTGGTATCTGGCTGTACATGTTGCTTTGGGAAAAGTAAATTCATAACTTGAGCTCTTAATAGAATCTAACATCATACTTCCTGCTAGGGAGACAGCTGACCCTTTCACCTGAGTGGTATACAACTGTTTGGAAAGTATGAATACTGGGCTCAGTCATTTGCCTGTTTCATGAAATAAAGGTATATTAACAATTAAATAAGTGTGTTTTCTTATGAGTCACGTGAAACAGGGTAGGAGAAAAAAATCTTCATGAGAAATGAGACATGTTATACCCTAAGCTATAGTTAGAGATTTTTCCTTGAAGAAACTCTAGCTGTGGGCAAAATTAACAAGTCAACTTTTGATCAACATATAAGATATTTTACATGAATGAATCTTTTTAGATTTATAAAGTCCTAGATCAAACCTTTTTAGATTTATAAAGTCCTAGTTCAAACCTAGAGGAGCTTGAGCCATGGTAGGGGGAAAGGTACTTGCTGCAGTTCAGTCAACTTGTACTATCGCATCAGTCTTTTCCTGCCAGAGAGTACCTAACCATTTCTCCTATCAGACAAGTGGTATACCCTCTACCTGACCTATCATTATACACAAGGATTAAAAATCCTGTTTCCCTAATATGAAAACATTTCATACACAGAGATCAAGAGATGTCATGTTAAATGGAATTCTACCTTGTTTTCCTTAGAACTGGTGGCAAAATGCAGAGCATGAAACAGGAGAATTTTCTTGGGATTGAAGATAACACATCTTTAGCTCGCTTTTTTAAAGTTTTCTGAGTGGATATTAAGTTAAAGGGCTGGTGTGACTAAACAGAGCAAAAGATCTTATTAAAAAAATAGTGTCACCCTGGGTTAACCCAATTGCCTCACAAAAAAACAAACAAATAACAACAAAACACTAAGAATAACTACTGCTCTCAAATAGAGGTTCTTAACCAGGTGTCCATGAATTTGTGGCTTTTTAAATATTTTGATAACTATTTCGGCATAACTGATTTTGTTTTTAATCTTGTATATTTTATTTATGCATTTAAAGACATGATTCTGAGAAGGGGGTCTACAGGCTTCACCTATAGATTGCCAAAGCTGCCCAGGTCACAAATAAGGTTGAGTCCCTGCCTTAGAGCACGATTATGATTGGCTAGTTTAAGTTCAAAGTCTGCCTTAGCAATAAAGGGATTGAACTTAATAATGTCACAGCAGGAAAGCTATATGAATTTCTCAATTATTCACAAGAAAGTGTCCTTTGGCACAATGAGAAATAAAGGCAATCTTTTCTTTTCCCCATTGGCCCTTTCCAGTTTGGGCCATTCACTCTAAAATATAAAGCTATGAGATGTTACTTGTAGTTTAATTTCTTTCCACTAACCTTTCCAGAGCTATAATTCCACTGGGAAAGGAGAAATCACTGCATTTAATGGTAATCAAGTAAGATGTCAGAGAGGCCAAACCAGGACCAGCAATTTCCTTCCATTCTTCAAGTGAAATGGAGTTAGCAAAGCCTTTAAAAATGAGCTCTTTGATTCATTGCCTCTCTGTAGCAACTTATCCAGGGTAAACAGGGCCAAAAACTCAGTTGATCACACTGCTCTTACCAAGTATACAACTATGCAAACTTTCCTCTCTTGGCCCCTCCTGAGTCCTCATCTGTTTTCCCCATCTGCTCATTTACTATCCAGTTCCTCATATCTTAATGGAAAGTTTTTGCTAGTTTTATTAAAGAGTCCTTGAGGATTCCTCTAATGGTTTAAATTCATAGCTTTAGGTAGAACTCAAAGGAAACTTCCAGATAATCTAGTCCAATCTCCCCACTCCATTTTATAGGGAGGAAACTGAGTCCAAAGGTTGAATAACTTGTCCAAGGTCATACAGTTAATAGGTGGCAGAGCTGAGACTCTCGTTGTTAGGACCCATCTATTTTGCTTTATCTTACCTGTTCAGTTCTGGATCCTTGGGTTCTTATTCTATGTAGATTGTGCCTCCATTATGTGTGAGGGAGAGAGGACAGAGGTACAGAAAGAAGCGTAGGTGAAAAGGAGGGAAGATGTGAGACCATAACATTTCTGTAGCCCAGTTATAGAATGACAGAAGAAAGATAAGTGCTCTCAAAACTGTCCCTTCTGGATTCATTTTAGAGAAAGTTGCTTTTCTCTTTACATACTCTATTCCAGCTAATCTAGATCATTCATTTTCCCATCTCTGTTGCCTTCTTATAGGTTATCACCCATACTTGAAAGCATTCTGTCCTCACCTCTTCCCCATAGAACCTCCAGCTTTCTTCTACATCATAAGAATTTAGAACATCTCTCCCAACCTCCACCATCACTAACAGATCACCAAAGCATGACTACCATGTCCGCTCAGGATTCTCAGAGTAGTTTGGACGCCTTGGGGTCTGTCTTTTTAATGCTATATAGTTCATAATCCCCAACTGATGTGCTTCCCACTGTGATTATCACTTGACATGGATTAGTCAGTCAATCTTACTTAGCTACCTAGCATTTTTATAGCTCCTACTATGTGTCAGGTACTTTACAAATAATGTCTCAGAGCTTTTAGAAAGGAGCATTTACTACGGTGAGGTAATTGATATATTAGTGTTGTATCAATCCCACCCCCCCAAAGTCTGTGACATACATTACCACTAGTACATACAGAGTACATAGGAAAATGAACTTGAGCTCAAATAGGTGGCAAAGGAGAAACTTGTAATTCCACCAAGTCCTTGTGCTGAAGACCTCAAGATGTTCCCCTTAGGGATGGTGTAGGTTTTCTGCTGGGTTCTCTGTAGAACTTTGAATCTGTTTTCATTATTTTGTCCAGCCTGTTCTTGGTTCCCACAGTAGCTACTGCTGTCAGCTATTAGCTGTTCTAGAGATGCTGCTGGGATGCCAAGGAAAAAGCCCACATCCTTTGAACCTTTCAAAGTTTGGGAGGCTCCTTTGACCCAAGAGAATAGGGACTGAGGCAAAGGAGGAAGTCTGGGACTCAGATTCTTCCCAGTGAATTCTATCTCAGGGGGTTGACTGAAATGATTTTTCCTCTTCATTTTCTGGGATTAAAGTCTCTAATTCCAACTATCTCAATGATTTTTATAGGCCCCAAAATGTGTGACCAAGTCCTTTAGAAATCCAAAAACACTTTCTGTCATATAGGTAGAGATATTCATTTCCTGTTTACATTTAATAAATAATTGAGTTGTGTTCTTACCTGATGAAACAAACAAATTAGGGCATGATATATAATCACTTATTTTGAAATGGGCTTTGGTGATTGTGGTGATTACTTTCAAATGTCTCCTCAGGTGTTACCTTCTACCAAAAGGCTATCCCAGTTCCTTCCAGGTTTTAGATGTGTATAGATCATATTATTACAATAGAATGTAAGCTTCATGAGGCAGGGACTGTTCTATATCTCCAGCCTAACATAGTAGGCAATTAATAAATGATGGCAATTAAAATTGAATTGGGGGTAATGGCATAGGAAATACAATGGCATAGTAACTCAAGCCCTGTCAGGGCTTGTGTAGGTACACAAACCACAGGGTCAATTAGTACCACTTAAGGAACTTAGAAAGGAGAGCTGGAGCTACTTCTGGTTCACATGACTAACAAAATGGAAGACAAGATATTTTCTTTTATCTTTGTGACTTCTCAATACTCCCCCCCAAAAGAATTATACTAAAAAGGTAAAGCAATTGTAGCTATGTTCACAGACTAAAACACCAAGAACTCTGCAACAAGCAACAGAATTCAACTCTATAACCTGCATCTCAAAGAGTAAAGCTGAAGTATGTTCTGCCTAGGGCAGCAGCACTCAACTAGTGAACTAAACAATAGAGGGAATTGGGACAGGGTGCCTGTTGAGGAGAGGGAAAGTGATAGGGGTAGGGAAGTTGTACCAGGACTGAAGGAAAGGGGACTGGCATCCAGCAAAAGTCAATTATCCCCTTCCCCCTCCCAGGAAAGTCACTTGGGTACAGGGAATGAGGCCACTGAAATGTGAACTCTTCATCTTGAGAAGAAACTAAACAAGACAGCTTTGAGATCTATCCCTCAGGGGATGTGTTGTCAAAGGGGAAGGAGTCATAAACTGAGTAATAGAAGAATGAAAGGAAAAAAGACTGAAATTACCAAAGATCTAAAAAGAAAGAAAAGTAATTTAAAAATCTTGAGCTTAAGCAGATAAATCAACAGGGAAGATACTAATAACAGAAGGGGATATGGCTTCCAGGACACCAAAGTGAGTCCAAACATCTATGAATGCATATTACCAGAAAAGAAAAATCAAACAATACCTAATAAGGTAGAAGACCCTGCGGGTTTCCAAAAGAGCATAGAACTACAGCAGGATGTTCATGCAGTGATTCAAGGAAAATAAGAATAATGAAATAGAATTTGTATCCTGCACAGCAGAAACAATTGGCAGAATAAAACACCTGAATTCATGGTAACAAGTTTCTCCAAAAAAAGCAAAAGAGAGAATAATTAGTAGGGAATACAATACACAGAAGTGAAATAAAATCTGGAAGAGAATCAAAAAACAGTAGCATCAAAATTGATCTTGAAAACAGTTGTATAGAACTATCTTAAGATCATAAGTTTCCCAAAAACATAACAAGTCAAAAAACCTGAACTCAGTAATGCAAGAAATAATATAAGAAAACTGCCTAGCACTTCTTTTTTTTTTAATTTGCCTAGCACTTCTGAATACAGAAAATAAAGTGCCAATTGAAATATTGCTTCAGAATGCCTCAGAAAAAAATAAAGACCCTATGCTGCAAACCCTAAGATACATAATTGTGAACAGTGTCAATGACAGACAAAAATTTCTCCAAGCAATTAGGATTAAGGTTTTTAAATATAAAGCAAAAGTAGTTTTAATAACACAAAATTATTCTGCACCTACCATAAATCAGAGAAGGGAATGGAATATGTTCTGAAGAGTAAAGGAGAATAAGATGCAAATCCAAAGTGAACTACTTTGTAAACCTGACCCTAGTCATCAATGAAAAAAAAAAACATGGATATTTAATAAAAAGAAGGTATTTAAAGCAGTCCCATACACACACACACACACACACACACACACACACACACACACACAAGATATGAGCAGTTTCTCTGCTTTGCAAACATTCCAGGGAATAGAAATACCAGATAAGCCAATATAGCAAACGCAGAAAGAACAAGTAAGGAAATAAATTGTCTCAGAAAAAAAAGGAAAAATATAAAAAGAGAAAGAGACCAAAGGGGTGAAAAACAGCATCATCAATAAGACAATAACGATAAGTGAACCATTAAGAGATTTCTTTCTGAAAGGTCAGAGGGAGATAAGGGTAAAAGCTGATCTTAAATACAGGAAGTGATGATGAAGGAGAAGCCTAAATGTGCTTAAAGAAGGGGAATTAATGTGTGTGTGTGTGTGTGTGTGTGTGTGTGTGTGTGTGTGTGTGTGTGTGTGTGTGTGTGAGAGAGAGAGAGAGAGAGAGAGAGAGAGAGATATTAAACTGAAGAATGGAAGGACAGAAAAGGGAAGAGGAGAGAGAGTAGAGGGGAATGTGTGATGTACCTTAATCAAATTAATTGTAGGGAAGGGAAAATGGCTCCTGTAGTTTCTCAACAAGAAGAGATAGTGGGTGAGGTGACAAAGGGAAAGATTGAAATGGAGGAAAGAAAGAAGTAAATTTCAATACAATGGTGGGAGTAGATCCCACTGAAGAACACTCCCATGGAAAGAACAAGAAATTTTGCAAGGAGAAATGGGGATTTTATAAGGGATATAATCTAGAGAGATTTTGTTGTTTAGAGAATGCTACCTCTGAAAGAATGTTGTGTTTCTATTGGTAGCATTTTGAATAAGAAGGGAAATTAGAACTATTGGAACAACTGATATCCAAAGGAAAAGAGGCATAGACCCAGATAGGAAATTTCATGGCAAATGGGGAGAAGATGATCATGGGAAGGAAAGAGGGTAGTAAAGAACTGCACAGTCATGGACACAGGAAAATTTCAATTATAGAGCAATATTTTAATCCTCTCTCACCTGTAGGAATGACCTTCTAAGAGTGAATCACAATAAGCACAAAAAAAAATGGAGGAGACAAGATCCATGAGGCAATACCATAAAAACTGTATAGAAGAGGGAACTCAAAATATGTACCTTAGGTGCTTTAATTCCATGAGGAATATGGAGACTAAAGAAAGAATAAATAAATATAAGCGCCATGAATCAATAAATAAAAGTCTAAAAAAATAAAAATAGGCAAGAGAATTAATGGAATGGGGGGAAATTATTTTTAGGAAAAGGCACAAAAATGAAAAAAAAACTAACAAAAGAAGTTGAAGGAAAGAAAATGTTTTACTTAACTGAGAGAGAAAAATGAGGGGAAGAATTAAACTAGATAAAAAGAAGAAAGAAAAAGGAATTAATAAATTAAGTAAAATTCCAAAATGAAGGAAAAGTGTGACAAAGGGGCGGTAGGAGCTTTAGGGAAAAGGGAAGAGTGCCTGTGGGTTTACAATTTCCTTAAAATTGATTAAGAAAAAATAATTGACAAGATAAAGTATTCAATTCACAGAGAAAGGGGGACAAAAGAAATCTTAATTCAGAAAAAAAATTAGAAACAAATTAAGGGAAATATAAACCTTATTCTGATAACTTCCAATAAAATGAAAGAGAGTAATAGATTAAACAAGAAAACAAACTCCTAATAGCCCATTGCTTACAAGACACATCTAAAAAGCAAATATGTGTGTATATATATATATATATATACATACATATATATATATATATATACAGAATAAAAATGAGAGACTAGAACAAAATTTACCATGTACCAGGTATCCTCAAAAAATCAGGAGTTACAATAATGCTATCAGATTAAACAAAAACAAAAATTCGCAATACAAAGAGATAAAAAAGAAACTACATTATGCTGAAAGTATAAAATAAATGAATATGACTATTAAACTTATATGTTCCAAATACCTTAACATGTAAATCCATAAAGGAAAAATTAACTGAACTACAAGAATATATAGATATTAATATAATAGTAGCAGGCAACTTTAGTGTCCCTCTTTAAGTTTTAGACAAATCTAGCAGAAAAATAAACAAACAGGGAAACATAAAATTGAACCAATTGCCAGAGGAAGGCAAACTAAAAAATCTATTCCATCTTCCAAAAAGAACTACTAAAGAATATGTGTGTGTGTGTGTGTGTGTGTGTGTTTCAGTATCATATGGAACTTTTACAAAATTCATCATGTATTATGGCACACATACACACATATACATAATATACATACACACATATGTGTGTATGAGTGTGTGTGTGTGTGTGTGTGTGTGTGTGTGTGTGTGTGTGTGTGTATGAAACAACTGGGCTTCCCAATCTCATTCCGGTGAGAAGTTCAGGAGCTACAGGTCCCATTTCTGATTGACACGAGAGCTCTGACCTGTTCAATTTTCAACCAGTACTAGTTTACCCTTTCTAAAGCAATCTGGTAGGTGTCCTACCTTCCCCCAACCAGATCCTGAGCGCTCATCATATTAATGGTGAATTTAGCGTGGACACCCAATTGGCATAGCCCACTGCAGCTCAAGACTCCTGACTTTAAGAGATCCTCCAATCTCAGCTTCCTCAGTACCTCAGACTGTATGAAATATACCATGACACAGAACACATATAAATTGCAAATAAGTATAAAAAGGCAAAAATAGTAAACACTTTCTTTATAAACCACCACACATTTTTTTAAAAACAGCAATCAGTTCAGGGAGCAAATAGAAAGACACAGACCCAAATGGAGACTTAACAATGAAATCCTAAATAATGATTGGGTCAAACAACAAATTTTGGAGACAATAAATAATTACGTGAAAGAAAATGGAAATGATAAAATAACATCACAAAATTTCTAGGATACAACTAAAATAGTCTTCAAGGAAAGAAATTATATTCCTAAAAATATACATTAACAAAAGAGAAAAGAAAAGAATTAATGAACCCTCTATGAATTTTTAAAAATAAGAAATCCAAAAAATAAACAAAGCCACAACAAAAATGGAGAACTGAAATTTAGAGGAGAAACAGATAAACTGGGAGCCAGAAAGACTATAGAAATGAAGACAAAACTAAAAATTGGTCCTTTGAAAAAACTAAAAAAAAGTCAATAAATCTTTAGTCAAACTGATTTAAAAAAATATGATAAAAAAAAATCAAATAGCAAAATATCAAACCATTAAGGCGAAATCATAGCAAAACCAGGAGAAATAAAAGTAATGACCAGAACGTGCTATATACATCAGAACCTACTAACAAAATTGAGATTATAAAATAAGTTGAGGGATACTTTTAAAAAATATAAATTACCCAAACTAACGTAAAACTAAATGAAATTATTAAATAATCCAAACTCAGAAGAGAAAACAGAACTAGCTATAAAGAACCAAACAAACAAACAAACCCAAAAGAAAAAAACACATCCTGATACTGATAGATTCACAGGAGAATTCCATTAAACTTTAAATGAACAGTTGGTACCAATACTTCACAAACAAGTATAGTTCTACTATTCAAAAGGATAAAATAACAACAAAAAATAACTATGGACTGATGTAATTAATTAATACTGATTTAAAATTTTAAAATAAAATCCTGTCAAACAGATAACATCAACTCATCCAAGAAATATATGATTCTTTTCTGCCAGTGAAGCAACGATGGTTCAATATTACAAAGACAATAAACATAATTAATCATGTCAAAAAATGAAAACTTCCAAAATCATGTTTATTTCAATAGAAGCAAAAAAAAAGCCTTTGATAAATTACAATATTCATTTATGCCCAAAACCCTACAAAATAAGTTAGGCTTAAAGAAACGTTTTTTAATCTCATAAAAAGAATTTATCCAACTCCAAAAGCAAGTATCTCATGCAACAAGGATACACTAGGATACATACAGGAATATGGCAAGGTTGTCCCTGTCTGTTATTATCTGATATGGTTCTTGATACACTAACAATAGGAATAATATAAGAGAAAGAAATGAAAAGTACAAAGATGGGCAGAAAAGGAGATAAAACTATCCCTCTTTGCAGATTAGAGGAGGAATAAGCATTTATATGGCTCAATGCTTTTTACAAATATCTCATTTGATCTTCACTACAACCTTGCAAGGCAGGTCCTCTTATTATTCTTCCAATCACAGATGAAGACGCTGAGGCATACAGAGGTTTGCCCAGGATTACACAGCTATTAAGTGTCTGATTTGATCTCAAGTTTTCCTGACTACAGGTCTAGGACTCTAGCGGATGACATGATGATTTACTTAGAAAATCTCCAAGAAACAGCAAAGATACTAAATTAGACAATAGTTTCAGCTAAGTTGTAAGCTAAAAAATGAACCCACAAAAAATCAATAGCATTTACTTATAATAATAAGAAAATCCAAGAAGCAACCAAAGGAAAAGAAATTGATCAATCTTCTAAAGCATACTGTATATGTAAATATATTCAAGTACAAATTATTCCTTAAACAATTTAAAAAACAACTTAAATAGCTAGAGGAACATTCAGTGCTCATGGTTGGCATGAGCCTGACAATACTATCAAAATTAATTTGCAATTTTAATGCTATACGAATCAAACTATGAAAGTAATACTCTATAGGATTCAGTGAAATAATAATAAAATTCAGCTGGAGAAATAAAAAATCCAAAATACCAAGGAAAGTAATGGAAAATGTAGGGATGAAAGGGGAATAGCCCTTCCACACCTCAAACTATATTGTAAAGCAGCAGTCATTCAATCCATTAGGTATTGATTAAAAATAGAGAAGCAGATCATTAGAACAGACTAGACAAAAGAAAACCAGAAACAATGAAACAATAATCCAATGATCAATAAGCCATAAAACATGAAGTATCTAGAGAAAGACTCCCTATTTAAAATTCCTGGAAAAAAATAAAAAAATAAAATAAAATTCCTGGAAATACTAAAACAGTGTGACAGAAACTTGGCTTAGATCACAGATAATATCTTAGATATTACCTCACATTATACATTGAATTCAAAATTGATATATGACCTTAATATTAAAGATCGTATCATAAAATATTAGAAAAGAAGTAGTTCATATGCCTTTCACAGCTATATCAGGAGATGGATCCTTAACCAATTAAAGGATAAAGGCAATTATGAAAAATAGAATAGATAATTGATTAAATGAAACTAAAAAGCTTCTATACAAACAAAAATAGGTAAGAAGGGAAGTAGTCAAATGGATATAAATCTGTGTCATGTTTATCAGATTAGAATTTGTTATCAAAGATATAAAATAATTAATAGCCAGGGGTGGAGATCCTGTGGCCGCAAGGCCACATGTAGCCCTCTACGTCCTCAAGTACCACATTTTAACTGAATCCAAACTCCACAGAACAAATCCCCTTAATAAAAGGATTTGTTCTATAAAATTTAGACTCAGTCAAAAAGCTACACCCAAGGACTGAGGAGGTCACATGTGACCTCACGTCCACAGGTTTCCCACCCATGAATAGTTTAAAATTAAAAGTTATTCCTCAACAAGTAAGTAGTCAAAGGATATGTTTCAAAACAAAAACTGCAGATTATTAGCAACCATTTGAAAGAATGCTCTAAATCATGAATAATAAGAGGAGTGCAATTCGTTTGAGATTTCACCTCACATCCAGTAAAATGATCAGGATGACAAAAGAAGGGAATGGTCAGTGTTGGAGACAGACGTACTAGTGCATTGTTGGTGGAACTGCAAATACGTACAACCATTTTGGAAAGTAATTTGGAATTACACAAATAAAGTTACTAAAATGTGCATACTCTTTGACTCAAAGATTGACTATAGAATGGATAAACAAATTTTAGTACATGAATATAATGGAATATTACTGTTCTATAGAAAGAAAAGACTATGATTACTACAGGGAAGCTTGGAAAGATAAATCAACTGATGTAGATTAAAATGCGCAGAAACAAGAAAACAGTATACATAATGATCACAACAGTGTAAATTGGAAAAACAACTACAAGACCATCTAAAGTGAATGCTACAAATTTCAAAGAAGTATGGGCCAAAGCAAACATGAAGAGAGACTCCATCCTACTCTTTCAGAGATGGAAGGACCACAAATATAATATATTACATGTAATTTCAGACTTCTGCAATGTATTAATAGGCTTTCTTAAGGTTTTTCTCTTCTTTATTTTTTCCTCTAAAAATATTATTTACTATATAGGATTACTCTCTAGGAAAGGGGAGGGGGAAGAATATTGGGGGGAAAAGTCTGGTGATGAAAAACAAAAAAAGATTAATAAAATGTATTTTTAAAATAGATGGGGCTTAGATTATTAATAATTTTTTTCCTTAGGCTATGGAAGCTTTTTCTGAAGTGATCATTACAAAACTGGGTATGAAATTTCATATTCACATTCTTTTGGTTTCTAATTAAAACAAGTGACACAGGGACCTTTAATGACTAAGCCAGTTATGGTTCTGACAATGTAAAATAGAAACATTTGGTACCTTTGTGATGTATTAAAGCCTTCCCAGATGCCATTTTTTTAGAGAACGGAGTTTTATAGAGGAAGGTAGATAATGAGCTGAAAAACTAGGCTGGAGTCTGGGAAGAAGGTTTGCCTCTTGAAGTTCTGCTTCCTTTCTTTATGTGTGGTTTGGTGGACTGGGATTAAAAAAGAAAAGAAGTCACTTAGTTTTTAGTTTCTTCCTTGTGTTTGAGACGGTTATTTGTGAGAAGCTAATTTAAAATATTCCCAGTACTTTGGGAAATGCTTGATAAGAATGGTCAAAGTGGGAAGGAACATGGTAATGGAAATAACACTGAACCGGGAGTCAGGAGACTTGAGTTCTTCTCTCAATTCTCCCACTGATTGTGTGACGTTGGACAAGTTACACCTTCAGATCTCATTTTCCTCAACTATAAAATATGTGTATGTGTGCTTGGGGAAGGGGGAAGGGTTTTAATTAAGTGACCTCCAAGGTCATCTACAGCTCTAAAATTCTACATTTCTATGATCCTAAGTCCTGGTTTGTCTCGTAACCATAATAATCATTAGTACCCTTGTCACTTTAAGAAAACTAAGTTTAAAATAATAATGAATATGATAAGAAAGTGAGTTGTTGTCACTTCCCTTTTGAAAACTGAGGCTCACTGATCTGGCCAATTTTAGAAGGTGGATTCAGGTTTCCCTATAGAGCAGGTTCAGTCTGGCTCCTCCAAAATCCTATATGAAATGTATCCTGCTTTACAAGTGTGGAAAGACTTTTGGAGATAGTTTTTCTACGATTATGTCTAACTAGGCATTGCTTGGCTGAGACCACAGAGACTGACAGCCTGCACCAATCCCTGTCCATTACCTACCATGGTAGTTTGACGTGGGTTCATTGCCATAGGTTTATCTGAGTCCTCAACATAGGAGTGGACTCCCCAATTCCCATATTCATTGGTTCTCCACCCAAACCCTGATACTCTGGGAAAAGTTGTCACTTGTAGAGTTACTGATTATAGAAATAGTTATGGGTTCAAAATATAAGCATTGTCCCCAGGAAAGGGAAAAGCTAAAAAAAACGGTGCTCAATGTCACCATATAAATCAGGCATAGAACATGTAGTGTACTCTCACATAGCAAAGGAAATGCTAAGAAAGAAAGGGTCATAGAATGATTAGAACAGAATCTCGTGCCTTGTATAATGAGACTTCTTTTTTTATTTAGCATTTTATTTTTCTGCAGTTATAAATAAAAATAATTTCTTACATTTGTTTTTAAAACTTGGAATTCAAATTCTCTCCCTTCCTTCCTCCCCCCCTCTACCCTGCTCATTGAGAAGGCAAGCAACTCAATAAAGGTTATACATATAGAGTCATGCAAAACATATCCATAATAGTCATGTTGTGAAAGACAACATAGACAAACACAATCTTGACAAAAATTAAGAAAGCAAAAATATTATGCTTCAATTTGTATTCAGACACCATTAGTTCTTTCTCTGGGGATGCATAGCATTTTTCACCATATGTCCTTCAGAGTTGTCTTAGGATTGCTGTATTGCTGAGAATAGCTGTCATTCACAGCTAATCATCTTACAATATTGGTGGTACTTTGCACACGGTACATTTCACTTTACATCAACCCATGCAAGGCTTTCCAGGTTTTTCTGAGAGCATCTTACTCATTATTTCTTATAGAACAATAGTATTCCATCACAGTCACACACCACAACTTGTTCAGTCATTCTCTAATTGAAGGGTTTCCCCTCTAATTCTTTACTCCCAGAAAAGAGCTGCTATAAATGTTTTTGTACCGATAGGTCCCTTTCCTTTTTGATTTTCATCTCATTTGTGATATATACCTAGTAGTGGTATTTCTAGGTCAAAAGGTGTGCATTGTTTTATAGCCATTTGGACATAGTTCCAAATTTCTCTATAGAATGGTCAAATCAGTTCACAATTCCACCAACAATGCATTAATGTTTCATTTTTCCTGCATCCTCACCAACATTTGTCATTTGCCTTTTCTGTCCTATTGGAGAATCTAATAGGTATAAGGTAGCACCTCAGTATTGTTTTAATTTGCTTATCTCCAATCAAAAGTGAGTTGCAATGTTTTTTCATATGGCTATAGATAACTTTATTTCATCTGAAAACTGATTTTATCTTTTGATCATTTCTCAATTAGTGAATGGCTTTTTTATTTTTTTAAATTTGACTCAGTTCTCTATATGTTTGAGAAATGAGGCCTTTTGAACAAGTTGTGGTATACAAATGTAAAGGAAGACTTCAGAGAGGCCTGGAAGGACTTATATGAACTGATGCTGAATGAAAGGAGCAGAACCAGGAGATCATTGTACACAGTAACAATCACAATGTGTGAGAAATTTTTCTGGTAGACAGCCTTTCACAGCAATGCAAGGACCTAAAACATTCCCAAAGGACTCTTGAGGCAAAATGCCATTCACATCCAGAGAAAGAACTATAAAACTGGAACTCAGAATGAAGCAGAGTATTTTCTCTTATGTTAGATTTTGTTTTGTTTGGGTTTTTCTCAAGGTTTCTCCCATTCATTTTAATTCTTCTGTGCGATATAACTAACATGAAAATGTGTTTAATAAGAATGTATGTGTACAACCCATAGATTGCATGCTGTCTCAGAGAAGGAGGTGGGAGGGAGAGGGAGAAAAATCTAAGACTTATGGAAGTGATTGTAGAAAACTAAAACAAATTAATAAGAAAAAAAGAGAAATGAGGTCTTTACCAGAGAAACTTGCTTCAAAATTTTTTCACAGTTTCGCTAACTGTATTTCCCTTCATTCTATTCTCTCCACCCCCAAATATTCTATTCTCTCCTTTTCACCCTGTCCCTCCTCAAGAGTATTTTGCTTCTGACTATTCCCTCCCCTAATCTGCCCTCCCTTCTGTCACTCCCTCCTTCTTTTATCCCCTTCCCCTCCTACCTTCCTAGGGTAAGATAGATTTCTATACCCAAATGAGTGTGTATATTATTTCTTCTCTGAACCAATTCTGATGAGAGTAAGGTTCACTCATTTCCCCTCATATTCCCCTCATCCCCTCCACTGTAAAAGTTTTTTCTTGTCTCTTTTATGAGATAATTTATTCCATTCTACCTCTTCCTTCTCTTTCTCCCAGTACATTCCTCTCTTTCACCCCTTAATTTTATTTTTTAGATATCATCCCTTCATATTCAACTCACACCTATACCCTCTATCCATATATACTCCTTCTAAATATCCTAAAAATGAGAAAAGTCTTATGAGTTACAAATGTCATCTTCCCAGGTAGGAATATAAACAATTTAAACTTATCAAGTCCCGTTTGATTTCACTTTCCTGTTTACTTTTTTATGTTTTTCTTCAGTCTTATATTTGCAAGTAAAATTTTCTATTCAGCTCTGGTCTTTTCATCAAGAATGCTTGAAAATCCTCTATTTCATTGAATATCCATTTTTTTCCCCTGACAGATTATACTCTGTCTTTCTGGGTAGGTGATTCTTGGTTGTAATCCTAGTTTCTTTGCCTTCCAGAATATCATATTCTAAGCCCTCTGACCATTTAACATAGAAGCTGCTAAATCTTGTGTTTTCCTGACTATAACTCCACCATTCTTAAATTGTTTCTTTCTGGTTGCTTGTAATATTTTCTCTTGGACCTGGGAACTCTGGAATTTGACCATAATATTCCTGGGAGTTTTCATTTTGGGCTCTCTTTCAGGAGATCAGTGGATTTTTTCTATTTCTATTTTACCCTCTGTTTCTAGAATATCAGGGCAGTTTTCTTTGACAATTTCTTGAAAGATGATGTCTAGGCTCTTTTTTTTGATCATGACTTTCAGGTAGTCTAATGATTGTTAAATTATCTCTCCTGGTTCTATTTTCCTGGTCAGTTTTTTTCAATGAGATATTTCACACTGTCTCTTTTTAGTCTTTTGATTTTGTTTATTGTTTCTTAATTTCTCATAAATTAACTTTCATTTGCTCCATTCTAATTTTGAAGGAATTATTTTCTTCAGGGAGCTTTTGGACCTCCTTTTCCCTTTGTCCAATTCTGGTTTTTAAGGCATTCTTCTCCTCATTGACTTTTTGACCTCTTTTACCATTTGACTTAGTCCATTTTTTACGGTGTTATTTTCTTCAGTATTCTTTTGGGTCTATTTTATCAAGCTGTTGATTTGTTTTTCTTTGCTTTCTTGCTTCACTCTCATTTCCCTACTCAATTTTTCCTCTATCACTCTTACTTGATTTTCAAAATCCTTTTTGAGCTCTTCCGTAACCAGAGACCAATTCATATTTTTCTTGGAGGCTTTGGATATAGGAGCTTTGACTTTATTGTTTCCTTCTGAGTGTGTGTTTTGATCTTCTTCATCACCCTAATAACTTTCTATAGTCATAGTTTTGGAATTTTTCCCCATTGTTTACTCATTTTCTCAGCCTATTACTTGACTTTTAACTGTTTGTTAAAGAAGAACTTTGCTTCCAGGGTGGAGGGTACACTCCAGGAGAAGCTTCAGGGGTTTTTTGCAGCTATTTTCAGAGATAATTTTTGGGACCTGTAAGTTTTCAGTTCTTTGAAGTTGGTATGATCTGAGGAGAAATGGATTCTTCTCCTGACCTGTGGTCTGGTCTCTGAGCAACTACAAGCACTCTTTTCTGCCCCGGAACTGTGAGGAAGGTCCCCTTTCCACAGTTCTGCTATGCTAGTGCTCCTCCTCAATCTAGGACTGCCGCCCAGGACTGTGACCCAGATTTGAGTTTGGGCAAAGCAACAGAGTCCTGCCTCAGTGCTCACAAAAAAGACCCCTGTAATCTCCTTCTGACTAGTTGTTCGACCCTTTCACCATGTGTGGGTGGAAAGCAGTCCCTGCTTCTGCCACTACTGATTCGGTCAATCCCAAAGCCTGCTCCTGGTTTGCTGGGGCTGGGACTGTGCTGGCATGGCCTGTACCAGACTCTCTCTGGTACAGGTACCAGGCTCTACTCTCACCCCGTTGTGACAGATCTTTCCTACTGACCTTCTAAGTTATCCTTGGCATCTTTGGGTTAAGAGATCTGGAAACTGCCACTGCTGCCATTGACTCAGTCATTGAAGGTTTGTTGGGGTCTATTCTGTGCTGGCTAGACTGCACTCCTCTCTCACCCTGATGCAATAGACCTTTTTGGCTAAACTTCCAAGTTGTCTTGGACTGGAAATTTGTTTCACTCTGTCTTTTTGTGAGTTCTGCTGCTCTAGAATTCACTTAGAGTCATTTTTAAAGATATTTGGAAGGGTTTGGTGGAAAGCTCAGGCAAGTTCCTGCCTTTACTCCTTCATCTTGGCTCCACTTCCTTATGTAATGAGGCTTCTGCTAGTCGTACCCAGATCACTTAACATGGAGGTACTCTACCTCTCCTACCAGTGGGTGGGGGATAGATAGCCTCCTTTGACTGACGGTGTAACTGAAACAAGCTATGTCTTTGAAACTGACCAGACTGGGACAGCCTCTCTCTTTCCTCCATGCTCTTTCTTACATGATCTTTTCTACTGCATCTTACAAGGTGAAGATCACAGTTCATTCACAGCAGGGATACCATAAACTGAACTTACAAGAGGGAAATGCCTTCCTTTCTCTGTTCTCCTTCTTATATATTAACTCAGTGGGCCTGGGGCTGTGCTTGGGGTTGTTTGTTTCTGTTCTGTGTCCTTTATCCTTATTCATTTCAGGTGCAAGGGGTAATTTCCACTGGACCTGGGACTTGCAGCCATGGCAACCACTGAGTCAGTATTCTAGGTGGGATATTGTAGCCAGTCAATCCTGAAGGGAAGCCTTGAGAAGCCAAGGTGCCTGGGACTTGAGCCCAAAAGGGCTTTGTACTTGGAGGTGAAAACATCATGCTAAAAAGCATGAGAAAAAGCATGCAACCTTGTTTCACTCCATTGGTTACTAGAAAAGTATATTGTCCATTATCCAGAACTCGAGCAAGCACGCAGCCATGAAATTGACTTACAATACTGATGAACATCTCCAGGCAATCAAATTTTGACATAATTTTCTATAACCCTCACAACTAATAGTATCAAAGGCCTTGGTCAGATCTATGAACATTTTATATAGACCTCTCTTCTGTTTCTGGTACTTTTCCTGGAGCTGATGGGAAGCAAACATTATATTAGTGGTTCCTCTGCCCTTTCTGAAGCCACACTGGCTCTCAGGTAGATGGCCATCTTCCATGTGAAGGATCAGCCTATTAGTCTTCTTAGGAAGATTCTGAAGATCACCTATCAGGATGAGGTATCTGAAACTGAGATCCTTTCTCGAACTAAACCACTAAGCATTCAAATTCTACTACAGAGAGCACAACTTTGATGGATTGGCCACATCGTTCCAATGCCAAACATAGTCTTGCCTAAAAAACTATTTTACAGAGACCTCACACAAGACAAGCACTCACATGGTGGTCAGAGAAGTAGTACAAGGACACTCTCCAGGTGTCTGAAGAATTTTGAAATTGCTTGCCTGATGTGAAAGACATTGGTAAAGGATTGTCCTGCCTGGCATACCTACATCAAAGAAAGCACTGTGCTGTATGAGCAAAGAATATGAAGACATAGCTTGTTTCAGTTACACTGTCAATCAAAGGAGGCTATCTATCCCCCACCCACTGGTAGGAGAGGTAGAGTACCTCCATGTTAAGTGATCTGGGTACGACTAGCAGAAGCCTCATTACATAAGGAGGTGGAGCCAAGATGAAGGAGTAAAGGCAGGGACTTGCCTGAGCTTTCCACCAAACCCCTCCAAATATCTTTAAAAATGACTCTAAGCAAATTCTAGAGCAGCGGAACCACAAAAAGACAGAGTGAAACAAATTTCCAGTCCAAGACAACTTGGAAGGTTGCCCAAAAAGGTCTATTGCATCAGAGTGAGAGAAGAATGCAATCCAGCCCAGGTCACACCAGCACAGAACAGAGCTCAAAAGAAGCACAACAGACACAAATTTAGAGAATCCACCCTAAATGTTCACATGAACTATTTGTGCCCAAGTTGTGGTAGAACATTCTAAGCTCATATTCATCTGATCAGCCACAGTCTGATACAATGTAACTTGACTCTAACAGTGATGTCATTTTAGAGCTCTTCGAGAACAGAGGACAATAACCAACTTAGAGCTGAGTGTGCGATATATAAGAACTGAACTATTCTATGAACCTATAATTCCCCTTCTCTACCCTACCCAAGACTGAGGTGGTACAAGGGGAGTGGCATTATGCCTTCCATACATTAGGAAGTTTTATTTGTGATTATGCCTTTTGAAGCATATTCCTTTGTAAATATTCCCTTGTAAAAGCTCATATGACCATTAGTGGCTAAATGATGTGCAGTACCTTGCCTACACTTAAGAGAATAACATCTCTGGTACACATACTCCCCCTTAAGGTTACTGGAAAACCTTGGGGTGGGGGTCAGGGGAAAATGTTCATGTATGTTGATTTTTGTTAAGTTCATTTAAGAAAAGAAACATCTTTAAATAATAAAAAAGAAAGAGAATGGGAAGGGACCTGTACTGCCACATCTCCTTCCCATCATATCAAGGAATTGAGAAGGACCATGACTAATTATTTCACAGAAAAGCAAAAATCAACAGCCATTGGCAGATGTTAAATGCTCAAAGTGATGGAGAACAGGTGCTAAAAGCTATAAATAACTGTTACTTTCTTTATATCTCTTATGCTGGGTAAAAAAATACAATTAAAATAAGCCCAATTTGTCTAAGAGGCAGCATCAACTAATTAACATTGGGAATTTCCCTTCATTTTTGAAGAGACAGGGCCATTTAGGCTTTCCTCTCCAGAACATGATGGAAATGATTGAAAATGTGTTTGAGTGTTGCTTTGCTCCTAAATCTGTAACAGGTCCAAATCTCCAGCTGTAGAAGGCAGTCCACATGCTGCTCATAAATCTTAGAGCCTCAACAGTCAGCTAGTCCAATCCTTTCATTTAACAGATGAGGAAACTGATGCCCAAAGAAGGAAATTGACTTGCCCACAATTGCCACACTGTTGCCAAAGCAGGATATAAACCTAGGTCCTCTGACTCCCAAGAACAGAACTTTCTCTTACATATCTGATTGCCAGTAGTAGTAGATAACCAGTCAGAGTTTGACTTTCGGAAAAGAGAAAGGAATGTATTACTTTAAAAAAAAAAAAGTATGATAAAACAAAAGCCCTATAGTATCTCCTCCCACCCCCTGCCAATTGATCAACTGGTCACAGTCTTTCTGGCTCTCTGTCATTTTCTATCTCTTCATTCATCTCTATATCCTCATTGCCATATGAGCCTTTGAGGGGCTGACTTCTAGCCCAGTAGAGAGTGTTGGCAAAAAGACAAGTTCCCTTGACCTGGAACCTAGTCAAGATTTCTTCTTCCCTTCTGTCTTTGAATAGGAAGGGGGAGGGTTAGAGGTAGAATATTACTTATCGTCATACTTGCCTGATGCATTTGGTTAGTTTTACTGAACTGTTTTTTATCTTTTTTTAAAAAAATTATTTGTTATATGAGATAGCTCTCTGTGAGAGGGAGGGGAGAAATAAAGCTGTTGGGTTGTGTTTTTTTTAAGATTTCCTCTCAGGAAGCAAAACACTCTTTAGCAGAAGATAAGGGAGGAAGTGGACATCAGTGGCTGAGAACTGGAGATGACTATTCTCTCTGCATCTATTACCCAGGGTAAACTGTTCACCTAAAATAAATCCATCTTGTTTAAAAGTCAGTATCAAGCAAGAAACTGGGAATTTCCTATAATTTTCACTGCAACATGTTCTATTTTTAAAGCTGAGTCATCGCATGCAGTCATTTCACAGCCACTCTAGCATACAGGGGGAAAAAATGTTAACAGGAAATGAAGAGCACGCCCAAAAATACAAGAATGACTCAAAACTTTGGGCCACTGTTTCTCCCGCCTTTTCTTCTTTCTGAGCACTTCTGAAAACTCGAGCAGTTGGACTCATCTCACTAATCATAACTGGGACTAGAAGTGAGCAAAGAAGCCATCCACCTATGGAAAAAAACAACCATACCCCCCACCCAAAATCAAAAGCTTATGTAACAAAATTTTAATGATCAAGCAGGACTCAAATGAAGAGATATGAGAAGATGCCCCCCAACCCACCCCTTTGTGGAAGTGGGAGGTCTACAGGTATTACACTTTGCATGTGTTTTGGGACTTTTGTAATGTATCAATCGTTCATATTGATTTTTTTTCCTTTTCAAAAAAATACTATTTGTTATATGAGATAGGAGGAGAAGAGAGAGATACTGGGGATAACTGATTATGTAAGAAAAAAACCAATAAAAATCTTTTTTTATGAAAGATTGTACAACTTTGGAAATTTAAGATTTAATTTGGAGTTTTTTTAAGTTAAATCTTTGGAGATTTAATTTAAACTTTAGAATGTAAGTTGAACAATGAGGTCAGAAGACAGACTACAAAGATTTAAGAAGAGAGTAAGAGGAAAGGAGGTGGAGACATTCATTAAAGATGGCCTTCTTAAGGAGTTTAGCCACAAAAGGGAAAGGAGATATGGGGTGTGGTGGATTAATCAAGTCAGGGTTTCTTAAGGATGGCAAAGAGATGGACATATTTATAGTCAATAGGGGAGCAACCAGTAGACAGGGAGAAATTAAAGACAAGGAGATACATATACAGGTACAACCGGTGCTGGAAAGGGTAGCCAAGGAAGTGGTGTCATCAGGAAGGAGCCAGGTCTCAGTAAGTGTAAGAATATGGAGGGAGAGAGAAAGGAAAATTTTTGAGATGAAATCCAGTTTCTTACTGTAGCCTGGCTTTGCTTGGCATTGCTAATTTGCCCAACAAAAAGTGTCCCTGAAGGGCTTTTGGAGTATGCCCAGCTTGCCTAACATGGAGGGCTGTGGCTTGGGGAAACCTTCTAGGACTGGCTGCCTGCATCTTTAACACGGGTGAGATCAATCCATTTGCTCTGTTTCAGTTGCCCCTTTCCTCCTCTCCTTCTGCTAAGCTCTTTTCAGCAACTCTTATCTGCTGTGAACAGAGGGTGAAGATCCCAGTTCACACATAGTAAGAACCAGTGAAGGGGGGAAGGATTTCCTTCCATTCATCCCTCTCTTTTACCCTGGGCTCTGAGCCATGGCAATCTTGGAGCCAGGATTGCAAACAGGATGGTGCAGCCAGTCAGCTGGGCATGAAAGCCCAGTGAAGCCAGGGAGCCTGAGATTTGAGCCCACGGGAAGTTTTGGACATAAGACTAGGACTGTGCTCTATAAGAACTGAGTGAGCTAAGTTATGACTCTAATCTCCTCCCCTCCTCAGAGACTGAGATGGTGATAGGAAAGAGGATTATCCTTTCTACTTCTTTGGGGAATAGGTTTGCATATTTGTAATGATATCCTTGAGTAAATATTTCCTTGGGAAAGTGACTTGTACTGTTAGTGGCTAAATGGAACAGGAGTGCAGGGTACCACCTCTACATTTAAAGGAACACCATTTGTGGGAGCTGGAGTCATGGGTTTAGAGTGCTGAGCTTAGACACTTCTAACCTGCTTTAAGGGTACTGGAGAACTCTGGAGAAGTGGTGAAATATGACACACCTGGCCTTCAGTCAGTGGGGAGGGTCGTTAGTTATATTATGTTGTAGGCATTCTAGAGAGTACTGTGGAGTATTGGGTAGCTTTGGAAAGGGATGCCAGAGAGCTTAGGTCAAAGGGGATGTAATCAGGGAATGGTCTGTGGGGGTTGGAGATTGGAGTTTGAATATTGGCAATCAGGGGCTCAGAATCACTGGGCTGATGGAGTGGAAGCATGTTAGTCATTGAGGAATCAATTCAGATAGATTATCATTGTCCATATTTGTCCTCAGGTGAAATTATCCTAGGATGTTAGGCAGTTGAATATATCTTGAAAGTACAGTGCTAGGGCTGGCAGTACATGGAAGGTGTCTGTGTAGCTATAGGTGGCCAGAGAGAGTGCTTGGAATGTAAATAAAAAACTCCAGTGCCTTCATGGTATCTCCAGGAGAAATATAAAAACCTCTGGTTGGCATTTAGTCTTTCACAACCTGGCTCCTTGCTCCCTTTCTTCTTCCTCTTTACTTCCACATATTCTAACACTGACCTTACTGTTCCTTGCAAATGATCCTCCATCTCCTGACTCCATGCCTTTTTGCTGGTTGTTCCAGGTGCCTCGAACACCCTCCCCCGCCTTACCTCCACCTCCTGGCTTATTTCCAGATTCAGGAGGCCTTAACCAGTCCCTGTGCACCTCTCCCACTCTCAACTACTAATACCTTTCCTCAAGACAGAAGAGAGATTATTCTGTTTACACTATAAATATCTTGTAAGTATAATTTTTGCATGTTGTCTCACTGCCTGAAATATGAGTTCCCTGAGGAAAGGGACAATGCTTTTGCCTTTCTTTGTATCCCCAACACTTGGCACAGTACCTGGCACATTATGAGCACACAATAAATGTTTGTTGACATGATGACCAACTGGTTAGGGCCTGTCAGGCTCACTGCAAGGGATGGAGGCAGCTCTGGGTTTGGAACTGCACAAAAAGGAAACCAAAAAAGTGTCCAAGGTCAAAACTTAAGTTTAGACATCAGGAGACTAAATTGAAACTCAGTCATTTCTACAGAAGTTAGAGACTAGCCACCACATCCACGACAAAGTAGGGCTTTTCCCACAATCCAAGAGTGCAGGAGAGAGCAGCACTTTACCCAAACTCAATGTCCTAATTCAGAAATAAAGCTAGAGATATGAGTGAAAAGAGGAAAATGCTGAATACAAAGAAATACTATGGACTGAGAGAAACCCAAGAGGTAAAACCAAAACAAAAGAGTAATGCAAAATAAAGCTTCAGAGGAAAAACTGTCCTGACCACAAGAGCTCTAAAAGTGCTTAAAATAAATGAAAAAAAAAATTTTAATGTCATGTTAGAGGAAATAATATTTAGGGAGGGAAGAATTAGATAACTTAGAATAGATAATAGTAAGTTTAATCCAAGAAATCAGTGATGGTATGACAAGACAAGAAATATTAAAGCAAAATCAAAAAGAGTAAGTGGGAAGAAGGAAGTTTACATATTTCTTAGCTATAAATGGCAGTTTTATAAAAACTGACCATGGGGGAGGGAGAGGAATGAGATTTTATGAAAATGAAGAACAGTAGAAATATTTAAACACATTCTTTACTGATGATGAAATAAAATTATTTTAAATAAAGGGCCTTTGAAGAAAGGATTAAATATTAATTGAAAACTAAATAATTTAATCCTAAAAGAATTCATAGGTCAAAGAACAAATCATAGAAATAATGCAAAATTTCATCAAAGAAAATGACAATGAATTAATATACCAAAATGTGTCCTAAAGCAGTCATTAGGGAAAAATTAATACCTCTATAAATGTTCATCAGCAGGAGAGAAGTAGAAGAGATTGATGAATTGGGCATGCAACTAAGAAAAAAACTACCAAAGCAACAAATAGAAAACCCCAACTAAACACCAAAATAGGAATTCTGAAAACAAAAAAATTTTTAAATAGAAATAAAAACAATTAAATTGGTAAATAAAACTAGGAATTGTAGTTTTAAAGTAAAAACTAATGAAATAAATAAATAACTACTCTGGAGGAAAAAAGGAGAAGAAAACCAAATTGTATAAAACAAGAAAAAGGAGAAATCACAACAACTGGAGATGAAATAAAGGAAACTATCATAAACTATTTTGTGCAATTATATGATAAATGATAAATAAAATTGATGAATATTTACAAAAATACAAAATACCCAGATCATCAGAACAAGAAATAGATTATTTAAATAGCCCAATCACAGAAAAACAAATTGAACAAGTCATAAATAAACTTCTAAATTAAAAACTTTAAGATTAGGTGGATTTACAAATGAATTTTATTGAACATTGGAAAAGCAATTAATTCCAATATTAAATAAACTATTTCCAAAAATAGAAAAAGAGCGGCAGCTAAGTGGCACAATGTATAGAGCACCAGCCCTGGAGTTAGGAGGACTTAAGTTCAAATGTGACCTCAAATACTTACTAGTCGTGTGACCCTGATCAAATCACTGAACTTCAATTAACTTTCAAAAAAAATAGGAAAAGGAGTCACATTAGGAGCAATATCCTAATCCCTCTCTCCATGAAGTTAGGCTAATTTTTCCTTATAAGGTATTGGGACCATCTTTGAGGCCAGGGGAGAGAAAGTTCAGGGTGTTGATTTCAGTTACTGGTCATTTGAATATCAATCAGTAGACATTATTAAGTGCCATTAAGTCTTTCTGCATATTATCAACAAAACCCTGCAGCATAAGAAGAAAGTGAAACTCATTCAAAATAAGTACAGAATGTATACATTTGGATGCACTGGAATCTATCTACTAAGACATACATGGGAACTATATGAGGACAACTACAAAATACTCAGAAGAAAAAAAGACAGATCTAAAGAATTGGAAAAATATTAATTGTTCATGAAAAGATCATCAGCTAAGCACTGGGGATGCAAAGGCAGACAAAAAAAAAATACAAAACTAAGATAAGACAATTCCTGCCCTCAAGAAACTCATAGTCTAATGGGGGAAACAACTTGCGAACAACTATGTATGGATGGAAGGTATTTGGATTAAGGGAGCTTGAGAGAGATTTCTTAATAAAAGATGGAATTATAGCTGGGTGAGCCAGGGAGGCTAGGAGGCTGTAACCCATATAACAAAAATGACAATGCTACCTTAATTAATTTACCTGTGCTGTTCTGTAACAATCAAGTACCAAATTATAACTTAATAGAGCTAGGAAAAAAATAACAAAATTCTTCTAGAGGAACAAAAGGTCAAGAATCTCAGGAAAAATAATAAAAAAGGAGACCTAGAAGTGCCAGATATCACACTATTCTGTTAAGCAGTAATCATAAAAACAGTTTGGTAATGGTTGAAAAAGAAATAGGTTGATTAGTGGAAGAGATTGGGTACATAATACAGAGAAACAAACACAGCAGCCTAGTGCTGCATAACCCTCAGTAGAGAAGGTGATGTGGGAGGACTTGGAGAGATGGTAAATTAGATAGGGAATCAATTAGGTAAGAGTGGTAGGATAGCTTTGGTCATAGTAAGGGCTCAGTTGAGATTAGCTAGCATAAATATAATTAATTCAGTCAGCATGGTTTCATGATTTCCTTGAGTTCTATTCAGAAGTACAGGAATCAGAGCAAAAAAAAAGGGTCATAGTGGGAATAATCCAGGATCGGGGGATGGCAAAGCATGATCAGTGATAGGCCAAGGGAGCAAGGATTCAAGAGTAGATGATAAGGTACAATTGAACTGGTTTACCAAGGGGTCAAGATTGGGAAGGAGGAGGAGTGTAGCCAGAGCACAAGTGAAATCTGGGGTTAGTCCTGAGGTACAGATAGAAGGATTGGTAATCATGACGAAGTCAAAGAATAGGTTTAGGAGAAGTAAGGCATCTGAAGAGATGGAAAGATCTTAAGATTGAAATCAGATCAAGGACATTCGGAGTTCTTGAGCACAGGGCTAGATTGGCAAGATCAAAGAGATGATCTTGTGTGTGGCTGAGGCAAAGTGAAGGAATAAGTCACAGGAACTAGAAAGAATTAAGAAAATGAAAGTGAAGGAACCTGAGGGAGCATCCACATGTGTGACGAAGTCCTTTAGAATGAGGAGCAAAGTTGGAAGGGAGAGGAAAACTATGAGCCAGACACTGAACTCACTGAGAAAGAAGGGGGATTGTTTCTGGGGGTCAGTAGATAATAGCTGCCAGACTCTGGTTTGGATGATAAATGTGTATATCATGAATATCAAAGGAGTAGAAATCGCTGACTGATGGCAGTAGATGAATTTGAAAGTGACAAGAGTATTCTGACTCTACCACCATGATCAGTAAGAAAATGGGGTATACTAACACTGGGAAAAGTGCTGAGGGAAGCAGGAAGGAATCAGGTCTCCATGAGCCCCAAAAGACAGAAGGAGTGAGAAGGAAAAAGTTTTAGATTAAAGAAAGTTTATTAATTATAGCTGAGGCATTCCAGAGGGCACAGTGGAAAGGATGGGAAGCTCTGGATAGGAAATTAGTGGGAGTCAAAAACAGTGTAAACCTCGAGATCAGGGCCTTGTTTCGTTCTGCCCTCAAGGCTCTCAAGAAGCCAAGTAATGAGGCCATTTTCACTTATGATTTCTTGAAATACAATATTCAGACTTCTTAAAAATCATGGGGTTTTTTGTAATGTGATGATTCTTAAAGTTTTTCTCCTTGATCTTTTTTTCCTGATAAGTTGTTTTGATAGTAAATATCTTACATTTTCTTCTACTTTTAAATAGTTTGACTTTGTCCTCATCTTTTTGTCCCATTGATTTGTATTTGGTTTATTCTAATTTTCAGGGATTTTACTACTTGAGTAAGTCAAGAGTAGGAATTTGGAATCAAAGTTGGAATCAATCTTGGGGCCATTTGGTCTTTACAGAACACTGAGCCTGATCTTTGGGTGTGTGCTCTTCCCTGGCCACTCCTGTGGCCATGAGTGGTATCATTGATGCCATGCCAGGAGACTCTCACAAACTCAATGATGATTAATGACAACCTCTTCCTCATTCCCCTTTATATTTTTCTCATATCCTCCTCAAAAGTGGAAGAAGCCTAAAGCAAGGAAAGTCAATTTCTTCTCTAGTTAGAAGTGCTTGGTGCAGGCAGTGTACATACATGAACTTTATAAACCACTTGTCTGGACCTGTAGTAGCCTTTAGATATCCCTAGCCTTTGATGGGAGGACCTCTACCTCCTTTTCATCACCCTTCACCCATTACCAATAAGTTTTAATAGAACTAAGACTTTTTTTTCCCAAATAAGTTTTTTTTTAAATTTTATGCAGTTCTGTAAAACTCTTCTTTAATAATTTGATTGGTGTAACATTAAAAATATAAATCAACTTTGGGAGTATTATCATTTTTATTATATTGGCATGGTCCGACCATAAGCATTGAATATTCATCTAGCTATTGAAGTTGTTCTTTATTTCTTTAAGAGGAACTTTGTATTTGAATCTCTACCCCTGTCCCCAAGTCCTTTGGTATGGGACTTTCTCCTCATTGTGTAGATGAATGCCTTGCCCAGTATGAGAGGCAGGGTTGAGTAGTTGAGAGTTGTTTGTTGTTGCTTGTCTTTTGCTCTCAAAGAAGATATCAGGGAAGTGATGTCATGACATGCAAGTGAATTGGAAAGTGTCAGGGCTGTGCAAAGACACCAACCTCGTTTTCTCATCTGGAATCACCAGCTGAGCCACCACTGGGTCCGATGGTGACTGGAGATGGCCCTGGATGCAGCAATCTCAGAAAGAAGGCCTTGGCATTAAGGAAGACCTGAAAAGGTTTCTTGGTGAAGGTGGGATTTTACCTGAGATTACTTCCCATGTTTCTCTGTCATCATCATTTCTTACAACACAGGAATATTCCATTATAATCACACTCCACAGCATATTTAGCCATTCCCTATTCAGTGGGCCTCTATTTTGTTTGCAGTACTATTCCTACAACACTCTTCTTCCCACTACTCTACCAAACTCCTAAGCACAGTGCTTTGAATATTTGTTTTATTGTATATCTTACATGAAGAAAAACGTTTTAATTGAGTTTATACTCTCATTTTAACAATTCACTCTTATGAGTCATTTAATGAAAGATGGTTTTTCATGAGCAGCCACTACCTTCTTTCCCCAAGTCAACTATTTTGGAAACTGCAAGGGGGATGTGTGTGGTAATTATATATTGGTAACACCTACCCTAGGTGAAAAAAAAAAGCACTATGGTCTTATAAAAAAGCAACCTACATTTCTAGGTGTTTTGTACTATTCCTCCACACTTTGTCTCATGAACAATTGCTCTAATACATTAGGAATTGACCTATTTTGATGAAATATATAAAAGATTTTATGAGCTGTTGAGAGTGCGAGAAAGGAAAAAGGAAAGCTCGTCAGTTCCCATCAAACTTCAAGTGGCTTCAGGCTCTTCTAGCTTCCAGCTTCCAGAGGGAAAATGGACAAGATCAACCCCACATCAGGTTGTTGAAGGAAAAGACTCTGGGAAGATATGAGGTCAGTCTCTATCATGTTCCTATGCCCATTGCTATACTAAAGATTTTGGGGAGTTTCCCTTTGGGTGACATCTAGGACACTCTCATGATTGAGCTGAGTTACTTTGCTCCTAATGGGAGACTGCTTCACTCTGTATTGCCTGATATATATGAATGGATTTCTTTGTGTTCACTGTGAAACTGATATTTGGTGGGAAAGGGATTAAGCCTTGGATATAGAGCTAGGAGTCCCTGTCCCTCAATAAAAATGACACAGTGATCAGAAGTTAGATCGAACCTGATCATATCCCCTAGATTAACAATATTTATATTTATAATTATAATTATAATTCTAGCCTTGTGCCCCTTCTCTGAAGACAGCAGAGAGGTGACCTCTAGCCTCAACCTTCTGCATCCTCTCCTGGAAGGAATTAAAGTCTTTCTTTGGAGAAGAGTAAGAGGAGAAGAGATTGGAAATGTCTATTCTGCCTCCCTTCAAGCTACTCTAGGGGAGCCTTCACAACCATGGGGCTTCATCACACAAGAAGACTATTTCCCTATACAAGTCTTTTGTGTGTCTTGATCCCTGGATATACTGTGCACTTTCTAGTTATTTGGAATGGGATTTCCCATTTTTATTATTGCCTCCTGGATTTTGTTATTGTATAGGATCATATATATACATGTATATATACATATATATATGTATATATATATATATTACATAGGAAGACTTAATTTTTGAGGGTTTATTTTTCAGCCTGCAATTTTGCTGAAAGCTATTGACTCAATTAGTATCTTTGATGATTCCCCAGGTTTTTCTAAGTAAACCATGATGTCATCAGCAAATAAAAATGGTTTGATCTCCTCTTGATCTATTTTTATGCCTTTAATTTCTTTCTTGTCTTACTACTATTGATACAATTTCTAGAACCTGTCACTTACTCTCTTTGTGCCTCAATTTCCTAATCTATAAAATGAGGGATAGGACCAAATGTCAAGTCAACAAGCATTTATTAAGAATTTACTTTGTGCCAGGCAATGTCCTAAGCAGTGGGAATATGAATTACAAGCTGAAAGACAGTCCTTGCCCACAAGGAGCTTACATTTTAATGAGGGAAGATAACTCATAAAAGGAAGGTGAAAAGAAATGAGGTTGTTGGGAAGAGTTGGGGAAACAGTCATGGTAGAGAAAGTTCAGAGAGTTGGGAGCAGAGCCTGGAGAGTAGAGAGATGAAGGCACACTGGTCTCTGAGCTTTCCTTAAAATGGACATTCTGGGAAGAACCAGCCAATCAAAAATGGGGCCATGGGGCAGAGTGGACTTCTCATGGGAGAAGTCCAGGGATAGATTGAACTTCCAGGGTGAGGCAGTTTCTGTGGCATGGTAGAAAAAGTCCAGAGTCAGAAGTGGAGTCTGAAGAGGAATGAAGATTCAGCGACCTCTAAGGTGCCATCTAGTTCAAAAGCTATGATCTTATGTCCAAAACAAAGCTCATTATCTTTTCCTCAAAATCCATACCTCTTCTGGACATCCTTATTTCTGACAAGGGCACTGTCATCCTTCCAGTCACCTAGATTGACAGCCTTGGTTATCCTTGCCTCCTCACTCTCCTTTAGTCTACAAATACCAAATTTTGCCATTTGTCAAATTTGTCTATTTTCACCACACTTCGTATCTATCCCCTTCTTTCTTTCCACATGGCCATCTACGCTAGATCAGGCTCTCCTCACCTTTCCCCTGAACTACTGCAGTAGCCTTCTAACTTGTCTCTCTACACTCCAATCCATCCTCCACAAAATTGCTGAAATGACTTTCCTAAAATACAGGTCTACGTCACTCCCTAATTAATAAATAGAACGCTAACATCTATGTAGTGCTTTAAGGTTTGCAAAGTACTTTACAATATTTAATTTTACTCTAACAACAAGTTGGGGAGGGAAGATTAGGCTGTTATTGCACTTACCTTACAAAAGGCAAAGTTAAGTGACTTGCTAGTAAATATCTGAGGCAGGATTTGAGCACAAGTCTCATCGACTCCAAGTCCGAAGCTCTAGCCACCGTGCCACTTAGCTGCCTTTTCAATGGTTCCATATATCTCCTAGGATCAGACATAAACTTCTCTGGCTTTTAAATTCCTTCACTCTCTGGTCCCACCTTTACCTTTCTAACTCTTCCAAATTATGGGGTCAACCCAACCAACCTTCTTGCTTCTCTTTATTCATAATATGCCATCTCTCATCTTTGTAACTTTGCATTAACTGTCCTCCATGTTTGGAATGCATCCTATCTCTTTGAATTCCTTGTTTCCTTCAAAACTAAGTTTAGGCACCACTCTCTGTATGAATAGCTGCCAATTCCCTCAGCTACTGGAGCTTTTATCCCCAAATTACCTTGCATTCATTTTATTTCTATTTTGTATATATGTAATACCTGTTTAACTTGGCTCTCCCACAGAGACAATAATTGTTATTACTATATCTTTAAGAGCCAAATGGAATGTTGTAACAAAAAAAAAAAAAGGCAGTTTTTCCTGGCAGTCAGGGAGCATCAGTTGAAAAAATAAATATCTTGCTATGAAATCTACTCCCTTTTTAATCAGAGAGAGTATGTTTTTGACCTTTTGAACTTTAATCTATGTAAATCTATTATGAGTGAGTCTAGTGAAGAGATTGTTTTTCCTGTCATGGCTGGACACAACAAAGAAAAAGGAGATGAAGAGACTTTCTTTTTTGAAGAAATTCTTTTCACCTGTATCTTGTATAATTGTACAGACTAGTTGAAATGGTCTGTAAGACCATTCATGTAAGAGAGGCTTGAAACCTGCACATGTGTGAACATTCTGCATTGGCAACCTTTTTCTATTGGCTTTTTGTTGTTTGATTATTTTCAGTCATGTCCAACTCTTCGTGACCCCACTTGGGGTTTTCTTGGCAAATATACTAGGGTGGCCTGCCATTTCCTTCTCCAGATCATTTTACAGATGAGGAAACTGAGACAAACAGGGCTAAAGGACACAGCTAGAACTCAGAAAGATGTCTTCCTGACTCCAGGCCTGGAAGTCAATCCACTGTGCCACCTAGCTGCCCTTCAGACACAACTGGGGTTGTGGGAGGTCTGGAGTGAGGAAGACTTGAGTTCAAACCTAGCCTCATTCACTTACTAGTTACATGACCCTGGGCAAATCATTTAATCTGTCTGCCTCAGTTTCCTCAATTGTAAAATAAGGATAAGAATAGCACCTCCCTCTCTGGGTTGTTGTGAGGCTCAATGAAATAGTATCTATATTGCCCTTAGCACAGTATTTAATAAATGCTTGTTTCCTTCATTACTTTCTATATCCAGTGGAAGAAAAGGGAGGACCTCCCAGCACCCTCAAGGTGCTAGAACCTGGAGGCATAGGGAATGTGACTGACCAGGCCCTCTGACTGTGGGACCATGGTGAACCTGTGTTACATTTGCAAAGATTTGTGAGAAATAGACACCTGCTATCTTGAGAGAAACGTTCATTAGACTGTGACTCCTTGAAGGCTAAGACCCTCTTTTGCTTCTGTTTGTATTCTCAATACTTAGCACAGTGCCTAACGTTTTATTGGGTGATTAAGAAACAACTGATCAATAAATTGATTTCACAAATGTACAGAAGTGATGGGTCTTTATAGTGTTGGTTTGAAATACTTCCTCATAAGTAAATATTATAAATCGATTTGTTTTATCATGTTATTGTTGTCCATAAATTATACGTAAAACTACCATTGGGAAAATAAATTTCTCCAGTTTATTTAATATTTATTAAGATAGAGTGGAGGACTTAAGCTAATTAATGAGAAAGAGGATTTAATTTTATTTATTAGGAAGAAGTGTTCCAAACATAGCCCTAGATAACTATGGATAATGAAATTAAATATGAGAATAAGTCAAAGGATGAGGGATGACAAACAAGTGAATATGGTCAACTTTAAATACTTGCTACTCATCTACATGTACATGTTGCCTCCCTTGATAGAAGGTAAATTCTTCAAGGTCAGGAAGTATTTCATTTTTGTTTTTGTATCCCCAGCAATAAGCATAATACCTGGCACACAGTAGGCTTAATAATGTTTGTTGATTTATTGCCCGATTTTTGACTTCTGTAAAAAGAATTCAATAAAAATTCATTAGAGAGAGTGATATACATATTCATATCCATATACATCAAGTAAAAGAGAATAAAAACACATGTATTTACTTCTTTAGGACGTTGTAACATTAATTACAATTATATTAATAAAGAATGGTCATGCATTACTGATCTGAAGATCAATTATCAAGATGAATTATATCTTTTTCTCTATGTGATGGACTCCTTAAATAAGCATTTTATGAAATCCATGGGAGTGAGGGTTGGGAGCAAAGCTATACTTAGGAATTCTTGCTTCTGGGAAAATTCATTGTGGTAGCTAGAGATAGGGAGGAGGGTAGTAGCAAGGCAGAAAACAGTCTGGAAGTAGGTGACATTGCACCTGTGTGGGGTTGACTCATCTCCCTGAGAATAACTCCCCCACAAATCCTGAAAGAAGAGCACTATAGTAAGAAGTCATACTATAAAGAGAGCTTGTCACAATAGGAAGAAGATGCTATACTAGGGAGAAAGCACTCCTCACCCAGACAGCAGCACCCTGAGAAAAAGTCTTGTCCAGCTCATAGAACTTACAACCCTCCTAACAGAGTACAATCCCACGACCTGAGATCCCTTCATTTCTTTTCTGCCCTGAGGACAAATGAGCAGAATGCACAACTCAAATTTATTTTATTTTCTCTGCAGCTAGCTGTTTACCCTTGTAAGGTAGGTATATGGGAGAATTTAGGAAACATGTACATTGAGACCAATTTAAATACTAATGAATATCTTTTGAGGTCTTCTCTCTCTTTCCATACTCTAAAGGATCATGTAAAACTGGGGACTGAGAGGAAGACCAGACCTAGCCCAAGCTTTCCTTGGTGAACAGGCAGTCAGTCAGTAATGAGTCAGTCACCTATGGCAGCTTACATGAGGAAGCACTACAGAAATGTGAAAGCAGTGCTGAGACATGCCTCAAGTGGAAATTCAAGTTCAAGCTCTCTCCACCCTAAATGAAAGAAAAAGCAAACAAATCTGGGGGAAGGTGACTTCTCATTTCCTGTGGGACTCATCACAACTCAGCTTAGCCCAGCCCAGCCTAATTTTGCTCACCTCAGCCAACCAAGGCAGCTACATTTTCTCTTGAGGAAGGAAACTGGAGCTAGGGATGAACTTTACTTAACACTTTTTGGAAATGTGTACATAGTTCATAAGATTTAAGAGATGGAAGGAACCTTCAAGGTCACCTAGTCCAACCTTCACATGTTACAGATAAATAAAACAAGGTCTATAGAGGTGAAATCAAGCCCAAGGTCACATAGATAACAAGTAGCAGAGTGAGGATTCACATCCTCTGATTCCCAGCCCAGGGTTTTCTTCACTTTCCCATCTATTGAATAGAATCCTGTTTCTACAAACAGGAGCTGGCCCACCCCGGGGTAAAAAAAAAGATTAGGTTGCTCAACACTTGGCTCAGCCCTAGTTTTGGCTCAGACTTACATTAGAAAAACAGCTAGTAAATCTCTTTGCTTCCATACCTCAATTTTCCCACTTGTAAAATGAGGGTGTTAAGATCAACCAGAGGATGACTGATGAACAGATGTAAAAAGAAGCCTCCTCCATATGTATATTGCACACCGCAAAGATTTTGACATTGGTCAGCTCTTCTTAGTGATATCAGTTGCTATGGGTAAATGTCAAGGCTTTTTGGCAGGTGTACTTCCAAGGTCACAAGCAAGAATGTATTCCTTTAAGGCTAGACCAGTCTTCCCCATAATGTGACTCTGACAACTCCCTTAAAAAAATGTTTTATTGAAACTAACAGCTATTCTCTATTAGATATATGGTCAAAAGCAGACAATTTTCAGAGGAAGAAATGTAAACCATCAACAATTATATTAAAAAACTCTCTAATTCACTAATAGAAGAAAGCAAATTAAAGCAACTTTGAAGCTCTACCTTACACTCTAGCAAAGTAAACATATAGAGGAGTTGTAGAAAACTAGGTCCATTAGTGTGCTGTGGGTGGAGCTGTGAACTGGTCAAGTTATTTTTGAGAGCAGTTTGGAACCATGCCCCCAAAGTTGCTAAACTCTGTGTGCATGTCCCTTTGACCCAGGTAACCACTATTGGGCCTAATACCTCAAAGAGATCAAAGAAAGAGGAAAAGGTCCTGTATGTACAAAAGAAAAATATTTATAGCAGCTCTTTTCTTAGCAGTCAAAAACTGGAAACTCACGGGCTGTCCTATCAGGGGATGGCTAAACACATTATGGCATATGAATCTGATGAAATATACAGTTTCAGAGGAAACTGAGATCTTTATGAACTGACGCAGAGCAAAGTGAACAGAATTAGAACAATTTATTCAGTAATAACTTTAGAAAACAACTTTGAAAGACTTTAGAACTCTGATCAACGCAATGATAAACTATACCAGGGGACTGAGGATGTCACCTGCTTCTAGACAGGTGATGATTTTTAAATGCAAATAGAAACCTATTTGGGGGCAAGGTTAGTGTAGAAGTTTGTTTTGCTGGACTAGGCAAGCTAATCATAGGGGGTTTGTTTTTCCTCTTCTTATTTTGTGCACTAGAGGAGGGACAAAGTACAAATACATGTGAAGTAAATTTATTTTAAAAATCATCTAGTAAGGAAAAATATTTTTAATGACTAAGAAAATATGATGACTTTCAAAATTTTGATTACTTTTATAACTACATCTGTCATTTTCTGCCACCCCTCTCCACCTTGATATCTCCCTGGTAACAAAACAAAACAAAAAAACATTGAATATAGACATTATGTCTAACACTGTATTCTGTACACGTAGTCCCCTGTATCTCTCTCTGCAATGGCAGAAGATGGATGTTTCATTATCTTTTCTCTAAGGCTTTTTGTTGTTGTTTTTTCCTCATTATTCAGAGTTCAACTTCCTTTTAGCGATATTTTCTTTTGTAATGGGGAAGAGTCTAGTAAATGTACAGACACTATCAATTTGATGTTTTCCATGTGGGAGATACTGGGTAGCTGCTTCTGGGAGATGAGAGCACTGGAGCAGGTACAATCATTCTGTGTTGACTTACTACTTGATTAGGAGAAACTTTTTTCCATTAGCTACATAGTTAGAGGAAGGTGGTATCTTTAAAATGACCCATGTGAGCACTGATCAGGGCTTTTGCAGGATTCCTATTTGAGGGGGAAGCCAATAAGATGCTTCTTTCCTCTCCTCTCCCCACCCCCCACCTTTTCTTTTATTCTTTTTCCATTTAAGAAGTGGAATTTCCAATCTAGACCAGAAGTATAAGCCATGAGGATCTAGGAGTCCAGGAATCTAGGCTGGTGATAAAGTCTTAAGGAACATAGATCAATCATCTGGAGTGACCTTTGGGCCAGACAGAAGTTGATAGTGATGCCAGCTTTGGATTTGAACTTGGTGGAACTAAAGCTATGTAGGAACTGAGCTGTAAGTTGTGAGCCTAACCCTTTCCCCACACCTCAACCCCAACCTCAAGGCAGAGGATCCTGAGGGTGAGCTGTAACAGGCCTGCCCCAGGGAGGCCAGAGTCAATCATATTACACATTTTCATGTGTTACAGTTATGAGACATGTAGTACTAACCCTGGACTACGCCTCCAACTTCAGCTTGTACGCTTGGGTTTTATCTCTACAGAACCAACCTTTTGATAATAATAATAACTAATATTTACATAGTCCTTACTATGTGCTAGGCCCTGTGCTAAATGCTTCACAAATATTTCATTTGACTCTTACAACAATCCTGGGAGGAAGGTGTTATCATGAGCCCCATTTTTATAGATAAGGACACTGAGGCAAACAGAGGTTCAGTGTCTTGTCCAAGCTCACACAACTAATAAAGTGACTAAGACCACATTCGAATTCAGGCCTTCCTGACTCCAGACCCAGCGCTCTATCCACTGTGCCCCCAAAACTACAGCTCACCAACTCCACAAATGAGCTTCTTGTTACAATGGTGAGGTGTCAGGGCCTCGTTGAGCTCAATCCCCCACAAATACCTCAGTAGACCCCTAAATTCACCAGAAGGACCAAAGATAAGACCAAAGAAGAATGACAGCAAGCTCCTCCCTCTAGTGCAGGATTGTACAAAAAAAGTCCACCAGAAACCTGTGGAAGCTAAGAATAAGTAAGTCAGAGTGTGCAGAAGGTACAGAGCTCCAGCAAGACCCAAAGAATGAGGCAGAGCTAAACCAGAATCTATGCAGGTCACATTCAGACAACAAAGTACTAAGGTCACCCCACCTGAGCTGTGGCTGGAAATAGCTAGTTAGCCCTCTTAAAAGAGAGTTCAAGAGGTATCCTGAGCCACTGAGTCAGGACCAGGGCAGTAACCAGATCGAGCAGTACCCAGACTAGAGTCATCCTGGAGCCACAACTGGAGACAGAGCCAGATTGGTGCAGCTAAGTTCCAACGAAGCTCCAAATGAACCACAAAAGAAGTCAGGGTCATAACTACACCCAGGAAACACAGTGTTTGGGAATCCTGTGCCTGAGTCAAACCAAAGTCCAGGCAGCTCCAGGCCCAATGAAGGACCAAGGCAACTCATACCTGAGCAACAGCAAAAGCCAGGGTCAAGATACCATCTGGGCAGCAAAATACCTGAGGTCTTGAAAGAGGCCTGTAATCAGCCAAATAAGCATATCTAGTTGGGATCTCACAATTACAAGAGACTGAAGAAGAAGGAGACTTAGCACATTTCCTGGAATGTAGTGATGACTTAATAAACACTTGTTGATTGACTGAAATGGGGAACAGGCCTAAGCAGAGCCAATAGGAGACTGAGCCAGAAACCCCAAAATTCCTAAAATAGTCAGGGTCTGGTTTTCCAAGCCCATCATTCTCCCAAAATTGCTTTCTCCAAAGTTACTAATGATCTCTTAGTTACCAAATCCAATGATCTTTCTCACTCTTCATTGTCAACTCTGCAACTTTTGGCACTCTCTCCTCCTTGACACTTTCTTCTCTTTAGGTTTTCAGGACACCAGTCTCTCCTGGTTCTCCTACTTTTCTAGTCTTCTTACACCTTACTAACCAACATATACTCTTCTGTCTGGTGACACTGGCCTCCTGGCTATTCTGTTAACAAAACATTCCATCTCTCAGCTCCAGGCATTTTCTCTGACTGTCCCGAAGGCCTGAAATGTTCTCCCTCCTCATCTCTGCCTCCTGGCTTTTCTAACTTCCTTTAAGTCCCAACAAAATCCCATCTTCTACCTACAGGAAATGTTTCCCAACTCCTCTTAATTCTGGTGCTTTCTCTCTGCTGCTTCCTACTTATCTTGCATATAACTTATGGGTATATTTCTTTGCTTGTCGTTTTCTAATTATGTTAGGTTGTGAGCTCCTTGAAGTCAGGTATTATCTTTTTTGTATCCCCAGTACTTGGCACAGTAACTGGCACAAAGTAGGAGTTTTATAAAATATTGATTGGTCTAAGTGATCACATACAGGACTAAATAGAACCCACACACATTATCCAAGAATATGGCAATGAGCAGAGTCTGATATAAACACAAAACTCCAATCCAGAAACTAAACCTGTAGACATAAACAGAACATACAGAGTACAATAAAGAAATTCCACAGCCTAAGAGAAGCCCAAGAGGTAAACTCAGAAAAACAGTAAGTGTTCCCAGAAGAAATGAAGCAAGAGGTATTAAATGGCAATGTTAAATGAAATGAGAACTAGGGAGGAAAGAACATGAATGAGTGAGAATTAATAGTTTAGGACAGAAAGTGCTAAACCTCACCTAAGAACTATATTCTCTGAAAAATTAGAATGGGCCAAACTGAAAGCAATGACTCCATAAGACAACATGAAATAGTAAAATAAAATCAAAATATTAAAAAATAAATAAGGTATAAACTACTCTTAAAAAATACAATTGACCTGGAAAACAGGCAAGGGAGAGAGAATTTAAGAATCATCAGACCACCTGAAAATCATGAACCAAAAAACAAACCCCCATGGATATTATATTTCATGAAATCATAAATGAAAACTGCCCAGTTCTATTAGAACCAGAGGGCAAAGTGAAAATAGGAAGAATCCATCAATCATCTCCTAAAAAAAAAACCCACATCAAAACCCCTGGGAAGATCGTAGTCATAATTCAGTGCTTTTAGATCAAATTAAAAATACTTCAAGTTTTTAGAAAAAAAGGATTGAGTAACAAAGGAACCTAAGACTTGGAAGCTAAAATTGAGAATGCTCTACATGAAAGAAAAAAAAGGGGGACCAGGGAATATTGTCAAGGATTCCATTATCCTCCCAGTCACATAGACTCAACTCCTTCTCACCCCTCACATCCAATAAGTTGCCAAGTCCTATTATTTCAACCCTTGTAGTAGTTCTTGTATATACCTCTTTCTCTCCTCTGACACTGCTACCACCTTGGTGAAAACCCTCATCATCACACACCTACATTATTGAAGAAGCCTGATTTTTGGTTTCCCAGACTCTTTTCTTCCCCCACTCTGGATCACCCTCCACTATGCTGTCAAATCTTAAAGTGAAAGTGTGACCATATTACCTTTTCCCCCACCCTCATTAAATAGGGTTCAGTAGGACCCTATTTCCTCCAGGATCAAATATAAAATCCTCTGTTTGGCTTTTAAAGCTTTCCATTATCATTCCCTTCCTACTTTTCAAGTCTTCTTACATTCCTTCCCTCCTCTCCCCAAATATGAGCCTCAGAATCTTGATGTCTTCAAGCGCCATAGAGTTAAAGAAGAGAAACAAAGGATCTTAGGGTGATTTTTTTTCTTTTTTTGTGGCCTTAAAAGATTAAGAAATAAAAAAGGAGTATGCTAAGACATAAAGGAAGAGAAAGAGGTGGGAATTTACTATTTCACATAATAGTGTACAAGATGAACAGTGCATAAACATGAAGGAGGGAATGGGCATCATATGAAATGGGTGTCACTTTCATCTGAACAAGATAAATGAATCTTAAAACAAAAAAATATGAGTTAAACACAAAAACAAAGAGTTTGGTGTAGAAATAAAACTTTTTGGAAAAATAGGAGAAAGTAAAAGTTTAAGAGGAAGGGTAGAACTAGTAAGAGATTAGTCAAAAGCAAAATAAACTACGCTGTCAGATGGCAGTCTATCAAGATAGCTTAAAAGGAAAGGAAAGAAGTACAAAAACCTGCAGGGCAAGGTGAAAAAAGGAGGGGCAGAGAAGTAGGAACGGATTCCTTCAATTACAGATTGCTAGTGTTAATTAAACTTCCCCTGCATCACCTACTTTGTAAAGAGAGTGGCATGACGCAAAGAGAGTGGCATGACGCAGAGAGTGGCATGACGCAAAGAGAGTGGCATGATGCAAAGAGAGTGGCATGATGCAAAGAGAGGAAGAAGTACAAGAGGATAGGATGGAAGTAAATAAACAATTATCACTCATAACCATGAAAACAAATGGAATAAACTCACCCATAAAGAGAGACTAGCAGAATGAATTAGAAAGAACAATCTAACAATATGTTGTTTATAACAAACATATTTGGAACATAATGATTCACACAGATTTGAAATAAAGGAGCAAAATCTATCATCTTTCAGGTGAATTTAAAAAAGAAGGGGCAGCAATCACGATCTCAGACAATGTAAGAAAAAAATAAAATAAAATTATATAAACAGAAATTACATAATGCTTAAAGGTACCAGAGGTAACAAATCAGTATCAATTCTTAATAATTATACATGGAACGACATAATATGTAAATGTGACCTGGGTAAAGACTAGACCTCTGATCTCCTTGGTATATAAGATAAGGAAACATTCTATCAATGCAAGATACCACCTTCTCTGCAACTTAGTACCTAAGTACATAAAGGAGAAGTTAATTGGATTTCAGGAAGAAATAGTAAAATTAAAATAGTAGATCTCAAAGCACCAGTTTCAGATTTAGATAAATTCAAAAAAAAGACGTTAAAAAAAAGAAGTTAAAGACCTGAATAGAGATGATGGATTTGATTCCTGAATAGAAACAGAAGAGAGTACGCATATTTCTCAGCAGTCTGTATCTTTACAAAAATTAGCCCCCTAGTAGAACATAAAAATCTCACAAATGTAAAAAGAAATATGACACAGCTTTTACTGAAGACAATAAAAATTACATTCAATAAAAGTTCTTTGAAGATTAAAAAGGATACTAAATAACTGAATCCTAAGGAATTGGTACACAAAGGATGAAGTCATAGAAACAACAGAAAGTTTTATCAACTAAAATAATGAAACCACATCTAAAACTTTTGGGATATATTCAGAACATTTATGAGAAATTTTATATTTTTAAACATTTCCATCAACAAAATAAAGAACTGATCAATGAATTTGGCAAACAACAATAACAACAAAACACAGAAAAACAACAATTTAAAAAATTAAACTGAACATTAAATTAGAAATTCTGAAAATCTAAGAAGTAATTTTAAAATTGAAAGGAAAAAGGCCACCGAAGTGGAAAAAAACCCAAAAACTATGGGCTGTATTTAAAAAATAATAAAATAAAGCTAGCTGGTCTGATTTAAAAAAAAGAGGAAATTCAAATTGCCTATATCAAAAAGGAAAAAAGAATTCACAATTGAAGATGAAATAAAGAAAATACTATTTTATCCAACAAAACTGATAATTCAGATGAAATGGATGACTATTTTAAAAAATGAAATCCCCATATTAACAGAATAAGAAACAGATCAAATAACCCAGTATCTGAACCAGAAACTGAACAAGCTAGAAATGAATTTCCAAAGGAAAATGCCACAAATCAGATGGATTTTCAAGTGAATTCTATAAAAAAGGCAAACAATAATTGGTTCCAATATAGTTCTTAAAAATAAGAGATCTCACCAAATGCCCTCTGTGAAACAAATATGGTCTAACAAATATGGCCTTGATGCCTAAGCCAAGAAAAGGCAAATGCAAAAAAAATATTATATATGTATATGCCTAATGAAGTCATATAAAAATATTAATATTAAAATATTATGTTCTGTTCTCTACAGACAGTTTAATTAATCTCTCTTTCATGAAACAGCCCTTCAAATACTTGAAGACAATTATCTTGGACCATCATAAGTCTTCTAAAAATCTGAAGACATTGCCATCTCCTCCAATCAATCCTCGTATTACATTGAATTAAAATCCTCCTCCATTCTGCTTATCCAGTTTATCAATATCTTTTCTTCTTAAACTACAGTACCCAAAAACTACAGAAGAAATTTGACTTGGACAAAGCACAGGGGGACTATTATTTGCAACACCTCTCTTCATGCAGTGCAAAATTGCATTAGGTTTCTTTCACTGCCACATTACACTGCTGATTGATACTGAAGTTGTATCGTAACCACTAAAAACCTTAACTTTTTCAGAGAAACTTTCTAACTGTTCCTGTACTTTTGAACCTAACTATAGACTTGACATTTATCTTTACTGAATCTCACCTTATTAGAATAATCAATTTTTGGATCCTGACTCTACATCCAGTATTTCAGCTATTACTTACAGCTTGGTATTACTCGCAAATTTGAAGAACATATTTATGCCCTTATCTATGGCACTGATAAAAAGAAAATTAAACAGCACAGAGCTAAGCACAGAACATAAGAGTAAAAAAGAAAAAAATCAGTGAATGCAAAAAATACTATAGCTTAAGAGAGAATCCCAAATAACAAGAATAACTTGTGAAAAGTACAAACGGAAAAACTGGACCAGCCAAAAAAAGTATAAGAATGACTGAAAGAAACAAAGGACCAAAACATGGAATTGAAATAAGAACTCTGGAAGGAAAAAAAATAGCATAAGAATAAGTAACTTAGAAATGAAAATGGAAAAACTTACTCAAATAAAGAACCCCTTAAAAAAACTGACTGGAGTAATCAGAACTCAATGACTCCACAAGACAAAGAGAAATATTACAGCAAAATGCAAAAAAATTAAAGTATCTACTGTTGACAAAAATCACCTACAAAAAAGGGTCAAGAAGAGAGAGAATTTAAGAATTGCTGGACTCCCTAAATACCATAACCAAACAAAAAACTTCTTATTGCAAGAAATCACAAAAGTAAACCACTTGTGTGTATCTATTAGAAACCCCAAACTGAAAACATTCAAAAGTGTCACTGCTAAATTCCAGGGCTCTCAAGCTGAAGAAAAAATAGCAGAGTTCAAACATCAAGGAAACACAGTGAGAGTTACATAAAACTACGCTACAATTCCCATAAAAGAGAGAAAATCTTGGAAGATTATATCTCAGAAGACATGACAATGGCTTACATCAAAAAATAATTTGCCATATATAACCCAGGTATATTCCTACAGTGGAAAAAATGGACCCTTAATGGAATAGTGAACTTAAATGCAATTTTAATGAAAAATTCAGAGTGGAGTAGGAACCTTGAAATGCAAACACACAAGAGAAACCTGAAAAGATCAATATATTTGACCAACTGGATGAGGCTAAATGAAATTCTTATGTTCTAAGAGGGAGACAAGGATCACAGAGAGAGTTAATAAACATACAAATACAGGAACTGGATACTTTGGGGGTTGGTATTGTTTAAGAGAGGAAAGAAAAAGGTAAGAAAAAGTCATATACTAGGGAAGAAATTTAGAAAGGGGGAGAGCTTACTATTTCACAGAATTGGGATACTGGAGAAGAATATCACAAAAGGAGGAAGGGATGGTGAAAATAAGCACCTCACAATCCCTCTATCTTCTCTGAATTAATTATCCCTCACTCTTACCTGAACTGAACAAAATGAGAGTTGGAAATAGAATCTGGTGTAGAACTGTATTAAATATAACAAAGAAGCAACTGGGAACAGGGAAGTGGAGAGTGGGATTTATGACAGATAGATCTAGGAAAGGAACAGTCACAAGCAAAACATCAATTTTGGACAGCAGATCACAAAGAAAGGATTAAAAAAAGTAAGACCCACCAATCAAGGCTGATGAAGAAAGCAGGGGCAGAGAGCACAAATGAACCCCCTAAATTACACATAAGTGGCACTAACCAGATTCCTTCTATTGCTCTAGCTCCTTTCAAAGAGGAGAGGAAAAAGGGGGAAAATACAATAGGCTATGGGAGAAATAAGTAACATTTATAAATATGAATGGGAATCATGCATAAAATTTAGGGTGGTAAAATGTATTAGAAAAGCAGAATTCCACACTACATATACAAGAACATACTTCAAATATATTTACACGGTCAAAATGAGGCACAGAAGAATTTATTATGCTTCAGGCGAATTTAAAAAAAGCAGACGTGGTAATCATCTCAGACAGGGTAATAGTAAAAATAGACACACTAAAAGAGATGAGAATGGAAACTACATTATATTTAAGGGAACCATGAAAAATGAAACACTGGTTCACAGTATGTGTGCACTATAGCATTTAGATACTTAAAACTTAACCAAATTTCAAGAAAAAAGTTAGCAAACCTGTAAGACTTGGGAAACTCGAGGTGCTCATTTCAAAATAAATCTAACAAAGGGATAAATAAGAAAGATGAAGACCTGAAGAGAATTTTAGGGTGGTGTAACAATTATTCAATCAAAGTAGAAAGGAAAACACTTCTCAGCTGTGCATGGCACATTTACATAAGTTGATAATATGCTGGCCATAAAAACCTCATGAAGAAACGCAGGGAAAAAACCAGAAATATAAAAAGAAGCAAATCAAATACAGTAACACGGGATTCAATAAATCCAAGAACACCAACCACTGGGATAAGGACTCACTATTCCAACAACTGTTGACAAAATTAGAACACTGTCAGAAATTAGGTTTCGGATTAGGTTAGGATTTCAACTATATGGCATAATTAACTCCAAATAGATAACAAATATAAAAGGTAGCATCATAAAACTAGAGGAGTAGGGAAGGGGATAGATACCTTTTAAAATAAAGTATAGGGTGGCTCATAGTAATTAACATGATTACATAAAATTAAAGTTTTTATTCAAACAAAACCAATGGTTAGAAGTAAAACAGAACTGCTAACTGGGAAAAAATCTTTGTGGCAAATTTCTCTGATGAGAGTTGATATCCATGATATATAGGGAGTTGATTCCAATATATAAAAGAGTTACTCTCCAAAAGAATAATAGTCAGATATGAACAAGCAGTTCTCATGGGAAGAATGGCAATCTATCAACCATATGAAAAAAAAAGTTCCAACTCATTAATAAAAGAAATGCAAATGGAAACAACTGAGGTTCCACCTCACATTTATCAGATTGGCAAAGATGGTCCAAAACAAAAAAAAACAACTGTTATAGGGGTTATGCGAAAACAGGCACACTAACGCACGGCTAGTGGAGCTACAAAATGGTCCATCAACTCTGGAAAAACATTTGGTTCTGCACCTCAGAACCCACTCAACTCTGCCTATGCTTCAGCTCAGTGATTACTAGTATTAGGCATCCACCTGGAAAGTGAATAAAGAAAAAGATGCAAACATACGAAAATATTTTTAGCAGCACTTCCTCTTACAGCAAAGAACTAGGAACAAAATGGAGTGGTCATACGTCAGGGAATAAACAGGTGAATGCAATGAAATCTTAGGCTGTAAAATTCTTAAAGAGATGGATTCGGGGAAAACTAGAACTTGCATAGCATTAAAACAACAGTGTAAGGGGAAACGTTTTTGGAAGAATTAAGAATTATTATCAACGCAATGACCAATCCATAAGACAATGCTTCAATTCTCTTGGCAAAGGAACTAGGGCACAGAATAAGCCATACATTATTAGACATAATGTACAAACTGGTTTTTAGTATACTTTTTACAAAGATTTTTAAAATTCATGTAATTTTGGAGATAGTACAGTAACAACAAAAATGTAAATAAAGAGTCAATGAAACATTGAATTTATGTAATTACTTTAATTAGTGGGGGATGGAAAGGTAGTGATATAAAAAAAGAAAACTGAAAAAAGCATTAAGGAAACATTGAAAAAATACACAAAACAGAAAAAATTTCAGAAGGAGACACAGACATGCATGGTAGTATTGGAACTACCATGTTCTATATTTTAAAATAACTATCAACATAGCTAAACTTCAGTGTCATAAACAATCCTCTCTTTCTGTACTTCTTTGTATAAGGAAATGTCCATATTTCTCAAATTTATAATAACAAAAAAATTTTTTAAAAAACAAATGTGAACCTGGTTAGTTTGTCTTTGAACCAAGGAGACATTTTAAAGCATTAAGCCTATCTTAAAAAGTAATGAAAAAGAGAATATACATAAAACAAAGACTGCTGACTTTATTAGGGACAAAACTCAAACCCATGAGATCCTCTCTTACATTTGTCCAGATTGAATACAATCTGAAGTACAGACATGAGGCTCAAAAGTTGACCCTTCAACAAGTAAAATCAATGCTCTTCAGTTTCTTAAAAGCACGACAAGTTATTCTTTTAGCATATAATTTTTTCCAACACATGATCCACCACAAAATGGTCTTTAAAACACAATTTCATGTTGGGTCAAACAAAAACTCTGGTTACAATTCACTCTCATCCAACATCTAGGGAATGCATCACCTTTAGGAATGCTGGCAGGTCACATTGGTTGACTTTTAGTAGAATTCTTCTATGGATTCAAAGTAGAACCCATATTTCTACTTCTTTCACTCAAATCCAGTGTCTTTGACAAGCCATAAAAAATATGTGATGAAAACTTTTTCATGCTGTTTTTATAAGCCCAATTCACATGTTTAGCTTATCTAGTTGTGGCAAACTTGGACAAAATGATGGAAGGTTTCAATGCTGTAATTTCTGTAAGAAAAGAGAAATAAGAAACTTTAGGTTTCAAACCTTTAGCTTCAAAACAAACATGAAAAAATACATTGTCCAAACCACCATTTAGTGTCATCACCTTTTCTCAATAACCTTTTTCCTCATACTTTACTCCTTAAAACATTAAGCTATGTAGCCCCTCATTACCAAACCTCCAACCATGTTGCTCCCCTCACCTCAGCAATTTAACCAGTCATGATTCCCTCACCCCCATGGTGCTAGGTAATTATATGACATTTGTTCTGTTTTCTGTTCTATGCTTATAAAAGTGAGTTGATCCTCAATTCTGGGTCTTTGGCATAAATTGGGGCAAGCCACTGATCCTTTATTATCAATTATCTGTTAATATCTTAATAAATGATATCTTCCTCAGAGGGAAAAAAAAACATTAAGTTATGGCAACATTAATACAGACCAATATTCTATCATGTTGTTCAGTCATGCCCAGTTCTTTGTGACTCCATAGAAAGAAGAGATTTTCTTTTCTCAGACTTTGAAAGCAATAGCAGCAACAGGTTACCTCCTCACTTATGCTTCTTTCTTTACAGCATGTTGTGTGTTATACAAGAAAACAGCTGTTGAACAATTTTTCAATATATTCTATGTAAAATAGTTATCTTAACTATCAAGCAAATGAGCATTTACTTAGTTTAATTTCGTCAACTAAGTTAAAACTTGTAAGAAATAAAATTAAGTACAATACCAGTTCACTTATGCATATGTCAGAAATGTGGCAAAAATATATTTCCTTCAAGACAAAAACCACTTTATAAAAAGTGAACTCTACAGATAATTGAGAACCACTCTTTAAAGTTACCATTTTTTCCTTCTGATGTATAAAATATGAATATCTTCACTCCGGTATTCTTCATCATGTTTCTCCAAAGGAATCTTTTCCAAGTCAAAATCCAACTGGAGGAGCTATTACAGAATTACAAATATTATATATATATATTTTCAAAAACAGTGACTTCAAAAAAGTCAATTAACTTTCATCTTAACATTGCAGAAAAACATGAGGATTAAATAATATGACCATATATCCTAATTTAAGGCAGTCTGAAGCACTGGTTCTTTCACAAACAAAACCTGACCCTTTAGTTATATACCACAAACAGAGAGCTCCTCAAGACCTCTTAGTTGCATTGCACTTAATTCTCATCTATAATATAAAACTGAAGAAGGGGGATAAGCATTCCTTTAGTTTGTGTCAAAAGACAGTATCCTTAACCACAGGAAATATAGAACCACAGGAAATAGTCATAAGGGCCTCTCTTCAATGAGGGATCACTATTTACGTTACATGATAGAGCTTTACTTATCATTAACATTATGATATATGACCAAAATTTGCAAAAAACTACCATAAAAATATTTACAATTTACCCACACCAATTTTTGGAAACAAAGTAGTAGAGAAATTCTTTGAAGAAGCCATTAAGACCTTTCAAATCAAATTAATATACACACTGATACTTGGCAACTTCAAAGTAAAAGTTAAAAAAAGGTAAAGATGAGGCAAAAGTTTTAGGAAAGCATGGTTCAGGGAGAAAAAAAATCACAACAGAGACCAATTACTTGTAAATTATACAGTCTCATGCCTCTAGAGTACCAAGACTTTCTTTCAAAAAAGTAATTAATAGAGTTTGAACTTGGTATACACCAAATAACATCATAAAAAATGATCATATGAAGTAACACATGGAAAGCATTCTGCAAATTTTGAAGCACTAAGTAAATGGTTATTAAATAGATCCTATTTTAGCAGACAGGATAAGACATCTTATTGATACAGGAATCATTCTTGAATCAGCTGTCTGTGTACAGTTAGATCATCAACTTGTCAATTAAAATCAGAATTAGTAAACTACCAAGAATGAGAAAAAAGATCCTGTAAATGATTATACTGTTTAACCCTGAATTATTTAAGTTACTGAAAATCAAAAATGGGAAATGGGCAACAGAAAATTAACTGCCCAAACAAGGAGACCAAAAGAATCCAAAAGCATCTTAGTCAGCAAATATTTAACTTTCTTGACAAATGTAGACATGATGCCAAAGGCAACACCAGGTTAGAACATAAATTGTTTGTAAAACTTTATGAAGAAGGATGATAGACAATTATGAACGGTATCATTTAATAAGACAGAGGGTAAAATCAGTTTAAAGAAAGCTTGGTAAGATATTCAACTAGCCAAATCATCACAAAGGCATTCAAGGATAACACAGGAATATTCTAAAGAGAAGAAAACTGCAAGATTTGCAAAATCCATTTCAATAGACTGTTTTCTCCAATAAGAATAATGTTTGGACTTTAAAGAATCACTCCCTGAGGTGCCTATTAGTGGTAATAGAAATGGTACTAAGAAAAGTCAGAAAAGGCAACCCAATAAGATCAAATAGAAAGACAGCAGATTTGCGGCAGAAAATGATGTAACTGTGGGGATGCTAGGGGACTGAAAAATAAGGTATGTGAAGGAGAAGAAAGGTGTGGGGGAAAAAAATCTTGGCCCTTATTAATACTGAAAAAAGTGGCCAAGAGTACATCAATAACACCAATCTATATGCCTGGTCTTCCCTCTATAATGGTCTAATCACAGGGCATGACTAGAACTTCCCTGCTTGCTTCCAGACAACCATGTTTTAGCAGCTCTGCACCTGAGTAAGATAAAAGCTTTAAATGCTTCCAACAAACCATGTGCCATGTGAGACTTAAGGACACAGAAATGTAGGGAATGATGAAACAATCCCCTTACAATGCCCTTGTTGAGCAGGAAGAGCCACTGACTTACTGCGCACCTTTAAAAAGGAGTAACCAATCCTCAGTTCTCTTCTCTCCCAAGCCTCATACAGCATCAGGACTATTCAAGTCTATCTGTGATAGTATAGGGGAAGAAGATCACCGTTTCCCTGCCTTTGACAATATGCCAACCATTCCCTGGCTGCTAAAGCAGGGGGGACTCAAGCAGCCAAGCTTGAGAAAGCCACCTCTTCTATTCTGTTTCTTTGCTTTATTACAATTGATTCAACAGTGATCATGAGACTCAGAGGTTCAGCCCTGGAGGCCATCTCCTGGATCTGAGGTGTTAGATATCCTGGTTTCATTATTTGGGACTGACTGGTAGCAAAGGGAATTTATGATTTAGAGAAGATAGCCACCAAATAGGGGATAAGCCCAAGTAGAAAACAAGATTGAATGTAAAATGCCCATTCAGTGAGCAGTCCCATAAGCAGTTTCATGTTCTGATATTTAAGTCTCAACTTCCCTAGCAAGTAAAACAGTAGATAATATTGATGTTTCCTTATTCTGTCAGTGTTTGCTCGTGAACTACTGCCTGTGGGAAACTAAAGATGAGTATGACACAGAGGTCAATGCAGATGCATGTGGTGAGTGTCAAGGGAGTGTACATAACCAGTGAGGATCTCCTAAGAACCGAAGTAAAGACCATTATCAAGAAATTATAAGACAGGAAGAAGAGATGAACTGGTCATGTGACAAGAATGAATTACTTCACTGGTACCCTGGTATTGTTGGTTGGACTTCACCAGTGTTGTGTGCCCCCCTCTGGTACTTCTGAGTCACACAGGATGGGCAGGCATAGATGGGCTATAATATGCCTCATTGGGGAAAAAAAAAAAAAAACAGACTTCTGAAATGTTGAGACCACAGGTCCATTTGTGTTTCTGGGCAATGTAACTTTGGAGTCCCTCAAACTTGGGAACCACAGGGCAAATTTTCCCACTGCTTACGCTAATGTATGGTGTAAGAGAGCTTCCATGAGAGTGTGCCCATGGAGAGAGCCAGGAAACATACCTGACCATCAGGTATTTTTTGGTCACCTATAAAAAACCTTTTTCCAAAGCTTCATTGTGGCATGGAGGTGATCCTGAGCTCTTGAATATTATGCAAAATGGTTATGAGCTCTGGCAGGTCCTGAGCTGGAAAGGCTGGTAATGGTCTATACATCTCTCTTTCAAGACGCAGCATAGAGTACTGGGCCCTGATAATTTTTCTTTCTTTTCTGCCAGAGCAACTCATTAAACTATCTAGCAAGGTATTGAGGGGATTACGATTTGTTTGTAAAGGAGACACACGTGGATGAACTCATATATCACTGAATTACTTTTTGATCATATAACAATTTCAGAGTTTGCTCAGAAAACATACACACAGACTCCATTATACAAGTTTAGTACTAGTTTTAGAGCAATGTAAGAAAAATTTGTTTAAACAGCTGCAGAAACCTGTTCCAGATTTGAGGTATAAAGCTCCCCTCAAACCCACCTGTTTTGAACAGACAATCTAAAAAACTTTCTTTCAAAAACCAGCAGACATGTCACATATGCCCCCCAGAGGATAAAAGGAGAAATATACTACATGTCTTACACAATTTTATAATATTTCCTGTTCAGGTGAACCTCAATCTAGGTTTAATACTGCTTTTTCAGTGAGACAAAATAAAAATTGAGCTGACTACTTGAGTAGATTTTTTCTCTCTCCTTTCATTTGTTCAGCAACAATCCAAACAATTTCCTGTCAATAATTTGTTTCCTGGATATATTAAGTTCATTTTAAAGATATCATTACATGTACTAACCAAGTATTGGACAAATTTGAATAATCATTTTTTTTAACAATTAAGGCTATCAAATTAATTTTTTCAAAAGAAAAAAGTAGCCCCATTTTTTCAAAGAATTCAAGACACCAATTATAAGGACATTCAAAATAATAATAACACATTTATATAACACTGTAAGATCAGCAAGTGCCTTACATAAATCATGTCATTTCAACCTCTCAACAACCCATACATAAGTGCTTTTATTATTCCTGTTCTATAGATAAGAAAATGAAAAGCTGAGGTTAAGTCACTTGCCCACAATGAAACAACTGCTAAATGTCTAAGGCAGAATGTGAATGAGGTCTTCTTAATTCCAAGATCTATTCATTAAGCCTAGCTGCCACAAACCACTTATGAATGAGAATAGAGATCTGATTGTTCACTCTTTTGGAAAACAACAATTCTGTCCACTTTTTTTTAGAGAACATCAAGCTTTAAAAATAAGTGATAAAACAGTCTATAGTCATCAACTATAATGAGGTACTTACCTCAAAATATTTTCTCTCTATCTCTGGATTTTTCCCCATAGTTCGCTGTTCATAACAACATATGATGCAGGTCTTAGGCCCACTGAGATCCTTTAAAGTCTTTAGTAATGGCTCCAAAGACTGTTTAAAAGGAAATAATTATAATTGAAATGGGTCCTCTTCTTTGTATTCCCCAAACAACTTACCATGATATTTTGCTCAAATCTTAGTAAATTCCAAACTTCACTAATTGGTGAATTGGTCTCAGTTTCATTGATTATAAAATGAAATTCTAAATGACTCTAGCTAGGGGGTCAAAATGGAAAGAATGAAAAATTAAAGAAAGTTCTTTATATGGAAAGAAGCAAATAAGTAAAACACAGCAACTGGTCTGCTCATGTTTCTCTTGATTGTCATCCTTAAAAACTAGTACCAAATTGAAGCACTTCCTTAAAGTTAGCTCTATATTTAGTGGAGAAGTGGAGGATAAGCATCTCACAAAACCTTATGCTACTATTTAAAGAAAAACAGCGGATGACTCTAGGAAATCTAGGCTCAAAAAAAACCTAATTTATCATCTTTCCAACGACGTTTAGCTCTTTAAGTCCCATTTTAAAAAATTCATTCTGAAGAGCCAAAAAATTCACAAATCACATTTTCAAAGACAATAAATGTTGCAAAACAGACCCACTCCTTATCGAGTCTTCCTATACAGCTATGTTTTTGCTCTTACAACTCCGGGATCTTTCCTTTCCCTGGAGTTTCATACAGTTTGTACTGAACAAATGGTTGTTTCCCAAGCCAATCTGCTGGCTCCATGAGAGAGGGCATCCGAACAAACACGGCACACACCCGAAGTTCACTTTTAAAAAGATCTAAATCCAAAAGAAGGGTCTGGCGAGGGGGAACAGGCTTCGTGGCTACTCAGTGGTTACCTCCTCGTAGTAGATGCAGTCGGCCATCAAGATGTAGTCCGGCGGAGGGAAAGAGTCCTCCCCTTCCTCGCCCCTTAAAGAGAGACAGACGCGCGTCAAGGTTTCTCTCATTTAGCGGGCTCCCGGCTCAGAGCGCCAGACCGCCTCTTCAGGAGCGCTTCCGGCACGGACGCTTTCCGTACAGCCGCACGGGCACCATTCTTAAACCAAGTCAAAAGAGTATACAAACCATTTCAGTACCTTGGCTTGCACCGAACCAGTGATGAGATGCTCGTTCATCTTAATATTTAACTTAAGCAAGTCCTGCAGCTCCTCCAGATCCGTGACTGTAACGTGTGCCCTGCAAAGGAAGCGGAAACCCACGTGTGCCGGTAGGCACAGAGGTGTGTGTATAGGGATTTCAATATGGGGGGAAGGGAGGGCGAGCTAGCCCCGGCTCGCGCGGGGAAGGAGGGGCGGGTCGAGGGCTGCACGCCACGCCCAGCCCAGGGCGAGCCAATGAGCGTGCGTAAGCGTCGGGGGCGGGACGCCGAGTCTGGGCTAAAGAGCGCGTGACTAGGCATGCGTGCGCGTGCGCGCTCGGGTTCCAGCCCGGAGGCGCCACAAGCCGGGCCTCCCTCCCTCCCGCCCACCTCTCCCCGCTTGGGGCTAACCCAGCCCGTACCCGAGGGTGGCCGCCATGAGCCCCACGGCCCCGGTGCCGGCTCCCAGCTCCAGCACGGATCTCTGGCGCAGCGCGTGTGTCCCAGCGGCGGCGCCCGAGAAATGCTGCGTCTCCAGGTACTTGGCCAGGACGATGGCGGCGTCCCACACCACGCAGCCCACGCCGCCGGAGCCGTACTGCTGGAGCCGGAGCACCGTGCCGTCCCTCTTTTCCAGCGAGCGGACGAAGCTACACAGCCCCTCCTGCGCCTCCTCCGCCGCCGCCATGGCTCTCTCAGCGGCCGGGCTGAGACCGGCTATCAGGACCCGCAGCCAGCCGAGGCTCCGACCCGGCTGCCCCCGGCGCATGCGCGTCTGGTGCGCGTCACCTGGGCCCACGCCCGCCCCCCGAGGGGGCAGGACTTGTTGCCAGAGCGACGGAGGCGCCCTTCTGGGGTGGTTCCTAACCAAGGCTACTCGGGTGAAAAAAACTTGTCTTCTCCGGTTAGGATGTAAGCTCCTTGAGGGCAGGGCTTGGCTTCTTTTTGGCTTATTTTTTCCCAGCGTTTAGCGTGGTGCCTGGCACATGGTGATAATACTGATAGCTGGCATTTATATATATTTATATAGCGTTTACCGTACCGCAGGCGCTCTTTGCAAATGTCATATTTGATCCTTAGCTTTCCGAGGTAGGTGCTACCATTATCCCCATTTTACAGATGAGGACACTGACGCAGGCAGAAGCTAAGTGACTTCTGGCAGAGGTAATGAGTGTGAGGTCACGTTTGAGCTTGCCTTCCAGACTGCAGGTCTAGGACTCCTTCTGTCCACCCAGCCCGCTGGCTGCTTAAATCCATGCGTGTTGACTGATTGACAATATAATTGGTTTCCTTTGTAAACCATTTTTTTTTTAGTTTATATATTTAAAAACATTGTTTCAAGAAGGGGTCCACAGACCTCACTTTGAGGGTAGGGACTGTCCTTTACTACTTTTTGTGCTCTCGGTGCTGGGCATGAAGTGCTTGATAAACATTTATTCATTGGAACTAGACTGCCAGAGGCATTTATTAAAGGCTGTGACATATAACAGGATGTCTATGACATCCCTGGCCAAGCAGTCAACACATTCCTGCTGTGCTAGGCCAGGTGGGAAGAATCCCTGAGTATCTAAAGGCAAAACTGAAAACAGTTCATACCCTACCTTACATTCTAATGGAGGAGAAATGTATATACTTATGTATATATTTCTTATATATCATTATTACTAATTATCCAACATCATTAGCTATAGCTAGGCATAGAGAAGTTGGCACAATATCCCTTTCCCTTTTTCTTTGGCCTAAATGTGTCTTTCTACATCTAATGCCCACCTCTTCCATATGGTATGCATTCATGTTCTTGGAAGACAGCTGTTATTTGCTTCTATCCTTCTAGGATAAACACCTGCATTTCAACAGAACCTGTTTGACATGAACTCGAGATTCTTCACCATTCTAATTGCGTTAGACATTCTCCAATGTATATATGCCATTCCTGAAATGTAATATCACACTGTTGCCATATTAAGTTTGGAGTTCACTAAAATCCCCAAATCTTTTTCAGATGAACTGTTACCTAGTTGTAATTGTGAAGTTGATTTTTTTTTTTTTTTTACCAAATGTAAGATTTTACATTTAAATATCCTCAGTCAATTTCATTCAAATAGTTATGAAACTGTATTATTACCTGGCCCACATTTCCTCATCTTTTTCACAGGAATATCATAGCATCATTACATACTTTGCTAATATCTAGGGAAATAATTCTACAGCACTTGCCTATTCAGTTTAGTAATCTTGTCCTCCCAAAACATAAGATATTCTGGCATGACTTATCCTTGAAGTTTTCTTGGCTTGTGATTGCTGCTTCCTTTTCTAGTGGTTCACCCAGGCTCACAAACTTGATTTCATCCTCAAATAACTCTCCTTCATCTTGCATATACAACCATTTGTCATATCTTGTGATTCTTCATATCTTTCAAATCTGTGTCCTTTTCTCACCTCACCACTAGGATGGCAGCCATCTCCCTAAGTTAGGCCCTTATCAGCTGTAATGCCCTCTTAAATGACCTCACTGCCTTAAGTCTCTCCACACTATTGTCAAAATAATTTTCCTAAAATACAAGTGTAATCATGTCTCTCTTCAATTTTGTAAACTTCAGTAGTTCCTTATCACTTTAAAGAACAAATACAAACTTTTTGCAATTTAAAGTAAATGACAACCTAATCCAATTTACCTTTCCATCATTATATGTTATTCTTTCTTTGTACTTTATACAGTCTATCTAGCCTAACACCTTACTGTTCCTCAAATATGATGTTTCATCTCCTGTCTCTGGCTTTGCATAAGCTCTCCTCAATGCCTGAAATGTACTCCCTCCTTGTTTCTGCTTCTTAGAATCCCTTACCTTCCTTTCTAACCTTCCAGTTGGTAGTGCCTACCTTAACATTACACTGTATGTATTCTGGACTTGCCTATATATAGGAACATGTCCCCTCAACACAACTATAAGCTCAAGGAAAGCAACTCTTTTACTTCTGTTTTTCTATTCCCGGTGACTAACACATAATAGGTGTTTTTTGATGCTTTTTGTTGGATTGATAAGTGCTCTTTGATGAACTTACTTATTTTGGATATCAACTATTAGCCATTTTAGTCCTGATTTTTCCAGTTCAATGGTCATTCTTCTTCAAGAAAAAAAGAAAATAAGCACGTATTTCTCTCTTTTAATCCTCCCATCCACCCTGAGTAGTAGTTCTGTACCCTCTTTGGTACTCCTCAGTGTAGCTAAAACAATGGGAGAAGTGAGGCTGGTGACCTGCACAGCCCTCCCTCACTCAAAACAAAGGCAAGTGCAAGTCATGTCATCATTTCTCTGAGGGCATGGTCTTCTTCGGCAACGAAGGACCGAACACAACTAAAACAATAATCCCTTTTTGTTGTTCCAAGCTGGTGTCACTAGCATTAGCTCATTCTGAGGTTTAGCACCCCTCACACTTATTTTAACACATATTCTTAACACATATTCATCCTGTCCTTGCTCCCAAAATTTTCTATGTGTTATTTAAAAATCAAAGATGGCAAGTGAATTCTCTGCATCAACAATGGCCTCTTCAGACAACTACATTTATCCTCATCGTTTTCCACTGGGTCATCAGAATTTCATCCTTAAGTTGTCCATCCCTTCTAAGCCAACTTAGTCTAGAATTTTAGTCCAGGGGATCCTATCCTTCCTCTGAACTCTTTAAAATGTGTTCTCCCAAAATTTACTCTGTATGTCAGACTATATCCAGATTTCCTCTCCTCTATCCCAAACTCTAGTTTGGAGTAGTCATTTCTTCCTGAAGTTCCTGTCATTTCTATCCAAGTAACCAGGTTCTTTCTACTGGTGAGAATCAGATCCAGAATATAATTTCTTATTGTGAAGTTATTGTTATTACAGCAAGTTAAAACTTTATTAGATGATCTGCTTTTGGCAGGGAGAGAGCTTCAGATGATGTCGGGTAACAAATCCTCCTTTGAAACTATATCATGCTTTTGTATTAACCTGGTGATCTTCCTAGAATTCCTCATCTATTTCCTTTTTCTGTCCAAGGTAGCTGTATTATATACCCCAGTGACATTTTTTTCATATGATTCTCTGACTTCCTCCCATTCATAGTTTCTTATAGCACTGTAAGATTCCATTGCGTTCATATGGTACAATTTAGCCATTTCCCATCTTGTTTTCATCTGATATGCATCCATTTTGTTTTTAGTTTTAGGGGTTTTTTTTGAGGGGGTGGGGGAACGTTGCTTCCCAAAGTATAAGTAATAATCTTGTATACACGGCCTGTGTTAATGTCACTAGTCTTGAGGTAAATGCCTAGTGATAGGTTCATCTTGTCTTACTATTTTCTTTGTTATTTCTCAACTATTCACCTCTATTATCTTCTCTCCAATCTGGGGTCCCGTCCATTTGAGTTGGATCTCCTTTCAATACCATCATAACAGAAATGCCCTGTAAGCTTCAACCTCAGAAAAAGAATCTTGACCTGAGTTCTGATCATATTCTCCTCCAAGAATCAAACTCACTCTAGTCTAGTTTATGAATATAACTTACCTTTTAGAGCCCAGTCAAAAGGGTTGGGCGCAGAGCAAAGGGAGGTGGGAGTGGGATTATTGTCTGCAGGACAGAGAGTTTTTTCCTAGTGGAAACCTTGGCTCAAAGGGCCAATTGTGTGAGACTCTCTTCATTGGTGGAAATCGAGTGGAGCCAGATTGCTCAATGCCCCATACCTGTGGGTAGGAAAGTGGATAGGGAGCCAAGGTAGAGTTGGTAAGAGTAGAAAAGGAGAGATTTACATTATCTTTTGGTTTATAGCTTCAAGAGAGATGGACTATTCGAATCTCTCTTCAGGTCCACAAAGTGAGAAAGAATCTGGAAAAGTCCAACATGTAGAATTTTCATGATGTCCCTATTCTCAGTTTGTTATGGTACAGTAAAGAATTCAGAAAATTTCACTCCCAGTCACTCTTAATGCTAGTGCTACTCAGATTACCTTCTATTTACCCTTGTATGTATATTATTGTTTTCCTGTGGTTTCCTCCATTAGAATATAAGCTCCTTGAGAGCAGGGAGCATATTTTGTCTGGGGTTAGCACAGTGTCTGGCCCTTGGTAAGCATTTAGTAAATGTTTGTTTTGGGATTGGTATTGGAAGTATTGGAAAGTTGCCCAGTGCTTTAGTGTGTGTGTGTGGGAAGGGTAAAGGAGGAGGGGGTGTTGAGACCATTTTTGAATTATCTGTCTTGTTTACTCTCTTGCTTTCTCTTCCCTAATGGGGAGCTTGAAAAAGAGGAATCCAGTCATACTGCTTCTGTCCATCCCTATCTTGGGGCTGCTAGCTTTTAAAGCTACTGTCTTTATAAGCTATATTGTTTTAAGTGTTTTCTTTGCATGCGTAATAATATAGGCTTTGGGCTTACTCTCCCAATTTACAATCTAACTAGCAAATCAGGTCACTCAAAGCTATTGGTCCCCTCAAAATTCTAGGGAACCCTCTAAGGTTCAGGTAGTGGTTGACACTATTGCTCACAAGTGCCTTTCCTGTGTATTCCCCTAATGGTGATTGCCAGTTACCATCTCTTCAATATTATTTAACCCTAATTTTAACCAATTAGTCCCTCAGTATCAATTAACCAATCAAGACCAATTAGCTTTAACAAAAGGATATTTACTAAGAAAGGAAGAGGACAGAATTAAAAAATATCCCCTGCATCAAGACACATCCTCATCAGACCTGACTACCATGACTACCAGTAGACTCTGCTATGGACTCCCATTCTGCGATGTCTTATGGCTCTTCAACCTTTTGAAGTTCACAAAGTCTATGATATTTATTCACCTAAGATCAAGACAGAATAAAGACAACAGGTACAGAAAAAAATAAAACAGGAGCCATGTGTTCATGACCACATGGCAGTCCAAGTAGAGAGTTAAGGCACCCACTGCCTTATCCATATATAATGGATACATGATGCTGATTATTTTCATACCCAAAAGTCAATATGATTTCTCTCTACTCAAAAGAAGAGAGATCATGTGTGCCTGTCTTTTGTATGGCACACTGTCCCAGCTCAGCAACTCATTAAAAAGGTTTTACATCATCCCAGAATAAACCAATAAGTAGCCTGCAAATAGTTGTGCATGCCCTGAAGGGGCCACCTTTCCATCACATACCTCTGGTAGTAGGCTTACCAAGCCTCTCAGCAGATTGCTCCAAGAACAGGAGGATCCTTATTGGCCAGTCCCCATTACACGTGCATGCAACAAAAACCAAGCCGGTCATTTAAAGCTGTGCCATTTCTGCTATGTAGTCTCTTCTCTAGGGAGACTCAGATTCCCAGAACCAGATGTTTTGGTAAAACACTGGAAAATGTGTGTATAAGTCTGTTTGCAGATTATTAGAATTCAAGGAGTTGGTTCAAGGAGTCTTCTGAGATGTCAGATAAAACCAATTGAGTGTTTGCACTAAGTCTAGCACCATTATGGTGAGCCCTCAAAGGGGTGGAGAAGGGGAGAGGAAGAAAGAGGGGAGGTTTCTAGGCTACCTAATGAGGGGAAAACTCAGGGATTTCCTAGTAAATGTTTAAGATGGGGGGGGGGGGGGGTGTTTCCATGACAGATTTTTAAATTTAATCTATATTTATTAACATTTTCTCCATCATTTTCTTCAGTTTAATCAACAAAACAAATCAAGCCCTGATTATTTGTGGCTGAGGTGGAAATGCTCACATTGAAAATTTTACAGTTGGCTCTCCTGAGTCTATTTGAGCAGGTCCCAGGATACTGCTGGAAAAACCTGATGATGTCAAAAAAGGGGGCAGGTCAAAGCTTCCATGCCAGCATTCCTGTGAGAAACCTCAGCATTTCCAGCCTATGGGAGACCCAGTCTCAAAAACAAACAAAAAATATGAGGAATAGGTATGGTGTTTGAGAAGAATAGAGGTATTCACCACATAGAGGAAGAAAACAATTTTTGGGTTTTAGCTACAAGAATTCCCTGTAGTGGACACAGAAGTTGCTCTGATATTCTGGGGACTTAATCTGGTTTGGGTGCAAAGGTTTCTTGAGAGACATTTCCCTTTTCCCTGTGGTTCAGATTAGAGTGGGAAGTGGCTGATGAGCTGCCCCTCAAGCATTTAACCAGGGAGTCCCTTCCAAGTCCATATTTATAAAGGGGAGAAATAAGGACCAGTGATAAGGACTTAGTATGCTGCCTAATCATAAATCTTTAGACATAATATGAGCCCAATATAATAAGTACAGGAAGACAATAAGAGGAGAGATCAGAGCATTGGGCCTCATAACCTCAGTGCCTGATTTCCCTTTTCCCCTATGAGTAGCTAAGTGAATTGACTCCATTCCAAAGTGATATAGAGCTAGATTCCCCTTTTTGCCTTGCCTATGAATACACTCCCCCAGCTATTCTATGACTTTTATTCAATATATTTTTATTTCATTAATATTTCCCAATTACATGGAAAAAAATTAACATTAGTTTTTTTTAAATTGTGTTCCAAATTCTTTCCTTCTCTCCTACTCCTCCCCCCTCCTTGAGAAGGCAAGCAATTTGATCTCAAATATACATGTGAAGTCTTGCAAAACATATTTCCATATTAGTTATGCTGCAAAAGAAAACTCAGACAAAAAATAAAGTTTAAATGTATGCTTCAATCTGCATTCAAAGTTCATCAGTTCTCTCTCTCTGGAGGTGGATGGCATTTTTTTTTGTCATGGGTTCTTTTGAAATTGTCTTGGATCATGGTCTTGGATCAGAGTAGTTAAGTCTTTCACAACTGATCATTGTGCAATATTGCTGTTACTGTACAACATTCTGGTTCTTTTCACTTCACTTTGCATACATATAAGTTTTCCCAGGCATTTCTGATACCATCCTGCTCAGTCATTTCTTACTGTGCTATAGCTTTTAGAGCTCCCTATGCAGGGCTGTTCATGGAGCTGGGCATTTTAGCCTCATTCTTCTTTACACAAGAAGGCACAGGAACACCAATGTAATATTTTAACCAGATTTTAAAATTCACAGAATTTGGATTTTGTCATTGCAAAGTAGCTGGGGAGAGAGGGGGTGGAAGGAGAGACAAGGTTAAGGTGTATTTTAGTTGAAATTGCAGTATATTGAAAGGGGAAAGAGAACAACAGCCTTCTAGATTCCTCCCAAAATGTGTGTTCATAAGAAGCCCTGTGCCCCCAAAGGGCAAATCTGGGTAATCTTACTTTCCCCCTAACACTGGTGGCTGCCATTTGAAAAAAGAAATTCTGCCCGTGAGGTAAGAATAACTGAAAGTCATTCCTCCACAAAGGAAAGAGGGAATTTCCCACTCCCCAGCTATCTCCCAGAACACGGACAGATGAGCCTGGCTTGCTGGATAGCAACATCAGTACAAGACATTCATTAAACTATTGGTAATGTTGGACTGGAAGTCAGGGGAGAGGTTAATGCTGAATAAAAAGATGTGATAGTCTTCAGAGAGATAATAATGTAACCCGTAGGAGGTGATGAGATCACAAAATGATGAAGACAGTATAAGGGAGAAAAGAGGACCTATATTTAGTAGGAGTAACATAGACGATCCAACAAGACTGAGGAGTATTTCAGAAGGAGATAAACCAGGAGAGAGCAATGTCACCAAAACCCAAGGAGAGAGTATTCAGGAGAAGGTGACTGAATAGTATTAAAGGCTGTAGAAAGGTCAAGAAGGTTGAGGAATGAGAAAAAAAAAACATTAAATTTGGTAATTAAAAGATCATTAGTAACTTTGAAGAGGGATAGTTGCAGTTGAATGATGATGTTGTAAGTCAGACTGCAGACATTTTACAAAAGAGCAAGAGAACAGGAAGCACAGGCACCACCTGTAGATGACTCTAGTTTCACCTTGAAAAGGAGGAGAAATACAGGTCAAAAGCTAGAGAGAATGGCTGTACCAAGTGAGAGCTTTAAAGATATGGGGAAGACATAGATGTATTTGTAGGCAAAAGGGAAGTAGCCAGTAGATAGGAAGAGACTGGAGATTAGTGAGAGTGGGGGGTGATATAAGGGACAATCTGCTGGAATTGCTTGTACATGTAGAGGGGTCTGCTTTGGGGAGGAGGGAGGGCCATCTCTTCAAGTAAGATGGGTGAAGGAGAAAGTGGGGGAAGGTGCTTTGAGTCACATGAGATGAAAAAGAGAAAAGAGGGAACTCTTAACCAGTGGCTTCAATTTTTTTCAGTGAAGTGTGAGCTGAGAGCCTAGGGGAAAGATGCAGTCGATGGATGAAATGTTTTGGAAGAGTCACTATAGTGAGTGAAATTGTGAATTGATTAAGATGTAAAAGTACTGTCTTCCTGTAGTGAGGACCCAACTGAGATTATGTAACACAAATTTGTAGTTGACCCACAGCATGATTTCTTGATTTTCTTCATTTCCATTTCTTGTTTTGACAAATTTTAAAAAAAATTTGCTTTAGTATTTCATGTTGCCTCAAGGAGGTTTTGATTTTTATGTTGTCTCATTTTGAGTTTCAGGGAGTTCAATTCTTGGTTAAAAGAATTTGTTCTACCATTTGTTCTAATCTATTAATTATTTTCCTCTATGTGCTGTTATTTTTCAGTTGTGTCCGACTTTTTGTGACCCCATTTGGGGTTTTCTTGGCCAAGATATGGGGGTGGCTTGCCATTTTTTTCTCCAGCTCATTTTACAGATAAGGAAACTGAGGCAAAAAGGTTTAAGTGACTTTCTCAAGGTCATATAGCCATTTAAGTGTCTGAGGTCAGATGCTTCTTCCCAACTACAGGTCTGCTACTATAACCACCGAGCCACTTAATTGCCCAAGCTGTCACTTAACATTGCATTTTACATCTTGTTGCATTTCTTCCGGATTCTCTTCTAGTTCTTATGGTCAGGACATTTTTTCTGAGGCTGTATTTCAGATTATTGTGGAGTTATCTTTTCTTCTAGATTTACCTCCTGGGCTTTTCTCAGTCCAGGCTATTTCTTCATTGTGTTCAACATTTTCTTCTTTTTATTTATATTTCCAAGCTCAGTTCTGGATTGGAGGTTTGTACTTGGGTCAGACCCTACTTCCTCCTGTACTCTTAGATAGTGTGCTCAGCCTGCTTTCCACAGGAATTACTACAGATTTTGCCTTAAGTCTCCTGGTGGCTCAACTTAAGTTTAGCCTTGGCCTCTTCTCTGTTTCCTTACATAGTTCTGAAGCTAGATTTGGGTTGGGTGTAACAGTTCCCACCCAGCTGTTGTTAATGGTGCTGGGAGTAGGAGTCCTGGAAGACTCTAATTGCTTTGCTTTCCAAGTGCAACCCTGGACATTTCTCCTGTTGTGGCTCAGTCTGGGATGGACTGGCTACTGGGTTCCCTGGGTAGTACATTACTTGGGCACTGAACTGCCAGGGTATTGAGTGCTATGCTGCCTAGGTGCTGAACTACTCCATCAGCTGCTATACTTTAGAAAAGTTTAAGTAATGAAATTCTTTCATGCTGATAGGCTACTATTAAAAGAAAAAAAAGAAATTGAACTGAAAAGCAAAAAATCAAAGAGGGATCATCAAGAGATAAAAGGACCCTTAGAGTAAAGATTTATGGGGAATTTAAAGAACCAAAAGAAGGGAAGGAACAAAGCTAAATCAACTGTCCATGTACTAAATCCCATGTTCTGTTGTAAGGGAGTCAACATCTTTTGTAGGAAGGATAACATAGTGGGAAGATTATGAACAGGGAGATAGGTGGAGAAAGGGATGGAGGGAGGTAGAGAGAGAGAGGTTGGGAGGGAGGGAGAGGGAGAGAGAAAGAGAGAGAATAATCCCTACCCTGTCCATAAATGAAGGAAGAGTAATTTTTCTGTAATCTTCCAGTTTGGGAAGTAAAAGCTAGAAGAATGAATTAAAAAAAAAAAAAAGACTTCCATGATAAAGCTATTATGGAACCAAGAACATGGAAGATACAAATCTAGAAAAGAAGAATAGTTCCAATACACATAAGCAAAGCCTAAAAGAAAAAGGCAACTTGGCTATAAAGTCAATAGTATTTCTAGAAAAAAATGAAGTTTCTTTTTTTTGTAGTTTAAAATGAGTTAATAAAATGAGTATGGTAGAAAAAAAATAATTAAAAATAGGAAAAGAAATAAGAGCTTTGAAGGAAAAGCTTGGAAGGAGAATTAACAACTTTGAAGAGGTACAACACTTTACCAAAGTAATAGACTCCTTGAAAATTACAGTGAACCAAACAGAAGTTAATGACTCCATGAGAAAGCAATAAATATTAAAACAAAGTTGAAAGACTGAAAAAGTAGAAGAAAATACAAGGTTTCTGACATAGAAAAAAAACACAACTGACTTTGAAAACAGATCAAGGAGAGTTAATTTAAAAATCACTGGACTACCTGAAAGCCATAATCAAAAAATAGCCTAGATATTATAATTCAAGAATTCATGCAAAAAAAACTGCCTAGGGAACAAAATGAAAAGAGAAAGAATTCGCTGGTCATCTCCTAAAAGAAACTCCAAAATGAAAACTGCCAGGCATTGACAAAATAGGCAAAATCCAGAAACTTTAAGTCAAGCAAAAAGTACTGCAAACAGAAAGATTCAAATACCAAAGAGCCAAAGTCAAGACATACATGGATTAGCAGCCACCATTATAAAATAGTGAGGAGTTTGGAATGTGAAATATGATATTCTAAAAGTAAAAGATAAAGGCTTATATCCAAGAATAACTTACCCAGAAAAACAGAGTACAATCCTACAAGGGAAAAATGAAATAGAGAATTTCCAAGCATTCTCAATGAAAAGACCACAGCTAAGAAAAAACTTTTAAATATACAGAAGTCAAAAGAAACATAAAAAGGTAAATAAATGTGAACAATAAGAAAGGAATATAGAGGGATGAAGTATTTAAATTCTAATATGGGGAGATGACCTAAGTGTCTCCTCATACTCTAATGTTTTCAGGACTCATAGAGGGAGAGAAATAAGACAGAGAGAGTGAGCCTAAGATTGGTATTATTGCAAGAGGGAAAAATTAATACACTGGGGAAGAAAGGATGAGTAAGGATGGGGAACTTTTTATTGCATGTAATCAAGATGGGCAAGTAAAAGACTATATAAACAAGATGAAGGTGGTGAGAGGAGTGGGCATCATTTGAACTCACTTTCATATGAATGGTTACATTTCATTATAAAGAAACAGGAAAGAATGGGAAGAGAGGTTAAATAAGAGGAAAGGTAGATTCAAAGAGGGACTGGTTATATACAAAACAAACTATGAAATAGAAGGGTGGATTGTAAAGAGAAGTATAAAAGGAAAGAAAAAAGAATAAGAATTTATGGTTGGGTCTGGATGAGGGAAGAGCAGGGAAGTGAAAGCTAACTGCATCAAACATGGAACACTGGCTTTGCAAAGTTCTCCATTTTTTTCTTTGTAAAACTGGGGCAAGTGGTAAGGATAGCAAAAAGTATAGGAGAATAGGCATACACACAATTAATGATCATAACTGTGAGTGTGAAGGCAATGAACTCACCCACAGAATAGAAGACAACAGAAAAATGGATTAGGAAGCAGAAACCAACAACATGCTGTCTACCAAAAACTCCTGAAACAGATTCACATAGAATTAAAATATGGGACTGGAGTTAAATCTATTATGTTTCAGGTAAACTCAAAAGAGCAGAGGTAGCAATCAAGGTCTCAGACAAAGCAACAATAAAAACAGACTTGATTAAGAGAGATAAAAAGGGACATTGCATTATGCTGAAAGGTACTATGTGCAATAAATTAACAAAATATTATATAGACATATCACATATATACACATATCTATATAGATGTAGGAAACAAGAAAGAAGTTAAGGACCTGAATAGAGTGTTAGAAAAGTTAGATATGAGAGATCTCTGGCAATTATTAAAGAGGAATAGGTCTTATTTTTGTTTATAGAAGTGCCTATGTTTTCTTTTTCATTAAATTGAGAATAACAAAAAATTAACATTTTGTTTTTAAAAAGTCTGAGAGGCAAGTGAAGGTAGGTGGAATGGGAGAATGGATATGGGCCAAGGGACTGAACATCATGATAAGAGAAAGAAGTAATGTAATTTGGAGGAAGTGTGTGATTAGAGAGTAGAATTTCAAAGTTCTGATTTTAGAAGTTTTAGAATTGTAAGATGTACAAGGACCCAGGATGACAGAAGAGAGAGAATTGCAGCCAAACTCTTTCAGCATTTCCCTCCAAACAACTTTAAAATAACATGTAAAATCAAATTCTGCAGCAGCACAGCCAACGAAAAGTCAAGGTAAGATAGTTTTCCAGCCTAAGACAACTTAGAAGGTCAAAAGGAAAAGTCTGTGACCCTGGGATTAGAGCTAGCCCAAAGCACAGCATATCTGGCAGCACCAACTATGGGCCTTGGAGGTTGTGGTGACAACAACAAGCAGCAATAACAGTTCTAGAAGGTCTTCCCAGAAATGGTAAGGGTATTAAACTGATTAGAAAGAGAATACAGGGGACCTCCTTGGTGGGTACTGGGTACAGAACCAGATGTTAAGTGGCAACTCCATTGTCCATTACCCACTTTCAGGGCACAGAGAAAGCAGGAGGCCTAGCTTCTGGTAGCAGTTCTAGGAGTGCTAGTTGTTTGTGGTCATAAGGGAGCAAGGGCCCACACAGAACAGAATAGTACACCTCTCTGGTGTACACAGATAACACCTCTCCCCAGATCACACTAACTTAGAAGCACTGAAAACCTACAGACCCCCAGAACTAGCTGTGAAAACAGCAAGGTGAAAAGGCCTTAAGCTTGGGACAGTGACCCTTTCCCCTATCAGAAGGGAGCAGACCCCAACTCTAACATAAAGTTCAAATCAAAAAATAAGCTGGAAAAATGAGCAAACAACAACAAAAGAACCTGACCATAAAAAGCTCCTAGAGTAACAGGTTGCTCAAGACATAAACTCAGAAGAGGACAGTAATGATGTAAAGACATCTATAAGCAAAGCCTCATAGAAAAATGCAGACTGAACACAAGCCCAAAAAGAATTCCTGGAAAAAGCTAGAGAAAAAGCTTTTTAAAAGAGCAAAACAAAAAGATTTTAAAAATCAAATAAGAGAAGTGGGGGAGAATTGGGGGAAAATACGAAAAATATGAGAAAATTATGAAAAAAATGTTTGTCGTCCTTCATCTTCAAAGAGGACCAAAATGACATCACCATGATAAAGTGAAGTTACGGTGTGTCCAACTGGCTGATCAGACCAATATGAGCTCGGAATGCTCTATCACAGGTTGGGCACAGATAGTCCATGTGAATATATGGGGTAGATATCCCAAATTTGTGCATCCTACATTTACTTTGTGTTGTCTCAATTCTGCTTTGCTCAAAGAGTATAGCACCCTTTCTGATGCAGGCACGCCATGCTGAGTGGTCCTGCCAGTGACTCCCAGTGCACAGTCAAATCCAAAGTTCTTGAGAGAGACCTTGAGAACATTCTTGTATCACTTCTGCTGGCCAAGTGATCACCTGCCCCATGTGAGTTATCCATAAAATAGTCTTTTTGGCAAACATACATTTTGCATTTGAATAACATGGCCAGCCCATTGGAGTTGCACTCTCTGAAGCATAATTTGAATGCCTGGCAATTTAGTTTGAGCAAGGACTTCAGTGTCTGGTACCTTATCCTGTCAGATGATCCTCAGAATCTTCCTAAGACAGTTTAAATGGAAGCGATTCAGTTTCCTGGCATGGCACTGGTAGACTGCTCATGTTTCACAGGCATACAACAATGAGGTCAGCACAACGGCTCTGTAGACCTTCAATTTGGTAGTCAGTCTAATACCTCTTCTAATACTGTACATCAATTTCGTGATGGCATGTTTGCTCGGGTTCTGGATAATGGACAATGCTCTCATGCTTTCCCAGTCACCAGTGGAGTGAAACCAGGGTGTGTGCTTGTTCCCATACTTTTTAGCATGATGTTTTTAGCCATGCTGACAAATGCTTTCAATGAGGATGAACATGGCATCGAGGTCAACTACTGTACTGATGGTAAGTTCTTCAATTTTAAAAGGCTACAAGCCAAGGCCAAAGTGGAGAGAGCGCTGGTGCACGATTTTCTGTTTGCAAATGATTGCACACTCAGTGCAGCCTCTGAAGCTGGAATGCAACAAAGTATGAATCAATTCTTTGCTGCCTGCACTAATTTTGGCCTAATAATTAACACCAAGAAAACACAGGTGCTCCGTCAGCCACCACCATACCATCCATATGTGGAACCATAGGTTATAACCCATGGAGAGATTTTGAATGTTGTGGATAAGTTCACTTACCTTGGAAGTGTACTTTCCAGGGATATACACATTGACAATAAGGTTGATGCACACGTTGCAAGAGCTAGCTCAGTGTTTGGGAGACTCCAAAGAAAAGTTTGGGAGAGAAGAGGTGTTAAGACTGACTATAAAAAAAAACAAAACAAAACAGTTTGGTAAATGAGGCACAAAAAACACTGAATAATTCCTTAAAAATCATAATTAGCCCCTCGAATTCTGTGGGAATAGGAAAGGAGGTACAAAACTTCACTGAAGAAAATGATTTCTTAAAAATTAGAACTGATGAAATGGAAGCTAATGACTCAATGAGATATCAAGAAATAATAAAATAAAATCAAAAGAATGAAAAAATAAAAGAAAATGTGAAATATCTCATTAGAAAAACAACTGACTCTGGAAAATAGATCAAGAAGAGATAACAAGAATTATTGGACTACCTGAAAGCCATGATCAAAAGAAAAGATAGTCCAGATATAAAGTATGGTCATGGTGGTGTGTAACTAATGTGTAATAAAGAAAGATGTCCCTGGGGATAAGAAAGTTTCAGAATTATGTAGTCAGGTGTCAACTTACTTACTGAAATCCCCTAAGAAGATGACAGACTAAAGGATGGGCAGAGGAGAACCAGGAACCAGATACTAAAGTCATTGGAAAAGATGGGATCATAACCTGGAAGTGAGTACATGGTATAAAGCTAATATTCTCTTGGCATGAATTTGGTAAGATTTTTGTTAAGGCATTTCTACTTGGTAAATCTTGTCATTTCTATCTCCACTACATCCTTTTCATCTGTTCCTTCCTTTCTGCTTTCATGGCCATTACTTTAGAATCTCATCACTTCTCTCCTGCACTATTTCAATAAGCCTCCTAATTGGTCCCTGACTTTCATATTTTTTCTTTCATATTTTTTATCCATCTTCTAAACAAATGCCAAGTTCACTCCCCTATTCAATAAACTCCAGTGGCATCTTATTAAATAAAACTTGTTGGACACTTAAAAGTCTCTTTCACAATCTCATTCCAATCTACCTTTATAGTCTTTTTATACACTGCTCACTTTCCCACATTCTACAATCTAGCCAAACTAGTCTTCTTGTTGTTATTCATATACTCCATCTCCCATTTCTATGACTTTGTGTATGACTTCCCTGTGTCTGCAATGCACACCCTCCTCACCTCCACTTCCTAGAACCCCTAGTTTCCTTCAAAGTTCAGTTTAAATGCCACTTACTATGTATGTAAGGCCCTTTCTGATCCCAATGCTTAGTATCTCTCCTCCAAAAATTACCTTGTATTTATATATTTCTTTTGTATATACTTATATATGTCCATGTTGTTTCCCTTGACAGAATATTAACTACTTCAAGGCAAAGACTGCTTCTTTTCTATCTTTATATCTCTATCCCTTAGCACACAGTAGGTAGCTTAACAAATACTGATTGATTGGCAAGGGCTGACTTGACTGAGATCTAAGATACTACAGAAGTAATTTTCTCTCTTTAAGTGCCAAATTTCTAAAATTATATGTACAGAATGGAAAGGAACTGGGAGATTATGTAGTAGTACATCCTCATTTTGACAGATGAGGAAACTCAGGCCCAGAGAAGTTAAGTGATATACTCAGGGTTATACAGGTGGGGGAAACTGTAACTTGAACTGAAGGTCTCTGATTCCAAAACTAAATCTTCTATCTTACCATCAGTGTCCCACCAAAGGAAATATATAATCATCTACTTTTGTTTAAACTTTTCCAAACAGTGCATCTGATTTTGTTTGCTAAAACAAAAACAAACCTAGATATTGGAACTTTCCATCTTTGAGGAAAAAAAAGACTTTGTCAACTAAAAAAATCATTAATTTCACCAATATTATGTAATTTGAATAACAAAATTACTAATGACAACTTCTTATAGTACAGTACTTACAAAACTATTCTCCCTTTTGTCTCACCCATCTTTATGAAGAAAAGACATTTTTAAAATCTCTGAAAAATTAAGACTGAGGTGATTTATTAATCTTGTTAAGAACTCTGATACAAAGCACAGTAAAAGACCACAGATCAGTAAATAAAATGTGGCTTTTGGCCACTTTACAAGTGCTGCTACAGTAGTTCTACCATTTAAACAGATTCATTCACCAATTTGAACAAGGTAGTCAAAACAGTAAAAGAAAAGTTTTACTTACTTTTCTGTTTTAAAAGTTTAATAAAGGTGACTTAAATACTACCAATCTTCAAAAAGGATTTTTAAAAATTACAATAAATGCAATGAGATTCAGAGAATAGGTCATTAGGTTTTGAAAGCAAGACATGATTGCTATTCCACTGAAAACTTTCCTTTGAATGGTATGAATTTGCAAAGTAGCAGACTGAATTATAGGCCTTGAGTCACTTAAATTTATATAGGTTATTAGCATTGTCTGTAAATATACAATATAAACAAAATTGTACATACATGGCATATTAACTTTGTTCTCCAAAACAGCAGGCAACTCATTATCTAAAGACATCTGCCTGACAAAACAAAAAGGCACATCTGAAAAAGATTCATGCTAAAGATACACAGGCTTTTGTACCCTCCCTTGCCACCCCCCACAATGGGCTGGTCAATCTTTGTTTACACTCTGCCAAAACAATAAAAGCAGTGCATTGTGATATCTCTGTTTTGATTTTCATTCCATTTTTCTTTTTTTTTTAGTCATCAACAGCAAAAATGGCATTTAAGACATGACATTCAAGAGTTTGAGAACATGTAGGTGTTATTCACAACTTTCCTAGATATAGATAAAACTAGAAAGTGAGTGGCCAAAAAGTTTAAAAAGGCATAACACTACATCCCTATACTTGTGTAAATTCATTTTCTTAAAAAGGCCTCTAGAAGTCAAATTTGAAAAATTCCATAAATGCACCGACTCTTTTTCTCCATTGCAAACAATGGTTAAACTAATTTAATGTAAAGACACTGCAAAATACAAATTTTTTATACTGGCCTGATCATTGCTAGCACTGAGGATCCAAGACACAATAATGCTACTAATCACCTGAGGGTAATGCTGAAGGACTTGTGTATTTTAAGACAATTTTATTTTCCCAATTTTTAAAAGCTTATTTCATCAGTAAGCAATTATATAAGAGAATTATTTGCAAAACTACTAAAATACCTTGCCTTGTTTTGAATAAATAAAAAAGGAACTTTACAAATACTATTCCAGTGTCAATGACTAAATATGGCTAAGGTCACTGAGGAGTTTCCGCATTTTCTAACAATGACAATCTGTACATAGGAGGCTGACAAAGATCTCTTTTGTAAGTCTTTGGTGGCAGTTTTGGTAAGTGAGGGCTTGAATTCTGTCTTGGTGGGATAGGGGGAGCTTGAGAATAAGCAAGATTATTTTGACTAGAACTGAGCACACAGCGACGTGGCACCCTTGGAGAAGGCGTGCTTGGAGGAGTATTTGGTGAGTTTGGACATGTACTGGCTTCCCGGAACCAATCCGGATCTCTGTGAGTATGTCCTATTGGCGGTGGCTGAAGATTAAACGGATAGTTTATGAAATGTTCAGGAGGCCGAAGCGGTACTGGTGGAGGGGTCTCAGGGAGAGGGTCTCGTGGAGGTGGTGGTGGTGGGCTAGGCAAAGGCCCTTCAAATGGACCACTGTAAGCAGGAACTCGAGGCTTTATCTTTGGAGGTGGCGGCTGCCTTGGTGGAATAGCAGGAGGATCATCATCATACTTCAAGTTTCCCTCAAAAGTTAAAAAAAAAAAATGTGAAGTCATTGTACTTGTTGATCAGAGTACTTACAATATCTTTACTATACAGAAAAAAACTTCAAAAGATAATTTCTGTTTCTGTAATTAAAATGTGATAGAATATGGTTTTATGCAATGATATCACAGGTCTAGACTTCTAGTCCCTTCCTAGCCTTCCTTTCCTCTTCCTAAAATGTGGTTTAAACATCACATTTATGATTATCTTTCAGGATAAAAATAACAGGTTTTCCTATGTGGCTTACAAATCTTAGAATATATAACCTTATGTCCAACTATCTTGACTCATATCAGAAGACTGTGAACTGATGTGAACTTAATTCTAGGTAATTTTTCTCACACAAACACCACACGAACAAACATAATACACAGAATTTAAGAAAAGGAAAGGGTCTTAAGAGATGACAAAGTCCAGGGTTCTGCTACTAGTTATCTCCTATTATTATGAGTTATGATGGTGAAATTTTTATAACTCAAGCCTTCTTTATCTCTCTAATCTATAGGAGTCACATCCTTTTGGGAGTCAGGAGATTGTCAGCTGAGAACACCAAGTTGTGGCCAGTTAATTCTGCAGAAGTGAGTAGGTCTTCAAATATTTCTGGGAAGGGAGCTGGGTTGTGGTTGACAAGTTCTAGTGGAGGGTGAGGAGGGGCATCTATGAAAGTGGATTTCTTAGCCAAACTCGAAGGCTTTAGGGTTATAACCGCAGTACTTAAGAGTTAATAAACTCTTAAAACCATAACTGACAATATACAGTCAGTCAACAGACATTTATTAAGCACTTCACTACAAGTGAGGCACTGTGCTAAGCACAAAGAAAGGCAAAAACAGGGCCCCTGCCTCGAGGAGAGGGAAATATGCAAACAACTATGGACATACAAGGTATATATAGGATAAACTGGAGGCAGTTTCAGAGGGAAAGAACTAATAGTCAGGAGGAAGAAGAAAAGAGAAGGTGGCGTTTGAGCTCAGTCTCAAAGGAAGTCAGAGACAAGGACAGACAGCATTACAGGTACGTGAGACAGTACGAGAAAAGGTACGAAGACAAAAATGAAATCTTGAGGAGTTTATGTCTTATTGGGGAAATAATCTGTACATGAATATCTATATATACAAAATATACATGTAAATATATATAAAGTAAATATTTCTGAAGCAGAATACTTAACATAGCTGAAGGGATTGGGGAATCCACTTCTTATAACAGTGAAGTCAAACTCAAATAGAAATGGGTGCCACTGATCCATACATAAGCAGTCCTGTGGTCACATGTTGACTTAGTTTTGAAATGCAATGTTTTCTATATTTTACTGTATTTTTATTTATTTTGCTATATATTTCCCAGTTACATTTTAATCCGGTTCACGCAGCGTTAGGGAGTACTACAGTATCTGACACCTTTGACAGAGTAAATGATAACTGAGCAAAGTTTTGAAAGAAACAAAAGAGGTGAGATGGGGATACAATCTAGAAACAAGGCACAGAACTGAGAAATGGAAGGAAAAAAGCCAGAAGCCTAACTTGGCTGCCCAGGGAATTGGAAAAGGTCAGGTGGGGCTAAGTTACAAAGGGTTTTAGAAACTGAAGTGATAAGCTTATATTTGATTATGGAGTCTCTGGAGTTTATGGAAACAAGGAGTGCTGTGGTTAGACCTAGGCTTTAGGAAAGGTGAGAGACCAGAGGCAGGGAGAATGATAAGGAAGTTATTGCAATAGTCCAGGAGTCCAACAGTAAGGAGGCCTTGAACCACTCTGGTGGCCATGTTGGTAGGAAGAAGGGAAAAGATGCAAGAAATATTACGGAGGATGTACCAACCAAATTTGGCAAGTGGATAAATATGTGGGTCAACAAAAATGAGGAACTGAAGATGATACCAAGGTTTTGTGGGGCAAATGAAGGTACCCTCAAAATAAATGGGGAAGTTTAGAAGTGGGGTGGGTTTGAAGAGAAAGATTATGAGTTCAAATTTGGACTTGTTGAATTTAAGATTATCAGTGCTGTCGAACCTGTCTTCTCTTGGCACATTCAGTCTGAAATATCCAATGGGAACATGGAGATGTGAGGCTGAAGGTCAGGGAATAGGCAAGGGCTAGATATATAGATTTTGGAGTCACTTTCATAAAGATGATAACTGAATCCACAGGAGTTGATGCTACCAGCTGCCATCAAATATAGACTTATCACTTTAGCTTCCAAAGTCTTTCATAAGCTAGCTCAAACTGACCTTTTTCAATTTTATACAATACTCCCCCACCCTTCCCATACCCTACAGCCAAGCTGGCACAAAGTATAAGAACGCAGAGAAAGAACAGAATAGGACCTAGGACAGACTTTGTGGCTATACTCTCAGTTTTGGGGCATGAAACTGATGGTGAACCAGTAAAGGAGCTGAGAAAAAAAATAAAACAAGTTTTAATAAAAAAAGAGACTGAGAAAGACAGGAAAAGAAGCAAGAGGGCATAAATATCCAGAGAGGATAAAGTTAAAGTTGTACATGAAGAAGTGGTCCAACTGTGTCAAATGTTGCAGAGATGTCAAAAAGTATTACAAGTGAAAAAAGGTTATTAGATCTGGCAATTAAGAAATTACTGGTAACTTTGGAGGGAAGGGTTCTTACCTGAGTGATGAAGACAAAAGCCAGATTACAAAGAGTTGAAAAGCCAGGCAAGAGGAGAAGATGCGAAAACAACAGGTATAAATAGCTTTTTCTAGCATTCTGTCTTTGATAGGGAAGAGAGCAGCCTGAGGGCATGGAATGGTCTAGCACAGGTTTGCATTGTTGTTTTCCCTTAAGAAATTCAAGAGACTTAGGCATGTTTGTAGGCAGCAGGGAAAAAGGCAGTATATACAGAGGAACTGGAGATCACACTCACACACACACACACACACACACACACACACACACACACAAATATATACATATATAATACACATATATAAATGTGTATAGACAGAAAGAACAAGGGAGGGGAGAGGAGGAGAGGAACAATGTTAGTCTTAGAGGGAAGATGATTCACCTGTTCAAAACAGAGACTTAAGTAAACAAGGAGAAAATGAGGGCTATCATCAAGGGATTAGAAGGTGCTGAGATACTGCAAAGAGAGCGCATGGCAACTGGTCTATATTTTCTGAGTAAGTACCGAAGCAAGATCTTCAGCTGAAAGGGAGGGAGAAGGGGTGGTCTGGAAGGCTTGAAGAGAAAAGAGAAGGTCTAGAGCAAGCTCTGTATTAGCTCTCTCTGTATTAGCAATGTGTTGAAAACCAAAATGATGTTGAATACCTTGGAAGTTGAAACATCTTGATCAAATTTTTTACGAGGAGGGAGAGGAGGAGGAACCACTGGCTCTTCAGTTAATTTATGTAAACTACCACATGAACTGAAGAAAGATTCTAAAAAAGAGGAAAATATTAACTTAGCCACAAATAATGAGGGAAGAAAATTATATTCTTAAAACATTAATTTTAAATTTTAAAAAAGCCTGAAATACATTACTGTTATTTGTTAATGAAGGTATATCACAAGTTTTATTTACCATGATGTAAAAAATTTAACATATGGACAAAATTCAAAATAGTGCTATGCAACACTGATTATAAATTTAAGAGCTTGTCATTTTCTCATTATAAATTATATCCAAAAAGCCCTTCAATAATGAGTCCCAGACTCTTCCCAGACTCTTCCCAGAAAATAAGTATTATTTCCAGAGTACTTGGGTTTCTTTTGTTTTGCTTTTCAGTCACTACCACTGGGCAGGGGGTAGTGGTATGGCACAAATACCCATAAAATATTTGGAAGACAGTGGGTTTCCAAATATATCAAGCTGACCTCAAGAGAGATTTCCCTATAAAAACAATGTCATAAATGGTGATGAAGTTATAAATGGCAAATTGTTACTCCATTTCAGCAATAATTTATATGATCCCAATTAAATAAGCATTTGTGGACAAACGGGATAAAACTTAACCACCATTTAAAATCTTGTTTCTGCTGTGGGTAAACATATTCTCATTTCCAAAACAACCAATTTATAAATATACACTAGAATGAATTTGTGAAGTAGGCATATGTTGTTACTTTGACAGTTCTCATAAACGTTAATATTCCCTTCACCAGTGCAGACTGCACTCCATTCATTCCTTCACATTTTGTAAAATTCTTGTCCATATCCTTCCATAAGTGTACCTGATGTGGTACCTCTAGAACACATTTTATTGTTACCAGTACAGAATTCTGGCTGGCCACCTGTTTTTTCCTCTCACTTGCTAACACCTGGCCCATTTTCCTTTCTAATCTTATATTTCCTTGTGGATATAGTTGATTCACTTTTATGCAACTCATAGTTGGTATAATGCTAGGAAAATTTAACATGAACATAATATCTATCAGTAGATGAATGGGGTACAGTTAGTTGTATGCAATGAATTTTCATTCATTTTTTACCTGTTTTTCTACGTACACTTTGAACTATATTTTTTTAAAACTTTTAAATACAAATATTATAATCCAAATGAACAGATTTACTTCTATAACCACATTGATTTAACCTTTTAGGGTATGTAATACCATATTTAAAATATGAAAATATTTAGATTACTCCAGGATATGGTGGAGGTGTGAGCATGTATATATATACTCACTTGAATGTGGTAAGACCACTGGAGCAAAGATGCTGTTGCTTCCTGTTACAATGAGAAAAAAAATTGAAAGTAGGAAAATAGATATATCTTTAAGAAGTTTAATATCTCAAACGAACAACAGACATCAAGAAGCACTTATTCAGAACCTCTACTATGCTAGACACTATGCTGAGCACTGAAGATATGAAAACAAAAGTGACTTCACATTCTATTGAAGAGACAAGTTACACAAGCACATGTGTATATATACATTCATATATACAAACACATGCACAGGACACAGATATGAGCGCACACATGCATATGCACATGTGCATATGCACACGTGTATATGTGATTATATACATATAAACACACACAAAATAACAAGGCAATTTTTGAGGAGGAATCAAGAGAGGCATCAAATAGAAGGTGGTACTTTAGCTAGAATTGAAGGAAACAACGACGGGGATGAGAAGAGGGGGGAGTCAACTCTGGCATCCAGGAGATAGCAAAGTGCACAGGCACAGAGATAAGAGTTTGTATGTAATCAACAATAAAAATTCCAGGATGATCAGGGCTTAAAGGGTATAAAGGGGAGTAACGTGCCTTATGTGGAAGGTTTTGAATGACATGAGATTTGTTTGATCTAGAGGAGACAGAGAGTTTACTGAGTAGGAGAGACATGATCAGACCTATAATTTAGGAAAATAACTTGGCAAGGGTGTGGAGGACAGCTTAGAGTGTGGAAAGACTTGAGGCAGAAAAAACAATTAATTTAGGATACTATTTCAATAGTGCAGGTGAGAGGTGATAAGGATAACTGTCCCATTTACCATAGCAATACCTGTTCCAATTCTTCTCTCCTCAGACATTCCAGGGAAGTCCTCCCCCCATTCTCTCAGTTTAGAACCTCATGTCATATTTCACAGAAAAAAATTGAGGTCATTCATTGCTAGCTCCCTCTTCTCTCCTCATTCACATTTTATATCCCTTGAATAAAAATGTTCTTATCCTGGGATCAGTGAGTTTGTTTTTAAATGTTTTGATAATTTTATTTTAATGTAATTAGCTGCAGTTCTATTTATTTGTTATGAGGGTCTGGCACAGATGCTGAGTGCCTTAGATGGCCTCTCCAAATCAAGAGGTAAGGAAGTCTGCTTGTGGGAGAGTCATGAAGATGTGTAAGGAGAGTGAAGTATGCACAGAAACTAGTTCTGGTAGGCCTACTCTGTGGTGAATGGGAAATTCTGATTGGCTGTGCCTTCCATCACCTTTCTTCACTCCTCCTTTTCAGCTGCATTCTTGGGGAATCTCTATGACTCCATCACTTATGGCATCCACTGAAAGGCAATGCTGTAAAGAGAGAGGCCTTGGGCTTTTCTTCTTTCTGAGGCCACACAGCACTGTGAAAAGCCCTCAGGAGCATGGAGAGACCCAGCCTCTGGAGGAACTGAGTTAAGGATTCAGCTGGCAGTTATGCCACATATGAAGGTGAACTTGGGTAGAACCAAAGTTATGGAGGAACTGTGTTAAGAGTAAGCCTGCTCAGCAGATTGCAGAAAAACAGGTCTCATGATAGAAAATGCTATCTACATCCAGAAAAAAAAACTATGAGTCTGAATGTAGATGGAAGCAGACTATTTTCACTTTTTTTTTGTTTTTTTCTTTCTCATGATTTTTCCCTTTTGTTCTGTTTCTTCTTTTACAACATGACTAATGTGGAAATATGTTTAACATGATTGTATACGTCTAACCTATATCAGGCTGCTTGCTGGTTTGGGGAGGGAAGGAGAAAAATTTGGAACTCAAAATCTTACAAAAATAAATGTTGAAAACTATCTTTACATGTAATTGGAAAAAAAAATACTATTAAGCACAAAAAAAAAAAAAAGAAAAAAAGAGTGAGCCTGCTCTTCTCAAAGTGCTACACAGGAAAATGTGTCCCTGAGATGCTGGAAGGAAACTTCTGTTCTTGTTACATCTTCAAAATAAATATCCCTCTCTAAAAGTTAATTGATAGCTAAGTGGAACTCACTGGTGCTACTCAGAGGGAATGTGGCCAATGAGGACTTGACCCAATGGCATTATAGAAGCAGTACCCCTCTTCCTGGAAAGTACCCAGGGTGCCTTAGAACCATAAGGGGCAGATGTGACCTGTCTAGCTCTGAAAGAGTGAGCTAGAACTTAACTCCTAAATATTTTATTTTATGCATTTAAAAATGTTATTCTGAGAAGGTATCCAGGCTTCACTAGACTGCCAAAGGGCATCATGACACAGAAAAATGTCAAGAACCTCTGCTCTAATATTAATGTCCAATTAACTTCTGCTTCACCTCAGCCTCTGAAAAAGAGCTGGCCCTTTTCCAGGCCAAGACCAGTCCTCTTACATGTACCCTTGATCCCATCCCTTCCTTTTAGCACATTGACCTTACTAACATCTTCATTCTCTAATCTTCTGTCTTTCTCTATCCTCTGGTTTCTTCCCTGCTGCTTACAATCATGCCCAAGTTTCCCCTATCTTTTAAAAAAGTCTCACTAGACCTTATCATTTCCACTGTCATCCTATTTCTGCCCTCTCCTTCTCAGCTAAAGGCTTTGAAAAAAATCCAGTATATTTGATGCCTCCACTTCCTCTCTTCTCACTCTCTGTACCACACCCAAGGAGAACAACACGAAAGCCCCATGAAGGAGAGAAAAGGGCTTCCAGGAGCTTTGAGTTTCCCCCTTTTCCATGTGCTCTAAGTTTGAGATCACTTTCCCCTGGACTTTGTCTATACTTGTGAGAGAGTATGTTCTCACTTTGGGAATGTTTTGTACCAATCATTTTTACTACACCACTTTAGTAAACTCTCATTTCTAAAGGTTAATGAATTAGTTTAACTAACTAATTGATATCATTACACTAACTGATATCATCACTAACTGATATCATCACCAACTCACTAATTGATATCATTACAAAATGGATGTCATGGAGGCATTCCAAATTCAACATCATTGAACAAAAACTATGATTATTCACTTTTCACTCCCCCCCCCCCCCCAAAAAAATATCCTTCTACTGAACTTCCCTTTTACTGCTTAGGGACCCGCCATGCTCTTGACCTCAGTTTACCACCTCTGCATCTTCCTTGATCTCCTCACTTTCACTTATTCCACATATCCAATCAATTGCCAAATCTTGTCCTTTCTTTTTCCATATCTCTCATACAGGCCTCATTCTTCTCACTCACACAACTAGTTTTAGTTCTTTTTTCTTTTAAAATGGCACAGTGCAATAAATATCTAATCGGTCTCCTTTCTTAATTCTCTCTTGACTCTAACCCATCTACCAAAAGGGTGCCATGGTAATTTTCCTGTAGCCCAGATCTCATCCCTATTCCCTATCTGATAAACTTCAGTGTCTCCCTGTTACTCCCAAGATCAAACATAAAGTCCTACATTTTGTTTTTAAAGCCCTTCACCACCTGACCCTTTCCTACCTTTATAGTCCTCGTGTCTTATTTCTGTCCACACACTCTACAGTCTAGCCATATTCTTCTCCTTGTGACTCTTCACAGATGACACTCCATTCCTGTGTCTTTGGACTGGCTATCCCTCCTGCCTGGAATCTATTATCTCCTCATTTCTGCAAAGCTTCCTTTAGGACTCAGCTCAAATGCAATTTTCTACAGGAGGCCAATGTTCCCATTGTCATAGAGTGTCTCCTTTACCTTCCATCTACTCTGTAAATATTTTATATGTATCTATTGTCTTTGCAATTTTAATGTAATTTTAATTTCTTGTACAAATTACTTTTGCCTTTTGTTTGTATCCCTAGCATTTAGTACAGTGCCTGGTATAGTAACTGCTAAATGAATCTTCAATTAACTGATTGAACTAAGGTAGTGACTGTATAGAGCAAGGAAATTATGTGAGAGATTGTGTGAAGGCATTAAGTAGCAAAATTTGGCAAGTGACTGGATATGTGGAGTGAGTGAGAGTGGACAGTTGAGTGTGACAATAGAGTTGTCAACTGGATAACTGGGTTGATGGTTAGTGCTTAAATAGTAATAAGGAAGCTCAACAAAGCAGTGGGTTTATTTGGGGGAGAGACAATGAATTCTGTTTTGGACATGTTAAGTTTGAGATGCTTAGGGTACATCCAGTTTATGATGTTCTCTAAGCAATTGGTGATGTGGGATTAGAGACCAGGAGAGACTATAGGACAGGATATATAGATCTAGAAGTAGATAATTCAACTCATTAAAGCTGATGAGGTTACCAAGTGGAAAAGAGAACAGGACTTAAGACGGTGCTCTGGAATATAACCACAGTTAAGGAGTATAATATAGACACTTCACTTTTATATACAGTAATTTATATAAATTAGACAAATAATGTACTAAGTTTATAAGATTAGTTCAAACTACGTTGGAATTTTATAAGATGTTTTTGTAAACATTCAGTTTCCTCAATTTAAATTTTCTAATATGCATAAACTTCTTTATAAAAGCAAGTTTTTCATTCCTGTAATAATCACTAACTTTTAAAACATTTTGATTCTACTTTTCAAAATACTATATTCATCTTTTAGTTTCTAAATAAAATGGAATATGTCAAGTTGCTGGTAAAAGAATTTTTTTCCGAGTGTCTATTAACAATACTTACCACAAGAACTGTTAAGATCTATCTCTAAAAATACACTAAGGTCTGAAGAAGCAGAGACTGGTGGAGTAGATGGCGTATTTGGAGAGGTTGGTGCTGATGCTGCTGATTCATGCTCAGCCTCGTTTATCCGACTGAAGCTTATTTTACATGGTTCTCTTTCTAATGGTGTTGGGTGACCTCGTAAAGTGCCTGAAGTAGAGCCATGTCTGCCAGCATGTGGCCTTATACCAGGAGATTTTAAGGAGAAAGTTGTTTTCCTAGGCTAGGAAAAACAAACATAATTAACCAAGCACTTTTTTTTTTTTAACAAAACAGCATTAAAAAATGAGTTGAGAGAATACCACCATCCTAACTTGAAGACAATGCAATACTACATTTGAAATATCTCTCAATGCCATTTGTTCAAAATTCAATGTGGGATTGAATATAAGGCTATCATACTTTTCACACCAGCAAAGTAAAATTCTCTCAAGTTCTGTGAACAAAATTACTCTCACACTATTAGTTCTTGAACCTAAGTTTCTCCTTAACATCATCTAAATGTACAAGTTCAAGATGGACAAAACATAGTTTTAGAGTAGTTCATGTGGAAAAAATCTGATGTAATGAAATTATTAAGCATTTATCATATGTCAAGCACTATTCTAAACTCTAAAATTACCAATACAAGACAGTTCTCACACTCAAAGAACTTACATTTTAGTTGAGGGAAACAACACATATGAAGGCATGGTGGCCAGGGAACAGTGTTTTGGTTTCGGAAGTCCCAGGGATGGTGAATTAAATGATGTGCCACTTTCAGAAATACTTAATATTACCAGAACAAGAAGTGGAAAGCAAGAGGAATGGGGGCAGTAAGATGTGTGTATAGCAGCAGATGACAAGGAGATGGTGAGAGTACAAAGTCAGACGGAATGCTTCTTGATTCACTGAAAGTGATATCAGAGCTAACATAAAGGAAATGTATTGATATAGAACGAGTTAGGTGAGAGTGAAGGATGTGGCAGAGTAGAAAGTGTTTGTTAGGCATGGAGTCAGGAAAATCCAAATTCTAATCCAGCATCAGACACTTACTAGCAGAATGACCCTGGGTAAATCACTTAATCCCTGTCTGTCTCATTTTATAAAATGGAGATGATAATAACAGCACCTACCTCCCAGGATGGTTATAAGAATCAAATGGGACATTTGTAAAGAACTTTGCAAACCTTAAAGTGCTACATGAAAATTAACTATTTTAATCATATTCTATTACATTAATATATCATCAACTGTTAAGCCATTCACCAGCTGCACTTAACTGGCTGAACTAGGGTAGTGGCTGTGTCTGTATAGAGAAGGAAAAACTGTTACCGTAATTAAAAAAACAAATGAATTCTTCCTCTTTTTTTGGAAGGATCCCTTTAGAGTATATGTTCTAGGAACAGTACTGCTGGATCAAAAGTTGGCAGAGTTGAATGATTTTTGAGTGTTGTACCAAACTGCTTTCCAATGACTGGCCCAATTCACAGCTCCCCCAGCAGTGTGTTTATTAGTGTGCTGTTGCTCCCATAGTCTATCCATCAACTGTCACTTTCCCTTTTTGGTTATCCTTGTCAATTTGATGGCACTGAAGTCGAAGCTCAAAGATGTTTTAATTTGCATTTGCTATTATTAGTGATTTGGAATATTTCTTCTTGTAACTGTTGATCAAGCTTGCCTCTCCTAACTTGAGAACTACATGTTCATATCCTATACCTATTTACTGATAGATGATTCTTGTTTGTAAATTCCTATCTCCAAGATATTTTGGATAACAGAGCTATATCAGAAAAATTTGCTGCAAATATTTCCCCCATTTATTCATTTAATTCTAACTACACTGATTTTAAACTTTTCAATTTTATGTAATCAAAACGACTAATTTTATGTAATCAAAATGATTAATTTTATGTAATCAAAATGATCAATTTTATCTCCTGTAATCCTTTTTATCACCTTGATTGGTCAAAGTTCTTCTATCTAAAATTTATCTTCTCCTCTATTCTTCTAATTTGTTTATGACATGACTTTTTATATACATTTAAATATTGTAGTATATGATGAGATGGTGGTCTAAACCTAATTTCTGTCAGACTGTTTTTTCAGTTTTCCCAGCAATTTTTCTTGAATTGTGAATCTTTACGTAAGTAGTTGGAATCCTTCAGTTTATCAAATACCATGCTACTATGTTCAACTGCTTCTGCCCCTAACCTATTCCACTGAATTTGTCTGTTTTTAAAAAATCAGTGTCAGATAGCTTTAATAATTACTTCTCTATAGTATATTTTTGGACTTAGCCTTCTTTATTCTCATTTTTTTTCATTATTTTCCCTTGAAATTCTTGGCCTTTTCTTCTTCTGGAAGAATTTTGTTATTATTTGGTCTAATTCCATTAAATAATCCCCTGGTAGTTTGAAAGTATTGTACTGACTGTAAATTAATGTAGACAGCCTTGCAATTTTATTTTATTGCCACAACCCAAACAACAGAAATTGAAAATTCTCCAATTATTTCTATTCACATATTTAAAGTGTTTTAGAATTGTACTCATCTTTATGAGTAGAATCCCTGTTATTTTAAACACTCTCTTGATATCTGAAAAGATTTCCTTTTTCTCTCTTCCTTCTGAATTTGCTGGTAATATACACAAAGTGCAGAGATTTGTGTAGATTTTTTTTTTATATGCTGCTTCTTTACTAACACAACTGAAAGATGTAGGGAATATAAGATTTCATTGTTATTGTTTGTTGATTACCAAAGAAAAGCCATCTGACACAGCAGAAAAACACACAGCCTCACAGACTCTTTTACAGCAAAGTGTCTCCCATTCCTACATCAAGATCATTCAGGACTCCTTGGGAAGAACTAAGAGAAATACCTCTATTCAATGACCATGCCTCAGGCAAAGCATAAAATGGGGAGATACATGCTTGCCAAAAGTATACAATATACTATATTATACTATATATACTATATGATACACTATAATAGAGGAAACCCAGTGCACAATTCAGGTTGAAAAGAGATTCCCTGTAGATGAAAATGATGAGATCCTTCAGCTGCTCCTGTTTAAAGATAACATTATATTGATTTTATCTAGCCACAAAATAGTGCAGAATCTCCTGGTAGAGATCTATAATTGTTCAAACAAGTTCAGTCTGTCCATCTACACAGGAAGGGGCAAATTAACAAAGAATATCTATTGCCCAGACGTCAACAAAAATTTGGACAGACATCCTGTAGAACTTCTATGTATATCTAGGACAGATGGTATAGAAGGACAATAAGCTAGGCTCCAAGTTAAGAGAGTGAGCTGGACAAATTTAAGAAACCACATATCTCTTTTATTAAGCTGAAGCTTCCCATGACAACAAAAGCCCACCTATTCAATTCTAACATTTTACCAGTGTTGTTACATGTCACTAAGAAGTCAAACACATAACTAATGGGAAATTCCAAAGAAGGAATAAAAGACATCCTCGAGCAATTATAGAATGGGAAAAGAAGATGGATTGATAACATGGCAAGAGTAAGGGATGACTAGAGGCCAACCAGTATTCCATTGGTACCTTTGGATGTTGGGCAAAAGCAAAGAAATTAGCATGTTGCATGGAGCTCTTGTGGAAAATTTTTAAGAGAACATGGACAAGATTTGCATAGTACAGAGTAGTACAGAGAGTTTACAATCTACATGATTTTAGGGAACTAAAAAGTGAGATGATCAAAGATCCATTTGAGTATTCTGAAATGCTGTTAGTAAATTCCCTCACTTTCTCCAGAGACATCTGGGTCCAGTGGTCTGAGATTCATCAGGACAACTGGAGATGGCTCAGTTGTCTTTCAAAATAAATGCAGAATGCAAAATAAATTCTTACTGATTAAATCCACCTGCCAAGACACACATAGTAATTATATGAATACAATTATGAAACACTCTCTAGTGAGAGAGTTAATAAATGGAAAGACATTAGTTGCTTGTGGTTGGGGAGAGCCAATACAATTAAAACAAAAATCCTACTAAATTTATTTGCATACTTAATGCCATACCAATAAAAACACCAAAGAGTTGCTTTATGTAATTAGAAACAATAAATTTTAACTGGGGGAATAAAAGTCAAGAATCTTAAAGAAAATAATAAAAAAAGTCAAAAAGTGTCTCCTAGAAATAAAGGGTCGTGTTATGAATAAATTAGAGTGGCAGGCAATGTGATACTTATCACAACCATGGATAATTGCAGAATTCTTAACCAAGCAAGTAAGTGAGAGGATCACAGGAGATAAAACGAATAATTTGACTGCACAGCCCTCCATCATTCAAATCAAAGTCAACTGCAAGTCATGTCATCATCTTGATGTCGTGGTCCTCTTCAAGAACAAAGGACAAACACAACAACAACAACAAGTAAATTTCTACCATCCCTCCTGTCATATATTTAAATGAGTCTATATGATAAACTGATGTTGACTTTGGCTGCTATGTCTTTCTGAATAGCATGGGGATCACGTGTTTGCTGGCTAAATTTGTTGTCCTTATGATGAAAACTGCTTTTGCTTATTAGGAAGTGGTGATAATTAAGGTCAATATCATTTTTTCCCCATTTCTAATTCAGTGGCATGAAAAGCTGATTTGAATACTGTTCAAGGTGAAGCTCTTACAACTGTCTTCTCATTTCTATTTTTTATTCTAATTTGAAATTTATTTTCATCTCTGCTTTTTTAAACTTAACTTTTAATGGTCTGAGTACATACAGCTGATTCTGGCCAATACATTTCCTGTCCTTTAAAACAGTCAATTTCATTCCTTTTCCATTATTTAGTTCTCACTATTTTGATGCGTTCTCCTTGTGAAGAAAGCATCTATAGCATATAGCATGAGGTTTCTGAGTAGCCTATAGCATTTGGCTTCAAACCTGACCCATACCTTCCGATTAAGAAATATTTTATCCTGTAATATATGTCTCCCCTTGTAACAAAGAGAAACAAAATAAAATAAACTGAGATATCAGCTATGTCTGACAGGGTATGCAGCATTTTACATACATACTCCATTGTTTTTGTCATACAAATCATCAAAATTAAGCTAAATTACAATAATCTGAATTCTATTATCTTTTAATGTTGTTTTCCTTTACACCATTTTAGTCAACTTATTTATTGTTCTCAAGTTATCTTGTATATCTCTTTCTTTTTTCTACATTAATTCATACAAGTGTTCCCAGGCGCCTGTGAATTCTTAAATTGTTGCTACTTACAGTACCATTATCTTCCATTATATTCATATACCATGTCAAGCCATTAGCTAATCAATAATCACCCATTTTCTGTCTAGTTTTATGCTACCCTCACTTGTTTCTATGAATATTTCAGTAAATATGTGGCCTTTTCTTCTATTTTTGTCAACTTCAGAGTGGTGCTGTTGGGCCAAAGGGAAGGAATACTTTAGAGACTTTTACCACAAAAATTCAAATTGTTCCCAGAATGGCAAAACCATCTCACACTGACCTATGTTTTACAACAGTTCTTTTTCTTTTTTTGCCATGTTGCCCTGTTTAATGTTGCCTTTGTGGTAGGGTGTCCTGAGAAAAGTGACCAGATGACAAAGGACCTAGAAACCATGCCTCATGAGGAACTTCATAAACTGAAAAGATGTAAGGGAAAAGCAATCTCCAACTACCTTAAGGGGAGTCATGTGGAAGAAAGATTAGACATATTCTGTTTAGAGACAATGGGAGAAAATTAGAGAAAATTATTTAATTTCAATATAAAGAACTAACATTTCCCAATGGTAGAGATTAGCCTGTGATTTCATTTGTATATGGCACTATGAGAGAACACCCTCTACCAATGCAAGTTGTTATCTTCTTTGCAATTTATAATCTTAAAGATTGCCTTTCCAACGTTTCTTAAACTGTGGGTCATGACCATGGGATCATGACTCACAGTTTAAGAAACGCTGAAGGGGTTGTGAGGGGAAAAAATTTAAAAGTTCTGGCCTACGCTAGTTAAGTGACTTGCCTAGGTCACACCTGAACCCAGAGCTTCATAGCTCTGGCCATGGGTCTCTATCCATTCTAGCTCTAACATGAACAATTAGAATTGACTACAAATATAATGGAGTGCCTCACCGAGAATTTAAAGGAATACTGAATTCTTCATCACTGAAGGTGTTTGATTAGAAGCAAGATAGACACTTCTCAGGAATACTGTAAATGAGATTTATAATCATAAAACCAAATAATTAATGGGATTGATAGCAGATATGATGGGGAAAATATGCCATCTTGTAACAACCTCTATAACAACAAAGAAGCTCTAATGGCATCCTAGAGTCACTATGCCTGTTTCATGCAGGAGATAAGGAGAAACAGAACCACTGAAATTACTGCAATTTTATTCATTCTATTCCCTTCTATTACTCCTTATCTTCCTAGTTTCAACTGGTTCATCTGTCTCATCATTTCAGTTCCATCTCCTTACTCCTGATTGATTTCAACTTTACATTTTCCCTTTCTAGTAAAGTATCTTGCACAAAGTAGGCACTTGTTTGTTGAATTGAATAGCATGGACTGGATTTTATCACAAGGATGAAGAATTTTATTTTCCTCCTAAGGATACAGAAACAGTTTTGGAAATGCAGTATTTTCATTCTGCAGAACATGAAAAATAGTAATTAATTTAATTGAACAATTATTTAGGAAAGAGACTAATAAATATTTAATGTTGAGATAATTGAACTCAATCAGATAACTTGAAAAATTTGTCTTATTGTAAAAAAAAAAAAATCAATGTGGTACGTGGTGTTTGAATTTTTTTCTATATGGACATTTTCCCAAGGAGATGTGCAAAAGCTGTAGCTCCTAAAGAGCACACCTTAATAACTGTTAAAGATACTGCACTGGTTGTTGATGTGGAGACATAAAATATTTCAAAGATCATTTAAGCTCACAATGAAAAAAAATCAGTTGCAACAAAGTACAAAGAAAAGTGTGGTCAACAAGAAATAATAAAACCAAGAACTGAGAAGTTATCACTTCAAGAAAGTCTAATTAATCCTCAGTTAGTAATCATAGACCTTCCAAGGGACCTGGAAGATAGAGGGATTGTTATTATTTGCTCCGTATTGGGGCACTGGAAAAATAGTGAGAAGATCTATTTAAAAAAAAAATAACCTCACCACACCACCACCACCAAAATCAAAAATAGCTGATAACCATTGCTATGAAGAAAAAATACTTGTTATAGACAAGTCAATAAAAAGAGTAGAATACTAAAGATTGGAAAAAGTAATTTTTACTGATGAAATTCACTTTTTCATTCAAAACTATTAGCAAAAGAAATTCAAGTGAACCTATAAGATCTGTAATATCTTCATCAAATGGGTAAATTGTCTACCTCACAAAAATGTTTGGAAGATTTTTTAACTCCCAGTAGGAAGTCTTGCCAATACTGAGTGAATGATGAACTCCGAAAAATACATTACTATACTAAAAAGCAAAACTATTCTAAACTTACAATATTCCAAAATAGAGATAGAATACTATTACATGACCTGGATGTGGAGATAAGCAAACTTCAGTGGCCTAGGAACTTAGACCTGATTTAAACTCCATTGAAAATGTATGTGCTATTATCAAGGGCTAGACTAAGAAAAATGGTCTGTTCTTCAAAAGCATGCCAAAAGTATCCAATATGATAAAAGCATGGTTTCATAATGAACTAAAGAATATGTGTCAATTTAAGAGAACTAAAGAAACTAAAGAATGAAATAATCCTTGTGAACTCAATGCCTAAAACACATACAAGTGATTGTGGAAAATAATTGTATATTAATAATATTTTAAAGACATACAAATTTGAAGAGTTAAGTATATGTCAATATGTTTAATTATTTTATTTTGTCCTGAGCTACAAACTACTAAAAAGACTAATATTTTTGCAAATGGAAAATCCTTTTTTTCTTCCAAATTTCCTCCATTTTCTTATGAAATCTAGCATTCTATTTTATCAGTTGTAGGACACAAGTAAAAGTACTTACAAATCGAGGTGGTTGCTTACAGTTTCGGGGTTCAATTTCATGTGATTTATTGAATAAATAGTCTGCAAATTCTTTGTCTGATGCATTTCCCATAGGGTTGAGATTTTCAAAGAACCTCTGAAATAAAATATAGAGATGAGTAAATTTTATGATCTTCAATGTGAGCACAAATTTTATTTGTTCTTTTAAGAAAAATCCTGAAATGAAGCCACATCAAAGACTCTCTTTTGTTTATTTATTCGTTTTCCTTTTTCTTTTCTTTTGTTTTTCAAGTAACAACTGCCTAACTCTCAAGTAAAAGTGGTAATTAGTAACAAATAAATATCTGATTGAACAAATATAGCCTTGATGACCAAGAAATAGGCTCAAGATCAAAGACCATCTTGCTATATTCAACAAACATCGTTTTCCAAAGCTAACCATGATAAAGACGGCAACTATACTACTCAGGGTTGTACAAGCTAAGGTTATAAAATAACGTCTAATTTTATACTCAGTAAAATAAAAAGCAGTCTTGTTTCTTTGTTAGCCATCTTATAAACAAGTCATTGTTTGAAACAGATTAAAAATTACTTCAATGGCAGGCATTAAGAGTTTACATATAAAATTAAAGCTATCTATAGTCATATGAAAAAATGCTCTAAATCACTATTGATTAGAGAGATACAAATCAAAATAACTCTCAGGTACCACATCACACCTAGCAGATTGGCTAACATAACAAAACAGGAAGATGATAAATGCTGGAGAGGATGTGGGAGAGTTGGAACACTAATTCATTGTTGGTGGAGCTGTGAGCTGATCCAGCCATTCTGGAGAGCAATTTGGAACTATGCCCAAAGGGCTACAAAAATGTGCATACCCTTTGATCCAGCAATACCACTTCTAGGACTGCATCCCCAAGAGATCATAAAAATGGGAAAGGATCCCACATATACAAAAATGTTTATAGCAGCTCCCTCTGTGGTGGCGAAGAACTGGAAATCAAGGAGATGCCCATCAACTGGGGAATGGCTAAACAAGCTGTGATATATGAATGTAATGGAATACTATTGTGCTATAAGAAATGATGAACAGGAAGACTTCAGAGAGGCCTTGAAGGACCTATATGAACTGATGCTGAGTGAAAGGAGCAGAACCAGGAGAACTTTGTGCACAACAACAATCACAGTGTGCAAGGAATTTTTCAAGTCTTTCACAGAAATTCAAGGACCTAAAAAATTCCCACTGGACTCGAGGCAAAATGCCTTCCACATCCGGAGAAGGAACTATGGAACTATATTACAGATTGAAACAGACCATTTTCTTTTATATTGTTTTGTTTTATGGTTTCTCCCATTCATTTTAATTCTTCTATGCAATATGACTAAGGTGAAAATGTATTTAATAGGAATGTATGTGTAGAACCTATATAAGACTGCACACTGTCTCAGGGAGAGAGTGGAGAGGGAGGGGAAAGGAGAAGGAGGGGGCACCTGAACCTAAGGCTTGAAAGGATTTAAGTAATTCCAAGAGTTAGAAAGGAAGGAGGGTTTTCTGAAGCACAGATGACAGCCTGTACAAAGGCATGGAAAAGGGAGGAGTAATATTGTATGTAGGGGCAGCTAGGTCATGCAGTGGATACAGCACTGGGCCTAGAGAGTCAGGAAGACTCATCTTTCCAAGTTAAAAAATCCAATCTCAGACACTTACTAGCTATGTGACCATGGGTAAGTCACTTAATTCTGTTTGCCTCAGTTTCCTTATCTGTACAATGAGCTGGAGAAGGAAATGGCAAATAACTCCAATATCACTGCCAAGGAAACCCCAGAGGAGTGAGACATGACTGAACAATAAATGTTATGTATAGGTAACAGTAAATATATCTGTTTGGCTGAACTGCAGAGTACATGAAAGGAAGTAATATGAAATAAGCCTAGAAAGGTAGACTGGATTTTAAAACTTCACAGCTAGAAAGTTTCGAACAAGAAACGAAAAGACACTACTGAAGATGTGTGAAAGATGGAGTAGAGAAAGGAAAGTCATGAATCAGGAAGTCTAATAAGGATACTATAATAGAGAACCTCAAAAGAGATGAAGGCTTGAACCAGGATGGTGGCCATGTAAGTACAGAGAAAGGAACAAATATGAGAAATGTTGAAGAAGTATAACTGACAAAACTTGATCACTGGTTGGATACGTCAAGTGAGGATGAAGTAAGAGCCAAAGACGACTTGGAGTCTGCAAAATTGGTGTCAAAAGGTAGAGAAGTCAAGAAGCATGAGGACTAAAGAAAAGTCATGAATTAACAATTAGAAATCACTGCTAACCTTGAGAAGTGCAGTTTTAGTTGATGGTGGGGCCTGAAGTTTAGAAATAAAGAGAATGTAGGGAAGTAGAGTATAGACTACTCATTTAAGGATTTCAGCCTTTAAGGAAAGGAAATATGAGGACAGTTTGAAGGAATGACAAGGTCAAATGAAAGGTTTTTAACGATGAGAGAGATTTGCAAATGTCTGTAGGTAGTAGGTTAATGGCCACTAGATTTAAAATTTGGGGGTTAAGGGCACAAGTGAGAGGATCAGACTTGGTAAGAAGAAAAATCACTTCTCAGATACTGGAGCAAAAGAAGATAAAGCTGGAGATTCTGTTGAGGGAATCCTGAGGTGGAAGGTTAAGAGAAAGAGAGAAGTCATAATGGCCTCTGGTTTAAGGCCTATACTTCTGAGAAGGAGAGCCAGGTGACAGAGTGGATGGAGCACTGGGTTTAGAATCAGAAAGATTCATCTTCATGAGTTCAAATCCAGCCTTAGACATTATCAGCTGTATAATCCTAAGCAAGTCACTTAACCCTGTTTGCCTCAGTTTCCTCATCTGTAAAATGAGCTGGAGAAGGAAATGGCCAACCACTCCTGTATCGTTGCCAGGGAAATCCCAAATGGAGTCATGAAGAGTCAGATATAACTGAAAAACAACTCAATAACAATCTATAAAATCTATTAATTCTGGTGACACAGAGACATGCATACTCCCTGATACTAGTAATGATAATTTTGCAAAAAAGAAAGCAGGTATGAAAAGCAGGTATGAGTAGGAAAACTTTTACAGAGAAGGATCCCCTTTGTACATGTAAATATTCTACAGTCAAAGACTGCCTGGATGTACTCACTAAGCCTGGCTCATTAAAAAAAGGAAGCAGTATGGTACAGCAGAAAGAGAAGACCTGGGTTCAAAGTGCACCTCTGTGACCCTGGTCAAGTCACTTAATCTACTTAGACCTCAGTTTCCTCACCTGTAAAATGACAGTGTTAAACTAAATGATCTTTAAGCTCCTTCTAACTCTAGAACTATAATTTATGATCTTCCTGGTATAAGTAGGTAGGAATGTAGGCACTCTGGTTAGTGGAAAGTTAACATACCTGCTATGCATGTTACTACTTTAAAAAAAAAAATTAGAATACAATAAAATCTACTTAACCATAAAACAATACATTTATATTTTGATTCAGATAGTTATGATATCTTTAGAATAATTATCAAAGCCAATCATTATCACACTTTAAAGAAGTGCTAGTTAAAAGTTCTAGCTGATAGAATTCTAGATAAACCAGTTTTTACTGTGTGTATGTATATATACACATTACCTTCCCATAACACAAAATTTTACTCCTATTAAAAATAACCAAATTGACAATTATAATAATTCATTTATATAGTGCTTTAAGGTTTGCAAAATGCTTTCACTGAAAACAACCCAATGAGTTATTAAGAGCAAAAAAAAAAAAAAGTTATCTCTATTTAATAGATGAGGAAACTGAGGCTTTGAGAATTTAAGTAACCTACCTTTGGTCACACCAGATCATTTTACAGGTAGAGTTGAACTCATATCTCCTGACTTCAAGTCCAACATTATTCCCATTACACCTCTCTACCTAATTATATTTATATAATGTAAATCATCCAAATGGTTAGCAGTATATGATCCAGAAGCATGTAAAAAAGATCAGTACTGTCTTTTCTTCCTTGATCTTTTTTTAAGAAGAATTCCAAATTACTTTCAAAGATTGTTGCACTCATTCACAGTTCTGCCAATAGTGTCTTCATGCCTTATGCCTATCTCCTTGAAGTACCTCCAGAATGAAACTATTTCATCTTTTGTCATCTTTGTCCATTTTCTGGATATAAGGTTAAACTTTAAAACTGTTTTCACTTGTGATTTTCTCATTAGCAATTTGGAACGATCTTTCATATCTTTTATAAAAGATCCCAATTCTTCTGAGATCTGTTTCTTCATGCCTTTGGACTACTTATGCACTAGAGTAATGTAAAACTATAATACTGTTTAGAACTATTATGTGTGAATATCCAGAGGATCTCTGATTTCATCAGGATAACAAACTTCCAAGTATAGGAGCTCCCTACCTCTAAGAACATCACTACTAGAACTGCTCAAGACACACAGTTAAATGACTTGTCGAGGGTCACTCTACTAAGCATTGTGAAGAGTTGAGATTTGAACCCACATCTTTTTTTTTTTTACAATCATATTAGACATATTTCCACAATAGTCATGTTGTAAAGAAGAATTAGAACAAAAGGGAAAAACCAAGAGAAAAAAGAAAAAAAAGAGAGAAAATAGTAGGCTTTAATCTGGATTCAGACTCCACAGTCTTTCTCTGGATGTGGATAGCATTTTCCATCATGAGTCTATTGGAGTTCTCTTAGATCCTTGTATCACAAAGCTGGTCATCGCCCAATGTTGCTGTTACTGTGTACGGTGCTCTCCTTGTTCTGCTCATTTCACTTAGCATCATGAACCCACATCTTCCATACCCTAAGTCCAGCTATTTACTATACCACACTACACTGGGCAAGTCAGCCTTCTCTTTCTAGGTCTTAGTTTCCTCACCTATAAAATGAGAAGTTTGGATTACATGATCTCTCCAAGGTCCCTTCCAGCTATATACCAAGATTCTATAATCCTATGGACTGCTAAGCATTGTTTTTGTGATCTCACGTAAAATGTTACTTTTTGGTGGGAAAGATCTGTTCTTATGATTCATCAGTGGCCAATATACAAACTCCCTTGACTTATGAAGACAGGAAATATTTAGAGAACTTCCTGAAGCACTGAGAGATTAAATTATTTGTCCAGGGTTACACAGCTAGTATATATCAGAGGGAGGATTTGAACAAGGCTAGCTGTCCATTCACATGACCTCTCAAAATAATATGAGGGTAAAATAAATACTATTATAATTAGTTATAACATATAAACCTCTGAAATATTCTCCCTAAAATTTAGTAAAAGAAATATTTTACCCTTATTTCTGATTCTATCCGTAAACAATAAGGCTGATTCTGATACTGCTGAATCTCTCCAGTAATTTCGGCTACTTTCCTTCTTTTACTAAAGTTGATTAATTCTTTCCCTTGTTTTTTAAGGAAATCATTATTCCCTTCTTCAGTCTTCAGAATATTTGTTAAATATATTCCTATGGAGAAAAAAAAAAGAAAAATTTCACTATTTTGTTCTCATTTTACCTTATATTCAATATTATTAGGAGAGAAGGATAGAGCCTAGAACTACATTTGTTATTTAACTGATACAAGGAATTCCTTGGTGAGAAACTTCCTTCTGTCAGTGTTAAATTGACACCCTCTGTGTGATTTATAGTCTTAGAGAGCTGCCCAAATTCCTAATAGGATAAGTGATTTGCCCAGGGAAACATGGCCAGTATGTCACAGGCAAGTTTTCTCAGTTGGCCCTTAGGCTGGCTCTCTACCCATGATGCCATGCCCCCTTGCATTAAATGCTATTTATTAATTACATATTTTTGCCTCAAAAGGGCACAAGTATTACAAGGCACATAATATATAAGGGTAATAATCAAGGATCAACTATGGGACTTTGAAAGCAGTGTTTTAAATATATAGTGTTGTCAATTTAACAGGTAAACCCTAATTTATTTAGTGGTAAATATGCCACTACAAAGAGTTTTATTATTAAAAAAAAATTTTTTAAATAAAAAATTTTGCCTTTTTTTAAAACTTTATTTGAATAAAAAGACAAGAGCAAAAGAGCAAAGAACTTACAAATTACTAAGAAACTAGTATTTTTTCTACTCCTGACCAACAGTTTCATAACAATTCATACAATCAAAGGATTTGTCACTGGAAGAAATGTTAAAAATCATCTAGTCCAATCCATTCATTTTTACATATGACAAATCTGAGGTCCAGGAAAGTTAAGTGACTTGCCCAAGATAGAAGTGGCATCATTGCCAGTTCTACTCCCTTCAAATTCAGTGTTTTTTCCACTTGGTCACACTTCAAACTCATTCAATCCAACAAATTTTTATTAAGCACCTATTGTGATAAGTGCTGGTAGAAAGACAGATTTGAGAGCTTAGAGTGAAGCAGAAAGATAAACAGGGATGTATGGGAGCCTGCTTGAAATGACTTGCAAGAGATGATTTGTTAAATTTTCACAGTGAGATTTTTCACCCTGGAAACAGGCTAACACTGCAAATCAGGGACTGAATTATTTTCTGGTCTAGAATATAAAAAGTGATGGGAAAATGTAAATAAAGCGGATTAAACTTAAAAGTGTTGTGAGTACCTGCCCTCCTCTCCCCCAGAGAACTGGTTATTAAACATCTACCAGCAAACTCCTGGGGATGTGGCATGTATACTAACAACCATAACAACAACAAAGAATGCCTGAGAAGTACAAAGTTCTTCATGAAATTCAAGAGGGAAAACAGTCAGTGCTAGTTTAATGGGAATCAAGGAAGGACTCATGGAGAGGTGCTAGCATTTAGGTAAATCATCCAGGTCATCTGGAGCTTGTCATTAACACTAAACCCTGGTACAGTAACACTGGGGCAGTGAGCCAATATACACTGTTAAAGAATTGTCACTGTAAATTATTTTACTTGATGTTGTATTTTCTTGGTACTATTAAATTTACCAAATCACAATTTATTTGAACTTTTCTCTCAAAACCTACACAATTCAGATATCAAAATAAATTATTATTCTTTGTTTCCATGCAGGTGCTCAGTAGCAGTTTGTGGCGGCTCAAATATTAGGTTATGTAAATCATTTATTAATAGCACTGAAGAAAAACACCTAACAGAGGAAACTGCAAGATCATTCTAAAGTGTTTTTTTCAAAGCCTAAAAACTTTGCCTCCTAGACATATAATGCAACATGTTGAAAGGAAAGGAAAAAATGTATATCTAGGTGGATAATATTATAAAATGAATATCTGGTAACTTACCAAAAAAAGGCACACAAGGTGGGTTGATTGATTTAAGTTTTGCTAGGTATTTTTTAAAGTGATCTTGGCTTAGTTCTACAGCTTCATCTAAAATCTTCCGTTTTCTTTCCTGTAATGCCTTAAAACAAGTATAAATTCTGTCAAAGGTACAGGTTGCCATTCCCTTTTAATCTTGTAGCTATAAATGGATTACATTTGATTAAGTTCATGCTAATGTCATGTATATATATATTTTTTAAAACTACCAATATACCTCCTTTCATGAAAAGGTAATGACAATACAAAAAAGGGTTTTTCACTTATCAAAACAATTCTATTAACACATTCTCAATGATCTGTAAGAATCTGGTTTACACACAGCTTTTCAGAAACACATTACTACATATAAAATAAAGAATATTCTATTTGCTAATTAACACAAAGCCAAAACACATTACACACACACACACACACACACACACACACACACACACACACACACACACACACACACACACACCCCCTCTCTCTTTTCCCCAAATATTTCTGAAGCTTTGCAGTCTTTCATATCTGATTTCATATCTGACCTTTATATCTGCCATCAGGTCACCCTGCTCCTAAGTGTTACATATATTTAACTTTTTCTGAAACTAAAGTTTTTATATTACCTCTTGAGATAACTGAGCCAACCTAAAGGTCTTAAAAATCAATCATTTCTAGTCAGCAGATCAAGTACTATTCCAAAGTAACAGTGCATATTTCTAATTTTTTGAACCCATCCTTAAATAAATTTTTAAAGCAAACTTAAAATTGAAAAAGGGCCCTTGACTGAAATCTTTTATAGTTATTTTCATAGTCCAGGAATATAAATTTCCCTACATTATTCCTTCTTCAACCATATTCTCAAATAATCATCTTTTTTGATCATTTAAGATGGTCACATGTAGCACAGCATTCATTTGTACACCTTTATACCACGGCATACCAGAAGTAACCATATATCCTATAAACTTTTTAACACTAACAGTAAATGGCCTAGCATCAATTTTCTATTTTTATCTGCAATACCATAGCATCTACCATACTAAAGAGACTTTCTAAAAATGTGATTATATATGACATATGATACATTAGGTAACATAATGTACCATGACCCATGACTTCACAGAAATCACATGTATAGGAAACTCCTAGGTGCAGAAGATAACTCCCTTCCTGTAACAAGGTACACTGGCACCTTTTCTATAACCCATTTCTCACCTGAATTAACTACTTCGGGACTTCTGTGATCAACTTCTCCACCATTTGGTCTGGGAAGTCATTACAGGGATAACCTCAGCATCCTTTAATATCTCATAGCCTTGGAACTGCCCCTTATCACTACACTCTGACTCTCTGATTGGAGGCTGGGGCCATGATCTCAAACCCCCATTTAAGGAGAAACCTCAGCTCAGGTATCTCTTCATTTCTCATCCAGCTTCATTGCATTAGGACTTTTCTGACTTACTTCACCACCAAGCCTGCTCATCAGGTCTCTTTTCTCCTTCTCTACTCCCATTTTTGGAGCTTCCTTTATTAGAAAAGTTCCCTGAAGGCACGTCCTGTCTTTCTTTTTTCTTATTTTTATCCCTAGCACTTAAACACAGTGCCTGGGGCACAGTAGGTGCTTAATAAATGTGTCTGCAACATTGAGAGGTTAAGTGATTGGCTTAGGGTCACACAGCTTCTATATATCAGAGGCAGGACTTGAATACAAGTCTTCCTGACTTGAATTTGACTCTCCATCAACGCTACACTGCCTCCTTACAATATTTAATGCATGTATACAATATATATATACACACATACATAGATTTAGATCTTTCTATACACACAGTTTCTTCCTCCAAAAGAAGGAAATATTTATGGTCTAAGACTTACTTCAAATGTATGGTCCAATCTGTACACAGGCACTGAATTCACTGCACTGACTATCTCTAATACACCATTGAAATTGTTCAAGTCTTGAAAAACTTGCAGAACTTCTATAATCCTACTTAATACTGCCACTCGTTCTTCAAAGTTTTCTGCTTCTACTAGGCACCTGGTCAAAAAGAGATATAAGGAAATACTGCTTAGAAAATGTGCATGAGTTTTAAGAATTTTTTTAAATTACTTAACTTCAATTTTGACATTAGAACTATACCACAGAACTATACCACACATGTACTTACTTTTCAAACCAGAGAGTAAGATTTGTAGTATGCCGAATCATTTTCAATAAATTTGGGGAATTTATTTCTTTATCTTCCTTAGTCCATACACTTCCCACAAGTTCAGAAGGCTGCACTGCCCTGTTGAGCCACAGGTCAATGAGAAGGAAGAAAAGATTAAGTTACTATTTATAATAAGTAGAAGTAGGGACAGTCAGTAAATTCTGAATTGTGCGTTAAAAAAATAACACACAGAGTGCACACATAATATTACTGGTCCCTCAGACCTTTTGGTGATACAGAAATTATTCTCAGTGACCACATCTAGAATAAACAGAAGGAAGATCTCTGGAGAGGTAAATGAAGAAACTGGTGGAGAAGATTACATTTCACATGCACAAAAGCAACAAGAACAAGAATTTCTGTAGATATTTGGTCCTACACAGAATCAGTCACCAAGTCATTATCAGTTCTACCTTAACAATATATCACCCAACCCGCTTTTCTCCACCTACACAGGCTCTACCCTAGTTTATACCTTCATCATCTCTTGTATGGACTATTGCAATAGACTGCCTACTTTCAACCTCTCACTAACACATTGTTATATAGTTATCAAAATGATATCCCTAAAACACAGATTGGACCCTATCCTCTCCTGCTAAGACCTTTATGGATTCCCTATCATCTCTAAGATAAAATAGAAAATTTTCAGCCTAATCCTAAAAGCCCTTCATAATATGTCTCCTAGTTACTTTTCTGGTCTGTCTTATCAGTCCCCCCAGTGAAATACAACTTTCACTTGAACCAGTCTTCCCTTTAACTTTTGTCCTATCTCATTTACATTTTCTGGCTAAATTCCTTGAGAGTTTGCAATTGGTGCCTCCACTTTCTTTCTTCACTCTCTTTTTAACTCTCTGTATTTTGGCTTCTGACCTTATCACTCAATCAAAACTGCTCCCTGCAGTGTTAAGAATGACCTAATCCAATGGCCTTTTCTCAATCCTCATTTTCCATAACCTCTCTGCAGCCTTCAACACTTAATAACTCTCTTCCAGATATTCTCTTCCCTCTAGGTTGTAACACTGCTTTCCTGTGCTTCTCTTCCTCCATGCCTGACCACTCCTTTTATTTTTTCTGGATATTCATTCATGTCATACTCATTGGCATTCAAAACCCTTCATAACCAGGCTTCATAACCTCGATCCAGTGATACTGTCCTCTGTGCTGTTCCTTACATAAGATATTCCATTTCCTGACTTAATGTACTTTTATGTATGGTCCCTTAAGACTGAAATTTTCTTCCTCCTCACATCTGTGTCTTGGCTTCCCTGCATTCATTTAAGTCCCAGCTAAAATCCCGAAAATGCCTCTTAATACTGCCTTACCTCTGTTGATTATCTTCAATATTTTCTTTGTATTTAATCTAAATGATGGGAAGCCACTGAAAGTTTTTGAACAGGGGAATGCCAGATCTGTGCCTTGGGAAGAATATTTTAGCAGTTTTGTAGAAGATGGAATGGAAAGACTGGAAAAGGAGCACCTACTAGCAAGGTGTCAGGGTAGAGATGGAAATTACCAGAATTAGAATATAATGCCTATTCACTTTTGGTTATATCCCTAGTGCTTAGCACAATGTCTACCACACAGTACACTCTTAATAAATGCTTACTGATTAACTGATATGGGGGTGTGTGTGTGTGTGCATGTGTGTGTGTGTGTGTGTGTGTGTGTGTGTGTGTGTTGTGTGTGTGTATGTAAAGAGGTTAAGATTTAAAAGTACTGAAACCACACTTCAAATATCCTATCTTGTTCTGCTATACAATTTTAATTCACTTTTTTCCCCCTACAAGGGACAATTATACCAATTCATCTTTTTTAATTAAAATAAAATATAGCAATAGTAACAACATTTTCATAGCACTAACAAAAAAAATGAAAAATAGTCTGGCACAGCAGACAGTTGTTCAAGCCCAACCTCTCGACACACACTGACTTTGTGACCCTGGAGAAGGAGAGAAGGAGAGGGGAAATCAGGAAAAACTCGCTCAAATGAACCTGAAATAAACCAATCATCTGAAAAGTGTCACTGTAAGGGAGTGTCAGCTCTGATAACCAAGCCCCTGAAGCCAGATCTCAGCTTTGGCTAGAACAGAAGTGAAGACAGAACAAGCACTGAGAGGTTCCTGAAGGGAGGCAGGATACAGCCATGCATTTCTGCAGCTACAGTAGGAGACAAAATCAACTCAGTCCCTGGACAACAACTCCAAGATCGAATTAGGAATGAACTAGAAACTTGGGAAGAAAAAAAAAAAAGATTATTCTAAAGAGATTTTTTTCAAAGCCTAAAACCTGCCTACTAGATGCATTAGTGCAATATGTTGAAAGGAAAGAAAACATATATAAATGCATATGGACAGTATTATAAAATGAGACCAAAAAGGTAACCAAGAGCTTAGAAAAAGAGATGAAAACCCTACTCAAAGAGTGTACTTCATGGAAAATTAGAATGGAGCAAACAGAACTCACTCAATAGTGAGAAATATCAGAATAAAGTGAAAAGACAGAAGAAAATGGTAAATGTTAAAATGCAAAAACATTTCAAATATTCTATCTTGTTCGGCTTTATAACTATATGCCAACAAAACCAACTATTTAGATAAAATCAATAAATATTTACAAATATTCTACTTACACATTTAGCTAGGTTTGAAAGGATTTTTTTTTTTTGGAGGGGGGCTTAAGGCAAGAATAGAAGGGTGACCTACACATGAGTAGCTCTCCAATACTCATGACTTTCAGTTCATGGAAGGAAGAATTAAAAGTTCTCTTTTTACTTGCTAAAGCTTTTTATCTCTCTCATCACCTAGGATGTTCTGAAATTAATAGGAGCTTGATATATATGATTACTGAAATGAATAAAACTGAATTGCTACTTTACTGAAAGAGACTAAGTGTCAGTTTTATTTTCTCTCTAGGTTATGGAATCTGATAATGTGATTTCATGTTAATAAAAATCTGTGGTGACAATATAATTCTGACAATCTACATGGTACGCCACATGAAATTTTACTTGAGGTCGTCAAATTCTATACTTTAAAGATTCAGAGCCCAGCTTATAAGCTACATGACCAGGGGGTCAAATCATCCCTCCAAACCTCAGTTTCCTAATCAGTAAAATAGAGACAATACTTAATCTGCTTTTAAAGTTTTTTTTTAAAGAAAGTACTCCATTAACCTTAAAGTGAGATATAAATGTGAGTTACCACTATAATATAAGCATAAGTAACTTATATTATGAGTTGTGGAACAGATAAAATACTAATGTGCCTACAGGCCCTTGAAAATTGAGTAATGATTTTAAATGCTCTACCTGTGGTGATACTGAATTACCTGTAGAGGTCAGATTCCAGAAGTGTTAGTTGACGTGCAATTTCTATTGGATGAAGGGTCATGAGATCAAATGTTTCATACTGTCCTGGTCTGCTAATATGCCACTCAATTGGTGGCGGTGGACTTTCAAAAGTAATATTATGGCTAATTCCATTTGCCTGAGCTTGCTTTTTCCTCTTGATGATCTTAACAATTGACTCTACCCACTTCTTCATGGTTTTTCCTGAAAAATAAAAAATATCTGTAGGAAGACCTATACATACAAGTACATTGATATATTGGTCACATAATTTTGTCAAAGCATTTACTTCCTGTTATTTTAAAAGCTACTCGTATCGTAGAATGTACAGCATTCTAGGTGACAGCGTATACAGAAATTTTAAAATGTCTAGATTTAGATTTTATATTATTCTATTCTCATGAAAGTAAAAAAGGTAAACTAACAAAAATGGCATGTTTTAAACATGGAACAAACACTTCAAAATGACTACTTTAAAGCAAAATCTCTTAAAAACAAAAGAGTGGAAAATTAAGCCAGCCTTCAATCTGGTGTGTTTAATCAATGCCAAAGGCAATAGCCTTTGGATTTGATGGGGCAACATGGGAGACAGTGACACAGGCCCGCTCAGCATGGCATGCCCACATCAGAAAGGGTGCTGTGCTGTATAAGCAAAGCAGAATTGAAACAGCACAAAGGAAACATAGGATGTGCCAATTGGGAGTATCCACCCCAAATGTTCAAGTGAACTATCTGCGCCCAATCTATAGTAGAGCATTCCGAGCTCCTACTGGTCTGATCAGCCACAGCAGGACAACTGAAACTTGACTTTATCATGGTGATGTCATTTTGGTCCTATTCGAGAACAGACAACAACCAGCATTGTCTCTGGGCAAAACTTCATGACTTTCACTCAGTGAAGCAAAGAAATTGTCCATTTGTTTAAACTTGTATTCTTTTGATTTAGTGATGTAAAGTTCTGCTCTGAAATATCAAGGAGTAAACTCTATCGTTATTTCCCTCTCTGATCTTAATATGCCTAGAAGTGCACTTTCTGTTTATCACAGAAGGAAGAAAAATTTTATAGGTAAGCAGAAATCATCCTGTAACTTGGAGAATGAGTATTAACAGATATTTTCCCCATATTTTCTTCAGGTTAAAAGTATGATAATTGAAAGATAAACCATGTAGGACCGTCCAGACAAGCCCCCTAATTCCCTCAAATGTAAAACAACCACAGAACTCAGAAGCCCAAATAACAAGTTAAAAATAATTTTGAAATGACTCCAGGTGATTCTAAACATGAGTCATCTGACAAAAATTATAAAACTCTATTATTCCATTGTTCCATCTACTTTAAAATCAGATGTTTGGGGAAAGCAATAAAAAAGTATCTTTTTCAGAAATCACACAGATTTTGAAAGTAACCAACTCAAATGTAAGTTACAATCAGACCTTGAAATAACATACCTTTTACACTTGAAATAAAGGATTCTAATTTTTCAAGTAACTCCAGATCTCTCTCAAAATCATAAAAATGATGTTCTACCCAGTGCCGAAATACATTTAGTATCCTAATAAAATGGAAGATAATAAAGAACACATTTTAGTTTAAACCAAGCACTAAGATATTTTTTACATTTCTCTAGTACCACGGTGACAGCCCTAAGTACAAAGGTCAATACAAAATAAAGGGAAAAAATAATTATTCCCAATAAAATGAGTATATAAATGAGTATATTTTGATAATGTCAAGACAAAATAAAAAAAAACCTCCAAGTACTTAATATTAAAAAACTGTTAAAATCATTTTATTCTAAAATAAAAATATATTATTGCTCCTATGATTAATTAGCTAGTTATCTTAAGAGAATTTTCCCTATTCATATAAATCTAGTGAAAACACTGGATGTGAGCTCAGAAGAATTAGATTCTAATTTGAGGGATAGTGAAACTCAATAGCTCCAGGGTAAATAAAAAAATTAAACTCTTTAAACTTCAATTTCTTCACTAGAGGTTAAATAGGGATTTTAATTTAATTTAATACTTTCACAAAGAGCAAAGAATTGGAGACAAAGTTGAGTCCATCAGTTGAGAAATGACCAAATAAACCGTGGCATATGAATGTAATAGAATATTACTGTACTGTTAGAAATGATGTATCTAATGAGAACAGAGAAACTCAGAAAAATCTACATGAATTGATAAAAAAGGAAGGAAACAGCAGCAAGAAAATTATTAACATGATGACTGCTAAGAACTACAAACAAAAAATCAAAAGTAAATTTGACAAAATTATAAAGATCAAGTAGGAGCAAAAGAAAACATATTAGAAGATATCTTCAAACCATCCCTTCATGGAGGTGAGAAGTTCAAAGTACTCTATAAGTTTAAGTTGTTATTAATCTATATTAATAACATATTAATCTATTGTTATATTAATTTATATTAATCTATAAAGAATAGAAAAACTACTTTTAAATTCTTAAGTGAAAAGGGTATTTTAGAATCCAGAAAACATACTACAGAAACCTTAAGCTTACATATGTGGTATGGGGGGATTAACTCAGGAATCTAGCAGGAATCTGAACAGAGAGCTTATGGGAGGTGGGATTGTGGGATAATGCCTGTGGCCCTCAGAGGAAAGAAAAAAGAATTATAAACTACATATCAGCTCATTTGTTTGCTTATGCCTCAGTGGCTACTCCTTTTATAGACAAGCTAGTGTACTGGGCCTGAATAGTTATTGCAAAGGCCAATGCTGAGGTGACCAATAAAGCCCTAAACTTATTGCCCCAAGTCTGGTGGTGAGAGGCAGCAGAGTGTAATGGAATGAACTTACAATCAGACAACCTGGGTTCAAATGACACTTCTGATACTTAGTAGCTAGGCTATGTTGGGCAAGTCATTTAATATCTCTAAGCTTCATGAGATTCCTCATCTGTAAATAAAAGAAGCTGTACTGTCCCTTTCGACTCTAAATCTACGATCCTAAGACCAATGACCACAATGTTGGTTAGCTGTAGTTTGTACACTATGACACTTCCAAAAAGGAAAATCTGAAAAAGGCTGTTAGTAAGAAAGATTAACTTTTCTAAAATCAAACTTGTTCATAGTGATTCCATGATCAGGAGTTCTCAATCGAAAGATCACAATTAGCAGATTATCAATAACGAAGAGTGGTTTTTAAAAACTTATTTAAAAAATACTTTACAAATTACAAAGAACTGAAAAGGCTGTATTTGCTGAAATTTGTCCGATGGAACTTGGGAAGTTCTTCACCCACATGAAATGCACAAGAAGTAAATAATTCTTCCATTAAGAGAGAACACAATTATGGTAGAATTCTTTTTGTTCGTTTATTCTTCTAGTCTACTTCCATTCTACTTCCAATTCTGCTGCTGACACTTCAATAGGCAGCTGGGGGGTGCCACAGTGCACAGAGTACCAGGCTTGCAATGAGAAAGACCTGAATTAAGTGCTCAAGTGCTTCTTAGTTGTAGGATCCTGGATAAGTTACTTAACCTCCATTTGCCTTAGTCTCCTCATCTGTAAAATAGGGATAATCATAGCACCTCCATCCCAATGCTGTGAGGATCAAACAACACAATACTGGTAAAGTGTTTAGCATAATACTTGGCATATAGAAAATACTATATATAAGTTAAGCTATTTATTATAAATAGTACATGAGGTTTAACCCAACGAGTAGTTAACATTGTTTCTTCCTATACATTTTTATCTTCTCTCAAATTAATTTCTATCAATTAGTAAGATAATTTTCTAAAAAACTAATCTGTAGATTTTCTTTTTTTTTGTGGAAAGATCTACAGCCCCTATGAAAATAAAGTTATAAAAAAGTTCAAAATAACTAGACAGGAAAAAAAAAAGTTCAACAACAGTCAATTTGTCTACTTTTTTTGTCCTGGACTTATGATTTCACTGTTATAGGGAATTTCTGGTGAGAAGCCTCTGTCAAATATAGGGAAGTATTCTGCAACACAATCTTAAAAAGTTGACTGAGGAATTGAGATATTAAGTGACTTGGTGAAGATCAAAGACCTGTTCCCTAGTCACTATGCCACCATTGCCACTTTAGACAGGGATACCAATATAAATATGTATATATACGTACATACAGGTAGATAGATGTAGGCACACATGTATCTCTTGATGTAGAAACAGATATATCTATTATATCTATCTATAATTTTATAGAGCTTAATTATACTTGAAAATAAATACTAGGACACTAGTCTATAGGAATAAGAATCCACTTTTAGGGTATCTATCATGTACTTGGAAATAATCAGAGCACACTTTGCCCCCTGAGACATTCATGCATAAAGCAAACACCTGCATCTGAGATGAGAGGGGACAAGTGTTATGTTAAATGGAGAAGAAAACTTGGGTAGAACATGACAAATATAATACTGGGTCAAACCTAAGTTGTACAGGTTGGACATATTCTTTTCTAAATCGTTTCAAATCTGCACTGATTGGTTGCTCTCCTTTCTCCACTGCCAGTTTATCTGCTTCAGTAGGCTCTGGCTCAGGGATTTCAAACCTAGGAACAAAGCAAAATTAAAAACAAATGCTTAGTTATTTATGTAGGTAAGAATTACAGGCAAATACTCTAATTTGCAAAGCATAGCCTCTTTATTCCCCCCATTCAAACAAAATTAAATTTAAAAAATCAAATATATAGACAGTAAGCAGTTAGAGAATTATTTGACTAATTCAACATTCTGGTCACAAGGGTCCTTTCTTCCTTAGAAGATATATTTGTGAACCTCAATGAAAATGAGTAGAGTATGTTTGCACCATGGATTTAAAAGTGCATTTGTGCTCCAAATATTGTGCTAGAAAGAAAAATCTAGGCAACCGGATATGCCTTATCCTTCACCCACTTCCATTTGGTAAAAATAATAAAAATAAAGCGAAACTAATAAAATAACTGATGGTTCTATAGCACTTTAAATATTACAGATGGCTCTACAGCAGATCAATGAAAGCAAAGAACTAGAAACAAAACAGGTGTTCATTACCTGCGGAATGGTTGAACAAATTGTGGAATGCAATGGAATTTTGTAGTGCCATAAGAGATGAGGAATATTCTAGAACAAAAGAACTATGGAAAAATTTGTATAAAATGATGCAGAGTAAAGTGAACAGAACCAGGTAACCAATTTGCCCCATGACCAATGATAAAAGTAAAAATTCTTTTTTTTTGTATTCTTTTTTTTAAATTAAATTATTTTATTTATTTTCAGTGTTCTACAATCACTTCCATATATCTTAGATTTTTTTCCCCCTCCCTCCTCCTTCTTCCCCACTCCCTCTCTGAGACAGCATACAATTTTATATAGGTTCTACACACACATTCCTATTAAATACATTTTCACCTTAGTCATGTTGCATAGAAGAACCAAAATGAATGGCAGAAATCATAAAACAAAACAAAACATAATACAAAAGAAAACTGTCTGGTTCATTCTGCAATCCAATTCCATAGTTCTTTCTTGGGATGTGAAAGGCATTTTGCCTCAAGAATCCATTGGGAATTTTTTAAGTCCCTGCATTGCAATGAAGTACTAAGTCTACCAGAAAAATTCCTCGCACACTGTGGTTGTTGCTGTGTACAAAGTTCTGGTTCTGCTTCTTTCTCTCAGCATCAGTTCATATGTCTTTCCAGGCCTCTCTGAAGTCTTCCTGTTCCTCATTTCTTACAGCACAATAGTGTTCCATTACATTCATACACCATAATTTATTCAGTCATTCCCCAATTGATGGGCATCCTCTTGATGTCCAGTTTTTGGCAAAGGTAAAAATTCTGAAAAAACTCAAAACTTTGAATATAGCAGTGACTTATGACTTCAAGAGATGGATGATAAAGCACATATGTGTTCCACCTCTTGACTGGAGAGATGACAGACTAGAGCTACAGAAGAAGGTATACATTTTCAGATGAGACCAATATCTTGATCTGTTTTGCCTTATTATACACATTTGTTATAAGGCATACTTGGGGGCAAGTAAGAAAGATTGGTGGACAGTGAAAGGAAAAAAGAACATTAATAAAGCATTTTAAAAACTAAAAAAGAAAAACAAAAAGAAAAACAATCTGAATTCCCAATCAATGCAAAAAGCAACCATGGCTTGGAGAACTGAAGTACAACAAGGTGTCGGATTACGGCCAGTGTGTTGATGTGTCTTGCTCCACTGAGCTTCTTAGTTACAAGAAAGGGTCTTATGGAGCAGGGGACACTCACTGGGAAGTAAGTTATGGAAAAGGGGCATCATTTTAAAAAGTCGACAGAAAGAAGTGGGGGAGGGGTGATGACAAAACCCTAATAATAAACTTGCCATTAAATGGAAGTCACAATAATACTAGTTGTTTTTCCTACTCAAAAAGATGAAGAATTTTTTTTTCCAGAAAAATTTTTCTTAATTTTTTTAAATGTCTAAGTATCATATTCTCTAGAAGTGACTGATTCACTGAAAGGTAGTTATCCCTCTCCACCGAGAATTCAAGGTTAATTTCTCCATAGCCATATTTGGATGAAAAATTTTTTTAATCCAATTATTTATATCTTCTCTAGTTTTTTTCCCCAATTGATCACTCTCCTTTCCATTTTTCATGTTATCTGGCTACATTTTTTCCTCATTTTTGGAAATTCTAAGTAAAGGAAGGAATTTCTCTTTACCAGAAAAAAAATGTTTTGTTTTAAAATAAATTTCTCCACTGACATCTCATTATAACATGGAGGTGACAGACTACATTTTTTGTTCTCTAAAAATCAGCCTAGCTAATTGTGGGGGTTCCAGTTGGATCTCAGGGTAAAAAAAATTTTGGTCACAGTAATTTTCAAACAACCAGTTAAATTTTACACTGTCTTCCATTCTTGAATTCCTTACCTGCCCTGTCCTCTCATGCTCTACTAAATCTCAACCCTGAATTATCCCCCACCATCCACCTTCTCAAATCCTACTCAAGTGCTGTTAGATGGTTCTGAAGGAAGTTAGACAACCATCCTATCTAGGCTCAACTGAACTCCCACTGCAAGACAATCCTTTTATTTCTGACTAACTGATTCTTTCCAAGGTCTCTGGATGTTGTAAACATTCCTTTGTTTCAAAGCTCCCACAGAACACCTTCCCCTCACACTCTTACAGGGGGTCTCACATTATACTTTCCTCAGAAATAAGAGGCCATTAACCATGAGCTCCCCCTTCTCTCTTTCTCTGAACCTTAAAACTTCTTGACATCATCTCCATTTTTCACTCCAGTCCCTGATAAACAGGTGGTCTTTTTCCAAACCAAGGCCAAGACCTCTACCTGTATCCTTGGTCCTGTCTTCTCTTCCATTTCCACTGTCAGACTGTCCTCAAAATCATTCCCTACCAACTTCAAATCTTTCACCTACTAGCTAATTCCCTGCTTTATCCAGATTCCCTCTGCCCCTGACTTGACTCTATCTCCCTTCAAGTTGTTACCCTGAATCTCTCCTCCCTTTCACCAGCTCCTAAAAATGATGTCAATACTTCTCTACTCTCACTCACTTATTTACCCCTCACACTGGATTCCAACCTCATCACATAACTCAACTGAAAATGTTCTCTTGAATGCTACCACTACCACATTTGCCATGTCTGATGGTCTTTTCCCAATTCTCATCCTTCTTGACCTCTCTGCAAAATCTGATCATGTTGACCATCTCTCCTCTGTTTTTTTGTGATATTGTTTTCTTCATGCCTGTCTTAAGTCTATTTCCTTAAAGTCACCATTCTGTATTATTACTATTATTCAAATTGATTACCTGTACTAGGTATACTCCAAAAGCCTGTCCTCAGCCCTTTTCTTTCTGCCTAACTTCATCGGTTCCCATAGGTTCAATGATCACATCTACATGGATGACTCAGATCTATATAGTCAACCTTAGTGTGTTTCAGGCTCCAATGCTGCATCACCAAGGATCTACTGGACATTTCAAATGCTGTCCCTAAAGTTTCTCAAACATACCATGTCCCACACGAAATTTATTATATTTTTCCCAAAAAACCCACCTCTCTTCCAAGCTTTGTCTAAGGACACTCCTATTATGCAGTCAATCAGATTTGCAAATTTGCAAACTTCTTCTACCCCAATCAATATATCCAATCAGTTGTCAAGTTTTGTTACTTCTACTTTCTGTACCCATCCTCTTTTCTCCATTTACATGGCCACCACCACAGACAAGGGCCTCACCATCTCTCTCCTGGACTATTTCAATAGTTTCTTAATTGGTCTCCTTACTTGTCTCTGCCCTATCCTGCACATACCAGCCAAAGTAAGATTCATAAAGAACAAGTTTGATTATACCTCTAGTGGTGCTTAATAAATGCTTCGTGACTAAATGACGCCCCATGTAAGTTTCCATTGCTTTGTCAGTTCTTTTCATTTATATTATTGGAGTCATTGTCTATGTTGCTTCCTTGGCTCTGCTTACTTCACTTTGCATCGATACATATAAATCTTTTTACTGGGCTTCTATATCATTTTATCACTCTTTATATCCCAGTAATACTATATTTATGTGCCACAATCTGTTTATCCATTTCTCAGTTGGTGAGCACTAGTTTGATTCTAGGTCTTATCTATCACAAAAATGGACGTTATAATATTTTGGTGCTTATGAAGCCTTTGTTCTTGTCACTAACCTCCTTGAGGTGTTAGTCTAGCATATATTACGTATATTCCAGTGAATGTCAAGGTTGAAGGGTACAGGCATTTTAATCACTTTATTTGTATAATTTCAAATTGCTTTCCAAAGTGTCTGGACCAATTCACAACTCTATGAACAATTCAATAATGTTTGCCTTTCTACAATCCTTCAGTTATTAACTTATTATGAATTTTTGGTCATTTTAATGCCAATTTGCTAGATGTAATAGTAAACCTTAGAGTTGACTTGATTTGCATTTTTCTTAGTAGTAGTAATTAAGAGCATTCTTTTGTATAGTTCTTAATGGTTTACAATTATTTTGAGAGCTGTTCATGTCCTTTGACCATTTATGTATTGAGAAATGGTTTGTTTTATGTTTTTAAAAGGGTTATGAATTCTAAATTTTGACAAGTTCTACCCCTTAAAATGAATTATTTGTTATCTAACTGTTCATCTAACATTAAATTAGTACATACAGCTAAAATGCTGTTAAAACTTGGGGATTTAATGAAAGAACCTGTGAAGTGCCTTTTAATTCTAACGCTAAGCTCTTAGGAAACACGGATCTGAAAATGTACATAATGGGAATTAACTTTCTTCAGGGGTTGTCGTAAATGAAATATACGTATTTTTCTTACCGTTCAATCAGTAACTTCAACAATTCCTGTGGTTTACAAAATGAGCGATAAGTTGTAAGAAAAGTACGCACAAAATTGGGATCTGTAAAGGTAAAATAAATAAAGATTATTTATAAATTTTCTCCAGTCTAATTAAATTAAAAGTGCAATACAGCAATATCTCCCCTAGAGGAAGCTAGGTGGCACGGTGAATAGAGTGCTGGGCATGGAGTAAGGAGGACCTGAGTTCAAATCCAGACTCTGACACTTAATAGTTGTGTGACACTGAGCAAGACACTTATCCTGTTTGCCTCAGTTTCCTCTACTGTAAAAATGGGGATAACAGTATCTACACCCCAGAGTTACCGTGACAATCAAATGAGATAACACTAGTAAAGCGTTTAGCACAACGCCCGGCACACAGCTGACACTACGTACATGCTTATTTCTTTTCCCCTCCTTTCCTCCCTCCCTCCCTCTCCCACTAGTCCACCAACAACTTAAAAATAATTTGTTTTTAACTTCTCTTAAAATAAAGATAGTGGAACTTCAGACAGACTGAGAGGAGGACAAAGATCACACATAACGCTTTACGTTTTAATTATTTGAAGAATGGAGGCTGTTAATGTTTATTCCCTAGGGACTCATATAAGATTTTACTCCGTAATTCATAAACTTGCTTGTCTTTGTTGATAACTATTACGAAAAAAAAATGTGTCCTCCTTAGCACAATAGCCTCACTTACATCTTCAACCCTTCCTCAATCAGGTATGGAATTGTAATGCCAATTTGTTCACTAATGTAAATAGATCATCTTCATTTTAAAACTCTTGTAGGGACCATGAGAAAAAGCAATAAATAATTGTGTGTTAAGCCTAAGTAAAACCTCGTTCTTATGAAACCCAAGAGAACGGGGAAAAAGTGAATATGAAATCCATTCCATAATATTCAGCACACAGTTGTATTTTTCTCTTTTCATTTAAATTGCACAAAACCTAAGAGCTTGGAGGGCATTATAAGAGGAAGTAAGAAGACAATGCATTCCAAACATAGATGAAAGATGGAATGGAATGGAACATGGAGAAATAGTAATAAGATGATTTTGGCTGCACCTTTCAGTGCAGGAAAGAAAGTAGTACGTAATAAGTAAACAACTGTTTATTATTCACCTACCATGTTGCTAGGTACTACACTAAGTGGTAGAGATAAAATGAATGAAACTATTAGTATGACTAGAAAGGTGGGATGGAGCTAGGTTGTGAAAAAGATAGGCTGGTCAGGTAGGAAGGACAAGAGATAGTTGTGGGAATGTCCACAGGCTAATATCCAAGCCATGTTAGAAGCTTTAGAGGAAATCTTCCCTACCCTCCAGCATACTAATGGACTCCTTGTGAAGGATTTATTGAAAGACGTGGCCAAGCCTGGCACAAAATGGGCAGGCACAGATCAGCTGCAATACGCACCAATATCAAAGGATTTATCATAACAGTCAAGTATTTGAAAGAAATGTAAAAACACTGAATTTATTTGTAATGAGATAATCTGAGGGTTTTCATTATACACCATTTTTTTATTTTAAAGGGGAGGGAAACCTTTATTTAAAGGTGGCCTACATTTGAACTAATATTTTAGGATCCTAATGAGGGCACATACAAGACTTGCACTCAAAAGTTGGGGCTGTCTCACTTAATCTGAAATATATAATTGTTATTTTTAAAATGTTAAGAATTATTAAAGCTCATACCATAACCATCTTACCATAGAGGGGAATTCTATTCAAGAACAGATCTATGCCCATATGAGGTTGCAACCCACAGTTTAAGAAGCGCTGAAGGGGTTGCGAGTAGAAAAAGTTTAAGAATTAAAGTCCTGATCTATGAGGTCCCTTTCAACTTCAAATTCTGTAACTCATTTCCTAAGGCTTTTATGCCAAAGTCAGCATAATAAGTGTTTTATGCTTATATTAAAAAAGGAAATCAAAATGGCCAGTGAAATAATCTTCAATATGCCTTGATATTGTATATGTTCCTATCACTCAATCATCTTTAAAATGATATGTCATGTTATTTAGTTTTGCTATTTAAAGTACAAACATTTTGGTGAAATGTTTAGTACCTGAAAGTAGTGTCTACTAATTTTATCTAGCATAAATATACTAACGAAAATCACAGTCAAGTTTTATAGCTATATGTGCTATACTAAAGAAGCAATATGATGAAAGAGAGAAAGCACTGTAGCTGAGAGTCAAGCAGAGCAGATACGACAGAATCAATATCCATTAGGCTTCTACCTCCCCCCTGCCCCCGTCATCTGAGTTAAACTAGTTCTTCGCTAAAATGCAAGAGGTGGGAAGGAGGAGGTGAGGTGGAGCGAGTGAATCTTACTCTCATCAGAATTGGCTCAAAGACTGAACAACATACACAATAAATTGGCTACAGAAATCGATCTTACCCTACAGGAAAGCAGGAAGGGAAGGGGGGTGATGGAAGGGAGGGTGGATTGGGGGAGGGGTAATCAGAAGCAAAACATTTTTGAGGAGGGAGAATAAACCAGGGGATCAGTGGTAGATGGGGGGAGGGAACAGGATGGAGGGAAATACAGTCAGCAATAGTAACTACGAAAAAAAATTTGAAGCATATTTCTCTGTAAAGGCCTCATTTCTCAAACATATAGAGAACTGAGTCAAATTTTAAAAAATAATAGCTATTCCCCAACTGAGAAATGATCAAAAGATATGATCCATTTTCAGGTGAAGTAATCAAAGCTACTGATAGCCATAAGAAAAAATATTCTAACTGACTACTGATTGGAGAAATGCAAATTAAAGCAGTTCTGAGATACTACCTCATACCTATTAGATTGGCTAATAGGACAGAAAAGGTAAATTACAAATGTTGGAGGCGGTGTGCGGAAAATTAGACATTAATGTAGTACTGGAATTGTGAACTGATTCAACCATTCCATAGAGCAATCTGGAATTATGCTCAAAGGGCAGTCTGGGGAACAGGGTGAAGAAGGGGAGAGAGAGAGTATCAATCAGGGAGTTAGGAGTACTCTGCAGCAGGGACTCAATGGAGATAGAAGAATACTTGGGGACAAGGGAGGAGAGGGAATGAGTTTCATTTTTATGAGGTTTTAGAAGACAACAGATTAACTTTTATCTGCGCCATCTTGGGAGTAGTTCATTAATATATTCAAATTATCTCAAAAGTTGTTCGCAAAACTTTAAAAGCTAACATATCCACATCATCTTAAAGTTATCAGTAACAGCTGGTGTTCTACTGATCTTACTGAGGATGTCCAGAACTTGTCTAAGAATTACGTATCATGGAACCAAAAGGCCCTGGCAGCTAAGCCTAGATGGATTCCCCTGATTCAGCATATATTACCAGGACGTAATTTTTGGTTAATATATGATATATTTGCTAAATTATGCTCTTTTGGCCTTTGGGAGAATTTGTATGTGACTTCTCAGTGCCCCTTTGCAATATTGCTACTTTCTACTGGCTCTTATAAACTTACTTGATATACTAACTAGAAAGGGGAGAAGGGTAGTCAGGGAGACCACATCAAAATACAATTTTAACACAAACTGCCTATGGGACATTTCAAAATGGATGTCCCATAGGCACTTGGAATTCAGTATACCCAAAAGAGAACACATTATCCTTCACTCCAAGTCTTCTTCACCTCTTCTGAATTTCCCTCTTTCTACCAAGGTTCAAAAACTTGGGAGTAGTCCTCACTCACTGTAAGCATAAGCAAAATCGATTTTTGTGAGTAATTTTTGGAGTTTGGTTTTCCAGGATCCATGGCCATAACAATCTCTTGTTCCCAGGTGTTAGCTATGGTTCAAAACATCTCCACCACAACCCATGTGAGACTGTAAGGGCCAGATGTTGCCTGTTTAGATTGTAAAGGTCAGGATCCCGGAAAGGTGGAGCATAAGTATAAAGCAGATGGATACTGGTCAGTGAGTGGGGAACCTTTAGGGTTGAAATGCACAAGCTAGGATGCTGTGTGTGCCTTGATCGGCCCCCATCAAGGATGAAGGGGAATCTATGTTTGTATAAACTGGCCCTCATTTGAGGATTGAGGGGATTTAAAGGAATGCACAAACTGTGTCCATGACTGACCTCAAGACGTAGACAGAGCTGTCCCCCACCTCACTTCTTGCGAGTCCCTGAGAGAAGGGTAATTAAGGAATCCTGTAGGAGTTGGTGCTCAGCATTCCTTGTGAGAAGGTTAGATAGAATAAAGTCTGCATTGTTTAATTGGCAACCCCATCGAAGCTGTCTTTCCTTTATAAAAGCAGATCAAAGAACCTGTGCTAGCAGGCCATTCTGGGTGTGCTAGGGTGCTTGCTAATACACTCACCCCCATTTTACATATCAAGTCAGCTGCCAAGTCTTATAGATTTTAGTTTCCATAGTATTCCTTCTCTCCAATCAACCAGTAAAGGTATTTACTAAGCACCTACTAAGGACCAGGAACTGTGCTAGGCACTGGGGAGAAAAAGAAAATGAATGCAACAATCACTATTAACAAGGAACTTACATTGTAATGGGAGAAACAATAAAGACATATTTAAGGATGAACAGAATAATTTGTATAAAGAGACTACAAAGTAGTCAACATAATCCGAGAGAGGGAGCACTAGCCAATGAAGGGATTAGGAAAGTGGTACATGAACCAGATACTGAAATAAGAGAAATTCTATAAAGCACAAATAAGAGGAAGTACATGTACAGAAATGGATGACAGTGGTGCTAAGGCATGACGATGAGAGAAGAAGTATCATGTGAAAAGAATAAAGAAAAGACCAGTTTAGCTGGACTGCAGAGTATGGGCAGGGGCAACGACAATGTACAATGAGGCTAGAAATATAAGTTGAGACTTTAAAAACTAAACAGGAATTTATATTGATTCTGGAGGTAACAGAAAATTTGAGTTTTATCAAATAGGGAAATAACACAGTCAAATCTGTGCCTAAGCATAATTACTTTCTCAACTGTGAAGGATATAAACGAGGAAAGACTTGAGGCATGGAGATCAATTAGGAGGTTGGAAAAATACAGATGAGAGATGATGAGGCTTGAACTAAGATGGAAACTGTTGAGAGAAGTTGAATGTGAGAGATGCTGTGGGGTAAGGGAAAATGAGGGGTACAGGATGACAGCAACATTACAAACCTGGGAGACAAGAAAGCTAGCAGTTCCTTCCACAGAAATTGAAAAGTTTTGAAAGAGGGGAGGATAAACTGAATTTGAATGCCTCTAATATGAAATGTCCAACAGGCACTTGGTGATGTGGAAATGACACTCAGAAGCAGGAGTGGGACTGGATATACAGACCTTGATAGAGAGTGTAGACAGATAAACAGCACACAGGAGGGTGGCTGGCACAGGTTCACTTGATCTGGTCAGACAGGAAAGACACTAAGAAGGGGTTAATAATCATATTTTATTCTAGTCTAGTTTTCTCAAAAGAGGTTGATGATAATGAGAGCACAAATTCTTACAGCATTCTCTATTCACCCTTCTCACAGGGGCCGGCAAGAAGGCAGGGGCAAATACCCCTACGTCTCAATGGGGTCAATCGAGACAGGTACAACTTGTGCATCCCCTAAATCTCCACAAGCCTCAATGGGAGGCAAACACAAATTCCCCCCAAGCCATGATGGGGGCCAACTGAGGCACACAGCACATTTGTGCATTCAATCCTAAGGTTCCCCACTGACTGACCAGTGACCACCTACTTTAGAGCAACAAAGAAGGCATATTGCCATCAATAGCCTCACAAGGTTACATCACTTCATCCCTGTATCTCACTGGACAGCTGCAGTGGATATCTATATTATTTATCATTATATAATCCTGTGCAAGCTTGGTGGAGATGTTTTGAACCAAAATTGTGGGAACTCATACCTAATACCTGGGAACAAGACATTGTAATGGCTATGGATCCTGGGAAACTAAACTCTGAGAAATAATAACAAAAATTCACTTTACGCACTCAAAAATCTACCTTGTTTACACTAAAATTCACCTTACTTACAGAGAAAAATGAAGCTAATGTGGTCACCAAAAAAGAGACAGAGAGAAGAGTAAGGGGCCTAGGACAGAGCCTTGGGGAACATCCAGTGAGGGCAGCAAGGAGTTAGAAAGAAAACCAGGAGAGGATAGTTATCATGAAAACCCAGAGAGCAGAGAGTATCCAGCAAGACGATGATCAAGAGTGGTAAATGCAGGAGATCGGTTGAGAAGAACAAGGCCTGAGAAAAGACCATAAAGTATGGAAATTAAGAAATCACTGGTAATTCTAGAGAGAGTGGTTTCAGTAGTGATGAGATCAGAAGTCACACTACAAAGGGTTGCGGAGTGGGAGGAGAGGAGGAAGAGGCAGGGAGTAAAGAGAGTTTTTTCTAGGAATCTGGCCAAGAAAGGGAAGAGATACGTAGGTTATATTCATATGGCTTCCATCCTAGCTCAGGCCTTTATTACCTCTTTTCTACACTATTATAACAGCTTCCTTTCTCAAGTTTTTCTCCTTTTAAATTTATCTTCCAAATCCAAAGTGATATTCCTTAAGTATATCTGATCATGTCCCTGTCTTATTTAATAAACTCCAGTGGCTAAATATAGGATAAAATGCAAAAAAATTCTGTGTGGCATTTAAAGCTCTTTACAGCCTTAATCCAACCTATCTTTGCTGTTATTGTTTAGTTGTTATCTAGTTGTGGCCAATTCTTGGTGACCTTATTGGGGTTTTCTTTGCAAAGATAATGGAATGGTTTGCCATTTCCTTCTCCAACTCATTTCACCGATGTGGAAACTGAGGCAAACAGTATTAAGTGACTTGCCCAAGGTTACACAGACACATTACTATTACATAGTAAGTGTCTGAGGCCCGAGTTAAACTCAGAAAACATAGCTGTCCTGACTTCAGACCTAGCACGCTATCCACTGTCCCACCTAAATGCCCCATACTGCTTCACATACTCATGCACTTCCCTCAACTTCACCTCTTAGAAGCCGCAGCTCTTTCAAAGTTCAGTTCAAGCACCACAAGATGCCTTTTACAATCTTCTGGCTGCCAGTCTCTCCCTATCCAAAATTACCTTGCATTTACTTTTCATATATTTTATATAGTCTTATATGTGACATGTTTCCCCTAATATAAGGTGTTTGAGATCAGAAACCATTTTATTTTGGTTTTGTATGCTCAATGCATTGCACAGTGCTCAGCTGCTTCAGTCCTGTCTGACTTTGTGACCCATTTGGGGTTTTCTTGGTAAAGATACTGGAGGGATTTGCCATTTCCTTTTCCAACTCATTTTACAGATGAAGAAACTGAGGCAAACAGGGTTAAGTGACTTGGCCAGGGTCACACAACTAATAAGTGTCTGAGATCCGATCTTCATGATTCCAGGTCTAGCACTCTATTCACTGTGCCACCTCGCTGCTCCAGCTGAGCAGATTACAACTGCCCTTCCCTTTCCACCCATAAATACAGACACACACCTGCATACATGTGGTAGGTTAGCCTTTCAATTAATTTCACTACAGTTCCTCCTTTAATGATAGGAATTCCACTTTGCAAGTTGTCTTCAAAAACAATGTTTTCTTCAGAGTCTTTTACAACAAAACGATATACTTCTGGACTTGGCAACCTCAGTGGTTGTTCATTTTCTTCTTTTAGTAATACTGAATCTAGCATTCGATCTAGCGTACTACGATACTGAAGAGAAATCAAGGCTGCCATCCAATTATTTTTCTCTTCCGTGGACTTGGCAGCAAATATAATGCTGTTTTCATCTTTGGAAATCAACTCAAAGGCATGCTTGTATTCAGAAGTGTCATCCTTATCACAGATCTGTATTTTCCTCATAATAAATTTTTCTTTCAATCTGTATTCTGCATTGCTATAACCTGGAATCCGGGACTGTCCATGATTAGTTTTACAGCTAATCATTAAGCCATCAAAAAGAAAAATATGGCGTTCATGTTTAGCTCCTATTCTCATCAATGGGCCTTCCATTATAAATTCATTACAACATTGACCAATATCTTTGCCTTCCCATCCATCAATATTTTTTTGAATTTCATTCATTTTCTTTATGGCCAAGTGTTTGCTCCGTGATTGACGATTATAAAATCGACAAACAGGATCCCTATAAAACACAACCAAAAACATTTTTGCAGTTACTGTTAAATCACAATTAAAACAAATGCAAAATGAATACTATAAGAGCTCATACCAAGTTGCAAAAGTTATGCATTATCAATTCACATTAATTCAATTTACTAAACAAGATGAAATACCATACTACCTTTCAATTATTTCATTGATTCATAGGTAACACTAACAAGTCATTTCCACTGTCTCAGATTCCTTACTTGTGAAATGAGAAAAATCGCCTATTATGCATTACATACCTAATGCCTTAATTGAAAATATAAAGAATAGTGAGCTTCATACACATCAGCTACAGAAAACTGTAACATATACCCTACAGAATAATGATGTAGATTTTCTAGTACAATTTAAAGGCAAATATTTAAATCATTTTCAGTATCTGGAAAAGACATGCAAAGTCAGTTTAAAAACATAAACCATGCCAGTACATTTAATTCTCAACAATGACAGTCTGATTTTTAAAACTGCTGGATATATTGTACTGCCACTTGAGGAAATGATACATGTTCAGTATCAGAAATGAAACAAAAAGCTATCACTACTAATAATCATACTTGGTCAGAAAACTAGAAATTAAATCCAAGTATAGTTTAGGGATCACTAGTGCTTTTTATAATTTGAACTCACGCAGGTCGCCTTCGAGGTGAATGCTTATTGCAAATCCGTTCCATGCTACATCGGAAATTCAGAAGAGCAGTAATAGCTTGTTTCAAGCATTCTCTGTCTTCTTGTTCTTCACTGCATTCTTGCAATTGCTAAGAAAAATTGGAAAACTCAAAATAAAATTTGCATCCTCAACTTTAAGAATTGTAAAAATGTAAATGTAAAATGTAAAAAAAATGTAAAAATGCACAAATTTGTACAAAAAAGTACAAAAAAATTTACAAAAATGTAAAAAAGCAAAGACAAAAGAAAAACAAACTAAAGGATTTTTTTTAAAAAAAAACCATAACAGAACAGAATACACACAGTAACAAAATTTAAGAGTTGAATGGGACTTCAGCAGTCATCTATAGCCCAAGTCATACACAAAAGGAAACCCAAAATAACAAGTAGTCAACCAGTCTTAACTTTAAAGACTTCCAAGGAGAGGAACCTATCCGTTCTCAAAGGTAAACCATTCCACTCTTGGATAGCTCTAATCATTAGGTCTTGACATCAAGTCTAAATTTGCCTTTTTGCAACTTCCACTCCCTACTCCTAATTCTTCCCTCTGGGATCAGATGGAACAAGTCTAGTCTCTCCTCTAAGACAGTCCTTCAAATACTTGAAGACAGCTGTGCTATCCCCTGAGTTTCCTCTTCTCCAGACTAAACATACTCAGTTCCTTTAATTGATTCTTATATGACACAGCCTCAAGGTCTTTCATTACCCTGGTTGCTGTCATCTGAACACGCTGTGTAGCTTATTAATTTTACATAATCACAATATCCCCAATGAGGTCTGACAAGGGCAGAGTACAGATGGATTATCACCTTCTTATTCCTGGAATCCATTCACTCTTAATACAGTCCAATATTACATTATCTTTTTTTGGCTGTCACATCACACTTCTGACTTATATTAAGCTTGCAGTCCACTAAACCCTCAAGGATCTATTTCAGAATAATTGCTTTCTATCCACAACTCTCCCTTTTTATATTATCCTGTATTAAGCTATCCCTCCCAGCTTTGCACTGTCTCCAAATCAGATGAGCATATAATTTATACCTTTATTCATATAACCGATAAAAGTGTTAAACATTACAAGGCTAAGCACAGATCCCTAAGGCCATCCACTGGAGACTTGTCACAAAATATTAACAGCTACTCTTTGAGTCTGCTAATCCAATCAATTGTGAAATCAACTGTGAAGTCATTTTATTATCATTTCATCTATGATTAACATATTATGGCCCAAGGGCCAGATCTAGCCCTTTGCCTGTTTTTGTATGGCCAGAGAGATCAGAATGGCTTTTACATTTTTAAGTACAATAAAACCTTATTAAGAAATATAATATCATTCTTAACTTTCTAGTCATATAAACGCAGGCAGCACAGCATTTAGCTAGTGGGCTAGAGTTGCCAGGACAAAATTTAGTACATAAGACTATGCTTCTCCACAAGAATAAACGGTGATACCGTATCAAAAGCATTACCAAAATCCAGGTAAACCACAACCACAGAATTCCCCACCCCACCCCCCATATATTAGTTTAGTAATCATGTCAAAAAAGGAAATGAAGTTAGTCTGGCATGACCTGTTCTTAATAAAGCCAGGCTGACTCTGTAAATTATTGTTTCCCCTTCTAGATATGGGCCAAACATCTCTTTAATAGAATTTTCTCAAGAATCAAAGTCAAGCTCTCTAAGTTGTAGTTTGCAGACTCTTTTCTTCTTTTGGAAAACTGGAACATTTGCTCTTCTCCAATCTGATGATAACTCTCTTAGTTTTCCATGAACTTTGAAATATCACTGACAATGGCTCAGTAATCATATCCACCTATTCTTTTAGAACCCACGGATGTAGCTCCAGTGGCTTGAATTCATTAAGGTAGCTAAGTGCTACTCTTTATTATCTCCTTATTTATTTTGGGCTTCAAGTTCCAGTTAGTCATTTTTATTATCATTTCTACTATAAAGGTCAGTCTCCTTTTCAGAGAAAACAGAAAAAAATATGTACACAAAATGTACTTATTACAAGACAACTTTTCTACAGTCCCTCTTTCTTGAACCCAACTACTACAAATATATTTCATATTCAAAATCGTGAGAAAAGACTAACTATGGGAGAGATTTCATGTAACTTTGAACAGAACAAAGCTGTATTGTTGTTTTCAAAATAAGGTGTCAGAAAATACAAAACAATGTTAATCTGTTTCTACTAGTTACAGTCAATACAAGAGACAAAATATACCAAACAAGAAATGTATTTACTTCTGTTTCATAATAAACTGCAATGGCTCTTTCTGCAGATGAACATGTCAGTTCTAATACCTTTGATAAGCAACACCATAAAATCCATATTAAGTACCATCATAATAAGCTCTAGTGTAGCAGCAAATAAATGGAAACAAAGGAGACTTAGAAATGACTAGACAAATTGTGGTGCATAAATGTAATGTAATATTACTGGCTAAAAGACAGGATAAATGTAATAAATACAAAGAAGCAAAGGGAAGTAAGCAGAGTAAGGAAATAATACATACAACTACTACAATGTCAACGGCATGAACACTACAAATAAGATAATCAAAGCTGAATACTATAAAATTAAAAGGCTCAAACTTGATCTCAAAGACAAGATATCTCCCCCTATTCCATTGAAAAGCTGGGAAGGGATGGTCTGAAGATATGCAACATTACATGGAGTACTACTGCGCCATAAGAAATGATGAACAGGAAGACTTCAGAGAGGCCCGGAAGGACTTAAACGATCTGATGCTGAGCAAAAGGAGCAGAAGCAGGAGAACTCTGTGCACAGCAATGACCACAGCGTGTGAGAGTTTTTCTGGTAGACTTAGAACTTCGTAACAATGCAAGAACTTAAAAAAAAAAATTCCCAATGGTCTTCTAAGGCAAAATGCCTTCCACACTCAGAGAAAGAACTATGGAATTCATTCGCAGAATGTAGCAGATCATCTATGTATGTGTGTGTGTGTGTGTGTGTGTGTATTATGTTTTGATTTGTTATATGATTTCTTCCATTTATTTTAGTTCGTCTACACAGCATGACTATAGTAAAAACGTATTCAGTAGGAAAGTATGTGTAGATCCTATGTAGTTCCGTCTTGGGGAGGGAGGGGAGTTGTGGGGGGTAGGGGGAAAAAAAATCTAAGTTTTATGGTAGTGATTGTAGAACATTAAAAATAAAAAATTAAAAAAAAGTTAAGCAACATTACATATATTGTCATGTTGGTTTTGCCAATAAAAAAATCTGTTATAAAAAACAGCTCTCTGAGAATAGGTAAGGATGTGGGGGGAATCTACGTAACGTAAAAAGAAAAAACAACAGTAAAAATCTATTAAAAATAGACTACTAAGTGCTAAGCACTCTCTCTCACCCTAATATCCGATTTATTGCTAAGTCTTGTTGATTCTAACTTTGCCACATCTCTTGTACATGACCTCTTTCTCTTCTCTGACACTGCTTCTACCACCGAGGTATAGACCTTCACACTTACACTACTGAAGGAATCTTCTGGTTGCTCTGCCAGCTTCAAGTATCTCCTCAGTACAGTTCATCCTCTCTTTAGCTGCTAAAGTTAGCTTCCTCATGAAGTGATGCAACCACATAAGCTCTCCTACTGTATTATACTCCAATGTCTCCCTATTACCTCCAGAATTAAACTTAAGATTAACTATTTGGCTTCTAAAGCCCTTCATAACCTCCTCCCTTCTTACCTTTTCAGTTTTTTTATACTTTACTTTCCTCCGTGTACCTTACAATTCAGAAGCACTTGCCTCTCTGTTGTTCGATCATACATGAAGCTCCATATACCAACTCAGTACATTTTCATTCCCTTATCAAGAATGATCTCCCTCCTCACTTGCTTGGCCTCCTTCTAGTCTTAGCTCTCCTCTGCAAAAGGTCCTTCCCAGCTCTCCTTAATGCCAGTGCTTTCCTTCTGAGATTATTTCCAATTTACCCTGTATATATCATGTGTAAACTCTGTGGTTTGCGTACTATTTCCTTTCCTCCCAAGCGAACATGAGTTCCATGGTGCCAAAGAATGCTTTTACTTTTCTTATCCCTAGTATTTAACACAGGTCCCATCGTAAGGACTTATTAAATATTTCTTTAGCCTAGTTCAGCAGCAAGGCACTCTGAGGAAGAGATACAAGGCAATATGTGCCAGGCAAGTCAAACGAGTTCACCACTTTTACAACCATGTCCCCTCAGATGCAGACAGAGAAAGTCTGCTGTACCACCTTGCTGCCCCAATTTTGGCCACAGCAACTCTAAAAGAGCATTTACTACAGTATAGAGGAGTTGTTATTTGTACCAATAGAGGAAGTAGTAATAGCAAAGAAATTACGGATCACTATATGTTTAAACATGAGTTGAAACAAAAAATTAGTATGAAAAATTTTTAACTACTCAGATAATATTTCAGGATCAATATTACTAAGTCTAAGATGAGAACAAACTTTCAAGTTGGAGTGGAGGGACATGCTTGCTGCCAGGGAGGCTGAGGCTGATAAGACTGCTTGAGCTCACAAGTTCTGAGTAGAACCTCTGAGAGGTCTACACTAAAATTTAGCACCTCAGGGAGTCCCCAGTAGGGGGGCCACAAGTCAACCTAAGGAGACGTGAACCAATCCTCATTTTAAATGTAGCAGGTCAAAGGTCCCATGCAGATCCAGAGTAGCACTGAGCCCATAAGTGGCAGCTCTACCTGAAGACTAGTGTGTGTGTGTTCGTCCTTCCTTGCCAAAGAAGACCATGCCATCAGAGAAATGATGACATGACTTGCATTTGACTTTGTTTTGAGTGAGAGAGGGCTGTGCAGATCACCAGCCTCACTCCTCCTCCAGGAACCAGATACTCATCAGGATGACTGGAGATGACCCAGGATGAGGCAACTGGGGTTAAGTGACTTGCTCAAGGTCACACAGCTAGTGAGTGTCAAGTGTCTGAGGTGAGATTTGAACTCAGATCCTCCTGACTCCTGCACTGGTGCTCTATCTACTGCACCAACTAGCTGCCCCAACCTGCAGACTGAGCAAGATAGGAAAACACAATCTCAACAAAAAAAAAAAACCTTTTCAAAATAAACTTTTCTATACTTAACCTTGAAGAAATACCATAAAACCAAATAAAGAAGTATATAATTTTCTCTGAGCTCCCTGGAAGTCATTTGCTTAAGAAATTTTTTGTTCAATTTGTTTTGTTCAAACAATAATTGTGATTGTGCTCACAGTAATGATATAATTTAGAACTAAGATCAGTTTTCAAACTTAAAAAATAAGGGAAAAGTTTGTTGACATAAGCTTTCATACTTACCTCTAACAATTCAAAGTAGTGTGAACAATGGTAAACCGGCACTAGCATAAGGCGTGGAAGAACATACCGCACAGCCTCTTTAAAGCCGTCAGCAATGGACTGGAAGGCAAAAAGAATTTTATCTGAAATATACAGAATACAGCAAGACCATAAAAGAACATAAACTTATCAAAAAGAAATAAAAATTAAAACTGGGAAAATGGACTTTTGTTTTCCTGAGGAGAAAATCATCTTCTGTAGCTACAAACACTAATATTTGAATATTTTTAAAACGTTGATTTCCTAAATTGACATTTTTTTCTCATAATAAAAAAGAGGGAAACAGAGAGATATTAAGGACAATCTTGAGGGCTGAAAAAATACATTTTCTCACAAAAAGAGAGTGGAATGTTAAACATTTATACACAGTTTTACATGATATTGTTGTCTGAAGTCAACTTAACTTTCTTCTACATTAAGTTACTCTGGGACCAAATCATATTGAGACCAAAATAAAACTCTAAATAAGTTGAAAAGTGGAGAATTTCCCATCTACTAACTGCTGTGGGAACACTCAAGATGTGTAACACAGGTACTAGACTTGGAATTAGAAGACTTGAGTTTAAGTCATAGCTATGCCACTTAATAATCATCTGACTCACAACCTCAGGCTCTTCCTTTATAAAAAGTAGATAATAAAACATCAATTCCTATCTCACAAATATAAAGAAAAGTGCATCATAAAACTTTAAAGCATTATGGAAATGAGATATTTTTATGTAAGCAAGTAGTATCATAGCAACTTGACTTACATGCACATTTTAATTTTGATGTTTACAAAGTATACTTGAATTTTATTGAGAACTGAAAAGAGAGACTTCTAAATTAGAAAATTAGATTTTTTTTTTGTTTTAAAATCTAAATTGTGTCTTCCAAAAAATACAACAAGCATGCAAGATGAAACCAAAAACCCCAAGATTAAAAACAGAGAACTGAGAGAAGTATGGGAAGATTTACATGAACTGACGCAAAGTGAAATAAGTAGACCAAGAACACAAAATATATAATGAAAGCAATGTAATTGGGGGGGAACAAAATTCAATGCCATATAATTACAATGATTAAGCTAGCCACTTTTTTTCACAGAGACAGAGGCAGAACATGGAAGTGCAATATTGCATATATGTGAAAGATTTGACTGATGTATCGGTTAGTTTTGCATTACAGAATTTGTTATTGTTGATGTATAATATAGTCGCTGATATTAGCATTTATTAAAGACTATGAAAATGGAATTTGATAATGAGAGAAAGCTGATAGGAAAAGATTTCTCTGTTATCTAATTAAAAAGGATGGAGGCTCAGAGTTAATTAATTAAAGAAATATTTTCTGTTATTTTAGAAATCAGAATTCCCAAATTTCTAATTTTACAACATAGTTTTTGATTGCCTTTAAGTCTATGGAAAGAATTAATAGGGTATCAACATCATTAGTAGGCTAAGCTGCTGGTATTTTGTGGGTTTGTTCCTGATAATATCCTGTCAGAGAGATATTGCTTAGGACCCTTATACACTGTATGTCACACAAGGACTGCTACAAATGACTCTTCTTGTGGACGTTAAAAAAACAGCAATTGGAGAAATCATAGCAGTAGAAGGAAAATAATGTTAATAATTAGGTTTTCACTTAAACAGTTAGTATATGTATAGTATGCTTTTTGGTAAGTCATTTGTAGCAAGAAGAGGGAGATATCTAAACCATCTTACACTGTAGTAGAATTCCTATCTAATTACAGTGTGTTCAAAATTATTTTTTTAGCTCATCACTAGTGGTTTTTCTTCTATATTTAAGTCAATTAAAGCACTGATTATATTTCTATATTAGAATATTTCACCCAGAACAGTCATAAACAGTCGGTGCACAATAAATGTTAAATGTGAATTGAAATTTTGAATTCAAAAATTATCCTCACCCATGAAAATTCCTCCCCATTCCCACCTTCTCCCATACTTTCGTCCCTACTCCTCCCTAAAACCTTTCATTCAGCTAATTCCAAACCACATGGCTTATACTCTGGTCCTCTTCTTTCTCCCACCACTAAACCTTGAACTGCTCTGCATAGGACCTTACACTCTGGTATATAACCTTTCACTTTATCTTGCCCTGAACCACTTTCTGAACATTTCCAGACCATGTTCTCCTCTGCTTCTTTCTACCTCTAGGCCCTCTTTATGTGGTATTTTCACTTATCTGCATGTAGGTTCCATGAGAACAGGGACCATTTTAATGACTTATTTTTGTATCCCCAATGTTTAGCACAGTGACTGTGGGAAGTGGAAAATGTTTTTTCATTCATTCATTCATTAATTCCCATACATCTTGCTCCATACATGAGGTATGGAATATATCTAGGTATATCTAGGGGTATGGAATGTTGCACGACCAAATTGCCAACATTTGCTCAATTATGGAGAAAAAGTAAAGAAGTTTCATAAAAACATCTAATTCTGCTTCATTGACTAAACTGAAGCCTTTGACTGTGTGGATCACAACAAAATGTGGTAACTCCTCAAAGAGATGGGAGTACCAGATCATCTTACTTGTCTCCTGAGGAACCTGTATATAGGCCAAGAAGCAACAATTAGAACCAAACACGGAACAACTGATTGATTTAAGATTAGAAAGGAAGTAAGACAAGGCTGCATATTGTCACCTCATTTATTTAACATAAGCAGAAATCATCATGAGAAATGCCAGGCTGGATGAATCAAAAGCTGGAATTAAGGTTGTCGGGAGAAATAGCAACAATCTCAGACATGCACACAACACCCACTTATGGCAAAAAGTGAAGAGGAATTAAAATGTCTCTTTATGAGCATGAAAGAAGAGAGTGTAAAAGCTGGCTCAAAGCTTAACCTCAAAAAAAAAACTAAGATCTTGGCAACTAGTCCCATCACTTCCTAGCAAAAAGACGGAGAAGAAATGGAAGGAGTATCACATTTTATATTGTTGGACTCAAAGATCACTGCAGATGATGAATGCAGTCATGAAATTAAGACACTTGCTCCTTGGAAAGAAAGCTATGGAAACTCTGGACAGCATATTAAAAAGCAGAGACATTATCTTGCCAATAAAAGTCCATATACTCAAAGCTATGGTTTTTCCAGGAGCAATATATGGCTGTGAGGGTTGGACTACAAGAAAAGCTGAGGAAAACAGAGCCAAGATGGGAGAGTAATGGCAGGGACTCACCTGAGCTCTCCCCATAAACCCTCCAATTACCTTTAAAAAAATGACTCCAAACAAATTCTAGAGCAGCAGAACCCACAAAATGATGGAATGAAACAAATTCCCTACCCAAGAAGGAAAAGTCTGTTGCACCAAGGTGAGAAAGGAGCACAGTCCAGTGCAGGCACTGACCTGGCCTCAGCAAACCAAGAGCAGACCTCGGAAAGACTGAATCACTAGCAGCAGTGTCAGTTTCTAGACCTCGCAGCCCTCAGACATCAAAGACAACTTAGAAGATCTGCAGCAAAGCACTAGCACACCAGAACTGGTCACCACAATGGAGGGGTGACCCTCCTCACAGTTCAAAGGCAGAAAAGAATGCTTGTGGTCACTCACAGACCAGAACATAGGTCAGGAGAGGAGTAAACACCTCTCCTTAGGTCTTACCACCTTGAAAGAACTGAAAACTTGCAGGTCCCTAAAAGTATCTCTGCAAATAGCTGCACAAAATCCCTGAAGCTTGGGACAATGCTCCCTCCCCCATGAAAGCAGAGCTATACTTTAACAAAGAGTTAAAAGTCATGTGATAGGCTGGGAAAATGAACAAACATTGGAAAAAACCTCTAACTATAGATAATTACTATGGTGATAAAGGAGATCAAAACACACACTCCAAAGAAGACAACAAAATCAAAGCTCCTATATCCAAAGCCTCCAAGAAAAATATGAATTGGTCTTAGGCCAAGGAAGAACTCAAAAAAGGACTTTGAAGATCAAATAAGAGATGTAGAGGAAAAACTGGGAAGAGAAATGAGAGTGATGTAAGAAAACCATGAAAAACAAGTAGACAGCTTAGTAAAGGAGACACAAAAAATATTGAAGAAAATAACACCTTAAAAAACAGACTAAGTCAAATGCTAAAAGAGGTCGAAAAAGTCAATGAGGAGAAAAATGCAAAATTGGAACTGGTCAAATGGAAAAGGAAGTCCAAACACTCACTGAAGAAAATAATACCTTAAGAATCAGAATGGAGCAAGTGAAAACTAATGACTTTATGAAAAATCAAGAAACAATAAAACCAAAACAAAAGAATGAAAAAAAAGGAAGACAATGTAAAATATCTCACTGGAAAAACAACAGACCTGCAAATTAGATCCAGGAGAAATAATTTTTAAATTATTGGGCTACCTGAAAAAACCAACATCAAAAAAAGAGCTTACACATCATCTTTCAAGAAACTGTCAAGGAAAACCATCTTGATATTCTAGAACCAGAGGGTAAACTAGAAATGCAAAGAAACCACTGATCACCTCCCAAGAGTCCAAGATGAAAACTCCCAGGAATATTATAGCCAAATTCCAGAGTTCCCAGCTCAAGCAGAAAATATTGCAAGAGTCAAAAAGAAAGAATTCAAGTATGGTGGAGCCACAGTCACAGTAAAATGTTATTTAACACCTTCTACATTAAAGGACTGGAAGGCTTGGCACAGGATATTCCAGAGGGCAAATGAGCTAGAATTATAACCAAGAATCACCTACTCAGCAAAACTGAATATAATCCTTCAGGGGAAAAAATGAAAATTGAATGAGATAGAGGACTTTCAGGCATTCCTGATGAAAAGACCAGAGCTGATTTTCAAATACAATATTTAACAGAAGCATAAAAAGGTAAACAGGAAAGGAAAATCATAAGGTCTTTAATAAGGTTAAACTGTTTACATTTCTCCATGGGAAGATGATATTTGTAATTCATAAGACCTTTCTCATTATTGGGGTAGTTAGAAGGAGTTATTTATAGAAAGATGGCAAAGGTGTGAGTTGAATATGAAGGGATGACATCTAAAAAACATAAAATTAAGGGGTGAGAGGAATGTACTGGGAGAAGGAGAAAGAGAAAGGTAGAATAGGGTAAATTATTTCACTTAGAAGAGGCAAGAAAAAGCTTTCACAGTGGAAGGGAAGAGGGGGGGAGATGAGGGGAAGTGAGTGAGCCTTACCCTCATCAGAACTGGCTCAAAGAGGGAATAACATCCACAATAAATTGGGTATAAAAATCTATCTTACCCTATAGGAAAATAGGAGGGCAAGGGAAATGAGAAAGCAGGGGTAGGGTACAGAAGGGAAGGCAGATTGTGGGAAGGGGTAATCCAGGTCCACATAACTTGCAGTCTGAGGGCCACTTACAGCCGAGCTTGATGCACTCCAAGGGATTTCCTCTACAAACAAAGGATGTTTTCCTCTACATTTTTCACAGGCCATCCAAAATCCTTTGGCAAGTTCCAAGCGGCCCTAGAGCTTTAATAAGACTGCTACAAGTTGTGCACACTTGGGGTAATCAGAAGCAAAACACTTTTGAGGAGGAATAGGGAGAAAGGAGAGATAACAGAATAAGTGACTCCAGATCTCATCCCCATGCTGCTGTCTTTGACATTCAAACTCTTTCCCAGACTCTTTTCCCTCTCTGATTGGCAAGATGGAGGGTGAACCACTCAATTCCTTCCAAATTCTCTAATAGAGGGCAGCATTTGGACTTTCTAGCTCACTCCACTTTCCACCTACAGCTCTGCTTGGGTTCAACTCCAAGGGCACCAGTGTAAGAAAAGAAGACCTCTTTTGCTTTTGCAACAAATAGTGAAGAAACCAGTCCCTCCCCTCTGTGTGGGAGCTGACCCACCACTATCTGCTGAATGACCAACCATCCAACGAGAGAACTGGGACTACATACTTTAGCTATGGACTGATCGAAGAATTGAGAGGTTAACAAAAGGACATTTAAAACAAGAGCCACCAGGATCAAGGTACACTTGCTTAATGAGCCTTATCAATATTAACTGACACACCCCACATAGAATTTTCCCTCCATTTTCTATATATGCAACACATGAAGTGGGTAAGATAACATGATAAGGAGTATTATGTAGTAGGAGTGGAAGGAAGAGTGTAACCCAAAAGGATTGAGACCAGTCCTGATCTGGAAGGAAGAGACCTTAATCAACTTACCTATGTAAGTTGGCTCTGCCTTTGCCTCAGCTCACACTCACACATCTTAGCATGGGGCACCCACTTCTAGAGAACCATAATAAAGCTTTCCTTCACTCAGTCCTATGTAAGATCCTACTTTTGGAATTTTCCAACACCAGGAACCCTCTGGTATCTTCCTAATATCCTCTCCCCTCCCACTTTCCAGTTTCATCTTGTGTGTCATCTTCCCTCCAAAATGTTTTCCCTCCTTGAAGGATTTTTTTTCTCTTATTTGTAACCCCAGTGCTTAGCACAGTGTTTGGTACATAGTACTAAATAATAATGTGCTTAATAATATATACTGAATTAAAGTAAAAACAAAATATCAATAAAACGTAAATTTCTAAAAACATTCCTAGAGCCCAAGCATCTCCACAACCTCAAAGTACCTAAAACCAGACTTCTCTAAAAAGCTGTCTCTAGAAATCTTTTCCAACACAGGCCGTTCTCCTCAGTCTCTTTCTTTCAATAGTATTTTATTTTTTCCCTATTACATGTCAAAACAATTTTTAGCATTCATTTTTACAAGATTTTGAGTTCCAAATTTTTCTCCCTCCCTCCCCTTTCCTATTCCTAAAATGGTGGGCAATTTGACATACGTTATCATGTGCTACCATGTAGAACATATTTCCATATTAGTCACAGTTGTGAAAGAAGAAATAGATCAAAAGGAAAAGAAAACCACAAAAAAGAATAAAGTAAGTGAAAAAAGTATGTTTCAATCTTCACTCGGAGTCCATCAGTTCTTAATCTGGATGTGGATATTGCATTTTCCTTCGCAAATCCATTGTACCTGTTGCTGAGAAGAGATGAGTCATTCGTAGGTTATCATCACATAATGTTGCTGATAACTGTGTAAACTGTTTTCCTGGTTCTGTTCATTTCACTTTGCAATAGTTCATATGTGTCTTTCCAGGTTTTTCTAAAATCTGCCTTATTTCTTACTGCACAATAGTATTCCATTACACTCATATATCGCAGCTTATTCAGCCATTCCCCAATTGATGGGCATCCCTTCAATTTCCAATATTTCCACAATAAAAAGGGCTGCTATAAATATTTTTGTACGTGTAGGTCCTTTTCCCTTTTTTATGATCTCTTTCAGATATAAACCTAGTAGTGGCATTGCTATATCAAAGAATATACAATTTGGTGGTCCTTTGGGCAGAGTTCCAAATGGCTCTCCAAGAATACTTGAATCAGTTCACGATTTCACCAACATTGTGCATTAGTGTCACAATTTTCCCACATCCTCTCCCACATTTATCATTTTCCTTTTTTGTCAATGTTAGTCAATCTGATATGTGTGAAATAGTACTTAGCATTGTTTTAACTTGCATTTCTCTAATCAAAAATGATTTAGAGCACTTCTTTATATGCTTGCAGAAACATTTGATTTCTTCAACTGAAAACTTCAATCATTTATCATTTGGGGAATGGCTTATATTCTTATAAACTCAGTTATCATTTGAGAAATGAGACCTTTGTCAGAGACACTTGCTGTAAAGATTGTTTCTCAGGTTTCTGCTTTCTTTCTAATCTTAGTTGCAATGGTTTTATTTGTGAAAAAGTTTTTTAACACAATCAAAATTATCTATTTTACATCTCGTAATGCTCTCAATCTCGTTTGATCATGAAACTGAACTCACTTAACTTTTTCCTTTAAGAATTTGCATGCTAGGGGGGTGGAGCCAAGATGGCAGAGTAGAAAGACGCACATACACATAGCTCCGAACCCACAACCCATAGAACAGCTACAGGGAAGTAACTCACGGTGAATTCTGCACCCAGAGGCCACAGAATATTGGAGCGAGGGAGATTTCTGTTCCGGAGAGACCTGTAAACCTCTCGCGGGGGGTCCTTCGCGCTGTGGACTGGGCACCGGGACTAGGAGCTGAGTGCAGCCCTGCCGCAGCCACGGCACCGAGAGGAAAAGATCCGAGCGGGCTTCAGGGACGGGATCTCCAGCAGCCACGCGGGTCCCTCCACCCACAGAGGGACCTGCAAACCTCTCGCAAAAGGTCCGTTGCACTGCAGACGAGGAGCCCAGCCCAGACCTGCTGCGGCTGTGGCCGCGGCACCAAGAGATACAGATCCAAGCAGGCTTCAGGGACGGGATCTCCAGCGGCCGCACAAGTCCCTCCACCCACAGGTGATGGGGGTCAGTGAGAGAGTCTCTTTGGTGGGTCGAGAGGGGAATGGGGTGCCCCCATAATTCAGGCCCCCCCAGGAGGTAGAAGCTGAGAGGTGGCTGCACACAGGGGCTCCCCAAGGGGGGCGGGAGCCTGAATCCATTGTGGAAGGTCTGTGCATAAACCCCCTGAGGGAACTGAGCCTGAGAGGCTGCCCTGCCCTGACCTGACCACCTGAACTTAATCTCACACTGAATAGCAGCCCTGCCCCCGCCAAAAGCCCTAAGGCTGGAAGCAGCATTTGAATCTCAGACCCCAAACGCTGGCTGGGAGGATCAGGAGGCAAGGTGGGTGTGAGGAGAATATTCAGAGGTCAAGTCACTGGCTGGGAAAATGCCCAGAAAAGGGAAAAGAAATAAGACTATAGAAGGCTACTTTCTTGGAGAACAGGTATTTCCTCCCTTCCTTTCTGATGAGGAAGAACAATGCTTACCATCAGGCAAAGACACAGAAATCAAGGCTTCTGTGTCCCAGCCCACCCAATGGGCTCAGGCCATGGAAGAGCTCAAAAAGAATTTTGAAAATCAAGTTAGAGAGGTAGAGGAAAAGCTGGGAAGAGAAATGAGAGACATGAAGTCAAAGCATGAACAGCACATCAGCTCCCTCCTAAAGGAGACCCAAAAAAATGTTGAAGAAATTAACACCTTGAAAACTAGCCTAACTCAATTGGCAAAAGAGGTTCAAAAAGCCAATGAGGAGAAGAATGCTTTCAAAAGCAGAATTAGCCAAATGGAAAAGGAGATTCAAAAGCTCACTGAAGAAAATAGTTCTTTCAAAATTAGAATGGCACAGATGGAGGCTAGTGACTTTATGCAAAACCAAGAAATCACAGAACAAAGACAGAAGAATGGAAAAATGGAAGATAATGTGAAATATCTCATTGGAAAAACAACAGACCTGGAAAATAGATCCAGGAGAGACAATTTAAAAATTATGGGACTACCTGAAAGCCATGATCAAAAGAAGAGCCTAGACATCATCTTTCATGAAATTATCAAGGAAAACTGCCCTGAGATTCTAGAACCAGAGGGCAAAATAAATATTCAGGGAATCCACAGAACACCACCTGAAAGAGATCCAAAAAGAGAAACTCCTAGGAACATTGTGGCCAAATTCCAGAGTTCCCAGGTCAAGGAGAAAATATTGCAAGCAGCTAGAAAGAAAAAATTCAAGTATTGTGGAAATACAATCAGGATAACACAAGATCTAGCAGCCTCTACATTAAGGGATCGAAGGGCATGGAACAGGATATTCCAGAAGTCAAAGGAACTAGGACTAAAACCAAGAATCACCTACCCAGCAAAACTGAGTATAATACTTCAGGGGAAAAATTGGTCTTTCAATGAAATAGAAGATTTTCAAGCATTCTTGATGAAAAGACCAGAGCTGAAAAGAAAATTTGACTTTCAAACACAAGAATGAAGAGAACCATGAAAAGGTGAACAGCAAACAGAAGTCATAAGGGACTTACTAAAGTTGAACTGTTTACATTCCTACATGGAAAGACAATATTTGCAACTCTTGAAACATTTCAGTATCTGGGTACTGGGTGGGATTACACACACACATGCACACACGCACACATACATAGAGACAGAGTGCACAGAGTGAATTGAAGAGGATGGGATCATATCTTAAAAAAAAAAAGTGAAATCAAGCAGTGAGAGAGAAATGTATTGGGAGGAGAAAGGGAGAAATTGAATGGGGCAAATTATCTCTCATAAAAGAGGCAAGCAAAAGACTCATTAGTGGAGGGATAAAGAGGGGAGGTGAGAGAAAAACATGAAGTCTACTCTCATCACATTCCACTAAAGGAAAGAATAAAATGCACACTCATTTTGGTAGGAAAACCTATCTCACAATACAGGAAAGTGGGGGATAAGGGGACAAGCAGGGTGGGGGGGATGATAGAAGGGAGGGCATGGGGAGGAGAGTGCAATTCGAGGTCGACACTCATGGGGAGGGATAGGATCAAAAGAGAACAGAAGTAATGGGGGACAGGATAGGATGGAAGGAAATATAGTTAGTCCTATACAACACAACTATTATGGAAGTCATTGGCAAACTACACAGATTTGGCCTATATTGAATTGCTTGCCTTCCAAAGGGAAGGGGTGGAGAGGGAGGGAGGTAAAGAAGTTGGAACTCAAAGTGTTAGGATCAACTGTCAAGTAATGTTCTTGCCACTAGGAAATAAGAAATACAGGTAAAGGGGTATAGAAAGCTATCTGGCCCTACAGGACAAAAGAGAAGACGGAGACAAGGGCAGAGAGGGATGACAGAAGAGAGAGCAGATTGGTCATAGGGGCAATTAAAATGCTTGGTGTTTGGGGGGGAGGGGATAAAAGGGGAGAAAATTTGTAACCCAAAATTTTGTGAAAATGAATGTTAAAAGTTAAATAAATAAATTTAATTAAAAAAATAAAATAAAATAAAAATAAAAAAAAAAGAATTTGCATGCTATACTACTTGGTGCATGTATGTTTCATATTGATTTTACTTCATTGTCTAACATACCTTTTAGCAAGATTTAGTTTCCTTTCTTATTTCTTTTAATCAGGTCTATTTCTGCTTTCGCTTTGTCTGAGATCAGGACTGCTACCCCTGGTTTTTTTGGTTTTTTTTTACTTCAGCTGAAGCATAACAGATTCTGCCCAGTCCTTACCTTTACTCTGCATCTGTCTGCTTCAAGTGTGTTTCTTGTAAACACCATCTTGTAAGATTCTGGTTTTTGATCCACTCCGCTCTCTACTTCTGTTTTATGGGAGACAATCCCATTTACATTCACAGTTATAATTACTATGGATTTCCCTCCATCCTATTTTTCCTCCTGTTTGTCCTCTCTCTTCTTTCACACGTTCACTTCTCACCAGTGTTTTGTTTCTGTCTACTATCTCCCCTAGGCTGCCCTCTCTTCTGTTAGTCCCCTCCCTTTACTTAATCTCTTCTCCTCCTACTTCCCTGCTGTGCAAGATAAATTTCTATATTCACTGATTGTATATATTATTCCTTCTTTCAGTCAATACTTATAAGGTTCAAGTGATGCCCTTCGCTGACCTTCCCATCTTTCCCTCTACTGTAATAGGTTTTTTGCAAAATAATTTCCCTGTTCTACCTCTCCCTTCCTTTCTGCATCCAGTGTACTCCTCTTTCTCATTCCTTACTTAATTTTTTATGTCATTCCCTCAAATTCACCTTATGCCCATACCCTCTGTCTATATATATTCGTTCTAGCTACACCATTAGTGGTATAATTTTTAAGAATTACAAGTATCATTTTCCCATACAGGGATATAAATAATTCATCTCCATTGTGAATTTCTTATGTTTGCCTTTCCATTTTTACCTTTTTAAGCTTCTGTTGCATCTTGATATTGGAGATCAAATTTTTTGTTCAATTCTGGTCTTCTGCTTATGAAAGCTTGAAATGCTTCTATTTCACTGAATGACCATTTTTTTCCCTTATGTATTATACTTAATTTCTCCAGGTAGGTGATTCTTGGTTGTAGTCCTGGCTCCTTGCCCTTCAGAATATCATGTTCCATGACTTATGATCCTTTATGTAGCTGCTAAGTTTTGTGTAACCCTTCCCTTGTCTCTTTTCAATCACATTTCACTATTCATATTACTATATTGTTCTTCCACTACCACCACTGAAAAAGATCTTCTTTTAAAGTTAATTTTATTTGTTTACATTACTATCATCTATGAACCTCTAAAACAGTAGTGTCATTGATTAGAGAAATGCAAATTAAAACTGCTCTCTGAGTTACCCGACTCACGCCTATAAGATTGACTTTACAGAAAAAGAAAATGGTAAATGTTGGAGGAGATATGGGAACATTTGGACACTAATGCATTGTTGGTAGAGCTATGAACTGATTCAACCATTCTGGAGAGCAATTTGGAACTATGCCCAAAGGGCAATCACACTGTGCATATCCTCAGATCCAACAATAACACTACTAGGTCTGGTTCCCAAAGAGATTCCCCCAAAAAGGGAAAGGACCAATTTGTACAAAAAATATTTATAGCCACTCTTTTTGCTGTAGTAAAGAATCAGAAATTGAGGGGATGCCCATCAACTGGGGAATGGCTGAACAAGTTGTGGCATGATTATAATGCTAAAAGAAATGATGAGCAGGATGCTTTCAGAAAAACCTGGAAAGACATATATGAACTAAGGCAAAATGAAGTAAGCAAAAGCAGGAGGACATCACACACAGTAATAGCAATATGTATAGTGATCAACTGTAAATGACTTAGCTATTCTCACCAATACAATGATCCAACAATTCCAAAGGAGTCATGATGAAAAAATGTTATATGCCTCCAGAGAAAGTACTGATGGAGTCTGAATGCAGATCAAAGCATACTATTTTTTGCTTTCTGTATTTTTTTTCGGGGGGGCGGGGGAGGTTTCCTTTGGGTCTGTGTCTTCTTTTGCAACATGACTAATATGGTAATACATTTTGCATGACTGAACATGTAAAACCTATGTCAAACTGATTACCATCTTAGGGAGGGAGGAGGCAAGGAAGGAAGAGAGAAAATTTGTAGCTCAAAATTTTTAAAAGTGAATGTTAAAAACTGTCTTTACATGTAAACGGGGAAAAACATAAATAAAATCCCTCCAAAAAAATTTAAAAATAGAATGGTAGTATCAAACTCAATTAGAAACACAGGACACTAATGCATACATATAGCACTGTGGACCACATACTTAGTTTTAAAATGTATCTATAATTTATTGTTTCTTTATTCTGTTATATATTTTCAAGTTGTATTTTAATTAGGTTCAGGCCATACTCAGGAGTGCTGTGGACCATGTGTTTGACATCTTTGCTCTAGAACACACTTTCACTTTTCTCAATGATTTCAGCATCTGGTTTACTAACTAAAAGAGCTTTGGATTTGGAGACAGAGGCCCCTGAGTCAAATTCCAGCTTTGATTTTTATCTGAGAGACACTGGACAGCTCAGTTAACATTTCTGAGTCTCAGTTCCTTCAAGTGTACAATAAAGCAATAGGACTAGATGATTTAAGCTCTAAACCTCAGAAACATCAATATCCATACCCTCATGGTTCCTTAACTCCCCAACCTCTATCTCTATTCTACAATAAGAATCTACCAGTGCTGTTGTTTATTAGCTGTACCATCTTTAGAAACTACTCTAATATCCTAAATTCAAATTTTCATATCTGATTAAAATCTCTTAGAGTCCAAATCTCCCCTTTCTTCATTTGTATTGAACTTGTTCTTCATCAAATTTTATTAGAGATTTGGAGAGAAAGAGTGTTTTCTTACTGAGGTTTTCCTTCACCTTGGACCCCAAATGTAATCAATCAATTCCTATGGATTCTACCTCCGCAATCCTTCTTAAATACACATTCTCCTTTCCATTTTCCACTCAAATAAATTCAACAAATATTAATTAAGAGCCTCCTAAAGACAAAGCACTAATCTAAGTGGTATGGCTACAAAATGAAAAGTGAAAACAATACTTGCCCTCAAGGAACTAAGGCTTCGAAAAAGAAAATGTGAAGAGGGTGCACACCCTAAAGATACAAAGGCACAAAAGTAAAAGGAACATTACGTAATGAAGCAAGCTAGAAAGTCAGTTTGACTAGAATAGAAAAAGAGGAATACAATGAAATAAGATTGGAAAGGTAGTAGGAGTCAGAACATGAAATACTCTTTTCCTTCTTGGAAATCTTACATACTTTGTTTCTTTTATAATAATACTTAAATTCAAGCCATGTGCCATAGCTATTTTTATGTGCTGGTAGAAGGAAAGGAGAGAGGCATTGAGGGAGGGAGAGAAGGAAGGAACAGAAGGAAGGGAGGGAGGGAGGGAGGAAGGAAGGAAGAAAGAAAAGGAAGGAAGGAAGGAAGGAAGGAAGGAAGGAAGGAAGGAAGGAAGGAAGGAAGGAAGGAAGGGAGGAAGGGAGGAAGGGAGGAAGGGAGGAAGGGAGGGAGGAAGGGAGGAAGGGAGGGAGGAAGGAAGGAAGGAGGGAAGGAAGGAAGGAAGGAAGGAAGGAAGGAAGGAAGAAAGGAAGGAAGGACCTCTGTTCTCGGGAAGTTTACATTCTATTGGTGGAAGGGAAATCATACAGTAATAAATATAAAATAAATAACAGAAGGTTAAGAGTTCTCACAACTAAGGAAACCAGGAAAGGTATCTTGGAGGAGATAGCATTTCAGTTAACAGTAAAGGGAGTTAAAGGTTCCAAAAGGTAAAGGGTGAGGAGGGAAAGCATTGAATGGGCTATTCCCCGGAACAGAAGATGGAATATTATGCATGGTGAACAGAAAGCAGTCCAATTTGGCTGAATCATAAAATGCATGGGAATGGGGAGAGGATAGGAGGTTATCACGCTGGAAAGACTGGCTAGAGATAGAAGGTTGTATACTTAATTGCCTAACAGGAGTTTGTATTTGATCCTAGATACAATAGGGTACCACTAACTCTTCTTCAACAGGGAAGAGAAATGGACAGAGCTGTGCTTTAGGAATATCAAGCTGGCAGTTTTGTGAAAGAATACAATTAGAGAGGGGAAAGGCTAGATACAGCAAAACCAAAGGAGAAGCTACTGCAACAGTCTGGGTGCTGCAGACAGGTGGGGAAGGCCTAAATTAGGGTGGTGGTCATGTGAGTAGAGAGAAAGGAACAAATAAGAGATATGCTGTGGAAGAAGAATTAAAAGAACTTGGCAACTGATGGGCTATAGAGAGCTAGGGAAAGTAAAAAGTTGAGGATGACTCCCAGGTTGGGAACCTCGGTGACTAAAAGGAAGGTAATGCCCTAGACAAAAATAAGGAAGCTAAGAGGAGGGATGGGTCTTGGCAAAAGATAGTAAATTCTAATTTGGACACGTATCTCTTCCAGTTACTAAATTTTACTAAATTGATGGTATTATCAATGAAAAGTTTAAATATTCAAATATGCTACATAAAAAGGATGAAAACTCCTAATGAAAAGAAGAGAAAATGTGTGACATTTTCACTATCTGTGTATTTTTAACAACTGTTAAGATCCTGACAACATACTGTCCATCTGACTACTTTCTTTCATGATATGTATGTGCACAAAGGTTATTCACTGATAAAAGCAGAGTTCTCACTGAAATAAATGATGCTGTGAATTTATTATTTTTTGTGAAAATACATTTGATATTAGAATGAAAATTGATGTTTAAATTAAATAAATTCATTTTAACTTTATATAAAGTGAAGTCAACCCACACAATCATAAAAACAAATGCTAAAATGTGACAGTGATTTTAAAAAATGTGCTACAGCTAGGAAAAATGTCATGAAAAAACATTTTCTGGACAACAAATCTGCTGAATTAAAGTAATACAAGTTTCAAAAATATCAGAATACTTACATAAATAAATGTTACAAAAAGCAAAAACTTTAGCCTATAGGGAAAAATTCCTTGCTTAATTTGGGGTATATTCATCTGTAACAAGTAAGATGGCTAAGAAACTTTTCTGCAGATAAAGAATAGTCAAGGAAACCACTTAAAAAGATCAACATTACTACTATGGTAATTTTTTTCTCTCTTAGATATAACTAGTTTCTAGAATAGGAATTCTGTATACTTCATTCACTTTCATCTTATCAAAAGAATTTAGGAGGCCAGTTATGATGCCAATGAGTACAGAAGAACAACATATTTGAATTTGTATTTGAATTTGAATTACCTGAAAATGCAGAGAAACAGCAGGTTTGGCCATCAAAGTATTGAAACGTTCATGGAATTGTGGGGAAAGAATATCCTGCGACAAGGTTTCATATGGATCAAATGCTTGTTCCTTAAAAAGGAAAGTAAAACAAGTTTAGTATAATAATTATAGATATAAGTACTTTCATTTTCAGTATAACACTGGTACAATTTGCTCCTAAGACCAGCTGGTACAGTAGATAAGAGTTCTGGGCCTAGAATCAGGAAGACCTGAGTTCAAATCCAGCCTCAGAAACTTAACCTCTGTTTCTTCATCTGTAAAGTGGAGATAATGATAATAATCCAAGGGTTCTTGTGAGGATCAAATGAGATAATATTTGTAAATATGCTTAGTATAGTAAGTGTTATATAATGTTAGCTATTATTAAATCCTCAACTAGGTCTTGATCTTTTGCTATCTAAATTGGAAGGGTAAATACCAAATATAACTTACCTATAACTCCAAGTACATACTTTCAAAAGAATTTATACACTGCATTTAAGTCAGAGAGTTCATACTATCTTGACTACTGTCATCTCAAAAGATGTGGGTAACACTGTGGCCACAAGTAGCAAACTCTGTGTGTGTGTGTGTGTGTGTGTGTGTGTGTGTGTGTGTGTGTGTGTGTGTGTGTGTGTGTGTGTGTGTGTATGCATGTATCTATTAAAGTTGGTGTTCAGTTGTGTCCAACTCTTCATGACACCATTGGGGGTTTTCTTAGCAAAGATACTGGAGTGCTTTGCCATTTTCTTCACCAGCTCATTTTACAGATGAGAAAATTGAGACAAACAGAGTTAAGTGACTTGCGCAAGGTCACACAACTAGTAAGACTCTGAGACTCAGTTTGAACTCAGGTCTCCCAACTACAGGCTAGGTGTTCTATCCACTGTACCACCTTACCCCTATAAACCAAATGTCTAAAAGTGTAAGTATAAACGTATATCCATACATACAAAACTATTTTGGAGTGAGAGGCAAATGAAAAGTGTCAATAATCAAAAGGAAAGCAAATTTTGAAACTGTGGTCTGAAGACGTTAAGAAAAAATCCACTATATTTCAAGTTCTATTCTAACCCTTAGGCACAATAAATTTTCTTAAGGGACAACTAGGTGGTGCAGTGGATAGTACATGAGCACCGGAATCAGGAAGACCTGAGTGAAAAATCTGGCCTCGGATACTTACTAGTTGTAGGATTCTGGGGAAGAAGAGAGAAAGGGAGGGAGGAAGGGAAAAAAAGGAGACAGAAAGAAAGGAAGAGAGAGAGAAAGAGGGAAAATGAGAAAAAGAAAGAGAAAGGAAGAAAGAAAGGAAGAAAAAGAGAAAGAAATTTTCTTAAGTAGCTATATGAAATAACAGTGCTTTATCCATGGCATGTTTTTCAAAAATGTTAAGACATGTTAAGATATGAATGAGCATTAGTAAGACAGACTACATAGTTTACATTCAAATCAAAAAGGTGCATTAACAAATTTTTATTCCCTAAAAAAGTATGTTGGTTTAAGAAAACTGTTCAATGCTTATTCCTTTGAAACTTCAAGGATGGTTCCTGATCAATCTGTCATTTCATCACCTGAAATGTTTACTAGGACCACTTTAAGTCTCCATTACGATCTTTTAAAACTACAATCTATTAATATGTTTGACAACTAAGTCATAAATATACAGGGGTTCAAGATACGCAAATACACTAAGAAGAACAGGACTAAGGATTTCAGTTAGCCAGCAAATGATTGAGTGTCAGCTTCCTTAACTAAAAAGTGAGTTAACGAAAATAATCCATTTTATCAGACTAAAGTTGAATGAAGGCAGATACCTGAGAATATCTTTTACATTAGCATATAATACTTTGCAGATTCCAGGAGTGAACTCCCATACCTTTATTAGCACAGGTGCAACAAATACATTACTTCAAAAAGCTACTCACATAAAACTAATATGAAGTAATTTGAAATAAATTGTTAAGCAGAAATACAGAGCACAGTACAATAAGTAAAATATGCAATGATTTCAGCTTACTGATTTAAAGAAAACTAAGTATCTTTGTAGTAGAAAATGTCTTCTAATTTTTGATAATTAACCAAATAATATGTAGCTTAGCAACCAATTTAAATATTTTAATGAGAAAATAAATATAGTTTTATAAACTTACTTCTGCTAGATCTTCAAAACAGCTGCCAGCTAAGGGATGAGGACTGCTTTCATCAGTCATTTCAACTGTATCTTCAATCAAGCCTAAAAGCTTTACAGTCAATTCATGAATATCTAAAATGTTGCTGAATATCCCTTCAATATCCTAAAAAAAAATAAAAATGAAAGCATCTGAAGCTAAAAACTACGCTAATAAATTACTGAATACAAATACTCATACACAATCTAAAGATGGAAAAAAATTCACATCTAAGAAGTCATGTTAATATTTTACAAGATAAGCCTTGAAATTCTACATAAAAGAGGCTATATTAAAGTATCTTGTAAACACAAAAAAGGAGAGAAGTGTGGGGGTTGGGTGGAAAGGTGGGGATAAAACATACCAAACTGAAGTCAATCAGTAAGAAGGAAAGAAAATACAATCTTCTGTGTCACAAGATAGAAAAGCCAGTTATTAGAAAAACTGAGGTTCTAAGCAGTTCACCTTAAATACATGCTGCACTAATACACCATTAAGAGCTTTAATTGTGAGCTAATGATTGGTTTTTATAAGGAATAAACAAATTTTCAGTCCCAAGGCCTCTATACAACAAAATAAGATATACATTTCTTTATTAAGGTAATGCACAAATTATTTACTCTGCAGACATAAATGTAATACATTAACCCAGATAAAATAGGACCCTCAAAATGGCAAACTGGGATCAATTTTGCTTGGGTTTTTAATCCCTTTACATGACAAATCAATGTTATCACCTACAGGGGAAAAAAATCAAATGCTTTATAGATGCTAATGGTAAAAGAGGTAAAGCTGATGACCTAAGCAAATGAAATTATCTGCTTTCTTTCCTAGATACTACTCTACATACAATCTATTGTATTTTGTATAAATAGTAGAATAGGCTTTTAGTCCAGAGGTCTGGGTTCTAGTCCAACCTCTGGCAATAACTAAAGTCAAAATTTCCGTCTCATGTTCATCTACAAAAATAATAATACCTTCCCTATGAAAATCATATCAAATGACAGATACAAGTACATTGAAATTTTGAAAATACATAATATCCAATACTCAAATGGAGCTGTGATTTCACAGCCGTGGGCATTCCTTCCAATGGTGCAGACTGAAATCTGTGTAACCTAGGCAACTCTACTACACTCTGAAAAGTTCACCACAGGGGATCCAACCAACATTCTGAAAACTCTCCTCAATTTCACTTGACACTGAGAGGATGTCAGCGGAATATATGTGCATAAGTGCTCTTGCCACATAACCAGCCCATCATTGTTTTCATTCATCTTTATTTTGGTAACAACTTTTTCTCTAGTTCTCCTTTGTAATTTCCTGTTTGTAATTAATGTGTTGCAGCCTGTCCATATCCACCATGCACCTCTATACCATCATATAGGAAGGCAGAAGAAAAGATCTTTAAAAGAAAAAAATAATGGGTGCCATGAGGGTCATGAAAAATAGAACACAATTATTTTACATTGTTTGGAAACTGGTGTTCCATAACTTATAATCATAAAACTCTGAAAGGCTATTGGTGTTCTAAAAATAGCCTTTGTTTCAGGGAAAATTTTTTTGGCCATTAAAAAAACTTTTAAATTTCTCAAAGGTAATACAGCTTGCTTGCTTTTCTCCTATTCCGCTCTGGGCCTGACTCTCCATTAGCTTGTAGTGTCTATCCAAGATAACTGCCTAACAGTCAGGACATCAGGCATTCTTCCTCTGCTTGGGAATGTTTGAGAATTTGGGGCAATCTGCATAATGTCTTCTGACAACAAGCACATGAAGAGGACCTCACCATTTACAGGAAATACGTCTACAACTTGGATTCGTTTTGGAACTCATCTTTGACAGTGGGGAAAATCTTTGGCAACCATAAATCCCCCTGTTTTATGCCCTGTCTGATATTAATGATCAGAAAGTCAAACCTTTATTCTTAAATTTTTTTCAAGAAATCTTGATATTTTTGAGGTAGCCATTAAAGGACAGCTTTTAACACAGCATTTTGCTCTACTGAACTCATATTTTTTTTTACAGTCAGCAAACAAGCAAATGAGACACAGACTGGCAAAATGGATAAGAGCACTGACTGGGAGTTAGGAAAACTTGGGTTTAACTAACATACATGCAGGATACATGACTAAGAGCAAATCAGTTAACCCTTCAGTGTCCCCAAGAAACTGTGAGATTACCAATCCAATTATGGATCAGGGGTCAATCTGTCCTGGTAGAGAGCGTTCCTTACTGGGAACTTCCTATACTGATGAAAACCACAACAAATGCTGGGGTTTGATATTCTTTACATCATTTAATCAAATGTCTGATAATAAAATATATCTATAGCTTGAAAAAGTCTGTTTCCTTATAATCTCTTCAACAAAGATAGCCCTGACACAAATTTTTCTCAAAGTTCAAAATTCTTTCCCCACAACTTTGGTATTTTCCACTGCTTCAAATATGTTAACAATCAATCCCTCAATGCACTTTCCTTCTGCTACCTCCAGCACAGAACTATTCTAGCAACTGGTTAAGTTTGGTTGCTTTTTCTATCTTTATTTTTTTCAGTGACATTTCCACCTCTTTTATTAGCATAGCAGGGGTTGTAACGATAGAATCCTAGTATAATGGTTCCACTATTTTTGTTAGTAAAAATAATATTATAAAATATCTTAAAATCTCATCCATCTTTTGCTTATTTCTTCTTCTTAAAATTCATCCTTAAATGTCTCCAGAATCAGTCTGCTCAGTTTGCCAAGCTCTCTTTACACCAGCTCTACCCTCCAGTGCTTCTCTTTGTTTTATGAGACAATGTTGTTCACAATCATTCGCTATTCTTCTAAGTTTTTACAAATGAGTTTGGATTCTAAACTAATTTTGTCTTTGGTTGTCATAGCCTTTAACTTGGCATGTAAAACGGTATAATATCTGGTAGAGTTATAAAAACATTTTTAAACTAAGCAAATGCACTACGAAAAAAATGAAGTCTATCAAAACACCTTAGAATACCATCTGTTTGACTTTAGGCTTAAGAAAAAGACTGAGAAAATTTAAATTTTTACTCTTTAGTGTTTATTTAGCCAATACTATCTAAGTACTACTCCCTTCTCACATAAGAAATACATATTTTGGAGGAAACAATACACAGGTAGAGTAGCAAAAAAAGCAATGGATGAAAGGCAGAACAGATCTTGAAAAGAAAAAGGTAATGGATGAATAAAGGTAAAGGGGGAAAAAAAAACGAAACTTCTCTTTTCCATTACAACATTTATTCTGAGACAAAGACATTTCCAGTCTATTATTTCTCTGCAGAAAAAGATTTCAATTCATGAGATTCTTTCCCCTAGAACTCATGTTTGGGGCATTCCATTAACATAACACATGTACAGGCTCCCAGGAAATTACTCCGATCACTTTAGACACCAGATATCAGAGAAAGCTTTCAGTCTGTTTAGTTTCCTCACTAATCTTACGCAGCATTTCAATATATTGGTGAAATAATTCAACTATTTTAAAAATCATACTAAGATTACAAAAAAGAACATTTTTGTTCTATATACATCAACTTTGAAGCTATTTAATTATTCTAAGTTTTGTAACAAATTTTGAGATACAGAATATCCCAAATCTAGGAATGGTACTTACAGAAGATGCAAACAGCTTTTTGTTTGAAAGGAAAGCCTCCCGAAATACTTTTATTATAAGATTTAATTCCCGTAGATATTGTCTTTCTTCTGCAATTTCGGTTCTAACTAAGTCATAGTAATTCAGTTCACCTGAAGAAAAGGGTTCATCTTCACAGAGTGAAACCAAACCAATGTCATCCTGATCAAACATGTCCATTAAAACCTGATAAATACAAAACAGCATTTTATAAATGCCTATTACCAATTTAGTTTAAATTAGCTCAATATTTTTCATAATCATCACATAAATAAACAATAAGAATGTATTATTATATAAGTTAACTGTTATGAGAAAATAAAGAGTAGTTTAAGTCACAAGCCAAGACTATTGCAATATCATCTTTCCAAGTCTTCCTGCCTCCATTCTCTCAGTATTAAGCATTTATTTTGTGGCAAGACTTTGTATACTCTCTCTCCTCCTTCAATTCATTCCTTAAATACTGGTGATCTTTCTAGAAAAAGTCAGTCGTCTGCTCAAAAAAATCTTCTATGGTTCCCTATGGTCTGTCAAGTGCATACATATCAACGATAGGCATTTTATTAAGCACTTACTATGTGTCCACTACTGTCCTAAATAGCAGAGATACAAACAAAGGCAAAAACACATTCCTTGACCTCAAAGAGCCTACATCTAATGGGGGAAACAACATGCAAACAAGAGAATCACAGAAGAGATGGAAAATACTCTAACAGAAGGAGGCATGACCAGCTGTGAGGGGCTATGAAGGGCCTCCTGAAAGAAGCAGGGTTTGAATTAAGTCTTGAAGGAAATGAGGAAATCTAAAAGGTAAATTTAAGGGGGTAGGATATTATAGGTATTTGGAATAGCTGGTGCAAAAACATGAAGAGGAGCAACACAGTGTCATGTTTAAGGACCATGTGGTAGGCCAGTGTTGCTGGAATACAGAGTATTGAGAGGAAAGTGTAAGAAGAATGAAAAGGTAGAAAGGTATCAAGTTATGAAAAACTTTAAATACAAAAAAAAAAATCAACCAAAATTGTGAGGACTCAAAACACCAACATTTCAAACTTGGATGACTAGGAAGATGGTGGTTTCTTCTATAGTAAGAGGGAAAGTGAGGAAGCGGGGAGAATTTGGATGGAAAGATTCTCCCAAAATCTGGCTCTAACCTGCCTTTCTGGCAAGATTTCACACTATTCCCCAAGTTCCAGTCAAACTAGACTGTTCTCATCCTTCAAACAAACTTCACTCTACTACTTCTGTAATTTTGCTCACTCTCCTCCCCATTCCTGGAATGTCTTCTCTCTTACCTCTGCCTGTAGAACTCCTATACGTTAGAATCCGTCTCAAAGCCTGATTTCCCAGATCTTCCCTAATAGACCCTCCTAGCATTTTGTACAGAAATTCTCTACTTTTAAACATTGCACATTATTACTATGAGTTTATGTCTTATCTCCATATTGAATACAAACCAGAGCAATAACTGTAATGTCCCTAAACTCTATACTATTATTCCCAGTGCCTAACAAAGTACTCCCTACACACAGCAGGTTCTTAATTTTTGTTGAACAACATCAGAATATTGTTGCTTTTGATTTTTACAGAGAAAAGGTTAGATAAAATGTGACCTTTCAAATAATCAAGACAAAAGGTAAATCTGACCATGAAGACAGATGGCAGAGCCCAATTGTATAATAAATAAAATATATTACCAAGTCAAGTTTGAATGAATACAAAAACACATTTATTAAATACTTACTAGTTTATTTCCTCTTTTTAAAATTTATTTTCAGTTCAAATTCTCTACTTCCTGGCTCCCTTACCCCTACTCATTGAAAAAGCAATAGAAAGAAATCTACCTATAAACATGTACAGGAAAGTAAAATAAATTCCCACACTAACCATGTGCAAAAAATAAATGCCTCCATCTGCACAGAATCCATCAGCTCTCTATCTGGAGGACAATGGTAGGGTTCACCACGAGTCCTCTAGAATCCTAGTTGATCAATGTATTGATCAGAGTTCCTAAGTCTTTAAAAGTTATTTATCTTTATTGTTCCCCTGATCCTGTTCACTTTACTTTGCTTCAGTTCATACAAGTATTCTCTCTCTCTCTCTGTATAAATATATATATATATAAAAACATGGGTCTTTTTCATCTTTCTTTGATCTCTGGGCTACAGACTTACTAGCAAGATCATCAGATCAAAAGGTATGAACAGTCTAACAGCTTTTCAAGCATAGTTACAAACTGCTTTCCAAAAAAGCTGGAGCAGTTCACAGATCCACCAACAATATATTGATGTATCTGTCTTCACATAGCCCTTCCAGCTTTTTTTTTTTCCATTTTCCTTTTGTCAACTTAGACAATTTGATAGGTGTGAGGTGACACCACAGAGTTGTTTTAATTGTAATTCTCTAATTATTAGTGATTGAGAGCATTTTTTCATATGGCTATTAATAGCTTAGATTTTTTTCCTCTGAAAATTGCCTACTCATATAATATGACCATTTATCAATTGGGAAATGACTCTTTCTTTAAAAAATAAATTAAATTAAATTAACTCAGTTCCCTATATATCTTAAAAATGAGCCCTTATTTAAAAAAAAAAAAATTTATTCTAAAGATTTTGTCCCCAATCCCTGCTTCTCTTCAAATTTTAGTTGCCTTTGTGAAAAAGCTTTTAATTTTATGCAATCAAAATTATTCACTTTACCTCCTGGCATTCTCTCTAACTCTTGGTCATACATGAATGCTTCCCCTATGTCAGGTAATTTCTTTCATGAACCTACAATTTGTTTATGAAACCACCATTTATATTTGAATTATGTAGCCACATGGAGCATATCTTGGCATATAGTGTGAGAAATTGATATATACCTATGACTAAGTTATTTTTAACTGTAGCAAAATAATTAACTAGAGTATCAATTTTACTTTGTCAATCTGACTGTGCTTTCAAAAGTACAAAACCAAGGGAATTCAAGAAATAAAGCTCTGATCATAGACTTCCTTTTAATATGATCAGAAATTTAGAACAATAAAGGACCTTAGACATCTTAGTCTCTTCCTTTTAAAGGACAATGTATCTTAAGCACAGAGAGGTCAAGTGATCTGGCCAAAGTCACACATTCCTCTACAATAATGTATTTAACATTAATGGTAGGGGTTGTTCAAGTTCAAAGTAGGAAAAAACAATCAACAAATACAATATACTTCATTAATGAGGGACACTGCTGGGGAATAAAATGTTACATTACACAAAGTTTGTAGATGAAAACTCACCCTTTTAAAGGCCCACACTTTTATGTCTTTCTAAAATATATTCCAAACTTCCCCGCTTTCATAAACAAGTGCATAAGTATTATGAGATGGGGCTGCCCTAACTTTTAAAGAACAATTAGAAATTAGAAAAGTTTTAAATTTCAAAGGAACTTTTAAGCTAGTAGTACACTACACCTAAGGATTCAAATTAAATTTCTTAAACCTAGGTAATTCCCTCATAGACACAGAAAACAAAATCTGATCAGAAAATAGAACTTAATTTTAAAAAATGTTATTAAAAAAAAGCATTGAATTGTAAACAAAGTAGGTGCCCATCAATAAGGGAATGGCTAAATAGTTTATGGTACATTAATTAAATGAACATGATAAATATAAAAAAGCGCAGGAAACTTCCATGAACTGAGATAAATTGAAGAAAGCAGAACCAAAAAATATATATATACACACAATGACTACAATAATGGAAATGAAAATAACCATAATAAAACAATCAGAACTGAATGTTGTAAAATCGCACTGATCAAGGGACCCCCAAGAAGAAACAGGATAATCATCTTGGAAATCACATCAGGGTCAGTACATCTGTCTTTCCCTCTTTGAAGAGGTAGGGAACCATGGAGAAGGAACCCTCTAGCTAATATCAGACTTTTTCAATGTGTTGGTTAGTTTGTTGAACTGTTTTTTCCTCTCTGTTTTATTCTTTGTTATGAGGCATGGCTCTTTGTGAAGGTCAAGGATGGTTACACTGTATGTGATGTAAAAAGGAAAAAATAAAGTTTGAAGTCGATGGAAATAAAAACAAACTTTAAAATAAGGCAGGAAGGAAGGTATGCCATGGGAAAAGGTGTTGGATTTGGAATGAGAAGACCTAATAAAATCCTGATTTGACAGGATTTGTGTGACCATAGGCAAGTCTCTTAACTTCTCTTCAATTCAGTGTCCTCACCTATAAAATGATGGACCTCAGAGTGGTCCCTTTCCACTCTAGAACTATATATAACATGGGCTCTGCTACTTCATGCCTTTAAAATGTTGGACAAATCACTTAATCTCTCTGGGCCTCATTTACACATTCGTAAGATAAGGAAGTTAGACTACATGGCCTCAGAGATCCCTTCCAACTCTAAAGTTCTGATTTTATGGTCCTAGTTTTTCAAAGGGCAAAAAAGCTTATTTGGTGATTCCCACAACCATGGTAAGTAAGCTGCAAGGTCCAAGAACAGCTTACTTATACTTGTTAGCCAAGGTCCTACTTCCCTTGTGAAGGTTCCCGGAGGGCAGGCCCTGCTTCCCTTAGTCCTTTGTTTACTTCCTTCCGGCTTCATCTGCCTCCTTTCCCTCCTCTCTTCTTCTCTCTTTCCTATCCTATATCTTTTAAAATGTTGTTATTATATTCAAGTAGCTTCATTTTCCCTGTTCTTTTTCTTTTCTAAAACAAGTGAGAACTTTTCATTTATTAATTCACTCACTAAAATAAAAGAATTAAGTTCATTGTGTGCAGACTATTTCTGTTTTTTAAATTTAATACTTTTCAATTAACAAAAATCTACTTTCTCTCCTTGTCACCTCTTCTTTCCCATTGGGGGAAAAAGTCCATGGAACCATATGGGCCCCTAAGAAGCAAAAAGTTTCCCAATTGAGTAAAAGTTTGATATAAGTAGCCCATAAAACCTGTCCTATATTCCAACACTAACATTATAAAAGTATTTCCTGAATAACTGCAAAATCAATTATGAACAAGTAAAGGAAATCAGAATGTTAAAGATAAAGCTGTGTGATTCTAGGCAAGTCAATTCATCTTTCTGGTCCAGTCTCCTCAGAGGTAAAATGGTTAAGAACAAGAGCACCTTCTATACCTCACAGGTTTTTTTCTTTGTTCTGAAAGAGAACCATGACATCGGGGAGGTGAAGTCATGGCATGCAAGTGAATTGAATTTAAGGAAGAGAGGGGAGCTGTGCAAAGCCACCAGCCTCACTTTCTCCTCTAGAGCCATCTTGGTCCAGTGGTCAAATATGGATCAAGACAACTGGAGATGGCTCAGGATGCAGTGGGGGGCCTTGGCCTTTTCAAGCTAAGGTCATTAACAGTACTTAGTTTGACTGAGGCAGGGCCTATTCCATGATTAAGGCTTAGTAAGAAATGAGGCAAAAAAAATGGTCTCTAAAAATGAAAAATAAATCTGGGAGGGGAAGACCCTGGGGGTTTCTGGCCAAAACAAAAACAACTGATATTTACATTCATTCTGAGCCAAGTAGGAACCAAACAAAAACCAAGTAGGACTCAGCCTCAAGCCTATGGTTGGTCAATGAAAGACAGCCAGAATGATTTGGGGTTAAGGCTGGTATTAAAAAGAAAAAAAAAGTTTCAGAGATCAAAATTTACATTCCCTTTGGGCACAGCACCCACAGGTAAAAGATGTGATACCCTAGAGAGACAGGGAAAAAAAGGGGGAAGGGAAGGGAAGGGGGAAGGGAAGGGCAAGGGAAGGAGAAAAAGGAAAGGAAAAAAAGCCCTCCCCCTTCCTTAAATCCAATTCACTTGCATGTCATGGCATCACCTCCCAGATATCATGGTCTTCTTTGAGAACTAAGAACAAACAGCAACCTCTACAAGCAAAAAAGGAGCTGCTCACTGGGGACCAAACTTCCACTTAGCACAACACCTCATAGGATTGTTACAAGGAAAGTATTTTGTAAATCTTAAATTGTTATTGAGATATGAAATATACTATCTATGAAAAGAAATAATTGTGCTACAAATACATTTAAAGAATTGTTTGTTCTTACCTTATCTGCACACATTGATACTTTAATGTCCTGCTGGGATATTTCATAATGTCTGATATTAAAAACATAATTACCAGCCAATTTCAGAATATCAGCTGAGATATACTCCAATACAGCCACAATATAAAGAGAAACATGATAATCTACTTTATACCCTAAAACTTCCTGTAAGGGAAAAATGATAAGAGGAAAAAAGATGCAATTGTTAATTTAAAAAAAAACATTCTGCTAGGTAACAAATTAATTAAAATCATTATTTAAATAATGAACCAATAAAGAACTTTTTATGAATTTACCATCCAAAATGCTATGGTCTTTGAAATTTCAGTATACTGAAATTAATCCTAAAAGCTAAAGAATTAATTACAACATGAGATGAACAATGAAAGAATACATATTCCACAGATATATAATACAAGACAAGGACTCTCATTTATCCTTTGTTCCACAGAAGTCAGTCATCACACCTACGTCAACATCCTTTGATAGTAAACTAGCCTGGCAATCCATTCCGAACAAAAAAAGTCCTAAACTGGATTTCTCTGAGTGCTTCTGATTTCAGATCCAGAAACCTAACAAGTTAGCTTTAATTATGGGTGTTACCATCTAAGAACTATAGAAACTCATTAACAACTTTCCAACTGATGTAAGGCCATAGATAGCCAAAGCAAATTTGCCTTCTAATAATTACTTTAAAAAAAGGAATTTTATTCTTTTAGAAAAGGATTAGAAACCCTAGTGTGATATAAAATAATTTTGCATAATACCCATGAAATCCCCTTACTTGAAAAACAGAGTTTTGTATTGGAAAGTACAATTATTTCAATAAATGAAAGGCTGTGGACTTTTCTTTCTTCCTTCCATTAACATGAAATAAACATGTATACAACTAACATTTTATTGAAGTTTTCAAAATATCTATATATAGGCCACAAAGAGGATATGTTTAAGATCCCATATCAAAGGAAAAAAGAGCATTCCTAAATACATAATGATTGAAGAATTACTAAGGTCTTGAATTAAGGGTTATTCCTAAAAACATGGTGCAATGAAGCAACAAAGAATTCTTTTAAAAAAAAGTAATTCTTAAAAAACAATTCTTTAAAAAACAATTCAGGTATGGAGAAGGGAAGAATTCTTTACTAAAGGAGAGATAGAAAGCATTATGAAATGCAAAATGGATAACTTTGAGTACATTAAACTGAGAAGTTTTTGCACAACCAAATCCAATGCAACCAAAATCCAGAGGGATGTAGTAAATTGGGAAAGAATTTTTACAGCTAAGTTCGGGGATAAAGGCCTCATTTCTAGAATATATAGAGAACTGACCCAAATGTATAATCATACAAGTCATTCCCCAATTGATAAATGGTCAAAGGATATGAACAGGCAATTTTCAGAGGAAGAAATTAAAGCTATCTATAATCATATGAAAAAATGCTCTAAATCACTATTGATTAGAGAGATGCAAATCAAAACAACTCTGAGGTACCACATCACACCTATAATATTGGCAAACATGACAGAACAAGAAAATGATAAATGCTGGAGAGGATGTGGGAGAGTTGGAACACTAATTCATTGTTGGTGGAGCTGCGAGCGCATCCAACCATTCTGGAGAGCAATTTGGAACTATGCCCAAAGGGCTACAAAAATGTGCATACCTTTTGACCCAGCAATATCGCTACTAGGACTATATCCCCAAGAGATCATAAAAATGGGAAAGGGTCCCACATGTACAAAAATATTTATAGCAGCACTCTATGTAGTTGCCAAAAACTGGAAGTCAAGGGGATGTCCATCAATTGGGGAATGGCTGAATAAATTATGGTATATGAATGTAATGGAGTACTATTGTGCCATAAGAAATGATGAACAAGAAGACTTCAGAGAGGCCTGGAAGGACTTATATGACCTGATGCTGAGTGAAAGGAGCAGAACCAGGAGAACCTTGTGCACAGCAACGACCACAGTGTGTGAGAGTTTTTTCTGGTAGACTTGGATTTTTGTAATAACGCAAAAACTTCTTATAAAAAAAAAAAATACCAAAGGTGGTTCTCAAGGCAAAATGCCTTCCACACTCAGAGAAAGAAATATGGAAGTCATTCACAAAATGTAGCAGATCATGTTTGTGTATGTGTATGTGTTTGTGTATCATGTTTGGATTTGTTATATGATTTCTTTCATTTATTTTAGTCTGACTACATAGCATGACTATAGTGAAAATATACTCAATAGGAAAGTATATGTAGAATCTATACAGAATTGTATGCAGTCGTGGGGAGGGAGGGGGGTAGTGGGGGGTAGGTGGGGGGGATAAAATCTCAATTGTATGGCAGTGATTGTTAAACATTAAAAAATAAAAAAAAAAAAATTAAAAAAAAAAAAAACAATTCAGGGCTTCTACTACATTTGGAAAAGATTACATTGTCATGAGGAGTTAGAAAGAAATGTCCAGTCCTAACATACTAGAAAATAGAGAAGACAGAAAAAAATGATTAAAAAAAAAAAAAAACAATCAGCAAGTAACGAAAACATGTAAATGTATAATAAAATAACTAAAAAACAACTAATCTAAACTGAAGGGAGATCAGTAGGATAAAAGAGATGTTAAAATGTTAAGACTCAGTTAATAAAGTCTGGAAGGAGAGAATCTTAAAAAGAGCTAAGAAAATAATTTGGCATTTAAGGTCTTAATGATCAGTTTGCTGCTGTTAGAGATGGAGTTAATCCTAAAAATCCAAACCGTGACTAAAGCACAAAAATGGTGTTACATATACCCTACTTGCAGCTGCCCTTTGCCTCTGAACACCTTATTTCCTTCTGTAAATAGTCTACTTGCATAAAACATAATCAGGAATGGCAGTTCCCAGAAAAAGTCTCAGTGGTATGGACTGCTAATATTACTCCACAAATACAGGGTATCCCAAAAGTCAAAAGCTTCAATAGCTTAAAATATATAGGTATACAATCTGTATACCCATACATCCTAACACAGAGAACTGACTGAATGATCATTTATTAAGCTTTAAGCATTTTTATTTATTATTGTTGAATATTACATATTGCTATTAAATTTCCTACCAAAGGTTACAGACTTCTATCTAAATTTATGGAAACAGTCTTATCAATGTAATACTTGTACATTTTGGTTAATAGAAAATTTTATAAATAAATAATTTTAAAATAAACATACAATATGTATATAAATAAAAAATTATTTACAATACATATATGCCTTTTAATTTTTAATACCTTCAATAAAGGATGAATTTTATCCACAGGTAACAAGAGAGGGGTCCTTCGTTTTCGTTTTTCTATGGCAGACTGGGCATCAGCGATAGCCCACTTGTCAATTGGATGAGGAAAAGTTTTTTGAACACGTTCCTGTTCATATTACAAAAATATGTTTGTACTTCTTAAGTTTTCATTAAAATGTTCACAAATACAAAACCAAAACAAAACTTAACTTTAACATTATCCTTAACTTTGCAAAAGATACTGACTCATTACTCCCTGAGCCTTCCTAATGCTGATTTTTTTAATATATTTGGTTTTTTGCAGGAGTGTAGTAAGATAAGAATGACAATGTTCTCATGTATAGCAAGGTCTGAGGTTGCCAACCTAATTTGTAGATAACTTCACAGCCTATCTGTCTCATTTCTGTAGTTAATCCCAAATTCTAGCATAACCGAAAGATTTATTTGGATATATCTTTATTAATTACAAAACTTTTAACACCTCTCATGCATGATCCCCACTACACTCAAAGACCTCACTCCAGTTCACCAAATATTATTTACTAGATAAACTGAGAAAATCTCCTTTCCCATAAATAGCTAATTTTATCTGTTTATATATTGCAACTGCCAATCTCGTAAACATTTAAATGATTGAATATACAATTTATTGACAATTAACTCAATAATAAAACAAAGACTTAAGAGTAGTGTTCTATACTCCTACCTCAATAATTACAGAGGCCCTGGACTTCTGGATTGAATCAGAGATATGAACTATTTGGAATAAGGCCTAGACAATGTTTTTTAATCACTCAATCAATGACATTTTAAGTAGGCACAAAAAAAAATTCTTGATCAATTTGGAAATAGTACACGGAAAGTGTACTGGCTTAGTGGAAGAAACTTGTTTAACTCCTAAGGGGTTTATATAAAGTAGCAAATTCTGGGATTCCAGTGGCAAGCCGAGAGAGCAATTTCAGTCAAGCTCCCTGTCAGAAGGTTTTGAATGTCTCATCAATATCCAAGCAGGGTCTCAGAAATAGCAATGGCTGGTGGCTATGTCTGTATGAAGAAAGGTAGTCTCAGGAGTCTACAAAGATGCCAGCAGTGTAACTATTACATTAAGGAGACCTTCCTAAAGACACCATGAAAAGAAGAAAAGAATTTCCAGAAAAATGATTTCCAAGAGCTGTGTTATCCCCTTTGTCCAAACACATACTCTAAGCTTATATCCACTTTCCCCTACACTCCATACGTAGTTATAAGACAGTGTGACCCTGGCTTGAAGGGATGTTTTCTCCCAAATATTCATACTGTACTACTGTAGTAAATATACATTTTTAAAAACTAAATGAGTCTGGTTGGCTAACTGATATCAATTAATAATGGCAGGTAAATACATCATGGGGACTGATAAGCTCCAAACCCTTAGGGATCTTCTGAAAAGAGACAAAGTAGCCTCCCTCTGGGGACTCAGCTCCACTCAGTGTGAGTGGGGAGTTGAGAGGGTAACCCCAGATCATGTTTTATAGAAATTATCAATAATGTTTCAGCTATGGCAATATCTAGTCCAACTCACCTCAGAAATGACTATAATTAGGAGCTGATTTGCTTTAGAAAAGACAATCCCATACCATTTAAATCATAATGCCTTAAAAAGGTCTCTTCATAACTGATGCTGAATAAAGAGAGGAAAGCCAGGAGAACATTGTTCCTAGTAACAGCAGCACTGTGTGATGGTCAACTCTGATAGACTTAGCGCTTCTCAGTAATACAATGATCTAAGACAATTCCAAAAGACTCATGATGGAAAATGCTTTCCACATCCGGAGAAAGAACTATATGGAATCTGAATGCAGACCGAAGAGTACAATTTTCACTTCTTTTCTTTGTCATGGTTTTCCCTTTTGTTATGATTCTTTTTTCACAACATGACTATTGTGGAAATATGTTTAATGTGATCGTACATGTATAACCTACATCAGATCGCTTGCATATTGGGAAGGGGAGAGGGAAGGGAGGCAGGGAGAAATAAAAAAATTGAAACTCAAAATCTTATAAAAGTGAATGTTGAAAACTAAAAAAAAATTTCTTTAAACAATTTTTTTTTAATAAGTCTCTTCACAGAATCATTTTCATTCTCTACACAAGAAAGGGATAAGAAACTGACCTGTGATTTCATTGGTATAAGAAATTCCTAGGTGACCAAACTCCCTGTACCAACTCAAGTCAGCACCTCCAACAGCTACCTGGAGCACTAAGAGACTGAGTGACTTGTATTGCAATAGCCATTACCTGTCAGAGATTAGACTTGAACCCAGGTTCAAGGACAGCTCTCTACCACTATACCATACTATCTCTCCTTTTTTTAAGAGAAGGGTTTTAGTAGTTTAATAAAGAAAGATCTCACCATTTACTGTCCTCTCCAGTTATGACAGAACATTGAAACTTTACTCTTCAAGTTTCCCCATTTCTTAGAGATAGTAACTATAACCTCTCTAGAAAAGGGTTCTGAGACAGGTGTTAACAAGAGTAAAGAATTTGTTAAGAAAGTTCTGAACATAGATCATCAGGAATATGCAAGATAGAAATGCAAGATGATAAAGATATTATACATATTAAATGAAATAACATACCAGATGATTTTATAATAACATTCCTAACGTAACAGCTTCCATTCATATTAGAAGAAACAAAATAAAATCCTCTTGCTAGCTTTAGGGATAATAACGGGAATTCAATAACAAGGGTAATGGAGGGAATTATGTGGAAAGATAACCAAAGACTTTTGTAGGGGTAGATTTAGGATGACCACTGGTGAAATGTCCCTTTGAAAGACCTATAAGGCAGAAAAATATAGTGCCTTCTCAATTCATTATGATATGAACAACTACATTTTTATAAACATATACAAACTAGTTTAATGTATTTTATCAGGCTTTTCTATTTTAAAACATTCCTCTCCAAACTTTTAAATTAGTGAAAAATAACATCTTGAAAACAATTAACAAACTAGAGGTAAAAACTATTATGCCTTTTTCAAACTCCTTTTAATTATACAGATTTAATATTCAAATCTAATTGCAGACACAGATTTGGTAAATAAATGATTCAATTTTATGAATCCTTAAAAATCCTGCTAGCTAAAAAAGTACTTCAAAATTGAAGTGTTTTTTAAATTAGAAGTATCTCCTAATTTTAGAACAAATGAAAAAAGTAACAATATAGCCCAAAGTATTCTTTTTGAAGGTCAAGCTGATATTAGCAAATACTTTTGATTTAATTTCCTTTGAACTGATAGCCAAAATAATTATTTTAAAACAAGCACTGATCTAATTTATAGGACTTTTTTTTTTAAGTCTGAGTGTACACAAGCTTAATTTTTTGAGTAGTGATGGCTGAGTGTGTTTTGTTACTACAATTTCCAAGGTGAATCAGCCCAGTACAACATTTGAAATAAAATTAATATATTTTTTCTTACCTCTACATCTTGAACAGTCCTTGGTTGTGCAATGCATAATTTATTTAGCAGTTGAAGGATCAACTCTTCAATATAGTACAGAGAATCTTCTTTTGCTGAGAGGTTGGGGTGAACTTGATGCTGAACCTACAAAAAATTACTTTATTACTTGTCAGTTAAAAAAAAAAGGTTATTCAACAAAAGTAAAGACGACAGGATATGTACAATTTGTAATAAATTATTTTAAAATTAAGATAAAAGAATGAGACAAAAAATATATTGCTTCTTATTTTTCCTTGTAGGTTTTCTTCTTGTCATAGAAGATCAGTTGGAAAAAGGTTTATTATTTTAGTAGTAGATTTGCCCTGAGGCAAATTTGCCCTAATAGTAGAATTGCCCTGAGGAAATCACAGCCAGGCAGCAAAAGAAGAGAAGACACAAACACCACAGAGAAACAAATGATGTGATTTAAAGTGACTTATAAATATTCAGGAATTTTTAACACCTTCCCTGAAATAAACTATCCTTTATTTTCTGCCTACTTCTGGCAAAATTCATTTTTTGAAAAATGGGTGTGAGGTAATAATGTCAATTAAATTCCTATGAAGAAGTAGAAGTGAATATATATTGTGGCATGAAAATCAGAGAGGCATTCGACTCCACTGCACAGATAGTAATCTCAAAGGGGACACCAGATATTATGAAGGCAGAATCAACATGCCTTCAGTCACAGATTGGATAAGCGGGGAGCAGGGAGAGAGTGAGGAGTTGACGATGACACCTAGGTTGTAACCTGGGTGACTGGGAACATGAATGTGCCCTTGATAGCAATAGGGAAGTTCAGAAAATGGGGAAGGGGGGAAGATGGAGGTGAGAGAGAGAGGAGTGTTGGACGTATTGAGTTTAAGATGTCTATGGTTCAGATAGTTCAGCTAGTTCAAAATGTCCAATAAGAAGTTGGTGATGTGAGACAGGAGGACAGGAGGGAGTTTAGGGTTGAATAAATATGTCTTAAGAATCATTTTTGCATGGAAATGATAATTGAGGGCATGAGAACTGACGAGATCACCAAGAGAAAAGGTATGCAGATGTCAGCAAGCTACCTGAGGGCCAAATCCTGGGCGCTACAAATGTTTTCTTTTTTTTACACTTTTGAATGCAGTAAAACTTTACTTAAAAATGTAAAAACCATTCTTGGTTTATACAAATAGCTTGACAATGGCTGATATAGAGAGACAAGAGAAGAGGACCCGGGACTAGTGGGTGTAGTCTAGATGAAGCTCCAACAAAAATGACTGAAGAATAGTCAGATAAGTAGCAGAACCAGAACAGAACAGTGCCACCGAAACCTAGAGAGAAGAGAGTATCAAGGAGAGGAAGGTGCTCCAAAGAAGGCAGTGATTCAAAGGCAGCAAAGATAAATGCTGGGGGTGGGCAGACACTAGATTTGGCAATTAAAGATCATTGGTAACTCTGAAGAGAGCAGTTTGTAATGAATGATCAGGTCAGACACCAGACTATAGAGTTTAAAACATAGTATGAAGAAAGGAAATGGAGGCACTGATTATAAACAGTTTTCTCCAGTGCTTAGCCATGAAGAGATACATAGGATGGTAGTTAGCAGGTATAAATTGTGGTCTAAGTATAAAAACAACAAAGTAGGTGGAAGACAGTGGCAGGAGACCAGGACCAAATAGGGTCCAACCACCTCATCCAATTGGCAGGATGGAGGGGAAGAGCCTGGCCCAGGCACAAAGTCCCAAATAAGGAATTGAGGCTAGAGATGTATAAACAGAAAATGACACCAAACACTGTGAAGAAATATGGGCCAAAAGATATCCAGGAAGTAAATCCAAAATAGAGTAAAACCACAAGCATAAGCAGAGCTTCAGGAAAAAAAAACCCAAAGTCTTTGCTACAGAAACGTAGATAAAATTAATCAAGAGATTAAAAAATAAGAGCTCTGGAGGAAAAATGGGAAGAACAGTTCAGAAAAGGTAGAAAATTTTACCCATGTAACAGACTCCCTGAAAATTAGAAGAGGACAAACAGAACTCAATAATTCCATGACACAACAGTAAATATCAAAAACAAAATAACTGATTGAAAAAAATATAAGAAAATTTAAGGATTTTACCACCAAAAAAAAAAAACACCTAGAAAATAGGAAAGAGAGAACATATAAGATTCACTGGACTTCCTAAAAATTATATTCAGAATTTTAAGTCTGGATACCATATTCTAAGAAATTGTCAACAAAAATTACAGGTTTACCAGATGACAAAATATAAAAACAGAAAAGACAATGAATATATGCCAGTCATGTATTGGGAAAAATTTCCAAAATAAAAAAACTCCCAAAAATATCATGGCCAGAACCTAGAACATGCAAATCAAAGAAAAAAACAGTGCAAGCAAACAGAATGAACTGGAGTACAACTGAACAGTCAGGAATACATATGACTTGGCAACATCTATAAAAAAAGATGAGAAAATCTTAGAACACAATATCCCTAAAACCAAAAGACAAAGGCTTATAGCCAAGAAAAAATTGCCCCACGTGCTTCCATACCTCTTAACAGAGAAAAGATGGGATAAAAGATACAAAATGAGACATACATTTTCAGACAGCCAATGTGTCGATGTTTTGCTTAAGTATGCTCCCTTACTGAAAGAAAGGGTTTTTTTTTTTTTTGGTTGGGGTTTTTTTTTGAGAGAGAGAGAGAGAGAGAGAGAGAACACATATCCCTGAACCATTTTTTTAAAATGCACCAAAGAGAATCAAAGCACATTCAGAGGGAAACACAGATAACCAGGTCTACTATAGAACTAAGTAAGGTGATAAACTTAGTATATTCCTTTAAAAAAAAATGAAGTTGTATGTAATCAAGACTGACTGTTTCATATATAATCTTCTTAATCTGTTCTTTGTATATGGAAATGTCTGTTTATTTGTGTCTGCCATGTTCAGAATAGCAAAATATTTTTAAAAATTTAACATTAACTGTCTAGTGATAGTTTAATATATGCAATGTTACAGCAAAAGAGTAAACAGGCTGGACTGTTCCTGAGGGCAAGATCCTCAATCATATCAAGTAAGAACACAAATATTAGGGACTAGAAGGACCTGAATAGCTGATTTCTTCACCTAAAACTTAAGAAAGGAAAATGATTTTCAGAAATACACATGAGGGAAAGCATCTAAAGGATCCATGATAATTAACAAAATGAAATCTAATCCCTTTCCTCCCAAGGAAATTAAATATGAAAAACTCTAAAACAATTATCTATTTTTCAGCAGAAAGAATTCATTATTCTCTCCTGATATTTCCTCAAATTGGCATCTATTCCAAAACTTTCTGTTACTATCAAAGATAGCACCATTCTTTTTTCACTCTAAACTGATAGTTTTCTTTCCCCTTCCCAAAATTCTCTCAAATTTCCACCACAAACATACTAGTTAGGGCTCTCACAACTTCATATCCAAATTACTTCAACAGGCTACATGTTAACTTATCTTCAGCCTCTCTCCATTTTAATCCTGTACGTGACTTTTGCATAAACGTGTATTTTACTGGAGTAGGGTTGGAGCATTTATTTATTTATTCTTCTTAAAGAAATTAGGGCAAAGCAGAGGTACAAAAACGTACTGTGACCTCCAAAGAAGGCATTGGACCTTTCTTTTAAATAATTTTCAATTTTTTTATTATTCTAATGTAACAGAAGACTGACTGATCAGAACCTGGTCCTAAGAGTTCTGCTTGCTGCCAAATCATATGAAAAAGTTGTTAAGCCTGATTCTAGAAGTGCCCTAGGTAGGGCCCTGCTCTCCACTTCAGAATATATACAATTATTCTATAACTATCAATTTAGCCTGTGGTAAAGAGGACTCTTAATTGGCTGCTAACTTAGAATGGATGTATGTTTAAAGGTACTAATTAGCCATCAATTGGAAATCTCTTTCCAGTCTGGCTGCATTTGAGTAAAGAGAAAAGACTGCCATAAAGTTCTGGGTGGAAAGAACTAGTACCAGCAGCCTATTCTCCCCACTGAAGTCAACATCAACCATGAGCATAGGACCCTGCTGTTGTTTCTTATGTTTATACTGAAAGATTCAAGTTCATTGGTGTTTGTTCAATTCACTGTACAGGTAGGGTTTAAATCAACCTACTCCATTTAGCCTGGATGCATTTATCAGGTGAGAACTCATCTTGAATAATTAATCAAATGAGAAGGATGAACAAGACCTAAATATCTATTTAATCAGACTCTTGAGTCTGAAAAGTCCTTGGATAAACCAGAGCAATGCTGACAGTGTTAAAACTGGTAAAGGAAACTTCATCATGCCCTGTGGGTAGTGTTGCAAAGTCTTAGTGAAGTCTTAAATAAGAGTGGTGATTATGGACAATACTGATCATAATGGAAAAGCTTCCAGTTTCTCTCCATTAACGTATAATTGGTTTTATCACAATAGAGAAAGGTTCATTTGTTGCTGAGTTTTTTATTAACACAAATATACTATTTTAAATACTAAATAGTAACTGTTTCTCTTTTACCCAAGAACCCTGAGGGTCTTCTCCTCCCAGTTTGATTTTTTTTTTTTATTAAAGGGGCCATCCCTTGCGCAACTACTTAAAGAAGCCTATTTATTGAATGGATGTATCTCACTCAAAGTGAGAATGCTATAAGACCTTAGCCTGAAAGGGCCAAGGTCTCACATTGCATCCTGGGCCATCTCCAGTCATCCTGATGAATATCAGGCCATGAATATCATGGATCCAGATGGCACAGGAGAAGAAAGTGAGGCTGGTGACTTTGCACAGCTCTCTCTCACTCAAATCAAAGTCAACTGCAAGTCATGTCATCTCGATGTCATGGTCCTCTTGGAGAACAAAGGACAAACACCACCACCACCACCACCACAGCACCACAAATATATGTTGTGCTATTTTTAAAAAGTTTTTTTGTACATCTATTAATATAATCACATGATTTTTATTATTTTTAAATTAATGTGATATAGTTTTCCTAATACTGAACCTTGTCTTGCAGATATAATATATCCAACATATCCAATAAATAATGTACAATATTTTAAATATGTTGTTATAACATCTTTACTAACATTTTCTTTAACATTTATGGGTATATTAGGGAGGGCCAGCTAGGTAACACAGTGGATAGAAAACCAATATTAAAGAAATCAACTCCCAACCCTTCAGGATTACTCCAATAACACTGGAAGGAAAAGTAGCCAGCAGCCTACTAGGGACCAAACCTGCCAGTGTTTGCTAATAGGGACTGAGAGTGTGAGCTCCAGAAAATTCTGCTACATTTTTTAAAAGTTTTTACAAATCAAAGGGTGGTCATTCACATTAGCTTGCAAGCAAATTCAAATTCACAAACTTGGTTTACAGAATAGAGATACTAGAAAGAACAATGAAATTGTGGTCAGGAAGCCTAGACCTGGGCTTGGATCCTGCTTCCACTGCTTCTACCACTTACAAGTAGTATGACTATGGGCAAGCCAGTTTCTTAAGTTTCAGTTTCTTCATCTATAAAACTGGAATGATAATAACCGTAAGAGTAACACTATCCACTCTGATGTCAAAGAGTCAATATCTATTTCAGCAGCAGGGGAGTGCATACATTTATAAAGTCATCAGTCTTCTGAAGTACTGAAGAACTGTGTTCAACACAGTGCTAGTAGGCACACAGAGAATTAATGAATACCTGATGAATTAAATATTCAGTACTAGCATCAACTGGTCAATCTTTAGACTCAATCCATTATCTAGGTAATTACTAAAACATTAAATAATGTTGTCCTAACTAGCAAATCACTTGGGCTCAGAAGTTTACGTAAGACAGACAGATTAAATAATTTATATTTTTCTTTTGACATCCAAATAGCTTTTAAGGAAATTCCTACTATTCCTCTTGTATGAAGAATAGGGAAACTCTTAGCATAACATGACTGTAATACTCTGAAAATAGAACAAAAATAAAATAATGCTTACTATACATATCTTTACAATTATAAGAATGAACTTTTAAAAAATATGTAAAGGCAAACTAAATTACAAGGTTTTATCAGTTTATGGAGGCATTTAAGATTTCCAAAAAATTAAACAGACTTGTACAAATGAATGTGTTTATTTATACAAGTCCAAGAAATCAGGCAATAAGGCTAAACAGAAATTTAACAAGCACTATCTTTTTAATAGTTTTTTACCTGTATGAATTTCAACAAGTCATTTAACCTCTCTAGGTGTTGGTTTCATCATCTGTAAAATAAGGATACTGGACTAGATCACTGCTAAAGAGATCCCTTCCAATTCAAAATTTATGACCTACTTTAATTTTCACTGGGATCACTTAAGTTTATAGTCTTGCTATAGGTGGGTCACTACTATGGACATATTAGTGCAAGTTAACACATCAAAAAAAAATCATTTCCTCAATCAACTTTCTTGAGCAATTAAATAAGTAGTTCTCAATTTAAAACTGAGGGGAAGGGGCTTAAAAATAATTTAGCTCAACCCTCTCATTTTAACACAAGCAAACTAAGGTCTAGTGAGGTTAAGTGACCTGACCAAGGACATAGATATGGTAAATAGCAGAGCAAGAATTCCAAGTCCTTGTATAAAGTTCCTTCCATTGTCAAGACTATGGTTTGTAAAATGATTGCAGAATATGCAAAATATGCAGAACAAAGCTGTTTTAACGTTAAAGAATACAATGTTAATATAAATTTTATTTTCAATAATTTAAAAATTCTAAGTGCTATATTTCAACAATAAAAACCAGTGAAAAATATTAAAATCCACCCATAAACTAATCCAACAAGGAACACAATATACTTCTTTAAGCATTCTACGTCTCAGTATCCCAGAGATATAAGTGAAATAAACTTAGCATAGTTTCCTAAAAGACTGTTTTCCTAAGTTTCCTAAAGAGTTTTCCTAAAAGAAAATAAAATAACAAGTTACCAAGTTAGACCTGAATTCTAGTTACTGCATTTCTTAAAATTATAATAAAGTGCTTCCATCCATTTACACAAAATAGATAAGATACAAAACTGACCTGATGTGACTATAAAAGATCTTGGGCATAAAACTGTGGTCAACCTTGCCCAAAATCAGATTGTCAAAACAAAAATAAAATGCTATACTCCAGAAGTGTTTTCTCAATTTACATTTATTATTTCCTCCATCATCAAGTATTTAAGGGTCAAAAACTTCATCAATCAGAATGAGGATGAATGACAAGTCACTGGAAAAAATAACATCTTCAAGGTGTCGTATTAAAATAAAATACTGGAGCAAAAAAAATACAAAATGTATGTGCTATAAATATAAGCTGAAACTGCACTTCAGATGACAGAAGTCAGGGAGAATGGCTGGAAGAGACAAACCCCGTACTGAAGAAAACCACGCTGGATGCAGCCTAATCACAAAAGCACTGCCAGATCACTTCACAATTTCAAAGAAAAGATACCTCTCTCCTCTAGGAAAAAGAAACCCTCACAGACAATATTATTACTCACTCTTCCTCCAAAATCAATCAAGAGACTATCAACAGCTACCAACTCATGTGCCTTTCTCATCTTTATAAAATATTTACGAGAATAATTCACATACACACAAAGCATACTCAATGAATATATAACAAGGAACAGACAGGCTTTTGCAAATGATCTTTCTATGGTAGCCATCTTTATAGTCACCCAACTGATTGAAAAGTACAGAGAATTAATACAAGAACCCACGGTGTTTAGTGATGATTAATACAATAGTCTCCAAAGGGGGGGCCAGTATCCCCAAGCATGGTACAAAATATTCAATAGGAGTACAAAAAGAAAATGCAGACTTGGTCCTTTCTATTCTCAATTTGGCCAGTTTGTCAGGAAGACAGACTTCTAAGAAGCTGTTGAGGCAGAGGTCGATTGTTAGGTTACTTTTTTCCCTCCAGGGTATACATGGGCTAAATGAGGGGCTCTGAATGTGGTAGGGAAGGAGAGTGGGGTATGAATAGCTGAAGCAAGAAGCAAGAGATGTGGATGGTAGGGGGGGTAGAGGAAGGATGAAGAGAACAAGGGATACTAGGGCCCAGCAGGCTTAGGCTAGAGTGCCCATAAAAGTGGCAGGGTACGCAGGACTCATCAGGGCTGCATCTGGGCACAGGCCAATTAGTCCAGTCAACCTAGCAGGCTAATACAAGGTAACAATCAATCAGCAAGTACCTGTTAATCACCTACTATGTATACATTACCATGTCCAAGGAATATAAAAACAAAAATGAGAGTCCTCTCCCTGAAGGACTTTATTTGTATCAGGGAAGATACCACATATACATATATAGTGTTCAGTCTTTTCAGTTGTGTGTGATTCCATGACCCCATCTGGGGTCTTCTTGATACTACAGTGATTTGCCATTTCCTTCTCCAATTCATTTTATAGAAGAGGAACTGGAGACAGAGTTAAGTGATGCATCCAGGATCACCCAGCTATTAAGTGTCTGAGGGTAGATTTGAACTCTGATCTTCCTGAACTCCAGGCTCAATGCTCTATTCACTGTGTCATCCAGTTGCCCTATGTACAAATAATGGGTTATACCACCACCACCCCCAGAAAAAATGATAATCCTGGGGAAATCACTAGGAGCTTGAGGGTGAAAGGTAGGGAGGGAATTAGGAAAGATATCATATACAAGATGGTCCCTGAACTGAGTCCCTAAGGAAACAAAGAATTCCTGGAGGTGACAGTGAGAGGAGAATACGTTCTTGCAACGGAGGGCAGCCAGAGAGGGAAGATGGTGTCTTGTACGACAAGCAGCGAGCAATAAGAGAATGTGAAGGGGAATAACGTGTAATAGAATTTCAAAAGTAGAGTGAAGCCACGTAGCAAACAGCTTTCAATGCCAAAGAGAAAATGATGCAGAAACCTATAATAAAGAAAACAATGAGTGGCAATTATTTCAAAAGATTATCTCTAACTGAGATGATGTCAAAATGTTTTTAAAAAGCAAAAAACAAAGGTAGAAAATAACAGAGGGGAGAGGTTCTAGTATCCTTAGTTCTGTAAGTTATTCCATAAAGCTTTGCTCTGCAGAGGAAAAAGAGTAAGGATACTGAAGCTTCACAAAACACATAGATCTCAGTCTTCTATGTGACTTGTAACTGCATTCATCAGGGCCTTTCAAGAACTGCCTCTATCATTCTGGCCAAATGCAGCTACTAAGTACCAGTGCAGCTCTTCTAGGGATACCCACAGATGATTCTAAAGAAAATAAAAGATGGAAAGGGACTGGTACAGAGATGAGAAAGCTCTCAGAGACAATAACTGATGTAATCTCTAACTGCTGCCAGTCAACTAGCTGCCACAGAAAAATATGGCCTCTGGCTATGTTCTTTCAGAGGTTTGTCAGAAAATCACTCCCTCGTTGCAACCAGCCATGGACCATTCAGATGAAGAACTAGATCTGTTGCTGAATTTAGATGCTTCTATAAAAAAAGTTACAATGTGCAAATCAGACATCCCGGGATTCCAAATACAAAAAGAGACAAAAAGGTAACCAAAGACAAAAAATGAACTTGTAAAACTCTCGGTGTTTGGAATCTGAGGAACAACCAAATATATCTCAAAAACATCTTCTAAAAAAAAAAAAAAGAACCTGAAGAATGGTTGGTTGGACAACATGATTTTGTAAAGAAATCTGACTTATGAAGACCTATGAAAAGCTTGAGAAAATTAAGAGGTAAAGTGAAAAGAAACTTTTTCTCTAGTTAGAACTGTCATAACTGCCATTTTACAAGGAAACATTATAAAAAGGATTATGAAGATTTAATCTGGGGAGCAACTCTGGAGCAGTGATGTTACACTCAAATGGAAATTAGGGGAATTAATACACATACAAGGATCCCAATGGGCCGTACGTTGATTTAGCTTTAAAATGTAATATTATCTATGTTTTATTATACTTTACGTATTTATTTATTGTATTTTTTATTTTGTTAAGTATTTCCCAATGACATTTTCATCTGGTTTAGGCCTCATTGGGACGTTTTTGCTCCAGAGAAATAGCTTAAAAAAACTAAAGAGTTTTGTGGGGTTTTTCCTGTCATAGCTAGAGAAAGCAGAGAGAAAATGGAGGTATCTTCTTTCTTTATGAACTACTGCAACCTTTATCTTGTAAAGATAATGAAAAGGATTCAAATTCTGGCTCTGACACTTCATTACCTGTTTGGCAATGTGAATCATTTCACCAAGGACCCCAAATTCCCCACTAACAATTCAAGAATAATAATATTTATATTAGTCACCTTGAAGGATTGTACAAGAAAACTGATTTGTAAACCTTAAAGCACCATGGTAATTTGTAATTTTTTACTTGATGAAAATATTTAAGAGATGTAAAGCATGGTACATGTGAACTCAGAAAAACTGGGTTGGCATTGGGCAAGTCAAGGAACCTCTCTAAACTGCAGTTTCCTGTTCCGTGAAAGAAGAGGGCTGGAGAAGGTGATCTAAAGTCCTTTTACAACTCTAAATCGATGACTTTAGGATTTACATAAACATCAAGGAAGAGGAAAAAAAATTAGAAAGTTCGTGTAAGCATAAAGAACAATATATAAGAAGGGGGAAATTTAAGCTACATGAGTTGGAAAACATCCAAAATAAAATAAAATACATTCAACTACTTTTTAAAAAGTTTCAATAAGAGAATGGAACAAATAACTTGGTTGTGGTTTAAATAAAAATACATTATTGAGGGAGACTATGGGGAATGATGGCTCCTCCAAAATTCATAGCATAAAAAATGTTTTTTTTAAGAGTGTAAGGTCCCAGCTTCTGGGATAAGAACTCACTGTTCGACAAAAATTGCTGGGAAAACTGGATAAAAGTGTGGCAGAAACTAGGCATAGACCAATGCCTGATACTGTACACAAGAATAAAATCCAAATGGGTACACGCTGTAGGTACAAAGATCAATCAATACTATGGACAAATTGGTGGAGCAAGGTATATTTATTCCTTGTATTTATTAGATTTATGGAGAAGGGAAGAATTTTTGACTAAAGAAGAGACAGAAAGCATTATGAAGTGCAAGATGGATAATTTGGATTACATTAAACTGAAAAGTTTTTGCACAACCAAACCCAATGCAAACAAAATTCAGAGGGATATAGAAAACTGGGAAAGAATTTTTACAGCTGATGTCGGTGATAAAGGCCTCATTTCTAGAATATGTAGAGAACTGAGTCAAATGTATAAAAATACGAGTCATTCCTCAATTGATAAATGGTCAAAGGATATGAACAGGCAATTTTCAGAGGAAGAAATCAAAGAATCTATAGTCATATGAAAAAATGCTCTAAATCACTTGATTAGAGAGATGCAAATCAAAACAACTCTGAGGTACCACATCACACCTATCAGATTGGCAAACATTACAGAACAGGAAGATGATAAATGTTGGCGAAGATGAGGGAAAGCTGGAACACCAATACACTGTTGGAGCTTTGAGCTGAACCAACCATTCTGGAGAGCGATTTGGAACTATGCCCAAAGGGCTACAAAAATGTGCATACCTTTTGACATAGCAATATCGCTTCTAGGACTGTATCCCCAAGAGATCATAAAAATGGGAAAGGGTGCCACATGTACAAAAATATTTATAGCAGCACTCTTTGTGGTGGCCAAAAACTGGAAATCAAGGGGACACCCATCAATTGGGGAGTGGCTGAATAAACTGTGGTATACGAATGTAATGGAATACTATTGAGCTATAAGAAATGATGACCAGGAAGACTTCAGAGAGGCCTGGAAAGACTTATATGATCTGATACTGAGCAAAAGGAGCAGAACCAGGAGAACTTTGTGCACAGCAATGACCACAGTGTGTGAGAGTTTTTTCTAGCAGACTTGGAACTTCATTGCAATGCAAGGACTTAAAAAAAATTCCCAATGGTCTTCTAAGGCAAAATGCCTTCCACATCCACAGAAAAAACTGTGGAATTCAACTGCAGAATGTAGCAGATCATGTGTGTGTGTGTGTGTGTGTGTGTGTGTGTGTGTGTGTGTGTGTGTGTGTGTGTGTGTGTGTGTGTGTGTGTGTATTGCATTTTGGTTTGTTAGATGATTTCTCCCACTCATTTTAATTCTTCAACACAGCATGACTATAGTGAAAATGTATTTAATAAGAACGTTTGAGTAGAACCTATATGAAATTGTATGCTGTCTTGGTGAGGGAGGGAAAATAATAATCTAAGTTATATGGTAGTGATTGTAGAACATTGAAAATAAATAAAATTAATTTAAAAAAAGAATGTAAGGCAAATTTTTTTACAGGCTACCACCCCTACACAATAGTATTTTGGATCTTGAAAAAAGATACAATTGATACTTTCATCCATGTTGCTACTGACCCACAGTAGGAACATATGTGTATATATTCATTTAATATATTATGTGTGTGTATATATATGTGTGTGTGTGTATACATACATATACATATTACAAACATCAAAACTATATAAAGAGAAATAAACAGCATGAGATTAGGCTAGAAATACAGGATACTACCAACATTTACAGATGGATTTTGTAGAGGAACAGACTTTTTTTGACTCAGTGTCCCTGACTTTCTATTCCCTACAACCTGACTGGCCCCAACTTCCCTGACAGTTTCTTTGCCTGGGGGCATAAAAGGTCCCAGCCTTGTGAGCTGGTGCCTCTCTTAAGTGCCACTGTATACTTGCTGTATATACTTGCTGTGTCTGAACAAAATAAACTTCCTTCGTTCAACGACTCACAAATATCTCATTTCATACATACAGCCTAAAGCAAGAGTTCAGGAGTTTAAAGCTCCACTTACAACAGCTTTAAATGCCAGGTTAAGAAGTTTGACCTTCACGTAGCAGATAACAGGAAACCAATGAATGGTTCTGACCAGAGGCATGACATTACCAGATCTCTGTATAAGGAAAAGAACCTGGCAACTAAAATAAAGGATAATTTGGAAGGTGAAGAGAAGATTCCATGCAGTGGCATGAAAGCAACATAAATAAATAAATAAGAAGAAAAAAGAGATGCTCACAGATTTAGAGCTAGAATGGACTTTAAAGATCACTTAGTTCATTCAGCCTTCTCATTTTAGTGATGAGGAAACTGAAGCCCAGAGAGATTTAGTAACTTGTCACAGCGGCATCTCGGATGTTCTCTCTACAATTACTCTTTCTGGACTTCATTTCATCCTGGATACTACTCACAAGCTGATTCAAACTGTCTCCAGTGCATCCCTAGGGAAAGAATACTTTGAGGACTACAGTGAGGCATCATGATGAAGGACTGAGGCATGGCAGAAGAGGTGTGGAGCCAATATAAGTGATGTTGAAATATTACTGAAACATGAGAGAGATATCACAAGATTGAAGAAGGGAAAATGTCATACTGAATTTTTTAAAAAATAGAGAATAAAGTCTGCAACTAAAAGCCAATAAGCTTGACTTTGACTACTGGGAAAATTCTACAATAGATCATTAAGGACAGTCATCACATACCTAGAAAGAGAAAAGATGATTACAAAGAGGTAATAAGATTTCACAGAGAACAGGTCATATCAGAGTTATCTTGCTTCCTTTTATGACAGGATTATTAAATTTAGATGAGGGAAATGCTATAGATAGAGATTACTTAGATGTTAGCAAAACCTCTGATAAACTATCTCATATTATTCTTGAGGAGAAAATAGAGAAATATGGATTAAAAGAGAATAAAACTAGACAGGAAATGAATGGCTCAACTCTAAAGAATTCAAAGTTAATGGGTTAATGTAAACAAGGCTAGAAACCTCTGTGATTTGTTTGTTCTGTTTAATATTTTCATCAATGACATGGATAAAAACATAGATGACTCTTCAAACCTGCAGGTGACATAGAAATATCTTGAAAGGCTTTAGCAATGGACTCAATATAGTAAGATTAAATTCAATGGGAAAAAATGTCATGTCTTACATTTCATATTTTTAAAAATCACCTCACAGGGACAAGATGGGTAGGCATGAATAGAAACCAATTGTTTTAAAAAAAGAACTTGAGGTTTTAGTTAACTGCAAGCTCAACAACAATACATAATATGATGTGTAGCCAAAAATAAGCTAATGTAATCTTGGGCTACATTAAGAAACACATAACTTCTACCAAAAAGGAAGTGATCACTACATTGTATTCTGCCTTTTTAAGATCTCATTTGGAGCATTTTGTTCAGTTTTAGGTGCCACAGTTTACGAAAAGACACACTGACAAGCTGGCAAATGCACTCAAGAGGGCAAACAGGACGGGAAAGGATCTCGAGTCCCTGTCATGAGGATCATTTGAAAAAACTAGACATATTGAGCCTGGTAGGAAAAAAAGACTTAAAAGGGGATATGATAGCTGTCAAAGTATTTGCAGGGTGGTCATAAGGAGGAGGGGTTAGATTTCTTCTGGGTTCAGAGGGCAAACCAAAAGCAATCACTGCAAATTACAAAAGAGCTAATTTAAGTATGACATCAGTAATAACTGCCTAATAACTATGGCTATTTAAAATGGAATGGGATACAGTGGAGATATACAGTGGAGTATAGGTTGAACTAGTTGGTCCTTCAAGCTCTTAAATTTTGTGATCCTACGAAACAGTTTGTAATAAGCCTACAGAAGTCATCTCACTACAAATCATGAAGGAGTTTAAATGTAAAACAGAGAGTTTTTAAGTCAGTGACATGACATACTAACATGCTGGCTCTTCTGATAACCATTTTCCTCCAAAAACAGGTTTCTTCTCATTCTCCTACCTGTCTGGCTACTCCTCAATATCCTTTGCTAAATCATCATCCATAGCCTGCTCCTTAACCAGGTGCACCTCAAGATTCTGCCCTGGGCTCTCCTTTTTCTCTGTGACCTCTGTCTAGGTAATCTACTCTGTTCTCATGGGTTCAGTTATCTCTTTTGTTGTTCAGTCATTTTTCAGTCCTGTCCTACTCTTTATTACCCCATTTGAGGTTTTCTTGGCAAGGATACTGGAGTGGTTTGCCATTTCCTTCTCCAGCTCATTTTTACAGATGAGGAAACTGAGATAAACAACGTTAAGTGACTTGCCTGGGTTAACATAGGTAGTAAGTGTCTCAAGCTGCATTTTAACTCAGGAAGTTGAGTCTTCCTAACTCCAGGCCTGGTACACTCCTAGGTACCCCTCAGTTATCTCTATGTAGGTCTACATATCCAGTCCTAGTTTTTCTCCTGAGTTCCAGATCTGCCTATTGTACATGGTGTCCTATGTGCTGGCTGTCCAATGAACATCTCAAACTCAACACATTCAAAATAGAACTCATTATCTACACTCCCCCACACACTCCCCACCCTATACCACTCCTCTCCCAAACTTCCCTTTTCCTTTTGAGGGCACCAACATCATTCTAGTCACTCAGCCTTGTAACCTCAGATTAATTTTCCAGTATTTATTCTCCCTCACTCCCCCCTATCCCATCTACATAAAATCATTTGCCAAGTTTTGTCAATTCTATCTTTTCAATATCTTTCAATCCATTCCCTTCTTCCTACCCAGAAAATCAGGACACTTGTGCAGAAGCTCAACACCTCACCTGAAAATTACTGCTACCATTCTCATCCTATTTAGTCCTGTTATATCTAAGCTCATTCCAATCCATTTCCCTCAGAGCTACCAAATTGAAACCCCTAAAATACAAGTCTGACAATTTCTCTGCATACAAAGCTTCACTGCCCCCCTGTTCTCCCTTCCCCATGACTTACTATCTAGAAGATAATGTCAAAGATTACAAAGTTTTGGATAAAAAAATCCAAATACCATAGGGGCATAGGCCATATTTTCTTCACTGCTGTCCACTGAAGGCAATGTATAAAGAAAGAAAATTTGATTCAGGAAGGCAATAGCTGGAAAAAAAGAGTGTCTGAGATTGAGATTTAGACCTCTAAGAAAACAGCTTAAAATGGAGATTACAGATTTCTAGGCAGGGATGCAGCAGTCAGTTTCTTCACTTAAAAAATGAGGGGGTTGGATTAGAGGACCTTGGAGGCACCTTCCAGCTCTAACCTATAATTTAACAAAGTGTAGTTAACAAAGAGTACACTTAAAGGAAATCTTGAAAATCTAATCAAAAGATCTTTAAATTAAAAAGGACATAAGAAGAAAAGCTACCCAGCATAGAGTAACTAAATTGAATACTAACTGCTGAGACATTCAGAGACCCAATTTAACAGAAAACAAAACCCAAGAAAGTAACCAAGAGAAAAATTCATGGCCCCAAGAGTCTTACATAAATACAGAAAGTTGTCAACAAGCAAGAAGAGCTAGACATCTGAATCCAAGGAGGCAAATCTGATCTCTCAGGTATTACTGAGACCTAGTGGAATGAAAATCATTATCTTATTCAAAAGAAACAGGATAAGAAAAGAAGTTGAAATTACTGTAGCATAGTGTTTTAAGAAAATATGCTTATGGGGGGCAGAGCCAAGATGGCGGAGTAGAAAGACGCACATACACATAGCTCCGAACCCACAACCCATAGAACGGCTACAGGGAAGTAATTCACGGTGAATTCTGCACCCAGAGGCCACAGAATATTGGAGCGAGGGAGATTTCTGTTCCGGAGAGACCTGCAAACCTCTCTCGGGGGGTCCTTCGCAGTGGGGACTGGGCTCCGGGACTAGGAGCTGAGTGCAGCCCTGCCGCAGCCGCGGCACCGAGAGGAAAAGATCCGAGCGGCCACACAAGTCCCTCCACCCACAGGTGATGGGGGTCAGTGAGAGAGTCTCTTTGGCGGGTCGAGAGGGGAATGGGGTGCCCCCATAATTCAGGCCCCCCCGGGAGGTAGAAGCTGAGAGGTGGCTGCACACAGGGGCTCCCCAAGGGGGGGCGGGAGCCTGAATCCATTGTGGAAGGTCTGTGCATAAACCCCTGAGGGAACTGAGCCTGAGAGGCTGCCCTGCCCTGACCTGACCACCTGAACTTAATCTCACACTGAATAGCAGCCCTGCCCCCGCCAAAAGCCCTAAGGCTGGAAGCAGCATTTGAATCTCAGACCCCAAACGCTGGCTGGGAGGATCAGGAGGCAAGGTGGGTGTGAGGAGAATATTCAGAGGTCAAGTCACTGGCTGGGAAAATGCCCAGAAAAGGGAAAAGAAATAAGACTATAGAAGGCTACTTTCTTGGAGAACAGGTATTTCCTCCCTTCCTTTCTGATGAGGAAGAACAATGCTTACCATCAGGCAAAGACACAGAAATCAAGGCTTCTGTGTCCCAGCCCACCCAATGGGCTCAGGCCATGGAAGAGCTCAAAAAGAATTTTGAAAATCAAGTTAGAGAGGTAGAGGAAAAGCTGGGAAGAGAAATGAGAGACATGAAGTCAAAGCATGAACAGCACATCAGCTCCCTCCTAAAGGAGACCCAAAAAAATGTTGAAGAAATTAACACCTTGAAAACTAGCCTAACTCAATTGGCAAAAGAGGTTCAAAAAGCCAATGAGGAGAAGAATGCTTTCAAAAGCAGAATTAGCCAAATGGAAAAGGAGATTCAAAAGCTCACTGAAGAAAATAGTTCTTTCAAAATTAGAATGGCACAGATGGAGGCTAGTGACTTTATGCAAAACCAAGAAATCACAGAACAAAGACAGAAGAATGGAAAAATGGAAGATAATGTGAAATATCTCATTGGAAAAACAACAGACCTGGAAAATAGATCCAGGAGAGACAATTTAAAAATTATGGGACTACCTGAAAGCCATGATCAAAAGAAGAGCCTAGACATCATCTTTCATGAAATTATCAAGGAAAACTGCCCTGAGATTCTAGAACCAGAGGGCAAAATAAATATTCAAGGAATCCACAGAACACCACCTGAAAGAGATCCAAAAAGAGAAACTCCTAGGAACATTGTGGCCAAATTCCAGAGTTCCCAGGTCAAGGAGAAAATATTGCAAGCAGCTAGAAAGAAAAAATTCAAGTATTGTGGAAATACAATCAGGATAACACAAGATCTAGCAGCCTCTACATTAAGGGATCGAAGGGCATGGAACAGGATATTCCAGAAGTCAAAGGAACTAGGACTAAAACCAAGAATCACCTACCCAGCAAAACTGAGTATAATACTTCAGGGGAAAAATTGGTCTTTCAATGAAATAGAGGATTTTCAAGTATTCTTGATAAAAAGACCAGAGCTGAAAAGAAAATTTGACTTTCAAACACAAGAATGAAGAGAACCATGGAAAGGTGAACAGCAAACAGAAGTCATAAGGGACTTACTAAAGCTGAACTGTTTACATTCCTACATGGAAAGACAATATTTGTAACTCTTGAAACATTTCAGTATCTGGGTACTGGGTGGGATTACACACACACACATGCACACACGCACACATACATAGAGACAGAGTGCACAGAGTGAATTGAAGAGGATGGGATCATATCTTACAAAAAAAAAAATGAAATCAAGCAGTGAGAGAGAAATGTATTGGGAGGAGAAAGGGAGAAATTGAATGGGGCAAATTATCTCTCATAAAAGAAGCAAGCAAAAGACTCATTAGTGGAGGGATAAAGAGGGGAGGTGAGAGAAAAACATGAAGTCTACTCTCATCACATTCCACTAAAGGAAAGAATAAAATGCACACTCATTTTGGTAGGAAAACCTATCTCACAATACAGGAAAGTGGGGGATAAGGGGACAAGCAGGGTGGGGGGGATGATAGAAGGGAGGGCATGGGGAGGAGAGTGCAATTCGAGGTCGACACTCATGGGGAGGGATAGGATCAAAAGAGAACAGAAGTAATGGGGGACAGGATAGGATGGAAGGAAATATAGTTAGTCCTATACCACACAACTATTATGGAAGTCATTGGCAAAACTACACAGATTTGGCCTATATTGAATTGCTTGCCTTCCAAAGGGAAGGGGTGGAGAGGGAGGGAGGTAAAGAAGTTGGAACTCAAAGTGTTAGGATCAACTGTCAAGTAATGTTCTTGCCACTAGGAAATAGGAAATACAGGTAAAGGGGTATAGAAAGCTATCTGGCCCTACAGGACAAAAGAGAAGACGGAGACAAGGGCAGAGAGGGATGACAGAAGAGAGAGCAGATTGGTCATAGGGGCAATTAGAATGCTTGGTGTTTGGGGGGGGGAGGGGAGAAAAGGGGAGAAAATTTGTAACCCAAAATTTTGTGAAAATGAATGTTAAAAGTTAAATAAATAAATTTAATTAAAAAAAGAAAAAAAAAAAGAAAATATGCTTCTGAAGATAGCACCCTGAGCTCTATCTGATAAATCCTCCACACAGATCTAGGAAACTCAGCAGATCAAGTCCTAATCAGGAAATTCAAGAAAAATGAGAGTGAGGATTTTTCCAGCCCAGGCTGGCCCAGAGAAAGAGAGTTCTGAAGACACTGGGGACAGCCTGTTGGGTCTAGCCAACTTATAGCTTCATACAAACTCAGAAGTGCAAATACAGGATTCAAAAAACTGATAAAAAGGCATATGCAAGTAAACAATCATATGGGATTAAACTAGAATAAACTATTTACATTCTAAAACACAGGTCTAATCATGTCACACACACACCCCTTTACTCAATAAACTCCAGTGGCTTCCTTTTGCCTCCCTGATAATTATGGCTATTTAAAATGGAACGGGATACAGTGGAGATTCCTTTCACATATGGGAACATTCTATCATTCATAGCCTATCCAAATAACCTATCCCCCTCTTACCTTTCCAGTCTTCTTATACCTTACTCCCTAATACATACTTTTCCATTTGGTAACACTGGCTTCCTGGCTGTTCCACAAACAAGACACTTCATCTCTCAGCTCCTACATTTTCTGTGGCTGCCCCCCACAGCTGAAACATTCTCCCTCTTCTTCTCTGACTAGTGACCTTACAGGTTTTTTTTTCAAGTCTCAACTCAAATCTTATCTTCTATAGAAAGCCTTCCCCCACCCTCTTAATTCCAATGCCTTCCTTCTTTTAATTATTCCCTATTTATCTTCTATATAGCTTGGTCTATTTTTGTTTGCATTTAGTCTTTTTGACTCTTTTTGTATCCCAAACTTAGCAAAGTGCCTGGAACATAGTAGACTCAATAAATATTGATTGTTTGATTGGGGCCTCTTAATCCTATCATCATTATAATGGGTCATATTAGATTTAGGAGAACACATGAATATCCTGTGGAAAAGATTAGATGTTGTTTTCTGCTTGCTGACATAGGACACTACCAATAGCAAAGACTGGAAGTTACAAAGAGGCAATTAGAGCTATCCATAAGTGGAAAGGGCTACTTATCTAAACTCTCCCTCCTTGGAGATCTGGTTGTCAGAGAAGCTGGATATAAGTTGGATTTTGTGACTGTAAGTTTTAGAATCAATTCTTAAATACACCTTCAAATTTAACTTATTCCATTAGATATGTACCTGAGAATTTAGTAACTATTGCCTTTGCAAATGGCATTTTTACCCCTAAAATCTCCTCTGTCAATTAAGAGTCTTCACACTAGTGTGGCAAGGCTGTTAATTAAATACTTACTCAGACCAGAGGAAAGATTCACTTAAAATACAAATAGCCAGAGGCCAGGAACTTCATTTCTATTAGACCTAGTTTGAAGTGAATGCTCAGCGTTAAAGAATGAAAACAGGCAAGTCACTGGCTAAGGCTCAGAAATATTTTCCTTATAAAGCATTTCTCTGACATAGGATTAAGTCTACATATAACCTGCAAAGAAATTCATAGACAGATCTCATCTATAAATATCATTAGTCTACAAAGCCAAGAAAGAGCAGGAATAGACAGAGCTAAATCAGTCAGTCTTCCAACAAACATTAAGGTTTTCCTATATGCCAGGAACTTAGAAAGGCAAATGAAAGTCCTTGCTCTCAATCTACAGTAGCTAACTTCTATAACATGCTTTAAGGTCTCCAAAGCACTTTATCTTTACTTCATCGCCACAACCAAAAGTTTACAAGTCAGCTTAAATGTATAGTATTCTACCCATGAAATAAAAATTAAGTCAATTATTTCTGTAAGGAAACAGGAAAGCACCAATAATAATCCCTAATATCTTAAAAAGGCCTTAAAATGGCAACAAAATGTGGCACTTCCTCTCTCTACAAAAGGTATAGTCCTCCCAGCAAGAGGTAGGACAAAGAGCTTGTTTACAAACATGGTCAGAAGGTTTTTCATTTCTGGGTTCCATAAACTTCCGCTCAAGAGGAGGCTACTATTTACATTTTAATTCTTTTGAAAGCCTACCACTTCTTGTGTTGGACCCTAACTCTGCAAATAAATTCATCATCACCTACTGACACAGAAGAATCAAGCTTTGTATGCCCTGGAACTCCTGTTTGCTCCTGAGCAATCTAGTCCCGACAACCACTCCCCACCAAGCTAAGTCAGGGCACTGGACAGGAGGATGAAACTGGCCTTGGAGTATCCAAATATGTGTTAAAGAGGGGAAAAGAAGAGTTAATCAGAGGAGCTGGGTTAGAGTCCCATATCTGCTACTCATTGACTCTGTGACCTCACAGTATCTTTTTCTATAAGATGAGGGCTAAATAAATTCAGGTAGGTGGTGCAGTGGGCCAGAGGGTGGGAAACCTTCAGGCTTGAGGGCACATATGGCCTTCTAGGTCCTCAAATGTGGCCCTTTGATTGAATCCAAACTTCATAGAACAAATCCTCGAGGTTGCAAGTTCCTCAACCCTAGGCTAAAGGGTCAGGCCTGGAATTAGGAAAACTCATTTGTTTGCTTCAGTTTCTTCATCTGTAAAATGAGCTGAAGGAAATGGCAAAACAGTATCTCTGCCAAGAAATCCTAAATGGAGTCAAAATGAATCTGACCGGACTAAAACAACCTGTCGACAACACAGATTCATAAACTGAAGCTAGAAGGGCCCTCAGAGTTAATCTTTATGGTTCTTTCCAGCTCTAAATCTACAATCCTAGTTTCTACAAATTAGGCTAGTTTTACTTCAGCAAATAGTAATTTGTAGAAGGCTTATAAATATTGAAAAAGTAACATTGGAGTTTATGTTACAGGACAACTATCCTGGTACAGGAGAACAAGGGGCTGCATGGGATACATGAAAATGGAAAGAGCCCTTCCCACATGAGACACATTTCAAAGGAAAGACCCACAGCATCACTGACTTGTCAAGGGAAAAGGAGGAGTCGGAGGACTCCAGGGTTATCAAGGAGGTGATTCAAAGATATGACACTGCAAAAAAAGAAATGGGGGGGAGTTTTGTTGCAAGGGGTTTGGGTAGGGATAAGAGGGAATGTAAGCACATTAAACTGTTTTGGATACAATTAATCAGAGACAAAAGCAAGCCAGATAGAAGTGAAAATACCTACTACACAACAGTAGCTATGGAACAATAGCTATGGAACTAGAACGGTAAATTCAAATTTCCAGCCTGAACCAGATTAAAATGTAATTGGGAAATGTTTAACAAAATAAATAAGAATATGATACAATCTAGATAATGTTAATTTGTGGTTTTCTAACTCTACAGTGGTAAGGATCCATTTCTACATGGGTTAGTCAGCACTGATCTGCAAATCCTCTGCATAAAAACAACCAATGAAACCTCTAGTCTAGTAGAGACAAAAAAAATAGAAACAAAGGTCAACTGAACAACTGAGCAGCAGTGCATTACAGAGAATGGGAAAAGGAATTGGTAAAGGAAATGTAGGAGGAGATCCAATATAACAACATAGTATCACAGAAACCACAGAAGAAGAATTTCAAAGAAGAATTGACAACAGCAAAAAGGTAAGGGAGAATAAAGGTGACAATAGTCACTGATAACCATCCTGGGAGAAGTGAAAGTACTCTGGGTCAAGTCATTTCAATAAGAATTTATTAAACACTTATATTTAGAGATGTGAAAATGTAATAGTTCCTGTCCTTGAAATATCAATGTTCTGCTTAGAGATGAACTGGGAAGCTGAGTGCTATGGCGGAGATGGACCCCAAAGGACCCCAAAACTGTACAGGACGTAACCACTGTGGTTCAGCGCTTCTCCTGCAGATGCAGGACAAGTTTCAGACCATGTCAGACCAGATAACTGGACAAATTGATGACATGAGCAGTCTCATTGATGATCTGGAGAAAAACACTGCTCACCTTATGACCCAAGCAGGAGTGGAAGAAACAAAGTACCTGCTACCCATAATAATTAAAGATTTTGTTAATCATTTAGAATGAATTTTGGAAAATTTTTTTTTTACAAGCCAGAAGGTGAAAGAACAACTTTTCTTAACTAACTACTGCACACAAACATTTTTTTATTCCACAGCTTGTATTCCTAGAATATGCAGTTTAGTTAGGTTTCAAGGTGATTTATTTCTTGATTTCTTGTACTTGGTAGCTTCATAATATATGACATAAAATTTATAAACATTGGTTCGTAAACTGAAATTCTAACTACTCTTGGCTAAAATTTTAAAATATTTTAGTGCATTGATTGTAAAGTCATTTGTTGTTCCTTTTGTAGTAGTTTCAATTTAATAACAAATTGCTGCGATTTTTTTTAAGAAACATATTAATTTTTTTCAACTGTTATTAGACTCTCTGTGAAGTAAAACACCTAGTCTATAGTTTGTAATTCTCAGCACAAAATTACTGTTACATTAATAACAAATGAATGAGATATTAACCATATTTTTAAAGCAGACAAAAAAATTCAAGCATTTTGTATTCTGATTTTGCTATGTTTCTGTGATTGTGAACTACACTTAAGAATCTACTAAAAGAAGCTGAAACTGATGGACAGTAACTACTGTCACTTTTTAATACACTAGAGATTTTGGATAGTGAATGTATCTCAATTCCTCCCAAATACTAGGGAAAGAAAATAACCTTGTATAAAAATGATTTACAATCACTGGTTAGAAATTTTGTGTCATAACACTTTAATAATTAGTTATAACATCAAAAGTGCTCACTATAAGAACCTGAGGGGGTTTTAAAACCCACTTACTCCATATTTACCTATGCTACTGATTTTAAAAAGCATTTGTCAGTTAGAAGAAAAAACAAGTGGCCATTGTGAATCCTTGTTCACTTGCTGCCTACTGACTGACAAATGCCCTTATTATAAGCTTGGATTTTTTAAAGAAAAATTGTGGTTTGTTGCTTACCTTTTTTTTTATCTAAATGCTTGCAGAATAACACTTTTGTAAGTGGAATGGAAAATACCAAACATGACTGATTCATGAAATTGTTCCTATATTAAAAAAAAAAATTAAGTCAAGATAAAGCTGAAGGATGATAAAGAGGTAGAGGGTCATTTTTCCTGGAGAGGAACTTTTAAGTGTATATTTTGTGATTGTACGAGAAATTTTCTGTACCAGCAGACAGTTTATTGTATTGTTAGAAATATGGAATAATGCTATGAAATAATAATATGTCTGGTACAAAATGAAGTAATCTTATTAAACTTCTATTAATAAACCAAATAAAAAGATAACGACATTCTTCTGGTGGAAAACAACATACATACAGATAAATATACATGAAAATGAAATAGAGTAAATACAAAATAATTTTAGGATGGTGTGAGCCCTAGAAACTGGTGGGGGTTCAGGAAAGGCCTCCTGTAGATGACATCTAAGTTTTAAAAGAAACTAGTAATTCCAAGAGACAAAGCTGAGGAGAGAATATTTTCCAGTTTTGGTCTTAGAGACTGTATAGATGCCCAGAAGCAGGAAATGGAAAGGAGTATATAGAGAACAGTAAGTAGTCTAGTTGGAATAGGATGTAGAATGTGAGATGAGAAGTAAAATGCAGTCTGTTAAAATAAGCTAAAATCAGAATATGAAGACCTTTAAATGCTAGATAAAGGAGGGTTTATATGTTATCCTAGAAGCAATAGAGAGTCTCTGAAGTTTCTTGAGTTGGGGTGTAATAGGTCAGATATATACTTTAGTAATATCACTTTGGTAGCTGGGAAAAGATGAATTAGACAAAGGACAATTTGAAGGCTATTGCAATAATTCAAATAAAATGTATGATTACTTATAATGACAAAGCCTGGACCCAAAGAAATGAGAAAACACACCTCTCTTCTTTCTTTAATTAAAAAAAAGTTTCTTCCCACCCCTTCACCCTACCTCACAACCCTCCCCCCAAATCAGCAATGTTTTCTTATAGTATAAATTTATGGTGGTAGGAGAAGAACCTAAAGTGCTAAGAGTGAGGAATTCCTAGTAGCCCTGGGGTATGGGCTCTGATTCTTTCCAGAACGGCATAGAAATAACCCAGGCAAAGATCTCATCTAAACCCCAAGTTGGTAGAGGGCACAGCCAAGTACTAAAGCCACACACTCAGCCCAGGGATTGACCCAGGGTGCCCAGCTGAGTGACTCACCCAGAAGATATGAAGCTCCCTGGGAGGAGTCCCACAAGGTCATCATGGCTAAGATGCGAGGACAGGAGAGGAAGCCCTATAACAACAGAGGTGTAATATTCTTTGGCAACAGATGCTCTTTATACTTGTGCCTCTCCGCTTATGAACTCTATATGCCCACTCCTTGTGCTGATTCTATGCGTATTTATGAAAAACATCCCAAATTTATGCAGTTTCAGAAAATTCCTGTATTTTGAGTGAACTGTGTTCACTTAATAAACTATTTTAAATGACAAGCTTGCTAACTGAAATGATGTGCTCATTAGTATACTGAGTGAAGAAGATATTTTGAGCAGTGAGTACTTCTTTTTACTACTCATCTCCCTCAACAAAATTTAACTGTGTCTACCTATCCTAGGTCAATCCAAGTCTACCAGGTAGAGCTATATCTTTCCTTGTAAAAATGCCTCCAAAATCTCCAAAAGTTTCATTACTATTGAGGTACCCTTATGCATCATGTTTAATATTACTCTAGTTTTACACACTTTAAGGATCTATAATTTCATTTTCTAAGAATCCTCTCCAAAAAGAGATTACAACCTTTCTATCCTGTGATTAACCTAGAAATGAATCGTTCTGAACTTAGCTGGTCAAGTCCTCCAATAATAATTACAGAGTGCAACCTGGATACTACATTTAAAGCTCTTCCCAGGTTGGTTAACATAACTTGGCATATGCTTCCAAAGGCAAAGACTATGCATAGAATAATAATAAATTAATAGCAGTCGTATAGCATTTTAAGATTTGCAAAGCACTTAAGTACATTCATCTTGTTTGATCATTTGAGAAGTCAGGGTCACATCCACATCATGATGAGGCATCAGAGTAGGACTCTGGTAAAAGATTCAATCTATGAGTTAAAATCATGCACTTTTCCTCAGAACAAATAATAATTCCAGTAATTAATAGAAAGTGTTGAACTAAAAGTTGATTATGCTAACATTCAATAACAATTATTATAACATTTATACAGCACTTTAAAGTTTGCAAAGCACTTTACATATATTATTTCATTGTGCTATTATTATTTCTATTCTACAAATGAGAAAACTGAGGCACAAACAGGTTAAATGAGTCGCCCAGCATCTCCTATCCAAGACAGGATTTGAACTTGTTTTTCTGAGTCCAAATCCAATATATACTGGGCCACAAAGATACCCAGGTATTTTCACTATTAATAATTAAAAGTCATAATTTCACAGACAGCACTCTAATGTTATAAGATGCCCTGTTAATCTGTATCCTTTCTTGAGTTTCCTTCTCTTTTGTTTTAATGTTTCAAGGGCACTCTTTCATTCTACAACATACTCAACAAGTGGTAACCCAACCCTTCTTAGAAGCTTTCCAGTGTGGAATAATCCATTACCTCCCAAGGCAGTCTCAAGTCCCAAAGCATTTCTGAAGATCTGTAATTACTATTCTAGTCAAGTATGAATTTACAACTTCCACCTAGTTTTATCCTTTCAGGCTAAAAAGAACAATTTTAATCCATCGCATTGAAGATACCATGAGTCCCTAAGTTTTCTCTTCTCCAGCTAGTTACGTATGTCAAGAGCTCCTTCCAGTATGACAATTTTACAGACAAACATGCACACTGATTAAAATACTCTGCATTATCTTTAGGCATGATTCTCAAATATTATGGTTTATCTATGTATTATGGCTTATCTATGTATTATGGCTTATCTATATATTAAACCCATAAGTGGCAAAGGTACACAAAGTACTAGAAGGCACTGAATTACAGTTTCAGAGATACATAATTCACACTCAGGTCCTATGGTTTGGTCTGTTTTATTGCTCATAAAATATAATAGTTATAAAGTAGTATATGTAGAGGTGAAGAAGTTTTTATTTCTAGCTTTTAAAGAATGATACATAATTAACAGTAAACTTAATTATCCATGCATAATATTTGTAATGTCATTGTTCTCTATGTTTCAGCATCTTCGTTGCCAAAGTAAGATACATTAGGCTAGGTAATACTTAAAAACAAACAAAAAACCCAACCACAAACTGAAAAACTTGTTTTGGAAATAGACTCCCACTTCTTCTCAGTAGTGCAAAGAATTATTTAAAACCTAATGAAATCAATGTTATAATGCCCTATGTAAAAACATACGAAGAGCTGCATAAACTGAGGTGATGTGAAGTGAGAACAATGGAAATAATTTTTACTATAACTTTAAAGGAAAACAACTGTGAAAAACTTAAAAAGTATGATCAATGAAATGACCCATTACAACTCCAGCTAACGAATATGAGGAATCCTATTTCCCACCTCTTTACAGAAAGGTAAGAAACAGAATGAGATCTATATTTTCAAACATGGCCAATATGTGGATTTGTTTTATTTAACTATACTTGTTACAAGACAGAAATATTTTGTTTTGAATGGAGAGAGGGAGAGTAGAGAGTTCAAGGGGAGCAGTGACAGAAAATAAAAGTAAAGTGAATCACTTAAAAATACATAGAAGTTCAGAAAAGAACACAGACAAGCAAAATAGTCTTATAACATGTTAGATTTAAAATATATTTTTTAAAAACAAGTTACACGTAGTAGAGATTTATAGCTTCACATGTAGCATTCTTTTTCTGTTCTATATATGGGGAAATATCCATGCTTACTGATGTTTGTTAAATTCATAATAAAAAAGAAATTTACAAAATTAAATACATGCTTGTATCTACAACTATCAGCTAAACCATTTTTCCCAAATTAAAAAAATATAAGTACTGTTATAATTAATATTGCATTTTACTAGATATATATATGTACATATGACCTAAATCCAAATACAGCAAAAAATAATTTAACATTGTGCCCCAGGTTCTTATTCTTAAATACTTATTTCTAAGGTTTATAGTCATCATTAATTGGTTTTATAACCACTTCTCTCTGCTGGGGTTCTTTTAGTTAAATTCTCAAGAATCTTTTTTTTTCAGGGCCCCTTCCATAGGCCCAGCTTATACAGGGAAACATCGCTTGATAAGTAGCTAATATAGAGGCAAAAATATTGGATTATAGAGCTAAAGGAGATGGATTCAAATCCTGACTCTAACACTTCTTACCTCTATGACTTCAGGCATCACTTCTCATCTCTAGCTCTGGCTCTGTTTCCTTGGGAAAGGGAAGTGAGAAGATAATCTAAGATCCAGTTCTCAAACTATAAGAGCTTGAATAAGAATTCAATACCTGAGTTCCCTCAGGTGGAATGCAAGTTAGATCCCTCACTCAATAAGCATTTCTTAAGCATCTACTACATGCCACATATTCACAAGATAAATGTAGCAACTTCATGCACCAGGATAAGCCTAGTATTAGAAGTGGATCTCAGTGAGGAAGGAGTGTCTATCCCAAAGCAGGTATAGGGTACAGACATCCTGAACAAAGCCCTGGAGGAAGAAAACAGAATTTTATGGATGGAAAAGAACAAGGCAATGTAACTGGAATATAGAATTAAAGAGAATAATAGAATTAATAGTAGTAATTAATAATAATAGAATAGAATTATAGAGAATAATGTGCAATTTGTCTGGCAAGGTAAGCTGAAGCCAGACTGTGAAGGGCTTTGAATGACAAACAAAAGTAGGGGAGCCACTGGTGATTCTTGAAGATGGCATGGTCAGACCTATGCCTTAGTAATATCATTTTGGCTACTGGATTTTTGGAACATGGATTTGAGGGAGGACAGTCTTGGGGCAGGGAGAATAATCAGGAGGTTATTACAACACTTTAAGAAAGAGGTGATGAGGACTTGGACTAGAGTGGCTGCCATACAAGTAGAGAGAAAGTAATATGTGAAAAGATGTGGCAACTGATTGCATATGGGAGTGAGTAAAGAGATAAGGATTACTTCAAAATTAAGAACCTGGATGACAAAAAAAGCATATCATCCTCAACAGTAATAGAAAAGTTGGGTAAGAGAGGAAAATCTTGGAGAAAAGTTGAGTTCTGTTTTGGATATGCTCTGTTGGAAATGTCCAATAGATGATGATATGGGATTGGAGTACAGGTCAAAAATAGGAATTAATATCCAGATCTAGAAAGCACAGAGAATAATAACTGAACCCAGTGGCATTCATAAGTTCACAGAAAGAAAGAGAATGCTGAAAAACATTTATCCCAGGACAAAGCCCTATATACTCACAAATAAGAACAGGAGATGGATGAGGGTCCAGAAAAAGAGACTGGGGAGTAGTCAGACAGGTAAAGAGAAGAATGAAGAGAGAGAAATGCTGAGAAAAGCAACGGTGGAGAGAATATACAGTTAACACTGTCAAGTGCTGCAAAGAAGTCATGAAAGATGAAAGCAGAAAAAAAAACCCACTGAATCTGGCAATTCAGTAGAGAATATAGATAAGCCTGAAGAAAGCAGTTTCAGTTGAGTGATGAGAAAGTCAGACTTCAAAGTGCTGAAGAGGAAGAAGAGAGAAGAAACATTATTTTTGTTAATAGATTTTTCTAGGAGAATATGAAAGGGAGAAGGTTTAAGAATGGAGGGAACATATGCAGCAGAGAAAGATTCATTAGACAGGAAGAGATTGGACATGAGAGCAGACAATTATGAGGACAAGTTATGAAAGGAGAAACAGAAACACAAGTAGAGAAAGTGCCCCTGACAAGGATAAAGGTGGAGAGTATAGGAAATAAAGTAAACGGATAGTGGATGTAGTTTCTAGTAATACATAAGGCAAGGTCGTTGTTGAGAGGGAAAGAGGAGGTATGGGAGGCTGAGGAAAGAACAAAACTTTTGGAATAACTGATAGGAGGAAAGAAGAAGATTCAATTAAGAAAAAGTAAAAGAATTACTATGCAATGGTAGACATGGCCAAGAAAATTTTGTGACTATCTCCAATACCATGTAAGAACAGAGAAAGTAGATGGCTGGGGTAATCCAGAACTGCAATTTTGTAAGGCATGAACAGCAAACGGCCAAGAAGCAAGGAATTCAAAGGTAGAGGACAGTGTACAGTTGACTGCTTCTCACTAGGGTCAAGAATAAGAAGAGAGCCTACACAGAATTCCATTCTTTATAGTGATCAATATTATAAGCAAGTATATATCCAATTATTTTAAGACAGGATCTCACTAGTGAAAAGGATTAGAACTATAAAGCCTAATATTCTAATTACAACTGAGTTTCCAGATAGAATTCAATCTAAGAGACAGGGGTAAAATGAAGACATAAACTACCATTTCTATTCATGTTTTTATCCCCAAAATTTGAATTTAAAAATAAAAAATGCAGTAATTTCCAGTCTAACAGAAATTTCCTCTAACCTCTTACATACTACATATTTTCAAACTTGTATTAACTTTAAACCCTCACCAAAGCCCCACTGTAAGGCAGGTAGGTTGATAAGTGGATATTGCATTAGACTGAAGAGTCAAGAAGACCTGAGTTAAAATCCTCCCATAGACATTTTATTAATTGTATGACCCTTGGAAAGTCATTTAATCACTGTCTGTCTCAGTTTCCTCATCTATATAAAATGGGGAAAATAACAGCAGCTCAAAGGATTGTTGTGAAGATCAAATAGGATAATGTTTATAAAGTGCTATATAAATGCTAGCTATTATAATATTATTGTTACTTTATTCCTTACCATGATATAGAAGTGCTTCTGGGTTCTGGAAGGCTACACCAGTGAAACACAAATTCTGGCAGGCTGTATCAAGTTGGCAAGGCTTGAAAAGAGGCTTAGACTAGCAAAAAGCAGAGGTTCATCACCAGAGAATTGGCCACTAGGTAACAAATTATTTTGATACTGTAACTAATAAAATCATTTACTAAGAGTTTCAATTCACATCAGTGAAAATAATATACAGACTATTAAAATCAGATCTCTTGAAATACAAGCCTTAAAACTAACTAAAATCATCATTATGAATTGCTGAAGATTGTGAGTTTCCATTTCACATATAAATCCTGATAATGCCAGTAAAACCCTTAAAAATGGATTTCCAATTAACAATTTTAAAGGATTTGAATAACATGAATACAATCCAACTGAATAAACCATGCTCAAGGATTTATATCTGTATCTAAATATGAGAATTCAGAAACAGAAATTAACTTTTTTCTTAATTCTATGAAACATCTGTTGACAAAGATATCTTAGAAACCTGTGTGGATTGGACCAACGATAAAAGAAAGTCATAATTAATCTGCTCTGGAGATTACATGGAGAAGTTTCAGGGGGAAGGTGGATTATGAGGGAAGTGCAACAAAAACAAATGGAAGAATGTGCAAAGTTGTGCATCACTGGCAAGTACAACAGGGAGAAAAGGGAGCCGGGAGACCCTCACTAAATACACTATTTGACCATATTCAAAAAACATATCTACAGGTACTTCTCAGTCTGTTAAGTATATAAGGACCCCACGATCCACAGGTTATCCAAGCAAAAAAAAGTTTGCCCTTATATTCTGCACCTTTCTCCTCTCCCAGAATGCTACCTTTGGTACTTCAACTTAACTCAGAGCTGTTAGCACTTGGCATGGTGCTTCTTCAAGATCTCTAACTAGAACCATAATCTGGATGAATGAAATTAAGGAGTATGGTCAGAAAAGTACCCTCAGGAAGAATAGCTCCTTACAAGAATAAAGGGATGCTCCTTTCAGACTTTGATAATTTTGATGATTACAAGAAAAAGACAAGACAAAGAAAAAACATTTAGCCTAGTACCTGATGCACAATAGACACAACAAATACTTGTTAACTTGACTTAAACTGAGAAAGCACAAAGCATTTACCTAAGGCAAGGTCTGCCTCAGTCTGTGCTTCAACTACTCTTCTTCACATAATTTAGCAAAGAACTATGAAACAATGCTGGGGGAAAGTAAGATTAAGTATTTTGTGCTTTAATTGCTCATTTTCACATACATGGGAAACAATGAAACACAAAACTGTTCTATGATTATGGGACAAATGTACTTGGCTTGATCTTGGCTCAGCCAGCAGAGATGAGAAGTTGGAGTAAGGTTTCTCAAGACTGAATGATCAATGAAGACACATTTCAGAGTAAGGTAAACTAACAGGGTAAAATAGATTTCAGAGTTCTATGAAAGAGAAGCTATAGCTTTCTGAACTGGGTTTAGAAAGGAAACATCAGAGCCGTGCAAAATCACAAACAGAGAAGTTGAAAAAAGAAACTTTTCTTCACTGCCAACCTACTATCCGCAGGATGTGTAGAGAAGTGAAGATACTTTCCTGAATTCCTCCTATTGCTTAGAAACTGTACAAGAGAGGAGAAGATATTGGTCAGCAGGTAGATAAGAGAAAAGAAGATGATATTTCTGACTGTCACCTATTATCCAGGAGATGAAGAAGAGAAAAGAAGATACTCTGCTACACTACTACCTGTTGCCAAGGTAGTGGGGAAGAAACCTCACAGCCCAGCCAAAGAAGTAGAATCTGAACTGAATAGACTTCTGCTAATCCAAATCTAAGGGCCTTCATCCTTACTAAGAGATCATACCACATACAAGCCGAGGGGATCAGCTGGACCTAGAGTTATATAGGTAATACCTAGAGTATTACCAATGCCATCAAAGAGGAAGACTCCAGTGTATCAAAGGACTAGTAGCAGAGCAATCCAACAGATCAACCCATGCAGCTGAAACTGAATCCTACCCCTCCATGGAAAAGCCCAGTCATTTTAACAACATAAAAGTTACACCCATCTGTAAACCTTGAAAGGACAGTTCCTAAAGAAGAAAAAGGGCATTAATGATCTTAGATTCTGAGTTATAACCAGTGTTTTCCTATAATATTAATGGAAGGAACAGCCACCCACCAGTTACCCCCAGAATCCTCAAAGTAATGAGCTGTAGCAGCCCTCTGAGGAATCCCCAACCTGCTGGCATCTTGGGTACTAGATGAGAGGGATAATGGGACAGAGGAGGAGAGGGAAAGGAAAAGGGAGAAAGAGGAGAGTAGGAAAGGAGAGCAAGAGGAAAGAAAGAGAAAGAGGAGGGGAAGAGAGGAAAGAGACAGGAGAAGAGAAAAAGGGAAGGGGAAATAAGGGAGGAGAGGAAAAGAAGGAGGGGAGAACAGAAGAAAGGAGGGGGAAAGGGAGAAGAGGAGGGGAAAGAGGAAGGGAAAAAAAGAAAGGGAGGGAAGGAAGAAGATGGGGGAGAGGGAAGAGGAGAATCCCCAAGCTGAATAGAGTAATTCAGGAAACCATCAAGAACTACAGGAAGGTGAGACCAGAATTTGATCTGGGAATCTAAGCACTGATTAAGCACTGAAATTAAGCATTGAATTGGAAATTCAATTTAAATTAAACATTCAATTAAGCATTGAAAATCTGGAACTCTAGGAACTTCTCAAGTAATAAATAGTGTATGTAACTTAAGTGTTTTGTAATTCTTTTGTACAAGAACTGCTTTAATATTTAACTTCAAGACAATTACTCATAAAAATTTCATATAAACCTACCCTAGAGCTTATTATCCTCTCTCAATTTATAGGTCAATTTATATCTCAATTTATCTTAGGTCTTGGATTGATCTAAGTTATTCTGGAAGATGTAGAGGCCTCTGAAGTATTAATGAGGAATTCTCAGTATGAAAGCCTACCTAGAAACATACCACAGCCTGACATCATTCACAGAGAAAATGTCATCCAGGGTTCAAAAGCTGCTTATGTGCATCTTCCCCTCCAAATGATGCCAAGTTTTACTGGCACCCAACAGTCAGGGAACAAGTTCTCAAGAGGAATCTGTCATGAACACACAGATTTCCCTTACAAAAAGCAGACGGACTACAGGAAAAAAAGCCAGGCAGGCCCGCTCTAAATTGACCTTGGGAAGTGGACCCTAAGAACTGTAGCAGACTCACTGGCACTTGGAACATGAGAAACACACACATGGGGTCATGTCAACAGTAACACTGGCTCACGAAGAGGTGAAGACTCTCGGGAAGCAAGAGGCCTGGGAAAGAGCTCCAACCAACTTCATTAAAAGTTACTGTTTTGCCCTTAAATATGATCTTTTAAAAAATTTTCTCAAAAACCGTCAAGGCATTCCGCGATTAACAAATTGGACAGCCGAAGCTGCCAGAAAGAAAACTACTGGGAATGCTGGGGGCAGACAACTTAGAATCCTGCATTTAGGGAAACAAACAAACTCTGCGGAATCATGAACCAGATTGTCCAAAGGTTCCTCTGGACGCACCGGCCAAGCCGAGTTCTGCCCCGGCTGAGAAGGGGAAAGCGGAGAAACTTGTGACCGCAATGGATGAGAGATGGGGCGGGGAAAGCGGCCCGCATTCTTGGAGGTCAGTCACCTCCGAGAGGGGAGAGAAGCCCGGCCCGGGGTCCCTCTCTCCCCCCCGCCCCGGCTCCGGAGAGGCCGGCCAGGGGCACCTGCCTCGGGGCCCCCAGCGGCACCCTCCCGCGCTCGCTGTCTCCCCGGGGGCCGCGACGTGGATTCCAGGAACGCGCAGCCGAGTCGGGCCCGCAAGGTGACAGAGGCGCCGCCAGCCCCCCTCCTTCACTGACCTTCCGCAGGGCCGGGACGAAGAGTCCCCGCCATTTCGGGTGGTTCTCTTCGCTGAAGAAGTCGTAGGGCTGTTGCGGAGGCTGCATGGCCCCGGCGGCAGCTCCTCCGCATCGGGGGTGGGGGAGCGAAGGCAGGGCCGGGAGGCAGCGACGGCGGCCGCCCAACTCCCGAGTCCGGGCGGCTCCCTCCCTGACAGCTCGCGGCGCGGCCCGGGCTGGGAGGGGTCACTGCTCCCCGCAGGCGCGTGGGGCCCCGCGGCCGGAGCTCCGCGTCCGAGAGCCCGAGCCGGCCCGGCGGCGGCGGCGGGTTCCTCCCCCTCCTTCTCCTCCTCCTCAGCCGCCTCCTCCTCCTCCGGTGTGGGCCGCGGCCCGGTCCTCCGAGGGCACTTCCTCCTTTGTTCGGGTGAGCTGCCCGGCGGTGGTGCCGCTGGCCTCGCCCCAGCCCCGCATCCCACCCGCCAGCCCCCCACTACCCGCTGCGATCGCGGCCGTGGACGGAGAGCGGCAGAGCCGGGCGTCCTCGGGTTGTCCTCATCGCTCCGCGCCCCGCAGTCCGGTCCGGCTCAGCCTCGGAGCCATCTCCGCCGGGAGGAGGGCACGGAGGGCGCGGAGAGGGGCCGGGATGCGTAGGCTTCCTTCGAGACCAATACGGGACGCTCCCTTTTCCTCCCCCTCCCCACGGGCGACCCCTTCAGCTTCCCAGGAGACCGGCCGGGAGAGCGCTCCGGCAGCGATGACGAGCTTCTCTTCCTCCAAATCCTAGGCTCCCCCTTCCCCTTGCCCAGGTTCTCATTATTCCCCCTCACCCCGGCGAGGCCGGGCACTAAGCATGCGCACTCAGAAGGAAGGAAGAGGCGGTGGCGGCGACTCGAGGGGGAGCCTCGGCCGAGGCTGGGGCGGGCCGGCGGGCGGGGTGCGCGCGGGCTGTCCGGACCGCGGATCCCGGCGGCGCGCCCCTGCGGGGCTGAGGGTGTCGGAGTCCTACGGCGAGACCCCGGCGGGCTGCGGGCTTCCTGGTCCTCAGAGACAGCCAGAGCTGGCGTTGTGGCCCTGTTACATGCACACAAGCGCTAACTCTCCCGCCTCCCTTTCGGACAAGGAAGGCTTAGGTTGACTTTCGGGCCCGGTTCTTGCCCGCGGCCTTCGTGTGCCCCTGCCCAGAACAACTCTCCGGATTCGGAGGCCGCCAGAGCGGTTTTTATTTTGGGGATCCCCGTGTCAGGGAAGAAGAAGAGCCAGCCTAAACCAGTCCTGGAAGCTTCCTGAGGAGACAAGGCTTTGCCTGGGAACTCTATAAAGGGAGAAATAAAAAATGAAATTAAAGGTTTGGAGGGAAAAAGCAGAATAAGAGTTTAGAACAGAATACAGAAAACTTAATCCAAATAACAGACTTCTGAAACAATAGAACATTCAGAACTGAATAACTCTACAAGACAGGAAGAAATAGTAGGGCAGGCAAAAGACTGAAATAGTAGAAATTGAACTAGGAAATGGAAGGTACTAGCTTCGAAAAGCATCTGACCTGGAAAACAGGTTAAGACAGTCTAAGAATGATCGCACTCCCTGAAAACCATGATTCCCACTGCCCCCTGGAAAAAACCTGGATACCGTGTTTCCAGAAATCGTAAGGAAAGCTGCCTAAATTAGAACCAGAAGGCAAAATAAATAATACCAAGAATCCACCTAGGGCCGCCAGTCCAAGGAAAATTATTGCAGTTAGCCAGAAAGAAAGAGTTAGAGCTCAAGAAGGAAGCACAGTGAAGATCTCACAAGACTGGTGCAACTGATAGGCTAACAGGTAAAAGATGAAGGCTCATTTACCCAGCAGAACTGAGCAGGAGCCAAGAAAGGAGAGAGCGGGGAGAGAATCTTTAGTGAAAAGAGGACTTTCAAGAGTTCTTGATGAAAAGACCAGAACTGACTTGGAACTTTGAAATGAAAACGCAGGAGTCAAGAGAAAACTGAAAAGAATGATCTTTGAACTTTAAAGATGAAATAAAAATGGTTATCAAGGAATAGGAACCAAAGTGAAGAAAGTCAATGAGTAGCTAGCTGCCCATGCTGAATTCAAGTTACTAGGCTTAAATAAACTGTATCCTACTCTAAATGCCTTGCCATGTACCTGGTTGATGTTCTCCTCTCTCCCTTTGGAACAATGGTCACTGGAAACCATGCAACCCCCATCCCCACCCCTACCCCAGGGAATTAATCTACCTAAAATTTTGGCACTCCACCCTGGGGCTGAGCTATCCTCATTGATGATTTAGTACAGACTCACCTAATCCACTATTGTCCATCTACTTCATACATCTTGCACTTTCCTTCCCTCATTTCTACCTCTTGCTTGGAGAACAGTTATCGGTACTATTATTGCTTCTGGAAAGCAATTTACCTGCCCTATAACTCTATGCACCAGTTCTGTAATTCCACTAACAAAAACTTCCTTCCCTGGTTACCACTTTGTCATCCCCTGTTAAAATGTTAAGATTCTTGAGGAAAGAAATTGCTTCATTTTTGTATTTATCCCTAGTACCTTCACAGAATGGTTGGCATATAGTATGTGCTTAGTAAATGCTTTTTCATACTTTTTAAGTCAGAGCAGGATTGAAACCAAGTCTGCAAATCCAATATTCTGTCCACCATCGCAGGCTGCCTCTCAGATAGGAAGAGACACTACAAGTATAGTCATTACTTGTTTGTGGCTGAGAGGAAAGGAGAGGAAATTGTTCCTCATACCTACATCCACAAAGCCATGTCTAATGTTATATAAAAGTATTGTCCTTTTTACTTTAAAAAATTTATTTGGGAATTGCATTCTCACCTAAATTGAGGGGAAAGACCTTGCCACCTCCCCTGGAAACCAGTTTTAAATGTAGTTTCACATAGGTACAATGCTAAAGTTGGGAATAAAGTTTCCTGATATATCACTTTACTTTTGTATTATGCTATCCATTTTTAAAAGCTTTTTCACATGCATTGTCTTATCTGAACCCCACAACAAACCAGTAATAATAGGACAGCCATTATTATCCCCATTATTCTAAAGAAGATATTGAGGCTTATGTAAAATGAAGTGACCTCCCACAGTACAACTATTGACTAACCATGTGACTTTAGTAAAATCACTTTCCTTTCTGGAGTTTGTCTTCATTGTCTCTACAATGTGAACTAGAGGATCCCTAGTGATCCATGAACATACAGTTTGTAGTGAAACCAGGATTCTAAACCCAAGTTTTCTAATTACCAAGTTCCTTCCTCTCTACATTAATAAGGCAAGTTCTATAAAAGGAGCATAAATATACTGTAAGCTTTGTTTTTACAAGGTATTTTTAAACATACATTAAAATCTCAATATTTGTCCTAAATTTAACACAAAACTATGCTAACTATAACAAACATTAAATACTTAAAATTTTGTTTGGGTCCTTAAAATGAAGTAAGGTTTGGCCCAATTTTTTTTTTATATGTTGCCTGAGGAATTTTAAATTGATGTTTGATTTTTTTCTCTCCACAAATTTCTCTGTAGTAAGCTATTTGTATACACACTCCTTCCACTGAAATTCAAGTTCTGTTCAGGTGCCCAGCAAACACTGGCATGATGTTTCTCTCATTGAAAAGATACTTTAAAAGAAATAGCTGATCTTGATTTCTCCCCTTCACCCTCAGGTTTACTTAATTTATTCAAAGCTACAAATGCATCTCATCCATATCAGACCAAAGCAACACCAAAGGAAATAATAAGCATAGTTAAATAATCCTTTTTTTCATCTTTCACTGTCATCCTCATTCTTACCATGTTAATCCTTTCAGCCTAGCTGTCCTGATAAAGATCTGAGCAGACCATCATGTGCACTCTGCAGAAAACAGTGATATTTTATTCATTCAGCAAGCACTAATAAAGTTCCTCCTAAGTGACAGGCACTTCACTGGACACTTGAGCTTATATTTATTAATGTTTCATATTTTATATCCATTTTCTCATTTGATTTCATTATAACATTATAAAGTAGGGAGGGAAAAATAAGTATACAGTCATGACTTCAAAAGACCAGTGATGATATCTCATGCTTGTTGGCAGAGAGGTCTAGAGGTGTAGAATTCATTTTCAGATGTGGCCAGTTCCTTGATTTGTTTTCCTTAACTATATTAATTAGTTCAAAAGAGGATTTTATTGGGGGAAGAAAGGTTAGTGACTAAGAGTGAGTATAGAGTAGACTGGTGAGCAGGAAGGCATAACAATCACTTTATTCTCCCATGGGGCCTTTCTCCAAAACCATCTTTTCTCCCCCTTCCCTCCTGCAAGGTTAGTTTCCATTTAAATCCAACTATGTAGCCAAAGAGATTATGGTTGCACACTACTATGATTACTGACCGATTTTAGTCCTATAAAACATCCCCTGCCTTCTTGAATGTATTCCCTCTCTGCTCTGTGAAAATGTTAATCAATAAATTCTCTTTTAAATATAAGTTCTCAGCCAGTTGGCACTGACAGAACAGCAGTTTATACCTCTCTCATTTCTAGATTTTCAGTAGCTCTCTTTAACACAGTTACTACTATATATACATCTTAATTAACCACAGTTTTAATAGCATAAGTCTAATTATAAAGAATATGCTTCTGGATCTAAGAGACTGGGTCACTGGATCTACTATTTCTCTTTAAGGAGCCATTCTACTCTCAACCCACAAATGTGGAAAGGATAACGAGGCTTCTCAGGAGCTTTGGCTTGTTAAGTTCCCTACGGCTATAGTTTATGGCTTGTATCTAATTCATCCCAAAGGAGTAAGTAAAAAGATACTCACATATGGAACTCAAACCTCCTGAGAATATAAAGCTCTTTTAGGCACTGCTGATTGTTCATTTCATGGCATTTCACTGAAACTCTATATTGGTTCCCTCAAAGTCCATGTCATCTGGGAAGTCAGATACAGGGGGAAGCTCTTTCCCCTGTCAATACAGTAACACCTCCCCCTTTATTGGTAGTATTCTCTCTAATGAAGTATCTCCCTTTACTTCTAGTTAGCACCCAGCATACAGGACCTCCAGACCTCTCAGATTTATAAGATTCATGCCTGGATACGTCTACCACAAGAATAATGTTGGTCACCTATTTAGGAAAGGAAATACAAAACTGAATGGGCAGCCAAGGGCCCAGGTACAAGCTTATCTTGCTGTAAAATATATGTGGTCACCATGATGCCAGTCTTTCCCCACTCCTCAGTGGTAGACTTGAAGTTTCATGTTGGCACCTGGAGGGTAAAGGGAAGAAAAATAAACCATAAAGTGTTTATCCAGCAAAGCTCACTGGAGAGCCCCTCTCAGATCTTCCACCATTTAAAGAGGGTCCCCGAGGCATTCACCTCATCACTTCCCACCTGGCTTCTCTCTTGGATTTCATGATCTCCACAAACTTATCATCCTGAAAGATGAAGTCAACTCTAACTCACCTCTTCAGATCATTTTCCACCCTGTCTGCAGGACTTCATCATGTACACCAGGTACCCTCCCCTCTCCTTTCAGCTTTTTTTTTAAAGTGTTTTCTTCCCCCATTAGACTGTGAACTCCTTGAGGGCAGGGAATGTTTTATACCTTACTATCCCCAGTGCTTAACACAGTGCCTAGCATATAGTGTTTAATAAATATTTATTGACTCTGATTGATTCTCCTTTTCATGGACACAATGCCCTGCTACCTACTGTTTATACTTGATGGAGAGAAGGATGGAGGGATCATCTATAGTTTGCCACATCACACGAAAATGCCAAATCCTTTCAGTGTTTGGTCACCACATAGCCAGAAGCAGGGAGCCAGTTTGTAATCTCCATTGAACCCATGTGTTAGTCAGTTGGAAGCAGGAATATCTGTGCATGTTCCTCATAATCCATGTTACAGAGGAATTACAACACTAAGACAAAAGACTTCCAAAGAGTCAGCCACTAAGAGAGATAATAGGACTCCTCCTTATTCCTAGGAACTGTGGAAATCAGAAAATGCTGTGGATCCAGGGATGTCCAAGACATAAACTCAGAAGGAGAAAATAACTCCACAAACAGAAATAACTTCTACAAACAGAAAATCACAGATTGGCTACAAGATCAACTAGAATTTCTGGAAGAAATGAAGCAAAAGTTTTTTTTCAAAAATACCTATCATAAATGAAATTAGAGATCTAGAAGAAAAAATCAGAAAAGAAATGAGAGCTCTACAGAAAAGACTGAGAAGGAGAATAAATAGTTTCATATAGGTGATAGAAATTCTTATTCAAATAACAGACTCTGAAAATTAGAATGGACTATATAGAAATCAATGCCTCAATAATATGTACTAGAAAGGTCACAGCTACTAAACTCTGCCTTCTGTCCCTGACAGCCTTCCCTGTCTTGTCCATGCCCAACCACACAACGTGTTCTATCTAACTGAAGTAGAACTGTTTGGTTCAGTTACTGCTGCATGCAGTAACCTACTGGGTCCCAGCCAACCCTACATGGATTTCTTGGTAGCAAACAGTGGTAGCAAAGGAGAGCAAGGACAAGATGGAGAGACAGAGGGAGCAAGGAAGTGAAAGAGAATGTAGGGGAAGGAGAGAGAAGAGGGAGAGAGAGAGCAGCAGAAAAAGGGAAAAGGGGGAGGGAGAGAGGGAGGCAGGAAAGGGGGAAGGAGAGAAAGAGAGGGAGGACAGAAAAGAGAGGAGGGGAGAGAGATAAAAATAGATAGAGGGAGGGAGAAAGAGTACTGGAATGAGAGAAAATGGGAGAGAGGTAGGGAGAGAGAAGATGGGTAGATCTGGCTGAAACCTTCCTGGCCTAGGCAGAGAGTAAAATCAGGGGCTAAAGAAGGATGAGTTCTTTTATATCCTGAAAGCAAGAGCATGCCTGTCTCTCTGCAAAGGGATCCACTAAGGGGTCTGGATACTCTTGATAGAGTGATGAATGGAGAACACTGCAAGGAAAGGAATGGTCCACCAGATAGTTGTTGACCTATTTCATAAGAAGATCAATTTCAGTCAGAATCAGGGGTTATCTGCAAACAGAGATAACAACAAATATAATGTGTGGAAGTCATTAGTGCTAATTCTCAGAAGCAGGAAGCAGAATGAATTTTTTTTTCATTTTTAAAACTGGAAGAATAGTATTCAAAGCTGACCGAAAACCTTTTTTTAAAAATAAATAACAGGACAACTGCAAAGGCTTTTGTAAATGATGTTCAAAATAGTTTTCCCCCAACTGATAAATGGATAAAGGATGTAAACAGGCAGTTTTCTGAATAAGAAATTAAAGCTGTCTATAATCATATGAAAAAATGTTCTAAATCATTATTGATTAGAGAATGCAAATCAAAACAACCCTGACATACCACATCATACCTATCAGATTGGCTAACATGACAAGACAGAAAATGACAAATGTTGGAGAAGATATGGGGAAAATGGAACACTAATGCATTGTTGATGGAGTTCCAAACTGATTCAACCATTCTGGAGAGAAATTTGGAACCATGCTCTAAGGCCTATAAAATGGTGCAAACCCTTTGGTCCAGCAATACTACTTCTAGGTCTGTATCACAAAGAGATCATAAATATGAAAAAAGGACTCACATGTACAAAAATATTTATAGCAGTTTTTTTTGTGGTGGCCAAGAATTGGAAAGTGAGGGGATGCCTGTCAATTGGGAAATGGCTGAACAAGTTGTGGTATATGAATGTAATGGAATACTTTTGTGCTATAAGGAATGATGAGTGGATTTCAGAAAAACCTGGAAAGACCTAAGAACTGATCCTGAGTGAAGTGAGCAGAACCAGGAGAACATTGTATGCAGTAACAGCCACATTGCTTGATGACTAACTTTCATAGACTTGGTTCTTCTCAGCAATGCAAGGGTCTAAGATAACTCCAAAGCACTCATGGTGGAAAATGCTACATCCAGAAAAAAAACAATGGATTCTGAATATAGATGGAAGCACACTATTTGCTCTCCTTTTTTGTGGTTGTTTTGCTTTGTTTCTTTTTTCTCTTGGTTCCTCCCATTGGTCCCATTCTTCTTTACAACATGACTAATGTGAAAATATGTTTAAAATGAATGTATATGTACAATCTATATCAGATTGCATGCCATCTTGGGGAGGGGGAGAACATTTAAAACTCAAAAGCTTATGGAGGTGAATGTTGTAAACTAAAAATAAATTAATTTTTTTAAAAAGATAATTTTCCTGGCACCAACTGGGAATCTGTTGTTCAGCTGTGCAACTTTAACCCCAGATCTAGAAGCAAACCAAAGATGTTTCTTGTATTTGTTCAATCTTTATCTCCCTCAATTAGAACCCATGATTCACTTAATGGAAGCACAATGAAAACACTACAATTGTAATGTCTTAATCTGACTCAGTGAAACTGTTTATAGTTTTTGGATTATGTTAGGGTTTGGGGGTTTTGTTTTATTTCGTCTTTAGAGTTGCTCATTGTTTATGCTTCTGTGTTTCTCTTCAAATGTTCTCTTCCTGGCATTCCAAGTCAAAGAGAAGTGAAAACTCCTAGAATAGTAGCTTCTTGTACTTTTGTGCACTCTCATTTTTAACTCTACTGATAATAAAATTGTCTTTTCAAATTTTTTTTAAAAAGAGGAAAAAGAAAAGCAGGAAAAGAATGAAAGAAGGAAGAAAAAGAGATCAGAAAAAAATCAAAGATAATGTAAGTTATTTCCAATCAAAAACAACTAACTTGAAAAACAAGTTTAAAAAAAAGGGGAGAACCTAAGAATCATTGGACTCCCTAAATATTATGACTTAAAAAAAAACTTACCTGGATACTGTATTTCAAGAAATAATCAGTGAAAACCTCTGAGATTTATTAGAACCAGAGGGCAAAGTAAAAAATTAAAAGAATCCACTGATCACCTTTAAAAAAAAAGCCCTACATTTAAAACTCTCAGAAACTTCATAATCAAAAGTGAGAGCTTCTAAGTAAAGAAAAGAAATTCCATAAGCAGATAGAAAAAGTTCAAATATCAAGGAACCATAGTCAGAATTACACAAAACATGGTAGCTACACCTTTAAAGAAGAGGATAGCTTGGAAAGGAGAGATATTTCAAAATGCAAAAAATAAAAGGCTTACAACAAAGAGTAATTTACAAGCCAAAATTGAGTATAAGCCTACAAAGGGAAAAAATGAACCATTAGGAAAATAAAGACCTTTTGAGCATTTTCTATGACAATACAAAAACTGAATAGAAAACTTTGAAATGAAGACACAGAAATTAAGAAAAATGTAAAAAGTACATTTGAGCATGATGAAGGGATTACACAGGATAAAGTATTTATGTTCTATTAGGAGGAAAAGAAAAAAAAGTATATGCTGATAACTCTAATGCCCAGAGAGATTTAAGTAAGACAGAGGACATGGAAGTGATTATATTACATTATAATATTATCATTATAAAATAATGATAATATTATATAACAATTAAATTATATTATATAATAATATGTAATAATAATAATATAATATATAAATTTCTCGTAATAGAAAGAAGAAATGGAAGAGAAAAAGGAATACACTGTGGAAGAAAGGGAGAAGGAATCAGTAGAAGATACTACCTCACATAATCAAGAAGACAATACACAAATATGAAGAAAATGGTGAGAGGAACATATGCATTTCTACTCAAGCAAGACTGCAAAATGGCACAGTGGATAGAATACTGGGCCTGGAGTCAGGAAGACCTAAGTTCAGATCTGGCCTCAGACACTTATTAGCCATGTGACCCTGGGCAAATCAAACTTTGACTCGGTTTCCTCAACTGTAAAATGGGGATATAATAATAACACCTACTTCATAAGGTTGTCATGGGTAGTAAATGAAACAATATTTGTAATGCTTGGCTAACATTTAAATAAATGTAATGTTTAACTCAATGTCTGGCACATATGCGGTGCTATTTAATGCTTAATCCTTTTCAATGTTGTATTTTTCTTTGGGACTTACTTTTATGGTAGAATTCTTTTTGTTCGTTTATTCTTCTAGTCTACTTCCTGACTTCTGACTTTCTGTTTGGGCTGGGCTCTGTAGACTTCTAGAGGGAATGCCTAGGCTGATTCTTTCACTGTTTTCTTGGAATATTTTGAGTGTTGTGTTATTCCAAGATCCCAGAGACAACTTAGCCTGGGAACCTGCAAACTTTCAGTGCTTACAAAGTGATCTGATCCAGGGCAAAGTGTGATTGCTATCCACCCTGGTCTGAGCTTTGCAAGTTTCTGACTGAGGTTTTGGGTCTGAACAACAAGCCTATGAGCTTACCCTGTTTGGAGTTTCAGTAGACTAACGTTAGATTCAGCCACATTCAGCCAGCTACAATGTTCATAGTGACAGAAATATAGACTTTCCTTTGGTTATTTCTCTCGAGGCTTCAGACTGGACTAGAAGCTGAAATTGAGACCTCACTACTCCTGGGGTCAGAGCCACACCAGATAGCCTCTCTGTCAGTCTCCTTATGCTGAACTGACCTGGAAAAATAACTCACCATAATGATTTTTTTTAATTTTCCAATCAGGATTTGGAGGAATTTGTGGGGTTTAGGGGAGGCAAACTTACTGTACTTTTTAAAAAATAATTATAATTGATAAATTCTGTTTATTATATCATCATATATCCCTCTCCTTTTTTTTCCTTAAGAGTCCTCCCTTCATTAGCAAGGGGGCAGAGCCAAGATGGCAGAGTAGAAAGACACACATACGCTAGCTCCAAACCCACAGCCTATAAAATATCTGTAAAAAAGAACTTCCAACAAATTTTGGAGCAGCAGAAGCCACAGAACAATGGAGCGGAAGAGATTTCTGTTCCAGAGAGCCCTGAAAACCTCTCGCAAAAGGTCCGTAGAGCCCGGGACCTGGAACCGAGCCCAGCCCTGCCTTGGCCACAGGGTACCGAGAGGAGTGGATCCGAGCTGGCTTCAGGGGCGGAATCTCCAGAGGCCATGCGGGCCCCTCCACCCACAGGCCCCAAAGGTTGATGAGAGGGTCTTCTTGGCTTGGTGAGAGGGGAGTGAGGTGCCCCCGTAACTCAGGCCCCCTCACGAGGCAGCAGCTGAGGCAGGAGCAGACAGGGGCTCCCCAAGCAGGCAGGAGTCATATGCATTGTTGAAGGTTTCTGCATAAACCCCCTGAGGGAACTGACCCTGAGAGGCTGCCCTGCCCCTACCTGAGCACCTGAACTTAATCTCACGCTGAATAGCAGCCCCGCCCCTGCCAAAAGCCCTGAGGCTGGGAAGCAGCATTTGAATCTCAGACCCTAAGCACTGGCTCAGAGGATCTGGAGGCAAAGTGGGTGTGAAGAGAATACTCAGAAGTCAAGTCACTGGCTGGGAAAATGCCCAGAAAAGGGAAAAAAATAAGACTATAGAAGGTTACTTTCTTGGTGAATAGGTATTTCCTCCCTTCCTTTCTGATGAGGAAGAACAATGCTTACCATCAGGGAAAGACACAGAAGTCAAGGCTTCTGTATCCCAGCCCACCCAATGGGCTCAGGCCATGGAAGAGCTCAAAAAGGATTTTGAAAATCAAGTTAGAGAGGTGGAGGAAAAACTGAGAATAGAAATGAGAGAGATGCAAGTAAACCATGAAAAGCAGGTCAACACCCTGCTAAAGGAGACCCAAAAAAATGCTGAAGAAAATAACACCTTGAAAAATAGGCTAACTCAACTGGCAAAAGAGGTTCAAAAAGCCAATGAGGAGAAGAATGCTTTCAAAAGCAGAATTAGCCAAACGGAAAAGGAGGTTCAAAAGCTCACTGAAGAAAATAGTTCTTTCAAAATTAGAATGGAACAGATGGAGGCCAATGACTTTATGAGAAACCAAGAAATCACAAAACAAAACCAAAAGAATGAAAAAATGGAAGATCATGTGAAATATCTCATTGGAAAAACAACTGATCTGGAAAATAGATCCAGGAGAGACAATTTAAAAATTATGGGCCTACCTGAAAGCCATGATCAAAAAAAGAGCCTAGACATCATCTTTCATGAAATTGTCAAGGAAAACTGCCCTGAGATTTTAGAACCAGAGGGCAAAATAAGTATTCAAGGAATCCACAGAACACCACCTGAAAGAGATCCAAAAAGAGAAACTCCTAGGAACATTGTGGCCAAATTCCAGAGTTCCCAGGTCAAGGAGAAAATATTGCAAGCAGCTAGAAAGAAAAAATTCAAGTATTGTGGAAATACAATCAGGATAACACAAGATCTAGCAGGTTCTACATTAAGGGATCAAAGGGCATGGAATAGGATATTCCAGAAGTCAAAGGAACTAGGACCAAAACCAAGAATTACCTACCCAGCAAAACTGAGTATAATACTTCAGGGGAAAAATTGGTCTTTCAATGAAGTAGAGGATTTTCAAGTATTCTTGATGAAAAGACCAGAGCTGAAAAGAAAATTTGACTTTCAAACACAAGAATGAAGAGAAGCATGAAAAGGTAAACAGCAAAGAGAAGTCACAAGGGACTTACTAAAGTTGAACTGTTTACATTCCTACATGGAAAGACAATATCTGTAACTCTTGAAACTTTTCAGTATCTGGGTACTGGGTGGGATTACACACACACACACACACACACACACATAGAGACAGAGTGTACAGAGTGAATTGAAGAGGATGGGATCATATCTTAAAAAAATGAAATCAAGCAGTGAGAGAGAAATATATTGGGAGGAGAAAAGGAGAAATGGAATGGGGCAAATTATCTCTCATAAAAGAGGCAAGCAAAAGACTTTTTAGTGGAGGGAAAAAGAGGGGAGGTGAGAGAAAAACATGAAGTTTACTCTCATCACATTCCACTAAAGGAAGGAATAAAATGCACTCTCATTGGGGAGGAGGGAGCAATTTGAGGTCAACAGTCATGGGGAGGGACAGGATCAAAAGAGAGAATAGAAGTAATGGGGGACAGGATAGGATGGAGGGAAATATAGTTAGTCTTATACAATATGACTATTATGGAAGTCATTTGCAAAACTACACAGATATGGCCTATATTGAATTGCTTGCCTTCCAAAGGGAAGGGGTGGAGAGGGAGGGATGAAGAGAAGTTGGAACTCAAAGTTTTAGGAACAACTGTTGAGTACTGTTCTTGCTACTAGGAAACAAGAAATACAGGTAAAGGGGTATAGAAAGTTATTTGGCCCTACAGGACAAGAGAAGATGGAGACAAGGGCAGAGAGAGATGATAGAAGAGAGGGCAGATTGGTGATAGGGGCAATTAGAATGCTCGGTGTTTTGGGGTGGGGGGAGGTGAGAGGGGACAAAAGGGGAGAAAATTTGGAACCCAAAATTTTGTGAAAATGAATGTTAAAAGTTAAATAAGAAATAAATAAATAAAAAGAAAAGAAAAAAGAAAGAAAAAAATTTTATTAGCAAAATAAATAAAACTAAAATATAACACTTAAAAAAAAAAGAGTCCTCCCTTATGACAAATAACAAGTTTTGGGGGGATCTTTTAGAGAGAGGGGAAGAAAATAAGCATACCTGATTGCTACAGTGAGAAAGTCCCCAAAAATGTGCAATGTATAACACTTCCCACCTCCACCAAGAGGTAGATTGGGAGTGCTTTCTCATACTTTTCACTCAAATTTTGTTACATTTACTTTTAATTGTTGAGGGCTTGGACGGAGTGCTGTTAGCAAGTTCAGGATAGACCTTCGAGGAAATTGTTCTTTGAGACTGTGCTCATCCAGAATGGCTCTCCCAGCCCCCTACCACCCCCCACCCAGGTTGCTGTCTCCATGAGATAAACAAGAGAACTGCAGAATATAAGGGATGTGGAAAATAGAAGCCCTTTAGGTTAACATTCTTTAAGACAGTAAGACTGGCCAAATTACTAGGACGGGAAACAAGTAGATTGTCACGTAGATTGGCAGTTTCTGTCTTTAAATACCCTGACCCTCGGATCAATAAATGGAGTTACCCTATCTTCTTCCACCTGCCTGTGTGTCTTTCTTCTTCACCGCTGTCACCAAGCCATGTGGGGACGCAGGCTGTCTGCCACAAACTTCTTCCTATTTACATCCCTTCTTGTTGCTTCTCCTTTGTCTTTTTTTCTATCTAACAATAATAATAATTGGCATTTATGGAACACTTTAAGGTTTGCAAAGTGCTTCATATATATAATTATATTTGAGCCTCAGGACAACCTTGTATATAATCAAAAGTGTCAAATTTTGTCAGGCACTGCGCTAGGTTACAAATACAATTAATTGCAGCAAGATAGTGTTATAGGTAGAATTATTCTAGTTTTATAGTTGCAGAAACTAAAGCTCAGAGAGGTTGTAGCATGACCATGGTAAAAACAACTGGTGAATATTGGTGGTGGTGTTTAAGCCCAAGTCTTCCTAACTCCAAATCCATTACTATATTCACTAAACCATGCTGCTTTAGAATCACAATTTTTTTTAGATGAAAAGATCTCAGCAATCATCAGGATTAAGCAATACCCGATAAAGAATCCCCACTCCAGTATATGTAACTGATGAACTTTTCCTCAAGGAAGAACCAAGTACTGCCTGAAGCAGTCCATTCCACTTACAGATAACTCTTACTTTTGTTAACTTTTCCCTAACATCAGGCATAAATTTGTCTCTTTGCTGCTTCCATTTATGGTTCCTGATCTTGTCCTAGGGGATGGAATAGAGTAAATTTAATCTCCTTTTCACATGACTTGAAAGAAACTATCACATCTCTCTAAATCTTATTTTCTCCAGCCTAAACATCCCCACCTTCTACAACTGATTCTTATATGATGAGGACTTTTCACAATGCATCCTGGTCCTACATCCAAGCCCAGATGTTGGACTTGGTTCCATCTTGAGGCATCCACCTCTAGTGAAATGGTCTCTCTTTCATCACATTCATTGGCTGATTAAATTACTCACTAAAATTATGATTTTAATAGTAGTAGTAAATTAGATTGTGATTCAAGTCTAAGTGTTCCCTAAAAGGAAGTATAAAATGTACTCCATGTGCAGTATGAATCAGGTATGAAAAAGAGAATTTGCTCCTAGAAACAAAAAGAATGCTAAAGTCTGAATACTCACAAATACAAATGATCAGAATGAATTAAACAGGATTCAGTAACTTAACTTTCAACTAGTTACAATCTGTTGGGAGGCTAATATTTAATCCTATCAGTATACAAAGCAGATTTGTAAGACTGATAATCAGGCATTTTACATTTCACTTTGGCACTAAGTAAGTCATCACTCCATTCCAAATCCAGACCCCTTCTGAACTTTTCTCTCAACTGCTTCTAGTCAACCATTCCTGAATTTGCTTCAACCAACCATTCCAACAGACACGGATGCCACCATTCCCTGTGGACACTGCTGCTACCACACTTGTAGCCCTCTGTGAACTTCTGAACACACAGTGTTCTGGAGACATTCATCCGGACATTGTTGTTTGGTCATTTGCCCAGGAAACAAAACACAAAAGAGGCAGCCTAAGTCCAGGTTTACCTGGTCAATACATATGCACAAAGCTGCATGGAATTCAGGTGGAATATAAAGGCAATCACAACTTCCCCTAGGAAACAGCTTGAAACAGTCCACACACATCGTAGTCAGAATGAGAGACAGAGGGACCCTCTTGAGCAATCAGAGCATCTGTATCTCTGTCTCAGTAACCCATTTTGGGACTCTTTGACATCTCAAAGCATTTTTCCTTTAGCTCTGAGCCACACATGACCAGAATCCAGTCCCAAAACTCTGTCATGGTCATCCAGAAGTGGGCCAGGAATATATGTACATATTTCTGTACAATCCACATTACATGAGGAAATACAGAGTCTTAGGTCTGGGTCATGGTGAAGGATTTGGGGATGGAGTGGCTTAAAGTAGATCCCTAGATGTTGATGATTCACATTCATGATTCATGTAATGATTATATTTTGTATCTCATTTTTTAAAATATCAGATTGTTAGCTCTATGGTTAGTTTATGATCACTGTCAAAAACTGAAGAAAACTTCAGAAATTTAGTTTGCTGATGTAAAAATCATTACTGGTTTTGTGTTCCATTGATTAATTTTTAAGTCATGGGCATATATAAAACTTAGTTGAAAATTTTAGAAATAACTAAAATATTTAATATCAATATACACATCACAGGCATTTTATCCAGCCTGCATGACTCTTCTCAGACTGGGCAGAACCCCCCTCATCTGCAGGCACACCCACAACTGGAAACTTAATTTTACTGACTACTCCCAAAGGGAGCTTTTCTGTTTGCAGGCAAAATCTTCTAATGGATCAGTGTCCAATGTGTGGGTATGACACAGGAACATGGAGTTCTTCTCACAAAGTCTCTCCAAAGCAGTGTGGGCTGAGTAGCATTCAGTTTCATCATCCAACAACCACTGTCCCTGCTCATTCTAGCAGCCTCCATCCAGGATCCTCAATTCCCAGCATTTTCATGTGTATTCCTATAGTTTGTTCCCCTACCAGGTCTTTTTGCCCTACACAAAAAGCCTGCAGGAAAGGAAGAAAGTATAGGCACTATTCTTCCAATATCCTCTTTTGTGCTTGGCTTAGTCACAGTTTAAAAATCACTCATTCCTTTAGGGTTGTGTGTGTGTGTTTTTTAAAATCCTTTCCCAACTCAAAGTTTTCTGGAATAGGCCCATATTCCTAGCCCAACATTCATCTACTATTACATTCTCTGACCAGTGAATCATGTGCCATTCCTGTAAAGCACCTAAGGGAACATGACTATCTATGAATATATATATATCACTAACATAAATTAGCATCTAACATACCCAAAAGAGAGTTATCCCAACTACACAATACAATGTACATTCAGGTACTTAATACACAGAATTCATACTAGTGCATACAAACGTAACATACAGCACATATAGTACTATGTTAGACTATAATACATAGCATATATATGTAATATATATGACGGGCATAAGCTTAATGAAATTCATAATTCATAGCATCACATAGGATGCCCCCAGGGAGTGAGGCATTGTATATAGTGACCAAATGCAGAAACATAATACCTGCACAACATTGCATACTAACATATATAGGAAAGAAACAACAGCAAGAAAAAGATTTACATGTTCTTCCATATACAACAAAGAATGTTGTATATGACAGGTCATACACAACACATAACATGTTGCAGTTACATACAAAGCATTATCACATGTACTTCAAAAATGAACATCTTTTGACTATGTGGGTAACTTCTTCTGTTTCTCCTAAAGCATCATTAGTTTGAGCAATGAACTAATAAAGCCTGAAACTTCTATGATACCTTCCTGAATTTGTGGGTAGCCCAGGTAGACTAACATTCTCTAAGATCTAGGTTTGCCCTGTGTTACCTAAAGGTATACTGGAAAATGTTTCATAACCAGCTTGGGATAGGGGTGGAGATGTATCTAGGATATACTTTTAAGTTTAATCTACATTATTAAAATTATCTTCATCACTTTCTTAAGTCTAGACCAGGGGTCTAGGATTAAAAAGATTTGTTTGTAAAACTTGGATTCAATCAAAAGGCCACCCTTGAGGACCTAGAAAGTCACATATGACTTTGAGGCCACAGGTTCCCCACAGCTGGTCTAGACAATAAAATAATAAATCAAGACCTGATCTGTAGCATTCACTGATTTCTGAGGTATAAATATTCAAAATGAAAATTTAACAATTGGTTCTCCCTACAAGCCGGGTCCAGCACACCCCTACCTAGGGAGCTCCACAGATGGAATATTAGACAGGGAAAAAAATGGTCTCTCATCCATATTGGTCTGAATAGAGGTTTCCTGGGGCTAAGTATAGGTTTGGTTTGCTTCCCAGAGGATACCAGCACTCAGTTTCTTCATCATCTGAATCATTGTCTTCCAATTTATTATCTATCCCTGACAGTCTCTCTGCAACTAGTGAGCAGGCTTTCTTTAGAGTCCTACTGTCTGATTCTCCATCTGCTTTCCTTATGCTTGCCAAGAAGTCCTATGAACCCATGCAGAGGCAAGAAACGGATGTAATGTACTCTGGATAAGGTCCTAATCTCTCTCCCTGGAGCTATTTGGTAGCCTGTTAAGTTGCTCAATCTTTCTCTTGCTTAGTACCTCAACATTTCTCTATTATTGTGCTGAAAATCTATACAATGAACTTAATTATTACTATCATCACATGTTTCTGTCAGGGCTGATTTTCTGAACTGAGGGCAGCTAAGTAGTAAATTTCCTTCAGCCCATCTTTCATCTGAGAAACATATTTGTTTTGAGTCTCCATATCATTATCTGTCTTTGGAACTTCCAACGCATAAGTCAAGAGGCAAACAAGGTTCTAACTTAAACATCAAAGGATATAAGGTAAAGCTTTCTTCATAGTTCTCAGTAGCACTATATGCATGCACTGGAAACGACTCGTGTTGATTCCTCTGGGACTTCATTTCAGTGTTGGATCCTGAAAGTGTTCATCAAAGTGTAATTAAAATGCTCAGGTTGTAGATTTCTTTGGGAGCAGTAAGATATAGTCAAGACGTCTTGATTCTGGAAAAACGAACATTTCTTTTTTTTTCTGATTTAATATATTATTTTTTCCCAATTACATGTAAAAACAATTTTAACATCCTTTTTTCCCTTAAATTTAGAGTTCCAAATTCTCTCCCTTCCTCCCTTTCTGCCCATCCCCCATTGAGAAGGCAAGCAATTTGACACAGGTTATACATGTGTAGTCATGAAAAACACATTTCCATGTAAATCATTCTGTGAAAGAAAACACAGTTAAAAATAAAAAGAAAAATAAAGAAAATAAAGAAAAAGTATCTTTCATCCCCATTCAGGCTCTCCCAGTTCTTTCTCTAGAGAGGGACAACCCCTTTCATCATAAATTCTACAGAATTGTCTTGGATCATTGTATTGCTGAGAACAGATAAGTCATTCATAGCAGATCATCATACAATATTGCTATTACTATACACAATGTTCTCCTGGTTCTGCTCATTTCACTTTGCATCAGTTCATGCAAGTCTTTCCAGGTTTTTCTGAGAGCATCTTGCCCATCATTTCTTAAAGCACAATAGTATTCCATCCCAATCACGTACAACAACTTGTTCAGCTATTCCCCAATTGATGGACATCCCCTCAATTTCCAATTCTTTGCTACCACTTAAAGAGCAGCTATAAATATTTCTGTACACATAGGTCCTTTTCCTTTTTGCTTTTTTATCTCTTTGGGATATAGACCTAGTAGTGGTATTGCTTAGTCAAAGGGTTTTTATAGCCCTTTGGGCATAGTTCCAAACTGCTCTACAGAATGGGTGAACTTCACCTATAGTATATTGGCATTTTAATTTTTCTACATCCCCTCCAACATTTGTCATTTTCCTTTTCTGTCATATTAGCCAGTCTGACAGGTGTGAACTAGTAGCTCAGAATTATTTTAATTTGTATCTCTCATTAATAGAGCACTTTTATATGATTATAGTTTTGATTACTTTGTCTGAAAACTGCCCCTTCATATCCTTTGATCATTTATCAATTGAGGACTGACTTATTTCTATAAATTTGACTCTGTTTTCCGTATACTTGAGAAATAGTGTTTATCAGAGAAACTCACTGTAAAACATTTTTTCACAGTAATGATTACCAATGATGTATTTCCCTCCGTTCTCTCTTTCCCCTGTTTATACTACACTCTCTCTCCTTTTACCCTGTTCATTCTCAAAAGTGTTTTGTTTCTGACTTTTACCTCCCACAAACTGCCCTCCCTTCTGTCAGCTCCCCCTGCCACCTGCCCCTGCCTTCTTGTATCCCCCTTCCTTCCTACTTTCCTGTATGGTAAGATAGATTTCCATACCCAACCAAATGTCTATATTATTCCCTCTTTGAGACAATTCTGATAAAAGTAGAATTCATGTGCTCCCCTTCACACTTCCTCATTTTCCCCTCCACTGTAAAATTTCTTTTAGGCCTCTTCTGTGTCAGATCATTTATCCCATTCTATCTCTCCCTTTCCCCTTCTCCCAGTGCATTTTTCTTTCTCAGCCCTTAATTTTATTTTTTTAGATAATCACACAATCACATTCAACTCACACTTCTGTTTTCTGTCTGTGTTTACTCCTTTTAACGGCTTCAACAATGAGAAAGTTTTTAGGAGTTATAAATATAACTTTCCCATGTAGGAATATAAACAGTTTTAACCTTATTGAATCCCTTTTGATTTTTCTTCCTGCTACCTTTTTGTGCTTCTTTTGCATTTTGTATCTGAAAGTCAGATTTTCTGTTGGGCTCTGGTCTTTTCACTAGGAATGCTTGAAATTGAATGTATATTTCATTGAATGTCCTTTTTTTCCCCCTGAAGAATTATACTCAGCTTTGCTGGGTAGGTAATTCTTGGTTGTAATCCTAGTTCTTTTGTCCTCTGGAATATCATATTCCAAGCCCACTGATTCTTTAATGTAGAAACTGCTAAATCTTGTGTTATCCTCACCATGGCTCCATGATATTTGAATTGCTTCTTTTTGGCTGCTTGCAGTATATTTTTTCCTTGATCTGGGAGGTCTGGAATTTGGCCATACTGTTCCTGGGAGTTTTCATTTTGGGATCTCTCTCAGGGGATGATTGGTGGATTCTTTCCATTTCTATTTTACCATCTGGTTCTAGAATATTAGGGGAGCTTTCCTTGATCAGTTTTTGAAAGATGATGTCTAGGTTCTTTTTTTATCATGACTTTGAGGTAGTCCAATAATTCTTAAATTATTTCTCCTGGATCTATTTTCCATGTTAGTTTTTTTTCCAATGAGATTTTTTTACACTTAATAGTATTTTATTTTTTCCAATTACATGTAAAGATAGTTTTCAACATTGATTTTTGTAAGATTTTGAGCTCCAGATTTTTCTCCCTCCCCCTTGTGTTCTTCCTCCCCTAGACAGTAAGCAATCTGACATAGGTTATACATGTTCAGTCATGTTAAACTAATGTGGAAATATATTCAACATGATTGTACATGTATGACCAATGAGATATTTCACATTTTCTTCTATTTTTCATTCTTTTGATTTTGTTTGTTTCTTGATGTCTTATAAAGTTATTAGCTTCCACTTGCCCAATTCTAACTTTTAGGGAATTATTTTCTTCAGTGAACTTTTGTACCTTCTTTTCCACTTGGTCAATTCTACTTTTTAAGGAGTTCTCCTCAGTGAATTTTTGTATTTCTGTATCAGTAACCCCAACATACATAGGGGGGCCTATGATCACAGGTTCTTAAATCTGCATTTATAAAAGGAAAGGCAACTTTTGAAGGGTCAATTATCACTTCATCAGTTAAAACAAATGCTTCCAAACACATCTTTTTTATCTTTTACATTTCCAAAGTTACCAAGCCTTCTTCCATCTATTCAACCAACAACCTTTTTATCTCTCTCAAAACCAACAGACAGGGCTTTACTGCCTGAATCAGAGCAAAACTGCCATATAATTTACATACATCCCTGGATCAAAAGAGTCTTTACATCTGAGCAGTTGGGAGGTCTGAACATATGGCTACAAGATCCTTCTCATAAGCAAACCCCCAAAGTAAAATACTAACCTCCCAGACTTGGCTCCTGATTGGCTCAGAGTCAGCAGGCATGAAACCCACATGACCCAGCACAGCTGTGAACCATCAAGACTCAAAGGAGACTGAACCCTCAGGTGCTCACAATCTAGCCTGAGTCTGGAAAACAATTCCAAACAAACAAATCCCACCCCACTTGCTGCCACAATTTCTTTTTCCATTTGGCCAATTCTGCTTTTCAAAGCATTTCATCTCTTCACTGGATTTTTGTGCCTCTTTTACCACTTGGCCTATTCTATTTTTTAAGTTGTTATTTTCTTTAGTGTTTTTTGTGCCTCCTCTACCATGCTGTTGGCTTTTTTCATGATTTTCTTGCATCACCCTCATTTCTCTTCCCAATTTTTCTTCTACCCTTCTTACTTGATTTTTAAAATCCTTTTTGAGCTCTTTTATGGTCTAAGACCAATTCATACTTTTCTTTGAGGTTTTGGCTGCATGAATTTTGCTTTTGTTGGCTTCTGAGTGTGTTTTGATCTTCTTTGTCATCATAATAACTTTCTATAGTCAGAATTTTTTTATGTTATTTGATCATTTTCCAGCCTATTTCTTGACTTTAAACTATATGCTAAAGTGGTGTTCTGCTTCCCAAGTGGAGGGGGGCATTGTCCCAAGCTTCGGGTTTTTTGCTTAGCTGCTTACAGAGGTAATTCTTGGGACCTGTAAGTTTTTGACTATTTCAAGATGATATAATCTAGGGAAAGATGTGTTTACTACTCTCCTGTATTCTTTTCTGTCCTGGAACTGTGATGAGGGTCCCTGCTCCTTGGCAGTCACAAGTGTTGCTATGCTAGTGCTTCTCTTTGCACTGGTACTGTGACTCAGATCCAAGTGTAACAGAATCCTACCCCTGGTGCCAGCAAAGGAAACCCTATAAATTTCCTTCTGACCCCTTGACAGATCCCCTTGCCATCTGTGGGCTGAGAGGTCTGGAAACCACCACTACTGCCACTAATTGAGTCACCCCAAAGCCTGCTCCTGGTTTGCTAGGATCCAGTCTGCACTAGACTGTACTCCTCTCTCACCCTGGTGCAACAGACATTTCCAGCCAAACTTCTGAGTTGTCTTCCACTAGAAAATTTTTTCACTCTGTATTTTTGTGGGTTCTACCACTCTAGAATTTGTTTAGAGTCATTATTTAAAGGTATTTGGAGGGGTTTGGAGGAGAGCTCAGGTGAATCCCTGCCTTTACTTGACTCCACCCAGCCAGGGAAGGTCAAAACCAACATTCCTCTAAGCAGTGTGATCTCAGAGGCTCTACCTTGAGCTGAGTGGATCCTGTTAAGGATGCCATATATGTAGAAATACTTGTTCTACAACACCTTAACAACTGTAGATATTTTCTGGTTCTTGTGTGTAGGAACATGGTGAAATATTTTCGTTGTCTAAAATATATTACAGAAATTATTGGATTTTGCCATTGTTTCAAAACCAGTTTGTTATACTTGCCAAAATAAATGACAATGAAAAAATATGACATTTTTTATTTAAAAAATAATTTTATATCACTAGAATTATTCCCAGTGTCCCACCCCTTTATCCCTCCCAGACAGTCATTTCATGTAGCAAATACTTTTTAAAAGAAAAGGAAGTTTAAAAATCAGCACAACTCATTAATACATCAAAAAATTCTGAAAATATATACAGCATTCCACACTTGTGGACAGTTCAGTTCTACAAAGATGTGGGGTAAGGATGCCTTCTCATATTTCTTTTTTGGAACATTGCTTGTTCTTTGTAATTTCATAACATTCACTTTTGATTATTTTATGGTTCTTTCCATATATATTACATATATAGTTTTCTTGGCTCTGCTTACTTCAATTTGTATTAGATTATATAAATTTTTCCTTGCTTCTCTTGTTAACCATACTCATCATTTGTATAGGCCAGTTACTATCTTCAGTTACTTTTTCTGCCTAATTCTAAATTGCTTTCCAAAATGGTTACACTAATTCACAGCTCCACCATCAATGCATTTGTGTACTTTTCTTCACATAACTCATTCAATATTAACTATTCTCACCTTAAACAACTTGGACAATTTGCTGCACACAAGATGGAACTTCATGGTTGCTTTGATTTGAATTTCTATTATTATCATTAGTTATTTTAGAGCATTCTTTCTTGTGGTTCTTAATAGTTTACAATTCTTTTGGGAACTTTTTGCTGCTTCCATTTGATCATTGCTCTAGGAACTTTCTGGTCTTACATAAATATAAGTATGCCTGTTTAACTTGAATATCAAATTCTTATTTGAGAAATTTGTATCAAAGATGTTTTCCCACTCAGCTGCTTTCATTCTCATCTTAGATGCATTAATGTTATTTGTGCAGAAGCTTTTCAGTTTCTTATAACCAAAATATCTATTGTATCTTTTGCAAACATCTCTATCCCTTGTTTAGTTATGAATATATCTCTTACTCATAGCTATGAAAAGTATGATCTGCTTCTTTTCTAATTTTTTCACTGTATAATGGTTAATAGTAAGATCATATATCCATTTTGAATTTATTAAGGAATATAAGATAAAGATGGAGAATTGAGTGACCCCTGCTGAGATGGAACAGAGAGTGGCTCACAGAAAGCTGGGGATTCTGACCTGTGGATATCAAAGCTCTCTAGAGGTAGCTGAAGTCCATTAATCTCCCTCCTGCTGGTCCACATAAAGAGCTTGCTACCATCAAAAATAAGGATTCATTTAGAAGAGCATTACAGTATATGATCATAAGAAAAGCACTAAGCTGACTCATTATGATGCATATTTATTTGGTTTATTTAACTCACAAACTTATGTAGTTCATCAGTTACTCAACTTAAATGAGTTGCAACAATGTATCAAAATTTTATTAAGCACCTGCTATGTGCCAGGGAATGTGCTAAACACTGGGGATACAAAAAGAAGTAATAGTCCTTCCCCTCAAAACCCTCACAATCTACATTGGCAGTAGAGAAACAAAGAGAGCATGGCATCACTAATGTATTAAATGGAACTGTCTTCATTCAAAAAATATTCAAGAACCATATTAAGTAATAGCATCTGATCTTGGTTATATTGGAACAAAGTCAGCCCCTCCAAAGAAGATAAGGGATGAACTTACTGATTTAGTTGCAATGGAAAAGGCTTTGGAAGAGATAATTGAAGATTGTGTTCAGTAGCTGTTTGCACTAACAGATGACAAAGAAAATGAAAGATTAGCTTATGTGACCTATTGAGATATCCATAGAATTCAGGCTTTTCATGAATAGGTTGTTATTGCAATCAAGGCTCAAGAAGAAACCAAACTGGGAGTGCTAAGTCCTAAAAAGAGACTAAATAACAGCACAGAAAAAGAGCACAAAGGGACCTATTGATGTTTTTCTGTGTAAAGTGGAACAAGGTAACACAAGTACCAAAGCATTTGAAAACATGATGACTACTTTATCTGAAAGTAAGTCTATAGTTCATCCTTATCAAGAAAGAAGTATACAGCAGAGTGGATTAAGTGGAAAAACCACCTGGATTGTCTTGAATATTGAAACTCTGGAAAGATTTTTGGGTTTTTGTTAAGTTGGCTTAATTTCCACTGGTGTAAAACTCATTTTTCTAGCTCAAATAAAAAAAAAAATCAGCCATAAAGGATTTCTGTATCTAGGTTGACACCAACATTAAGTTTTAGTAAAACAACGAATGTTTTAGTAGTTCCCTTGTCTACTGTTTATAAATAATTATATTTATTTTATAGTTATAAATAATTTTTATGACAACAGTTATAAAACAGTTTATAAATAATTATGAAACTGTACTTTGGCATTTGTATATGTAAAACAAGAATTTTCCCTACTCAAAAAAATTTCATGAAAACATTTTATCTTTAAGACTACAACTTTATTAGTACTAGAACATTTGGACTAATCTGAAATTAAAGAACATAGTATGTTAATAATTTCTTTCTTTTTCAATGAAGAATATGTAATATGTACCAAATGAAATTATATTTTAAATCATGTGAGTATTGTTTGTAGTTTTTGCATTTATTTGTTTTAGATATATCTGGGTATACATAATAAAACAATGTGAATATCCCTGTATATATCTGTATAATACCCCTGTATAACTCATGAAAGATGTGAAACATGCATCAAATTTCCACCCTGTAAAGCAAAAAATAAAATATGAAAAATATAAAAATGTCATGCATATTCATATATATGACATAAATTATTGGTCTAAGGCTAATTTCTGCCTGACTGCTTTCCAGTTTTCCAAGAAGTTTTTATACAATAGGGAGTTCAATTGGATAGATTTCAAACTGGTTGAATGAATAGATCCAAAAAGTATTTATATCAATGTGAACTTACAGGACAGTTGCTATAAAAGTATCCCCAGGGTCTATCCTTGACCCTGTACTGTTCAATATTTATCTATGACACAAATTAGGATATAAATGGCTCACTTGTCAAATTTGAAGAGGAAACAAAATTTAGAGGCATATATGACACATAAGAATCCAAAAAAGCTTCATCAAGGCCTTTAGTTCTGGTGAATCTCTTCCTGCTTACCTGCAAGGTAACACAACAGGCAATATAGGGGATATGTCCACTGTGTGAGCATTTCACACAATGCTCAGAAGTAAAAGGCTATTGGGGGAAATTTTCTTAACTGCACTTCATAAAAAGTCATGAAAGATCATGAAACATAGTGATATCACCAGGAAAGCATGAGATTCTACAAGGTGCACAGGGTTTAGGATAGGGCTGCAGTTAAGGAGCTACAGAAATGATGGGAATATGCAGGCTACAGCTAGGAGGAGGATGATCATGGTCATGGTCAAAATGTATTCTGATTCTCACGTCTAGAACATTAGGATGATGTAAGCTGTCACCATTCTTCAGTCTTCTCCTAATATGAAAGACCTCAAGCAGCAGATCACAGAATGTGCAAACATCCCCTGGGGCTGTGATTGAAAAGCAACTGTGATCTACCTCTTTGCTGGGAAGTTTGAGGAAGTACATTATAATTCCTTGAGAGGTGAAGATTTTGCCACACTTTGTGTACCTGTGTTGAGAATGTTGCTTACTTAATTGTCTTTCCTATCATTTGTGTTGCTTTGGGTTATAGTGCCTTTTCCTACTGAATGTTTGCATCTTTGGTATGCCTAGCAATAGAGTGACCTAATGGGTGAGGTGGAGGTTGGAATATTTATCACTCCCTAGAAGCATGCTAAACTAGGTATAATTAAACGATATGCAGCAGGAGTTGCCAATGCTGTCTGAGTAGTATTGGGCTTGGCCCAATGCTGTTGTCTGGACAGGAGGGTCCACCCAGGCAGAGAGCCACCAATGGATTGGTTTCCTGCCACTATAAATAAAAGGACAGTGTAATCCTTTCTCCCACATCCATCTTCAGATCAACCACTCTTACATCCTGACATCTATTTAAGACTTTGCTGTGACAGGCTGTGGCATGAATACTCCTCTGGAGTCACAGAACTTAGGTTCAAACTCTACTTCTAACACTAATTTTATGACCTCAGACAAATCATTTAACCTCTTTATACCTCAGTGTCCTTATTTGTAAAATAAGAGAGTTAGACTAGATGGTTTCTGAGTTCCTCTGAGGTTCCTTCCAGCTCTGTATCTGTGATCCTATGACTAAGAAGCTATGGGCCTTCTCCTGACCCAGCAAGAACTCCAAAATCTGGTGCTTTTATAGGCATGATAAAAATCAACAAACAGTACACTTTGCTCTGAACCTAGGAAACCATGTCCCAAAGGGGAAACAATGCAAAGTGCTTTTCTCTCTCCCAACCCCCTGACCCAGTAATGCTGGGGATTGAGCTCATAGCTTTAAAACTTGAAAGGTCCTTAGATGTCATCTAAGTGAGGACAATTGCCAACAGGAATGCATTTCCTTCTTGCCTTCCTTTCTCCCCTCTCCTTTCTTGGGTACCCAGACCTCATGGAGCAACACAGTGGGAAAAGAAACATTACTTTTCATACCACTTGAATGGGTTACAGACGTTGCAGGGAAATGAAGGACAGCCACTATGTCCTAAAGGCCTCTGAGCCTTACCATGTGACCTGCTGTTGTACCCTACAGACCCCTAAGCACTCTCTTCTCACCTGCTGCTGTTTCCCAAGACCACTGGACCTTGGCATCTGCCCCACCACTGAAACCCTAGGACTTTTAGGCCTTTCTATCGATGCTTGAATTGACTTTATTTTTTAATATGTGATTCCCCTCTAGGTGGAATGTAAGCTTCTTCAAGTCAGAGACTGTTTTGTTTTGTTTTTCATTTGTATCCCCAGTGTTTGTCGTATAGTAAGGTTTAAAAAAAATTTTTTTTTTTAATTCATTCATCTAGTCCAGCCTCCTCATTTTACAGATAAAAGAGCTGAGCCTCAGAGAGACCCAGTGACTTTCCTGAGATTTGCTCAAATGGCGGATGTCAAAGTCAGGAATTCAAAACTAAGTTCCCAACTCCAAAGCCAGGGCTATTTCACCTGCACCACACTGCCTCCTTGTGGGCAATACATGATTGGGCTCTTGCATATGACTCCTGATACTGGGAGACTCATGCCTAGAACAGAAGAATAATGTATCCAGAGATACCCCACCCGTTGAACCACAAGTCTAGTATAAGTCTATCAAGATGCTTTTAGTATGGCCAAGATGGAGAAGTTGTCCTTGAGTAGGCCATTCAATTTAAGCAAATGAGTTCTAGGAGCCCCAGTCCTGATCAGAAAAATTTACTTACTGAGTAGATCAGAGACAAGCAAGGAGGAATTCTTGGAAAGAAACTCCAGTGATTTCTGTTAAAAATAAAAATGAGGAATTACAACTTTATCATGACTGTAGAGTCTTGAACACCATTAATAACCAGAACTAGCTGTGTACCCCTGGGCAAGTCACTTAAACTGGGGCTTCTTTAGTTTCCTCAGCTGGAAAATGGGGATAATAATATGCCTGGCACATAGCAGGTACTTAATAATTGTTTATTCCTTTCCTCTCCTCCTTTATATCCTTGATTCCTGAACTAACGGACTAGTTGTCAAGGGTGATGTTTATCAATTTGTACTTCAGGGGTGAAAAGCATGTCAACCACAATCTGGTCTGAATACAGAAGAATGATTAATATTAATTGATTTTCTAGAGCTGGTACAACCTGTATAAACATCAAGTTACATCAGTTGGATTATGCAACACCATGAAAGTCTTCCACTATTTCAATACTTTTTGGAGGGAGGTGAGGGGGATGGAGAAGAGAGTGGTGTTTTATTGAAGTGATATCTCTGCTTCTGGAATCATCTGGCTCAACAAGCCAAATTAATCCAAACTATTTTCCTGTGCTTATGCCAGCCCAGCTATTTGCTCATTTGGAAAAATGCCAACCTGAAAAAGAGTATATAAAGTTCCAATGGGAGTTACTAGGCTAATAAAGAATCACTCTAGAGGAATCTATTCAAAGCAGAGGCTATCCTGTGTGGAGTCCCTGCCTTCAGCTCTTCAGGGTACCACTGTCATTTTATTTTCAGATTCTTGACCCTGGCAGTTTTATCAATAATGTGCTGAAGAACCCCCGGTTTTTCCAGTTGATACCAGAGGGAAGAGGCAAATTTAATGTATATTAAGCACCAGCTCACCTCAGCCCCTATCTAGCTTTGTCCAGATCAGCAGAAATAGTTCTTCATGGTGACTACATTTAACATTATCACTGGGGCTATCCTATCACAGGCCTTACACCCTGGTCCTATGTATACTCCTCCCACAAGTTGACTAATAAGGAAAGAATTATACAATCCAAGGAGTGATGCTTGAAGTCAAAATCACATTTGAGATATGGAAGTATTACCTCAAAGGATTGTAGTCCTCCATTATATAGTATCCCCATCATTGTTCATACGAACCATTAGAACTCAGATCACTTTCAAATACATAACAGTCAGTTAACTATTATTTCATTGCGTGCCATGTGCCAGGCATTGGGCAAAGTGCTGGGGATACAAAGAAAAACAAAATACAATCCCTTCTCTCAAGGAGAGAGAATATAGTCTAATGGAACTCATATGCAAACAACTATGTACAAACAAGATATATGCAGAATAAATTGGGGATAGTCCCAAGGGAAAGGTACTAAGGTTAAGAAGGACTGAAATACTTCTTGCAGAAGGCTAGATTTTAGCAGAAACTTGAAGAAAAATAGGCTAGGGGGTGAAAAGGAAGAGTGAGAGGATTCCATACAGGGACAATGCTCAGAATCTGGAGATAGAGTGGTGTGCAAGGAACAGCAAGAAGGTCATGTCACTGGATGGCAGAGAACATGGAGAGAAATAAAGTGTAAGAAGACTGAAAAGGTGTGTGTGTGTGTGTGTGTGTGTGTGTGCGCGCGCACATGTGTGTGCACATGTGTGTGTGCGTGTGTGCATTGGTTCTTCGTTGCTGAAGAAGACCATGCCATCAGAGAAATAATGACATGACTTGCACTTGACTTTGTTTTGAGTGAGGGAGGGCTAGGCAGGTCACAGCCTCACTTCTCCTCCAGAGCCATCTGAATCCAGTGACCAGATATTCATCAGGATGACTGGAGATGACCCAGGATGAGGCAATTGGGGTTAAGTGACTTGCCCAAGGTCACACAGCTAGTGAGTGTCAAGTGTCTGACTCCTGCTCTATCTATCTACTGCACCACCTAGCTGCCCAGACTGAAAAGGTAGGAAAAGGCCAGATTATGAAGAGCTTTGAAAGCCACAAGATTTCATATTTGATTCCAGAGGTAATTAAGGAGTCATTGGCATTTATTGATTTGGTGGAGGTTGGTAATATGGTCAGACTTGCATTTTAGGAAGATTATTTGATAGCTGAATAAAGAGAATGGACTGGAGTGGGGAGAGATTAAGCGTAATCCCAGACTAAATGGAGAATAAATCTGAATTTGGCTATCTGATGGATCAAGCACCCTGACAGATCTACCCACAAACTACAATTTTGCAGTCAGATCAACCAGACCTACTAAAATAAGCTGCCTGAAGTTAAAATAGGATGTCTATATTTAGGCCCAGCTATATTCCCTTCAAATGTGGGTACAATGATTCTCCTTAAGGAATGGGTTGATATCAGCCTTTTGGAACTCCACTTGTACCTGTCCATTTCTCCTAGCAAGATTCAATGGGCATCCCTATTACAACAACACAGCAGAAGGCATCAGAGGCCCTTTCAAGTACTTACACAACTACTTGATACTCTTGGTATCATTGACTTTATAAATAACCAGTCAGATGAAATACATGTACAGGTCTTCAGGAGCCAGTCTTCCTGTGAAGATATTTTCAGAGTCTACAGTCTTCAGGGCATTATAACCATTGATGTATCTGGAGATGAACAAGACACTGCTTTATCCCCCTAACTCATTTATATCACTAGCTGCAGGATGATCCTGGCAGTTTGGGAACATAAAAAAAAAAAAACATTTTTTAAAGTGTCTTTTTTTAAGTACTTTAATTCATTTCCCCAGGTCTCCTTTCTAAAGTTTGGTTAGGAGCATATAATTAATAAAGTTAATATTTCAAAATGGGTAAAACTATTTTCTATCAAATGTCAAAAATATCAATTTTAAAAGTAAAAGATCCTGGGTTTTTATTTCATCAAATAATTGTCTCTTTTTATGATTTACATTTTAGTGTTCACCTACAACCTAATGAGACTTGCAGATTTTCTTATTTTCATTCTTTCTTTCTTTTCCCCTGGTCTCTATGTCTCACCCAAGCTGGAAGTGCTATCTATATAAATGCTGGCCTTTATTATTATTGGTGATATTCCTTGAAAGCACAACACAAGTGCCATTTCCTACACAGGTTTTTTTCTGATATCCTCAGTCAAGAACATTCCCTCTTGAAATTACTCTCTATATATACTCTGTTTTTATTTATTTATGTACATGTTACATCCTCCCAGGAAAATGTAAGCAGACATAATTTTGTCTTTTGTAGCCTCAGCATGTCTTGCTCATAGAAGATGTTTTAGCATTTGTTGAACTGAATTGAATAATCCTTCAAATAGGTAGGAGGAAACCCAGGAGAGAGCAGTGCCATGAAAACTTAGGGAGAAAAGAGTATGTAGAAGAAGAGAAAGGTCAGCAGTGTTAAATGTTGTATACGGGTCAAAAAAGATAAGGACTGAGAAAAGGATGGTGACCTTGGAGGGAGCAATTTTAGTCAAGTGATAGGGGAAGAAGCCACATAACAAGGAAACAACAAAAAGATAGCTTTTTTGAGGGATTTAGATAAGAAGAAATATAGAATGATTGTTTGAGGGAATAGATTAAGTTAAAATTTTTTTAAGGGAGGAGGAAACCTGGGCATATATGTGGGTTATAGGGAGAGAAAGCAAACTTCCAGGGGAGAATATAGGTGTCTTGAGAGTGGGGACTGTGTCTTATACAATTCTTTGATGAGTACAGGTTCCTATGTGTAACTATAAACATGAATGAATAAATAAGGTCGTTAGGAAAGATAAACCTAAAAAAAACCCACCTCCATGTATCATTAACTAAACATATTAGAAACTTTTATTTTTTTTTCTGATTTAGTTTTTTTCAATGAACAAAAATCCACCATCTCTCTCTGTCCTCTCCCTTCTCTTTCTTTTACTCATTTAACAATACATGATGAGGGTAAATTATCACAAAATGAATGCTAGGATTTTTAGACCCCTCAGTGATTCACTTTAAATTTAAAGTCAAATTTCAGCAGGACTACTTGGTGTTCTCTCCAAGGATAGCAAATAACTGATGCTTGATTTGACCAATTTATCTCCAAAAAATTAAATTATAAAATTGATAGAACAGACTTCTAGAAGCGCAAATACCGAAAGCTTTCATTCTTAGGTTAATGAAATCAAACAAAGCTTAGATTTTTGTATCCTATAATTTTAAAACTGAATGAGAGCAATGGTTAAAACAATGACTATGTCTAATTGCTTGTTCTAAGTAAATCTCAGAAGGCTATATCAGAAAGAAAATTAAGTTCAAGAAGCTTCCCTTAAGGGTTAAGCTGCCACACTATTAGTTGTTTTTCCATAGGCTGCCCATTTTTGTCCATTTAAATTACATATTCCAGAGTTAAGAGCCCTACCAGTAATAACAGGCAACTGGTCATCAACATTGCCAGGATGACACTGATGACTCCAGAGATTCCTGGAAGGATGATCTTCTGAATACAGTAAGCTTTCTCATCTGCCTAATGGAAGGACTGAGTTAATGCCTTTAAGGTTTCTTCTAAAGTGCTAAGATTCTGTGACTAGAATAGAATTAATTTTTGGTTAGGGTTTGGTGGGAATGAAGTGGAGGTAAGAAAACACTTTGCAAAATAATTCCAGTGAGAAAGGGAAGGTGTTTGAGAATTCCAGGTAAGCAACAGTAGCTTTTTTAAAACTTATTAACTTATTATAACTTTTTACCTTATAGCCTTCTTACTTGTCCTCCCCAAAATCAGACTGTTACTACCTGTTTCTGTCCGGCACATGAAACCCTATGTGGAACAGCACAGCGTGGGAGGAAGGAGGGGAGAGAGGGAGGCAAGTGAATTTGTAAGTTTAGGTATATTTCTGTTTTCTGGAAGATGGATGTAAATTTTTCATTCTTTTAATTGTTAAAATCTGTTCCAGCTAATTAGTATGAATACTATTTATCTTGGATAGGATTGAAGACAAAAATCTTTCAGGTCATGGGGGTACAGGACCACAGATGTTTGAAATGTGTTCTAGGATTTTAAGTGGAATGTGTCAACCACAAAAATCCAAGTTACAGTAATACATATACATATTTCTAATATTCAGAGCAAAGGTTTTTTTGTGACATGGATCCCTTTGGCAGTTTGTTAAAGCCTATGAACCCCTTCTCAGAATAAAGTTTTTAAATAATTGAAGGAAACAATAAACATCAGTTGGAGGTTAGTAAAAACAAAGATGTAACTTTTTTCCTCATCTAAATTCATGGACCCCAGGTTAAGAACTTCTGCTTTAGAGGTGGTGTGGTATAATAGAAAGAATTCTAAATTTGGAATCAAGAAAGCTTTCAGTTAAAATTCTCCCTCTGAGACAGGAGCTATATTCTCAAGCAACTCCCTAAGATTTATCTACTAGGCAGGTTGCAATATTTGCTAATGGAAGGAGCACATGCTCACACTCATACACACACACACACACACACTCTGCAGAAAATACAGATCCTTCATGTATTTCCATTTACCCCTACATACATGTTCACAAAACTGAATGCCTCATGTTATTTTAGATGGGATGAGAATCAACTGAGGAAATAAAGTACCTTGATAAACTACCTTGATAAAATTGATTCTTTCAAGCTGAAAGTGATCTTTCCCTCCTCAGTTCTCTGACAGTACTTTGTTCATGCCTTTTCTAGGTATTTAAGAAATTCTGTTTTATCTCCTTTACTAGAAGATTGTAAGCTCAATAAAGATAAGACCTGTGTCTTTTCACCTGCATATTACCCAGTGCCTAGCACACTACTTCACTGAATTGCACAAGTATTTAATTGACTGAAGTAAATTTAACAATAACCATCATAAATTGGAAAATACCTCCAGGGTTTGCTTAGGTCAAAACTGTATTTCATTCCTAACATTCCTTACATAAGTACCTCAACGATGCTAACTTCAAAGATGTTTTCTCATTGAACCAAAAAAGCAGGCTCTGTACATTTCATTCATTCCACAGAATTTCCTGAATATCACTCTAAACCAGCCACTAAAAGCAAAAGATTTCTTAGAATGTACACCAGTGATATCAAACTCAAATAGAAAGAGGAGCCACTGATGCACACATAAGGATCCCTGCAGGCCATATATTGACTTAGTTTTAAAATATAAAAATATGTATGTTTTATTGTATTTTTATTTTTGTCAACATTCCTCAGTACATTTTAATCTGATTCCTGGAAGTTTGGGGCCCATGAATGATACTCTATAAAACTAGGAAAGATGCATAGATTAAAGACTCCAAGAAGTTGATGGGGACCATGTCCTTATTCCCAGATTACTACACTAGTGCCTTCACGGAGTTTCTCTTGGGTGAAATCTGGGACTGTCTCGATTGAGTTAAGATACTTCACTCCAAATGGCAGAGAATTCCTGCAGTCTGTATTGCCTAATATATATTCTGATTTCTATTGTGTTATCAGCTTAGATAAATGAGTTTCTTGGCTATATGCATGTTCATTGTGGAACTAGTATCTGGTGGGAAAGGGATCAGTTCTTAGATACACAACTTTATTAACGGGTAGCAATCAAGAGTTTAGCATGAATGTAAAAATTATATCTCCATGACTAGTAAAATTTAAGGAAACAGATAGATACAGTTCTAGCCTGGTAGCCCCCTCTCTCTTAGGAGAACAGAATAAAGGAATTAAAGTCTCCTTTGGAGAAGAGTTGGGGGAGGATACACTACAAATGACTATTCTTGTCTCCCTGCAAGCCACACAATGCCCAAATGGTACATGTGGGGCCTTATCTGGGATAAAACTGGACCCTTCACTTTACTGGAAGAGATTATCTTCCAGAGATAATCTCCCTAGAGAGATTATCTGACCAGGACTTTTTATTTTTCACTCACATTTGGACTTGCAAGATCCTAAAGAAATCTGGCACACACAAAAATTTAGTCTGTAAATAAACAGCTAGTTTTTTTTCAGGTGTGTGCTCCCTTACAAGTCAATTCCACTGGTGTAATTTTCCAAACTTTCCATTTGTTAATTGCTTGACTGTTTAAATACTGATACTTTTTGTATTATTGAATTCAGTATAAGTATTGTTACTGTTGCTGTTCTATATTACTGAGTTTTGTGTAAGTATTAATATAAAGTTTAACGTGAGAAATATGGAATCAAAAGATTACTGTCTCGCAGAACTGTTCATACTGTATTTTTATATTTAAAAAGACCTAGACTGTTTTCCTATGCCTAAAACCCATAAGTAGTTGACATTGTGTGCTACTTCTCTAACTGAGCCTACTTGTCTTGTACTGGTGGGAAAGTCTGCAATTCTATGTAGTTTACCCTGGTAGTATCAAGGATCCATGGGGGAATTTGGGTTGCCCTTTGGGTTAAGAGACCCAGAGGAAATTGCCTGACTTTCTATGGGGGTTGATTGGCCTTGTGCTCTTGTAAGAGTTTCCACCCATGACAGTTTTCTCATCCGAGAAAGAGGCAATTCCAAGTTGACCCCAGGTCCCAAATCTCTGTGGGGAAAGTAGCATGTAGTTTGGAAAGCTCATAATGAACTAGGTTTCTGTTTTAGACAGAAGGTATTGTCTCAGCCTTTGCTCTTTCTTCTTATAGGTTGAGAAAAGCCCCATAAGGCTAAATAAGCAGAAATATGTGGCAAACTTTGCAAAATGTTCCTTGCACCTGCAAAACTTTATTTTGGGAATAATTGTGATTTTCATTTATATACAGGATTGTATACTCTCCTGTAACATTGGCTGTTTTAAAACTTGGCAATGGGGAAGCAAGTGAAAGGACAGGGTTTATGCCTCCCCAGCCACCACAGAACTGACCTGAATTTCAGATAAAGATTGTAAAAAAATGCACCCCTGCCTTTTGCCTGGACAGCAAATTCCAAACAGGGGAAAATGTGTGACATGAATTACCCGGGTAGGTTCAAGTCACCTAACATGGGGGCTTCCTATTTTACTGTTTTGTAGTGGGATAACCTCCTCTGATTAGCTACATAACTGGAAAGGCAGCATCTTTAAAACTGGTCCACCTGGGACAATCTCGCCTTTCCGGCTACTTCCTGCTGCATCCAGACAGTGAAATTCCTGCCTAGTCCATCCACTGTAAGGTAGTAACATAAATTAATTTCTTGAAATTTGAACTCAGGTCTTCCTGACTCCAGGGCTGGTGCTCGACTCACATAGTTGCCCCTAGTTTGATTTATTTCTACACCAAACTGTCTTATGTGTGCATGCACACACGTGCACATGTGTATGTATTCAACCCTCCTTTGTTCAGTTTAGAGTGAGGTTCATCTGATTTCTGTTCTCTTCCTCTATTTTTGTATACTTTTCTTATGCTCTCTTATCATAACATGAAATTTTACCTCTCTTCTCCCTCCTTTCTACACTTATACATTCCTTTAACTCTCCTTTCTCTTCCCTTTCTTAAAATCCTCAAAACAGAACCAGTCCACCCCAGGTCTTCAGCTTTCTTATTTAACTTTCTCAATACCCTTGGAAATCATTTATGATGTTAGCACTATATCAGCATATATACATTTCTAGAATACTTCCCTTCCTCACTATCTTTGCCACTACTCTAGTTCATATCTTTCTCATCATTCAGAGAGACTACTGTAATAGCTTTCTATTTGGTTTTCATGTTTCCGTTCTCTCCTTTCTCCTTCACCAGGCTGCCAAAATAATCTTTCTAAAGTAACTGTTTGATCATGCTACTTACTTGTTCAAAAAACACCATGGAAGAAGCTCACATATCAAAACTGTGGAATCAAGAATATTCTAAATAATCCAAATCTCCTGGATTTCTTTTCCCATTCCCATTTCCTACTTTCTTTTGAACCCTACCTTGTCCTCCCTCTCCTCTCTCCCCCAAATACTTGCATTTCCCCTTCTCCTACCTTTAACTCTGGTTCTTTTTCTGCATGTAGACCAAGCCCTACCTTATGTTTCAGCTTAATCTTCATCTTCTATCCTGATTCAAAAACAGGCAGAGATCCAGATGTATGTGGTTCTGTTACATTTTGAATTTCAATGCACTGTCATCCTTCAAGCCTCCCCAATTTATGACCTTATCTTCACCTTATCACTTTCCCTCATCCCTAATATGCAATTAGTTGACAAATTCTGTCATTTCTTTAATTGCTCTCATCCATCTTCTTCTCACAGACCATCATTTTATTTCAAACCCTGATCACTTCTCATCTGGACTATTGCAATAGCAAGCAGTTGTTCTCCCTGCCTCAAGTTTCTCTCACTCTAATCCATCCTTCCACATAACTGCCAAAGTAATTTCCCTTAAATACCAGTCTGACCATGTCACTCCCCTTCTCAATGCTGCCTCTATCACAAAATATAAACTCCTCTCATCAACTTTTAAAACCAATCAACCACTTCTAGACTCCAAGCTTTCATCTTCTATACATTTCTTATTTAAATCTAAGTTGTTTGGTGAGTTCCCTGTATACACAAGTCTCTTCAAATATCCCATTTTACCTGTCAGTGGAATTATTTCCAATTTATGATGTCAGAATTTCATTCTTGGAAATTTAATATCTCTTCTGAGGTGACTTCCCCTGAATCATTTTAGAACATGGAACCCTACCTATCTTTCTTCTAAACCAGGGGTGGGGAACCTGCAGCCTCAAGGCTATATGTGGCCCTGTAGTTCCCCAAGTGTGGCTCTTTGACTGAATCCAAACTTCATTGAAATCTATTCTCCCGTAATCTAGTGTACATGTTAGACAATGCCCACCTTTTCTTTCCTCTCTCATAAACTCTAGGAGGGAGTTGTTATTTTCTCCCCAAGATTCCCATCATTTTTACCTCAACTGCCAGCTCCTCCTTGTTGGTGATAAATCAGATCCAGAAAAGAGTTTCCCAACCTTCAAATGGTTCTTCTGATAGGGTGCTTGAGTACATGTGCTTGGGTCCTAATTCTAAAATCACATTTCTCCCTAGCCTCAAAACACTATCCCAGGCAGTTTCTCCCCAGCCCAAGGACACAGCCTGCCCCAGCAACAACCATTATCTCCCTTCCCAATACAGTAACCAACTGCACTTATAGAATTTATTAGTCTGAACCAGGTGTGTACTGGTTGAACTGACTCTGTACTGGGTCATAACAACATTTACTACTCACTGACCAATCATATGTATCCTAGACTTAGACATACATATACTCCCTCACATTTATCTTTTCTAACAAGACACTGATGTGAGCAGCCTGGTATTCCTTAGTCAGCCCTGACCCTTAGTTGACTTAGTGACTTTTCAGGTCAGGCCTAAACCCCCTCCCCCACCTTGGGCTATTTCCTGATGAATTTTGGGTAAAATACGTCCAAAGTAGATACTAAAAGTGCATGTTCCTTTAAGAACTAACCATACCTTAATCACTCCCTAATCCCCCCCTGAATCACCTAGTTAGCATATTTGGCATGTTTTACTATAGAATATTTGGCATGTTTTACTATAGAATATCCTCTATAAACTTTACCAGTACCCCTCTAAGGTTTCAGCTTCCCTAAGAACTCTTGCCTGCTGAAAAGTGTAATAAATCTTTACCACCTTGATCTCAACAATGCTTAAGTCCGTGAATTCTTTCCCAGACAGCCCATGCAGGGAATTCCAGTCTTAGAGTTCCTATACCTCCATCTCTCCAGCACTCATCACTTCTACCTTTTGAAGGATGAAATTATGACTTAAAATAAATTTAAAAGTTATTGGCACATAGTTGTAGCAGATGTTCAGATAACTGAAGTTCCCCTATCAGTATGATATCATGCCTCTCTGTTTGAGCCTTATGATGTTTCCCAAATTTCTCATCTATTTTTTTTTTGTCTATACTACTTTGAAGGAAAAAAATCACTTCTATTTCTCCCTTCTTTGATCTTCCCCCAAATATTCTCCATCATTCTTTCCTACCTTGGTTCTCAGATTTCCTTATATGGTCATCTTTTGAATAAACAGTACTGTCCCCACCCCCTGCACATTTCCTTTCTACCTATCCTGTTAAGAAATACTCCAGAATCATGGTCCAGTCATGGGTTTCATCTCACCAAGTCTCAGCGATAACCAGAAGAGCAAATTTTCACCCTTCTGTGAGAAATGCTAGCTCCTCTTATTGTTTCCTAAACTTTAAACTTTTACATATTTTTGTTTCCTATGATCTTCTGAATCTCTTAGCTACAGTTCTTCCCTTTTTAAAAAAAAAAAATCTAACTTTATATAGTACTTAACATGAATCCCTCAAAGTGGGTACTTGTCATCAATTTTGAGAAGTCATAAAGTTTTCTGTTATGTGTTGGGTGCATGTACCAGGAAAGCAACAAACTTCTGTTGTTATCAGGTCTACAAGTAGGGAATCGCCAACTATCACTATTCTTCTCTGGTTTCTCTGTCCTTACTGGATATTCTCTCATATGATAGCTTCTGTGGCTCTATTATAACATCCTTGGGAGGACAAATAGCTTTTTCCTCAGAGCACCTAGTTATTCAAGAAGACCCTTAATTAATTGCAAAGCTCTAGTTGTTACAGCTACCCTTGTCCCTCTGTTGTAACACTCTTCCACACTCCATCATCATACAAGGGTCAAACATCCCCTTCTCCACCTTTGATACCATTTCCCCCCACTAAAGCCTTACATTTGTTTCCTTTAGAAGGCTTTCATTCTCCCTAACCTAGAGTGTGGAGTGGTGTTGGAGTCCCTTCACTTTCTCCTATAGGAGAGAGATCATCTTACACTTGCAGCACAGATAATTTGGCTGTGACAGAAATAGAAACATCACACAATGCAAATCACTGAACAGTTTTCCCTATTCTCCATAATGGTTGAGATTTCTAGTTTTATTTCTTAAAACTACTGGTAATTGTTTATAACTCAACCTTAAGTACCTAGTTTAAACTTTTTACAGTAAATCATCTCTGGTTAATAACTTGACTACCACATTCAAATTCTTTCCTTTCTCTCAACACTTCCAACTACAACCACACCTACTTGCCCTTGAGGTTTCTACCAGTCTAGTCTGTTTGACCAATTTGCTCTACCCACTAATTGTTCCACTGACCTTATCTCATTTGGATTGACTGAGTTGTGTTAGATAGAACTTTCACAACAATGAGATCACAGATCCATTTGAGCAAGTATTAAATTAGTACATACCATGTACCATTTGTTTTCTAATTTGGGAAAGACCACTGCTTATTTCTTTTCTGGATCTAGTTAAGAGTAATCTAATTTTAGTTAGCACTGGTTAGATTCAATTAAGAAAGCTTGATTCTGATGGGGTACACACTCTGGGAATCTCCTTGAACTCTCCTTGAATCTTCCCACTTAATCTGGTTTATCATACCCAAATTTATTACCCTTAACCTAGTCTGGCCCTCCATTGTCTGTTGCCTCCAGATTGCCTCTGGCTGATTCCCATCCTTGACTACTTCCCACTCAAACCCTCCATTGTCTGATACCATCCAATTTCCACTAGCTGTTTTCCACCCTTGATTATATCACTAGTTGCCCCAGTTCCATCAAGATCCTCCTTAGATCCCCTTCTCTCAGACTACTAGACCATCCCTCCCATAGTCTTTCTGTATATAAATTCCATCTCACCTCCATGAAAGTGCTCAGATTCAATCTAGCTCTGATTCTGTCTAGTTGAGATTCTTTCTGGTCTGCTTGTCAATACAAGCATCACAAATGGTTAGGCTTTTTAAGAGTTAATCCAATATGGCAAATCTTTAATAAACTTTGTTTTACTTTGGTTGAAAGAAGACTTGAGTCAAATTCATTTGGGCAGGACCCAGCATGCCAATATTTTGGGGTGCTGAGCACCCCAAACCTGAACATTATGGTTACTTGACCTCATCAATTCTATAGCACCAAATCTATTATATGAATTAATTAGGCTACCTCAAGTAATCTTTGATCTTCCTAGATCTCAATAGTATCATATTTAATGACTAAATTCTGGGAAGAAAGTACTATACCAATTACTCAGAAGATTTACTAAGCATTGGTTATATGCAGACTCTGTCCACAATAAAATTACAACCATATGATAGAAAGGTAATAAATTTCTAATTATCCTACAGGGAACCAAGTAAATTGGCAGCCTATCTTTCTTTTTTTTTGCCAGTAGCCTACCCACAAAGTCATATCACAGTGGGGCCCTGTATACTCTAAAAAAAAAAAAAAAAAATAGACTGACAGTGTAAGTTTGATCCTTTAGAACTGAAAGTAGGGAGTCCCTAATAGTAGGGATATGCAGCATAGGCTGCATCTTAGGGAGTATGTCCTGCTTGCTGTGAGTTGCAGAGCAAAATGTTGGAGAAGAAGCAGAGGGCAGGATTACTTACACCAGGTCTTGACGACAATCAGTTACATCCTTGCTAACTTACTAAACAGAGAGAGAAAAGACACATGATTTTAGAAACATATTCTGTAACTGACTAAGGTGGCAAGTTCTCATATCTGGGACGGGCTTTCCAGCCAATGATCTGCAAGAACTACAAGCCAGGATGATGATGAACACTAACAGCCTGGTACAGCAAGCAACAAAGTCCAGGAATCAGTTTTCCTTGTATGGTAGGACAGTACTGCACTGGTCCAGCCAAATGCCACAAAATAATGCAGACTGGCTGCCTATTCTAAACTGTCTTGAAAGATACATAAATTAAAGCCATACCCTAGGTAGAAAGATCTACTTAGCATGCCAATACATTTCCTTTCAGTTTGGCTACTCACTTTATTTGACCTTCAGGCTCTACAGAGCCATTAGTGAGTGAAATTCTCCCCGGATTCTCTAGGAAGCCCAGCAGAGAAATTTCTCAACGTGAGTCTGTACTATGTGTCCATTTCAAACAAAGTTTCCCTAAAGGTATACAAAAATCTACACTTTTAAAATGTTGAGGTTACTTTAAAGGTTAAAGATCACATTACTACTGCTACTACCACCACATTATTGCACCTCTTATGTTCAGGCACTGTGCTAACCACTTTACAAATATTATTTCATGTGATACAATAACCCCTGAAAGTAGATGTTATTATCCTTGTTTTTTACAGTTGAGAAAACTGAGACAAAGGTTAAGTGACTTGCCCAAGGTCACACAACTAGTGAGTTATCTGAGGCCAAATTTGAATTCAGGTCTCCCTGACTCCAGGCCGAGCATTCCATTGCTACATTATATACATTCTGATGCTAGGAATATCATTGGATAAGCTGTATATCACTCTTAGAAAATTCCATAATATGAAAACATTTGTCAACTTAATACAATTATTCAGTTTTTCTTCTTGCAACACAAGACACATGTATGACTTTAGTTTAGTTGTCAAATGTACCACCTTCATCTCCAGTCATCCTGATGAATATCTGGTCACTGGATCCATAGGGCTCTGGAGGAGAAGTGTGGCTGGTGACCTGCACAGCCCTCCCTCCCTCAAAACAAAGTCAAGTGCAAGTCATGTCACCATTTCTCTGATGCCATGGTCTTCTTCGGTAAGAAGGATAAACACCACCTCTATAGAGTTCAAACTAGCATATCAGCCTTGGGAAATAAGCTAAGGTAATAAAGGTAAAGCTTTACAATGTAAAGTTTCTACTGCATAATACCTTTTGTCTGAAAAGTCACCCACACAAACCACTTAGACCGTAGACGTTAAAATAAGACAAAATGTTATCCTCACTATCTCTCACCCCGCCCCACCCCCATATCCAATCTGTTGCTAAGTCCTGTTAATTTTATTTCTCCAACATGCTTCCTTCTCTCCTCTGACACAGCCACTGCTCTAGTACAAGCCTCATCCCACATCTGGACTATTATAATAGCCTGCTGGTTGGTCTGCCTGCCTCAAGTCTCTTCCCAAATTAAGCCATCTTCCATTCAGCTGCCAAAGTGATTTTCCTAAAGTGCAGGTCCGATAATATCAACCTGATTCCCCCCTCCCACCCTCCATAAACCCCACTGGCTCCCCATTACCTCCAGTATCAAATACAAAATGTTTGCAAAGGTCTTCAAACCTAGCACTTTCCCATCTTTTCGGTCTTCTTACACTTTATTCTCCAATGCATACTCTCATTCTTCCTTGACATTTTTTTCTGGCTTTCCCTTCAGACCTGGAACACTGTCCCTCCTCTCCACCTACTGACCTCCTTGGCTTCCCTAAAGTCCTAACAAAATCCCATCTTCTACAGGAAGCCTTTCTTAACTTCTCAATTCTAGTGCCTTCCTTTTGTTAATTATTTCCTATTTATCCTGCATATAATCTGTACCTATTTGTTAGCTCATTGGCTCCCCCAATGGACTGTGAGCTCCTTGAGGACAGGGATTATCTTTTGCCTCTTTGTATCCCCAATATTAAGCACAGTCCCTTGCACAAAGTAGGTGCTTAATAAATGTTTGCTGACCAACTGCTTGACGAGGCAAAATGTTTTCATTCTTCTAGACAAATTAAACAAAGAACTGACTTTGTCCTGGGAGGCAGGATGCCAGTAGCAGAGCGCTTTCAGGGAGGGTCAAGAGGAGCTATTTCTTTGTTGCCTCAGATAGCACTGACAAGTGCTTTCACCTCTCTATGCCCCAGGCAACTCTTAGATTTCCTTTGTTAGAGAGTTTCCTCGCCAGGATTTACCAGTAATGCTGACACAGAACAAGAAACAAAAACAAAACTGCCTAGGACAGTTTGTTTATACGCCAGCCTTGAAATACAAATCAAAGAATTTGCAATCCGGTTAAGTAGAAGAAAATGATCCCAGACTTCAACTGACCAAAGCTACTCAAAACTTCCACACAGTCTGACAACCGTAACAATTCTTACCTCAAACTACCTTACAAGTTCTTATCTTCAGCTAGGTGGAGTAGTGAGTGCTGCGTCTGGAGTCTGGAAGACCTGAGTTCAATTCAGCCTCAGACATTTACCAGCTGTGTGACCTTGACCAAGCCATTTAATCCTGTTTGCCTCCGCTTTTTTCATCTGTAAAATAAGCTAGAGAAGGAAATGGCAAACTCCTTCAGTATCTTTGCCAAGAAGACCCCAGATGGAGTCATGAAGAATCAGGCAGGACTAAGATTACTGAACAACAACCTTACAATCCTGCCCTATCAGAGATATCTCTAAAGTGTCATTAAACGTTCTAAGAATGTCCTTTGAAAAACTGAAGACTACAGATATCCCACTTATATAATTAGTCCCTTGCTAATTTTACACATTTAACAAAAAACAGTTTTTAGCCCATCTATATTTTTTTTTCAAAAAAGACAATAATGCCAATGTGATTTCAAAATAAACGGACCAGAATACTTCAGTGGGTTAAATAGTGAAAGAAGAAAAGTCCTCTGATATTAACAAATATCCTTAAGTTATGGATTCTCAACTGTAACAAGAAATAACACTAACATCTTTTTTGGTAAAGTCCTAAATAGCTTTCCAAGTAAGAAATAGAATATACTATAGTCTTAAAAGGATACATTTAAATTTCTGATATACAAGGATTATTTATAAACAACATTAGAAAGTCCTTCATATTGGTTCATTTAGCAGAAAAGTTTATCAAATTCTAAGCTGAAAAGAAAAAAAGGAAGAGCCTTAAAACATATTCTCACAGTTAATGGAAAGAATTATGTATATTTATGTAACATGAAAAATAGTTTTTTATGTTCTATCCCTGAAAAATAAAAAATTTCCCTATATTTCTGACTAGAAGTATAATCAAAACTCTTAACTAGCAACATGGCTTTTTACACAGCATTCACAGTGGAAGTTCCTCATCAGGCAGACCCTACCAATGAAATCCCAGGTCCTGCCTCTGTCTCTGTGGACTGCTTGAACAGAGAACATTCCAAAGATGGTGACTCTCAGAGCAACACCCCTCTAACTTCCCTCATATAGTCTGGCCTAGTAAATCAAATAACAGTAGATCACTTATTCTTATTTGGCTCAAGTTACTACTGTGACTCAAGACTTCTAGAATATAGATGAAGTGCTATTTGTTCTCTGTACTATGAACAGAATAGATGTATGAGAGTAAGATCCCTTTTAAATTGGGAGCCAATAGCTCACCCTATAGACTAGAAAGAAAGTGGGCCCGAATTCTATAACCCATCTGAATTTTCTGAACCCACTGGCTATTATCCAGTATATAATCTTACATTTTCCTCCCCTTATCTTTTTGGAATGCAAGGCAAATAGGGAAATTCAGACAGTTTTAGAGCAACTGAAACATTTTTTCCAGGGAAAGAATAGTACAATTGAAAATAGCACATATTTTGAATAAATGAATAATCCAGCTTTCCCAACAGAAATCTAATTTCTTGATTTGAATTAATGAATAAGTAGCCAGGTATCTGGCTAATTATTCCCAACCCCTAACCTAATTTTCTTTCATTCCCATACCCTTCAAACTTACTCCATTTATGTCCATTCCAGTCATACCCATCTCTTCCATTGAACCCTCTGGAATTCCCATTCCATAATGAACTAACTTCCCTTCATAATGAACCTTTTTCTCTCATACTCCTTCCATTTACAAGTCTCCCCAAGACCTGGCTTCCCCTTATCCTTTCTAGCACTGGACATATACTTGTTTCAGACCAATTCACTCATCCTAAAAAGGAAACCAGAATATTTCTTGCTACCCACTGCCATCTCCAGGTTCTCCCTTTACCACCATCATTGGGTAAACGTCTTCTCTTTTGAAACTCATTCAATCAAACTTTTCTACCATATCTAGTTCATGATGCCTATTATATAGTTTCCCCCACTGCATTTTCCTACACTCTCAAGGAGTATAGCACCATATTCCTCTTCCCCTAATTCATGGACTTCATACCTTCAACATTCACAATTATGATCCTTCAAACTTCCTAATCTTCCAATTCCTCATCCTTCTTAAATCCCATGACGTATTCAGCCATTCTCAGAGATGGTCACACAATGGATCTTACCCATGTCTGTTCCCCTTCCTTAATTAGAAACTCTGACACATACATGATGAGGGCTGGAAGGGGGGTGTGAGACCCCCACAAGGATCAGAGTAACAGGGGGAAGTCACCTGGAGAAGAATTCACAGACTCAAGCATTGTTGAGGTCAAGATAAAGATTTATTACGCTTTTCAGCAGGCAAGAGTTCTTAGGGAACCTGAAACCTTAGAGGGGTACAGGTAAAGTTTATATAGGATATGCTATAGTGAAACATGTACCAAATATGCTAACTAGGTGTTTTGGGGTGGGATTAGGTAGTGGTTAAGGAGTGTTCAGTTTTTAAAGGAACATGAACTTTTGGTATCTACTATGCAGGTATTTTACTCAAAATTCATCAGGAAACAATCCGGGGGGGTGGGGGTGGGCTACCTGGAGGTGTGGTTTGAGCCCTGTAACATCACTAAGTCAACCAACAGTCAGGGCTGGCTCAGAAATATCAGGTTTCTCTCATCAATGTCTTGTTAGACAAGATAAATGTGAGGGAGTATATGTATGTCTAAGACTAGGATACATGTGATTGGTCGGTGAATAGTAAATGTCATTATGATCCAATGCACAGCCAGTTCAGTCAGTACACAGCTGGTTCAGACTAATAAGTTCTGTAGGTACAGCTGGTTGCTGTATCAGGAAGGGGGATAATGGTTGTTGTTGGATCAGGCTGTGTCCTTGGGCTGGGGAGAAACTGCCTGGGATAGTGTTTTGAGGCTAGGGAGAAATGTGATTTTTAAAGAGAAATGTGATTTTAGGATTGGGACCACAGTACATGCACCCAAGCACCCCATCATTTCCATCTGACCATAACCTCCTATCATTCCATATTTCCCTATGCTTCACCCTCTCCAAAACCTCTAATCCCTCTCCCCCTCAATGCTTTCTCTGACTTCACTTTCTTCCCTTTCCAATCTCAACCCTTTACACTGCTCCCTGTTTACTACTACTATTACTAATAGTAATAATCACAATAGTATCTAGAATTTATATAAGTGCTTTAAAGTTTGCAAAGTGTTATCTCATTTTATCTTAATGACTCTGGGAAGTGGGTGCTATTATCCCATTTTTTAGATGAGGAAATTGAGGCAAAAAGAGTTTATGTGACTTGCCCAATTTCACTCAGCCAATAAGTATCTTCAAGCGGTATTTGAACTCAGGTCTTATGGACTCCCAAGTCCATCATTTTATCCACTATGCCACATAGCTGCCAAATCCCTCCATTCCTTGTCCTATTGCCACTTATCTCTTGCTAAAATTCAGTTCTAGACTATCCCCACCATCTACCTTCTCCACTCCTATTCATGGGCTGCTGAATGGAGCAGGAGGAAAACACAAAGTTATGCTGACTGAAAGCATTACAGATTCACATTATCCACTTTCAATTGGGTACTCATTGCATCAAGACAGTCCTTTTATTCCTCCCCATTTAATTCTCTATTTCATTCCCACAAAAAGCTATTCCAAACTATCTCTTCCTTCCCCCAGCCTTCCACTCCTTCTTCTGAGCACCCTCTTCCCTTATCTTAGGACCTTGTCAATTATAGTAAGAAAACTGAGGCCATTAAAATACTTTTCCTCTTCTCTCCTCTCCATCTCAAAACTCCTTGACATCATCCCCTACTCTTTCCTCTTTTTCCCACTGTCTGGTGATGAGGTGGTTCTTCTTACTAAGGCAAACCTCTCTACATTTGCTCTTAATTCCATCCCCTTCCAGCTTCTCCAGCAGAATTCAACTACAATCCTCTCTCTGCTCTTCAACTTCTCCCATTCTGTTCTCCCTAATATTCCCTGCTAACTTCAAACATGCCTTTCTCTCCAACCTTAAAAAAAAAAAAAACCTTCATTAGAATGTATAAACCCCTCAAGCTATCATCCTATGGCTTTTATCTCTGTGTTAGTCAAACTATTTAAAAGAGTTTTCTCCATCAGTGATGTCAAAATCAAATAGAAATGGAGGCCACTAATTCTTACATAAGGATCCTTGTAGGCTGCATGTGACCTTAGTTTTAAAGTATAGTATTATTTGTGTTTTAATGTACTTAAGTTTATTTTGTTAAATATTTCCCAATTATATTTTAATCTAGTTCAGATAATACTTCCCGGTACATTTAGCCAAGAGTGCTGTGCTTAACAACTATGGTGTATAATTTCCAGTCTGACCTATAACCTTATCACTTAACTAAAACTGTTCTCTTCATAGTTACAGAGATCTCTTCCTCACCAGATCTGATGATCTTTTCTAACTCATTCTCTTAAACCTCTCTGCTGCATTTAACACTGTTAACTACTCTCTGTCTCCTGGATACATTCTCTTCTTTGGGTTTTTATGACACTATTCTATCATGGTATGTATATGACTGTACCTTTATCTCCTTTACCAGTTCAACATCCATGTCATTCCCCCTAACTTATTCCCCATAGTTTTTACCTTGGCCTTCTCTCTTTCTCTCTTCTTTTTATATTCTCTCTCTCTCTCTCTCTCTCTCTTTCTCTCTCTCTCTCTCCCTCTCTCCCTCCCCCCAGTTTTAATTATCAGCTATATGCACATCACTTACAAATCCATAAATCTAGTCCCTCTTCCTTTACCCTTGAGCTTTAGTCCCACATCACTAGTTGCTTGCTGGACATTTGAAACTGGATGTCCCATAGTCATCTCAAACTTAACATCTCTAAAACTGAGCTCATTATCTTGCCCCCAAAAAGACTTGCCCTCTTCCACACTTCCTTATTTCTATCCAAGGCACCATCATATATCCAGTCTCCCACGTTCATCTCCCACGTTATCTTTAACCTTTCACTGTCCCTCATCCCACATAATGAATCAGTTGTCAATTTTACCATTTTTATATCCATAACATCTTTTTAATCTGATCCCTTCTGTCTTCATACTGCTTAACCTCCTTGGTTCAGAGCAGGGGTGGAAAACCTACAGCTACAAGGCCACGTGTAGCCCACTAGGTCCTCCAGTTCAGCTTTTTGACTGAATCCAAACTTCATAGAACAAATTCCCTTAATAAAAGGATTTGTTCTGAAAACTTGGACTCAGTCAAAAGACTGTATGTACCCAAGGACCTAGAAGGCCACGTGTGATCTCAAGGTCGCAGGTTCCCTACCCCTAGTTCAGGCCCTCATCTCTTCTCACCAAAATTATTTTTTAATAATATCTTTTTTCCAATTACATGTAAAGACAATTTTAACATTCTTTTTTTTTTTTTTTGAGTTCCAAATTATTTCCCTACCCTTCTTACCACTCCCACCTTAAGAAAGTAAGTAGTTTGATATTTCACTTAAATTATTACAACAGCCTACTTGTCTATTGTCTTGCCCATTCCAATCTATTCCACACACTGCCACCAAGTGACTTTGCTTAAGTGCAAAACTGACCTCTTAACTCCTCCATTTACATTCACAAACTGACCCCAACCAATTTTTCAATTCTTACATTATATTACCCCCATACACCTACTCTGTAATCTAATCAAACTGACCTTCTTTCTATACATTGCATTCCCCACCTAATTTCATTTGCCTGGCCATTCCCCATCCCTGAAATGCACTACCTCCTCAACTCTACCTCACAGAAGTTTTTTCTTCCTTCAAGATGCAGTTCAATACCACCTACTGCATCAGGGGTTCTTCATCTAGGGTTTGTAAACTCTTAAAAAAAATCCTGACAACTATATTTCAATGTAATTGGTTTCCTTCATAACCCTATTCATTTTATTTTATGGATATAAAAACATTTTTTCTGAGAAAGGATTAATGGGCTTCACCAGACAGCCAAAGGTTAAAAAACTCTGCTCTTCATGAAGTCTGTCCTGCTCCCCCAACTACTAGTGCCCTCCCTCACATCTACTTTGCATTTATTCTCTACATATTTCTTCTCATGTATTTGTCATTTTCTTCTTCAGAATATAAATTCCTTATGAGTAGAGATTGTTTACATGACGAATGTGAAAATATATTTAACATGATTGCACATGTATAACTTAGATTGCTTGCCATCTTAGAGAAGGGGCTGGGAAGGGAGGGAGAAAAATTTGGAACTCAAAATCTCAAAAAATTAATGTTGAAAACTATCTTTACATGTAATTGGAAAAAATAAAAATTCTATTTAAAAGAGGAGTATTGTTTCATTCTTTGTATTTGTGTCCCCAGCACTTAATAAATGCTTGTTAATGGATGGATTTATTTGTAATATTGATTCTCAGTAAGGGTTTAGGGTAAGGTGAAAGAAGCCTGGAAAATAGTAACGATTTATAGCTGGTATTTATTTTCCTCCTGAGTGATAATATACGAAACATATTTTGTTTAATTTTCTAAGAAATACCATCCTTTAGCCATGAAACCACAAAATAAATAGTCTGCAGCAAGGATGAAGCATATAAGGTAGTAGGAGACATTAGTGAATGATCTTTCACAAGCTAATGTAACTCAAGAGAGAAAACTGAACCAAGAGAGCAAATTTCAGGAGATATCCAAATTAAAACCACCCATCTATACAAACTGCTGGCTAAAGATAGTATCCAGGGGGAGCTCTCTCCCTGAGGCTTTGAAGCTAGAGAAATATCTTTTAAATTGTCTCAAATCTTTTTTGGATTGGGTATCTCTATTAATAAAATTTTATGATCATGTAGCCTCAATATATGTATATTATTTATAAATTATAAATACATACAACTACATAAATATATATGATGTGATAAAACATAGAAAAGTAGACATTAAAAATGTAAGATAAAAACAATATTTTAAAATTTTTTATTACATTTAACAGTTCAAAAAACTTTTTGTAAGGAAAGAGTAATGTGATTGAACGTACAAAATTATTTTTTAAAATACCGTTTTGCACTTTAACAATGTTTCACAATATACTAGAAGTGAAAAAATGAGAGAAAGCCACTGTCAACCCTTTTGTGTTGTGAAGCCACCAATCTTTTCTCAGGATTATTTGTAACCTGAACTTGACAGGAGGCAATTTACATAAGGATTGCCTGAAAGTGTCAGTGCCAACTGATATATATTAAATATTAATCAAGCTTATTAAGCTCTATTTTGGTGTTAATCAGCATTTATAATTTGTTTTTCCAAAATGTATACAGGCACCAATTATATCTTGCTCTTGTCACATCCTGTTAATCAGCAACAGCTGATTTGCTGTAAATAAACACTGAGAGCTAGGTAGAACCTGGGCCTTATTAAACAACACATGGGGAACACAGGTGCCAACATTCTACTTGCTTAAGGAAGGTGGGTTATTAGAATTCTAGGGAGGAAAGAATGATTGATTAAAATGTGCCTCACTAATTTTTATTATGCCAATTCTTATCTGAAATCTAGAGAGGTAAACATATTGCCATGACCATGCTGGAACACTGATTTTGGGATATACTCATAGCTTTCCTTGAAATATTGCTTTGTTCTGTGTCTCTCCCATTCACCTCCCTTCTCATCTCCTTTAACCCACACAAAATGAACACAAATCTTCAGGAACTTTTTTTTCTTTTAGGACACCAGTTAGTCTTCAAATTATAACATTTTTGGATGTACTTGTCAGTCACTTAGATTCCAAACCTTTTTTTCTCACTCACAGAAAATTTGGTAGGAAAGTTTTTCTCTTTGGTTATCTTTTTTTCTTTCTTGAATGAGGGGTTCTGAGGTGTCTAAGCTTTTGGCATCATCTTCCTCTTGTACAGGAGCATCTAAGTTGTGTCTCAGATCTCAAATGGTCCACAGCTGGTTATAATGAGGGAGTGACTTTTTTTGAAAGACTTCTGAACGTGGCCTGAGGTCATCTTTACCTACAGAGCACTGAATGGCTGGCATCACCAGAGATCATATCAGAGACTAGCCAAAGATGGTTTTTTGTTTCATCTGGGGGAGCTCTACAAGAATTGTATGTAGCCTGGACTAATTCAGAGGCTATACTTAGGCTGTTTTTTTGAGGTCAATGACATAGAAGGCTGAATTCTGTCTAGATATGAAATTTAAGGATCCCACTCTTTTTTTTTTTTTTAGCAAAATGAAATTAAGTAATCACAGGCAGAGTGAAGCAGATACTGGGACTTATCACCCTCCATTATCTCCCCCTTTATTTTCTTCCTCTTTCTCAATACCTTGACATGTCCTGGTTAAATGACAAACTTCCTTTTGGAATAATTTTTCTAGTTATTGTTTTCTTCTTCATAGGTTTTTGCATAATAAAAAGTTCTCTTTTTGGTATTTAAAGTTCTTCACAACCTGGTTCTAACTTGTCTTTCCTACATTTCCCCTCTTTGTGCACTCCTTAAAGTCCTCCTTATTGGACTCCATCTGCCATCTCTGTGCCTTTGTATCTCTGCCTCTTCAAATTCCTGGTGTCCTTCAAGACTCAGACCAAAATTCTACATGAAACTTTTCCTAATCCCTGACCTAGTGTGCCTTTCCTCCCAAATTATCATGCCTTATTTGTCTGTAAATATATGGGTTGAATATATGGGTTGTCTCCTGCATAGAATGTAAAGTCCTTGAGGGCAAGACTATGTCACTTTTGTCAGTATCCCCCACAGCTTGCATAATGCCCAGTACTGGGTAGGTGATTGATAAAGGTTTGCTGATTGACTGTCACCTCCCACCAACCATGTGCCACATTGCCACATCAGTCATTCTTCTTGTTCCACTGTACTCTTGCTGAGTCTGTGTGCTGCCCTCACAGCATCTAGTGCAGACCCCCACAAACAAGCCTACAATTTTCCAGATCCATCAGAAATGACTATACATGTCATACATACATATATATATATATATGTATGTATATATATATACACACAGAGCTATGCATTTAAAAGTAGAAAAAAGAAGTGGAAGGTTTTAATGAAAACCTTTCATGATAACCTCCTGTGGGAACTCTAGAAATGACATGGATTAGTAGTGACTAGTGGAGGTCATAGCAATGTAGTTTGAGGGAGTTCAGGGTGCCCCCCAAGGACTGAAGTAGGACAGGGTTGTCAGGAAAGCATTCACAGACTCAAGCAATCTTTAAGTCAAGTTGGCAAAAGGTTATTTTTACCCTATTCAGTGGGCAAAAGTTCTTAAGGAACCTTTGACCTTAGAGGAGTATAGTTAAAGTTTATATAGGAAAAATTATAGTAAAACATGTGCCAAGTATGCTAATTAGGTGATTCAGGGAGGGACTAGAGAGTGGTCTAAGGAGTGGTCAGTTCTTAAAGGAACATGCACTTTTTGTATCTGTTACCCAGAGTTCACCAGGAAAAGCCCAAGGTAGGAGGCCACAGAAAGGTGTGGATTTTAGGTTTGCTACTTCACTAAGTTAACTAGAGGTCAGGGCCGACTGAGGATTGCCCAGTCTGCCACTAATCAATGTTTTGTTTGACAAGATAGATGTAAGGAGTATACATATGTCTTAAGTCTAGGGTATACATAATGAGGACTCCAGGATGCATATAATGAAGGAGGGAACTGGTATACATAGTCCGGCGGGTATCAGATATCTTTATGAACCAGTAAAAAACCAGTTCAAACTAATAATTCCTACAGGTACACTTTTTTGGCATACCAGGGAGAGAGATAAGTGTTTTGCTGGGGCCTGCTGATGAGTAATTGCTAGGCATTGTGAGGAGAAACAGCCAGGGATAGTGTTTTTGACGATAGGGAGAAGTATGGTCTTGGAGCTGGGGGTCTGAGCACAGGCACCCAAGCGCCCCATCAGAACCTCAAAGGGTGGGGAGAGAAGCTGGTGGGACATAACCCAGGAAAATAGAGGTCAGCATGGAAATTTAACGTTCCGGAGAGACACCAAGCAAGGCCAATCCCCTTACCAAAAAGTACAGCAATAACTGTCGTTGGCAAAGAGCCCCCCTTCAGTAACTTGGGCTGCAGAGAAAAGTAAACCAAATAAACATAGACCAAAATAAAGAATTACTGTGGATCCTGAAATGCCCAAAAATTCAACCTAGGAAAAAGCTACAACAATTACAAGCAGAGGCTCCAACAAGGGAAAAATGGATTTTCTACAAAGATTACATGAATGCTAAGAAGAAATGAAGCAAGAGATAAATGTCAAAATTAATGATTTGGAAGGAAAACCTGGAGAATAAAGAGTTAAAGACTGAAAGCAGTAAATATCATCCAAGTAACAGACTCCCTGGCAATTAGGATAGACCAAACAGAGATCAATGACTCTGAGACAATAAGAAATAGTGGAACAAAATCAAAAGACTGAAATTAATAGAGGAAAAAGTAAGGTATCTAATATCAGAACCAACTGATCTGGAAAACAAGGTTAGATGATAAATTAAGAATCACCAGAGTCCCTGAAAACCATAATAAAAAATGTCTGGATGTTTTAAGAAATATTGAATTAACATAACCAAAACGTGTTAGTGTAAAGGGACAAAGGAAAGCTAGAAAGAATCCACCTGGGGCAGCTAGATGGCACAACGGATAAAGCACTGGTTGTGGAGTCAGGAGAACCTGAGTTCAAATCCAGTCTCAAGACAATTACAAGTGTGTAACCCTGGACAACTTACTTAACTCTGATTGCCTCCAAAAAAAGAAAAAAAGAAAAGAAAAGAAAGCATCCACCTTAGTATTCTGAAAAAAACACCAAAACAAAAAGTCTCAATAATATAACCCTTTCTCAAAATGACAGCAGCAACAACACTACAAGCTTCCAGAAACTAAGAGTTCAAGTACCAAGGAACCCCAGTCAGGATCACATCACACCTAGAAGCTTCTATTATATAAGAGATCTTGGAATACAGTATTCCAATAGGTAAAAGATATGGATTTATAGCCAAGAAAACTTCCCATGCAGAGCTGAGTATAATCCCCACAGGGAGAAAAATTATTTTTAGTGGAATAGAGCATTTTCAAGAATTTCTGATGAAAGTACCAGAGCTGAGTAGGAAGTGTGAAATGCAAACACAAAAGTTAAGAGAAACTTAGAAATGTAAATGGATTTGAGCAACTGAAAAGAGTTGTACGATGATGTAGTGCTAAAATTCTAATAAGAGGAAAAACAAGCGTCCCTTCAGAATTTTAATGTCTTCAAAGGATATTGAGAGAGTTAAATTAAAAAAAAAAAAAGAGGACCTAAGGATAGATTCATTCTGTCCTGAAGGCTTTAGAAGGGGAAAGAGAAAGGATTTTAAAGGAATACACTAGTGTAAAAAGGAAGAAGAAAAAGGTCAAATGTGTCTCATCACTGGGGTACGTAAAAAGAATATGCATATATGGTGGAAGGAGAAGAGGACATTAAATGAATTTCACTATTATCTGAACTGGACAAAGAAAGTCTAGAAACACGCTCAACAAGTACGGTGCAGAAACTTAACTGAGACACATGAAAAAGGGAAAAGGGAGGTATTAAGGGAGAAATTAAGATAGAGGATGATATTGGGGAGGGAATAGTTGCAATTAAAACAGACTTCCTGATGCTAACACAGGGATTAAAAGAGGAAAAAGATGAGAAATGAAGAAAAAAAAGAAAAGAAAAGAAAAAACTGGGATCTAATGAAGTGCCTTTCAATTGGGAATTGGCTGACCAATCCTTTTACAAATAGGATTATATCTAGGTATACAGTGGGTTTATAACTCAATTCTGGGCCCTTGAAAATGATTGACTCCATCAGAGGTAGGTAAAATGACCTTTTAATTAGCATACTAAAATTAACAATATGTCAGGTTAACTGGATTGAATTCTTGAGGGGCATTGTGAATTTTAGTCTGAGAAAGGTAATCCTCAGTACTGAAGTCCAAGTGGCTGAAACCTAAATTCTGTCTTTAACCTTAAGACCAAATTCCATTTTTAAAAAAACATAAGATTATGGACTTAGAGCTAGAAAAGCCTTTAGAGGTCCTTAACTTCAATCCTCTTATTTTACAGATGAGAAAAATGAGGCCCAGAGACAGTAAATTTTTTTCCCAGGATCTTAGTGTCTGAGGGAGGATTTCAACTCAGGTTTTTCTGATTAGAAGTTTAGCACTCTATTTATTACATCATGCTGCCTGTCAAAATAAGAGAATGAGAAATACTACCAGTCATATATTTGGTAGACCATCTTGATAATTATCTTTTTGAAAAGCACTGTGTAGATAATCTGCAAAGGGTACACTTTAAGACTTTTAATATTAAGCCTTAATATCATTTTTGAGTACAGAATAGGTCAAACCTACATAATCAATTGCACATGCTTCACAATACTCACAGCCCAAAATTCCAGGGTACCTCTTATTATCAAGAACAGTCATAAAATTCTCACATTAATGTTAATGAATTTTAATTTTTTTTAAATGAGGAGGGAACATTAGATAAAGGAAATAAAATAAGTGATGGGGAATGGAAGAAGCATTCATTAAGTACTTACTATGGGCCATGTACTAAAGTGCTTAGCAAAGCACTCGTTTGATTCTCACAGAAACTTTGAGAGTTAGGTGCTATTATTACGTCCATTTTGCATTTGAGGAAACCTAAACAAACTGGCCCACAACTACTAATGATGGGGTGCTTGGACCCCAATTCTAAAATCAAATTTCTCTTTAAAAATCACATTTCTCCCTAGCCTCAAAACACTATTCCAGGCAGATTCTCCCCAGCCCAAGGACACAACCTGCCCCATTATCTCTCTTCCTGATACAGCAGCCAGTTGCACCTATTTAATTTATTAGTCTGAATCAACTGACTGCACTAGGTCATCTACTACTGCGACTACATTTACTACTCACTGACCAATCATATGTATCCTAGACTTAGGCCTATGTATACTCCTTTACATTTATCTTGTCCAACAAGACATTGATGAGAGCAGCCTGGTATTGCTAACTCAGCCCTGACCATTCATTGACTTAGTATTGTTTCAGGTCTAAAACCACACCTCCAGGTAGCCCCTCCTTGGGCTATTTCCTGATGAATTTTGGGTAAAATACCTGTGCAGTAGATACCAAAAGTGCATGTTCCTTTAAGAACTAACCACTCCTTAACCACTCCCTAATTCCACCCTGAATCACCTAATTAGCATATTTGGCACATGTTATACTATAGACTATCCTATATAAATTTTATCTGTACCCCTCTAAGGTTGCAGATTCTCTAAGAACTCTTGCTTGCTGAAAAGTGTAATAAATCTTTACCTTGACTTCAAGAATGCTTGAGTCCAAGAATTTATTCCAGGTGAACTGCCCCTGGTACTTATGGGGGTCTCACACACCCCCTTCCAGCCATCATCAGTAAGAGTCTAAAGCCAGATTTAATTTCAAGTTTTTATAACTTCATTCCTAGCCCTGTATCTTCTACACCACCTAGCTGCCTCTGGTTAGGTTTATAATGTCATTAAGACGTTATAATGTTATATAATGTTATAATGTTATTATAATGTTGTTATAATGTCATTATACTGTTATATGTTATAATGTTATTAAGATGGATAGTCATTGATTTGGGAAGAAAGTTGAGGTATAAATAATACCACTAAATAACTGCATTTGTTTGAGGCTCCCTTTCTCAATTCTTTCCCATTTCTAGTTTATCTTACAGATCATTACCAGATATCATTCCCTTATTTGCAAAATTCCAGTGTTTCCATTGCCCAAAGAATAAAGTGCAAACTTATTAGCCTGGTACTCACAACCCTTTAGTTTTTATCTCACCTCCTTCTGTCATCTATTTTTTTTACTTCTTACTTTTTTTGACCATACTTAACTAATCCTTTTCCCTTAGCAGACATGCTCATTCCTGCCGAAGTTCTTTTCCACTGTGCCAGTTTTGAATCTCTTAACAAGATCAAAGTAAGCAAACTGATATTTCTGAATGCACCAAATTTTCAGAAGGTGCATAAAACACCACATACCCAAGGATTTTTTTAAAAATCAGATAGCTAGTCAAAAGACATTTAAAACATAGCTCCCTCTTTTCTTTTATTATCTTTGAAGTTATTAATTTTAGAGGGAGAAAGTCCTTGGAAATGCTGTCTTTGGGGGGACAAAAAAGGGGAAACATGAAGCTTCCTTGTTTTACTCTTTCCCATCTCCATTTCATCATATATTTTTAAGATAAGCTGCTCCTATTATCCTGACCTAAGAAGGAAAGGCCTAAAAGCAGATAGAAATGTCTTTCAGCAACCTAAGATATTGTGAAATTTTTTCCACTGGAGAAAATTCAGGTCTTAGCATTATGCTATGTTAAGATTATCATGCATACCTTTACCCAAATTAGATTTGAGAATGTAATAACTATGGCAATCCTAGTCATGTGTCTTGGATGAACAAAACTATCCTTTTAGTTTTCCACAGTGAGCATTAAACAGAATACAAAGGTCTCATACATAAATTGGAGTCCACCACTAAAATGAATACATGCTCCTTATTTGCTGAGACAGTCCTGGTTTTCAACATTGTGTCCTGGTAGCCTGAAAAGCCTCCTCCTTTCACCCCCGGTAATTCCCAGTTTGAGGTCTTGGCTTCTCCTAGAGTTACTATAAATTTGAGAAATCCTCCCTCCTCACCCAAATCCCAAGAAGAAACAAAGTTTGAACTGTGAAAAGTCAAGGGAGGAGAGAAATAAAAAGCAAAGATATGTCTATTGTATTGAAACTCTCAAGTACAAATTGAAATGGATCAGTTTGAAAATTCCCCAACTGGGGTTAGTTTACTAAGGTGCCCTGGCTCCTGTATGAAACTAAGAGGCCCCTGAATTTTACAGGAACTCAGGAAGGCATTATGTGGAAGAGAATGTAGGCTCCTGCTTCAATGCTGAAACAGTCCACAATGTCCACATCAGCGTAAGCTGTATTTAAACTCCAAAGGCCTGGACTTGGCTACTGGCCATTTCTTCCTGTATGTTCCACATACACCATCAAACCACATGCTGTACTGCAACGACAACATTCCCCCTTCCAATAGCTTTCAAACCTGCCCTGAGTACTCACTCTAACCAGATTTTATCCCTGAAAAAGTTAGGCAAGTGGAGCACATAGTGTGATTTGTCCTAAACCCTACACCTCCCAAGAGATGTCCCCATCCTGGGTATTCTTAGAACTGAGACTTCCACATCTGCTGCTCTGGATAAAGTCCCCATCCTCTTTTACAATGACTTAATCTATAACACATTCAGCCGAGTTTTACCTATTTTCAGGGGCAAAAATCCATTACTTTCTGAAGAGCCCAAATATTAATAATACTAATTCTGACAGTATCAAGCAGCAGGAAACAAGGTACACAATATATATGCAACACATCGAATTCAGGACACTTGTGTTTTAGAGCAGTCATACATTATTTCTCAGTGTTTTTCTGAGTTCAAACTAGAAAAAAAAACACAGGGTGATATTCGTAGGTACCTAGGTAGATACTTTAAAAGAATGTGTTTCTCATATTTTTTTAATAAAAAAAGAATTTAAAAAAACATACTCTAGGCTATCATGATACTATGTTCTATGGACCTGAGTTATAAAGAAATCTTTTTTTTTACAAGTTTTAAAAATTCTTCATTAGTTCTAACATGTAGTTCATTAGGTGGTCCATTTTCCTTTTTACAATAAAAAACAAGTCCAATTCCCAAAATAGTACCTGAAACTCACAACTTTAAACTCCATCTTAAAATACTGGAATTAGCCCTATCTACACACATACACATGCATGCATACACACACACACATGTGTCATTGGATACACAAGGGAGAAGAAGGGGAAGAAAGGTATTTACCTTTAGGACAAGGATTGAGTGTATGAACTATTTTTAAAATTTCTTTGATAACTGTATTTCAAAATAATTGGTCTCTTTTGCAACATATAAAATTATATGTATTTTACTTTGTATTTTATTTTGCCTTTACAAACTTTTTTTTTGAGAAGCAGTTCATAAGCTTCACCAAGGCTGACACCAAAGTTCATGCAGGAGTGTGTTGGTAAATGTTTAATAACTGACTTTCCAAAAATGTACAATAATTAAGTTTAATCTGCATTTGTAATGTTTTTGTCTTTACTTTCTGAAGTCTAGACAATAAACAAGACAATACAGCAAGTCCTGATTTGAAGAGTTTGCCTATTTCAGATGTATAAATTCTCACACTGAGCATTAACAATGAAAATTTAACAATTGGCTCTCCTGAATCATTATGGGCTGGCTCCAGCAAACTCCTGAGTCCAAGACACAAAAAAGATTAAGAACCTCTGACTTAATATGTTTTCACATATACATACAGCATAGCAAAGGAGATCTGTTCCCCCAAATAAGTCAGCTACATCTCTGAGACATAGCCAAAGAAGTCATATAGCAGAAAGATCTTAATATTCATAGTAGATAATAATTGTTTATAGATTTCACACAAACACACACATAAGAAAGCAAAAAAAAGTGACAGTTTCTAGAGAATAAGAAACTTCTCCAGAGAAATTTTTAAACTGCACAAAGATTTTTGGGATGCCCTGAATACCCACAAAACCTCAGTTTTCCCATCTGCGAAGTAGAGATAGTAATACCTGTGGTACTGATGGGGTGCTTGGGTGCATGTACTTGGACCCCAATTCTAAAATCACATTTCTCTCCAACCTCAAAACACTACCTCAGGCAGTCTCCCTCCAGCTCAAGGACAGCCTGCCCCAGCAGGAACTGTTATCTCCCTTCCTGCCACAGTAGCCAGCTGTACCTATAGAATTTATCACCTAGAGCCAGCTGCATACTGACTAAACTAGCTGTGCACTAGGTCGTAATGACATTCACTACTCGCTGACCAATCATATGTATCTTCTACTTAGATGTATGTGTATTCCCTTTCCATTAATCTTGTCTAACAAGACATTGACGAGAGAAGCCTGATTTTTTCTGGTCAACTCTTAGTTAGTTGACTTAGTGACATTTCAGGCCTAAAACCATACCTCCATGTAGACCCCCCTTGGGCTATTTTCTGATGAATTTTGAGTAAAATACTTGTACAGTAGATACCAAAAGTGTATGTTCCTTTAAGAACTGACCACTCCTTAACCACTCCCTGTGTGTGTTCATCCTTCATTGCCAAAGAAGACCATACCATCAGAGAAATAATGACATGACTTGCACCTGACTTTGTTTTGAGTGAGGGAGGGCTGTGCAGGTCACCAGCCTCACTTCTCCTCCAGAGCCATCTGAATCCAGTGACCAGATATTCATCAGCATGAATGGAGATGACCCAAGAGGAGGCAACTAGGGTTAAGTGACTTGCCCAAGGTCACACAGCTAGTGAGTGTCAAGTGTCTGAGGTGAGATTTGAACTACGGTCCTCCTGACTCCTGCACTGGTGCTCTACCCGTTGCACCACCTAGCTGCCCCTCACCACTCCCTAATCCCACCCCAAGGCACCTAGTTAGCATATTTGGCACACATCTTGCTATGGAATAATCTATATAAACTTTATCTATAACTCTTTTAAATTGTAGGTTTCTTAAGAACTCTTATCCACTGAAAGGCATAATAATAAACTTTTTTGCCTACTTGACTTAAGATTGCTTGAGTCCAGTGAATTCTTTCCAGACTAGGTTGACAGGGATCTCTAGTGGTTCCTGCACCTTTCTTGACCCTCATCAGTACTTATTTACCTCATAAGATTTATTACAGGCATCAAATGAGATGGGTATAAAGCCCTTTGTAAACTATAAAGCGCTATTAAAATATCAGTTATTATTATTAAGATTAACACTTAGTACATGGTCTTCAAGACCAGGATAAAAAAAATTGAACACTATGCAGCCTGCCTGGTAATGAAGCTCTCCAAAATCCTGTCTTTTTTTTTTTGTAACATATTTGCTCTGCCTGCTGCAATTTGTCTTCATACAAACATTCCCATAGTATTTTTGTAGAACCCTTTAAGCTTTACAAAGCACTTTTCTAATACACATCCTGGGAAGAAGATGAGGCAAACATTATTAGTTCTAATCTATAGATGAAGAAACTGGGCCCTGAGACCACAGTCACACAATCAATAAGGGTCTGAAGTAGGATTCAAACCCAGGTTTCCCAACTCCATGTCCAGGACTCTATCTCCTAAACCTGTGGGATCAAACTCAAATAGAAACAGAGGGGCCACACATTGACTTAGAAAACCATGCTGCGTCATATGTTTGTTTATTTTGTTTAACATTTCCCAACTACATTTTAATCTAGTTCAGGCTGTACTTAGGTGTTTTCCACAAGTTTGACATATCTGGACTAAATGACCTTCATCCCATCTTGGTATGAATGATATCAGAAATGCTTCTTTCAAAGAAAAATAAAATAGAAGATTGGAGGATTTAAATTATCTTTTAGTTTAAACAGTCCATGATTACATAGTTATATTTCACGGTGATTTAAATTTCTTTTTAGGAAAATCACAAACCTATACCTACTTAACAAAAGGAAATGAAAAATTACACTTTAACATTAGAACTGACAGTCAGTAAATCAGGGCCTTCTGAGTGACTCCATCTCCAGTTTCTGAGTCTTTGCATGCCTGGAATACACCTCTGACTCATAGAATCCTTCTCTTCCTTCACGACTCAGATTAAATGCCACCCCTACGTGAAGCCTTTCTTGATCTAGCTGTGCTTCCCTCCCAAACTATTTGTCTTTAACTACTTTGTTTTTATTTGTAGCTGTTCTCTTTGGATTTATTCTGTATAGACATATATACAGAGGTGGCTACATAGAACATGGTTAGAGCACTAGGACTGGAGCCAGGATGACCAGAGTTCAACACTTACTAGGTACGTCACCCCTAGGCACAACAATTAACCTCTCTCTGCCTCAGCTTCCTCCTCTATAAAATGAGCAGAATAACTGCCCCTACCTCACCAGGTAGAACCAAATGAGATATTATTTGTAAAAAAAAATAATGCTTAGCATAGAATTTTTGCTTAAGAAATACTATTTCCATCCTTCCCTCTTTATATGTTTATATGTGTTCTTATCTCCTCCATTAGAATATAAAGTACCTGAGGGCAAGGATTATTTCATTCTTTTCATTCTTTTGTATCCCCGGTGCCTAGTTCAGTCTAGCACTAGGTAGGTGCTCAGCAGGATCACAGATTTAAAGCTGGCAGTGACCTTAAAGGCTATCTAATCCAACTCCCTCATTGTACAGATCAGAAACTGGAGTCTAGAGAAGTTAAGTAGCTTAATCACACAGTGTATGTAAGGAGGATTTTGTTATCCATTTTAGAGTTTACTTTCTCAGGATCCATGACCATGGCAATGTCTAGCTTCCAGATGTTAGATAATAACTCCCAGAAGAGCCCCAAGGATCCTAGATAGTAATTCCTAGAATCATAGTAATAGACAGTCCTACTGAGGCTGCACCATGAGATATGGGGTAACAGAATGCGATATTTATAACACCTGCATAGAATGACAATATTGCTAAAGTTAACCTGTGAGGCTGTTGTTAGCAAGATGCCTTCTTTGTCTGTTGCCCTACAAAGCAACTGGGCACTGGTCAACGAGTGGGGAAACCATGAGGAATTCATAGGGGAACCCATGGGGGAACCCATTTGGGATTTGGGTAATGCATAGAGGAATACATGTACCTCCACTGCCATTAATGAGGCTTGAGGGGACTTAGGAGAGTGCACAAGCTGTGTCTGTCTCTATTAACCCCATCTAGACGTAGGAGTAGTTGCCCCTCTTCTTGCCAGCTCCTGCAAGAAGGGTAATTAGGGAATGCTGTTGGAGTTGGTGCTCCAATTATCAGGGACTCCCTCTTAAGAATTCTAGACTAGAATAAAGTAAGATTAACCCCTCCAAAGCTGTCTTCCTATCCTTCCTGTGTGACCAGATCAAGAGGGAACCTGTTAGAGGCTAGAGTCCAAAAACTCCATTGCCTCCTGTGTGTCACCTGTGAAACACACAGGTAGTAATTAGCAGCAACAGAATTTGAATTCAAGTTCTCTAACACCAAATTCAGTATGCTTCCAAATACTTGTTAATTGACTGAGTTTCCTCATAGGGAACTCCTTAAACCAATGAATTCACAGATATGGATCAAAACACAAAAACACCTACAGTGGCTGTGAATATGCCAGTATAATTCTGAATCATAAAATATAACAGACTCTCCACATGGAAGACAGAACCAAAACATCAGAAAACCAAATTCATTCATGGCAACTAAGAAATCTATACACAATAACAATGCAGTGGGCACCACCATCCCCCAGCATCCATCCCACAAACACTCAAAGCTGGCTGCCTGCTTCCTCTCTTCCCCTCAGCTCTAACTGCTGTGTCTAACTTCCTCTCAGTTCTGCTTCATCCTTCCTGCTCCACCTATTTGGCAAGCTCTTCCCACCACACACTCATGTGACTAAGGATTCCATGTGACTCAAGTAGGTCATACAAGCCTATTAATGGATGGAAAAGATCTTCCCATTATGCAAAAAAAATACATTAACAATACACTAGCCCACTCCCCATGGAAGCTATGCCAAACCTCTCTTTAAACCATCTTTTCCTTCCTTACTCTCAGTAGAGTACTTTTTGCTTTATACTTTAGTGAAAAAGAGAACAATTGCTATGAGCTCCATCTTTCTCCCTTCTGTTTATCAATTGATTTCTACATCCTAAGACTGTTTGACATCTTCATACTTCATTCTCTCCTTCACTCTAGTCTCTGATGAAGAGATGACCCTCCTCATCTGGGCTAACCTCAGTAAATGTTCCCTTGATCCCATTCCTTCCTTTCTTCTCCAGAAGATTGTCGCTATAACCATTCGCCTTCTCTCTCTAATCTTCAACCTCTCTTGATCTCCTAGTTTCTTCCTTACGTATTACAAACATGACCAAGTTGTGCTTATTCTGAAAAAAACCCCCACACTCCTTACACCCTACTATCCATTTATCTTTCTTTCTTTTCTCAGCCAACTTCTAGCAAAGATATCTACACTTTCTCTCCCCTTCTCATTTCTCATGCCTTTGCATCTGGCTTCCAAACTCATCACTCAACTGAAATACACTCCAAAGTTACCAACAATTTTTTAATTGCCAAATCTGATGGCATTTTCTCAATCCTTTTTTTTTTTTTTAACAACCTCTCTGCCATATTTGGCACTGTTGACCCTTTTCTCCTCCTTGATATTTGCTCCTCTCTGAGTCTTCCTGACCCTGATTTCTTGATTTTCCTGCTACCTAACTAACCCACCATTTTCAGTCTCCTTTGCTGGTTCATTATCCATGTAATACCCCCTACTGTGAGTGCTCCCCAAGGCTCAGTACTGAGTCCTTTTCTTTTTTCTTTCCATACTGTCTTAATAGCTAGGATTAATTATTATCTCCACAAAATGAGGCCCAATTCTATATATCTAGTTCTGGCTTCTCTTTGGAGCTCCAGCTCCAGTCTCAACTCTCTATTAGATATTTTCAATTGGATGAATCAGACTCATCGCATCAAAATCAGAATTCATTATCTTTTCTCTAAGACCCACCCTGCTTCCAAATCTCCCCAATTTTGTTTTAAGCACCAACGTTCTTCCAGTCACCTATAAGTACTATCGGATAAAATAGATCCTAGAAGTATACTAGTGTGGAATACTCTGAGCAACCAAGAGGAAGTATTATTTCACTAGGTGCTTGGCGAAGATGATCCCAAAAACCCAACCAAATACAAAAACAGGGACATAAGAGTACCAAGACAAACCATCATTTTCAACTTCATATTTTTGCTAGGGATGGCCTGGGCCAACTGGGAAGCTTTACTAGAGGAAAATTAACAAAGAATGCACACTGGACAATCCACCGAGGGCAATCTTAGTAGTTTTGTGATCCATAGCTTTTCAGATCAACCAAAGGGTTAAATAAACAAGATTTTATTATCACATGTTTTGTGCTCATGTTTTGTCATGTTCTGTGGCTCAGAAATAAGACAGTGTCTGCAGGAGGTTACAACATAAGAAAGACTCACATTTACAGAGCACTTTAGGGCAGAGGTTCTTAATCACTGTCCATAAACTTATTTCGTTTTAATATGTTTTGAAAACTGTGTTTCAATAGTATTGGTTTTCTTTGTATTTATTGGTTTCATTATGTATTGTATTATATTCATTTATGAACATCATTCTGAGAAGGGGCCCATAGATTTCACCAGATTGCCAAACACATGACACAAAAAGGTTAAGAAGAACCTTATTTTACATTCTTTCCTCAAAACCACTTTTTGAAAAAGAAAAAAGTTTGTGCAGTTATTATCCCCATTTTACAAATAAGGAAGCCAAGAGTCAGAAGGAAGTTTTTGCCTAAAGATACACATCTCATAAGTGACCCATCTGGGATTCTAACCCAGGACTTCTAACTTGGGAGAAGAGATTCACACAGAGAAAGCATATAACACAAGATAAATATTTATTTAGTTCTGACAGTGTGGAGGAGATCATCAATGATAGTTATGTGGGAAGGCATGGGAAAAGCTGGAAATTCTGCTAAGCCTGAGAGATTGGTATGACTGAAGGAAGGATGAAAATGAAAGGCATGAAGGTTACTGTTGATGTCAGGTTCTCTGGATAGTTCAGCCATGTATTTCTCTAGAATAGACGAAATAAACTGTGGAAAGTAGACAAAATAAAGGTCACTGTATTTTTTTTCCAAATACATGGATTTCAACTTTCAGAAGCAGCATAATTCTGTTTTTGAAAGTCAGGAAGTAGTAGGAATAGCATACTGCCTGGAAATGCTTAATAAGTACTTGTTGATAAATGGATAATGATTATGCTCTTGTTAAAAATGATTCAAACACTAATGTGGTTGTACATGTAGACATTATATGTATGTTATGTATATTATACACATATGTATATTTATACACATTTATATATACATATATGTGCATATATGATGAGGGCTGGAAGGGGGGTGTGGTGAGACCCCCACAAACACTGGGGTACCAGGGGCAGGCCACCTCTAAGGGATTTCCAGACTCAAGCATTGTTCAGGTCAAGGTAAAGATTTATTATGCTTTTGAGTGGGCAAGATTTCCTAGGGAACCTGCAACATTAGAGGGGTATAGGTAAAGTTTATATAAGACATTCCACAGTAAAGTGTGTGCTAAATATGCTAACTAGGTGTTTTGGGGCGGGATTAGGGAGTGGTTAAGGAGTGGTCAGTTCTTAAAGGAACATGCACTTTTGGTTTTTACTGTGCAGATATTTTACCCAAAATTCATCAGGAAATAGCCAAGGGGGAAGCTATATGGAGGTGTGGTTTTAGTCCCGAAAGGTCACTAAACCAACTAATGATCCTGGCTGGCTCAGAAATACCAGATTGCTCTTATCAATGTCTTGTTAGACAAGATAAATGTAGGGAGTATACATATATCTAAGTCTAGGGTACATATGATTGGTCAGTGAGTAGTAAATGCCATTATGACCCAGTGCACAGCCAGTTAAGCCAGTACACAGCTGGTTCAGACTAATGAGTTCTACAGGTACAGCTGGCTGCTATAGCAGGAGGGAGATAATGCTTGTTGTTAGGGCAGGCTGTGTCCTTGGGCTGGGGATAGTATTTTGAGGCTAGGGAGAAATGTGATTTTAGAATTGGGGTCCAAGAACATGCACCCAAGCAGCCCATCATATACATACTTCAGAGGCAGCTAAGTGGATAGAGCCCTGGGGCCTGGAGTCAGGGAGACCTGGATTCAAATCCAATCTCAGACACTTAATAGCTGGGTAACCCTGATCAAGTCACTTAACCTTGTTTCTGTTTCTTTAATTGTAAAATGCACCAGAGAAGGAAATCGCAAACCTCTCCAGAATCTTTGCCAAGAAAACCCCAAATGGGGTCACGGGAACAACTGAACAACAAAAATAGGTACCCGTGTCTTTTACCACCCAATCACACCAAAAATTATGCAAGTTTGTTTAAAACCGTGACAGTGGTAGCTTCCTACACGGAAGTTTCCTTTCCTCTACAGGATCCTCTTCTTTTACAGAGGAGCAGCCCAAGGCCCCCAGACAAGAAGGGGCATACTCACCTCACACCCGTGACCCTGTGCCCTCTGGGTGCAAGTCCAACACATCCCCATTGTCTGCCATCTAAAGCCCTTGGCAGCTCGGCCCCAGAAGGACTTCTCTACTTTTGTCACATTTCACTTCTTTCAGGGACTCCACTTGGGTCTCTGGGCTCTTGCCTGTCATGCCCTTCCATCTAACAGGAAAGCCTTTACTTATGACCTCCAGTTGGGGAGTGACCTCTCCTATCAATCTAGCGAATACCTGCAGATAGAGCGGCATGGACTTATGTGTTGGCCATGAGCATCCGCTTGTGAGTGTGTGTATGCACAGTCACGGACACACACCACTTGGCCAGCCAGTTCATCTGGAAACTGTCATCTGGTGTGCACGCACGCGCACACACACAGACGCAGACAGACCCAGAGAGAGAGCGCGCGTGCGCGCACACAGAGTTCATTTAGAAACCCTCCTCTGGCCAATCAGACCGCACCCCCGCCCCTCCCTCTAGAAGCCCGTCCCCATTTGCCAATGGACAGCGGAGACTGACGCAGGCGCAGTAGGAGGAAAGGACGCTCCCTCCGATCTTGTAAGTGAGGGCCTCAAGGCTTCTGTTTATCCTTTACCAACCCCGGTTCCGAACACTGCACTGACTGACTTTAGCCCTTGATCTTTCCAATAAAATTAGGGGGAAAATAAGAACCGCGCGTGAGGTGGGAGCTTTTAAGACAAAGAAAAGACCACGCCGAGGCCGATGAAGCCTTCTGGCACGCCCCGGCCTCTGCCACCCTCCGTCCTCCCTTCGCCTCCCCTCCCCCCTCCCTCCGCCTCCCCTCCCCCCTCCCTCCGCCTCCCCTCCCCCCTCCCTCCGCCTCCCCTCCCCCCGCCAGTCTGCGCACGAGCAGTCCGGCCCTGTGACTTTTGGAGGGGCCGCGCAGTTCGTGGCCGGATCGAGGGGGCGTTAACGGGTCATTGCCTCAGTCCGGGAGAGTTAGCAGCCGCGCCCACCTTAAAGACCTAGTTCAGCTTACCCGTTCTATAAGTGGCGTCATGGCCCAGAAAGGAGATCCGTGTTAACTAGCAAGAATTCATATTATCATTATTTTCATGAAGTTAATATTATATTTAATTTAATATTATCTCCCTTATTTAATACATTATATATTTATTATATAACATATAGAATGTATTTACATGGTACGTAATTATGTATAATATAAATTAACATTTTAACATTATAATGCCATTCATGTAAGGAGATTCATATGGAGTATGAATAGCAGTAATAATAAATACAGATATTTTTTAAAGTGTGTAAAGCACTTCCCGTCCGTCCGTCCGTCCGGTCAGAGCCTTGTGTCAGCACCGCACGCACCCCTGGAAGGTCCCTGTTGCTGGAGCCCCCACTGTACTGGGGAGGAGAGGAGAGCCCAGAGATGCCAGTGCTCCCCTCTACTGAGGATCCCCTTTTATCCTCTTGTAATCTCTTGTTTTCTATAGACTGCTAATCCTGTGCCTCCTTGCAGTGCAACCTTTATCATCTTGTGGTCATTTTGGTTTTTATGCTGACTCGCGTCTTTTTCTTTTGTCCAAGGAGTTTGTCCCTTTATCAAAAGGAACAAAAATGTGTTAAAGGTGTAACAGTGGAGCCCAAGCTCTGTCTGGTCCTACCACCATAGAAAGGCTTTGAGTACGGGCCCCATGAGGCGGTGGGTCTGTCCCCAAGACAGGGGACTGGACAAGTGAAGGGATGCTTACTCCCAGAAAGCCACCTACCAAGAGATGATTTGTTTTGTTTTGTTTTGTTTTACCACTTATGAAAACTGCTGAATTCAGGGTTTGGGAGAGAGTAGCCAGGTGGATGAAATTAAGAATTTTTTGAAGTCCTACAATAAGAGTGCTGAATAGTTTATTGTACCTATATGACTGATAACTGGCAGATGAACTCATAAGGAGTGTTTTTTTGTGTGTGTGCCCAGATCTCACCATGCTATTTGGAAAATTTGCACAGCCGTTACAGAGCTTAAAGAAATTTCCATGCTTCTGTCACAACAGACACTTCTGGGGGTGGTTGAATGCGGTGTTTAACAAGTAAGTTACTTGAACTGAATAATCACAGAGATTGTGGCGGCTGAATGAATTCCCAACAGTACTATTTCTTAAATTAAACCATTTTCCACTGCAGTTTAAGAAATGCTATAAAGCTGTAGTCAGTCCCTTTTAAAGAGAGTAAAAGCAAAACAAGAATTTGCAACATTAACAAGTGAGGTGCTTACAAGTAAGAGTTCGGAGACTGATGAAACTGATCATTTGTTTTATTTTCTTAGTTAATATCCTATTTTTTAAAGTTACTGTTACCAGAATATGGCATAGAGAAAAAAGTAAATGTATCATATGTGCATTGAAAAATTCCTGAATTAAGTTAAAGGAGGTATTTTAGGAGATTTCTTAACCAGAGTTGATCATCTTTATCACTAAAGATTTATTTTCTGTTATATGATAAAAAGTTATATTCCCTTTTAGCAGTATACTACAGTACAGTTCATTTAAAAGTGAAAACACAGGAAGGTATCAAATAAGTATCATGCCCTTTCCTTGAACTTCACTTTCTTTGCTCAGCAGTATCTAATTTTTTTTTTTTACTGTTATGTTATTTTTAGATTGAAAACATAATGAAATTACAAATGATCATAGGAAGAACTAATCTGTTTGGTTTTCACTTTTAACAGAGTAGATTATGATCGAATAAAAGCTGTTGGTCCAGACAGGGCAGCATCTGAGTGGCTCTTGCGTTGTGGAGCATTGGTGCAATACCATGGTCAAGACAAGTGGCAGAAAGATTACAATCATCTTCCAACTGGTCCTTTAAACAAATACAAGATAAAAGCAATTGATGCCACTGACTCTTGTATCATGAACATTGGATTTGACTACCTGGGTAATTATTACATAATTTTATCAGAAGTGGTTGGAAATTTTTCAGATTTGCAGCAACCAGTATCTAACTTTGTTCATAGATATGGCTTATTGACCAATTTTCTTCCTTATATTTGTTATTTAATTTTTAACAGAATTACAGAATATTGCCTTACCTTTACGTGCCTTTGTCCTGCAGTGTATTCACATCAAAGCTGTTGGCATCTACTCCAAACTTTAACCAATTAGAAACAATGAAGACTGTAGGAAATTAAGCAGTCAGGATAACTTGATCCACACAGCTTCAGTGTATGGACATTGCAGAATGGCAATTTGTAGTCCTGCTTTGTATCAGGTTTCTGGATAGTTTATAGTTATCGTATTCTTTTTTTTCAGAGGGCCTAGAACATGTGGAAGAAATAAAGCTGTGCAAATGTCATTATATTGAAGACGAGTGTTTGCAGAGGCTTAGTCAATTAAAAAACTTACAGGAAAGTGTTTTACAGATGGAAATCATTTCCTGTGGGAATGTCACAGAAAAGGGCATTATTGCATTGCATCACCTAAGGTAGGTTGTCACACAAAGTTGCAAGCATAAATGTGGTTTCATAATGAATGAAATGGTTAAAATTAAACACCACTGGTGAGTAGAATAAGGTCATGAGATTTATAGCTAGAAGAAGCGAACTTATAGATCGTCTAGCTCAACCTCCACATTTTAAAGTTGAGGAAACAACTGTAAAATATTGTCACATAAGTGGAAAATAACAGTGCCTCTGCTGATGAGTAGAGAGCCCTGGTTCTCTGACTCAAGATCCATTGCTCTTTCCAACTTTACCAAAGTGGATTTGTTTTGTAGAGTCTTTATTGTTTTGAGAAATATATCGTTTGAAAAACAGACTCGAGACTAATATACAGCATTTTCAAATAAATGATTATTTAAAATCTCTGTCTCTTTGAAGTACAGAGGAATTAGACATTTTAGACTGAAATTCATAAAATCCTGAATCATAACTAAAGAAATATTAATCTTCAATAATACAGTATCTCTGGTTAATACAGAATACCTATGGTTATTATACGGATCACCCAGTGATCTCATTATCAGCAAAAGTGCTTTGTAACAGTACTGAGTTTTATGAAGTTGATAACAAACAATAAAGATGTTTGGTTATTCTTAACACTATCTAAGGCTCCATATTAAAAATATTAAAATCTGAATTCCTGTCAGAAAGTATATAATTTATTATTTTATGGGTTAAGATTCTTTTTACATATTTTCTTGAAATTGTCATTTAACACATAAGAAATTCTACCAAGTCAAATTCAACTGGCATTAATTAAAAAGTTTTGGAGATACAAAGACAAAAAGTAAATATTCCCTGTCCTTGGAGAGCTTATATTCTATTTGTATTCATTTGGCAAGATAAATTATCTCAACAGAAGTATTGAGATTTTAAATGACTGTGGGTACATGTTTCTTGTTAAATTTCATTTAAATAAAAAAATCTATTAGATTAATTGGAAAAGAAATCAGTTTCTACAAGCAAGTCTTATAGTAACATTCAAAAGTTAGAATAACACAGATTTTCATTATCATTTTCTCAAAATCAGTTCACCATTCCAAATAATCATTATGTGTATAAGAATTCAGGATGAGCCTATAATAATACTCTTTTCTTATTCTATGTTTACAGAAACCTTCAGTATTTGCTGTTACAAGACCTTCCAGGAATAACAAACCTAGAAAATGTTAATCAAATCTTCCATCGTTCATTACCTTCTCTGCAGTTAAAATTAGACCTAAAGTAAAAAAACCCAAACACATTAATAGTAGTGTTTACTTCAGTTCATTTGTAATCTATGAATAGGTTGAACAAAAGCATATAAGGACTTGTAGCTTTTGAAATTGCTGCTTCTAAAAGAGAGGAATTCACAAGTTAGATGCAAGTCATTAATAGAAGAACATTGATTCATTTTATGAATTTTTAGTGCGGCAAAAGGAATGCCAGGTCTGTTGTATACAGAAACTCAGAACACTCAGTAAGGTTATTGATTTGAAAGTGAGAATTTATGTACATAAAATTATTCAAAAAAAAGTGCAAAACAGCAGTTGCATACTAATATATTTCTCAAAGAAGCTATAAAATTGTTCACAATGCTATTAAAATGTAATATAACTGCTCCTTACTTTGCTTTTCAGTCATTTGAATTTCATCATAACAACTTATTATTAAATTTGATATAAATTCAAACTTTGAATTTAGATTTAGAGGATTCTGACGTGTTTCCGTAAATTTCTCCAAGTAATTGAACAATGTATAGTCTGCTCTTTTTCTTAGCATGCGTTTTATACTGCTTGCATCAAATCATTCTCATCACAGTCCTTTGTATAGGGTTTTTCAGGCTACTGGACTCTGCTGCCCTTTGTTCCACCCACACTTTGAGAATATGAATAATCACCTATTTATTGTAAACAGGATTTTCTTTAAGAAATATGTATGTGAGTAGCCAAACATCCAGATAGCTCAAAATAAAAAGATAACTATAGTGAAGATTAAAGATGTAAGATGTAAGAGTAACATTTCTGTAAGGTTTCTGTCAATATAGATTTACATTTATATGTAGGGAAGTTGAACATGTTGATTAGAAATCTTTTGCTCTTGGCCCCCGCTAATTAGGATGCCAAAAAGGAAAATTAGGCCCAAACAACTCAATAATAGATTTAGAAAATGAGAGTGAAGAATGATTATCTATACTAAGCAAATGAAAACTTTTTTAATCAAGTAATTATGTTGTAGTTTTTTGTTGCAGTTTGCTTGGATATATATAAATACAGAATAAATTCTGTATTTAGTTTTATGTAACTTGTGAAGTATCTTTATTTTTTTTTGTACTGTAATATGTATGGAACACTTTAAAACTATAGACTCTTAGGATAGCCTTGCTTTAAAAGTAAGTGTCATGATGCAAGAGAAAAACTGGTATTCTAAGGAGTGTTTAAAAAACAACAACAACTTTTGGGTTAAATATCACTTAGTTCATCCTCTATCAACAGACATTTATTAAGCACATGCTGGGCATATGAAGAGAAATATAAAATAGTCCCTGTCCTCAAGAAACTTACATTCTTTTGGGGAAGGCAACATGAATCTAGGTAAGTAAATAGGTGGTTCAGTGAATAGAATGCTAGACCTAGAGTCAGGAAGATTTGAGTTCAAAGCCAGCCTCAGACACTTTCTGTAGCCTTGTCACCACTTAATCTCTGTATGCCTCAATTCCCTCATCTTAAAAATGGTCATAATAGTGGCACCTACCTCACCACCGTAAAATGAAGTAACAAAGCACTTTGCAAATCTTAAAGCACTGTGTAAATGGTATCTGTAGCTGTTATAAATAAATACAACCAGTAGGTGTTGCTGTGAGGCAAAGTTTGACTGAGCACTAGCTCTTTTTTTTTTTTTTTTTTTAAACTCTGTCTTAACTGGAGAGGGGACTAGCTAATTCTTTCCAGACCTTGCCCAGGAGAAGGGAGGTTTGCCTAAGGCTGCTGTGGCCTAAAACATCTGGTTCTTAAAACCATGTTGGTTCTGGGCTACCAGTCTGTGATTTTAGGACCTTCTAAGTTAAGATTTTGAATAAACATCATGATAAGATCCTTTCACTGTTCTTGGAGCCCTCAGGTGAAGACAAATCCTAATATTGTGAACAGTGATTCAGTCTCTAGCTTGGTCAAATGTTGTATGTTTCTCACCAGTCACTGGACGTTTGCTCTTTCCCAAGACACACTAAACATATAGACATGCAGTATAAAGCAATTATAATTGGCCATGGATTTTTTAATGTAAAACAAAATCAGGAAATAGAAATGATTTAAAGAAATAGCAGGAAAAGTCATAAAAGCACCTAGCATCAAGTATCTGATAGAGCAAGTTTGAAAAAGTAAAAGCTTTTGTAGCATTGACTCAGTTCTTAAAGGGCTGAGTAAAATCAGTATCTTCCAGTGACTCCTAGTCCCAGTGCCCTGGTCCCAGAGCTTGTACCTCAAGATGACTGCAGGGACAGGATTGCACTGCCATGCCCTGGCTGCTGTTGCAAGGACACTTTTTCTGTCTCTGCTTGTCTAAGAGAGATGACTTAAAAACTCCCTGCATTCCTGATGTCCGCCCCTGGCTTTACTCCCAGCTCTGTACTTGTGATTGTCCCCCAAACTTAGAGGTCAGGGCAGAGACAGTGCCATCATTTGGGTACTCTGAATTCCAGGATTCCCAGTTAGGATTTCAAAACTTTTTTCTCTGCGCATGGAGAAAACACTTTGAAAATAAGTTTCCTTCCTTCCCAGAGTTTTTCATTCCATTGCAAAGTTAGCTGCCGTGATGTAGCACATCATCAAAATATGCATCGGCAGTATGACAAGGATGAAGCATCCTAGCATCCCAGGCAGCGTCACCTGAGAGCCATTCCTCACAACAAATGTGTAGTAGGGGTTGTCCCAATGGTCTTAGTGCAGCTTTAAGCTATTCAGGCTTAGATATTTGTTATGAAAATGTATGTATTTGCTGTTGAAGCTTAATATAACTGCATATAAGGAATACATGCACTAAACAGAGCACATGCAAAGCATTACTTGACAGTCTGTTTCAGGGACTACACATTTAAATTATATGAAAAACATTGCATGCATATCTATAAAACAAAACAGTGAGGTAAAAGTAACAGTAGCAATAGTATGTCCATAAACCATTCAAAAACAGTAAAACTATATGCAAACAGCAAGAGTATGCATAGACTCAAATAGCTACAAGTAACTAAAGTAGCTAAAGAAATGAAAAAATCAAACAAGCTGCTGAAACGTGTAGCAATACACCTAGTCAGTAATGAACGCGCACTTAAAAGCAAGGCACACCTCCATGAGTCAGTATTAGCATTGCCACATGGATTCCTAAGTAACTGTTTCACCAGTTTCCCTTGGGAGAACGTGTTACTGGTCACTGGTCAAATAGTCCTAGACCTGCACCCTGTGACCTAGCTGAGTTTGTGGGCTAACCATAATCTTGGTTTAACCCAGAAGTTGTAGAGGGCCCAGGCTGGCTCACGATGTGGTTAGACTCCGTGGAGTGTGTCCGGACCCTAAGAATCTCTACTGTCAGAATATTAGGCATAAAAGTTACTGCTTTTGTGCTCTGCTCTCTCCCATCCACTTGAACTAATAATTGAGATAGAGTCTTTTTTGACTGAAATATGTGTTTCTGAGCCATTATCTGGATCTGGCCGTGTACAAGACAGGCAGGGAGTTTCTTTTGCTTAGTGTCACAAAAGTAAACGTTGATTTCAATGTACTCACTAGGTAGGCCAAATAAATGCCTAATTGCTGATAAAACTGGATGTGATAAGATTGCCTTACGGGACAGAATCTCTGAGGCAGTTTTTTAAACAGGCAAGTTAATCAATCTCTCTGCAATTAGATATGAATAGCTTTCCATTGATCTACTAACTTATGTGTCTCTATAAACATGAAAATTTTTGAGCAAAACTCTGTCACCTCATTTAAGGTTTCTTAATTGCTAAAATCCAGTTCTTTTTCTTCAGTGCTCATTCTTAAGCTCTTTGCAGCCTTTGGCGCTGTCCACCCTTTTCTCCTTGATTACTCTGTTCTCTCTGTTTTCAAACTATATAGAGAAAATATTGGAGATAATTAATAGAGGGAGAGCATTAGCATTAGGGGGACTAGGAAATGCATCTCAAAGAAGGTAAGATTTTAGCTGGGATTTGAAGGAAGCCAGGAGGCAGAGATGAAGGGGGAAAGAATTCCAGGCATAGGGAATAGCCAATAAAAATACATGGAATAGGGAAATGTTAGGTCTTATTCAAGGATTAGCAATGAGGCTAATAGGGGAAAACAATATACAAAAGGAAACTGAAAAGGGAGGAATGAGTGGCACCAGAGGGTGCCCTGCCTAAGGGTACAAGGTTGCTTTAGTTGATAGAAAATGAAGTTAGCTAGCAGGGACAGAGCCAAGATGGCAGAGTAGAAGCAGGGACCTGCCTGAGCTCTCCCCTCAAACCCCTCAAAATACCTGTAAAAAATGGCCCTAAACAGATACTAGAGCAGCAGAAGCCACAAAATGACAGAGCAAAACAAATTTACAGTCCAAGACAATCTGGAAGGCCAATAGGAACTGGGCTTGGAATAGAAGTCAGTCCAGCAAGGTCTACACTGGCATAGATGGGACCAGAGCAAGTCTCATTGTGCTGAATCATGGGTAGCTGCTGTGGGTTTCCAGATTTCTCAATCCACAAATGCCAAAGGCAGCTTCAAAGGTCAGTAAGAAAGCTCTCTTACCTCAGTGAGAGAGGAATGTGGTCTGGCCCCAGCCCCAGGGCAGCAGCAGCCACTGCTGCAGCAGGGTGGCTGCTTCTGGAGCTCTCAGCCTACAGACAGTGGGGGAATCAAGTGACTGATCTGGGATGTAGACCTGGGTGGCAATCCTGGAGTGATGAGGAGTGGTGGCATGGCAGAGTTGGTGGCAGCTATGGGGAGGGAATGCTACTCACAAATCCAGGGCAGAAAAGAGTGCTGGTGGTTGCTCACAGACTACAGTGTAGGCCAGGAGAGGAATAAACACTTCTCCCTTCATCATATCACTTTGGAAGAACTGAGAATTTATAGGTCCCTAGAGATTTCTCTGAAAATAGCTACATAAAACCCCTGAAACTTGGAGCAGTACACCCTCCACTTAACAAAGAACTTACAAGTCAAGTAATTGACTGGGAAAATGCCCCAAAAGGGGAAAAAAATAAGACTATAGAAGGTTATTTTCTTAGTGAAAAGGTATCTTCTTAAGACAAGGAAGATCAAAGGATACAATTGGAGGAAGACAGCAAGGTCAAGGCTCCTGCATCCAAAGCCTCCAAGAAAAATGTGAAATGGTCTCAGGTCATGGAAGAGCTCAAAAAAAGAATTTTGAAAATCAAGTAAGAGAAGTAGAGGAAAAATTGGGGAGAGAAATGATAACAATGCAAGAAAATCATGAAAAATAAGTCAGGAGCTTGCTAAAGGAGACCCAAAAAAATGCTGAAAAAAATAATACCTTTAAAAATAGACTAACCCAAATGGCAAAAGAGGTCCAAAAAGCCAATAAGGAGAAGAATGCCTTAAAAAGCAGAATTGGCATAATGGAAAAGGAAATCCAAAAGGTCTCTGAAGAAATTTATTCCTTCAAAATTAGAATGGAGCAAATGGAAGCTAATGACTGAGAAATCAAGAAATTATAAAACAAAACCAAAAAATGAAAAAATAAAAGACAATGTGAAATACCTCATTGAAAAAACAACTGACCAGGAAAATAGATTCAGGAGAGATAATTTAAAAATTATTAGTCTAACTGAAAGCTATGACCAAAAAAAAAAAAGATCCTAGACATCATCTTTCAAGAAATTATCAAGGAAAACTGCCTTGATATTCTAGAATCACAGGGCAAATAGAAATGTAAAGAATCTACTGATCACCTCCTGAAAGAGATCCAAATAAGAAAACTCCTAGTAATATTGCAGCCAAATTCTAGAATTCGCAGGTGAAAGAGAAAATATTACAAGCATTCAGAAAGAAACAATTCAAGTATTGTGGAAATACCATCAGGATAACACAGGATTTAGCAGCTTCTACACTAAGGAATTGGAGGGCTTGGAATATGATATTCTAGAGGTCAAAAGAGCTAGGATTAAAACCTAGAATCACCTACCCAGCAAAACTGAGTATAATACCTCTGGGGAAAAAATTGAGTTTCAATGAACTAGAGGATGTCCAAGTATTCTTGTTGAAAAGACCAGAGCTGAATAGAAAATTTGACTTTCAAATACAAGAATCAAGAGAAACATGAAAAGGTAAACAGGAAAGACAAGCCATGAGGGATTCATTAAAGTTGAACTGTTTACATTCCTACATGAAACGATAATATTTATAACTCATGAGACTTTTCTAAGTATTGGGATAGTTGGAGGGTACATATATATCCTCTATCTATCTATCTATCTATCTATCTATCTATCTATCTATCTACACCCACACCCACACCCACATACACACATACACACACACGTGTATATATATAAAATGTGTTTATATATACATATATACACACATACACACATATATGTGTGTGTGTACATATGTATATATTATATGTGTGTCAGTATATGTGTATGTATATATGTTTATGTGTATACGTATGTGTATCTGTATGTGTGTGTGTACATATATAGATAGAGGGCACAGGGTGAGCTGAATATGAAGGTAAGATACCTAAAAAATAAAATTAAATGTTGAGAGGAATGTACTGGGAGAAAGAGAAAGGGAGAGGTATAACATAGCAAATCATCTCACATAAAAGAGGCAAAAAAAAGAGCTTTTACAATGGAGGGGAAGAGGGAGGAGGTGAGAGGGAGTAAGTGAACCTTACTCTCATTGGATTTGGCTCAAGGAGGGAACAACACACATTCAACTGGGTATGGAAATCTATCTTACCCTGCAGGAAGGCAGGGGGAAGGGGATAGGAGAGAGATAAGATAATAGAAGAGACATCAGATTGGGGGAAGGAGTAATTAGAATTAAACATTATTGTGGGGGACAGGTCAAGGGAAAAAATTGAATAAATGGAGGCAGGACAGGATAGAGGGAAATGTGTTTAGTCTTTCACAACATGACTGTTATGGAAGTATTTTGCATGGCTACACATGTATGACCTGTATCAAATTGCTTGCTTTCTCAATCAGGGTTGGTGGGGAGGGAGGAAGGGAAAGAATGTGGAACTCAGAGCTTTAAAAATGAGTGTTAAAAATTGTTTTTGCATGCAACTGGGAAATGAGTTGTACAGGCAATGGGGTATAGAAATCTATCTTGCCCTACAGAAAAATAGAGGGGAGGGGGATAGGAGGAGGAGGGGTGTGATAGAAGGGAGGACAGATTAGGGAAAGGGGTGGTTGGGGTGCATACTGTCCTGGGGTGAAGGGAGGAGAGAGATGGGGAGAAAACTTGAAATTCAAAATCTTATGCAGGTGAGTGGTGAAAACTGAAAATAAATAAATTACATTACAAAATGAAGTTAGCTTGAAAGTTCTGATCCCTCTATAAAGAGACGTGTTGAGCCTTCTCTAAAGGGTATGACCATCTTTGCTTAGGCCCAAGGTGCAGTAAAGGAGTAAGCCATGTAAAATAATTAAGTTGAATAATTAAGAGGTAAGAGTGTTTGAGGGAGTATCAGTATGCATGTTCAAACCCCCTAGTTTAAGGGCAGGAGTTGGGGATGAGCAAAAAACTGAACCAGTCACTGAACTTGTTGGGGAAAGAAGGAGAGTGTTCTGGAAGTCAGGAGACAAGGGCTACTAGAATTTTGATTAGGTTGTAGATATGGGCAAGAAAAGGCAATATAAACATTTGTATAGTAATTGCTATATGTCAGGCACTGTGCTGAATGATTTTCATAAATATTATCCCATCTGATCTTACAACAACCCTAAGAGGTAGGTGCTATTATTATACCTATTTAATAGTTGAAGAAACTGAGGTAAACAGAAGTTAAGTGACTGGTTGAGTGTCACATAGCTAGAAAATGTCTGAGAACAGGTTTGAACTCAGTTTTTATTGATTCCAGACCCAGAGTTCTACCCACTGTGTACACCAGCTGAGTTCTGCTCTACTAGTATAGTTTGAGTGAATCTAAAGAGAATTTACTGAGCAATGGTGGTCCAGGGCAGCGTCATTGGGGAGCAAGGAGGATTCTAACTCCCCCACCTCAACTAGTGAGTTGGGAGAAATGAATGAAAGTACAAAGAAGAAGAAGAAAAGAGGCTGCTTCATCTGGAGAGAGCCAGGCCTCAGTGAGAGACAGACTGAAGGAATGAGAAAGGAAAAGATTTAAAATGAAAGCAAATTTGTTACCTGTAGAGCATCATTTCAGAGAGTTCAGTGGAAAGAAGGGTTAGTCTTAAAATTGGATATGGGAAGGGGGAGGAAGAAATTGGGTTGAGGGGGAAAAGAATAAAAGACAAGGCAGTGGAGGAAAAAGAAAGGAATTCAAATGATGATCATGGGAGAAGGAGGGATTCAGAATTACTGAGATGGGGAAGGTATGGCTGAGTGGGAGAATACTCATCAATGAGGAATGAATTCAGGTAGGTTATGAACATCCTAGGGGTTTGAGGCAGAGGTCTCAGGGTAGAGTTCTCTCCTACCTTAGGCAGCTCAGGTGAGGAAATGGAGACCTTGCAAGGTAGAATGACATTTCTCCTCTTTCTCTAAAGGCAGGTGACTAGTGGGTGATGGAATATCATTTATTTTCTATCCGTTTGTGAGCACAAGCAAGGTAGGATTTTTGTTGTACTTTTTGGAATTCAGTTTCCCAGGCTTATGCTAAATTGTAAACATCTTAAGGATCTCCTTTGAACCCTGGTAATTCACATCCGTAACAATCAGGTGCTGAGCCATGTAGGTTTTGTGCTTTTGGCTCTGAGCCTATTAGTCAAAAGTGTATATATATTCTGAGGTGAGATATTGCCTTGGGGCTCACTCATGGGAAGAATGTTTCAACTGAGGTTTTTTTTATTTCCTGGATGAGACTCTGGGTAGCCATTGTTAAAGGGCCAGTTTTGTGAACCCAGATGTTGGTGCTGTCTTGATCTGGTGATGTATGTCTATTACTGTTTAGATAGTTGGAACCCTGTTTATTTCACTTCTTTACCTTTACTTTCTATCATTTTACTGTGCCCAGAGCCCAAACCAGAGTGACCCCTCCCCATGGAAGGCTGGGTGAGGACGAGATGACCTGGAGTTGGGCTGTTGTGGGCCAGAGACAGAAGCTAGGGTCAGGAGTCCCTGTACCCTGGACCCAGGCAGGTGCAGAGAGAGCTTGAAGTGGAGCAGTCCTTTTCCCCATGAGATGAGACATGGAGCAGGAACAAATAGCTTCCTGTGTGCAGATCTGGGCAGGAGTTGGGAGCAGTCTGCCCTTGCACCTGCAGAAGGAGGAACCCTGGAGCTCAAGACTCAGCCCTGAGTCAAGATTGAGGGTTTGCATCAGGGCAGCAGCAGTGAGTGGATTGAGACCCAGGGAGTGGAGCTGTCTATGGTGGAATGGGAAAAGTGCTATGGTCCCCTGGGACCCACCCTATTGACTTTGTCACCCAGCCATCCATCAGGACTTGGAAGTGAGGGGCTAGAGCAGTGTTAGAACTTGAACTCTTTGGTTCATTAGAGCATGTGTGCATCTGAGAGTGCCAGTTGGGAGCCTGCAACAGTGGCATGGGGAGAAGGACGTATCCCAAAGAGGACTTTACTTGGACACTGTTTGAATTGAGGGGATTATAACCTATTGTGACCTAGGGGTGGAGTGTGTTGTGTTCTTTCCCAACCCTGGGGATATGCTGTGTTAGAGAAGACCCTGGCTTGGGATCTCCTGATTATATAAACAAGTATTTTGGAACAGTACCTGAGTGAGGAGGAGCTGGTTGCTCACTCCTCAAAGATTTTGACCCCCAAAGAATGTATAAGTTGGGGGGGTATGCTCTATTATGTTATATATTTTTATGTCTGTTTAAGGCCATGTGGCCACCCTGGTAATAAGTTGTTAACTTCTTATGAATTGTGAATGCTTTAGTTTCTTAAATAAGGTTTAGTTTTGAGTAAGTAGGGTGCTTATTATACTGTGTGGTTTTATATATATATATATATATATTTACAGCAGCAACCCTCAAGTGGGTTGTGTTGATTGACATTATACCCTTCCCCCCACTGCCCAATTTAAAAGAAAGCCACCCTAACAAATATGTAGTCAAGAAAACAAATCCCTTCATTAGCCACATCTAAAAAATGTATTGAATCCATTTATCTTGCAAAGATCTATCTTTTCAAGGATATTATCTATCCTTTGCACTCAGAGTCATAACTAGGAATTCTTACTCCTAGGCAAAATTCAGTTGGTTCAGGGGATGGGGGACAAGATAAGAGCCAGTCAGTCAGTAAGCATTTATTAAGTGCCAGGAACTGTGCTAAAACTGTGGAGATACCAAGAAAAGGAAAAAATGGTCTCTGCTTTCAAGGAGTTCACATTCTAATTGTGGAGAAACACATGAAAATGACTAGCTATATACAAGATATATACCAAGTACATAGGAAGTAACACAATAAGGGAAGGCAGTAGCAGCTAAGGGAATTAGGAAAGGCCTCCTGCTAAAGGTGAGATCTGGAGTAAATACCAAGCCAGGGAAGTGAACAAGTAGAAATGAAGAGGGAGAACATTCCCCAAAAGACACACAGATGGGAAATGGAGTGTCATGTGTTAGAAACGCACTTGACACTAATAGGTAGCAAGGACAATTTATTACAGCAGAGTTCAGAGGGTTTGAACACTCCTGTCCAGAAGTGGGCTCAATCCTTCTTTAGGAAGGGAGAGAGCACTGGATACAGAAGTGAGAGCATTCTTATACTGTTAGTTCAGGACAGATCCTTCTACCAGGAGACAGATTGGTCAATTCTCCATTAGGTCACCATCTTCTCTAAATGCCCATTACATAACAACTCTTAGTGTGATTTCCCCCTCACAAACATGCTTGCACATAAGACCCATGATCAGAAAATGGAGGGGTAATTTTATGCAAGGTATGTCTGCTTATATACATGAAGTTCATTAAGCAAGTGCAGTGAAGGAAAACTTTCTACGTCATTTTTTTCTGACTGGTTCAGGTCAGTCCCAGGCCTGGACCTCTTTATCAAGACCTTTGTGATTTTCTGAAGGCCACTTGTCTGCTTCTAATTGGTTGGATCTGCCTGCAGTCTGGTAGCTTTCTTATTATCTGTCTAATTCTCAATGATTTCAGCAACTAACAATTTTGTGGAAACTTAACTCTTTGCTGTCTCTCACACATATGAAAAGAACAGCAAGTAATCGAGTGTGGCTGGATCCTGGACTTCATGGAGAGGAGGAGAGTGCAGGAAGAATGGTGTTGCCACCCACTCCTCTGCTTTCCAAATTCTTTTTGTTTGTTTTCTTCCTCCTTTAGATTGTAAGCTCCTTGAAGAGAGGGGTAGTGGTTTTTTTTTCTTATTTATATCCCCAGTGCTTGGCACATAGTAGGCACTTAACAGTATTTATTGAATTGAATTAAAGGGTACAAGTTGTGAAGAGTTTTAAATGCCAAGCAGAAGACTACACTTTAGGATCTATACTTTAGGAAAAATCACTTTGGTAGCTGAGTGGAAGATCTGTTGGAGTGGGAGGCAGAGAGACCAAACCAGAAGGTTAATACAATAGTCCAGATGAGAGGCAATGGGAGCCAGCACCAGATGGGTGACTGTGTGAGTACAGAGGAGATGTTGTGTAGGTAGAACTGATTAGATATGTGGAGTAAAAGAAAATGAAGAGTTAAGAATGACGCTGAAGTTGTGCACCCACATGACTGTAAAGATGGTTGTGCTTCTGATAAAAAAACAGAAATTTGAAAGAGAGACAAATAAGATGGCAGTTAGAGAAGAAATTATGAGTTTCCATAGAACATTAAATTTGATGATGCAGCACTTAGGAGAGAGTCTAGGGATGAATAATATAGAAATTATTTAGAAATAATCATTGAACCAATAGGAGATGGTGAGATCACTAAATGAGAAAGTATAGAGCAAAAAGAGAAGAGGGCCCAGGACAAAGGTTTGGGGAACATTCATGATTAGTGGACATGACAAGAAGGAACACCTAGTAACAGAGACTGAAAAGTGGACATATAGGTAGATGCAGAATCAGGAAACATGGGCATCCTGAGAACCTAGAAAGAAGAGAGTATCCAAGAGGAAAAATTATCAAATGCTGTTTAGAAGTTAGGAAGGCTGGGAATGAGAAAAGACCTTTAGACTTAGAAATTAAGAGATCATGATTAACTTTGGGGAAAGGAATTTCAATTGACTGATGAGGTTGGAAGACAATTGCAGAAGTTTTAAAAGAGAGTAAGAGCGTTACAAGTGAAAATACCTGGAAATAGTCTACAAACTAGTCATGTCAAGAGACTATGTGGCCATTCTCCCAGAGGGTCCCCCACCTCCACCATCCACATAGGCCTAGGATCCTAGATCTTACGTTTTCCAGAAGGAGGCAGAGAAGGGAGGTGGCAGGAAGGGCTCAAGGATTCTGGGAAGGTTAAGTCCTCTAAATTGGGCAACACGGGCCCTAAAAGGTAAGTGTTCCAGTTCTGGGTAAGAGAGCAGGAAAAACATAAGGAGATATTGGGGATGAAAGGAAATGTGTCCCACTCTACTTTATCCCAATGTTGGCATTCTGGGGCACAGCTGGGATCACCCTATCTGAAGACTTTTCAGTTTGTTCTCCCCAAATCTAGGATACAATTCAGAACTTATATGAATGTAATTGCAAAACACACTACAAGAATAAAAGAAGACAAATAGATATATAGTCATTAAATAGAAATGTGTTCATGGCTGGGCTGTATTAACGTAATAAAAATGACAGTACAATCTAAATTTATAGACTTACTGCTATACTCATCAAACTATGAAGGTATTACTTTATAGAACAAGAAAAAAATAAGAAAAGTCCCTAGAATTAATGAGAGTAAGGCAGGAGTGAAGAGACTTACCAATAGGTTTTATTCTATATTATAAAGTTGTTATCATAAACATTATTTGACACGTTTCACATTGGATGATCTATAGGCATCTCAAACTCAACAAGGCCAAAGCAGAACTCATTTTTTTTTTTTTTGCAAACGGGCATTTAATGTAAATTAAATGTCTTAATGTAAAATTACAATTTCTTCCTTACACTGGTAAGAGCTGCTCTCAATGTAGAGCAACAAGCATTACATTTCACTTGTATGAGATCTAGTATGTTTGCCTGCTTATTTACGTGGTTATGCATTAAGTACCATATAACTTAGAGAGGACACATTCCTTACTTTCAGAAAGTTGATATTTTAACAGAAAACTAAACATAAAAAGTATTTTCCTCCCACCTCTCCCATTTTCCCATTTTTTCCTATGCTGAGTGTCCTTTGCTAGTGAAATTAAGGTCAATTAGCCATCATACCCTCACCATTGCACACCACTCTTACAAAGAAGGCAGGGGCTTTAGGAAATTTTGGAAAGGTATGTAGTTGGGATCTTATGCCTTTTAAAAGTTAGAAAACTTTGATCCTATATTGCATAGGCTGTGTGACAGACATTTTATATAATTTAGGAAAAGCTCAGTGCTTTTCTCCAGCTATATTTATTGAACATACCCAAAGTCCAGCAATACAGAGCACCTTGATTTTGACTGTGCCTTAAAACCTTATTACCCTTTCTCACCAAGTGCTTACCAAAGGCAACTTCAAAATAATAAACAGGAAAGACGTAAATATTACATTTAATGGCTGGCCTAAGTACTGCCACTTAAAAGTGGAGCAGGATAAGAGAAAGAAGATGGAAAGATTGGTTTGAGCTCTAGAATTGTTTGGAGACGAGGTCTGAGAGGTCGAGATGCCATTTTGTGCACGGCCACAGTGATGCCATCATGTTTCTGGATCATTATATTCCCATCGTCTGATTCTAGACAGACCACAGGAATATCTGTTCGGGTCAGAAGTTAGATTTGCTGCTTATTGGGCTAGGAAAGAGCTGTCCTGGCAAGTTTATCTGACAGGGTGCCATGGCAGCTCAGGTTCAGTCCCTGTGAGTCCACGCACAGGATACTGACGATGGATGGTTCTTCATCATGTCCTCAAGGTGCTGCTCCAGGGTCGCCTCCCTCTCAGGTTGTGACAGCAGATTTAGTCCAGGCCACTCCCAGGGCCAGGCCTCATTTTTTTTTTATCCCTAAAATCTTTCCCTCTACCAAGCTTTCTTATTTTAATCAAGGCCTCCCCTGTCCTTGCAGTCTCTCAAATTTACAACCTTGTTGTTCCATTTGACTTGTCATTCTCCACATTCCTAATTTATTATCAAATTTTGTGTTTTCTACCTCACAACATATCTTCCTCTCTTCTTACATAATCACTATTCTAGTTCAGTCCCTTATAACATCCCACCTGGAGTATTGCAATGGCTTCCTAATTGGTTTCTCTACCTCCAATCTCTCCCTTCTCCAATACATCCTTCATATAATAATATTAAAATGACTTTCCTAAAGCCCACATGTGACTATGTCACTTCTCTATTTAATAATCTACAATGGCTTCCTATTTATCTCAAATACAAACTCTTCTATTCGAGCTTTGAAGAGTTTTACTACCAGATCCCAATGTACCTTTCCAGTGTTGGTATACATCACTTCCCTTCCCTCACTCTTTAGTCCAGCCAAAATGTCTTTTTAGCTGTTCCTCACACAAGACGCACTTCTCCCATTTCCATGCTTTTGTACTGGCCATCCTGAATTTTAAAAATTGATATTAAAATTGATGTTCTGGAAAACAATAGAACAACCAAAATGTTTACAGCAATGTGGAAAGAGTTTTCGTGTATGTGTGTGTGTATGTGTGTGTGTGTGTGTGTGTGTGTGTGTGTGTGTGTGCATGCAAAGCACAGATTAATTCTGCCATGGGGTCTAAGTTGTAAAGAAGCCAAAAGCAAAAGGCATTAATAATTAAGACAATAATCTCACATTTTATTGGTTTTTACATTTTATAAAGCACTTTCCTCACAATAATCCTATGAAGGAGATGGAAGAGCTGTTATCACCCTAATTTTACAGATGAGGAAACAGGAATTTTCAGTTTTACCTGGACACACAAAGAGTAATTGTCAATAATTTTATCTGGGAATGCTAAAGACTAAGTAGAAACTGTTTGTTACTGTATGTAGTAATAACATGCTCCATAATGTCTAACACATTGAGAAAAACAGAAGTAAGTTCTGTAATGCATCACCAGGCAATATATATCCAATATCTACCTAATATCATTAATGGATCAGTAAAGGTTAAGAAGGTAATCTCTTTAATAAACCATTTGATATTATTTTATGTATTGCATATAGATAAATAAGCCTTTGACTAGATAGAATTACCTCTCACAGAAACATGGCTTTGCTCTATTTCATGGATATGCTATATTAGGTGAAAAAGTACAGATGGGTTAGTGCAAATCTGTCACCAGTACTGGAAAACAACTCTGAATAGCTGTTCTGTTGACAATATACTCATGATAGAGTTATACATATAAGCAGCCAGCAGCACTTTTTTCTAATTGGTTGTCTTTGAAGAGTAAATTAGTCTATACACTGACTCAAGCAAATCATCTTTCAATGGTCAGTCTATGGATTATTTATCTGTAGTGTGTGCAGCTGTTGATGTTACAGGCAGCATTTGAATGTGAGTCAAAGACCAGCACTCTATCATCTATGTCTCAAGTGAATGCTACCAAATACTCAGATTAATGCCTTTTAATGTCTTTCTTGCTACCTTATAAGTAATTTGGTCATGGAGAGAGAGAGGAAAGAGATCTAATACCTGGTACTGGTACTGCTGAAGAAAGACATTTTGCCCAAGTGAGTATCTAATCCTAGTTTCTATCTTGGGGCCTGACTTTTGGAGTTGGTAGGCATCTCAAATTTTTACTGGATGCAGAAGATGCAGATTAGGTAAGGGATTAACCTAGAATAATATCTTGGAATGAGTTGTCTAGGATGCATCGATTGTTATACATATTAGAAAGACTTGCAACCCACTAGACATAAAGAATCATCCATGTAGTTTACCCCAAACCCTTTGCCCTTTCCAGGTTCTCTCTAATTCAGTCATTTGGTTCCTTGTAGAATATTTCTTTGTACAGTGGGGGTTATTTTTAATAATTTCTATTTACATATAAGCTTTGGATAAGAGATGGGCCTATGATTTTATTGGTACAGGGAACTCTCAGATGTGTGCAGGTTGGCACCTTCTCTGCAATTTATAGTCTGAGAGAGTTGCTTAGGGCACGGAGAGTTTAAGCGATTGACTGAAAAGGTGATACAATTAAAATCAAGCAAGACTGGAAGCCAAGACTTCCTTATTCCAGTCTTGTTCTAATGATGCATTATCTTGTGGATGATCTCTTAAAATAGATGCCAGCGCAGTGTGAGCTCCAAGAGGTTCTTACAAAGATGAAAAAGCTCTGAGGATGTGTCTAGTTGCAGGTTCACCACCCCTGGGAGTTCAAAGACCAGTCTGGCAAAGCGTGGAAAGGCTTGTCACCAGGCTGGCAACAAACTTTTCAACCTGAGCACCTTTCAAAGACTGTATGCCAAGTCATTGAGAGATTGTAGTCTATATGGGTGAGAAGAAATTCTCACACTAGTGAAATCATAGGTATTGGAAATGTGTCTGTAAATATTAAGGCCTAAGAAAGATAATTTGCTTTTTCAGATCCCTATAATTACTCTTTTCCTCTCACTAATATATTGTAATAGAATTTATTTTTAAAACTTTTAAAAGAGAGTATTTTAAATTTATCAATACTAAGGAGTGAAGTAAAACTTTATTTTCTCCTTTAGATGGGAGACAATGGACATACGATACTATTCTGCTAAAGAGAAAAATATAACCAGGATATAAAGTTTAAATTGTGTTAAAATGGGATGTGTCACTGTGTGGGTGTTATTTTTAGCACTAGTAGGTTTTTTTTCCCAGGGACCTATAATCTCATTGGTGTAGGGAGTTACTGGTAAAGCTTCTCCTACCAATATAAGCCAGCACTTTTTTGTCAGTTTAGTGCCTTTAAGAGTCTGTGGGGGAGGGCAGGAGAGGGCTAGGACTGAGAAATTAAGTGACTTATTATCAGCGATACCGCAATAATATTTTAGAGGTAATACTTGAACTCAGCTCCTCTTGACTCCAAGGTCAGCTTTCTGCCCACTATTAGATTTCATTGGTGTATGAAATTATCTGAAGTCTTTACAGTTTTTTTATTATATTTTCTGCATTTCTGCAAATTCTATTTTGTTTTATTTTCACTCCAGTATTCATTCTCTCCTTCTTACCCCTCCCTCCCGGAACTGAGAAAGCAAGAAAAACAAAACTCCTGTTTAAAAAAAAAAACAAACCACGAAAACACATTCCCACTTTGGCTATACTCCAAAATTTTTTAAATTCAATTTTATTTCATTTCATTTTTCTGATTTTCTGTCAAAAAGGATTAAAGCAACTCAAAAACTTCTGAGTTACATGGGAAGGTAGTGATTTCCTAGTGCCCCTCTTTGGTTAGGTATAAGATGTTTTAAATATTTTTTTTCCCATTTCAGTCATATGTTATATAGATCAGGAAGATCCTCTCAACTGAGAAGGAAGCACAAGAGGAGCTCTCTCTTCCCCTGTTTATTTCTGAGCAGGCTACCACAACATATGTTCCCAATGATCTTAAGCACTTTAGTCCAGATGTGAACTATACTTAACACTCCTACAAAAGAACTTCACAAGTTCTCACCAAAAAAAACAAAACAGAAAACCAAGATCAGGGAGAGAGAGCAACAGGAAATGGATTTTTAAAACATTTGGAATGAAAGGAATGAAAAGTCATTGTGTTTTCAGACTGGGAGGAGGGGAGCTTCAAGCTAACAGAGGCATCAGAGGAACATTTGTTGGTGTTTTGAAATTTTTCTTAAAAACATTTGATATCCGACTCCTTTCTGGTGACAAAAGCACAATCAGTCAGTATGGTCGCAGTCCTACCTATAAGCAATACTGCTTAGAAAACCCTTCTCATTTATTTGACACAGAACAAATGACTCAGTCCAGTGCCATCAAGCACCCAACTACGCACCCAACCCTCCTTTTCTCTCCATATCTCGCCAAGTTCTCTAAGGATGTACATTCCGTAACGATGGCATAAGCTTATACTTAGTCTTTTACAAAACTTGTTTTGAGGCGTGTCCAGTTCCCTGTTACAGTAAGTGGCTTGTTTAATCCATTTTTACTAGGAATCTATCAACTTCTTAAACGTTGGGAAATCTGTAATGAAGTTTTCTTGTGTTGAAGTGGCATTTTTCCTGACAAGATTTTGTTATTGGTTAACTATGGTAAGTACTCTTCTCAAAACACAGTATAGAGAATTAGATTTATATTCTCAGAAACTTGTCTCTGATTTAGATACATAGATGCACAGAGCAACATCCAGAAATAAATCTCCAGCAAATTAAATAATCTAGTCTTGATCTCAGTAAATGCTTTCTGCTATGCTGTGTGTGTTTTCCATGTTCTTTTGCAAAGTCTCCCTTTTCTTTGATTCTTTCAAGGTACGGAGCTTCTGTGGTTGCTCACAAGCCAGTTTCTTAGCAGGGTTCATGTGCAGATATCCCTAAAAGAAGAAAACTACAAAACACCCACCATTCATTTCTTCCAAAAGGGATTAATTTATCTGCCCCACTCTTTTTTTCATTTTGAATATCATTGGTTTCTGAGGCACTGGAGTGAACTAGTCAAATTTCATTCAAAGTCATTCAATCAACACTCGTTTATAAAACACCTCCTATGAGATAGACACGATGCTAGGTGCTGCAGACATGACTGAAATTCTCTCAAGAAGCTTACCTTCTATTAGAAGAGACAACACCTACATATGCAGTTCTAATATGAGGAGCTGCTGCTGGCCTCAAGGGATGAGGAACTAGATGAGAGATATACTCTATCTAAGGAACCCTTCTCTGTGGTCTGACTAGGCTCAGTTCTAGGGAGTCTTGCATCTGAGGAGATGGGTTACAAAATTTCATTTTCTCACACCACATGGCTTCTTAAATCCCCATCCTCTTAAGTTTTTTGCTCATATCTAAGTTTCTTAGTACAATATGAATTATGTATGGGTCAGGTATTTATTTCCTATGTTGAAAAGAGGTGTTAAAATACAAAAGACTCTTATTTTGCCTGGACCCATACCTCTCCACCACTTCTAGTCTGCTGCATGCTACGTCCCTTAGCATAGTGCCTAACACATAGTAGGCATTATATAAATTCGAGCTATAATTATTATTATTAGGAGACTAATAATAATGCTTCTCTATTGCAAGGAGTAATGTCATACTTCTTAGGAATATTCACTAAAGTGAAGTATCTATAGAACCTAAATATTTGCAAATTCAACAAATTGCTTCCCCCACTTTGAAAAAGAATACCATGTATTTACTTTAAATATATTTTTGTAGAGGCTAAGGGACTCGTCCAAAGTCACACAGCTAATAAATGTCTGAGGGCAGATTTAAACTCAGGCTTTCGTTTTCCAGTAGCAGCTAGGAGGCTCAGGGAGAGAGAGTGCCAGGCTTGGAGTCAGGAAAACTCATTTTCCTGAGTTCAAATTGGCCTCAGACACTTACTAGCTGTGTGACTCTGGACAACTCACTTAACCCTGTTTGCCTCAGTTTCCTTATCTGTAAAATGAGCTGGAGAAGGAAATGGCAAATCGCGCCAGTGTCTTTGCCAAGAAAATAGGGTAATGAAAAGCTGAACATGACTGAACAACAACAGCTTTTGTTTTCCAGGACAGTCATTCTATCCACTGCACCACTTAGACTATGGGTATGAAATCATACATGCATGTTATTTTTCCTGGTCAATTTTGCTTGACTATTTTATTTTATTACAAGGGAAGTTTCCTTAATGTGAGTGACTAATATAAAAAGAGAAACAAAAACAGTTAGGACATTTAAATGAGTAACATTTTAAAAGGTGGGCTCAGATTCAGTCCAGCTCAGGTTCTGTCTAGTTGAGATTCTATCCGGCCCACTTGTTAATAGAAGTGTTATAAATGCTTAGGCTCCTTAAGAGTCAACCCAGCATGGCGAATCTTTAATAAACTTTGTTTTCCTTTGGCTTTAAAAAAATTTTAAAGGTATATGTGAGTAAATATTTGAAAAGTTCATTTTAAACATAATTAGGAGCAAATAAGAGGAGAATGAGAAAGAAGACAGGCTATTTAAAGGAATCTTTTATAAAAGGAACAAAACTTTGCACATATATGATTAATCACTAATATATCTTTTATGAAAAATATATATTTTCAAATACTTGGATTGGCTTAACATGAATGAGAACGTAGCATTTAGAGCTAAAAGGGAACTTGGAGATCTTTTAGATCAATTCCTCTTATCCATGAAGAAACCGAGGAAAGGAGAGTGAGTGACTTGCCCAGAGTCACACAGTTCAGTGACTCGCCCATCCTCACTACTAGTACTAAAATCAGCAAGGTGGCATAGCAGATAGACCACTAGACCTGGGTAATAAAGACCCAAGTTCATATCCTGCCTCAGATACTTATTAGCTGTGTGTCTCTGGGCAACTCACTTAAACTTTGTTTGCCTCAATTTCCCCAACTGTAAAAATGAGGATAGTAAATGCACTTACCTCACAGGGTTTTTGTAAGGATAAAAAAAGATAAAATATTTTTAAAGGACTTTACAAATGTTAAAGTGTTTTATAAACGTTGGCTATGATGATGATGATGACGATGATATGATTCAAACCCAGACCCTGGGACTCTACATTCAGGGCTTTTCCTATTACTTTCTGGGCATGTAAGCTCCTTGAGGATAGGAGGGAGCATTTCATTTTGTCCATATTTTTATATCCCCAGTGGCTAGCATAGGGACTGACTTAGTAGGTGCTTCACAAATTGATTGATGGATATACCACACTGACTTGCCTTCCATGCACAAGGATATATACTTTTTAAATGGAAAATGGGTTTTTTTTCATTATTTCCCAATAACCCTTCCCCCAAAGCCCAGAACCCTCCCTTGTAACAAAAAAATACAATTAAGTCAAACATGCCAGTACCTCAGCCTCATCTAATCATCACCTCTCTGCTCAGAGAACAGAGAAATGCTTTTACAATCAGTTCTCTCAAGTAAAGGTTACCCAACCAGAATACTGATGCCTGTTGGTGTGAGATTCCTTTATATTTATTGTGGTCATTATACAGATGTTTTCATTGTAATATTATGATAGGATCTGAGCCATTTTAAAATGTAAACAAACATGATTTAAAATAGAAAAAACATCCACTAGGGAGAATTTTCATTTCTATAATAAACCAAGGAATTCAGATTTCCTAAAAACAACAGCTGCCAGTTGAGCAGCTGGCAATCTGTCACTCTTAGCAATTGCTGCTCCAAGTCAGCAATTAATGTTCTTACCTTCATTAGCCCCATAGCAGGATTAGAGATATTTGGGAATTTTGATTCAAATGGTTATTATAGTTTTGGTTTGTGTTGTTGTTTTTTTACTTGTAACTTTTATCCAGTATGAAGATACCCTAAATACAAGTTTATTTTGCATAAGAGAAAGCCCCTTCCTGCTCTTTTCCTTTCCTCTTTTACTCCTTCCTTCCAGCAATTCTTCTCAATTCGCACCCCCAGGTTCCAAGCTGACCTCCACATTTCACAAGCCTCTTCCTTTTCTCTTTCCTTATTATCTCCCCATACTCACCCTTTGCTTTTCCTCTACCATTCAGAGAAATGTATCAGTTCAATGAGTATCCGTCCCATCTAACACTGACTGCCCACATTGTAGCTCCATGTCCACTAACATATTCCCAAATTTTCCTCGTGCATGTGCCTGGTTTATTGAACTTCTATGGGGTTCGTGCCAGAGTCTCTAGATTTAAATCCATCCTGGCTCCTTAAGCAAATTGCATAACCTTTCTTCATAACAGTTTTATCATCATCCATCAAATGGGGGAGCGATGGAGTAAAAGGTCTTTAGGGTTGCTTGCATCCCTAAATTCTATGGAGCTGATGATAATTCCTTTGAGTAAAATGCTACACCGTCTGACCTCATGCAACATTATACTCAGCAGATGGCAGACAAAAATAAGCTGAATAAAAAGTGCTTCTAGCCTTCTAACAGTATATCTTGCCTGGAACTATATTTTTCTCCTATACTCTCATATACATCTACTGGGTTTTATTTTTGAAAAGGGGTTTTAAGTTTTTAGCTCTATTACTAATACATTTTTTCACCCTAAGCTTCTCCCCCTTCTTAATTCTCTAGGCAAGAGATCTCCAAATTCTTTTGATTGGACGCTCTTATAAGTGAAAACCATTTAAGCATACATCCTGCCCCCCCATATATATATGTTTGTTCATAAACAATATATATATCAATGAACTAATATGTATATTATAAAATATATACAAATATAACTTTAAAAGAATGAGAAATTCTTTTTGAAATAATTATTTTACTTATTAATATTAAAAATTCTTATGCATCTACTAAAATATTAATAACATTTTATTATAATATTACTGATAATAAAACTAAAATGTTACTATTAACATTTTAGTGAGAGCTATATGATTGAATATGCTTCCTTATTTTTTAATGCCTTGGCTTAATGTTATCATAAAGTGATTCAGAGGACTAAATTCAGTTTATTTTTAACACTTAAAACTAGATGATATAATTTGAAAATTCACTTAACTATGAGCAAGTAAAGTAATGCATTACAATAGGCTGAAAGGGAATCCAGGGGTGGGGAACTTGTGGCCATCTGCGGCCCTCTAGGTCCTCAAGTGCGGCCCTTTGACTGAATCCAAACTTCACTGAACAAATCCCCTTAATAAAAGGATTTGTTCTATAAAATTGGACTTAGTCAAAAGGTCACATCCAAGGACTTCGAGGCCTTGAGGACACAGAATAAACAAATGAAGGACTGCCAACACTTCCATACAGTAGACCTCACCTTCTGTTACTTCTTGTACATTTACATGATATACAAACCAAATGAGGGTATCAGAGTTAAGCTGAATATTAAATATTATGATCATGATGTCTTTATTTTTAGGTAAAAAATATATAGAAATAGAGTTTCTGATATTTTCTCCTAGCTCTCCCATAGGTCATTTTTTACATCTTCTGGGAGCACATTCCTTATTTGGGAGATACTGATGTAGGGGAAAGACCAGATTTATACAGTCCTGGTTGTCTCTTCTGTAAAACCCTGCTCTTCTAGTCTAACACATGAGATGTTCATCAGTTTCCCTTCAGCCATATGGAGCCATTTCCCTTCAGTCACATGCTGGGGATGACCAGGAACAAACAGAAAAGGAATGTTGAGTGGAAGAAAAACAAATGCAGGCAAGGGGGAATAACACTGAAGAAGACACCAGTTAGAAAAAGGAAACTGCAAAGCTAACCAGCCCACAGCTGAGCAACTCAGTGCCTAAGATTTACTTTAAGTAAAGTGTATAAAGGGCAGATAAACAAAAGGGGTTGGCTAGGTTCATGCAAAGAAATATAGCCTCAGTTAATAGGTATACACTTACAGAATTGTAAACTGAACACTGCAAGTCAGTCTCCATAGTAAATTTTCCAGTTTTGTGTGGGTATCATCTTTGAAAAGATCAAGAGATAAAAGTCACTTTGCTGGCAAATAAACCTAGTCCGCTCACGAGGAGAACAAAGGATCAAATACCATTCTAAAACTATGTTTTTTTCCTTCCCAAGTCAGAGGAGGCAGCAGAGAGCAACAAGCCCTTAGGAGAAGCTTTACTGCTCTCTCTAGGTGGGGTCAAGAAGAATAATTGTCATTGAGTCTTTTGGCCAAGGAAGTTAATTCTTCTGCCAATCAGGAATCACTCAGCTGGAGCCTTCTGCTGACTGATTGCTTCCAACTGCCACAGCTTTAGTTCATCTCTGCTGTTTCTTTCAATTCTTCTTCTCAGGCTTCCCATACCTATATATTTTGATAGTTAAATGAGAATGTCCTGACTCTTAGTTACTCACAGCTTGTGAAATCTCTCTTATCAAATCAGTATTCCTTTTTTTTTTTTTTTTTTAGGAATGTAAACAGTTCAACTTTAATGAGTTCCTTAAAGCTTCTCTTTCCTGTTTACATTTTCATGTTTCTCTTGATTCTTGTATTTGAAAGTCAAGTATTCTATTCAGCCCTGATTTTTTCACCAAGAATGCTTGGAAGTCCTCTATTTCACTGAAATTCCATTTTTTTCCCCTGAAGTATTATACTCAGTTTTGCTGGGTAGGTGATTCTTGATTTTAATCCTATCTCCTTTGACCTCTGGAATATCATATTCCAAGTCCTTTGATCCCTTAGTGTAGAAGCTGCTAAATCCTGTGTTATCCTGATTGTATTTCCACAATACTTGAATTGTTTCTTTTTGGCTGCTTGTAATATTTTCTCCTTGACCTGTGAACTCTGGAATTTGACTACAATATTTCTAGGAGTTTTCCTTTTGGGATCTCTTTCAGGAGGTGATTGGTGAATTCTTTCCATTTCTATTTTACCCTCTGATTCTAGAATATCAGGGCAGTTTTCCTTGATAATTTCATGAAAGATGATGTCTAGACTCTTTTTTTGATCATGGTTTTCAGGTAGAACAATAATTTTTAAATTATCTCTGCTGGATCTATTTTCCAGGTCAGTTGTCTTTCCAATGAGATATTTCACATTGTCTTCTATTTTTCATTCTTTTGGTTTTATTTTGTAATTTCTTGGTTTCTCATAAAGTCGTTAACTTCCATCTGCTCCATTCTAATTTTTAAAGAACTATTTTCTTCAGTGAGCTTTTGAACCACCTTTTCCATTTGGCCCATTCTGCCTTTTAATGCATTCTTCTCCTCATTGTCTTTTTGGACCTCTTTTGCCATTTGGGTTAGTCTATTTTTAAAGATGTTATTTTCTTCAGCAGTTTTTGGGTCTCCTTTTTGCAAGCTGTTGACTCACTTTTCATGATTTTCTTGCATTGCTCTCATTTCTCTTCCCAATTTTTCCTTCACCTCTCTTACTTTATTTTCAAAGTCTTTTTTGAGCTCTTCCATGGTCTGAGATGACTGCATATTTATTTTGGAGGTTTTGGATGTAGAAGCCTTGACTTTTATGCCTTCTTCTGATGGTGTGCTTTGTTCTTCCTCACCTGAAAGGATGGAAGAAAATACCTGTTTGCCAAAAAAGTAACCTTCTATAGTCTTATTATTCTCCCCCTTTTGGGGCATTTTCCTAGCCAGTTACTTGACTTTTGAATCCTTTGTCAAGTGGAGGGTATATTCTAGGGACCCACAAGGTCTCAGTTCCTCCAAGGTGTCACATTCTGGTCTGTGCTCTAGTCTGTGAGCAACCACAAGCACTCTTTTCTGCCTAGGATCTCTGAGTAGGGTTCCCTTTCCACAGCTGCCACCAGTTCCACCATGTCAGCACTCCTTCTCACCCCAGGACTGCCAGTCAGGGCTGAGATCCAGATCAGCTGCCCAATTTGCTATGGTCTTTAGACCAAGGGATCCAAAAGTGAATGCTGCTGCCACAGTGATTACCTGCTACTGGGGCCAGACAGGACTCCCCTCTCACCCAGGTGAAAGAGCTTTCTTACTGACCTTTGAAGCTGTCTTTGGCATCTGTGGGTTGAGAAATCTGGGAATTGCAGGTGCTATCTGTGATTCCACACCCTGAAGCCTGCTCCAGTCCTGTCCATGCTTCGTGGCCAAGACTGGGCTGCGCTCTGCTCTGAGCCCCATGTGATAGATCTTTCCTGTCAGCCTTCCAGGCTGTCTTGGGCTGAAAATCTCTTTCACTCTGTCATTTTGTGGCTTCTGCTGCTCCAGAATTTGTCTAGAGTCATTTTTTACAGGGATTTTATGGGCTATGGGGGTAGAGCTAGAGTAGGTCTGTCCTTCTACTTCACCATCTTGGTTCCATCCCATCAAATCAATATTCTTTTAAAAATTATTCCTTAGTCTTTAACTATCTATATGATTTCTCATTTTTTTTTACTTTTACCTTACAGATAAAAGTCATATTCAAATGAGCTGAGGAATCACAATAATCCATAGCTCTAAAGGTGCTAAATATGGTACAATATTTATTTGATGTCCTTAAACTACTTCTTCACATTCATATTTCTCTGGTTTTCAATAAATCTTTACTTCTTTATAACATCAAATTATCCCCACACAAATGAAACAGCATTCTGCATTGTTCACAAGAGGACTTGAGTTTTTATATTTAAACCACACTTCATTGCTGTCCTAAACTGCTCAAATATCATCCTAAAGCTATGTTTTTTACACACGTGTTAGCAGTTTTTATTATGACAAATTTCTTTTCCTATTTCTTTTAGGCATCAAAATGTTCATCTACTAATAGTGGCAATATCTTACATCCTTTGACCATATAAATATTTTCTTCTACACAAAAACCCACTTTTCTTGCCATTTGTATCATTAAACTGTTTCATATGAAAAGGGCTTTAAAGGAGCATTGTATTAGTTCAAGGATCTAGAGCATGTCCTAGGACATGGAAATGACCAAGCCATATGGGAAATTACTGGAAAATGATTCCTTTCTGGTTACTATGTACTTACATTGCAAGTTTTTGTTGTGGAGACAAGAGACTGGAGCAGACATCCTAGAAATTTCCTCAGCCCATGGAGCCTCTGAAAGTGAAGCATCTATTTTTTCCTGTGGCCTTCTGGAATGTCCCCCTACTATCCTGACCCCTTCTTATTGTTGAGTTGCTCCCACTGGCTTCATTTTGGGGAGAGGCCCCAGCAGCCACCCTTCATTCCTCTCTCAGATGTATGTCTAACTTTCTGGACTTCCACACCATGTCTCTACATAGGTTTCCTCCTTCTTCTCCTCAGCTCTATTTAGAGTGCTGTCTTCCCCCATTAGAATGTAGGCTCCTTGGGGTCAAGGACTGTCTTTTTGTTTGGCTTTTATTTGTATCCCCAGTGCTTAGCATAGTTCCTGGCATGTAGTAAATGCTTATTGCCTGCCTGCAGGTCCACATACATGATCCCAGAGTTCATAGGAATGAGTGATGTGTTTAAAATTATACTTCATGGACTGCACTTTGAGAGAATGCCAGCAGAGAAAAGCCAGAAGACAGAGCTGGTTCTTCTCCTGGTGCCATGTGAACAGGTAGGATTGAGTAGTGTTCAACCCTTGCTTTTTACTCCTGAGACTTTGAGTGGCAAACACAGGAGTCAAGAGAAAAAAACATGAGCAAACACTCAAGAGAGACCAAAAAAGGATAAAGTGTTTACATTCAAAGAATGGGACATGATACATGCATCCCTCCACACATAATTGGGTAGAGAAATACTTTTCACTCAACAGGGAAATAGGAAGGAAAGAGGAGAAGGGAGAAGTAGGAATGAGAAGAAAAGTAAATCAAGGGAGGAACTAGTCCTAAGAAAAAGAAACTCTAAGAATGTATAAAAATATTTATAGCTTTTTTTGTGGTCACAAAGAATTGGAAACACAGGGGAACAGTGATGTCCTGGTAAAAGTTTAACAACTAGCTCTCCAGAAAAAAAATGTACCCATGACATACTTTTAAGTTTAATCTAAATTGTTTATAGTTTTCTCTATCACTTTCTCGAGTCTAGAAATCAATGAACCAAATAAATCAAGATCTGATTTGTAGCGTCTGTCAACTCCTAAGTTGTAAATGCTCACACTAAAAATTTAATATTTGGATCTTGAGAGCTGCTATCAACTGCTTCTTACAGTTAGGGGATAGTTGAACAAGTTATGGTGCATAAATGTAATGGAATACCACTGTACTGCAAGAAATGATGGAGATGGTTTCAGATAAAGTTGGGAAGACTTGTATGAACTGATGCAGAGTGAAGGGAGCAGAACCAGGAGAACACTGATAACACTATTGTAAAGGGCAAACAACTTTGAAAGAGTGAGTGACGTAAACACCAAGCATGGATCCAGAAGATTAATGATGAAACATTCTACCCAGTACCTACCTTCTCATAGGGAGATGGACTCCAAGTACAGAATGAAATACGTTTGATGTTTTTAAAAACCTAGCCAGTGAGCTTTATTGATTATACTTTTTAAATAGGAGTTTTGTTTTCTTTTCTTCCTAAATTTGGAGTGGGAAGGAGACAATGCAGCTTTTAAATATATATTTTTTGTCTTTTTATTTAAAAAAAATTTTCCTGATATATCAAGTAGTGATGAAATGCTATACCAAGAGGATGTCTCTTTTACTATCACTTACGTTCTTTACAGGAAGAATCAGTTTTTAAAGTTTGTTTTTCTTCCCTCTATTTCTTTCTCTCCTTTAATTTGGAACCTGCCCCTGCTAAGAGGTACCATTTTAATGTGCCTCTATTGTTTTTGTGACTTCTGAATGGAGTCACTATATTCTCCTTCTCTTTCCCTGAACTTCCACCTCACTGAAAACTATCCCTTTATGAGCATCTACACCTTTCCTCAAAACTCTACCTGTATTAGTATTAATTACACGGATAAAAATTAGCAGTTGCTAGATTTTCTTTTATATAAAGAATGGGATAAAATGATAGCAATTAAAACACGGTAAACAATGGAAAATACAGTTTGTTTAGATAGGAACAAACTCATCATTCTGTCCAACAATTAGCAGCAACAGCTGCTATCAAAGTCTCATAAGGAGTAATCAGGGAAAAAAGCACCCCAAGATCAGGTATACTGCTCAATTCTGGCTGTCCTGTGATTCTAAAATTGGAAAATTACTTGTTTCTTTGGATTCCTCTTTCTTTAAATTCTCCAAAAAAGCACAGTTCTTTCAAAGACATCTCCACATTTGTTCACATCTCTACTCCATAGCAATGAATGTAATGTGCTACATGTATTAGCAAGTATAACTTGATATAGAGGCAGGTAGGTGGTGCAGTGGATAGAGTACCAGTCCTGGAGTCAGGAAAATCTGAGTTCAAATCCAGCCTCAGATTTTACTAGCTGTGTAACCCTGGGCAATTCATTTACCACCTACTTGTCTCAGCTCCTCATCTATAAAATGGGGACAAACTAGAGAAGAAAATGGCAAAATACTCCAGTATCTTTGCAAGAAAACTCCATGGACAAAGTCCATGCAGACATGTAGAGTGAGACATGAATTTTTTTGTGTGTGTGACACATGATAAAACTGATGTCCCCTGGGTGTGTAGCCCTACTCATTGTGGAAGCATACTGTTGGGAGTAAAATTTAACAAAAAATAAACTGAGACACAATTCCCCATGCAAGATATAATTTTATTAATGGGGGCATGCTATCTTCCAATTCAAGGGTCAATGGATGGCTTAGTTTTCAGTCAAAGATCCCAAGCAATAGGATAACTCCCCCTTTATAGGTTCTCTCCTCCTTTATAGGTTCTAAGGACAGAACAAAGAATAACAAGGTAGACTCAATGAACTTTTCTTAGTTCATTAGGAAGGGAAGGAGGAGAATATTGCTAAGAAAAGTCCAAACTTCTTTAGATAGCAAATTAGACATCCTTGAAGGACAACTTGGTGGTATAAGGCATTTAGGCCTTACTCCCTCATGGCAAATCACATCCTCCAAGGTTAGCAGAATTCCTTGAGGCAAGAAGAGAACAGTGATTAATTAGCAAGATTAATTCTGAACTAAGTTCAGAGATAGAGAGCTATGACTTCAGTAGTTCCAGAACAAAATCAATGAATTATAAATAGGATCAATACAAAGAAGATACAGAATCAATTTAATTTTCTCAATATTAAAGTATGCTTTGACCATTGCTCATTCTCTTTTTAGGCTACATATTACAAAATAATATTAGGATAGTACTTTAAAGTCCTTGATATAACCTCCATAGGAAATTTCATCAATCTTTCTGAAAAATTCTGAATTGTCTTAGGTCAGTATATTGATGAGAAGAATTAAACTCTTCTTCGATGACTCTGGAAGAGAGAGTGAGGCTGACAATTTTGTATAGCTGTGCCTCACTTAAATCTAATTCATGTGCAAGTATCACTCTGTCATACATTGATCCTGTTTGAGAATGAAGGACGAACAACAGCAACTCTTCCAGGAATTCTTGTTGGGTTTGGGTTCAATTAGTATTTTCTTTGAAGCTTTGCTTAAGGCTGTTTTCACACTTAGCTTAAGGCTGTCTTCTGAGTTTTTGTCTTGCTCTTCCTTGTCACCATAATAGCTTTTTAAAAATCAAATTCTTTGTTTATTGTTTGTTCATTTTTCTAGCCCATTTCTTGACCTTGAACTTTATGTTAAAGTTGTCTGCTCTCCTGGGGGTGGGGAGATACAGTCCCAAGCTTTAAGGGGTTTTTTGTGCTGTTGTGTTCAGAGCTATTTCTTGGGATCTGCAAGTTTTTGGTGTGTCTAAAGCTAGTCAGAGTAAGAACATTTCCTATGACTCTACAGAGAATGTAAACTACTCCAACTACCCCCTGGGAAAAGTTGCATGTGACCTTGGACCATCTCAGGCAATATGTGCCCTTGGGTTGGTGCAGGCATCCACTATTCAATTCTCTTGCTACCAAGAACCAGTCTATTGAGGTAATTCCTCTAAACAACTCAATTAACCTAACAAATCCTAATAAAACCTATTACTAACCAAGCTGGCATGAACTTCTCTTCAATATATCAGTATTCTCTTGGAGGGTCTGTGTCCTTACAATTGGCATAACAGTCCAAAACAGATCAGCCTCCTTACAATTGACATAGGTGACAAGAGAGTCTTCTCTACAAATCTTGTTGTGGTTTTACAGGTGCTTCCAAGGAGGAGTGATCCGGGGAGAGGTGTGTACCTGCTCTCCTGTTTGTACCATGTTCTAGTTTTTACCCAGGAAAGGTAAAAACTGCTCCCCTATAGCTACAAATGCTAGCAATCCTCTTGGCCCTGGAACCAAAGTCCCTTGTACTCCCCATCAGCAAGTAAGAGTGCTGCTGTTGGCTCCGGAACTGTAACCAGGTACTGAACTATTTTCTAAATGGAGAGATCTGATTATGTCATAGAGTAGGAGTAATATCCTCAGTACTCCTCTATGCACTTCCCTACTCCCTACCCCACCCCTAACAAAATTAGCCTGGTTTTTCCTAAAACAGTACTGAAGTTGTCCTTGAGATTTAATTAGTTCCGGATTCCAAGGCTTTGCCAGGGACATAACTTCCTGGCCACCTGTGTACAAAACATCTAGAACAAGAAGGGCTGGATCTCCTTCCTCTGGCTTTTGACCAGAGATCAATGGTATGAACTCCACTGGGAAGCTGTGTTCAACTTAACCAATCCTTCCCTACTATAACAGTCCTTTTCCTGCTACAGTCAAGCAATTCTCCTTTTGATAACTGTTACAGGGATTGTGAGTATCTCATTTCATTTCAATTTCAAACCTAAACTACTAACGGACTGACTTGACTCAGGTCTGGCCCATGACAACCCAAGAAGCACTGCTCCTTGTAAGTGATCAAGAGTGAGGAAGAACATCTTTGATTAATTTGTAATAGAACTATTTATTAAATTTACCTTTGACCAGGCTGAAAAGAATATCCTTAGAATAGGTAAAAGGGTATTGAAAAGGGTTTTAGGAAAAATGATTCTTCAGGGTATGCTAGAACTTGTGAATATTGTTCTGCTTGGTTAATCAAAATGTTCACTTTGTGATCATGTTTTAATCTTATTGTTGAATTTTAACTTTTATTTGAGAACATTATAAATTGTGAATGTGTCAGAGACAAGGAGAAATGTCTTCTTTTGGATTTTTCTCTCCATGCAAAGACACTTAGAATTAAAATAATTTAATTAATAAATTTGTCTTCAGTAGATTTGAATCTAAAAGGCAGAGCATGGAATTTTTTTTTACATTTCTCCAGCTTGCACTTGCTAGTTGGATCTCCTGACTGGCTGCTCCTCCCAGGTTCTAGGGAATACTCTGTAGGGTTGTTCTCCTAAAATGATAGCTCATGAATGCATGAGCCTCTAAAGGTGTGCATCCTATTCACAATCAGTCAGTAGGCATAATTAGCTTCGCAAAATCATTTCCTAAAATGGTGTAGTAAGAAAAGTAAGTACAAAACACCTCCTTCCCTCATAACCATAGCATTTACTTTTCCACTAATACAGAGTCCATGAAAAGAATGCACATAAATTTAGAGTATAATGGTAGGAAGCACATGCCTAAACCTCCTCATTCCTCTGTTTCTATGCCTCAAAGTCCCATGGAGTCTTCACAAAGCTTCCCTTTAGATACAGTATTTGCTGTGTAGGTTGCTCAGTCAGGCTTCCAGAATCTGCCCCTCATTCTTCCTCACCTCATATTTTCAATCACGTGTCAAATCTTTTCTTTTCTATCTCAGCCATCTCCATGTCTCTTAAATCCAATCCTTTCTTTTTACTTATGGAGCTACCACCTTAGTTTGGGCCCTCATCATTTCTGGCCTAGATTATTGCAAACTGGTCTCCCTTCCCCAAGTTTTTCCTTCTCTAGTATATCCTACAATTCCACCAAAGTTGATTTTCCTTAAGTGCATATTTGACTAGATGACTCCCCTACTTAATAAACTCCAGGGTCTCCCTGCTGCCTGTATGATCAAAGATAATCTCTGTTACAATTTTCCTCCACCCCTGCCCCAACAAGGTCTAATTTTTTTCCCCGTCTTCTTCCTTTACAACAATAGCAGGATGTCAGAAAAATTTCCCCTATTTTCCTGATTTTTTAAAATAAATTTTTATTTATATCTTATTTTTACATTGCCTAATTCCTTGTTCCCCATCCCTTCCCCTCCCAGAAAATCACTCCATATAACAAAGTTGTTAAAAAAATTTTTTATCAAAAGAGGAAGTAGAGAAAAAAATCTGAAACACCAAATTAGCTGTTGATTTTTCTGAGTTTTTCCCCATGGTCTACAACTTTGCTGAAGCCATTGTCTCAAATAGCATCTTTGCTTATTCCCAAGATTTCCTAAGTAATCAGCAAATAATAGTTTTGCCTCATCTTTGCCTATCTTTATGCCTTTAATTTCTTTCTCGTCTCATTGTTATTCAATCACATGTCACAGTTCTATATTAGAACTAAATCAAATAATAGTGGGGAGAATAGGCAGCCTTGCTTTTCTCTTGTATTTATTCAACCATCGTTGCACCCATGGTTTAACTCATAATGACTTGCTCATAATGAGTAACTAATTGGATGAATTGATACAGTCTGACAATTATTTATTGAACAATTATGAATGAACATTAATTAATGATGTTCACCTGTAGTTCTCCTTACTTACTTTATCCTTCCCTGGTTTATGTACTAGGACTACATTTGCCTCTTAAATGGAGTTTGGCAGAGCATTTTCTCATTGGCATTTTTCTTTAAAAGTTTGATAGAATCTTGTGACTCTATTAAGTCTTGAAGTTTCTTCCTTTTGTAGTCACTTTACACCTAGTTCTATTGTCCTGAAACTGGATTGTTTATTTGGTCTTCTGCTTTTTTGGGTATTTTATATTTTAAAAGGTAATTTATTTCTTTTGTGTTCAGTTTTGTTAGGATGTAACCGCACAGTTAAGTTCTCATGATTCTTTTATCTGTTATTTCACCTTGTTTGTGTGCTCTTTTGTTGGATTTTCTTTCCTCTTTAATTAGGCTGGTGAAAGGCTTATCAATCTTGCTAGTCTTTTCGAAGAAACCACTTTTAGTTTTATCGTTTCTATATTATTTTCGGTTTCTCATTTATCTACTTATCCTCTAATTTTCAACATTCTCTTCTTTTGTGCTTATCTTGGGATGTTTATTTGTTGGGTTTCTAATTTTTAAATACATTTTTAGTTTGTTAATATCCATTTTCTATTTTGTAAATGTATTTCGAAGGATGTTATTCTCTGCTGAGGACTGTTTTTCCGATAGGCCTTCTTCCCCTCAACTCTTATTCCTATTTGTCAACCCTTTTCTTATTCATAAGATAGGAAGTGATCAATTTCCCCCCTTTTATTTGCTTATCTAATTCTCCCTTTTTCTCTTTTCTCCCCCTCTGAAGTAAATTCAATCTCCACTTTTTTTTTCTATTTTGTTTTTTTTTTCCCCTAATAAAAGATTTATCTTGCTCTCTTCATTAACTCTTCTTGGTCTGTTCTAAATTTTTGCTTTGATTCATGGGGTTTATAATTTGTTCCTGCCTTGGCTTCTTCGTGGAATTAAAGCTTCTGAATCACCAAGTCTGAGTTCCTTTTTCTAAACATTATTTTTACATTATTGCCTTGTAGATTCTGTTCCCTCCTCCCTTTTTTCTGTTATGCCTCACTCTTGGAAGTAGCAGCTTTTGTGTGAGAAAATGAAGATAAAAACATTTGTTCTGTTGTAGAATTTTTCCTTTGTCTTTGACCATGTGGTCTAATTCTAACCTCTACCTTCCAAACGTTGATTGTTTTTTTTCTTTTCCCATTTGCTATGTAGGGGTGGAGCCAAGATGGTGGAACAGAAAGACACACATACACTAGCTCCGAACCCACAGCCCATAAAATACCTGTAAAAAAGAATTCCCAACAAATTCTGGAGCAGCAGAAGCCACAGAACAACGGAGCAGACAAGATTTCTGTTCCAGAGAGCCCTGAAAACCTCTCACAAAAGGTCCGTCGCGCCCTGGACCCGGAGCTGAGCCCAGCACTGCCTTGGCTGTGCGGCACTGAGAGGAGCGGATCCGAGCAGGCTTCAGGGACAGAATCTCCAGCGGCCGCGCGGGTCCCTCCACCCATGGGCCCCAAAGGTTGGTGAGAGGGTCTTCTAGGCTTGCCGAGAGGGGAGTGGGGTGCCCCCATAACTCAGGCCCCCTCGGGAGGCAGCAGCGGAGGCGGCAGCAGACCAGGGCTCCCCAAGCAGGCAGCAGCCTGGATCCATTGTTGAAGGTCTCCACATAAACCCCCTGAGGGAACTGAGCCTGTGAGGCAGCCCTGCCCCCACCTGAGCACCTGAACTTAATCTCACATTGAATAGCAGCCCCGCCCCTGCCCAAAGCCTTGAGGCTGGGAAGGAGCATTTGAATCTCAGACCCCAAGCGCTGGCTGGGCGGATGTGGAGGTGAAGTGGGTGTGAAGAGAATATTCAGAAGTCAAGTCACTGGCTGGGAAAATGCCCAGAAAAGGGGGAAAAAAAAAAACAACACTATAGAAGGTTACTTTCTTGGTGAACAGGTTATTTCCTCCCTTCCTTTCTGATGAGGAAGAACAATGCTTACCATCAGGGAAAGACACAGAAGTCAAGGCTTCTGTATTCCAAACATCCAAAATAAATATTCAATGGGCTCAGGCCATGGAAGAGCTCAAAAAGAATTTTGAAAATCTAGTTAGAGAGGTGGAGGAAAAACTGGGAAGAGAAATGAGAGACATGCAAGCAAAGCATGAAAAACAAACATCCATTTGCTATGCAATCTCTCTGGGTCCATGTTCTTTCAATGCTACACCATTAGACCCAGGATTTTGTCCAAGGAGGTACAACATTCTGTCAGGAGTCTTCAAATACCTGGAGGTTAAACCTACACCAAGTTCTCCTCTTGTTACAGAACCCCATCCCCTACCATGGGATTTTGTAAGCTGCTTTTATTTCACCCTTAGTTCCTTTCTGTATTGTGATTCAGTAACATTACATTAATTTCCCTTACAACATCCACATGAGAATAGGTATGTGGTTGATATTGGCTAATGAAGCCAATTGAGAAGCTTTCCCAACAGGGAAATGGGGTGGAGTGTTTTGACTTTCTTTTAATGCAGTATTTGTTTCCTTGATAGGTACCTAAAAGATAATGGATCCTGTTATGCTTAGGAAGTCAGGAATACACAAAGAGGTTCTCATTGGGACCACAGATACTTCTTCCTCAGCAGCGAACATCTCAGAGTAATCACTATGAAAGAACAATCCAGTAACAAAAAAATGCCCTTTCCTCCTTGAGCTCACTTAGAAGGGGTCTGAGGCTTTGAATTGCTCAATTATGTTTAAAAAGGCAATGAACTTATTAACCCCATGGCATAGACTGCTCACTACCTTGATTTTCAGCCACTTATTTACATGACTCAAAAGGAATCTAGGAAATATAAATACATGGTCACAAAAAAGCTGGGGGTGGGATGAGAGGATACTTGCCTGAGAAAACAGCTCTGAACATAACTAACTGTCAAAAAGAGGCAGACCTCTCCTACCTAGGAGGGGACAGACTCAAGAGTTGAGGCCCTAAGGGAAGAGAATTGGAGATTTTTTTTTTTTGCCAGTCCTAAGCTAAAGATCCCAGCCCTTTCCAAAAGAGCACAATAGCGCTCCACTTGAAAAGAGAGCACTGGGATACCCTAGTAGGAAGAAATGAACCTGAGGCTGGAGGTGTGAAGAGACTTCAGCAGCTCATGGAAAAGCAAGTCAAGGGGATCCAATGGACTGATCCATGCAGCAGAATGTGTCTCTGATGAGGAGGCAGACAGCCCAGTCACTGAGCAATTTTGCCCAGCCAGCTTGCAGTGGAGATACTATCACCCAAAGCGACTAAGCCTAGCTGATGCCTTGCTACAGGAAGTCAGACAGCTTAGCAATGGGCAACTCATCTACCACTGAGATTTACACAATAAGTTTCATGAATATTCTCCGGGGAAAGGGAACATGAAGGCCCTGCCAGTGAGGAGTAATGAGCTGCCTTGGGCATATATGTTCCCTACACATGGGCCTTACCATTACTGGACTTTTAAGTTTTTGCCTATTCTGCCCACAGACTCTGTACATATGTCAAAGAGTCTTACCAAGTTTCTCTTTCTTTTGAAAAAAATTTTTTTTAAACTGTTATGCCATTTGAATAAATGCCTTTTCTAAATCCTAAAAGAATCTACTGGATATTTGGGAGGCTGCATATATGGGGCTCATGAGTTATTGTGATAATATCATCACCCACAGGGTTATTCCTAGAACCTGAAGTAGCAGCTGCCCCTAAGGGGACCCAACCTACCAGTGAGTTCAAGCGGGGGAAAATGAACACAGAGGGGATACTACATAGACTTCAGCTCATTTCCTTTATCTCCCCAATCTGACCCTGTAGAATTACTTGGAAGGCCCTGGAGCTTAAATGACTGTCTTTGGCTTAAACCCATACAGTAAGCAAAAGGAAGAGTCTGACATAGGGTAAAAGCATTGTAGTAGTGGAGAACTAGGTTTGTGACCCAGCATTTGGTCTGTAAGTTTCAGCCTCATTGGTAAAATGGTAAAATCCTCGCTGGATAAAATGACCAAGAAATATTATAGCTGGAGAAGACTAAAAATCATCACATTCAAACCTCTTATTTTAGTCAGTCAGCCAACCCACATTTATTAAGCACCTACCAGTATACTATACTAAACATAGGAAAAACAAAGAAAAGCAAAAGAACTCCCATCTTCAAGGAGCTAATATTTTAATGAGAAAAATAACATGAAAATAAGTAGGTACATACAAGATAGATACAGAGTAGGTGAAAGTTAATATCAGAGGGGAAGACACTAGCAAATACCACGGACTCCTGAGATTTGAGAAATCTTGAAGGAATCCAGAAAAGTTAAGAGACAGAAATAAAGGGGGAAGGGGGAAAGAGGGAAGGAAGGGAGAGAGGGAGGGAGTGGGAGGGAAGAAGAGACACTCCTCCTGATTCAAGTGTCCCTCATTCTTAAAAAGAAAAATCTTCACTAGACACCACCATCCCCTCAAACTATCACCCTATATTTCTCCTCCCTTTCCCAATCAAACTCACAGAAAAAGTTACGTATTCGTGTAGTCTCCATTTTCTTTCCTCACTTCTCAGCCCTTTGCAATCTGGCTTCTGACATCACCACTAAAGTGAAATTGTCTTCCAAAGTGACCAATTATTTCTTAATTACCAAACATGATAGTCCCGTGCCGTATCTCCACACTGCCCTTCAGGCCCCCCCTTCTCTGGTTAAGCATGGCTTTGACAGGGAATTAATGGGGTGGAGTGGATAAAGTTACCGGCTGATGGAACATTATTGTCACATACATGCAGCATTACATACACAGTGCACAGAGTAGCACAGAGTAGCTGCTTAAAAGCTTGTTGGGTTGCTTCATGTAAGTATACCCCAAACAACATCATTTTGTAAGAACACTTTACGTTAACATCCTATTGCACTGTGAGATCACAGAACCCTGCAACATTTTGGTAAACCATTTCTTTGTAATATCATTCCCATGGACAATGCTGACTGACCCAACATGTTCCATTTGGTGCTGTTAGATTCCTCGCCCGTTTCTGGGCAGTAGCATCAGTGTCATGGCAGCACTCTTCAGTTCTTCGGTGCAACCGTGGGTGCTGTTACCTGTCGGAAGCTCTGCAACTAGTTTGTTGACACCATTTATTAGACACTAGGCACTGATTAAAAGTTTGGGGATTGGACTGAAAGATTAGTTACCATATTTTCTGGTGAAAATGACCAAGGAGTGGAAACATTTACATTTAGGGGGGAAAAAAGTTCAAGTCAATGTAAGAAATATAAGGAAAACTCCAGCATGTTTTTCAGAGAAGTTTTTTTATATGTAAATAAGGTTCCCGCAGGTTAATTCAGGTCAAATGAAACCAAGTTTTGTGGAGAAAAATCTTTTCTGTGTACTGTGTATAATACTATCAATGCTAAGTAAATTAATACAGACAACTAGAACCAATATAACTTTAATGTGGCATAGTAAGATGGTAGAGGGAAAAAAAATTTAAAAAGAATGACTCTCAGTTTAATTATCTTCAGAATACTGTTTCTCATAATATGTATTTATACTATCCCATCAGGAATTATCTGGCACTTAAAGGCATTTTTTTCTTTTTTTACCTTATCCCAAATGAACAACCACATGCATAAATGAAAACCCCAAGATACATGCATAGTTACTTTATAGGTATTCCTTCTGGCATAGTATAAATAAAATATGTGTCATAAATAGTTAAATATTTTCCCTCCTACATTTGGAATGGCTAGATGTGCATAAAGATTAATTTCTCATGAGTTATTATCAATAACGTAAAAAGAAATGCTACCTCTTGTCATGAAGACACTTCTATGATACAGTCACACACACACACACACACACACACCCTTTTCTAACAATACTTCAATCACTCACCATCATTACATCGCTACATGCCCCTACAAACATTATTAGTTTGATGATGAAGCTCCCTTTTAAAAGGCAATCTGCATGAAACTGTATTACAAAATACTTTTTTGTTGTATAAAACTGCAATTAAACAGGAAAAAACCCAACAAATTGATATGCTACCCATAACTCCTAACAAAGCACTAAACCTAGGAAAAAAAAACCCTTTCTTTATACAACTGTAAAAAATTTTAAGCTGCTTTGCAACCATCCTTTACTAAAAGTTAGGTACATTACACCATTCTAGCAGCAGATTAATAAATAAGAATTAAATATTCTATTTTACAAAAACACAGAATGGCTGATTTAAAAAGTCAAGAGATTGGGGGATAATTCCTACAAAATCATATTCGTTAAGAAAGAATAAGACCACATTCAAATGCAAGAATTGTCAGTGCTAAAACCACTCTAGAGACAATCACGAGTTATTTTAAAATGATATGGCACCTTGGTTGCAAATATTATTATTATTTTTTTAAACTGAACTTCCAGGAACTAAGAAGACTATTTGTCTCATAGCTTTTATTAAGCAAACTTTATATAACCACCACATAGTGGCAAGAGATATAATAGCTGTTTCCAGCTACAGAAAGTACTGAATCCTACCCTAACATACAGATCACTGAGATGTCACCTACAAGAAAGAAAGAAAGAAATATTTCAGTTTGTATTTCATTTCCTTGAAGGCATTTTCATACGGGGCCATTTTCATTTTCTTGTCATTTCTGCGGGTGTTGCTCAGTAACTATTTTCATGGCCAGCCAAAATGTAGAGATTGCTGTGTGCTGTAGGGTTTTCTGTTGGCCTACTTTCCAAAACGACAACCCTGCAATTAAACCGAAACAAAACAAAAGAACTGTTTAGAAGTAAAAGCACGTATTGCATGCTTCAAATAATAACAGTGCACTAGAAATTCATCTCATAGTTCACATTCTCATAAGACTACAGAAGGAATACAGAAGGGGAATCGTACTTGGCTTTAAATTCACTTCCTTAAAAGCTTTAAAATTCTTTATAGAACAGTCTGACAATATCTGATCTTAAGGAATCAGAAATCTTTGCTATATGGAATGGCTTTGGGAAGGACAAAGAAAGTATAGAGGGGGCAATTTTAGGCAATGCAAGTCTAAACATATCAATAAAATTTTCTTTTAAAAACCAGAAGCATCAGAGTTTTGCTCATTCTTTAACAGAAACAGAAAATTATATAATACTAAAATTACATAGTGCCTAGCTGGGAGAATCAGTGAAAGAGGCCCAATTCATCTGAAGAGATCTCTTACTTGGACTAATTCTCAAGGCAGTAGGAAAACAGTGGCACCATAATGAAAGTACTGATGCTCACAGAGTATTACCATTACCTTTCTCCCTTAACCTGTTTCTCTAAGCTATGACTAAGCAGGAACAAGTACGGATCACAACAGAATAACTTTTCTGAGGATGAGGGGTAACTTGACAGAAAGAAATATAGAAGATTACATTTGACTATCACTGAAATTAGGAACAGAGAATATAACGTATCTCACATTTACATATGATACTGCATTTTGAGCTGGAAAGACTTTAAAGGTCATGTGGTTCAACCCCCTCATTTTATGGAGGAAGAAACTAAGGCTCAGAGAAGTCAAGAGACATTAGACTTCAATATTCCTGTTCATGTACCCCCTGCATACCCCAGATTCTGAGTTCATCAACCTGCTTAACTCCCATGCTAACTCACACCTTCATGGTTTCAGGTAGAGTCACTTAGATCTCACCACCCCAATAATTGTTCCACTTCCATGCTTCTCAAATTCCATTCTCTGCTCTCCCATCTTTCCCTTCGCCTTTTTCCTTTTAAATGTGTTTGTCATCACCACGACCTTCTGTTCTCTTTTTCTATCGCCTATGCTCTGGTCTCACACCATACTCTATGTATGTTTTGTTTTCCTCTGTTGACTTTTGCTATTCTATGAGATGCCACAGCTCCTATTTTTTCTGCTACTGTCCCCCTATAACCTTTTACAAATGAGTTTGTATACTAAAATGGGGTTGCCATTGGTTATCATGTTTCTCTGGTTGGCAAAGATCTTGTGTTTGCTAGATGCAATGGCTTTTAGATTCTTTTAAATCTTCTCTTTATGGTCATTCACAGAATTAGATTTTGGGAGTAGGAAATGACTTCAAAGACTATCTTCTAGTCCACAGGTGGGGAATCTGTGGCCTCAAGACTACCATGTGTCCCTCTAGGTCCTCATGTGTGGCCATTTGACTGAATCCAAACTTTACAGAACAAATTCCCTTAATAAAAGGATTTGTTCTGTAAAGCTTGGCCTTAGTCAAAAGGCCACATGCGAAAGAGGGCTATGTATGGCCTTGAGGCCACAGGTTCCCCATTTCTGTAGTTCAATCCACATACAAAAAGAATTCCCACAATAATATATTTGACAAGTGATCATCTTCTGCTTCAAGTCCAAAAAGGAGAAACCTATCACCTTTCAAGGAAAGCTATAGGAACTTTGGGGAGCAACTTTCCTCTTTGCAGTTTCCATCCCTGGCTCCAATTTCTGACCAAACATAACAACAGGTCCAGCCACTCCTCCAATAAATAGTCCTTGAAATATCTGAAGATAGCTGTGTGCCTGCCCTACAAGTATTTTCTGCTCAGTTCCCACTATCAGTTCACATGTGACATGGACTCATGGCCCTTTACCACCTTGGTTACCTTTTTCTGGACACTCTCCAGGTTAGTAATGTCCTTTCGAAACCCACAACCAACCGTAACATTCCATGTGGGCTCTGATAAGAGCAGAGTTAAATGGCATTGTTACTTGTCTAACCCTAGAAGCTACGCTCCACTTAATGCTGCCCAAGATTACAATAGCTTTTTTGGTTAGGACAATACACTACTTACTCTTATTGGGCTTGCAGTGAATTAAAACCCCCAACATCTTTTCAGAACAACTGCTGTATACTCATGTCCTGCCCCTATTTTTTGCTGGTAAGGCTGAATTTTTAGTACCTCAGTGCAAAATTTTATATGCATCTCTACTTGATTTCATCTTATTAAACTTAGCCCAATGTGCTAGCCTGTAAGAAAACCTCTTAGATTCTGACTCGGTCATTTGGTATGCTGGAAGTTACCCCCTCCAGCTCCCAACTGAGTAATGATCTACAGTTTTATCTAAGACACTGATAACAATGTTAACCACTCTAAAGCCAAGCACAGATCTCTGGGTACTCCCCTGGAGACCTTTTGCTATTGTGATACCAAACTTTTTACAATTATACTTTGAGTTCTGAATCATCTATCTGTAATAATGTCTAATTCAAGTCTCTCCATTTTCTCCACAAGAATGGTGCAAGATACTTTATCAAAAGCTTTGCAAATTTCTCTAAGAAATACTGATGAGAGTAAAGGTCTTAATTCTAATCAATTTCTTACTTTTGGGAGTCAACTTCTTATTTAAAAAGGATGACTTGGCACTGTTGTAACTGCATGCAGTAGCCTCTTCTCTTCTGTAGCCTAACTTGATAACCATTTTTAGCTTCACTTTATATACAGTGGACTGACTGCACAGGATGCTAATTCTGATATGATTTCCACATCAGTAGGCAGTTATTTCCTGTATAATACAGTCAATTTCATTTTTTGTGATATTGTCCAATACCTTCTATATTTTGGAAGAAAATATTCATAATATATAGATATGAGCTTCTGAGTAATCTACAAGGCTTGAAAATCTTATTTCTTGATCCCAAATCATATTTTCTTGTACTGCCTTATGTCACCTTCACAATGAAACTGAATATCAAAATTAATGCTGACTAAATACGCAGATTCTTGTCAAGTCTTTAGTGAATTTATTTCATCATTCTTTGCAATGATTACTGGTTAATAAGCTGCATCTACTTTTACCATACTCCTACTTACACTCATCATTAGTATTATGAGAGAGAACCAACTATCTTATGTAAAGATTTTTCTTACTGTTTATGGAAACACAGTGAAACCAATTATTTTCTACCATTTACAACATGGGCGACCTTGTAAAAGTCATGGGTCTTGGTTTCCTCATCTATTAAAACTTAAGGTCTTGTTTGGCTCTGTATCTTTCTTATGAACTTCTTTATTTGCCTAAAAGAGGAAAACCTGTGAGCCATCTCATTCCAAGTCAAAAATGATGTGTTTGATTTCTTCTAGTATCTATTAATTTATTGGTTTTTACGAAAAGATCTCATACTTGGAGTACCAGTAGTTAAAGTGATATTTACAAACTGTCTAAAAATGGTGTTCCTTTCCACTGCTGTCACTGCAAGAGTGAAAGGGAGTGCATGAGACTGAGTATCATTTTTTATTTTTTTTTGTACCATTACCCCCAAATTTATCATTTACTGGCCAACCTGCTCATTTTGATCTCTATTTAATCAGCCTGGTCCTTAGACAGGCCTGATTATCTTCATAACAAAGATATGTACCGTAATTTTAACTTTGAATGATCATGACTAACACTGTGGAAACAGCTATGCTACTCTTCTACAGCAAGAGATCTCTAAATTGACTGATTAAAAATATCAGATCATCTCAACATGGAAATCAGAAATTTCCTCCAAAATGGTTAAGTATACCATGGGTTCCAGTTTTAGACTTATTTATATGAACAAAACATTTGTATCCCTTTAATTTTTTAAAAATGAGTTATTACCTGTCAGAGCCTAGCAAACGGAAAACTCTAGTTTCATCTGAAATCTCCTGGGTAACCTAAAAAACATTAACAATGAGAGTCAGTTTTAGATAGCACGCCAAAGCATAACTGAAGTTTTCTTCATATATAACAGAAAAGTGTAGTAAGTAAATTTTCACAACAAGCACTTACTTAAGCCAACAATTCTTTCAAATCAATTCAGAATTTACTAAGATTCCTGCTAGGTATTGTGAGAAATACATAAGACATACATAAGACAAGGTCTCTGCTCTCAAGAAGTTTGTAGTCTTGTTGGGGAGAAAAGAGGAATACACAAAGCAATTAGCAATGACCACAAGGCTGTGTACAGAATTTTGTGGAACATGTTCTAAGCAGTTCAGTTTTAAGTAGCTCAGAAATGCAGAGGCATCAATTCTACCCACGTATTCCATTCGCTTATACTTTTTGAGAACTTGTTGCATTAATTATCATCTTACTGTTTCATTCGTTTCCTCTCTGCCCATAGCCATGTTCAAATACCTGCTATTTTAAAAAGCAAACAAAAAAACCAAACCGCTCTATGCAGTCTAATGCCTGATGGAAGTTCCTTGAAGCATCTAACATGGCTGCCCATTCCCTCTCTCTTTTGGCTTCGGTGACACTATAGTGGCACCTGGTTCTCCTATTTCATTTTTTAAAATGATTTTACTGGTATCTTTTGTTTTTACATTATATTCACTTCTGAATAGATTTCTCTTCCCCCTAGATGACCTCTTATAAAAAAAGTAAGATTTGAAAAAGAAAAACAGTTCAGCAAAACCAATCAATACACTGACTATTTCTGGAAGAATATGCAGTATTCTGTGCACACAGACACACGCACATACTCCTTTCTACCTATTTTTGACCTCCTTAGGGTACATGCCCAGAAAAGAGATTTCTGAGCCAAAAGGGTCATGCATTTTATTTTTGAAACCTTAATTTCAAATTTCTTTTCCAATTCATAGCACCCCATAGCCTGTAGATCACCCAATTTTGACTATTATCATCTTTTTATCATTTCTTATAATCTGCTGGGTATAAGGTAAAACTTCAGAATTGTTTTAACTGGCATTTATCTGACTATTAGTAATTTAGGGTAACAATACATGATTATTTTAAAAGTTTATCATCCTTTTGAGAATCATTTGTTCATATCCTTTGATCATTTATACTTGGGGGAATGGCTCATGACCATATCTTTGTGTTATTTCCCTATGTCTTAGACACCAGACTCACATATATGATGCAAAGATTACTTTCTATATTCAACTGTTCTCTTATCTTAGTTGCACTGATTTTTCTTGTGCAAAAGCCTTTCAAGTTCATGTAACCTAAATTATCTATTTCATTTTGTGTTAAAAAGACCAAGTCATACAACCATAGATTTAGAGCTAATGAAATCTAAGAGATAATCAAGACCTCCCTCTCATTTTATAGATGTGAAAACTGCAGCCCAGAGGGGTTGTGACTTGCCCAGAGTCACAAAGTTAGTGAATATCTGAGGCAGGACTGAAACCTAGCCTAGGTTTTCCTGATTCTTGGCCAAGCCCTCCACCCACTACACCAAGCTGCCTTTCAAATTTGCTTTTTAAAGACCAGTCTATTTAAACATGGAGAGGCTCTTTATCATTAGGCTGGCAACTTGATGAATTGTTTGGTTATAGCAACCTATTAAATCAAAATATGAAACTACCCTCAGTCCTGAGTAGGGACCCCTTTCAGTTCTGAAGAGACTGTAGCACAATGCCAATAAAGGTGGAAGAGAATGGCAAGAATCATTTAGATCATCTACAAACTTTTATGTGGGTATCTATACTCCACAATGTTCAATAATCAGTGTTGTCATGTTTGCTATAAAGGAAAACTATAAGAAAGAAATTTCCTGTGAATGGAAGCATGACTCACAGGTGCTTTATGGAGAAGCAAAGTAATTGGTGAATGTGGTCTTATCATACCCAAAGCATGTAATTTCATGAGATATCTGGTAATTAAATATTATAATACTCAACGGAAGCATGTGGCTTAATGTATTAGCAAAAGAGTCCATTGATGAACAGAGAGAAATTCAATAAAGAACTCATTAAAGACCCTCTAAATTAAATCCACACACAGTTTGACACTGATGACTTTAACACAAAACTAAGAATATAGGTATGGATGGTGAGAAATATATTGGAAAATGTGACAGAAATAAGGAATGAAAGGTGTCAAATATCAGAAGACTACATACATAAGCCCTAATGTCTTTTACATCATAGTTAGTTTCTTTGATTTTTAGACAAACAGAATTTACACACACACACACACACACACACACACACACACACACACACACACACGTGTATCGGGGAGTTGAGGGAGAGAAAAACACCCCAAACTTTAAAAATCCCTTGAAGTTAAATAACAAAAAATAACTCCCTCAAACAAAAACCAAACTCATAAACTCAGCATTTCCATACACATGGAAAAACAAAAAAATTTTCCATGGAACTATTTCATAGTTTGCTTTTTTAAGAAAAATATAATAAATTTTAAATGTTACTTTCAAAATTGTCTTTCTTGTCTATGGTTCCTTTTGTTCTTTTCAGTCAGTCCACAAGGTTTTTACTAAGTGCTTACAGCATAGTGCCCAGTGCTAGGGATACAAAGAGAAGCTCTCAAGGAGCTCACACTCTTATTGAGGAGACAGATAAAAATAGCTGGGTATATACATGACATGACAGGGTAAGTAAGAGGTAATTTCAGAGGAAAGGCACTAATATTGAGGAAGGAAAGCCTTTGAAGGCCAGGGAAAGTAGGAGGCAGAAGGAAAGAAGGAAAGCATTGCAGGCATGAGGCCAATGTCACTGGTCACAGAATAATGAGTCTGACTTATTTCCACATCAAACTGTATGTATACGTGCACATTGAACCATCTTTTGTGTATTTCAGTTAAGAGTGAGGTTTATCCAATACCCACTCCTCCCACCCTCCTGTCTGTTTGCTCTGACGTACCCCAAGTATGAGAAACATTAAGTTCCATGCCCTTGTTTTATCCTTTCTACTCTGTTGTATTCCTTTTACTCTGCCTTCTTTTTCCTGTTTTAAAACAGGAACAGAACAGAACTAGTTTAACCACAGTTCTGCTTTCCTTATTTAATGCCCTTTGAAGACATTAAGGTTCTGCAGAGATATTTGTTTCTTCTCATTCTTGAATGTCAGCCCTAGATCAGGATTCTATTCTAATTATTCAAATATACATACCCGTCTAGGACTTTCTTGACACTTACCTTTCTAGTTCAAGATTCTTACTTAGCTCTGATCTTTTCATCAGGAACGTTTTAAAGTCCTCTATTCCATTAAGGATCAATTTTTTTTTTTTTTTTGGACAAAGCATTATACTCAGCTGTGCAGGCCAAAGTATTTAGTTGTTTCCTTTGTCTTTTGTAATACTGTGTTTCAAGATCTCTTGTGACTTATAGTAGAGTTACCAGGTCTTGTGTAGTCCTGACCATGGATGGTTAGTACTTCAATCTCTTTAAGAGATACCTGCAATATTTTTCTATGACATGGGAATTCAAGATTTTGGCTATGGCATTCCTGAGACTTCTCCTTTTAGAGTTTATTTCAGGGGATACACAGATTCTTTTTATCTTCACACTGTTCTTTAATTCTAGCAGATCTCAACAGTTTCATTCATGACTTCCTGAAATAAAGGTGTCGAGGTTTTTAAAAAATCATGATCTGGTTTTTGGGCTAGTTGCCTTTGATATCAGATATATTTTCTTCTATTTTTTCTGGGCTTTTAATTCTGTTCTGCTATTTCTTGAAGTCATTAATTTCTGTTGATTTATAATAGTTTTCAGAAAGTCTTATCACTTCCAAGTTATTTATTCTCTTTTCCATAATTTTCTAGTGCTTTATTTAATTTTTATCTCCTGCTTCATTTCTTATAGGTATTAATATAGACATTATAAGAAAGGCCACTAGTCTCTTCTTGAGGTTGTTATAGTTAGTCTCCTTTGGAGAGATTTCTAGGTTTCCAATAATTTGCATAATGGTTGGTGTTGTCTTTGATTCACCATCTCTCCATATTAAAAGTTCCTGAATTGGGGTCCGTGCCAGGGCCATTTTCCATGCCCTCCTATACTCCGAATGAGGCTTTACTTGGTCTTGTCTGGGGGTCACCTGGGTTTCTGTGTTGACTTCTACTTTAAGGGGTAAGGTACTCCTGGATATTTGAGGTTCAAACCACTGAGCTTTCAGGGCCCTCTCTGGCACCTAAAAGCCCTTGGACCTGGGGTGTCCCTGGTTTGAGTTCCGTGGCCCCATGCTAGCTATTGCTACTGCGAGCTGTCCTCCAGAACTTTGAAGGTACCTCCCCCCATCCTCCCACTCCCCTGGAGCTGCTGCCCAAGGACACAAAGCCTTGGTAGTCTTAAGTCATGCTGGGAGGCAGCTTTGTGTTGTTGCTGGTAGATTCCCCTCTCCTACTGGCTTTGGCCTTCTGGCTGATAGCAGGAGTGGAAAGCGTAATTTCTCATTAGATTTCTTAATTACTACTTGGTCTGTTGCAAATTTTTAAGTTTTTTTAGAGAAATGAGGAAGGTCTAATGTATGTTCAAGCATTTTAAAAAAGTGTCTAATAGATTCTATGTGTTACTTTCAATACTGTCTTTCTTGTCTAGTCTAGGCTTCCTTCTGTTCTCTTTAGTCAGTCAATAAACTTTTATTAAATGTTTCCTATGTTATAAGCACTGTATTCAGCTGGGGATACAAAGAGAGGCAAAATACTGTATTGCTTGACTGCTTATTTACTATAAGAAAGGGCTATTTTTTACTTGGAAGCAGACAGTATGGAGAAGTAGGAGAGGAAAGGGGGCTAACAACAGTGATGCTTCCCATCCCTCCCAAAAGAGGAAAAGTAAATAGAACGCCAACAAAGCTTTTGAAATAATGCACAGAACAGAAGATGAAACTTCTGGGAGAGACAGTCAAAAACAACTCAACATATTGGATTTATGATGTACTTTAAAAAAACAAATAAATGGAATGTAGTGAAGATTTGCATTTTCATAAGAACCTTCTTTCATTAGATCCCATCAATGTGCTTCTCTCAAAGATTATCAGTTGAGGTTAATTAGCCAGTCAGACTTCATTAACTTTTTATAAGTATTTATGAATGTTATAAAATAGCTGTTATAAAACATCCCCCCTAATTCAGGGGTCATAAGCCTATAGAGAAGTCTGGGGGAAAGTGGGCTCAAGCTTAAAGCACATGAGGTACCTCTTGGAATGGAAATCCTTTGGCTCCCTTGGTGAGGCCTTCATGAAATTCTCTTAAACAGAGTATGGCTTTCTGCTGGGCTCCTTGAGTGCTGAAACTGCTTTCTCTCACTGTATCCACTATTGTTCTAGGGACACTGCTAGGATAGTGATGACAAGTTCAATTTTCTGACTCTTTGAAGTTCATATGCTAGTCAAGGAAGGCAACTGAGGGGCTGGAGGACACTCTTCTCCTCCACCCCAAGTGATTCTTTCTCAAGTGATTCTCCTCTGGGTTGGTCAGACATCTGAAAGCTGGAATCCAAACTATCTTGATATTTTATACAGGCTCCAAAGAAATGACTGAGTCACTCACTGGTTGCAAACCCACCAAACTTCCTATCTAGCATGATTTCATTTCTTCTAATTTACTCTTTCCAAATTGAGAATGAATATTTCATTTAGTTTAATGCCTTTAATTGACTTGTTGATTGAATAAAGGTATTTTCATCTTATAAAGGCATCATCTTATTAATTATTTTAATTGGGGTAGGATGACTGAATGATTCAGTTAATCTGCCCTCCTTCTCCAATCTTAAATGTATATCAGTACAGAGTAGACTCTGAATATACAAAATAAACTCACACAGAGACATAAGCACAGATAATGTCCCTTAGGCCTTCCGAATCATAAAAGTTTAAATCACTGAAAATCAATGAAAACATATGATAGAAACTTACTTCATCAGACTTGAAGCTTTTACCCTGCATTCCATGTTTCCAGAAGGCTAATACGCTGTCTTGAAGGCATACTAAAAAAAACAGAAAATGAAATTTTAAAACTAAAACCAGCATACAATAATTTATTATGAACTGTGCCTAACAATTTTATTTTTATTTTATTTTTTTAAATTAAATTATTTTATTTATTTTCCGTGTTCCACAATCTTGCCTAACAATTTCAATAAAAGAACTAGGAAGTTCCTTTAGTGTTTGATGCAAAATCCCAGGGTATAGACCATTAATTCCCAACATTTTTATAGCTAAGCTAATCAATTCTGAGCTTCAGTAATTTGTTGATAATAGTTTATATGAGTTTTCAAAACTATATATACCCTACATACTCATTTACACCAGAGGAAAGTTTTGATGATCTTAAGATCAGTATTATTTACATATCTTTTATAACCCATATCTATTTCTTTAAATGAGTAAAACAATGAAAATACCATCTTACAATAAAAATATAATACTAAAGTAAAATTGTGATTTATTAAAAATAACTTATGTATTTTCTTATAAAATTAAGTTTTAAAAATAAACTTGTTCATAGGCTACAAGACACTAAGCAGGGTACAGATATAAAATACTTAATAATTAGATTCCAATAATAGATTACCAACTAATTAGATAAATAATGTGATTTGAGATTTAGTAATTAGGGTATGCAAATAAGAAAGTTGCACAAACTGAAATGGAAATGACAGGAAAAGGAAAGCAAGATGTTATCAGATAAAGTCTTGTAATAGTGCTGCTATTTATAGAAATTAGATACTTTATAAGAAGAATATTCTAGCAGCATGATTTTGCCCAACATTTAAAATAAATCACAACTGATGGACTCACAAGTGGCTTAAAGAAAATACCACTGTCACTAGAGGCAATTGTGACTGAGAAGCAGAATGGATTAGTGGATAGAGACAGCCTCAAAGGCAGGGAAACGGGTTAAAATCCTACCCATGACTCATACTTGCCAATGTGACCCCAGGCAAATCATTTAACCTTTCAGTGCTCTGGGTAACTCTCTAATACTGAAACTGCAAAACAGGTACCAGTCTGAACTGGTAGAGGAACCTTCCGCAGTGGGAGTTCCTTTTAATGAAACCATAGGTTTGGTTTAAATAAGAACGACAACAAAAGTAACATGTGCGCTGCTGCCTAGATGTTGTTGTTACTCAGTCATTTTAGTCACGTCTGGCAGACACTGGAGTGGTTTGCCTTCTCCAGTTCACTTTACAGATGAGAAAACGGAGGCAATTTAGTGACTTTGCCTAGGGTCACACAGCTAGTAAATATCTGGGGCAGCATCTGAACTCAGAACTCTAAAGGCCCAGCACTCTACCCACTGCATCACCAGCAACCCATGTTACAGCCAGGAGGCATCTCTAATATTAATGTAAATTTCATAACAATCAGAGATAATTTATTAAGGACATACACAGATTTGCAGAGATTTTGAAGTATGCTGGCAAGTCTTGGTAATAACAGATGGGAACTAATAATCTATCTATCTATCTATCTATTGAGATTCAGAGAAATGGCCTTAAAATTAACATGCATGGAACACAGCACAGAGGAATTAGAAAAACATTAATTACATCACATAGTTTGTTTTAGCATCAAAACATATGGTACTGTGAGATTTTCTAGTTCGATAACTTTGATTCCTTTCCCCCAATCAGTTATTTTCTTGGTTCAAAAATTCCATTAAGAGATTAATACAATTTATGTCAAGGTTAAACTCCCAGACTTGAATGAAAAGATATATAATATTATAGGTTTGGAGCTGGAATGGAAACGTATTCCAAATCTTCATTTACATATAAGGAAAATGAACCCCAAAGATGTTCAAATAATAAGGTAGTAGAGCTAGGAGTTGAATCCAGAAGCTGTTTCCAAAATCAGTGCTATTTCCACAGGATAATGGTATTCTTCACATTCAAGTGACTAGTTTTGTTGTCAAATACAATTTCCACCTAATAATAAAGCTTAAGTGTTTGTGACAGTCATATCAATATAATGAAGTGTTACAAATGAAATATTTTTCATGTTCCCAAAGGGAAACTACCAAACCTCCTGATTCATGGCAATGTCAATATTCTAGTTCACAAAACTGTTATCACAAATCTTAATGCCAATAGGCCCTTCTCTCAGACGCATGCCATTTAACGTACCACACTTCACATCTGTGTAATTATGAGATGAATAATATACCTTGTGTAAATATTAGCAAACATGAAAAAATACTTCCCCTAACATATACAGACACATTGCAATCATGAGGATAAATGAAGTAAGCATATTTGTATTTGTCAGTCTTAAAACTTCTATTCTGTCTTCAAGGCAAGTAGAAATCTTATAAATATAAGAAGAATTTAAAATCACTGATCATCACAAACACACCAAGCAGAATTTTGCCAATAAAAAAGCCTTAATATTGCTAATATTCTGTCACATCACACAAATACCTCCAAGGTATTGAAAAGAACTGGGCTCAATATAACTCACTTGATGCAGTAAAGGGGACAATGAAGAGAAACAAAGGAATATGATTTCAAATTTTAAAATATTTAGAAATTTAAAAAAATTTGCTATGACCTAGTAACCTAAACCTAATTGAACAAAACATTTCTTCCTACAAAAATATTACAGAAAAACTCATTGACTCACCTACAGATTCAATGCAAAAATCAAAACTTAGTTCAGAGGCCAGTTTCTTGCTTGACTTCAGTTTTCCTTGAAGATTTACAATTTTCACAAACCCTCAAAGAAAAAAATCCACAACAATCAAACAGAGAATAAATATTATGGAAATAAATGCAAACTGATACATATGCAATAAGCAGGTGCACAGAAAAATCCTGATAAAGTAAAGTAATTACAACTGAGTCAAAAGTACCTTCGTTTTCTCTTAATTAATTAAAAGCAAAAAGTCAGGCTGTTTGTTTTTTAGTATGACTTAATATATATTTCTACAAAGAATACTCTTTATTAAGATGCCTCCTTTGGACAGAAGGTATATATTATTAGTTCCTTACTTATAAAGCATATAGGAAAAATTTTACTCTCTGTAGCTGAATATTCATAAATGTATCATATAAACATTAATGTCAACTGAATTGTGTACTACTTTCAGAAAGAAAAATGGGTCATTCCCCCCACAAAATTAAATTATTAGTTAACTAATAATTTGATACAAAGTGGACTCATATTAATAGTTCATTTGCACAAACTAGAAAAAATATATTAACCTGCAGAAGAAATAAAATTGACTATGATATTTAGTAAATTTAGTAAGAGCTAAGAATAAATACACATTAACTCCTCAACTTCCCCTAAGCGTTAAGTTTGCCAGCTCAATTTCCATTTTGTCTATGGCATCTCTTCTTTTTAAAAAGCCAAATTCTCATTTATCCATAACCATACTTTTTGGCTAAATATCCACCTTCTGCCTTATGGAATCCTGGGTGTAGTATTACTGCCTGATTGACTCAAGCTTGTTTCCTGGGCCTGGAATCTCCCAAATTCCCTTTTTTCTCTTACAAAACAAAAAAAATTCAGTAATTAAGAAATTTATGACTGTACTTTATTGATTCTAATTAGTAAGATATTAACCAGGTATTATATTTACAGATCTAATACAGAGATTTCCTCCAATTAATAACAAAAAGAATAATAGCTAACATTTATATAGCCCCTACTATGTGCCAGGCACTACACTAGGTGCTTTTGAAAAGTTATCTCCTTTGATCCTTACAGCAAACTTGACAGATAATATTTATTATTAGCACTATTTTAAAGTTGAGGAAATTGAGACAAAGAGAAGTTAAATAAAGCCTTGTCCAAGGTCACACAATTTGTGGTCTGGAGCACGGGTTCAATTAGAAGGAATCTGATAGGTCACCTAATCTAGCCCTTCCATTTTACAGATGAAGAAACAGGCCCAGGGAAGTTAAATGACTTGACAAAGTTTGGGATTTTAAACTAAGATCTCAGGACCCCAAACTTAGCCCTTTTTACCTTCAGATACCGACTCTTACATGAAGCTTTCCCTAAGTCATCCACATCTGCGAGAACCTCTATTATCACATGGCATTGTTTTGCAACTTGCTAATCAGAGATTGTTGTGCATTAAAATCATCTATGTTTGTTATTCATTCTCCTACTGTGTAATAAGCTCTAGGAAGTAATGTTAACTACACTTTATATCTTCTCCCCTCCCTAATACCGTATTCTATATAATACAGGTGCTTTACAGTTTTTTAAAGCACATTTTACCACAGAGGGTACAGTGAAATATATAAAGCACCAAAATTATTCTAAGCATATTTTAATTTCCTTGATAATTCACAGGGTATTTCATGATTTTATAGGATTTTATGAGTATCAATTATCACTATATAATAGTGTGGGGGAAAATGGCAATTTGGCCACTTTAGTTGTTTACATGCTGTTAAGATGTGTTTAAGGGCAGGAACTTTTCCCCTTTTACCTTTATATTTCCAGTGTTTGGTATAATATACGGTATTCAGCAGCTGTTTCAATAAATGTTTATTGATTTATCAACTGAAAGAGGGGAGTTTATTGCAACCATTCAAAGCAACTCTATAATCCTCAATTTTTCTTATTCCTTGTGACAAGATGATAAACTAAGATAGGACCTTTGGAAGTAACAGCACCTGGGTACCAAAGTATTCTCATCTCGAGGACAATGGACTAAATGATCTTAAATGCTGCTTCTAGTTTCAAATTCCATGATTCCATGGGGTAATATTCTATGAACTAGTTCAGGTAAATAATACTAAAATTTGACAAAAGTATTACAACATATTCTCTAAAATATTTTTACTACTATAGAGATGACTAAATTTTTAAATTAACTTGGACTGGGCTTACTATAGCTAGCGAAACCGGTCAAATAAGGAATATCTTATAGGAATCAGTGCTAGTTTAATAAATTCCACTACTTCCTAATAATTTTGTTTTAAATTGTACAGAACTAATATATTTAGGCATGAAAGAATATTTTTTTTTTGACAGTTGAATGAACATCTTAAGGAGAATAAAGATAATTCTGAGTTAACTACCACACAACCATTATTTCTTTACTGAAAAAAGTTAACTACTGCCAAATTAAAATGGAGTAACCATGGAACTTTTTGAAACAATACAGTCAAATTTTGCAATTACAGAAATTTTCACAAAAAAGACAAGAATAATACTTACTGTCTAAACACACTAGAACTGTATCTCTTTCCAACTGTGTCACATGAATGGAATCTAACTGCTGGTTGCCTTGATGAAAGAAAAAAAAAGGTTATAATTATGTGGAATCTTAAAACAAATTCAAAACACAGAAACTAGAATTTGGAAAATAAATGCCATCTTAAAATTCTGCTCTGACTCTGGTTCTATGGGTTTCAAGCTATGGACACAAATCTAACAGTAATTAATATCATCATCTTTTTAAGCATAAGATTATATTTGAGTAAGAAAAGTGGATATAAAAGCTAAAATACATCCATAAGGATTAAGTTAGGTCTGTCAAGTTATATGGTGAAAAGGAAAGATGACAAAAGACTTGCATACCCAGACTATAAAACATATTTCAAAGTAGTTATCAAAACTATTTTGTTACAGGTAAAAACAGGAAATAGTTCATTGGAAGTAATTATAACTACCAGTCATCCATACAAATATATACATATATGTATATACCAAAAAAGAAAGCTTTCTATACTTATTAAAACTAAGAACTGGGGAAAGGATTTATTATTTAATAAATGTAATTAGGAAAACTGATCAAGTATTTGTCTGGAAACATACAGAACACACATATCACACTATTACCTCTGTAAGTTCAGTCACATGACAATTAAATACAAAAAAGGAATTATAAAAAAATGGAAATGGAATAATATATTTATATCAATTGTAGGAAGAGATGAATCACATATTAAAAATACAAGGAACCAGAGGGAAGAGAGATGTACTTGATTATATTAAACTGCACAAATTGGTAAAGAGGACAAAAGATGGGAATAGTTAGTATCACAAGGGTTGTGGAAAGATAAGCACACTAATGTACTGTTAGTGCTGGAGCTAAGAATTAGTAAAATCATTCCAGAAATTTGTAATTATGCTAATAAATGGATAAAATTTCCATAAATGTGATCGAGACCTGTGTTATGTCCCAGGTAAGCATTTGACAAAAAGGTAATACCAACACACACACACACACACACACACACACATGCACACACACGCGCACACACGCTCACACACACACACACGCGCGCACACACGCTCACACACACACACGAGTGCTAAAACAAAAAGTTCTGCTCTAAATGTCTGTAGTAGCTAAGAAATGGAAACAAAGTAAATGCCCACTAATTTGGGAATGGCAAAACAAATTGTGGTAAACGAACACAATGGCATGTTACTGTGCTGTACGAAAAAACAAACCAAAGGAATACAGCAAACATGGAAAGACTTACATGAACTCAGGCAAAGTGAAGTAAGCAGAGCCAGGAAAATAATAAACATGACTACAACAAAGTAAACTGAAAGAACACCCACCAAACAACAAAAACCAAATGCTATGAAATTATAAAGACCAATTTTGGCCCGAAAGAAGATATATGAGAAGAAACCCATTCTCCATTGCAGAGATGGGGAGGGGGAAGGTCAGGAGATATAAAACACTGGATTTAAGGTCAAGTGTAAAAAAAATATGCACTGATTGGTTTTGCCAAGTGTTTTTCTTTTCTTCCTCTTTTTCTTTTGAAAAGTTCTTTGCTACACAGAATGGTTCTTTGTAGGGGAGAAGAGAAAGGACATAGGAAGAAATCTAGGTCATATAAAAAAGGTATCAATAAAAACCTATTTAAAATAAATTAAGCAAAAAACCCCAATATAATCAACAGAAAGAAAACTGTCATGTTTGTAGCAAATATGATAGATAAAAACTTGACATCTAAATCATATGAGGAATTATTAAAAATGTATATAGTAATTCCATGTTCCTGGAAGACAAAAAGGTAAACTGTATGAACTAACAATTTACAAAAGACACAAATTATTAGTGATCACTTGAGAAAATGCCTAAATTGGCTATTAATCAGGGATATAAATTAAAACAGCTTGGTGGTGCCACTTCACAAATATCAGAATATAATTTAAAACAATTCAGAGTTAATAAAATAATTGTGATGAGGTAACATAACAATATGTACACTCATTTACTGCAGGTGGAATTAAGTACTAGTGGAAATATTTTGGAAAGCAATCTGGCAATATCATAAAGTCATAATAATAATCATCACAACTTTTGATCAAATAACTTCATTGTTGAGAACATGCTGTGGGAATGTGTTCAAAGGTTTTAAAAGTAGCATTATTTGTTAATTGCCAGAAAACTAAAAACAAAAACTGGAAGCAATAGAATGGTTAAATAGTGTTACAACAATGTAACAGAATACTAAATGCATTTAAGATCAACAAATATGAGTATTGATAACTATAGAGAAAGGCTTTGGGTGACAGAATCAGCTGCGTCCGGAGCTCTCAGACCACAGACAGTAAGGGGGTTGGACAATTTGTCAGAAGATTACAGGAATTTCTCTGCTGGTACTGGGTGCAAGACTCTGTTATATTACCCATACTTGCATCTGGGCGGCAATCCCAGAGTGAAGAGGAGCACCAGCACACCAGAGTTTGTGGCTGCAGGGGAACGGCGACCTTTGTCACAGTTCTAGGATGAAAGAGCACTTGTGGTTGCTTACTGACTAGAGCACAGACCAGTAGAGTAGGAAACAGAATAGGCCAAATGGTAAAAGAGGCACAAAAATCCAATAAAGAGAAAACTGCCTTAAAAAGCAGAATTGGCCAAATGGAAAAAGATGTATAAAAATTCACTGAAGAAAAGAACTCCTTAAAAAAGTAGAATTGGGCAAGTGGAAACTAATGACTTCATGAGATATCAAGAAGCAATAAAAAAAATCAAAAGAATGAAAAAATAAAAGAAAATGTGAAATATCTTATGGGAAAAACAACTGACTTGGAAAACAGATCAAGAAGAGATAATTTAGGAATTACTGGACTACCTTAAAGTCATGATCAAAAAAAAAGAGCCTAGCTGTCATTTTTCAAGAAATTATAAAGGAAAATTGCCCTGATATTCAGGAACCAGAGGGTAAAATAGAAACTGAAAAAATCCACCAATCACCTCCTGAAAGAGATCCCAAAATGAAAACTCCCAGAAATATTACAGCCAAATTCCTGAGCTCCCAGGTCAAGAAGAAAATATAACAAGCATCCAGAAAGAAACAATTCAAACTTCGTGGAGACACAGTCAGGATAACATAAGATTTAGCAGTTTCTACATTAAAGGATTGGAGGGTTTGGAATGTGACATTCCAGAGGGTAATGAAACTAGGATTACAACCAAGAATCACTTACCAAGCAAAACTGAGTATAATTTGTCAGGGGAAAAATGGATATTTAATGAGGCAGAGGACTTTCAAACATTCCTGATGAAAAGATCAGAGATGAATAGAAAATTTGACTTTCAAATATGAGTCAAGAAAAAAGGTAAATAGGAAAGAAAAGGCATAAGAAATTCCTACATGGGAAGATGATAATTGTAATTCCTACTATTTGGGCACTGAAAATGAGTAGGCCTAGACAGAGAGCATGATTGTGAGCTGAATATGATGGGATGATATCTTAAAAAAACAAAATTAAGGAGTGAGAAAGAGGAATGCACTGGGATAAGGGGGAAGGGAAGAGAGGGTTGAATGGGGTAAATTAACTCATATAAAAGAGGCATGAAAGAACTTTCATACTGGAGGGGAAGACGAGGCAGACTGGTGGGGACACCTCAAACTTACTCTTATTGGAATTGGCTGAAAGAGGGAATAACATAGACCAGAGAATGGCGGGAAGTGGAAGAGAGGAGAACCTGTAGCCTCAAGGCCTCCTGATAAAAGGATTTGTTCTGTGAAGTTTGGATTCAGTCAAAGGGCCACACTCGAGGACCTAGAGGGCCCTAGGTGCCCTCAAGGCTGAAGGTTCCCCATCCCTGACATAGACACTCAATTGGGAGAGGGTTGATGGAAGGAAGTGTGGACTGGGGAAGGCAGTACTCAGAAGCAAAACACTTTTGAGGACTGACTGGGTGAAAAGAGAGAGAATGAGTAGTTTAAATGGGGGGGAGGGGGGAATAGGATGGAGGGAAATACACAATAATCACAGCTGTGAAAAAAACTTTACAAGTGTCTCTGATATTCTCAAATATGTAGAGAACTAAGTCAAATTTATATAAATAAGAGCCATTCCCCAAATGATAACTATAGCAAAAGAATATAACTGGTAGTTTTCATACAAAGTAATCAAACCTATCTATAGTCATACGAAAAAATGCTCTAAATCATTACTGATTAGAGAAATGTAAATTAAAACTCTAAGGTACCATCCTACACCTATCAGATTGACTAAGATGACAGAAAAGGAAAATGACAAATTTTGAAGGGGATGTGGGGAAACTGAGACACTAAAGAACTGTTGATGGAATTGTGAACTGATTCAACCATTCTGCAGAGCAATTTAGAACTATGCCCAAAGAGCTATAAGGCCATGCATACCCTCTGACCCAGCAATACCACTACTAGGTCTGTACCTCGAAATATACAAAAAATAAAAAAGTATCTACAAAAATATTTGCAGTGCCTCTTTTAGTGGTGTCAAAGAATTGGAAATTGAGGGGATGTCCATTAACTGGGGAATGGTCGACCAAGTTGTGGCAAATGATTGTGATGGAATACACAGGATGCCCTTAGAAAAACCTGGAAAGACTTAGATGAACTTTTGCAAAGTGAAATGAGCAGAACCAGGAGAACAGTGTAAGAATATCAGCGATTCTCAGTAATACAATGATCCCAGGAGGTTCCTAAGGATTTATGATGAAAAATGCTATTCATATCCAGAGAACTGATGAAGCCTGAATGTAGGTGGAAGTATACTTTTGTTTACTTTCTTTTTTGTTTGGCCTGTTTTCTTTCACAATATGGCTAATATAGAAATGCATGACTACACATGTATAACCTATGTCAAACTGCTTGCCTTCTCAATGAGGGGGAGGGAAGGAAGGGAGAGAATTTGGAACTCAAAGTTTTAAGAAATCAGTGTTAAAAATTATTTTTACATGTAATTGGGGAAAATAAAACATTAAATAAATAGTTAAATAACTACCATGGGAAAAACTTTTACAGAATAATTCAAAGAAAATAAAGCAGAGCCAGAAGAATAGGATACAACTAATTATAACCATAGGTAAAAGGGACTTGGCCAATAAGAGAACACTCCCTTTACTCCTGTAGGAGATTATCTTCTTTATAACTTGTAGCCTCAGAGATAAAGTGATTTGCCCAGGGTCACATAGCTAGTATGTGACAAGAATGGTGGGACTTGAACCTGGATTTTCCTGGTTTCAATTTCAAGACCAGCTTTCGAGCCACTTCAACAAGCTCTCTCTCCATTTTGCAATGTGCCACTTAAGAGAAAAACTATCTTGATATTGGAAATGACTGAAAAGTTATGGAATTTTGTGTAGAAATTTATTAAAATACAAATAGTGAAGCAAATTTAATTCTTTTTATCAGTAATGGTGTTTATCAATCAAACAATAAAGAAGCATTTATATGTGACAGACACTGAGTTAGGCATTGATGATATAAAAACAAGGAAGGAAATCCCTATTTTCAAAGAGTCTAAATTCTAACCAGAGACAAATATTCAAATAAGTACACACTGAATAAGTATCATAAGAATAAATACAAGGTAGTTAAATATAAGGTAGGAGAAGAGTATTAGCAGTTGGGAATAGTGGAATCAAAAAGGGCTTCATGCAGAAAGTTAAATTAAGTCACAGCATTTAGTAAGGGTCTATGAAGTGCCAAGCATAGTGCTAAGTGCTAGGGATATAAACAAAGACCAAAAGTCCCTGCGCTGAAGAAGCTCACAGCCTAACAGTGGCGACAACATGTAAACAAATCTGTGCAAATATGACATGTACCGGATAAACTGAAGGAAAACTCAAAGGAAAGGTTAAGTAATATTAAGTAATGTTTTTATTTCATTGTTTAGAGTGGTGCTTGATTGTCTCATTGAGGGAGGAGAGGGATTCTGAGGCAGAGTAAGCAGGGAGTGCATTTCAGGGAAGGAAGACAACCAGTACAATTGTAGGTAGATACAACTCAGCCGGTGGGCCAGGTATAAGGGACAGGAACAAAGATTGGCTAGATTGCAGAGGGAGTGATGACCATTTAGGATAGAAAGGTACTATGGGGCCAGCTTAGGAAGGGCTTTAAAAGCTAAACAGGGGAATTGCTATTTGGTCCTGCAGGCACTAGGGAGCCCCTGGAGTTGACTGAGAAGAAGAGACCCAGAAGAGATCAGATCTTCACTTAAGAAAATTTACTTTGGCAGCGGTATGGAGGACAGATTAGAATGAGGAGAGACTTGAGGCAGGGTGACCACTCCAGAAGTCATTGTAATAGTCTAGGAAAGCAGATTGAGGTCTGAAATTAAAGGTTGTGAAAAGGGAAAGGACTGGATGTGAGAACGTTATAAAAGCAGGAGGAACAAGATTTGGAATGTAATTAGAAATATAGGGTGAGGGAAGGGGAAGAGATGAAGATGACACTGAGGATATGAATCTAGGAGATGGAAAAGATGGTGGTACCTGTGACAGAAAAAGAGAAGTATAGAGGAAGAATGGATGTAGGGGAGGGAAGAAAGATACCAAGTTCTGTTTTGGACATGGAAAGTTTAAGATGCCTATGGAATATCTTATGGCCACAATTGGTGATATGGGGCTGCAATTCCAAAGAGAGACAATATAGAGTTGTGAATCATCTACACAGACATGGCAATTAAAATGATGAGACCTGATGATGATCTCATGAATGAAAATGCAGAGAAAAGGGGGCTCAGGCAGCTCAGTTTGGGGAACACCCAAAGAGAGCAATCATTATATGAATCATAGGAATGCCTGCACAGGAGACAGGAAAGAGGAAAACCAGGAGAGTATATTATCATGAAATTGTAGAGAAAGGCCAGGAAGAGAAGATGGTCAACAGTGTCTAAAGGCAGCAGAAATTTCAAGCAGGACAAGGACTCAGGGTTGAAAATTAATGTTTGAAGAAGTTGGCAAAATTTCCTTAGTAAATCATCTTGTACCATGACATAATAAACTAACTCCTGACTACAGCATCAAATTATATTTAAATATTTTTTCTTTCCCCTTTATCATGGGAGTGGGAGGGCAGGGAAAAGAGAATATGTTTATTTATTTGTTTTTGTTACACAAACAAACATCCCCTCACATTCTAAAAGGAGAAGAGAACTCTACTCACCTGCACCAATTTCTGTAAACCATGACGATGCAGAGTTCAAGTTGATTGTCTCAAACTGAACAACCTGACCTGATTCAACCCCCTTGCTGAGAGCTACGCACACCATGGGGTATTCTTGTTCCGGTATCACTAGCATTTCAAATACATTCAAAGGGCTTGGCAAAGGAAAATCAAAGTGCTACAGGAAAATAAATGAGAGAACTTTAGTTAAGATATTTTCCTTTCTGTCAGTTAGACAGCTACTGAATATACCAAACATGTATTCACTTCCCTATAGATGTAATTCCAGAAAGAATTACTTTTAACAGAACTTAAAACATGAAGCATGTAATAGTTTCTAAAAAATGTGAAACTTCTTGGAAGTAGATTAGCTTGATAAAATTAAATTTACTTAAATAAACAATAAAATTGGTAAGGAAATTGTAACAAATGACATGATAGTAGTAGCTCTTTATAATTTGTCAGAAAAAGAAATTATAAATATAGGGAGCATACCTTTATTAACATGAATTTTTGCATTGGCTCATACCACTGAAGTAAAACAATTCCAGACTGCAAAGCTCCACAGAGGTACTTGTGTCCTGTGTACGGGTTTCTCACTTGAAGGAAATATAAGACTATGAACATCACATAATTGTAGCAAGAAATGACAAATCTAAAAGTACTGATATCCAAGTTTTTCTCATATTATTCCCTTCCATACATTCAAGTCAAAATGAATTACTGTTTTTCCTTTAAACACATTGTACTCTCACTTCCATGTCTTTGCTGATGAGGTTTCCCCATGCCTGCAATTTCCTCTTCCCCTGATAATCATTTCATTTGCTAAAGTTACATGAAATACTAGGTCCTCCAAGAAATCTTAGTGAATCATAACTTTACCAACCATTATGGAAAGAATCTGGAATTGTACGCTAAACGTAGAGACCAAGAAGAGGCAAGATACATATAGCCTGCAAGACTCTGTGTCCCCGGGAAACAAGAGTGGAGGGGTCTCCTGAGTAGATCCCATGGTTAGAAAGCCCCAGGGGGTGAGTTGTGGAAGTGCAGCAGGGCAGCTGAATGCAGCAAAAACCACTACATCACTGTAGTGCTCAGACCTGGACAGGGCCTAGAAGCTGGAGGTGTTTATTAGCACTCTGTCCTGAGATATTAGGGAGAGCCCTCAAAGTCTAGCACAATAGGGCCTAACCCTGAAAGTAGGTCAACAGTGGACCCAAGTAACTCTGGACAAGACCAAGCACATCCCTGCCCAAAAGCACAGTAGCAAAGCAACAGTTCAGGAATTAACGATGGAGAGATGAACCCCACCTTATATACTCAAAAGTTGTAACCACTAAGATCACAGCCTCTCATCTGAGAAAGTAGAAATGGCAATAAAGAAAACAGCTGCCTCCGTCTAATGTCATTCACCTTCACAGGCACTGTTCCTTCTAAACTATAAAACTTTCGTTTCATTCATTAACCCTGAAACACATTTTTCAAAGTTCTTTAACATTATTCCCTATGCCTACCTGTGCAGTGTAGTTAAGTATATACGTAGCAATTTAATTTGGAAGGCGTTAGCAAATTCTTTGCAGAATTGCCCTGTCTCCTCATCCTCCACTTCAGACATTGGCACATCAGTTGCAACTCCTACCATAATGACCTTTTTGCAAATGTTCAGTGTGATCATAAGAAAAGATCAAGTATCCTATGAAATGATGTCTCTTGATGTCTTTGGAACCATGATAAAGCCAACTCTACATGTTCCATTACTTGTCTCTAAGAATTGTTGGGCATTCGTTAATCGTAGAGGAATGAGTTCTTCATTATAAATTATCAACATTTCTAGGCTTTGGCCACAAATGGAATCCTCTCAAGCCCTTAGGTTGCTCAAACAAGTTGAGGGAGCAAAAGAAATGGTGGTGCTCCCCACTCCCCTTCCCTCAATGCAGGAGACAAGAAAAAAGATATGGTAGACTGACAATTCTCCTCTTTACTGGAAAGGGGAAATCCTTTGTTATATGGAATGGTGCTTCTCCTCTTCCTTCAGAAGGTAGAAGACCTAGCGTGCTGGAATGGTACTTGCCCCGTATCCCAAAAGTAGGAGACTAGAAATGATAGCATGGTGTTTCTCCTCTCCCCGTAGAAGGCAACAGACCAAGCAAGAACTAACATTCTAGTGAGGAGTACAACACGAAAATAACAAGACGAAAATGACGACGACAACAGCAAGAAGATGAGGAGGAGGAGGAGAAGGATATAATGCTTTCAATTTTGCACAGTACTTTATATTTCTTGGTCTTTGGACAAAAAGATAACATGTAGAGTATTAGCAGTTACACTGGTATTATAGACTGTCTAAAAACTGTGATCCTTAGTGCTCTTTCCTCTCTTTTCTATCACTTTGCTAGCATCACTGTACAAATGGAAGAGACTGAAGATCATTTTTATATTTTTTCTTCGCTTCATAGGTTCCCAAAGCCAAAAGTTATATCCCCTAATAAACAACTTTCTGGCGAAAAAAAAAAAAGATGGATAGATGAATAAAAGAAAACACCCATCAGTACCAAAAAAATATGGTAAAATTTAGATCCTCCAACTATAACAACTCTAAGGAGTGACTCATAGAAAAACATGGATTTTCCATTACCACTACATGATACCTAGAAAAAAATGAAGTGATAAAAAGTTAAATAAAAGCTTTGGAAAGATATGAAAGGCATAGTTTAAAAGAAAAAGCAATATCATTTATTTAAGAAATGGATTCCCTGAAAACTAGAAGAGAATAAATAGCAATCAATGATTCCATGAAACAGCAAGAAATATTACAATAAAATCAAAAGACTGTAAAAGGCTAAAGAAAAACTTTTTTAAAAACCTGGCCTGGAAAATATGTCCAGAGAAAATTTAATAACTGTATGACTTCCTAAAAGCCATGATTTAAAAAAAAAAACCTGAAATCACAAATGAAAACTACTCAGATTTACTAGAGCTAGAGGGCAAAGATAGAAAGAACTAATCCACCAACCATTTCCTGAAAACCATGAAGCCCCCCAAAAGGAAACCTCCCATGAATGTCATACCTAAAATCCAAAGCCTCCATGGACGTAAAAGAAAAAATGCTTCAAATATCTATAAACAAGTATTTCAACTGCCAAGGGATCAAAGTCCAGATCACACTGGATGGAGCAATTATCTCCAAAACTGAAGGGAGACCCTGGAATACAATATTTCCAAAGTCAAAATATGTAGGCTTACAATCTAGAATAATCTGCCCCGAAGAGTTGATTATAATACTCCAAGGGGGAAAATGGATCTTTAATGGAAAAGAAGACTTAAGCATTTCTGATGAAAAGAACAAAATTAAGTAAAAAATTTGAAGTGAATGCAAGAGTCAAAAGAAATCTAAAAAAGTAAATTTATTTGTGCAATAAATAGAAAGGGGCTGTATGATGATGAAGAGTTAACATTCTAATGTGGTGGGGGGAGAGAACCCAAATGTCTCTTCAGAATTTTAATGTCTTTAAAGGGAGGGAATTAATAAGAAAAACAGAAGACCTGGGAGTGGAATGGTTCTGTTCTGAAGGCTTGAAAAGGGAAAGGGAAGGAACGTAAGGGGAGGAAAATACTAGCACAGAATGGAGGGAGAAGGAGGAGGGAGAATTTAACTATTCTCATAACTGGGATATGTGAGAAGATTACAACATGGAGGAAGGAATTGGGTGAGTAGGCATCATCTATGTTTCACGCTTATCTGAAATGGAAAAAAAGAGGTCTGACTGCATACACAAAGAGTTTGGTAAAGAAAAGATAAGGAGGGGAGATGTTAAAAGGTAGGATGATTTCGGGGAGGAAATAGCTGCAAGTAAAACAAACTTCCTCATTCTGAAGGAAGTAGTAAAAGAGAAAAAAGAAAATAAAATCAAAGAATTAGGATCTACAGGGGTACCTTAACTTGCATCTTAGACAACTGGGTTTTAAAGGTTAATCAAATTGTGGAACATGAAAGTAAGGGTATATTACTATATCATAGGAAACAACAAGAGAGAGAACAGAAAATTTGGGGTAGTATGAACTAGTGCAAAGTGCAGTGGGCAAAATCTAGAGAATTATTTGTACAAGGACAGCAACACTGCGAAGTAAAACAATTTTAAAGGACTTAAGAACTCAGATTAATGCAATAATGTTGTCTCCAGAGGACCTATGAGCACTTCATCACAAACACGGGTAAAGGAGGACTTAGTAGGAGATGACATAATGGGAATATGTAATGTGGAGAGAAGAGGGAGCTCAAGGGTGAATATCCTTGATTTTCTTGGTAAAGCATGGGGCAAAATATGAAGTCTCCAGCTGAAAGGGTTACTATGGGAAGCTTGAAGAGAGAAGGGAAAGTTCAGAACAAAACTATTTGTGGTGTGAAGCAGAGAATCAAAAAGGGAATAAAAAAAATTGCTTTGCTGCTAAGAGGCCCAGTTCAGATTTGCTAGTATAAATTTGTGGTAGACCAAGTTAGCATGGTTCTAGTTCAAGGGCATACGAATTAGGAGGATATGAGCAGAAAGAGATGTAGTAGATGGTAGAAGCAATCCAGGAATGAGATTTGTCAATATATGAAAGACAAGGGAGGGAGTAAATAAGTATTTATTAAGCACCTACTATGTGCTGGGTACTATGCTAGGTGCTTTACAAATATAAGCAAGTGTGGATAGTATGAAATTAATCTAGTTCATTAAAGGGTTGAGATTTGGAAGAAAAGACAATGTAGCCAAAGTAGGGATGATAGCCTTGGAGAACAGTAAGGGATAGAGGGACTAAAAGTCCAAAGAAAATGAAAAATAGGTTTTGGAAAAATAACGTATAGGAAGAGATGAAGTTAAAGATTATGTTCAGCTAAAGGAACTTCACCACTTTTAAATAATAGCAAGGTAAAAGTGGAGGAACAGATCATGAGTTTAGTGAATCAAGAAACTAGGTTTGGGTATTTTAGTCAACAACATATTTGCTGAAATTTCATTGAAAGGGTGAAGGAATCAGGTTGGAGGGAGTCTGTGAGGCAGACAACTGAGACAACTAAACTCACTGAGAAGGGAACAAGAATGTCCTGAAGACCAGTAAATAACAGTAACCAGGGTCTGGGCTGAATGATAAGATTTAAATTCAGGGGATCTCAAAGAAGGAGAGGATGCTGAATGATGCTGGCAGTGCAAGAGAGTATGGAATTGGCAATGGGGAAAAAAGAATATTCTTCAGGGACAACTGATTCAGGTGGTTAAGAAGGAAGATATAACCAAACCAACTACAATAAAGAGAGAAAGCCCTTAGATAACACAGTAAAATGACTTTAGAATTATACACATCAAATAGCAATTAAGCAATGATCCTCAAACTTTTTTATACTATGATCTCCCAGACATATCACTAAAAAACAAAAACCTAAGAACTCTATAACATTATTCCTGGACATTCTTAAAATAATATTTCAAAGCTCTTACCCTCCAGTTAAAAAGTATTATTCTTACCTATGCAGCATTTGTGACAGCCTTTTGTATCAGGAATCTTTGTTGTTAAGGCAAACTTCCTGAAATTATAAACAGATCTTCAGATACTTTGCTGTACTCTTATGATCAGATATTATATTATACCCTACTTCTCAAAACTAAGATGAAGAATTTTCTCCATCAATACAAACTGCATTATTTTCTTTTAATTGCTAAGATTGGAGAATATACTTTTTATTGATTTGGTTTTTTAAATGTTTTATTTACATCATTTATCTTTACATCCATCACTTTTGGAGCTACTTTCTACCTTCACATCAGACTGAATCCTCATTTGAAACAAAGAAAACAATTAAGCGTAAACCTATGGCATAGTGACTAAATCTGACAAAGTATGCAACATTCTGCCTTAGTAATCTTTTGTATCTCTGTAAAACAATATTCTAACCCACTCAAATATCTTAGGGTTTTTTTCAACCCTTCCCCCAAAGATTGTTGTGGTTGTTTAGCTGTCTCAGACTCTTCCAGACCCCATCTGGGGTTTTCTTGGTAAAGATACAACAGTGATTTGCCATCTCCTTCTCCAGTTCATTTTGCAGATGACGAATTAAGGCAAACAGGGTTAAGCGACTTGCTCAGGGTCACATAGCAAGTTAAGTGTCTAAGGCCAGATTTGAACTCAGGAAGATAAGTCTTTCTGACTTTAAGAGCAGTGCTCTATCCAGTAAGCCACCTATTTGTCCCTAATTGGCATTTCTTGTGTTTGTTACCACAGAGAGTGCTACTATGAATATCTTACACACTAGCCTTTGTTTTTATCTTTGACTTCTCTGAGGTATATGCTCAGTAACATAACTGCTTGGTCAAAGTCACTTTTCTTAAGTACTGTATTCCAAACTGATAACTCAAATGGCTGAACCATTCACAGTTCCAACAGAATATTAATGTGTTTGTCTTCCTATAACCCTTCCAACACTGATTGTTCCATCATGGTTTTAGCTCATCTTTACCAATTTTCTTTGTGTGAGGTGATACCTAAATTTGCTTTCATTTTTTATTTCGTCTAGTGATTTTGGAGTATGCTTTCAAATGGTCACTTACAATTTGCAGTTCTTTTGAAAACACCGTATCTTTGACCACTCAGCGACTGGGGAATGGCTCTAGCTCTACACATTACATATTGTGTCAATATCAGACTTTTATTGGTAATATATGATACAAATATTTTCTCACTCTATCATTCTTCTTCTAATTCTATATTGATTTCATTCCTGCAAAAGCTTTTTACTTTTATATAGTCAAAGTTTTCTGTTTTATCTTTTATGATTGCCTCTATTCCTTAGCTTAAGAATTCTTCGTAAAAAACAAAAACACTGACTGCTCATAGTTGTGAAAAATACTTGGTCTCATTTTTTCCTCTTCTAGTATCCTCCTATCTTTTGCATAAGCACACATATTCATTTTGAGTTTATTTTGGCATGTGGTGCCAGATGTTAGTCAAATTTCTGCAAAATTTCTTTTCAATTTTCCCATAAATTCTTGTCCAAAAGATAGGTTCAATAATTTATATTTTTGCATTTATCAAACACTGAAATGCCATTTAATTACTTCTGCTTTTGGGCTATCCAAGCTGTTCCAAGGATCTAATTTTTCTTTTTTAAGCAGCAGCAAATAGTTTTGAACATTACTGCTTCACAGTATGCATATACATCTTCTATGCTCCCTTCAATCATATTTTCCTTTTAAGTCATTATTTCCCTAAAGACTTTACACCTTTTAGTCACTGAAATAAATTTTGTTCAATGTTTTGTTTCATTCTACAAATTAAATGAATTTGGTAATATGCTCCAAAATTCAAGGGGTATTGCACTAAATGTATAAATTAATTTAGGTACCACCATCATTTTAAGTATACTAGCACAAATTTATCACTCACAGTAAATATTTCCCTTCTTAAGAATGTTTGCGATAATATTTACATACATCTTTACTGTGTGGTAGTAGACTAACTCTTAGGTATACTATGCATTCTGTAGTTATTCTGAATGGAATTCTTATGATTTCTTCCTGATTTACAAATGAGTTCATTTAAAAAGATGATTATTTCTCAAAATAACAAAGTCCATATTCTGTACCTTGGCAATATTCGGTCTGGGAACCTGTGGGTTTGAATGTGGGCAGCTAATCCTGGTTTTTTGGCTTGTTCAAACAAGGCTATTAGATTATGGGAATAGAGTTGAAAAGTTTTTCCTACAAAAGAGAAACAGGTTATTTATGTTATAGACATTAATAGTAGATTAATGCAATTTTCAAGTAAAAGTACAAATATTTACCTTCTAAAAATGAAGAGTCCAGAAACGTTCAAAAAGCCAGACCCAAAAAAATAAAAATTTAAAAAAAGTTAAAACTATTCTGAGAGAATTTCAAATCATAGCCAAAATTTTGTTTTGCAATGAGAAATTAAGCATTTCTTGGTAGTACATAACTAAAACAGATTTTCCTTTTAAACTTTACTTTAAAGAAAATAAATTGTTTATAGAAGCATACACAACAGATAGGATCATTCATACCAAATGAGGATATATATATATATATATATATACACATATACATATACATGTACATATACATATGAAAAAAGCATAATACAGACTAATAAAAGCACCTCGTAATGAAATTACAATGCAAGCCAAAACATTCTTTTCACTGTTACATATCCTGCCATAACATGGAAAAACCAATAAAACATGTTTTCCTTATTCACTGCCATATAAATTGTGATAGTTATGTTGCAGGTATCAGGTAGATATTTAAATTAACTTAGTGGATTAAACCTAAATGAAAAGAGACTGAAATCAGCAGAGTAAGAAATCTGAATTATATCTAAAAAAATTATATCTAAATCTAAAAAGTATACAAAAAAAATCATACTACCAGTATGTGGCAGTTACATTATAATTTTGTTTCTATTAGATACAGTTTAGATAATAATTATCAGCATCATCTGAATATAACACTGATTCATAAAAACTTAAGAACATTTAAAACAGATGTTGCCACATCAAATGCTCAAATTTCTTCTACGTAAATGGACTGAAAAGCTTTTAAGAACATTATGCCCAAGAACATTAAAATAATGTGGGAATAGGATGAGGTAAAAAACTTTCAGTGAGCCTACGGAAGATGAGTTTACATTTTAATACTTTTATTTAATCACAAAAGGCAATAAAGAAAAAAAAGAAGCGAATGTGAAACATCTCATAAAAAAAACCGATCTGGAAAACAGATCAAAAAGAGAAAATATAAAAAAAATCTAACTACCTGAAAGCTACGATCAAAAAATAATCTTAATACAATAAACAAGAAATAATTAAAGAAAATCGCCCTGAAACATTAGAACAAGAGAAGAAAGTAAAAATAGAAAAAAATCTACCTATCACCACCTGAAAGAGATCCTACAAGGAAAACCTACAGGAATATCATAGTAAAATCCTGAAAGCCCCAGCTCAAGGAGAAAATATTATTAGCAACAAGAAAAAAACAATTTAAATACCATGGTGCCACAATTAAAATCACACAAGACCTAGCAGCAGCAATACTATAAGACAGTAGGTCTTGGAACAATATGTATCAAAGAGTGGAAGTTATGGCCAAAAACATCGTACCCCGCAAAGTTAAGCATAATCCAGAATGAAAAAAAATGACATTTAATGAATTGCACTTTCAGGATTTTGTGAAAAAAACAACAACTTAAAAATAATAAAAGGTTTGACATAATAAGATCCAAGAGAAATATAAGGTATATGTCAAAGACTAAATACAAGGGACTCAATAAGGACAGACTATATTCTTTATATGAGGAAATGTAAAATATATGTCTAAGATTGTTATTAGTAATTGGGTAGTTGGAAAGAAAGAATGGGGTACACCTGAGTATGATATGATTCTAAAAAATAAAACCATTTAGGAAAAGGTAAAGAGTAATTATACAAATGAGGTGCAAGAGGAAGAACTGATTCAGAGGAATTAAATGGGGGAGAAGGGCTGTAGTTCTCTAACCCTACTTCAACTGAGAATGGGTTTAAGAAGGAAAAATAAATACATACCTAGAAGTTTTCTAAATTCAGAAAGAAATAAAAGGGAATAGGGAGGGGGGAGAGAATAAGGGAGGAATTTTTAGAGGGAAGGGTGAGGAAATAGGATATGGGGGGTAATAGAAGAGTATTTAGATTAACAGGAATGGAAAAATAAGGGAGGGATCCTAGGGCAGGGAGGGTAGGTTAAGTAATAGGAGGGCAAGGTAACAGGTAAAAGTAAAGTAGAGGAGACAGGAGGGATATATATACATATACATACACACACACATATATATATATACACACAAATATAAAATTAGGATCAGGAATAGTATTTATTAGGGGAAAAAAGCAGGAATAGTAACCATAACCTCAAAGTTAAAGCTAAAACAGATTTAAAAGTCAGTCATATTAATTAATATTGTTTTAGAGTACTGAAATGTAAGGTCAGAATACTGCTGTGGAGTAGGAAATGATGAGTTGGTGGACATAGAAAAATATGGAAAGACTTGGACTTATGAAGGAAGAGGTTATACACCCTCAAAGAAACAGAGGACAAACTGTATATGAATGTATACTTCTATATATGAGTATGATTATATGTGTATGCAAGTATGCGTGTGTGTGTGTGTATATAAATATATATGTATATATGTGTGTAAGGGCAAGCAAAGTAGGATCTTTTGCTGTTTTTGTTTTAGTATGAAGTGCCTCTGATTGAATGATGTGATTAAAGATCTTCCTGATCTATTAATGGGCCTGGGAAGTTTTGTAGGAACGCCCACAACTTTTGTTAATGAGGCTCTGGTTCTCAAGGGTTGTGATGCCCTCTGGCTCTAAAAGGTGAATAAGATTCTCAGTTGCAGTTTTACTTTGGGGCTTACAAGTGTTTGTTTGGTCAGATGAGACTCTGAGAAGCCACTAAGGAGCCCTCCAGCTTTGAAAACCCAGATGTTGGTGCTTCCCTCTCTGGTAACTATGTAGGTATGGTCAGCCAGTTGCATCTGTCTGTTGATCTGTGATATAGGTATTGATTATGGTCAGACCAGCTGGAAGCTATGTCTGTTGACCTATGATATCTCTGTATTTTCTCTGAAGTTCAGGGTGCTGACTTTTTCCCCTGAACTAGGTGGATGATATATGTGCTTGATTAAAGCAGATTGTTAAACCCTCAAAAGTTGCCTTTCCTTTTAGAAAACCAGATCAAAGCAACTGTGATAGCAGGCCCCCCTATGTATGTTGGGGTGCTTACTGTTGCAATATATATGTATATTTTTGTGTGTATATATGTATGTCTGTGTATCTATGTGTGTACATGTATATATCTATACATATATATCTATCTATATCTGATTAATTGTAGCCTTCTTGGTGGAGGCGGGGAGAAAGGGGGAAAAGAACAAAGTAAAAAGTACATAGCAGAGAATAAAAGAAAATTTACAAGGAAGAAAAGATGTACAGCTCTGAACACAATAAATAGAATTCGTTGTACAGACTTTCTTAGAATCGAAATTTATTGCTGTATATTTTGAATCTTCTCTTGTTCTGCTGTGCATGACAATTTTTTTCTTTTCTTATTTTGTATTTAAGTTTATAGTGTTTATTTTTCTTTTCTTATTGTGTATTAAAGTTTAAAATAAATTTTAAAATAGAACAAAAAAACAAAATTAAAAAACAATTCTATAATAATTCATAGAACATTAAGTTTAAAAGAGGCTACCAACTTGTTCCAAGGACTGTTTTTAACTGAATCCTATCAAAAAAGACGAGAAGAATGAGATGATGAAGAAGACAACCTGTGATTGATCAATGTGGTAAATGGTAGAAACTGTGAGAAATATCACAGGCATGACTCAAGGGTAGAATTATAAGACTGCTATCTTTCAAAGAGTGACAGACAACACATTCCCATATGATAATTAGCTTCAAAATACCATGGAGAACTAAGTAGTGGTAGAACTCAACCATTTTCACATACAGAACTGTTGCCCAGAATTGCCCAGATATAACAATGTTCTGCAAACACTTAAATGCAACTTCTACAATAGATATTGCCATATCAAATTACTCAGTCTCCAAGCAAACTGGAATGACAGGCTTTCAAAATGTAGAGACTGAGCAGAAATCAAAATCATGTGAGAACAGGAAGAGACACATCATCGTTCTTTCTGTCCTGTTTGCTATTTAGAGTTGGAGTTAAATTTCCAAGTTACACAGAATGAACAGCTTTTTCAAAATACAGAGGCCTGAAAGAGGAAATCGAAATCATGTGGGGAGAGGATGACACACCTATCATCTCCACTGTCCTGTTAGGTACTGGAGTTGCACTGTACTATTTTACTATTTTATAGAAACTCCTCTTAAATGGGAACTATCAAAAACTAGAATTTGTTGCCATGTGAGGTAATGGCTTCCTCATCACTGAGGATCTCTCTGAGCAAAGGCTAGGCAGCTACATCTCAGGCATACTTGTAGAAGGGCTTCTAGATGACTTTAAGACTTTCCTTTCTTGCCCGATGTTTCTACAGCATGTAACCTTCTCTCCGGTCGGCTCTTCTTACCGTACCTCTCTGCCTGCTCCATTGCTGGCTCCTATTCCTCTTGATAACACCTTACATACTTCCCAAGGTTTGTTCTGTGCTCGTTTTGCTATTTTTCCCTTCCTGGAACTTTTCCCCCATGACCAACCTCTACACGAATGATTCCTAAATACATATCTACATTCATAATTGCTCCTTGTGCATTTCAACCAACATATCCCTTTTGCACCTCAAACACAATATGTCCAAAATAGATCTTTTCCTTCCAAATGGACTCTTTCTATCAATGGCACCACCATTCAACAAATCACCCATGTTCAAAACCTCAACATTATCTTTGATTCTTCTGTCTCGCTTTCAATAATCAATTTTATGTGCGTGTGTACATGCATGTGTGTGTCCTATTTATTACTTAGGATCCTAGATTTATGAGCTAGCCACATTCTTTAAGTTATCTTGTCCAATCCTCTTATTTTATAGATGAGGAAATAGCAATATCTCTAGAATCTATTCCTTCCTCTCTAGTCCTACTGTCACCTGAGAATAGGCTCTAATACCTTACAACCCTCTAATTGGTCTCTTCTAGTTTCTCCCTCCTCCCAATACATCCATCATATCATTGACAGATTAACTTTCAATTGATCTATGTACATAGACTTAACCCTGTCGCTCCAAAATTCATATCCTCAAGTCTAGTTTAAGACCAAGGAAGCATTCTCTGTCACATAAAATATACTCCAAAGAGATCGGTCAACTTCTTGTTCCTTGTATATATCAGTACTTTCTTATTACTGTCCTATTCATCCTTTGGGACGCCGCTCAAATGTCATCTCATCCAAGAAGCCTTCCCTGACCCCCTACCAACATATTATCTTTCCTTCTATATTTCTGCACAAATGTGCAAGTAAGTACATTTGTGTACTGCTGTCTCCCCACTTCATTCCCCACTAGACCGTAAACTCCATAACAACAGCAGAGAGCATATCCTAATTACATTCATCTTTTTTAATGCCTCGCAATTTCTTGTTCATAGAAGGCAATTAGATGGCTGTTAAAGAAACTAATGAATACATATTTATTAAGTACCGATTATGTTCAAGACATTATGCTAGGTAATCAAGATACAAAGATGAAAAACAAATGAAGTAACAATGTTCTTATTCAATAAAAATTACAGTTACTAGAACTAAAGAGGGAAGATTAGATGTAAGCTAATAAGGTCCCTTTACTCAGAGGAGGAGGGGACATTCAGAAGGAGGAAGCTAGAACTAACGAATATCCATGAGTATAGGCCCTGACTCCAAAGAAATTCTACAAATGTGGCCGTGTCTGACCTACTAAAAATTGTTCCATTTGTAAGAAGTTTCAGCTCCCTTTGTCTAACTCAGTTAAAAATTGTGAGGGCTGGGAGACCTGTGAGTCATCCAGTGGTCACACAACCAGTAGGCTGGATGACACACTGAGGAACTGCATGAACAACTTCACCTTCCTGACAAAGACTGGACCCCCAGGGCTTGGCAGTGGGGCAACGTACAAATCGTCTTGAATACGTACTGTATGAGCATGTCCACTGTGGCTTGTCTTCAATAAGCCATGTTGATAAATAAGCTTAATATGAGGCTTTCTCTATGTTCCTTGAAGTCCTCAAGTTGACTAGCACAAGGTGTACCTTATCACACAACTCTTTTCTCTAAATATCTCTTCCCCAGGCTAAAAATATTTTCAAAAACTCTAGGCCAGGAAACTAGTAATTTGCTAACTTGACTCTACACTAAATAACTAACATTAAAGGTATAGGTAATTTTTTCAATGTTGCCAGTTTTTCTGAGGCTATTTTAGCAACATAATCTATTAATACAATGCTTTTGTATCTTATTTTATTGTAGGGCTGTTGAGACAATTTAGTATAAATAAAGGGCACCAGATTAGCCCAACTTCTCCCATTAATCAGCTGTGGAACTTTCCAAAAGTAATTTTATCTCTTTTGAGTCTTGGTTGCCTCAACTGTCAAAGAGAGCTAACAATATTTGCACTATTTGTCTTGCAGGCTTGTTGTAAATCTTAAAAGCACTATAGAAATGTGACAACCCAACATTATTACTCCAGGTAATGTTGAAGGAGGCACTTTTATGTTAATTTTATGTGTTAATTCAGAAAGAAAAAATTCAGCATTGAAAAATTCACACAGTAACTTTAGTTGAAGCTTATTTCCTCTCTGTGAAGAAGGGTTTCATAAACAAATGAAGAATAAAAGCATATTTGTAGAGAGAAAGGTTAAATCTCAGAGAAACATCTGAATTCAAGTATGTTCTTGCATTTTAGAAATTATTTATATAAAATTCAAATGCTAACTCAATAATCTGTTCTATAATACAGGTCCCTGAAAATTCCCTACCAGGCAATATTTACTGACTCAATTTAAGTTACTATATATAAGTAATAATGTACCATGACATTTATTGAAAAATTCATTGTATTTCAAACTTTTCACTAGTGTAAACTGATGTTCCCACTGGCTAAGTAGAAATTAATGAGGTTAAAACTTTGTTGGTACTTATACTTGGTAATATAAATAGACGAAAAAGCACACATACAACTGGAAATCTAGAGGCAATATAAACCCTAAGGACCATGAAGTAATCATCTTATTAGACTTGTTTACTACAGAGAACTTAGAGATGGGAGTTAGGAAAACAGAGAAGGTAACACTGATTTTTAAGACAGTATATAAGAAATTCATTAAAATTATTCAAAGTAGGAAAAAGGATGAGAGTTCTAAAATCCTATCGTTTTTAGGTGGCAGAGCAAATCTGCATATTACAAAGCTATTTTACTAAGTTATATGTCCAAAATGGCAATTTTAAGTAATACAGATAAAATTAGTTGAATAGGCACCATGCTTATTTTTGATATATATTAGGCTATAGCATACGTACCTGATAATGACATTAATGTATTATTAATAACATACAGCCAGGTACACTTCCGTGGAAATAACTATAGAAAAAAAATCATTGTTTTAATATAATATGAATATACACAGGCATTTTCCATTTTCCCATTCCCATTCTGTGTATCTTAAAATAAGGCTAGGATAATTCCTTTCCTTCCTGACTTTTTTCTTAAAAAAAAAAAAAAACTTTCAAAGAAAGCATAGCAAAGGAAGTAAGAAAAATCATCTTAAGGGCATCTGAGAATGAAAATAGGAGGGCAATAATAGAAAAGATCTGCAATGGTTTTTTAAAATAAAAAACTCTTTTTATTGTAAAAGGCAGTGAACAGCCAGCACACCTGAATGCACACTATAGTCCCAGACGTGCTTCTAGAGGAAGTAGAAATGTCACTAAAGAATACAAAAGGACGGGAAGAAGAGAACTGGCAATCATATGCAAAGATTATTAAAGGAACTGAGGATCTCTAATATGAAGAAGAGAAAATTTAGGTGAAAAGAGAAAGCTTTCTTTCAAGTATGTGAAGGGCTATTAGTAGAAAAAGGATCTGACTTGCTTGGCTTTTGCCTCTTGAGATCAGAACCAGAAGTAAAGGCAGAAAGTTTAAGAGAGGTGGAATTAAGTGTGATGAGGGGAAAAAAACAAAAACAACTTTCTAACAGAGCCACCCATAAGTGAAATAGAAGGCAGTGAATCTCAATCACTAGAAATTTTCAGATGGAGGCTGAATGATCACTTGCTGGGAATACCACAGAGAAGATTCTTTTTAGAATATGTTAGAGTATGTGATACCAAAGGCCCCTTCCAACAGATTCTATTAGTTTATGGCCTTTAGAGCAATAATTAATTGTCTGTCATTATTACTAATAATTGATAATAATGATACATCAATATAAGGTGAGAAAGCCAGCCTTAGTGTCAGGAAGATCTCTGTTCAACGCCTGCCTCTGATATATACACTGACTGTGAAATCTTAGGCAGGTAATTTAACTTATTATGGACTTAGACAACTCTTTAACACTTTAAATGGCTGATCTGAATTGTTAAGGAAGAATTTCCTAACTGATAGCTGACACCAATGAAATCACACGTCTGGATTCAAAAATAAACAGCCTTTTTTTAAATGATGAATAATAAAATGAGAAGATGTTTTTAAGAATTATATCAAGTATATTAAGTCTAGGGCTTCAATAAAATACAATCATCTGGTTTTTTCAGTTAACAAACTTGAATTCTAACTGGAAAATTCTTAATTACCTGTTCCATTGTTGCCTCATGTAGTTCATTTAGATTCAATGTATAAATACCATCTTCAGTTCCAAAAATAATGTACTGATCTACATGGAAGAGATGAAAGTTTTTATAAATGAATTGCGTCTAATTAGTGTTGTGAAATTTCTCCTTATAGAAAATGGAGCATTACTTTAGTTACTTATTATAGTCCACTTACAGATTATATAGCAAAAGATCATCTGAAAAAAGATCAATTTAAAAATTTCATACCATCCCACTCTTCTCAACCCTATTGTAACAACTGTTTGATTTCTCTAAACATAGCTACAACAAACTGCTCCACCCAACAAGGGAAGCACTGTCATAGAGAAACTTCTATCTGTTCTGCCACTAAGAAGTTACAGAGGTTATTAGATTAAGGTTAAAAGATTTCTCAAAATATGAAATTATTGCCATTTTGCCTTTCAGATAAGGTCTAATCTTGTGAGTGAGACTTCTATGTTTCCTCTCCTTCATTAATCAACCTTGTATGTCATTAAAAACAATCATATTTGTAATATTTTTCTTTTTATATCACTTTCATTTCCAAATATGTCCTTCCACCTTTCCTACTCAGTGACCTTTGGGCAACAAAGAATTTTTAAAAAGAAGTCCAGTAAAATAAATCAACACATCAACTGGGTGTAAGAGTTTAGGCACATCCATAGTTCCCCACCTCTAAGACGGGAGAAAAAGGGATTTGCCCACTTCTTTTCTTAGGGTTTTGCTTGGTTATTATAAAATATATGTATATAACATGTATGTATGCATTGAACAGTTTCATTTTTCATTGGCAGTGCTACAAACATTGTGTGATGGTTTCCTGGTTCTGCCTACCTCACTCTGAATTGGTTCACATAAGTATTCCTATGCTTCTCTCAATTCTTCATAATTTTTTGGTTTTTATAGAATAGTAATAGCCCATTGCATTCATGTACACAATTTGTTCAGATATTCTAAAACCTATGAATATTTTAGTGTATGTGAGATCTTTCTTTCTCTGACACTAGATCATATTTTTAAGGTGATCAGGGAAATTAGGAAAACTTAAATCACTGGATTCTTAATTCTATTCTGCTTGGTATTTTGTTATGAATTTACAATTAAAAAATTCTGAAATTTTACCTTTTGTATCAGGATGTATCCAGGATGTCGCACAATTTATCTTCAAAGGGCAACCATCAAAAACTTTCGAAAAACATGCTCCCATCTTTTAAAAAAGAAAATTATTATTTACTTCAATATAGTCACCTCATACCTTTTTTAGAAAATAACTGCTATAATTTGGGACCTTAAATCAAAGGAGCCTCTTCCCCTCAACCCCTGGCTATTTTCTGCCTTTTGGGCATCAAGATGGCCCTTAACTGTGACTGTGACATACACTCTTTTATTGCTTTCCCAAATTTCTATGGATTCCTAATTTATCTTCAATGTGAAAATATAAGCTATTTTATTGTAGGTTATATACAGTGATTATATTTACTGTGAAACCCTCTTATAAGGTTGACATCAGAGAAGAGGACTAACATTTATTTCATATCAGGCAAAAAGGAAAAGTACTCCTTGACAAATTTGCAAAAGTTCTGTTCACACAAATGGGGGGATTGCATCATTCCAAGGGCAAATTCTTTGTGGACTAGTAAGTGAGACTATGGCCAAAACTATTGGCAAGGTAAAAAAACATCAGTTAGTTGCACCTCAATAGCAGGTGCTCATATGATCAAATACACAAGAATTTCTTCCTTATCACACCCCACTGTCTATTTTCCCATAGGCACAATGGTGGTTAGGTCATCAGACCAAATGACAAAGCCTATTTAAGCCAAAATGAAGTGGAATACTACTAGCATTATTTTAGTTAGTCTTCTGTGATTAAAGAGGTAATCTGCGAACTTAACTTCCATCATTTCTATGAAAATATATACGTTGTTTCAAAATAATAATTTAAAAATAAATCTTTTGGAAAAAACTCTTGGAAAACAGTATTTGACAGTGGAATTCTCTAGGGTTATTTTTCTTTTGGAAGATATAGTTTGACTTATGGATTATGGTAAATAACGGTTAATTAGTAGCATTCATATAGTACTTTAAGGCTTGCAAACCACTTTATGAATATTATCTCATTTAATCCTCACACAGTTCAAAGTAGGTGCTATTTATTATCCCCATTTTACAGATGAGGAAACTGAGGGAAAAGAAGTTAAAGTGCCCAGAGTCACACAATTAGTAAGGATCTGGGGCATCACTTGAATTCAGGTCTTCCTAATTCCAAGTGCTGAACTCCATTCACTATGACATGTAACTACTAAATCCATACAATACTGCATTATAAATAACAGTATTCTATTATTCTCCTTTACATTTACACAATGACTTTCTTCAGTATTGAATAAATATATACTGTTATCAAACAGTTACATGACAATTTCATATTAAAATATTTCTTACCAATACTTTTGGGGTTGGTGGAAGGCCATTGATGGCTGGTTTCTGTGGGGAAAAAAATGTTTAAATAGTCTAATATTTTAAAAGACATAGAAAACTTGATATATTAATTATTAATCAGATATACCTAATTAATAACATCAAATATTCCATTTACATTGCAAATATATTACTTGTTCCAGATCATCAACAACATGGAATACCTACAGGAAAATCTCGCTTGTCCTTTTTCCGTGGCAATTGTGGTGCTTGTCCTAATCCTCCTGCATTTTCACTAATCAGTTTCAAAACACCATCACTGTTTCCTAAAGAGAATCACTGGTGTAAAGGAAATTACTGTATAAACAGATACACACATTCAATATACACATTCTTTTTCTACAATATTATGTGTAACGGGTGACCATTGGTCTGACTATGTTCTTTGTTACCAGACAAAGACACCCAAATCTGGTGCCCTCTTCTAACACACGCCTTGCAAGGCTGCATCATCAGTTTAATAGCTGGCTTAATATGTGAAAACGTTTTGAACAGAAAATGGTTCCATAAAAACTAAACCCAAATGAAAAAAAATGGTTACTTTTTCAACTTTTCTAGTATTTATCCATGTCCCTGTATTTGGCTCTGAGAATTTCAGATCAGCAAACCCTGTTGCTCATACCAAGAGAGGAAGTGTCAATCCCAGGAATACAACTCTGTCTTCTGTGAATCTGTGGAGCTCTGTTCTCTGAACTGGGACAATATTTTATGGTTGATGACTTTTCTTCATCTGGGAAACTGTCCTCAGAATAGTAATTTATCTTTGGCTAAAACAAGAGAAGATAAAACGCTATTTAAATATACTTGGATTAAAAAGGTTTTATTCTATGCCCTCTTCTCCCTCTTCATTTGTCCACTTGGTGATTTTATCAGCTCCTAGGGGTTTAAATATCATCTGTAGGCAGAAGACTCCCAGATCTAAACATATCCATCCTGAGGCTCTCTCCTAAGCTTCTGTCCTTAATTATCAACTGTCTTTTGGACATCTGAAAAGACGTCCTAGAGATGTACAAAATGGAACTTATTATCTTTTCCCCTAAACCCTTCCCTCTTTTAAAATCCTCTATTTCTGTCAAAGACCAATCTGTCAGGCCTTTCCAGTCTTCCAGATACATATACTTGGTACTGTTCTTAACTGCTCATTCTCCCTGCCTCCACATAAATCTTACCATTTCAAGCTTTATGGTATGTTTCACATGTTCCATCTCTTCACGCAGAGAATGACCACCTTAGCTGAAGTTCTCTCAACCTCTTGCTTAGATTACTGCAGTAGCCTCCTAATTGGTCTCCCTGCTTCCATCCACACTACACGACGCTATCTAAGTAATTTCCTTTACACACACATTTTTTTTCCTTTCGAAAATTTTATCTTTTCCAATTACATGTAAAAACAACGTTTAAATATTCTTTTAAATTTTGAGTTCCAAATTCTCTTCCTTCCTTTCACCCTTTCTTGAGAGGGCAAGCAATTTGATATATGTTACACTTGTGCAATCATGTAAAATATATTTCCATATTAGGTTGTGAAAGAAAACAGACAAAAAAATCCCATAAAAAATAAGCAAAGTGAAAAATAGTACGCTTTGATTTACATTCAGACTCCCATCAGTTATTTCCCTGGAGGTGGACAGCGTTTTTCACCATTAGTCCTTTGAAATTTACACACAAATTTGAGAATTTGACACCCCCCCCCCCCCCCACTCCATCAAGGGTAGTGGCTTCCTACTGTCTTTAGGATAAAATATAAACTCCTCTGTTCAGCCTTTAAAGCCCTAAACAAAATAGCCTCAACCTATCTTTCCCACCTCATTATACATCACTCCCTCTTTCACATTTTGTTAATCAGTCAAATTGGTCTTCTGTTCCTCACTCATAAAATTTTACTTCCTGTTTCTGTGCCTTTGTCCTGGCCACCCCACATGCACAGACCACACACTGTTTTTACCAGAGGGAAGAGTCCTCCTTCTTCCTTTAAGACACTGCTCAAGTACTGTGTTCTGCATAAAGCCTTTCCTGATCCTCTCAACGGTTAGCACCATCACATTTTACTAATACATACTATAAATATATCTATGTATATTTATCCACTCTGTATTTATGTTATATATATTTTCTGTTTCCTCCATTAGAATGCAAGTAGATATCGATTATACTTGTATCTCCAGCATCCAGCACAAGGCCTGGCACAAAGTAGATGCTTAACAAATGCATGTTTATCGTTTGATAGAAATGAAAACAATCAACTATTTGTCACTGAAGTACTCTAGAGGTAAAAGTCACAGAAGGTTTTCTTTCTAATGTCAGGGCCTCACTGAAGAATCAACCAACAAACATTTGCTAAGCCCCTACTGTGTGCCAGGCATTGTGTCAGACATTAGAGAATCAAAGACACAAGTAAAAAGTCTCTGACTTCAAGGAGTTTCCAGCCTGACCAGGGAAGATAACATGAGGAGGGAATACATTACAGGGAGGTGGACATCCAGTACAAAGATCTGTGTTGAAAAATGGAGGGATGTGTGTGGAGAACAGCAAGAGATCAGTTTGTTTAGATTTTGGTGTCTATGGAGGAGGAATAAGATGAGAAAGGTAGTTTGAGGTCAAGTTGTGAAGAGTTTTATATTCCATCCTGGAAGAAAAGTAGAAACATAGATACTAACTCAGTAAGGGAGTGACATGGTTAGAACTGCATGTTAGGAAAATCAATTTGGCCATTGTGTAAAAAGATGGACTAGAGAGAAGAGAGACTTTTAGAAAGGGAAACCAATTAAGAGGATGGTGAAACAGTCCCTAGTTAAGACATAACAAGGACCTAAATTAGAGTGGTTTCTGTGTAAGTGCAGAGAAGTGGTCACATAAGACAGTTGAGGAGATAGAAAGGACTGACTGGATATGCAAGTTGACTAAAAGTGAGGAGAGAAGGATAAGACTCAGAATGTGAACCTGGGTGCCTGGAAGGATGGTGATTTCCTTAATTTCCTTCCAGTAATTTCAAAAGATGGGACGATTTGGGAAGATTAGTGTATATAATGAGTTCTATTTGAAATGCCTATGAGAAATCCAGTTCAAAATGGGTACTTAGTAATGTGGGACATGAGCCCAGAAGACTAATATACAATAAGACTAATATAATACTAAGACTAGATATATAGTTCTGAAAGTCACCTTAATAGAGATGATAATGTGTACTAATGAGGTCACAAAAGTGAGAGAATGTTTTTAATTTTCTCATCTGTAAAATTAAGGGAGCTGAATTAAAAGATTTCTGAGGTCTCTTCCCACTCTCAACCTGTGAACCTATGAATTTATAATAAGATATGTCAACGAACAATAATCCATAGGACTTGGTAACATTAGATAACAGAAGTGAGGGAAAGGTAAGAGCCGAAGTTATAAAAAGTTTTGAATTAGGAGCAACAGATTTGGGAAGGAAGAAAAAAACAACTCAGTTTTGGAAATAGTGCAAAAAAAAAACTCAGGTGAATGTCCTATAGAAATTTAAAGACACAGGTCTAGATTTTACACCATAAGTCACATTAAGTTCAAAACAAAGATATTCCCTGAAGGTAGGGATATATCCTAATCCCTTCCCCAATATAAATTAAGGCTAGATTTTCCTTAAAAGGTACTGAAAAGACTGTCACCCTATCTCACCAAGGCTAGAAATGCCATAGCCACACACAGTCTCAAGTCCACTGATAAAAAGCATAAAAGCTTTGACATGCTCCATTTTTGACTAGGACTGGTTCACCCCTCCTTAGTTAATCTGGTGGTCCCCTACTCCTGATGTATGTGTGTGCGTTGGGAGGGGTGTTTAACATACCAGGGGTGCTGGACTTAGTGCAATCACCCAATAGGCTTTAGCCCTACTGTAGTGGCTCAGAGTTCCCAAGAAGAAGCAATCCTCCAGCCTCAGAGTTCACCAACCTCAGCCTCCCATAGTAATAGGGATTGTAAGTATCCACACCACCAGATCTTACCTATATTCTACAGTATATTTTTATAACATTATATTTGGGAAGTGACAATCGTTGACTCAACAACTCACCAGAGATTTTTCTCACTCTCATGGAATTCATAGAAGATACATACTGGGTAACTTGCATAGCTTTTTTTTTTTTAATTAGAAGAAAGCTTTCAGTTGAAGTTCAGTTTTTTTGTATTTTGTCAAAATTCAATTATTTACAAAATATTTTTAAACTTCATAATAATTTTGCAACTTACCTTGGGAGGTAGTGGTGGTGGTACTGCATGCTTTAAAGTTGACCTAACACAAGGAGAATAGGATTTTTTAGAAAAACATAAATTTAGGGAACATAAAATATTATCTTCTATAAATCAGGAAACCATTAGATCTGGTAAAAAATTCTAAGTGAATATAAAGAAATTGGATTCTCTTTGGAAGATCTATAGAACAAAAAGTAAAGCCTACACATACACAAAGAAAAAAAATCTTTTAGGAAATACTGTAATGTCAGCATAGTTTGAAATATATTTAAAACATGACTACAAAGAAATGAGACATTTCAAAGGTTGCAAAGAAAACTGTCTCCTTACCACAGGACTCTGAATATAACATCATTTATATAATATGTTGTGGTTTACAAAGCAATTTCCTTAACCATTTGAAGTGTAGAACACCATTCCTATGTTACAAGGGAAGAAACTGAAAGATTAGGGGTTAAGTGATCTACCAGTGGTCATACAAATACCAGAATTAGATCTTTGAGAGTTCTTTTTTAAAAAATGTTATAGTTACTATATAAATTGTATACTTCACTTCACTCTTTGCTCATATTCATACAAGATTTCTGCCTTCTGAAATTTCTTGGCCTAATAATATTCCATTGCATTCATAATTGATTTAACTATCTCAGCAATGAAGGATGAACACATACTATCAGTTTTAGAACTCTTGCCTGGGGTTTTGTTTTCCTTTTTTTTAACCACTTAATTATCCCTCTTCTAATTTTAATGACACTGATTTTTTGGTGTGTGCATAAACTTTAAAACCCTTCATAACCTGACCCCTTCCCACTTTTCCAATCTTCTTATACCGTCATCCCTCTCCATTTCCCTTATCTAGGAACACTGGTCTTGCTTTTCCTTGAGCAAGACAATCCAACTCCTGACTGCATTTTCACTGCCTGTTCATCATCCCTAGAATTCCTTCTCTCCTCCTCTCCATCTCATGGCTTTCTCTTCAAGTCCCCGCTAAAATCTTACATTCTACAAAAAAATGTTTCCTGGGCCTATGCTAGTTTACTTTAGCAATTTCCATGTTGTTTTTCACGTCATACTGTGAACTCTGAGAGAGGAAGGCCTATTTGTGCCTTTCTCTTTAACACCAGCACTTTATCTTGTGCCTAGGCTTACTGACTTGTTGACTTTATAGACTGAGGCCATGTACACGTTTGGAGTTTAATATGGCATATGGTGTGAAAATGTTGGTCTGAACTTGATTCCCGTCCAGTTTCCCCACCACTTTTTGTCAAATAGTGAGCACCTGGGATCTCTGGGTTTATCAAATACTGTGCTATCATACTCATTTGCTTCTGTACCTTGTATATCTAATCTGTTCCACTAACTGACTTTTTTCCCGTATTCCTCTTGAACTTTTGCATCTAGCTGAATCCTTTGGCTAGTCTGACCCATATGGCATGGAATAAGTAAACTGAGGCAATATTGCCATTTTTATTATATTGGTGTAGTCTATTTGTTATATTGGTATAGTCTAACTATAGTCTAACAATAATATTGGTGGAGTCTAACCAAAAGTGAATATTTAAACATATTTTTAATTCTAAAATAAAGCTTCCAGCTAGCTGGCACAATAGATAGGGTCCTGGGCCTAGAGAAGACCTGAATTCAAGTTGGGCTTCAAACATGTAATCCTGGGCAAGTCATTTAACCACTATTTACCTTAGTAGATATAAAATGGAAATAATACTTGTAAAGCACCTGCCACATAATAGGCACTTAATTCTTATTCCCTCTCTTTTCCCCACTTCTAAACAATGTTTTTGTAATTTTTAAATTTGTAAAATTTGTAAAAAATGTTCTTGTGTGAGTCTTGGCTAGTGGACTCCTAGAATACTTTATACATTCTATAGTTAGGTGGTACACCGCAAGACCTGAATTCCAGACACTTACTGTGTCACCCTGGGCAAGTCACTTAGCCTCTGCCTGCCTCGGTTTCCTCCTCTGTAAAATGGGGATAAAAACAGCACTTACATCCAAGGACTGCTATAACAATGATGTAATATGTACACAGCACTTTGTAAATCTTAAAGCACTAAATAAATGCTACTATTACTTCTTCTTGCTGGTTTTATTGATAATATATAGCAAGAATGATTATTCTGTAGGCTTATTTTTTATCCTGATACTTTGCTTGTTATTGTTTCAATATATTTAGCTGACCCAACAGGATTCTGAAAGTAGACCTTTATATCATTTGCAAAAAACAATCATTCTGTTTACTCTTTCCCTATACTTATTCTTTTGATTTCTTTTTCTTCTCCTATTGCTAAAGCTAAGATTTCTAGCACAGTGTCAAATAACAGTGGAATGAATACGTAGCCTTACTTTACCCCTGATCTTTTCTGGAATGGCCTGTAGTTTATCTCCATTACATATAATGCTAACTCTTGGTTTATAATAGACAAGATTTGCCATACTTCTAAAAGTACACATATTTCTATGCTTTTTAGTTGCTGTTGTTTTGTTTTAATTGAAATGAGTATTATATTTTATCAAAACCACTTCAGTATCTTTGCCAAAAAAAAAAAACCAACCAAGAACAAAAAAACACAACTGAGGTCATGAAGAGTAGGACACGGACTCAATAACAACAAATGTTTTTTGGTATCTGTTGATATAATGATGTGCTTTTGATTACTCTTTTAATAACATGGTCTACTATGATTGCTTATCTTAATACTGAACCAACCTTGATTCCTACTATACATCCTACCTGGTCACAACGCACAACATTTTTTATATGCTGCTGAAGTCTTTTTATTAACATTTGATTTAAATGTTTGCATCTATATTAGAAATACTGATCATACTTTCTCTCTGTTGTCTCTCCCTGGCTTAGGTATTAAGACATTTATATCACAGAATTAACTTGGTGAGATGCCTTCTTTTTCTGCATGTGATACTGGAATTAATTGTTCTTTGAAGGTCGGATAGAATACAATTGTAAACCTATCTAATCCTGGCACTTCCCCTTCTCAAAGAGTTATTACTTTATGGCTTGTTTTATTTTTCTGAGACTGAACTACTTCAATCCTCTGTTTCTTGTTCTGTTAATCTTGGTTTTTTATATTTTTGTCAATACACGTCTATTTCACTTATATTGACAGTTGTGTGGTCATAAAACTGGGCAAAACAGTTTCTAATAATTTCCCTTTTTCCCTTATTTGTTAGGATTTCTCTTTTTTCATTTTTGATAATGGCAATTTGTCTTATTAAAAAAAACCAGACTATTTAATGGCTTCTCTTTTATTAGTTAAAAAAACAGCTCTAACTTGAATTTCTATTTTTATGTTTAGCTGACTTTTTAAAATTTGTTGGTTTACTTGATTTTTTAAAAAGTTTGTATTCCTAATTCATTGCTGTTCTTTTGGGGAAAAAAACATACATTTTCCTCTCAGGACTTTTTGGATGCACCTCAAAAGTTATGGCATGTTATATCACTTTCTCTTATTTCTTCTGATGAAGTAATGTTTCCAAGATTTACTCTTTGACATAACAATTGTTTAGGATTAAAAGGACCTTTAAAATGACCTATAATGAATATAATTTTTGTTGCACTGTGAAGCAAAGGATATATTTGATATGCTTGCATATTTCCACATAATATGTAAGGTTTTTGTGCCCTTACATGTGGTCAGTTTTTGTGAAGTTGCCATGCACAGATCAGAAATACATACATTATTTTTGTGATCCCATTCAGTAAGCTGACAGTATATTGTAACCGTTCTAAAACTCTGCTCAGGTCCTATGTTCTTTCTTATTTATCTTTTTGGTTATAATATAAACAACAACTCTGTTTATCCCCATTTACATTAAGGAAATGGAGTCAAACAAAGGTTAAGTGACTTGCCCAGGGTTGTGCCCAGTCACTGTCTGATGCCAGATTTGAAATCAGGTGTTCCTTACTCAGATCCAGTCTTCTATCCAGTGTGCCATCAGCTCTCCAGATTCTGCTTTCTAATACATTTTGTCATCCTTTTCTGTTTGGTGGGTGAAGTCCATCACATTCATGTTGTGGTTATAATGACTGAGTATTTCCCTCCCTTCTAACCTCCTATCTGCTTATACCTTTTCTTCCCTTTGTACTCAGTCATGTACAACAAAAAAGAGTTCAGTATGCATTTTTATATTTCATGAAATCTGTTCTGATATGCTGCTTCTCTTTTCCCCTTGATGACAATTTCTCATCTTTTCTTCCTTTCCTTTTATTTCCCTACTCGTGATCCACCCTCTAGACCTGGAGTTTGTTTTACTTACAATATCTTCTTGAATTTACCCCTCTTAACTCCCACATCATTCTTACGTCCCTGTTCCCATCTGATGCTGAGTTTTATTCATTTTTACACTAAATTCTTTGTATATGCTTATCTTCAGTCTTCCTTTCTCTGGTTCTAATTAAAGTAATGTTCATATATGCAGCTTGCGTAACCCATCTCTTCCTCTATATTGGGCCTGCCAAAGGAATTCCTCTACATACAAAGGAGGTTTTCCTCCACATTTTTCACAGGCCACTCAAAATTCTCTGGCCTGCCACTGGTGGCCCAAGTTTCACAAGTGGCCTGTGGGCTGCAGATTGTATAGGCTTGCTCTATGTCACGTAGTCTTTTCTTGCACTTGGAATATAATAATCAGTTCAAATCCCCTTACTAATTTTTCTTCTCCAGAATAGTTCTTTTTCCCTTCTTTTTTTCTTATTGTTAAAATATAACAAAATTGTCTTAATGATTCTTGAAGACATTTAAAGTTCTGAGGTGACACATTTCTTTTCTCCCTATTAGAATGTAAATACTTCATCTTTTCTACCATATTATGCTGCTGTGTCAGTAACACTACATACAATAATTACTTGAAATGTTAATGACATTAACTAATTGTTAGTAAATGAAAAATACTAACCCACCTACTATATTATGCAAAAGCTACTTTCCAAAAATAAAATAAAAACATCAAAATATACCCAGGTATATAACTATGAAAGGGAAGCTAGGTGGCATGATGAATAGAGTGCCAGACCTGGAGGCAGGAAGATTGATCTTCCTGAGTTCAAATCCAGCCTAAGACACTTAGTAGTTTAACCTGGGGCTTAACCTGGTTTGCCTCAGTTTCCTCATCTGTAAAATGGCCAGTAAAAGGAAATGGAAAACCACTCCAGTATCTATTGCAAGAAAACCCTACACAGGGTCATGAAGAGCTGGCTATGACTGAAAAACAACACATAACTATGATAAGAAAACATAATCTTCTTTCAGTATTCAATCTGCAGTGCTATTCAGGCACAATTTTGCATTAACTACCTTCTCACTCGAAAGAATATAGGTGAATAACACGTAAGGTTTGTAAAAGGCCCCTTTTCTAAAGGGCTCACTTATATAGAAAAAAATTATCTAACATTATTAAGCCATTACCTGCTGGTGTTTGCACTATCTACAAAAGGATTCCACTGTAAGGAAAAGTCTGTGTCACCTGACACTACCTAAGGAAATAAGAAAACAAGATTTAACGTTGTACACTGAATACAAGATGAATTACTGCATGATTCAGGAAAAACAGTATTTCCATTCATTCAATCAGCCCATCAATATGCACTTGGTGAATATCTATTATGTGACAGGGACTCTGCTAGGTACAGGAGATACAAATTAAACAATGAAATAATCTTTACTTCATAAAGGGTCCTGGTATCATAATGAAGAAACAACAAAAAAGCATATATATATATAACTACATAACTAAATATATATAAAAAGAATAAATATAAATACATACAACTTAGTTAAATAAAATGTAGTTAGAGAAGAGAGGGCACTAGCAAGTTGGAGTTGAGGAAAGAGGGTATTTGAGCTGTGTTCTTGAAAGAAGAGAAAGATTTTTGGGAGGTAGAGGTGAAAATGGAATACATTCAAGGCTTGAGGAAAGGTCAGTGAAAATGTAGAGACGGGACTTGTGTTGTATATCAGAATAGAAAGCACCAGTTTAGCTGAAATGCAGAGAGTAGTAGAGGTAGTGGAACTAATGAAAAATAGAGTTGGAAAAAAAAGTGGGGCAAATTTCCAAGTCCAAAAGGAATGAGATCAAGAACAACAGTCCAATAAGATAAACTGAAAATCAAAATGTTATGGTATAACTAAATAAAAGCCAATAACGTGAAAAATGTGTCAGTTATTTTTTAAAGGATAAAGAAAAACCATAACTAAACAAGATTTCTAATTTTAAAATAGAGAAGGTAGGAGTAAGAATTGACAAGGACAGAAAAACAGACTTTCTCAAGCCCAGAGCTATAAGTGAGATATTTTGCAAAAAATATATACCTATACCTATCTATTTATAGCTATGTCTATCTATCTATCTATCTATATATCTCAAAGATAGAACAGTTGAAGCTTTTCCTTTCAAATTGGGAATATTTTAACTGCATAAAATAAAGGTGAAAAACCTATCAATAAATTGAAGAATACATTAAACAGCTGGAAGGCATAACAGGAAAGGAAAATAAGCCCTAACATTGAGAAGATGGTAATCAATTACCCAGAGAGACCTCGGATATACAAGTCTAACAAGTTAAGCAAATATTTTCATTTGGAAAGAAAACAAATCACTTTTTTAAAATGTGCTATCAAAATCCATACCTGAAGGGAAAACTCATGCACAACACTTTTCAAGCATTCCAAATCAAAATTTTCAGTGTTATAATTTTTCATGTGTGATATCAAATGATTAACATGAAATACATATTTTTTTAAAAATGAAAACAAAGCAGAAAAATTAAGACTCTACCATTTCATCACGTGCTTCTGTTTCTTTTCTTAAAGGAGGTTCAAACTGTAGTTTGTCAACTGCAAAAGACACGTGTAACAGATAATTCTATTTCAAATGTTCACACACTCAGATTTTGATAAAAGTTACAATCATTAATTTGCCATGCCGCTTACATACATATAATCTCAAATCAATAAGCATTCATTAAGCTCTTCCTATGTGTTAAGAACTGTACTGAGCACAGTGGAAACAAAAGAAAGGCCCTTAAAAATAGCCCATGACTCTAAGGAGCTCAGATTCTAATGGGGGAGACAACATGCAAATAGCCTAAGAAAAGAGACGTGTGTGTGTGTGTGCGCATTATATGTGTATTCAGACACATATAAATAAAAGTTGAAATTTTACAGTACTATGTACACTCATTAAATGAGTTTTTATCACCTGGGCCCATTAATTATACTATTAAGCCTATATATATACACTATAAACAGAATCAGGTCTTATGTCTTTAAGTGTTAATCAACTAAATTTCTACATAGCATACTTATTTACTTTTATTTGGTAGTTTTAAGAAAATGCAGGTTTAAGAGGATGATGGCTTAATTCAATTTTGAATCTTTTCAAGCCTTATGATTAAATTTAATTGAGGTATACTGACATCAATAAGTCTTATAACCATAAAGTCTATTTGAAAAAGAATTAAAAATAACCACTGAACTAAAGAGAAACAACAAAAATTGAGTCCTTAAAACCTGTGACAATGTCTTATATTTGTATCCTAGCCTTTCAAAAAAAATAACTCTTTTCTATAATCTTTCTCAAAAAATCATGTGAAGATATTTATTAATCTATAACCTATAAATCTGACAACACACCAATAATCTGCAACTAATTTTTTAGAAATAACACTTTGTTTCCAGCATAATTTTTTAACAAAATAATAAAAACATGCCAAATTAAGATAGCAAAGACAAGTCAAATTTTGGTATTATTTTGTCAGAAAATAATTTTGATAATTTATAATTATAAATTTAGCCCTCAAAATTCTTTAAGAAATATAAGAACTTTTAACCACACAACAAATTAAAGATATTTAATATACATTTATTAAATATATATGTTTAATATACTGACAAATTAAAATATATCACAAATACATACAGTTTATCTCTGATGCTGTTCGTTCAGCTCGGACATTCCTGTTTGTAGACCGAATAGTATGACGGACAACTGCATGGGGCTGTAATGTAACACCACAAAATAATTGAGTTTCAACAGCCCTTTTGTAATATAAGTTCTCCAAAAACTTAAAAAACTATGAAAATCAAGTATAAGCTAAATGAAAATTCAAAGAAAAATTATAATGGATACAGGGAATAATTCTGACAATTGTGTGATTAATCAAAGGCTCCCTAAAGAGTAGACAACTTACAATCCTATTTTTAGCATTTCATATCATTTGCTTTTGAAAAAGTCTTGCTCATTAATTCAGACTTCACAAGTGTGATTTAGGAAACATTCTTGACTATTTCTAGTCAGTGAGAAAACATGAAAAAATTTGGTTTGAAAAAACTGCTGCTTTTTTCTACTGAGGTCCAATGACCACTTAAATAAAAAATCACTAAACACTTAATTTTTAAAGAAAGAATTAAAATATAAATTATTAAGACACAATTAAATATAATAAATTTTAAAAGTTAAGTTCTATAATACATAAAGAATGGAAATGAATAGGAAAAGGAAGAAAAAGAATTTTTTTTAAAAAGATGAAAGATATGTAGACTGTGTGGATTTTGGGAATATTGTTACTAAACATTTTAAGTCATGTGTTGCTCTCACAACCATACACTCACACCCACACCTACACATTTATCCTGAAGTCTGGGTGAAAATAAGCTGAGGACTAGATATGCTTCACCCTAATTATTAAAGATAATGTACTTAAAAATCAAACCTGTCTTACTATAATATTTTCCAGAAATGTTAAGCACATTGTTAAGCTGGATTAAATAAAAATGCTTATGAAAATAATGGAATTACAATGGAAATAACTTATCTTGAAGACTAAATATGATATACAATCATTTGTGTTTAAAAAATTTTTCAAAGTGGAGAAACATGAAAGTATCCTTGCTGATTTTCTATCATCAATTTCTTTGAGATGTGTTCTGAGCGCATTTGCCATGGGCAAACACTTACGTTCTCTTGTTGGGTAACTGCAATGTTTATAATCTTAAAAAAAAAATTTAAATGGATAATTTCTTAAATAGATACAACAAAGTAAATACGCTATCAGATTCTCAAGCGAACTGTCGGCTAAGGCTGGAAACTGGAGGCTTGGGAGGTTTGGGCCAGAATAACATGTGGTGTTAATGGATCAAATTGTTTCTGAGGAAAGAGAAAGGCTATAGTGGTAGATAAGCATAGGGACTGCACACTTCATGACCTATGCCTAATCGTAATTTCTTAATGACTTTACCCTTAGTGACTTTAGTAGTGATCCAGATTATAAAACATTAATCTGGGGCCAGAGAACAGTAAAAGGAACAGACTAGAAGAGACAAGATTTGCTATCATCAGCAAATAGACAGGTAGGGAAAGTGCGGATTTTTATAGGCTAATCATTTTTGTGGGCCAAAATTTTTTAACGGCAGTTTAAATTATGTGACGTAGGCTATTAATTATATCTCTATATGTATTGATTCTCCGATATGAGTGTACAAATGTTTCCTTACCTCAAAATCATCATCATCTCCTTCAATATAATGTGAATGGTTGTCTGGATTATTTACTTTGTCCAACAATTCAACTGCTAGTGCCCTTGAGAGACCAGGCTGTCCTACAAAACTATGCTTCATAAAAGAAAAATACATATATATATTCTGAGATTAAAATTTTATATATGTACATCACCTATTAAATTCATTATTTTACTTTTCTCATTAAGGAAATGATATAAAAGCAAACAAATAAGCAGTTACTATGTGACTCAACTTTGAAAAGTACTGAATTATGTATCATTTGTATACAGTTTACTTATAGCAATGAAGTCTATAGTGGATAGACAGAGCTTCTTTTGCAAAAATAATTGGTCCAAATACGAATCAAAGGTAAAAACTTGGCTACAATTAGTACCATATTTTAAGACACTGGCCAATGACCTCATAAATGTTACATACACTGTGTTGGTGGGCAAGAGTCTAAATGGTTCAGTGCAGTCTATTATCTACTACTGAAATATCGACTCAAAGTATGTATCAGTAAAGAGAATTATCTTCACATACAAAAGCCAAAATATTTAAACTATGAAAAAAATTTAAATAAAATTTTATCAAAAATGGTTTTTTGGGTGCCTGTAAATTCTGGCATTGATTTTAATACAGATATCACTGTTTATGCTTATAGACTTGTGCTATTTTATTTTTATATAAGAAAAATATTTGGTTCCTCTTCTAGGAGTAACCATTACAAAAGAAAAACTGAATATTTCAATTCAAAGGAGAAAGTCATTTGTTCTAATGATATTTCAAAATGCTGTTTGTAATTATTATGTATATGTAAATATTATGTAATTAAATACTTACAGTTAGAAGTCTTTCAGCTGTTGGCCTCTTTTTTGGATTTTTGGTTAATGCTATTTTGACAAAACTATGGAATGTTGATGACCTTTAGATTAAAAAAAAGAAGCATGTACAGACGTGTTTCATTACTATTGTTTTTATAATATTAGTGACATGTCTCTGTAAATGTAATTTATAAAGTCTGGTAAGAATATATATTTGAGACCACTGAGCACCATAAGGCTGCAGAATTTACACAAAAGTTCAACTTACGCAACTGAAAACATCTAAGCCGTTATCCTTAAACAAGGATTAGACAATACTGGTGTAACAATGCGATTACTAAGAAGCAAATACCTTGATAAGGAAAAAAGTTGGAAATTAAGAAGGCAAAGCTCTATTTTGTAACAAAAGCACCATTCAGAAACCAGAATTTCCTTCTCATATTGCCTAGTCTGTGAAGGCATAACTATGAGGACACCCCCAGGTAACCCTAGAGGCTACCTGCACCCTACTACACCTTTGGGGAAAAGAAGAAGCAAAAAAGACACGTTGGGACTAAGAGTGATGTGAGCAATGGAAGGGGCTTTCTTGTTACCTTTAGGTTCCTTGGCCTAGAAGAGTGGCAGCAGTGTGATGCAATGGAAACAACACTGGCTTTGGCATCAAAGAACCTGGATTGATTCTGGTGCTGCTGCTTAGTACTGTGTGACCCTAGGAAGTCTCAACTTCTCTGAACATATTTCCTCATTTCTACAATGAGAAGATTAGAGCTGGCAGCGTGCTGCCAGCTCTAAATTCTATGACTATAGGACACTTGAAAGGGTCTGGGATGATAAGGGTGGCATTTTTGCTACTACCATCATACCTCTTAGGAGTTAGGAAAAAGAAGGAGCAATGGCCACTTGAGAGATAGGCAATGACCTTCTCCTATAAACCACCATAAGTGATATCAGGGTACCAAAGTCTTTGATTTTTGAGTGTCAACTGGCCTGAGTACCTTCAAACAGAGGCACTGAAAGATGACAGATACCTAGTGGTTACAGAAGGTTCTTAAGACAATAGTGAGTTGTGAGGAGGGGATGAAGAAATCAACTGTCTATTGTACAAATTCTTCATAGATAAATCCACCTTTTTTGTGAAAACAAAATTCCAATCAAAGTCAACAAAATGAAACTAATGTAGCAAATTTTCTCGAATTGACAACAAATGCAAAGGTAGTGATTATTTAATGGAGTGGACATAAATGAGGTTAAATCTGAATTGACAGGTCTTTGTTTAATCTGTATGACAGAGTGATTTGCTACCTGTCAGCTGGCATAGGCTGCCTGCTTCAATTTGAAAATGAAGTGCATAAATCTGAAATTAAACTTTCTTTGTGTGAAACTTTTAAAAATTACTAATTATAGTAGGTATATTATATTGGTTGCATTTCTCAGTAGTACCACCACCACCATTCAGGTTTCCTATACATTCAAAGGTTCACCCTATTTTAAAACTAGCTTACATATCAAATTTATTCAGATCATAAGAATATTTACTTCCTGAATTAAGGCTTAAATCATTTCCAACTCACGTTGATAGTACATCAAATTATTATTCATATAGCAAATCTACAAACTTCAAGTTTTCTGATTTTTGAAGGATATCTTGAGGTATAACTTAATTTGAACAAGATATTTAACAACTAAACAGTATATACACCCATAGCTGAACTCATCTGTGAATCTCAACATACCATAATACTTGAGTACTTGAGATTCAAAATCATTTACTGCAAAATGGGATGGGTTAAACATTCTTTCCTCAAAAAAAAATTTTATTAAATAAACCACAACAGAATACTTTAAAATAATGGAAAAGCAGCATTTTATTGAAGTTATATTTATGCTGCTTAGTGAATTTAACTGCTTTGTAGAATTATTTCTGTTTTCTTTTTATTCTGAATATACTAGTGTTATGTACTTGTCTCCCTGTAAGAAGTAGGTTCTTTGAGAGGAAGAACTCAAATGTCAAAATGATTTTCTTCAGTGCACGTCTGACCATGTCACCTGTCTCTACTCCATAAACTCCTGTGATTCACTATCACCTCCAGGATCAAAGATAAGTCTTTGTCAAATAAAGCCCTTCATAAAATGCCCTCCCTCTACACATACACCTTTTCAATCTTCTTACACCTCCGAAGTACTCTGTGACACAGTGATACTGGCCTCCTTACTGTTTCTTGAACAATATACTCCATTTCTCAATTTTGGGCCTTTTCATTGGCTATCTCCCATGACTTGAATGCTCTGCCTCCTCATTTCCACCTCCTAGTGTCAAGTCCTCAACTAAAATCCTACTTTTTAGAGAAAGCCTTTCCCGATCCCTCTTAATGCTAGTGCCTTCCCTTTGTTGATTATTTTTAATTTATCCTGTATATAATTGGTTTATAAATGGTTGTTTGCATATTCTCTTCCTATTAGACTGTGAACTTCTTAAGAGCAGGGACCTTTCTTTGTATCTCCAGTGCTTAGCACTGTGTCTGGTATATAGTAGGCAGTTACACTTGCTGATTAGTTCGTAGTATGTGCTTACTTTGAATTCCTTGCTTCAATTCTTTCCTTTGGTTTTGTAAACCATGACCTTTCTCATTCCCCGCCAACAAACCACAAATTATAAAGTCATATAAGATTATTAGGTAGGTTTTTCCCATTACTTAACAAATTTATGACAACACTAAAGCAAATTTTTTTTAAAAACCTATGAAAATGTGCTGGACTTAATAGTCAGGAAGACCTAAGTTCAAATTGTGCCTCGGAAATTTACTAGCTGTGAGATTCTGGACAGGTCACTGAACTTTATCTGCCTCAGTTTGCTCATCTGTAAATAGGGATAACAGTAGCACCTTCCTCCAAGGATTGTTGTGAGGATAAAATGAGATAATATTTGTAAAGCCCTTTGCAAGCCTAAGTGCTATATAATTGCTAGCTATTATCATGGTGATGATGTACAGATATCTTATTAAACAGCCATTCCTGATCAAAGTTAGGGAAGAGTGAGGCTACATATCGAAAAGTATTTGAAATTTTTAAAAATTAAAGGAAAATTCAATTACTAAATTTTTTCATTTCTGTAATACTTTGAAAGTGATTATCTTTTTTGTGATGGATACCTATACAACTGGTTTGAAAAGGAAATTCACTGAAGCAGCTGAAAACTAGTCTAAACAAAAACAATAATTATAATTTAAGTAGTAGAAATACTGAAAAACAAAGTTTTTTTAACCCAAACTCTAAAAAATAAGGATCTATTATATCCTATCATTCAGCTCCTCAAATATCTTTAAGTACTGTTATTAATGAGAAAGAAAACTAGTGTTTGCTTTGTAACTGTAGGTAGCATGCAACCCAACAAACTGAATCTGTATTTTGGAAGTGGACATGCAAGATGCCAAGCTGAGAATTTTTCTAAAAAGAATAAAGTGCCTGTAATAAGTCAACCTTTTAAAAAGTTATATCATAGCACTATGATGCCTGTAACCCCCAAAAATATATATATTGTAAAAGGACCTATATGTACAAAAATATTTATAGTGCCTCTTCTAGTGGTAGCAAAAAATTAGAGATTGAGGGAATGCTCATCAACTGGAGAATGGCTGAATAAGTTGTGGTATATGACTGTGATGGAACACTATTGTGATGAAAAATGATGGGTAGGATGCTTTCAGAAAAACCTAGAAAGTCTTACATGAACTGATGCAAAATGAAGTGAGCAGAACCAGGAGGACAGTGTACACAGTAACAGCAATACTGCCAAACTGTGAACGACTTAGCTATTCCAGCCACAAAATGATCCAAGACAATTCCAAAGGACTCATGATGAAAAACGCTATCCACGTCCAGAGAATAAATTGAAGGAATCAGAATGTGGATTGAAGCATACTTTCTTTAAAACTTTTTTATTTGAGGGGGGGAGGCTTTTTTGGTCTGTCTTCTTTCACATGGCTAATATGGAAATATGTTTTGCATGACCTCACACATATATTCTGTATCAAAGTGCTTGCCTTCTCAATGAGGGGTGAGAATATGGAACTCAAAATTTTTTTTAAATGAATGTCAGAAATTGTTTTCACATTTAATTGAAAAAACTGAAATATTAAAAAAGTTATGTCTGACACCAAAAGTTACTTGTGTCAAATAAAGTTGCTTTACAGAATTAGTAAGTGTTTTAAAAAAAACAACACCCTCAATTGGTAGCGAGATATGCTACCATGTACAACTATGGGACTTTCCATTAGGGGTCCAAGAGGAGTGGTCTTTTCTACTCTTAAGGTATGACAATTATTCCCACATGGCAGCTGGAGTAGAAACTCAGCTAAGTGAGCTTGAATCGGAGCCTGTGGCTGTGTTTTCTATATTGCTTCTTTTTCTTGATCAGAGAACTATATGCTGATCCTAGAATGATTGCAGTATCTTTGGAAGCAGTCTTGTGAGTCAGAAAATACTCTGGGTTCTCAACTGGTGCTGCCTGAACCCCAGAATGGGACCTTTCTATATCTACTCTAGTGCTCCTTGAAGGATAGCATTCATAGAAGGATAAACCCAAGATTTGGCCTGGCTTGCTGAAAGACATGTGCTTGAAGATAATTAGTATAATGCTGAGGGGAAATGTAAAATGCCTGTTCAATAATCCCACAGACAGCATCATGTTTTGATGTTTTAAGTTTCAACCTCCCACACGAATAACACAGTAGTAATGTAACTATTGCTGTATGTTTTTCTATTAATGTGCCTTTGTGAGTCTGGGTGTATTAGGCACTTCTTTTATATAACAGAAACAAACAGATTTCCTATATCTGATCTACATTGTAGATTGAGTACTCTTTTTTGAGGAAACTCTAAATATGAGCCAAAATCTAAATACAAGCAAATAATTTCCCCTGGAGCTGTGAAGTGAGTGTGGAAAAAGAGAAGGAAAGGGAGAAGGAAGGAAATGGAAAGAGAAGGAAAGGGAGAGGGTACCAACTTGACCCTTGTTTTAGGAAAACATATTCCCCAAGGACTGTCCCCTAGTATATGCATCCTGAGCTGAGAGGGGCCCCATAGTGGAGAGGGAGAAAACAAATAAGGTCTTCAGACCCTTGAGCCCAGTGAGGATTGTGAATGCTTAATTATTAATAGATAATGAACATGAAGCAAATTTATTTTTATAATAAAAATTACTTTCTGAAATGTGTATTTAGTGGATATTTATTTATTTTAATCACTTTTAATGAGTGCTTTAAATTAATTAATCAATTGTAAGGTCCTTAAATTCACACTCTGATCCAGAAAGATAAAGTGACTTTACTTAGGAAAAGACAGAGCTACAAATAATTCAATAACCCATCCCACCCTGCACCCCCCTACAAAAAAGAACATTTCCCAACTTTAAAAAAAAACTGCCTTGAAAATAAAACAGAAGACTAGGCTACAGAAGCAGTTGTTGTTTTACCCTTACAGGCAAGCCTCTCCTATATATGGATGGACAGATGCCCATTTGCCTTGGGTACATGTGATAGGCTTTGTCTTACTCCAGCTGGAAAGGAACCATTAAGAGACTATTTCGTGACAGCACATTCAAATAGCCATCAGAACCTGAAAATCTTGTATGACATTTTAGATTTGGGTAAATAAAGAGTTTTCTAGCTTCTCTAACTTAGAATTACAGACTGTACTAACTTTTCTAACAATTTTGTGTGGAACAGAATTTTCTTCTATACCCACTATAAACACAATATATCAATCTTGATTGTGGCTGAAAAAGAATGACATCACATTTCGATAATTTACATTGAGAAACAAGTCCACTCAAAACAGTTTGGGATTTCACTATCAGAAAGGGCTATTATTTTACCTTTAAAAAACTAAAGATAACAAAAGATTTAAGATACTGTGATTTTATTTAAATGTAATTGCTGAAAGTTTCAAGTTTCAAATGATTATCTGCAACCATTCTTGAGTTATTTCAATTTTTAAGAAGTTCCCCTTTAAAAAGAAAATCATATCATACTGTATTTACCAAAATAAATGATGTTAAGAAATAGAACTGATATTACGACACTTCTAACTCCCACATGAAGACTAACTTTGAGTTTACATACTTAACATTCCAATGTGACAAGCAGAGAACACTACACATCTGTGTCATAAACCTACACTCACTGACTGGGATGTACAGCACTGCGTTTGTCCTGAAATCGGATATGCCATCACTGTCTTATACTGTCAGGTGGCGTGAATTTGACATGTTACTCTCGCTTTTGTAAACTCTAATTTTAACTTTGTTTTCATTATAAAAAACAGATGTATTTAATAAGGAGATGTACTAAATAATAAACAATAATGTGTCCACTGCTTCATACCTCCTCCAAGAGAGGACTGTCTCCAATAATCCCTTTCTAGGCCTCAATTTCATCAGCTATAAAACAAAGAAGTTAGGGTATATGTCTAAGGTCCCATCTAGCCCAAAAAAGGCTGTGAATCTGTGCATTTTGACTTACCATTTTGTCTTTTCTTTTAGCTTTGGAGGTTGAAAATTGCTTTTTGACATTAAGAACAAAGCCCTGAAACAAAAAGCACAATTAAACAGTTTCATTAATGTATCCTCAGTTGTATTAAAATATCCAAGATCTATAATAAAACTACTAAAGTGAATTTACTAAGGTAGGCTAACTTATGAATTGTACAAATAATAATGCAAATGCCAAGTTTATATTGTACAACAAGCTGGAGGCAGGATTATACAAGAGAATGAATGGCCTTTTGGAAATTACAAAGTTCCTTCAGTGACCTCAAGTTCCTCCTAGGAACAAAAGCACATCTAAAAATATTCCCACAGTTTCATTGTAAGGCTACATGAAACAGAAGACAAGAGTAACCAAAGAACAGGATCACGAGTAACAAACAAAGGGTGATGAAGGTAAGCTGGGTGCTGCAACCAATAACCAACGAGAATGACTGAAAAGGAGTAAGAGCTGCCACCAGAGAAATATGTAACAAGAAAGGTGTGCTAGTCCTGAGGCAAGGGCAAGAGGTGGCATGTGGATGGTTGGACCTCCTGGGCTTAGGCAACATCCCAAAGAGAAGAGGGCATAGATCTACCTAAGTACTGGACTCATCAACAAAAATACACATGGATACACATGCCTAGACCAGATAGGTGGCTTCATTTGTCTAGAGTGACTCCCAGGGAATACCTGCTTTGCTACTACTGACTCAAGTTTTAGAGAGTTTCTGGGAATGCTAGAGATTAAAAGATAGTATGTGTCTCAGACAAGACCTGAACTCAGATATTCCTAATGCTATGGCTAGCTCTCTAAGCATGGATGCTTCTCTCCAACTATGTGAACAGTACAACTACCACAACAATATAAATGGAAAGAACACACGAAAAAAATCAAAAGTGGATGCTACAAAATGAACAAAACAAACCCCAAAACACAAGAGTGACTTGAAAGAAGAGGTGGCAGGGCCACAAGTATTACACCTTTTTTTTACTTATTCTTCTGGGCTACTTGTTAACTTTGGACTCCATGTACGCGCTGAGCTCTGCTCACTTCTGGGCAGGTGTCTAGCCTGAGCTTCTGCTGCTCCACAGCTCAGTCTCAGGGGCTGCAAGTTTTCAGTGTTTCCAAAGTGGTGTGATGTGGGGAGAGGCTCCCAGCCCTGCTGGTCTAAGTTCTGCAAGTTCCTGACACAGGTTTGGGTTTGTGGCTTGTGCAGGAATTGAGTTTGGGTAGACTATTGTCACACTTAGTAATATAGTTGGTCACCGTTTGCACATTGGGAGATTCTGTAGATTCAGAACAACTGAACTGCTGCCTCCCTTTTAGTCTTGGTCTCCTGTCCTTGAGTTTCCACTGTAGGCATCTATGCTGGGCTAAAGGTTAGGATGGCGTCACTGCTGTGCTCCTGGGCTACACAGGTCAATTTCCAGACCTCATATCAGGCTCAATCCTCAGTCGGGGTCCTGCAGCACCTGGTTGTACCTCTTCTCTATACCTTAGATCTAAGAGCTAGAACTGAGTGATAGGAGACAGATCTGCCAGAGATCTGCTCCTGGTGCTAGTTCTATGGTCCCTTGGGATCTTGCTTTGTCCCAATGCTTGCTCACAGTCCCCTTACTGTGTCCCTAGGTGCTAGAACACTCCCTATCCTACTTAAACTGCTGCTATCACCACAGCAGTGTCCAAAGACTGAGAAAAAAAATGACTTATTATAACTTTGTTCTTGGCTTTCCCAATCAGAAATTGGTATAAGGCATTTTCTAGGTTGTTGTAGAGGCAGTATGTTAGAAGAGCCAGGCAAAAATATTGTTGACTTTCACTATACTACCCTGACTCTGCCTTACCAAACTTACTTTAAACTACTGCAAATATTTTCAGGCTTGAAATGTATTACATCGATCAGTTATGCTCATTTTTTCTTCTTTAAAAACAATACTATTTGTTGGTATATGGGATAGTTCTATCTAAGGGGGAAGAGTAAGGATACTGGGGGAAAAATATGGCAAAAACCATCACAAAATTTCTTTATAAAAATTATTAAAATTTATGAATGAGTGGTCTTTATCCACAAATGTCTTTAATCACATTTCCCTGAAGTGTCATGAGAGACAAAAGAGAGGAAAAGGAATTGTTGGATGTCTTCCAGTGTCTCTTTTCCAAACCCCAGGCTTCTAGTCAAAATTCACTCAACTTTTCATTGTCAACATTTTAAAACCAAATTTTTAGGCCCTCTAAAAGGTTTTTTTTTTTTTTAACAAAAACCTAAAAGTATGAATGCTATTCAATTATTATTGAGTCATTATTAGTCACAAGAAAGGAATAATTGTTCATTATTCATGTTCCTCAGCTGAGGCCCTTGACTCATGCTATCTTAGAAAAAAAGAATCTCAAAACCCCTTGACATTATCTCCTCCCTCTGTGTTTCTTTTACCCCTTATGAATTAGTGGCCCTTCTTGCCGCAGTCAAACTCTGTACATACATTTCTGATTCTGTCTCATCTTCCCTTACCTCTAATCTTTATTACTAATGGTTCCTTTCTTTGCTGCCTACAAATGTTAGTTTGCACCACCTATGTATGCTCAAAAAACAAACAAAACAAACAACCCTTCATTCAAACAAAACAAACAACCCTACTATTTCCTTAAGTCATTACCCCATGACTTTCTTCATTTTCTTGGCTTAGAAACACCCAGAAAAACTTGCTTCCACTTTTCATTTTTTTAATCTTGTTTTTTAAAGTTTGACTTTTTATTATCATGAATTTGAGAAACATGAACATTTCCAAATACAAAGAACAGCGTGAATGTTATAAATCAAGCAATTTAAAAAGTACATTTCAAATGTAACAAAATAATTACAACACAGGCCTGCTTGGCTGTGTCTCCTTCTGAACTTTTTTCTGCTCTCTTCTATGTATTGCATTTTACTAATGAGATATGATTATTAATTTGGGGAGTTACAGAGTATCCCCCTTTTTCTAAAGTCCTGATGTTAAAAAGTTTAGTCTCTTGAAGGACACTGCTGATAATGAAACTGGACTAACTTTCTCATTCAGACTTTTACCCACATGGAGTAGCTACAGTATTCTACTGAAGCCTAGGTAGGACTTAAACTGTTTGAATAGATTGCCCAAGGCAGGGGGTGGGGTCTAGATATGAGAGACGTGAGGTTACTCTTAGCTCCTCATGATAATATTAATTTTTCAGTAATTGTTAACCAATTAGGGTTGATTCCCACCCTGGGGAACACCTACTCTTCCAAGGATGAATAAACCCTGGGCCTGCTGTTACAATGGTCTTTGAAGAGACATCTAAATGACCATTCTTTTATTAATAAACTTGCTAGCCTTATTAGTAAATAGCTGGCAACTATGTCTCTTGAACTTTTTTAATGACCTGTGTTTCTTGCTTTCCTTCCTTTCTCTGCAAAATCTTCCCCAAGTGGCCATTCTCTCCTTTAAATAAGTCCTATTATTTCTTAGTAAGTATGGTCAATAAAAGTAAATTACGGGCTACATCTAAAAATTTAAGTCTTTCCGTACCTCTAATCTATCACTTTTCTGTTAAGAGGGGGAAAAAGCACAATTTAATTTACCATCAGTCTTCTTAAGTCATGAATGGTTACTGCACTGATCAGTTATTAGTCTTTTTCTCACAGCTGTTTTCCTTTGAAATGTAGTCGTAACTACTTAAATTGGCTTGCTTCTGTTCACTCTGCTCTTCAACCGTTCCTATAAGTCCTCTCAGACTTCTCTGAATTCACCCCTTCCGCACCTCTTACAGTGTAATTATCATAAAACCACGGATATAGAGCTAGAAAGGACCTTAAAGACCATTCGGTTCAACTATTTCTATTTCAGATGAAGAGACTGGGGTACAAAGAAGTTAGATTGACTTGTATAGTGTCATGTAGCTATCTAGTAATATCTGGGGCAAAATTTGAATCCAGGTCTCCCTGACTCCAAGTTAAGAACCATATCCACTACATTCACATAACCATAATTCATTCTGCCCTTCCCCAACATACAGAGCTGCTAAAAATATTTTTGTTCAGTTTTTCTATTTGATTGCTTTAAGCTACAAACTTAGTGAAATCACTGAGAAAAATAATAGCTGGTATTTAATTTCACTTTAAAGTTTGCAAAGCATCTTACAAATATTATCTCATTAATCCTTACAACAGCCCTGGAATGTAGGTACTATTATTCGACCTATTTTACAGATAAAGAAACTGAGGCAAAGGCTAAGGATTTGCCCAGCTTGTAAGTATCCCACAACAGTGTTAAACTAGGATCTTCCCAGTTCCAGGTTAAGCTATCCATTATACTGGTTAGACTTCTTTGGTAGAGGTATGAACTGCTTTTCAGGATGGTTGGATCAATTCACAACTCTATCAATAATTCAGTAGTGTGTGCAGCCTTTACAACCCTTCCAACAGTGGCTGGAATTTTAATCATCTTTGCCAATCTGATGAGTATAAGGTAAAATCTCAGATTTACCTTAATTTGCTTTTCCCTTATGGTTGTTTATAGTTTGCCTTTTGTCTTTTGAAAATTATCTTTGCATCTTCTTACCATGTACTTATTGCTTAAATGACTTCAATTCTTATATGTCTATATCAATTCCTTATATATCTTGGATTTTAAGCTTTTATCTGAAAAATCTGCCACAAGCCTTTTTAAGAGTTTTCCTCCAAATTCTAATATAATTGATTTTGTTTGTACATAAACCTTTCAATTTTATTTAATTAATATTGCTTATTTCCTGTGACACTCCCTTATCCTTTGGTGAGAAATCTTCTTTCCTTATAAACAGCTGTGAAAAGCATTTCTTTCCTTGCTCCCCTGATTTGTTTATGATATGACCTTTTATATAAAGGTGATGTTTCCACTTGGAACACCATGTAGTGTGTGGTATGGTGCTGGTCTAAATCTAATTTCTTCCAGATTGCCTTCCAGTTTTCTCAACCATTTTGCAGAACACTGAATCTTTAACCCAATAACTGTTGGCCTTAGTTTTTTTTTTCATTATAGTATTTTGTTCAACTGCTTCTGGGTCTCATGTACTTAATCTGTTCCACTGAACAACTTTTCTCTTTTTTAACCAGGACTAAATAGTTTTGATAATTATTGCTTTGTAGAATACCTTGAGATCTAATATTGCTAGGTCCACTTCATTCCTGCTTTGTTTTTCATTAATTCCCTTGAAATTTATGATCTTTTTGCTTCTCCAAGATGAATGTAGGCATTTTTCTAGTTCTATAAGGAAACTCTGGTGGTATGATTAATATGATATTGAATCTGTAAATCAATTTAGGGACTATGACCATTTTATTATGTTGGTATGGCCCAACCATAAAGTAATTATATTTTCTCCAGTTACTTAAATTTGATTGTCTAATTAAATTATTTCTGTAGGAAATGTTTTGTGGTATTCCTCATTTTCTCATACTCTCCCCCCCATATATAATCTGTAGCCAGGTCTTGTGAATTATATTTTCATGACATTTCTTCTATAAGTCCATTTCTCTCCTTTGACCCTAACAATACTCTAGTCCAGATCCTCATCATCTCATACCTGGACTCATATATTAGTCTGCTGGTTGGTCTTCCTGCCTCAAGTCTCTCCCCACTCGGCCCAATCTGAAGTCAACTGTCAAAATTATCTTCTGATCATGTCACCACTCTATTCAATAAATTCAAGTGATTCCCTATTCCCTCCAGGATCAAATAGAAAATCTTGCTTGGCTTTTAAAGTCCTTTATAACCTGGGATCTTCCTACCTTCTAAAGCCTTACTTCTCCCCATATACTCTGTGATCTGGTGACACTGATCTCTTTGTGGTTCCTCAAACAAAACAGTATCTCTAAACTCCAGGTTTTTTCCACTAACTGTCCTCCATTCCTGCAGTGCTCTCTTTCCTCACTCATCTCTGTCTCTTGGCTTCTCTCAAGCGCCAGCTAAAATTTCACCTTCTTTAAGAAGTCTTTTCCAGTTCTTAATATCAGTGCCTGATCTCTGTGATCATCTCAAATTTATCCTGTATATATCCTGTTTGCACATAATTTTTTGTATGTTGTTTCTCCTGTTAGATTGTGGGCTCCTTGATAACAGGAACTGTTTTTTGCTTTTCTCTGTATCCTTAGCATTTAGCCCATTTACTGGTACAAAGTAGGTGCCTACTAAATGCTTGTTGAGTGGTGTTCATACAGCTCTGATATGTGTTTTAATAGGTAGATATTAAGGAAAATTAATATTAATGTATTATTTGATTACTAATATTATTTGATAATGTATCATTTGATAATTAACATTAATCTATAATATATCCTTTTTTGTCAAAACCCCCATCTCTTAATCTAGTTCAAAAGGAGACCTCTCTCCCAACCAGAACTAAGGTGTGGTTGAGGAATGTGATTGTTCCAAGCCCCCAAGGCAACTGTTTATAACCAGCTCATCCCACTAGCAAGTGGGACCTTTCAGTCAGAAAAATAGCTGGAGCTCCTCTCCCCAGGGGACAAGTCTACTGTCCTTCCTTTCTAATCAAGGTTAAGAGTGATGTGGTCTCCAGTGTGGAAGCCAAAACCAAAGAGAACATGATTGTGATGGGTTTTCTCTAGCCAGGACTGCTAAAGGCAGCTGGGTCTCATGATGCAGCTAGTATTAAGGGTCAGAAAAGAGCATAATCAGCCACATCCGAAGGGCAGTCTACTTGCCCTACTTGCAGACTGATCCTTTCACATGAGGATTAGTCCTGTCTGCTCCCAACCATTGTCTCAAAGATGAATTAATAGGGAGAAGGTGAGAATTATTAATCCTCCTCCTCCTTAAAACTTTTACCAATTGGGACTGCCTTGCCTCTGCCAAGGGAGGTCCAAACGATGTACAGTCAGGCTAATCAGAAGGAAGATATACCCAGGTTTAAAAGACTCTGCCAGCCCTCACTCAGGGTATTTTGGCATAAATGGAGGTGGGCCAGAGACCCCTCTATTAATAGGTTTGGCACCTTATTAATAAACATCTGCAGAGAATTGCCTCAGTTTACCTTTTTGTTAAATTCTACCTGTGCCAATATGCACTTATTTTATATGTCTTATGTTTATTTTAAAAGGAATTTCTTTTCTTTATCTTCATGCTGGATTTTGTATGATATAGAAAAAGGCTTTGGGGGTTTTTTGTAGCTTTATCTTATATCCCAGTGCTTTGCTGAAGTTATTAACTATTTTAATACATTTTAAGTTAACTTCATAAGGGTCTCTAAATAAGCCAGTATGTCATCTGCAAAAAGTTACAATTTTGTTTCCTCTTTGACTCTGCTTATTATTCCTTTAATGTTTTTTGTTACTACTAAAAGCTATTGTTTCTAGAAACATATAATAGTTATGACAGATATATTTGATTTACCCCTGATTTACAAATAGGCATCTAGAATTTTTCCTTTAGAGATAATGCTATATCTTCGTCTTAGATAGTCTGTCAAATTAAGGAAGAGTGCAGTTAAATCTTTTTAATATGTTTTTTAACACACAGGGGTGTTGAATTTTATAAAAAGTCTCTTCTGTATCATATGATGTAATCATGTGACTTGCACTTAAAAAAAAATTAACAGGGTCTATTATACTTATGAGTTTTCCTAATAGGAAGCTAAGTGGTAAAATGGATACAGTATAAGATTAAAAGTCAGAAAGACTGAGTTAAAATTCTCCCTCAGACACCTACTAGTTCTGTGACCCCTGGGTAAATCACTTAACCTTTCTATGCCTCAGTTTTCAAATCTGCGATTGAGGATAGTACTAGCACCAATCTTAAGAGGGTCAAATAAGAAAATATATGTAGTGCACTTTACAAACCTTCAGATAATGTATAAGTGCAATAAACAAATAAATCATAAAAATACTGAACTAACCTTGCATTTTTGGTATAAATTCAATTTGTTCGTAGTGTAAAATATTCTTCTTATGTTGTTATCCTCAATTTGCTAATATTTTGTTCAATATTTCTACACTGATACTCATTAGAGATAATCTGTATTTTTCTTTATTATTCCCCGGTTTAGATGATTATCTCATAATTGACTAAAAAAATGTAGAGAATAAAAGATCCCATTGTATATTTGCTTATTTATTATGTAAAAGCACTGTCTCAGGTACAGGACCTAAGTGTAACCCTGTTACCCTCCAGATATTAGGAACAGTAAGGAAGGCCTCTAGCACACTGGGGTCGACCCCTTGTAAGTAACGTTCATGGAGGACACTGATGAGATGGATAGATGAGTATGGGCTGTAATCTGCTGCCCCTAAAGTAACAAAATTTTTTATTATTCTGAACTTGACAAACATCAAGAAACATGAGCACTTCCACGTACAAAAGAGAAAATTAAGATTGAGCTGTAAATGAAGCCAAAAATCTTTATTACATACAATTCACATTTCTTTTTAAAGAATAATATAATTTCAACACCAAAGATTTCTAAAAGTACCTTCTTCCAAATATCACCTATGTTTTTCTTCTTTGCATTTGAAAAAATGATTTATTCTTTCTCTTCTGTTCTTTCTTTTTTTTGAGCAATAGCATTGCTAATACACCTCCTCCTCCCAAATCTCCCTCAATTTAAAAACAAAACAACAACAAAAAAACCTCTTATGTCAAATAAGAATAGCCAAGAAAAAAAATCACACATATGGCCACATCAGAAAATGTCTATTTCCTCTGTTAGGCAGTGAGCAGCATACTTCATCATGGGTTCTTTACAGTAGTGGTTGGTCAAGGTTTTGATCAGAACTAAATCTTTGAAAGTTCTTTTTTAAAAAATGTTATAGTTACTATGTAAATTGTTCTTATGATTTTGCTCACTTCACTCTTTACTCTGTTCATATTTCATACAAGACTTCTGCCTTCTGAAATTTCTTGGTCTAATAATATTCCACTGCATTCAAAATTGTTTAGCCATCCACAATTATAGGACATCTTCTTAAGTTACCATTTCTTTGCTAGAACAAAAAGTGTTGATATAAATATTTTTGCATATATGAATCATTTCCTCTTTATTTGATCTCTTTGGGGTATATGCCCACTAATAGTATCAGTGGATCAAAGGGCATTTTTTTAAAAATCTTGTATAAATAAGAATAACTGAGCAAAGAAAAAAAATCCACATATTGGTCACATGAAAAAACCTTCCCTTCTATCAGTTTACTGCCTTTTTAGTTATAGTTTCAAACTGTATTCCAGAATGTCTGGACCAATTCAGTTTCACCAATAGTACATCAGTGTGCTCATTTTTCCACAATCCCTCCAACAACTGTCATTTTCCTTTTTAAAAACAATCTTTGCCAATCTGATGAGTATGAGTTGAAACTTCAGAATTGTTTTAACTTACATTTTTTATTACTAGTGATAATTTATGTTTATTGATATTAATGTTGATATCATATCAACATATCAATTTACACTGATATCATATCATAAATAAATACACCATTTATGTGTGTTGATAGCTTGCACTTCTTTCTTTGAGAACGGCCAGTTCATACTCTTTCACCAGAATGGCTCTTGGCTCTTGGTTTTATATAAATCAATCAGCTGTTCCCCTAGTCAGGGGGCTGGCTAGCTCCAGGACCATTTGCAGGAATTCATTCTCACTTCTCTGGCTTGGCTCTTCTCCATCCTTCCCAATCCTCCACACTTCAGTTTAAGGTATTCCAATCACCCGGGTTCACAACCTAAGAGACATCTCTGACTCTAGTCTCACTCAATCAACATATCCAATCAGTTACCAAATTTTTCTATCTCCACAAAATCTCTTATATCTGTTGCCTTCTCTCCACTCAGTTATCACCTCTTTCCTAGATTATTATAATAGAATCCTAACTACTCTCATGGCATGAAATCTCTCCACTCTCTAATCCATCTTCCCTCTATGTAGGAAAGTGATTTTTCTTTTTCTTTTTTTTAGTTGGCTGTCATAATTATTTTTGTTTCTTCTGATTTTGTTATAATATAAACTTGTTTATATTTTATTATATTGATTTGTTTTCTTTTCCTCTTCTAAAAAAAATCAGATTGACTATCAGTTTTGTTAGATTTTTCCCCCCCAAAGTATAAAACTTTCATTTTGACTGATAATTCTAGTCTTTTTGGTTTTTAATTTATTGCTCTTCTAATTTTCAACATTGTTCTTTTGTGTTTATTTTGATTTCTAGTTCTTTTTTAATGCATATTTAGCACATTAATACTGTTTTATTAATGTATGTTTAAAAAATTTTTTTTCCAAATGTATTATCTTTTTTCAGTTTTCAAAAATCACCTTCCATAAGTTCCACATTTTCCCCCCCTCACTCTCCCCTCCCTTTCCAAGATGGCACTTAATCTTATATGGACTCTACACATACCTTCCTATTAAACATATTTTCACATTAGTAATGTTGCATAGAAGAATTAAAACGAATGGGAGAAACCATGAGAAAAACAAAACATAACAAAAGAGAAAACAGTCTACTTCATTCTGTGTTCTGACTCCACAGTTCTTTCTCTGCATGTGGATGGTACTTTGCATCATGAGTCCTTTAGAAATATTTTAGGTCCCTGCATGAAACTGATTTTTCTAAAGTATAATTCTAGTAATGTCACTCCCCTATTCAATGAGCTCCAGTGACTCCCTATTGCCTCTAAGATCAAATGTAAATAAATACTCTGCTATTTAAAGCCCTTCACAATCAGACCTCAATCTACCTTTCCAGCCTCTTTACATATTCCTTCCCTGCCCACACTCTACAATCCAGAACAAAATGAATTTCTATTGTACTTCATGTAATACATAGGATTACTAAAGAAAACAATTACATTAAATTACAGTTATAAAAACATTTTTTTACAACCCCGACACCAAGTTATGAACTCTTGTTCTTCATAAAGCCTTTCTTAGTGGTCTCCTCAAAATTACTTTGTATTTATTCTGTATCTAAGCATCTATTACACACATGCATATTTTCTTGACTGACAAAATAAGTCACTTAAGTTCCTTAAATGACTGCAGGGACTATCTCATTTTTGTCTTTTCATCTCCTATGCCTAGTAGAGTTCCCTGGAACATAGCAGGTGCTTAACAAATGCTTGACTGATAGATTATAGTAAAAAAGAATATAAAGAAATTAAATTCATAGATAACCCTCATTCTCTTCCTCCCACATCCAAAACTCATTTTTGTCAATAGCTTCAGTTTATTCCCTAGTCTCATTTTCTCCAGACCAACAGAAGTGCTATTTGGTTTTGATCTTCATACTTTCCCTGCTGACTCCCTAGGGAACATCGATAGCAAAACGATCAATAAGGAAGGGAAAGGAAAAACAGTTAAAGGTCTGGAAAAACCAACATGCCAGATAATCAGTTCTGGAAAGCAAAAAACCATTTTTGTGATCAATTCTTTTCTATTTCCAAAGAGGTAGACCAAAGAAGGAAAAATGGGTTCAACTTCCAGAAGTTGAAAATGTAATGAAAACTTGCTTGGACACTGTTAAACACTAAACTGTAATTATCAAGCTGAACATTTTCCATCTTTATTTGTCTTGAATGCTGTAGATGTAACCCCATCAGAAAGCAGGGCTTAAACCAAATTATTTCAAAATTTCTTCTATAGTTTTATTATTCTGTTATATAGCTGAAAATAAAACTTGAAATGTTCCAGTTTTTAGCATTTCCAGAGAATCAAAGAATATCATTATCTCAAAAATGTGTTAACATTTTAATAAATACCTCATTGGATGAAGATCAAACATAGGTGGCTGCAGTTCTCCAAGTTCAATTGCTGTGATTCCTACTGCCCAAATATCACAAAGTTGGTTGTATCCACCATTCTTCTCCACTGCAGCAACTTCTGGAGCCATCCTGCAATGTTTGTGTATGCATGCATAAATTCATATACTATTCAAAATACTATCATCAATGAAAAGAAATTTTCTATTTTTAAAACCTAACAACTGAAATCTGTTCCTTCCAGTTATATAAAATACAGTTCTTAAAATGATAATAAAAGAAAATTAGAACAACATCTACACTACAAAGTGGCTCTAAAGTATAACAATTTTTCCCCCTTGTGTAGTCTTCTCAAACAATGTTTCTCAAATTGGGGGAAGAGAACATGCAGTTAAAAATCTTACAGAGCCCTAAAATACTCGGAAGGTATATCAATAAATAAGCCGGATAAAGAAGATAAACTGTTCCTCCTCCTTTCTGGATTTTGCCCCTACTTCCCCCTCTTAGACTTAAATATCTACAAAGCTTTAAATGAATTCCTGGTTACAACATCACTGTTCACTAAGAAAAATTGCCAAGTCCTAAGGAGCTCTAATGTGTTGCCTGCCAGCCCTCGGAGCTTCGCTGCCTTGTGGTATAACTTATTCCATAAATCTTTACTCTACTCTTTTCCCCACCATGTGAATACTCTTGGGAGCTGACGGTTTTTAAATAAAACAACAACAGAGCACTACTGATTTCCAGGAAGTGCTAAATCTCGCGGATTATTCTGACCTTGTCTCATACACTGGTAGTTTGCACATTTCAGCTAGGTCCTTCTATATAGTTATGTTGGTGCAAATACTAACAATATCACCACCAACAAATATTTACTGAGTACCAAGTATTTCAGAGCCTGTGTTAGAGGCTTGGGATCCAAAGAGATGTGAGGGCAATGACAGTAAACTATGAGAAAACTACTTTAACAGTCTAGTCAAGAGATGAGGGCCTGTACCAGTACAGTGGTAGTGGGAAGGAAAGGACAGATTCAAGAAATAAAAGCTCTCAGTCTATACTCTCAGTGATATTTATAACAGGAAAAATTAGAAATCATTACCAGTTCATTATTGGGAAGAACAGGGCACTGAAAAACAATTTCCAATTGCATATATCAAATCATAGCTTATAATGAAACCAGAGGGATCTAAGTATTCTGACAATGTCAAATGGTTTCTTTCCTTTCTAGATCAGTGGTTCTTAAACTTTTTTGTATATTGTGGACTTCTTTCGCAGCTTTGTGAAATCTATGGATCCATTCCTAGAATAGTATTTGTAAATAGGAATACAAAGGAAATGAATTATATTGAAACTAATTATATTGATAACTAATATCAAAATTCAAAGACTTTGGGTTAAGAATTAGAGCATCAAACTTTTATAAAATTATAATTATATCTGACAATCTTAAGGCAGATCCTAACCTTTAACAAATGATGAAGTATTAAAACCAATTAAGGTTATTTCTTACCAATAAGGGGTACCAATGAAAGATTTCCTCTTCGCAATGGTAGCTGTTATTTTTGCAGCCACACCAAAGTCAGCTATAAAAACAAAGCAAAAAACCAAATTGTTACATTTTAAAGACATTTGGGAGTTTTGTTCATCTTAATAGCAAAAAATCAGCATCTACAACACAATACAAATATAAAATCATATGGTATGCTACAGAGAGACATGCAAATAAATCAGATGGAATATAAAACTAGAGCAGATATCTAAAATACCATTATTTAAAGTTTAATCTTCTATTCACAAGGCTTGAAAACAAGAAAATTCCCTGACCTTTTTTTTCTTTTCAGAATTTATATAGAATTTAATTTTTTAAAAAAATTTTATCTTGAAGGAGACTGGGTCTCTCTCCTCCTCACCCCCAGGTAAGAAAAGCAATGACCACTCATGGGGCCAAATTCCACTGCTGATTCATACCAAAATTTTAACCTGCTCTTTATAATTTAGATTGATTCTCTCCTCTTTAGAAAGGTTGCCAGCCTTCTGTTCCCAAGGGCTCCCCAGATTGGTGCAAACACCCAATTAGCTTTAGCTTGACTGCAGCTCCAAATCAAGCAATCCATCAGCCTTAGCCTCCCTAGCACCAGCATTTTCAGCTACTCACATAATTCTAATATTGATTTTTAAAATTTAGTAATAAATTAGGATCTTGAAATAACATACCTAATTTAATGTCACCATGGTCTGTCAATAAAATATTTGCACCCTAAAGCAAAAAACAAACATTACTGAATTAGGATTACACATTTTTATGTCTTTTTACAGAAAAGCATAGCAATTTAAACATTATTTTAACTTACCTTGATATCTCGATGCATTTTCCCTTTAGTATGCAAATAAGCAAGACCCTAAAAATTACAAAAACAAAATATATGCATTAATATACCTGAAAGAACAACAAAAATGTTTCATTAAATTATCAGCTTAATAAGAAAGCTGAGATATTGAGGAAGGGAAGGAAAAAAGGATAAGAGCAGAAAGTTTCTTAATTAGCTCAGAGGGTTTTTAGCTATTTAGTTACTACTAAAACTTTTTTAAAAATAAAAAAGTTTTTAAAAATCACATGATCTAAAAAACATTTGTTATGATTGTGACTTGTAGGGGAGTGAAATTGATAGAGTATTATGTATGATACCATATAAATATTTCCTTTTATTGATCACTACTTACTACTTCTCAAAGGTTTCCAGTATGTCTCCTGGACGAAATTCACAGATTTTTACTAAACTATCATTCTCCAAATTCAGAAAGGCCTACTTGGTGTTGGTGGTCCCTTCAGTAACTCCCTGCCTTTACTTCTCACCATACATACTCACAAACAAGAAACCTTCCCAGTCACCTCTGACTAGAAAAGGTGATTAAATCTACATCATAATATGTAGTAAGGAGTAATAATTAGTAGGTCATCAAATTAAAATGTCTTTATAAAATGAATGGACTGGATCTTCTCCTTTCAGATCTAAAATTCTATGATTTCTATTCTTCATACTACCTCGTATATCAGTGGCAAAGATGATCTTTCAGGGTATAAATAGGAGAGAGGTCACCCACCCCAGGCAGGGGCTGATGGTAAGTATAAAAGCATAGCAAAAGGAAGGATACTCTCTCCCCAGTTATCAGGACTTGAGGGGAAGGGGATAGGAAAGAGAATCAATCTATATAGTAAAAAGCTTCTTATTATCAAGATGCAATGGACTACCCATTCTTTGATAGTAGTAAATAAGCCTTCCTAAATCCACCTGTTGAGAATGAAAGGACTTAAGAGTAATTAAATAACTGATGGGGGACCAGAAGAGAAGGAGTTTACAGGAATTTGGGGACTATTTAAATTATTTAAGTCTTAACTCATGCTTCTTGGTTGTTTTTTCCTGTAGTATTCAACTCCAGTTCATCTAGCCAGAGCTAGTCTCCAAAGAACAAAAGTAAAAGTAACTAAGGACATTAAATGCAATTTAGGGAATTTGCATGTAAATTTATAACATCATAGAACTGGCAGTTCTGTTTAGTTGACCCAGTCTAGAGAGGTGAAGTGATTTGCTTGGAAGAACTAAAATCTGAAACCCAGTTCTCTGAGTCCTAATTCAGTGCTACTTCTGTATCAGGCTGATTCCCTAAAAACTAAAGTTTATTCCTTTACATACTCTACATAAAACCTTGAGAACCTTCAATTTGAAAAATATTAAAACTAAAATTAATATTAAAAATATTAAAACTAAAGACAAAAGCAGAGTTGAATAGCAACTGGGAATGTTTATATTTTGCATTCTAAATTAAGGTAAAATGAACACTCCTCATCCCCAGATATTTAGGTTAAGAGCTCACGTTAACCTTTGGCAATTAAGCTACATGTTTAATTTAGAGGGTAGTTAAGCCTCAGTAACTCTTAAATCTTACTTTTGATCTGAGATAATCAGGCCATATTAATATATTGGTTCCTAGAATATTAAAGTGGGAGCTTGTAGCCTTGGGGCTAAAGGAGCAGCAAATGGTCAAGCTGTGACTACAAAGCAGAGAAGCAAACCCGGACCTTGCTTTCTACTACCACCATGCCAGGACCATTTCTAGAGTAAACTTAAAGCCTAGTACAACTCAGGTCACATGGATTTGTCCTCCTCCTCTGGATGGAGATGGAAACCAGCAAGGGTAAGGGAAAGCTAGGTCAACATGAAACTGTCTATAATCCATTCTTCCACACAGAAACAAGGCAACTAATTAAATTAGGGTGGAAGGGTAGCAAAGAGAAAAGTAATACTAATAGCACTAGACAAGGGGCAAAGTGAGAAGAAAGAAACCAAACCTTCCTAACATTGCCTATAGAATGCTGGCTCCTCCAAGACAGAGTTGTTTTCATTTTGTGTCCTCAGTACATAACATTTTGGCACATAGTGCTTAATAAATGCTTATTGAATGAATAAGTGAAATTTTTTTGTTGGAAGAATCTGGCTTGACTCTCTAAGGCAGTAGCTCTTAATTAGAATTAAAGAATATTAAAGGTGTAAGTCATCTAGTCCAGTGGTTCCCAAACTTTCTAAGCATAAGAAATATTTATTGATCGTAAACATGACAAAAAGCTACCAAAAATTCAGTTATATTTTTAAATAAATTTGTATCAATTATAAAAGGAATCTCTACACACATATTGTGAGATATGGTATTTTTGTTCAGTCTAAAGAAAGCATGCTTATTTATTGAGTCAAAGGAATATTTGGAGCCGAAAAACTACACAATGCCTTCCCTCCAACTCTGGAAGTAGCCTGGACCCTACAGGTCAAAAATCACTCATCTCTTTTACTCAGAGAAAGATCTGGATAAGATACAATCAATGACATATTCATGGTCATGCTCCTCATTACTGGAAGCATTCGGAATAAAATCTAGGTCTTCCGACACCCAATTCAAAGCTTTTTCTATTACTTAAAGCCATAACCAGCTTTGGGAATAGCAGCAAAACAATCTGCTCACTGTTCTGAGTTCTATGTGTCTGAAGTGTGATAAGGATAGTGACAAGGTGATTTTATTGGTACAGAAACTCCCAGGCAAGGAAACTCCTTCTACCACTGAAGGTCAGCATGAAAACTTTAAGGTTTAAGAAAAATGGTATAAAGCAGTGGTGTCACTCAAATAGAAAGGGGTCTGCTAGTTTGTACATAAAGATTTCTGCAGGCCTGTATGTTGATTTAGTTTTAAAATGTGATGTTTTATTGTATTTCTATTTACTTTGTTAAGCGTTTCCCAATTACAGGTTTGGGTGCAACTTCAGAGAGTTGGTCCCACCCAGTGCTGGTCTATAGCACTGAGAAGTCAAGGGACTTACAAGGGACAACCAGTACATGTCAGAAGTAGGACTAGACCTGAGGTCTTCTTGGCTTTGAGATTAGCTTTCTATCTACTGTGGCATGTTAAATACACACACGCAGGCGTATATATCGCTGTATTATAGATTTCTCCATACAGGAAATAAGAATAAAAACATTTCACTTTCTTTGCAATGACTTCTTGCTCAGTCAAAAAGTTCACAAATGGTATCAGTTGGACATTGTTTTTATTTCTAAACAAGTTACTAGAAAATAAATAAGGAAACTAGACTATTTGGCCTCTCATGTTCCATCCAGCTACAGATCTATGATCCTACTTACTGACATAAAAATCAACAATTTCCTCAATTGTAAATTAATATACCAAGTAATAATTGTAACTGAATTGTAAAAAAAAAAGTTAAATTTAATGTGACACAAGGGTTACCTGCTAGTTTCAACAACAGGTTTTCTGGTACAATTAATCATAAACAGTACAATTAATCATAAAGTTTCTGGGTTTGATTGTTGTTTTTTTCTGGTTTATCAGGTTTTCCTGGGCCAAGAAAATGTGTGACTGATTTTGAAAATGGTCAGTAATATTCACATTAATTCATGAAAATCTTAAGTCACCAAACTCTTCATAGTTTTCTCTCAGATATCAAATCAGCCCAGCTTTCCTCAATGCTTTGAAAGAGGGACACAAGTATCTATTGGGAGCCCATACCACAACATTAACAAAGCAGTTTCCTCAAAGAGGTAAAGTGGTACAAAGTAGTTGAAGTACTGGGTAGTGGTAAAACACAACCAGAACTGTGGACAGGATTAGTAATCTTTCTGTACATCCATTCCACTCTCTTAAATTCTCTAACTCAAACCATTTTGAGGCCCAGAAGTCAGACAATATTCAAATAGAACTTTCTTCCTCTCAACCTCACCCCATTTTTAGCAAATGAGTTTATGTGAACTCTGTCTATTCAGTAGACTAACAGAAGGAAAAACGAGGCTCTCAGAATAAGGTAATAATCATGAGACGATATTTAGCTTATTCATTCCCTTGCCCTTGGGCAGGACCATAACTGTAGCCTAAGATAACTTTATTTATACAGTTTCATGCTGAATTATCTTTCCAGCTATATATACAAGTACCTGTAATGTTTCTCTGCAAACATAAGCTATTTGTAATTCTGACAACGGTCCAGTAACTAGAAAAATAAAGAAATCACATTTTTACACATCTAACATAACATAAAAAACAACAATTAATAGCGCTGCAATTTTCAAACAAAAACTATTCTAAATGAAAAAGTATAGACTGAAGTAATTTAAAATTATATGTGCAAGTGAAGCAAGCAAAATAATGTAAACAATATACACAATTACTACAATGATGGAAATGTGACATAAGATGATACTGAACTCAGTGTGGGGGGTACACTGCATACATGTCAGACACAGTCAATGTGTTTGGATGGCTTTATTAAACTACTTTTTGGTCACTTTCTTTTTTTAAGCTTTTAAAAGACTGCTTTGGGAGGACATATTTGGGAATGAAGGGGATATAAAAAAGCATCAATAAGAATAACATTTAAATTTTAAAATGCAAATAACACAAATTTACAACTTTTATGCCAATGGATTCCTTACAATTTTAATCCAAGGCATTTATTAAACATACATAGCATAAGAAAAAAAGAGGGATTTACAAAAGAAGCAGTAAACATCCTTCTCCTAAGAAATTTACATTCTAATGGAGTAAACAGGACAACATAAATATTTGCATATATAAAGAAACATTACATACATATACATACTAATTACACAGCATTAGAATAACTTAAAAGTTTTCATGAATGTCATATTTTCCTTAAGGTCAATTTACACTCTAATTTTAGTGTAATTCTTCCCTAGCTTCTCATAGATGAACCTATCTTTGGGACTGCTACAGGGGAAGGCTTAAAACCAGAGAAAACAAAAGTATAAAGCAAGGTAGGGAAGTCCCATGAAGTACTAAAGTTTCTATATGCTGCAAATGAGTAAGTAAATAAATTCTAGGAGCAGAATAAGAAAGGTAAGGGCGAAAGACATACAGAATATTAGTTTTAAACCCAAAGATACCCTTAAATCTCACTTCTAATCTGAAAAGATCAGAATCTATTGGAATATTGGCTGTTAGCATACTAAAGCTTTGACAAAACCTGGTTAAGGCACAGTCACTTTTTCAGAATCAGACCCCACCGGATTCCAATCTTTCCAAGTGTAAGGGCAACTTTTAACTTTTTTTGTTTTTAGAGATCTCCATAAAAATTCAGGAAAAAATTGCATTCCAAGGGAAATCCCGATGAAATTCTGACAGAGAACTTTCCTTCTCTAAAACAAAGATTAATGGTTGAGAGCTTTCAACTGGCCTGAATATTGGACAAGCTAGGTAGTCACAAGTTTAGAATTCCCAGAGAACTCAGACAAACTGAGACAATACAGGGCGTGGGGTGGTGGTGGTCATATTTTGTTTTAGGAGAAGAAAGAAAAGGAGAGAAAAAAATATACTATGGAAGAAAAGAGGTGAAGAACTTAACTATGTCTAAAATGGAGTGTGAGAGAACAAAAATATATAAACATTGTAAGAAAAGATAGAAGGAACAGGCATCTCATGACTTCACTTCCATCAGAAAAAAATAGTTACTTACACACACGTACACACACATAAATTTGGTGTAGAGATACATTAAATTCAAAAGGAATACAAGCTGGGTCAAAGAAAGAAGTCAAGGAATTATAAAAAGAAAGGTAGAGGGGGGAAGGGAATAGTCAAAAACAATATCAACTTCCACTTTGGAAAGTCAATCACAAAAGATGAATAAAAAGAGAAAAGATGTAAGGAAATAAGGGTCTGGGCTTGGTGCAGAGAGGAGTCAGAGGAGGAACAAACCACTTCAATTATAGGTTTTCTGTTGTTGATCAGATTCCTTATTTTTCTTTCCACCCTATTTTTTACTGTAAAGAATGGAGCAAGAGGAAAAGGGAGCATAAAAGGTTATAATGGAGAAAAATAAACAATGATCATAAAAGTGAATATGAATTATAAATTTACTTGTATATGGAGACTAGCAGAAATATTTTTAAGGAGAATCCAATACTAAGTTTTTTCAATAAACACAGTTGGAACAAAGATTCACACAGTTAAAATGAGGGTCTGGATCTAAAATATTATGCTTTAGGCAAATTCAAAAAAGCATGAATCTCATGAGAAGGCAACAGCCAAAATAAATAGAGTTAAAAGTAATTACCAGGAAAACTACATTATGCTTAAAGGTAATGAAATAATAGCAATACTTAATATGCAGTCACCAAATGACATACAATCTAAGTACTTGAATGTAAAATTAATGAATTAATGGGAGAAATGGATGACAAAACTGTAAGAGATGCGCACTTAATTGTGTCCCTTTTATAGATAGACAAATCTAAAAAGAGATGAATAGAATTTTAGAAAAATTAGATTACCTTAGGTAATAACTGAAAGTAACATGTATATTTCTAAGTTACGGATGCACTTTTACAAAAACTGACCACGTGACAGGGAATAAAACCTTCATAAATAAATGAAGAAAAGCATTAAAATCAAACACATTCTTTACTGACTACAACACAAACACACAAATAAAAGGTCTTTGAAGACAGGAGTAAAGCCTAAATGGAGATTATATAATTTAAACCTAAAGAACTGGCAGATCAAAGAACAAAACATAGAAACTATAAATAATTTCAGTAAAAAAAAATGAGAAAAGTGAAACAACATGCCAAGATGCTTGGGATACAGACTGATAGCTAAAAATTACCCTGCCCTTGACTGCACAGCTGAGGCTAATCAGGACACCCAGACCATAAACATTCCAGGAAGTCTCCACAGCTGTGTTCTTATCTAGCTGGCAATTACTTATGCATAGCTATTTTCAAACAGTGGAGTTCTATTAAGCATTCCAGTGACTGTTTTCATATAAAACAACCTATATCGCTGTAACTTGGAGAGAGAAGCAGTTTTTTGGCTCCCCACAATGTATACATTAAAAGACGTGTTCCAAATAGACCTTGTCTGTGATTCCTAACTGGTCTTCACTCTGCATCACAGACTTATGAAATTTCTTTAAGGCAAAGCAGTCTATAGGAGGAAATTAAAAACATTAAAAAGCACAGGGAAAAAAAAAGATTGTTCCCTTACATGATAGAAAGTAGTTCTCCAACCAAAAGTTAACATTATCTTAAATGGAGAAAAGCCAGAAATCTTTCCAACGATATTACAGGGTAAGGTCAGGAAGGCTACTGTCTTCCCTTTTAACTACAGGAATATGACAAAAAGAAACTGAAGGAATAAACATAAGCAAAGCATATATTTTTTAAAAGAAGACATATGTGATGGCTTACTTTGAGAATCTTAGATATTCAAATAAAATTTATTAGAATAATTAGCTTCAGCAACACAGGAGGATATAAACTAAACTCATAAAATCAGCTACAGATAAAGAGAAAAAAATTCCTTTAAAAATAATTCTAGAATTCATCAAATATGTGAGATAACAGCTATCATTAATATCCTATAATACATTTTTTTAAAGAAATAATGACATACCCTAACTGGAGAAATATTAATCACTCATAGTATGGCCATGCTAATAAAATAAATATGACATTTGAAAGAAATAATGAGAATACCTATTTGGAGAGATATTAATTGCTCGTGATATGTCTATGCCACTGTAATAAACATGACAATGTTGTTTTTGTTGTTGTTCAATTGTATCCAACTCTTCATGACCCAGTTTGGGCCTTTCTCAGCAAAGTGTACAGGAGTGGTTTGCCATTCCTCCTCTAGCTCATTTTAACAGATGAGGAAACTGAGGCAAAAAGGGTTAACTGAATTGTCCAAGGTCACACAGCTAGTAAGTGTCTGAGGCCAGATTTGAACTCATGAAGTTGAGTCTTCCTGACTCCAAGATTAGTACACTGTCCACTGTGCCATGAAGCTGCCCAAAACATGGTAATACTATTGAAATTAACTATAGATTTAGGGTCATTAATTTTATAGAGTAAAAAAATAATGATAGCATTGATCTGGAGGAACTAAAAGTCAATAATCTTAAGGGAAATCATGAAGCAAAAAAGGGAAGAAAAGGGGCCTAGACATACCAGATCTTAAGCTATTCTACAAAGTGGTAATCATCAAAACTATTTGGTAGTAGATATTAAATAGAAAAGTTGATCAGTGGAATAAGATCAAGTACAAAAGCTTGGCGCAATCAAATATAGTCCCCACTGTGCCATAAAGCTCTTAAGGACTTCAACAACTCAAGTAAAGACTAACTGAAAACTGGTAGAAAAGCTGGAAAGCAGTTGGATAGAAATTAAATTTAGACCAACATTTCACACCATATTCTAAAATCAGTTCCAAATGGATACATGACCTAAATATAGTCATATAATGAACAAATTAGAGGAGCAGTGAAAAAATAACTTTCACAACAATGGGTGGTTTAAAAAGTGATGTCACTTTATTTGGTATTTTATTTTTCCCTAATTACATGTAAAACCATTTTTAATATTTGTTTTCAAAACTCTGAACTCCAAAATTCTCTTCCCTCCTCCCTCCACAAACCCCTTGATTGAGAAGACAAGCAATTTGACATAGATTATACATGTGTAGTCAAGCAAAACATAATAGGAATGCTGTAAAAGAAAACAGAAAAAACCCTTAAGAATAATAAACTAAAAAAAAAGTATGCTTCAACTTCTATTCAGACACCATCAGTTCTTTCTCTAGGAATGGATTGCATTTTTCAATCTAATTTCTTGTAAGTTGTCTTGGATTGTTGTATTGCCAAGAATAGCTAAGTCATTATCAGCTGATCATCTTACAATATTGTTGTTACTTTGTACAAAGTACACTTCACTTTGCATCAGCTCATTCAAGTCTTTCCAGGTTTTTCTGAGACTACCCTGCTCATCATTTCTTACAGTATAATAGTACTGCATCATAATTACATGCCACAATTTGTTCAGTCATTCCCCAAATGATGGGGATTCCCTCAACTTCTAATTCTTTGCCCCCAGAAAAGAGCAGATATACATGTTTGTACATATAGGTCCTTTTCCTTTTTGTTTTTTATCTCTTTTGGGATATAGATCTAGTAGTGGTATTGCTAGGTCAAAGGGTATGTACGCATATATAGTTTTATACCTTTATACCTTTGGATATAGTTCCAAATTATTGTTTAGAATGGTTGGATCTGTTCACAGTTCCACCAACAGTATATTAATTTCTCATTTTCCCCACATTCCCTACAACATTTGTTATTTACCTATTTTTGTCATATTAGCCAATCTAATAGGTATGAGGTAGTAACTCAGAATTGTTTTAATTTGCATTTCTCCAATCAATGGTGAGAGTATTTTTTTATATGGCTATAGATAACTGATTACTTCATCTGAAAACTGATCATATCTTTTGATCATTTATCAATTGAGAAATGGCTCTAATTTTTATGAATGACTTGGTTCTCTACATGTTTGAGCAATGAGGCATTATCAGAACAATCTGCTTCAAAAATTTTTCAATTACTCTTTGTAACTGTATTACTCCTACTCCCCATTTATTCTACTCCCTCCTTTCACCCTGTCCTTTCTCAAAAGTGTTTTGCTGCTGACTATTCCCTTCCCCAATCTGCCCTCCCTTCTATCATCTCACTCACCCTTTTCTTATCCCCTTGCCCTTCTACTGCCCTAGAGGGCAAGCAAGGATTTCTATATCCAAATGAGTGTGTATGTTATTTCCTCCTTGAGCCAATTCTGATGAGAGTAAGGTTCCCTCACTCCCCTTCACTTCCCCCTTTTACTGTCCACTGTAGAAGTTTTTTCTTGCCTCTTTCATGTGAGATAATTCTACCCCATTCTATTGTTCTCTTTCTCCCAGTATATTCCTCTCACCCCTCGATTTTATTATTTTTTTAGGTATCATTCCTTCATAGTCAACCCACACTTGTGCCCTCAGTCTATATATACTCCTAACTACCTTAAAAATGAGAAAGGTATTATGAGTTACAGATATCATCTTCCCATGTAGAAATATAAACAGATTAAACTTATTAAATCCCTTATGATTTTCCTTTCCTTTTTACCTTTTTATGTTTCTCTTCAGTCTTGTATTTGAAAGTCAAATTTTCTATTCAGTTCTGGTCTTTTCATCAAGAACGCTTGAAAGTCCTCTATCTCACTGAATATCAATTTTTTTCCCCAAAAGGATTATACTCAGTTTTGCTGAGGTGACTCTTGGTTGTAATCCTAGCTCCTTTACTCTCTGGAATATCATATTCTAAGTCCTCCAATCCATTAATGAAGAAGCTGCTAACTCTTATGTTATCCTGACTATGACTCTACCATACTTAAATTGTTTCTTTCTGGCTGCTTGCAATATTTTCTCCTTGACCTGAGAACTCTGAAATTTGGTCATGATATTCCTGGGAGTTTTCATTTTGGGATCTCTTTCAAGGTGATTGGTGGATTCTTTGCATTTCTATTTTACCTTCTGATTCTAGAATATTGGGTCAGTTTTCCTTAATAATTTCTTGAACGATGATGTCTAGGTTCTTTGTTTGATCATGGCTTTCAGATGGTCTAATAATTTTAAAACTATCTCTCCTGAATCTATTTTCCAGGTCAGTTGTTTTTCCAATGAGATATTTCACATTGTATCCTATTTTTTCATTCATTTGGTTTTATTTTATTGTTTTTTGATTTCTCATAAAGTCATTAGTTTTTATGTGTTCCACTGTAATTTTTAAGAATTATTTTCTTCAGTAAGCTTTTGGACCTCCTTTTCCATTTGGTCAGTTCTGTCTTTTTAAGTGTGAGTCTGCTCTCTTCAGTAGTTTTCGTTTCTACTTTAGCAAGCTGTTGACTTGTCTCATGATTTTCTTCCATCACTCTCACTTCTCTTCCCAATTTTTCCTCTACCTCTCTTACTTGATTTTCAAAATACTTTCGAGCTCTTCCACGGCCTGAGACTAATTCATATTTTTCCTGGAGGATCTGGATGCAGGAGCTTTGATTTTATTGTCTTCTTCTGTGTATTTTGATCTTCCTTGTCACCATAGTAACTTTCTATAGTCAGAGTTATTTTCTGTTGTTTGCTCATTTTCCCAGTCTATTACTTGACTTGTAGCTGTTTGCTAACGTAAAGCTCTGCTTCCATGGTAGAGCGTGCATTGTCCCAAGCTTCAGGGGCTTTGTGCAGCTACTTTCAGAGGTACTTCTCAGGACCTGTAAGTTTTCAGTTCTTTCAAGGTGGTATGATTTAAGGAGAGGTGTTTATTCCTCTCCTGGCCTGTGCTCTGCTCTGTGAGTGACCACAAGCACTCTTTTCTACTCTGGAACTGTGAGGAGGGTCTCCCTTCCACTGCAGCTATAAGCTCTACTATCTAATTTTCCTCATCATCCTGGGACTGCCACTCAGGAATGCGGCCTGGAACCAAGTATGAGCAAAGCAACAGAGTCCTGATTCAGTGCTAGCAAACAGACCCCTGTAATCTCCATCTGACCAGTTACTGTCTGTGGGCTGAGAGCTCCAGGAGCAGCCGCTGCTGATTTGGTCATTCCCAATGCCTGCTTCTGGTTTGCTTGAGGCCAGGGCTGTGTTGGTGCAGCCTGCACTAGACTGTGCTCCACTGTCACCCAGGTGAGACAGACCTTTCCTGCCAATCTCCCAAGTTGTCTTGGACTGGAAATTTGTTTCACTCCATCTTTTTGTGGGTTCTGCTACTCTAGAATTTGTTTAGAGTCATTTTTTAAAGATGTGTGGAAGACTTTGGGGGAGAACTGAGATCCCTGACTTTACTCTGCCATCTTGGCTCTGCCTCATAAATAAAACGTATTAAAATTAGCAGGGGAAGAAATAAACTAGGAAAAATATTTGCATCAAATTTCTATAATAAAATGGTCTAATATCCAAAATATGAAGGTTATCCAAAAAGCCTTTGTTCTGTTTTAATCTACTAAAGTTAAAACTGCACTAAAGCTTTTGGAATACCTTTCATGGAGAACTGATTCAAATGTATGAGATATTAAGAAATAAGTTAAGTGGTAAAAGGATATGAGCTGCCAGCACTCAAAGTAAAAAATTCAAACTATAAACAAGTTATGAAAAAATGCTCCAAATCACAAATGAGAAAAATACAAATAAAAAATACTCTAAAGTTTCACCTCATATCCATTAGATCTGTAAAGATGACAAAAAAGGATAATGAAAATCACTGAAGGAGTTACAAGAAATGTTGGTAGAACACTGGTAGAAATGCTAAGTGTTCCAACCTTTCTGCAAATATTTTGGAACTACACCTAAAAAGTCACTAAACTGCATGTACTTTTTAAACTCATCAATACTACTGCTAGGCCTGTACCCACAAAGATTTATACAATCTGATCCTTCACCTGGAAGATGGTCATCTATCTGAGAGTCAGTGTGGATTCAGAAAGGGCCAAGGAAAGGTCATTATGGTGTTTGCTACCCAACAACTTCAGGAGAATTACCAGGAACAGAACAGAAGTGTGTACATAATGTTTATAGATCCAACTAAGGTCTCTGATGCTATCAATTGTGAGGGCTTATGGAAAATTATGCCAAAATTTGGTTGCCTAGAGTGCATCAGCATTGCATGGCAATTTCATGACAGCATGCTTACCTGGGTTCTGGATAATGCACTATGCTCTCATGCTTTCCTAGTCACCAATGGAGTGGAACAGGGCTGTGTGCTACCTCCCATGCTTTTTTTAGCATGACGTTTTCAGTCATGTTGTCAAATGCCTTCAGTGAGTATGAACACAGAATTAAAGTCAACTATCCCACTGATGGTAAATTCTTCAACTTGAATATAAGCAGAGACCAAAGTGGAGGCAGTGATGGTGAATGATTTCTTGTTTGCAGATGATTGTGCACTCAATGCAGCCTCTAAGGCTGAGATGCAACAAAGTATAGGTTGATTGTCTGCTGCTTGTGCTAATTCTGGCCTAACAATTAACACTAAGAATATACAGATGCTCCATCAGCCACCCCACCATACATACATGGAACCACTGGTTACAGCAAATGGAGAAGTTCTGAATGCCATGGATAAGTTCATGTACCTTGCTAGTATAATTTTTAGGGACGTACATACTGATAGTGAGGTTGACACACCCATTGCTAGAGCTAGCTCAGTGTATGCGACTCTGAAGGAGTGTGGGAGAGAAGAGTAATACCTCTTCTGACTGACTAGCAAAACTAAAGGTCTACAGAGCTGTTGTGCTAATCTCATTGTTGTATGCCTGTAAAACCTGGACAGCTTACCAGCACCATGCAAGGAAACGAAATCACTTCCATTGGAATTATCTTAAGAAGATTCTGAAGATCACCTGGCAGGATAACGTACCAGACGTTGAGGTCCTTTCTCAAACTAAAGTGCCAAACATGCAAACTCTACTGCAGAGAGCACAGCTCCAATGAGCTGGTCATGTTGCTCGACTGCAAAACATACACTTGTCAAAAAGACTGTTTTAGAGATAACTCACACAGGGCAAGCATCCACATCGCGGCCAGAAGAAGTGATACAGGGAAACTCTAAAGGTCTCTCTTAAAAACTCTGGAGTTGATTGTGTAAAATGGGAGACACTGGCAGACGACAGCTGAGTGTGACATGCCCACATCAGAGAAGGTGCTATGCTCTATGAGCAAAGCAGAATTGAAACAGCTCAAAGGACATGTAGGATACACAAATTTAAAGTATCTACCATAAATGTTCACATGGATTTGTGCCTGACCTGTGAGAAAACATTCTGAGCTTATATTATCTGATCAACTACAGTCAAACACACTGTAATTTGATTCTAGCACCGTGATATCATTTTGGTCCTCTTCAAGAACCAAGGACGACAACCACCAACCAACCCCAAAAGATCAGAGATAGAACGAAAGGAGTCATACATACAAAAATATCTAAAGTAGCATTTTTTATTGTAAGAAAGAAATGGAAAGAGAACAGGTGCCCATCAATGGGGAAATGTTCGAACAAATGTTATGTGAATGTAATGGAATATTATCACATCTTAAGTGATGATAAAAAGGATAGATTCAGAGAAACAGGCAAATCTTAAGTATAAGGATGCAGAGTATATTGAGTAGAACCAGAAGAAAAACGTATACAAAACTTTAGAACCATGATCAATATAAAGGCCAATTACAACTCTAAATAGACAACAGATGACGAATTGTGCTTCATTTCCTGCCTCTTGGCAGAAAGGTGATGGACTAGAGGGGAAGTATGAGACTTATATTTTCAAATATAGGCAATATGTAGATTTATTTTGTGTGATTTTATATTTTGCAGTGGAGGGGGTCAAGAGAGGGCTTTTATTTGCAGGAAATAGGGAGGGAAAAGTTGGCTGAGGGAGTAAGGTGTGATACTGAAAAAGGAAAAAAAAATTAATTAGTTGATTAAGCTTTAAAAAATAAACATAAGAAAGCAAAAGGAAGTTCAAAAGAAGCAAGAAGCAAACTTGTCCTGAACAAGCAGGACAGTGTTGGGACTATCATAAAAATTTAACTACAAAAAATGTTGTATGTAGTGGGAAAAACCAAACTGCAATAAGTTCAGTTTCATATAATTCCTTTTTTTTGTATATTTGTTTGTATTTGTTGAGATTTAAGCTCACAAAGAAAAAGAATATTAAAGGAAACAAAAAATTTTAAAAGAATGTAACGTATTGGTCCAGACAATGTGATAAGAACTTAGATTAGACTAATAATGGTTATACTCCTAGAAAGAAAAGGATATCCAGTAGATTTTTCCAGAGCTGACTATTTCATTAAAGATGGTGGTGGGGAAGTGTTGTAGGAGTGCAGAGAGAGGATTAAGAATGACTAAGATAATAAAACTGATACTTCCAGACTGGACTGTCCCTTTTCTACCATCACTCAATAACCCCTTTTCCTCTGAGGATTACTCATTCATATTTATGCCCCAGTTTAACTCCTAGTTGTAACATTTATTAACTTTCAGGTCATTCTGTCTTCTTTCTCATAAAGTTCAGTATCTTGCTCAGTATTTATTTCTAACCTTACCTTATCCTCATACCTAGAACACCATAGCCTGGTCTCTCAGTTTATCAACTTCCCAAACTCACAATAGTCCACCTTTAGTCTGCCTGAGCTAAATATACTCATAATCATAACTTCGATGTGATCATCACCCAAACCCATCATATGATCCAGCTCTCTGAAATTATTCTCTCCAATCACAACCCAATATCCTTCAATTTCTCATTCTGCTTAATCTGTCCTAAGTTTATAATTTGTCTTCACTCTAACTTTGCTCCCCTTCTTGTTCTCCTAGTTTGTCACTTATGTTTTGGTGTTCCTTCTTTCTCTTGGTAAACTCTACAATTATCTGATTAACCATACGCTGTCAGTTACCCTTAAATTCTTTGTTCCCTTATTTTATCACATCATGCCTGCCAAACTCCAGACTTGGTTCACCCCTCACTGTCCACTTTCTCCATTCCTATTCACAAGTTGCTAAACACTCATGGAGAAAGTAAGCCATAAATACTCATCAAGTGAGTTTATTACAAATTTATATTATCTAATCTCAACTGGACCCTCACTGCTACATGATTTTATTTCTTCCTTCAGTATCATGCTACTCTACAATAGCTATGCTAAATTTTCTCCTTCCTCCTCAACTCTCTAATACCTCTTCCTGACTCCTCAGGAGAAGGAAAATCTCACCTCCTACCAAAAAATAGCAGACTTCTGTAGCAAGCTACCTCTTTTTTCCTGAACTATACACCTCAAAACCTCTATTCATCATGCCCTATTCTCTTCTCCTTTGTTTCAGTCTCTGATGAGTAAGTGGGACTTCTCCTTGACAATAAAGAGATCCTCAGTCTCAAGAATGAATGAAAGCATAGTGTTAAGGAGTAAGATTGTGAGGCAGTTACTGAAGTACCTGATGAAGGAGGAAGAGAATCTACCTGAATGGCTAAGAGATAGTAGCAACAAGGATCCAGATAGGATGAACTTCAAAAATGGAAGGCAACAGAATAATGATGGCAGAGGGCAGAGTCTGGAAATGGCAGTGAGAAGCAAGAGTGATGCTTTTCCTGAACCAGTGGACAGGGAGACATAAGAGAAGCGACAACCAGTACTGGAGAAGGTACTGGATGAGGTGTCTCCTGAAAAACAACAGATGACTTCAAGAATATGGGGAGAATGTGAGAAGAGATATAGAATAAATGGTGCAAATGATAAGAAGGCACAGAGTCCTGTACCTAAAAGTTGCCTTGGGTAAAGAAAGAAGTACTTTAAATGTGTTAAAAACAGCCACCAAGGACAAGGGGTAAAAAATTTATGATATTTTAAGTAAAAAGCCAACACTAGCATCTTATATTTCTTTCTTTTTTTAAACAATAGTCAATTTTTAATAGATCTCATCCCATCAGCATGGTTTCATGATCTTTAATCACTGGATAAACATCTCAGTGGTGTGCTAGGAAATGTTTAACAAATATCCCACTGAAAAAAATGTATACACGACACCCTGTTAGCTTAATCTATATTATTGTTTTCTCTATCACTTCTTAAATCTAGGCAATCAACAAAAAATAAACCAGCTTCTTACATTTAAGAAAAGTTTATATTTTATACTTGTCATTTATCATGGACTTCTGAAGTGTTCTGCTTTTTACGTGAAGCACTAGAAAGCTTTCTTTCTAAACTGGTTCTATTTAGTTGAGTCTCTCTCAAAGCATGTTAGCACAATAGTGATAGTCTGCTTATTAAAATTCTTTAGAGCTCTTGTAGTACTTTGTACCTCTCCTACACAGCAATCACAATCTAACTTCATAAATGGGTTAGCCAACCCTTAATCAGAAAAACCACTCAGGTGACAACTAGATAAGGGATGCTTTGCTATAGTAAAAGTTTTTTTTCCTGTTAAAATGAATAAAAAAGTTCATTTTTGTTTTGGTAGTAATTATCAAAAAGTTATTCCTTGTCCAAGTACAGGCACATTCTAAAGATTTTCACAATATATACTGACAGTGTTCAAAATGGTAGCTCAGAGCCCAGACAATATCAAATAATAAATTTAATTTTATTTCACAAGTTTCTCATTTTAACTTGTTAAATTTTATTTTGCATATAACCAGATTTATTAGAAAGCAATTCTCTTACTCTTAAGAACAAATGGATAAGTTTTTTCTTTTGTGTAAGTTTAAAAGTATTAAAAGTATACAGTACCGTGGTAAATGTCTTGAAGTGATCCACCACCACAATATTCCATACAGATCCATAATTTTTCCCGACTATTATGAAAAAGAAGATTAGAAGTTAGATTATAATTCTTGACAATTAAAACATCCTTGAAGAGCATTATAGTATTTGGAGATTCTGGAGTCAGAAAGACCTGAGTTCAGATCCTGCCTCAGCCATATGCTGCCAGAATGACCCTGGGCAAATCACTTAACCTCTCAAAGGCCTGGGGCACATTTCCCAGATTCAAAAGAAAGAACACTAGAGCTGGTTTGCATTGGTAGATAAAGTTTCCTCACCTAGAGTTCTCTAGGCCAATTAAATCATCAGTCCAAAACAAAATGAACAAAAATTTTTCTAAAATTTGTTTTTAAAATTGCTTCCTTTCACCTTCCTTCATGCACCTACAGCTAAGAGAGGCAAGTACACACCAGGGAAGCAGCCCAATAATCACTCTAGCATTGAAGGGCCATAGAATTCTATCCTTTCTTCAGTAAAAGTTGGTAAGTTATAAACTTAGTAGCTGAGTTTCTCCCAGCCTGGAATGGTATTTAACTGGCTTATTCCAAAAATTCTAATTTCTAATGTATATAATATTACTGAGTTTATTTTGTATATATTTTATGTTTACTTATCTGTGTACACACTGCCTTCCCTTCTCTTTCAAAGTAAGCACCTTGAGGACAGAAAGTTTTTCCATATGGTCTTGTAACTACAGGGTCTTATTTATAAAGGACTGTAAAATATCAGGGGAACATTTAAAAAGAATAGCAAGCTGGATGTAACAGAATTGCAATTTCAAGTGCAATCATCTTTTTTATTATACTGCGTTACGAAATGCTTGTTTTATTCTATAAGTTAAAAATTAAATTAAATTTTAAAGAAACATCAAGGGAAAGTGTATCTTAGAAAAATAGGCCTGACTCCTACTCTCACAGAGCCCAAAGTACAAGGTGGAGGGAGGGTGGGTAGAGCAGTTATTGCTGGTCAAAAGCCATCCCTAGAATACCAGGTTCCAGAGTGGGGGTAACTGACTAGGTTTGAGAACCCAGAACAATATCTTAGGCAGAGTTCATGCTTTGGGGGGGAGAGAAAACATTAAGGGAGAGGGGAAACCAGCAAAAATCAAGCGTTAGATGTAGCACTTGAGCTAAGCCTTGAAGAGAGATGGGCTATCAAGAAACAAAAATAAGGAGATTGACCATTTCAGGCACTGGAACAGTTTGTGCAAAAGAACAAAGGTGGGACAAAAACAATGTCATCCAAAGAAAGATAAAGTAACTAGTTTGGCTGGGAACATAAAGTCTGTAAGGAGTAGCAATGTGAAATCAATTTGGAGAGACAGATTAGAGTCGGATTGTAAAGGGCTTAAGGTGCTAGAAGGATTTGTATTTTATCCTACAGCCACTGAAATTTCTGCACCAGAGGAGTGACACAGGTTAGCAAAAACAATATGCCAATTAGTGTTCATGCTGCAAAATACTTTTTCAAAAAAATTTTTAAATCTGTCCCTTGAACTGCCCTTAACTGAGCAAACTTTTAAAAAATAAAAATAAAAACTCTCATTTCATAGATGCATAATCTAGCGAAACAAATTCTCAGAATGCCCATGTCCAAAAATCTAAATTTCTTTGCAAATTTCTTGGCAACTTTCACCCACTGATCTTCCTTCTGCACTCTGGGATCAAGTAGAATAAATCTAATTAATCCTTCTTTTATGTGACCATTCTTTAAATATATGAAGGGTATAATCTGACCTAAGTCTTTTCTTTTCCAGACTAAACACCCTGAGATCCTTCAAACTATCCTTATATCATATAAACACAAGGCCCATTACCATCCTGGTTGTCTATAGTCATCAATGTCCTTCTTAAACTATGGTACCCAGGACTGAACATAATACTCCATGTGGTCTGACTAAAAGGTAGGGAATCTTAAGACTTTCTTAATGCAGCACAAGATCACATATTTGGGTGTGGGGTGGGGGTGGAGGGTGGGTTGCCTGCTACATCACATTGCTGCGTTTATGCATCCTGACTTTGCAATCCAACAAAACTCTTAGATGTTTTTCAGACAAACTACTAACAGTGGTTCTGCCATTTTTTATCTTGTGAAATTTATTTCCTGAACCTATGTGTGTGTGTGTGTGTGTGTGTGTATATATATATATATATATATATATATATATATATATATATATATTCTTGAACCCTTATGTTTATTCCTATTGAATTTCATCTTATTAGACACAACTCAATGCTATATAGCAGTCAGCAAACTACAGCTGGCACCCAAGCTAAGAATGGCTTTAACATTTTAAATAAAATTTTACTGTATACAATAAATGCACAAACCATGCTTAGCTCACTGGCCATATAAAAAACAGGCATCTGCCAGATTTAGCCCTCAAGACCACAGCTTACCCGCTCCTGCACTAGACAAAATTTTTTTGGTTCCTAACTTCCATTTACAGGATAGCTGGGAGCTATTTTGATAAGCATGCCATTTATGCATGCTGCTCACAGGGCCTGGCAAATAAGTGCTGAATAAATGCTTGTTAACTTAAGAATAACTTTATCTAAATCACTGATAAAAATGTTAAACAGTCATTCCCTAATCAATGGGCTTCTATTTTGTTACCAGTTCTTTGCTACACAGTAGATGCCAATCATTTGCGGAACGGCTGAACAACCACAGTACAGGAATGGAACAGACTATTACTACCCTGTAAGAAATTATGAATGTAAAGAATATAAAAAAAGCAGGAGACTTATGTGAACTCATGCAAAGCAAAGTAAGAAGAACCAGGAAACAGTATATCCTGGCTACGATAATGGAAATGGAAGGAAAAACAATATATGCATACAACTGAAACTAAATACTGTGTAATTATATTGACCTATATATGCCCTAAGTATATGAGAATGTATCTCCTTCCTTTGTTTGCACAAGTGAAAAGACTACAGGTATGGAACACTGAATATGTCCAATTTAGTTGATGTATTGGTTAATTTTGCTAACCTGCTTAATTTCTTTTTTATTCTTTATTACAAGGAACACCTATGTGTCTGGGGAAAGAAGAAGAAGGGTCCTATTGGAAAATGAAAATGTTCTAAAAACAAAATGTAGCATATGTTAAAAATATCTCATATTAAACAGCACATGATCGATGATAACTTCCTAGGACCTTCCACTGAAGATCTTCTTCCTGAGGAAGACATTTATTCATTAAGTCTGGACATTTAACTACTTTAAAAAACACACCTCTCTATTTTTTTCCCAGAACAGTAAGAAATACCTTATCAAATGTTCTGCTAAAATGGAGCTAGAACACATTTACAGCATTCCTCTTTTGTCACCAGTTTTATATTCCTTTTTTAAAAAAAAAAAATGTCTAACACGACCCTTTCTTGATGAAGTTATGCCGGCACTTTCTAATCACCCTTTCCCCTCGTAGACAATGACTAATCATGACTTTAAAGATCTACTTTAGAATTTTCCCAGGAAGCAAAGTCAAGTACACTGATCTATGATTTCTAGTTCCCGAAGTCTTCCTTCTAATCAAAAAAATTAGAATATTTGTCCCCCAACTTTATGGTAGCTCTCCAGTTTTCCATAATCTTTCAAATATCACTGACAGGGCCTCAGTAATACCACTTGCCAGTTCTTTCTGTATCTAAGGATGAAAACTAGGTATTCTCTTAGTATAAGCCTTATTTATCTTGGGTATCTCCATTAGCCATTTTCATTCAGTGACTCTGAGTACAAAAGTCACTATCCTTAGCACAGAAAAAAGAAAGTTAAGACTCAGCAGCTTTGCCTTCCCTCTTGTCAACTGTTAACACACCTATCCCAAACAGAGGCTATATACATCCTTTGATCCTTCTTTTTCACCCAATTTAACTAAGAAGAAGAACAACAAAAAAGAAAATCAAACCTGATCAGGCAGTGCAATATAGTGAACAGAACGTTGGGCCTAGGGTCAGGAAGAGCTGGGTTCAAATCCCACCTCAGATACTGACTGCTAAGTGGGCAAAGCACTTAGCCTCTTTGTTTCCAAGTCTCTTCATCTATAAAATGAGGGGGTGGCACTTGATGGCTGCTGAAGTCCCCTAGTGTCTAAATCTATGGTCTTAGAATCCGTTTTTTTGTAACCCTTGGATTATCTCATCAACCTCTGATTAAGAGGTGCTGCACTCATGACACTCTTTAACAAGTCATACAACCCTCTCCTCAGCATCCTCTATAACTTACCCTTACTTCTACAAATTTTAAAGTCTAAACTGGTTGGTGAACTTCTTATATATCCATATTGGTCTCCTCAGAAAATTTTCATTTTTCCTTCTCACTGGAATTTTTTCCTTTAGACTCATAAGAATCTCATTACAATTACATTCATTACAAAATGATCTCCCCTTCATTCCTGGATTGACAGAATTTTAGTCCATAGGACACTACTCATGCTTCCTCTGAAAGCAATGAAATAGGCTTTTCCAGAATCTAGGATTCATATTATAATACTCTCTCTCTCTGTATATGTGTGAATGTATGTGTGTATACATGTACACGCATGTACACACACATACATATAGGAGGTATATGTGTATATGTGTGTATGTGTATATGTAGGTGTGTGTATGTATCATACCTAGTTTTTCTTTCCTTCTCTATCATAAACTTTAGGAAATGGTCTCTTCTCCAAGGGTTTCCATCATTTCCACTCCAGCAAACAGTCCCTTCCTGTTGCAGAACAGAATTCCCTTTTGTTGCTTTTCTTCAGTTTCTGAAGAATGGTATTATTAAGGGAAATCAAAAAGCTACTTGCTTTTCTGCTTTTGGCAGAGAGAGAAAGGGCTCCAAAAGCTATCTGGATAATTGAAATTCCCCCATCACTACTATACTATGCTCATGTGACAGACTGGTGATGCTACCTAATTCTTCATTTATTTCCTGTGTCTGTACAAGTAGACCAATGACAAAACCAGTTCTGTTTGTCCATTCTTCTACCTCTCCTGATTTTCAAAATCCTTTTTGAGCTCCTCCTCAGCCTGAGATCAACTCATATTTTTCTCGGAGGCTTTGGATATTAGAGTTTGACTTTGTTGTCTTCTTCTGAGTGTATGTTTTGTTCTTCTTTGTCACCACAGTAACTTTCTGTAGTCAGAATTTTTTTCTGTTGTTCGCTCATTTTTCTAGTCTATTTTTTGACTTTTAACTCCTTGTTAAAGTAGGGCTCTCCTTCTAGGGTAGAGAGTACACTGTACCAAGCTTCAGGGATTTTGTGCAACTGTTTTCAGAGATGTTTCTAGGGACCTTTAAGTTTTCAGTTCTTCCAAGACAGCAGAAGGTATGTTTACTACTCTCCTGGCCTGTGTTCTGGTCTGTGAGTGACCACAAGCACTCTTTTCTGCCCTGGAACTATAATAAGAGTCCCTGCTCCAGTGTGGCTGCAAGCTCTGGTATGCTAGCGCTTCTCCTTGCTCTGGGATTGCCACCCATATTTGAGTATGGGCAAAACAACAGAATCCTATCCCTGGTGCCAGCAAAGAGACCTCTGTAATCTCCTTCTGATTAGCTGTTAAATCCCCTTACTGCTTATGGGTTAAGAGCTCCAGAAGCAGCCACTGCTAATGTAGTGTGGCTCCTAAAACCTGCTCCTGCTTTGCTGGGGCCCTGTCTGTACTGGAAGAGCCTGCACCCAACTATGCTCCACTCTCACCCAACTGTGACAGACCTTGACTGCTGACCTTCTAAGTTGTCTCTGACTTGAAAATTATTTCACCTCATCCTTTTGTGTATCCTGCTGCTTCAGAAATTGTTTTGTGGCATTATTTAAAGGTATATAGAAGGGCTTTGTGGAGAGCTCAGGTGAGCTACCCTTTCTCTGCCATCTTGGCTCTGCCTCTCTGTCCTTTCACTGACTTACACCCAAACACTTCCTGTTTTCTCCTTAACTATACTTTTTTTAATAAACAGTGTTTCCCCCACTCCTTTCTTTTACCTATCTTATTTCTTCTGAATAAGTTAAAATCCCTCCAAAAGCCATATTCCATTTAAAGCTTCATCTAAATCTAAATATATATGAGGTAAAATCTGCCTTTTATTTAGACCTTTGGTTCATTTTGCTTGTTGCATAAACTGTGGGCATTTGAAGCAAAGGTTGCTTTCTTAGATTTTGTTTCACATCAGCTTCTAGGTATCTTAATTTGTCTTCTTCTTCCTTCATTAAAGCTACTCTCTACAGTATCTGGCATGGACAATATAAATAAGCAGTTATATTCCTCCCCATTCTTTTTAATGTAAGCTTTTTAAAAATTTGATTGACAAGATACCTGACAAATGCATTCCTACCAATTTTTGTAAAATGTATTTCTTTCTGCCATCTCTAATATTTTATAGCCACTGTCCAGGAGTCCAAATCCCATTTTCAGACTTTTTTAAGGCACTGTTTATTTCCCAAATCAGTGGGCAACAACAAGGAAAAAACCTACGTCCCTCTGGTCTTCAGTTTCTTGTCCAAGACTGTGTAACCTTTGGCAGTATTCTTAAAATACTTTCTGTCAGTATTATTTGGGCTCAAATCTCTTACTGGAAGGGGAGCACTAGCTATGTCTCCATAAAGCTTCAGAGGTTACCTGTTAGGTTTTAGGTATGTCTATATTTTTGTTTTCACCCTGGGTGGCCCTGAGCAGGGAACCACCTCTACTGCCTTGGATTTTAACAGCTATCCTCAGGGTTCATATGTCTTCTGCTTTTGAGGTTTTTTGTCTCTTCCCTCTCTGTTAAGTAGCACTTCTTGTCATTTTGCCTGCCTGTATAGCAGTCCTCATTTCTAATTTGGTACTTCTAATCTGATGTGTAATCAGGTCATAGATGATGTGGAAGATATTCCTGTGGTAGGAGGAACTCTGAAATCCCTTCCCAACTCAAAGGATTTTTTGATTCAACAAGCTTGTTATAAATGTGTTTAAAGTAAGAATAAATGGACTCTATGGGTTCTCTGTGGGTAAGACCAAGGTAAAGTAAACCATTACTTTATTAACTGATTCTCAATTGTGTCCTGGGTATTTATAGCTGCCAGATAAAGTAATCTCTGAATAAATAGGATGGTAACTGAATAAATAGGAGTATATGGAAAGAGGGAACCTACAAAAGTTGTAGAAATTTGAGAATTCCAGAGAAACAGTATGAAAACATATTTAAAAAACATGGAATTCAAATGAAAGAGTGATAACAAAAGGTTTAAATGCAAACAGAAAACAGACTTTTGTTACCTGAGATAGCTCCCAAAGTAAGCAACAATATTGCAGTGTTTACATTCTTTAACCATATATATTTCTTGTTGAATCAGTGAAAAATCATCTCCTGAAAAACAAAAACATTCACATCAGCATAAAACTCAATCTCTGTATCAAGAACATTTAAAAAGATACTTCATTTTTATGGCCTAGAAAAAACTAGATGATTATGGGATTAAAAATCAATAACCCATTTACAAAGGTCAACCTCCCTCAAGTTATTAGTGATACTTAGTATCACATTCAATTATAATTTCACATGGAAACAGGAATATTAACTTCATAGAATAACCTAATGCAGTATGCTAAAGACTGGAAGAGTGACCTTGGAGGATCAAAAGATCCTTACCCCTTTCTACAGATACCTATTTCTGACCACTCTGCAGAAATCCCTTGGTATTTCACAACTGCAATCTCCAGCCTTCCAAGAGATTTTGCTGTCATTCGAGGGAGTAACAGGGTCTACGATGGAAAGTAACAGAAATTTCCCCACAAAATTTTGAAAACTTTCTTCTAAAAGCAAAGAAATCAATGGAATTATTTCTATCCTGGTCCATTCTGAGTGCCAAATGGAGCCTCAAAGCTCTTTGCAATGTTATGAATATTCTTAAAGAGACCCATTTTATTTTGAGATGTTTTAAAATTAAAATAATCATCAACTCAAATAATAAAACAAACATGAAAAATGAGGAATAAAATCATACACAAACCCCTTAATACAAACCATTACTCACTTCAACAAAGTAGTACCAAACAAATCAATACCAAACAAAAGGTATACTTATTGTATCTCTTACCAAGTCTTTTTAAAATTCCTATTATTTTAATATACACACATTCATATAGAACATTATATAGCTGTTAAATTAATTATAATTGTTCTGTTTTTTACAAAACCATAATAATCCATTAAGAGACCTCAATTTATTTAGACATTCTCCAAACACTAGGCTCATAGGTTAGTGATTATTTTGATTTTGTTATTTTTCTATTACAAATTAAGTAGATAAGTGTTTTTATAGAGAGAGGTCCTTTTCCTCTTTTTCATTATTTTTGAGGGGAAGTCTAGATCTGTAATTTCATTAGGTTATAGAACTCTAAACACAGAAACTCCTTACACCAAGGTAAATTGGTAATTCACAATGCAACGCATAAGTTTCAAACATTTCTTCAAAAACTAAGAGGTTAAATTGCTTAATCACAGAAGCTAGGATGATGAATTCAGAAGTAGAAGGGAACTTTAGAAATCTTCAAGCTGTAAAGATGAAGCCCCTTGACAACGACAATTACAGGATCAATGGATGTGATAAAGTTTTAAAGGTCATGTCCTTGTCACAGGACCAATACGATGGAAGATTACACATTTCCTCCCATACTCAGGAGGTCTCAAACAACTCCAAAACAGGTATTATGCATTAGAGATAAAGCAATTCTCCACTGTCAAAGGCACTAAGAACCCAAAAAAGGTAAAAATTTGATGAACTAAGAACAGAGAAAGTTAATAATATGCTTACTAAACAACCCCTCCCTCATTATTCACCATGCTCCCAGCGGCAGGACTGCACAAAGCTGACCCAGTTGCCTATACCAGAATTTAAATCTATTACCTGACCCCTCATCACAAAATGGTTGAGATCCAAACAGTAGAGAGTTTGTTCAGGTTCCAACATCGATAAAGAACATGACAGTAGTCAAATGCAGTAGCATTGTGCTCTAACAAAATTTATTCAGACAATGAAGAATCAGAGGAAACTAGGGCAGGACATATGTATGTTGCAATGTGGTAGTGAAATATGGTATTCATCATCCAGCAAGAGTCAGTTGTTCTCCTAAAAGTCACTTAGGGCAAAACCCATGGATAGCAAACTATGAACTGCCCAGCTTTGGGACAAACTGAGACTAAGAGCCAACGCCACAAAGAAAACAGACATCAAAAGGGAAAGAGTCAGAATGCAAGCAACAGAGGAAAATGAGAAAAAGGACTGAAATTACAAAAAATCTTGAAAGGTAGAAAATTCAATTAAAAACTTTGAGAATATGAAGATAGCCCACAATGGGAGATACTAATAATAGAAGAGAATATATAGCTTATCGATCAGGTAAAAGACTTTGGGAATTAATGAAAAAATATCTGAAGACAAAAGAAAATTATTCAAATCAATATTTGATGGGGCAAAGGACCCTGCAGATCTTCAAAAAAACATGAAACAACAGAAGGATGTTCCTGAATGGATTAAAAGGGAAATAAAATTTTGAAAGAATTTATAGCATGCATAGCAGAAAAGGGAAGAATAGAAAAATGAAAAATGAATCAATAATGAGAAGTCTCATAAAAGAAACGAGAAGATAACTGGGAATGTAAATACACAGAAGAGAGGGAATAAGTAGAAGAGAAGCAAAAAACAATTATATTAAAAGAAAGTATGATCGCAATTAAAAACAAAACATACATTAAAGATAGGATGTTTAAATACAAGCTAAGGATTATAAGTCTCCCAGAAGAACAAGACAAGTCAAAAAATCTGGAGATCATAATGTATAAGAGAGTACAAGCAAACTGCCCAGAACTTTTAAACAAGAACAGAAAACAAAGTACCAAAGAATCCACGGATCATCTGCAAGGGAAAATAAAACAAAAAACAATCTTTCAAACTCTAAGATGCTTAGAAGTTAAATTTAACAATTTCATTGGCAACCAAAAATTCTACAAGCTACCAGGAGTTTAGAAATTCAAATAACAAAAGATTATCCTACACCCATGAGAAACTACAGAAGGAAATGGAGAAATGTATTCCAAAGAACAAAGACTCTCAAGATGCAGCCTAAAGCAACCTACCCTGCAAAGCTGAGCTGAGGGAAAAAAAAAAAAAGATGTGCAATAATAAAAGAGGTATTTGAAATATTCTTGGAGAGAAAAATCACACCTGAAAAAATTATTATTTGTCTCAAATACCTCAGACAACAGAAATATAAGAGGGGTAAAAAAAAAAAAAATAGATCAACCAAGGACAACAACAACAAAGTAACAACAAAGACACAAGAAAAGATTCTTTCCCCCTAAATGTACTCAAGGCAACAAAGTGTGAAAGCAGAAGTAAAATAGAAGTAATGGAGAGAAAGGACTGAAACATCACAAATTAAAACACAACATACTGCCTATAGGTAAATCAGTGTTTTTTTAATAGGAATAAAGATTACAGAATGGGTGATCAGATAAAAAAGGCATGTTACGTACTCTAGTCAAGTCAAAGACAAGCAATGAAGGGAAAATAACTCCTGTCATTCTCAGGAAAAAGTAAACCTACAAGAAAATTGGCAAGGAAACAAAGGGAGGGATTAAAAAGGGAGACAAAGAGGGAGAAACCTTGTTTCAGGGATGAACCTGATGAATACTCCTCAGAGAGAAGAGAAATATTCTATAAAGAAAGATGGGAACTTTATTTACAATGGATATTATCTGCAGAGATTTAGGGCTTAGAGATTACTCATCTGACCTCAGAAAGGGAATCAGAGTTCCTAGGGTTAACTGACATAAAAAGAATGAGTAAATAGATCCAGAGAAAAGATTTCAAGGCAAGGGGGGGGGAGGGGGGGGCAGAAGAATGGCTAAGGAGAGTGAAAAAGTCAATAATGAACTATGCAATCAGGTACATAGGTAGATAACTACCAATAAGCAGTATCTTCTCTATTACCTACAAGTATTAGTATTTCTAATAGGGAAGCAAGAAAAAGGCGGGGGGGTAGCGGGGGCAAAAATAAGATCTGCAAGGCAATACTAGAAACGCTTAGAAGAGGGTACACCTCAAAAGTTTTACTTCCATTAGGAATGTGGAGAATAAAGTACTAAATAAGCATGAAGGCTATGAATTAAGAACAAAAGTCCAAAATAGAATAAAACGGTCAGATAAATAATGAAAAGAATGAAAGAAAACCTTTTTTACACAAAGACAGAAAGAATGAAATTAATGAACAAAAAGGAAGTTAAAGGGGAGGAGAGGAAGAGATGCAACTAGACTACTTACCTAAGAGGAAAAGAGGGGAAGAATTAGATATCTAGATAAAAGCAAGAAACAAAAAGCAACTAATATATAGAACTCCAAAACTACGTTATGGGTTAACTAACTAAAAGGGTGGGGGATGCTTGAGGGTGATAGGAAAAGAGACTGTAGGAAAAGAGTTGCCTTAAAATAAAGCTAAAATAACTAAAGAAACAGTATTATTTTTATAGGTGGTAGAGAGAGAGACTCCTAATTTGAGGAAGAGAAAACAAATGAGAGATAAATGGAAAAAGATATAAATCTAATTCATACGATTAAACAACCCAATAAAATGGAAAAGAGGGGTGGAATGAATAAGAAATCACCAGTCTGTTGCTTACAATAAACACATCTTAAATACAAAGACACATAGAACATAATTTAAAACTGTGGAACTAGGAAAATATTTAGTATGCACCGAGTGAATTCAAAAATGGCATGCTATCAGAAAAGCAAAAACAAACATTCAAAACATGAAAAGGGATAAACAAGAAAACTACATGATGCCGAAAGGAAACACAGATAACACACCAATTATCAATAATATTCTTCAAATGTTTTAGCATCTAAACACACAAAGGGATCATTAACTGAACTACAGGAAGATACAGTAACACAAACAGTAAAATACAGAACTGAAAAATTGCTGGAGAAACTAGAGCTAAAAGACTTATGGTATCTGCTAAATGGACTAAAATATTTTCAGAACCAATGGAATTTTTACAAAAACTGCATGTATCGGAGCAGAGATATAGCAAAGAAATATGAAAAGGAAGAGCCACCTACTATATCTTTTATAGACCATAATGCAATAAAAACAGTCATCCATTCAGGAAGCACAAAAAAAGACAAAGACCCAAATGGAGATTTAATAAATCCTAAATAATAATGATTATATAAAACAAAATGATAATACTGAAACAACATACCAAAATTTCTGGGATGGCTCTAAAGCAGTTGTTCGGGGGGAGGGGGAAACACATCCCTACAAACATACATTAACAAGATATAAAAAGAGGAGATTAGGAAACTGATTATGCATTTTAAAAAATTAGAAAGCCAACAAATAAACCTAAAATAAGTACAGAAAAGGAGATATTAAAAATTATTGCAAAAATTTCTATAACAATAGAAATGATAAACAAAATTGAATGCTGTGGAGACTAATGAAATTGATTAACCTTTAGTCAATCTAATTTAAAAAAGAGAACAAAAAAACCAAATAAGCAAGGTGAAATCACAACAAAAGCAGAAGAAACAAAAATCATCAAAATCTATGATATAATTATATGCTAGCAAAAACTGAGAACACAAAAGAAATAAAGGAGTATCTTCAAAAATATAAAATGCCCAAATTAATAAAAGACCAAATAGAGATTAAGCTGAATCATTTCAGTGGTGTCCTACTCGCTGGGACAGTATTTGGGGTTTTCTTGGGGAAAATATACTAGAGTGATTTGCCATTCCCTTTTTCAGCTCATTTTAGAGAAAGGAACTAATACAAACAAGGTTAAGTAAGTGTGTCTGAGGCTGGATGTGAACTCAGATCCATATAGGTATGGGGAGAATTCTATTAAAATTGTAAAGAACAAGTAGTATCCATGCTACACAAAGTATTCTCAAAGATGGAGAAAGGAGGAACTCTACCACAACTCCTTTATGAGACAAGTATAATCCTAATATTTAAGCCAGGAAGGATGAAACACAGAAGAGAACTATAGACACATATCATTAAGGAATACTGATTAAAACATTTTAAATGAAATCCTGCCAAAGAGACTACAGTCATTTATCCAAGGGAATAATTCAATATGACTAAATTGAATTTGTACAGGGAAGTGAGTTCAATCTTAGGAAAACAATCAGGATAAATTAATCATATTAAAATCTAACATTCAAAACCACATGGTTATCAACAGATGCAGAAAAGCATCTAACAAAGTACAACATTCATTTATGCTAAAAACTCTATGAAGTGTAGCTGTAGGGGAATTTTTAAAAATATCATAAAAAGTATCTATCTAACACTAAAATCAAGCATCATATGTAATGGAGATACACTAGAATTTTTTCCAATAAATACAGTAATAAAGGATGCTAACTCTCACCACTAATAATTAGTATCATTCTGGAAATGCTAGCAATAATAATAAGGAAAGGGGGTAAAAATAAAGGCATAAAGATTATTAAAGTGGAGAAAAAATAATCCCCAATACTGATATGATGGCTTTCTTAGAAAAAGATGGGAAGATATATATTAACAGTGCCAACTTGACCTATTTAAATAAACTGCTAATCTGAAAAACCGGGAAAGACAACAGACGATTCACCACCACCTGTGAAAGTTTAACTAATGAAACCCAATTACCGCAAAGAGGAGGCCCCAAAGAGCCTAGAAACCACTTCAAACACCTGATCTTCCCAAGTAGAAATAAATATGTACTGGCCAAGAAAAACAATGGTTTAGAATTTTTAGACTCTTACAGAGGAAAGTGATTTTAAGACTATTAACAGTATCAAATCATAAAAAGCAAGAAGTTGGAGGGTTAAAAGGTGGGGAGAGTCAGAAAGACAAAAACTGGAAAAAAAACAACCCACAAAAAATGTAAAACATGTTAGCAATTGAATAACAATTATTTTCTCCTCCAATAATAGAATAGCCACCATTTGGGCCCAAAAAATCAATGTCTAATGTGATATAAGGAAATGGAAATAGAACCAAAGAAAAAGACAGAAATGACAACTATATCAGTCCAAATATACAATATAAATTTTAGGCAGAAGGTGAAATGATTTTAAGGGCATGAAAGGATTCTCAAAGTATCTGAAACAGGAAAAGATACTGAATCAGATTAGAAAAAAATCAAGACACTATTAACTTAAAAGAGGCGATCAGGAGGGTATTAGTAAGCACTGATTCACGTTACTTGCTCTACTAAGTCTTTGAAATACAAAGCAGACTTTCACAAACAAAATTTTATAGTAGACCACCTTTTTACTGCAACACAAATGACTGAAAGGTACAGTTTAAAATTTCACTTTGCTTGTTTATTGATATATGTAAGGTGAATTTTAGTGTGTGTAAAGTGAATTTTTGTTATTATTTCTAAGAGTTGAGTTTTCCAGGATCCATAGCCATAACAACCTTTGGTTCCCAGGTACTAGATATGAGTTCCCACAGTTATGGTTCAAAACATCTCCACCAGGCTTGCACATAGTTATATAATGGTAAATAATATAAACATCCACGGCAGCTGTGCAGCGAGATACAGGGATGAGGTGATGTACACTTGTGAGGCTATTGCTGGCAACATGCCTTCTTTGTTGCTCTATAAAACAGGTGGTCACTAGATAGTGTAGAATGGGGTAACCTTAGGGCTCAATGCACAAATGCTATGTGTACCTCAACTGGCCCCATTGAGGCTTGGGAGCAACCTTAGGGTTGAATGCGTAAGCTGGAATGCTGTGCGTGCCTTGATCAGCCTCCATCAAGGCTTGGGGGGAATCTGTGTTTGCCTCAACTAGCCGCCATTGAGGCTTAGGGATTTAGGGGAAGCACAAGTTGTGCCTGTCTCAACTGATCCCATCAAGACATAGGGATAGTTGCCCCTGTTTCTTACCAGCCCCTGTGAGAAGCGTGATTAGGTAATGCTGTAGGAGTTTGTGCTCTCACCATCAGCGACCTCTTCTGAGAGAACCAAACTAGAATAAAATAAGATTATTTAACCCTTTTTTAGTGTCTTTTATGTCTGACCAAATCAAGAGTGAACCTGTGCCAGCAGCCTTCAAGTGTGTTGTGTTTTATCTGTCTTACAATTGATTATCTGTTGACCAATGAAAACTGGTCTGACTGGTATAGCCCAAGTCCTATCAGGAGGCAAGTATACCAAGGCTAATAAACAGGAACACTAGGCATTAACCCTTTTTGGCCTCTTGCTGGATTGAGATAATTAGGGTTAAGTTCCTTATTTCCTGCAAATTAAAAAAACTCTGAGATACTACCTCACACTTATCAGATCAGCTATTACAACAACAACAAAAAAGAAAATGATAAATGTTGCAGATGTGGGAAAACTGGAACACTAATGCACTCCTGGTATAGCTGTGAACTAAACCAACCATTCTGGAGAGCAATTTAGAACTATGCCCAAAGGGCTATAAAAAAGTGCATGTATACCCTTTGATCCAGCAACCACTACTAGGTCTGTATCCCAAAGAGATAATAAATAAGGGAAAAGGACCTATATGTACAAAAATATTTATAGCAACTCTTTTTATAATGGCAAAGAAATGGAAACTGAGGGGATGCCCATCACTTGGGGAATGGCTGGTAAGTGATACATGAATGTAATGGAATAACATGGTTCTATAAGAAATGATGAACAGGCAGATTTCAGAAAAACCTGGAAAGACTCACAGGAACTGATACTGTGTGAAGTAAGCAGAACCAGGAGAACATTGTACAAAGTAATAGCAACACTGTGCAGTGACCAACTCTGCTAGACAGATCTTCTCAGTAATACAATGATCTAAGACAATTCCAAAAGACTCAAAATAGATTATGTTATTTACATTCAAAGACAGAACTATGGAATCAGAATGCACATCAAAGCACACTATTTTCTCTTTTTTTCTTTTCTCGTGATTTGTCCCTTTAATTCAGATTCTTCATTCACAAGATGACTAATGTGGAAATATGTTCAATATGACTGTACCTGAATAGCATTTATCAGATTGCATGCTATCGTGAGAAGGTAGGGAGGAAAAAACTTGGACCTCAAAGTCTTTAAAAAGTGAATGATGAAAACTATATATAATTGGTAAAAATAAAACACTATTAAGGGGAAAAATAGTTCCTTATTTCCCTACTTTTTATTAGGCAATACCTTCATTTTACTGGTCCTACAGATAACAGAGAAGTCACCCATTGGTATCACACTGGCCTTTTGTCTCAAAGAATATATGCTTGAGCCCTGAACCTTTGACTAAAACACATGGATATTCTGTCCTTGTCCCCCAACCACTGTGCTGCCTACTGCTAGAATAGAGGTCACACACAGAGACTACCTCTGATATCCAGTTATCTTCCCCTTGTAAATAACAATAAAGCTTATTGAAGTTCTCTCTGTGCTGGTCAACTTTTATCTGAATTCCCAGGCACTATACTATTAAAAATCATGTGTAAAACGCAACCTTACAGGCTCTTCTCCAAGTCTCTTTCATACATGTTAAAACCTTACAAGATTATTCACTGAAAGATATGACAGAGATAATTTTGTGCTACACGTATACCAACCCAGAATATTCCAAAATCTTAGTGCAATTTTAATCATTTAAAACTGCACTTTAGCCTTTTCCAACATTGCAATGAGCAAAGAATAAAACAAAAGGGGTATATGCTAGCCAAAGTTGTTCTAACACTATCGTGGAGTATGCCCTGCACAGAATCCAAATGAAGGAGGATATCCTAGAGAAGCTGAAGTCCTCTAGAAGGTTCTGTTTGGGACCTTCATGCTGTTCCTTACAAACACACCACCCGTTGTTTTCCATTTCTACTACTTTGCAATTTCCATGCCTGGACTATACCTCACTTGAGAATCACTTAGAATTCCTTGCTTCCTTCAACATTCTGCTGAAGTGACATGTGTTATATGAACTTTTCCTATTTACACTCCTTCCCCTAATACTAGCAGTGTTCTTTCCTCCTCCTAAAAAATTACCTTGTATTTATTTTGTATACACTCATTTATGTACTTATTTATTTCTCTTCTTCCAAAGAATATAAACTCTTCTAAAGCATTTGCTTGTATTCTCAAGTACTCAGCACAGTTCCTGGCATGCAGGACCCACGTACATGTTTGCAGATTGATTGAAAGGCATGGTGTGGAGACTGTGTGAAGCCTTGGAAAACTGCAGTCAACTAAATAGGATTTTCATTCACTCAAAAGAGTTTGACATAAGAAAAAACAAGTTAATGTATTTTGCACATTATCATATTCAATTGGAATGATAGCCCATGGAACTGGTCCACAATCACATATGTCTTGCACAGGCGCTGCAGACAGACAATGATCTATGAACCAAAATGATTAGGAGGAAGAAAGTAATCTGGATGGCCTTTTGGAAATGGAACAATGCTTTTAAGTACCAAATTGTCTCTGAAACAAAGGTTTCTCCTTTTAACATCAACATTCTTCTGGTGATGCCACTAAATCATGAAATGCCACACCCTTCTAAGACTAAAAAATGTGAAAGTGCATATGCTACAGCATTTAAAAAATAGACCCCAATTAACTGTTTCCTCTCCCTCCTTAAACCACTCCCAAGGTTCTTTCAAGATCAGTCTCAATTTGGCCACAAAACCACATCTGTACTGTGACTGCATGAGGAGTTGAATTATATTTCTGAATTAGTAAGTAGTAACCCAGCAGCACTGAAGCTTTGGCACACAGACAATGTAGGAGGAGAGAAGAAAGAGCAGAATGAGAGAGGAACATATATAGAAAGGAAGTACAACAAGAGACTGGGTCTTGTATTCAGTTTTTTTCCTCAAAAAAAACTTCTGTAGATGCTTTTTGTATTTATCTCTCTGTCATTTCCCCACACCTCACTCCAAACTGAACCCTCTCTTTTGACGAAGAAAAAGAACCAAAAAATCCAATAGAGAATCCATGTTCAAAAACAGATGCGATGTTCTAGTGGGTTCCCCACCTCATTGTCATGATGGAGGAAATGTATTTCATCCTCTCTCCTTCAGGACCTTCAATGACTTTTCTATTAGCATAGTTCAACTTCCTTATAGAGGTCTTTTCATGTTTTCTGTAGTCATTCTATATTTTATCCAATTAGTTCTGCTTATTCATTCTTCATCAGTTCAGCTAATTGTTCCTACAATTCTCTGAATTCCTTATGGATATCATTTCTTAATGCATAATACTATTCAACTATTTTAATATTCCATGGTTTTTTGAGGCATTCCCCCAATTGATGGACTGTGTTTCCTATTCTTTGCTACTATAAAGAGTACTCCCATGAATATCCTCGTACATACTGAACCTCTGTTTCTGTCTTTGAAACAAGAATTAAGGAATCTTCCAGATTCCAAGGCTGGCCTTCTATTTCTATTTATAATTTCTCTATTCTATTTCTCTTTATAATCAAATAAGGAAGGTGTTGGGGGGGCAGGAGAAGAGATAGAGAAAAAAAGGCACATAAAAATGTAAGTGGGGTTCTATGTCATACCTCAGTTATCACAGAAAGTTCAGAGTACCAGGGGTGGGGAACCTGCGGCCTTGAGGACGCATGTGGCCTTCCAGGTCGTTGGATATGACCTTTTGACTGAGTCCAAGTTTTACAGAAAAAGGATTTGTTCTACAAAGTTTAGATTCCATCAAAGGGCTGCACATGAGGACCTATAGGGCCACATGTGGCCTCAAGGCCTCAGGTTCCCTACCCCTGGTCCAGACATTTCAAATGAATCAAGTGACAGAGTAGTAAGCATTAAGAAAGTTTCCTACAACTCTATAACATCGCAATCATACACAATTAGATGGTAATGACTACTTTATCAGGTATGTTCCTCTCTACTTGGAGGAAGAAATACAACTGCCTCAGAGGATTAGTCATTTCCTTGAACATCTGTATAAAAAAAGCAAGCCTGGGAGTTTGATCAGTCTTGAAATGTTTAGTAGATGAGGATGCCTTGAAGAGACATCCCTTAGATCTTGTATCAGAGGGTGGGGCAAGAAGAGGGTAGGGATGAGAAATCAAAAGGGGTATTCTACTCCTTCCCCCAATCAGACAAGAGACAATATGTCCAGACAGAAGCAAAGAGACCTACAAGGACAGAAGGATGCAGAGAAAGGAGGGAGAGGGAGCTTCAAGAAGTGTGACCCCTTGCAACAGAGGAGAATAATGAGTAAGAAATCAAAAAAAGAGACTGTAGGCCTGGTGCCTCACTATGATTGTACTCTTAAGTTTGAGCCCATCTTTCCCAAATACTCTGTGTATCTGTGAGATAGTGTGCCCTTGGTATTTGAGAGTGCTTCGTATCAACTGTTCTTGCTTTACCATTTTGTTAAACACCACTGTTAAAAAGCTAATTAAGTGCACTGACTAATACTGGTCAGGGCTCTAAAACTACCATGTTGGGAATATCCACAGACAAGGTTATCCCAACAATCTGAAAGAGCAGTAGCCCTTCTGAAGACCAAACCCTAAGAGAGCAAATCATGGGGAGTAGGTCAAAGGAGATGTTACATAAGAATAATTAACAACATAATAAGAAGAGGTTCAGAAAAACAGCTGTAGGAAATATGAAGATGAAAAGTTAAGCCTTGTCAGAATTCAGAGTTTCAAGTACCAAGGAACCACAGTCAGATCACAGAATATACTATTTCTAATGAAAAGAGATATTGTAATACAATATTCTAAAAGGTCAAAATAACCAAGAGTAACTTGCCCTGAAAAGCTGAGTATAATCCTACAGGGGAGCAAATGAACCCTAACAGAAGGGAAGACTTCTAAGAATTCTTGATAAAATTCTTGCTGAGTAGGAACTCTGAAATTCAAACATAGGAGTGCAGAAAAACCCAGAAAAATATCTGTATTTAAGCAGTTGGGAGCTGTATCATGATATACAGAGTGCTAATCCTCTAATTAGGGAGAAGTTAAGTGTCCTTTCAGAACCTTGAAGGTCTTCAAAGGATAATTGAGGGAATTAAAAAATAAGAGAAATTCTGTTCTCAGGATTTAAAGAGGGTAAAGAGAAGAGGAAATGAGAGGATGACTACACTAGTGTAGAAAGGAGAGATGAGGGAGCAGAACTTTTTATTTTTCATAATTAAGGGTACATGAGCACATACAAACATAGAGAAAGGAGTAGGGAGAGCAGGCATCAGATGAATCTCAATTTGACCTGAAACAGACAAAAGACACACACACACACACACACACACACACACACACACACACACACACACACACTCTCTCTCTCTCTCTCTCTCTCTCTCTCTCTGAGTTGTTAGAGAAATACATTAAAATCAACAGAGAAATAAATGGATTTAGAGGGTGGGGTAGTATGTTAACAGAGAGGATAATACCAGGGAGACGATGGCCTCCCTGCAAACAAAAAAATAAAAAACAAAAATCTTCTTAATTCTGAAGGGAATTTAAGGGGAAGGGGGGAGCAAAGATCTAGAATTTAAGAGGATAAGCCCCCCACTGGGGAATGGCTGAATAAATTGTGGTCTAAGAATGTCATGGAATGTCACTGTGCCATAAGAAATGACAAAATAGACAATTTCAGAAAATGCTGGGTAGTTCATACTAATGCAGGGTCAAGTGAGAAGAATCAAGTGGACAATTTATACGAAGACAACAACAATCTAAAGAAAAAGAATCATAATAAACACAAGGACCAGCCACATCTCTACAGGACATATAATGAATGGTACCCAGCTTCCGACAAGATCCCACTACTATGTCCTAGGCACTGCGCTAAGCACTTTACAACCTAAATGGGGAAGACAACACACAAAAGGAAGCAGGAAAGGGCAGACTTAAAGCTTAAATCTTTACATTTGTCTTTAAACACAAGGTTATTATAACCATTGGCTACTGTGTATTGTATGTCTATTCTGCTCCACTGATCTACCTTTCTATTTCTTAGCCACTAGCAGATAGTTTTGATGACTGCCCTATAGTATAGTTTAAGATCTAGTACTGCTAAACCTCCTTCCTTTGCAATTTTTTCATTAATTCCTTTCATATTCTTGACCTTCTGTTCTTGCAAATGAATGCTATTATTATTTCTCTAGCTAAATAAAATTTTGGGGGGAATTTAGGTAAAATTGTCATTTTTATTATAATGGCTCTGCCCACCCACAAACAATTAATATTTCTCAAATTATTTAAAACTGACTTTATTTGTATAAAAAGTTTTATATTTATGTTAATGTAGTTCCTGGGTTTGTCTTGACAAGGATACTCCCAAGTATTTTATACAGTCTACAGTTATTTTAAATGAGGTATCTCTTACCATCTCTTCTTGTAAGGTTTTACTGGTAATATATAGAAATGCTGATATAAATTTATTTCATATCCTGCTACTTTGTTAAAATTATTGTTTCAATTAACTTTTTAGTTGGATCTCTACGATTTTCCAAATGTGTGTAAAGAGAGATAGTTTTATTACCTCATTGCCCTTTCTGATTTCTTCCATTTCTTTTTCTTTTCTTATTGCTATGGCTAGCTTTTCTAATACAATACTGAATAATATTGGTGACAGTGGACATCTCTGTTTCACTCCTGATCTTGCTGACAATGCTTCAATGCTTATCCACCTTATAAATACTGTTTGCTGATGGTTTTAGGTAGACTCTGCATATCATTTTAAGGAAAAATCCATTTATACCTATGGTTTCAAGTATTTCATATAGGAATGAGTGTTGTATTTGTCAAAAGCTTTTTCTGCATCTACTGATACACCATATTACACCATATAATCAATACACCCTGCTTTTTCCAGTCCAAAAATTGGTTTATAACCTTTCATCACGTAAATTGCTGCACTGTATAATTCCTTTTCTGCTGCTGCTCAAAAGGTAAACAGAGAAGCAATGTATTTACCAGTGGCATCTAAATATACATTTATCTCTCACACATTATGATCCACGAGCCTATAATTCTGAGCACACGCACTTTGTTAGTATTCAATTTTAACATACATTCATGAGTACTCCATGCATCCTAATCTTGCACCAAAGACAGTTTACTAATGAATGATTTTTAAGTAATACCAGCACAATTGTTTTAAAAAGCTATACATAATGGTTGCACCCCACTTTTTTTGCAAAAAAATAAAATTTTGCATAAAATCCATGACAATTATGTAGTAAAATATGGTAACCATATGATTTTTACCTTTGATACTGATGTAATCAATTATGCTGACATAATCAATCAGTTTTCCTTGTGTTAAACCAACCCATTCAATCTTGGTACAAATCCCACTTGGTCCCCCCATGCATAATCTTTGTAATATATGTAGTTTTCTGGCTAGTATTTTATTTAGAATTTTTGCATTCATATTCATTAATGAAATTGGTATTTTCTTTCTCTGTTTTTGCTTTTCCTGGTTTAGGTATCAGAAACATATATGTTTTACAAAAGGAGTTTGGTAGGACTCCTTCTTTGCCTATTATTCTAAATAATTTATGTGATATTGGAATTAGATGATCTTTAAATGTTTGGTAGAATTCTCTTGTAAATTTCTCTGGTCCTGATGCTTTTTCCTTAGAAAGGTTACTTATGGCCTGTTCAATTTCTTTTTCTAAAATAGGTTTATTTAGATATTCTATTTTCTCTTCTGTTAACCTAGGCAGTTTTATACTTTTGTAAATATTCTTCCATTTCACTTAAATTGTTATATCTATTTATTGGCATATAATTGGGCAAAATTACTCCAAATTGCTTTTATTTCTTCTGCATTAGAAATATATTATATTTTACCTCTGATATTGATGTAATCAATTATGCTGACATAATCAATTAGTTTTCCTTGCATTAAACCAACCCATGCAAGCTTGGTACAAATTACCCCTTTTGTTTTTGATACTAGTAATTTGGTTTTCTTCTTTTTAAAAAAAAATCACATTAAACAATGATTTATTTATTTTATTGGGTTTTTTTCATAAAACCAACTTCTAGTTTTATTTATTAATTCAGTGGTTTTTTTATATTCAACTTTATTATTCTCACCTTTAATTTTTAGGATTTCCAATTTGGTGTTTAATTGGAGATTTTTAATATGTTCTTTTTCTAGCCTTTTTAATTGCATACACAACTTATTGGTCTGTTCTTTCTCTATTTTACTGGTATAAGCATTTAAATATGTAAATTTTCCTCCAATTACTGCTTTTACTGCATCCCATAAGTTTTGACATGTTTAATTATTATTCTCTTTTTAAAAAAATCACTGTTCCTGACTTGTTCTTTAATGCATTTATTTATGCCCAATTAATTTTTAATCTGTGTTCCTATTGTCACTTATTAAATGTAATTTTTATTTTACTATGATCAGAGAAGGATGCATTTAATATTTTTGTTTTTCTGCATTTAAAGAAGTTTCTGTGCCCTAAAATGTGGTCAATAAAGGTATCATGTACCAATGTGTATTCCTTTGTATTCTCATTCAGTTCTCTCCAGATATTTATCATACCTAGCTTATCTAAGACACTTCATCTCCTTGACTTATTTCTTATTAATTCGATTTATATAGCTCTGAAAGGAGAAGACTGAAATCCCCCACTACTACAGTTTTGCTACTTCCATCTGTAATTCATTTAGCTTTTCCTTTAAAATGTGGATGCTACAGCATTTGATGCTTATAGATTTAGTACTGATGTTGCTTCATTATCTACAGTAACTTTTCTCATAATGTAAATTTTCTCTTTTAATTAAATCTATTTTAGTTTTAACTTTGAGATCACGATTATTACCCCTGTTTTATTTTTTTATCAGCTGAAGCATAATAAATTCTACTCCAGCCCTTTAATTTTACTCCATGCATGTCTCTTGTTTTTTAAATGTGCTTCTTGTAGACAACATATTGTCAGATTCTGGTTAATCCATTCTGCTAGCCATTTCTATTTTATGGGTGAATCCATCCTATTTGCATTCAAAGTTACAGTTATTAGTTTTGCATTTTCCTCCATCCTATTTTTCATTATTGTTTATCTTTCTCTCCTCCTTTTACCCTAACCCTCCTCAAAAATCTAACTGATTTCTAACCACTGCCTCCCTAATCCAAACACCTTCTTAAAATCCCTCCCTTTTCCTATCCCTTTACCCTCCTATTCCTTAATTTACCCACCCTCCTAAAAGTCTCTCCTTTATACTATGCCCTCCTCACCCTCCTACTGTACCTTGTAACAATTTAATTTGCAACGAATCCAAAAGAATCCAAAGTTTTCAAGGCTTTCAAAGAAAAATATGGATGACAATTATATTATAAAAGTATATCCCATCCTATCTACCACCACCACCCACAAGTTAGGATCTTTTATTCTATTGGTTTAGGGAACCTCCAGAGAGTTAGTGCTCTTTACTAATGCAAATCAGCAACTGTTTTGCAACTTTTAGCCTTAGACAGTTGCCAGGATCACTCAGAGGTTAAGTGATTTGCCCAAGGTAATACAGCATACAGTATGTTACAGGCTGGACTTGAACCATGCTTTACTGATTCAGAAGATGACTCTCTATTCATTCTTCTTTCTCTCTATGTATTACATGCTCCTTCCCCCATCAAAATAATACAATACAAAAAGAAAATGTTACTTTAATAGTTTCTTCATATGGCATTATCTCATTCTGACTCATATAATGAGTTTACCATTTTTAAAAACTACATATTCTATTCAAAATGATTGTAGGCTTTTACAGAAGTCTTACTAGTGAAAAAGGTTTCTGTATATTCACCCTTTCCTTGTTTTCAACTGTTACCAATAAGACTGAAAACGAGCCTTGTTTCAGCTACAGTTTATTAAAGAACTGCAAGAAATGGCAACACAAATTGCATCTCTGTGAACTATTGTTTCAATACTTTAACGTTTTTCTACCAAGGGAAAAAAATTTCACTTACAAAGAAATTATACTTTGAAAAATAGCAACAATTCATCAATCTGATGGTGACTGCTGACCAAAAATCTTTTTTTTCTATGGAGTAAACAACTTAGTTTCAAATCTCTGAAAAGATATTTTCTACAGCTGTGATTGATAGTCCCAAAATTCCCTAGGAAAAGCTAAAAAATAAAACAATGGAATTTCATTATCATCCTGATCATTCAGAATGTATGATTACTGAGATCCAGTTTATTTGTATTATGAAAAGTAAGTTCTGCTTAAAGCAGATTAATGTATAAACTGGACTACAAAGGTAGCTATTTTATTTCAGACTATTCTCAAACATTTTAGCAGCATCTATATAAACCTAATGGATGTGCTAAAACTACAAAAGATTATCTGGTTCACTGAAAGCAGCATGCTACTGTGGAGAAAAGCACTGAACTTGGAGTCAGAAAACCTGGTTTCAAGACTTGACTGTACTTTCTCACTGTATGATCCTAGGCAAGTTACTACAACTTTCTCAACATAGCAAAAGGGACTCAACTTCTGATTTTATTGGTATAAATAATTTCCTCTATCAGTCTAAATTGGCACCAGCTTTAAAGAGCTGCCTAGAGGTTAAAGTGACTTGCCCCGGGTCACACAGCCAATTCGTGTCAAAGGAGGTCTGAACTTTGAACCCAAGTCTTCCTAGTTCCAAAGACAAGCACGCTATCTACTACACTTCTCACCTCTCTGGTAAAATCTATAAAATGGGAAAAATAAAATATAACATCAATGTATGCTATGTTTAGTATTAAAGGAGAGTAGGACTGATACCTTGCCAGTTCCCCATTAGTATCTTCTTTTGGCATGTGAAATTATAGATGTAGAACAGACAAGACTTGGCAGCTGACTAGATGAGAGGCGTAAATAAGGAGGAAGAATTGAGTATGATTCCCAGGCTGGTTTTCTAGGTACAACTGCGGTGTTCTTTCAACAATTCTACACTGTCTTCTCTATCAAACCGCATAACTTCCCTAAATCATTCTGTTCAGAAAACTGTTATTAAAATCCTTTCTCATGCTTTTAGTTTCTAATACATATTTAATAATAAATTCATTAAACTTTAAAATTAGTTACCAGTGATATAAGTATAAACGAGAAAAATAGGGTTTTCCATATTCTTAAATATGTATTTTTGTTCATTAACTTTCAATAATTTTCACTGCCAATGCTTCCGAATATGTAGATTCCTGTCTTCCATTTCTGTGCGGGGTAATTTTTCCCTATGTATGTAGATAAAATTAATTTCCCTTAGACTGCTTTCATGAATACGTTTTTCAGAATTTCTGTGAGCATTTATGCCATAGTTGTTTAACAAAAGTGAAGTAGATTTTGTTTTTCATTTTGGAAGGAACTTCAGAAACTATTTAGTTTAAAAAAGCATCACAACATGTTAACGAATTCCCGAACATTTAGTTAAGACACTTCATATAACTCTAGAACAAGTCGTGTTTCAGATATAAACTCTTAACACTGCTCACAAGCTTTTTGAATTTGTATTGAAGCCAAAATAATACAAAAGTGCTTCCTTGTATGGATTTAACAGATGAACCAGACTAGATTTTTATTTGGACAGGAAAAGATAACCACCTGCCAAAAAGTTTTGTGGTACAGCAGAAAAAAAATTTCTGAAAGTATATTAAATAACCCACCAGCTATGCTTTAAACTCTAGATCAGGCACTCCTGAATCTTTTAAAAAATATTTTGAAAACTTTCAATATAACTGGTTTTCTTTGTATTTTGTGTATTTTGTTTTATTTATTTAAAAACATTATTCTGAGAAGAGGTTCATGGCTTTCATCAGTCTGCCAGAGGGTCCATGGCACAAAAAAGTTTAAGAACTCCTACTCTAGATGGAACAATTTTTCACCAAAATACATTATTAGAGTTGGTGATTTTTAGTACCTGAAATTTTAGACCCAACTTACTAAATAACCAGTTAATAGTCAATAAGCATTTATTAAGCACCTACTATAAAAGCCAGGCACTGTGCTAAGCTTTGGGGATACACATATGAAAAAGACAGTCCCTGCCACTAAGGAACTTACAATCTAATGGGGGAAAACAATAACACATAAAAGGAAGATGAAAAATAGAGGGAGGGGGAAAGGAGGTACCTGACTAGGGAAATACTGGATAAGTTTCAAAGCAGAAGATGCTCTGAGTTGAGCTCCCTCCTTAAATGGAGGCTTGCAGTTCTTGGCTCCCCCACTCCAATTAGGGAGGCAGAGGATGGGATGAGGTGGAGTATCCAAGGCTGATGAAATATTATAGGATGATGAGATTATCTCAACAGTGGGCTTCATAGGACATGGTGGGCAAGTCAGAGAAGTCCCAAAGTGGTACAGTCAGATAGGAAATGAGAATTTTAATTGAAATGTACAAGATAATTCCTCAGGTTGATTTTACCTTCACAGCACAGGCACGAGCACACACACCCTATCCCTTCCGACAATGCAACTACCCTGGTGTAGGCTCTTATCTTTGTTGCTGTATTTCTCCTTTGTTCTTCAAGAGGACCATAATTTCAGAGAGGGAGGGCTGTGCAGGGTCACCAACCTCACTTCCTTCTTTCGAGCCATTTGGATCCAGTGGTCTGATATGCATCAGGACAGCTGGAGTTGGCCCAGGATGCAATGTGAGACCCTGGCCCTTTCAGGCTAAGGTCTTATAGCATTCTCACTTTGAGTGAGATACACCCATTCAATGAATAGGCTTCTTTTAAGTAGTTGCTCAAGGGATGGCCCCTTTAATAAAAAAAAATTAAAAAAAAAAATCAAACTGGGAGAAGAACCTCAGGTTCCTGGTAAAAGAGAAGCCTGGTACAGGGCCTTATCACTTTATACCTAGACTACTGAAATAATAGTTAGTCTCCCTGATTCAAATCTCTTTTAAAAGCTTGATTTATTTTGACTTTTAAGACATTAATACTCATTTAAGTATCCATCAATGTATTTCTTTCTGAAACATTTTTTACCATCATATAGTTTTATTTTTGGTTTTTGCCAACTGCTTATGAAGAAGCTGTGTTTGACTTTTGAATAACTCTCTCTCTATATATATATATTTTTTTTCAATATTTTAAACAAATGATACCAAAAAGCAGTACTTCTAAATCTTTGATCCAGATCTTTCTAGATCTAAGAAAAATGCTTCTAGATCTTTGGTCCAAGACAGTTGCCTGAATTGGGGGGAGAACTGGAAGTTGGCCCATATACCCCCCCCAACACACACACACACACACACACACACACACACACACACACGCAGCACCAGAACAATGATTAAGAAACTACAGTGTCTTTGTCCACCCCAAAAATACACAAAAAGTCATGTGGAAGCCTATGAGAAATAGAAAAGTCATCCCTCCTCCCCCCAAACTACCAGCAGCCCAGACAAGAGAGCATTCTTCCACAGTATGACCAAAGATCAGTCAGAGACACTTGTTACCTAAGGGACTCTCTATATCGTGACAGTAAAAATAAAGGTCTCCCATGAGAAAGCCCCAGAGTGAACTAATAGTAAGGGGCCTTGGAAGTCACTGGGAGTGGCAACAATCAGTGGAGTGCCAGTAGTGGTCAGATTGGGTCAGATTCACAGAATGACACCACAGAAGTAAAGATCCAGTTTCAAAGATCCAGAGGGGCCCAACACCCAAAGACAGAAGTCAACCAAGGTGAACCCAGGTACCCAAGAAAAACAGACAACCTTGCCACAGCACTGCCAGGGATGGAGCCATGTTTTGGTACAAAGCCAGGATAAGGAACTAATGAGGGAGAATCAACAGTTAATAAACTACTATGTGCCAAACACTTTGCTAATAAGCACTGAGGATATAAGAAAGTCAGTACTTGCACTCAAGAAGCTAACAATCTAATGGAAGAAGACAATACACAAAATGAAATAGAAAATCTACCCTCACCCTGCACCCATTCACCCAATCAGAGGGGAAAGACAGCTGAGGGTGCTGAGGAAGAAATATCAAATGAATATCAAAACAGAATCAATCTACATGACTAACTTATCCTGGGTGAGGCATGACATTCATGCAGATTCCTATCTGCAAAGTAGCAGATGGGAAAAGATGAGCTGATGGGAGATAAATAAACACAAGATACTGACAACTTAAAAAGAAGTCTAAGCTCCAAATGTACTCAAAAATCTAACCTAGAAGAAAGGAATAACTTCATAACAACTACAAGCAGAGACTCCAGGGGAAAAACGGACTTTGCACAAAAATTATAGATATCTGGAAGAAATTAAGGTGTTTTTTTTTCATGAAATAGAAGTTCTAGAGGGAAGAACTGGAAAGAGAATACATTTCTTGACCATAAAATGGTAAACATTACCCAAGTAACAGACCGTTTGAAAATATAGAATAGACCAAATAGAAATCAAGGACTTCATGAGAAATTAAAAAAAAAATTAAGCAAAAGATTGAAAAAAATAAAAGAAAAGTAAGCCAATATAAGGCATTGCCTATCAAAAATAACTGACCTGGGAAAAAGGTCATGGAAAAATAATTTAAGAATCACTGGTGTCCCTGAACATCATTAATAAAAACGTCTGGACACTAAATTTCAAGAAATCATAAATGAAAACTGCCCAGATCGATTAGAGCCATAAAGCAAAGTTAAAATGGAAAGAATACACTAAGCACCTCTTGAAAGGAACCCACCAGAAAAAAAAATCCTTTTAACTGATAACTATAGTGAAATGAAACAAACCCATACAGAACTGGTTCTGCTCTGAGGTTTTAAAGAATGGACAGTATAATGTATATATGTTTCTATGTTTCTGCAGAAAAAAGAGAAAAGGGGGAGAAAGTGGAACTTTGTGAGCATCAGGTAGGCCTTACTTCTCTGAATCTAACAAAGAAGGGCTAAATACACAAAGACTTTAGTTTAGAAATATATCAAACTCAACAAGGAAATAGGTGAGAATATGGAATTGAAGGTTAACAGGAAGATAATACTACGAAGAGAATAGTCACAAGCAAACAAACTTACTTATCCCAAGATGAGGGGTTAGGGGGAGGTAAAAAAAGAAAAGAACAGTAAACTAAAGGTGGGTGTTCATCAATTGGGGAATGGCTGAACAAATTATAAAATAAGGAGGTAATGGCATATTACCGCATCATGAGAAATGATGAAATGAATTCTGAAAATCCTAGAAGGATGAACATATCAAGTGAAGGAAACAGAACCAAAAAAATTGTGAAAGACTTAAGGACTCCAATCAAAGGACTGACAAACCAGACCTCTAGCAGAGGTTCCCAAAGTGGGTGACACTGCCCTCTGGGAGGCGCTGGGACCATGGTGGAGCACAGTCAGGTAGTGGCCTCAAGTGCAACTGCAATAAAACTAAGGGGACAGTGGAAGTATAAGGAAAAAAAAGAAGAAAATTTTGAAAAACCCTTGTGCATGTTTCATCTGTTGTGAAACACAGAAAGTTATAATGATTGCATTATTTTCCAAATATATACACAAAATGCAAGTGACAACTGATCACTGGTCAATTCCTCCAACAAGTCTTAACAAGCAAACGTTGGCAGGCAAGCCTGCTGCATATCGTCTGGAAGTCCAGCATGCATATGTAAGAATATGTTTGTATAACGACTGGTCTACAATATAATACTATATGATTACATGGCAATATTGTATCAACAAAATTTCAACCAAGCAAAAAAACACAAATTTGCAACGAATTATTAAATTTTAAGATGTGTCATTTAAAATATTTTTTGAAATGATGCAAATTTTAAAAAAAGTTAAAAGGTTAAAGTAGATTTCTGGGAGGGAGATGAATAATTTTTTTTTTTAAAGGGAATGTAAGGTCAAATAACTTCAGTAATCTTTGCTCTAAAATATGCTACCCAGGTGGCGGAGTCAAGATGGTGGAGTGAGAGCAAGTACTCACCTAAGCTCTAAGAAAAACTCCTTCAGATACTTCTAAAAAGAGAATCTGAACAAATTTTAGAGTGGCAGAATACAACAGGAGTCAGAGTGTGGCAGATTTCCAACCCAGGACAGCCTGGAAGGTCTACAGAAAGGATGTGTTGCACAGAGCTGGAGGAGAGCACAGCATACAGTCTGTACCAGCGCGGACCCCACCATAGCAAAGCTGAGCAGGAAGGCCCACGTGGTCTGAAGCAGCAGCAGCAAGGTAGATTCTCAAATATATCAGCAAAGTATGGGAGTCTAGTGGAAGTGACTGAGAGAGAATCGCAGAACCCCAGGTAACTGCAGTAGCTGCCCCTGACACTATCAGCCCACAGATTAAATGCCTGTAAGTTACCTACTTGAACTTCTGGGAGTCAAGATGGCAGAGTGATCGTTAAATGCTATCCTACTCCCCTTGGTGACCTTGAAAAACTCAGAGAATATTTCCCCAGGAAAAGTCCTTGAGAAATACCATTGCCAAATTCCAGAACTATCAAGTGAAAGAGAAAAAACTACAGGAAATCAGAAAGAAACAATTCAAATATCGAGGAGCTACAATCAGGATCACATAGGACCTTGCAGCTTCTACATTAAAAGATCTGAGGGACTGGAATATGATATTCCGTAATATTTCAGGCAAGGAGATGGACATTCAATGAAATAAGGGATTTCCAGACCTTCTTGATGAAAAGATCAGAACTCAATAGAAAATCCGATCTTCAAACACAAGTCTCAAGAGAGGCATAAAAAGGTAAACAGGAAAAAAAAAACAACTTGGTATTCAATTGTGGGCAAACTGTTTACATCCTATAAGGGAAGATGATACTTATTAATCTTGAGAATTTCATATTTATTATGATATTTAAAAGGGTTATACATAGAGTGGGCATAAATTAAATGATGTGATGATAAAAACATTATTTAAGTGTGCGAAGGGTTTGTAATGGGAGATGTGAAAAGGAGAAGGTAGAAAAAGGTAAATTACATCACAGGAAGAGGCACAAAAACATATTACAGTAGAGGGAAAGAGGGGAGGAAGATGAGCACCGTTTGAGATTCATTCTCATCTGATATGGTTCAAGGAGGGAACAACAAACTCAGTTAAATATAGAAATCTAACTAGTTTTATAGGCAGGAGGGGAAAGTGGAAAGAAAAGGGAAGGGATGCTAAAAGGGAGGGAAGTAGTAAAGGAAAAGGGGAATAAAAGGGGGGGGGGTTGAAAGCAGGGAGGGAAGACTGAGGGAGGCAGTGGTCAAATTAAAACCCTATTGTGGAGGGGAAGGGAGAAGGCAGAACTAAAAGCATAAATGGGGGTGGGGGAGGGGAAAGAAGCTGGAGGGAAAGACACAGATAGTAATCAAAACTGTAAATGTGAATGGGATGAACTCTCCCATAAAATAGATATGGATAGCAGAATGGATTAACTAATGAAAAGAAATGCTAGGGAAGGTGGCCTAGCCCTATTAGATCTCAAATTATATTATAAAGCAGCAATTATCAAAAGCACTTGGTACTGGCTAAGAAATAGAGGGGTAGACCAGTGGAATAGGTTAGGTACTCAAGACACAGTAGTTAATGAATATAGTAAACTACTGTTTGATAAACCCAAGCACCCCAGCTTCTGGGATAAGAACTCACTGTTTGACAAAAATTGCTGGGAAAACTGGATAACAGTGTGGCGGAAACTGGGTATAGATCAATGCCTGACACCATACACAAGAATAAAGTCCAAATGGGTACATAATCTAGGTATAAACTATACTATACTATAAACAAATTAGGGGAGCAAAGAATAGTGTTATTTGTCAGATTTATGGAGAATAGATGAATTTTTGACCAAACAAGAGATAGAGAACATTATGAAGTGCAAAATGTCTAATTTTGATTACATTAAATTGAAAAGTTTTTGCACAAACAAACCAACTGCAACCAAGATTAGGAGGGAAGCAGAAAACTGGGAAAGAATTTTTACAACTAGTATCTCTGATAAAGGCCTCATTTCTAAAATATAGGGAGAATCGAGTCAAATTTACAAGACTACAAGTCATCCCCCAACTGATAAATGGTCAAAGGATATGAACAGGCAGTTTTCAAAGCAAAAAATTAAAGCTATCTATAGTCATATGAAAAAATGCTTTAAATCACTATTGATTAGAGAGATGAAAATCAAAACAACTCTGAGGTACCACATCACACCTAGCAGACTGGCAAACAGGAAGATGATCAATGTTGGAGAAGATGTGGGAGAGTTGGAACACTAATTCATTGTTGGTGGAGCTGTGAGCTAATCCAACCATTCTGGAGAGCAATTTGGAACTATGCCCAAAGGGCTACAAAAATGTGCACACCCTTTGACCCAGCAATATCGCTTCTAGGACTGTATCCCCAAGAGATCATAAAAATGGGAAAGGGTCCCATATGTATAAAAATATTTATAGCAGCTCTCTTTGTGGTGGCCAAGAACACCCCAATCAAGGGGATGCCCATCAACTGGGGAATGGCTAAACAAGCTGTGATATATGAATGTAATGGAATACTACTGGGCTATAAGAAATGATGAAGAGGAAGACTTCAGAGAGGCCTGGAAGGACTTATATGAACTGATGCTGAGTGAAAGGAGCAGAACCAGGAGAACCTTGAACACAGCAACAACCACAATGTGTAAGGAATTTTTCTGGTAGACTTAGCCCTTCACAGCAATGCAAGGACCTAAAAAAATCCCAATAGACTCTTGAGGCAAAATGCCTTCCACATCCAAAGAAAGAACTATGGAATTGGATTGCAGAATGAAGCAGATCATTTTCTTGTGTGTTATGTTTTGTTTTGTTTTATGGTTTCTCCCATTCATTTTAATTCTTCTATGTAACATGACTAAGGTAAAAATGTATTTTATACAAATGTATGTGTAGAACCTATATAAGATTGCACGCCATCTTGGGGAGGAAGGAGGGAAGGGGAGAGAGGAGGAAAAAAATCTAAGATATATAGAAGTGATTGTAGAAAACTGAAAACAAATACATTAATTTTTTTTAAAATAAAATAAAATAAAATGCTACCCATCTCCTAACAGAGAAGGAATGGACTCAAAGTGTAGAAGGAAAAGCACATTTTTGGACATGCTCACTATATAAATTTGTTTCATTTGACTCTGCTTATTTGTTACAAGAATTTTTCTTTGATTTTTGATGAGGAGGAAAGGGGAGTTAAGAGTAATGAGGGGGATGCCAAAAAAAAAAAAAAGATGAGGGCCATTTTAAAACATACACAGGAGAGAACAGAAGGAAGTTCAGAAAAAAGCATAGAAGGTAAAGTACTGAAATTACTCTCTAGTTTTTTAAAAGCAAGGATTATGGCATGGAGACTCATGGTTTCATATACAATCCTCTTTTGGTGTTCTATTTTGTATATGGAAATGTTCTTTTCTTTGCTTGGTAAGTTCAAATTCAAAAAATAAACTTAAGTAAAATAAAGGAGATGTTAATGAGTTCTTCTACAACCCCACAAACTATGAAGGAGTTCCTTAATAAACTTTCTATAATAAAATAATAGAGCAACAGCCAATAAATGAAAAATACTGTAATCACAGAGACTATCTAATAAATGACTGAGAAAAATCAGTCTTGTCCTTTAGCTTCATGATTTCCTCCATTTCTATTCAGCAGCACCTGAGTCTAGGAGCAAAGATGAGACTAATGGTGGGAGTAATGCAGAGTTGGAATTTGGCGAAGTATGTTTGGTAAAATAAGGACAATTCATCAAAGTATTCAAGATCAGAACATAGTGTAGAATTAAACTAGTTCAAAGGCTCAACACTTGGGAAGGGAGGAGAATAGCTAAAATACCTGAACAGTACTAAGGGGAAGAGGTCACAAAGAATAGGTTCAGGAGGAGTGAGACATAAGGAGAGATGAAAAGATAAAATATTATGATCAGTTAAAGGAAATTTAAAGTTCTTGAACAAAGAAATGGAATATATGTGGTTCACAGCAAGATCAAGGATACTACTATCTCTGTGTAGAAAAATATATCATGTGATTTGAGCAGACTGAGAAAGTTAGGAGTAACTGGGATGTTAGGGTATTTGAGGAAACATCAACAGATATGTTTGAAGTTTCCTAGAATGAAGAAAAAGAGTTGGATTGGAGAGGAAGACTACATAATCTAGGCACTGAACTCGTCGAGAAAGGAGGGAGAACATACTGAGGATTAGATAAAGCTACCAGAATCTAGACTGAGTGATCATTTTGAATTGAATAAATCTCAAAAGAGAAGTTTCAGGGTGACAGAGAGAGAATCTGGACTTGGCAACAGAGAACAAGGAGTATTTAATTGCCCCTACCAAGACCAGTGAGTCAGGGGGTATGAATAAAAGTATAGTCAGAACTGGAAAGGACAGCCAGGGATACAGTATCATCATGAGGTAAATTACTCTTTGTATGTTAAAGGACTTTTAGAGATTCATGACATAACAAAAGTTTACTTTGAACTGCAATTTTTTCTCATTAACAATATTCATGTTACCTATTTGGTATATTGATTGCTAATCCATTATTGGAATATTCTTGATATTGCAGTATTTTAAACTGTGAGATCCAATTAAATTTATAATATATATGGTACTACGTTAAAAGTACTAAGCCAGAATGGCTTTCTCCCTAAATCTAAATCAAAACAGAACAGTACATACATTCAATGATGCTAGAACATGTGATATGAACCAACTCAAAGGCAGAGGATGACTCATACATCTATGATTCTATGAATCATATTTCCATGACAATCAAACGCACTGTAGGAGCCCAGGATCTAAGTGTTAGAAAAAATACTAAAAATGTTAAAATAATTTGTACCTCCCAGGAAATAAAAAGTATACTATTTGTCATTCCAGAATATATCCTGGAAAGACTCCACCATTTACTATTTCAATCATACACTTACCTAATTACATAATGTTCTAAGTGATTTTTGAAACCCAAAATACTTTAAACACTCCAAAAATATAATATATATTATGTATCCACATCCTTTCTCTATATGGCAAAGTTCACAGGTCCACAAGAGGTAGAATGCTCTTTGTTTAATCAAGTGCAAAAATGAACATTTTATTCAATTATAGGCAACTTTTCTTATTAGAGATTAACAGACCAACATCATTATTTCTATCAATGATAAAATTATTGGTGTTTGTTATCTTTAAACTAAGATTAATCAAGTAATAAACTGGTTATCTCCCCTCTACCTTTTGTATAAAAAAGATAAAATTATATAAATCCATCAGTTAGTTGAGAATACACTTGCCAGCTGTATAACCTATTAATTTTGAAATTACAAAGTGATATTTTATTTTTACTTATAAGCTCTCAGTATAAACAATAAGTAAATTTTGAATTATTTTTATTTACTAATTAAAGATCATATCCAATATACAAGCCATGTTTAACCATAAACCAAGGAGCATAAAAGATTTAACTCAGTCTTAATAAATGATGCATATTTATCTTGGTGAAACATCTAAAAGCACATTGACCTAATCTGGGAAGGAGGAAAACGTAAAGGCAAGAAGACATAAGAAATTTTTTTAAAAACATCATCATATTTGTTTATTCACTCTAATAGGAAAATATGCATTAATAGTTTTGAAGGATATGGAACTTACCAGGCTCCAATTTGATGATTTTTACTGCAGCCAACTCTCCTGTATGTAAATTTCTAGCCTAAAATGAAAACAAATTTTTTTTAATTATTACAAAAACATAATGGCTTTATACCTTATACTTGCTTTTTACCTTATGAGAAGACTAGATTATAAAAATCAATTTAGTGTTTCATCCTTTAAAGGTATTAAATATAAAACAAAACAACACAAAACACTTCAGTTACTAAAAATGAATTATATTATCAGAAACGTTATAAAAACAAGGGGAAAAGTCACATACTCCCACTTCTACTAATCTCTTGAGTGATCTGATTATCAGAGATCTGGAGTAATTTAATGAATATTATGATTTTTAGCTCTGAAATGAAAAAAATATTTGTTTCATATAAGTATAGCCAGAACTATTATATTTTCGCAGATCATGAGTCAATTCTATATAAATATGGGGAAGTGTAAAGACAACTGGTAAATATGAACAGCATACTAGGACAGTTGGGGAGCCTGGTTCTTAAAAGGCATAAAGATGTGTAACAGAAGGCCTCTGCTCCCTGCTTTTGACCATGTGCAGATATTCTGTCACGGATTCTGGTCTACTAACTGCCCAGTGAAGAGAAGTCATTCTGACAGGCTGTGGAGCCAGAACAGGAAGCATTCACAAACCTCCAACCAGCCACAACAACTTTCCTGCTGTGCTTCTTTCCTGACTGCCTAAGATTTGGTGTGACAAAGATGCTGTAAGCCCTCTCTGGGGAGAAAGGCTCAAGGTCTTTATCTCTATCTGAGGCCAACACATGACCCATGAATACAGGCCTCTGTTCTTTGCCTCTTTTCGTATTCTTTCTAGATTTTACGTGGAATCCTGGAGACAGCTACAACAACCTTCAGAATTTTAAAATGTCAGACAGTGAGCCACCAAAAGTTTGGGAGCTGGTATGTCCACTGCTGGTTTTGCAGCCCAGCAGCAAATAGTGCTGAGGTTCTAACTCAAGAGTAGTTCAGATGGAGACTCATCCAATAGGTATTCTGCACTTGGAAGGGAAATTTGGTGGAACTAATGCTTTAAGTTAAATCCTGACTTCCCCAAGTATTGAAGTGGTACAGGGAAAAGTGCCCGTAGATGTTGAGGGAAATGTCTGTACTTCTGTTACTGCTCTATCTTCATAGTAAATAATCTTGGACAAGAAAATTGGTATTGATTGGTTAAATGGAACTCATGGGGACTCAAGTGATGGTATTATAAAAAGTCATACCATCTTCATAAGGGGACATATAAGCCCCTAAATGGGCACTCTAGTCAGTCTTTTGCTATAGGAGAGTGAGTCCAGGGTCTCACTCCATAATCAAGGAAATCTTAGTTATTATTAGCATGTTACCCATTATCACTCTCTCATAATCACTTAATTAAATAGCTTCTACTTTTAAAACTTAAAATTATAAATTTCTAAATAGTTACTCCTATATGGTGAAATAAATGTGCTTAAATAAATATTTATCTGATCAACTAATTTTTAATCTACAACAAAGGTATATGTTCACTCTTGTTCAACAGAATCTTAAGGGGATGTGAAAATTTTAATCATCCATGACATTTCTGAGAACAAATTAACTTGGCTTCTTCCCTTTTCAGTCCTTCTCTGAATAATTCTACCAACCCCTGGAGCTATAAGGCTAATAATCCTTCATTTTAAGGCTAAAAAGGAATCTGTCCATTCAGATTCCAGGAGGAATGAAGAGAAAGTCACTTTGGTGGATGGTAGGAAAAAAGACTCTCAAGGGTCACACAGAAAAAAAAAAAAGGCGATAAATAGAAATTTTTCTTAAAATTACTACATTCATTTGATTCTTAATGACAAACATAATTTCATTAGATAAAACAAACACCAAAAAAAGGTCCTATTTTGGCGAATTAAATGGGGGAGAGGGAAATAAAGAAAAGAGGACTGAAATAGAGAAAAGAAAGTGAAAGGATATAAGGGTAATCATAGTCACAGATATAGTGCTTGAAAAAACTTTCACAGCCATCTGGTTGGATTCCTCATTCAGCAATATGGCCAAGGACACTTTGGTAGTAAATGACAAACCAGATTTTGAATCCCTGAAAAGATTCATTATACTGTGAGTTCCAAGAGAGCAGTAACTGTGTTCTGCCTTTCTTTGTATCCCAAGAACTAAACACAGTATCTGGTACATATATAGTAGGTACTTAATAAATGCTTATTGACCTTGACTAACATTCCATTTATCCAGACATAGAAGAACTCCAGCATCCTTATTCCATATTCTTGCTACATAAAGACTAACCTCCTTTTGTCAACTATTAATGAACTGCTAGTACCTTATTTCATGTCCAAAAGAAACCTGAACTACCAGGGTACCAGCATGAGAGTTATCCCTACCAAATTTCTTCTAATATCAAATATGGTTTTGATAATCCCAACAGAATTACAACAGAGAAAGAAAGCTATTAATTACTAAGCAAATAAGCTCTGACACAAAAAATATAAATAAAATAACAAAATGGATAAACATAAAAAGATTATACTCTAGGACTAGACTGGATCTATACCAGAATTATAGAGTTGATTCAATACTGTAACTATAAACACAAAAAATACATTGACAACAATAATCATGTTTTATCAATAAATGCCAAATAAAAGCTTTTAACAAAATACAACCACTCAAAAATACTAGAAAACAACGGAATTAATGGAACCTTCCTAAATATGGTTAATCAGCCACAGTTGGGCACATTGAAACTTGACTTTATCATAGTGATGTCATTTTGGTCCTCTTCAAGAACGAAGACCAACCAACCAATATCTATGTAAAAGCATCATCCAATATTATATTTAATAGTGCTAGTAATGCTAGTTATAGCAGTAAGACAAGGAAAAGAAATATATGAAATAATCACAGGCAAAGAGAAAACAGTTAATTACTTTTTGAAGATTTGATGATGGTTTATAGAGGACCCTACAGAAACTACTAAAAAATTAATTAAATGATAACTTCAGCAAAGTTTCAGGACATAAAATAAATCTAAACAAAACCCAAAAGAAAGAGATAGAAATAATTACAGAGTATATAAAGTTTACCTACAGACAAAACCAGGAACTTTATGAAATGAATTCAATTACCCTCTCCAGGCTGATGATTCTCAAATCAACCTATCCTGCCCCAAATGTTCTGATAACCTCCAATCTCTCATTTCCAACAACCTTCTCAAACTGGATGTTCAGTTATATCTTAAACTCAATGTCCAAAACAGAACACGTTATCTTGCCCCCTAAACCTTTTCTCTCCTGACACAGTACCCAGAACATAGTAGGTGCTTAAATGTTCATGATTTGAAAACAATTAGAAAACACCCTGAACGGAAACAAAAATAGATCTAAATAGAGAAACAGTAATTGCTCACATGTGGGCTGAGTCAATATAATAAATTAACTAATGTAGCATCATACCACACTACCAAAGGATTACCTTATGCAGCTGCGAGGGGAACATTAAAATTTGAAGGAATAAAATGTCATAAATTTTAAGAGAAATAATGGGGGGAGAGAATAAAGAACCAGATAATAAATTATACTACAAAGAAATAATCATTAAAACAATTTAGTACTAGTTAAAAAAGAGAGATCAATCATTGGAATAGATTAGGTACAAGACATACAGAAGAAAATGAACCTAATGTTCTGCTTTTATTGTTTCAACTAGTTTTTGTTCAATCTCTAGGATTTTCCAAGTAAATCATAATATAGTCTGCAAAAAGAGATAGCTTCATTACCTGACTTCATCCCGACTCCTTCAATTTCTTTTTCTTCTCTTACTGCTACTGCTAGCAGTATTTCTAATTCCTAATTCTAATTCTTAATATAATATTAAATAATATTGGTGGTAATGGACATCCTTCCTTTACTCCTGATCTTACTGGGAAGGCTTCTAGCTTATTTCCATTAAAATACTGTTGGCTGGTAGTTTCAGGTAGATACCTCTTATCATTTGAAGGAAAAATCATTATTGATTAGATAAATGCAAATTAAAACAACTCTGAGATACCATCTCACACCTATCAGATTAGCTAAAATGAAATAAGGGAAAAATGCAAATGCTGCAGGGTACACAGAAAAACTGGGACACTAACAACAGTTGCTGGTGGAACTGTGAAGTGATCCAACTATTTTGGAGAGCAACCTAGAATTAATTATACCCAAAATTATAAAACTGTATATACACTTTGACCTAATACAGTGGTATTAGGTCTGTTTCCCAAGGTGATCAGGGAAAAAGGAAAAAGAACCTCTGAGTTCTGAAATATTTGTAGCAGCTCTCTTGGTGGAAGCAAAGAACTGGAAACTGAGGAAATGCCCATCAACTGGGGAATGGCTAAACAAGTTTTGGTATATGCCTGGGATGAAATAGTACTACTATGCTATAAGAAATGACAAGCAAGAGTACAAAGGTGTTGGGATTGGAAGCTCAATTCCGTGTGGACAGTCTCGGGCGGGTAAAAGTGGGACTTCTAAATCTTAGAGTCTTACGAGGCCCTCCATGAACAGCGGGGGTTCAAGAAGGTCAGACTGAGCTAGCTCGGCTAGCTCAGGTATTTCCGCCTCTCCCGGGGAGATACGTGATGGGTGGAGTCTCCCTGCCCTCGAGATTGTCCCGGATTGGAGCACACCTAGTTACCTAACAGCACGGTATTGAGATGCAAACTGTGTGGCTGAAGGTTAAGTAGGATTGAGGAAGCCTGAAAGCTCTCTTAGCACGTGTGGAGCCAAAGAGGACAGTAGGCTCCGCTTCTTTTCTTTCCTCTCTCCCCTCCCCCTCTCTCCCCGCTTGTACTTCTACTTCCAATCCCTTAAGCTTAGCCTCCTTAGGAAATCTCCCCCTCTTCCTCCTAAGGAAGACCCCCTGCACTTGTAACTAGACCCTGAAATAAAGCTCAACCCTTGTTCGACTCTGGAACGTCCTTTCTCTCATATGTTTATCCGGTTTGGCCAACCGAAGACCTGGGACAGGTAAGAAAAACTCGGGTAGCCCAATACAGGCCTCTAGGCCTGGCACAAAGGGATGATATCTAAAAAAGAAAATTAAGTGTTGAGAGGAAGGTACTAGGAGAAAGAGAAAGGAAGAGGCAGAATGTAGTAAATCATCTCACATAAAAGAGGTAAGAAAAAGCTCAGAAGAATGGGAAGATGAGAGGGAATAAGTGAACCTTCATTTCACTGGATTTGGCTTCAGGAGGGAATATTACACACACTCAATTGGGTATGGAAGTCTATCTTACTCTGTAGGAAAGCAGAAGGGAAGGGGATAAGAGAGGGGGGATAACAGAAGGGACAGCAGATTGGGGGAAGTGGTAATCGGAAGCAAATACTTTGGTACAGGGACAGGTCAAAGGAGAGAAGTGAATAAATGGAGGACAGGACAGGATAGAAGGAAACATAGTTAGTCTTTCACAACATGACTGTTATGAAAATGTTTTGCATGGCTATGTATAACCTATATTGAATTGCTCAATGAGGGTAGATGAGAAGGGGGGAAGGGAAAGGATGTGGAATTCAAAGCTTTAAAAATGAATGTTAAAATTTGTTTTTACATACAACTAGGAAAAAAGATATATAAGCAGTGGGATATAGAAATCCATCTTGCCCTACAAGAAAATAGAAGGGAAGGAGATGGGGGGGGAGGGGTAGTTAACAGAATAGAAGGCAGATTGGAGGAAAGGGTTACCAGAATACCAGCTGTACTGGAGTAGGCGGAAGGAGGAAATGGGAAGAAAATCTGAAATTTAAAATTTTGTGGAAGTGAATGATGAAACCTGAAAATAAATTTTAAAAAAAAAATGATGAGCAGGCTGATTTTAGAAAAACACAGAAAGATTTGCTTTAAATAATGAAGAGTAAAATGGACAAAACCAAGAGAATGCTGTATATACAGTAACAGCAATATTATATAAAGAACATCTGTGAACAAGTTATTCTGAATGTTAGACTCAAATCAACTACAAAAGACCAAAAAAGGAAGATGCTATTCCACCTCCAGAGAAAGAAATGACAAACATACACATGTACACACACATGTGTCAAATGGTGGTCTTCTCTAAAGTGGGATAGGGAGGAAGTAAAGGAGACAGTTCAGAATTTAAAGTGTAAATACACACACACACACACACACACACACACACACACACACACACACACACACATATATAAAAGAAAATGAACCTAATCGCTTAGTATTCAATTCACCTAAAGGCCACAGCTTCCTCAGTTAGGATTCACTTTTGATAGAAGTACTAGAAAGCAGTTTACCAAAATTAAGTGTTAAATCAACATCATATACTATATATCAAGATAAGTTTTAAGCCTGACAGATATAAATGGTCAAATTATAAATAAATTCATTGGGGGGAAGGATAAGAACAGATTTTAAATATGTAAAAAATAAAACTTAAAAATACATGGGGAATAAAAGAAATAAAACTGATTTATAATATCAAGCCATTTAGGTAAAAAAGAATATGACAAAAAAATAATTAGACAAAGAAGAACATACCTTTTGAATCTACGGTTGGAGAGAGTTCTTGACCAAAGGGATAGAAAGAATTAGAGAAAAGAAAATGGACAATTTTGGTTCCATAAAATTAAAAGCTTGTTGCAAAAACAAAACCAATGTAACTAACAGTTAACTAGAACAAAGTCCCTGCAACAAGTTTTTCTTTTATAAATGCCTTATTTCTGATACATAAGGAACTGATTCAAATTGCAAGGGCAGTGCACATCTCCATCTTCTACATTCATCCTTTTTCCATTGGAAAGAAAGTCATTTTTAATCCACAAAATTCAATTCCTTCTGGCAATTTTGAAAATTAACTGAGTTATGAGTAAATCCCCTTAGCAGAACTTGGGAGATGGCTTAAATTACTAGTCCTACAAGACAATTCACCACAACTACCAAGGTGCAGTCTAAAGGACACAAAACATAGTCCATTAGTCTCTTATGGCTAAATATTCTCACAGTTAATTCACCAATCAGTTCCCCAGGGTCTGGTTGGGGAAAATGTCAAAGTAAACAGCTATCGTTGGGTCCTCTCTGGGTTTACAGCACCTCAATCTCCAGTTCCCAGGAGATCAAGTCCCAGCAGAGTGAGGTGATTGGCATCCTGGACTGGAAGTGGATCCAGTATGAACTGATGGCTATCTCCCAGGACAATGCCCTTCAGGAGGCTATGAGGACCCTGGTTGGGGACCCCAAGGACATCTCCCCCCCAAATATGCAATGGGAACAAATACTGTGGTGACTATGAGCTCTTTATGGAGGCTGTGGAACAGAACACCCTACAGGAGTTCCTGAAGCTGGACTGACCCCCCAGCCCCATAGACTGACCAACATTCCCTCTCCCCACTTCCTCTCCCAGTCATGAAGGACCCTAGGACCAATTTCTTTACCTGAAATGTATATATGGGTTCCAATTCCAGACCCTCATACAGCTAATCCTAGATCCCATCTCCCCCTCCCTAATTCTGTGACCACAAGTCTTTGCACTACTCCTCCCCAACCCTGGATCCTCTGCCTTTCCGGGGTATAACTCAACCTCTCTTCCCTTTCTCATTCCTGGACCTTTGCCATTCCATTCCCTTTAGAATACATTCCATGCCCATCAGTCTTAGAAACTGAAGTATCTGTGTTCTTCCCCTCCCCCTCATTCCTCAGTCTGCATGGGGTCTCCAGGGACAGATCCTCCCTCCTGCTGCTACCTCTCCCAGAGGTGGCCATTTGGTGACAAGCTGACAGTGGGCCCGTGCACCCCATTCATGACCTGTCACACCAGTCCTGTTCTTCAGTGGCCTCTCTTCCTGAGGAGCGATTAAACTTCCAGTTGGCTTGGGAGAAAAAAAAAGAAAAAGAAAAACAACACCCACTATATCATTGGGAAAGGCAGCACCAGAAGCATCATCAGAAACATAGGAGCCAGTCTTCCTCTGTCTATCCACCCTCCCCCATACTACTGCCTCTCCCCTCTCTTCCCTTCCCCCAGAACATCCAGTTCTACAAACTTCCCATCAACTGTAATGATCTGTTTAGGTAAGAAACTGAAGAAAAAAAAATAAAGGAACCACTCACTTAACAAATGACAAAAATTTTACTTGGCCAAAGCAGTGAGAGAACAGTCAGGGTATTGATTCAATTGAGAACACCTTCCAAGTCTTGCTCATGCTGCAAATTTATGGTCTGCAGATTGAGGAGAGGTAGGAAGGGATAGGGACACTCTAATCTAGTCACTTCCCAGATGTTTTGTATGCAGGTGATGAGGAAGCTACTTTTAATGGCCTGAATCTTAGTCCCCTGAGCCAACCAAATCTCAAGGGTTGTTTCAATACTTCATAAAGAAAAACTATCCAGGGAGAAGGTGTGATTCTTAGGATGCTGCTCCCAACAGATGGTTCCTAATAGTTCTTCCCGGTCCAGGGACCTGAACTCTTTTGGAATGCTGCCAGACCAACTCCTTGCTTGTTTATCTGGGTTGCTAACATTTATGTCCTAACATTCCCTTTCCAAAGCCACTGTCCTCAGCAGAGAAAACAAAAACAAAATAGGAGCCCACCACCTGAACTTTCTCATAATCTCATCTATTCTGAGCAGTGGCATCATGTTTCAGGAAGGACAAGCAGCTGACAACTCAAAGAAGGGCCCTCATGATAGGAGAGTCATCAAAACCATGCCCTAGGAAGATAGGCCAAAGGAATTTTAAAAGATTTTGGTCTGAGGAAGAGAAAACTTGAGGAGAACAGGATAGATTTAAGTATCTGAAGAGCTGTCATGTGGCAAAGGTTTAGACTTGTTCTGCTTTGCCTTAGAAAGAAAAATCAGAACAACTGGCAGTAATCAAAAGTGGAATAGAAAGCCTTGGAAAAAAAGCTGGAGTTGACATGGATATTGTAGAACAGAATCTTGGTCAAGTAAAAGTAGAACTAAATAGCCTCTCAAGTCCCTTAGAGTGGTAAGGTTCAGTGACTATTCTAAACAATGCTCACTAATCATCCTTATTAACTTGAGGGATTCAGAGAAACCTCAGCCTTTAACCCCTTCCTGAAGATTACAGGGCATTTCAAAGGTATACGGGACTGGCCTTTAAGGGCTGATTGAGGGAAGTACAATAAAAGAGACCAGTTCAAGATCGATTAATTAAACTACTGGAGCCCCCAACTCTAGAGGCTCCAAGATGAGAGAGTTAGAAAATAAAATGCTTACTTGCCTGAAATGATCATTTCAATATCTGCTGACCTACTTGATAAACTTGTAAAAATAAAGTAAGATTATATAGATCACACTCTAAAAAAATCAAAATCCTTAAACCACTGAAATTAATAACAGCAATAGACATTTATATAACAGTACACTTTCAAAGGTATTTTTTCTCACCAAAAAACCTTGTGAGGTAGGGAATATAAGAATGAAGAAATTGCGAAAAGATTTAGGAGCTTGCCTCATGTCACACAGCTAGTGTCAGAGCTAGAATTCAAACCCAGTGTCTGACTTGTCTAGTCTTCTTTCTACTCTATCATACAGACTCTCCCAATAAAAATTATTATTTGTGAAAACAGCATGACTTCGTGGATAGAATACTGGGCTCAGGTTCAGGAACCTGGTGATCCTAGAATCTGTCAGCTTCAAGTTCCTCATCTGCGAACTGGAAAGAATACTAGCACCAGGCTGTCGCGAGGATCAGTGTAAGCATTATGTAAAAACACTCCATAAACCTTATAGTGCTATATAAATTTGTCTGTCCTTATTACTAATCTTTGCCCATAGCATGCAAATGAAGGTTTCTACTCCCAAAACAAACAGGGACATTGTTTTACTTTGCAATAGTCAAACAGAAGGATTTTTTTCATTACGTTTTGCTTAAAAGTAAGCATTTTTTTAACTACCATTGATAGAATTTGAGTTGGAAGGGATTTCAGGAGCCATCTAGCCCTACTTGTACCTGAACAAGAAGCTCTTCCACAACATTCAAACAAAGGGTCATTCAATTCCACAAATACTTAATATAATCAGGAGTCTTTCTAAGTCGGTCAATTCCACTTTCTGCCAGATACTATTTCCCCTAAATCTGCTTCTCTAAAACTTCCACCCAGTGCTCCAAGTTCTGTCTTCTGGAACCAAACACAACTATTTCTCCTTTGAGTGGCTAATCTCATTAAAACTAGATCATATTAAGGTGAAGTACTGACTTTAACAATATTTTGCTGTCATGAGAACTTTAAAAAAAAAGTGGGGGTGGAAGCCCTCAGAGTATATAAACAATAGCATTTCAAGTTCTAATTTTATCAAACCTCCACCAAAACATAAACTCAATTCAATAAACATTCATTAAGCACCTATTATGTGCCAGGCAATGTGCCAAGCTTCAGGGATACAAATATGAAAAAAAGGAGTCTCTGCCTTCAAAGAGCTTACAGTCTAATGTGGGGGTAGAACTCAAAAGGAGGTTAGGGTGGAGGAGGGAATTTGTTCCGAAGATATGAAACCACTCAAGATCAGTAGATGCTGAATGGATTAAATCTAAAAGTCAAGTTTCTGGCATTTACAACGGAAAGCATCGGGAGGAATGGGTACTCTGCTTTCTGGCCCTCCAGTCAGAGGGGCATGGAAGCTGAGAGGTGGTGTCAATCAAAGCTTAAGTCAGCAGCATTAGTTTGGAGTTTCTAAGTGATGAGCTTACCCTGGAGAGCTATTTTGCTTCATGATAGGGAAGCAGATGCAGAGCTAAAGCCTGATGGACAGCACTAAGGCTGAGGTCAAACACAAAATTGATTTTGGTAGTCCCGTGCTTCACTACCCTTCTCAAACCCCGACGCCACCAACAAATTAAGTTAGAAACAATTTGTTGGAAACTTAACAGTAAATTTTAAAACATAGGAAAAAAGAAGTGTTTTGAATGAACACACTAAAAAAGGACAATTAAGTGCACCCAGAATTGAATAGGAGAGTGGGTTGAATTGCGTTTAGGGAATTCCAAAGTTCTTTTAATGATTTCAAACTTCCCCTGAAAGAAAATCCCATTTTTTAAATATTAATATTTTTCCAGTGTTGTATACCTGACAAGACAAAGAGTATCCAAAGAACTGATAACAAATATTACCCAAAGAGCAATGGAAAGATACATGGTGGGTGTAAGTATGTTGTAGCAAATTTCAAAGATAAGGCATCAACTTTATGTGCAAAATGGAAGATGTGTTGATCACATGGTGAAAATGAGGGACAGCCCACACATTCTCTGGCCTCTTTTCAACAACAACAAATAAAAAAGACTCCAACAGATAGATTCTCTGTGGAAGAATTATAGGAGGACACAAACAAGAAGGGTTCCACATAGATAAGCAAGCCTGAATTAGTTACAATCTGAATCACTACTAGGAATATATTCATCTTACTACGATGGACTTTGATCCAGTTGGGACCAAAAAATAATTTCAACTACTATTATTCGAGATTGTTTTAGGCAAAACAAAAATAAGTGCAGTTTACTCAAGATATCACTGGCAAAACGAAAAAGCAGGCCTTCACAATGTTATAGTATCAGTCAAGTGCCAACATAGTCAAAAAAGATGAAGTACCCACCCACGTCTTGAAAAGATTAATTCTGGTATCAGCAAAATTAGTCATATGTCAATGAATCAGATTTTCTGGCAAGATTTTCACTGTTACTGTAGAGTAAAAATATTTATGATTCACTTTCATTTAAAGACAGTAAAATTACAAAAGAAGATAACCCAACAGACATGAAGTACCATAAGACTGACAACAAACACTATAAAAATCCTATTTTTTTACTACTTTGGGGTAATTATTAATTTAAATGTTTGCTTTTAATATTTTAAATCTGAATTGATAAAATTTTGTTATATTCCTAATAATAGAAGATGAAGCATTAAGACCTAAAAAAATATTTAGGAGAGGCTTTTTTGTTACTGTTTTTTTAAACTGGACCTGTGATTTCCTCAGTGCAGGAAGCTCCCAATATAGATTGGAATCTGCTCTACAATTTAGGGTCTTAGAAAGGTGGTTGGCACAAGTAAGAGGTTAAGTGACTTGCCCAGGGCCAGAGAATAAAGTGCCAGAGGGAGGACTTTAAACTCAGGTCTTCCAGCCTGCAAGGCCCTATTTCATCCCACTACTCACTACTTCCTCTTTTTTTTTTCCCAATCTACAAAAATTTTATTGTGACAGAGAAACCAGGCTACGAAAAGGCCTACGTGATTACACTGGAAGGTAGTCTTTTCAAGGTTGAAGTTTGAACTCGGCTAGCAACACAAGAAAGTTTACAACCACAGCTCAAAATACTCATCTCCCAGGACTGACTGCCCCATACAGACCTGTCATAAGACTGGTTATTTATTGCACAACCAAATTGATGCCGTCTGGTGGGATGATGACAGAAAAGGGGATGATTAAAAACTTTACAATGATGCCAATATTAAAGTGCAGTCATTTTACCGAATTCTCCTCCTCCATCTTTTGCTAAGAAAGGGGAAGGGAGAACATGCTCATTTCTTAAATCACATTTTACTTAATTCTCCAAGCATGTGCATGCTGAAGAAAGGGTCTAAAGGTCAATTCAAGCAAGGGAGGGAGAGAAAACTAAGGCAGATTTGAATAAAGGACAGCAATAAAAACGGGAGAGGAGAGGAAAGTTTTAAAAAGTCTTAGATGTCCAATGGGTAAGTCACCTCTCTTTTCTGTTATTTCTTGAAGCCAAGATGCTACACAACAGCAGCATCTATGATTCTGAAAAACTCTGTGTTCTGAAGTGCCTCCATCTGTCATGGGAGGATAACAAATGGCAGGGTTAGAACTGGGCAAGCCTTCACTGGAGGCTTTTAGGACCACTGATTTCTCGAACAAGGGCTAAGTGATATTTACTACCTAGATTAAAGCTCTTGAATGACATGATAATGCCAGGAGATCTAAGAGTAGGGGAAAGGGAGAGGGAAAGGAATTCTGTTTTTAGGGAAGGATTTTTGGAAGAATTAAACATAAAATGTTGTGTAAACATAAAAAGAGTTGTGGAGGATGGGCTGGGGAATTTGGGTTAGATCCACAAAGCTCCAATCACTAGCTGCAGATGCCTTTAGCCTACTCACAGGTCTTTTTCTGAGACACTTTCAATGGCTGGGCATTAATGTGTTGCCTCTTATTCAGAGATTGCCTTACATAATTGATTTTCAGGGTTTTTTATATAAAGACATCAATCAATTATTGAACCATATAAATAAACCTGAGGAGAGGCAGTGTGGTACAATGGAAAGAGTAAGTGAGTTTGGAGTAAGAAGACCTGGCCTCTGATCTTTATTCTACTTCTTAATACCTGCATGGTTTAATGTCTCCAGGTCTCAGTTTCCTCATCAACAAAAATATATATGAGGGGTAGAAGAGATGATCTTTTAGGTTCCTTCTATGATAAAATAGTTTTTAAGTTCAATCACAATCACACCATGCAGAATTACCAACATTTCCTACTAACAAGGGTACTCAAACTAGCTACAGTAGTAAAAAGGCAAAGAAAGAATATAAAAACAAAAGCCCTGGTGACAGGGAAAAACACCTAATTTTATTCTCTCTTGTGATGATCTCCTTTTGTTCCACCAAAATGAAGAACTGATGGGGCAATTGTTCAAACACTGTAATTTTCCAAACAGATTTCTAAGACAGAAAGCTGTACCAGGCTCTTTTATAATGAAAGGCACTGAGGTCTTTTAGAAAGAAAAAAATACATTTCCTAAACAGAGACTCTACAGATTCAACTCATTAAAGAGATCTTTCAGAAATTAAACTGTACAACTTTGGAGTAAGATTCAGACAGTAAATTCATTTACAATGCTGGGGTTTGTATTTATATGTTATTTTGGATCATTATCTGTCATTCTTTCTCACCAAAAAAAAAAAATGGACAAAATTCCCTCAAATCTTTCTTTAAAAAGATTTTTACAGAATAAGAAGACCCTAAATGATAGGTAGGCATTAGAAAAGAAAATAACACTAGAAGTATCCTATCACCCAAAGACAATATATACGTATTTCTTATTCCTAATCTTTTCATATAGTTAAATAATAGAAAGCCATTTGTGTCCTTGAACTTAAAGACTTTAGAGTATTTAGAGCACTAGGTTGTTGATTTTTTTTCATGTGTACCACTCTGCTAAGCACTGAGAATGTAAAGAAAAAAAAATCCTCGATCTCACAGAGTTCACAGTCACTCAACAAGGGAGACAATACACAACTATGTACAAACAAGATACAAACAGGATAAGCTGGAGATAATTACACAGAGAAGGCACTAATATTAGGACTATGGAAAGTTTCTTGTAGAAGATGTAGTTTTTAGCTGTGATTTGAAGGAAGCCAGGAGGTGCAGGGGAGGAGAGAGAAAATTCTAGCTATGGGGGACAGTCAGGGAAAATTCAAATAGAAGAGAGTGTCACTGACAAGGAACAAGTATCACTGGGACCAAATAGTCCTCCGAGGTAAGACAGGAAAAGTAGGAAGAGGTCATGTAATAAAGCTCTTTGAAAAGCCAGAGAATGTTATATTTGATACTGACCACAGCAGGGAGCTAATGGAGTATACTGAATAGTAGAGAGACATGGTCATACCTGTGGTTTAGACAGATAGATATGACAGCTGAGTGGAGGGCTACCCAGAGAGACTTGAGGCAGGACTACAAGGACCAAAAAGCTACTGGAATCCAGGCCTGAGATGATAAAGGCCTGCCCTAGGGTGGTAGCATTGTAAGAGAAGGAATATAAATAGATTTGTAAAAAAAACATTGCTCCAAATAACTAGAAATGCAGAGTAAAACAACTTTGAGACTCTACCCCACACTATGCAAATTAATTAAGATTTTAAAAATGCAACAATCATTGATTGTCAAAAGGGTTGTAGAAAACTATACACACCAACATACTATTTGCAACACAGTAAGGTAGTCCAACTTTTCTGTATGTTAATTTTGAAGTATACAAGAAAAGTAACTAAACAGCATATAGCCTTTTTGCTCTAGTGAGCCCCGTTTCTTGGCTCTCTGAGAAAGTCAAGGAGAGGAACAATGGTCCAACAGAACCAAAACAATCAAAGCAAGAGCTTTTTGTGGTAACACAGAACTAGAAATTAAGTATGTGTACATTACTTGGGGAATAACTGAAAAACTACAGGATTCAAATGATTTGGAGGTAGTAAAATTATACTGTATAGTAAAAATAGTGAATATATGAAATTCAGAGAAACACAGGAAGCTCTGCATGAATTGATACAAATAAGCAGAGCCAAAAGCACAATATACAAAATGTCTACCACAACATAATAAATGAAAGTAAAACTCTTAAGTCTGACTCAGAAAACCAATGAACATTCAGGACAACAATTAATGAAATATTTCTCCACCTTCACAAAACAGGAGTAGGGAGACTGCATGGTCAGATCTGGTCACACACAATATCAGCTAGTTCTGTTTACCACAAAAAAAGGTTGGGGGTGGGGAGGCTGGAGTTTTTGTTTTCCTTTCCCAAAAATATTTGCCCACTAAAGACAAAATACATCAACAGAACATAATTCTCTAAAAAGAAGAATACTTCAAAACAATGTCAATATTATTTGTGTTATTAACAAATTGTGAAGTAGTCTTGCTGGATGAAAATGATAAACCTCCTTACAAATGAAAATCCATCCTTTATTTTCAACAGCAGTGTCGAACTTTTAATAAAATGCTTTCTAAACTTTCTTTTTCTTGGCCAATTCATTTTCTCCCATCCCTTAGTTCATATTTTCAAATGAATTTCCCACCCAAGAAATATTTCATTTTAAGATTTCTGATTCTACTTTTAATTCTTAAGTTTCTACATACTGATTGAAACTAATAAACTAATTTTAATAAAAATGTCACATAGAGGACCTCAGTTTTATAAACCAAGTAACCATTCACATTGTATATGATGACTAAGTTTGGCCAAAGCATAATTTTATTAAAGATACATCTACTACTGCTCCCTTATGAGTATCTGACTTAAAATCTTTAAACAAATAAAATATACAATTTAGTTGCAAGTAGTGGTGGTCAAAATAAATCTTAGTTGTTTTTTTAGCTAGAAAGAGAATAAATGCCCAAACCTGAATTAAAATAACTTTTGCATCTGTTATGAGAGCAGGTTAAGGTTGGTGATCAAATGTATAGGCATAAAAGAAGGACAGCCCTCCCATTCTATTTTTGCTACTCATAGTCATTCCCCCCACCCACCCACCAAAGTGACTTCCAGGTTTAAAACACTTCAGTAAAGTAACCTAAGTCATCAGTTTTAAATAAGATGTATACTTGGATTCTAAAATGTTAGCTAAAGATAAGAATGGGACATCAGAAAAATTAAAGGAAATATCATGCCACATATTATAGTATATATAATGTATTACGATACAGAACAAATTACATAAATACAATTTTGTATTATTAAATATATCATAATCACACTGTATAAAATGTATAATAAACATAATATGCTGTAGTTTATTAATATTCAATATACATCCAATAACATATAGAGAAAGAGATACAAAAAACTGGGCCTTTGTTTTGAGCACGCTCAGCTCATCTAATAAGGATGCACCTTGCTTCAGGGAGAAGACATCCTGTGTGTTCTTTCCCCTACCATACAGGTGACAACTGGCTGCACAGCAGGAACAGGATGCAACTTTAAAACTGCCAGACCAGGATAAACTCAATCTTTTTCCTGCACTCTTTCTATATGCAGCTTCCTGAGAAGATGAAGATTTATCTACAAACTAGGAACTACAAACTAAACCAGTTGGGGTAATGCGCTACCTCCCTCTCCCACCTCCTTTTAGACCTCATGGGCCTGAGAAACAGAGGTGAGGTTTCTGTTCTAGTTCATACGTCCTTCTCAATTTTGGTGCAGAAGGCAGAATCCCCAGAAACATCAAGTCATGGTGACCTGGGAGCCAGGATTCCAGGCTGGATGTTGCAGGCAGTCAGTCTGTTAAGAAAGCCCTGAGAAGTCAAGGTGCAAGCCTTTTGGACTATGCTATATATGAACTGAGCTAAAGTGTGAAACTAATCCCCATCTATTCAGAAGATGAATTACTGCAGGAGGGATTTAAGCTCTCAGGTGTTAGGGGAATATGCTTGTATTTGTTATACTTTTAAAGTAAATATTCTTTTGTAAAAGTTAATCCAACTGTTAATGGTTAAATGTAACTAGGGTGCAGGGGATCCCTCTCTACAAGTGAAGAAACATCACTTAGCAGAGAGCCTAGACACCCCCAAATCCCATCCAAGGTAACAGAGAAACCAGGGGGAGAGGTGAAATGTAGCATCCTTGGCCTTTAGGCCGTGGGGGCTAGGGTAGTCACTGTTATATCTATGTGTATGTATACATATATGTATAAAAATATGCGTATGTATTATAGCATATGTATTCACATATACATAATATTATACATTCATACATATACTTTTTACCAACCAAGGCAGACATCCCTAATCCTCAAAACACTCACCTTCACCATTTTCTTATCTCCCCTTAAGGGCAGATAGGTGGTGCAGTGGACAGAGCACCAGTGCAGGAGTCAGGAGGACCTGAGTTCAAATCTCACCTCAGACACTTGACACTCACTAACTGTGTGACCTTGGGCAAGTCACTTAACCCCAATTGACCCATCCTGGGTCATCTCCAATCATCCTAATGAATATCTCATCAGGTCACTGGATTCAAACGGCTCTGGAGGAGAAGGGAGGCTGGTGACCTCACAACCCTCCCTCATTCAAAACAAAGCCAGTCCAAGTCATGTCATCATTTCTCTGATGGCATGGTCTTCTTCAGCAACGAAGGACAAACACACACACATCTCCCCTTACCAAAGAAGGAAAATAAGGGTGAGATAAAGTAGGGAAGTTTTGGGGTATTTTGGGGAGGGAGGTGAAGGTGTGGTGAGGAGAGTTTCAGGGGAAAGTCAGGTCTTAAAATACCCTAAGCATGGGCCTGTTTGTAACAATATTTTTAACTGAACTATGAAGATCAAGTACTTTACCTTTGGAATACAGATTTACCAGAATAAAAGAGTCTTAAACTTTTGGCTAGAAGCTCTGCTGGTCTAGGGAAACTCATTTGTATTCACTGTTCAATAGCTCTACTTAAAAAAGGTCTTTCTTATGTTAATACACACAGAGGCTCACAGCAATACAACATAACAAGCATTTCTTTCTTTCTAAAATAAGGTCATTTGAGCTTTTATTTGGTCATTTGGGGGATATACCTCCACATATATTCATTAAGCCTCTCCTGGTAAGAAAGGAAAAAAAAGTTAAGTGAAACCACATTATTCAGAACACAACTGACTGTACACGTGAGTCTCCTCCACAAAAGCTAGAGATCCGGAAGGGCTTCAGACAGAGAAGATGAAATGTAAAGAGGAAAAAAATAAAACATTAAGATGAAAAGTAAACATTTCCCTATCTAATAAAAATTCTGAGGCTTGAAATGGCTCAACAAGACTGTATATTGTCACCTTATTTATTTAACTTATAGGTAAAGTACACTTCCTGGCACACAGTGGGAGAAGAAATGGAAACAGTGTCAGATTTTATATTCTTGGGCTCAAAGATCATTGCAGATGGTGACTGCAGCCATGAAATTAAATGACACTTGCTCCTTTGGAAGGAAAGCTATGATAAATCTAGATAGCATATTAAAAAGTAAAGACACCACCCTGCAGATAAAGGTCCATATAGTTAAAGCTATAGGTTTTCCAGTAGTAACGTATGGCCATGAGTGATGGACTATAACGAAAGCAGAGCACTGAAGAATCGATGCTTTTTCATTGCTGGAGAAGACTTTTGAGAGTCTCTTGAACAGCAAGGAAATCAAATCATTCAATACTTAAAGGAATTAAATTAGGTTCACAGGAAGATCAATTACTGAATCCCAAGTTTAAATACTTTGGCCATATAGTGAGAAAATGGGACTCATTGGAAAAGACCCTGAAATTGGGAAAGATTGAAAGCAAAAGGAGAAGGGGATGGCAGAGGATGAGACAGCTAGATAGTGTCATGGAAACAACGAACATGAACTTAGACAAATTTCAAGAGATAGTGGAGGATGGAAGGGCCTGGCCTATGATCCATGGGGTTACCAAGAGTTTGACAATGGACAAAAATATTAAGGCAATGAACTTGTCTCCGGGGTACATACTGACTCCATACCTTTGTTCATAGCCCCGGGGTATAAGATCACTAAGGCTAAGAAATGTAACTGACTGTGCTCCACTAAAACAACTCCACCATAGTTAAATGACATCAGAGTGCTAAACACAGGGTTGATCAATTATATAGAAGAGATACTAACTGTAACCAGTCATGGATACTGGGAAGAACACACCAGAATCTGGCCTTGAGCTGACAGTAGTAGAGAGATACTCCAACCCCTCAAGGATCTCCCTACAACCAGGAGGGGAAGATGTGGTCTTGTTCCAGCATTTTAACTTGTCAATGTAAATGAGAATTGAGATGCGTTGCTTAGCGCCCCACCCCACCCCCGGCTCCCACCAAGTTTATACAGGCTACATAAGTAAACTTGTTTTTTTTTTTCCCTAAAAAAAAGAGAGAGAAAAAAATATAACTACTGAACTGAGACTGATCACTCTTTTAAGTTGGGTGGAGAGCCTCAGCGATGGCTGAACAGAATCATCCCATGTGGCAAACAAAGGAAGGAATTCTGTTTCCACATGGTTAAAACTCCTCCCAGCTTTGAGTAGTGGAAGTTAATCAGAGTTGTGACCTAGCATGGTCAGGTAAAAGGTCAGAAACTTGTGCACAGACTTGTCGAGCAGTTTGAGGGAAAGCCTATCAGACAGAAGATGGTGTGGCGGAAGTCCAACTGAGACAGTATAAAAGGATTTGCACTTGTCTGAACAAATTGTAGTCTTCCTGTAGCCTTACTTGGGAGCTACCTGTTCATTCGGGGGAATGCCTGTAGAATTAATAAAAAGGTTTCCTGATTTCACAAGTATTGTTCTTTAAGGTAAGCATGTTTCTCACAGTTGGGAGCTTGTTAATTGGGCTCATTTCTCACATCCTACCTCCTACCAAAAGAGAGGCTTTTGACCAATTCAAAAGGAAAAGCCTTCTTCCAATCCCGGGTCACTGCCCGAGCTAAAATAGAGCCATAGAATTCCAAATGAAAAGAATAACTCCAGTTGAAGAGAATGCAATGCTACCTAGCTCAGCCTATGGCTGAAGGTAGAAAGAGACTACAAGTCCAGAGAGTTTAGTGGATCAGTCCTGAGATTCAGAGCCTAGAAACCTAAACTGAGCCCAGACAGTCAATTGATACTTAATGTTCAAGTGTAGTGGGAATAAGTATATGAAATTAGTATGAACAACTTAATTTTGCCTTAAGCTTCTATTTTGTAAATCAGTAGTTATCATGCAAGATGCTTATGCAAGACATACATACAACTGATAAACACCTGCTAATGATTTAGGAGACTGAAACTTTAATTAGTAGTCTCTTTTCATCATAAATTCAGGTAACTCCCACAGCAATCAGAACTTGGATGTAACAAGGGAACATTGATATGACATGTTTACTGGGACCTCTTAAGAATAAGGTTGGTAGTTTATTTCTAGAGGGTGTGAGGTATGAATGGTTGAATAAATCATTGCAAACAGTCAACTAATAGAAACTGCATGCATTGATAAGTCTAAGTCTGATTTAGTGCTGTCATCACACCATTTAGCATACTTAATAGTAAGTGAATTTGGAATATACAACATGCACCAAGCAACCTGTCCAACTCTACCTGACAAAGTAAACGCAGGATGTGCAAATTTGGGATATCCACCCCAAATATTCATGCAGACTATCTGTGCCCAACCTGTGGTAGAGCATTCCGAGATCGTATTGGTCTGATCAGCCACAGTCGGACACACTGAAATTTCACTTTACAATGGTGATGTCATTTTGGTCCTCTTCAAAGACAAAGGACAACAACCAACCAACCAATCAACCTGGCAGTCACTGCTCAGAAACTGAATGACCTTCCTGGACCAGTCCAACAGCCAAGCAGTGGCTGAGTGATTTGTCCATCACAGACTAAAAGCAGGAGAGCCCAGGAGCTGGGCCATCTTTCTAGTCCAAAACAGCAACAACGAGCCTGAACTAGTACAGCAGCAAAACGACCCATCCAGTCAAGACTATGTGTCCAACATGGAGTCAGGCCACCTGAGAAATGGAGAATTTGTCCATCGCAGATACCACAGCCTGTAATAAACTTTGTGAAGACTTTCAGAGAAAGAAATTATGTGGAAGTCCTACGGTGCTGGAGTTATAAGTTCGACCTTATGCTCCCTACACATTTGCTCACTAGCAGTACACTTTAATGTCACGTCCACTCTTCCCCTCCGCCCCATGAGTTAAATGAGTATTTATGGGAGAGTAGAGCTTGAGTTTTGGGAAAAATGGCTTCCTAATTACTATTCTTGCTATATCATGTGGATAAATTGCCTTAGCTAAAAAACTGAGTCTACTGGCTAATTAAGAGGAAGCAGACCAGTGGGGCTAATGAAGTAGTGTTAGGAGGAGCCACTTACAGGGTACCCCTAGGATTCTGAAAGTAGTAACACCAACCCTCTGGGGACCCAACCTGCCAGTGTAAACTGAGAGAATGAGCCCAGGGGAGTGTTACATAAATAAGATACTATAATTCATAACTACCTAGTCTCTACCAAAAGGAACAAAGAGCATTTCATCTTCTATAATCCAAGGCAAAGATCAACCACTATGATTACTAAAATTTTCAGAGATTTTTAAAAAATTGTTTATTGTTATTACACACTTTGTTCTCCTGATCCTTCTTTTTTTATTCTGCATCAGGTTGCACAAATCTTCCCATCAACAAGAATTTATTAAGTATCTACCTCATGCAAGACTATGCCCTCCTCTTGAGGATCTAAGTAGGGTCTAAGGTGGGTTAAGTTGGATATCTAAAAATTTTATTTTGAGAAGTCTGTTCCTTTTTCCACCACTCTACAGTAACAGAAGGATTATACAAGATGGAAAGGCATGAATAGGAATACTGTAGCTCTAGTTTACTCAGACTGTATCAAAGTATTTGATAAATATCTCGTTATTCTTATGGAAAAGTGATAGTATAATTAAAATGAATTTAAAAGTGGTTGAATGACTACACATAAAGGGCTTTATACATAAAGCTTTCTATATCAACTTGGAAGAAGGTCTCCAATCGGATGCTACATGAAATTGTTACTGACCTTGTGCAGTTTATCAACAATCTGAATAAACTTATGACATGCTAACATAAAAAGGATGTTCCACATTTAAAACCCCAATTAATAACTAAGAAGTTCACTCTCATATTCCCTCTGCCCTTTCAAGGATTAATTCAAGTGTCACTTTCTATATAACACCCCTTCTCTTATTTATTTACATATATATATACATATATATGTGTATATATATATATATATGTATATATATATATATATACACACACACACATGCAAATATTTTCTTACTTATGCATATGGTGTTTCCCTCCTAATAAAATCAAAAGGCTGGAAAGGGTTTCAGTTTTGTCTTTTTATTCCTACCACTTAGTATGAACTGATACACTGCATTAAGCAGGTACTCAGTAAGAATTTGCTGAAGGCAGATTTAGAGAAGATAGAACAAGCACAAATCTGAAATTCAAATTATAATGGGACATGAAACCACAGGATGAGAAGATCTATGGACTACTAATCAAATGTAAATTATCTCCTTTTAGTTGTTTATGTATCCTATATAAGAGAAGCACTTATTTTATGTAAGATGAGTCAATCAAAGCTCAATGACAGTTTCAATATTTTTTAAAGGAATAAAACTAACCTAATTTGCATTGGGAAACAAAGGGGGAAAGAGGTTCTTAAGTTCTTCCAGAGGACATTCTACCGCTTAAATTAATTTAGGGCAGTTCTTAGTCAACCATGATCTTAGGAATGAAAGGAGCCTGACATAGGCAATACTAAAGGAGGCGGAAGAAAACTAAACCAGAAAGACAGCAAAAACAAAACAATTTATCAGCCACCTAAAGGAATAACTGGACATAGAAGACCAGAAATCTTAAACTTTACCTCCCCTCCCCCTTTGAAGGACTGTGTCCTGGGTCTAAATGAATTGGAACTGATCCATGTGGTTGATGATGCCAAATCTTTGCAGTTCATAGTGGGTCACAAAGTTGATTATAAGCAGAAAAATCATACATGTTCTTTCTCACATAATGACCAGCAAGAATAGCAGACTGTGGAGTGAGTAGTAGCAGCAGCCCCATGATGACTACAGCAAAGATGACATTTCTTACATAGTCACCAACCCACAATCAAGGGTTAGGGAATACTGATCTGTACTCTGATTTACTGTACCATGGACAACTAGCCACAACTACCCACCTCTTCATAGGGGTTCAGGTAGATAGACATTTTTACCTCTCTACAGTGGATAGAGAACTGGCCATAGGATCAGAAAGACTCATCTTCCAGAGTTCAAATAGGGCCTCAGATCCTTAAAAGCTGTATGACCCTGGGCAAGTCACTTAAACCTTGTTTGCCTCAGTTTTCTCATCTGTAAAATGAGCTGGAGACAGAAATGGAAAATCTCTCCAGTATCTTTGCTTAGAAAACCCCAAATAAGGTTACAAAGAGTCAGATATGACTAAAAAATGACTGATCAATAGTTGCCAGAAAGCAAGCCCCTCCAATAATACCATCCCTTAGCCCTTCAAGCCCTCCCTCAGGGGTTATCCACAGGAAGCTGTACTAGCAGTGATGTGGAGAGGCCAATCATTTCTAGATCATAAGTAAACAAAGGGCCACCGTGGGCCTGCCTTCAATGCTGCCCACACTAGTGCCCACTCTGATGCAGTCCATGTCTTTATTTACTGCCTGGTCACAGCAGCCTGTACCACTGTCACAGTAGATGGCTGCTGGGCCTGCTACTACCACCCACTCCACAGTCTGCTATTCTTGCTGGGCATTGTATGAAGGGCTGAAAAGAAGCCCTGGCAGTCTCATATACCAACCAGGAAAGACATTTTTTTTAAATCAGGTGAGAGGTAGAAGTGAGTGAAAAAGCAAGTCATCATCAAAACAATTCGGTACTATTTTTAAAGAGAGAAAGAGGTTGATCATCAGAAGAGATGCAGCATATACCATATAGAAACTAATGAATCTAATAGCAATGCAGATAAAATGAGAAGCAAAAAGTTAAGTGGTAAAGATCTTTGCAGCAAGTTTCTCCTGAGTTCAAATTTGGTCTCGAAACTTAACTAGCTATGTGACGCTGGGCAACCTCTATCCACTTTACTTTCCTCATATGTAAAATGGAGATAATAAAAGCCCCTGCCTCCCAGGATTGTTGTGAGGATAAAATGAGATATTTGTAAAACACTTTGCAAACCTTAATGTGCTATATAAGTGCTAGCTAACATTATTACCATATGCCAGGCATAGTGCTAAGCACACGGGATACAAAGGCAAAACAAAAACAAAAACACCAGTTTGAGCTATCAAGGAGCTCCCAGTTTAAAGGGGGAGACAAAATGCAAACAATGTATAAGGAAGCTAGACAGGATAAACAGATGATGAAAGAATGGATACAGCATTTAATTTGAGTGCTTATTATGTGCAAACCCTGTGCTAAGCACTAGAGATACAAATAGAAAAGTAAGACAGTCTCTGCTCCTGAGGAGCTCAGAGTCTAATGGGGGAAATGACACATATGGAAGGAATCAACTGCAAGTCAGATGGAAAAGCCCCATGGCCCTTAGGATGGATGGCAAAGCAGATGATAATTCCTCTTCTCTAATGTCATTTCCACTGATTAAATCACATCAGTTTCTGATACTGAACCATTTGACGGTGCTGAAGGCACTCAGGAGCCATGGCTGCAGCATTTGTAGGAGCAGTGGCCAGGCTGCCATCCCCAAGGGGCTGCTTATCAGTACAATGGCTGAGGGCATTGGGTTGGAAGCACTGCTATTCCACAGGCTCTTGGGTTCAGGGTCCTGGGCTGTCTCTATTGAGTTCGGAGGGGAGACAGTGGTCAAGGTGTTGGTAGTTTGATTTGCTTGTCCCACCTGTCCCTTATGGTACCTTGCTGCTTTAGGCAGGTGACCTTGCCTTCCCTAGGAATGGCAGTTGGTTGGCAATGGTTGCCATCATTAGAGAAATAGTAGTAACATTTAAAAAGGAGAAAAAAGACTATAAAAAAGACAGGGGAGTGTTTGAATCTTGCAAAGCTCAGATTTTCCCTTCCCTACCTTCCAGATCTTGGAGAGAGCTTTGCCAATGCACTCAAAGAAACAATGAGGAAAAAAATCAAGGACAAGCAGCTGTGGAATCCTTTGTCCAGGCTTTAAGCATCCTATAGAGGAACTAAGTAGAGACAAATCAGGAGAGGTGACAGCTCAGGACCACATCAGGAGACTGGACTAGACCAGGCAGCCCAGCAGCCCTTCCTGAGCCAGTCAAGTGCCTCACTATCAGGCAGTACCTCACAAGCAAAGTCCCTGGAGTTTGAAAAGCATCCTACTACTAGAACAATCAACAATATCTGGTTGGGGCATGTATGATTCATAATAAGACAACTACAGATTCAAGACTGTGCAATGTGGAGACAGAGAAAGAGCCAAAGTCAAAGTTAAGTCACAAGGAGAACAAGCCTAAACTTGGGAATTCCTACAGAAGGGGAAGCACAGTTTTAGCTACCATATCTAGAACCAAGCAGGGTCTGCTCACACCATCTTTAGAGTATGGAAGGGAGTAAAATCTGACCCAAGCACAAAGTTTCAATCCAGAAATCTAGGATGGAGATGAGAAAACAGAAGAAAATCCCAAACACAAGAGCACCTGGAGGAAATAAAAGAAGACACAAAATGCAATTTTAAAGGAAAGAGCCAGTAAAGAAGGGGAAAAATGACAAAATAATAGCTTAGAACAAACAGTAATAAACCTTACCTAAGAATTTAACTCCTTCAAAATAAGAATTGATCAAACAGAAAGCAATGACTACATGGGGCAATAAAAAATTAAAATCAAGACTGAACTTTTAGAAAGCGGGGGAAAAAAGTGGAAGCTATACACTATCAAAACTGACTGACCTGGGAAAGTTGCCAAGTAAAGAAAATCTAAGACTCATCATATGATATGATAATCAAGACCTATACAACAAATCCTACAGATGAAAAAATGGCCCTTTAATGAAATAGATGATTTCCAATCATCCCTAATGAAAAGGTCAAAACAGAGGAGAAATTGTGAAATGCAACTGTAGGGATCAAGAGAAACAAAAAAAGGTATATTTGAACAACTACAAAGGACTATATGATAATTTACTTTTTAATCTTACAGAAGAAACAAGTGTCACCGCAGAACCCAGACTTCAAGGGTCATAGAGGGAACTAAATTGGATAGACAGAAGGCCTGGGGCTGTTTTGTTTTGATGGTCTTGGGAGAGAAAATAAATTGGAGGGGAAAGGAAATTTATCATCTCACACAGTAGAGATACATGAAGAGTATACAAATATTGAAGAGGAGCTAGGTGGAACGAGCAGTACATGAATCTTTCACTTGAACTGGATAGAGAAAGAATGAAAACATACATACTCAGAGCTTGAAATAGAAGGACATACTATTGAACAGGAAAGTGGAAGAATAGAAAGAAAAGGTAGAAAAAGTGAAGGAATATTCATAAGCAAAACAAAGTTCAATGTTGGAATGTGAATCATTAAGGGGGGATTAGAAGGAAAGAAAGAATAAAAACCTGCACTGGAAAGAAGGACAGTGAGAAAAGAGGAGCAACAGAGTTGAAACAATTTGAGTCTATTAAGAGATCACTAGTGTTAATCACATTCTTCTTACCAACTTTTCTGGTAAGGAGGGGAGAGGGGTCAGGGAAAAAAGACAGGAAAAAATACAAGGTCATGGGGCAGAGGGAAATAAACCATTTACAATCATAAGCATGAATGTAAATAGGATGAATGGGATAAACATACCCATAAAATGGATGGAAGACAGCAGAATCGATTAGAAATAAGAATCCAACACAGTCATTTAGAAGAAATCCATGTGAAAAAATGACTCCCACAGAATTAACTCAAAAAAGCAGAGGTAGCATTCATGATCTAAGGGTCTCTAAACTTTAGAAGGTGGTGGAATCCCCTTCTTGGAGGCCTTCAAGCAGAGGCTCAAAGATCCCTTATCTAGTGTATTATAGTTGGGATTCCTGTCAAGAATGGGTTGGACTAGATTGATGGTAACTTTAATTCTGTAACACAAAATCAGTTACACATTCTCCAAAAGTCACTAAATAAAAACTAATTAGACCAAAAAAACTTGGGGAGACTGGATAAAGTTTTGTAAAAATTCTGCTTCCCTAACAGTAAAGCAAATGAATGCTATGAAGAAGTCCATTAGCTGAGTTACAAGACAGTTAATTAATAACATCAATAACAACAGTAATATTCTATACTTACAAAAATACTTTTTCAAAGAACTTTACAAACTAACAAAGCAGACAAAGAAAATGCTAACATTCTGTTGCAAATATTTTCACACAAATTAATTTAAAATTTTCTAGTATTTGTCAGAAAGAACAGCACTGGACTTGGAGTCCCAAAGGCCTAGATTTGAGTTCCGGCTTTTCCACTTAATAAGTGACCTTTAGAGCAGCCTTGCATCTCTCTCTGTTGCTAATTCTTTCCCATTCTTCCAAAATGTTTTCAAGATTCTTCCCAAGAGTATTGTTCAATACTGTCTCTAATTTTTCCATCTATGTTTAAAATTACTTTTTGTCATGAATTTTGTTACTGTCAAGAAAAATTTGCCATAGAAAATAAGTCAGCAAGTCACAAGATTAAACTAACTTCCTTTCCCCTCCAATTTATTTTCTCTCCCAAGACCATCAAAACAAAACAGAACAGCCCCAGGCCTTCTGTCTATCCAATTTAGCTCCCTCTATGCCCCTTGAAGTCTGGGTTGTGGGGTGACACTTGTTTCTTCTATACGATAAAAGAAACTTCCAGAAGCAGAAAGCAGAATCTTAGTCTATCAGATGTAAGAGAATAGTGTATTTCAAATACTTGCACCTACTTCCGAGGTTCCCCTCAAACTTAGAACATTACACATCCTTCACACTTGATCAGTACTTGAAATTTATAGGAAATACTTGTTCTAACATAATAGTAGTAAAGAATACTGTTGCTAAAGCTATACTAAAACAAAATGATGAATAGAGACTGATCTCTAAAGACAGGAATTAGTAAACCACAAGCCAGAAGTTAAATCTAATCTAAAGTAAAATTGCAAGTAGCTTGCAGTATACAAATTGATGCATTCTAAAACTAGTCCATGAGATGGAAAAAAGGTAATGGGAGCCACACATCCTTAACTCGCCCAAGTTTTTAATTTAATTGGAGTAGAGACAGCTCAGATAACCCAAAAAGCTAAGTAAGTAAATGGAGTCATTTGGAGCTTTTTCTAATCCCTTTCCAAATCCTTCACCATAGCACTTACATTACAAGTGTCTCACCAGGACAACATCATTAGTAATATGGTTATATAGCACTTTAGTATTTTCAGTCTACTTAACATAAATTATTTCACTTAATCCTTGTAAATTCTGGTAGTATCAGCAATGCTATCTCCATTTTACAAAGGAAAAAAATTAAAGTTCAGATATGTTAAATAACTTTCCCAAAGTCACTTATTAAGCAGCAGTGTCAGAATTCAAAACGAGTCCTTTGGGACTAGAGATCTAGGCCTCAATTATGATCATATGGAACTAGCCTGGTCTAAGAATCAATGAAAATGTCTGGTCTAAAAGTAAAACATTTATTAAGTGATTATTACGTACCAGCCACTGTGCTAGTAATGCCCGATATATCACAACTTATCAAAGTCTATCACTAGTCTATCAAAAGAAGACTAGAGCAATAGGTCTCTATCTTAGGATACAAATGTCAGATACATGTTTAGTAGAAGCCAATTTCAGGAGTGAAAAAACTCTACTAATTGGTATTACCTAAAGCATTGCTAACTCTTGTTTTCTTCCTACCCCCAAAACTTCTTCTTGAAAATCTCACTGCAACTCCTCTCAAACTCCTCCTCTCCTCCTAAATTCAGGAGCCCTCTTACTGGCTTAGGTGATGGAGCAGAGTACTCCAATGTGATGCTCTCTATGGACTGATGATTGGACACCTGCCAGAGAATTCAGACACCCAATGCTTTCTAGGAAAAGGTCAGAGTAAGTTAGCAACAAACATCCATCCCTTGTAGCTTAACCTGACTCTCTACAAGTGTTCCCTAACCACATTTGTAGATCATCGGCTTTATTCCACTAAGTCCTAAAATCATCCCAGAATTGCACTAGAAAATCCTTAGTCACTGTAAGGTGTTCTACAAGCCAATTCCAAGCCATTCTGGGAATGCTCATACATTAAAGTCCTACCCAAGAAATCAATGGGACATCCTAGGGCCAGGGTAAAGAATAACCTGAAAAGTGATGTTCTGTAGCAATATCCCGCTGGTTTGCATTTGTCCACTGTAATCTGGCTGGGGCAAATATCAGTACATTGACTGCTAACTAATCCTTGCAGTGCCAGAACAAGGGCTCACAAATGCTTAAATGTGCCAAAATTCTATTGAAAGCTGATAAGTAAATTTCCAAATAGAATGTGCCAACTGTAAAGCATAGTCTTATTTATTCCTCACATTTTCAGTCCTCTTTCCTTTCTTTTTTCTCTCTGCTATTCTTTATTTTCTGCTTCTGTTCACATTCATCTCTTTGTATTAGTCATAAAATACAAAAACATTGGAAAATCTGTAACTACCTCAGTGTGGCAACTCTTGGTATGGAAATCCCCTGAATCCAAATTCATCACTCTATCCAGGACATACATCTCTTGTATCCAAAAAAACAAACAAAAAAATACCCAACCCACACCCCAAAAAATACATTCACTAAATCTTTATATAAGTTCCCAATACACAGATTTTATAACCTTATCCATAAAAGGAATATTTCAAGGTTAAATTCAGAAGGTTGACTTTGTTATATGAGGTATAATAAAGTAATAGCTAATACTGAATAAGTGATAAAGATTTCCTCTTACAATCTGCTGAGTAATCCCAAAAGTCACTAAAGTTTTTAAAACAATACAATCTATTTTTAGAGGAATCAGGATCTCCACCTCTAACGTAGAAGAAAGAAAAATTCTCCTTTATGGCTGTAATGGAACACACTATATTCTAGTAATTGGCTTCTGTTAACTAAAGCAAACATTTATTATTCAATTATGCAAATACAGGAGGGGTAGGGCACAAAAATTCAACTCAATGTACTAGTCTTTTGAGGTAGGGTCATGGAGGGAGTGATACAATGCTCTTCCTAAATACATTTATATAGGAAGACTAATCTACCAAAATCCAAATGTATTTACTCAACTTCTCTTTGGCACTTTCATTCTAAAAGTACATTAGGGAAGGAAAAAAGTGAGTATGTGTGCTTACTGGCACCCACTTTATTAACTTGTGGAATTCTTACCTCCTTTTACTAAGACATAATAAAACCAAAATAAAATCTACCTTGAGTTACACAGTAATCTTTAGTTGGAACTTAGATATTCCAAGATTTCTTTATTCCATATTCATTTATTTTAGTGCTCTACAGTGTCTATAAAAAGAAGAAAGGGACTTGTAAAGAATTGAAAGGTAGTGTCTACATTTTGGATTTCCTTCTAATTTAGTTTGATTCTTTTTTTTTTTTTTTTAAGAGCAGGCTATTTGCATCCTCCAGAAGGAAAGAATGTGGGGATGAAAAGAAAAGAGAGCCAAGTAAGGGATGACAGTGATATGGTAACTGCTTCCTCAACCCAGGTGAGCTAGATAAAGAGACTGGGAGGAGAGAGAGGGAGGATAAGGGAGGAGATAAAAGGTGAGAAGCAGATGAGTGAATAGAGAGGAGTTATTGATTACCTAGCTTTTTTCTCCCTAACATCAACACCTACTTACTCTACCTCCGATTTAAAGCCTTGCTCACCCTAGCATAAACCAAGCAGGTAAAATTCAGAGATGCCTCTTCTGGCATTAAGTAGCATACATTTCAAGAACTAAGGAGAGAGGAAAACAGGAGGGAGAAAGGATGATGAGAAAGATACTTATCCTTGATTTTCTTCTCAAGGGAAAAAGGGGAAGATAAAAATATTCAAAATTAAAAAGAACTGGTTTGCATAACTCTATGCCCAAAAATATGCAGATGGGGTATAAGTGACTCTGAAATTCTAAAAATTAAATGCAATACTAAAAAAAGAATAATCCATATTCAAATCACTAAGACTAATTGTATTTCAAATAAAAGACATACGTATGAATTAAAGTACCCATTTTTTCAACCGAAGAGCACACACAAGACTAAAAATTAGCAACTATGATACAAATATTAATTGCTAATATTTAATAGAAGGCAAGAAAAAGCAAAACAAAAAAGAGAAGGTATGCTTTTACTGCTTTTACAATAGAGTATGTAGAAAACAGCAACTGATTCCACCAGTTCATGGGGCTTGTCAGGGCACCGAGGAGGAGAGCAATTAGAATGTGAGTTCCTGGAGCGCAGGAATCGCGTTTCTGCTTTTCCAAGTGTCCCCAGCAACATCCATAAGCTATCCATGACCAGATCTCTAACAGGATTCCACTACACCTCACAACAAAGAATAAACATACTATCATCATTCACTTTAATTTTACACAGATCCACTCCATTAGCTTCAGAAAGTCCAGAGCTGAAACTTGGCATATATAAATTAGAGCCAGGCTTTCTACAGAAAGCGGACTCCTGGAATTACAAGGGGAGGTAAACAACATGACCGAATTTCCCAGCCCGCTCCAAAGCCATCCGCGCCAGCAAGCAGCCCTGTGTCAACCCCGTAAGAAAGCCAGCGGAAACCTATCCGACCGTGTGCGCCGGCCCACGGGGAAAGTCGCCGCGCTGTGACCCAGCTGCTGGGGCTCCCACGGGCTCCATGTAACCAGGCTCGGGAGGGGCTGATGAGTGAAGTCCCGCGCTCATCCTCCACGGGAGGCAAACCCAAAGCCTCTCACGCGCACACCCAAGCCCTTGTTCCTCGCCCGGGATGCAGCAACGCAAAGTCACACACCGTGGAAAGTGACCAAGCTTAGAAGGTCCCCGGGTCGGAGGCCCGGGGTTCCGCCGCGTCCCTCACCTTATAGACGTCCCCGTAGGTGCCGCTGCCCACCCGCTGGACCAGCTCGTAGTCGTGCTGGGGATTCCGCCTCAGGATGTCCCCGGCGGGTCGGGCCGGGGCCTCCATCTTCTCTCGGGGCCGGGCCCCCTCCCGCCGCTGCCCAGGCTGCACGGAGCGCGGGCTAACTACGAGGGGCAGCGGTGGCTGCGTTTCCCAGCATGGAGCTCGAGCGATCCCCGTCGGTCTCTCCCCGCGTGTGGCGCCGCCTGCCCCTGAGGAAAACGGGGAGAGGACGGAGTCGGCGCCACGGCCAAATCCAGAGGCCCCTGGGCGCGATCTGCCGCCGCCCCCCCAGCAACCCCGGCCTGGCCAAGCTCCCCCCGGTCCCCGCCCCCCTCCCGGCCGGGGCTCCCAAGACCCGGCTCCAGCCCGGTCGCCGGTCCCCGGCACCCCGTCCTGCGTGCGCTCCCCTCTGTCTTCCAGACTCCCTGCAGCCCTCCCGGCCAATGCTCCCCTTTCTGTTCTTGTCCCTCCCGGCCGGCCCTCCGAGACCCCGGCTCCAGCCTGGCCGCCGGCCCCCCGCACCCCTGCCTGTGTGCGCACCCCTCTGACTCCTCTGGCTCCCGGGATATCCCGGCCTAAGCTCCCGCTCTCCTCCCGGGGCGCTGCACTCTTCCTGTCCGGTGCTCCCCTCTCCCCTCACCGCCTCCGCCCGTTCCGGGCTGCAGCCTCGGCCCCGGCAGACGCGCTGCTCGGAGTCGGAGAGCAGCGGGGATGGGGCGCTAGCGGGCGGAGGCGGAGATGGGGGCACTGGCGGCCTCGGGGCCTGAGCTCAGCCGGCCGGCCGGGCTCCCGGGCGCAGCGGCCCGCAGATCCTCCCCGCCTCCCAGCCTGGAGTGCGGGCCCAGCTCCGGCCGGTACCTGAAGCCGGGGGCCTCGCTCTTTGTCTGGCGCCGCCGCTGGCCGGAGCGCGCCCGCCCGCTTCCTTTTCCCCGCTCCCCGCTGGCCGAGGCGGCCGCTCCAGGCCAAGGCTCGGAAGCGGCGAGGCCTTGCAGGGGGAGAGGATTCGGGGTCGCGCCTCCAGCTCTGGCGGCCTCCCCGACCTCACCGCACTACCGGTCGTGGGCCTGGTCGCGGAGCCGCCCGCCCCTCGTCCGCCTCCTGGACCGTACGAGTGTGCGTGTGAGTGTGTGTGTGTATCCAAGTATGTATTCCCTTCTCACCCGCCCGTCAGACGTGCGCTCCAGCCGTACGACACGAGCGCCACCTAGAGGTCCAGGCGAGCCTCGACAGCCTCCCGCCGCCTCGGGAGCCCGGACACCTGCCCGAGACCTCCCCTGGCCCCTGCGGGCATCCCACTGCCTCTCCCCGGTACGGTCGGGAAAGGCGAAGGAGGGAGACCGAGTGGGAGAGGAATCCGGGTTCTAGGGAAAGAGAAATGAAAGGAACAGTGCCCAGCACAGCATGGCACTGGGGGTGGAGGACAGGGAAGTGAGTGCCAGGTGAATGGAGCAGAGGCACACCCTACCCCACCTCCTTGTTTTGCCAGGCGTCCCCAGTCTGCCTGTTCGAGTGAGCTCGGAGCACCTGCGCAACCTGTCTCTCGACTGACTTCTCCGGAGGAGAGCCTTGTGAAGGAGCCTGATTATCCAGGCTGTGCCAGCTGTCAGCAGCGGACAGCGCTCCTGCCGAGCCGAGAACACCGCTTCTGTAAGGTGTGAATCCTAGCTACGCTGACAGCCACGTGTTCAGGGTTTGACCCTGGGCATCTCATCCCATCGGACTGTCCTTTCTGCAGGTCTCTGTCAGAAGCAGTAAGGCTGTGAAAGTTCTACCTGTGTAGTACTGAGATGTTATGAACCACACAAGTTTTAAATGTAGTGGCAGCGAAGTCATTTAGGTCATGCCGTTTCGGTTCTAATCACATTCGGAAAGTGAATGGTATGTGAAAAAAGTTATTTCTAGTGTCCATCATAGACTTTGATCAAAAAGAACCCATGCGATCACACCCATGATTGACCCAGAAAAGGAATATGACAGTTACTGGAAGAGTGGTGGGAGAATATGCACACTCACGTATTACCGATAGAGGTGTGACTTGATCCACACGTTCTGGTAAGCAATTTGGAGCAATATCTGAAAAGTTACTCAATTGTACACACTCTTGTGCACAGTTACGCCACTGTTAGGCCTATCCCCCAAAGAGATCAAAGAAATATGGAAGATATGACTATTTATAAAAATGTCTATAATTTTAATTATAATAATACAATGAAATTATTATAATTCATAAATTATAATAATTTACAATTATAATACTCTTTTGTACCTAATAGTATTTTTTCAATTATGTGTAAAGGTAGTTTTCAACATTCATTTGCATAAGATTTTGAGTTTCAAATTTTTTTCTCCCTTCCTCCCTTCCCTCCCATCCCCAAGATAGCAAGAAATCTGATATGGGTTACACATGTACAATCATATTAAATACATTTCGACATTCATGTGAAAGAAGAATCAGAAAAGGGAAAAACCATGAGAAAGAAAAAAAAAGTAAAAGTAGTATGACCTCTGCTATTACTGTGTACGATGTTCTCTTGGTTCTGCTTACTTCTCTCACCATCAGTTCATGTAATTCAAGGTTTTTCTGAAATCCACCTGCTCATCATTTCTTATAGCACAATAGTACACCACAACTTGTTCAGCCATTTCCCAAATGATGGACATCTCCTCAGTTTCCAGTTCTTAGTAGCACTTTTTCTTGTGGGAACAGGTACGCATTAATTTGTGAACAATTAATTATGAACAAATTATGGCATAAGAATATAATTACTACAATGAAAGAAATGACAAAAGGGATGAATTCAGAGAAATTTGGCAGGACTTATCTAAACAAATGACACTGCTTTCTTCTGGTTTTCCTCCTACCTGTCTGACTCCTTCTCTGTCTCCTTAGCTGGATCTTCATCCACTTCACACCCACTAACTTTGGCAGTTCCCCAAAATTCTGTCCTGGACACTTTTCTTTTCTTCCTCAATACAATTTCACTTTGTGATCTCATCAGTTCCCATGCTTTCAATTATCATCTATATGCAGATGACTCTCAGACCTATTTATTCAGCTCTAACCTCTCTCATGACCTCCACTCTCATATCTCCAACTGCCTATTAGTCATCTTAATCTAGATGGCTTATAAACATCTTAAACTCAGCATGACTGAATTTATTGTCTTTCCATTAAAGTCCTTCTCCTTCTAAACCTCCCTGTTAATATTGAGGCTACCACCTTCCTCCCAATCACCCAGGTGTCATCTTTGACAGCTCTTTCTCTCTCACCCTCCACATCTATAATAAGTTATCAGGTCCTACCATTTCTACCTTCACGATTACTCTTGTATAGGCAACCCTTTGCTCCTCTGACTCTGCTACTCTCCTGATGCAGATCTTTATCACCTCACACCTAGACTATTTCACTAGTTTTCTGCTTGGTCTCCCTGCCTCAAGACTCTTCTCCACTCCAGTCCATCCTCCACTCATCTGTCAAACTGATCTTCCTAAAGTACAGATTTGACCATGTCACCTCCCTATTCACTCAACTTCAGTGACTCCCTGTTTCCTCCAGGATCAATTACAAAATCCTCTGTATGCCTTTTAATGTCCTTTATGACCTGGCCCCTTCTTACCTTTCCAAGTCTTCCTACTCCTCTCCACATAGTCTGCAGTCCATTGACACTGGCCTCCTTACTGCCCTCCTTGACAAGACACTCCCTCTCCTGGTTTGTGTTTTCACTAGCTGTCTTCATGCCTGGAATTCTTTCCCTTCTCATTTCTACCTCCTGATTTCCTCAAAGTCTCACGTTCTGCAAGATTTTCCCAGACTTCTTTAATCTTTCTTCTATTGATTGTCTGCAATTTATCCTATATGTATCTTTTTTCTACATGGTTGTTTGCTTGTCATTTTCCCCATTAGGCTGTGAGTTCCTTAAGAGGACTGGTGGGCTTGGGGGGGGGGGTTTCGTTTTGTTTTGTTTTGTTTTTTGCTTTTCTTTGTACCCCCAGGGGTTAGCATGGTACCTGGCCCATAGTAATCAAGTTATATCACTGCCTGACAGTAATTGACTGAACTAATGAAGAATAAAGTGAGCAGAAACAAGATATTCTGGGTCAGGCTCAATCTGGCCAAACCAGTGATTCAGGGTTGAGGACTAAAAGTGCAATGAGGTATTCATGGATCCTAAAATGCGATTAAACCAACTCTGCCAACAAAAGATTAAAACAATGCAACTTCAAAGTGAAAGGAACATAGAATACTACTTCCTTCTGCCTCTATAGTTACCAGGGCAGAAATCTAGAAAGGTGTCCTAAAATCAGTTAGAGCTCAGGAATAATCTCTTAGGCAATTTCCCTTCAGGCTAGGCTTCATACTTTTAAGTAGCAAAAATAATCAAATGGCCCTGTCTTCTACCCAGTATACTGCATGATGTCCAGGGCTACCCAAAGAAAAGAAAGGGGGCAGGGGTTGGAGAAAGAGTGAAAAAAGATATTGGCCATAATCTGACAGAAGTATACACAAGATTCTACTTCAGTGGTCATAAGCAAAGTGGCATAGGAGCCTAGACAAGGTCCCTCTTTAACTTTAGCCTTCATCCCATTAGCCACCCACAAAAAACTAAAACACTTTCTACCATGTCCCACACCTTGGAGGCAGGGTCCCAAAAATTTTCTAGAGGACTTTCCACAACTAACAGACCCAACAATTGTAGGAGCTTGATACAAATAATAAAAACATAAAATACAAATAATCTTCTTTAAAAGTAAGGAAACAATGCCAGGAGCAGTTAATAATAAGTCTTCTAAAGCTAAAAATAATATTGATGGCCAGAAATAGCACAAAGAATATTAGGCCCACCAAATAACCGTATCTCCGATGTTATCCCTTGATCCCATTACAGGTCATGAATATGTCCACTGAGATAGCTAAATGAACATAGTACTCTGGAATGAAACCAATCCTGAGGCCTAAGTTGATTCCAAGACTGACCAATTCATTGTTCCCCAAACTACCAGCCAAAGTTTCCTCCCTAGAAGTCCTATCAGAGGTATGGTACCAAGTGTTTGTCCCCATGAAAGCCTCTAATAAGGGGTGTGTGTAAGGTGAATTTTAGTGTAAGTAAGGTGGATTTTAGTGAGTGTGAAGTGAATTGCTATTATTTCTCAGAGTTCAGTTTGCTAGGATCCATAGCCATAACAATCAGCAGTTCTTAAGTATTAGATATGAGTTCCCACAGTTATGGTTCAAAACATCTCTGCTACTCTTGCACATAGTTGTATAATGGTAAATAACATAAACATCCACGGCAGCTGCGCAGTGAGATACAGGGATAAAAGGTAATGTAAACTTGTGAGGCTGTTGTTGGCAATATGCCTTCTTTGTCTGTTGGCCTATAAAATAGGTGGTCACTTCAATGGGAACCCTTAGGGTTGAATGCACAAATGCTGTATGTGCCTCAACTGGCTTCCATTGAGGGTTGGAGGGAAAATTAGGGTTGAATGCACAGGCTGGAATCCTGAGTGTGCTTTAATCAGCCCCCATCAAGGCTTGGGGGAATCTGTGCTTGCCTCAACTGGCCCCCATTGAGGATTAAGGGGATTTAGGGGAAACACAAGTTGTGACTGTCTCAATTGACCCCATCAAGACATAGGAGTAATTGTCCTTGCTTCTTACCAGCCCCTGTGAGAAGGGTGATTAGGTAATGCTGTAGGAGTTTGTGCTCTTACTATCAGCAACCTCTTCTGAGAGAACTAGACTAGAATAAAGATTATTAACCCCTTCTCAGTGTCTTTCCTGTCTGAACAAATCAAGAGTGAACCTATGCTAGCAGCCCTCTAGTGTGCTGTGTTTATCTGTCTTACAAGAGGTTATCCCTTTCTATGGATATTGGATGAAGACTCCCCTTCATTTTCATACAAGGATCAAGTTATCAAGTCAGCTAAATGACCCCCTTTGTTTTTTCAAAACAAATTATCGTTTACCATTATAAGAAAAAGTTTTACCTCTCCCAAATCCTTCAAAAGCAAAACTTTTCCCAGGAGTTATACCCGTTGGTCTTCCAGACCCTTTCTGGAGTATCTATCAAAACCATTTCCAGGAAATGGAAAGGGGGACATGAAAGATGGGTTATACAGAAATCTTTGAGGAAAGGGGCAGAAATATTGAGGCCCAAATGACCAAACAGAGGATGGAATAAGGAAGAGCTCACTGGGACTACGTCCAGGTGTAATCCATCCTAGTCAAGTTCAATATGTCCTGCTGAAGGCTTGATCCAAGAAACTACAAGAGTGAAGATCTCTCCTCCCCTTTCCCAATAATCAAGGTGTAATGACAAAACTTGTTTTAAAAGCCTGCCCTAGTATTCTATAATACCAACTGCATGTGTTATATGGAAAATAGAAATTCCAGCAAATGTGAGGGTGACAAAACCCAATCTTGGACTAATGAGTACTGTGATCAGAGACTGTGGTACAGGAAGCCCATGAGAAAATATATTCCTTGATAATGGCTGGTATCGTACAGATTTAACTCACACTAGAATCCCATATCCAAAATAGGTATCAGCTACAGTGAGGGCAAACCTTTTCACCCTAAGATGACAATCCATTTGGTAGAGACCAGTTGAGAAAGACATGGGATCATCCCGTACTAATCCTTCAAAGGCAAACTCTCTGATTGGTGTAGAGTATCAGAGAGCACAAGTATCAGTACCATCCTTAGTTAAGAGGATGATATGATCATGCACCCATTATAATGTAGCATTATAAACCCTACATCCAGATTGAAGAGGAACCAAGTCCCCAGTATTTTCTGTTCTTGTGAGACCATCAACCTAATTATGTAGTTCAACAGAGAGTGTATAAAGTCCAGACACTAACATGCCCCATAAACTACTATATGTGTTGGGGGGCATCAGCAAATTCCTCTTTGGTTCTGACAATGTTTAATATAAAATTTTGGAATAATCTCTTTGTTCTCTCTGAAGTAAACTCAGAGAGTGCCTCTTCCTATGTCAGCAAAAGCCAGCCAAGGCCGACTCTACACTCCTTAAGGAGACCTTTAACCTAAGACACTATATCTTGAATAATGGGACTTTCCTTTGATCTATAGACATATACTATGTTATGGCGTATTAATGATAAAGAAAATATAGACATCTTAGATCATAATTTCTGTTGAACATTGTTTACCCTTTCCTATGTCAATTATCTGTTTAAGGGAGGAAGCCTGCCACTTACTAGTGGTGGGGTTTCTTTCCTTATCACCGAGACATATGCTTACCCAGCTTGGAATCTCAAGGCCTGACTAACATTGCTTTGTTAATTGTCCTGTCTTACTGAATTTATGATTTGCTTAATTAGGAGAGTTTCTTTCTCATGGCAAAATGTACTTAAGACAGATGATTTCTGTACTAGATAGTCAGAGTCACCTCTGACTCCATAGTGCTATGTAACTGTTTTCTTTATGGGGAATTGATCAATTAATTAATTAAATCATAAGATGTATGCATTTAGCCATGTTGCCTTTTCTCTAACCAAGTTTTCAGGTCAATAGTTCTGACACCAAAGTGAAGAACTTTATTTAATAAATCCTGTTCTCTTCCAACTCCAGACCACTCAACCAAACTCACCACCACCACCCAAGAACCAGTATAAATAAAAATCTTGTCGGCCCTGTCTCTTAACATTCTCTTATGACCAGCCATGCAGCTTACAGCTTGGTCTGCTAAGGGGACTTGCCAAGATCCCCTTTCCTCTAATTGTCCCCATTTACTGAATTTATGTTAATGAGATGCAATTGCCTATACTCCTCTCAAAAGGGGCAGAACCAGTGGTGTAAGTAAGGAGGATTTTGTTATTTTTTTCTTAGAGTTTAGTTCTCAGGATCTATGGCCATACCAATCTCTAGTTCCCAGGTGAGAGATAATATTTCCCAGGCTCATGGCTTATGAACATCTCTACCACTGCAACTGCACAGTGAGATATGGGATAACATAAGTGATGTTTACCATGTTTGCACTGAATGATGAGATTGCTTAAGTTAATCTGCAAGGCTATTGCTGGCAATATGCCTTCTTTGTCTGTTGCCCTATAAATCAAGTGGGCACTGGTCAGTGAGTTGGGAATATGATAGTGCTATGTATGCCTTGATCAGCCCCCATTCAAGCTTGGGAGGATTTGTGATTTGAGTAATGCATATAGGAATGCATGTACCTGGCTCAACCAGCCTCCATTGAGCCTTGGGTGATTTAGGGGAGTGCACAAGCTGGAATTCTGTGTCTGTATCGATTGACCCCATCAAGACCTAGGGGTTGTGGCCCCTCTCCTCTTCCTCCCTTTGGAAAAGGATGATGAGGGAATCCTATAGGAGCTGGTGCTTCTATTATTAGGAACCCATTAAGAAGACTAAGACAAAATAAAGTAAGCTTATTTAACTCCTTATTATGACTCCGTTCCTGTCTTCCTCTCTGCCCAGATCAAGAGTGAAATTGTGCTAATGCTAGATCAGGTGCTAGCAGCCCTCCTGTGTCTCCCAAGTCTCCACGTGTCTCATACTTGGTGTAGTCAGCGTTACCTATGTGATTATCTGCAAAACAATTGGCCAAGCAAAACAACAGTACTAAAGAACCTACGTATTTGTAGTCATGGTTCTATAACGGAAAAAACAAAGCATTAGGACTGAGACTAAGCCTCTCACAGAGCTGTAACCTCTTTATGAAGTGTACTAACATGTGAGAAGTCCAGATGAGCACAATTTGGAATACGCTATTTCCATTTTAAAAAGGAATCCTCCATCTTGTTGAAGGAACCATCTTGTATCACTCAGCTCATGATGAGAAAAGGTAAGAAAAAATTTATTCAGTTCAAGCAGGGCCTAAATATAGAGCAGCTAGATGGCATAGTGGATAGAGTGCTGGGCCTGGAGTCAGGAAGACTCATCTTCCTGAATTAAAATCCAGCAAGTCACTTAACCCTGTTTGCCTCAGTTTCCTCATCTGTAAAAATGAGCTGGAGAAGGAAATGGAAAACCACTCCAGTATCTTTGCTGGGAAAACCCCAAAATGGAGTCACAAAGAGTCAGATATGACTGAACAACAATTTTTCAAATGTAGTATTTGAAATAGCTACTTCAGAACACTTATGGCTCCAAAAATCTAATAATTACTTGGTCTTGCCCTGATTTGGTACCTTTCAGATATTCTACTCATATTGGAACTTATGAACAGTCTTCCAAGAACACAGGCCTTACAGGATTCTAAGGACCCAAGAGAAAAGACTACTGGACAACCCACTTTAAATGTTCTGCAGATACAGCCTGATGTCTTCCCTACTTAAAGAAACGCATTTGTGATCAACTGAGTAAATAGGGGATATCAAAAAACCCAAGTGAGGAACATAAGATCCCCCAACCCAGAGTCCAATAAGGCCTGAGACTCTGAGAATCTATGGTAAGACCAGAGCTCCTCATTTCCAAAAATAGGGATGTTTTCCCTAAAAAACAACAAAGTTGTTCCTGGGCCTTAATTGGCCCCTGCCTCTTATGACACAGGTTCCTAGCCATGTTAGGACATTAAAAAGTCCTACTCACATAGATGCAGGGCCACTCTGAGTTGGTATATTTCTGAAAACCCCCTATCCTGCTGTCCAGGACAAGACACTGCATCCAAAAAGGCTAGGTGCCAGTGGATTCTTCCTGCTTATTTTTCTTGTGTCAGGGCAAAGCAAACCTCCTTTGTTAACTGTTCAATGACTTGCAAGTGCCTCATTTTGTCCCAACATCAAACATGAATAGAGTGCTAACATTAAGCCAACCCCTAAAAGTCTCTTTTTCAGTCTGCAAGGGAAGTATCATGGAGTACATCTAAGATCATCTGAGTTTTCCCCATCCAATGTATTGCCAAACATTTAACTGAGTGGACTGGACCTTGAATTTTCATAGGGTTGACCTCCTACTCTCATGTGAGCCACCATCTGATCCAGGGACTCTGCCACAATGTCCTCACCTAGCTCAATCAACATTACATTGCCAATGTAATTACTAATGGACATCAATGACCTCCAGAAGTAGGGCCTCTTTTAGCTCTCTATTCACCAAAATATGTCAGTGTGAAAAAGAATTTTAATAACCCTGTGAAACAATAGTGAAACCATACTGAACTCATTCACAAATAATAGCAAACTTCCTGACCAGTGTCAGCCACAAGAATGCAGAAAAAGGCATTGGCAAGATCAGTATTCTCATACCTCTAAACTGGAGCCTAGATGACCTAGTTGATTATTCTAACAAGACCAGAACAGCTTCAGCAATCAGCATAGTAACTTCACTCAGCTCCCAATAAGTCACCGTATCATCCACCTTCTTTGTTATCGAAACAATTATTATAACAAAGTTTGTATTACAAAGTATTCAACCTCCTTCATCTTCATAATTAGGAAGGAAACATCTCCACTCACACTACCAATCTAGATGCCATATTGTTAAATATTAGCTACCCTGGATACTAGGCTGTTCTGAGGGCTTCCACATAGTCCTATCAATAATAATTACCATAGGGATGACTGTAAGTGCCAGCATAGGTACTTACTCCTATGGACTCTTACTATTCTTGCTCCCAATATACTCCCCCTAACCAGTTACAACGGCTGAAACCCAAACAGAGAGTTTGTGTGTATATATATATATATATATATATATATATACCTTCACCTCAGCAAGAGTACTCCCATTGGTAGTCTTACCGTCAAAAGAAACTAGAGCACTCCCTAGTTAAATACTCCGGCATTTGTATTTCAAAGTGTCTACTCAGTTCTGAACTTTTATCAGGAATACTTGGAAAATATTTCATTAGTTACGCTTTTCTCCTTATAGGATTATACTAAGCTTTGCTAGATAGTTTATTTTTTGGTTGTTAGCCTTTATCTTTTGCCTTTGGCCATCTTTATAATTGAACCTCTCTTCTCCTTTATAGAGGTAGCTTCATACTTTTGTGTGATCCTGACTGTGAATATTTTTGGTACTTGAATTCTTTCTTTTTGACTGCTTGAATTATTTCTTTTTGACCTAGAAGGTCTGGCTTTTGACTGATATTCCTAGGGTTTTAATTTTCAGGTTTCTTTCTGGAAGTGAGTGGTAGACTCTCTATTTTTACTTTGCCTCTCGTTCTAATAACATCTGAGCATTTTTCATTTATAGTAATGGCTAGTTTGTTTCATGCCTTCTATGTACTATGTTCATAGTACCAGGTACTATGCCAAGCAATTTATAAATATTATCTCCTTTGAGCTTCACAACAACCCTGGGAGGTAGGTGCTATTATTATCCCCATTTGTAGATGACTTGTATTCTTATAAATTTGACTCAGTCACATACATATGTGTGTGTATATATGTATATATATATATGTATGTATGTGTATAGTGTGTATGTGTGTGTGTGTGTGTATACACACACACACACACACATATATATGAGAACTGAGGCCTTTATCAGAGAAATTTGTTATAAAATCCACATACACTCTCTCCTATTTTCTGCTTTTCTAATCTTGGCTGTATTGGTTTTATTTGTGCAAAAATCTTTAATGTAACCAAAGTTATCCATTTTACATCCTATAATGCTCTCTAAGTCCTGTTTGGTCATAAGTTTGACCTTACAGGTAAACTACTCCATGCTCCCCTAATTTGATTTATGTTATAATTCTTTATGTTTACATCATATACTGAATGGGTATGGCCTCAGACAAAATGAGACTTGGGAAACAGCTTAGCTTAAAAAGGCCAAGGTCTCACACTGCATCTGGGGTCATCTCCAGTTGTCCTGATCTACATCTTGCCACTGGACTCAGATGACCCTGGAGAAGGGAGTGAGTCTGGTGACCCTGCACTAGCTCTGCCTCACTTAAATCCAATTTACTTGCAAGTCAAGACATCACCCTTCTGTCACTGGTTCTCTTCAAGAACAAAGGACAAACAACAACAACTTATTATTTTAAGGAAAGCTTCATTTATTCCTATGCTTTCTAGTGTTTTTAATAGGGAATTGGTGTTGTATTTTGCCAAATGTTTTTGTTTCTGCATCTATTGAGATAATTATAATTTTTTTTGGTTTTGTTATTGATATGGTCAATTATAATAATAGTTTTCCTAATATTGATCCAGACCCGCATTCTTGGTATAAATACCACCTGTTCATAGTATATGATCTTTGTGATTTATTGCAGTAATCTCCTTGATAGTATTTTATTTAAAATTTTTGAATCAATATTCATTAGGGAAATTGGTCTATAGTTTTCTTTCTCTGTTTTTGCTCTTTCTGGTTTAGGTATCAGCAAAATATTTGTGTCATGAAAGAAATTTGGCAGTACTCTTTCTTTGCCTAATTTTCCAAATAGTTTATATAGCACTGGGATTAATCGTTCTTTAAATGTTCAGTGGAATTCACTCATGAATCCATCTGGTCCTGGGGATTTTTTCTTAGGAAGCTCATTGATGGCTTGTTCGATTTCTTTTTCTAAGATAGGGTTATTTAAGTATTTTATTTCCTCTTCTGTTAATCTGAACAATTTGTAATTTTGTAAATATTCATCCATTTCACTTAGACTGTTAGATTTATTGGTATATAATAGGGTAAAATAGCTCTCAGTAATTGTTTTGATTTCATCTTCATTGGTTGTGAATACACCCTTTCCATTTTTGAAACTGGTGGTTTGTTTTTTTTTCTAATTTACAAATGATTCATCCATTTTGTTGTGGGGGGAGTTTCCTCATAAAACCAGGTCCTAGTTTTATTAGTTCAATGGTTTTCTTACTTTCAATTTTCTTAACCTCTCCTTTGATTTTCAGGATTTCCAATTTGTTGTTTAATTGCAGATTTTTAATTTGTTCTTTTTCTAATTTTTTTTACTTGCATGCCCAACATTTCCCCCTTTCTTTTGCTTTTGCTGTAACCAGAGATAATGTACTTGGGTTTGAAGATCTTTGGGAAAAGAAACTTTGAAGCAAGTTTCTGTAATAAAGGTCTCATTAATAAAATGTATATGGAACTTGTCACATTTATAAAAATAAAAGCCATTCCCAATTGATAAATGGTCAAAGGATATAAATAGGCAATTTTCAGAGGAAGAAATCAAAGCTATCAATAGACATATAAGAAGTGCTCTCAATCATTAACAATTACAAAGATGTAAATTAAGACAACTTTGAGATACCACCTGACACACATTAAATATGTTAAGATGACAGAAAAGGAGAATGACAAATGCTGGAGGGGATATGGGAAAATAGGTACACTAATGCACTGTTGGTGGATCTGTGAACTAGTTCAACAATTATGGAAAGCAATTTGGAACTATGCCCCAAAAGTTATTAAATTGTGCATACTCTTTGACCCACAAAAGCTGCTACTAGTGCTATACCCCTAAAAAGATTTTTTTTTAAAGGAAAGTATCCATTTGTACAAAATACTTATGTAACACTTTGTGGTAGCAAAGAACTGGAAACTGATTCCCCATCAACTAGGGAATGATTGAACAATTAATGGTTATATGGATGTGATGGAACACTATTGTACTATAGGAAATAATGAAGGGGATGGTTTCAGAAAAACCTGGAAAGACTCATGTGAAGTGATGCAAAGTGAAGTGAGTAGAACCAGAAGAATAATTTACATAGTAACAGCAATTTTATAAACATCAACAGTGAAAGGCTTAGTAACCCTGATTAATACAACTGTCACACTTGAAACTAAGGTAAACTGAAGCACAAAGCTCTGAACATGCTTAATTCAGTAGCAAAGAACAAATCTGCCAATAAACAGGGTCTCAGCCTCCTCAACAAGCTAACATTCCAAAAGAGGGCCGACAAATCATTTTTTACAGATAAAAAGAAAATCATCTAAAATTTAGAAGGCAGCATTATAAATGGGGAAAATAATATGATTGGCTGGAAATAAGGAATATGGAGCTAGCAACAAACCCTCCTATATTGACCCTAAGAAATTCTGATTGATTTAGTCCACCTGAAAGAATAACTAAAGGCATATATAGATAACAGATTTCTTCTAATGGTACAAGGACAGCTAATGGCATTGAAATAATAGGTTTTCTTTTAATTAAAATGATTTATAAGAAAACTTAACTTCTAAACTTAACTCAGAGATGAAGACTGAACTTCTGAACCTAATAAACTGAATTTAATCCAAAGACAAAGAGACATGACATAGGCAGTTATACAAAATGTCAGCAGTGACACAGAATAGAAGCAATTGCAAAATAGAATGAATTTAGTTTTCTCACAATGATCCACCACAATTCCAAAGGACTCTTAAAAATATATGATCTTTAGATGTAAAACTAATGGACTTGGTGTACAAATTGAAGCATTTTTCTCTTTTTTCTTGTTTTTTTTTTTTCAAAATGTAGTTTTGTTTTGCATGACTTGATATTTGCAATCAGTTTTGTATTTCTTGCCTTCTCAATGGGTAGGAAATGGGCACAGGAGGGAGAGAATTTTGAACTGAAAATAAAATAAAATTGAATTTAAAAAGAAAAGGTGACCCTGGAGGGTGAATTGTTTCAGTTCAATGTTTTAAGAAGGGAGACAAAACAGAGTGAAAGGAAGTGAAGGAAGGAGGAAAAGGGGGGTGGAATTTGTTATTTTTCATAATTGGGGGAGTATGAGATTATACAAAGAAATGAGAAAGTAGTGGAAAAAGTGGGCATCAGATGAACCTCACTCTTTTCAGAAATAGACAAAGGACTTAATATAGACATATAAACATTCATAAAAGTTCACCTACATACATTACATACACCGAAAACAGCAAATTCAATGCAGAAATAGATCAAACTCAACAGGGAACAATTGGAGGAAGGAGAATTAATAAAAAGGATAATGATTAGATAGTCAAAAGCATAACAAATTTTCTGATACTGAAAGGGGGATTAAAAGGAAAAAAGAACGACAAAACTAAAATCTAAGAGGATGCCTAGAAATTAGGGAATGACTGAATAAAAGGGGGTACATGAATGTAACGTAATATTATTTCATTGTAAAAAATTAAAAATAAAAATGAGAATTTTACTCATCTATTTATCCAATACTATCACAATCAAATTACTAAAAACAAAATTCATTTGGAAGAACAAAAAGTCAAGAATTTCAAAGAAACTAGTGAAAAAATGGAAAAGAAAAAGGTTCAGCAGTACTGATGGAGTGATGGGACCTGGACCCCTAAAAGACCATGTCTTTGCCCTGAACTTTCCCACGCTGGTGTTTGGCCTGAGACATCTGGTTCATCCCAGCCTACTTAGATACTCAATAATCCTTTTAATTGTCCTTTCACTGTGACTCTCCAACCACTTAACTCCTTTCATTGTCTGTACCTGGACCATCCCAGGCAATTTACCACTCCTTAATTCCATCCAAATCTCACTGTCTTTTCTTGTATAGAAGTATCAATCTTACCACCCCTCCATTAAATTGTACAGATTCCCTATGGACTCTGCCTACTCCTATTGGCGATAAAATAGTGCAGGTTTACTGGGAATCTTACTGGTGTTGTAATAAAACCTCACTACTCTGACTGAAAGAAGGCTTGAGTGGTCAAATTCTTTCAAATCCTTGCATTTTGCAGTTCCCAGCACCTCAAGCCACAACAGTACCAGACCTTGAACTCTAATATAGCAGTAAATATTAACATTATCTGGAAATGGCTAAGAAATAGAAAGATCAGTGGAATAGAATAGACATACAATACACAGTGGTAAAGGATTATAGTAACCTTGTGCCTGTGTGTAAAAATTTAAGTTTTGAGAATCAGAATTCATTATTTGTTTAAAAAAAATTGTTGGGAAAGCTGGAAAACAGTTTGGCAGAAATAAGCATAGGCCAATGTCTTAAACTATGTACCAAGATAAGGTCAAAATGGATAAATGACCTAGATATAAAGGGCAATACTACAAGAAAATTAGAAGAACATGGAACATATTACTTATCAGAGTCATGGAGAAAAATTTTTGAAGAAACAAGAGATAGAAAGCATTATGAGGTATAAAATGAATAATTTCAATTATATTAAATCAAAAAGTTCTGGTACAAATAAAACCAATGTAGCCAAGATTAGAAAGAAAGCAGAAAATTGGAGGAAAAATTTCATAGACTAAACATTAGCATACATAATCACTTGGGTATAAATATCTATCTTACCATATAGGAAAGCAGGTGTGACAGATAGAAGGGAGAGCAGATTGGGGGAGGTAAAAGTCAGAAACAAAACATCTTTGAGACTGGACAAGGTGAAAGGAAAGAAAGAATAGATAAAGAGAGGGAAAATAGAATGGAGGGAAATACGTAGTAGTCCTGTGGGAAAAATTTTACCGAAAATTTTTTTGATAAAGACCTCATTTCTCAAGTATATAGAGAACTGAATCAAATTTATAGAAATAAGTCATTCCTTAATTGAAAAATGGTTAAAGGATATGAACAGTTTTCAGACAAAGTAATCAAAACTCTCTATAGTGATATTAAAAAATGATCTAAATCACTATTGATCAGACAAATGCAAATTAAAACAACTCTGGGGTACCACCCCATAAATATCAGATTAGCTATTACAACAGAAAACAAAAATCACAAACCTTGGGAGAATGTGGGAAAATTGAGATATTAATGCATTGTTGGTAAAGTTGTATACTAATTCAACCATTCTGTAGAGCAATTTGGAACTATGCCTAAAGTATGTAATACCATGCATATCCTTTGATGAAGTAATACCATTAATAGGTCTATATACCAAAGAGATAAAAACAGAAAGGAAAAGGACTTATATGTACAGAAATATTTATAGCAGTTTTTTTAATGGTGGCAAAGAATTGGAAATTGAGGGAATGTCTATCAATTGGGGAATGGCTGAACAAGTTGCTATATATAGTTGTGATGGAATGCTGTTGTGGTCTAAGAAATAACAACCATGATGCCCTCAGGAAAACCTGAAAGATTTACATAAATTCATTCAAAGTAAAATGAGCAGAACCAGGAGAACACTGTATACAATAACAGCAATATTTTATGATGATCAACTGTGAATGACTTAGCTGTTCTTAACAATACAATAATCCAAGATAATGCTGACGGACTTATGATGAAAAATGCTATCCATCTTCAAAGAAAGAATTGATGGAGTCTGAATGAAGACTGAAGCATACCTTTTCTTTATTTTTCTTGTGGGTTTTTTTGTCTGTTTTCCTTCATAATATGACTAATGAGGAAATATGTTTTGCATGACTGCATGCATGCATGACTTGTAACCTATATCAGATTGCTTACCTTCTCAGTGTGGGAGAGAAGGGAAGGAGAGAATCTGGAACTCAAATATTTTAAAAAACAAAGCTTAAAAATTGTTCTTACGTGTAACTAGAAAAAAATAAATTATTAAATGAAAACCAAAAAAATTGTTGGACCACCTGAAAGCCATGGTAAAAAAAAACAGCCTACACATAATATTTCAAGAAATTATAAAGGAAAGGAAAACTGTCCCAATATCCTAAAAACAGAGAGTAAAATAGAAATGGAAAGAATCCACCAATCACCTCTTGAAAGAGATCCCCAAATGAAAACTCCCAGGAATATTGTAGCCAAATTCCAGAGGTTGCAAGTCAAGAAGAAAATATTGCAAACATATGGAAAAAAATAATTTAAATATTGTGGAGCCACAGTTAGGATCACATAAGATTCAGGAGTTAGGTGTGTCAAGTAAAAAAGCAAATTGGCCAAGAAATGTCACTCATAGTGAATAAAACAGCAGAAACTAACACTTTTTTTTCTGATCTAAATTTTATGGTGATTCATACTCCCTTTAGACACATACACCTTATCCTGTAGTGACTTTTCAATATATAGATCACATCTGGAACATTGTGTGCAGTCCTGCATAGCAGTCAGTCAGTCAGTCAACAAGCATTTATTAAGTATTTACTACATGCCAGTCACTGTGTTATGTGCTAGGGATACAAAGAAAAGCAGTAGTCCCTACTCTTAAGAAGCTCATATTCTATCGGAAGAGATGACATGTAAATAACTAGGTAGATGTTAAATATATATACACATCTAAGGTGTATGTGGAGGGCTGTGTTTCACTATATAGACACAGCTTATGGGTGGCACAGGTGGATGTGATATGATATGGTAGATAGATATGATCTGATATCTGGTGTACCTTTGACAAGAGGAAAAGGAGAGATCTAGAATTGCTAAGGCTGGGTGATCTCTCCTATATCCAAATATTAGTCTAGACATAGTTGCCACCCTTCAAATATCTCTAATTTAGGGATAAGACTCTGGATTCAGAATAAAATCACTTTCCTGATCACTCTCAAAGAGGGAGAATAGCGCTTAATTTGTGCTATAGAGTCTAGCTCCTTCCCACAAAAGGCTGGTTACATAAACGACCATCATGAATAGCTAGCAAACCTCTTTACCAAATAAATCAACCAAAAAAATTGGAGAAGTTATATCAATCATAATATCAAATACACAAAGATTATAAATGTGAGCTCTTCAGCAGGGAGTGAGATAAAACAGTTTAGCTCAACTAGTGAGGAAGGGAATAATATACCTAAGAAGGAGTGCTATCTCAAGCAGTCATTAGAGCGACAGGCGCTAGAAGTCAAGGAATATGATAGGGGCTAGCTACCCTATGGGTGTATGGTTCTTGCTTCAGCCTGCCTTTCAAAAGTCTACTACTCACTTAAGTCCTCTGATAAGGTCTTCTTCAACCAACTGAACTAAGTCCCATCTCCCTTCTGTGTCACAGCTCACCATTTCCTGAAGTGAATCATATCACTTTCTATGTAAACAGTACATGTCACAGGGCTGTCCCTTAGAAAAACTACCAGAGGCTTGGACAAAAGCAGAGTGACACAGTCATATGCTTTAGGAAAATTACTTTGGTAGCCTAGTGGAGGATGGTTTGGAGAATGTTAATATGAGGCAGAGACTAATTATACGGCTAATTACCAATAGTCCAGGCAAAAAAGGACACAACTCCAAATGTGTTTATAACGGAAGTAAAAATATTGAAAAAACAAACAAATCCAACAACAAAGAAAGGGAAAGTGGCTGACTTAGACCAAGTATACACAGGGGAGATCAGCACCTTGACTAGGGATGTCATTTCAATGAGACTGGAAGACTTTCTAGCTTTTGTTTAAATTATTTTTTTCAATCAGCAAAAATCTATCTTCTTTCCCTTCCCCCCCACCCCCACTCTCCACTGGGAAAGTAAGATAAACAAAACTGCTGTTATAAATATGCCATAAACACACCAAACATACCATGTCAAGAAAAAATTCTAGAACTGGCCATATACAGAAAATGTCTCAATCTGTATGATTAGCATGTGTTAGAAGTCCTCTGACAGGTCATTGTTTTTCAGGATTCCTAAACCTTTCAGGATTGTTTTTACACAGTTCTTATATAAATGATTCTTCTAGTTCTGCTCACTTGGCTCTGCATCAGTCCCAACAATTTTCCTAGGTTTTTCTAAAGCAATGCTCATCATTTCTTATAGCACAATAGTATTTCATCATATTAACATACCACAACTCTACAACTGATGGGCACTCCTTCAGTTTCCAATTCTTTGCCATCACAAAAAGAATTGTTATAAATATGTCCATACGTACAGATCTTTTCCCTCTTTCTTGGATGTCTTTCAGGCATTTAGACCTAGTAGTTTTATAAGGTCAAAAACTACAGACAGTTTAATAGCTTTGGGAACATAGTTCTGAATTCCAGATTGTCTGGACTTTATTCATAGTTCCACCCACAATGTATTCATGTATCCGTTTTCCCATAGCTCCTCTAGAATTTGTTGTTTGCCTTTTTTCGTCCATTTTGCCAATCTGAGCATGTGAGATAGAGCCTCAGAGTTGTATTTTTCTAATTATTAGTGATTTAGAGCATTTTTTCAAATGGCCAAGACTACTTTGAATTTCTCCTGAAAACTACCTGTTCATGTCCTTTGATCATTTACCAGTTGGCGAATTACTTTTACTCTTATAAATTTTTATCAGTTAACTATATATCTTTAAAAAGTAGATTTTTTTTCAGAGAAACTTACTGTAAAGTTTTTTCCCCAGGAACTGAAAGACTATAGAGCTCTGATCTGAGGCACAAAAAATAGCACAAGCTCTGCTATACTTTAGGGGAAATTATCTTATATTCCACTTTAGACATGTGAAGTTCCAGACAACCCAGAGTAGAAACTGAAGTAATTGATGGGATGACTGGGGTTCTGGAATGAAATTTTGGTTATATATCTAGATTTAGGAATCATTTAAATATGACATATCAAGTATTGCACTCATATTTAAGGATTTGATCCTTTATTGCGTTGCTTTCTTCTGTTTATTCAAATCTCTATCCTCATTTTGTGGTCTGTGACTATTATAGAGGGCCACTCTTACATGGAGAAGGCCTTGTTTGATCACATCCCTGATTTCTTGCTCTCCTGTCAGCGGCTTTCTTCTTCCCTAGCTGTCACTTGGGCAAGTCACTTAACCCGTTTGCCTCAGTTTCCTCATCTGTAAAATGGGGATAATAATAGTATCTCCCTCCCAAGTTTGTTGAGAGGCTCAAATAAGATATTTCTAAAGCACTAGAGTGCCTAGCGTATAGTGAGCACTGTTAGCTATTAATAGAATTGTCTAGGATTTTGGTTGTTTTTTTCTTTGCTTCATTTCTTTTGGTATATACGGAACTTTTCTTTATGTATACAGCTCCAGATACTGAGTTAGAAAGCAGCAGAGCTTGGTAATCTTCTTGGATAACTCTAAACTTTCACAGAAAAGCTGCACCCACGTTCTGCCCGACCCACGTAGGTCAAGCACGCTGCACCCCTCCAATGCTGGCCCTTTCCTACATTAATTCATCTTTTCTTCATTTGATAAACCCAAGGTGAACGTGCCAAGTTTTAATTCGCATATTATCACTCGGCGATTCCAAACATCTTTCAAAAGGGCTGATAACTGCGCGATTCTCACTTTGAACACTTTGCATTTAAAAAGTTTTCTTCTGAAGATAAGCTGACCGGCGCCGGACTGCTCCTCAGGCGCAAAAAAGCCGGTACCAACAGCGGACTGCAGGCCCAGAGCTCCCGGGGACCTCCCCAGCGCCAGCATCCCACAGAGTGCCGAGAAGTGACAGGCCAAGAGGCTGCTCCCCGAGGCCTTCCAGGGCTGCTCAGGAAACCTCTTTAGGGGCTCAAGGGCGGCCGCCTCCCCTTCCACCTTTCTATCCTCTCCCCCAGGTCGAGTGGGACGGGCCTCCATGAAGAAAAGCGCTATGAGAGAGGGCTCCGCCCAGCAACTGCCGAACCACTCAGGGTCCAGGGTGGAAGGAAGAAAAATATCTGCTTGACCCGGAACCTTATTCAAGAGTGCAACCCGGATTTTCACGTCCCCCCTGCCCAGACACGTGACATTTGGAATCTTGGGCGGAAGGGAATGGATGTTCCGACGGGCCACTTTACCTAGAATTCCACAACTTCCGGAATCTTGCCCTTTCCCCCCAGGTGGGCGGGGCAACAAAGTGAGACTATAGCTGAAGTGCCGAGAGCTCCAACCGGATCCTCCGGGCGCCGGCCCGCCAGGTCTGAGGTAGTGACTGGCTGTAACTGCTTGCTCATCCCGCCCTCTCAGGTCTGTGTCAACCAATCCGGACTCACTCCTTGGCTAGACTCACCAATCCGAGGAGGGTTGCGGGAAATTGAAGCTGCCAGGAAGTGGAAGTGGGCTGGGTGGGTTTTCTTTGAGAATCGTGTGTTTCATTTTTCGGTAGAACGGGTAATCTTTCTTCTCTCCACATGTTCCCAAATTTGAACTTTATAACTAGGAAATTTTCAAAATAAATACAAAGTATCAGCCATTTTAAAAGTTGCTGGAAATCCCTAATAATAGAGAGATACTTTGCAATTTTATCAATAAACATTTATTAAGCGCCTGCTGTGTGTCAGGCTCTGTGCTAAGAGCTGGAGACACAGAAAAAAGCAACAAACATTCTTTGCCCTCAGGGGCGGATCTGAGAGGGACACAATATGTGAACAGAACCAGAGTGACATCACTGTGCTAGAGTCAGGTTGCAGCTTGCTCTGATCAGACCAATATGAGCTGGAAATGCCCTACCACAGGTCAAATGGTCCATGTGAACATTTGGGGTGGATTCTCTTAATTTGCACATCTTGCATTTCTTTTGAGCTACTTCAATTCTGCTTTGCTCATAGAGCACAGAACCTTCTCTGATGTGGGCACGTCATTCTGAGCAGTCTTGTGCCAGTGTCTCCCATCCCATGTCACAAAATCAGTTCCAAAGTTCTTACAAGAGACCTTGGGAGTGTCCTTGTATCACTTCTTCGGACCACCATGTGAGTGCCTGCTGTATGTTAAGTTCTCCATAAAAGTCTTTTTGGCATGCATATGTTTTGCATTTGAACAACTGTGGCCAGCTGGATGAGCTACTGACAGGTATAGGTTCTAGCCAATACCTTTATCCCTTACCCCAAAAGAATGAGACCCATGAGTCCATGAACTCTCCTTGAATTTTCCCACTTAATTTGGCTTTTCAAGCCCTTAAACTAGCCCATCTCTCCATTGTCTGTTACCTCCAGATTGCCTTCAGCTACTTTTGATCCCATCAAAATCCCGTTTTCTTGGTTCCTAGTGTCTGAGCTCTACTCACCTCAGCTACTGGCCACTCCCATCAAGACCCTCCCTAAACCCTTCCTCTGGTTACCCCAGACTACTTGGTCAACCATAGATCCCTCCCACAATCTTTCTGGATATAAGATCCATCTTGCCTCCATGAAGGTGCTCAGATTCATTCTGGCCCAATAGCATTAGCAATACAAATGTTCGGATTCATTAAGAGGCTAGCTAACGCTGAGATTTCTTAAGAGTCTGGTCAATATGGCAGATTTTTAATAAACTTTGTTTTTCTTTGGCTGAAAGAAGGCTTGGGTTTGAAGGTTCATTCAGGCAGGACAGGAAGGACATATTGGGGTCTGAGCACACCTAAACTTCAACAAGAGAAGAAAAGGGAACATATGGAGAGGTGTTGCAAAGGTGAAATCTACAAGCCTGTAAGAGCAAGCAAAGTGGGATTTTTGTTGTTTTCTTTTTGGAGTTCAGTTCCCAGGCTCAATCTTCTTTAAACCCTGATGGTTTGCAGCTGTTCTGAGTCACGTTTAGTGCCTACTGGCTCTGAGTCAAGTCAATCAGGAGCAGAGTTTTTGTTACACGTATACTGGGAGGTTGGTATTTTGCTTTGGGGGTTCAATTAGGAGAAGGACGTTTTGATTCCCTGGACAGACCTCTGAGTAGCTGTTTGTTAAGAGTCCCCTCTTTGCCCCCCCAACTACTCAGAAGTTGGTGAACTCACAGTCCAGTGGTGTAAGTAGGTGGTTGTATTACTTTTTTCAGACAGTGAGAGCCCTGTCTGTTGAATCTCTGTGCTAATTTCTCTGCTTGTATTTTCTTCTTTTTAATGAAAGTAAGATTGTTGACCCCTTAAAAATTGCTTTCCTCCAGCAAAGCAGAACAAAAAACCACTAAAGGGACCAGTACAGGAGGGAAGATATCCCAGCAAGCAAGACGAAAGCCCCACCTCAGTGGACCACTGGGAAATCCTAAGCCACAAGGAGGAGCAGGTGAGCGCCAATACCAGGCACATACGAGCTACCACCAGCTCAGCACCAGGTAAACTACAAGATCCAACTGCCGACTTCTGAAGCCCCAGCACAGAAAACCAGTAAATAGGCCCTTAGCTCCCAGTACAAGAACTCTGGGACAGTGCCCCCTGAGCCCCAGAAGCAGAGATCAAATTTAAAAACCAGAAAAAAAGGGTAAACAACATAAGCAAGAAGAATCAAAGAAAAACAGTGACACTAGAGAAATACCTTGGTGATAGGGAAAAAAGGGAAAATCAAAACACAAATTCTGGAGACAACAACCTGCTCAATATACCCCACATCAGAAACCTCAAAGGGGAATATGAATTGGTCTCAAGCCCAAAAAGCCTTGTTGGAAGGGCTCAAGGATTTTAAAAGTCAAATAAGAGAGGTATCATAGCTGAAGATATAACCAAGTGAAGTAATATGGGGGAGAAAAGAAGAGGGCCCAGGACAGAACCCTGAGGGACATATACAGTTAGAAGATATAATTTGGAGAAGGATTCAACAAAGGAGAACAAGAGGCAGCGGGCAGATAAGTAGGAGGATGATCAGGCCAGGAAAGAGAAGAGAGTATTGAGGAAGAGAAAGTGATAAACAGTATCAAAGGCTACCAAGAGGTCAGAGATAATGAGAATTTTAAAAGGGCCACTGGAATTGGCAGCTAAGATATGATTAGTAACTTCAGAAAGATTAATTTCAGTGGAATAATAAGATTGGAAGCCAGATTGGAAGAGATTGAGAAGGAGCATCTATTATAGGCATCCTTTTCAAAGAATTTAGCTCCAAAGTCAGAAGAGATATAGGAAAACAAGAATTAAGTGAGGTATTTTTAGGAAAGGAGAGATATGGTCAAGTTTACCTTAAATTCACCAAATGAACAAAGATGTTTCATTCATTTTACTTGTATCCTCAGCATCTTAATTCCTGAAACATAGTAAGCATTTATTAAATACTAATTAAGTTATTCATAGTTCTAAAGCTTTATCTTTTGCCTTTTATAACAACATATTCCAAGATTTTATTCTTTATAGTAATTCTTGTCAGGTTGAATGTGATTTTGACTGTGATTACTTGGTACTTGACTTTTTTTTTCTGGCTTCTTGCCATATATATATATATTTTTTTAATTTTGAACCTCTGAATATTGGCTGTAATGTTGGTGGGTATTTCCAGTCTGGCAGTCTCTTTTTAGGAAGTGATTGGTGTATTACTTCTATTTTCCTCTTTTCTTCTGGTTTTAATAATTGTGAATAATGAGCCCATCTAACAAGCCCCCAACTGTGAGAAACATGCTCACCTTAAACAAAGAACAATACCAATTGTGAAATCAGGAAAGCTTTTATTAATCTTTACATCCATTTCCCCTGAATGGACAGGTAGCCTCCCCAGTAAGGTTATAAGACCACTACAACACGTTCCAAAAAAATGGAGCTTCTTATACTTATACTTCTTATGCTTACACCGTCCCCGGGCCATGTGACTTTATGTTCTCCTCTCTGATAGGCTTTGCCTCACACAGCTCATGGAGACTTCGCAGTTTCTGATCTTTACCTGACCATGCTAGGTCAGGACTCTGTGGAAACAGAACTTCCTTGTTTCCCACAATAATCAATTTTCATTCATGATTATTTGAAATGGGATGTCCAGAGTTTTTGTCTGATCATGTGCTTTCATGAAATACATTGATTCTTAAATCCCACCTATTTTGCATAGCTGTTTTTGAAAGTAAATACCTTACATTGCTTATCTTTTCCAATCCTTTGACTTTGTTTTAATCTTTTCTCTTATAGCTAATGTCAGGATATGGGACCTGAACCTCTAAAAAGGGTCCTGAAACTCTCCCACAAATTTCATCAGACCAAATCCCTGGTATTCTCCTAAGGCATCTGACACATCCCAGTGTAATCCTTTCAGCTGTCCTTTCATTGTGGCTTCCAACACAGCCCTTTATTCTCTGTTACCTCTGGACTAATCCGGTCTGCTTGAAGTGGACTACTAGGAAGTAGGAAGTATCCTTAATCCCTTCGAGATCTTTTCAATTTATCCATTTTCCCTTTCTTTCTATAAAAGTTTCATTCTCAACACCATTAAGCACAGAATCACCATGAATCTCACCCACCAAACCAGTGTCTTAATAAATTCCCCACTTGGACTGAAAGAAGGCTCCAGTGGTAGAATTCTTTTGAGGTAGACCCCTGAAGAGATACCAGCTCTGGAAACCCCCTTGGATTTTCCTTGAATCTTGCCACTTGATCTGGCATTTGCCTGAAGCTATAATCCCCTCAACTGGCCTTTCATTATCTATACCCAATTCTCTGTTACCCTTAACCTAGCCCAGGCCTTCATAGTCTATTACCTCCAGATTGTCTCCAGTTACTTCCCACCCTTGATCCTATCTAGGTCCCACTCTCTTGGTTCTTGGCCTCTGACCTCTAGTCAACCCAGTCTACCCATCAAGATCCTCCCTAGACCCCTCCTCCAATCACCCCTGACTACTTAGACAACCCTGAATCCCCTCCGTGGTCTTTCCGTGTATAAGCTCTATCTTGGCCTCCATGCAGGTACGCAGATTCAATCTGGCCCATTTATATTAGTGTTAAAAATGTTCAGATTCCTTAAGCATCTGGCCAATATGCCAGCTCTTTAATAAACCTTGTTTTTCTTTGGCTGAAAGAGGGCTTGAGTCGAATTCATTTGGGCAGGACTTGTATGTTCCTATTTTATGGTCCCAGGACCCCTAAACCTCAGTGTCCCAAACCTATACCCTTGCATTTTGGGATTGCTAATACCCCTAGACCACAACAGCTAGAATTGCTATGTTCTACTTTCTTCCTTCAATTTTTCAAGGATTCTAAGATATTTCTTCTTGTTCTGTTTTTCTTTTCCTCCTAACTCTCATTTCATTTATAATTTTCTTTTTTATCTGCTGTTTCATTTCTTTTTAGCCTTTGTGATCAAGTCAATTTTTTTCTTCTGAGCATCTGCTTAGAAATTTTGTTAAGTTTTTCTCTTGGGTACTTTTAACTCATAGTATTTCTTCATTATTTAGTGTGGGGTTTTTTGTTTCTGTCTTTCTCATATTTTTAGCCTGAGTTCTTGGTTTGGGATTTTGTTCTTGGACCAGTCCTCTTGGATAGGTTGGGTAGGCTTTGTGCGTTCCAGTCTCCTTTTTCATCTTGGTACTTCTGCTGATCTGGATTGGGTGACTGGTATTGGGCCCTACCTTCTGCCTCAGTCCCTAACTTCTGTATGTTTCCTAGTAGTCCACTATGGATTCTGGCCCTTGGCCTAACTCTTGCCTTCTCCTTATACAACCCCAAATGGGAGTTAACTCCATTTCTGTTATGGCCTGACAAACCCCAGTGTATTTTAGAGATCATCTTGAAATCAAACCTCTTCAATAGCCCTCCTAGTGCTGACCCTATTACTATGATTCCCTATGCTCCAAGGAATGCGCTAGTTGGTTTTGTCTTGCTATATAGTGTTCTTTGGGGGCTTATTCTGTTCTCTTTTCTGTTCTGATAGGCTAGGGTCTGGATCTTCATGTTCTCAGCCACAGGATTTTAATATGATTTGTGTACCCTCCCACTCACTCCCAACTTATTTCACATCCATTCACGGGAACTCAGGTTCGATTCTACGCTACCCACCTTTCCTGACTTCTGGCTGCCTTTTTTTTTGCAGTTCTGGACTGGATTGGAGGACTGTACTTTTTAATAATTTTGATTTTCATTGTTATTTGGGTTCATGTGGGAGAGTTTGACTTCTCTATGACCTTTTACATCACCGTCTGAACTGGCAATCTGGCCATTCCACTTTAACATTTCCAGTCCAAAAGATACCATATAGTGGGAACCTTGTTGTTCAGTTGTGTCCCACTTTTCACGACTTTATGGACTATTACACACCAGGTCCTTCTGTCTTCCACTATGTTCTGAAGTCTATCTCAGCTCATTTTCATTGCTTCCATGACAGTATCTATCCATCTCATCCTCTGCCATCCCCTTCCCTTTTCTAATGAGTCCTTTCTTTTCATTATGTTGCCAAAATATTTAAGCTTCAGTATTTGAACTTCCAGTGAGTAGTCTGAATTAATTTCTTTAAGCATTGACTGATTTTATCTCCTTGATGTCTAAGGGACTCTCAAAAGTCTTCTCCAGAACAATTCAAAAACACTAATTCTGCAGCACTCAGCTTTCCTTATAGTCCATCTCTCACAGCCAAATATTACTGCTGAAAAAAACAGCTTTGACTATACAAAACTTTGTTGGCAAGGTAATGTCCCTGTTTCTTAGTATGCTATCCAGATTTGCTATAGCTTTCCTTCCAAGGAGTTGCCATCTTGCAGTGATCTTTGAGCCCACAAATGTAAAATCTGACACTGCTTTCATTTCTTCTCTCTCTGTTTGCCAGGAAATGATGGGACCAGTTGCCAAGGTCTTAATTCTTTTCATGGCAAGCTTCAAGCCAGCTTTTACACTCTCTTCTTTAACTTTCATCCAGAGACTTCTTATTTCTTCCCTTTCTGCCATCAGAGTGGCATATTCTGCATATCTGAAATTGTAGTATTTCTCGTAGTAACCTCAATTCTGGCTTTTTATTCATCCAGCCTGACATTTTGTATTATGTATTCTGCATATAAGTTAAATACATAAGGTGACATACAGCTTTGTTATATTCCTTTTCCAATCTTACATCAATCAGTTATTCCACGTTTGGTACTAAGTGTTGGCCCACAGGTTCCTCAGGAGACAAGTAAGATGATCTGATATTCCCATCTTTTTGAGGACTTGCCACATTTTGTTGTGATCTGTATAGTAGAAAGTAGAAAGTTTTAATGTAGTTAATGAAGCAGAAGTAGATATGTTTCTGGAATTCCCTTTCTTTCTCCATAATCCAGTTAACATTGGCAATTTAGTCTCTAGTTCTTCTGCCTCTTCAAAAACAAGCCTGTTCTTTTGGGAATTCTCCATTCACACATTGCTAAAGCCTAGCTTGCAAGATCTTAAGCATAACCTTTCTGGTGTGTGAAATGAGTCCCGTCATTTGGCAATTTGAATATTCTTTGGCATTGCCCTTCTTTAGGATTGGGACATAAACTGATCTTTTCCAATCCAGAGGCCACCATTCAGTTTTCTGGCATATTAAGTGTGGCACTTTAATATCATCATCTTTTAGGATTTGAAATAAGACTTCACTAGCCTTATTGTTGGCAAATCTTCCTAAGACCCACTAGCTTTTATTCTCCAGGATGTCTGCCTCTAGGTCAGTAACTACCATCATAGTTATCATTGATGTTAAGATCTTTCTTGTATAGTTCTGTGCATTCTTGTTGCCTCTTCTTAATCTCTTCTACTTCTGTTAAGTCCTTACCCTTTTTGTCTTTTATCATGCCCATTTTTGCATAAAATGTTCCCTTGATATCTCTAATTTTCTTGAAGAAATTGCTTGTCTTTCCCATTCTATTGTTATCTTCTATTTCTTTGCATTGATTATTTAAGAAAACCTTATTTCTCCTTGCTATTCTCTGGAATTCTGAATTTAATTGGGTATATCTTTTGCTTTCTCCTTTACCTTTTGCTTTCCTTCTTTCCTCAGCTATTTGTAAAGCCTCATCAGATAGTCATTTCACTTTCTTTCTCTTCGTTTTCTTTGGGATGTTTTTTGCTGTTGCTTCCTGTACAATATTTTGAACTTCTCTCCATAGTTCTTCAGGTACTCTACCAGGTCTAATCCCTTAAAACTAGTCAGCACCTCCACTTCATATTCATAATGGATGTTACTTAGGTCATACTTGTACGGTCTGATGGTTTTCCCCACTTTCTTCAATTTAAGTCTGAATTTTGTAAAGAAGTCCATGATCTCAATCACTGTCAGCTCCAGGTCTTGTTTTAACTGACTGTATAGAGCTTCTCCATCTTTGGCTGCAAAGTATATAATCAATCTGATTTCTATATTGATCATCTAGTGATGTCCATGTGTAGAATCACCTTTTGGGTTGTTGAAAAAGAGTGTTTGCTATGAGTTCTTAACAAAACTCTATTAGGCTCTGCCTTGCTTTATTTTGTACTCTAAGGCCAAACTTGCCTCTTATTCCAATTCCAATCCCCTATGATGAATGTGACTTTTTTTTTTAGTGTTATTTCTAGAAGATATTGTAAGTCTTCATAGAACTGATTAATTTTGGCCTCTTCAGCATCAGCGATTGGAGCATAGACTTGTATTACTGTGATGTTGAGCCATTTATCTTGGATTCAAACAGATATCATTTTATCATTTTAGAGATTATACCCCAATACTATTTTTCTCACCCTTTTATTGACTATAACAGCTACTCCATTTCTTCTAAGGGATTCTTGCCCACAGTAGTATATGTAGTGATCATCTGAATTAAATTATATCACCCATTCCCATCCATTCATTGACACCCAAGATGTCAGTGTTTAATCTTTCCATCTCCTCTTTGATTACATTCAGATTACCTCAGTTCAAAGATCTTTCATTTCATGTTCCTATGCAGTATTGATCTTTGTAGCATCAGACTTTCCTTTCATTACCAGACACATCCATGAGCTTCCTTTTGGTTTGTGCCCAGTCTCTTCATTAGTACTTGAGCTACTTGTGGTTATCTCCTGCTCTTCCCCAGTAACATGTTGAACACCTTCCAATCTGTGGGGCTCATCTTCTAATGTCATTTCTTTTATCATTTTAATACTGACCATGGAATTTCTTGGCAAAGATACTGGGACAGTTTGCCATTTCCTTCTCCAGCGGATCACCTTTTGTGAGAACTCTCTCTACTATGACCTGCCTGTCTTAGGTAACCCTGCATGGCAGAGTTTCATTGAGCTACACAAGTCCCTCTACCATGACAAGGCAGTGATCCAGCAGAGGTCTTAGAAACTTGCTTACATGATTCAACTTTAATTCTATAAAAATAGTTTCTATTTAATTAATTAATATTTAATCTAATTTAATTCTAAAAAAATAGATTCTTTTCCAAGATCTTTATCACCACAGTGGATACAATTAAGAAGTGAGACTTCAGAGACCATCTGGCCTCCAGTTCCGCCAAGCCAGCACTAGGGGCTGAGATTCAGATGAGCTGCTCCAAAGCCTCAGGGGCTTTAGGCAGGGGCAGGTCTCTATTCAGTGTGAGATTAAGAGCAGCTGCTCAGGAGGGGATAGGGCAGCCACACAGGGCTCAGTTTCCTCCAGGGGTTTACAATGAGACCTTCAACAATGGATGCAGGCTACTGCCTGCTTTGGGAGCCCCATCCACTGCTGCCTCTACTGCTGCCACCTGAGGAGGCTCGAGTTATGGGGACACCCTGCTCCCTTCTCGGCCAGCCGAAAAGACCCTCTCACTGACCATTGGTGCCTGTGAGTTGAGGGATCTGCGCTGCCACTAGAGATTCTATCCCTGAAGCCTGCTTGGATCTGCTCCTTTCAGTGCCACGTGGCCAAGGCAGGGCTGGGCTCTGCTCCATGTCTGGTGTGGGACAGACCTGTCACGTCAGTCTTTCAGATCACTCTGGGATAGAAATCTCCTCCACTCCGTTGTTCTGTGGCTTCTGCTGCTCTAGAATTTGTCGAGAGTTCTTCTTTACAGGTATTTTATGGGCTGTGGGGTAAGAGGTAGCATATGTTCGTCTTTCTACGCTGCCATCTTGGCTCTGCCCCCCAATATTTTTATTAAGTATCTACTATTTGCTAAGTACTTGGGATATAAGACTACTATTCCTAGAAGAGATAAAGCAATAACTTTTAAAAGGGTTTGAAAAGTTTTTTTTATAAATGAGAGTGCTGTAGGAAAAAAATGAAAAAGAATTGAGAACTATGGAAGAAACACTTGGAAAAGTAATGAATAGCTTGGCGTAAGAAATACAAAACCTTGACCAAGTAACAAATTCCCTGTAAATTACAATGGATCAAATAGAAGTCAATGCCTCTATGAGAAAATAAGAAATATTAAAACAAATTCAAAAGACTAAAAAAGATAGAAGAAAATGGCAATGTATATATGCAATTAGAAATAGTCTTTAAAGCATATTATTTATTCTCCTTTTTTTGTTGTTTTGTTTTGTTTCTTCTTTCTCATGGTTCCTCCCATTAGTTCTAATTCTTCACATCATGACTAATATGAAAATATATTTAATATGAATGATAAGTAAAGCCTATATCAGATTGCATGTTATCTTGGGGAGGGGGCAGGAGGAGAGGGAGAAAATTTGAAACTCAAAATCTTATGGAAGTGAATGTTAAAAAACTAAAAAATATATAAATTATTTTTAAAAAATAGCCTTTAGTCAGAAACTGAGAAGTTGGCAGTATACTGCCATGAGTGGAAAAAGAAACTCAAATTGAATATTACTGATGTTGGCAAAAAGAGATCATTCCTGTAGTATGGTATCTTGATCTTATTTCGCAGATTTAAAAAAGGTGGTCTATTTTGGAATATGATTATTGATCAAGAAGAGAGTTTTAGTTTGATCTTGACTTTAATTTTCTGTTACTTTTTGTCAAAGTATTTTAGCTGACAGGACATAAATAATTTTCTTTATTTGATGAAATTATCCCTGTGACTCAGATCTTCATCAGATCACAACTGAAGCTGTTTTCTTGGGTTATCACTGATCCCTTAATTGCCACATTGGATAGCCTTTTCTCCAAACTCATCCTTTTCAATCTTTTTGTAGCTTTAGATTCTGTTGTTCACTCTCTCCTCTCTGATTTTCCATGACACTCTTCTCTCTTGCTTGTCGTGGTCTGACTATTCCTTCTCAGTCTTCTTTGATGGTTTATCATCTATATCTCATCCCTTAACTATGGGTGCAGTGTAAAGTTCTGTCTTAGACCCTTTGCAACCTCTTTCCACCCCTTTCTCTTTCCTTCTTTACTCTCTTTCCCTTCTATTCCCTCTCCTAGGTGAGTCAGTCAACAAGCATTTATTAAATGGCTATTATATGCCAGGTATTGTGCTAAGTGCAGGGGACACAAATAAGAACAGCAGTCCTTGCTCAATCTTTACTATGCATATGTATGTATGTATACATATATGTGTGTATAAGTGTATACCTGGACTCTCTGTTGAGCTCTAGTCACACATCTCAAACTGGTTACTGGATATTTCAAATTGGCTGTTCCACAGACATTCAACATGTCTAAAACTTAATTCATTATTTTTGTATATCCTCCAGCCCATATCCCTTCCAAAATTTTCTATTTCTATCAAGGATGCTACCATCCAGTCACCCAGGTTTCCAGTCTCAACATTATCCTTGACTCTTCAGCCTCATATGTTGGTCAGTTGCTAAATCTTGCTATATCTCTTGTGTCCATCCCCTTCTCTCTACTCACATGGTCATCATTCTAATTCAGGCCTTCATCATCACTCAAGTAGATGACTGGAATAGCCCCTTAATTGTCCTTGCTTCAGGAGAGGCTTGCCCTCTCTAATGTATCTTTTAAGCAGCTGCCAAATAATTTTTTTGAAGTTTAAGTATGTCCATGTAAGTTTGTCCCTTACTCAGGATCCTCTGGTGCCTCTCTGTTTCTGCTAGGATCAAGTATAAGCTCTCTCATTCACAGCCTTATTAGACATTTATACAATTCCTGCACTTTGGTTCATCCAAACTGGCCTTCTTCCTGTTTCTTAGATACAAAACTGTTATCTCCCATCTTGCTGTTTTTGTACTGGATGTCTCTCATGCTGAGAATGAACTTCCATCTCATCTCTGGCTCTTAGAATCTCATTTCCTTAAAAACTCTGCTCAAGCAACACCCCCACAAACATTTTCCCCTACGAAAACCCCACTAGTAGGTTCTCAAAAATTTACTTTATGTCTATTTTTATACATTTATATACTTTATCTGTGTCCATATATGTGTGTGTATTTTGTTGTTGTTCAGTTGTGTCTGACTCTCCATGGGGAGACTGTCCAACGAGGTTTTCTTAGCAAACGTAGTGGAGTAGCTTGCCCTGTCCTCCAGCTCATTTTACAGATCAGGAAAGAGGTAAACGGGGTTAAGTGACTTGTCCAGATTCACACAGCTAGTAAGTGTCTGAGACTGGATTTTTAACTCAGGTCTTCCTAACTCCAGGCCCTGATGTTTTATCCACTGTACCACCTCACTACGTGTGTGTGTGTGTGTGTGTGTGTGTGTGTGTGTGTGTGTGTGTGTGTGTGTGTGTGTGTGTGTGTGTGTGTGTGTGTGTGTGTGTGTGTGTGTAATAATAGAGAGCTAGACTCAAATCCAGAAGTTCAAAACCTGCCTCTGACACATACTGACTGTGTGACCTTGGGTAAGTCACTTAATCTCTCCAGGCACACTCCAGGCAGCTCTCTTAAGACAGTAAGTTGCAGAATAATTCCCTATTTGTACTGTTATTGGTAGAATTTCCTAAACCAATGAAATTGTAGGTCTGCACCCCTCCTCATACCCTCCCCCTCAATTGGGATTGGAATACTCACTATACAGCTAGTTGATATACAGGCCAGGTATTTGGGTTTTGGTTTATAAATGAACTTCTAAAATTTTTATTTTTCTAATAACCAAAGATCTCATTATACAACAGTTAGTCATTGATAACCAAAAGATCTAAACAGTTTGAAAGACTGGTGAATCACTGTGATTACAAGTGTGATGAAAAGATTGTCTGGATGGATTTTGAGTTTTGGTTTTTAGGTAAGTAGCTGTTTTGTTAGAAATACAACTTTTAAAAAGACTTTTAGGGTTTTTCCTATATTAATATAACAATGTTGTTTAATATGTGGAATGGGATTCTGAGGTTTTTTCCAGCAGCAACGCTAATCCATAGTAACAATAAGTTTGAAGTTGAGTTTCGAGTCTAGTATTACTGGGCCCTTCTTTGAGTTTTCATTAGGTACTCCTTTCTTTCCAGGGAAATTTGGTAAGCATTCTGTCTGAAGATTCCACCTGACATTTTAAGGACAAGGAATGAGGAGGTTTGTTCATGAGCACTATCCTTTACATATATTTTAAAAGTGAAAGAAAAAGGGAATACTGAAAGATAATTGTTATTTTTAATACCTAAGCCAAATTATTTCTGAAAAAACAACCTAATGATTCTTAACATTGTAGCTATTTATAACTATCATTCTCATTTCTACTTTAATTTGTGTCACCATCCTTCACCAACATTTATTACTAGTTTTTATACATTTCTACATAATCAATTTAGCTTATCCTGCCTTGAAGATACTCATATCTAGTTATTTGTGTTAATATTATGATTGTGTGGTTAATGGGTTGCAATTATTTCCTGTTTCTTGCTGTCACTGGAGAAAAAGATGAAGCTGGGCAAGTAACTTACTAAAGTTCCCTCAAAGTTAGTGACAAAAAGACACTTACATGATAATTTTGTTGTATCTTTCAAAGGAACAAAGCTGTGCATAGTAGATTTGCAGTGTCATGAGCAATCATCTTTTTTATTGTACTGTATTGTGGAAATGCTTGTTTTATCCCATAAATTAAAATAAAATAATTTTTTAAAAAAGAATATAAGCTATTTGAGGATAGGGACTGTCTTTTTGCTTGTATGTGTATTCCCTTAAGCTTAGCTTAGTGCCTAGCACATAGTACTTATAAATGCTGGTTGAGAGGGTGAGGGTGTGGGTGGTGGAGGATGTTTGCCACTGCCTATCTACTATTGCTTGTGAAGGAGGTATGAAAAAAGAACTGGGAGGAAAGAAACACCAAGATGACAGAGTAAAGCAGGGACTTGGAGAGATGGGGAGAAATTTTGGAACTCAAAATCTTGTGGAAATGAATGTTGACTAAAATAAATAAATTTTTAAAAATAAAGAAAAAATAAATTAAGAAAAAAGAACTGAGGGAAGTGAAAATAGTGAAGGAGAAAAGCAGAAGAGAAAATCCCAGGCTGCAGCTCTGGAGAAAGTAGTAAGTTCCTGTGGCCACTGGCCTATCTACATAACCATACATGAGGCATCTATACACTTTTCCCAGCCCTACCACCCCAGTGGTCTGTTTTTTCTTTTGCCCTGGGTCTACAGGTGTTTAAATGTTCCATATTTTAATACATCTATGCTGAAACTTTGCCATAATACTAGTACCAATAAGAAGAGCTATCTAAAAATAAAATTAACTCAAAAGGTAGTGAGCTTCCTATATCTGTAGTCCTCAAAATGAGGAAGACATACCTGTCAGGATGGAGGGCCAGTTTTAAATGATCACTATAAGATTCTATGATCTACAAGTACATTGTATACAAATTAGAAACTGATCTTTTTCCTTTATCCAAAATGCTTTTTCAACTCTTTACCACCAGGTGTCCTTTGTCTCACTACTTAAAGCTAAATGAATAAGCAGGAAAAACAACTGCTATGATACAAAATAAACTATAATTGGTTTCATACTTTTTTAAAAAAATCTTATATGTTCTGACTCCTAGAATGGTTTTCAGAAATAGTCATAACTTTTCTTGTTCAGAGGTCATTTTTACAGTAGAAGGAAAATTCTACATTTTGTGATTTGCACAGCTCAACTTAAATTGCAGATTTTTATATTATTTATTCTTTCTTCTTATGGAAGTTCATGCAATCTCTTTTTAACTTCCCCTCACCATCCTTTCCGCTCTCACCTACCAAACTCAAGACCATTTGTTCAATGACTTTGGTACCTGACTCACCATCTTCTCTATCTTCCATCATCCTCAGTAACTTTGGTATTCATGTTGATGAAACTGCAGCTCTCTAATCACAGACAGTTGGTCAATAAACTTTTGATTTTTTTCCAATTTATCCTGAAGAGAGTTTGTTTGTACTTAGGGTTTTTTTTTTTTTGCACATTGTCTCCCCATTGGACTGTGAGTCAGTCCCTTGAGAGCTTGAACTGTTCAAACTGGTTTTTTCTTTTTGCCTTTCTTTGAATCCCCAGTACTTAACACAATGCCTGTCACAAAGTAGGTGTTTGATAAATGTTATTGACTCAATGATTGACTTTCTGCAGCTTTCAAGAGCCCAAAGTCACCTCCATGCCACAATGAGGTAATAGAGTAGGATTTTATAAAGGAGGACATTGCTTTGACAGTATAAACACCTATCAGATCTGGCTCTGAAAATGGCAGACTGACCTCTTACAAGGCACACTGTAAACAAAGTTTCTCAGTTCTTTTAGGTAAATGTCAGAAAACAATTTGAAATAGCCAATTTATAACACATGCTTCCTCGCTACTTAAGAATGCTAAGAGCCTGCCTCCTTGTCTCACAAGTACATGTTTTTCTTACTGGAAAGGTAGAAGCAAAACAACAGGAGAATGAATCAGGATGGTCCAGCCATCATCTTCCTGGATGCCATGCTAAGCATCCTAGCAAGTTATATCAATCTCGTAACTAGCTTGACATTTATTTCTAAGCATTATAGCCTTGTAGGGGGATGTTGGCATTTTCCCATCCATGAGGGATTGCTGATGTTTTCAACAGTAACACTGTATCAAAGTGAGCATGATAACAGTCAAATTTATAGTTAATAATACAGTAATTTTCACTGCTTACAATTCAGTGGAAACGTTGTTGTTACTGTTCTTACTTGTACTAGTAGTAAAAGACATCCCATCTATTTTGTAATTCTAATTCAGTACATGAGATGACATTGAAAATATCTACCCTGTGCCCTGAGTTTATATAAGGTGATTTAAACACTTTAAATTCCTCTTCTGTCATTGCTATGAACACATGCAACCTATCATTCATAATGCATTTCAGAGTGAGCATCCATCGTACAACTTAATCACAAAAATAAAGCAATGACATTGTTTTATATGGAATATAATTTAAATAAAATAGAATTTATATACAGCTCTTGCTTTTATTTGAACTTATTTACTATTTTGTTTTTCTCCAGTTACATCTGAAAACAATTTTTAACATTCATTTTTAAAACTTTGAATTTCAAATTCTCTCCTTTCTTCTCTCCCTAGTGCTCCTCATTAAGAAAACAAGCAATTCAATATAGGTTATACATGTGTAGTCATGCAAAATATTTCCATATTAGTTGTGTTGTGAAAAGAAACAGACCAGAAAAGTCCTCAAGAAAAGTAAAGTTTAAAAAAGTATGTTTCAATCTGTTTTCAGGAACCATCAGTTCTTTCTGTGGGGATGGACAGCATTTTTCATCGTAAGTCCTTCAGGGCTGTCTTGGATCATTTTATTGCTGAGAATAACCAAGTCTTTCACAGCTGATCATCTTACAATGTTGCTGTTACTTTGTATACAGTACTTTTCACTTTGCATCAGCTCATGTAAGTCTTTCCAGGTATAAAGAGCTTTTTATATAGAAATTAAAGGGTTCATTCAAACCCATAAAGGTATTGGTATTTGGATTAACAGGATAACTCAATGTCTCTGAAGTTGCAAGCACTGTATTTTTCCCCCATTATTAGGAAGGTAATTAGTTATTACCACTTTAGTACAGACCCTCATCACTGCATGTCTGGATTATTTCTAGAGTCTGCTAGTGGGTTGGCCTGCTTCATATTTCTCCCCATTCCAATCCATCCTTCATTTAGCCACCAAAGTGACTGTCCAACCACGTCACCTCTCCTACTCAGTAATGTCCAGTGGCTTTCTACTGTGACTACCTACAAGATTAAATACAAAATCCTCTACTTGACATTCAAACCTTTCGTAACGCAGACCCCTCCTACCTTTCCAGTCTTCTTACACCTTACTCCCTTCCATGTACTCTCCTCACTGCTACATGAAGAAGAAACTACATCTCTTGATTCCAGGCATTTTCTTAGGCTAATTGCCTATGCATAGAATACTCTTCCTTATTGCCATTCTCTAACTTCCTTTCAGTCTCAGTTAAAATCCTACCAGAAACTTTTCCCAATCTCTTTTCATTCTAGTGCCTTCCCTCTTTTAATTTTTCCCAATTCATCCTGTATGTAGTTTGGACATATTTGATTGGGTTTTCTCTCATTCAATTGTGAGCTCCTTGAGAACAGAGACTGTCTTGCCTCTTTAGTATGGTACCCAGCATATAGTACCCTCTTGATAAAAGTTTATTGACTGATTAACTAACAAACACAACCTTTCTGTTGAAGTATTGCTCCTAGAGGAAAAGTCTTTAAAGTGGAACATATAAATCCAAGGATGAGGATCCTTACATTTAATAACAGTGTGAGTGGTTTGGGATACCTGCTGTGGTCTTTTCCCCGTAAGTTCCTAGACAATCTCCCTTTTCATTGACCCAGAGTAAAGAGTATTCTTTAACATATCGTAAATGTCTTACCATAAGAGAAAAACTTTATCATGAATAAAGGAAAAAAGTAGTCTGCTGTTTCTTTATTTTGCCCTACTAATAGGACCACCTAAGGGATAAATAAGAGACTTGGGATTATGCCCATAAGGCTTATAATTTGATCATAGTATCAGGAGAATAATTAAATTTAAGTATCTCCTAATTATGCAGTTATTATCCAAATATTCTGGGCAGCTAGATGGCTCAGAGGATACAGTGTGAGGCATGGAGTCAGGAAGACTCATTTTCAAATCTGGTCTCAGACATTTAATAGCTGGATGACTGGGCAAGTCACTTAACCTCATTTGCCTCAGTTTCCTCATTTATAAAATGAGCTGGAAAAGGAAATGTCAAAACACTATAGTATTTTTGCCAATAAAATCCAAAATGGGGTCACAAAGAATTGGCCATGTCTGAAATTACTGAACAACAACATCCAAATATTCAGTAATTGCCCTTTGGTCACAGACTTGACTCAACAGTGGTTGAATGCTAACAGACCTGGGAATGTTCTAGTTAACCCTCACACTTTCACAACATCAATAGGGCTATTTTGAGCCATCACATTGAGAAGACATCCTAGAGCAGTTTGAATTAACCTTACCCCCAGCTGAATTGATTTAAGTAACGGCATTCCTAAAGAAGGAACTTGTTTTGGTGAGAATTTGGAAATATATAAAAATGATCTCTAGTAACTGGCTTTTGCACAAGGACAAATTTAAAATTTGAGATGTGAGTCCTGGTAAATTTTTGATTAGTGAAACTTGCCATCTGAGGTAAAAGCTCTTGGGACTATAATGAATTATGTTTTGAGTTATCTGATGGGTCATAAAAAATCCATCAATAGTCAATAGTCAATAATCCACCATCTGAGAGAAATGCCACAAGCTACTCAGAGAAAATGTGGCTATTACAAGAGATCTTCCTCTAGAAATCTGAGGGGACAATCCCAGCCTCTGCCTAGGATGGGATCCTCCTGGCACAGTTTCCTCATTGTGTTCCTTTCAAAAGGAATGTTTCCCACTTGACTATTCCTGAGTCTGGCTATGAGGTAGAATTGATACTACATGTTTGCAAAGCTGTGATGTTTTATCTAATCATGTCCTTGCTTTTCCTTTTTGTGGCAAATTTCTGTAATCAAAGGAAGAGGTCAATCTGAATGGGTAGTTATTCTACACCCCAGTTGGGTAAATTAGTACTCCTGTAGAGCCATGTGAAAGATTAAATCCCTGGAATAGAATATTCTTTCTGAATGATATGGAAATAATTAAACAAAAGGAAAGAAGTTTGTGAAATGAAGATGCAAATGCAATGTTGAATTGTTATCCCATAGACTAATGCTGGGATACATCTGAGCTACTACATTAAAGTGTGTGTTTAAGATTTGAACTATTCAGCCTAAGACTATATTGCTTTTTATACCTCAAATGACTTAGTAAATGGGTATTTGGCTTAGTCATCTGCCTGTTACTAGATATATGTTTGTATGAAATAGGATCCTTAAATGTTTCAAAGTGATGTTAAAATAATTGGGCATTGGTACAACTGATTGAGGGACCTACCTGCTATTCTATTAATTACTCAAACTAGATTAGAAACATCTTCAGTTTGAGGATAAAAATTTCATTGCAATTTTCTTACAGGGAGGTAGCATGGAATATTTTTGTATTAATGGAAAAGTCAACTTCAAAGTTTGTTATACTGTGTGTTCTGTGGTACAAACATGTTTTATTATAAGCATCTTATTGCGCACCCCCACTACCCCTCCTCAACCTATTCCCTGCCCCTGAAGTGGACTCTTCACCCCTGTTCAGCAGGAAACAACTACTGAAGACAATGGACCTTCACCCCTTTCCCCTCCTTCCCCCGCCTCCCCGAAAGAATTCTCCTATCTAGTGGTTGAGTGGGGAAATGATGTGAATACAAACAGTTCCCTAAGAGTTAAAAATAATATTAGGTGTTGACTTTGTGAAAATTCTGCTTTATTTTCTAACCTGAAGGTGCCCTAAAGTCTCCCCGTAACACACAATTTTCCCTTATCTGGGACCATAAAATTCCTTGTCTCCACCCCTCAGCCTTGGGAATGGGATTTCCTTATCTCCCTTATCTTGTGTCATTCATAGTCCTCATCCTTTGTCTTTATCTTGCAAGACTCACCCTAGATTTCCAACCCTCATAAGGAAACCCTAAAATCGTCCTGTATAAATTTGACCCTTTTCCTATATCACTGCCTTTGTTTTTAGCTCCTTGCTAAATCTCAGGCCCGCTGCTTTTGTGTCAATAAAGCTCCCAAGGGCTACAGGGAAGGTCTAAGTGAATTCATTCACGTTTTGAACCAGCACTCCCATTTCTCTCTTCAACATTTCTCCTTCCCCCTCCCCAAGATGGCAAGCAATCCAATGTAGGCTCTACATATACAATATTATTAAGCATTTTTCACATTAGTCATGTGATCAAATGAGAGGAACCATGAGAAAGAATAAACAAAGCGAAACAGAAAAAGAGTAAATAGTCTGCTTTGATCTGCATTCGGACTCCATAGTTCTTTCTCTGGATATGGATGGCATTTTCCATCATGAGTCTTGGAATTGTTTTAGGTCCTTACATTGCTGAGAAGAACTAAGTATCAAAGTCAGTCACTGCACTTTTGGTTGTTACTGAGTACAATGTTCTCCTGGTTCTGCTCACTTCGCTCAGCATCAGTTCATATAAATCTTCCCAGGTTTTCCTGAAGTCCACCTGTTCATCATTTCTGATAGCGCAATAGTATTCCATTACATTCATATACTGGAACTTTGAACTCTAAAGTTTTGAGTGATCTATTATATCCGATGTGGTACCAAGACTAGAACACAGACCAGCAGAACAAATAAGATAATTGGATGTCCCAGACTGTCATCTAGTTTATCTAAATGGGTATTTTGATAGTAGGGATATCACAAATGGTGCAGGGCTAAAAATAATGATGATGATGATGATGATAGTTTGTTTCAAACCTCAAGAAGCATAAGATGCCTCATTTCTCCCATCCTGCTCCCCTTGCTGTGATGAGAAGGCCACACTGTGCAGCTATCATTATATATATATATATATATATACACATACATATATATATATATATAAATGTGTGTATATATATAGAAAATGCATTGCAAATATGAAAGCACTATATAAATGTTAGCTATTATCATTAAAAGTATTATTGAATATTCGATTTGACATGGTAGTGCCCACATTACCCTGCTTGTGTGTGTATGTGCCCCTTATGTGCCCCTTCTAAACTTTGCTAAGTCTGGCCTTTCACTTTAAAATTATAACATAAATATCTCAAACCAAAATGTTGAAAAATTTTCTCTTATTTCCCCCCAAATCACATGTGTAATTTCTTTCAAATATGGGGAGTGGGGGTGGGGATTTTAACCAAAGTATAAACTTTGAAAACACTAGACAGACATACAGCGGTCAGAAGAAAGAGTTTAGCTTAACAGCTTCCAGTCCCAGATATGAGCAGTTAGTGTGCACCAGGCCTGGAGTCTGAGGGACCTGAGTTCAAATGTAGTCTCAGACATTTAGTAGCAGTGTGACCCTGGGCAAATTATTTAACCCTATTTGCTTCACTTTCCTCATCTGTAAAATGAACTGGAGAAGGACATGGCAAACCACTCCAGTAATTTTGTCAAGAAAACCTTAAATGGGATCACGAAGAGTCAGACATGCCTGAAATGACTGAACATACTAGTCTTAGTTATAAATCATCTTGGACACGTTTTGCTTTTATAGCAAAATAATTGCCCCTTCCTAAATTATTCACAGCTAAATTTAAAGTTGCTTATTGCTCTCTCTTTGGTTTTTTTTTTTTTTGAGGCAATTTAAATTAAGTGACTCGCCCAGGGTCACACAGCTAGTACGTAGAATTCATATTTGAATTCAGACCCTCCACTACCTAGCTATCCCACCATTGCTTCCAGAGTACCTCACACAAAAAAGGAATTTTTAAAGACAATAAGACCAGATAGCTTTTTTTCTCAAACTAATTAACACAGAAAACATTTTTTCCCTGAATTCTGCACCATATTTTGAACTTTCCCTTTAATTCTATGCTCCGTCTAATCCGATGCTGGCAGTTACCTCTTCCCCCTCCTTCTCTTCACTCACAGTAAAGCCTTACTCTATTTTAAGCAGGCTGGAAAAAAATGTCTTTATTTTGGCACCACATCTTGCTTCAATTACTTCTGGAGGATTACAAGTTGTGCATTGATTGGGAGGGTAGGGTGTGAAGGGTGGAGCTGTCAATTTCTCCTTTGCAGCTTTCAGTTTTCACTCTGAGTTTATAACTTAAACAAGAATTCAATTTTACAATTCATCTGTAAGATTCTGCACACAGATGCAAAGTTTTCCCAAGCAGAATAGGAGTTTATTTAAAAAAAGAAACTAGGTTCTAGAACTCAGCTTCATTTTATCATGTTTTTGATTCTGAGGCATCTCTAAGGTGAATAATTTCATCCTGGATTAAAATTTCCCCAAGAGGAATTTGATTTAGGATCATCTTGTGTGTAAAATTCCATTTTTCTAAGAACTTGAAGGTTTAAGATGCATATAAAGTAAGCTAGCAAGTCCTAGGTCATAGTGATGGTCTTGGACTTCAACCTCCCCCCATCTTTCAACCTTAGAATGCTTTTTAGGTTTTTTTTTTAAGTTTTTTTTTCTTTTTATTAAAGGGGCAGTCCCTTGAGTAACTTAAAGAAGCCTATTCGTTGAATGGGTTTATCTCACTTAAAGTGAGATTGTGATAAGACCTCAGCCTGAAAGGGCCAGGGTCTCACATTGCATCCTGGGTCATCTCCAATCATCCTAATGAATATCAGACCACTGAACCCAAATGGCTCAGGAGAAGAAAGTGAGGTTGGTGACCTTGCACAGCCCTCCTCCACTCAAATCAGTCAACTGCAAGTCATGTCATCATCTTGATGGCATAGTCCTCTTTGAGAACGAAGGACAAACACCCACAGCATTAGCTATGAGACTTTAGGCAAGTCACTTAACTGCTATCTGCCTCAGTTTCCTCATCTACAAAAGCACCTATTTCCCTGAGGTTTGTTTGAAGATAAAATGAGATATTTGTAAAGCACTTTGCAAACTTTAAAGTTATATATAAATGCTTGATATTATTATTATTATTTCTAGGGCTTTATTGTCCTGGTGCACTCTTCTCTGGAATCCTCTTGATTCCAGTTAATACCATTTTACATACTTCTTGTCAAGTTCTAAATTTACTAGGTTCTCTCTGGTCACTCAGGGTTTAGCCACTTGTTTGCTTCTGGAAAATTTGTATGAATGAAAGGACACAAGATTCAGCACTGGGACATTAATGAAAACTATGTCAACTCAAGATGACTAGACCTTAAAATTGTCCATTACTAGAGATAACAAGGTCCATGGTGACTAGAATTCAGTTTCTCAGGTGTGATTGCTAATTTAATGTAGGATATAGGGTTGACATGTTCTTCTCCACATGAAGAAAGAGGACCTGATATGACTTACTTTCTGGGCAAATTACCAAAATCTCTCTGAAAATCTTATTCAGAAAACTGGTTAATCATCTATAATCTGTATTCTTCTTAAAGACCCTTTAAAATCTTTCCAGAACCTAATCAACACAAAATGATGAGCACTTATCTAAGGCAAAACTGATATCCTAGCTCCAATGGATGTTTGTTCAAAAAGGTAGCCTCTTCATTTGTCAGTGACCCGGAAGGTAATTTTTTCTTTAAAGCCTTACCTTCTTGTTTTCGCAATGAGGGTAGGTGGGGAGGGAGGGTGAGAAAATGGAACTCAAACAGTTAATAATGAATGTTGAAAATTGTTTTAGCATGTAACTGGAAATTCAGATATACAGGCAATGGAGTACAGAAATCTATTTTGCCCTACAGGAAAATAGAAGTGAAGGGGGATGGAAGAAGGGTGGGTAATAGAAAGGAGGACAGACTAAAGGAAGGGGTGGATGGGGTGCATGCTGTCCTGGGGTGGGGGATGCAGAGAGATGGGGAGAAAATTTTAATTCAGATTCTTGTGGAAGTGAATGTTGAGAGCAGAATAATAAGTAAGTTATATGTTAAAAAAAAAAATAAAGCCTTGCCTTTCCTTCTGTTCTGGGCCAGTCCTGAAAATCCAAATTCCTGGTTGATCATCATCACCACTCAGACCAAAATTAGTGCAGAGATGCCCCAGAAGCTAGTTTAAAAGCAAGCACCTTCTTCCCATCTTTCTCTCCTCTCACCACCTGGAGCAATGAGATGTATGGAGGATTGACTGTAGGAATGTGTCTCCCTACACCCCCGACTTAGCCCAGAGGAGCTATAGATTTTAGCAAACATTTGACAGTCTCTCATGCTTTGCTTGTTGAAAAATATTGCTGTGTGAGTAGACCACAGTACAATTAGATGAATTCAAAGCTATAGTAAAGAGTAGTCATTAGTGTCAACTTAGAAGGAAGATCTGTGCTTGGTCTTATGCACAAATCTTAGAGGGGACCAGGTGATGCAGTAGGCAAAAGGCTAGACCTGGAATCAGAAAGACCTGAGTTCAAATCTAACCTCATATACTTACTAGCTCGGTGACCCTGGGTCACCCTTAAATTCTCTTTGACTAAGTTTCTTCATCTATAAGTTGGGAGAATAATAACATGTTACCTCCCACAGTTGTGAAGATCAAATGAGATTATATTTGTAAAGCCTTTAGCACAGTGCCTGGTACTGCAGGTAATAGGCTTTCAAATAAACTCTTGTTTCCTTCCTTCTGCTATTTCATACTTTTAAAAAAATCAGCGATCTGGAAAAAGACATCAATGGTATGCTTATCAAATTTGCAGATGACACAAATTTGGGAAAGAATAGCTAGCATATTGGATATCAGGCTCTGTAAAGATCTCTAGAGGATAAAACATTGGGCCAAATCAAATACATATACCAATACTGAGTTTTATATGAAAAACATACACATGGGTCCAAAGGATCAATTTCTTAAGTATAAGACAAGGAAGACATGACTAGATTGCAGTTTGAAAAAAAAAATTAGAGATTTTAGTGAACTGTGTGAAAATTAATATTGATTTTATATTTGATTTTACTGTAAGTGGTTTTATTCTGTAAGCCTCTTCTTTATCTCTGAGGGAAGCTCACGTGTTCAGTAGTTGTCTCCTCTCTCCGAAGTTAGATACCAAAAGCTTAAGTTTTCCCACAGTCCCTGTTAGGAAAGTTCTGTTCTCAATACTCTCCTAAAACATTATCTCAGCATTTCCTGCAAGGTTTGTGTGTTATTCTTGAGAAGCTGGATTAACTGACCTTGTCCCCTGTTTAAAAATTTAAAAGGTGATTTTATCTAATTCCTTAGGTGTCAGTGAGTCTGCAAACCTGCATTTCTATCAGTGACCGCAAGGATGCAGCTAGGACCTGTAAATTCACAAAAGCATTCCTTAAAGTTGAAGAGAGGTGGTCTTCATCTCATGTGTGCGCTATGCGCACTTTCTTTAATGTAAACAGTCATGCTCCATCACCCCTGTGATTCTGGGCAATAATACAATTTCTGTTCTGTTCTTTAGCCTATGGATATAAAAATGACTTGCATCTTCAAGTTGGGGTCTTTGGCCAGAGACGGTGCCTTCGACCCATCCTTCTGTTTATAAACTGTTATCTTGCTCAGAGAATTGCCTCAATTTACCTTTTTTGTTAAATTTCATACACAACTGCAAACTTCAATATGTCATTGTCTCAAAATAGCTGGTATTTCAAGATTTGCAAAGCACTTTCCATATTTTATTTCAGCTGATCTTCACAACAAACCTTACAAAGTAGGTGCTATTATTATTTCCATTTTATAGATGAGAAAGCTAAGGCTGAGATGCTAAGTGCCCTGTTCAGCATCCATACCTTAAGTGTCCAAATCAAGACCTTTACTCAGATCTTCCTGTATTTACCTCCAGCACTGCATCTACTATGTCACCTAATTGTCTTATCAATTTAGAGCTAGACAAGACCCCAGAAATCATTTTGTCTTTTTGGCTCATTTTACAGGAATGAGGAAACTGAAGCCAAGTGAGGTTAAAGAACTCACCCAAGGTCATGTTGGCAATAAATAACAGAGCTGGGATATGAACCCAGGTCTTCCAGACAACAAAGCCAGTGGTCTTTCTGCTATACTGAACTGTCTACCTCAGTGATCTAGCAGAGGGAAAATTACAACAATCTGAAACTATATGAAAAGAGTCATAGTATCCCAGGCTAAGGAAGCAATAGTCAAAGATAAAATACTCTGGTATTCAAAGCACTTCATACCTCGCCCTTCTTATACCTTACCCCCCCAACCTCCCATCATGTACTCTTCAATCCAGTGACACTAGCCTGGAGCATTCTCCCTCCTCTGCCCTGACTTCTGACCTCTCTGCTTCCTTTAAGTCTCAGCTAAAATCCCTCCTTGTACAGGAAGTCTTCACAACCCTTCTTAACTCCAGTGTCTTCCCTCTGTTAATTACTTCCTATTTATCCATATATATATTTATTTGTTTGTTTGTTTGCTTGTTGTGTGCCCCCATTCCCCCCCAGACTGTAAACTCCTTGGGGGAGGGATTGTATTTTGCCTTTTTTTTTTTTGTATCTTCAACATTTAGAATGGTTGCCTGGTGCACAGTAGGTTTAATATAGGTTTATTTATAGATTGATCCTGGACAGGTTACATCTAGAGTACTATGTTTTCTGGGTGCTACCATCAGGAATGACACTGATAAGCTGGAAAGCATTGAGATGTGTGGCTAAGAAGACAAATGTCTTCCAGTGTGTGCCGTGTGAAGATCACAGGGCCTCTCCTGTGGAAGAGGAGACTTAAGGAGAAAGAACATCTTGACTGTCTTTGAGTATTTGGAGGGATATTACATGGAAGAGCTGTTAAATTTCTTCTTCTTGGGCCCAGAGAATAGATCAAGAAGCAAAGGGTGAAAATTGTAGAGAGGCAAATTTAGGCTGGATGTGAGAAAAAACTTTCTAACAATTTGTTATTGTTCAGTTATTTTTCAGTCATGTCTGACTCTACGTGACCCCATTTGGGGTCTTCTTGGCACAGATACTAAAGTGGTTTGCCATTCCTTCTCCAGCTCATTTTATAGATGAGGAACTGAGATAAACTGGGTTAAGTGACTTGCACAAGGTAACCTAGCTAGTATGTGTCTGAGGGCAGATTGGAATTCAAGAATCTTTCTGACTCCAGGCCTGACACTCTATCCACTATACCACCTAATTTCTCCATGACAATTAGAACTTACCAAAAGTAGAATAAGCTTCCTTGGGATTCAGTAGGTTCAAGTAAAGGTTGGACATCTCCTTACCAAGTATGCTAAAGAGGTAATTCTTTACATCCACTGAGGTTCCTTCTAACTTTGAAATTCTGTGAAGTATTTGAAGAGCTGTCATATAAGAAAAATAAATGAGACTACTTCTCTGCCCCAGAGAACTTCTCTGCTCCCCATGGGAGCACTGAGTAGAAACTATAAAGAGGCAAATTTAAACTTGATATCAAGAAAAACATCCTAACAACTAAAGCTGTCCAAGAGTGGAGCAGGTAGATTCAAAGGTAGTTGGTGGGTTCCCCCTCCTTGGAGGTCTTCAAGCGGAAGTTGAGTGACTACTTGTGTAATGCCAATGAACACAGCACATCTGAGGGCTGTTGTTATGAATACACACACACACACACACACACACACACATATATACACACACACACACACACACACATGCACATATACACACATACATATATATATATATCTGTGTATATGTAATACACACACACACACACACACACAGAGGCAGGTATCTGCTCCTGCTTCATGTTCTACTCACAGAAGTAGGAACTGCTCTATTCCAAGCTCTTCCTGCTCCTGCCTGGGATCAGATACAGCTGGCTCCAGGGACTCTTGCCACCAGCCTCTATCTCTGACCTTCACAACCCCAACTCTGAGGCAGTTCATCCTCCTCCTGTGGCTTCTTCAGTCCGAGTTCTGGGCACAGTAAAATAACACAATAACCAGAAAATAATAGATAACTACCCCAGTCTCACTAAACCCCGTATTCTCTGTTAGTACTTTATTTGAGTCCAGTGTTTCAGTTTTCTCACAAGGCTTGGTATTGGAGGACTCCTCTGTCTATCAGGGGTCTCCTCTCTAAGCCTTGATGAGTGATTCACATTCACAGCCAGGGGACCCTTAATAACAGCTAACCATCCTTCCATGAGTGAGCTCCAAGGGAATATCCCACCTCAGAATATATATACACTTTCAACTATAGGCTCAGGGCCAGAAGGCACAAAACCTATTGGACTCAGCACAGCTGTGAATTACCAGGGTTCAAAGGAGATTAATCCTTCAGATGTTTACAATTAAGCATGAGCCTGGGAAACTGAGCTCCAAAAAGAAAAACAACAAAAATCCTATCTTGCTTGCGCTTACAGCTTGTCATATGTTGGAGTACAGATTCCTTTTGTATGTAAGTTGGATTAGATGACTGCTGAAATGGCTTTTCCAGTAGTAATGTATAGCTGTGAGAGTTGAATTAGATTTACTAGAAGTAAAACTAAGCAGAAGCAATATTTTCAAATTGTGGTGTCAGAGAAGACTTTTTAGAGTCCCTTGGACAGAAAAGAGGTCAAATCAGTCAATTCTTAAGGATATTAATTCAGGCTACTCCCTGGAAGGTCAAATACTGAAGCTGAAGCTTAAACACTTGGGCCATGTAATAAGGTAAGACTCATTGGAAAAGACCCTGATGTTGGGAAAGATTGAAGACAAAAGGAAAAGGGGATGTCAGAGGAAGAGATGATTGTCATGGAAATGACAAACATGAACTTGGACAGACTTCAAGAGATAGTCAGAGGATAGATAGAAGAGCCTAGTGTGCTCTGATCTATGGGGTCACGACTTGTTGAACATGACTGAACAATAAGAAAATCCTTTCCAACTCTTAAGATTTTCTGTGATTCCATGACTGAGAAAAGGCCACTGAATTAGAAAAGGAGGTTGGTGAACTTGAAGAGAAGTTTTTGTTCTTGTTTTTAGAATGTACTATCTTTTATGTAATTTGGATTGTAAAAGGGAAAAAAGATATAAGAAAGTAGTTTGGGGATGAGAGCATCAAGAAAAATGGATCCAGTCAAACAATTTCCATGATTTCCTCCAGTAAAAATTGAAAATACATGAGTGGCAGTGGAAAAAGCAAATGGTAAAGATTATCAAGATGGGAACAGCAGAAGCAAAAGTGGTCAAGAATGAGAACAATATATTAATGAGCTGCCTAACAACAGACTCAAATTTATGAAAGGGAGTGTGTGTTCATCCTTTATTGCTGAAGAAGACCATGCCATCAGAGAAATGATGACATGATTTGCACTTGACTTTGTTTTGAGTGAGGGAGGTCTGCGTGGAGGTCACCAGCCTCACTTCTCCAGAGCCATCTGAATCCAGTGGCCAAATATTCATCAGGATGACTGGAGATGACCCAGGATGAGGCAATTGGGGTTAAGTGACTTGCCCAAGGTCACACAGCTAGAGAGTGTCAAGTATCTGAGATGAGATTTGAACTCAGGTCTTCCTGACTCCTGCATTGGTGCTCTATCCACTACACCACCTAGCTGCCCCTCAAAGTCAGAATAGATTGACAGAGAAAGAATTGTTTACTGCTCTATTGAGAGCAGGGGTAGATTTTGGAAGCATTCCAACTAATGAACAATACAGAATATACTGAGAAAAGGGTCTTGATACTAGATGGAACAGAGAAGTAAGAACTGCCCCTACAGATTCTCCTGAACCCTTGTATCCAAGTTCATCACACCTTCAGGGAGAATAAGAAATTGGCTGAGTCCCAGCTCAGATTAAAGAAGTACCCAGACAGGATTACAGACTCCATATCAATTTAACTATATATTGGAAAAATGAATCAAATACTGTAACTGGGGCATTAATAGATACTGGGGCATAGGGCTCCCATGGTATACGGAAACCCTGATCAGTATAAACATGGAACTCCTATCACCATCACAGGACTGGGAGGGACTGAAATATCAGCCAGACAAACCAAACTAACGATGAAAATTGAACAATTACCTAAGAAACAATATAGCACGCTAATAGCACCCATTCCTGAATACATTATTGGAATGTATACATTGAGAGGTATGACTCTAAATTTATCTGAGGGGAGATGCCAATTTGTGGTAAGGAAGACTGGAATTAATACAGTTTTAGTGAGTAAAATAAAAACCCAGTAACTAAAACAGAAATGAACCCAATCACTTTACCTGAACCTTCTAAAGTAACTGCTTCAAAGCAGTATCTTGTGCAAGGTAGGCAAGATGAAATTACCAATTCTATAAAGGAATATGTTGAGGTAGGAATGTTAGTCCCTTCAACCACTAGATGGAATAATCCTGTCTGGCCAGTATGAAAGTCAGGTGGGACATGGAGGATGACAATAGATTATAGACAATTGAATAAGATGACTCCTCCCTTGTACGTTGCTGTTCCAGATACCATTACCTTAATTGAAAGAATCCAGAAATATAATGGGACTTGGTATGCAAGTATTGATTTAGCCAATGCTTTCTTTACTATCCCAATAGACTGTAAACAATGGAAATATTTTGCTCTCACTTGGGACAGCTAACAATATGCTTCTACAGGTTTGCCACAAGGATATCTGCATAGCCCCACTATTTGTCATAGGATTGTGGCTAGACGTTTAGATGAATTAGAGTTACCTGGTGTACAACTTACCTACTACATAAGTGATATTGTGATACATGGAAAAAATGTAAAAGTAGAGAAGAGTTTGATACTTTTAACTGAGCATATGAAAAGCAAAGGGTGGAAAATTAACCCTGCAAAGATTCAAGGGCCAGTTCAAACTGTAAAATTTTCGGGTATACAATGGAATAAAGGACTATGAGAGATTCTCCTACAAACCCCCCAAAAGATTCAGGATTTTTCTATTCCCACCAAAAAGAAAGAGGTCCAAATGTTTATAGGATTATATGGATATTGGCAACATCACATACTGCAGCTAGGACAAATTTTGAAACCCTTATATAAAATTACTAGGAAAAAATATGAATTTGAATGGGCACTTGAGCACAGAAAAGCTTTTGAAGAATTGAAGGCTGCTATACAACTGACACTAAATTTATGGCCTACGCAAAGTGGCCTGGTGGAATTATAAGTGACTGTACAGGATGAATATGCAAACTGGAGTTTATGACAAAAACGAAATCAAAATGTACCCTTAGAATTTTGGTCTAGGAAACTCCTTTCATCTGGAATTCAATATACACCTTTTGAAAAGTAGTTGTTAGATACATATTAGGCTTTGGTAGAGACTGACTTTGGGCCATGAGGTAATATTAAGGCCTGGAATTCCAATTATGACCTAGGTAATGAGTACCCAAGCTTCTCACAGAATTGGATATGCACAAGAGGCTAGCATAATTAAATGGAAATGGTATATTCCAAATAGATTTAAAGCAGGCAAAAGTGGAGTTTCTGCTTTACATGAATGTATAGCAAACATAGATACTGAGAGCATTGATATACCCCCTGAACCAAAGCAACAGTTGGTACAGTCCTTGGTAAAATGAAATGAGGGATATGATGGATTAAGTGAAGAATAAAAGAGACTGATGGGATAGCAAAATATTTGGGCCACAAAAGACATTGGAAAGTGGTGACCTATAACCCATGTACTAGGTGGACTTTGGAAAGTCCTGGGAGATGTGGAAATAGGCAATATGCTGCACTTATGGCAGTACATCAAGCCATAAAAACGGAACAAGGAGGACAGTGTCATATATTCATTGATTCACAGGTGGTAGGTAATGGGTTAGCTACATGGATGCCCATGTGGAAAAATCAAAATTGGGAAATTCATGGCAAACCAATCTGAGGCAAAGAATTATGGGAAGATATGTGGGACAAGTCTTTGGTTACTATTTTGTAATTTTTTCATGTAGATGCTTACGTGACCCTCACCATGCCAGAATGTGAGTACAACGCACATGCTGATCAACTAGCAAATTGCTACTCAACATGCTGTTTCTACTCTGACACCAACTAATGATCTGGTACTAGCAAAATGGGTCCACCAAACAGCTGGCCACTTAGGAGTCCAGGCCACACACCAGTGGGCACAAGACTGAGGTATTAGTATCTTTCATTCATTATTAAAACAAGTAGCAGAAAGTACAAGAGGAGTGATAAACTGGGAAAACAACAATGGATCAAGGAATCAGAAGATATGCGAAGTACAAAAAGCAAACTTGGAATAAAATGGAAAAACAAGAGAATATGATCAGAAAGGGAAATTGGTGAGTTTAAGATCTTTGAGGTTGTATGGTGTAGGGATAGTAAGGTTTAAACCCACGTGTTGCTGATGTAAAGTGAAAATGATGTAAAGAGGATTGAGATTGATAAAGAGGCCAGAGTATTGTCATCAGCAGAAATATTAAAGGTACTCAAGATGCTGGCAAGGTGTTCAAGATGAGAGAAAGACTAAACTTTAAGGGAAAGCCAAGTTTCAAGACACTGATCTCTAAGGACCCTTCTATATTCTATAAATCTTTTAACATTCCAACTGGGATCAGGAGCTAGAAGGAAGGTATTTTAATCAATGAGCATAGTGCTCCATAGATATTCATATATACTTTTAAATAATGGAAAAGCAAAAAAATGCCATTGTCTTTTTTTAAAAAACAGATTGTATTTAAGACTAGAACGTAGGAATGATAATTATCAAATATTGAATTGGAAGTGGTGAGCCTGGAGTGGTCTACAGGAGATGAAAGAGCAGTTTATTGTAGAGGTCTTCTGTTTTTGGTGAATCTCTGAAAGTGAGAGAAAAATCTAGGTTTTTGTGATAACATACTCCATTCCTTTTTTCTTTTTATTTAATCCAGACTTGTGGTTTCCCATATTTGTGAATCTCGTAGTATGAAAATGTTCTTCATTGATAAAGATCAGCAATCATTCTAGTAGAATTGGGACATTGAGAGTTCAAGTGAACTAACCATGGCTACATAGACCGTAATTTATAAGAGCAGAACTTGAACCCAAATCTTCATTACTGGCCTGCAAAGCCCTCTAGCTACTATACATTACTGTCTTACTTACCATCCAGGACTGATTGGTGAGTGAGTGCAAACTTACCACTATGTCTAGCAGGCCTCAGACCATCCACCTTGGACATCTTGATATGTACTCTCCTGACACACATAACCCAACTACTATCATCACCACTACTACAACAGTACTACCATTGCTTCTAGAAAGGATATGACAACTGACTTGACTTCACTTGGCATTTCTGTGACTGGCCAAACCCAAATTTCCTTTCCTGGCCAGTATTCACACAGACACACACACACACGTACGCATTTGTATATTATGATCACTCTTTCCTTAAATGGAATCCAGAGATCTATGGTACAAGCACCCCTGTAGTGTATATGTGTATTACACACACACACACACACACATGTTTGTGTATGTGTATACTTTCACATTATTAGAATATAAGCTTCTAGAGGACATGGACTATCTCACTTTTACATCTTGATTCCTAGCATCTAGCATAGTGCCTGGCACACATAAGATATTTAGTAAATGCTTTTCCACTCATTCATTCATTTCATCTACTCAAATTTAATCTTTCTTTAAATATAATTATGGGAATTGGGGCAGGGAAGTGAAGAAGAAATGGGTGGAATTCGAAGTCAGATATAGCTTTGGGTTTTTGATTTTTTTAAGAGCTTTATAGTATTAAGATTACTATACATTTGCACCTCCTCCCCATCCCTTGGGAGCCTTCAGTATTTCATCCAGGGAATAAATTACAAATGATCCACATTAAAGAAAAAAACATTAAAAGAAAAAACACACATACAAGTTGTACTTAAAGAACATTTATTAGATTTGGTGTGGCTATGACAAAGAGAGTAAATGGAGTATGAGTACCTTTAAGATTTCTCCCATAACAAGCAGGAAGCACTGAAGTATATGTTTTACAGGAAAATTCCTGTCAATATTTTTATATTTCTGATCCTCTAAATTTATATCATGGTATGTGAGGTACTGGTAAGGTTAATATCACCAGAAATGCCCAGCCTGTTGATCTCATTGAAGTTTCTCATTCGATGATTGTACTGCAACAAGTGGGCATCATTGACAGCAACCTTGAAACTATCAGCCTCAATGAGAACTTGAATCTGAAATGATAAGTAAACAAACCTGGTTATACATTCCCATCTGTTTTAGCAACTAGAGTTGACCTATGTTCAAAGGTCCCGATTAGTAACAACATTAATGGCCATTCCCATGCTGACCTTAGCTCAACTATATCGTAAAGACTTTCTCCATGCTTCCACTTTATGGAGGCTACTAACAGAGCTTTAAAGGCAGAGTTGAGAATTAGGATCTGAAATGCCTTCCTTTTCCCTATGGGAAGCAAGATTTTCACCAATATGGCCAACGTATGTGATCAACTATGTTTCACCTCATTTCTAAGGAGAATTATTTTAATCTCCACTTTGTATGCCAAAAACATGCTATGCCATATACAATGTGTTCTGTTGTTTTTGCGCTATTGACCTGGATCACTCTTTCCTTAGATGGAACCAGAGAACTATGGTGCAGGCATCCCTGTTGTTTCTAGGCAAGGATTCATATTGCTACAGGTTAAAGAAAGGATCAGGGTAAGAGGTGATAATTAAATGTAGATAATGACAAAGAGTCCCCAGCCTCTGAAAGGAACCACTTCTGATTTCTCTGCAGTCCTATGATTGACATAGTGGGGAAGGAAAGAGCTGACAGTGTCATCCTGAGTAGAGAGGGGAGGGATTTTTAATGTTGCCTACACAGCCCTTCTCATTAAGAATTCCAGGAAACTTCAAAGAAGGGAGAAGGTGGTATGGCAACAGTCCTACAGATACAGGGCATATAAAACGTACTATCTGGAGAATCCTGAGGTAAGAATTTGATAGGAAACTGAGAGCCACCACCCCTTCTAGAACATTCAAGGTTAAACTATTTTGCATTTCACACAAAAGACTCTTCACACTGACTTACTTTGAATGGTTTACCAGCATCAAATGGGAACATGGCATGTCTTTCCTCCTTTCCCCAGGCATTGTTGAATTTTGAATTACAAACAATTACTCGTCTGTTGTTCTCATTGAAGCGAGGATTGAAGTGGAAAGCCACATCATTCCCTTTCTTGAAATCTAAAGCAATTCTGTTAAGAAAAAAATGTGAATTTAAATAGAAACTGAGTTTAGTTACAAGATCATATTTGTTGTACACCCCCAAAGGGATGTTCCATAACTATTTCAAACTCAGTATGTCCGGGACAAAACTTGTCTTTCCCTTCAGATCCTCCCTTTTTCTTAACTACCTTATTTCTTTTGAAAGTATCATCATCCTTCTAGTAACCCAGCATCAGAACCTGAGTCATCTTTGTCTCTTCGCATACCCTTACCTGCAACACTCAATCAGTTGCCAGGTCTTGCTGATTCCACCTACACAATTTACCTTAAAGCATTCCCTTCTCCCCACTCACATAGGTACCACCTTCAATCAAATTTTCCTTGCCTCTCAAATGGACTATTTCAACAGCATCCTAATTTGTTTCCTTACCAAAGTCCCTTCACCTAACCATCCTTCATAGAACTGCCAAACTGATAAACCTAAAGCATAGGTCTGACCATGTCACTCACTTGCTCAAGAAACTCCTTGGGTTCCCTACTGTTTTTAGGATAAGACGTTAATTATTCTGTTTAGCTTTTAAATCCCTTCTAATCTGGTTCCAGTATGTCTTTCTAGAGTTATTTTTAAAATTACTCTCATTTGTGCACTCTATGTTTCAGAAATACTGAATAATGTATGCTATTCCTTATATATGATATTCCTTCTTCCATTTTCAAGCCATCTCCCTCAGGTCACACCTAGAATACCCTCCCTCTTAAGCTCGGCCACAGAATCCCTAGCTTTCTTCAAAGCTAAACTCAAGTACTCCTTCCTACAAAATCTATTCTGATTTTCCTTACACCCCATCACCCCCAGGTGTTTCTCTGGAAAGTAATTCATGGGGCAGCTAGACAGCACAGTGGATATACCAATGGCCCCCTCAAGTCAGGAGGACCTGAGTTCAAATCTGGCCTTAGACAAGTATCTAAGTGACACTTACTAGCTATGTGACCCTCAGCAAGTCACTTAAACCAGACTGTCTCCTCAAAAGAAAGTAATTTATATGGTTTTGCATTTAGTTTTCTATGCGTATGTTATTTTCCCCCAATAGAAATATAAGCTCCTTGAGGGCAGGAACTTTTTTTAAATCTTTATCTTCCCAGCTCCCAACACAGTGCCTATGAAGTTGAATAAATACTTGTTGAATTGAATTGCCAAATGACTATCAAACGTTCACATTTTATAAATAAAGGACATCATTTTAGTTGAGGGCATCACTTTCAATTTTACTGAGAAAATGGAGAACATACATTATTAGCTCCCTCTTTTCCCCAATTATATACCTCAAACTCTACCCCCCACCATTCCTTATTTTCTCCTCCATTCTCTGATATAGAGGATTCAAGTGCTTGTATTAGCCTGGAGGAGCAGCTAGGCTGCATATTAGATGTGGAGACAGCAAGATTCACCTTCCTGAGTTCAAACCTGGCCTCAGATTTACTTACTTGTGTGATTCTGGGCAAGTCACTTAACCCTGTTTGCCTCGTTTTCCTCATCTGTAAAATGAGCTGAAGAAGGAAATAGCATTCCAATTGTTTTTTCCAAGAAAACCCCACATAGGGTCACAAAGAATCAGATACAACTGAACAACAACAATTAGCATGGAGAAGGCTGGCAACTGATTTAAAAGTCCTTAAAAGCTGAGAAGTCCTTCGTCTGCAAGAACTGGCAACTAGTTGGTACATGGATTGAGCTCCAGGCTGGAGTCAGTAAGATGTGTTCAAATCTGCCTTTTACTGGCAGGGCAAAGTTCCTGAACTACTACTGTTTGCCTCAGTTTCCTCATCTGTAAAATGGGGATAATAATAGCACCTACTTCATAGGATTGCTCTGAGGATCAAATATGATAATGATTGTAAAGTGTTTAGCACAGTACCTGGCACATAGTAAATACGGTATAAATGTTAGCTACTTTTATGTTCTCTAGACACTTGCTATCCATCCAATATCTGGAGTTTACTGTAATCCATAACTTCAACAATTCATATCATATAGTAAATCTCACTCTAGCATAAAGGAATGGTGTGTTGGTTTTGCTTTCAGCTTTTGTAGATAAGAAAGTAATGTCTACCACATAATTATTCATTTAGAAAGCATTGGTGATTACATGGGCAGGAAAGAGAATGTGATCATCCCCCAACCATTGCGATGAGCCCTACAAATCTAGCCTAAATTCCCAAGCTCAGCAGGCTATTGTGGCTCCCTATTCCCTTTAGACTAAAATAAAAAATCCTTTGTTTCACATTGAAAGTCCTCCACAATTTGATGCCAGCAGACTTTTCTAGACTCACGCTGTTCTGCCTCATGCACTCCATATTCCAGCCAAACTCACCTATTTGCTACTCTCCTTACACAACATTTCATCTTACGCAGGCAAATCCCTTTTGTCTGAAATAACCTCCTACTTCTATTTTTGGGAGAATCCCTAGCCTCCTTCAAGGACCAGCCCCAGTACCATCTCCTACACAAAGCCCTTTTCTTTATTTCCCCAGTTGTTGGTCCTTTTCCCTTAAATTACTGTATTTAGTGTATTCTTTAAAAATACTTATCTGTTGTATCCCTCCAGTAGAATGTAAGCTCCTACAGTCAGCAGGCACTTAAAAATGCTTGTTGAATTGAATTTTCTAAGACAGTCAGCTAATCAACATTTATTAAACCCTATTTTGTGTTGGGCACTGTACCAAGTGCTATTGATACAAAGAAAGCAAAAGATGGTCCCTGCACTCAAGAAGCTTGAAATCTAACGGGGGAAGATGGAACACAAAAAGAAGGAAGAAGGAGGACACCCAGTGAGCAGGTGGGAAACATAATGAGAAGACTGCCCTGGACACCCTCCTGAAATGGAGAATCTAGGAGGAACCCTCTGATATCCACCCTCAAAATTTGTTGGCAGAATCACACAGCCAAATGAACTGAAACAGGGTTATGAGAAGGGAGACAGCAATGTGAACACCAGATGAAATGTTCCATGTGCTAGGGCCATGATGTGGAAGGTTTGTGAGGACATTTATGTTAAATTCCTAACCACCTCTCAGGGAAAAAGCAAGCAGGTCTCTAGCTTATTTAAAGACTGAAAACATGACCACAGAAAACAGTGCATTGGCTACTAGAGAACTTCAGGCAGTAAGCCTGAATACAAGGCCTCTGGAAGAGAAGAAGAAGCCCTACAGAAAAACATAGGGCTACTGCTGCTGCAGCTAACATTTACACATATTAGCAAATTTGATTGTCACAACAACTCTGGTAAGTTGGTACTATTATTATCTCCATTTTACAGATGAGGAAACTGAGAGAGGCAAAAAAACAAAACCCAGGATCAAACAGCTGGTCAGTGTCTGAGGTCAGTTTTGAACCCAGGTCTTCCTGCAGGGAATCAAGAAATTTGAGGTAACTTGAATTTCTTAACACTGCTTCCTAATCCATTAATTTCAGAGGCAGATCCGATTTTGAGACTTATTGGTACCTAAGGAGAAACTGAATTGAGTTTTGCTTCTCTGCCTATGGAAACTCCAGTTCTATGAATTAGAATTTATATAGTTACTGACTCCACTTTGTTTAGTATTTTATTTTTCTCAGTTGTATGTAAAAACAATTTTTAACATGTTTTTAAAACTTTGAGCTCCAAATTCTCTCCCTCCCTCCCCCACCACCGTTAAGAAGGTAAGCAACTCAGTATAAGTTATACATGTGTAGTCATGCAAAACCTATCCATAACAGTCATGTTGTGAAAGAAAACACAGATGGAAAAAAAAAAACTCAGAAAAATAAAGTAAAAAAGTATGCTTCAGTCTGTAATCAGACACCATCAGTTCTTTCCTGGGGGATGGATAGCATTTTTCATCATAATACTGACCTCACTTTGACACTCTTCACCTAGTTAAGTAGATTTAGTTTTATTTCAAATAAAATAAAAAATTTCTCCTTACATGCTGACACACCTACAGGGTGGAGTCTCTGATTACTGAAGAAAGGTAGTGTTGCAGAGTGAATACAGTATTGGACTTGGAAACCAGAAAGTCTGGGTTGTGTGTGACCCTGGGCCAGCCACTTAACTTTTCAGAATTTCACTTTCCTCTTCTGTGAAATGATGGTGGACAGAAGCACATGTTTCCAAGGGATTATAAGGATCAGATGAAATAACTGCACAACTTGAGACAATATATAACTGTGATCTAGGGTTATTAAAAAGGATTATCTAGCTTTCTAGGCCTAAAACTCAGCACTATTAAATTACCCAACAGAAGGAACTCATTTCAGGATCACTCACAAACATACCCATTAGAGAACAATGGTAGTTTTGCTATAAATAAGCAAGGGCAGGGCCAACTGTTGAATATGACTAATGACATAAATGTTTTGTTTCACCTGCAGGAAATAGTGTAAAATGGAAGAGACAGGGCCATCTTTAGTTTTTCCAACAGTAAGAAGAGCCTTTATCTTAATGTTTAATACCTTTTACTCAAGTGTTTCAGCAGCTGGACTTCCAGTAGAATTTAGAGGCTAAACAATTGATTTCCTTGTGTGTCCCACTCTCTTGCCTCTCCTTCATATTTGAGATTAGTTTAGTTCTAGGATAAACCTAGAAAATCAGATTAGTATTGGGACAGGACCAGAGGTTCTATGTATTCTAGTCCAAATTAACTCAAAGTCCCAGTGAGTCTAGAGCACCAAGATTGTTCTAGGTACAACTTGTGGGAAGACCAACTCAAACCCTTGGAATATTTTCAAAGGACAGATTTAACCTCTCCTGTGAGCTGGAGGAGTGGTGTTTAGGACAAGGGAAAACCTTAAGCCACAATGAATAAGCAAAAGCTGTTCCAGAAAAGAATAAACTTTCCTGGATCTATGCCCATATTCTTAAAACTAAGCCAGGTTCCATAAACAAGGCTGTTTGTCTTGATAAAATCTCATAACATCCTTCCAAATACCTTAAATTTCAATATATACTGCCTACAAAATTTGGAAAATCATAAAAATGAAAGCACCAATTCGATCTTAAAATCACAGTGTAGTGGCAAGAGCACTGACTTGACCCAGAGCTTATAAGTCAATCTGTGGCATAATAACTACAGACACTTAAATAGTACGTTACATATTTTATCTAATTTGAGCTACATAACAACCCTTTAAGAGAGGTTCTATTTTATTTTACAAAAAAGAAACTAGGACTCTAAAATGATCAAATGAATTACCCCTTAGCATACAGCTTTTGTCACTATTGTCACTATTGTTAGTCAAGTGTTCTGTCCTGTCCTGTCCAAGGTGTCTAGGTGAATCCATGGATTTTTGTCTTGGCAGAGATACTGGAGTGGATTGCCATTTCCTTCTGCGGTGTGTCCCCATTTTAGAGATGAGGAACTGAGACAAATAAGGGTTAAGTGACTTGCCCAGGGTCACACGGATAGTAAGTGTCAAAGGCTGTATTTAAACTCAGATCTTCTGGGCTACAGATCCAGCACTCCATCCACCATGCCATTTTGGTCTCTTTCATATGTTAAAGCGATAAATAGTGAGGCCTCCTTTAAAGCTGTGTTTTACTTTATTGAGGATAACCCCTTTAATAGAGAGAAAAAGATGGGAGGTTAAATATAAAATTCTTATTATCAACACACCACTGTCCTACTGAAAGTAAAAATTCAAACATTTTCAACTCTTCCAGATGCTAACATCAAAATCTTATTTTTATCCATACTTCTCTTACTTGTTTGCGTTGGGTTTTGTTGTGCCTATAATGGTAATCAGCATGCGAGGAACAATGCCTCCTGGCAAGGGAAGATCGTAAGGCACTGTCTGTGAATGAAAAAGATATTATATATATATGTAAGAAAAGTAGCACATGAATTCTTAACCTTAAAAATTCTGTTGATATTTAATCAAAATGTACACACATGAATAACTCACTAAAAGAATTCTGATCAAATTTCTCAGACCTGCTCAGTTTAAACTCCTTTCCACCACCTCCACCTTTTGACACTGATAGGTAAAGCTGACGTCTGAGCCCTAGAATCCACAATAATTCTATATTAAATAGCTACCTAGGTATCTGAAAGAGATTATAGATTTCATTTAGGGCAGGAAAGAGAGGAAATCCTTGATTGGTAGTAAAGGCAAAAAACTGCCCCTTCTTTAGCACACTAAACTATAACCTCTACACCTAGCACTCTGATCCTTAGTTCATACACTTTCCCCTCCCTCCCCAACACTTAGTCCTCTAGGAATGATTCTTGAAAAGAATCGAATAAGACCATGTTCTCAAATTAAATTAGAGTACTTTGTTTATATCTGCTTTGTAGCACTTAACAATTGAGGGCATATCCTTTCCTTCCTTGAGAACTTAATTAATATCTTTATATTTCTCACCCACCACCCAGTTGTGAGAACTTGTACAAAATATGTGCTCAATAAATGTTCAGTTAAGGAAAGAAATTTTAAAAAGTTTATTAATTTCTCACTTACTATGCATCTAGATGTCCTACCTTGAATGTCCTACCTGCTATGTGACCCTAGGCAAATCACCACAGGCAATTCTTTAGGACTAAAAACTGAAAAATGATTGCCAATCTAAATTGTCACAAAGTTTCCCCACTGGAAACTCTCTACATTGATGAACATACAGGTCTGGGCAAAAAGAAAAAAAGCAACTAGTTTTTGGTGTTGATCAATTAAACCATCATTTATTAAGCAGTCACTATGTGACAGGTACATCAGGTAAGTTCTGGGAATTAAAAGAAAAAGCAAAAATAGTCTCTGCTCTCAAGAAGCTTATATTCTACTGAGGTAGACAACACATGAACAATTAAATGTAGATGAGATACAGACAAGGAAAATGAAAGGTAACTTTTTGGGGAAAGGCACTAAAGGCTTGGGGACCAGGAAAGGCCGCCTGCTGAAAGTGGCATTTGAAATAAATCTTGAAGGAAATCGGCAATTCTAAGAGGTAAAGGTAAGGAAAGAGAATATCAAACATGGAGGACAGCAAGTACAGATGGAGAGGGGAGGGAGATCAGATGTTATGGAGCACAGCAAGCAGGCCAGTATGCCTGAATTACATAGTACACGGAGGGTAGTAATGCATACAAAGTCTGGAGACAGAAGAAAATAAATAAGAAAAAAGATAAGAAGACACCAGGTTATGTGGAACTCTAAGTACCAAAGAACTCTATATTTGATACCAGAGGTAATAAGGCACCACTAGATTTAGGAGAGTGGTCAGGTCTACACTTTAAGAAAATAATTTTGGCATCTATTTAGAGAATAGTTTGGACTAGGGAGAGGCTTAAGACAGGAAATCTAATTAGCATTATCACCAATCATAATCAAGAGAATTGATGATGAAGATTACTACCTATCTCCTGAGAGATAATGGGACTCCAAATACAAAATGAGACATACATTTTCAGATATGTTTTTCCTTGACTGTATATTCATTACAAAAGTTTTATCTTTTCTTTTTTAACTGGACAAGGAAAGTTGGGAAGGAGAGGAAGGTCTGTTGACAGAGTAGTCAAGAAAAGAAAGAAAATAGTAGAAAATGAAAGAAAGGGGGAAAAGGTCATTTTTTTAAATGCACAGAAGAAAGCAAAGGAAATACAGACAATCAGGACAGCTTTAAAAGTTATAAGCTGAATTTATTATATACTTAAAAAGAAAAGCAAGCTGTACCTAACAAAACATTGTGATTCCATTTATAATTCTCTTTTTACATTCTACTATGTGTATGAAATGCTTATTTTATTTAGTGGGATTTTTTTTAAGTCCAGTGTTAAAGGTGAGGCTCCATTAATTAACCTAAAAGTAATTATTGTTGCTAGGTAAAAACATTTATTGATGGAATCAATCAATAAGAACTGAGTGTGAACAGGGCCTGTAAGACTCCTTGAATCAATCAAAGTAATGATATGAAAGATGTAATCACACCCTGGGGAACATGTATAAAAAGCTGGATCTCTCTCAGAAACAGAGAAATTCTGAGTGTCTGAAAGTAGAGAAGGAGTGGGGTCACACAGACTTTTGCCAGAAAGAATCAGCAGCCCAGATGCCACTTATGTGAGGCAAAAGAGATGGTAGTACTGAGCCATGACAGAGAAAGGAGAGAGCTGTCAAATCTACAAGAAACTTAGAGCAGAAGATTCAGGCTCACAGCACCAGCTGTACCCACCTGCTCCAAGTTCCAAGAAAAAAGTGTTGCTTTCCCTCTTAGTATCTGTTTATCTACAAACACTATAATACAATCTACTGCTTTATTATATTTCTGGCTATTTGAATTTTGCCGTAAAAACAGTCACCAGGAGTTAACTATTGATAGATATAAGTTTAAGTTAAGGCAGACATTCATAGCTCAGCTTAAATGTTGGGAATTTTGAAACTTAGGGCTCAGAACAATTGTGATTACACTCATAGCTTTTCATCTAAAATACGTTCTCTAAAGTCACAGAGATGAGGACCATGTGGATGTTAGGGGCCATTAGATTGCCCCCTAAGCCTTTTTAAAAAGTTAGTTATAAGAAGATTTTACAAGAGAATTTAAAATATGCACGTATTTTTAAAAGCTATCAAAATAGTTCAGGTAAGAGGTGATAAGGACCTAAATTAAAGTCATGGCTCTGTGAGTGGAGGGAAAGAGATAAATAGGAGAGATCTGGCAACTGACTGTATATATGAGAGTATAGATTAGAACAGTTTTGCAGGCCAAGATAACAATGGCTCACATTTATATAGTCCTTAAAGGTTTACAAAGCACTTTCCCCACCCTCCCCCATTAACTTGGGAGGGAGGTAACAGGTACTGTTAACCCCATTTTATAAATGTAGAAAGTATGCAGAGTATGAAGATATGTATCAGCCCATCCTTCCCTGAGAAGACACTTATAAAATTTGTAAAAACCAACATCCTTTACTATGAGATTGGCATGAGTTATTGCAGCTCCTAGACATTTCAATTTGATAAATCCAATTCTACAAATATCTGTTGTGTTTATCATTTGCAAAGTACTGTGTGTACTGGGAGAAACAGCCTTTAAATAAAATGGGTTCCTACCTCCATGGAGTTTTAAATCTATTGAGGAGGGGTGTAACCTTCACATGCACACACAGATCACTAGGATGCAAAGTACTATAGGGTAAGTCTACTAAAGTGGTGTGAAAAAGTGTTATGTGATATTTTGGGGGAAAATACTGACTATAGTGAACAATGTTAGTTAAGCTTACAATAGTCGTTCTGTTTTGGTCTTCCAAGTATTCCAATAGTAGACGTTAGACTTTCACCACAGATTATTTGACTGCTAAAACTAGAGGAGGAAGTAGAGTATAATATAATTTGAATAGAGAGTAAGTCAAATGTTGGTCCATGTACCTTTCTTTAAAGAGAATAAAAACAAGAAAGGCAGTCTGTTGTGGGAGATTAAGAGTTGGCCTCAAAACCAGAAGACTTGAGTTCAAGTTCTGCTTCTTGACACATACTAGCTGTGTGACTCTGGACAAGTCACTTAATTTCCTTGTGCTTTAGGTAACTCTTTAAGACCATTAAGTCGCAAAGAAAGTGCTGACATGTTTTAGTAAATAGAGTTTCCTCATATAGGAAGTTCCCTATACCAGTCCTGCAGCTATTCCTAAAGATGTGAAAAGAAAGAAATGCTAGGGAAGCTGCTTAGTAACTTGGTGGTTTCCAGGCATATGGTGAAAAGTATGAACATTGAAGACTATGGGTCTTCTTGTCCAGTATTTCTTCTAATATAAATTGGGTCTAGACCCCTTTTACATGTCTGCAATACTGATCAGAGCTTGTTTTCTACAAAAGCATGAGAGAGAAAGAGATGGTTCTGCTTGTTCTGGACTACAACTTTGCCTTTTCTTAGGCTTTGTCAAATTAACAATAAGCCAGATCATTCAACTTGAGCTCACCAGTGGGCCTCCCGCATAGGGTATTGGTCCACTAGGAGTAGTCATGGGCCCTGAAGGATAAGCTCCAGGAGCACTCGGTTGTCCTGCACCAGGGTAGGCTCCAGGTGCTGCTGATCCAGGGTAGGCCCCAGGTGCTCCTGCACCAGGGTAGGCCCCAGGTGCTCCTGCTCCAGGGTAGGCCCCAGGTGCTCCTGCTCCAGGGTAGGCCCCAGGTGCTCCTGCACCAGGGTAGGCCCCAGGATATCCTGGGTAGGCTCCAGCACCAGCGGGTTGGTTTCCCCAAGAACCTTGTGGCGAACCTTGTGGCCAACCTTGTGGGTTTGGATTTCCAGACCCGTATAAGGCATCATTAAGCTGGAAGAAAGAAGAAAACAACCATAAGAATGAAAATAATTTTCATCAACTTTTTAAATAAAATCAGGGGAAGCAAAAAATGGAAAATAAAATATTTCTGATCTAGAAATAGTAAGAGCAAGGATAAAAATAAAACCAATTCCTGTGAATTTTGTCACTTATTGTGTTAGCTGCTCTAATAAAATTTTTGTTTGCATAGAAGGTTTAAGTTACTTGCTCTCTAAATTGTGTCTTTTATTATACATATTATTATTTCCTGTTATTCCAAGTAATTCAGAATTACTTCTAGGTACTCTAGGGTTTTAAATTGTAGGCTTAAAAACTTTAAAAAGTCAGTTTTGGAGTGCATCAAAAACTTCTATTGCCGGGCTTTAGTCCAATTTTATACTGCCCACAATACTGCTGCATTTTAGCCAGTGGGTGCTAGCTATACCCTCTTCTTCCTAATACCTTCCCACTGATCTGGGTTACTATTAATGACTCATGAATCTCTTTACCTAATTTTTGTTCCTTGGAATCTGTGGCTAGAAAAAAACCAAACCAAAACAAAACATCAACTGGAGATAAAAGGTCTTCTTACTGTACTTGCAGTGAGGAGAGGGCTGCCAGAATCACTGGCCCAGTGATTAAAAAGGGCAAGTCTAGTTATAAAAATGTCTCACTTTTAGTAGAATATATTTTAGAAATAAAAATATAGAAATGAAAGACTTACAGAAAATCCGTCAGCCATTTTCCTAAAAGTAAAAACAGAAAAGTTCATCAATATCTACTCTTAAAATATCATTTATACACAAAGAAATCTTACCAATAAGAAACTTTCTCATTCTGATTTTATGCCATTTACCATTTAGAATAGTTTATCCTAAAATTTGGGTGGCTAAGTGTCACAGTAGAGAGTACTGGACTTAGAGGCAGGAAGAAGATTCATCTTCCTAGGTTCAAATCTGACCTCAAGACTAGCTGGGTGACTTTAGGCAAGTCACTTAACCCTGTTTGCCTCAGTTTCCTCATCTTAAAATAGGAGGAAATAGCAAAACCCCAAATGAAGTCATGAAGAATCAGACATGACTGAAATGACTAAACAACAACTAGCCTAAACTTATGAATACCCTGAAACATACAGGACCCCCTTTTTTTTTCCCTTTATTCTTCTTTATTTAGCCAACATTCCTCTCCTTTTTGTAACTATTTATTCCTACTAGGACATAAAATCTGAAGTCAGCCTTTGACGTGGTTGATAACCCTCCCCCTTTTCTTGATACTCTCCAAGTTTTCAAGGACATTACTGTTTCCTAGTTTTCCTCCTACCTCTCTGACTGCTCTTTCTCAGTTTCCTTTGCTGGATCCCAAACCAGATCATGCCTTCTAACTGTAGGTGTCCTGGATTCTCTTCTTTTATACAACTTTATACAATTTCACCGGATGATTTTATCAGGTCCCATGAATTTAATTACTATCTCTAGGTGAACAGTTCTCAGATCTACCTATCCTATCCTAATCTCACTGCTGACCTTCAGTCTTGCATCTTCCAGTGTCTTTCAGACATTTCAAACTGGATGCTGAGAAGACCAAACTCAGTACTCTCCCCCACCCCCAAACCCTCCTCACCTGTTTGCCCTGTTACTGTTCGGCAACATCATCTTCCCAGTCCTGCTAGTAAGTCAGCCTGCCTCAAGACTCTTCCTACTCTAATCCATCTTCCATTCAGCCACCAAAATGATTTTCCTAAACTCAAATCCAATCCAATATTGCTCCCACAAGACTCCACTGTCTTCCATTTGTGGGCCTGTCTTGGGAAACCACTCTGGCCCTTGTTTGTAATCCATTTTCCCTCATCCCTTCCCGCTTGTGATTTATGTGTATAATCTCTGTCTTCACTTCAACAGAGTGGAATTCTGAACAGGAGAATTTGCAAATCTGTTCCTCATAATGAAGCTAATTAATTAAACAGCTACCTGATTACTGGCACTTTGTCTCTGGTCTGAGGTTTCATCATTTTCAGGTTAGAGACTGGCTCAGTAAATTCCTGTTAACAAACACACTTTCCTTCCCACTGTATACTCGTCAACCCAGTGATCCTGGCCCCCTTGTTCCATAAACAAGACACTCTATTCTTGGCTCTGGACATCCTATGCTGTCCCTGATAATTGAAATGTTCTCCCTCCTTATCTCTGCCTACTAACTTCTCTGGCTTTCTTTAAGGTTCAAATAAAATACCATCTTCTCTAGGAAGCTTTTCTCAACTCCTTTTAATTCCAGGGCTTTCCCTTTCTTAATTATTTCCTATTAATTCTTTACATACCTTTATATATATATATATATATATATATATATACACACACACACACACACACATACACATATATATGTGTATGTGTGTGTGTGTATGTACATTTGCTTTTTGTTTCCCTCACTAGATCGTGAATTCCTTGAAGAAAAGGATTGTCTTTTGCCTTTTTTTTTTTTTTTGTATTTCCAGTGCTTAGCACGGTTCCTGGCACATAGTAAGCACTATATAAATGTTAGCTGTCATATTATTATTATACTCTGACTCAACTATTATCACTACCATGCATATATTCCCAAAGAGAAAGAAAAAAAAGCCCAGAAGGTAAAAGACTCATTTGTGAAAAAAAAATTTATATTAGCATTTTTTGTTATAGCAGAACAAAGTAGGTGCCCATCATCTGGGGAATGGCTATAGGATACAAATATAATGAAATATTATTAGGCCACAAGAAATGATAAAAGGGACAGATTTATGAAAACTTGAACTGTTAGAGGATTAAGTGTTTGAACTGATAGAGAATTAAGTGAAGAGGACCAGAAGAAAAATGTATCCATTAACTACATTAATGTAAGGGAGAGCAACTTCAAGAGATTTAAGAACTCTGGTATTGCAATGACCATTCATGACACTAGAAGATTCATGATGAAGCATGTTTCCCATCTCTTGGGAGGGAGGTGAACTAAATACATATTTTCAGACATGGCCAATGTATTAATTTGTTTATTTGTGTTTGCCACGAGAGAGTTTTTACTTGATAAGGATAGGTAGGTAGTGATAGTCATAGAAAAGCAACTAAAAAAGGCCTCCTCATCATATGGCCTCTTCTAATGGTCTCATTATATCTACCTTACAAGGTTTCTCTTGAATTTTTGTTTGTATTTCAAAGTTCCTACTCAGCATCAGAAATGCTTGGAGGTCCTCTAATCCATTAAAGCTGTCTCTGGAGTACATACATCTACTCCCTGACCAGTGTTTTCCACTGGTCAAGTAACTCCTGTTCAAAGCTACACAGTCAATTTTTAGGGAGGAGAAAGAAATTCATCTCCCACCTTGGGAGTCTTCTCCATAGGTAGCTCCTGGCCTGTACTCCCTTGAATTGCCAAATTCATTCCAGGGCTTAACCTCTTTAAAACCCTACTAAGCCAATTTGTTTCCAATTTGTCCAACTTTTGCTCATCCCGATAGGCTCAAAGGTAAATGGTTAAACATCAGTAAAGGCATTACCAAGTATTAAGACGTTAAAACTTCATCACCCTATTTTCCACTCTTTGCTCTCAAATGACTTTATCAACCATAGGTGAGAGAGGAACCAAAATGCCTATTCTTCACAGCAGAAAATGCTAGAAAGGAGAAGCAAAAACAGAGAACAACTAGGTACTGATTTGTTTGAATTATGAATCCCATTAAGTGGTGAGATGTATTCAAGGTCACACTATTTTAAGTTGTGGTTGTTCAGTCATTTTAGTCATGTCCAATTCTTTGTGACCCCATTTGGGGTATTCTTGTCAGAGTTACTGGAGTAGTTTACCATTTCCTTTTCCAGCTTATCTTACAGATGAGGAAACTGAGGCAAACAGGCTTAAGTGATTTGCCCTGGGTGACACAGCTAGTTAATATCTGACGTCAGATTTGAATTCAGGTCTTCCAGATTCCAGACCTGGCAATCTATCCACTATGCCACCTAGCTTGCCCCTACACCAGTTAACTGCCCCTACACTACTTTACTTTGCTCAGAAATGTACCCTGCGCCCTCCAAACCACGCAGACACTAGAGCTCTAAGTCCAAATGTTCCATGAGTAAATGATTTTGGCAATCATTGCCTACAGCCATATTTTAGAGTTATTAATCTGGGTGTTGGCCAGTGTGTGTGTGTGTGTGAGTGTGTGTAAAATTAAAAAGTTCAAAGTCAGTTTCGAGAGTTAGGAAAATTTATACTGCTAACTATAGTACTATCTCATTGACTGAGTTCTTATGGATACACACTTCAAAGTATAATAATAAAGTTAGGTACCATTAAGATTAGAACCTATCAAGAACCTGAATGATGAAAATACATTCAAATTTAGTACTTATTGATCAAATGAAATACAGAAAATAAAAATAGATGAACATATGTTTCCTCTATCCTTTTGCTTAAAGTCTGAGGGTTTTCTTTAATGATATATGGGACAAGACTACTAAAAATAACTACACTTTGTCCTTGTCTCAAAGTATCATACTTTGTAAGAATTTTAAAATTTATTTACAATTATTTCTCTGGACTATTCTTCTATACCTAGACTCAAAACTTTAGAACTGGAGAGCCCTCAGAGGCCATCTAATCTAATCTCCTCCTTTTACAGTTGAGGAAACTGAGGCCTGGGGAAGTTAAGTGAGTTGGCCAAGGAGACATAGGTAGTATTAGATGTCAGGTCTTAGCAACTACAGATGTTTTAAAAAAGTAAAGAAACTGAAGACAAAATGTTAATATTTCATGTCTCTTAGTAAACTAGATGACTCAGATGTTGACTCAGAAAATGCCATTTTGCATAGTCACTATGCAAACTAAAGCCACATTTTAACCAAGGGAACTTAAATTTCCAATCAACATCCACAAGGATTGCTATGTTGCTTTGTTGATGTCTGAATTTTATATATCATTTAGGACAAAGTTTCTAAGTTTATTCTGGATCCAAATCAAAGTGAAAAACTTCAGAACTTTTTCTAGAAAACTTACACTAATTTAAAGCAAATATATTCCCACTTGCCTAGCATATTTCTACCTATATCTTTTTCAGATGAGTGATTTATGCTTAAAGAGCTAATCAAAACAAAATGCAAAAAGTCCCTCATTCCACAAAGACATCATGATATAAGGGAAAGAATCCTCCATCTGGACTAAAAAAACTTGAGTTTCAACCCTGGCTATAGATATATGACTTCAAACAAATCACTTAACTTTTCAGGATTTCAGTTTCCCCATAGAATCAGAGGGTTGGATGGATGGTCCCTATAGTATTTTCCAGTCTCAGACTCTATGATCCTAGAAATTTAGCCAAACAAGAATTTTTTTTTCTAGGTCTGGGACCTAGCAATGAAGCCATAAATCAGCAAAGTAATATTTGTTTATAGAGATACTATGCAGAGGAAGAATATTAGGAAATCAGATGATAATTCTGTGTAATTTCAGATAAGGAAAAACAAACATGAGTCAGAGTCAGAAATCTTTCATTTTAGAAAACTCAATTGCCAAGTTACCCCTTTAATAACAAATATCTCTCTGTAGTACCATGCAAGCCTTTACCTGCCCAGCAATTACTATAATATCCTAGTCTTTGCATCTCATCCAATTACCTGGGTTCCCAAGAATATATGTGCAAGTTCTGCCCTTGAAGGAACCTCTCTATTTTTTATAAAATATTGTCAGAATATCAAAAAGTTCCCTTAAATGTATTTCCCCAGAAACTCAGGGCCTTACTCTGCTACTCCTCCCAGCAAATAACTTTGAAATTCTAGGTCACAGTAGAGATGTTTCTACTTTGCACTTGGTAAAACAGAGAGTTCCTCAAAGAAAGTACAAAGAAATTAGAAGAGAAAAGAATTTTAGATAAAACAACTTTAACTCTCTCTGACCCTAAACAATTTTCAATGTAGTAGGGAACCATGGAACCGTGGTACATACACAAATAACTATGGTACGTAATCTGAACATAGGATGTTACAGGATATAGAAATAAATGTGAAAACTTTTTTAATGTAACTTTCCTTAAAAAAAAAAGAACTATTGAAAGTAATAATAGTAAGTCAAATTGTCTTCTTTTTCTCACAAATGTTATTCCTTAGGGCTTTAGGGACTTCCTCTACTAAGTGTAAGGATGTTAGGGAGTGAAAAGACAGCAGGATTTGTTTTGTATGTAGGCTAAAATTGCACTAGAATTATGCAACAATTCCGAGGGCTAGAAACTAATTAAAAGACCCAGGAGCAAGAGACGCCCCTAACAGATGAGCAAAGAAGACATTTCTAGCTCTACAAAAATGTAGATGCCAACAGAAAGCTGAGAATTTTGAAAGGATTTGTGAGTTTCTTTAATAAAGCTTCTCTTCCACTTAGTGTAACTCTGGGGGGAAAAGAGGGAAGAAGAGAAAAGAAGTGGAAAAACAAAACACCCAGGCAGTTATTGCTGATTTTCATGTACTTTGTTAGCCCTCAATATCAAATTGAGATACTTGGTAACTGTAGTTTTTAAATCTTTTAAAAAAATTTTTTTTAACTGATAGCTTTTTATAAGGCATATGAAACAAAGGTTGCTGTTTTCAGGATGTTAGTTTCTCTGAAACTGAGGGTGTGGTTCTTCAATAAGTTCTTCCTCAGTTTAATTTAAAACCTTTTTATGAAAAGCTTATTTGTATTATTGCTTTAATTGCACTAGAGCAATCTGCATTCTTTTCCTATGCTATTAGGAGTACTGATTGCGTGATCTTGGGTAAGTCCCTTAACCCTGTTTGTCTCAGTTCCTCATCTGTAAAATGAGCTGGAGAAGAGAATGGCAAAACCACTCCAGTATCTTTGCCAAGAAATTCCCATATGGGAGTCATGAAAAGTCGGACATGACTGGAATGACTCAAAAGAACTTACGAAAATGGGTTCACTTGTTTCCTTCTGAATACACTATCTATGTGTAAATACAACTACAAAAGAAAGAGAGAAAGTACAAAGTTTCAAAAATGGAATGGAGTAGTGCTAAGGTAAGACAACTGAGATGATACTTTAATAAGATTTTTTACAGGTTTTAGACCTGAAAGCAGCCTTGTAGGTCAGCAAGGTCAATTCTTTCATTTTACAGAAGAGAAAACAGAGGCTGAGACTTAACTTGCCCAGAATCACCATGTGACTTCCAAGTCCAGTAAATAATGGAGGTAGAATTACTCTGTGGATTGTGTCTCCATCCATGTCTATCCTGGTCCTGTTCCATTTCCTTCCCCACCCTCCACAACTCCACCCCAAGAAGCAGAAAAGCAATAAAGAAGGAATTTAGAATAGATATGGAAGTCTCTAGTATGCTTACCTAGTACTATGCTGGACAAAATAAATTACTTAAGGATCCTTACTACATGCTGCAATAAACTTTGCTGATAAGTGAATTGATCAGTTACATTAGCTTAGCCTTAATTAATGAAGCCTCAGTAAATGCCTTGTCACTATAGCTACTTTTCTACTAAATATTTAAGGGAAATCTTAGCTATAAGATCTTTTCCTTTTATGGTAAATCCCATAGTATGGAGGAAAGAATGGTCAGATTTGGAACCCTTTAGAACTCGAATTCAAAACCTTATTCAGGTACTTGCTAACATGTACCCTCTCCAGTTGTCTTAATCTCAATTTAAGGCGTTAGGATGAGATTGCCTTTAAGGTTTCTTTAAATTCATCTACATTTGAACAATCACTGAAATTTGCCTTCTCAGGAATTTCTGTCCATAAAGCTATGTGGTGCAGTGGATAAGAGTGCTGGACTTGGAGTTAGGAAGTCCTAGGTTCAAATCTGCTTCAGGCATTTGCTGAAGCAACCCTGGACAAATTTCTTAACTTGTCTTCCTGCCTGTTTCATCATCTAGAATGTGGAAATAATAATAGCACCTACTTCACAGTGCTGTTGGGAGGATCAAATAAGATAATATACGTAAAGCCCTATATAAATGCTAGCTGTTATTATTACTAGTTATTAAAACCTCCCTTCATCTGCCACACATCAGAAAAAGAAGTTTTACAATATCCTCATGTCAGTGGGGTACAGAGGATGAATCCTTAGCTTCATTAAAAATGTCTTAAAGTTTATTTCTAGGACCTAACCATATGTCAAACATTTTTGGAAAAGACCTATGAAAATATCCTCAACATAGATCCTGCATAGTGACTTCTCCATTTCCACAGCTACTTATCATACAATTGACTCTTCTTACTAGAAGTAACTAACAAACTCTGGCCATGGTGCTGTCATTAACACATTCAGAGATATTAAAAGATCTGTGAACAGTGGTTGAATCCATTTATTTCTGAACAGTTTTTCAATTATTTCCTTGCGTTAAAAAAAGCCTGCCTATATATTATCCCTGTTTGGCCCCAAATAAAACAAAAATCAGGATTTTATATTTAAAAAAATTCAACACAACACAAGAGCTACTGGTTTTAAATATGCTTTTCAATGAGAAGGAAATTTCTTTGAAGGAAAAAGAGAAGGAAGAGAAAAAATAGGAGGACAAGGTAAATGAAAATTGTTTGTGGTCAAAAGAACTTTTATGAATAGCAGCTAACTCACACTTTTAAGTCTTTAAAGTCATTTTTCTGAAACTAAGGTTATTCTTCACAATATGGGAAATGTTAAGAATTTCATGAAAAGATAAATCTGTATTTTAAAAACTCTACAATTTGAGAAGAAAAGCAGAGAAGTTGTTTCCTATTATGGAAAGGCCTATTCTAAACTTCTAGAGAACTAGTCAGAATTTCAAAATGCAATGGTATTTTTTTCTGATGTCTAGTGTCCATGGCAATACCTGGGTGTGATTTGTCTCTCTCTATCAATACCACATCAGAACCTATGCAAGCTTCATCAGCCTTTTCCCTGCTTCCCTATTTTTGAAAGGCTAACTGTTTTACTAACGTCAATGTCCTTGAAATTTAAAAATGGGAAGTCATTTTATAGTTGTTCTATGGTATCTTGCATAGGAAACTGAATGCTTTGAACATCTGTTCAAATGGATGGCTTTTTGTTGTTTGGTGATGTTGGGGGGATGTTAAAAGGAAAAGGGAGAATGAAAATGAATACAGTCAAGTATGCTACTAGCTTTGGGAAACAATACTTTATAGCCCTATAGTTAGGTATCTGGATGGATATAGGTATTTAGGAGCTTCTAGCAGGTCTAAATTTAGAACTAAAATAGATGTTAGGGGTCTTTTCACCTCAATCTACTTATTTTACAGATGAGGAAACTGAGATCAATAAAGGTTAAATGAGTCACAAGATCTCATGGATAGTAATTGGTACAGCTGGTAGTTAAATCCAGATCCTCTGACTCAAGATCTATAACTTTCTTTCCTAGCTTTTTCTCTTCTGGTAATTATTGCTCCCTCCTAATTTTCGGCATTTAACCCTCATTCTCCAGTTTGGGAACATTTTCAAATTCTATCATTGAAGAAAGAGGCAACAATTGTAGTGAAAAGAATGCTGAGCTTGGAATTAGGAACACCTGGGATCAAATCCTACCTCTGACGTTTACTTGCTAGACAGTAGGCAGGTCATTTAACCTTTACATAACACCTCAGACAACTTTTCTATTAAGTCACAGCTCAGTGGGTAGAACAAGAAGTCCCCTATACTAAAAAAAAAAAATCACAGATCTTTTATAAATTCATTTGAGGAACTGATGACTAAATAAACCAGCAGTGGGGAATCTTTGGCCTTGAAGCCATATGTGGCCTTCTAGGTCCTTGGGAGTGGACTTTTGACTTAGTTCAAGTTTTACAGAACAAATCCTTTTATCATGCGGATTTGCTCCTTGAAGTTTGGATTTAGTCAAAGGGTGGCACTTGAGGACCTAGAGGACCACTTGTGGCTTCAAGGTCACAGGTTCCCCACCCCTGGAATAAACCCTTATACCTATTTTAAAAGCACCAGATCTAGCTTTCTCCCTCCTGCTAGTCGAAGACTAAAAGGTACCAGACCCCATCCTCAATACAATGAGTCACTTTTCACAGGATAATCCTAAACTTATTTTCTCAAGAATCTATGGGACAATGATTGTTTTTGTACATTCAATTTTTTTTTTTTTTTTGGCTGCTAAGTTAAGAGTTGATACTGAGCCTGGTATGCATGAATTCACAGAACTGTAGATTTAGGAATGGTAAGGACTCAAGAAGTCTACCATCCCCCTAGATGTGTGATCCTGGACAACTCACTTAAACTTAACCTCAGTTTTCTCAACTAAAAAGTGGGGATAACATTAGCACCTAGCTCAAAGGATTGTGGTGAGGATCAAATAAGATAATATTTGTAAAACACTTTAGCACAGTGCCTGGCACATAGTAGAATGTTTAATAAATGCCTGTCCCCTTCTTTTCCCCCTCATTTTACAGATGAGAGAGCTGAGACCCAGAGAGCTAAGTGACTTGTCCAAGGTCACACAGACTGTAACTAGAACAGACAACTTGAACCAAATCCGATGTTCTTTCCTGTCTCCCAAGTTAGACAGAGGTTATCTTCTGATAAAGTAATCCTGACAAAATTCATAAGAAAAATCATGTGAATCCTCTTCCCTATTCCCAAGTTTCAGAAGTAGTTCTACAATTATGAGAGTATTGGCTTTTACTAGGTAGGTGTGATGTGGGTCTCGTTTTTAAGCACTAGATTTAAGTATTTAAGCAGTATTATCCTAATAGAATTTTTCTATGTCCTTCAGTGGGGGGTGAAGGGCATCCTGCATTCTGTTTTAGATCACAATTGGATTATACTTGCCACCAATTCATTACTTTTAAAGTGTCTGAGGAGGATCAAAGGCTATATTTCCATGGGCATAGAGAGGGGAAGGTAGCAGGGGACTGTTTCACCAAGGTGAAGGGTGGCAGGACCCCTGAAAAGCGCTGCAGCCGTCCTCTGCCCTAGGGCGCGTCCTGTCCTGTCCTCGGAGTGTCCTGCCATCCTGCGCCCACAAAGGCTTCCATCCTCCACCTCGAGAATTTTAACTGCAACAGCTTCTCTGGGAAACAGGGATTCTCCTACCAGTCTCCAGGCAAGTAAATAAAGTCTTTGAGACGAGGTGTCCTAACAGAGCATCCCTCACTAAAGACAGCGAAAACTTTTCTCTCCATTACCTATAACACTTCGAGTGAGGAAGGCGCCCCCGTACTCTGTCACCTCCCCACCGCGGCCCCATGCCAGAGGCTAGGGGGAAAGTCGCACTTTAGGAACTGCTGGAAAATCTGCATTCTCTTTGGCTCTCGGAGGCGTCCTCCCTGCGTCCCAACCCTCGCCCGCTCACCTGGTGCAGTGCTGCCCCGCTCACCTGGTGTAGCGGCTTCGATCTCCGTCCCGAAGTGGCTGGAGCGGTCACTGGCTAGGTCTACGGCAGCATCGGCTACGCAGCACAAATACACCCCAACCCCACCAGCCAAACTCCGCCCTGCCAGCCTAGGAAGCGGAGTGGGCGGGCGCGGTCCTGGGTGTGGACGGTACAGATCCATAGCAACCCCCGCTTCAGCTCTCCAGGGAGGGAACAGCAGCCCCAGGCAGGGGCCTGCCCCCCCTGCTCTGGGGAAGCTGTGATCGGTGTTAACTGAGCAAAAGTGAACGTGCAGGACTCCCCAAGACTTAAAGCAGAGTGGAAAGTTGAGATCTGCTCAAAAGAAAAACTCCCTTTGGGGTGCTTTGGATTTGCTTTTGCTTTTTCTCCCCCTAAGGTAGCCAGCAAACAACATTTCTGCATATTCATGTTCAGAGCTTTCCTGCCATACTTAAACTTAACTTGAGGGATCTCTGTTCAACAGCCTTAGTCTTATGAAATGTGCTTATGTCCCAATTTCCGTTCTTTTTGCTTATGGTTTCAGAATTAGTTGGGCAACAACACCCAAATGAAAATAGTTATGCCTCTCCTCAATTAGAGCTCCAATTATGTTTAGTAAGGAAAAAAGAATTACATAAACCACCTTGGGAATTCCAGAGGACAGACAGATTCTGGATAGGTTTCATTATGTATGCATGTGAAAGGATTTATGGCTATTATGAAATATTTGCAAAAATATCTCAGTGCATTTTTTGTGGCTGAGCAGGATAAAGTCACAAAATTTGTGAACTAGTACTGTTATTATTAAAAGTTTGGATTGCACTGGAAATATGGCGTATTTAAGATACAGGAGTTTGGAAATGTTGATTCACTTCACTGTTCACCAGACTGTCAGAGACTAAGGACAGAGCTGGCTCGGTAGCAAAATGAGAAGACTGAAGACCTCACCTATTAGGGAAGGACTCACTCTTCAACAAAAACTACTGGGAAAACTGAAAGGCAGTCAGGCAGAAATTAGGTTAAGGTCAATATCTCATACCATGTACAAAGATGAGCTCCATATGGATACCAGACTTACATAAAAGGTCACATTGTAAACAAATTAGAAGAGCAGGGAAGAATGTAGACTTCCTAACCTTGAGTAGAACAAAAGTATAACAAAATCCATAGCCAAACAAGCGATAAAGAAGATCACAGAAGAAAAATGTATACCTTTGATTAAATAAAATCGGGGGGAGGGCTACTGATAGATTTTCTGTGCCCAGGTACTCACACCCACATATGCACATGCAAGCACACATGCAGGTGCACACACATACACACACACACAGAAAAAAGGAAGAAAACCCGAGGGGCATTGAGACATTTTTTTGAAATTATGCAGTAGAAAACAGAAGGGCCAGAAAAAGCTTTGAAAGTTGTTGAATTTCTCTTTAATTTAAGAGGTAAAGACAGCTATTATAATAAAGATCTGCCGTTTCATGTACAATCTTCTTTTTCTATCCTACTTTTATAGATGGAAAGTTTCATTTTATCTGGCATTCAGTTTAGTGTTTTGCTGCTATTGGGTTTTTTTAATTGAAGGGGTTCACTTAGCTACTCTCTGAGGTCTCTTCTAATTTTTAACTTAATTATCTGATTGTAACAATAAGGTCCGATAGAGCTGTGTTGGTCACCCTACATCTCTCTACTAAAGTGGTCCCTGTCATCTAAGATTTATGCAATGAGGGAACCTAACCTCCAAAACTGAACTCTATGGCTTTTCTCTTTCCTTACGCTAGCACGTTAACGAGAATCATTTAAAGCTTAGGTTTGTCTCATGTCTCCTCCAAAGGGGTAGTATAAAGATACTCAATGTAAAACATAAATCAGGTACAGGACTATTATTGATTTCCTCTACATAAAATAAATGCTAAAAACACAAAAGACTGACAAGTGTTGGCACTAAGAGATACCTAAACAAGCAGCAACAATTTACATTCTCTTGTAAGGTTGATACTTAAAACTCTGAGCATGATGTTTTAAGTATCCAACCTCCAAACCCAAGCCTGAACAACATATAGCCTGTGGGGTGCTTGCCACCCACCAAAGGATTTTGGACAGCCTTGAAAAAATGTAGAGGATGCAAAAGAAAGTAAAGATGTAATGAGTGCTTTGTCTGTACCCTCTTTAACCTGCTTTTCACTAGTCACTATTGTGCCAATCATATGACTTGGTGGGTGGGTTGCCATTCCATACTCTGTCTTGTTTGTCACATGACCCGCAAGCAGCCTCTCTGAGTAATTAATCATTTTATTAATCATGCTAGCAATAATTAATAAATGAGGTCAATGAAACTATTGAACGCCAAAGATCCCTTGTGGAATCCCCTCAGTGTTTATATACCTTTGAAAGAGTGGATGTTTTTCAGGGTGGCAATTGACTCTGATTGGTCAACAAATAAAGACAGAATGAATATTATGATGAGAAGGCTTATTCTAATAAGATTCTGGGGGATGTGACTGATCACTCAGTCTTGGTCAAAGAGACTTATCTCTTATCCAGATTACCTCTTCCTGCCTAGGGAAATCTAGACAAAAAGGGTCTACTTAGACCCAGCAGAGAGGAATACATTGAGCCAGAATTCACCTTAGATTAAATTCTTTGTAAGGCTCTCTAGTTGGATGGGGCAACAACTTCCACCCAAGATGAAAGGCAAATACGCTGAGTATTTAGGTAATCTCACCCATCAACAACATCGTGCAGATACTGGCTTGGCCTAGTACAGAATGAAGATCTAGGAAGGGAAAAATAACCTGGATCTCCTCAATAATTGATAATTTAATAATCATTTCTCTCAGTTGACATTAAAACATGAAACACTTTGGAGTACTGTTGAATAGACCTATCAGACCTCAGCTTTACATGTAGTTGAAGAAGACATCTCCTACTACTAGCCACTCTGACCTCTGAATGACACTATTAACTCTAACCTCTGAAGTCCATGAAGTGGCTACCAAGGTTTAAGAAGATTGCTGTTGACTCAGCTGTGCTCAGGGGAAAAAATAAAAGCAGAACAAGGAGTCAGAGACCCAAAGTCCAAGATTAAACTCAACCTGGGAAAACTTCTTGCTACCATTGCTGCCAGTAGAGAGGCAATCTCCTCTTCCCTTCACTGAAAGTTGGAAGGAGAGTCTCACATACTTGACAGAAGGAAGAGAAAGTGAGAGGATAGAGTCACTCCTTTTAATGATCTCTTCCTGACTCAACAGTCAAGCCTCTTTGATTAAGTTCTGGCAGTCATTAAGGCGCACATAGACATCCATTAGAGGTTTCTGTCTGTATGTGTCTTTTATCAAGGGGCCCCCTGGAAAGGACCAGAATGCATGTAACATTGTAGGGGCCCAGCTCCAGGGATTGAGTGTTTCTCACCAGAAAGAACCCATGTGGCTCTGGAAGGAGTCCAGTTCTAGGCATGATCTCCAGAAGGAATGGTCACTATTCCCTATCATTATCTAAGATGAAAAATGATATTAATAAGTGAGATGAAGTGACTTCATAAAAGACTTACATGGCATTACAATTTTAATAATTTAAAATTTAATATACAAAATTTAATTTTTGGACCCAGAGGACACTCCTTCTAGAAGGTCTCCTCTCTTTCTTGGCACTTATGAAAGAAATACTGATTTTTAGAATAATTGAATCTTATAGATAGAAAGAACCCTAGAGTTTATTTAGAACAATCCCTACTTTAAATATTAATCCCTTTCTTCAGCATCTCAAACATATAATCATTTAGCCATCAACAGATATCTTCAATGATAGGGAACATATTGCACCTCAAAACAAACCCATTCCATTTTTGTAAAGTCCTAATCGTTGGAAAATATTCTACTATAATGAAATCTTCCTCCTTGAAGCTTCCCTTCTTGGTGCTGGTTCAATAAACAAGATAAATCTAGTCCCTCCAGATAAGAGTCTAAATGTTTGAAAACAGTGGTCACCAGGTCCCTTAAGTCTTCTCTTTCTTCAAGTCAAATATCCCTACTTCATTCAGCCATTCCTGGTGTGAAATGTTTCCATTGGTATGTTTGCTCTCCTTTAGATGTACTACAGCTTGTGACTCATCCTTTTTAAGGCAGAGACTTCCTTAGACACTAGATCTGTTCCTGAAAAACTGTGTGTAAGTGCAGTGAAAAATCATTTTGTTAAATAGTCATCTCCTCATTTATCTTCCATGTAAATACAGAGTTCCACCTATCAAGATACATAAAAGTAAGAATTCCTACAATGGATTCTTTAATTAGCGCTCAGTCTCAATGTTCAGGAGAACATGGCTTGGAAAGGCCTTATGACCAGCCTAGAAGTTCAAGAATGTTACCTGATAGTGAGCACAACTCACTTTAGAGTTTAAAAAGCACTTTCCTCACAATAATCCTGTGAGATAAGTAAAAATAATTCATAATGATGATAATAAAATTAATAATGATAATAGAAATAATGATAAATTATTGAGCCGTCTAAGGCTTTCCATTTCCTAATGTACTTGTTATCTCATTTTGTCCTCTCCAAAACTCTGTGGGGTAGGTGAGATTATTATTTCCATTTTACAGATAAGGAAAAGTATCAGGGCCAGGATTTAAATCCATATCTCTTGACTTTCAGATCAGTACTCTTTCCCCTATACTAGTTTTGTCCACTCTATCATACTGCCCTTCATATTTAGTAGTTGGTATCCTGTGCTTTTTTATTGGACTGAAAATAAATGTACTCCTGACAATAAGAGGAGAAAATGTCTTTTTAATTTAGGTCAACAGGAATGAGAAAGCCTTTCTTTTAAATATTAATTTTTAATGGGTTTTTACTCACAATGATTGCCCGATACCAGAAAACCTGGTTAAAACTCAAAACTTGAATTGATCGGTTATTTCACTTAAATGATGGAAATAATCAGGTAAAGTCACTGATAAAATATATTAAACAGCATGGACCAAGCATAGATCCATGGACCAGAGACCTCCTGCCCAGCTGACATTGAATCTTTAATGACTACTTATTGAGTTCAACCATTTGAACAGTTCCAAATCTATCTAATTATATTATCACCTATTCTACACATCTCCATCTTCTCCATAAGAATAGTTGGAGATTCTTTATCAAATGCTTTGCTAAAATTTAAACTATATCAGTAGTGGTACCACAATTTGCTAGTCAAAAACAGAAAAAGTTTGACACTGGCTCTTTGTAATCATTGCTTCTTTGTCTAAGTGTTCACTATGTTGTTGTTCAGTTTTTTCAGTTGTGTCTATCTCTCCATGATCCCATTTGGGGTTTTCTTGGCAAAGATAATGGCGTGGCTTGCCATTTCCTTCTCTAGATAATTTTACAGATGAGGAAACTGAAGCAAAGAGGCTTACGTGACTTGCCCAGGGTAGCACAGTTAGTAAGTGTCTGAGGCTGGATTTGAACTTGGTTCATTCTGCCTCTGAGTCTGGTGCTCAACCTCGTTGCCCAAGTGGTCACTAACTATCTCCTTAATGATCTATTATAGAATTTCTCAGGGATTGTTCTAAATAAACTCTAGGGTTCTTTCTCAGCTTCCTAGTTTGCAAACTAAGCATATCTAGATACTTTACAAACATTCTTATGGGTAATTAATAATGAGGCCAGAAGAATCCACATTATCTACCCACATAATAAAACTGATAACATTTAGGCCTGTGCATATCTGTAATCACCATTAGTGATTTAAAACCTAAATGAAAGAAAATTAATGTGCAGTATAACTTAAACATTGTGTGTTTAACTTTACCTACTGATTTGTGTAAACTTAGATTCATAGGTACTCAGTTAATGAACTTTAACTTTCATTTTTAAGATAATGTTAATTTTTTTGTCTTTCTTTACTTGACAAACACCAATTTGCTTGAACATTTCAGTGGACAAAGAACAGAATAAGAGGATTACACGTGATATTGTAGATATCTATTACAGATAGCTGTTTCACACTAAAGTAGATTCAATATGCTAGCTTTCAAAATATTTATTTTAAATTCAGCATATCTGTATCTCCCTCTGAAATTCCTTTCGTTATCTTCTACATGTTTAAAATGTTTCAATGACTCTCTTATTTCTTCATTTTTGTTTTGCCATCACAATCATTTACTTGGAGGCAAGTAGGTGTCACAGTGGATAAAACACCAGCCACTGAAAGAACTGAGTTCATATTTAGTCTCAGACACTTACTAGCTGTGTCACCCTGGGCAGGAGACTTAAATCTGAATATCTCCATTTCTTCATCTGTAAAATGAACTGAAGAAGGAAATGACAAACCACTCCAGTGTCTTTGCTAAGAAAACCCCAAATGAGATCATGAAGAATCAGACACAACTGAAAGGACTGACAAACAAAAAATCTTCTGTCTCAACCAAAGTACCCCTGTGAAACCCCATTTTAGCCTTAATACCTTAACTAGGTGAGATCATAGACCACAGACAAAGTACAAAAAGTCCTTTGAATTGTAATGGTGTAAAAGAATTATAATATTCAGATAGACCTAGGAAATTCTTCCCAGGGGTTACTATCAATTACCAAGGTAGTTGGAACCAAACTCACTTGAAAGGCTGGAGCAAGTGTGGCACTCAGCCATCCCCACGGAGAATTAAGGAGAGACTTGGGCTTTGGCTTTCGTCCTCAGTCTCTTTTCCCTCTCCTCTAGCACCTCTGCCTCTGGCTAAAGGAGGAATCTGTGAGTTTCAAAGGTGTAGAGGATGTTGGACCTCATTATCTTCCCCTCAGAGTCAGCCACAACTCTTATCAGCTAACAGCAAGGTCTGCACTGGAAGTCAAGAACAGTTGGATACAGATTCATGAGACTCAAGGGGAGATTTTTCAGCACCCCATGAATAGGGGAAAAAGACTTCGGATAACTAAGAGCTTACTTAGCCTTTCATTAAATGCACTGTCAAAACTTGAACCTACTTTCTCCAGGAACCTGTATGTACTTGTGGGAGAGTTTCACAGAACTGGGGGGAGGGGATGTTTTATATCAATTCTTATGTATGCCTTTACTTAGTAAATACCTCTTGCTAAAAGCTGACTAAAACCAATTTTCAACTGAAAATCTTGGTGTGTATGTGAAGAATGACACTAGGCAATCACCCTCAACTCCTCCTGGGTATCCCTATGTCCCCAAGGGAGAGATACAGCCATATTCTGAGACCTGAGCCTCTTGTCCCTGAGAATGGAAGTAGGCATAATGTTCCTCAGATCCAGTTTGAGCTACATAAGTACAGTCAAGCAAAGCAAAGCCATACGTTGGCCATGTCTGCATCATCCATCCATCATCTCTGTCAGGTAGTGGGCATGTTTCATAATCACACCTCTTGGTTACAGCATTAATCAGAGCTATTAAGTCTTTCAAAGCAATAAACGTTTAATATTATGCAGACAATGCTCTTTGGGATTCATATACCCTGCTTTAAAAGTTTCATGTCACCGCTCAAATCCTGAAACAATACCAATGACTTTTTCATGTATGAACATAAAGCAAATCATTGTGCTTAGAGCAAGCATTCAAAACTTGCTTATAAACACATAGAACATGAATAAAATTCAGCAGTACCCACATGCATAACAATAGTTGCATGCTAGTATCAGGTGGAGTATGAGGTTAAGCTAGTCCAGATAAGCTCTTTATATCTCCAAAAAATAAAACTATTTTTAAAAAATAGCATTGAATATAAACAGGGCTGCCCTGAAATTTTCCCTGGGTTACAGTTCCAGGAATTAGGGTACCAAATATAACTACACCAAAAGAAAATTTAGGGCCAAATATCTTGATCAAAAAGGGAATAAAGAAAAACTTGCCAGTAGGCTCCACTTTAAAAAAGAAAAGAAAACGAAAAACCTAGACAGAAAAACTTTTCTTCAAAATCACTTTTAAAAAAAATCAATAGGACCACTTAAGACTGAAAGCCTGTAGCCTGGGGGTATTCAGAATAAAATCGCTATGGAGACACAAGCTCCCAGGGAAAGGAAATAGAAAATCCTGAGTCAGAGCACAAAGAGATCTTCATTAAGCCCAACCCTGGATTGACTTTATCACTTTCCCTCTCAATAAACACCAGGTACTCCAGTTACCACCTCTATTTACCAAACAAAACAGTCAGTGTAAAGTACCTTTACAAACAACCTTTGTTCCACACGCCTTTCTGGTGTTCTTACACACTCACATCGCACCACCTACTCTTTGATTCAAGGGTACTGGCCTTGCTGTTCCATGAACAAAATACTCCACATCCTTCTCTTCTGGGCGTTTTCTCTGACTGTCTCCCATGCATGGAATGGTCTCCCTTCTCATCTCTGATCTCTGGTTTCCTTCAAATCCCAGCTAAAATCCCAACTTCTTCAGGAAGCCTTTACAAATCCCTCTTAATTCCAGTGACTTCCTTATGTTGATTGTTTCTATTTTGAAAAAAAATTACTTATTTTATTCTGAACTTAAGAAATAAAACAAGCATTTCCATAACATAGCAGAATAGAAAAAAGATGATTGACCAAGAAACTGCACTAATTTATCCTAGATATAGCTTGTTTGTACATAATTTCTTGTGTGTTGTCTCCCCAATTAGATACTGAGCTCCTCAAAGGTAGGGACAGTCTTTTACTTTTCTTTGTTTTTTCAGTACTTACCTAGCACATAATTGCCACTTAATAAATATCTATTGACTGACTGCTAAAATTCTAATACTATTTTTTTAAACCAGGAGAGGATGAGCAGCAACCGAGTGTTCCTACAGAAAGTCCGAACAGACTATCATTCTCTTTCCTAGGAAATTTTGAATGAGGAGCATCACTTTGAGCTGTAAGGTGAAGAGGTAATGACCACTTTTCCCACCTAGCTGACATGTCTGTGAACACACAGCACCTCTGTTTCTTTTGTGTTTATTCTTTCCTGAAGATGAGTAAATGAATATTCTGAAAGTGGAGAGTCCCCAGATGAATGAAGGAAGATCCATCAAAGATCCCACCAGCCAATACAGTTTGCAACAAATTCTACGGTATTTGCAGGGAACATCTGCAAGTGGAAATGGAAAGGCCTCCCTCTAAAAACTGAGCCCAAATATGATCTGATGCTGAGTGAAAGGAGCAGAACCAGGAGAACTTTGTGCACAGCAACGACCACAGCGTGCGAGAGTTTTTTCTGGTAGACTTGGAAATTCGTAATAACGCAAGAACTTATTAAAAAAAAAATCCCAATGGTGGTTTTCTAAGGCAAGATGCCTTCCACACTCAGAGAAAGAAATATGGAAGTCATTCGCAGAATGTAGCAGAACATGTTTGTGAGTGTGTGTGTTTTTGTGTATCATGTTTTGATTAGTTATACTATTTCTTGCATTTATTTTAGTTCAACTACGTAGCATGACTATAGTGAAAATGTACTCAATAGGAAAGTATATGTAGAACCTATATAGAATTGTATGCGGTCGTGGGGAGGGAGGGAGGTAATGGGGGGTAGGTGTGGGGGTGATAAAATCTTAATATTATGGCAGTGATTGTTAAACATTAAAAAATAATAATAATAAAATAAAATTTAAAAAAAAATAAAAATAAAAATAAAAACTGAGCCCAAGCAGAAAGCTAAACTTAAGGATAACCTCATAAGGACTCCATGAAAGGAGAACAAGATTTCCAGGGTCTTAAATCAGGAGATACTTTCTTGACCACATGTGTTTTCTGCAAATGTGCCTCACTCTCACTGCACTTTGAACTTGAGCCAACTCTCCTCAGGGACTTTGTGTGTGCAAAGAGAGAGTGTTCCTCCAGTTTGAAGGGATTTAAAAAAAACCCTTCATTCCTTGCTATCCATTGTCAGCAAACATTTTTTTTCAGAAGCTAATAAAATTCTACTGGTTAATTGATAATTAGGAGCATATCAGATTAGGGCTTTTGGACAGTGGTCCTAGAAATTCTAGTAACCTCTCAGAGTTACCTCTAGTTACCTCTCTAAAACTCTGAGGGAAATAAACCCAACCAATGCCAGAGAGGAACCCCAGAGGGGGTGCTACAAACTTGTAAAATGATAAGTGATATTTGCTTCAATTTCCCTCAGTCCAATAATAGCCAAGAGATAACCTTTGGGTGTTTAAAAAACAAAAAAGGGAATCTACCCTACCACACAGAGGAGTGCCCTTTGCCTCGTTGGCAAATGTTGTAAACTTAAGACTATGAGTCATAAGCACATAGCCAGGCTTAGCCTCTTTGTCACACAGAAGGTTAGTCACTGGCACTAACACCAGAATAGCAAAATCCATTGTCACGGAAACATAACTGTGATTTATTTTTGTTGGTTTGGATGATTCACTCACACTTTATATTTCCTTCTGGGGTCTCTGGTTATAGTCAACATAGACTTTAAGAAATTTCTGTAACACAGTTTTATTGTAATACTTGAACCTTGGAAAGCCCTTCTCTCTATTTAACCAAATCTTCATTACCTCAGTTTCTTCCCAGAGCTACTTTCAACATGGTCATAATAGCATTTAAACAAGCTATTATCTTTGTGTGACTTTATATGGTTGCAATGCATTTTTTACATTTAATCTTCTCTACGTCAGCTTTATGAAGTAGGATAGTATCCATTTTACAGATAAGTAATTAGGCTCAGAGACTTACTTGAAGTCACATAGCTAGTAAGCAACAAAGTCAGGAGTTAAAACAAGGTTCAAAATGCATATCATTTAAGAAATATACATTTTTGAGGATCAAGGTTCTAGAGGAAAGGATCAACCAAAATGAACAAATTATTTCAGTGGATTTGCATTTGATGAGTTGACATGTGTAGAAGAAATGTCTGTAAAACTTCATTTTCCACAACACCTGGGGTTAAAAGCATACCTCAAAGGTAAAGTACATCTACCTTGGCAATGCTTTGGTTGGACATGTGCCTACAGTATGGTAATGTCATCAAGTGAAGGCTCTGATTGGTTGGAGGGTGTTCTACAAGATAGACATAAGAGTGGAATAGAATGAAGAGTAGTTTAGAAGAGAGGGGCAGGAGACAGAACTGGAGGTGGAATGGAGAGAGAAATGACCACATGAAGCAGTATGGTATCCTCCAATTCTATTGTCACATTTAGATCATGATGATTTCACGGTCAAGGCAAGCACTTTTAAGTGTTCTTCCAACGACTCTCCAACTCATTGTTGAACATTGTTGGTCTAGATTCTATCAAAGAATCATTCTTGTATTAAAATATAAAATCTTTGAGAGGAGAGACTGTGTCTTATTCTACTCTGTATCCCAACCCTCATATACATAATTCCAATTCTTTATATTTGATAGGGACTCAATAAATGTTATGTAAATGAATACAAATTTTTTGAAAGTTAGGTAACTGGTTGGGCATAGGGAATAAAGGGGTCAATAATGACTCACATTATACACCCAAATATATCAGCCATCCCAGTCTTTCCTGGAATAAGCTATGCCCATCTGCATTGTGGAGTGACTGGTTCCAAGGGTTTTTGTGGCACTTAGATATTTTTATATGTGCATACTTTCTTTTCCCAGCTAGACTACAGACTCCTAGTTGACAGAGGCCTTGTCTTATATTTCTTCATATTCTTCCACTATACTTTGCTCAGTAAATGTGTTGATAAATAAAGAATTCTAAGGTTTTGAGCCTCTTGATTGGATGATGTCACATTCAAAAATAGGCAAACTGGAAAAGAGAACTAGTTTGGAAGAAAGACACTGTTGTTCAGTCATTCATTTGTGACCCTTTTATCCTCCACTCTCTCCCAAAATCTGTCCAACTTCATGTTCATTGTTTCTATGAGACTGTCTATCCACCTCATCCTCTGCCATGACCTTTTCCTTTTATCTTTAATCTTTAATCTTTCCCAACATTTTCTCATTAGATTCTGTTTTCTCATTATGTGGCCAAAGTACTTAAGCTTCAGTTTCAATATTTGACCTTCCAGTGAATACCCTGAATTAATTTCTTTAACCATTGACTGATTTGATCTCCTTGCTGTCCAAGGGACTCTCAAAAATCTTCTCCAGTATCACAATTCTAAAACATCAGCTCTGCAGTACTCAGTTTTTCATCTAGTCCAACTCCCACAACCATACATTACTATAGGAAAAACCAAAGCTTTGACAATACAGATCTTTGTTGTCAAGGTGATGTCTCTGTTTGTCAGTATGCTATCCAGATTTGCCATAACTTTGCTTCCAAAGAGAAAGCGTCTTTTGATTTCACAGCTGCAATCACCATATGCAATGATTTTTGAGCCCAAGAATATAAATATAACTAAATAAATGATATGAAGTATATAGAACAGAAATGTATAAATAAATGTAAGTATAAGTAAGTAAATGAGTGTAAATGAATAAATAAATATAAAATTTGACTCTGCTTCATTTCCTCTCCCTTTGCTAGGAAATGATGGGACCAGTTAGCAAGATTTTAGTTTTTTTGATGTTAAGCCTCAAGCCAACTTTTACACATTTCTCTTTCACCCTAAATTAGCCTAATCCAACAGGTAGTAGGAAGTCTCAGGTGGGAGTTTGAATGAAAGGTATTGATTAGAGATATTCCTGAAATAATAAAAAAAGTTCTAAATTGAATTCCACCTTGATAAAGGTATGTGTCTTTTTTTTGCTTAGCAACAGTGATGGATTTGTTCCAAACCATCCATCCTCTCTCACCTACTCTCCTTTGCAAAATGGAATACAGGCCCATATACCCATTCAATAATATTCCTGCCTCCTTTCCCCCTCATCAAACCTTGGTTTTTACCTTTATTATTTCAGCTACGATCAACACTGTCGGAAGGCCAGATGAGTTACATTTTGTCCCTCCTCCAGGGTTGTCTGGCACCCTGAAGAGGAGTTCAAAGGGTATTTAGTCAGTGCCATTGGTTCAAATACTCACAGATTATGTTCCCCCAATTTTAGGGGTCTTCTGTACCCCAGTTCCGTTTAAGAACAAATCAGTTTTTACAAAGGAATATTTACTTCAAAGGTATATAGAACACACATAAAACATACAAAAATTTTCTCCCACATACAAATACCTGGGAGGCAAAACCTTCCCCTCTTCTACTACCCCAGTCTCTGCATAAGTGCTAGGATCTATTTCATAGCTTAACTCAGTTCCTGTACACTGTAGTACCTCCAAGTCCAAAATTCTCCTGGGCTTGAGTCCCAGCACGTTAGCTTCTCAGGGCTTTCCTATTTCCTCGGCAACCTCCAACCTGGAATCCTTCCTCCAAGGTTGCTATGGCTCAAGCTCCCAAGTCCAGGGAACTAAAATGACAGATAAAACAGACCCAAACCCTTAACTCAATTCTTGAGAACATAGAACCTAAAAGAGAAAGGAGGAAGGTAGCCTTTCCCTGCCACTCAGTTCAGTGCATGATGCCTATGCTTTAAGTGTACAACAGACTTTTATCTACTCCCTGGACACCACCAGAAGGGACCAAGCCTGTCCCAATCTGGAAGTTTTAAAGATGCAGCCAGTTCTGATTACTCAACCAATGGAAAGATGCTGTTTCTACCTATTAGGTAGGAGAATGAAGAATGTCTCCTTGCAGAAGCAGGTTTCTGGCATCTCCCACCTTCATCTTAGGGGATCTGGACATGCACAAAACTTAGTAACATTATTCATTTATTGTATATCATTTTAGACTTTAATACTTCAATGGACATGTATTCATTCCATTAGTGACCTTCTTAGCCTGTTTGATTCTTATCTATGTTCTCCCACAGATCCTCCATGGAAGCTCTTACTCAATATGCTGTAGGCCTTCCTCTATGTCTTTTTATATTTTTTATGTACCAATATTGTATACTTAGGTTATCCATCTCCCATTCCTTACACGCAATAGTATAATAGGGATCATTCATTTGTTTTATCTCCAGTGCCTAGCCCAGTGCCTAGCCCAGTTCCTGGTCTGTAGAAGGTATGTAATAGCTATTAATTGATTTATTGACTTATTCATCCCTTTATTTTGTTGCCTGAAGAGCCCCCCTCTGTTTCAAATCATCTTTCCTGGATAATAGTCTTTGTATAATTCTTATTAGAAATATGATATGCCCACTGGGTATCTCTCTATTTTTCTCTGCTAGAAAATTTCTTCAGTCTCCATCCACTCACCTAGCTGGGCCTTGTCTTGCTAGCCACAGAGCATCAATTTACACTAATAACTGTAATTGCCTGGAGAGCCACTATAGCTGTACCCATCTCTCACTCAAATGTCAAGACTGTATAGTCTTGGAGGAGGTCCAAAGCTAAAGCCTGATGCTACTTAAGTGAAGGTCTCACTCAGAAAGAAGGATCTAACTGCTCTGGATATGAGCTGATCATAGGGATAGGGAGCCATGGTGATCCAGTATACCTCCTATCTACCAAATCCATCTCTTTAGTTATTTCACTCCCTTCCTTGCTGTAACGGGAACCAGCTGTAAAGAGAATTTATATTTTGGGAACCAGGTATAAACAACCCCCATTTTAGTCAGCTAAACAAAGGATAGTCCTTATTGGGGGAGAGTATCTCTAACTGATAACTAGATTTTCAAAAGTAAGTTTTCCTGAAGTTCCCAAGCCCCCGGAACTCCAAGAGGAGCTCTGTATTGGTTTCCTTCAACCTTACCCTAACTAACCATTATTCCGGTGACTCATCGAGTTGGTATTTACACTTCTCAGGGAACTTCTAAGTTTCTTTGGTGATCAATGAACAAGTTGGACAAAGTTGCTCCCCCCACCTCTCCAAACAGAAATAATAAGGTAAGCCTGAAACTCACTTACTAGGGAGAGCTGGTTGTAAATTCTCATCCTTATTGCCATTCCATCCTCTCCCTAGATTCACTGTGATTCAATATGTTTTCTAACCAGTTGTTTGGGTTGGATATCATACTTTCTACTGGGTTGAGTTCCCACTAGCATCACCCCTTTTACCTGTGCTATTTCTAAGTCCAGTTAATTGCCCCTCTGCCTCTGATCCTGATCCTTAAAAACCAAGAACTCTTCTGCTTACTGAATGTAGGCAGTTTCGGCATTTCATGTTCCTTATGCTGACAGCATAACTTTTCAGGGACTAATACATTACCCAGGTTCTGGCACCATTTTTGTTTTTCATATTAACCAAGAAGGCATCCAGTGGCGTAAGCCTATGAATTAGGGTCACATCCTCTTCCCCCACCCCTACTTCCAAATCTGTCCCATTGATTGGACTATCCATATAAGACAGCCAGAAGTCTTGTGACCATAGGGTGCCAGTTTGCTATACCTATCAATCTGATCTCCTAAGGCTGTTCGTCTTTCTCCACATTGTCTTTTCCCTACTTCAACCAGCTCCTAGGTCATACTGTTCCAATTCTGATAGCTACCACTAAATGTTTTAGACCATGTCTGACTCAGGTCAGCCTGCTGGTTCAAACTCAGAACAGGAATGAAACGAGACATATATAAATTATCCAGTCCTTAAGAATAAAGAAATTGTCTTAATAATGGTATGGAAAGGATACTCAGCAAGAATACAGGACTGGTTCAGGTAGATGCAATCCCCTTCATCTCCATAAATAAATGTGTTTGGTCACAAAGGTGTGTTGGGTCACAAGGGTATGCTGACTTGCACAAAAGTGGGGCATCATTTAAGTTCAAAGGTTGACAACTTCTCATTAAGTGGGCTGGACTTTTTATCCTCTAGGTACTCAGGGGATACCTAGGTCAATGGCTCTAGTCCTAGTCCCCTGGACCAATGCAGTCTGGCAATAGTTTGACTGCCTTTTAAGGGAAAGCCCAGTCCATATTGCTCCTACCACCCCTAATTTCAAGTACCTCCCTTACACCCTTTCTAAGAAAGCAGGACATGTTGGCTTCTTGTGTTCTGCTTTCTTCCATACTGTCCCACTAGTGCCCAGAACAAAAGGCTTTCTGAGAGGATAAAGAAAGCCGTAGTTCAAAATAAACATTAAAAATGCAGAGAGACATCTTGTAGAAGCTATTTCCTTTCTATTCTATTCTCCTGTGAGACTTTAGCACAAACAATAATGCTCTATACCTTGCTAAAAAGTGTTCCTGTCTTTTTTCAGGTCACCTAACTTATCCCTGTTTCATTCTGATTCTTGTACCTTTTTTGATTCTGAGGTATGCCAATATTATTTTCCCTTAACATCTGTCACAAAGGTAGCATTGTTATCAACTTTTCTTTTGAAAAAAATTTTTAAAAAATAAAACTCACAGTGTGGACTTTCTGAACTTCTACCCAGCCTGTTTATTATATTTGCAAGAATGTAACCCAACAACTTCCACACCCAGATGACTCAGACTCAGATTTAATCAGCAGTATTACAGGATACTGCTGCAAGGCCTGCATTATAATTTTGGCCCTATGATCCCCATGAAACTCAGTACAGATTTTTGTTTGAGATCAGGACATGACTTTTGCTTAAGATGTGTGAAAATTGGTTCCACATGACTTAGTGTGGTGATATAAAAAGAGTTCTGGATTTGGAGTTTGAATATGAATCTTGCTTTACTTTCTGTGTGACCTTAAACAAAGCACTTAACCTTCCCGGGCCTCAGCTTTCTCATTTCTAAAGTGAGGGTATCGTATATCAAAGGTGTACTGGAAAGTATTTAATAACCAACTTGCTAGAGGGAAAATGTACACTTTACATATGTTTCAATTTAATCTGCATCACTAATATTTTCTCCACGATTTTCTTAAGTCTTGACAATCAATGAAGCAATAAACCAAGCCCTGATTTGCTCATACTGAAAATTTAACAACCTGGCTTTCTGAGTTAGTTCAAGCTGTATTGATCTCTAAAATCTCTTTTTGGCTCTAGCTACCACAGTCCAATGAAAATGCTTTGGATCAGCCTGAGACAAAGGAACACACATTCCTTCATCTCACTCTTCTTCTCAGTCATGCTGTGGGCTAAATAAAGTTCAGTTTAGTTCCCCATAGATATAACATAAGAGATGTAGCTTGGATACAAGGAAAGAAAGACCTTTAGTGGAGAGGATTGCCTCAAGAAACCTAAGTCCAGTGTAATAGATCACCAAGTTGTAGATACTTCCAATGATGTCATAAAAAATAGACTGATCCCATTTCCCTTCTCCCACCCTGGGATGGTATAAAGAAGCATGGTTTATTTTTTATTATTATATGCTTGATTGCTATAATATTTAGAATGTTTAGTAGAGGTTGGCAAATTAATTTATACTCAGATAAATGAAACATTAAGGACTAGATTGATGATACGTCACATTTATATTGTATTTTGCAAATTTAATTCAACAAACATCTGTTAAGTGCTTGCTATGTTGTGCTATAGCAAGACATTTTGTTAGAGAGTTGAGATGTCAAGATGAAAGATGGCATTGTCCCTGCCCTCAGGGAGCTATCGGTGTAATAAGGAAGGATGTGACAGTGATACAAATGAGTATGATATTTCACATAGAATCAAAGGTTTAGAACTAGCAGGAACTTGAAAGATCTCGAAGTCCAACCTTATATTTTACAGCTACAAAGTAGAAGGTGGTAGGGACAAAGATCTAGGCGAAGTTCCAGAACAGCTCAGTATAACCTTGAGAAACCACAGCGAGGCCTACAGGGATTGCACTACCCCCTCACTCCCTGATCTGTATCCTAACATGTGATTTGGATAAGGTTTTGTCATGGGGAGCCTGACTTTTAATGAGAGGCGTTGAGGCTCCCTGTTCTCATACTCATACCCTGGTGCCCCAGGGAAGATTTTATTGATAGCTTATGTGACTAACTTCTACCCAAACAGGGTGGAGAAATGGTAGCCCTATTCTATAATCTATGTATAAAGGAAGATGTAATTTCTTCAGTAGGAGCCAAGTTACAGTTAGATTATGGTTCTCATCTAAGATTTCCCCAAAAAAGGTAGAGTACAAAGATACTCAATGTACAATTTGATTGGGGCATGAGATAGGCAAGAAAGACAGCATGACATAGTGGATAGAAAACTGTCCTTGATATCTAGAAGCAGGGGGTTCAAGTCCTGTTTCTGTCGCTTACAGGTTTCATGAGTCCACTTTACCTAGAGAAGTTATTTAGGGTCTCAATGCTTAATATATAAATTTTTTTTAAAAAGCCTAATAACCTTAAAATAAGATTTAATAACATAACTTAAAGCTGTTACAATTGTTGGGAGGCTGATACTTAAACCTTATCAGAATATAAGGCAACTTTTAAGACTTTTAGTTAGGCATTTTACATTTTACCTCAACTCTGCACTGTCCAAACAACTCTTGGTAAGTGAATGCTAGTAAAACAACTAGGCTTGAACCAATCCTCTTATCCATGACTATCTTTCCCAAGGGCAGTGGAGTTGTTGCAGGGAATTCCTCCCTTACCTCCATTCAATTCCAATCCACTTGAATACATTCATCTCGGAATAGGCACTTGCTCATCTAAGAATAGAAAATAAGCATCAAAGAGGAAGTCTAAGCCACGACTTGGGCTTTCCTAGGCAGAAAGTATGCTTTAGCCACCATCTACTTGTCACATGGAAGTTGAGGTGGGAAGTCAGTGCAGCCACTCCTCCCACCACCTAATTCTCCAGAAAAGCTTGAAATAGTCATATGGTTATGACAGAAGAGGGTGAAATTCCTTCGAAGTAAGGAAAGAGATGTTGAGGGGGTGGTTGGTCCATTTTTTACACTTAATGAATCGTTAACTTTTTCTGCTCTGCAGCCAATAATCTCAGCCAACGAAGACTCCTTCACTGTCTCAAAGTGTAAGCCTTTTAGCCATGAGCTATACATGGTCAGAAGTCAGTCCCAAAGTTCCCACAGGACCAACCAGAATCAGAAATATCAAGTCTGAGCATGTTTCATGGACAGCCTCTCTGGGTCAATTCAATTTTACTTCACCAGTAAAGAAGGCCAGGGAGAAATTATTACAAACGGGGTTGGTTGGTTGGTTGGTTGGTTAGTTGGTTGGTTGGTTGTTGTCCTTCATTCTCAAAGAGGACCAAAATGACATTGCTATATTAGAGTCAAGTTATGGTGTGTCCAACTGAGACTAATCAGACCAACATGAACTCAGAGAGCTCTACCTCAGTTTGAACACAAATATTCCATGTGAAAATTTCAGTGGATTCTCTAAATTTGTCCATCTTGAGTTTCTTTTCAGCTACTTCAATTCTGCCTTGCCTAAAGAAATCAGAACTTTCTTGGCATGCTGGATAGTCCTGTGCCCATGTCTCCCATGTTGTGCAATCAGTACTGAAGTTCTTCAGAGAGACCTTGAGAGTTTCCTTCTACCACTGCTTCTAATCTCCATATGATAAGATAGATAAGAAAACTAAAGCTGAATGGTTAAGTGACTTGCCAACTATGACATATCTTGTAATTGACAAAGGCAAGATGCCAACTGAGCTCTTCTAATCTCAAATCCAGTGAATAGAGAAAGTAATTTTCTGGCTTTAAATATATGTGCATTTTAAAAATGTCTCTCATTTTGCTATACTGAATGTTGGTACCTAGGGAACGTTCCACTTTGCATATTCATAGTTCTACTTATGCTAAGGAAAACCTGATCTATTCTTTGGATTTCTCTCCTTTAATCTGCTTCCTGGAATGGACACTTTAAAACCCATCCTTCTATCTCTTTAAACTTTCTAATTTCCAGAATTATTGATGTTTCTATTTTTGTTTTATTATATTCCCATTCCAATGTCTTCCCTGCCTGAAGTTGGAAATGCCCTTAAGTGGTATTGTCCATCAGTCAAATTCTGCCTCAGGTGGCTCTCAACTGCCCTCTGCTGACTGGTAAACAAAACAAAACTAAAACACTGGCTTTTTGCCTATGGTAGACCAAGCTCTTTAACTTTTAAAGTTTCCCAGGGCTTTCCACAGTACCCAGGGATGATTTGAGTTGGTCATTAATGAGGCTCTTGTCATGAACTCTTCCAATAGGCAATATTAAGTCAGGAGACCAAAATAACAGTTGAACCTGACTATGATTAACAAGAAGTATTTATGCTGTGTTTGTATAATAAATGTGAAACCATGTGATTCTCTACTGATGAGTGGAAGAACTAGCAGGGATAAATTGTGGTTTCGTCCTTCGTTGCCGAAGAAGACCATGCCATCAGAGAAATGATGACATGACTTGCACTTGACTTTGAGGGAAGGCTGTGCAGGTCACCAGCCTCACTTCTCCTCCAGAGCTATCTGAATCCAGTGACCAGATATTCATCAGGATGACTTAGAGATGACCTAGGATGAGGCAATTGGGGTTAAGTGACTTGCCCAAGGTCACACAGCTAGTGAGTGTCAAGTGTCTGAGGTGAGATTTGAACTCAGGTCCTCCTGACTCCTGCACTGGTGCTCTATCCACTGCACCACCTAGCTACCCCAGGATAAATTGAGGATGTAAGGGAATGATAATATATCTTTGTTGTTGCTCAGTGTAATGGTAACTAGGAGAATTTAAAGATCTTCTCCACCCATTAATGAGCCTGCCCATTAAGGAAGGCTAATGAGGCACTGGTTCTGTAGGGCTATGATGCCCTCTGGCTGTGAAAAATGTATAAATACTCTGAGGTAAGGTTTTACTTTGGGGCTTACTCATTAGAAATGTTTGTTTGGACAGATGCTAAGGAACCCCCAGCTTTGAAAACTCAGATGTTGGTGCTTCTCGCTCTGGTAACTATGTATGTATGGTCAGACAATTATCTGTCTGTTGATCTGTCAGGCAGCTGGAAGCCCTGTCTGTTGATTTTGATTTCTCTGTATTTTCTCTGAAGTTCAGGGTGCTGACTTTTCCCCCTGAACTAAGTGAATGATACATATGCTTGATTAAAGTGATTGATGACCCCTCAAAAGTTGCTTTCCTTTTAGAAATGCAGATCTAAGAACCTGGGACAGCAGGCCCCCCGGTGTATATTGAGGTGTTGGCTTTTACATTCAGTCATTTTTCATTTGTGCCTGATTCTGGTTTTCTTGGCAGATACTGGAGTTGTTTGCCATTTCCTTTTCCAGCTCATTTTACAGTTGAAGAAACTTAGCAATCAGGGCTAAGTGACTTGCCCAGAGTCACACATCTAGTAAATGTCTGAGGCCAGATTTAAACTCAGGAAGAAGAATCTTTCTGCCTCCAGGCCTGGGACTCTCCTGTACAACCTAGCTGCCCAATAATTTGTCTACTGCCTAACTAATAGGACTATTCTAATACCACTACTACTCCTGATTCCTCCCCAATAGTTTTACTAGCACCCCAGTAAACTAGCAATTGATCATCTCTTAATCAGCCTCGTGTTTCAGATGCTATAACCACAGCTATTTATGGGAGAGGGTATCTATCACCCTCTGTATGCCAAATGAAGTAGCAAGCATCATGTCAAAGCACTTTAGCACAGTGCCTGGCACATGGAAGGTGCTCAGTAAATGATTGTTCCCTTCCCTTTTCCTGTTGCATATTTGGTCCAAGAGCTGAACTTGGCCAAACTACTGCTGAGACTGTTCCAATTTCCTCAAATTTCACCAGATAGTCTGCCAAGTGGTCTGTTGGGGGGGACTCCATAACTAGAATCTGATACCCATTAGGAGGGACTCTGTCCAGAAGGTGAGAACTAATTGCTCCTGATGTCCAGGCAGGTCAAAAGGCTATGAAGGACTGGCATAGATCCAGTCTACCATGCAGAGGGAATTTATCTTTATGAGACCAGGTATGAACAACTTCCCATCCCAACCACCTAAAAAGGAGCTAAGGATACTCCCCATCAGCAGCCTCAAACTGATAACTGACTTTGCAAAAGTCTTCTGTATGATCCCCAAACAAATAGAACTCTGTATCCATAAGGTTGTGATTTTAACTTCTTTTTCAGTCTCCCAGGTTCTTTTGTGGTAAGAGCCTGTTTGTCCTCTGGAGCTCCTGTGGAGAAAATCACAACCACTTCCCCCCAATATAAATAGTGTAAACTTAAGGCTCTTTTAATACCAGTGAGGTTCACATTTCTCATCTTTATTCCTTCGTTATCTTTCCTTATATTCCTCAGGCTGTCATTGAAAATCAACACTTTTTCCTAACTCTGGGTCAGAGACTGTACTTCCTATCAGGACCTTTTGGTACCTATCCCTATTAGAATCACCCCTTTCACCTGTGCTGTTACTAAGTCCATAAGTAGCTCTTTTGCCTTTCAGGGCATGGTCCTTAAAGAACAAATGTATTCTCATCTTTCTCTAGTTGCTGAATGCAGATGGACAGTTTACTTTCATTTTTTTCTTATGCTGGCAATACAGCTTTCTTGTGATCCTTAGCAAAAGTAAGGGAATAATATCCCTAAGCATTTATTCGTCAATGCTACTGTGACAGTGAGTGCCTCCTTCCTGTTCCATCGAAAGGACTCACAACACATGGCCAGATGGGAAGTTGTTACAGGGTATGTAAGGTTTAGGTATTCAGCCATCCAATCACTGGTGATTTCTTTTCCTCTGTATCATCCCTTATCTCAAAGAGCTCACATTCTGATGCAAAAGACAACAGGAAAGCAACTGCATATATAAAAGCTATGCTTTACTTATATGTTATGCATATGTTATATATTTATGTTAGATGAAGGCAATCCCTGAGAGGATGCTAGCATTAAAGGTGTGTCCAAAGGGCTTCTTTCAGAAGCTGGAATTTTAATTGAGATTAAAGGAAATCAGGGAAGACAGGAGTTAAGATTAGAGTGAAGTGAGCAGAACCAGTAAAACAATATACAAAATGATTACAATAATACAAAAGGAACAACAACAAAAAAGAGCCCAAATCCTGCACAACCAGAATGACTAAGTTGGCTCATCAAGGAGAAATGAGAAAATGGACATCCCTCCTTTCTTCGCAGAACAGAGAGTCTATAGATATGGAACACTGAGTATTTGTCAGACAGGATTAACGTATTTCATGAATGAAAGAGTGAAAAAACATTAAGTGCTTATGATATGTCGGTCACTGTGCTAAACACAGCATAGAAAGGCAAAAAATCAGGCAGTTCTTGTCTCATAGAAGTACACATTTTAATGAAGGAAACCATACATACAGGGAAGTGTTGACCAGAGAAAAGACTTTGGTCTGGCTAGCCATAGAAATGGTGACCAAAAAGTCAACTAATACGCATTTTCCAAAAGAAATTATAGTTTTAATTTAATTACTATGTCCAAAGCAAGAGGCGCGTTAGGAATAAGTATATTCGTGGACTCACGGCAGCAATGTAGTGGTGAATAGGTGGATGGGATGTGAGGTATGGTCTGGGGCCAGCTGTATTTAGTGAGCTAAATAAATTTACACTGACTCATAAATCAAGGTGTAGAACATTGTATAGGGTTAATGTATGTTATGAACAAATGAGTGAAAAAACTTATGATATGTCAGTCTACCTCCCAAGGGTTATTTGAGTAGACTCCCCCCCCCCATGCATATGCACACATAGACACACATGCACACACACATAGCTTTGCAAATTTTAAAACACTAGGTACCATAAATGTCAGCTATCATTATTTTCCCCAAACAGATCCCACTTGTGTATTTCCCTATTGCTGTATTCCGCTCCTGCACTTCCCTATTATAATTGAGAGGCACATCATTCTCTACTCCTCCAGGTTCTCAGTCTTGGCATTATCCTTACTCCTTATTTGACCCCAAATATCTAATCTAACTTTGTCATTTCTACCATGGCAATATATCTCCTATTCCCTTCTTTCTACTTACACAGGCACCCTAGTTCAAGGCCTTGTCATTAATCACCTGTATTATTGAAACAGCATCCTAATTAGACTCCTTGGATATTTGCCTCAAGCTTCTTCCCTCTCCGATCCATCACTGACACTGCTGCCAAAGTGATCTTCCTAAAGCACAAGTCTGACCAGGTCACTTCCCTACTCATTAAATTCCTATCTTCTTATTGACCATTCTGTCCAAAGTCAAGAGGGTGGCAGTTAGATTTGCATCCACAGGCAATAATATTTAACTTGCCGTTGCCTTTCATACCTCCAGATAAATACCACTTCTGTAGTTTGGAACTACATATATTCACACAATAATTCATAAAGTACCCTCTCCTGGGCTATGCCAGGTTCTTCTAGTTCCCACATGTAACTAATGAGGAACCAAGCCTTAGAGCATGTCCTACCGGATTCCAATTCATATGAAGGTTTGGTGAACCTTATCCCTGGCAAGCATAATGCAAGGGCTCTCCCCCTTCCACTTTAGAACATGGACAGGTATCCTCTGATTGTTTCCTATCCACTTACTCCATGAAAATAGAAAGCCTTGTAACTGACTACTAAGCCAGAATAGAGTACTGTAGAAAAAAGCTTCAGGTCAATGAATCTCGAGGTCGCTGCTTTGTTACTTGCAATTAGTTGTTTAAAAAAAACCACAAAGATGGAGGCCCAGCCTCAAGTTTACCTAGCTGGGCACCCTCTAACTATGATATGGTAGAGGTCACCCTGTTACCAAAGTGGACAAGGGCCCTTCCCTCCCTCATACCTCACAGGAAGTCTCAGGGTTACATTATACTGTTTGGAGAGTTGAAGAAAGAGAGCACATATGAAACAATTTCTCCTTTTTAATTGATGTCACACCTCACTTTCTTGTTATTGTCATGGAGGTTGGGGGAAGGACCACCACACATTCTCTTTGGCATCATCAGTGATGGAATGCAGCAGTGAATGAATACACACACACACATACACAGGATTTAGATTAAAGTTACAAATCAAGACTAGAAACCAGAGCTAGCATCTATAATGTTATCTATAATTATCTATAACTAAATGGCTACAGCCATAGAATACTTTTTAAGAAATAAAAACATGTAAATAGAGATTAGTTGCTAATGGGTAGACTGCACAATACAAATTAAAATGACATTACTAACTAAATTAACTTATTTATTTAGAGTCATACATATCAAATTAGAACTAGAAAAAGTGATTACAAAATTTATCTGCCACATCAAAAGGTCTAGCATCTTAAGGGATATAATGGGGGTGGGGGGCAGTGAGAAGTATGGTAGTTCAATAGTACCAGATCTCAAACTATAACACAAAGCAGAAATTACAAGAAAAAGTGACACCAAAAGCAAAAGAAGAAAAGAAAGTCAATGAAACATTTTTTGAAAAGACTGAAGAGAGCAAAAGGAAGTTCAAAAGGGAAAATAGACAAGCAATGTTGAAACCTGTTAGTGTTAAATTTTATATATGGATGACTTTTTGAAAAATAATGCATGTTATAGAAATTCAATGTTATATATAACCATCTTTTTCTTTATATAATGAAATGTTCACATCTGTTGATGTTTGTCAAGTTCACAATAATAAAAAAAGAAAATTATTTTAAAAAGAATTTCCTTTCAGTCTTTCTAATCATCCTTCTTTGCTCCCATGCACTAATTCATGATGCATGGGGGGAAGCTAGGTGGTGCAGTGGATAGAGCACCAGTACAGGAGTCAGGAGGACCTGAATTCAAATCTCACCTCAGACACTTGACACTCACTAACTGTGTGACCTTGGGCAAGTCACTTAACCCCAGTTGCCTCATCCTGGGTCATCTCTAGTCATCCTGATGAATACCTAGTCACTGGATTCAGATGGCTCTGGAGGAGAAGGGAGGCTGGTGACCTGCACAGCCCTCCCTCACTCAAAAAACAAAGTCAAGTGCAAGTCATGTCATCATTTCTCTGATGGCATGGTCTTCTTCGGCAACAAAGGACAAACACACACATGATGCATGAGAGCATGTCTGAGCAGAAGATTGAGAAAAGGAGTCTTGAACTGAACACACACTCTTAGGGTTCTCTGAGCAAGTTTATGGCTCACTGGCTGCCTTCCTTTCACAGGCTGCATCAGATTTATTGAACATAGTGATTAATTAAACTTTGGTAATTCAGTTAAATAGGAAATCCCTAGAAGCCACAGGCTGCCTTTTGTCTTTTTTGGTATCCTTGATGCTTAGCACTGTTCTTTGCATATAGTTGGCATTTAATAAATGCTTATTGATTGAATGACCCCATACAAAGAACAGGAGTCTTATCTTTTATACCATCAAGAAGAAAAAGTTTGAAGATTATTAAAATAATAACAAAGAAGCATTCTTAGTCACTCGTTTCACCAAAGAATTTCACTGAGCAAAATGAGGGAAAAAAAAGTAAAAAAAAATATTGAATTATTTTTAAATTTCAAGCAAAAGTTGTTCAAACCTAACGGCCCCCAAGAAGATGCTTAATTAAAACAAAAACAAAAACAAACTTCTAGTGCCCTCTTCTGGCCAAGTTCTGGAATAGCTATTACTATAAATGCAATATGAAGTGACAGGAATCTCTGCTGGGTGCATCATGGGCCCCCTTTCCCCTCCTGAAAAATTACATTTTATGTCCCTCTGCCCCTCAGGTGTATACATAGATAAAACCTGGTTGAAATGAACATTGAGAACAATCTTAAGTGGGGGCGGGGGGGTTTAGATTTCATAACATGGCAACCCACAGACCAAGGAAGCCAGTAAAAGGATGAAGAGAATCTTTGTAACTAGGAAGGGAACTCCAGAAATTTCATTGCTCCACAATAGACCGATAGTACATAAAGTCACTTCACAAACTTCATTTAAGTGTGTTTCTAGAATTATGTCGCAAAATGAATTTTCATATATGAGATTGTATTTTTTTCAGGGGAACAATGTTATAGTTGAGGATCACAACCTAACCAAGGACTCTAGCAACATCACCCATGTATGAAGGAGACAGGTGGAAATCAGCCAGATCCTCGGACTCTAAAAGCGGTTTTTGTTACATTGTACCCATGGTGCTTCTTAATTTAGTGTATTCAGCTTCCCTAGAGGCTCTCAGGCAAAGCTTAAATGACCCCTTGTAGGGTTGTATATCATAGAGTACATTTTTACTCAGCTGCAGGTTGGATCTCAGAGATTTCTTCCAAGACTGAGATCTGTGATTCAGTGAATGGGGTCAGTCCCAAACTGGATGGAGGTTTCTAGCATAGTGGCCCACAGATCCATCTTTAATCCCACATGAGATCATAGTTTGAGTACCAGATGTAGCTATAGGGGCCATTTTATCCAGTCCTTTCCTTTTACAGATGAAAAACATTTCCAGCAATGAATTGAATAAAGACATAATACCATACTTATCAAATATGTAGATGTTGTAAGAAGTAGTTAACTCATTGGATGATAGGGTTATGCTTCCTGGAGTCTTAATGGGATAAAATAAACAGGTAAGTCTAAAGAGATGAAAGTTAACAAATGTAAAGTTTCATACCTGGGTTTCATAAGTCAACTTTATTAGTAGATGAAGTTCACAACAGTTCATTTGAAAAAGATCCGGGAATTTTTATGAGCTAGAAAATTCAATATGAATCAATGTGGAAGTATAGTGTCTCAAACAAGGCACCTGATAGTTCCCTTTTCTACCTAGTCTGACCAAATCTGTAATAAAGTGTTCAGTTCTGGGCACCACATTTTATAAAGGACAATGACAAATTAGAAAATGTTCAGTGGATGTCAACCAGGATAGTGAGAATCCTCAAATCTTGTTATATAACAATCTATTGAAATAACTAGGATATTTGGTCCAGAGAAAAGAACACTTAAGAAATATGATAACTATCTTCAAGTATCTGAAGGGCTTCAGATGAAGTACCATAAATTTAGAATCATAAGGTGTCTTTTAGAGATCAGGTGTTGAACTCAACACCACCATGTTCAGATGAAGCCCAGACATGTTAAGTGATTTTACAAAGATCACACATATTAAGTAGCAGAGCTAGGATCTGAACCCAAGTTTTCTGACTCTTTTGAGGACATTGAGGTAACACGGTAAATAGAATTCCAGGATTGGAGTCAGGAAGATATTTTCCTGAATTCAAATCTGTCCTCTGAAAATTACCAGCTGTGTGACCTTGGGCAAGTTACTTAATCCTTTGTCTCACTTTTCTTATCGGTAAAATGAGCTAGAAAAGGAAATGGCAAATGACTCCAGTATCTTTGCCAAGAACACCCCGAAATGGGGTCATGAAAAGAGTTGGACGTGACTAAAACAAATGAACAACAAATAACTTCTCTTTCCATTTTTAGTAAGATTGTGACTGACACTAAAGAACTGAATTACAAGCAGTGGACAGAAATTGTAGAACAGATGTAAGGAAAAACTTCCTGAAAATTAGAGCTATCTAAAAATGAAACTGGTTACTTAAAGACATAGTAAATTTCCCCTCACCAGAAGTTTTTAAACAAAAGCTTGTTTGGGATATCAATTAATTAATTAATTAATTCCTGTTCAGATTATGGGTTGGATTAGATGGCCAACAGGGTTCCTTCCAGTTTTGAAATTCTGGACATAAGAAAATAAAATGAGCTACTACTTTAAACAACTGGTTGGAAATTAGTGGAATGTGCTACACCATGAAGTATAAATGGGCTTATGGAAATTAATGAACAATTTTTTCGTAACAGGTTATTAATAGAAGTTTGAGAAATCCAAGGCATTTTCCTGATGTCCCTGATAATAAATGTGATATACTAAAAAGATCGTTGGATTTGAGGTCAGGAGAAACCTTTATTCATATCCTGCCTCTCATCCTTATTAACCTTGTGAGGTAGGCAAATCACTTGACCTATTGCGATAGGAGCGATGCTTGTTTTGTGCTGACAGTCAGTGGAACACTGGCAGAGGTTACTGAGGAAGGAGGCTTTCTCAAGGCCTACCCAAGAACAATATTGTGTCTATACTCATGTACTTTGAGGGTAGAGCCTTTCCTCCTTTCCCTTTCCCTCTCACATCCTTTCCAGCCCTTTCTTTTCTTTTTTGGCAACTCTTTCTTTGCCAGGTGGACCAGGTCTGTCCTTTAAGGGAGAGGGGGCAATTTAGTGTCCTTTTCGCCTAAAGTATAAGAGTTTCAGCCTAGGATGAATTACAGCAGAAATTTTACCTGAGTTCCTGCTGCCCTCTAGAAAATGTTGATGTAGCTGGCTGTTTGATTATGGTGGTAGATGAGGTGGAGAAGAATAGTGTTTTATTTGATTTAGTATCCTTTTAATCTTTTATCTATAAAGTTTTTCTTTTTATTGAATTTTATAGTCTCCAAGTGACTCATTGTATTTTAACCCACGGGTCTGAATCACTGGTCTGACCTAAAATACCCCTCTAAGTAACCTCTCTGTAAAATAGGTATTATAACAGGTTGTTATAAAGATCAAATGAGATGATGTAAAATATTCTGTAAATTTTTAAGGCACTGAGTAAATATCAACTATGTCATAATCATGTTTAAAACATGTCCAAGTCTCTTTCAAAGAATACTAGATAGTCAAAGTGATCAGAAGATTTTAATCCTTATATATTACATATGTAAAATATGTTCTTAGCAACATTATTTGTGATAAAAATTAGAAATAAAATGCATCTAATGACTGGTGAATGGCTAAATGTAATAGAATATTACTGTACCATAAAGATGATAAATATGAAGAATTCAGAGAAACATGAGAAGATTTCGATCAGAAGTTCCCAAACTTATTTGGCCCCCTTTTCCAAAAAATTACTCAGTGCCCTCCTGGAAACCTACTTTCTTTAACTCTTTACCAATTTTTAAAAATTTGTTTCATTTCAAAAATATATAATTTTTTTAAATGACATCTTAAATTTAATAATTTATTATAAATTTGTAGGGTTTTTTCCTGCATTGAAATTTTGATGATGTAATATTGAATCATGTAACCATATAGTACTATATTGTTAACAAGTCATTACAAGCACATACCGTTTTTCATCGCATAACCTCACACCCTGTTTTTTTTCCAATCCAGAAACTGGTTTATAACCTTTCCTCAAGTAATCATCACATGGTATAATTCTGTTTTTCATGCCACTTAAAAGGTAAATAAATAGAGCAGCAATATATTCACCAGTGACACATGGATATACACATTTATCTCTCGGACATTGTGAGCCCCAATCCTGGGATTCTCAGCACCCCTGCATTGCCAGTATAATTCCAAAACCGACTTCTGTATTTCTTTAGAACACTGCAGTATCACTCAACCCAATGGATAACCATAGACGCAAAGGGACCAGGCAGGCAGGTGAAGCTGCCATGAGTAAGTCTTCTGATATGGTAAGACTTGGATCTCCCCACCCTAGCTAAACTGTACAGTTGATTTGCCAGCAATGTGCAAAGCATTTCTTTCTGATTATGGGTTTAATCTTGTACCAAATATAGTTTAGTAATAAATGATTTTTAAGTAATACCAGCACAATTTTTTTAAAAAAAGCTTCACATTATGGTCGTACCCCACATTTTTGCAAAAAAAAAAAATTGACATAAAATCTGTGACAATTATGTGGTGAAATACAGTATTCCTGTCAATACATGCTGGACTACCTCTTGACGCAATGAAAAAACAGAATTAAAAGAATATATGTGAAGACTGCAACAATGTAAATAGAATGAACATTCAAAGATTCAAAGTGTTTAGGAATACACAATTTCCCTTCAGGACAACTTTGACTACATCCAAAAAGTTTTGATATGTGGTCATTTCTATTTTTGGTATATTTGGTATTTATTAGAGATGGAGTGTTGTATGTGAAAAATAGCAAAGTGGCCACTGGCACCGGGTCACCGACCATGTGGAACAGTCAAGCGCAAGAAGACTGTAAGGTGAGAAGAGACCAGATTGTTAAGGGATATAAAAGCTAAACGATTTTACACTAAATTTTGGAGGTAATAGGAACTACCAGAGTTTACCAACTAGAGGAATAAGGTGCTTTAAATCTGTGCTTTAGTAAAATGGTTTTGGCAGCTGAGTGCAGGATGGGCTAGAATGAGAAGAGACTTGAGGCAAGGAGACCAACTAGAAGGTTATTGTAATAGTCCAGGCATAAAGTGATAAGATCGTACCCCAAGGATGGTAAATGAGTAAGTGGAAAGATGTGAGAGTAGAAATGACATGACTTGGTCACAGATTGGATATATGGGATGTGTGAGTAATGAGTCAAGGATGGCAATGAGATTGCTAGCCCAGATAACTGGGAGAATGGTGGTGTCCTTGATAAGTTAGGAAGAGGGGAAAGACGGGGAGGGGGAAAGATAATGAGTTCTGTTTTTGATACGTTGAGTTTGAGATGTCTATATGACTGACATCCTGTAACAGGCAATTGTTAATGTGAACCAGGAGATCAAGAAAGAGGTCTGGATAAATAGGTCTGAGAATCATCATCTTAGAGATGGTAATAAAAAAAAACTTATTTTTAAATATTTACATGGGCCTACTATGTTCTAGGCACTATACTAAGTGCTTTACAATATTATCTCTTTTGATCCTTACAACGACCCTGGGAAGTAGATATTATTATTATCTTTATTTCACAGATGAAGAAACTGAGGCAGGTAGAGGTTAAAGTGTTTTGCTAGAGATTACACAACTAACAAGTATCTGAGGTCACATTCGAACTCAGATCTTCCTAACTCCAAGCCTGGTGCTTTATCACTGTATCACTTAGCCATCACTATGTTAACTGAATTCATACAAGCTGATGAGATCACCAAGTTAGAGAATATGTAGAGAGAAGAGGGCAAAGGACAAAGGTACCTTGGGAGACACCCACTAACTGTGCTGTGACCTGAATGAAAGATTCAGGAGTAGTAAGACAGGTAAGAGAATTAGGAGAGAGCAGTATCATGAAAACCTAGGGAGAAAAGAGTATCCAGGGGAAGGTGTTTGATGGTGTCAAAGGCTACAGAAAGGTCAAGAAAGAAAAAGGTTAAGAAAAGGTCATTAGATTTGACAACTGAAAGATCACTGGCAAATTTGGCAAGAGCATTCTCATTTCAATGAAAAGGTCACAAACCAGACTTAAGAGGCTTTAGAAGAAAGTATGGCTTTCTCAAGTTTATCCACAAAAGGAAGATTTGATGTAAGAAGACAGTTATCAGGGATGACTGGATTAAGTGAAGGAGAGGAAGTTGTCAGCAAACAGGCAGATTGAAAATTAGTGAGGGAATGGGGATGTTAGAGGAGATAATTTGTTGGAGAAGACTGGATGGGGAAGGATCAAGGGTGCATTTAGAGAGGTTTGCCTTGGCATGGAGGACCACTCTTCCTTGAGAGGGGTGAAGGAAGAAAAATTGGTGAAAGGTTAATGAAATATTAAAGATCTTCCTTGTACATTCATAGGCCTACGTGAATATATATATATATATATATATATATATATATATATATATATATATATATATGTGTATATATATATATATATATATATATACATACACATATAAACATATACGTACACATACACACATACATATCTCTTTCTCCTTGGAACAGGGACTGTGTTACCTTGGTTCCCAGGACTAAATGTTCAACCTGCCTTTGGCTGATTGGAAGTGTTGGCTACCCTTCTAGGAACAAACGGAATCTATCCTGCGTCCTTTTGAACACAGATATTTTGCCAAATCAATCACAGATGTTTTACTTCTTTTGGCCCTGTCCCGGTCCAGAGCTGCAACACATCCAGTGAAATTAGTAACTCTGAGTCACATAAGGCTCTGGAGACAAGACAATTAATTGATCCAATGCCTTTTTTGTCTAAAACTGGATATAACCTGGAGAGATCCCCTTACTCTTTGGAGTTCACCCATGGGGAGGACACACTCCAAAATGCCCAGGGCATTTTCCCAGTGGGGACTCTGGAGGCTGATCCTGCAAGGCATAAATGTAGGTGTTCCCTCAATTTGGTGATGTATGTAAATATTTCTATTATTCTGTTAAGCTATATCTTTGTATGTATATTTCTATATCTCTGTAATCCTGCTTTATATTGTCCTTGTATGTACATATATATGTATATATATGTATTATTGTATACAGAATAAATGTAACACTGATTCTAATCTGGTGTGAGCACTGCCTTGTACTGTGAAATCTGATCCAGAAAATGGTTAAAGCAGCTGCACGTATCTCCTTAACGACATAAGTGGTGGGAAGGAATCTGAGTGATATGGAATAAGGAAGGGAGAAAAGGGACCTCTCAACAAACGGCCTCATTTTTTCCTGTGAAGTATAAGTCAAGGTTCTAAGATAAGGGGGTGTGAGAAGGGATTTGCATAGGAGGATTAAGGAGGTATGAAAAAACTTGGAATAGCTGATGTGGTGAATGGAATAGTAAATGAATTAGGAAAGTGTAAAAGTCAATAACTTTGCTGCAGTAAAGGCCCAATTGAAATTATGCAACAATCTGTAGCAGACCCACTAAGCAGTTTCATGATTTTCTCTAGCTCTATTCAACAGTACATGAAAAGAAGCAAAAATAATAGAGAATGAGAGTAATCCAAAGTTGGGATTTGGCAAGGCATATTCAGAGATAGGATAACAATATGCAATTGAATTGGTTCAAGAAGGGACTGAAATAGGAAAGGTATGGTATGGTAAAGGTGTGGCCAGTTCAGGGTTGAGGAGAAGAGGTGTTAGAGGTCATGGTAAGGCTTGGGGTCAAAATACAAAGGGAAAGATGGCATAATAAAAAATCGTAATCAGATAAAGGAATTTCAGAACATGGAAGTAGAATACTTTTGGATGATGGCTAAGATCAAGTGTACGTGAAGGACCTTTTTCTCTTTCTTTGATCTCTTTGGAGTAGAGGCTTAGCATTCCAGAGAACCTACAAAGAAGAATGCTGCACACATCCTGACAGAGAGATAATTATAATAATGTTATAATTATAATATAAGAATAAAAATTCATTTTTGAACATGATCAAAATGAGAATGCTTTACTTGACTATGTTTTATTAGAGGGTGCAGTAGATAGAGCACCTGGCCTGGAGGCAGGAAGATCTGGGGTCAAATTTGGTCTTAGACTAGCTGCATGACCCTGGATAAGTCACTTAACTTCTCTTTGCCTCAGTTTCCTAATCTGAAAAATGGGGATAATAATAGCACCTACCTTGCAGGGTTGTTATAAAGATCTAATGAGAAAATAATTGTAAAGTGCTTAGCACAGTTCCTGGTACATAAGTGCTATATAAATATTAGTGATGATGAGTTTATTTCTCTTTTTTATTAATTTATTTAACTTTTAACATTCATTTTCACAAAATTTTGGGTTCCAAATTTTCTCCCCATTTGTCCCCTCCCCCCACCCCGAAACGCCGAACATTCTAATTGCCCCTATCACCAGTCTGCCCTCTCTTCTATCATCCCTCCCTTCCCTTGTCCCCATCTTCTCTTTTGTCCTATAGGGCCAGATAACTTTCTATACGAGTTTATTTCTCTTTTTTAAAAAAGTGGGTGGGGGAAAGTGAGAAAATGAATCCTACATAATTGTAAAAAATAAAGTATATGACCATGTCTTGTATCTCTGAGGTGGAGAAATAGCCAATGGGAAGTAAGTAAACTGAAGAACTGGGAAAGTAGAGTGTTTGAGAGAATATCAATCAATATGTATGTCAAAGTTCTCCCACAGGAGGGCTGGAGCTGGGGTGGAAAGATTATTCTGGAAGGTGGTCAATAACAACTACCAGAATCTTGAAAAGATCATAAATATGTTTTGAATGAACATAAGAGCTGGACAGATTACTAAGTGATGGTAGAAGAGTCAGGACGTGGCATGGGGAGCAAGGACTAATTCTCCCAACCATGACAGCTAAGGTGCATGTCCTACTTTCCACATTTTTGTTAAAAAGAGGGCTGCAATGATTATTTTGGTGGACCTTTATTTCTGCCCTTGATCTCTTTGGGGTATGTGCCCAATAGCAGCATTGTTTAGTCAAAGGGTATAGGTGTTGAATAATATTTCTTGCATAATATCTAATATATTATATAATATTACCTTGCATATTTGTTATATTATATTGCATAAAATTATTTCTGAGAATGATTATATTAATTCACAGCTTCCTCAACAGTTTCTGTTTAATCCTTCTAACAGACTATTTCTATCGCTATTGCTTTGGAGACAGTGAACTTCAGAGTTGTTTACGTAAAAGAGATTTACATTTTTCTTATCAGCGATGAGGCTGTTTTAAAAATGGTTGTTGATTGCAATTCTTTTGAAAACTGTTCATGCCCTTTTATTTATTTCCCAAAGGTGACACAGTGGATAGAGCTCTGGATTTCAAGTCATGACGATCCGAGTTCAAATCTTCCCACAAACATTTACTGCTGTTAGCTTGGATGAATCATTTTAACTCCTTCAGTTTCAGTTTCCTCACCTATAAAACAGGGATAATAGGGCCTACCTCCTAGGGTGGTGAGGATAAAATGAAATATGTATAAATATATATATATATAATATGTACATATATATGCATGTATGTACACACATACATATATACATAATACACACAAAGTGCTTTGCAAAGGTTAGAGCAATATATAAATGTTGGCTTCTTGTCATTGTTTTATCTACTGTGAATTGGCTCTTAAATCTGACCTGTGTCAGTTCTCTATATTCTTAAGAATTTTATAAGAAATATCAAGTATTTTTCTTATTCGGCACATTCCATTCAGCTGCATTGATTTTATGGTTTTAATTTTACCTAATCAAAATGATCTACAGTATTTTTTGTAAACTATTCTGCTTTTTTGCTTCTTCTAACATATCTTAATCTGGTTGTTACTATTCTCTTTAGTAGAGGAAACAACCAAATTAAAAGTTGACTGGTTCTGCCTTCTCTGTATTGTCCCATTCACCTTAGGCAGCAATTCTACCAATCAAACAAGGGTTTATTAATCACCTGCTAGGTACCAGGCACTATGCTAGGTGTAGGAGATGCAAAGACAAAACAAATCAGTCTACGTTCATAAGAAGCATATATTCTATTTGTTCTTTGATTTTCCTTTTCTTCCAATACAGTAAAAATGCTGTCTTTGTTATCCTTGGAACTTGTTGCTAATCTTGGCTCATTCTTTTTTTTCTATCATTCTATATACGATTCTTAAAAGATCATGCGACTCTTTTATATTTAGCCTCACTTAACTGCCTTCATTTCTATCTTCTGTACATGTGTTTTAAAAATCTAAATCACTTAGTAAATTTGATGCCCAGCCACAAAAACAAAAAAAAAAGTCTCTTTTTCTGAGCCTAGCTCTTTGTAGCAAGCTGTCTCTGCTTTCCCCCTCCTAATCTGGCAGCCCCTCCAATTTCTGAAATCTTTGCTTGGAACTTTCTGTGCTGGAAACTTCATAACCTGCCCAACTTCTCCAAATGGCACCTATTTGGTGGTCAGTTACTGCCCTAATTGAATCTTTCCCTCATCTTTCCTATCTCTGACTCTGTGCTCCCGTATAGGCCCATCCTTGAGCCTTCCTTCTGTGAGTTAAAAATATGCCAAATGAAGACCTCTTCCTTCTATCACTGTTCACTCCCAAGCAGCCACAATAGACTAGGACAGCATCTATGTCCTATCTTTCCCTCCTTCATCTAAGGAAGCTGCGATGCAGCTGGAAGAACATTTAATCTATTCAGAAGTCATTCAACAGCATTTAAGGATTTAGCACTTACTAAATGCCAGGCAGGACAGCTAGGTGGCACAGTGTATAGAGGGCAGAGACTGATTGGGAAGACTCAGCTTTGTGACTTCAAACCTGGCCTCAGACATTTACTAGCTATGTGACAAATCACTTTACCCTATTTGCCAGTTTCCTCATCTGTAAAATGAGCTGGAGAAGGAAATGGCAAATCACTCCAGCACCTTTGCCAGGAAAACCCCAAATAGGGTGAAGAGTCAGATACAACTAAAATAACTGAACGACAAATGTCAGGTACTGTGCTAAGGACTGAAGATAAAAAAGGAAAGCAAAATCAACCCCTGATCTTGAGGAGGTCATATTCTAATTGGGGAGATACTAACTACTCAACTGCTTGTTTATGACTGCTGCGAGAATGACATTAAATGCATGTATGTGTTGTAAGCCACACTATATTACTGTGAAGTATTACTACATCACCATGAAAAGCATAAAGGGAGCAGCGTGCACCGAATACACATTCAGAGGACACCAGTTTGAATCTTAATTGTCATTGACTACTTTGTAGGCCATAGGTAAGTTACTTAACCTCGGTGGCCCTCAGTCTTCACCTGCCAAATGAGGGTCAGACTATATATAGATCCCTTCCAATTCTATACTTAAGATCTTCTAGGCCCATTCCTCCTCAGCAAAGTTATTCTGTAGGTGAGAGCCCTACCTATAATTTTTCTGAACTTGGACATCTGCTCTCAAAATTTACAGTGTAGATTAGACTACATTTTATTTTTCCTTCCCTATCTACCACTTCCTCTACAGGTTCCTGTAATTTCTGTTTCAGGTATCTGTTCCTTTCTTAGTCAGGATCAGGTCTAGAATAACAGATCCCCTAATAAGTTCCTTCAACATCTGAAAAATGAAACTGTTGAAGCAAAATGAATTTATAAGTCACTTTGCATTTACCAGAGAACTCCAAGTTGTTCATACAAGATCTGTCACTCATCTATTTCATCTCTGGATCAGCTCTGTGACCTGTTTTAAGGAACTTTTCATCGATACTCTGCACAACAATCATGTAGTTTCTGCTTGTTGATCTTCACCCAAATGTTCTCTATCATACTTTGAACTTCAGGTTCATTAATTTCCTCATCTAGATGAATAATGCTACCCCTATTACCTTTTATCTAAATTCTTTTGGAGGACACAGAGCTTTTCATTGCTTTATTCCAGTTAAGATTCATTTATCACCCAAGTCTCAGTAAAGTTCTTTACCTATCTTCATTAAAGATTTTAATTGTCTTTATTACCTGTAACCTGTATAAATTAGATCCCACACAAAAAAAATAAGGCTCAAGACCATTTTACAATAAATGATCAAAGGATATGAAAAGGAAATTCTTAGAAAAAAAGCCAAGCTATCAACTGCCACATGAAAAAAATACTTCAAAGTAAGAAGAAAAATATAAATTGTAATAACTCTTAAGATTCCACCTTACATCTGAGTAGCAAAAATGGGGAAAAAATGCACTACTTGTGGAGCTGTCAATTAATCCAATCTTTCTAGCGGTAATTTGGAACTATATCCAAAATGTCATTAAACTGATTTTAACCAAGTCACAACACTTGTGCAATCCTTTGTCCGCTGTGTTCAATTCTTCATGATTTCATCTGGGGTTTTCTTGACAACAGTATTAGAGTGGTTTGCCATTTCCTTCTCCAGCCCATTTTACAGATGTGGAAACTGAGGCAAACTGAAGCCCAGGATCACACAAGTACTAAGTGTCTGAGGCTGGACTGGAATTTAGAAAGACGAGTCTTCTTGACTCTAGGTCTGGCACTCTAGCTACTGTACTTAGTTGCCCAGTCATAATACTACTAAGCATAAAACTCCAAAAACATCAAAGAAAGAGGGAAAAAAATCAAACTGTACAAAAAATATTTACAGCAATACTTTTTGTTGCGACAAAGAATTGGAAGCAAAGTTAGGTGTCTTATCAACTGGGAGATGCTGAATACATTAAGGCACATGAATGTAATGGAAAGGTACTTCACTTATGAGAGGGATGGTTTCAGGAAATGCTGAAGAAAAATATATATAATATACATATATATAAACTGATATGTACATATATATGTATACACACACACACACACACACACACACACATATATGAGAACTGATACAGAATGAAATGAGCAGGACCAGGGGAAAGTATACATTAATTGCATTGTAAACAAACTGTGAAAAACTTGACTGATAATCCATGCAATGATCAAGCATGACTTCAAAGGAGTCAAGATAAATAATGCTTCCCTTTCTCTTGTTTGAAGTGGCAGATTAGGGGTTTGAAATGAAGTGTACATTTTCAGACACTATGTGATCTGTTTTGTTTGATTGTGTTTATCATAAAGTGGTACAGGGCTTTTTTTATTTTTTGTAAGAGAGAAGCTTTTTAGGGGAATAAGAGGTTGTGACAGTGATACCAAAAAAAAAAAGGAATAGAGTAAAAGGGGACACAAACAGCAACGTTGGAACTTATGTGTTTAAAAAAAAGTTTTACCTAACAGACTCACATCATTTACAATCTTTTTCTGTTCTTTGTACATGGAAATGTTCACATTCATGAAGTTAATTGGGCAATAAGTGATTTCTAAAATGATAAACTTCAAGGAACATTTCAAGTTATTTCTTGGTACTGGAACTTTGTTGTGATGAATATTTTCCAATTAATCAACCACTGACTGGCATGGGATGTTTTTATTACTAGATATCTGTTGCAACAGGATTTAATCTGTAGCTTATTCATTCAGTGATTTTTAATAGTTATCTACTTATACTATTATTATGTCCACACTCTTTGATCCAGAGTGATAGGTATATACCCCAAAAAGTCATAGAGAGGACTCACATATACCAAAATATTCATTGTCACATTTATACTGAAAACAAAGTAGGTACCCACTAATTGGGAAATGGTTAAACTGATACATTAATGTAATGGAAGCAACAATACACAATAAAACATGGTAAGATTTATGAACTGATGCACACTTGCAGAATGAAGCAAGCAGAACCAGGAAAACAATACATAATATAAATGGAAAGAACAATGAAACAAAAATGTTATATGACTGAGCTTTCAACTCTGAGTTGAAAAAATGCATCTCCCTTCCCTCAATGCAGTTGAAAGGAATGTATAAAAAATTGTCTATACAATCAGACAGTGAATGTGATTGGTTTTACTGAACTAATTAACTGTCCTTTCTTCATCTCTGTTATAAGAGAAGACTTTCTGGGTAGGGGAAGAGAAAGGGCTTATATTTGAAAATGGATGTTTTAAAAACAAGACATTTTTTTCTTTTCTGTTGTTCACTTACAACAATGAAATTGACATCTCTCACCCTAAGAGCGAAGCGGTTCATACTTTCTACATCTCGACCCTTTGTGAGAACCAATTTAAGTGAGGATTTTAAAGTAAAGTGCAGATTACACGTTAAAATTAATACACAATTACATTTTAATTTCCCAAGGTGAAAAGAGCTGCCTTTCTAAAGTAAGACTGTGCTGCCTCCAACTCTGTCATTCAGTTACCTAAAAATAGTACCAGTTGAAGCCACCAGCAAAGTTGGCAGCATTACTGTAGATATTAAATGATAATTTGTGCCATACTTTGTAACTGTTTTCTGCAACGCACTGCCATGATTAAGTTATGACATAGTAATTATGACACAAAATCTATGTAAGTTCCTACCTCTAACATTTTTATAAAGGTGAAACACAAAATAATCACCAAGCCAGCCTTTAAAAGGTAAATGCCAGATATTAAAAAAAAAAAAACCAAACCCAAAAACAACCAAGCAATTTATAGCCGAAGGAGGGGCAAAGGGAAGAAATAGAATTAGGTAGCCTTCCCAATGTCTGAGTGAATGAGAGATGAAAATCTTTGTTCTTTTTAAGCACCAGCTGACAACTTATGATCCCTAGTCCCTGAAAGGAAAAATCAAAGCCAGTAGGATTGAAAGAGGTGTGGGTGACCCAAATAGTTTTGGAGAAAAGTAAAAGAAAAATGAAAAACAGAAAAATCATGAAAATACATTTTTTAATTTTCAGGAATATACAAAAGCAAAACAAATCTATCTTTAAAAGTATGAAGTATCACATCTACAGCCTATTTCTAGTTATAATTACTTCTTACTTTAGAGCAACATTTGCCTTTGCTTATAGACAATACAGCAGCAGGTGATAACATCTATCATTTCAAGCTGTGATTGCTTATATTTCAAATACAAACAAATGCAGTATGTCTCAAATAACATCTCAGGTAGTTTAACCTAAAATGTATAGACAAGTGAACAGTAAATTTGATGTAAAAAAACAATACAAAAATCACAATACAAGAAAAATACAGAAGATTTTATAGGGTTTACACTCAGAACTTGTGTTTACATAATGACAAACTAGCATCTATTAATCAGTGTCATTCTTGTCATTAGCAACCAAGGGAATGATGAAGGGAAAGAAAATGGTATTACTTTCTTAGACCTTAAAGAACCTTAGAGTTGGAAGGGACCTCAAAAGTCAACTAGTCTAACTCATACCTGAATAGGAATTCCCTCTCCAACCTCCCTGATAAGTAAGCATCCTGAGAAATGGTCATCTAACCTCTACTTGAAGACTTCCAGTGATGGTGAACTCACTACCCAGAAAGACATTATCATTACACTTTTGGACATTTTTAATTATTAGGAAATTCCCTTACATCAATGTTAATCAGAAGAGTTTTAATTTCACAGTCCACTTTTAAGGTGATTACAGCATCAAATATTCTATTAGCAATCTTATATTTGGTTGAAATTATACAGATAATAATGTTTGGCCTCAATCACAAATATTTCCTTAAAACAACCTAGTTATAATTATTCATACACTGTTCCTTGAAACTAAACCATAGTATATTATTTGAACAGATAAGCCACGCAAATATATCCACATGATTTTAGATTGATGCTTTGAAAATAGCTTTATCTCTTTAACTCAGTGATTAATTACTAGAGTGTTTACTTTTAAACTGTGAAATTAAATCTAATTCTATTATTCAGGGTGAAGAAAGTAAACGTTGGCATGGATTATCATGAAGCATAGGGAACTAGTTATGTAAGTTAAGCACCACAGTATTGACTATGTTTTAAATTTAAGCCATGAGTTACTACATTCATTTGCGTATTATTCCAATTGAGTATTTTACTGGCAAAACAACAGGCAAAACAAATCTTATTTCAAAACACAAGACTCAAAAAGATTGGAAAATAACAGCAAAATTTCATACCTACTTTACCTTGTCTGTTCTCTAATAAGGATAGCTAATTCCAATCCCTATTATGAATTCCCAATAATCAACAAATGACTTCACAAAATAGGACAGGGTAGCTGAAGATACTCCCTTCATAAATACCAAAGGATGCTAGATTGAGTCCTATCTAGGGAAAACTGTCCTTTCCAAACACACCTTAATATACTAATAGAGTTGAGGTTTATATAGGCAGGCCTAAGGAGACATGCAGTAGTAACATATTATTTTAAAAGCTTTTAAAAATCATTTCCTGTAATGTTATATTTTGGGGGGGGGGGGGTTATTTCCAAACTCGATTATTTGCACATTTGTTCCCAAATTCAGAATTCCATTCTGGACATCTCACTTAACATCATAATTGTCCCTACCAACTCTGGAATGACCCAGCATTCATGCTTTTTAAAAACTCTTATGTTTGAGACCAAATGCCAATCCAATCCAATTTCCCAAGCTCTAAACAGCTTCTCTTGATACTCATTAGTATCCTATTTATGCCCTATTTATATCCTAACTTATTGCCTAAAAAGTAATTGTTCAGAAAATACTCATTTTTCCAATTTCCTTCCTACTCTAAAATCTCCCTTATTCCTTAATTCCATTCTTTCCCTAAAAACATTTGTTGGCCTCTGTTTTCCCCTGTTCAAGTTCTGAGCTTCCATTTTGGAAAATACTTTCAGCAAAAGTGCATCAACATGATTACAGACATTCCTCACAGCCAGCAAAGCTTACGGCATGGATTCTCTCCATGGATTTGCATGGTAAAGAAGAGTTCTATTCTCACACAGAAAAAAGGACAGGCCAAGTTAAAAAGTACTGGTGAGGAAGGGGAACTGCGATCATGCTGAGCACTATGTTACAGTTAGTGTAAAATGACTCTGGAGTCTTAGCTACCTATCCATTAAGCAAGCTAAAAAAACATGGAGGCACCAAAATTTGTTCCATATTTGGGGATCTTCTGACTTTACGCTAGTAGATACCCAAACTTCCTTCACTTTTCTTCAACTGGGTTTCTACATATTTACCTAGTAGGCCAGTAGTTAATCTAAGGAACAGATGTGTGTAGAAATACATAAAAGTGACAAACCCAAAGATGTTTAGCAGTAGCCAGCCTTAAGATAAAATGAGGAGGGCAAACCATCTTTGAGATCCTCCCACTTCATTTAGCCCCTTTCCTAATTCCCTTGCACCCCATCTCACCTAGTTCTACCCTTCACTCCAAGGTTCCTTATCTTATTCTTGCTTGAACTGTCATAAACTAACACTTTAGTTGTTAGTTAAGCAGAGACTCCCTACAGAGGTAATCACATTTTGATAACGATGCCAGCAAACTGAAGAATTGAAGGGAGTAAGCTATCTCCTATTCTTTCTTACCTAGAACACTAGAGATAAATTAGATTCTCCAGCTGCTGCTGTCAGACGGCTCCCCAAATGCTCATATCACTGTGGAGTGCAAAGCTGCGAAAAATATAATTCTAACCCATTTTAGAAGAGCTACTGGCCCTAACCTTACACATAACGTACTCCAGTCTGAAAATACATAAAGTTCTGGGCTTCATACTATATCGAACAAATTACTTGTCTAATTTATTCTTAAAATGTTTGAAATTCTTTTATATAGTTTACTTAAAATAAGGGATCACTGAAAGCTACTCTCAAAAGGTATTAATCTACTTTATTTCAAAGAGGTAGTTATAATGTTAAATTGGCAGCATTTGGCATTCTTAAAATTTTAAGAGTAATTTAAGTATTTAGATTTTAAAAGATATCAGTGCCCTAGCATGTGTGTCTTTTTCCAATAATTATTCAATAGTTCTCAAACTTTTCATTACTAAATGCTGAACGCTGAGTTTTAAAAATGGCCTGACAAATATACTTATTGAAGTCCACTTTCAACTGTCAAACAAATTTAGTTCAAATTTGGCAATGTGGTTGAGATGAAGTAAAAGCTTGCAGCTTTTCCCATACAGAATAAATGTTTGCTGAAGTCAAATGGGAACATTACTTCCATGTCTCATATGCTCTACACATACTTATTTTATGTTTGATATCAGTATTTGGAAACCATTCTCTTAAGGGAAGGCACTCAATTCTTTTGCCTCAAGTATTTTATAAAAAGAACTAAAACATCTGGCAGGAAACAACTGATATGTGTTTATGAGACTCTGGGAGAAGAACTGATATGTCTTCAATACATAAGGTTCTATAAATATGATAAATTAGCTGTACATTATTGGGGAAGATGTCAAGAATGTCACCAGTTCTCCAGATCAAGGAAGGTATGCAGGGAAGTTCCATTTTGGAACTAAAGGAATCCCCAGGGACCATCAAAGTTCTGTAGGAATGAGAAAACCCACTGTTGCAAATCAATATCCAGGGCTCTTCTTTGGGGTACAAGGGAAGGTCCCCTCCTTTCTTGAGCTCTTCATCCTCAATACCGTGGGTAACTCATCACACAATCAAGAGTCACCAGAGAGGCTATGTCACTGGATATGTTGGCATGAATAAAACAAATGTTTCTGGCAGGGTCCATAGATGACTAATTTTAAAATTACAATTCAAATTACTAAAAACAAAACAAAACTAAAATAACTCAGAATGATAGCTGGTAGAAAGCAAGAATATTTAATATTCAGTGTTCAAGGATATGCATACTAGCAAATACACTCTCAAGACTTGATAAGCACTACTTTATAACTCATATTTTTAAACATTTACTCCAGAATTATAACCCAGGAGCACAAAGTTTATTTACTCTGTAGACAATACTGTTCAAAATGCTCAGAGGCATTTATTTGGTCTTTTTCTTTTTTTTTTTAAAACATAATGATTTGTCAGAAACATTTATTCAGGGAAACAAAGATATCAAAGAAAATATTTGAAATAATTTCCAACAAGTTATAGGTAATCAGTATCCACATCAACACAGAATTCTTAAGTGTGTGGTTTCATAATTTTAAAGAAATGAATATTCCACAAATTCTACCAATATTAGTCAATATACTTAATTACTTTGATTTCCCTTAGTTTGACAAATGAAAAGTACATGTGAATAATTTCAAAGTTTACAATATTATCTCTAATTAATCCAAGTGTATATCCAGGTCCAAGAGCCAAGTCTTCTTTGAGTTGTCTGAGACCCTTTTTGTGAAATGTCCCAAGAGCACTGAAACCAGAATTTTTAATGTATATATATGTGTGTGTGTATATACAAATATACACACATATATACTGTATACACAAACATACATACATACACATACTCTGGAAAGTAGAGAGTCGTCTCATTGTCCATCAAAAACTCAATGGTAAGACTGCAAGAGAAAAAAGGGGGGAGGTGTCAAATTCTAGATTTTGTTCAAGTTAGTGTAATCAATACTGCCACTTTTGGTGGCTTAAAAAAATGTACAGTAATGGACTTACTCTATATATTGACAATTAACAATTGGAATCACATACCAATATTAGTCAGAAAAATCGAACAACTAAAGTCTTCCTATCTTTTTTGGGGGGTTATATGGAGATGGGGTGGAGGTATGAAGTCTGAAATGATCTAACAGTAGTATGTGGTGGGACATTTCCCAAAGACTAAATTCTCTAGTGAGAAAAAACTACTGAGTATGCATATAAAACATTCCCTATATGAAGCCCATGAAAGGCAGTATGGTAGGTATGGTGACCAGAAGGATTGTCACCTTGGAGTTATGAAAATATGGGCTCTACATCTGACAGAAATCGCTACATGACAGAGGCTAAGTCACTTAAGTTCTCAGTGCCAACAGATAGGTAGCTGAGGACAGTATAAACAACTAAAAGCCAATCTTCTACAGGAATCAACAACCCTCTTAATTCTAGTGTCTTCCCTCTTTTCATTATTCCCTATCTATCCTGTGTAGTTTATACATGTGGTTGTCTCCCCATCAATTGTGAGCTCACTGAGGGCAAGTACTGTCTTTTTCCTCTTTTTATATCTATCCCCTTACCCCTGAGAATAGTGCCCGACACATAGTAGGCACTTGACAAATGTTTATTCACTGACAGATGAAATCACAGATACAAATCATCTCTATCTTCTTCCTGCTTCCAATGGAGTCCATGAGACACCAAAGTTAAAATATAAAAACCACGCTATTTTGGTCGTGCTTCCAATTAAATGCTTTTAATAAAAAAGTATTTTGATTTTTTTAGTTCATTTTCCTTTTAAATTGTTAACAGAGAAAAGCAGTACTTGCCCCAAGAATTGGAAACTTCTCACTAGTACTTTATACTGGAACCCTCCTCTCTTCAGTTCTATAGTGGAGGGGCAACAATACAGTACAGGGTTCATCATAATATTTTCCCTCCTGCTTCTCCTCTCCTAACCCATCCCACAAATAAATCCAGAATTCATAAATATTGCCCACCCAAAGTTCCAACAATGGCTGGAAAGAAAATACTCTTCAACTATTTTCTTGTAACTATCACAAAATATTAAGTTAAATACTCACATGGTGACCACCAGGCATTGGTGGAGCACCAGTAGGTCCAGAAGGCACTTGAAAAGGATTATTAGGAGTAAGATAGAGTCCTGGTGCAGGATATGATCCCATAGGTGCAGGAAATGGAGCTGGTGCTGGTGGTCCCCATGCTCCAGGTGGAACAGCTCCCCATGGAATAGGTGGTGCTGTTGCTGGTGCTTGGGGAGGAGTAGGATATGGCCCTGCAGATGGATATGGCATATTAGGTGTAGGGTACTGCCCTCCCATTCCTGGTGTCCATGGTCCAGAAGACATGGATCCCCATGGCCCTAGGGGACCAGCTGTAGCTGGATCTGTGGGTGTACCATATGGTCTTGGAAGCTCTGGAAAAGGCATATTTGGTGTAGGATATGGCCCTGTAGGGCCAGGACCTGGCACAGATGGAGTTGGATAAGGACCACCAGGTGGAGGACAAGATGGTCCAGAGGGAGGAAAGGGTGCTGGCGGTCCAGGGGGTGGTCCAGCAGGCACTGAAGGATATATTCCTGTGGGTGTAGGTCCAAAAGGCACACTGGAGGGTGATGCACTTGGTGGAAGTCCAGATGGCACAGAAGGTGGAGCATTTGCACTATTCCAAGGATTGGAACCTGGCCAGGCCTGTGGTGGTTGACCAGGTTTTGTACCGCTCACAGTGGAATTTTTTGCAGGCGAATGTTCTGGTAGAGCATCTGCCAACTAGAAAACAAAGCAGAGCTGTTTTTACTATCTTTCTCAGTAGATAAATGCAATGATGAAAAAATCCCATCAACATTATGGTATCTTCTAAAGTTATATAAGGCATCTACATTAGTAGAAGAATTGTTTAAAAACACCACCACCACTACCACATTAAAAATCTTAACACAGTAGGTACTTTTTTAAGTAAAAATTTCCCAGAGAAATCTTTTAGTTCTTTTTAACATTTATTGTAAGACCAAAGAATAATAAAACATCTTTTTGAAATGTTTAGATGGCTGCAAAGTCATGATAATGTGTGTTTCTTAAAGGAAGTCCAATTAATTACTCATAAATAAATGTTATAAAAGATAAAATAGGTAAACTTACTGAAAATTCATCAGACATTTTCCTGAAAAACAAAAGAAAAATATTTCAGGGGCAATTCTTAAATAAGGAGTAGGATTTTTATTGGAGGTCAGTTTTGCTTTATAAATATGATTTGCTTATTGTAAGAATTATATACTTAAAGTTTCAAGATGAGGTCTTAATATCAAAATGAGATCTATTATGTTATCATTTCTATCTTTACTATTTCAAAACACCAAAAATGGTCTCATTTGTAAAATTTTTACAAATAAAACCATCTTCAGTGCTGAGGAGGTTGGTCTAAATGAATTAGAAGTTTCCTTCAAATTCAAAATGACCTTGTGATATCTGATGTTTACCCTAAGCATACTTATCCAGCCTCCCAAATTTTGAGGCATTTTTTTACATTAAGATAATTGAATAAAAAACAATTCACAACAAATACACTTCTAGTAAAGACAAGAAACTGAACAGAAGCAGAACCATCTAGGTCCCACTTAAATCTACAGAAAAGATTTTATTAAGAGTACTAAGCCAAATAATGATCAAGAAATTCAAAGAAAAACTACATTATTTGTATACCCATCCAGCCCTTATTTGCACCAGGGGTCCTCCAGAAGAGGAGGAAAGGGAATAAGCATTCATCAAGTGCCTTCCCTGTGCCAGGTGCTTTACAATATCTCATTTGCTATTCACAACAACCCTGTGAGGTAGAAACTATAAGGAAGGGATACAGATAGAAAAGCTGGGGTGAGAGCAGTGCTTTGAAGTCGTCTAACAAAGACCAGCATCACTATGAGGACACCTGGACAGCCTGCAGCACTGAATATTAGGAAGTCAGAAGAATGGAGTGCTCTAATGAGAAATTCCCAAGTCAGTCAGATACCCGGGAGGATAAGAGCCTTGAGGATTAGGAGAGCTGAGGCAGGTAGAAGATGCAGAGTAACTGCAATGCCCTAGGGACTCACAAAGTTTCAAGGGAACTAACCTGAGCCTTGGAGAATCTGGAAAATACAGGCAGGCAAGAAAATTGCCAGTACTCTTTTGAGTCCAAAATCTAGTGGAATTATAAAAAGTCAGTGGTAGTAACTCAGGCAATATGGATCAAGAACAAATTGGGCCCCAAAATCCTATCCAAAGGTTCAGGAGCATACGGTATCCACCCTTGACACAAAGCTCGAATTCAGGAAGGATGGAAATAGAACAGAAGAGAAAGAAATTTTATAATTATAGGACACAACTCCAGAAGAAAAGAATAACTCTTTAACTACAAACAAGACCTCAGATAAAAGAATGGAAGAAACGAAGAGACTTAAGAGGAAAAAGAATTATTAAACTAAATAAGAGTTCTAAAGAGTTAAGAATGGAAAGGAGAATAAAACCACTTAACTACAGCAGAGGACAAACTTTACCAATGTAACAGATGTCCTAAAAATCAGAGTGTACCAAAGGGAAATCAACAACTCCATACACAAACAGAAATACCACAACAAAATTAGAAGATTGAAAAAAATATTTTTTTTGAATAACATTTTATCTCCTATAGTAACCTGGAAACAGGTCAAGGAGAGATAATTTAAAAATTGTTGGGGAGGAGTGGTCTGGCAATCCAAGGCAGTTCTACCAGATACAGGAGGTGACCGAGACCTCTACAGCAGGTACCAGCTACCCACCCGACCCTATATAGACACTGCAGGTTTTGCCACTGCTGAAGTAAGCCCTAAGCTGCCTTATATTTCCCAGAGGAAAATCACGCTTTTACTGAAGAAGGGATGACTCTAAATTTTTAGACAATGTGATAGATTACAGCACTTCAACAGATGCAAAGCTCTGAGACTATTTAGACTACACAATATTTCCCAGACTTTAGACCATTTCTAAGTTGCAATTCACTTGACTAAGACAGTAGTGATAGACAACAGGGTCATTAAACCTATACTGATATCTTGGTACCATGCCAACTGCCAAGAGTGTTAATGATTAAGGGATATAGACCCTGAATGAATTCTTGACCTGACAGGTCCATTATAACTGAAAGAATCATACAACACATCTTTGCAGGACAATTCCAGGAACCACACACTCTTTTACACAGAATGAGATGCTACACTCCCGAGGACCATATGCCTGGCTGGTGTCAGGGAGGCGATGCTATCATCACATAGCTCTTAGAACACTGGAACTCTAAACTTTTCCCAAACCTCTCCTCCAACAGTAAAAGTAACTCAGAAACAAGTTAATACACGCTTTGAGTATCCAGTTTGTGAAAGAAATTACACAAAGAAAATCTACCTTACAACCAACTCCTTCACTGAAGCTGTACCATGCCATGGTTCCAACTGCATGATCCTATATTCTGCTTGCAGGAAGAGCCTAAGTGGTGAAGGAAGAGCTTAAGACTTCACTTAGCAAGCACCACCAAAGGCCCTTCTGCAAACATCTTTAGTAGTGATAGTCAACCACAAACCAGTGGACTTTCTGAAGTTTAGGAGTGTCAATTAACTGGGACTGTGGTACTCTTTTACCATGAATACACTTTGTGTAAGAACAGAAAATGGATATAAGAACCTTACCAGAAATTCCAACCCATAGCGTTAATACAAATGAATGCTGTCCACCTCCAAATTTAAAGCTAACACCTACATTTGTGATCCTATCTATGTCTGAATATTTTATTCCTCAATTCTGATTAAGACTTGATTTTTATACTTTTGAAAATTAAGCATTTCTTTCATAATGAAATCAATTCAATATTCTCTCCCAAGCTTGTCTCCTACATCAGTGTATTTTAAAGTAAATGCAGTGTAAACAAAATCTGAGGACCCTTCTGGCATAAATTGCTTATCTTGGGTGAAACTGGCTCCTCCTTATCAGAAAAAAAGCCAGAGTTTTTGATTCAGCTTTGACTTTTGCCTCTAAAAACAAAGGACTGTTAAAATGGGAAAAAGAAAGTGAAAGTGGCTTAGAAATGTTTCTTTAGTTATAATAATTTTCCTTTTTAAGATACTTCAGTAGAAGAGGTAGGCAAGCAAAAAAAATCTTGAGTGAGTTCCTCTGATAAAAGTTTCATTTCTAAGATAATATATACGGACCTGATTCAAATCTATATGAATAACAGCTATTTATTCCCGCAATGGACTTATTTTATGAAGTTATTTATTGATTCCTGTTTGGTCCAGTCTAACTTTAAGGGAGTCATTACTTTGGTAAGGTTTAGCCCAGGGGCGGAGAACCTGTGGTCCTCTAGGTCCTCAAGTGTGGTCCTTTGACTGAATCCAAATTTCACAGAACAAATCCCTTTAATGAAAGAATTTGTTCTGTAAAACTTGGACATGGTTAAAAGGCTGCACCCAATGACCTAGAAGGCCACATGTTCCCCACCCCTGGAATGTCCTGTATTAATAAGTCTTTCCCATTCTTTCTTCTAGAAATCTCACTTAGTTTTTAGATTTTTTTTATCAGATTTAGATTTTTTAAAATCTCATTTCCTTTCTTCTAGGATTTTGATAAGTGGTCAAAGAATATGTGCTAAGAAAAAAATTAAAGCTATCAATACTCATGTAAAAAAAAATTCTCCTAGTCACTAAAAATCAAAGAAATGCAAATTAAAACAATGCTGGGGTTTCATCCACCTCAAACCCAAGAGATCAGTAAAGATGACCAAAAAAACCCATATACTATAAGGCACTCCTAGTGAAACTGTGAACTGGTTCAATAATTCTGGAAAGCAATCTGGAACTATGTCTGTAAAGTTACTAATTAGTGCACACAGTCTGACACGACAATATCACTACTTTGTCTATACTCTAAAAAAAAAAAAAAAAAAAAAAGCAAAGGACCTGTGCACAAAAAATATTTATACAAGTTTTTTGTGTTGGCAAAGAACTGGTAACTAAAGAGGTCTCCATCAATTGGGGTGTAGTTAAATTATAGTATATCAATGTAATAAAATATAGGTGTTCTTTAAGAAATAATGAAGGGAATGAATTCATAGAAACCTGAGAAGACTTATATGAACTGATGCAAAGTACAGTTGAGAAGAACTAAGACAGCAATTTATACAATACCAAGCAAATAAAGCCAAACAAGAATTCCACCAATGCAACGAATGACCAACCACAATTCCAGAGGACTCATGCTACCAACCTCCAAATGGAGGTGGTGGAATCAGGATGCAAATAGAGATGCAATAACACAAGAAAAGAGAAGCATAAAGACAGGCAAAGAAAGCTAAAGTGTTCCTGTTTGTTGATAACACGATCATTTATTTAGAAAATCCTACAGAATAAGCAAATAAACTAATTAAGACAATTACTAGCCTTAGTAACAGCAGCAGGTTACAAAATAAAACTACACAAAATAAAAGCATTTCTACATAGCAGTAAGAAAATCCATGAGGAAACACAAAGGACTTCCCATTCAAAAATAACAAAAATCATAAAAGACCAGAGTTAATTTGCCAGAACACACTCACTATTGATACAGATACAATCCTGGTCAAAGGATAGGAAGAGAAAGTTTTCAAAAGAAGAAATGAAGGATGTCAACAACCATATAAAAGAACTGAAGACAGAAAAGTATGACACAGCCAACCACAATCTAAGGAGTTCCATAGGAAACATTTAAGGAAATAAAAAGATCATGAATCACATATATGTTTGCCTTACCTATTTTTGTAATCAGGTTTATTCTAGATAATCTGATAGAAATTAAGGAGAAAAATCTCATCACCCTTGTGCAAATTAGTCCTATATTCATTAATCAAGAGTCATTTTTAGGAATCTCTGAAAGTATATTTTGGGAAAAAATAAATTTTGTAAGCCCTCCCAAAAGTCAAAAAAACCCAAACTCCAAAACACGGAGTGCATCTATTACTTCATTCTAGACCTTACCGTCCAAATATTAACAAAAAAAAAAATAGTTGTTCTTTTATTTGAATATATGGAATATGATAGTAATAAAGTATATGAAAGCATATTACAAGCACTTAATGCTGAGAAACTTTTTAAAGTCATCACAATATTTCTCAATATGTCTGAGAGATTCTCAGATTAGTTCTCTTTCTGACCAACCTAGAAAAGGTAAAAGAATTCATTGAGGGAATTCCATACTTTCTTCACTCTAAGCTTTAAAAAGAGACACTGTCATCGACTGGAAAGAAAAAAAGAGAATATTAAGATCAACTGGCATGCCATCAGTTAAATCTACATGCTGGTTAAATGTAACTCTATGAATATTGACATCACAGAGGACTTCTGATACCTATCTGTTTAAAAAGCATGTTGTGGAATCACCAGAAAAATGTCACTTTCAAAAGCATCTAAAAATGGAAAATAGCAAACATTCACACTAGCTAAAATGTCAAATAACTCTTACAACTTTCCATGCAACCTAAGCTTCCTGGGTATGGGAAAAAATGCTCTAATTCTATTCTAAAAACTACTGTAGATGGTCATCATTATGCTACTGTCAATTATTATAAAATATTTAGGAAAATGTGGATTTCTCCAGTTAGAATGTCAACATAAGTCATGCTAGATGAACATTTGGATAAAAGTATTTTTGAAACAGATAATCATTAATTGAAAAGTGCCCACAGTAGAAAGGCAGCATACTAGGTGTTTGAATATAATTTATTTTAAGCGTGCTAGTCTTTGTCTATCTCCTCCGTAAATTAAACAAAAAAAACCTAAACGCTTTTGTGGATACATTTGCTTTTAAATCACATTCATTTCTTTTTTTTTATCTCTCCTCTCCCCAGGGATCCATCCCTCATAACCAATAATTTTTTTTTTTCAAAAAGAAAAAGTCGAGAAAACAATTAACATCTCGAAAAAAATCTGACACTGTATGCCACCTTTGGAAAGGTAGGGTAGTGAGATGTGCTGTTTAAATTTTTTAAAAAAATTCTAGACTGATTTTCTTCTTCTGAAGTGTATAATGACACATGAATGGTACTAACACATCCATGAACTGGCCCAATGATTTCTAGAAAATAATTTCAAATTACACAAAATAGTCCTTTTAAAAAAACATTCTCTTTTATTCACTGATACCAGTACTTAGCATGCTCTATTCTCCAAATCTCAAATATGCAAAAATACTTGTAATAGTTTTTTGTATTAGGAAAGTTCTGGAAGGAAAATGGATACTTCATCAATTCAGGGATGACTGAACAAATTGTGGTATATGAATATCATGTCATATAAGAAATGATATCATAACATAAATGTTATCGTAAGAAATGATAAATATGAACAATTTGGAAAAACTTGGAAAGATATATCACGAAGCAGAATGAGAATAATTTATTTGATGACCACAGTAATGGAAAGGAAAAAAATCTGAAAGATTTAATAATTCTGATCAAAGTAACCAATGGAAATAAGAGAGGGACAGTTAAACATGACTTCCTCTACTTGGCAGCTGGTTGACCTTATGTGCAAAATGAAGACTATACACTGTTGGTGGAGGAGCAGTGAATTAGCTGTGAATTGATCTACCCAATCTAGAAAGCAATTTGGAAGTATCACCCCCAAAACAGATAAACTGTATTTACTATTTGAGACCCAGCTATAGTACTAGGTAGAAAGATGTTTAATAGTAGATCTTTTTGTGGTGGCAACAAATTGGAAGTTCAGGGGATGCTAGTCAACTGTCAAATTATAAATTTACAAAATTATAAAGGGCAGCTAGGTGGTACAGTGGATAGAGTGCTGGGCCTTGAGTCAGGAAGATGTGAATTCAAATCCAACTTCAGGCACTAGCTGTGTGACCCTGGACAAGTCACTCATTCCTGTTTGGCTCAGTTTCCTCAGCTGTAAATTGAGCTGAAAAAGGAAATGGCAAACCACTCTAGTATCTATACTAAGAACACCCCCCCCCCCCCCCAAAGGGTCATGAAGGGTCAGACATGACTGAAATGACTAAATAACAACAAATGCTGGTATATGACTAAAACCTTGTATGTCACAAGAAATGAGAAAAGAAATGTGCTTTTTTTTTTTTTAACAAACTTGTTCAGTTGAATAAACTGATATATAGAATGAATGCCTAGAACCTGTAGAATAATCTTAATAATAATAATACTATAAAGAAAAACTACTTAAAAAACAAAAAACCTTGATCCAATCACTATTCCAGAAGACCAGTGATGAAAGATGTTATGTACCTCAGAGACATGAGGCATTCAATCAAAAAAGATTTTTCAGATGTGGAAAATAGAGGATTTGTTTTACTTGAGGATTTACAGAGGATTTCTTTTACTTGTATTTTAACAAAGCGTTTTTTATGGGGGCTTGCAGGATAGGACAGTCACTGTGCAGTGGTGGTTTGTTTTTTTTTTTTTTTAAATCCTCAATAGCTAAAAAAACTGCAATGAGACTAATTTAGAAAGACAATACAAATTTCTTCTGAAACATACTATATTACATGTAACATTAAAAACTCCTATTGCACTGATTAAAGATGACAATTCAGTCACTATTTCTTTTAATACTATAACCACATACCAATACATTTATTTACTTATGGGTATTCCAATGTGTCACCATAGCTCTGGTTTTCTTTTGTTTTGGGGGCACATTTTTACAAACTCTGGAAGTTGAAAGCAATCTTAGAAGCCATCTATTCCAACCCATGCTTGAAAAGAAATTCCCTACTACATCACTAATCACTCCATCAACAGGAGACAGCATCTATAATCGTACTGAAAGTCTACTATATATCAAACACTGTTTTGGGCACGGGGCATACAAATAAAAAAGTAACAGTCCCTACCCTCAAAAATTCTCATCACCTATCTCCCTGACTCCACAATAAACAAGCATTTTGTTAAATGTCATATACCAAGAACCATACTAAATGCTAGGGTTAAAGAGAAAGGCAAAATTAGGTCCCTGACCTCTAGGAACTTATATTCTAACAGAAGAGACAACATGTAAATATACAGGTATATACAAAGGTAAGGAGGCAGAGCATTCCAGCCATGAGACAGCCAGTGCAAAGGCAAAAAAGAGATGGAAGATGGAATGTCATGTTCAAAGCCAGTGTATCTGAATGGTAGAATGTGTGGAAGTCAACTGTGATTAGACTGGAAAAGTAGGAAGGTGCCAGAGCTTAATATGTCAAATAGAAGAGTTTATATTTGATCCTAGAGGGAACAGGAAGGCACTGGAATTCAGTGAGCAAGAATGTGACATGGTTAGACCAATACTTTAGAAAAATCACCGTGGCAGTTGAATTGAGGATAGAGAGAGTGGAGAAAGCTATTGCAATAGTCCAGATGAGGTGATTAAGGGCCTATTCTCCATGCTGGGACCGTATAATAATCTTCAGCCTTTTAGAAACCTTAACTTCCTTTAAGTTCAGCTGAGGAAGCATGAAGACTTTCCAAATGCTCCTGGTTGGTGACAATCTCAAATTCTTTTGTATTTACCATACCTCTGTAAATTTATGTCCTTTTAGTAGACTATAAGCTCCTTGGAGAAAACGATTGGGGGGGTGGGGGTGGCAAGTGTCCCTAGCACCTAGAGAACCTAGATCTAAATATCACTTCTGATGCTTACTTACTGTGTGACCTTAGGCAAGCTGCTTAAACTCCCTGACTCCTCAGTTTCCTCATTTGTAAAATGAAGGGGTTGGACTAGATGGCTTTTTAGCCATTTTCCAGCTCTAGATCTGTGATCCTAGTAGGCATTTAATAGAGGTCTACTGAACTGGTTTTACTTAGCTGAATTATTTCAGCATTTTGATTGTGCTTTCTTAACATTTTAATTTCATACTTAATACATATTAAGCTCTGTTCTAAATCCACCTTCAACAGTAGTTAATAATGTTAAAATGAGAGCTCAAGCTAAGAAAGTCCTAAAGTAGGGTTTGCAATCTGAAATCCATGAACTTTTTAAATTTTTGATTACTCTATTTCAATAAAGTTGGTTTTCTTTGTAATCCCGTGTATTTTATGCATTTAAAGACAATATTCTGAAAAGGGATTCACAGGTTTCACCAGACTGACAAAAAAGTTCATGACACAAAAATGGTTTAGAATTCCTTTCCAAGAAGAAAGGAATCCGGAGAGAATTACTTTCCTCAACATATAGAGGTTTTTCAATACAAAGTGCTTTTCTAAGGCACTAGTCCTGATCTTTTGGAAGTATCAAAACCTTTCACTTTAAAATAAAATTTGAGCTGAAACTTTATGATAGGATTTATAAAGTAGCCTAAAAAATGTTAGTAATGATACTAAGAAGCATAAAAAAAGGGGCAAAAAACCTACTTTCAGTCCATTTTTATTCACATTCTAACCAGGGCACAGAAACTATTAGTGAAACGGATGTGGTTGGTTGTTAACAGTGTTCTGTAACTAGGAAAAGTAGTGGATGGGGTAGTTTATCTCTGAAAGATGCTTTTACAATAATTTTCAGTAGTCCAGAGGGCTATTTCCATTCATCAGATTTTTAATTTAAAAAACATGAACATTCTTTTAATTCATGTTTTAATTTTTAAACAATTTTGTAAAAAGTGGTAACATAAGACACACTATCCTTTGAGATTTCCAAATAGTAGGCAGCTGTTGTCATGTTTGCATTGTTCTGTATTTGGGCCAATGAAGCTGATGGACGCTTGTTTCATCCTCTGAGTTTTGGTTATTAACATTTTTGATTTCCTATCTCTGTAGGCTTCCTAATTTTGTCCAATTATTCACAATGACCAGTGGTGCTAAAATCTACAGAATACAAAGACATCAATTACTTTAGTAGTCAAGATACTGACAGAGTGTAAATGTCATTGCAGTAAGCATTTACATAGACCTTTAAGATTTACAAAGTGCTTTGTAAATATTATTTTATTTTATCCTCATAAAAACCCTGGAAGGTAGATGGTAACCCCATTTCACAGATATGGAAACTGAGGCAAACAACAGTTACATGACTTCCCAAGGCTCACTTATTAAGTATCTTATTAAGTACTTATTAAGTATCTGAGTCTGGATTTAAGTCAAATGTTAGATATAACACTACTAGAAAACTGAATTTTCAGTATCTTCTAATTACATGTACCCTGATACAAGCTGGAAGCATAAAGTTTTGTTTAATGTCATAACTTCTTTTAATCTCCCTCACAGCTATTATTCTTGGCAGAATCTCAGAGTTCTGTGGAAAATACAGCTTAAGAAACACTAGTTTAAAAGTTAATTTAAGAAACAGGCCTTGACCTTTGACCCAGAGATTGGTCAAAGATATAGTGACAAATAATAAAAAGAGATCCCATGAACACCAAAATATTTATGGCACTACTTTTCAGACTATCAAAGAAGTGAAAACAAGGTGCTCATCAACTAAGGAATGGCTAAATTGTGGTACATGAATGTTACTGCCTTTAAGAAAAGAATATTATAAATACAGAGAAGCATAGGGAGGCACATGACCTGATATAAAATGAAGTAGGCAGAACCAAGAAAATAATATGTAAAACAATGGAAGGAACAGCAAAGGAATCTGAATTCTGTTAAATGATGTAATGATGAAGTTTGGCCACAAAGAGTAAATATGAGAATGCACCTGTCTCTCTTAGGGGTGAGGGGGAACTGAGAAAAGTTATGGGTGTGGAATTGTGCATGTCATATTGGACTTGGCTGATGTGTTGAAGAGTTTGGCTCATTCTTCTTTTTCATTCTTTGTTGTAAGGGATAGCCCGCGGGAGGAGAGTGGAGGAATATATTGGTAAATTGCAGAAAAGGATAACAATAAAAATGAAATACCATCGTTGGCACCCATCAGCCACAGAAACCGACATTCTCTTAAGAACACTGCTTAATGTTTATTGTGTACCAAAAGTCTTTGTACATTTTCAATCCCTTTAACAGATTACACTAAGACTTATGGTAAATCCTTTATATCACTTATATTTTTATCTGTGCTGCGTACACAAAGTTGAAAAGATCAATGATTAAACTGATTGCGAACATGTAATTGCTAACCCTTCAAATTCAAAAGAGGATAATAAAGAAACTGAAAGCTCTTTTCGTCTAGCCCTTAATACAGTCTCATAAATCGAGGGTATCAAAATACTACATTACTTGTTGATGGTAATGGGTTATTAAAACATCCGAAGAGAATCTAAAGAAACTAGGAACAATTCAAAATATGAATTTTTTAAAAAAACTGCTTCCCAGAATGAGTCCTTTTCTATTTCTAACTGGCTACAAAAGCTAAGGGTAGGGGGCATCTAAGCATCCGCAAGGGGATGGATAAAGGGAGGGCACGGTGGCCACGATATGCCAAGGACACCACTCACCAGTCCCCCAATTCCCCCCTCCCCAAACCCAGCACAAGAGGAATAAACAAAAAGTACCTGAGGGGAAGGGCAAAGTGAGAAGAGAGCCGCAGGTCCTGGGTCGCGGCCAGGGACCTTACCCGATGGATTCTACAAAGGGGAAGGGGGGAGGGGAAATTACCTGCTCAGGACCTTCCGCCTAGACGTGCCTCTGACGTCACGAAGGCTAGAACGTCACCGCTCGTGACACCTCTCCCCCTCCCCCCAGGCCCCGCCCCTCCCCCCCAGCCTTGCCCCACAATTAATTCTCTTCCCCCGCCCCACCTCGGCCCTGGAGCTCGACCCCGACGTTCAACCGAAGCGCAGTCCCCCGCGGCCGAGAGGAAGAGAGAGGCGGCGGATGGAGCTCCGCCACGGCGCGCCTCCCGCCTTCGAGCCCCTCAGCCCGGCCAGAACCGCGTCCCCGCGCCCCACCCCCACCTAGCTCCGAGGAGGCCTCACCAGACAGGATCGGACCCCAGACCGAGAGGCCAGAAGTGACGACGGCTGGAAGGAGGCGCTGATGACGAAGGGTGAAAAAAGAGGGCGCGAGAAAGCAGAGGAAGCAGAAACAGCAGCGGGCAGCGGCGGCGGAGGCAGCGGGAGCACACGACTCCTCCCCCTCGGCCGGAAGAGGAAGCGGCCCGTACGGCGCCGGCGCTGGCTTCGGCGCTGGCCCCGCCCCCTCCGCTGCGCTGACTCTATTCTCCCCACCCTCACATCCCTTCCCCGGGGAGGCCCGAGGGAGGGGTTGGGAGCTAGGAGTCCGGGCAATGCCGCTACGACTGCCTGTCCTCAGCTTCGCGGCAGCGAGTGCGCTTGCGCCTGCCCCCCCCCCCCCCCCCCCAGCTTCTGGCGGGGCTCTGACGACAACCGGGCTCCTCGGAGGGGTGGGGCTAGAAATTCCTGCCCTAATCGGGACAGACTGCAAATCCAGTTTGGGCTGTGCTGGAACCGGCTGCTACCGGCTTCTCCGAAAGCCATTGTTAAAATTTCCATCAGCGGCTGTACCTTGAGAATCGAGGCTGCGCATCAGGGCTGGGTTTCGTTGTTCTGTTGATCCCCTAGACTTAGGAAAGCTGCAGGGAGAAACATGGACGCACATTGAAAGTGAAGGGTGGTGGGGTTTTGGTTCAATTTTTTTTTTTTTGAGAATTGGTTAGATGTTCTCTAACGTCCAATCCTCTTAAAGGTCACGCCTGAACAAAGAGCTTGATTAGGTTCCCTCTACCTATACTTCATTGCCAAGTCAGTTTATTGATCCCAGAAGCACTGCATTCAGAACCAGCTGGGGAGGGTGGGGGGTGGTGGAAGGACTGGGTTGAAACCCTGCCTCAGACACTAGCTAGCCTGTGTATCTATAAAATGAGAAATAATGGTAACACCTCCAAAGAGGTAGCATGAGTAAAGTGCTTTGTAAAGCGCTTCAGGTATGCTGACAATATTCTCTGCATCTACCTCCAGGACTCTTCCCTCTTCCTCCTTGAAGAGGCACCTTGGGGGTCCACAGAAAAAGCAGCAGCCCTTGGGATTCTCCTACCTTCACCTCCCTGAGCTTCAGCTTCCTCCCCATATGAGGATAAATTACGCCTACATGGAAGATATGTTCGTGGAGGTTATCTTAAAACAACCTTTCACTGTACCCCAAAGAGATCATAAAAACACCCCCGTGTATAAAGATATTTATAGCTGCTCTTTTTGTGGTGGTAAAGAACTGGACGTTGAGGAGATGCCCATCCATCCGGGAGTGGCTGAACAAGTTGTGGTATATGAATGTAATGGAATATTATTGGGCTCTAAGAAATGATGAGCAGGCGGACTTTAGAAAAAACCCGGAAAGCCTCATGGGAACTGATGTTGAGTGAAATGAGCAGAACCAGGAGAACATGGTGATGACCCAGCTCTTCTCAGCCATGCAAGGACCTAGGACAACTCCAAAAGGCTCACGTTCATGCTGTCTACATGCAGAGAAAGAACAGCGCTGATGGAAGCATGCTATTTGCTCCTTTTTGTTTGCTGTTTTGATTCTTCTTTACAGTGTGACTAATGTGAAAATGTTTGAAGTGAATGTATAACTAGAGCCTGTATCCAATTGCACACCTTTTTGGAGAGGAGAGAGGAGGGAGATGGGGAGAAAATTTAAAACTCAAAATCTTATGGAAGTGAACATTGAAAACTAAAACTAGGTAAATTAATTATTTTTAAAAATTTTAAAATACAAACAACCTTTCAGCAAATGGCATGGATAGATATGTTCTGAGGTCTTGCTCTGTAGTCAGAGTAGAAAGGCTGTACCTGTACCAACTGCGTTTAGGTAAGGGAAAGGAGGAAAGGCATGTAGGATCTATAAACCCAGAGAGCAGGCAATCTCTCCTTCAGTCTCCAAGATGGGTATTTGACTAGAATTTTATCCATCTGCTACTCATGAAATACCAAATAAGTGCCATTGTTGAAAGGAAATCCCTAATGAATCAAACAAGTTCAGGAAAATGAAAAACAGAAAAAAAAAGAATTTTATTATAGCACAGGAGGCAAACACCTTGTGCAGCCCAGGTGCCAATTTCAAACCTCCCTGTTGCTTTTATAGACACCTTTTTGAAATAAGAGCAAGACAATCCTGATAGGTACAAGTTTCCAAAAGAAGGTGAGATGAAAGCACATGTGGCTTCCTGATGACTTAGCCCAATACAAAGGACAAGGAGATGGGATCAAAGTACATCTCTCCTCTCTCCCAGAAACTGGTTTACCTCTCCCAAAAGACTGATTGACACATACTGGGAAAACAAGCCAGACTAGAACAAATGGGGTCACTCAGACTGACTCAGCACAAATTTCATTACCACACTGGACAGAGCACTAAATCTAAAGTCTGAAAGATCTGAGTTCAAATTTGGTCTCAGTTATTTTTTGGCTGAGCCTGGACAAGTTACTTAATTTCTCTGTCTCAGTTTCCTCATTGGTAAAATGGAGATAATAAAACCTTCTAAGGTTATTGTGAGACAAAATGAGATGTTTGTGAAGCTCTTTGCAAATCTTAAAGCACCAAATAATTATAACTATCATTATTATTATTATTATTGGGGAGGGTAAGCCTTATCCTACACTCACCAGCTTAGCCTACATCCATCAAATCCTAGTTACACAAAAGACCAACATAAATAGTAAATAATCAGCAACCCATTTATCCAAGTAAAACAGCAAAAAAAATTTTTATAGATTAAACTATACCAGTAAATAACGAGTACAAACTGTTCTTACTTATGTGGTTCAGCAGACCTTCCACTCCTTTCTCAGGGTTCTGCATGACCCTGCCCCCTGAAGCCCAAGTGCCTGGGTGCAGACCCCTGCTGCCAGGAGTCTGAAACAAGCCAGCCTGGAGCCCTAATAAATACAAATTTATGCCAAGAGAGAGCTATCTGTTAAAGGAGTTTTCCAGTTGGGAGTAAGAGGTACTAACTACCAGAAGAGAACGATCACAGTCTGGGGATGCCATATCTCAGAAGTCACCAAATGCTTAGCACAGGGCCTTGGCACATAGTTGGTGATTATTTAGTACTTGTTAACTTGAGTTGTAAGCCCTAGAGATAGAGAAACATGATGGGACTGGCATCTCATGTGTAAAACTTGGAGGGCTACAGCCTGCTATTCAAAGGCTTTCATTTTTCATAATCTCTCAGGAGGTCTTTTCTCCACATGAGTCTCTGAGGCATGTCTAGAACCAAATATATTCACAGGTTTTTGCTCAACATTCTGTCAGTCAGAAGTCATGTCTCCCACTGAAACATGCAAAACCACCCCAGACTTGAGTGGAAGCTAAGTTACATGTAAAATGAGAGGAATGGACTACATGGCCACTGAAGTCCCTTCCAGCTCTAAATCTATGATTCTATTGCATTACATGCCTTTCCCCTCTTCGCTCCCCAGTATTTAAAGCCCAAATTTCCACAGATCCTGTGGGAATTTGAGCAGCCAGCTTCTAGCTATATATCATTTTGGCTGCTTAGCTGGACAAACATTACACTGGGTAGCATCTAGGAGAAGAGGAGAGATCTGACCCTTCACTCCATTTTACATCCGTTGCTCTTCCTTGCTTCAACTCCATGGAACAAGATGTCCCTCTCAGGATAATCTTATCGCTTCTAAACTCACCACCATGCTGCTAACTCAAGACTTCTTGACAACACCTCCCTCAGCATCCTTTCCCCTCTGTTTGGAAGGTTTGAGGACAGAGTATCAAACTCTTCCCAATGCCTTCCTTTATAGAGGTCGGAAAATGGACTCTCAGATCACTTCACTTTACTTGAGCTACCCTGCCTGGTTTCAACTCCACAAAACAAGAGGCTGTCTTGAGTACCCTGTGGTGTTCTATTTCCCTTCCCAAATCCCTCCCCACCACAATCGTAACTCCTTTTGTATGTTGTTTCCCCCTTCTGATTATTGACTCCTGAGGTCAGGGACTATCTTTCTTTTTATTAATTGTATCTCCAGTGCTTAGCATAGTGTTTGGTACATAGTAGGTACTTAATAAATGTTCATTGGATTAGAGTATTGGTTGGATCTTGTATACTACCCTGTAGCATCAATGTGATACCCACAACAGCTACTATGGATATGCATGCATACTTCCAGGGCACATTCGCAAAATTTGAATTCTCTTCCTCAAAGACAAAACTAAGACATTTATTCAGATGCCAGAAAGCAAAATCCATCATAGTAACAAAAATCTATACACATTATCAATGCAGGGAGTACAGTCATCTCCAAGCCTTCCCTCCAGCAGGCCTCCCCCAAAACAAACTCCCTTAGGTTCCCCAAAAACAAACTCCCTTAGGCAAAATCACTCCTCTCACTCACCCTAGCTACTCTGCTCTGCCTGCTCTCTCTCTCAGCTCTACCTCACTCTCTCTTCCTGCTTCACCCTTCCTGCTCCACCCATTTGGCAAGCTCCTCCCACCATCAGCTCCATGTGAGTCAAGCTGTGGGCTGGCTGGAGTTCAAAGCAGGTCACGTGGGCCTATTAAGGGGCAGCGTAGATCTTCAAATTCCCTTACCCACCCTGTAGGTGACAAGATGTGATCTCATTGAGGTGGGGATGATAGTCCTTAACCTGACCTTATGTTGGCAGGAACCACTACTTTCCATATGGAGTATAGGACTCAACTCAAGGGCTTGTACTGGGACCTCTGGCTGACTGTCTCCCTTGGATGTTTCCTTCCTTTGGCATCAAACTTATGAACATTAAAAGGTCTGCAGATATTGTAGCTAGGGTAAATAGCTTCCTCCTCTTTTCTACCCCTTTCTACATACCAGAGCAGCAATAAGGAGAAAGTGCAGAAATAGACTGGTATCAAGAGAACTGAGCAATTTTGGTAACTGAGGTGAAAATATTCTAATATGTTCCTTGATTACCTTAAAACCTGGAATAAGACTAACTTAGGAAAATGGACCAGCAGCAGATTAAGAGAAAAGTGATGACCCAACATGAATAATATGAACAGCAATTGACTTTAAATCTCCATTACATATATGTTAAATTTAATATGCAGTGTCAATACTGTCTTCCTTATCCATGACTTGTTCTGAACTTGTCTCTGCTTTTTTTCCCCTATGTATTTTTGAAATAGTTCTCTAATTCTCTTTCATTTATCATCTTTTTTTTTTTTTTGGTATCTCTATCACTACTGCACCCTCTAAGTCTCTCCCACCCCTGAAAATAAAAGCTCTCCCTCTAAATATGTGTATAAATATGTGTATATACATGCATATACATTTATTTACTATTTCCCTTGAGATTCTTGAGTTTTGGTACTATTTTATATATTATATGTATTTATATAATTATATGATTTGTATAGTTTTATTTTAATTAATTAATTTGTTTTATCATCTAATTATTATCATTTGATAATATCATCTAATTATTGTAATTAGTTTTGTTATTATTTTTGCAGCTCTGTAAAGTAATCTTTTGTTAGATTGATTGATTCATACTGAATAGGTAAATACATTTAGGCAGTATTGTCATTTTATTCCATTAGCATGGCTTCACCATGAGCCATTGATATCTCTCCAGTTATTTAGGACTTTATTACAGTGAAGAGAATTTTATACTGATACAATTCCTTTGTGTTTCTTAGTAGGTGGATAATTTATTCAGTCTTGTAGTTATGGAATTTTTTTTTCTATCTCTCCTTGAAAGTCTTGTTGGCTATTTATAAAAAAGGCTTATGAGGTTTGGATATATTTTATATTCTTTTACTTTCCTAAAATGATTGCTTATTTTAATAATTTTAGTTGGTTCTCTACTAACCAACATATAATTTGCAAAAAAAGGTGTTTGTTTCCTTCTTGTCTCTGTGTATTCTATCAATTTCTTTTTCTTGTCTAATTGCAATATTTTGCATTTCTAGAATTATAGGTATTGAGAATGAACATCCTTGCTTTATCCCAAATAGTATTTCCTTACAGATAAAGCTTCCATTTGGTTTTAGAGGTTTTAGAACTTTCTGCCATGGACCTACCCACTGCTGCATGTCTGGCTGGGGTAGATGAGTCCTGTTTGGTTCTGACTCTTTTTTTAATTTGTACACTACTAGGAATCTGCTGTAGTTCTGGATGAGATGTCTCTGCCTCAATCCCTGGTTTCCATTTTAGTCTCTTAGCTGCCTAATATGGACACTGGCCTCAGCTCAGTTCTCTTTCTCCTGGCATAATCCCCAAATGGGAATTGCTTCCAACCTTTGTGTGGCCCTGACAGGCCCCAATAGATTTTGAAGATCATGCTAGTCTTAGCCCTCCTGCTAGGCTTCCTGGAACATACCAGTCACTGAGCTGGCTTTACGTCCTACTGTATTTCCCATTTGTTGAGAGCAGTTCTAACAACAACACTCTGATGTTGAGATGAAAACAAAAGGAGTTTACTTTGCCCTAACACAGAAAGGTTATGAAATAAGGATACAGAAGCGCTTACCTCCTCTGGATGTAATCCTCCCTCATCTCCCTAAAGCATGTCATCAGGGCAGGATATAATGAAGGACATGGTGACTTTCATGATCTTCAGGAATCTGTGAAGTCATAGGAGCCTAGGCTCTATGTATTTTATGCCTTTAGGTGGCCAGGAAGCTGTAGCAGAGAAACAGACATCAGGTGTCTGGGACAGCTTTATCGTCTTTAAAGAAAGTTAAATTGTCAGGAGAGGTCCTGGGCTGCCCCATGTTGTGAGGGGGTTGAGGGGAGAAGTTAAATCAGAGAAATGATGGTAAATATTAGTCCTATCGCTCCATTGCTCAGAGGTATACATAACCTGTCTCTGTTTCCTGTACAGTGCCTACTGGGGGCTGCCTTTGTCACCTATTTCTGTTCTCTCAAAGCACAGAACCCACTGACTTTAGGCCCTGATTATTGGAATGGTACCGACTTCTGAATCCTATTGAACATCTTTCAAACTGCCCTCTTATTTCAGTATCCATTTCCTAAAGGTCAGGCTAGCTTCTGATCCCTTTGTGCAAGTCCAAATATAGAATGCCCTCCGATTTCTATCTTACCAGAGTTCACACTGGCATTTGTCTTCCCCTTTGTTAGCTCCTGTAGGCTTCTAGTCTTTATGCATTATTCAGTACTGCACAAAATGAAGGTACTTACTGCTTTTTCTCTGTGATCTTCTTGGTCATTTTTTCATCTGTTGTCCTTTTTTTAGGTCTTTTCTATGACAGATCTGAGTTCCCTAACGACCTTTTATGCCAACATTTGAACAAGAACAAGGAGTTAAACTTCTAAAAGATAACACTGATATTGTTGTCTACCTGACTGTTCAGACTATCTGAAAACTATTTACAAATGAAAACAAAATCTATGTTTTAAGAAAGCATGTACAACAATCACTCACATCTATTCAATCCAAAGGGCAAAGTGAAAATAGAATCTACCAGTCACTTCCTTGAAGATATCCTAAAATGAAAACTCTCAAAAATATCACATCCATCTACGGTCAAGGAGAATGACTAGGTCTGGGAACTTAGAAACCACCAGTGGAATATTAAGGTAATTGAGACTCCTTTTTAAAAAAACAGTGCTGTTTATTTGATTGTTGTTCCCCAAGTTAGAAGTAAAAAGTTGAGGGTGATGAAGGAATGGATTATGTATAAGGCAAGATGGCAGAAAAATGGCCAGAAAGTAGCATGGTAGGTATGGAACTGATGAATACTCATCTGTCAGAAGCCTGGGGCCCCAGAGCAGGAACTAGAGTTCTGGGTCTTGGATCCAAGGCAGAGGGAGAGGGTGAAACAGAATAGCACGGTAGAGAGATGGCCAGAGAGTAGGATGTTACTTCTGGGGTAAACTGTGTATGCTGAACTTTCACTAATTAGAAACCTAAGACCCTTGACATGCGAAGTCTGAGTCCAAGGTAGAGGGAAAAGGTTTGGCAGGAAAGATCTGTTTGGAGCATGCTGAATTTGAGATGCCTCTGGGACCTCCAATTCAAAATGTTCAATAGACATTTGGTAATGCAGGGTTAAAGCTCAGGAAAGACTGGGCCTGGGTATATAGATCTGGGAATCATCTGCATATAAAAGACAAATGTAGAACATGATGAAGTCACTGAAAGAGTATGTAGAAATGGAAGAGGGTCGAGGACAGAGTTCCCGTAGTTGCCTGTACAATAAGGCTGATGATCCAGGAAAGGAGAATGAGAAGGAATAGTCAGAGAGGAGGAGAATTACAAGATAATACTCCTTTCTTTGAAAGAAAAGAACATGGCTAGAGTTTAGAGAGAGATCAGTATAGCAGAAGAAATGGTTACCTAAAGGACAAGGAGCAATTATAGGTGTAAGTGACAATGCCATGTAAGGATGAAAAAAACTGAGATTATTTATCTTGGGGAGAAGAAGATCTAGGGAGATCACAAGGCTAAGGGAATCCTGAACTTGTGTCTGGTTTTTTTCTATGTTTTTTGAAATATTTCTCTAATTAATACAATAACAATCATGTTGTAAAGAATAATCTTGAAAAACTTAAGAAATTTGATCAAAGAAATGAACGACCTAGAATCCAGAGGAATAATGAGGAATTATACTACTCACTGCCTGAAAAAGAGGTGATGGTCCCAAAGTATGATATAAGACATATATTTTCAGATATAGTCCATATGTGGATTTGTTTTGCTTAACTATTTATATCCATTACAGGCATTTTGTTTTTTCTTTGTTTTCAAGGAGATGTGGGGGGAATGTTGGGAGAGGGGAAAGAAGAGGAGCATGGGACTGATGTTATTTTTAAAAAAAGAAAAGAAAAAGAGGACCATTGAAGCATTTTAAAAAATGCACAGAAGCAAACAGAAGCAAGTTCAGAAGGGAAACAGATGATCTAGGCAACTTGGAAAGTAACATTTAATTTTTTTATATAATTAAGAGGTAAAGCAAGTTGTACATAATTAAACTTCATTGCTCTATAAGTTATCATTATCTGCTCTATTTTGTATATGGAAATGCTCATGGGGAGGAGTATTTGATAAATTCAGAAGTTTAAAAAAATAAATATTCTTAAAAATTCAATGGCATATGAGGAAGCCAGTGAGATAATTAGTTGTCCCTAAAGCACACATCACTTTCATACTTTTGTCCTTGTCTTCTTGTCTGCATAAGACCCAATAGAGTCTTTTAATAAGAAAATCTACATGACCTGAGCATCAGGAGAAATAGAGACCTTTCACTGGGGAATGTATCTTTGGGCCAGCAAACACAGACTTCATCTCCTTCATGAACCACAAAGCTAAGACTCTGAGATGATCAAAGAGGAGAAACTTTTACTCATCCTAGTCTAAGGGTCATTGCTCTTGATGAAAAAGTACAGTAGAATTCCTACTTGAAAAGAATGGTATAAAGGAAAAAAACTCAGTTCCACAATAAAATATGAAAGTGGTAAAAAGAAAAAAAAAAGAGTGCTGTAACACCCAGCCAAATCAGAGGGTAGAGGTGATGAAGAATTCAGTTATCCATTGAAGAATAAGCTTTAGGAGTCCAACAGATTGACTTATTAGAGAAGGTACATCCTGTGAAAAGCCTGGTGACTAAATGATTTACCTGATCCAGTCTGGCAATAGCAGTCCAGTGGAATAGCAAGTGGCCCACCTCAGTCTGGAAACAACTGTGCACAACAGCACAGGGACTTGCTTGGCCCAGTCTGGCACCAGTCATGACCATGGGGCACGCAACCTGCATAGTATATCCCAGCAGCTGCTGAATTCAATGAGGAGCCAGGTCCACAGATAAGCAATGTGTTTGGTCTAGCCTGGCAACAGACCAGCTCATCAACTTCTGCTGGAAGCCTAGTGGAGTAGTTGACAGATCAAAGATCACTGACTCCTTGCCCTCTATTGAACTTCAAGAAAACCCTCTGGAAAAAAAAAAAAAGGACATCAATGTCTTACAGTTCCATAGTTGTGAGTTACCGTAGCCATTTGTATTCTCTACACATACACTTTACCACTATTATATTGCAAGCTTGTGCCCACTCTTTCTCCCATGGACCATATGGGAGAGTGTACTCAAGGATCTTATCCCTTATGGCAGGAATAATGTCAGTATCATTAGTAGCTTTAGTATCACTTAGTCCCAGGAGCTCCTCCCATGGGTTTTGATCATGTTGTTGAGAAACTGACAACCACTCAGTTTTAGGGTGTACCTATGGAGGTGGTAGTGGTAGGAAGGTGAAGAGGAATTGGAACGAAGGGCTAGCCTCAGCAATTCTGCCTCCGCATACTATCATGACTGCCAAATCTCTTATTCATTGTTGTGGCAGCATGTTCTCAGGCCCTTCACTACCTTTTCATATTTGCACATCTTTTTGCCTCTTATGAGATCTCATCCCTCTTTTCAGACTGTAATGGTAATTTAAATGGAAAGATCTTTCCCATTCATTAATAGGCCCATGTGACCTGCTTAAATCACATGGAAGCCCAAGTCACATGTGGAGGAGTTTGCTGAACAGGTGCAGCAGGAAGGGGTGGAACAGAAAGTCAGAGTCAAGCAGTCAGAGCTGGGAAAGAAGAGAAAGCAGGCAACTGACTGTGGGTGAGAGAAGGGCGTTTTGCTTGAGGGTGTTCATTTGTGGGAAGGCCTGAAAATGTGTATAGACTTCTTGGTTACTACGATGGATTTGGCTTATTGGTGTTGGGATTTGGCTCTCTGGTGAAATAAATGTTTTCCTTCTGCCTTCTATATGAAGAATCGGTTATACTTTGCGATTCAGAACTATGCCAGCATATTCATAGTAGCCCTTGGTGCTGTGAATATTCCTTTGGCAATACACAGACTTAGCCCCATGGCTCCCAGGAATCTGTATACATAGGTGATGGAATCTTTATATCCACCAAAATAAATTAATTTCATATCTTGCAACATTGATACAATAATAAAATATTATATTGTTAGATATGTGATATATGCCATGTTATTTATGTGCATATGTATGCATATATGCATGCACACAGACATATAGACATACACACATTTGCAGTGGCAGTTGTCTTCTTATCAAAATGTAACTGCAAATATATAGCTGCATATTTTTGTTATTTGGAGATATATCCAGAAAGCAAACTAGGATCTTATCATCTAAAATACAAATTTTTTGCCATCAGAAAAAACTGCTTCTTGGGTACTTCTCATGATAGCTGAACTGTTTTGGTTCCATTTGTATACTACTTCAACTAAATACCTTATCATTATCATTGTAATTATCATTATTCACGTACTACTAATTACTTAATATTTAATAATTGTTTATTAAATTGTTAATTAACATAATGTTAAATGTAAGACTCAGATTGAAATCACTCCATCCCCATTTTAACCTTGATACCATAACTCAGTGAGAAGACTTCTGAATCTATCCATCAGTCATAGGCCTTAGGAACAAATGGGAAAAATCTGAAATCCTTTCAAAGAATTGAAATGGTATCGCTTAAAGAGGTCTGTTCCAATTGAGTGGGGAATTTTGCTATACCCTCTGAATACATATAAAAGCATCAAGTTTGATAGAATGGGGAATTTGAGAAATTAGAGTGAGCAAATAATTGAAGTGAATACTTGTACCCCTTGATAAGGTTCTGCCTTGGGAAGAGGGAAGGGAAGACCTTTGTTTTTGCCTTGGCCAGGTGTCCTTCTCTCCCCACTCCCAATTTGACCAAAAGAGGACTTTTCAGTTTCCTTGGGTCCAAAAGATGTTGGATTTTCCATCTTCCTGCTGGTATCTCAAATGACACTTTCAGATGAGCTAGTGGCAGTGTCTCTATCGAGAGCCAAGGACAGACTCAGATTCACCATGCTTAATGACAATTTCTTCAGCATACCACTAATAGGAGAAAAGGACTTTCAGCTGTCAGGAGTTGTGAGGTACCCCTTTGCCTCATGGGTTCACCAAACTTGAGCCCACTTTTACATAAACTCTGTATATACTTGTGAGAGAGTGTACTACAAACCTTTGGGGATATATTTTGTATCAATTGCTTTTATTGTACCAGCTTAGTAAATATTCCTTTCTAAAGACTATTTAAGACTGGCTGACTAAATAATTCTCAACTAATAATCTTGGAGGAAACCATACCAGTAGGGTTTTGAGCTAATGGCAGTCACCCTAACTTCTCAAGAGTAGTCCTAGAATCCTAAGGGAGAGATGTAGCCAAGCTCTAGACACCTGACTCATCTACAACGGCAGGAATTGGTCTAAGGATGCTCCAAGAGTTTACATGTGCCTCACAAACACCAACATAAACATTTCTCTGAACAAAGAACAAAAATAAAAAAGAATTACATGCTTGCACATGAATTTCTGTACCTAGGTACAGCTTGATATTATATATATGTATATCTATGCATATGTATGTTTATTTATTTATATATTTTAAATTTAACTGAGAAGTTCCAAAACTGCTCAGCTTGTCTGCTCCCCTTTCTGAACTTCCTTCTGTTTTCTTCAGTTGAATTTTTTAAATGATTGGTTAGTACTCTTTTTAAAATTTTTTTTAAGCATTATTGTGACAATCCTCCACCCTTTCTTCTAATAAAAGCCTGAATAACAAAGAAGTATAGTCAAGTTAAACAAATCCACACATTGGTCATGTCTAAAATATGTCTGTAGTTTATTACATTTTTTCTAAAAGGTGAGAAATATGATCCATTATAAGCCTTCTGGAGTTTCAATTGGTCATTGAATTGATAATAGCTTTTACATCTTTCACAGTTGTTTTCCTTTACAATATTGTAGTCATTACATAAACTATTTTAATGGTTCTGCTGCATCAATTCACATAAGTCCTCCCAGGTTTCTCTGAATCCATCCCTTTCATAATTTCTTATTGCAGTATTATTTCAGTACATTCACATAATTTGTTCAGTCATTTTTCAATTAATGGGCCCCCACCTTTCTTTCCAGTTTTTTTCTATAACAAAAAGTGCTGGGTATAAATACATATGTAGAAATACATAAATACATATAAATACATACATACTATCTTTCTTGTGCAGTATTGGCATTGCTGTGTCAAAGGATATGAACAGTGTGACAGGAACAATTTCTACTAGAGTTTTCCCTTTCACTTCACCAAACATGAATTAGGGTAGTTTCTCCTTGAAAGGCAACAAATCTGGGACTTAACGGACCTGCAGATGGGGCAAGGTTCAAACTCCCTTCACCCCAGTTCTTCTGGTTGTATTGGTCTAACTTCTTGGTCACCTAAGAGCAAAATAAAGACGCACCACTGAGTCCTTCAAATTTGGTAGGTGACCCTAGACAGTGGGAGTCAGCACACTTTGCCTTGCTGATCAAAAATTTTCATTTGAAGTAATGGAAAGGCTGTGTCTATCTGAGCTAAGTTCTACTATAATCTTGCTGAATATTCTTTCTAAGTTAGAGTTAAATCACCTTTCTTCTGTTAACTATTTGGTGATTTCATTTGGTTTCAGCATAGTACGTGAAATAACACAGTACTGACCTGAGTCAGACCCACTCCTTACATACAGTTCAGTCAAATCAAATCAACGAGAGTTTACTAATGTGTCTTAAACATTTACTATGTGCCAAGCACTGTGTCTGTCTGTAGTCATAAAGACAAACAAAAATTCTTTTCTTCAAGGAGCTTACATTCTAACAAGGCTAATGGCGAAGGGCTAATAGACAACATTTAAATAATAAGAAATTGAGAAAATCAAATTGATTCTATTTTGAATTTATTTCATTCTGTATCTCTGCCAACATTTTACATAACTGCCCATGTCATGTTTCTTTGTCTCTGAGTTATGTTCAGAAGTTTACTCTTCCTGTAAATCACTGTTTTCTCTCTTTATGTAAAGGTAACTTGTTTTCTCTGTACCATTAACTGTCCTTGCAGGGATGCAGGTGGACACAACCAATCAACATTCCCTATAGACTAGGAAGAAACTCTCATCCTTTCCACTGACAGAAGTTAGATAACTTGATACTATATCCTACCTACATCTTGTTTTCTTGTTGTATTTTTAATTTCCCTAAACTATAAGAAGTTTTGTAAACCCCTTCCCATGGTCTTTTTGCACACTGAGGAGCTAAAGACCTGATTTGTTGTAAGCTATATCCTTTTGCCAATAAATCACTTTGTTTGGACTTAGTTCTCAGTTCAATTGTTACAACAAGATAGACATGAAGTAGGTAGAAAATATTTTGAAAGGGGAAAGCATTAGCAGCTTGGGAGCTGGGGAAGGCCTCCTGGAGTAGGTAGGATTTAGGTTGAGTCTTGAAGGAAGCCAAGGAAATTGGGAGGGAGAAAGAGGTGAGCTTTCACCTAAAGGTGTGATTGAATATAGTAGTATTTGTCATATAGGCTAGGCTAGTTTTTTTCCCTAAATGGCAGAGATGCCATTTAGGTAGACATCTCTGACACTTATTTCCTCAAGGGGACTAAGGCCCAAACCCTTGACATCCCATAACAAGCCAGCCCATGGGAGTCAGTGCCCTTTCGACTTGGCAAATAAGTGTCTTACCACTCTATGAATCACCACACCCAACACCCCCTGCTGGCTGGATATATTTTGTTATGGGGATGAAGAAGGCAAGTCAATTGGAACCATTTTAATGTTGTATCCTTGCTAAGCAACTTCCCCATGTTATAGTTAATTAAATCTTCTTAAATTTTAGATGACCTATGAGTTTCATTCCAATTCAATCCAGGTACTGGAGTACTAGATTGATCCAAAGCAGGCTGTGTCTGCAGCATTGGAGGAAGAGCCTGGTGGCCCAAAAGCGCTGAACCCTACCCCTGTAGAAATGGTGAGTGCTTGTAGGTGGAAGGTAGAGCGTGCTAGACTGGAACTAGACTGGGCTGAGATTTGACTTTTTGTTTTGTGCCTCTTTCATGAGGTTCCTTAGATGGGCATTCTTAGCCTCTATAGCAACCTCCTAAGTTTCTGTAACACACGGTGTATGCATAAAACCTGACTGATCATCATTAGGTATGTTTATTAGGGCTGATGATACACTAATAAGACTTACACTCATCAATACATGAAAGCGAACTTTATTGACTATTCAGTAATATAAACATCAAGTCTTCTAGGGATCACCAATCTGATTCCTATAAGTACCAGTAATGAGGGGTGACTAGGCTGTGTAACAGATGGAGTACCAGGCCTGAAGTCAGAAAGACTCATCTTCCTGAGTTCAGATCTGGCCTTAGGAACTTCTTAGCTGTATGACTTTGAGAAAGTCACTTAACCCTCTTTGCCTCAGTTCTTTATCTGTAAAATGATCTGGAGAAGGAAATGGCAAGCCACTCCAATATCTCTGATAAGAAAACCCTAAATAGGGTCATGAAAAGTTGGACATGGTTAAAAAAATGCCTGAATAACTGGTAAATGTGGTTCATGCTGGTACTCGTGATAAGATTACCTCTCTGCCCAGGTGGAGGCTGCGTGCCTCCCTCCTGGATTGTGTTCTGGCAAGTCTCCATGAATCAAACAAACATGGGATGCTCACATTTCCATTTGTGGGGAATGCAGGAGGCTCTTCTAGTTGTAACTTAGACCAGCCGGGCCTCTGGTGAGTTTTTATGATTCTGACTAAGGACATTTATAAATTACTACGAAGTTCTGATTTCTGATTGATTACCTAAGTTTATGACAAAAGTAAACTCCCTGTTGAAGTTTTAGCTTCCTAATATCATTAGGAAGAATTTATCATTTATCAAATTTTGGACACACACACAGCATTAGTAGCTGTTTGCTAAATTTGGAAGGCATGCATCATTGCCAAACTCTACCACTTAAGCCCTTATCTTACTGCAGAAAAGCTACTTACATAAAATACTTGGTCACAAAATGGAGGCATAAAACAAAATGGAGTTGCTCATCTTAAGGTAACATCTACACTGTAGTTTCCTCAGTCAGAGCTGACTGGCAGCAGGAAGAGTTTCTACATCAGAGAACATGTAAGAGCTTTTGTGGCCTCCTCACCCAGTTAAACAATGAAGTCCCAGGGAAGTGCAAATGACCTGATTTACCCTGTTAAAATAAGGCCCACAATAAGAGCTGAAAGTCACTTTTTTTCTCCCTCAGGGAGTATGATTATTAACTAACTACCAATTCCCCCGTTGTTTCCCCTTGAGAATGAGTCATCACTAATGCCAAGATCTGGGATCCCTGCTGTCTTCCCCCAATGCCAGGTCCTGCTCAACCCAGATAAGAACCCCATGAAACCCACCAGTTTCTGGTGTTAGTGTCCCATTCTATGAGGCCTCAGCAGATCTGACCTTATTTGCAATGTCTGACTGCCCTTCTTTATCCTGTTTCCCCTCAATAAGGCTGACTTGCTTTACTCTGCTGACTTTCTTCTGGTGCTCTGTCCTTCCATGAACTGTACCTTGGGATCCCTAACCTTACTCACCCCCTATTAATACAACTACTGACAAGAAGAGGAGCCTAAGTCCTGGCCTGGCTTGCCAGAATTCCATGAAGCCATTTCATGTTGATGCTCCTTACTTCCACAGTATGTTGAACAGTAACAGTTATAGCAGGTATCATCCTATTTGTGAATAGTGCCAGAAAGCTATTGTGAATAGACCAGAGGGATTTGAGGACAGTTTTGAACATAACAGTTCCATTTAACAATAGAAGCCTCCTATGGCCTACATATCATGCTAGAGGGACAATTTTGCAACACCCAACTCATAAGAGACAATTCTAGATTACCGTTAGGTAAGGTTATGACCTTGCCTCAGTTGTTCAATAAGCAAATCCAGTAACAGGTGAGTTAGTTCCTTTTCAAAAGTGATAGTGAGTGGTTATTTTGGAGAGCTTTCAATTCCAGAAGCCAAATAGTCATTTGCTCTGGCCACCTCAGGGTGTCTGCCAAAAACTCCACTTAACTTGGTCTTTACGAACAGAACACTTGCAAAACATAGTCCCTGTTGGGCCCTAAGAGCTCAGAGGGAGAGACTACTGGGTGGCTCATTTTAGGTCTTCTAGGACTGCAACCTCTTTTGTGCCCCACTTGAAGGAAGATTTGTGGGTAACTTGGTAAATGGGGGTCATTAGGATACTTATGGGGAATGTAGGTTTTCCAAAACCCAGCATCCAATAAGCATCTATTGTTTTTTAGACTTCAGTGAAATGAATATCAGTGACTTGTTCTGTGCTATATCTAGATTCATTTGGTTTCTCCCTATCCATTTATAATCTTCCACATTTGACTAATGGGACTGGTCTCTGGATTTTCTTACTGTTGATCTCCTATCCCTTATCCCTTATATAGGCCACCATTTGATACAGGGCTTAAATCTTTGTGGTCTCATCTGGCTTGGTCAACATTAGGATTTTGATATAGTAGTGGTGGTTATTATTGACCTCAGGAAGTTGGCTGTCTTTCAGGTCTCCCTACAAAATTCTGGCAATATTGGGGAGAATTCACATAGCCTGGGGAAGGACAGTAAAGATATGTTGTACTTTTTCCCAGATGAATGTGAACTGCTTCGACTAGTCCCAACTGCAAGAATAGAGAACGTGGTATGAGTAAGGTTGACAACCTCATATAATTCACTGGAAGTGGTCTATTACACTGAGGAGGTCAGAATTAGCTGCAACTAACTATAGGCAGGACAGCTTTACTTACCTCCCTAATGTTTACTGTAAGCTTCCAGGTGCCATTTGCCTTTCTCATAAGGGGAAGTTGATGTAAAAGTACTCTGGCCTTCATGTTCACCTTTCAGGAGAAAATAATTTTTCACACAATCCTTTCCCCCTTCCCCACCCACAGCTTTTTTTTTTTGCTATTGATTATGAAAGAGCAATTCCATGAATTTTTATTTGGCTCTATCTACAATAATGGGCCTCAAGATTGATAAAAGAGCCTGTATGAGTATTGAACCCCAAGGTCATGATGACTCTTTCCCTCAGTGGCTTTCCCTCCACAATTCCCCATGAAAACTGATGATCCTATTGGAGGTCCCTTGGTATCATAGTAGCCTGGTTTCCAGTGTCCAGCAGCCCTTTCTATCCAAGTGGAGAAGAGGAACACCTTAGATTTGGGGGTTGAAGAGCCTTACTATCTCTGTGTTAGATGTCTAGTAGTTTTACTAATACCCTCATAGATTGTCAATTGATAGTATCCTTATCAGTCCCGTTTCAGGAACCACACCCAAATTTCCTTCTAGAGAGGGCTTTATCCACAATTCAAAGCAGTGGCAATCCAGCTTCTTTAGCATGAACCACAACCAGGGAATGTTCCCCTTTTAGTTATCTTTCCAAGACACCAGATCCAAAATATTCTGCCACCTTCCTCACTGGAATCTTGGTCACTGCCCAGGAAACCATCCTAGGCTTTGTCTGATGAACTTTTGCCTTACCTTGACAGAAATCAAGCCTTTACCTCATTTCATTGGCTTCTATCTCCAAGTCATACTGTGGCACTCATGTGGTCCTGAACCTACTTTCTAGTTCTCCATTATATGTAGTTTTCTTCTATTAGAATGCATATTCTTGAAGGTGGGGACTTGTGTGCACAGTGCATGGTACATAGTAGGCACTTAAGTGCTTTATCTATCTTTATCTTCCATATTATCCACTTTAACACCTACCATTCAAATTCTTTTGAGTCAATGGGCACCTTCTCTGTTTCATTGAGAAGACTTACCATGAAGTCTTGTATCAAAGTCACATAAAATTCACATTACAGTTTTTAATACCCTCCTTAATGACATATAGTCATTCTGATCCTTCTGATAATGCTAAAAATTCTGGGCCAGATCTGACTCCAGCCAGTTCAGAGTTTCAGGTTTGTGATCAGAGCAAAGTGAAACACTCACCATTTATCAAAAAAGTTGAATGAGCAAATGGCATCTGAAGAATTATTTAGCAAGGACATAGCATTTAGTTGAGCACAGCTTCCCTGCCTGCCCATTTTGTTATTGTTGATGTGCCTAGTCAACAGAAGTCCCCTGAATAAACACAGTGAGCTTTTCTATGTAGGCAGCCAGGAAGTTATGGCAAGATTAGATTCATGGTACCCTGGATCAATTCAAATCTTGAAGCTGCTTTCACTTCCTTTTAGGGAAAAACTTATTTAGATTGTGTGGGTTGGATGTTGCGCCCAGTTAGTTTTTCCTTTGCATTTCAGAAGCAGCTAAGCAAAATCATTAACTGGATATCTTTACTTGTGAATGTAGCTACCTACCATTAACAAGAAAATGGCTATTTAAAGAATTTCTTAGTAGAAAGAACTTAAACACCTCTTTAACAATCCAATTAAAGAACAAATTGGTCATCATGCCAGAGTTGTGCTTGCCCTTTGGGATAGACTTAAGGGCATTATAGTAGGATTCAATTGCTAACAATATTTTTTTTTAGTGTTTTTTATAATAACATAAAAGGGGAATATTACAAGGGCACATACTTATATTTAGTTTACAAAATTGTAAGTTTATAGGCCTCAAAAGGGCAAGGATACTCTTCTTTGTGTTGTCGTGTACCCAGAATTATTTTCCACCCGTAGTACAAAGCATCCAGGGTGAAATCCTGGGAGTCAACTTTATTCTTTTCTCCATCCTATATCTGTCATTTCAAAAAGAATCAATAGTTAATTCTATCCTATCTTCCCACCTATTTACATTTTCCCTAGTTCAACTCATCACCTTCATCCTGCACTAAAGCAAGCTTCCTAATCCTGGTTTACTATCTCCCTTTTCTAATCCTTCACATTGCTGCCAAGATACTCTATCCTGGGTAGACTAGATCTTGACATTTTCCTACTCAAGCCTGTGCATTTAAGACCCTCAACAATCTGGTTTCTACTAACTTTTTTAGAACTTATTTCATATTGTAAATGGTATTAATGGTTCCCCAAACTTGACATGTCCTCTCCTACTTTTGTTTTTTTGTAAATTGTATATGTCCTTTGCCCAAAATACATTTCCTTCCTTGCCTTTCAGAATTCCTTTTCAAGGATCTGTGTCACCTTTGTCCTGGAGCTCTGCCTTCCCTGTGCCCCGTCCCCACTTCTCTAATCCCCTGCCCCCATCCCAAGCTGTAAATGCCCTCTTCTTCAAATATTTACACAGCACTGTGGATTTCTGGCTTTCGTACCTGCACACTGACCCAGTGAAGATCCTTGAAGGCAGGAAATGATTCACAACAAAGTCTTATACATAGTAAATGCTTACTATTATTGAAATGAATTGGTAATGTACCTAAACTATTTGGTTTGTCATGTTAAAATATTAAACTTCCTTATATAAAATATACGAATTTCCTACGCATTTCCTTATGTGTGCATTTGTCCTTCGTTGCTGAAGACTATGCCATCAGAGAAATAATGACATGACTTGCACGACTTTGTTTTGAGTGAAGGAGGGCTGTGCAGGTCACCAGCCTCACTTCTCTTCCAGAGCCATCTGAATCCAGTGACCAGATACTCATCAGGATGACTAGAGGTGACCCAGGATGAGGCAACTGGGGTTAAGTGACTTGCCCAAGTTCACACAGTTAGTGTCAAGTGTCTGAGGTGAGATTTGAACTCAGGTTCTCCTGCACTGGTGCTCTATCCACTGCACCACCTAGCTGCCCATATTTTCTTATATATGATCATAGAATAACTTGAGGGGGCTGCCCACTGGATTCTAGATCTTTTGTCCTTGATACACTCTAGGACTATAATGGAGATACTCATCCATTTTTTGGCTAGTTGTCTTGCTAGGTGTGAGGCTGAGAATACAAGGCTAGGCAAACAATACTGCTGGAGGTCAAACTGTGCCTACTTTATTCTGAGTTCTTAGTGCAAACTCCCCTTGCATTGTAAAGCTAACATGTATGTATCCTGTGAATTTAATATCTTTATATTAAGGTTTTCGAAGTACCTTCTTAACTCTTCTGGGAAGCAGGTAGTTTTGCAGATGAGATAAAGTTCATCATGGTCACAGAGCTAATAAATTGAGTCCAGATTCAAATCCAGGTTTTCTGTCTCTAGGTCTTTTCTAAGTCCTTTTTCATCTGGATAAGGTCACATGCTTAATTTGCTTGAATCATAATACTGTAATTCTATCTCTAAAAAGTTCAGAAGTCCTCAGGGAGAAGAGAATAATTATAGCTCAGGTTTGCATACCATTTTACAGTCTGCCAAGAGCTTTTCTTACAAGCATCCTAAATCCTACATAGTGGTGGTTCAAGTATCACATTTTAGAGATGAGAAAATCGGTTGAGATTTCAGGGCATACCTTCACACTGCTGCTAAGTGCTAGAGGCAGAATTTATACCCTAGTCTTCTCACTAGCTTTTTACACAGTGCTTCTTAAGATTTGTGTCAACATGGAAAACCAAAATAGTTAAAAAACTCAAATTATGATGTAAAGCATGTTACATAGATTTAACTGCATTCTGTTAAAGATGTAGTGAAAACAGTGACTTTCCTGATTTCCTTAAAGTTCCAATACATTTCCACCTTCTATAATCCCTTAATCCCTCCTTAATCCCTCTTAATTCCTGTGCTTACCGTTGGTTAATTATTTCTTTCTTATCCAGTGTATAGTATGCATTGCATATATATGTTTGTAGTCTCATCCATTAGACAGTAAATTTCTTAAGGGCAAAGACTGTTTTTTGTCTCAGTACAATGCCAGGCATACAAAAGGAGCTTAACGATTACTGATTAGTGTCGGTTTTTCAGACACAAACAATACAAAAGTTTAAGTTTACCAAATTTTAATTAAGAAATTAAAACTTACTTAAATTTCTTTTAACTCTTCCGTCTATGAGGAAACATTAAAACGATCTAATATTCATTCAACTTCAAGAACAGGACACAAAATGGAAATACAGTAGATTTCTTTTGTAGAAGACGGAACAGAAATAGTCTACAACCAACAAGACTATACAATAGTTAAAAGAAGTAACCATTTAAATATTCTTCATCAAGCACATATTACTCAATTCATATCCAATTCTAGAAAAGGCAGCATAGATTTTAAGTAAATACGAATTGATTTTAACACTGTGGCTCAAGTCTAAAGGCTCTGGTTTCATTTAACTAGTAAATGCAACCGTGTTTTTATTTCCCCAAATAATTTTTAAAATATCAGATGGTTAGGGCATCATTTCTAAAACTGAATACTTGTAAAATCTCAATGTGGGTGTCAAATTGCTATTTTTTCTAAATACAGATTTAAGTATAACCAGCTGCTATTTTAGGGATAATGGGATCCTCAGGGTCAAATTAAAATTAGCGTCTTAACTTGTATTGTCAAATTAAGATAAACCTTGTCTAGAAGTAATGGAGGATGATTCTCCATTTACTCAACACACAGGGAATACTTTGACGATCTATGATCATATTACCACTTACACATATTACAACTTACAGTTGCACAGTATTTATTTTTTAAGAAGTTCAAAACGTAACCGAAGAATCAAGGAAGCCAGGTGGCAAGTATTGACTAACATTGTAGTTTAGGAAGTGGAGGTAGAGAGAGCTTAGCCTACCAAGGTCACATAGTAAAAAAAGATGGGGTGGGGATTAGGATTTTTCTCAACTCCCCTTTCAGGCTAATTGGCACAGATTCTTGACAGTTAAGTAGTATTTTTTAAAAGATTTCTATTGGTTGCCCAATATCTGTATTAAAAATCTACCCATAATTTGAAAATTTCAACCCTTTTCATGGCTATGACAAGTCAACCATGGATACAAAAAAAATTAACCCCACTTACAATGAATACTGTAGACATCATACAGTAATTGTTCTTCAATAATCCAGTATGTGCCTAGTTAAAAATATGTTCTTGTGCTTTCAGCTATCTTTAGGAATAAGATGATGATTTTGATTTGAATATGAGAAATTAAGACTGAGAAATTAAGGACATTTTTTTCAAGTGAAAAAAGATTCAAATTGCGACTTTGGATAGCTCATTCTTGTGTGAGATTTTAAAAAGTTATTATCAATTTCCCTTTTATGAAATTTACTTAAAATTTTCTCCACTAAATAATATTTTTCAATGAAATCCACACTATTATATCTATATAAAAGATTCTTATTGGATTCTGGTTACAACTAAGTGTGACAAGAAAAACATGAAAAAATATTTTTAAATGGAAAGGAAATATGTTTTGAAAGAAGATAGGCCATAATTTTCCCCACAGGAAGGAAGTTGTCTTTCTATTATGGGATCTATAAAGTGATTTAAACTAAAGAGAGACAGGAAGCTGATAATTTGATTTATCCTCTTAATGGTTTTGGCTCATGAATAATATATATATCTTACTTGCAGGGGCAAAAATATAAGAAGAATTTGTATGACAAAAAATTAAGTCCTGTATCCTACCACATCTGTTCTATTTTAAAAAGATAAAAAAAAAGATTTCTAACTAATTACTAAAACATAACTTGCAAGGGTTCAAACTTTAAATGAAAGCGACCCATTTGGACCAGTTGGCCATTAGTTCAAATTCAGGAAAGAACAGAGGATTGATCATCAAATCAATAATTCTAGCCCCAAAGCTGACTAAAAGCTTCCTTCAACCTTTTTCCCATTAGGTTTCTCTTTAAATTAAAGCACTCTCTCTTGAATTATTTAAGTGCACATTGTGGTTAGAGGAAGACCATGTATGATTGTTTCATACAATTTGTCAAAGATGCTAGAAATCCAGAGCAGCTTTTTTCTAAAGCATATGATGAAGAAGCATATAATCTTTTTTTCAGGATGTCCTAAAATGACAGAAAGCCAAGTTTTATTTCCGGCAAAGATTCCTCCTAAACTAGAGTTAAGTGTCTTGTCCAGCTAAGCTATTAGTGATTAAGTAACTCCCTCTCACTGTCAAGATTTCCCTAAGGTAATGCCTAAATTTTAAATTTAAATATTTTATCTTGTTTCTTTTAGCTTCATCCCCTTGCCAAATAAGCTCTACCCAATTCGACCATGCTAAATGCTTTCTCAAGAGTACCTTTTAATGGTCTGCTGTAGCTGTCTCATGCTTATAAGGTTATTTTTTAGTCAAAATATTTATATTTAACTTCCAGTACCTTTTCTCCTAAAACACACTACTCCCATGTAATTATACATCTATAAACTTCCTTTGATTTTCTATTCTGAAGCCTAAACACTGAATATTCTGTTAAATGTATGTTCACCAGAGTCAAAGGATTCTCTCAATATGCCATTCTTTGAATCTACCAGTCCCTCCCTCATCCTTGCCTCTATTACTACCATACCAACACTAAGACTTTTATTACTACTTCCTAATTTCCTTCTTCCTGAAGTACATAAAGGGGGAAAATGCAAAATGTGTAAGGATGGATCAGTCTAATTCCTATTCTTTTTTGTTGCAGGTAACTACTTCATGGCTACTAATATGACTGTAAACTTATAGTTGTTAGTACCACAAAGATGTTGAAAGAACAGGAAAATCACAGAAAATATATCACAACATAGTTTAAACAATGAAGCTATTCAGATGACTTCTTTATAAACACTATTTTTTACTCATTACAAAAGACTTGACAGAATTAGATTCTGTATTTCCTTACAAAACTATCCATGCTTTCTTCCCCCTTAGCAAGTCTTCAATTAGGTTAATCTGTACTGATAAAAAGTTTTTTAAAAGAAAAATATTTAAAATAATGATTGTTTCACAGAAACAGAAATTCTCATTATCAAATTCTGATAAGTTCAGTTGGGGATGGGAAGGAGGCTTCCCCTTGTAATAAAAAAATGAACAGCAATTTGCTTTTCTTCCCCCTTTCCCAAAATAAATATTTAGATGTGTTATGTTAGTAAGAAGGGTAAGTTTCTTGTATAGTGATAAAAGATTCATAAGACAGATAAGATAATGTACAAGACTTTCCTACCTTTACCCAAAGCAATATGTATTTGGAAGGGGTGATCTTGACAATAAATTTATGTATCTTGATATTTAAATTGATTCTTGGCCTTATCAGTTAGTTATTTTGAAAGCAACTCTTCATTTCACGGCAAAATCTTTGTGCAGGGACCCTTGCCAAACTGAACATCACTAGTTGTAAGGTATCTTAAAAGGTTGGCCATTTTTCTGAATTTGTGATAATTGCTTTAACACTTATTTTGAACCTATCATTCAAAGATGAAGTATTAGTGTTCTTGGCAAAAGGGTAAAATATAGAAATGTTACTCCTAAAAATAAATGACACATTGATTATAGATCAACATTTGTTCTATTTTGATATTTCTGGAGTGAATTTCTTTGACCCCCTAGGGAGTCACAGTAAGATTAAAAAAAAAAAAGCTGCAAATAAAGAAACAGACTTAGCTATGAATTAGCTAATAAATGCAAAACACCAATTCACTGAAAGACAATTAAAGAATTATGTGTGTGCATATTGAGGCCTGAATAAAAACGTAATTTCTCAATTAGTCCTTTAAATGGAATATTGATAAAACATTTCTCCTCAACCCTGAATCAAATGGTATTTATAAAATGCTTCCTAATCTTAGAATAATAGATTCAAAATATTACCAACATTAACCATCATAGCTAGTTCTGGTTTACTATGCCTTAGGCTGGATTAAATTGAGTGGCTATGGTTGCCAATGTGTTTTTTTGGCTCTCTCTCCCTGCTCAAGGCCACATTAAAGATTTAAGTCAATTTTGAAGACAGGAACAATTATATTTGGAATGTGTAGATCAATTTTTTTCTTTTAAAATAACAGACAACAGAGCATCCTGGATCATTATTACCCTGCTATCTAATTCTCAGAACTTGGACTTGAATCCAATTTAAAATAATGGAAAATGAATTTGATGCCTTATTTGGTCCTCAGTGAAAATCTGTGGCAGTTATGTGGGTAGAATCTAGCACAAAATAACAGATCCAGGGTATTCTCTAATGAGGCTATATAGGAACAACAATTCCTAAATGAATGTGGTCCCAAACCTTAAATGTTCTAGAATTAATAAAAAAGAATTGCTGCTTGAAGTCAGAGGACTCATTTTAAAATTACTACAGTACTATATTACTATAGACATTTATTAGGCTTTCCAGTGAGAAAGTAATGATCTCTATTGTTTAATTCTTTCAGAACATTTAGAAAATGACCTCAAGTACACTAAATGGTACTATTATGTCTAAAATAGTAAAAAATATCTCTAAAATATAATTTTTTTTTGCTTCATCCTCACTGGCAGAATAAAGCTCATTCAGTTTGTTAAACCTTTGATACTCACTACTTTCAAATTAACCTCCAAAATGAAAATACAGTGTAAGTTTTATTCTTAAATAAAAGGCTTCTATCTAGAAAGTTATGGTAGGGTGAGAAAGACAGGAAATTGATGATGGAGTCCATAGTAACAAATAGACTGGAAACTATGCAGACAGTTGCTGTGTAAGCTTCTTATGCCATTGGATGTATCATTTAATCTACAGGTAAGTCTGCTGTCATCTTTAACATCATTATTAATAAATTATGAAAGTCTGCTATGTTAGTCTGAAACATGGTCTAAATACTAACAGGATGGTCCATCTTACTGGAAGAATAGGGAAGCATTAATTAAAAAGAGGCTAGAAAAACTATTTTATGTATAGCAATAGTAATGTCAGAACTAGATTAACTGAGAATTATACTTTATATGGTGGGCACTGCATTAGTATTAAAGAAATGTGTAAATACAAAATACTCAATTTTTAATTTGTCAGTTTATAGGATGATTTAAACATGTCTGTAGACATGCCAATTAAAAATTTTAAAATGAATAAAATTTAAAGTCTAAAGAATAATTGCTACAAGGTACCTCAGAAGACTTATCATAGAGCCTTAGTGGGTAACAGTAAAATAATAGTGTGTATCACCAGCCCTCCCAAATAGTATCTGGAAATAAAGGTTAGGGTACATAAGTTAATTTGGATTTTAACCTTGTAGAAAATTTCAAAATGACAAAAGAGAAAAAAAAATTGGAAAAGCCATGAAAGAGTTTTTATGTGATCAATCAAATACCACGAATCCTCTCTGGCATTATTGTTCTGGTACATCAATCCTGAGGACTCTAACTTTTGATTTATAGTGATATTCCTTCAGATATAATTTCATAGATGAAGGAACTGGGAGGGTATCAATGCCATCATAGGTTGTACAGTTACAAATAACTGTCCTGCATATATGCTGAAGGGAAAAGGGGAAAGTTCGATTTAAAGGAGTGGATAAAAGTGGTTCAAAGAACATACAAGAGCTTGGATCTTTATAATGTTCTAAGAGTCCAGTAATATCAGGAGAATGGAAGACACAGGGATCATGTGCGTCAAAGCTAAAGTTGTGATTCCATTGTTCAATCCTAGCATGAAGAGAACGACTATAGCGTCTAAAACTAACAGAGAATAAATAGTCTTCCTGTGCTGAGTCACGAAGTAAAAAGGTTCCCTCTGGTTTTCCTTCCAGTAATGCCTCAGCTGCATATTTGTCCATTACTCCCCAATAACATGGATTGTTATTGATCTGAAGGAGATCTGGAACAAGACAGTGAACATAATCTATCTGAGTGTGGTATTTAGGAGGTGTTTCCAACTGCAGCATTTCATCATCAGTTTCCCATTTTGGTTTGTTTCTTTTCCTAGAACTTGTGCAAAGTGTTAAAATTTCATCATCTGAATCCATATCACTATCTTCTATACTGTTATTAGATGCCAGGTTCATTACAGAATCAGTCTTTGGATCACATTGATGTGAATGGTTGTCAGTAGTTGTGTCACATGGCAGAACCTGAGTATGTGAAAAAGAGTTTATGCTTTCTTCCCTGTTACCTCTTTCCTTCAGTTGGACATCCCTCATATCACTTTCAGATAATTCTGTGCTTCTGCGGTTATCTGATTTTGGAGTTATAGGGGCAGTGTGTTGTTTAATTAAATGCCAACGAAAGGCCAGCTCTGACTGAGGTGGGAAAGGACACTTATCTAACATGAGTTCACTGATAAGAATTTTTCTTTTTGATGGGAGCACTGGAGAGTGTCGACTGCTACAATTTTTTATGGGAAAGCACTGTCCCATAGCATCTTGCAGTTTCTGTTTAAGAGACCGGCCCAAAAATCTGTGCCCACATGAGCGATCTAAATCCAACTCAATGGACGAACAGCTGTGCTTCCTCTCCGGGCTCCCTAAAGGGATGTCAGCTTTCTCTGTGGCACCTGGTGTGTCAGTATCAGAAGAGTGTTCATTCTTTTTGGACCAAGAGAGCTTTTTCCCACTCCACACATAACCATCTTTTCTGTCTGCACTTCTACTCCGACTGGTTTTGGGTCTCACATCTACATTTTTAGTATTATTTTCTGCCATTTTGTCATACTATATCCACAAGTCCAGGTGTTACATATGCTGGTTTTTCAGGCTTTCAAGGAGGAAGTTTCTTCTAGGCCCTTTATGGAAGTATCTAGGAAAAAAAGAAAAATATTTATCAACCATTTGTCATATAATCATCACACAGTTCATGCCAAATCCCAACTTCTGGTGAGAATAAGTTGTGAAAAACAGAGCTGGCACTCAATAAGTGTTTACGGAATTTAATTATCATTATCATTAAATTATCATTTCTTATAAAGATAGATGTAGAGTGGGGAATGAATGTGAGGGTTAGTTCCAGGATCTTTTTGCTCATGCCAACATACAGATTGTTTTTACCACAAACTAATAACTTCAGAGAATGGCGAAGCTGAGCAATAGACAAACTCTTCTATTTTCAGCCATAATGTAAATACAAATATTTTTTACTTGCATGCTATGTATCTTCAATGTTCCTCTATTTTAAGTATGTATTAGAAAACTCTGGAACCGGTAGTGAGCAAGAGGCATCTTTTTTATGCATTGATCTGGTCATGTTGTTCCTCTTAAAAATCTTTAGTAGCTTGCCTACGGTCTATGTAGTGAAGTTCAAATGTCCTTGTCTGGAATTCAATGCCTTCCACAATCTGGTACCAGTTTATATTTTCAGCCTTATTCTATATTACAGCCCTCTAACATTCTAAAATTCCAGCTAAAATTGGATTACTTTTTGCCCCCAAAACACATATTCTGCCTCTATGCTTTTACTTAGGTTACTTGTTGTACTTGGAAAGTTCTCCCTACTCCCCTTTTCTCAAATTTCTACCCATCCTTCTTCTCTGATACTTCCGAATAAGTGTCTCATCTTACCTAGCATAGTTTTGTAATTTTCTAATGCATGTATCAAGAACTATTATAGATTATAACTAACTGTGTATTATTTCCTGTGAGTTCCATGAGAGCAAGTCCTAGGTCTTAACTTTCTATCTCCACCAAGTACCTAGTATGATAGTCTGCAACATGAGCTTAATAAATATTTACTGAATAAGTACATGATCTTATATTTTCTCAATTAAAACCAGACTTGATGAAGTAAAGCAAATATTGAGGATTCTATCATTACTGGAGTAAGGGGAAAAGAAGCAGACCTGGAAAATACCACAGCAAAGAACAGGGAAAAAAGTGGCCATAGTGGTCATTCGGTGGCACAAGTATAATAAACAATTACTTATTTTATTCCGTTATGTCTGTTTTTATTTAAAATTGTAATACCTTACTCTCTCAACATGCTTCCTGCTATTTTCTTCCCCTTCTGTTGCTTATCATTACTATTTTTAAAAGATTTGAAAATATTTTAATAAGATATACTGTAAATGTTACTTGAACAATCTGTTTCAAATCTCAGAAAAGTTCTTGAAAAGACTTAAGTACCCTCATGAGATAAGGACTAGACCTGTGATTTTGTTGGCATTCCTTTCCGCGTAAGGAAACTAACAATGGTGACTTTTTTACAGTTTATAAAAGTTTGAGTATTACCTAAGATCATGTGACCTGCCCAGAGCCAGGTACCTTTAAGCATCAGAGGCAGGACTTGAACTAAGGTCTTCTTGGCTTCAAGGCCCACTCTTTATCCACTAGGCAAGTCTGTATTTCAGTTCAGGTGAGGATCTAGTAAATACAAACACACACATACAACACCCAAATATCTAAAACTCCCCAGATACTGCTTGTAAGCATGTTGAAGAGGTACCAAGCAAATTTTCCCACGAAGCTCTGCCAACTGACTTCAATCATTAGTCATATTAAAATTTTGTTGCCAGTCAGTCTGAGCAATATTTATAAAGGGAAAGACTGAATGAAGTATCTGGCATTGCTTACTTCCTTCTAGTCTTCCAATAAATAAAAATTAGATCATCAAGGAAAAGTCATTCAGCTTGTTTCTTTCTACAGTGTACTGCTATATCTATTCCTGTGGAATGAATCAGAACAGAACTTAGAGAATGGGATTGTTTAATTATTTTTCCAAGGTGATGAGTACTAGAGCATTAGTATTAGGGCAATTAAATGTTTCAAAGATTGAGGGGTCAATGAAATCTCATTCATATGGGTATTCACTTTCCATTGGTGAAATACTAATTTATGTGAGACTAAAAGCCGTATTTTTTTCTTTGTTCTTTGAATTACCATCACCAAAGAATTTATCACCCACTGATCAATCAACTGGCAACAATCCTCTCTGTACTTAAACTGGTTCGTGGATAACAGAGTCAATCTTTTCTTGACAATATACATAAAGTATTTTCAGTAGGGTAGAACCTATCAAAACTTATGAGCTGCTGGCATAGCCTTAAACAACCTAAGGTCACTTGTGCTCCATGATGAGATATCAGAAAGGGATTTTGTGGAGGAAAAAGCTCTGTGCCTCAAATATGGCCTTATCTATTCCTTTCTTCAAAATCTTTTTGAAAATAAGATAATTTTATCTAGTATGAGAAAGAAAAATATTTTGATTTTGTTAGATGAGGTTTAGAAGAATATCTAACGTAACTTGGGATTCTGTTTCAGGTTTCAGATCTGAATCAATTAAGCTTTTCATGTACTTTAAAAAAGTTAATCTCTGATAAAGATAGCAGTCAAATGTTATGGGAAAATATCTCCTCTTTAACTTTATGTGGTAACTGTTACTGAAATATATTTATAACAACCCTAAAATTACTGAGGTAAGAACTTAGATTTTATTATTATGCTCTAGAATAGGTTCATGCCTCAGAGAAAACAATAAACCTGATCATTAGAATTCTAACAAAGCCTCTTATAGGCAAAATTAAGTCGGAGAAATAATTCTTTAACATACCCCAATCTTGTACATTCCTCTTAGGCCATAAAAGTTAAGAAAAAGACAGAAAAATCTCATGCTTCCTTCCTTCATAAAAGTTGAACACATTTAGTTAAACAGTCATAGTCTCCTGCAAAAATGAACCTAGTTAAACAGTCTTTATAGATAAATCAAGTCAGGTTACAAATTAAACTACATTTAGAGGGTTCACAAACAGGCTGATTTTAGGAGAAAGATCAGAATATGTTGCCAAGAAGTAAGGGACAGTTGAGATTCTTCCTCTAGCTTCTTATTTTAGGCACACTGTCAGCAAAAGACTGACTCTGTTATCCAAGAGTCAGCCTAAGTACAGGGAGGATTATCACCAGCAGACTGATCAGTAAGTGATAAATTCTTTGGTGATAGTAATTCATAAAAGAAAATATTAAAAATATCAAGTAAATTTTCACATCCCATGGGATGGGTTTTGGTCAGATGAAGTTAATATTAACAGAAGACAGACTTTCAAGTTAATCAAAAGTTGCGGAAGGTCCTGAGCCCCAAATGCTAAAAACAGATGAAAGGAAATAAAAAACAAAAAATTCCCATTACACAAAATAAAGTACTTATGCAGGAACTGGATTATATTTCTTATGTTGATTTAGCACACACACTAAGTTTGCCTCAAGCCTCAATGATTTAGTTTACAAATTATTTCTGCATGATCATTTTAAATTGTCAAGGTGAAAATTATTTTTGTTGATGAAATAATATTAATACTAATATCATACCCTGAGATTTAGGCTCAAGTATGTGAGAAACAATTTTACTTAACATTAATTTATATTGTAAGGCATTTGTCACCATGACAGTGGCCATTCAAAACCTTTTTATTTCCCTTACTCTTGCCTGTTGAGAACCTTTCCTCTTACTCTCTGAAAAAACTGAAGCTATTTGCCAAGAGTTCCCTTTTCTGCCCATCTCACACAACTCAGAAGCATTTCAGCACTATCTCATCCTTCAACCATGTCACATGAAGAGGTGACCCTTCTTGTCAAGACAAACTGCTCTATAGACACGTGATACTTATCTTCTCCAGGTTGTCTCCCTAATCATCACCACTTCCAATAATCCTCAGTATCACCCTGTTTATTAGCTGCTTCCCTACTGACTATAAACACACCCACATTTCTCCTACCCTCAAAAAAGCTTCACTAGATTTACTATCCTCAACAGCTGCTATCCTATATCTTTCCTCCCTTTAGTAGCTAAATTCCTTTAGAAAGACATCTACCAGTGCCTCCATTTCTTTTCCTCTTAACTTTCCGAAGTCTGGCTTCAGGCCTCTTCAATTGATAGTGCTTTCTCCAAATAATCTCTTAATCCTACATCTAATGGCCTTTTCTCAGGCCTCATTCTACTTGACCTCTCTGCAGTCTTTGACACTGTTGATCACCCACCCTCTTTTATCCAGGACTTCTTGACATGTGAGCACTTTTCGGTGCTCCTCATATTTGTCCAACCACTTCTCCATTTTCCTTGCTGGATCTTCATCCAATCTGTGCCCCTTAATTTTGGGTGTCCCATAAGGCTCTGTGATGGTCATCTTCTCTTCTGTCTTTATACTATTTTGCTGGGTGTGGATAAATTCTTGTGGATTCAAATATCTCTTCTATGTACATGATTCTCAGATCTATCCTGTTCCAACTTCTCTCAAAAATTCCAGCCTTATATCTCCAACTACCTATTGGTTATCCTGAATTGGATGCCCTATAGGTATCTTAAATCCAAAATTTCTAAAACTGGGCTCATCTTTCCCTCTGAGCCTTCTCCTCTTTCTAACTTCCCCTTTACTGTCAAAGGAACCACCATTCTCCCACTCACAGGGGCTGGCAACCTTATCTAATCTGTGGCCAAGTTCTGTCATTTCTACTTTCACATCTAAGTCCCCTTCTCTCCACTCACACAGCTGCCACCTGATATAAGCCCTCATTACCTCATGGCTGATAAATTTCAACTCCCTCAGAGTGGATCTCCCAGCCTCAAGTCTTTGTGTACTACAGTTCTCCATTCAGCTGTCAAACTAACCTTCCTAAAACACAGGTCTGGCTATGTTCCTCCCCATCCCCCACCAGTGGCTTCCTATTACCTCTAGAATTAAATAGAAGGCAAATTTTAAACTCTTCAGAACTTGGCCCCTTCCTACCTTTCCAATTTTCTTATGCCTTATTCTCCTTCATATATTCTACAATTCAGTAAAACTGGTTTCCTTGCTGTTCTTTGCACAAGACACTCCATTTCCTGACTGTGTTTTAACTGGCTACCCTAAATGACTAAACCTTTGTCCTCATCTCCATCTCTTGGCTTCCTTTAAATTTCAGCTAAAATTCCACCTTTTACAAGAAGCCTCCCTGTTCTGCGATTATCTCCAATTTGTCCTGTATATATCTTGTTTGTACACAGGCATTTGCATTGCCTCCCTCATTAGATTAAGTTTGAGAATAGACAGTTTTCTTGCCCTTCTTTGTATTCCCCAGAGCTTGGTAAATGCTTGCTTTTGACTTGATTTCTAGCTTGGTGAATGAGATGCCCAAACTTTCCATGTCCTTAGATATGACTCTCTGTCCTAAGATTTCAGGGAACATTTACAGAAATTTTGAGCAAGGAAAAGGTATTTTCAAACAGTCTGGGTTGACATCTCAGAAATGAGAAAAAAAGACATTATTTTATTGTTCTTTAGAGTTAACCACAGAGACCTTCTCCCTTCCATCATCACTTAAATCTTTTCTCAGAGGAGAAGGATGAGCCTTAATGCCAAGAGTCACAGGGTTTGTTTGTATCACCCTTAATTCATCATCTTAAGAAAATCATGTATCTGGAAAAAGCTTTAAAGGAAAATGTTATTTCTTAATATTTCTAGATAAACTAAAGAGGAAGGTTTTAATATTCTTCCCTGTTTTTAATATTTAGGGAAAACTAATCAGTTATTAATACCTTTATACTTTATTCACAGAATCTCATGTTGGGAGGGATCTGAAAGATCGTCTTGGCCAACAATCATGTGCAACATAAACCTCTTCCACACCTCCAAAAAGGAATCATCCAACATCTAAATGAAGACCTCCAGTCACAGAGAACTCATGGCTTAAGGCCACTTGTGGCTCCCTCTAAGTGTTAGGACATTTTCCCTAATACTGAATTGAAATCTCTCTCTCCCTGAACTTTTCACCCATTGGACCTACTTATGCACCTGTAAGTCAAGAAGCACAAATCAGCTCCCTCCTTTACATGATAAATGTTCAACTATTGGAAGACAAGAATCATGTTTTTAAGACTTCTGCTACAGGCTTTGTTCCTTCAAAGAGTCTTTGTATGGCATGTTCTCAATTTCTTTTATTCTGATCAAGTTCCTCTGGATATGTTCTAGCCTGTCAAAGTCCTTATAAAAACAAAGTTTCCAATATTAAGCAAGAGAGTTGCTTTGCTTATTTGACAAAATTTTGTTCATCAATAATAAATAAGAACCTCAAAAGTGGGTCAAGGAATACAAAAAGCTATTGCAAAGTGGATGATGCATGTGTTTGATACTATGACATACTCATCAAATTTGCAGGTGACACCAAGGGATAGTTAACATACTGGATTTCCCAGGTCTATGTTTGGGCTGTCTTCATGCCTGCAATCCCCTCCTACACCTCTGCTTGTTGAAATCCCTGGTTTCCTTCAAAACTCAGTTTAAGTCCTAACTATAGTAGGAGGCTTTTCTTGGTCCCTTACAACTTTTAGTTCCTTCCCCTTCAAGGTTACTTTGCATGTGATTTGTCTACATACTGTATAAACACATATACATGTAACATACATGTGGTCTCCCTTGCTCTTGGACAGCAGAGACTTTCCCCTTTGTTTTTGTATCCCTAGCACTTATCACAGTGCCTGGCAAATAGTAACCACTTGATAAATGCTTGTTGATTGATTTATGACAGAATAATGAACTAAAAGGATCTTGACAGGCTAGCACTGGGTTGAATCTAGTAAAATGAGATTAACTGAGGTAAACGTAAAGTTATATTTAAATACAAAAAAAAAATCAAACTTACAACTTCTCTGAAAAAGAATTAGTGAGCTACAGGATTAATGAGAATCAGTTAATGTGACACTTGGGCAAAATTAGGAGAGGCCTAGCTTCCAGGAATCAGGGAAATGAGAGTCCCATTGTACTGCCCTGCTCAGACTGAGTCTGGAGCAATATGTGCAGTTCTGGGCACTACGCTTTCAGGAGGACACTGAAAAGCTGGAATGTGATCAGAAGAGTATCATTAGAACAGCAGAGGGCCTTTTAGTATGTGTAATGTGAGGCTTAGTTGAAAGAACTGGGAATGTTTAATCTGGATAAAAGAAAAATCAGTGAACTAAGTAGAGTAGGTGGTTTATACTATGTGTTTCATTCTTTGAAATAGTCTAGGGATATAAAGAAAAAATGAGAAATACTGTCATCCAGTCACTTGTGTATGTCTGTGTATGTGTGTATATATGTGTATAACACAAGTACCTATGCAGCAGTATTCCTCATTTTTCCATTCATGTATACAAATGTCTACATAAATACATGTATTACACATATGTATGTTTTCATTCATACATATACACAAACATACATATGCGTGTGCTGTGTTTGCTGCTATGGTCTAGCAAAGAGAAATCATGATTGATCCTTCTCTATACTGGGAACTTCCTATGTACTCAACAACTGGCTTAGATAGATACATGTAGGGTTAGGAATGCAATGTTAACTAATTACAATTTAAACTGTATCGTCCAAATCCAGGTATGCAATCTGTCAAGTTTATCATAGTATCCTTGTGGAGGATGAGGGGAGGGGGTAGTTGCAATATACACTACTTGCTATTCCTAAGGTTCCCTTCCTACCTAGTCCTGTGAATCTATGCAGCAACCGCAATCAGATATAAAGGTAGAGACCCAGGAGATCTGGGTTCCTATTTGGAGTAAACAACCTGCTGTATGACCAAATCACCACTGATGTATGCCTGGGGGTCTGAAGGATGAGACAATCACCCACAGATGCATTTGTGTACGTAATAAACTGCCTGACTCATTGAGTTCTTATGTTCCTTCTTGGTTTCTTTCTGCACCCACAATTCCCTCACATATACATTCCCTATACGTATTTAGAATTTAACTAGATATTTCTTAAAAAGACAACTCAAATACTACAGTAACTTTACTTTTTAAAAAAAATCCTTTTTTCCTTGTGACATAAGAAATGACAAAAGGCATTCAGAGAAACTTGGGAAGACTAGTATGATGAAATAATGCAGAGTAAAGTGAGCAGAATCATAACAATTTACATAGTAACAGTGACACTGTAAAGACAAACAACTTTAAAAAGCTTTGGAATAAAGTACAACTAAAATGAGACAATGTCAGATAGCTTTTCCCAAAATTCTCACTTTTCTTGATATTCTGGGGTGGAAATATCTGGCACTTGATATGCTAGAAAAGGGTCAAAATAATATACCTCTATTACTACTTATAATTTAAAACTATGTAACAACAGGAGAAAAAAAATCATTTTTAATTTAGAAAAAAAAAATTCCCTTTACAAAGCCCTACTTAGATGACTCATCTTGGCATGTTAAGTGACCCTTAGATTTAGGGCTATGCTACTCACACAAATGTACTGCTTGGTTGTATCTTGTGGGAAAGACTTAGACTGTTGTCTTGCAACAGACTGGGTGTCACCTTCCTCAGCAGACTCAACAAGATTTTGGCCAATAGGTGATAAATTCTTTGGCCATGACAAGCCATGAAAGAAGTAACAATTTTTAAAGGGCCACTGGTACTATGACTCTACCTTCCTCTTCAAGATGTGATGGTCAAAAAGCGACAGATGATTCTAAGAAATATAATTTTTAAATCATCGTAAGTATTAAATGTATATTCAATAAATGTTTAATCATTGTCCAATCACTATATAACATATATATATATAACATGTCCAAATAAACATGCTATTGAAAGAAACGAAGTAACAGCAATTTAGAAATAGAAATGTGTGCTCAGAAAAGGAGGTAGGCTGGTCATGTGGTGAGACCTGGGGATAAATATAACAATACCTCACGTATCTTAACTATTACCCACAAAATATAAAAAGACCTACAGAAAGGTGTCCAACAAGCCAAGTAGATTCTCTGTGTAGGATCAACAGAAGATGAACAAGATGTGTACAGAATGAGAAGGTATGAAAGGGTTGGGATCTCTACTAATGAACAGAGTATGAGCACAGAATATGAGGTCATAGGTTGATCAAAGTATTGAAGTATTAAGAAAATTTACTGACTTAAACGGGATTTTAAGATAGTTTAAGTTCTGATTTCAATGTCCATACATTTAATTCCTTTGCTAATGTTCAAATTTTTTAAAAAACAAATTCTATTTTATTTTAAGCTCCAAATTCTCTTATTCTCACTTCCCTCTTACCAATGGAAAAGAAAAAGAAAAACAAAACCTGTCACAAATATTTATAGCAAGTAGAAAAAATTCCTTCATTAACCATGTTCCAAAGGGGAAGGGGAAGGAAGCCACTCCCTGGTGGTGGGTAGCATGTTTCATAACGATTCCTTTAGAATTGTGACTGATCATTCATTACTCTGATCACAGGTCCTAAGTCCTTCACAATATTGCTGTCCTAATTCTGCTCACTTCACTGTACAAGGATTCATACAAGTATGAAACCATCTCAATTATTTCTTAAAACACAATAATATTCCGTTACATTTACACATCCCAACTGTTCAGCAATTCCCTAACTGACAGAGACTCCTTTAGTTTCCAATTTTCTGCCACCATGAAAAGAACAGATAAAAATATTTTTGTACACATGGGTCCTTTTCCTCTTTCTTTGATCTCTTTGTGGGTAAAGATCCAGTAGCAGTATTGCTGGATTAAAGGGTTTTATTCACAGTTTAATAGCTTTTTGGTCGCAGTTTCAAATTGCTTCCTAGAATTTCTGGATTAGTTCAGTTTCTCCCAATAGTGGAATAATGTACTTTTTTTTTTCCTACAACCCCCCTGGCATTGGTCATTCAACTTTTTAGTCAACTCTGCCAATCTGATGGATGTGAGGTGGTCCCTCAGAATTTTAATTTGCATCTCTCTAATTGTTAGTGATTTAGAGCATTTTATATGGCTACTGATAGATTGGATTTCTTCTTCTGAAAACTGCCTATTCATATCCTTTAATTATTTATCAATTGAGGAATGACTCTTATTCTTATAAATTTGACTCAGTTCTCTGTAAATTTTAGAAATGAGACCTTTATCAGAGGAACTTTTTATAAAGATTTCCCCCTCATTTTCTTGTTTTTTTCTTCCAATTTGTCTGTGCACTACTTTCTATTTTATTTTTTATTGCCTCATTTTAAAAAATAGTATTTCCTTCCCCTCTCCATTACTGTCCAGACAATAATGTTTACAAGATTTTGAGTTCCAAATTTCTTTCCTTTTCTCCCCTTCCTTTCTCCTAAAATGGTAGACAATTTGATATAGGTTATATATGAGCTATTATGTAAAACATATTTCCATACTAGTCACAATTGTGAAAAAAGAAACAAATTAAAAGGAAAAAAGTAACATGAAAAAGAATAAAGCAAATGAAAAAGTATTCTTCAATCTGTATTCAGAGTCCATCAGTTCTTTATCTGGATGCATATAGCATTTTCCTTCCTGAGTCCTTTGTACTTGTCTTGGAGTATCGTGTTGCTGAGGAGCTGAGTTATTCACAGCTGATCATCATACAGTGTTGCTGATACTGTGTACAATGTTTTCCTGGTTCTGCTCATTCATTTTGCATCACTTTGTACATGTCTTTCCAGGTTTTTCTGAAATCTGCCTGTTTATAATTTCTTATTACACAATAGTATTCCATTACATTTATATACTACAGTTTGTCCAGCCATTCCCTAACAGATGGGTATCTTCTCAATTTCCAATTTTTTGCCATCACAAAAAGGGCTGCTATAAATATTTTTGTACATGTAGGTCTTCCCTTTTTTATGAACTCTTTGGGATATAGACTTAATAGTGGTATCAAAGGGCATGTGCAATTTGGTTGCCTTTTGGGCATTGTTCCAAATTATTCTCCAGAATGATGACTCATTCACACCTCTACTGCCAACATTAGTGTTCCAAGTTTCCCATATCCTCTCCAAGATTTATCATTTTTTTGTTATACCAACTAATCTGATAGGTGTGAGGTGGTACCTCAGAGTTGTTTTAATTTGCATTTCTCTACTCAAAAGTGCCTTAGAATACTTCTTCATATGCCTACAGACAGCTCTGAGTTCTTCATCTGAAAACTGGAGAATGGCTAGTATTCTTATAAATTTGACTCAGAGACACTTGCTGTAAAAAAGGTTGCTTCTCAGCTTTCTGTTTTTCTTCTAATCTTGGTTACATCAATTTTGTTTGCGCAAAAGCTTTTAAATTTAATACAATCAAAATTATCTATTTTACAATTTGTAATGTTCTTTCTCTTGTTCAGTCATGAATTTGTTTTCTCCATAAATCTGACAGGTACACTATTCCTTGCTCTTCTAATGTCATCCTTTATGTCTAAGTCACATTCTCATGTTGATCTTATCTTGGTATATGGTGTGAGATGTTGATCTATATCTAGTTTGTGCCCCATTGCTTTCCAGTTTCCCCAGCAGTTTTTTGTCAAATAGTGAGTTCTTATTCCAAAGGCTGGGGTCTTTGTGTTTATCAAATACTAGGTTACTATGGTCACTTACTACTGCATCTTGTGTACCTAATGTATTCCACTGATCCACTACTCTATTTCTTAGCCAGTATCAGATGGTTTTGCTGATTACTGCAATTAATTAATTAATACTATTAGGTGCATATAGGTTTAATATTGATATCACTTCAGTGTCCATGAAACCTTTGAGCAAGATGTAGTTTTAAGGTCTAGACATTTTTGTTTTTGCTTTGTCTAAGATCAGGATTGTCACTACTCCTGCTTTTTTTTTTTTTTTTTACTTTGGCTGAAGCATAATACCACTTGCCCTAGTCTGTCCTCTCTTCTGTCAGTTCCCCCGTTCACCCTTACTTTCCTGTCAGGCAAGTGCGATTTCTATACTCACCAGACTATGTATATTATTCCCTTTCTGAGGCAACACTGATGAGAGTAACGGTCACACAGTGATGTCCATTGCCTCCCCTCCCCTCTTTCCTTCCACTATAATAGGGTTTTCATGCCTCTTCATGTGAAATAATTTACCCCATTCTACCTCTGTCTTACTTTTGCACCAGTGTACTCCTCTTTCTTATCCCTTATTTTTATGTCATTTTCTGAAATTTCCCTTATACCTGTACCTTCTATGTATATTTTTTTCTAGTTTAACTATTAGTGGTACAATTTTTAAGAATTACAAATATCATCTTCTCATGTAGGGATGTAAACAGTTCAGTTCCATTGAATCCTTTACATTTCCCTTTCCCTTTCCCTTTTTAACTTTTTAGGCTTCTCTTGGGTCTTGGAAATCAAATGTTATTCTTTTCTTGGCTGGGTCACATTTTATTTTTATTTTTTAAAATTAATTCTATTTATTTTCAGTGTTCTACAATCACTATCATATAACTTAGATTTTCCCCCCTCTTTGCCCCCTACCTCCCAAGATGGCATACAATTTTATATAGGTTCTACACACATAATCCTATTAAATACATTTTCACTACAGTCAGGCTGTGTAGAAAAAGTAAAATGAATGAGACAAATAATATAACAAACCAAAATGTAACACAAAAGAAAATGAGATCAAATGTTTTGTTTAATTCTGGTCTTCTCTTTATGAAAGCTTGAAATCCTTCTATTTCACTTCAACTATTATGCTTAATTTCACCAGGTAGGTTATTCTTTGTTGTAGTCCTAGCTCCTTTGCTTTCCAGAATATCATGTTCTATAACCTCTGATCCTTTAATGTTGCAGCTCCTAAATCCTGTGAAATCCTGATTGTGGCTCCCCAATATTTGAAGTGTTTCTTTCTGGCCACTCAGAGTATTTTTTCCTTGACCTGATAGTTCTGAAATTTGGTTATAGTGTTCCTTGGGAATTTTTCTGGATATTTTGGGATTTCTTTTCTGAGGTGATAGGTGGATTCATTCAATGCTTATTTTGCCCTCTGCGTCAAGGATATCAGAGCAGTTTTCCTTGATAATTTCTTGAAAGATGCTATCTAGGTCCTCTTTTTGATTATGGTTCTCAGGTAGTTCAATGATACTGACATCTGCCTCTCCTGGATTTATTTTCCAGGTTAGCTGTTTTTCCCATGATGTATTTTACATTTTGTTCTATTTTTTTCATTCTTCTGAATTTGTTTGATTGATTCTTGATATCTTCTAGAGTCATAAGCTTTCCCTTGTCCGTTCTAACTTTTAAGGATTGCTTTCCTCAGTCAGTTTTTGTAATTCCTTTTCCATTAGGCCAATTCTACTTTTTAGGCAGTTGTTTTCTTTTTGCAAACTGTTGACCCTTTTCTCTTAATTCTCCTGTGATACACTCCATTTCTTTTCCCAATTTTTTTCCCACCTCTCTTATATGATTTTTAAGCTTCTTGCAACTACTTCCCATTTTTGTTTGAGGTTTTGCCCATGGGTGTTTTTACACTGTTGTCCTCTTCTCAGTCTATGTCTTGATCTTCTGGGTCATCATAATAACTTTTTCCGGTCACATTCTCTTTTTGTTGCTTTTGCTCATCTTTTCTGGCATTTTCCCATTCTTTTAAATTTGAGCTCTGCTCCCAAGGTGGAAGGGGCACTGTCTCAGGCTTCATATGCTAGGGGCTGCAGGCCCTGGTGATGCACTGATGTTGCCTTGAGGTTCACATGAGACCCTCCTGTCTGGTGCTGCCCTGAGGGGGTGATAAGAAGGTGGCTGGCACTGCCAGAGGCCTTAGTGGGTCTGGCAGCTTACCTGGTGTTGAGCCAGTGCTAGTGTCTACCATGTGCTGAAGCTGATAGGATGCTTCTGTTTTCCTAGGGCTACAATGAAGCATGTGGCAGTTTGGTTGATGGAGGCTGCCTCTTTGCCTAAGGCTAGGCTGAAGCACATGGCAGTTCTCAGAGATGTAGTCTGCTAGTTCCCCTAACTATGTTGAGGCATGTGTGTGGGTCCTGCTGTTGGTGTTTGCCAGCTCCATCACACTGAGGTGCAGGATATCCTGCTGGTTTATTGAGATGGGGCTTGCAGGGATGTTTCCTGTGCTGGATTGTGCTCTCCCTTTACCTGAGTGAGACAGACCTTTCCTGCTGATCTTCCAAGTTTCTTGGGCTAAAAGACTGTTTTACCCTGTCTTTTTGCTGATTCTGCTGTTCCAAGATTTGTTTGGGGGCTCTATTTTATAACTGTTTAGAGGTGAATATGGAAGAGTTACAGTGATTTACTGCTTACTCTGTCATTCTGACTCCTGGAAGTCTCTCTATTGTCTTTAAAATTTTTGTAATCAAATTGTCCACTTTATCTTCTGTAAACCTCTCTGTCTTTTCTTCGGTCATAAACTCTTGCTTTATCTACGTGTCTGAAAGGTAATTTCTTCCTTGTTTCTTTGTTTATGATTACCCTTTATGCATCTTTACGCACCTATTTGAAACTTGTCTTGGTATATAGTGAGATGTTAAGTCTTTACCTAGTTTCTGATAGGCTGCTTTCTAGTTTTCCCAACAGTTTTGGTTGAATAGTTCTTGCTCTAATAGCTAGGATCTTAGAAGTGACCAAACATAAGGCATTACTGTACTCATTTGCTTTTGTATACTATATACCTAATCTGTCCCACAGATCTTTTCTATTTCTTATCTAGTACCAAATTGTTTTGGTAACTACTTTGTAGTACAGTATGAGATCTGGTACTACCAGGCCCCCTTCCTTCCTATTTTTCCCCCCCATGAATTCCCTTGATATTCTTGACCTTTTGCTCCTCTAAATGAATATAATGATTTTTTCCCTTAGCTCAATAAAGTAATCCTTTGGTAGCTTGATTATCACGGCACTGAATAAAATATATTCATTTAGTTGGTATTGCTATTTTTATTACATTGGCTTGGCTTACCCATGAGCAACTAATATTTCTCTAATAATTTAGTTTTGTCTTTGTGTAAAGAATGTTTTGTAATTGTGTTGACATAGTTTCTGTGTTATCTTTCCTGTGTGTATCTTCAGAGGTATATTATCAAGTATTTTCTACTATTTACAGTTATTTTAAATGGAATTTTGTTTCTATTTCTTCCTGTTGGATGTTGCTGGTAATATACAGAAATGTGAGGGTTTATTTTATATCCTACAGCTTTCTTTCTTTTGTCAGTGCTATTGCTAGCATTTCTAATACTATAATGCAAATAAGGTTGATAAAAGACACCCTTGTTTTACCCCTGATCTTATGGGAAATGCCTCTAATTCATTCCCAGTACAGACAATATTGGTTCTCGGTTTCAGATAGAAAATACCTATCATTTTAAGGAAAGCCCTGCTTATTCTTATGCTTTCTGGTGAGTCTTGCATCTTGTCAAAAAGCTTTTTCTAGCATACCACACCTTTACAGGCACAAAACTGACTGAAAGGTATAGATCAAAGGATCATAGATTTAGAACTAGAAAATCTCAGAGCTCATTTAATCCAACAATTTTACAGATGAGGAAACTGGGGCCAGGAGAAGTCAAATGACTTGCCCAAGGTTACACAGTGTAATAAGTGGCAGACCTGAGATTTGAATACCCATGTCTTTTGATTCTACATTTACCGATTTTTGACTGCACCATGCTGAATGCAAGATTTCACTGTTCCTATTGTTTGACTACAAAAATTTGATCCCATGGAGCAAAATGATGCCTTAAAAGCTGTCATCAAACAAGATGTCTTTCATTTCTATGCTAAAGTCACAAAAGAGGCCCTTAAAGATTTAAGAGACAGACTTTTGATGAGCAAAACTGCCTAAAAGATATTAAAGTTGTATGACCAGAAAAATCATTCATGAAACAAAAGTATGGCACAACCACTGTACTGTGATGGTACCCCTGTATTGTCCAGAGATACAGAGGAAAGCCACTGAGGCCTTAAGTAGATCCCCCATGGAAGAGTTATAGAAAGGTATGGACATTAGTTACATGGAAGCAATTCCAATGATAGAGAATTCTCAGGGTTCATGAGCAAAAGCCATCCTTCTCCCCTGATACCACTTTCCATTCTTTCATTCCCATTCACCCAATACCTTCCTATGCCTCCTAAATCTCAATCCAGCACTGCTCCACCCCTTCCACTGTGCCCAATGGGATCACCATTCCATTGTTAAATGTCCCCTCATTGCTCGTCTCATCTTTTAGCCTTCATAGAGACTTTCCATTTGTCAGAAGACATTCTATCTCTGGCCTTCTTTTCCAAAACTGGTTGCATTTTTCTCTGTCCTCTGACACATCAGGCTTAGAGGAGCTAGTCTGTGTACTCTTTGTACCTCATTGCTACTTCCCCTGCCACCATCACTCGGCAACTTCTCCTCTGAGGTCTTATTCTATCCAGATATATTGCCCAATCAGATCCTATTGTTAGTTATCTATTAGCTCCCAGGTCATTTCTTTCTGTTCCCTCAAGTAGTTCTGTATCCAGATCACATTCTTCCTCAATCCACTAATCCTTGTCCTTTTACTAGGGGACTTCAATATACCATCTCAAATATTCTGATTCTGCCTTCTGAGTAACTCAATCCCCATGACTTATTATTCCTTTACTTCATATTGGCTACACACAGGAATGGTCATACCACTGAACTCACTAAAAAGTTTCTACTTCCATAATCAAGAACACTAAAATTCTTTAACTATAACTTCTTGTTGTTCCATCTCTCCTTATCCTTCATAATTTATTCTTTGTCCTTAATCTCCTATCTCTCTCCACCTTAGATCTCCATCTCTCTCCCAAACTGTCACGACAGCTCTGGTTTCACTCTTCTCTCTCTTAATAATCTTCATCATAAAATTAGACAGTTCAATATTGTATGGCCTTCTTTTCCTACTCTCTTGCTCCCCTGTCTAGTCACCTGATTCATACTCTATCAAACTCCAACCCTGAATTACTTCTATCATTTAATCCCTCTAATTCTACTTAAATGCTGCTGAGTATTGCTAGAAGAAGTCATCTGCAAACTTTATGACAGGGTCTACTACAATCTAAGTTTTCTAAATGCAACTGGCCAATCATGGTGGCAAGGCAGTCCTTTTACTCCTCCCTCATTGATTCTCTGAATGAGAGGCACTGGCATAGAAAATGGAGAGTCAGACTTGAAGTCAGGAAGAGTTGGGATCAAGTCTCACTTCTGGCACATACTGGACAAGCCACAATCTCTTGGTGCTGCAACCGACGCTCTAAGATTAAGAGGTGGGACAATCTTATAAGTAGAAGAAGTTTCCTTTGCAAATTAAATTATGTATCCAGTGTAAAAAAAAAAAGTGATTCTCTATTGTACTCTCTCATAGAAGTTATTTCAAACCTCTTTCCTTCTCCTCAAACCTCTACTAGAAGGATGACAGAAAGCTTCTGGTAAGATAAAGTATGATTAAACTAATATTAAAGTACAGTTGCATTACATGACTTCAACAAATGAAAAGTGGAAGAAGCTGTTTGAAGAGTAGGCTAGTTAAGAAAAGAAGAATGCGTGGATTTTTATTAATATCAACATAATGAATGAGAATTAACTTTAACAAGGGTGAAAGCTTTTAATAAAATCTTGGAAGTACTGGAAAACTGGCATAAGTATTCTATGATATGGTATATTATAAAAATAAAATTTAAAGGTATCAGGTATGCTCAGAAATCTAACTATAATATAGTATATATGTACACATATATACTAGATATCATTATATAGTATTTTAACCATTTCTCAGTTTCCATTTACTCTGAAGAAATTACCATGTTCAAAAGATTATTTTCTTAAGATAACAGTTGTAGAGGAAGTAAAAATAAAGAGAGAAGTTGAGGAAAGATTGTTGCTATTCCAGAATTTCTTCACCGAAACACATAATTCCATCTAGGAAACATTCACAGTGAGATTCCTTTGCTAAGAGCAAATTTCTATACCCCTAGAAAAACTCTTTATTTTTAGGCAATTCCCTTGTCCTCAAGACCACTGCCCACCAAAAGGTTTGAAGTCATATACCTTTTCTCTTACCTCTTTTTTATAAGCTGCTCTGTTTACTTTGGAAACTTCTTCATTTTCTAAGAAATAAATAAAAGGACATAGTTTGACAACCACAAGTTCCTATTATCCTCCAGGAATTTCTACTCCTGGAACATAATGCCACAAAAAGAACCCTACCAAATTTAGGACTTCTAGCTCTGATATTCCCAAGAAACTGATTTCTTTTCAATTTAATCAATTCATGAATCAAGTCATAAATTCACTTTAAAGATTAATTTCCTAAATTTAGAGAATTGGTGGTCCTATTCTCCATCTTATTGACAATGCTGCCACTGCAGTAACTGATTTACTCCATCTTATATATTAAATACCATTCATACTTTGCCAAGTTCAGCAAATACAGCTTTAATATGTTAACACCCCTAATGGGGACATCAGTTAAATAAACCAACCATTAGGTTGGTATAGAATGGTCATTCTGGCACAGTCTATTAATTTGTTCTCATACATTAGCCAACTGCTCGACAAACACAAATCCCAGAAGACAGTAGGATGAGTTTCCACTGAACACTTAAGTCCCATGTTTTGTGTGATCATTAGCCCCTGTGGATAGGGACTATCTACAGTAATCAAACCTAGAAGCACAGATGTATCGTAAGAATTCAAAAGTACAAGCAATAAAAAAAAAAAGACATCCTTCCCCCATGCATAATGAGAAGTGTCAAGGAGGTTTGAGGAATCTGAAAACCAACTTAAATTATTAAAGCTTTGGGGACAGCTATCTCTATAACAGAAACTATGAAAAGTGAAAGCAGATTTTCACACCGCACACTGGTAATATTATCCGTCGTAAGACGTCTCTAATGAAACTACGAAAGGGTTGGAAAATTACAGCTCATCTTCCAGAATACGCTTACTGGGACAAGGACATAACCCTTTACATACAGAAGGTATTTAATGTTTGAATATGATAGGCAATTAAGATAACATATTTATTACAGCAAGTTTCCTCAAATTTTACCAATGAAAGTGAAACAATTTCTTTGATATAGCTTTGGCAAAATGTCAGGAATTCTAGTTTGTATTTCATGAGGCCTCTGAGGATTCCCTGACATTCTGGAGATAGAATAAAACTGCAGAATCTCTCAAAGTTGTTCAAGAGATTCCCCTGGAAACGGACCTTCAATGGCTTCTGGGTGTAAAGTAAAAATATGGGACTGCAGACTACACTCAGTGAACATTCTTTCTTTCTCCCTCTGTCTCTCTCTCTCTCCATAACTGGTACCCATAGCTCAATTATCAGTATAGTTTCCCTAAAACTAAAAACTCTTTAAACCAAGCTAAACATCTATCTAGTTGGAGACACTACCAGACCTATGACTATAAGAAAGCTACCACTAAAATATCTTCTCAAATCTGAAGTTGCATAGGTAATATGTTATCAGTCAATTAATAAACATTTATTAAGCATCAACTATCAGCCAGGAGATGTGTTTGGTGCTGGGAATGCAAAAGAATAAAACATTTTGCTGCACTCAAGGAGAGAAAACAAGTTTATGTGCACATACAGAATAATTACTTGTAAAGAGAATACATTTTAAAAATAAAAGGTAGTTTTAGGAAGAACACTAGTAGTTGGGGGGACCAAGAAAACCTTCATGTGGAAGGTGGGACTTGACTGAGGTGGGAGTGTATTCAGGCATGGAGGATAGCCAGTGCAAAGTCAGAGTAGAGATAAGAGACGTGGGATGGAGTGCTGGATGGAAAAAAGGGACAGAATGTCAGTTTAGTGGGACCATAGAGTACTATAAAGGAAGCAATTCATTCCTTTTTGGGTTCTGGATGTTCTCTCCCATGTTCCAGAACCCCTCTCACTCTGGAAGATTCCTTTAAATGGTCAATTCCTCTTAGCGTCTCCATTTTGAAGAAGGCTGGGGATGCAAAAAGGCAAAAGCTGCCTTCAAGGAGCACATAATCTAATGCAGAAACATCCATCGCTATCACAAGTGATATGGCAAAGGAGCCTGGGTAGTACTAAGATGGGTAGTAGGGCAGTCTGGAGAGAGCAAGGTCACAGAAACCCAGAGAAAAGAGGGAAACCAGGAGGAGAGGGTGATCAATAGGATCAAATGCAACAGAAAGGTCAAAAAGAATGAGGATTGAGAAAAGACCATCTATCTATCTGATGGTCTTTTCTACTTTGATGTGGCAATTAAGAGATAATGAAACCTGCACATTTTCTTCAGATTATTTACAGTTTAAGTATACCTCCTCAGGAGTCACTGTATTCTCTTCCTGCTCTAGCTATTACACTTTCCATTAGGATTTGCTGATCAGGTAATCATTTCAATGATTAACTAGCAAGTATTTATTAAGTACTTATTATGTTCCAGGCACTGTTCTAAGCACTGAGGATACAAAGAAAGGCAAAAAAAATCCTTGGCCTCAAAAAACCACATTCACATGCCAACAGATGGGCAGAAAAAATACAAATGCCTGTCAGATGACTTCATACTAAAAGATTTCATAATGGTTTTCTTTGAAATATTAAGATGATGATACTGTTCCACCATGCACTGAGTTGTTTTTTAGCAATAGGTTACAGCTGCAGTTTCATTTATACCCTCTCACACTGTTGCTCTACTAGTTAGATGACCTTTAGGATTCAGTCTAAGGTCACAGAACAAATAACATATAGGAGTTGTAATCTCTAGGTCTGCTTCTGTGGACAGAATTCCCACATAGATGAAATAACAGGTCCTTCACATATCGTTTTACACAATATATTCCATATCCATGTAACTATTTTATAATTAATGTATGACTTATTTCCAGCTCACTCCCCTATGTTAAACACCAAAGGCATTTCCTTTAGGGGTGGGGAACCTGTGGCCCTGTAGGTCCTCAAGTGCAGCCCTCGGACTGAATCCAAACTTCACAGACAAATCCCCTTAATAAAAGGATTTGTTCTGTAAAACTTGGACTCCAAAAAGCTGCACCTAAGGACCTAGAAGGCCACAGGTGAATTCGAGGTCACAGGTTCCCCACTCCTGACTTAACTGTTTAAAAAGAGACATTTTTAATACCAACAATTATCTATTACATGGAAAGGATAAATTAAAAAAAAATACCACATATTTGCTGACACTGTTTAAAAGAAAGATGTGTTAATGAACTGGTAGAAGTTATATTAGTGTTTAGATTTAACAAGAGATCACATGAAAAACAAAACCAAACCAAAAAAACCCAAACAGCAGTTTTTCCTCCAAGTACAGAAAAAAGAAAAGATTTCTTTGGATTGATCCTAGTAATTAAATTAAAAAATTTAAATATTTGGTGTTGTTTTTTTCAATCATCAATCACTCAGGTTCACACTCTTAATGATGAACTTTACCACTCCTTCCATCTTATCAGTAGTCAAGTTTTCTCAATTCTACTCCACATTCTTTTTTTTTTTTTTTACATCAGGAAAGCTTTTATTAATCTTTACGTCCATTCCGGGTAGCCTCCCCTAGTAAGGTTACAGGAAGACTACAACACGTGTGGGAAGATGGGGCTTCTTATACAGTTTTCTGAACTTTGGATCTCCCTCTACACCATCCCCCTGGCCATGTGACTCCATGTTCTCCTCTCTGATAGGCCCTTCCTCACACAGCTCCTTGGGCCTGTGCATTAGTTTCTGACCTCTAACCTGTCCATGCTAGATCACAACTCTTATCACCTAGGAATGTGGAAGACTGAACTTTCTTGCTTCCCATAGACATGGGATTCCATGTTCTCTTCTCCGATGGGCCCTTCCTCATACTACCTCCACATTCTTTCTCCTCACTTAGGTCACAACATGTGGCTCACCATCTCTCACCTGTATTATTGCAATAACCTCCTAATTGGTAATCTTGACTCTAAACTTTATATTTTCCACTAAGTGATCAAAGTGATAACTCTTCCTGTTCATTTACTATGGTGACATGGTAAGAGCCTGTACAAAACACTTTCCTCAAAAGTCAAAGTCATGTTGTTAAAGCACAGATTTGATCCTGTCTCTTCCCTGCTCAAGAAGTTCTGGTGGGTTCCCCTTGCTGCTAGAATAAAACACAAATGCCTTTTTTTTTTGGTCATTAAAGCCCTTCACTTTCTAGTTTATTACATATTAGTCCCTTTTACTTAATCTTTGATCCAGCTAAACTGGATATTTGTGGTCCTTCACACAAAACGTTACATTTTCTCATCTCTGCGTCTTAATGCAACCTGTCCTCTGTGCCCAGGTATGGTGCACCTCTATTCACCTTTGCCTCTTAGAAGCCTTAGTTTCTTTCACAACTCAGATCAATTCTCCTATAGTAAGTTTTTTCTTTGGCAAGAGGTAGCTTTGGTGCAGTGTGAAGGGAAACTGGCTGGGGAGTCACAGAAGCTGGGTTCAAACCCCACCTACTGGTGTGACCTTGGACAAGTCACTTAACTTCCCTGTTTAATTTTCATCTTTTCACCTCGAATACCTTGTATGAAGTAGGCACTTAAGATGCTGAATGACTGATAACTTGCTGAATATGGTTTATCCATAAATCATTTCACATTATTTTAGTTATTATAATTTATCAAAACAAATCACTGAAAGCAGCATGGCATGGTGGATGGTTTACCAGACTTAATAGTCAGGAAGATTTGGGTTCAAGTTGGATCAATCTTGGATACATCTTAGCTGTGAGTCCATGCTCACGGCTCAGATTAGCTCTCTAAAACTACATGTTGCAGAACAAGCTGTCCAATTGTATGAAGGAGTTTCTGGGAGTTCCTCATCACTCATAAAATCACATCTGTACCAAAATTACTTAAAAACAAGCAAACAAAAAAAAAATCAAACCTACCTACAAGCAAATCAGTTTCCTGATGTAGCTGCAAAATCAATGTGAAAAAGGGCAAATGAAACATTGTTCTAAATTGTATCTAAATGGAAAGATCACTAAGATTATAAAGAACAAGAATAAATTTTAAAAGAAAAAATTTGTCAAGGATGAATTTCTACAATACAAAGATAAAGCTGAGGACAGAAAAGAAAACATTTTTAAAGTACAAAGAAATCTGATCCACTTCATCAGTAGGACAATTCCTAACCAAAACCAATACACAAATTCTTGTATAAAGTTTAGTTTTTCAAAAACTAGTATGTTAATTCCATGGAAGAAGGTTTTTGGACCTCAGCTTAACTATTGAAGTACAAAATGGACTAACCTCATGTCTCTTTTCACTACATTCACGGTCCCTAAATGATTACAGAACTGTTTTGCTCTACTCTGTCAGAACTCATCAGGCTATTTTCCCAACAATCTCGACTTCACTGACAATCGCTGTTGTGTCCGTCCTTCCTTTTCGAAGAAGACCATGACATCAGAGAAATGATGACATGACTTGCACTTGACTTTGTTTTAACCAGTGTTGTTTGGTAACCACCGTCACCGAGGCTTTTTAAGATGTGCAAAAGCCCCCACTCAACTCAATGTCACCTGCCAAATGGATACTAAAAAATTCATATTATGATGTGTTTTTAAGCATCTCACAATTAAAAAAACCCATTAACTAGGGGTAGGAACTGCCTCAGAAGCAGGCAGTATTCCCCAATAATAGCCCACCAAGGTTGCAGCGGAGAACACATGGAAAGCTCTCGGTACACCTCACGGTGCTGTATAAAAAGCTAGCCAGGCTGAGACACCGTAGGAATAAACGAAACTTCACAAGTAAGTGTTTCTTTAAATCCCAGAGTTGTAGGAGGGAATGTAGGACAAGCCATTAAGAAAAAGCCTGAAGCCAACGGCGGAGCGCTAAGCGTGAAGGCTGCCGGCCGCGGCCAAGGGCCGGCCGGCTCCGGAAGGAGGAGGCGGCAGCTCGGGGTGAGCACCGAGGCTCCCCCTTTGAGGGGAGAACGAGAGACTCGGGACCATCAGGAGCGCTGCGCCCCAAACCGAATCCAGACACTTGGCTGGAAAAGTAATTTTTAAAAATTTCCTCCTTTATATCCCTCTGGGCGCCGTAGGGGTCGGGAGGGAACCTCTTTCTTCTCCTCCAGCGGCCAGCTCTAGGGACAGTCGCCGCTCGGGGAGACGAGCTGAGCGCGTGGGGGAGCCCCGGGAGCCGGAGCCGGAGCCGGAGCGCGGCCGCCTGTCTTCCCCTCCCCGCGCTTACCTGCCGCAGCGTCGTCTGACCCGAGCGGTCCAAGGAGCAGCCTCCATCGCCGAAGCCTTTCGCCCCTCGGTCCACTGGGGGTGAGGGGAGCGAGGAGAGTGAGGCCCGCCGCTCGCTCCGCGTGCAGCCCCGCCCAGACTGCACCCCTCCTCCTCCACCTCCTCAGACTGGCTCCCCTGGGCTCGCGTTCAGTTTCCGTCTCCTCTTCCGCCCGCCCGCTAGGTCGACACCGCCACTTCCGAGTTCGACTCCTTCTCTTCCTTTCGCGGCCGCTCCCATCCCGGCCGGCTGGTCTCCTAGCAACCACCTGCGTGGCGGTGACGACATCCTTCAGCGACCCGGTTCCCCGAGCTTCAGTGCGCCTGCGGGGTGGAGCCGGCGCGTCGAAGTCGTCATCGGCGCGACGGCGGAGCGCGGGAAAGCGTCCGGAGCTTGACTGTTCCTACGCGGTTCTTCGCTTGTTAGGTGAGTAGCGGCCCCTGAACCTCTGGTTGTCCGCCCCTTTGTCCTTGGAGAGAATTATTGCCTCGTTCTCTCCAGCTCCATTCTTGTCACGCTCCCGAACACTGACAGCCCCGTGTCCGGGGGAGGGGACCCATGCGCGGGTGGGAGGCAACTCTCATCACGGTCCCCCGGGTCCCACAGTGAAGTACCGCAAAGAATCCCCATTTCCCCTCTCCGTTCCCGTTCCTCTCTCTCTCCTTCTCCCTTTCCCCTCCTCTTCCTCTTCTTCCATTGAAAGGTTTTTGTTGTTCCTGAAAAACAGCTCTTGGAAGTTCAGTTGTAAATTGGTAATTTCCTCTGAAGTTCTCCTTCCTTCCCCCCATCTCCGTACTTCAGCTGGATGCATGTTTGTCAGTGTAAAGTCAACCCAACAAACCTGTGAGGGGCCTACTGTGTGCTAGGTACTGTGCTAAGGGGGTGCGGAAAGAGGCCTCCTGTGTGCTAGGTACTGTGCTAAGGGGGTGCGGAAAGAGGCCTCCTGTGTGCTAGGTACTGTGCTAAGGGGGTGCGGAAAGGGGCCCACTGTGTGCTAGGTACTGTGCTAAGGGGGTGCGGAAAGAGGCCCACTGTGTGCTAGGTACTGTGCTAAGGGGGTGCCGAAAGAGGCCTCCTGTGTGCTAGGTACTGTGCTAAGGGGGTGCGGAAAGAGGCCTCCTGTGTGCTAGGTACTGTGCTAAGGGGGTGCGGAAAGGGGCCCACTGTGTGCTAGGTACTGTGCTAAGGGGGTGCGGAAAGAGGCCCACTGTGTGCTAGGTACTGTGCTAAGGGGGTGCCGAAAGAGGCCTCCTGTGTGCTAGGTACTGTGCTAAGGGGGTGCGGAAAGAGGCCCACTGTGTGCTAGGTACTGTGCTAAGGGGGTGCGGAAAGAGGCGTCCTGTGTGCTAGGTACTGTGCTAAGGGGGTGCGGAAAGAGGCCCACTGTGTGCTAGGTACTGTGCTAAGGGGGTGCGGAAAGAGGCCCACTGTGTGCTAGGTACTGTGCTAAGGGGGTGCGGAAAGAGGCCCACTGTGTGCTAGGTACTGTGCTAAGGGGGTGCGGAAAGAGGCCTCCTGTGTGCTAGGTACTGTGCTAAGGGGGTGCGGAAAGAGGCCCACTGTGTGCTAGGTACTGTGCTAAGGGGGTGCGGAAAGAGGCCCACTGTGTGCTAGGTACTGTGCTAAGGGGGTGCGGAAAGAGGCCCACTGTGTGCTAGGTACTGTGCTAAGGGGGTGCGGAAAGAGGCCTCCTGTGTGCTAGGTACTGTGCTAAGGGGGTGCGGAAAGAGGCCCACTGTGTGCTAGGTACTGTGCTAAGGGGGTGCGGAAAGAGGCCCACTGTGTGCTAGGTACTGTGCTAAGGGGGTGCGGAAAGAGGCCTCCTGTGTGCTAGGTACTGTGCTAAGGGGGTGCGGAAAGAGGCCCACTGTGTGCTAGGTACTGTGCTAAGGGGGTGCGGAAAGAGGCCCACTGTGTGCTAGGTACTGTGCTAAGGGGGTGCCGAAAGAGGCCTCCTGTGTGCTAGGTACTGTGCTAAGGGGGTGCGGAAAGAGGCCTCCTGTGTGCTAGGTACTGTGCTAAGGGGGTGCGGAAAGGGGCCCACTGTGTGCTAGGTACTGTGCTAAGGGGGTGCGGAAAGAGGCCCACTGTGTGCTAGGTACTGTGCTAAGGGGGTGCCGAAAGAGGCCTCCTGTGTGCTAGGTACTGTGCTAAGGGGGTGCGGAAAGAGGCCCACTGTGTGCTAGGTACTGTGCTAAGGGGGTGCGGAAAGAGGCGTCCTGTGTGCTAGGTACTGTGCTAAGGGGGTGCGGAAAGAGGCCCACTGTGTGCTAGGTACTGTGCTAAGGGGGTGCGGAAAGAGGCCCACTGTGTGCTAGGTACTGTGCTAAGGGGGTGCGGAAAGAGGCCCACTGTGTGCTAGGTACTGTGCTAAGGGGGTGCGGAAAGAGGCCTCCTGTGTGCTAGGTACTGTGCTAAGGGGGTGCGGAAAGAGGCCCACTGTGTGCTAGGTACTGTGCTAAGGGGGTGCGGAAAGAGGCCCACTGTGTGCTAGGTACTGTGCTAAGGGGGTGCGGAAAGAGGCCCACTGTGTGCTAGGTACTGTGCTAAGGGGGTGCGGAAAGAGGCCTCCTGTGTGCTAGGTACTGTGCTAAGGGGGTGCGGAAAGAGGCCCACTGTGTGCTAGGTACTGTGCTAAGGGGGTGCGGAAAGAGGCCCACTGTGTGCTAGGTACTGTGCTAAGGGGGTGCGGAAAGAGGCCTCCTGTGTGCTAGGTACTGTGCTAAGGGGGTGCCGAAAGAGGCAGTGCAGCCCCTGCCCTCAAGGAAACGTAACACCCAAGCAAATTTGTACAAACAAGCCATATACAGGATAACTAGGAAAAATTAATAAAGGGAAGGCACTGTCATTAAGAGAGACTGGGGAAGGCTTCCTGTAGGAGGTGGAATTATTTGTTAGTTTATATATTGGACAGGACTGGTACTGATCTAATTAAAGAAGGGGAAGGAGATAGAGATTCCAAATCAGAAGAGGTGTATTCTGGAAAATCAAGGAGTTCAGGTTATCAGCCAGCTTTTAAAAATGTTTAAATGTTGTATTGATTTTTTTTTAAAAACATAGCCGTCATTTCCCATCAATCAGCTCTCCACAGAACCCTCCTGCATAGCAAAGATATACAGTTAAACAAAAACAAACTCAGGTTTTGACCATATCTGAAAACATATATACTTCATTGCCCTCCTGTAGTAGACCACCTCTACTGAGAGGAAGTAACAGTTTTATTAGCTCTCTAGAGTCAGAGTTGTAATTCATTTGTCTGTGTGTTTTATTGTCTAGTTTTTATTAGCTCATTTAAATTTATTATTTTAAAATTTAAGGTAGGTTTTTAGAAAAACCTGTTTCGGATAGCAAAAGAAGAAGATGCCTGCCACTCAAATGCCAATGAGATATGGACATCCAGAGGGACATACAGATGTTTGTTTTGATGATTCTGGGAGGTAATGTATTTTCCTTATATTTTATGCAGATATGAAATATTAGCATAGTAAACAGAATAATGTTTAAATGTATAAGCTTTAAGACATACAATATACTTTTGTATGTTAAGTATGCAGTTGACCCACAGTTACTTGGAGGAATAATATAACAGATAATCCCAAATGTCTAGAGTCACAGACTTTGGAGCTGTTTTAGAGTCAGGAAGTCCTGAGTGTCAGTTTTTCATCTCTGAAATAAGGAAAATAATACCTGTATGTCTGTTAAAATAGATTATCTGAAATAAAAAGAAACGAAGGACAAAGTTACCTAGTATCTAAAATTTAATTTGCAAAGCTAGCATCTCCATATCAAATCAGGTCATCTTATTTCTCAGATGTCAGAGATCCAGAGTGATTTACAGAGTTGATTTTTATAACAGAAAAGAGAAATAAAAAAAGACAGAAATTTGTTTTGAACGTAATTCAGTTGGACAAGGCAGGTCATCTGATTATTTAGCTTCTCCTAGGCTTCTTAATCCTTCCCCAGAAGTCCTTTCTCCAGAAAGCATACTATGAAAGAGGAACTTGAAGTCAGTAGTTGGCAGACATTCCCCTCACCACCCCTATCTTAGAAGATTCTATTACTCAACTTAGACTCTAACTCAAGGAAAAAAGGCAGCTTATCCACTAATACTGGAGGGAAATTTGAAGTTGAAACCTGTACCAGCTTCACAGTGCACCCTATCACTATGGCCACTGCAGAAAAACATGTATCTAGCTCTGACTTCTGTAAGCTGGCCTTCTTTTGCCAGTCTTGTTTCACTTAGGGCTATGATACCTCCTGAGTTCTCTTGCAACAAGAGCTGTTTGTTTTTCAGGTCTACTAGATTTTGTGTCCATAAATCCATAAAAATGGATTTTGTCCATATGTGCACATTCCATGTATCAGTGGTGATTAGAATCATTTTTGCAAAAGGTTTTGTCCATTTTTTGATGTTTTTACCACAGGATAGAATCCCTACTTGCTGCACTAAGCAGGCCAGAGTTAGTTTAGGTAAAGCAGACAATTTTTAGGGTGCCTTTTCTAGCCCCTTCCTCATCCCAGGAGGTGAGCAGTGTAGTCCTTGAAAAAGCCTCCCACTGCTACTTCTTCCAGTAAGAAGACAACTTTGCGGCCTGGGCCACTTGTGTGCTGAGTAGTGACCACAGCTCCCAGTGTTATATACACCTGCTGCTCAGTCACTTTTCTGTTGCCACAGGACTTTAAGGTGGGTAAAAGTGGTAAAATAGTATGGATGTTGTCTTTTCACTTGCTCATAAAATGGATTTAAGTGAGGCAGAGTTACATGAAGTCGTTGGACTCTCTTCTAGAATCATTGGAGTTCAGTGGCAAAAGTCAAGACAACTGGTGATGGCTTGGGATGTAATGGATCTTTGGTGTCTTCAATGTCTAACAAAGGTCTAAAGCCTCCACCGCTTCTACCTTAGGTGCCTCCATGGGCATTGGAACAGATTTTTCTCATCCACCTATTCTGCCTAGTGAAATCTTCCCTTGCCTGGGGTAGACGCCTGCCTAAGTCACTGATGGGTTTGAGACGCTCATTTATCCTCAACCTGATTTAGCCCTTCTGCTGAAATGGTTTACCGGAATGCACGCACGTGCGAGTGTGTGTGTGTAAATAGGTGTTTTTCAAACTTTGAGTAACATGAGCTTATTTGTAGACAGAAAAGAAGAAACAAGTAGATAGGAAGAGAATGAAGAATATGTAGTGGCGGCAATCTTCTGAAGAAGGTGGAATCAAAGATGTTTATAGAAAGGTTCAGCTTTACAAGGAGGGATATTCTTTTAGATACTGTGGGGAAGAAGGAAATAGTGAGGATTGATGTAAGAAGAAGGAACTCTTGGTAAATTGCTTCAGTTTTTTCAGTGAAACATGAGGTAAGTTCTTCTGCTGAGAGGTTTGGAGAGGAGTGTAGCAGGAGGCTTGACATAAGAAGAGAAGGTTCAGAACAGTAGTATCTGGTTAGATAGAGAATTGATTTAGGAAGTAGTAGGATTGCTTTGCTGCTGTGAGGACACAGTTGATATTAGATAACAAAATAATAATGAATTTGAACCAGTTAGCACTTTCATGACTTCCTCCAGACCCATTTAGCTTTACATAAATAGAACTGAAGGAAGTGCATGATGGAAGTAATCGAGGCTTGTAACTGAGCAAGGTGTGTGGTTGGCAGTATGACAAAGAGGCAAGGGATTTGAGAGAAGAGCATAGTGTAGAGTTGAACTGGTCCATCAAGTGGTTACGATTGCGAAGGGAAGAGAGTGTAGCTTGTACAAGGGTACCTTGGGAAAAGTTATGAGGATGGTGAGGATAAAGAATAGAGCTGGGGGAAGTATGGCATAGGGAAATCTGGAATGAAAAAAGATTATGACAGATAAGAATTTCTGAGTTCTTGAATACAGCATTGATATACTTTTGAGTGATGAAATTATCAAGTGTCTTAATCCTTATGTATGGTTGTGAGGTAGAGTAGATGAATAGATCATGGGAATTGATTAGGTTGAGGAACTTGGAAATTGGAGTATTTGAGGGAATATCAATATGTATGTTGAAGTCTGCCATTATCATGGTAGGATTTGGGGTAGAGACAATTACTGAACTCATGAAAGAAGGAGGCAAGATTCCTTGGATGTCAGTAAATAATTGCCACTAGAATCTGAAGTGGGTGAAAAATTTGGATATGGTTAACTTCAAAGGAAGAGAGGTTTTTAAATGATTTCTATTATTGTAGTCAAGGGAGAGTCTGGAAATGACAGTGGGAAGCAACTTTTCCACCAGTGAATGATAGAATGGTATGAAAGAAAGTGTAGCCAGCGCTAGAAAGCGTGACCAGAGAAACAGTGTCCTCAGGAGGTAGAAAGGTCTCAGTGAATGCCAGAAGATAGGAGGGAGAGGGGAAGAGGTTTAAGATCACAGGAAGAGAGCAGGATAAAATGGATGGGCAGATTTGGAGTCTGTTATTTCTGAATAGCATTGAGGTAGATGGGAATAAAGGGGTAAAAGTTGGTGTTTGGAAGTGCGTTTGGAGTGAATGAATCCAGACAGAATATCAGAAAATGGAGATGAACCTTTTGTAGGAAGCACTATCAAGATATATGTATATCAGTATAGTTCAAGATTGTCCCTCAAAGCCTGACCTCTAGGCAGATGGTGTCACTTTTTTCAGGGAGTTCCCGAAGGACCAGAAGAAGGTGTGGTCTAGGGATTCTGGGAGCTCAGTCAGGAGGCAGGTGGTAGTAAGAGGTAGGCCCTCAAAGTCTTATATAAATGTGACCTGTATGTTCTGTACCACAGTTCATATAAACTGTGAATAATTGAGCTCGTATATTTTTCATGCTACTTATTCCTTGATATTTTTCTTTCAGTGGTCATGAATAACCATAGCATCTTAAAATTTAGAGCAAGAAGGGGTCCTTAGAAATCTCATCCCATTTCACCTCAGGTTTAAATTTTTTTGTAACAGTTGAAGAAAGTTATCTTAAGGTATCTTTTGTTTAAATGTGAGTAAATTTATCGAGTGGCAGCTTGAATCCATAAATAAAAATGGTTACAATGTGTGATAACTCTTTTATCTTTTAATAGGACAGAAAAACTAGGTGAATATTGTGTTTATGTGAGTGTGGGTTGTGTATTTGCATATATATGTATATGTTTGTAATTTTCTTTTTAAACAGTTGTATTGTAACTTGTGGAAGTGATGGAGATGTGAGAATTTGGAAAGACCTGGATGACGATGATCCCAAATCTATTAATGTTGGAGACAGGGCTTATTCATGTGCTTTAAAGGTATTAGAAATAATCATAAGATCTTTTTGTTAAAAGATACAGGCTTTGTAGTCTGAATCTCATAATTTCACAAACTAATGCTTTTTCAGAAGCGTATGTAATCTTTTGTCTACTTTTTAAGAAATAAAAACATCAAGGAATGAAAAATGTTAATTTTTAAATACATGTAAACAGACATTTTTGTTGATTTTTTTTGTTTTTATATTATCTTCATTTCTGAATATTTTCCCTTCCTTTTCCCTGTATCCTTTGTTTAAAAAACAAAACAAAACACTTTAGCAAGCACAACCAAAAGATGGAACCTATACTTTATTTAGTATTCTACACTTAAAACTACACATCTCTGCAAACAAGGAAAGATTGTATGTAATTTTAAAAAGTTAAGTAATATTTCTTGCACAAGGGAACACTTTTTATGCTAGAGTCCAGCAAATTAAAATAATAAAGGACAAAGGTATTTTTTCCCTTAAAAAATGAGCTTTATCGTATCCCTCCTTTTCTTGAATGTTAGGGTAAATCAAATTTTAACATGTTACCTTTTGAATATTTCCTAATGTTTTATGCTACATAATTAAGTTAATGATCTGTTGCTTATTAGAGAAATAAGAACATGTTTTCAGAGTATGTTTTATAAACTGTCAGGTCTTCCAAAGGTACTCCATTGGCATTTAGGAGGTTTGATAGTTGTTTGAAGTTTTCAATGTGGAAAAATTCGGGATCAGTTTTGATCCATCCTGTCAAACATTTTTCATTTTACAATTTTGTAATTAATTCTGGTGTGTATTTTTTTTCTTAGAAAGGAAAATTGGTCACCTCAGTATCTAATAATACTATTCAAATTCATACATTCCCTAACGGAGCTCCAGATGGTATACTGACTCGATTCACTGCAAATGCAAACCACGTGGTCTTTAATAGAGATGGTGCCAAAATTGCTGCTGGATCTGGGTAATGCTTGTAGTTGGAAAAGCTAACAGTTTAGTGAAAAATGACTGACACAAATTGGGAACAGTCAGTGTGGGAGTGAATGTAGAAGGACAGGAATGTTGATGTGCTATTTGAACTGGTCCAGTTATTTTGGATTTTAGTTTAACCTAATTAGGCAAGAAAAGCAACTCAGTAGTCCATACTGAGCATATATGCCAAGGACTTCGGTGATGGAGATTCATTATATGCCAAAATATTTGTAGATTTAGTCTCTGTGTTCACAAAGAGCTAGAAACAAGGTGGTTTCATCAATTGGGGAATAGCTGAAAAAATTGTGGTATGTGAGTGTACTGGAAATATTCATGTAGAGTATGAAATGGCTCAGAAATTCAGAGAAAGAGGGAAGATTTGTATAAATCAGTTTTGAGTGAAGTAAGCAGAACTATGAGAGTAGTATATACAATTAACTGTTACAGTGTAAACAAAAAGATCACTAAAAGAAAATTAAACCCTAAATAATCGAAAAATTAGTGATGCTTCCAGAAAACAGATAGCAAAAAATACCATGCTAGCTCTGAGTCAGAGGACCTGGAGATCCTACATCTCACCTTTGTTACCTGTGAGAACCCAGGCAAAGTCATTTAACTTCTCTGTGCCCATTTCCTCATTTATAAAATAAGGAGTTGCCTGGTTAGATGGCCTGTTAGATATCTTCCTACTCTAGTTGATTTTTTAATATTGGCTGCTATGTCACATTATTCTGGGTTTTAAAAATAGTTTTAGGATTATAAACTCCTTGAAGGCAGGAACTGTTTCCTTTGTAACTTCACAATAAAGTTTAACATATTACTTTATAGATGATTTTGATTGAAAAAATAAGGATTCAAAATGAATTTTTTATGTAAAATCTTATTAAAATACTTTTTTTGAAGTCTAGACAAGTGAACCAAGTTTAGATTCTGTTATTTGAAATTTTTCTTATTAGGGATAGGGAAAATTATGAGTTGCCTTGGGGCCTGGCTCAGTGATGGCTGTGATACCCCTATAATTTTTAAAACATAGAATATTTAAATTGGAAATGAAGACAAGTTTAACATACAGTCAGTGCAGATATTTACTAAATTATTAGGATTTTGGACATGCAATTTCAGATTACATGTGTAAGCAGAGCTGAAAGTTAAATGAAGTAAAAATTAGATATTGCTGAAATACTTATTATTTTGAAGTATGTTAGATCTGAGTCATGGTTTTTAAAAAGACTTTCCATTTTAAATTTTATTCATATATAATCATTTCATTGTTTACAGTGATTTTTTGGTGAAAGTTGTGGATGTAATGGATAGTAGTCAACAGAAAACATTCCGAGGACATGATGCCCCTGTGTTAAGTGTTTCCTTTGATCCAAAGGACATCTTTCTGGTATTTTTTAATTGTTTTCACTTATTCCTCGCTGTAAATGTGTGCTTTTAGATTTGTAAGAGAATAATTAAGGAGAAACTTACATGCAGCTTGATAAATTTGGTAATTTACTATTTCTTGTATCATTTGGATAGGGCTTATGAATATAAATATAGTTTTAACTTTTATGTACCTGTTCAGGCATCGGCGAGTTGTGATGGCTCAGTTAAAGTATGGCAAATCTCAGATCAGGTAAATATCCGTTTCCATTTAAATATTTGTGTGTATTTCCTGATTCACCAGATATTTACTGTTTATGATGTTGCATGATATCATTAATCTGAATAGCCTAACAGCTGTTTAGGTGAGTAACTTTTTGTCTCTTCTGCTTATCTCTGAGTGGCATTAGATGGACACTTTATCTATTCACATATTTGTGTGTTATACAGAAACATAATAAATCAAAGGGACATAGAAGTAAGTTGTATTTATAAAGACCTGAAATTATGTTTATGAAGTCTCCAGAGGCTTTTCATTTCCTCAAGGATAAAATATAAACCCTTCTAGTTGTTTTTAAAAGTCCTTCAAATCCTAGTCCCAACTTATTTTTCTAACTGTATTGTGTGTTACTTGTACCTGGGACACATACTACTCTCCAGCCTTACTGCACTGTATATTTCCTCTTATACAATGATCCACTCCTATCCCCCATGTGTGAAGTATATTCCCTTCTCCGTGCCTCTTAGGCTCCCTAGTTTTCTTCAAGTTTTAGACCAAGTACCACCTTCATGAGCCCTTTACTAATTTTCATTCCAGCTAGTAATTAATTACCTTTATGTACTTTATATATTCCTATGGATGAATTAACTAGCATTTATTAAGTGCCTCTCATGTACCAGGCACTGGGGTTACAATGATAAAAATAAAACAGTGTCAATTCTCAAGGTGCTTATTACCCTATCTGTTTCCAAAGCACTCAAAATGTTAAGCAAATATTTTGCACATTTATAATTAAAAAAAAATAGCTTAAGCATAATTAAAACCTTTAACACTTTGTCATTTTGTGAGAATTTTTGGTTATTTATAAAAATAAAATTTTAACTGAAAAGCTAATATCTTGTTGCTTCAAAACCTATATATTTGAATTTTGCTTAATTTTCTGAGATTATCAGAAAGTGAAATAATTTTCTAATTTTTTAAAATCAGACGTGTGCTATTAGCTGGCCATTGCTACAAAAGTGTAACGATGTGGTAAATGCAAAATCAATATGCAGACTTGCTTGGCAACCAAAAAGTGGGAAGGTAAGTAAAACTTGAAAACATTTTAACCTTTATTTTAATTTTTTGCTCCAATCTGTCAACTTTTGGTTGCAAGACCTTCAATATACTTAGAAACTTCAGAATCTAAATCAAAATTAATATTGAAATAATGTAAGATCTTTTTTCTGTTGACGTGTTTAAGACTGAAATAACACTTTAAGAATTGTACATTTTGCATTAAAAAAACCTACAATTTTTATTTCTCTTTTATTAAAAAACCGAAATTTTTGCTCTGTAATTTTTTTTTACCACATTGAAATGATAAAAGTTGATGTGTTTTTCATGTAAATTTTTGTTTTGGATTTTAGAATTAGCATTAGAAATACATGTTATTTTTTCTATAGATATATTAGCAACTGAAAATGTGTAAGAAATTTTTCTTGTAAAGTTTAAAAACCAAAAGCTACTTTCTAAGTGTTGAAAGAATTCTAGGTTTTTTAAAGATAGGTAATAGTCTCCTCTCTAAGGCCATTCCATTGAGACTTCTCCTTCTCATAGGTCATCCTCATCAGAGGAGACAAATTATACAGTTTTAAAGTACCTCGTATTTGTATATACATTTTTTTAAGTCATTGTTGCCAGTTTTAAAGTAATAGTATCATATGCCACAGTTTTAGTATAATAAGTTGAGATAATATATATTATATTTAATTTTATCTTTGCAATATATAATAATATACTTCATAGTCTTATATTAAAAATGTTTCAGTTAGTAATAAATAGCTTTCTTTTTTCTCAGTATAGTTAATGCTTCATTGATATACATTAAAGCTTTCATTTTCTTTTCTAAATTAAACTTAACTCAGAGTTGTTTAATTTGATTTAAAATATTTATCTTCCTAATAGCTACTGGCAATTCCAATAGGAAACACCATCAAGCTATACAGAAGAGAAACCTGGAGAAATGAATTTGATCTTTCAGATAATTTCATCACTCTGGTAGGTTTTGTTGATTACTTTTTCAAGAGAGAGAGAGGTGAATGTTTAATGCACACTCTGCCCAACTTGATAGGATAAACTGAGTTGTCTCAGTTTTTTCTTGCTGTAGATGCTCCAGTTTTGTTTTTCTTGCCAAATCTTCAGGTGGCAATTATAATTATTACACAGTAATCATAGATCGTATGATACAGTGTTATAATACAGTTTTTAAAAATATACTTTACTAAAATGCAGTTTTCTTTTAAAAATTGATACTTTTTTTAACATGTCATTTCTCACCTTTTCAGTGAACCATAGTAACAGAACAAAACAGAGCTTAAGTTTTTTTAAAGAAACACCAAATAAAATAGTTAACTTTCTGATTCTTTTTAAGAAAGAGAAAAAACACATGATTAATATTCATAACAAATACAGAGTAAAGTGAGCAAACTAGGAGAAGAATTTATACATTGACAACATTGTAGAGAAAAACGACTTTGAAAGGCTTTAGAATTCTCATTAATGCGTACCTTCCTTCCAGCAGGTGGCAAAAGAGTAACTGGCTTTCTCTGTTACTAGTCCTCTTCCCCCTTCCTTCCTGCCAAATACCAGTTCTCAGGGAGTGACTTTTGGTATGGGAGAGTGAGAGGATGGATTGTATTTCCTTAATAAGGAGCATGAACAGTTGTAAGAGAAATTTCAGAGTATTTGTCAGTTGTAGAATTCAGTGTCTTGGGTAGCTTACGTATGATTTGCTTTTGTAAAATCAATTGACTTTATTGAAAGCTTCTGATGAGGATTATTCTTTATCCTTTTTCATGTGGTTAAATTGGGGAGTTATAAATACTTTGCTCCATAAAGATGAATTCTCTGTCCCGCTAATTCCCCACTGGTCAGCAAAGGAGGAAGTAAATTTTTAAAAGAGATAGATTTGCTGGATTAAATTTTTGCCCCTTACAATGGGCAGGCCTGACACAGCCTGGTCTTCTTTTAGTTTAGGCTAGATATTAAAATGATGCTCTTTGATAGTTAGCAAAAGGAGGTTTACTTTGTTATAGCATAGCAAGAATATTGCAGCTCTTAGCTTGAATAGTCATGCAGTGCATCTGATCAGTATTGGTCTGGTGTGGTGACTTGTTGCCTCCACCACGTCTGAAGGACCCCAACCCCATATGGCTAGGCATTTTTACTTTAGGTGACTTGGAAGCCTTGCCAGTATGGTCAGCGGTTATTAGGAAGCTATATCAACTGAGGAGCAGGTTTGAGCCTTAGCAGCCTGCTATTCAAGTCTAGAGGATAGCTTTATCAGTCATTCGTTAATCATTTATTAAGTGCCAAGCACTGTGCTATGTGCTAGGCATACAAAAAGAGACAAAAGACGATCCCTGCCATGAAGAAGTTCATAGTCTAATGGGATAGATGCAGTGACAAGCCATGACGTATATACAGACAAGCTATTTACAGAATAATGAAGAAATAACTAAGAGAGGGAAGGCACTAGAATTAAGAGAGGTTGAGAAAGGCTTCCTGTAGAATATGGGATTCTAATTGGTACTTAAAGGAAGCCTGTTAGATTAGGGTGAAGGAGAGAAATCTAGGCTTGGGAGACAGACAGAGAAAATACCTAGAGCTAACACTAGCAGGCCAGTAGCATGGTGTTAAAGCAAATATGGCAGGAAATAAAGGATAAGAAGACTGGAAAGATAAAAAGTGGTAGGTTATGTAGGGATTTGAACACCAAAAAATATTTTGTATTTGGTCCTGAAGGCAATAGGAAACCACTGGTCTTTACTGAGTAGTGGGGTTATATGAACAAACTTGCTTTTTATGAAAAATTATTTTAATGACTGAATGCAGGATAGATTGGAGGCAGGCACATCTACCAGTAGTAGTCTAGGCATGAAGCGATTGAATGGTGGCAGTCAGAATAGAAAAGGGGACATATTTGAGAGATCTTGCAGAGGTGAAATCAATAGGCCTTGGGATTTGAGGGAGTGAGAGATAGTGAGGAGTTAAGTACGATGTCTAGGTTACAGACTTGAGTGACTGGAAGGATGATATTACTCCACAGTAATAGGGAAGGTAGGATGAGGGGAGAGTTTAGGAGCAAGATATGATTGGAAGTCAGCAGAGAAGGTAGAACTAGTTGGGGAGATTTGTAAATCATCAGCATACAGATGGTAAAGTCCATTGGAGTTTATGAGATCACTTTATAAAGGGAGAAAAAAAGTACTTGGAACAGAATCTTTAGGGATACCTCCAATCAGAAGGCATAATCTGGATGAGAATTCAGTAAAGGAGATGGAGAAGGAGTGGTCAGATAGATAGGAGAGCCAGAAGAAAGTGGTGCCCCAAAAACCTAGAGAAAAGAAACTATCCAGGAGGAGAGGATAATGACCAATGTCAAAGGCTGCAAAGGAGTCAAGAAAAATGAGATTTGAGATGAGGCCTTTGGGTTTGGCAATTAAGAGATCATTGGTAGCTTTGGACAGAGCAGTTTCAATGGAACGATGAGGTCAGAAGCTAGATTGTAGGGGGTTAAGAGAATGAGGAAAGAAAGTATAGATGTCTGTTGTAATATGTCCAACTTGATCCAGGATCTGAGTTGACACTGAGAGTTTCCCTTGTGTCACTACCCACTCAGTATTCTCTGGCTCACTCCCCCTCCCTCAGAACCCCATTAGGGTAATGATACCAAGTCTTTTCACCTTTTGAAGTCTCTGGGGAAGAGCTGCCCTATTCTTCCATAGGAGCTGGATAAGTATTCTCCCAGACCTTCCTTCAGGGTTTTAGGATTAACATCAAGTCAGCCAGGTGATCCCGTTTTCTCCGTGTGAACATACTTTCATTCTAGCAGTATAAAAATAGTTTTACCATTCCTATGCTGTTAAAAAAGTAAAGTACTTCCAAACAATAGACCCCAGAACCTTTTCTGGGAAGTTATCTGAACCATCTCAGAGAAAAGGAAGCCTGTCGTTTGAGGAAGACCTGAGATAATATTCAGAATGTATGTAGCCTTTTAAAGTGCTAAGGACTTCAAGGTCTAGGTGACTATACTGGGGAAGGAATAAGAAAAGGCTGGAGAGGGTTAGCCAGTTCTGTGTCCAAAAACAGTTTATTCTTATCCACTAAGTTTTCTTGGAAACAGGATCCAAGAAACTGCTGAATTCCCTTTCCTTTTCTTAGGGTGTTATTGATTTCATCATGTATATGACTTCTGGATATGACTTGGGCAGTGAGGGGCATAATAATGCAGCTATTGGTGAGCAAGAGCAAGCTTCTTACCCTGAAGTGGAATAAGAGGGCCAGTTTAACAGCTGGGACAGGTTGAGGGCCATTTGGTTTTGATGGATGCTACAGTTAGCATGAGGAACTCAGTTGTGCAGAAGCTGTCTTTTCCTTACGGAGATCACAGACTCCCATTCCCAATAAGATATAACAGTTGCCATGTCCAGATTGCCAATGGACCCACTCTCTAGCATCTGCCATTCTTGCAACAGCTCCAACCAGGCTATTGGTTCTGATGTGTGCTAACATACCCCCAAAACAACCATGCAGGAGAAGACATCAACAACATTTATTTTTGGTCCTAATTTCACAGGAGAGAGCCTTTGATTGAGTCTTGTTCTCTCCCAGACCACTGCCTGGCAGTCCTTGCAAATGAAGACCCCCTCCCCATCCTTTAAGGCTCTCTTACATGGCAGTGACATGACCTGCAGTTTAACCTACTAGAAGGATTTGCTAGCATTTTCATTCCCTAAAATATCTCCTGTTACCAAATCCAGTTGGGTATACCTTTCTTGTAATGTATAAAGTTGTTGGTAAAACAGTCAGACAAAAGATAGTCCCTCAAGAATCAGGTTCTCATAGGTGGAGGAATACTGGGAAGTTCACTCCCCTTGTAGGATTATACTTGGTTTTTTTTTTCTGGATAGGTTATTGTTGGTGGTAAGACATATCTTTTGGGTTTTAGAATATTATATTCCAAGCTCTCCTGCCAAGTATTGTGTCATTTTGATTGTGGCCACTTGGTTCTCGCCCTCCTGCTTTTTGGCTGCTTGTGGTTTTTATCTTTGACTTAGAAGCTCTGAAATTTGACTATCCTGTACCTGGGAGTTTTAATTTTGGGCTTTCTTTCAAGAGTTTGATGGAGTTTTTTTTTTCTTTTTACTTTGTCTCTGGTCCTAATGGATCTAGAAAGTTTTTACTTATGATTTCTTAAAATATGGTATACAGGCTTTTTTTTCTTTATATTATCTCTCTGTGATCTGTTTCCCAAGTTAATTGATGTTATAGGATATATACCTTACATTTTTGTCTTTTGTCTTTTGATTATATTTCTTATTGCCTCATGTCTTACTGCTTTCTGTTTGGTCCATTCTTAATTTTCAGCTACTTTACTTCTTTGGTAAGGTTTGCCATTGTCTGCTCAAAGCCATGATGTTACCTTTCCATTCTTCCCTCTCCATCTATCATTTCATTTAACTTTACTTTTTGTTTCTGTTTCTTCATTTCTTCTAGGCATTCTAATAGTCCTTGTTGCTGTTCTTTTCTTTTAGTCTCTACTGGGATTTGTGGAGTTACTCTAATTTGGGGGTTTATCTCTTGGTTTTCCCTTAGTCCATGGTGTCTCTTCATTATTTTTGGTATTTTCTTCTGTTTACTCCCATCACAGCTTTGGTTTCTAGATTGGGACTTTGTGGTATGGTCAGACTCTGCTTTCTCATCTACTCTTGGATGATATGGGAACCCTGTTTGATTCCAAATGAAGTAGGTAAGACTAACCTCTGCCTTCTGCAAGACTTCCTGGGTTTTGGCTCAATCTTTTGATAGCTCAACTTAGGTTTTGGCCTTGGCCTCTTCTCTGTCTTCTTGCACAGTCTTAACCTGGAGCTGACTTGACATTTTATTGTTAGTCTGACAGGCCCCAATAAGATGTTATTTGTTCTGTTACTAGGCTTGTGAGACCACAAGTGCTTTGCATCCCAGGGCCTGCCCTAGCACTGTCTCCTGTTCTGGCTCTGCTTGTGGACTCTTTGGCCACTGGACCATCCTATCACTGGTTTGGCCTTGTTTCCTGGTGTGGCTTATGCTTGGGAACTCTGTTGCCTGGGCATCTGTCTGGCCTTTTCTCTTGCTGTGCCTCTGGCTGCCCTGCCTTTGCCCTCCTCTACCTCTGTCTCCCCTGTGGTTCAGAGGCAGGGTGCCTACACCCTGTCCTTGTCACTAGTCTGCCCTCGTCTCCTGCTCTCAGCTCTTTGTCTTCAGCCTCCACTGGCTTATCTCCAGTCAGATCTTTTAAAGGATTCTGGTAGTCATTTTGTATAGTCCTGGACTTGATGTAGGTTACTTTATAGCTCTTTGATTTTCCTTATTGTTGCTCTTTCTGGTGAATTTTTAGGGCTTTACTGGAGTGTTTGTGTGGGACATGGGTTTAGTTTGTATCTACACTGCATCTTCCCACAATTCCTCCTAAAAAGTACAGAGTAGACTGAGAAAGATAAAGGAAAATCTTTCAAGTCAGTAAATGACAGCAGTAATGATAGCCATGATAGGTTGCCTTGAACTCAAGGAGAGGCTGTTGAGTAATGGGGCAGGGTAAAGGTCTGGATGTGAGTATGAGAAATATTACTTTGATTGCCTGAGGAAATGGGAGAAGTAGTCAGCTATCTTCTATGAGGTGATATCTTCAGGAGAAAACCAGGTTTCAATTATCACAAATAATTGAAAGAATACACAAAGGAAAAGATCAAGGATGTAGGTGAATTTATTTATAATAGAATCTGGGTTTCAAAAGTTTCTTCTTCCAGCTTTCATTAACTCATCAGTGGTGGCAGACCTTCCAGAAGGATAGACATACCTTTCTCTTCTTACTTGTTATAGTTGAAGTATTGCTTTTCACCTAGGGAAGTAACCAAATAGATTAGTGTACCATGGCTTTTGATGTTAAATCTTTTATCACAGTAGAGTGCTATGCCTTGATTCAGGGAGACCTGAGCTCAAATTTGGCCTCAGATACTTCCTAGCTATGTGACCCTGGGAAAATCACTTAACCCTGTTTGCCTCAGTTTGCTCTTCTGTAAAATGAGCTGAAGAAGGAAATGGCAACCCACTTTGCCAAGAAAAACTCAGATGGGGTGATGAAGGGTTAGACACAACTGAAAAATGACCGAACAGCAACAAAGTTGAATCATAGAATTATATGATCTCAGATTGTAATAAGGTAACAGATTAAAAAAAATTTTTTTTTTTACAACTAGTTAATTTTTATTCTTAAACCTATAGCCAAAGTAATAGTTTCAAAGAAAAATTGAATATTTATTGTATCCCTACTGTATTCCTTTGTGTAATACAGTCTAGTTAGAAGTCTTTTGAAAACTAGGTCAATGACATTTATAGAATAGTAATAATAATAGCAGCTAGCATTTATATAGTGCTTTAAGATTTGCAAAATGCTCTATATGTGTTATTTCATTTGATGCTCACAGCAACTCTACAAGGTAGGTGCTATTATTATCCTCATTTTACAGATGAGAATTGTTAGAGACACGCTTGACACTAACAAGGTATCAAGGAAAATTTATTGCAGCAGAGTTCAGAAGAATTGAACACCTTGGCCAAAGTGGTTTCAACCCCTGCCCTTTTAGGAAGGAAGAGCACTGAGTACAGAAGCAACATGAGCTATATACAATTAGTTCAACACAGATCCTTCCACCAGGAGACAGATTGGTCCATTCTCCATTAGGTCACCATCTCCTTTACATGCCTTCTATATATCTCCTCAATATGTTTCCTCCCTCCCAACATATGAATTGTGTCTAATTTTGTGCTATCTCTCCCCCCTGAGGGGAGAAGTTAATATGCAAGTAGCTTATTAAGCAAGCACAAAGAAGAAAAGCTTTTTCCTGCTTATTCCTGCTCATATTCCCCAACTGGTTCTGGCCAGTTTTAGATTTGGTCCCCTTTATCAAGAGCTTTGTGGTTTTCTGAAGGCCATTAACTGTCTCTTGATTGGTCTGTAGTCTGTAGTCTGCTAGCTTTCTTATTATCTGACTTATTCTCAAAGACTTCAGCAACTAGCGACTCTGTGGAAATTTAACTCTTTGCTGCTGTCTCTCACAGGAATACTGAGGCAGAGGGAGGTTAAATGATTTGCCCAGGGTCACACAGCTTGAAGGTATATTAGGCATGATTTGAATTTAGGTTTTCATGGCTTCAAGTCCAACGTTATCCACTGCGTCACCTAGCTGCTAAATCAAAATGTGCATATAGCCCCAACTTATCTAAAACTGCCTTTGTTTTATTATCTGTTTCTCTTGATAGCCCCTCAATGTAGTAACCTGGTCTCCTTGTGAAAAATATTTGGCAGCAGGCAGTGTAAATGGTTGTATTGTAGTTTGGAATGTGGAAACCAAAGACTGCATGGAAAGGTAGAGTTAAATATATGTTGTTTGTCTTATTCTTTTTTGTTGTTGAAAAATTCATTTGACTTCCTCTAAGTAGAATTTACTCAAAGAATGTTCATTGGAATTTCTTCATCATATTTTTAAATTCAACCTTTATTTTTTGTTTTTAGGGTGAAACATGAGAAAGGTTATACAATTTGTGGCCTGGCATGGCACCCTACCTCTAGGCAAATAGCATATACAGATGCTGAAGGAAACTTGGGACTGCTGGAAAATGTTTGTGATACAGATGAAACAAAGTCAAACAGTAAAGTAATACTATAGAAATTTGATTTTTTTAGTGGTGATTATGCATAGGTATTTACCTAAGACGGGTCAGGAACCTACAACCTCAAGGCCTTTTAGATCCTCAAGTGCATCCCTTTGACTGAATCCAAACTTCACAGAACAAATCCCCTTAATAAAAGGATTGTTCTGTAAAATTTGGACTCAATCAAAAGTCTGCAGCCAAGGATCTAGAAGACCATATGTGGCCTCAAGGCTGTAGGTTCCCCACCCCTGACTAAGATATGTTTAATATATGTTCTAAGAAGAACATTTGACAAATTCATTAATTAGGTCTCTGTTTATACCTCATTTGTCAGTTATAGTCATTTACTTGCCTCCCTACCAATATCATTAGAGTGAATAAGTAAATGAAAATGTCTTTAATTTCAACAACTGTTTGAATTGTATAATCTTAAATTTTCACAGCATGTTCTTGTGGTGATACTTGAAAGACATAATCAGTGATTAACTTTTATGATAGAATTCTAATTCACAAATATTCTTTTCTACCATGACATTAGTCCATTATATGCAGTTTGTAATATTTCTTTTAAAAAATATCAATTAAATGTTTATTTAGTGCTTACTATGTATAGTGTACTGTGGGGAATAAAAACAAGGGCCATACCCTAACACTAAGGGAACTTGCTCTCTATTTGGAGAAAAATTTGTGTGTGCAAAAGATAATTACAATATAAGGCAGTCATTTTTAACGGCCAAATAAGTGGTATAGACAACTAGTGCTATAGAAGGGAACAGAAATATATATATATTTCAACTGATTATTAATTACTTAAGTTAACTTCTGTTTAATTAAGCTTCCCTAAATAATTCCTGAGTTTAATTTTTTTTAAAGGTTTCTGGCATAGGAAACAAAACTTACAATGATCTTTTTGATGGAGATGATGATAGTGATAATGCTGATAATAGTGATTTTTTAAATGACAATTCGGAGTTCCAGTTAACTCCAAAAGGAAGAGCAAATTATGAAGATGATGAAGATGATGTCATGTTGGCTTCAGGGTACCCTCGACACAGAAATCACATTCTAGAAGATGATGACAGTTCAGTTGGTAAGAGTCTAACAATGTATATATTACAAATTAATTTAATTTTTAATTGAAGTAATTATGAAACTGCTGAAATTTTTTGCTGATAATTTTTGAAATATCAGATCAGGGAAGTGTCAGAGATAGTGCCTATTGATTTCAGAATACCATTTGATAGTCTGCTGTGTTGTCATTGTAGACAAGCTAGAGAAATGTCAGAAAAGTGATATTACAATTAGTTGTATTCATAACTAATGAATGGCCAGACACAAAGAATATTGATTAAAATATTAGTGCCATTTTTTTTCCAGTTTTGAGAGAGGTCTCTAAGGTTCTGTCTTATTTTTCATTTATATTAAGATTTGAATAAAGGTCTCTTTTCAGATTTGTATGTGACACAGTATAAAGAAGGGGAGCTTATGTATTAGATGAGAGAATCCATATTCAAAAAGTTCCCAGCTGGTTAGAATAATGTATCACATTTCATAAAATGAAATTTAGTAGGAGTAAATTTCGGCACTACACTAAAAAGTTTTTTTAGAAAAATGTGTTGGTGTTGTCTGGGGGCCATATGGCTTATAGGCTTTATGTGAAAAAGTTAGGGATTTTTGTTTGTGGTAGGATCAATACTCTGACAATAGTTGCCCAAAAAGACTCCTCTAATCAAAGAAATTTAGGGGATAGAGTGCTACTTTGGAGTCATGTAGACTTGAGTTTAAGTTCTGTCTCTGATATATGTTGGTATGGAGGACAAATCACTTAACCTCTGTATACTATCGAAATGCTGTAAGATTGTAAGTTATAAATGATGTACAGTTATAAATATGTTATAAATCTGCATTGGTGGATGGAGTTTCCATCAGGAGATACCCACACCAGTGAAATTAATGGACTGAATTCAGTCATAGACACACACAAAAAATAGTATCCCAGACATGGAAGGTAATGAATCCTTTATGTTCTACGTTGTTAAGATCACATGTGGAATACTGTGTTCTATTTGAGTGTCTTAATTTTCTTTTTACATTATAAATTCATGTATCTTTACAGAAAAAAATATTGTATATTAAATTCTGAACTTTATTCTATTATGAAATGTATTTAAGCTAGTAAGAATATCAACTCGTAGATGACTCACTCTAAATCTCCTCCCTACTGATCTATATTTATATATGGGAGAGGCAGAGAGGTGTAGTAAACAGTAGGTATTAGAGTCAAGAAGACCTGGTTTCAGGTGACCCTGGGCAAATCTCTTAACCTTGAAGTACCTTTTATAGCTCAGGAAGACTCCAAGTTGCAACAATTTCTCACCTGTATTGAGAGGCAGTTTCTTCCCTGGGGATTCCTACGTATAGCAATGAAATCATATCCAAAACAGCAATAAAAAGTTTATATACATACCTATAAATGTATACTTTTGAAAAACAGTGGAATTGTTGTGGCATGTAAACTGTGCTTCTTGTTTGGCTTTTTAAAAGATTTTTCCATTATTTTGTTTGATTTCATTTTTTTTTTTTTTAAGATATGATCCCATCCTCTTCAATTCACTCTGTGCACTCTGTCTCTATGTATGTGTGCGTGTGTGCATGTGTGTGTGTGTGTACTCCCACCCAGTACCTAGATACTGAAATGTTTCAAGAGTTACAAATATTGTCTGTCCATGTAGGAATGTAAACAGTTCAACTTTAGTAAGTCCCTTATGACTTCTCTTTGCTGTTCACCTTTTCATGGTTCTCTTCATTCTTGTGTTAGAAAGTCAGATTTTCTTTCCAGCTCTGGTCTTTTCATCAGGAAAATTTGAAAGTCCTCTATTTCATTGAAAGACCATTTTTTCTCCTGAAGTATTATACTCAGTTTTGCTGGGTAGGTGATTCTTGGCTTCAGTCCTAGTTCCTTTGACTTCTGGAATATCCTATTCCATTCCCTTCTATCTCTCAATGTAGAGGGTGCCAGATCTTGTACTATCCTGATTGTATTTCCACAATACTTGAATTGTTTCTTTCTAGCTGCTTGCAATATTTTCTCTTTCACCTGGGAATTCTGGATTTGGCCACAATGCTCCTAGGAGTTTCTCTTTTTGGATCTCTTTCATGCGGTGTTCTGCGGATTCTTTGAACGTTTATTTTGCCTTCTGGTTCTAGAATCTCAGGGCAGTTTTCCTTGATAATTTCATGGAAGATGATGTCTAGGCTCTTCTTTTGATCATGGTTTTCAGGTAGTCCCAGAATTTTTACATTGTCTCTCCTGATTCTATTTTCCAGGTCAGTTGTTTTTCCAATAAGATATTTCACATTATCTTCCATTTTTCGAATCTGCGCGGTATGTTCTGAGATATCTGTCTTTCTCATAAAGTCCTTAGCGTCCATCTGTACCATTCCAGTTTTGAAAGATCTATTTTCTTCAGTGAGCTTTTGAATCTCCTTTTCCATTTGGTTGATTCTGCTTTTGAAAGCATTCTTCTCCTCGTTGGCCCCTTGCACCTCCCTTGCCAGCTGAGTTAGGCTAGTTCTCAAGGTGCCAATTTCTTCAAGATTTTTTTGGTTCTCCTTTAGCAGGGAGCTGATCTGCTTTTCATGCTTCTCCCTCATCCCTCTCATTTCCCTTCCCAGTCTTTCCTCCACCTCTCTAACTTGATTTTCAAAATTCCTCTTGAGCTCTTCCATGGCCCGAGCCCATTGGGTGGGCTGGGACACAGAATCCTCGATTTCTGTGTCTTTGCCTGATGGCAAGCATTGTTCCTCCCCATCAGAAAGGAAGGGAGGAAGTGTTTTTTCTCTGAGAAAATACCCTTCAGTAGTTTTACTTCTTTTCCCTTTTCTTGGCATTCTCATCAACCAGTGACCTGACCTCTGAATGTTCTCCTCACACCCACCTCGCCTCCTGGTCCTCCCAGCCAGCGTTTGGGGACTGAGATTCAAATGCTGCTTCCCGCCTTAGGGTTTTTGGCGGGGGCAGGGCTGCTATTCAGTGTGAGAATTAAGATCAGGTGGTCAGGGGCAGGGCTGCCTCTCTGGCTCAGTTCCCTCCGGGGGTTTATGCTTAAACCTTCCACAATGGATCCAGGCTCCCGCCCGTTTGGGGAGCCCCTGTCTGTAGCCGCCTCTCAGCTTCTATCTCCTGGGGGGGCCCGAGCCACGGGGGCACCCCACTCCCCTCTCAACCCGCCAAAGAGACTCTCTCACCTACCCCCGTCAGTCCCCTGTTGGTGGGGGGGCTTGTAACGCCGCTGGAGATCCCGTCTCTGGAGCTTTCTCGGATCTGTACCTCTCGGAGCCGCCGCTGCCACAGCGCGACGGACCTTTTGCGAGAGGTTTGCAGGTCCCTCTGTGGGTGGGGGGACCCGTGTGGCCGCTAGAGATCCCGTCCCCGTAGCCCTCTCGGATCTTTTCCTCACGGTGTCATGGCCGGGGCAGGGCTGCTCTCTGCTCCCCGTCCCGGCGCCCAGTCCGCGGCGCGAAGGACCCCCGCGAGAGGTTTGCAGGTCTCTCCGGAACAGAAATCTCCGCTCCAATATTCTGTGGTCTCTGGGTGCAGAATTCGCCGTGGGTTGGTCCCCTCTGCCGTTCTGTGGTTTGTGGGTTCGGAGCTATGTGTATGTGCGTCTTTCTACTTCGCCATCTTGGCTCCGCCCCCCGAAATTTTTCTCTTTTCCATTATTTTGTACAGAACTTTTCATATTATATTTCTCATACTTGTTACTCTTACCAGATATAAGTGCTATAGCATAAAGTGCTGCATCATTTTAGCCATTTCCTAAATGTTAATAATTCAGGTAATTAAAATACTTAGTGGACAGTTATGATTGATTGTTGGGCACCATCCTTGAAAGAACATTGACAAACTGACATAATTCTTGAGGAAGGTGATAAGGGTGGTGAACCAGCAATGTGAGGATCAGATAAAGGAATGGAGGACCTTTGGTAATAAGTCTTTTTACCTCTGGGGTCCTTATTTTTCTCATCTGTAAAGTAAAATGTTTAATTTTAGGACTTCAAAGCATTTTCATCTCAAGTATCACCCTCTTTTTACAAGTGAGGAAATGTCGGCTTAGAGAGTTTGTTACTTCTGTTAATTCCTACAATAAGTGGCATATTTTGGCTTTGAATCTAGGCCTTCTGACTGCAAATCCAGGACTTTTTTCCACTGTCTCTATAAAATGAGTGTGACCAATAAGATTATCTAACATTCTTAACATTCTAGAACTCTTTGTTTGACTTGATAAAGAAGAGGCTTAGTTTGACCAGATGTTGGAACAAGGGACTATAAATTTATTTTCGGTCCTCCCAAGGACAAAACTAGATCTGGCAGATGGAAGGTTAAGAAAACAGATTTTCTTTCAGTGTAAGGAAGAATTTTTCAGCATTTAGAACTGTTCAATAATGCAATGAACTTTTAGGAAGTAGTAAATTTACAATCCTTGGTCTTTTTTTTTTTTAAAGCCTGAACAACAACTACCTTTCAGGAATTTCATAGAGGAGGATCCTGGGTAGTAGATTGGACTAGATTATTACCTGTTCTATGATTCTGTTATTTTACAACCTAAAAAAAATACATATTTGAATATTCAAGGTGAAATTCCACAAGTATAGTCATTTTGTATAAAAGGCTACATTTTAAAAATAGATCTTAGAGAATTCCTTGTTGTATGTAGTTTGGTTTCCAGATGTGTAGCAATACAAAAAAAATTATTTTGTCTGTCTTTAGGCTAGCAGATTGCCTAGTACTGTATAGAGCTAGGTTTAGTTTAGTATAAGAGATTCCATATTAGCAACTGTTTTTCATCAACTCAAGTATCAGAGGTTACATAGGTTTGTTTTTGCCCAAGCAATTGCCTCTTTTTTACTTTTGCTTCTACAGCCACTAGGTGCTCACTTGCTGTAGTAAGGAAGTCATGAGATTTAGGCCTGCCATTGGATTAGAATGTTCTCTTTTCTGTTTTGACTGGTGTGTAAGTGTCCATTGTGTTCAGATCAGTGGGATGGTATTGCCAAGAGATGATCTCCTCAGTGGCTGATTAGCAGGTCAGATGGCCCACAGTTTATATGAGATAATCAGAAATTGGTCTTTATTTTCACAACAGCTTACTAGCTTGTGTTCTTTATTTTTTTGGTATTTATGATTCTCTGATTAGAAGAATTTCTATTCTAGATGTAGCAGTGATGGAAAAAACTTCTCATTGTGAAAAAGAGGAGGAGAAAGATGAGCAGTTGGGTAGCACTCATGCTATGCCATTTACAACTTTCCAAAGGCCATTTTATGATGGACCAATGCCATCTCCACAGCAAAAGCCGTTCCAGTCTGGTTCTACTCCTCCGCACCTCACTCATCGATTCATGGTAAGACTCAACAGAAGGTTTGTATTTAATAAACAAAAGTCTTTCAGTTACGTTTAGTAGTTATCCTTACTGTTATGAGACAATAGAAAACCTTGATTATCTGAAATAGATTATTGTAGTTAAGTTAACCGGTTAAAGCTCTAAAATCTTGTTAAAATTATTCTAACATACATAACTCTTCTTTCTTATAGAATGTATATAGTGAACATAATCACATCTTTTTTCAGTAATTTTATCCCTTTCAATGCATCAGGGTCTTTATTTAGAATATTTTTCATGGTATACCAGCATAGCTATAAAAGGGAAAAGGAAATTACATTTGTCTTGACCCAGGGTTTTTTTTTAAAGGTTGGCCATTTGAATAAATTCCTGCTATTTTTGCCTACTTCCCTTCAAAGCAGAGTTCAGAAAGAAATTAATTGAGCATTTCAAATAGTTGGATCCTTATTAATCAAGGTTTTAGTGTGTGCCATTTACAGTTTTTAGGTGGAATAGATCCGAGATAAATTATATTTAAAAATCAGGGACCGCATTTTATTTTGAAAAATTTTGTAAACTTTTGTTGTAATTGTCATTACTTATGAGGCCTTAATCTTCTGGTCATTATGTACTATGTAATATGTCAATTTTGACTTTTGAAGAAGGTGCAGTTCCCATACCTTTGTGCCTGCTGTTTCCCATGTCTGGTGCACTTCCTCCTTATCTCTGCGTCTTAGTATCCCTAGCTTCCTTTAGAACTTAGCTTGGATGCCAGCAGTTGCTAGTTTCTCCAGCACCCCCTTGTATTTATTGTGTGTGTTTTGTATACACTAATATATGTTCATATTACCTCCCTTGACACAATGCAAGCTCCATGAAGGCAGGACTGTCTCTAATATCTACCCAACAGGATTGTCTGCAATCCCCAGTGCCTGGTGCGTAGAAGTTGCTTCCTAAATGCATATTGTTTGATGGCTAAATGTCTTGCAATAAGCTGGTAATGTTTCTTAATAGAAGATAAAGTTGTCTCCAACTAGGCCATCATCATCTCCACCCCCTCACTTGTGAAAAATTGGACTCTGCCCCTAGAATCACCCTGGGCTTTGATAGACCGGCTTTCATCTTAAATGACTTAGTTTCAGGTCTCTGCAGCACTAAATGAACATCACCAGCCATGCTCCGATCATGTAATGCCTCCTTTCCTTCCTTTCCAGGTCCCCTTTATATGTTGTCTTCTCCATTAGAATGTAAGCTTCTTGATATCAAGGACTATTTTTCTTGCTGTTCTTGGTATCCCCAGTACTTAGCACACTGTCTGGTATATAGTAAGTGCTTAATAAATGCTTTATCACTCTACAAGGACAACAGATACCTTGTTCTTTATAACCCCAAATTAAATTTTTGTTGCTGTGTCACAAACCAAATATTAGAATAAAGAGAAAATGAATTGGCATTTGTAACTGCATTAGTCAGTAAGCTATATGTTTTTTAAAAATTACGTTTTATTTTTTTAATTAGAAAAAAATCTGCCTTTTCACCCTCCAGCCCCAAATTCCCTCTATCCCCTCTGTAAGAAGAACAAACTCATTTACAAACATAAGTAGTGAGTAAAAACAAACTTCTGTATTGGCCATATTTGTTTTAAAAAAAGTTGTCTCAATTCTGCACTTGAGTCCTTTATCTCTCTATTAGGAGGTGGTAAGCATGTTTCATCATTAGTCCTCTGGACTCTGGTTGGTCATTATGCTGATAGACATTTCTAATGCTTTCAGAGTTGTTTGTCTTTTTCATATTGCTATCATTGTATAAATCTTCCTGCTTTTCTGTTCATTTTACTCAGCATTGGTTTATATAAGTCTTTCTAGGTTTCTAAGAAAACATTCTCTTTATCATTTCATACAACAAAATAGTATTCTATCACATTTATATGTCATAACTTGATTGTCCATTTCCCAATTTATGGACAGCCTCTCAGATTCTTATTCTTTGCCACTTCAAAAGAGCTATAATATTTTTGTACATGCTTAGAGTTTGTTTTGTGTTTGTATAAGACTAAACCTTTTCTTAATTTACTCTCTCTCAAAGTCCCCTTCTCCCGTTTTCTTCTTCCCCTCTGATTCCCTGATGAGTGAAACATATTTCTGTACCCAACTCTATATGTGTGTGTGTATTCTTTCTTCCTTTAAGAAGTTCAGATGAGAGTTTGAACTTTTAGCTGTTTCCCCATCCCCTCCTTTTATATTTACTTGTGCACCCTAATTAATTATGTGAGACAGCTTTCTGTAATTTTTTTTATCTACTTTTGCCACCCTTCCCCAGAACCCCAGCGTATCCTCTTCCCCTCTCTTTCCATTCTTCTCTTTAAGATCATCGGGATATGGCAATACCATTCCCAAGCCTTGTCTAATTAGACACTTTCTGTTACTCCTCATGATGATGGGGCATTATCATGTCCCTGTGTTAGACTATAAACAGCTTATCTTTGTTTAGTCAATTATCATTATTTGTTCATGATTACCCTTTTATGTTTCCCTTAACTCCTGTGTTTACCTTCAGAGTTTCTATACAGCTCTGGTCATTTTTTCAGGAATGCTTGGAAGTCTTCTATTTGATTAAAGGATTATTTTTTTTCTCTGTAGCATTATTGCCAGGTAAGTTATTCTTTGCTAGAAGTTCGTATTCTTTGCCTTATGGGCTATCATATTCCAAGTTCTCTGTTCCTTTATAGTGGTGGCTGCTAAATTGTGGGTGATGCTTAAATTCTTTCTTTGACATGAAAGCTCTGGATTTTGCCTATCATGTTTTGGGGAGTTTTCAGGACATGATTGCTGGATTCTTTCTATTTCCATTTTGTATTCTGCTTCTAAGATATCTGGGCAGGGTTTTGTTTTTTTTTAAAGGTTTCTTGAAATATAATGTCTAGGCCCTTTTTTCATGTTGTTCAGAGAGTCCAATGATTCTTGAATGTTTTCTTCTCAGTTTTCCAGGTCAGTTACTTTTATTATGCTATAGCTTATATTTGCTTCTATTTTTTTAGCTTTTGATTTTATTTTAATATTTTTTGTTGTCTTATGGAGTCATAAGCTTCTTTTTGATCTATTTTAATTTTCAAGGAGTTTGTTGCTTAGGCAAAGTTTTGTACCTCTTATGTCAAGCTGTTAATTTCCTTTTCAATTAATTCTTTCTTGCATAACTCTGATTTCTTTACTAATTTTTTCCTCAAGTGCCTTCATTTCATTTATAAAAACATTTATAGCTCTTTTTCAAAACTCTTGCTTCATCTTTTCCAGGAACTTTAGTTGAGTTTGTGGCCAAGCTGTGTTTTTCTCTGAGGCATTGCTTGTAGATGTTTTGGAATCATTCTTTTCTTTTGTATTTATGTCTTGAGCATCATTGCTTCTATAATAGTTTCACACAGAAGAATTTTTTTTTTTATTTTGTCCACTGTTCCAGTTTTCTTCCTGACTTCAGGTTTCATGCTAGGGCTGGCCTCTGCCACATGTCTGGAGGGAAGATCTGGGCTGGTCCTGTTGATGCTTTTGGGGGACATTCAGTGTTGTATTGTTTCACGATCTCAGAGACAGGCTGGGGACCTGCAAGATTTTAGTATCACTAAAGTATTCTGGTTCAGGGCAAAGTTTGATAGTTGATACCTATGCCTCATAAAATAGCCTGTAATTGACCAAAAAAAAAGAATGTGTGTGTGTGTGTGTGTGTGTGTGTGTGTGTGTGTGTTATAAACATATACACAGACACAATGGAATCATCTGTCTTTCAGTTCTTTGTGAAATAATTGTAATAGTTAGAAAAGGAAGCTAATTTTAAGTGCTTATGTTTCATCAAAACTGATAATTTAATCTTAGTGTTTTTTTATAGGTTTGGAATTCTATTGGAATTATTCGATGCTATAATGATGATCAGGACAGTGCTATAGATGTGGAATTTCATGATACATCCATACACCATGCAACACATTTGTCAAACACTTTGAATTATACAATTGCAGATCTTTCCCATGAAGCTATTTTGTTGGCTTGTGACAGTACCGCAGAACTTGCAAGGTAAAGTTAATTGATGAGTTTATGTTGTAAATAGATATGTACATTTATGCTTTTTAAACTCTTACATTATATTTTCCTCCAGCAATCCATTGAAACTGTGAGCTAATTTTTTTAACTTACTAATTCTTAGAAACAATTTAAAAATTATTTTAAAATTCTTAAATTATTTTCAGAAGATACATAGTTTTCTGATTCCAGATATTTACAGTGACTGCATCATTTCAAGATTTTAAGTTTATGAAAAACATTAGTTATTTAGTTATTTACATAGATTTATATCATGTACTAGCCACTGAATTTTAGTTTGATGTATGATAACAAGCAAACAGTTGTCAATTTAGAGATTTTATGTAGCAACCACCTGTCTGAATATAAAATATGAAGGTTTTAAATGTTTGTTCTTTTTTCTTTCAACTTTAAGCAAGCTTCATTGCCTGCATTTTAGTTCGTGGGATTCAAGTAAAGAGTGGACAGTAGACATGCCACCAAATGAGGATATTAAAGCCATTTGTCTTGGTCAAGGATGGGCTGCTTCTGCCACCAGTGCCTTGCTCCTTCGTATATTTTCTATAGGAGGTGTTCAGAAAGAGGTCTTCAGTCTTCCTGGCCCTGTTGTGTCAATGGCTGGACATGGAGAGCAACTTTTGATTGCTTTCCACAGAGGTAACTATTTTTTACCATTTTAATAGTTTCACTGTGGTGTGATGTTGAATACAGAAGAACCTAAGCAAAAGATATTTTTTTTTGTTTTTAATTGCATAGTGTACTTTTACCTTTATTTGTTTTGGCTGTTATACAACTGTCATTTTTTAAAAATTATGTATACATTCTGTTTTGACCCATCAGACACTTCTTGAAAAAACTCCCTAAAAAAGTATATTACTCCCAAAACAGCTTATTGAATGTTAACAGAAAGGAGGAATGTGCCATTGCTCTATGACAGTCTGGTAATAACATTGGCTATTGTATTTGACCAGAATCTTGTTGCCTCTTAGGATTGACTTTATTTACATTGCCGTAGTCATTATGTGTAGTATAGTTCTGTCTCTGTTTTCTTTAATCCCACAGTAATCTTTGGATAGGTAAAACTGGAGTTTTAAACTGTTAAGAAGCAACATACCATCAGCTAGCACTACATTCTAATTATAGCGTTATTAGTATTAGCAAAAGCATTCCATGTTAGGATTTTGTTTCCATGTCTTTTGACAGTTTGTATTTTGTTGGGGAAATATTGAAATTCAAATATCGTGGACCTGTGGTGTCAAACTCAAAAAGAAATGGGGGTCACTAATCCATATATAAGAATTCCATATATAATTCCATATATAAGGCTACATATTGACTTAGTTTTAAAATGTAATATTGTCAATGTTTTATTTTGATTTATTATGTTAAATAGTTTCCATTTATGTTTTAATCTAGTTCAAGCCACACTTGGGAGTGTTGTGGACCACATGGATACAGCCCATTAGCTGTATGCTGTACATTTGACACCTCTGTTATAAATTATCATACCAAAAATAAATACATAGTGTAGAAGGCCAGACATTCATAAAACTTAATCAAGAAAAGGTTTTAACCTTCCTGTAATAGATACAACCTCTTGTATGAACAGTGCTTGTGGTTTGGGATTTTTGTATGCATTGTGCTTGTGGTTTGGGATTTTACTCATTAGAGTTGATCAGTGAGCTCCTTTGTGCATATTGGGTGCTTATAAGTATTATTTGATATTGATTGCAGAAATGAAGAAAATAATTGTACTCTCTGATGTGTTTTCAAAACAACATAGAAACATCCTGTCATATACTTTGTGAAAATCACAGTTGTAACATATATGAATTACTATAGTTACATTTTAGTGTGTATATATGTATTTTTATGTGTGTTACATATAGATCCTTATGACTAAGAACTGAATAGTATCATATATGGATTTGATGATAGACAACAAACCTGATATTAATCTTAAATGTTATAGTTATTATAGTTAGAACAGTCACTCATAGTATGAAACTATGTCACAAATCACCATTCAGATGATTTGTTATAGTATGATGACCTTCGATGAGTAATTTTGATATCTATCTTTTATTGATAGGTACTGGATTTGATGGAGATCAGTGCCTTGGAGTACAGCTGCTAGAGCTGGGGAAAAAGAAAAAGCAGGTTTTGCATGGAGACCCTCTTCCTCTTACAAGAAAGTCTTACCTGGCATGGCTTGGGTTTTCAGCTGAAGGCAAGATAAATTGACTTAATTTTCTTTGACCTTTTATTTTATTGTCAGATATCAAAGATATCAAATATCTCTCCTTCCCAATATCCCTCAGGCCCCAAAATGGAAAAAAAAAAAGAAAGACAAAGCCCATGTATAAATAGGTATTGTCAAGCAAAACAAGTCATGTTCAGGACTGCAGGTGGAATAATTCATAGGGTAGTGAACCTAGAGTAAGGAAAACCTGAGTACAAATCCATCCTCATATATTGATGACGTTGAATATTAGCCTTGAGCAAGTCACTTAACCACTGTCGGTGTCAGTTTCCTCCTCTGTACAGTGAGAATCATAACATCACCTATCGCCTAGGCTTATTGTGAGGATAGAATGAGGTATTTATGAAGTGCTTTGTAAACCTTAAAGTACCATATAAAAATGATCATTATTATTCTACATCTTATGTCCAACACCTCTCTTTTGGGAATAGAGTGGCTTGCTTTATCAGTTCTCCGGAATCATGATTGTTCACTGCATTCATCAGAGTTCTGAAGTCTTCTGAAGTTGTTTATCAGTTAGTTAATTGACAACTATTTTTTAAGCGCCGATATGTGCCACATACTATCAGGTATACAAATAAATAGAATGAAATAATCTTTGCTAGCAAATACATATAAAATATATGCAGCATAAATATAAACTTAGTAAAAATATAAATGTGTACAGACTACTTATACACAAGATAGTTTGTGAGGGAGGGTACTAGCAGTTGGGATCGGGAAAGGCTCATGGAGAAGATGCTGCCTATTAGTATACAAATTGTTCTCTAGGTTTTGATAATTTTGCTCTGCAAATCATACAGGACTTCTGGGTTTTCTGAAATAATCCTTTTTTTATCATTCCTTATAAGTGCAATAATGTTCTGTTGTATTAACATGCTGTAATTCTTTAATTAAACATTATAACTGCCTTTCATCTTACTTTTTCAGTTAATAAGCATTAATTTTTCCAATCTTTTCCATGCTTCATTTGAAAAAATAATACAAATAAAATCCTTCTAACAAATATGCATAATCAAGTGAAATAAATTCCTCTGTTAGCCATGTTCAAAAGTATGCATGTCTCATTCTGCATCCTAAGTCTATCACCTCTTTTTCAGGAGGTGGCAGCATATCAATTATCATTCCTCAGGAATTGTGATTGGTCAGTAAATAGATTACTTAAGGCTTTCAGAATTGTTTTTATAATGTTTTATAACTGCTATACCATAATTTGTTCACTCATTCCCTAATATATGGACACCCCATGGTTTCTAATTCTTTGCCACTATGAAAAGAGCTGCTCTAAATATTTTTGCACATGAGTTCTTTTCCTTTTTCATTATTCTTTTTGAGGTATAGGTCTAGTAGTGGAGTCACAGAGTCAGGGGCTATATACAACTTACTATCTTTGGAGGCATAACTCCAAATTGCTGTCCAGAAATGACTGGACTCCAGGGGTAGGGAACCTGTAACCAGGAGGCCACATGTGGCCTTTGTCTGAATCCAAGTTTCACAGAACAAATCCCAGCCACAGGTTCCCCACCTCTGGACTGGACCAATTCACAGTACATTAATGTACCCATTTTCCCACAGCCTCTTCAACATTTGTCATTTTTACTAATCTGATGGACATGAAGTCAAACATCAAGTTTAATTTGCATTTCTCTAGTTATTAATTGCATTTTTTTCAGTATGGCTACTGATAGCTTGAAATTTTTTCTTTAAAAACTGCCTATTCATGTTGGAAATGAGACCTACATGTGAAAATTTTTTACAAAGATTTTTTTTCTAGTTAACTTTCTCTTATATTTTTTTATATATTAGTTTTGTTTAAAGTTTTTGAATTTTATATAATCACAATTGTCCAATTTATTTTCTGTAATCTTCTCTATACCTTGTTGAGGCAGCTGATGTCACAGTGGATGGAGCACTAGGCCAAGAGACAGGAAGATCTCAGACACTAGATCTGTGACCGAGTGCATCTCTTAACTTCTGATTCAGTTTCCTCAACCATAAAATGGGGATAATAATTGCACCTGCCTCAGGGTTGTTGTGAGGATCAAATGAGATATTTATTAAAAAGTGCTTAGCACAGTGCCTGGCACATCTATAAGTACTGTGTAAATGCTTACTCCCTTCCTTTCCCTCTTTCCCCTTGTTGAGTCATGAACTGTATTCCTGTCCACAGAAGAAGGTGAAAGGTAATTTTTTTCTTGTTCTAATTTGTTTTTGGTGACACTTTTTATGTTGAAATTATGTGTCCATTTGGAATTTCTCTTGGGATCACCTACCACATCACACATGGGAGATATTAGTTTAAGCCTAAATTCTGCCTGATTGCTTTCTAATTTTTCTTGAAGTTTTGTTGAATAGTGTGGTCTTTTAGTTTATCAATCACTGTAATGATTACTTTGGTACATTTGCTTCTGTATGTGTTGTATGCCAAATTTTTGTGCCTTTCTGTTTTTTAATCGGTACCAACTAATTTTGTTGATTACGGCTTTGTAATATTGTATTATATCTAGTACTACTAGGCCTCCTTCCTTTCCACTTTTTTCATTATATACCTTGAAATTTTTGCCCTTATGTGCTTCCAGATGAATTTTGTTATTATTATTATTTTTAACACTTTTAATTCTTTGGTAGTCTGGTATGGTACTGAGTAAATAAATTAATATAGGTAGTATTATTGTTTTTATTATATTGGCTCAGCCTACCCATGAATACTTAATATTTCTCCTATTATTTATATCTGTCTCTATTTCTTTAAAAAAGTCTTTTGTTGTGGTTTTTTTTTTGGAGGGGGGAAAACAAGGCAATTGAGGTTAAGTGACTTGCCCAAGGTTATACAGCCAGTAAGTGTCAAGTTTCTGAGGCCAGATTTGAACTCAGGTCTTCCTGACTCCAGGGCCAGTGCTCTATTCACTGCACCACCTAGCTGCCCCTGTAGTTGTATTTTTCTATAATTCCTCTGTGTCTTGGTAGCATCTCAAGAATTTTAGATATATTCTATAGTTATTTTGTCTTCCTATTTTTTCTTTTGGATTTTGTTAATAAACAAAAGTACTGATAAAATGAATTTATATTATATGTTATTTTGTTGAAGTTATTGTTTCATTTAATTTTTTTAGTTGACTAGCTTTCTCTAAGGAAAACATGATATCATCTACTAAACAGCAATAGTTTTGTTTCTTCTTTGCCTATTCTTATTCTGTTAATTTCTTGTTTTATTCCATTCTAGCAATATATCAAATTATTGTGATAATGAATATCTTTGCTTTACCCCTGATCTTATTGGAAAGGCCTCTTGTTTATCCCCATTACTTACAATGCTGGTCCTAGAGTTTAGATAGATACTGCTTATCATATTGAGAAAAGGTCCATTTATTTACTCTCTTTTCTAGTATTTTTTCTGTCAGTAGTTGTTGCATTTTTCAAAAGCTTTTTTCTGCATCTGTTGATGTAATCATGATTTTTGTTATTCTTGTTATTAATATGGTCTATTGTGTTTATAGTTTTCCTTTAAATTCAACCTGGGCATAACATATAATCTTTATGATATATTGTTGCAGTTTCTTTGCTAATGCTTTACTTATAATTTTGTGTTGATATTCATTAGGGACATTGTTCTATGGTTTTTTCATAAAACCAGCTCTTGGTTTTATTTATTACTTCTGTAGTTTTCTTAATTTCAGTTTTATTAATCTCTCCTTTGGTTTTCAGTATTTCTAATTTGGTATTTACTTGGGAATTTTCGATTTGTTCTTTTTCTAGTTTTTTCAGCTGCATGCCCAATTCATTGATCTCTACTTTTTCTCTATTTTATTCATGTAGGCATTCAATGATATAAAACTTCCCCTCAGAACTGCTTTTGCAGTATCCCATAAGTTTTGGTAGGTTGTCTCATTATTGTCATTCTCTTGAATGAAGTTGTTGATTGTTCTTTGATTTGTTGTTTAACCCTCTCCTTCTTTAGAATTATTTAGTTTACAATTAATTTTTGGTCTAGCTTTCCATGGCCTTTTGTTGCATAAAATTTTTATTGCATTATGATCTGAGAAGGATGCATTTAACTATCTCTGCCTTTCTACTCTGGATTGAGAAGTTTTTATGCCCTAGTACATGGTCAGTTTTTGTATATGTGCCGTATACCGCTGAGAAAAGGTATATTCCTTTCTGTCTCCATTCAGTTTTCTCCAGTATATCTTACTTAATGTCTTGGTATTCATATAGTCCTTGTGGGAAACCTCATCTTTTCCTTTGAGGCTCTCCTTGTAGTTGTTACTAGATTACTTGTTCCTTATTTCTTAGAATATCCAGACATAATAATTTTTTGTACTAGTCAGTGTTTTCTGTGTTTGTCTTATCTTTTTAGCTTTAGTTTTTGAATTGGGGCTTTCTGGAAGTCCCCGGACCCTTGTTGCAATTTTGGATTGGATGGTTGGCCTTTTAAGTCTTCCCAAGTCACCTGGATTTTGCACTGAAGCAACTCCCAAAGTTAATCACTTCCTATGTCACTGAGGTTTAGAACACTGGATCTTTAATGTCCTTTCTGGTTTCTCAGATCAGACTTTAAAGAACCCCAAGCCTATCTGATGTCTCTGACTGACTCTGTAGCATTTCTTGGGGCTTTCTTGGGGAGCTCTTTACTCTTTCATCCCCCTTGACATCAAGCCTTGCAGGCTGTACTTGTTCTTGGTTTGTCTCTGGTCACACCTTTTGCTAGCATTGATTTTGTTGGTGCGCCTCTTGTGCTTCTAACTGACCTTGTATGCAGTTCTGGGGTGTAATAAGTCATTTACTTTACATTTTCATTGGATTTCTTAATTTTTATTCAATTTGATGTTAACTTTAGGGTTTTTCTGAAGTAGGTATGTGGTAGGTGTGTGTGTGTGGTCTATCTCAATTAAGAAAGCCATCTTAGCTGAAAGTCATCTCTAATTAATCTTAAATCTTTTTTTCACTGTCCCTTTTAAAAATTTTTTATTACATGGTGGCCAAATAAAAGAAGTTTTTAATATTTCTGCTTTTTTGTACATATTTGTGCATTTTTATGCTGTAATATATGATCAGTTTTTGTAAAGTTGCTATGTGCCATTGAAAAATATGTATACTATTTTCATTTCCATTCATTAATCCCTAGAGAATTAGCATATTTAACTTTAAAATTCTTTTTAGGATCATGATTTCTTTTTTTTTTTCCAAAGTTATATTTGTGTAGGTTTCAAAGGGGTACTTTGAAGTTCCTCACTGTTAGAATTTTCCTTTCTGTTTCTTCTGGTAACTAGGTAAATTTTTTCTTTAAGATATTTTGCCATTCAATGGATAGTAGATAGATAGATTGATAGATAGATAGATATAGAAAGATATCTATATGTAGATATACATATAGTATTAATGCAATGTCTGTGATATCTAGAAGCATAATAAAATTTTCCTCTTTATTTCTTTTATCTAAGTCTCTTTTTGCTTTTGCCTTATCTGAGGTCATGATTACTATTCCTTCTTTTTTCAAGTTCATTTGAAGCCTCATAGATTTGCTTTAGCCTTTTATTTGAACTCTGTATGAATCTATATATTTCAGGTTTGTTTCTTGTAAAGAACATATTGTTAGATTCTGCTTTCTAGTCCTCTCTGCTATTCTCTTCTCAATTTGTGTTCACACGAATCATTTCTTATCATTAATTGTGTATTTCCCTGCATCTAATTCTATTATACTTTGCCTTTTCTTTTGTTTTCAATTTCTTTCTTTACTAAGATGAAGAGGGTGGTGAGAAAGGAGTGTAGTTAGCATTAGTGATCTGTGCTTGATAAAATTTGCCCTTGTTATCTTCTCATTGACCTAGATACCAATCAGATTCTTTCATTCTTTCTTCCTTGCTTGTATAATTTTCTACCTGCATGTCCAGACTGTGTGAATTCCCCCCTCCTTTCTTTCCCGTTTCTTTAATTCATGACTTTTCTCCTCCATTTTCTGTTTTCTTTTAAGATCAACAAAACATAACCTACAGCCCTAGGTGCATTGTCATATCTAATTTCTGTGACTTTTGATGACATTGGAGTTCTGAAGGGACACTTTTTTTCTTCCACTTTTAGAAGGTAAACATTCCATCCTTATATAGTCCTTTTCAGCTGCTCACCTTACCTGTTAATGAATCACTTTGGTTTCTTCCTGGGTTTTCTGATCACTACTTGGTTTAGTGTTCTGAATGTCCTTGTTTTGGGAGAGATTTGGGCTGTAGTACTGTTTCCTCCTCAGTTATCTTTGTTGGTCCAAAGTTCCTTAAATTTAACATTCTTGCTTGGTTGAAATGATTTCTTCCATAGTAGCATCTTGATGAATTGAAAAAAATGCATTTTGGTGGGGAGTGGGAAATGCTTCAGGGATTATTCAGTTAATCAGTTTTTAAAGCTCACTGTGTTGCGGTTTTGTAGTTTGTGGCAGGACCATCTAATAGAATTCAGACTCAAGCCACCTCTATAGATTGTATAAACTCAGACTCATACCACCAAGTATAGGCATTTATTGGGAATGACGCCTTCAGCGGACAGAGTTCCAAGAGGAACAAGCAACTTAATAAGACAACACAGGCAAATTTATAATGTAATGATGCTGATTATACAACAGAAATTATGAATTTTAAAAAGGCAAGAGGGGTTTTGCAAACCCCTCTTGGGTAATAGGAGAGGAGTTTGTTAAGGGATTAGGTAGTGGGGAAAGGGCCCCAGCTTCAATGAAACTGACCTTGGAATTATCCGCAATGCATACAGAAAAGCCCACTGAGGGTGGCATTTATGTATGATAATGATGTTGTAATAAGCTGCTGTATGTTATAAATTTACTGTAGGTCAGTTCTCTGTAGGTGCCTACTTCAGGAAAGTCCCTTTTATTGTTTTGGGGTGCACGTCCTACGTGGACATCCTGGTGGTGCTGCTTTCTGATTGGCTGGCTATTGTGGTTCTGTCTGAGATTAGATGGATGTGGTTTTGCTTGAGTACATTGACTCACCTGTTGCTTCTTTGGGAAATATGAGGAATGGGTCTGGGATTAGTGGCTAGTTAGTGGCAGGGAGCCCATCACATGGACATACCTGCTGTTCTGTGAGAAATATGAGTTCACAGACAGGCCTATTGAGGTAGTGAGGCATATAAGGGCAAGTTAAGATATTGAGTTAGGGGTGAGAGGGACAGTGGCTAGGTAGGCACAGTGGGCCTGCTGTTTAGTGAGGCATATGAACAAACCTGGGGGACTGTGGTGTGGTTAAATCAGGGCATGCCTGCTGTTCAGTGGGGCCCATGAGGAAGTTAGAATGTTGGGCCTGGGGTAGCTATATTAGGATTCCATCAACTGTGGTCAAAGTCTTACAGAAATACAAAGATGAACAATACTTTTTACCTGAAAATTCTTACTATCTCAGAAACTTCTGAAACACAACATACATAGAATGATTAGTGAAATTATAACTTCAGCAGAAAGTGTAACCATTTTCATGTAGCTTCCAGATTAGATATACTATCCCTTTGTTTATTCTGTTATGATTCATAGGTTTTCTTACCCTAAAATATGACCTCCTATCCTTCTGCCACAAGTGCTATTCCACTATCAACAATTTTTTTTCTTAATACATACTATTGTTTTCTGAAATGCAAATACTGTTTGGACTTGGGAACATTCTAAATTGTTATTAGTAATTAACACCTTGCTGTGAACTAATGATACCTTGGATTAGCTTTTATAACAAGGGTTTATTAGATTAAATTTAGAATGGCAAGGAAATGGGAATTTTTGGGAGAAGAGAAAATTTTGGGTTTTATATATGGAGGACAGGTCTGGGTAGAGAACTGGGCAGTTCTAACTAAATATAAGGATTTTAGTTACTTGAGATTTCCTGGAGTTAAGGGTATAGGCAACTGACCAGGAAGAAGGACGGGAGCATGTAAAGAGATGGGCAGTGGCAGGGACAGGAACACGGAAGTCAAACATTTTCTGCTTTATTAACTTTCCAAAGTTTGACTGAGAATTTCTCTAAGATTACCTGTCTGATAGTTATAAAAGAATGTACTAGATAAATAGAAATTTTTGTTGTTGTTAGATATTTAGCAAGAGAGTCTTCATATTCCATATATTTTAGTGGAAAAACTCAGAGACAAGAGGTACAACTTCAAGGTCTATCTCTGCCACTTCTTACCTGTGTGACTATGGGCAAATCACCCTAACTTCTGTAAGCCTCAGTTTCTTCATCAGTAACAGTTGCACTGTTGCACTATTTATTACCCTCTGGCTGTACTGTGGACCTCATAGAATGATTGTGAAAAAATACGTTATAAAATTTAAAGCACTAAGTGTGTTATCTCCCAGCAGGTGGCATAATTTTCAATAAACTGTTGTTTTTCCCCATGTATTTATTTTCAGGACATATAGTAGATATTAGGAAATATATATCATGATATGTGTTGTTATAGGAAAATAACTACCATCTGTCATTAAATGTCACTTTTTTATAATGAGAATCTAATTATTAACTTTTTTACCTCTTTTATTTTTCTAGTTTCAAATGTAAAGTTGTCTCCTAAATATATATTGCTTGCCTGATAAATGTCTATATCTATATTTTATCTTGTTACAAAATTATTTTTTAATTTGTAAATTAGGTACTCCTTGTTATGTGGATTCAGAAGGCATTGTACGAATGTTAAACAGAAGATTTGGCAATACATGGACTCCCATATGTAATACAAAAGAACATTGCAAAGGAAAATCTGATCACTACTGGGTAGTTGGCATCCATGAAAACCCCCAGCAGCTAAGGTAGGATGTTAGATAATATTACAAACTAATGTTTTTTCCCCTTGATAAAAATTATTTTGAAATAAGAAGTATTTATTGTCACTTATTTTCACTATTTCAGTCACTATACTTGCCTTTCTTATTTACCAAATTAGAATTTATTACTTCTCTTGTTTGACATTTTCAGCAGATGGTTTGAAATTTGAGTGGAAGTATATTTATTTTGCATGGGGTAACAGTCACATTTTTTTGTAATTTTAATTCAGCCATGAAGTAAGGGGCCCTGCTCATCATGATCTTTCATTTACATGAGACACAGTTCTGATGATTTTTTAAAAAATCAGGAATTGTTGATTAGATAGATTACTTGATTATCTGTCATTATAGGGAGTCATAGCACAAATGATTGTAATAAATAGATGATCACTAAGTTTCTTTATGGCCATTGGTTTAGTGGGCTTTGTTCCATCAATTCCTTTTAATAAAAGTGCTAACAAATAATAAAAATTAACTTATTTGAGTTGTGATTCCTCTCTGGTGTTGGTTCTAATTGAAAGTTAATCAGCTAAAAAGCTATAGAAGGGAGAATGTTGGCAGGTGATGGAAGGGCTCTATTTAATTATTCTTTTATTGGGAAATAGACTTTAAATTTTATGGCTCCTAAACTCAGCACAGAAGATTGTAAATCCTTTTGTGTTTTAGAGTAATAGTTCTAAGTATCTTGTTTATGTCACTACCTTCTCTTCCTTTGTCTTCCCCTAACCAAATGTCATCTCACATTAGTTTTGTTTTTGTGTATTAGTAGTTAACCTTTGTTCACAGGGAGTAGTCTAATCAGTCTCTTTTGTCTTGGTTAGTTTTTCAAAAGACACGAGAGACCAAGATACCCTTATTTTACTTGGTATCTAGATTTTTGACTCCTCAAGAGAAAAGCTAAGAAGCTAAATTTTGAACCGCATTCTGTTTGGTGTTGGACATATAAATAAGAAGTCTCAAACAAACAAAAAACCCCTCTGCTCTCAGTGGACTGCTCTTATATTCTGTCAATGTACAAACATGTCAGTCAGTTTAAATGCCTACTATATACCAAGCCCTTTGCTATGTACTGGGGATACAGAGAAAAGTGTAGCCCCTGCCCTCAAGGAGCCCACAGTCTATTTGGGGAGACAACATGCAAACAATTGTATAAACAAGTTATATACAGGATAAATAGCAGGTTAAAGGCACTAGAATGAAGATTGGATGGGAAAGTGAGATTTTATCTGAAATTTGAAGCTAGGACAGTGAGGAAGTGAAGGTGAAGAGGGTGAGCCATCCAGGCCCAAGAAACAGAGGCGGGGAGCTCTTGTTTGAGAAACAGCAAGGACAGTAGAGGGGAGGGAGCTGGGAGAAGAGGGGCTGATAGAAGGGAGGGTGGATTGGGGAAAGGAGGGGTTGGAGGGCATGCTGTCCTGGGGTAGGGGGAGGGGAGAGATGGGAAGAAAATTAGGAATTCAAAATCTTGTGGAAGTATATGTGGAAAATTGAAAATAAAAATTATATTAGCAAAACAGCAAGGAGGCCACAGTTACTGGATCACAGAATATATATGTGTGGTGGTAGTGGGGGAAGATGGGAATAATATAGGAAGTAACACCATTCTAAGTACCAGTTTTAGTGCCCAGATTGGCTATTTTTTTTAAGATTAGATGCTTACTTGGAAGTGTTTAGAAGGTCATGTTTTGGGGTGGATTATTTAAAGAGATCTTTAGATCCCTCCAGATTTTCTTGCCCCTTCTCATAATTAATAAATTCGAATTTTTATTTCTTTTTTTAGAATCAGTAACTTTTTTTAGTGGTAGGAACCCATTCTTTGTATCATACCAACCTTTCCCCCTTGATGTTATAGTTTATTTTCTCTCATTTTCAAAATAGAAGCAGTTGGTGGCACTAGCCTCTTTGTAACTGACATTTTGTTGCATTAAAGCAAAAATCATATATATACATACATATGTACACATACACACATATATACATACATATATATATACATATACACATACATATATACACACACACATACTAGCTTTGTATTTCACTCAGACTTTAGAAGATTACTTTATTTAGTTCTATTCTGGAACAGTAACTTGATCGTCTTTTAAATTTTTTTTGGTGGAGGGGAAATTTGTTTTTGTTTTTATTTTTATTTAGATTTCTTTTTATTGATGCTTTTTGTCTTTCTATTACATTTATTTCTGGAAACCTCCCTAATCCATGTTAGATTGGACTCTTCCTTATGAAAAACAGTTAAAGTGACTGCACGTGGCCTTTTTTTTAAAAGGAAAAGAATTACATATCTTTCTGCAGTAGCCAGCCTGATCCTATGTAGAACTAACCTGAACGGTCCTTATTATTAAAACAATCCTGCCTTACATTTAAGCTAAATCTTTCTCATTTCAGTTTAAACACTCTTTCTGCCAGTATTTTTTGCCTTTTTAGTAATCACCGTTGGACACTGTGTAACTGATAGTTATAGTAGTTTATTGATGGTGAAGTAAGGTCTGTTGACTAGTTTTACCATGTTGTCTATTTTAATGGTCATATATGGAAATGAGTACTTTTTTTTAAAGCTTAGGATCTGAAAAGTAGAGGCAGCATAGTGCTCAGTCAATAGGGAGCTGGCCCTGGAGCCCGCTGCCCCTGATACAGACTGCTAGTATTGGATGTGTGATCCTGGGTGAGTCATTTAACCTCTCAGTACCTAGGAAGCTCTCTAAGACTATCATTTGTGGAGAAGGAACGGAAATGCATTGGTAGCAAGTTTTCTTAACTGAAAAGTTCCCAAGAAGAATGAAAGCATGCATACTTTCTCTAGTTCTAGTCCTAAACTAATTAAAGTTTATTCAGTTTTTCTTGAAAATTCTAATGTAGTGTTAATAATTCACTGTGAACATTAACCCATACCTTTTTTTCATCCATAATTTCTTGTCCCTTCTTTGTATTTGGAACCAAAGAGGCGGCTAAACCTGCAACTCTGCCATTAAAAAAAGGGGGTATGCTTTTGCTTTATCTTGTAGGTAATATATTATGCAATTTAATCAGAAGGCATTTGAAGTAGTTTTGTGTTCAGTAAATCTCAGTTCATTTCTTCACATTATTCTTCTCTTCCCAGAATGTTTTAGTAACAACATGAGTTTCTTTTTCCTTTTGCTATTTCGAGAAAGAAATGTTACATTACCAGTTATCAAATGTTCTTTATTATAATTCATCAAAGCCTTATAAAAAAAAGTTTGTATTAACCTGCTAAGACGACTCTTTTTGCTTTTCTTGATCTATTTTCTCACTTGTTAAATGTGAAGGTTAGATGGACTAGATCTCAAAGTCCATCTCTAAAAATCCATTATAATGTGAGTCATTATAGTACAATGTTTCATCTAAAATAGCAGTAGTTTATGAGCATCTGCTGGAAGAAATAATTTTTATTGTTATAAAATTATTTGAATTATATATTTCTTCTTTTAAAAGTGTATCTGTTTTTCATTAGGACCTTAAGCAACTTTATGTAAAATTAATCAGCATTAAACTATTTACATTATTTAAAATTATTTTCTCTTTAATACACATATTTTTACATTTTAATATATGGTATGCATGCTGAATCACAGCTATCTTATTACCTTTTTCTAATTAACATCTTTATACAAATTTCAATGGATTGAATGAAATATTCCAGCTACACAGTATCCCATCTTATTAAAACACAAATCTTTTTTTTTTTTTTTTTGCTATTATAATTAGATCTTCTGTGGACCTGTTTGTGCAAATTTTTTTGTTTTCTTATTTTTGCTTTTTTTTTTTAATTTTGTTTCTTGTTTTGGGTTATTTTCTTGGGGTATAGAATAGAATTACATTGTCAAATGCTGTGAATCGTTTTTTAGTTACTGTTATGCATTACCAGCTTATAGAAAGATGATGATAATAATAATAATAGTTAGTATTTATGTAGCACTCTAAGATTTGTAAACCTTTTCTTATCTTATAGTGCCTTCTCTGATTATATCTAGTTTATTCTATATAATGTTTGTATGTGTTTTCTCTCCCATTTTACTATGAGTACATAAAAGCAGGGTCTAGTTTTTGTTTTTGTTTTTGCCTTTCTTTGTGTCCTCAGTGCATCACATATAGTAAGCATTTATTAAATACTTGTTAACTGACATTGGGCTTTACTTTCAAAAAAATTATTTAATAGATCTACTTTAAAGCCTAGCTCTTACCGTATTTGACTTTCCCTCCTCAAGTACACTATCTTAAATTTCTCTTCTGAGAGGCATTTCTACTTAAGTAGAGTTAAAATGTAAGCCCCTCTAAGGCAGGGACTATTTCACTTTTAGCTTTCTATCTCCTTCACCTAAGGCAGCACATGACAGGTGCTTACTTGATTAACAGTCTGACCCAATGGAAAACATTCCACACTCTGCTACTGTGTTGTAGTTACTGTCCTAAGTAGCCTTATAAAAATCAGAGTATCTTCTCAAAGTATTTACATTATTGTACCACAGTTTTCCAGGAGCTTTAGAGAAATCCAGAATAATGTGCTATAGTTATTAAGCTTTAAAGCAGTATGTAGCATTTGATGCTGAATAAATGTTTTATAACTTAATAAATCTTATTAGTATTAATCATAATAAACATTTTTGATTATCTGAAATGTGCTTATCAAAACCCATTTAGATGTACATGGGTCCATATGATTTCATGGCTGCTACACCAGCCTTTGAGTCATAAAATGGGTTAGTCTAGAAGCGCAGTTGGGGACTTTGAGGAGTTTTGCACTTGAATTTTATTATGTTATGTTGTTAATCATACAATGGAAGGCCCAAGGTTTGTTACGAAATGCCTTGGGGTGAGAGTAGGAGGATTTTAGACTGAGCAGTGAGGAAAAAGAGATTTAGGACCAAGGGTACCAATGAGTCTTAATCACTGGGAGGGGTGGATATAATAAGGTCTTAGTTTGCTTATTAGCCAAGAGCCTTAAGCGTAGTATTCTTCAGGCCATTACAAGAAGAGGGATGGGAGTCACCCCAGTACTTGACATAGCCAGATTCTTCCAAGCTCTTAACCTGTTTTCTTAGTTGGTGTGAGAGACACCTATGACCTTTGTCTCTTCTACACTAGTGCAGTTCTCTGAAACCATTGAAGGTCGTGGATTTTATAGGAAGGGTATGAATTTTCACTAAGGTACATTTGGGTTTTTTTCCCCCAGTAATTGATATTATAGACAGAAACGTGCTAGATTATTGTCTAAGGAGGGCAAGGGGCTCTGCTGAGCAGAAGCCTGTGGTGTGATTGTTTCCAGGAAAGGGCAGGAAGGGGTGTGTCCAGAGAGGAGGCACCCTCTCAAATGAATAATGTCATGGGACTTAAAGAGGTCTATAAGTTCTAGGCTTTTTTTTTGAACCCCCAAGTGCCTGTAACAGTTTGTTTCAGCAAATGTTAAGAGATTTGATTTAACTTAGGAGCTTATTAGAAAGTTTAATTAAGAGGTTATAGGAAAAGTGACACAGATTTTCAGAATCGAAAAAATGTATCTTGTCTTTGCCTTACTGGAGGTGAAGCTAACAAGTTCATATGTAAAACAAAAATTAATAGTAAATAAATTTGATTTGTATTACAGAATCTGTTACTTATCAAATATTTGTTGACGTAATAGGCTTTTCCCTTGTCAACAGGTGTATTCCTTGTAAAGGATCGCGTTTTCCTCCTACTCTTCCACGCCCTGCTGTAGCTATATTATCCTTTCAGCTTCCTTATTGTCAGATTGCAACAGAAAAAGGACAAATGGAGGTATGTGACAATAAAGCACCAACACTGAAACTGAGAAATGTTTGTTAAGTACTAATAGTGAAACAAGTATGGATTTCAGAACATTAACTTAATACAGTGGAATCTCTGATACAGTTAATATGGAGCTGGAGTATAAGGTGATTCAGTCTTGGGTCCCTTCTAAGCAGTTTGATTTGCTGATGTATCAAACAAAAATACCTTATTATATTGATGTCTCAAGTATTAGAGAGGCCCAGGGCATGCATCACAGTGACAGTTTCATAGTGAAGGTCAAGCAAGGCTACTAAGCATTGATTTAGGGGTTCTTTTGTCTAGAGCACTGTATGGTGGCAGACTTTTAGGAAAAGATACAAACTTAAATAGGAGGTATGAACCCAGCCATCAGAAAATTTATAATCTAGTTGGAGAAATAAATTCACAATGAAGTAACTCGTGCAGAATTACATAGTACAGATGAAATACGTTATTGCTAAGGAGACAAAGAATAAACCGTTTATTTTTAGGACATTCCTTGATTTCTCTGTCCTGCACTTTGTTTCTCTGTTTTAAAGAACAGGTGACTAGAAGGGAGGTGTCAAGCACATATTAGAGATCAGTATCTGAAGACAGATAATTGATATATCTCTAGGAAGTAATGAAATAAATCACTAATTTACAATAAACAAATATTTCCTTTATTTTTCTCTTAAGGAACAATTTTGGCGTTCAGTTATCTTTCATAATCACCTTGATTACTTATCCGAAAATGGCTATGAATATGAAGAAAGCACTAAAAATCAGACAATAAAAGAACAACAAGAATTGTTAATGAAAATGTTTGCGGTGAGTAAAGCAAATCATTATGTGAAATTCTGAAATACTTTGATATCATAGATCTGTGAAGGTGAGGACTTTTCTCATCCGTGCAGATTGCAGCCCACCTGTGGTACCTCCCCAGTAGGACTCTTACCCGTGTCCACCCACAGATAATCTACAGGATATCTGTTCATTGTACTCAAGGCCTTTCTTTAGAATGAGTCTTTTCACTTTTTATGGGTCCTAATGAACAAATATTCATTAAGCATCTACTTTGTATCAAGCACTGGACCTACTAAAACAAAAATGAAATAGTTGCTTCCTTCAGGGGTATTACATTCATTTTGAGGACTGAGCAGTCACACGCAGAAGTCAGTAGAAGGCAATTTGAGGAAGAAGGAGAGCACTTGCAATTGGGATCAGGATAGGCAGTATGTCCCATGGGGAAAAGGACTCCAATCCTGTCCCAAGAAGGGGCAAGGGAGCTCTATAGCCCCTTCCTTGTGGGTGCAGTGATGGTGAAGGGAGGCGTTAATGAGGGAGTAGGAGACTTCTTTTTAGCTTTGGTCTTCACCATCTCAGGCTTAGTTTTAGTGAATGGCTTAGGTGTTGTTTTCCTGGATGTTTCCGTGTTACAGGACAAAACAGACTGTTTAATACACAAGTCGCTGTTGATAAAAAGATTTGCCCATTTGTATCTCTTGGTCATCCTTCAGATTCATGATGATTTTGTGATGTTTTATTCTTTTCTGTTATATAATGTCAGTAAGAGTAAAATACATATAAGAAATTAAAGTTTTTGAGCAGGAATTTTCTGTAATTTATATTTAATATAGAGGTGCAGATTAGCTCTGTCACATTGTTAAGTGAGTTTCTTTCCTTTTAATCAACAAGTATTAATTAGGCCCCTGTTCTTGGGCCAGATACTGTACTAGATTCTCATAATGTAGGAGCAAAAATGAAACAGTCTCTGTCTGGAAAGAGTTTACATTTCATCAGGGGAAACATGAGGAAAGACAAAGTAAATAAGAGGTAATGAGGAGGTGCATGAGCAGCTTTGAGGGAGCAGGAAAATCATCTTGTATAAAATGGTACTTGAGCTGAACTTTGGTGGAAGCCAGGAATACTAAGAGGCTGAGAGAAAGAAGGATGCTGTGAGTAGACCGTTCAGAAGAGGGGGAAGGCACATTATGAAATGTCATTTGTAAGTTATAATGAGGCTAGTTTGACTAGTCTGTGAGAATGTGAAGAGAAGTAATATGTAAAAAGCCTACAGAAGTAGGCTGGAATCAAGTTGTGAAAGGCTTTAAATGCCAAAAAAGTCAGTAGTATTTGTTTCTAGAAGTTATAGGTAGCCACTGGTATTTCTTGAACAAAGGTGTCATATGGTCAAAACTATGCTTTAACAATATCACCTATGGTTTAGAGACCCCATGGCAGGTGTCTTTGTTAGGAAACTGTTACAGTAGTCAAGATGAGAAGTGGTGAAGGAGCCAGGGTGTTACCTGGGTAAGTGTAGAGAAGGGGACACATGTTAGATAGTGTGGAGAAAGAATTGATGACTGGACAGCCGATTGGATATATGTATGAAGGAGAGTGAAGAGTTGAGGATGACTCTGAAGTTTGCAAACATGAATGACTGAAAGAATAGTTTTATAGAAATAGGAAGTTCAGAAGAGGGGTGGGTTTTGCTGGAAAGATAATGAGTTCCATGTGCCAAAAATGCTTCAGATGCAGCATTCAGTTTGAAATATTTATTAGGCAATTGCTAATGTGGGGCTGAAACACAGTAGAGAGACAAGGGCTGGATCTATAGGTCTGGGGGTTGTATCCATAGAGATAATTAAACCAGTGGAAGTTGATGAGATTACGTCTAGAGATTGTAGAGAGAGAAGAGCAGAAGACTCAGAGCAGAATCTTGAAGTATACCCAAGTTTAGGGTGGGAAATGATCGATGATCCAACAGAAGAGACTGAATAGTCGCAGCCAAACAGATAGGAAGAGAGCAAAGAAAGAGTAGTGTTATGAAAATCCAGAGAGTAGAGAGTGTGGTTGATCTAGAGCATCAAAGAAGGGTAAGGCTAGTTGCTTCTTTTCAATAGTTCATGTTCAAACAAAAGCTCATTCTGACTCTGCACTGACGTCTGGGTTCCAGAGGATTAGTGGGGTCTTAGTCCAGAAAATGGTTAACCCAATTCAAAGGACCCTGAGAAACCAAGGAATTTTTTTTTCTATTTCATTTGTTTTCAGTGTTCTACAATCACTTCCATATAACTTAGAATTTTTCCCCCCTCCTTCCTCCTTCCCTCCCTGAGATGGCATACAGTTTTATATAGGTTCTACACATACATTCCTATTAAATACGTTTTCACCTTAGTCATGTTGCATAGAATAATTAAAATGAATGGGAGAAATTATAAAACAAACCAAAACATAATACAAAAGAAAATGATCTGCTACATTCTGCGATCAAATTCCATAGTTCTTTTTCTGAATGTGGAAGGCATTTTGCCTTAAGAGACCATTGGGAATTTTTTAAGTCCTTGCATTGCAGTGAAGTTCTAAGTCTACCAGAAAAAAATCCTTTTACACTGTGTTTGTTGCTGTGTACAAGGTTCTCCTGGTTCTGTTTTTTTTGCTCAGCATCAGTTAACCAAGGAATTTTTTAAGCTGCACTCCTTAGGTTTTGAAGACCCTGTATTGAACCAAATTCCTAAGTCCACCCCCAAATAGATTCTAGAACTGATCTGGACACATCTCTTTGCCAAACTACATTTTTGGGAGAGTCCTGTCGGAATTCACTGGGTTATTCACCCTGGGCATTTTATCACTGTAGGATTTCTCCTACTTATTACGGACATAAGGAGGAACTTCTGAAAGCTGTTTCTGGCCTAAAGTACTCTTTCTTTCTTTTTCTTTTTTCTCTTCCTTCCTTCCTTTCTTCATTCCTTCTTTTCTTTCTTTCTTTCTTCCTTCCTTTCTTTCTTTCTTTCTTTCTTTCTTTCTTTCTTTCTTTCTTTCTTTCTTTCTTTCTTTCTTTCTTTCTTCCTTTCTTCCTTTTTTCCTTCCTTTCTTTCTTTATTCCTTTCTTCCTTTCCTTCTTTCTTCCTTTCTTCCTTCCTTCCTTCCTTCCTTCCTTCCTTCCTTCCTTCCTTCCTTCCTTCCTTCCTTTCTTCCTTCCTTCCTTTCTTTCCTTGCCTCCTTCCTTCTTTCTTCCTTCGCATCTCCTACCAACTATGCTTCTGGCTAATTTCCAGGCAACCTCTCTTTGATAGGATAACAGAAAAGCTGGCAGGACAAAAAAAATGATTTATATATCTGTTAGAGTGCTAAAATTTAAAATATGTAACTGCTTAGTTCTGTGTAATCATTAGGTATAGTATGTATAGGTCAACTATACTTAATTTTTTCCATACCTTTTCTTAAATAAACTAACTATTCAGAGGCCATGAATATCAGTAGGTTTTGATAAATGAAGTGGAGAACATTTTCAATTGTCATCTTAAAGAACTGCATCCTTTTGCTTAGTGAAACCTAAACTAATTATGTATAACTCAATACTCTGTTAAATTGCTTGTGTAGCTGAGTTAAGAGAGACATCACCAAAAGGTCATGCACCAAGTGATGTATTTTTTATCCTTATGAGAACTCTCCTTATACATAGAGGGGATGTATTGGTGGGGAGAGGATCCACACTAGTTAAATCACAAATATTTTGGAAATATTTGAAGAGGGAATGTTGTGAGTATCAAATGAGATAACATGAATAGTGCTTTGCAACCTTAAAATACTCTTCTAAATGCTAGCTATTATTATGTCATCTATAATTAAAGTGATCTGTTTCTGCTCACCTGCTCTACTTCTCTTTCCCCACCCCACCCTGATCACTGTATTTTTTATCCTAATGTTAGCTTTTGTTTTGCTTGTGTTTAATCACCCCCTCCCTGATCCTTCCCCCTCTTGAAACACTCCTCTCCCTCTGTCCACCTATTTTCCTATTGAATTCAATGTAGTTCTATATCAAACTCTTTGTGTTCAACATTCCTTTGTACATTTTAGATGAAAGTGAGGTTCTGTATTTCCATGTTTGTGTATTTTTCATCTAGAACACCCAAATTAAGTAAAATAATAGGTTCCCTCCCCTTTACTTTCTTTCTTCCTTAGTATATTTCCTTTTTCCTTCCTTTTCTTTATTCTCCTAAGACTATGAACATAAAATAAACCACCTCTAGGTTCATTTTTTTCTTCTTCCCCTTTTAAAATGTGTGTGTTATTGTTGCATACTTCCCTTCCAATTGGTCGAACAAAGTCACCTCTCTCGTGTTCTCATTTTTAAAAAAATTATTTTAAACTTAACACTTAATAAAGAGGGTCTTTCCATATGTGTAACAAAATAGAAAAAGTGTTGTACATGAAATTGTGGGTTTCTGTTATGTACAATTCTCTTTAAAAACTAAGATAATAAATTCAACATGTGCCATTCAAAATTATCTTGTCTGTGTTTCTTTCTGGGCTTTATTCTGTTCTCTAGTGTGTATTTTTGGAAAAGATGTCTTTTCTTTTTTAAAAAAGCACTCTGTCTATAATTTCATCCTTCTCATCTCTTTAAAAAAAAGAAAAAGAAAAAAATGAAAAACAAAGCCTATGTGTCATATTATGCATAGTCAAACAAAATGAATATTTCAGTAGCTGTTCTGAAAAGGTATGGCTTATTTTGCATCTTTAGTCAATCATCTTTGTCAAGAGGAGGAGGAGGGTAACTTGTTTCATCATCATTTTGCTGGGATTCTGTTAGATCATTGCATTGATCCAAGTTCTTAAGCACTTAAAAGTTTTTATTTTTATTGTATAAACTTTTCTCTTGTGTGTTTTTTTCATTATACTCCATAACAGATCATTCGAACCTTCCCAGATTTGTCTGAAACTGTGCCTTTCATGATTTCTTACGTAACAATAATATCACATTGTATTGAGATAACCATTTTGATACCATATTCCAATTTATTTAGTCATTCCCTCTTTGTTACTAGGTCTTTGTCACAACAAAAAGAACTACTCTAAATATTTTTGTACACATAGGTCTTGTTTCTTCTCTTTGATTTCTTTGTGACTTAGGCCTACTTGTGTTAAAAGGTATGCATAGTTAAATGACTTCTGGTCATGGCTCTCAGTTAATATTCAGAGTGGCTGGATCATTTTACAGCATTACCAATAACTTTTACTATGCCTGTTTTCCTTCAGCCGCTCCAATATATGTCATTTTGCTTTTTTTGTCATCTTTGCCAGTCTCATAAATGTGAGGGAGAACCTCAAGTTCTTTTTCATTTGCATTTGTCAGTGATTTGGAGCATCTTTTCTATATTTATTGATATTTTGAATTTCTTCCTTAGAGAGCTGCCTATTCATATTCTTCGATTATTTTTGGGAGAATGGTTCTTTTAAAAATAAATTTGAGTCTATTCACAATATTTTTGGATATGAGCCCCTTCTCAGAGAAACTTACAATAAAAATTTTCCCCTTGCTGTTTCATTTCTAATTGTACCTGTATTAGCTATGTGGTTTTTTTTTTCCAAAAACTTTTTTATTTTATGTACTCAAAAATATTTATCTCTCTGATCCTCTCAGTCACTTGTTTGGTCATGAATTCTTCTGTCTCTAGATCTAAAAGTTAGTCTTTTCCTTATTCTTCTACTTCTTTCTGATTATTCTGATCTGTTTTATTTGTATGAAAAGTGTTTTGTAATTGTGTTCCTGGGTTTGTCTTGGTAGGTAGACTCCCAAGTATTTTATATTGTCTGTAGTTATTTTAAATGAAATTTCTCTTTCTATCTCATTCTGTTGGATTTTGTTGGTAATATATAGAAATGCTAATAATTTATGTGGGCTTGTTTAATTTCTTTTCCTAAGATAGGATTATTTAAGTATTCTTTTTCTACTTCTGTTGTATCTTTCTTTCTGCTTACATTTGTGTCTCCAACACTTAACAGTGTGGCTAGCATGCAGCAGATGCATAATAAATCCTTTTTGACTCATTGCTGACTCTCAAGAACACCTAGAAAAGGTGAAGTGGGTGGGGAAATACAGTGTGTTAGAAATGCCTTCTGAGAATGCAGAAGGAAAGTCCCTATCCTCAAGAAATCTATGTGAAGGGAACATGTAAAAGGAAGCTGAAGATGGTGGGGATTGGGTGAGGAAGGTGAAGGTACTCAGTGTCAGAGCATTGGTAGAGCAAGTCTAGAATTCAGCTTGGAGAAGAATGAGACATAACTAACTGGCCACTTTCAAATGGGGTTTCTGAAGAAACCATCAGAGAGAGGGATAGGCAGCAGGAATGGGAAATACTTCCAGCGTGGGAATTCCAGGGTTGAAGGGAACTTTCAAGATAAAGAGCTTTCTGAGCACCAGAGATGAGTCAAGTCCTAGATGCTGTTGTACACATTATATATTTTCCATATTAGATAGGAGACTTGATGGCTATGTTAGGGCAGAGAGATATGGGAGCTTTATGATTCACCATCCACCATTATGTGTTCATTCACGTCAGAGAAGACAGTACTATGCCTGGCATTGGAGAGCCAAGTTTATAAACTTTTAAATAGATGGCCACCATAGGCCTGCCCAAACAGGACTGGTCAAGGTTGAAATTGGCCATTCTTGTCCCTGATGGATATTCACAGCTAGACAGTACCTGGAGGACAAGCCAGATGGTGGTGCTGCAGTAGAATGAGTCTAAGAAGACTTAGAAAGGCAGTTGAGGCTGCTTTTAAGCATAGCTATGTCAGGAAAGAAGGATTAGTTTTGTTCTTCTTGGTTGCCTAAGGCTGGTTGTTTGGTTGGTCATTCTTTGTTCTTGAAGAGGACCAAAATAGCATCAATATGTTGGAGTCAAGGTATTGTGTGTCAGACTGTGGCTTATCAGACCAATAAGAGCTCAGAAGGCTTTAACCAGTGGTTGGGAACAAATAGTCCACATGAACATTTGGAGTGGAGATGTCTCTCAGTTTTCTGAGGTTCTGCAATTCTTCAGTCATAAAGCTTAGCTCCTTCTTTGATGTGGGCATACCATACTGGACGGGGCAGCTAGGTGGTGCAGTGGATGGAGCACCAGTGCAGGAATCAGGAGGACCTGAGTTCAAATCTCACCTCAGACACTTGACACTTACTAGCTGTATGACGTTGGGCAAGTCACTTAATCCCAACTGCCTCACCCTGAGTCATCTCCAGTCATCCTGATGAATATATCTGGTCACTGGATGCAGATGACTCTGGAGGAGAAGTGAGGCTGGTGACCTGCACAGCCCTCCATCACTCCAAATAAAGTCAAGTGCAAGTCATGTCATCATTTCTCTGATGCTATGGTCTTCTTCGGCAACGAAGGATGAGCACACTATTATATGTGGACAATTTATATTTTTGTAAATATTCATCCATTTTGTGTAGTTTGTAGGATTCATTTTTATATAATTGGACAAAGTAGATCATAATAATTGCTTTAGTTTCATCTTCATTGGTAGTGCATTCACCCTTTTCATTTTAGTGATTTGATTTTCTTTTTTAAAATCAAATTAACTAATAGTTGTATCTATTTTATTGGTTTTTTTTTTCATAAAATCAGGTCCTAGTTTTACTTATTAGTTCAATGATTTTTTTTTTTTTGCTCTTTATTTTAGTTTATTTATCTCTCCTTTGATTTTTTTGAGGATTTCCATTTTGGTGTTTAATTGGGGATTTTTAATTTGTTGTTTTCCTAGGTTTTTTAATTGCATACCCAATTCATTGATCTGCTCTTTCTCTATTTTATTAATGTATGTGTTTAGAGATATAAAATTTCCCCTACTCCGGCTGCATCTCACAAATTTTGACATGTTGTATCGTTTTTATTCTGTGATTTCTTCTTTGACCCGCTCATTCTTTAGGAATGGGTCATTTAGTTTCCAGTTAATTTTTAATGTATTTTTATTGCATTATGATGTGAAAAGGGTGCGTTTAATATTTCTGATGCTTGGTTGTGAGATTTTTAATGCCCTAATACATGGTCATTTTTTTTTAAGGTGTCACGTACACACACCATTTATTCCTATTTATCCTCTTTTTTTATTTTGTCTCTCCTCAAAAGTCTGTTTTGTTTCTGACCATTGCCTCCTCCCTTAATCTGCCCTCCCGTCTATCACCACCACTACCCCTTTCTCTTATCACCAATTAAACTCCTAAAGAGAAATCCTCAAAATCAAAGGTGGGAGTGGGTGTGTATCCAATTCATGTTTTTTTTCCCTTTGAGGCTTTGCTTGAACTGTTTTGACATCATTGTCTTCTGAGTTTAGGTCTTGATCTTCCCTATCACTATAGTAGATTTTTGTGGTCAGGTTCTTTTTGTTGTTGTTGTTTGCTTATTTTCACCTACTATTTTTTGACTATTACTTTTATGTTAAATTTTGAACTCTGCTTCCAGGGTGGAGTGGGCACTTGTCCCAAGCCTCAGGTTTTTTGTGCTGCTGTTTTCTGAGCCTGTTCTGGGGGTATTTCAGTTTTCAGTGCTTCCAGGGAGAGGTGTGATCACTGCTCTCTTGGCCTGTACTCTGGTCTTTATCCAGGAAGGAACCTTGATCCCCTGCAGCCACAAATGCTTATGCTCTTCTTGGCCCTGAAACTGTGACTCAGTCCCTTCTCTTCTGTGGCCAAAAGTGCTAATGTTCCTCTCTGCCTTAGAACTCTGACCATGGCCCCTACTGTCCTGAAGCCTCAGGCCCTAGTGCTCCTCTCTGCCTTGGAACTGTTACTAGGGACTCTGTTCCTCTGTATCCATAAGCACTAGTCCTCCTTTTCACTTGGAACAGTGGTCTGTAACTGCATATGAGCAATGCAACAGGATTCTGCACCCAGTGCCAGTAAAGGGCTCCTGTAATCTCTTTCTAAAATTGTCTGAGGCCCTTACTTGCTCTGCACTGAGTGCTTCTGAAGCTGTTGCTGCTGTTGTCACAGCTGCCTCCAAGGCTTTCTGCTGGTATCACTAACTTCATACATTCTGGGCTGCTCAAGGCCAGCCCCCACCCTGGTGTCACATACCTCTCCTGCCAACCTCTTAAGTAGTCTTGGGATGTAAAAATGTCTTGCATCAACCTTTTGTTGGCTCTACCACTCCATATTTCAGTTTGAAACATTATTTTAAAGTTGTTTGGAGGGCATGTTGGGAGAATTTAACTGAGTTGCCTCTGTTCTGCCATCTTGGCTCTACCTTTATATCAGGGTTTTTTACTTTCCTTAAAACTATCGATTCCTCCTAGATGTCCTTTTTGTAAAATTTATTTATTTATTTTTGGTATGTTCATGTTTCATTATTTTTAGAAACTTCACTTTCATTGTCTGATCAAAGACTAAGATGTCTTTGTTTTTTTCTCTTTGGTTCAGCTTTCTTGTAAACTGGATCGAGAGTTTCGTTGTGTGGAACTTGCTGAACTAATGACTCAAAATGCTGTGAATTTAGCCATTAAGTATGCTTCTCGCTCAAGGAGATTAATATTAGCCCAAAGGCTTAGTGAGTTGGCTGTAGAGAAGGCAACAGAGTTGGCAGCATCCTTAAATGAGGAAGAGGCAGATTTCAGAAATAAGCTGAATAATAGGTAAAACTAAATTTTTCATGATTTTGTTCATTTTTTCTGAATGTTATATTGATGTTTTTAATGAATACTGTTATCCCCTTTTGATTACAGTAGCACTAGAGAATGGAGCCAACCTAGGGTTGTGAATCATAAAGTTGAAGAAAATAATTCTGAGGACAGTGAAGAAGCTGATGAAGTAGAAGAAAAAACAGATCTACATAAGAATAGTAAGATACATTTGGGGACAGTAAGACATACTTTCCTCTCTTGACATTCATGTTGCATGTTATGAGGAAGTTATATTCTGTACAATGCAATAAGAATTTTTTGGCAGTAGAAAAGCAGAAAGAAAAAAGATAAGGCTATATTTTGAGTAGGGTGAAGGCATAATAATAATTTTCCATGATAGTTAATTTCCATATACTTTCGCTTTCTTCTGATAAGTCTAGTGAGTTGTAGCTTCTGGGTATCAGGTTAAAGAAATGTTGCATTTGAAAAGGACACCTTCTCTCTCTGTTTTTGGTTCATTTACTAAGGCATTATGCCTACCTGCCTTTCCACAGAAGAAGGAAAAGTGAGGACCAGAAGATCTCAAATGCCCTATCTCAGCTAAAAGGCTTATTATGATCCAATGACTTACGTCATTAGTCTGCCTTAACGGAACTTGTGATCTCCTGGAGGAAACAACACAAATATATAATAAAATAACTCTAGTGAGCAATAGAATATGATAAAACTTTAAAAAAAGTAGGTCATGCTATCCTGATTCTGGGGAAGGAAAGCTAATTTCTGAGATGAGGGAAGAGGATCAGCTCTTTATTAAATACTTTTGTTGGTAGTGGAGCTTAATGCTAGAATTTAAGCAATAATACTCTTTAATTTTAATTGCTTCATAGGACAGAATCCATTTTGTAAAAATGGAAACTCAGTTGATGGACCAGCTATCAAATCCGGTAAGAAACAATTTAAAGTTTTTCCTGAGGCAGAAGGGGTAGAAGGAGAGAATGTATGGAACTTCATTCTAGTGTAAATCTGGACTAAGTACTCATGCCCTGCCTTCTTCTATTTTTGAGACTAGGACTTGCTCCCTGCTGCCCTTAGGATCCTACTCACCATTTTTTATTTTACTTGCTCTCCTTTGTCCCAGATCACTTTGAAAAAAGATTTGCAGCTTCTTCCTATTCTAGTGCCTCTGAAATAAGCATGCAGCCCTTCATTGTTTTTTCCCTTCTATTATCCACAAGGAATCACAGGAGTTAAAATAAGAAATAAAAGGGGAAATTTACAAGCCTTAAATCTAACCCTGTGGTCTTAATGAAAATGTAAATGTGTCTTGGTCTTGTCTTTCTTAACATCTCTCTCCTTCCTTGACCTATTCTTCTACAACTTCTAGCTCTCTCATTATACCTAGAGTTAATGCCTGTCAATTTCTGTTTGATAAGGAAGCCAAAGAGAGATTCTTCCTTGTTTTTTTCTTTTAAATATGAAATAGTCCTTTGAGTCTGCAGAGGTGTAAGTAAGATTCATTTGTTATCTGAAGAAATTCCAAATGGTCAGTCTCTTTAGGCAAGAAAGCTAAAGATATTCTTCCCATAGTCTCTCTTTAGAAAATTTTGCTTCTCCTCTGTAAAATTATCTTAGACTTACCATAAACCTTTTGTTAAAATCATAACTTTGTGCATTCTTTGAAAATAAAAGAAATATACATATGTTTATAATTTTAGATAAAATTGTAAGTAAGATATTTAATTGAGTTTCTCTTTATTATAAATGTTACAGTCACATCTAGCAACCAAGGACGAGTGAATCCCTTTAAGGTAAGAATTTTTCAAGTGATATATTTTCTGTAATTTAATGGGAGAAATGTCCCGATGTGCTCAAAATTAAAGAACTGTTTGAGGGTCATTAAAAACTGATTGTAGTATGTCATCTCACTTTTAAACAGGATTATTTGGAACCTAAAAGCCAAACTAGTTCTGGTTTTTTTGTAAGTAATATAAACAAAAGAAAATTCTTTTGAAAGTACTTTTGAGACAGTCAGGTATTGCAAATTTGGCAGGATTTTGTTTTATTTATATTATATATCAAAAGTCAGAAATAGCTTGGCATTTAGGTTCTTAAGGGTCCTTTTTAAAAGTGATATGACATACTGCAGTCGCTTTTTAATGATTAAATGGTTGTAAGAAGAAGAGAAAAAAATTAGTTTTCTTTGGCAGGAATTTTTTAAGATTTGCTAAGCTTTGGCATAGTCAATAGTAACAATTTTTAGTAGCCCTAAGTATTGCTTCATATGTAGTGATTTGGCCAGTTGGCCAAGTATTTACTTTTGAAGTGGATGCATTTTTGAGTTTAGGCTTTGCCAACTATATTCATCAATTTTATTTCTAAAGATAGGATTTGCTAAAAAATTTTCATTGAAATTTGAAAGGAAAGAGGTTTGTTTGGTTTTTTGTGTGAAATTTTAACAATGTATCTTATTTAGGTATCAGCCAGTTCAAAAGAATCAACTATTTCAGTAAATTCAACATCAAGTAATATTTTAGATAATATGAAGAAATTATCCAAGAAATCTACTGTGTCTAATCGAACTGCAAATAAGGAAAAATCCCTGGTTTTAAAGCCTCTGATACCCAAACCAAAGTCTAAGCAGGTATTATTTCCATTGCCACTTATTATTTGTGAATAGCAACATCTTATCTTTTGGTCTTTCTTTAAGTGATACCAGCACCCTCCACTGACAAACAACTCCAATATTTTATCATGATGTGAAGAAAATCCTGGACTTTTGAAGTCTATATGATTACAGTGCATACCCTGGCAGATTTAACCAAACTGGAAGGTTTCTTTTTAACTATGGGCTTAGCAATGGATTATCTTTTTTCCAATGACTAGTCAGAGGGGCTCATCACCAAGAAGTTCACCACGTCATAAAAATTACACATTTAAGATCTAAAAGGGTTGTGATCTTCAGTGAATGAAGATATTCATAGACCTTGTAGGTCATTTTTAGGGGTCTTTTTGTTTTATGGCTTATGATGATGTACCCAAAGGCAGTAAGAAATATATTTTCATAGGACACTTTCTCATCTAATTGTGTCACACTCATAAGTAAAAAGACCACCACGAAGATGATAATAATATCTGTTGAAGAAAATGGAAGAAATAGAGAAATTCTATGAAGAATTTGATAATAAACTCCAACCTAAGTCAACAAATACTTGATATTTGGTGACTTAAATAAGGTGGATGGCAAAAAATATATTGGATAATAAGGCTCAGGTTTGAGAAACTAGTGGTGAAAGGTTTCTGGATTATTGTTAAGCTTCATGCTCGTATATCATACATGTTTTCAGAAGTCGCTAGATGTTGCAAGCATTGAAAAACAACTCAAAAAAATAAAATTGGTTGTATTTTTAACATATAGGTAACTTACTAGTTGCTGTTCTAGAAACCATATCAGAATCAGCTGGCTCAGTATAATTAAATCATCAACTTGTCAAAATAAAGGTCAAAATCAACATCAAATAAAATAAAATGGATAAAGAGATTTCATACAATTTCAGCCATTATATATAAAATTTAACACCCTAGTAGCAAAACTACCCTGCATGTCTGTCTCTGCAGTGCATTTTTTTTTCTTCTATGTATTTTTCAATTGATATTATTATTTTTTGTTTCACTTTCATTACCACCTCCTTTCTTCTACTGTTCTTCCATCTCTCTTAAATTTGACTCAGTTCTCTGTATATTTTAGAAATGAGGCCTTTATCACAGGCACTGGTTGTAAAAATTCTTTACCAGTTCTCTGCTTCCCTTCTAATCTTGATTGCATTGGCTTTGTATTCTTCAATCTCTCACATAGAAGCCCTCTCATAACCAGTAAGTCAACAAGTAAAACAAGTTGTCAGATTGTCTGTGTCTGTTAATTTATGTTTGCACCTCCAAGAGGTGGGAACAATACTTCATCATCAGCCTTCTGAAGTCCTGATTGGTCACTATATTGATTCAGAGCTCCAGAGTCTCTCAGAGTTGTTTTCCTTTATGTTTTCATAGTCTTTGTGTAAATTGTTCTGGTTTTGCCAACTTCACTCTTCATCACTTCATATAAGAGTTCCCAGGCTTTTCTTAAGCTGTTATATTTGTCATTTCTTACTGGCTACTAGTATTCATTATATTCAGATAACGTTTTGATGAGCAGCTACTTTATTTCCACTTCTTTGCTACAATAAAAAATCCTGATATAAACATTTTATACATATGGATCTTATCCCTCTTCTTTGATTTCTTTGTGGTGCTGAATCCAAATTGTTTTCCAGAATATTTGGAACAATTCAGAACACTACTGATGGTGTAGCAGTGTTCACAGTTTGTTAAATAAGTTATAATTAACATATAACTTATTTAACAAACTAGAGAATCTTCTTTTCCCATAAACATTTGGTCATCTCTCTTTACCTCTCCCTCTCTTCCCCCATTCTTGTTCTCTCAGGAAAAATAAACAACAGGGTTATTTACTGTACAGTTTATTAACAAAAACAACAAGACGTGATTATTTACAATATATTGGCTATGAGAAAACTCATAGGCAGTGTCATCTAACCTTTGCTGCTACTACAGACTTTTCAGTTCTGGAAACTCTGTTGCCTGAATCAGTTCTTTCATGATAGCAGCTAAATTCTATTTATTATGTTTCTTCAGAAGATAGATATTAAGTTCAGTTTCTCAGGGAAAAAGTTCTCCTAGATCTTTTCTCTCTTAAACTCCAGAATGACATTTAAACTCTCAGCCTCTTAAGATTCTTATTCCTTCTTTAAAAGACAGTAACACTATTCATGGTCACTGTGGGAAAACACATTGTAAATGGGTGTTACATATTCCTCATGTTTAAAATTTTTTTAGTTGCCTGAAAAAGCATTTGTAGTATATCCGGTCAACTTTCATAGGATATGCGATAAATTTATCATAAATGCAAAGCATCCTTTCACAGGCTAAGTGCCTAAAACATATATATAGAACATGAGACAATTACACATTTCAGCAATACATGCAAAGGAAAGTAACAACAGTGTAATACTAACAATAATAATGGTTAAATGTAACACTTGATTGATGGTTTAGCTTCACCACCAGTGTTCTTGAACTCTGTGGCTTGTCTTTTTCCTAGAGACTCTATAGTTGAAGTTCTAGACAGGAAAGGTACTGCTTCTGGGTTTGGCCCTCTTCCCTTTTCTGACTCAGGTCCTCCTTAGTCCAACGCAAAATTAAAGAATTTCTGCATACTCTGTCTGCTTTACACAAGGCAGCCCCCTCTGTAGGTTCTCTCTGGTCTGTTTGTTAAGAAAGCTGGGCTTTAACTTCCTGAGTTTCTGTTTAAGTTTTGGAGCTTCTTTTGAATTAAGGTGATGGTTTCAGGTTCTGTCTCTGTAGCTATAATATGAATATCTTCTATGCCTTTCATCCTCACTTCATGTTTTCTTCTCTAGTTGTTATACCTCACATTCACCCTTTTACGTCTGGTTATCAAGTCTTTGTTTAATTTCTTTAAATTTCTTCAATATTTTTTGAATGCCACAAGTGTCCAGTAAAGCTCTATCATGTTGCTTCAGTCCTTAGTAACCATTCAGTCTTCATGCTGTTGTTTGTTTCTTGATACTGATTCTGTGGAAATCAGTTTCCTTTGAACCAAGGGATAATTCTCCTCTTAAGTATACTTGACATTTTTATGGCCATCTCATTCACATTTATAGTGGAGAATAGCCATAGGACTTTTTCCCCCAGTGCATCAGATGTGCCTTTGGTAGCTGGGTGGTACAGTGGATTGAGCCCTGGATCTGGATCAGAAAGACCTGAGTTCATAGACTCAGACACTGTAGGTGCTTTGTGACTTTGGGCTTCATCTCTGCTGTCTCAGTTTCCTCATCTATGAAATATCTATCTCCCATGTTGGTGGTGAGGATAAAATGATATATTTACAAAGCTCTTTGAAAACCTTTAAGTGTTATATAAATGGTGGCTTTTATTTTGGATGCCTTGAATTGAGGGATGAATGGTTTTTGTGTAGTACACTCTAATTTATTTCCCTGCTTCAAGTGTCTCTCCACACCAATCTATGTTCCACACAGCTGCCAGTGATTTTCCTAATGTGTAGGTCACATAATGGCCAGCTGAGTCATCCTTCTGCTCAGTAAATTTCACAGACTCTCTATTACTTCCAGGATCAGATATCAACTCTTTTTGGTGTTTTAAACATTTGAGAAAGCTGTAAAGGTAGCAGGGGGTCAGGTTTTCAAAGATTACTTCCTCCACTCCCCATGTCCTCTTTGATCCAGCCTCCCTGGCCTAATTGCTGGTTCTGAACTTAGTACTCCATCTCTCAACTCTGCACTTTTGTACTGACTACCCATCTTGCTTGGAGTGTTCTCCCTCCACACCTCCCTTTTGTGGCTTCCTTCAAGACTCAGCATAGATACTGCATTCTGTGGGAGGCCTCCCCCTGTCCCCTACAGTGTTTGTTCTTTTCTCCTGAGAAGATCCTGTTTTCACTTTTTATAGATCTTGTCTGTACGTGGTTATCTGCATATTGTGCCTCCCTTTAGAATGTGAGCTACTTGTGAGCAATGACTTTTTTGCTTGTCTTCTTATCCTCAGTGCTTAGCGCAGTGCCAGACATGTAATAAGTGCTTGATAAATGCTTGTTGATTGACTGATGCTGTATCAAGTTGTTGTAATCTTACTGATGATGAAGTTGTGCTTACTCTTTTCAGGGTCCTAGGGACTGATTCTGACATGGCTTCTTCTCATGCCTTTATTACTCATATCATCATCAAGGACATTGTTATAATAGGAGAAGATTCTCCTTTGTAATGCATGTAATGCACTGGTGTTGATTTTGTATTAGACTGTATGATCTTGCCTTGGGCTTTCATTTTTACAAATAGGTTGATGCTCTCTGTGCTTCTTTCTATATGTTCTCTATAAAATTTCATCTTCAAATCTTCATTATTAGTGTAATTCTCTTGATATGCTTCTTTAGCCCACACTTGAAAAGATATTTTAGAGCTACTCTAAGGTGATTTTTCTAGAACTGTGCTACTCAGTACAGTCTCAGTCCATTGTGTCACTATTTTTTACCTTTTTCTGTTAACTGCTTACAAGTCAAATGTTTATTCTCTGAATAGCAATTGCTAGATGTTCCTTTGGCCCAGGCCATCCTTGTAGCTCTCTGCACACTTAGGTCATCCAAATTGTTTGCTCTCTTAGGTTTTCTCACTCTTTTTTCTACCAGTCTTACCAGTAGTCTCACATCTCTTAGTACACATTGGTATGGTGATTCACCTTTGTGCTGAATAGTACTGCTGAACCTAGCAGAATGCCACCTCATCACTCAAACTAGTCCAGTAGTGTCTCTCTGGCTTTTTCTAAAATTCTTGATCTGGTTTCAGATGTTTCTGCTCTCCAAGAACTCACAGTGAATGAGATACTTCTAGACATTGCAATAAATGTGGGATCAGAAACTCTACTGATAATAAAGGCTAAGGGAACTAAGATGAGCCTTGGAAAGAACTGAATGTTTCTACTTAATAAAGTCACTTTTATACTAACAGGCACTCTTAGAAATAAGTGACAGAACATCAGGAATTTTTGTTTGTTTGACAGCAGAATGATGCTTTATACTATTGTCAGGTCTATCTGCTTTCAAGAAGTCTCAGTGGTTTGTGCCCTGAGGACCAGCTGGAATGCAAGTACCAGTGTACAGTAGTATTCCAGAACAAAAAGAAAATTACTGCCCTGACGCAGAAAATTCTAGAGCACCTCATGACTCTTGCCACTGATAAAAAGAGCACCTGATGGAGCTTTAAAATAGTTAAAATGAGCCGACACAAAGGACATCATTTGGTAGCATATGCAAATTATATATGCATAGTCTACCACCGCCCTGCCAAGCAGAAAGAAGTGGAACCACAAGGAGTTACTGCATTTAACTTGTCTTCTGACATGTTTAGTAGTGTCTGTGTGTATGTAGCCGTGTAAATTGTTCTCTTGCTTAAATATTTTTTGGAATTCCTCACATTTGTCACTTCTTTTTCCTCTTCCCCACTTCCCTCCCTTCCTCTTTCCCTCTTGCTCTTTTCTCTGCATCTTTGCAAAACTAATTAATACATTGGCCAAATTTTGCATTTTTCTATACTCAGTCTCGAAGCTCTGCAAAGAAGGTAGTGATATTATAATTCCTCATGTAATATAGTAGCTTTTCTTATGTCATTCTAAATTGCTTTGCAGAACAACTGGACTAATTGACCGTTCCACTAAGTTTATTAGTGGACCTGACTTGCTATAGATTCTCCAGCATTAACTTTTTTTGTCTTTTACAGTTTGATAGAAATGATGGGAAAATTTTAGTTTTTATTCTTCTTCTTAGTGATTTGGAAAATTCTTTCATATTTTAAAAAATTTGAAGTTTTTAAAAAATTTTTTACTGATATCTTTTGTTTTTACATCACTTTTCTTTACAAAAACAATCTATCCCACCACCATCCAAAGAAGTATCCTTTATAGAAAAGAGTTCATATTTATATATATATATATGTGTGTGTATGTGTGTGTGTACATACACACATGTATATGTATATATGTACATATTTGTGCTTATAAATTATAATGGATGAGAGACATTAACCACCACTTGAACTGAATCCAGCAATGCCCATCAGTTAGTCAATAATATTATTAAGCGCTTACTTTATACCATACACTGTGCTAAGTATTGAGGAAACAAAGGTAGGCAAAAACAGCCTTTGTCCTCAAGGGACTTACATTGTAATGAAAGAGTGAAGATATAAACAGCAGGGTAAATATAAGTTTTATAGAGTAGGGAGAAAGTAATCCCAGAGGAGAAAGCATTAGCTACTTGGCTGGGGCAGGGGGGGTGAGGGATGGGGTGCACACTATCCCACCCCAGGCATTCTGCTAAAGCTGGGATTTAAATTGAGTCCTTTTTTCTATCTTTTAATTTTTTCAATTAACTTTTTTTTCCTTTCCCTTCTTTATTTGGCTAGTCACACTCTCCCCTACCCCTCCAAAATTGGAGGGATAAAAAGAAAAATAACTCCAGTAACAAGTGTCCATGGTCAAGAAAAACAAACTCCCAAGTTGGGCATGCCCCAAAACGTATGTCTAAATTGATGTATCTTGAGTCCAGCACTTCTCTGTCCTTTGGTCCTCTTTGAGAACGAGGGACAACAACTAACCTATCTTGAGTCCAGCACTTCTCTGTCAGAAAATGGGTTGTATTCTTCATTTTTGGTCTTCTGGAAATATAGTTTGTCTTTTAACAGAAATCTTAAATCTTTCAAGGTCGATTATCTCTACAATGTTAATGTTATTGATGTTCTCCTGGTTCTGCTCACTTTACTCTGCATCAATTCATATAAGTTTTCCCAGTTTTCTCTGAAACTGTCCCTTTGTGATTTGTTATGTTATAGTAATATTCCATTATATTCATAATTATAGTCCCTGCGTCTCCAAAGAAGGGAGGATGGTACATTTTCAGACCTCTTCTTTGGGATCAAGTTTGATCATCATAATTAGACAATGATAAATTTTTGTTTTGTTATAGTATTCTTGTTATAGTATTTTTGTTATAGTATTCTTTCTGTTTAAATTGCTGTAGTCCTTGTGTATGTTGTTTTCCTGGTTCTGCTTATTTTATTCTGTATTAATTTGTATAAAACTTCCCATGCTTCCCTGTATTTTCCACATTCTTCCTTTTTTATGGAAAAATATTCTATTATATTTATGTACTGCCATTCATTTGGCCATTTCCCAGGTGATAAACATCTAATTTGTTTCTAATTATTTTCTAAAATGTTTGTACTAATGTATCATTAACAACCCCTCCAATTTTTACTATTCCCATATTTTTTCATCCTTATCAGTTTGCTGGGTGTGAAGTAAAACAGTGTTTGAATTTGCATTATTTTTATTAGTGATTCACAGCATTTTTTCATATTTATTGATAGCTTGCATTTCTTTTGAAAAAATGTTCGTATTCTTTGAACATTTTTATGGGAGCATGAACCTCAGTCATATATTTCTGTCAACTCCAAATACGTGTGTATATGTGTGTGAAATCAGACTTTTATTATGTTTTTGATGTAGATTCCTACCCCGTCTCTTCCCTCCTGACAACTACTCTTTTTTAATCCAACTTTTGGTTTTGTTTGTGTTAAAAACTTTCTCATTTTATATAATCAGAATTGTTATTTTTGTCTTTATGATCTCTTATTTTCATTGATCATGAAGAAAAAATAGAAAAATATCAAACTATTTACCAATGCAAGGTACAGCTCTGGAGTGAAATTATAACGAGTACAGTAAGAAAGTATTGTAAATCATCTTAGGGTGAGAGTGTTGTAAATATTCAAAACCAGATTACATTTTTATATCTTGAAGATTTATGATTGTTTCATCAGTTTGCTTTTCTAACACTTAAGAACCTTATTAAAAGCCTGGGAAGAGAGGAATTGAGAGGCAAAAATCTCCTGTTTGTTCTCTGGGCAAGCAAGGCGGGAATACCTTGGGCAGTCTTGTTAGTATGAGGGGACTAAGTTCTGGCAGTCAGGAACATACCAGAAGGTGAGAATTATTTGAGTGTGATTTTGACACAGTTTAAATGCTATTTTTCCATATATGTGATATGTAAAATTATTAAGCTTTATGAGATGTAACAATTTTTGTAATTCCTTTATAGGTCCCAGCAACAAATTTTTTTCAGGCCTGTACATCCCAAACAGAGAAAATAGTAGAAGAGAAAGAAAATCCTGAAAATTCATTATCTGAAAGCCCTGCTACATCTGCTCAAAATATTGAAAATGAAAGGTCAAGTTACATAAGATTTTATTGCCTTCTCAGTATAATTCATTATAGTTTTTAAGCATTAGTATATAAAATTTATTTTAACTATGTCATTTAAAGTGACAAGGGTAAAATTATATTTTATCTTTTCAGATGGGGAAGGGCATCAAACTGATTTTACCCTTCTGTTAAGGTTTCTGTTCATGAATTATACCAGTTTGACTGTACTTTGAAGAAAAATCACAATTTAACTCTGGAATTATGTATCTTTTATAATAACTGAATCTATCAAAAAAACTTTTTAGTCTTTTTTCTAGAATCGTAGCTGTAAGATCCAATAATCCTTGATATGACTAGACATTGTGAATATAATTAGAGGGTATTTGGTAATTATTATTTTTCTTTAAGATTATGGTTCAAGGAAAGGACGGTATGAGCAGTAAATTGCAGTAACTAATTCTACCATACTGTCCTCCCAATTTTGGTCAGAATGTGAATGTAATAACCTTTTAAAGTTTAGGATATTTTTTTCAAAATTTTTGAGTTATAATTTTAATCTCAGCAAATATGACTAGGCAAAGAACAGAATTTCCAACAAACCCATAAAATCCAAACTATTTACACTTTTATAAAAGAAAAAATAAACTTCAATGAAATAACAATAACTTTTTAAAAATAACAATAAGGTTAAACTAGATTTTTTTCCATCATTTTTTTAAAGAAGTATTTACTTTTCTTGGGTATGAGTTTAAAGAAGGGATACATCTTACTTTACATAACTTTAAAAAAAAATCAATTTGAACTAGAGTTTCTATATTTAGATCTTAGAGATAATCTGTTAGTCCAACCCCATTCCTTTTGCAGATGAGGAAGTAATGTCAGAGAAGTTTAGTAACTTGATCAAGAAAGATTTTCCATCTATAATTTACAAGACTCCTTAGTGTATTGGGTTAAGCAGTGGACAGCAGACTTTTAGAGGCTGTTCTCATTGCAATGATGCCGTCATTTTCTCAATCTGAACTTGTTCTTTCATCTCTCTGTGCGTCCAAGTCTCTCATTTCTAACCAGGTAATAATCGTGTCATATATTGCAAGTAATAATTAAATTCACACCTAATAAAATGTGTGATATCTCTGCTTTACCAAAGTACAAATATAGATTTTATTGTTAAAGTACAGAACAACAAAGAAAAACACCCAAGGAAAGAAAAATTCTTAAAAAGAGCATGAGAGGAGAAAGTAAAAATTAAAGTTTTTTTAAGCACCTATACAACCACAAATTATTACAGTTACTTTATTAAAAGAATACATATGGAAAAAGAAACAATGCAGGATATTCTAAGATATGTGTGCAAATGGAAAAATGACACATTTATTTTTAAAAAGTAAGAATTGACACTTGGAAGAAAATTGCAAAAATAAATCCTGAAAAAAATAAAAACAATCATAGGAGCTAGAATTTAAACATGTTTAAAAAAAAGATTGAGATGAAATAATTAATAAAATGGTGAACATAGAATAGAATAGAAAACCTCAAAAAATCCACAGAAGCAGCTAATAACATACTATAGCAGAAGGCAGGATTGCAGACAACAGATCAACTGGAAAAACAAACTTAGAAAATCACTGGATTCTCCAAACAGTTGGAAAGCATGGTTTCAGGTGACAGACATGGAGTGATATACAGCAACCTCAGAATTATGGACATCTTAGAAAATTTAGAAAAGCAAAGGAATATCAACTATATACGGTACAGTAAGTAATCACAGTAAAGTTCCTAGAATTAACAAAAAGAAGTTAATATTATACAAGTAAAATCTGTAGAGCCCTGTCAAGAAAGAGTCCAAAATACAACTCTCCTAGACATTTCAGTTAAACTCCATCACTATAATAAGGAATAAATTCTACAAGTTGCAAGGAAGATGTTATAAATTTTTTAAGAGTAGAAAATTAAGAGGGTGAAAGAGATCAGGTCAGAAAATTTCATATTTAAAAGGCCAACCTCTATAATTATTGACAGAAGACTCAGAAATTTTGACTCCAGTAATTTCATTAAGTATACGTTAATAACAAATAGTAAGAATAACATATTTCCTGTGTATAGAATGATTTGAAAAATGACAAACCTAATAACTAACTCTAGACTTGCTCTTTAAGGAGAAAAAAAATTACCAAATGAATTAGGAAAGAAAATCCAGCAACATATTATTTACAAGAGACATAGTTAATCCAGAAAGATTTACATAATTTCAGACTGAAAAGATGGCCTAAAATTTACTATGAATTTACTCTGTACGGTGATTTAATTGAAAAGATATCTTCCAAGTGAGGAAACTCCTTTTACCAATGTAGGTGAACACCTTCTATTCAACTTACCATGTTGGGGACTCTAGTTTACCTAGAGCCTAAGAATTAAGTCACTAAATCAGGAACGCATAGCTAATATGTGTCGGAGTAGTACCTGAACCCAGGTCTTTCTGGCTCTGAGGCCTGCTCATTCTTCACTATGTCATACTATGTTCTAGGCAGCTTTAAGTGACTCTAAAAGATACAGATATTGCCAGAGTTACAGATGAATTGTTAATTTGCAGCGATAGAAGCTACTTCTAAACTCTGAGGTCCTTGCAATGATGAAATCACAGCCTTACATATATGCATATATGTCTTTCATATAAATTGTAAGACACAGGCCTCACATATTTATCAAATAATTTTGTAGTTTAAAACAAAGACATCACCTCAGCCTTGCCAGAAGATATACCTGAAAAAAAATCAGTACTAGTAGATTTTAATGTATCACTATCAGAGTTTATAAGCCTAATAAAAAAATAATAAAGACATTATAGAACTAAATAGCAGTAAACAGTGTGTGTGTGTGTGTGTGTGTGGTGTGTGTGTGTGTGTGTGTGTGTGTATGAGTAGAGAGAGAAGGTTCAGTCGTATAAAGATATGTTCTGGATTTCAAAATGTATTTTAAAACAAATGATTGTAAATCATTATTATATATAATATATATAATATATCACATATATTGTATATTATAAATCATTATAAAAAACTGGCTAATATGGGGTAAAATAGGGCAATAAAATATAATGAAGAACTTAGGAACAGAGACCAAGATATATAAGAATTGAGGGGGTTTTATTGTTGTTTTGTTTTTTAAATATATAAACCCAGTCTGAAAGCCTGAATAGCTTTATGACAAAAAGGTGAGTTTCAGACCATACATTGTACTATACTATGACAAACTTTTAACTAGATTAGTAATCATATATTTAAAAAATAATTTTTTTAAAAGAGGAAAAAATATTGTATTTGTCTCAGCTATGGACAGGAGGAACCAAACATATGAACGAAATTATTGGAAGACATTCACTGAGTTTAATTATACAAAATTAAAAGATCTGCAGTGCACAAAATAGTACTTCTGCAGTTAAGAGACATATTGGGAAAATATTTGCAAAAATATCATAAAATGTAGAATAGTAGTAATGATAATGAAAAAATGATTGTCGGAAATAACCATCAAAGGAAAAAAGGCCATATGGCCATGTTATTCCTTAGATTTATTTTAAATGATTAGTGAAATGAAATCCAGGTTTCATTTAAGTACATGAAGGCAAGAAATTAACAAGATTTCTTTCTTTCTTAAATTTTTTGTAAACATAAAGTGGTAGCAAGAAGGACTTAGGAACATTTTAATTAGAAAAGATAATTGGCATTACATAAGGTTCAGTCCTTTAAGAATTTAATACTAATACATGTTTAATTCATACATATTGCTGAAAAAGTGAAAAGTTACCTATTTAACCTTTTTTCCTTTTTAACTTCATTATATAAAGTTATGCTTGCTTGTTTAAAATAAATTTACTACCAAGATAATTTTAAGTAATTTATTCTGGATTGTTAGCCAGGATAATTATAGATTATATGTAGATTTTATGGAATTAAATGGATTTTAATTACCAGTTTGAAAAATGACCAGGGAAAAAACATCCTTCAGTTACTAAAGACTTCAAGTATAAAGATAATTTTCCAAGTTTCATTAGCAGTTACAATAGCTTTTTTGGTATAACTCTTTTAGGCCAAAGACTGGATTCCAGATGTGGCTGGAAGAAAACAGAAGTGATATTTTGGCTGATCATCCCGATTTATCAGAGGAACCAGATATAATAAAAGAGGGAATGAATAGATTTAGAATGTTGTCAGATGAAGAAAGGAAGGTAAGAAAAACTTCAGAGAAATCTTGAAGAGTAAATACTTACTTTTAAAAATTTATTAGATATTTGGGAATTTAATTCCATAGAAGGACATATGCGAGTGTGTGTGCATGTGTGTGTGTGTGTGCGCGCACGGGCGTGTGTGTATGCTTTATTCTAAGGTCTGATGTCATTAATGTAAATTACTCCCTCTTTAGAAACTACTTCTACCAATACAGATGGTCAGCTGTTCCAGCCACCATACTATAAACCATAAATATCCAGTCATGCTTTTAAGTAGCATTTGTTGTCACTTAACCTTTTTTTTTCATTGTTTTATAAGGGATGGGCCAACAAAGCCAAAGGAGGAGCTACAAAAGAAGGTGAAACCAAAAAACGAAAAGAACCCAGCAGTGATAATACAAAACAGAGAGAACAAGAAAATTCAAAGGAGAATCTGAATTTGTCAAAAAAACGAAAACCCCTAGATATCTCTACCAACCAGAAGCTATCAGCTTTTGCATTTAAGAAAGAATAGCTTTAAAAATTAACTGGCCTTAAAAAACTAATGTTTTTTTCATTACCAGCTTAGATCATGTTTTAGCTAAGCAATATATGTTTAAGTGTTTGCAAACAGTGACTAGTGAGGCCTGTCTTTTAAAATACTGCGATTCTATCTGTACTTGTTATTTCATTTGTAAAAAAAATGTTGCTATTTACTGTTTACCCTGCCCAAATGTGAAGGGCCATTTAGGACCATTTATAACTATTGGCATTGACTAAGATAAAGAGAATTAACCAATCTTTACCCAACTGGAAATTAGTTCTAATTTGTTTTTCTGCCTTTTAAAGTTATTGTCAAAGTCTAAGTGTCTCAGAAATACCCTCTACCAAATTGTGTTTATTCTGATCACAAATAACAGGTATCACAGATCAATACAGATTTGACATTTGGCCCACTAAGTACGTTTTCAAAATGTGTTGACATAAAATGGCTTTTTTCATTTGTCTAGGACTTGTCTGGCCATTTTCAAGGAGACATTGTTATGAAGATTGATGTTTTATGTATATAAGTCTTTGTCCATTATCTTTAAGAAATTTCTTAATGTCTAACTTTTTATGGTTTGTTTTTATAGCTCATTTAAAATAATAAAACAGTATTTCTACAATTAACCTAGTATCCTCTTTCTTAACATTTCCATGACTGAAATTTACTTAAAATTAAATTTATTTTTACTACCTTAATTTTCTTTTTTCTTAGACTTTTGAATATTAAAAAACTGTGGGGAGAAAAATTTTTTAGTGATAATGGTTTGACAGCACTACAGCCCAGAGCATAATTTCCTTTTGGGCAGCTTGATTATAGATTCTCTCAATCTGCCAATCAACATTAAGCTCCTTCTGTGTGCCAGGCACTGTGATAAAGCTGAGAATAGTTGAATAGATATGATCTAAATTTAGATAGAATTACAGATTTAGAGCTGCAAGGGGTCATTTAAGTCATTTACTATAAGCTCCTTTTACAGATGAGGAAACTGAGGCCCGAAGAAGTTGATTTCATTGCCTAAGGTTTCATAGTCAGTGACAGAAGCAGAATCCAGGTCCTCTGCTTCCTAATCTTCTACAATGTGTGTCAAATTCAAATGGAAATGAATTCCTATAGGCCACCTATTGACTTAGAAAACCAGGTGGGTGTATTTATTTTCTTAAATATTTCCCAATTAGATTTTAATCTAGTTCTGGCCTTCTTCAAGAGTTTATGGACTATGAGTCCATACCTCTGTAGTAACAGCAGTGCTTTTTCTTTTTTTACTTTTTTTCATAAGTTTTCTTTTTAAAAAAAAAAATTATTTACTTTTAGTTTTCAACATTTATTTCCATAAAATTTTGAGTTTTAAATTTTCTCCCTCTTTCTCCCCTCCCCAAGATGGCATGTAGTCTGATATAGACTCTACATATACATTCATATTAAACATTTTCACATTAGTCTTATTGGAAAGAAGAGTTAGAACCAATGGGAGAAACCACAAGAAAGAAGAAACCAAAAAAAGAGCAAATATGCTTCAATCTGCTTTCAGACTCCATTGCTCTTTTTCTGGATGTGGATAACATTTTCCATCATGAGCCTTTCAGAATTGTCTTAGATATTTACATTGCTGAGAAGAGTTCAGTCTACCAAAGTTAGCCATTGCACAATGTCGCTGTTACTGTGTACAGTGTTCTTCCGGTTTGGCTCATTTCACTCAGCGTTGGTTCATGTAAGTCTGTTTTTTCTGAAGTCCACCTGCTCATCATTTCTTGTGGAACAGTAGTATTCCATCGCATTCATATACCACAACTTGTTCAGCCATTCCCCAATTGACGCATGTCCACTTAATTTCCAATTCTTGGCCACCACAAAAAGAGCCAGCAGTGCTCTTCTGTGCAGAATCACTGAATCCTGTATAATCCCAGCAGGTGATTAGAGTGGTTTGCTTTTCTTTTTATTCTCAGTCAAATGAATTTCGTTGTTCAGTCCTGTGCAACTCCTAGTGACTCCTTTTTGGATTTTGTTGGCAAAGATCCTAGAATAGTTTGCCATTTCCTTCTCCAATTAGTTTTACAGATGAAGAAACTGAGGCAAACAGGGTTAAATGGCTTGCCTGGGTTAATACAACAAGTAAGTTTCTGAAGCTAGATTTGAACTCAGGTCTTCCTGATTTCAGGCCTGGTGTTCTATCTACTGCACCATTTAGCTGCCCTCCAAATGAATTTACTACTTATAAAATCAGAGTTAAATTACATCTATGGATTTTTTTAGCTAATAATAGTAGTTATATAAATGTGTGTGAGACACTGTGTGAGTAAGGATTTCACAGATATCTCATTTGATCCTCAACAATCCTGGAGATAGGTGCTATTATCTCCCTTATTTTGCAGTTGAGGAAACTTAAGTAAACAGAAACAAAAGTGAAGTGACTTAGCCAGTCACAGGCTAGTAAGTGTCTAAGGCTGGATTTGAAATCGGGTCTTGATTGGTCACACCACTCTGATCTACTGCATCACCTAACTTGCAGTCTTTATCCTGTTTAAAGTTCATGCATTTTCAATTTTTCTTGTAAGTCTTGTTTTAAGATTAATACTAAAGGAAAATGTAGTACTAAACAACAGAAATTATGCTGAGAGAGAAAAGTTTTATTTTTTAGTCAATTAGCCAATTAGTATTTATCAGCCCTACTGTGTTCCAGGCATAATGCTAAGCTGTGGGGATATAAAGAAAGGCAAAGCCCAGAACCTGTTCTAATTACTCACAGTCTAATGGAGCAACATGTAAATACTATACAAACAAGCTATGTACAGGAGAACATCAACATAGAAAAGGCACAGGATTGAAAGAGATTGAGAATGCTTCCTTTAGAAAGGTGAGATTTTAGCTGGGACTTGAAAGAAGCCAGATGAGGAGGGGAGAGTATTAATTACATGCATGAGAGACAGTCAGTGAAATTGCCCCAAATTGGGAGACAAAGTGTTATGTTTGAGAAACAGTAAAAAGACCAGCATCCCTGGATTAAAGCCATCATCTCTAGTAGAGACAGAGTTGGAGAGTACACAAAGAATAACTTCAATTGCAAAGTGCTCCTTAAAGAAACAAAAAAACAAAGATCTAAGGGGACATTCACTCCTGAGTGAAGTATTCCATATAATAAAAATAATCCAAAATTTATTCACATTTTTAATGTACCAGTTAAACTAGCAAAAGGATACTTTATAAAACTCAAAATTCATTTGGAGAAACAAAAGATGTGGAATATCAAGGAATATAATGAAAAAAGGCAGGAATGAAGGTGTGAATCCAGACCTCAAATATTAGTATAAAGTAGCAATCAAAACTATTTAGTATTGATTTAAAATAGAGAAGTAGATCAGTGGAGTAAACCAAAAAAGAAGAATTAGAATCAATGGAACTCAATAATCCAAAAACATGACTGATAGGAAACTGCAAAGTAGTCAGGCAGAAATTAGGTTTAGAGCAATATGTTATACCATATTCCACAACAGATTTAAATAGATATGTGACTATAATATTAAAGATCATATTTAAAAATTAGAAGAGCAGACCATACACCTTTCCAGTTATGGGTTGGAGATAACTACAAAAGATAAAATATGGAATTTTGAATGCATAAAAATGAAACATTTCCACACAAAATTTATCTAGCATAAGAAAGGAAATAAATAAAAATCTTTTAATCAAATTTCTTAGGGTCTGGTATATAAGACATGCAAACAACAGATCTATCTGTCAACTTATACAACAAAGCATATATAACAGAAAATTCTTCAAAGAATCGCAAACTATTAATAACTATATGAACAATGCCCAGATTACTAATAATGAGAGAAATGCAAATAAAAAAATAATCCTGAGGTTTTCATATTCTGCAAATTGGCAAAGATGATAAAAGATACAAATAGTGACAGAAAGTTTGTAAGATGATAGGACACCAGTGCAGGCAGAATCTGAAGCTGGGACTTCTCCTCCTTGTTCTCATTTTTCTTCTCCTTATTTTTCTCATTCTTGTTCTTGTTTTCCTCCTTCTTTATCCTCCTCCTCCTTCATCTTTTCTTCTCCTTCATTTCTTCTCCTTCTTACTATTATTATTCATATTTTCTAACATTTCTTTCAGGTTACTGGAACACGGTATTTTTTTGTGTGTGTGATTTCCTTTGTGTTTATCTTTCGGATTTGTCAACGTCTGATAGAAGAACATTAGATCTTAGTGATCTAAGATTTATGGCTTACTTCCAATGTCTTTTTTTTTTTTCATTTTAATAGCTTTTAAGAATTTAATTGAAGCCTAACATGGTGCTGCTTCTGGGGAAACAGGTCGGTAGATTATTTGAATTCAGAAGTTCAAAGCTTGAGTAGGGGTAAAGCTAATTAAGTCTTGCAACATTATCATATTGTAATTTCACTAGTATCTTTTCATAGTTTCTATACTTGCTATTGCTGTATCTGAAATTGGGATTGTAGGTTCCTGCTTTTTTTTTATTCTGTTGAATCATTATATATTTTAAATAAAGGGCTTAAATAAGCCCTCCAGTTAGCAACTGTTGAAATCCCTATGCTTTCCATGTGTTTCTTACAAGCAGGAAATTATTGGAAATTTTCTAATCCATTCTATAATTTGCTTCATTTTGATTGGTTAATTCAGTCCATTAATGTGTAAGATAATAGTTGCTAGGTTTGGTTTTTCTTGCATTATTCCTGTTACATTATTTTTCCGCATTTTATCAGGTACCTGTTTTGTTTTAAACAATCTAATCTTGTTCTCTTCCCTAACAATCAGCCATTCCCTTATCCCTTCTATCTCACAAAACACAGATAAGGCTTTTATCCCACTTTGTAGCAGTCTAGTCTTATTCAGCGCCCTCTCTCTTGCCCACACCACACACCACTTCCAAGCTCTTATTTCTATTGTTATGATGATTGTACATCATTGGTAACTTTTAGGTACAACTCCAGCTTACTTCCCAGAGTGGTTAGACCAGTTCATAGTTCCAAAACTGCATTAGTGTGAAAGTCTTCCAACAATAGCCATTGTCCTTTTTGTCCTCTTCTGCTAATCTAGTGGTTGTGAGGTAGAACCTCAGAGTTGTTTTAAATTGTATTTCTCTTACTATTAGTGATTTGGAGATTTTTTTTTCATATAGAGTTGATGTTGACAGTTTGCATTTCTTTTAAGAATTGCCTGTCCATATCCTTTGATCATTTATCTTTTGGGGAATGATTCATCTGCATATATTTGCAAACACTCCTATACCTCTTGGGTACCAATATTTTATCAGAGAAGTTTGCTGTAAGGATTAATTTTTTTCCTAGTTAACTACTTCCCTTCTAATTTTAATTGCATTAGTTTTGTTTAATTAAAAAATTTTCAATTTTATGTTATCAAAATTGTCAATTTCAACCATCTGTAATCCTGTCTGTTTCTTGGTCCATATCATTATTGTGAAAGTTATCTCCCTACTTCTATAAATTTTTTATGATATGATCTTTTATATCTAGGTTATGAATATATTTGGATCTTATAATGGTATATGGGGTGGGGCATTGGTCCCAAACTCATTGTATTAAGGGCAGCTCTTCCCCTTGCTGTGTATTGGGTGAGGTGATTAGCTCTGCTTAGTATTGACCTAGGACATCTGGGTTCCTGCACTCATTTCAACCCCCTGGATATGCGTACACTAACAGCCTGATAGGTTTTAGGTCCCCCTGGATCTTTGAGGTTATTTCCCCTTGAGATTCTTGACTTTTGTTTTATTATATTATCTCTGGCTCTAGAGGAGTATTAGCAGGGCTCAGTATGATAGAGGTTTTCAATTTATTGTTGTTGTGGGTTAGTTACTTCAGACTCTTCATGACCCTGTGGTCCATGCTATCCATGGGGTTTTCTTGGCAAAGATACTGGAGTGCTTTGCCGCTTCCTTCTCCAGTGAATTAAGGCAGAAGCTAAATAACTTGCCCAGGGTCAAGTAAGTGTCTAAGGCCAGATTTGAAATCTAGCTGGGTAAACTTTTGATAACCTTTGTGTTTTTCAAATGAAATATTATTAGAGTAGCTAATTAAAACAGTAGCTAGCATAATACTTTTGTACTGTGACAGAGCACAAAAAATGAAGAATCAGTTTTTTTGCCAGGATTATTTTTTTCCATCAGCTTTGGTTCGCCTGTCTATCAAATGTTCATAATATTGCAGTTAATTTCTCTGCAAGTTTTGAATGATAGTGACAGATGTAGAACAGCAGTTTTGATCCTAAACAAAATGCAGAAAAATAAACAATTGTTTTATTGGTGTTTTTTAGTTAAATTTTTCAAATGAAAAACAAATAAACAAAGGGAAACAATAGAAACTCTAAAACTTAAAGAATCTTAAAGTTTCTGGTTTGTCTTCCTTTTTTTTTCCTTTTAGAAGTATCATTGTATTTTGTGTTTGTATTTATCTCATGGTTATTTACCACCCCTTTCAAGAAAGAACTATTCCTTGTACCAAAGAAAAACAATTAGACAAAAATTTCTGATATTTCAGTCATGTTTATCGATGTATACAAAGGAGAATCCTTGTGGGTGTATAGTGAGATCCTTCAGAAACTAAAGATGACATTGTACAAGACTTCAGAGGAAGAGAAATGAAATTACTCAAAGGAGTTTGGCTTATCCATTCACACTGGAAAGACCAAGTAGATGAAAATGTCTATTGCCTAAATTTCAAAATACATTTGGATGGACACCCTATAGTCTTGTCCATCAGTTTATATATCTGGGGCAGATAGTACAATGAACTGATCCTAGAGTTAAACAGGAAGAGAGAGGGCTGGATTACTTTTAGGAAATCAGTCTTACTGACCCCAAGCTTCACATGGAAACAAAGGCCTATCTTTTTAACAATAACATTTTATTGGTGTTGTCAGTGGCAGCAAGACAGAATTTGACTGCTTTGTTGTTGTTCAGTTGTCTTTAGTCATGTCTGACTCTTCATGACCCCATGTGGGATTTTCTTGGCAAAGATACTGGAGTGGTTTATCATGTCCTTTTCAACTCATTTTACAGATGAGGAAACTGAGGCAAACAGGGTTAAGTGACTTACCCAGGGTCACACAGCTAGTAAGTGTCTGAGGTCAGATTTGAATTCAGGTCTCCTTGACTACCAGTCCAGTGCTCTAGTCATCACCCACCTAGCTGCCCACTGACTGCTTATAAAGAGCTAAAAATGAGTATTCCACAGAAAGCAGTGAAAAGGCTCTTGGTAGATGTGAACAAACATTAACATTTATCCACTAAGGAGCTCCAAAGAACAAGAGTAAAGGACATCATCAAAGAACTACTTAATAAAAAGAGAAGCTGAGCTGGTCACATGGCAAGACCAAGTGCACCATTGGCACCCTCTCGATGGTTCGAGAAAGCAAGGAAGGCCATTAGAGCACTGGATAGACCCTTGTGATTACTTTTGGGAAACATGGGCAAGAGTTGCACAGGTATGGATGAATTGCAATCAGCATTATTGAAGGAGTTTTCAAACTGATGAGATCATAGACCCACATGAGCGTTTTGAGCAACTGAACATTTAAAAAAAATTTTTTTGATCTTTGGAAATGTCTGAGTCATGATTATAATAATCAAATGTGTTGAGTATCTCATTATTCATATGGGGAGAAAGGATGCTATATATATATTTATCTGTGCATATAGGCTACAAATTAGGACCTGATTTATTGTTTTGTTGTTTTCCTACACTTAAAAAGTGGTGGAAAAATGTTAATAATACAGATTAAACTTAAAAATGTGTTGTATATTTTTGGAGAGTTGGTTGTTTTAAAACTTATTAATACACCCTTAGGTCTTGTGCTAAAGAAGCTATGGATACATTTTTGATAGATTAAGCTGCATGGAAATGTAGTAATTTTCTCTTTCAACATTTGAGAAATATTTTAGCTTCTTTGAAAAATAGCTAAAAAGATATTTCCTTATAATAAACCTTCTTTTAAAATAGCTGAATTCCAAATACCAGATCCATAATGAAATTTTATTTGGAAAAAAAGATTTTGACATTTTAGAATTAAAGAAAAGTAAATTTTCTGCCCTTAGCAAGTCGTCTGCACAATGTCTGTAGATGAGCTTGGAGATCTGTGTGATGATGGAGCCAGAGAGATATAGCCTAAAGGCATGGACGCAGAAGTATGAATCAATAGTTACAGAAATCAACTCTTGTCTAGTTTTCTCTGCCTGTATCTCCAAGGGCTTTAGCTACCCAGGTTTTGTCAGAGACCAGGCATTTCTTGCTATATAGAAAAATATTCTTTCTATTAATTGACATTAGTATCACATGAGATCAATTTTTTTCATTTATTCCACATCATTTGAATTTCACTTATGCTATCCTTTAAGATAGAGATAGTCTCTGTGAATGGGATTATAAACTACGTTGAGTCTAAAGTTAAAAAGATTAGTACTTTACTTTTATTTGCTTTAAGTGATGACACTTACTGTTTTAGTCTTTTTCACTTTCATAAGATACATGCAGATTATTTTTTTCCAGAAATTTTCATCAGCTTCATCCCAGGGAACCACAAAATTCTCACCCTGAACACTGTCTGAATCTCACAAAAATATATTCACTAACTTAATACACATTCAAAAGAGCCTCAGTGGATACTTGTTCTTTTGGAACCTCAAAACCATAAGTGAAGTATGCTGCATAAATATAACATTTAATTTCCCAAAGCACACAAAATGCTAATGTCTACCACATTCTCCAAAGAGCCACTTGATGCTGAAACCAAGTGGTTGTAAATGACAAAGGAAATTCACCTGAATTGGTTCAAGATGTGTGTTGCCAGGAAACTGTGTCCAGTGTATAAATAGCAGTATTGATTTCAGGGTAATGGTGACACAAAACAAATGGGCAGACAGATGGAACATTACAACCATTTAGTTGTCAATGATGAGACACCTGCTCTTGTTACATATTAAAACAATGATGGGAGGTGAAGATTTTGAGGTAAGAGGAAAGTAAGACATAATTACCTGTAAATCCAGAACTCTGATTTTGTAGCTATATGGAGCTCTTGGCAAGGAAAGTCATTCTACCAATGGAGACTATTAGGTAGTCTAACTTATAGTGTAGTTTTATAGAGGTACTTAGGGATGTTTAGTGTGTAAATCATTTGCTAAGAGGTCACCCAGCCAATATGTGTGAATCAGGATTTGATACCAACTCTGAAATCAGTTCTTTATTAGCTGTCTTTTTTAGAGGCAAATAAAACCAATTGACTACTTCACTATATATTAAAAGTAGAATTTTTCAAAGAAAACCTATATAGATTGGCAAAGATGGTGAGAATGGCTCTAGATTTAGTTTGGCAGAATGGGTTTGTCTTTAAGTATCATCTCATGAAGCTAGGTGACACAGTGTGGATGGAGCACTGGACATCAAATCAGGAAGACTCATCTTCATGAACTTATGAGGTCAAATTCAGCCTCAGATACACTTACTAGTTGTATGACCCTGAGCAAGTCACTTAACCCTATTTGCCTCAATCCTTCATCTGTTAAATGAGCTGGAGAAGGAAATGGTAAACCACTCCAGTGTCTCTGCCAAGAAAACCCCAACATGGTGTCATGGAGAGTCAGACACAACTGAACAACTACAATATCATCCCATTAGCTAGACAGTGCCTTCTGTCAACTCTGAAAACAATGACCAAACAGTAACATAGGTTATGCAACTGCTGTTAACTCGGAAAATACCAAAGAGCTCATACAAGTTATTATAACCACAGTTAACTCTGAAAAAATAAAACCAAAGAGCCACACAGATGATCACAACCACAGCTGTGATTAAAATAAATTAATTAATAATGTATTCTAAATACAATATATAATATAAAATAGAATAATAAATAATAAATCAAATTAAAATAAAATAAGAACAAAGATCTAACACTGGTTATAAGCAAAAAGTTTTCTTTATTCCATTAGAGGAAGGAAACTAAACACATATACTGGGACCTCTTTGAAGAGAAGACCTGCTTTAATGAGGTCAAACCTTGAGACATACAGCAGTGCCTGCACAGTGAGCTGTAGCCGTGACAATGGGGGTGGTGGCGACAGTGATACAAGTTTGATTCATAGCAGGGCTTCAGGACTGGAACATGGGTCCTGTAGCTGTTTGTCTGAGTTCAGGGACCGTCCGGAGCAGGTGTGAAACAATTCTGGGATTTTGCTGTAGCAGAGTTCATTTGGAAGGTGAGTGAAAAGGATTGTTGTTATACCTAGCTCAGGGCACAGCTTACATGTTGGGCCTTATCTCTGGAAAACAGGGAGTCTCTCAATAGTTAAAAGAGAGAATTAAAAAGAGGTGTGGTCTTGTCATGGGGAACCTGACACAGTTCTTCAAAAATAAGTTTGTGAGGGGAATTTTCTTGTATTTCCCATGTTGTTCATGCCCTCAGTCATCACTGTGCTCACAGAAATCTAGACAAATCAAAACCATACAAATCAGTAAACACATTTAGTTGTAACAGGAAGAGAAATAAAGCAAACAGAAACAATCCTAATAGCTGTTTCTCAATTGGATATTTTCCCAATTTCTGTTTCCCCAGCGTGATTCTGAAAGAAATCTACATCATTCAGTTTCTCACCTATGGTTGGGGAAAATAGCTCTTTAAAGTGTTCAGTTTTTTCTGACTGTTTGTAAATTTCTTTGCAAAGATACTGGACGGGTTTGACATTTCCTTCTCCAGCTCATTTTACAGATGAGGAAACTGAGGCAAATAGGGTGAAATGGCTTTCCCAGAGTCACACAGCTACTAAGTATCTGAGGTCAGGTTTGTATTCATGAAGGTGAGTCTTCCAGGCCTGTCACTCTATCCACTGCACTACCTCACCACCTGAAAATTGTCCTGCTGAATACTAAAAACCTATGGCATGCCACCTCAGTAATCAGAATACTCTATCTTGCTCTTCTTTGCCACTGCCATTCATCCTTTTGAGAAACCACTAAGGCATCATCACCAAATCCTGATGGCAATGAGATATGTTTCAAGCCATATGCACACTGGTCCCAAGTGCCAGGTTGGGATTTGGTGAGATTAAGTCAATGAAACAGATGGCCAAAACAAAAAAAAATCAAAACAAAATTCTTTTACTAGAAAATAACAGCAAGGCTACATGCTGAAACAGCAAAGATTCTGAAGTACAACTCTCTAAATCCCTCTTTTCCCCAATGGGACATGCCCTGATGAGCAGTAAAAGCAGCCTTCTTTGTCAACAAAGGCAGAATTTAGCTATTTTAGCCAATCAGTGGAATTTCATCTATGTGTCTTTAATGAAAAATGTCCTATCATAGTGACAACCTATGTTCACATTTCAGCTCTCTATGTCATATAATCATAATCACAAGGAGCTATGCTTGGACCCTGAATACAAACAGCCTAGTCTGTCCCTCAGAACCCAAGGCCCAGGGAGAACATGTCACCTGTTACAACAGCATAACATTTTGGCAGATCTGTTGGCTCAGATCCTTGTAATTTAGTTGTTAGTTGGCTCATTGGATCTGTCCTTGATTCTCATTTTAGTCAGCTCTAGAGAAAGGACTTGACACCAATCCCCTACATAGTTCCATTCATCTTTTCTCTTCATCTCATAACTATTATGATATGCCCTTGTTCCAAGCCCAGCATCCCACAGGAACTTGAAATCTTGGTCCTGACACCAGGGGACTTTGGACTCCACAGGAAGTGTAGTTTCTGATGTGGTGTGTGTGTGTTAGTGGCAAAGCATGCTAGGAAGTACAAGTTTCCCCTCAATCTAACTCTTATTACATTTTCCCTCCCCAACTCCAGTTAAAAAAATAATTACGAAGATGGCAGAGTAGAAACACACAAATACGCTAGCTCCAAGCCCACAGCCCAGGAAATATCCATAGTAAAGAGCCGCCAATAAATTCAGGAGCAGGAGAAGCCACATAATAGTGGAGCGGATAAGATTTCTGTTCCAGAGGGACCTGCAAACCTCTTGCAAAAGGTCCGTCGCGCTGTGGACACGGAGCCCAGCCCAGCCCTGCACCGGCCCCGGCACCGAGAGGAACAGATCCGAGCGGACTTCAGGGACGGGATCTCCAGGGGCCGCGCGGGTCCCTCCACCCACAGGTGACGGGGGTCGGTGAGAAGGTCTCTTTGGTGGGTCGAGAGGGGAGTGGAGTGCCCCCATACTCAGGCCCCCTCAGAAGGCAACAGCGGAGGCGGGAACAGACCGGGGCTCCCCAAGCAGGCAGGAGCCTGGATACATTGTTGAAGGTCTCCGCATAAACCTCCTGAGGGAACTGAGCCCGTGAGGCGGCCCTGCCCCGACCTGAGCACCTGAACTTAATCTCACACTGAATAGCAGCCCTGCTCCCGCCTAAAGCACTGAGGCTGGGAAGCAGCATTTGATTCTCAGACCCCAAGTGCAGGCTGGGAGGATCCGGAGGCGAGGTGGGTGTGAGGAGAATATTCAGAGCTCAAGTCACTGGCTGGGAAAATGCCCAGAAAAGGGAAAAAAACCAAGACTACTGAGGGTTACTTTCTTGGTGAGCAGGTTTCTCCTCCCCTCCCTTCTGATGAGGAAGAGCGGTGCTCACCATCAGGGGAAGACACGGAAGTCAGTGCTTCTACATCCCAGCCTACTCAATGGGATCAGTTCTGGGAAAAGGTCTTAAAGAGCCGAAACAATTTTCAAAATCATGATAGAGAGGTGGAGGAAAAACTGGGAAGAGTAATAAAAGACTTGCAAGCAAAGTATGAATAACAAATCAGCACCCTGCTAAAGGTGACCCAAAAAAATGCTGAAGAAAATAACACCCTGAAAAATAGGCTAACTCAATTGGCAAAGGAGGTTCAAGAAGCCAACGAGGAGAAGAATGTTTTCAAAAGCAGAATTAGCCAAATGGAAAAGGAGGTTCAAAAGCTCACTGAATAAAATAGTTATTTCAAAATTAGAATGGAACAGATGGAGGCTAATGACTTTATGAGAAACCAAGAAATCACAAAACAAAACCCAAAGAATGAAAAAATGGAAGATAATGTGAAATATCTCATTGAAAAAACAACTGATCTGGAAAATAGATCCAGGAGAGACAATTTAAAAATTATGGGCCTACCTGAAAGCCATGATCAAAAAAAGAGCCTAGACATCATCTTTCATGAAATTATCAAGGAAAACTGCCCTGAGATTCTAGAACCAGAAGGCAAAATAAATATTGAAAGAATCCACTGATCACCACCTGAAAAAGATCCAAAAAGAGAAACTCCTAGGAATATTGTGGCCAAATTCCAGAATTCCCAGGTCAAGGAGAAAATATTGCAGGCAGCTAGAAAGAAACAATTCAAGTACTGTGGAAATACAATCAGGATAACACAAGATCTATCAGCTTCTACATTAAGGGATCGAAGGGCATGGAATAGGCTATTCCAGAAGTCAAAGGAATTAGGACTAAAACCAAGAATCACCTACCCAGCAAAACTGAGTAGAATACTTCAGGGGAAAAAAATGGTCTTTCAATGAAATAGAGGACTTTCAAGCATCCTTGATGAAAAGACCAGAGCTGAACAGAAAATTTGACTTTCAAACACAAGAATGAAGAGAAGCATGAAAAGGTAAACAGCAAAGAGAAGTCATAAGGGACTTATAAAAGTTGAACTGTTTACATCCCTACATGGAAAGACAATATTTGTAACTCTTGAAACTATTCAGTATCTGGGTACTTGGTGGGATTACACACACACACAAGCACACGCACACACTCATAGAGACAGAGTGCGCAGAGTGAATTGAATAGGATGGGATCATATCTTAAAAAAAAAATGAAATCAAGCAGTGAGAGAGAAATATATGGGAGGAGAAAGGGAGAAATGGAATGGGGCAAATTATCTCTCATAAAAGAGGCAAGCAAAAGATTTTTTTTTAGTTTGGGGAAAAAGAGGGGAGGTGAGAGAAAAACATGAAGCTTACTCTCATCACATTCCACTAAAGGAAGGAATAAAATGCACACTCACACACATGAATACGATGACCAGATATTCATCAGGATGACTGGAGACAGCTCAGGATGCAATGGGAGACCTTGGCCTTTTCAGGTGCTCACTTAGAGGGAGGTAACACCCTTCTCTGTACTCACTTAACACCCATCTTAGTTCAGTCCTTTATCTCTTCTTCTTTACTGGTTTCCCCAACTGAAGTCTCTCTTTTCTCCAATCCATACCTTACCCAGCTGTTAAAACAAAATTCCTAAAGCAAAGATCTGATCACATCACTCCCTGACTAATAAACTCTAGTGTCTCTAAGATCAGACACAAATCCCTCTGACTGGCATTCTGAAGCCTTTAATAACTTCACTACAACCTACATTTCCAGTTTTATTATATATTATATACATATTACCTTCCAGTCAAATCAGCCTTTTTATGCTCTTGCTTAAACACATCATCTTGGTGCCTTTTTTAAAGTTGTCCCCATGCATGGAATGTACTTTTCCCTCACTTCTACCTCCTATAATGGGGCAGCTAGATGGTGCAGTGGATAGAGCACCAGTGCAGAAATCAGGAGGACCTAAATTCAAATCTCACCTCAGACACTTGACACTCACTAGCTGTGTGACCATGGGCAAGTCACTTAACCCCAATTGCCTCATCATCTCTAGTCATCCTGATGAACATCTGGTCATCGTATTCAGATGGCTCTGGAGAAGTGAGGCTGGTGACCTGCACTGCCCCCTCACTCAAAAAACAAAGTCAAGTGCAAGTCATGTTATCATTTCTCTGATGGCATGTTCTTCTTCAGCAACGAAGGATGAACACACATACCTCCTATGATATCTGGCTTCCTTTGAAAGTTGAATTCCAATATCACATCCTCCATGAGGCCTTTCCTGGTGTCTCTCAACTGCTAGTGCTATCCTCCCCCATTAATGTTTATTTATTTTATATAAACTTCTTTTATGCATACATGCATATAAACATACATACATAAAGATATAAGGATATATGTATGTGTACACACACATACACACAGAGTTGTCTTCCTCAATGCAATGTAACCTGCTTTAGATCAGGGACTGTTTACATGCATGACTTTATATCCCTAGCATTTAGGATATTTCCTGGCACAGTGTAGGTGCTTATTGACTGAATGATTTTTCCCTAAATGACGTACTCAATAGGGCAAACTTGGAGGGAACTTAGAGATAGTCTAATCCATTATATGGGGCTCCCCTCCCACAAGGAGATCTAGCTCCAGATTTCCATAGAATCTAACCCCAAACAAGGATGTCAGACATCTCTTTATCTCTTATTTACCTCTCCCAAACTCTAGGGAAATCTTTAAAACAAAGCTCCAACATGGCTGTTGTCTAGGGTCTCTACCCAAAGTGGCAAAAATGGAATAGGCCATGTAAGTATTATGACTGCAGATTATTTTCTCCACCACTGAAAATGCTTCAAACACAAGACTCTTAAGCACATCTTAACAAATACAGAAAGATACAATAATAACTCATTATAACTTATAGCCCTGCATAAGAACAAAACAACTCTTTGGGACTGCTTGAAATAGATATTTCATTTGAACTTCAGACTCAGACCATCTGGACAACTCATAAGATCCAAATTTCCTGGCCAGCCATGGGATGCCTGACTTACTCTTCCAAACTACAGCACCCTCCTGAAAATGGTGCTTCTCCTCTTCCCAGAAGTAGCTCCATGCCTGGAATCCCCACCTCAGAAATTCTCAACCTTCCAAACTCATGAGGTTAAGTCAGGATTGGAGAAGCCCATTTCTCTCAGGATCACCTGTTGCTGGACTCTGCCCAGGGAAGTAAACAGAAAGCAGAAGACAAAAAAGGACTTAGGCCTATCTGGGCAAATACACATTCTTGCTGCTGGGTGCTCATAGAGTCCACCACCATTGGGTGTGGATAGGAGAGATAAATACCCACTGTCCTCCCTTTGCCAAGGCAGAATATGCTTTAGGAGAGTTTCAGAAAATAGAATCTCAGTTGTTATTCATCAGTTACTTTAATAGCCCTCAAGAATCTGTGGAAAATAATCTTTAATACTGCTCCTTTCCCATGGTGAGCGATCAGGAGTTTCTGTGTTATCTCAACAAAGGTCATGACTTCTAGCAAGGCCCTAGAGCACATGGTTCCACAGATGTGGACTGGAGGACATGCCTGACCCCATGCAATGTGCCCTGGTCCTGAAGGTGAGGGTGTTCTCATGATTACTCTCAGTTACAAACAATAAAGCTTTGCCTTTAAACTAGATAGGAAAATTAGTCTTCTCTAAATAGCTAAAATGACCATCTTGCTCAATGATTTAAAAAAAAAACAAACCACCAAACATTTTTAATTTTTGTCCCTGACTGCAAAATGAAGAGAAATATTAAAGCAAAAATGATTTTACATCTGCAGTGTTAAAAGTTTTCTCTTGTAGGATAGGTTTGGGAAAACTAGTGAATCAATAAGTATTTCTTAAGCACTACTATATACAAGTTACTATGTTATGTGTTAGAAATATGAAGGCAAAAATGAGATAGATAATCCTGACTACCAAAGGACCTTTGCTAGGTCTGACACAGAGGAGGTGACCCCTGAGGATGGCTTTGGTACCCCAGCACAGGGAATGGACAGACCTCTTGTCCCTATTCCTTCTTAGTATGGAAAGTTGGAGTAACTTGGGGACTTCTTTTGGTAATGATGAGGCTAGCATATGCTAGAATCCAGCCATGGATTTTGTGTAATTGTGTGTCCAGTCCATATTCATGTCTAACATCTGGGCAAGAAAGAACAGTGCTTGGAGTCAGGTGACAGTAATTTGAATGCCAGCTCTTTTACTGTCTGGGTGACTTTGAGTGAATGATTTAACATTTCTGGGTTTCAGATTCCTCATCAGCAAAAAAGGGGTTGGTCAAGATAACACCGAGAGCCTTTTCTAGCTCTAAACCTAGGATTCTGTAAATCTATTGCTTGAATCATATGTTGTAATGTTAATAGAATTGGAAGATCTTCCCCACCCATTAATAGGCCTAACACATGGAATCTGTGGTCACATGGAGCTCAGACTGGAAGGAGCTTGCCCAAGGAAGGGAGGGGTGGGGGTGTGAAGAGAGCAAGGATAGGCAGAGCAGAGGGAGAGAAAAGCAAGCTGTGAGTGGGCAGAGGGAGAAATTTGTCTAGGGGACCTTGTTTTTGTTTTTGACAGAAAGAAGGCTTAAGATGTCAGTGCTCCCTGGATTAGTGATAAGTACCCTGTTAAATCTTACCTACTGGTATTCTAATGATGTCTCAAATATTTTGGTTTTGTCTTCGAGGAAGAGAGTTTATTATATTTTACAAATTTACACTGGAAATACGCATGTACCTTCATTGGTTATCACATTGACATTGCACATGTTACTGTCAATATATTAGTAAGTATTTTTAAGCACCTACTATATGCTAGGTATTATGTAGGTACTAGACAGAGGCATAACTCTACAATGACCTCCATTCTCATTTTTAATATTTCTTGATTCATATTGATTCTGAAATGCTATGAAAAGCCAATAAGGACAACCTGGTTTGCAGGATAGAAGAAAAAGGGAAAATATGTTGCTGAACATGACTTATGTAGTAAGGAAAATGTATGTAAAGAAAAATCTGAAATGTAAACAAGGTTATGAGCAAGATTTTCAGCACTGTGGCAGCTACATCATTGCTTTTTTGTGTGTCTTATCCTATTTTCTAAGTAAAGGATTCTTGAGGCAAAGCTATGCTGCATGATATGAATTGAATTTTTTTTATGAAGTTTTGTAGGAATTCTAAAATCACTAATATCCTTACAAAAACAGACCAAAGACTATAGCCTGTTCCTAATTATTTTCTTTGTTTTTTTTCCTCTGGTTAGGTCACTTAAACAAAGAATAATGTCATGTTTTAGTGGTGGTGGCATTGATATCAAAAAGGTTGGTCTGATAAAACAAAAATTATTAGCATTTTAAATTTCCTTTTTTATAGGTTGCAAAAATACTGAGTATGTTGTTAGATTGACAGAATTGTATTCCTCCTTGTGTCGTTTATTCTAAATGGCCAGAAAGCAGGCTGCAGGAGCAGGCTGGCTGAACAATAAGATTTTATTAGGTGTAACTCAATTTTAATTTAAAATGGTCACATACAGACCTGAGTGATAAGTGAGTCAGAGACCTGAATGGAAGATTTCAGTGTACTAGATCACAGAAAACAAGGAAAGTGTTTGATCTGTGACAGAGAAGTTGGTATTATAAGCAACACACACAAAAAGTGTATTATTTTTCACACCTCTTTGCATTTATCTCTAACAGCAGTACTTCCCTAAACTATCAAACTCTCTATTTGGATTATTAATGACATACTATGGAAGGACAAAAACCAAAAAATACATTTATCAGTGATAAGGCTAAACAGTTGTGCCTTGTGAAAAAAAGGCCTGAGTATTTTAGTGGCCTGTAAGCTTGATGTGAATGAATTAAAATGCAGTGATTAAGTGCTTACTATGTTCAAAGCACCGTGTTATGCTCTGGGAATAATCAATAGAAAAGCCAGACAAACCCTGCTTTCAAGTGGATCACATTGATAATGGCATATGAGTTAACAAAGTAACATAGCAACAGAAAAAAACTGTGTTACTAGAAATAAAGTATTGAGAATGAGAGTAATGATAGTTTGGTGAGCAGGATTACAACCCAAAGAGAGTGATCCGGAGAAAGTGATAAAAAAATTTTTTTAAATTAAAAACTTTAATAAACACTTAAAAATTATTTTAAAATTATATGCAGACAAATATTTTCAGCAATCTTTAATGAAAGATTAGTTTTTGGTGGTCACAGGAATCTAAATCAATGATTAATTAATTTATTAGTTAATTTAATAATTTTATTAAGTTGATTTACCTAATTAATGATTTAAAAATATCCCATAAAAAAACAGAGGGAAGGATTTGGGATGTTTAGTGTGAAGAAATGAAGATTTCAGGTATCCTGAACATGATAGCAATCAAGTTCAAGGTGAAAGAATTAAGACTTGTGTTTGACCCCTGAAGGAAGAACTGGGACCCTTGGATGAAGTCACAAAGAGGTAAATTTAGGCTTGATATGAGGCAAAACTTTCTAACAGAATTTCTAAAAGTCAACAGGGCTGCTTTGGAGGGTGATGGGCTCTTCATCCCACCTCACTCCTATTTTGCCCCTCAATTTAAGGTCTTCAGCAACCAGTTATAGTTATTTTGAAGAGGGAGTTCTTGTTCAGGCTAGATTAGATGGCTTCTGAGTTTTCTTCCAATTCTAAGGCTCTGTAACTGATAACACCCATGCCTAGGGACATAATAAATATTATTTTAAAATACATTTTCTGATGTAATCGATAATATGGTATTCCATTGACCAGAAGTCAAGTGTATGTTCTATGTAGATTTTTTAATCCTCTGATCCTAACTTGTGATATTTAGAATGCAGTAGGACCTATTTTATGCAATAGATCTGTTGCTGCAAAATTAAATATAGTGTTATAAATTAATTTTATTTTTAGTGGATTTTTAAAAATGACTTTAAAAATGCTTAATCTTCATTTTTGGTTTGCTTTAAGTTCAAAATGATCAATAACACTGTTTCCTTGTTTTAGCCTCTCTTAAGTAAATTTTATTTAAATACAGCAAATTCTTTTTACTTTTCAAAGTTTAATTGAAAAAATATATTTAATGAATCATTTTATAATATAAATTATAATTTATAATTATAAGTTTTATAAGTTCATACATACATGCACATAGGAAATGTTTTGAGAAAAAGAATATCAAATAATATGACCTTTTTGGAGTAAAAAAAAAGCTATATGACTATATCATATAGTTTGCAGAATTAACCTGATTATGAAAATATAATGGGTTCAATATTTCACAGTGCCTATAGAATAATATACTTGGGGAAATAGAGTAACAAAATAAAATAAAAATAGAGTGATAAAATAATAAAAATAATAATCACAAATAATGGCACAATGGGGTCTCCAAATAATAAATAATAAAAATAAATAATAAAATAACATTTAAAAATTGGGTAATGTACTTGGGGAAGTTTAATTGCTTGTATCAGAAGTCAAATCATTATCATAAATAATTAATCAAAAGACCACCTATCCCCTTAGCACCAGATTTGTTCTCAGGAATTGAGAAGCTCTTAGGGAATGTGGCTCCTAAGGAAAGCAATTGCATGAATTGTTTATACTCCTTGATTTCTCTCATTCTATAGAATGGTTTATTCTGAGCTTCAAAATTCTGATCTCTGCTTAAGTAAAGAATAGGGATTTCCCAACTCTTCAAAGTTGGGCAATCAAATTTTCTTGCAAGGACAAAGGCACGTAGGATGTGGGGAAATGACACACACACAGTATGCATCCAAGATGATACTGAATATCAACTATGACTGAAGTATAAGTAGCTCAACATGACAAATACATTCAATCCTCAACTTTCATGGGGACAACATTCCAAGAAAATAGTGTGAAAGTAAAAAACTTGAATGCTGAAACATTGAGCCTATTTGAAATAGGAGGTTAAATTACCATGACCATCAAAAACTATAATCTTATGCTAGAGATTGTTGAAAGTACTTTTTCTTCATATAATTCTTTATAACAAAACAGTAATTCTGATAATATGCACTTTTCCTAACACAGTAACTATAAAATAATCCATAAAATGCATCATACAAAATAAAATTTGTAACATGCAAAAAACATTTTTCTCTTTAGTAATTCCCTAGAATTCTGTAACCTTTTTGTGATAATATCTCAATTAAAAAACCCAACAAAACCCCAAAATACTATATTGCTATAAACTTCTCTACCTTGGCTGCCCTCTGAAAACAAAGGGAGAGGTTGTTGGGACTTTAGTCACTACTGTCTAAAGATGCCAAAACTGGCAGGATCTCCACATCACCCTCAACATTCTGAATGCAAGGGCTTTTTATAATGATAGGGTGGACAAAACCGGTGAAGCACCTAGTAGGATACCAGATGCTCCATAAACATGCACACATTGGGCTTCTTCTCATTTTTTTAATCTACTGCACATAACTGGGAATATGACTAGGTGCCAACATGAAAGTGAAAATGAGATTACTAATAAAATCATGAGAATGCTTGAAGTTGGGAAAGTTAAATGCATGAATGTTGAGTATTATATCTCAATGTTTAGCTCGTACACCACTGGGAGCACCATAGAGAGCCGAAGCCAACTGAGTGCTGACTTTATTATCTTACTCCCTGAAAAAAGAACTTGGACTGAGTCTTCTCTCTACTGAAGCCCCAATTTCTTCTTTATTTTTCCTTTCTGGATCTCCTTCCCTCTCACCCATTTTTACCTGTAATTTCCACAGTACTTTGAGATCTTTGGCAGAAAAACACCATAGATATTTGTGATTTCATTTGGATATTGTAAACAAACTTCCTGTTGGCAAGAGAAAAATTCCTCCATGTTTAGGTATTCAAGCCTCTTGAAAGCCATATAGAACTGGGTGATGGACAGGAAGAGAGAGAGAGAGAGAGAGAGAGAGAGAGAGAGAGAGAGAGAGAGAGAGACACACACACACACACACACAGAGACACAGAGAGAGAGAGAGACACAGAGAGAGACACAGAGAGACAGAGAGATAGAGACAGAGAGAGACAGAGACAGGGAGAGACAGAGACAGGGAGAGACAGAGACAGAGAGACAGAGACAGGGAGAGACAGAGACAGAGAGACAAAGAAAGAGAGAGACAGAGACAGAGAGGGAAGGAGGGAGGAAGAGAGAATTTTATAGTTATAGAGATCTATCCTGGCACAATAGGATCTCCAAGTTGAAGAGGGAATTTATTGATTCATATTTTTATAGCTTCTGAAAAGCAAAAAGAGAAAAACATGAATCTGATAAAATAAGTGTAAGGGTGGAACGACTGAGCAAAGCAGTCAAGTCACCCCACTTCATTTAAAGTGAGAAGATGCCTCATCAATCAGTCTCAATCATAGACTTTAAACTGTTTAAAAAGTATTTTTATTTATTTTTTATTTTTTAATGTTTAACAATCACTGCCATACACTTGAGATTTTATCCCCCCCCACCTACCCCCCACTCCCCCCCTCCCTCCCCATGACTGCATACAATTCTGTATAGATTCTACTTATACTTTCCTATTGAGTATGTTTTCACTATAGTCATGCTATGTAGTCAGACTAAAATAAATGAAAGAAATCGTATAACAAATCAGAACATGATACACAAACACATACACATACACAAACATGATCTGCTACATTTTGTGAGTGACTTCCATATTTCTTTCTCTGAGTGTGGAAGGCATTTTGCCTTGAGAACCACCTTTGGGATTTTTTTTTTTTTATAAGAAGTTTTTGCGTTATTACAAAATTCCAAGTCTACCAGAAAAAACTCTCACACACTGTGGTCGTTGCTGTGCACAAAGTTCTCCTGGTTCTGCTCCTTTCACTCAGCATCAGGTCATATAAGTCCTTCCAGGCCTCTCTGAAGTCTTCTTGTTCATCATTTCTTATGGCACAATAGTACTCCATTACATTCATATACCATAATTTATTCAGCCATTCCCCAATTGATGGACATCCCCTTGACTTCCACTTTTTGGCAACTACATAGAGTGCTGCTATAAATATTTTTGTACATGTGGGACCCTTTCCCATTTTTATGATCTCTTGGGGTTATAGTCCTAGTAGCGATATTGCTGGGTCAAAGGGTATGCACATTTTTGTAGCCCTTTGGGCATAGTTCCAAATTGCTCTCCAGAATGGTTGGATGCGCTCGCAGCTCCACCAACAATGAATTAGTGTTCCAACTCTCCCACATCCTCTCCAGCATTTATCATTTTCTTGTTCTGTCATGTTTGCCAATCTTATAGGTGTGATGTGGTACCTCAGAGTTGTTTTGATTTGCATCTCTCTAATCAATAGTGATTTAGAGCATTTTTTCATATGATTATAGATATCTTTAATTTCTTCCTCTGAAAATTGCCTGTTCATATCCTTTGACCATTTATCAATTGGGGAATGACTTGTATGATTATACATTTGGGTCAGTTCTCTATATATTCTAGAAATGAGGCCTTTATCCCCGAGCTTAGCTGTAAAAATTCTTTCCCAATTTACTACATCCCTCCGGATTTTGGTTGCATTGGGTTTGGTTGTGCAAAAACTTCTCAGTTTAATGTACTCAAAGTTATCCATTTTGCATTTCATAATGCTTTCTATCTCTCCTTTAGTAAAGAATTCTTCCCTTCTCCATAGATCTGATAAATACACTATTCCTTGCTTCTCCAGTTTATTCATGGTATCAATCTTTATACCTAAATCATGTACCCATTTGGACTTTATTCTTGTGTACGGTGTCAGGTATGGGTCTATGCCTAATTTCCGCCACGCTGTTATCCAGTTTTCCCAGAAATTTTTGTCAAACAATGAGTTCTTATCCCAGAAGCTGGGGTCCTTGGGTTTATCAAACAGAAGGTTGCTATATTCCTTGCCTACTGCATCTTGAGTGCCAAGTCTATTCCACTTGTCTACCTCTCTGTTTCTTAGCCAATACCAAGTGGTTTTGATAATTGCTGCTTTATAGTACAGTTTGAGGTCTGGTAGCGCTAGGCCACCTTCCCAAGCATTTCTTTTCATTAGTCCCTTTGATATTCTGGACCTTTTGTTTTTCCAAATGAATTTTGATATTATTTTATCCAGCTCTAGAAAGTAATTGTCTGATAGTTTAATTGGTATGGCACTAAATAAGTATATTAATTTAGGTAGAATTGTCATTTTTATTATATTAGCAAGGCCTACCCATGAGCAACTAATGTTTTTCCACTTACTTAAATCTGACTTTATTTGTGCAAAAAGTGTCTTGTAATTGTGTTCATATAATCCCTGGGTTTGTTTTGGCAGGTAGACTCCTAAGTATTTTATACTGTCTACCCTAGCTTTAAATGGGATTTCTCTTTCTATCTCTTGCTGTTGGACTTTGTTGCTAATATATAGGAACGCAGCAGATTTGTGTGGGTTTATTTTGTAACCTGCAACTTTGCCAAAGTTGTTTATTAATTCAAGTAATTTTTTACTTGAATCTCTGGGATTCTCTAGGTAAATCATCATATCATCTGCAAAGAGTGATAACTTAGTTTCTTCTTTGGCTATTCTTATTCCTTGAATATCTTTATCTTGTCTAATTGCTACAACTAACATTTCTAGTACCATATTGAATAATAGTGGTGATAATGGACAACCTTGTTTCACCACTGATCTTATTGGGAATGCATCTAGCTTATCCCCATTGCATATAATGCTTGCTGAAGGTTTTAGATAGATACTGCTTATTATTTTATGGAAAGTTCCCTTTATTCCTACGTTCTCCAGTGTTTTTAGTAGGAATGGGTGTTGTATTTTGTCAAAAGCTTTTTCTGCATCCATTAAGATAATCATGTGGTTTTTGTTAGCTTTGTTGTTGATGTGATCGATAATGCTAATAGTTTTCCTAATATTGAACCAGCCCTGTAGTCCTGGTATGAATCCTATCTGATCATAATGTATTAATCTCGTGATAAGATGCTGTATTCGTTTTGCTAAAATCTTATTTAAAATTTTTGCATCTATATTCATTAGGGAAATTGGTCTATAATTTTCTTTCTCTGTTTTGTCTCTTCCTGGTTTAAAAAGTATTTGGAACTTGAATGGGATTGCATAGGAAGAAGGGTTTGGATGGGTGGAGGAGCCTGATCATGTCCCAAGGGTTGTCTACAAAATATCAAGTTGGTTCGTTGGTTGTTGTTGTCCTTCATCTTTGAAGAGGACCAAAATGACATCACCATGTTAAAGTGAAATTTCAGTGTGTCCAACAGTGGCTGATCAGACAAATATGAGCTTGGAATGCTCTATCACAGGTTGGGCACAGATAGTCCATGTGAATATTTGGGGTGGATATCCCAAATTTGCACATCGTACGTTTACTTTGTGTGTCTCAATTCTGCTTTGCTCAAAGAGCACAGAACCCTTTCTGATGTGGGCATGCCATGGAGTGGTCCTGTGCCAGTGTCTCCCATGTTGCACAATCAAATCCAAAGTTCTTGAGAGAGACTTGAAAGTGTCCTTGTATCACTTCTTCTGACCGCCATGTGATCGCCTGCCCCGTGTAAGTTCTCCATAAAAGTTCTCTTGTCTTTTTGGCAAGCCTACATTTTACATTTGAACAACGTGGCCAGCCCATAGGAGTAACACTCTCTGAAGCAGAGTTTGAATACTTGGCAGTTCAGCTCAAGCAAGGACTTCAGTGTCTGCTACCTTATCCTGCCGGGTGATCCTCAGAATCTTCCTAAGACAGTTCAAATGGAAGCAATTCAGTTTCCTGGCATGGCATTGGTAGACTGTCCATGTTTCACAAGCATAGAACAATGAGGTCAGCACAACGGCTCTGTAGACCTTCAGTTTGGTAGTCAGTCTAATACCTTTTCTCTCCTAAACTTTTCTTTGGAGCCTCCCAAACACTGAGCCAGCTCTGGCAATGCATGCATCAACCTCATTGTCAATGTGTACATCTCTGGAAAGTACACTACCAAGGTAAGTGAACTTATCCACAGCATTCAAAATTTCTCCATTTGTTGTAACTGATGGCTCCACGTATGGATGGTGTGGTGGTGGCTGATGGAGCACCTGTGTTTTCTTGATGTTAATTATTAGGCCAAAATTAGCATAAGCATCAGAGACTTGATCGATACTTTGTTGCATCTCAGCTTCAGAGGCTGCATTGAGTGCACAATCATCTGCAAACAGAAAATCATGCACCAGCACTCCCTCCACTTTGGTCTTGGCTTGTAGCCTTTTAAAATTGAAGAATTTACCATCAATACAGTAGTTGACCCTGAAGCCGTGTTCATCCTCACTGAAAGCATTTGACAACATGGCTGAAAACATCATGCTAAAAAGCATGGGAGCAAGCACACAGCCCTGTTTCACTCCATTGGTGACTGGGAAGGCACGAGAGTTTTGTCCATTATCCAGAACCTGGGCAAACAGGCCATCATGAAATTGACTGAACACATCTTACACTCCTCAAAATATCAAGCTGGATATTGAATTGGAGTCATTCAAGAGGTTGGAGCAAGTGTGGCTTTCCAGTAAAAACTATGAGGAATAAAGGAAGCCAGAGGGAGTTGCTTGGCAAGAGTACTGGTGCTGCCTAAGCAAATATGGGAGGCTATAACCTACTGCTACATGTATCTTATCAATCATTGCTATATGTATCTATCAACATATATTTATATGTACTATTTATATTTATATATACATTCATATATATATGCATTATGTATACACATATATGTGTATACATACTTATGATTTCATTGGTATGGGAATTCTTAATGAGGAAACTCTACCAATGAAGATTAGCACCCCCTCTTCAACTTAAGACTATAAGTTCCTTCACTTCTCAACATTAAACTTTAAGATCCTTGTGGACAGGGAACTGTCTTTTCCCTTTCTTTGTATCCCCAGCACTTAGCATGATGTTTGGAACATAGTAGGCACTTAATAAATGTTTGTTGATTGACTAAGTCTTAGAGAGTTGCCTGGGACACTCTCAGGGACTTAAGGGGTCACACAGGGTCACTCAGAGTCACACAGCCTGGTATGTGTAAGCCTGGAACTCCAGTCTTCTTAATTCCAAAGTTAACTCTCCACTATACCATGTTGTCTTTCAAAAATAGTTGGTAGGGGAAAGTTTTAGGTAAAAATGAGGAGAAGAGAGGAAACTCAAAAGGAAAAATTAAGATACTGGAGCTTCAGAAGTTAATGTGTATATGTGATAGAGAGAAACATGGACCTTGAGGGGAACAATCCGGATCCAAATGAAAATTTAAGTGCCAATTCAGTAGTCTGGCAAACTGCTTCATGTTTTTCAAGGTTTTAAATCTTAGTCTCCCTGGAGAGTATAACAATAGTTTTAAGTTCCTAAAAATGCATGCTTGTGAGTCTTTTTTCTTTTTTAGCATTTCTTTTGTGTGGAAGAAATAAATAGCTGTCGTATTCCTGATTTATGTTGTATGTGAAGTACATAAATATGACATGCATATATGTGTGTGTGTGGGGGGTTAGGATAGGGGTTGAGACTGGATCTATGATTTCATTGATGTAAAGAATTTTCCAGTGGTGAACACCCTATATATACACCAATTAAGGTAGGCACTTCCTGCAACTTATAGCTTTAGAGAGTTATCTAGATGGTCCCAAGAGATCAAGTAACTTGTACCAGATAACACAGCCATTATATTTCAGAGGAAGCACTAGAAGACAGGTCCTCCTGGCTATGAAACCAGTTCTCTATCTACCATCCTATATATAAACAAAATATATATAAATGCATATGCAGTATTAGCGAGACAGCTAATTGTGTAAATAATGTGACCACAAACACTATCTTGAGAAATCTGATGGCATCAATTGGGGGGGGAGAGGAAGTTTTTAGATTTCAAGGGTTAAAAAACTCATTTTCAAAAATATTCTTGTAGTGAATCCTGGAAAATGCTTACAAAGTTTTTGAGGAATAATATGAGTGCTATTTTTAAAGCTATATTTGGAAACTTCTCTATATAAATCTCTAATCCTTTAAAGTATGTTGCTGTCATCTTTGCTATTAGTTAAATACAAAGCTATCGCTTTTGAACTTTGTGCATTCTGCCTGAATCCAGGTTGATCCAGGGAATATCTCGGAGTTATAAAGGTGATGATCTGACCACTGATTACCTTTCTTTCTAATTATTGTGAGAAATAATTTTTTATATTGTTTTAGGTACTTCATTGTTCATATCACATAGTATGAGAAACTAAAATATTTTAAGTAAATAAATGAACTAATATCCACCCCAATGGCTTCTAAAGAGCCAAAAAATGTGCTGTACTATGCACACAGTACAAAGTAAATTATGAGTGACAGTCATGTTCCATTGGTACAAAGTCATTATTTTATTCTATCAGGATAGGATAAAATAAGCCTGTAAATAAAATTTTACTGTGATGCGTAGGCTAAGCTACATAATACAGCAAGAATGAATTAATACAGCACAAATGAATAAGATTGTAAACTATTTGGAACTCTGAAGAAAATCACAAGATTTTATTAATCTGATGCAAATTTTTAAAAGATGACCTTTGACCCTGTCCTGTATACAGAAAGTGAAGAAAACACCTTTTTGGCATCTGAGAATGTAATCAAAGCAATTGCTAATTTGGACAAAGTTGATTTGATCAATAATCTCTCACAGTTTTGCATTTACCCTCTCTGAAATTTCTAGAAATTAGTTTTGCCAGAAAACACTTGTTTTTGTTTGTTTTTTTTGAAATCAAGGGGCTAATGTGAACTAACTTTTCTGGTGCGAGAGCCCAACTGTTGCAGGACAATAGGTAGGGTGCTTTGAGAAAATGCTGACAGCATTCCTTGCCTGAGCGCTACTAAATATCCTATAACATTTTGCATGCTTGTAACCCAAGGCTTTACTTTGTAGGGTATTTATTCTCGCTGATCAGTTACAGTTGCTAACTCTACCAGAACAAGCTGCGCGGAGAAAAGGTCACCCATCTTTTCACTTCTTTGGGGATGGTGGCGGTGCGGGGAAATGCTGCATTCTGACCTTGCCCTGTGTTCCCCCCTCAATTAACCTTGACAGAAAAGGTGGGGGGGGAGAGACCAAGCTAATGGACCGCCCGTTTTCTCCTCTCTGTGGCTCTCAGACTGCTTTCTGATTTCATTTACCTCATCCCTCCGGCCTCCCTTAAGAACCAAATCCAATTCTTCCTGGTGGCTCATGCCAAAGACAGCAAACAAATGCCATCGGCCACCGGCACGTAGCCCTTTACCAGACACCCACGGAGGGGAAGCCCCTTTCTCTTTGCGCCTCACCCGGCTCCTAGCCGTGGGCTCCGAGGAGTGGGTGGAGGCCCGGCTAGAAGCCGATGACGCACGGGCGAGCTCCGGCTAATGGGAGCCATGCCCTCCTCGGACTCTATAAAGGGGGTGGACGCAGCAAGCTGGCTGTGACAGATAAGGGGCCCTTCTTGGACACCCTCGGGCGCTCACACAAACATACGGGCGCACATTCACGCCTTCCAACCCTGGGAGCTCTAAGCGTGCGGAAAACCCCCAGGCAAGTTCGGTGGGCAGCGCTCCCCGTAGCTGGCTACATGGAAGGCGTCCCAACTTCCCCTAGAGTGGAACGACGGCCGCTGCGGACTCCAGCCCCTCTCCTGCCCGCCAGGCAGATGGAGAAGGCAGGCAATGCTCAAACACCGGCGGAGAAGCGGCGCGGTGCCCAGTGCAACGGGTACGCGGCCAAGGAGCAACCCCGGCCCGAGCGGAATGAGCCCGAGGAAAAGCCCCCGGGCCAGGAGGAAAAGAGCGCCCAGCAGGCGGACTTCTGGAAGACGGAGCGGACCCGTAGCGTGGAGGATAACGAGCTGAACCTGCCCAGACTGGCGGGCGCGTACTCCACCATCCTGCGCTCCCTGGGTGAGGACCCGGAGCGCCAGGGGCTGGTCAAGACCCCCTGGAGGGCTGCCACGGCCATGCAGTTCTTCACGAAGGGCTACCAGGAGACCATAGCAGGTCAGTGCGATTCTGCCAGTCTGACTTAGTCGTAGCCTGGGCGAACCGACGGGTAAACATTTCCCAGTTGGGGCCCCGCAAAGTTTACTGAGTCAACTCTCCTTCCTTTACCAAAACTTGCCCAGGGAGTCTCGTTTCTCTGGGTTCTCGATTGTCTGCGGGGCTGGTTACGTTCTGAAGATGGGGGGAACTCCTGGGAGGGGCTCTCTAAAGTGAGTCCTGTGTTTGGTGGAGGGAGGGAGTGGAGAGCAATGGGAAAAGACTGAATTTAGAACCAGAAGCTTTCGAATCCCAGTTCTCCCAGTAACGTGACCTTGGGCACCGTAGCTTTCCTGAGCTTCAGTTTCATTCTTTGTAAACGGAGGGAAATGTAATGATTAATGACATCTCCCGTGCTTTACAACACCAAAATTCTATTATCTCAAATCATGTGCTTTTGTCCTTTACTCACAGTACTTCCAGGAACCCTGCTGGACTTGGGGAATCTTTGAGATGTATGGGGGTCTCATTTCATTCAGTTCCCAGTCTTGGCCCATGGTCTGTGGTTTTCTTTTACTTTTTTTTAGGATCTGTCTCAAACGTTGATGACACTTGTTGATAAGGCCGTCCAATTCAGTTTCCCTATTGGATGGGGCAACAGTGGCTCCCTGCCAGGAGCTATAAGCTATCTTGGCAACCAGGGAGCTAGTAACTTTGCTGTAACCTACTTGATTCATGTATTTGAGTCTACATACTTGCAAATGCAGATCAGGCCTATTGAAACCCAGAAATTTTACAGACTTTCAGCCAAAAATCAAATTTCCCACGGTTCATAACTGCTCAGCTAACCTTTCTTCAGCCCTTTCTTTTACTTCCACGCAGAAACCCTGGATTTCACCATTTTACCTAGGAATCTGCGCTAGTGACAGGGATGTATGAATATACACAAACCTATGAGATCTTTTAAGATCACTGCAAACAATTCAGCTGACTCCTCCTGGCAGGTGGTCAATAAGCTTATTATTTGTCATAACCAGAGGTTTCAAGGGACAATGTTAAGAGGCATATCTGACGTAAATAATGTTTAAAAACAGCTGCTTGCTACTTCTTACAGTTTCCTGTGCACATTATTGGAGAACAATCATAATTGGCAGGGAAAAAAAGGAGACATAATTTTTTGTGTGTGAAAAGAAAACTGCTAGAGCAGATATCAGGGCTGCTGATTTTTGCCTAGGAGGCTCTTGGAAGTCTGTGAGACTTGGTGAGTCTAACAAGTCTTATCTCCTTGTCTTTTCTCTCAAATGGGTTGCTGATTCCCTGGGCACCTTCTTTGCCCCATTTGTCCTTTGTTTTAACTCTGAAGCAATAATGTTCAGCATCATCTGAAGTAATAATAATGAGTTCATCCAGAAGGGACTTTAGGAAATTACAACATTCTACTGACTTACATAGCTTCTTAATACCCAAAATGGAATGGTAGCCTAAAACCGGAAATACTGCTACTTCCTGAAGAAAGTGCCAATTTTGATTCTGTTTCCAGCATAACTTTTCTTGCCCTACTTCAGTGTCTGATTCCTTCTTCCTCCACTCCTCCCCCAGAGAAAAAGTGGGGGCTGCAAAATGCAGAAATGCAAGGAAGAAGAGTTTGTAACAATTGTAACTCAATGTGGTCCTTATTCACAGGGAATATTTCAATTATTTAAACTGAGAAGGGGGAGGTGTCACACATAGTAAATTGAGAGTTAGCCTCAGTCAGGAATTCCTGGAATCCAGTCTCTGACACATACTTTCTGTGTTACCTTAGGCAGATCATTTAGTTTTATTGTTGCTGGAGATAATTCTCTAAGACTGTGAATTGCCCAGAAGTTACTGATTTCCATTGCCAGAATTTCCTTACCCTACACTAATTAAATGATGTGTGTATGTGTGTGTAATTTCAGTCCTATCCTTTAATGAAGTGGTTTACTTTGAAGACCTTGTGGCTAGTCTTTTCTGTTTCAGTTTTTCAGTGGGAAGAAAAAAAGGATTTGACATGGTGGAGAAACTAATGCTAATCAAGGGGAGGAGAGTGGCAGATTGTCACAGAAGGAAGGGAGGAAAGAGGATGAGCATACATTTGGAGCTAAAAACCAAACACAGACGCACATTTGAGGCCCTTCCTGAAGAAGAGGGAACTGAATGGTCTGAGAACCATCAGTTTGTCCTCTAAGAAATGATATGGTAGAGCTCCCAAAGTTAGCAGGTGAGATCTCATCCAATAAGCATTAAAGAAATCAGTAAAGAGCAGAAGTGATTGGTGATCCCCTACTCAGGTACTGAGACAGCTGTTGTTGACCTGTGAGAAAAAATTGAGAGATCTTTTGACTTTGTGGGGAATTTGTCCCAGATGTAATAGAGAACTTTTCAAAAAAGCTGATTACTACTCACTTCTTTTGATTGATGGGGGTGCAAACAGTACTGCCAAATGGAACCTTAAAAGCACTGGAAAAGATTTATCTAATCTCCAGTAATAAAATGAAGTAATAGGACATGTGTTATTTTTTTCCCCTCACTACTGCTTTTTGAACGGAAGCAACTATCTCTGCAAGAAAGTGGTATCTGAATTTTGATTTCCGGAATATAGCTTAAAATATAGAGATGACAGTCTTGTGAGAAGGATGGAGTACCCCTGAGGGCTGTTCAGAACGCATCGGCTGGTAAATTAAAGCAATTCTGGGATTCCACTTCAAAACCATTACAATGACAAAGGTGACAAAAAAGTAAAATTACAAATGTGGGAGGGGGCCCATGGGAAAACAGGCATATTATTACACCGTTGGTGGAGTTATAATTTGGTCCAACTATTCTGGAAGGCAATTTGGAACTATAGCACCAAATTTGTTGAACTATGCATACCCTTTGACCCAATAAAGTGATTGACCCAATACTCTAGAGTGATCAAAGAAAGAAGAAAAGGACATATATGTGTATATATATATATATATGTATATATACATATATGTATAAAAGAAATGTTACAAATTTTATATATATATATACACACACACATAAAATTTGTAACATTTCTTTTTGTGGTGGCAAAGAACTGGAAACTAAGGAGGTATCTATCATTTGAGGAATAGTGACTAAATTATGGTATATGAATGTAATAGATGAAGAGTGTAATGTAAAGGAATATTATTGTGCCATAGGAAATAATGAAAGGGATGATTTCAGAAACATGCAGGAAGGCTTGTGTGAAGAAATGATGCAGAATGAATAAGCAGAAAATTACTAAAATAACAACATTATAAAGACAAAAACACTGTGAAAGACATAAGAGCTCTGATCAATAAAATGACTGATCTTGATTCCAGAGGTCCAGTTATGAATCATGCTACCTGACTCCTGAAAGAGATGTTATGGACTCAGGATGCAGCGTGAGACATATATTTTTTGGGCATGTTTTATATGTCACAAAGGTTTTCTTTTTTAAATGAAGGCAGGGAAGTAGGAAGAAGAAAAATAGATTTTTATTCATTAAAAAATTAAATTAAAAAATAAAAAGAATATATTTGTTGGGTGTTTTGTAAATCTAATCAAAAGGGATCATGAAATCATTGATTTGGAGCTACAAGGGATCTCAGAAGCCATATAGTCCAACCAGCCTATCTTTTACAGATAAGAAAACGGAGGCCTCAGGTGACTCCCCAACTTTATTTAGTATTAAGTGTCAGAAGTGGAATTGAACAAGTCCTTTGCCTCCAGAATTGTTCCCACCTTGTCAATAGAATGGGAAACAGAGAAATTGGGCTGTGTATATCCTCCAAGCTAGAGAACATGGAGAGTAACTACAATGAAGAAGAAAGACTAGTGGCTGAATGTAAACTCTTTAAAGTAGGGATTGTCTCATTCTTCGTATGACATGGATTATGACATTGGCATCCGTGTAACTTATTCAGTAGAGGCAGGGTAAGTATAAGGATATGTGTGGATATTGTGGGTTAGCACTGTATACTTATATGAGGAAGTCCAGGGACCGAAGGAATATTTGCATGAAGATAGTGGGTAGAGTAAAAAGAGTAAAAATTGTTACTGATGTTTATTGTGTCTTACTCTTCCTGATCCCATTTGGGGTTTTCTTGGCAAAAATACTGGAGTGGTTTACCATTTCATTCTCCAGGTCATTTTACAGATGAGGAAATTGAGGCATACAGTTAACTGATTTGCCCAGGGTTACAAAGCTAAGTGTCTGAGGTCACATTTGAACTCAGGTCTTCCTGATTCTAGGTGCATGCTCTATCTACTGCATAGCCTAGTTATGTACAACTTGCTTTTCTTTTAAAGTAAATAATAAGTTCAACCTGTAGTTTTCAAAATTCTCTTGATTGTATATACTTCTTTCTAGTCTTTTTGTTTTCTTTTCTGCAGTAGAAAAAAAAGAAAGATACCTCGCTGACCCAATTTTCTTTCTTTCTTTGTTTTTGTTACTCTGTCTCCCCTTACCCTTCCATTCCACTGCCCCATCCTCCTCTCTCTTTGGACAAAAGAAAAAGAAAAAAACAAGCCCTGAAACAAATATACATAGTCAAGTGAAACAAATCCCCATGCTGGCAGTGTCTGGAAATGAATGTCTAATTCTGCATCTTGATCACCTCTTTGTGAAGAGGTGGATAGGTCATTTTATCATCACTCTTCCAGAATCATAATCATTGAAATTGTGTTTGTCCTTCATTTTTGAGGAGGACCATGACATCAGACAAATGATGACATAATAACTTGCACTTGGCTTTGTTTTGAGTGAGGGAAGGGAAGGGGCTCCATTGGATTGAATAGTGAAGGGTCCCTGCCCAACCTCAACTCAATGGCTGGTTTTGGACCCTCCTGGCTTAGAGTGAATGTCAGTAGTAACAGTTTTTCTTCTAAACAACAACCCTGAGGCTCCTGCCCCTCCCAGAGTGCTTTATCTATTTATTTTCTCTTTTCTGTTAAAGGGGCAATCCCCCTGACTACCTTTTAAAGAGGCCTATTCACTGAATGGGCAATACATCACTTTGAGTACCTTAAAAGGCCAAAGTCTCCCATTGCATCCTGGGCCATCTCCAATAATCCTGATGAGTATCTGGTCATTGGATCCAGGTGGCTCAGGAAGAGAAAGTGAGGCTGGTGACCTTGCACAGCTCACCCCACCCCCATTTACTCAAAACAAAGTCAAGTGCAAGTCATGTCATCATGTCTCTGATGTCATGATCTTCTTCTAAAACAAAGGACGAACACAATTCTTTGAAATAATCAGAGTTCTTATGCCTTTCAAAGTTAATTACTTTTCTGTTGACTTCATTCTGAATCAGTTCATAGCGGTCTTCCCAGGTTTCTCTGAAACCATCCATTTAATTATTTCTTGTGTTACAATAATATTTCTCTACGTCAATGTAGCACAATTTTCCCATTTTCCAACAGATATGTGCCTCTTTAGTTTCTTGTTCTTTGCTACTATAAAAAAGAGCCGCTATAAATAATCTTGGATATATGGGTCTTTTAAAATTTAAAAAAAAAAAAAAATCTCTGTAGGAATGTAGGCTTAGTAGTGGTATCAATGGTTCACATTTAGTGACACAATTTAGTGGTTTGAGGGGTATAGTTCAAAATTGGTCTCCAGAATGGCAGGGCCCATACATAGCTCTACCAACAGTGTGTTAGTGTGGCTGTTTTTCTGCAGTCTATCCAACAATTGTCATTGATGTTTTCATTTGCATTTCTCTAATGATTAGTGAATTTGGATGTTGATAACTTGGAATTCTTCTTTTAAAAACTACTAGTTCATATTTTTTGACCATTTCTTTATTGAGAAATGGTTCTATTTTTATAAAATTGAATCAATTCTTTCTGTATCTTACACTTGACACCTTTATCAGGGAAACTTGCTGCAAAGAGTTTTTCCAGTTATACGTTTCCCTTTTAATTTTAACTACAATCTTTGTGCAAAAGCTTTTAAGTCTTCTATAACCAAAATTTTCTTGTATCTTCCAGGATTTTCTCTAACCCTTGTGTGGTCATGAGCTCTTCATTTATTCATAGATCTGAAAAGCAATTACTTCCTTCCTTACTTTAATTTGTTTATGATATGACATTTTATGACTAAGATGTATCCATTTAGAGGTTATCTTGGTATACTGTTTGGGATGCTGGTCTATATCTAATTTCTTCCTTATTGCTTTCCCATTTTTCCAACAGTTTTTGTCAACTAGTGAATCCTTACCCTGGTAGCTGGAGTGTTGGGGTTATTGAATACTATACTACTATTTGTTTGTTTCTATATGTTCTGTACCTAGCCTGTTCCATTGAATAACCTTATCTTATATTGTTTAGTGTTTTTATCAGTGATCCAGATAAGGGCATAAGTAGCATGTTTGTAAAATTTGCAGATGATCCAAAGCTAGGAGGGATGGCTTAATGATAATCTTATCTTTCAAAAGGTAGAGGACTAAGAAGGTGGAAGTTCTGTGACAGTTTTAATTCTAATTAATAGGAAAATGATGGGAACTTTATGAGGGAGGGATCACTACCTTTCACAGTTTGTGATAGAGGAGAAGAAAGGAAAACTGAATGTAGCCTGACATGCCCTCTAGATTTGAGGAAAGCAGATTTTAAGGATTCAGAAGAAAGATAGGTAGGATTACATGGACTAAACTTCTGTCAATGCTATAAGCACAGAAAAGATGAGCAGCTCTCAAGAATGAAATTCTAGAGGTACAAAGGGAAAACAATTAAAATGAATAGGAAAAATGAGTATTATCTAAAGAGACCAATTGGACAATAGTAAATCATCAACCATATTGGTTTAAAAAATCTATATGTATAGATATAGATATAGAAGATGAAGCATGGCATGTCCTACAAAATTGATGTCAGAAGTGGTAAAGTTCATAATGAATAAATGCTATTGCTATAAACTATAAACCAAAAAGGAATTTTTAGAGCTATGTTGGGGGAAAGAAAAGAAAAAAAGAAGCAATAGAACTGCTGCTTAGGGTGGATGGAACTGCTTTTTAAGAGAAGGCAGAGCCGATCAGTTTTTATTTTGTTTCTGTTTGTTCCGCCAAAGAAGATGATCTCTATGCTTGAAATCCTAGAACAAAAACGTATGAGGAGTGGTTGGTACCCAAGAAAAATAAGGATATAGCTAATGGCCCCTTAGCCCACATAAATTGCATCCTTGAGTACTAAAAAAAATTGGCAGATGGGATTACCAAGACAGCAGTATTTGAAACATTACATAAAACAGGCGAGGTGACTAAGGGCAAAAGTCATCCTAATTTTTTAAAGGTAGAGAGTGGAGTCTGCAAACTATAGTTTACCTAGCAAGCTTAACTTTGATTATTGGGAAAATTCTGAATGGATCATTAGTGAACCTCTATAGGACAAAAAGAGCAGCAATTATGAAATGTGAGGAAGGCTTCACTAAGAACAGGTCATACTAGTCTTTTTTTTTTTTTTTTTCCAGGGGTTACTAAACTAGTAGATTAGAAGAATGTTATGGATATAATTTACCTAGATTTTTGGAAATCATATGACAAATCATCTCATCCTGTCTTGTGCATCTGAACCCAGATTTGAACTCAGGAAGATGAAACTTCCTGACTTCCAGGCTTGGCACTCCTATCTACTCCACCACCTCCTTGCCCCACCTTAGAAGGGTATCAGAAAAAAATGAGAAGGGAATGGTTTTAAGGTATATGTCAGGCTATATCAGAACTTAGAAGAATCATCTCATAGTATTATAAATCTTGTGCTGAAAGGGACTTTATAGTTTATTTAACCTTTACTTTGCTAATCAGGAAAATGAAGTTTAGAAAGGTTAAATGTCTTATCTAAAGTCACACAGGGAAGAGGCAGTTAAATGGCACAGTGAATAGAGCACTGTACCTGGAATCAGGAGGACCTGAGTTCAAATCCAGTCTCAGACATTTACTAGTTGTGTGTAACCTTGGGCAAGTTACTTAACCAGGTTTGCCTCAATTCTACCCTCTCCCCCTACTGCTACCCCAAATAAAGGTACACAGGGAATATGCAGCAAACCTTGGATTTGTACAGCTCTATGGCAGATTTTTCATCTAAATGGAGCAAGAGACCTAATAAAGTACATATCCATCCATTCTTATTTTGCCACTGGAGGGGAAAACCCCCAAAACATCTCATCACAGTTAACTTGGATATAAGTACTACTTTTAATAGCAGATTGGTGATGCTTAGTTTTTATTATTCTGTTTGGTACATAGATTACTATTAGACCTAAGAGAATTAGTTCATGCTTTCATAGACCGCTACATGTCTGTGGATTAAACTAACTTTACCCTAAATTCAGTACCTTCTTTTCACACCAGGTGACTTCTCCACTTTAAACTGTCGACACCAATCAATTTCCTATTGCATCCCTCATCCAGACTGTTCCAGACATTTGTACTTTCCTCACATACTTTACTAGCCATCCCCCAAATACAGAGATGACTTTTCTTCCAATTTCACTGAGAAAATCAAGGCTATCAGCTGTCAGCCTCAGCTGTTTCCCCCCCACACATCAAAGCCATGGCTATCTCTACTCTTTTGCTTGGATCCCAGAAGAAGGGGTTCCCTTATTCTTTCCTAAAGCTAATTACTTCATCCATGTAATTAATCTCATCTCCTCCCATCTGCTCTAAACCTTTGCTTCTTTGTTCGGTTTGTTTTGCATCTATACTATTCCCCCCTCCACTACCTTCAGCATGATTGTCTAATATTTTAAAAAAATTGAAAGTCTCCTCTTTCTACCCCTTGGGAAACCTTTTCATGATTCTTCCCCTTCACTTCTAAATTTCTTTAAAAAGTCCATGCTGGAAGCCTCTACTATGTGCCTATGGGCCCCTTGCAATCTGACTTTGATTCCTGTAACTCTATTGAAACTATTCTCGCAAAGGTCATAATGACTTCCTGTCTGCCATATCCAGTGGCCTTATTCTCAGTTCTCATTCTTCTATAACCTCCCAGAAACATTTGATATTGTTGCCCAATTCTTCATTTTTTAAATGTTCTCTTCTCTCAGTTTCTGATATTAAACACCCGTTTCTTTTTTTAATTATAAAATCATAGGACTGAGAACTAGAAGGAAGCTTAAGCATCCTCTAGTCCAATCCTTTCTCTGTACAGATGAGGAAACTGATGCCTAGAGATGTTAAATGACTCATACAAGATGACCTAGAGCCCAAATTCAAACCAAGAGCAAACTCCAACTCCAGTGTTCTTTCTACTACATTTATTTGTTACACCGTGTATGATCTTACCTTCCCTATGATGCCTCCCACTCTGTCTGGACTCCAGTGTCTCCAGTGCACTTGTTAGATCTTTATTTGGGTATTTATTCTATCCTTCTAAATTCCTACTAGGTTTCATGCTGTTTTATGGAAAGGACTGTGTCTTATTTATGTTTGCATTCCACAGTGCAGTCGTACTGGTGCTTGTAGGAAGCTGTGCTAGGTGCTTCATGAATTTCTCATCTGAATGGGTCTTATGACTACCCTGCTTTCTAGTTGATTCTTTTCTCCTACTCTTTAAAATTGGTACAGCTTAAGCTTTTGTTTAGTCCTATTTCTGTAGGGAGACAAGTAAAGGTGCCTTCTCCCCTCATTAGTGCTAATGCTGAGATTTCCATCCATTTATGTTGTACATAGACGTGCATAAGTTAGGTGGTTTGGGGACTAGAATAGTGGACCTGGAGTCAGAAAGACCTAGGTTTAAGTGCCCCAACAGATATTTACTGGATGTGTGACCCTAGGCAATCACGTAACCTCTCTAAGCTTAGTTTCTTCATTTCTAAAATGGAGATAGCTATAGCATCTGCCTGCTAGGGTTTTTGTGAGCATCAAATGAGATAATATATGTAAAAAAGCACTTTGCAAATGTTAAAATGCTATGTAAATCCTAGCTATTATTATTATTATAAATATGCTTATAAAGGGGAGGAAAGTGTTGCAGGAAAGACTTCATGGACAGTGTGGTAGCTGAAATGGACTTTAAAATATTTATTTGGAAAGACGTGGACTGTTGTTAACATGTTTTAAAGTTCTTCTCTAGTCTTTGAAACCAATATCTAGGCTTTCTATTTAGTTTTTAAAAATTTTCATCATGATACTAGCCTTTCATATATTTTATAGATCATATCTTCCAATATATAACTTCTTCACTTTTCCCAGATTCTCAGTTTTTTGTGTATTCTTTTCAGTCAGAATGTTTTATGTTCATTTCTACTTATGTCAATTCCAGAATGAGGTCATCTTCTTCTGACCTTTGTCATTTGCTTTTCACAGAGTTTTCAGCATAGCTTTATCCAGGAATATTCTTGTCTGCCTGTGACAGTGAAGCTAGTAGGAAGGATCATATTTACTCTTGGGTCATTGTTCATTTGACTAGGTCGTTGTGGGACATGGGGGGCACTTTTGCTTTTCTTTTTGATCAGTAGTGTCAAACTCAAATAGAAATGTGGGACATACAAGGATACCTATTGGTTGCATGTTGATTTACATTTAAAATGTAATGTTATATTTTATTGTATTAAAAAAAATCTACCAGTCTTCCAATTACATTTTAATTTGGTTAGCATACCACTTGAGTGTTGTGGGCTGCATTTTGTGGTCTGGGTGTTTGACCCCCTCTGTTTTAGATCATGTGTTCTCTGAGTTGGCTACAGTGAGTGATTGAGAATGCATAGTTTAGGAGAAAATCAATTAGCTATACTTCTGTGCTTAGTAGTTCAAAAGAATTAAAACTTTAACTGATAGTTAAATAAACTTAAAGTTTGTAATTAGATCACATTTTAAAGAATGTTTATATTTTGGTCAGGGTCTTTTCACACAACATGACTGATATGGAATTGTTTTGCATGGCTGTATATGTATAAACTATATTAAATTAATTACTCTTTAAGGGAGGGGGAAGTCAAGGGAGAGAAGGAGATTTGGAATGCAATTTTTTTGTTGTTTTTTAAATAGTATTTTATTCTTTCCAATTTATTTAAATAGTATTTAGTAAATGTTATTTTAATTATTTAGTAAATAGCATTTAATTATTTAAATAGTATTTTATTCTTTAGAATTACATATAAAGACAATTTTAAACATTTAAAAATTAAAATTAAGGAAAAAAAATAAAGTGAAAATAGTATGCTTCAATCTGCATTCAGACTCCATCAGTTCTTTCTCTCAGTGTGGATAGTGTTTTCCAGCATGAATACTTTGGAATTGTCTTGGATCATTGTATTGCTAAATCATTCATAGTTAGCCATCATACAATGTTGCTATTATTGTGTACAATGTTCTTCTGGTTCTGCACATTTCACTTTGCATCAGTTCATATGAGTCTTAGGTTTTTCTGAAATTCTCCTGCTCATCATTTCTTATGGAACAACAGTATTATTCCTTTACATTCCTATATCACAACTTGTTCAGTCATTCCCCAATTGATGGTCATCCCATCAATTCCAATTCTTGGTCACCACAAAAAGATCTGCTATAAATATTTTTGTACATGTAGGTCTTTTTACCTTTTCTATGATCTCTTTAGGATGCGAATCTAGCAGTAGTATTGCTGGATCAAAGGATATGCACAGTTTGCCCCATGGCCATAGGAACTCAAAATAACAAAAAAAGAATGTTAAAAATTATCTTTCCATGTAATTGGGGAAAATAGTATTTTAAAAATATTTTAAAGAATATGTTATTTTGTATTTGGAATAACCTTAATTTTAACAATTGCCTCTGTAATACATTTAAAAAGTCAGTACATGTAAGTCACTCATTTTTATAAAGAATCTCAGATATTACTATATCTTGTAGAAGGAAAAGTCAAAGCATTTTCTGAAATCATAGGTATTTATTGTCATATAAAAGATAATACATAAGTCTGTTTTTATCCAAAGTCATTTTACCTTTTAATATATTTTAGTTTTCTAAGGGAGTTGACTGGTTGATTGCAGCCTTTCCCCTTTCCCACCCTAGTCGTTCTTCATTAAAGTGAAAGAAACAAATGTATCAAAGCAAACTGCTATCAAAGGTTTGTGAGGTTTTTATTTCGATTTAAGTTTAATTTAGTCGTTTAGATTCATCAATCTACCACAGTCAGTTTCATCTAAGTAAATATATGTACAGAGGGAACAGGAGAATGGAGATTTCAAATCCTTCCTCTCACGTAAACCTGACTGCAATTCTGGGCAACTCTCAGACTACAGACTGCAGAGCAGATGCCATCTGCATTGGTTGAAGGACTTTTCCTTACTGAGAGTTCCATATAGTGATGAAATCACAAGTCTAGTGAAACTAAGTACGTACGTACAGTATTAGGGCAGAAAAGGAACCTTAGAGATAACTGAATCCAGCTCCCTCATTTTGCAGATGTGAAAACTGAAGCTGACATACAAAAAGTGACTTTTCCCAAAGTTATACGCTTACTGTTAGAGCTTAGTTCTTTTGACTTCAAGTCCTGGGCTCTTTTGATTGTGCCTTATTGCCTTTTTCCAGCTCTGACTTCTCTTCTACAAATAAAGAGAACTCATGCTCCTGAGGAAAGATTTTGTATCTTGTTAGATTTTTCAAGAATTGAAACAAGAAATTTAGGTTTCCTTGAATCTATCGTTAAATTATTAGACATAGTATTCCAGTACATATATTTTCAAGTCAATAAGCCGTATGTTAACAATACCTTCAGACAAACCAAGTCAGAAACATTTTATTAACAATTGCTATGTACCAGACACTTTATTAAGCTCTGGGGATAGAAAGAAAGGCAAAAAAAAGTTCTTGTCCTCAGAGCTTACAGTCTAATGCCAACAGTTATATCTAAACAAGGTAATTGCAGGATAAATTAGAGATGATCACAGAGTGCTAGCTAGAAGGCCCAGAAAAGGCTCCTTACAAAAAGTGGGATTTTAGATGAGCTTTGAAGGAAACCAGGGAAGCCAAGAGGTGAGAGATGAGGAGGGAGAGAATTCCAGGCATGGGGAACAGAATGCAAAAATACTCAGGGTTAGGAGATAGAGTGTTTTGTGTGAGGGATAGCAAGGAGACCAATATTATTGGATTACAGAGGATGTGGAAATTGAAGAATTCTGGAAAGGGAGGAAGGGGCCAACTCATGAAGGTCTTGTAAAGCAAAACAGAGGATTTTATCATGAGTTTGGAAAATGATTTTTGGGGGGTAAAGGGAGGAGCTGATTTTGTTTATTGTTTATTGATGCTTTCCTAAATATTTTATCACTGCCCCCTACTCTTCTATATGGAAGGAAAAATCTTTTTGTACAAGGAAGATAAAAAATCCCCAATCAGCTACTTAAATTTCTGTTACCCCAGGTATATAAAAGATATAATTTTTCACCTGCTCTCCAAAATCCTTGTGTAACATTTGCTGAACAAAAGTTAAGCTTCGTAGAAATTCTGACTCACTCACCAAAGTAGAAATTTCAACCCAACCTCAGTATTGGCATATGTCAACACTCTGTTATTACAGTTAGGTTTCAAAGCCGAGAGTTTGATCAGGTCCCCTAGGAAGGAATGAAAGGTTTAAAAACTGCATGAGTGTGTCACAGGAAGCTAAAGTCTTATTATGAGGAGCCTACTAGCCAATATCTGAAGACATTTGGTATTATTGTACAGAGTCACAGTTATAGAATATTCTCATTCCAAAAATTTCCAGCTTTTTATTAATTTTATATATATTCTTAACATCCATTTGTAAGTTGTTATCTTAAAGAAGTCTCATGGTTATATCCTTTGATTAGAGAACCTAAGGCAAGGGAGATTTGTGACCTCATTTGATGCTAATTGGCAGGTGAAATACTGTAATAGTTTAAAGCTGTAAATCCTGGATATTGGGTTTATTCTACAGTAGTTGTGGCTTCCTCAGTATATGTGAGATGGCAGGATACTGGTTATGAAATATGCTCTTGTTGTGTTAGATCTTTTGCAATAATTGGTGAATAATAAATAATAAGAATTGAATAATAATTATTATTGGTGAATAATAAAGGTTGATTGAGCATCCTCAGGACTTTCATCAACACTTCAACTTTTAAACCTGACCATGACACATGTGACTCTGCATGTTTTAATTTTACAGGGAACTGTCATGCTGTGTAATTTATACAATGCATGTTTTTGTTTTTGACCCATGATTTCATTTCCATAAGGGATGTGGAGCTTCCAATTCTAACTTACAATTCCAACTTGTAAGACAATATGCCAATGATGAGGTTGAGGGGTGCTGGGGACCCCCAAATACTGACACACCAGGTCCTGCTTGAATGAATTCGACTCAAGCCTTTTTAAAGTCAAAGAAAACAGAGTTTATTAAAGATTCACCAAATTGGGCTGGCTCTAAAGTTTTTGTTATTCCAGATATTTTAATAAATGTTATTTGAAATGCATTTGAAAAACACCAATTTGTAAGGACAAATTCCACTAAAGAAAGAGAATCTTACATTATAGGGGAAACCATTAGCCATAACACTAGTTAATGAGGTTGGGGACTGGGAGGCAACTACCAACTATCACCAGTGTGATTAGGTCTGTTTTATGTCTAAACCTATTGGAGTGCCTGGGCTCCTGGGATCTTTTGGTCTTAATCTTTTACATCCATGATTTAACTACACGGTTATGCTCTAGAGGTGAGTATTTACTGGAGACTTTTAGGACATAGGATGTATCTTGATAATGAATGTACCAGTCTAACATAATTTGAACGACTAAGCACATGGACCATGGAGCATTACAGTATTTTTTATCTCAATGACATACAACTCTATCAATAATGAGTACTATGTAATAAAAATACAATTTTTTAAAGGTTATTTTTATTTTTTTCCCAATTTATTTATTTATTTTTAGTTTTCAACATTCACTTCCACAAGATTTTGAGTTTCAAATTTTCTCCCCCTCCTTCCACCCCCAAACACCATGCATTCTGATTATCCCTTCTCCCAGTCTACTCTCCCTTCTATCACACCCCTCCCTTCTCTTATCCCTATCTTCTTTCTTTTCTTGTAGGGCAAGATAGATTTCTATACCCCATTACCTGTATTTCTTATTTCCCAGTTAATGCAAAAACAATTCTCAGCATTTGTTACTAAAACTTTGAATTCTAACGTCTCTCCCTTCCTTCCTCCCTACCCATTCCCACTGAGAAGGTAAGCAATTCAATATAGGCTATATACGTGTAGTTTTGCTAAAGATTTCCATAATTGTCATGTTGTGAAAGAATACCTGTATTTCCCTCCATCCTATCCTGCCCTCCCATTTATTCTGTTCTCTCTTTTGACCTTATCCCTCCCCAAAAGTGTTTACTTTTGATTACCCCCTCCTCTCATTTGCCTTCCCTTCTATCATCCTCCTCATACCGCACTTATCCCTTGTCCCCTACTTTCCTGTAGTGTAAGATAGATTTTCGTACCAAATTGAGAGTTCATGTTATTCCCTCCTTAAGCCAAATGTGATGAGAGTAAGGTTCACTTTTTTCCCTCTTACCTCCCCCTTTTCCCCTCCATTGAAAAAGCTTTTTCTTGCCTTTTTTATGAGAGATAATTTGCCCCATTCCATTTCTCCCTTTTTCCCAATATATTCCTCTCTCACACCTTAATTTTATTTATTTAGATATCATTTCTTCCTATTCAACTCACCTTGTGCCCTCTGTCTATGTGTGTGTGTGTGTGTGTGTGTGTGTGTGTGTGTGTGTGTGTGAGTGTGTATAATCCCTCCAACTATCCAAATACTGAGAAAAGTTTCAAGAGTTACAAATATTATCTTTCCATGTAGGAATGTAAGCAGTTCAGCTTTAGTAAGTCCCTTATGATTTCTCTTTTCTGTTTACCTTTTCATGCTTCTCTTGATTCTTGTGTTTGAAAGTCAGATTTTCTATTCAGCTCTGGTCTTTTCATCAAGAATGCTTGAAAGTCCTCTATTTCATTGAATGACCATTTTTTCCCTTTGCTGTCTTTGCTGGGTAGGTGATTCTTGGTTTTAGTCCTAGTTCTTTTGACTCCTGGAATATATTCCAAACCCTTTGATCCCTTAACGTAGAAGCTGCCAGATCTTATGTTATCCTGATTGTGTTTCCACAATACTTGAATTGTTTCTTTCTGGCTGCTTTGCAATAGTTTCTCTTTGACCTGGGAACTCTGAAATTTGACTACAATATTCCTAGGAGTTATTCTTTTCGGATCTCTTTCAGGAGGTGATCAGTGAATTCTTTCAATATTTATTTTACTCTCTGGTTCCAGAATATCAGGGCAGTTTTCCTTGATAATTGCATGAAAGATGATGACTAGGCTCTTTTTTCATCATAGGTAATCCCATAATTTTTGAATTGTCTCTCCTGGATCTATTTTCCTGGTCATTTTTTCAGTGAGATATTTCACATTGTCTTCTATTTTTTCATTCTTTTGGTTTTGTTTTGTAATTTCTTGGTTTCTCATAAAGTCATTAGCTTCCATCTGCTCCATTCTAATTTTTAAAGAACTGTTTTCTTCAGTGAGCTTTTGAACCTCCTTTTCCATGTGGCTAATTCTGCTCTATAAAGCATTCTTCTCCTCATTGGCTTTTTTGGGTCTCTTTTGCCATTTGGGTTAGTTTATTTTTATAGGGATTAATTTCTTCAGCATTTTTTTGGATTGACTTGCTTTTCATGATTTCCTTGCATCGCTCTCATTTCTCTTCCCAATTTTTCCTCCATCTCTCTTACTTGATTTTCAAAATCCTTTTTGAGCTCTTCCATGGCCTGAGACCATTGCATATTTATTTTGGAGATTTTGGATGCAGAGCCTTGACTTTTAGGTTTTCTTCTGATGGTATGCATTGTTCCTCTTCATCTAAAAGGATGGAAGAAAATACCTGCTCACCAAGAAAGTAACCTTCTATTTTCTTATTCTTTTCCCCTTTTTTGGGCATTTTCCTAAGCCAGTTACTTGACTTTTCAGTTTTTTGTTAAGGGGAGCATATACCCTGGGGGCCTGTAAGTTCTCAGTTCCTCCAAGGTGGCACAATCAAGGGAGAGGAGTTTATTCCTCTCCTGGCCTGTGCTCTGGTCTGTGAGCAGGATTCCCTCTCCAGAGCCTCCACCAGCTCCACTGTGCCAGCCACCACTCCTCCTCACCTCAAGGCTGCCACTCAGGGCTGAGATCCAAATCAGCGGCTCAGTTCCCCCAGGGGCTTTAGGCCAGGGCTTCAACAATGGACACTCCCTGGGGCTGAGGCTAGAATGCTATGTTCCCTTCTCATCCAAGTGAAAGAACTTTCTCACTGATCTTTGAAGTTGTCTTTGGTATTTGTGAGTTGAGGAATCTGGGACCCACAGCTGCTACCAATGGTGCCTTGAAGCCCACTCCAGTCTTGTCCTTGCCACTGCTCCACACCTGGCGTGATAGTCCTTTCCTGTTGACCTTCCAGGCTGCCTTGGGCTGGAAATCTCTTTCACTCTGTCGTTTTGTGGCTTCTGCTATCCTAGAATTTGTTTAAAGTCAATTTTTACGGGTATTTTATGGGCTGTGGGAGGTGAGCTTCTGGAGGTGTGTCCTTCTACTCCACCATCTTGTCTCCACCCCCAAAATACAATTCTCAATAATCTTTGTGATGTAAGGCCCAAAACTATCCCAATAAAAAGGATGGCATTGACTTCCCTCTCCTAGGCCTATTTTGGCATTTCTGGTCTGTCCATGTGAACTTACCTGAAGAGATGTGAGGGAGGCTGTAAAAACAGGTCTCTCTGTTCCCAGGGAAGAGAACAACAAGAGGGAATATCAAAGGCTCAAACTCCATTGGTCCTACCTAGTACTTCCTGTCAAACTATGGCCTTTGCTATCATGTTCTCTCACTCAGCCCTTCCTTCTTAGAGGTGATATAATCTTATTTTATATACATATTGAAAGAAATTTATTTACCATTAAGTTATCAGAGATCTAGCTGCCCCCTCAGAGTCCATGTTCTTGAATTAAGAAAAAAGTTGTCTCCTCAATCTATGGCTCATCACGAAGCATTCTCAAAATGGCACAGAGTAGGTAGGAGAAAGGCAGGCTCTTCTACTACCCTCATCCTAACTAACTAGACAAGGGGATGTTAACTGTTAACTTTTCATTTGCAAGGGATGATAGATAACAAGTAGACATCAAGTAATGACACCTTTCTTGGCTAGTTGATCATCCCCAGCCTCATATATACCTGTATTTATATCAGCTTATTATTTTTCAAAATACCCTGTTTGTTTTCATGCCTTCTTACCGCTTTAAAGTTTGAAAATTTACAATTAATGGTGCAGCTATGTGGCATGGTGAACAGAGCACTGGCCCTGGATTCAGAAGGACCTTAGTTCAAATCTGGCCTCAGGCATTTGACATTTACTAGCTGTGTGACTTTGGGCAAGTCACTTCCCCAAAATTGCCTTGCCTTCCCCCCTCTAAAAATAAAAAGAGGAAAAAAAAAGGAAATTTTATAACTAAGAACTATTTTGTGAATTCTTAATCTTTACCTTTATTCGAAATGGAAACTGTAACCTTCATAATTTTAAATATTTTTGTATGCCTCTGAGAACTATTTGTATCATAGTGAAAGTTAATTTTTAGTTTTAAAAAAATATCTAAATATTTAAGCTCATCTTTATCCTTGACACGTATCATAGGAGCTGTATTTTGTCTTTACTAATTTTTATTTATTAAATGAACATTTCCTTAAAAGTTCCTTTATAATATATGACATGCAGCTGTATTAATTATCTCAGCTCTAGACATGAAATCTATAGTCTATAAACTCTGCAGTCAGTTTGCCTTTAATCTGTTAATCTTAGCATTTTAGCATGATAAATGACAATTTGGGTTATTGCCTGTATATGTTTTTTCAAGTAGAAAAAACACAAAAGAACCCCGAAAGCGAATCCTGACCACAAGAGTAAGGACAAAGCTTTTGTACCTTATCAGTAACGTTTAAAAATTATACTCCTGGAATATTAATGTTTAACAGAGGTTTTGAGCTGTCACCGCAACATCTAACCTGCTTCCTGTATTTCCAATAAGCGTTTGTTTTAAAAAGGAGAGAAAACATTAAAAAGTTGATTTGTTGTACCTCCCTTTCAACAATGGGCTATCCTGGGGAGACAGCTTATTTACCTTACCTCCCATTCTGCTGACAACTCTTCAATTCAACAACCATTTATTTTTATTTTTTATTGGTATTATAGAATCATAGATTTGAATCTGTAAGAGACCTTAGTAACCATTTTAAAGTGACTTGTCCATTTTGTTTCTCATCATCTTCATTTCCGTATATAACTCTTTATCCAGAGAGCCATCCCCTGTAACAGAGAATAAGAAAGAAAAAAAAATCATGTCAGCAAAACTAACCAACATAGAAACTGAGTCAGAAAATATATGCTAATTTTTGCACCCATAGTCCCTTGCCTCTGCAAAGGAGGAGGAACATTTTGTTCTTTCTTTATCTGGACCAAATTAAGTCATTATAATTACTCGCAGTTCAGGTTTTTGTTGTTTATTGTTCTTCCTATTTTCATTTCAAACAACGTTAATTAAGTTCATATAATGTGTTAGTCACTGTGCTAGGTACTGGGTCTACAGATGTCAAAATGAAACTGTTCTTTATCATCCTTTGGGGAGAAATGTCTACATAGGAAATGAAAAATGAAACATATAAAAACTCATTTCCCGTGCGACAGGACTAAGAATTTAGCAGGCTCAGGATTAGTTTCTTGGTACCTGGTCAAGATGGTACTTGAACTGAGCTGAGCTTTAAAGGAAGTTAGAGATTCTGAGGGGGAGGTAGGAGGAGGAAAGGAATCCCTGACATGAGGGATGTATAGTCCAAGGAAAGGCACAGAGATGGGGGATAAATGTTGTATACCATGTGCAGTTTACAAGCCTAGATACCTGTGGAAATTAGAGTACACAAAAGAGACAAATTTGCAACAAGCCTAGCAAGGAAGGATAGAGCTGAATTCTGGAGGCCTTTAAATGGCAAACATGTTTCTATTTTTTCCTAGAGACATCAGGGAATCAGGGGAGCTTCTTGAGCTGGGGAATGATAGGGTCAGACCCATGTTTTAAAAATAGTAATTTGGTAATATGTGAGGGTGGATTGGAAAGGGGAGAGACAGGAGTTAGGGAGACTGCTTGGAAGGTTCTCGTCACCATCTAGATGAGAGATGATGAAGGCCTGGACCAATGTGGTAGCTATGTGAATGGTGAGACTTAGCATAGGATCATAGAGCTAGCCCTGGAAGGGACTTTGGAAATCATTTATTTATTTGTGGACTGATTTATAGTAGTCCAAATCCCCTCATTTTACATATGAGGAAACTGAGACCTCAGGAGGTTAAGTGAATTGCCCAAGGTCATGCAAATAGTAAGTATCAAAGTTAGGATCTGAATTTGGGTTTTCTGACTTCTAGAGATAAGATGCTATATATGCTTGCATTATTACATGTGTATGTGACATATATGTGATATACATACATATATGGAGAAACAGGTAAATAATTATGTATAAACAAGCTATATAGAGGATAAATAGGGAATAAATCAAGAGACTGAAAAAACATAAACAACTGACTTGGAAGACAGGTCAAGGAGCAGTGCTCCCTGATTTCTTCCTCTCTGACTTTAGGGCGTATATTTTAGGTGAAAAACTCTAAATTGAGTCACAATTTCACAAAACCCCCAGTAATGAAATTTCCTAATATCTAGGCAAAGATTGAACTCTCTGCCTAACTTAACATTTATATCTGTATCTACCAAATGCCTGGCCTCCATGTGATTGAGTCAGAATTCAGTTTATGGACAACATTTGGGCAATTTGGATTGACAGGCTTTGGGAGTCTAAGTAGGGGAAAGAGAAGACTTTGTCTACTCTGAGATGTAGAACCGGTGACTTTCCATATCTCCCTTAGCTTCTTCCTCCATTTAACTTCTCAAAGGTGTGTTGGAAATGCCATGCTCTCTCTAACCTCTTAAATCGAGAAGCTCAGAATCTCTCCCTTTGGTTCTAAGATAGCTTCATTTTATATAAACTTCCTAGGGGGATTCTTAGCTATGAAAGGGGTGGGTGAGTGGTATAGAAGGCTTGAAGAAACAGCCGCTTCATGGAATGGAATAGAGAACTGATTAGGGAGGAATGGAAGAATTACCTTGCTTCTTGAATGAGTGCCCAGTTGAGATTAAGTAATGAATCCAAAGAACATGGTCCTACAAACATAGATTCCAGGGAACATTTTGCTTTCCTTAATATGATGAATACCTTTGATTACTCTTGTATTTTAGCAGAAATGTTGGTAAGAATTGATGTTTTTAGATCTAGCACTCTAGCACTTTGGGGTGGGAGTGAAGACTTATTGCCACAGTGTCTGTGCACCATGCTCCCTTTCTTGTCCCCATCACTAGAGTTATGGTTGAAGATCTTATTAACCATTCTCAGTCCCAGCAGTTGATGGGCTTGCTTATGACCTAGATCCAGGGAATATTTTCTCTCTGCTCCTTGGAGAGCTGTCCTTGCCCATATCATTGCCCATACTGTCCTCTTTACTGCTCCCAGCTGCTACTTCCTCTTTGGTAGATTCTGCTTTTCCCACTCCACTATCCTCTGAGGTACCTGTATAATCTTGAACAATTTAGTCCAAGCTTTTTGATCGTTCCTTGGCTACAAATATGAGCAAAAACTTCCGAGTCCCAGAATTCTCAGAGACAGTTTAAGCTACTTCTCCCTTGAAGTCTCCAACACCACCCTCTCCAAAGGAGAGGGGCACATAACTTACTTGGAGGGGGATCAGACACCACACTACATATGTAATAGCTGTACTTTCTTCCATACTGCTTTTTCAAGAATTCAACATAAACAAATGCAGCTCTTGGAAGATGTTCTTCTTTCCCTTGAAACACAAATGCACGCACAAAAGGTTTCTATAGCAACAGGTATTTTCAGGATTTTATCACAGGAAAGAAAAGGCTTCTTATTAGTATGTCGTGGTCCAGTGTTTTAAACATGTATGCGTATATATACATTTACACACTCTCTTTCAGAGTGTGATGTTACAATGTAGCCAACTCTGCTAACATTAACGGTAATTTTCTTCAATAAGTGAATTTTTCTTGGATGAACTTTGATTAAAACACAATTTTCTCTTCTGGTACAGATCGAATCCAAAATTTAAAGGATTTTGCATACCTGAGAGCTGGATAATTTAACCAGAAATTCATGTCATTTGACTGTCAGATATAATTCCTTTTATCTCCTCCTACTTTTTGCTTGGTGAATTGCATATAGTAGATATTTAATAGGTGTTTGGGTTTTAAGATTTAGTCATTTTTTTTGAGAATCCTCCTCCTAATACCTTGACTAACATAATCAGTGTGGTAGAGTGAAATAACCATCTATGTTGGATGGGGAAATAATAGCTTTGCCAAATTCTCATTATGTGAGCAAAGTCAAGTCACTATCTCCGATCTTTTCTCTTTCTAGTTACTTTCCTAATTTGCAAAGTGAGGGGCTTGGCTTAGGTGTTTGCTGATTTTGTAGGTACTAGCAGGCACAATGTCTCTTTAAAAAAATATGTATCAGTATGTATAGTGTGTGTTTGTGTACGTATGTGTTGACATATATATATGTGTGTGTATGTATATGTGTATATATTTATAAACTTGACAAACATCAACAAACATGAACATTTCCATATACAAAGAGGAACAGAAAGACTGCATATGAATTCATGAACCTATATTATGTAAAGTGTACTTTTTTAACAAAACATATAACAAATTTAATATCTTGTTTCCAAAGCTATCTACTTTTCTGTGCCTCTTCCTGAACTTTCTATTCTCTTTAGTGTATTTTAAAAAATTTTCTACTGATGTGCTTTTCTTTTTCTTCTTTTTATTGGTATTACTATTACAAGTGTCCCTTTCTCTTCCAACTCTATGCCCCCTCCCCCTAAAAAAATTCCCACAAAAAGCTGCCCATTCTTATATCAATAAGCTTCGTCGGGTGGAGCAAATCCACCCAACGCCCAGTGTATCTTGTAGTTGCCAGACGTACTCTGCTTTCCCTTGAAATTTCGACTAAAGCTGCACAAATAGTTTCTATAGCAACAGGTCTTTTCAGAATATTGTCATAGGAAATAAAAGGTTTCTTATTAATATACTGTGATTCAACGGGACACATGTATACGTGTCCCTATATCTAGATACACAAATAAAATTTTAGCCCATAGCTACTTTTTCTGTTTGAAGATTTTATTTGTAGTCCAGTGCACTAGGTACTGTTTCTTCCAGGAACAACTTGCTACTATTTCGTACCCTGAGCTGAAAAATCCCTTTCTTCCATCCATTCTATTTTTAAAAATGAAAGTTTTCAGATTGCTCAGACTTATTGCACAGGGATATTGTAGGGCAAATGCTTTGTAAACTTTCAAAGTCCTATACAAGTAGATGTAGGTGGGTTGTTCTCTTAAAGATGGATTTGGGCAAGGATGTGCTTGTAAATGTTTAACTCTCTAGAAAAAATGTATAAGTGTACATTTACAAATGTAGAAGTTTAATCTATATTATTAACAGTTATCTATCAACTTCTTGAGTCTAGACAGCAGAACAAGAAATCCATCCCTGATTTGTAGCATTTGCTAATTTTTGAGGTGTAGATGTTCACACACTGAAAATTTAACCGTTGGCTCTCTGGTGCCTGTTTCAACTGACCCCCGAATACCACTGTAAAATGTGTGTGGGGCGTGTGTGTGTGTGTGTGTGTGTGTGTGTGTGTGTGTGTGGTTAGTGTTGTGTTTATCCTTCCTTTTCGAAAAGGACCATGACATCAGGGTAATGATGACATGAGTTGCAGTTGACTTTGATTTGAGTTAGGGAGGATTGTGCAAGGTCACCAGCCCTATTTTCTCCTCCAGAGCCATCTGGATTCAGTGACGTGATATTCATCAGGATGATTGGAGATGGCCCAGGATGCAATGGGAGACCCTTTTAGGCTAAGACCTTTTCAGGTACTCACGTAGAGTGAGGTAATGCCTACTCAGTGAATAGGTCTCTTTAAGAAGTGAGTCAAGGGATGGCCCCTTTAATTAGAAAAAGAGAAAAAAACCCCACAAGCTGGGAGGGCAAGGCCCTCAGGGTTGCTGTTCAAAAGAGAAACAGTTACCATTGAGATTCACTCTTCTACCAGAGGGTCTGAAAACAGCCATTAAGTGGAGCTTGGGCAGGGATCTATTGTGGTCCAGTCTGTGGGTTTCAGAGTGAACTGAGTGTAAGGTTTTAGGGAAGGAAGAAAGGGAGGAAATAAGGAAGGAAGGAAATAAGGAAGGAAGGAAGAAAAGAAAGAAAACTAGTCAGTAAACCCCAAGTTAACTGGGTAGCTTTAGGCCACCATGGCTCTGGAGGAGAAAGTGAGGCTGGTGACCTTGCACAGCCCTCCCTCACTCAAATCAAAGTCAACTGCAAGTCATGTCATCATCTTGATGTCATGGTCCTCATCGAAAACAAAGGACAAACACAGACTGTGAGTAGACTGAGCTGCCTGAATGGGCACCCAGCTAGCTGGGTAACTCACTTATTCCCTTCCTTTCCCTCTCCCTTTTCTTCTCCTCTCCAAAAGAAGGTAAATTTTGGTAGATCTATCTAGATGGATAGATCTCTCTACATATAGATATATAGAGATTTATCTGTTGCTCAGTTGTGTCTCTTTGTGACCACACTTGGGGTTCTCTTGCTAAAGATACTGTAGATACAAAAATTCTTTACCATTTCCTTCTCCAGGGGATTAGAGACTTGCCTAGGATCACACATCTAGTAAGTGTCTCAGGCAGGATCTGAACTCAGATTTTACTGACTCCAGGCCCTATCCACTGAGCCAGCTAGCTGCCTTCTTCCATCTATATATAGAAAGGAGATATCTCTCTCTCTCTCTCTCTATGTATATCTATATCTATATTTATATAGATTAGATAGCTAGATATCTCCTGTAGGAGTTGGGTCTAAATAGTATTTGCTGAATGATATGACCACCAAAACTTTTGAATTTTAGTTTCAAGGACTTTTATCTGGTTTTAATATAGATGAATATCCCTTTTATTTCCCTTTTTTACCTCCCTTCAGTTAGAGGGTAGTTTAGTGCTCACTTTTCCTGGACCTAAACCTTGTAGTCTTTACATTAAAATAGTCTAAAGGTTTAATAGGACTGGATGATATTCACTCTGAAAGTGAAAATACTGTTATCTTGATTCTAGGAAAAATTGGCAAAACATCATCAGATGTTATCCATGTGCCAATTTTCCCTTCCAAACACCAAATAATATTAGGTAAAGTAGCAGTATCAAAAGCGAAGATGGCTTCTTATTTCTGTCGTCACCAAATCCTGTCATTTATTCTTTTGAAATGAATTTTAGATTCACTTTCCATTTCTGATTCTTTCATCCTACTAACATAGGCTCTCATCATCTCATCCCAGGATTACTGCAAGAACCTCTCAGCTGATCTTCTTAACTCTCTCATTCTAATCTGTCCTATGTGAGTACCAGACTAATCTTTAAACAGATTTTTTGGGTGATCTTTTGTTTTCACATCTCTCTCCCTCTTTTTCTCTCTCTCTCTTTCTCTCCCTCCCTCACTCCCTCTCTTCCCTCCCCCCAAAAGAAAAAGCAATTCAGTAAATATGGTGTTCCACAATCCTCCTCCTCCCCCTGGTCCCTGCCCCCACAACACTTACTGCTGCAAAGCAGTGCAGGAATCTTTTATCTTCTAAACATGCTCCTTACAACTGCAGCATTCAGCTTTATTTATTTGTTCTTTGCCCCTATTATAGTCATTGTGCAGTTTGTTTTCTGGGTTTTCGTTATTTCACTTGGAGTTAGTTCATATAAGTCTTCTTGTGCTTCTCTATATTCTTCTTATTTATCCAGACTGTCCTCTTAAAGCAACACACAGGTTCTTGAACAGTGGAATTATATAACTAAACTCCTGCTGATTAGTCAGTTAAATCAAATATTTATGCCCGGCTTTGCCCACCATCATTTTGTTCCACCTGTCTGTTGTGTTTCTCATTCCCCAGTGACTGCTTCCATCAGACAAGTCACCTCTTTGCTTTGTTATTTTGGGTCTTTCCACCGTATTCTTTACTTATCAGATCCTTCTAGGCTGTATGTTCCAGATTTTCTCAAACAATACCACCTTGAAATAGCTAGGCTCTGTAAAAGGAATATTTTTGGTCATATGGTATCCTAATATGTGGTTCATAAAACAGTCATTGTAAAATATTTTATAGTAAGATTATAATACTTGTACCAATAATTTCTTGATTATTTCTACTTTTTTTTAGCTCTTAAAATTAGTACTCTCTAAAGTCTGCTTTCCTGATTTCCTTTTCTTTCTCTCCCCTCTTTCATACCATGTATCTTCTTTACTCGTTACTTTCTTCTTTTTATCATGCTGTGTGATTCTCTCACATGTCTGTCTATAAATTCCCCATAGATGAACCATTAAGTGTTACTGGGGACTTTCCTCTGCATCTTTTACTACCTTGAAGTTTCCTCTCACTTTTGCTATTTATTCATAGATTATAATTCTTACTACAAGACTGGTCCAGCTACTTTCCTAGGCATATGTGTTTAATAATGCTTAAGTGCTTAAAAAAGGTGCAAACTAGCATTTTATAAGGTTCTAGGAGGAAAAGGTGATCTTATATTTGTAACAGCAAGGGCCCCAGCATGCACAGGAGGGCCTGCTGTACAGGTTCTTAGATTTGCATTTCTAAAAGAATAGCAACTTTTAAGGGGTCAACAATCACTTTAATCAAGCAGGTATATCGTTCACTTAGTTCAGGGGGAAAAGTCAGCACCCTGAACGTCAGAGAAAATATAGACAGAGAAATAAAGACCAACAGACAGGGCTTCCAAATTTCTGACTATAAGCACGGAGAGCTTTTACAAAGACATGGAAATAGGAGATGGCATGTTGAGTTTGGGGAATGGCTTGCAGACCAGTTTGGCTAGAATGTAAAATGAATACGTAAAAAAGGGAAGAAATAGGAAATATGACTAGAAAGTAAGGAGTCAGATTGTTGAGGATTTTAAACATCAGGTTGAGGAAGAATACATTTTATCCTAGGGGCAATAGGTAGCCACAGAAGATTTTTTTGAGTAGAGGAGTGACAGAATTGTGTTTTAAGAACATCAATTTTAAATCTGAGTAATGAATGGATAGGAGAACGAAGGGGTAACTAGAAGTTAATAACAAGGCACTTGAACTGTTTTGAAGGTTTGATCTAATTTTTTCATTAAGAGAAACCAATTTATTTTGTGGAGTAAATATTATTCTTATGATAATCTCTTCCATTTGGAGTCTTAGCTGGACATCCTCCATGATGGTGGCAAGTGTCTTTAGTACACATTCAACAGTATTCAGTATTCAAGCAAAATTCTCTGAAGAATTAAAGGCCCCATTAAGGGCTGTGACTTATTACCAATGAACTGTGCAGGGAAAAGTGGCAGATAAGATATCTTTGGAGAAATGTATTATCAGGAAAGAAGCTGGGTAAGTTTTCTTAAGAAATAGAGAACCATTATGTTCCTTTGGTATTCATGTAATGTCTTGAGCTAGAGAATGGCCTCTAGTTCTTCAGATAGACGTGCTATGGAGGATTTATGGGAAGATATGAATGAGAGTCCCACAGGATAAGGAAACAAAAGTGTATCATTACAAAGAGTACTCACACTGATGAGTCAGAAGTAAGTGTATTTGGATAAATATAGAAAGTACAAAAAACATGAGTAAATATATTGAATAGTATATCCCTATTGTGTTCATTTCTCTGTTCGGGAAACGTGCTTAACAGATGCCACCCTCAGTGAGCAGTGTCATTTACCTGGCAGCAGCAACCTAAAAAAAAACATCAAAAAGTCCTAGAGGAAATAAGATGGTTATGAGACTTTCCTTGCATCCGGAATCCTTTTACGATATAGATGTCTCATAGTCACTAATAACTCTCAGCATTCCAGGTCTTATCTGTTAAGATAGAATTACAAATGGTGCCATGGTACTTATTGCCCAGAAATTTCATACGGTATAAATGAATATGGGATGACCTTTGGCACAAGACTGATCTGCCTCAAATGATACTAATAGCAAATGGCCAGTTTGTCCAAGTAATATTTTCTTTATTTAGAACTTTCCTGAACCCCATCTAGTTACCCTCATCTATTTAGTAAGTTTTATTTTCAGAGTCAACAACTGAATTGATGCTAAAAGAGCCATAAATTTTCCCCTTGAAAAATTAAATTTGGTTAATGTGTCTTTCAGGACTTCTGGAAAGTATTTGCTTTCATTGTTCCCCTCTCCTTTGGGTAATATATGATTTTAATTTTGTGCTTCAGAAATAATAAAAATAGTGGATTGTACCAGACACATGTAGGAAAGCAGGGATTAGGACACATCAGAGAGTCTCTGGCTTGGAATCTGTCCATTTCCTCTAAAAGCCATTGATAAGGAATAATACAATGAAAGCACAAGACAGTGGTTTATTCCAGGATAAAAATAGCTTTCTTTTTGGTAAAAACAAAACAAAACAAAACTTTACCTACATTAATAGTTACTGCGAATCGAATATTGAAAATGGAAGCATTGGCTTTGTCTTACTTTAATTTGATTATCTCCATGATCTTTTTGGTTACACCATTACTTTCAAAGGTATTTGAAACAGTACTGGTTCAGGGAAAATGGGTGATGTGGCACAGATGTAATTGGTGTCTTTCTTATGAACAAGTAATTACAATCTAAACAAATTATGTTTATGATATGTACTAGTAAACAATCTATAGTTTGAGAAAGGTAGTATTTATTTGTAGCAGCTAGTTCAGTTGACTACTCCTCAAGAGTCTAACATAATAGGTGTCAAACAGATATTCTTCAGATATAGTAAACACATCAGCACATGTCACTGTGGAGAGCTCATTATAGTGGAAAAGCTCCGTTAGTCAAAACAGTGTTGTGGAAGGTATTTAACTGTTCTCCAATTGGTAGCACCCCCTTAATTTCCATTTCTTTGAGACTACGTAAATATTTTATGTATATAATAGCTAGCTTATATAGTGCTATTATATATAGTTTAGTATATAAAGCATGTATACATATATACATATACTATATATGAACTATAATATGAAGGTTTGCGGAGTGCTTCATGTATGTATCTCTTTTGACTCTCATAACAACCCTATAAACTAGGTGCTTATATTTAAAGATGAGGAAACCAAGGTACACAGTAGTTAAATGATTTAACAATTACTTAAATATCTGAGGTAGGATTTGAAATCAGGTATTCTTGATTTTAAGTCTATCACTCTATTTATTGCACCACCTATGGATCCTTTTCCTTTTTCTTTGATCTCTTGAGTTTAGGGCTACAAGTGATGTTCCAGGCTAAAAGGGAAATCATAGTTTCAGGTCCACATTGCTTTCCAGAATGGGTGTGCCAGTTTGTAGCTCCAACAGCATTCCTGTTTTTTGGCAACCCCTCCAATGTTTGGCATTTTTCTTTTTTGTTTTGGTCAGTTTTGCCAATTATGAGGTGGTACCTCAGAGTTTATTTCAATTGTTTTTTTTAATTATTAGTTATTTGTCACATTTTTGTGTGCTTGTTGATTGCATGGATATCTTTGATTTGAAGCTATCTGTTCATAATCTTTTGACTACTTATTAACTGGGGAATAGGTCATACTTCAGTTATTCTTAAGCCCTTCTCTTATGCATAATTTGTGCAGTCACAGACCCCACTTGCCAGTTTTTGAGGGTACTTATGGAAGTCTCACCTGTCTCTAATATCATGTAGGTTTATGGTGAATCATTGGTGATCGCCTCCTTTTTCCTTTGACATATGACAGCTTATCTTCCATTGTACCAGCTCCTCCTGTTAGGCAAGTCTTAGAGTTCCAAAACAACCTATGTTGTTTCTCCAGTTGTACTGTCCAAATTAGTTTTGGGCAGTTGGGCTAGTAGAGTTATTAAAATTACCTGGTGCTATATGATTAATAGCTCCCCAAAAAAGAATTGTAAATTGTTAACAAATCACGCATTCTTTGAAATCCAGGTCAAAATGGTCTTGAAGTTTTCTTGCATCTGCAAATTTGCAAAGATAACTAAAGATAGAAATGATAAAATGGAGAGGCTTACAGAAGACTGGAACCTAACACAGTTCTAGGAGAGCTACAAATTAGGCTAAACATTCTGGAAAACAATTTGAAAACATGTTTAAAAAGGTTTCTGAAATGGCCATACTTTTGACCGAGATCCCCCATGGCTAGATTTCCAAGGAACGTAGTGGGTACATGATAAATTGCTTGTTGATTGATTTATGTGAAATAAAAGTAATTAATTTTTAAAAGTTAAAAAAATTTCCTGGGGTTGTATTAGAGACATCAAAAAGAAACAGGGATGAGACCAGTTTCTCTGAGACCCGGGGAGGAGAGTAATTTGCAGTCACTACTTTAAAAGTTTGACAAACACTGCCCTTTGTGTGTGTCTCTGTGGATTGAAAACTGTCCCTGTTCAGTCATTTAACTCCACATAGAAAACCTGTTTAGGAGGAATAACTTGCTAAAGTGGAACCTGTAGCGTCAAGAATGAACTGGGTTCAGATTCTGCCTCTAATCCATATTATGTGAACATGAGCAAATCATTTAACCTCTGTGAACCTCAATTTCCTCATCTGTGCGATGAAGGTAACAGCTTGGGCATCTTTAAAGGTTCTTATAAGGAACAAGATAATAATATGTTGTCCTTTGCAAACCTTGAAGTGCTATAATGAATGTCAACTATTTTATTCTCATTCTGTTTTCTCATTTTTATTTGATAGAATTCTATTAGAAACTGACCTAGAAAAAGACACTATCTTCATATTGTTGCTTTATGGACAGTAGTGGATAAGGGATTGATTATTGCAATTTAATAAGCGTTGCAAGGAAAGCTCATCTTCCGGGAGCACACTGAATCTTCAATATGATTCTAGTAGCAGTGCAGTTCACAATAGCGCAGACAGACAGACACACATATACCCCCATATTTCATCTGGTTCCCTCATGATTTTTATTTCTTACACTAGGTTTCTGTATTCTGAGGTCTTTTAATTCCATGTAGTTTAGGCGCTATGAGTATTTGGTATGGTAACATCTATTAAAATATTATTTTAAATTTTTATGGGTCAAAGATTATGTTTGGAAAATTGTGGTCAATAATTCAGTCTACTTGTTGAATTCTTAAGGGCATTTTGAGGTTTGTATTTATATTACAGAGAATTTTATTTTAGTTAATATAATGGAAGCCCATCTTATAATGTGCTCTGCTTGCTACCTGTTCATGTGGAGGCTCTGTCTCTGAGCCAGCTTCTGGGCCATAATGGAAGGGTTATGACCCGTCTCCATTTTAGAGCATGTGCTTGTATTTTTTGTCTGCTGATGACTGACCGTGTGACTAAAAAGTCTTTTACTTGGATGTTGAGCCAGAACTGTGACTGTATGTTAAAAAAAAAAAAATCACATACAAGTGAAATCTCTCTTCCCCTTTTGAGTGAGGAGGAATCTTGTTTGTTAGCCACTGAGTAGGGAAAGAAGTAATTTTAACTGCCTTCTCTGCCATATATTCATGAACACTTGGCACTTTTTTCTTCTGTCCTTGTGTCTATTCTTTCCTGGTCTTAGATGAAGGAGTTGGAGTGGGTGAGGTCAGGACCATATTCACAAAGTCAGAAGAATCATCAGGGGTCCAAGAACTAGTGTCCATAGCAGAGTTGGCTAGTAGTAGGAATAGCCAGACTTAGGGCTCTAAGGAGCAATCTGCTGGACTCAGCACATGACCTGGAAGCCAAGACAACATGTCCTGAAAAGGGAGTCACTTGTCTATTGACCACACCATACCTTGAAAGGAACTTGGTGGAGGGAAGAACTAATAAAATATTAATTATTTTAGATTTGAAGCTACTCTGGAAGCTTTTGTTCCGCTTTTGCTATATATTATCAGAAAATGTTCCTTTGTAAAAGCTAATTTATTAATTGGTTAATTGATATTAGTGAATCACTGGCTAAATGATATTGAAGAGAGATTAACTGGTGTGGATTTGGGAGAAATACACTGGATGGGATTTTGTGAGAGGAGAATCTCCTAAACTTTCAGTAGTACCCTTAAAACCCTGAGGGGAAAATCAGTAGCTGTGTTCTAGGTATCAACCAGCCAGTGAGAGTGGGAAGGTTAGAACACGTATGTGTCATGTTACTGGCATGTGATTCTGGCCATCTGATCATGTTTTTTTAGGCATTGGATAAGTGCTCAATTTTTCCCAATTTCTGCCATTTCCTTACAAAACTTGTCTATTATTATAATTGCTGTTGTCATTATATAATCACTAATTACGTGCTTCATGTATTGTATGTATTATATTAATTATAAAGGGGCATAGTTGACATAGTATAGATGACTGAAGTAAAAAAAAAAAGATAACCTCAAGGGCATGTCCTGTCAATGGTGTTAATACCAATGTGTTAATAATATCACCATCTTTGCATATCAGTTTTATCTGTCCATTTCAACAGCATAAAATATAATTAACACATATATATTTTTTCAATGACTAGTATTTGCTTCTTCCATGCAATTAGTACTATTCCAAATAATAATTGTTTTGCCCAGAAGTTACATGTACTTTCTTTCCCTTGTTATTTACACTGAGTATGAGCTTTTCTTGCCAGTTTAGACTCTGTAATATGAACTTGTTCCTTTTACATTAAGCCTCAGTGAATTTCCAAGATAATAATAGTTACTGGAAGTGATTTGTCTGGATGCTAAATTATATACCGAAGTGATGAGGAAGACTATCTGGAAGGATTTGACTTCCTGTATTCGTATTGGGATTTACCTTCCCTTTGTTGCCCCTACATGCTTGGAGGAACCTTATCCCAACTCCCACTGTCAAAGATGAGTCTCAGGTTCCAGAGCAAGGCTACCTCTCTTACTCATAATTTGTACGGATACTGTTGAAAAGCCAGAGGTGATTCTCTAAGGCCATTTTCCCACTGGTTAGCTTTTCTTCAGTATTGTCAGTTGAGAATTTTTATAGCCAGTATTAAATATCTTTCACTAAGTGATACAGTAAGAAAACTGATATTTATCAAATATCTTTCCAAAAGTATATGACACACTTTCCCACAAACACACACAGAATCCAATGGAAAGTGGGTTCAGACTTTGAGAGCACATGTGGCAAAGAAGTATCTCACAGCTTCGGGTTGCTGGAAGTCCTTTCCTTCCATTGGTGGGATACTCAAGAAGTTTTCCTTGGGCACAGTATAATTTCTTTTTTGGACTCCTTGTGGAACTATGAATTTATGTCTTGTTTGTCTTTGGTGACCAATGCAGACACGTCAATCAGTTGATCTTGGTAGTGCTAGGTAATGGAAGGGAAGACAGCAATGCCAAAATCCTCCAGATCTTTCCAACCTTCTCCTTTGGCCAAAAAGGTGAGGAGGGAGGAGACCTAGGACAAGGTTCAAACCAAGGCCTATGCTTCCTCCTCTGCCCCCAGTGACTATTTGTCAGGAAATTTACTGGAACACCACCTCATGAATGACTTTCAAAACCAGCTTAGCACTGGAGTTGTCACATCATTCCGATCCCATGCTTAACGTTAAGACCAAGTGAGTTCAGCCCTTTGAGCTTACTTACTTTAAGTGGGATGGGGTGACTTGATTGATTTATATGATTACCCTGCTCCTACACCTATATTTTCTTTTGCAGACTTTCGTGTGTATGTGTGTGTGTGTGTGTGTGCGTGAACATCTGGTTCTGTTCTACAAGAACTCAATAAAAACTCATGTTTATGTAGCATTTTAGGGTGTGCAAAGTACTTTTTCCTACAATAATCTTGTAAGGAAGGCAGTGCAAATATTATCTCCAGTTTGCACATGGAACAACTGAGGCTCAGGATTCAAACCCAAGTTGTCTTAGTCTACTACTTTTCCTCTTGTTCCATGGTTTTTCTCAAAGAGCTGTCTCAGATTTCTTTTTTTTTTTAAAGCCATTACTGATTGATCATGGCACCAACATTAAAATCTCCCATCCTTGACTGTAACAGTCATAGTCTTTACTAGTAGTTCTCAGTGTGTTAGCCACTGATTCTGGAGGGGGTCCTCAAATCAATTAAGCATTGCCATTTTAAACTTTATTTATCTCCAATAAAACATGCAGGATAACTCATCATAGTAGGTTTACATACCACCTCCTATAGCTTTGGTCAAAAAGTATGTCTTGCATTCATTATTGGGTGCCACATTTGAGAAAGGACTTTGATAAAGTTGAGAGTGTCCAGAGGAAGGCAAACGGCATGACAGAATGACTTGCGATTATGCCATATCAAAGCTGGTTGTTTGGGGTATGTTTGGAAATTTTCAGTCTGTCTCTACTCAAAAAACTACAGTAGCTTTCTGGGCTAAAAGGGAAACTCTGTTTTGGCTTGTAAAATGGTCCAGACAACCATTCCGAGGCCTATAATGCATCACTACCCTTCACTCACTCTATCTTCAAGCTCAAATGGTCTGTTTTGCTTGTCCATCTCTCATCTCTTCATGGGCTGTCCCCCATTCACTTCTTAGGAACTCTAACTTCTTCAAACCTTGGCTCAAATGCAGCCATCTACGTGAGGCCTTTTCCTGATCCCCTCGTCTGATTATGCATTAGAACCCATTATTTCATATTTGCTTTGCATACATTTTTATTTACTCACATGTTTACGTATTATTTCCCCCCTAGAATATAAACTTTTTTGAGGTCAGGGACTTGCGTTTTTATCTCTGCATCCTTAGTGCCTTGCATAGGACTTAATACATTTTGAGGTGTGAGGGGCAATAAAATGTGTGATTTTATTGGTGTAGGGAATCGAGGAGGAAGTATCCTCCCCTCATGAGGATTGGCAGCTCTTCTGCAATATATAGTCTGAGCCCTGAGAGGTTAAGAGGTTTGACCAGATTCACATAAACACTGTGTGTGTCAGTCAGGACTCGAAGCCAGATTGTCCTGACTCCAAGGTTGGCTCTCCAGCCCCTCTGACATCCTGCCTTTTCTTGCCTCCTATGTTACAAACACTTTATAAGCTCTTATTGAGGAAATGACTGACTTGTTCTGCTCAACTCTGAAGGGCCAAACTAGGATGGGTAAAAGTGAGTCAAGTTTAGTCCCAGTAGAAGGAAAAATTTTCCTTAAATTAGAACTGTCTGAAAATAGAATGGACTGCATTGAGTGGTGGTAGGTTCATAGAGGAATACTTGGGGTTATTGAAGAAACAAAAACCTATACTTTGAGTTTTAGGCATAAATCTACCAGAAATAATTTTTACCAATTAAAATTAAACTAAGCATTTCTTGCTTTGAGAGGAGTATAAAAATTTCTCAAAGTATCCTAATGCTTTTGAAAATCTCTCTAACAAGCCATTTCAGAGTTATTCATAATATTTATAATTTTAATTTATAATATTCTTAAATAAAAGACAAAATTGCAGAGTAAAGATTGAGGAAGGCTTCTCAGTACAAAAGTAACTTAAAATGTCACTCTTGAAGCCAAGGGAACAATTTTCTTAAAATCATTCAATCCCTCTTTCTACTACTCCCTCCAAGGATTTTCCTTTCTACCTGGTCAAAGGTGAATTCACACTTCTATTAATTGAAATATTCAGACTTCCTCCTTGTTTTAGTCTGATCATTACCCCATTCATTTAAACAGAAAGGCCTTCCTGAACCTATCAGGCTATCAGACTGGGGGGTGGATTAGAAACTGGTTAGACTTTTAGCAAATTGATAGTTAAAGATTGATATCGTTTTCTCATTCATATTAGTCCAAAGGCTTCAGACTAGGATATGGAGAAAAATGTTTTCTTAGTATTTTTAAAATAGGGAGCAGGGAAGTAAGGACTTCATTGTGTTTCCACAGATCTTGATTGGATTAGATAGGGTCTCTGTGGTCCCTCTTAAGTGTCTTTATGAAGTTTTGGCTGTATGGAACTAACCCTGATTCTGTGTGAATTATCATGTCTTCCACTTGATAGCTCATCATAGAAATATGTACATATATATATGTATATATGTGTGTGTGTAAGAGACACCTTGACAACTCAGTAGATAGGCCTGGAGTCAGGAAGACCTGAGTTCAAATTTGGCCTCAGACACCAACCTTGGGGAAGACATTTACTCTCTGTTTGCCTTAATCCATTGGAGAAGGAAATGGCAAACCACTCCAAGAAAACCCCATGAACAGTATGGTCCAAAACATCGGACAAGACTGAACGACAGTATGTAGTGTATGTGTGTATATAGTTATATGTAACTTTTCAAACGTATCAAAATGCTACTATACTTGATAAAAGGTCATTTAAAAACATCATAGAATTCTTTATGGCTTTCTGCCATCATGTAATTTCTTAAAAAATTGATATTAATATTTTAATGTTTGTGTGCTATGCGTGTGTGAGGATCTGTGACAAGTTTTTTTTTGTTTTTGTTTTTGCTAAAAAGAGGTCTTTATATTCAAAGATGGGAAACCAGTAGCTTACCAATACATCCTGGTCCACAATCATATTTTTTCCCCCCATTTATTTATTTTATTTTTAATTTGTAGAATAAAATAAGCATCTCCACACTATGGTATAATTAAAAAAAGATGATTGCACATGAAACTGCAAATCTCTTATGTATATCTTGATTGTATCCAAAGAGGTAGCATAGAATAATAGAAAGGACTCTGTCTAGCCTTGGATGGTTTGGGGCCTTGACCCTATTCTACCTCCTTAACAGTCATGTAACTTTGGGCCAGGGCACTAAGCTTTTCCTGCCTGTTTCCTTATCTATGTGTGTTCATCCTTCATTGCCAAAGAAGACCACGCCATCAGAGAAATAATGACATGACTTGCACTTGACTTTGTTTTTGAGGGAGGGCTGTGCAGGTCACCAGCCTCACTTCTCCTCCAGAGCCATCTGAATCCAGTGACCAGATATTCATCAGGATGACTAGAGATGACCCAGGATGAGACAATTGGGGTTAAGTGACTTACCCAAGGTCACACAGCTAGTGAGTGTCAAGTGTCTCAGGTGAGATTTGAACTCAAGTCCTCCTGACTCCTGCACTGGTGCTCTATCCACTGTACCACCTAGCTGCCCTTCCTTATCTATAAAATAAAAAGAATAGGCATCAACCATATCTGCGCCCTAGCTGGCTCAGTGGAGAAGATGCCAGGCCTGGAGTTAGGGAGACTTGAGTTCAAATGTGACTTCAGCTACTTATTGGCTCTGTGACCCAGGAAGACATTTAACCTCTGCCTCAGTTTCCTCATCTATTAAATGGGGTTAATAATAGCACCTACCTCACAGGGATGTTGTGAGAACAAAATAATGATAATATTTATAAAGGGATTTTGCAAATCTTAAAGCTCTATACAAATGCTAGTTATTATCTTTGTCATATTTAAACTCATTTCCCCAAGATATTAAGTTTCTTTAAGTCAAAGATTATATCATTCCTTTGGCATTTACACAGCAGAGAGCTTAACTGACTATCAAGAAGCCAACAAAAATTTTTTTGGTGTTAAGTTGTATCCTACTCTTTGAGACTCCACTTGGGGTTTTCTTGCAAAGGTGCTGGAGTGGTTTGCCATTTCCTTTTCCAGCTCATTTTACAGATTGAAGCAAACAGGGTGAAGTGACTTGCCCAGGGTCACATAGCTAGTCATTGTATGAGGCCAGATTTGAACTTGGGAAGATGAGTTTGCCTGACTCCAGGCCTTGTACTTTATCCACCAAGGCACATAGCTATCCCAACAAATATTCATTAAGTTCCTAATATGTGCCAGGCATTATGCTAGGTGACTGACACATGAAGACAATAACAAAATAGGCCCTGTTGGAGAAACAACATGTATAAGTCAATACAAAATATGTAAATAGTAAATTAAAAAGTTAATTTGGGGGAGGGAATAAGGAACAAACAACTGGGGAGATGTTGGGATGGATTAGGGAAGGCCTCATTTAGAAAGTAGTACTCAGACTAAGCTTTGGTTTCCCCCCCATTTTTTTTTTTTTACAACTTTTTCCATAGTTCCTTTCTTCCTTCCCACTCACCCCATCCCACTGAACAAAGGGAAGAACAGAACCATTAGAACAGATATTAATAGTCAAATGAAACCAATTTCTACATTGACTGTTCCTGAAAATGTATGTTTCAGCTGGGAGCTTTAAAGCAAGCTAGGGCTTGATTCTAAGAGCAGGTGGCGAGGAGGAAGGGTTTTCTAGGAATGGAGGGTAGTCTTTGCTAAGCACATAAAATGAACAACCACCTATTTTATTTTGCTTCCATCTCCTATTGGAAGCAACAGATGTTGGATAGTGGGAATAAATCAGGAGCCATGGGGGAGAAGATTCAGGAAATTTTCCTAGTGGGTGAAATATCTCTAGTCTGTGTGTGTGTGTGATGACCGTGAATATCTTCAAGCAGAGTAATTCAGCCCCTTCCCCATGTGGCCAAGGTCTTTGCAGCTAAGAAGGTCATAAGCTCAAGTGTAGTTCTAGGTTGTTTAGGAGGTTCATATTTCCCTAACGTTTGTAGTGATGGGCCTACCTCCTGACCTTCTGCTTCCAGATAGAAAGACTTAGAATTTCTTGAAAAGGAGGGGATACATTCTTTTTTTCTAAAAATAGCATGCCTTGGTGCTGCCACTTGTAATTAATCCCAAAGAGGAAAGCACAAGTAGTTGGGAGCACTAGAAATGTCTTCTTGCAGAAGGTGGAATTTGAGCTGAGTCTAAAAGAAAGTCAAGGGAAGCTAGAAGGCAGAGGTGATCAGGGAGAACATTCAAGGTCTGAGAAACAACCAGTGCAGAAAGACTAGAGAAGGGAGTGTTGCATGTGTAACAGGGACTGGGTGCACAGATAGAGTAGATCATTTTACTTGACCAATACAAATTCCTTGTGTAGGAAAAGGTGGAAATTTTTCCTGGGAGCATCGTGATGATATATAATGGAAATGCTTTGGGAAAAAAATGAAACGGTAACTGGCGTGGTAACTGGTTCTGGTTTGCTAACCACAGGATTAGGAGAAACTTTTACAAATGACTCTCTGGCCAGAACTTGAATGGATTTCAAGAGAGTGTTAGCTCCTAAAGCCTGGGGAAGAGGATAGTGGGGGAGAAAAAAAAGAAATTTATATAATATATGTATTTGAAAGGAATAGCAATTTGTTGTATATTTGAAAGGAATAGCAATTTGTGCGTAGTAAATCTGCAGTTTCATGTACAATCATCATTTTTGTTGTACTATGTTATGGAAATACTTGATGCCATAAACTAAAAATAAAATTTAAAAAATACTTCTTAATAATGATAGCTAATGTCTTTATCACTTAATATATGCTGAGCACTTTACAATTATTGTCTAATTTGATCCCTACAATCACCTGGAAGATAAGTACTATTATTATCCCATTTTACAAATGAGGAACCTGAGGCAAAAAGAGATTAAATGGTTTGTCCAGGATCACATAGCTAATAAATATCTGAGGCTAAATTTGAACACAAGTTTTCCAGACTCCAGGCTCATTGTACCACTTCCCTGCCCTAAAATGTTAACTGAGTTACTGACAGAAAGGGGAGATGCTAGGCTCAATATATACTCTGCCTTCATCAGACCTCATCTGGAATTGAGTGGCATGGCTGAGAAAAACATTAATATGTTATAGACTGTCCAAGGAAAAGCAAGGATGGTGAAGGGCTTTGAGTCCATGATAATGAAGTTTGACTGAAGGAACTGAGCATATTTAGCCTGGAAAAAAGAAGAAGGATGAGGGGAGAAAATAATGGTAGCTCTGTTTCAGTATTTGAAAGGCTGCCACATGGACTCTGAAGGCCAAACCAGGAGTAATGGAGGGAAGTGATAAACAGGTAAATTTAGGGTGAATGTTAGAAAACACTCCCAATTAGACTTGTCTGAAAGTGAGGTGGTGAGTTCTTCCATCTTGAAGCTGGACTATCACTTGCCACTTACGTTATTGGGTGGGTGAGTGGAGATTCCCTTTTGGATTGGGTGTGATTTGATGGCCTCTGTGGTCCCTTCCAATTCTCAAATTCTTTGGTTATGTGATTGCATAAATAAAGCCTGCAGGAAAAAGTCTGTTACCAGAAAATGATCAATGTTCAAATTATCTCAGAGCAAACTCAAAAAGGGAGTGATGGGCCTGTGTGTTGTAAAGTATTTTCCAAGAAATTGGAGTGATTTAAATATTTCACATCATGAAATTACAATGATAAGAGATTTTTGATGGAGGTACATGTAGCTCCCCACCAGATGAACAGAAGTTGACACTCCTAGATGCCTAGCAGTGTTTGAAGTCAGGTGCTCCAAGAGGATTTCAGCAATCTGTTTGATGAGTCACTGAAACAGATAACCTGTGAATGGTTATTATAGTTCATATACTTGTGAACAGAGTGGTTTCAAAATCATTTTGCATCATAACAAAGCAACATCATGTTGGGTGCTCTCTGTTCCCTTTCAGAGGTCAGCCTATCTACTGACCTCTGAAAGAGATGACACACAAAGGCAGGTGATTAGTTTCTTCCTGGGTCTCTATTTTGGAAATAGCCATTGAGCAACACTATTATTCCTGCAATCACACATCCAAAACAAATAGCATCTTTTGAGAGTTCTTTCTTTCTTCTTCTCCCATAGAAACTGCATGACCGCTACATATATTTGATTCCTTTTACTTAATTTCTTCATAGTATTTGTTCAGTACTTTCTTTTTACATTAATGTTTATATATTTTATCCTTTAGAATGCAAACTTTTTAAAGGAAGATAAATACTGTAAACTGTTTTTCTTTTTCATCTCAGACTAGTATGGATGCTTAATAGAATGCTTATGTAGGTACCATAGATGGGCCATTAGTGGAACACTATAATGCCCTGTTGTATATATTTTCTTAAAAAAAATTTATTGACTCCTTTTGTCTTTACCTCATAGATATTTCTCAGTCCCCTACAGACTGAAAACTCCTTTGTTAAAAAGAAAAAAATAAACAGAAATTTCTATTTAATTGATTATATTTGATGATGTGTGTAATATTCTGTCTTATTATTCTCCAGGGCTCTGCCATGAAGGAAAGGGAAATTTGTATCAGATACTCTCTAGGACCTTTATTGGTTTTTCCATTATTTAGAATTCTATTTGCTTTTAATGACTGCATTTAAACTGTAGTCATTGTATATATTGAGATGGAGTTTCACTAGTCAGGGATAACAAGGCAACCAGTTTGGCTGAACTATAAAGTGCATAGTAATCCTGGAAATATGGGTTATGTCAGATTATAAAGGGCTTGAAATGCCAAACAGAAGAGTTTATATTTGATACTAAAGATTATAGGGAGTCAGTGGAGTTTATTAATCAAGATGGCCAAACCCTTATTTTAGGTATATCATTTTTGCAGCTAAATGGAGGATGGATTGGAGGAAAGATTCGTCATACACCAATAAGGTCAGTGGCCTAAGGGCGGAAGTAATGAAGGCTTAAACTAGGATAATAGCTATATGTGAGTGGAGAGAAGAATAAGATGTGTGAGACAAGGACTGTATGGGAGAGATATTGTAGAAACAGACTCAACAAGATTTGGTAACTGATTTGCTATGTGGGGTAAGAAGAAAGAAAAGTTGAAGTTGACTCCAAAGTTTGTAAAACTGGAAACCTAGAAGGATGGGCATGGCCACTTCAGAAATACCTAAGTTAGGGAGAAGGCTAGATTTGGGGGGGTCAGTTGTTTTAGAAATGTTGAGTTTGAGATGTAAATGGGATGTCCAATTCAAAATGTTCAATAATCTACTAGTGATACGGGATTGATGGAGAAAAAAATATAGGAGAAAAATTGGATAGATCTATGAGGTATTTATACAGAGCTGGTAATTAAGTACATGGAAATTGATAAGGTCACCAAGATAGAAAGTATAGAGAAAGAAAAGAGCCCAGGACAGAGTCTTGGGGCACACCCACACTGAAGAGGTGGAACATAGGGTGATGATACAGCCTTGGAAAGGAACCAAGAAGGAGCAGTGGTATGAAATCACAGAGAAGAGATTAGACAATAGTGTCAAATGTCACACAGGTCAAGACTGATGATGATTAAAATTAGGTTATTGGATTTAACAATAAAGAGATTATTGATAGCTTCCAAGGCTGAGAGTGGAGGCAATGAAAGTAGACAGCTTTTTATGGATGAGTGGCTTGAAAAGACAAGAGAACAATAAGCAAAAATCTCGAGAAGAGGGTAGGGCTGAGTGAAAGTTTTTAAGGATGAAAGAGAACTGTGTACTTTGTAAGATAGGGAAGGAGACAGTAGGAAGAGAGAACTTAAAGATTAGAGAAAGAGAAGAGATGATTGTGGGGGTAATCTGTTGAAAAAGATGGGAGAGTATGGAATCAACATGGGTAGGAGTTGATTTTAATAAAGATAAGATGATGAACAGGTGGAACTGAATGGACCAGTAGAAGGACAAGATGACAGTCACAGAGGGGCTCAGTCCACTTGGAAAGAATATAGATCCAAGCACCTCCCCAGGTTCTGAGAAGAAACTTCCTGAAATGAACATTGCTTAATTCTAGCCCTTGTTTATATTAAAGCTTATCATAAAGAAAAGGAAAAGAAAGAAACCAGAGTAAAGGTGGGAAGACTGGAGGATCATCAATTAAGGGCTTTGGAAATGTAGAGATTGGGGAGAAGAGGCCACTGATAGGGAATGAATGCTATTTTTCTCATTATGAGGTCCTCTGTAAAAAAGGTAGAAGAAGGGTTGTGGGGGAATCCTGAGAAGAGATTAAAGGAGGTTAGGAACAACCATAGAAAATCAGTTTGGTAGGAGGGAGCAAGAAAAAGTTTGTCTTGATGCACTGAGGGACCAGTTGAGATTAGATATAAAATTTGTATTCGATCCAGGTGCCATGACTTCCTCTAGCACCATTGTGCACTGTGTTAATGGCAGCAGAGGGGATAGATGGTGTGGATAATCCAGAGTTGGGCAAGGGATTCATGGGTATAGGACAATTAAAATTTTGAACTGGGTGAAGATTAGGAAGGTCAGTAATTGTAAAAGCATCTTTTTTTTTTTTTTAAGAATATTATCCTTTGTATTCAGGACATATGCAGTATATACTTGAACATATTATGGTATAATGAGTAAGATGTTATTTTAAACCTAATTTCTGCAAGACTGTCTTTTAGTTTTTGAAGTAATTCTCATTAAAAAAAAAAGAGTAGTTTTTTGGGTAATTTATGTGCTTGTCTTTATAAAATACTGAATTACTGTTTTCTATTGTTCTGGTTTCTTGCTTACCTAGACTATTCCACCAATTTCCTTTTCTTTTTTTTTTTTAAGCTTTATCAAATGAGTTTTGATGACTTCTACTTTATAGTTCAGTAATCCTGTGGACCTTTAATTTGTACTGTATTTTCAAAGGGAGATTTTAAAAATGAAGTACCTAAGAGAGAGCAGAATATATTGTGGATTTTTCATTGTTTTCATCCTTAAGAATTACAATAAAATGACAGCAAATGACAATTAAAAATATACAACCTGGAACTGACGTATTTAGGTTATTTTGAACAAACCCTTAACTTGGAGAGTACTGTGGATGACTTCTCTGTGGCCTTTGTTGGTTATAATCAATAATAAGAAATGATGTCTCAAATCCTGGTTTCCAGGGTTACCTACTCAGTGCTGATAGCAGGCAGGAAATTAAAACAATCTGTGATCTTGTTTTGTTTTTATTAGTTACAGATGGCAGCTTTCAGATATATACATGTTAGAGTAAAATATAAGTAAATACAGTGTGGAAAAACTTCACTACAGAAGAATAATAACGTGAATAAATAAAGCTAATTAGGTATCTTAATGATATGATTAAGACACAGCTAATATTGAGCTAGTTGCCACGTTATTGCTGTTATTATACGTAAGTAGTTTTGATGTGTTATGAGTAATCTCTTCCTTAGTGATCCCATCCATTCCCATGAGCTTAAATGTCATCTCTGTGCTGATGATTCTCAGATTTATATATTTAACCTTATTTTCTCCACTGAACTCCAGGCCTACGTTACCAGTTGTCTGTTGGACATTTCAAGCATGTTGTCTCATAGACATCTCAAATTCAGCATTTCCAAAATAAAGTTCATTGTGTTTCCCCAGAAAACCACCCTACTTCTGAGAAACAGAAACTATTTCTGTTGAGGGTAATTATCCACATCCTACCAATTACCAGGTTTTGCAACTTTGGTGTTATTTTTGACTTCTCACCAAACAGTTGCTAAATCTTCCAATTTCTACCTCCATAGCACCTCTCACATAAAAATGTTCTCTTCTTTCTACTCACAAAGCCACTACTCTAATTCAGGCCTTCTTCACTACTCACCTTAGACTATTTCAATAGCCTCCAGTTAGGTGAGACCTAATTGGTCTCCCTTCTTCAAGTCTTTCCCTTCTCCAACCCATCCTCCACAAAGACATTTTCCTAGAATGCAGGTGTTACCATATAATGACCTACTCAATAAACTCCAGGGATTCCTCCATTGCCTCCAGGATCTAATAGAAACTTTTCTGTTTTTAACATTTAACATTCCACCTCCCATCTTTGTACAGAAGGTCTTCTAAACCTGAAATGAATTTCCTCCTCACCTCCACATCTTAGACTTACTTGTTTCCTTCAAAAGTCTGCTCAAATACCAGTTTTTACATTAAGCCTTACATGATCTTTCTAGTGCCTTACCCCAGTGCCCCTTTTATTTATTTTGGAGATAAATATATCATATATAATATATATACATATATATATACACACACATATGTAAATACATATCTATATTATCTGTATCTATATATAAAACGTGTGTGTATACATACACATACACACATATATATAATGTATATGTGTGTATATATATTTCTGTGCATGTAGTCCTTCCTGATATGATGTAAGCCTCTTGAGATGGACTGTTTATTTATTTTTTGTCTTTATATCCCCAGCTTTTAGAGTGGTGCCCGGCATATAATAAGCACATAACAAATGGTTGATTGGTTACATGAATATTTCCCATGCACAGTGTATTAGTAGGATGCATTGTATATGTCACTTGCTGAGACTTCTTCCTAATTAAAGGACTGGAATTTCTGCCTGAACTGATGATAGAGATATTTTGGTCCTAAGAAGATAAAATTAAAACTTTTTGTAGTTTTTATTCCATTTGAAAGTTAATTCCTTTTTCTCCTTCTTCATTTTAAGAAATTGTTCTTTTATTTCCATAACCAGGAGATTCTCAAATATGATTGAAATTTTTATTAGGCTATGATTATTTTAAAAATGACAAAACCTAGAATGTATTCTGGAGCACAGGGAGACTATTTCTGTCTTACCTTAATAAAAGAAATGATTATGGTGGAGTACTTAGAATGGAAAAACTAATTCCTTAGGAAAGGAAATTTGACTGGAAAAAAAGTTTCATTCAGTTTTCCCTTTCTAGTTTTTAGCAAGCAGTCAAAACCACAACTTAAATTGTCCTGACAATTACTTTAATGAATTTCTACCACATATTTAAATGTGGCTCTAGGGATGATAACCTAGACTTAAATTCTATTCAGTGTCTAGAAGTCATTAACCTTTTCAAGAGCCACAGTGCTACTGGGAAACTTGACTAAGGGGATCATCTTCCTGACGACTCATCAAATATCCTTTCTTTTCTGCAAGAGGATAAGTACTCCCATCTTCTACTCTACCTCAAATGAGATAATGTAAAGTGCTTTGCAAACCTTGAGGTGTGCTGTATAAATATCATCATCATCATCATCATCATCATCATCATCATCATCATCATCATCATCATCATCATCTCACAGTCATTCAAACTTCATTTCAGGAATTGAAGCCTTCTACACAGCTCCTGTTAGCAGCAAGGATGGTAAAGGGAGTATATACAGTATTTACATTTTCTCAAGTCTAGAAAATCAACAAAACATCAAATCAAGCCTTGATTTGTAGCAATTAACTTATTTCTGAGATGTAAATGCTCAGACTGAGAACTTAATAATCAGTTTCCAGGCTTGATAGAACTGGTTCCACCACACTCCTCCCCATCCTTGAATCTTCCTGTTGGCTTCTCTAACTAACCAGGCACTTTGGCAATGTGTTTAGCATTCTGGATAGAGATAGTCCAACCCAGTTTTCAGTGGAGTTCTTCAAGGGGAAATTTGACTCTTGGTTAGAATGAAGGTCTGAAGAATGTTATTAATTAAACGTCCTTAGATAAACAGTTGCTTGGAGGGGTTAATGATAAGACTGTCTCTGTCATAAGGATGCAGTTTAAAATATGAAAAACTGAAGTTGTCTGTGTTTTGCTGCCAGTTTTCTTTTTACAAAGTTGGAAGGTATGTTACTAAAACAAACATTTAATTTCAGATATCCTGAATGACGCTATATTTGATGAAGACCATGATGAGATGGTGATTGTAAAGGACATAGACATGTTTTCAATGTGTGAACACCACTTAGTGCCATTTGTTGGAAAGGTAATGTTGATTCTTATTCAACGGAGACTGCTTTTATTATCTTTATTTACTGCTGGAGTTAGTAATTTTTTTAAGCAAATTTTTTTAATTCAAATCTCTTTGTAGAATGAAAGTTTTCTTTGTGTGTGTACGTGTGTGCATACACACACATACACAAATATATGACATTTAGAAGTAAAACTACCTCTTCTTCCCTTATCAACTGATGAATCTAATAGTTTCTGGCATTTTATTTCAAAGCACTTCATGGAATGGTAAAAATAAAACCCTCCAGGGCAGACATTTGATATTAAATCAGAGCATCTTAGATGGTAGTCTTTCCATGTTATAGGTTACAATGAAGATTTGAAAAAGCTACACTGGAATTTTAATCAAGGTGACTGCAGTGACTCTGAATCTCTGATCTTTATTCTGGTCAAGCAATGAGTGATCCAAAGTGAATGTTTAATACTGCACTCTATGGTCAATGGTGAGAGCAATATTAACTTCACACACAGCATCAGACTTGAAGCAGATTTTCATATTTATAGTTAGAATTTCATATTATGTCTAGAATTGTTCCCAACACATTTATGTTATGATTTCTCATAAGGAAACAGGTACAATGTTCAGATCTAATATAGACAAGTGTAACTGAATCTAATACAGCTTCAGTGTTCGGTTGAGACATAAGCCTTTGAATTCCACATCCCAAATATATTTAACTTGAGAAATGAAAATTGTTATTATTTTGTTATAGAGCTACTATGATTACAGAATTTTTGAATTGAAAGGAACCTGAAAGATCATGTATTCTGTCCTCTTCCTTATATGGACAAGGAAACCGAAGCTCTTGCTCAAGATCATGCAGGAAGTTCATGGCAGGGACAACATCTGGCCCCATCTCTTGACTCTTAGCTCAGGGTTCTTTCCTCTATACCATATTGCTTAATTTAATTTTATCTACATTTCACTATTGTTTATATACTGATTTTGTGCACTTAATATATCGTATAGCTAAGGTATGATGTTTGAAATGATCAGATGGCTAATAAAGCATTACGGAACAACAGAATTTGAGAGTTGGTGGGGACCTTATCACACATTTGTCCAACTCGTTCACAAAAGGGAGTCCCCCATGACATACTAGACCACCGTAAAAGTGGTTACCCAGACTATACTTGACAACCTTCAAGATGAGGAGAGCACCACCCCTGAGGAAGTGGATAGGTCTAGTATTTTTTCTTGAAATCAAGCCTAAATATATCTGTTTTCAATGACTACTCATTGAATTGAATTTACAATCAACAATGATTTAGCATTCATTTAGCAAAAGAGTATGTTCCATAAAATCAAATAAGCAAAATAATGAATTGAAGCTCTGTCTACAAATGCCTCCTAGTATAATATAAGCTCTTTGAGGGGATTGTTATCATTTTGTTTGTCAATAAGTCAATCAACAAACATTTAGTGTCTGTTATGCACTTGGGTTAGTGCTAAATACTAAGGATATAAAATTTTTAAAAAATTCTCCAAGAAAGTTAAGGAAGTGCACCCTAAAGGAATTGATATTCTAATAGAGAAGATAACTTGAAATAATGAGGTGCCTGTAATGCATACCCACACATGCACATACACATACACACACACGCACATAGACACGCAGAGTATAAATAGAAGATAACCTCAGAGGGAAGGCACTAGCTGTGTGAGAGACAAGGAAAGGTCTTCTGCAGTAGGTGGAATTTGAGCTGAGTCCTGAGAAAAGGCAGAGATGTCAGGAGCCAGGTAAGGAAGGAGAAGATTGCAGGTATGGAGGATTGCCAATGCAAAGCTCCAAAGAAGAGGTGGAGTATTACATGTAAGCACCAGCAAATAGGCTAACCCTGGGCTGTGAAATGCATGGAGGGAAGTCAAGTGTAGGAACACTAGAAACTTAGGAAACAGCCAGGTTGTGAAGTCTTAAATGTCAGAAGATTTTCTATTTTATTTGGACATGATGGGAAGCCACTGGCAGTTATTAATGGGCGAGTAGAGATGACATGGTCAGACCTGCACTTTAGGAAAATTACTTTGGCAGCTGGATCAGAGTGGGGAGTATGAGTCAGGGAGATCAATTAGAAGGCTATTACAAAAGTCAGGCAATGAGAGACTGTAGTTGGGAAGTGACTCTTGGGATGATGGAGAGAAGGGGTCACAAATCAGAGAAACTATAAAGGTAGAAAGGACAAGATTTGGAAGGGTGCCTCCATGTTAGGTGATCAGGCCCCCATCACACTGATATTTCAAGGATGCATCCATGATGTTTTATTGTGATTAGGTAGGAAGAAGACAGTATTGGTGATGAAAAGTCATGAGATGCACAAATCTTCAATAGTAAGTGACCATTGTTGCCACTGCTGTTTCCAACTCCATTCCTCCCAAGGACTCCCTGCCATGTCTGATAATCTGTGCCTACTCTGGCATTAAAGTCACTCAGCATTATAAGCTTGTCCTCTTTTTGGCACATTAATGATGAAGCTTTTCAAGTCTTCATACACTTTTTCTTTGATCTCATCAGGATTCATCATAGTTGGAACATGTGCACTGATGATGGTTGTCTGGTGCTTTCCTGCAAATGGCAATTGCATTGCCATGAGCTTATCATTCACTTCTTTTGGGAGGCATGAAGTCTTGCTGACTAGACTGGATCTGATTGTGAAACTTATACCTGCTTTTCCATGTCCTTCACCACAATAGCCACTCTAGAAAAATGTGCATCTAGCTCCAGCTTCAGTAAACTGGTCTTCATTTCCCAGCCTTGTTTCATTCAGGACTGCTAATTGAATATAGAACTCGAGTTCTCTAGCAACAAGAGCTGTTTGTTTCTCAGTTAATCTATATTTCATGTTGTTCATAAGTGTGCATACATTCCATGTACCAGTGGTGGGTGGAATCATCTTCTCAAAAATTTTCTTGGTTTTTGTTTCAGCTACAGGGTGAGATTCCTGCCTGCTGAGGTAAGCAGGCCAGAGTTTGGATGAAGCAGACAATTTTTAGGACACCTTTTCTAGCTCCTTCCTTCCATGATTAGATGAGCAGTGCAGTCCTTAAAAGAGCTGCATAGACACCCAAGAGGCTGCCAAATTCCTCTATTGCTTTGGTTTAGTGAGAAGACAACTCTATGGCCTAGACCATTTATGTGCAGAGTTGTGGCCACAGCTTCCAGGGTATCTGCACCTGCTGCTTCATCACTCACCTGTTGCCATGGTACTTCAAGGTAGATGAAGTAGTAGATGATGAGTGATGTCTTTACTTGTGCACGAATTTGATTTAAGTGAGGCAAAGTTGCAGAGTCTTGAGGCTCACCCTCTCTTATAGTGTCATTAGTATCCAGTGGCAAATCAGAAGTCAAGATGACTAGCGATTGCCTGGGATGCAGTGGATGATCACGGTGTCTTCTGTGTCTGACCAAACTCTAAGCACTCCACGGCGCCTGCTTCAGCTGCCTTCATGGACATTGGAATAAAATTATTCCTGTCTTCCCATTGCAGAAGAGAAGTCTTCACATGCTTGGGTGGACATCACCCTAACTCATAGATAGATTTGAGGCCTCTTGGTTACCTGTTTTGGCCCATGTGCCTAGATGGTTTTATGGGGCTGTGGCTGCTGCACATGCTACAACTTCTTAGAGATACAGGTGAGAGTTAGGTGACAGGTGGACACCAGAGGTGGATGAAGAGCCCTGAAAGGACTTGGCATATTCTCTCATCAGAGGTACTAGTCCTCCCTGAACACCCCTTACACCCTAACTACATCATTGTCAGAAGAGACAGGTAGGATGTGAGAGTGATGAAGGTGATATGTGGTTCAGAGTGCTGAACCAATCACAGACTCATCTTCTCCAAGCTAAGCATTTGCATTCAGTAAAAGCAGAGGTCCCAATAGAAGGCAGCTGTCCGGGGACTCAATGATAACAGGCTAGAGCATCTCTCTATGTGGGAAAAGTTAAGTGCTGACTTACAGGGAAAGCTGAATCAGCAATGGTGGAGCAAGAAAGAAAAGGAAGAAAAGTGGGCAACTTTCAGAGACTTGGTGTACAGCACTGCATTTGCTCATCTGGATCAGAACACCCATAAACATCAGGATTGGTTTGATGAAAGTTATGTGGAAATTCAGAAGCTGTTAAATGAGAAATGAAAAACATGAAGTCCACAGAGTTTATCAGTGCGATAGCTTGGCAGCATTTAATTCCATCAAAAGCAAAGTGCAAGTGAAACTTAGATGTGGGATTCTTGCCTCAGTAAGAAGGTGGATCAGATTCAATTCTGTGTTGACAGCAATAATCCCAAGTGCTTCTATGATGCCCTGAAGACTATGAGCCAAGACCTCTGGTGTATCTCAACTACTCAGTGCTTATGAATCCACAATGATCAGGGACAGGGACATGATCCTAGAGACATGGGCGAAACACTTCCATAGTGTTAACAGATAATCATCAACTAATACCGAAGCCATTGATCTTATGCTTCAGGTTGTAATCATTTCTTCTTTAGCTGAACCTCCTACTGAAGAAGAGGTAGTGAATGCCATCAAGCTCCTCTTGTGTAGCAAAGCAGCTCCATCCCAGTGGAGATCTGCAAGGCAGGGGATCTGTTGCTTATACAAGAAACTGGCTGAAATCTTCCATGTTGTGTGGCAAGAGGAAGTTATCCCCCAGGAGCTTAAGGATGGACCCCATTGTTCATCTCTCTAAAGGAAAAGGAAATAGGCTGCCCTGTGACAACCACAGGGTGATCTCTATTCTAGTCATTGACAGTAGTATCCTTACCAGAGTCCTCCTTAATTGGCTGATTAATCATTTAGAAGGTGGTCATCTACCTGAGAGCCCGAGTGGCTTCAGAAAGGGCCGTGAAATGGTCACCATGATGTTTGTTCTCTGACAACTTCAGGAGAAATGCTAGGAGCAGAATAGAGGTCTGTATCCAATGCTGATCAACCTGACCAAGGCCTTTGATACTGGCAGTCATGAGGACTGATGGAAGGCCATGGTAAAATTGAATTGTCCAGAGCAGTTTGTCAGTATTGTACACCAATTTCACAATGGCATGCTCATGCAGGTTCTGGATGAAGGCCAATGCAGTGATGCTTTCCTAGCCATCAACGGGGTAAAGCAGGGCTGCATGCTTGCTCCGATGCTCTTCAGCGTGTCTTCCATGATGTTGTCATATGCCTTCAATGAGGACAAAAATGGCATCAAGATCAGCTTCTGCACTGATGGTAAATTATTTAACTTGAAAAGGCTTACAAGCCAAGACCAGGCCAAATAGAGAGAGAATTGGTGTGTGACTTCATTGGCAGATGATGGTGCACTCAGTGCAGCCTCTGAGGCCCAGAAGCAACACAGTATAAATTGATCCTCTGCTATCTGTACTAATTTTGGCCTGACAACCAACACCAAGAAAACAGGGGTCATCCACCAGCCAGCACCACACCATCCATATATGCAACAATTGATCACAAAAAATGCAGAAATTTTGAATACTGTGGATAAATTCACTTACTTTGAAAGTATATTCTCCAGAGCTGTTCACATAGACGATGAGGTTGAGGCATGCATTGCTAGAGCTAGCTCAGTGTTTGGGAGGCTCCAAAAGAAAGTGTGGAAGAGAAGTGTTGGGCTGAATACCAAAATGCAAATATGGCTCTACAGAGCCATAGTGCTTGCTACACTGTTGTATACCTGTGAAACCTGCACAATCTATCAATGCCATGCCAGAAGGCTGAACTACTCCACTTGAGTTGTCCAGAAGATCACCTGGCAAAATAAGATACTAGACTCTGAGGTATCCTCTCTAGAGTTGAGCTGCCAAACATTCAAACTCTGTTGCAAAGAGTGCAACTCCAGTGGGCTGGCCATGTAGTTCAAATGCCAAGCGCATCCTTACCCACAAGACTATTTTACAGAGAACTTGCACGAGTTAAGTGCTCTTACGTGATGGTGAGAGGAAGTGGTAATAAAGACATTCTTAAGATATCTCTGAAGAACTTTAATATTGAATGTGAGATGTAGGAATCGCAGGCACAGAACCATCCAGCATGGTGTGCTCGGTCAAAGAAGATATTATCCCCATGAGCAAAGTAGAATCAAAGAAGCACAAAGGAAATGTGGGTTGCACACATCCAGACCCACTTCCACGTTAAACGTTATAATGGACCACTTGTGCCCAATCTGTGTAGTGCCTTCCAAACTCATTTTGGTCTGATCAGCCACGGCCAAGCACACCGCACTGTGACTCCAATATTGTGATATCACTGGTCTTCTTCAGAAACAAAGAATGAACAACAACACTGGTGCTTTCTGTTTTTCTTAGTAAACTTAGATCTTTTTTTTTAGTTGTCAGCTGATTGGTTGCCTGAACAACAGATAATAGGAATGGGTGTTTAGCTAGTTATACTTCTAACACTTAAGGGATTGAATAAAGTAGAAATCAAACTATACTAGACCTAAATTACATCATAAAATATTAACTAAATGAATGGATCCTAATCTGCCTCTGAGCACATTTATATTGGGAGGTAAAATGGTGGAGCGAATAGAGCATTTTATTGGCTATTAAATGATCTGGATTTGAGTATTATCTTTGTTACTTACAGTCTGTATGTCCTTGAGTGAGTAAGTTATTTAACCTTTGTTTTCTGCAACTGTAAATGGAGCAAGTTGGACTAGGTGACCTTTATGTTACCGTGTAGCACTAGTATCATGTATGTCCATTATTCCTGTGAACACATCGATGGAATAAAGTGTTGTACTCTAAAACTCAGTTAAACTCTTGGGTCAGCTAATTATCCTTTACATGAACAGTAAAATGGTATTTTCTTTAAACCCATGAGAGGGATCATTCAGGGAATTGCTATGCTTTGTACTCATTTTTGTTAGGCTCAAGATTGTAAGGAATGTAGACAAAGCCACATGCCATTGACCTAACCAGAAGGGTTACTGATAATATACACAGTTTTAATAGATATATTTTACTCTCTCTTACAAAGAGGTTATAAGAAGTGAGCATTTCTCTACCATACTGCAATGACTGGGATTCCCACTTTGACCTGGTACATGACGAGTAAAGTAGTCTATATAGATAGCTGAGCCCTAGAATTAGCCCATCTAGCCAAATGACTGGGTCTGAATGAACCATCTATATTAGAGGTCGCTGGAATTTTATACCAAGGTTTGGTGCAACTAGCACTATATACCTTTTGAAAGTGTACTAGTCTTAGATTAAACAGATAAGCCTAAGTATGGGGGTTCACAGAGTTGGAGTTAGGAGCTGTACTTATGGATGGATAGTGAGTCTCTCTGGCTGTCGTTTATCTACAAATTTCTCTCCCTCTTTTTCTCTTCTCCAAATAAAAGGAGCCTAATCTAACTGGCTTGTTTCAGTATCAAGCATAAAAAATTAATTTTATGAGGCACATAATTAAATATGTTCAGGTAGCATTTTAGATGTCAATGCCTAGGGCTCTTGCAGATTTAGTGGCTCTCCCAGGGTTATTCAAGCAGTATGTGACAGAGACAAAGTCTTCCTGACTCCAAGGTGAACACATTAACCAGTATACTGTACTTCCTCCCTGTGAAGACTTAACTGGGATAGGACTTGTATTCATGAAGAGTAGTTGAAGGTTCATCTTGCTTCCTTAATTCAGAAGATGGCAGTTGTTAGAAAGCTGCAAATAAAACTTTAACCATAACCGTGGTTACTACTGTCAGGAACCCTTTGGGTGCCCACTTCTAAAACTCACAAACCTCCACTGTTGTCCTTTCCATTAACGGCTTGTATATGCAGTCTGCTCTTAGCAGAGGAATTTACTAAGATGGCATTGGAAGAGCTGTAGCTAGAAGACAGTAGCTATAAAACCATGAACTTGAGGTGCAGTCTCCCAAAGTACCCACAGTGCATTTGACAATGCTGATTACTTTCTTATACAAGTCACTTTCTCCTCTGCGTTTTCATGACACTGCTCTCTTGGTGCTTTTCCTATTCCTGTGGTTCTGTCCTTGACCCTCTTCTCATAGGTCACACAATCAAAGTTTTAGAGCTGGAAGAGACTTAGAGACCATATTGTCCAATTCTCTCATTTTATAGATGAGGAAATTAAAGTCAAAGGCAAATTGACTTGTTCAGGATCACATAACTAGTGAGTATTCCTTTTTCTCTTTTTATCACTTTTAGTAACCTCATCAGCTTCCATGAGATCAGTTCTCATTTTTATGCAGATGATTCACAGATCTACAAATCCAACCATAATCTCTCTTCTGATCTCCAGTCCTACATCTCCAACTGGACAGGTCTAAATTGATGTCTCACTGGCTTTTCTTACTGAGCATGTCCAAAATAGAACCTGTATCTCTCCCTCTCCCTCTCTTCTAGACTTCTCCATTACTGCTGAGGGCATGCTACCCTCACATTGCCAATACAATGCCAAATCTTATCATTTTCACCTTCATAATATCCCTCATATATGTCCCTTTCTCTCCACTCACACCCAAGCTTCCATCCCTTCTTTTCTCTATCACGATATCATCTTCATTTGTCACCCTGACTCAAGTCTCTCCCCACCCCAACATATACTTATCTCATTTGTCAAAGTAGATTTTCTAAAGGTTGTTAATCTAACCATGTCACCACCTCCCACCCCAACTCAGTAAACCTCAATAAACCCCAGTAGCTCCCTATTACTTCCAAGGCCAAATATAAAGTCCCCTTTGTGATATTGAAGGCTCTTCATAACCTGGTCACTTCCTCCCTTTCCATCTTCTGACATTCAATGCCCTCTGTGCTCGCTACAAGCCAACTGCTTCGGACTATTTGCTGTTCTTTTGCATGACACTCAACTCTCACCTTTTTGCCTTTGCACCATTTGTTCTCCATGCCTGGAATGCCTTCTCTCCTCACCTCTGGCTCTTGACATCCCTGGATTTTTTTCAAGTCACAGTTCAAGTGTCCTTGTCTTCATGAATCCTTCCCCACACCTCCAGTCATTAAAGTCTTATCCTCTAAGCTCACCTTCCATCTGCTCTGCATTTATCATGTATATATCTGTGTATATGTGAGATATATACATACATGATATACACACATATGTATATAGGATGATACATCATATTATATATACATATATGTGGGTGTGTATATGTACATATACATATTTATGTAAATATATATACATATACATGTATATATACGTGTGTGTATATATATACACACACACACGTATATACGTATATACGTATATACGTATATACGTATATACACACATACAGGAACCTCTTGGCTCCTCCATTAGTATGATGGTTTCTTGAAAGCTGAGACTGTTTCTATATTGTGACTGACACAGGGCTTAAACCCAGTGCCCTGAATATAGAAAGCATTGAGCAAGTGTTTGTTGATTGATGAACAGACAACAATGATAGAAAACCATATCTGTAGGAAACATATGTGGAAAAGGCTGCTCACTGCTTTTTTCTCTCTTTTTGTAATCCTAATAGCCCTCTCTCTGGTAGAAGTATCTTTAATGGGCAAGTGACTCATCTGGGCTCCCAGAGTCTGTTGCTCTCCAAAGAGTGACTCTTGATTTCTAGGGATAGGGATGTTCCGAAGTCTATAGGTAGCTCCCTTTTCTGCCCCCAGAGGTCCCACCCTTTAAAGCTGCTTCTACTCTGGGATGACCGTCTTTCTGCTTCCTCAGTTGTGTGTCAAACTCCTTAGAACTGATTTTCCAACTGATTTTCCAACTGCTAGGTAAGGTGTCTCTTTCTGGGCAAGTAGCACTCACTACTCCTTGATACTATAACCCAAAGAGAGGGAGGGATGAGAGAAAATCCTGTCTTCCTTGCCCAGAGGTGGTAGGTGACTGGGTTCTTTTTGACAGCTGGATGTATCTTTGACTAACTTGAACATCCAAACTGACTCCATGGCCCACCTCTTTAAAGCTCTACAATGCTGTGGTCAGTTGTTTTCCCAGAGCTGCTGCTAGCTTCTGACTCAGAAAGACATGTTCCTTTTTTTGTAAAGGAATAACGTTAAAGTGGTGACTATATCTTGTGACTGTACCAGGTAAGATGGGAAGATGGGGACCATGTTTCCCATTTACATTACATGGTAGCATTCAGTGTAAGAATGACTTTGTTACTCTATTATGGATACGTTTATATTTTTTAAATGAAAGGGATTTGCTGTTGTTACATATATTGTTCCTAACTTCATGAGAATATTAGTTTTGTGGGTATAGATAGTCTTTGAGAAAAGCCCTATAAGTTTAACTGATCAAGGCAAATATAGGATCATCTCATGTAATGAATAAGAGACCTAAATTCTCCTGGATTTATTGCTCATTCTTTTTATTGTGGGCCTACTCTAAATCTTTCTGTTATTTGCAAAAATGCATGGCTTTCTAGGTAATCTGGATTTTTAGACATACTTTAGTTTCAAGTGTCTTCATGTATTTATACTTTATAATAACTGGTTTGTTATTTGCATAGTATAATATTTTGATTTAATTAATGGTTTTCTGATCAACAGGTTCATATAGGTTATCTTCCTAACAAACAACTCCTTGGCCTCAGCAAGCTTGCTAGGTAAGTACTGTTTTGGAAGTAATGCTTATTAATGAAATGGATTTATAGGACTTTTGCCTTTTAATGATTACCGTCTGGTGAGGCATATTGAAATAGTATTATTTTTGTAATTGTAATCACTTAAGCTTATAATTTAGGGTTAGATCTCAATTTACTACTATACATTTATTAAAATGAATAAAACAGAATTATTGCATCTTTTTAGGCCAAATTTGAGAAGGGGAATTATAATAGGGCCTGGGCCTAATTTCATTGATTAAGAACAGTTCCATTTGAAGAAACTTCTATCAATGCTGGTCAGTACCTTCTCTACAAAGCATAGTTAGAGAATTGTTGAGAGCGCCGAGAGGATGAATGACTCACCTGACTTCGCACAGCCTATGAGTGTCAAAGGCTAAATGTGAACACAGGTTTTTAAGATCGTTACTCATTTTGTAATGCTGCTCCCATTTCTATGGCCCAATAAAGAAGCATGGTGAGAAAGAGATGTCTTATGACTAATTGCATGAATTACCCATTTTTCAAATGAAAAATGTGAAATCAAGAGATAGAATCGCTATCTGAGGTTAGATCACTGAGCCACAGTGACAGAATTAGAATTGGCAGCCTTACTCAGTTAGCTATAGTTCAGAAGAAAATAAGCATTTATTAAGTACTAAGTGCTTTACAAATATGATCTCATTTTATTCCCACATCAACCCTGAGTTGTAGGTGCTGTTATTAATTCCATTATATAGTGGAGAAAATGGAGGCAGAGATTGTCTGATCACACAGCTAGTAATTGTCCAATGCTGGATTTGAACTCAGTTTTTTCTGACTCCACGCCCAGTGCTCTATCCACGGTGCCATCTCAGTAGGGCAGTACAGCTTCTGTGCAGGGAGACTCAGTGAACAAACCTTTCCATTTGTTAATAATAGATTTAGAAGAGGGGTACTAAAGAGGAATGGTGTTCTTTTACTCAGAATACTTAGGAGACAGGGGTCTTTTGGTTAATTGGATTTCAGATTGTTGGAGGGCTAACCAGAAAGCAAATCCTTGTTGCTAAAAATCAATCCAAATTGGATGGGTCCTTTTAAAAAAGATACTGTACCTTAATTCTATTTCTTCTGAGTGGGGGTGGAAACTATGCTTGACCATTCTCTACTTTACTGTTATTCTTCTGTAGAGATAGAGGAAAGTGAACTAGGAAGGAAGAGAGAATTATTTCAGTTCCTTTACCTATCCTTAACTTCAGAAGATCCTTGTTTAGTCACGTAGGTCAATGTAGTTTCATAGTATTCTGTGTATTGACCCTGAGGTTAGACAGTATAAGAACTGCAATCTCTTTAGTAAATCAAGACTCTTGAAACCACAAGAAAGCATCCTAACTTGGGTCATTGATCAGCAGAAGAGTCTATCTACTATATGCCTGGGACATGGTAGGCATTGAATAATAAATGCTTATTGACTGAGAATAGTTCTTATGGATAAATTTCAGATTCCATAAGGCAGGATATAATAAATATATTCATAGCTTTCCCTTGATTAGTGTAGCATTCTCTAAAAAAAAACCCTGTTATATTGTAGGTAGAATATCTACTGGGGAAATTTTCTAGATAGGGAGTTCTAGAAACTGTGTTTCCGTCAAGGAGTAAATAATAAACATTAACTCTGGGTTAAGAGGGGATTAATCCCTTTGTTATCTAGGGGAGGGAATGGATTTCAAAGAAAAGCTTTTAAAAGATTAAATAAGAAGCTGACCTGCACAGCAGTTTATATTCCCATTAATAGAAAGTATTTTTAAAGAAATTTTTTTTAGAGTAGGGCTTAATGTCAAATGAATCCAGTCCTTGCTACTTGGAAATTTGAAGGAAGGAGACTGGATGAACAGAAATGTGAAATATTATAGTCATCTTCTTTAATAGAGAATCAGTGTGGTGATAGCAGAAAAGAGTCAGACTAGAATGGAAACCTGGGTTCAAGTGTAGTTGGATTAACTGTGTATTCACTTTGTAAACATCGTTGAATCTTATCTATTTTATCTGTTAAAAGGGAACAATTCTGTTTGCTATACTGATTACAAAGGGGGTTGTGAATAAACTTTGCTAAGTAAATGTGAATTTGGCTTATTTTTTGCTTCATAATTGTAATTTAACTGACCCTTTCTTTGATTCAGAATATTGTAGTGCCCCGCTTCAGCATTATTAATCGCTATTTGAGCACCTGTAACGTGCAAGCAAGGCTTTCGGAGAGAGGAAGAGATAGTTTAGAGAATCATAAAACAGTTCTCTAACCCATTCTCTTATTGAGAATGGACATGATAATTAAAAATACAAGGCAGTAAGAAAGTAGCAAATGGGTAATAGCTCCTCTCAGAGTTAATAGGAGGGAGAGCGCTAGGCTGGGATGATTTCAAAGACAACAGATGAAAGAGACATTTTGTGAACAAAGGCTTGGAAGTAGCAAAGAGCTGGAAGTGTGGGGGACAGGGAGCAGTGAACTTGTTGAACAATTTGGCTGAAAGAGGGTATTCATGTGGAAAAGTTATAAATAAAGCTGAAAAGATAGGTTGTAGCCAACTTTTAGAAGAAATAACACATTTTATGGGATAGAACTTTCTGTAAGGATTCACAGAACCAAGAAAACACATTTGAAAGTAGTGTTTTTATTTTAAACGAAATTATCATAGTTTTGTTTCATTTATATTCAAGGTAAAGAGGATAAAACTATATATGTATATATGTATACATGTGTATATATATGTACATGTATATATACATACATACACATGCACACACACATATATATTAAGGGCCTTTGTAAGCTGGAGAGTGGTTAATGAATGAGCATACTACCCTTAAATCCAACACTACCATTTCTGTAACTGGAAGATACTTTCTAGCTGACATGTCATCAGTGTAACTTTGGAGAGGGGGAAAGAGTACATATTTATTTGTTTTCGAAAAAGTTTTATTGTTGCCTCCAATCTTTACTCCCACCTTCTAACTTCCTTTTGTATTCCACTTCCTATATTTTCAAAGCAAGTAAGTTTATCTCCTTTTAGATTTTTAAAGACTTTAGGCCAGAGGTTCTTAACCTGGGAGGCTATGAACTTGTTTTAAAAAAAGATTTTTGTAGCTATTTTAATATCATTGTTTTCCTTTGTAATTCTATGGATTTTGTTATATGTATTAAAAAAAACCATTATGAAAAAGGGTTCATAGGCTTCATCAGACTACCAAAGGAACACATCACACACACACACACACACACACACACACACACACACGCAAAGATTAGGAATAGCTTACTAGTAGATAACATAAGGACTCCCAAATCTGCCTTTGATATTTCAAATGTTATCATGAACTTAAGACCTCAACCTTCCCTAAATCTCTCTGCTCTGATCATTTTTTTTCCAAAATGTTTTATTGCTGCCTTTTATCTCAATTTCATAGGCCTTCTGGTCCTGATTGGGACAAAGAAAAACAGTTAAGAAAAAAAAAATCCACCATCAAAACTGTTTCTTATTTGCTGTACAGTGTTTTGTCATGTTAGTCCCCTACCTCTCCACCGTGAAGGAAGATGTACGTGTGTCTTGACATTTCTTCTATGGAACTCATTGGGGTTTTTTTTTTCTTCCATTTTTTGGAGTTCCTTTGAGGAATTCAAGACATAATCTAGTATTATAAAGCTTATGGAAAATTAAAGGTGCTTGTATGGACCTTTCTTATAAAGATATATCAAAGGGAGGATATAATGGGCTCAAATTTGATTATCCTAATAGGTTTAGTTGGTGTACTTGAGGATGGCCTGCTATTAATTAGTAAACAGACCATCTCTTTATTTTTAACTTGTAGCTGGAATTGTTAAATATTATAATTAATTATAATGCTTGGATCTTACTTCTGAGCTTACTGGGAAGCTTCCAGGTTTGGTTAAAAACTTGACTTTTATTACCAGCCACTAATTTTTACCATCATTGGAAACAAATGGAAATAAATGAGTAGACTTTTACCTACTGGATCAAATAAATAAGATATTTTTCCTATTTTTATTAATGCAACTAACCTTCTCTAGTCTGCCTATGATTTCAGTCACTTCTTAAGCCCTAAGAATTACATTTCCTACCGTACTGAGTGTTCTGTGTTCAGTATTATAGTGAGTTTTATATAAAGAGATCTCCTTATCTTATGATATCAGATTTTCATTCAAACTTTATGAGAATCATCAAAATGAATTTTTATTTTCTAGGATTGTGGAAATCTATAGTCGGAGATTACAAGGTAAACTGTCCAAATGTTTTCCTCATTATATGAATTGAAATATTAAGTAACTAGCTGAATAGAATTATGCCAGAGTTTTCTGTTTTTATATCACAAATTTTCGTTAATGACTTGTGAGAAAGATACTAGACCATCATTCAGTTATATACTCACAAATGCTTTTTTTATTAACATTGGGGTAACTATGAATAATAGACAGGTTAGATATCTTAGTGTTGACATGGGTAATTTAGGGAGACACTTTATGACAAAGATTATATTATTAAACATTCAGTCTAGTTGAAGTTCCTTGATGACAGGGATTATTCTGCTTTCACTATTTATCTCTAGCACCTAGCATAGTTCTTTGATTTTTGTAGTTGCTTAGTAAACAATTGTATCAATTCCTTAAGCATAATGTATCATTATAATTAAGTATAAATAATCTTTTGGGACTTCAGATCCTTTCTAAGAGCCACTCCTGAAATTGAATTCTTTTTCCTTTTTATGTACCATCCTGTGGAAGTGGCTCTTTTCAACTCTGTCTGCCTATTGGTCTTGATGGTTACATGGGCCTCTTTAAGAGAGATGTGTATCAAGTCCAAATCCATCCTGGCTAATCTAATATCACCTCTGAGCCAGACAGAAAAGATTCCCATTTTGTTTCCAGAGCCTCTTAATAGATACCTGTTAATTCTGCAGTTGGCACTTGGTTCTGGTGCTAAAGATCACTCCTGAGAAAGAATATTCATCCAGCCCCTTTTGGGGTAGGAAGTGGAAACAACCTCAGATACCCCCAGGAGCCAAGGCATATGGGAGGTAGATGTTCAGAACCCATAATATGTTAATGCTGTTGCCACCTCTACAGCTTAGTGTCTATTTAATAAATGTTTAGTGATTGGTTAACCAGAGTGCCTTAGATGCATGAGGATCTAAGGAGGCTGCTACGCAGCCGTCAGTGTCCTGAAACAATGAGCTTTAAGAGTCTGTAGCATGCTTGCACCAGTTTCCCATGGCACCATGACTAAGATAATGTGCCCACTGGTGCACTGGGAAGAATGTTCTCATCTCTAAATAAACCAAGGGACACTGACTTTTGACTTTAAGGACTCTTCAGAAGTTACAAATCTGTACTATATGGACTTTGTATTTTGCCGTGGTAAGTTTACCTCAGCAAGCTCAAGTTAATTTAAGGTTTTACAAATAAATGCTCCAAAGATGAGGAAAGCCAGCATAGATAAAAGTACCAAGCTCTTTAGGTAAACCCAACGTGTACTTTGAACAGATGCTTTTGAAACCTTTGTGACTGCTCTGTTGCTTCTTTTTTGTAGTTACCTCAAACTTACAAATGGAAGAAATCTTCTAAGCTGTGCATCTCAATTAAAGATTCCAAAAAATAAATCTTAACAGACATCTCGTGTGTATTTATCTGCAGTGTTCCCACCCAGAGCATGTATGAATCACTGTAGCAAGGAATAAAATGTTTGTATCCACCCCCCAAATTGAATTCTCTGTCACGTTCACAGTTCAAGAGAGACTTACAAAACAAATTGCAGTAGCAGTCACAGAAGCCCTGCGGCCAGCTGGAGTTGGAGTGGTTGTTGAAGCAACGTAAGTTAATATCTGTTCTTTTGTGATGTCACAGTGTGCTAAAAGATTGTTGCCTTGGCTACAACAGTGTCAGCTTTGTATTTAATGCCAACTCCTCTTCTGAGCAGCTAGTGGATGCCCAGCACGCATTGATAATATCATTTTTAATATTTACTCACATACAGTTGTATTTATATATAAAAGGCACAAGACTTTCCTTATTGCAAGATCTTCCTTAATCCTTAATCTTACTAATCTTACTAAATCTTACTTAATCTTACTAAAAATTTTGTCTGTGATATCAAGATCTGTTAGGGGTAATTCCATTTTTAGAAGTGTATGGAGAAGTATATTACCTGCTAAATGAATTGCTTATTTCTACGTAAAAAGGGAGAATACTCAGTGTTCTGGGCAGTTTTTTCCTGAGTTATGCCACGGTGAGTGTATTATTTCATGTCACACATTATTTTAAGGTGTAGAATTAAACATACTACTACCATTTTTCTGTTTTTGTTTTCTTTAGCTGCTATTTATATATTTTATTTGCAAGTTAGAGTCAAGTTCAGGATTTAACCAGTATGGTTTCAGAATATCCTATAAGCATATATCCCAGTCAGCATGGATAATGTATCTGGATCATAATAACACCATCATCATCATTATCATCTGCTTTACACATGTTATCTCTGATCCTCAGATACTCTCATGATTAACATTAACCATCTTCCACTTCTGTCTGGCCATTTTCATGATGCTTCTGAAAATGCAAATACACTATTAGATAATGTGAGCATTCAAGAATGTATGATATTACTTGTGCTTAGGAAGCAAAAGTCTCAGGAGCATAGATTTAGAATTGGAAGAAACCATACAGGTCTTTTAGTTCCATAACTTCATTTTACAGGGGAAGAAAGTGAGACTTACAAAGGATATGTAATTTTTCCAAGGTCACAAAGTATCAGAGGTAGGATTTGAACCCTGATTCTTTGACCCCAGAGTCAGTACTCAGATCTCTCTGAGAAATCTGGATTTATTTCTAAGTTGTATGTACGTTAGTCCACAGGTCATTGATTCTACTTTTACTAAGAATTTTTTTTTCTTTTTTCTCCTTCTAACAAAATGTATCCTGATATGATTTAAGTTTTTTCTTCCTATCTTGTGAAATTCTAGAATAGTCACAATGAATATGAAGTTTTTGAAAATCACCTTTTCAAGCAGAATTTGCCTGAGAAGGAAATATGCAAGTAACATTATCTAGTCTTTTGCATTGTGGCACACTCTTTATTTTAAAGAAAAACTACCTTTTCCCATAAACCTTTTTTGTCATTTTGTATTCTAGACATATGTGTATGGTAATGCGAGGGGTACAGAAAATGAACAGCAAAACTGTTACCAGCACCATGTTGGGTGTATTCCGGGAAGATCCAAAGACCCGGGAAGAATTCTTAACACTCATTAAGAACTGAATCGGATGCATATGAAATATGATCTGAAGATTGTACTGCTAGTGGCATTGTCTGTTTGTACATTATATTTAAAAGTGTTGCAGTAGTGAGATCTCTTTTGTCATTAACTGTCACTGAAAATTATTTATAGGAAATAAAAAAAATAGAGAAGCCCTGTGGTTTATCCTTGCCACCTTTTTAGCAGTAATGGGGGAGAAAGTTGCCCGTTAAGTTTAAAATTCATAAAACTGTCATCCAAATAAACTGGGGATACTAGGACCCAGAAGGGCATTTACTTTATCAGAATAGCCTGATAGTATACTTATGATATCATCAGGGAAGGAATATTGGGGGAAATTATATTGATCGTAGTAAGTTAAAATGGTGCCAGTTCTCTAAGTGCTTAAAAAAAATATCTAAATATGCTGTGGCATTGCTGTGCTGATTGACAATTAGCAATGCTTGCTTTATTGTGTCAATTAAACCTGTCATTTATAATAATTTTAAAAAATTTTCCTACGTTTACTTATTTTTGACCAAGTTGTGCCTTTGGTTATGAATTGTTAAATATCCATACTTTGGATTTTCTTATGAATTAGTTATAAAAACACTGTTCTTTTATTCAACTGCCAGGAATTGTTTCCTAGAATTGTTTACAGATATATTCTCATGTCAACATGCAGGGATTTATACATTTAACTCTCTGTGCCTTGATGAGAATATCACAGTATTTAGATTGTGGTAATATTGATTTTAAAATCATTTTTAGTAAGATTTAGTGTTATTGAGGCTCCAAATAATAGTCTACATTGGTCTGTCTTTTGAAACTAATTAGGATTTATGTTGCATGTAGGAGACTCAATATTTTTGTTTGACTACAGATCATTAATTTCACAAAATATTTTTATAAATATTTCCAGGAAACTTGAACAATTTTATCTTTTCCAAGTCTACAGAATCACAGACTCCATGGACCCAAGACTTATAGCTGAGTCTTTCAACTATAAGTGTTTTTAATCCATGACCAACATTCCAATGAAAGCTTCTGTCAGTGGTCTTTGTAAAAGCACCGGCAGAACTATTACTACTGTTCGTGTGTCGTAGTAACATGTTGTCTTCAGTGTGACACAGATGAGCCAAGCAACCTTTTGGTCACTGGTTGGTGGAGGTTATTTCAGCTTAGGAAGGTTTTCCTTTATTAATGGACAACTTGAATTTGATATCACAGGGACAAAAAAGCCCAAACTAAAAAATATTTTTTTGTTGTTGCTGATGAGACATTATTGGATTATGAGTTCAGTAATTGTAGGTTTTTGTCTTCTTTCTGAAGCTTAAATATTTGTTCTTCAAATATGTCCCATTACTAAGAAAAGGATTAAGTTATCATGATCTAAGAATCAATTTAAAAGCAAGTGTCTAGTTATGTATTGAACTAGTGTATCATTGCATAGCTATATTATTCTGTTTCTAATCCATTTCGCTTTTTAGAAGGTAAGATGAAAGACTTTTTAAAAAACAATCTCTACTTCTAGTAATGAATATCTTTTCCCTGACTTTCAGAAGCTAAACAAATTGCAAACTAAGTAAAAACAAAAAAACCCCCCAAATCAGTGTTGTCTCAATTGGTAGCACCTCTGTTCCTCTCCCCTAAATTTATACAATGATTTCTCAGTTGTTTCTTTCACTCAGTATTTTGACCTGACCTTTTAAAAGTAGGATTTTAAAGCCTCAAAAACCAAGTCTGAGTTGTTTGATATTATTTTAAAGCAAACACTAATATGAACTGGAGGACAGAAGAAATCTTTAGCTGTAAAATTCATCTTTCTGTAGTCATTTGAGCTTCATTTTCCTTTTCGTTTATGTCCTCTCTTAGAGAGTTTTGCTGCAGGGCCAAAAGAGAAAAAAGCCATAGGCTATTCCTGTCTCTCCGTAGCAAAGTCAAAGTGATTAGCCTGCTACCTGTTTGGTTTTTCCTGTGAGCTGTCCTTCGAATATACCTCTTAGTTTCCCTTGACCTTAGATTGTGTTTATTGTTAGGATTTTTAGAATTTGATGCACTTATTATACTGTGTTTGATTCAAATGATGCTTGTTTAAATTTTATGTATTTGTGTATATGTTGTGTCTATTTAAAGTTGGTTCTATGTAAAACATTAAAATATTACTACTCATTTGTGACTTGAGTGCTTTTGTAAGTGTAGTGAAGCAGTGGTGGTAAGAGCTAAGTAGTTAAGTTCTGGGAACTCTCAGAACCACCACTGTACAAAGTATTCCTCAATGAATAAGCAAAATCTAAAGGATTGATTTTTTTTCTTTTTTATGAAACTGGGTGTCTCCATCCAGCCCGGTGGCTATTTATGGCTTGATTCCACATATGAACAGATTTTTTTTCTGATCTCTGTAGGTTTGCTGATCCTTAGAAAAGCTTGTGGGTTGTCCCTCAACTCTCCTCTGGGGGTTCACCATACACTAAGCTTATAGTCTAATGGGAAAGAACATATTCACACAAATAGGTACAAACAAGCTATATGTTAGATAACTTGGAGAGATTCATTCCTTCATTCAGTAAACATTTATTAAGCTCTTCCATGTTCCAGGAGTGAGCCAGTGAGTGCTGGGCCTACAAAAAGAGACAAAAGGTAATTCCTGCCCTTGAGAAACTTCCAGTGTAATGGGGGAGACAACATGCAGGGTGAATTGGACATAATTAAAAGAGGGAAAGTCCTGGAATTAAGAGGAATTAGAGAATGCTTCCTGTAGAAGTGGGATTCTAGTTGGGATTTAAAGGAAACCAGGGATGTCTATGGTCATAGTGGAGGCAGGAGACATAGCCAGAAAAAATACCAGGAATAAAGAGATGGAGTATCTTGTTTGTAGAACAAAGAGGCCAGGGTCACTAGATGGAAGGGTCCATGGGAAGGCACTAGCATTAAGGGGAATTGGGATGGGATTTTAGCTGGGATCTGAAGGAAGCTAGAGAAGCCCGGCAACAGAGATGAGAGAGACGATTATTGGACTGGGGGACAGACAGTGAAAATGCATGGAGCCTTAAGATGGAGTGATGTGTGAGAGAAGTCTATTATGGAAACCAGTGTTACAAAGGGAGTAAGATGTAAGGCACGAAGGGACCAGACTATGAAAGGTTTTAAAAACCAAAAAGGGGACTTTATTTAATCCTGGTGGTAATGGGGAGCCACAGGAGTTTATGGAATAGGGGGTGATATGTGACATGTTTAGACCTCTGTACTTTAGCAAGATCAATTTGACAGCTGAGTAAAGGATGGACTGGAATGAGAAGGAAACTTGAGGTGTGGATTATCTGGATATCAGATATAATGGATATCTGATTATTTGTGTTTGCTGTGGTTCAGGAAGCTCCCTCACACAAAAGAACCTTGATCTTCACTTATATGGAACTCAGATTTATTCTGAGGATGATTTGATCTCAAAAAGGTAAGTCAGATTTTTCCTGCTCTCATGTCTGGCATCTCCCGAAAAGGGGTTAATAGATACCTTTCCAGAAAGTCAAAGTGGGCATTTATTTCCTCAACATAATAACAATAATGATGATAATGATAGGCAGAACTTATGTATGAACTTTAAGATTTACATATTCATTTGGTCCTCACAACAACCTTGTGAGATAGGTATTATTATTATCCTCATTTTTTATGTGACGATGCTGAGTCTGAGAGAGGTTAGGGTCTTACTTGCTGAGAGTCACACAGTCAGTAAGTGTTTGAGGACAGACTTGAACTCAGGTCTTCAAATCCTACACTCTATCCACTGTACCACCTATCTACCTCTAAAGAACCCAGAAGACTCATGGTCATGTATTAATAAATATTGAAAATATAAAACAGTAACCCATTACCATTATGATAATCTCCCAAAAGGCAAAAGCACTTTGTGGCACTGCTGAATAGTTCTATCGCTTTCACTTTAGACCAGCACTGTCCTAACAAAGTTCTCTTCCAAGAAGTTGGTGTAGTGGTATCCTAGTGGGCAGCTGCCATTGACTCAAGAACCCAGAAATTCTTGGGCTAACGAGGAAGGCCTGATGACTGTACTCAAGGACTGTATAGTAATTGCCTTTTCCCCTTGGAGAATGCTCATTTGCCATTTTTGATAGTCATATGGAAGAATGGAAAGAGGCTACTTCCAGCCATTTGTGACTTAGTGCATGTGTTGAAGACTTCCTCAATTAACTACAAGCCTGGAAATCAGTGGATATACAAAAGGGATATCCCACCTCTCTAACCACACTCTTCCTTTCAGCTCTGAAGTGTGACAACTGCTTTGGGCGTGGGGCAGGACAACTGGCCTCATTCCTGCACCTGGATCTATGTGGCCATAAACATCTCTCTGGCCTAGCTAGCAAAGCTTATACCTGGGATGGCATCACACCTGTCCTTTGCATTTCTGTCACTGAAGTTGCCAAGATGCAACCTCAAAACATATGTGTGTTTGTGAATTCTGAAAGGTTTGAAGGTCCTGGGAGGCCTGTGAATGCCACTGGCTGTGGTGTCCCGAAAGTGTCAGTGACTGACAGTAGGAGAAAGATCTGCGTTAGACAGAGGCCAATAGAAAGATTTCTCAGGTTGGCTGTGTAAGTGCACGTTGCCCAGTGCTGAAGTGAAATGTAAAATGCCTGTTTTAATAGCCTTACAAAGCCAGGAGACCGTATGAGTAGTTATACTTACTATACTTATACACCTTGCTCCTGTTTCTCATGTTCTGCTGATGTATGTGTAATTCTGTTTATATCTATTATTGCTTTCTATGCAGGAACCAACTTCTTGTCCCATACCTGATTCATGTTGTATCCTATTTTTTATGACTCCTGCCTTTTTTAAGGAATGCTAATTGAGAGCTGTAGACAAATTATCCCCAAGGTGCCAGAGTGGGAAATTAATGAGCCAACAGGTGTGAGAATGAGGAGCCTACTTCTCATTCTAGGTCAATGTCCACCATCAGTGAACCCAGGGCAAGCCACAATAGCAGGATATACAATGAGTGGTATAAGTTATTGTGTTTTGTGAGGCCCATCTCTCTGGATCACTTATTTTGTTCAAAGATCTGTGTTCAAGAAAGAAACACAAAGGTTAAAGAATGCAGTCATGCACTCAGGCCCAGTTGGCAAGCATGTGCTCTCATCGTCATATGCTTGAGCTGCAGGCCACCATCCCTCTTAGGAGCAGGCAGGGAGGGAAAAGTTCAAGAGATGTGACAGAGTTCCAAAGCAACGTGTATAAAATGGAAATTGGAGCTTTTCTCCTTGTTTCTTCTAAAGTGTACCAAGTAGGTGACTTTTCCTGGCTCAGTGGCAAATTGTCTTTGACCTAGTAACAGGAACCAGTTAAGAGTTAATGTTTCACACATGTCCTTTAGCAAGAGTCCAGAGTACATACCCTACAAAAAGGAGCTAGATTGCATGTCCAGCTCCATGTGGAATTCTCAGGTCGATGACCCCCACCACATTTGTGTAACTGAGAGTTCTTTTTGGAATTCACTGGGATTTATAGGAAAATACTTTTCATTTTTTTATTAAATAGAATAAATCATTTCTAAAGTTTAGAAAAGCAGTATCTCATCTTTCATAGATAAATTAAATTGTCAATTTGAATTTGGACATCTGAACTGATGAGATTATATTTTGTCTAGTGGTTCAAGATAGGCTTGTAAGACATTGATTATTAAAGTTGAAGGGAGAAAAGTAATTCGAAAAACTGAAATTTGGGTACATGGGAAGAACAATCTGTTAATGATCATTGAATCAGTCCAGTTCTTATTCTTACATTGTCTCTGAAATATTAAATCAGAAACAACCCAAGCCTTTCTATAAACATATGAACTCTTTTAAATGTATTTTGTATTTTCATTTAAATATAATACGTAAAATCTTCCAACATGGAAACTCCCTCTACTGATGCAAATGTTTATAACTTGTAGTCTCTGACGACTTCATTAAGTCTTAAGCAATTTTAAGTAACTTGCCCATGGCCACAAAAATTTTCCTGATTTTGTTGATCACTATCTGCTTCATCCATCCATGTATAATCATTTAAATTTAAAAAAAAAAAACTGTTATTTTTTAGTATACTGAATTGTAACATCCTAGTGGGCAAACTTCTTGGTAAATTTTGCATGGAGCCTAAAATAGCTCCATGTGTGCAATAAATACAAAAAATGATGACCATGGATTTCTTAGTGAAAAGAGGAATCAAAGAGTCTAAGAGGAAAGGCACTTCAGACTTCATCTAGTGAAGAGAAAGTAAGAAAGAGTTACTTACCCAGGGGCAATGTGAAAGGTTCACACCTAAATTTGCATTTAGGCAGCTTTCCCCATTCCTTTTTCCAGATTGTATGCACATCTATATGCAAATCATATTACTGCCTTATGTCTTATATCTATATGCAAATTCAAATTGCAGCCATGTCTCATAATGACTCACAGCAAGTGCATTAGGCAATCATAAGAGTTCTCTTGGTTTTCCCACTTAGACATTTTCCTGTTTGGTTTGAGTAATTGCCCCACATCTTGGAAATCCTAGAACTTGTACTAAGAGCAGTAAAGTATGGTTTGGTTATCTGGAAATATAATGGGGTGCTGGCTGTTAGGGGTCTGCTCCTTTGAACATGGATGTAAAATCTTTTCTACTTAGTGACAACCCAGTTGTATACTTCAGGGAGCAAGCTTTTGGAAATTCATCATGACCCAGGATGGTGGGATCCTGTCCCTGATTTAAAGCATGCATATGTATTCTGTGACTGCTTCCTGTCCACTTGCTGTGTGAAAAGAAAAGGCCTTTTATTTTAATTGGTGAGCCAGAACTAAGTGTGCATTCAAAAGAATCTAGTGGAGGAACTTGTCCTCTTTCTTTCTTGAAAAGTGGCCATAAGTATATGGCGCTGCTATTTCTTCTATCATTGGTGTGTTGTTAGGCTATGACCATGTGAGTTTTGAAGGGTTGGGAGAGCCTTTACAGGTTCTCAGAGCCACCAGAGCAGATGACTACTGCAGACAGGCCCAGGGAAGAGCCACCCCTGAGGAGCAACCTACTTGACTCAACCCAACCATGAGTCAACCCTGCAGCTGACTCAGGTTTGGGACTAGCCCAGCCCGTAAGTGATCTTATGCTTGATCTAGCACTTGATCTAGTGGATAAACCTGGCAGCTGTTTTTCAACAGTGGAGTGATTCATTGGCTGTACTGTACTCAGAAGAGAATTCGGAGGAATCCTTTGTCATTTCCACTTGAATTTTGAGCTTATTCTTCCAAAGAGCTGAAGTCATAGAGCAGCATGTGCCCTGGTTCAAGAGGAAGTTTTGTACTTGTTACTCTTTTTCGGTAAATCTCACTTTGTAAAAGCTATTAGTAGTAATTGGTTATCAGCAATATCAAAGAGCTAATCAGCTGGTCAAAATTGTATTGGGGTTTTAAGCACTGATTAAATGATATTGTAGAGATGATAATGGTCAAATGATATTGGGATAATAGGTCTTCAGGCTAATAGTATCAGAAAAGTCTCCCCGAAACAATTGGGATTACATCCTAAAACCTTATGGGGAAGAAGAAGCCAAAATTTGTGAATCTATCCCACTAGTTCAGGTGGGGTTGGAGGAGCAGCCCTAGAATACAGACATACAGACACATGGACACAGACACACATGCGCACATGCGCATGCATGTGTATATGTATACGTATATATGTATATTTTGTATGTGCATATATGCATACACATATACACATAGTGTATACACAAATGCATATATATGTATGCACACACATATGCTACTGAAGCCTTAGAAAAGCCCCCTCTTAAATTTCTGAATATCTAGAAATTTATAATAAAAACTTTCTATGAAGCAGTCACATATCCAATTGAGCACTGCTATTTTTGTACATAACTTGGGACTATATTTACTTCTTCCCTCCGATATTCTAATGTATTATTTTTATTATAAGAAGGGCTAAATATAATTTAGATTTTAATCTTGGGACTATAATTCCTGGTATGTATGTGTGTGTGTGTGTGTGTGTATGTGTGTGTGACTGTGTGTGTAGTTCCCTCTCCCTATCATATAACTCTACAAATAGTCTTTTTTCAAATTTTTTTTTAAAAAATGTTTTTTAAAATGTTCTAATGAATATCTTTGGATTTTACATGTCCATCATTTCTTAGTATCTCCTTCCCCACTTTTCTACCAGGCAAGACATCTCTTTTAACAAAAATGCAGAAAAAAAAGAGAGAAAAGGAATCCAGTGAAACTAACCAACACATTAACTGGGTGTGACAGATTATAAATAATGTTCCAAATCCATCATCTCCCATCTCTGCAAAATTGGAGAAGGAGGGCCTACTGCATTTTCTTTGGGTCCAACTTTGGTCATTAAATGTATATAGTATTCAGTTACTTTTTCCTGTACTTTTCACTTACAATGTATAGTATTTGTAGATATTAGTCTTTTTCTGGTTCTCTTTCCACTGTCCCTTGCTGTCTTTGAAAAAATATAGTATTAAAACTGTGCATACTCTAATCCAGCAATAGCAATACTAGTTTGTATCCCAAAGAGATCATAAAAAAGGGAAAAGGACCCTTGTGCACAAAAATATTTATAGCATCTCTTTTTGTGGTGGCCAAGAATTGGAATTTATGGGGATGCCCATCAAATGGGGAATGGCTGAACAAGTTGTGGCATATGAATGTAATGGAATCCTATTGTTCCATGATGAGCAGGTAAATTTCAGAAAAACCTGGAAAGACTTATATGAACTGATGCCGAGTGAAGAGAGCAGAACCAGGAGAATATTGTACACAGTCACAGCAACATTGTGTGATGACCAACTTTGATAGGCTTAGCTCTTTTCAACAATGCAATGATCTAAGACAATTCTGAAAGACTCATGATGAAAAATGCTATTCATATCTAGAGAAAGGACTATGAAGTCTGAATGCAGATTAAAGCATACTGTTTTCTCTTTTTTTCTTTCTTGTGATTTTCCCCTTTTGTTCTGATTCTTCCTATATAACGTGACTGAGGTGGAAATGTTAAATATGATCGTATATGTATAGCCTATATCAGATTGATTGCATGCCATCTTGGGAGGGGGAGAATAAGGAGGAGGGAAAGTTTTAGAACTCAAAGTCTTATAAAAGTAAATGTTGAGAACTAAAAATAAAAAAATTTAATTTTTAAAATATAGTATTTGGTATATTTTTGATGATACTTATTTGAAAATCCATTTTTAGGCCAGCACAAAGAGATTCCTCCTCCCAACAACAATCTGTCCTATGATTGTCGAAGGTAGCTAATTTATCCTCATTTTCTGAGACATACTCCATGATTTGCCAAGGAGTAGTTCTGTACCCCCATAAGGAACATAAATCCAAAGATTCTATCAAAAATGTCTAGGAAAATGAGTCTAGTGAAAATTAAGTTGATGTTGACGTTTTGTACCATATGTCAAGATAAATTCCAAATGGATACAACTCTTGGACATAAAAGGCCACATAAAAAATTAGCAGAACAGGGAAGGAAATACATTTTGTAACTATGAATAGAAATCCATCAACAAAAATTTGGATAGATGGGATCATGGAAGAAAAATGGAAAATTTTGTTTAAATCAGAAGAGAAATAGTTAACTGAGAAAAGTGTAGCAATTTTCTTTGATAAAGGTTTGTCCAAGATTTATGAAGAACTGATTAGAATTTATAAGAACAAGAGCTATTCCATAAGAGATAAGTGAACAATGGACAAGAACAGGTAGTTTTCAAACCAAAATGAGTAACAATAACCATTGCTGGAGGGGCTACTCAGTTCCCCAGTACTTATTCCAAGAGAAGCCTGGAGTTTACAACAGATAATAATGATCAAGAAATTGACTGAAAGTTACAGTAAGGGACTTCTTCCAGTCAAGAACTGCACAAAAATTCAGCCATCAGCCCATGGGCAATAAAAAAGGGAGTGTACAAATCCAGTGGCAGCATGGGAAAAGAAGACCATAGCCCTCAACATGATGAGGAAGGGGATTTCTCTCTGTCTGGATGGAACAAGTATGGAGGTGCCTTTGTAAAAGTCCCAGGCTGGTTGTATAACTACAATGAGGTTCAGACAACTTGAAATTCCTGAGGTTCTTTAGCATCTAGAATTTTGTCCTAAGATGCCACGCAGTGTCCTGAAAATCTAGTGCTCTGAAGAGACACTGTTAATCAATAAAATAAATTTATAAATAAAGTAATGATTAATTGATTGATTGCACAGTGATGGAGCATGTTATCTACCTCCTGACCAAGAGGTGATTGTCCCAAGGCTCAAGAGATATATTTTTGGACTCAGCCATTGTGTGGATTCAGTTTGTTTGATTTGGCTTATTTGTTAGAAAGGTTCCCCCCACCTTCTGTTTATTTAGTTGGGTAGAGAGGCTGGCAATGGCAATACTGATGCAGCAAAAAAAATAGCCATTGAAACTTTTTTTTAAAACTCCTCAAAAAGAAAAATTATGCACTGGAGGTAGAGTAATTACAGTTATCTAAACAGGCCAAGACACCAAAAAAGCTCAACCCAATTAAAAGGCTGTAGTGTTATGAATTAACAACTAAGAATGCTAATCTCTAATCTGCTTACTCAATACTCTTTCCTCCACTAGCCTCCTCATTCTGGCAGAACTCAACCCACTAGCTTGTGTCCCTGCTGATGCAATCTCTACTGGTAAACTGTGCCTCCACCCTCAATCTGTCATTCTCTGGTAATAAACAGGAGATCTCAACTCAGCCCAACCACTTATGAAGGAGAAAGGAAGGAAACAAGCAATTATCAAGTGCTAAATATGTTCCACACACTGTGCTAAGTGTTTTTAATTATTGTCTCATTTGATCTTCACAACAATCCTGAAACATAGGTGCTATTACAATCCTCATTTCATAGTTGAGGAAGCTAAAGCAGAAGAAAGGTAAGTGATTGGTCGAGGGTAACTAGTACGTAACTAAGGCCAGATTTGAATTCAGGTCTTCCTGTCTCCAGGCCCTATGTTCTATCCACTTTATCAGTTAGCTGTTGTGTAGCAGCAGGAGGGGAAGGTACAGAAGGACAATGCCACACTGTACCTGTATTATCTGTGCTCAACCAAAGAACTAAAGAGCTGGTGTTGTTCAGAAGCTAAAGAACTAGGCTACCCCTAGACTAAAGGAAAGGGGACTGGTGTCCAGCTGGGACCAATCCTGTCTCCCCAAAAGTCACTTGGGTCAAGGACTGAGGCTGAATCAAAAAACTGGTTGAAAAGCTAATTTCCCAATGTAGGGGGAGACTGAGAAAGTTTTGAGGTCCAATCTTCTTCAGAGAAAAGGAAAATATCAGGAGAAAAGAAAGGACGAAAACCACCAAAGAGCATAGGAAGAAGACAATCCAGTTAAAATCATAGAGCACAAGAAGAGGAATCAATGAAGAAGATACTGCAAAAGAATGGAAGATGACTGCCAATAAATCTAAAAGCCTACCACAATCTCTTAATACAGACAATTCTTACTTTATGTAAGTAGACCATTCCACAGACTTTTATATAAAGCAGTTTTTACCTAATACAAATCTGTCTGCAGACTGGTGAAGTGAGAGAGGTGGGAAAGAGGGAGGCAGGAAGGAAGCCACATGCTGGTGGAGGGGGTACACCACTCAAGGACATGTGGGGGTTGGGGACAGAGAAGAGAGAGCAGGAGGAGGAACATGTAGCCTGGGGCAGCTACATGGGGCCTGACTGAAACAGAGAAGAAGAACATGTTGGGAAGAGATCCAGACAGGAGAGGCCTGGAGACCTGAGGGGGTCAGGCACAAACGCAAGTTCTTAAACAAAGACAGAGGGAAGAGGGTGAGTGGGTGGAATGTGGCAAAAGTCTCCTCTCGGTGCTGGAGGTCTCAAGCCAAGCCTTTGAATGGGTGGTGGCAGCAGCACTGGTGGTAGTTTCTCTATGTGTCCATTCTTCTGTTTTCACTTGGATACATTTTTTTAGGGGAATGGGGAGTCCTGGAGTGGGCAGATGAGGGGTAGAAGTGAAGAGAGAAAGCACAGTAATGTATAGTAAAGTTAGCATAGGTGTTTTTTGAAAAATGTGGATTTTTCAGGATTCTTTATGCTAGGTTGAATTTGCCTAATAGGATGATTTTTTTTTGTAAAGTGAGAATGTTCTGTATTGCAAGACAAAGAAAACTGACCAACCTCTGATGAAACAGAGGAATCTGTAGATTCCCAAGAAAGCATGGAAGTGCAGCAAGATATTCTTGAATAATTCAAGAGAGAAATCATAGACCTGTAAGAAGTTCAAAAGGAACAAATGGTAGAATTTATGGACTCTTCACCAGAACAGAAAAACTCGAATCTGCTATGGTGAGTCCCTCCAAAGAAGCAAAAGAAAATGGGGAATGCAAATATATAGAATATTGTTGTGTTTGTCCTTCATTCTCAAAGAGGATGATGACATCAAGATGATGAGGACTTACAGTTGACTTTGATTAGAGTGAGAGAGGTCTGTGCAAGGTCACCAACCTCACAACCAGATGAGTCATCTGGGTCCAGTGGCTTGATATTCATCAGGATGACTGGAGATGGACCAGGATGCAATGGGAGATCCTGGACCTTTCAGGCTAAGGTCTTATCACATTCTCACTTTGAGTAAGATACACCCATTCAATGAATAGACTTCTTTAAGTTACTCAAGGGATGGTCCCTTTAATTAAAAAAAATCAGACTGGAAGGGGAAAACCTTCAGGGTTCCTGGGTAAAAGAGAAACAATTACTATTTAGTTATTACATTCACACTGTGCTAGGCGAGTGGGATTTGTTGTCCAGTCTATGAGCTCCAAAGTGAATTGAATTTAAGGCTTGATCTTTGAGCAAGAAATGTAGTCCGTAAACCCAAAGGAAAAAAGGCAGCTTTTGGCCATAGAGTGTACTGTCCCCTGGCTAGAACACCAGAGGAGAGAAAAGGAGAGGAGAGGGGAGATGAAAGGAGAGAAGCTGCTACTCAGTCACAGGTTGTGTTTGTCTTTTGTTCTCAAAGAGGACCATGACATCAAGATGATGTCATGACCTGCAGTTGATTTGAGTGAGGGAGGACTGTGCCAGGTCACCAACTTCACTTTCTTCTCCTGAGCCATCTGGGTGCCATGGCCTGATATTCATCAGGATAATTGGAGATGGCCCAGGATGCATTGTGAGACCCTGGCCCTTTCAGGCTAAGGTCTTATCACATTCAGTGAGATACACCCATTCAACAGGACAATCTGGAAGAAGAGAAGCAAAAAGCAACATTGCTAAAAGAACTCATATTCTCTATACAAACAAAACACATTGATCTTGCATAGAGGATATACAGAGGCAACTTAAGGATCACAGACCTCTTAGAATGGCGTGATAGATAAAAGAACTTGAACACTACCATGTTGGGAATAATATAAGGAAAGTTCCAGAGCTTATGAAAATAGAAAACAAAGTGTCAATTGATAATTTTAGATTTTAAGACATAGAGTGGCTATATTTAACAATTCTAAGAACAAGCACAAAATTTCACCAACAACCAGAAAATAAAAGACTTTTTGATGTAAAAGAAAAGAAATTTGATTAACACAAGACAATTAAAAGAGAATGAAGCAATCTATTCTGAAAAACAAAGAAATTCGAGAGGTAGCCCTCAGAATGATATACCCAGCAAACTTGAGTTTTATAGTGAATGAAAAAAATGGACTTCAATAAAAAAGAAACATTGGAAGCCTTCTTCAAAACAGGACAACAAGATGTGGGCATATGATTGAATTTGAAAACACCCCAAATGACAAAAACACAAGAAAGATAATTAAATACAGCTACTGAGGAAAACACAAGCAGTGAAATAAATTCTCCCATTTCTACACAACATTAAACAAAAAAAATTAGAAAGACATGTGATATTAAAAAGAAAAAAGAAACAACAGAGGAACCATTTTGGTATTTTGTTGTAAAAATATATGAAGATAAAATGAAAGTATAAATTTTCAAAATAGATATAACAGTGGAGGAACAGAAATGAAGGAGCAGTATTCTAACTCTTTTCTCTGTAGAGTAAGATAGTTTTTTTCTTAAACAATATTGAGATATTCCTCAATGTTTGGTTGATTCAGGAGATTTCTTTTGTTGACATTTCTTCATTATTTGAGTACAAAACATTCATGAAGATGGGCATTGGGTGTGAAGAATGTCTCATATGCTTGGTTAATGGTTCATTTTTGCTAAAGTGAATCAACTCTATGGGTCTCAATGCTGAACCTAGTTGAATAATCTTCTCCTGCTATGGCTAAATAATCTCCTTACTTTCTTTTTTCCCCCTTAAATTGTTGAATGACCTACAAGTGTATTATTTTATTTCGATATTAGATGTAAATTATGGGCTGTAGCCTGAGTCAGGCCTGGCCTAGAACATCCTCACCTGCACCCCCACAAGTGAATTTTGTGGTTCTAAACTGAAGAATGGAGAATGCATTTGCAAGGAATAGAAAAGAGAGGAAGAGGTGATGCTCCCTAATCAAGTCAATGATGAACTATAAAGGGAAAATAACTCTAGCTATATTTCCCTTCTCTCATTGGGTTGAGGGAGGCAATAAGCATTCATATAACGTCAACTATGTGCTGGGCTCTGTGCTAAGTGCCTTGTAAATGTTATCTTATTTGATCCTCACACCAACCCTGAGAGGTAGGTAGCAATTATCCTCATTTATAATTTTACAAAATGTATAATTTTATAAAATAAAGAAGGGCTCTAGAGTCAGGAAGATCTCAGTGTAAGTCTTGTCCCTGGTGTATACTAATTATAGGGCCCTGGCTAAGTCATTTAACCTCTTAGAGTCACAGGAACTGAAGAGATTTCCTAAAGACAGGTCCTATTGAAGAAGTTCTTGTGTGGCTGTGCTTAGACCCCAATTCTAAAATTACATTTCTCTCTAAAAATCGCAGTTCTCCCTAGCCTCAAAACACTGTTTCAGGTCATTTCTTTCCAGCCTGAGGACAACATACCCTAGCAAAATATTTATCGCTCTTCTTTTTGTGTGTGTGTTTGCATTTTCTTTTTTATTTTATTTTTAAAATATGTAATTTATTTATATTCCAGTTTTTAACTTTCGCTTCCACAAGAATTTGAATTCCAAATTTTCTCCCCATCTCTCCCCATCCCCATCCCGACAGCATGTACCGCATCCACCCCTTCCCTGAGTCTGTCCTCCTTTCTACCACCCCGCCTTCTACCATCCACCATTTTTCTGTAGGGCAAAATAGATTTCTATACCTCATTACCTGTACATCTTATTTCCTAGTTGCATGGAAAAACAATTTTTAACATTCATTTTTAAAGCTTTGAGTTCCATATTCTCTCTCTTCCTCCTCCCCAACCACTCTCATTGAGAAAGCAAGCAATTTAATATAGGTCATACATGTGTAGCCATGTAAAACATTTCCATAACAGTCATGTTGTGAAAGACTAACCACATTTCCTTCTATCCTGTCCTCCATTTATTTCATTCTCCCCCTTGACCTGTCGCCCCACAATAGTGTTTGCTACTGATTATCCTTTCCCCCAATTTGCCATTCCTTCTATTATCTTCCCTCTACTATCTCCTTCCCCTGCTGCCTTCCTTCAGGGTAAAATAGATTTCCATACCCAATTGAGTGTGTGTTGTTCTCTCCTTAAGCCAAATCCCATAAGAGTAAGACTCACTTATTCCCTTTCATCTTCTCCCTCTTCCCCTCCATTGTAAAAGCTCTTTCTTGCCTCTTTTATGTGAGATGATTTGCTACATTCTCCCTCCTCCTTTCTCTCTTCACTAGTACATTCCTCTCAACAATAAATTTTATTTTTTAGGTATTCTCCCTTCATATTTAGCTCACCCTATGACCTCTTTCTCTCTCTCTTTACATATATATACATACAATATACATCTACATACCTACACATACACATATATAATATGCACATATATACATGCACATACTCATAATACACACACACACACACACATGTCCTCTCTAACTACCCAAATACTGAAAAGGGTCTCATGAGTTACATAAATCATCTTTCCATGTAGGAATGTAAACAGTTCAACTTAAATGAGTTCCTTATGGCTTCTCTTTCCTGTTTACCTTTTCATTTTTCTCTTTATTCTTGTATTTGAAAGTCAAATTTTCTATTCAGCTCTGGTCTTTTCAGCAAGAATGCTTAGAAGTCCTCTATTTCAATGAAATTCCATTTTTTCCCATGAAACGTTATATTCAGTTTTGCTGGATAGGTGATTCTTGCTTTTAATCCTACCTCCTTTGACCTCTGGAATATCACATTTCAAGCCCTTCAATTGCTTAATGTAGAAGCTGCTAAATCCTGCGTTATCCTGATTGTATTTTCACAATACTTGAATTGTTTCTTTCTGGCTGCTTGTAATATTTTCCCGTTGATCTGGGAACTGTGGAATTTGGCTACAATATTGCTAAGAGTTTTCCTTTTGGGATCTCTTTCAGGAAGTGATCAGTGAATTCTTTCCATTTCTATTTTATCCTCAGGTTCTAGAATATTAGGGCAGTTTTTCTTGATAATTTCTTAGAAGATGATGTCTAGGCTCTTTTTTTTGATCATGGTTTTCAGGTAGACCAATAATTTTTAAATTGTCTCTCTTAGATCTATTTTCCAGGTCAGTTGTTGTTTCAATGAGATACTTCACATTGTCTTCTATTTTTTCATTCTTTTGTTTTTGTTTTACAATTTCTTGATTTCTTATAAAGTCATTAGCTTCCATCTGCTCCATTCTAATTTTTAAAGAACTATTTTCTTCAGTGAGCTTTTGAGTCTCCTTTTCCATTTGGCCAATTCTGCTTTTTAAGACATTATTCTCTTTACTGGCTTTTTGGGCCTCTTTTGTCATTTGAGTTAGTCTATTTTTAAAGGTGTTATTTTCTTCAGCATTATTTTAGGTCTCCTTTAGCTAATTGTTGACTCATTTTTCATGATTTTCTTTCATTGCTCTCATTTCTCTTTTCAATTTTTCCTCTACTTCTCATACTTGATTTTCAAAATCCTTTTTGATCTCTTCCATGATCTGAGACCATTTCATATTTTTTTTTGAAGACTTTGAATGTAGGAGCCTTGATCTTGCTGTATTCCTTCTGTTGTATGCTTTGATCTTCCTTACCTGAAAGGATGGAAGAAAATACCTTTTCCCCAAGAAAGTATCCTTCTATAGTCTTATATTTTTTACCCTTTTTTGGGCATTTTACCAGCCAATTACTTGACTTTTGAATTCTTTCTTAAGTAGAGGGTATGCTACCCCAGGTTTCAGAGGTTTTGGGCAGCTGTTTTCAGAAATATCTCTAGGGACCTGTAAGTTCTCAGTTCCTCCAAGGTGGTGTAAAATCAAGGGAGAGTGTTTACTCCTTTCCTGGCCTATACTCTGGTCTGTGAGCAACCACAAGCACTCTTTTCTGCTCTGGAACTGTGAGTAGGATTCCCTCTCCACAGCTCCCAACTCTTCCTCACCCCAGGACCACCACTTAGGACTGAGACTCAGATTAGCCACTTGATTCCCCCACTGTCTGTAGTCCAGAAGCAGCCACTACTGCAGCAGTGGCTGCTGCCACCCTGAACTGGGGCTGTACTATGCTCCCCTCTCACCTAGGTGGGAGAGCTTTCTCATTGACCTTTGAACCTGTCTTTGTCATTTGTGGGTTGAGAAAACTGGAAACCATGGCAGCTGCCAGTACTCTGAGGCTTACTCCAATCCAGTCTCTGGCACCCTGGCCCATGCTGGGCTGTGCTCTGCTCCGAATCCAGTGCAGTAGACCTTTCCTGTTGGTCTTCCAGGTTATCTTGGGCTGGAAATCTGTTTCGCTTTGTCATTTTGTGACTTCTGCTGCTCTATAATTTGTTTAGAGTAATTTTTCACAGGTATTTTAAGGCCTTTGGGGGGAGAGCTCCAGTATGTCCTTGCTTCTACTCCACTTTTTTGGCTCTAGCCTGCTCCCCTATCTCTCTTCTTGATACGGTAGCCAGCAGCACCTATAGAATTTATTAGTTTGAACCAGCTGCGTAGGTTGAACTGGCTGTGTACTGGGTCATAAGGATATTTACTATCCTCTGACCTATCATGTGTATGCTAGACTTAGATATATGTATACTTCCTTATGTTTATATTGTCCAACAAGACATTGATGGGAGCAGCCTGGGTATTTTTCAGTCAGCCCTGACCGTTAGTTGACTAAGTGATGTTTCAGGCCTAAAACCACACCTCCATGTAGCCTTCCCCCCTCCCTCCCCCTCACCCCCCCATCTATTTTCTGATGAACTCTGGGTAAAATACCTTCTTAGTGGGTACTAAAAGTTCATGTTCCTTTAAGAACTGACCACTCCCTAATCCCACCCTGATCACCTAGTTAGCATATTTGGCACATGTTTTACTATAGTCTAACCTATATAAACTTTACCTGTACCCCTTTCAAATTGCAGTTTCCCTAAGAACTCTTGTCTGCTGAAAAGTGTAAAAATACATCTTTACTACCTTGACTTCAAGAATGCTTGAGTCTGAGAATTCATTCCAGATGACCTTCCCCTGTGCTCTAGTTTTTAGGGGATCCCTAAATTCCCTTACTCTTCCAACCCTCTTCTCTATCATGTCAACCCCCTCACCCCCACTCAGTAAGCTGTAGTGGCTCCCTCCAAAATCTTGGTTTGGCATTCAAAGCCCATCATTGCTTATTCCTCATCCCACTTTTCCATTTACATCTTAATCCCTAACACTTACTCTTTAATGCAGTGACACTGGAATTCTGGCTATTCTATGAACAAGACTTCATTCTCTCTGCTCTGGGCATTCTCTTTGGTTGTCTCCCATGCCTGAAACATTCTGCCTCCTGGGTTCTATCTATTGATCTCCCTAGTTTCCTGTGAGTCCCAACTAAAATTCTTCCCCTTCTATAAGAAATCTTCCCCAGCCCCTCTTAGTTCTCTGTTAATTATTTCCTGTTAATTCTGTATATTCCTTGCTTTGTATATATTTTTTTGTATATTGTCTTCTCTACTACATTGCAAATGCCTTGAGGGTTAGGGCAGTCTTTTGCCTCTCTTAGTAACCCCAATGCTTAGCACAGTACCTGGCATTTCATAATAAAAATTTCATAAATATTGATTTATTGAGAAGCACCTCTATTAGTTCAAGATTAAGTGCCAACTTGCACTTGTAGGGGGACCACATCTTTAGCCCTGAAAAACAAATTCACTTAAGAATTAGAAAAATATAAAGAGAAATAACTCACCTCAACTTTGTCTTGTCCTCTGTTTTAAGGGGTCCAAATGAAAACATTTCAGAATGAATTAAGTGAAAATTCCTTATGATGACATCAGTAGTTCAGATACCTGTGTCAAAAAGTGCTGTATTAGAACCTTAGCAGCCCTTAATCGTGATAATTTAAAATAATATTTTCCTTTCATGCATTTGGGACAGAGGGGTGTAAACTGTAAAGCTGAGGAATTGATAAGTGATAACTTTCCAACATAGCTGGAAAAAAGATTAAAGACAAAGGATAGAAATTGTAGATACTCAGGCACAGCTTTTGGCTTATGAAATCTGATATCTCACTGACCTCAAACTGGAGATCCATCAATCTTTTCAGCTGACTTCTATGCCCCCCTCCCCTGCTATTTTGAGTCTGGAGCAGTTTCTTAAAATGATAATTAGCAATAATCATTAAAATAATAGTATTTAAAATAGTAATTGAAATGTTTAAGGACTAGAGGGTCAAACCTAATCTGCTACTTTTTTTTTTGTGTAGCCTGCAAGCTAAGAATGATTTTTACATTATTAAAAATGTGTTTTAAGACACATCTTATGTATTCTTAAATTCATTATTAAATATATAAAACAATTCTTAGCTTGTGGACTTTATAATACAGGCACTAGGTCAGATTTGGCCCTGAGGATTGTGGTTTGCCAATCTCTGGTCTAAAGCATTTTAAATACATTTTTCATGACAACTGTTCTGAGGTACAGATTATTGGTGTAACCCATCTCTTCTTTTTTCGTGCATCACCAGGTTCCATTCCAGAACTGTAAAAGTGGGAGGCATCTGGGAAAGAGTGTGCCTAATAGAGCAGAAGTGATAGAGGACATAGTACAGAGTTCATTGGGAATTTAAGGAGGAGGGAGGAATGGTGGGCGTGGAAGGAATCTTTTGTCACACTGGGGTCTGTCCTTAAGCCCATTCTACTGCCCCACCTATCTAGTGAGGAACAGGCAGTGAGGAACACTTTAGCCCAGCTAAATAAAATGATCAATTTAGGAGGCAATCTGAAGGCAAAATTGGAAGTCCCAACAACAGAGCATTGTGTGAGGAAAATTGTCTGGAGGAGGACTTAGCATTCCGGTTCTCAAGTTCCCTCAACTGGTGAGAAGTTGATCTTCTGGGAACATATGAATGGAATAGCACTTGGTGTGTGTGTGTGTGTGTGTGTGTGTGTGCGTGTGTGTGTGCGCGCGCGCGCGCGCGCGCGCGCATGTGTGTCTTTGATCAATTTCTTCACTCCAAGTGGTAGTGGTTGATTAGGAGATCTGAGTCTAAGCACCTGAATGTGTCCTTGGAATTGCAGAGTTGGGAGCATACCTTTAGATAACTCATCAGTTACTTAGTTCTGGGAAGAGTCAAAGCCCATCTAGTAGTCATTTTAATATATTTCATTTTATTCCTTTTGCCATTGTGAATAAGAATAAAGAACTGTATACAGTTAACACATGCTTTTATGATTGATTCTATCCTCTTCTCTGCTAGTGTGCATGAATGGAAATGAAGTATAAAGAAAATTAAGTGGCGTTTTCTTGGTTAGTGGGAACTTCACCAAGAGACTAACTGGATAAATTCATACATATAATACCTGAAGATTTGAAATTATGTTCTGTGATTCATTCCCCTATACCTTCTATATTTATATGGCTATCCAATGAGAATTTAGGTCTTGAATGGTAATCTTGAGACACTGTGACAATTCTTAAATCTAAAAATTTTTTATTTCCTAGGCTGCACTTGCTGAGGCAGAAAAGAATTGTGATTGCAGGTTAGCCCTAAATTAGCCAAAATATTACATTAACCACAACCCACTGTTGCCATAAGAGTCTGCTTAATAGATGGTCTACCTCATGTATTCACAACTTTATGAAAGGGAGAGGATGACAATATCCCTGACCAAAGAGGATGAAGCAACAGGATTTAACAGCCAGCTCTCAGGATCATAAAAGGCTTTGTTTCTCTTGAGTTCCCTCTGGTGTTGGATAGAATATATAACCACCAAGGTAAGCATTAGGGATGTCAGGGAATGGTCCTTATTATTGAATAGGACTAGACAAATGGTAGTACATCTCAGTAATTAAATAATTTCCACTTTACAAATGATAAAAATGAGTCGCAGAAAGGTTAAGTGATCCGTTTGTGGTTACATAGCTAACATATGTCAGAATTTGGATTCAAACTCATGTTCTGTGACTTCATCCAGGTATAATGAATGCTCTTTTCACTACATCACATAGCCTTATTATGGAAAGACTGTGTAATCAGGCAAATCTTTTGAGAACTAACCCTGAGTCTTTAGGGAATAACTTTTGAATCTGAATAGAAAGAATGCATCTTGGAATTCTGCCTCCTAATTGGGTTACATGCGTGCTATTTTAAAATGTAATAAGGATGATTGGGGAACCTCTAATTTGCTAGCTTGGGGCACCTCCCATATACTCTGGCCCATTTGCCGAGAGGCTCATGTTGTCCTGGGAAGACACAGACGTTCCTGATTTGTTCTCATGACTCTGTTGTTGTATTAGAGATGACTGATCATTCTGAAGCAACAGGATGGATTTTTTTATGATTAAATTTTATTTTTAATTCATGAAATAAAACAAGCATTTCCATAACATAGTAAAAGAAGATGATTATACATGAAACTGCAAATCTACAATGTACAACTTGAAAATATACAACAAAATTATCATGTAAATTTCTTTTTTTTTTCCCACTCACTCTTGAGATGGCTACCTTTAGACATAAAGTTATACACGCACACACACATACACATACATACATATATATGTATGTATGTGTATATATATATATATATATATATATGTATATATATTCTATATGAACTTCTATTTATCAGTTCCTTCTCTGGATGCAGATTACATCTTTCTTCATATGTCCTTTATAGTTAATTTGGGTATTTATAAGAGTCAAAATAACTTATTCAAAGTTGTTCTTAAAACAATATTGCTGTTACCATATACAATGTTCTCATGGTTCTGCTCATTTCACACTTTATTTCATGTAGGATGGACTGACTCCTGTGAGTCAGGACAGATTGTATTTGGGTTATTAGAGCTATGGAAATGGCTCTGATCACTCTCTTTTTGGTCCTTCTCTTTAGAACTCTTCTAGTGCCTTTTCTCCCTTGGACATTCAATAGATGATGTGGGGGTGGAAAGAGGTGATTTCAATCCCCATTCCCAACCCCAGCAGCCATAGCAGTTGACAACATAGAAACCAGACTGTGGGAGACTTACTTTCATAGGCAGGTCTGAGATTGGACTTTGAGTCCCTGACTACCTTCTCCTTTTCTGTTTCCTTCTCTGAGCAAAGGTCAAAAATTTTGCAAATGAGAAATGGATGTTTCCAGTCTTGATGGTAAGCTCCTGAGTTAAAGAATTCTCAAGTGTGTTTATTATATCAAAGGGGAAAAGTACAACTTCAATTAGGAGCTATGTGGCCCTAGCTGTCTGGCTCAGTTTCCTCATCTGTAAAATGGGGATAATAAAAACATCTACCTCCTTGGGTTGTTTAAGAACCAAATGAGATAATATTTGCAAAGTACTTAGCAAACCTTAAAGGGGCTATATAAATGCTAGGTGTTATAGGCAGCTAGGGAACAAAGTGGATCAAATTAGGCCTTAGACACTACAGGCATATGTGGCCCTAGGCAAGTCACCTATTCTCTTTATTCTTCAGTTTCCTCATCTATAAAGTGGGGATGATCATATCATCTACCTCCCAATGTTGATGTGAGGATCAAATGAGGTAGTATTTGTAAAGTGCTTTGCAAACTTTAAAGCTGAGGGACCCATGGGATTCTGTTAGCCATATGTTAGCTAAATAATAACCAAATGCTAACTATTTTTAGTAAAGGAAGTCATGCCTGATTGCCTGGAAGGTCTGGACCTTTTGAGGTGCCTGGATAGGGAAGGTCTGTGATGACTATGAAAGATTTGAAATGTATGTTCAGAGGGTCCAAAAAGTTGTTTTACTTTGTTGGGAGCATATAAGAACGTAATGGATTATTTGAAATGTATTCTACTTTCTGCATTTTTTCCTGTGTGCCTTTGAGTTTGCTTTCACTTCTGGGAGAGGGGATGCGTTAAGGGGAGGAGGGGAGGGATAAATAGCTGTCCTATATCTGCTATACATATAATACATTTAATGCCCTTTCTAGAAGGGATTCTATTTCTCACATTTTGAGGAAGACTTAAACATGAGAGATACTTAAACTTTGTTGTAAAGATTCTTCCAAAGTTACTCTGAGACAGGAACAGAGCCAAGAAAAGGAGAAAACTGACCCCTCCTCCCATCCTGGCATTTTTGGTCAGGATAAACTTCATTCCTTTTAAGCTCGGATCCCTTCTTTTTGTTGGGGGCATAGCTTACATAAAGAAAAACAATTTTCCTAATACACAAAATCTATTTCATTAATTGAATTATATAGTAGGCACTTAATAAATGTTTACTGAGTGACTGACCAAAGTTAGACATTTCTTTTGGGTTCAAAAAGGTGAAACTGAGTTCACCATACAAACTGTCCCATCAGAGTAGGGGTCAGATGACTGACTTTTAGTCTTCTGACCAGTTGCATGACCTTGGTAAACACACTTAACTTTTCCCATCAAGTTGCCCCTCTATAAAATGGAGGGGTGGGATTAATTGATCCCTAAAGTCCTTCCATCTCTGACATTCTATGAATCAGTGACCATTTTCCCTCATATCATTAGCAGAAAAGGACTGCATTTTGGTGAGCAGTAGCTAAAGGGATAGTGTTTTTCTGTCTTTATCCACCTAGCCTAGGCTCAGGGCCACTGTTTACTTGCTCTAGTTACTGTGCTGATTTTGATGAACAGATGCTTAGCTCACTGTAAGAACTGTTTTACCATCCGTGAGTTAAGCACATCTACAGCCCCTCAATTGTTAAGTCTAAAAGGATTTTTACTACGAGGCAGAAATTACCCTCCATAAAAGTGACTGGTTCCAAATTAATATAAACATTATATCAATTAGGAAAGTTCCTCATCTCATTTTTTTCTAAGCTATGTCCTATATTGTAGTGCTTTATTAGGCTAAGTATTAACTGAGTCTTAAAATGCTATGAAACTTCTCTTCAGTGAAATGGGATTCATGTTTCTCAAAGATTTGTCTGAGTATCTAATGTTGTGTTAATACATCTTTTCCTATACAATCTAAATTTTTCAGAAAGTGGTGAATGCAAAAAACAAAAACAAATCAAACTTGTTCTTTCATAAAGTTGTGACTATCTTCATAAAGAATAGATAAGGTAGGGAGGAGCCAAGATGGAGGAGTAGAAAGACATACATATGCTAGCTCCTAACCCACAGCCCATAAAATACCTGTAAAGAAGAACTCTCAACAAATTCTAGAGTAGTAGAAGCCACAGAACAACACAGTGGTGGAGATTTCTGTTTCAGAGAGACCTGAAAAACAGACACCAAAGGTCTGTGGCGCACTGGACCTGGAGCAGAGCCCAGCCCTGCCTTGGCCGCGAGGCACTGAGGGGAGCAGATCCGAGCAGGCTTCAGGGGCAGAATCTCCAGCGGCAGTGCAGGTACCTCTACCCACAGGCACCAAAGGTCAGTGAGAGGGTCTTTTCAGCTCGCCGAGAGGGGAGCGGGGTGTCCCCATGACTCAGGCCCCCTTGGGAGGCAGCAGCAGAGGCAGTGGCGGATGGGGGCTTCCAAAGCAGGCAGTGGCCTGAATCCATTGAAGGTCTCATCGTAAACCCCCTGAGGGAACTGAGCCCTGTGTGGTGGCCCTGCCCCCACCTGAGCACTGATCTTAATCTCACACTGAATAACAGCCCCGCCCTTGCTGAAAGTCCTGAGGCTGGGAAGCAGCTTTTGAATCTTAGCCCCCAAGTGCTGGCTGGGCGGAACTGGAGGTGAGGTGGTTGTGGAGAGGAAACTCAGAAGTCAAGTAGCTGGCTGGGAAAATGCCCAGAAAAGGGGAAAAAATAAGACCATAGAAGGTTACTTTCTTGGGGAACAGGTGTCTCCCCCTATCCTTTCAGATGAGGAAGAACAAGGCATACTGTCAGAGGAAGTCAAGGGCCCTCCCTCCAAAGGGGACTTAAATTTGGCTCAGGCAATTGAAGACCTTAAAAAACAAGCTAGCAGCTTACTAAAGGAGAACCAAAAAAACACTGAGGAAAATAGCAGCTTTAAAAAGAGGCTAACTCAATTGGAAAAAGAGGTCCCAAAAGCCAACGAGGAGAAGGAGGTTTTAAAAAGCAGAATTAGTCAAATGGAGGAGAAGGTTCAAAAGCTCACTGAACAAAATAATTCATTGAAAAAGAAAATTGAGTCCAGGGAAACGAATGACTATGAGTTAAACCAAGAAGTTAGTAAATAAAACCAAAAATTTGAAAAAACAGAAGATAAGGTGAAAAAACTCATTGGAAAAACAACTAGAAATAATTTAAAAATTATTGAACTACCTGAAAAGCTATGATCAAAAAAAGAGCCTAGGCATTATCTTCCATGAAATTATCAAGGAAAACTGCCCTGATGTTATAGAATCAGAGGGCAAAATAAATATTGAAAGAATTCATCATCCGCCTCCTGAAAGAAACCCAAACAGAGCAACTCCTAGGAATATTGTAGCCAAATTTCAGAGTTCACAGATGGAGAAAATATTGCAAGCAGCTAGAAAGAGACAATTTAAGTACTGTGGAAATGCAATCAGGATAACACAGGATCTGGCAGCTTCAACATTAAGTGATCAAAAAGCTTGGAGTGGGATATTTCAGAAGTTAAATGAACTGGGATTGAAACCAAGAATCACCTACCCAGCAAATCTGAATATAACACTTCAAGGGAAAAAGTGGTCATTCAGTGATATAGATGACTTTCAAGATTTCATGCTGAGGAAAAGACCAGATCTGTATTTAAAAATTTGACTTCCCAGGACTAGAATCAAGAAAAGCATGAAAAAGTAAACAGAAATGAAAAATCATAAAAGACTCTCTAAAGCTGAACTGTTTACATTACTACATGTAAAGAAAATATTTTTAACTCAAATCTTTTCTCAGTATTTTGGTAGTGGGAGAGATTGTACATACACACACACACATATACATAGAGAGTACAGGGTGTGTTATATCAGAAGAGATGATATCCACACGCACACACAAAAAAATAATATAAAAATTAAGGGATGAAGGAGGAAAATTCCGGGAAGAGAAAGGGAGTAATGGAATGGGGTAGGCTATAACCCATAAAAGAGATAAGAAAAATCTTATTCAATGGAGGAGATAAGGGAGAAAGGGGGGGGGAATAAAGCTACTCTCCCCACGTGTGGCTGAAGGAGGGAATAATATGCTCACTAAATTTGATATAAAAATCTATAAATACCACAGGAAAGTAAGAGAGGAGGTGACAAGTGGAGTGAGGGGAATGTTAGAAGGGAGGGCAAATGGGAAAAGGGGGTCACTAGAAATAAACACTTTCGAGAAGGGAGAAGGTCAATTGTAGGGGGGGAAATAAGGGGGAATAGAGTAGGTCAGAGAGCAATATAATTAGTATTACACATGATTACTGTGGAAGTCTTTTGCAAAACAACACATATTTAGTCTGTATTGAATTGCTTCCCTTCTCAGAGGGGCTGAGGAGGGAGGAGGGAGGGAGAGAAATTGGAATTCAAAGTATTAGAAATGAATGTTGAGAATTTTTATTGCCTATAATCAGGAAATAAAAACTACAGGGATAGAGGTATGGAAATTCATCTTGCCCTGCAAGAAAAGAGAGAAGATGGGGATAGGAGAGGGGTGGGGTGTGTTGGAAGGGAGGGTACATTGAGTGAAGGAGTAATCAGAATGCAAGGTATTAGGAAATGGGGGGTGAGGGAAGTGATGGGGAGAAAAATTGGACATGTTACATAGTGAGGTAAAAGCAATTAGTATTAAAACAATAGACTGAATTAATTACTGAGAATAAATCAGTGACATCTTTAGTTTAGAGAAAAGAATTTCAGTCTAAATTTCCTAGAGGAAGGTAACCTCAGGTAAAATTTGGCATTGATGGAAAAGTCAAGGTTTTAATGGTAAATTTGATTTTATGATTTCCATTTAACCAGGAACTAGAACATGTATAGAAAGACATGTAAGCCACTTAAGACTTGCCTCAAAAGATGTTCCTTAGCCAAATTGAAACTATAATCATATTTGAAACCTGGTTATTGGAACTTGCCATTTTTAGATGCTATGGGTCTATTAAGTGACTGTTCTTCTGAGTCTAACTCCAGGTATAGGTAGCAAGAAAGGTGATCTGAGCCTCCAATACATGATGCCAGTAAGCTGATGAGATGCTGGTATGAACTGCATAGGTGATCTCAAGGGAAGGGTGGGAGAACGGCTGTTCAGCATGGGATGAGGTGGGATTCTCCTGACTCAATTTCCCCACTGACACCTGGTAGACTTCAAGCCTGACTGAATGCAAGTGGATAATCCTCTGCGTGGAACTGACATGAAGTTGGGGAGATACTGTATCCCTGCAATGTCCTTACTATTGGTGGCAATTTCCTATAGTCAAAAGATTTGTAAGCTGAATACCAGATCTATTCAATTATACATTATGGATAGGGGAACATCCAAGGATGTCTAAAATTAAGCTATTAGGCATAGGACTTTTGACCAACAACATTAAGTTAGGGTCCTTTAATTCTTAGTAATACTGTGGAGACGATTAGGTCAAGAGCTTGTGAAGTTAGCAACATAAATATTATCTGTGTCTCAGTTGGTTAATGTTTTAAAAAAAAATTCTTTTGTGGTCCATATTGTAAATTTAAAAAGATGTATCACCTGACCAAAAGTCTGAATTGCTTTATCTGTTATGAACTGTGTTAAAAAAAAAAAAGAATAAATAAGGTAGAGAATCCATTAACTAGAATATTTGGGGCAGTAGCATGTTATATGCATCATAATTCTTTTCTGTCTTTGCTAATACAGTATAGGAAATAATTTTTTTTTTTGAGATTTAAGAATTTTTACAAGTGACTCAAGATCTCCATTCTAGACCTAAATTCTCATGGGATAAGAATATAAATATAGGAAGAAAAGGAGAATGAATCACAAAATCATCATTTTAAGAACTAGAGAGAACTTTACAGGCCATCTGTAAAGGCCATCAGTAGTTTCAGTCATGTCCTACTCTTTGTGACCCCTTTGGGGGATTTCTTGGCAAATATACCCTAGTGATTTGCCATTCCTTCTCCAGCTCATTTTAAAGATGAGAAAACGGAGGTAAACAGGGCTAAGTGACTTACCTGGAGTAACATAGCTAGTTAAGTATCTGAGGCGAGATTTGAACTTAGGTTTTCCTGACTAGGTTTTCCCAGCATTCTATCCACTGCACCACTTAGCTGTCCCTCATCTAGATTATATCCCCTTATTTAAGAAAAACGAGATCCAGAGAGGAAAATTGATAGGCTAAAAATGTGGATTGACTTTGGGACATGCCTTTGAGAAATAATTGTAAAAGACAATATGATGTGTTATTTGCATATACTTAGTCCCTCTTCTCTTCCCCTTTTTATTTTAACGGTGAAATGTATTTACTGAAGTTCATGAAGAGTTCTTTTTGTTGGGTTTTGTTTTATGGCAAAGATTTCTAAAAATGAAATCTAGTTCTAGTTTTGTCAAAGCAAATGACATTGAAGATAACACATTACTATTTGATTTGTTGCTGAACTCTAAGGACCTTGGCACCTTTCGATCTGATTTGCAGCTGAAACCTGTATAGGTTGCTTCCCATTAGAATGTGAGCTCCTTAAAAGCAAGTTCAGTCTTGTTTTCTCTTTGTATCCCTAATGCTTTGTATATTTTAAGTATTTAATACATTTTTTTTCATTCATTCATTCTCTAAGGTCCTCCCCCTTCTCACATTTCTAAGTTCTTTCATTTTGAAGAAGGTCTCAAGCTGGCCTTCATTCCATTCCCTGTCCTTTCCCTGGCTTCTAAACTTCAAAAATATCTCTTCTGCAGTCTCATCTTGGAACTTCCTTCAGATCCTGGGATTTTCTAGTTATGGAACCCTTCAACCACCCTTGTAATCATTTCATCTTGGAATATCCTTCTGTAAATCTTTTCCCTTTCTCCTATTGCTGAATCAAACCTCCATTTGGCAAAGGAGGACAGGCTAGGCTTTATTTCCCTCCTGTTCTTGTTCCTAGGTTCTAAACTTCGAAATCATGCTCCTGCATCAGATCCATTCATCCCTCCAATCTCTGTTTTTCAGCTCCCTTTCATGTTAAATCACTTTGCATTGTAAGCTACTTAAAGACAGTACAGTGTTTAGTAGTGCCTGGCTCATGGTAATCTTTTAATAAATACTCATTTCCTTCCTTCATTAGAGCACAGAATTAGCAAGGAAAGTGGGGTAGGTATTAAGAGTGATGCAAAAAAGGAAAAAAGTATACATTTAAAATACAGCAAAGAGAGCAGAAGAAAATTCAGAAAGGGACGTAAGGGAGGAAGGAAATAAGAATTTATTAAGCACTTACTATACACCAGACACTATGCTAAACCCCTTACAAATACTATTTTTACAATCCTTGAAACAACCCTGGAAGTATTATTCTCATTTTATATATAACATCAGCTACTCTAGCCTATACTACTTTGGCTCCAACTGCCTGAAGGTCAGGTATGTTACAGTTCACCCCTCTCTCAAGGTTCTCTGGTAACTTTAAAGAGTTTTGGGATTCTTGGTTCTCTGTCAAAAGCTCATCTCCACTGATTGATGGCATGGTCTTCTTCGACAAGGAAGGACAAACACAATCCTGTGAGTAGATGCATCTGGCTGAATGCCAGCTGGGTAACTCAGCTCCTCCTCTCCTGTCTGTCTCCTCCTCCCCTTCCTTCTCCTCTCCAAAAGGAGGTAAACTTGGATGGCCAAAAGATGCCCAGTTGACTTGGGTTTTACTGGCTTCTCTCATATTCGCCCCGCCCTGCTTCTCCTCTCCCCTCCCCTCCCCTTCCCTCTCCAGTCCTCTCCCAAAACCTTAAACCTACTGCACTCTGAAACTGGGACTCTATTGGGGCCCTGTCTGGGGCTCCTCTGGACCCTCGTAACTTCCCAGTGATTATCAGTAATAACTGTTGCTGTTCCCTCCCAACCAGATGTCTTTCTTTTCTTTGCCTCATTAAAAGGACCATGCCCTGACTACTTCTTAAACAGGCCTATTCAATGAATGGGCGTTGCCTCACCCTAAGTGAGTACCTGCATAGACCTTGGCCTAAAAGGGCCAAAGTCTCCCAGTGCATCCTGGGTCATCTCCAGTCATCCTGATGAATATCTGGTCACTGGGTTCAGATGGCTGTGGAGGAAAAATGAGGCTGGTGACCTGCACAGCACCCCCTCACTCAAAAAACAAAGTCAAGTGCAAGTCATGTCATCACTTCTCTGAAGGCATGGTCTTCTTCAGCAACGAAGGACGAACATAATCTGCACTGATACTGTTCGCTCAAGTATAGGGTTGGTCTCTCATACCGATTTACTCATTAATAGATTTTTTTTTTAGGCTTTTACAAAGGAGTATTTATTTCAAAATAATGAGTATACACTCACATGGGACTTACCCTCTATACCACCTCATACCCTGTGGAGGGAAGGGAATTTGGCTTACAGTTGAACTCAGTTCCTATAGAGTACAGTCCTAGGTCCAAGTCCAAAACCCTCCTTAGGCTGGAGTCTCAGGCACCTGGGTTTTTCTGGGTTTCCCTGTAGGGTGGTTGAGTTGCAACATTCTCCCTGGGATGCTGGCTTTAAAGTCACCATGGCTTCATCTCTTGGTCAGATGAGAATCAAGGCCTGCATCTGAAACCGAGGCCAAGCAAAACCAAACAACAAGACAAAATACTCTGTACAAGCAATAAAAGGAGAGCAAGGGAAAAGAAGGAAGGAAGGAAGGAAGGAAGGAAGGAAGGAAGGAAGGAAGGAAGGAAGGAAGGAAGGAAGGAAGAAAGGAAGGAAGGAAGGAAGGAAAGAAGGAAGGAAGGAAGGAAAGGAGGAAGGAAGGGAGGGAGGAAGGAAGGAAAGAAGAAAGGAAGGAAGTTTTTCTTCCCCTACTGTTCACTAGTTTAGTTCATGGTACCAACACTGTGATCTTTACCCACTGGGGAGGATAAAGCCACAGGAAAGAGGGAAAGATATTCCCAGTCTGGCAGTTTTTTTTTTAAGGACACATAACCTTCCCATACTGGAATATTCCTCTGTAAGTCCCGCTACATTCTCCCATTGGTGAGTTGGGGCATCCATTTTGTAGAGAGGCCCAGGCTATACAGTCATCCAAAAGAGAATACTCCCATCCATATGGTACAGGAATACAAGATGGGAGGTGAACAGCTCCCAGTAGCAGGGTGCCTCCATGTTAGGAGATCTTGGTAAGGCTAAAGTCCTATTTTATGACAGCTAGTAAGTTTCTGTAGCCAAATTTGATCTCAGATCTTCCTGACTTCAGGCCTAGAGCTCTATCCTCCATATCACTGAATTGCCTTGGTCTATCTAGTGCCTTACTATAAGTCAGAAGGTCATACACTTAAAAAACAAACAAACAACAAAATCCAAGCTTCAACAAGTTATACATGGGAGATTGATGGTCTTATAGGCAATACTCTTTTCTGCCTTTCTTTGCATATAGAAATGGTCATATTTCTTAATGACTGACAGGATAATCATTAAATAGTATTAAATAAAAATCAACACCATGGCAGGAAACCAAATCACTTCCATTTGAACTCTTAGGAAGATTTTAAAGATCACCTGGCAGGATAAGATACCAGACACTAAGGTCCTTTCTTGAAACAAATAGTATAATAGATGGATGAATAAAGAACTTACTAATTGCTTACTATGTGCCAGATGTGGTACCAAGAGTAAAGGATACAAATACAAGAAAATAAGAAAGTTTCTACACCAGAGCAGTTTACACTCAAATGGGGAAGACAACACAGAAAAGGGGGAGCTAGAAGCAGTGGGGAGGGAACCTGCACAGAAGCACAGCAGTTGACAAGGAAGAGGAAAAAAAGTCTGGAGTGTGAATGAAATGTTAGAGATGGTGAATCACAGAGAAGGCCTTTCCTGGAATGGTGGTGCCAAGGAGGAAGTGATCAATCAAAAGAAGTAATTCTTCAATTAGGAGGTTTTTTCTAGGATGGGAAGGCATGATGTAGTCACACATTTCTTTTTTAACTTTATATATAACCATGTTACACACATCTACACACGCACATGCATACATACACAGAAAGTTCTTGTTTTATATAAGGAGACCCTTTTGCAGACCTCTGTGATTTTTATGTAAGGCAAATTTGCCCATGGAACTGGAAACAGAGCAAAAAGAGCAGAAGAGGAACATGTGATGGCCTGGTCAGTCACTTTGGGGTCCTGGCTAGAGGTCGCAAGCATGTAGAGACTGGACACAGACACAGACTGGGGAAGACGGTGATATGTGAAGAGCTGGACACAGACATGCAGTTCGCAAGCAGGCTGACCAGGACCAAACACTTGGGTGGGTGGGCAGAGTAGAGCAAAAGTTTCCTCTTGGTGGAGGTCTCAAGCCTCCCTCCTACAGTGACTGTCTCTCTCCATGTCCATTCTTCTGCTTTCACTTGGAGGCTTTATTTGGGGGGTGTATATGGCAGGCCACAGAGCTCTGAGCTGAGGGGCATGAGTGGAGAGAGAGAGAGCACAGTACTGAACAGTAAAGTTAACATAGTGTCTTTTTTGGAATGTGATTTCTTTCAGAATTCTTTACATAAAATTGAATTTGAATAATGCAAATTTATGTGAAGCAAGAACTGTCTCTATACAAACTATGTTTTATACACACACGTACGTACATACATATCTATAAATACTTTTGTGTTATAGAGAGATAGATAGATAATCTGGAGAAGATGAAGGTATTTATAAATATCACTTTCATCCATTGGTTCAATTTGACCTTCAGATTCAAGCTCAGTCTACTTTTATTTGGCATGCAATAAGAATTTTATATTTATAAAATCCAAATGATATTTTGGTTTCAGTGGAGAAACTTTCCACAAGACAAGTTGTTCAACGTGTTTTTTGGTAAAATCACTTGATCGACTGTCATTCTTGTTTATCAAGTGATTAAAACAGTGTTTTGAATTGGAAGCCATACTCGGCTCTGTGTGGGAGTTATAATTACCTGGCTCTCCAAAAAGGCATGATACGTTTTTAAGTTTAATCTGCATCATTAACATTTTCTGCATCACTTTTAAAAGTCTGGACAAACAAAAGAATAAATCGTGCTATGCTTTGTAGCATTTTCCGGTTTCTGAGGTATAAGTGCTCATATTTTGAAAGCTTTTTGTTCTGTATAATTAAGAAGCTTTGTGTATTTGTTATGGGATAGCTATTAAAAAAGTTCTTCAGTTTAATTATAAAATGTCTTTTATCTTATTACAGTCTTTTATTATTTCATTTTCTCCTATGCCTTATTATTCACCCTCATCGGGACCTCCATTCCCTTCATCTCTCATTTTTTCCCAGACCAATACTCCTGCAATGGCTACACTCTCCTTTCCCTATCTCAGTTCCTGGGTGAATTAATTCAACTCAAATACTCTTGAATCCCTTGCCCCCCATCTGATTGCCAAACCCTAACCCTGAATTATTTCCACTCTACCTGTCCTTCACCCCTATTCACATGATGAAGAATTGAGCTGGCTTAAATATCAAAAAATGTGCTGACTGGCTTCACTGAAAATTTATTATCTAATCTCAGCAGGGTCCTCACTGCAGCAAGGCAAACATTCTATTCTTCCTTAATTAAATCACATTCCATCTTTCCACAGTGGCTGTTCCAAATATTTTTGTCTCCCCTTAAGCATCCAGTGGCACCTCCTCAGCTTCAAGCCTTGGATCGTCACTGAAAAAGAAAGGACTCCATTTGCCAGCAAATTATTAGCTTTCTCCCTGTTTCCTACCATTTAGACACCTTCCTCCTCTATCCCTTCCTTTACTTTGGTCTCAGTGAAGAGATGGCCTTTCTCTTTGCCAGGCCCAACCTTTCTACATGTTCTCCTGATCCCAAACCCTTCTTACTTCTCTTGCAAGATGCCCTTACTATCCTACTACTCCATTTGCACTCTTTTCCTAACAATGAACTCCTTCCCTATTACCTACAAATATGCCCACTATCTCCCTCATCCTTGATGATAATAAAAAATTTACCACAAACTCACTTGATCCTATTATCTGTACAAGCTGTTGTCCTATATCTCTCCTCCTCTTTGCGTCTAAATTCTGTGAGAAAGCCATGTTTGGGGTTTCCATTCTCTTTCTTCTCATTATCTTCTAAACTCTAAAATCAGTCTTCTCACCTGTCATTCAACTGAAACTGCCCTATACAAGTTCCTGATGATATCTGAATTGCCAAGTCTAATGGCCTTTTCTCAATTTTTATCCTTTTTTAATTTTCCTTTTCCGTCTCCTTTGATCTTTATCCAAGTTACACCCAATATCCATGGTTCTCCCCTAAGTCTCTATCCCAGGCCCTCTTTTCTCTATATACTACCTTGTTCAGTGATCGCTTTAGGTACCATGGATAACAGTATCATTTCTATTCAGATAAATCCCAGATCTATATGTCCAGTCCTAGCCTTTCCTCTGAGCTCCCATGTCACATTACCAACACTCCATTAGACATTCCAAATTTCAAATGCAACATATCCAAAACTGAACTTGTTATTAAATTATTAAAGTAAGTAGGACAAGCTGGGGCAGCAAGTTTACATTAATTTTTTCAGGTTAGCAATACCTGATCAAACTGTCTGGAAGTGTAACAGAATAGAATAGTTCTAGGATCCTGATTCTAGATTAAGTTCAACCACTTCCCCTTACCACTGAAGAAACTGAGGCCTAAAGAGGTTAAGGGACTTGTTCAATTCACCCAGCTAATATTTGATAAGAAACAAGATTCAAATTCTGACCTTCTGATTTCAAATTCATTCTCTTCCTGTTACACATAGCTGTGTCTGAGGCTCTCTTCCTTCTGACCTTAGTTTTAAAGCCTTAACAAACATAATGCACTCTTCCAAATTCCCCTCCAAACAACTTTGAAATAATTCCTCAAAATGAATTCTGGAGTGGCAGAATCAACAAAAGGTTGGGGTGAAACAATTTCCCAACCCAAGACAACAAGGTTAGAAGGAAAGGAATTGTCTCACTGAGGTGAGAGTGGAGAACAATCCAGCACAGGCAAGTCAGCAGCGGGCCTTGGGAGCATGTGGATAGGTAGTGAAAACTTCTTGAACTCCCTGGGGTGAGAAGCCCACAGATGGAAAAGGGATTGGACAACTGGTCAGAAAGAGGTTATAGGGGACTCTGCCAGCACTGGGTGAAGGACTTTCTTGCATTGCCCCTACAAAAAGGGTAAGAAGGAACACTAACAGAAATGGTAACTCTGGTCACAATACCAGTGCTTGTGATCCCCTCACAGACCAGAGTACAGGCTAGGAGAGCAGTGACCACATCTCTCTTTAGATCATACAAGTTTGGAAGAACTGAAAACTTACAGGCCTACAGAACTATCTCTGAAACAGCATTAGATTTGGATTAAGGAGGAAGACCTGCATTTGAATCTTAGAATTTCAGAGGACATAGGCACATATACACACATATCACTCCAGCCTACCTTATTGTTTAAACTTAGACTTGTAAAATGAGCCATAAGCAAAATCATGGCCAAGAATACATTTTATAGAATGATATTTATCTGTGGCATGCTTCTTCAAGAAATGTTCATTAATTTCTTCTCCTTCTCTATTCATTTCCATTTTTAGTACACTCTACATCTAACCCCCTTCGTGGGATTTGTATATATGTGTTCTTTCTTTTCTCAATGAGCCTCATACAAGGTCATACTTCACTCAGAGAGATTTCTAGAAGACCATACCTTTGACTCTTCCTTTACTTAACTCAGTTAAGAGTGATTACATGCTTTTCCCTCTCCCATTTCTCCCTTCCCAAAGGTTAATGAAGGAGGCAGTGAGTTGTAGTGAAAGGAGCTTTCCATTCAAAATCAAAACCCTCGGCCAAACCCAGGCCTAGTGGTTTAACAACCTGAATGTCTAGCTACTCAAGTTCCCTAAACACTGGATCCAACCTTAAAAAAAACAACAAGGGTGGTATATCAGACAGTTTGGAAGTTTTGTTCTTCTCTAAGTTCATGAATCTTCTTTCCCTTTCCTACTTCATTCAACCTCTAATATAATTCCTGTTTGTTCAACCATGAATACCCTCTCTTTGTTCTCTAAAGGACTCTAAAACAAAATGAAACTCCTCAAAGGAAACCTATCTTGGTTAGCCCAGATGTAAGGGTGCTTTTGATTCTCTTTTACATTTTACCCATTTACCCATCTCTTTGGCTGACCTTAATGTACAGTACCCCATTCTAAGAAATATTTAATCCTTCCCTCTCCCTTTCCTTTCATTTTCTAACTTACTTTTCTTGAGTTCCTCCTTTAAGAATTTCATATGTAAATTATCTTTTTGTTCTCTTAATGGCCTTAACACAAGGTGTCTTATCTATGAAACATCCAAATATTGATTTATCTGTTATATTTCCCCCATATAGTATGCATTTATTTGCCTGTATTATGTTTTTTTTATTTGATGAATTTGAATGTCAAATGCTCTGTACATTTCTTCCTTCTTTGGTATGTTATTTAGAGCTATATACTAACTGTGTTCCAGGCTTTTGTTTTCTCTATAATGAAGAAAGAAAAGCATGAAATTCAGATTATTTTTGTCTGATAAGTAAAAGACTTGGCTACTTATAATATCTATTGCTGATGTTGATGTTTTGGCTTTTGACCAAAACATTTCCAGGTGAGTTAAACTTTTCTCTGTGGATTCTATGGATCTGTACTCTGCTCTCTGTTTCCAAAACTTCTTGGCAGTTTTCTTGTATCTTTTCCCGAAGCATAGTATTTGGGCCTTTTATTTTATTGTGTATTTGTTTTGGAGTAGGGCAAGACAAGTTATTCTGACTGTTTCACTGCATTCTATCTTCAGGGTTAGTTTTATGTTGCCCTTCTAATCTTAGTGCTTGGCATAGAAAAGGTTCTTCAGTGTTTATTGATTGGTTGTTCCAATCTTATCTTTTTATTTTGTTCTTCTGTGCTTTCATCTGTCTCTGAATTTTTGAGTTCCAAATCTATCAACTTTCTTCACAGAATCCACTGTTCTACAGAGGTTCTCTATCATTTTCTAAAGTATTCTTTTCTCATCTTTCTGAATTCTTAGTGAGCTCTGTTTTTCATTCTTCTTTATTTCTTTGTTTTATTACTCTTCTAAACTATTCTGGAGATTTTTGTAGTTAACTCCATTATGTATTAAGCCTTTATTCTGAAGCTTTCTCGTTGTTTTCTTTTATTCCATAATTATACTGGTGCCTGTTTTTAGTTCTTTACTAATTTTTAATTCTCTCTGCTGATTTTTCTGTGATGTTTTTCTTCTGACAAATTATTTTCTATACTCTTTTGCTTTTTGTTGATATCTTTCCTGTTTTTTGATGTAATGAAGGAAAACTAAGCTTAGACATTGCTTTTTTTATTTTTTAGAATTTTAGACTTAAATACTAACAAATATACAATAGAGAAAAGCAAAAGAATCATTAGAAACTTAATATTGAAACTTAAATACAAAATAAGAAAAGAGCAAGAGCATGTCATGTGCACAGTAGTACATAAGAGAGGATTCAAAATACGTAGCAATATAATTCCATTTCAAGAAGACTTGTATAATAAACACTATACATTATGTTGAAAACTGTCCATTTTTGCTTGCTTATAAATTTTCTTTTGTTCTCTGTTGTGCACTTTTTACTTTGTTTTTTTCCCCTTCTTCCTCACTTCCCCTTCCCCCCTAGAAGGCTAAAATTAAGCATGGACATATTTATATATAGATACACACATATACATACATACATTTATACACATAGATATATAGACAACAAATTATACTCCTGATCTTAGGTTTTTCTTTTTGTGTTTGTGCATATTTCTTATTTCCTATCCCTCCTGACTCCTCTACTTCACCTCTACTCACTACTTTGCCCTCCTGTTATTTAACCTAGTTCCCACCCACATAACACAGAGTGAATGTAATAACTAAATAGCAATTGTTTGTCTTTTACCCAGGAATCCTGAGAGTCTTCCCCTCCCAGCTTTTTTTTTTTTTTATTAAAAGGGCCATCCCTTGAGGAACTTAAAGAAGCTTGTTCATTGAATGGGTATATCTCCCTCAAAGTGAGGTTGTGATAAGCCTGAAAGGTCCAGGGTCTCACATTGCATCCTGGGCTGTCTCCAGTCATCCTGATTAATATCAAGACCCAAAGACTCAAGAGAAGAAAGTGAGGTTGGTGACCTTGCACAGCCCTCCCTGACTCAAATCAAAGTCAACTGCAGGTCATGGAAACATCCTGATGTCATGGTCCTCTTCGAGAATGAAGGACAAACACACAACAACAACAACACAACACAACACAACAACAATTTAACCTACCCCCTAACCCCAAGGATTCCTCCCTTATCCTTCTATTCCCATTAATCTAAACACCCATCTATACCCTGCTTTAACCTATTCCCTCATTCTCCCCTCTAGAGATCCCTCTATTATCCTCCTCTCCCATCCACTTAGTGTTTTATTTCTTTCTGAATTTAGAAAACTTTTATACTCTCCTAGATATATATGTATTGTTCCCTCTTGAACCCATTCCTGATGAAAGTAGATTTTCAGAACTAATAGCCCTCCTCTCCCATTTAATTTTTCTTTGTTGGTTCTTCTTCTTGCAACTCATTTGTATAAGATAATTATGCCTAAACAGTTTACTTTTTAAAGTCATATAATACTCAGATTAATACCAATCTTTCTTATGTACTGCCCAATTTTTAATAATAATCTTAGACATACATTTTATGTACATAACAGGTAAACAGTCTGTGTCCTGTTTAATTAATCTTTTGTATGTACCTTATATTTCTCTTGGTTCATATGTTAAATCTTCTATTAAGTTCAGGGTTTTTTTTTTTGTTTTGTTTTGTTTTTTAGCAAAGTCCTGAAAGTCTGACAATTCATTAAATATTCACTTTTTTCATTCAAGATTGTGCTTAGCTTTGTTAGGTATGATATTTTTGGCTGGAACCTGTGATGCATAAATTCATTTAGGACATTCTGGCCTTGCTCAATATGCCTACAATCTGACTCTAACTAATATTATTCTTAGCAAGATGTTGAAGGGCTATGATGTCTGCTGCCTGGGAGGACTGGCTACCCCTCCCGGAATCAGACATTCCTAAACAGAAATTCTCTCAAGGATATTTTGAGAACATCTCCTTTCCCAGAAATCATGCATTTAATTGGCAAAAATGCCTTCTTGCCTGGAACTACTAAAGGTGGGTAGTCCTGAGCCTTCTTTGGGAGCCCCGCACCCTGTGGTATGGACACATAGCCTGACACCTTCCCGTTGGGACTCTGGAGGCTGACCCAGGGCTCCCCAGCCATGTGATGCAAATATAGATAATTCTCTCGTTGATGCTGATCAACTGTGGTAATATTGGATACTGATCGAGACTTACTGATTGTGACATACCTATTGAGGTTCACTGATTATGACATAATTGTTGAGATTTGCTGATTGTAACATAACTATTGGGATTTTCTGATGGTGACTTACTGATTAAGGCCTATATTATTGTTCACCTACTGATTGATACTTTTATTTTTATCATTATTACTATTTTATTAATAAATATTAGAAATATATGTATATATATTATATATGATACATATATATAATATATATAATTTGAGACGGTGTCATTTCTGAACCAATCCAAACTGAAATTAAATTAAGTTACAGCAAATAAGATTGCTTTGCAATATAGAACCCCAGCTCTTTTGCTCTTTGATATATAGTATTCCAAGACCTGCAGCCTTTTAATGTTGCCACTGCTAGGTCTTGCGTGATTCTAATTGTGGCACTCCCTGAAACAGCAAGCAATGTTTTGCTGTTTGAGTTTTAGCCTGTCAAGTGTGTTTGACTGAGTCTTGCCTTTGATTGATTCAATCAATGGTCTTTGATTAGAAACAGTAATCATATTGTAGCGAGAGCAGTCAGCCATAGAGCTGAGAGAGAAGTGACTGTGAGTGGATTAGGAGAACTTGTTTGTGAGAAGGCCTAACAGAAAAAATGTTTGTGATATTGAAGCCCTATCTGTTGGTCTGTGTTGACTTCTCAGACAGAAGTCCTGTCTGTTGGTCTGTGTTGACTTCTCAGACAGAAGTCCTGTCTGTTGGTCTGTGTTGACTTCTCAGACGGAAGTGTTGTCTGTTGGTCTGTGTTAATTTCTTGGTCAGAAGTCCTGTCTGTTGATCTTTATAAGTGAATTGAGATGATGGCACTGGCTATGTGTATAAATATTATTATAACCCTGTTAAGCTTTGTTTTCCTAGAAATAAGGAAGATTTTGGAGTGGAACAGTCCCTGTGAGCTGAGACAAGGAGCAGGAACAGAAAGCTGCCTGTCTGTGAAGCCAGGCAAGGGCTGGAAGTGGTTGGTCCATGGAGAAGGAGCCCGTGAGGAGGAGCTGTGGGGTTTGGAAGTGAGCCTCATAAAATTTTATCCTTAAACTGGAGGTTTCAGAATTTGACACTAATATTCCTGTGGGTTTTCTTCATAGGATTTCTTTCAGGCGGTGATTGGTAGATTTTTTTCTGTTTCTATTTTCCCATATTGTTCTAAAGCTTTAGGACAATTTTCATTAATTATTTCTTGTATTGTTGTTTCAAGATTCTTTTTTTGATCATAACTTTCAGGTAATTGAATTATTCTTATGTTTTCTTGATCTCTTCTGCAGATCAATTGATTTTTTTATGAGATATTTCACATTTTCTTCTATTTTTTCATTCTTTATATTTTGTTTTGTTATTTGTTGATCTCTTATAACTTTACTGGCTTCCTCTTGCTCAATTCTGATTTTCAAAGAGTCATTTTCTTCCTTAAGATTATGGATCTCTTTTTCCGGTTGGTTGACTTTCTTTTCATAATCTTCTTATTTTTCTTCAATAGTTCTTATTTTATTTTTAAATTTTTTCCTCAATCTCTCTCATTTGATTTTCAAAGTGTTTTTTAAGTTCTTCTATGAATTCTTTTTTGGGCAGGTGACCATTTGATGTTACTATTTGGGGTAGAATAGGGTTTCTTTGTTTTGGTATCTTCCTGTGAAGATGAACTCCAGTCTTCTCTATTCCCACAGTATCTCTCTGTGGTTGGATTCTTTCTTCTTTGCTTATGCATTTTTAAAATTTGTAGTAGCTTAGTTTTTGTAATCACCTCTAGTCCTGGGATAAGGGGGATGGTGCCTCTGGCCTCAGATCCTCCTTCAATTCACCTCTCTGACCTGGAACATAAACCAAGACCTCCGGTCTCCTATAAGTATCCACAGCAAGCGGCATCCCTCTCCTGCACTCACTGGGCATGTGCTGGTTCCTTCTTGCCCTTTATCACTTCTCCGCAGCACAGTTTGGCATTTCTTGTCAGCAGAGGTTCCCTTAATCTTCCCTGGCTCAGATACCCAACACCCCTCACTGTCCCAGGGGTAAAAGTTCCTGTGGCTGGAGCTGAGGCAGGCTCCCAATCCAACTAACTCCAGGGCTTGTGGCTTGTTGTTTTAGCAAACCTAGGATCTAGCTTGGAGGTGTTTACTCTTCACAGGGACCAAACCTTGTCCTGAAATTTTTCTTCAGATGTCTGATTATACCAGGAAGACCACAGTTCTACCACTATTCTTATTTATTTTTACTGTTCTATGTTTGCCCTGAGGCACTATTTTATCTCTTTTGTGGGGGAAAATCTTGGGAACTTGGAATTTTCTGACCTACTCCACCATCTTCCCAGAACGCTCTTGATATTACTTCTTACTCAATCTTATCTTGCCAAAAGTCTGTCTCAATACCTCACTCTATACTAAGAACTATCTTAATATATTCTAAACTATTATTTTCAATCCTACCTTTTAAAGAAAGCCTGCCCCTCTCAGTTCTAGTGCCTTCTCTCTGTTAATTATTTCTTATTTATCCTATATATAGCTTGCTTTGTATATATTTAATTGCATAAACTCCTTGAAGACAGGGACTGTCTTTAACTCCTTTTTGTATCCTCAACACTTAGCACAGTGATTGGCACATAGTAGGCATTAAATAAATTGATTGACTTACACCATGAAATATGTAACTAGAATGACCTTCAGTTCTTTATAGTCAACCTATCAATCATTTATTGCGCTCCTACCACGCGGACGCTACTGTAAAAGTAGAATATACCAAAAAAGCATAATAAATGGTCTCTACTTTCAAGGACCAATTCATGTAGGACAAGACTGTGAGACATAAAAGAATTAGCCGAGAGAACCATATATAACAAAGCTTTGATTATGCTATCCCAATGATATATCCTTTGGTCATTAGAGATGAAAACGTTAATTGTACGTGTGGTCACAGCTAGGTAACAGATGTGGCTGAAGAAATTAATGATACAAATGTATAATTATTAAAGCGGGGGTTCAAAGATGAGTGAAGAGTCCCCTTGATGGTTTGGGGAAGTTTTATAGAAGAAAGAGAAGCACTAGGAGATTTAGCAAATTGTGATCAGTTCCGTGATATCAGCAGCAAAAATCAAAGTTCATTTGCTTTGTTCCTTGTAGTTCAGCACAGTGGCTTGAATCACCTAGTGATTCATCTAATCGTCCTGTGAGTTTGCCTAACTCACACATCAGAAATTACATTTGCAGTCTCCTTATCGGGCAAACAAGGAAATTAAACATAAACAGCTACAGAGATGCTGAGTAATAGGGTCAGGTACACAGCCACCCCAGGCTGGAACTATCAAAGCCCCATTAACAGACCATCTCCCACTGTGCTTAATAAGGTTTAGCAACTTCGAAGGAAACCAGCTTTTTACCATTTTAAGATCAGAAAATTGGGTAATACAATTATTAGCAAGGAGAGGATTGTCTCTTCTAGACTTTCACTATGTGTGCTACTGGTTAGAAATCAACTGGTTTTTTGTTGCAGAGAATGGCAAGGGCAGGGAGAAGGAAGGAGGAGATTGCTTTTCAGATTGAGTCATTATTGAACTATTTAAATACCATAGTCTGGATTCAAATAGCTTTTATCCAGTGAGATTACGTCTATAATTCTGCAGGCACCCAAAGATGGATGACATTCCTATTAATTTCTGTTACTCTGGATTTTCCCTTTTTCTTTTCTTACTATATAAAATAGGTCCTGAGTGAAGTAGTTCATGGTAGATCCTAGGAGGGAGAATTGCCTGGGCCACTAAAATATGTCCCTATATGACCCTAGTCTTTTGTTTTCTTCTTTCTAGACTATGTCAAATGGTGCTTATGTCTATGTCTAGTTGGTATGGTTGAATTCTGATTGAAATGCAAACTCAGGGTTTCCTTTTTTATGCATGGATCCAGAAGGTGAGGTGAACAGCTGATTTACTATTCATGTATGAACAGTATTATTCTGGGTAGGGATTGCTGTAGTTTATTATAATAATAACTGGAATTTATAGTTTTAATTTTTATTATATATTTTTCATTTTCATCTTATATTTATTTTTATTATATGTTTATACATATAATTTTTATATAATAACAAAACACATTTAATTCATTTTGTAAACATGCAGATGGCGATGGGTTGTTAACAGCAGACACACTCCATGGAGTTCCTAACTGACTCCCTAACCACTTCCAGGGGAATGTGAATCACTGCCAAAAGGACTTGGTGTTTTGGTATGACACAGCAAAACCTAGGGGGTTTCCTTGATCTCCCTTCAACCACATGATAGTGACAGTGGGATGGAATAGTCCATCTTTTAAAAAGGAGAAACAGATAATACTCCCTTCATTTGACTCAACATTTGTAGAATCCCCCTCATCTCCCTTTGGCCCACTTCCAGGTTCCTGAGAGTCAGAACTTCCAGAACCTCAGAAGAAATGGTGGGGTGTAAGCACATGGTGGCTAAAACATAGGTACTGTCTTAGGATAGGGCCCTGAGAGCCTCTTCTATTTTGTGTTCTATTTCTGAACACAAGTGACTAAGCAGTAATACTCTGATGAATGTTTTTGAGGCTTAGAGACAACCTTGGAAAAATTTGAGAGGTCCAGAGATTATTGCTCTATCAGTCAGAGCTGACTGGCAACAGGAGAATTTTTTGCATCAGAGGGTATGATCAACTGACAGGAGGCAAAGCCCAGCTCCCAGTCAGGAAACGCAGACCTGGAGGGAATTGTTTGGATAATACAGAACTGGGGTGAAATGGAAAATGCTGACTTAACAAACTGCTTCATGTCTTGAAGTTTTAAGTACCAGCCTGCTGAGAGTGTGTAACAGTAGTTATGAGTTATTGCTTCTTATTTACATTTTTCTGTCACAGCATGTTTTGGGGTGATGTGTGTTTTAAGCATCAAGTGTTGGTGTAGATTAAATAGCTGTCCTAATTCTGCTTTACAATGAATATTACATATTTTACTCCCCCATTCTGGGGGGAGATTAGGCATGAGCCCAATCTAAACTTACTCCAGATTGGAGGACAAAGAGTCAAGGAGTGGGAGAAGGAAGAGTCCAACAGGCTTCAAGTCTGAGATTTTTATCTGATGGAATAAGGGCAATAACCAAGAAATCCAATGAGAAAATACAATAAGTAACTTCATTCATTCTGGAACAATACAAAAAGGTAAACCAGCAGCTCATGACAATAGAAAAGGCAACCTCAATGCAAATAAATGGGCCCGCAATGTCCTGGCTTGACCAGAGCTATCAATGTCAGGAATCTATGTAACTTGTACAGATCTTGTCTAGGGGCAGTGAAGGGTAGAGGACTCTCATGAGAAAGTCCCAGGGAACCCGCAAACAAAAAGAGGGGTGCTTACAGGCCCTGGGGAAAAGCCATAACTAATGTGTTATGACAGTGACCAGGACAAACATGGACTGGACCAATCTATCCCTCAGTCCTAGCACCCTAACATGAGACACTTTTTGAAAGCAAATCAACAATCTCAGATGGCCTAATTCTGGTGAGTAGAGGTCAATGCAGGAAGCCAAGGGACTCAGGGCAAGATTAAGCAGGGATAATCACCCCCATAAAAAGACATAACAGGGATAAGATTCTGACCCTGGAACAAAGTTCCAGTTTAGGATCTAAAGATGGAGAGATGAGTATGACAAATAATGTATCCACCAATATCAGGCAACTAAGCGGTACACTAGAATGCTGGACCTGGAGTCAGTAAGACTTGAATTTGAATTCATCTTAAGACATTTACTCACTGTGTGAGCCCACACAAATGGCTTAACTTCTTTCTACCTCAGTTTCCTCATCTATAAAATGGTAATACTTATAGCACCACCCTCTCAGGATCAAAAGAATTAACATATGTAAAATTAGCACTTTGCAATATTTAAAGTGCAAAATAAATAATTAAATTCGAAAAAACGTAAAGGCTTTATACATATATACATATTCATATATTTATATATATATACACACATATATGTACATGTATATGTATACATATGTGTGTATGTGTATATGTATATATGAGTATATGTCTATGCTCAGAGATTTTGCCTATAAAATTTGAGAGTTTCTCAAAGTGTTTTCTCCTTAGGATTTCTTTCAAGGGAAATCTATGAATTCATTCTTTTTTCCATTTTGTCCTTTGGTTCTAATAGATTTGGCAGTTTTCTTCTTATGATTTTTTGAAATATGGTATCCAGGTTTTGTTTTGTTATGGTTTCTAAGGAGTCCAATGATTGATAAATTTTCCTAAACTTTTTTTCTTAGGTATTCTTTTTGATAAGATATTTTATACATTTAACTATTTTCCCTTCCCCCCTCCCCCACAAACTTGTGAGTTTGTAGTAGTATTTCTTGTTGTTTCTTGGACTCATGAAGTTCTGTTTGCTCCATTCTGTTTTTTCCCCCATATGTTGAATTAGCCCTGTCTCCTATTATGGATCCCAGTGCTCTGAGGAGTACACAAGTAGGCCCTGTTTTCCTACTGAGTGACTAACCAAGGGCAGTTCTTTCTACTACTTCTATGCTGATAGGCTAATGCCGGGATGTAGCTTCATACCCCTAGTAACCAGAGCTCACACTGGCTTTGTGACACCCCTCCCACCTCCCAGTGTTCTTGGAGTGCCATCTGGTTTCAAAGGCCTATTTATTATTTGCTGGCTTCCCTAGTATAGATCCTCTCTCATGGCCCACAAAGCTTCAGATCATGTCTTTGAATTCGCAGTGGAGCAAGTCTCCGAGAACCTGCAGGATCAGAGTTTATGCTGACTTTTCTAGAGTGACCCTTCTCCCTGCCTCCATTGATGTGTGTATGTGCATGTGTGTGTGTCTGTGTGTGTCTGTGTGTGCCTGTGTGTGTGTGTGTGTGTGTGTGTGTGTGTGTGTGTGTGTGTGTGTGTGTGGTTCTGGATTGGATAAAGGAGTTCACTGCTGTTTCTTTCACTTTCTTTTTTAATCCTTACTTTATCTGTGGTTCTTTTCAGATATTTGCTAGGGGTGGGGGAAGGGTGTGAGAGAGCTGGGCTCCTCTATGACCTTTCACGTTGACATCTTAAGTAAAAATACACTCTAACATTTTGGTTGACCTCCAACTGAAATATGCTTCCAGTGTGGTTTACTATAATCTCTCTTTCAATCATCCTCAAATGGGAGGTCCTCCCAAAAGATTCACAGGGTTTTGAGATTAACTATATCATTACTTCAGAAAGTAAAGAATTGACTACAAATCTTTAACATATACTTTCTGTTCCTCAGAATTCAACAGACATAAATAAGGTCAAAATGCCATGGGCAAGAGAATTAAGCATGAATATCATTACTAGGAGACTCTGGAATATGATAGGAATTTAAATTGTATTTTCACTCTAGGTTTTAACCTTAAATTAATTCTGTCAAAACTAACTTTCAGCCTTTAATCATATGACAAAAGAGGTCGTATAAGGTAATGGATTGCATTGGTAATAAAGAGCTACAATGGCAAAGAGGGTTTGGAAATAGCACTAAATGATGTGGAGATTACCCTCAGCTTTCCACAGAAAGCCTTTGAGAGCTGAGTCCTAAGGTCTGTGAAGGGAATTTCCTCCAATCTCCCTTGTTGCAGAGAGACCTTTTGGAATTGAGAATGCATAGTGGAGTTGGATGAAAGCAATTATCCAGGGAGTGAGACAGCTAGCCAGCTTAAAAAGGGATAATCAGCTTTTGGAAAAATTCTGAGACAGCCAACTAACCTTGGAAGTATGTCGCCATTTATGAATCAACATTCTATCCCTTTTCAGGCCTTTTTTTTTTTTAAACAGTAAGAGAATGAGTATGTATTGCCTACCATGCATACATGGATTTTGTAAGCAAAATAAAAAAAAATGTTTTGCTGCTTATGTTTCAATTTGAATCTTATGTTTTCATTTTGCATTATACCTTAATGAAAAAAAATCGTGCTTAATTTCCAGGATTAAAAACTCAGATTCATAGAATCCAAGAACTGGGGGGAATGAGCTTTCAATTCAGAATACTGCAAGGTTTTCAAGTTTCTGAGAAGGGAGGAGGCATGCCTAGAATAAAGCCAAACGGGGTCATGAAGAGTCAGTCATGACTGAAAACTATTAAACAACAACAAACTTCCTAACTCCAGGCCTAGAGCTCTAATCCACTGTACCATCTAACTGCCGTTGAAAATTTCTAGGCCAAGGCAATGTTCTGTCCTGTTTTCCTCTCTAGTTCAGCTTCTGCTTGAAGATGGGGGAAAGTGATGGGGAAGATTTCACTGAAGTAAACCATTCTACTTTTGGATATGTGAAAATATCATAGTTGGTTGTTATACCAAGTTTAAATCTACTGTGATGCAGCTTCTACCCACTGCTCCTATTTCTTTTGTTTCAGATATTTGAAGACTCTATCGTGTTACCCCTCAGTCTTCTCTTCTCCAGTCTATAAACCTCCAGTTTCAACAACCAAGCTTCAGGACATGACAGTCCAATGCTCTCACTCTGGTGGATGAGGCCTGGCTTATTGATTTCATTCTTAAAATGTAGCCCCCAGAATGGATCAGAATACTCCAGAACATAGTGTTTTAACATCATGGTTAGCAACAGAGACCATTAACAGGGACTTTTTTTGAATGGTGTACTTGGAGACAAGGATGAAAATAGAAATCAGAGAAGTGACGGTGGAGGAATAGGCCTGAAACATCATGGACCAAATCTCACAATGCCCCACCTGCAGATTAATATATTTTATGGGACTAAACTATAGAATAGAAGGATACATAAAAGAGGGGAGGAAGAAGATAGAAGGAACTATATAATGTACTCTAATCAAGTCAGTGATTAACAATGAAGGGAAAGGGTAAGTATGCTATATATATTCATAGTTTTGTGATATATTGATCAGTTTTGCTGATTTTTTCCTCTTAGTTTTCTTTTTTTGTCTCTAAAAATATCATTTGTTATATCTGATGGCTCTGTGGGAGGAGCAGGATTAGAGATACTAGAGAAAATGTTGATGATATTAAAAACAAAAGACATCAATAAAATTTATTTAAAATGGAAAAAAATTGTCATGGTCCCTTAAGAATATTATCAGGAATAGTAAAGGTCAGAATGAACTGCAGTCTATAAGGCTTACTGATGTATAGTAAATTTTGATCTAGTCCGACATTTTTATTTTGTGTATTTTTTTGTTTTTGTTTTTAAGGTGTTTCCTGTAAGTAACACATTGTCAATTTTTTTCTTATCCAATCTCACTCCTTTTCATTTTATTGGATTGTTTAATCCATTCACATTTAATGTTATAGAAATTAGGCTTATATTCCTCCATTTTTCTCTAATAAATTTTTTCTCCCTAAATGAATTTTTTCCCTCTTTGTCCTAAAGACAGTACACTTCATTTCTTCATTTATCTTAGCTTTATGTACTTTAAGGCAATCCTATTCTCCTCAGCTCTCTTCCTTTCAACCTGAAGCTTCTCCTAAGCCTCATTCTTAGAAAAACAAATTCTTGCAAGTGATAGAGAAGTTGTATGTATTGCCTCATGCCAGGAATTTTCCCATGTTGCTGAGTATGCAACTCTTTATTAGTCACACTTCTGTACCAATTACAATTTTTTTCCATTTGCCATGAAATATCTCTGGGTCCATGACCTTTCATTTTTCTGGGTGCCAGTTCCCCACCTCAAAACTAGGTTACCAGACTTATTTGCTTCTGTATATTGTGTGCCTAATTTGTTCCACTGATAGACTTCCTTTACTCCTTAACTAGTACTAAAATAAAAAAAAATAATTATACTTTATTTTAACGTTTTATTTTGAAATTTTGAGTTCCAAATCCTCCTTCCTTTCTGTCCCTCCATCATCCCTTGAGAAGTCAAGCTATGTCACATAAATTATATATGGAAATCAGGCAAAACATATTTCCAAATTAACCATGTTGTAAAGAAAAAAACATGGAAAAAGTATGTTTGAATATGCATTTAGAATTCATTAACTCTATCTCTGGAGGTGGATAGTATTTTTAAATAATGAGTCCTCTGGAATTTCTTGGACCATTGTTTCAATCACAGTTAATCATCCTCACAATATCGCTATTACTGTTTTCCTGGTTCTGCTCACTCCACTTATCATCAGTTCAGATATGCTCAAATGTCTTGCCAGGTTTTTATGATGCCACCCTGTTCATAAATTCTTATAGCAAAATAGTATTCTATACAACTTGTTTAGCCATTTTCCAAGTGATTTATAATTCTTTGCCACCATAAAAAGAACCGCTATAAATTTTTCTATCTATCCTTTTCCTTTTTTTTTTTTTTTTTTTATCTTTTTGAGATACAGAATTGGAACAAGGGAGATAATATTCTCACTGTCCTTGGTTGGTTCTACCACATTTGAGATGTGACAAATTGTAGAATATCTAGAAGCAGAGGTTCCCAAACTTATTAGGCGTACTGCCCCCTTTAAAGACACTCCCACCCCTGAACCCCAAATCTACTTTCTTTAGCCCTTTGTCATTTTTTTTTGAAATTTGCATCATTTCAAACTACTACAACCTCCCTGAATAGTTCCAGCTTCCCTCAGGGGGAGATATGGCCCACTTTGGGAACTTATGACAGAGGAAGGCAACTAGGACAGTGAGGGAATAGAAAACCTGTCCCTTGTATTAATTAGGCAAAGGAATTGAGAATCTGTGAGAAGTAATTAGTTTCTGTGATAAAATTCCAGGCAAGTCAGTTGAATACTAACCAGCTGGCAACCCAGGGGTTGTCTAACCTAGGGTAGAAAAGACTTAGAGGATTGCAATTATTATCTTCAGATGTTTGAAATGTCATTACGTGGAAGAATGAATGTATTTGTTCTGCTTGATCTCAAAGGGTAGGACTAGAACCAGGGAGTGGAAGCTGGGAATTAAAGAGGTAAGAGGAGAGAATACCAACTGAAACTAGTCTCTCCTCATTAAACTACCTGATTGAAGCTAGAATCTCCCAAGAAGGTAGAGGTTCATAAGACACATGGAAGTGTAATAAGGTATAGTAGAAAAGGGTGATTTTTGGTGTGATGATTACCTTTTAACTCAAAGAAGGTTCAGTTTACCTCAGGGTACAGAAAAATCACAATTTTGTAGACTAGAATAGGTTATTTTGGTTCAAATGAGAAAGGGTATTTCCCAAGATTTTGACTAAAACATCCAGAAATCATGAATAGGAATAGTCTTATGAGCTAGGTTTCTTCTTGTTATCCACATCTTTTAAAATATCTTTGAGGTAGCAAGATGGTGCAGTGGATAGAGCACCAACCCTGGAGTCAGGAGAACCTGAGCTCAAATGCAGCCTCACATACTTGATGCTCACTAGCTTTGTTACCCTGGGCAAGTCACTTAACCTCAACTGTCTCTCCAAAAATAAATTAAATATCTTCAAGCTTTTTGGTTAAGCTTAAGAGGCAGATTTAGGATTACTTTAAGGAAAAGCTTCTCAATAATTAAAGTTGTACAAAAGCAGAATGGCTTATATTTGGAAGTAGTTGATTCTCTTTTACTTACTCTCTTAAAGGAGAGGCTAGATAACTATAGATGTGACATTGTAGAGGGGATTCATCCTTAAATATGGATTGGAGTAGGTGACCTGGTATTCCCTACCAGAGAGAACTAGTTAACACTAGCAAGCATTTATATAGAGCTTACTTGGTGCCAAGTACTATTCTTAGTGCTTTATAAACATTTTCTCATTTGATCTTCATTACAACTCTTAATGGTAGTTGCTATTATTGTCCCCGTTTTACAGATGAGGAAACTGAGGCAAATAGAGGTTGAGTGACTTGCCCAAGGCCACACAACTAGAGCCTGAGGTTAGATTTGAACTCAGGTCTTCCTGACTCCAGGACCAGCACTCTGTACACTATGCCATCTAGCTGCTTCTAACTATTAAAATTCTATGAGTCCATGAAACTGATTTGTAATAAACAGAAAAGCCCTGTGTGTGTTTATAGAAGTGACAGTTCTTGCCAGATGGAAACAGTTTCTCAGGATATGGATACTGAATTTATAACAGTATCAATATGTCAACCATACTTGATCTCTAAGACAAATATCAGAAAGCGCGCATTCAAAGATACCAGCAACAAAGAAATAAATTGGGAACACTGTGTGCAAAAAAAGATTTTAATAAAGATCTAGCCAGCTTAATGCATGGATGTTGCTGCTCCTTTTATTGTGACGTTGACAGCAGTTCAGTTAAAGCCAAAAGGGGAGGTAATAAGTAGACCAAGCCTGACTGATATTCTTGGTACTGATGTGCTACATTGGAAGCAAAATGATGACTGGAAACTGGTATAAATGTTCTACTTTGTATACTCTGTAGTACCTTTTGACTTGTACCCTGTTTCACAGGAAATCTCTGAAAAAGAATCTCTGGAAGTCTAGCCTCTGGCTTCCAACATCCAATTATTCTTATGAAGAACATTCTTTAATCTTTGGGTCCTCTCTTCATCTGTCTTGGAGGTGGGGAGACAGGTAGACAAAAACCAGTACAAAGATCAATAAGTTTACAGAGGCAGACATCAAAGGAATTTTGGCAGCCCTTCTGTGCATCTTTAGCTAGTTTATCTATGTTTACTCCTGAGTATAAAGAAGGGAATAGGAGCCACTCTGATCAGTCTGCAGTCCTTGCAGATTGAAATTCTAACTTCTCTGCAAATCTGGAAAGTATCTGCATTCCGGAGCCTCGCTTGCATCTGAATTGGATAAAGGAAGATTGATCACAATTACGCATACTCCCACACACATATACAAATGCAGAGATTTCACAGAAATACATTAAACTCAACGGTAAAATAATAGGGGTTGGAACAAGGGAGAGGAAGAGAAAAATCTATGAAGAAGGTCGGGATAGGTAAAAGAACAAATGTGTCAAAAAAACAAATTATAGAAACAATAGAATATTTCATCAAAGAAAATGACAAAAATGAGACAATTTACCAAAACTTCTAGGATATAGCTGAATTTCAGAAATGGCAAAGTTCATATCTCTAAATGCTTTTAGCAACAAAAGAGAACAAATAATGAATTAGAAATCAGTTTTTAAAGAACCCTAAATAAGAAATAAAGGAACTCCCAATTAACAGAAGAAAACATTTGAATAAATGGGAGGGCCTAAATAATGATGTACTTATTATATTCTAACAGGAAGAAAATAGAGTAATTTCCCTTCAAAATTACCACTGTCCTCAAGGATCACAGATGGAGTAAAGAAACATACAAACTCAGGACAAAAAGGCGGGGAAAATGAATACAATAGGAAACAACAAGGCAGAAGAGGGAGGAACTTACTACTTTTAATTTAAAAACTCACAGATCCTCAAATCATTCTCATTCACCCTTTTCCTTCTGTTTCCTTTGTCCCGATCACCCTCATTTTTTAACTTCATTTTGCCTGTTGTCTCCTGTATTAGACTGTGAGCTCCTTGAGGACAGGGACTAACTTATGTCTTTGTATCCCTAGCACTTAGCACAGTGCTGGGCACAGGGTGGGCACTCAAATGTTTATTGATTCTAACTCTATTTTGCATAGTTGGAGTTTATAAGAAGAATTCCCAAACATGGAGAAAGAGGTGGAGGGAGTGGGTTATGTAAATGATTCATTGGGCCCCTATTTTATTCCAATCAGTTATAATCTGTTTGATATAATTCCATAGGGGTAGTGATTATAAGGTTTGTATATTAGGCCCCAGAGCTGTGAACTGCAGATTGTAGAGTTCACTTGCTTAATCACAGAAGTCAACCAGAGGACCCCACCCCATTTTTGTTTTCCCTGGTTATGGTGATCAAGCACAGTGTAGCAGAGGTGACTCAAAAATGTGGAAAATCCCCTAGATATTTTTGCGGCCCCTCCATCCTTTATCATACCTCTATTGTCCAACATGGGGAGATGGCCATGAGCACTTGATCAGTAAGTGCCCCTATTTGCCGGCCTAAGGGCTGCCTTTCTACTGGCCCGTTGGCACATATAGATCTTTTGACATCTGTTTATCATCCCAGCCCATGAATCTGCTCATCAGCTTGGTAGGATCTCCTGAAAGGTTAAGATATGTCTGTCAAGGTCTGCCCATCAGCACGTTTGTCAACCAATAGGATTCTGAGTTTTGTGTAGACCCTCCTGGAGGATCAAAGCCAGACTTTGTATTTTACTGTGGCTTTTCTGTATCTTCTGAGTATTAAGCAGTATAAAACTAAGGCCTGGAGAAAAGGAGGCATCTCAGATCATAAGGAAGATTTTCAGTCTATTTCATTAGAAGGAGCCATGGACCCTTTAATAAAGTGCTATTGACTTGGAGTTCTGCCTCAATTTCTTTTATTTATTTTTATTTTTAAAATATATTTTTTATTTTTAATTTACAGAATAAAACAATCATTTTCACAAAGTGCAATTTAAAAAAAAGATTATACATGAAACTGTAAATCCACTATGTAGAACTTGCTATGCTTTTCAAATAAAATTATCATGAAAATATCTTTTCCTCCCCCCCATCCTAGAGATGGCCACCATTAGACACAAATATATATATATATATGTAAAATTATTCTATGCATACTTCTATTTATCAGTTCTTTCTCTGGATGCAGATAGCATCTTTCTACAAATGTCCTTTATAGTTAATTTGGGTATTTATAATAGTCAAAAGAAATTATTCGTTCAAAGTTATTCTTAAAACAACATTGCTGTTACTAGATACAAGTTCTCTTGGTTCTGTTTGTTTTGCCCTTCATCATTTTGTGCAAGTCTTTCCATGTTCTTCTAAAATCACTGAGTTCACTTCTGATAGCACAGTGGTATTCCATCACAATTATATACCACAACTTGTTCAGCTGTTTCCTGACTGATAGGCATACCTGCAACTTCCAATTCTTTGCCACCACAAAAAAAGAAAAGCTGCTGTAAACATTCTAGAACATATAGGTTCTTTCCCTTTTTCCCTAATCATCTTTGTAAACAGTTTTTTTTAAACTGCAGATTGGGCAATTTTGGACCCCACAGGGTATTTCATGATCCTTCCTCTTTGCTCAGTCATATAAAGAAAGGTTGAAAATACATACACTGAGAATTTGGTGTGGAAATACATTAAACTAAAAAAGGAAACAAGTGGAGACAGGAAAAAGGAAGAGGAGAGTTGAAGGGATAGGGCAAAGCCTGTTAGGGGCTGTATGATGGTACAATAATCCTAACATTCTACAAGGGGAGAATAAATAAGTTTCTCTTCCGAATCTTAATATCTTCAAAGACTGTTGAGAGGGTTAAATACAAAAAACAGAAACCTGAGGGTGCATGGGTTCTCTGAGGGTTTGAAGTGGAGAAAGAAAAGAGCTAGTAAAAGCAGTACACTATTGTAGAATGGAAGGATAAGGGGGTAGAACTTCCTATCTTTTCATAGTTGAGGTATATGAGAAGAACAGTTTACAAACACAGAGGAAGTGGTGAGTGAAGTGGATATCAGATGAGTCCTACTTTTATCTGAAAGCGACAAAGGAAGGCTGAATATACAGTTTTGGGGTAGAAATCCATCTAACTCAAGAGGAAAATAAGGTCTATCAAGAGGGAGTATAATATCAAGGAGTAAATAGCCACAAGTAAAACAAACTTCCAAATACTAAAAGGGAATGAAATGAGGGGAAAAAGAAGAAAACTAGAATCCATCTCCATCAACTAGGAAAAGGTTAAACAAATTATGACATAGGAATGTAATGGAATATTATTGTACCATGAGAAATTGCCAAAGAGAATTTTAGAGACGCTTGGATAATATAAACAGAGTGAAGTGAACAGAATCAGGCAATCTATTACAAGGACAACAGTATTGTAGAGAAAAACAATCTGGAATGACTTATGAACTCTGATCAATGCAATGATCATCCATGTCTCCAGAGGACTTGTGATGGACTCAGTGTACAGAGACAGATACATTTATAGACATAGCCATTGTATGGACAATGCTTATTTGTTGAGTTGCTTTTTTGAGGGGGTGTGTGTATGAAGGTGGGGGAAGGTTTTGTTTTTAATTCCGTGAATGGGGTACTGGATGAGTGGGGTTAGCAAGACTGATGCACAAGGGGGCATTGAAACATTTAAAAATATGAACTCATTAGCTTCACCTCAAATCCTTCCCTCTTCCTAAATTCTTTTCTCACACCCCTCTCTACCAATAGCCAATTTGTTGCCAAGGCCTATTAATTTTACCTTCTTAACATCTCTCATATATACCCTCTTCCTCCTTTGACATTGATAGCACCCTAATGTAGTTCTTTATCATTTCATTCCTAGACTATTCTAATAGACTGTCAATTGTTCTCTCTGCCATAAATCTGTCCCTACTCCCATTCATTCTCCCCTCAGCTGTCAATAAATGCAGATGAATAAATAAATGCAGATTAAAAACTCTAAGAAATGAATTATTAAATTAAGTAAAATGAAGATCTAACCACATAACTACCCCAATCACCCTCATCCCCATACTCAATAAATTCTAATCACTCCCTATCCCCTCTAGAATGAAATACAAAATCATTTGACATTCAAAGCCCTTCATAACCTGCCCCTCCTCCCACCATTCAACTCTTCTTACACTCTACACTCTCTTCCACAAATTCTGTGTTCCAGTGACTCTGGTCTCCTTGCTGTTACTTGAAGAACACACTCTATCTCCTGATGCTGGTCATTTTTAATGGCTGTCTCCCATGCCTGGAATGCTCTCCCTTTTCATCTCCACCTCCAGACGTCCTTCAAGTCCCACTTACAATCCGCCTCTCTACAGGAAGACTTTCCTGGTGTTTCTCAAACCCCTTCCCCTCCAATTAATGCTACTACCTTCCTACTGAAATTATCTTTGATTTATCCTGTGTATAGCTTATTTGTTCATTGATGTGTGCATGTCCTTTACCCCGTCAGATTGTGAGCACCTTGAGAGCAGGGCTTGTCTTGCCTTTATAATCCCCCAAACTTAAAACAGAGCCAGGCACATATTCAATGCTTAATGAATACTTATTGACTGATTTATTCATTGAGCTTCAATTTCATTATCAATGAAACTAGATTTGACTAGATATTAAAGGTCCTTTCCATCTCTAAATTTAGAAACCTATGACCCTTCTAAATGTCTAAGTAACTAAATTTTTAATGAGTCCCCTCCCCTCTAAGATATCTATGTCTCTCAAACTTGATTTGGTCCTTAACTGATTTTCAATCAATCCCTTGTTTCCCCAGAGAAAAGTAAACATCTAGGATTAAGGTCCATTGAATTAGAGGCCACTCTAAAATTCTGACTTATACTAGGTGCAGTCCTGGGAACTTCTAAAACAGAGGTTTTCTCTTTAAGTTCATTTCTTCCATCTGGATTTTATTCTGGAAAATATTGAAATAGCACCCATGACTCTTATATAAGAAAAATCCACCAGCATTTATTAAGTATCAGGCATTCTGTTAGGTGCTAGGGATACAAAGATTTAAAAATAAAATGATTCCTGCCCTCAAAGAACTTATATTCTATTAGGGTAAGAGAAAAATGCCCATAGACCAGTGTAAAGAAAATAATTACCAGATAATTAAATATATAACAGGGAAGGAAGACACCAGCTATTGGAGAGATCAGGGAAGTTTTTGTATAGAAAGTGCATGGGTCAGAGACCACAGACTCAAATAAAAATCAGAGACTTCTCAAGGTAGAAGCAAAGCAGCAAAATTTTATTACAATCTCCGAGAAAGGGCATCTCCTCTCTAATAAGTAATCAGGAGAGTGAGGCAATTACAGAAGGCAAAAATAGAGATTAGATAGCCCTAACGAAGATCCCACCCCCTTGCTGGCCTTTTACTGCCATTGGCTGGGAGGCAGGCTCCCAATCTAAATAAGACAGTCTACCCTGTGAATAGGGGATAAGGAAGCAGTGGAATAACCAATAGGCGTTATGCTGATGTGAATGTTGATGTGGCAACCCAGAGCAGGGGGGGATGGGGGAGTGGGGGGGTGGGTGGGGGGTAGGGGTTGTGTTATGCTAATATGGCAACCCAAGGTGGGGGGGAGGGTTTAAGTTTCATATTCCCCAAAGTCACATGATTTCTGGGAAACCAAAACTTAGGCCTAACCATCTACTAAAATCTTTTCTTAAGCACTGAGAAGTCTTCACTAAGTTCATTCCATTCAAAAGTAATAATTAAATTGGGTCTCAAAGGAAGGAAGGGATTCTATGAGATGGAAATGAAGAGGAGGTACAGTGTAGAAAGAACAGAGAGAAGACCAGATTGTCATTATTGTGGAGAACAGGAAGGGGAATAGTGTATAATGTGGTCAGAAGGATAGGTTATAGGCAAGTTGTGAAGGCCTTTAAAAGCTATACAGGGAAATTTATACTTAACTGAAATATACATTGCATATATTCCTGGGGTACTTGGGTGCATGTGCTTGGGCCCCAATTCTAAAATCATATTTCTCTTTAAAAATCACATTTCTCCCTAGCCTCAAAATACCATCCCAGGCAGTTTCTCCCCAGTCCAAGGACACAGCCTGCCCTAGCAACAACTGTTATCTCCCTTCCTGATACAGCAGCCAGCTGTACCTATAGAACTTATTAGTCTGAACCAGCTCTGTACTGACTGAACTGGCTGTGCACTGGGTCATAATGACATTTACTACTCACTGACCAATCATAGGTATCCTAGACTTAGACCTATGTACACTCCCTTACATTTATCTTGTCTAACAAGACATTGATGAGAGCAACATGGTATTTCTTTTTTTTAAAATTTTTTTAATTTTTAAAATAATTATAAGATTTATATTTGTGCCAGGCACTTTACAAATATTATCTCATTTGATCCCTATAACAACCCTGAAAGGTAGATACTGTACGTATATGCCTAGGGTCATATGTCTTTTTTTTTTTTTAATTAATTAATTAATTTATTTCACTTTTAACGTTCATTTTCACAGAATTTTGGGGCTCCAAATTTTCTTCCCCTTTGTCCCCTCCCCCCACCCCAAAACACTGAGCATTCCAATTGCCCCCATCACCACTCCGCTCTCTCCTCCATCATTCCTCTCTGCCCTTGTCTCCATCCTCTCCTCTGTCCTGTTGTGCCAAATAATTTTCTATACCCCTTTACCTGTATTTCTTATTTCCTAGCGGCAAGAACAGTATTTGACAGTTATTCATAAAGCTTTGAGTTCCAACTTCTTTTCCTCCCTCCCTCCCCTTCCCCTCCCTTTGGAAGGCAAAGCAATTCAATATAGGTCAAATCTGTGTAGTTTTGCAAATGACTTCCATAATAGTTGTGTTGTATAAGACTAACTATATTTCCCTCCATCCTATCCTGCTTCCAATTACTTCTATTCTCTCTTTTGATCCTGTCCCTCCCTATGAGTGTCGACCTCAAATTGTACCCTCCTCCTCATGCCCTCCCTTCCATCGTCCCCCCCCCACCCTGTTTATCCCCTTGTCCCCCACCTTCCTGTATTGTAAGATAGGTTTTCATACCAAAATGAGTGTGCATTTTATTCCTTCCTTTAGTGGAATGTGATGAGAGTAAACTTCATGTTTTTCTCTCACCTCCCCTCTTTTTGCCCAAACTAAAAAAATCTTTTGCTTGCCTCTTTTATGAGAGATAATTTGCCCCAATCCGTTTCTCCCTTTCTCCTCCCATATATTTCTCTCTCACTGCTTGATTTCATTTTTTTTTAAAGATATGATCCCATCCTATTCAATTCACTCTGCGCACTCTGTCTCTATGAATGTGTGCATGTGCATGTATGTGTGTGTAATCCCACCCAGTACCCAGATACTGAATAGTTTCAAGAGTTACTAATATTGTCTTTCCATGTAGGGATGTAAACAGTTCAACTTTTATAAGTCCTTTATGACTTCTCTTTGCTGTTTACCTTTTCATACTTCTCTTTATTGTTGTGTTTGAAAGTCAAATTTTCTTTTTAGCTCTGGTCTTTTCATCAAGAATGCTTGAAAGTCCTCTATTTCATTGAAAGACCAATTTTTCCCCTGAAGTATGATACTCAGTTTTGCTGGGTAGGTGATTCTTGGTTTTAGTCCTAGTTCCTTTGACTTCTGGAATATCCTATTCCATGCCCTTCGATCCCTTAATGTAGAAGCTGATAGATCTTGTGTTATCCTGATTGTATTTCCGTAGTACTTGAATTGTTTCTTTCTAGCTGCTTGCAATATTTTCTCCTTGACCTGGGAATTCTGGAATTTGGCCACAATATTCCTAGGAGTTTCTCTTTTTGGATCTTTTTCAGGTGGTGATCAGTGGATTCTTTCAATATTTATTTTGCCCTCTGGTTCTAGAATCTCAGGGCAGTTTTCCTTGATAATTTCATGAAAGATGATGTCTAGGCTCTTTTTTTGATCATGGCTTTCAGGTAGGCCCATAATTTTTAAATTGTTTCTCCTGGATCTATTTTCCAGGTCAGTTGTTTTTCCAATGAGATATTTCACATTATCTTCCATTTTTTCATTCTTTTGGTTTTGTTTTGTGATTTCTTGGTTTCTCATAAAGTCATTAGCCTCCATCTGTTCCATTCTAATTTTGAAATAACTATTTTCTTCAGTGAGCTTTTGAATCTCCTTTTCCATTTGGCTAATTCTGCTTTTGAAAGCATTCTTCTCCTCGTTGGCTTCTTGAACCTCCTTTGCCAATTGAGTTATCCTATTTTTCAGGGTGTTATTTTCTTCAGCATTTTTTTGGGTCTCCTTTAGCAAGGAGCTGATCTGTTGTTCATACTTTGCTTGCAAGTCTTTTATTGCTCTTTCCAGTTTTTCCTCCACCTCTCTAACATAATTTTGAAAATTTTTTGAGCTCTTTATGGCCTTTTCCCAGAACTGATCCCATTGAGTGGGCTGGGATGTAGAAGCACTGACTTCCGTGTCTTCCCCTGATGGTAAGCACAGCTCTTCCTCATCAGAAGGAAGGGGAGGAGAAACCTGCTCACCAAGAAAGTAACCCTCTATAGTCTTGGTTTTTTCCCTTTTCTGGGCATTTTCCCAGCCAGTGACTTGAGCTCTGAATATTCTCCTCACACCCACCTCGCCTCCGGATCCTCCCAGCCTATGCTTGGGGTCTGAGGCTCAAATGCTGCTTCCCAGCCTCAGGGCTTTGGGCGGTGGCAGGGCTGCTATTCAGTGTGAGATTATGTTCAGGTGCTCAGGTCGGGGCAGGGCCGCCTCACGGGCTCAGTTCCCTCAGGGGGTTTATTCGGAGACCTTCAACGATGTATCCAGGCTCCTGCCTGCTTGGGGAGCCCCGGTCTGCTTCTGCCTCTGCTGTTGCCTCCCGAGGGGGCCTGAGTATGGGGGCACCCCACTCCCCTCTCGACCCACCAAAGACACCTTCTCACCGACCCCCATCACCTGTGGGTGGAGGGACCCGCGCGGCCGCTGGAGATCCCGTCCCTGAAGTCCGCTCAGATCTTCTCCTCTCTGTGCCGGGGCCAGGGCAGGGCTGGGCTGGGCTCCGCATCCGCAGCTCGACGGACCTTTTGTGAGAGGTCTGCAGGTCCCTCTAGAACAGAAATCTTATCTGCTCTGCTGTTATGTGGCTTCTCCTGTTCCTAAATTTATTGGCAGCTCTTTACTACAGATATTTCATGGGCTGTGGGTTCGGAGCTAGTGTATTTGTGTGTTTCTACTCCGCCATCTTGGCTCCGCCAGCAACATGGTATTTCTGAGCCAGCCCTGACCATGGTTGACTTAGCAACATTTCAGGCTTAAAACCACATGTACAGGTAGCCTTAACTTGGACTATTTCCTGATGAATTATGGGTAAAATACCTACACAGTAGATATCAAAAGTGCATGTTCCTTTAAGAACTGACCACTCCTTAACCACTCCCTAATCCCACCCCAAAACATCTAGCTAGCATATTTGGCACATGTTTCCTGTAGAACATCCTATATAAACTTTCCCTATACTCCTTTAAGGTGGCAGGTTCCCTAAGAACTCTTGCCTGCTGAAAAGAGTAATAAATCTTTACCTTGAGTCCATGAATTCTTCTCCAGTTTACCTACTCCTGGTATCCTGGTCTTTGTGGGGGTGTCACACCCCTCTTACAGCCCTCATCAATATGACAATAGTGTGCTGGTAAATGTTTAACAACCAGCCCTCCAACAAAGTATGATACAAGTTCAAACTTAATCTACATCATTATCATTTTCCCATCACTTTCTTAAGTCCAAGGCATCAATAAAACAACAAGCACATTCCTGGATATCAGCATTTATTGTCTTGCAGAAAATGTAGAAGATAAAAAAATCTCCTAGGGGCTCACAGAAACCCCCACCCCCACCTCCCACTTCTCCAAAAAAAGCATGAAGGGATTCATAGACCATTAAATAGTCATAGGAAACACATAAACTACTCACAGTAGTTTCCTTTAGAAATAATTGACCTCAAGGTTGCTGGGGGGCAATGTTCTCACATTCCACAGAATACTCCCTCAGGGTCCTACAAATTCTGTCTCAAACTCATAAAGTCACCTGTCATTTGGATTTCCCTAGGGGCAAATATACTTTGGAACTGCTCAATAGACAAATCAGTTTCTCATCAGATCTTCTCTGTAAAAGTAACTTACTGTAATAAGTGGGGGGGAGGGGGAGAATGGAGGGTATAAAATTTCTTATTTGCACATTTCATGACTTCAGCTATTACTATTCTCCCACCTCTGGAGTCCTCTTGAAAAATATTTTTCTTTCTCTGAAAGGCATGTTGTTTGAGAATTTCCTTCTTTTCTCTGGAAGACCTGATCACTGAATTTTTAAACATGGGATTATTCTCAAGGCAACCCCTAAGGCTAATGCAGTCAAAGAAATATATCTTCTCTGACATATTGCTGGAAGAGTTGAATCATATCAATCTTGAAATTCTTTCTATAAATGAAACCATAAGAAAGAAGGAGGTTAGAGTTAAATAGAAAAATGGCTCAGGAAATATTCTTTGGAGAGGCAATGAAGGAATTTGATTTGGAATGAGTTTTATAGAAGTGACAACAAGCATTATTTTATGGGACATGTGGCCATCATGTGTTACAGTATAAATGATAAGACCACCAGGAAATGATTGCTGTTTATACTTGGCAACATCAATACAAAGGCAGGAAAAGGTGACAATAGGGAGAAATATATGTGAAAATACAGTTCATGATAAAAAAATGAGAAAAGCTAAGAACTTAGAGATTATACAGAAGCCATTCACCTCTAGATCATGAATACTTTCTTTACAGAAAGAATATGTTAGGTATGTATTAGACATGGTGAGCACCAAATAATGAAATGAAAGATGAAGGGATTTTAACAGAGGAAACCTTTTTATTGATGCAGGAATTATCTCTGAATCTGATATCTGTGTACAGTCAGACCACTGATTTGTAAAATCAGAAGTGTAAAAACAACAATTCAAGATGAGAATATTCTCAATAATGAGGAAAAGATATTTAGAAAATATTTAGCAGTTCCAAAAAAAGTAAATAAAGAGATTGAATGTTGAATTACCTAAACAAGTAATTGAAAATCAAAACTGGGAAAAGAACAGAACTGACATCCATACCAACAATATTTTTATCCAGAAGTTTCTGTTGTTTTAGAAGTTTCTCATCCTCAATAGATGGATATATATATGTACCCACACACAGAGGGCACCAGGTGAGTTGAATATGAAGGAATGATATATAAAAAATAAAATTAAGGGGTGTGAGAGAGGAATGTACTAGGAGAAGAAGAAAGGGAGAGGTAGAATGGGGTAATTATCTCACATAAAAAAAACAAGAAAACCTTTTACAGTGGAGGGGAAGAGGGGGGAGGTGAGAGGGAATGAGCGAACCTTACTCTCATTGGATTTTACTTAAGGAAGGAACAACATACACACTCAATTGGGTATGGAAATCTATCTTACCCTACAGGAAAGTAGGGGGGAAGGGGATAAGAGAGAGGAGAAAGATAGAAGGGAAGGTATATTGGGGGAGATTGCATGTACAGAATGCATGCTGACTTGGGGTAGGGGAGAGGAGAGATGGGGAGAAAATCTGGAATTCAAAACCTTGTGGAAGTGAATGTTAAAAAGGAAAAATTAATTAATAAGAAAGATGATAAAAAATAATATTTTTGTACATGTGGGTCCTCTTCCCATTTTCATGATTTCTTTGGATACAGACCTAGAAATGGTATTGTTGAGGTTTGGGGTACTCAGGACACAAAACACCAATCAACATGCTGGGTCCTACTTGAATGCATTCAACCCAAGCGTTCTTTAAGCCAAAGACAAAGTCTATTAAAGATTTGCCATATTGGGTTAACTCTTAAAAAGCCTAACCATTTGTGATGCTTGTACTGACAAGTGGACCAGATAGAATCTCAGTTAGAGTCAGAGTCGGATTGAATCTGAGCAACTTCATGGAGGTGAGATGGAACTTATATACAGAAAGATCTGGGGGTGGTCTAATCTTTATGGGACTGGGGTAACTAGTGATATAATCAAGGGTGGGAAACAGCTGGAAGCAATTGGGAGGTATCAGTCAATTGAGGGCTTGGATGGGAAGCAGGTGGGGCAATCCAGAGGTAACAGATAATGGAGAGCCAGGCTAGGTTAAGGATAACAGATTTGAGTATGAAAGGCCAGATTAAATGAGAAGATTCAAGGGGAATTCAAGGAGGTTCCCAGAGTCAGTACCCCAATAATATTGCTGAGTCATAGGTTGTGCAGTTTTATATCCCTTTGGTCATAGTTCCAAATTGCTCTCCATAATGGTTGGATCAGTTCACAATTCTACCAACAATGCAATAGTGTTCCAATTTCCCCACATCTCCAACACTGATCATTTTTCTGTTTTGTCATGTTAGCCAATCTAATAGGTATGATGTGGTAAAATGTCCTTATTCTTAAGGTCTGGGTATATTCCTGATATTAGGGGACCTTCATTCTTTTCAACTGAAAAAAAGCAAAAAAATACTCCTCAATTATCTTAGTTCTCAAAATTTCTAGAAATTGATTCATGAATACCCACATCAATACATTAATATTAATGCAATTAACAAATGTGCAGTACTGCAGATGCTATACTTAACAATATAATAGTACAGCAAAGCAAAAGACCTGAATTCACATCATGAAAATGTGAAAAATGATTTGTAATAATCATTATCCTGGAGATTCAGAGTTTTGCCCAGTCCCCTTCTTCCCAGAACTACGTTTCTGATAATGAGATTACTTTTACTCACCTCATCCTGGTCAAACCCCAACCCAAGCTCAGGAAGTAATTTAATCTAAAGGCAGGGAGGTCCATTGTGTTCTGTCCAGGCTTGGGTGGAGACAGATTCTTCTATCTAGATAGCCCAGATCCTGGAGATATTTCCTCTGTTCAGAGGTAAAATTGTGATAGGTTGACTTCAGCCCCTATTGAAAGAGTATCTAAACTATGCACCCAAACCCCAAAATGATCCCAGTTCCAGACTGGCTCCCTTGGGGAGAGCAGTTCTGGACTATACTCCCATGTAATGCATACTGTCTGCCTTGAGAGAAATAAAACGTGGACTTGGAGAACTTAACTCTGTCTTTCTTAGACCAAATTCTGTGTATGGCAATACCAATGCCTTTTTCACATATGTAATTATACATTCAGTATGTAATTATACATTATACAAGTAGCTTTCAGACTTTTAAGAAATTTTTCTTTGTTGTTGTTCAATCATTTTAGTCTTTGAATTTCATCTTCTTGACGTCATTTGGTGATTTCTTGGCAAAGATGTTGGAGCAGTATGTGATTTCCTTCTCCACCTCCTTTTATAGCTGAGGAAACTAGTCAAGTGATTTACACTTTATCAATAAAAGCAGCACTTGGATGACAGTAGCATGAAGTAAAGCCAGGATAAAGTTGTTACACCTTCAAAACCTCCCCAATAAAACAATAAAATAAATAAAAATAAAAATTACATTAAAAAATCCTGGATACAACCAGGAAGGAAAAAAAATTCTATTTGCTTTTGAAAGAAAACAGACTACAGGAAATTCCTTAAAACTTTCTAGCAAAATCAAAGACTTTTCCAGGCCTCAATTTGCTTGCCTGGGGCAATGTCCATTCAGTCATTAAAGAACTAGGCAAGACATGAAACCACTTAGGATTCATCATCACAAAAAAATCAGTTTGGTAATGAAGATCCTCCAGATTTCTCAAGGAAAATTATTAGCTTATAAATACAAAATGTAAACCAGGAGGTTGGTAGAAAGTAACTGCTATTTAAGCTCATTTTGAACCATTGAAATCTAAACAAATGAGCTGCAAAAGGGTTGAACTTGGACTTTTATTGACCATTCAATAAAAACCAGAGGCAATTTTAGTCTTAAAGGTGTAGTGAAATAGTCCCATTTAAAATGAAATGGGCTGATCTTTGAGAAAATAAAATGCTGAAGGAATGGAGGACAGAAAGAAAACTGTCTCAACTTTTGGAAAACACACAAACAAACAAAACTCTAGCCATTCCACAGTTTAGACTTTCATGCCTCCAGACCTACTGGAAGCTCCATGCTTATGGCCTCTAGGGGCAGATAGGATGAAACAACAATGAGTTTACCTGGTGATTTAGGTTCAGGGAAAACTTGGTACTGCCTTCTTGATCTTTCCTAAAGTACAAAATTAGCTTTTAATATTGGCATCACCCTTATTGACATGAATTTCCCTATCCCAGTTGAACCAGTGTCCACAGCCAGTTCATCAGAGTAGCTACTAACCATGGAGTCAGTCAAGGAACCAGGCTAGCTGCCTCTGGCCTCCCTCAGGGAAAAAAAATCTGCTCAGCAGAGATTGACCTTAATTTTGAAAGGCCAAGGTCATCCACTGTATCCCAGGTCATTGACAGTCATATGAACTTTCCATTGGACTTAAGTGACTGGAAGAAAGGCTGAAGCTGATAACTTTGTGTAGCTCTGCCTCACTTTAATCCAATTTACCCACAAGTCATCACCTTGGTGATATCATTGGTCCTCTTGTAAAATGAAGATGATGAACAGTAAAGCCTACTCCCTAAAAAAACTCATTTTCTTGCAAAAATAAACATCTAAAATTACATTTCTACTAATAGGGTTCACACATGTAGGGAAAGACCCCTTATCTGGCAATGTCTAACATTGTGAAGCAGGATAGATAACTCTGTCCTTCCCCCAATCCCCTCCTGCAAGTAAAACTTCCATTCCTGCCAGGAGGGAAAGCAGAAAGTTGGAGATGGAGGCCACTCTGTTCTCATTAGAGTTAAGGGGGGGCTATTGGGCTAGAAGTCTATCAGTCTATTCCCTTAAATATTGCTAGTCTAGAGGATAAGATCAAATTTGATCTAACTGCTGGTTGCTTTGTCATTTTGATGGGGGAAGGACCCCAAGCTCTATATCCAATGCTTGACTCCTTTCCCAGCCAGTTGCACAATGAACATACATAATGAATAGTAAAGAAACCTATTTCTCCAAATCATAAGAAAACAGAAATCACAGAAGGTATAGGAAGGTAGGTGGTTATTTAGTTCCTTACTCTTTGTGACCCTGTGGACCATAGCACACCAATACTGTCCATTGGTTTTTTTAAGATACTAGAGTGGTTTGTCATTTCCTTCTCCAGTGAATTGAGGTAAAAGGGGTTAAGTGACTTGCCCAGGGTCACACAGCTAGCAAGTGTCAAGGCTGGATTTGAACTCAGATCTTCCTGAGTTTAAGCCCAACATTCTAGCTTAGAACCACCTAACTGCCTCTTAGAAAGTGTTAAAAATGAGATTCACAGCTTCCCCTGTCCCCTTCTTCCAAAGTCCTGACTTTAAGTTCAGTTTTTCTTTAAAAGGACATTACTAATAATAAAACTGAATTGACTCTCCTTATCTTGGTCAGCCCCACCTAAGCTCAAAAGTTAATCTGGGGAAGCCCATTGTGTTCTACTTATGTTTGGTTGGAGACAGATTCTTTTGTCTAGATAGCCCCAAATGAGGGGCTTTGGTGGGAGTGGTCTCACAGAAGAGGTATTTCCTCTGTCCAAAGGTGGAATGATGGTGTGACATTGGCCCAAGTGCACCCAAATAAACAAAACCCTAACTTCAAAGGGAGCTCAGGTCTAGACGGGTTGCCCTGCATGTATGCTGCCTGCTTTGAGAGAAATAAACATGGATATGAGCTAAATCCTGTTTGTCTTTCTTAGACCAGACTCTTCAGCTTGACAGAAGGTATAAGAGAACATATAACAGATAATACATGTTGAGGTTTAGGGCTGCTGGGACCCTGAAAGAGCAACACACAGGTCCTGCCTGAATGAATTTGACCTGAGCCTTCTTTCAGTCAAAGAAAAACAAGATTTATTAAAGATCTGCCATATTGGTTCAGAAATCTGAACATTTGTATCACTAATGCCAGCAGGTCAGATCGAATCTGAGCACTTTCGTGGAAACAAGACAGATCTTATATATAGAAAGACTGTGGATGGGATCTAGGAGGGGCCACGTAGTTGGGAGGTAACAGAGAAGGGCAGGGACCCCCAAGGACCTGGACCACCATGGCCAAAGAAGGATAAGGTCTAGATAGGATCAAGGGTGGGAAGCAGTTGCAGACAATCCCAAGGTAACAGACCATGAAGGCCTGGGATATGTTAAGGGTAACAGAGAATTGGGCAAAGTAATAATAAAAGACTTATAGCCTCAGGCAAATTCCAGATCAAATGGGGAAATTCAAGGAGAGCTCAAGGTGGGGTTTTCCAGCGCTTGTACCCTGTCAATTCAGAGTTAAGGAGCAAGGTAACTCAGCTCAGCCAACAGTGTCCTTGATCTTGTGTAGCTAGCTGGGAATAGAGACATGATGGAGGCTGCCAGATACCCTCATGCTTTCCCAGAGTCTTTTCCTTCAGCAACTTAAGGTGGGATTGGCATCTTCTATCATGCTTCTTGAGGCTGAGAGTGAGAAGACTTGAAGCTTGAGAGCCTTCAGGGCTCATGCTGGTCTGATCAGCAAGAGTCTGACACATTGTACCTTGACCTCAATACAGCAAAGTCATTTTGGTCCTCTTTGAGAACAAAGGATGACAGCCAGCTCCCAAAGAGCCTTGAAGAGTCCCAAAAGACACTGACAAATATTAAAACTCTCTTGCCTCTCAGCAACTCCACCCCACTTCTCACACAGGGCAGGACATTCATCTCTACTAAGGAGAGGGTCCTATACCAATGGGCTTTGGGACAGGGGTTATTGATTAAAGGAATTTTATTTGAACAGAATGAGAAAAAAACACTTATATTGATGTGACAGTTATCTCTTGCTTAGAGGTTTGTGTACAGTCAGACTAATGACTTGTAAGAACTGAATTTGTAGAAGGACTTCTGGGAGCAAAGATGGTGGAGTAAGTAGCAAGCTGTACTCACTCTTCCTTATTGACCTCTAAGAACCCTGAAAATATCACTCCCAGGAAAAAACTGAAACAGTGGAGCCAGCAAAAAGACAAGGTGCTGTGGTCTTTTAGTCCAGGAGGCTTGGGGGACTAACAGGAAAGGTCCCTCTTGTTCTGGTGGAAGGGGAATAGTACAGGACAGCAGACATCCCAGCAAGCCTCACCTCTGCAAACCAGAAAGAGATCCTGAGCCCCATAGTGGTAGACCAGGTAAGTGACAACACCAGGACCCCCATCATGCTTTGGCACAGCCAGGGGAACCGGCAGACTCCAGCTTAGAAAAGCACCACATGTGCCAGCAGTCTGGTGTCCTCAAGCAGCTGAACCTCCCAGTACTTTAGTGCAGCCTGGGTGAGCAAGCATCCTTCAGGGGTTAGACAATCCCCCCCAAACACACACATGAAAGCTTTAGTGTAGCTCCAGGGAAATGCAGAAAACTCCACCTGGCTTCAGCACATGCCAGCCACCGCCACTAGGACCCCAGCTCAGTACCATGTAAGCTGTCAGGCCCTTACAGCCTCAAGTTGCCAGCACCTGAGACCCCAGCACACAAAACCAATGATCAGGCCCCTAGCCCCTATCACAAGAAGCCTAGAACTGTGCCCCTGAGCTTCAGTAGGAGAGTTCAACTTTAAAATCCAGGAAATAAGCAAATATCATGAATAAAAAGTAGAAATGGACAATGTCCATATATTCTTTCTATGGGGACAGGGAAGACCAAAACACAGATTCAGAAGAGGACAACATTGTTAATAAACTCACATCCAAAACCTCAAAGTGGAATATGAACTGATCTCAAGCCCCAAAAGTCTTCTTGGAAGAGGTCAAGAAGGATTTTAAAAGTCAATAAGAGAGAAAAGAAAAATTGGAAAAAGAAACAAGAGGTATGCAATAGAGAGTCAGCTTGGAATGAGAAGGAAAAAAACCTGACTAAAGAAAACAACTTCTTAAAAAGTGGAATTGGCCAAATGGAAAAGGAGATACAAAAGATAGCTAAAGAAAGTAATTTGCTATAAATTAGAATTGTGCAAGTGGAAGCCAATGTCTCTATGAGACATCAAGAATCAATCAAACACAATCAAAAGAATGAAAAAATAGAAGAAAATGTATAATACCTTATTGGAAAAACAACTGAACTAGAAAATAGATTCAGAAAAGATAATTTAAGAAATATTGTCCTACCTGACAGCCATGTTCAACAAAAGAGCCTGGACAGCATCTTCCAGGAAATCATCAAGGAAAATTGCTCTTAGGTCCTAGAATCAGAGGGTAAATTAGTCATAGAAAGAATCCATCAATCACCTCCTGAAAGAGATCTCAAATTGAGAACACCAAGGAATATTGTGGCTAAATTCAAGAATTATCATGTTAAGGAGGAAATACTGCAAGCATCCAGAAAAAAAAAAAAACCAATTTAAATATAATGGAATCACAGTCAGAATTATGTAGGACCTTGCAACTCTACATTAAAAGATCAGAGGCCTTGGAATATGATATTCCATAAAGCAAAGGAGCTTGGATTACAACCAAGGATCAACTATTCAGTGAAATTGAGCACAACTTTTCAGGGGAGAAGATGGACATTCGATGAAATAGGGGACTTCCAGACCTTCCTGATGAGAAGACCAGAGCTCAACAGAAAATCTGATCTTCAAAAAAAGATTCAAGAGAGGCATAAAAAGATAAATAGGAAAGAAAAAACCCCACAGATTATTCAATAAGGGGAAACTGTTTACATCACTACTGGGGAAGATGATACTTTTAACTCTTGAGAATTATATCTTTATTATGACCTTTAGAAGGGGGTACATATGTGTGGGTATAAGTTGACTTTGATGTGATGATAAAAAAATCCAATTAAGTGGTCAAAAGGGATTGTACTGGGAGAAGAGGAAAGAAAGAAGCAGAAAAGGGTTAATTACATCACATGAGGAGGCACAAAGATCTATTAAAGTAAAGAGAAAAAAGGGAGGGAGATGAGCATTGCTTGAACCTTACTGTCATCTGGATTTGGCTTAAAGAGGGAATAATATACTCAGCTGGGTATAGAAATCTAATTTACTCTATAGGAAGTAGGAGGGGAAAGGGAAAAGAAAAGAGAGGGATTGGATAAAAGGGAGGGAATAAATAGTAGGGGAAAAGGGAAAGAAAAGAGAGGGGACTGATAGAAGGGAGGGCAGATTGAGGAAGGTGGTTGTCAGAAACAAACACTAGTCAGTAGGGAAAGGGAGAAAGGAGAAAGAAAAGTATAAACAGGTGGGAAAATAGGATAGAGAGAAAGACACAGATAGTAATCATAATTGTGAATGTGAATGGGATGAACTTTCCCAGAAAACACAAGCAGAGAGTAGAGTCGATTAAAAACCATAACCCTACAATATGTTGTTTACAAGAAACACATTTGAAGCAGAAGAATACACACAGAGTAAAGGTAAAAGACTGGAGCAGAATATATTATGCTTTAGCTGAAGTTAAAAAAAAAAACATGGGTAGCAATCCTGATCTCAGATAAAGCAAAAGCAAAAACAGATCTAATTAAAAAGAGATAAGGAAGGAAACTACATTCTGCTACATCCTAGACAATGAAGTAACCAGGATAGAAAGGAATATACTTTTTCCTCAGTGGTACATAGAACCTACACAAAAATTGACCATGTATTAGACCATTAAAAAACCTCACAATCCAAAGCAGAAAGGCAGAAATATTAAATGCATCCTTTCAGATTATGATGCAGTAAAAATTATATGTAATAAAGGGCCATGGAAAGATAGACTAAAAATTAATTGGAAACTAAATAACCTAATACTGAAGAATGAGTGGATCAAAGAACAAATAATAGAAACAATCAGTAACTTCATCCAAGAGAATGGCACTAATGGGACAGCATCCCAAAACTTATGGGACGCAGCAAAAGTGGTCCTTAGGGGAAGTTTTATATCTCTCAATGCTTACATGAATAAAACAGAGAAAGAGGAGATCGATGAATTGGACATGAAATTTAAAAAGTTTAAAAAAGAACAAATTAAAAATCCCCAATTAAATACTAAACTAGAAATTCTGAAAACTCAAGGAGAGGTTAATAAAATTGAAATTAAGAAAACTATTGAACTAATTAATAAAACCAAGAAAAGCAAATTACCAGTATTAAAAATGAAAAGGGTAAATTCATCACAAGTGAAGAGGAAATCAAAACAATAATTAGGAACTATTTTGCCCAACTGTATGCCAGTAAATTTGATAATCTTAGTGAAATGGATGAATATTTATAAAAATATAAATTGCCCAGATTAATGGAAGAGGAAATAAAATACTTAAATAACATCATTGCAGAAAAAGAAATTGAACAAGACATCAAGAACTCCCTAAGAAAAAAATCTTCAGAGCTGGATGGATTTACAAGTGAATTATCTCAAACCTTTAAAGAACAATTAATTTCAATACTGTATAAATTATTTGGGAAAATAGGTTAAGAAGTCCTATCAAATTCTTTTTATGATACAAATATGGTTTTGATACCCAAACTGGGAAGAGCTAAAACACAGAAAGAAAATTATAGACCAATTTCCTTAGTGAATATAGACAGAAAAATTTTAAATAAAATATTAGCAAAAAGATTATGGTAACTTATCATGAGGATAATATACTATGACCAGGTAGGGTTTATACCAGAAATGAAGGGCTGGTTCAAAATTAAGAAAATAATCAGCATAATTGATCATATCAACAACAAAACTAACAAAACATATGATTATCTCAATAGATGCAGAAAAAAGCTTTTGACAAAATATAACATGCATTCATATTAAATACACTTGAGAGCATAGGAACAAATGGAGTCTTCCTTAAAATGTAAGTAGTGTCTATCTAAAACAATCAGTAAGTATTATATGTAATGGGGATAATTGGAAAACATTTTCAATAAGATTGGGGTGAAGTAAGGATGTCCATTATTACCACTGTTATTCAATATTGTACTCCAAATGTTAGCTTTATCAATAGAGAAGAGAAAGAAATTGAAGGAATTAGAATAGGCAAGGAAGAAACAAGGCTATTGCTCTTTGCAGGTGATATGATGGTATACCTAGAGAATCAAGTAAAAGCCTATCTGAAATAATAAACAACTTTAGCAAAGTTGCAGGACATAAAATAAACTCATATAAATCATGAGCATTTCTACATATTAGTACAAAGTCCCACAGCAAGAAATGGAAAGAGAAATCCCATTTAAAGTTACTGTAGGCATTACAAAATATTTAGGAGTCTACCTGCCAAGACAAACCCAGGGACTATATGAACACAATTACAAAGTACTTTTCATACAAATAAAGTCAGATCTAAACAACTGGACAAATATCAGTTTCTTGTGGGGGTGCTGAGCTGTATAATAAAAATAATAATTCTACCCAAATTAATTTACTTATTCAGTGCAATACCAATCAAAGTACCAAAAAAATTTTTTTATAGAGCCAGAAAAATAATAACAATTCATCTGGAAAAACAAAAGTTTCTGAATATCAAGAGATTTAATGAAAAGAAATGCAAGGGAAGGTGACTTAGCTGTGCCAGATATTAAATTGTATTATAAAGCAGCAATCATCAAAACTACTCTGTACTAACTAAGAAACAGAGTGGCGGATCAGTGGAATAGATTAGGTACACAAGACATAGAAGTCAATGACTATAGTAATCTACACTTTGATAAACATAAAGACCCCAAAGCCTCTGGGATAAGAACTCACTATTTAACAAAAACTTCTGGGGAAACTGGAAAATATCATGGCAGACTTACACCAAGATAAATTCAAAATGGATACATGATTTAGATATAAAGGCTGATACTATAAATAAGCAAATTAGGAGAGCAAGGAATAGTTTGTCAATTTTTTGGAAAATGGAAGAATTTATGACCAAACAAGAGATAGAGAATATTATGAAATGCAAAATGGATAATTTTGATTACATTAGATTGAAAAGTTTCTGCACAAACAAAGCCAATGCAACCAAGAGTAGAAGGGAAGCAGAAAACTGGGAAACAATTTTTACAGTCAGTGTTTCTGACAGAGGCCTCATTTCTAAAATATATAACTAAAATATATAACTGAGTCAAATTTATAAGATTGTAAGTCATTCCCCAATTGATAAATGGTCAAAGGATATGAATAGGCAGTTTTCAGAGGAAGAAATTAAAGCTGTCTATAGTCATATGAAAAAATGCTCTAGATCACTATTGATTAGAGAAATGCAAATCAAAACAACTCTGAGGTACCACATCACACCTATCAGATTGGCTAACACGATAAAACAGGAAAATTATAAATGCTGGAGAAGATGTGGGAAAATTGGAACACTAATTCATTGTTGGTGGAACTATGAGTTGAACCCACCATTCTGGAGAGCAATTTGGAACTATACCCAAAGGGCTATAAAAATGTGCATACCCTTTGACCCAGCAATACCACTTCTAGTGCTATATCCCAAAGAGATCATACAAACGGGAAAAGGACCCACATGTAAAAAATATTTATAGCGGCTCTTTTTGTGGTGGCCAAGAACTGGAAATCAAGGGGATTTCCATCAATTGGCGAATGGCTGAGCAAGTTGTTATATATAAATGTAATGGAATACTATTGTGCTATAAGAAGTGATGAGAAGGCAGACTTCAGAAAAATCTTGAAAGACATATATGAATTGATACTGAGTGAAATAAGCTGAACCAGGAAAACAATGTATGCAGTAACAGCAACACTGCAAGAAGACTAACTTTGATAGACTTTCCTCTTCTCAGTAATGCAAAGATCTGAGACAACTCCAAAAGACTCATGATGGAAAATGTTATCTACACACAGAAAAAGAGCTATGGAGTCTGAATGCAGATCAAAGCATACTATTTGCTAACTCTCTCTTTTCTTTTATTTCTTCTTTCTTGTGGTTCCTCCCATTGGTTCTAATTCTTCTTCAATATGAAAATATGTTTAATATGAAGGTATATGTAGAGTCTATGTCAGATTGCAGGCCATATTGGGGAGGAGAGAGGAGAAGGAGGGAAAGAAAATTTAGAACTCAAAATCTCAAGTAAGTGAATGTTGAAAACTAAAAATAAATGAATTAATTTTAAAAAATCTTAAGCTTTTTTTAGTCAATAAATGGGGAAAAAAGAACTGAATTTGTAAAAATAAAAGACAATTTTCAAGACTTGAGAACATTCTCAAAGAGAAAAAGATTGACAATAATTTTGATACCCCTACTCAATTTAATCAATATTCACTCAGTTAATTTTGATATCAGTGATTGTGTTAGTAAGTTAGGAAAGAATTATTTGATTTAGTAGTACCATTAGCACAGGAGTTATATAGGTTAGAATTAATTAACTCATTATGTATTGATTATTATATTACTTATATTTGAGGTCAGGGAGAGATTAATACTGTATGTTTTATACTTAGGTCTACATTAACTTGTATTAGAGATCAGAATAGAGATCTGCTGTAGTGGTACCACCCACCCACTCCCTATTCCTATGAGTGTACTCTGAGAGCTGTACTTGAAAAAACACAGCTGCCTGGTCATAAATGTCATTTTATGATTTTGCCCTAGATTACTGCTAGCAGGTAGAAAATCCCTGCTGAGCTGGACTGTGAAGGCCTGAGAATGCTGCTGACAAAGTAGCAACAATTGATGGACATCTCCTTTTTACCAAATATGGGGGTTCCTTCCTTTAGTCAAATATGGGATGAATTTCCTTTGCTTCTTCCTCTTAGCCCATCATGCTGATACCCTGCTTCTAGACCTGATCGGGTGTAATTATGCTTCCTCACTCTATTTTTAGTGATCTTTTAATGTCTATAAGATGTGTCAGAGTCCAAGCAGAGGGATCCCTGGCCCTGAGGAAAGTCTTGGATCCAACTGCTTAGGGACTACTGGTTTCACTGATAAATTGATATGTACTCAAAGCTCTGCCTCAGTTGCCTTTTGTTGCAGATTGGATTTTTTTACAGCCCCTATAGAGAGTAAATAAAGTGATTGAATCCTGAATTATCTAAACAAGTATCTGAAAATCAGAATTGGGAAATAATAAAAGAACTGAAATTAACATCAACAATAATTTCATCCAGAAGCTTAACCCATGTTAATTAATTACTACAACTAGGAGACCAAAAGAGGCCAGAAAGTGCCTTAATCGGCAAATATCTGATGACCTTACCAAACCAGGGCAACATCAGAACAGAATATAAACTATCCATAAAAGGAGGATGATGGACGATTTTGAGCAATATATTCTCAAAAGGTAGAGAAGGAGTGGCAGTGTATGTAACTAAGCAGAGGCATCAGACACAGGAAAGTGTACTGGGAAAGCCCAGTACAAGAAAGCATGGAGTTCCCAACAGGATGGTAAAGCAAGCCATCTTTATTGAGTGGAAGCCTTTTGATCCAATAATACCATTACTAGATCTATTTCCAAAGATGACTAAGAAAAAAAAGAAAAGAACTTGTATGTTCTAAAATGTTATAGCAACTCTTTTTGTAGTGGCAAAAAGCTAGGAATTGCTGGGATGCCCATCAAGAATGGCCGAATAAGTTGTAGTATATGATTGTGATGGAATACTATTGTATTATAAGAAAAGATAAGCTCAATGATCTTAGAAAATACTTGCACAAAATAATGAAGAGTGAAAGCAGCAGAACCACGGGAACATTGTATACAGGAAGAGGAATATTGGTGTAAGAACAATTTTGAGCAAAAAAGTTATTTTGACTGTTATAAATACCCAAATTAACTATAAAGGACATATGAAGAAAGACGCTGCCTGCAACCAGAGAAAGAATTGACAAATAGAAGTATGTATAAAATAATTTATATGTGTGTGTACACACACACAAACACACACATACATATATATCTATTTGTGTCTAATGGTGGCCATCTACATGGGGGGCAGAAGAAAAAATGGAAAAAAAAGAAATTTACATGATAACTCTTGTATTTAAAAGGCATAGCAAGTTGTACATAGTAGATTTGCAGTTTCTTGTGCAATTATCTTTTCTATTATACTATGCTATGGAAATGCTTGTTTTATTTCATAGATTGAAAATAAAATAGTCATGGGGCAGAGCCAAGATGGCGGAGTAGAAAGACGTACATACACATAGCTCCGAACCCACAACCCACAGAACGGCTAGAGGGGACCAACTCACGGTGAATTCTGTACCCAGAGGCCATGGAACATTGGAGCAAGGGAGATTTCTGTTCCGGAGAGACCTGCAAACCTCTCACGGGGGGTCCTTCACGCTGCGGACTGGGCGCCGGGACTGGGAGCGGAGGGCGGCCCTGCAGCGGCCGCGACACCATGAGGAAAAGATCCGAGCGGGCTACGGGGACGGGATGTCCAGTGGCCAGCGGGTCCCCCCACCCACAGAGGGACCTGCAAACCTCTTGCGGAGGGTCCGTTGCACTGCGGCCACGGAGCCCAGCCCGGACCTGCGGTGGCCTCGGCTCTGAGAGGTACAGATCCGAGCAGGCTTCAGAGACGGGATCTCCAGCGGTGGCACAAGCCCCTCCACCCACAGGTGACGAGAGTCGGTGAGAGAGTCTCTTTGGCGGGTCGAGAGGGGAGTGGGGTGCCCCCATGGCTCAGGCCCCCCCGGGAGATAGAAGCTGAGAGGCAGCTGCAGACAGGGGCTCCCCAAGCGGGCGGGAGCCTGGATCCATTGTGGAAGGTCTGTGCATAAACCCCCTGAGGGAACTGAGCCTGAGAGGCTGCCCTGCCCTGACCTGACCACCTGAACTTAATTCTCACACTGAATAGCAGCCCTGCCCCCGCCAAAAGCCCTAAGGCGGGAAGCAGCATTTGAATCCCAGTCCCCAAACACTGGCTGGGAGGACCAGGAGGTGAGGTGGGTGTGAGGAGAATATTCAGAGGTCAAGTCACTGGCTGGGGAGAATGCCCAGAAAAGGGAAAAGAAATAAAACTATTGAAGTATACTTTCTTGGAGAACAGACATTTCCTCCCTTTCTTTCTGATGAGGAAGAACAATGCTTACCATCAGGCAAAGACACAGAAATCAAGGATTCTGTGTCCCAGCCCACCCAATGGGCTCAGGCCATGGAAGAGCTCAAAAAGAATTTTGAAAATCAAATTAGAGAGGTGGAGGAAAAACTGGGAAGAGAAATGAGAAGGATAAAAGAAAAGCATGAAAAGCAGATCAGCTCCCTGCTAAAGGAGAACCAAAAAAATGGTGAAGAAATTAACACCTTGAAAACTAGCCTAACTCAATTGGCAAAAGAGGTTCAAAAAGCCAATGAGGAGAAGAATGCTTTCAAAAGGAGATTCAAAAGCTCACTGAAGAAAATAGTTCTTTCAAAACTAGAATGGCACAGATGGACGCTAAGGACTTTGTGAGAAAGACAGATATCACAGAACATAGTGAGAAGATTCGAAAAATGGAAGATAATGTGAAATATCTCATTGGAAAAACAACTGACCTGGAAAATAGATTCAGGAGAGACAATGTAAAAATTCTGGGACTACCTGAAAACCATGATCAAAAGAAGAGCCTAGACATCATCTTCCATGAAATTATCAAGGAAAACTGCCCTGAGATTCTAGAACCAGAGGGCAAAATAAATATTCAAGGAATCCGCAGAACACTGCATGAAAGAGATCCAAAAAGAGAAACTCCTAGGAACATTGTGGCCAAATTCCAGAATTCCCAGGTGAAAGAGAAAATACTGCAAGCAGCTAGAAAGAAACAATTCAAGTATTGTGGAAATACAATCAGGATAACACAAGATCTAGCACCCTCTACATTAAGGGACTGAAGGGAATGGAATAGGATATTCCAGAAGTCAAAGGAACTAAGACTAAAACCAAGAATCACCTACCCAGCAAAACTGAGTATAATACTTCAGGAGAAAAAATGGTCTTTCAATGAAATAGAGGATTTTCAAATTTTCTTGACGAAAAGACCAGAGCTGAAAAGAAAATTTGGCTTTCAAACACAAAAATGAAGAGAACCATGAAAAGGTGAACAGCAAAGAGAAGTCATAAGGGACTTACTAAAGTTGAACTGTTTACATTCCTACATGGAAAGATAATATTTGTAACTCTTGAAACATTTCAGTATCAGGGTACTGGGTGGGAGTACATACACACACATGCACACACGCACACATACATAGAGACAGAGTGCACAGAGTGATTTGAAGAGGATGGGATCATATCTTAAAAAAAAAATGAAATCAAGCAGTGAGAGAGAAACATTGGGAGGAGAAAGGGAGAAATTGAATGGGGCAAATTATCTCTCATAAAAGAGGCAAGCAAAAGACTTATTAGTGGAGGGATAAAGAGGGGAGGCAAGAGAAAAACATGAGGTCTACTCTCATCACATTCCACTAAAGGAAAGAATAAAATGCACACTCATTTTGATAGGAAAACCTATCTCACAATACAGGAGAGTGGGGGACAAGGGCACAAGCAGGGTGGGGGGGAGGATAGAGGGGAGGGCATGGGGAGGAGAATGCAATCCGAGGTCGACACTCATGGGGAGGGAAAGGATCATAAGAGAATAGAAGTAATGGGGGACAGGATAGGATGGAGGGAAATATAGTTAGTCCTATACAACACAACTAGTATGGAAATCATTTGCAAAACTACACAGATTTGGCCTATATTGAATTGCTTGTCTTCCAAAGGGAAGGGGTGGAGAGGGAGGGAGCTAAAGAAGTTGGAACTCAAAGTGTTAGGATCAACTGTAATGTTCTTACCACTAGGAAATAAGAAATACAGGTTAAGGGGTAAAGAAAGCTATCTGGCCCTACAGGACAAAAGAGAAGATGGAGACAAGGGCAGAGAGGGAGGATAGAAGAGAGAGCAGATTGGTCACAGGGGCTATTAGAATGCTTAGGTTTGGGGGGGGAGGGGATAAAAGGGGAGAAAATTTGTAACCCAAAATTTTGTGAAAATAAATGTTAAAAGTTAAATTAAAAAAAAAAAAGAAAAAAAAAGTCATGAAATGAAGCAATCTGGGAGTATGATGGAATCAAGGCAGGTCCTCTAGACTCCTAGGTAGAATTGGGCACCCTGCTAAGGCCCCAGAGGGAGTAGGGCACCATTTGCTCAAATTGGAGAGACAGTTGAGTCAGGCAGATTTTTATAGAGTTCTTATCTGGATCTAGCAAGACTAGATTTTGAGGGATGGCAGTGAGGAACTTGTACCTGGGGACTGGTGCTGATTCATGATGGGGGAAGGGAAAATTCTTGGAGATTTGGCAACTAGTAGATATTTAAAATTCCACTGGGCAGGAAGGGGAATTTGGGGCCATTACTACTGGTCTTACTGTGACTCAGCTTCCCTATTGGGGGTTTTAGGGTTTCTTCCTTTAGCAGATCAGGGTGGCCATTGTATTTCTTAGAACTAATGATCAAGAAAAATGAGAAAGATTTTCAAAAGTCATTTTAATTAATAAAGAGAATGAAAGTACCATGCTTGGACTCATGACCAAAGTCCAGCCCCCAAAATGAGATCAGGCTTCTCCTAGCATGAATCGGCATCAGTTCCCAGGTCTCTGTTTTACCCCTGATTTTATAGGAAAAGCCTCTAGCATTCCTCCATTACATATGATGCTAGTTCTTGGTTTTAGATGAATACTGTTTCACCAATTAAGCAAAGGTCCATTTTTTTCTGTACTTGTTGATGAGTTTAGCAGAAATATGGATTGCATTTTTCAAAAACTTTTAAAAATAATTTGTTGATATTGTATTTCTATTATTCATATGCTTTATTATGCTTCAAGTTTTCTTTGTATTGAACCAAGTCTGCATTTTTTTGGCATAAATCCAACTTAGTCATGGTGTATACTCATTTTAAGATGTTATAGTCTCTTTACTAAAATTTTATTTAACATTTTGTACCAAAATTCATTATGGATATCACTTTACACTTTTCTTTCTCAGTTTTGCCAGTTTTTTCTTAGTTTTGTACAGTGTTGTCTCTCCTTGGTTTAGGTATCAAATTGGTAGGATCCTTTCTTTTCCTATTTTTCGAATAATTATTTAATATTGAATTGTTTCTTTAAGAGTTAATAGAAATCACCTTAAAATTCATCTAAGTTCTCCATAACCTGGTTTCTTTCTACTTTTCAAGTCTTCTTATACCTTATTCTCTCCCATATATTCTGCAATTCAATGGCACTGACCTCTCAGGGGTTCTTTGCACAAGATACTCCGTCTTCCTGTGCTGGACATTTTCACTGGCTATATTTCATTCTTGTAATTCTCTTCCTACTCATCTCCATTTCCTACCCTGCTAGGTTTTCTTAAGTTCTCAACTAAAATAGCACCACCAACAATAAGTTTTTTCTCATCCCATTTAATACTAGTTCCTACTCTCTGAGATTATCTTCATTTTATCCTGTCTAAATCTTGTTTGGACATGGTTGTGTTTGCATGTTGTTTCTCCCATTAAATTTGAGAGTCTTTTTCTGTATTCCCAGTGTGTATAATCTGCTTAATAAATGTTGACTACTTTCAGTGGAGAGTTCACTGTTTTATGTTTCTGCCTTTGGTCATGGGCTTCTTTGATTTATTTGCTTCTTATGACTTTTCTGCGGTGGACATAGTGAAAGTTATATTGACTAAGTGACCCATTGTTCTCAGTCCTACTTGTAAATCAGTATTGGGGAGGCACTTTTGAGGGGAGGTGTTACCCAGTCTCATTTTCGCATTATCTGCTACCTGTTATATACCAGGTTACCTCCTACCTGTGAAACATTACATACAGTCAAGGGGAGGAGTTGAGATGCAATGGCCCATCCCCTTTTGTTGATGTGACCCTATCCAAATTGTCATTCTGAAAGTTAGCCATAAAAGCTGGTTCCATCTTGAATACCTTGCTGATCTCTAGTGATCAGTTCAGCAATGTATTGCTACCTTGATGTATCTTAATAAACTCTTTTAATTCTCTTTTTTCCTGATTTTGCTTCATTAATTAGGGCAAAAGCCCAAACAAAGCATTTTCCTTTTAACAGGTCAAATAAAGGCTATCCTGATATATAACCAACACCCATATTTTACATTGAGTGTCTGTGTAGCAATTGGGACCCCTGTGTTACACCATTTGGGGAAACCTGGATACCTAAGCTTTATTTAGACTATTTCTCCAGAGTAAAATACTAGTTTGAGGGTACCAACCAAAAGGAGAAATGTCTTTTGGGGTCAGCCTTTAGGATTTAATCTGGTCCAGATAAACTCAGGGTACTTTAAGGTAGATGATTTGTGGTCCGCACCTGTCAGTCTAAAATTAACCTATACTCCCCGCTTTTCACAGCCAAACTCCTTGAAAAAGTTTCCCTCCCTTGTTGCCTCTGCTTCCTCACTTTTCAACCTTCTGTAGCTGGGTCCCCAATCACAACACTTAACTGAAACTTCTTTCTCCAAAATTATCATTGATCTCTTAAATCCCAGAGCCAAGTCTTTTCTCAATTCTTATGCTTTATTCTATAGAATCATGTCCAGACTTCTCTATATGACATTTGACACCCTAAAATTTGGTTCTAACCTACACTTTAGTACTACTTCCCAATAGGAACCCTTGGCTCCAGCAGACAGGTTCATTTTCTCATTATTATGTGTCCTTTCCATGCCCCCAATCCATGCTCATTCTCATTTTTGTACCTTTGTATAAGCCCTCTATCTATTTAAATCCTTACAGCAAGGTTAAACTCAGCTGTGACTTGCCTACATTTCTTCCCTTTTGTGAAAGGTGGTGCAGTGGACAGAGTCCTGGCCCTGGAGTCAGGAAGACTTAGTTTCTTGAGTTAAAATCTGGCCTCAGACACTTATTAGCTGTGTGACCCTGGGCAAGTCAACTAACTCTGTTTACCTCAGATTACTCAACTATAAAATGAGTTGGAGAAAGAAACAGCAAACCATTCCAGTATGACTCCATTATGTCCAGTATGTCAAAGTATTTGGAGACACCTTATTTCCTAGAGTTAAGCAGGCTGTGCTCTACTTGGCATAATAACAATCCTTTGTGCTCTGAACTAGCTCACTCTCTGGATGATCTCAGCCACAGCAAAATTCCAATATTATTTCCCAGCACCAGGTGTTCTTTGAGCTGGGATAAGTACCTGCTGCATCCATGTTCTGGTGATGAGGCCCTGCAATGAATCAGCCTTGTCACATTGTTGCTGTTACCCCTCATTGTTAGGGGTACAGCTCCCCGCATAGCTGTAGATTTAAGTATTGAGATCTCCCTACACTAAAATGGGTCCCTCCCACTGGGGGTGGGACTCTGGCACATGTGTCCTTGTTTGCAAGCTGTTTTCTTCCCTTTCAAATTAAGTAAACTTCTGTTTTTGACCTGACTCTTATCTCTTCTATTTGGCTCTGGCCATTCTCAGGTTAGAGGCCAATTACAGTCTGGTTGACATTAATTGGTGTCAGAAGTGGCATTGGACATGGAACTGTGTGGCTGAACTTTCTAGTACCAGTGGAAATGGAAGAGGCAAAACCAGAGATTCTTTTTTCCAGAGTCTGACCCCACCTCATCTGGTGAGTCCTCTGTCCTTTGTTCCTGTTGCAATCCTGACTCACTCTTTAATTGCTTGCCTTTCTTTGTGAGGAAAACTTCAAGACTCCTTCTGTCACCTGGTTCATCCCAGATCCTTCTAGTAATGTTATCCTTTCTGAATTGCATATTCCTTTAATTGGACTCTCTCTGTGCCTCTGTGAATTTGGGGCCTCTCTGAGGACCTCTGGAAAATTACAGCTGCATGTCTAACCACATGCTTTTGTAACATGTGCCTTTATTGAACCAGTTCTGTTTGTATTTGTCTTGTCGTTTTGTCTGTGTCTGTCTTTGTAAGATGCAGAATGTCTGTGTCACTTTGGTGCTATGAGCTAGATTCTGTTAAGTTGAATGATTTAAAATGCAGCCAGCCAGAAAAATTTCTAAGGGCTGTAGCCAGAGTTTAGAAACTGGGAAAGATTAATGAACTTTCATAGTTGAAGTAATTATCCCAGTAAGCAGGACTAAGCCCTACTTTAGGCTTTCTGCAGGAGATTAGGTTATAAGAAAAGAAAAAGCTTGTAAGATATTTTTTTTCTGTCATTTCAACAATTGGCCAAGTTAGAATTACAGAAATAAAGTCAGATAATCAAAGTTTGTAGAACCACTACAAACATCTTAGCAGATTCTGGAGGTTTAGAGATTAATCATTAAGGAGTTTGGAAATTAATCATTTTAAGGTTGTAGGAAAGACGTCCTGAGACTTTAGAGTAATTACAGGAATTCTCTCCCTTCTGAAACATTTTAGTAAGTTTTGGGATACTACTCTATAGAATTTGTTTCAAGGAAAAATAAGGATTAAATCTTATAAAAGTTTAACAAAGTAATTGGCAAGATTAATAGTTTCATTGTTCTAGGGCAATGAAAGCTACTAGCTTGGCAGTAATCCCAGAAGTGAAGAAAAAAATAGGTAAATGGTTTGCACTGTACTTTTCAGTTTTCACTCTATTTTGTTAATCAACTTGCCTGTATCTAAATAAACTAAACTAACTATTTCTGATTGGCAACATTCTGACATTGGGTAAAAGTATGATCCTTTTAATCAGCAAGAGATGGAAATTAGGAGTTTGTCTTTACTGAAAGAAACCTGGTCACTGGAAGACAGAGTGCAGAAGGAAGTCTAGGGTAGATGCTGAAAAAGGGAAAGCACCCCAGAAAATACTGGGAACCCTCCCCACAACCCTGAACCCTCAGCATGATGCAGCTCTAGATGGGAAATGCAAGAGGAAGGGATATTCAGTAAATCTCTCTATCTTCCCCTCCCCTGGGGTCATGAGTGTATCTCAGTTGTGGGAATTGCTAACAAGACTGTTTCTCTGTTAACCCTTCTCATCTCAGATCAGATTAATAAAAGAATGCTGAAGAATTGTTGGGAAACTGAATTATATTCTGCCCCACACAGCATCTGCAGTGAGATCCAGTGAGATCCTCACTGGCAGTGGCCTTAATAGCTCTGTGCCTCTGTGTATCCTGCAACCTACACTAGGACATCCTGCCTACCCTGCCCCAACAGCTGCAATCGGTCCTAGCCTCAGCAGCAACTGCAGCTGTTGGAGTGGGGATGGAGATCAGATCCCATGGCCAGCATTCACTTTGCCTTGCCACCAGGAATTACCACCAATAGGAAGGTCCTGGAATGAGCAGCCCCAGCTGAGTGTGCCCTCTGCTGCACTCGCCAAAGCCCAGTCAGTTAGTAAGACAGACCCAGTCCTTGAGATCCCACCCAGCTACTGTGTGGGACAATCTAGGTGCCCCTGGCAGCTCCTAGTGTGGCAGTATGAGGTGGAAATGCATAGCCAAAGTAAAAATATTGAGATCTCCCCACAATAGGGGTGTGACTCTGACTCATTTGTCTTTGCTTGCAAGCTATTTTCATCACTTGGAAATTAATTGAACTTCTATCCTGACTCCTGTTTCTAGCCTGCTCTGTTCAGCTTTGGTCATTCCCAGGTTAGAGGCCAGTTCCAGCCCAGTTGACAAGTGAACACAATTGAAACAATGGATCAGCAACAAACACAAGGTCACAAGAACTGGGATTCATATTGAGGTCCTGATTTATATTGTTTAGCTCTATGTAACTCAGCACAGACTCATCATTTTTGCCAAATTCATCCTTCTGAAGGCACTACCATCTTTCTAGTTATTCAGGTTCACAGTCTTAATCTCAAACTCAATTCTTCACTCCCCTGAGTCTCCCCACATATCCAATCAGTTGCCAAATACTGTCATTTCTATCTCTACAGTATCTCCTTTCAGAAATTATTTTCTATTATATTAATGACCAATTATTAAATTAGGATTGAAGTTTTTTCTTTCTATTTCTTCATTCAGGGACAGCCCTTACAGGTCATTCAGTTGGTCTCTGAAGAACATCACTGAAAGAGATTGCCCAAATCCTCTGGGTACGTGCTCTGTGGTCTTGGGTGGGACCTCATCTAGCTAGAATCTAATCTAGGTGAATTTTTACTCTTAGGAAATAAGTCTATGCCCTTGCAGCCCCCCATTAAGAGTCTTGCTTATAGCTAGACATGGTCGCATCTCATGAAGAAGAAAAACAACCAGAATGGTCTGGGTAGAGATGGGTTCCTTTGTTTAGATTGCTGGAGGTAGCTGAGTCTTTCAGTCACATTCTCCATAAGAGGAGCTGAAGACTTTTAGCCTGCCTCCTCATTAACTGTTCAGCAATCAGGGCTGATTTTCACCTGTCAGGGGCATCTACTTTTCCAAAGGTATTTATGCATTCTGGGATCTCCATGGTCTTGTCATTGGTTACTGAGACTACTGACCATCAATTTATTGATTATTTGCTAGCCTAATTGATTATCAATTACCCCAAAACTGTCTTTTTATTTGTCACACCACTTTGCTCACAAAGCCATGATCCTAGTTCAGTCTCTTCTCAGGTTATTATGATAGCCTCTTATGTGGTCCCCCTACATCAAGTCTCTGTCTTCTGTAATCCATACTTCAGGAAGCTAATTTTCCTAAAGCATAGATCTGACCGTGTAACCCTCATTCATTCAATTCCAGTGGTTTCCAGTTACCTCTCAGATCAAATTGTGTGCCCCCTCCCTACCTTTACAGTCTTAAGCACTGCCCTCTGCCATACAGGCCTGCTTTTTCTTCCTCACAAATGATATTCCAAATCCTATTTCTCTGTATTTTCAATGGCTGCCCCACTTTTTGTCTTTTCCAGTTCCTCCAGCTTCTAGTGCCTTCACATCTGAGTTTACCCTCTAGCTAGTCTCTAGGTGTTTTGTACATACCTGTTTATGTCTATGTTGTCTCCTCCATTAAGCTCCTTTGGATCAAAGATTCTTCATTTATTTGTATTACTAACATTTAGCATGGTGACAGGAACATAGTATTTAATAAATGTTTGTTGATTCACTTCTCAGCAACATTTGACACTGCTTACTAACCTTTCTGGAATCTCATGACACTGTTCTCTTTGGTTCTCCTGTCAGGCTATTCCTTCTCAGTCCCATTTGCTGACTTTTCATCTATGCCCCATCTCCTAAATGCAGGTATCGTCTAAGTCTCTGCTTTGGGATTACACTCTATATTATTTCCTGGTCATCTTCTCAATGAGAATTCTGAGGAGGGATGAAAAGTTTTGGAAGAACTGTTGTACAGAGTGTTAGTGAGTTGATAAGACAGGTACAAGAGGATTGCCTAGAAGCAGTGAGGACCCACTTAAGGATGTGTGACGTACATTCATGGTGGAACTAGTCAAAATGGTTGCATTATTTTCTTCATTTTTATTTAGCATCACATATATAGGAGTAAAGGCAGCCAATGGGAGTGATCCATGGCTGAGGCTTGGCAGCCAGGTGTAATCAGTGAAATGATATGAGGGTTAGGGATTCAAGAAAGGAAGATTGTGAAGAGTTTAATTGGCTCACCACAGGCTCAAGGTGGGAAAAAAAAGAGAGCTTCTAGTAAAGGGGAAATGACCTCGGTAAGAATTGAGAGGTCAAGGGACTAGAGGTCATAGTGCGGGAGAAGAGTAGGGTTTTGTTAGGAAAGGCAGAGAAAGAAATGAAAAGCCAATAGCTTATTGTCAGACTTCTTGAATGTGACAGTGGGACATTTGTGGGTAACAGTAAGATTAGGGGAAGGTGGCTCAGGTGGAGTGGAGGAATAGCTCACCGAAAGTGAGGTTTAAGAACTGAGGGGTTAAGTTGTTTGACGGAGAGTCGATATGTATGTTGAAGTCCCCTAGCATGAGGGCAGTAGCTGGGAGGAGAGAAAAATTGTTAGATATGTGCTATATTCATTAAGAAAGGAAGGGGAGTGGTCTGGAGGTTTGTAGAAAAGTTATCAGAATTTTAATTGGGTGATAGAGATAAATTGTATGAACCTCAAAGTTGGAGAAATGACTGAGTGATGGAGGTAAGGAGAGAACCTGGAAGTGGCAACAGGGAGCAAGGAGTATTCCACCTCCCTGTTCTTAACCAATGAGCTGAGAAGAATTTTAGCCAAATTGAATGTCTTTTTGTTCTTCTTATACAATATGCCATCTCCCATTACTGTGTCTTTTCACAGTTCTCTCCCATACCTTGGGGCCATCTTCAGTGGGAGGAAGATCTTGAAAGATACTATTAAGAACTGGTTCTAGGACTGAATAGGATGTAGAGAATGGGCTGGTTTTTATTTAGGAAATTATACAATAGTTTCAAAGATCTCAAGTTATTTCTGACATGAAACCTATCTTTTTTTAACACCGATATCCTTCTGGTGATGCTATGAGTTAAAGAACAACACAATCTCCAATAAATCACGAGTTAAAGATGCCCAAAGGGAGATCATTGAGAGTGGTCTGGTGGGCATAAGCAGCGATGGTTTGTATGGCCATGGAGGCATCTGCAAGAAAATATAATGGGAAACAGAACCATGTATCAAGAATATGAGGGAGGATAGATGGACAGCCTGTTCAAAGACCAAAAGGAAAATCCCTAGCATCATTTCCAGAGGCATTATGGGCAGATAAAGACAAGAATCCCACAGGATCAGAAATCATGGATGAGTTGTGTTCTGCACTGATTGAAGGTTCGTTCACATGAAGGATATCATGAATCCGTAAAACTTCTGAAGCATCAGACATAACCAAACCAAAGCTAGGGCTTATGAAAAGGTCAAGAGAATTACTTTTTGTCTTGGCCCAAATGGACAAAACTAGTTTAAGCACAAATGAAGTAACAGAGCTAAGATTGAATGTGGATGAATTAAGTTGGATACTTTTAGTTGATTTAACTATGAAGTCTGTCAATTGACTTATAACATGCTAACAGAGAAACAACTCAGAAAAGAAATTGGAGGACAAAAAAGACATGGAGTTTTTTTACCTCCATGTTAAAGAAATGGAACTGCTTGGATTCCTTGTGTTCCCTTACTTTGGGTGGAATTTCCTCTACTTCTGAGTATTTTTCCCCCTGAATTTAATTTTTAAAACCCACAGAGTATATCCAGTTTTAAAATATGCACACCAAATCAGATATAAACACAAATCTGTCTGTTTTTAAAAGGTATGAGCTTTGTAAGATGGCCAAAAACAATTTCTCAGTTGGTTAAAAAAACATAAAAACAAAAACTACTCCAAATATATTTAAATTGAATAGATTCCATAGAGGAAACTCAGACACTGAGGCACTGTTGTTTATGCCACATAAAAACTAACATGTGTGACTAATAGTTCCATGAGCAAACCTAGTAAATGTTTTGGTACAGGTCTCAGTGAAGCTGAAAAATCACTTGCCCCAAAGGAATCCCCAACAGTCAGTTACTATTAGTTATAAATACAGAGCCCTTATGTCTTAAGTCTTCAATGATTTACATCAGTGTTCTCCATCCTTGTGTCATGTGAGTCTGTGATACAGGGATAAACTGAGTCAGAAAAAAATATGGGGAGTGTGCTTCCCCTGTTTTCTCCACTAGGCCCACTTATTAAATCCATATACGCTTCCTTATGACAAATACTCCTGTCATATGCACATAAACACAAACATACACTCACAGAACATCACATGTTCTCCATAATGTTTTTTTTTAAACTTTTTGGTCAACAATTTATGATGTAGAATAGAAATCCCATGACGAGACAACATGGGCAGTTAGGTGGTGCAGTGGAGTCAGAAAGATGTCTTCCCGAGTTCAGATCTGCCTTATCTGTGTAATTCTGGGCAAGTCACTTAACCCAGCTTGCCTCAGTTTCCTCATCTGTAAAATGAACTGGAGGACAGTATCTTTACTGAGAAAATCCAGATGGGGTCATAAAGAGTCACATGACTGAAAAATGACTGAACAGAGGCAGAGGTGTGATGGGAAGAGGACTCTCTTGGAAGTAAGAAAACCTGGATTTGAGTCCCATTTCTTCCACTAAGTAGCTTTATCATCTAAGTTGTCTCTTCACTCTTCTAAATTTCTTTCCTCATAAGCAAAATAGGGGGTATTGTACTAGGTGATTTTCTGAAGTCTCTTCTAGTTATGATATTCTGTGCCTGTATTGGGTTAGGAAACAGAAGTCTGAGCACTTAGTCCCTCAGTCACTTAATTGTATTACCTCCTCCTCTACTTTCATCCTCCCTCCCCCCCCCATCCCATTGATGTTTTCATGGCTACATGAGGGTGACATTAGGGGAAATCTTTCCTGGATTTTGGTATTTATATCCATCCCTGATCATCCCTCAGATCTGTTACATGGTCACATATTATATGAAGATATGGTAAGGTGACAGAGCTGTTGGGGTCAAAATATCCATTGAATTCTCATCTCCCAAGACAGTCTCCCTAGAGTGGGCCTGAAATTAATTAACAATGCATAGTCACTCCCTGGTTTTGTGAGTTAAGGATCTTTCCCTGCAACTATCGGTGAGGGATCAGATGTGTTGAATGGTTTGACAATAGCAAAAACTGAACTTGGGAAGTAGAAGGGCTGAGGGAAGTTTTCCTTGAAAGTACAGTGCTTGGGACAGAATGCAGGTTGAAGGAGAAAACACAAGTATTTTTGTACATCTGTTTAACTATCCATTCAGTGTCAAGGTATGGGACTTGAGTTACATTCCATTGATTTAATGTGAAATTAGTTTATCATCACTATGAATCCACGTGAACAGAAAACATTGTGGAAGTCTTCTCAGAGAACTCTAGTTAGCTCGTAAATAATGATGGTTTTACAGATTAGCCTTGATGATGTACTCATTATAAAACGTCCCTCTATGGATGTGGGTATGACTGTATCTGTGACCCAAGAGCAAGTAGCTGTTTTCTTTTATCTGTTTTATATCATCCTTGAGTCTCTCTTCCACAACATGGACAACTAAGAGTTTATTAAATTCAACAGCATAATGAAACACCTGAAAAATGTGGCATAATGGAAAGTGTGCTGGGTTTGGAGTCAGGAGGTATAATTTCATATGCTAGACTGGACATTTAGTGTATGATCCCAAGTGATACCTTGAGTCTCAATATTCTCAACTGCAAAATGAGGATAATACTGGAACTACTTACCTCAGGGGATTATTTTTAAAAAATATTTTGTAAAACTTTCAAGGGGTCTAAAAATGAAAATGTATTAAACCTTTTTTTTAACTTTTACTTTTCAACTCTTACTTTTTGGGCTCAAACCCATTGCCTCCTGCTTTACCAGACATATACCTAGGTTTGGCTCCATAGGTGTTAGCCACCATTCTCTAAAGAACAGCACTTAATTTCCCTTCTAGTGTCTTTACAAATTTAACTATTGGCATAATTTTGTCTCAGGAATGAACCCTTCCATACTAGCGCTGTTACTGGTGGGTTATGAAAGATCTGCAGCTTTGTTTTTTTTAATAAACTTAGAATGAGGTTCAAACTTCTAAACAAAGGTTTTCATTCCATTTATCCCATGGTCAGTAAGAGCCACTTTGTAAAACCATGAAAAGTGTGGAGCAAGGTGGAGGTAAATAACTCTTCAAAGATCATGTTTTAGAAACTTTCCCACTTGATGAGGGATTCATTTATTGGCAAAACTTGTGAGCTGCATGGAGCCACTTAAGTTCTGTTCATTTCTAAAATGGATTAGTTAGATAGTACCTATCTCCCAGAGCTGTTGTGAGGTCCAAATACATTAAGATTTATAATATGCTTTGCAAACCTTGAAGGACTATAAAACATTGGTTATTATTAATAATGCTAATAAGTAACATTTATATATTTATAACTTTACTATGTGCCAGTCAGTGTACTAAGTGCTTTATTGCTACACTACTACTACTACTACTACTACTGCTGCTGCTGCTGCTGCTGCTGCTGCTGCTATCACTACTCTTTCTCTTTCAAAGAGGCAGTACTGTATAATGGGACAGTGTAGGACACTGAACTTGAAAGGTGGGAAGACCTGGTTTCAGATCCCATCTGCAACACTTATTAACTGTGTGACTTTGGATAACTTCTCTCCACCTCAAATTTCCTCACTTTGAATGATGAAAAATAGGTTCTAACATCGCTTGCAACTTGAAATTCGTGATCATATGATTCTAATGAACCATGTTGTCAAAAAGGGAAGAAAAAGGCCAAGACACTCCAGTGTTACAAAACCTTGTATTAATCATCTCCCTTCACTTTCAGTATATGAAATATAGCCATGATTTCTTAGTTACATGGGAGGAAATGAGTAATAAATACATTGTAGCAAGTTTAAACCACAAGGGTGTTTTCGCTGATGATGACATTTGAAAACTGTATACTTGCCAAGAAGGGTATCTCCAAACATGAGCATTTCTGTATATCAGTAAAGCTTTTACATGTAACAAACATGCTATTTTCATATATGACCAAAAATTTAAAATATGCATTGCTTGGCAACATAAACTAGGCAAAAATATCCCTTTATGCACTAATTTTGTACAGAAAAAGAGGCCTAATGCATGCATGTACAATATCGCTTGCTCGCATGGGGCATGCAACAACGGAAAAAGCAAAGCTTTTTTAAAAGTCAGCTTACATTATGCATAAATACGTAAGGGTTATATATTAATAAGGGAGGAAGTATTCTGTTTAACATTATTAACATTCCTGTTTTCTTCCTATTCCTCCCAGAGGAATACACATTCACCTTTAAGTAAAGATAAAGGAATTACAAAAAATAAAACTCACTTTGCAAACTCTGATGATCTGTATAAAATCAGCATTAGTGTTATTATAGCTGTGTGTGCAAATACACTTCTGCAGGATCTACTCGTCATCCGGCACGTTCCGAAAGCCTCAAGTTGTATCGTCTTTCTGTACCCCAAACTAGGGCTGACTGCAGAGATTTCTGAAGGAGAGACACACTTGGGTTCTGCTCATTCCCTGTGCTTTTCCTCTCCTCTTTTCAGTTCTCCATCCTCTGTGTATAAAGTCCAGCCCAGCCCGGTGGCAAGCATGTCACAGTCCTGGTTTTGAATCTCCATACTTGTCTGGGCTGGAGGGGAGATGCTCTCAAGTTTCTAGTAGACAGTGGAGAGGAGACACAAATCTTGTATCTGTGGCAGGCTGGAGGATGGATGGGGGTGATGAGGGGGGAAAAAGGGCTGCTGGGAATGCTTCCATTTAGTGAAAGGTAGAAAATGACACCTCAAACATGTTTTCCTTAATGTTTCCTTAAAGGGTAATGGAGGTGGAGGGGAAGGTAAGAAGTGGGAAGGGGGTGGTGGTTGTCAGCTGTAGCCCTGTTTCTCGGTACCAATCAGACACAAGGATTGGATAGCTTCTTGGCCCAGAAACCATCATTCTCTAGACCGCACAGGGTCTATTTGGCTCGCCAGCCATCATTTAAGAAGTGGAACCCAAAGCATGTGAGAACAAATCAGCAGCAATGTTTCATGTTGTATACATAGGGCGTGTGTCTCTTCCTATTGGTAATGGTAAGAAACCACTATGAATAAAAAGCACCAATAAAACATCATACGTAAGGATAAGAATATCGTAGCAGCACACTGCTGTACCTGGAGCAGTGTGCAGAGATGCTAAGAATACATCGCTGAAATCAGAACAAGAACAAAAAAATATATGTAGTGAAAGTCATTATTCTGATTTTTTAAAAAATCATCTTACATTTGCTTATTATAAAACAGTTGCATTGGAGTAAATGGGTAAATACAAAAAAAGGCACTGCCGCTTTATTACTAAATATCTGACTTCACAGCGTTATGCATGCAACTGGTTTGTTTGTTTTTTTTTTAAATAAATAGATTTCTTTTGCTTTAGGACTTTTTAATTGAGCTCTATACCTGCAGTCAATACAGGCCCCACATAGAGCAGGGGTAGTCTTCTAAAATTTAACAGAAACCCTGTTTTGTTATTTTATTAAAACACTAAACAGCAACACAACTAAGTAGATAATTAACCTATAGACAGTCAAGGAAAAGGAAGCTTTAAAAAATGACTGATGTGGTTATTAATAACAGATATTCATGGTTACCAGCCACAGCAAGGTTCTAAGTAACATATCCAAAAGTATATCTCTAATAATCAGATAACCTTTGCTTCTATATTCAGTAAAGGAATAAATAGAAATTCCAATTAGCAAATACTTTTGTGTCACTTTCCTTTTAAAGACTTGATGCTAATGCAGTTGTGTTCACAATTTCTTTTTCGAGCTGCAAGTTTTATGTGGCTACAATTGCTAAGAGTGCAACTCGAGATTCAACACTTTTCTCATTTTTTATACCAGCCATGTAATACTGTGGTTTCTCACCTTCTTTGCGATACTTTCTTAGCACTCTGAATCAACCTTTCCAAACCCTCCTTGCCTTTCTCATTATCTTCACAATACCTTTAAACAATTCATGCTGTTGTACATGTGATCATCCTTCCTAACAACAACAAAATGCAGGAAATAGTTTGTTACACACACACACACACACACACACACACACACACACACACACACAGAGCAAATGCCATGAAAATGACTTCACGGCATTTGCTTGGTTAACAACGAGAACAACACAAAAGAACATTTATTAAAAATGCTGCCTCTTTCTGCACATGGAGTTGGATCTTTAAATTGGGGCCACCAAATTTTTAGGCCTGTTTCTTTTTTGACATGTGAGTACATGAAACAGTGTTCATAATGGTGCCCTACCAGGCCTGACTCCAGTGCTGTGAAAGTGACTTGACTCTTTCACAGAACATAAAACCAGATTTTAAAGTCTTTTCACCATGGAGATGGTGCACTCTTAGACTGATAATAAAGAAGACCCTTTTTTTCTGTGCTAACTTTGTTAACATTTAAAAACAGCTGTAACATAAATACAGTGATTCTCCAAGCCTAATATTTCTTTCAGTCAATTCAGATCTTTAACATCATCAAAACAGCATCCAACTCACGCATCTAACGAACTGGCTTTCACGCCATCTCCCTGAACCCACCTCTTTGGCTATGCATTGATACCAAGATTTATACAGTCCAGCCTTCTAGTACAGACTTCAGCTCCTGTTTGATTTCCTTTAATGCACTTTTCACAGCACCAAACTCTCTAACTTTCTTGCCCTTAAGAAAGGGTACCATCTTTCTGATACTATTACTCTGTAATGACATCTTTCTTCTCTGTGTGTGGAAAGATCAACCAGCATCACAGAAAATCCCTGATTTAAACCCTGCTATCCTACAGGTATCGGTTACAATCATAAGATTTCTCTCTCCTATATATTTGTCCCTTCTTTCCTTGACCTTCCTGCCTCTACCCCTACCTTCAATAGCATTGCAAAAGCAGGGGACTCTGTGCTTGTTAAGTGTGAAAATGGGAAGCACAGACAGCTTTTTTCCCCTTTTTTCCTTTTTATTGCCTTTTGAACATTGGTGGACAGATTATCCCCATTTGCACCCTTTATCCAGCCTTCAACTTATGCCGTTCGCCAATGGCTCAGGGCCCTTTTCCCTCACTGACTTAGTGAAGGAATCATTATCTATAGGGCTAATGCCCCATCACTCAAGCTAGATTCTTTCATCCTAAGTCATGTTCATTGCCTATGTGTACATGCCATGTCCACAAGGGAAGTACAGATTCCCTCCTTTCTTATTTCCCTCCTTAGGTGAATGTATGTGCAAACACCTTTGAATGTCAGAGATTTTTTTCTTTAAGCTAATAGCTTAAGGAGAAGTTGGTGGGGGTTGGGAGTGATAGTGAGAATAAAGGGTAAAGGACAGGAGACAGAGGACTGATCAGATGGGGCTTAGTGAGTGGAGGGGGAAGAGATTCTGGGCTAGAAGCAGATCCATGACAGTAAGGGTGCAGCATCTTTTAGAAATCACCTTGTGAAATGAGAGAGAAGCTATCACACTGATCACATGACACTCTCCTCTTTGCATCATCCACACTGTGTCACCCTTTCAAACTACATCCCCAGCCTTTTCATCAACCTACATCTCTGCGCTCCAAAGTTAAAAAAAAAAAAAATCAAAAACAAAAACCCAATCAGTTCTACATGCCAGTGTCCATCTTTCCTAGAAGCAGAGCTTGGCAGCCATTTATAAAAATGCAATCCTGCTGCTATTTTAAAAATGAACAGAGAGAAAAACATCCCACATCATCATTAAGAACAAAAATCCTTTACAACAATATGAGAAGCCCTAACTGACATCTTTACATATTATGTACCCTTTAGATTTGTTATTATGTAAACAATACACAAATTGAAGTTTATCTGAAATTTAGTTGGAGGAAAATGTCTCCCTTTTCACCCCCTTTCCTAAGTGGCCCTATATCTCTGGTTCAGGCCAGAGCCTCAAGAAAAGCCAATCAATGAGAGACATGAAAGGTGAAGCTGTGAGATGCCACCTTGCTTTGGTCACATGCATCTTGACTGATTTTGAAGCCAGGCTCTCTTCTCTACAGGGACTCCTTGGGGCCAGGGTCTTCTGTTTCCTGATGACATGTTCCTTTTATATCTTTTTTGCTGTTGGAATTGTTCATTATTTCATCAGGGAAATCCCTCACGAGACCCACCTCTCCTCCCCTGTGTTCCCTCCTCTTCCACGTTCCCCACCAACCCATTCTACTCGCTGTTCTACTCTTGACGTAATAAACGACAAAATAACCAATCCCGGGTCTAATGATATGTTTACAAGGACGACCTACGCTCTCACAAAATCAAAATGGGAGAGGGACCAGGAAAAAAAAAGGTTGCAAAGTATCTCAGAGGATCCTGTGCAAGTCTGAAGATGGCTGACACTGGACCCGCAGCAGTCGATTTCACGGCCAGCGCGGTCACTAACTCCTTCAGTTTCTAGATAGTGGAGGTTCGGTCAACCCCATCTGAAAAGAAAACACAACAGGAACAAGTGAAGTAAGCACCAGGCACAGGTAGCCAAATATTTTATTGGCCACTAATGACCACTTGCATGGCAGCAAATATGTTTATAACACTTTCTCTAATTTGGCATATGATGAGAAAGGATGAGTCCATGGAACTTTTTTAACTACTGGTTTTGATGAAACATTATGACTAGGATAACGTAAAACTACTTATCATTCTGGATTTTTATCCCTAATATTTATTTTTTAGTAGAGGCAGAGGAAGGAAACGCAAATGCCTTCAGTTTGAGACTATCTTCAAATGATCATTTATAGATTTTATTTTGCACACAGTTTTTGCATATTGTCTACCCCCTTAGAATGTGAGGGCACAGATAGTTTTTAACCTTTCTTTGTCTCCCCAATGCCTGGCAAGAGTACATATTTAGTAAATGACTGTGGGTTTGATGAGTCAATGAGCCTCCTGATCTCTATGCTATTGTATACTATCGTTAATTATAACAAGAGGAGACTCCAATGTGAAATGGGGATGGTACAAATTCAAGGGTGACCCTGCATGTCATGGACCATGAAGAAGAAAGGTGACAGGACCCTGACTCTACTCTGGAGTATTTCTGGCATGGTAATATGGTAGTTCTCAGATGAGGCATTTTGAGGCAGGAAAGCAAATGACCTGTAAGACAGATAACAAATATACTTTAGACACATGAATACTCATTTATTTTTTGAAGGAACTGCATTTTAGGACCTTATCCAACAGGCCAGTGGAAGATCAAAGGGGGAGACTGCAACTGCCATTGACTCCCTAATGTTAAGATTGTGATGGGAATTTTTAAAATTTCCTTTTATTCAATTTTATTACATCATTCTCCCTGGAAAATTTTGGTTAACTGAAGGCTATTTTCTGTTAATATTAACCTCACCTGACTAAATAACCTGACACATGGAATGATAATACTAAGGGAAGACATTTTGACATTCTTCAGATAAGATGACAAAGGGGAGTTTGAGCTTCCCAAGATATTTGTGAAGGGATTTTCTGGTCTCTGAGCTTTTTGCTTATCTCTGTGAAACATAAATCTCCTCCACTCAATTAATCAGCCTTTTATGAATCCTCTAAACGTAGTTTAATTGTAACCTGCCTTAGTTTACCTGTAGAGTCCCTAGGGATGTTTCCTTAGGGGATGTATGAGCTGATGACTGTTTGTTTGCTATGGATGTAAAAAATTATTTTTCTATAATGTAATTTTGTTTACAAAAAGCCTTGTTAGCATCCTAATATTGGTTCAGGGTTACTTTTCTAAATCCTGAACCTGTGCTCGCACATGATAAAAACTAGATTTTTTTGCCTCTATAACTTTTGTATTGTGGTAAATTTTTATGGCAGCAATAACCTATCACATGAACTCAAAGAAGAGGTATTTCTCCCATACCAAGATTTAGACCTATAAAGGATTCTCAAGGGTCACTAGTCCAACTATCTCATTTTCTGCATAAGAAAACTGAAGCTTAGAAAGGTAAATTCACTTGCCCAAGGTCACACAGGCAACTTCATTGTAGAAGTAGTAGTAGTAGAGCTAGGATATGAACCCAGGTCCTCTGACGCCAAAGTGGTATTCTTTCTACCCTATAGTCTTATCTTTACCCTGATCAGCCATTCTGCCTTTTGTGAGGCTCAAATGAGATAAATGCTAGATATTACTAGTAGCCTACAGTCACTAAGCCTCCAATCTCAAGATGATTCCATTGCCTGAGTTTTTCACTGCACTTCTGCTTAGCTCCAGCAATGTTTATTAAAAATACAGAAATGTACTGGTAAATATTTAACAATCATTCTGGGGTGAGAGAAGGGGAATGTGTACATACATACTTTTAAGTTTAATCTACATTATTAACACTTTCTTAAAAGTCTAGAAAATTAATAAAAAATAGATACCAACTTCTGATTTATAGTGATTGCCAGTTTCTGCCATGTAAATGCTTATACCAAATATTTAACAACGATCTCTGGCAAGCACGTTAGAGCTGGTTCCAGCACATCCCTCGTTCTGACTCTTAGGCAGTATACTTGAATTCAAATTCAGTGGTTACTGATAGGCCCTATTAATTATATCCAGACTAGAGCTCTTAAGTTTTTTCATTTTTCCATGGGGTAGAACTTCAAGTAACACTTTCCTGCCCAATATGGACCAAAGGTAGGAATAAACTCTAAACTCCTGCCTTCTGAATAATGTCAAACAGCTGTGTTGAAGTGATTGGTTAGAGATCTAGGGTTATCCACAAGCCACTCCTTACTCTGAGAAGAAAATCTTTTGGTCCATGCCTATATATTCTATATTTAAGCCTCAACTCTGAAAGTGAAAGGCACTGGAGGTTTCCAGGGGCCACTAGAGAATTCTGTACAAATAGTTCACAGCATTAGTTGGAAATTGGGAGAGTAGTAAAGGGAAAGCCTAAGATAATCCCTGAAATCTCATTTCAACAACAATTTATATTTTCCATCTCCATAAACCATGAATAGAAATGCTCACCAGCAGGCAAATGGTCAAGAGATAACCAGCAGGAACAGGGGAGAATGGGAAGAATGAGAGCTAAAAGAGAAGGAAGGGACCTAGATTACCCACAAACTGGTTAATTAGCCCCAGAATAATCAAGAATTGACTTGTAAGGGTCTCCATATATTATGAATGAGCTACAACTTCCAGAATCATAGCTTGGCAGCTTGGCATAAACTTGGGTAAGGTTACTTTTCTGTAGAAGTAGAGGAACAAAGAAGCTGAATTTTGGGGCTTCTTTAACACTCTGGGCTATTAAAGAAGAGACCATCCTATAGTGACTGATGAAAATCTTGTTGCTATCAGTAGGGGGTCAGGGTCAGGTCAGGTCATTCCCTCTATAGCCTTTACTTCCCTCTCAAATTATCTTCCTGATGAGTCTTGAGTTGGGAAAGATAAAAGAGGAGAAGGAAAAGAGGGAAGAAAACTGAATGGATGAGAGAGAGAAGGGGAAGGAAATAAAAAAAGATAAATAGGGATTATAAAACAAAGAGGAAATGTGCTTAAACTGGAAGCTGAAGGGTATTGTTAGCTATATGGAGGAACTTTCTATCAACCTTAGCTACTAGAATGAATTATTGGTTGTTGAGAACTCTAAAAATAATGCCATCAATTTGAGATAGGTGAGGTAGAATCTTGGCTGGATTAAATGAGCTTTTCCCAACTGACACACTTTCTCTCTCCACCAAAACTGAAATCAATCCTTCCACAAAAATTTCTAGCAAGACAAGGGCATCATCCTCCCTGTGGGTTCATAGCCCAGAAGAAGATTGGCCATGGTGAGCGAGAGAGCCATTCTTCCTTCCTAAGCCTGTCCTGAGTTGAATTTCTCATCAGAGCTTATGCCTTTTTTCACCAGGCTTCTCATCAGGAGGGATGACTGAGAAAAAGAATACCTAATCATAATAGCTAACATTTAAGTAGCATGTCGAAGTTTGTAAAATGGCTTATATATAATGTATAATGTATCTCATTTGATCCTTACAAGAATTCTGTGAGGTAGATATTTTTATCCCCATCTTACAGATGAGGAGACTATGGCTAAGAGAGATTAAATGACTAAATAGAAAGAGTAGCAAAAATACTGGTTCAGAATGATTTTTCCCTAAGTATTCATCATAGATTGAAAATTAAATGTTTAATCAGACATCTTTCTCTTCATAAAAAAAATGACATTGCTCATGATGATAATAGTGCTGACAGAATGCAAACAAAATGCCAGTTATCCAAACTGTAACTATACTGTTGTGAGGGAAGGTCAGTGCTCTCCTCACTCAGACTCAGATTCATCGGGATCTGAATGAGAACTCAAGCCCTACCTCCCTGGTCTAGGACACTCCTGCCCTTCAAGTATTCCCCCCTCCCATTAGCAAATGTTCCCCCACATGTTGAACTTGAGACAATAGTAAGAAATTGAGCTTGCTTTAAACAACAATAATTTAAAGAAAAACCTACCAGGTTCTTAACCCATGTTGCCTCAATATGAACTAGGGACAAAGATGTTGTGGACCCAATTCTTGCCCTGCTCTTCAGACTCATGTTGAACCCATTATTTCCCAAGGAAGCTCTTGGCTCAGAACCAGCTCTCTGGGGGACACGAAGTCAGGATGGAAAATGAGTGTCCTCCTTTAGGCACCAGGGCAAAAACAGTGACTGTTGTGTCTCCAAGTCTCAGTAGCTGAGATGTTTACAGAAAAGGCTCTCTAGAGCTAGCAACAGCAAACTCTGGCCCGTGGGCCAAATCTAGCCTGCTGGCTGTTTTTATACAGCCCGTAAGCTAAGTGATTTTTACATTTTAAAACACAAATTTCATTTAAATACAAACTTTATTTTAAAATGTAAAAATTGTTCTTAGCTTGCAGGCTGTACAAAAACAGGCAGTGGATCTGATTTGGCTCTTGGGCCCTAGTTGGCCAACCTGAATTGTCTGGATATGTCTGCCACCTTCCCTGCCATGAGTTGAGCAGAACTATAAGTGTCTTTGATGCAAGAGCCCGTTGGCAGCCAATTGTTGGACTTGATTGAAAAAAAAGGTACCCAGTGATTGTATATAGAGGAGGACTCCTATTATCAGAGTTCCCCATGAAGATGGCAGGAAAGGACATCTCTGCTAGCTCCACCAACCTTCCCCTGGAAAAGAAGTAAGTAGTTGAGTTTGTGTTCTTGATTCATGACAACACAGACCCAACTAACGCAACCCATTTGGTATGAGGAGGTAGATGGAGGGAAATGTCTACCAGGGTGGCTGTGATAGTGCAGCATGTCAGGTCTAACAAAGTTATGGTGGGAAGACATAATTTTGCTAGCTCCACATATGGGCTATATAGTTCTGCATACCACAGCCCACCACATTGCTGACTTCAGCAGACTGTTAGTGTTGCACAAATAAAAATTTCCTTGTCAAGGATTAGGGGAGCCAGCCATTAGGCTCTAACTTGAGGAATTTGGAACTTTTATGGTATAAGACAAATTAGTTTGTTAGGATGTTTCTTTCTACAGTATTCACTATTGCTAGTGAAGGTTTGGCTATAATAGGCCCAGAAAAGGGCCTGGAACCTGGAATAAAAGAAACCCTCCTGTGTGGAGGTATATCCATAATAATACCTCTCCCAGTTTTCTCTTCCCTCTCTGGCTGCTCAAGGCATTAGAGTGATTTAAATTTAAGATGAATTTGATGGTACCGCTTTAAGCTGCTGGGGAGAAGGGCAATTTAGTTCTTTCAGCAATTAACTTATTTTCCAAAAATGACAGAAGCTAAGGGACAGTCCACTGGGATGATAGAAGTTACTCTAACATATCCCCAAGTGAGTTCCTTCTTTCCTCCCAACACCCTCTTTTCCCCACCCCCTCCTCAGACAAAGCTAGAGCACATTTGTGAACAGAGGGATGTCAAGTGCATTCATTCCCTCAGCCACTTTGGATAAAGAAAGAAACTCACCCCCAAGGGCGTGTTCAGTCATACTGAGGCACAAGGATTCTAGCCTGTTGTTGATGTCAGGTTCTGTCACTGGAACCTGGAACTCTGCAAAGGGCAAAGGGGTTACATTGGTGATGAGCAAGCTAATGGTCTCAACTTATATAATGTAAAATCTGGCTTAGCTGCATGGGAGCTTTTCCAATGAAGTCTTGGTGTGCATTCTCAGGGAAACATCAGCTAGGTTTTCAGGTTAAGCAGAGCATTTATTCTCTCCTCTATTTAAATATGACCAAACACACACTTTATTGTACACAGAGGTCACCACAGGCACTAGTAGATTACCTTAGTTAAAATAAGCTGGTCCCAACAGAGACAGCAACTGCTCCCTAGACTTACCTCAAAAAGGACCTGCATCCTAGGCATGATATCATCGGAAGTGAGACCTGCTGAAGGACCAATAGGGAATGGAGATGGAGAGATTTCAATTTCTAGACTATAGACACCAGCTTCTAGGCTACTGAGGATACCAGCTTCAGGCCAATTGGGTCATCACAGTAATCACAACATTCATTTCTACAGCACTTTAAAGTTCACAAAGCACTTTCTATACAACAACCCTGTGAGGTAATTAGCACAAGTATTATAGCCCCTGTTTTGCAGATGAGGAAACTGAGGTTTAGAGAAATATCCAATTTTAATCCAGGTGTTTTGACTCCAATTCAGCGTTCTTTCTCTTTCACCACAAGATCAAGGATAAGTCTCTCAACTCTTATGGTGGGAAGGTCCATTAAGACAGAAGATAAAACACTAAGTAAGATTGACTGAGAGTTAATTTTCAGAAGATGTAATACTCAAGAACTTTACAACAGCACAGACAGGGAAGGTGTGCTCAACAGAATGGAATCAAGACAAAGACTGTGTGCCCAAAGTATTTGATTTTGCTAACTTATTAATCTTTTAAGGTCTAGTTTTAGTACCACCATGTGAAGCCTACCCCAGTCCATGTTAGCTTCCTTTTGAACTCCTATACCTCACCCTCTACCACTTATTTTATATCATGTTGTCTGCTATTGTTAATTTTCTTTTTATGCACAGTTTGGTTCTAGGTTTCAAAAGAAGAGGCATCAAACTTTATAGTTTCCATCCACAGTGCTCTGCAGGAGTAAAGCTTTTATTTTTTTCTTTCTGCCCCTGGCACTTAGCACCTGGATCATGGCACATATTAAAGTTGTTTTTTCCCCACGTGGTTAAGTTTTAATAAAGGCTAAATGACATTATAACAAATAACAACTTGGAAAGAGTTAAGAACTTGGATCAATGCAATGAATAATCACAACTCCAAAAGGCTTGATGAAAAGGTGATGACTCAAAACGCAGAATGAGATATGAGATTTTTGGATGTGACAAATGTCTGGATTTGTTTTGGTTGGCTAGGCATATTTGTTACAAGGGGGAAAATGTATGCTTATTGATTGATAATAGATATTGAAAAAAGGTTTATTGATCAAGTTGTGGGAAGAAGAGAAAGCTATACGTATAAAGAATTGTCTCTTAACTGGGCATGGTGGTACACACTTGTCATTCTAGTTTACTAGGGAGGCTAAGCCTGGTGGGTAACTTGAGTTTGAGAATTTCTGAGCTGCAGTGGGATAAGGTGATCTGCACTGTTTGGCATTAATATAGTGAGGTGGGGAGGGAAGGGGAGAACCAGGTTATCTAAAGAGGGGGAAACTGACCCAAACTGGAAATTAGAGCAGGTTAAAATTGCTATGCCAATCAGAGTGGGATCAGGCTCATTGTTCTTCCAGTCTAGGTAAGATAGGGTGACCCCTTTAAAAAAAAAAGGTAGACCAGGTCTTACAAATGGGGAATGAAGGGAAAATAAAGCAGGGAAGTAATTTAGGCGACAAGGTAGGGTGAGTCTTTTAATTCAGGCAGCCTGGATTTGAAGTCCTGGATCTGAATTTGGACAGGTGGGTGCCTTAGCTGTTAATTGGGGGAAAAAATATCTGCCATCTATGTAACACCACATATAAAAGTTATTTAGAGCTCATTCTCAATCACTCAGTTTATATTTTATCCAGGACCTCTATTTCTGGCTCCTCATTTGCTCCCCCATTCACTCTAACTTCCCCCTGCCTCCCTTTCTGATAGGTATTCTCACTATTTTTTTGTGCTACCACCAGGGAGCATACAAGGACAGAAAAATAAAGTAAAACACTGGGATGTAAAATGTTATTTCTTTTTGAATGTATACATGCCAGTCATTCATGCAATCTTTGTCTTCCATAACCATGGATAATGGAGTCAAATATATCTAAACTGAAGTATTTAATAATGATGATGATAGCTAGTACTTATACAGTGCTTTGCAAATTTTGCCAAGTGCCGCAGTATTAATTGATATGGTCCTCACAACAACCCTTTTAAGGGTTGACAGGTACTAAGGGAGACAGGTACTATTATTATCCCCATTTTTCAGATTAGGAAACTGAGGCTGAGGTTAACCAACTTGCCCAGAGTCACATAGCTGGTAAGTATCTGAGGAAGGATTTGAACTCAAGGCTTGCTGAATTCCAGGGCCAGCACTCTTTTCACTATTCTACCTAACCCAGTTGCCTCTATAGCTAAGTTATCTAAAGAGAAGTTCAATAACAATGGATATTTTTAAAATCCCGAGGCCATCATCTCAAATGGATTCCTAACATAAATGGAACTAGAAGAGAACAGTGTGGCTAATATGTGTAGCTAACAATACCAGAATGTGTCTCTGAGGAAGCCTTGGGGTCAAGTCAGGATATAGTAGATCAAAAGGCTTGTTCAGAGATAAGCTTGGAAGGAGAGAAACCCTTTGGTTATTAAGACCAGTAAAGCCAAACAAAGGGGATTTCAAGGAAAAATTAAGGGGATAGGGTGGGATTTAACTGGAGAGGGCCTTGGCGAGGAAATCAAGAAGCTTGGACTTCAAGCCCTGGCTTATACCATTTTTGGTGTTGACTTCTCATGGTTTCTCTATCTTGACTCTTAGGAAGAGTATTTTTGCATTGTGGTCCATCCATATGAAAAATCATATGCATGAAAAAATTAGAAGTCCTACAGGGTGTGAAATCTATGAAACAGAAACACACACAATTTTATATATAGCTCTTTGACAAATATGAAAAAAAATCAGTAATTATAGCCATCCATATGCTCATTGTAAAATTTAGTTTACTCTCCAGATATCCCCTTTAAACAAACACTGTGGAGAGATTTGGATAAATAAAGATGCTCGACATTTGGAGAGAAGTGTTTCAGCTGCAGGATTTCTTGCCAACACATAGCAAATGCCATTTTCCAGGCCTGGTGTTGTGTGTTCAAAAAAAGAAGGCTGGAAACTGCAGAGCTCTGCTCTCCCCAAAGCCAACCAAACCTTGCTATGTTGCTCTTTTAGGCTGAAAGATGGGTCTACTTCTGCCCCCCACCCTGCTCCCCCTGCCCCAAGCACTTAAATGATCAGAAAGAAGTGATAGGAAAGTGATTATAACAACCCCCTCTTCAACCTGCTCTGAGAAGCATGAAGTCTCAATGGAAGTCCATATGTCAAAGCTTCAGTATCCTAATACTGTGGGCTTTTAAATTGTGTTTGATAAAAACAGATTAACTGCATTTCATTGCTTACACAAAGCAGAAAGCAGAATGTCACATGGCATCCATAACAGGCCAGAGCCTCTTGGCAATGGTTCCCTTGGTGTGTGGGGCTCCTAATGAAAGTTGTACAGGAACAGGGCAGAACCACTCTGGTTCCTCCAATACTACAGGATGCTATAAATAAATAAGTGATACCTCATTTGGACTGGGACCTCATATTTGCTACGGACCACAGGAACTTATCAAGACAATATGGTGAGGGAAGGAGTAATCAATCAATAAGCATTTATTAAGCCTCTGCTGTACACCAGGCTGTAAGGCACAGAAGTGAATAAAGAGCTTATCTCAACGTTGGGAAGACTAGGGTTCATGTCCCGCCTCTGACATACTGGTTGGCTGTGTGGCACTAGGTTAACACTTAACCTCCCATTATCCCAGGTAGCTCTCTTGTAGGGTGCAGAGCAGGTACTGATCTGCATTGGTGAAAGGAGTGCCTCAGTAGGAATTGGAGTCCCATTGAAGTTAGACTTCCCATAGAAGAAGATTTGTCAAAGGTCAGAGGGCTATAAAGTAGCAAAGTCTGGATTTGAATCAAAATCTAAATCCATAGAATCACCACTTCTACAAGAGGACACTGGGGACTCCAGGTAATATTTTGACATCATCTAATCTCAAATTTGTTTCTGTTCCTAATTTGATTTTTGCCCTTAATTCCATTTCTAATCCTTAATCTAATTTTATTTCTAATTCAGTTTTTAACCCTATTTCCTTGTTTAACCTGAATTCCTAATTCATAGAAGCAGGTGTATCCTAGTAAATGTATTTAACTGGTTCTCTGAAATAACATGACACACTTTTAAGTTTAATCTACATTATTTAAATTTTTCTCTATCACTTTCTAGACAATCACCAAAAAGGATAAATCAAGCACTGATTTGTAACATCTGCCCATATCTGGTATTTAGATTCTCACAATGAAAATTTAACAATTGGTTTTCAGGAAGGTGGTACAAGCTGGCTCCATTTTCCTGCAGGGTTTCTCTGAATCAGTCTTTTTCATAATTTCATAAGGTATAACAATATTCCATTATATTAGTATACCATAATTTGTTTAGTCATTCCCCCACTCATAGGAATCTACTTTAATATAAACTACTTGCTACACATGGCCAAGATGGAAACATCTTTTGCATGACCTCATATATATAATCAAAATCAAATTGCTTGCTGTCTCAAGGAGGGGGGAAGGACAAAAAAGAAGGAGGGGGTTAATTTGGAACTCAAAATTTTAAAAAATAATTATTAAAAAAAGTATTACATGTAATTGGAAAATATCTAATGAAAGAAATAAAAATAATTTTTAAAAGGATCAATTCATTGATACAACTCCCTCCCAATTTTCAGTTGTTATTTTTGTAGATATACATCTATTTCCTCTTTCTTTGTTCTCTTGGAGATATATGCCTAATGGTGGTATTGCCAGGTCAAAGGGTATACGCAGTTTAGTACTTCTTTGAGTATTATTCTAAATTTCTTTTTAGAATGGTTGGACCACTCCACAGTTCTACCAAACATGCTTAAGTATACCTCTCCTCCCATACTACCACCAATTGTTATTTTCTTTATTCATCATTTTTGTCAATATAATAAGCCTCAGAGATGATTTAATTTGTATTTCTTTTATTATTACTGACTTAGAACATTTTTTTCATGTTTTTTTGATAGCTTGGATTTTTTCCGTTGAGATATTTCCATTCATATATTGTGAACATTTATCTTTTGGGGGAATGGCTCTTGTTTTTTATTTTTTTTTATTCCTTGTATATCTTGGCAATCAGACTTAATCAGATAAATTTTCCCAGTTTACTGTTTTTCTTCTAATCATGGCTGCATTAATTTTGTTTGTTCAAAACCTTTTTAACTTTATACAATTAAAAATGCCCATTTTATCTCCTGTGATCCTTTCTGTTCCTTGTTTGGTTAGTGGCATTTCCCCTATCCACAGCTGTGAGAAGTATCTCCCCTCATGCTTCTCTAATTGATGTGTCCTTTAGAAGACCCAGCTTTGAATCAAGTTCTGTCATTCACTACCTTTGTAAATCCCAGAAATTAGATTAGAGGTTCCCTGAGGTTCCTTCTAGCTCTAAATTCTTGATTACTTCCTGATCTTTTCAATCTCTACTATCAAGCTTACAAATGTGAAGAATCAAGTGAAGAAGGCCAATGAATCTACTCTGGTCTCATAGATCTTGCTGTTCTATGAACTCTTTAGTTAAGTTCCTAAGGGCAGTTTAGAATGGGTCAGTAAGAATAATGCAATTTCTAAAATAAATAATCATTCTTGTAATTTTTAAGCTAATTTTCCAATGGGGAAAACACATTTTCTCTCAGGCACCAAGCTATTTTTGGGCACAAGATAGTCGTGGATTATATTAGGTCTAATATGATCTAGTCCTTTGGGGAGACCAGGTTTATATTTCTCACTCATCTCAATATCTGGAGGGAAGCAAAATAGCCAGATCTATCCATTAGTTTGTTTGGGGAAGCTTCTAAAATCATTCCATGCAGAAACAAGTTTAAAAATAGCCCCCCAAATTGCCTCCAAGGGGTTAGTGAATTCAGTGGAGCTCAGGAAGGAGGGGAGTGTCATGCTGATCCTGGCAGGCTAGTCATTACATTAACACATAAGACAGGGGTAAATTCTAGCCACTAGCTTTTCCTACAGTCCTTTGAGATGGCCAAAGTCTTCTATAATCTCATCTAAATAATTCTCAGTTTGCAGGAACAAAATGTCCCAAGGAAATCAATTGATCTTAGACTACTAGTGTTCCCATGTGGTTTTAAGATGGTTACATTAAAGAGATCATTTTTCCAGGAGGAAAAACATGTATCCTCAAATCAGACCTTCTTTTGGTATTCAGCTTAGGACTGGTTATCCTCTATACTACTATGCTATATCAACAAATCCCTGTTACTACAAAGGTGAAAATCAATTTCCCAGTTCTGGGATTTCTGTTTTTCCAATATTTTTAAATGTTTCTGCTTGAAGGCATGGACTTTATATCCTTGAAAGTATAAAATATTAAAACCAAAGAACAGTGCAGATTCTAGCTGTGGGGGAGAAAATAAGCCTGGCAAGTCTCTAGGAGGCTCTACTTGCTTTGGTCATTCCTTGGTCAATGCCAACACTGCTGTTATAGGCCCTAGCTTAATTACTGGTCATTGCTTTGCATTGTTGTTATAGGTACCAGCTCAATTACTGGCAAGAAATAATACTATGGCCCTCCATTAAGAAGTGAAAAGTACTAGAACAGCCCAGCTCTCCCACAAATACCCTGACAATGTTTTTAAAAGGCACTGAATAAAATGATGATCAAGAACCAAAGAAATATCAGCAAGCTCCTCCAATCAATCCGGGGGGCGGGGGGAGGAGTGAGAGAGAGAGAGAGAGAGAGACAGAGAGAGACAGGGAGACAGAGAGACAGAGACAGAGAGAGAGAGAGAGAGAGAGAGACAGACAGACAGACAGACAGAGAGAGAGAGACAGAGAGCCAGAAAGCTTGAGAGTGTTCAGAGGGGAGGCAGAAGACAAAAAATTCTCAAGTAAATAGGGTCTAAAAGGCAATGGGACCTTGGCCCTGACCTGTCAGGGCAGCAAAGAGGGTCAAGGCCAGATATTCAAGGAGAAAGGGCCAGAAATTTCATCAACATTTCAGGGAACTCCAGGAGGCCAGAAACCATTGCTACTATCTATACTGCAGCATGACCCAGGACCAGCTAGGTGCCTGAGCAACCAGGAGGCCTGAGACTTCACATAGTGACTGATAATGTCAAATGCTGCAGAGGTCAGGGAGGATTAGGATTGAGAAGAGGTATCTCTTTCCAAGAGATCTTTTGACATGGCAGTCAGTGCCTTGTCCTACTGCACTTTTCACTGTCTAGGTGCTCCTTGAGGGAACTCACAGATCAGTCATATCACTAAAACTTCTGACAATGTCACAAAAAGCTGTGAACTGTAGGTGCCTCCATGAAGATTGTATCTGTGGCACTAAATTCTGGGTTGAGCTCTAAATCCTAATCTTATGATGGTATTTGCCCCCAACTTAAGGTGATTTTCAAAAACTTTTAAATGATTTTCAAAAATTATAAACTTAGTAATACCTCCAACAAACACAAAGAGCCAAAGGAAGGAGCTCACATAGTTAGTAGGTTATCAAAAAACCTCAGGTTTCTAGGGGCCATCTAGTCTAACCTGCATTTGAAGCCTCTATAGCACTCCTGACAGGTAATATATTCCCTTTACAACATCCCTGACAAGCTTGTGTCCTGTTGGTGGGGAATTGAGAGTATGAATCAGCTTTAAATAGATCATATTATGCCAACAGTGTTTGAAACTGTGCAAAAACTTTTCAGTGTAATTATTTATAAAAGGAGAGGTGTACTCTGGGGATCTATCGCTCATCCTTTCTTCCTGAAGTGTTTCTGAGTATGTTGCCCTACTTGGAAGGAGGAGGGAGAAAGAAGCACAGCCTTCAGCATACAACATGTGGTTTGATGTGGGCACCTACATGATGCAGTGATTCAACAAGCCTTGAATCATGAAGACCTGAGTTCAAATCTAGTCACATATTTTTAGTGGTAATAATGGTAATAAAACTGCTAATTTTTCCAACTAGTGCCCCTTACCATGATTTCCTTCACAAAAGGAACAGAAAATGGGTAGACTTTTACCACTAAGGATCTTGGAGGAGGTGGGGCCACCACATACTGCAAGAGAAGTTTAAGCTGCAAACTGATGATTCCCTAGAGCAATGGATGGTGGGTGCTTAATCTAATGAAGCCAATGCAAAGACCCTTTCCTCAGCAGAGTTCCATAGGTTTTGGGAGCTCTTGGAAGACTTGCTTTGCAGAATTAGTTAAATAAGTTATAAGCTTCAGATAGAGACTGTTCCTTTTGAGGTAACTAAGATGGATACTTGTGTATACCTGGCCTTATAAAAAATGTATTCCCATTGGAGCTGGTTACCAAATAGGTGATTTGCAAGGGAGGGAGTGAAGTTTCTAAACCAGGTTTCATAGATTGGATCTATGTGCCCTCCTCCAACACACACACAGCCTGACTGCTCTCTGACCAGCCTGTGTTGGGGGCAATTAGATCCCACTTTCTCAGTGGAGTCTCACCCAGATGGAATCAAGCTTTAGCTATGGGTCTCCCCCAGCACACAACCACATAAGTTAGGGAATCAATTGGTAAACTTCGGGAGATCTGGAAAGAGTTGACTAGGGAAAAATGCTGTTGTTATTGTGAACAAGTCTTTGTTCATGTTCACCTTGGAAGGAGACCAGATTACCTTCCTCCATCCTCTCTAGAGTTACGTCCCTCTAACTCATACTACTGCATTCTGGTGGGCAGAGATCCAAAAGAGGCTTCCTTTCCTGAGGGCACTGATGTATAATACTACATGGAAAATGATGATTATTAAGATCTGATGCTGGACCATGAAGGACAAAGGACAGGAAATCAGCTTCAAGAAAATCAAGGATCTAGCCTTCTCACAAGTTTTGGGGAATACAAAGGATAGGAAGAAACAAGATAATTCAAGACACAATCCAAATATGTTATGTCTGACATTCACTTTCCCATGATAAAAGGGAATCCCAGGGATTTATTTGATGTTTGGGTTTTAGAGAATCCACATTCTCCATCTGGATATCCCCACTGACCAAATAACCTTCAAGTTCACCTTTTTAGAGTGAGGCTGAGAACAGGTTATAGCCCTGAAAGCCCTAAAAGTAGACCATCTAGTAATCTTTACCCTTGGGACCCTATGACTCTGTGGGGTCCATGTTCTTGGAGATGTCTGTATATAAATATCAACTGAGCGGAGCTTTTGGCAGGGGCTAAAGGGTAGAGAGACTATATGACCATTAGACTCCTGGCATCCTGTGACAACGGCTCTTTTCTTTGGAGGAGCCTCTCCAAAGCAGTTATTTCCCATTTTTGAAAAGCAGATGCTTACCTATTACTGTGCTACTTGCTAGTTACCATTACTAGGTGTTACTAGATGGATGTTGCAGGGTGAAAAATCACCCTCTGTAGAGTTGGGTAGGGCAGAAGAGGCTTCTGTTATCAAACAGAAATGTTACATTCAAAATTGTACACTCCCTTGGGTGTTAGTATTCTTCACAAACAGGTTATGTTGCTGCCAGGGGCTGAGGCTCCCAGCCCTGAAACCCTGCTTTTTCAGCTAGCCCAATGGGCATCCTTCTACAAGGACCTGGATCCTAAGGGATACTGCTTTGCCTGATTTAATGACATGAGAGATACAGGCAACTAGATTTCAGCAACCTTACTCAGCGAGATTACTTTCTCTATAAGGATCTGCTCTTTTATATGCTACAATTTAGTGCTGAAAGAGGTAGAAAAGTACTTTTACATAAAGAAAAAAAATACTTAAACCAACTTGTAAAGGATATAAGGTATTGCTTCTCTAGTAGGGAAATAGCTTGGTGTCTTAAAGATTATGGGAAAACAATTTTAGTTTAACAAAAACTGCTAAAAGAAAAATTTTCAGATTAGCTTTGAGCAGTTTATACAGGAGACAAAATGAACCATGGCATAAAAATAAAGGATTTAATCATGTTCTAAAGATGTACAGTGATGGCACTTTTTATAAGAACAATTTAATTGTTTAAAGGGGCAGGGAAAGAAATTTTTTATTGAAAATGGAAAAAAAATTAAATTATAAAGAAACAGTTGTTGGAAACAGGATGGTTAGAGCTAGTTTGCTGGATGATCCCTCAGATCAATTGCGCCTAACTGCTTAAGAAGGTAAAATTCACAAACCAAAAATCATTTAACTGTTTGGATAATAAGACTTGATTAAATAAGAATTGTTAACCTCATGGATTCAATTCATTAAGTTTTTATATCATAATTAAAAGATGAGTTACTGAGTACCAGAAAGCTCCAATTCAAGCCATTGAAAATAATGAAGAATGGACTATAAAAATGTGCATGCCCTTTGACCCAGCAATATCACTTCTGGGACTGTATCCCAAAGAGGTCATAAAAATGGGGAAAAGACTCACATGTACAAAAATATTTACAGCAGCTCTTTTTGTAGTGATCAAGAACTGGAGATTGAGGGGATTTCCATCAACTGGGGAATGGCTGAACAAGTGGTGGTATATGAATGTAATGGAATACTATTGTGCTATAAGAAACGATGAACAGGGAGACTTCAGAGGGGCCTGGAAAGACTTATATGAACTGATGCTGAATGAGGTGAGCAGAGCCAGGAGAACACTGTACACAGTTACAGCCACATTTTTCAATGACTGACTCTGATGGACTTGCTCTTCTCAGCAATGCAAGGACCTAAAACAACTCCAAAAGACTCATGATGAAAAATTCCATTCAAATCCAGAGACAGAAATATGGAGTCTCAGTACAGATTGATGTATACTATATGCTCTCTTTTTTGTCTTGTTTTGTTTTTTCTTTCCCATTTGTTCTAATTTTTCTATACAACATGACTAATGTGAAAATGTTTAATAAGAATGTATATATGTAGAGCCTATATGAAACTGCATATCATCTTGGGGGGAGGAAGGAGGAGAGAGAGATGGAGAAAATTTAAAACTAGAAAATTTAAAACTTATGGAAGTGAATGTTGAAAACTAAAAATAAATTTAAAAATATAGACAGATTTCATCAAAAAAAAAAAAAGAAAGAAAGTAGTGAAGAATGAAGCCCTGAAGAACCTGACAAGGAAGGATGGATGAAACAGCAGGGGAAAATAAAGCCAACTGTGTCAGGATTACATGAAGAAGTGGAAAGTGAGGCAGCCAGCAGACTTCAGGCTTCAGATCCTAGATTTCTGATGGGATGAAGAGAGAGACTGAAGCTCACTGGATGAGAGCTTCATGTCAGCTACTGCCCTTCATCAACATCTAGAGGTTGAAAGAGGTAAAGCTTCTCAAAGATACATGTTGCTCTCTCCCATTCCCTCAGATTTAAAAAGGAAAAGCAGAGGGGAAAGTCTCAATTTGCAGCTGTTAGTTGAGTTTTGTTTGCTACTAACTGACTGGTCAACATAGCATCCTGATGAGTGAATAGCTGGCCAGGTTTGTCTTTAATGTCTAACATACACATACACATACACACACACACACACACACACACACATCCAAAGATGCCACGGTTATCCACTGCATCCTGAGCCATCGCCAGCCCTCTTGACTCTGTCTTGTCACTGGACTATGATGACTCAGGAGGAGAGAGTGAGGCTGACAACTTCGTGCAACTCTGCCTCACTTAAATCCAATTTACACACGAATCAAAAGACATCACCCATACTATTTCACCATTATGCCTCAAAGTCCTGTGGTGATAAGCAAGTGATGAAGCAGCAGGTGCGGATACACTGGGAGCTGTAGTCACGACCCTGCACACAGGCAGCCCAGGCCATAGGGTCGTTTCTCACTGGAAGCAGCAGTGGGACTCGCAGCTCCCTGAGTGTCTGAGCAGCCTTCTAAGGATCGCACTGCTCACCTCCTGATGTGAGGAACAGGGCTAGAAAAGGTGCCCTAAGCACTGCCTGCTTACCCAACCCTGGCCTGATTACTGCAGCAGGCGGGGAATCCCACTATGCGGTCAAAACAAAAAAATGTACGAAAACATCTGCAAAGATAATTCCACTCACCATTGGCACGTGGAACATGTGCACACTAATAAACAACACAAAATCAGTAGATCTGAAAGAAGAACTGCTCTTATTGCAAGAGAACTCAACAGGTTTCACATCCAAATAGCAGTCCTGAGTGAAACAAGGTTGTCAAATGAAGGCCAGCTTACTGAAGTTGGAGCTGGATGCACCTTTTTCTGGACTGGGTGCAGTGAAGGGGAGCACCATGAAGCTGGAGTGGGTTTTGCAATATACACGTACATATATGTATATATAATATCTTTAATGATATATTGTATATTTATTTATGATATGATATATTTCAAGATATATATTTTTATATTTACATATGATATAAAGATATATATTATATATTTTTATTGTCTAATGTCTTTAATGACTAAAAAGACACATCTGATGAACTTTGCTGTTCTTGGGCTTAAAGGGAACTGAACTATTATCTAATTAAAGAGAATAATACTTTCTCAGAAAAGAATTTTCTCTGCTGCAGGGTGGGGAAGAGCGAGAAGGCCAGTGTTAGAGGTGGCTTTAATTGTGAATTAAATGATGACACTTCAGGGCCTACCATCTTAAGTACCTAGGTTTTTTTCACTCCTGTGTTTCCCTTCCAGGTTTTTCTAAGTGTGTGCCCACTCTGGATAGTTAATGCATTGTTGACAGTGTGACCAAATCCAACGTATGGACTGTGATGTATTTATTATTGCTGTGTTTGCTTTGAGATGAGCACCTGTGCTATAATTATTTCTTTTGCCTTATTGCCAAGTAAATGGTTATGTTTAACATCTCACGGGTGATCAATTTGAATGGTTGGTTTTGTGTAAAAGGAAGTGTACCAGTGGGGACTCAAGAACTATAATAAAATAGGAAGCATACTTCCCCCACAGCAGGATTATCCCTAGGACTCTGAGAGTTTGAGGATAATTATATAATTGTGTTCTGGAAACCTAGACCAGGTGGGGATGAAGTCAGGTGGGATTGATCGACCCAGCCCAGAGAGTGAACAGGTATAATGTGCAAGAGATATAAGGAGCTAAAATGTGAGTGGCTACCCCATGAATATGTTTCAAGGGCATATCCTGGGAAACAAACTGGCAAAGTTTTCTACTAGGTTGATCTCCAAGGCTCATGGTTGGTGTGGAAGAGTGCTTTGTGCGATGGGTTGAATAAAATTCTCATTTACACTGATTTTCAGATGGTAACTACGAGTGTGGCAGAATTATATAGTGTCTGAAGAGAATGGGGTCTAGGCAGTCACCCTATGGAATCAGGATCAATGGAAGAATTTTGCTGATGCCCCTCTCCACACACAGTAGTTTATGAGGCATGTCGGCTGCCATCAAAGACATCCTAACCTTTCTGCTGAACTACAAAACAAGACTGGAGCTGCTACTGTTGAGTGGTGTCCAACTCTTCATGACCTCGTGGGGGGTTTTCTTGGAAAGATACTGGAATAGTTTGCCATTTCCTTTTCCAGTTCATTTTACAGATGAGGAAACTAAGACAAACAGGATTAAGTGATTTGCCCAGGGTCACACAGGTAGGAAGTATCTGAGGCCAGATTTGAAACTCACTAAGATGAGTCTTCCTGACTCCAGGCCTGGCTACCTAGTGGCTTCAGAGGAATACAAGAGGGTAATGAATCTCACTCTTACCTCTTAAATACAGATAACTGATCTGTGGTTGACAAGAAACGTCATCATCTGTGCCAAGGCTCCGACAATAGCCCCTGTTGCTGCTTTAGTTCATTGTCATCAGCTTACACTGATAGAACTCACAGTGAACTGCAAAGAAGTCCCATTATCTAACATGGGACCCGATTGATGAGATCTAGGACCTAGTCCTGAAGCAGGAAGGTAAAATCTTTGTTTTCTTTATTGTTTTCTGCATCTCTAGGGGTGTGTGGGGTTGTAAATTATTTGTTTGTTTTGTTTTTAAATTTGAGATACCCCCTCACCCCTTTTCCTTCATCTTTTCCCTTCAGTACTACATATTCCAGGCTCTTCATACCCCTGAGATTAAGGTTTTCTAGTAAAAATCTTAAAGCTATATAAATAGTGGCAGGTCCTCTAGAACAATGGGGTCAAATTCAAATAGAAAAGGGTCACTAAACTGTACCTAATGACCCTTGGGGATGCCATATTAATTAGAAAACCATATATTAACATTATCTTTTACTTATTTTGTTAAATATTTCCCAATCATATTTTAATCTGGTTTGGGGGCAACTCAGGAGTGTTACCAGTGGAGGCATGTACTCACCACTGGTGGAGAAAATCTATAGGACTTTTCCATCAAGGGACAGAGTATGATAGGATCAATATCTACCAGGCTTTGAATTCCACACTCATCCTTACATGCTATGCAGTTCTGGCTTGTTCTTTCCTGGAAAATCATCAGAAAAGACTTAACTGGCCCAGGTGCTAAGGCTCAGTTTTTAGTAGGCACAATCCTTTCCTGATAGTCTCATACATACCATGCTGCATTTGTTTCCTGGTCACCTAAGCCCACATGGAATTGGGGATCTTCAGACTTGGGGTACATCCCAAGGGAGGGTAAATAAATATATGGTGCTGAACAAAGTCTTTTTACATGGGGAAGATTAGAGTTACACCTATGTAAGCTAAGCAGCATTTGTTGCATCCTTGTTCAATATCCTTCCCATGCTATGGCTAAGTAAACTTTCTTTTGTAACTGTTGAATGACCTACAAGTGTCTCATTTCATTCCAATATTGCATCTAAAAAAACACAGAACCAGGCTAGGTCAGGTCTAACACATGACAATCCTGAATTTCAGTTTATTATGGCTCATTTTTATTTGATTCATTTTTTTCATCCCAATGCTCTAGTCAGTCAAGACTTTTGGATTCTCATTTTCTTATCTAATGTACTAATTTTCCTTTCTCATTTTGTGTCATCCATAAGTTTTATGAGCATGCCATCTAGGTTTTGATCTAAGACATTGATAAAAATGTTAAACAGTACAGAGCCAACCACAGATCCCACCACTGCAAATCTCTCGCCACAATATTTAACTATTAATAACTGTTCTTTGAGTCCAGCCATCCAAATATTTCTGAATCTATCTATCTATATTCATATCTAATCCATACTTCTCCATATTCTTTACATGAATAAAATGAGATACTTTAATTAAAAACCTTGGTTAATATAGGCAAACCATATATGCAAGACATTCCTCTCATCTACTAAGTTTAGAAACCTTGTTAAAAAAATATATGAGGTTTGTCTAGCACGATCTATTCTTGACGAAGTCATGGTGAGTCTTTGTATTCGCTGCTTCTCTTTATATGCTCACCAATCATTTCTTTCATTAGGTAGATAAAAGAATTTTATCTTTTAGCTAAATAGAATTTGAAGATTTTTGAGCAGAGAAGTGATGAAATTGTGCAATGAAAATGCCGATTTAGGAAGAGCTCTCTGGCAGTAGTATATACAATGAATTCATCAGGAGGGCCTGATGTGGGCAGCAGTGAGGCAGGCTATTGCCATGGTCCAGGCATGAGAGAAATAGGCAGAAACAAGACTGGTAGCAGTGGGAATGGAAAGGAAAGGACAGATGTAAAATCTAGATGTCCGCTCTAAAGTTCTCTTCTTTAGCAAAAACAGGTTTGGAAAATAATAAGTAAACTTCTATCTGAACCTTTTAAATGTTTCCTTTATGGGGGAAAGGGGTTTTAAAATTATAGGCTCGAAGGGTCTACCACAGAGGTCACCCACTCAATTCCTATGTTCTCTGTTGGAATTACGATTAAGTCATACCCGACAGAAGAGAATCCGAACTATAATTAACGGTATTCCAGGATAAGGAGACCTTAAACTTTTTTGGCTACCTATTTCACAATTTAACACCACTCTCTTAAGAAATTCTCATGTGCAACTGTAAATTCTTAGTGCTAAAGCTAATCCTCTCATAGTGACCTCAGTAGAAATCAAAAAGAGTTTATTACTTTCCTCCGTGTGATAATCCTTAATATTTTCAAAAGAGAGTTTGCTTGCCTCTCAGCCTTTTCGCTATCCTTTTCTTTAGGTAACCCAACCATCTTCAGTGTTTTCTCTAAACTTTTATCAAGTTCTCCTCTTCCTACTTTTAAATGTCACTAAGAGTTAGATCAGTCCTGAATATAACAGGATGACTATTTCATGGTTTGGCTATTTAATATTCTATTTTCTTCTCTGCTTCTAGGTTCTGTGGGATAAAGTTGTGGGAGAAGCAGTGGAAGAAGAGAAAAACATTAGATTGAAATAAGGAGAAGGGAATTGTGAAGGTGATTTGGAGGCACTTGAACCAGTGAAATAGGTCAGTGGCTGAATTTGGGGGGAGAACTCTGGCCAAATGTGGAGGAAATGGAGGAAAATTCAAAGGAAAATTATCTCCAGTTCTAGTTATTAGTTGAGATTCTATTTCTGGATAGAAAGAGGAGTGGGATATAAAATAATTAAGTAGGATAAAGGAAGATTAGAGAGTAGAATCCAGAAAGTGAGACTCCAGAAGGATAAGGTGAAGTGACCGGTAAGGCAAGACAAGGTAAGTAAAAGAAGTAAGTGGACTGATTGCTGTTGCTCAGTCATATCCAGTTCTTCATGACCTCATTTGGAGTTTTCTTGGTGAAGATACTAGAGTGTTTTGCCATTTCCTTCTCTAGCTCATTTTATAGATGAGGAAACCAAGACAAACAGGGTTAAGTGACTTGCCCAGGGTCACACAGCTACTAAGTGTCTGAGGCTTGATTTGAACTCAGGAAGATGAGTCTTCCTGACTCCAGGGCCAACATTTCTATCTGCTGTGCTACCAAGTTGCCCTAGACTGGAGTGTTAAGCAAAATAAAATGGTTAATTGACAAGGGGGTAAATTGGTTAAACAGATAGGAAGTGGATGCAAGTCTGAAAGGGAGATGGACGTGGCTGACTTTGTTATTGATAACAGCAATAGTAATAATAGCATTTATATAGTATTTCAAGATTTGTAAAGGGTTTTACAAATACTGTCTCATTTAAGCCTCACAACCCTCAGGTGGTAGTTGCTATTCTCCCCATTTTATGGATGAGGAAACTTGGGGGGACAAGAAGTTAAGTGACTTAACCAGGGTCACATAACTAGTAAGTGTCTGAGCTCGATTTGAACTCAGGTCTTCTTGACTTCCCAATCCAGAGCTCTATCCACTATATCACCTAGTTGCCTTGAGACTAAGAAAAGGAAGCTGAGTGAGGTTGGCCACTTTTTAAGTGGTAATGATTGGATGTAAAAGTATTAAGCAGATACTCAGAGTTGAATAGATTAAAAAAAAGACTGAAAAAACTCAAACATTATGTATGCAGAATAGGGGAAATTGTACAATACATTGAAGGTAAAATATTTGTATTTCTGTCACAGCTAAGTCACTGCCATGTTCAAAGTATATATAGGCTTATCTGTCTCCTGGAGAGGGTGAAGGGTCTTGAAGATACTCTAGGCTGTTAGAGAGAATGAAGTTTCCCAAAGGAAAACAGAAGAGAGTCTTTAATTGATTTTTAAAAATATGGGGAGAAGGGAGATTTGAGGTGGAGAAGAGATCTGACCCTTGTCACAGTGTTGGAGGGTGGGAGAAGAAAAAGGGAAGAGAAAAGACAGCTGTACAATTAGTGATAAAAATAGATTTGAAGCTCTTCCTGAAAGGTGGGGAGGGAGGGGGTTGGGGATGGGGTGGAGGGAGAGGCCTGGATGCTCTGAGGAGGAAGAAACTGATTGCCTTTCCAAAGAATATTGTTGGGCTGCAGTAGTCAGGTCATCAGAGGAACACAAGAAGAGTGGTAGTTGCTGGTCAATCCTTGCTCTGAAATACTGAGGCAGCGGTTTGTTGACCTGATCAATAAAGAGGTCTGTTTGTCTTCTTGAGATATGTTTCTAAGACATAACAGAATATCTCCCAAAGCTATCAAAATCAATGACACCTTTCCACTTCCAGTGATTGATGTGACTTAGAGAAAGGAGGCAGGCTGTCTTTAAATATATTAAGGATTCTCAAATGGGGGCAGTGATGAGCTATTTTTAATTTCCACTGAGGTCACAATGAGAGGATTTGGTATAGGCCTAAGGAATTTAGGGTTAAAAGCAGAAGAATTTTCTGACAAAGAGGAGGTAGAAACAGTGAAATGGGTAACCAAGAAGGTTTAAAGTCTCCTTATCTTGGGATATCTTTAATTATAGCTCAGGTTCTCTTCTGTCTGGGATGATTTACTCACAAGTTTGCCTGAAAACATGATGATGACTTCTGGCAGGCCCTCTAAACCTATAATTTTAGAAACTATTTTCCCCAATAAAGGATATATTTAAAAGGGTTCAAGTGGAGGTTTGTTATTTATTTTTTCAAATCATTTCTTGATGAGGGGGAGCTCAAGGTGAGTGCAGAGTCAATCAAGATTTTCCATCTCTGTCCGTCAGCCTGGCAACAAGAGCTTGCTAAGTTCTAGAGGTTGAAAGGATGACAAAAATAGTTCCTGACCTTGAGAAACTTACATTGCAACGGGGGAAACAACATGTAAATAAAAAGGTACCCCCTCCATAAGGTACACACAGAGTACATGGAATTAATCTTAGAAGGGAAGGCTGTTGAAGCTGGAGGTCCCAACTGCAAAAAGTAGCAGCTGAATTCAATTTTGAAAGAAGCCAGAGTTTCTAAGTGATAGAGATGAGGAAGGAAGGAATTCCAGGTATGGAAGACAGTCAATTCAGAGTGAAGGGTCTTGTATAAGGAACAGCAAGTGGGCAAGCATAGCTGGATCTTAAGAGTTTGTGAATGGGAAATAAAGTATAAGAAGATGTGGAAAGATATGAGGGGCCAAGTTGCATAAAGCTTTAAATGATGGAGGGGTTTCTGTAGGAAGAGTACTTTAAGTACATGACAAATGGAGGAGTTTATAGTTGATCCTACAAGTCACAGGAAATCGCTGCAATTTATTGAGTTGGGGGAGGGGGTGAGGCATGGTTAGACTTGTAGTTTAAGAAAATCACTTTAGGGGGCGGAGCCAAGATGGCGGAGTAGAAAGACGCACATACACATAGCTCCGAACCCACAACCCACAGAATGGCTAGAGGGGAGTAACTCACGGCGAATTCTGCACCCAGAGGCCACGGAATATTGGAGCGAGGGAGATTTCTGTTCCGGAGAGACCTGCAAACCTCTCGTGGGGGGTCCTTTGCGCTGTGGACTGGGCTCCGGGACTGGGAGCTGAGTGCAGCCCTGCAGCGGCTGCAACACCGTGAGGAAAAGATCCGAGCGGGCTACGGAGACGGGATCTCCAGCGGCCACGCGGGTCCCTCCACCCACAGAGGGACCTGCAAACGTCTCGCAAAAGGTCCGTCACGCTGCAGACGCGGAGCCCAACCCGGACCTGCGGCGGCCTCGGCTCCGAGAGGTACAGATCCGAGCAGGCTTCAGAGACGGGATCTCCAACGGCCGCACAAGCCCCCCCACCCACAGGTGACGAGAGTCGGTGAGAGAGTCTCTTTGGCGGGTCGAGAGGGGAGTGGGGTGCCCCCATGGCTCAGGCCCCCCCGGGAGATAGAAGCTGAGAGGCGGCTGCAGACAGGGGCTCCCCAAGAGGGCGGGAGCCTGGATCCATTGTGGAAGGTCTGTGCATAAACCCCCCGAGGGAACGGTGCCTGAGAGGCTGCCCTGCCCCAACCTGACCATCTGAACTCAATTCTCACACTGAATAGCAGCCCTGCCCCCGCCAAAAGCCCTAAGGTGGGAAGCAGCATTTGAATCCCAGTCCCCAAATGCTGGCTGGGAGGATCAGGAGGTGAGGTGGGTGTGAGGAGAATATTCAGAGGTCAAGCCACTGGCTGGGGAGAATGCCCAGAAAAGGGAAAAGAAATAAAACTATTGAAGGGTACTTTCTCGGAGAAAAGACACTTCCTCCCTTCCTTTCTGATGAGGAAGAACAATGCTTACCATCAGGCAAAGACACAGAAATCAAGAATTCTGTGTCCCAGCCCACCCAATGGGCTCAGGCCATGGAAGAGCTCAAAAAGAATTTTGAAAATCAAGTTAGAGAGGTGGAGGAAAAACTGGGAAGAGAAATGAGAGGGATGAAAGAGAAGCATGAAAAGCAGATCAGCTCTCTGCTAAAGGAGAACCAAAAAAATGGTGAAGAAATTAACACCTTGAAAACTAGCTTACCTCAACTGGCAAAAGAGGTTCAAAAAGTCAATGAGGAGAAGAATGCTTTCAAAAGCAGAATTAGCCAAATGGAAAAAGAGATTCAAAAGCTCACTGAATAAAATAGATCTTTCAAAACTGGAATGGTACAGATGGACGCTAAGGACTTTATGAGAAAGACAGATATCACAGAACATAGCGTGAAGATTCGAAAAATGGAAGATAATGTGAAATATCTTATTGGAAAAACAACTGACCTGGAAAATAGAATCAGGAGAGACAATGTAAAAATTCTGGGACTACCTGAAAACCATGATCAAAAGAAGAGCCTAGACATCATCTTCCATGAAATTATCAAGGAAAACTGCCCTGAGATTCTAGAACCAGAGGGCAAAATAAATATTCAAGGAATCCGCAGAACACCGCCTGAAAGAGATCCAAAAAGAGAAACTCCTAGGAACATTGTGGCCAAATTCCAGAATTCCCAGGTGAAAGAGAAAATACTGCAAGCAGCTAGAAAGAAACAATTCAAGTATTGTGGAAATACAACCAGGATAACACAAGATCTAGCACCCTCTACATTAAGGGACCGAAGGGAATGGAATAGGATATTCCAGAAGTCAAAGGAACTAGGACTGAAGCCAAGAATCACCTACCCAGCAAAACTGAGTATAATACTTCAGGAGAAAAAATGGTCTTTCAATGAAATAGAGGATTTTCAAATTTTCTTGATGAAAAGACCAGAGCTGGAAAGAAAATTTGACTTTCTAACACAACAATGAAGAGAACCATGAAAAGGTGAACAGCAAAGAGAAGTCATAAGGGACTTACTAAAGTTGAACTGTTTACATTCCTACATGGAAAGACAATATTTGTAACTCTTGAAACATTTCAGTATCTGGGTACTGGGTGGGAGTACATACACACACATGCACACACGCACACATACATAGAGACAGAGTGCACAGAGTGATTTGAAGAGGATGGGATCATATCTTAAAAAAAAAATGAAATCAAGCAGTGAGAGAGAAATATTGGGAGGAGAAAGGGAGAAATTGAATGGGGCAAATTATCTCTCATAAAAGAGGCAAGCAAAAGACTTATTAGTGGAGGGATAAAGAGGGGAGGCAAGAGAAAAACATGAGGTCTACTCTCATCACATTCCACTAAAGGAAAGAATAAAATGCACACTCATTTTGATAGGAAAACCTATCTCATAATACAGGAGAGTGGGGGACAGGGGCATAAGCAGAGTGGGGGGGAGGATGGAGGGGAGGGCATGGGGAGGAGAATGCAATCCGAGGTCGACACTCATGGGGAGGGAAAGGATCATAAGAGAATAGAAGTAATGGGGGACAGGATAGGATGGAGGGAAATATAGTTAGTCCCATACAACACAACTAGTATGGAAATCATTTGCAAAACTACACAGATTTGGCCTATATTGAATTGCTTGTCTTCCAAGGGGAAGGGGTGGAGAGGGAGGGAGCTAAAGAAGTTGGAACTCAAAGTGTTAGGATCAAATGTAATCTTCTTACCACTGGGAAATAAGAAATACAGGTTAAGGGGTTAAGAAAGCTATCTGGCCCTACAGGACAAAAGAGAAGACAGAGACAAGGGCAGCGAGGGAGGATAGAGGAGAGAGCAGATTGGTCACAGGGGCAACTAGAATGCTTGGGTATGGGGGGGAGGGGATAAAAGGGGAGAAAATTTGTAACCCAAAATTTTGTGAAAATAAATGTTAAAAGTTAAATAAAACAAACAAAAAAAAAGAAAATCACTTTAATAGCTGAATGAAGGGATGGAGTGGCGTGAGTTGAGAGAGGAGGCAGGAGGACGAATTGGAAAGGTATTGAAATAGTCCAAGAGAAGTGGAAATGACAAGATTTGACACCAGATTAGATATGTGTTGTGAGTTAGAGTCAAGGATGACACTGAGGTTTTGAACTTGGCCACTTGAGAGGAGAGTGGAGCTCTTGATATAACAAGGAAGCTGGGAAGAGGTAGGGTTTTGGGGGAAAGATAAGGAGTTCTATTTTAGCATGCTGAGTTTGAGATGCCTATAGGACATCTGTTCATTTTGAGATGTCCCATAGGCAGCCGGTGATGAAGGACTGTATCTCAGGATACAGACCATGACTGAATAAATAGATCTGAGTCTCCTCTGTATAGACACGATAATTGAGCCTGTAAGGATGGTGAGATCATCAAGCAAGCAATACAAAGAAAAAAAGACCAGGGCCCAAGAACCGTCAAATTTTGGGGGCATACCAAAGGTTAGTGAACATAATATGAATGATGATCCAGCAAAGGAAACCAAGAAGAAGCAATGAGACACATTTGAATTAGACTGAACCAAGAGAGTGCAGCATCACAAAAGCCTAGGAAACGATATCTAGGAGATGATCAACGATGTCAAATGCTTGAGATGTCAGAAGTTGAGAAGTGGAACAGACTATTAGACTTGGTAATTCAGAGATCATTGAGAGCAGTTTCAATGAAAAAATGAGGTTGGAAGATGAGGATTTAGAAGAGATTAATAGTAGAAGTAGAAGCACTGAATAGAGGTGGCTTTTTCAAGGAGTTTAGCTGAGAAAGAGAGGAGCATAATGGGACAATTAGCCAGGGTGGACAGTAGGATTTTTTTTTTTAAGGATAGAGCAGATCTGAGTATGTTTATAGGTAGCAGTGAAAGAGCCAACAGAGGGAGAGATAAAGATTAGACAGTGGAGATGATAGTGGTAATCTGCTAGAGAAGATGGGAGGGGAAGGTTATCAGGGGCACATATAAAGGGGTTGGCTACTCTTCATTAGAGTCTGTAGGGAAGGAGAGGGTTGGAGAATATTCTGAGGGACTGGACTTCCATTCCCATTGCTACCATCCCATAGTTCAGGCTGATATCATCTCATGCTTGGACTACTGTATTATAACTGATTATCTTTCCCTGCATTGCTCCCCCTTGCCCCAACACACACACATCTACCAGATAGATTTTCCTAAATCAATATTTTATGTAATTTCATCATATCCCATTTCCATTTGGCAAAAAGATAGTCCAACCTCTTTAGAATGACATTCAAGGAAGGAAAAAGGCATTTATTAAGTTTCTACACTGTGCTAAGCACTTTACAAATATTGTCTCATTTGATCCACACAACAACCCTATTATCTCTATTCTATAGCTGAAGAAACCAAAGTAGAGAAGTGACTTGACCAAGGTCATAAAGTAAGGCTGGATTTGAACTCGAGTCTTCCTGACTCCAGGCTCAGTGCTCTATTCACTGGGACACCTAGACTCCCTCAATCTGACTGAAATTTTATCACCCACTACATTCTTACAAAAAGCCCATGTATAAAAAGCCCAAAAAGCCAGCCTGGTATACTCACTCCTTCTCCTGGATTCCCTGTCATTGCACCACTACTCACACCATTCGCCACACTTGGAACTCCATTCCTCTCTTGCCTATTGGAATCCTACCCATTCTCCAGAGTCCAGATCCTTTTTCACCTACTTCTTGAAGACTTGTCTGCCTACTCCAGCACAAAGTTATCTCCCTCATTTGTAGTCCTGTAACAATTTTTATTTATACCTATATTTTTATGTCTATTTGGCTCCTCACAACATATGCCCACTCTACATTGCATTGTCTTAGGCACTACTACCTTATCATGGATGTGACATATATGTTGTTTCCCCAGGCATGACTCTAGTTAAATCACTCCAGTAATCTAACTAGCATCAAAAAACATGCTGGTCAGATTTTAACAGACTCCAGTGTGTGTGTCTCCTGGATCCCAGCCAGCCAGCTCTTATTCATGCTGACAATGTGGTTTAAAAAAGGAAAGGCTTCCATAAACACCCAAGAATGTGTTTGACAGTCAAGGCTAAGCACTTTTAGGCCAGGGTCACCAAGGCAGCTATTTTAATTTACTGTACTCTGTATCAATTAACACGAGGAAGAAAAATGTTTTACCTTGCTGTTGGAACATCAACATGGTCTGTGGGGATGAGTGAACAGGCAGGGAACGAGTCCTTTGGACTGAGCTGTGAGTTCGACTTGGCATGCTGTTGCTGCCCCCGGGGTTGGCAAACCAAAGATTCTAGGAGGAAAAAGGATATGCATGTGTGCATATGCACCAATAACATGCACAAGTCTAGGTACACAGAAACACACACACACAAATGCCAGAGTTCAGGCAGGAAGCAAATGCTACTAACTATCTGTCTCTACTAAATTCTGGGGATATGTTTCCAGGTCTATCTGTGGTATCTTCTCTGCTTATTTATAGCCAGAACTTGTCCTGGTGCTTGGAGGGGTTTATAACTTCCATTTGCTTTATTTTTGGCTCCCCTAGACCTCTCTGTGAGACATGACTTTATTAGGGATTCTTTTCTCTCTGACTCCCTTTCTATTCCTTCCATTCTCCTGTTTTCTAAATAATAGGGAAGATCAGAAAATATGTGTGGCAGAGAATTCTCTTTACTTCTGGGTTTGGTTTTGAAATTCTCTGCCCCCCTGCTTTTTTTAAATAAAGGAGCCAGAAAATCTAATCAGAGGAAGAAAATAATAACTGCTCCACACACTAAGCTGGCATGTTTAAAATTACTTGGATTTCCTTAGCAGCGGATTCTCTTTGAATGAGTCACAGAATGAGGAAAGTCTGGAAAGTGACGTTTGGTGCATCTAATGTCTCTTTTTTTGGTGATTCAATTTGGCTTACGCTGCCCTCAGTACATTTTGCTCATTTTAAATCCCTCCATTAACCTCCTGGGCTTTACAAATTAAAACAGTATTTCTACCCAAGTTTCCTTTAGAAGCCCTTCGCTACTCCCTCAATGCATAGGGGCCAATTAGACACAAAATTATAACTTAGTATACTGTTCACTTCCCTGTCCTCCTGAATGCTCCCTTTCCCCCCATGCAGAAACAAAATGAAGGGATTGGGGGGAAATTAGGGATTTGTGGAGCAGTGGTAGGATAGAAGAGAACTCATCCTAACTTGCACTGAGAACCTCTACATGCACTCATGCACACACACACACACACACACACACACACACACACACACACACACACACACACACACACACACACACACACACACCTGCTGAGATTTGTTTGTTTTTTTGCAAGGCAATTGGTGTTGTGACTTGCCCAGGGTCACATAGCTGGTAAGTATCAAATGTCTGAGGTTGGATCGGAACTCAGGCACTGCTAACTCCAGAGCTAGTACTCTATCCATTGTGCCACCTCACTGCCCCCATACTGAGAAGATTTGAAATCTCCCCATACACCACTCTGTGTTGATCCCAAGGGTACCTTTTTTGTCGAAAAGCCTACTTATTCTGAATGTACTCCACAATGGGGAAAAGAATGTTCAGGTTTACCCAATCATAATCTAGATTATAACCCATAGGTAGTGGTATGCTGGTAAATATTTAACAACTGGTTCTCCAGAAAAAAGAAATGCAAACACAACACATTTTAAGTTTAATTTGAATTACTGCCATTTTCTCCATCACTTTCTTAAGTCTGGATAATCAATAAAACAAAACAAAGGTCTGATTTATGAGGTGTAAAAAACCAAACATTTAAGGATGAGTTGACTCTATCCAGAACACTTCTATCTATGTGTACCTTTACATACAAAAAGACAAAAAAGGGAAATGAGTGTTTGCACCTCTTTTTAAAGGCCCTACCTCAAATGTGGGAGTACCCTAGGTAAGGCTACTTTTACAAAGCAAGCTGGACAAATCCTCCTGACTTTCCTCAGAGAGAGGCCACTGTTCTTCCCTCCTTAGGTTTGAAAAGTGCAAAAAGGGCAGGCTATTCCATAGGTCAACCAGTAAAATGTCCAGTTTCTCTTTGGGTTTATGGGAACATCTAGAGCTTTATGGGTAAGGGGCTCTGTAGCTTCTGTTTCTGTACTTGGTAAACTTTCCCCCCTCTTCAGCAGGGGGAAAAAATAGTTGAGAAAGTCTGAAGGGAAACAAACCTGTCTTCCTTGTTTTAGGATGGTAGGGTTGGTTGCCGCACTACGCTGGGTGGAGCTGATGAACCCGCTGGTACCCAACAGGCCAAGTCGGGCTGAAGGGAGATTCCTTGAAGGGATCTGGTACTGGCGTGGATTCCGCCTGCCCATGCCTCCACCTACAGAACCTGCTGTTGGTAAGGAGTTTGACTGTCCAAAACCTCGACTGTCACAAAATGGAAGGAAAACCAGAAGAACATGAGATATTTCAGATCCCTTTTAAAACAATTTCAATTTCCCCCTTATTCTTTTCCTCTTATCCTCCCCCCCCCCATCAGAACCAGTATCAGGCAGTCATCATATTCTATTAATCTTAGGATACTGGGAGGGCTTTCTGTATAGAAATCAGTCTAACCTCTAGACATTCTGACAAGTTCAAACTTTCACCCAGATCTACTTGGTTGGATAATTAGGGACTCTGGCCTTCTGGTTCTGACAGTTTCTCCTCTGCTTTTTTAGTCCTGAAGAACTCATTCTCTTTCTGGTGAACGCATTCAGATTCTATGTGGTTACATAGCAGTGAGCAGTGTTTTAGGGACCAGCACATTCTTTCCAAGAAGTGTCAGCTTTTATATTCAATACTGTTTAAATCAAAATGCTTTACCCCAGACTGCCACAAGATGGAACAGATTTGCTTTCTTTAGCTATCTATACAAGATAGGCACACACTATTTCTGAAGAAACATTTAGAATCAGGGTTGAGACAGTCTTTAACAAGTTGGGGATAAAGGGAGGCTGTGACACTGTGATTTGCTAAGATTAATACTGGGTTGGAGAAGGAGGAGAGAAGGAGAATCTAAATTATCAACATAATAGATGCCTTAAGATATTTCTCTGTTCTCCAGAATTTATTTTCTCTTGGGGGGAAAGAAACATAAACTCTGCCCTGAAACTGGTAAACTGGTAAACTTGTTACAGTTCATTTCCTGGCTCACTAGCTTCCCTTTCTAGGGTGTTTTGATCAAAAACGATCCCAAGTATCCTATGACAGATCTTCAAAGCATCTCTTATATAAGTTTCCTACTCTTCACTTACAACCACCAACCTGGCATAGACTCATCACTTCACACCTGAACTACTACAAAGTATCCTGGTTGGTCTCCCTGCTTCATGTCTCTCCCCACTCACCAACACATCTTCCACTTAACTGCCAAGTGCTCTTTCTAAACAGCAATACTACTCAACAAACTCCAGTGGCTCCCAATTACCTCCAGGATCAAATATAGATCCTTTGCTTTTTAAAGCCCTTTGTACTTTTTCAGTCTTTTTACATTTTACTCCTCTCCCCACGTATTCTAAGACCCAGTGACACTGGCTTTCCTGCTGTTCCTCAGAAATGAAGGTTCATCTCCTAACTCCTTGCTAGAATGCTTTTCCTCCTCACCTACATCTCCTAGATTGCCCATCTTTCCTCAAGACTCAGGTCAGTCCTACCTACTGGAAGAGACCTCCCTCCTACTCTTCACCTCCCACCCAGTGCTTTCCTACTGAGATTTCCTTTAGTATATTCTATCTATCTATCTATCTATCTATCTATCTATCTATCTATCTATCTATCTATTTATATCTCTTTATGTCATGTGATTATTTGGATGTTGTCCCTCTGTACTCTACACCACCAACCCCCAATCAGAAAGTGAGCTCCTTGAACAGGAAATGTTTTTGCCTTTCTCTGTATCTCCAGTGCTGAGGGTAGAACCTGGCACACAGTATGTGCTCAAAAGCTTGTTGTCTCACTGACTCATATTCCACACTCAGTGAGAAGGAAGAATGTTCCTGGTCTCTATGGACTGCTTAGTTTTTCTCTTTCTTTTGTTTCTTAATGAATTTTGATCACTTGATAAGTGATTCCACTTCATTTAAACTCTCTGTGAAAGTCCTGTCCTAGCTACCAAAAAGTTGAACGAGAAAGAATAAGTTATAAAGAATGGGGATGACAGAATTTAAATTGACAGCCAAGTTGGCAAATGTATGTCCTAGACCAAATGACCAAAAAGGCAGAGGATCTGAGATTTACCATCATTGATCTGATCATCATTAGTATTATGAGGCATTTAAGTCTGAATTAAACAATTAGGCTATCTATAAAGAGATAGAGGTGAAGAAAGAAAAAGTGACAGAAACATGTTTCCTTCCTCTGTTGTTTCTCTTTTGCATCTCTGCCTTTCTCTCGTAACTCTTTAAAGATAATTAACTGATATCCTTGTCAAAATTAATAAGAAATTAAATATCCGAAGATTGTTAATAAGAACCCATTAATATGGAATCTTGGGTAATTCTGGGAGTCTGGGATAAAGTTTGTCTTTTCACTATCTATAAAATTTCAAAAGTAAATTAATAGAGGGAGGGAAAAGATTCCAGGGGAAACATCTGATCTACTCATGAGAAATTTTTCAGTGTTTTAGCAGTGCTTATTTGAGCAGGAGTCACATAATTATGAGAACCGGAAGGCACCAATAAGACCATCTTGTCCAACTTTTACGTATAAGGTTCCCTTAACGTGGTCACTGACCGTCTCCTTCCGTTAGAAAACCTTTAGTGAGGGGAAACCCATTGCCTCCTGAAGCAGTCTGTTTCCTACATTGGGTCTAATCAGACCTATCTGAAAATTCCACCCATTGCTTCTCGTTCTGCCTTTTGGAGATAAGCAGAAGAAACCTGATTACTCTTTCATATGACAGCCCTTCAAATACTTGAAGAGAGCGAACATATTCCTTCCCTGTCTTTTCTTCTTCAGACTGGACACCTGTAAATCTTTCAACCCACTCTTGTATAGAATTACTTTAAGGCATGTCACCATTGCCATTGCCCTCCTCACCTTAGGATGCTCTACAGCTTAGCAATGTCCTTCTTTTTATGTATGTCCAGACAGGAACAATTCATTTTTGATATTATTTATTCATATTTAATACGTAAAACCATATTCTGATGAAAAGTATATGTTAATGTTTTCTTTCCCCTACAAGTAGCACTTCACCCCCAACAATCCAAGACCATTGTAGATGGTTTTTATTTTATTTTATCTTTTCTAAAGTCCCCATAAGTGAGCTTCAAAAGGCAATCTTTGTCAAACTGAACCAAATCCAGAAAATTCAGTTGCTGAAGAAGTTATAGAAAATGCAGGATAAAGAATTACTTCTCTCATTAACTTAGTTCTGTTAATACTAGTACTAAAACTGGAAAATAATAAAACTGAAATTCTTTAAATAACTAAGATTATTTTTCTAATTCAGACTGACCTTTCCTCCTTCCACTTAGTACAAAGTAAGTGGGTTTTTACTGTTTGAATCGTGTATGTGAATGTATGCAAAAGATCAAACAATTTGTCAAAGCATATCTGAATATACATATACAAATATATGTAAGAAATTTTAGACCTTTTAGGTAGAAGTATTAAGATAATACTGATCTACATATATTTACTATATAAAATAAGATTCTGATGGCCTTGATGCTTACATTATTTTCCTCTTGTTGTCCTCACACTTTATCCTCAACAAGTGGGGAGGGGCATTAACATACTCATTGAGTCAATAGTGTGACTTCTTTTTTTGGCAAGCAAAAACTAATTTAATCTGAAGTCTGCAATAAGAAGGACATAGTGCACAAAAAGAGGAAGATGATAGGACTGTAAAAAAACCACTTCCTTCATCAGAAGACTGTTATTTTAAAACTTTCTACCCTTCTGGAAGAATAACAATATTTATATCCAATAAAATGGATCCTTATTCATATTCCATAAATGCAAATATCAGCACTTCACTTGATATAGGATATGATGACAAGGGGTCTACTTCATGAAGGCAAAAAAACAAACAAACCCCAAACTCTGGAAAAACCAGTCTGATTGTCTTTTTTTTCCTTTAATAACTTAAAGGTGGCTGTGTTCAAGTTACTAATGCCTCACATCTACATTCTTTAGTCAATTAATAGTAATAACTAGCATTCATATGTAGTATTTTAAGGTCTGTAAAATCTTTTCATATGTTCTCTCACTTGATGATCAAGCATTTATTTTATTTTTTTATTTTTTTGGAGAGGGGAAGGCAAGACAATTGAGGTAAAGTGATTTGCCCAAGGTCACACAGCTAGTAAATGTCAAGTGTCAGAGGCCAGATTTGAACTCAGGTCCTTCTGAGTCCTGGACTGGTGTTTTATTCACTGTGTCACCTAGCTGCCCTGATCGACCATTTATTATACACTTCATATGACCCCGACACTAAGCTAAGTGCTAAGGATACAAAGAAAAGCAAAACCAATCCTTACTTTTAAGAAAAGTGTCCAAGAATCAAGTAAAAATATTCCCTTTGGAAGCTTTTTTTCCTCCTGAATGTGGATGGGTGATTAGTTCACCTTTCAGCTTTTTGACAGATTCTTTTTCCTTAGATTGATTTAGCCTGACCCTGCTGTATAGAACCCTGGTCCAAGCATGGTTCTAGTAATGCAGGCAGTTCTGAGTGTCATATTTTAGGAAGGACATTGACAAACTTAGAAGCACCCAGAAGCATGCAACCAGGATAGTAAGAACCCTGTGGTCCAAGCAACATAGGGATCAGTTGGAGGAACTGGGGGTGTTTAGCTTGAAGAAGGGAACATGAAGGGAGGACATAATAGACATCTTTAAATGTATGAAGGGTTGTCATGAAGAGATCAGATTTGTCTTGTTATTCGTGACATCAGAGATCAGAATTAGGGACAATTAGTAGAAATGGCAATGGGCCAGATTTAGGTTTCATGTAATAGTTCAATTAAAGAAACATGTATTAGCTATCTATTATTTGCAAGGCACTAAGGATCTTAAACAACTTACATTCTATTGGATGGTAAGGAAAACCTGTCCAATAATTATAGTTAACCAAATTGGAATAAACTGCCTTGGAAGGCAGTTGATTCTTTCCAAATAGAGATCTTCAAATGAATGGTGAATGAATACTTATTGAAAATATTGTTGGGGGAATTTCCCGTATTATAGGAAGGGGTTATTCTAAGGGAACTCTGAGCATCTGTTTTTTCTGTGAATTTGGTAATCCCAGAAAGTTTCAGATAAATCTCTCGATTCCCTATAATTCAGCTTCAAAAAGCAGTTGGATACCAAATTCAAACCACTATAAATCTAGAAGCTCTAAAGTACAATGAGGCTTATTTTCACCTTTTCCTGAGGAGCTGAATTATTATCTAAAATCAAGAATGATACGTCTACAGTTTTAGACTGCAGCTCAGTCCAAAATAGAATAGCAGTGTTATGCTTAATCCAGCCATCAACTATAATTAGCTTGTCTGCAGCTAAAAGGAAAAAAAAAACCCTCACACAACCACACAGGCTGCGGGCTGAACAACATTTGGCTCTCCGTCACCTGCACATATTTAAATGTTTTGCAAGTATTCATTAAATAGAGAAAATCTTGCTCAGGAAATCATTTTGAGGCACAAAGGACCTAATTCATATCTTCCTCAGGGAATTCTCTCAATACTTTCCCCTCCACAACCCCACCCATTTAATGACTATTTTAGAACTTGCCACAAGGTACCTGCCATGAACAACATGTGATACTCAAGCATATTACTGTATTCAGAGCCCAAACCAGCATATGAGTCACTAAGGTAACTAACATGCATCATAATGAATGAAATCCGAACATACTTTCTTTGCTGTCGATATCCTGATATGTCTAGAAGGGTTTTCCTAGGGAAAGACCGAAAGAGCTTCTGCACCTGCTGTTTCCATGACAACAATCTTTTTTTCTGTGTCTCTGTAAATGCCTGCAAAAGCAAATAGGATTTTTTATGGGTAATGCAGTATGGCATGAGGGGAAAACATGCAATTAAATATGGGAAAACATTGGAGTCTGGTCAGTTTGGCTTTAAAAAAAATAAAAAAAACCCCCACCCCAACAACAACAAAAAACTTGTGTCTAACCCAACACATATACTAATTAGATAGTTTTATTTTGGCAACCACCTGTAACAAAATTCTGAATTTCACACAGAATATGCTTGGTAGGCTACAAGCATGAAGCCTGCTAAAAAATCATATTTTTGATTTTTTTAAAAAGATTACATACCGTCAAAACTTGCCCTCCCCCTTATACTCTACTTATTAAGTGGAAATGGATTGCAAAATTGATTTGTGATACTCAGGCTTTAGTGGACTCCCTGCATTTTTAAAATCAATGGGAACTCTTTAACTTATCCAGATACCAATGTGCTATAATGCAGTATCACAATTTGTATAAGCTTCAGGTAATTTAACATATTCAATGCATTTAAAGAATTTTTTTTAAACAATCTACCAGGCAAGGATATCTATCTATAGATACAGATAGATATGTACCTCTTTTTTTCCCCCTCCTTCCTCAACTTCATTCACCTGAAATATATGGTTTTGCCTAATGGCAGGTCAAAGGAACTGATAGCTTCTCTCTCTTTTTTAATTAATATTTTTCCCTCTTCCACGTAGAAACAATTTTTAACATTCATTCATTTAAAAAATTTCTGAGTTCCAAATTCTCTCTCCTTCCCTTTCCCTCTTCTTGAGAAAACAGTCAATCTGATATAGACTACACATATGCAGTCATGCAAAACATTTCCTTATTAGCCATGTTGTAAAAGAAAACAGACCAAAAAAAAACCACTCAAAAAAGGAAAATAAAGTATGTCTTAATCTTCATTCAGATTTCATCAGTTCTTTCTCTAGAGGTGGATAGCATTTTTCATCATAAGTACTCTGGAATTGTCTTGGATCATTGCATTGTTGACAATACCTAAGTCATTCACATTTGATTATTATATAGTTTTGGTAGGACTCTGTACATGTTCTCTCATGTACATGTTCTGCTCACTTCACTTTGCATCAATTCATGTAACTTTCCAGGTTTTTCTGAAACTATCCCACTTGTCGTTTCTTCTAACACAATAGTATTCTTTTATGATCATATGCTACAACTTGTTCAGCCATTCCCTAGTGAATGGGCATTCCTTCAATTTTCAATTCACTGCCAACACAAAAAGAGCTGCAATATATATTTTTGTATATATAGATCCCTTTTCCCTTTTCTTTGATTTCTTTGGGATACAGACCTACTATTGGTATTGCTAGAACAAAGGCCTAATAGTTTCAAATTGTTCACCAGAACAGTTGGATCAGTTCACAATTCTATCAACAATGCATTGGGATGGCAACAATGTCCCATTTTTTCACATCCCCTTTAGCACTCATCATTCCCATTTTTGTCATATTAGCCAATGTGATAGGTGTGAAGTGGTACCTCAGAGCTGTTTTAATTTGTATTTCTCTAATCAATAGTGGTCTAGAGCATTTTTTCATGACTATTGACAGCTTTGATTTCTTCTTCTGAAAACTGCCTGTTCGTATCCTTTAGCCATTTGTCAACTGGGGACAACTGGGGAATGACTCACAGAATCGACAGTTTTTCAATGTGTCTTCCAATTAATGCACATTATAGGCTACATCAATTTTAATACTTCATACCATTTTCTATCCTGATGCTTCTTTTTGTGGTATCTAAGTGACTTTGGGGTCTTAAGGGATATAGCAGCAGAATGTATGTACTGGTAAGTTTTCCAATTTTCAGAGGCTTCAAACATAAACCTGGTGCCACACTGACTCTGTTGTCTAAGAACCAACAGAAAGTATAATAAGAACAGAGCCACATCAACATGAGACGATGAACTGTTTGATTGTGGCATCCTATGAAACAAAGATATTTAAATGGATTTCAATCAATGGAAATGGAAATCAATCAATATGGCTCTTCCTTTTTCCATGTTGACAGGGACAGAAAGGAAAGCATAAGGTGCCAAAAGCCAAATAGCTTTTAGAAATCCACAAACATCAACTTAACTATAGGTACTTTAAATGTGAGATCTTTGGTCTAGTAACCAATTAATTAACATGCTATAATGGAAAAAAATGAAAACTGATATTATTGTAATAAAACTGGAAGACCAAATGTTATTGTATCTCTTTGGAGAGGTAAACAAAGTAACTGGTAGAGCTGGTTTAATCATGCCGTCAAAGTCAACAAGAAACATCATTCAGTGTTAATATGTTAATTCAATGTTAATATATACTTGGTTGTCTCATCTTGTAGTGTTCATGATGATCATTTTAAAAAAAGAGCACTATGAAGATAATTGTAGCTTATGTGCTAACATCTGCTGCAAAGGAAGAAAAGGGAGAGAAATTCTATGAGGACCTTAACCAGCTCCTCTAAACCAAGTCAATATGATCTGAAAATAGGTATGCAAAGAGAGGTTGGTTTAAAAATGTCTTAGGTTTGAAAAACAAGAAGCCAAAGGTATGTAGACTATTCCAAATCTCACCACTATACGTCATGAACACATTCTTTCTAAAAAGAATCTGAAGGCTTTGGACAAGGTAAACACCAAACATCATAGAAATGAAGTTGATTGTAATGGAGAGGGCAGGGAACAATTGGTTATTGATGTAAGAAACAGATCTGAATCAGATGTCTGTGCACTACTGGACCACATCAACTAGTCAAACTAAAGACTGACATCAACATTATGTTAAAAGAAAGGATAAAGAGTCAACTGCAATAGATTCAACATGTCTTATTCAAATAAACTGTTGAAGAGATTGGGAAATGAAAGAAACACTATCATTTCCTGCACAGGTTTAAGAAACATAAAAGAGTTGCCACAACAAAGAGGCCAACAGAGCGCAGAAACTGACTTAGACAGCAAAATTTGGCCTCTTTGCCAACGAGAGGGAGATGGAAGCCGGAGGCAATAACTGAATAGAATACTAAGTCAGTAGTATCACCTTTTAAAACAATAAAACACAGTGGAAGCAAAAACAAGTCTATATACAGCTTGACAAGGCAACCAAATGATTCACAACAGCGAAAGAGCATTCAAATATGAAACTGGCAGGAGGATTTAAAACATGTAAAATGGAACAAATTTGTCAATGTTTCTGTAATGATCTATTTTGTTCACAGTAAAAGAGAAGCTGCCACGTTTGGACCCTAACATCTTAGTTTTCAATACGCAATACAAAGAAATAGAAATGGGTTTTATAAGTTTGGAAAAGTGACTGGATCAGACTAAGTGTACAATGAGGAAATCTCTGCTGGAGGCAATATAATCTTGAAAGCACTGATACCTTCAGGTAGAGGAAGATACCAAAAGATGGTGAAAGAACCAGGTGATATCAAGTCCCCCAAAATGTGCCCAAGAAAACATCAGTAACTACTGAGACATGTCTACTTTCTCATCTTTATAAAACCTTTTTAAGAATGAACTACACGTATTTTGAGGATATCTTGAATAAAAATAAGAGAAGAAAAAGGGCAAATTTTCACAAACAGTACCTTGATAATGAATTATATCTATAAAGCACCACAAATGACTGAAAAGTACAGAGAAGTCAAGACCCCTCTGTATTTGTGGTTTGTTGATTATTTTAAAAGCATTTGACTAGGTAGAACAAAAAAGGTCATCTTCTGACAAGGAGGTTCTCATGCATATGTTTAAGATCATGACAGATACCTTGATAAATGCCACCACAGAGAAAATTTTGGTCAATGATTATTAATATCAAGTGACGCATGAAACAAGATGTATCTTTGCCAAAATGTTCAGGCTGTCATAGAAGATGTCTTTTGTAGAGTTTAAAGGGAAGAGAAATTCTCTGCAGCTGACAAGGTCCATTAGATTTTCTTGCTGCAAATGATATTATAGTAACATTATCAAGCAACAAAAGCATTACAGTCTTCTCAATGAGATCCATAATTATTTAGAAGAGATCAGCCTAGTAAGTCATACAGGAAAAACTAAATGGATGAAAAATGTCAATTGTACAGACTCAGACATGAATTTAGATGGCTAATCCATTGAGCTAGTAACTTGAGCATAAATAATTGGCATACATGCCATAAATAAACAACAGATTGGACCCAGAATTGAATAGGAGGAACGGAATGGGATTGGTTGCATTTGGAAAACTCTGTAGTGCTTTTAATTGCTCCGTGTTACCAAGATCCACCTTTTCAACACATTTATGTACCTTGAGATTCTCTAGAGTTGAAAAGCTCAGAGTACCATAATCTCTGAGAAATTACTGTTGTAGGTGACTCAAAAGTCAATGGAGAGATGCATGACGGACATAAACATGTACTGTAAGAAATTTCTCATCATGTCTGATATTGAAGTAGTTTAAATTATTATTATTATTATCTTTGAGGAAATATTGAGGAAAAGAAAGCAGACCAGTCACATGACAAGAATGAGAGAGAACAGATAAACAGATCAACTGTTCCACTGAGATTCATGAAACATAAAAAATCCTGGAGGAAATTCCTGGAATGTTCTGTGGATTTTCTGGGGAGAGATTTGAGTGCAAGGACATGTAGAAGAACTGCACAGAATGAGAAGACAGGGAGAGGTTGCAATTTATAGCAATTGATATAGTACCTATAGTACAGAGATCACAATCAGTTCAAGTATTCAGATACATTTGCTCTGGATTTGTGATTTCAATAATGTAGGGAAGTTATAGTGAGGAAAACTCACTCTGCCAATGTTAATTGGCAATTGTTCTATAAGTGACTGCTTGGGGCACTAAGAACCAGTAGATGGCACACGTAGGACTAGAACCCAGGTATCTCTTAAGGCCAGCTCTCTTTTCCACTATTCTACATTACCTTTCTATTGAAATACACACACACACACACACACACACACACACACACACTTATGTATATTAGAGTGTATATATGTACCTGTTGTGAAAGTATTTGGCAATATCCTAAATCTACATCCTTGGTCTTATTTGCATCAGTCTCCCTTGAATTAGAAGATTTAATTTCAAGGAAGGATGTTGGTTTCCTGAAACTAAGAGACTCAGTCTTGTTTATGGTGACTAAATGGCACTATCTTTGTGTGATTCAATTGAGAGGTATTTCTTTATTCACCTCTGGCCAGATTAAAATTGTTAAAGAAGAGATTAATTGGTTTCAGAAAGATATTTTCTCTAAGGATGCATTAGATTTAATATGACTATAATTCTCTTAGATAAATTTCTTTTTAAAACCCTTTCAACCTAAACTATGCATCTTTGTTTTTACTTTGTTGTGGAATTTTGTTTTTTGTTTTAGCATTATTATAAAAGGAAACTGGCAATTGCTTGGTTCAGAGAGAGATTATTCTTATAAGCAGAGAGACATCTGAACCTCTTTCCAAGTAGAAATATTAATAAATTGTCTCTGACATATTTAGACTAAAATGCATAGTATAGAATTTTTCTTCCATATCGTACACATTTTCACATGTGTTTCTTTTCTATGTCCTGAATCTCCATTTTGAATCACTGTTTAAGTGACTTACTCAGGGTATTAGAGGCAGGAATCATTAACAGTTTTCCAGGGGCCAGACTCAATAATAAGTGCTCAAATGCCTAGAGTTACATTATCTTACCATCTTTAGAAAGTTTAAGTTCTATAGAAAACTTAAAGTGAGATTTCATAGAAGCAAGATTGGAATCGAAATCTTCCTGACCCAGGATCCAAATCTTCCTCTATCCATAATGCCATGACTTTTCCAAACTGATTCACATGAAGATATATTTCTACTCTTAAAAGACAACATTATCAGCCACGTTGTTTCCGTGTAGGTGGTAATCAAATGTCATCAAAGATGATTACCGGTCATGGAAGGTACCTAAAGCACTATGATAAGGATGAGGGGACTTTAAAAGAAATTGATTTTAAAGAGATCTGATGAGCAGCATAATTTCATAAATACAATGGAAATATACTTTCTTTTGTGTTTTATCTAGAACCTAGCTCATTGTTGCCAATTAGTAAGTGTCCCATTATAATGCCAGCAGAAACTCTGAGGTGGCAAACATTATTACCCATACTTAACTAGTAAAGAAAGTGAGTGGCATATCCTTTCCCTCTCAAGATCTTCATTCATTAATTGATTATTGCACTTACTACATCCACAGGGTCATTTTCAGTGACATGGAAGATACAGAGAACTATAATTACAAAGTTTTTGCACTCAGGCAATATAATAGGGAAATAGAAATGGTGTTCATTCATTCAACAACTCATTCCACAAACATTTATTGAGCATTTCTATGACTGGGTTAATGGATACAAAGATTAATAAAAGAGAATTCTCTACCCTTAAAAGGATTATAATCAACAGCTTTTGTTGACTTACTACTCTTCAGATTTCCTAACAAATGCCAACACACAACTAACTCCTTTTGGTTACAGAGATGAATTCATTGGCATTATTTGTATATTACTTGGTTTTTTAGCCATAGAAAAAGCTGAATCAAACAAATGGTTTAGAGGACTTACAAACAAGTTTGCTGTGAAATAAAACTAGTCCTCTAAGTCCCAACTTTGCCTTTTCAATATTGTGTGATGTTGGGCAACTCATTTAGCTTTTTTCTGTGTCTAAGCTTTCTCATTTGTCAATTGAAAGGGCTGTACTAGATGAGTTCTAAGGTCCCTTCTAGCTGCAAATCTGGTCCTAGAGTAAAATATCTAATTTTCCAGATAATAAATTCACAATTTAAAAGTACATTAAAAATGGCCCCCAATGATACCATTTTATACAAACATTTCCCAAGATAAAAAGCAGTATTCAAAAAAGAAATTGTTCTTATTTCTTGACAAAGTGAATAATTGATTCACTTATCATCTATGACATATTACATTTGTTATTTATTTAACCTGGTGTGTTTTGTCCTTCACTCTCGAAGAGGACCATGACATCAAAATAATATGACTTGCAGTCTTGTTTATGGTGACTAAATGGCACAGAGTGAGGGAGGGCTGTTTATAAAGTCACCAACCTCACTTTCTTCTCCAGAGCCATCTGGGTCCAATGGCCTGATATTCATCAGGATGACTAGAGATGGCCCAGGATGCAATATGAGACCCTGACCCTTTTAGGCTAAGGTCTTATCAGATTCTCATTTTGAATGAGATACACCCATTCAATGAAGAACACCATGCCATCAGAGAAATGATGACATGACTTGCACTTGACTTTTGTTTTGAGTGAGGGAGGGCTGTGCAAGGTCACCAGCCTCACTTCTCCAGAGCCATCTGAATCCAGTGACCAGATATTCATCAGGATGACTGGAGATGACCCAGAATGAGGCAATTGGGGTTAAGTGACTTGCTCAAGGTCATACAGCTAGTATCAAGTGTCTGAGGTGAGATTTGAACTCAGGTCCTCCTGATTCCTGCACTGTTGCTCTATCCACTGCACCACCTAGCTGCCCCTCTTCTTTAAGTAGTTATTCAAGGGATGTCCCCTTTAGCAAAAAAAAAAAAAAAAAAAAAAATTCAATTCAAACCTCAGGGTTCCTGGGTAAAACAGAAACAATTACTATTTAATAATTACATTCACTCTGTGCTAGGTGTATATATAGTCGTAGTGAACCACTAAAGATGTGTATGGCATTTAGTGAAGGGCACTTCTGCACCTCCTGAGTATTACAAGTCACATTACAGTAATGTAGAAGCTAGAGTCAGTGCTCTTGGGCATTGGCTCTCCATAGTTATTTTTACCTCCACAGTTTCAGGACAGGGCATTGTCCTGTAGAAGCGGGTCAGGTATTAGCTCTCACTTTTCCCTATTTTCCAATAGTTCTGGGTCCTTGACCTCAATTTATTGCATTGGCAACCTCTCATGGACATTTCCAGAAACCCACCATTCTAAGCACTCACCAGGTCCCAGGTCAAACCAGCATTGTTAATATCATATTTGAAGAAATGAGCATGTTTTCAAGACAGAAGATTAAGATTGTTCCTGACACTGGTATAGTTGCATTAAATGCTTACCAAGCAGGGAAAGGTCCCATGTGGTGGGAATCATGAGATAGGGGAGTGGCAAGATGCATTTAACAGATGGAGAATAATGTCCTAGGATAATGAAGTATTTGGGTACCAGAGGCAGTAGAAATAGAAACCTTTGTCCTTCCTCTTATGGTCACACTATACTTTCTCACTGCTTTGTGACAGGGTTAGTGCCCCGAGCCCCTAGAGAGGAAGGGAGGGTGTCTCAACTTAGTCAACAACCTTCCTCTTCTCCAATTAAAGAGTAATGTTTACAGCCAGTGAAAGAGAGTCCTGTCTAAGGGAATCTTGTTTAGCCCTCGGTTGGAATGAACAGTGTGTGCCACATGGGGACCTCAAAAGGGAATGTGTGTTTGGTAGGCATGGAATAACTTGGGGCTGTGGAAAATTATTCACACACATTCCTCTTTCTTGAACTAAAATAATAATAATAAAACTGTTAAAGAACATTTTCCTCTTTTAAAGTGGAGACAGGGCTCCTCCTCAAGCTTCCTGTCCAAAAGTTACCCCTCCTGCAATCAGGATGTGTTTAGCTGGTATTAACACTTGACAAGCAAGAGCTGACTGAGAAAAGCTTAACTCCTATAAATCATCTTTTATGTACCACAAAAGTGGTCAAAGAGAAAAAAAAAAAGAGACACAAAAGAGAAGAACATCCTGATAACTTGAATCAAGCCAACATTTATGGGCTGGCAAATGAAGCAGGCATTACGATGCCTGGATAACTTTTTACATATAAGTGACTAGACTAACGTGTACTCTGAGCTCTGAGTTTGGAACCAGGAGGAAACATTTTCTGTATTCCAATATGCTATAGGCTCAATTCTTATGAGTAGAAAACAGTGGGAAGGGAAAGCCAAGCTGCTGTACTTGCTTTACCCTGTATATCATATTCCATCTCCTGTTTCCATCCCTTTAACAAATTTTACCTCATGTCTTGTAAGGCCCTCTTTTTCTTACCTTCACCTCACAGAAGCCCTAGCTCGTTTCTAGTTCTGCCAGTTTCTAATGTCCAAACCTACCTTGCCCAGCCAAATTATTTTGTGGCCAATTTGCATTTGATGCGGCACAGACTTGGGGAACCTCCATGAATTTTCCCACTTAATCTGGTTTTTCATATCCAAATCTGTTACCCTTAATCTAGCCTGGCCCTCCAGCATCTGTGGCCTCCAGATTGCCTCTGGTTGATTACTAAACTGGATTACTTCCCACCCAAACCCTCCATTGTTGGATACTCCAATTGCTTTCAGCTGTTTCCCACCCAAGATTATTTCATTAGTTACCCAGTCCCATCAAGATCTTCCTTAGACCCCCCCCCCCCCCCCCCGACCACTAGACCACCCCCAGATCCTCCCACAGTCTTTCTATATATAAATTCCATCTTGCCTCCATGAAGGTGCTCAGATTCTGTCTAGCTGAGATTGTATCTGACCAGCTTGTCAATATAAGCATCAAAAATGGTTATTAGACTTCTTAAGAGTCAACCCAATATGGTGAATCTTTAACAAGCTTTGTTTTACTTTGGCTGAGAAAAGGTTTGAGTAGAATTCATTTGGCAGGACCTGGCATATCAGTATTTTGGGGTCCTGAGCACCCTAAACCTCAACATTATGGTTCCCTGATCTCATCACATTTTTTTTTTTTTTTTGGTATTTTTTTTTCCTTGTTCCTATCATTCTTCCACAGTAGAGAACAAGTACCTTGAGGGCAAGTGTAATTTTACTTTTACCTTTCTATTTATTCTGCTTAGCATATGGTAGGTGCTTAACAAATAAATACTTGAATGAAGAAATGAAGGTAGGAAAGCATTATCTTATCTCTGCTTTTGGAGGCTTAAGGGATCTCCACTCCTTTCCTCTCCTCACTGGCCTATCATGCCTTACCTGAGGGTGTTCTACCCAAAGGAAGGTTAATTTTGATGGCCAAAACCTACCTATATAAAGTGGGGTTTACTGGCTAGATTTCCTTCTCAAAGACCAAGCCTTAAACCCAGTCACTTCCGGATGTCACAGATTGGACAACAGGTGCCAGCCCAAGCACCACTTAATGCTTATTTTGGGGGCCCTCCAAACTCAAAGTGAATGTAAATAGAAAATGTTTTTCTTTTGACCAGCAACCCTGAGGGTCTGCCCCTAGCAGTTTGATTTTTTTTTTTTTTTTACCTTAAAGGGGCCATCCCTTGACTCACTTCTTAAAGATGCCTATTCACTGAATGGGTGTTGCCTTCACTCAAAGCGAGAACTCAAGCAAACCTTAGCTTTAAAAGGCCATCTCCAGTTGTCCTGATCTATATCTGGCTACTGGGCTGAGATGGCTCTGGAGGAGAAAATGAAGTTGGTGACTTCGCATAGCCCTCCCTCACTCAAATCCAATTCAATTGCAAGTCATGTCATCTTCTCCCTGATATCACGGTCCTCTTCGAGAAGGATGAATCGCACAGGATAAGGGACCTCCTGTGTCTTAATCCTGGACTCTCTTCTCCACTTATGAATGGCTGTAAACTTCTTGAGAGTACTCTTTCTAATTTCCTTTTTTTAAAAAAAGACAGCACACATTTACATACACATATAAAGGCACCAAAGAAACCCCAAACTGCAAGGTGTTTGAGGCGGCATACAGAGCGAGCTGGGAAAAGGAAAGTACAGGTTACTGGTCAAAGGGAAGGTGGAGTATAAATCGTTTATTTTCTCTATCTGGCTTTCTGAATAGGCTTTGCTCTGAAGAAACCATTGAAAAAAACAAGGACACAGGAAAAAAAAATTTCTTAGAGTAGTTCAATTTGTAGTTGATCAGGTGTTTGATAACTCAGGCTGAAATAATCTGGACAAATAACTAGTTTTCCAGGCTGTAAGGGGGAAGAAACATGGAAAAGTGAGAAGATGGGTCATGGATGAGGATGAAATTAAAAAAGCTAAAATTAAAGATCAAAACAAATTCTTTTCTAATTTGAGGGAGAAAGCAATGGGAGCTTCAAGATTGGCCAAAGACTTTCACTGGGGATTTGGTAGAGAATTTAACTTTGGCCTTGACCAGAGGCCACAGCTGCAGTGCCTTATGGACAGCTGGTGAGGGCATGAAAGGGAAAGAGGGAGTGGGAACAAGGGGAGAGAGCTGGAATTCTGCAATTTATATCTTCCTCCACATAACCCAAGGTTCTCAGCTGTCAGAGTTGGCATAGCCTACAGACATGCCATTTCATGACTTATTCATTGTACACATAGATAGTCCTTTATAATACTTTGTAATCTCATTTTATGTCTAAATCATGGAAAAATTCTACCTAACTTGATTTATGCAGGAAGGTAATTTTGAAAGCTCAGAATGACACTATAACCTTTGTGGAAAGACTGGGAAACCTTAGAAACCCTACACTACAATTGCCCATATGGCCCTGCACCATTCTTCCATCCATACATTCAGATATAACATGCCAGTGCACATGTGTTCCAAAGATCTAGGACTTTTTCCTCTTCACAAACAATGATTCCTCATATATTATATTCCCAGTAGGTATGTCCTCAACACATCTCAGTTCATTAAATATAGTTCTTATAAAAATTATAAGTCCACATAGAAATATGCAACAGTGTAAGAACTGTTCACACACATGCATGCACATACACTTTTTCTCTGTGTCTTTTTATCTTTGTCTCTGACCCTTTTTCTCTCAGATTCCATGAGCCAAGCAGTAGAATATTTTATTCTAAAATGAAACAGTATTGAAAATGTTAAGGGCCAGCTTGGGTTCTATGCACTCCCTGCTTCATTGATTAGGGAATTTTTTCACAAGAGTCAAGCATTCATTCTTAAATCAAATTTCTTGATTTTATATGAATTCTTAAGACACTTCAAAAGACATGCTGAGTTTTTAGTTGGCCACAGTATTGTTCTAATAGGAAGAGATCAGTTTTACACAAATGTTAGGAGTTATTTCTAAATCAATATGTACAAGGGTCTCAAAATGCTTGTCACTACTCACCTCATGAATTAGACACTTGTCTATGAGTTGTAAATAGGAACTTATATTTTCCTCATCAGGTCTAGAGACCAGGAGCTGTGTACACACTGCAAAGGGAAGGAAGAAGTTAGAAAACTGCACATGTTTTTCTGAAATATGTTCGTTTTGCCAACCAAAAGGGAGGCTGGGGCGGGAGCAGTGCATGTGTGATTGTATTTTTAGGTAAGCTTAATGAACTATACACAAAGAATTTAAGTTTCTCCATTCTGTCAAATTCAAATGAGCTAGAGGAGCACTTGTCTAGCAAACCTCTAAGTTAATCCCAGTTATACCATTCTATTTTAAGCCCTTTGCTGCTGACCATGAGATGAGAAATATGGTGGCTGTCTGTAATGTACCTAATTTGTATCTTTGAAATGAGCTAACATTCTTACTAAAAGGAAAAAAAAAATCCAAGAACACTTTGGAGGCATAGTTTTTTCCTTCTCTCTGACTCTGTCTCTCTCTCCCTGCCCTCCTTTTTCTCTGTCTCTCCCTCTTCCCTTTTTTCTCCCCTTCTCTCTCCCTCCTTCCCTCTTTCTTCTCTCTATTTTAGTTGTTTTTATGAATCAAGTACATGCACATTCTGTAAAGTCAAATAGAATTTTATTTCTCATTTGTAGGAACTTGGATACCATATATATTTTTTCCTTTAAAATATGTACATACCTATGTTCCTATTAAATTAATACTTTTCCATTTTATAGATGACATTATTTCTACAATGACTAGTATACTAGATGGATGTTTATCTATCCGTACAACTCAGAACTATTGTTCACTCACAAAGCAATAGGTTAATAGTATATTCAGAGTGCAAAGTCAGCAAGTGCAAAAATGAAGATTCCCCTTGTTTTACTGGCTTACTGTCTCTCTGCTCAATTCAATTCAATTAAATAATTCAATAATAATTAAGTACCTAGAATGTACAATGTCCCTCAAGAATGGTTTACATTCTATTTGGAGGGGGAAAGGGGATGCAACAATGAAACAGATAATTAAATAGAATTTGAAGAGGGTGAGATTGCTAATAACAAGGGGATCATAAAAGGCTTCCCATAGGGGTGGAAATTGACTTGTTGAAGAAAATACACACACATGTGCATGTGCACACACACACATCTCTCTCTCTATACATGTGTGTATATGTTTTACGATTTGCAGCTCAGAGATCCAAAGTTGGCACTGTGGCAAAATAATACCCAATGACAGACACTCCCCACCAGACAGTACTGTGGACCTGGGCAAGCTCAACCTAACACTTATAGAAGTGCAAAATCAGAAGTATTACTCTGTCTAACTAACTTCTCCATAGCCTTGCCTTGCCATGCCAGGCTTGCCTCCTCCTCTTCCTCATTCAGTTCTGGAACCATAATCAAATCATCTCAGCCATTTTTTCCTAAGAGGAGTGTGTTAATCTCCTTTTTGGCTCTATTCATCATCTGTTACTTTCTGGACCAAAGTACCTTTTCCTGGCCCCCACTCCCCTTTGTGAATCATCTTCCTGTTACATTAGAAGGTAAGTTCCCTGAGGGCAGGTATTCTTTGCTTTTGGACTTCTGTTACTAGTGCTTGGCACATAGTAAGAGATTGATAGATGCTATTTCACTTATTGACATTTATTTGTTCATTCATTCATTCAAACTGTTCTCTATGTATCTTTTAAAATAGCCAGAAAAAAAAAACTTCCTGAAGGAAAAGGACCACTTTGGATTTTTGCAAAAAGTATTTAGTTTCCAGCATGTAGGAAGACTTTGGATTCAGTAGGCATATAAGTTAAGGCAACTTCCTTCCATGTGGGCTTACTATGAATGCATTTTCTCACTTTCATGAAATCTCTTCACTGAAAATCTCTTTTCAGACTTAGCTAAGCAGTTACCCCTCTGGGGCAGGCTCAATTTAAAATACACAGTGGGAAGTTTAGGTATAGATAAAAAAAACATAGCTTGTGAGGAAAATGACACTTGTTCTTATGATGTCACCATGGGGTTGGTTTCATACACAGAGAAGATCTGTCTTTGGAATCATTCTATAAGAGTCAAGTTGGTTTAAGAAACATTAAGGGCCATTTGGTAGGGGGTACAATGGATAAGAGCATGGGGCCTGGAATTAAGAAGTCCTGAACCCAAATTTGGCCTCATCCACTTATTAGCTGTATGACCCTGGGGAATTTCCTTAACCTGTCTGCCTATAGTACCTACCTCTCAGGGTTGTTATGAGCACATAACAGGTGCTCAATAAATGCTTGTTTCTTTTCTTCTTATATAAAAGTGAGCCTTTGTAAGGTATGGTTTTTTTTTTTAACAAAAATTGGGTTTTTAAAAATTGCCTAATATTTGATATTAAAGATAAAAATCTTCCTTTTCCTCACCCTTATAAAAAAAGGAATGTTTTTGGATCCCCTCCCCTCATTTTTAAGTGACTGAAAGGACTTTTCTAATCTCAGTGTCCTATTTCTAGGCAGAAAACTTTTCTAAATCACTTTACCATCATTCTATCCTTCCCTTTGGTCTCAGAAGATGAGATGAGGCTTCTACTTTCTCTTGATCCTAAAAACTTGTCTTCCCCAAGGTCTTGTTCCATTGATCATATTATCTCCCTCCCTCTCTCTCTCTCTCTCTCTTTCCACCTCTTCTTCCTTCCTATCTCTTTTTTGTCTCAATGTCTGTATATTATTTCTCTCCCCTCCCTCATCTCTTTTTCCTCTTTTGCTATCTCCCCATCTCCTTGTCCATCCTTGGCTTTATCCACTTTTGTCTACAAAAATGATCTGGTTTCCTTTATCCTAAAAGCAAATAGAAAAAACCCCCAAACAACCCACAAGAACAACAAACTCCTAGCCTTGATTCCCCTTGCATATACCCCCTCACCACCACCAATCCCCTCCCCCAGAAACCAACACACATAAAAAAAAAAACCTCCCCAAACCAAAAAAACCTATCTCAAGCTATCATCTGATGGTTGGTTTGTCTTCCCTTTTGTGTCAAACTTCTACAAGAAGTGCCATCTCCACTTTCTTACCTCCAGTTCAATCTTCAACCTCTTCCCATTGCACTTCTACTACATCACTCTACTTAAACGCTCTTGCTCTAAGGTCCCCAAAGACTTAAAACTAACAAACAAACAAAAAAACCAAATTCAAAGATCTTTGTTCAGTTTTCATCCTCTACTTCAATTAAAAGCATTCTCACAGTAAGGGGAAAGTGGGGGGGAAAAGGGAGTTGGAGCAGAGAGGGGAAGAATGGGGATAGTTTAGTGATTGAATTCCCTACCACCATCTGACCTTGTGCTGACCATGGAGGAAGAAGATCTTAGAGGGATGAAATCAGCCACTGAGGATTTTGTGTTTCCTAAATTACCCTTTTCAGAATCTCATACCTTGCGAGGTACAAATGGAAAATACACATCCTTTTTCTGAAGGAACAAGCAATTACCTCTCTCTATGAAAAGAAAAGGGGGGTGGTGCATAGAGGGAGAGAAAGAAACAAAGAAAAAATTGGAAGCAGAGAAATATCACATTTCACCTTTTCCCATGACTCTTGTGAACTGTCCAGGGAGATCACCTTCAGCAAGAGGTGCCCCTGCAGATTCTCCCTCACAGCCACTCATGTGGTGCTGCTGAATTCCACCTCCTGCTGCAGAGTCCTTACACTCAAGGGCTTGGTTATCAGAACCTATCAGAGTAGGTTGATGACGAGGCTCTGACTCCTGGCTGTGTTCCTCTGTGTTAGAGCTCTGGGAGCAGTATGCTTTTATTGGAGTAAGGATCATCTGGTGCAATTCTTGCAGTGGGACACGCAGGTTGCCCCCTTCTAAGATATCCTGAAAATTTAAAGATAAAATACAACAATTAACAGTATGAACCATATGCTCTCTATTTGACCCATGCAAACTTTTGGTTTCAGTTTTCTGTTTGGTATAGAGGGAAACTGAGGGTATAGGAATAATTGTACTTCTGGAGCTTTAATGAAGGAAGAAAAGTAACTGAGATATGCAGAAGAAGTTCATAGGAGAAAAAAAATTCAAGAAATGGAGCCAATAATAAAACTTTTAGTCTCAGATATCTATACATAAATGCCCAAAACTTAGATAACAAGCTAGAGGAATTAGAGCAAAGAAAGACAAACTCAAAACCTTGGTGTGGGTTTGGTTCTATTTTGTTGGTCTTAAGAGGAGAGATTAAAAAAAGAGAAGAAAGAATGAGCAGGGGAAAAGAAAAACAAGAAAAGATATGAGGAAGAAGGGAAAAGGGTTTAATTTTCTTATAATCAGGATACACCAGAAGAATGGAATACAGTTATGGATACATGTAGAGAGGGGAATTTCATGAACCTCATTCTTACTAGAATCAGGTAAAGGAGAGTTAAATGCACATTTAGTTAAACATAAAAATAGAAATTCTGGAAATCAAATAAAAGACATATAAAAAAGCAAGAAAAAAATACTAAAGAATGTTTAAGTAAGACCAGGAGCCTTTTTTGGGGGAGGGGAATCCTAATAAAAAAGACAACCATTCACTGATTTCATTTTTAAAAGACAGTGATAAATAAATTATCCAAATGAAAAAGGAGAACTCAAAGTAGATGAAGAAATAAAGGAAATTATTAGAAACTATTTCCCCCAATCATATGTTAAACAAAACTAGATTTAAATAAATGTATGAATATTTACAAAAATATAAAATACCCAGATTAGCAGAACAAGAAATAATCTAATATCAGAAAAAGAAATGGAGGAAGTCACAAATTATTTTCCAGAGGGAAAACATTCCAAAGCAAATGGATTTACAGGTGAATTTTGTAAAAAATAATGCCAATATTATATAAATTGTTTATAAAAATAAAGAAGGCATTCTATGTAACTCTTCAGATTACTATGATCCTAAAAATCAAATCAAGGTGAGATAGACCAGAAAAAGAAAACTGTAAACTAACATCTAATGAATACTTGATGCAAAATATTGAATAAAATATTAACAAAAGGGCTATAGCAACATATTGAAAAGACTACCTATCTCTCTCTCTCTCTCTGTAAAAATGTACACATAGTACCCAGGTTGGATTTATGCCAAGAATTCAAGGTTGGTTCAATTTTAGGAGAACTATAAACATAATGTAGATCATATTCATAGTAAAATCAATAGACACAGAAAAAGCTTTTGGCAAAATACAATATCTACTTATGCTTTAAAAAAAAAACACATTTGGAAGCATAGGCCAAGTGGACCTTTACTCAATATTCAACAATATCTATTTAAAATAAAGAATTTGCATCATATGTGAGAAATGCTAGAGGCTTTTCTAATAATACCACTGATAAAACAAAAATGTTCATTGCTGCCACTATTATTTGATATAATATACACCATAAAAATGGTGTTACTACCCTAAAATAGTTTATTAATTTAATGCCATACCAATCAAACTAACAGTGTATTGCTTTAAATACTAACAAAACTCACCTGGAGATTCTCAAATTAAAAAAAAAAAGAAAAAAGTAGGAATGAAGGAGTTCAGGAATATCTAATTTCAAACTATGCTATAAAGTAGTAATCATAAAAACCCTTTCATATCAGTTAAAAAAATAGAAAAATTGATCAGATTGGGTAAATAAACAAGACCTAAAAGCAACCTGACATAGTAGCATAATGTTCAATGAACCTAATAAAATCCTGACATCATTGTCACAAATGCTAGAAAAGAAAGAAAAGGAATGAAGTATCTAAACAATGAAGGTACATCAGATCAGTAATGAACTCCAGTTTTTAAAAAGGATATGTATAAGATATGAAAACACGGAAAGGTAACAGGTTCCTATAAAAGTGATGTAACAGAGCTCTGGAGAATTAAGGGATCTTGTTCAGGGATGGAGTATACCTTAATGAGATATTAAGAAGGACTTACCAGATCTGAAAGGGTTTTAAGCTGAAAAGGAAGGGGAAGGGTGAAACCTGCTTACATATATTGACCAAGCTAGTTACCATTGACATTTTTGTAGGCAGAAACCTTGGCTACATTTACCAAACAAGCTAGATATCATTGAGATTCTCCCTCATTGAGAATAACTATGACATAGGAAGAACAGCAGTAAACAGTCTTAGAAATTGACAGGAGACAACACTCAAAGAAATCACTAAAAATAAAAAACCCATGGCCTCAGACATAGACAATGTAAGGAAAAACTTCCCAATTTATATAAAAGTGGAAGGGATTTCCTAGGGAGATAATGAAGGTCTTCAACCAGTCTCTAGATGAATGATAACAGGTAGAACTTCATTCACAAAAGGAAAATTAAAGATAAAATCAAGTAAGAAAAACATTTGTAAATTCTTTTGCATACTTTACGATGCACTATTTTTGTTCTGATTTATTATTATTAGTTATACTTCTCTCATCATAGCTTGAAGTTTTCTAATTCTAGTACGTGAAATATTTTCTATTCCCACTAATAGGAGGGGGATGAGAGAAAAGTATTTCTGAATTGTCCTCAAAGGAATAGTTTTATTTCCTTAAGCATGACAGTAATAATATAACTTTTTCCAACAAATTTCTTGGTCAAGGAATTAAAAAACAACAAGATCCACTATTAGGCTATTCATAATTTGTGGTTCTGAAATTTATTTGTAGTAGAAGATATTTTATGCTACTACCAAAAAAAGGCAATTTGTCAATTAACTACTGGAGCAGTGGAAAATATCACTAATGTGTAATAATGGCCATCTTTGCAGATAAGTGGAAAAAAAATCTTTAGCTCTGTAAAAACTTGTGCACTAATTCACAGATGTTTTTTCCTTTGCCTAAACCTTATAAATTTTTCCCTTGGAGAGTCTTCCATAACCTTAGGCCAAGAGACTACCTACCAGTAAGCATATTTCTATTATAAATACTCACAAAGCCTCCCATTGTTTTTAACCTTTTCCCAAAGCACCAATTTCAATGAAATCTTAACCACATGGAAATAAAAAGAAGAGGAAGCATTTATCAAATTGCTTTAAAGCCAACTTATTCCCTCTGGGCCTTAAGACAAGTGCTAAATTTTCTGAATTTATGCTACCAATCAATCTATCAACATGTATTTATTAAGTGCCTACTACATGGCAAGTTGGTACCAGCTATAGAAAGAAAAAAACCAATGAACCAATCCCTACTCTCAAGGACCTTATATTCCAACAGGAGATAACATGCATGTATATGAGTATATGCAGAATAAATGTAAAATAAATATAAGGGAGTTAAATTTAAGGTAGTTAGAGAAGGCACTAGAGTTGGAGGGATCAGGAAAGGTTTCACATAAAAGATGGTGCTTCAGCTTGGTCTTGAAGAAATTGAGGGATTTTAGGAAACAGAGATGAGGAAGGAGTACACTTGATACAGGGGACAGAGAGTACAAAGGCACAGAGATGGAGAACAGAGAAAAGGTGGATTTGGCTAGACTAAAGAGAGCCAGAAGGGGAATAATGTGTAATGAGCCTAAAAAGATGGGCTGTGGTCAAGTGGCAAAGGATTTTAAAAAACAAAAAGAATTTTTATTTTATCTTAAGGTCAAAAGGAAGCTAGAGTTTTTTGAGAAGGACAGTGACCTCACGTGCATTGAAGAAAAATAACTTTGGAAGCTGAATGGAAGAAGGAATTGAGAGCAAAGAATATGGATACCCTCATACTCAAACTAGTGAGTTGGGTCCCCAGAGGGGAGGTTACTATTTCAAGGATCTACTCCCAAAACTACAGCTCACAAGTCCCCACCAAGGTGCTTTCCAATAACAGTCAGATAAACATAATTAGCTCTTAGTAAAGGCATTTACCAAGTTGACACACTAAGAACAGCAGCTAAAAATATATCCCTTCATAAACCTGAAGAACATTCTTCCAGAAAGACATGAGGATAGAGGGCACTAACATATAGAGTGTAATGTTAGTGGGGGAAACATTTAGGGAATATATGTGTCTAGGGCAACTTGCAACTCCAAAACTATAAGATTTTTTCTCTCCTACTGGATTTCTTAGAAAGCCCCCCACCCCAAGTACATCTTCCCTCCTGGGTATGTGGTTCAGCTGAGTTCCCAGGCTCTGCTCCTCTCTGCAACTTGACTATTTATTCCCAGAGTTAGTTCTCTCTTTATTCCATAGCCAGCTCTCTTCTCAGCTACCAGAGGTCCTACTCATATAATGAGGAAGATGACTCCTTCTTCAAGTTACTATATCTCTATGGTATCCATATCTGTTTGGCATGTGGATCTCTGCTCCCTGGTAGATGCGATGTCTCTTAGTAGTTAAGAAACTTCACTTTAAAATGACTTGGCTGATCTAGTTGAAGGAAGAAAAAAGTAATCTCTTCTTCCCTACTCAAGAATGGTTCCTTCACAGGGTCTAGGTTCTTTCTTCACTTCTGACTCCTGGCTTGCTTTAACTTAAAACTGATTCTCAAGCTGTCTTTTAAAGCTCTTCAGGGAATGTGGCCATCTTCCATCAGCCAATGGTTGGCCTCTTCAGAAAAGGTTCACACTTGTAAACACATCACCAGTTATTGATTGATTGATTGACAATCAACATAAAAAGGGGCAGGGGACTTCTTTATAAAACTAGTAAAAAAAATATTAATGGAAAAATAAGTACATAAAAATATTAAGGAACACCTTAAACTTATAGGGGGTAGCTAGGTGGCACAGTGGATGGAATATTAGGCCTGGAGTCAGGAACACTAAGTTCAAATCCAGCCTCAGACTAGGTGGGTGACCCTTGGCAAGTCACTTGACCCTGTTTGACTTAGTTTCTTCATCTGTAAAACAAGCTGGAGAGGGAAATGGCAAGCCATTCCAGTATCTTTGCCAAGAAAATCCCCAAAAAGGGACATGAAGAATTGGACATGACTGAAAAAATGATTAAACAACAACAAAACTAAAAAGAAAAGCTGGCAAAATAGTTACTATCAAAACTATCAGGCACAACACACCAAAAACCTCTGAAAATGGTTCATGGAATAGAATAGATTTGCAAAACATCCAACCAAATTTATGCAAATGATTAGTGTTTGATGAATCTTTAGAAAATAAAGTTTAGGAAAAGTATTCATTATTTAATAAATGTACTTGGCAAAAATGTTGTTGATTCTCCACTTCCAGTTTCTGTGGCAGAAGTAGACAAAGCAGCACTTCAACTGAATAAGTCATGTAGATTACACATAGAAGTTGAATTTGGGATAGAGAAATTTGGCCAAATTTGGGAGAAAATTAATGGAAAATTGAAGAATAGTACTCTTTCCGGATGAAAGATACAGATCAAAGATAAGAAGGATTATAAAAGGATTGGGGGGAGAATCTGAAGAGGCAGATTCAGGAAGAAGGAGAAAGTAGTCTCTGGTAAGAGGTAACTAAGATAAGGTAAGTGGAATAAGTAGAGTATTAAACAAATTGATAGAGTGGATTGCTGGGTGGGCAAATTAGTGAAACGGATAAACAGATGAAAGGTAAGTGGGTATGGTGATGGTAGTTGTCCTTCCCTCTGGAAGAAGACCAAAATGACATCACTATGCTAGAAGTCAAAATACAATGTGTCAGACAGTGGCTGATCAAACCAATACAAGCTTGGAATGTTCTATCACAGGTTGATCACAAGTCACCCATATGAACATTTGGGGTGGATTCTCTAAACTTGCTCATCTTGCATTTCTTTTGAGCTACTTCAATTCTGCTTTGCTCATAGAGCACAGAGCCTTCTCTGATGTGGGTATACCATGCTGAGCAGTCCTGTGCCAGTGTCTCCCATGTCACACAATCAATTCCAAAGTTCTTAAGAGAGACCTTGAGAGTGTCCTCGTATTGCTTTCAAGTGGATGTGCTGTGGGATCCATCAGTTAATAATAGCAGCTAGCTAGCATTTGTATGGCCCATTTGCAAAGAACTTTAAAAAAAATTCATTTTATCCTCACAATGAACCAGGGAGGTAGGTGCTATTATTACTCCCATTTTATACAGGAGGAAGTTCAGGATGAATGAAGTTAAGTAACTTGCCCAAAGTCACACAGCTAGTGTCTGAGGCTGGATTTGAACTCAGATCTTCATGACTCTAGGTTCAGTAGTCTTCTCCTCCACACCACCCACACCAGCCTTCACACTTACTTAGAAGGCATTTAGTTATTACTATTAAGTTATATTATTGCAGCTTCAACATTAAGGGATCAAAGAGCTTGGAACAAGATATTCCAGAAGCCATAGGAAATGGGATTAAAACCAAGAATCACCTACCCAGCAAAACTGAATACTTCAAGGGAATAAATGGTCTTTCAATGATATAGAGGACTTTCAAGCATTCATGATGAAAAGACCAGAACTGAAGAGAAAATATGACTTTCAAACACAAGAATCAAGAGAAGCATGAAAAGGTAAACGGGAAAGAAAAATCATAAAAGACTTTCTAAAGCTGAACTGTTTACATTTCTACATGGAAAGAAAATATTTGTAACTCTTGAGACTTTTCTCTGTATCTGGGTAGGTGGAGGGATTGCACACACACACACACACACACACACACACAGACAGAGAGTACAGGTTGTGTTGAATCAGAAGAGATGATATCCACAAAAAAAATTAAATAAAAATTAAGGGGTGAGGGAGGAAACTACTGGGAGGAGAAAGGGAGAAATGAAATGGGACAGGCTATAACTCATAAAAGAGATAAGAAAAATCTTGTTCAATGGAGGAGAAAAGGGAGAAGGGGAGAGGGGAAAAGTGAAGCTACTCTCTCCACATATGGCTTAAAGAGGGAATAACTAAATTTGGTATGAAAATCTATCTTACACTACAGGAAAGTAGAGGAAGAGGTGACAAATGGGGTGAGGGGAATGATAGAAGGGAGGGCAAATGGGAGAAGGGAGTAACTAGAAATAAACACTTTTGGGAAGGGACAAGGTCAATTGAGGGAATAAAAAAATAAGGAGGGGATAGAGTAGGATGGAGGGCAATATAGTTAGTATTACACAACATGATTATTATGGAAGTCTTTTGCAAAACGACACATATTTAGTCTGTATTGAATTGCTTGCCTTCTCAGTGGGGATGGGTAGGGAGGGAGGGAAGGAGGGAGAGAAGTGGGAATTCAAAGTATTAGAAATGTATGTTGAGAATTATTATTGCATATAACTGGGAAATAAGAAACACATGTAATGGGGTATAGAAATTTATCTTGCCCTACAAGAAAAGAGAGAAGATGAGGATAAGGGAAGGGTGGGGTGTGATAGAAGGGAGGGTCCATTGAGGGAAGGGGTAATCAGAATGCAAGGTATTAGGGCATGGGGGGAGGGGAGAGATGGGGAGAAAAATTGGATGTTACAAAGTGATGTAAAAGCAATTAGTATTAAAACAATTGACTGAATTAATTACTGAGACTAAACCAGAGACATCTTTAGTTTGGAGAAAAGAATTTTAGTCTAAGTTTTCTAGAGGCAGGTAACCTCGGGTAAAATTTGGCATTGATGGAAAAGTTAAAGTTTTAATGGTAAATTTGATTTTATGATTGTGATTTAATCAGGAATGAGAACATGTATAGAAAGGCATGTAAGCCACTTAAGACTTGCCTCAAAAGATGTTCCTTAGCCAATGTGAAATTACAGTCATATCTGAAACCTGGTTATTGGAACTTGTTATTTTAAGATTCTATGAGACTATATTAACTGACAGTTCTTCTGAGTCTAACTCCAGGAATGGATAGCAAGAAAGGCAGTCTGAGCCTCCAATCCATGATGCCAGTAAGCCTGTGAGATGTTGATATGAACTGCAAAAGGTGATCTCATGGGAAGGGTGGGAGAGTGGCTGGTCAGCCTGGTCTGAAGTAGGATTCTCCTGACTCAATTTCCCCACTGACACCTGGCAGACTCTAAGCCTCACTGAATGCAAATTGACAATCTGCTCTTGCCTAGAACTGACATGAAGTTGGGGAGATATTGTTTCTCTGCAATGTCCCTACTCTTAGTGGCAATTTCCTACAGTCAAAAGATTTGTAAGCTTAATATCAGATCCATTAAATTATAGATTGTTGGTAGGGGAACATCCGAGGTTAAGTCTAAAATTAAGCTCTTAAGCTTAGGACTTTAGACCAACAGCAATAAGCTGGGGTCCTTTAATTCTTAGTAATAGTGTGGAGACAATTAGGATAAGGACTTGTGAAGTTAGCATACATAGTGATTATTTGTGTCTCAGTTGGTTAATGTTAACAAAAAAAAATTTGTTTGTGGTCTATATTGTAAATGCTTTAAAAGAAGTATTACCTGACCAAAAGTTGGAATTGTTTTATGTGATATGAACTGTATTAAAAATGAAAAAAAAGTTATATTATTAACTATTCTAGTTATCAGTTATTAAGAGGTGACAAGGTAGACTTGAGATTTAAACACTCCAATGGAATTCAAACAAACCAGACTGAAAATCTTAACCTTTATAGAGAAAATGGTGTATTTAATTGAGAAGAGGAACTTGGAATCACAGTATATACCATTTATCTGTGAGCATTCCACTTGGATAAGAGATTGAAATATTAAATTTATTTTAGAGATGTCTAGAAAAAATAGAAGAAAGTGGAATGAATATATTTATCTTAATTATGGAGTGAAGATTAATTTCTTGTGGTTCAATACATGGAATAAAGTATTGAGGACAAGACAGATGTATCAGAATAATTTTTTTCTCCAGACAACGATTTATCTTTCTACAGGAGTGCTCCCATGGAGGAAACTTCTACCAAAACATGTTGGCAACAGTTATGCAATCTGTCCTCTAGAGTTTCCTGGGGACACTGAAGGATTAAGGGACTTCCTTAGCATCATAAAGCCAGTCTGTGTCTGAGGCTGAACTTGAACTTTAGGGCTGGTTCTCTATTAATGCTGTGTTATAATTCTCATCCTGAATGGTAAAAAGATTTTTTAAAATTCTATACAACTAAGAAGAATATAATTAAAAGGAAAAACAACATATTGGAGAAAACATTTATGGCAAATTTGATGATTAAAAACATCTAAAATGCATAGGAAACTTTAAAAAAATCACTATTGTTAATCCCAGTTCTACTTTGAATAAATGGTTAAATGACTGTTGTCGTTTAGTTGTGTCCAACTCTTTGTGATCCCATCTGGGGTTTTCTTGGCAAAGATACTGGAATAATTTACCATTTCCTTCTCTGGCTCATTGTCTAGATAAGGAGATAAGGCAAATAGAGTTAAGTGACTAGCCCAGGGTCAAACTGCTAATACATATTTGAGGTCAGATTTGAATTTAAGAAGATGAATCTTTTTGACTCCAGGATGACATGCCATTCATTTTGCCACCTTTGGCTATTGTTGAGTTTTTTCAATCATGTCTGACACTCTGTGACCCCATTTGAGTTTTCTTGGCAAATTGACACTTGGAGTTGTTTGCCATTTTCTTCTCCAGTTCATTTTACAGATGAGGAACTGAGTCAGACAGGGTTAAGTGCCCAAGGTCACACAAGCTAGGAATGTCTGAGGCCACATTTGAACTCAAATCCTTTTAACTCCAGAGCCAGTGCTCTGCCCACTGCACCACTTAGCTGTCCATAAAAATGATAAAATGGTATGAACAGGCACTTTTCATAGGATCATACAGTTAGAGCTGTAAGGGACCTTAGAGACATCATGTCTAATCTCCCTCATTTTACAGAGGAAGAAACTGAGGCATAGAGAGGTTAAGGACTTGTCCAGTTGATAAGAAATACTAAATCTCTGAGATGGGATTTGAACATAGTTCTTTCTGATTCCAAGGCTTGTGTACTATGCCCTACATTATGTTGCCTCTCAAAAAGATGCAACCCAAAATGCTAACAATCAGTTGAAAAAATATTCAGCCTCATTAATAATCAAAGACACACAAATCAAAATAACCTTAAGGTACTTCCTCATGCCCATCAAATTAGCAAAAATAATAAAAAGTAAGGAAACTTAAAGGTGGTAGGGTTGGAGTAAAACAAGTGTGCTCATTTACTGTTCATAGATTAGGAGAATTAGGCAATTAGTAGAATTAGCCAATTAGGAGAATATTCTTAAATAATAATGTGGTAGTAAAAAATAAAACACACATTTTGACCTTTGTTATGAAAATACCCTGACATTGCTTCTAAAAACAACAAAAAGCTAGGTTTTTCAAAGATTTTTAAAGCTGTATTTTATGTAATTGTGAAAACTGTAGTCCATTAACATAATGCAATACTCTGAAGTAATTATGTACATGGTTACAGAAACACTTGGAAAGTCTCTTTCTTAGAAAAACCTTTGTGAAAAAAATGCAAAGTAAAAGAAAGTAGACTAAGTATGATCATACAAGGAAAAAATGAACGGTTATCGACAGAATTCTGATAGAGACTTAGAGAAAGAAACTGAAAAGGTGATTTGCTATTTATGTATTAAGACCAATTCATCTCAGTGTAGTTCTTAAGCACAATTATTTGAACTAGTGATTAGTGATAAATTTTCTTAAAAAAATAATTGTCTTTAAAGAGGGAGTGGATCAATTTTCATGTTTGGAAAGGAAGTGAAGATGGAAGTAGAGAGTATTTCATTTTCTAGAGCTGCCTGCCATTTGAATAATGATAAATTAACTCATAATTATTCTTTGAGAAAATATGAAATATTTTGCAAGGATATGTGCACACTCTCACTTGCAGAATGTAAATGTAATGTCCCTGAGGACATTAGTAAATGATTTTTGAATGAAATAGTAAATATTTAAAGATAAATGTAGAACTATCACGTAACCAGTGTCAAGCATGTATCTTCAAATATTCCATTTGATGGTGGACAGGAGTTAATTAATAAGACAAATTTTAGGTGTACAAAGAAAAGAGAGTAGAGTGAGAGTGAGAGAGAAAAATAGAGAGAATTTGGGGTACCTATGACATAGAGGACCTGATGTTGCAATCCTTTAATTTTCTGACTATAGTTAGGGTTGGAATTAGTAACTCAATGGTATTCTCAATAGGCTATTGGCTAACTAAAGATTTTCTCCTTGGCTACTTTTTTCATTATGGAGGTATATAAATATAGCACTTACCCTTTCTAAAGACTTTAGCAGGTTCTGTCTCTCCTTGAGCTTCTGGATGCTGATGACAATTTTGTGTCTTGCGCCTTTGGTAACATTCTATAATCAAATGGAAGTGTAAAAAGCACCAATTTTTAGCATTTTTCTACTAGCTTGAAAAGAAATGCATCAAAAGAGCCAGAAACAACCAGGGGATCACCAACCTAGCAGGAACCTCAAATATTGTTTAGTCCTTTCCTCCTCTTTTTTTGTACTTAAATGGTCATATGCCTATGAATTGTACTCCAATTCTTTCCTTAGGAACCCATTCTAAAAAAAAAAAACCCAACCTGAATCCTTTAATAGACAAAGAACAGCTAATCACCATCTTATTGATACATTTTTCACATTCTTGAAATATTGCAAATCATACTGCCTACTCTGCTTCTCCAAGATATCTAATTTCACGTGCTCTAAAACTTCCCTGACAGTTCTCAGCTAAAGTTAAACAACATGGAGAGCGTGTGTAGGGTGGGATCCCAAAAGCCTTTTTTTTGGTTTCTTTTATAAAGGAAAAGGACATAAAAAAATCTGGATTTTAGGTTTTGGTGCCCAAGAAATGCCCAGGATTCCATCAGGCCAATTTGGTCCTATATTTGAGGTTCCATTTTCTCAACTTCATAGCAATGGTTGACCAAGGAATCATTCAATAAACATTTGCTGAATGTCTTTGCTATGTGCAAGTCATTAGAATGGCTCCTTTAGGTACAGAAATAGAAAGTCCTTTTCCTAATCTCATCTCTAATATAAGTTTCCCATGACTTACTATACTCTATGCCAAAGAGGCCCTTTTTTGAGGAAGGAAAGGGCAGGGATATCCCTTTGACTTGGAAAAAGAAGATATTATCAAAAAATGAGCCTACTTTCTAAAATAAATCATGGGGTAGTATGTTTTTTATCTATACTGGACAGCGGTTTAACAGAATTAAAATATTTGAAATAATTTCTGCCAAGCTCTTGCCCTTCTTTCTGTGTCACTCACGTTTAACATAACATGACTCTGGGAACCTTCCCTTGCCCCTGCCCCCAGTTCTGACCCACACACAAAAAATTATTCTTAGAAATGATCCTCTTATCAACCCCAATATCCCATTGCGCAATCCAGCATCCAAACAGATGTGGGTGGAACTAAAGCTGAAATCAGTGCACTTCATGACTGGCAGAATTCAACTGAGTTCAACATTTGTCTAGCTTCTCCGTGTTGATATTCAACCAAGTCTTAAGGGGTCAGTTGAGGGCACTGAAAATAGAAGCTAAAGCTAGCAATCTGCTGGGAGGTACATGTTGAAATCAGGGACACTAAAAATATTGTTAATATCCTCTTCCTGCAAGGAAAATATTATTAGCCCATTATGTTCATTTATTCATCTAAATGATTGTTCAGAGGAAACTGAAGTAAATTCACAACATGCAAACAGGATTTTAACCAAGAAGAAACAAAGACAACAGCCAAGTCTATTTACACAAGCACAGCATGGAAGGAAACACACTCATTCTTAGGGACTCTGTTGGCTTGCCTCTGGCAGGGTCATTTTTGAAAAGATGCTTTTTAGGGAGAAGGAAGAAGTTGGCTCCTGAATATAATGCAGAAGGCTAATAAAAAAAATGAGCAAAGAACGTCCAAACCTCATTGGCTAACCCAAGTTATTAATGGTAGTAGCAGAAAAGCTGGTATAAATTAAAACACAATAAACTCTACAAACTAAAAGACGTGACTGGACATGATTTTAGAAATGACTTGCAGGCAGGTCAGACCTCTTATGTGGAAAATGAGTCATTTACTCAAGACCAGGATGCCATGCCCAACTTGGTGCCCAATTTGAAAGGATTTCACCATAAGACAAGAGCCTACCTGAGCCTCCAGCTGGCATTCTGTGAGGGCCATCATTTCCTCATAGGTCATCTGGGAGAAAAGCGCAGCATATTTGTGCAGGCGAAGGCTTTTTAACCAGGCGGGAACATCTACAGAATCGGAGACGAGAAGATGGGGAGGAAATAAAGTGGAGAAGAGAGAATTAAAAAAAAAAGAATGGGAAGGGAAATGTGAGAAAAAGAATGAAAGAAGAAAAGGGCAAGAAAGAGAGAAAGAAACTTCTGTTATTATATGTTTTAATATGCAACTTGTATTCATTTCATCTTCAGATTTCCTAGGTGTCCTGAACAGTAACACAACATAATACTCTGGATGAACCACTTCATCATAGCTATGGCAAGAATTCATTTGTCAGTCAGCTAACAAGCATTTATTAAGAAGTTACTTTTGGTAATGTGTAAATTACCTGTGCTTCAATATACTCCTTTTAAAGATTTCAGGTTAGGCTAGCATGTTGGGACTGTTCCTTCAACTTCTATGAAACTTGGGGTGGTGGAGTATACAATCATTACAGTATGTAGTCTGATTACTATTGAACCTATCTTTTTACTCTGTGGAAGACCAAGAGGTGCTTAGATCAAAAGAACAGTAAATGAGTGATGGGCTAGGGATGTTTTTGTTACTTCTACCTCCAAAGCATGGAATGAAGTTGATTATTTTTTGGTACTTTAAAAAACAAACCACCAACCATTTGGAATCAAAGGCATTTGAGAGAACCCAAAAGAAATCAATGGGCTGGTGAGCTTTATTCAAGTCAGATTACACCTAAATGATTCTCTATCATAATGCAAACTCTAATCTGAAATGACTTAAATTTGATGAGTTAAAAATTCCAGACTTAAAAATTAGCCAATCAAGTTCAATTAAAACCATGTTAAAAGTCATCTTATAAAAAGCTATATAATCTTGCTATGAATTACTAAAGACAAGGCAATCACCTAAATCATTTCAATGCCACAGATTTTTAGAGCTACAAGGGCTCTTAGACATAAATTTTTCCAGCCCTTCTATTTTCTAAAGTGGGAAACTAAGAAGTTAAGTGACGTGCTCAGAGTGGCAGACCTGGGATGAGGTCTCCTGCACACTCCAGCCTAGGGATTTTACCACTATACAACCTTCAGTTTCTCTCCCTATAACACACATAAGGCCACAAGCAGTCAGGAACAATATGAAGTGATAATAACTGCAAAGTGGTTTGAAATGGCAAAGGATCAGATCATCATTCATGATGATATCATGAGATACAGAATCACAAAATTTGAGAGTAATACGGTCAAACCTAAATCCCCAAAAGAATCCCCACTATAACATACCTGGAACAAAGTTTATTTTCTTCTTCTGTTGTTAGGGGCCACCAATAGAAAGTTCTGATTTTTCTGAGGTCAGAAATATTGCTTTAATAGAAGTATCCATATTAAATATTAATAGGGGATAAATTTTGTATTAAAAGGCCTGGTTTTCCCTCAGATAAGGACAGTACACAATTACAAAGCATTTATGAGGTTTGCAGAATGCTTTACAAATCTTTTCTTTTTTTGGTAAATAGTATACAAATATCATCATTTGATCTTCCCAATAGCCCTGGGAAAGAGGTGCTATTATTGTCTGCATTTCACAGATGAGGAAACTGAGGCTAGAAGAATTTGAGTGTCTTGCCCAGAGTTACACAATTAACAAGTGTCTGAGGTCACATCTCAGTTCAGGCCTTCCTGATTTCAGGTCCAGGGCTCTATCTACTGAGTCACCTACCTGCCCAGATCAACTATTGATTTCAACGTGAGTTCAGAAAAGTGGTTTAAATATAGATGACTACATTGGTCTAGATTCTCCCTAAGTGAAAGGGAAAAAAGAAGGAGAGCAATCATCACAAAATACTTGTATGTTCGGACCTGGTGATAAAAAGCTTTCATGATCAGGTTCCCAACTCACGCACCCAAAAATGTAAGTTTTCTATTTGATAAATAATTTCTAAACATAATGAAAAGCTAAATATACTAAAAGATGTCCAAATGGAATTACCAGGATTCACAGATACTTCTATGCAGGATTCACCTACTTTTTTTTTTAATATTGAACTTCTTCATCTCACTGCAAATGACATTTCACAGAAAATATTAATTCATATAAATCTTCCTAGAGCTTGTCAAGCAAGGGCCATTCTTTCTATTACACGCATAGAGACAAAAAGAGAGTAGATGGAGAATACTGAAAAAATATGTTGGGAAAAGAATATTGGAAAAGATTGATGGTAAAAGGAGAAGGGGACAACAGAGGATGAGATGAATAGATGGTGTCATGGAAGCAATAAACATGAGCTTAGACAGACTTTGGGAGATAATGGAGGATAGAAGGGCCTGGCATGCTATAGTCCAGGTAGTCACAAAGAGTTGGACACAACTGAACAACAATCTCAAGTGGGTTTGGTTAAAAAGTTAAATAATACAGAAGATGCCTGTTCAAGAATTTAGTGTCATTTTCTCTGGGTCCATTCTGACCATTATTTTACTTTACGAAGTGACTAGACATCAGCTTAGCTACAGCCTACTAATTCAGGCTTAGTCCATAGATTCCAAGTTTGTATCAGGCTTATTTTGGAAAAACACAAGTTGCCATTCTCAAAAATGTGATTTCCTGGTCCAGATAAGTGTGGGCTACATCAAGTTCACAATATGATATAATTTTACCCCTAAGAAAGTATAAAAGTAGATCCCATGAGGCCAAATAGTCAGCAGGTGACCTCTCTGTTTTAAGATGATTTCTTGCACATTAACTGAAGACACACCTAACAGGGTGATATAAGACGCTGCTGAGCTGTGCAGCCAATTAGCTAGTACTTCAGGAACAAGCGCTTACAGAGTCTACTAGAAACTTGGAGGAACCTAAAACTTAGACTGAAGAATAAACATTTCTGACTATAGCATCACAGAACGACTACATACCCAATGCTTAATCAGTACAGTGCCTGGCACAGAGTAGGAGCTTAATTTGATTTTATTGATTGATTGAAACACCACAAAAACTGAAAGCCTTAATGCTTTATCTCTTCTGGATAGTCCTAATGTAGGCCTGGGATGTGTAAGTTCTCTTTGGCTGTACAACTCCTCAAAGACAAGATTTCTGCTCTGGTATAGATCCTTTCCAATTTGGAAGTAGGCATTTAATGAATGCTTATTGACTAACTGATCCTTATCATAACAATACTTGAAGAGGAGAAAAAGGCAGAGTAAAGTTCTGTATTTTAAGCTCATACACCTCTGCTTTTCATCGTTTCATAAGTGGTGTGGGGTACCTTCCTTTCATCAGTCCTTAGAACATAAAAAATAAAGAGCATTTCCTAAAACTTTTGATCGTTCCTTCATGGTCAGAAATCCAAATTCTTTGGATGCAAGACTTTGCAAGTTCCTGGCTGAACAAGACACCATCCTAACAAAACATCCAAGTTTTTTCCTCAAAGTTCAGATGCTAAATTTCAAATGAACAAAAATAAGAATCACAATAATTAACCCAGGATCTTCCTTTTAAAATCTATTAAACTCTTTTGGGGAGAAAACCAAGAAAAAATTTCCCTATTTCCTAGAGAAGTTAATCCTTTTTTTGAAGGCGTATGTCCCTTCTGGACTCCTGAATAATGGCTACCACACAGTTGTGCCATTTTAACAGGGCTGCTTTGTTAACTGAGTCATAGGGCTCTTAAAGGGTTCTTATTAATATGGTCATTACAGCTCAAACACACTAGGTAACCTAAGGATTCCCTTGCTCTGTGTGCAGGGGACAACTGCTAAACCAAATGGTACATTCCTGAGATATGTGTTATATATAATTAGATATATATCCATGTGTGTTCTTATATATATATGTATATATCTATATATGCACACACATAAAACTTTTACCACTCAAGGTGCATAATGGCTAAATTCTGACACCAGAATAATCAAACTTTTCCTATATCAAAGAACTTCTAGCTGTGGACCATAAACTGTGGACCATAAACCTAATGCGCTTTCTTTCCCTCAATAGGTGTCTTATTCCTGAGAGTGTCAATTTTTATTTTTATTTTTTTGGGGGGGGATGGTTTAGGGAGAAGCGCCTTGCAACTGTCCAAATTCAAGTGTTCATTTCTGACAGCTGCATGAATTTTCCCTATCTGTGGTAGAGAGGGGATAAGGATTCTAATTTATTTCCATTTTGTAGATTAAATAAACTAGGACACAGAAAGGCTAAGTGTGGAAAACAAAATTATATTCACATTTTTGATTTCAGATAACAACTAGGGACTCTTGTCTTCAATGACTAGTGACAGTCATGGGGTGAAAGGTCAGCACCTTCCACAGCTCCTTATATTCTCTACCATCACAAACTGATATAAACAGAGTCTGTTTTTCCAATCCATCACCCCAAGGGATGTCCAGATCTCCTACTCATGAATCAATAATGTAATTTAATAGAAAAAATAATGGAAAGATCACTGGACTTGGAGTTAGAACACTTGACTTCTAGTTTCCTTTATTTATTACTTACTGGTCAAATCACTTAAACCTCTCTCAGTCTCAAACTTCTGATCTGTAAAATGGGGACAATCATAACACCTATTCCACAAAGTTGTTCTAAGGTCAATATGCTCATAAGACTCGTAATGCATATAAATTACCTTGTAAACCTTACAATGCTATATGATCTAGCTATTATTATTGAGTTGGATCAGAGATATAGAGCTAAAAGGATCCTTATAGGTCATTAGTGACACCCACCCCACTCTCTCAGTTTATAAATGAAACTGTTCTATGGTTCTTATAGGTGGATATATGATGAGAGCCCCAGGCTTCGAATCCTTGCACCCAGACTCCAAATCCAGTGCTGTTTCGACTGTGTCAAGTGAGTTCTATGTCCCCATTCTAACTTTAAATCCTTTGAGAATTTCCATGAGGAATTCCTTGCAAGAAGAAGTTCAGAAAGATATATCTAAAATAGTCCAGCATCACAATCAACAGAAAGAAGAGGACTGAATCAAATGCATTACACCTGCAATCAATCAATGGATCAATAAGTATTTATTAAGTATGCATGTGCCAGGCAATGTGCAAAGTGCTACAGATATGAATACAAAGAATAAAACAACTATTTCTCTCGAGGATTCTACATTGTAACAGGAAAGACAACAAATACATTTAAAAGAATAAAGACAAAAAAGAATAAACTATTAAAAAATAAATCCAGGATAGTTATACATAAATGAGTTTGGTAGGGCACTAGCAGTTGGGGGAATAAGAAAAGGTGTCATGTAGAAAGTTGTACTTCATCCGTGTTTTGAATGAATCAAGATTTGATTTGAATCAAGAATTTCATGATATGCAAGTGAGTATAGATTATATTCCAGGCATATGGTGTCACAGAGATGGAAGATGGAGGGCCATGTGTGTTTTGCTGGATTACAGAGGAAAGAGGAGAATATACAATGGAGCTGTAAAGATAGGCTGGGGCTAAGCTGTGAGGGGCTTTACAAATCAAACCAAGGTGTTTATATGTTATCCTAGCAGAACCGGGGGTCACCAGAATTTACAGAATAGAAGAATGATTGCTTATATGGAAAATTACTTTGGCATCTGAGGTGGATGGATTAGAGTGGAGAAAGCCTTAAAGCAGGAAGACACAGTATAAAGCCCTTTAATAATCTGGTCAAGATGTAATGAAGCAAGAGAGCACTTGTGTCTTAGAGAGAGGAGGTCAGATGGAAGAAATGTCATCGAGATAATGCAGTTGAAGGATCTGATTGGATATGTAGGGTGAAGGACAGTAGAAGCTGGGGCTAACCAAGGTTGGGAACCTGTGAGACTGGAAGAATAATGGTATCCTTGGAGTGGCTGGTGGGAGTAATTGACACTGGGAGAACCCTTTTTGTTTCCTTTACCCTTTACCCTTCTCCCTCTCCCAAGAACCAAGACCCCAGGGGAAGGGGTAAGAATGACATTCTGTTTGACAAAATGAGAGACACTTTTTGCTAAGATGGAGCTTCACCACACCCTACTATCTGCCCTGCCACTACATCTTCCAGACCCCTAGGCACTGGCATCTGGTTGGCTAACACATCTAGGACCTGTGAAGCCTTTCCATCTACCCTGCAAACTAAATCCTCTAATTTGTTCTCTAGGAAGATTGTGAGCTCCTTGAGAGCAGAGAATGTCTCACTTTTTGTACTTATATCTTCAGCACTTTAGTGCTTGGCACCTACTTAACATTTAATAAAGTTTTTTAAAAAAAATTCTTTCATTCATATTAAATTCCGGGGTAAAAATAATGGGTTCTGTTTTGTTCAAGTTGTTCAGGGTGTCTCTGAGATATCCCACTTGAAATGTCCAGCAGGAAGGTAGTGATGCCTATTGGAGCTCAGCAGAGAGACTTGAAAAAGAGTGGAAAAAGAGGAGAGAAAAGAGTCCAGGATAGAACTTCAGGATAGGGTCACTGAACCTTAGGATAGGATTAGGACTGATCATCCAGTAAAGGGATGTGAGAAGGAGCTGTCAGACAGGTATGAGAAGAGCCATGACAGAACTGTAATGAAAATTGAGAGAAGCAAATAACCAGAAGAGAGTGATCAGTAGGGTCAAAAGCAGCAGAGAAGTCAAACAGCATGAGGACTGAAAAACAACCATCAGATTTAGCCACTAAGAGATTGTCAGTAACTGCTGCTAATTTGCAAATAGTTTATAAATTATAGCACAGGTTCTCAGCGAAGGATCCATGAACTTGAAAAAACTTTGATAATTCTAATTCAATACATTTGGTTTCCATTGTAGCCTATATATTTTATTCTATGCATTTATAAACATTATTTTGAAGAGTTCATAGCTAGGTGGCACAGTGGATAGAGTGCCAGACTGGAGTCAGGAAGACATGAGTTAAAATCCAACCTTGGAAGCTTCCTAGCTATACAACCCTGGACAAGTCACTTAACCTCGTTTGCCTCGGTCTCCTCATCTATAAAATGAGCTGGAGAAGGAAATGGCAAATCACTCTAGTATCTTTGCCAAGAAAACCCTAAATGGGGGTCAGTCATTAAGAGTTAGACATAACTAAAGCAACTGAACAACAACATAGACTGACCAGACTGACAAAGAGGCCTGTGACAAAGAAAAGGCTAAGAACCCTTCATTTATAGTCAGTTACAGAGAGTTGCTTAGGGTACTGAGAGTTTAAATAATCTGCCCAGTTACATAGCTGGTATATATCAGAGACAGGACTTAGTGATTTCAGAGATGTTTCTTTGTGAGCCACACTCTGCTGCCACAACTGTCCACCCTTTATGGAAAGACATACAGGGTGTCCTTTGAGCAAAAGTTGTCCAGCCTTGATGAAATGTCTATCTAGATGGACTAAATGTGCACAAACAATTTAAATTCTTGTTTGCAGTTTATGTTAGGTTTGACATTCTTCCATTCATTTCTCTAAGGCAAAATTTTAATAAGCCATGAATAACTTCCATGTACCCTATACTACTATAATTAAAGCACTTCAGTCTTATGAATAAAAGTGAAAAATGTCATGACCTTTGGGATTTTCTAGAACACCCAAGTTCAAAGAATTTAGGACTTTAAGTTGTTTTGGAATCCAAACCTGAACATACCAGAAGATGTGTCTATAAGTAATATGCTGCCAATTGGTTAGAAAGAAAATTAAGTAAACATACCAAATACTTACGTTTCAGGTAAACAAATGAATTCAAGTTGATATGTGGGAAAGCAAAACTCTGCCTCTATATGAATTCCTAATGATGGTTGTAACTACTCATATATTACTTTAATTAATTTAATTAGGTCCTTTGTGACCTAAGATTTCTGCTTAAAATTCCTTCTAAAGAAAGTCCATTTACCTATTCATTTTATGCATAGAAAAAGTAAGGCTGAGAGATTTATTCAGCCAAGATCACACAATTAGTGACAGACCAAAGATTCTAATGCACACTTTCCAACTCTAAATTCAACACTTGCTTCCCTGCACCATACTTCTAACCACTTACTTCAACCAATTCAAGAGCAAGGGATTCTTTCCTTTTGCAGTGGAAAAAATGATGTGAAAATATTACCCAGGATCAATTTTATCTAAGGGCAGCTAGGTAGACCACTGGCTAGAGTTCTAGGCCTGTGGGCAGAACGACTCATTTTCCTGAGGTCAAATCTGACCTCAGACACTTAACTAGCTGTGTCACCCTGGGCAAGTCACTTATCCCTTTTTGCCTTGGTTTCCTTATCTGTAAAATGAGCTGGAGAAGCAAATGGCAAACCCATCCCAGTATCTTTGTTAAGAAAACCCCAAATGGGATCACCAAGAGTTGGACATAACTGAAAATGACTAAATAACAACAATTTTACATTGATCTTGTAAGATAGAATGATATAATATATGCAAAGTACTTGTTACAGCGTCTGGCATATAATAGGCATTTAATAAATGCTTATTCCTTTATAAAAAGCTAACATCAGAAAATGGTGGTTTAAAGTAGCAGCAAATTTCAGCACAATCTGTGACAAGTTTTGTCCCTGGTCTTATCCCCTCCTCAGATATTTTCTACCAAATCAGCAACAGGGTTGCTGTTTCTGACATTTCATATTGCTACCACCTCTTACTTCAATGCAAGTTTCATGGTTCAGGGTCTAGTACAGTGCTACCAATCATGTGAAACTCAATATTAACTAGCAATGAGGATGACTGTAATCATATAGGAACAAAATGAAAAAAAAATTATCCAACACACATTTGGTTTAAACAAGTACAAATTGCACTTTTCCACAGGGGGTTAAAGAAGAGTATTCAGTTCAGTTTCCTACTTTCTCATGGGTCTACTTCAAGTAGACTAATTCCATTACTTTCTGAGTATTAACATCACTGTTATTTCAAGGCACATAAAATGTGTACTACAGAGTACACAAACTTTTATGTTGGCATTTGCTGAAAAGTAAAAAGGAAGAAAGCAGATAGGATAGTGCTGATAAATTTTTGAGTCCAAAAGTTGGTCTTTTGGGGAAAGAAATTGGGGAGCAGTTTCGGATGGTTCTAGGAAGAGAAGTGGGAATTCAATTTTCGTGTAAAATGAAAGAATGAAAAACATTGTTTATTTGTGGAATCTTGATTATCTCCTCCATAAGAGGGATTTGAAAAAGCAGTGTTTGTACATTTGAGTAACATTATCTGGATCAGTGTCAGCCTAGTTTATACAGTAAAGAGTGAATCAAATACAGAGAAAAAGTTAGCTAACACACTCATTGTGAATAAAACTAATTCATGAAAAGCTAAATTCCATTATGGTTACTTTTTATTATTTTCCCAAGGAGACAGAGGTTTTTTTTCCTGTAGATTTGAGGATCTTTACAAATTCTAATAAAGATTCAGTGTTATTCTTATAAACCAGGCACATGGAAAAAATTGCGGATAGAAGGTAGCACACCAAGGTAAACAAGAAAGTAACATAAAAAATAATACTTGCAAAAATTATTAAGGCACTAGGGAAAGAGGGAGCATATCTGTATATATGTTTGTATGTACACATATACATACACACACACACACACACACACACACACACACACATTCCTTCCCCCAAACTTCTCAAAGAGAAAAGCTATGTTTAGAGGCAGTCTAATTTGTTTCCTATTTCTTCTTCAAGCCAGCACACAAAAAATTTAAATTAATTTAAAGATTTTAAACTGACATTCACACTTTGAAGTGAGAAACATCACAGGACCTTGGAGTTGAAGACATTTAGGGCCACTTCTGATAATCCACAAGGAATTATCCATGAACTAATTGAAGAACAATTTATTAATGTTATCTTTCCCATGTTGGAGTAGGCTATCACTCATTCAATTGCTTTAAGATATGTGGCTATGTCATTTAATTTGTCCACAGGGGAAAGGTAATTAGTCCCATTATAAGGAAATGGTGCCAACCCAGATGTAAATGTGCTTTTCCCACAAAAACAATCTTTCTTATTCCATTCTTATCTTTTCTACACATACTTGACTATGCATTTTCTTCACTTAGTCTGCTGATGAGGCTTTTATAAATACCTCAGTTCAAACCTTTCTCATAAGTTTGGGGAGAGAACCAGAAGAGTATGTGGAGAGACAGTCATTTATCCCCTAATGTGCCCATTTGTAAGACCATTCTTCCAGTGCGCACGCACACACGCACACACACGCACACGCACATGCACACGCACACGCACACACATACACACACCAAAAAACAAAAACAAAATTAAAGCAAAAAAAGTGCCTGGATTTGCTAGACTGCAAAATTTAATAAACCTAAATGGGGTATTTGTAGACTCTCAGTAGCTTTGTTCCTTGAATATACTGCTATCCATAACATTCACTCAATACTTCACACTAGAACAACCCCACATGAAATGAATATCCTTGCCCACTTTTACAGGACCAATGGTCCAGTGTAGGGTGATAAACTGTCCCTTGTATAAAAACCAAATACTGGCTTAGTTAATTAACACTCCTTATTGCTTGTCATTCTATTACATTAAATTACATTCTATTACTACCTACCTTTAGGTAGGTCACAGGATTCCTGCAAAACAGTCTTACAAGTTATAAGTGCAGACTCACATTTTCTTGGAAATATGACTTTAAGATATTGAATTCCTACATGCAAGGTGGTCAAAAGTGATGGTTACTGCAACAGTCTGATTTCTCAAAGCCATTTAATGACCCTGTTTCACAAATAGTCAAGTTGAATTGAAGGACTGTAGACAACACCTGGTACTCAGGTTATTTATGATCCAGATAGAAAGATAAATCATATTATTAATTAATGCACTATCATGAACCTAGGGGTACTTTAGACTCATAGATAAAACACCTGAGCTTCAGTAGAATATAATAAGCTCCTTGAGGACAGGAAGTATTTTATGACTTGTTTTTGCATTCCCAGGGCCATGCACATAGTTAACCCTTAATGAATGTTTTTAGGCTTGGACTGGAGTGAATTGCTAGTTTGGGGGGAAAATGTCATATGTTCTCCTGAGCATGGTTAAGAGGAAAGAAGGAATTATTTCTCTATACATCTCTATACATCAAAAAAAGAAAAACCTTTAGCTTTATGTTTAGTGTCCTTCAAAGGCCAATTTCTCAAGTCCAATCTGCAAAGAAGAGAAAAAAACAGAAATATCTTCCACATGATAACAGGAACTGCAATTTGGAACATGGTAGAAACACCACCTATCACACACCTCAGGAACAGCACTAGACTGGATGACCTCTGACAAAAGACTTCAGGTAAAGCAAACTGCCTATCAACCAGTCCCCTCTTCCTAGCCCAGAGAGCACTAGCCACCTGGATAATGTTGCCTTTGTGTGCTCTGCTGTGACAGCAGCTCAGTCAGGGCTCAGGATTTAGACTTCCGTCAGATATTATTTTCAATTGAAACCACAGAACTGGGAAATCTTTTCCATGTCACTGAAATTCAGAGAAAAACTATGACTCATTCTTACATGTGTTGCCTTCTCTGATTTGATTGTGAGCTCCTTGAGAGGAGCAACTGTATCACTTTTCTATTTGTATCTTCAGGATTTCGCACAATGCTTGGCACATGGGAAGCTCTTAATAACTGCTTTTTCATCTATCCACTCACTGACACTCTTTAAGAGCTCTGACTAATACATCATCCTCCTCAAATTATTCTTAGTTTACATCTGTTAAGCACTTTCCCCTAAAGTGTGTAAGCAACTCCATAGCTATGGCTTTAATTCATACACATTTCCTTTGAACTTCCCATGGGCAGTTTAGAAATCCTATTCTTTGCCCTGATGACCTCCTACACCCTTAGTACTGCTCCTGACTTGATTTTTTTCTCTTTCTAGCCACGCTCCTCTCTCTAGTACAGAATCCCTTCTTCTCTCATTCTATCTCCACTTGTCCTATGCCAATTCAAACCCTTGATTACTCCCACCATCTTCCTCCTTCACTCACGTTGCCAGTGGGAGCTATAGGAGGTCACACAGGATCACTACAAATTCAAATGATCAAGTACAGAACGTGAATATAATGGTGCGGTATTGCTCCATCAAAATAAATAAATAAAAAAAAAAAAAAAAGAGACTGATTCAGATAAACCTGAAAAGACTTGTATAAATAGATGCAAAGTAAAAGGAACAGAAGTAAGAGAACTCTTCATGTAAGATCACAACATCGTAAAGGAAAAGAACTTTAAACATTAAGAACTCTAATCAATGCAAAAACCAATCATATCTCTAAAAGACTGATAAAGAAGCATTTCTATGAGTCTTTGGTGGAGAGGTAATACAATGGATACAGAATACATTTTCAGATATGACCAATACTACACAAATTTGCTTTGCTTGACCATACATAACTGCTACAAGGTAAAGTTTTTATTTGAGGGATGGGGAGAATTTGAAGGGAAGAATGGGGGTGATGATAGTCATGTAAATAAGAGAAAAGAAAGAAAATAGCACCACTGATCATTTAAATAACAGAAGAGAGGAAGTTCAGAAGGGAACAAGAAAAGCAGGGCAAGGTTGGTAAGACCACACTAAATTCACACAGGTATATCTGTATATAATGGAGTCGGGATTTTCTAGACAATGTACTTTTTCTGGCCTTTGTGTGTGGAAATATTCTTGCTTGTTGAAGATTTTTGAAACAAATTTATGTTATCTAGCTTCCACTTTCCCTCACTGTAGAGCAAGACAATTCTTTTATCTATCTCCTTTCTGATTGATTCCTTATCCCATACCCCACAGATACAGTTTGTAGCTTCAAGTCACTCACACCTATTCTTTCTCCCACTGTCTCAGCTGAGGACCAAATCTTTCACTTTAATGAGAAAATCAAGAGCACTTGCCATGAGCTTCCTCTTGTCTTCACCTTAAAATCCTTGATGTCTTCCTCCTCCTTTTTCTTCTCCTTTACTCCAATGTCCTATAATGAACTGTCCTGTATCTTTGCCAAGTCCAATATGTACCCTTGATCATGTCCCTTTCTCCAGGACTACCCTCTCAATTATCCCTTCTTTCTCTCTAGGATTCAAAGTATCTCCACGGGTTCTCTCCCTATTGTCTTCAAACATGACCAAATCTCCCTTCATCCTTAAAAAACTAAAAAAACAAAAAACCCTCACTTGTCCCTTGGCCCTATCATCTTCTCACATAATCATCTTTTATCTCATTTTCTTAGCCAAATTCCTAGGAACAGAGGTTTGCAGTCATTGCTTCTACTTTGTTGACTCTCATTCAGTTCTCCCCCTTTGTTTTCTGCCTTCTGACTTCATCACTCAATTGAAACTTTTTTTAAAAATTACCAACAGTCTTTTAATTGCCAAATTTAATTACTGTTTCTCAGTCCCTCATCCTCTTGACTTCTTCTGCTGCTTTTGAAATTGATGACCACTATTCTCTCTCTCTCTCTCTTTGTCTCTCTCCTCTTTCTTGGTGATTTCAGCAGCAACCATGGGTTTAATTATTATCGCTATGCAGATGATTCACAGACACATATGTATATCCAAAACACAGTCTGTCTCTGAGCTTCAATCCCACATCATCAGCTCCCCACTGGACATTTCAAACTACATGTCCATGGAATACCTCAACTTCAACATGCCCAAAACAGAATTATCTTTTTCTCCAATCCGACTCCTCTGAAAAACTTCCCTATTTCTGTCAAGGAAACTCTCATTCCTCTGGTATCCTAGGTTTTTCCTCCAGTATCTTAGGTTTTTAACCTTGGTTTTACCCTTAACTCACCATATTCTGCTATCTATTCAGTGGGCATATCCAACTGTTTTTATCTGTGGCACACCCCTCTCATCTCTCTACTTGCACAGCCACAACATCCTAGTTCAGGCCCTCAACATCTCTTACCTACACTATTGCGACAGACTCCTATTTGTTCTTCCTGCCTACAGTCTCTCTGTAATTCATCCTCCCCACAGCTATTAGAGTGATTTTCCTCAAGCACAGATCTGGTCATGCCACTACCCTCTTCAATAAACTCAAAGTGGTCCCTATAGCTTCTCGGATAAAATATAAACTCCTTAAGCACTTACCTTTCCAGGTTCATTATCTATTACACTTCCCTTTCCTCACTCTACATTCTAGCTAAACTTGTTTTCTTTGTTCTGAATACATGGCACTCCATCTCCAGTGCCATGTCTTTACACTGGCCATCATCTATACTTGAAATGCATTGTTTTCTCATCTCCTACTCTTTTTTTCAAGATACATTTGAAGTATCATCTTCTACAGAGCCTTTCTTGATCCCCCAGGTACTCCTGCCCTCTCTCCCTAACTAGCTTGAATTTATTTTGCATCTGTTCTGTATAATTTATTCTGTAAATACTTATATGTACATGTTGACTCCCCAATAGAACGGAATATCCTCAATAGCAGGCATTGTTTCATTTTTTGCTTTTGTAGTCATAGCACCTAGCACATGGTAAAAGCTTAATCAATGCTTGTTGACTGGTTGATTCTGCTAAATGACTGTAAAGGGAGCTAACTGATTGGTAAGTGTTCGGGCATTTGTGTATGTTGCACAGAAGGCTATCACCTATATCTTCAGATCTAGATATCATACTTAACAATTTTACCAAAGACACTTAGTGATATGTTCATGTCCTTAAACAGAATCATGGAAAAGATTTTAAAGGGTACTTTGGATAAAAGGGGACAACAGGGGGAAAAAGAAAGCACCAGTGCAACTCTTTGATATGAGCAATAGAAGCAATTTTTTTCCTAAATTATCAATAGCTCCTTGATTAAAGGAACAAGGTAGCACACTGTAGTAGCATAGCATCTTTCTAAAGCAGGACGCTGTGAAGGATGGGTATATCTGCCATGGCAGGCCCTACCATGCCTGCTATACATATACATGTAGTTAGTCTGGAAGCCAATGCTTAAAAGGGAACATTGACCTCTCTTTCCTCTGGTTTCTGCCTCCTTGGATTTAGAGTTATATGAAGCCCTATGCAGAGAGTACATGGCCACATTTCAGAGTTCCTTAAGGATGGGATGGAAACTTGCTGTCATTACTGAGACCTTGGGAGGCCTTCCTCTGACTGACTAACTCTCCTCTCCTTTTAGGCTTCTACCTATAAATAAAGTGAGGTAATCTGTCCAAGTGGGTTCTTATTTTTTCACTCACCTTTCATACCACTACCTTCTTCTTGGAATGTGTTACGAGCAGTAGTCTGATCTTCTAAGTGTTCACTCCCACCACTTCCTGAAGAGGCTACACTGCTTTGTGGAGACAGGGGGGCATGATCGGATGGGATGCACTGGGGTCCTCTAGCACGTAAGTCCTCATGAGACATCCATCCATGTCCTAGAGGCTGGTTTGGCACATTCATGGGTGGGGTAAGGGATACAGATCGTTTCAAAGGGCTGTGATGTGCCTGGCCTGAGAGAACTGGAAAAAAAAATAAAATGAAACAGGTTATTCCCCCCCCTTTAGTCCTGGGTTGCAGAAGAACCCCCTATAACAATTAACCATGGTGGGCAAAACTAATCTCTTAACTACCACGATGTTGCTGCTGCCAAATGAGAAGACAAAAATCAAGGCTGGCTATTTCTTTCGGGGAAAAAAGATCAAGTACTTCCAGCAGCTTTGATTTTTTGGTTTTTTTTTTTTTTTTTACTTTAAAGCACACCTATATCCATCAGGCATTTAATCTTAATCTTTAAATGTTTTGGTTTTTAAGCCATCAAATCAAGATTCTTAGAATAGGGCTATAATAACTTGAAAAATAGCCATCTGACCATAATGAGTAAGGTGCATCAGGAAATTCTAAAAGACAGTTGATATCATTTAGATCATTAGAGTAATATATGTCTTAGAGGAGGGTCAGCTGATAAACTGCTTTTTTTCAAATCTGAACAGCATTAAGAGAAGACTGAGCATGCTGCTCTATTGTGGATTTTTTTTTCAGTTGAAGTCACAGAGACCTGTCAATGGATAGTGCAGACTGAATGGGTGTTTACATCACTACATACTACAACCAGTCTGGGCTAAACAGATTGGAAACTGGCAGCTGTGAAAGGACTGATTCTTTCTCCTGTTCCAGCAAGTTAGTGCCAAACTTACACTGAAAACATTTCCAGGTAACAAGGATACCATTCAGAACCCAGGGGCAGTCTTAAGTAAATCCTGAATGATCCTTACCACCATGTATTATCCTTGTGTGCACTGCATGGCATCTGTTCCCTAAGTTTATTCTCTTTTTGAGAAAACTTGAAAAAAAAAGCAACAAAACTCATGCATTTAGCTAGATCCTGTTTATGGAAGGGATAGTTCACTAAAATCACTATTTGAGGGATTTGGTTCTTCTGGATATGCAGCTAAAGAGGCAAGGAGACAGCTTTTAAAAGTAAGACTATTCATAAAATTCTTTTAACACTTTTCCTAGAGGCAAAGTTTATTTTAATTACTGTTACACTAACATGGGATTGGGCCACATGCATTTTTTTTTCCACATGCATTTTAAAACATTTTTTTCACTGCAACCGTTCAATTCCATCTTAGGCTCAACTGTTTTCCCATAAAGTCTAACTTAGCTTTACATGGCTTTTCTGACATTATTTCCTCTACATTTGGAAAACAAAAAAAGTGAAATTCTGAATTCATTTGGCTGTTTTTGTTAACCTGCTTTTATTAATGTTGTAGCGTATGTATGCATCCATCCACTCAAGAAAATAAAACCCAGCTCAGAACTGTTTGGATTTTTCTAAATGTCCAAGAAAAATGTATGTAGGCTGCATTAGGTGACAACAGTGAGGTGGTTAATGTTGTTAAAATTCAGTTGGTATTAATTAGGCTTCACTTCTCAGAACCTATTGCATTTGATAGTAGGAGTTAATGTACCTCTTGCTTTTATTATTTCTATCCATACAGATGCTTGCTGAAAGGAAGCATTGTACAGTATAGTGGTCATATAGGCACCTAAATGAATAAGAGTGTTGAACTTGTCAGGTAGACCTGAGTTCAAATCCTGCCTCAGACACTTTACTTGCCTGAGTGATCACAGATAAGTCACTTAACTTTGCTTAGTGTCAGCTTCCTCATCTTCAAAATGGAGGTAGCATCTACCTTCTGGGTTATTATTATGGGGATCAAATAAGATAATGAAATGTAAAGCACTTTGCAAACATTAATATGCTCCATATAAATGCTAGCTATCATCACTGGTTTCATTATTATTATTATTATCAAAAGTAATTCGAGAAGGATATAATTTCTTAAGGTGGAGAAAGTTAGGTGCCTTCTCCAGAATTTGAAACCTATGGGAATTTACTGATTCTACAGCTTCTCATTTTGGGCAAATATTGTCAGAGACAAAAATTATATGGGTCTCAAGATAAACGACTTACTGTCTAACTCAGACATATGCGTATTGCGGGTGCAGGACGGCAGGGGGAATACAGGAGCAGGGAATCAGCTCTATTATACTGTAGGTTTCAATTTCCACTAAATATCCTAGTTACAAGACTTTCAGAAATGACCTTCCTAGAAATGGCATTATTGCCTGATTTGATCAGAATCAACCAAGAGAAAAGTGAGGGAAAAAGAAAAAAAAGCATAGCAAAGTTAGAAAAGCAAGTTGACAAGAAAACCAAGAAACCTAGAAAACTCATCTCTTGCCTATGCTGGGTAGAACTGGACAGTGAGCACTAAAATCCCAGAAGCCCCAGCTTTCTTTGTCTGCTTGTACTCTTTATCTATTCTTGCTTATAAATATTTTGGACCATCTAAGAAATGTTCCCAATGAATATTAGTAGTATATGAGATCGAGAATATAGAAGTCAGTCATTGAGCAGAACGCCAAATGAACAGACTCTGAGAAGAATGGTTGTGGCAGCTAACTAGCCATTAGAGTCCTTAAATACCACATGGTGGCCATAGGTTGTCATTTTTGAATGCCAAGGACAATGCTATATATCCTGATTGTTTGACTACAAATTAAGACTGGGAGAGAAAATTCAATTTTTCTTTCTGCTAAATCTGCCTCAATTCCCACACTGACACAGGTGATTAAGTGACACCAAAGGTTTATTCACTTTGCAGAGCTTATATGGATTTAAAAAAAAAAATTAGAAACCTATATTATGTTCATGATTTTCACTTGAATTTGACTGTTCTTAGGGGAAAGAAAGAGAAATTTTGTCTTTGACACCTTCCAAAATCCAAATTTCATCTGAGAAGTCAGGTCTATTTTTCATTTACTTATTGTCATGCTGGGGTACGCTGGAGCCAGTTCAAAGTATATGTCAAGAGCCAACTGTTAAATTTTTCAGTGTAAACAGCTACTCCTCAGAAATTGGCAAATGCTACAAAAATCAGGGATTGACTTATTGGTTTGTTAATTGCCCAGACTTAAGAAAGTGCTGGAGAAAATGTTAATAATGTAGATTAGACTTAAAAGTGTGCAATGGATACTTTGGGGTTTTTTTTTTTCCAGAGATCTGGTTGTTAAAGATTTACCAGCACACCCCTGGTTAAGTGCTTCATCTCTATATCCTAGAAAGAAGCAAACATTATTTCAAAAGCTGGCACCCAACACTGAAACCTCATAGGATGTAATCAACCATGGCAACCAGCTAAAGAAAGTTGTATTAAATTGGTGTTTAGCAGTGAAAAGGCTAGAAGTGGTGCTTTAAACATAGACTAATAGTTCATTTCAATGCTCCCATAGGAAGCTCTGTGAAGGAGACTTTTTATCAGAACCTCTGGGATGTAAAATCATTACCTTTCCCAAGTAAAAAATGACAGGAAATTATAATGACTAATCAAGGAAGTCCATCATAGACAGACTGAAATTCTTTGGGGTATGGGTTTAGGTGGGTGTGATGCTGGCAATAGAATATGTTGGTATGGCTGACTTTATCAGAGCTCTATGCTTTCTCTACGCAGGGCTTGCCAGAAGAGGTAATTATTACTTACCTCTTAGCATAGTGTCAGTATGAAAAGTTAGGCAACACAGTTAAGGAGCAATCAGACAGCTAACGGCAGACTGTCAGTTACCATTTTTCAGAGAAGAACGAACTCCAATGCTGACCACTTGGAAAGAGTACTGTAATTCAAAAGAACCCAAGTTCCTATTCAATGAGGGAGGAAGGAAGGGGATAGAAATGCGCCTTTGAGAAGCTTTTCAGAAGTGTTGTTAGGTACTAGAGACAAAACTTCTGAATGCTCTGCCTGTGCTATGCATCATGCCAAAGAACAAGAAAATACTTTAGTTAACTTGTTTAAAAGTAGGAGTCGATGCTATAGAAGGAGGCATTCATTGAAAAAAAAATCTTAGCACTTGTTGGAAAGAAAAGCATAAATATAAATTCCTACCATGGAATTTTCTGTTCTATGCCTACTTTGTAGTAGGAGCAAGGAAGAGAGGAAAGTATGTAAAATGGGCACGGCAAATGAGAAATCATCCCACAGATTTCCAAAAGGAACAAAACAGTACCTTCCAAGTGCTCTTGAAAACCAAAGCTGAATTTTAAGTTATTTATTGATTTACATCGAAATAGCTGGTCTTTAGTTTCCAAAAGAGAATCCAGGTACATCTGTATTCCACCGGGAGACTTCATTTGGGAATGTTTATTCAAGTGAACTTTTTATAAAAATCATAATACTGAGTAAATCTAATAAAAAGAAGAGGGGAAGAACTTAAAGAGGAAATCTAAATATATGTGTTAAATATACATGTTTTGTTTTAACAAGTATTAAGGATCTCAAGATAAGGGCTCAAAATAATCCAGGTAATCAAGAAATGATACTTCACACATAACTCTAGTGCTAGAAGGCTTCTCTGACCTTAGATAACTTTATAAAGTCTTTTATGCTGAAACATCTCCAACAAAATAGACAAAAATGAGTAGTCTTTCAATAAGTCTTAGAAGAATAACTGCATTTGGATTTTGATCTTTGAAATTTTTTCCATTTCTTTGATTTAGTTAAAATTTTTAATTATTAAAAGGTAGGAAAGGACTTTCTAGGATATTTGGTGCCCTCCTGGGGAGGAATTCTATATCCTCTCTAGACATTCTAATTTGAGAAGCAACATGGTTTCCCTTTCATTTATGTCCATGCAACATTGTCCTACCCCTAAATTAAATAACTTACTTATCCAGGACCACCAGTTATTTCATGAGTGAGTTTCTAGTTAATTGAAGTTCACCCTTTTATTCACTTAATTTAAAAAATTAACCACTTTTGATGGCAGTTTTCTAAGATATTTACACAGGTGCCTGCCTTCTTAAACAAAATATATGGAACATCATTTAACCTTTTTGTTGGAAAAAAATATTACTATTAATGTCATTGATGAGTATTTATTACTATACTGTGCTATAAACAATAGGTTGCTGTTGTGAAAGCACTGAGGGATAGATACAGCAAGATACCTGAAGGAGGGGAAGCTATTAAATTTGTGGGGGAATTCCTAGACCTTACTAATACTTAAAAAAAAGTAAACAAGAGAACATTAGTAATTTCTAACCTATATACTTTCTCATCCACACAAAATCTTTAGGAGAATCACCTATACATGAATTGAAGACATCCTTGATAAATATATTAGTAGGTAAACATACAGGCTTTCATAAGGGATAATCAACACTGGACTGCATCATCCTTACCATTGTATAATTAACTGAAAGAGGTGAACAATATAAGATCCCATTATGCTGACTATTTCCTGATTAGAAAAAAAATTCATTCTAAAGAACAAACCTTATAGGTTCTTTTAAAACAATTTCATTCATACATCAAAATCCTTCATGATTAGTTGGAATACAAAGCAATAAAAATAACCCAGTCCTTCACCCTCTGTTAATAAACATAAGGCAAGGTATAAAACAGAAAAAATGTATTCCCTGAAAAGATTTTCCCCCCTGTGGGCAGGATGGAGATCCTGTTCAGAGGTGAGATAAAAGAGGTGAATGTCCTTAAAAAGTTCCTATTTGCATGTAACCTTGGGCTACTGACTTTATCCAACAACTCAATACTGAAAAGTCTGTTGGAGGGGGTCTGTGATCATTCAAGAGTTTGGCCTGTCTATCCATAGAAGAAAAACTAAATGGAAGAATACCTATTGATTAGATTTAAATGTACATTTGGATGGATGCCCAGTAGACCTTGTCCAACAACAACATCCACACACATACACGTAAGAATGATGAACTGCGGGGGAGGAGCCAAGATGGCAGAGTAGAAAGATACACATAAACTAGCTCCAAACCCACAGTCCATAAAATACCTGTAAAGAAGAACTCCCAACAAATTCTGGAGCAGCCGAAGCCTCAAAACAACAAAGTGGAGGAGATTTCTGTTCCAGAGAGACCTGAAAAACTGACACGAAAGGTCCGTTGCGCACCGGACCCAGAGCAGAGCCAGCCCTGCCTTGGCTACGTGGCACCCAGAGGAGCAGATCCGAGCAGGCTTCAGGGACAGAATCTCCAGTGGCCTCACAGGTCCCTCCACCCACAGGCACCAAAGGTCAGTGAGAGGGTCTTTTCAGCTCACCAAGAGGGGAGTGGGGTGTCTCCATAACCTAGGCCCCCTCGGGAGGCAGCAGCAGAGGCAGCAGCAGACAAGGGCTCCCAAAGCAGGCAGGAGCCCGGATCCATTGTTGAAGGTCTCTGCATAAACCCCCTAAAGGAACTGAGCCCTGTATGGTGGCCCTGCCCAGACCCAAGCAGCTGAACTTAATCTCACACTGAATAGCAGCCCCGCCCTTGCTGAAAGCCCTGAGTCTGGGAAGCAGCATTGGAATCTCAGCCCCCAAGTGCTTGCTGGGCAGATCTGGAGGCGAGATGGGTGTGGAAAGGAAACTCAGAAGTCAAGTAACTGGCTGGGAAAATGCCCAGAAAAGGGGGGAAAAAAATAAGACCATAGGAGGTTAATTTCTTGGTGAACAGATATCTCCTCCCAACCTTTCAGATGAGGAAGAACAATGCTTACCATCAGGGAAAGACATAAAAGTCAAGGCTTCTGTATCCCAAATCTCCGTAATTAATATTCAGTGGGCTCAGGCCATGGAAGAGCTCAAAAAGGATTTTGAAAATCAAGTTAGAGAGGTGGAGGAAAAACTGGGAAGAGAAATGAAAGAAATGCAAGAAAAGCATGAAAAGCAGGTCAACACCTTGCTAAAGGAGACCCCAAAAAATGCTGAAGAAAATAACACTTTGAAAAATAGGCTAACTCCATTGGCAAAAGAGATTCAAAAAGCCAATGAGGAGAAGAATGCTTTAAAAAGCAGAATTAGCCAAGTGGAAAAGGAGGTTCAAAAGCTCACTGAAGAAAATAGTTCTTTAAAAATTAGAATGGAACAGATGGAGGCTAATGACTTTATGAGAAACCAAGAAATCATAAAACAAAACCAAAAGAATGAAAAAATGGAAGATAATGTGAAATATCTCATTGGAAAAACAACTGACCTGGAAAATAGATCCAGGAGACAATTTAAAAATTATGGGACTGCCTGAAAGCCATGATCAAAACAAGAGCCTAGACATCATCTTTCATGAAATTATCAAGGAAAACTGCCCTGAGATTCTAGAACCAGAGGGCAAAATAAGTATTCAAGGAGACCACCGATCACCGCCTGAAAGAGATCCAAAAAGAGAAACTCCTAGGAACACTGTGGCCAAATTCAAGAGTTCCCTGGTCAAGGAGAATATTGCAAGCAGCTAGGAAAGAAACAATTCAAGTATTGTGGAAATACAATCAGGGTAACACAAGATCTAGCAGCTTCTACATTAAGTGATCAAAGGGCATGGAATATGATATTCCAGAAGTCAAAGGAACTAGGACTAAAACCAAGAATCACCTACCTAGCAAAACTGAGTATAATACTTCAAGGGAAAAAATGGTCTTTCAACGGGAAATCGAGGACTTTCATGCATTCTTGATGAAAAGACCAGAGCTGAAAAGAAAATTTGACTTTCAAACGCAAGAATCAAGAGAAGCATGAAAAGGTAAACAGCAAAGAGAAGTCATAAGGGACTTACTAAAGTTGAACTGTTTACATTCCTACATGGAAAGACAATATTTGTAACTCTTGAAACTTTTCAGTATCTGGGTAGTTGGTGGGATTACACACACACACACACACACACACACACACACACAGAGACAGAGAGCACAGAGTGAATTGAATAGGATGGGATCATATCTTAAAAAATGAAATTAAGGGGTGAGAGAGAAACATATTGGGAGGAGAAAGGGAGAAATGGAATTTGGTAAATTATCTCTCATAAAACAGGCAAGCAAAAGACTTTTTAGTGGAGGGAAAAAGAGGGGAGGTGAGAGAAAAACATGAAGTTTACTCTCATGACATTCCACTAAAGGAGGGAATAAAATGCACACTCATTTTGGTATGAAAACCTATCTTACAATACAGGAAAGTGGGGGGAGAAGGGGACAAACAGGGTGGAGGGGATAATGGAAGGGAGGGCAATGGGAGGAGGGAGCAATTTGAAGTCAACACTCTAGGGGAGGGACAGGATCAAAAGAGAGAATAGAAGCAATGGGGGGCAGGATAGGATGGAGGGAAATATAGTTAGTCTTACAGAACATGACTATTATGGAAGTCATTTGCCAAACTACACAGATAATGGCCTATATTGAATTGCCTGCCTTCCAAAGGGAATGGGTGGGGAGGGAGGGATGAAGAAAAGTTGGAACTCAAAGTTTTAAGAACAACTGTCGACCACTGTTCTTGCTACTAGGAAATAAGAAATACAGGTAATGGGGTATAGAAAGTTATCTGGCCCTACAAGACAAAAGAGAAGATGGGGACAAGGGAAGGGAGGGATGATAAAAGAGAAGGCAGATTGGTGATAAGAGGCAATCAGAATGCTCGGTGCTTTGGGGTGGGAGGAGGGGACAAATGGGGAGAAAATTTGGAACCCAAAATTTTGTGAAAATGAATGTTAAAAGTTAAATAAATAAATTAAAAAAAAAAAGAATGATGAACTGGGCCCAAAATAGGGGAAAGAGAGGGACTTTTGGGCAATTACAAAGTTCCTTTACTGACTTCAAGTTTCTAATAAAGACCCATCTTTTTCAATACCAACATTCTCCTGGAGCTACTTCATGCCACTGAATCATGAAATACAACTGTCTCCAAAAGACTAGATGGATATCACATTCAGTAGAAGGCAAGGCATGAGTGTATTATGATAGATGTGAGCAAACTGTAATATATATCCAATGAGGAACTGAAGAACAGGTGTCATGTGTCCAAAAGTAGGGATGACCAGAATGTTCCACTTGGCCTCTTCATGAATGTCAGGAGCAAATGGGGAAGATCCCTAGAATGGTGGGAGGACTCTCTCTGAGAACCGAAGGGAGGGCATGGACAAAAATGAATAGGCATGAAAGGGCTGTGATCTGCATTGTAGAGTTCCCAAATTGATAACACAACATATCCATTTGAATATTTCAGCTAAAAAGTAATTGAATCCTTTCAGGAGTCACTGAGGTTAAAAATTGAATACTTTCAGGAGTCATTGAGGTGGATAGGACTGACCCTATTCTAAATGGTTTTATACAATTATGCCTTTAAAATTTTTGTCTCTTCCTCCCTGTTATTTCTCACTGCTGCGTCTGATATTTGATGCAATTTTCTAGGTGAGGGCTTGGGAATGACTTTGTATTCCTAATGGAATAAATCAGATGGGTTTTAGGGGAAGAGAAGAAAAAGAGAATAAGCTTCACATGATGACAATTACATGAAATTCTAATGTCTTTTTAGGTTGTTTTTTAACACTGGTTGAGAACCTGCAGATGCAAGGACCCATATTAAGCACTGTTGTGAATATAAAGAGGAATAAAACATAATCCTTGACATCAAGAAGTTAGCAGTGAAGTCATTCAAGTTTCTTGGCTATTTTCTGGAGGGCTGAAGCATGACTTCCACTTAAGTGAAGGAATAAGTTTTAATCTTTTTTTTTTTATTGTTCAATCATGTCTTGACTCTTTGTGACTCCATTTGGGGTTTGATTGGCAAAGATACTCCAGTAGTTTTGCCATTCCCTTCCCCAGCTCATTTTACAGATGAGGAAACTGAGGCAAACAGGGTTAAGTGACTTGCCCAGGGTCATGTAGTTAGTTAACTCTCTGAGGCCAGATCGGAACTTAGGAAGATGAGTCTTCCTGACTCCAGGCCCGGCATTATATCCAGCTGCCTTAGCAGTAATCTTTTAAATTACTCCTAATTCCAACCTTTTATATCAACCAAGTAACAAGTTTCTCCTAAACTGGGGGATGGGGGTGGTTCCCGCCCCTTCTCAAGTCTTCATTAATCACCACTTATTTCCTTTACAAAAATGTGATTAGCTTATTTAACCTTTTTTGCTGTAGCCCTAAATCAGCATCTTCCTTTCTAATTAAAATACTGTTCTCACAGTAAAATTTATATTTCATCAATTTATCAAAATTTTAGATCCTTAGGTTTTGGGAGTTGATTCAGCTCTTAATACAACTTATGGGAGCCCTAATAGTTTAATGGTTCATTGTAGAGTCTGTTAGAGGTAAGGGCTAAAGAGAGACCAAGTGACAGAAGGAGAAGAACATGAAGAAGAACATGAAGAAAATTTCCTTCCTAATCAAACTGTTTTACCTCTTCTCTTATAGAGAATCGTTCAATATAAAGAATATTTCTTAAGGAATCAATCAGTAAAGATTTAGAATTGATTCTCAACATTTGCCACACTGTTGTGGCACTTCAAGAACTCCATGATTTTAATAGTAACTTCATTTTCACTTTTGAGTTGGCAGTTGTGCTCATTCATGGCTAAGTGCAGTAGAGAGAAAAAATGAGAGGCATGATGAATGCAAGTTTGTGGAGTGGTTGGTATTCTAGTAGGCGCTTCACTGGTCTTGTTGACTCTACCATTGTAAAGAGCCCCCCATGCATTTGTTGCATATTTTCATTGCTAGCCTTTAAAACTCAAGTTTTATGTAGTACTTATGCCCTCCCAAAGCATAGTGCAAGTCCTTCGTGCTCTAAGCCCAAATCTGTAAAGTCAGTGATGAGGCTTAGTGAGAAAACAAAGGTGTTCAATAAACTTTGTTCCAGAATGCCTGTTGCCACCATGGAATGCAAAGTTTGATGTGAGCAAATCAAGAATTCACTATATTTGCAAAAACAACACAGGTCACAGAATTCTTGGGAATTACTAATGAGAAAAAAATGTTTTGCATGTTACCTATTTTATTTTGTGTACTGCATTTTATGGGCTATTTTGTGGTTTCTGTGTTAGGAAAAGTGCATTATCACCAGAATTAAAAGTTTTGTTATAAAAATTGCATGCAAACAAGTGTATTTTCAGCAATCTTTAGAGAAAGACTGCAGTTTTTGGTGGTCATGGGAACCTAACCCTCCCATTTCCTATAGGTTCAAAACAACAATATTCAAATTTTTGACTTTTATGCTATTTTCTAGGACCTTTTTATTCTCCTTCCCTCAAGTCGAGGATTGGCTGTATTAAACACTTACTACACTTAAACACTACAGAAGTGAGGAGATGGGAAAGTTTTAACTGTTGCTTTGGAGCCTCTTACCAGTCATGACTGGAGAGAAACTGAAAAGACTGAGAGAAGTAACCAATTTCTTATTAGGACTGAGTTTATATTGTAAACAAATAAGAAAGGGATTCTTGAGAGATTTTGGCTGCTATCTGAATATGCTGAATGGTGGGACTGTGTTTTAGGAGTAAGGAGAATTCAAGTAGAAGTAATAAAATTGACTATGGATGGCTGTGATCTCACAGCTAAAATATCACAAACATTTATATCTTTGTTTTTATTATTTGTTACCTTGTTAATAAGTTGTAAAGCCAGTAACTCTGATATTTACTTAGGATTAGGAGACTGGGGGTTTTGACATATAGAGAGATAAACAACCATTTATAGGCAAAGAAGTTTCTCTAGTATATTAAACAAAATTTAATAAGTTGAAGTAGGGGCTAATAGCTAACTAATTAATGAGAAAAAGTTTGCATTTTTAGTAATTAGCAAACATTCAAGCAAACCTCTGAATTATTTTAGAATTCAGAAATATGAAATGAATATGGTAATGATTTAAGTAACAGGATGATGGATGATGACCGCCCCGGTAGGATACATACAAGGGTGCTAGACTCAAAATCTTACTACATATACTTATATTTAAACTAAGCTGCTCAGAAATGGCTATTTCAGAAATCTGAAAAAGGAATAGGAGATGACCAAATACATTAAAACTATTTTTATGTTAAAGAAGATTAATCACCTTATTTAAATTAAGTAAAAATTATTTAAAATTCACTTAATTAGAATCAATTACTTAAAATCAAAATTAATTGTTCTTACATTAGTATAACAAGTTCAGTTCTGTATTACTTGAATAATGTACAGATTCCAAAGTCTGTGTTCCTAGGGTTGTTAATGCTAACATATACAGCAAAAAATATGGGAAATATATCACAAAAGGAAATGTTGTGAATACAGTGTTAGGATAATAACAACTAGCACAATCCCCAAAAGAAAATCAGGACAGATTGCTTGCTGCATTTTCCAATTTATTTTCATTTTGCTGAAGAAGATGGTCTATAATTTTGTCAAATGGGAAGGGGAAAAGTTTGATTGACAATTTTACAAAGTATTTTCCTACCAAAAAAAGGCTTCTATTGCAAAGGAATCAGGGAATGTTTATAGTTTATTCTTCTGTCTTAAGCTTTTACTCTCATAAATGCTTCAGGTTCCATCCTACTGTCTCATTTTGGATCCTTAGCTTCAGCTCTTCTCTAAAAAGGATGCTATAGTGGGGTGTTTTCAGACTGAAGTTCTGCTAATGCTACTTCTTCAAAACTGTTGGCATTCATTCAAGATAAGAGCATAACTTAGAGGTGAAAAGCCATTACACATCAGTGTTTAGAAAAACACTTTGCACATAGGCACTCAAGAAAATATGTTGACTATTTACTGTTGACAAAGCAACAAGTATAAACTCATTTTGGTATGTGAGACTCCTTATAATCTGGCTTCAATCTCTCTTTTCTATCTTGTCTTATGCTATTCTTGGTCTAGCCAAAGTAGACTACTTACCATTCCCCATTCTTGTCCTGCCCTCTCCTAACTTTGCATGTTTGTTTACACCGTTCCCCCTCATACATCCATATCTCTCAAAATCCTTAATTCAGAATAACTCATTCACGAAGGCTTCCCTGAGGGGAGAGATCTCTCAATTAATTCACATTTCTTTGGATCTCTCCTGAACTTAAATCACTTTTTGCCTTGTGCAACAATTATTTATATTTGTAGTCCCCCTAATTAGACTTCAAACTTATGAAAAGCATGTTTTGTCTTATCTTTTTAAATACATACTTAGTTCTTAGAAGGTACTTAACAAATGTTGAACCGAACATCATAAATTCTTCTTCACTGGTCCTGTTAGGCAATAATCAGCTCCTTAATAGCCATCAATAGACTGAGTCATTGATAATATTTTGGGAGAAATGATCAATAATACTGGAAAGCATATATATTTTAAAAAAAAAATACTAAGGTATTTCATCAATGCCATTATCATTCAAAGAAAAACATAAAAGTAGTCACACATTATGGCCAAATACAGAACTGTGGGAGTAATAAAAGGGTATTAATAACTAAGGTTAAAATTAACTTGCTCTTTTTCATTATTATTTCAGGGAAAAGGTTAAGAACAAATCTGGAGGCTCTAACTAGTCCTGAAGGCTAATCCTCAATTCTAGATTTTTAGTCTCTATATCTTATTCAAAGAACTCATATTCATAACATCTGGTTCTCGGAAGATTATTACATAAACCAGATTGTCATATTTTTTTCTATTCTAGATAAGGAAAATAGAATATGTTCTTGAGTTATGATGTAAATGGTGGCAGAGGGATTCATAGCAAGCCCATAGGGGAAACTATACACTCTTTCTAGGATAAAATATGCATGTACAAAGTTATAGATTAAATTGGAGAACATGGGGGTGGGGAACTTAAGGTTATGAAGAAAAGGAGTGAGATTTATGCTTGTCCATTGTTCAAAATCTTACCCATTAAGTATAATTTCCATACTGTATTACACTAAAACAATCTAATTCAGGAAGAGCAGCACCTGAACTAAATCTCTTATATTATGACTTTTTGTGACTGGAGTCAGCTTCTATTACAGAACATGGCATGTCAGCCTTTAGGCAGTACAAAGACTTATGACTCTTTCTTCACATTAACACTTAAACATTTGAACTTAAAAAAATAAATTAGAATGGTTTTGACAGACTTTTATTGCTCCATTAATCTTTGGTGACAATTCATTTGCCCTCCCTTGTCAGTTTCCATAATGCAAAACTAGGTGTCACACAGCAGGAAATTATTTTTATATGTGTTCAACTTTTTTTTTGGTCATTACTTATGTCACATGTTAGACAAAATGCCAGTACACGGATATCAATGGGACTTTACTTTCATAACTTTGAATCAAAGGGAATTTATAAATAGGAAATTACTAAAAAAAATTTTTTTTTCATTCCAACATCTCAAATCTGATGATACCCAGTACTACAGCCATTTGACAACACTGAAGTATATGTTTGTGCCAAATCAATAGGACTCGTGGATTCCCTCAAGATCCTCCACATTGGGGGAGTTTTATCTCTATCTTCACATCTTTTTTGCTTCCTGGGCATATGAATGAATAGAAATTCTGCAAACATGGAGTAAAGACAAGAAATGCCCACAAGGCTGCATGAAGAGGACAGAATTTGACTTACTATGCTTATATCTGAATAAAAACTGCAATTTGGTCAAGAGCTTGAAAAGGGAGTGGAAGAAAACTTAAAAAACAATCCACTGTTTTCCCTGTTGCAGTTGTTTCAGTTGATTGCCATAGGATAAAAACAAGAGAATGGCCTTTGCCCTGAGCCCCACTCTCCTTTTGATTGAATCCCATTCTGCCCACCCAGAACACTATCTCAGGAAAGTTCCCAACAATATTCCATTTTACCTCCAACTTCACTATGTAGGTGGTTTTTTTTCCCCCTTCTCGCCAGTATCCTCCATCTCCCTTACCAGATTTCTCCCATTAAAATGTAAATTTCCAAGCAAATTCATGCACTGTTGGTGGAACTGTGAATTGATCCAGCCATTCTGGAAAACAATTTGCAAATATCTCCCTCAAATCATTAAACTATATATACCTTTTTATGGACCCAGGAATACTATAAGTAGGTCTACAGTCAAACAAGGTCCAAGAAAGAGGAAAAGGACCCATAAGTACAAAAATATTAATATAGTTATCTTTTTTTTTTATCATTGTAACAAATTAGTGGAAATTAAGGGGGTTCCCTTAAACTGTGGAATGGATGAACAAAACTATGGTACATGAAAGAATTTGAATATTATTGTGCCGTAGAAATGAATAATTTCAGAGAAATTCAAAAGACTGGTATGAACTGATGGCAAGAGTAAAGTAAGAAGAACCCAGAGAACAATGTATACACTACTAACAACATTATAAAGAGAAAAAACTTTAAAAGATTTGAAAACTCTGATCATTGCAATGAAAAGCAGTGACTTCAGGGGACTAATGATGATGTATGCTAGCCATTCCTAACAGAAAGGTGATAAGATTCAAGATGTAAAATGAGATGTACATTTTTGGATATGATCAATGTGGGAATTTGTTTTAATGGAATATGCATATTTGTTATAAAGGTTTTGTTTTCCTGGAGGTTTTCCCCCATTGGGAAAGGAAGAAGAGAGAGAAGACAAATAATTCTTAATGAATAAAATAAAATAAATTAAAATTAATTTTAAAAGAAATTTTAAAATTTGAATACATATTTCTACTTGCTTGTACTTGTATCCCCAGAGCTTAACACAGTGGATTAAACATAGCAAGTACTTATATGTTTGTTGACTAACCATTTGTATATATTATAGCATTCAAAAACCAGGATCTTTTTTAAAGATAAGAGAAAGGCTGTAAATAATTTTATTACATGGTTCTGACTATTCCATAACTTAGCTTTTTCATAATTTAATAAGGGAACAGATTCTCAGGACTGTGGACACCAAAGCGATTTAATAATTAGAAAATTGTGGGGTTTTTTTTCAGATTCATTAGAAGATTCAGATAAAATGTCAAATGCAGCAATTCACATAAGGTGACCACTTAAAGAAGACACAATTTGAGCTTACACTACTAATTACAGGTCTTTTTTGGGTTTAACTAAGAGATATAGTTAAGACTCTCTAGTTTGTCTTGATAATTAATTTGATTAGTTCTAGAGGATCAACTTTTATGGCTTCACATATTCACGATTTCTACATCTTCTCTCTCTTCCAAACCCCTTAAACTGTTATAACCTGGCATAGAAGTTCATGGGAAATGTGCCGTCAATTATAAAATTGATATATAAGTTGTAATTAGATATAATCAGAATTTTTCACATATTTCATTTTTCATTTAAACTACAGGGCATTACAGTGAAGTGGAATTAGTGTATTGCTTCTATTTTTTATTAATTATATATTACAAATTAGTTCTATTAAAAAACACTTCAAAAGATATTGTAAGTAAATGTTCCCCAAATACAGTGTTTCCCAGAGCAACTCCAATATGAGGAGTATTGACAACATAATTGGTTCCCATTTGATATGAAATGGTGAACATGTACCCAGCAAGAATACTGCCTAAATATAGAAGCACCATTCTGTCAATAACAGTTACTGGCTAGATGAAAAGTGTTATATTTCTTCATTTAATTACTTGTTAAAAAATAAATTTAATTGGAAGTTAAAGTTACAGGCTCAGGCTTCCTTCTCTCTCTTTTTTTTTTTTTTTTTTGCACTTCTGACTCCTTCCTTCATCTTGTCTATTAATATTACTTCTAATTAATCAACAAAAAAGAATAAATTGAGATGCTTAGCCAGTCCTTAAGTCAGGGAGGTTTTGACAAAAGTCCTGCCTATAATATATACTGACAGTGTGACAATGGGAAAGTCAATTAATTTCCCAGTACCCCTGGCAACTCGAAGTACAGTTTGCAGATTTGCAAACTATATTTGTTTCTTCCTCAGGAATGTTTAGTTTTTTTTTGGCATCATGTCTGACTCTGTGACCCCATTTTGGGTTTTCTTGTCAAAGATATTGGAGTGGTTTGCCATTTCCTTCTCCAGTTCATTTTACAGATGAAGAAACTGAGGCAAACAGGGTTAAGGAAGTCAGCTCAGGGTACGGGACAGCTAGTAAACATCTAAGGCCAGAACTTAAGGAAGCTGAGTCTTCCTGACTCCAGAACCAACACTTTATCCATGACACCACCTAGATGCCCCTCATCAGAAGCACCTTATGTCAATGAACTCACCAGTCCAGCACAACAATAAAAACCGTGCTTGGCACTAGGAATACAAAAATAAATACACGAAAGTCCTTATCCTCAAGGACTTTTATAATCTATCAGCATAAACAACAAGTTTGTATAGAAATAAATATGAAGCAATATGGGGGAAGTGAGAGAAAGTATGAAATAGTACTTGAGGTGATCTTTGAAGGAAAGCTAGGAGAGTGAGTTTGAGCCAGTCCAAGTTGCTAATGGAGAACCTGAGGCTGGAGTTATGAATAAAAAGAAAAAAGTGCCAAACTCAAAGGAAAATTACATTGGGACTGAGAAAAAGTCCAATGTGTAAACCCAAAAGAAGAGAGAAACTCCACGAGTTCAAGTACAGACTAGAAACAGGAATGTCCTGACCACAAAAGATTACAAGAATACCTAGAAGAAATGAGCCAGGAGATGCAAAACAGAATACTGAAAGAGGAAAAATGGCAGAGAGATAATACCTTTTAATGAGATGGTGATACGCGTTAAGAATTAAACTCCTAAAAATTAGAATGGGTCTAATAGAAAATGGCTCCAGTTGACAAGAAATATTAAAAGAAAGTCAGTTTTGTCAGCAAATATGTCCGCATAAAATGGAAGAGCTAGATCTATTCAACCAGTGACTAGACTACCCTCCTACTCCTATTGGGGGAAACTAGAGAGGTATACACATGTAGCCAGATAACAATGCTCAAGTTTACCCATGTAATGTGGGCCTTATCAGTGATTGCTAATTTATTGATATATTTGTCAATTACACTGCATGTTTTAGGTATACTCATTATTTTTTTGCTCATACTTATTTTCTTTTGTGTTGGTATCATGAATGTACTGTAGGTACATTTTTCTATTAGCAATGCATAGTTTCATTATGTACTTATTTAATTATGTATAGCATGCTCTTTCTGTATGCTTTATTATCCTGTAAGTCTACTAATGTTATTATACTTTTACTTTTGTTCTGCTCTGCACATATTTGCTTGTGTTCTGTGGGATATGCATGTGACACATACGTGTAATATCACTTGCATGTAAGTTATGCCTGTAGCATGAAGCAGTTTGTCAAGTGATGCTGTCTATTACATATATAGCTGATGCGTGTGGTACTGAATGGTACTCAGGATGACTATCTAATACACTAGGTTAATCTTTTTTTTCTGTTAAGTACTCTTATTTTGGCATAAAGATGTGTAACTACAGAAGTCGAGTGAACTGCAACTGACTTTTTTTTTCAAAATTCTTTTCTCATTTACTCATCTATATGAATCTGGTATAATACCTTTAGTAGATCTCTTTGCCCCCATCCCTACATAATCTCCATTTATTATTTTGAAAACTACTTCTCCAATTTTTAAAGTCATTTTTATTTAAAGTTGTGAGTTCCAAATTCTATCCTTTCCCTCCCCACTCCCTGAGACAGTAAGCAATGAGATATAGGTTATACGTGAACTGCAACTGGTTTTGCATATAACCCCTGAAAGGAGGGCTGCCAAAGAGTTGGAAGAGACAATGGAAAGCCTCACAAAAAGGAGATATGAGCAAATGTGCTGAGGATGACCTCAGAGAAGCACTGATACAGTGAGATAAAGGTGACTGCAGCAAGAGAAAATGGTCCTACAGCCTACTGGAGCTGGAGTCCTTGCAGGGACAGGCAGATGGGGAAGCTGCCTTTGCCCCTTCAGTGCCAAGTACTGAAGCAATTGGCTTAGAAGCAAAGGGAGCAGGACACATTGAGACCCCCAAAAGACTTTGTGACTTTTCTGGATGCTGAATGGAAGGGTAGCAGAGCTGAGAGTAACCTACAGAAAACAGAACACATGAACCCTGTTCTGATTCTCTATTTTACTTCTGCCTCTCCCATTCTTTGTTTTTATATAGTCCTGGTTTTTAAAGTTTGTTTTGCTGTTTGTTGTTCTTTTATTTTTTTTTAATAAATAGTATTTTCCCTCAACTACATGTAAAGATATTTTTTAATATTAACTTTAATAAGATCTGAGTTCCAAACTTTTCTCCCTCCCTCCAATCCTCCCACCTAAGACCTGCCTGCCATTTTTTTGCGGGGGGTGGGGGGATGGGGAGATGGGGGTGAGGCAATTGGGGTTAAGTGACTTGCCCAGGGTCACATAGCTAGTAAGTGTCAAATGTCTGAGGCCAGTTTTGAACTCAGGTGCTCCTGACTCCAGGGCCAGTGCTCTGTCCACTGTGCCACCTTGGTCCCCCTTTGCCATTTGTTTTAAAAGGAACTGGCTTCTCCAAGATAACTTGGTAATTCATTCAAATACTGATTTTATGCATTCCTGGGGAATTAAGTACAGTCAGAAGGGAGGCTAAGGTGAGGGCAGCCTGTAGAGATAGAGACTGATAGAATTTATTTCCAGGGGAGGAATTCCTTGGTACAAGATTGGGGGCATCATAAAAGAGATTTTATTGATGCACATTTTCATAGCTTCTCAAATTTAGAGATGATATGTGAATTTAGAACAATACCATGATCTAATGAGTCTGTACTGATTTAGGCATGTCCCTCTTTCCCATTATTCCTTCCCAAGGCAGGTTTGAAAGGAAAGGCATACTCCCTAGAGGGGAAGGGTGAAAAGCAAAACTAAAAAGAGTATCCCACCTCGAAAAGTAGCACAAGGAGTGCCAGAAGACAAGGAACCAGCCAAGAGAGAGAAAACTAGTTCCCTTCCTCAGTCAAACACCTTCTAAAACTGCACCTGAATAAGACATTTCATTACAATATACCCAGGTACCCAGTCTCTGTGTGAAAATCTCTAGTGAGCTCCTGAGGCAGCCCATTTTCCTTTCAAATTGCTCTAATTGTTAGGAAACTTTTCCTTACATAGAGACCCTCTTTGCAATTTTCACCCATTTCTGAGTTTCTCTCCCTGGAACCAAGCAGAACAAGTGTCCCACATGAGAGCCCATTAAATGACAATTACGTTACTGTTGAATCACAATGAACATGTCATAGTCCACTAAAATTCCCAGATCTTTAGAGGAACAATTATTTGGTCACACTTCTCCCATTGTACTTGTAGTTTTATTTTTTAAATTCAATCCAAGATTAAGACTTTACATTTACGCCTATTAAATTTCCTCTAATAAGAAGTGACCTCTTATTCATCTAGTGAAATTTGACCCAATGTTCTAACTTGTCAAGGTTTTTTTTTAATCAACATGCTCATTTTTCCTTCTAGCAGAATGTCACCATCAAATTTCATAAACTCACCATCTGTGATTTTATTGTACATTGATAAAAATGTTAAACAGCACAAAGAAGCCTAGAATATTTCACTGGAGACATTCTTCCAGGCTAACACTAAACCACTGATGGTTACTGTTTTGCTTTAAACAATCAACTGGTTCCTAATCCACCTGTCTTCCTTTTAGAGATGTTCCCTAATCATTTATTTAATGTTATATCCTGGATAGTGTGTAGAGCAGGCACTAACCAGGGAAACTTGGAGAAAGGAGCTATATTCTCTGGGGGGGACTAGCAAAGAGATCTAGTCTGAAAATCTGTCCTGGAAGTATAGCATACAGAAGTCTACAAACAAGCAGACCACCAGCACACCAGGAAAACTTAAGAGTCTTCAGCTACATGCCTTGGGATAAAACATGGAGCAACGATGAAACAGGGATACTTAAGAGTCTTCAGCTCAATACCCAGAAGAATCTGTGTAAGGATCCCAAAATAATATTAGGCCCAAACTACACTCCACCATTCCTTCCAGAGGAATGTATAACCTGGTCATGACACAAAGTGCCATTTTGGGAAATGTCTGGAAAATGAGCAAACCAAACCAAAGAAGATATCAATGAGAGACCCAAAACACACCAAAAACACAAATCTGGAAGAAGAGAATAACAATATTTACAAAAAACAAAACAAAAACAAAACAAAAATAAAACATGGCTTGGACATAAGACTGATTAGAATTTTTTTAAATAAGTGAAGCAAAAGTTAAAAATGATTTATAAATTAAATGAGAGTTCTTGGGCCAAGTACTGAAAACAAAGTAGAGTTCTACAGAGAAGAATTGGATGGTGCTGATAACTAACCTGGGAAGACTCAAAACAGAGAAAGAAAATTATAAACCAGTTTCCCTAATTAATACAGATGCAAAAATTTTAAATAAAATATTAAAAACGAGATTACAGCAACTTATGTCAAGGATAACACACTATGACCAGGTAGGATTTATACCAGGAATACAGGGCTGGTTCAATAATTAGGAAAACTATCAGCATAATTGACTGTATCAATAACAAAACTAACAGAAACCATTTGACAAAATAGAACACCCATTTCTATTAAAAACACTAGAGAGCATAGGAATAAATGGAGTCTTCCTTAAAACGATAGGTAGCATCTACCTAAAAATATAAGCAAGGGTTATACGTAATGGGGATAAGTTAGAAACATTTCCAGTAAGATTGGGGGTGAAAAAAAAGATGTCCAGTATCACCACTGTTATTCAATATTGTACTAGAAATATTACTTTAGCAATAAGAGAAGAAAAAGAAATTGAAGGAATTAGAATAGGCAAAGAAGAAACAAAATTATCACTCTTTGCAGATGATATTATGTTATACTTAGAGAATCCTAGAGAATCAAGTAAAAAATTACTTGAAATAATAAATATAGCAAAGTTGCAGCATATAAAATAAAGCCACATAAATCATGGGTATTCCTATATATTAATAACAAAGCCCAACAGTAAGAGATAGAGAAATTTCATTTAAAGCTACTGTAGACATTATACAGTCTTTGAGAGTCTGCCTAACAAAACAAATTCAGGAACTATATGAACATAATTATAAAACGCTTTTCACACAAATAAAGTCAGATCTAAATAACTGGAAAAATATCAGTTGCTCATGGGTAGGATGAACTAATATAATAAAAATGACAATTCTACCCAAATTAATTTACTTATTCAGTGCCATACCAATCAAACTACCAAAAATTATTTGACAGTTAGAAAAAACAATAACAAAATTCATCTGGAAGAACAAAAGATTCAGAATATCAAGGGATTTAATGAAAAGAAATGCTAGAGAAGGTGGCCTAACTGTACCAGATCTTAAATTGTATTATAAAACAGCAATCATCAAAGCCACTTGGTACTGGCTAAAAAATAGAGTGGTGGATCAGTGGAATAGGTTAGGTACATGATACATAAGTCAATGACTATGGTAATCTACTATTTGATAAATCCAAAGACTCTAGCTTCAAGGTCATAAGAACTCACTAACAAAAACTGCTGGGAAAACTGGAAAATAGTATGGCAAAAACTAGTCATGGACCAATATCTTATATCCTATACCAAGACAAAGTCAAAATGGGTACATGATTTAGATATAAAGCCTAATGCCATAAGCAAACTAGGAGAGCAAGGAGGAGTTTACCTGTCAGTTCTATGGAGAAGGGAAGAATTTATGACCAAACAGGAGATAAAGAACATTATGAAATGCAAAATGGATAATTTTGATTACATTAAATTGAAAAGTTTTGTACAACAATTTTCACAACCAGTATCTCTGATAAAGGCCTCATTTCTAAAATATATAGAGAACTGAGTTGAATTTATAAGAATACAAGCCATTCCCAATTGATAAATGGTCAAAGGATATGAACAGGCAGTTTGCAGAGGAAGAACTTAAAGCTATTATCTATAGTCATACAAAAAAATGTTCTCACTATTGATTAGAGTAATGCAAATCAAAACAACTGAGGTACCACATCACACCTATCAGATTGACTAACATGACAAAATAGTTAAATGATAAATGTTGGAGATGTGGGAAAATTGGAACACTAATGGATTGTTGGTGGAGTTTTGAAATGATCCAACCATTCTAGAGAGCAACTTATAGCCCAAAGGGCTATAAAACTGTGCATACCCTTTGACCCAGCAATACCACTTGTAGGTCTGTATCCCAAAGAGATCATAAAAACAGGAAAAGGGCCCACATGTGCAAAAATATTCATAGCAGCTCTTTTTGTGGTGGCACAGAATTGGAAATTGAGGGGATGTCAGTTGACTAGTGAATAGCTGAACAAGTTGTGGTATATGAATGTAATGAAATACTATTGTGCTATAAGAAATGATGAACAGGCAGACTTCAGAAAAACCCAGAAAGACTTATATGATGTTGAGTGAAATGAGCAGAACCAGGAGAACACTGTATACTGTAACAGCCACATTTGGTATGATGACTGACTTTGATAGGTAGCTCTTGTACAGAAATGCAAGGATCTAAGACAACTTCAAAAGACTTACAATGGAAATGCCATATACATCAAAAGAAAGAACTTTGGATCTGAATGCAGATGGAAGCATACTCTTCTCTCTCTTTTTCTTTTGCTGTTTTGCTTCTTCTTGTGGTTTCTCCCATTTGTTCTAATTCTTCTTTACATTACGACTAATGTGAAAATGTTTAATATGAATGTATACAGAGAGCCTATATCAGATTGCATTCTGTCTTGGGGAAAGGAGAGGAGAGGGAAGGGGGAAAATTAAAACTCAAAACCTTATGGAAGTGAACATTGAAAACTAAAAATTAACTATAAAAAAAGAAAAAAGAAAAGAATTGGAAAAAGATTAAACAGATTACTACAGGAGTTAAAAAAAAAAAACCCTACCCAAAGGAAAAACTACCTAAAAATTAGAATCAAATAGAAATCAGACAATGAGAAACAATAGAATCAAATCAAAACAATGAAAAACTAGGGATAAAATAAAATAAAAATAGGGATAAAAAATAAAGAATCTCATATCAAAAGTAAACAACCTGGAAAATGGGTCAAAAAAAAAACCTATTATCAGACTATGTGAAAACCATAAACAACAAAAAAGATTGGATGCCATGTTTTAAGAAATTATGAATGAAAACCATCCAAACCTATTAGAACCAAAGGGTGAAAGAAACCTCAATAGAAAAAATTTCAAAGAATGTCAGTCAAAATCTAGAGATTCTAAATCAAAGAAAAATACTGTCAAGCACTAGGAAGAAAGAATTTAAGTACTAAGAAACTATTGTCAAGATCACACAAGATGAAAAAGGAGAAGAGAACTTGAATAGGATATTCCAAAATAAGAATAACATATCTGGCAATAAGAATAACATATCTGGCAAAGCTGAGTATTACTCTACAAGGGGGAAAAATGAAACTTTTTATTGTAGTTTAAAAAAATGTAATTAATTTATTTGGTTTCAGTTTTCAGCAGTCATTTCCTTAAGTTTTAAATTGTCTCACTTTCCTTCTTCCCTCCCCGAAATGGCATAGTCTTATATGGGTTCTACACATACATTCTTATTAAACACATTTTCACACTAGTCATGTTGCATAGAAGAATTAAAAAGAATGGGAAAAACCATGAGAAAATCCAAACCAGAACAAAACATAACACAAGAGAAAATAGTCTGCTTCATTTTACGTTCTGATTCCATAGTTCTTTTCTCTAGATGTGGATGGCATTTTGCCTCAAGAGTTCTTTAGGAATATTTTAGGTGGAAAAATAAAACTGACTGTGAAAGGCAAATGCAGGAATCAAGACTTAATTGTCCTAAAGCCCTTTTCCAGTGTTTGCTTGGATAAAATGTAACAGTCACAAATTTCACAACAGCCAGTGAATGATGCTTAATAGAAACTATTAGGAGGACAGCAAAGCATCTCAGCTCATCTTTGGCTCTATTTCAGAAATAATGGTAGCCAACAGTGTCATTAAAATATGAACAAACAAGCTATTTCACAGCATAGGTTTTCAAAAGTGTTAGAGTTGGAAAAGACATTAGAAAACTCAGTGTCATCTCCAAATTTTACTGAAGTAACTGAAGTGACCTGACCAAAGTAGGAAATTAAGTCACAGAATCAACTCATTCTAGAATTGAAAAGGACCCAGGAAACCAATCTTTAAATGACTAAAAATGAACTCTGTGATATTTTCTAGGAGAAATCATCTAGCCTTTCTTCGAAAGATCTCTAGTGATGCGAAACCCACATTTGGATAGCTCTCATTTAAAAAAAAACACCAAAAAACAATTTCCTTTCATCGAGCCAAAATTTGCTTCTTCTTCTCCAAATTGTAACCTGGTGTAAAGTATAACAAACTTAAGCCTTCTTCTATACGAAAGCCCTTGAAATTTCTGAAGATAATTGTCTAGAGAGTCTCCTCCAAATTGGCAGTCATCCAGTTCCTTTAACAGCAAGTTTCAAAACCCCTCAGTAGCTTCATCACTCACTGTGCTCTGAATAGTCTTCTAGCTTATCGATATTCTTCCTAAAATGTGGTTTCCCAAACTAAACATAATTCTTTTTTTTAAAATTTGTCTTCAGGTTTTTACAATCACTTCCATAAGTCTTAGATTTTCTCCCCATCCCTCCCTGAGACAGCATGGAATCTTATATGGTGAACACAATTCTTGCCTAGGTTCAGTCTGACCTGGGAAGAATTTAGGCGACACTATTATTACATTTCATGTTCTAGATACTATGCCTGTCACTGCAGTCAAAGTTAGCCTTAGGTTTTTTGGCTGCTATCTTGCTATTGACTCATATTGAGCCAGCAGGTCACTAAAACCAGCAATTCTTTTTAAGGCAAACTGATGTCTAGCTACACTTCCCTCTATACAATTTTTTTGGTGAAGCTGACTTTTTGAGTCAAAGTGTAAGACTTTTACATTTATTCATGTTAAATTTTATCTTGTTAGACAAAAATTACCTTTTAAGAATGCTAAATCAGGAATCAAAGTCAAGCTCTTTGACTTACAGTTTACAGACTGAATTTTCTTCCAATTTTTTTTTAGAAAATTAGGACATTTCCCCTTTTCTACTCCTGAATTACATTTCCAATTTTCCATAATCTTTTTTAAAAATCACATTTATTTCTCTTACTTAACTTTCCAAATTTAATTGCAACCTATGAAAGTTTTTTTTAAAAACATCTATTGATACATTTTGCTTTTAAATCACTTTCATTTCAAAATACATCCGTTTTTACTCCCTTAACTAGCAAATTATCCTTCAAAAAATAATAAAAAGAAATGACAAAAAGGCATATCAGCGAAACCAGTCAATGAAACATTCTAATCTCATAGTATATTCAATAACTGACACTCATAGTTCTCTTTGTCTACAAAGAAAGGGAGGAGATGAGAAATCAACTCTTTACCAAGCCCTAACTTGATCATTATAATTATATAGAATAGGTTTTTTGGTTATTCTTCTCATTTCCTTTGTTTAGTAATCACATATTATTTTCCCTAGTTCTGCTTATTTTATTCTGCATCAGCTCGTAAAACATTTTTCTGAAGTTTCTCTGAATTCTCCATCATTTCTCGTGGCCCAGTAAAAACTCATTACATTCATGTACATTACAATTTAACTATTGCCCAAATCAGTGGGCATCTATTTTTTTTTCAATTCTTTGCCACCACACAAAGTGCTTTAATAAATATTTTGATAGGTGATTTTTCTTTCTTTCATTGACTTCCTTGGGATATACCCTGAGTTTCATGATTAAATAAATAAAGATGATTAATTGACTCAATAAATACCGCCTCTTTTAGTTCTCCAGGTTGACTGTATTTTCTCTTGGATCTGGTGACTTGAATTTATCAAGAACAGACCAAGTAGGCACTTTCTTACTTTCACTCTACTTATTTGGATATCAGTTGTTATTAATGATTTTTGTACTGTCTTTTCCACAAAGATCATTCTCCTTGACAAAGAATGCAAAAGCAAAGTGAATAGATCAGCCTTTGCCTTCTCATTTGCCCTGAACAGGAATGCTTGATTAACTTCCAGAGATTTCAAAAAATTCCTTTTATTGCCTTTATCTTTCCTCATTGGTCTCAGGTTTAGCCCTTGATACAGAATTTTTACAAGATGGTCTGACCTTTTTGTTTCTCTCTTCTTAACTTCCCTTGTTTTTAATCTTCTGACATGGTTTTGGTTGATAAACTCCCTGTGCACCTACATGGGTCTCCTTATGCAATTTTCTTTTTCTTCCTTCTCAGCATAAATGCTTCTCTTTGTCAGGATAGAATCTCACTTTTTAAGAGTTAACTAACCCTCCTAGATTCTATCCAGTCTTCCTGTGAATCCTCTTGAAATCAGCTCTCCCCAAAGAGATGAGACAATATGTGACTATGGTCAATATTTGCCACCTCCTCTACCTCAAAAATCTAAGAAGTACTTGTCACTTCCTCTCTAAAATTCCCATTCTACTTTAATTCTCTTGTTTGTAAGTTCAAGACCCAGAATAGCAGTTTCCATCATTGGTATTCTATCTTTTGAAGGGGTAAAAATCATCATGAAGGCAAGCCAAGCAATTATAACCTTTGAGATACACACACACACACACACACACACACACACACACACACACACACACACACACACACACACACGCGCGCGAAATGTATAATGATATATGTAATAAATGTAATTTCTTTGGGTAGAGTTACAGTAGGTATCCAGATAACTGAAGTCCTCCTTCATTTTATTTTATTCATTCATTCCAAGTTTGGGATTATAATCTGAGACTCCTAATCCATATCTTCTTTATGTCCAGGTAGTATATTCTGGCAACAAGATAATCTGTTTCTCTGTCCTCACAGATCTTTGGCCAAATGTTCTTTATCATTCTCCCCACTAATTCCTGGAATTCCTCACTTGAATATATCTTGTTAATATTATCATGTTTACTATGACCCACTATTTTACCTATTCTGTACATCTTCAGTAAGGTGTATTTCTAGAATTAAATTCCAGTCAAAATGCCCTATCCCAAAATGTCAGTGATACTTGTGTTATAAAATTTGCCATCTTGCATCAGGGTCTCTAGTTCAACCTGTTTGTTTTTCATACTTTGTCAAGTACAGGCATCTGAGATCATGGCTAGCCTTATGGCTAACCTTCTTGGATTTTATTTCCTATGAATTCCTGGGCATTTCTGCCGCTATTCTTGCATTTTAAGTACAATCTATGGTAACTAGTTTAGTGAATGTACACAGGAAGTTTTCCACCTTTCCCCTTCTTTTTCAGCTTAAAGTCATTTTGATTGGATTTTTAAGACTCAAGCAAATGTATTCTCACCATTACTCTTCACTGTCGCTCCTGTATTTTAAGCCATGGGCCATAAATCTACAGTCTGTTCTCAGATACCATATTTTTAAACTAGCTCTTCACTCAGTTAGATCTACTTTTCTTTTAATGAAGCCCTTGCCTTCCAATAGCAGCAATGATAAAAAAAAAAAATCCACCATCTGTGCTCAAGACTTCAGGATGTTATAATCCTTTACATAGGTATGTGTTTTGTAGTACCAGACTAAGTTACTGACTATTAAAACCCTTACTACAGTGTCTGCACCACTGTTTTGGAATCCTCAGGAACAGAGGCAGATTTTCTTTAATGAGTCATCTTCCTTTTTGTCACATTTTTGTTCAATTTTGTCACTCCCGAGCAGTGCCAGTGTTCACACTCTTGGTAGTTTTTTCTGGATCATGTTGTGTTCACCTGAGAGTCAGGAAATGTTGAGCATCTATCTTTTCTCCACTAAACTCCAGATCTGAGCCCCTTTTTCTTCCGACATTGTTATCCTTATGGGAATAAACTTCTAATTCTACTGAGATAACCAGGATATAAGCTATGTGTGTGTGCGCGCGTGTGTGTGTACATATATATAAAATAAAAATTATATGTATGTGTGTATATATATATGTATATATGTATTCAGCCGTATTGAATACCATTGCCTATTCTACTGTTGAATATAGGAAGACAGGTGGAGAAACATGAAACAAACACCATTTATCTGTTTCTCTTCCTCTCCCCCCTTCATTGTCCCCCAATTTTGGGACCATAATCATTTTTTTCACGTCATTTCTCCCCCGCTGCTTTTTTATTTACTTTAAAGCATAGTCTTCTTTAAGAATTTGCTTTTTTTTTTCCTGGGCTGACAGAATTACAGGTAAAGATGTTGTCTATTTCTCAGGGGTTAAGGGTTAAGGGAAAGAATAACTAATAAGCACTTACGATTTGCCCAGCCAGTACCTCTCATTCCCTCATCATCTTTATGTGTTGCTTCCCTCTTACCTCACCTGAACTGATGGTACAATGTCTCAAGTCACTAACCAGGTTTTCAATTCTGTGGGGAGATGGTCAATGAGCTAGGATGATAGCTGCTGGCTGATCTTTCTTTATAATCAATGGTACCTAAAACTAAAAAGCCTAAGATGAAAAAAAACCCCTAAATAAAAACACCTTTCAATCATTCAAAAACATCATCTCTCTCTCTACATTTTTGATTCACACAGGCAGCCACAAGAAGCCTGTTAACGAATGTGTGGATTTGCTAAAGGAAATGAAAGATTTTAGGCAATTGAAATTCCAATTAACTTTGTCCCTCTTATTTCACATCTTAAGGAGTGATAAGTAAGTAGTAAGAATAGCTAGCATTTACAGAGCATTTAAGGTTTAAAGAAAGGTCTTTACATATGTGAAACTCATTTGATATTCTCACCCACACAGGGAGATGGGTGCAGTTTGTCATCACTAAAGATGAGGAAACAGACACATCCAGGTTAAGCACTTGTCCAGGGTCACACAGCCAGTAAATGTTTGAATTAGTACTTGAACTCTGATCTTCTAAAGTCCTCAATGAACTCCATTCATTTTATCAACAACTAGATGCTTGTGAATTCGCTGTTCCTAAATTCAAGGAAACTATGCCAGAAAGGCAAGAATGAAAATCATATAGAATTTATCATTTGCTTCTTATTAATTTTGTTCTTTCCTGGCTAAACATCAGATATTTAAATGCATCATTTCCAATAGATTATGATTGAATGGCACATGGAGTGGGTGGAATCGTTGAAACAATGTTAGAGTTCTAAGGGATGAGACCATTTAACTTCATCCCTTAGTTTTAAGAATGAGGAAAAATGGAAGCCCACAGAGAGCAAGCAATTTGCCTACAGTCATTGTGAATGAAATAAAATGCCATATAAAGGAACAGTTAGTTCCTTGAAAGCAAGGACTATTTCATTTTTTAATTTATATCCCAAGTAGCTCAAAGTGTGCTTATACAGTAGGTGCTTAATAAATACTTATTGATCAGTAATAAGTTACCATTTATATACACTTACTATGTGCCAGGTACTGGGGTAAACACTTTATAATTATGATGTCATTTGATCCTCACAGCAACCCTGAGAGGTAGGTAGGTAAGTCTCCATTTTACAGGTAAGGAAAAGTGAGGCAAATAGGGGTTAAATGACTTGCTAAGGGTCACATAGCTACTGAGTGCCTAAGGCTGAATTTGAATTCAGGCACTCTTGATTCCAAACCCAGCACTCTATTCACCGCACTACCTAAAATGCTCCAAATTAGATTAGAAGGAAAATCTAGCTTTGTTTATTTAAAAGCAAAACAATGGTGTTTGCCCAATAAAAACTTAAACATCAACACTGTTGCCCACCTCAGAAGGGACATTTGGAATCATCAGTGTGCCAGATGTTATAAGAGAGATCTGTTCAAGTCAAGCTTTCATCTGAATTTGTACTGAGTAAAGCAGCACCCACATTTTATTGAAAAATAAATGTTGTTGATGTTGTACATGTGCCCAAAGGAAATGATGCTCATTTTTCTGAGACAGTGCCAGATTTTTGTCAGTTACTTTTCAAAGAGTGTTGTTATTTATTTTCTGAAGAATGGGATGTAAAGGTAGCTTGGGACTTGATGGTTTGGTTATTGCTTACTGCTCTTTAGGACCACAAAGTATTTGCTCATACATTCTCTACATAATATCACTATATTTATATGCACAACACATTGCCTCCCCCCTTAGAATGTAATTTTCTGGAGGATGGGCACTGTTTCATTTTTTTCTCTGAATCTCCAGTGCTTGGTAGAGAGTAAACCCTTAACAAATTCTTGTTAATTGTTTGATGACAATCTTATGAAGTAGGTAGTGTCAGTATTATTTTTCCCATTTGATACATGAGAAAATTAAGGTTCTGAGAGGACCGATGATTTCTAAATTCACTATGGAGAACTTGTTTCCCTCCTCCTTTATGCTTCATCACTCTTTAACATTTGCTTTGTAGACCTGCACTGTAATTTTGCTGATGAACAGAAAGTAAGGAGCCACATGGGATAATGGAATAACCAATGAATTTAGAGTCCAAAAAGCTCCAGTTCTGGGTATGTGACTGTATGACTATAGGCAAGTTACTTAAAACTATCTGAGTCTCAGTTTTCTCATCTGTAAGGTGATGGTAATATTATTTTTATTGACTATCAATCAGTATTGTAAGTATCTTAGAAAACAGTCCATACCCTCAAAGATTTTTACATAGAATTGGGGGAGATAACATATATACACATATGTACAAAATAAATACAAGGCAATTTCTCTAGAGAAGTATTGGCAGCTGGTGGGATCAAGAAGTCCTTATGTGGGAGATACCATTTGAGCTGAGCTTTGAAGGAAGGTAGGAATTCAAAGAGGTTGAGGTGAGGAAGGAAGGAATTTCAAATTCCAGGGGAACTTGTCAGAGATGGGAGAAGGAATACCATGTATGAGGGACTGCAAGGAAGCCAGTTTGGCTGGGCTATAGAAGGGGAAGCAAAGGGGAGTGATATATATCATGGTCAGAAAGATAGCATGGAGTCTGATTGTGAAGGGCTTTAAATGTCAAATATTTCTAGTTGATTCTAGATGTAATAGGAATGAACTGAGTCAGGCCCAAAGATCTGCCATGAGGCCTCAAAGACCACTTAAATCCTTTATTAAAGGACACAAGTGAAACAACTGGCAAGAATACACAGTGCTAGAGTGCATTTTCCCTTGTCCGTATTCTTCTAGCAAAGACACATTCTTTGCCTGGATGGTGGCAGCCTAGATGGAGCTAGAGCTCCATCAATAACTATTTATTAAGGAACTACTCTGTGCCAAGCACTGTGCTAAAGGCTGCCCCTGACCATCAGATCAGAGAAACCACTGCCCAGGGCATCAAGCCCATGTTTTTATATGCTAGTGTGGGGTGATCTCATATCATCAGTATCTTCCTAGCTTCCTGGTTCTTCCTTGCCTTCTTCAAGCCTAGCTTAATTATGGATGGGCCACAATTCTGGTATCAGTGGACCTATAGTGGCATTCCTTACAAGAATTCACTAGAGTTTACTGAATAGGACGAGAGTGACATAGTCAGATTTATGCTTTAGGTCTATCAATTTGGCAGGTTTATAGAGGATTGGAATGGGGAAAGACTTGTGTGAGAAAGGGAGATCAGTTAGGATATTGAAAGAGATGCTAGGAATCTGAACTAGGATAGTGGTCATGAGAATGGAGAAAAGAAGACAGATTTGGGAGATAACATATGCTGTGAAGATATAATTAACCAGATTTAACAACTGATTAGATTTTTAGGGTGAAGAAGGATACTCAAGGATACTCCTAGGTGACTAGAAGAATGGTGGTGTCCTTGACAGAGTGAATCAATCTCATGCTTACTTTATACAATTGTTGAGATATTTTCTTTTGCCATATAAAATGTGATGGTGATAGTTATTAATAACCCAAAGCTGAGGTTCTCCTTTTAGTGATTGGGCTATACATATCCATGGATAGAATTACAAAAGATAAATTCCTAAACTTAGAGATGTGTTATCCAGCCACATCAGAAACTAGGTCTCTGAGCTTAAAAACATGACTATACAGGATATTTTGAGGGAATCAGCACTGCACATGTGTGTTCACACACAGGCAAGATTTTTCCAGATCTATTGTGCACCTGTCCAGCTCAAATTAGACCCATGTCCATGTTTGGCCTTCCTTTGCTGAAGGGCTGGCCATGGGATCCTTTCACATTTGGCCTCCTAGTTTAACAGACTAGAGTCTGGGTTATTTGTATATGCAAAAACTGAAATGCTCTCTCAAATTTAATAGCACACTATGCCAGTGAAGAGTTCCATAATACTTTTAGGTGGAAGAGCTGTTTCTCGGTTATCCTTGATCTCTTTTATCCAGTTTGGCACACATTTAATTTTGTGGCTACAATGCTAACACTTCAAAATAGGCCTGATTTTATTAACTAAATGAATAAAAATAGTACTTTACTTGAAAGTATTCAGTGTGTTTAAGTGTCAACCATAGTCTGGGTTATGTAGATAGCCATTTACTATTTAATGGCATGTGAGAAAGCTGTCAAAAAGTAAATATACTTGGTAGTTTCTAAATCAAAGATTCTGTAACAGCCCTGAACCATTTTCAAGATTTGGAAAGGACTGAGTCATAGTCATCTTAACCTTTCAAACTGAACTGAATATTAACAGGCAGAGAGAGGTGACATCAAGTTGATCAACGTAACTATGAGTGACCTTTGGTATCACAGACTGTGCCTATAACCTCTTTTGTTTCCACCTAGAAGTCCAGATCTTATATCCCTCCCTGGGGACCCCCTCAAGTTTCAAGTTTCTCCAACACTATCAGTAAAGCAAGCTCTACTTGATCAAAAGTAGACTAATCAGAAGCTCCATGTACTGCCCCTTTTTGCATTGTTCACAGTTCTGTACTCTGGAGCCAAATGGAACAAAATCTAATCTCTTTACCCTAAGAAAGTCCTTAAATCTGTAAAATGAGAGGATTGGATTAGATAATCTCTAAAGTTACTTCCAATTCTAAGTATATGAACCTATGATCTAAAACACTCATCATGTTTTACCTTGGTCATTGGGAAGTGGTAGCAGTTGAGCTGAATTTCAAAGAATTAGTAGCTGGCAGGGTAGCTAGAGTGCTGGGCCTACAGTCAGGAAGATTCTTCTTCCTAAGTTCAAATCTGGCCTCAGATACCTATTAGCTGTGTGACCCTGGGGGGCAAATCACTTAACCTATTGGCCTTAGTTTCTTTATCAGTAAAATGAGCTAGAGAAGAAAATGGCAAACCACTCCAGTATCTCTGCAAAGAGAAAACTCCAAATGGAGTCACAAAGAGCCCAGACACAACCAAAAATCTGAACTGAGCAACAGCAAAGTTTTTCCATAGGCAAAAAAGCAGGAAAGGCATTCCAAGGTTAATAAATAATATGAGTAAGGGTGCATTAATATACACAGTTGATGGAGCACACAATAGTATGAAATAAAGTTAAAAATACTTCTAACAAGGCACCAGATTATGACAGACCCTAAATGCCAGCCTAAGGAGTTTAGGCAGGAATTCTACACTGAGTTGGACCAGATGATCTTTAAGGGACCTTCCAACTCTAAATTTGTAGAATTTTGCTTATTTTAAGACCCAGTAGTAGCTTTGCCTGAACCTTCCTACATGAGACTATTTTTTCCTGCCTTAGATATCACATCCTTCTTATGTATTTATCATGTTTTATATTATAGCATATATTTCATCTCTACCACTAGATTTTAAGTTTCTCAAGAGCAGAGGTGCCATCTCCTCATATCTGTGTTATTTCTTTCCTCCTTCTCTCCCACCCCCATGCAATAGAGTGCCATGCGCAGAGTGACTTAACTATTTAATCAATGTTGGTTGATTGGTTAAGTTCATGACAGATGGTCATTAAGCCTCTGCCTGACTATTTCTGGTGACTGGCAACATGTTACCTCCCATTCCATTTGGGGCATCTCTAATTATTTGAAAGCTCTTTCAACTTCTCTGGATTGGTCATAGGCTCTCCAGAGCCACACAGAACCTAATCCGTCACTTCAGTAGGATGGCACATTTCAAATACTTTAAGATCTGCTCCTTCCCCTCCCCAAATTTATTTTACAATTTAAACATGCATTAAATTATTTCTCATATGATCCAGTTTCAGATCCTTTACTATCCTGGTCTGGTTATGGTTTGTCAATGTACTTTGTGAAATCTAGCATACAAACTACACCCTAGCATGGCATGACTGGGGAAGACAGAGGACTGTTACCTCTCCTTTTTGGCGTGTAGCATCAGGGTTAGACACTACTATCAATGCAGGGTTTTTTGGATGTCCCATAGCCCATAATTAGCCTGTATCATAGGATTTTGGATTTAGGAATAGTAGAGACCTCTGAGACCATCTAGTCCAATCCTCTTATTTTACAGATGAGGAAACTGAGGCCCAGAGGGCTAAGTGACTAAGCAGTAGAATCAAATCTGGCCTCATATACTTACTGACTTGTTTGACCTTAGGCAAGTCAGTTAACCTGAAGTCACTCAGTTTCCTCAGCTGTAAAAAGGGGATAATAAATAGTACCTACCACCTTTCAGGCTGGTTGTGAGGATAAAATGGTATTTGTAAAGCACATAGCGGATGCTATATAAATGTTAGTCATCCTTATTATTATTAACCAGGATTCAGAGTCAGTGTTCTACTAAATACACTAGACAGGATCCATAGGTCTTTTTCATATAAACTTAATTTAAGCTTCCATCCTGTATTCTCTTCCCCTGCCCCTCCTCCTCCAAGAAAGGATATTCTCATTTGAACTTCACAAGAACTCTGAAATGTATGCATAACAGTCACTAATATCCTCATTTTACAGATGACGAAATGAAAATACAGAGAAGTTAAAAGTAACTTTGTTAAGTTTGGTCATTCCTGACTCTATAAGAACCCATGGGAACTTTTGTTTTCTTGGTAAGGATACTGGAATAGCCTGCTATTTCCTTCTCTAATGTGTTCCCATTTTACAGATGAGGAAATGAGGCAAATAGAGGTTAAGTGACTTGCCTAGAGTCACATGGCTAATAAGCATCTGAGGCCATATTTGAACTAAGGTCTTCATGACTCCAGGCCAGGTGCTGTAATCACTTCATTACCTAGCTACCTGCCAGTGGTCAAATATGTAACAAGTGGCAGAGGCAAGAGAGGTTGTTATCCAGCTCTACCTAACTCCAAGTCCAGAATCCTATCACAAACATTCACAGGATTTTAGCTTAGGACCTTTAAGACCATTCAGTCCAACTCATAGCTGAATAAGAATCCCCTCTAGAACAGTTGACCAACGGTCATCCGGCTTATGCCAGAAGAATTCCAGGTAGGAAGAAGTCCATTACTACCCATAGCAGCCCCATTCAACTTCTGGATAGCTCTGAGGCTTTTCTTATACCAGTCTAAATCTGCCTCTCTGCCTCTCCCACTCGCTGCTCCTAGCTATGCCATCTGGGGCGAAGCAGAACAAATCTAATTCCTTTTCCATATGAAGGGTTGAGATAGTTATTATGTCCCTGAAAGAAATCTCTTCCTCAAGCATCTTTAGCCAAGTTTTCTGCGGCAGGAGCTTGAGGTTCTATGCTTTCCAGCTTTGTTGAACTGAATTTCTGAATCTCTTAAGTTTCATCTTCTTAGGTATATTCCCTAGATTGTCAGGATCTTTCTAGGTACTGACTCTATCAACCAACTTAACTTCTGTCCCTTCCAATGTTATGTCACCATCCCAAACTGCAGATAATCTCTACATATTTCTTAATAAATCATGAGAAAACAATAAAAATGTAGCCAAAAGAATACCATGAGCACTGCTATTAACGATACCTGATATGTACACAGTGCCTTAAGAGTTACAAAGTGTTTAAATATACAAGGAACCTCAAAAGTCTTAATGTTAAGCTTAGTTTTTAAAAAGACAGGAAAGCTTAGTTTTAAGCTTAAAAGGCACTAAGACTCTTGGGACACCTTGCATGTCAACGATCTAATTTGATTCTCATAACAACCCAATTATCTAGGCAGCACAAGTATTATGATCCCTACTTCACAGATAATGATAATGGTGATGTTGATGACCTAGGCATATACAGTTAGCATTTACACGGTGTTTTAAAGTTTACAAAGCACTTTAATATTTAATTTGATCTTCACAAAACCACCTGGGAGATATGCACTTTTGTTATCCCCATTTTGCTGATGAGAAAATGGATGCAGATAGAGGTTAAATCTTGTCCAGAGTCACACAGCTGATTTTAAACTCAGGTCTTCCAAACTCCAGGTCCAATACTATCTCCAGTCAGTTGGTCAACTGGCATTTATTAAGCACCTACTTTGTTTGAGACTCTGAGCCAAGCTCTGGAGACAGAAAGGATGGCACAGTGGATAAAGTGTGCAGCCTAAAGTCAGGAAGACTTCAAATACTGTCTTAGACACATTTATTAGTTGGGTAACTCTGGGCAAGTCACAACAAACTGCTTGCCTCAGTTTCCTCAACTGTAAAATGAGAATAGCAGCACTTACCTCCAGGATTATCGGAAGGATCAAATGATATAAGAATACTAAGGTACTTTAGGACAATGATTGGGACTTAGTAACACTACATAAATGTTATTTGTTAATATTATTATTATTTTATACAGTTCCTGCTCTCAGAAGGAACGCACAGTCTAATAGGAGAGATAACAGGCAAACAACTGTATATATACAACATCTATAGGATAGATTGGGGGTAGTCTTAGAGGGAAGGCATTAAGATTAAGGACAGGGAAGGGATTTTTGCAGAAGGTGGGACATAAACTGAGACCTGAAGGGAAGCCAGGAGGTGGATACAAAGAGAGTTCCAGGCATATCCAGACAGATAATTAAAAAGATCAGTTAGGAGATAAGAGTGTGGTGGAGGCCAGTGTCAGGGGACTGCCAGCTGGGAGTGAGCCATAAGGTTAGAAAGGTAGGAAGAAGGCAGGTTATGAAGGGCTTTAAAAGCCAAAGAGAGGATTTTATAAATGATTATGGAGGTAATAAGGAGCCACCTGATGATGATGATGATGATGGCTATTACTGATATTTATAAAAACACTTTGATGTCTACAAAAGGATTGAAATAGGTTAATAAACTACTTTCCTAAAGTTATGCAGCTAAGAAAGAGTATATGATCTGGTCTTCTGATTTCAAGTTAAGTTAGTGAGAAGTTAGCGTTCAGTCTCCATGAGATTTATCTCATCCTAAGAGGTCAGACTAGCAAACCCCAGAAAGTGGGCAAGGGGATTTAACAGGTCAAGACAGAGTCAGCCCTGAAGCCCTTCTGATCTACATAATCTACAGAAAATCAAAAGGTCACCAGGACACTTAAGTGCTCCTTAGGACAAACTAGGGTCTGGAGAGACCACATAGGGTCTTGCTACCTACAGAAAAGAATCCTTCTCCTGTCCTGGTCTGGGTTCACAACCTGAAAATTGGACCAGAAATTGATTAAATTATCAGGCTGAAAGGCAAGGGAAAAAGTTATTCTCGTAAAATTTTTCTTTTTCAAAGTCAGGCTTTCTTAAATCTGATCGAACAGATAAATTCCTTCATATGTGACTTTTAAGATGAGTGGCCTGAAATAGTTAACTTATCTACAGAAAGTGAGCTAGTTATGGCTTACTCACCAGCTTTATATGTCCTTTATACTGAAACTCAGGGTCTTGGAAAGCAGGGGTAAATTTCTCTGACAAACTGGCCCACAGACAAAGGCAAGCTGTTACTGAACAAAATTCAGCATGCTCTCAAACTAATGCAAGCTTCCCAAGGCCACTTCCGGGTGTAAAGTTCCTTGTTCCTAAACTGCTACAGAGATGAAAGAGAGAGAGGGAGGGAGGGAGAAAGAGAGAGAGAGACAGAGAGAGAGGCAGAGACAGAAACAGAGAGAGAGACAGAAAGAGAGGGAGAGAGAGAGAGAGAGAGAGAGAGAGAGAGAGAGAGAGAGAGAGAGAGAGAGAGAGAGAGAGAGAGAGAGATTCAACATGGACCTGTGGGGAATAAGAACACTTTTTCCCATGGGACCTGATTGTTTCTGTAATTTTCCAGAAATAAAGACCAAGGAAATAACAGTCAATGTGTATCACACACCCTTCTCTTCAAGAAAAATATTTCTTTTGGACCCTGACTTATTTCAGAATAGTGTTTTTGTACAACAGTAAAAAGAAAAAGAAAAAAATCCTCTCCACATTCAAATGTGAGGGACAGGCTGATGGGACCCTAGGGTAGTCAGAACCCTAGGAGCTTTGCACTCATGATAATACTTTAACAATCTTTTCTGCAGATAACTTCTGTGCTGCACCTTCGAGTTAGTCTCTGAAATGGATAAAGGTAGGAGTGGATGACGGGCAGAAAAGGAATGAAGAATCCTAAACCAAAAAATTAATACTTACAAATATCCTTACTACGATGGTGATGATGACATAGCAATATATAGCTATAGCTAGCATCTATACTAAAGTTCACAAAGACTATATATACATAATTCATCTCGCTTTATCCTCATAACTCTAGGAAGTAGGTGCTATTATTAGTCCCATTTTACAGTTGAGGAAACTGAGGCAGACAACAGTTAAGTGACTTGCCTAGGATCATAAAGCTAGTAAATGTGAGTCTGGATTAGATGGATTTAAACTTGGGTCTTCAGGACTACAGGTCTGGTGCTCTTACCCACAACATTACCTGTCTCTAGCTACTTATGTGCATAGCTTTCCTGGTTCTGTAGATGTGTACAGAGCATTAAACTTGGAGTTCAGAAGTCAAAGAGCTCATTTACTCACGTGTATTCAATCGTCTACACTAGTCTGTATAATTTCCTCGATTTCCATTTACTGTTTGTTTGGATAAATAAGTTTGCCCACTATCAGGGGTTGTCTTTTGTGTTACTAGTATTTGGCGGAAAGGAGCTAAACTCGCTGGTGGTAAGTTAACTACTTTCCTCCTCTTGGGAGTAACCAAGACAATTGACTTCGATTCTTTCTCTTAAAGAGCATAGTATACCTATACTACCAATTGTGTAAATAGATTCAATATTAGTTTTGGAAATGAGAGTAATGGAGCAAATTTCCAAGAGTAAAGCCTGGCCTTCTTGTTCCCCAGAAAGGTGATAATTGCAGTCTTTTCTGAAGGGTAGGTGGGCTGGTCATCCTATATTAAATTATATACATGTATATGTGTGCATGTATATACTCATCCATACACATCTAGGTATCTGTAACCTTTAACTAAAGTAAAAATATTCTCTTATGTGTTAGAAGGTTTGTGATAAATTTTAAAATGACTACTTTCCCAGAAGAAATATGAACATGTGTGGAGAGTCCCAGCTCTCACGATCTCATCTTCTAAATTCTGATGATGGCTCCCCCATTTATTTGCTTTCCTAAGTGCTATTACACAAACCACTTCAGTACTTTTCTCAGTGTAGGAAGTAGACAAAGGAAATATTTCTCCCGAGTTCCTCATTCAATGGCTCTAGTCAGCTCTAATTCATGTTCTCCTTTCCTCTACATTTGTGTCCCACAATTTCTGGACATTCGTGATGCCAATAAAATTAATTCAAGCCACTGAAAGATATTCAAGGAGAGATTATAAAATCAGACTCTAGAAGAGGTTTACAACCGTCTTTTTTGTTGTTCAGTTTTTTCAGTCATGTCCAACTCTGTGACCCCATTCGGGGTTTTCTTGGCAAAGATATTGGAGGAGTTTGCCATTTTCTTATATAGCTCATTTTACAAATGAGGAAACTGAGGCCAATAGAGTTAAGTGACTTGCCCAGGGTCACACAGTTAGTAAGTGTCTGAAATAATATTTGAACCCAGGAAGACAGGTCTTCCTGACTCCAGGCCCAGTTCTCTATCCTCTGTGCCACCTAGCTATCTTTAGAATTATCTAGTCCAACCCATATATGAAGCTGGAATTCTCCTTTACAACATTCTGAGAAGTAGTCACCCCACCTTCACTTTGAAGCCTCTGAAATTAAGAAATTCATTACTTTCCAAGTAATTTCTAAGGCAATTCATTACACTCTCTAATTACATTACAGGAACATCTTCTCAAAGTATTATAGCTAAGTTGTAATGGATATATCTTAAAATGTATATAACCGCAGAAAATTCTGTCTGTGTGGGGAGCATTGTTGCTACTTCTCTCCTACCAATCCAACCTTATACAAGTATGACTCATAGCTTTTTAAAAACCCAATAAAACAGTTGTAAATAAAAAAACCCCACAAAGAACAATTACTCACATTAGAAAAGGATTCACCAAGGTTACTGATTATATTACAGATTTGCAAAATCATTATTGATTGCTAACTGCAGCACTTTTGTAAGGTGTGGAGATTCCAATCTTACCCCAATTAATGTAATCACAGAAGACTCGAAACTTTAATCAAATCAATGAGCTAATCAATGGAATAAACTAAATGTGAAGGGGTTATCTTACCTCACTAAAATATGTGAATAAGACTTTAATCGATTTGAAAAAAGATTATAGTGCTTTGACCATTGGACAAAGGCAGATGACTTTTCACAGGAAACATTCTATGACTGGCTGAAGGAATTGGGCATTATGTCTGGGCTTCATATATAAAAACAGTAGTCAGTTCAGTAGTAAGTTGAGTAATCACTAGACCAGTCCAGACATAGAGGATTCCAAACTTGGGAGCTCAGGATTTCAATTCCAATTGAAGACAACCCCCTGAGAAGGAATTTTTGTTAGGTAGAAGAGAGTAGAGGCCACCTAGGTTGTGCAGTGGATAGAGTGCCAGTCCTGGAGTCAGTAAGATCTGAGTTCAAATGTGACCTCAGACACTTACTAGCTGTATGATTGTTTGCTTGTCAAGTTCCTCAGCTGTAAAATGAGCTGCAGAAGGACATGGCAAACCACTCCAGTACCTTTGCCAAGAAAACCCCAAATGGGGTCACAGAAAGTCAGACATGACTAAAACGACACAACAGCAACAACAGAGGAGAGTGTCTAATTCTCACTCCCTCCTCCCCCACTCACCATGACATTAGACCAGTAAGAGACAGCACATACAGCCAGGAGTAGAGTGATATACTAAGGTCAAATAGCTATGAAAATATAGTCACTAGAGGAAGGAAGCAGCAACAGAGAACATGACCCTTTTACTCCAGAGAAAAATGGCAATTATGAATCTAAGAAAGAATTTCTAGGCCATGAAGTACTGGAAGTTGTGAGTTACCCCTTTGTCACATACGCATATCGTAGACACATGCCTCATTACCATTATACTCTTAAGTTTGATTTTATGGAACTTTATCTGACTTTTATATATTTGTGGGAGAGTATGCCTCAGGCTTTTAGGAAGAAGGCTTCGTACCAAGTATTCTAACTATACCAAGTTTGTAAATACTCTTTCTAAAAGCTAAGTGAGCTCCTGACTGTTAGTGGGAAGCACACCAGTGGGGGCTTATAAGCAACAGCAGTAGAAATGCAGCCCCTAATGTTACCCTTAGAACTCTTGAAATGAAGAGTTAACTGACTCCCTGGGTTCTTCAACTCATATATTAGAATGCAAGTTGGGACAGTGATCCCACAGGGGGTTCCACACTTGATAGAAGGAATTTAAGTCAAAGAATGTTAATGCCTTAGTGATAGGAATCAATCAGTCAACTGACAAGCATTTGTTATGTGCCAGGGATTTTGTTAAGCAGTTGGTATACAAAGAGAAGCAAAAATAGTTCCTACCCTCTAGGAACTCAGATTCGAATGGGAAAGATGGTATGGAATTAAGTACAAGTGACATACACAGGGTAAAATGGACAAGTCACTGTGAGTAGGAAAATGTGATTTGCTTGACTTTTTCAAAAATTCAGAAACATATATACTGTGTAAAGGGAGATATACCATTTTACCCCTCTTCCTCTTGGACATCATTTTAAAAATGTATAATCTGTTTCATATAAACTTCCCTAGCAATACATAGAGAAAATCTGGCCTCTTTTTCTTACCATTTATATACCGTTAACTATTTCCATTCAAGACAGCAAATGTAGGTAGAAAAAATCAGCTTTATAAATATATAATGGTCAAGACGTGGTTAGAAATCAGTTCATATGAAAAAATAATCAGAAATTTTAGTGGATGGGAAGATTTATATGAATTAGCAGCAGATGTGGTAGCCAAAACCTCTAATGCAATCTTGGGCCAAATTAAAAGAATTATACTGCTTAGAATGAAAGAATTCATGGCCCTTTGCTATTCAGACCACACTTGGAATACTGTATTCATTTATTGCTTGGGGATACATTTTATAAGGACTACAGTCATGCTAGAATATGTCCATGACAATGAGAATGTTAGAAATTATGCTATCCAAAGGTCATTTGAAGAAAGTAGGGTTGTTTAGCCTAGAAAAAAGAACAGTTGGTGGTAGTAGGTAGTTAGAATGGTTACTCAAGAGCTAGCTTCAAAAATCTAAAGGGAATGTGGAAAGACTACTTAATGTTGCAGTGCTATTTTCCTCCCCCCACCTCCTAGTCAGAATGAATGGGGAGGAAGAGAGAACTGGAATTAGGAATATTAGGAAGGTATTGCAGAGACCAGGTAATGAGGTGGTGGTGTTATTCAGTCATTTCAGTCATATCTGACTCTCCATGATCCCATTTGGGGTTTTCTTGGTAAAGATACTGGAGTGGTTTGCCATTTCCTTTTCTAGCTCATTTTACAGATAAGGAACTGAGGCCAACAGGGTTAAGTAACTTGCCCAGGGTTACACAGCTAGTAAATATCTGAGGCTGGATTTGAATTCACAAAGATGAGTCTTCCTGACCCCAGTTCCAGAGCTCTATCCACTGTGCCACCTAACTGCCCCCATAGGTAACGAGAATTTTAAACTAGGTCCATGGTAGGAGAACAGATGCAAGCGATGACATCATTTTTATACTTTTCCAAGTCTTCAAGTGAGCAATCTTTTTCCTAAACTGGCACAATCAGCAAATATGACATTTTCATTCTCTTATCTGTGCCATATATAAAGTTATTTGATAATACTGACTCCATGATCAAGCTATGTGATGACTACCCAGGGTAAATTTAGTTCATATAACTAAACTCCACATATCCTCTCAGATGAATTCTTTGCCACCTTGTCCTATCATCAATCATGCCTTGCCAAACCCCAAGTTTGAATTATTCCCGCCATCTGCCTCTTTCGATACAATTCATGTGCTGCAGAATGAAGTTAACTGGGTCCACTACACATTTATGTTACATAATCAAATTTCAACTAGATCCTCACTGCAGCAAGACAATCCCTTTATATCTCCCAACTCAGTTTTCTATCTTACTTACCACAGTCACTTTTTCATTCCTCCTCAAGTGTCTTACAGCCCTTTTACCTTCCACCTTTTCTCAGTTGAGGACCCTGCCTCACACTTTACCAAAAGTATGACCTTAGTAATGTTCCTTACACACAGTTCCCAATGCCCATAGTTTCTCACTGCCCCAAGCCTGAAATGCTCTCCCTCCTCACCCTGTTTCTTAGTGTAGACAAACTATAACTTTTAAATCTAGTATTATGGAGGAAAGGTATTTGTAATATAGACTATTTAGTTTTTTTAGCTCCTGTAGCTTCCTTTTCAACACTCACCTCATATTCCCATCTTGTGTAGGCCTTTCCTAGCCTATCTCCCCTTTACCCCCATACACACTAATACTTTCCATCTAAGGTTGTCTTCCATTTGTACTGTATATATTTATATTTATTTGCATGACTTCTTTTAAGTTCCAACTAAAATCCCGCCCTCTCTAGGTAACCTTCCTCAGCTCCTCTTAATTACAGTTCCTTCTCTTTGTTAATTATATCTGGTTTATCTTGTATATGCTTCGTACATATGTTTGCATATTGCCTACCCCATTAGATCATAAGCTCCCCCCATTAGATTGTGGGGGCAGGGACCATCTTTTGCCTCTTTTTGTATCCTCTATGCTTAGCAGGTTGCCTGGCACATAGTAATAGATTCTTAATAAATATTTATTGATTGAATGGTTGATATCATTTCCCCCATTATTAGAATGTCAGCTCCTTGAGAGGAAGGACTATATTTTTGCCTTTCATTGATACTTAGCACAGTGCTTGGCATATAATTAAGCCAGTTACAAATGATGGTCTAACCAGTTTGAATATGTCAAATGGACATTTAGACATTTATAGACTTAAATGATTAATTTCTTTGACCAAACAGGATGGTTCATCTTGGATCATTAATTCCTTTTCATTCCACATCCTCACCCAAACTTTACTCTACGATCTGTGATGGTGGAAGATATTCCAAACACCAACATAAACAGTGGGTAGAATTATCAAACTAGATACTTACAAAACATGACACCAATAAGAAATAAAACATACTTCTATGATAAAATAGTGAACATGTGGTCAGTAGCAGTGTGTAGTGAGGCAAAATATAATTTCTTAATTTAGCATTAGGGAGGAAAAGTATTTGTAATATAAAGTATAGAGCTACATTGGAATGATAAATAGTTCAGGAATGCAAAAAAATGATGAAAAAATACTTCTCTTTCTCTTTTGCAAGTTTTCCTCTTTTTCCTCCCTTCCAAAACTTCTTTCTTATTTTTAAAAATATTTTATAGAGGTCAAATTGGTGAAAGTTTTAATATCTACAACTCCATCACAAGTTTGTTCATTTGGGGGAAGGTTAGGAGCATCATTTGCTAGTCTTCAGAGAATACCATTCCAAAATAAGATTCTTGCTGTCCAAATGAATCAAAGCAGCCAAATGGTTCACAAACAATTTTTTAGATTTCATACTAGCATTTTTTGTTTTATGCAGAAGAGGTGTATTTTTCCTTTTTTATGGATAATTGAATTTTATTTTTGCAAATGCCATCCCAGAGCTTAAGGAAAGCTCCAGCAGCAGCAGAGGTCATCTGAACTCATCATCTTGGAAATGAGGCTTGATAAAGCAAAAAGGATACATGGTAAGGATTAACATTGGAATGTGCTTATTTCAGTCACCAACTTCTATAGGGAAATAGTAGAGAGGGTGCAAAATGGCTTTGATTAGTTTTAGTTACATCTCTAAACAACAGTGACCAACAGTTTAGCGTCCTGGGAGATTCAGGGGCTGAAACGTTCAACTTAGATTGTAAGCTCCTTGAGGTCAGGGACTTTGTCTTTTGGCTCCTGTTGTATCCCTAGCGCTTAGCAAAGTGTCTGGTACACAGCAGGCACTTAATAAATGTTTACTGAATTGAATCAAACTATAGAACTGTCTGAAATGATTGCTGGTCCACAGTGGAGAGCTAACTAAGAACAGCCCTGTGAGGGACATGCCTAAATTTTTATGGAAAACAGGAACACAAAATTCTTCTCTCAGTGACCCATCTTGAGTGTTGAATTAACCTTCACTCTTTACACTATTTTATTTTTTTAAAGTAAATTCTCTCTGTACCTGGAGACAGCATCACACATTCAGGTAGCTGAGCCGATGAACTGGTGAAAAAATTTCATGATTTTTAAGGGTCACTGACTTCGTGCCAACAGTTGGATTTGAGAACTGGCAAAAGATCAGTAAGTAATGTATTTTAATTGTTTTTCATTATTTTTTTTTCTGCCTCGGTCCTAGAATACTGTCTGAAGAGCAAGCAGTTATACAAAATTTTGGCTTCTGGGAAAGAGGGTAGAGATGATTTCTGTCGAAATACTGGGTTGTACTACTACTACAAAAAAGCTACTCTCTTGGTATTTTAAAGATGTGATGTTAGGTAGGGCAGCAACAAACTTTTCTTTTGTTAAATGCTTCCCAAAAAGGAGAAGGAAACCAAAGCTAAAAATAACATTCTGCCAGCTGTTAGAAATGTTTTTCAAAGGAAGCAAAATAACTATTTTGTATGCTATTACATTAAAGACCAAATTTAGGGTTAATGCAACAGAATTATTCAGACGCATGAAGCTCTGCTAGATGTTTGGGATGGAATAATTTTCCATGCCACAAAAAGTGTGTTGAGGAAAGAGAAAATAATTCTGCTTGAAATTTAGAAGGGCCCCCCCAATCCAATTCATGGTTAAAGAGTCTAAAACTGCCAGGGAACCCTGAGATACAGACTCACACACAACCTTCTTTTCTCTCCCTGTTAAAATTTGAAAAGTCTTCTCTATAATGGTCATTTCTTTCTCCCCAGCTTGAAGAAGGGGACTGTAGGGAGGAGGGGGCTTCCTCAATACAGTTAACTTGTCCCCAACAAATCTAATCAGTAGTGATTTCTATCCTACTGGCCAGAATGTATCTGAGTAAACTGTAATTTCAGGAAGTATGAAGGATAGAGGAAAAAGGGCAGCATTATGTGGACTAAATTTATGGCTCTGTGTTGGAGGCCAAGGGCAGCTGTCACCACCACCACCATCACCATCTCCTTCCTCTCTTTTGTGATGGAGTTCATATAGAAATGGCTGAATGTTCCATGGACTATTCTCTCTCTTTCTCTGTCTCCATCCACATAGACATATAGATTCATTCATATCATATTCTCTCTCTCTTTCTGTCTCTGTCTCTCCCTCTCCATACATACAGTTGAATGAAAGCACCGGGATATAAGTTCATCTTGGCTTACATCATGGACATCAGCCTGTGAAAGAGTGAGCTACTTATATATAGTTCTAATCTGAAGGTCATGTCATGTTAGATTTTTCAGTAGGTGCTAAATTTTTATAGCCTACAGTGATATGTTACACATTATCTACCATTTCCTTCCATAAAATACATTGACTATTAAATCCAGGCTCCTAACCAATAGCATTTCTGTAATTTCTAGTGGTGAAGACCTGGCCATTTATTGTTATTAAAAACCCTCCATTTCCACAAACATATTTGCATGACTCAGTCATTTGTTCGATGATTCTTTGTCAACATATTATTGACTGAGTTCTTTGGGGTGTCACTCATGGAGGACCTTGTGATTTCATTCTTTGATCTTCACTATTTCATAGGCTCCATCTCAAGGTAACTCGCTTTCAGTTACTTTCTGGTCAGTCAATTTCAAAGGTATGTTACCTGTTACCTTTTACTATTGCTCAGTGGCATGATGTCTGATTGTCTGAAAAGCATTTATCATGTTTCTTTTAAGGGGATGGGCCTTCTTCAGTATAATCAATTGGTAATTTCTGGTGGTGAAAACCTAAATTGCCATCATAATTCTCACCATGACCCAGTTACTATTTGAGGCTTCTTTCTTCAACATTGTTGAATTTCTGGGGATGTTTGGATTCCAAACATCTTAAATCTTGGCCATTTCATAGAGGTGAATAATTTTCAGTTACATATGACAAATCCAGTGGCATATAGTCAGTGTCAGTCTTTTTTATTGTTCAATGAAGTGGTATAGCTACTTGTTAGAAAAGTATTTCTGTATGTGTATGCATTCAGAGGATATCTATCAGTTTTCTTCCTCCTTTCTGATGAGGAAGTTTTCATCTTTGTGTAATTGCCTTCTATGGCTCAATCCTCCCTCCCCCCTTTTTTTCTTTGAAGGTCCAAGAAGAAAGAAAGATCTCAGTGAACAGTGGCTGAGGAAGCCATCCCATCTGGGGAAAACCTGATGTGGACAACACAAATGAGGAGCAATGATTAGGGTCTGGGGAAAACCAAGCCAGGAGCTAACAGAAACTGCAGACCTGGATGGGGTGGGGGAGGGAAGCAGAGGGTGAAGAACGCAGGGAAATTCAGTTCTCTAGACATGAATGAGGTTCTTCACTTAAGTGTAATTTAACACAAGTTTCATCTAAGAGTACATTTAAACTGCAAAGAGGAAGAGAGTGCCCATGTTTTCCAAACAAAGCTTGGGAGAAAAGGGGAATGGATAGATCAATGAAGATTGAATGAGAAAGTATTAACTGCTTGTGATGGTCCAGGCATCATCTTCATCATCGCCATCATCATCATCATCATCATCATCATCATCATCATCATCATGTCATCATCAAAACAAGTCATACTCTTCAGGAGCTTTCACTATAATGGATTAAGACTTTATGTATAAAGAAGGGCTAGAAAGTTGGGAAGGAAAAGTGGAAAACACAGCAGTGTGCTTTGGAAATTATCAGGAAGTGGCAGTGTAGCTTGAATCTGCCATTAACTCTATCAGAACCCAGGGTGTCAGGAACACTGTCAGGGTTCCAGAGGAAGGGGAATAAGAAGGATGCCCAGAGTGTAAGCAGCATGGTCTGGAAATGGGGGATGTGGGGAAAGTGATCTGATTCTGGACCAGGCAAAAGAGAGTTCAACTATTATGTGGAATTGTATTCAGTCAAGAATTTGAATATGGCAGATATTGCTTTCAGTTGCTTGTTATTCATTGCTATGACAATTAAAAGTTGTATTGTTCTAATGCTCCACCTTATCTGGCTCTGTAAAATATACTGAGTCACTGATGAACTTCAGATGTCTACGGTTTGAGTGAGTGAAGGTGAAAAGATATCTAGACAGGGAAACTACCCATGATTTCAATCCAAGTCCAAGAGGGTTCTCAGAATTAGTGGGACTCATGCGCAACTAAAAACAAAACAAAAACATACATTGGCATCTAATGACTAAGACCAAAGGCCAAAATAGAAGTCAAGGAGAATACATAGTTGGGTAGCCATTATTTACTTTATAACATTAGTGCTAAGATAACTGGTAACTATGTCACAATGAAAGTAGAATCAATGACAATCACTATCCTGATACCTCCAGATGCTGTCAATGAATATAGGAACTATTAGCAAGTTTTTTTTTTAATCAGTGAAGATGAGCAAAAGGGCAATAGAAAGGAGATAGTTCATTAACTTGTAATCAGACAAACCTGAGTTCAAGTTCCAGTTTTGCTACTTAATGACTCTTTGATGTTAAGAAAATCATTTGACTTATCTAAGCTTCTTTTCTCATTGGTAAAATGGGAGGATGGGTGGACTAGGGAACCTGCAAAGTCCCTTATGGCTTTGACATTCTGTGAGTCTTGAAGCAGCTGCAACTGATGATACAGAACAAGAGCTCTTAAACTTTGTGTGTCGCTGACTCCCCGTTGGGCAGTTTGATGAATCCTATGGACCCCTTCTCAAAAATTCTGCTGTTATCGAGCTGTTTCCATTCTGACTCTTTGTGATTCCATCTGAGATATTCTTGGCAAAGAACTGGTGTGGTCTGCCATTTCCTTCTCAAACTCATTTTACAGGTGAGGAACTAAGGTAACCAGGGTTAAGTGACTTGCCCAGGGTCACATAGATAATAAGTATTTGAGGCTGGATTTGAACTCAGGTAATCCTGACTCTAGGACTACAAGTGCTTTATCTACTGTGCTACCTTCAGAATAAATTTTTTTTAAGTAAATAATTGAAGGAAATGATAAATTTTAGTTAGAGGATAGTGAAAATAAAGATGTAATTTTTTTCCTACCCACTTTCATGGACCCCTTGAAATATATCTCCAGACCCCAGATTAAGACATTCCCCTTGCCCCTATGTAGAGAACTTCAACGAGAGCTTTTGCTATAGTGCTATTTGGGGGCCTGAAAGTGGAGTAGCTTCTGCTGATACCACCAGGGGCAGCAGCAGACACATAGATACTTCAAGGTGTTGCATACAAAACAAAAAATTATTACAACTGAAAAATTACAACTATGTAATATGTAATAACATGGAGTCTTGGATGCATCCATTGCCCTGTGAGCCGATTCAAACCTCAGATAACAGATACTGGAAGTTTTGGCCATTTGGGGCAGCCAGGGCTTTGTGGGATAGCATCCGCTCTAGGTAGCAGCAGTCAACAACGACAACAAAATCTCACAACCTTTTCATCCGAAAGAAGTGCTAGCTCAGATGTGAAAACGTCTCAGAGATGGTTAGGTTGCTCCCTAGGGCCCTCGATTCTGGCTTCTTTAATGCACATAGTGACAAGCCTTTCCCCTTAGAATATCCATTCCCTGCCTCATTGTTTTGCCCCAATTATGGCTTTTAGGGAAATGGGCCTGTGTAAATAAACAGTGAAGGGAACAAGAGGAGAAAAAAAGATAATAAGCAGTAATAATTTACCTAATGGGAGGGAAAACAATTTGGAAACTCAAATAACTTGTAGACTTGAAGCCTTCGGATTCTGCCAAAAGTCACATGGCTCTCTCTAGTAACTTGGGTATTTTCCATCTGGGACCATAAGGTCTATTACCTGGATCCCTTCTCACTCATCCTACAGTGAAATCATCTACATTCAGGTTGGATTGTACACATGTATATAAGCACAAATGTCACGTGGTCCTAATATTGGATTTTCAGCTTCCATTCCATGAGTTTTGTTAAATGATCCCAATATAATAATATAACAATCCCCAACAGCAATCCCACTGTAGTATATCTTATAAAGTTCTTGGCATCCATTATCTTATTTGATCTTCACAACAAGTATTCTTATTCCAGTTTCACATATAAGGAAACTGAGGCATCGAAAGGTAAATGGATCACTTAGAGCTACACAGCTGAGACTTGAACCTAGTCTTCTGATGACAAGTCTAATATTCTTTCAATCTCCCTGCAGATATTCTAATTTAAGTCATGGAAATTGTGGATCTTGAACAATTTTCTTGTAGTTTATTTTTCATTTTAGAAATAGTTCAAGACACATTTTATACTTGGGTGTTGGGTCAAACCTGAACTTTTTCATGCTTTAGTAATAATAACAGAATTCTATTTTTCAGAATGATTTCAAGAGAGATAACATATGTAAAGACATGAAAACTCTAAGAAGCCTTGTAAATACAGGGAATAACATTGCTATAAGGTATTATAATTTATTGCATTGTTTAATGAATATTAACAAACATTTCAAAGAAAAATTCTTTCCAGACTTAACTTCTCTGGGCTTCTGTTTTCTTGTCAAGTGAGAGGTTGAACTAGGTGACTTTAGAGGTCTGGCTCCTCCTGTTTTAAATAGTATGATCCTATCAAAGGATCATTTATGTTAGCTCCTTATTTACTGATTCAGAAACTTTAATCACTTAACCTGAATTTGCCTCAATTTTCTCATCTGTAAAAAGGAGGTAATAGCACCCACCTTGCAGGATTGTTATGAGGTGTAAATGAGATAATTGTAAAGTGCTTAGTATAGTGCCTAGAATATAGTCAGGCATATGTAAATATCAGTTGTTGTTACTGTTATGTTAAAATGTTATCAATCCCAGGATCCTCATATTAAGTAGGAGACCAGGGACAAAAGGAAAAGCCAGGTCTCTTAATCAACTCTAGTCTCTGTCTGCTCCCACCAAATCATTCCCTCCCTTCCATAATGGCTACAATCCATTAAATCACTGGCACTTGTTTTTCTTGTAAATGAAATTATGGAAATGTTCTTGGGAGAATGAAAGTGAATGAAAATTTAAAAGTTTGTTGAAATCAGTCTGAAAACTGGCCAATAGGAATCATGGAAAGGGGAAAAAAAAGCAAGTTTTTAGATATTTTTTCTTTTGCAAAGAAAAGACAGTTTGGTTTGGGTTGTTTTGTCTGAACTTTCTAAATGAATACCAGTCTTCCAAATAACCCTCTGGGCAAATCACTTTAATCGGAAAAGCAAAACAAAGCAAAAAAAAAAAAAAAAAGCAACCTTCTTAGAGTCTAGTCTCCTCCAGCCACAAAAATGACAGGGTATTCTATCTCTCCAGGCTGCCAGACTTACAGATTTTGTGGCACACTTCTAGACAGAAAACAAAACCAAACAAAGGAAGGAACAACAAAAAAAGCGTAGCCATGGGCTGGCTAGAAGTTAGGCATGGTTGGTAGATAACCATGCATGGCAGGTAGCATAGGGTCTGGGATTCCACCTTTCCTTAGAGGGTTGCTTTCTGGCACCCAGTGTGTGGTGGTGGTGGTGGTGGTGGTGATGATGACGATGATGATGATGACAGAGGAGGAGGAGAAAAAGAAGAAAGATTTCTAGTAGCTTTACAATCACCGAGAAATAAAAATTCTCATTCAGAAAAACTTTGGTGTCAAGAACACAAAAGGGTCTCCAATCCTATTCTTGACCCTTCTAGCCTGGAATTCAAGTCTCAACTCACTCTTTTCTTGCCCAAAGGGAAAGGGAGGTTTTAAAAAAAAGGCCTAGATTAGAAATCCTCTGAGATTTCACATAATTCAAACCTTCCATTCACAAAACAAACACTTCATACCTCCAAATAATTATGAATGACTAGAAAAGGATTTGATTCTCAGATTAGGGCTCATTGCAAGGCAACAACCTGCTTTTTTCAGAGAAATCATCTATTCAAATTTCACCTCCATTTAGGTGATTGTTCTGATTCTTAACCCCTGGCTTCTTTTCTGAGCAGTTATAGTTGCCTATTTCAAACTGTGTAACCTAAATTATTTCTATTTCACTACCCTTAAGTCATCTCCAAACTTTAAATTAACAAAATTCATCATATTTTCCCCCTGCAGCCAGCTTTCTCTCTCAACACTTTTCTTCTGTCAATGACATCCTAATCAACCAGACTTGAAATAATCATTTATGATCTCTTGGTCCAGTAAATATTTTTGATTCAGCCCTGTCCTTCATTCCCCACATCTGATTATTAGCTCACATAAACTTTCATTTGAACCTCTAATGTACTCATCATATATAATTTTGTATTCTAGATATTTCTGTATATGTCACCCTACTATACTAGATCAAAAAACAGGGCAGGCTAGGTGGTGCTGATACAATACTGGACATCAGAAAGACTCATCTTCCTGGGTTCAAACAAATCTGGCCTCAGATACTTCCTAGCTATGTGACCCTGGACAAGTCACTTAACCCTGTTTGCCTCAGTTTCCTCATCTGTAAAAATGAGCTAGAAAAGGAAAGGACAAACCACTCCATTATCTTTTCCAGGAAAACTCCAAATAGGGACACAAAAATTGGACAACCTGGAAAAAATAACTGAACAACAAGTCCAAAAACTCTTAGCTCCATCTGAATTACTAGTAACTCTCCCAGTGCCTAGTCAGAGTACTCATCTGACTCATTGAGGTTTGTCCATTCTTAAGAGTTTCTTTGGGAATCTCCCCTTCCTCTCCTGGAGCTATAAATACAGTGCTAGAACAGGGACTCTGAAATCTAGTTTCTTCTGTTAACTAGTTATGTGACCTTGGATGGCACACTTGACCTTACTGACCCTCAAGTTTCTCATCTATACCATGAAGTAGCTGGATTAAGGTCTCTTTCAGACCTCACACTCAGATTCCCTTCCCATCCTGGTATGGTACACTACCTCTTGCTGGATTAGGCAGTTTCCTAATTGGCCTCCCTGATTCTAGTCTCTCTGCAGCAGTTCAATGTCCCTTAGAAATAGTTCTCATCATGTCAACTCTCAATTAAAAAACCAGTGTGTTTTATCATTACCAACAACAGATTAATACCAAAGCTTGGTATTCAAAACCTTTTTAATCAGGCTTTATTCTATTTCCCATCCTTATTGCCTCTACTGCTCCACTACGTTTGGTCTTATATTTTGACTTGCTTGTATGCCTTTCTCCATAAGGAAGACGTTTAGAGGCATTCTTTGGGGATACCTTAAATTTTTTTAAGAGAGCCCTAAATCTTGAAGGACTAGTATGCATGATTTGTTTTGAGATGGGGGAGTGCACAGAAGAGAATTTCCTTATTTAGAAGCGTCAAAGGAGATAATATATGTAACGCTCTTAGCAGACCTTAAGGCTCTATATTAGGTTATTTAATGCTAAGTAGCTACTATAAAACATTTGCTTTCTTTGTATGTTATGCTGCTTCAGGAAGGATGACAAGTACCTTTCAAGTAAGAGTTTAGTAGTCCTGGAATAACAGTAACTGACATGTGTAGTTTACAAAGTGCTGGGCAGGCATTACCTCATTTGAACCTCACAACAACTGTTTAATACAGGGTGTGCAGGTATTGTTATCCTCAGCTGCATGAAATCTGTGCTTTGTTCAAGCTGGTATACATATTACTGCCCAAACACACCATACATGGTTCCATCAGCACTCCTATACTCTCAGCCAAGGTGAATCTTAAATAGCAGCTCTGCTGAAATCCAACCTTCATCAAACAATCTTCGGTGAATCACTGGACCCCACAGGTCTCTCTCCTGCCTCTGTTATCACAGCATTTACTCTCTATTATTGATTTGGTACTTAATCATTACAGTGTCTTTTGGCATCTTGTAGTATTGTTGCCCTGTATTATATAACTCATTCCTTTATTTAACTTTTTATATACGTAGCTTCTTTCTGAACTAGATTTAAGTTCTTGGAGGGCAGGCAAACCATTTATACCTCTTTTTATTCTCACATAATAGGTCCTCAGTAAATAGCTATGGAATAGACTAATGAATGAATAAATGGAGAGCCAACACAAGGTAAAAGGAAATATAGCAGAGTCACAGTGTCAGAGCAGAGCAACTAGAAAAATAAACTACTAGTGGAAAAAACTAATGTGGAAAAAGGCAAAGATTCTTAACACTGTCACTAGTGTATCTAACATTGAAAAAATGGGACAAACATTTGTCATTTTGCTTTTTGTACTGCATTGACAACATTCATTTATAGATGGGGAAAAAATGAGGGCGGAAATGTCAATCTTCAATATCACATGAGAGGCTTTAGGGGCATTCATACAATTAGTTACTTTTTTCCTCCTTCAGGAAAAAAGCACTGTATGGTGAATATCAACTAAATTATTAATTACTCCCTCTCTGAAGAATATAGTTTTACAAAGAGCACCTCATAATCAATTTTGATCATTAGAAAAGTGTTCTTCAGAGAAAATACACACACACACGCTGCCATTTTCTGTGTCACACTGTCCTGAGAATACCTGCACTTTACATATATAGTAAATAACAAGATTACTAAAGAATATTTTTCTAAACTGTAACCATTATTTATCGCTCTTTTCCTGTTTTCTTCAGCCAAGTTTACATGCTTGGATTATATCCATTTGTGCAATGTTTACAGTTACCACGAATAAAATATAGATAATTACCATAGACACTTCAGCAGATAAAAGTTATGTTATTTGCCTAAACCTATATTCATTTGTTACTCCTACATATGGAGGTGATTCTCTGGGTCATGAATTCTTTCACCTGTGGCAAAAATAGTTTAGGAGAGCCACAGGGGTGGATAAATGGCAGACATGCCAGTAGAAAGGTCAGTCAATCAATCCCTGGAGATTCTAACCCTTGGCCCTGTGGGGTTGGAGAGCGGGACACCATAGCAACAGGACTTTAGAAATGGCAGTATGGGTATAATTGTACAGCACATTTCCAGAGGGCTGAGTGGCTCAGACATTGAAAGATTGGTTGTTGCAGGAAGGAAGTATGCCTTCCAGAAGGGGAAGCCTTCTCTTTCAGAGAGGAAATGCAGCTCACCCATATCTGTATCACCCTTCCTATAGTGCTCTGAAGTAAAACCTTGTTTACTGTGCACAAGTTAATGCTGTGTCCTGAGTTCTGTGCCCAGAACTTTGAAAGGTCGAACACCATGCTGGAAAGGCTTCTAGTAAAAGCCCAGTAATAGATTCTATATCTGTCCTAGGAAGATCAACCTGCCTTTTTTTTTTTCCCTAAGAGATTCATTACCAGAGAGTGGGCCAACTGGTAATGATTTTCTGTACCATGACAATTTATCTAAGTTGTGTAGAGGATTCAAACGGTATCTCTGGAGAGTGGGCTAGACAGACAATCTCATAGATGTTCTGGGGAACTTAGTTTTAACAAAGTTAGAACTTGTGGGTTACCTTAGAGTCACTACTGTTGACACAATGTCTATGAATGAAAGTCTTTGGAGAAGGTGATGATAGGAAGCTTTCTGGGGTGTGTGACTGCCTAAGGATAAGGTTACAAACTCTACTGCTAATCTGCTTAACCTCTGAAGAGGCATAATCCCATTCTCCTGTAAGGCTACTGAATACTTGTTAGCCCAATAATATACAAGACTTCAAAAACAGCTGAGAAGTAATGTGAATCATCATTTCATTCCATCAATGTGTTTGGGTGGCGCTGGCAAAATACCAGCCTACTAAAATCTGATAACCCTAACTGAATTGTAAATTCCCTGTTCGCCAAGGTTAAATTTCTCCTGTCAAACAATCCCCAGACGTTTTATTAATTAGAGAGACAGAGATGCTGTTGTTATCCATCTTTTGTTCTTGAAGAGGACCAGAGATGTAGTGATACAAGAAAAGTTTTGGTTTTGATATGATTGTTGGGAAAGGGCAATAGAATGGAGCCCCAAATCTTCCATAGCTCTTGATAAACTATCACAAAATCCCATGCTTTACATAGGAAGCTCTAATGAGGAGGACTCTGTCCCCGACTTTGGATGTACCCGATTATCACATTTTATTATGTCAGGGTCTCATGAAAACAATGTACAGCTAGAGTATTATTGAGTTTGTGAAAGAGAGAATTCAATAAAAATCTCTTTGGTAAAAAGCTAAGTTATAATAACCTAATTTTGATACTATGTAATTAAAAAATAATAAAAGAACCTACTAGAGTTCCCAGACTGTAGTTATATTGATATAGGACCTGAAATACAACCTTGATTATTCTGCTAAATAGTTATGGCAATTAATACAGTAAAGTTACCATTTAGCTGGTGGAATTTTTAAACGCATTTTTAGAAGACACATTAGTCCAAGCAAACCTTTAAGAGGCTAAGAAACATTCAATAACAATTCTTAATGCTTTCCTATCTTTTAATTGTGGGTTCTCGCATGTCAACGTAACGTTTTACCACAAAAAGCTTTCCCCTTTAAAAAGCTCTCTTTACACATTCAATGCTATGTATTCACAGGCACTTGGCAACTTAGAGCACATAGACTGCTGTTTGAGGAAGGATGGAGAGTTACTGTGGTTGCACATTTGAACTCCACTGGGATGAATACTATGCTTATCAGTGCAGTCACACACCCTAAGAAAGGAACTCTAGTGCTAGGCATTTATGGCCCAAGGCTAGAATAGTGTGACTGTTACTTTGCTCCTATACTTAGTACAGTTCTGGGAGTGGAAGGGTATTTATTGTCTTTCTCTCAATTTACCCTCCTCCCACCAAGTGATATGTATCTTCCACATTGTAATTCCCAACTCCCACTACTCATAAAATAGGTTAAGAACAAGGAGGGTTTTCCACAGCATTCATACCAAGCCACAGCACAGAGAAGCATTCTGAGTTAACAAACCTGCCTCTCCTCCCCAGCCAGGAGGGAGACAGCTCCAATAACTGGAAATTAATGACAGGAAATTCAGAGAAGGAAACAATCCAGGTGTGAAATAAAACAAGAAATATACAAAGAGCCCAGGAGTCTGGCTGGGTTAATCCATAGGTTAGAAGTTAGGTTGAGATAATAACATGGGAAATCAGTGTCAAAGAAAGTCCAAAACCACCAGGGTGAAAGATATTCCTGTCTTTGATGCCAGAAGTTAATTTTTTTTCTTTTTCATTTTAAAGCTAATTTTTATCTATTAATCATTTCTAGCAGCCTGGTGTCCACACTATAGAACAGTCAAAATAAGCAAGAGTTACGCAGGTCCCCAGGGCCATTTTCTATAACCAACCTAAAACCATCAGCCCTTCTCTTCCTAAGGTTACGGAATGCAGCTAGTAGACATTTTCAAAGGGAACATGCCACAGCAAACTGCCCAAACCAGACCATGAGAACCATGACCACAGAATCAAGGGTACTACTCACTTGTGCTGCTACTGCTAGTTCCAATAGTATTGATTGTGGTGGGGACTGATGATGAAGAGTAGAGGGGCAGGTGGCCATTCTCACAGCCCAGGTTTTTGTCCTGCCAATTGGAGGCACTGATGCATATTCCAGAATCCCGAGAGTTCTGCCATCCATTGAGCTTGTCGTCAGAGTTTTGTCTTTGGTGATAGTAGTGTGTCTGCCCGTAATCCACAGAATCAGACCGACCTCTGTTCTGACTGCTGAAGCTCCCTGATGTGCGGTCCTCTAAGTGATTCAACCACATGGCTAAAGCACTCCGGTCTTCTAATGAAGTGGCCGGGTGGATCAAAGCATAAGACAGGAGTTGCCTGCTTTCTTCTATATGCTGGTTGTGTTCGATGGAGTGAGCCAGGATTTTAGGCAACAGTTTCATGTACTCTACTTTTGCTTCAATGTTTCCTGGCTTCAGCAAAGGCAGGTGAGTTAGTAAAAGGGAAATCACTTTATCCTTGGATTCCTGCTGCCATTGGTTAATGATTCCTGGAACAGAAAACATAGGGTCATGAGCAAATATGCCTCCCCTGAAATATATCAATACTGTCAACACAAAGTTGAAGAGATAATTCCTTTGACTTAGATTAGGTCTGCAGAACTCACCTATTTTCCCCAAATAAATACACTACATTGCATCGATATGGATTCCTAGTCTTGGGCTATCCTATCAGCTTGACTCTGTGGTGATTAATAGTGAAAATCAAAATACTGAGAAAACACCATACCATCCATGGAGCTATGTGACACTCCCACTCCCATATCCACATCCCAAAAAGAATACAGACAGTACTTTGGAATAATCTAGCAAAATTTTCCAACCTCATTTTCTTTTGAAAGGAAGACTAGATTTTTATAAATGTAGGAAGATTTGTGAGTGGCAGTGGAGACTAAGAGAGCCAGATAGTATGTGCAACAAAGTTATTGTATAATTGAGTTGTTTACATACAAGGGCATCAGAGCCCCTCCACAATTCCCACTGCTACCCCAAATTTCTGCCTGTGAAACAAAGAAAATGTTTAAACCCTAGCAAAGACAGAATGAACTGGAAATGCTGATGTGACATCCATATATGGAGATGTCATGAGGGCAGGTGGGTGCTCATATGTCATTTTGTTTAGTTGAGCTGCATTTTCTCTTTTTAAAAACATTTTCTGTTATAAAAGACAGTTTTCACAGGATAAGAGAGAAGGAAGGATGACACATTCAGAAATGAAGATGATGTAAAACCAACATATATCACTATTAAAAATTAACACCTGCAAAAGAACTTGGCTTTTGTCTGAAGTTTGTGTTTCACAGCTGGAGATGACTGTCAGAAAAAAAATATTTGTCTTCTCATATCATTATAATAAGTCTCCATACCATTCCTGTGGACAACTAAATTAAAGAAGGCACCTTAAGCCAGTAACTCAAGATCAGATTGATTGATGGTGCAGCTGCTCCAAAGCCATGATCATAAAGGCAATTTTGATCACAGATTCTAAGTAAGCTATTGCCTTCTATCCTAAATTGTAGTTTTTTCCTTGAAGAAGGTATCTCTCAGCAGAGTGAGGTGGCAGGAAGGGGCAGGGAATGACACTATAGAAGACTCTTACATAGACTGTCAGTCTAATAAATTTTTAAGTCTTCCTTACTACTTATCTTAGAGTCTTCCCTCTATTATTCTCCTCAAATTGATCATATACATGTGTGTACACACACACACACACACACACACACACACACACACATACACATCCCTTGTTTGTGTGTTATCTCCCCCATTAGATTGTGAGCTCCTTAAGAGCAATGACTATTTTTTGCCTTTCTTCACATCTTTGCCACTTAGCACTTAGCCTGGCACATAGTTGGTGTTTAATAAATGTTTGTTGATTGACTGGCAAGGCAGGATTCAATGTGGAGGAAGGTAAAAAAAAAAATGACTGTGATATAAAAAAGCAAAAGGCAACTTTAAATAATAAATGCTAAAAACCATTTAAAAGGAGGTAGCTGGCTATCCACAGAAGCAATGGGTAAAACTTGCCTTTCAAAAACACTCAGTGACTTTTGGCAAAGATTCAGTGGCAGAACACTACATCAGTCCCACATTTCAGGAAACTGTGATTCACAAGACAAGGAGGGCAGTTCTGAAAGATGAGAGAAGCCCATTTTAAGAGGCTAGGCATAGATATTTATTTACTTAAAAAGGGGCCCAAGGGGCATGGTAGGCCATAGCTGATCACAAGCTGAATGAGCTAGCAATTGTAAAGAAAAACAACAAGATCTAGGAAAAAATAGCTCCTTTCACAATAACGAAAAAGCTAAAAGACGAATGTTTTTAAATTCAGAAAGAAGGTTGCTGAGCAGTGTTTCTCTAAGGATACTAAAGACAGGAAACATTTGTGGTCATGTACTTATATAGCACTTTACTTCTGCGAAGTACTTGATAGAATTTCTTTCCACTGGACATAGGAAAGAGTCAGCCTCTTAGGATTATGAACCACTGGGTTGAGATTCCAAGGAAGGTAATAGAATCTCCATCCCTGCAGGTCTTCAAAAAGAAAGTCAATAGTCAGAGTGACTGGATGATTTAGAACAGGGGTTGGTTGTGTCATGGCATCCCTTCAACAGTAGGGACCCCTTCTCAGAATATGTTTTTAAATTCATAAAATACATAGGATTATAAAGGAAACCAATTATATTAAAATTCATAACCCCCAGGACAAAAACCTCTACTTTAAAAATTTTATTTGTTGGAAAAAGGCAAAGGAATGAATTATATATGAGATTTCTAGGTCTCTACAAGCTCAGTGATTCTAACTTTACCTAGTGTTACTTTTTAGCTTCTTGATACAAAGATGATCTGAGGCTATTTTCACCCGAGTACAATTTTCTGTTTGGTAGCAAAAAAGTAGACCACTTTAAGCATAAAAGTGAAAACGTACTATCTTTCACAATTCTCTGATTTCTAGAACAGACAGTGTTTTTTTACCATTTCAAACAATAAGTATGTTATATAATAATTTTTTATTTTGATAATACACCCTTGCTTTTCTGTCTAATAACATTTCCCATAAAAAGGTTTTTATTTACAAATTTTTTTTTAAAAATCCCACCCAACACTCTTTCTTGAGGACAGTTTCTCAAGAGGTACTAGGAAAGAAACTAGGGAAGAGGAGAAAATAAGTCTGAATAAAAACCAACTTCCTAAGAGGTTCATCAGTTTTTCTCCTTCCAAAATGCAAAATTAAAGAACTAAGTTGTGGTTAATAAAATTCAAGAGAATGATTTCTATGAATAATTTTACTTTCTATGTCATTTTTTCTGCAGAATGATCATCCTTTGCAAGTTCAAGATGATTTTTAAAGTCGTCTATAGTCTAGTCTAGTATTATGTTGCGCTTGTTTGTATTTAATTATGAGCTAAAAATAAACAAGGACAACAGATATTACATACTAAATACATGCAATCTCTACACAAACACCCGCTGCACAAGAATCAAACCGAGAATCAGAGGAGGAGTAAGGGTAACAAAGACGATAGGGAAACATGAAGCCACATAGTTGTGTCCCCTCTTTCCACACCTGAAGGATGGGTACTGCTCCTTGCAAGGGAGAATTACGGAATGTGGAAGGAGATGCCTTGAATGCTAGCTACCCTCTTTCGAGATGGATGCAAACCCCTCAGTCATCCTTTCCACCTTTTTCCCCTCTCATTCACCTTCCTTCTCAAAATACATATGATGTTAATTAAGTCTATGATCCTATAACCTATGATCTTAATTAAGATACTATGATCCCAAAGTTTGGCAAGGATTCCACTCAGGACTATTCCAGGTTTTTTCCCCTCATCCTTTCCTACCTCAAGCTCTGCTAAAGGGAGATAAGTCACTTAAATTATTTCCACCATTAGTATTTCTAAAACCAAAGGAAAACTTGAGAAAGCCATGGGTGTCCTGAGGATCTTAAATTAAGAAATTCATGATAATTGAGCCTCCAACATAAGAATAAATGATAATTGTTGCTGTCACTATACTTGCGTACCATTTCATCACAATTAAGCAGTTACTAGATGTAAAGTACCGTGCCACGCATGACTAAGTATCAGATAATTTTATATTTGAGCCTGGAAGTAATAAGAAGTCAATAAAGTTTATTTATTGAGTGGGGAGGGTAGAATGGTCAGATCCAAGATCACCTTGGCAGGACTGGAATGGGGAGAGGCTTGAGGCAGGGAAACCAACTAGGAGACTATTGCACTAGTCCAGGAGCGACGTAATTAGGTTCTGCACTGGGGTTGCAGTTTCATGAATGGAGAAAAGGAGGCATACATGAGAGATGCCATAAAGGTAGAACTGACAAAATCTTTGATATGGGGGAGCTGGGTAACAAGAGTGAGGTATTAAGGTGCCCAAAGCTGTAAGCCTGCATAATTACTGGCAGAATGGTGGTACCTTCCACAAGAATATGGAAATTCAAAAGAGGGGAGGGATTGAAGGGAGAGATAATGAGTTCCCTTTTGGACTTGTTGAGTTTGGGATTTCTATGAGACATGTAGTTTGAGATTCAAGCCTGCAGCTAAGGAGAAAAGTTGGGGCTAGATAAATAGATCTGAGAATCAACTAGAATCCATCAGAGCATAGAGGAGATCACTAAGTGATCTCAAGAATGCAGAGGGGGAGAGGGCACCAAGGATAGTCTCTTAGGTAATATCTAAAGTTAGTGGGTGTGACCTGGATAAAAAAAATCCAGAAAAGGATACTGAGAAAAAACAGATAAGTAGGAAGAGAATCAGAAAAGAGAAATATCAGGAAAACCTAGAGAAGAAAGTATCCATGGAAAGTACCCAGTGTCAACAGCAAACTTAACACTGTACAAAACACAGAGTGGATGCTAAAATTCTGTACTGGACCCAGCACCAGATATATCTTTGTGACCCTATAGCTCAGAGCATGCCAATACTGTCCATGGAGTTTTCTTGACAAAGACAATGAAGTGGTTTGCCATTTCCTTCTCTGGTGGATTAAGGCCAACATAGGTTAAGTGACTTGCCCAGGGTCACACAGCTAGTATGTATATGTGTGTATATATCTATCTATCTGTTATAGGTGGGGTGAGAGAGATGAAGAGAGATGGAGAGAGACAGAGAAACTGAGTTACTTGAACCCAGTAGCCAGGTGGAAAAATGATTTGATCAAACAGAAGACCCATCTAACAGGGAAGTAAGCAACTCTGGGCTATAGTGTGTTGAATTTAGAAAGGATGTTAGCCACTATCTACACATACACAGACACACACACACACACGTGTGGGGTTTTTTTGTGTGTATGTATACATATATATGTATATATATAATACAATGTAAATTCCAATTATTTAACACTTCACAGGCTCAGAGAGATAAAGTAAATTTCCTTATAATTAATAAAGAGTGGAACACCAGAATTCAAACCCAGGTCCTCTGGCTCCAAGGCCCAAAAGTTCTTCCCACCCTCTCTCTCACACTGACACCAGCCGGACTCCACTCATGAAAGAAGACCTCAGAGTCCCCATAATCCAAGCACCATTTCAGTGAAGCACTTCGGAACAACATTCACCCAGGTCATGATTTTGGAAACAGAAAGAAGCCCCAGAATAGAAGAGCAGGTGACTGCTAACCCACCTCCGTAGCCGTGCTGAAATGACACAACTCTCAGTCTCTTAACACTGTCAAATTCAGCGAGAAAAGCGCCCAGCTGTGTCTGCTGGGGGTTTTACCAAAATAAAAGCTAATGATTTGCAATTTATAAAACAGACAGCAACAAAGAAGCAGTAAGAAGAGCTATAATTAAAGACTATGAGGATTTTAAAAACTGCCCCAAGGATTCTTGTAGCGACAAGAGAGTGTATTTAAAAACGAAGTCTGGCATTATTACAGCACAATAGTAAGTGAGTGTTTAAGGGCTCCAGTTGTTAGTAAATTACACTTAAATTGCTATTTTATTATACCCTGGCTTTTCAGTTTAATAACATTTACTATAAAAGGTTTCTTCACAACTGCATTTAAACAATTTGTTCATGCAAGAAATGGTTTCGAATTAAATGCACACATCTGAAAGGTATTGGTTAAACAAGAGAGCCAAAATTGCTGGAAGATAGAAATACCATAGTGGTTTCTAAGTGGTCAAAGGAGATGAAGAAAATTATATTAAGAACTCAAAAGAAAAAAAAAAACTTCCTAGGAAAAAAAACATACTGTGAAAATTTCTAAACAAGTCCAATTCTTTATAGCTACACGCCTCACAAGCAACACGGCCAAGAATCTTATAGACCGGGTAAGGGCAAAGGGTGACAGCAAAGTAAGTCACAAACAAGCAAAAAAGAAGCTTCTAAGGGACACTGAGGCATTCTCAAATATTTTCAAGCTGGTCTGGCCTTGGCCTTAGCAGCTATGGTTTAGTCTCCGTTTAACTAAGGAAAAATATCTGAGATCTCTATAGAGCAGCGTGGTGTCAAACTCAAGCAGAAGCAGGGCTGCTAAACCATACATGAGGATCTCTGAGGATCACATATTGACAGTTTTAAAGTGTAATATGTATGTTTTATGTAAGCTTCTTTTTATTTTGTTAGATATTTCCCAATTAAATGATATGATTCAGGCCACACTCAGGAGTGCTGTAAGTTGCATGTGACTGATGGGTTGGCTGTGTGTTTGAGACCTTGGCTGTGAGGGCTCGTGGGTTAGATAGGCATTGGAAATATTCATTTCGGGACATGGGCATATAAAACTGGAAAGTCAACAACAACAATAATAATTATTATCATAATTATGGCTATTACACCCTACTATGTGGCAGGCACTATGCTAAGTGCTTTACAAATAGTATCTCTTTTTATTCTCATGTCGCTGGGAGGTAGGTATGTACTGTTCATATCCCCATTTTACAGATGAGGAAATTGAGACAAACAGCATTTAAGTCAAATAGCTAATAACTGAAGCCATATTTCCCAACTGTAGACAACTAGGTAGCTCAGTGTGTTGGGCCTGGAGTTAGGAAGAAATGAGTTTAAATCTGTCCTTGGATATTTACTAGCTCTGTGACCCTAGACAAGTCATTTAATCTCTGTTTGCCTTAGGAAACGTCAGACCACTCCAACAGTTTTGCCAAGAAAACCCCATGGACAGAATTGGCATGCTATCATCTCAGGGTCACCAAGGCTCAGATCCAACTGAATATCATCTTCTTGACTCTAGGCACACTGCATCACCTAGATGCCCAGGTGGTGTTCCATTGGCATCTACTAAGCATGTGCTGTATTGCATGTGTAAGGAGAGTATTGAGTGCTGAAGAGATAACAAAAATAGAAACCCTTAATTTTTTTTATAATCTCTATCACTATAGCCATACCTACTGTCCCCAGAGCTCATTGAAAAGAGACAGGGATCGGTGTTACAGGAACCAGTTATTCCACTCTTCATGGATGGGAAGAGTAATTGTTGATCAGTTGATAATCAATAGTTATTGTTGAAAATGTTATATTAAAATTCCCTGTGCACCTACAGATCAAATAAGGAAGAAACAGGTCACCCTAGATCTCAATGGCTCTTTCCTCCCATTCCTCTTAGTAACTTTTTAAAACTCAGAAAGCTCATCCCTGGAGATTCCCCTTTAATGACCATTGAGATGGAAAGAGACTATGTTGCATCAGTGTTTGGTACCTTGCATTGCCATTATTGGGTGTACCTAATGGAATCTTCCCCTCACCGCTTCTCCCACACCTCCATTTTTGTTTCTAGTGGCTGTGCTAACAGAGAACTTCTGTGAAGTAATCTAGCATCAGCTAGGGGACAAAGTTCACCTGTGAACCTCTTCTCTCCTTTTGGCTATCAGTGGGTGCAGGACATATCCAGTAGGCATCATAGAACAGGTCAGAGAACAAAGATCCCCCCTTTCTTGGATCAGTGTTCACCACCCTTTATCAGCTAAGTGACTCTCAGACCTCCAGGAAGCTTGGCTCTGCCTAGTATGCCTAAAGTACCTGCTTTTTATCATAGCCAACCTCTTTGATTTGACCCCTTATTTTCCTAGCCATATGAAACCTGTAACGTTCTGCTTAGCCTGTTTCCCAATACTAGACCCTTCCTAGTTGAGACCCAGGACCACCTATGTAGAGAGAGCTGAAGAGAAAATGTCTCCGGGCTCCAGTGACCTACCTCCCTCCCTTCTGCTGCCTGTATCAATTTGTCACACTCACCAGGTGGAGAGTTTGTGTCCCTAAGGTTTCACTTCACTCTTAAATTTGGTATGTCCCTAAGCTAAAGTAAGGTCCAATAAATGTAAGACCCCAGAGAAAAAGGAACATCACCCTGCCAGAAGTAGGGCTTCTAATATGCAGGCAGAGCTACTGCCTCAAAGGTTATGATTACAGAATCTAAGTCTATAGCTACTTTCTCTAATTGGGAATCCATACTAAACTTTGGTGTGGTGTTGAAGTCATTAATCCCAAGGAGACTAAATGCTTCAATCCAAATTTCTCATGCATTTTCAGTTGAGTAGAGGCAGGAGCGGGGCATAGTAAATAGAATGCAGGCCAGCAAATCTGGATTCAAATCCTGTCTCTGATACATACTGGCTCCATTGTGACCTTGGGCAAGTCACAGCTTCTCAGGGTGCTTGGCAACACTCTAAGCTCTAAATTGTAGAAGTTGGTCAACTTGTCAAAGCATAGGAAGTTCTCACCTGGGAGTTCCCAAACCCAGTCCCTACCCTCAATTCAACGGTTATTGTTTTTCATTGTTACAACTCTATTTGTATTAGGCACCTTTACTTCCCATTCCATAAATCTCAGTTTTGCTATTGCCAGGAATTGCCCCTTTAACTCAATCTGGTAAATGGATTGGATGAATGACGCATATTTGCTGAAATTTTAGTCAAATGCAAATTGTTACTAATGTCATTGAGAGATCTGTAAAAAAAGACGTTTATGGTTACATCTCTGTTGAGTTGGCTACGCATTATGCTGCTATCTTTCACTTTAAGATTAAAACAGGACCATTTCAGAAATGAAAATAAAAAGATTAGCTCAATTAATTTTTTTACTATGGCCAAATTTTCTCAGTACTCTTTAAAATGGAACATTTTCCCATGTGCTTGAAAACAAACAATGCATCAGTTAATGCATTTAATGAATGCTTTCCTGATTGTAACTAATACCTGTTTAAATGATCTTTAAAATTAAGAGACTTTCCAATCATATAATATTTAGAGGCAGCAGAATTAAATTATAGTTCATATGGTTTAATTTTCAAAAATATCTGTTGGAGAGGGGGAAAAACACATGAAAACTCAGGATAGAGAGAACACTATATTAGCAAAAATATGATCTGTCCTAATATCTCTGACCATAAATGACTATATTCTTAATAGAATCTCATAAGATTATCAGCAAAAATTAGAATTGAAAGAATGTATAGTTATCCTCTTCTCTTGATGAATGCATCAACAAATCCTTCAAAAATATGGATATCTGGTTAAGCCCTTTAAGAAAAGATGTAAAGGCCATCTGAGTAGCAAGCAGCTTAGATCCCATTGATTTTAAGGGTAAATTTCTTCCCTTTTTTGTCCCTATTCCACCCCAAATTCAAAAAGAATCCATAAAAGAGTGAGTATACTGTCTTTATACTACTGGTAGGAAAGCATTCTGTGTACATTTATATCTGAAACGTGTTTCAAGGAGCACGGTATAAAAATGAGAGCCCTAAGAATAAGTACAGTTTGGTTCGTCTAATTGCAATATTATTATTATATTCACCACTAAAAGCTTTAAGTCTCTGCTTGTCAGATTTCTGAGTCAATACACAACAATATCCTGGATGGGATTGAGAAGATCAAGTCATGATAGAAGTATAAGTCTAAAGGCAAATATGTAGCTGTACATAAATGCGTTTTTAAAACTTTCAAAGAGCCTTATCAGAGCTCCCTGAGCTTCCCTCCCCCTACAAAGTATTCATGTTGAACTTTCATGGACCTTGTTTCTTGATATATTTCTTAAAGAAAAAGGTTTCAGTAGACTGTGCAAGGTCTAGAAATCGAAAGGAAATGTGTTTTAATCCTGATTTATCCTTTGTATTTATAACCTCAAATAAACTGTTTTAACTTCTCTATGTTTCTACATCACTGAGGTTAAAAAGAAAGAATACTCATTGATCTCAGAGAATTATGAAGCCTATAGACTATCAAGGTAATACTAAATGCTGTGTATCCAAATGTCTACAAATAGAAATTCCCCTGAACAAAATACTTTTTATCGCCTATAAAAGATAATCGTTTTCTCATGTCATCAGCAAAATGTCAGGTCACCCTGTTCCTACACATTCAAAATAAGAGTTAACTGATTAAATTATCTTAGAAACAAATCTTCAAAATTTAGACACTATTCCTCCAAAACTCATAAGTATTTGTGCATGTAAATGCTAAGACTATAAGAGAATGTATTTGAAATTTCCATCCACCAGCATTTATACTTATCAATAAAAATGATGACATTATTTTATAAATATCTTCTTCTGTGACCTGGGAATTCTGCAGAAACAGTTTTTTAAAAAACTCAGCACAATTTATTGTGATGAGGAGAGAATAAGTGATTTAATGGTTTTCCTTATCCATCATTACAAATCAACCATTGTTTAATTTAGAATTATTAGAGTTGGAAAAGTGGACAAGTCCAATTTTTGGAAGGGATTGGCCTAGTAAAGTCAGGCAGCCCTCATTAAGTCCAGACCTGTAGAGGGAGTCAGAGACACATCTTCCCTTTTTGATTCAGTTTAGAGGCTATTTAGCCAACACTGAGAGACCTCAAATAAATGCAAAGGGACAGGTAATCCATTTTAATAGTCCACTTTGCACCGAAGCAAAGCATGGTGAGATTGAGCCTTCTTTTCAGACATCTGTAGCTGAGTGCTTCTGTCACCAGGTCCCAGTTTCCTAGTGTAACAGTTAGTACTCCAGAGCAGGGTTCCCCAATCTCTTTGTGGAAATACCACCTTTGTTTCCTTCAAGCCTCATAGAAAAGTGTGGATGAGGAGTGTGGAGGTAAAAGGTGAGGGGCTTGATGATAAAGGGTTTCTTAATTGGGTGTTAGGGGGATAGGTACCCATGAGCTTGGAGTGAGGGCTGGAGACGGTCTTCAAGAAAGCATCATTTAAAAAATTCAAGTGAGATGGGCTACAATCAATTAGGTGTGACTTCAGTGTCATCTGCCCAGCTAGAGACCCTACCCTTACACTGCAGTGTAATGATAACTGACATTTATATGGTACTCTAAAGTTTGAATCAAATAGGAATAGATTTTATATCTATAGCTACATAAAAATCTATTCTTATTTGATCCAGTTAAGTGATTTACTTAAAGGCAGGGTTTAGTACCCTAACTCTAAATTCTACCTTCTATTTACTATACCACATGGTTTCTCAAGCATCAGCTGAATTGCAAGATAACTCAGTCCAGAGTCCTACATCATATCTAGAGACTCAGGGACCCCCTCTTGAATATCTAAAACTGAAAGTTCAGAATTCTAAAATAATGAAGAACACTTTCATATTGCCACCTCCTGCTCTCTTTAAGACTCAAGCCAAAAGGGTTATTTTATGGAGAACTGATATAGGACTATTGTTCACATGGTGGTCAGAAGAAGCAACACAAGGATACTCTCAAGGTCTCTCTTAAGAAATTTGGAATTGGTTGTGTGACATGGGAGACCCTGGCACAGGACCACCCAGCATGGAGGGTCCACATCAGGGAAGGTTTCAGAATTGAAACAGCTCAAAAGAAACACAGGATGTGCAAATGCTAACCTGGATTATTTGTGCCTAACCTGTGCTGGAGCGTTCCAAGCTCATATTGATCTGATCAGCCATAGTCAGACATTTTGATACTTGACTCTAGCACAGTGATGTCATTTCAGTCAAACAAGACTCAAGCAAATTCAATAGGCATAAGGATTAGCACAAAAATACTGTGCACTTAGCACAGGGCTTGGCACATACTAAGTGTTTAATGATGCTCACTGACTTGACTACCTGCAGCTAGGTGATGATAGCTATGTCACTGGGCCTAGCATCAGGAAGACCCTGAATTCAAATACAACCTCAGATACTAAACTGTGTGACTTTGGGCAAATCATTTAACTGCTGCCTGCCTCAGTTTCCTCAACTGTAAAAATGAAGATCATAGTAGCACCTACCTCCTCACAGGGTTGTTGTGAAGTTTGCTCTCCTCCTCTGCATAAAAACAGCTGTGCCATCTGGCTTTGTCTCTATGATTTTTTTACCCCTCTATGAAAAATTTTGTTCCATAAAGCCATTTATTCTCCACCTTGTCATGATAAATTGTGCTTGGTCAAAATAAAGTGTTTTAATAAGAATTTCCAATAGTTCACAAAAATGTTTCAGGAAAAATGTTTATAAATTTTCTAATGATCTCATACTTTGAAAAATATTTCCAATATTTCATCCATCTTACATAGAATAAGAAAGGTTTGAGGTTGGAAAACTGGGGAATCCCAAGACAGGCCCAGAGCAATCTGGTGTAGTTGTGGGTAAATAGCCCTTGGCAATATTTACAGTTTAGCCTTTAAAGCTTAAAATCAGATGGTTTATGAAAATCCACTCATCATTAGTTAGAATGAGATTACTACATAGGCAAGAATTAAGCATTAATTAAGGGGGTAGGGAGAATTAGCCTTGAAAAGAGGAGTTTGATAAGAGAGAGAAAGGGCTGGAGTCAGAGTAGGAGTGCAGAAAGATGGAGAGAGAGCCATCATCCACATAGGTCTGCGATTAAATCTATGAAGAGCTTAGAACCATTACTACTGGGACATACAACCTGTCAGAGGGCTTAAATAGCTTTTAGCAAAAGCATTTACTAAGAGTTGTTACAAAATATTCCCCAAATAAATCTGGTACAGTATACTCTCTCACAAATATAGCAACCAGTGGAAGTGTGGGTTCAAACTTTGGAATACCTTCATTAATACAGGATGAAACTTATGTGGCAAAGGATAGAGAACTTACTGCTCCTAGTACTATATGCCCTAATGTCCTTTCTTGCTTTGTAGTCTCCTAATGCAGCTCCCTGGGTGCGGTGTCTCTGTTGGGTGGGCTACTCAGTTGGACTCCCAGATCTATGCTTTTCTTAAAAAGTCCACTTTTTCCTTTCTGTTATATTCCTTTCTATTACAAGGGAAATTCTCCTTCTTCCATTGGGTCTCTCCAGATTTGAAGTCTGTCTCTCCACATTTACGTGTGTCTCTGATACAGGCTGGATGTATGTTCTCCCATTATTCTAATAAGTCTGATGATGTGATTAATGGAAGAGAAAAAGACCCCTCTTCCCTGCTGCAGGGTCTTACTGTACAAAGGCTCTGTATGGACTCAGTTGCTTTCAACACCTGAACTACCGAAATTTATCCAGCTATTTAAATCCCCAAGAGGCATGGCTAGATTGTTTGCTCAGCCAACAGTGTTATTCCCCCTTCTTCATCCAACCAAAGAAATGCATACCTCATAAAAGTGTAGACCCATCTCTTTTACATCTTGAATAGCTTCATTCTGTGATAATATCAGTTGAACTGCTGAGGGAACCTCACCCCACCTCCACTTGTAAAAGCAAAGTGGTGTAATTAAAAAAAATCCACATTGAGCACTTTGTAGTTTGCAGAGTACTTTCTTCACAACAACCTTATGATAATTTATTATTATCCCCTATTCTACAAATGAGGAAGTGACTTGCCCATAATCACACTGCTAGTGTCGGAGGTTGATTGTGTACCCCAGACCGCTTCACTCAGACCACATCTGAAATATGGCTTGTTTGGTTCTAGGTGCTACATTTTAGGAAATTTTTTGATAAACTAGAAAGAATCCAGAGAGAGGACAGAGAGGATAGTGAATAGGCCTGGGGAGCATGCCATAATGACGAATAGTTGAAGGAAAAAAAAGCCTGGAAAAAAGACTTAGGAGGGTTAGGAGAGCCATGTACAAAAATATGAAGGGTTATCAGAGAAGGGGTGGTAGAACTTTTTCTCTTTAGCTCCAGAGAGGAGAACTAGGAAAAATGGGAGAAAACTACAAAAAGGACAAATTTGAGTTTGATGAGAGGGGACGTTTTCCTTGAAAAGAGATGCACCAAATAGTGGGATGGGCTTCCGAGGCAGGGAGTGGACTTTCCCCTCCCTGGAGTTATTGAAATAAAGACTTAATGAATACTTTTGGGGTGTGTTGTAGAGTAACGGATTATACTACATTGGACTTTGAGGTCCTTTCAAAGACTGACATTCTGTGATTCCATGACTCTAAGACCTCTTTCTGTTACTTCTATCTACATTAGGTCCCAGAGGTGGCTGCCAGTAGAACAGTATAAGCTTACTAGGAATGGCGTGTTTCTCTGAGACTTCTGACTTTCCTGGCAATTTTGCAGACTAAACCTCCCTTTCTTTTCCTCTCATTCTCTGCTTAACTCTCTACAATCTGACTTCTGATCTCATCATTCAACTGAAACTGTTACCATTAATTAAATTATCATCAATCTCCTAACTGCTCCATTCTAAGGCCTTTTCTCAATCCTAATCCTTCTTGACCTCTCTCTTGCAGCCTCTGACACTGTCAATCACATCTTCTCCTTCACTCTTCTCTCTAGGTTTTCATGATACTACACTCTTAGCCTGGTTCTCCTCCTACCTATCTGACTGCTCCTGCTTGTCTCCTTTGCTAAATCTTCCATCTTCCCCCAAGTCACACCTGCTAACTGCTGGTATCCCAGAGGACTCTGTCCTGGGCCCACTTCTCTTCTCCCTCTATATTATTTCATTTGGTAATCTCATCAGCTGCCATGGATTCAATTATCTTCTCTACACTGATGCTTCTCAAATCTGCTTACCTGGCCCTAACCTCTCTTTCTGCTGACCTCTAGTCTTGCATCTCCAACTTAATATTAGACATCTCAAACTGGATGTCCCATAAAGTATCTTTTTTCCCCTAAATTTTTAAAATAAATTTATTTAATTTTAGTTTCCAACATTTACTTCCATAAGCTTTTGAGTTTTAAAATTTTCTCCCCCTCTCTCCCCTTTTCCCTCTGCAAGACAGTGTGTAATTTGATGAAGGCTCTACATGTACATCCTTATTAAACATAGCCATAAGGTATCTTAAAATTATCTTTTTCCTCACATCCTCCTGACTTCCCTTTTACTTTAAGAGGCTATCACCATCTTCTCAGTTACTCAGACTTACAACCTAAGTGTTATCCTTGATTCCTCACTATCTCTCAACTCCCCATATTTCCAATCAGTTGCCAAGACCTGTCAATTTTACCTTCATAACATCTTTCATATTTGCCCCATTCTCTCCACTGATACTACACCACCTTGATGCAGATCCCTCATCACCTCATGCAAAGAGTACCACAATTTGCTACAGGGTCTGTAGATTACCACAAGTCTCCCTCCAATTCAGAGATTTTTCCTAAAACACAGGTCTGACCCCAATCAATTCAACAAACTCCAGTGGCTCCCTGTCACATCCAGGAGCAAATATAAAATATGCCCATCCCCACCTTTCCAGTCTTCCCACATTTTAACCCCCCCCCCCCCATACTCTTCAATCCAGTGACACTGGCCTTGTTGTTTCTCAAACAAAAGATACTCCATTCTCCCAACTCTGGGGAATTTAACTGGTTATCCCTGATGCCTGCAATGTTCTCCTCCTTCTTCATCTCTGCCCTCCTGGATTCTCTGGCTTCCTCAGGTCCCACTTAAAATCCCTTCTTTTAAAAGAAGTCTTTCCCAATCTCCCTTAATTCTAACACATTCTCTCTGTTGATCACCTCCTGTTGTATCCTTCATGCATCTTTTTCGTACATAGTTGTTTGCAGGCTGTCTCCCTCACTAGACTTTGAGCTCCTTGTGAGCAGTTACTGTCTTTTGCCTTTCTTTTTATCTAACCCAAACACTTAGCACAATGCCTGACAGCTAGAAGGCACTTAATAAATGTTTACCAACTGACTGGTACAAGATTCCCATCTTTTGGCAAACCTGAAAGCACAGTTTCACCTGTTTTACACTTTCGTAGCATGTGAAGAAGCAGGAAAAAAAAAGTGTTTAATGTCCTCCTTTGCATTTTAGATTTACATGATCTTTCCACAAAATAAAAGCCACATACAAATCCCTACCCTGCTCCCACCAGAAACAAAACAAAATAAAACCCTTGAGAACAACATATTCTAAAAACCTCTGATCACACAGAAAGACGTCCTGAGAATATCTGGAGGAAGCCACTTCACTTTTTGAAGGCCAGCTTCCTCATGTGTAAAATTAAGTGGCTGGACCAGAATGATTTCTAAGATGACTTCCAGCTCTACGTCCCTGTATGGATAGCCAGAAAAGCCCTGAGCTAAGCTGCCAGAACATTACCTCTAATTGGTTCTTCCTGATGGCAGATTGGTAAAGAAGTAGCATCCAGCATCAATTCAGAGGTCTGAAGACGCAGTGCCGTGAGATATTCAGCAACAGTATTGAAATTATCTCGGATTCCGGGACCATAATATTTTGCTGAATCTTTGAGGGAGGATACAGAAGCTGCACAGGTCATATGGAGCTGAACACATTACAGTTGAACCAGATGGTAAGTGAAAAATCGGTGGGTTGATGGAATTATAACATAAGGGATTACTCCATCTCCTCCCTCTCCACCTTGCCCTCCTCTTTTTCTTCCCTCCCCTGGTGTCCTCTGAGCATAGCTCCCCATTGTTGAGTGGGTGGGAGGGGGATTGTGATGTCAGAGGATGGTGGGTGACTCAGAGGAGAGCAATGGCCCGCAAGGTTACAAAGATACAGAGGTCTATGCATTGGCTTATATGGCACCTTTATTCTTCTGATCAGCTGGAAACACTTTGTACTTGATTCATTAAAGAGACAAATATCTCTTTAATCATTTGTATTTTACTGTAGTAGATTTCATAAGGCCAGTCATCAACACCATCTATGTACCAGATAAGGAAAACTGAGAGACGCGGAGAAACTGAATGACTTGCCCAAGATCACCCAACGATTTAGTAGTGGAGCCAGGAATTAAACCCAAGTCTCTTGGCAGATAACTAACTAGTCCTAAAGAGTCCAGTGGACCATGCTGCCTTTTTTTAGAAAGTTTCCATACGCCTTCTATTCCTAACCCTGATAACAAGCATTGCTTCGTCTCATGCCTTAGGCAACACCACATGAACTATCTATGTCACAGACCTACTCATTGTGACCCTTATAGAATTTGACCCCTCTCTTTAGGGCTGGGCACTAACTTGGCTAGGCCTTAATCGAGTTTACTGAATTTAATTTTTTTTTCTTTTTCTCTACATTCCTTTATTTAAGAAGAAGGGGGAGAAGGGGGAGTAAGGGAGAGGCGTAGAGAGAGAGAGAGACAGAGAGACAGAGAAGAAAAAAAAAAAGAGAAAGTGGGGCACTACTACCTGGGACTTCATACAAACCAGAAACTTGACTCTGTTTCTTAAAGGAAAAAGCAGCTGCTTGCCACTGCCCTTCATGGTCAGTCCCCAGCATGGACACGAAGGCCAGAAGTCTTCAGTGTTTTCAGTAGGAACATTTTGTTCACAGTCTCTTGTGGTGTGGCAAGAAACATTATTGTGTCATTGCTATTCTGCAGACTTTTTTAAAAAATAAATGCTCCGGAAGAATTGGAAGATAATGTAATAAATGGAGCTCCATCATTAGTTTATTTTGGTTTGTTTGTATGTGAGCACCTGGCCTACTGCAGAAAAGTCGTTTAGGTGAGGGAACCCGCTGAATGAGATAAGAAGGGTATGTGAGATATTGGTATACAGCACTTGTCACATGGTATCACGGAACAGATTCTGGCACCAAAATAATGCCATGAGAGTTGCATGTATTGAAAGAATCAGTGTGTGCGTAAACTAGCTGCAAGAAACCCTAATGGACAGGGGTGAGAAACAGTAAGCTTCTGATAAGCTGGTTATGTTTTTTCAATGTAAAGCCAATTGCATTTCGACTATGTAGTAAATCAAATAAGGCTTCATTCTACAAGATATCCTGGATTGACACCATGTGACCTGTCTTTGCTGCTGCTTCATGTGACTGTGGCCTCCCGATTTAGCTAGTAACTGACTCCCAATGACCTGTAATAACACGATTCCTAAATTAGAGCTCTCAATTTGACTTGGCCTCAGTCCCTCCCTCAAAGCAAAATAAAGCATCTGTTTTCTTTTTTTTTTTTCCACATTCATAACATTCTCCTTTTTTAGTTGCCAATTCAAACCCTGCTCTAGTCAGATTGAACTTTTCCTCAAAAAATCTTTTTTTTTTTCTGGTTAGCCAAAGAACCCAATGGAAAAACCCCAAGAGACAAAAACAAAAACAAAATCAGACAAAAATTCCAAGTAAGTGACATTCATCTGGAAAAGCTATGATTCACATGCAAATAAAATCTGTCCAAATTTACTGTTGTATGACGCAAGCCCCTGGCTTCAACATAAAAGGGACAGAATGAAATCACCCACAATTAAGTTCACTCTATAATACTGCAAAAGGAACTGTTATCTGGCTAGATGACTCAAACTAATAAAATCGAAATCCAGTGATACAGAATGAAGTTAATTGTATTTCTTATCCCCATGTTCAATGTTCATATATATGTTCACATAAATATGCATATGCTCATGCATGACCCACATAGACACAAAGCTCCCAAGAAAAACCACCCATATTTACCTGAAATCAGCAAAATCTCATCTAGAACTGGTGTTTGAATGAGACACAGTGAATGTCACCCATTTTGCATAGGAGAAGTAGATGTGCACATGGGAATTTGATGAGTAGTTCCCATGTGAAGGTTCTGGATTTATCCCCTCACTAGAGAGCTATACTATAAGAAGCTTTCTGCAAGTGAGACAAGAGGTTCTTTTTAAGATACACATAATATATTTATAAGTTTTATTCCCATTGTCCCCTATTAGCTCTGAATGCAATGAGTTATACAGATTAAAGCAGAGGTGTGTCAAATATGTGGCTAAAATGGAGCTGGGAGATATTTAGCAAAATAAAAATACAACAGAATGTGGATAATGTTAATATGTGTTTTTCTAAGTCAATATGCAGCCCTGTCAATTTCTATACTAAACCATTAATGGAGAACAGTGTGGGATGCTGAAAAGAGCACTTTGTTTGGCATCAGATGACCTGGGGTCCAGTCCTGGTTCTGACAATGTTGAACCATCAGAAAGTCTGTGCTTTAAACTGCTCAACAGTCAAATAAAGATCATCATACTTATACAACCTGTCTCATAGGACTGCAGTGATAAAAGTGCTTTGTTAATCCTAAAATAGTATAGAAACGTGAAGCTTTATTATTTGTCCTTTTCCAAGCAAGTTAGCATTCCCACTTTCTCCTCCCTTCTTTCATGTAAGTGAAGATAATCCTGGATCCATCACTAAGCCATGTTAACTTGACCAAGTCATTTGGTTCCTGAGATTGACTTCCTTCATTTGTAAAAAACAGATAATAAGACTATCTACCTCCCAACGTTGGTGTGTGCATTAATGACATATAGCATATGCAATGTGCTAGCTTTGGGGATCGGGGGAAATTTGGTCTTGACTTGTGACTTCAACCTGTCACCTAACTCCTGGAATGGAAAAACATTCCATTGACACAGAGCAATAATTCATCTGTTATTTATAATTCTGTGACACACAGTTAGTATATACCAAAAGGAGGATTTTGAACACAGATTTCCTGACTCTAAGACCCAGCCTTTATTTACCAACAGAAGTATCAAAAACTTTAATCTTCTCATCCTCTGGAATCCCTTGCACTTCATCCCCAGCCTTACCACATACTCTATAAGTCAGTGACATGGGGCCTCATTTCTGTTGCTCAAACAAAATGCACCATCTCTCACCTCAAGTCCCAGCTAAAATGCCACCTTTTAGAGGAAGCTTTTCCCAATCCCCCTTTATTATATTCCCTTTGTTCTGTTGATTATTTCAAACTTATAGCTTATTTGTACATAATTTGCGTGCAGGATCCCCCACTAGACTGTGAGTTCATTCAGAACAAAACTTTCTTTTGCCTTCCTTTGTATCCCCAGCATTTAGTATAGTTCCTGGCACTTAGAAGGTGCTTAATAGATGTTATTGACTGATTGACTACCAATATACTTTGCTTCTGTATAGCGCTATTTGAACGCACATAACTCATTTATTTTGGTTTTGTTCCAACTTCCTACCCAATATAGAAATTCTTCTTTTACATTCAGCTTCTGATAAGTGTACATTCAGCTTCTACTTAGTATAAATAATTTTGCAAAGTAGCAAGGACAATAGATCGAGTTAATAGACCTAAGTTCTAGACATGATTTTGCCACTAAATATCTTCTGACCTTAGGGACTCCATTTTCTTATCCTGAAAATGAGAGTGTTGAACTTAACCCTTCTCCAAGACTCCTTCTAACTCTAAAATTCTACAAGAGTTACTGTCAGAAAGTCCCTTGTTATCTATCAGTTGGTCCTAGTTCTGCTCTGTGGAGTAATGCAGAAAAAAAATACCCCCTCTCTAACACAGCAACAGCTCTTTAAATACTTGAAGACAATTCCCATGTCCTCCCCACCTGCCCTCATCACCAAGTCTCTTCTTTTTTCCAGATTATACAACTTTATTTCTTTCACCTATTCCTTTTATATCCTGGTTGGCAGGTCTGTTGCCACTCTAGCTGCACCATTCTGGTTACACTGAACGTCACTCTAAAAATGTGGTGCCCAGAACTGAAGACACTATTATTCCTGATGTAGTCTGTATATGTCTCCTCCAAAATTATCCTCTGAGGTCTCATAGGGAGAAGGGGAACTTGAGAGACATGAATTCCTCCTTCACAAAGACATTTTTCCTCAAATAGACTCACAGAGTGAGCCTGCTGCTTTACATAACTACTAGGGTAAGAGAAACAGGCTAGTAAAGAAACATAAATGGCATTTTACCCAATTTCTCATTCCACCAACCCCAGCACCAGCTAAACAGCTGTGCATGACTATAATTGAGAATTGCTTAAACTAACAAAGGTAACATCTGTGAAGCATCTTAACTGAGATCTTCCCCCTCCCCCCTTTTGTTGGTTTTCCATGGCAAGATGGTTAATTGCAATGAATGACTAACTGCATGATAGGGCACATGGCAAGCAATCTCTCTTGGGGCACCCAGAGCTACTTATAATCTGCAACAACGTAATCTTAACCAAGTCTACTGGACTGAGTTGGCTTAATTCTTCATTTTAAAGTATGGATGCTTTAGGGTAGGTGGTTTTGTTTTTTTTTTGTATTTCTCACATGAATTTTGAGGAAAACAAACATTTTGAGTTAGGTGCGGACCAATCCTACCAGTGAGAGCTAAAAGATAAAAGTGCTTCCTTGTGAAGATGAACGGACTCCTTTAGGTACCATTTTAAGAGTCATTAACCTAGTAAATACTGACACAGGGACTGCTGAACTTTTCTATGAATGTTACATACTTTGATTTGCTAAATTAGTAGCCCTTTTTGGGGGTATCATGAAAAGAATTCATTCTTTTCTGCTAGGTAATTGACTTCCTAGGAAGTCTTTAATTTTAGTGCCTTCCCTCTTACATTATCTTCAATTTACCACATAACTAGTAATCTATAAGTATAATTATATGTGGGTTTTATATATATATATGTATGTATGTATACGTGTATATATGTTTGTATATATACACAAATATTCTCAATTTACCACATAACTAGAAATCAATCTATAAGTCTAAATATGTGGGTGTTACATATATATGTATATATACATATATATATTCTATATGTACATTGCTATTTACTGTCTCCTCCATTAGGCTATGAACTCTGTGAGAGAAAAGGATGTTTTATGCTTGTTTTTAAAACAGGCATTTATTTATTTAGCACCTACCATGTCCCTGGCATGTGCTAGCTGTTATACAATTATTACCTCATTTGATTCTCATATCTTTGGAAGGTCGGACAGCTAGGTGGCACAATGGACAGAGTACTGGGCTTGGAGTCAAGAAGACTTATCTTCAAGAGTTCAAATCTGGCCTCAGACACTAGCTGTGTGTGACCCTGGGGAAGTCTCTTAACCCTGTGAGAAACAGGCTCACCTTAAACCAGGAACAATACCTGTGAAATCAGGAAAGCTTTCAGTAATTCGGCACTCATTCCCCCTGAATGAATGTGTAGGTCCCAAGTAAGGCTACAGGAAGATTACAATTTGTTCAGACCAATGCAAGCCCTTTACACTGTTCCAAATTCTGGACTTCCCACCACACGGTCCATTGGCCACATGATTTCAAGTTCTCCTCTCTGATAGGCTTTCCCTTAAACAGCTCGTCAAGCTTGCACACAAATTTCTGACCTTTAATCTGGCCGTGTTAGGTCACAAGTCTGATCACTTAAAGTTGGAATGAGTTTTAACCTTGTGGAAACATAAGGCCTTCCTTGTTTCCCTGCCTGCCTCAGTTTCTCAGATGGAAAAGGAGATGGCAAACCACTCCAGAATTTTGCCAAGAAAACTCTGAATGGGGTCATGGAGAATTGGAAATGGCTCAAGGACAACAATCTATGAAAGATAGATGGTATTATTATCCCATTTTGCATTTAAATAAACTGAGACAAACAGAAGTTAAATGACTTGCCCAAGGTCACACAGCTAGTAAGTGTCTGAGACTGTATTTGAAGTCTGGTTAACCCAGCAAGCTATTCATTTAACTTGTCTCTAGCTATTTGTTTATGTTTTTTTACTTTCTTTGTATCCCAGCACTTAGCACAGTGGTACATAGCAGGCATTAAAAAAATGCTTACTGATTGACTGACAAAAAGTTCTTTACTTACTATTGGTAAAAAGAAAAAATGCATTAATAATTAAAACCAGGCATATCTTTAAAAACTCCTACTTTCTCCCTTTTCTTGGCCTCTTACATTTTGTAACAGTATCTGAGCCAGTGTCTAACAAGCTTTGGAAATCCTTTTTTTCTATTTTAGTTTCCACTGGGAGTTAAAGCATTGAAAAAAATCCCTATTATATGAGTCACTAAATCTACTAGCTGAGGTAAAAACATATAGGATATCCTAATACGCTTTACTTAATAAAATAATGGGCTCCTTAGAATGACACCTCCCACTCACTTTTGTGTCAATCAGCAAGCCTGAAAAATTGAGCCCAAAGCTCAAAAAGTCAATTTCTTAAGGGCCTAATTTATCTATTGCAAAAATCCTTTATAAAGGATTTCTTTCAATCATGTACTCTTTCTCAGTCAAGCAAGCAAACATGGGCAAGCAATTCAAATTATTTGATAGAAAAACAATGACATCTTTCTTTAATGCAGATAGATGGGAATCAGGCTATGCAGAAGTGCTTTTGAATTTGTAAGCTCTCCACTAAAAATATGTTAAAACTGTAAGTAAGAGTATAGGGGAGAGGCTGAGAGAAATCAAACTAGAAAGCAATATATATTAGAAGACTATACTTTTTAAAAATAAAAATGAAGAGCTTTCTAATTTGCCTTTGACTCATAGTTTTTCTTAGTTTGCTGCCTTACTCAGTTTCCCTCTGAAGCTCATCAGGCTCTGGAAAGAATCTGGAACCTATTTGTGTTTGTGTGGCACTTAAATTATGGTTGTTACTCATCATACTATCACTTGATGGAATGGGAAATAGAAGGTCTCCATCTGAATCCTGGTACAACTTTTGCCCCAGGAGTTTATTTCATATCAACAGGGAACTTTGGTCTTTTAGGCCAAGATCATCTAAGAATTAGGTGCAACCTCTGTAATATTTAGAGGAATTCTCGACAAATGAAGACAGTGCTAACCCCCAAAAAGTGCCTTCTCTTACTGGTCCATATGCTGTATAAATCCCCAAGTGAAAGACAGAATAAAATGGAGAGGACATCAGAAAGTAGAGCCAGAAAGCCCAGGCCTAGCCACTTACTAGATGTATATCCTTGTCACTATTATAAGTCAGAGGATAAAATGAGATAATGTAGGTTTTATTTTTAAATCTTCCAAGTACTATGTAAATACTCGTTATTAGAACATATTTTCAAGACTCTAAGACCAAGACGGCAGATATGTTAAGAAGTTCATTAGGCCAAAAACCAACAAAGTATTAAAAAGGTCCAAAGAATCATAGTGATACTGATGATGGAGATGATGGAGAAAAGTAGGACCATGCAAGAATAAAAGTTCGATAGAGTAGACTATATTAAGACCACTTTTTATTTCCTTGTTTGCATGTCCATTTATTCAAACACATATTTGCTGAAAATCTACATTTAGAAACATGGGAGCAGCTATGTGGTGCAGTGGATAGAGTACTGTGCCTGAAGTCAGGAAAATTCATCTTCATGAGTTCAAATCTGGTCTCAGAGACTTACTAGCTGTGTAACCCTGGACAAGTCACTGAACCCTGTCAGCCTCACTTTCCTCATCTGTAAAATGAGCTGGAGAAGGAAACGGCAAACCACTCCAGTATCTTTGCCAAGAAAACCACAAAATGGGGTTACAGAGAGTAGGACATGACTGAAAAATGACTGAACAAACACATTTAGAATCCTGCAATCATGGTTTAGAGCTGGAAGGGACCTTCCCCTTTGTATTATAGATGAGGAAAGATTAAGGGACCAAAGAGACAAAGTGACTTGTGCATTGACAGGCAGGAAGAGACTAAAACAGAATTTGAACTCCGGTCCTCTGACTCCAAATGTCATGTTCCTTCCACTGCATCAGATGATATGTAAGGCTTATTTATCTTTTAAATGTATTTTGTTGGGAACGTTTAATATTGAACTGACCTATTTCCCTAGTAGAGCAGTAGCATAGTCTTCATTTATATTTATGCTCCTTATGCTTCAACAGCTCAGCGCATGATTATTCTTCAGTGAGAATAATCTGCTTGAATATTTCTCAGCTGTTCAGCTCTGACTGACATTTAACCCTTTCATCCAGAACAGGTAATCTTGAATACCTGAGTACCTGATGACCAAGAAGAGTTAACATCAACACATCAACACACAGTAAGAGTCTAAAGAGACCTTAGAGACCATCTAGTCTCCTCAAAGAAAACTGAGGCATAGTGACTTAGCCAAAGTCATAGTGGTAAAAAGTTTCTTAAATCCAAAGCTCTTGCTTTTCAGATCTTACTGATTTTCTGTCTTTCCATTTGACTACGCTTGATGTAACTACCAATAAGAAGAAAAATTTCATGTAAATTTTCCAGACTGAATATTCAACTAGAGTATCTGGCACTGAAGTCAATTTTATAATGAGAGTAATTGTAATTAACCCCCACCCTCATGTGTTCTGGCTATAGCAAGTCCCATAGGGGTATGTGAGATGAGATGAGCTCCCCTGGACACTTTGAGCAGACCATATGTGTCCTGGCTCAGAACTGAAGGACTTGGCACTTTGGGGCAATGCTGTAATCCCTTGGAACCTAGGATGGCAATAGAGGGAGAGGGATGTATCAAATGAAGCTCAGCCCCTGAGCTAGGAAAAGCTTTATCAGAATACTTTAAAAGGAGAGAGAACTTCTGCCCTACCTCTCTTTCTCTTCCTGTTCATTTGCCAAGCAAGTGGGGACTCTATGCAGATTCTCTATGAGGGAAATTCAACACCTATGACAGCTGCTCCTGCATGTCAACTGGAGTATGTGCTCATGCACATGAGCCTATGTAGGGATCTCAAGGCTCTGGAAGACTCTTCTGCTTTGTGTTTCTTTCCCTGAGCATCTGTGACTGAAAAGTGATGCTGAGATGAACATTTTAAGTCTTTGAGGCAACCTCATGAATACCAGAGGAATGTAGCTCTGAAATGATTGACTCAGGAAGAGGCAAAATGATGGTTTAGTGGCCCTACAAAATGTTTTATGCTTTGATGTTTTAAGTATCAACCTACTAAAAGAGTATAAGAGGGGTTATGGGTTACTTTGTCATTTTCAATTAGTCTTATAAGGCTTTTGCATTTTAAGAATTTCTTGTATTCGGTTGGAATAAATAACTTTCCTATACTTAATCTACATTGATCATTGAGTACCCTTTCTACTTTACTTTAGGGAAACTCTAGTTATGGTGACTTTAGGTGACTTCCCTTGGTAGGCAGGACTATAAAGAGTCAGATCAATGAGAAAGAGCTGAAATTCTCTTCAAAGGCCAAGCTTTCCCCCAAGCTGAACCTAGTATCCACTTGAGCCTAGATCTCTGGTGTACTCAGTGGGAGAGGACACTCAAGAGAACATACCTATGAATCAAACACTGAATGATTTTCATCAAATAGTTAATCATTTAAGTATGGAATGGCAAAGTAAGAGAAAACAAAGCAAGAAAATCATTCTCAGACCTCAATAAATGAGTTGTTTATTCACTCCCATGGACTACAGTAGAGCTCATGAGTGAAGGAATGAAAAAGTATTTATTTAATGCTTACTATATGCCAAACTTACTGTGCTAACTACCAGATATAAAAATGGAAAAAGGAAGATAATACCTACACTCAAAAAGTATATATTCAAATAAGGGAAGCAATAATTTACATTAAATTAGCTAATCATTTAAGTACAGAATGACAAAATAAATAAGAGAAAATAAAGCAAGAAAATCATTCTCAAACCAACATATGAATCGTTATTCACTCCCATGAACTACAGAGCTGATAAGTGAATGAAAAATGACTGAACAAGGAAATTCCTGCACTCGAGTTTACATTCAGTTTGGGAAAGGCAACACATTTAGGGAACTGCTTTGGTCAGGAAAATCCTAAGGTTGTCAAAGTAGATTCATAAAATAATTTATTGATACATCCTTTCTAGGAATGATAGTATTAATTTCATTATTGTCTCCAGAACTGAGTATTGGGGGGAGGGAGGAGAGAAAAGGAGGTGTCTGCTCATAGTAGCATGGTGTGAAGATGATTGGGGAACAGCAGTTGGAGTGTCTAGGTCAAGTTAAAAATGCAAAGTCTCACCAATCAAAAGCAATTGTGATTCTGGGCTAGAAGTGGTGAAGCCCAGGAGTTTGGTGTGAGGATTATCAGGAAACAGAAAGAAGCTCAAGGCTGGAGAAATTGTGAGGTCTCACCAAATTTGCACTTCTGAGAAATAAACATTCAAAAGGGAGAAAGTTTGCATCACAGCTGAAACACCTTTCTAGACAGTTCTCATGGCTCTGTCTCCTGGCAACCACCTAGGTCTTGCCTCTTGGCTTCCCCTGTCACTGCCTCCCTTTAGTGTGGTAGTCCCAGAGAAACCTGGTGCATGCTACCCTACCTTGCCTTCAGTGGATTTCAACTACTGAAGCTCTACTCAACCACTTCTTTCTGCCTCCAAAGCTGTGCTTTTCTTTTTTTTTTTAGTTAATTTATTTTTAGTTTTCAACATTCACTTCTATAAATTTAAAATTTTCTCCCCCTCCCTCCTCTACCCTCTTCCCCCAAGATGGCATGCAATCTGATATAGGTTCTACATATACATTCCTATTAAACATATTTTCACATTAGTCATGTTGTATAGAAGTACAACAAATGGGAGGAATCATGAGAAAGAAAAAAACAAAACAAAAAAAGAAAATAGTCTGCTAGGCTCTGCATTCAGACTATGGTTCTTTCTCTGGAGATGGATGGCAAGTTCCACCATGAGTCCTTTAGAATTGTTTTAGGTCCTTGCATTACAAAGCTGTGGTTTTCTCCTTGTCCAACACATTTGTTGGTTGGTACCTTCTGCTACTGGAGCTGTTTCTTCTAGAGAAGAGTGTTACAGCTCTTTCAATTTTACGCCGCCTTGTGTTTCAGGATTAAGCAGCAAATTTCAGCTCATCTTTTTAGTCTAGTCTAAGCCCCAGATGATACACCAAAGGGTCACTCACTTAAGACCTTGTTAGTTAACCCTATCCCCTTGTTTCCACTACCAAGGAAAGATAACTTTGTCAACAGTGGAACTCACTGCAGTTAGGTGTACAGGAGTGAATTCTACCTCCTCCTTGCCCCACTGTACCAGCTGTACACCCCTTACAGGAGAGCTGAGTCTTTCTGAAGCTGGGAAAAAATAAGCACATACTTTCATCTGTCCTTTCACTTCTCATCATGTGCTTGAGTTATGCAAAGGGTTTTGAAGCTTATAGCAGTTTAAAAACACTAGAGAGGAAGGACTGAAGAACTTTGTCAGCCTTGTTGGTATAGCAGGGTTCCCCTTTGTACTGAGACCGTCGGGACACGAATGAAGGATAGAGACTAAATCCCAGAATTTCTCCAAAACAATGAAAATTTCAATTTTGAAAGGGAAGTAAAATGAGATCGTACTTTATTCTGCTGACCTTGTCTTTCCTAACTTGAATGTGTGAGTGAATTTAGGCGTGTTGGGTGAGGCTTAATAGAACCCAGAACATACCATTACCATTACATAACAAAAGTTCAGAACTCTTGCTGGCAATTTCAATTAAAAAAAATTAAAAACATGAGGTTCCTTTCTAGGCTAAAAAGCAACAAATTACAAAAGAGAAAAATAAATAAAAACATAAAGAACTGCATCAGCTAATAGAATGTTTCTTGCTATGGTTGTTTCACTTCTGCCTCAAAATTATAAATTAAGTTCAATGAAGGAAAACCAAGGTTTGTATACCTTCAATAATCAAATGCTTTACTTTTGAGAACAAATAATTTTCAAAATGTATTTCAATTTAAATATGTTAAATAAATAACTGGAGTTTAACTCTTTTGGGAGGTAGAACATCCATCTCAAAAAGCAATTTGACACCAACACAATCCCCCAAATGCCCAGATTATGATCCCAGTCACCACCTGCACTTGGTGCTGAGATATGACCACATAGCTTCAATTAATGAGATACACAGTATAAAAATCAAATCCATTTGTCAGTCAAAAAGTGGCACCATAAAAAAAATGAATGCAACTCTTATGACCAGTTCACCAGGCTTTCCCTTATAAATTTTTACTGTATGATCAGCAACTTTCTCCCCAAATGAAAAACTGGCAGAAATACTGAGACCAACGTTTTCACTTCCCCAGCCATTCTACCTGAAGAAAAATACTTGTGGTGCACAGACTATACAGTCTCAGACTGCTTTCTGATTTTCTAAAATATGCTAAAAAGGCAATAAAAGATATATTAAGAATTAGAATTAAGAATGTATGAACAAGGTTTGGTACCTTGATGTAATCCACAACCTCACATTAGTTATAGAGAGATGGCCATACCTTTCATACCATCACCCACAAATCCACCCACTTCCATGTTTATGAATTCTGAAATTCCCTTATCTGATCGCAATCTATTGTCATTCCATTCCTACCTTTATCTCACAACCTCCAGACTTACATTCTCCAGTCCCTAGATCCCCACTAGTTCTTTCTGAGGCTACACTTTCCTTTCTCCCATCTTAACCCTTTAGTGAAGCAGTTCAATTCTATCCTGACTTCTTTCAAGTAAGCCTCTTGCCCATTTATCCTGTTGCCAATCCGGTTCGGCCAAGCCTCAGTCCTAGATTACTCCTGCTCTCCACTACCTTCACTCCTACTGACATGCTGCCAAAAGAAGAAAATAATGAAACCACGCTGACTGGATCCACTACAAATTTATGTTACATAATCTCAACAGAGTCCTCACTGCCTTAAGGCAATCTTTTTACACATCCACGATTGACTCATTCTCACACTTAGCACATCAACTCTTCCAAACCTTTACACTTCTTCTCCAACCTTCCAAAGTGCTCCCTCCCCTATCCTCTCAGCTGAGACCCTGGCCTTATATTTTACTGAAAAATACTGAAGCCATTAGCCAAGATCTCTGTCTTTCCCCCTCCACATCTCATATCACCCAGATACTTTTTGCGACTATCCTTTCCTTCACTTCTGAGTCATATAATGAGGTGGCCCTTCTCCTTGCCAAGGCAAAACCTTCTATGTGAACAGATGATCTCATTTCATTCTATCGTATCCCATGGATTGCCCCTTCTATTATCTTCAATCTCTACCTGTCTCCTGGCTGCTTCCCTACTGCCTATACAAACACACTCATGTCTCCTCATCCTCAAAAAACCCTCAGTTGATCCATTCCTGCACTCTAATCCCTTATCTTTCCTCTCTTTCTTGGCTAAACTCCTTGAAAAGGCTGTCAACAATAGAAACCTCCACTCCTTTTCCTCAACTCATTTAATTCTCTAAACCTGGCTTCCAAATTCAAGTTACCATTGATCTCTTAACTGCCAAATCCAGTGGCCTTTTCTCAATCCTTATCTTTCCTGACCTCTCTGCAGCCTCTGACACTGTCAATCACCTTCTTCTTGAAATTCTCTTCCCTCTAGGTCTTCATAATTCTTGATTTTCCTCCAATGGATCTTCCTGCTTCTTTTCAGTCTCCGTTAAATCTTCATCTACATCACTCTCACTAACTGTGGGAATCCCAGGTCCTCTTGCCTTCTCCTGCTATATTATTTCATTCAGTGAGCTCATCAGCTGCCATGAATTTAATTATCATCTCTCTGTTGATGATTCTCAAATCTGCTTATCCAGTCCTAACCTCTCTGCTGACCTACAATCTCACATCTCCAATTGCCTTTTAGACATCTCAAGTTGTAGGTCCCGCAGACTAATCTTAAACTCACCGTGTCCAAAATCCTCCCCTCTTCCCAATTTCCCTATTGTTTTTGAGGATATCATCATCTCCCCTCAGGCTTGCAATCTGTCAACCTATTGAGTTTACATTATATATCTCTCATATATGCTCCCTTCTCTCCTCTGACACTGCCATCACCCCTCGCACAGTCCCCTCATCACCTTATGCTTGAAGTATAGCAATAGACTACTGGTTAGTCTGTTTGCCCCAAGTCTCTCCTCATTTAAGTTCATCCTCCACTCAGATGCCAAAGAAATCTTCCCAGAGTGCTGGTCTGACTATGTCATCCCCCAATCAATGAAGTTTAGTTTGGCATTTAAATTCTTTATTACCTGCCCATGTCCCACCTTTCCAGTCTTCTCACACCTTATTATGCCTCCCCTCTCCCTCCCACCCCCATTCTTCAATCCAATGACACTGGCCTCTGTGCTATTCCCCATACTAGATACTCTATTTCCAGACTCTGAGAATTTTCACTAGCTATACCCCACACCTAGAATGCACTCTATTCTCAACCTCACTTCCTGGCTTCCTTCCATTGATCTTCTCCAATTTATCTTGTCTAGAGCTTATCTGTATATCGTCGTTTGCATGTTATCTCTCCCACTAGACCGTAAGTTCCTTGAGGGAAGCAACTAGCTTTTCTCTTTCTTTGTATCCCCAGTGTTTAGTACAGAGCCTGATACACAATAGGTGCTTAATAAATGTGTATTTACTGATTTACTGCCCTATCCTTTCCTGTATTATACCTTCTTTTACCACCTGTACATCTCCTTCCTAATGTTTATTGTGCTTTTGGTTTAGAACAATTGTGTGTAAGTATAGTGTTTCTCTTTCTTTAAAACAAACACAAAGCAGGGTGCTGCTAAGATGAATTCCTATAAATTTAAAATCACCAAATGAAGAAATTGAGGTTCTGAAGGGTGAAGCGACCTAAGCTCCCACAGCTAGTGTCAGCTCTTTGTCTTTCAATTGTTCAGTTGTTTTTTTTTTTAGTCACATCGGACCCTGTGACCCCATTTGGGGTTCTCTTGGTAAAGATACTAGAGTGGTAAGGATCCTTCTCCAGATCATTTTACAGATGAGGAAACTGAGGCCAACAGGATTAAGTGACTTGCCTAGGGTCACATAGTTAATAAGTGTCTTGAGTTCAGATTTGAACTCAGCAAAATGAGTCTTCCTGACTCCAAGTCTAGCACTCTATCCACCATACCACCTAGTTGCCCTGCCCTTTAATTACCTCATATCAAAATTGAAAGCAAGACATTTTCCCTCACCACTTACTTCCAAAAATTTATGGGCACCACTGTTTTGAGGACTTGAAGAAAAGGATGATAAAAACAAATCACAGAAAAGGGCTCATTTTTAAGATCTTCTCTGAGAATTCTTAGTCTTATAAGTGAAAACTGAGTTGAGGACCCTAATTTCTTGTGATTCTAAAATTAAAGTCTCCATGACCATTCTGTTGCTCAGGAAGGAAATTGCAACAATTTTCTTTTTTTGCAGACTGATACTTTAGCACTCTTGGAAAAGATGAGATTGGTTCTTATTTAATTCATTTCTCATAACATTAGCTCTCATATTTTAAGAGCACATAGCGGGGAACCTATTAGTAGAGAAGGCAGGAGCAGAATACATTGGTAGAGTTATTAGGAATATTATACGTTCTACATTGGTTAGAACTGTTTCCTAAACTCCTAGAGATTCTAATATGGAGCCACTGACCAAATTGCTTTGCCTCTTGACATTGTCCATAGGCCACAATGAATAGAAATAGTAGTTAATTGTTACCAAAAGCAAAATAAAATGCTTTACTTCCTATCCTACTCCCACCAGGGAAGTTGGTTTATCTATAGGTCTCTTTCAGGATCTGTTTGTCACTGAAACTCAAGATTCAAACTTGACGTGTGTGTGTGTGTGTGTGTGTGTGTGTGTGACACTCTTTAGCTTATGTTTGGTGGTTTTCCTATACTTTATATTTACTTACTCAGATTTAAAAACACACTTGCGAGCTATGATCCTCTGCATTTTACTCTTAGAGGAAATGTTTACAACATTTGTTGTGATATTTCTCAGTTTAGGGACTATCTTTGCATCATCCAGGTTTCCTGTCTCACTCTTCCTTCCTCCCTCCTGTTACCCATCTTTTGTTCATTTCACTGTTTTTTATCACTTCCCTCACAATGTATGCAAAGACTGAAAAGAGGAAATGAAACAAATCAATCTTTTTGGCAATTTGTCAGGAGCTTAGGAACATGATGTGATCAAAGGGCTTAAAATTAATAGTTTCAATGCAAGGTTGGGATTTTCCGCAGATTTCAATTATCAATACTTTCTCCTTGTGTCCCATTTCCTATAGAAAATTGAGAATTGGCTGGAAGTCATCAGAGACTGTTTCAAAAGCATCCAGATGCCAGTGGGGGAACCCAGGAGACAGACTCCATTGAAAAATGCCCTTTTAATTAAACAGTTCCAACATATACCAGGATTTCCTCCTTTCACCAAAAAGCTCAATATTTTGCTATGCTAAAAAAGACTAATTAAAACAATATTGTGGTCTTCTGGCATGCAGAGGTTAGAGAGATGAATAATCTACCCAACAAGAATCTTCATTTCCCAAAGCAGACGCTGAAACCACAGGAAGAGTTATGTAGCCTCTGAGACTTTCTCTTTGCATCATTAATGTTCACATATCCACTCAGTAAGAACTGTAGCTTGTGACTGTGATTTCCATTACAAAACCCTAGAAAATGCCATGAATGAGTCATAGCAATGTTCAGCCTGGGCACAAAGCTAATTCCCTCCATTTTGCCAGGCATTCATACACATTGACAACTTCAAGGGGAAAAGCTGAATGAGTCAGTCTCAGGAATAAACCATATTAGAGTACTACGTGTGTGTGGACGGTAATAGGGATTGGTATTTTTTAGTTGTTTTCCCTAAATAGAAATATTCATGAAACTCATTTCTCCTCCAGACAGTAAAAACCATTAATTTCTCCTAATTTTCTTAAAGGGATTCTAGTAGCATATCCAAACTTGTTACCCAAACAAATGGTAACCTAGTGATGTGGTTGCAACAATAATGGATTCATGAGAAAGATTCTACAAGAACCGCCCCCCCACCCCGACATCACAAAACATTAAATCCATGAGAGGAAATATGACCCACCTTCAGCTCCTGAGCATTTTCACTCATATTAATTTTTATCTTTGAATGGCTTCCACTAGCACATTTAAACAAAACAAAGCAAAGTTTTGGGTAGAATATAAAGTTCAAAATATTTCAAAAGATTACTACAAATTACTGCAGAACACATAAGACTTTAGCAGGTACAACAAAGTATGGACTGTTAAACCTGGTCTCTGTCTTCAGAATTCTGTTGCTTTCCCTTTTCATTTTCCATTATGGAGTTTTCTTAACCTAAATAGATTGATGGCACAAGGATAAAGCAGTTTGGAATCAGTGTCATAAGCTCAGATCCACAGGCAAGAATGAAAGGGTCTCTTTCCCCCTACTAATTATAAGATAAGTAATTCTCCATAGAAGACCTATGATCTTTTACGATCTCCCTGTCCCCATGATTCAGGTATTATATGAATAATTGTTTCCTCTGTGCTAAGTATCCTACCATGTGCTCATAGTGATAGCAATGCGGATTGCGTCTATGATTTCACTGATATAGGAAATTCCCAAAAGAGGTAACCGCCTCACCAGTAGAGGTTGGCACACTCATTGAAATTTACAGAGAGTTGCCTAGGACACAGAAAAGTTAAGTGCTAGGGATGATTGGAACCCATATCTTTTTGGGTTGCAGGCCAGCTCTCCAATGAACTAGCACACATTGCCTTTCATCATTGTAATAAGAATATAAAAGTACTTTCTTGTCAAGGACTTAACGTATTCTTTATTTTATCATTTATGTCCAGTGTACTTCTGTCAAGAGGACAGCTAGTTGTTTCCTGTATTAAATAAACTAAATCAAGGCAACAAATTCTCAAGTAAAAACTTTAAAAATGCTGTTTCCAAAATTCTTGGTCATTCTGAAGACCCTCGAGAGGTGCAAGTTTAAACATTATCTAGTCCCTTTTTCTTATTTTGAAAATGAGGAAAGAAAGATGGGTGACAGAATATACTGAAGAACACATAAATATTCATAGAGTCAAGGTTTGAACTCAGGTATTATGATTCCAAATCTTATTATGACCATTATTTATTATTTGAATTTTATTATTTGGACCCAGGTATTATGACTTTTTCCCCTATGCCACGCTACCTCCCTTTGGGAAAGCTGAAGATATCAAGTTTTAATCAAGTTGTCTGGTACTTTCTGAAGGAGCTCATAAGGAAATTTATATCCTAAAGCAAATTTCAAGGAGCAGAAAAATTACTGCCTTCCTCTCTCTACCACAGAAATAAATGCACTTGGCAGTTCTTTTGTTATCTTGTATATATTTATAACTTAAATGTTTTCTCAATGATTCTGAAGGCATTATAATCCCATGCTTGTTACTTCTTTCCCTGAAAAGAATGAGAATATTACACTGCAACTTCTTACACGTGTTGTTGGATACAAATTCAGAGTTAAGATTGATCAAAGCAAGGATGCTTTTTAAGGACAACCTACAGTGAAAACTGGTAGGAGAAAAAAGAAATGGATTAACATTTTCCCTTCAATCTGCATGACTAGAAAGTAAATTTTATATTGCAAAGCAGAAATCATGTGTTTAAAAAAATCTGGAAAGATGGGATTCAATAGATGATAACATCAACAGTAACTAGTATTTATAGTAGCACTTTAAGTTTAGCAAAATACTTTATGAATATAATCTCATTTTATTCTCCCAACAACCCTGGGAGGTAGGTGATAGTACTAATCTTCATTTTTATGGAGGAAACTTGGGCAGGCAGTAAGCCACTTACCCAGAGTCACATAGTTAGTGTCTGAGGCTAAATTTGAACTCAGGTCTTCCTAACTCCAGGCCCAGTATTCTATCCAGTATTCAGTCTCAATCAATCAAGAAATATTTATTAAGTTGTGGATGCATAGTCGGACAAAAACAAACTGATCCCTACCCTCAAGGAACTTACATGTTATCAGGAGAAAGCACATATAGACAAAATATGCACATGTATTGTATATATACCCTACATTTTAATATATTGTACATATATGTTGTAGCGTGTGAATGTATGTACTATTTTGTTTATATGTGGTTTCTCCTGATAATATATATGAAATATGTATGCATGCGTGTATGTATGTACTTTATATATTGTATGTCTATGTTGTAGTGCGTGTGAGAGCATGTACTATTTTGTTTATATGTGGTTTCTCCTGATAATATATACAAAATACATATGCATATGTATATGTGTGCATGCATCCATATATATGTATACACATATATGTATATACATGGGCATATATATACATGTATATATATACATATGCAAGCATACATACATATACACATTCACACACACATACACACATACACACACACATATAGTACAAAGTATTTTGGGGTAAGCAAGAAACAGGTGATAGGATTAGAAAAGGTTTCTTATAGAAAGTGGTACCTGAGAAAGCCAGGAATTCTAAGACATGAAGGGGGAGGGCATACCTGGTTGGAGGAGCAACCTTGTGCAAAGGCACAGAGATGGAAGATCTAACGTCATATACGATGAACAGGTGGAAGCAGATTGTTAAAGGCTTTAAATGACAAGCAGAGGAGTTGGTATTTTATGGTCATGGGGAGAGAGAACTGGAGCTGGAACTTCTTGGGAAGGGTGGCATGTTTAGTCGTGGGCCCTAGGTAGATGTATGGAGCAGTGGTTCTCAAACCTTTTGGTCTCACGACCACTTTACACTCTCAAAATTATTGAAGAACCCCATATTATGTGGATTATATCTTGATAATTTCCATATTAAAAATGTAAATGTATTTCTATTATTATAAAAATAGCTTTGATTTTACAAACCACCTGAAAGGATCTTGGAGACTCCCTGGGGGTCCTTAGACCACATTTTGAGAATTGCTGATGTAGAGAAAGGATTGGAGAGTGAAGAAATTTAAGGCAGGGTACCCAACTAGGAAGTTATAATAGTCCAGGACAAGTGAGGAGAGTCTGAACAAAGATAGTGACCATTTAAATGGAAAGAAAGGGGTAGATAAAAGAGATCCTATGGAGAGCAAGCCAACTTGGTAATTTTTATATGATTTTATATGGGCATGAAAGAGTCTGCAGAATCAAAGAAGGACTTCAAGGCTGTGAACTTGGAATAATAATGATGTTTTTGATTAAAATAGAGGGGTAGATTTCTAGATACCCAAGATGAAGTTTAAAATTTTTTAAATTTTATAATGAATGACACCAACTCTTTATGTAGATAGACAAAGGGTGAAATCCTTTCACACATGAGCTTAGATAATACAAAGAAGATCTGAAAGGAGTGTTAATGGTATTCTTTCTTAGACTTGTTTGCAAAATATATCCCAGGCAAAGTGTGACCTGTGCTGGTAGGACTATTATCTTCTCTGAGGTCTGCATGTTTTGTCATTTGTGCATAGCAGTATATGTTCCTGGTTGGAAAACTTTGGTAGAACAAAACAGTGATGATCTTGGCAGCAGTCAGTTATCGATTAAATGGACTTCCTGAGTGTTCTTCTAAACAACATTTTAGGTTAACTGAATCCTGGTCCACACTTCAAGTATTAAAAAGGTATGTGTTTTCCTTTGCTGACGCCTTTCATGAAATACAGTACGAAGTACAATCAGCCATTATTTCTTCACAGGACCCAGGAAGACTTATTTCCTATCATTTCTATCTTTGGAAAGATTACTTTTGATTCAAGGTGACAACTACAACTATTTGTTACATAACCATTACTAGATAATAATTATCATAAGTACATAATAAAATTATACAATATGATAAAATCATAATCATTACTATATAATATACCAAACGGGTCCTCTAGTCCCATATCTGAAACAGCCAAATGCTGCCTCTGGATAAACACAAGCAACTCCTATTGAAGTCACTGAGACTTCTGCTCAGGCAGTGAGAACAAACCTGGTCCCTAAGAGAGTATGTAACAGATTCATAAATAGCTCCTGAGCCCTTAATATAGTGTGCTAATAATAAACACCAGCATAGACACAGGCAATATGGAAAAGATGCTGCTTTAAATCAAAGGGTTGGATCTGCAAAAAGTTGAAATCATTTGCATATGTCCTTTCCTATTTCTATCCATTGCAGGAAACCCCTAAAAAAGGGCACTCAGGTCTTGTCTTTGAAGATCCCTCTAAGTCAGTGGGAGGGATCTTCCAATATAGACTGAAATGAAGCTGGCCCTCAGCCCTTTTGTGGGGAGAGGCAGGGTCGCTCTTCTTTAATCTAGGACTATAAATGCAAGTCAAGACATCACCCTAGCAATGTCATCGGTTTCATTCAAGAATGAAGGACAAATGACAACAACAAATAAATGCTTCATGGGTCCACTTTTTTGTTCCATTGATTTTGTTTTGAAATAACCATCATCATATTCACTTGAAACTCTTTAAAAAGAGATAACATTACTTCATTGTAACTTTAATGTTTTCTTATTGAAGAACACATCAAAAGCTATGTAAATCATAGGAACAGTATTATGTGGAATAGTGGAACTATTTCTATTTAATTTTTCTTTCAAGTCCATGGATTTTAAGATTTCTATCACCTGATTTAAAAAAAATTCTCTGAATTTCATAAATATCAAATAAAATAAGATGTTTTATATACATTATTGAAGAGGAGAGGATTCTATATGAAACTGCAGATCTAAAAGTTTGCATTTCCTTTCAGGCACATAATAAATTTAATATGTAACCTGTTCTGGTCATCTGTGATTCCCTCTGGCCTTCCTTCTACATTTTGAGGGGACAAGGGAGACCCTATTCCTACATTCTATCTTTACCCATCTCTCTTATATTGAAGAAAAAAAAGAAAAGAGAAGAAAAACAACCTTCTGACAAACATCCACAGTCAATCACAACAAAAGTGCAACATTGACCATATTAAAAAATGTGTCATTCATTCTGTGTCCTGCATCCACCCCCTCTCTGTCGGGTGGTGAGTGGCACATGCTTTATTTATCATTGGTCCTCTTGAAGCATGTTGATCGTTGAGTAGAGTTCTTAAGTTTTTCATTTCATTTCATGTTTTATAACACATGAGTAAATTGTTCAGGTTCTGCTCAATTTACCGCTTCAGTTCATGTTAAGTCTTCCCAGCTTTACCTTTTGCCATTTTTGTCATTTCTTACAGGTAATAATATTCCATCACATTCATATACAATAATTTGTTCAGCCATTCCCCAGTTGATGAGTGTTTCCTTGGTTACTACTATAAATATTTCTTCACATATGAATCCTTTCTCTTTTTCTCTGATTCTTCTTAAGTACTGACTAAGAAACAGCATCACTGAGTCAAATGACATACATAGTTAAGTGATTTGGGTGGGGGAGGTATTTTTCCAAATTGCCTTCTAGTGTGTCTGGATCCAATATAACCTGATCTTTAAAAATGATTTATTATAATTGATATTAAATATCAATACAACTAATTAAACTTATTTTATAACCAAGTATGATGAATAAAAGTGAATTAATTTCAGTGTAGAAGATGTCATAGCAACTTTTCAATCACTTTTTCTAAATCTCCATTGGGAGTCTTTACCCATTTGTTTCCATTCACTTTTCCTCTTATGTGGTAATAATAATAATTAATAATAATAACTAACTTTTATGTCATACTTTAAGGATTACAAAGAACTTTTTCATAGACAGAAAAATGGTGAAATCCTTTACAAATATTACCTCATTTTGTCATCACAACAATCCTGGGAAGTAGATATTATTGTCCTCATTTTATATATGTGGAAATTAAGGCAGGAAAAGGTTAAATAACAAGGATTTACTCTGTTTATCTGTTTCTGTTTTTTTTCAACTCAATTTTATTCATAAGGCATCCATTAAGTTCTTACTCTATAGGAAGCTCTGTGCTAGGTGCTGGAAATACCGAGACAAAAATGAAATAGTTCCTACCACCTCGTTTTGCTTCTTCTTTTCATAAAGGCCTGTCCAGATTTCCCTACATACTTCATTTTCATTGGTCTTAATTGCATTATAGTTTTTCATCCCATTAACATGCATCAATTTAATAGCTTTTAAGTTGGAAAGGGCCTGAGGGACCACTCAGTTCAACCTATAGCTGAATTAAGAATCCTCTTGACCTCAAAGCTGACAAATTGTTGGGAGACAGCACCGTACAGATGAAAAATCCTTTGGTTGGAAGTCAAAAGAATTGAATTCAAATGTTAGCTCTTGCACTTACTACCTATGTTAGTACAGGCAAATCACTTAACCTCACCAGGTCTCAGTATCCTCCTATGTAATATGAAGAAAGTTGGATTTTATCACCTCTGGGGTCCCCACTACCTCTCGATCTAGGTTCCTAAGAATGGTCACACATCTAGACTTTGCTTGTAAACCTCTATTAAGGGGCATCCCATCATTTCCCAAGAAAGCTAATTTCACATCTGGATAGTGCTGTTTGCTAAGAAGTTTTTCTTTACATCAAATCTAAATTTGACTATTTGCAACTTCTACTCATTGCTCTGTTCTGTGGATCCAAGAAGAACAAATGAAAGCCCTTTATACTCAGAACTTGGAAACAGCTGCCATACTCTTCCCAATCTTCTCTTTCCCAGGCTAAAATCACTGAGTCTTTCCAGAGGATCATTCTTTGCACCCTTATCGATGTCCGTCCCCAAATGTGGCACTCAGAAAAGAATTCCAGACATGCCTCTACCCTGCTGCCCGTTTTCTGATTGATGAGTTCCTGCCCAGGATCACTGTTTAAGGAACAATCTGGGCCATCCATGCTCACTGCTCACCCAGATTCACTCCACACTCCCTAGACTTTTCCACCTCACGCCACTGCTTTGTGCTGAATTGCCCCATTAGAATATTAGCTCTTTGAGGGCAGGATCTGTCTTTTTTCCCCCTTTGCTCTTATTTACATTCTCAGTACTTTGCTCTATACCTAATATATACTAAATGCTGCCTGGCACAGTAGATAGAGTGCTTAGTCTACAATCACAAAGACCTGAATTCAGATCTAGCCTCAGGCACTTCCTAACTGTGTAACCAGTTTTCTCATCTCTAAAAATCAGATAATGATACCATCCACCTCCCACAGTTGTTGTGAAGATAAAATGACATAACATTTGTAAAGTGCTTTGCACGTAGTAGGCAGCACAGAAATGTTACCAAATCTATCTACAGCCAGGGCAATATACAGCAGGATTACCACCTCCTTAACTACATTAGGCCTTTCTAGCATCACTTCTTTTGGTTGCCAGATCAAACTGTTGACTCATGTTGAGTTTGCAGTCCATTAGAGTTTTCAGATTTTTTTTCAGAGAAAAGGCTTTGTAGCTGAGATTTCTTCATATTATACTTGTGAAGCCGTTTTTTTTTAAAACCCATGTGCATAATTTTATATTTATCCTTATTACAATTTCTTATTAAATTCAGCCCAGTGCTTTAAGCCTATTACCAAAGACCTTTTTGAATCCTAACTATTATTCAGTATGTCACCTGCCAATCAGAAAAGCATGCTTTGTTTTCACCCAAAATATTGAAAACAAATTTTTAATAGCTAACATTTACATAGCACTCATATTTATATAGCACCATGCTAAGTGCTTTATAATTATCATACCACTTAATCCTCTTAACAACCCTGAGAGGTAGGTATTACTATTATCCTCATTTTACAGATGAAGAAACTGAGGCAAACAGAAGTTAAGTGACTTGCCCAGGGTTACACAGTTAGCAAAGTCTGAGGCTAGATTTGAACTCAGGTCTTCTTGTCCTCAAGCCCAGTACTCTATCCACTGCAACAGAGAGTTGCCCCTGGTGATCCCATAGATAGGAGACAAGTGTAAGTATTAAGTGACTTTTCCTGGAGCTTTCAACAGGGGTATAAAAAGCCAGAGACAATAAGTAAAAGTGATTGCCATCTCTCTCTATAGCCCAATCTTCAGCAGGACTGAACCCAGTCTATAAGTGGGCCCCTAGCTCCTTTGGTGGGAGGAGTTCCCAGCCCCTTCCCTGGCCCAGGGCTGGTCTGTTATAACAAAAACATATACCCTTGATACGTATATCCCGAGGTTATGCCATTAAATCATGAATGTGTCCAGTCACTCAGCCAATTATGAATCTCAGGTTGTTCAGGCATCCAGCCTACATCTCCACTCTTCTCCACAAGAAAAGCAAAAGAAACTTCATCAAATGCATTGTTAAAATTTAAGTAAATACATCCATAGCATTCCTCTGATCAAGCAGTCTAGTATACCTGTCAAAACAGGAAATGTGTTCAGTCTGATATGACTTGATGAAGCCATGATGACTCTTTCTGATAACTCCTTGGTAGGGAAAATAGGATTCTCAGTATGATCCCTTGATATTTTCTTAAGTAGAATAATTTTCTAATGCCATTTAAACTTTATTTCATCATTCTGGGGCCTAATGTAACTTTGAGGTTTATGGTACTGTTTTAATTTACTAGCTCATTTCCTAAAGGCGAACCTCATGTTTTCACCTTCCCAGACTATATTCTGATAGGTTACCCTCCTTGGCACAGGGTCAGCAGGGTCAAGGTGGCCACAAAGCTGAGACAATGGGTGGCCTCTCAGTAATCTGCCTCTGGAGATAAGGCCTATAGAGGCTCAGATGTTCCAGGCCAAAGGCCCCACCCTTACTTCAAGATCAGGAAGAAATGTGAAATGTCCCCCTTCTCTCTTCAAGACAATGAGGAATGCCTCATTTCTATACAGATGGCCAGAAAAGGGAACCCACCGCCCCAAAAGAACGCTATATAAACCACACTGAAATCCCCAGACAGTGGAGTGATCATTGTCAGTCTCTGGACTGCCTGACTATATGGCACTCTTGGCTAATGCCCAGAGATCTCCCTCTCTGTCCCTTTGACATAATGTAAACCTCTGCGTGTGACTCCCCCAGATTCTGTTTTTTTTTCCTCTCCCTTAACCCCATTTGGGTTTCTCTGCTGCTATTGCTGGAAGCACTGCTGCCTATCCACTGACTATCAGTGCTGGGAAGTGTCAATGAGTCACTAATAAAATCTCCTGTAGTGATCTTCAGAGTCATCCCTTCTTGCCAAAATCAAATGAACCAGCTGGATGGGCAATATGTCAAGCTAGGGCCACAGGTACCTCCCCTCAGTTCATAAGTCACTGGCCAGGGTTGTGATCAAGTGTCTTGACCACTGTACCCCAATAGATGAGGGACAGAGCCTCAGTGCTATTTCCTACCCTCTCTGGTGGAAATAAGAGCCAGGTCACTGAACCACCTGCTCCAGTGGTAGGGACCCCTACAAACTCTTCCCCTAAACTAAGAACCTCAGCAACCTGGCCCCTTCACCCCTGCAGATATCCTGAAGAGGATGACACTGTGATTCAGAACTCAAAAGCAAGGGCTGGAGGGGCTGGGTGTCTTAATATCATACTTCAGTGAAATGGAACTCCCTTTCCTTTTAAATCTATGAACACTGACCAGGGCTGTGACTAGGGCCTCTATCCTAAGCACAGAGCTGCACTAGAACCAGCATCTGAAGCACATGCCTTCATCAAGGCAAAGCTTACGCCCTTAGGTAGTAAATGTTGCTGTCTACCAAGATGTCCATTTCATTTCTAGGTATTCATTAGTCATCTCTTTCATAGCGTTCTAGAATTTTGCCAGAAAACAAAGTCAAATTCACCAGCTTATAAGGCTTTTTTTGGCTTTGTTTATTTTTAAATTAGCATATCACTTAACCATTTTTCAGTCTACCAATATATCTCTTCGCTTTTTCCACAGTTTTAAAAAGATAATTGATAATGCCTCTGCCTTTATAATAAAAACATAAATGAGACTTTGTTTTCCTTCATCCTAAGAAAGAGGGAAGGGAAGGAATATTTCTATATATCACTACTCTAAAGGTAGAAGGAACATTAGGTATTAGCCAGTCCAATGGCTGGGTTTCACAGATGATGAGAAGTAGTGGTCTGTCCAAGAACACATAACTGGGTCAAAGTCTGATCCTCTGACTCTAAGTTAAGTGTTCTTTGAATACTGTACTGTTTCACCATGGAATGGTAATGAATTCAAGACCCTCTTAAAAGTCTCACCCAGGCTGGAGAGTCTTTGAAAGACCTAAGACCAGAGCTATGAAAAGAGGTAGTATCTTTTCCTATGGATTGAAAGATGGGAAGGCAATTCTAGGTGAAGTCAAGTTCAAACTACAGATAAGATCAGAGTCAACAATCAAGGATAACTTCATTATTACAGGGTGCCTATTACAGTGAGAGAGAAGAACTCTATTATTAGCTCTACTATATGTATGATAAACTCTGGTATAACTAAATCTGGGGCATCATAAGGCATTTTCTATTGAGGCTTTACTGTATATCTTTCCTGAGGTGAGTGGATCTATGTCTTTAGCCCTGATAATACTAGCTTTCATAGGCAAACCTAATTTTGTTGCTCTTTACTTTATCATGCTTCACAGATATTATATATTTTTTTAAATTGAAGGCTTGTGGCGACCCTTGTTGAGCAAGTCTATTGCTACCATTTTTCCAATAGCATGTGCTCACATTATGCCTCTATGTCACATTTTGGTAATTCTCAGAATATTTCAAACTTTTTTATTTTTATTATATCTATTATATTATTATATATACTATATTTATTATATTATTATATATAATATATCAATTATATTATATATTATATTATTATGTCTATTACAATGACCTGTAATCAGTGATCTCTGATTTTAATTGTTTTGGGGCACCACAAACCATGGCCATATAAGACAGCAAATTTAATTGATAAATGTTGCTTGCGTGCTGACGACTCCACAAACTGGCCTATTTCCCCATCTCTCTTCTTCTCCTCAGGCCTCCTTATTCCCCAATACACAACAATATTGAAGAATATTACATAAGCTTAGCTGATAAAGCAGTGGCAGGGTTTGAGAGGATTGATTCCAATATTAATAGAAGCTATACTGTAGGTAAGATGTTATCATCTAGCATCACATGCTAGAGGAAGCTTTCACAAGAGGAAGAATCAGTCCGTGGCAAGCTTCATTGTGGTCTTATTTTAAGAAATTATCACAACCACCCCAACCTTCAGCAACCATCACCCCGATTACTCAGCAACCACTAACCTTGGGGCAAGACCCTCCACCAGCAAAAAAGATTATGATTCACAGAAGGCTCAGATGATGGTTTGCATTTTTTTTTTTTTAGCCATAAAGTGTTTCTTAATTAAGGTCATAGATTTTGTTTTAAAGACATAATGCTATTGCACACTAAATAGGATACAGGATAGTATAAACAGAACTTTTATATATACTAGAAAACCAAAAAATGTGTACGAATTGTGCTATTTGCTTTATTGCGGTGTTTTGGAACCAAACCTGTAACATATCTGAAGTATGTCTGTATTTCTTATTTCGTTTCTACCTTCTTATTAGTTGTTCTCCATTATATTATTATATTATATACATATATATATATTCCATTATATCACAAGAAACTTGGTGATTTTTCCCAAGCTAGTTGGGGTTCAGTGCTATGAGCAGGATCTCAGCTGTTTTCGTGGGAGTCAGAGTTCAGCTCTAGCACTGAGCTGCATGGCTCTACCTCCTCTACTTTTTCCTTTAGTTGTAAAATTACTCACTGGTGACAGGAAGCGCTTCATCCTTTGCTTTGGGTAAATTAGTTCCTGTAGCAAACGTTCCCAGAAATAGGGGACTAAATAATAAACTGGACTGGAAATAGCACAAGGTAGCGACTGTGGGAAGCCACACAGGTTTGAGGAAACTACATAACCTTTCCTGTCCTCAAAACACTTACCAGCATTGACAAAACTAATATGAGACTGTACTGTTTTCAGTCCTCTGTCACTGCAATTAGCCTACTTTTTGGACTTAGAAATATATGTATATATACATATAAAAATAATATATGCATACATATAGACACATTATATAGTATATATAATTATATATTTTGCACTTATAAGAGCTCTAGGATAGAAAGTCTTGAAGACTAAAGCTACCTAAATTTAAAGACTATTGCAAGCGGGTTCAATTAAGTTTCTTTTCCTTCCCAATAAATATTCAGATAGCACTTCCTAAATTGTGTTCTACAGAACCCTGGTGAGATGAGAATGGAAGTCCCATGAAAAAAATGCTAGGGCTTTAAAAAATATTGAAAATGAAATTTACGTATATGTAAAATACTTGTTACATTCAGCAACTTGTCAATATGAAGAGTTTTAATTTTCTCTACTTTACACGAAAACTTTTTTTTCCCAAGGGCATTAACAAATCTCCAGGTTCTCACCTCCACCCCAGATTGTCTTTTACAGATTATATCAATACATTTTAAGCCTAAGGTTCTCCTTATCCAAAATACCTGGAACCACTATACTATGGTCTTAGAAGAACGAACTGTTTACAAGATTTAAGGCATTTAAGTCACTCAGCTCATTCATTTTTTGTCTGTTTCTTTGATCCTCTCTGGCAAGAAGGAAGCCCAATAGTTAAAATGAGTTTGATCATTTTTGTGAAGGGAGATTCCTGCATTTTTTTCTTCCAAGAAACCAAATGAAACACCGTCCTGATTCCCATAACATGAGTGCTCTTAAATATCAGGTAACAAATGAAGCAGCCAGTATTCTAGGGGGTGGCTTACACACACAAAAAAATTTGAAACACAAGTGTGATTTATGATGGTGACTTAGGAGATGGGGAATGTAAAGGGAAGCTTACTAGAAAGGGTTAAGGAACCAGGAATAGTATTAGGAATTTTGTTTAGTGGTAAGATTAAATGACTATTAATTTATTTTAGAGGTTGTGAGTGTCAGGTTCCAGGATATACAAATAGGTCATTTCAGCAGAAGCAATAATAATGATAAGAATTTATCTATAGCACTTTGAAATTTTCCAAGAGCTTTCCAAACATTATTATATTTGAGCCTCATAACAACACTGTGAACATGGACATTATTATTTCCATCTCAAGGCTCCTAGGAGACTTGTTCATGGTCACACAACGAGCATGTTCCAGAGGCAGAATTTGAACTCAAGTATTCCTGACTCCATTTGTAGCACTTGATTCATTATTCTGTGCTACATGAAGGAGAGTCATATGAAGAAAGCTGGAAGAATAAACAGAGGCCAGATTTTTTGGAAAGCTCTGAACAGCAGACTAAGAAGTTTGTACATTATCTTTGAGGCAATAGAGAGCTACTGAAGGTTTTTGAGCTTGATAGTAATCAGTAGCACCTGTTCATTAGAAAGATTGTTTTGGCTGTGTGGAGGGATTAGAGTGGAAGCAACGTAATCTATTTTGATAATCTAGAGGAGTCTTGTCTGATCCAGGGAGGAACCCAGGGTGACTTAGAAAACCACAAAATAACATGATCTGTTGTATTGTATATTAATTTATTTTACTAAACATTTCCCAATTATGTACATTTTAAACTGGGGAATATTTGACAAGGGTATCAAGGAGTTGTGGTAGCTGGATGAGCAGAGGGAAGGGACAAGATGCAAGAAATGCTTAGGAGATAAAGTGAACAAGAATTAATCACTGTTTGGAAATGACAGGATGAGAGAAAGGTGATAACTAAGGTTACAAACCTTGGTAACTGGGAGGGGATGGATGATGCATGCTCTCAACACGAAAAGGCAATTTTGGTTTATGGAGGAAGGCAATTAGTTTCATTTTGGCAATAGACAGCAATGAAAGCCTAGAGTATAGGAGAGAGATTAGGGATAACTGCATAGATGTGATCATGGGATCATCGATCCAGACCTGAAGGAAACTAAGAGACTATCTGAATCAATCTCTCATTTTAGAGATGAGGAAGATGAGGCTGAGAGAGCATTTATGAAACATTTACTATATGCCAGATACTATACAAAAATAGTGCCTGCCCACAAAAAGCTCACATTCTAGTAAAGGAGACAACATACAAACGTCTATGTACATACAATATAAATGTGTGTACAATCACACATATGTGTATACATGTATATATTGTGTGTATATATACATATATATGATATATGATATACACACATATGACAGATAGAATATAATCTCAGAAGGAAGGCACCAGTATTAAGGAGGATTAGGAAAGGCTTTCTCCTCCAGAAGGTGAAACTTTAGCTTTCACAGAAGCCTGGAGGTGGAAATGAGGAAGGAGAGAATTCCAGGAATGAGAGACAGTCAGTGAAAATGCATGGATTCGAGAGATGGAATGTCATGTGCAAGAAAGAGCTAGGGAAATCAGGGTCACTAGATCATAGAGCACATGTAAGAAATCTGGAAGAGAGAGCCAATTTATGAAGGGCTTTAAAAACCAAATAGAGATTGTATATTTGATCCTGGAGGTAATTGGGAGTCACTGTAATTTTATTGAGTAGAAGGATAGGGGAGCAAAGTGACAGGGTCAGACCTGTTCTTTACAAAGATCTCTTTGGTAGCTGAATGGAGGATAAACTGGAAAAAAGACTTAGGGCAGGGAGATCAAGGTAAGCAAACTATTACAATAGTACAAGTGTGAGGTGATAAGGATCTGTACCAGGGTAGTGACAATGTCAGAGGAAAGAAGGGGGAATGTATGAAAGTTGTCAAGGTAGACACATTAGGACTTGGCAACTGATTGGATATAGGGGGTGGGCGGGTAATGAGAGAGTATGGTGTCAAGGATGACACCTAGTTTAAGTGGGTGAATCATGGTAAGCTCCACAATTCGAGTCTGCAAGAGGAGAAGGTTTAGTAAAAATGAAAATGAGTTCAGTTTGGGAGTTTAAGATGTCTACAGGATACTCAGAAGGCCAATAGCCAGCTGAGATGCAGCTCCTTCAGGTCGGGAGAGAGGTAAGAGGTCTTGCCCACTGTTGCCCAGGTAATAAGTATGAGAAGTGGAATGTGAACCCAGGTCCTCTTACTCTAGAGCCAGATATTTGTCTATTCACTGGGACCATTATCATCAATTTTTCAGGTACTTACAATTCAAACTTCTTTTTAGTAATCATTTCATTGACACTGTTGCAACAATGTATTCCATAATTGTTATTATTGTAACTACTCTCACAGTTCTCTTCACTTTGCTCTGCATCAGTTCAAATAATCTTCCCATATTTCTCTAAATTTGTCATATTCGTCATTTATTACTGTACGATAGCTTATTACATATGTACACATAACATACATGTACATATATCATGCTTTAAAAAAATTATTTACTCATTGATGGTTCCATGGTCTGTGGTCAGTAACAAATATATTACAAGCAAAGGAGCAAGCTATGGGAGCAGATAGGAATTCAAGGGGGAAATTCCTAGGCTTCAATGTAGATAGGATTTCAAAGGGGAAGTTCCTGGCTTGTAGATAAGTTTGGATTACAAATCAGTGGAAGCTGGGGGATGTGCTGACCGACCCCTGCCATGTAGGCAGCTAAAGTATACAGGTTTCTTTGTTTGATTCAAAACTTTGCCCTGGTGACTCAGGCAATTCTCCCTTATTTTCTCAGAAGTTCAGAATTAAAGAGGAGGAAACAGCAGCTTGAATAACATTAAAATTGTCCAGTGCTTTTAAGGATCCCAAGCTATGCCCTGGTGTAAAACCCAATATTTTAACACAAATTTTTCTTAATGGTATGAGAACAACTATTGTTTTCCAAATGTTTTCCACCTGAGCCCCACATAGGAATGGTCATATCCTTGATCTCATCATAGCCTACAGATGATCCACCTTCATGACTCAGAACTCTAGAATTTCTTCATATGACCAAACTCTCCTATACTTTCCTTAAATTTATTGATTTACTTTTATTTTCAACATTCACTTCCAAAAGTTTTAAATTTTCTCCCCCTCCCTCCCTAAGACAGCATGCCACCTGATATGGGCTCTCTCTCTATATTTCTATTAAACACGTAAAATCTATTCTTTATCTTCATTGTAATTTCTAGTCTTTCCAACCATTCCTACTTTTCCTTTACTTCACCCCTTCTCTAGCAAAACTTTTCTCCCTTTGAAATCAAGGGTCATCATACTCTGTTCTCTAGTCCTTAACTCCATTTTTGATGAAGAAGTAGGGCGTTCTCTTTATTAAAACCAACCCCTTTACATGTACATTTGAATTCCCACCTCCTGTTCTCCTCTTGCTCCCTCCCTCTCTCTCTCTCTCTCTCTCTCTCTCTCTCTCTCTCTCTCTCTCTCTCTCTCTCTCTCTCTCTCCTTCCTTTCTTCCCTCCCTCTTCTCAAATTTACTGGTGGCCTACCCTTGTGGCCTACTAACATGCCCATTTCTTCTCTCCTTTAAAGAGATGAAATTAAATAAAAACTTTCATGATACTCTACCATCGCCCTCAAGCTTTTGTCCTATAGCTCTTCTCCCTTTCTCAGCAAAGCAGTTAGAAAAATCCTAGAAAAATCTTTGCCTGCATTTCCTCTCCTTACTCTCATCTCAACCCTCAGCAATCTGGCATCTAACCTCAGTTCTCAACTCAAACTCTCCTCTCTTCATTACCCAAACCCTTTTGGGTAATCCATCCTTTTTGACCATGATCTCCTCCTGGATACTCTCACCTTCTCTAAGGGCAGAACATGACCGAACAAGTGAACATAACCACCAACAATGTTGATATGACTGCATTCAATATCCCCTATTAGACTGATAGAATCATATGACTCATGCTTTAAAACCAACTTCCTTTTCTTCCATCATTAACTCCCTGGAGTTGTTCACAGGCTCATTGAAATGAAGGAAAGATCTCTTTGCTGTGAGTGATAGGTAGATTTGTGCTCTCTCATAAATTCGTATTCTGGCACCCCTATCTTGGGCATCTGCCCATGCTAGATCAATATGAATTCAAAATTAATAACTGTCATTGGAGTTCAAAATGATTTGCACTATGAATGTGTATGATCATGAATACTTGTTGAAACTAAGTCTCACATGGAGCGTATTGCTTATTACAGCAACCACCTCATCCTAAAATATTATTCTTCTTAGAGGTGAAGAAATACTTCTGTTTGCATGTTACAGTGTTCCCAAATTTGTAGACTGTATGCATCTGAATCTCTATGTACTAGACATAGTACAGGTATAGAAATATAATTTTAAAATGTTATAAGATCAGAGAGAACTGAGCTTACCCAGACAATACCAACTTTATGGCAAAAGGAAGGGGAATACTGACTTTAAAATCCTTAATATTATTTTTTACTTCTTATTCATTAGACAGGTATCAAAAAGAGTTTGCTATTTAAAGAAAATTGTACTAAATCATTTGTAAGGTAATCACCACGTAAAGAGAATAATTATCTACCACATTCAATGTCTTTTTTTTAGTTTATTTAAATTTATATACAATGATTTTGCTTGAATACAACTCTGTGAAGAACAAGTTACAACATAACATTTCCATAGGACAAACATTTTTTACTTATTCTACTTTTGGACATAAATGTGTTTAGTTTTGCTTTTCACTCCATTGTATTTTTTTTTTCCGACCTTTGGGAGGACATTTCTTTTGGGTGCATAGCCTAGAGAAAATTATTGGTCATATTCCAGTCTCAGCTTTTTCTTCCTCTCCCAACACACACACTCACTCACATACACAAACACACACATACACACACACACACGATGTCAAAGTTAGGATGTGTAGTTAGTTATCTCATAGTCCAAGTATCTTACCAATGAGTTCCTAGCATGACTTATCCTTAAATTGCTAACCTATGCAATTCTAGATGGCTGAAATAGTAGGAAATTCATCCTCTTTATTCATCCCTTTATTTATCACTGATATTAACAACTAATTCTAAGTCACTCATTGAAAATATTGTGAAAAAAGTTTCACAAACTGAATCCAGTTTCAATGACGAACCTAATTCCTATGCCCAGGTGATTTCCTCTCTGAAAGTTAGAACAGCAGAAACATTGAACTGGTGTACAGCTGCACAGATGCCAGACTGAATCAGAAAATTTATATTTTTTTAAATTTATAGTAAGAAATGCTAAATTTCAGTTAGCAGTTAGTGGGAAAAAAAAGATATAATTTTTTTCCCCATCTAAGTTGCTGAAATCTATCCACAAAATCCTTTTTTAAGAACATCTGACATGGTCCAACCCTTTCATCTTACAGAAGAAACCCCAGAAGCCCAGAAAAGTATCATGAGTTGGCCAAAGTCATACAGGTAGTAAATGGAAAAGTCAGAATTTGACCCCTGCTCCTCTGATTTTATGGCCAGTGTTCATTTCAGAATGCCACGTTGAGTTTAACTACACTCTGAATGAAATTAAATCTATGAATGCAGCTTGTGGCCATGGAAAGGATGAGTAAAACTAACTTGCCACCAAATCATCTGACCTCATAACCCAGGTGGGTAAGTTCAAAAAGGGTCCAGATAAATTTATAGAAAATAGATCCAACTGTTTTATTAATGATAAGTAGGGATATATGGGAAGTAAATTACTATTTGAACTTGACTTCATGGAGAAGAAACCAAATCTATTCCCCCTCAAAAAATTCCTTGCTCCTACTTTCTGTAAAGACATAATATTAGGATAAAAGGATGAGAGATCCAATCTAACATGGTATATTTTCTCTACATATGACTTTTGCTTAATCAGCATTGTATCCTAAACAACTGAATACCCAGAGTTAGATAAAAATTGGATATCCAACATCTGACTGGCTGATATGAGAACTGGGTAGCATTTTAGAAGAAATATGGCATAAATATCTAAGGTAAGATTTGACTACATTTAGCTGATAAGTACAAAAGAGAATTCAACGCCCCCTCCCCACCCCCCAAAGGTAGTCTAATCGACTGTATGTTCTAGCTCTAGATATAACAGGGTCAAAAGAAAAATAGGCAACCCATCTGGGAATAGAAGTTTATTGATATAATCAGTAGAAAAAAAAGGTTACTTCGAAAAATTAAGTGAAATAGCATGTGACTAATTAATTAGCCTAAATTACCTTATTGTAAACAATAACCAAAAAAGTCTGATCGCAGAAATTCACAAACAAAAACCTTTGACTGGAAGGAGCAGAGATGTACCCTGCATTTTAAGTCTCATCTGAGTCATTAATTCCAGTCATGAAAAAGTGAGCATAGGTCGTATTTTTAAAGACATTAATAAATGGGTAATTTAAAGGTGTTTCTGTTGAAAAGCGGTAAATAAATTGGGAACTTTCTCTCTTTCTTAAGCAAATGATTTATCCTTATCTATCTACCCAGGGTGTTCAAAATGTCTAAAGCAGCTATTTGGAAAAATGAGTTGTTTCCTTGTGATCAATGTGTCATTTTCTACAACTGACAGCATCCTGTAGATCTATCCTGCTTTTTATTTGTTCTTTTTATATATGTCCTATTGAGTAGTCCTTGACAGTTTTCTGGAAATTTTACCACCAAGGTAGAGCAGCTGTCCTGGACTGCCCCACTATGTACCCAATAGGAAACTGATTTTAAGTTTAATAACTTGACTTTCTTAATAGGCTTTGAGAAGAGGGTGGGGGGGAAGCATTTTCTGATTGAAAAAAAGTCCACCAGCTATGCCAATGAGAGCTCTGTGGCAACTGTAACTAGTGAGAAGAGCTCAAATGAAATGTCAGAAAAACTGGTGAAAAACTTCTTTTGCACAATGGTGGATAAGGGGAATGGGCTGATGGAGGCTCTAAATCAGAGAACTGGGTATTCTCCTATCTCCTGCATAGCTCATTTGGGTGGCACACATGAGTTTAAAAGGGACCATCTCATTTAACATTCCTGTATCTCCCTGACTCTTTCTGGCAGACTGGATGCATTTTTTCAGCTCTGAAGGGCTTGGTGCTTTGGTATAATGGAGCAAACCCTAGGTGGACCCTTGATCCGACTCTAGATTCTCAACATCCTCCTTCCCCCCCCCCACCTTGTTGGCATTCCACCATTCCTGTGGCAATGGTGGAGATGGCAGAAAAGGAGGGAGCTGAATCAGTTAAAAAGGAAAAAAACCCTTTTTAGCATGTTATCTCCTTCACTTCTCCCATATGATAACTAATTATCTATCACTAATTTCCCATGAAGGTGTAGGAGAGGGGCTGTATCCTCTTTCCTATTCTGAAAGCATTGCACCATACTGTCCATGGGGTTTTCTTGGCAAAGAAAAACCACTAGAATGGTTTGCCATTTTCTTCAGTGGATGAAGGCAAGCAGAGGTTAAATGACTTACTTGTTCAGGATCACTCAACTACTAAGTGTCTGAGGTTGAATGTGAATTTAGGTTGTGACTCCATGCCTAGTGGTCTATCCACTGAGCTACCTAGCTGCTCCTAGGCAGCTGTCATTACAAGGCAGCTAAAACAGGGGCTTGGCTAGGCAAGCTGAGCCTGGGCTTGGAGGCTCCTGGCTGACTTTTTCATTTTGCATTTTCTTCCCTGATTGCAGATGACCAAATAGCAATCGCAAGATGAATGTGTCTAGCCTTAAGGACAACATTGTGGATTTCACAAGTCAGGAGATCCCGGGGTCCTTCGTCAAAGACCAGGTTCACCAAAGATGCCTTGTCTACATCTACCATAATGTTTTCAAGAGAAGATGATCCCTGGCTAGAGGATGAACTCAAACCCTAGCTTGGTTTGCCAAGAGCCATTCCTTGTTTATTGTTATTTTGCTGTTTTTCAGTTGTGTCCAACTCTTCATGACCCTTTGGGGGGTTTTCTTGGCAAAGATACTGGACTGGTTTGCCATTTCCTTCTCCAACTCATTTTACAGATGAGGAGACTGAGGCAGATAGGGTTAAATGACTTGCCCAGAATCACACAACTTTTAAGTATCTGAGGCCAGATTAGAACTTAGCAAATTGAGTTTTCCTGACTCCAGGCCTGACATTCTATCCACCAAAAGCCATTTACTTGATGAGACCTGTTTAGAGAGTACAGAGCCAAGGTGAAATATCAAATGCCTGTTTGGTAGTCCTAAAAATGCTTTGTTTTTTGATATTAAATATTTCCCTCCAAGATGAGTATAATAGTAGTTATAAGTTATTATTATTACTTCTGTAAGTACCTTTTTCCTGTCAATGCAAACTTGCCTTTTGTGCTGAGCATTTCTTTTATGTAGAGGGAATAAATCACAGTATGTGATCCACACTATAAATTGGGGAAACTCTAAGCATGAACTAAATCCAAGCTTTAAGTAATTTCCCTGGAAATCCAGGAGGGAGATGTAAAAAGTCAAAGAATATAGGGAAAAGAGGAGATCTTCTTTGTAGATTAGTCAGGTTCCCCCATGTTTGAACCCTGTCCACATGTGTGGAAACAGAAACTGAGAGGCACCACCTACTGGGGCATCGGGGGTAGGAGAGAGGAAGAAAGAGAGCACGAGAGCATGCACAATATCCCAGATCCCTGGGCAGTGGTATTTATTATAAGGTATGGAAGTAAGTTCTATTCCGTAGGTCGCTGCCACTCTGTTTTCCAAGTGTACTTTCTTATAGTTTCTGAATTCCACTACCCTAAATATAAGTAAAAGTCTAAAAAAACAACTCAGACTTACACACCTAAACAATCACATTTTCATCAATTCAGTTCAATTCCGCAATACAGGAGTACACTACACACAAGGCATTGTGGAGAAGCGATGCTAAAATATATGCAATTCTTACCTGGAGGGAGCTCAAAGTATGCTCTGACCTGCACACAAATAAGGATGAACACAAAATAGAGTGTGATAGGGACAGAGGAGAGATACAGATAAAGTGCTCTGAGAAAATCTGAAGAGGGAAAAAACACTTTCAGCTTTGGGGGAGCAGAAAAGTGGATCAACAGAGAATTCATGGAGGGAGGGTCACCCAAGCTGAGCCTTAAGGGAAGAAAGGAGGAGGTGGGGAGGGGTGGGGGGAGGAAGCCTGGGAAAACAGAGGGAGCAGTGGAGATAGCAGGACAAGATAGAACACAGTTTGACCAGAAGACAGAGTATTACATAAAGAAAATCAAGGTGAAATTAATCTAGAAAAACAGGTTGGGACCACACTGTAGAATATTTTAGAAGACAATATAAAGTACACAAGGAACACAACAACATAAGAAGAAAGAATGACTATTACTTATTTGTTGTTCAGTGGTTTCCAGTCATGCCAACTCTTCGTAAACCCATTTAGGGTTTTCTTGGCAAAGATACTGAAGTGGTTTGCCATTTTCTTCTCCAAAAGTCCTTTTACAAATGAGAGTAAGGCAAACAGGGTTAAATGACTTGCCCAGGGTCATACAGCTGGTAAATGTCTAAGGCCACATTGGAACTCAGGAACAGGAGTCTTCCTGACTCCAGGCCCAGAATTCTACCCAGTGTGCCACCTATTTGTCCCATTATACATATAGGAAAAAAATCAAAAGTTAGTATTGCAAAATTATAAAGAATAAGCATAGTTCAAGAGAAGAAATATGAGAAGACACTCTTACCCTACCCTTTGACAGAGGCAGGAGTTCTACAAGTGTCATACATAGCATAAATTTTCAGATTTTTTCAATGTATTGTTCAGTTATGCTGATTTTCTTTTTTTTTTTGTCTTTAAAAAATACTACATTGAAACAGAACCAAGAGAACACTGGACACAGGATTGTTTTAAGAACAACTCTGAGTGACTGAATCATGTTGACTATTATAAATAAACAAATTAACTACAAAGGACATATGAAAAAAGGTGCTGTTGCATCCAGAGAAAGAGAAGTATATACAGAACCCCAAAAGACAGCAATAAAAACTTTTAAAAAAAGTAACCAAAGGATATGATAGTTTTAACATATATATATTTATATGTATATATATGGAGAGGGAGAGAAACATCATGTTTAAACATTTGTATTTTATCTTACAGGCAAGAGGAAGACAATAAAAATATTTGAGCAAAGTAGTTACACTCAGACCTATACAATGGGAAGATTATTTCTGCAACTAGATGAAGGATAAACTGGAAAGAAGAAAGAACTGGAGACACAAATACCAATTAAGGGGCCATTCTAAAAGCATTAAGCTCAAGAGTTTGAGCTGGGTTGGGACAATGTGACAACGGAGAAAAAAGGACAGGAAGGCAAGGTGTTGGTTAATGGGACTTGGCAAGGTACGTGTTGAGGGTGAGAGAGAAGGAAGAATCAAAGATAATTCTAAGACTTCAAGGTGGAGTGACGGGGGAAAGGAAGAGGGAAGTTGGCATATGGGACAAGTTAGAGAAAAGATATTTCTGTTTTGAACACACTGAATTAGAGTGCTCTAATAGCTAGTTATTTATATAGCTCATTGAGGTTTGCAAAGAGCTTTATAAATATTAGCTCATTTTCCCCTTACAACAACCTGAGTTAGTATCTCAGCTATATGGATGGGGAAGCAGCTAGGTGCCCTGGCCTGGAGTTGGGGATACCTAACTTAAATCTGGCTTCGCTTACTAGCTAGCTGTATGAACTTCCATTGCTTAACCCTGTTTGCCTCACTTTCCTCATCTGTAAAATGGGCTGGAGAAGGAAATGGCAAACCTCTCTAGTATCTTTACCAAGAAAACCCCAAACTGGTGTCACAAAGAGTCAGATATGACTGAACAACCACAAAAAGATAAGGAAACTGAGGTTGATGGAGATTAAGTGACTTACCAGAGTCACACAATTAGTTAGATTGGATATTAGCTCAAACTTTTTGAGTGTCCAGTACTGTATCCACCGAGCCATGCAAAATGGAAATATAGTTAGAAATGAAAGACTGGAGCTGCATATATATACATGTACATGTGCATGCAAACATGCATATATGGTATTTGTGTGCTTGTGTACATGTAAGTATATGTACATGCTAGAAGATATTTCTATTTCATAATAGTCATCTGCTATGTCATATTTATAAGCAACTTCTTACTGGTCATGGTAAAGAAAGGGTTAAAGAAAGGTCAGTATAACAGTAGGATTCCATAAGAGTGGCAATCTCAAAGGCAAGATGATAGGTGTTTAGCTGTAAGGGAATAGGGATGAAGCTATACGTGATTGCAACTCTAAAAAGATGCTTTCTATTTTAAAGAGAGCCAGAAATAAATTTGTCTTTTTGGTGACTGTTTCCTTTCATTTCCATAAGCCCTGGTAATTCAAAAATGAAAAACCAGGCCCATTTGGAAAACTCTCAAATTCTACTTTTGCTTCTGAATACTTGGTCAAAAGAAAAAAAAAAAAGGTTACAGATCAAGCCTTAGTTCTAATCTATGGTTTTGGGGAAAGGTGCTTGCTTAGCTAAACAGCACAGACTTTGGAAATAATTTGCTTTTAGAAATATGGGGAAGTACATTTTGAAACTACCTTCAGAGATTTTACTAAGTTCCTGAATGTAGATTGGAGTAAGAATAAACAACCAGTCAGGGTTTTGTCAGCTTGAAATCAAACCATGACTGGTTATGAACAAAGGTCAAAATCAACGCCAAATCAGAAAAAAAAAAAAAGGGAAATTGCCAAAATATCTCAGCCTACTTAAGGTATCACTGAAAAAATGGGAAATGGACAATAGTAAGGAGAAGTTTAACTGACATAAAGAGGTCACCACAGCAGGGAGGCCAAAAGAGCCCAGAAATTTACCTTACTCATTGGACATTTGATCTCCTTACACATTAGTCAAGGGCAACACTCCAATAGCATGCTATATTTGACTCCTAAAATTCTTCTTTTTCTTTCCTTTTAACTCAGAAATTTTTTCAATGAATGGTATATACCTGTTTGTCTCCATTTTCTCTCCATCTACACACACTTAACTTTCTGTTTTCCTTTTTTCTTCTTCTCAGATGTCACTGTTGACCTCTTAATTGACAAAACTAATGACTTTTTCTCTCTTCATTCACCATTATATGTGATACTGCTGACCACTTCTCACTCTCTCCTTTAAACTTTTTCCTCCTCAGACTGCCTAAACATTTAACTATTCTAGACTTTCTCTTTCCTCTTCTCCAATCTTTCTTTGTTTCCATCAATGGCTCTTCATTCTTTTTCTGCCCCCTAATCACGGAATTTCCATATGTTAAGACCTTGGTCCTCTACTCATCCATCTCTATGCTCCCTCCCTCAAAGAGTTTATCATAACTTTCACTATCATCTCTATGTAAAGACTCAAATTTTCATCTCACTCTTAAAACTCTAGTCCCTAATTTCTAAGCAGCTAGGTGACATAATGGATAGTAGAATCTTGGGTCTAGAGTCACAAGGTCTGAGTTCAAATAAGGGTTCAGATACTTACTAGGAGTAGTAATAAAAGCACCCACACTTCATAGGGTTGTTGTGATCAAATAAGATAATATATGAAAAGCCCTTTGCACAGTGCCTGCTACATCCCTTTCTCCCAATTCCATCTGCCTAACAAAAACTTCTACTTCCCTTTTGATAGAGCTTTCCCTGTTTCTTATCATGCAGTGCTGACTTAAAAGCTACTTAGGAATCAAGGAATTCTGATGAATCTGTTGCTCTCTTTTTCTTTTTTCTTCCTTTTTTTGCTCCCCTGTTTCTTAAAACTCAGTATGTCCATGAAAATCATCATTTTCTCCTTGAAAGCAACTTTTCAATTTCTTTGCCTTTACCATTGACCCCATCATTCTCCCAATCCCCTAAATCAGACATGCACAACTTGTAAACTTTTTCAACCACCAGATGGGTTAAACTAGAGAAAGACTGACAATTGTTGGTTGCCACAAACAGGAGAATATGTAGTGGCAACCCTATATTTTTTGCAAGTCACTTGAAATCCTTTGGGTATGTTGTGCAGGCCTTCCCTAATTTTTACACCTTAGTGTCTTCTTTTATTCCTCATTCTGTTTCATTTCCTCTTAATCTAATTAGTTCTCTAGATTTTTTTTCTGAAACATTTCTTGTACCATCATTCATCTCTAATACCACTGATGCCTTTCTAATACAGTCCCTTTTCACCTCATTTTTAGGTAGGATTTTTGTCTGCTTTTGTGTCTCACATCCCACTTATGTTTTATTAAAAAAGGTGGTTTCATATGGTGGAAAAAGCATGGACCTGAGAATTGGGAGATATAAATTCTACTGATAATTTGCTATATACTTTTGTTGTTATTCAGTCATGTCCAACACTTCATGACCCCATTTGGAATTTTCTTGGCAAAGATACTGGAGTGGTTTGTCATTCCCTTATCCATCTTATTTTACAGATGAGGAATGGAGGTAAACAGGATTAAGTGACTTACCCAAGGTCACCCAGCTAGTAAGTGTCTGAGGCCAGATTTGAACTCAGGAAGATGAATCAGTGCCCAGGCTGGGCACTCTATTCTTAGCTTTCCTAACCTGCATTACCTACTTTGAACAAATCAGTTAATCTCTCTTGGTCTTAGTTTCCACACTGGTAAAATGGAAGGGTTAAACCAGATAATCATTAACAGCTGGATGGCCTAGGCATTGACCTTGAATGGATCCTCTTAAAGTTTTTCTATATCTTGATACTCTGACAATGCCTTTGTTGCTTCTTTGATGAGGAGGATCTATCTCTTTGTGACATTTAATCTACAGCCCCTATTAGAAACCATATGTTTAAGAAGAATGATTATATTCCTACTTAAAAGGCAATAACCAAAAACAGGTCTTGTTTGAATAACATGAATGGACCTCATCTTAGTGTTCCGGAGGGATTTTTTAAAATAGCTTAAACACATGACCAAATGGTACTCTTCTGGTCTCCAAATATCCCTGAACAAGGCAGCTGGCAGGACATTCTGAATGGGATGCATTACTGCCGCAGTAGTAAACAGCCACAGGATGGTTTGTGTGGAGAACTTAGACACAGGCTCTCCAGTAGACAACAAACATTTTCCAGCAGAGAAATTTAAAACAAGACTGAATGTCTTTTGCTCCTTGGCTAACTTTTCTAATGGTAATAAACAAACAAGATAAATAAACAATGCTGAAGTTGGCTTTGGACGCCTGGGAAATAAAGTCACAGGGAGGAAGTCTGAGGTTAAAGGGATGGAAAGGCAATAGAACAGTTAGGAAAAGCAATTTTACATGAAACAGTAGAGCATTAGCTACAAAAAATAGTTTTGCTAACTATGAATATGAGTTTTTCATTAAATCCCATATAACCAGTGGGTGGATTAATTTGCTTCTATAACCAGGTAGCTGGAATTTTTTATATTAAAATATTTTAATGACTAACATTAAGTGTAATTTATCACCACAAATTTAAAGAGAAAAATGGAAAAATGATGAGGCTAAAAGTGTTGCAGGTATCTGTAGATATATAAGGAAGAGATGCATTTAAGTAAAAAAAAAATTCTGTATACCAAAGTCTAGTTTTGCTTTTGACTTTCATTGTGAAATAGTAGGTATATTTCTCCAGGGGCTATAAAATAAACAAAAGAATGCAGACTGCTGTTGTCCTCAAAGGTTGGCAAAATAAGACATATCCCTTGAAAAGCTCTTCACTGACTCTAGGCTACTATGTCACCAATCTTGCTTTTACAAAGCACTCAGGCTGCATGGATGTTTGAACATTCCCAGGCCTCCTGAAGATGGAGGCTAGGTTCATAATTAGAGGCAATGGGAGTGAGACCAGATTAAAACTGTTGCCAGTGGGTAACTATTGCCACAGGAAACCTAAAATCTATGGAAAAAACTCTAAAATCTATGAACAAGTTCAAACAGTGCTACCTTCCATAAAAGCAATTTGCCTACTATGGATGGAATTTGTTGTCTTTCCAGAAGTAATGCATCTTATATTGTGACTTGGAGGGAACTGACTGATAAGATTAAGATTTTTCCCTACATGTCATTGGAAAGAATTTTTCCTATATATATCATCATGGTCAACCTATGTAATTAGTAAAAAACAAATATGTACACTTATAAAACTGTAATAGGATATGAAAGTACTCGCATGATAAAATAACGATAAAGGCAAACCAGAGGGTAGTGGTCAGTATGGAATCTAGAATAAATAGATTTGGAGAGAAATTTTGTCTATCCAAGTCTTAGTAACCCTCCAAGACTCAATGTGTTTTCCTCCTCTTCACAAAGTCTACTTTATTTAGTATTGTCCAGTGAAGAAAGGTACTGTATGAGGATTCAAGTGATAAAAAGGATGTACTCACTTGTATAGCCCAAATGGGTCTACTATAGACTAGATAAAATGTAACTATAATATAACAAACTCTGCTCTGATTCCACACTCACCAAGATGTTTCTGACTGTCCCAACACTGGAAATGAATATGCCTACAAAATAGCTATGAGTGTGTTTCAATGACCAGAGAGAAGGCAAGGTGAGAACAGTGATTCCAAGATAATATTAAGTCAGAAGTAACAGTTTGAAGCTCTGACTGGTTCACTAACTAGTTACATGATCTTAGATAAGTCACTTTATCTCTCTGATCTCTAAGTTCCCTCCCAGTTCTAATTAATGTCCATCCATTGACAAATCAATTTACACCATTACAAATTAATGAATTGGCATGTTAATAAAATATTAATATTTAGTACTTACATATCGCTTTAAGGTTTGCAAAGCACATACGTAATCTCATTTGATCCTCACAAGTGCTATTATTAAACCCTGTTTTACAGATGAAAAAACCAAGGTTGAGAAAGGTTAAATGATTTGCCCAGGGTCATGCAGCTAGTAAGTATCTGAGGCAGAATTTGAACTCAGGCCTTCCTAACTTATAAATAAGTTTTTTTTCATTACTTCTGGTGGCCCAGAACATTTTTGCATTTACATGGACTAGACTCAGTCTTGGTGTCTTATAGAAAATCTCTTTGGCTCATTCCCAAGTTTTCCCCTGGGAACATCAGAATTTAACTCATAGTTAAGTCTCAACAATAAGAGGAAAAGGGCTATCAACTCCCATGAAAGCACTCAGAGTAACATCACTAGATGTAAGGTAGATTTTATGTTACCCAACCAAAAAGACTCATTCCAAGCCTACAAGTTAAAATGGTAACTCTTCCTATTCCAGTGAGTTTCATTCCCTGGTATAAATGGTTCCCTGATGAACATGGTTCCCTTGAACAAATGATTTCCTGGAATGATACTCTGGAAGGAACCAGTGGCTGTGCAGGCTCATTTCCAAGGAATCAGACTCCTGGTTCTCTTTTTCTTGGTTCTCCAGCCTCGTTTTTTAGGGCTAAGACCAAGGTTATATAGCCAAGAGTATAAAATAGTCATGAATCAATCGATCATTTTAAATGAAGTGACAAGGGGGAAGTCTAGGACATGGTGAAGAATTTATACTTGGACTATTGGAAAGGGATCATAAAATTCCTCATTAGTAGGACAAAATGGACCCGGGAGGAAGTCTGAGCATGCCCACTAGATAAGCCTAGTGAGTATGACTCATTCCATCAGAATATGATCACATTGTGGTGAACTGAAAAAAAAAATCAGTGTTCTCCTTCTGTAAAGCTGAGGATCAGACAGACCCTAGACCATGATGAATGAATCAAGGTATAGCAGTATATGAGGTTCATCCTGAAAAGTCCTTCTTTAGTACAATGGCTACCAGAAAAAGCAGCTAGAACATCTTTAGGAGAGTCATCTGCATGGCTGTGCTTTTCCTACAGGGAAAAGGTTACTCCTTGTTAACAATAACTGTTGTCTTTCTCTGTATCTGTAACATTTAGCATGGTGTCTGGCAAATAGTAAGCCCTTAATAAATGCTTATTGACTAACCTTAACCACCAGTGGCCTCCAGAAGTTTCCTCATGAGTAGGAATCACAATGGTTTTTGTATGGCTTCATATAGCAACTACGTGATGCTGGGGAAGAGTGCCGGATTTGGAGTTAGAAAGGCTGCTAGGAAAAGTCCCTTCATCTTTCTCAGTCTCAATTTTCTCCTCTGTAAAGTGAGGATAATTGTAGCACCTACTTCATAGGCTTTGTTTTGAGGACCAAATGAGATAACACATTCAAATGCAAACTTAAAAATACTGCTTAAATGCTAACTATTATTATAGGTGGCCCAACCCTGGTTGAGAAGGCTCTAAAAAAGAAGAGACTATTTTAGGTGCTCTGGAGAGCTACCATATTAGGGTATTTTTTGACCAGTTGTTTTAATTCTTAATCCAAGATAGCTGCCACAAGTAGGAATTCCCTTTCCTTCCTAGTTAAAACTGACATCCCAGGCAGAGTACAGGATATATCTTTTTATGTGGTTGATTTCCTGATTGGTAGCAAGATTCCAACTAGACAGGAAGGAGCTGCTAGCTGGAATGCATTACAACATATTTCCTAGTGGCTAAAAGGAATGATCAAATCAATGGGGATACCCTAGAATGGAATACTATACTCAGGAAAATTTCCAGAAAATAAATCAGCTTTTAGGTCTTGCATCAATTTAATTGTTTTGTAGACTCTTGGCAAGAAAGTCATATACTGTAAACTTAATTACTGTAAAAATCCATTCAAACCAAAAAAGTCTCTAAGAAGCCTAGATAATGAATGAGATGAACAGAACAGGCAGATGAGCCAGAAACACTCTCTGTATCTAGATTTCTTGGGTAAGAATCAATATGTTAGAGTGGAAAGAACACTGAAATGGGACATAGGAGGCCATAGTTCTGGCCCTAGTTTACCCATTAGTTGATTCAATTCAATATCCATTTAAATATTGTTCACTATTACTAGAGATACAAAGATGAAAAATGAAATAGTCCCTCCCATCATTTCTGGGGGGTGGAGATAGGAAGGCATAAAACATGGAAATGGGGAAATACAAGTTAATTTGAGGAGGGAGAAGGCCGTAATAACTAGAGGGGAATAGGAAAGGCTTTATGCGGGACGTTGAGACTTGATGGAAGTATTTGAAGAGGTATAGATGAGGGGAAAGGGTACAAAGAACAGCCTATCTGACCCTGTGGAGATGAGAAACAGAACACTGAATCTGAGGAACAGTTTGGCTGGAATATAGCTTATGCAAAGGGAAATAAATCTTTCATGTTTTTAATCTTTTATTTCATTTTTTTTTTTTTTTTTTGGCGAGGGGGAATGGTTCTTATTTTGGGTGTAGTTAGTTTATTTAACTCTTGGTCTCTCTTATCCCATGGTATTTTTGCATTATATTTGGTGTGTTCTTCTGTTTATCCTTACTTCAAGTCTTAGTTCCTGGATAGAGACTTTGTGGCAAGGTCAGGCTCAGTCCACCTCTTGCACACTTGGATAAGATGGCTAGGACTTTGTTCCTACTGCTGCTTGAATGGCACTACAAGTGACCTACCACATTTCTGGATGGGGTGACTTGATCCTAGGTCCCCTCTCTGCTTTCTTGCTGGCTTCAGGTAGAGAGCCAGTTCTGGAGTTGGGCTTGTGTAGCACCCTCTGCTCTAATCCCTTGCTCCTGTCTCTGTATTCTAATAGTCTAAGAGGCCACATAGGTGCTGCCCTCAGCCCTCTCTTCCATCTCCTCCTTCCACAATCACCAATCAGAAATTGGTCCTTCTCTGTGGCCCTGACAGTCCTTGACAACATGTCAAAGATTGGAGACCTTCTGGTTCAAGTTACCTGGACCTCTACCTTGTCTCTTTCTCCTAGGGCAGTCACTAAATGGAAGCTGGCTTTGTCCCTTGGTGTGGCTCTACTGAGTAGCAGACAGCGTTCAAGCTTCAGATCCTTTGAAGAACCTTGAAGCATCAGGATATCTCTACCTGATTCCTCCTTGAGAAGTCATCTATTAGCTTTGTCTTAATTTAATCCCTTACCCCCAAGGTTCCTCATGACTTCCCTAAAATATGCCATGACCCCCTAGGGTGAAACCTGCCACTGGCTTTTTCACTTTATTGCACTCTCCCACTGTAGCGAGACACCTTTCCTGCTCACCCCTCAAGCTGTCCTAGGCTGGTAATCTGGTTCACTCCTCTAAAACTGACTCTGAGCCATTATTGCAAGGTTGTTTTCAAGGGAATCTGGAAGGGCCTAGACAAGTGAGTGCCTCACCTTACCGACTTGGCTCCAGTAGTCCCTATGCCCATGTTTTCAAGAAATACTCCCTTGATAGCTCAAATTTTCTTGAAAAGAAAAGTGATGTTGATTTGCCTTCACATCTCTTATACCCATCCCCTTCCTTTTCTTTCCTTGCATGGCTATTACTCTAATGCAAAATTTTCCCATCCAGTTCTATTTCGTTGCAATGCTCATTCAAGAAAATCTCATCTCTCCTTGCCATTTTCACAAATTGTGAATTCATTTGGGGAAATCTCCCCTTTTCTTTTCCCTTTCCTTCTTTCCTTAGCTATTTGTAAGGCTGGGCAGCTAGATGGTGCAGTGGATAGAGCACCAGTGCAGGAGTCAGGAGGACCTGAGTTCAAATCTCACCTCAGACACTTGACACTCACTAGCTGTGTGACCTTGGGCAAGTCATTTAACCCCAATTGCCTCATCCTAGGTCATCTCCAGTCATCCTGATGAGTATCTGGTCACTGGATTCAGATGGCTCTGGAGGAGAACTGAGGCTGGTGACCTGCACAGCCCTCCCTCCCTCAAAACAAAGTCAAGTGCAAGTCTTATCATCATTTCTTTGATGGCATGGTCTTCTTTGGGCAACAAAGGATGAACACACACACTAGCTTGTCTCCTGTGGTCACTCTAGTACCCAGGGGCCATGATCCCACTGTCTTCATGCCGCATTTATTAGAGATCAAGCTGTAAAGCTGTCTTCAGGTCCCCCAGGACATTTCTAAACAGAATACCTACAGTCTTTGGGCCATCTTTTTTTGTGCTTTGGACTGGATAGAAGAGATTATTGATGTTTCTCTGATTTTATTGAATCATTACTCCACCTTGCACTCTTCACATTTTTTTGTTGGGGTATTTCTTGAGAGAGCTAAGCTTAACTGATAATTTTCATGTCACTGTTTTGATACTTACTGAAATAAGTCTTGAAAGGTAAGCTGGAGTCAGATTATGGAGAGCTGTAAATGCAATGGTGAGGAGTATGCCTTTTATCTCCATTTCAATAGGGAACTACTGAAGATTTTCAAGCAGTGGGTTACATGGTCAGGCCTGTGATTTAGGAAGATCATTTTGGCAAGTCTATGAAAGATAGACTGGAGAGGAGAGAGTTTAGAAGCAAGGAGACTAATTAGAAGGTTAGTGCAATAGTTTAGCCAAGAGGTGATAAAATTTCACATTAGAGTAATAGCCATGCAAGGAAAGAAAAGGAAGGGGATAGGTATAAGAGATGTGAAGGCAAATCAACATCACTTAGCCACTAATTGGATCCGGAGAATAAAAGAGAAGAGAAATTCAAGGATAACTTCAAGGCTGTGAATGTGTTGGTGCTCTCAAGAGAAATAGGGCAAATAGAGGAAGAGCTAGCTTGCTGCTAATTTGTTGACTCTCAGATGAAGGAACCACTAGTTTATTATGATTCCTAGTCTTCAGGGTTCTATGATTATGTAGAGTGTTAATCAATCTGCTACTTACTCTACAAACACCAAGGAAGGAAAGACAGAGACATCAAAGAGATCAGCTCAGGCGTGGGAGACTGGTAAATACTACCTTTGTCTTGTTCCAAGATGGTGAAGGTTGATGCATACCTAAGACACCCAAAATGTAGATTATGCATTAGGCTTCTGGTCAGACCTAATGTCTTTGGTCCTGGTACTGGAAAGAGTTTTGAGTGGCAAGAAACGAAGTGTCTGTGCAGTTGATGGCTATGTTATTTTCCTCAGATGATTCAGGAGAGCAGAACAGAGAAAGCAATGCCTCCATACATGGCAGTAGTGATTAAGCCTCAAAATCCAGTCCCTGAAAGTGTCTTAAGTTTGAAATGAACAACTAATGGGGCAGAAATCTTGGTATCAGCAGCAGTCTCTACCTCCTGAGCATAGGGTGGGTAAGGAGGACTGTGGTATAATTGTTTTCTCTGCCAGCAAAGACAGGCATAGGACAGAATAGGTTCCATCTTTACACCTGGTTCTCCCCTATTATGACATTAGGGAATGAGTTGAGATGTTTGCTTGGACAGTTCAGGGACTCAGAAAAGAGAAGGTATCACCTCTACACATGTCAGTAGGTTCCAGAGTGAAGAGGATCAGAAAAGCCCCAATTTTACCCCCAAACCTCACTTCTCTGTAGGATGAGTGCCCAATTTCCACAGACCTATCTGTGTATCTTATGCAAGTCACTTAAAATTTATGGGTTTCGGTTGTCTTAATCTGTAAAATAAATGGGCTAGATTTTGTAGTCTAAGGTCTCTGAGGTTTCTTTGAGCTCTATGTAAGGGAGAGGAAATGTGATTAACTGCCCCTATGACATCCCCCACCCAAGTCAGTTTATATAATCACAGACTACAGTCACACATAACAGTGGGTTAAGTTCTCAGAGGGCCAAGAGGTACTTCAGATTTTAGAAAGTAACCCTAGGCTACTCCTATTACTATAGGTCATGAGTCCCCATCCACTGTTTCCTATCAACAGTAGACCTATTGGATTTAAGCAAAGACTTTAAGTAAGATGATATAGTAAGAAAAACTGGTATAAAACATTCTTCTCTCCCTTGCCCAGACAAGGGCAAATTATCACAAATACACCTAGAACCCACAGGAAGAATGTGTTCCAAGTTACAGCACAATTGTAATGTGTACACTGTATACAATCTATAGGATTCATGTATAGCAAAAGATAACTTACAACTCTTGCTCTTACATTTAAGTAAGTCCTTTTTCTATAGAGTCCTCACTAAGTTTCCCTCATAGGCAGCATCTCTGCTCAAATGGGCTCTCAGAGTCTTCTCCTTTCTTGAGTCCATGGTTGGCATACTCTACTTCTTTGAGGGGTCCATAAAGCTGTTTCCTTTCTTATGTCTTTCTGTATCCATGTCTGTCATGGAAAAATGTTTCTGTTCCCAGATAAATATTTTTTAGTGGTCTAACTGCAGAAGGAGGAGATGGTGGAGAGGAGAAAAAAATCCCTTTTCTTCCTTGCTGACCTCTGATTTAGGTTCATGGATCTCCTGCCACAACTTTTCCCCAACTTGCAGACTAGAACTATACAATGATCACACTGGAAATTAAACTTCTGAAATTCATGCAGCTATTTCAAGCCTTCAGTTATGTGGCTAGCTTATTTGCCCTGTTTCCTTCTTGACCCAATCAATGATGTGCCAAAATCACAGGGTAAACATGCATCTTTTTTACACAGCAATGTATCATCATGTGTATTATATTCTAGTCACAGCCATCTCAACATAAAATTCTAATTTCATTCAGTGATTAAGTTGAGCATTTAAGTTGATTAAGTTGAGGAGTGATTAAGTTTAGTCATTTTCAGTCGTATTTGACTCTTGATGACCCCCCCATCTGGGGCATACTTGGCAAGGAGAGTAAAGTTTGCCATTTCCTTCTCTAGCTCATTTTATAGATGAGGAAAATGAGGCAAACAGGGTTAAATGACTTGCCCAGGGTCACACAGCCAGTAAAATGTTTTGAATGATTTGAACTCAGGAAAAGGTTTCCTGACTCCAGGTCTAGCAACCTACCAACTGTGCTTCAGAGAACTCTGAAACTGGAAAAGATATTAGAGACCAGGTACTTCAATTTGTTTTATATTTATCCTCATAACTTAAACTGGTAAAGTCTTTCATAATAACTTCCTATGTGACCTTTTACCAAGTCTCTTAATGTCTCAGAATATCAGTCTCTTTTTCAGTAAAGTGAGGGATTGTATTAGATCATCTCCAAAGTCTAAAATCTCCAAGACCTAAAATTCTATTATTTTAGATAGTGACTCTTAGAGAGATGAGAAGGCTTCCTTGGAATGTCAGCCATCAGATTCAGAGGAAGTGTGGTCAGAAAAGGCATGAAAAGTCTTGCAAGGAAATATTCACAGCTTGCTAATGGCCAGATACTGGTGAAAGAAAACCTTTTAAGAGTTAGACACCAGTGTATAATCACTGATGGGTGAATGCAAGAGCTGCCAGTCAAGAGTAGAGGAACAAAGTAAAAAAAAAACCCAAACCATTCATTTTTGACATGAAAAAATAGAGGGAAGAGAAATGTAGAAATGAAAAGTAGATAAAAGGAGATGAAGAGAAAAGAAGAGAGAAAGGAAACCAGGATCTCTTCTCCAGGAAAGTATCACAGATAATGACATGCCCACGGTCACATAGATATTAACTGGCAAACGTGATTAGAACAGGTCTCATGATTCTAAGTTTGGCACACTTTCCACTACACTATGCAGCTGACTCTCATACAGAGGTAATTTCTTAACCTTTTCACCATTCATCCACTAGAAAGTCACCAAATCTAAGTTCCTTGTTGTTGTCATTTTCAGTTGTATCTGACTCTTTATGACCTCATTCAGAATTTTCTTGGCAAAGATAATAGAGTGGTTTGCCATTTCCTTCTCCAGCTCATTTGAAAGATAAGGAAACTGAGCAAACAGAGTTAAATGACTTGCCCAGGAGCATACAGTTAGTAAGTGTCTGAAGTTAGATTTGAACTCAGGTCCTTCTGACTCTAGACTTAGTACTCTTATCCACTGCACCACCTAATGTTCCTATGATGCCTCAATTTGAACCAAAATGAAAAATGTTAAGATTGACAAGAAAGCATCAAGCTTTGGTATATAACCTATAATTATAGTTATATAATATATCAAAAACTTTCTACTTTGAGTATGAGTCCAGATACATTTCCTCCATAAACAGATACTTAAGAAAAATTCAGCAAAAGGTCTATAACCTTTCAAAAATATATTGGTTTAAGCTATCTAGAAATAGAACATTTTGATTCTAAAACAAAAACTAGGTCAATAAGATAATGGGCCTGATTTAAATGAAAATCACAGTATTTGTAACTAGCTGAAAATGAAATCAATGTTATTGCAGAGAAGGAATATAATTAAATGTATTTTTAAGCAGCAGCTCCCCACCCCAGTCACAGAAATCACAGCACACTCTCCCAGTATTCCTTACACCTCATCATTTTGGAATGCGCTGGCAGGCCACAAGTTGGTCTGAAGAATGTGGAGTTTCCGTAGTACTTTAGAAGATCCCAAATAACACTGGTTAGTCACATTCCTTCATTTTGAGATCATTGTTATCCATTTATAAAGCAGAGAAACGGAAAGAAGTTAGGTGTCTGACAACTTAATTTCTTTACCGCTTGACATAATTGCTAAAAGACTACAAGTACAGGTATAACATACTGCTCTCTGCTCATCTGGAATCAGTGCTGGGATAATTTGGACACATTATGCAATGGGACAGCACAACCTAGCAACTAGGGCAAAGAGTGAGAAGACAGGAATTTTTATTTTGTTTCATTTGTATATATGAAGAGTTCGATTGTGTGCCATTCAACAATCGTTACTTACCCTTTAATCTCACTAAGGATGTTCTGTGTGTATAAATAATGTGTATGTGTATATAATATATATGTATATATACACATATACATGCATGAATGCACACACACATATATAAAATAATCCCCATAATATTGGGGATGCCATTTATATTTTAAGAAGAACTTATAAGTACTTATAAGTATTGTACTTATAAGCACAATAGTACTATATGGTACTAGAATGAATAGCTGAGACATGCTATGGAACCTCATCTCCCAACTGAGAAAGACTCTCCTCTAAGATGGTTTGGGATGGCCTTACAAGGCAAGGCACTGAGTTCTTCTGGGTGTTGTCAGATTTCCCTAAATCAATCAGTCAGCAAGTATTTATTGCATGCCTACTACGTGGCAGGCATTGTGTTAAGTTTTGGGCATAAAGAGAGGCAAAATAATAGAAGAGATAACATGCAAATAACTATGTACAAACAAGATATATGTATGTATATATGTATGTATGTATATATAGGATAAATTGGAGATAATCAACAGTGGGGAAGGCGCAAGTATTAATGGGGATCAGGAAAGGCATCTTGGGACTTTAGCTGACACTTGAAGGGAACCAGGAAAGGCAGGAGGCAGAGATGAGGAAGAAAATCCTTCCAGGCACGAGGGACAAGAAGTGAAAATACTGGAAGTCAGGAGATGGAGAGACTTGTCTGAAGATCAGCAAGGCCAGTGTGGATCACAGAGTACTTAGGGAGAAAGAAGGAGAGAAAGAAGGGAGAAAGAAGGAGGTGGGAGTGCAATTTCCTTACTATATTAAAAATAAAGATAATATACACACATACATGTGTGCATATGAATGTATATGTATGTGTACACACATAAATACTTCTCATATCCCTTAGCTCCAACATATCTATTTGCTAGCCTCACTGTCTTTGTCCTTGAAAGAATGATGATACCCTGCTGTTGAAATATGATAAAAAAAAATCCTAATTTACAAAACAGACAAATTATGGAGTGATTGTCTACACTAATATTACATAGCATTTATAGAACTGTAAGGTTTTCAAAGTACTCTATAAATACTGTCTAGTTTTATCTTCATAACAACCTGGACGGTAGGTGCCATTATTACCTCCATTACCAGGAGAGGAAACTGTGCTGAAAGGATGAGTGACTTGCCACCAGGGTCCAGCTAGGAAGTGTCTAAAGTCACATTTGAACTCTGTTCTTTCTCACTCCAGCTTGACCTCTCTAAATAATGGGTCACATCATTAAGCCTCACTTGATGAATCATTTGTTTAAGTAGTGACCTACTTTGCCACATTCAGTGTTTATTTGTAAACTGTGATCTATTTGATATTTATCTTCAAGAAAAAAAGATAAGATGTAAGTAGTCAGTTAAAGAAAAGAGATATAGATATAGTCTTCCTGAAATTATAATAGGTCTATTTTCAGACTCAGGCAATCTGAGAATTTGTTTTGCTTGAGTATTTTTATTTGTTATAGTTAGTGGGATTCTATTTGGGGACGGGAAGGAGAGTTTGTGGATAGTAGTGATGATATAGAAAAATTAAAGAAAAAAATGAACATTAATGGAACATAAAAACATACAAAGAATGGATGAGACATAGACAAGTGCTAAATCTAGTACTTTAAAAAATTCCCAAAGTAATAGAAGTTCATGACTTCATAATACAATCTGTTTTTTCTATTCATTGTACATTGAAAAGCTCATGTTTAAGTTCATAACAAAAGAACTTTTAAAACATCTATCCATAGGAAAATAGAATTCTATTTACATATACCTGTATAAAGGGTGTCCCAAAAAGTCTTACTGCAGTTTTAAGTTATTAAAGCTTGTATGCTTTGCATATAAGTTTTTATATATTATACACCCTATGTAATCTCATGCAAGTGACATTTCACTGCATTAGTTCTCTTATCTTCATCCTTATTTTTCTAGCACTCAATCTAGTAATTTTGTGATCTTAATGTGTAAAATGAGATATATTTCTGTTATCCCTAACCAATAGCTTGGCCTGCCTTAAATGGATCAGGCAAACTACACCTGTCACCAATGATTGCTGATTTTTAGACAACAAATGTGTTAAGGAAGCTGCCCATTTAGAAGAAAACTGCAGTGAATCTTTTTATAAAGAGAAGAATCCTTTTATCATAATCATTTCTGACTTTCTACCACCATATTTTCTTACCTCCCTCCTCCCCCCCTTTGCTTTGAGCATTATAATAAAAGATATTCCTTAAAAAGCAAGTTACCTGGATACCATAAATTGTTGCTACACACTGCTCCTTTTGCTAGCTACCAAAATACTAGAACATGAACTCCTGCTATTCCAGAAGCAGCTGAAATGAGAAAGAAAAGTAGACTCTTGTTAAAGTTACAATCCAGCTTCAAGACCAGAAAGGATAATTGGATTTATCTTGACATGCTCCACGTCACAAACCTGCTGCTCTTTGGCACTTGACAAAGCCTTCTTAAGTTATCTACACTACATGCAAAGCATGTTGTGTGCTTCAACATAATAAGAGCTGACATTTAAGTTGCGCTTTAAAACTTTACACAGCATTTTAAATCTTGAGGTCCCCAAAGTCTTGGTGCAGTCTTAAGTTACCTTTTGGAACATTCCTGTAGTTTATCTTATTTAAGCATCAACACAACGCTGTGAGGTTGGTTCTACAGGTATTATCATTATATATTGTTGGTCATTTGTTCAGTTGTGTTTGATTCTTTATGACCCCATGGACCACAGCATGCCAGGCCCTTTTATCCTCCATACCTCCCAAAGTCTGTCCAAGCTCATGCTCATTGCTTCCATGACACTATCCATCCATCTCATCCTCTGCTATCTCCCTCTCCTTTTGCCTTCAATCTCTTCCAACACCAAGATCTTTTCTAATGAGTCTAGTCTTATTATGTGGCTAAAGTATTTAAGCTTCAGCTTCAGTATTTGTCTTTCTAGTGAGTAATCTGAATTAATTTCTTAAAGTATTGACTTATTGGATCTCCTTATTGTCCCAGGGACTCTCAAAAGTCTTCACCATCACTGCAATTCAAAATGATCAATTCTGCAGTGCTTGGCTTTCCTTACAGTCCCTTCTTACAGATAAGAAAACTGAGGCCCAGAAAAGTTGAGTAGACAGTTGTAGCTAGTGACAATGACTAGATAAAAATTCTTGTGTCTCTTGACATCAGTTCTATGACTGTTTTCAATACACCGCTCTGCCCTTGCGGATTATTAGCAAACACAAATGGGGTTTTCTCGGAGGAAGGGTATATAGTCACTGTCTTTCACCTCTGACCTTCCATAAGCTCAATTCAAGGATTGTGTTAAGGGTATAAGGAAACAATATAAACCAAACAAGGAAGAAAAAATACAAGCAATTGTCAGGTATTGGGAAAAGGCTCAGAGCAAGTGGTTAGATATCAGCCACTCTCTCCAGCAAGTTTGGTGAGTAACTAGTGAAAAAATAGATCCTTTACAGGGGAAAACAAGATGACAAAAATAAGCTTTTGACAAAGAGAATAAAAGCTAATGTTAGAACAGGCTTGGTGGGGAAAAAAGGCATCAAAGCCATTTTCTCTGTTACAAGATGAATTTGATCTGCAGATGACATAGTAGCATGTTTTACCTTCTCAGTCACCAGGATCCAGCAGAGTAAACTGGTGATTTTAGAGAAAGAGAAAAATTCCTTTGAATCACAAGCATTAGAAGCCCCCACCATTAATGTCAACCCACCCCACATAACTATAATTGGCTCCAGTAGCTATCCTAGCGCTAGATTTTTAGTCAGAGCATCTGGGTTTATCTTCTGGCCGTGCCTTATTGCTTCGAGTACCTCATCTTCAAAATTACGAGGACAGATTAGAAGACCTATAATTTCCCTTTTAGCTCTAAATCTATGATCCTAAAATCTGATTCAACAAGTGAGCAGAGCCAGACCATTACTTAATAAGGTTCTGAAAGGTTCTATAGTCCTCTCACCTAATCATATTAAAAATATATTATATACGTACATATTTATATAGATATAGATATACATATACATATATATGTATGCTTAAATCACTGGCAAATGTCTAGCAGAAAACTTTGAGGGAAGTGACTATGGATATCATCCTCAAATCCAAGTCAGATCAAATATTAAGTGGCTACCACTTTGTGTTAAGCACTGGAGATACAAAGGCAAGAAAAAAAGGCTTTGCTTTCAAAGAGCTTATAATAAGTAGATTATAGTGGAGATAATATGAAAATATGATTGTAGTGGAGATAATATGAAAACAGCTATGTACAAATGAGATATACACAGAATAAACTGGAAATCATGACAAAGGGAAGACACTGGCATAAAGAGGATAGGATTTTAGTTGAGACTTAAAGGAAGCAAGGGAAACCAGGAAATATAGACAAGAAAGGAGAGAATTTGGGGGATAGGGGACAGCAAGTAAAAATTCATAGAATCAAGAGATGGGGTGCCTTGTGTGAGGAACATCAGTGTCATTTGATGGTTGAACATGTGAAGGGCAGTAAATTGTGAGAAGACTGGAAAGGAAGGAAGGGGTCAAGTTGTGAAGGGTTTTGAAAACCAAACAGAATTTTATATTTAATCCCCCAAGTAACAGGAAATCAGTAAGAGTTCACTGAATGGGGTGGGGGATGGGGGAGACAAACACAAACACTAGGTATGGATTTGTTAAGTTGTTTTTAAAAGATGAAAGAGAAGAAAAAGTGAAAAGAAGCCACTGGAAGAAATGGTGAAGAAGGGAAAAAAGAACCTTGAGTCATTTTCCAGTTGTGTCCAAGTCTTCATGACCCTATTTGAGGTTTTCTTGGCAAATAGTGTAGTGCTTTGTCATTTCCTTCGCAGCTCATTTTATCGATGAGGAAACTGAGGCCAACATGGTTGAGTGACTTGCCCAGAATCACACATTAGAAGAACTAGACAAGAAAGAATCTGAAATAATCATACTCAATAATCCAATATTGAATAAACCTAGGGAAAAGCTCACTATTTGATCAGAACTGCTGGGAAAACTAGAAAGCAATCTACAAGAAATTGAATTTGGCAAGCATCTTAGCCCATATTTCACAATAAATTCAGAATGGATATATGAGCTGATAATTCAAGATCATACCATAAAAAAAATCAGAAGAGATGAGTAGGGAACTAATTTTTAACCAAACAAGGGGTAAAGACAATTGCAAAAGATAAAAGAGATGATTTTGACTACATGAAATTGAACAGCTTTTACATAAACAACATGAATGCATTTCAGACATGAAGGAAGTAATCAATTGGAAGAACAAATCTATCAAGTATGTCTGATAAGCATTTGATATCTAAGATATATAGTCAAGTAATAGAAATATAAAACTAAAAGCCATTCCCCAAGTCAACAAACATTTTAAACTGCTTATTATAAGACAGGTCCAGTGCTAAGTGCTGAAAATACAAACACAAATCACACCCCCAAGAAGTTACCATCCCATTGAGGGAGACAACACATAGACCGTTAGGTAGATAGAAAGTATATACAGAGAAGATGGAATCAAGCAATCAATCCTTTGTGAATAAACTTTCATTACATACTTACTATGTGCCAGATACTGTTCTAAGCACTGGGAATATAAAAAAAGGTAAAGTATAGTCCAGGATCTCAAAGAGATCACAGTCTAATGGAAGAGATAATATGCAAACAACTACATACAGGATAAATTGGAAATAATTAACAGAGAGAGGTCATTGGAAATCAGGATCAGATCAGGAAAGGGTTTCTAGAGAAGGTAAGTTTTAGTGAATTCTTGAAAGAAATTTGGTATACTAGGAGGTGAAGATGAAGAGGGAGGGACTTCTATGCATAGATAACAGTCAGTAAAAATTCCCAGTCAGAGGTAAAAGACATGCCCAGAAAAGGTATTAATTAGCACCTTAGCAGGGAAGTCATAGGGGAAGAGATGAAGAGAGGTCTCCTACTACTGGAGTAGGTGGGATCTGAGCTGAGTCTTGATTAAATGAGAAGAACTTAAAAGTGGAAGAGAGGGAGTTGAGCTTTCCAGGTTGGGGGATAGTTAATTCAAAAGGCATAGAAACTGGAGGTGGAATTTCATATTTGAGGAAATGTAAATAGATGAGTGTTGCTGGAATGTAGAGTGTATTGAGGAGAGTAAATTGTAAGACTGAGAAGGTAGGAAGTGGTTAGTTTATAAAATGCTTTAAATGTCAAAGGAGGGAGCTAAGTGGTATAATGGCTAGAGTGATGAACTTGGGAGTTGAGAATGTCTGAATTCAAATTTTATCTTAGACATTAGTTGTATGGACCTGGAAAAGTCACTTATTAGTATTTATATTGCAAAACACTTACATGCATTAACTTATTTGATTCTCAGAACCTGTAAGGTAATTTCTATTGTTCTCATTTTACAGATGAGAAAAGTGAGATACAGAGAGGCTAAATGGCTTGTCACATAGCTAGAAATTGAGGCAAGATTCAAACTCGTCTTCTTGACTGAGTTCTGTACTCTATCCACTGCACCACCTAGCTGCCTCAGACTTCAACTTTTCCACTCTCAGTTTCCACATTTGTAAAATGGGAATAATAAAAGTACCTACCTCAAGGATTATTGTGAGGATTAGACAGTCAGTAAATAAATATTTATTAAGTGCGTGCTATGTGCCAGGCACTGTGCTAAGCTCTAGGGACAGAAAAGAGAGTCAAAAGACAGTCCCTGCTCTCAAGGGACTCACAGGAACAGGGAGAAACAATATATAAGACAAATTTGACATTATAAATAGAGGGAATTAAGAATTAAGGAGAATATAGAAAGGCTTCCTGTACAAGGTGGGATTTTAGCAGGAACTTAAAGGGAACCAGGGAAGTTAGATGGTGGAAATTAGAAGTTTTCCAGGCATGAGAAACAGTCAACGGATATGCCTGGAATCAGGAGATAGACTTGGGTCCCATAGGAAGAAAAGTAAAGAGGCCTGTATCAGTCCCACTGTAAAGTAAGGGAGGGGAAGAGGAGGTATAAGATGTAAGAAGAGTGGAAAGACAGGGAGAGGGGGGAAAATTATGAAGGGCTGTGAATGCCAGAGAATTTTATATTTGATCCTGGAGATAATAGGGAGTCACTGGAGTTTAGTGAGTAGGTAGTGTGACATGATCAAACTAGATCTTCAAGAAAATCACTTTAGCAGCTGAATGGAGGAAGGATAGGAGTATGGAAAGACTTGTGGCAGAGAGACCCTTAGCAGGGGCTATTGATTGCCCCTGTTTGTTCCAGCTCAGAATCCTAGTACCCCCATGCATCCTGGTGTGAACACTGGTCGCTACCAGACTCCCTCATCTCCACAGTCAGAACAGACAGGGCAGTGTGGGTTTCCAACCACCCTGAAGCCTTCTTCACCTGAGCACTCCGTTCATTCTGCCCCCAAGGACAGAATGCTGCAGGCATCTGGCTTTGCTTAACTATGCTTGCATTGGTTTTCTGGTGGTATCTGTGGCTATCTATCAGTGGAGTCTTATGTTGGATGATAACATTTACTGTAGTTTCTCTTTGTATTTCTTGATCATTATTCAGTCTGGTGCTATTTTTAGATTGTTGCTGAAATATGTGTGAGACCTGGGCTTCTCTCCTACCATTCATGCAGCCATCTTAACCAAATCAGCTTGTTTTCCTCAAACATATACCTTACCCCCTTCCAAAATTCTCTCATTTCTGTCAAGGACAATCCTCTCATTCTAATGACCTAGGTTTGTAACCTCAGTGTCATAATCAGCTCCTTTTGCTCTCCCCGCCCCCCACATCAAATCAGTCTTTATGTAAAATCTCTTTCTTTCTCCTTCCACAACATCTCTCACTTCCAGACCCATTATCTCTATTTACACAGGCACCAATTTAGTTCAGCCCCTTCATCATCTCTCACCTGGTCTATTGCAACAGATTTCTAACTAGTCCCTCTTGCATCTCAAAATCATCCTCCGTGTTGCTGCCAAAGTGATTCTCCTAAAGCAAAAGTCTGTGACCATATTTCTTCCCTGCCTAAGAGTAACAATAGCACTTACATAATGCTTGAAGATTTGCAAAGTGTTTTGTAAATATCTTATTTTATTCTCACAGCAATGGGGGTACTATTCTTACCCCCATTTTATAGACAAGTAAATTGAGGTTGAGAGCAGTTTAGTGACTTGCCCAGCAGTTTAGTGATTTGAGCTAGGTAGTGTCTGAGGCTGGACTTTAACTATGGTCTTCCTGACTCCAAGTCTAAAATGCCACCAAGCTGCCAATAAAACACAGTGGCTTCCTATTACCTTTAGGATATATAAAGTTCTCCATTTTACATTTAAAGATCTTCACAACTTTGTCCCATGTAACCTTTCCAGTCTTACTATACTTTACTTCCCCTTCTCATATTCTATGGTCTGGCCTAACTGGCTTTGTTCCTCACACACAGCATTCCATCTCCCATCTCAGTCACTCTGTCCAGGCTGGAACACACACCCTACACCCTCCTTACCATTTGGTGTCCCTTCTTTTCTTCAAAACTCAGCTCAAGCTCCATTTTTTTTTCCCATAGAAGTTGTAATACCTTCTCCTTCTTCTATGGATTTTGACTCAATTTCATTTGTTGCAAAGTACTTGCTCATTGAAATGACTCCTTTCTTTAAAAGTTTATTCAGTTGTTCTTCCTCAAGCAGCTTTTAATTGCCTTTATCGATTATTCTTCATATTTTTTTCTACGGTATCCTTGCTGAAAATGTGCTTCTTAACTGTTAAATCCACCTTTTTCCTACTATAAATCCAGCACTGTTGTACCTCTATCCAGTCCTTAGTCCATTTTCAGATCTCAGAGTTAGGTGTTGGATGAGATCTGTGGCTTTCAAGGGGTTCCAAATGTGACTTTGGAACAATGCCTTGGGAGAATACCAGGTGTGACTGTAGTTGGATCTATTCTCCTACCATTCCCAATTTACCTCTCTCTTTGAGACTGACCTTCCTCCTGAGGCTGATCTTAGGGGACCTATCAAAAATCAAAGAGGGAAGGATCTCCTAGGACAGTGCTAATGGAACACTCTGAAAAAACTTCACAACTCTGGGTCTCCTCTACCTTTCTCTGATTCTTGCCAACTGTCTATTTCTACCAGTGCAATACTAAACAGTATAATTATAACTGTCCCTTTCCTCCTCCATAAGATTTTCTCCCAGGCTGCAAATTCCTCCATGCCCATCCCTTTTCCTTGCTAGAGTCCTAAGGCTTGTCTGATTCAGAAGCTTCACTCTGTCCTGGGAGCAGAGATTCCCTCCCCAGGATACCGACAAAAGGGTTAGCTTCAAAAGATTGTACCTAAGTGCAGCCACTCAGAAGGAGAAACGTAGAAGTGTACAACTCTTGACTGAGGGGCCCTGAGGGACAAGGGACAAAGAGAGAAAGCAGGAGCTGGGGGCTAGAGAAGAAGATTGGGTACTGAGCAGTAAGTAAGAGCTACCCCACTCAATACACTTTAGAGAGACAATTTTCATTCTCATTCTTCTCTTTCTCTCTTCTGAACATGTGGCTTGATAGTTTGACAGCTGTTCCTCGGACTCCTATGTATTTCTTCTTGTCTCTCCCTCCCCAGCTATTCACTGCTCACACATGCAACAACCACATGTGCTGGCTTAGATGAGACTGAAATAGGACCTCAAGTCTCTGGCTGCTACTTTTGCTTTGTATTTGAATTTGCACCTGAATATAGGTGACCAAAAACCAGTCCTAAGATGGTTGTTTCTAACCTTACATGCAACTGCAAAACTGGGAGTTCCTGGGTCTGAGGGATGATTTCCCATGAAGAGGTAACCCCCAAAACAATTTCTTGGAGGACATATCCTTAAGGAAGGAGTGCAGAGCTGAAGAGAAGATGAAATAACCATTCAGTAGTTTGAAAAAGTGTTTCATTTTTTATTCTTTTAAGTATCAAGCTCCCAGAATAGCATAACAGAGTTATAGGTTACTGTATTTCATATTTTAAGTATTTGTCAATGAAGGCTTATGAGTCATTTGTGTTTTAAGAAAATAAATAGCTGTCTTCTGTCTTACCTACTTTGTACATTGATTACCTTTCTAGAAATGCCCTTGTTAATCCCTTTTAGGGATATCCTAGATATGAGTCATTCTTAAACTTTGTGAAAGAGACTGTCTCAGAAATTCCTGAGGTTGGGGCAATATGAGTCAGAAAAGTTTGAGAAAAATTTTGACTCCTTTTTTTGGGTTCAAGCTCCCCCAGAAAATGAATCTGGTATGTTTGGGCTCAGAGCCAAGGCCCCTTAGTGGCGGAGAGCTGATCATTCCCTCTGAGCACACACTACTTAATGCTTGCTTCCTCCTGGATATTCTTTCTGACTTGGCCTTTAGGTTATAGAGTATGTTTCACACCTTGCAAACTCTTATTATGTAGTCTCTTCAGATGATTCAACAATTCACTTTTTGCTAGCTGTAGAAATAATCTAGAAGGGCAGCTAAGTGGTATAGTAGATAGAGTACCAGGCCTGGGGTCAGGAAGAATAATCTTCCTGAGTTCAAATCCGACCTCAGACATTTAACTGGCTGTGTGACCCTGGGTAAGTCACTTAACCCTGATTGCTGCAGTTTTCTCATCTGTAAAATGAGCTGGGAAGGAAAGAAATGGCAAACCACTTTAGTATCTTTGTTAAGAAAACCTCAAAAGGGGTCAAGAAGAGTTGGCATGAATGAAAAATGACTAAAATTTTTCCTGTAATCCAAAAATCACTTGTTGGCATAAACCCACTCAAATGGTTTATCATTGTCGGTAAATAAGGTTAAAAGCCTTTAGTTTGGCACTGAAGGCCCCACACAATGCAGAAAGAGACTTGGCTTTACTCTATGCTACACCTCTCAAACTCCAAACAAACAAGATTATTCAGAATCTTCCATGTATACTCTTCACTAACCCACCTCTGTACTTTTCCTCCCTTTTTTTTTCCAAGTTGGAAAAAAGCTGACCAAAAGTCAGTACAGTGCTCTACATACAGTAATGGAATAAATACTGCCTAAAATTGAAGCTGAAACTAAATAAACAAAAAAATAACTTAAAAGTAAAAAATGAAACAAAACACATAAATAGTTACATTTTCAAGATTTTGAGATGTTCACAACCTTTTGATTCTCATCTTGACCAAATTTAACACAGATGACCCTGACCTGTGATGAGAATCTGTGCCTGTGATAGAGGTACAGCCTTCTGTGCTGTGACCCTGTCGTGTCTGGTGCTGCTTCTATTCAAAGTCACTAGTTTATATCATTACTGTGAATTACAAAAATTTGGTATCATCCACCATGTGGACCAGATCATTCAGGAATCAATCCTTCTGAAGGGATAAGGCAAAGCCTAGAATTTCTGGTCTGCATTCTCTTCCATTTTCAGTTACTCCAAAAGACTGTTACATTGCTTTTTGCTTATTTTTGGTTTGGTGGTTTTTGTTTGGTTTTTTTTTTTGGTACTCTTTCTGGCTTAATTTTTCTTTTTCTCCTTTATTGCTACCTATGCCAGTCTTCTTGCAGCCAGATAAGGATTTTTCCAGTAAGGCTCCTAAAGCCATTTAAGTGGTAGAGAATCCTCTAGAAGACCTTTAAGATCTTGCCACTCAGTGGTGGTATATGGTAGGAACAATAATTATGAATGTCTCTGATTTGAAAGTTTAGCTAGGGGATTTTCCCTCCTAAAAGGGAAAGAAACTGATCCTGATATTTAATTGGGTCAAGGGGCTAAGGTTCAAGTCACTGATATTGCTTCCTGGTTACCTAAGAGTACAAAAGATGGTAGATTACAAGGAGTCAATGCCCTTCAGACTTGGCAGATCTCCTAGACAAGTTTCTGACCAGATGATTTTCTAAATGAAGAAGGGGGAGTACATCTATCTGAGCCAAATGTTGTATCCTTATTGAATATTCATTCCATACTATGGCTAAGTAAACTTCCTTTAAGTGTTCCAAATAGTGTCTCATTTCATTCAAACCATTAATTTAAGCTACCAGACTATGCTGAGTTAGGCCTAGCCTATAGCAAATTCCCTTGGAATTTTGGTGTCTTATGCTTATTGAAGAAATGTTTTTTTTGGGGAAACTCCAGGTGACTAAAAATATGTAAATGACCAAAACAGTGTGATTCTTTTCACTATTTCATGTACAGGACATAATACTGTCAACACTATTACAAAGCCACTGGATACTGTCACTGGATGTTGAGCCATTTGGGAGTTATGGCATAGCAAACCACAGTACATCAATACTTGCTTTGGTAAAGTATTAAAATAATATTTTTGTTTTTAGTTACATTCTATAGCTATGTTACATTATAATAATATACTGTTGTACAATATTATATATAATGTGTAAAGCCTACTTGCACTCATCATGTATTTCTCCATTTCCCTGTTGGATCACATACATCTTTAATTTCTTTTGAAGATGATTATATTCCCAGATTGGCACTGATACAGTATCACTAGGAGACTATGTTAAAAAAATTGAAGGGAAAAGTTTGGGATTGTTTAAAAGCAGTACAGTTTCCCAAACGTAATCTTATATTTTTTTTTGTTTGTGTGTGTATATATATATAAACACACATACATACATAAACACACATATATAAATATATATTTGAATGTGGTATGTATTTTATGTGTGTATTGTGCATACACATATTATAGGTACATGATATGTGTATATGTGTGTCTGGAGTGGGGGAAAAGAGAGAGAAAGAGAGAGAGAGAGAGACAGACAGACAGACAGACAGACAGAGATGGGACTTATGATTTCACTGGCATAGGAAACTTCCAGTGAGAAAATGCTTTCTCCCAATGCACCTGCCCTGCAACTTGCAAGCTGAGACTTGCCTCAAGCACTCAGACCAAGGTCACAAAGACAGTGTGTGTCAAAGGAAGGACTTAAACCTAGGGCTTCCTATCTCCAAGGTCAGCTCTTTCCTCTATACAGATATACTAAGTGACAAACTCATATTATATACGTACGCATATCTATCCTAAGTGTGGAAAGAAAGTCAGGCAAGATTCAAGTTCTTAGTCGGATGCATACTGTCTGTGTGGTCCTGGGCAAGTCTCTTAATGCTCTTTGCCTCATTTTCCTCATCTGTAAAATGAACTGGAGAAGGAAATGCAACCACTCCAGGATCTTTGCCAAGAAAACCCTAAATGGGGCTACAAAGGGTTGGACCCCACTGAAAAACAACAACAAAGCATTGAGTCAGAAGAACAAAAGGTGAAATAGTAAAAAGTGGGATTTGCCTATGAATAAATGTTTAGGCAGTGAAGTGTACAAGAACCCTAGTCTTATGGACAAATTACCCCATATGACAAAATGACACTTATTTGCAAAGGGAAGGCAGTTAGGAAGCAGCAAGAACTAAAAAGTAAATTAACAGTGAGCACCAACATTTTACATATGAATAACCAAACATACATACACATGTAAAAAATAGTAAGAGTAACTTAAGAAGGTGAAATCCCAGTTACCCGATTGAGAAGAGGGTGGTGGCCAGAGAAAGAGCACAAGGATAGGGTTCCATGGCAGTGGATGCACCAAGAGGCTGGGGTAGTATTACCATTGCTGAATACTTTATGCAACTTTTGTATATGTGAAGGGTGTGTCCAGGATGATACTGGGGAAGCCTTCCTAGGCACCTTTTGTCTATCCTTGAGAAAGTATTAACCTTCGACAATATTAGCTTTTTGGTAAAGTATGGATTTGGCCCTTGGTAACCCGCTTGTTTCTTTAACACTAAATCTGGATGACACATTAATTCAGAGGCAGTTCATGCACCTGGGCTACACCCTTGGACTCAGTCTTTAAAAACAGAAAACAGAAGTAGAAGAGAATTAGAATGAGAAACCAACTGGATATATAAATGGATTCTGGCGTCCTGAAGACAGCCTGCATAGCCAAGCTAATCTGCGATGCCTCCAGAGAACCATGTATTCCAGGGAACCATGTTGCCCTAATGTTGGCCAAGAATGGAGGCAGAACTGGAGTAGTGAAGAGTATCTGTGCCATGATGGACGCTGCAGAAATGCAAGCCAACAGCAGTGATAGAGCAAGTTCCTAGACCAATCCTAAACCATCAAGAGCTTAGAAATACCTCCATTTGGTTGAGGAAAAGCCTTCATTTGATCCAGGAATTCAGTGTCTGCAGTGGCAATGCAATATTCACGGTGGCCATTAATAACCTGGCGCAATTCTGAATTGTGAAATACCACACTCTCTACATGGAAGGGAGAACCAAAACATTTATTCAGACACCAGAAAGCCAAATCCATCATAGCAACAAAAATCTATACACAATAACAATGCAGAGAACAACCCCAAGCCTTCCCCTTGCTAGGCTTCCCACAAACCACTTCCATTAGACAAATCACAAGCAGCCTCCTTTAAACAAATCACAAACAGGTTTTCTTAAACAAAGTGCCCTTCTCACACTCACAGCCAGCTGCAGGTTTGCCTGCGTCCTTCAGTTCTGACTGTTGTCTCACCAACTTTCTCTCAGCTCTGCTCTAGTTCTACCTCTTCCTGTTCCACCCACTCAGTAAACTCCTCCCACCACAGACTCAATGTGACTCAGACTAATATGATTCAGGCAGGTCACATGGGTCTATTAATGAATGAGAAAGACCTCCCCATTTTAAATTACCATTATTTAATTCAGAAACTCTTCTCCTGGATCTGGGAGGCCTAGTCCAAGGACTCTTCTATTGCTCTGCTCCAACCTCCTTTCAGTTATGCCTTTAATCCATTGTGGAGCAATGGCCCTTTTAATTAGAAAAAAGAAGTGGTCATCCCTTGACTGCCTTCTTAAAGAGACAACATTCACTGAATGGGTGTTAACCTCACTCTAAGTGAGAACCTGAAAACGCCTTAGCCTACAAGGGCTAAGGGCAGGGTCTCCCATTGCATCCTGGGTCATCTCCAGTCATCCTGATAAATATCTGGTCACTGGATCCAAAGGGCTCTGGAGGCGAAAGTGAGGCTGGTGACCTTGCATAGCCCTCCCTCCCTCAAAACAAAGTCAAGTGCAAGTCATGTCATCATTTCCCTGATGTCATGATCCTCCTCCAGAATGAAGTACAAACACAACCAGTGAGTAGATTGAGCTGCCTGAATGGGGACCCAGCCAGCTGGGTAACTCAGCTCATCCTCTCCCTCTCCTTCTCCTTCTCCTCTCCAAAGGAAAGTAAATTATGATGGCCAGAAGTTGCCCAGTTAACTTGGGGTATATTGGTTAGATTTCTCTTTGCTCCCTCATCCATCACTCAAATCAGTTATGTCATCATTTCCCTGATGCCATGATCCTCTTTGAAAATGAATGACAAATACAACAACACAACAATCCATTGCCACTATGGCTACATCCTCATAGCCTCACTTCTTTCTCCTGCCTATTGATGGGTTGTTCTCAGCACACCCTTTAAGTCTGGGCTTAGGTGCACTGATTTAGAGTTGGAAGGCACATTACAAGCCATCCATCTGGTCTAACCCCTTCATTTTATAGGAGGTCTAACAAAGCCTCAGGAAGTTAAGTGAGTTGCTCAGGGTCACCCAACTGGTAAGCAGAAGAGATGAGAATTAAGCCCAGGTCTTCTTGATTCCAAACAATGTATTTCCATTATGCCATAATGCCTTACTTAAAGGACCAAAATATTTGCTTTGAAAAAAAATTAGTGTTTAGAGGAAGTAAGAGTCACCCCAGGAATAATAGGACACTAGATCTATTTGTTGGCTTCAGAGACTGGGGCCATGATTAGGAGGGATGACCAGATGCAACTGTATTAAGCTGCAAGAAGTGAAGACAACCCAATCACCCTAACTCACCCAGAATTGAGAATCAATGAGGATGCAACAAGAAGGGCAGATCAAAACATTTTCAGAGTCATCTGATCAGGAATGAGAGCACATGTATGTGGGAGGGAGTGGGGGTTAGGTAGGAGTGCTTTTGTACATGAGGAGGGAGAGAGGAAAGGAACTGCAGAGTTTAAGGGAAGAGTGTATATATCCATCCTGAGGCCTGCCTGAAAGACCAAAAAACATCTCATTGGACATTCACTGACCCATGTCAAATTTCTGACTTCTCTCTTATTAATTCCCTATCCCACTCCCCTCAGAGTCTGTTCCAAACCCTTTCTTCTTTCCTTAAGTCACTCCTACCACCCTTCCTTCTCCCCTTATTCTCAAAAGAATACTGTTAAATAAATACTCCTCTGAAAAAAAAAAAATCAGGCTACCCATCTCAGGTTTGCTTTTCCCAAGTAATAGGAATACAAAAGTAAAACAGCATGGTCCCTGCCCTCAAGGACATAATATGTAAATAATTATGTGCATATTAAGACATGATAATATATCCCACTGTAAATTAATTTTACTGGCATATTTATAATAATAATAATAACAGCTAAGATTTACATAGCTTTTTAACACTTGCAAAGTGCTTCTTGAAATACATTATCTCATTTGAGCCTCATTAAAACTCTGGGAAGTAGGTGATATTATTATCCTCATTTTAGAGATAGGGAAACTGAGGCTTAGAGAGGTTCTATGACCATATATTCAGTAAATATCTAAGGTAGGATTTAAATGTAGACCTTCCTAACTCTAAGTCCAGTGTCCTATGCATTGTACCACCTAACTACCTCTATATACCGCATAAATGGATGGTAATCTCAAAGGGAAGGCACTAGTGGGAAAAGGGAAACTCAACAAAGACTTCCTACTACAATGGGATTTGAACTAAGTGTTGAAATAAGATCAGGATGTCAGGAGGCATCCGTGAGGATATAAAGCACTTAGACATAGGAGATAACCAATGAAAAAGGCACTGAGTTAAGAGAGAAGCACTTTATGTACAAGCACATTAAAAAGACCAATGTTGCTGGATCATAGAGTAGTGGAGATCACTGGGTCATGGAGAGGAATTAAAGTGTAAGAAGCCTGGGGAGGTAGGAAGTGCTAGGGTTGTGAAGAAATTTAAGTAACAAACACTAGATTTTTTATTTGGTGCTGTGGATAATAAGGAGCCACAAGCTTTTTATTGCTATGCTTTAGGAAAATTACTTTGACAGCTGAATGGAGGGTGGATTGGAGAGGGGAGACACTTGAAACAGGCTACTGCAATAGTCTGGGTATGAGGTAATGATGGCCTGTACCAGGGTTGTAGTTGTGTTCAAGGAGAGAAGGGAATGTCATGAAGGTAGGAATGAGAAATAACAAGATTTAATAAGAGACGGGATATGTTAATGTGTTCAAGTGAGCGATGGCATTGAGGTTATGAGCTGGAGTTACTGGAAGGATGGTGGTGCCCTTGACAGGAAAACTGTATTTATTTTACCATATATATATACATACATACACACATATGTATACTCTCTCTACATACATACATACACACATATCTATATATCTACAAGTCTCTATTAATCTCTGACTATGCCAGGCACTGTACTAGGTGTCTGGGATACAAATATAGAGAATGAAACAATCTCTGTTCTCCGGGAGCTTATATCACAATAGAGATGACAAATATGTCAATAAGTATATACAGAATAAGTAAAAAGCAAATAAATACAACTTGGTTAAATATAAAGTTGATTGGGAGGGAAAATACTAATTTGTAGGAACCGGAAAAGGTTTCATATAAACGGTGATGTTTGAGCTACACCTTGAAGGAGAAGAATTTTATGAAGCTTACTTAGGTAACGAGAAAGTGACTTTCAGACATGGGAGACAGTACGAACTGATGCTCATATTTTATGAACTTTTCACCATCCTGGTCACCCTCTTCTGGACATGCTCCAGCTTATCAATATCCTTCTTAAATTGTGGTTCCCAGAACTGAACAAAATTCCCTAGATAAGGCCTGACAAGGGCAGAGTACAGTGGAACCTCCCTATTCCTGGAAGGTGTACTTGGTGTACTTCTCTTAATTCAACCCAAGATCACATTAGCTTTTTCAGCTGTCATACCACACTACTAATTCATATTTCATTTACAATCCAGTAAACCCCCTAGGTCTTTTTTTTTTTCTAGAACAACTGCTATCCCTAATAGAAATGTTGGGAAGACAAGTATTTATTAGGCTCTTACTAGGAAATAATCTCTACTCTTGAGGAGCTTATTCTTCTTATTAGATCCAGCCCAGTGCTCTAGCCAATGACAATCAACTATCACCTGTAGGCATACATCCCCTAGATCTCTTTATACAGCACTACTCTCTCTCTAAACTCTAGCCCCACATTTATTGTTGTTATTCCTTCATGTCTGACTCATGACCTGCTTTGAGGATTTCTTGGCAAAGATACTGGAGTGGTTCGCCATTTTCTTCTCATTTTAAAAAATAATTTTTTTTTTGATTACATTTTAAGTTCCAGACTGCCTCCTCTCCTTCCCTCCCCACCCAACCCCTAGAGAATACACACACACACACACACACACACACACACACACACACACACGTAAAATGATGCTGTGCAAACTTCTATTTATCAGTTCTTTCTCTGGAGGAGAATGGCATCTTCCCTATAGGTCCTTTGTAATTAATTTGAATATTTGTACTCAGAAGAACTTAGCTGTTCACAGTTATTCTCCAAGCAATATTGTTCTTATTGTACACAACTTTCTCTTGGTTTGGCTCATTTTACTCTTCATTATTTCATGCAAATCTTACCCTGTTTTTCTAAAATCAACCTTCCAGTTCATTTTACAGATGAGGAACTGAGGCAAACAGGATTAAGTGACTTGCCCAGGGTCATACAACTAGTAAGACCAGATTTGAACTCATGAAGATGAGTCTTCCTTTCTTCAGGCCCAGAACTCTATCCACTATGTCATCTAGCTGCCTACATTAACAATTGCCTATTAGACATTTCCAACAGGATGTCCAAAGGCACCTCAAACTCAACATGCCTAAAACAAAATCTAGTATTTCCCCCCCACAACCCACATCTCTTCCACGCTTTCCAATTTCTTTTGAGAGTACCACCAACCTTTTCAGTCACTTAGATTCACAACCTCTGCATCATATTTAATGTTCCTTAAACACAGATAGGACCAAGTGACTCCCCCTATTCAACCAATTCCAGTGACTTCCTAATATCTCTAGGATAAAACAAAAATTACTCTGCTTATCTTTTAAAGCCCTACAAAGCCTGGCCCTAATCTATCTTCTCAGCCTCTTTGGATATTAAATCCTCCCCCTCCCTGGCCCACCTGCCGACTCTATGATCCTGTCAAACTGGCCTTGTCTGTGTCCCTCACATAAGACAATCTATCTCCTGTCTTTATACCTTCTTATTAGATGTCACTCATGTACAATCTTAATGGCACTTATTCATTGCCATTAAATTAAAATCACCCATTTGAAGAAGCACGTGCTTTTTTAATGTAGGAATTAAGAGGCCTAAGAGAACTTTATCAAGTCTTTTATTCATGATAGAGAATAGTCCTTCAAATTCAGAGAAGTACCACCAACGCAGGAGGTAAGGAGAATCAACTTTTTGGTGACACTGAGCTATTTCTTCACATTGGAGCACTATATGCCAGGAGACACTAGAAGATGGTACCTATCAGGAGGGCAAACTGCTTGACAACTTAACCACCCCCAAGTTATCTCACTGGGAGAGGATCTCCAAGTTGTTACTATAACTCAAAGCAGCCTTTATAGTTCCCCGGAAAAGGTGAAGACCCATTTGATGGTACAGTGTCCTTGACTATCTATGAACCTTAGATATAAATGCTTTCTATATTTTTCATCATGGTAAATAAAACCAATTCTAAGTTTAATACGTTGTTAGCCTAAGTGCCTACATACTCATGGAGGGATCTTTGTGGGGGGCAAAATGAACCAGTTAACAGATATCTCAGGGTATCTCTTAAATACAAGAACCAAGACACATCTTGTGAAAGTCCCCCAAATGGAACTCAGGATCTTAAGGTCAAGAAATATCCTCTATTACATCTAATATTCTCCTTACATCCAGGGTCAGGCCTTTTGACACCAGGGTTTCAACAGGCTTCCTACGGGGAACCAACAGAATGCAAAAGTAAAGATAATTGTTACCACCAAAGTTCACGCGAAAACCAGAAAGGGGTAGCAACAAATTGCCTCAAATTGCACAATTAAACTATTATTAAACAACACTAAAGTAATAACTCAAAGCCATATTATTTTTAAATAGTCCATTTGATCCTTACAGTTGCCCTATGAGATAATATTTAATTCAACAAAACTTTATTAAATACTCACTGGGTGTAGAGCATCGTGCTAGTTCTAGACGGCAATACCAAACTAATATAGGACATGCATCCAAAGAGTTGACAGTCTAATCATGGTCTGTGACATTTGCAGATTACTATAAAATAACATATGACATATGCCTAAACAGATGGAAACAAAGAACTACATGAAATCCAAAGAAAAAAGGCCAATACACAATGGGACAAAAAAAGAAGGGTTCATCACAAGGTGGTATTTCAGCTTGACAATAAAGCATGGTTGGGAATTCAGTAGGTAGGGGGAAGAAGGCATTCTGGGACCAAAGAGCAGAATGAGAAATGTACTTCTATGGGTCATTGTGGTATGAGTCCAGGGGGCTGTGAGTCTAGTTTGGATTGAGTTTTGACTGAGGTAGAAAGAACAAAGGACCTAGGCTCAGAAGACCAGAGTTCATGTCCAGATTCTGCAACTTACTGACAGTGTGACTTAAGGCAAATTATTTTGTCTCTGGGCCTTTGCTTCAGCTGTAAAAATCAGTGATTTGGACTGGATGATCCCTAATGTCTCTTTCATAAACATTTCATGATTTTGAGGACAAGGTATGTGGATGGGAGTAGTATGAGACAAGGTTAGAAGATACTGAATGCTAAGGTAAGAAGTCTGAACTTGATTTGATCTGTAATGAGGAGCCCCTGTGGAACTGGGAGGTGATCATTATTATCCCTATTTATTGATGAGAAATACAGAGGTGAATTGACTTGTCTAAGATAAGTGACAGAGCCGAGATTTGAACTAGGACCTCCCAACTCCAAGTCCATTGTTATGTAGTACTTTGTAAATCTTGAAGCACTATAAAAATGTGAGTTATTAAACTGTTACTTAAAAGTACCTCTCCTGGAAAATGATTCCACTAGAAATGATTTTCCTTGGGATTAAAACTTTTTAATGTGTGAAAACAAAACGTTTACCAGATAAGAGTATTCATTTTGATGATCAGGTTTTTTTTCCTTTTATGTCAATTGACAATTGATTCTAAACGTAATGAAAAAAGATTTAAGAGATTACTCAAGGAAGCCTTTTGTGATCATGAAACAAACATAATTCCAAAGTGAAACACAAAAATATGTGGTATAAAAATTCAAACTGATTATGATAAAAAGGAAGGGAAGGGAAGACCAGACAAAGTGTCGCTTAGGATACTGAAGACAATGCCTATAAATCATTTTTATCAGTGCAAGTCCAACAGGAGTCACTTGTTTCCTTGAATTCTGGAAGTAACAGGACCCATTTGACAACGATTTGCAGACACCTTGTAAACAAATGTCAAGGTTATTCAATATCAAGCAAAAATATTTTGCTAAAAATAGTAATGTTGTTCAGACTTCCTGACCAAAATACATTCCTTTCAAAAACAGAACTACAAAGACATAATTTTAAAAAGGGAGTCAATTTTCATGTAAAATATTATAAATTTTTGCCATAATATCATCAATGAGCGAAGCCTTCTCGAGAAAGTGATATTTTGAAAACATTTTTATTAGTATAGAATTGACCTTCAATACACGTGCTTAGGGTCAGCATGTATTAGATCATTATAATCTTGAAGAAACTGAAACATAGAGAAGATAGATATCTTCCCTCAGATCATAAGTCAAAATAACAAGGCTCAGAGAATAGGCAACTATCTATAAACTCTTACGATTAATTCTGATCCAATCTTTTAGTTATAAACTTCCTGCGTGATTCTACCAGGCAAGGCATTTTACCTCTTTGGTGTTTCAATTTCCTCATTTGTGCAGTGATTTGGAATGTCTGTCAAAATGCTTAATTGGCAGCTTTGACTCTCACTGTCTTATGTGATTCCTCTACTAGCGACACTACTGAATGTTCCTTGCTTATGTCATCATCCTTCTTCTCTTAAGCCCTTGCACCCAGTGTTGACAGGGGAAAGAAAAAGGGCAGCAACTCTAGAAGCTGGAAACATGTAGCTATTTCTTTCATAAAATTCTGACTAAGGATGACTAAAGCAAACCAACAAACAGAGGAACTCATTTACATCCTTCTTGATTCCTCCATGAGAGGAAAAAACCCCTCAATGTTTTGACAAAGGCAAGCTAACTCTTATCCTTTTTGAGCCTGGAAGACTCCAGATTAAAGGCACTGTTTCCCGAATGCCAGGCCAAGATACATTGTAGTAAGCCTTCTCTGTCTTTGACTCTATAGCCTCACACTTGCTCAAAGTCATCTGTAACTTTCAAAAATAGGGGAGGAGGGAAATAACTATATTTCTTTCACAAGAAAATCCTCCTGCTACAATAAAAGCAAAATAAAAAATTCCAAATGCTTACATACTTCCATCATGATCACTAGGTGGGCAATGAATTCAAATGGTAAAAATTAATTTTTCTAATTCAGCATGAAATTTTGGTAAATAGCTGTTCATAAGGCTAGAAGTTAAGTGATGGCGATTCCACTATAATACAGAACAACCTATACTGAAATTTAAAAAACCCTCACCAACTTTTAAATTAATTTAATTTAAATTAATGAATATGAGTAAAAACTCACAGAAATCTTTCTTCTAAGCACAGTTAACTTCATGGCATTTTATAGAGAGATAGATGGATAGATGGATGGATAGAGAAGTATGTTTGCATATGTGTTTAGGCCATTTTACAACTATATTTTAGTAGGAAAAGATTCAAACAGGTATCCTGTTATTTTGTAACTAATCTTTCAAAAGTTCTCTTCTAAGTGCAAAATGTAACTACAATGTTCAAAGAAAAGTATTCAATAGGAATTCTCATTCAAAATAAATGCCCAAATATCTCCAAAATATACTAAATAGTTCAGAATTCTAGTGAACTGGATAAAAGGAGTTTTTGTGTAGTATTAGCGGATCTAAGCCAGGAAACAAATGGGGGGCAAATGCCATGTAACATCTACAGGGAATGTCACATTAAGTGTTCACATGAGAACAGTTGGCTTGTAGAAATGTTCTCTCCTACACAACCCACAAATTATGGTCCACAACTGCACTAATCCTGTGACACTGGCCAAGCAGAAGTGAAAATGGGAATTTCTTCTGCTCTTGGAGAGTCGATATTCCTTAAAGTGGAAGAGTAGCTCATTGCAGAAAAGAAGCTTTGTAGGTCTATATTAATCTCCCCCAAGGAAGAATCAGAGATTATCTGGGAAGAAATGACAAAGTTGGAGTTTAGAGGGATTGACCTATTTTAACATGAGGTCTTAAAAAGAGACAAGTGATCATAAAATATTAGTAGAGGCTATGATGTCTGGAAATTAATCACTGGGGCATGTAGAATTCTTAGTAAAAAAAAAAAATGCCAGGAATTTCTATATTTCCTGAGCAGAGTAGATAGATAGATAGATAGATAGATAGATAGATAGATAGATAGATAGATAGATAGATAGATAGACAGAGAGAATATGGGGGAATAAGGAACTATGAGAACTGACTCCCTATAACATGCTGTCAAAAAGTTAAGCAGCGTGCTGTTCACTCCTTACTTCTTCCTAATCTAAATTTCTTCAATCCTTGGCAACTGTTTGGGTAAGGAAGGAAGATTGTGGTGCAAAGTTTCACCTTCTACTCAGCCTCTTTTGGGTTCTGTCCATTTTTTACACCCACACAAATTATGCCACTCCCTCTCTTCCTATTCCATGATTTAGGAAGTAACTGGGACAGCGGCTATACTTTATTGGATTGCTGATGCTTCAAAACCCTAAAATTTGTATAGCTAAAATTACCTTTTGTTGGTTAGTCCTTCAGACTGTTTTTGATCTTGCATATATATTGCGCTTAATCATTTTTTTACATTAGGCTTCCTTTCTCAACTTTGTCCAGCAAATTTTAGTCTGGCTCACTTCTGTCTGAATAGTACACTACCTGATTTCTGCTAACTTGAAAGCAGACTCTTGGTTCTCAGCTGGAGACTTCAAACATAATTTCCTACCCCAAGGGTCAAAATATAGATAAGCAATAATGTTAACTGTGATAACAACAATGGTAGCAATAGTGACACAGTCATATACTTACAGGGTCAGGAGACCTTTCACCAACACTAAATATTTTTACTATAATAACTCGGATGGGAGGGACTAAAGAGATGGCTCTGCTTATAGGGTTTCTAGTCCCCACGTTCTGCTTGGCCAAAAGTGAAATGAATGGCCTGTAACATTGCTATAAACTGAATGTGTAGACTAACGGAATGCAGGCACAGATCTCAAGCAAGCAGATAAAGATGTCACCAAGGTAGGTTTTTCTAATTCTAATTCTAAATAAATGAATGAAAAATTACCTGGAAAACACCTACTTCATTAGTTGCAGTAAAAGTCCCATATAAAATTTTACACTTAATATATATTACTATGAAAAATGAAGAAATAATGACCCCTCAAAAGAACATCCTATTATTTGGGACAAAACTGACAACATTCTACTACTATCTCATTTAGATAATAGTCATGATAAAACCTAACTTTTGTATAGCATTTTGAGTTTTGCAAACACTATGCACATATGATCGTATATTATCTCACTTGATGCTCACACCAGTTTTGTGAAATGTTCTATTATTACTCCCATTTTACATCTGATAAAACTGAGACAAAAAGATTAAGTGACTCAGACTATGCTCCTTGTGGGAAGTGACTTTTTTTTGCCTTTCTAGTACTTCCCAGTGCCTGGCCCATGACTGGTACTTGGTAAATGCTAGTTGATTGTGTGTCTGAGGCATCATTCAACTATGGTCTTCCTGACTCAAAATGAAAGAATCAAGATTCCATATCAAAAGAAGATTTGAAGCCATGATGTTCCTCTAAAGCCTGTAAATAAGCAGATATCACAGGGTGACAGGAATCTCTTGATACTAGTTACTCTGAGCCTATCCACAGCACCTGCTTTCTTAGAACCGAGGCCAATATTAGATCCCAGCAACACTCTTGTTTACTCAGGCATAACCCAACTCCAGCATGGTTTTCCATCTAAGGGTAGATGGGGTGGAGATTGTGAGGGGGGGAGGGAAAGAGAGAGAGAGAGACAGAGAGAGAGACAGAGAGACAGAGAGAGACAGAGACATACACACACACACAGAGGAGAGAAAGAGAGAGAGAGAGAGAGAGAGAGAGGAGAGTTCATTCTTAGAAATGCTTTAAAAATGATTAAAATTATTTTGTTAAGTGTTTTACCTAAATTTAGGAACTGTCTTTCCCTGGTATGTTGCTTTTTACTTTCATACAGTTTAAGTCCCATTCTCTCTCTCCGAAAGGTCAGCTATTGATTCAGCCATTCCACTTTTTTCAAAAGTGAAGGGGACTATTTCTTATATATGGTCTGCAGTGGCTGGTAGAGTTTCACAGCAGTGCTCTAACTAGACCAGTGCAAATAGAGCAGTCAAGCCAAGGGCAGCCTTGAAAGCAGCAAAAAGCTAACTTCAGTTGCGTTCAAGCCATCTGGTGGGGAGTAGTCTCCTCACTTGAGTAACAATAATTACATCCCTTGCTTGACTGATGTATTTTTATTTATTTTAAGTGTAGGGAAGAAAAAATGATGTCTGCTTCATGCTTAGGCTCCCTAAATCTTGTTGGAGTGAAGGGCAAATAAAAGTAACCTAACTCCTAGACGTCCCATATGGTGCTGAAATTCCTAGTTGTGTCTCTGTTGACCTCCCTGAACCTCAGTTTCATCATCTGTAAAAAGAGGAGTTGGGATTATATGGCCTGTGAGGTTCTATCAAGTTCTAGATCTATGATCCTATACTATGGTAAGCTGAATTCAACAAATCTCACCCTTATAATTTTGAACCATTTCAAAAAAATTACTAAGCATATGCAATTATTTTGTTCTGTATTCTTATATCTAACATTATTTAGTATGTTAAGATTTGCAAAGTATTTTACACATTACCTCATTTGATCCTCACCACAATTCTGTGATTTGGGCATTACTATTATCCTCACTTTATGAACAGGGATGCTGAGACACAGAGAGAGGTCAAGTGACTTGCCCAGGATTATGCAGTTCATATGTGTCTGAAGAAAGATTTGAACTCAGATCTTCATGGCTTTAAGTTTCACTCTCTATCCACTCCAACACCTAGCTACCTCATTCAAGGCTTCCCTAGTCTTAAGTTCAACAATCTATCCACTATGTCATGATGTTTCTGAAAGCTCACATGTCATTTTCTAACAGGACAGATGCTTAAGTTTATAATTCATTCAACAAGTGCAGAAGACAGCTGTTTCCTTTCAAAACACTTCTCTTTGCCTGAAATAAAGCCCTATAAATTCTGCATTATATATACTTATCTTAAATTAAGACCTGTATCTGAAATATAAATGCAAAATAGTTAATTAAATAAAACTGGATAACTAAATCATCCTAACAGTAGCTCTCAGTTATCTGTAGTACTAACTAGTGAGAAGGGAGTGTGTGGATACAGGAAACTAAAAGATAACCCCTAAACCTCAAACTACAAAAATGTTATCAGTGCTGCTAGCAAGAGCCAAAATTGACTACTCAAGGTTTCGTTTCCTTTTCTTTCCCTCAGGCCTCTGGGAATTCTGCTAATGAAAAATGACAGTCCTGGGTGAGGTGTCTAAAGAGCAAAGTTTAAGTTCCAGTTTCGCTAGTACAACATTGGGCAAAACACAAGGTTCACTTGGCCTCAATTTTTTCTTATGCAAAACAAAGCAGTTGAATTCATGATCTTTAAAATCCCTTCAAGATTTATCTATATATGAATCTATGAGTGAAATGTTCAGAAGGTGAGCAGCTAAAAGGAAAGGCAGAAGAAAACAGGGTTTCACATAATTCATAAACTAAGTAATCAGAACCTGAACAATTGGCTAGAGCAGACAGAAAAATGCCCATGTTATATATGTGTTGCAGAGGATAAAAGTGACAGAAACAATGAGGGAAGGAAATATTCAGTTAAAGGTGTGGATCTTTGAATTTCTACAATTGGTTTAAAATTGGCTGACATATTTAGATATCTCAGCTGGGAGGCATTTCTGAAATTGAGGGTACCAGTTTTTCAGTTAAAAGTCAGAACTATCACCAGCCTTCACTCTGTTCTTTCTTTCTATCACCTTTAATAACTGCTATTACAATTTTCTCAGGCACCTTTTATTCAACTTGAGCTTTTCACAAGATTAATACTACAACAAAAACTTTAATTAATTCAAGGAACAAGGAACTGGGGGTGGGGAGAAGGTTATGTACTAACTGGGTTGAGAGTACTTTGTTGTTAAAGAATAACAAAGCATATGTTTGACCAGAGAATATAATTTGTTATGAATTATACATAATTTTGAATAAAATTGCCTCAATTTAGCAAGGCATTTACTTTATATATGAAATAATAGGTAGCCTCTCAAACATTATTTTAAAAGATTAAAAGAAGAAAGCTCAATCTGAAAAGTCAAACTATCAGCTCTTCACCAATTGCTTGCTCACCAATCTACCCACAGGAAAAACAGTGCCATTTAGGAACAGGATCTCCTTTCTTTCAAGCACATGGTATGTGTATGTTGCATATTATGACTGGCAAAAGTCTGTAAATTGTTGGAAGTGTCTCTAAAATAGTAATAAAATTAATTCCCTTATTATGTGACATGAGTTGGAAAGAAAATATAATTCAATAAACATAAATTAAATGCCTACTAGTACAAGGTACCTGGGTTAGGCACTGGTGATGCAAAGAAGAAAAAGAAAAAAAACTACAGTCCTAGCTCTTAAAGAATTTGTCTACTGGTGGATAAAATACGTAAACACATAAGTAAATATAAAATAACCTGAGGAGAGAACATTAACAACTACGAGATCAGAGGATCAGAATGACATTCCATCAGCAGTGAGCTAAGCCTTAACAAAAGCAAAGGATTCTAAGAGATAGAGGTGAGGAGTTAATGAATTCCAATCACAGGAGCATGCTAGGCAAAAGTATAGAGGGAAAATAAGAAATTTAGAGTTCAGGTAAGTAGGGCTGTTAAGTGGGTAGAGTTGCCAGTACAGGCAATTGGAACACAGAAGACGTGAAGGGAAGTAATGCAAAATAAGTCTGGAAAGCTTAAACTGAAGCCAAATTGTGAAAGACTTTAAATGCCAAGTTGCACTTTATCCTAAGGCAAGAGGTGGACAATGAGGAATCTTGAGCAGAAAAGTACATGTTTTAGACATGTTTTAGAAAATTATTTTAAAAGCTGTGAGGGGAATGGAATGGCGAAGGGGAAAACTAAAAGCAGGAGGACCAAAATTAAAAAGCATCCTTCAGCAGTCCAGGTGATGAATGCCTAATCTAGAGTGTTGTCTTTTTTTAGTTAAGAAAAGGAAACAGATGCGAAATATACTTGGTTGGATATGGGAGGCGAGAGACGGGGAGAAGAGAAGTCAAGGATGGCTTTGAGATCTCAAATGGTCGTGGTACGCCAAACGAGAAGACACTGAATACTTAAATATTCCATGGCGAAATGATTATAGAACAATATTTGTTGGGGTGACATGTAAGTAAAATGGAGAGTACTGAATCTATTACCTACATTGATATACAACTTTCTAAGAAGCTGATTATAATAAAATTTGTGAGTATAACTAAATTAACATAATTTTATCCTAACTTGGATGAATTAGTAAAGGCCTGTACAACCTGTGGCCCACTGCTTATGGCCCTCACTCTTGCAGCATGCTAAAGGATTTCAGGCAGTCCGAGAAAAATGTAGAGGAAAACATCCTTTATAGGTAGAGGAAATCCTTTGGTGTAGGGCAAGCAGTCTGCAGGCTGTAAGCAGCCACGGGCTACAGGTTGTGTAGGTCTGAATTAGAAGAAATTTCAGGATCTTGCAGTGTTGCAAAAGCATTATAAGCATCAATTATCCCTGTATTATATATGTTGATGTATCCCTTTGGGCAATTCCCTTCCTTTCTCTAGGTTTCAATTTCCAGATTTGTAAAATGGCGGGGTTGGACTATCTGATCTCTAAATTCTCTTCCAGTTCTGTGATCCCATGCACAGTGCTAGTTCATAAGGTTACAGTTGAAAGACCGTCAGATAAACTGACAGGATGTTTGACCTAGAATCATTAAGACACAAGTTCAAATTCTACCTCAGACACTTAGTAACTGTAGGACTATGGGCAAATCACTTAAATTCTCTGTGCCTCTTTCTCTTTATTTGTAAAACAAGAAGGCTGGCCTCTGAGACCTTTCAAGTCCTTTTCAATTCTAAAATTTGATCCTCTGAAATAGAGATAATTATCATTTCCTCTTTTAATTAATGAGGACACCCAAAATTAGGAAACATGGAATAAATATAACAACATATGGAAAGTGACACCCCACTGGAGCTAAGAAAGATTGTTATCCTCTAATATTTATTGTGCATTTATTGTGTCCATGACATTGTATTTGGATAGATGCTAGGTTATAGACAATTAAAACCATGACATATTCCTAATCCTCAAAAAGCTTATAACATATATTCATAGAGTCAATACATCCAAAATAAAAGTGTGGTATAAATATTATTTATCACTACTGTTTTTGTTATTAGCAGCCACAAATTAGTTTTTTAAGTAGGCACACAGATAACATAACACCTTTGTCAAATGGTAAAAACAAACTTTGTCTAATAAAATTTTCTCCTATAAGTTTTATTTGCTTTGGAGAAAGTATATTTATTTTCAGTAGTGATAAAGAGGAAACTGAAAGGAAATGGGGTCGGGGAGATATCTGAAGAACAGACTGACAAAGCAAAAAGGACTATAAAATGAATGGAAGCAAAGGCAAATAAAGGAAAAGGAAAAGACAGAACAAGTACTCTCCAAATGAGCAAAGGTGTACAGAAGAATTCAAAGTATTAATAACTTTGAAATGATTTCTTAAATTCCCCCCATGTAATTATTTTACAAATCAAGTTTCAAGGTACTTGTTACAGTCCTACTTCAAAGAGGTTTAGTTTTCTTGGCACTAGAAAGGACTTTAACTGTAAAGCGCACATTTTTAAACAATTGCAAAATAAATTTATTAGCAAAGAAATTCTTTGTGTCAAGAAACAACACTGAGAGTCGGAAGCAGTCAAAGCTATAGCTAAAAAGTTTTGTACCCAGAACAAGCAATATAAAGCATTGTTGAAGTGGTAGAGCATGGACATAGAATCAGGGAAGAGAAGAGCTCATCCCAATCTGTCAAATAGTTGCTTTGCAGTTTAATTAGTTATTTTTGCTAATTAGGTGCTAAGATCTGTTGTGTCTAGGTTGCTGAAAATTGCAAGTATAGTCAAGTACCCTCTAGTTGTGTTGGTCTGGGCAAAGGCCTGACTGATTGCCCAGCCCTTGGGATGACTGAGTATTATAGCAGGTCTGTCACTAACAAGCTTTGTGAGCCTGAGCAAGTCAATTAACTTCTCAATCTGCTTCTTTGGTTATGAAATTAGAAAGTACCTAATATCATTCTGACCTCTAAAAATTTCCTGATTGAAGGGAAAGAGCATTGAACTCAGATGCTAACTTTCGATGACTAAAACTATGTGGTCTAGCTAATAATTTACCATCCCTGAGCCTTACCTATAAAATGAGTAAGTTGTACCCTATTGTCTCTGAGGTCCTTTTCAGTTCTTGATCTGTGATCCTAACATTCTGACTCTTTGATTTCTAAGACTTCAAACAGACTGCTAACCAAACAATGAGTCTAGTAAATAAACTTCCACTTGGGTTCACAGGTAAATCAAAAGGCTTTCCTAGATTAGAGAAGGAAACCTTTGTCCAGGTAAAAGAGAGATGCCAGCCTCTTTACCATTTCCACTACCGAACTTGTTGGCAATGATTTCTTTGGCCTTTCAGAAAGGAAATATTTATGTAAAGTTCATTACATTCTTACACCTAGTATAGAGAAGAGGAGAGAGAGCTGAGAAAAATCCGTGGGAGTAATTACTAGGCAAGACAGAGTACATACAATCTGTATGAATGTAACAGCAGGAAAGCCCATTTCTCAAATTGCTGAAATTATTTCTAGTTTGAGTCAAGTTTACAAAAATATTTATAGAATTAGCAAAACACTATCATTGGCATTTTCTTTGAGTTGTCTAATTTCCTGAAAGTTTAATTCATCTTTTTTTTTTTTTTTGTGAGGGAGGAGAAATCACTTCTACAAATACTGAGAAAAGGTGATTTTTTTCAGTAGTTAATGTAGTCTATTAGAGAAATCTTGGTCAAGTCAGATTGTGTTCAAAAAATTCATTTTGAAGGACAAACAACAGGGAAAAAACCAATACTGTCTACATGAAGAAAGTCAAACAAAGGTTCTGTTTGCCTCTTCAAGGATTTAGGGGAAGTTCCAAAAGGGCAACTCTTTTCTCAACTTCCCCTCCTTATGCCTATCCAGTAACAAACACTATTACAGTCATTTTTCATTTCTTTTTATCTAAGCTGCTTCCTATGTCCTGATTTTGCTTCATAATTTTTTAATGGTTGGTCAAAAAGGTTTGTATTGCATGTCTGTATACTTGTTAATTTTGCAAAAAGGGAAATGGAGGAAGTCATAAGTTAGCTGAATATACACCCTGTTTAATTAGGGCAGAGAGTTAACATTCTCTATGAATGCTAGGAATTTTCCTAACTGGATGCTCTGAGCTATTATAATGTTATTAATAACTTTCCATCTGATATAAACTCCATAAAATAGCTGGTAAAGGGCACCAAGTGAAGCTGAGAGTCATTATATTGCCTTTAGGCTAAAAGCAATCTATTTGTCATTGAATGCGGCTGATTCAATCCCCAGTCTCTCTCCTTCAGAGAGGATTGGGGTAAGGAGGAAAAGGCAGTGACCAAAGAGAAAGTCACACCCTGAACCAAAACTGTGGAGGAGGACAGGCACTAATTCATATCTACCCCTTCCAGACAGGAGGAGAGAATTAAAAAGCACTGAGTAGCAGTCAACCCTCCAAAGTGAAAGCCAGCTACAGTGTCCTTGAATGTGAAAGGAATTCTGTTACATCATCGTTCTTTCTGATGTGGCTTATCATGAGCTGTTTTGTCATTTTGTCCTTGTATGGTACATATTATTTGTGTGCTGCTCATCAGCTGAATTTGATCACTGAAAGCAACTGTAAACTAATCAGAATACAACCACTTGCTGTCCTGCTAGTAATAGCTATTCTCTCAGCTAAGTTATCAGCATCTTGTGAAGAAGACAGCTTCTCTTTGCTCCTGGACCTCAGCCGGGGGACTCCTTAACAAGCTTAAAGTTTGCTGCCAACAACCGAAAGATATTTCTCTTCCAATAGAGCAAGTATTTCACTGTCTACTACAGTCCCAGAAAGGTCTTGGATCGGTGATAGTCGGGTTCCTTTGCTTTCTAGGTCCAGTGCAAAATAATGCTTAGGTGTAACAAAGTCCCTCAATCTCTGTGTCTTTTCTGCATTCTGTCTTATATTAGTCATCTAATAGAAGACCATACTAAGAAGATTTTAGAGCACTCAATCAACAAAATCCCTACCTTCTACAAGAAACCTTTCCCAAACCGTCCTGATTCTAGTGCCTTCCCTCTTCCGATTATTCACCATTTGTCCTGTCTGTAAGTTGTTTATACATATTTGTTTGCCGTTGTCTCTCCCATTAGATTTTGAGCTCCCTGAGGGCAAGGGCTGTCATTTGCTTCTTTTTGTATCTTCAGCACTTAGCACAGTAGCTGGCATGTGCTTCATAAATATTTACTGACTGACTGCTTTTGGTATTTGATCACTCCAATTCATCCTACACACTAATGCCAAATTAATTTTCCCAATATTCTGATCCCCTTTGTCCTCAAGAAAGATTCAATGGCTCCCTGCCACCCATAGGATAAAATCCAAACTCCTCAGCCTAACATTCAAAGTTCTCTAAAATTCACCCCTATTGGCAATTTTTGTGCTCCTCTCTAATTAATCCTCTACCCTCCTCAGCAGAGTGACTGTTCTAAACCTTTTCCATCTCTCCTTATACCTTTCCTGGCATAGCCCTACCAACAAGGACTTAGCCTCAGACATCACTGAAAAGACTGAAGCCATTTGCTAAGTTCCCTCTTCTCCCCTTGTTCACATCTCACATCCCTCTGATATCACTCGCTACTTTCTCCTCCCTCACTCTTTTTTCTGATGAAAATGTGACCCTTGTCCTTGCCAAAGTCAACCCAACCACATATTACCTTGATCTTATACCATCCAGTGTTCCCTACCAGATTTCATTCACTATCATTCCTATTCTGTCTCTAATATTCAGTCTTTCCCTATCTACTGGCTCCTTCCCTGATATCAACAAACATCATCATCCCATTCATCCTTAAAAAAAAGAACCCCCTTGATCCTACCCTCCATGTTAGCTATTCCTCTTACCCTTCTCAGCTAAATTTCTTGAAAAAGCTATCTGTACTCATGGCCTTCACTTCTCTCTTCTTACTTTCTTTTTATCCTTAGCACAGTGCTTAGAAATTCATTTGCACTTAATAAATGCTTGTTTACTGATTTGTTATCATTTGTTTTAAAAGACATGTCCTAAAAAGTCTCTCCCCAGTTCCCTTCAGAAGTGATTTCTTAAGTTGTCAGAGTAGAAGAACAATAAGTAAATCTGTTCCCTGACATTCTTTTTCATGTTTTATGTTACTTTTTAGAGCTTCTATTACTAGTCCTCAGAAGATCTATACATAGATGCCTCAAGCCCAATATAGTTAGTGTTCCCTATTCCTGAGGGAAAAACTGACCCTCGTCACAGCCTATTTTGAACTAAGTGGTAGTCATGGGATTATAATGTAACTTAGGTTTCTAGCCAAGGCTGGGATATTTTGCAAGAGACTTTTCTGATTGTTGGGGAGAATGCTGACACAATAGTGCATGACTATATGAGAGGTATGGGAGCTTTGGAAAACAAATTCTTTTTCTTTAAAAGAACTTACATTGTACCAGACTTTCTTCTGGGACAGGTACAGGGCGGGGGAGAAAGACTTTGGGAAATGACACACATGTAGGAGAAGCCAGTTCCTCAACATGTCTCTGATTTACATCTTACTTCTCTAGAAACTTTGAGGAATTTTCCCTCAGGTGAGATCACGACCTTTGTCTCTTGCTTTGAGGTGAGAGATCTCACTCTCCATGGGAGAGCTCATTCATTCTGTGTATTTTTTTTTTGGTATTACAATCTCTTTTACTTCCCCAATTTCTGTTTGTTATTTGCTAAATGAACTGATTTCCTTGGTATTCACTATAACAGTCTTTTGTGCAACTAGCATTTTGTGGGGAGGAATCAACTCATAAGTACAAACTAAGATCTATCCTCCATCCTTTAAGGGCCAGGAATAGACTTTGTTCTAAAGCTACCATCCCCTCTAAAACAGTAATACTTTGTTGTTCAGTCATTCAGTCATGTCCGACTCCTTGTGATTCCATGGATGCACACCAGACCCTTCTCTCCTCCACTGTCTCTCTAAGTCTGTCCAAGTTCATGTTCATTGTCCATGACACTATTTATCCATATCATCCTCTGCCATCCCATTTTTCTTCAGCCTTCAACCTTTCCTAACATCAGGGTCTTTTCTAATGAGTCTCTTCTTTTCATTATGAAGTATTTAAGCTTCAGCTTCAATATTTGAGCTTTAAGTGAACAGCATGAATTAATTTCTTTAAGTATTATTTGACCTCTTTGCTGTCTCAACAGTCTTCTCCAGAACCACAATTCAAAAGCATCAATTCTGCAATGCTCACAAATAATATAATTCTAGATTGGTACTCCATGCAGATACTCACTCCTACCTGATTTCAAACTGCAGAAAAATGCCTCCCTTCCTTGCAAAGATAAAGTAACTCTTAAAATAAATTTAGTTGTCCATTTTAAGTGTGAAGAAAAACAAAGTACAAGAAGTTGTTTAGGTGGCATTGGAGTAGATAAATTTGTTGTTTATCAGAAGCTACGTGATTTATTTTGGTATTTTTGTCACCAGTATACATTGTTTTAAACTCTCAAACTAGGTTGTAAACTCCATGTCTATTTCAGATCTCACACATATGCTGACTGTACAGTTATTAAGATCTCCCTTATTAAAGGTGCTGAAGTCAAAGTTGTGTTCAATTTTCAGTTACAAAGTAGCAGGGCTTCTTGTTCAGGTTGGACAAGATAGCAACTGAGGTTCCAACCGACTCTGAGATTCTGCATTTCTGTGACAATAGGGAAGGTTGGATTCTTCATTCTTGATGGATTCATCATAATAGCAATTTATTTTAAAATCAGAGATTTATAATACTTGTGACATAATTAATTGTAAACACCTTAGAGGAAATAGGAAAAGGGTACTTCATAATGAACAAATGCTTATCAGATTAATGTAATCCCCTTCAATCACAGAGGAAAAGTTCTAATAAATCAAAAAGTTTTAGATATAGTGTATCTTATTTCAGGAAGGTTAGCTCCTTGTACAGCTAGCTTATTAATAAACTAGAGCAACAGAGTCTAGACCCTATTTGTGAAATAGACCCCTTTGGTAGCCTGGTGAAACTGATGGACCTCTTAGAATATTGTTTTTTCAAGGCATAAAATGAAATACATAGAATTATAAAGGAACCCAACTACACTGAGATATAGTCATCACAATATTTTTTAAAGTTCATGGATACCAGTTTAAAAATCCCTGGTCTAAAAAATAATAATAGTAGGTATACCCCTGGACACAGAGCTCAAATTCAATGAACAGTTTAACAGCAAATTTAAGAATGAGCCAGGAATAACATGAATGGTCAATCCTTGGTCCTATGTTGTTTAAAATTTTCATCAGTAACATGGAATAATTGACTAAAGCTCCTCCTCATTAAATTTGTAGGTAACAGCAATCAGTGAATGGAGGAAGCAAGGACTTTGGCAAAGGCACTGACTCAACATTTTAAGATTTCTTCCTATCCTAACTTCACAATGAGCACCATCTAATCAGTTGGACTTTCTTACATTCGTTGACATTCTGTTTTCAAGAAGAAAAAATGCAAAGCCATTAAGAAGTAGGCCATTTTGGTATAAGAGTTCCAAAATCTAAATCACTTTCCTACAGATTTTCATGCTTCCTCAAGTACTTTTAATAAATTAAATACAAATTTCACTTTTTAATTAAGAAAATTGCTTTGTGTTTCAATTATTTCATTGGCTAATGCTGCAATACAGCTCAAGGTGTCCTTGTAAGGCAACCTTTTAGTGATTTTGGTATTTTAATACAGAATTGCATTTCTCTCTGACTGTCCAGAAAGCATTCATTATTTTCAATTGCAACACTTCATTCTCTAGTTAGGAAAACAATTCACAGAAAGAGAGGAAAGAAAAGAAGAGGGGAGGAAGACAGGGAAAAAGAGGGAGAGAGGAGAGAAGTGAGAATGAACTTTTTTTCCCCTTTCATTACTCTCAGGATTATCAGCAGTGGGTAAAAAATCTCAACATAATCATTAATTAATTTATGCAGTCTTTAAAAAGATCTTAGCTTTTAAATATACTTTAGTGTAGACATCAATTTTAGAGTAAATAAATTCTTTGATAAGAAAGTCAAAATATGATTTTCCTAAAATTTCTATTTGAGAAGATTTCTCCATTAAAGTTCTACTCCAGTGATTCATTGTGGAGACTCTAGTTTCTTGAATACTGAAAAGGCAGGCAGGGGCTAGTTTATAAAGGTATTTGGATACCAAATAGAGTATTCTATTTGGGGAAGTGCTGATGATCATCATGAACCAATACAGGTTCACTAAGAATAATCCATGAAAAAATTTTCGTAAGGTCATGAGCTGGATAGATTAGCAATATTCTGTTGATATAATGTATCTAGATTTCGTGGAGGCATCAAGGTGACTGGGAGCCATAGGAGTTTATTGAATAGGGGTATATGACATGGCTATCTGTAAAATAGATATAAAATTTATATTATCCATCATACTGGATTATTGTGTAAAAAAAGTGATTTGTCAACCTTAAAGCACTATTTAGATGTGAGTTATTATCATCATTATAACTGGACTTTATTTGCCTCTTTCCAAACTGTTTTGTCCTGTAAAACCTATATAATTAATTATTATCCCTGATGAGAGAAGCTAAGGAAATAGTCTTTGCTCATCAATGGAAACTCATCCTAACCAACTGATGTCTGGCAGCAATCACCAAATAAGTAGATTCTTTTTTAGTTAATTATTCTGATCTCAGCCTACTGATTTATTTATTTAATTGACTGGGTTCCTCACCAGAAGCTATTAATCTAACAGCATGAGCTGAATTTTGTATGACTGCTAGCGTACTTTGTGAGCACTTAGAAAGGGAAGTGCTGATGATCATCATGAACCAATACAGGTTCACTAAGAATAATCCATGAAAAAATTTTCATAAGGTCATGAGCTGGATAGATTAGCAATATTCTGTTGATATAATGTATCTAGATTTCGTGGAGGCATCAAAAATTCTTTCATATCTTTTTGGATAAAATGAATGTGTTACTTTAATGATAATATTATTAGGTATTTGTGCCTGGCTGAAAGACCCAAAGAATATGGATCAATGGACCAATGTCAACCTCTTGGAGGGAGTATTCTAATCATATGTTGAAGCACTCTTTTTCAACATTATATTATTGCCTTAGATGAGAGTAAGAAGGACAAAGTTGTCAGGTTTCTCCTAAAGTCCTACTCTAGTGTATCACTGTAACATGGGGGTGATCTTGGGATGAAGCTTATGCTAGGAGACTGAAAACTCTGTAGTATTAGAAATTTATGGAGGAGAAAGGAATACTATTGGGCTTCTATATTAGAGCTCTAGTTCCACACACATTTAGATGAAAGATAAGATATTTATATTACACTGGTTCAGCAGAACAGAGTTCACACAATGACATGAAATTGGTCAATCTTGGGATATAATGGCTTGTGTAACATGTGGGAAAGTGTGGGAGCAAACAGTTAGCAAAGTCTCCAGGAAACAGCAAATAAAACTGACTTCAGTGTTGTGGTTGGTGCTCCTACAAGTTTTCCCTCTGTTTGTTATGTGTAACCCTGGATGCCTAACCTCTGAAAGAAATAGTCCTTAGCTCAAATGGTATTTCAATGTTCCCCAGCTACATTTGTGTGTAGTTGGGTGCTGTGATATTCTGGGTCCTGGACACAAAGTACATTATAAAGTGGTATTTAAGTGATAGTGATAATATATTTCATAGATTCAGCTTAGAGAGAATATCTGACCATCAGTTCCTAAGCTCAGTGAAGGAGGGGAGTCCATCAGTGTGCATTATTGCATAACAGGTAAGCTCTACCAAGCTGAAAAAGCTTCAAGTATGAGCCCAGGACAAGATTCTATATATTTCTTTAGTCCAAGGACCAGTCAAACTAAGTAAAGAAAAGTTCATCACCTGAAGGTTGTCCACAGAAGCCCATGAAATGGATAACTGCTTATTGCTGTTACCTTGAAATAAGTGATTTTATTTTTATTTCCCTCCAAGATATTTAATTTTCTCACTCTCTGTAATTGAAAGAAAAAAGGAAGATCCTTTGTAATGTACATTTGCATTCTTTTGTGAAAGAGGTCTTGGAATAAAGGAATATGAAAAGGAAAAAGTTTATCCTCCTTATAGCTCTAGTTCCATCCAGAAAATAGAATGGAAATCATTAGTAGGACCAGAGATATAGAAACATAGCAGAAGCTGGAATCTATAATCAGTCATAGTACCTCTACATATCTGATACAACAATTTGCTAAAGTATTGAAGTATTAGGACATTACAAATATTTCCTGTTATGATACCTATTATTCATAGATTATATAATTTATGCATCAAATATATTATATTATATTATAACATATAATTATTATATATTATATGGTTATTATGGTATCATAATGACCAGGGCTTCTTCCTTCCATTTGTCAATTTGGGGCCAGTGAGATAGACATGATGCACAGAAGAAGTTAGAGGGGTAGCTCCCATACGTTTGTATACATGAGCATAACATGGGATGACTTGGTGAGATGCTTGAACGAAAGAACTGAATCATACACCAAAAGTGGTTGGGAAATGTGATATAGCATAAAAACCATTTTTGTTACCCTTGCCAAAACAGTAGTTAATACAGTAGACTCCAGAAAGTTTAATTATTTACTAAATAAATTACATCATTCAGTTAACCTGGGTATGTGTGTGTATGTGTGTGTGTGTGTGTACAGCTCTTTAAGACCCCATTTGGGGTTTTCTTAACAAAGATACCGGAGTGGTTTGCCATTTCCTTCTCTTGCTCATTTTATAGTTGAAGAAAATGAAGCAAACAGGGTTGTGACTTCCCCAGGGTCATACAGCTAGTAAGTATCTGAGGTTGGATTTGAACTTAGGAAGACAAGCCTTTCTAGCACTCTATATCCACTGTACCACTTGGCTGCCCCAAGATCAACAGAACTAGCAGTTAAAGAAAAACATCACATTGCAAGGAAAATGAGATTTTTAACAGATACATTAAATGCAAAAGTACATCTAAAGAAGATTCAGAGAGATTAAGGTTATCTTAGTGTGTTCAAGTGCTGAGTAGAAAAGGGAAATGATCCTTACAGAAAAATATACACAATAATAAACAGATAAAAAGAAGAAAAATTAGAATTGACTGACTTTGTAACTTATTTTTAAAATGTCAGGACTATTTTTGTTGTCGCTGTTGCCACTATTATTCTTGTTGGAACTTCTGTAGACCACAAATAATCCAAATTTAAGTGAAAAGTAAAAATGCTAGAATTAGATCTTTGAAAAAAAAAACCCCAAAGAATTAGATCTTTGCAGACTCTTTGTACCATGGCAATTCACTTTAACCAACACAAAGTAGCCATTATCCTACTCTATTTGACTTGCCTGAGTAATCATCAACCAAGTTAAGCTATCCATTCAAAGGCAAAACAATATATTTGTGCCTATTTCTTAGAAATAGTGACAAGGAGACTACATCAGATGATTTATTTCTTGTCAAAAGAATCAAGTATAGCAGGTTTGTTTTATAAATAAATGGCACAGAGAGGCAAAATTGGAGAAAAATCACCTTTGTAAAAAAATATTTCCTTGAAATGTCTTTTAGATTGTGATTTTCCCCCTTAAAGGCTACTAGCCAACTTACAGGTAGAGGTTTACAATACAAACGGAACTTCTTTAGATGTTAGCAATACAAAGATAATTTCACCAGTTGCAAGAAGCAGTCTATACTTTGAACACTACTTACTCTTCAACTAGTAAAGCCACTTGGCTAAAAAAGAATACACTTATTGCTACTGCTGGTTACTCATGTAACCAGCTTCATTGGTCCCTCCCACAAAGACCATGAATAGTCACTATAATTTTTCAGAGGAAAGAGGATCTGGGAAAGAGGAAATCAATTATTTAGAAAGTTAACTGTTATGAGTGAGAGACTGTCAGAGACAGAGTGGAAAAGCACTAAGAGAACGCTATCCTAAAAAATTGGGTGTGCTAATTGTCAAGGAAAAAGAATCTGAAGAGAACTGAATTTAACTCTTGTTTTCTGCAGAAGACATCCTAAGAGACTTTTAACTGCTATCATGATAGAGCTAAATGGAAGAATTATGGTTAGAAGTGACTCTGTGATCTTTCTCATAGTTCATATATCGTTAAAACATTTAAATGTCTTATGCTCTTTGCTATACTGTTAATAAATTATATAGCTAAAAATAATGATATTATTTAATCATATCTAACCAAGAGGTATAAAAGGGGGAAAGGGATGGGCACAAGTTTTTAGTAAGATATTTATTTCTCTGTTTTATTTATAAACAGAGATGGGGCCTCAAAGCTAATTGGTGAATATAAATTTAATTACTTTATGAACACATATCAAAATATACCGTTTAATTGCCTTAGAATCCAACAGAGAATAAGGAAATGATCCAGTAGCTGTTAGAGAATGGTGAATACTCCATAATTAGGCTACACACGAGGATATCATCACTAAGTTTGCTACACTAATAAAGAATGGGATTTTGTGAACAAAGTATTATTAATAATCATTCTTTATACTTGAATTTTGATTGAGAAATAATTTCCTTAAGACATTAGCTGTCTTTCAAAAATGTTTATGAATGGCAAAGTCTTACTGCTTATTATTGTCATTCCATGACACATTTTAATGTTTGACCATACTTTTCTATAGGAATCTTTCTTATATGTATGTCAAAACATAGGTCATGAAAGACATCTGGCCAAACCTGGAGGAAATTGATCAATAAAAAAGGTTACTTGCTGGTAATTAATTTCTAATCCTTAAGTGTTTTTTTTTTCACATCAAGGCCATAACCAAATAACCTCATTCCCTACCCACCCCCCCAAACAACAACATTTCTATACATATCCTTTACCCAAACATCGCAATTCAGGTTATGATCCCCTCCCCACCCTCCTTTTTAACTTAGACTCCCTATCTGATTGTCATCTTTGTTTCCTTCTTCTCCCAAGTTCTCTAGTGTCAATTAGTCACCATGTCTTGTCTACTCTAACCTCCATATTCTGTCTCTCTGTCTCTTTTTCATTCTTCCCTATCATTTCCAGTGTCACTAATCCTAGTTAAGTCCCTATCTAACTCAAACCTGAACAATTATAAATAACAGAATTTATTGAACTAAACAGTACCCTAGAAAAAAATTTGTTTTCTTTTTTTAATAGAATAAATATGTCCCTACAAACAGACAATCCATGTTAGAGCATGAAAGTTATTTACATCTAAAATATCAGCTGAAAAGATATGGAATAGTTTATAGTAGTGATCTCTACTAACTTACAAACAAACTATTGATAGTATAATACTCCCAAGAGTTTCATAAAAATAAGATTGGTGGTACTATGCATATTCCCTTTATTATCTAAGGCACATAAAAAACAGAGAATTTTAAAAGTTTTATCCCTAAGAACTGTACTTAACAGAAAATTTAAAAGCCTAAAAACCTTCTTCATCCACAATTAACAAATACATTACAACTACATAGTGTGACTTGCATTGAAACTCATTATAAATTGGTATTAAGTGGAAAAAAGAGAACATAACACCAGTCAGAACTCAGACACTTGATCTCATAAATTCAATTCCTCCCTTCTTATGTCAATGATGCATTGTTTTGAGTACCATAATTAATATAAATTTTAATTTGCAAGTTTCAAGTACTATAAATCCTACTTATGTTAATAAGCATTACTTGATAACACAGCCCTTTTAAATGGCCTTAGAAGTAATTTAAACCATCAAGTTCTGACAGCTTCTTGTTTTAATTACTGTATATAATATGACATTAAATATATAGTACTGGAATGAAATAGGACACAGATTAAAAAAAATCATCAAAATTTCTACAATAAACTACATTTTTTATTTCAGTGGAGCCACCATATTTAAACTATAACATCACAATTCCCAACATGCTACATGAGAAAGAAGAAATGACAATAAAGAAAATAAAGACCCATAGAACACCTACATCAGTCCAATTATATATATGAGTTCTGTGATGTAATTGACAGCTTTGGGAATACTAAGGGAAGGGTTCTTAATACTACAAAAGATTAGGATAAAATGTGGACATTATTACAACTGAGAAAAGATTAATAACTGCTAAACTATATGTCTAATTTGTCATCTCTATAAAATCTTCATGAAAACAACTAACACTCATACTGAGGCCACCTTTGATGAAGCTATGAAAAGGGTTTTCTACAACAGAACACATCTTTATAGACACACAACTGAATCACAGATATATAAGAATATAAACTCTATTGTTGATTAAAAAAAATCATTTGATAAAATAGATCAGAACACACACATTATTTATATTGCTATGAATTTGGATAGACAGCCCCCTTGAGTTGGTCCATCAGTAGCTGTATCTTGGAAATAGACTTCAGATGGATGACGAAGTAGACTCAGAGTTAAATTGAAGCAAATGAGAAAGCTGTTTCATTTAGAAAAGTAGTAAGCATTTTCAATAACATCCCTTAACTTCTTCCTGAAACAAAATTCTATCTTTTCAATGTCAATATTCTTCCAATGATAATTTAGGTCTAATGACCTTGAAATACCATAATCTCTGAGGGATCAAAATTATGGATTACCCAAAGGGCAGTGGAGAGACTTAAATGTGGTCCTTGAGATACAGCTAACTATGAGCTAGGTGCAAAAAGAACCAAGGCAGCATGCAGGGTAGCCATCTGTTATCCTCGCTCTTCCTATATAACCAGCCTACTTCCTTTACTAACCATACATATCTTTTATTATAGGCCATATTGGTACCCAGATAAGAGATCCAGAAAGCATATTGGATGTACCGCCCCACCTCCACCTCCTGCAGAGGACATATTAACGTATATGGACAAAATTCAAACAGGATAACAAGGCATGGATAGGTTATAAGCTGTGTCCCTGGAAGAAGTACCTTCAGTGAGCTCATAGGTCTGTCAGTGTTGAAGAACAATATGATATAGCCTTATGATAAACAAAAGAAAACAAGACTTTTCTGTGGCTGGTCACAAGGTACTTTTCACAGACTGTTCTGCCCAGTCAACTTCTCTTCCATGCTCCCCTCCTCTCTCCCCCCACAGTGTATCACAGCTAAAATATCAGCAGAGGGTTCCAAATTTAAACTCTTGTACGGAAAAAGTTAGTTCACAAATAAATGGATTTTCCTCAAGAAAAAAAACAGCAGTAAGAATAAACTGATCTTGAAAGTAAGCCTGTATTATTTTAACATTCCTTGTAACTTATCTCAAAGGGGAAAAAATAAAAACATCAGATCAATTAATTTTATCACAGAAAGAGCCTAGACAAATGTAAATACCCAGTAATATATTCTAGCCTAAAACTGAACATCACAGAAATGTTCCCCAAAATGAGTATTTTTAAAATGATGAGAGAACAGAAATAAGTATTTTTGTCAGGCTGTGTTATGGTGCCAGGCTGAGCTATCTGGTAAAACCTGGATCTTAAAAAAAAATAACACTTAGCTAGCATGACTATAATGGAGGATATGTGGGCATTAGGCCCTGGATATGATTTTATCCTCATATATTTGTTCCTTCTTTATTTCATAAAACATTTGCCTTAAACTTTAACAGCAACTACTCAAGGGGAAGAAATGCTGAAACAACTTTGAAAGACTTGGTGACATTGATGAACACAATGATCAGTCACAGTTCCAAAGGATTCATGATAAAAAATGCTATCCACCTCCAAACAGAGAACTGGTGGAGTCAGGGTGCATATTGAAATATATTTCCTACTCTTTTTTCTTTTTTTTCCCCTTTCTTCCTCTTTTTTGGGACATGGCTAATGTGGTTATTTGTTCTGCCTGACTATACATATTGTAATGTGTTTTGTTTTTCTTGCTTTCTCAATATGTTAGTGATAGGGAGTAGGAGGGAGATGATTTGGAACTGAAAATAAAATAAAGTTGAATTTTTAAAAAAATAGAAAAAAAGATGTTGACAGTGACATTTGTTTCATTCCTAAACTGACAATACTGAATTTTTCTGAGGAGACAATGCAGTGTATAATTTGTTGTACACCCTGAAATATTTATTAAGATTTGAGAATAGCAAAACGAGAAACTTTTTTTTTTTTGGAGTGGAAAAAAGGTTATATTCACGGTGGATTTAAAAAGGGATCAGGGATCAAGGGATCTAACTGGTGAATAGCTCTGAGCCCACTTCCTAAACCAAGTAGGTATTCAGAAACCCAGCTTACATGCCTGAGAGAAGAGGGACCACTTACTGTTGCAGCAAGTATCCAGTCCTCCAACATAAATAAATGACTTCCTAAGAAAACAACAAATAGCTAGATATTTCATTTTTCTTTCAAAGACTTAATAATTAAATTGATCCAGTCTTGCAAACAAGTTTAAAAGTTTAAAAAGCTTAGAATAATTCTGTTCAGCATGGCCTACTTCCAAGTAAAACCAAATAGACTATTAAAAGATTAACATTTTTTTATTATTCACTTGAAACACTGTGACTCATCCTTAGTAAATGATCATTTTGAGGCTGACATAATAAATATTGAACACAATGTATATAGTTAGCTACATCTCCTGGAAGACCAGGAATTCATATAGGCTATGAAAATACTCTAGGATACCAGATAAGAGTTATATAACCAATTTTTCTAGAATCTATACTTAGGGGCATTATTAATCACTCACATCCATAAATAATCTAGAAAGTTCATATTAGACAATAAGTTTAGATTTTCTCCATTACATCTTTTGCAAGAGCTAGAAAAACTGAAAAACTCAGTTGAGTGGAGTTTCTTCTTTCTAACTCAGCAGAGTATTTTAAGCCTCAACAAGTTGGAAGGATAATGAAGAAAGAAAAGAGAAAAGCAATCTTAATAAACCACAAACCAAATAATCAGCTAATAAGTAACTGAAAACTGGCAAAATGTGTACATTAAGTATCAATTGATCAGTCAATAATCATTTACTAAGTGCATGGACACTATGCTAGACACTAGGGATCCCAATTAAAAAATGTAATCATTCCTACTTTTAAGAAACTTTCATTCTAATATGGAGTTCCTTATAATTCTCATTTCTTTACTATATAGCATATTAATAATATTTCATCTGCAAAATTGGGGTGTTGCACAGATTAAATGAAATCAAATATGTAAAGCACTTATCTGAAATGTCATCTATTACTTATCAGGATGCCTTGCACATTGTAAGTGCTTAATAAATGTTTACTGCATTGAATTAAATTTCTATTGACCAATATAAACCCTTCCTATTCTGTAGAGTGGCAAATGAAAATGAAATGAGACTAAATACTTGCCCTAGGAACTACACCTAGGAACGCATGGCTCTAGGCTCTATTGATCAAATGAAAGAATATTTGTAAACCATTTTGCAAACCTTAGAGTCCTCTATAAATGCCAGCTATTATTATTCAAGTCTTTGTCCTAGTAAATTAGTAGCCCAGTTTTATACTTTGTTTTGAGAGCCAAAGTTTTATAGTTCTAACTCATTTCAATTTTAAATTTTGGTCTCAATTTACTTCTCTCTTTAGCAGTAAAGAAACAGTCAAATTTGGAGTGAATATATTTTAGAGGGGAAACATAGAATGGCTACCAAAAAACTCTAAAATGCCTTGCTAGTGAGCAACAACTAACATTTGGAAACCTATAACGTGTCCTGTTCTCTAGTTCCACAAAACCTGAATGACTTTCCCACACGCATTCTCAACTGCCAAAAAGTAAGTATTCTCCAGATATGAACCATCAAGAGCAGGTAAAACCTAACCCATATTACCGATTCCAAAGTTGAAGATGCACACAGTTTTTTCCATGAATTTTTCAACAAAAGTATTTTGTTTCTTGGAAAGGTTCTCTGACTTCCTCTCATTAGATGCATTTGACATCATAGAGGGGAAATGTATTTATTAATGCTTTTGCTTAGTATGTGTGAGGCATTGTGCCAAGCACTGGGACACAACTAGGGAAACCCAGACAGTCCCTGCTATCCAAGATTTCACTTTCTAATTGTGGAAGAAAACATGCAAAAGGAAGGCTTATTTTCACGTTCTGTTCATAGCAGATGGACAGGAAAGGCAACAAGGAAGGGGAAGTAGGAGAGTAGATGGCAAAGACCCTGAGAATGATGGGGAGTAATGGTAAGGCAAATGGTCTTCAATCAAGAGAACAGTAGTTATAAAGGTGGGGGTGGAATGGGGCTCTAGAATATAGAGGTTAGCATGCAGCTGACAGCACTGGTTCTCTGCCTAGCGGGAACTGGGCAATGAAGTCATGAAAATTAGTTGAAGAAGGAAAAGGAAGAAATCTATCATTCACCTCAATGGCAGCAGCTGGTTCTGTTCTGTCTTTTGGCCTTATCAGAGCAGGGCAAGAGAAAGGACAGTTCCCTGGCTCTAAGATATGGTAGAAGTGATTGGCCTCAGTTATCACTAGGACCATATCAAAATTTGCCATTCTTTACAGGTTTTAACTGACAAATTAAGATTATGGGCTCCTTCAAGAAAAATATATTGTCCAGGGTTTCTAAACATAATTAATTTTCTTTTTAGAGTTTAAATACAGGAAGTGGAGCCAAGATGGCAAAGTAAAAGCAGGGACTTGTTTGAGCTCTCCCCCAAAGCCCTCCAAATACCTGTAAAAAATGACTCTAAACAAATTCTAGAGCTACAGAATCCACAAAATGACAGAGTGAAACAAATCTCCAGCCTAAGACAACTTGGAAGGTTAACAGGAAGAGGGTATATCACACCGGACTGGGAGCAGAGGGCAATCTGGTGTGGGCCAGGGCACGAGCAGGCCTCAGGAGACTGAATCACTGGCAGCTGTGGCAGTTTCCAGACTTTTAGACACACAAACACCAAAGAAAGCAGTGGAAAAACTCTGTAGGACCTGGGAGAAAAAGGAGTGTGGTCCAGCTTTCTTCAGACCCCAGGCCTGGAGCAGTGGAGGTGGCAGCTGCAGCAGCAGCAGTAGCAGTAACTGATTCTAGAACTCTGGGCCTACAGACAGTATTGGATCGAGCAACTGATACAAAACCCTGAAGCCTGGGTACACTCACCCTTACCCCACCCCCACTGGAAGCTGAGTCCTACTTGGACAAAGAGTTTAAAAGTCAAGTATTTGGCTGGAAAGATGAGCAAACAGCAGGTAAAAAATCAGACTACAGAATCTTACTTTGGTGGCAAAGAAGATCAAAACATAGAACCAGAAGAAGACAGCAAAGTCAAAATTCCTCCATCCAAAGCCTCCAAGAAAAATATGAATTGGTCTCAGGCCATGGAAGAGCTCAAGAAGGATTTTAAAAGTCAATTAAGAAGAGGAAAAATGGGGAAGAGAAATGAGAGTGATGCAAGAAAATTATGAAAAACAAGTTAACAGCTTGCTATAGAAGACCCAAACAAATGCTAATGAAAATAACACCTTAAAAAAACGGAAAGTTTAAATTCAAAGCCCTTCTGCATCAGAGATGAAGGAATTTGACAAAAATGTAGAAGTCAGCTCACTCCATGCCACTTCAGAGTCATACGTGACTCCACACCAGTGGGATTCCACACACTGGCAGCTCTAGCTTCTATCACCTACCAGAACTCAAACTCTCACTCTAAGGATCCTGGCCTCTGACAGGCCTCAGGTCCAACAGCATGCTTCTCACTTACCCTCCTGATCTCCTCCACCACCACTACCTTCCAATTCTAGCTCTAAGAACAGTAAAGTAAACAAACACTATCACTTCTGGAAGGGACATATTTTCCATTTGTTCTATGACTTTCATCACCCTTCCCTCTAACATTCTTGCACAAAATACTCCTCCTAGGTCATTACCCCCTTATATCTGTTGTCTTGACCTTTCGGAATTCTTGAAAGTAGGGACTGTCTTACTTGTTCACATTTACATTCCCAGTGTTTGGCACATTGTAAGTACTCAGTAACTGCTTTTCCATTCATTTATTCATAATTGTCTAAGGCATCTTCTGACAAATGCTACAATAGTCCACTTTAGAGCACACTTTGTTTGCAACCACCCTATGAGGTAGGTGCATAATATTAATATCTCCATTTCATAGATAAGAAAACTGAATCTGTAAAAGGTTAAATGACTTGCCCACAGTCACATAAGAAGGGAGAGAATAACAACCACTGTACTAAGCACTTTACAAATACTGTATTTTATTTGTTCTTACATAGCCAGGAAGGATCTGAGACAGAATTTCAATCCAGAGCTCCTGCCTCCACATCTACCAGTGAAAGACACCATACTATCTCACAATACTTAGTAACCTAGGAGCACAGAAGGCAAAAGGCAACTAAAACTCATAGCTATCATTCATTTCAGTTCAATAAATTCTACTAATATTCATAATGACTGGCATTTATATAGGGTTTTATAGTTTACAGAGCATTTTACATACATTATCTACTTTGATAACCCTATGAGGCAGGTGACCAATGCATGCAGAACAGCCTCCTCAGTGCTGGGAGAGATGCTAAATTTAGACAACACAACATCTCTGCCTTCAACGAGTTTACAGTCTGCTTGCCCTTGTTTTAAAATTTTTGCAAGGCTTGCCCTTGTTTTAAAATTTTTGCTCAGTTCACTGCTTACATGACTCATTTCAAATGACTTAAATTATAGTGAGTTTCCTGAAAATGCTAAAGTCATCTGACAGATAATTTAGGGGCAGTTAGGTGGTGCAGTGGATAATGCACCAGGACCGCAGTCAGGAGGACTCATCTTCTCAAGTTCAAATCTGACCTCCATCACTTACTAGCTGTGTGACCCTTAGAAAGTCACTTAATCCTCTGTCTCAGTTTCCTCATCTGTAAAATGAGCTAGAGAAGGAAATGGTAAAAACACTCCAGTAACTTTGCCAAGAAAACCCCAAATAGGGTCACAAAGAGTTAGCATTACTGAAAATGACTGAACAACGATAACGTCTGATAGAACAAGGGAACAGTGTTTGAATGGTGCTTGTGCTGATAATAATTGATGATATTTCATAGAGTGCCTAACATACACTTGAACCTCACAATAACTTTGTGAGGGAGGGTACTATTCATATTATCCCTATTTTATAGATAAGAAAATTTGGGCCCAGGGCAGTGAAGTGCTTTGTCTATGGTCACACAGTAGATTGAAACCAAGGTCTTCTTAACTACTACTGCAGTGCTCATTTTATTTCACCATGATTATCTCTAGTAGCAGAAAATCATCCCAGTGTCTTAGATAGCTGGGTGAACCTAAGTACTCATCACCTTGTATTTATAAAACCCAAGGTTTACAGAATACTTTCCTCACAACTGGGCTGGGAAATTTTACTACCAATTTACAGAAGAAAAAAATTGCACCCAGAGAGGGAAAGTGATAATTTATCCCTTGTTCAAGTGAAAATTCCATCTTGTTGCACCTGGTTGCAGTTTTTCAGTATCTCAGTGCCTGTTAGATCAAATCCCAGATCCTCCTCCTAGCATTCAAAGCCTTCTGTAATTGGACCCCACTTTACTTACCCAGTCTTGTTTTCTCTAATGTACTCTATGCTCCTACTTCTCACTTCTGTCTCTTGGAATAACTGCCTTCAAAGTTAAACTCCAGTGTCACGTCCTAATACCTCTAATTGTTAGGTATCATGCCCCATCCCCTTTTAGTTGGTTGGCAGCGGAATATAAGCCCTATAAAAATAAGTATAACATACACTATTATGTGGTAAGTTCATTAGAAAGGTGTAAAAAGAAATACAATGAGGGGTCAAAGAGAAAAACTTATCAAGTACTGGTGGGATCAGAGAGGTTTCCATGGATGGGGTGGAATTTGAATTATATTTTAATGGAATTTAATGGTTGAAGAAGAGAAGAGAGGTCATTCCAGGAATAAATTTTACAAGCAAGAAAGCTTAGGGTGTGTCTGCAGACAGAATGCTTTCTAAGCTTTATCTAGGTAGGTTAGAACAGAGCGGGAAATCACATGACACAGATCTGGAAAGGCTATCAGAAATGATGAGCTTGATGATCTTAGAAAAACATGGAGAAACTTGCACGAAATAATGGAGGAAATAAGAAGAACCAAGAGAACGTTGTATACAGTAACAGCAACATTGTTTTAAAAATAACTTTGAACAAATATGTCATTTTGATTCTTATAAATACCCAAATTAATTACAAAGGACATATGAAGGAAGATGCCGTCTACATCTAGAGGAAAAACTGATAAATAGGAGTATATATAGAATGACTTTACATATACATACACATATTTGTGTCTACTGGTAGCCATCTCTAGGGCAGAGGGGTAGGAAAGAGGGCAAAAAAAAGGAAAAACACAAAAAATTACATGAGAACTTTATTATATATTTGAAAAGAAGAGCAAGTTGTACATATAGATTTGCAGCTTCATGTGCAGTCATCTTTGTAAATTATATTATGTAAATGTTCATTTTACTCCATAAATTAAAAATAAATATTAAAAAAAATGACAAGATGGATTGGAGAGAGGGAGTAGTATACATAATAAAACTTGCTAGTTTGTTACAACACGTTTCAAGAGGGGATGGATAGAAGAGGTCCTCTAGGTAATATTAACAAAATTCAGTAACTTATTGGATAGAAGATAATAACTATTTACTACCTGTGTGATCTGGACAACTTATTTAATCTTTCTGTACCTCAACTATCTTGTCTGTAAAAATGAAGGTTTTGGACTAACTTTTTAAAGTCTCTTCCAACTCTAAATTAATGCCCCAATGGTAGATGAGAACAAAGACAGCAGCACATAAAACAGGGTTTTCCTAATGCTCTTTCTCTATGATCTGTCTTTGACAGTTGACAGTGCTAACTACCCCCTTCTCAAAATTCTCTTTTCTTGATTTCCATGGAACTACACTAACCTGTTTCTTCTGGCCATCCTTCACATTTTGTGATCTTCTTTTTTTCCCCAAGATTCAATTCTTACCCCTTTGTCCTTTTGTCTCTATATTCTCATGATTTCAACTATTACCTCTTTCTTCCCAAATCCATACCTCTCACCTTGCCACCTCATCTGAACTCCAATACTGTATGTCCATTTGCATTCTAAATATTTCTACTTGGATGTTGCACTATTACCTTAAACTCAACATAACCCAAACTGAACTCATCTTCTAAAACACCACCACCACCACCACCACCACCACCAAAAACAGATGACTCTGCTTACTTCCACTTAACAAGAATTAAAACCTTGGAATGAGTCTGGTCTGGTCTAACCTCTATATTCAGTTAGAGATTAAACCATAACGAGTCTGACTTCAAAATGACCCTCAAACTTCTCTCTTCCTTCCAGTTCTAACTGCCCTAGATCATACTCTAATTACCTTAAACTCAGGTAATTGCAGTAGTCTCCTATCTAGTCTAATGGTATAATCTAGAACCCAGAATCCAATAAAAATTGAAAAACCATTTGACGTACCTCTTTAATCTTTTGGAGATTACAGTGATAACTTCAGAGAAACATCATTCATGATCTCTCTATGTATCTGACCTACACAGAATTTTAAATTTCCTGTAAGATATCAAATAACCTTCCTCCAAAAAAGAAAAATCACATGCCAGTAGTAAATAGGTTAGGTGCAAGAAAAAGCCCCCTGATTAAACACTAAGCAACATTTCACAAACAGCTGTAAACAGTATCATATGAACTTGTGTTGGTGAATCACAACAGCACCCACCTATTCAACAGTCAGCAGAACATTTAATATAAAAGAATAATAGTAGGAGAGTTGATCTCCATGAAGAAGGATGAAAGAAGAAGAAGAATTAAAATGACCTCCTCAAGGTCTAATCTATTACATATTACCATAATGGGGTAGAGGTGAATAATAGGAAAGTAAGGGAATTCTAGGTGGAGCAATGTACAGCAGGGACTCTGTGTACCCAGGGACTGCTAAAGTAACTTCTGAAGTTGAGAACTAGTAGGAACCTAGAAACACTGTACTCTGGTGATACTGCTGACTGGTTTAGGACCCTAATCAGTGTGATGAAATTGCTTCCATGAATCTAAGAACTGGACATGGTAACATACAATTTGCAAAATGATTCTATTAAAACCATCATGATGATCAGCATGATATGTGGAGGTCAGTAGAGCAAGTGGTACTCCTCCATGTTTCAGTAATATAAGAAGACAAAGGGAAAAACAGTCAGAAACATCAATGTCCAACCTGTAAGAAATACTTAAGTGTAGATTGCATTGATGACTAAATCAGGGAAACCATGAGTGCCTATGAAATTAACTGAATACATGAATACTTTCAGGGTTTCTATTTCTCCTTCCAAAGGCATTCTAGCAATCTCAAGACACACTGAGACCCCTTGTTGTACATCACTCTATCATTTTCTTACCTTCCTGTTGTTCTGCTCTACCCCATTTTAATATATATGTATATACATATATATGTGTGTGTGGGTGTGTGTATACATGCATGTGTCATATATATCATCTGCTAGTACTATACCATATCAAAACTGGAAATCAAACTTGCCAATTATAGCCAAGGATATCAGACTGCTTTTTGTCAATGGCATCCTCAACTCTTGTCACACAGCAATGTATTGTAGATCCATGCATGGAGATGATAAAAATAATAATAACCATATTTTCAAACCTAAGCTTAGGTTAGATGAACTAAGAGATGAAATTGAAATCTGAAGGAGAAAACTTGAAGGTCCTGAGGTCATCGAAAATCTTCATTTCATGCAAACTCCAGAAATTGTAATAATGTATAAATAATATAAATAAATGGATGACAAAAACAGAATTGATATCTCAAAACAGTTTGAAAAAGATATGAACACAGACTGGAATTCTGAAGATGCCTTTTTGAGCTAGCTTGACAGCATAAATCTAACTAGAGGGCTATACTAAAATGAAAACAAACTCATTTCCCTGGAGTATTTGACTGGAAGTGTACAAACATTTCAGGACCTGCACATGGTAGTATAAGTGGCAATCAGTGTCATGGTAAGAATCATTGGAAGAAATGTGGCACTAGCAATAAATACCACTAAGAACAGGTATCAGAAAGGAACATGGCAAAAGCAATTTGAGAGAGCTACTGAAAATCTTTGGAAAGACATTGGAAGATGACATTAATATCTAGTTAGCACATACAATAGCAAATGTCAAACCCATATCTCCCAATTAGAGGCAACCAAAAATACATGCAGAAAGGAATCCAGAAAATAAAAGCATATCAGAAGTTCTAGATTCTCTTAATCAGTAATTGAAATAAAAAATCAGAAGGTCAAGGTGACATAAAGGGTAAAAGGAGAACAATGAACAAAATAAAAAATTCAGTAATGATCAACAACTTACTATAGAGGTTTGAGAAACCAAGAAATCAGAGAGAGAGAGAACCTAAGAAGCAGGAAAATATAAACATTTCTGGTTGTGTGCATGAAATGTAATTTGGATCAAATAAGAAATAGTAAGCTAGCATTGTTAATATAGTGATGGATAGAAGCCTCCTGGCTTTCCTGACTTGCATCAAGTCCAAGCTAAAATTCCATCTACTACAAGAAACTTTTCTGATCACACCATGCTAGTGCCTTCCCCCTGAGATTACCTCCTGCTTGCTCTGTATAGGTCTTGTTTGTACATGGTTGTTTTCATATTGTCTCTCCCATTAGGATGAGAGCAGTGACTGACTTTTCTTTCTTTGTATCCCCAGAGCTTAAACCAGTACCTGGCATATAGCATTGTAGGTGCTTAATAAATGTTTACTGCCTAACAACAGAAGTGAGGGAGCTAACACTCTAGTTTCTCTACGTTACAAGAGCAGTGGGTCCAAATAAGATCCATAATTAATAGCTCAAACACTTTAGAGTATGAACTTTTAGTAAAGCACTTTATCAGCTCCCTGTCAGATGTAAGGCAGACCCCACCTTTGTTAAAAAGGAAGCATCACATATCTGCTGCCAAAAGATGGGAACACCAGTGTCCCCTCAAAATATCGACCAATTATTTGTTAATATACTTCAGACAAAACTCATAGACTGCATCCTTTTTTGAAAAAGCCATCAATGAAAACATGTTCAGGACAGCTCCAGTAGTTGACCTCATCCTGTTTCCACAGAGATTAAATTTACTTCTGTTAAGTATTTCAAGATTTTGAAAGATTTTCATTCCATTAGTTTGGAGCTTATGAGTAATGGACATGAAGACATCTATTAACTATGTTGCTCTCAAATTTTTATGGATCAATGTTATGTGCGTGTGATTATGAGTTACATTGTTGTAAATTATAATGGTCCGTTCCGTACACCTTTTTTCTTTTCTTAATTGTCAGTAACATTTTGAGGTTTGTGTTTGAAATATGAGAATCTGTCCCCCATAACTTTAGTTAATAAATATTTATTAAACAGTTACTAAGTGCCAGGACGGTGCTAAACACGAAGGATATCAATATGAAAAACAAAGTGTTTGCCCTCAAAGAACTTGTAATCTAAAGGGAGAAGACACATAAAATAAAGCTAAGAAGGGAGGGAGGCTGGGAGATATGGTAGGCATGGTGGAGAAGGCAAAGAAGTCCAAAATGAGTACAGTTAGGTGGGAAATGAGATTTCCATTTTGCTCATGGAATTCCTTTTAACTCTACTCTTAGATCTTAGCTGTCTCATAGGCTCTATCTGTAGCTAAACTATTTTCAGTCACTTTCAGGAAATCCAGCGGTACATCTACATATCTATGTCTACACATAAATATACAGACATACCTGTTGTCAGCCTTTACCTTGTGTAAAGTCACATCTGTTCGTTCCAAAAGTATTGCCATGGGTTTTTAACCTACTGTATGCTCTTAAACCATCTTATTTTTGGCCAGAGGAAGTGTTATTCTTTCTACAGCTGCCTTCAGGCTAAATAAAAATGGGATGCCTTTTCTTTAAAAAAGTCACTGAGTTGTTTGTATCCTTTGACCCAGAAATATTACTACTTGATATATATCTCATACAAAATCAAAAAAAGGAAAAGGTACAATAAATATACAAAAATATCTATAGCATCACTTTTTGCAGTAGCAAAGAACTTGAAAAAGTGAATGCCCATTGATTTGGATCTTGCTGAACAAATGGTTGTATTTGAAGTGACAGAATTTGAAGTGAATTGAAAAATTCAGAGTAATTTGAGAGGACTTGTATCCATGGATGCAGACTGAAGTAAGCAGAACCAGAAGAGTAATTTATACAATAACTACAGTGATGTAAATCAAAGTGAAGCTGCAGAACTTCAGAACACCAGTCAACATAGTGAAACAATAGAGAGTTCCAAGGAATTGATGGGGAATCATGCCTTCTACCAGCAGTGAAGTGGTTGATAATAGGTGTGAAATAAGTAATATACTTTCAGACACAATCAATATACTGATTTATTTTGCTTCCTGTAATTGTTTGTTACAAAGGAAGGTTTTATTGAAGGAAGTCATTTGGAAATGACTGTGATATAAAAAAAGAGAAAAAAGCATCAGTAAAACATTTGAAAAGAAAGAAAACCCTGTATTTGACATCAAAGGACCTATGTTCAAATTCTGCCTGTGACATTTCCCACTCTGTGATATTAGTTAAGCCACTTTCCTTCTCTGTACCTCAGTTTTCCCATCCATAAAATAAGACTGATAGATCATCTTTAAGTTCCCTCAGTGGTACTGCTTCAATCAATAGGCAATGTGCTAGCCACCATGGACCCAAAGATAGAAATGAAACAGCTCCTGCTCTAAGACACTTACACATCAGCAGAGGAGATAATATATTAAAACAAAATGCAAGTGTAGTACATTCCTCTGGATTTGCCTCTTCAATTCAGAATTCTTAGGCTGCAGCTTTCAGGGGTGAGGAGTGGGGGGAAATTGACTAAACTCCTGGTTCAAAGTTACTCTGTGGCTCCACATTTCCAAAACTCTACCTTCTGAGCACCCATTAGTCACCCAGCAGAAATGAATAGCTCAAAGCAAAGGTCATTTCTGAGATGAAACTGTAGGCTGTTACCAACAGAATATCTAGTCGAAGATCATCATTTTACTAGTAAGGAAACTGAAGCAAAGAGAAGAAAAAAATTAACATGGCTAGTTAGAAGCAGAACTGAAACTAGAAACTAGATGTGTCTAGTATTCTTTATATATCACCATAATAATTCACATTTTTTGGTAATTTTTTGGAGCCTCTTAACCTTGATGGGACTAAGGATCTGACTTAGCCATGTCTTAATTTGAACACATCAATATCCACTAAAAGAATCAGTGATTTTTTTCAGTGAGGGAATTCCCTCCACTAATACAGATGCCAACCATCTCTGACATAGAAGATAAATTCTAGGGGAATTGCCTCAAGTACATAAAGGTTAAATGAATTGTTTAGTGTCACCAAGGTCTGTTACAGGAAGGGAAAGAGGTAGGATTTAAACTCATGTGTTCCTCATTGTTCAGCATCCTCTCTAATAACTATACTACTTCTCTCTGCCCCCCATAACATGCCATTCCTTATAAAGTCATGTTCTATACTGACTTGACACATTGGTCTTACACATCCCAAAAGTCAATGACATCCCTACTTTTAAAAAGATTTATTCTATTTTCAAATTCTGAACTTTAATACCAAGTAAAATGATTATTTCCATATGCATAGCAAAACATAAAAAAATAGAGACTTTACATTTTCTTCTATTTTTCAATTATTTGACTTTGTTCTACTATTTCTTGTTGTCCCATGAAGTCATTAATTCCTCTTTGCCCCCTTTTATCCTTCAGGAAATCCACTATTTAGATAGAGTTTTCCACCTTCGATTTATTCTTCTTTCAATTTTTCCCTCTCAGACTCTTAATTTCATTGATAATTTCTTATTTTTTAAAGGTTTTACTTCATTTCTCCTAGATATTTTTGTCATCCTTATGGTCAACTCTTTCTTGTCTCTGAGATTCTACTTTATAATTGTTATGGGATTTTTTGTTCTTCTGAGTTTACCCCTTGAACTTCTCTTAAACTATACTATTTCTTGTGTTTGTTCATATTTTCAACTTTGGCTTGTGGTTAGGAATTTTGTGTTTAGGCAGGCCCCTCTGAGACTCTTGGGTTGGTTGGGTAGGTCTTGTTTCTTCATGTCCCCTCTTCAGTCTGGATATTACTGCTAGTGCTGATTTGGACAGGGTGACTAATATTAGGCTCCACTGCCTGCTTTCATCTTTGGCTTCTGTCCCAGCTTGTAATGATCCAACATGGATATTGACCATGGCTGAAACCTGTCTTCTCTTTGCATAATCTCCAAATGGAAGTTGGCTCTATCCCCTGCTGTAGTTCTGATGGGCCCCTGTTGGAAATAGGAGGTTATGCTATTGGCAGGTCTTCTGCAAAGTCTCTTAGAAGTAGATGCCCAGACACTGAGCTGGATACATCTCCTTGTGTCCCCCATTTCCCAAGAAGTATATGGCTAGACTTTGTGTCTTTGTAAAGTGATCAATGGGGATTGGTTCTGTCCTTTACTTCTCTTCTGATAGACCAGGGGGTACCAGATTCCCAGTTAGTTACTGGAGCTTGTATTGGCTCATGACCCTCCCTCAATGCTCATTCAAAGTACCTACTTGTTTCAGGTCCATATGAAGAAATTCATGCTGTCTTCTTTGGTTTCCTCTCCCCAGCCCTTTTAACTTCAGGGCTCATTACAAGAGTTTGCACTTGCTTACCTGATGCAATCTCTCTGTGTTCCTACGCCAGCTTCTGTCCACTTTTGAGTGTAGTTCTGGACTAGCTAGAAGCACTTACTGCATTTAATTGTGATCTGATAAGAACAATGGAGAGAACTATTGTTTTCCCAGGGCGTATATCCAAGACATAACAGGGAACTTTCCAACACTTGTCAAAATAGATGATTATTATTCACTACTTGTGATTCATATGGGCACAAATGATACTACCAGAAAGAACCTAAAATATACTGCCAAGTATTATGAGTTTGGAGCATATTTTCTCTCTCTCTGGGGCAGTTAGGTGGCACAGTGGATAGTGGCTAGCACAGTGGCCAGTCCTGGAGTCAGAAGACCTGAGTTCAAATCCAGCCTTAGACATTTACTAGCTGTGTGACCCTCTGCAAGTAACTTAACCCTGTATGCCTCAGTTTCCTTATTTGTAAGATTAACTGGAGGAGGAAATGGCAAGCTACTCTGGCATCTTTGCTGAGAGAACCCCAAATGGGGTCACAGAGAGTTGGACAGAACTGAAATTGCTCAACAACTAAACAACACTCTCCTCTCTCTCTCTCTCTCTCTCTCTCTCTCTCTCTCTCTCTCTCTCTTTCTCTCTCTCTCTCACACACACACATACACACACACACACACACACACACACACACACACACACACACACACCCCACACAAGCAAACTGCTAATCTAATTGATTTATGATTAAATGAATTCCATAGCCTGGAATATGAAATAGGAAATACCTATGTCTAGTAGGGACTGCCTCTGCTCCTTGACAAGGCAAACATCTGCTTTATCTGAAGAATGAATGTACAATATGTGGCTACTCATCCTCTCTCCATACTAATGTCTATTTAGTTCAACAAAGTTTGGCATCTTTGAATAGTTCCTACTTTTTCCCTTTCTAGGAGATACATAGTAGGTCTTTCAAAAGCAAGTTACATGTGGCAATCTTGCTTCCTAAATGCCTGGGGTCTAAGCACACACACAGCAACTGTCTCCTACTACCAACACAGTGAGTTGTGCCCCCAATTACACAAGTCAAACTTAATCTTACTATTCATTATTGCAGTATTCTAACAGTGATCATACAATCTCCAAACACTAGGAAAATCCCCAAAATGTCCTGATTTAATTTGTTCTGCCACAGAAGACAAATATTTTTGCAATGATCACGTCCTTTTCCAAGTAGCACCTGGTTAATGAAAGATAAGAGTGAAGAGGAAAATGTAGAATAAATAATTTATTTCTTAATTACGAGGATGTTAAAAAAATCAAGAAATACTCAAAATGTCCACTGAATGGATTTAAGTTGAATAGTGATTTCTCCACCCCCATGGGTATCATTTCTTAAAACCCTGATTATCTGGAATATTTCAAAAGCCACAGTCTTGAAATATCATTTAATGGAATCATCATACTTCAAATGATTGTATGAAGATTCAGATTGGCCCAGAGGCATGGACAATTTAATATGATCCTACATCTGAAACACACTGACTGTGTGACCCCTCAGTAAGTTATTTACTCACCCCGTATTCCAAGCAACTAAAAGGTTATAAATTGCAAGGATATGTTGGGCTCTTTCTCACCCTGAAGTCACCATACAAGTGAAATCACAGGTTCAGTCTTTATCCTAATCCTCATCCTTCCAAAGAAAAAAATTCCTCCTGACATCTAAGATTTATCTATTTGGCTACAGGGTCCCCTTGGATATAAACAATTAAAAGTAAGCAAAATAAAAGTAAGCAAACAAGCAAAAAGTCTACCCCAAAAAACCAGTGCCAACTTAGTCAATGGTTTTGTTTATGGGGTCATTCACTCAAAGAGGATGGTGTGAATTGTTACACTAAATCTTTGGCTCTCTGGGTCAGGAGGAAGTTGGTGTTTAAAAGCCCCACAAGGGTCTCTTCCATTCTCCTTAACATGGACCAACAGCCTCTTAAAGAGGTAACACATGGTTACCCTTCTCCTACATCCTTTAAAAAAAGTAATTAAGAAACACCCCACTTCCCCCCCATTTTGCCCCTACCATCCCAGGTAAAGTTTTTGGGAACAAAAAGGTGTTCATTTCCTTTTCCCAAATAAGAACAATAATCAATAGTAGCTAGTCCTCTCTCTGGGAATTGGTCTATTTGAGCCCAGGATAAATGTTCCTTGTTCCCCAGCTTCAAAGGACATGACTGTTTTGGGTTTGTAACAAAATCTCAGTAGACAGAATGCCAAACAGAAACCAACTTGTTAAGAGTAAGCAGAATCTCATCTTTTTCCACTCCTCAGTCTAATCTCTCTTTCATCAGTTCTGGTTCACTGGGCGCCTACAGAATGCTAAACTCTACACAGAGCAAGAAAAGCAATTTGTTACCATTCTATACAATCTTAATCTCTAGTTCACACCAGTACATCTTGGAGTTAAGGCAGGGATACAGAAGTGGGAACTGAAAAAGGACATAATAGATCCCATATATAATGCTTTAAACAAGAGTACTAGGGGGAGTTTTGCTCTGCTATGTACCCCTAAACAATAACTTACCTTAGACAGAGTACTTTGCAAGGTACTGTGGGAACTTACGAAGTATATAACTGCTGTCCTTAAGGGACTTACAGTCTGGATCCTTACTATAATATCTAAAAATTTTCTAGGACTTCTCATAAGTAAATGTAATTGTCTCTCAATTCTTACTCTTCTTTCCTTTTCTATAACATATAATATAAAATGGCTCTTCTTTCTTGAAATTCATTCCTACCTCAGACTCTGACATCACAGTCTTTTGGTTCTCCTCCTACCTCTTTGACCACTCCTTCAAGATTCGATTCAAATGTCACCTATTCCATGAACCCTTCCTTGTTCCCTTCTTCCTTCTTCCATCTTTCAACCTCACAGAGCACTCCTCTATGCATTTCATATTCAATTCTATATTATTTGTATATGTATATCAATTAAATTGCAAGATCCATGAGCAGAGAAACTGTTTTATTCTCCCCCAAAGTTTAATACAATACTCAGCCCACTGGGATAGAAATAGGAACTGGACGTGTGATTCCATTGGTACAGGAAAGTCATAGGTGAGGAAATTCCCTCTACTAACGCAGGTCTGCACTTTATCTGCAACTTGTATGTTTAGAGAGATTTCAAGAGCACTGAGTAGTTATGACTTGCCCAGGGTCACATTGCCAATATGTATTTGAAGCAAGACTTGAATCTAGGTCTTCCTGGATTCAAAGCCAGCTCTTCCTTTATCCTCCATACAAGGCTTCTTCTTGCTCAGTATATAGCAGATGTTTACTTAGTAAACTTACTTAATAAATCTGTACGAAAACTTAAATGTGAACTGAACTTATTACCCCTACCAATAAAAAAATAGGCTCTCTATTCCATACAAAGATAATGACAAAATTCTGTCAATTTTTCCTTCAAAATAGCTTGCTTCTATTTGTTTTTTTTTCTTTCTTTTCCTACTGTCAACACTCTAATCAAGGCCCTCGTCACTTCATACCTGGGTATAGCAGTAGGTTCTTAAAAGATTGCTTTGATTTCAGTTTCTTTGATTCCAGTTTCTTTCTCATTCACTCTGTTCTGCATACTGCTACCATATTAATCCTCTCCACTGAATACAGAATGAAATCTAAACACTTTTTTGGCATTCAAGGTCCTTCATAACCTTCTCTATTTCAACAACTTCCCTTCACAAACTTTCTATACTCCCCTAAACACACCATATTTTCTATTCTTTACCTCTGTTCATAGGGAAAATCCTTCTCCCTCCATTTCACCTATCCAAGTTTTAAATTATGTTCAGTGCCTAACTTAATTCCTTCTTCTTCCACTTTGACCATGAATCAAGCCCATAGTGACATTCCTATTCCTCTGAATTTAGAGAAATTAGTGTCCTTCTCACTCATCTAGAAATCCATCATAAACTTCCTTGTGGTATTTCTTACATTATTCCCTTATGCTGTCTCTTTATATTTCTCTCCACATACTCATGTTTATATGTTATTTTTACCAACTACATTGTGACCTCCTTAAGGCAGGGACTACATGTTATTAAAAGATCTTAGAAACTGTCTAGTTGAACCTCTCGTTTTACAAATGTAGAAAGTGAAGTCCAGAGACAAAAAGGGTCTAGCACAAAGTCACAGTTATATGCCTTTCTCTTCCCCTTCTAGTCCTATTCACATAGGTGGTACACATAGTAAGTGCTCAATAAAGTTTTTTGGAAAAAAGAAAATCAACTAAACTGCTGCTTGACTAGTGTCTAAGACACCCTCTCACACTATTACATCATGTACCACAAAGAATATATTATAGTGAGGCTCCAGTGTAGCAATGTCATGTTCAAGAGGCAGTATGATCTTCATTATCATGAAATCTGAAGCACACAATTCAACATCTTAAAGGCAAATGCCTAGTCCATTACTTAAACTCTGTATTTTAAATATATACCTAATTTTAAACCACCTTCTAACAGAAACAAACTCACAATTAAGTGGACAATAAGTAGTTAAAAAGAACAATCCAGAAATAGTATGAAGACTGGAAACAATTGAGGCATGTCTTTGAGACATCTGAGTCAGTAAAATACACACATCCATAATGCAATATCTATTTAGTGACTAATATGCCTAGTTTGCCTACAGGCATCTAGTGAATTGAATTCACTAATATTGAAGTTATATCATTCTTTTACTGAAGCTAATATTCGGAAAAATCATGCCATTTACAAGCACACAAATCAAGAACTTGTTTTAATTTATGGTGGCTTGAGGTAGCTCTTTCCTAACTCAGTACTGAGGAGTTCCTGACCCATCCTTTCAATTTGTAGTCTGTCAAAGTTAAGGATGTCACAAGTTATTAAGTAACATGTCTTATAGGTTTTTTTATCTACATCTTGAAGAACTTATTTCCCACTATTCATGTGGGGAAGGCAAAAGATTTCCTTTCAAGAATCTTCATAAAGGGAAGAAAAATATTAGATACAAAAATATTAGGTACAAAGTCTTTCCCTTTTTCAAAGTCAAAGTTTTCAAAAATAGTCCATCTAATTAAAAAAGCCAAGTTGAAGCATACATGTGGTATTTGAGATATCCTACACCTTCTTCACACACTGCCTCCCCTCAATGGTTACCTCAGATTCAAAATACTCTGTGTATCAATATCAATTCAACACCATAGTAGAGATGTGTTTACGAGATGTGTGTTTAATCGGGCAGAAGATAAAATTAGATTGGAACCAAGGCATCTCATGCAGAATTGAAGAAAAGTTGTACTAAAATGTTCATTCAATAAGTTTAGGGCACATCCTCCCACAAGTAGTTGGATCATTAGTGGAGAGAGCAAAGAGATTTATGTATATAAATATATATGGGAATATACATGGAATATACATGGAAAGGCAACTCATGTCTCTAACAAAGTGTCATCTAGCGATGCCATGGAGTTGTTCCACTGGTCTTTGCATGGCCTCAGCTGAGTATTGTTTTGCTTCTTTCATTGTGTCTTAGAATGGAACATTTCTGTTTATTCCTTCTCATATCGTGGTGACTGCTAGGAATGTAATCTCAGTTTAGGGTTACTCTCCTAAACTCAGTGGTTTGTGCTATATAGTCTTCGCTGAGCATTCATTGCTCCTTGCTATGGACTTCTGGGCTCATCTTTACAAGGGTATATAATGGAGCAGCTAGATGGTGCTGTGGATAGAGCACCAGTGCAAGAGTCAGGAGGAGCTGAGTTCAAATCTCACCTCAGACACTTGACACTCACCAGCTGTGTGACCTTAGGCAAGTCACTTAACTCCAATTGCCTCATCCTGGGTCATCTCCAGTCATCCTGATGAATATCTGGTCACTGGATTCAGGTGGCTCTGGAGGAGTAGTGAGGCTGGTGACCTGCATAGCCTTCCCTCACTCAAAACAAAGTGAAGTGGAAGTCATGTCATCATTTCTCTGATGGCATGGTCTTCTTCAGCCATGAAGGAAGAACACATGCTAAGGTACAGCTGCTAGTTTCCCTTCCTAAATGCATGCTCAAATCTCCAGAGCCACAATATCCAGCTAGCAAAAAGCCAGGCAGCCTTACCCCAGGCTAAAATTAAATCTTTTCTTTTCAAACTCCTAAGTGTGGGTGGAAATAAAAGCCCTTTGTTATAGATAACTACCTAATGTATGGTTAGATATTTCTAAGAATCTCTTTGGCTAAATTAGAACTCTTATTTAAGAAAAGATGTAAAATGGTGGGACTGTGGCTTTAGGTGGCTTTCAAGAGAACATCCCTGAGGAATGGTTTATCAGTAAAGATAATTGGCAATTTTTTCTAAAACTATGAGTCTTTGTCATTTCTGTGTGCACTTTTCTAAGGCAATACAATTCTTTTTATGATCCTAACAGGGCTAGAGGTATCCTAAAGATTCTGTGATCATCTCTTTGAACTTAAAATGAAGTTAAGCCAGAATATTTATTAAGAAAAGTATTTATTAAGAGTTAACAAAGTGCCAGGGCACAGTTTGAAGTGCTGGGGATACAAAAAAAAAAAAAAAGAAGCATGAGGATCCTTTCCCACCAAGGACCTTACATGCTAGTTAAAAAAAGTTATCACAGCTAGGGAAGTAGTGGCCAGGGGAAATTGTTTGGGTGGTGTTGATTTCATTATTTTGCTGAAATAGGAAAAAGGAGGAGGGGATGGCATGAAGATGATCATAGAACAGGAGTAAACTGAGTCTGGGTCCAGGTTACTTGTGGTGAATACTAATTAATCAGAAGTTCAAGCCCCAAAGCAGGGCCTCAGAGGGCCAGGTCAGAGGTTGAGGCTGCAACACAAGGAGGGGCACAACTGCGTAAAGATTAGGGGAGAAGAGGGAGGGAAGTTTGTGGGAAATAGCTAAAAAAACCAAAACAGAACAAAAGGACATGGTAACTGTTTTTAACTCACCTGACCAATATTCCTACTTTACTATTCAAATCTCATCAGTCAGATTGCTTTAGTCTCTGTTCTGACCACTGAAAAACCGAAGAATTAAAACATGGTAGATAAGCCTTAGTCATTTAAACAAATAAGCTTAGAAAGCTTGCCTTCCTAATCCAAAAATCCTAAAATACTGGGGAAACATATATTACTGTTTGACTTCTCTGATTACTTTACAATTTAAACTCCTACACTCCATCTAATATAGATGTAGAGTTAAAGGTAGATAAGACCTCAAAATGAGCCCTCTGTCCTCAGAAATATCATAAAGATATTATTTTCCTCATATTAAAGATGAAGCAACTAAGACACAGAAAAGCAGTTTACTCAAGTTTCCATAGCTTCTTAGAAAGCAGAAGGGACCTAGGCTCTTCCGACAGCAACATCTGAGTTGCCAGAATATCAAACACAAACATACCCAGTTCAGAATCTCTAAGCACTTTTCTAATCCTGTTAAGACCATGTTTTGCTCTAATAAAAGAGAAAAATAGAGATATTACTATATAAGGATTCTGTTCACCCTTAGAATTGCAACTGCTTCTTTTAGAAAATACGCCAACAACTTGTAGCATTCTATAAACGTTTATATGATCATAGAATACCAAAGTCCTAATAGTAGAATATACTATTAAAAAATATGTGCATATATATGCATATATTTTTATATGTATATATTTTATATGTGTATAAGGATACACATATGCATATATACAAATATGTCATGTATTTACATATGTATATACACATATTATTTATACACATACACACAGATACATACATATGTATGCATAAGGCTCTCTCATAAGATCCAGAGGAAGGACAAAGATTCATAGATTTAGAAAACAATTACAAATTACCTGTGCTGATAAATCATTGTTCAGGGGTTGACAGGTCTCTTGCAGGAAACATTAAATAGCCCAAAGCCACTCCATTTTATGTCCTTAAATATAGAGGTTCTAATTCAACAAGGGGATCTGACCCCTACATCAGTGAGCTAGCTCACTACTGACTTTGGAGGAGAGTCTACTACTCAAAGCAACCAGAAATCAGTATTCAAATGTGAAGAACTCAATACAATACAATGATTATTATCACTAAAATCATTTCACAATGGTCAGCCAATACTATTTTTATTTCTCCTGCTACTAACAGTATTGTTTTCTGGATCTACTAATTTCTGGGCTCTGAAATTCATACATTTTATCCTGGTATGTATATGTTTGTACAGACCTTGGAACGAACTTTCCAGGCCCTGCCAAGCCTAGCTAGATTCTACATATCTTCCACTAAATGCTACTCCAGTGTCTCACCATGTTGTGGATTTGACTCAAGCTTCTTGCCAGGAGAGGCTAACTCTGGCAGATTCAACCAAGCTAGAAAGGCTTCAAGTATAGGTAGAGCTATGGACTCTTTTTCAAGGACCTGATCCTAGCTCCTTTTCCACAGTCTTTTTCACCCTGGGTACTAAGCCAATCAAAAGTTATGGTCTGATATTTTCACATTAATTACTAAACTTATCGTTAAAAAAATTAGCTCTGAACCCCTATGCTAGCTTATTAAATATTACTTGTTTAAGAAACTAAAGAAAATGTCTTTTCCAGTAGCATTTGCTTTAATAAATAGATAGATACATAAATAAATGTATCCCCTAATCTCTTAGGCCTAAATAAATAGACATCAAAGTTTACTGGTTGTACTAATTGTTCATAGTGCAAAAATAAAACAAAGACACAAATAAGTCACAGCCCAAATCACCCATACGACTGCTAATTTCTCCTAAATTCTGAAACAAATTCACCATCCCATTCTTTAAGGATCCCAATTAACATTTTTTCTCTTATATATTCTCTTAATATTTCTTCATAAGGGATAGAGAATGAACTTGTGATTTAACTGGAAAAGGTAAATTCCAGAAGGTGAAACTCTTAATGTAGGCTGGCACTTTGTGATTTATAGTCTTAGAGAAGAGCCTGGGGCACTGAAAGGTTAACTGTCAGTGGCCGAACTTGAACTCAGGTCTCTATTATGGAATATTGCCTCTCTTACTAAAACAATGGTTAATCCAAGTTTCTCAGGAAATAAGTACTTTAATAAATTTTCCTCCATCCTCTCTTTGGCTATCAGTTTCCTACCTGACAATTAAATTTCCAGGATCCTCATAGGATGATAGTTAAGCCATTACTGTCCAAATATCTATTGTTTCTTAAAGATATAGTACAATACTATAATCTCTGTGGAAGAAGCTATTAAAGCTAGTGTTAACAAAGGTATATACAAAACAGAATATAATAGCAGAGTGCACTAGCACCTGGGGGAGAATCAAGATAGGTTTTTGTAGAAAGTGATCTTTTAGCTAAACCTTGAAAAATGAGATTCTAAGGGCTGGAAGTAATGAGAGTGCATTCCAAGCATAGGGATTAGCCAGTAACTTATAGTAATACTGAAAAGGTAGAATGAAGTCAGGTTGATTCTAGAGGTAGTAGGGAGCTCCAGGAGCTTAATGGGTATAAAATTGTTGGAAACTATTTTGCCCATTTATTTGCCAAGATTGTTAATAACTTAAAAGTCTGGGTAAAATCTAAACTACCCAGATTAACAGAATAAGAAAGAGAATGAAATGAACTAATTAAAAAATAAATTGAACAAGCCAAAAATTAACTCCAAAGGAAGAAAATGCCTAGACCTGATGGATTTATGAGTAAATTCTATCAATCATTCAAGGAAGAATCATTTCTAATGTTATATAAACCATTTGCAAAACTACTGAGAAGAAAGCATTCTATCAAATTTCTTCTATGACTCAAATTGGTCTTGATACTTAAAACAGGGAGAGACAAAGTAGAGAAAGAAAACTATAGAAAGAAAACCAATATCTCTAACTGATATCAATTAAAATAATAAAACATTTGTATTGAGGCTATATCAACATATTAAAAACAGTATATATTGGCACCAGATTGAATTTATACTAGGAATGAAGGAATGGTTCATTATAAGGTAATTGTAAACAAAACAGACCATATTAAAAGCAAAACAAAATAAATCCACATTATACCAATAGATACCGAAAAAAAACTCTTGACCAAACTAAACAGCAATTTCTATTTAGAAAACCACTATAAAGCACATGAATAAACAGAACTTTTCTTAATATGGTAAATGGTATATGCCAAATAAGGAATCAACATTATGTGTAATGTAGGAAGCCTAGAGATCATTCCAATAAGGTCAGACACAAAGTAATATCACTACCATTTTTAAATATTGTGCTAAAATGATGGGCTATAGCAATAAGACAAAAAAAAATAGAGCTAATAAGCATTTGCACAATTGTCTATGTAGAGAAACCTAAGAAATCAACTAAAAAATTTACTGAAATGATAACTTGAGCCAAGTTGAAGAACATAAAATGAGCCCACATGAAATCATCAGATTTTTCTGTATACTACCAACAAAAAATAGTAAGAAAGAGAGAAATTTCATTCTAAACAAGTACAGAAGGCATAAAATATTTGGGAGTCTACTTACCAAGACATACATGGTAACTTTATACACACAAAACACTTTACAGAAAAAAAACACATATCTAAATATCAGCTGCTAATTATTAGATCTCATCGATATGATATAAAAAAACCCAATACTAAATAAATTTATTTACTTATTGTGTGCCACACCAATCAAACAATCAAATGATTACTTCATAAAAAGCTAGAAAATTTTCATGTGGAAGAACTGAAGACAAAGAGCATCATGGGGAAGAAAATGAAACAAATTTGGAAGGCAGGAGGTTCGGCAGTACCAGATCTCAGAATATAACACAAAGTAGTAATCACTGAAACAACATGGTATTGGTTAAAAATAGAGAGATTGATCAGTGGAATAGAATATTGATCAGGTCCTCCTTTCCCCAAGTAGTTATAAACAAGGTATACATAGTCAGACTTGGCTTATGTGTAAGTCTGTTTGCTTACTTATACTTATATGTTGTTAAAAAGAGAGGGCTCAGCTGGAAGGGAGGAAAGTGAGTTACGGGAAAATGATAGTGATATATGAAAAAAATCAATAAAATTTTTTTGGGAAGCCATTTTCAATTCTTTGGACCTCCTTTAAACTTTCTCCTTCATCTAAAATTCTGATTATATTGTCTATTTTTCCCTATAAGAAGTCAGTTAGACAGTCAACAAGCATTTTGCGGAAAGCTCTACGCATGTTGGGTAGATCCCCAAGTGAAAGAATTAGGGAAAGATAGGGACAAGTGTTCCATAGGATGAGAAAGTATGAATTAGTTGTGATCTGTATGGTAGAAGGCAGTACCCACATTGATGAGATCATAGATCTATTGAAGTATCAAAATTCCCATAGCTTTTTTTTTTTTAATAAGCCAAAGGGCTATCAGGTAGGGGAAATATCTATTTTTAAAGAACTATTTTTATTTTGCACTTAAACAACAAAATTTGACCTAATTATACCTTGCAATCAATCTCATGTAATACTAATAATATACATTTTCCAAAGAAAAAGAAAACTATTTTGAAGGGAGATTAGAAATAGCATTTAGATCTTAGAGAAATAGAGATGCAAATGAATTTAGAGACGACTGAGTCCAATCTTCTTGTTTTACCAATGAAAAAACTGTGGTAAGGAGAGGTTAAGCCCAAAGTCACATTGCTAGTTCAGTGTCTGAAGGAGGATTTGAGCCCAGATCTTCCTGACTCCAAATCCAATGCCCTAACCAATACTCCAGGCCATCTCTTAAGAGCTACCTATGGGCTACAAGAAGTTAGCTGTTTGCCCATGGTCACACAACCAGTATGTTGCAAAGGCAGGAACTGGGCCTATGTCTCTCTGACATTGATCATTATGTCATCCTTGTGCAATCAATATCTAAACCTCTTAAAAGCGCCTTTAAGTGCTCTTCAGAATATCCAGATCTCCATCTACCTTCTTCATTTGCTCTAATTAAACTTGCTTTTGCCTCAAATAAGTAATAAAAATGAATAATAAAAAGATTTTTTTAATATCATTTGTTAAGACTATCCTCAAGATGCTAGGAGAAAAGGACGATCCGGAGCACATTGGTCAAACTCCTGAGGTGAATTTAGAGAAGAATATGGACAATATTCAAACTGGATAAACCAGTGTGGGTGGGTTGTAGTCTCAATAATCAGAAGCAACATTCAAATGGATGAAATCATGGGTGTAGATGAGTAACTTAACTTTAACATGCAGATACAATATGTAGTAATGTAGGGCAGGGAGTCTTAACATTTTTTTTGTCCTGGATCCCTTTGGCAATCTGGTGAAGCCTATGGATCCCTTATCAGAGAAATGTTTTATTGCCTTCATTCACAATTTAAGGAAATGTTAAATTTTAGTTAGGGTTACTAGAAAATAAATATGTATTTTTTGCCATCCACATTCAACAAACACCCTGAAACTCCATGGATCCTAGACCCCTCATGTAAAGCCTCTATCAGAATCAGGAAGACTTGTATTCAAGTCCACTTCTGAGTTGTATCATATGACTTCATGATCTTAGGCAAGTCACTTAACCTCAAAGAGCCCCCAGGTAATTAATTCTCTAAGACCAGAAATTGTGAGGGCAGGTATACAATGGTAAAAAGGAGTTTCCTCAGAACAAGTTCCCTATATCATTGAAATCACAGGTCTGGTACAGAAAAGAAATATAGAAGCATATCAATTCTGTGTTTGTTGGAAGAGTATCTCACATATAGAGCACCAATGCATAACTGCTATAGATGGTATAAAACTTTAATTCTTAGGACTTTCTTCCCTCTTCTGCTACTCTTCCAGTATCACTGTCCAAGGAGAAAGAGACCCAGAACTGAGAGTCATTTTGCATATTTCTTTTTGATGATATACCTGAATTAATGGTATCAGAGCTGTTAAAAGTATTGAAACACTGCAAAGTATTGTTTTTTCTACTATTTTCCGCTACAAATGAATAATATTTTAGCTGGATAATAGTTTTAAGAAGCTTTTGTGAACTGGCCCAGAAGACTAACCATCATTTAAAACATTGTTTCTTTGTGAAATTATGTTCAAAGTTCTAAAAAGCCACCTAACAAATTTCTTAAATAAAATTAATTTTAAGGTAGTGACATATATGAGGGCCAAGTAACTTCCCTGCAGTTTGACAATTATTTACAGATTTTTTTTGTTTTAGTTGTGTCCAACTCTTCATGACTCTATTTAGGGTTTTCATAGCAAAGTTACTAGGATAGTTTGCCATTTCCTTCTCCAGCTCATTTTACACATGAGAAAACTGAGGCAAACAGGGTTAAGTGGCTTGCCCAGGGTTATAATGTGGCCAGGACAGATTTGAACTCATAAAGATGAGTGTTTCAGCACTCTATCCATTATACCACCTAGCTGCCCCATTTACAGCTTTGTAATCTACAGCATACACAAGCCACTGGTCAATATTCTATATTCTCTTTTGCCAATGTGGCCTTTATCCTAGAAAAGACTTACACAAAGGTCTTAAGTACTAGCTTGAAGTTTCTTCTGAAGTAGCTAATTTGGGTATCATCAATCTCAAGGGTATCATTACATATCCCTTAGATTGTCAGCTCCTTGAGAGCAAGGGCTGTCTTGTGCTTGTCTTATCCAGGGTATAGTCAGAGACCACTGAACCAATCCTTGTAGGCACTGACTGTTATTGGCTAAAATTTCAGTTTGATAAAAGCTGAGGAAGATAAAAATTAGGAATATGATGAGGTCAGTGCCTCGCATCTGATTACACTATCAATGGCTGTTCAATACCTATTAACCTGGCAACTATGGAAGGCAGGCATCCTAAAATAATTTATTTTGAGTCTCAATTAGTCTTAATTTCTAATGTATATAGTGCCTCAAATCTGTTTTAAGATAATCATTTTTAAGAAATTGAGGATAATTTTATGCTATTGATACTGTTCATCAAACTTCAGCAGTGGGAGCCATAAAATAAACTTTTTTTAACTATCATGAAATTGAATAAGTGATGCTTTACAGCTAAAGTTGTAAGCACTGTACATAGCCAAGTATATAAGAAAAATCTCAACTATTCAAAAATCTCAGGGCAGTAATCATTCTGGGTTCATATGTTAAACACTAAAACTATTGTCTTTTCTATTTTAGCCATTTAGAATAGTAATCTTTCCAAAATGTATTACACACTTCCCTGATTTTTAAACGTGGCATATGGAACTTGATTTGTTAAAATTGGCCCAATCAGAGCCAACCTGACTCTAGGGAAACTGATTCACACTAAGGAAACTCAGAAGAGAGAAAATTTAGGAACCATAATGTCAGTATATTAATTCATCGGAAAGATACTTAGCAAGTACACTGGTCCAGCTTTTTTGCACTAGACACTTTCCTCCAGGTATGGGTCAAACAATGGAATTAAAACGTTCTTAAGGAGGGAATCTGACAGTAAGAATTGAAAGCTCTTAAGGAAAATGTCTAATAAAGTAGGGGAATTTAAAGAATTGTTCTTCACTACTTTAGGAATATTTTCTTCTAATTAATGAATATTGGTCCTCTAGACAGTATGAGTTGAAACAAATGGTTATTGAGATTCCTTCCAATTCTTAAATTCTGTGATTCTGAGGTACATTTACTCAAAGCACCTTAGCCGGTAGACAGTAGTATACAATCACTACTTTTTACCTCTGCTTTTTCCATACCATGCAGACTAGCATTTGGCAGGGATGTTATTTAAGGCAGCAATTCTCAAACTTTTTGGTCTCAAGACTCTCTTTAAACTCTTACAAATTACTGAAGATCCCAAAGAGTTCTGCATGTGGGTCATATTAATATTTGCCATGTTAGAAATTTCAGCATCTTAGTAGCAGTATGAAAAGAGTTTTGACCTCATGGATCCCCTAAAAGGATCTCAAGGACCCTCAGAGGTTCCTGGACTGAACTTTGAGAACCACTTAAGTTTTAAGCAAATGAAGTAGGGAGTACTTATTTGGTACCTGTGCACTGAGGATATAGAAATGAAAATTGATCCAGTCCTTGACCTCAAAGGTCTACTGAATGCAATTGTTAAATGATCAGGGTTGCCACTGGATCTATAGGGATGTGTGTCCCAAAGCAAAATGGAAATGAGATGTATTGCTTTTTGACTTTTTATGCTACTTTGTACACTTTTTCCATCTCTTGCTTTTTCATCAGTCTATTACTTGGCCTACATGTGCATAGCTGTGAGTGACAGCTTCTTACTTTTCTTATAATCTTTTTGATTGTATCCATTCATGGGTTTGGAGATCAGCTAATGAAGTTTGTTTAAATTAAGTGTAAAGCAAGAATGAAAAGGCTCTTAGTAAGGGCCTAAGGAGTTCTCCTATGAATAAAGTGCGTAAACTTATAGGAGCTTTGTGTAAGCTACTCAAAAGCCTTTTGCATCCTGCTTCTGGGCTATGATCTGTAATATAAATACAAATAGATTTTATATGGAAGAAGTTGCTGGATAGTTGAGTTCCAGATAGCTGAAATATTAATCTAAATCCTTGGACTCCTTTTAACCTCTAGATTCCAAAAGGAAACTAAATATCACTATACAAAAAAGATTTATTCAGCCAGACCTTTCTTACTGAAAAAAAAAAATATAAGAGGAATAGATATGCTATATACTATTGCCAATAAAGTATAAATCCAGAAACAGAAAGATGTTAAATTTATTAATTTATAATGGGAGATGTACCAACAAGAGAAGAGGCATAGGTGATATTTACTTAACTGATTTTATATTGTCACTAGCCTTTCCTAGTTTTATGTCAGTTGCCATGTGACCAGGTGTTAAAACATGAATTATTGTTTAAAATTTGAGGAAAAAAGAGAAAAGAACAACTGCGCAATTTTAAAAAAATGAGGTACTTCAACTTTTTAGTTAACTAGTTTATAACACCTCTGAAAAAACATCTTTTTCAAAATTTGAGAATTTCTCCTATTATAAATTTAAATCATTGAGTTCCTAACCTGATTTCACCTATATAGGGAGTTTAGTCACTATGCTAAAATTGCTTTAATTAAGTCAAAGAATTATTAAAAATTACCTAGAGTACCGTAGGGATTATTTTCTTATCAGTTAAAATCTTTTCTCCAATTACTGAAAAGTTTAATTATTACATAAGAATCATTGTGCTTTCAACCTTTATTAACAATAAAACACAAATGTCTATATAATAGTATTTATCAAAGCCAGAGAATCAAAAGCAAATTTACATGCCAGGCAACTGGAATTATTGCTCTATTCTGTTAGAGACTGATTTAAAGATAAGAAACAATTCTCTTAGTTATGATCAATACACTTATGAATGAGGCAGAACCATTTTCTTGTTTAAAATTGTGTTATTGAACTGAAACACACACTGCAATGTTCTTCATCAGCATTTATAAGTAACACTGAGTGTTATTAAACAATGGACTTCCCAAGGAGAAGCTATGGAATCCTCTTCCATAGAGTTATCTTAAAAAGAAATATATTTAACTTAAAAGTAGTACAGCCTAGAATCAGCATAGGGACTTCTAAAGGTCTCTTCTAGATGGATGACTCCAACAAGGACATTTCCCATTCTAAATTTTTCATCATTCTTATTACAGAGTTGTAAACCAGGACAATTCTTTTCTTCCTTTTCTAAAGGCATACTTAAATAAATCGTAGGTCTAACTTCATTGTACTGGATAATATCATTAAATGGCAGCATAGACATCTGCCAAATCTTGCAGGCTCAGTGCTCTAATATGGAACAGCTGGAGAAGGACCCTGCATTCTTTTCTCTGAGTAAACACTGGGGGCTCTGTTCAGTATCCTGCTGCAATAAGGCCTAAAGAATTTCACCTATCCAAAAACTCATTCGACAGACTTTTTCCTCTACCCGCACACAAGCTATTTTAAAATCTCTCTCCACAAAGCTGGCAAAAAGAAAAGGCACTGGATTTTCCAACTATATTAGCGATCTGCAATTCTTGAATAGGTTTCAAACAAGTATGGAATGGAAAAAAATCTGAAAATGTAGTTTTTAGTAGTTTCTTTCTAAAAACACAAATATAAATGAATTGTATATCTGTGTAAATTCTACGTAGATTACTTAAGGTAAATTTGTTGCTCATATCAGGGCAGGCTGTGTAACAAAAGCTTCAGTTACAGGAATGAGGCTAATAGGGCTCCAGAAATAGTTTATGAAACACTTAAAAATGTAAGTGGGGTGGGGGAGGTGAGAGGTGAGACTTCCAGCTGGGCTGGACTTCCCCAAGTGAGGGAATACCTTCAGGTACCCTGTGGTGATTAAGGCCACTTATAACAATATCATGTGCACATTCCATTCACCAGCCTTTTAATAGTATATGGTGTCACGTCCAGAGAACAAGTTACTCTAACACAGAATTCTAAGACAGAACTGGGGGGGGGGGGGGGGGGGGGGGAAGTGGGGGAAGGGAAGTGAGGGAGTGAAGGAATGAAAATAAGAATTTTATTTTTATCATCTGTTCTTTATAGATCATATCGAAGCAACATAATGACTTCCTAGGGGCCATACTGGTCTTCTTCCTACGTTGCTTAAATCAAGCAAGTCACATTGTCCAAAAGAAACCCAGAAAACCCAGACTCTACGTGATCTGACTTACTTATTTCATAGGAAACTGCATGAAAGAAAAATCAATCATTCATGCTACCACAGTTAGCATGTAGTACCCCAGTTACAACACCAAATGGACTGAAGTAGTTCACTGTGCAAAAAAAATCAAGTTGAGGTAAGTCAACAGCATCAAGGGAAAAGGGGTGGGGGTGGGAAAGCCTATACAGAAAGAAACCGTGGGCTAGTGCATTTCTTGTCCCCTGGCTTCTGTGGTCGGGGACAGGGGGTAGAGGGAGGAGAGAGATAAGAGCACAAGTTGGTAGTCCAAATGGATTGGTTGCAGCCAACTTACCGGGGTTATTGGCTTCTCCTTCAAGAATGTGAAGCTCAGTGCAGTCCGCCAGGGAATGCTCCAGGCAGATCTGAAGAAAGCGAGCCTGGGTCCTGCTCACCCGCTTTAACAGGGACAGCAAAGCAACAGTCTGCTCGCATTCATTCCAGCCTTTAAACCAACCTGCCAGCACTCCGACCTGATCTCGAAACATCATGATTAGGGGGGAAGCCTCAGTGGGAGAGAGGGGGGAAACGAATACAAATCCCCCTCCCACCCTGCCCCCACCCCAAAGTTTACTGGAGTTGCAAGCTCAGCGGTCACCAGAATAACGTCCTTTTAGAAAAAAATCGCCTTTGGTGCATGGATTTGTGCAGATTATGTTGCCTTCTTCTTTCAGTTACGTTTCAGTGATTCTTGCTGATTTCCTCAACGAAGATGACGGTAGCATAGGAATTTTTTTTAATATGGAAAAAATCTCCACAAGGCACACAACTGTAAGAGCTCTTTTTTTTCCTCTCGCACAGCCAGGGGTTTCAGACGTTTCCAGCTCTTTTTTCCTTCGGGCAACAGGTCAGACCCTTCTTCACACCCGAATTCCCAGGTTCACAACTGGAAAGAGAGAAATTGGCTGCGCTTAGACACCGGCGGAGATAAGGGGAACGGCATGATTCAGCAGCAGGGTAGCCTCCCGCTTCACAACGTATTTTAGGAGATTTCAGGTCAATAATCTGAGTAGTGTATGGGGGGAGGGGACGGGGGAAAGATGTGTAGAAGAGTAGAGTATTAAAAATAACAGCCGTCCTCCTCGCATGCACCACTGAGAGAGGCAGATAACGAGGTTTCCAGGGGAGAGATTTAAAGAAACCTCCCTCCTAAGGTGCAGGAGGAGACCCCAGCAGTTTCCTGTGGCTGCTGCTGCGGCTGCGGCTACTGCCTCCTCCTGCTGCATACGGGTCTCTCTTCCCTGAGGACTTTAGGCACTGTACCTGATACCGCTAACTGCAACAGATCATTCAAGCAAAGAAAACTTACAATACGCCGAGGGGGAGGGGGCCCTCAAGAATCCAGGTTCCTTCCTTCCTTCCTTCTTTTTCCTCCTCCTCCTGTCGGAGAAGCAGCCTAGCGGCTGCCGCTCCATCTACACCAAGCAGCATCTCCAACCACCAGACTCCCCTTTGAATCTAGGCCTTGAGCAGCAGCAGCGAAAGACAAAAATAAACTCTTCCCACCCAAGCCTTAACACACAACCTGCAGGAGCAAAGAGCCTCCAGACTTCCCTTCCTCCTCCGACTCCCCTCCCCTCTTCTGTCTTCCCTTTACAAAAAGCCTGGTATGATATTAAAATAAAAATAAAAGCATTTTAACACCCTTTTCCCCCCCTCCTTCTCGCGGCAGGGTGGGTCAGTCTGGCACAGAGGCTGTCCACATCCCCCCCACTGGCACCCCCGAAACGACTTCCCGTCTAAAGACCCCGGCGGCTGCTTGGCAGCCCAAGCCCGGAATGGTTTCATTAGCAGACTAGGGAGCTTCGCGGAGAATGCGGTTCCGCGCTGCCAGCACACGCCCCCAAACGTTGATCGCAAAGAAAAAAAAGTTAGGTTCCTGTGGCTTTCCCGTCCTACCCCCCCACCTTCCCTCCCTCTCCCTCCTCATCTTCCCCAGGTTTCAGGGATTGGATCTAGAAGTGGGAAGAGATGTGCCCAGACTCTAGACCCAACTCTCAGAGCGATTCAGGCTTCAAGCATCCCCATACCTCACCCACCCTCTCTCAGCCTGGCTTTCCAAACTTCCCAAGCAGAAGAGGAAACCCTGGGCTGGGGAGAGGCCAAGAGAACCCGCTCCCGGCCCCCAGAAGTGTGTGGGGCTGCAGGGGAAGGGTCACTCACCTCGGCCCCGCTCATCGCTGCGGGCTGGCGCCCCCGCACCGCGGGTTCCAGGGCAGGCGGCAGTTCTCAGAGGAGTGGGGAACCCACAGGCCCGCGGACGTGGGCCATCCCGGAGGCCAGGTCCGGGGGCGCGTTCCCCGAAGGCTGGGGGGATCGGCGGCGGGGGTGGTGGTGGTGGTTGCGGCAGTGTCTCGGCTGCCGCCGCTGCAGCCACTGATGCCGCCTCCTGTGTCAGCTCAGTGAGGACTGGGGCCGACCGAGACCGAGTCGAGCTCCCCACATGCTACTGATTAACATACACCATTACATCATGGCTTTGGCAGCAAGAGCCAAAGTGGGGGGAGAGCAACCCCGCGGGGAGGGAAAAGGAGGAGGAGGTGCGGGGTGGGGGGGAGTCCTAACTGAAGGAGGGGGGTGGAGGAGGAGGATCCCTAAGTGTGGCTAGGGGAGGAGCTCGATGGGAAAGAGGGGTCAGGTTGGAGGAACTGAGGAGCAAAGGGAAAGAAGTTTGGCGGAGTCGAGGGGGAAGGGGGTGGGGCTGGGCAAATTCCTTTCCCCGGCCTCCTCCGAAATTCTGGATGGGCTGGGTTACAGGGACCACGGAGCCAAGGAGAGAGGCAAAGATTGAGAGAATGTGTGTGTGTGTGTGTGTGTGTGTGTGTGTGTGTGTGTGTGTGTGTGTCTGTGTGTGTGTGTGTGTGTCTGTGTGTGTGTGTGTGTGTGTGTCTGTGTCTGTGTGTCTGTGTGTGTATGAGAGAGAGAATGAGGATGAGAATGAGAATCCGGGGTCTCATTTCTGCAACCCCTTGTACACCTCACCACACCCGTAGCTCAGAATTTCATTCTCCAAAGTGAGTTTTAAAAAACGTGTAGCCAGAGGGTGCTTTTCCTTAACTCTTCAGCCTGAGAGAATGGAGAGGAGGGAAGGGGAAAGGGGGAAGAGGAGGAGGAAAAGGGGGCTGAGAAAGACACTTCTTGGAGCTAGAGGGAGGATCTGGGATTGGAGAGTGGCTGGGTAAGAGCGAAGAGAAAAGAAAACTTGACGGGGTTGTGCTGTCTGGAGAATACTTGTCCTCCCTGCGGGCTACACGCTGTGAAGTATAGCTAGGCGCGAACACACAGAGCAGGCTGTGTATATACTCATGCAGTATGTGTACTTATCCACCAGAGATGAGAGCAAGGACTGAGTTTTCTCCAGATCTTGCTGTATAAACAGACGGTTAGGGAATTGGGGCTTTTAAAAAGTCCTTTACACTTAGGACAGAAACTTTTCTGCTGCGGTGGCAGAGACTTATTCCTGGCCATTGCCAGAACGTTGTTTGTATTTTTAGGCAGGGCATTCGCCTTCCACCGTCCTAGTCCCATGGTTGCTGAGTTAACTCTTCGGCTAGAACTGGGGAGTTTGTCCAGGGGTTAAACTTCACCTACTTCTGCTGATCCTCTCCACTGGTGACGTTGGTCGTGGGAAGGTACAGTGGTGTTCATTCAGATGGAGGGAAATGGTGAGGTTGACAGAGATAAGGGCATGAAACCCTAGGTGCTACAGTGCCTAGAGGGATTCCACCCCTCTGCGGTCCCCTACCCCCCCACCAGCTCACCAAAGTGGTTCCCTCAGTTCCCTGATTCTCAAGGCTTGGGCCTGATTTGAATAATAGAAAGGGTTTTTGCTTTTTTGTTTTGTTTTGTTCTATTTTGAGCTTTGGGGAGGAAGAGAAGGAGCAAAGAAAATATAGGACAACTGCTTGAAGTGGATGGTTAATTGACAACGGAGAACACAGAAGGGCAAAATTCTTGTTTTGTTAGGTTTTCTCTGCTAAGGGGTTTGAACCGAAAATGCAGGGGTAGAAAATGGATAACAGAGAGTTGGTACCCAGAGAGAATGCGTACTCACTGTTAGTAAATTCAAGTTACCTGGCCCAAATGAGCTATTCTACACTAATAATGGTTGTATTATAAAGGTCACAGAAAATGAGAAAGGGGAAAATGTATGGCTGAACCAGAGAACAGAAGAGCTTGACTTTGGGGAGATTCTAGAATAAAAGGATCATTAAAGAAATAGTAAATATCTCCAAAAAGAAAATAGTGGTTACAAAACACAACAGCAACAGAGCTTCATCAAGAGCACATCATCCCAGATTAACCTTATTTCACTTTATGAAGAGGTTAATAATAAAATAGATAACAAAATTGTAACAAAATATCTGATAATGTATCTCCTACTATTCTTATGGAAAATATGGAGAGGCCAGACCTTAATAAATTAGATGGATTCAGAACTGGTCAATAGCGAGACCCCAAAAGTAGTCACTGGTGTTAAATGCAGCTAGGTGGTGGAGTGGATAAAGCACCAGTGCAGGAGTCAGGAGTACCTGAGTTCAAATCTCACCTCAGACACTTGACACTCACTAGCTGTGTGACCTTGGGCAAGTCACTTAACCCCAAATGCCTCATCCTGGTTCATCTCCAATCATCCTGATGAATATCTGGTCACTGGATTCAGATGGCTCTGGAGGAGAAGTGAGGCTGGGGACCTGCACAGCCCTCCCTCACTCAAAACAAAGTGAAGTGGAAGTCATGTCATCATTTCTCTGATGGCATGATCTTCTTCGACAACAAAGGGTGAACCCACAGGGTGGTAGGAGGTCTCCAGCGAAGCATCCCAAGATCTGTTCTTAGCCCTCTTTGACTTTTTTTAAATCAGTGACTTAAAGATGTAAGTGGCATGCTCATCAAATTGACCAATGACACAGAACTAGAAGGAATAGCTAACAATGACAGGATGACAAAAGTTCTTGAAAGGTAGAACATTGAGCTGAATCTAAGAGTATGAAATTAAGTAAAGATAAAGTCTTAACTCAAAAAATCAGTTTTGCAGGTACAAGATGGGAAATAGTAATGGTAAGAATGCAGTTTGTCTGTAAAAAAGATTTGAAGGTTTAACCCTGTTCTTCATTAAAATACATTTATTTCCAGGAATAAGGAGGTGATAGTCCCACTATACTTTTTCCTGATCAGACTTTAAAGTTGAAGGACATTCATAAGTGGGCCATTTATCCAAGAGGAGGATCCAAGAATGATGAAGGGTCTCAAAGTAATGACATATGAGCTTTGGTTAAAGCAACTGAAGATGTTTAATTTGGAGAAGAAAAGACTCTAGGGAGGATATGATCATTAAGTCAAACAAATATTTGAAAGTACACAAAAGAAGTATTAGATTCATTCTGCTTGGCCGCACAGGGGGAATTAGAAGTAACAAGTGGAAGGTGAAAAAAACAAACAAACATATTTTAGGCTTGGTGTCATGACAAACTTCCTAATCATTAGAAACATCCCAAAGTGGAATGGGATGTTTTGTGGGTGATGGGTTTTTCCTGACTGGAGACAGAGGCTGCCACTAGAGCCGGCAGAAGTGAGGGTGAGTGGGTGGGTAGGTGGGGGGAGAGAAAGAGACAGAGACAGACAGAGACAGAGACTGACTGACTGACTGTCTACCAGAGAAGTCTCTACATAGAGACAGTAGGTGGCACTAATAAGCAAGGCATACCCCAGGCAGTGGAGGGGGGGGTTAATGGTGACAGGTGTCTCCATTTCAGGACAAGGAAGGAGAGGAGTGACTTTAGTTTCCTCCTTCCTCAGGGGACATTGCATTCTTTTTAAACTCAGCCTAGCAAGAATGACTGTCAGTAGTTCAAAAATGAAAATGAAGTTAGCCAGGCTTTGCTCCTCTTAGCAGCCAGCTCTCACCTGGTCATGATTTGTTTCTAGGAGTAGCTGAATCCTAAATTTATATGCCAGGCTTGTACAGTCTAGTCTCACTCTTCCATCTTGATCCTGATAATCACGTCTTTTCCCCTCTAAAACAAGGAATATTCTTTCCCTTAGCTTCTCTATATTTGTATTTAAATAATATAAACGTTGTTGCTTTACATTTCTGCTGGCCAACAGGATTTTATAGTAGGTAAGTTACGTAAAATGGAAGATAGCAGATAAAGAACATTCAGGCTAAAATACTTGACAGATAGAAAAGGACTATGTAGCTTTGCTAGGAAGTAATAGACACCTCATTGATCTGGTCCCATCGGGCCACTTCTTACTACCCTGGAGCTGCAGATCTCTGTTTTGGCTGCTCCTTCTGGGGCCTGACAGAATCAGTCCAGATCTTCTGATAGGTTATCGTGGCTTATTTTTAGCATATTTTTCACTTCCATCTTAGCTCTCTCGTTGCTCTTTTCTTCTACTACTCCTTTTCAATAAGCAAGGGTGGAACAAATCTGAGAATTAAGGTCAGTCTCTCAATCCCAAAGGCAGCCTACAGAAGTCTTCAAGAAGAGGTTGGATGACCACTTGCTTGGTTCGAGTGGGGATTCCTTTTGGTTATGGATTGGATGGGATGACTTATGAGACCTCTTTCAACCGTGTAATTTTGGAATTCTGTAAGCATCTATAGGGTAGAGAAATAGCCTACCTGCAACAGCTATATACTACAGGCAAATAAAATGTTTTCTTGGGTTCAGTATTAGTACAAAGAATAAAGACCAGAAGAATGAAGACCTTGGCCTTTTTTTATTTCTTTGTTTTATATTGTTTGGTATTTTAGTGAAGGGAAAGGGAGGTAAGACAGAAGATTCTTCAGAGAGGAACTAATCCTCTCTTAATCCTGTGTTTAAGACATTCAAAATTATTAGTCTTATTAGTAATGACAATTTGGGACTGTTTCATTCAGTAAACCAAGGATTGTGTATGTGAGACTAGATATTCAAAAGTGTACTTAATATAGTCACTTTGGCACCAAATTCAGGGAAACTATGAGAAAAATCATTGCCCCCTCTTTCCACTTCCTCTAGGAGCTACTTAGTTTATTGAAGTTTATTAAAAACCTGACATAATCAGTCTTTTTAAAAAAATCTAAACTAGTTAAATTCATTCTTTTCAGAAATTTCCCCACAAGTTTATGTTGTACCTTCAGGGAATTAGAACTTACACTGTTACTTCATAATCCAAAGTATTTCCCTGTTTTATTGCTTATAAATGATTGCATGGCATGAGATTGTCACTTATGATTACAGAAAGCATCAACCTGTCTTTGTGGTAATTCCAATAACAATATTTTATACTTGGGTATTGGTTTTTAACTTTTTGAAGTCTTTTTGCATGTATCATCTCATATGTATTCAGTAATTCCTACATTAATCAGCAGTTCTATAAATGTAGTAATTAAATTGACAATGATGGGAAATTACTGGGTTGCACAGCAGCATTCAAAGTTTTCCTAGTTTATTTTAAGATGTCAGAAGTTTTCAAGAGGAAAAATATTACAAATGATAGAAGTATCTAGTTTAGTAAATGTATAATCATCTGAAACTTAAAGGGGGAAAAAACCCCCAAGGTATGATTATGGAAACATTATTTCCAAGTATTATACAGATAATAGTTAGAAAAGGTCACCATCTACTGGACAATAATAGTAATTACAGTGATCTTAAACCAAGTGATTTTAAAAATTCAGTAGGATATTAATTTTCCATCATTCTTGGACTGGTTATTTATTTTCTGGATTGACCATGACATTTGTTTTTGCTTTCAGTTCTCACTTAATAGAAGTATGATGTCTAGAACTAGAAAAAAATGAAATATTCCCTGACATTATGAAGCTCACGTATTGGAGATGAATTGGATTTTGTATATGTTAAAAAACATCAATCCAAAATAATTGAAAGACAAGTACAAGTAACTGGAAGGTGGTGGATAAAAGAAAGTGACAAATGAGAGATGATTGTACTTGATCCAAGCCTTGATAGAAAATAAGGATGCCAAGATGTAAAGATGAGGAGTTTGTTAGAGGCATTGCAAAGAATGATATTATAGTATTTAAATACTTGAAATATTCTTTGCTTCTAGGAATTGAGATTAAATTAGGAGAGGTAAAGGTGAGGCTGAATAAACATGCCCTGTACCATTTTTATATATTTTTGTGGCATTGAAAGACCACTAGACTCAGTCCATAAGGACTGGAGTACTGCACTCCTCCCTCTCTTATACCCAGAAGCCCTTTGGTTTGGGCCAGCTGCATTCAGTTTCTTGCCTCTAGTGAGAGAGGTTTTCCTTTTCTTACATTTAATGACTCATTAACCACTCCAGATGATGCTAATTATGTAAATGAGATTACAGTTAACTAGTCTCAGAGTCCCCAAAAGTTGGAGAGTAACAAAGGTACTCAGGGAATAAGACATAGAATGAGTACTTTGCTCCTATATTCATAAAATAAATATTAACAAAAATAATCACAATCTCTATTGACAGAGTGATAAGAACAGAATTCAGTAATTTAACCTATAAGGACAGATACAATTGTCTTTAGGCTGATTTCTAAGGCTCATCAGAACATAAATCATTTTTACAAGACTGCTAATCAGGCACCTCACATTTTACCTCATCACCACACTATCTTGCTGTTTGGGTCAATCTTCATTTCAATGGTTCCCTTTCCTGTGCAGAAGGTTCACTCAGGCCCCAGTCCACCAACGTAACCTTAACCAAATTACTCCTATGGTTCTGTGGTCAGATCAACAAGATAGCAACTGAAATAGAGGAAAAATCCTGACGTTTCTTGCCCATCACTAGAGTTATAGCTTGCCAACCGAAGTCACAACCAAACAGGCCCAAGCTGGAAGCTCTTTTTTCTTTTAACAGAAGCAGCACTCTACCCACCTGTGTCTATAGCAGAGTGAGAGGAGGACCAAGGGACCATTCAAGGTTCTTCACAGCATACTAAAACACCAAGTCTTGGTGGGTCACCACATGGTCAGAAGCAGGCCCAAAGCTTTCATGAGGGCGATTGGAAGTGGGCAGAGAATATCCATGCACGCTCTGTACAACCCACATTATATTTATCAATGCTGAGGTCACTGACCATTTACATCAGGCTGAAATCAATCCCTCCTTAGCTGAACTTTCAACTGAAGAAGAGGTTTTGAGGGCCGTTAGGCTCCTTTCCTGTGGCAAAGTGCTGAGTGCTGGTTCTATTCCAGCTGAGATTTACAGGGCAAGGAGACCATTGCTCATATAAAAGCTGACTGAAAATTTCCAGATTATATGGCAAAAGGAGGTTATCCCCATTCTCCATCTCTATAAAGGTAAAGGAAATGGATTGTCTTCTGACAATCACAGAGGGGTTCTCTCTCTTAGTCATTGCTAGCAAGATTCTTGCTAGAGTCCACCTTAATAGGCTGATCCTTCTCCTGGATGATGCTTATACACCTGAGAGCCAGTGTGGTTTCAGAAAGGGCCGAAGAACAATCAATATGGTGTTTGCTGCCTGACAAGTCCAGGAGAAATGGCAGGAGCAGAACAGAGGTCTGTATACAACATTTGCAGATCTGACCAAGGCCTTTGACACTGTTAGTCGTGAGAGTTTATGGAAAATTATGTCAAAATTTGGTTGCCTGGAGAAGTTCATCAGCATTGTATGTTAATTTCATGCTTGCCTGGGTTCTGGAGGATGGAGGATACTCTAATGCTTTTCTACTCGCCAGTGGAGTGAAACAGGACTGTGTGCTTGTTCACATGTTTTTTAGCATGATGTTTTCAGCTATGTTACCAAATGCTTTCGATGAGAATGAACACAGCATCAAGATCAGCTACCACACTGATGGTAAGTTCTTCAACTTGAAAAGCCAAGACCAAAGTGGTGGGTGTTGGTGCACTGTTTGCAGATGATTGTGCACTCAGTGCAGCCTCTGAAGCTGAGATGCAACAGAGTATGGATCAATTCTCTGCTACCTGTGCTAATTTTGACCTAATAATTAACACCAAGAAAAACACAGGTGCTTCATCAGCCACCACCACACCATCCGTATGTGGAACTATCGGTTACAACAAATGGAGAAATTATGAATGCTATGGATAAGTTCACTTACCTTGGTAGTGTACTTTCCAGGGAAGTATAGTACACATTGATAATGAGGCTGACGCACTCATTGCCAGAGCTAGCTGTGTGTGGGAGGCTCTGAAGGAAAGTATGGGAGAGAAGAGGTATTAGACTGACTGCCAAACTGAAGATCTACAGAGCCATTGTGCTGATCTCATTGTTGTATGCCTGTGAAACCTGAACAGTATATCAGTGCTTGCCAGGTAAGTGAATCGCTTCCATTTGAATTGTCTTAGGAAGATTCTGAAGATTACCTGGCAGGATAAGGTACCAGACACTGAGGTCCATCCTTGAACTAAACTGCCAAACATTTAAACTCTGCTTCAGAAAGGGCAGCTTCAATTGGCTGACCACTTTGCTTGAATACAAAGTACACTTGCCAAAAAGATTGCTTTACGGAGAACTCACACAGGGCAAAACTTCACATGGTAGTCAAAAGAGGCAATACAAGGACACTCTCAAAGTCTCTCTTAAGAACTTTGGAATTGATTGTGTGACATGGGAAACCCTGGCACAGGACCGCTCAGCATGGCATGCCCACATCAGAGAAGGTGCTGTGCTCTATGAGCAAAAGCAGAATGGAAATAGCTCAAAAGAAACACAAGGTGTACAGATTTAGAGAATCCACCTCAAATGTTCACATGGACTATTTGTGCCTGACCTGTGCTGGAGCATTCCAAACTCATGTTGGTCTGATCATCCACAGTTAGACACTTTGATACTTGACTCTAGCATAGTGAGGTCGTTTTGGTCCTCTTTGAGAATGAAAGACAATAAATAACCAACCAACCTATTTAATGTGACTTTGACAAATGTGTCAAAATCACAGAATTGTAGAGTTTTGTTGGAAAGACCCCAGAGGCCATCTAATTCAACCTGTGTCTATCATGGATCCCTTTTACAACAAAGAGGAAAAATGCCATCCAGTCTTTGCCTGAAGATGTCAGATGAGGGAGAACATTTTACTTCCTGAGGCAGCCTATTCCATCTTGGGACAGCTCTAATCATTAGAAAGTGTTTCTTATAGCAAGTCCAAATTAGCAACTTACTGCTCTCACTTCTGGGGCCAAGACAACAAGTCTAATCCCTGTTCCAGATGATGACCTTTAATATATTTCAAGACAGTTGTCATGTCATCTGGCAGCTAGGTGGTACAGTGGATAGAGTTCTAGACCTGAAGTCAGGAGAACTTGAGTTCAAATCTGGCATCACTTACTAGCTGTATGACCCTGGGCAAGTCACCTACTTCTGTTTTATTCAGTTTCCTTATCTGTAAAATGAGCTGGAGAAGGAACTGGAAAATCAATGCAGTATCTTTGCCAAGAAAAACCCAACTGGGGATATGAAGAATCAAATGTAACTGAAAACAACAACAACTAAATGTGACATCAACCCTGAATCTTTTTTTTTTTCTCCAGGATAAACAACTTTAGTCCCTTCAACCAATCTTCATATGCCATGATCTTGAGGTCCTTCACAATTTCTGGTTGCTCTTCTCTGGTTACTCTCCAGCTTAGTAATGTTTTATAAAATGTGGCAACTGGAATTGTACTGAGTAGCAGGTCTGATCAAGGACAGGGTATGATGGGACCTTCTTGAATATAGTGTAGGACCTGATTATCCGTTTTGGCTTCCATATCACAGTATTGACTCATATCAAGCTTGAAGTTCACTGCAATGCACAGATGTGCTATTCAGATAAGCTCTCTAGATATGCTTCTCCTGTCTTGTATTTGTGGAGTTTATTTTTTAACCTAAATGCAAGATTATATTTGTTCCAATTAAATTTCAACTTACTAGATGCAGTCCATTATTTTAACATTTTCAGATCTTTTTGGAATTTGTAGGTAATTCCAAGGGCAAGAGACTACTGCGTTTCTTTGTTTCTTTGTATCCCCAGCACCTATTATGGTACCCAGATCATAGTAGGTACTTAATAAAGTTTTGTTGTTGTTCAGGCATTTCAGTTGCGTCTGACTTGTCATGACCCCATTTGGAGTTTTGCTGGCAAAGATACTGGAATGGTTTGCCATTTCCTTCTCCAGCTCATTTTATAGATGAGGTAACTGAGCCCAACAGGGTTAAGTGACTTGCTCAGGGTTACACAGTTAATAAGTATCTGGGGACAGATTTGAACTCATAAAGGTGAGTCTTCCTGACTCTGGGTCCAGCTTTCTATTCACTGTGCCATCTACTGCCCTTACTTAATAAAGTACCTGCTTTGAATTGAATTGAAATTCAACGTGATAGCTATCCCTTTTAGCTTGATGTCATCTGTATTTCTTTTTTAAGACTGGGCCTCCCAAGTTCACCTAGTCTGGAAGTGCAGGAGCTACAAACATCCCCCTACTGATCAGTATTGGAGCTTTGATGTACTCCTACCCCAGCCTGTTTGTGCTTGCCTGAGGTCACTTGTTCCTGAGGCTGACTAGTGTCTCACCCCCCAGGGTGGGGAACAGGGAACCACATTTATTCCAGACTTAGTGTGAGTTCCCAATTGGCTCCTCAGAACATCAAAACTCAAGAGATATTCTAGCTTCAGCTTTTCCAGTAGGTGGGATTACAGGCATGCACCACTATGCTCATCTACAATTTTGACAGTCAAGCAGAGATCCCTGAGATTCTCCTCTAGAGACCTGAACTAGACTATCACCTTGTTCCCATCTCTCATTTGCCTACAGAAGAGATTTTGGTTAAATATTTTCAGAATTTAACATGCCCTTAAAAATGAGCTGATTCTTTAGCAAGGAAAATAACAAAGAATCCAGGGATATTCTACATACTTTGGAATTTGTAATTCAACTCATGGGGAGGATTCACCCTAGATGCTGAATAACAAATCAAGAGACTTTTTAAAAGATGGAGAAGCAAGGCAGGAGATGACAGAAGAGGGAAGACACTCATAGCAGCAGAGTATGCTGCATCATGACCCTTTGAGGGTATCTTTTTTCATGTAAAACATATTTTCATACTAGCCATGTTGCAAGAAAAATAAAGTGAAAAACTATGCTTCAATTTCTACTCAGAGCTTATCAGTTCTCTCTCTCTCTAGGTGGATAGATAGCATTTTTCATCATGAATCTTTGGGAACTGTTTTGGATCATTATATTGATTAGAGTAGCTAAGTCTTTGACAACTGATCATTGTTAACAACATTATTGTTACTATATACAATGTTTTCCTGGTTCTGCTCACTTCACATTCACCAATTCATGTAAATCTTCCAAGGTTTTTCTGAAACCCTCCTATTCATCGTTTCTAACAGCAAAATATTCCATCACTATCATATATCACTTGTTCAACATTCCCCAATTGATGAATATCCTCTTCCAATTCCAACTTTCAATTCTTTGCTACCAATTTATTTTGCTATAAATATTTTTGTACATATAGGTCATTTCCCCTTTTCTTTGATCTCTTTGGTATATAGACCAAGTGGTGTTATTGCTGAGTCAAAAGGAATGCACAGTCCTTTGGGTATAGTTCCAAAGTGTTCTCCAGAATTGTTGGATCAACTCTCAACTCCAACAACAACGCATTAATGTTCCTATTTTTCCACATACCCTCCAACATTTGTCATTTTTCTTTTCTGTCATGTTAGCCAGTCTTATAGGTATGAGGTGGTACCTCAGAGTTGTTTTAGTTTGCATTTCTCTAATCAGTAGTGAATTAGAACATTTTTTCCCCATGTGGCTATTGATAACTTTGATTTATTCTTCTGAAACCTTCCTGTTCATATCTTTTAACCATTTAACAATTGGGGAATGGCTCTTATTTTTTATAACTGGTTCAGTTCCATTGGTGGCATCTTGAAATGTGTGTTCTAGAACAAAGGCTGCGTGCTAGATATCAAAAATACTTAGGTATGAGATTAAGAAATGCAGAAGTTGACCATAGGTCTTGTTTTTTTTTTTTTTAAACTCTCTCCATTTCTTCATTGCCTTCCCCCAACATGGATATATTTGGCAGCCATTTATGACTTTTTTTTTGCCAGTAGAACATTTGCCCTTATCCAAGTACTCCAGCACTTCTTCTGTTTTCCATGATGTTACAGAGATCTTTAGTAGTGACTCAGAAATTACATTCACCCGTTCTTTCAATAAATAATATTGTAAAGGTTTGTATCTTTAATCTCATAATCCAAAACCAAATGCTATGTCCATTTGGATGTATGCCCCTTGTATCAACTGGACAAGCATTAGATGAGTTAAAGTACTATATGTCAATGTATCATAAATTTCTTATTGTGGCATAAAGGTAATACTAATGAGGTAGAAAGGAGTGCTCGAGGCACATGGAGCAAGCAGGATGCAGGATGTGAGATATGAGATAAGATGCAGGCTGTGAGCAGCCAGAAAAGTGATCAAGAAGACTATGCATTGATGCCACCACTGTGGACCTATCTCTGGCTTTCACAAAGCAACCCCAACTATGTGTCATCCTGGAGTAGCCCTTCCCCCTTTCCTATTCTCCTTGCTTAATCTGTATGACAAAAACACTTCCACACTACCTGATATCCCAGGTATTCCAGAGTAGTGCTTGCCCCTATTCCCTTCTCCTGCTCCGCTTCCCCCTAACCCATCAAACTGTATATAGACCAGACACCTAACCTGGCAATGACTCTACCTTTCACATGGAACAGAGCCTCCTATGGGAAGCAGGGCCCACTTGGTCTCCCACAGAGAGTAGGGCCTGCCAGTGCTCTGTCTTCTATATAGAAGCAGGCCCACTGGGTACATTACCCCAATAAATGTCTTTCTTTAATTTGGAGACTTTCAGGACACTAGAACCCACCCATCTATCTTCATCAATATTACATTCTCAAAGGCTGTGTTAGTAGAGCAGGAATTCCTGTAGGTTCTCCCAAGATAGAAAGTTCTCAAAGACTGGCTCAGTAACAAACTGTCTATCATCTGAGAATAATACTTGTACTGAAAGCAGTCCTCTGAGTTGGATTTATTAAGTGTTTGCTATATATCAGGCACTATCACTGGGGTGATCATCACCAAAAAGTTAGCCACTAGATGATGAATTTTTTTCAACCACAGCAACTCATGAAGAGTGGAGAGTGTATCCACACCAGTAAAATCACAGATCTTTTGAAGATGAAGTATGTGATATACAACATTGCTATTCAGAATGAAGTACATAAACTAAATGCATCAAAGAGATGGGGGGTGGTGGTGTTATTTTTAAAAAAAGGTTGAGAAAATTTTATTTAAAGGTGAATATCTGTACTTCTCAAAGACCCTAGGAGCCTAATAATGTCTTTAATGCCATAAGATGCTGTGAAAAATTAGGAGATGACTTTATAAGGGAAAGGCAAATGAGGAGGTATACCGACAAAAAAGTAGAAGAGCTGATACAAATAAAAAAACATGCTGAAGTAGAAGAACAGTGCTACAGTAAGGGACCAGCTAAACTGAACCCTGGTCTATGGTTGTCAAAGCTGGTCCATCCTCTTTGAAATTCATAATGTAGTGAGGAGAGCATGAAAGTAAACGGTACATAGGTAAGGCTCTAGGGAGCTTGCTTTATTTGCTGTAGCGTAAGTGTTCTTTCCTCAATGCATCAACAAACATTTATTAAACACCTATTCTGTGCTAAGCAGTGAGGTTAAAAAAAACCAAAGACAAAAATCTCCCCAACAATAGTACATACTTTCAAACCTCTTACAATCTACTGGGGGAGATGACATGCAAACAATTATGTACAAAGTATATACTGAATAATTTGAAAGTAATCTCAGAGGGAAGGCATAGATAGTGAGGAGAACTGGGAAAGTCTTCTTGTAGGAGGTGGGATTTTATCTGAGATTTGAAGGAAGCCAATGAATCAAGGAAGTAAAGACAAGGGAGAGCATTCCAGGCATTTGGCAGAGTGAAAATGCATAGATTTGGAAAAGGAGTGTCTTGTGCAAGAAATAGCAAGGAGGTCAGTATTACTGCATTACAGCTTATGTGGAGAGGAGTAAAGGTTAAGACTGGAAAGGCAGGAAGGAACCAGATTATGAAGAGCTTTAAAAGCCAAACAGAACTTCCTGGAAAAAGCAACTAGTCGCTCATATGGCAAGCAGTGAGTATCTGTATGTGGGTCCATGATCAGACACTGTACTCCTTCCTAGCCTGGGCACAGAAGTCATAAAATAAGGGATCCAAGCAATGATGTGTTACAGATTCAGCTAAGAGCTATATGCCTGATACTTCAAGATTGAGCTCAATCTATTATACCTAGAATGATTACCAGGTAGTAGGTATTGGAACAGAACAGTTAGTTGTTATTTACTGAGGGGAAAGGATAAAGGGAAAGGAGAAAATGAACTAATACATTTCATTGGTAAAGGAAGGGTTTTCTAGGAGACATGAAGTAGAAAGGTTGGGAATAATACTTAAGATTAAAACACATTAAATAATAATTGTATGCTGAACTAAAAGGATGTAGGATAAACACATACCATGTATCGATGGAATAGTACCTCAAATACTGAAATTGTTCCATTTGCCGAAACACCAAAAGATCTTTGTCCACCTTTGCTTATTTTTTCTGCCTAGTTTCTTATGCCTTGAATTAATTGGTCTATTTATCTTTTTCCATTTCCTAATTAGCCTACCCCAATAGATGATCATCCCAAATGAATAAGATAGTTCCCGTAACTTTGGTAGTCTGAGTCTTTGTAACTTTCTCAGAACTTCTCACAATCTAAAGAGCATCACATTCTGACTTCTAATACAAACATTTTTCAAATGCTGTCCTTGTGTGGCAGTATTGTAGCAGTCACACTAGACAGTCCAAGTGTATGCTTATTTGTTCCTGTATTTGGAGCTTTTTATGTGCAAATTGGTAATGATAATCTGCTAATGATGAGAATATTTCCTACTCTACCTATAAGTAAACAAAAAGCAAAATTTTTTTTTGTGAACCACACAACAATATCTGCACAAGATAGCAAACCTGAGATAAAAAATTTAGCTAAGGAGTGAAGATATTGGGAACAAGCTGAAGAATCTGGTAACAAGTGGAATTCAGAAACAGGGAAGACAAGGCTTTGATTTTGTATTTTGAGAGATTGCAACAGTGGCAACAATGATCTGCAAGTTAAGCAATGAACAGGAGGCAGGACTTGGGGAAATCAACTGGGATTTAAGCCTCATTACATTGAGCTAAAAATAATCTGAGGTCAGAGCAAGACAGAGTAAGTAGACATATTGCATAAGTAGAATTAAGCCTAGATCTAAGCAATCCATTCCCTCTAACATGGTAATCAACCATTCAGTCAACAAACATTTATTAAGCACTTACTGTATGCCAGACATTGTGCTAAGCGCTGGGGATACAAAGTGAAAAAACAAAACAGTTCCTGCTCTCAAAGAATTTATACTCTAATGAGGAATACAGCTATTTTAATCGGAACATACAAGACAAACAGAATAAATTGAAGGTGTTCTGGGCTGGATCTAACTCAGTACTCTAGGAGCTTAAGTTTGACAGTGGAAAAAAATTAAACCTGTGTAGGTTTTTCAATAGTTAACCAAATGAGATTTACTTATGCACAGCAAAAGAAGGAAATTTATTAAGGAGAAATATTGTGGACCCCTTGAGTTTATTCAGCTAAGGGAAATCCTTTTGCTTTTATCACCCATAGTGAAGCACTAACCAAACCTTGGAGAGCACCCTCTTTTCCCCTTTTGGCTGCTTTGTACTCAGATGATGAAGTAATAGTCTGAACCCTAAGACCTCTGAACCAATTCATTCTCAAGGAATGTCTCAATATATTTTAAAGGCAAAACTAGCCTAACTTGCATGGGGGAGGAGCTGAGATATTACTCCTACTATAGACAGAAACCTTAGAATGGAGGGTACTAGCAGCTGGGGGAAGGTGATTTAAAAAAAGCCTCCTAGAGGAGGTAGCACTTGAGTTAAGTATTTAAAGGAAGTCCAGGCTACTCTAGACATCAGGGATTGGAAAGTAGATCATGGAGAACGCATGGAGAAGACTTGTTGAAAAAGTACTGAGACAGAAGTGTCATCTTGTATATGCGAAACAGCAGATAGGCCAGTATAGCAGGATTGTAGAATAAATAAAGGGGAATAAAAAGATTGGAAAGGTAGGAAGGGGCTGAGTGGTAAAAAGCTTTAATGTCAAATAAATGAATTTATATTTGATCCTGGAGACAATAGGAGAGTAAGATAGTCAGACCTATATTTTAGGAAAGTCACTTTGGTATTTGGGTGGTTTCAATCAAATAATTAAAATAATAATTAAATAATTAATACATAATTAAAAGGCAATTGCAATATTCTAAGTGAGAGATAATAAGGGCCTGAACTCACATGGTGGCTGAGTGAATGGAGAGAATGTGAGATGTGTGTGAGAGAGCTTATAGAGAAAGAAACTGGAAGATTTGGCTCCTGATTGTATATGTAGGGTGTACAGGAGAGAGAGTTAAATTGAGGTTTGAAAACTGGGTTATTTGGGAGTTGGCAATGGTATTGCCCTTGATAATAACAGAGAAGTTCAGAAGAATGAGCATTTAAAGAGAAAGAACTTTCAGTTTGACTTTAAAAGCCTTTCGTGACTTGGACATTTCCTACCTTTTCAGTTTTTAATCCCATCCAGGTATTCTACAACGCAGTAACATTGGTTTGCTTGATGTTACTCATACACAATACTCCACCTTCCAGGTGCTGCCTTTTCACTCTATCTGTCCTGTGCACCTAGAATGCTCTCATCCTCTCTGATTCTGTGACATGATACAGTAGCACCAGAGATGCACAGCTCTGGAGCAGTGAGAGCCAGTCCAATCTTAGATCCAGAGACTCCTTCTGTCTCCTAGCTCTTCTTCCATTTAGTCAGAAGAATAAGGTATTCAGTTCCTTATTACTTTCAATTAAAGTGTTACTTATATATTATAAAACCCTTATATATTATAAAACCTAGGCCAACAAGAACACTAACCTATGTGTACACTTTATTTAAAGTCTACAGTAGAAAAAAAGGGTAAGAAAGATTGTTTTTCTTATTTTAGAGGTTGTGGGAAACAAGAAAGAAGTTCTGTTTCCACAGTTTTGAGGATCAGATTTGTGACCTAGCACAGTCAGGTTAGAGGTCAGAAACTTGTGCGTGAACTTGATGAGGTATTTGAGGGAAAGCCCATCAGAGAGGAGAACATGAAATCATGTGGCCAGTGGATGGTGGGGTGGGAGGTCCAAAATTTGGAACAACATTAGAAGATTCCGTTAGTCTGAACATATTGCAGTCTTCCTATAACCTTAGGGGAGTACCCATTCATGCAAGGGGAATGAACGTGAAGATTAATAAAAGCTTTCCTGATTTTACAAAAAGTGTTGTTCTCTGTTTAAGGTGAGTATGTTTCTCATGGTTGGGTGTTTGTTAGTTGGACTCATTTCTCACAGAGATGAAGGGTTTGATCCATAAGAGATGATAAGAAGACTTGTAACCATTAGGAAAAAATGAAAGAGAAGTAACAGACTGTTTAAACATGTGTAAAACAGTACCCATAAGGCACATTATATCTGTTAAGAAATGTTAAGAAATAATATTGTCAGTGACCTACTCTGAAATCCTTTGGATTCACCTGAATGAAAAATCTTATCAGTCTTTTTAAAAATATAAATTCCAAGGAGACAATCAGTCCTACTCTGATATTCTCTTGTTTCATACTTATCAGAAGCCTAAACTGTTTCTAAAGGAAAACTTATTTCAAGTTGATGAAAGAACTGACGAGATCCCTGAAAATAGATTAAGGTTGTGACGAGACTGAGAGCAGGACTATTCTTTAATTGATTTAATTAAGATCAATGCCTCTTTCTTCACCCTTGAAAATTAGTATTACCTTTAGTTCCTACAGTATGAGTTCAATGTTTTATGTGATATTAATTTTGAGTCAGCTTCTCCTCTGAGTTAGTTTAAAGGTACAAGTTTTGTTGTCATGTCGCGTAAGTATATTGTTCATAGCTGCCAGTCCTTATGTTGTGGTTTTGGGGTGCTAGGAACCATGAAATACAGGGCAGGTACAGGGTGTAGGTCTGCTTTGAAAAATTTGATAGCTCAAGCCTTTTTTTAGTCAAAGACAAAGTTTCTTGTGTTGCCAATAGAAGCTGACCAGATTTTAAGAATTTGTGCAGATAACAAGGATGAGGTGGATATTTTCATACAGAAAAACTGTGGAAAGATCTGGATGGGATTTAGGAGTGGTAAGTAGCCTGGAGTGATTCAGAGGTAACAGAGAATGAAAGGTTCAGCTGGGGGGTGGGGGTGGGGCACAATGAAAGGACAGTTGAAAGTATTATTGACTGGAATGGGCCCAATGCCTCTGGAGAACCTGGGTTCCTGAAATCTGTGGGAAAGTTCAAGGACTGGGGATCTTTCCCTTTCCAGAGGTTCAGGTCCCATACCCTATTACTTATACAATTAAGGAGTGTCATCTCCCTAACAAACTCTTCTAGTTACCGGGGAGTCTGCTAATTCAGGTCTAATAACAAGATCTGCAAGATGCTAATGAGTCCTATAAAACACTTAACATTCCTTAATTATCAGAGGGGGAGTTCACAAATCCAAATGTGAGCCTGCTTTCTTTAAAATAACCAATCCTGTTATCCCCACCTCAGTAATGATACTATCAACCTGTAACCAATCACATTCTTCCTCATCTACCCAACTCTGTACTTCTGGAAAACTACATTAAGGCTGGTGAGCCCTGCAGGCCTCGGGGTCTTTGGTCATTGAGAATTATCATTGACCTGATTTATTGGTTATTGCTGGCATAACTAATAAATTGATGCTCTGACCATTATCTCTAAGTTTACCTTAATTTTCAGAGGTAACAGTTGATGACCTCAAAAGGATAGAAAGTGAAAAACTGTAGGAATTCCCTAGTGGAGTAAGCCACTTGAAGCTTTTTCCATGAAGGACCCTCCTGGCCCCAATTTCTTCTGAGCTTTAAGGTAGGCATCCCCTTAGGAAAAGTTACATTTTTGTCTGTGTCTGTTTTGGGGCACTGTTTTGTGTTCAGTATGATAATTTCGAAATAATTGGCAATATAAAGCCCGGGCAATGCCCTTAAGGACTTGAAAACCTTAAAGAAATTGCTTTTTCAAGAAGGGCTTTCCACTTTGGGAGAAGACTTAAAACCGTTGGAGAAATTTTTCTTCAAAGGTTGAGCTCTTGGGTCACCTTGCTAGGGTTTGTGTCCTTTTGTGGGAAGTCTTAAAACCTGGAGAATTTACTTTTTCTTTGGTGGATCCTGTTTTTTTTTTTTTATCTAATCAGGAGGGTGTTCTTGAATCTTAGAAGATTTATTTCTTCTTGGCCTTAGGCTTAGAGGGTGCTTAAACCTTGAAGAATTTCTTCTTCAAGGGTGCTCTCAGTCTTAATATTGAGAGGGGGTACTTCCCATTAAAGGGTATGGAAGTTTGTCTTCCTAGTTGTGCAAAAAGGGGGCAACCAAAATTTTTTTTTTACAAGTTACATTTTTTTGTGTCTGTGTTTCTCTATGATTTTCTCCAACATCCCCTCCTCAATTGCTGGGACTTTGAATAGCTCCCCTTTTGCTGATAAGGTACTTACAGGTTGGTTGTTGTCCTCAGAGGACGAAAATGACACCACCATGATAAAGTCAAGTTTCAATGTGTCTGACTGGCTAATCAGACCAACACGAACTAGGAATGCTCTTCCACAGTTTGGGCACAAATAGTCTGTGTGAACATTTGGAGTGGATGCTCCAAATTTGCACATCCTATGTTGCCTTTGAGCTGTTTCAATTCCGCTTTGCTCATAGAGCACAGCACTCTTTCTGATGTGGGCAGGCCATACTGAGTGGTCCTGTGCCAGTGTCTCCCATGTCACACAAACAAATCCAAAGTTCATGAGACCTTGAGAATGTCCTTGTATCTCTTCTTCTGACCACCATGTGATCGCCTGCCCCATATGAGTTCTCCATAAAATAGTCTTTTTGGCAAGCATATATTTTGCATTTGAACAACGTGGCCAGGCCATTGGAGTTGTGCTCTCTGAAGCAGAGTTTGAATGCTTGGCAGTTTGGTTTGAGTAAGAAAAACTTAATGTTTGATACTTCGTTCTGCCAGGTGATCTTCAGAATCTTCCTAAGACAGTTCAAATGGAAATGATGCAATTTCCTAGCATGGCACTGTTAGACTGTCCATGTTTTACAGATGTAAAACAATGAGGTCAACACAACAGTTTGGTAGTCAGTCTAATACCTCTTATCTCCCATACTTTTCTTTGGAGCCTCCCAAACACAGCCCTGTTTCACTCCATTGGTGACTGGGAATGCATGAGAGCCTTGTTCACTATCCAGAATCTGGGCAAACATGCCATCGTAAAATTGACATACAATACTGATAAACTTCTCTGGGCAACCAAATTTTGACATAATTTTCCATAAACCCTCATGGCTAACAATGACAAAGGCCTTGTTCAGATCTGCAAATGTTGTGTACAGACCTCTGTTCTGCTCCTGGCATTTCTCCTGGAGTTATCGAGCAGCAAACAACATATCGAGTGTTCCTCAGCCCTTCCTGAAGCCACATTGACTCTCAGGGAGATGACCATCTTCCAGGTGAAGGATCAGCTTATTAAGGAGGACTCCAGCAAGAATCTTGCCAGCAATGACTAAGAGAGAGACCCCCATGTGATTGTAGTGGGACAATCTATTTCCTTTACCTTTATAGAGATGGACAATGGAGGTATCCTTTAACTCTTGGGGAATAATCCCCTCTTTCCATGTAACCTGGAAAATTTCAATCAGCTTTTGTATGAGCAATGTACCCCCTACCTTGTAAATCTCAACTGGAATAGAATCAGCACCAGGTGCTTTGTGAAATGAAAGGAGTCTAATGGCCCTCAAAACCTCTTTTTCAGTGGGAAGTTCAGCTAAGAAAGGACTGATTTCAATCTGAGGTAATGGTCAGTGGCCTCAGCATTGATTGATGATGGTCTGTTGAGAACATTGTGGAAGTGTTCAGCCTATCTCTCTAGGATCATGTCCTTATCACTAATCAACGTGGCTCCATCAGCACTGAGTAGTTGTGATGCACCATAGGTTTTTGGTTCATAAATAGCTTTCAGGGAATCATAAAAGCACTTTGAACTGTTACTATCAGCATAAAACTGAATTTCATCTTCCTTCTTACTATGCCAGGAATCTTGCATCTCTCTAAGCTTTGCTTTTACTTTACTTTTTATGGATTAAATGTTCCCTTCTTAGAAGTGGATGAACTATCCTGCTAGTAAATCCTGTGGAGTTCTTGTTTTTCATTTATCAGCTTCTGAATTTCCCCATCATTTTCATCAAACCAGCCTGGGTGTTTGCAAGTGCTCTAACCCAGATGAGCAAATGCAGTGCTGTACACCAAATCTCTGAAAGCTGCCCACTTCTTTTCTGCTCCACTGCTGCCAATTGTGTATTGACTCAACTTTCCCTCCAAGTTAGCAACAAACTGTTCACATTCAGAGAAGAGCTCTAATTTGTTGACATTAATTCTTCTGGTAGTCATTTTGTCTTGGGGGTGGCACTTTTGATGAATGAGAATATTTAGCTTGGAAAGGAAAAGTCTATGATCAGTCCAGCACTCTACATCACATATTGCCTTCATCATCCTCGTCTTGTCTGTCTCTTCTCCTTACAGACATATAGTCTATTAGCTGCCAGTTTTTGCTGTGAGGGTGCATCCATGAAGTTTTATTGTATTTAGGTAAACAGAAGACAGTGTTGGTGATGAGAAGGTCATGGGATGCACAAGTCTTCAGCAGTAAATGACCATTGCTGTTGCTGTTTCCAACTCCATTCCTCCCTGGGACTCCCTGCCAAGTCTGGTAGTCTGAGCCTCTAGCATTAAAGTCACCCAGAATTATAAGCTTGTCCTCTTTTACCACACTGATGATAAGGGTCTCTAGGTCTTTATAAAATTTGTCTTTGACCTCATCAGGGTTCATCATGGTCAAGGTACTTACTAGCAGCTTAACAAATGTTAAATAACTTTCCAAAGCTACTTTGAAAGAAATTGGTTTAATTTTGGGAAAGCACCTAGAAGGTAAGTAAGGCTTAATTTTGGGTTAAATTTTTATTGTGTGTGTGCTTTTAAGTAGCTTGCCTTTAAGTAATTATGTTTTTTCTAATAACTTTAAGAATTAATTTTGAATATTATAAATTATAAATCCAAGTTTAATTGGGTGCCAAAACTAAAATTTGTAGATTATGTTCATTTATACCATCTACCCCCAAATTCTGACCTTTTATCTATTTCCACTGAAGGATCTTCTAATCTCTTTTATAATAGATTGTAATGGATGAGTTTAAAAGACACAGCTAAATGTGTCTCTGAGGGAAAAGGCAAGAAGAAAGAATTATCTATGCCTAGGGCTCAGGCTAGATGTTTCTTTCATTTGAAAGAAAGTCGTGTTGTCAAGAACTGGAAATGAAGAGGTGGGGAGTAAAAATAGATCTTAATATAAAACTAACCCTGGGGAGTATATAGATTATTGCTCTTGAGCTTAATTCTCATGTTGCCACCGAATTTTTGACATCAGGGCAATGAACTACAAAAACAAGGTTTTGTCCTTAAAGTGTTTGTGTATGTGTATAGACAAACACACACATGCATATACACACACACATACATATATATAGCTTTGAAGAGTATTTTATTTTTTCCTACAATTACATATCAATAACATTTTTAGCATTCATTTTTACAAGATTTTGAATTCTAAATTTTTCTCCCTTCTTCCCCTCCCCTCTTCTGAAAATGGTAGGCAGTTTAATACAGTTTATATTAATGTTATCATGTAAAACATATTTCCATATTCATCATAGTTGTGCAAGAAAAGAAAGATCAAAAGGAAAAAAACACAAGAAAGAATTAAAGTAACTTAAAAAAAATGCTTCGATCTGCATTCAGAGTCCATCAGTTCTTTATCTGGATATGGATATAATTTTCCTTTATGAGGAATTTGTTCTTATCTTGACTTAAATCATTGTATTGCTGAGTAAAGCTGAGTCATTCATAGTTGATCATCAAATGATACTGCTGATACTGTGCACAGTATTTTCCTAGTTCTGCTCATTTTTCTTTGCATTAGTTCATACACATTTTCCAGGTCTTTTGTGAAATGTGCCTGCTCATTGTGCCTGCACAATAGTATTCCATTACATTCATGTCCCACAGCTTGTTCAGTCACTCCCAATTGATAGGTATCCCCTCAGTTTCCAATATTTTGCCATCACAAATAGGGATGCTATAAATATTTTTGCACATATAGGTCTTTTTCTCTTTCTTATGATTTCTTTGGGACATAGACCTAGTAGTGGTATTGTTGAATCAAAGGGTATGCTGTTTGGTTGCCCTTTGACCATAGTTCCAAATTGCTCTCCAGAATGGTTGGATCAGTTCTCAACTCCACCAACAGTGCATTAGTGTCCCAATTTTCCTACATTCTCTCCAACATTTATCATTTTCCTTTTTTATCATATTAGTCAATCTGATTGGTATGAGGTAGTATTTCAGTTGTTTTAATTTGCATTCTCTAATCAAAAGTGATTTAGAGCACTTCTCCATATGCCTATAGATATCTTTGATTTCTTTATCTGAAAACTGCCTGTTCATATCCTCTGATCATTTATCACTTGGGGAATGGTTTGTATTTTCATAAATTTGACTCAGTCTCTACATATTTGAGAAATGAAGCCTTTATCAGAGATACTTCCTGTAAAGATTGTTTCCCACCTTTCTGTTTTTCTTCTAATCTTGGTTGCACTGGTTTTGTTTGAAGCAAAGCTTTTTAATTTAATATGATCAAACTTATCTATTCTACATTACATAACGTTTTCTCTTTTTTTAAAATTTTTTTTAAAAAAAATTTTTGTGTAGTATTTTATTTTCCCCTAGTTACATGTAAAAACAATTTCAACATTCATTTTTAAAACTTTGAGTTACAAATTCTCTCCCTTCCTCCCTTCCACCCCTACTCATTGAGAAGCAATTCAATATAGGTTAGTCATTCAAACCACTTCCATAATAGTCATTTTATGAAAGACTAACTATATTTCCCTCCATCGTATCCCGGTGCCCATTTATTCTGTTCTCTCCTTCATTTCACCCTATCTCTCCTCAAAAGTGTTTTATTTCTGACTATACCTTCCCCTAATCTGCCCTCTCTTCTATCACCACCCCCTTCTCTCATCCCCTTCTCCCTACTTTCCTGTAGGGTACAATAGATTTCTATACCCAATTGAATGTATATATTATTCCCTCAATTCTGATGAGAGTAAGGTTCACTCCTTCTCTCTCACCTCTTCCCTCTTCCCTTCCAGTGTAAGAGCTCTTTTTGCCTCTTTTATGTGAGATAATTTAGCCCATTCTACCTCTCCCTTTCTCTTCCTCCCTGCACATTCCTCTCTCATCCCTTAATTTTATTTATTTGATACCATCCCTTCTTATTCAACTCACAGCTGTGCCCTCTGTCTATATGTACTCCTTCTAACTACCCTAGTAATGAGAAAGGTCTTTTGAGTTACACATATCTGCTTTTCATGTAAAAATGTAAACAGTTTAACTTTAATAAGTGCCTTAAGATTTCTCTTTCCTGTTTACCTTTTTAGGCTTCTTTTGAATCTGGTATTTGAAAGTCAGATTTTCTATTTAGCTCTAGTCTTTTCTCAAGAATGCATGGAATTCCTCTATCTCATTGAATATCCATATTTTCCCCTCAAGGATTATACTGTTTTGCTGGGTAGATGATTCTTGGTTGTAATCTTAGCCCCTTTGCCCTCCAGAATATCATGTTCCATATTCCAAGTCCTTGCCCTTTATCTCTTGTTTGGTCATGAGTTTTTCACCTGCCCATAGATCTGACAAGCAGATTGTTCTTTGCTCTTCTGATTTGATTGTTTCATTTTTTATGGTACCTTTTAGCAAGATGTGGTTTCCTTCCTTATCTCTTTTAATTAGATCTATTTTTCCTTTTATTTTGTCTAACATCAGGACTACTACCCCTGCTTTTTTTTAATTTCAACTGAAGCATAATGGATTCTGCTCCAGCCCCTTACCTTTACTCTGTGTGTGTTTCTCTGCTTCCATTGTGTTTCTTATAAGCAACCTATCATAGGATTCTGGTTTTTGATCTACTCTGCTATCCACTTCTGTTTTGTGGGAGAGTTCATTCCATTCACATTTATAATTACTAGCTGGGTATTTTTCCTTCATTATATTATTCCTCCTTTTAGTCCTCTCTTTCCTTTCACCCTTTCCCTCTCCAGTGTTTTGCTTCTGTCTACCACCTCCCCTGATCTGCCCTACCTTCTGTCATTCCCCACTCCCCAATCCCTTTACTTAATCTCCACCCCTTCTACTTCCTTGTCAGGTAAATAGATTTCTCTATTCAACTGATTGTGCATATTATCCCCTCTTTGAGTCAATGCCCATGACTCCCCCTCTTTCCCTCCATTGTAATAGGTCTTTCTCACCTCTTCATGTGAGGTAATTTATCCCATTCCATGTCTTCCTTCCTTCTGCATCCATTGTACTTCTCTTACTTATCCTTTAATTTTTTTTGTCATTCCCTCAAATTTACCTTATACCTGTATTCTTTATCTATGTCTATCTGTCCTGTTAGTGATACAATTTTTAAGAGGTACAAGTATCACCTTCTCATGGAGGGATGTAAACAGTTTAGTTCTATTGAATCCCTTATGTTTTCTTTTCCCCTTTTACCTGTTTATTCTTCCCTTCAGTGTTGATATTGGAGGTGGAATTTTTGGCTTTATTTTTGTCTTCTCCTTATGAAGGTTTGAAATCCTTCTATTTTGTTGAATGACCATTTTTTTCACTTGATGTATTATGCTTAATTTTGCCAGGTAAATGATTCTTGCTTATAGTCCAAGCTCCCTTGCCTTCCAGAATATCATGTTCCATGACCTCTAATTCTTTAATGTTGTACAAGCTTCCAAGTTCTGTGTGATGCTGATTATGACTCCCTGATATTTGAATTGTTTCTTTCTGGTCACTTCTAATATTTTCCCTTGACCCAATGAGGTAATTTTACATTTTCTTCCATCCCTCCTCCCATTCTTTGAATTTGTTTGGTTGAGTGATGATGTCTCAGAACCATTAGCTTCTATTTGCCCAATTCTAACTTTTAAGGTGTTTTCCTCAATTAGCTTTTGTACTTTCTTTTCCATTTGGTCAGGTGTACTCTTTAAAGAGTTATTTTCTTCAGTGGAATTTGTATCTTCTTTTTCATTTGGCTAATTCTATTTTTAAAGAGTTGTTTTCTTCAGTGTACTTCCCCCCTCCCCCATTTTGTCAATTGTATTTTTAAAGGAATTGTTCAATTTTGCTTTTACCTCTCTAATTTGGCTTTCAAAATCCTTCTTGAGTTTTTCCAAGAAGGCTTTTTGTGCTTGAGACTAGTGCATATTCCCTTTTGATATTTCAGATGTGAGTATAGTGACAATGCTGTCTTTTTCTGAATTTGTATTGTGATCTCCCCTGTCCCCATAATAAGATCTATGGTCTTTGTTTTTCTTTGTAGCTTCTTGTTCATGGTGTTTGCCTTTTCCCTGGTTTTTAAGTTGATCTCTGCCTCTGGGGTGGAAGGGGCACTGTTCCACACTTCTTGTGCCGGGAGCTAGGGATCTGGTTATTGGCTTTGTTTGCTGGGGTCTCAGGTTCTGGTAGCTGGAGGCTATAGAGGCTGTAGCTTACCTGGTGTTGAGCTGAAGCTGCTGGTGGTGGCTGGTATGTGATGATGGTGGGGGAGAGGGGGGTTTAATTGCATTTCCCTGGGGTTACATTGAAGCTTGTGGAGTGAGCTGTGGGAGTAGGGGTGGTCTGACTGCTGGAGGTTGCCTCCTTGCCCAGAACTGTACTAGAGGACAAGTGGGCTCAGTTGCTGATGGGAGGGCTGGTGGACACATGTCCATTGCACAAGTGACAGTTCTCTGCACTAGTGTCTGCTGGTTCCCCTGTCTGTGTGAAGGAATCCTAGGGGTCCTGATGTTGGTTCTTGCCCGTTCTACTCCCTTAGGAATCAGGATCTCCCAGTGGTTTGCTGAGGGGGAGCTTGATACTGGCTTGCTAGGACACCTCCTGTCCTGTACTAGTTCCCTTCAGCCACAGCAAGAGGGACCTTTCTTGCTAATCACCCTAGCCTCATGAGCCAAAAAACTGGAAGCATCTGGTCTTTCTGCTGGCTCCACTGTTCCAGGATTTTTCCTGGGGTGGTATTTTCTGAATTTTTCAAGGTGTGAGAAAGAGTGAAAACAACTTACTGCTTACTCTGCCATCTTGGCTCCTGACTAATTTAACTTCGTCAGTAGTTTTCCATACTGTTGAGTCTTTTTCCATAATTATCTTGCATCATTCTTATTTCTTTTCCTATTTTCTTTTCCCTCTCTTATATGGTTTTTAAGCTTCTTTTTGAGCTCTTCCATGAGTTCTTTCTGGGCTTGAGACCACTTCTCATTTTTCTTTGGAGTTTCACCCATAGGTTTTGACATTATTGTCCTCTTCTGAGTTTGTGTCTTGGTCTTTCCTGCCACCATAGTAACTTTCTATGATCAGATTATTTTTTGTTGTTGTTGTTAATTTTTGTTTATCTTTTTTTGCGGGGTCTTTTTCCTTTCTTTAAAATTTGATCTATGCTCCCAGGGGGGAAGGGGCTCTGTCTCAGTCTTCTTGTGCTACTGGGCTACCTGGTTGTTTACCTGGTGCTGCACTGATATTACCCTGTGATCCACAGCGGACTTTTGTATCTGGTGCTGTGTTGAAGTGATGGGGTGGGAGAAGGTTGGTGCTGCTGGAGGCTGTAGGGGTCTGGCAGCTTACCTGGTCCTGAGCTGGGGTCCTAGTGGTGGTATCTGATGCATGCTGAGGTCAGGTAGGGTTTTTCTGCATTTCCCCAGGGTTACGCTGAAACATGTGGAGGTCTGGCCCCTGGAGGCTCCCTGTTTGCCTTGGGCAGTGCTGAAGCACACTCACAGCATGCCTGTCCACTGAGGTTTTTTGAGGGGGTGGGGCTACACTGAAGCACCTGGTGGTTCTCAGAGCTGGTGTCTGCTGGTTCCCCTGGCTATAGTAAAGCACCTGGGGGTCCTGGTGTTGGTGTTTGCCTGCTCCATTATGCTGAGGTTCAGGATCTCTCACTGGTTTGCTGAGGTGGTACTTGCTGCTGGCTATCTGGGATGCTTCCTGTCCTGGAATGTACTCCCCTTTTACCCAAGGGAGATGGGTAAAGTGACTCAAAATCTCCTTGGCTAAAAGACTGCTTCCCTGCATGTTTCCACTGGTTCTGCTGTTCCAGAATTTGTTCTGGGGTGCTACCTTATGGTTGTTTGGAAGTGAATATAGGAGAGCTACAGCAATTTATTGCTTACTCTGCTGTTTTGGCTCCCAGAAATTGCTTAACATATATTTTGATTAAGATTTCTCTTTGTTGGATGCAATCATTTTGGAATGTTAGTGGTTAGTGCTTGGAAATGTATGCTACTATTGTATAGGACATGTTGAAAGTTGGAGAATATAGTTCTCTTGCTTTGGAGGTTGGAGATTGTTATCTAGGTGCTCTGGAGAAAGAAGAGAAAGGAATGTTGAATCTGCAGGGAGAACTCTGGCTTCTGAGAGGTGGTATCAATGGGATTCCAGGGTGTGGAGATAGTAAAGAGCTGAAAGAAGAGTGAGTGAAATTTAATTTGATAAGGTACATTGTGTTGTATCTATGAGAGATATAAGAGAATATGATTGTTATTTGAATAGACCAGGCTTTTGTAAACTGTCAAACTAGCAGAAAGCTCTTGTTAATAAGATTAGAATTATGAGCTTTGAGCTGGTTTTTACTACATGACTTAGTTATTGAAAAAGTAAAATTAAAGAGGATCTGTTAACTATTTCAGGTTTTGTAACTGCCAGATTTTGGCAGAAAGATCTAAGAATTTCTATAAGTAACATGAAACACAGAAGCGGATCTTCTAGGAGAAGTCCTTCCTTTCAGAGTTGAGAACAAGCCCATTCCATTATGCTCAAGAGGAGATGATTAAAAAATCAGTTGACTGCATGTGACATCTGAGCCCTAAGGTATGATGTACTGATGAAAGGGACATTGGGAATGGGTTACTAGGAAAGAGACTGAATGTTCACCCTTCCCTCTCTTTCCTTGCCCATGAGCTGCTGTCTCTGTAAAGTGTGTTTGCTGAAGGACACTGCCCCAATTTTACCTGTCTTTGCATTGGCTTCTCTTCCCTCTCACACTATTCTCATCATAGTAGAATCCCTAGATCTCATAATTAACTATCCTTAATGAATTGTTTAGTGCCTTCAGGTCTTTTTTGTATTCTTGTGAGTCAATCGTAAGAGACAGATAGATTAGATGTCATTTGATTATTGGCATATTAGTTATTCATTGAAGAAGTACTTTTCATTGAACCAAAGTGGGGAACTGGAAATATCAAAATTAATATTACTGTTAGTTCCTAATGTATGAGTTTAATTTTATAACTGAACCAACTTTTCCTCTGAGTTAAAGGTACAAGTTAATTTGTTATCATCTCCAAAAGGTATACTGTCCATACCTGCCTGTCCTTATACAATTAAGGAGAGTCGCATCTCCCTACAAACCCTTCTAGGTCCCAGGGAGTCTGATAACTCAGGTCTACTAACAAGGTCTACAAGATGCTGATGGGTCCCATAAAACACTTATCATTTCTTGATTGTCAGAGAGGGGTGGTCACTAGCTTCATGTGAATTTGGTAGTTCACTTTCTTTAAAATAACTGAGCATGTTATCCCTACCCCTATAATGTTATAGACCCTGTAACCAATCATATTGTCTTCCCCACAAACTAACACTCTACTCCCCCAAATTATATTAAGACTGGTGAGCCCTACCTTACTCTTTAGTCATTGATGGAGGGTATTGACACAATTATTGGTTATTGCTAGCCTAACTAATAAATATTGATTATGCTCAGACATTTTCTCAGTTTACTTTCATTTTCTTTGTTTTTGGAGGCAATCAGGGTTAAGTGACTTGGCCAGAGTCACAGAGCTAGAAAGAATCAAGATTCTGAGGTCAGATTTAAACTTAGGTGCTCCTGACTCCAGGGCCAGTGCTCTACCCACTGTAACACTTTGCTGCCCCTTACCTTCATTTTCAAAAGCAACACTCTTGAGAAGGTTAATTGGTTTCACGAGGGTGATTTCTTAGTATATGTCCACATTTAAGTTACTATTTTTTAAAATTCTATTTAAAAAAATATTCTTAAGAATGAATTTTATAGGGGGAGGAGCCAAGATGGTGGAGTAGAAAGATACACATATGCTAGCTCCGAACCCACAGCTCATAAAATACCTGTAAAGAAGAACTTCCAACAAATTCTGGAGCAATGGAAGCCACACAACAACGGAGTGGAGGAGATTTCTGTTCCAGAGAGACCTGAAAAACTGACATGAAAGGTCCGTTGTGTCCCAGACCCGGAGCAGAGACCAGCCCTGCCTCAGCCGCGCAGCACCCAGAGGATCAGATCTGAACAGGCTTCAGGGACGGAATCTCCAGTGGCAGCGTGGGTCCCTCCACCCATAGGTGCCAGAGGTCAGTGAGAGGGGCTTTTCGGTTCAGTGAGAGGGGAGTGGGGTGTCTCCATAGCTCGGGTCCCCTCAGGAGGCAGCAGCGGAGGCAGCAGAGGACAAGGGCTCCCAAAGCAGGCAGGAGCCTGGATCCATTGTTGAAGGTCTCTGCATAAACCCCCTGAGGGAACTGAGCCCCGTGAGGTGGCCCTGCCCCTACCTGAGCACCTGAACTTAATCTCACACTGAATAGCAGCCCTGCCCCTGACCAAAGACCTGAGGCTGGGAAGCAGCATTTGAATCTCAGACCCCAAGTGCTAGCTGGGTGGATCTGGAGGTGAGGTGGGTGTGGAGAGGACACTCAGAAGTCAAGTAACCATCTGGGAAAATGCCCAGAAAAGGGAAAAAAAATAAGACCATAGAAGGTTACTTTCTTGGTGAACAGATATCTCCTCCCATCCTTTCAGATGAGGAAGAACAATGCTTATCATCAGGGAAAAACGCAGAAGTCAAGGCTTCTGTATCCCAAACATCCAAAATAAATATTCAATGGGCTCAGGCCATGGAAGAGCTCAAAAAGGATTTTGAAAATTAAGTTAGAGAGGTGGAGGAAAAACTGGGAAGAGAAATGAGAGAGGTGCAAGAAAAGCATGAAAAGCAGGTCAACACCTTGCTAAAGGAGACCCCAAAAAATGCTGAAGAAAATAACACCTTGAAAAATAGGCTAACTCAAATGGCAAAAGAGGTTCAAAAAGTCAATGAGGGGAAGAATGCTTTAAAAAGCAGAATTAGCCAAATGGAAAAGGAGGTCCAAAAACTCACTGAAGAAAATAGTTCTTTAAAAATTAAAATGGAACAGATGGAGGCTAATGATTTTATGAGAAACCAAGAAATCACTAAACAAAACCAAAAGAATGAAAAAATAGAAGATAATGTGAAATATCTCATTGGAAAAACAACTGACCTGGAAAACAGATCCAGGAGAGACAATATAAAAATTATGGGACTGCCTGAAAGCCGTGATCAAAAAAAGAGCCTAGACACCAAGGATGAATTTTATACCCTTGAGGCAATTAGGTAGCACAGTGGACAGAGTATTGCGTCCAGAATCAGACACTTCCTAGCTGTGTGAGTAAATCACAACCTCTCTTTGGTTCAGTTTCCTCAACTGCAAAATGAGGATAATAATAGCCTCTCAGCATTGTTATGAGAATTAAGTAAGATAATATTTTTAAAGTATTTAGCACAGTGACTGCTATCTATCTATCTATACATATATATATATATGGTAGGTACTTAGTAAATGTGTATTTCCTTCTTTCTCCCCTCTCTTTCTTCCTTCCTTCCTTCTTCCCTCCCTCCCTCTCTTCCTTCCTCCTTTCATCCTTTCTTTCCTTCCTTCCTTTCTTTCTTCCTTCCTTCCTTCCTTCTTTCCTTGTCATAATCTTTCTGTAGAATTTTGTCTTGTTTCCTGATCACTATAAAATGTCAGTCAATCAGTAAACATTTATTACACACCTGCTATCTGCCAGGTACCATGCTAACTGCTGGAGATACAAAGAAAGACAAAAAAAATCTCCCTTCAAGTAGCTCACAATTTAATTGGGGAAGACAATACATAAAAAAGAAGCTGAAAAATAGGAATTGGGAGTGGAGAAGAGTGCCCAGCATGGGTGCATGGTGAATTCCAGAGAAGTTCAGCTGGATGGGAAATGATGAGATAGCTGCCCTGAGCACCCTGGTTAAATGGTGGATGTGAGAGGAGCTAACCATTAACCAGCCTCCAACCTCTCTAATCAGAGGGAAGGAAGGGCCAGGGTACAGAGAGATATGAGCTTCAGAGTTGATTTGATCTTGCAGGATGATGAGATTAAGGAGAGCACTGATGAAATGCAGAAGAGTGCAGCCCTATGGGTAATGATTAATATGTAAGAAAATGTTGGTTGCGGCATAGAGATTTTCAAATAAGGATGAAACTCTATCCCTTTGGATCTGTCTTTCTCTCTCTCTCATCAGACTTTGATAATAAATTGTCTTTGAGAATCACTGGCTAAATGAATTTTTCTTCTTTAGTTAAATAATGCCAGAGGAATCAGATTCTAACACCTGAGAAAAACCATCATGATATAACACCATTCTGTTTTCTAAAAAATTCATGACCAACTAAAATAGAAGTAATTGAAAATCATAAGGATGTTGTCGTTGGTTGTTATTGTTGGTTTTTAATAAAGAGTTGCCCAGTCTTGCTGCCTACTCATTTAGCCTCACAAAATCTGACCATTTAAGAAAGGCCACGTGTGTCAGACACCTTAAGAGACACATTTGCGAATGTTTCAATGCTCTTTTTTTGTTTGCAGGTGCTTTTTGTGTTTCATGTTGTAAAGTTAAAACCACACCAGTTACTATATCTTTCCTGTAATGCTGTAAGTCACCTAACTAGTCTGGAACTAAGCCAATTTCAGCCACACCAGCTTTTGTGATGCTATTAGGAAAAGAACTGAACATGCTCTGAAAGCAAGAGCCTTTAGCCCAGCCCTGTGGCATGGTGATGGGGATTTTTTTCCTTACACTTGATCAGATAGTCAAACCAGGAATTAATGGCCTCAGTTACTGAGTTACAGGAGTCTAATTGCCCCCAGCTCCACTGAAAAGTCAACAAATCCCATAATCCTATGTTCAGGGTTTCCCAAAAGACATATAAGTGGAAAGTTTGGCATTTGCCCCTATACTGTTTGTGGGTGACTTCTTTAGTGTACTTGGACTTATTCTCTTCTGGCACAAAATATACCAGTCACAGTTGTAAGATTGTCTAGGCAAAGCTGGCGAGAACTGCATGAAAATGCAGCAGATCAGTAATACTGCAGGAATAAGTCCCTGTTCCCTGTGATTGAGGCTGTTGGATGGTATTGCAGATAGCAACTGGGCATGGAGTTGGGAATACCTGAGTTCAGCTCCTGCCTCAGATCCTTACCTGCTGTGGGTCTTTGGAACATTGTTTGCCTCCATTTATTCAAAATGTAAATTGGGAAGAATAGTAGCAATTATCTCCAAAGGTTGGTGTGAAATATGAAAACATTTGTAAAGTGCTTAGCACAGTGCTTGGTACTTAGTAAGTGTTATATAAATACCAGCTATTATTATTATATGATTCAGGGCAGACCTTTTCCCAGGCACAAAGTCTAGAACCAGGCACTTTTGGTCTTTGAGATTAAAGGCCATATTTTCTGGACAGGTGGGACTGGAATCAGGCTCCTGCAGAACGGTGAACTTTGAGGTTAGATTTCCACTATTGAGGTGAAGTCAGGATAGAGTGGATGACAGAAATTGTTGGAATAATCTATAGAGTAGGATGGGGACCTCTGAAATGTCTCTGCCTAGAAAAGAAATGCTAACATTTTATATTCCACCCATTCTAGACAGGAAAATTTACTCATTCTCAGTCAAATTGAATTGGCATAAAAAGAGTTCCAAAGGAAGATCCTTTAACCTAAGAAAAAAAGTCAGTCCAACATTTATTAACTACCCCACTATGTGCCACTGTGCTAAGTGCTATGGATACAAAAAGAAGCAAAGGTGGTCCCTACCCTCAAGGAACTTATATAATGGGGAGACAATAAGCAAGCAAGTATGTACAAATAAGTTATATACAGGATTAAAAAGAAATAATAGAGAGATGGTAGACACAGAATTAAGAGAAGCTGGGAAACGTTTCTTGTAGATGATAGAATTTAGTTGAGACTTAAAGGAAGCAAGGAAAGGGAGGAAAAAGAGAAAAAAATAAAGGAAAAATAATAGTGATTCAAGAGATTTTTAGTTGTGTGAATGAATATTTGCCTTACTACAAAAAAAGTTTATTCTTGTCTTTTGTGTGTCTGTGATGAATTTTATATTATTATTATTGTTATTGTTTTGTAAAAAGATATTTAGCCCTAAGACAATTGAAAGGCAAGTAAGTTTTGGAGTTTTTTGTTTTTGGAGCCTCTTCCCCTATCTTGCCCAGGCTGGAAGCACTAGCTATACAGTTGGGGCCTGTTTGGCCCTCCCTAAGCAGCCTGATGACTCTCCTCTCACAGGACCTCATCCTACTGACACCAGACTGAGTGAGGACAACTGACCATTTTCAATTCTTCTATAGTCAGAACTCCTGAACTCAAAAGGTGAGCTCCATCAGCCTCAGCCACCCTGGCAGTGGGGAGTACAGGTACCATCACACCCCTTGAAAGTCAGTTTGGTAGGTTTTTAAAAACTCTTAGCATCTTCAAAAGTAGAATGGGGGAAAAAGTGCTGAAAACTTTTATAGTTTTCAACTTAGATTTAAGAATTTTACCCCCAAATTACTATCATTTAAAATTTTTTTTCTTTAACTGAGAGAACGAAGTATATCTTTTTAACTCTAGGAAAGAACCTTGAGGAAAGAAGATGCTTTAAGAAAAAAGTAAGTAAAGTGAGAAAATGCACGTCACTTTTCTACAAAGCATTGATTTACATGACCAGAGTGTACAAATTGCAATGGTTTGGCAGAATTTAATTGTCTAATAAATTAGAAGCAAAGTTACCTAAGAGGAATTACATAGAAGAACAATAGTAGTATAGATCATTCAGTTACAGCTTCTTAAGTGAGGAACCAAAGTGGAAAATGGTTTATGTTATGTGAAAGAGAAACACTTCTATTAATTGGGATTATTCTGATCTAAGCATTGAGACAGAGAAGGAGAAGGAGAGGGGGAGGGGAAAGGGAAGAAGGAGAGGGAGAGCAAGCGTTACCAAAGATGAACAATTACTATATGACTGAAAATCTTTCTCCGACAAGTTATTTTTAGAAATATGGTTATAGTATTCCTGGACAATAGGTAAAATCCCACAATGAGATAAAACATAGTTAAGAGTGCTTAAGCTAAAGTTCAGTTAACATTTTGCTTCATCAGGCAATAGTCACTTAATTTTTGGCACATCCTTGGAGAATCATTTTCTTAAAATCATTCAGTCCCTCCCTGACTAGTCGTTTCATGAGGATAAGTCTTAACTAGAGGATGACTTTGACTAGATTGAGGCCTTTCCCAATTTAAATCTGACCTTAACTTTAAGTCTTGTTATTCAGGCAGTTTTCTGAAGAAGAAATCAAAACTACTGACAGTCATATAAAAAAAATACTCTAGATCACTATTGATCAGAGAATTAAAATAACTCTGAGGTACCTCCTTACATCTATTAGATTGGGCTAATATAATAGAAAAGGAAAATGACAAATGTTGGAAGGGAAATGGGAAAATTGGAACACTAAAGCCTTGTTGGTGAAGTTATGAACTGATCTAACTATTCTGGGGAGAATTTGGAACTATGTCCCAAGAGCTATAAAACTGTGCATACCCTTTGACCCAGTAATATTACTACTAGGTATGTTTCCCAAAGAGATTTAAAAAAAGGAAGAGGACCCCTAGGTACAAAAATATTTATCACAGCTCTTTTTGTAGTGACAAAGAATTGGAAAATGAGGGGATGCTTCTTAATTGGGAAATGGCTGAACAAGTTGTGGTATATGATTGTGATGGAATATTATTGTACTATAAGAAATGATGAGCAGGATGCTTTCAGATGACTTACATGAACTAATGTAAAGTGAAGTGTACACAGTAGGAGCAATATTGTACAATGATCTACTGTGAATTGACTTAAATATTCTCAGCACTACAATGATCCAAGACAATTCTGGAGGATGTATGAAAAATGCTATCAGCCTTCAGAGAAAGATCTGATGGAGTCTGAATGCAAATCGAAGCATACTTAAAAAAAAACAAACAACTTTATTTTTCTTTTGCTTTTGACTGTGTTTTCTTTCACAAGATGACAAATATAGAAATATGTTTTACATGCCTACACATATATAACCTATTGTCAAATTGCTTGCCTTCTCAAGGAGGAAGAAGGAGGGGGAGAGAATTAGGAACTCAAAACTTTAAAAAAATGCTAAAAATTGTTTTTACATGTATTAAAATAAAATATTTTTTAAAAGGTTAAAAAAACTTATCAGTTCTTAGTTTTAAATCTAGGCCTTTCCTAGAGGATGACCTTAACTAGACTGAGGCATTTCCCAATTTAAGTATGATTACCACTAATAAACCATGTTCTTGTATCTTAAATTCATATATATTTAAAAGAATTTATTTTTAGTTTTCAACATTCACTTCCATAAGTTTTAAATTTTCTCCACCTCCTTCCCCTCCTCAAGATGGTGTGCAATATGATATAGGTTCTACATATACATTTTTATTAAACACACACTTATTTTAAAGACTAATTCTTCCTTTCTTGTCCAGGCTGGAAAGGCAATGGCTACTAATAGATCTTATTCCACTGCTGACTGGTGTGGGAGCTTTGACTTGATCCTTTTCTGACTTGGGTTGGTGCCTCCTCAGGCAACCTGATACATCTTCCCTTCCCAGGAGTTCACCAAGTTAATGCTGAAATTAGTACAGACACCTGATCACTATTGCTCATTGCAGACCAGAAACCTGGAGCTCAAGGGATACACCAGCTTCAGCCTCCTGGGCAGCTGGGATTATAGGTATGCATGACCATGCCCATTGCTACTTCAACTTTCATTTCTAACCTTTTATATGCTTTCTTTTAGAAAGTTGTTAATTTTTAGAGTAGGTGATTTTAAAATGCTTTCTTAATATTTCTAAAAGAGGAAATGAAGGTTGGGGCAGAGGAAAAGAAACTGTACCTGTTAACCTGGAAGTTTCACTGTTACCTAGTAGCACTCTTACAAAATGAATTCTAGAAATTTGTGAAAAACATAAGCCACATGAAACCAAAAAGGAATCTAGTGTAGCTTAGATAGTATGGGTGGTGTGGGTTTTATTTGGAAAAAAAAGTGCTTATTTTCAAAAGAGACAGATTCAACCAGGGAAAAAACTGGAATGAATGGCTCATTTGGATCATCTGAAAACAGATGCATAAAGTTAAGAAATTATCTGTAAGGCATCAGAAAGAAAGTGAAAAACTAAATCAATACAGAGAAATGCAATTCTCTGACTTCAATACCCCTCTGGGTTAATCAGATTTAGGAACTGGAAAAAAAAAAGTTTAAAGGAAATAAAGGTAGTTTTAATTAGCACAGTGTAGTAAGGAAATTCAGTTAAAAGACAATAGGAAATGTATGTAGATGCTCTTTACAGTAGAAAAAGATTTTAAGTGCAACTCAGCAGAAAACAAGTATTAAGTGATCTAAAGCCCAGGCCAGTGGCTTAACTTTTTATTCTCTACCAGCAAGAAGACAGAAATAGGAATGAGGACTAATTTCAGGTCCTCACTTTGGCACTAGCTATAGGAATTTTCAGAAAGGAACAAGTGAAAAGGAAGCAAAAAAGAGGAAAGAAAACCCAGAAATGGCATCTTATTTAAGGAAGTTTTTAGACCTCATGGAGATAAGAGGAGAATAGTGAGAATGGGATTGCTATACTTATGGAGTGATGAGCTCCACTTGGAAATGTTTATTTTAAATGGGTGTGCTTTATTTACAAAGCAAAAGCTATCCTTAGTCCTGATAAAGGCATGGCGTCAATGCAGAAGGAATTCATATAAAATTCCAGAACCAAAAGAACAACGAAGAAAATCTAGGACAGGTTTGAACAGAACAGACCAGTGACAAAAGGGAATTTGTCACAGGAAACTTACCTTTTAGAAATTATCTGGGACAGGAGATTGACTCTGAAGAGATAGTTCATCCCCTGGGAGTTAGAGCTGAAATTTCTAATGATTTTCAAACTTAATTTCATAGATGTTGGTACCTTAATGGATTTGGGAAGTAGAACCTTTAGAAATTTGGATTTATATTGGGTTTGATATTAGGGAACAATTACTATTCATGACATGGTTGATCTGTGTGGTGGATAGTAATTGCTAGAAGATGATGTTACCCTTGTGGACATGAAATTAAAAGTAATAACTACTCTGTTCTAGTTTCTGGGTGTAACCCAACTTAGAAGGTTAAAATTAAGAGATACGTTTGTAGAATGTTTTTCAGTGAAGAAAATTTGCACATGCATTCAACTAAATGGTTCCTATCAGACTGACAACAATGAGAATTGTTTAAGGTCTGCAATTTAGTTGCTTACAAAACTGTGTTATAGTGGTACTATATTCATAACAAGCCAGGTAAGTAGAGCAGTGGATACAGCACCAGTTCTGGAGTAAGGAGGCCCTAAGTTCAAATCTGACCTCAGACACTTATCAGTTGTGTGACTCTGGGCAAGTCATTTAGCCCTGCTTGCCTCAGTTTCCTCATCTATAAAAGGAGCTGGAGAAGGAAATGGCAAACCATTTTAGTGTCTTTGCAAGAAAATATCAAACAGGGCCATGGAGAGTCAGACATGACTGACATGACTCAACAAATTTATAAGATCATTGAAATATTATTTTTAAAAATATTATAAAAGAGTACTGTTAATATTTGGGAATGATATCTAGAATGTGATTCATAAGACATTGGATCCTCAATGATATGAGTGATATGGATGATTTGTGAATTAATACTATCGCACAGTCAAAACGTTCATGTGAGACAGTATTTTTCCTGTGGCTAAATGATTATCTTAAATATTAGCTAATTAATTTAATTATAAATATCTAAATATTTATAGGCAAGCATGTTAAGAGCTCATTTGGATTCAGTAAATCACACAGGAGACACTGAAAGTTGCAAATTCTATTAAAGAGTATAGTTTATTTTTTTATTTTTGTCAATAAATAATTTATATTTTATTAAGAGAAAAATATGTACACAAGGGTCACAAGGCACACTATGGCAACTACTCTACTTTTGAATATCTCTGGTTTTAGAAAAATTTTCCTTACCTTAACCTCAGTTTCCTCTTTACAATTTCCATTCATCACTCTTGATCTTTTCCTCTGTGATGCAGCAAAAATGTCTATCCTTCTTTGTGACCATCATTCAAATTGACAAAAGCTTCAATTACCACCCTTCCTCCCACATATTCTTCAATCCCAAATCTTGCATTCTTGTGCTGGAATGGAAAAAGTACTAAGGTATATGGGGTTTTAAGATGTTTGGGGAACCCTGTGTAGTTAGAGGACCTGTGTCTGCTTGCCATATCTGCTACTCAGGACCTGCGATATTCTGAGTAATATTTAACCTCTCTGGCCTTCATTTTTTTTTTTGTAAAATATATGAATTTTATGAGATAATGTTTAAGATCTATTCCACTTCACCCTCCATGATGTCAAGACCTTCTTCTTTGCACTAATACCATATGTTCTTCAACTAATTCTCATACATCATTCTCCTATGCCTCATCAAAATTCATCGCAACTTATCATTGTCAATCTTGAACTGTGTAACCCAAAATTGAACACAATCCTCCCAAAGTGTTCTAGCCAGGACTGAATGCAACTAGACTATTGTGACTTTTTGGTGGACACCAGGCCTTTCTTAATGGACATCACTTTAACTTCTTTAGATTCCATATTTTTTAATTTTAACATTTTCTACTTAATAATATCATTTTATTTTCCTCAGTTATATGCAAAGACAGTTTTCAACATTCCATTTTATAAGATTTTGAGTTCCCCTACCCTAACATGGCAAAAAATCTGATATAGGCTATACATATACAATCATATTAAACATCTTTCCACATTAATTGTGTTGTGAAAGAAAAATCGGAACAAAAGAGAAAAACCATGAGAAAGAAAAAACAAAAATATGAGAAAATAGTATGCTTCAATCTGCATTCAGACTCCATAGTTCTTTCTCTGGATGTGGATAGCATTTTCCATCATGAGTTTTTTGCAATTGTGTTGCTGAGAAGAGCTAAATCTATCAAAGTTGGTTGTTGAACAATGTTGCTGTTCCTATATACAATGTTCTTCTGGTTCTTCTCACTTAGCATCAGTTCACGTGAGTCCAGGTTTTTCTGAAATCTGCCTGCTCATCATTTCTTAGAGCACAATAGTATTCTATCACATTCATATACCACAACTTTTTCAGCCCTTTCCCAATTGATGAGCATCCCCTCAATTTCCAATTCTTGGCCACCACAAAAAGAGCTGCTACAAATATTTTTGTATATGTGGGGAAACCCTTTTTAATGATCTCTTTGGGATATAGCCCTAGTAGGGTATTGCTGGATTAAAGGATATGCACAGTTTTATAGCCCTTTGGGCATAGTTCCAAATTCAATAGCATAGTTTAAAGACAGAAAAGTTCATAACAACTAGAAATCTTTAGAATGTAATCAAAATGTGAAATAGGAAACATCATATTTCATTGATAAATTTGGTGATCCTTGCCTAGTGAACCATACTACTGTAAACTATTCAAATTATTTCCATGATATGATTTTCATCTTTCTATCTTGGGATTTTTTTGGCAAAGATACTAGAGTGGTTTGCCATTTCCTTCTCCAGCTCATTTTACACATGAGGAACAGAAGCAAACAGTGTTTATAGATGTATAGGGCTGTTTCCAATGTATCCCAGGCCAATTGCTTATAGACCCTTCTCACAAATGTGGGACACTGTAGTAGTAGGTCATGTAAAAGGTACTGAGAAGACCCTGTCCCTAAACAAACAGGTTCTCCACGCAGTCCTGGAGGAAGCACTGATAGTCGGAGGTGTCCTGGCTGCTCAGGTGACACAAGACTTCGAGGCTGAGGGGTCGCAGCTCCTGCTCTGAGTACAAGTTCTGACAGCTGCTCATTTCCTCCAGGACCTTGAAGAGCTTGTGGCACTCCATGATCATGTGTACCAGGCCTTGCATCACTGCCAGGTTTTCATTGAGATCCTTCTGGTTCAGTTTGCCCAGACCCTGCTTTCTCTGCATCACCCTGACATAGTTGATGATCCCCTTCTTTCAGGCCCCTGAGTTTTGACTGCTGGTGCTCCTACACAATATCACATCTCCACTCCAATGATTAAATTTCTGAAGTCTTTCAGAGTTGCTTGTATTTACAGTATTGGTATTATTTTAGGGAAAAGAAGGAGCAAGCTTTTTCTATGTCAGGCACTATGCTAAACACTTTACATTGATTGTCTAACTTTTCATTGTATAAATTGCTGTCTTCAAACTGCATCATTTTGTTTAAGTCTTTCCAAGTTACTCTGAAATTATCTTCCTCATTGCTTCTTATGGTACAATAATATTACATCACATTCATATACCATAAACTGTTTAGCCATTTCCCAATTGATGGGTTCTAATTCAAGTTCTAATTCTTTATTGGAGCAAAAATAGTTGCTATAAATATTTTTGTACATATGGGCCCTTTTCTTCTTTCTTTGATCTTTTTTTGGGATAAAACCTTAGTAATGTTACCACTACTGAGTCAGAGGTCACATATAGTTTAGTAACTTTGGGGGATATAGTTGCAAATTGCTTTCCAGAATGTCTAGACCAATTCATGATTTCACCAAAGGTCATTGATATAAAACAGGCAGTTTTCAAAAAGAAGAAATCCTTTAATAACCATATGGAAAAATACTCCAAATCACTAATGATTTCAGAAATATACATGAAAATAACTTTGAGTTTCTACCTTGCACCCATCAGATTGGCAAAGTTCACAAGTAACAGAAAATTACAGTCGTTGGAAAGGCTGTAGGAAAACGCTTTTGGTGGAACATGAAGGGCTCCAGTCATTTTAGAAAGAAGTTTTGAGGCTACCCTTTGGCCCAGTGATACCAATTACTAGGTCTGTACTCCTGAAAAGATCAAAGGAAGAGGAAAAGGATCCATATGTACAAAAATATTTATAATGATTCTTTTTGTAATGGCAAAGAAGTACTCATTTAATCAGAGAATGGTTGAATAAATTATGGTACATCAATGTAATGTGCCCTAAGAAAGGATGGTTTCAGAGAAACCTGGGAAGACTTACACGAACTGATGTGGAGTTGAAGTGAACGTGACCAGAAGAACAATTTATACAATAACAACATTGCAAAGACAAATACCTTCAAAAGATTTAAGAACTCTGATCAATTCAATGACTTTCCATCATTCTAGAGGACTCATGAGGAAACATGGTACCCATGTACAGATAGAAAGTTAAGAAATTGAAGGTGCAGAATTTTTCGCACATGGATAACATGGGATTTTGTTTTGTTTTGTCTGATAATGCATATTTGTTACAAGAATTCTGTTTTTGTTTTCTTTCAAATTGGGAAAATTAGGAAAGTGAGAAAATAAATGCTTATTTATTGAAAGATATAATTAGAAGATAGTAGGCCAAAGTCATAGATCCAGAGCAGATGACAGAGAGGATCTGTGCACAGGGGTGATATCTGGGCATTCCAAGGTAAGGAATGGTCATGAGCCCTAGGTTGTGTACCTAGAAAAGAACAAATTCAGAAATAAACAGCAGCAGTGTGATCCAGATCCCAGGAGTAGAGCAAAGTCTTCTGGTTTCTAGCCCAGTCTGAAGCCTGCAGTGGAATAAATGAGGCAGGAATCCCAGACAAAAGTCTGCCATTATGAACTGACAGTGCTTCCCACCTGATGCAGCTGAGACCAGCAGAATTCTATTGTTATTCAGATCCAAACCCAGATCAGGAGCTTGTAGAGATCAGACTGGGATGCCAGAAAGCGTATCTTTTACTGAATCAGACCACCACTGAAAATTTGCAGATCCCCAACCTGGGTTGCCCCTGAGATCTTGGAATAATTCAACACTCAATACCAGTCAAACACAGCAGCAGGATCATACTAGACCTTCCCACAAAATGTGTGCAGAGCCTGGCTTTAAGAAAAAGTCCAAAGTCAGGAAGTAGGCTGTAAGAATGAGCAAACAAAAAAGAATCCCACTGTTATGGTGACAGGATAGCTTAAGACAAATGCAAAATAAGAGAATGATTCCAAAATATCTACAAGCAAAATTAAAAAAAAAATCCCACACATCTTGGGCAAAAATTCAGCTAGAATTTCAGAAAGAGATGAAACACGAATTTCAAAAACAAATTTAAAATGTTTTTATAAATGAAATGAGAACATTTGTTAATGGGGGTGGGATGAGAATGAGAGCTGTGGAGGAAGACATTAGAAAGGGAATTAATAGCTTGGCACAACACATTCAAAAGACATACATAAGATATACAAAACTTTGCCCAAGAAATAAATTCAATGAAAATTAGAATGAAGCCAATGACTCCAGAAGACAGATTGTTGTGTTTGTCCTTTGTTTTTGAAGAAGACCATGACATCAGAGAAATGATGACATGACTTGTGCTTGACTTTGTTTTGAGTACGGGAAGGCTGTTTGAGGTCCCCAGCCTCATTTTCTCCTCCTGAGCCATCTGGATCCAGTGACCAGATATTCATCTGGATGACTGGAGATGGACCAGGATGCAGTGGGAGACCTTGTCCAGAAGACAACAAGAAATATGAAGTCAAAAGACTGAAAAAATAATATAGGGCTACATTATCTAAAGTATGTCATGGCAATCTTCATGCATTTTATGGGAGAAGTATTGCCTGTTTACATACTTTGACCATTTATTAATTGGGGAATGTTATTATTCTTATAAATTTTAATCAGTTCTTCATATATCTTGGGAATAAGACTTTTTCCGGAGAAACTTTCTGCAAAATATTTTCCCTAGTTAAATGTTTCCCTTCTCATTTTAGTTTTATCAGTTTTATTTGTGCACATAATTTTGAAATATATTTAATTAAATTATCTACTTTATTATCTTCTTTGATCCTTTCTACCTCTAGTTTTGTCATGAACTCTTCCTCTATCCATATGTCTACAAGATAATCTTTTTCTTGTTCCATGCATGACCTCTTCTTGCCCCAGAATACAGCAACAAGTCAACTTCCTGACCCCCAGTCTAGTCACACATCCCCTGCTTTGTCCATGCTAGATCCACAACCCAATTCTGGGGTCAGAGAGACAATTGCTGGCCATGCAAGAAATGCAAGGTCAGACTCAGTTCCTGCTCTGTAACATAATCACAACCCAGTCTTGCTCCTAGTCACACATTTCCTCCTTGTGTTGAGGCTGCAACCCAACTCTGATGACAGAGTGGCTCCCTAGGCTAGAAAAATGAATCATTGTGTTTTTATCTTGGATTTCACAATCTCTATTCTATCCTGTGCTCTTCCTAGATCTTTTTTGGATGAGGAACAACTGGAGGGACTGCTTTCTCTTATTCTACAATCTTGGGCAGTCTCAGATCCTTGAATTTTTCAGCAGATTCATAAGCAGTAATTGTGGAAGAAAGAAGAAAGTCAAGACAGTATAATGCCTCTCAAGTGACAGAGGTCAGAGAAATTATCTAGTAGGTTTTTTTGGGGAGGGGGCAGAGGTCAACAGAAACAAAAGCTAGAGAAGTCAAAGACATTGAGAAATGAGAAAGTACCAATGAATTTGGTGCTGAAATTACAGATCGGTGCCTTGGGTTTGAACTAAATTGCAAGAGGTTGAGGAGAGAGAAGATAGTAAAGACATAGGTTGTAGACAACTTTTTCTGAAATTGTAGCAGCTAAGGAGAGTGGAAAGATGGGATAATGAATATGATAGAAGGATTAAGAGAAGCCTTTTCTTAAGAATTGGAAAGACCTGAATATGTTGTAGGCAGGAGAGAATGAGAAGAGAAGACCGAAGATGAATAACAGTTGGGACAACTGCAAGTATGAGGTATTAGTGGAAATGGTATTGTTCACACAAGCAAAGAGATCAGTCATGTAGGGGTGGTGCCCCTTCCTCAGGAGCTTCCTTGATTTTATGGGTTATCCATCTGAGGAAGACACTCCTACATGGAGGTAGAGGACACAACCAACTCCTGTGGAAAGGGCTGTCTCCAAGACGATACAAAGAACCATCATGGTTTTATCAAGAGCAAATCATGTCACATTAACCTGATTTCATTTTTTGGGGGAATGATTACTACATTAATAAGTGAGGGAAATATTGTGAATAGTTTGCCTAGATTTTCACAAAGCTGTAAATTAAGTAGTTCATACTATTCTTGTGTACAAAATAGAAAGATATGGATTAGAGGATCATGAAATCAAATAGATTAAGAACTAGCTTTATAGCTGGATGGAAAGAGTATTTGTAAATGGTTCAGTGTCACCAGAGCGGGTCTCCAGTGTAGTACCCCAAGAATCTCCACTTAGCCCTGTGTTGTTTAACATTTTTATCAATGATAAAGCCATATGTGACACTTTTATCAAATTTGTAGATGACACAAAGATAGAAGGAATATTTAACACAGTGAATGATCATCAGAATCCAAACTGTTCTTTACAGGATAGAGTATTGGGTTTAATTTAATAAGATTTAATTAAATTGAGATGAATGTAAAATATTACACTTAGGTACACAAAAACAGCTTTACAAATATAAGACAAGGGAGACATGGATTGGCAATTGCTCTAAAAAAAATCAACTTAGGGTTTGAGTGTGAGTTATTAATGTGAGTTAGCAGGGGAAGGGGAAGGGAAAAAGTAGTACCTACTACATGCCAGGCAACTACGCTAATTGCTTTATAAATATTACTTCATTTGATCCTCATGACAACTCTTTGAGGTAGATAATATTATAATCCCCATTTTACAGTTGAGTAAAGTAAGGCATAGAGAGTTTTAGTGATTTGTCCAGGGTTAGATAACTACTAAGTTTCAGATTTGAATTCAGGTCTTTCTGACTATTGGCTCAGTGCTCTATCCATTGCACCAAATAGCTGTCTCCAAGTGGTGGACACAAAAATCTAACACAGTCTTGGACCCCATTAAAAGGAGTATAGTTTCTAGGATTGGGAAGGTAATAGTCCCACCGTATGCTGCCCTAGTCAGATCTCAAATGAAGTACCATGTTCAGTTATTGCCCACAGATACTTGACACTCACTAGCTGTGTGACCTTGAGCAAGTCACTTAACCCCAATTGCCTCATCCTGGGTCATCTCCAGTCATCCTGATGAATATCTGGTCACTGGATTCAGATGGCTCTGGAGGAGAAGTGAGGCTGGTGACCTGCACAGCCCTCCCTCACTCAAAACAAAGTCAAGTGCAAGTCATGTCATCATTTCTCTGATGGCATGGTCTTCTTCGGCAACGAAGGATGAACACACACACACACACACACACACACACACACACAGTTTAAGAAGGATGATGATGAATTAGAGAATCATTAGAGAAACATCCCACCCTCCTCAATGGAGAAAGGAGGACAACCAACAGGTCAGAATGTTGCATATAATCTCAGATTTTTTTTCCCTCATTATTTTTTTCCTTGTTATAAGGTAGAATTCCATTTGGGTGGGGAGTAGGGTTTTTTCCTCTAGAAATGAATGTGATGTAAAGACAAAAGGAATCAATAAAATGTATTTTGCTTTTAATGGAGAGGAAAGAGAGATTAAATTGCCTTCTTGAATTAGTGTCTTTTAAAGTCATATAGAAGACACAGAAACATATGACTATGAGGAGGGCATTTTAAGAAAGCAGCTACCTTTGAGACAGCTCTAATAAAACTTATATAAAGCTTATTTAAGCCTCAGAAACAAGGATGGCTTCTATTAGCATTGGCCATGCAGATAGGCTAATCTACTTTTCCAGAAATGGGACTATCAACCTAGAAGCAAGGATAGAAAGGCTCCAAGAACTGAGACAAAAGAAAACATGGCTCCTTGTTTTGACTGGAATGAAGGCCAGTTTCTAAAATGAGGGTAGTCATATCAAAAGAAGAAAGAAACAAGGGAGTTCTCTCTTTGCCTCCACATCTCACACCTCCTTAGAAGCTCTTGTAACCCACATGTACAAAAATATTTATACAACTCTTTGTGGTGGCCAAGAATTGGAAATCTAGGGGATGCCCATCAGTTGGGGAATGGCTGAACAAGTTGTAGAATATGAATATAATGGAATATTATTGTGCTATAAGAAATGATGAACAGGAGGATTTCAGAAAAACCTGGAAAGACTTACATGAACTGATGCTGAGTGAAATGAGCTGAACCAGGAGAACATTTTACAGAGTAACAGCCACAGTGTGTGAGGACTGTTTATAATAGATTTAGTTCTTCACAGCAATGCAAGGATCGAAAACATTTCCAAAGGACTCTTGATGCAAAATGCCATTCACATCCAGAGAAATAACTATAGAATTGGAACTCAGAATGAAGTAGACTATTTTCTATTTTGTTATGTTTTGTTTTTCTCATTGTTTTTTCCATTTGTTTTAATTCTTTTATGCAACATGACTAATGTGAAAATGTGTTTAATATGAATGTGTGTAGAACTCATGTAAGATTGCATACCATCATAGGAAGGGAGGGGGGAGGCAGGGGAAAAAATTTAAAAATTATGGAAGTGAATGTTGAAAACTGAAAACAAATTAATTATTAACAAAAAAAAGAAAAAAAAGCTCTTGTAGCTTCATTTAATGTTTTCTTTGTTCAGTATCTCCACAGATACACAGTCAACACTCAGAGACATCAGAACAGGAGCTAGAGGGAGCCACTGGATGTTACCTTGGGGTGACAGAGTTCTGACAAGTCACTTGGAGCCCCATCAAAGGGAAAATCAAAGCACAAAAGGAATAGAGATTAATTTTTCTAATAGATGGAGAGCTTTTGAGTGAGAAATCTAAATCAAAGAATTCCAGACATCAGAGTCCAGCTCTAATCTGTGATTGTCATGTGGTACAGAGGATAAGACATCCTGGATGCTGTGGAAACAGGCTAGTATGTCCATTTTGGGGGTTCTTCACTCCAGGGATCTGATAGGGTTAGGCAGACCAGCATATAAAACGTGTCTGGTTCTGAGGGTAGGTGGGCTTGCTTATTTGCAGTGGGGTGGGTGGTCCATGTTTGATGATCATAATACTGATCTGTAATGTTAGTGGTTACTTAGGTCTTAGGGTGGATTCCTCCACTAGTGTTGAACTATTTTCTTCATGTCAGTGAAATCAGACTTCTACATGGAGATTGTGGCAAGGGAAGTCAGGCCCTCAGGGCAAAGTTTCTGACACCTTTTGGTATGACTTAATACACTGAATGGGGCAGCTAGGTGGTGCAGAGGATAGAGCACCAGAGCAGGAGTCAGGAGGACCTGAGCTCAAATCTCACCTCAGACACTTGACACACACTAGCTGTGTGACCTTGGACAAGTCACTTAACCCCAATTGCCTCATCCTGGATCATCTCCAATCATCCTCATGAATATCTGGTCACTGAATTCAGATGGCTCTGGAGGAGAAGTGAGGCTTCTCCTCCCTCACAGCCCTCCCTCACTCAAAACAAAGTCAAACGCAAGTCATGTCATTATTTCTCTGATGGCATGGTCTTCTTCAGCAATGAAGGATGAACATATACACAATACATTGAATAAGTACCTGAGTGTGGTTCAGCATGGTCTCATGTAGATGTTTGGTATAAGACAAGGGTAGGGAACCTGCATCCTTAAGGCCACATGTGGCCCTCTTGGTCTTCAAGTGCTGCCCTTTGACTGAATCCAAACTTCACAGAGCAAATCCCCTTAATAAAAGGATGTGTTCTATAAAACTTGAACTCAGTCAGAAGGCTGCACTCAAGGACCTAGAAGGCCACATGTGGCCTTGAGGCAGTAGGTTCCCCACACCTAGTATAGGATGTTAATAGAGTCTGATAAGATAGGCTATGCTTTCTGCTCAAAGAATTCCCAATGGAAATGGAGCAATGGATAGAGCACTGGGCCTGGAGTCAAAAAGACCTGAATTCAAATCCAGTCTTAGACACTTAGTAGCTGTGTGATGTACTAGGCAAGTCACTTAACTTCTGTTTGCTTCCTTTCTCAGCTGTAAAATGAGGATGATAGTGACAACTACCTTGCAAGATTGTTGTGAGGATCAAATGAGATATTGGAAAAGAGGTTAGCACAGTGTCCAGTGTCCAGTACATAGTAAGTGCTATTTAAATAAATAAATCCTTATCCCCTTCCCCCTTCCCAATGAGCATGACAGCAGAAGGAAGATCATCAAGGATTACTTAAGTATAGTTTACACAAATCCAGAGTCTCAGCCAACCTGTTCTGAAGATTCTAAATTTTCATTCTACTGCCCCTAAAGACAGTGGTAAAGTTGACTACAATAATGCTGTTGAAATGCAAAATTGTAATTTCCCTTAAAATTTAATTTATAAAATGGATGCCTCAGGCATTCCTAGGAGACAGAAGGAGACAAGTGGTACAGGCCACCTATGCAGAAAGGGGAAATAAATGAACAGTTTGGGAAACATCACAATTGGTAGAGAGGCAAGATATAATAGTGATGGAGCCTTCCATTATCCATATACATCTGCTGAAGTGTTCTCTCTATCACAAGCAGAACAGCCAATAGATTCTTGACTTGCCTTAGTGATAATTTCCTCCTTAAAAAGAGAACAGGCAAGGCAAAATTCAATTTCAGATCCTATTCTTACCAACAAAGAGAGATTGACTCCTAAGTTGGGAATAAAAAGAATCTTAGGGGTATATGGCTACTCCATCCTAGAATTTCAATTCAGAATAAGAAGAAATAAGGGCTTTGGTTGACATGTGGACTAGATTTTTAGGAAACAATCAACAAACATTTATTAAGCCCTTACTTTGTACCAGACACTATACTAAATGCCGTGGATAAAAAGGCAAAAATATGGCCCTTGCTCTCAAGGAGCTCTTATTAATGGGAGAGACAATAGGCTAACAACTATGTATATATGGGCTATATGCACTACAAAGGTTCTCAACAGAGAACATTCCAGAAGTGAAGGACAGCCAGTGAAAAGAATTGGACTTGGGAGACGGAGTGTCACCTTTGAAGAACAGAAATTGGCTGGTGCAGCGGCATCACTGAGTATGCAAAGGGGTAAAGTGTGAGAAGACTGGAAAGATATGAAAGGACAAGGTTGTGAAGGGCTTTAAACATGAAATTGATCCTGGGGGTAATGTGGAGTCACTAGAATTTATTGAGTTTAAGTCATAAAACATGTGACATGATCAGATTTAAGTTTTAGGAAAATCACTTTGGCAATTAAATGGAGGATAGATTAGAATGAGGAGACACAAAATAAGTTGAACAATCAGAAGGCTATTGCAAAGACATTAAAGTAAGGGAGTCCTGAGGTAGAGTGGCAGCTGTGCAACCAGAGAGAAGGTAACATATACAGGAAATATTTTAAGATAGATTGGAAATGGGCAGAAAAAGGATATTGTATTTGTTGGGTGGACACCATATTCTATGTCAGCATTCTTGAGCATAGGAAATGACTTTAACTTTGTTACATTCTAGGATACAGAATTGTATTGCATCTTGTCATAGAATTTTCATAGTCAAGAGGGATTTACAGTAAGAAGAAAAGTGAATATTTTTTGTTGTTTAATTGTTTTCAGCCATGTCTAACTCTTCATGATGCCATTTGGAGTTTTCTTGGAAAAAATACTAGAGTGGTTTGTCATTTTCTTCTCCAGCTCATTTTACAGATGAAGAAACTGAGGCAAACAGAGTTAAGTGATTTGCCTAGGGTCACACAGCTAGAACTGTCTGAGGCCAGATTTGAATTCAGGTACTCCTGACTTCAGGGCCATTGCTCTACCCACTGGGCTACTTAGCTGAAGTGAATATCTCTGTAACAATATTAATTTGCAGGGCATGTCTCTGTCTGAAAATTATAGTGTAATGTGAGTTTGGCATATTCCCAACCCACCTCAGATGTCTCTCTCTGTGGAGGATGTGAGGGAGATTGATTATTTCCAGGAGAATCTTGATGACATGTTAAAAAAAATTGCTCTGGAGAGAGTAGAGCAGATAAGAATATTCTATAAGTGATTAGTCTTCTAACCACATAATGAGAGGAAGCTTTTTGATTGACTGTAGAGTCACTCAAAAAGGCTTGTCAACTTGAAATTCTATCTTTTTGCCTCTTTTGCTTCTGCAGGATCTTGGTGACTCCTTCATGAATGGTATCCAGTGAAGGGAGTACAGTTTCCAGTCTTTAGACTTTCAAAACGTCAGGAGTGCAAGCCACAGTAAGTTAGGAGTCAGAGTCCAGATCAGATTTCTCATCCAACAAAGCACTGATGCTTTGGGGACTACAAAGCAATCTTAGGAAGTGACCTTTTGAACCTTGGTCCAATAGGATTCATCTGGCATTTTGTGCCATGTCTGGACATGAAACTGGTGAGACTGGTCTAAATTTCAATCCTATTGCCCCAGAGCCCAAGGTGGTATAGGGGGATTATGCCCTTGAAGTGTTGAGGGAAATTTTTCTACTTTGTTTTGATTATATCTTTGAAGTAAATATTCCTTTGTAAAAGGTACTGATATCAATTGATTAAAAGGATCTGGGGTGCTTATTAATAGAACCCTAAAAAGTGGAGGAGGGGAACAAAGCTAGCAGGGACTTAAATTGATAGTAGCCATCCACAAACTCCTCAGGGTACCCTGGAATCTGGCTTTGGGATGTTGCTTTCTTTGCTCTGGTAGAAAGAAACAGTGTAGATGGTACAGAAGACTGAGCTCTCATGGGAATCTAAAGACAAGCTCTCTCAACTATTTGATCCTTCATAAATGGCAGAGGTCTATTGGAACAGGCAATATATAGCTTCATATTATTCAAGGGGCTCCTTGTCTACCAGGTGGTAAGTTTTCCTATTCAAAGGGTAAATACAACAAGGAGGACATGAGTCAGGGACATCTCACCATTACCTTCATTTCATAAGGCCATTCTCAGTTTTCCCAGTAATCTACCTCAATTTGAAACTAATTTAGCACTTGAAGGATTTAGGAAGCACACACTGTCATACTGTGAGAGTTGTTCCTTTTCCCCTTGCGTGATGGAGAGCACACATGGTGTAGCAGAAAAGGAGCCAGTCTTGAAGTCAAGCAGACCTGGTCTTAGTCTTGCCTCTGACACGTATTAGCTATGTGACCATGGGCAAGGTCCTTACCCTTTGAGTACTCCAGGCAACTCCTTTGCAACATTGCCAAGAAAGTGTGGACCTGCACTGGAAGAGAAAGAGCCTCATCAGAAGTTCTTTAGATAAAATCATAGGTCTAGTAAAAAAAAATTAAATGAACTGTTGGTATGTCAGCAAAAATCTTTTAAGTATAGACAATAAGCTAGGATTATAGTCCCAAGAAATTTTGTCTCTCACGGTAACTTCCATGGCTTACAACTCAGAACAGGGGAGAATTGTTCCACTAGGCAGTAAAAGACACTGGGATTATTTTGCAGCTGAAACAAATATATAACATGACATTAAAAACATAATCACTGAGTTCATATAAGATGTTTCAAATATTTTAAATTACTTTTTTCCTTCACTGCTACGCTCTATTCATGTAACATACTATCATTTTTCAAAGTAAATGTCAATCATTTTAAATTGCAAAAATAAAGCAATGACACTGTGAGATTTTACAAAGGGATAGCTCCCTTAAAACCAGAAAGGCTCTTGTTAAGATCAAAATTTTTTATGAACCTTGGCCAAGAACTCACGGGTTTGGATTCATTTATTTGTTTTTAAAGAAGATTCTGCCTAATAATTCCACTTGTCTAGAAAATCTAAGATCTTGGACAATCATGAATCATGCAGATGCTGGAATTCCAAAACTTAGTTAAACATACCTGTCCTCCTGACAGACAGACAGGAAGACAAAGGGAAGTTATGTAAGGGCTCTGAGGACTCACATCACAAGGCTTTACAAAAGTTAAGACTAAATCCTGATCAAAGATCAGAAGCTAGAGACAGGGAAGGAAATGAGGGTGGTCTTCATCTTCACCTCAGGCCATGCAAGGAGAGGATATTCAGGGTATCCACTGTCGCATTCCCTTCACTTTTGGTCATTTTGCCAAGGAAAGGCTGAAGAGCAATCTTGGCCCATAGTCAGGGCTGGAGATCAGTGTAGATCATTGAAGCCTGTAGATCATTTTCCAGAGGAGACATACAACCTGTGGCACTATCTGATGGGGAAAAACTTCTACCTAAATTAAAATCTACTATGGCAAAAGGGAACTGACAAATGGCTCACAAATTAGAGAAACAGAAGAGATATTATCTTGGTGTGCAAATAGGCTTTTAAATAGCCAAACCCTTCTATAACAGTTTAATGGAAGTGCTTAAAACAGATTCTTTTCTGTTAGATTCCAAGGAATATGGGTATAAATGGAAGCAAAACAAGGATCCTGCTCTTAGAAGGTCAAAAAGAAATAAGAAAAAAAACAGAAATAGAATTCTTACCTATTATAGCTGGTGGAAATCCAGGTATCTCATGTAATGACAGTTTAGCACATGCCCAGATATCCTAAGATCAAGTCATTGACATGGAAGATGCTGGGGATTTGCTTCTGGGAGACAGCAGACTGGGACATGTATGGACATTCTGCATCAGCCAACCACATGGTTTTAGAAATAGTGTTTCTCTATTGATCATGTAGTCAGAATTGACTACATCTTTAAAACTGCTTAAATGAGCAGCCTTCCTTTTTCTGTGATTCTCATATGAGAGTGAGAGGTTCCTTCACTCACAGCAGGTGAAACCTTGCAATAAGGAGCAAGGGGCTGAGGGCCACTGCCTCCCCTCCTTCTCTTGGGTCATATGCCCTTGAGAAATGGACCTGAGGTTTTTGCCTTTGTAATCGGTCCTATTCTGCCTTGGTGCAGGGAATAGAGTTTCCAACCAGGAAGATCAAGACATTGGAATCCAGGAATCCAGGATGCATCTAACCCAGCAAGAAAGTCCTGCGGGGCAAGGATCTAACCTCATGTGATTTAGACATTAGTCCCATTGATAGGATTAGTGCTATGTAGCAACTGAACTAAGCTGTGACCCTAATTCTCTCCCCTTCCAGTCACTGGGATGGTATACAGGTTTGGAGAACCTGCAGCCTTGAGGCCATATGTGGCCTTCTACATCCTCAAGTGTGGCTCTTTGACTGAACACAAACTCAGATTTGTTCTGTAAAGTTTGGATTCAGTCAAAGGGTCACTTGACAACCTAGAGGGCCACATGTGACCTCAAGGCTGCAGGTTCCTCACTCCTGGTATAGAATGTAAGGGAGATTGTGCCTCCAAGGTATTTGGGAAAATGTATGCTTGTTCTTGCTGAAGTGAAGATCCCTTTGTAAAAACTAATCTGGTGTTAAATGGTTAAATGAAACTGGGATGGTAGTCACTGGGCTCTTAGAAATAGAGAACATTGTCAATGGAGGTTCAAGCAGATCACAGAGGAAAGAGCTCTCCTCAACCCATTCTGGGGACTGGGAGGTAAAATTTAACAAACCTAGCCCTCGGTGGAACAAGAGTTGTCCATGTTACACTCAAAACAAAGTGGAAGAGCCTATAGGCAGTCTTTCTCTGAAGCCTCAAAAGATGTTTTAAATGATTCTCACCTTTCCTTTGGCCTTTGTCTTACTCAACTTCTGTGTAGGTTTTCCTGGCCAAATTGTACCATTAATTGTTGTGCTAGAGAGCATTTCTTGTTCATAGAAGCCATTAGAAGTCTGTTAAAGGAATACAGAAGACAGAGATACACTTTATGTACAAGGAGATTCCTTAAAAAAGTTTTCTTAACCACATGTTTCAGAAGGTATACCAAAGTTCCCTGTGGGAGGTGTCATTGGCCTCCCACTTGGCAGGCTGGAACACCTTCTACCATCCTCAGATTCTCATTCCTATATGTTTGCCTTTGTGGCCACTGCCATTCTGATCTCCCACTCAAATTTTAGCGGTTGATCGGTCCATGCTTATATGTCTCTGTGGTGAGGAAAGCAATCAATTAGCATCCCAGCAGGGTGAAAGTGTGTATGATATCCAGGACAGGGTCAGTAAGGGCCTACAGTCCCTCCCTTGTAGGGTTGTTGCTTATTCTCTTCCCTTTCCTTTCCCCCTCTCAAATTTAAGTCATCCCTTAAGATTATTGTACCACTTGGCAGTCCTGATCCCCTCAAATATTTGTATTCAGATATGAGAGACTTTGGGAATGAGTTCACCCAAGGCCCAAATCAAGGTTCCTTTGAAGCTCAGATCTTCTTAGTTGGAGGTCATATGCCTAAGTTATGGTGACCTGGAAAGGTGTGGGCAGCTAAAGGGCTACTGGACAATAGCAACCATACTATCATGCTAGGGGCCCCGAATTGATAAAAAAAAGAGTCCTGGTTTTCATAAGGGTCTCCAGTGAACAGATCCTTGAGGGGAGGGACATTTCTGATCAGATGGAAATATATAGAAGAGCCTCATATGCAAGGTACAGTTGTGGTGGCTAGTCAGAGGGAGTATATTATGGAAATGGGTATCATGAGTTCTTGGAAGTCAGTAACCATGCAGGCCCTTTCAGCAGGATCTTTACTAATCATGTAGTTGATAAAAAGCAGTAATAAGTCCCCAGAGGAGGAGAGTGAAAGATTTTTCTTCTTTGGTTATGAAGATGAAGGCCAGAATACTTTGCCACACCAAACTTCCTACAAAACAACTCAGTCTATGGTAGCTGTGAGCTCTTCCACCCAGTGTGCACTTGCCTTCCCCCTGCCTCCAGGTGCAGCACCTCGTCCTCTCTCTCTCTTAAGGGTTTAAATTTGCCATTTCAAAGTTTTCCATGGATGATGGTATAGCTGCTCTCCTTGTTGACAATGGCTCTGTAATGTGCAAGGCTGGCTTTGCAGGAGATGAATGCCCCTCAGGCTGTTGGGCACCCCAGACTTCTGGGTATGATTGTGGGTATGGGTCAGAAAGACAGCTACATGGGGAATGAGGCCCAGAGCAAGAAAGGTATTCTGACCCTGAAGTACCCCATTTAACATGGTATTGTCACCAACTGGGATGACATGGAGAAGATGTGGCATCATATGTTTTATAATGAGCTCTGTGTGGCCCCTGAAGAGCACCTTGTGCTGCTCACAGAAGCCTCCCTGAACTCTAAAGCCAACAGAGAAAAGATGACTTAGATTATATCTGAGACCTTCAACAACCCAGCCATGTACATTGCCATCCAGGCGGTACTGTCCCTCTATACCTCTGGTTGTATCACCAGTATTGGGATGGACTCTGGTGATGGTGTGACCCACAATGTGCCCATCTATGAAGGTTATGCCCTTTTCCATGCCATCCTCCATTTGGATTTGGCTGGCCATGATCTGATGGACTACTTCATGAAGATTCTCATTGAAAGAGGGTACAGTTTTACTACCACAGCTAAGAGGAAAATAGTGTGTGACCTTGAGAAGCTGCTTTACATCACCCTAGACCTTGAGCAGGAGATGACCACTGCTGCATTTAGCTCCTGTCTGGAAAAGAACTATGAGCTCCCCAATGGTCAGGTTATCTATTGGCAACAAGGGGTTCTGATGCCCAGAAGCTCTCTTCCAACCATCTTTCTTAGGTATGGAATTCTATGGAATCCAGGAAATTACCTTCAACTCAATCACAAAGTATGATGTTGATATTTGTAAGGATTTGTATGCCAATACTGTATTGTCTGGTGGTACCATCATGTACCCAGGCATTGCTGGAAGGATGCAGGAGATTACAGCCCTGGCTCCCAGCACAATGAAAATCAAGATCATTCCCCGCCCCCCCCACCCCCCCACCCCCGCCAAGCATAAATACTCTGTTTGGATTGGATGCTCCATCCTGGTGTTTCTTTCCACCTTCCAGCAGATGTGGATCAGCAAGTAAGAGTATGATGAATTGGGACCCTCCATTGTCTACCACAGATGCTTCTAAATGGATTATTTGTATTTTAAAAATTTTTTTGTCAAAGGATGTGACATGATAATTGCCCCCCAAAATAGATGATTGGCATGGCTTTATCTTCCTTCCTCCCTTTCTTTCTTCCTTTCCTTTCCTTTCCTTTCCTTTCCTTTCCTTTCCTTTTCTTTCTTTCTTTCTTTCTTTCTTTCTTTCTTTCTTTCTTTCTTTCTTTCTTTCTTTCTTTCTTTCTGTCTGTCTGTCTGTCTGTCTTTCTTTCTTTCTTTCTTCCTTCCTTCCTTCCTTCCTTCCTTCTTTCCTTCTTTCTTTCTTTCCTTTCTTTCTTTCTTTCTTTCTTTCTTTCTTTCTTTCTTTCTTTCTTTCTTTCTTTCTTTCTTTCTTTCTTTCTTTCTTTCTCTTTCCTTCTTTCTTTCCTTCTTTCTTTCTTTCTTTCTTTCTTTCTTTCTTTCTTTCTTTCTTTCTTTCTTTCTTTCTTTTTTTTTTATTGCTTGCTTGCTTGACTCAGGATTTAAATACTGGAATGGTGAAAGTGATGAGTAGTCTAAGCATGTTGGAGGCAAACATGCCCAAAGTTCTACAATGCATCTTTAGGAATCTGATTGTACATTTTTTAAATAGTCATTCCAAATATGGTATAATGCAATGTTACAGAAGTACAAGCCTCTGTGAAGGCTGTCCTCTCCTAGAGCAAAGGAGTTATATAACAAAAATCCAGTTTGGGGTGGGGGGGGGATAAAGTACAAGTATTGCTCTATAATCCTTTAAAAAAAACCTCTTTGTATCTTCTGCCTTAATACTTGTTCTTTTTGAAAAAAAAATTGCCAGCCATATTGAATGGCCCCTAAATACCCTCCTTGCCCCAACATGGATGTGAATGAAGACTTTATAGTCTCCCCGTGAGTTTTATGAGATTGGTGGCAGTACTTGGGGGAGGAGAAGAGCTTTAACTGTACACTGACTTAAGACCAATTCAAATAAAAGTGCACACAATAAAGAAACAAATAAAACAACTCAGTTGACTTACAATGGACTACAGGGAGCTTGAACAAAATTGTCATGCCCATCACTGCAGCTGTCCTTGTCCTCATCAATGTCAAGACCAGGCAGCCCAGGTTCAGAGGAAGTGATATGGAATTATCAACCTTCCAAAGAGTTCCCCCTTTATTCTTATGGCTAACACTAGTCAGAAGTGGTTTGTTTTCACTAAGGGAAGAGTCCAAAATACAATTTACCAGCCTTCCCCAGATCCATCTGAACTTACCTCCATACTGCCATAGCTTGTTGGACAGAAAAGTGAAAGAGACTTTCCTTAATAGCATCACTGGGGTATATCACTATATTGATAACATAATGTTGACCAGGTCAGATGAGGCCACAATGGCCCTAGATCAATAGTGATCAATATGAAGGAAAGGAAGTGAAAAATTAACCCTAAGAAAATACAGAGTCTAGTCCACTCAGTAAATTTCTGGTAAATAGGGTGAATGGGAAGAAACCAGATTATTTTGGACACTATTTAGAATATACTACTGATACCAGTTTACCCACAATCCAAAAAGGAAGCCCAGAGTTCTTATTGGATTTTTCAGGTTTTAGAGAACCAACATTCCCTATTTAGGTATTCTGACGGCCCCTACTTACCAAGTCATATGCAAATTTGCCTCTTTGAAGTGGTATCCAAAAGGGTCAATGGCCTTGGAAAACCTAAAGCAGTCTATCCAGCACTTTCTTCTTTGGTGTCCTTATGACCCTGTGGGGCCCATATTTTTAGAGGTTTCCACCCATAGTGATTAGGTACAGTGGAGGCTTTGCTTTGGCAGGTACCCAGTGAAGGCTAGACCAAATGTTTCTAGATCAAAAGTTAAGTTTCTAGATCAAAAGCTTCACAAAGAAGTTATTCAGCATACCACTTTTGAAAAAGTTATTGCTCTTCTACTACTGGGCCCCAGTTCCTATTGGATGTGGAGTCAATGATTCATGGTTTTACTCTCATTCTTTGCCTAGAGTTAGATATTATGAGTTTGGTGATATGAGTGACATACCAGAGAATTGGGGAAGATAATAGCTTCCTTTGGAGATCTCACAAATTAAAAAGATACAAGCACAAAGGAGCCCATCCTAGACATAGATTTGCCAAGGAGGCCATGTACTCCAGGGTCAGGCCCTATAAGACAAAGGCCATACACCTCACTGACCCCCTGGAGGTCAGAGAATTATCCTTATACCTCAGAGTTGGCAGAAAGGAGACACCAAATGGCAGGGATTGTTACTTTGGTATAGTCGGTAAAGGCTGGTTCAGCAGTCAAAAATGAAGGAAACATTCTGAGAATGTCTACTGTCTTCCTGCTCTGAAGTAGGGGAGAAGAGAGGGAAGGATAAAGGATTCTTCCTACAGCATCTTGGTTTACAAGTAAAAGTGAAATGTTAGTAAATCTGGCTAACGACTGGGAGCTCTGGGCAATATAAATGAAGAGGATATTTCTTTCTTCATTTTAATAAATGTACCAGAGCAGAGGCTTCATTGCTCTAAGGTGAAAGTGAATCAATCACCATTGCTGTTTGGGAGGAGGCTGGAATCTGGAGTCCCTAGGCCTTTGACCATTAGTGTTTGCCTAATGAGAGGAGGTGAGGGCCTGGATATGGCTGGTGATTCCCATATTCCATGGAGGAGTGGGGAGGAACCAGAGTAAAAAGTGAGTACCCCTTCTTGCCAAGCCTAGAGGCCTGTATTGGGCTACCCGAGTCTTCCTTACCTCACCTCCCGAGGTCTTCGGCTGGCCACGCCGGATGCACGTATGAGAGAAAGGACGTTCCAGAGTCAAACAGGGGTTGAGCTTTATTACAGGGTTTCGGTTACAAGTGCAGGGGGTCTTCTTTCTTAGGACGAAGAGGGGGAGATTTCCTAAGGAGGCTAAGCTTAAGGGAATGGAAGTAGAAGTACAAGCGGGGAGAGAGGGGGAGGGGAGAGAGGAAAGAAAAGAAGCGGAGCCTACTGTCCTCTTGGCTCCACACGTGCTAAGAGAGCTTTTAGGCTTCCTCAATCCTACTTAATCTTCAGCCACACAGTTTGCATCTCAATACCATGCTGTTAGGTAACTAGGTGTGCTCCAATCCGGGACGACCTCGAGGGCAGGGAGACTCCACCCATCAGGTATCTCCGGGGGAGAGGCGGAGATACCTGAGCTAGCCGAGCTAGCTCGGTCTGACCTTCTCGAACCCCCGCTGTTCATGGAGGGCCTCGTAAGACTCTAAGATTTAGAAGTCCCACTTTTACCTGCCCGAGACTGTCCACACGGAATTGAGCTTCCAGTCTCAACACCTTCTCTTCCATTTTCACCTTCAGTCTTATCCAACTCAGAACAGTACAAACTCTGTTGACATCTATTTCCATTATACATCATACTACATCTACTCTCCAGCATGATCGTGGTCAGACGGTGGACCCTATCATCACAAGGCAATGATCTCTCAAAATCTCAAATTGCCCCCCTGCATAAAGACTCCCTTAACGATCATCTTATTAAGCCTCTCATTGTCCATACTGATGGAACCTCTTCATCACATTGATACATCGACCTTTCCCCTACCCTATTCACTCACTTGTAGTCTTCTGGGATACACTAAATTTCTTACATCTTCTGAACTTCATGGTTAACAATGTGAATGTAGTCCTTATCATCACGTTTTGGCTTTCCATCTTGTCCACCCAATTAGATATCATCTGTTATCTTTTACTTTTTCCATTCCTGTATCCAGATCAGAGTGGACTGATGGAAGGGGCAGAACCATGAGGATCTGACCCATTACAAATTCATTTATATAATTTCAACTGGGACTTTGAGCATCTCTTTTCTTCTCTTGTTAATTGCCCAGTAAATTGCATAGAGCAGCTGTTCCAGAGTTCTCCTAAACTCTTTCTTGTTGTTTGTCCTTGATCCTGATGTCCAGTGACATCAGGAAGGTGGTCTTGACTTGTAAGTGAATTGGATTTAAGTGAGGCAGGGCTGTGCAAAATTACCAGCCTCAATCTCTCCTCCAGAGCCATCTGGGTCCAGGGACAAGACATAGATCAGGAAGACAGGAGACGGTCCTAGATACATGGGAGTGGCCTTTTTAAGCTAAAATCATTCCCAGGTCTCAGTTTGTCTGAGGCAATGCCCTTCAGTGACTAAGGTTAGGTAAGAAATGAGGCAAAAAATGGGTCTTTTTACATAGCAAAAAAAAAAAAAAAATTCAGTCTGGGAGGGGAAGACCTTCAGGGTTTCTGGCTAAAACAGAAACAATTGCTATTTACACTCACCCTGAGTCATCAAACCCAAACAATGACTAAGTGAGGCTTGGGACATCTCTTGTTGGCCAATCACTGAAAGCCTGAGTGATTTCAGTTTAAGGCATGGTCCTTAAGGAAGGAAGGAAGAAAGGGAAGGAAGGAAAGAAGAAAGGAAGAAAGAAGGGAAGGAAGGAGGGAGGAAGGTGGAGTAGGCCAGTTGGGTCCCCAGTGGGGCAGAACAATTGGTCCTAAACCCTCTATAACCCTCTACCTCATGCCTGGACTGTTACAACAGCTTTCTCATTAGTATCTCCACCTCAAATATCTCCCCACACCAGTCCATCCTCCACTCAGCTGTCAAATGTATTATCTTTAAGTGCATTCTTCAGTGATTCTTCAGAATCAAATATAAAATCCTGTTTTATGTTGTAAAGCCATTCAAAACCTGATCCCTTCCTCTCTTCTTACATTTTACTCCTCTCCCTCTCCCCCTCCCTCATGATACAATCCAATGACACTGGTGTCCTTGCTGTTCCTCACACGCTCCATCTCCTGACACTGGGAATTTTCATTGTCCATCCCCCTAGCCTGGAACTCTCTCCCTTTTCATCTCTGCCTCCTTGCTTTAAGTCTCATATAAATTCCTACCTTATGCAAGAAGCATTTCTCAGTCCTCTTTAATCATAGTGCCTTCCCTCTGAGACTTCTCCTACTTTATCTAGTTTACATCTCAACTATATCTAGTTGCTTGATTCTTTCCCATTATACTGCTGAGTTACTTTGAGAGCAGAGACTTTTTTCTAAACTTTGTTTTTATCCCCAGCACTTAGTACAGTGCCTGGGATATAGTAGACACTTAATAAATGCTTGTTGATTATCTATCTCACCACTCAATCCCATCCTTTGCCAAACCTGAGGTTATTTCGATGTGTACGTCTTCATCTTCTCTTTCTTTTATCTTCATTGTTTAACCCTTTCTTCAACACATATAGCGTAAGTCTTCCTCTAGCTTGAAAAAAACTTCATTCATTAATTCATTTGTTCATTCTTCTACTTGAAAGACTGGTCTATCTCTTCTACCTCAGTTCCCTTATGCCTTCCATAACTCCTATGTCAGTGAAGCATCACAGAAGCAAATACTTGACATAGATGTCTGCATCATTGACAAACATTAAATGCAGTTACATGTACTAGGAAAGTTACATTTCCCTACACAAGAGAATGAAAGAGAAATAGCTGTCAAATATAGAGGACTAAGAAAATCCAAATGTGCTGAGCAATCATACTGCTGAAAGAGGTTCATATTAGCAGATCCTTCTCCTCTTCATCAAGACAGTGGCCAATCAAAGTCAATGTCAGGGATACCTTGACATTGATGAGCTGATATGGCTATTTGCCTCTGATCATGGGAGGTATGCTATTGAAATTTTGCTTCTTTCATGAAAGGCAGTATATTATAATGGAATGAGCATCAGATGAGGGATCAGATTAATTAGTGTTAGAGTCCTAGCTCTGTCATTTCTGACCTTGGGCAAGTCATTTAACCTTGCCAAGTCTCAGTTTCCTTTTCTACAAAATAGGGATAATTATATTTACACTATTTTCTTACTTCATGGAATCATGGATCAAATGAAATAATATACGTAAACTGCTCTATAACCATAAAATACTATGTAAATGTCAGTGATTACATGACATTCTGCTATCCTGGTGCAACTCCTATATTTTGAACTGTTCTCTGTTTCTTTCATTTTTTCTTTCACTTCTTCCTATTCCCTAACTTTGGCTCTCTCTCTCTGTTCCATTCTCATCTATTTTCTTGTGTAACCCCAGTCTCGAAGTCCACTGGTATGGGACTCCCTCCTTACTAGTGGAAATCAATGTGGCGGTAGCAAGAGTTTCAGTGTTTTCAAGTCTTCTTTCAGCTTTCTTTGAGTTTGCTTCAGACTTTTCAGATTTCAAGTGCTTCTGCCTTCAACTAGTTCAGTGTCTGGGAGGTTCCGAAGGAAAGTGGGAGAGAAGAGGTATTATTGATCTCCACCAATAAAGAGAGACCTGAGGAGTGACTTCAGTTCAACTGGCCACTAGTGAATTGATATCCTGGTGAAGAGACTGTGTCCTGTAAACAAGGGAATAACTTGTCTGTCAGTCATGCTATACCTAGAAGTGAACTCAGAGATTAGGGTAATATTTATAGAAGCCACTCAAAGTTTAAGCCCACTCTCCCCAGAGATGATGTGTTACATAGAGGGAAGAGTGTGTCCCTGGTTTATGAATGTTTGTAATTCTGTTTTTGCAGTTTCTTTTCAGTAAATATTCCTTTGTAAAAGTTAACTGATGTTAATTACTTATCAATAATATTAAGAAGATATTAATTTATCAAATTGATAATGGGGTGCTAATCACTGATATCAATGATGGGTATCTGCTGTGGGGCAGAGAAAACATATTGGAATAGTATGATCTTATGGTAGATCTCTACTTTACAGACACCCCCTAAGTCATTTTAGGAGATATGTAGCCAGCCATGTTCTGGGGCCCAAACCTGTTAGTGCATGTGTGAGTTGGGAGAGTAAGTCCATAAACTCAATATAGAAATGGAAGTTTATAGCATAGACTTTATAGCATGCTGCCATAGTCAAGCACTGAGGATTGAACCTACTAGTGTGTATGTAGATCGGAAGAATAAGTTGAGTTTTACTCTGCAAAGACAAAAGCTCATTCCCTTCCCTTAATAAGAGCTTCACATTCTAATGGGCAAAACAACATGTAAATAAAGATGTACATAAGTGATATATTCTGAAAAGAAGGAAAATAATCTCAGAGGGAAGGCACTGGGGGGAGAAGGAAGGAGAGCTGGAGGGAAAGAGATTGGAAAGGTTAGGATTTCAGTTGAGTCTTGAAAAAAGCCAGAGATGCAAAATGGCGGAAGTGAGGAAGAAGAGTATTCCGGGTATTGTGGGCAGCCAATGCAAAGGCATGAAGTAGGAAGATGGTACACTTTCATGTCAATTTCACTTCAAAGATCTACCTAGTAGTTAAAATTGAAAACTACAGCTAGGATACTTTTTTTAACTTTGATTTTACTTTCTCCACTTAAGGAGGTACTGTTCTGAATTCTTTTTTTTTTAAAATTACTTTTAAGCAAAATTTCCTGATTATTGCTGTATGCATTTAGTATATACTCTACTACATCAATAGTAACTTTAATTTTTTTCTTTGACATCTTGAGTTTAAAAGTTAAATTTAGTCCAACACTGGTTACTTTTGAGGAAGACCACTGGAATTTTCTTTTAATTTTGTATTTTGATGGATTGTCTTATCTTAATTTTGATTCACAATTTCCTTTTAAACTACATGTTTGTTTCCTATTTTGATAGTTTGTTATCCTTTTCACTCAAGTTTTCATTTGGATTTTTTTTTGTTTTGCATGCTCTTTAAAAAAAATTTTTTTCTTTTTACTACAAACACATAGTCAAAACAAATTTCTGCATTGTCCATGTCCAAAGGAAAAAACATGTCTTAACCTACACTCTGAATCCATCACCTATCCATCAGATGGTAAATAGGATGTTTTATCATGAGTACTCTGGAATACTGATTAATCAATGATCAGAGCTCCCAAGTCTTACGAAGTTGTTTGTCTTTACAATATTGTTATTGTACAAACTGCCAAGTAGTTTTGTTCATCTCACTTGGCATCAGTTCATACAAGTCTTCCCAAGTCTTCCCTGCATCATTTCTTACAGCACAACAGCATTCCATCATATTCATATGCCACACTTATTCAGTCATCCCCTCATTGATGGGCAAACCCTCAGTTTCCATATCATTGCCACTGCAAAAAAAACTTAAAAAGCTACAATAAGTACATCCTTAGAATTTGTTTTGCTTTGGAATACTCCCTCTTTTAATCTACCATCACTCCCATTTCCCCGTTGAATGAAAAATATCTCTGTACCCAAGTACATGTATGCATTCTTTTCTTCTTAAATTTGTTCAGGAGAGTGAAAGTCAAGTAGAAGCCCTTTCCATCACTCCTTCCTCCTCATTGTATAGTTTTCTACTTCCATACCTTAATTATGTGAGATAATTTCCTCTGATAATTCCTCTTGTTTTCCCCAGTGCATTCTCTTCCCCTCCCTTTCCATTATTCTCTTTAAGATCATCAACAGAACTTTTCCAAGCTCTCTAATTAGATTCCTTCTATGACCCCAAAAGATGATAGGGTTCCTACAGAACACATGGATCATCTCCTGATATTTGAGTGTAAACAGTTAATCTTTGCTTAGTTCCTTATGATTGTTTACATTTTAATGTTTCTTTTAACTCTCATGTTTTCATTTCAAAGTTTCTATGAAGTTCTGCTCTTCTCATCAGAAATGCTTGGAAGAACTCTATTTCATTTAGAGATCCCTCTCCCCCCATAGGCTTGTAATCAGTTTTGCTGGATTAGTTATTTTTGGTTGCTTGTAAGCCTGTATCTTGTCCCTTCTGGAAAATTGTATTCCAAGCTTTCCAGTCCTTTATTGTGGTGCCTAATGAAATCACGTGTGATCATTATTATGGTTCCTTGGCATCTGAACCATGTTTGCAATATTTTTTTCTTTGACCTAGAAGTTCTGGTTTGGGGATATAACGCTCTTAGAAGTTTTCATTTTGAGGTTTCTTTTAGGAGGTGACGAGCGAATTCTTTCTATTTTTGCTTTATCGTCTGGTTATGGGTAGTGATTTCTTGAAAATGTGATATACAGACAATTTTTTTATCATAACTTTCAGGTAGTTCAATGATTCTTGTTAGTTTTCTTCAGTATGTTTTCTGAGTCAGTTGTTTTTGCTATCAGATACATTACATTCAAACTCCCCTGCCCCCCCTCCATTTTTCAGTACATAGAGCTCTGGGGTTGGAGTCAGGAAAACCTGAATTCAACCAGCCACAGACACATATTAGGTGTGCAACCCTGGGTAACTAACTTCACTTCTATCTCCCTCAGTTTCCTCAACCGTAAAATGGGGATAACAATAATACCTGCCTCTCATGGTTGTTTTGAGGATAAAAATGAGATATTTGTGGTACAGGTGGCACCGTGGATAGAATGCCAGGTCTGGAGTTGAGAAGACATCTTGCTGAGGTTCAAATCTGGCTTCAGACACTTAATAGCTATGTGAGCCTGGGCAAGTGATTTAACCCTGTTGGCCTCAGTTTCCCAGAGAAGGAAATGGTAAACCACTCAAGTTATCTTTGCCAAGAAAACCCCAAATGTGACCATGAAGAATCAGACATGACTGAAACAACTGGACAACATAGCATATAATGCCTGGCACATGGTAGGTGCTTAACACATGTTTCCTTCCTCCCTTTGTTTCAATATTTTTGTTTTCTTGTGGAGTCATTATCTTCTACTTCTTCCATTCTAATTTTCAGAGATCTATTGCTAAAGCAGGGTATTATAACTCTTGTGCCAAGCTGTTATTTTCTTTTCCAATTCTTTCTTTCATAGTTCTAAGGTTTTTTTCCATTTTTTTCCTCTAGTGCTCTCATTTAACTTATTTTTTTTTTTTAAAAAGTATTCTAGTTGAACTTGTTGCCAAGCTGTGTTTTTCTGTGATGCTTTTCTTGTAGATGTTTTAGAGCCTTTTCTTCTGGGTTTGTGTCTTGAGTGTTCCTGTCACCATAACACCTTTTTATGATAGGATTCTTTTTTTGGATTGTTAATTCTTCCATCTTACTTAAGACTTTAAGTTTAACTCTCTGCATTTCTGGAGAGAATGAGTATCTGGGCTGAGCTTGTGTCCTCTAGAGCCCTACTGCTTCTTTCTTGGGATATTGAATGTTGCCTTATTTCCATATCTCAGGGACAGCTCAGGCTGTGGACCTGTAAGCTTTCAGTTATCTATCAAAGGTCTGGTCCAGGGCAAAGTCTGATTGGTGTCTCCTTGTCTTAGCTCTGCAAGTTCTTGACCTGGGTTTGTGTCTGAGCAACGGGTTGTGAGCTTGTCCCTGGTGGGAGTTCTAGTCTTTGGCTTGTAGATTCAGCCACTATCAGTCAGCTGGAAAGTTCTGCAGGTTCAGAGGGATGGGTTTCCTAGCCTAGTTATTGTGCTGCAGACTTCAGATTGCAATGGAAACTGGAACTGAGAGCCCTCTCCACTGCACTGAGTACACTCTCTTCCCTTAACTCTATGCTATTCTCTACACTCGAGTTCCTTGCCATGTCCAAATTTGGATTCTTCCCACCATCTGCCTCCTTCACTTCTATTCACTTGCTGCTGAACACAGCTGGCAAAAATCATGAAACTGTCCCACAGGGGCCACATCTAAACCTGCATCTTAAATTCATTACTTCAATGTGGACAGGTTTTAGTGATGACTGGTTTGTCCTCCGGAACTCTTATTTAGTCTTTGGACTGATATGAGTTCCAAAATATTTTTAAATGCTTTAAAGTTGTTTGCCTTAACAATTTTATTGTGTCTCTTTGTTTTGTCCATTTTACTCCAAATTGGTTCATACAAATTTTCACCAGTTTCTCTAAGCATAATATTCCATAATTTGTTTGGTCATTGCCCAATTAATGAGCACCCCTTTAATTTTAAGTTCTTTCCTATAACAAAAAAAAGATTTAGCTTAACTTTTATTTTTAAGAAATTAAATTCTGAACTTAACAAACATCAAATAAAATTAGCATCTCAACATACATAGAACAGAAAAAGAGATTGCACATAAAATGGTAAATATGTAGTTTGATTTTCTTTTAAGTTCAACACAACTTTCAAAGCTGTCCAGTTTGCTTGTGATTCCTTTTGGCCTTCTGTATGCTTTGATGACCCTCTTTTCTTTCTTTTCATTTTCTTACCTACCCTATCTATAGCATCCTACCCCAGACTCTCTAGTTAAAAAAAGAAAAAAAAACTCCTTATAACAAGTATTCCTATTCAAGTCACAAAATGCCCACGTTAGCCACATCTGGAACTATGTTTTATGCTGCAAGCTGAATCAATCACCAGGCTGTCAAGAGGTGGGCAGAGTCTTTCTTTATTGATCCTCTGGAACTATGGATGGTCATTGCGTTGATCAGAGTTCTTAAGACTTTCAAAGCTGTTTTTCTCTACAATACCAATGATATCATTCTTTTCCTGGTTCTGCTCACTGCACTTAGCAGTTCATATGAGTCTTTCCAGCCTTCTGTGAAACTTTTTTCATTATTCATACACCATCCATTCCCTAATTGATGGGCATTCCCACTGCCCCTTAGTTTCCAGTTCTTTGCTATAACAAAAAAATTTAGCTTAACTTTTAAAAGGCCTACTACCACGAGAATACCAAGTGCTCTTAAAAAAGAAAAAAAAAGACTGGGAATAGACCACCTTCAGCCTTTTATCAATAGGCCAAGTATACAGGTCCAGAAGAGTCTACACTTCATCTTGGAGATGGCTTCAATATCAATACAGTCTCAAATTTGAAACAAATAAAGAAGTTTACCCTCTCATATAGATATCTTCTGTGCCAAAACACAGGCCTCATCCTTTAACCCTGACCCAGCTCCTCCAGGACACAACCTTTATAGTCAATAAGAAAAATATTTTTTATTAGAGATGCTAACGTAAAGTGACAAATTCATCCTCACAGAAACCATTGAGTCCAATTAAGCTAGTGATGGGAATATGGCTCTAGAAGCACATATTTTATTCTGAAAAAAAACAGAATAGATGGAAATTGGACACTGTGTATTTTAAAAGATATACTCACAGGACAAAATCCAGGAACCCATGGGCAAAAATATAGAAAACATCTGAGTGAAGATAAATAGAGGAAGAAACCAAAGCAATGTTGCTATGGGAGTATAATACAATCCACTGGGACAGGAGGAATTTGATAAGTACCTCAGGAACCAAATCATATGCAAGATAGGAAGACAAAAGAGAAGGAACTTCAATTATCCAAAGGTACTGAAAGGTGTCTATGCCCAAAAGTAGAACAGATGAAAAATTTCTTGACTTGCTTTAAACGATAATTTCACTCTGTAACAGATGAAGAAAGTTATACTGGGCTGAACTGTACCCTAGGGACTATCTGGTAGAGGATATTCAGAGTAGAGTTACCATTCCTGGTTTTGGTCCTTTGCAGTCCAGCCTGATTCCTGCCATGTGTAAGTGCAGAACTTGCATTTTGAGATAACAAAGAGTCCCTTTATTGGCTACAAAGCCAGAATAGCTGTTAACTCAGTGTTTGTTGAAAAGGGAGCAAATACTTGCCTTTTCCTTTACAACTTCAAATTGTATCAAGATTGTTTGGAGCTGCTTCCCAGAAAAGTTTCTCCTCCTGCCTGTCAGACCACTCTTTCTCAGTCTCCTTTGCTGGATCTTTGTCTAGATCATACCTCCTAACTACAGGTGTTAGGTTCTGTCCCAGGCCTTCTTCTTTTCTCCCTCTATATTATTTCACTTAGTAATCTCATCAGCTCCCATGGTTTTAACTGTCATTTCTGTATTTAAAATTCTCCTATCTATTTATCCAGCCCTATCTCCTAGTCACATCTCTAACATCACAAACTAGATGTCCTAGATGACATCTCAGACTCAAACTGGAACTCAATATCTTTTCCCTTAAATACTACCTCATCTTTCTTTCTGCCCAGTTGACTTGGGTTTTACTGGCCAGATTCCTTTCCTTTTCTCTTTCCTTCTTTCTGTCACTGGATTCAGATGGCTCAGGAGGAGAAAGTGAAGCTGGTGACCTGCACAGCCCTCCCTCACTCAAAACAAAGTCAAGTGCAAGTCATGTCATCATTTCTTTGAAGGCATGGTCTTCGGCAGAGAAGGATCAATACAACAACCCTCATCTTTCTGAATTTTCTATTACTGTTAAGAGTACTGCCATCTTCCCAGTTGCCCAGGCATCATCTACTCTTCGCTACTCATATCCAATCTGTTCCTAAGGCCTGTCAATTTCACCTTTGTAACATTTTTAATACACATTACACTTCTCTCTCTCCTCTCACACTGCCATGTTATTGGTACAGACCCTCTACATATGGATTACTGAATACCCTTCTAGTTGGTCTTCCTAACTCAAAGGTCTCCCCTCCCTAATCTATCCTCCACTGAGCTGTCAAATCAGTCTTTCTTTAATACAGATCGGACCATGTTATACCAGTCCCCACTCCATTCAATAAATTTATCATCACCTCCAGAATCAAATATAAAATTCTCCATCATTCAAAGATTTTCACAACCTGGCCCCCTCTGACCTTTCCAGCCTTCTTATACCTTACAATCCTCCCATTTACTGTGATCCAGTGACATTGGCCTCTTTATTATTCTTCATATACAATAATCCCTCTCCAGATTCTGGGTATTTTCACTGGCTGTTTCCTATACCTTGAATTCTTTCACTCCTTATCTTTGTCTCCAGACTTCCTTGTCTTCCTCCAAGACCCAGTTAAAATTCTATTTTTTAAGAGCAGCTTTTCTCAATCCACCTTAATGTTAGTGTCTTCCCTTTATTATCTCCAAGTTATTCTGTGCATATTTTGTTTGTACATACTTGTTCGCATCTCATCTCCCCATTAAACTATGAGCTCCTTGAGAGTCATCTGTATTTTACCTTTCTTTGAATCCCCAGTGCTTAGCACAGTGCCAGGCACATGGTAAATGCTTAAGACATGCTTACTGAATGAATTATCATCTCCCACCTTTCTGGCCTCCGCATAGCAATGATTTCAAGACTTCTTAAACCCATTATATGAATAGGGACTAGGGTAAAACCTGAGTAGGTTTGGACTGCCTCTTTTGTGTTTGCTCTTTCCTGATTTTGGGTAAATTAATACACATCCTGAGAAGAGAGTGTCCAGGTCTGGAAGCAATCTTGTGAGTTTTAAGTAGTCTGGCCATCACTTTGGGTTGGAGCCAGAAGGTAAGGGATGAGAAGCCCCAAGCAACTACTTCAGTGCTCCTGGAGAAGTCAATCATCAACATCAACAAGAAAACTTGCCCAAGCCTGGCCAATTGATATGCTCCTAGAGTGTTATGGACAGTGAAGAGCTGAAATAAAATGTAAAATGTCTAATCGTCAATCCTATAAACTACTTGGAGTTCTGATGAGATTTAACTTTCACCTTCCTTGCAGAATGTAACAGTAGAATTGGAGAACAAGAGTTGGAAGGGACCTTGGAGAATACCTAGACCAGGTCTGATTTTACATTTGAAACTTCTCTGGGGCCCAGAAAAGTGTAAATGATTTGCTTATGATCACAAATATAAGAGGTGGCAGAGGTACATGGAGGCAGATTTTGAATCTGGTTTGGTGGCTCTGATGCCACCGGTCTTTTCACTGTCCCATGCAGTAGGTATGAATTATGAGTGACTGTATCCTGTTTATGTCATTCTTTTAATGTGTACCGAGACATTATATTTAGGATTTCTTTGTATTTGGTTACCTGGAGACTTGTAGCCAAAATGAGTACTTGAATGGGCTGCAGTCTGCCCAGGTACCATACACCTACTCCACCTGAAATTCAGAGTAAATAATGATAAAGAAATCTAAATAGTAACTATGGTGAGTGACTATTTCAACCCCAGAACTGCACAAAAAGTCAGCCAAAAGCCCAAGGACAAGAGATCTGCCAGTAAAGCCAGCACCAGCAGACAAGGTCACAGTCTCCCAGATGAAATAGATACCTGCAGAGTTCAAGGCTGTGTCTGATGGCAGCAAGAATGGAGGCCACCCCAAGAAAGACTCAGGGAGGTGAAAAAAGTCTCAGAGTGGGTCCTTGGAAATCCCTGGGAACTTCAGCAACAAGAGCAGTGGTCAGACTAGGACATCACAGACATAGGGGCTCAAAGGCCACTCAGTTCTGAAACACCACAGAAGGCCAAACTTCACAGAATGGCCACATGTGGCCCTTGAGGTCCTCAAGTGTGGCCATTTGAACCCAACCTTCACTGTGAAGGGCCACACTTGAGGACCTAGAGGGCCACATATGGCCTTGAGGCTGCAGGTTCCCCACTCTGAGGATTCTTACTTCCTACCTGTCCAGTCTTCTTGTACTTTACAATTCTCATGTACTCTTTGATCACTTTGAGTAATGTTGGCCTCCTAGCTGTTCCTCAAACAAGATACACCTTCCTAGACTCTAGACATTTTCTGCAGTTGTTCCTCTTGTCTAGAATGCTCTCTCTCTTCATCTGTGCCTCCTATTTTTCTTGGCTTCCTTCAAATCAGAACTTAAATTCCACCTTCCCCAATCCCTCTTAATTCTGTTGCCTTCCTTCTGTTGGTTATTTCAAATTTGTAGATTATTTCTACATAGTTGTTTGCATGCTGTGTACCCCACTAGACTGTAAGTTCATTCAGAGTAGGGACTGTTGTTTGCCTTTCTATTTTTATGCCCAGCATTTAGCTTGGTGTTGGGTACAAAGTAGGTGCTTAATAAATGCTAATTGACTGACTGACAGAATAAATAGCTTGGAAAAGAAAATTGTAAACCTTATCCAGGTAACAGACCTCCAGAAAACTAAAATAGACCAAACTGGAATCAATAGCTTCTTGAATCAGCAAGAAATATGAGAACAAAATTGAAAAAAAAAATCTGATATATTTAAAAAATATTGATCTAGAACACAAGTCAAGAGGAGATAATTTAAGAATCGTTGTTCAGTCATTTAGCCATATCTTTTGGGACTCCATGGACCACAGCATGCCAGGCCCTTCTATCCTCCATTGTCTTCTGAAGTCTTTCCGACTTCATGTTTGTTGTTTCCATGACACTGTCTATCCATCTCATTCTCTGCCATCCCCTTTTCCTTTTGCTTTCAATCTTTCCCCAAATCTAGATCTTTTAAAACGAATTCTGTCTTTTCTTTATGTGGCCAAATCACTTCAGCTTCAGTATTTGACCTTCAAGTAAATCGTCTGAATTAATTTCTTTAAGAATTGATCGGGCTGATCTCCTTGCTATCTAAGGGACTCTCAAAAGTCTTCTCCAGGAAAAAAAATGGCAGGAAGGTGGTATAGTGGATAGAGCACTTGGCCCTGGAGTCAGGAGGACCTGAGTTCAATTTTGACCACAGACACTTACTAGCTGAGTGACTTTGGGCAAGTCACTTAACTCTGATAGTCTCAAAAAAAAAAAAAAGTCTTCTCCTGCACCACAATTCAAAAGCAGTGATTCTGTGGCATTCAACTTTTCTTAGAGTCCAATTCTGAAAGCCATACATTGCTACTGGAAAAATTGTAGTTTTGACTACATGGACCTTTGTTGGCAAGGTGATGTCTCTGTTTTTTAGTATGCTATCCAGACAGCTTTCTGTCCAAGAGGTAAGCATCTTTTAATTGCATGGCTGCAGTCACTGTCTGCAGTGACCTTTGAGCCCAAGAATATAAAATCTGATACTGCTTCCATTTCTTTTCCCTCTGTTTGCCAGGAAATGATGGAACCATTTGCCAAGATCTGTTTTTTGGATGATAAACCTCAAGTCAATTCATAGACTTTCCTCTCACCCTCATCAAGAGGCTTTTTATTCTTCATTTTCTGCCATTGAAATGGTATCATCTGCGTATCTCAGTGTTAATATTTCTCCTGGAAACCTTAATTCTGGCTTTTGATTCATCCATCTTGATATTTTGCATGATATTCTCATCACGTAAATTAAAGTAACAATATATAGCCTTATGATACTTGTTTTCCAATCCTAAGCCAATCAGTTTTCCATATTTTGCTCTAACTGTTGTTTGTTGGCCTACATATAGGTTCCTCAGGAGACAAGTAAGATGATCTGGTACTCCCATCTCTTTGAGGACTTGCCACATTATATTGTGATCCACGCAGTCAAAGGCTCTATAGTGTAGTCAATGAAGCAAAGTACATTATTTTCTGGAACTGCCTTGCTTTCTCCATAATCCAGCAAATATTGGCAATTTGGTGCTTAAACAGTCCTATTCAATGAATGGGCATTACCTCACCCTAAGTGAGCACCTGCAAAGACCTTGGTCTAAAGGGTCCAAGGTCTCCTAGTGCATCTGGGTCATCTCCAGTCATCCTGATGAATGATGGTCACTGAATTCAGATGGCTCTGGAGGAGAAGTGAGGCTGGTGACCTGTACAGCCCTCCCTCACTCAAAACAAAGTCAAGTGCAAGTCATGTCATCATTTCTCTGATGGCATAGTCTTCTTCGACAACGAAGGATGAACACAGCACAATTATGTACCAGAGATTGTTTTAGGCACTAGGGATAAAAATACAAGCAAGCAAGATGGTCTCTGAGCTCACAAAATTTATATTTCAATGAAGGAAGATGATATATTCAAAACAGAGTTGGAAAAAAGGGGAGAGGAGGAGTATTTAAAGAGCAGGAAGGGTTGAAAATGGCCTTAAAATATGGCAGAAGTCTGAATATGCCTGAGATAAGCCCAAAGCTATTTGCTCTCACAAAGAAAGAAGCCACCAAATTTTAAAATACCAAAATATAATATTACTTAGATACAAGTGTAGGAAGAACAATACATCAAAAGAGAATTAGAATTATTCTACTTATAGATTAAATTAGCTTGAAGGGAAAATGTCATTCTTTCAGCTATATTTAACTGATTGAAGTATATATGCTTTTTTGCAGTTTTTGATGTTATACATGTATAATTCTATTTACTTATTAATAATAACATTTTTCCTCATTTAAAGTTATTTGTCAATTGGTGCTTTCAATTGTTATTTTTTAATAATTATAGCTAGAATTTATATAGCACTTTTAAGTTTTGTAAAGCACTTCACATATGTTAATTCATTTAATCCTTAACAATTCTGAGAGGCAGGGTACTATTATTACCCCCATTTTACAGAAGAGGAAACTGAAACACCAAAAGGTTGTCTTGCCCAGAGTCCCACAGCTAGTAAATATCCAAGGCAACATTTTACCTCCTGTCTTTCTGACTGCTCTCACACTCTATCCACAGGGTCACTCAGCTTCTTCTAATATTAAAACTAATGTGGAAATGATGTACACTCAAATGATTTTCAAGGGACTGAAAATTTTTGGTCAAGGGGAAAAATGTTTTGTTATTCAGTTGTTTTTGGTCATGTTCAGCTCTTCATGACCCCATCTGTGGTTTTCTTGGCAAGGATGGAGTGGTCTGTCATTTCCTTCTCCAGCTCACTTTGGAGATGAGGAAACTGAAGCAAACAGAGTTAAATGAGTTGCTAATAGGCCCAAATTGAATCAGGAAGATGAGTATTCCTGACTTCAGGTCTAATACGCCATTCACTGTACCATCCAGAAAAGCCTCTCCTATGGAATTTATGGTAATGTTGGTTTCCTTAAGAAGCAGAGAAGCTAGAAGTTACAAACAGTTGGAACTGCTATTCCAGTTGTCTCTCCCTATATACTTAGGGAATATGTGTGGATTTAACTTTGATCTGGGAGCACCTTTTAGATAAACCAGAAGACAGAGAGAATAAAGATGAGGAGAAGCTGTTTTTGTGTTAGAATGGTCTTAACTGTTATTTTACAAAGAAACATTATAAGGAGAATCTTATGAAGAATGAGTCCTAAAAGAGACTATTTAAAGTAAAAAACTGAAGATAGCATTTTCTTTTTATGGTTAAAATAATCACAGTTCCATTTATATACTACTATACACAACGCTATGCATTCTGTAAATATCTTGTCTGATCCTGACAACAATCCTGGGAGATAGGTGCTATTATTATTCTCATTTAACAGTTGAGAAAAATGAGGACAAGAGATGTTAAGTGACTTGCCAGATGTTACACTGCTAGCAAGTATCTGAGGTTGGATTTGAAATCAAGTCTTCCAGACTCCAGGCCCAGGGCTCTATCTGCAGTGCTACCTAGACAGTGCTACTATAAGCTGGAGAAGACAGAAAAACGATGGAGGTTTTGTTTTCATGAAAATATTGTAATTTTTATGTTACAAAGAAGATTCTTTGGAAGAAGACTTTGTTATCTTGAATGAACTACCGGTGTGAGACTATGGTCAAAGAAGTGAACAGAAGCCATTTGCTATTATGGTGAGGATCTTAGATGACTCTGACTGTGCTCTTTTTTACAGTTAAAATATTGTAAATGATTATGTCTTGGATAGTAATTTCATCCTTAATACATTGTATATATATTTACTAACTTTATCATTTATTTAATTCTAGAAGATTAAGGAAATTTGTAGAAAGATACAAGCAACTACTATGGGAAAGGAAGTCTGTCCAGTTTATTATATAATCTTTGGTGATCTGAGGGAGTAACCCTGTGTGTAGCTGATTGAAAGACATACTGAAATTTTTATTAGTTACTGAGGAAATATACAAATATTCCTCAAATTCCCTTGAGCTCAGGATAAAATTAAATGTGAAATATGTTAAATGGAAGTCTAAGTAGTGACTTACAGCAAAATATGGATGATTCCATGTATCCCTGTTACATATGGGAATGTCCCATAACCTTCCTTCATTAGTGCTGCATGTGTAAATTTCTTTTATTTCATGTAATGAAAATTATCTCTTTTACCTCTTGTGATATTTTCTATTCATTTTTTAAGAACTGGAGGAGTGGTTTTCAATGATACTGAGAAAGTATATAAAAGATCCCGGGACTAAAAATTCCCTAGAAGAAGGTAATACAAAAAAAAAAATGGGGAACTCTCAAGAATAAAATCCTGCAAACACAAGCAGGACTATCTAAACAGAATGGTGCAGGACCTCAATCACATTGAAAATAAGGAAAGATTTTTAGCTTTCGGAGGGACAAGAGGATCACAGAACAGCTAGGAACACTGCTCAGCATAAACAGGATAATACTATGGACAGGGAGAAAAGACATAATTACTTAACTTATGTTTGTTTCTCTTCCTTGGAAGAAAAACTTTGGACTGAGAAGAATAACACAAAAATGATTACTAGAGAGCTGGTAACACGGGCCAACTTCAGTTTCTTTTTTTTTTTTTTTTTGATGGTTTAAAAATTGTCAAAAAAGAGAAATGCTGTAGGAATAGTATATTCACATGTCAACAAAACAGTTGACAAAATCTCTAATGCTAAGCTTGCAGAAAAGATAGAAGTATGGGGGTTAGATGATAAGACATTCAGAAATATTTGCTTCTGCTTGAATAACTGCACCCAAAGAATAACTGTACCCCAAACTAACAGTTGTATGTCAGTGAGAGAAATCTATGGTTGCTGCATCTCAGGGATCTGTACTTTGTTTCTGGCCATTTGACATTTTTAACAATGACTTGGTAGAAGGCATGCTTATTAAGGGTCCAGAAGACAGAAAGCTGGTATGGGTAGGTAACATATTACATGACAAGATTCAAAATTATCTTGACAGGCTGAAATATTGGACTTACGAAGACAAAATTTAACACAGATAAATATAAAGTCCTACATTTAGGTAGCAAAATCAACTTCAAGTGCATGATGAGGATAACATGACTAGACAACAGTTCATAAGAAAAAGACCTGGTTAGTTAGCTACAAATTCAAAATGAGTTGCGTGTGAAAAGAAAACCAAAAACTGCTAATAAGATCTTAGGCTAAATATGTTTAAAGCAAGGGAAAGAGAAGACTTGGTGTACTCTGCATTCTGGTTAGAATAAATCCATATTGTGTTTAATTTTGGGAAACAACATGGTGAGAAGAGTGGAAACTATGTCATATGAGGACTGACTGAAGGAATTGGGAATATTTAGCCAGGAAAGAATACGTAGGATGGGCATGATTGACTGTCTTTATGTATCTGAAGAGCTATCACATGTAAGACTTGTTCTACTTGGCCCCAGAGGACAGAACTATGTTTAATGGGCACATTTACTAGATGGGCAGTTTTTGACTGGATTTTGGAGAAAATTTTCTAACAATGAGGATCCTAAGTGGAAGGGGCTATTCTGTGAGACAGTGGGTTCTCCTTCATTAAAAATCTTTAAGCATAGGATTGTTAAACCACTTGACAGTACTGATTCTTGTTTAAACATGGATTGGACCACATGACCCTTATTTCCTTCCAACTCTTGAGATTCTGCAATTCTATAAGGCAGAATACTAAGTCATAAGAAGAGAGACAAGGGTAAAGACATGATTCTTATATTTAAGATTCTTAGAATCTAGTAGGGGAGACCAGACAGGTATACAAATAACTCTAATACAAAGGAACCTGACTCTTATCTAATACATGAGTCAGTAGTATCATCACTGGAAACAAAAGATATTATATTAGTAAAATTTTAATAGGTTAGAGAATCACAGAATCTTGAAACTGAAAGGGAACCTCTGGGCCATGTAGTCCAACCCATATCTGAACAAGAATCCTTTCTATAATACACCTATTATATAGCAAGTGGTCATCCACATTTAGTGAGGAGGAGGCTATTTCATTTTGAGATAGTTCTGATTAGGAAACTTTTCCTTATATCAAATAGAAGCCTGGACTCATTTCTGTCCAGTGTTCCTAGTTATGCCTTCAGAGGCCAAGAACAACCTCATCCCTATTCCACGATAGCCTTTTAAACACTCGAAGACATCTATCATCTCTGAGTCTTCCCTTCTCTAGGCTACACATCAGCTGGCTGTATAAAAACATGCATTTAAATGGAACCTTTAAAAAAAATCATGTAATTCTGTCAGGCAGGCAGGGTGGGTATTAGCATTCCCTTCTTATGGGTAAGAAAAGTAAAAGAAATAAGCTATATGAATAAAGTTTTTTTTTAATCAAATACATTTTATTTATAACAGTTTAGTTGAATTTTCAAAGGTCATATAAGTAATTTATGACAGAGCTAGTACTAAGACTCAGGTTTTCCCAATTCCCAGCCTAACCTTCTAACCATTATTGCATCCTCTTTTTGGTACAAATAATACTTTCTAGGGCTCTGCCATATAGGCTAGACTTGTTTTTCCTACCCAAACAGACTAAGCTAGTTTTTACTTAAGTATTGAAACTGTCCTCAAGATTTAAATGGCTCAGGAGACCAAGGCTTGGGCTGTTAAATTTGTTTCCTAGTGTCCTGAATATAAAAATAGCCAGGACATGAGAGGTTTGAGATCTTCCCTCAGTCCTCAGACCACAAACTTGTAGAATGACCAACACTAGTATAAGAGAGTGGCACTCAGGTAGCATCCAGGTTCTATTCTGGATGAACATGTTTTCCCTGCTCTGAATGTCCATTCCCTGTGGCTAAGTAAACTTACTTTTGTTAACTGCTAGATGGACTATGAATTTTCTTATATCATTTCAAATCTGAAGCACAGATACTCAACTTGCCTGGTCAGACAAGGACAAGTCTGGCTTTCCACATCTACTAGGAAGCATTCTCTGACCAACACAATACTCACCTTTATAGTTGTGTGATCTGTATTTTTATCTTTGTCAGCATTATTATCTGCATTCTACTATATTTAAAAATCTCCACCCAGATGGAATGGGGTCCTAAATATAAAGCACTTAAAAGCACTGAAAGAAAAATGCAATACTTCTCTAGGTTTCCTTTGAAACATGACTTTGAAATAAAATCTTTTTTACCTGCTGTGAAACCACATTAATAGTCTACTAGCTGTACTAGCACTTGAAATGTTTCTCTTAAGAGACAGTTGGCAAGTAACCTATCGCCAACTCAAATGAACAACCAGAGCGGCATCTTTCCCCTCCATAATGCTGTTCTATGTAGATTTCACATAAAAGGTTAACACCATAGAATCACACTTGTCACTGAAAAACCTCTTCGCTTCGTTTGTGCACCTCATACATTTATCATGTACCTTCTGTTATAGTTGTTCACATCTTACTATGCTTCGTGAGGGCAGCAAACATCTTCTCTAAACTTTGTATTCCTCCAAAGATCCAGGACCAGTACTCTACATGTAGAAGGCATGTAAAGAGTGAAGTAGTCAGTCTTGTCGTGGTCTCTACCTTTGTAATTGCTGCTACTTGACTCATATTAGGGGTTATTATTCTTCAACCATGTAATGAGGGGAGCTACAATCCAATCAAACACACATGTACTAAGTGCTTTCTATGTACAAGACATTTTGTTGGGTAAGGGGCTACAAATACAAGACTTCCCTGAGGAGTTTACTGTGGGGATTAAACATTTGGAAATACCTTGTGTTTGATTCGTTTATCCTGTACTTGTACCCCCTCCCCCCCATTAAAATGGAAGGTCCTCACATTGTGAGTAGGGATTGTTTCATCTGCTGTGTTTGTATACCTACCCCCTAAAATAGCATCTGGTACATAGTCGTTGTTTACTAATAGTAGGTGTTAATTTTGTTGAACATGTAACCAGATTAGTATGTACATATTAACTAAGGATGTTGAGAAAGCATTCGCAACTAATGGAAAAAAATGCTTCCAGTAGGACAAGGCACATGATCTGACTTTTGAAGGAAGATGGGATTCTAAGAGGTGGAGGTGAAGAGGCAGTGCATTCTAAGTAAGAGGACAGTCTGTACAAAGTGGGAAATGGAATGCCAAGTGCAGAGAAAAGCACATGGGCTGGTTTGGCTGAAATCAGGAATACAAAAGGAAATAATGTAAAATAAGTCTGATTTGTGAAGAGCTTTAAATGCCATGTTGAGTTTATATTATATACTAGAAACAATAGGTTCTTAGATAGAGTCAGGTTTATGCTTGAGGAAGATGATTTTGGCAGCTGTGTGGAGGACATATTGGAAAGACTAAAGACTTAAGGCAGAGAGAGCCATTAGGAGGCTATTACAATAGTCCAGATGAAATGTGATAAAGATTGAAACTGTTATGGTGGCCATGTGAACGTAGGGACAGTGATGGATAGGATAGAGGGGCACAAGGAATCAATACAGGATCAGAAACCAGACTACTAAGACTATAATGAGAGGATCCAGCATTTATGAAATTTAGACAAGAGTTAGATTTGGAAGAGACTTAAAGGATATATATAGTCTAATCTCATTGTTGCTTCTCTGTTGTTGTTTTAATGAGACTTTGTATGTATAACACAGGTCAAGCTTAAATGTGTCCCTGGATGGTATCTCTAGCTGAGTTGCTCACAAGGTCCATTTTTATTCTTGTTCTAATCTCCTGCAGAGGTGAATTTTCATTAAAGACCCTGGAAGCTCTGCTATATCTTTATCTTTTTAGTAATGATGAAAACAGCCCACTTGGTTTCATTACCTTTTAAACAGAAAAGTCAACAAATAAACCAAGATATTTATCTTTTTGAAGGACTTGGGATTTATTAGGGAATAAAAACACACAATATTAATTTTTATTTCTTCTTTAGGTGCATTTTGGTGGCTCCAAAATCTATTCTGTTGTAGATAGACTACAGAGGAAGAGAAGCGAAATAACGCACCTCAACTCTTACAGAAAAAAAAAAACATTTACATTAATAATCATACTATCCATCATATAAAATGTGTCATTCTAATACTCTGATCTTTTCTCACAGGAATTATTTCATTGCTCAAGTTTCATATCTGATTCATGAATATTAATACCTGATACAATGAAAACACTTAAATATAGAATACTGTATTTCTGATGTAGAACCTGCATTTAAAAACTGATTTCTGTGTACAATTATACATATATGAATATCAGTTACACTACAAATGCAAACATACAGATACATCTAAAAGCTAACCAACTTTTAGGAAAAGGATTTGGCAAGGTTTAGAATGCCTTTCTATTCCTCTTTCATTTAACCAAAGTATACAATTATTTTATAACTAAATTTTTTCCTAATCGCACATTAAAGAGAAAAAAATGTGTTGAGGGAAAATTTAATGTTTTCTATTTTCCTCTGTTTTAGATGTTTCTCTTTAATACTACATGAAGTTATCAAGTATTTATAATTTTCAAAAAAGCTGTATTTTTAAAGTAACACTGCAGGTGATTGCTATTTTGATAGACATATTGAGCAGAATGAACACTTAATTTATACAACAAACATACTGTACAAATATGAAGAAGGCAATTCTTATCACTTACCAGCAATACTGCACAGATTTTAAATTATGAATGATTTAAAGAAAAAACGTCTCCATCTTCAGTAGATAAAATCTTTAAGAAGTCACAGTCCCTTCACTTTTTGGTGTTTCTTTATCTTGTTCTTTTTGACTGCAGAGTGCAAAATATTCATGGACAAATTGTCTACACATAGGGCACTGCTGAAAATACTTAACACAGCCATCACACAAGCATGTGTGTCTACATGGTAAGAGTACCCAATTCACCTTGCCATTCTGGCAAACAACGCAGTCTTTGCCATTTTCTTCATATTGGTCCACTTCACTTTCAGTCAGTCCAGCTTTTTCCAACAAATGTCTGTCAGCGCTTTGTTCTCCTGGAGAAGAGTTACTCAAGGACGGTGTATTATTATTTGCAGACATGAAAAGTTGCTGAAGAGAAAATAAATAAACTTAAATATGATTATAAATTGAATTCAATGTCTATAGTCAACCAACTATGACCTAATAAATCCAAGGAAAGGGAAAATTCATAGGTAGGAAGAAATGAAAAGGAAATGTGGGAAATTATTTCTTTTTCAAAGTAGATCATGAAACTCTATAGTTCAATTCCTATATTTTTGGTGACTGAATATATATACATTGGATCTTTTCCCTCTAAAATTTCTACTATTTTAACCTAGGCACACAGATAATACTGCTAATATCATTAACATTTGGGCACATGTATCAAATGAGAATAAACTTCATATCAAAAATTTGACCCATAAAATCGACCATGAAGCTACTACTAAAATAATGTACTTACTGTAAGACCCAAGTATCTATTTTAAATCATTATCTTGCTACTCTTGAAGACAAAAATAAAAGATTACATATAAGACACAGCTTACCTTAAGGTCATGGAACTGGCCTTGAGCCAGTAGTACATACTGATATAATATTCTGCAGGAAAGTTTGTATTTCTTATCAGGAATATGAATCACAGTCACCATTGAAATCTAAAAGCAAAATCAGTTAGTATTTTACTTTCTATTTGCATTGTTCTACATATGTAGGGAAACAAATATGTCAAAAATAAAATTAAGATGAAGATAAATCAGAAGAACCCCAAGTTAGTCACTTAGTTAGTGTTTCTTTGTAAAGTTAATTACCTCTGCCTATACTATTTTTAATTGTACTGAAATCTTTTTTTGATAAATATATTACTATAAGTTAGCTAAAAAGGCCTGGTTAATGTTAGGGTTTTTGGTACATTACATAGAATGATGGACTTGAAATCAGGAAATCTGACATTGGGCTTCAGACAACTTACTAACTCCATGACCCTAGGTAAGTTATTTAATCTCTGCCTACTTTTCCTCATTCTATAAAATGAGGATAACAGTACCTACTTCTCAGGGTTGTTGGAGGGCAAAATGAGATGATATTTGCAAAGCATTTGCAAGCCTTAAAGCATCATATAGATGCTATTATTAATATTTTACAACTATTTTAAAAAGTCATATCCCCTAAAATTAAATATAAAATGAGTCAACTATCAATATGCCCTTTTAGAACACAAGCAATATTTTAAATGATCATTATAACAAATATTTTTAAAGGAACAAAGGGACTAGATTTCATAGATAAGGAACCAAATCACAAAACTCCAGAGAACATAATTCCTATTATGGCAAGTAAATAAATATCAAAACCAAATAGACAACAGAGAAGTTATAATTACTCCTAAAGATGGAAGGTTCTCTACAACACTACAAGAACTTGTGGGTTCTGTCCTCAGAAGAACAGTCAACGAAAATTAAGAAAATGTGGAAGTAAAATATTTAAATAGAGTTGACTCCTGTTATTTAAGAAAACAGATTGTAACACTCCCGAAAAATAAACTGCTAAAACTTCAGTATTTTATAATAGTTTTTGGAGGAATTAACTAATTAGGCCAAATTTATTATACTGCTCAAGTATATCAAGACACACTTTAACGCTTCAGTGTTTCAAGGAATCTGTCGGTATTCATTTCTCACAGTGCATATTACAAGTCTTTCATGTCCTCTTGTTCCAGAAGAATCTTGTCTGTGTCCTTCCACAAATTCTTCATAAGGGATCTGTCCAATGTTCTGGAGGCTTTCCTCTGACTTTTAGTGTTAGTTCAGTATTTTGTGTGTATCTGTTCAGTGTTTAGGCACTATTATACCTCGGTCTTGCTATGTGATCAGCCCATCTTCTTCTTCAGTCACATATACGTCTTTAATGATGTCTTTTGTGCCTCTTTTGCACAATCAGCCTTGGCAATACGCCACAGCCTGCTTACACAATTTAGTTCACTATGCGTTGTAGTCTACCATCTTGAAGTGAAATGGATCACTGTTTTCAACGAGGTACATCTTACGTTATTTTTAACAGAGACATAATTGAAATGAATGTTCAGAGGCCCTAGTTTAACTAGAATTGTCAGGTTTTAGACTTCAAAAATATGATAATCAAGCAATGGAGAGAGAATAGACTGACTACTTACTAACAATAGTTGTTGTCAAGTATCTGATTAAAAAAATAAAATTATTATGCTCGGACATTTGAAAAAGAAAACAGGCATTCAAATATGAGCTAATCTCATGTATAGAGAACATGTGACAATTTTGAGATTAATGTAAGGTGAAGCATGTTAAGAACTGCTTGTAAAACTGAAAAAAAAATTAGTTGCTTGTGCAAAAAAAAAAAACCAAACCCCCCCAAACTACTTGGTCATCACCCAATAGAACTACTGGGATTAGGAATGACTGGGGGTCATCCTGTTCAGGTCTTTCTGCCTGTCTCACAGGAAGCCTACTGGATGCTGTGACTGATCTGCATGAGGCAGGAGGTGAGAGAGATGGAATACATCATTCCTACCTTTAGGAAAAAAAAAGGCAGCAAGAGTAACCAGGAGGAGTATCCCTTTCACTCACGTTCTCCTGGGCTGCAGAATAGATGTCGTCAACCATGCTTTTGGAGTCTTTTTATATTACATTTGAATCTTACGTGAATGGAAATAATAAGCAATATAAGTGAAAAGTGAAAATAGTTTCTGTCATGTTGCTATTTAAATAGCCCCTAATAACTTGAAAGACTTCACTTCCTTATTTCTGAACAGCAATAGAATTATAGTAGTCCTTTAATAAATCAGTCACTATAATTATTTAAGTCAGAAATTTGACTAGAGAGAAAATAGTCAAATCAATAACAAATTAACATTCATTAAACACCTACTATGTGCTACATGTTTTGCTGAGCACTGGGAATACAAAGAAAAACAAAACAAAATAAACAAAAACGTTCCCTGCCCTCAAGGATTATTGTGGGGAGACAACAACCAAATATATTTGTACAACAAGCTATATACGAGGTGAACTGGAAATAATCTTATGAAAATATTTTGAAGGCAAATTCTAATTGGGTTACACTTCCAACATGTACATACACAGAAGTGATGTGCAAGACTATGCAGTATGTGCATAATCAACTATGTCATATGAGGAAAATTCAAAGCCATTTTTAGGTCTATATCTCCAAAGAGTTACTAGGTTTAGACAGTTGTGAAGGATAAGATATTGTCTTCTGTGAAGATAACAAGGCAAGAATAAGGAACCAAGGCATTATGGAAACTTTCTGTATATGCCCAATATTAATCCTATAGGGAATTCAGATTGAGCAGGTATGATTCAAATGTATATGCCTCATGAAATATGCCTCTCCAAAGCAATGAATATGTATTGATGAACAATATGTTAAAAAACAATATGTTGTTAAATATTGGGTGGGGTGGGGGATGAGAGGATTTAGCCTTAAAGAACTTATGATCTTTTAGACAGGTTAAGACTAGTACACAAATATCTATCATTAAAATGCTCCATAAGAGTTAATTCAAAGAGTGGTACAAAGTTTTCATTTGCTAGTGCCTCCATGTGTTCCCATTATCCTATATTTACTTGTATATAAAGACTAATGGTTTTTTTTTCAGTTTTACAAGCAGTTTTTTAACATGCTTCACCTTACATTAATCTCAAAATTGCCACATATTCTATATACATGAGATTAGCCCATATTTGATTGCCTATTTTCTTTTTCAAATATCAGAGCATAATGGTTCTATTTTTAAAAAATATGATTAATTTTTTAGCTTTTAACTTTCATTTCCATAAGATATTGAGTTTTAAATTTTTTTGACTCTCTCTTTTCTCCCTCCTCTCCAAGACAGTGTGCAATCTGATATAGGCTCTACTAATACATTCATATTAAACCTATTTTCACATTAGTTATGATGTAAAGAAGAATTAGAACTAATGGGAGGAACCATGAGAAAGAAGAAATAAAACAACAAAAGAAGAGAAAATAGTATGCTTCCATCTGCATTCAGACTCCCATTTAGTTATGATTATGCTCCTATTTTGCCCCATTTATGCTTTTCTCTCTCCTTTCTTCCTTTCCCTCCTCACTAGAGTTTTGCTTTGACCACCACCTCCCTCAGTCTGCCCTCCCTTTTCTTCCCCTTTACCCTTACTAATTCTTCCCTCCCTTCTATCCACCAGCTCCCTTTTCTTTCTGCTTTCCCTTCCTACTTCCTATAGGGTAAGTTAGATTTCTATAGCTAAGTGATTATGTTATTACCTCTTTGAGCCAAAACTGGTAAGAGGGAGAATCAAACAATGCTCATCTCCCTCCTTTCTTTCCCTCTTCTGTAACAGGTTGTTGTACCTTTTTATGAGATGTAATTTACTCCTTCTTTCTTTCCTCTTCTCCTAGTTACCATCCCTTTTCACCGCTTAATTGGATTTTTTTTATCATCACATCAAAGTCAACTTACACCCACACCCTCTGTCAAAGAACATCCCTTTTAAATGTCCTAATAACAATATAGTTCTCAAAAGTTACAAGTGTCATCTTCACTTTGAGGGATGTAAACAGTTTGCCATTATTAACAACATGTTGTTTTTTTCTTTCTTATTTACCCTTTACACTTCTCTTGAGTTTTGTATTTGAAGATCAAACTTTCTGTTGAGCTATGGTCTTTTCCTCAGGAAGGTTTGGAAGTTCCCTATTTTGTTAAATATCCATCTTGTCCCCTGAAAGATTATGCTCAATTTTTGTGGGTAGTTGATCCTTCATTGTAATCCAAGTTCTCTGCCTCTAGAATATCATATTCTATGCCCTTTGATCTTTTAATGTAGAAGCTGCAAGGTCCTGCAAAATCCTGACTGTGGTTTCATGATATTTAAATTGTTTCTTTCTGGCTGCTTGCAATATTTTCACTTTGATCTGGTAATTTTGGAATTTGGCTTCAATTTGGGATCTCTTACAGTAGGTGATTGGTGGATAATATTTTACTCTCAGGTTCTAGGATATCAGGGCAGTTTTCCTTGATGATTTCCTGAAAGACATTGTCTAGGCTCTTTTTAAAATCATAGTTTTCAAGTAGGCCAATAATTTTTAAATTGTCCCTCCTGGATCTATTTTCTAGGTCAGCTGTTTTACCAATGAGGTATTTTATATTTTCTTCTATTTTTTCATTCTTTTGTTTCTGGCTGATTCGTGAGATATCATAGAGTCATTGGCTTCCACTTGCCCAATTCTAATTTTTAATGAATGTTTTCTTCTATTAGATTTTGTACCTCCTTTTTCCATTTTGCAGATTTTACTTTTTAAGGAGTTCTTCTCTTCAGGTAGTTTTTGTGCCTCCTTTTTCATTTGTCCAGTTCTACTTTATAAGGAGTTGTTTTCTTCAGTGTATTTTTTTTTTTCATTTGGCCCCTTGCATTTTTTAAGGACTTGTTTTCTTCAGTGTGCTTTTCCTCCACCATTTGGCCAACTATATTTTTTAAGTACTTGTTTTCTACAGTAAATTTTTGTCCTTCCTTTTCCAAGCTATTGACTTTCTCTTGTATACCTCTCATTTCTTTTCTGAATTTTTCTTCTATCTCTCTCATTTGACTTTAAAAATCCTTCTTGAGCTCTTCCAAGAAGGCTTTTTGGGCTTGAGACCAGTTCATATTTCCCTTTGAAGTTTTGGATGTGAGTATATTGATAGCTGTCCTCTTCTGAATTTGTGCCTTGATCTTCCTTGTCCCCGTAATAAGAATCTATGGTCACTGTCCATTTCTGCTTTTTGCTCATGGTGTTTGCCTGTTTCCTGGCTTTTTAAGGCTGAGTGCAGGGGCCACTGACCCAAGCTTCTTGTGCTGTAAGCCCAGGACCCGGTTACTTATTTTGTGTGCTGGGACCTCAAGTACTGGCAGCTGGAGACTGTAGGGTCTGGCAGCTTACCTGGTGCTGAGCTAGAATCAGCAACATTGGAGCTCTCAGGGCGAGGGTGGGGAGTCTGGTCCCTGGGGGACACCTGCTCACCTGGGCTTTCTGTTCAAATGTTTGGCTACTTGAGGATGTCTGCCAGCCTGGAGCTGTGCTACCTGGAGTTGTGCTGAACCACTGGGAGAGTTAACTTTTGGAGAATGCTGGCGCTTGTGGTAGTTTTCTGAGCTGTTGTCTATTGGTTCCCCTATCTGTGCTGAGGCACTTAGGGGTCCTGGTGTTGGTGCTTGCCTGCTCCAGCACCCTGGGGTTCAGGATCTCCCCACAGTCTGCTGAGGTGGGGCTTGCTGGGATGCCTCCTGTCCCGTACTACTCCCCCTCCCCCACAGCAAGAGGGGTCTTTCCTGTTAATCCCTCAAGCTTCCTGGGCTACAAGACTACTGCATCCCATCTTTTTGCTGGCTCAGCTGTTCTAAGGTTTTTCATGGGGCAATATTTTCTGGGCTTTCAGGTCAATAAGGGGGGGTGAGAGGAACTTCTTACTCTGCCATCTTGGCTTCCAGAAGCAAAAATCTAGATCTGTTTTTTTAATCAATCAGATACTTGACAACAACTATTGTTAGTATTTAATCAGTCTGTTCTGTCTCCGTTGCTTGGCTATCATGTCACCATGAATGAACAGTTGCAAACATATATATCAAAAATAGATTCTAGTATACAAAGTGATTTTAACAAACCCAAAGGAGTTCAAATTTCAAAGGGGAATGACACTAATCCAATTTAAGAGGGAAAATAAGGGTTTCCTTTTTTTTGGCAAAATAAAAATTAAAAACTATCACTATCACATTAATACTCTGGGAATTTCAAAAATTACTTACAATATCATAAAGTCCTTGGGAATCTTCATCAGCTAAGGTCAATAGTGCCACCAGTGGATATTGAGATCTAGGAACAATGCCAAAATCTTCAATTTTAGCATCACTTGGTAACTGACAGTATTTCTCTTCTTTGCTGTTTTTTTTAACACTTTTTTTTGGGTACATGTAAAGGGAAAATAACTGTTGCCACCGTAAACAAAGACATGTAATAAGGTAAAAATAAGAAAAACTAATTTAGCAAAGCCATATCTTACTTACATATTGCAAGTCCCCAATCTTCAGGACATGGATCATATATAAGATCAAAAGGATACAAATGTTGTTCTCGATAGACATATTTGCTATATATGGCATCTTCTAGTGCCTGTGGAGTATTTATTCTGGAGACATAAACATGTTTCTGCAGTGCTTCATATAATTCTTGCACGTCACAACCCCAGTAGCATGTAAGGATGCTTTCTTCAATACAATCAGCTGTTAATGCTATGCCATCTACAAAAAAAAAAAAAAAAGACCCATTGCCTAATATATCCTTAAATGTAATTATATACTATGAATGAGAAAAATTCTTGACTTATCCTGGCTAGGCTAGTGCCAGCTCTCCCTGCAGCTGGTACTGGGGTCTGTGTTTCCCGAGTTGAATGAAAAAGGGCAAAAGCTATGAGTTCTTGTTTCTGTTCTAGTTTCTTCACCACTAAAATATTGTCACAGAGACCTAAAGAAGAAGGACAGGAAGTTTATTAACTTCACTTCTGGTGATAATCTCTACCTATAATTCTAGTAGATTATTTGCATGTGATAAATCTGAAAATTACCACTTTTTTCCCCCAATGGGAAGTCAACTCACCAACTCAAGTATTTTTCAAAAGGCTTCATTTATTTTAAAGTAATGCAATACTGACAGCTGTTGTTTGTGCACACTAATGGTATGTATAACCCAAAACAATGTATGATGTATGATGCAAAAAAATCATTCACACTTGTTTTTAGAATAAATTTTCCTTGTATTTGAACTTATGCCTGGCTCTGATACTTAGGGACTAACTGACTTTGTGACTATGGACAACCCACTTAACTTCTGAGCTTCAGTTTACCCATTCTGTATGTAATATTTACATTGCCTACCTCATGGAGTTACTTTGAAGAAAACACACCTTCAGTGCTACATAAGTGAGAACTATAATACAAGTATGCATTATGATCTGATAATTCATCTTAAACAAAACAGTGAAGTAACACATTCATTCAAACAATATTTACAAGAGCCTACTATCTATAAAACACTATAGTAGGCTCTGAAAGACATAAAAAAATCTAGAGAAGACAATTTTATACTCTTACAGTTTGTAGTATGGTGAAAGATAAGACACATTAATACATAATACACAAGTGCATTAGAGAGTTACAAACCAAAAGTCCTATATAAAGTTTGATGGATAACGGAGGAGAAAGAGGATTAATTAGGGAAGGCTTTAAGGAGGAGGCGGCATCTGAGTTCTGCTTTAAAAGAATAGGAATTTACAGGAAAAAAAAAATGAGAGGGCATTCAAGGTATAGAGAAGGGCACAAAGAAAAAGGAGGAGAGTATAAGAAGTGTTGTAGGGTATTAATATTAAGAATGTAAAGGTTGAGTGGCACCAGATTTCAAATAGTCTTGAATTTAAGAAGTAAAGGAGATATTTGAGATTTTTGAGTAGAGGAATGATGAGATCTGACCTATTTATGAAAGAATATTCTGGTAGGAGGATGTGATGTGTTTATTTCACAGAGGAAAAAATAAAAGTTGGAAGACCTCTTATAAAGGAGGCTTTTGAAAAAAATCAAGTAGGGGCAATGAAAGGTTCTATTAGAGTGGTGGCAATGGAGATGGAGAAGTAACAAATCTAAGAGATTCACAGAGGTAAAACAGACAGGACATGGTAACTAAATGATAGGATGTGAGAGGTTAACGAGAGGGAAAAATCAAAGACTTACAAAAAGGTTACAAAAACAGGAGACAGAATGAATGGTGGTGCCCCAAACAACTGTAGAAAGTCAGAAGTAGATTTATTGGAGGGAAAGGTGGCCCTCAGAATGCTGATTTACAGATAACAGGGACTATCTAGATAGAGACCTCCTGTAAGCAACCTGAGGTGTGGGTCAGGAGTTCAGAAGAGGTTTGACCCTCATTTGCACAGAGACTGATGTTGAAGTAACAGAAATAAATGAGACTGTTTAAAGGAAGGAGGGATTCACAGAAGAAAAAGGCCAAGGTCAGACTACTGAAAAATACCTAAATAAAGGGATTCTGAAAAAGGATGGAGAAACATAGAAGAAACTAGTTTAAAAAAGAAGACTTAGGAAAAGTTCAGGATCTGCCCATTTTCCCCTTCTTGTAAACCTTTTAAGATGGGATCAGGGAGTTCTTTTTTAACATCAAGATAAAGACATCTCTCAAACCTTCCCTAGAATACAGATGCTGGTTAGTGAAAAGGGTGTTCTTGGGGAAAAGTAAAACAGACAGTTAACTAGGTCATGTTAACATATGTGTGGATATATATGTATGTCTCTCTGTATGTTTATGTCCTCATACATACATATATATGTATACACACACAGAGACATACATATATATCCCTCTAATCAAGAAAACATGTAATTAAGCAGAACATTAAGTATACTTTGATATTATTAATAAATCTGAAAATTATTGTAGTTAGTAAGTCATCAATGCAAAAATTATCCTTGCTTAGGATATTAATTTTTTAAGTATATGTTTAAAGGATACAATATGTTTCCATGCTTCAGTGAAATCACTGGTCCATCAACAGTTACTCCCTCTATCAGTGCAGATCTATGTATCCATTCACAATTTATCCATCTATTCTTATCCTAAATAATTCCTTCACAGAGAATACACTTAATGTCCTGGGAACCTTCCTCTAATCTTCAAATTTCATGGATCACAATACAAGATTCAAGTGGTTATACTTTGTTCTGCAGATAGGATTGTATTAGTATTAATATGTATTAGTGTCTTTTATGCCACTTTGGCCACAAAAGTTCTTATTGGTAATGTGCTGAGTGACTTATATCCACCACATATCTTTCATTTTCCTTTGGGTTATCTGTAACTTTAATCCCTATGAGATACTGCTGTTCCATAACTTGCTGAGAGTTCCACTCTCACCATTCAATTCATTGCTCATATTCAGGTTCTAAGACATAGGCACTAAGGTACTATCTCAATAGTTTGACTATTAAGTTGCATATAGTAATTTGGGAAATAAGCATTCTTCACAACTTGGTTATTTCTGTTTTAATAACTATGCAAATCTCTTTTGAGAATTTTGGAATCTCTTAGATTAGCAGTTCTATACTGCTCCAGGATTCAATGCAATCAGATCATCTGCAAATAAGGGCATGTAGAAGAACCTCATTATATACAGAGAATCCCTTTTCCATTTAGAATTTCTGTTAACTAATGAATATTTTTCCATATGTTCCAAGAAAAATACATTTTTCACTTTTAATCTCAACATTTGTAGATAGCTAGATAGAAACTCAAATACAGAAGTTTTAGCAATCTAATCATGCAAAAAAGGGACCAAATTCTGACAGGACAGGATCCAATCTCAAGATTCTACATGTACTCAGTGGTTAATTTTAAGTTTAGGAAATGAAAATTCAGCCAAAGTCAAACAACCATTTAGGAGATAAGGAAATTTTCCACTAACAGGACTTAAAACATTTACTTTAAAATACATATTTTTCCCTAATCACAATAGAACCATATGAAGGTTTTCCTTTTCGTTATTTTAATGGAGGGGTAGAGATAGAGAGAAGAAAAAGAAATGCTTGTTAATTTAAAAAAGAAAACATTAAAGAAATTGTTTATTTCTACATAGGAAAAAGGAAATGGAAAGTGAATGCAAGTAAGGAAAGAATGAATACACAAAAAAGTATATGGTGGAAGAATAGAATAGAAAAGAATAAAAGCGTAGCTCTTATATTATTTCTAAAATGGAAACCAATACAAGAAAACAATGTTTAGGGAAAATAAAGGTAAAGCAAAATGAAAGAGAAATGAAAGAAAAAGGGGAAAGGAAGAAGAAGATGAAAAAAAGATGAAAGGGAAAGCAAACATGAGGAGAGGGAAAGAAGAAAAATGAGGATACGAAGAAAGGAAAGGAAAAAAATTAAAGGATATAGGGAAAATGATGCTATGCCAAAATGGAAATGTCTGTACTTTTTCTTACAATGTATACCGAACACTATAGAAGAAAAAAAAAAACATGAACAACTAAAACAATGACAAGGATGAATAGATAAATGAATAAAACATTTATTAAGTGCTTACTCTATACTAAGCAGTATGCTAATTGCTGGGGATATAAAAATGAAAATCAAAAGTCTGTGCTCTCAAGGAGTTTATATTCTAAGTGTAAGAAATAATATATAAAGGAGGGTCCAGTTGCAGTGAGATTTATGGAAAGGGCCAGTGACCCTAAGACTGCAAGCTGAAGGACTGCTAGGGGATCCTTAGGGTACACTGGAAAGTCAGGTGGTAAGGCCTGAGAATCTAGAGGGCACGGAGCCAACGAGGATTTGTAAGGCCTGCTGGTCCTCAGTAAAGGTTATGTTATTCCATTTGCTGAAAGAATGAAATGAAGACACAATAAAGGTAGCATAAGTACTTTTTTAAAAAAGTGTACGCATTATAAAGTCTTTTAGAAATTCCATTATTATTATTAATATTACTTTGTCTATTCTGGAATTTTAGAAAGATAATAAATTGCCAAGAATCTGACATGTTTAGCCATTTGGTTTAGAGATATGAATGCCAATTAAAACATTTTTGCCTTCTTGCAGTGAAAATGGTGGAGATTTTTATTTGTGAAAACTTTTTTTTCACACAATCTATGTAACAATCAATACTTAGAAAACACATAAATTAGGTTCTATTATTTATGTTGCACCTAAGTGTCTGCTCATGTTAGAAGGTGAAAGAAAAGAAGAAAGTTAAAATCTTAGGAGGTAATACTATCTGATAATTATATTTGCGAAATTATCACAATGGAAAAGTTGAGTCTATAAGATTCTATTCCCAATCAAATATCCAAGAACATATATGCATCAAGTGAAAGGTTTGTAGAGGAAAGTAGAACTTCCTGCTTTCTTTCACACTTATTCCTTCAGTATGAAGGGATTTCAGAGGTCAGTGGTTACCAGACATTATGTAGCCCTTTTAAAGAAAAAAAAAACAAAAACAAAACCTTATCACCTTTCCTTCCACTTTTCATAAAACAATCTATGCAAATAATTTTCGTAGCTAACATTTTATGCAAATAAAATGAAGTATTTATCACAATTTTATACCACATCATCTTAATTACATAATATAATGACATTCAATTATTGTTGATAAAATCCCTTATAATTTTCATAGTCATACTTATAAAATAATAACCATAACATGATTGTGATGATTAGGATAAGCTTTTGGTGCAAGATTTCTAAAAATTCAAGGACAGTGATGATATAGCTACTCAAAATTCTTTTTCAACTATTAATCAAGAAAAATATTTTTGTCTTTATAACAGCTGTAGCAGAAAACCCTGTTTCACACAAATAAGGTGCTACAAGGTAGTAAAATTTGTATTGCTTTATTTGACGAACCAGAAAATTGCTTATTCATGTGTAGCCAAAAGATATAATTCCAAAATTTCAAGCCTGAGTGACTAGGAGATAACTAGAAAAAAGGAACTTAGGAAAATGGATAAGTATTTCATAAACAGTGATTAACTGAGTTGAAGATTTAAATGCAGAATTGCAGATTTGGTTTGGAAACCTGGGAAACAAACATATATTTGTCATCAACATAGAACTGATAGAAGTTAAGAAAAGATGTGATCATTAAGGGAAACTAGGGAGAGCCTTGGTGGAACCACCCTGGGTAAGTGACAGAGGAGACAAAAAAGGAGGCAGAGAAAGAAGAGAAATAGGAGGAAAATTCACCACTGTCACAATAAAATGCCCAGCGCTTTTTCCTCTTGAAACTATATCTGTCAATATTCTAAAAAATGGGTTAGCTAGATGGCACAGTGGACAGACAGCCAGACTCATCTTCCTGAGTTCAAATCTGGCCTCAGAGTATATGCCCCTGGGCAAATCACTTAACTCTGTTGGTCTTAGTTCCTCATCAGTAAAATGAGCTGAAGAAGAAAGTGGTAAACCACTTCAGTACCTTTGCCAAGAAAACCCCAAACGGAGTCACAAAGAGTTGGACACAACTGAAACAGCTGAATAACAACAAAAATTCTAAAGAAAAAATCAGTAGCAAATATTGAAAATATTATATATACTACCTTAAGAATCAAGGAAGAGGGGTGGAGAGGAAGAATGAGGCTAGAGGAAGTACTCATTATACAATATTGAAAAAACCATGAATTTAACTTCAAATGCTTATCATGCATTACCAGTTGCCTAAGAGAAATTTCCAAATGTCCTAAAGGCATCTTAAATGTAACATGTTCAAAACTGAACTCACTATCTTTTCCTACAAAATCCTTCACAAGTCTTAAACTGAATGAAAGGAAAGCACTTACTACACTGTTAAGAGTTGAGAATTCAAATAATAATAAAAAAAGACAGTCCCTGCTTTCAAAGACTTTATATTCTAACAGGAGAAGAGAAAACACACAGGGTAGCCCAGGAGTAGCACTTTGGTAGGAAGTTATGGTGGAACCATGAAGTGTGGGGAGAGGTGGATTGATACATCTTTTCACAAAGTGGTAGTTTTTGGCTTAATTAATGTTCTCATAACTAGAAATGGAAAATACAGAAAGGGGAAAGGGGAAACAATTAACGGGGAAAAATATTTGTATCCAATATCACTGACAAAAATTTTAAATCTATGATATATAGAAAATGGATAAAAACAAGATTCATTCCTCAGTAAATAAGTAGTTTAAGGATATGAACAAGTAGTTATCAAAGGAAGAAACACAAGTTTTGATAAACCAATGAAAAAAATATGTTCCAAATTCACTAATTGGAGAAGCGTAAATTAAAACAACCTTGAGGTTCTACTTCACTCTCATAGGATTAACAAAGATGACAAAAAGGAAAACAGTTGTTAGAAGAAGGACAAGTACACTAAAGTACAGCTGACAGTTCTAAAAAGCAACTTTGAACTACACACAAAAAGTCATTAAGCTGTGACTCTGACCCAGTGATAGCCTTACAAAATGGACACCTTTGTGACGGGGCAGTCCTGGGAGTATGTATTTGGTTAAGCCTGCTTCTAGAGGTTTGTGATGATGTGAAATGGAGGCGTTTGGCTCTCTACTTCAGAATAAGCACAATTATTTTAGGACTGTTTCTTGCACACTAACTGTATGGTGAAGAAAAGGCTTCTTCTATTGGGGACTGAATTGGAACTAAATGTGTTCCAATTCAATGTTAACTGAATACAAAAAGACTCCTAAAGGAACAACTTAATACCTCTCATTCCTGGTGATGAGGGAGGGGAAAACTGCTCGAAGACTTCAGGTGGAGAAAGGGGATAGTGCCACCACCTGCAACAGCCTACTTTTCCCATCCAAGTTGGCATGAAGACATGAGCACATCATTCTTTTACTGTGTTTGTTCCTACTGTGTCTATTCTTTCCTGCCTTTGGTGAAGGAACCTTGTGAGCTTCAAAAAGTTGGGAAAGCTCTAAAGGTCCAGGAAATGTCTATACCAGAGTTCCTGGGTAGCCAACCCTGGTGAGAAGGCAACCTGGCTGACTCAGCACAGCAGGGGATTAAAGGCAACCAAGAAAGAGTGTTATCTAGTGGTCATGCCACATTCAGAAGTGAACTTGGTGGAAAATCAAATGCTTTATAGAAACTAATTTAATTTTTAGCCCACTCTCCCAATGGAACAAAATCATGTAGGAGACAGTATGCCTCTAGGTATTGAGGAAAATATTTATATATCTATTCTTACTATTTCTCTTTGGTAAACATTTTTTTGGGAAAAGTTTACTGATATTAACTGGTTAAATGATACTGGGACACTAATCACTGAAGCAATCAATGACATAAGGAAGATAGTACCTCTTAACTGATGACTAGTATTGAGGAAAATACACCTGAATGGAGGTTCAAGCCAACTGTAGTAGAAAAGAAACTCATAACCTCTCACAGGTATCCCCTAGAACTCTGGGAGGGAGATGTGGCCTTGCTCGGACACCCAACTTGCCTCATTTTCTCCTGGGAGTTGATATAAGATACACTGGAGCTTACAAATGCAACATGTGGGCCCTCACCTGGGATCCATCCATGCCTGCTCATCCCATGTGAATTTTGTTCAATTTTCCCATAAATTTACCAAGGGGAGATGAACTAATATGCTGGGGGCCTTCATCATTTTCTCCTGACATCAAGGGAATACTGGTGGAACAATCTGGCTATCTTCATTATCATCTTTCAGCATTGCTATGTGACCAGCCCATCTTCTTTCCATGTCATACAATTCTATGATAATGTCTTTTATTACTGTTCTTGGCAGTTCCTAACTGATCATAGGCTGCAAGCTGATCACACCTACCATGAGCTTTTTTGCTGCCCTCTATGTGGGATTCATTTTTAATTCTTTAGAGACAATTTTAGTATACATTTCACTGCCATAAAGCAGTATCTGTAGAATTTGGTATACAAAATATTAAGTGCAAAATAATTCTAAGGGGAGGAAGTAGTAGCAGCAGAAAGGGTATCATATCTCCTCATCTAGAAGATGGTGCATGGGCTAAGTTTTGAAGGAAATTTGGAATTCTAAGAGGCAGAGGTGAGAAGGAAAGGGATTCTAGGCAAAGAGGAAAGAAGAAACAAGAAATGGAATATCATATGTGAGGAAAGCAAGAAAGCCAGTCTAACAGAGCCATGGACTATGTGAAAAGGAATAATACATAAGGCTGTAAAAGTACAATGAAACCAGCTTATAAAGAGCTTTGAATGCAAGATAGAAGAGCTTGCATTTAATTCTAATAGTAATTGGAGCAACTGGAGTTTATTGAGAAGGTAAGTGACATGGTCAGATCTATGCTTTAGGAAAATCAATTTAGCAGCTGTGTGGTGGATGGATAGGAGAGGGAAGAGATACTTGAGAGGGAGGTGATGAAGGTGTGAACAAAGGTGGTAGCTGTGCAGGTGGAAAAGAGATGCTGTAGGGGTAAAATTGATAAGATTTGGCCATTGATTCCATACGTGAAGTGAGGAAGAATGTGGAGTTGAGCACGAATCTAAGGCTACGAACCTGGATAACTGAAAGAATGTTAGTACCCTGAAAAATAGGGAAGTTCAGAACTGGGTTTGGGTTTGAGATACCTGTGGACATCTGAGTTCAAAATGGTCAAAAGGCAGCTGGTGATGTGGGACAGAAGTTCAGGAAAGTGGCCAGGGATGGATACATATACATCTGGGAGTCATCTGAATACACCTAACAACTGAGACCATGATAGCTAATTAGGTCACCAAGAAAGAGCAGGTATATAGAGAAAAGACTCAGCATCAGTCTTGGTGGACACTCATAATTAGGGGACAACCTGTATGATAATCTGGCAAAGAAGACTGAGAAGAGATTAAGGAACCAAGAAAGAGCAATATCAGGAAAACCCATAGAGGAGTATCCAGGAGAAATGCTAATGCTGTAGAGATGTCAAGAAGGATGAGAACTGAGAAATGACTATCAGGTTTGCCAATTAAACAAACATTATTAACTTCGAGAGAGTAGTTTACTTTGAGTGATGTGATCAGAAGACAGATTACTAGGAGTTAAGAAGTGAGAGAAAGGACTTGGAGGAATAAAGTAAAGACAGCTCTTTCCAGGAGTTTGTTTTTTTAAAAAAATAATAGCTTGAGGGGATGATAGAGTCAGGTGAGGATTTTCTCAAGCTAGATTGAGACCTTGGTGCATTTGTAGACATGAGGGAATGAGCCAAAAGACAGAGAGATGGAAGATTAAAGAGAGAGAATTAATGTAGTGTAAGGCTGCCTTAGCCTTTTTGGAGGCTCTATCATACCAGATCCATACTGAGCTTCACAGTGGTACCTAAGACAAACCTTGATTCTTATCAATAAAACTTAAGGACCAATGTGTTAATTAACTGTAGTCCAGCATAATACTTACCCTCTTCCTTTCATCTGCCTTTGATGTTTCATCCAATATGATACAAATTTCAGAACCAAAAGGGAGATATCTTTGGACAGGCAAAATAAAAAAAGACAATTGGTTTTTTGTTCCGAAAGTATGCTTACTTTTAAAAACCACGTTTTTTAGTTAGAATTCTGGAGCCATCCAACAGATATTTCAGAAAGGGCCCATATACTCTTTATTATTCACAAAACAAACAGATTTCTAGTCTTTTGCAATGAAAAAGATAACTATATTGAATTACTTGGTAGAGATGAAAGGGATTATTACTAAATTAAATAACCTGAGAGAAAAATAAAAAACTTTACTATTTTTTCCTTGCAAAGTACAGCCATATGAGTCACTAACGTTCAGTAAGTTAAGTAAATGTAATTCGGAAAGTAGGTATCTCCCTTGGGCTTAGAAGATTCAGCTAAAGGGACATTTTATGAGAATACAGTACATCAATCATATAAAGCCTTGGTGGTTGCTGATAGGCAAAGACAACTTAATCTCATCTATTAACAAATTCCCAGAAATGAGGCAGGTTACAATCCATTCACGCCTATTTGTCCAGTGTGATTTTTGTCCCTGTTTTCCCATGAGTTCATGACAGAGGGTCTCATCCTTCATTCCAGAAACTTTTCTCATTTTTCTGATGTTGCCAGGATATCAGTGGATAAATCTAGTTGTCTGCTGATATTATATTGTAGCTTACTCTCAACATGTGACTAGCTCATCTTCTTTTTCAATGATACATTTTTCTGACATCTGTTACTCCTGTTCTTAGAGGGTCCTTTTTTGTTATATGTTACAGCCTGAGAAAACCTGTCATGCTCCTCTCTACTGTCCTTTATGTGACACTAATTTTCAATTCTTTGGTGACTGTAGTAGAATGTTAGCATTAAAAAACATGAGCTTTTGTTTCTGGGAGAAGGTGGAAATTTCCTGAAAGCAATCTAGCTTTCCTTTAAATCTGGGTTCAACACATTGCTCACTTGTACTGTTTGGGAATGAATACATAAAAAAGCATGATTTAAGTGCCTACTATGTGTAAAGTACTAAAGGATGGGGATATAAATAAAAAAGCAAAGAGAGTTTCTTCCCTCAAGAAGCTTACCTTCTGAAGAGAGAAACAACATACACAAGAAAATAGTGGCTAGGGACTTTTTGGTTACAGAAATGGCCATGGGGGAGTAATTTGATACACTCTATTCAGAACAATGGAGGAGTTGGTTTGATCCTGGTTTATGATTTTAGAACTGGAGGAATAGGAGGTGAATAGAGAAGGAAAGGGTATATTCTGTGGCAAAGTAATTGTCAAACATGTTTTTTAAAAAATGGTTGAAAAGGATGGAGGGAAGTGAAGCATGGCTGGGGCCTTACTGAAATGAATGTTCTAGGAGGGGCAGAAACCAATCTGGAGAAGGAAAGTTTGGGACACATGTTCCTCCAGGGCATGGTGTCCAGTGTTGGTTGCTGGGTGCTTACTGAGGCCACTTGGGAGTAGGTGACCCTCGAGGAGAGTTTGCCAGAGACAGAGAGACAAAAAAATAGATATACAGAGAGACAGATAGATATACATAGATAGAAAGACATAAAGAGCTATACTGATGTTCTAGGTTGCCTAACTACATATCATAAACTGGGCAATGGCTAGCTAATCTAGGTTTTTTTCTCCGTGTATTTGATGCTAATAACAGTTTGAAAAGAAAAATTCCTTCTAGAATTAGTAGGAATTTCCAACTTGTAGGAAGGAGGGTTGGGGGAGGGATCATCTATAAACTCCATACAAATTTCCAGAATATTTTCTTGAGGCTTGTTAGTCAATAGAACTTCTCACTTTTTAGGGGTTTCCTGGGACGTACTTAAAAGATTGAGGCTTAAAAATGTTTTTTGTCAATATTACTGTCTGATAATAGGTAATGTTGAGATCAAGCTTTTAGTTACATATTATTAATACTAAAGGTAGGCCATGAGTAGGGAATCCTAATTTGGGCTATTGTACCTATTTAAATGTTTGAATAAAGAAACAGTAAATGATATCAAGTCTGGGTACTTCGTGTACCATAAGCTCTGAAATGATTGTTTTAAGGCCCGTTAATGACATCTGTAGCTTGCTGAATTGAAAGAACTTTTCCCCATACTGGAAATATATTTTAATAATTGGAAACGTATTTTAATACCATTCTCCAAAGCTATGATATGCTTATGAATGGCTGCATAAAATAAGAAAAATATAACTTGCATATATTTCCTATCATCAACAGACAATACAACAAAAATTTTACAAGGAACATAACATTATTTCAAGAGGATATTCGTTTCTCCTGAGACTGCTATATAATCAAAATGATGCTTACAGTGCCACCCTGTGGTCGAAAGTCAAACTGTGCTTCTAGAAGACAACTGTCAAGAAGCCAAAAGTATAAATTTTTTGACAAGATCTTTTTGACCCTGGAGAACAGTTGTCATAGTTAAGATTTCTTATTATTCTGCTTTAACATAGGAATGATGGAAGCATCATATATATTATATGTCATAATACTTTCTCTGTGCCAATGATTTTTTAATTAATATTTTTGCATTTGAAAAAATATACCTTACCTCCCTCCGATCTCTCCTTGACTTGAAAAAGAAATCCTTGTAACACATATACAGTCAAATAAAACAAACCGTATTGGCCTTATACAAAATATATCTCAATCTGTACTCTGTATCCAACACTCCTCTGACAGCAGGTATACCAATGAAGTGTATTTAATTGCCAAACTGATGGTCTCTTCTCAGTTCTTATTCTTTTTCTGACTATCCTCTCTGAGTTTTCATGATATAGTTACCCTACTACTAGACTACTCCTCAGTCTTTTTTGTTGGCTCATCATCCATATCATGAACCCTAAATGTAGTTACTCCCCACAGCTCTGTCCTAGGCCCTCTTCTCTATTCCCTCTATACTTGCAGGAACCTCATTAATTCCCATGGATTTAACTATTATCTTCACATAGATAACTATGGACATACAGATATATGTGTGTGCATGTATATGTACAGAATGAACATCTGTGTGTATATATATGTATATGTATATATACATGTACATATGTATGCATCCATCCCTTGTCTTTCCCCTAAGCTTCAATCCCACTTGATCTATGGAACATTTCAAACTGGATGTCCTAGAGATGTCTCAAACTCAACATGTCCAAAACTGAACATTATTTTTCTCCCTAAAACTTTACCTCTTCTAAACTTCTCTATTTATGCTAAATACATCACATCTTTTCAAGATCCCAGATTCATAATGCTGGCATCATCCTTAATGCCTCACTCTCCCTTACTTCACATATTAGTTAACATATCTTGCCATTTCTACTCCATAACATCTTTTGAATCCAACCTTCACAACTCTCCTTTCCACTCAATACATAATTACCACTTTGGTTCAAGGCCTCATTCTCTCTCACCTAGATTGTTTTAACAACTTCCTGATGGCCTCCCTACTTGAAGACTCTCATCATTTCATCCCATCTTAAACACTGCTGCCAAAATAATTTTCCTTAAGCCAGATCTCACCATGTGACTCCCCTACTCATCGAACTCCAGGACTTTCTCTGGCCTTTAGGACAGAAGTTCTTAATCTTTTCATGAACTTCTTTGGCAGCCCACTGAACCCCTTTCTTAGAATAGTGTTAATCCACAAAATGCATAGTTTCCAAAGAAAATTAATTACATTTAAATACAGATATAAAAATATTTTTAAAAATAAGTTCATCAACCTTAGGTTAAAAACTGTCCCCCCATCACTATTCTAGAATTAAATGTAAATTCCTCTTTTTAGCTTTTAAAGTTCTTCAAACTTTGTCCTCAACTTTTCAGCTTCACTGGACATTTCTCCCCCTCCCACACTCTGTGATCCAGTTATATTAACTTTCTCACCTTCCATCTCTGTGGGAGATTTGTGCTGGCCATTCTTGGAATGCACTACTTCCTCATCTCTGCCTTAAACTACCTCTCTTCCTTTAAGATGCAGCTCAAGTACCATCACCTTCATGAAAACTTTCTTGATTCCTCCATGAGCTAATGCTTTTCCTCTCAAACATGTCTGTATTTAACAATTCTGTATTTATTTGCTTTAAATTTATATATGTTCTCATAATTTCTATCCTTTAGATTGCAACTAATTGTATCAAGCCCAAGGATAACACAGAACTTCTTCAATGAGATTTATAATCCTTGAAAAGGGATTTGTCTTTCTAATACACACTGGAAAAATTTAAATGGATAACTGTTGTCCAGAATGACTTGCAGCAGATGAGTAGCCCCTTGCATTAGCTCATCGTTCCATATAATTTGCACAAAAGAACAAAGAACTAATTGAATGGGAGGAAATGAGCAAGACTAGACTGCATTTGGTAAACTATCTGGTACTTTCAATAATACCAAGCTATTGCTCCCTAACACATACACAAAATTTTTCAAACAAATATTAATTCTATACTAGACAAATGCAGATCATAGGACACCATCACTGAAGTGCTGAAGTATGCTCTCAGGTTAATGCTAGAGCTCTTTCTTCAAGACTTGTAAGACAAAAAGATTCATTTCTTAATAGCTGTCATGAAGACCATACTAGGACCTTGGTAAATACCTGAATTTTGCAGGGTCTCAATTACAAATGAATACTATTAGGTAGAGGAAGGTTAGATCACCAAAATGTAGTTACCACTTCAAGATTTCCTCCCTATGAGCACTTACTGTCTGTATCACTCAGTTAAAAGTTCTCTGTTAAATAGCTTTTCATGTATATGTTGTATATCTCCAACTAGACTATGTAAGACACATTAGGGTAGAGGCCAAGTCTTGAACTCATATACTACATGCAATAGACATTCAAAAATATTTGCTAATGATGATAATAAAATGATATAAAAAGATAAATTACATTCTGCTTTCCCACTGTACCCTAAGGATGAGGGAGCTTTCCTATCTGGCTTGAGGTTGAAGCCTCCTAAATATATCATCTTCTCCCATTAAAATGTGATTTCCTTGAGAATAGGGATGCCTCCATTTTCTAGTTGTATTCCCAGCACTTGGCTCAATGCTTTGCATATACTAAGAGCTTAATAAATGCTTTTTTATTCATCCATTCATAGTGACCAGGGAGGAGAAAAGTCAAGTTTATTTTTTATGGTGATTCAGACATACACTGATGTCTGAAATGTATGAAATTAATGCAGGGAGAGTGTGAACAAAAAGGCTAAAAAACTGTTAAACACAACATAAACTTAAACTGGCTTGAAAATTTATTATTTTTGCTTGGATTTGTGTTTGAAAATATCCATTATAATAAGCTTTTCATGTCTGTAGTGCTTCAATGTCTATTCATATCTATAAAATAAACTGCATTCTTGATTTTACTCCTTAAGCCAGGCAAGAGAATTATCAGAAAGTTCCTTTTTGCTCCACCCTTGACATGCTAAGAAATATTAATTTTAATGCTATATGGTCCGAATATTCATTTCATGTTGTTCCCTTTGTTTTAGCACATGTAATACTGCTGGAAGTCATACTTGTTCATTCTCACTTCACAGAGTCATGTCATCTTAAGAGTTAGATATGATCTCTGAGATTATCTAATGCAACTCCTTACTTGAAGTAAGTATATAAAGGAGAAAACAGCCTCATTTTTAATTTGTTGTAATGAAGTTTTTCAAATAAACTTTCATAAAAGTTTTAAATTATCTTATAAGTGTTTCAGGAAAAGTTTTTTTTTTTTTTTTTTATATTTTATCCTATAAGAGAAACAAGTTATAATAGTAGATAATAGAGCTGGAAAAGACCTTAGAGGTCATCTAATTTCAAGCTCTTCATTTTACAGTGATTTGCCCAAGGTCACAAAAACAATAAGTAAATTCCAACCCAAGTCCTCTGATTCCATATCTAGCACATATTACAATGTACCACACTGACTATATTAATTTAGTGATTTCTTCTACTGACTTTTACAAACTATCACAATAATATAGGAAGGGTTGCAAGTAAAAACATCTTTTGATCTCTTGGATGAAATATTCCTTTCCTGCTATCCCAAGTCTCCAATCTTTTCTTCGTTCTCTATACCTGAAGAGAATAGGGTTTTTCCTCTCATTTTCCAGAGAATGAAACTGATAGGTAAGGATTTCCCAAATGACCAGAATTAAGTTAATCAGTGACAGAATCCAAATAGAAACTATCTTCATGTGATCCATTCACAACACCACAATTCAAAATAGAAAAAGGAACCCTATTGTGTTTAAAATTTTTTAAAAACTTCTTTTTGTGATGCACTATACTCAGAAACATTAAAATTAATTTTGTTTAGCCTTCATTCTCAAATACTAAAAAATAGTCCAATTTTAAGATTTTCTTAATAACTAATAAGTACTTCTGTAGAAGTAAATCATTGTTTAAATCTTTGTATTTAGCACAATCCTACCTTATACAATTGCCTTTGGCATGTTGATGAGACCACCTCCCTCTAAAATTGTCCTGATTCCTCACTGACTCTAATTTGAACTTATCAGGATATATGATTTCAACCCTGTGAATACTACCTCCATTGATGCAAAATGTAACTATTCCATGATCTGGTAAAAAAAACTTCCATGAGTTGCTTTGACACAAAAAATATCTGAGGCCAACTTTCTCTGAACTTTGCTAGTCTGGTCTTCTAATGCAGACACACTCTGTGGGGTCATACTTGTTTTTTCTTTCTGTTGCTGTTCAGTTGTTTCAGTCATGTCCAACTCTTTGTGACTCCATTTTGGGGTTTTCTTGGCAAAGATACTGGAGTCGTTTGCCATTTTCTTCTGTAGTTCATTTTACAGATGAGGAAACTGAAGCAAACAGGATTAAGGTTTTCTATTATACTTAACGTAACCAGAAATTGTGCTCCATTAATATATAGACTTTGAGAACCTAGAGTCACATTCATTCCATGATGAAGCATCAGAACAGGACATCAGCGAAGGACTTTTGTACCATATTTATTCAAACACTACCACATCTCATACCCGTCACCTTTAAAGAGATATTCCCAGTATGAGATACATAGTTCCTCCCTCTCAATAGTAGGATTACCTCTGATGGCTCCAGGTTATCTTCTTTCCATTTTCAGTAAAAGAGTCACATGAACTATTCTTACCTAACTTTCAGATCTGGCATTTTATAATACCTAACACAACATCTGATATGTACTCAATAAGTATCAGCTGATTTGATTTTGCTCATTTCAGATAAGAAGAAATTATACATAGAGAAGCTATCTCTCCCAGCTTTGCATCATCTCCAAATCTGATAATTTAACTTTATCTAACTTATTAATAAAAATGCTGAACAACACAGGACCAAGTATGGATCCTTGGGATACTCCACTTGACACTTCCTGTGACAATGATGTGAAACCATTAACTCTTTTATTCTGGCCATCCAACCAAAAAGGGAAGCAAACTCTTGTCCTGTTTGAAGGTATAGGGGAGGAGGAGGGAGAACTAAAGAGCATCTAAATACTACATATTACAGATTGCAATGAGCCTATGTATGACTACCCAATTCTAGAATCATTAGGTGCTGTCCTAGGCAGTGGGAATATGAAAACAAAAATGAAACAATGCCTACCCTAAAGGAGCATATACTATACATGAGTTAGTACAAGGAAAATGAATGACATTAAGAATTCTAACTTTCCTGATAGGAATCTGTCGAGGCTTCACTGATGAAGTGGCACCTAAGCTGAGACTTTAAGGAAAACAAGGATTCCGAGAGGTCATTATGAGAAAGGAGCATATTCTAAGCCTGGTAGATGGACTGTACAAACGAATGGGAGCAGAAAATGGGGTAAAGAGTTTGGGAAAAGCTAGTAGGCTAATTTGGCTAGAACACAAAGGAACAGAAAGTGCATGAAGGCAATCAGTAAGAAAGAAGCTTGGAAATATAGGTAAATGTCAGATTGCAGAAGACTTTAAATGCTAAAGAGTTTGTATTTTATTCCATTGGTAATGCAAAACCTATGAGAGTTTCTGAATGAGTGACTTGATCAGATATGTGTCTTAGGAAAGTTATTTTGACAGCTGTGTAGAAGATGGACTCAAGAAGGGAAAGAATATATGCAGAGAGACCAATTAAGAAGTTTGTCTAGTAGACCAGTGAAAAGTCATAAGGCTCTGAGTAGGGTGGTGGCTGTGGGATTGGAGAGAAAGGGACTGAAGAAATGTTGTGGAAGTAGAATCTACAAGACTTTGTATCTACTGGGAAGAAGGAGTCAAGGATGACAAGATTACAAACTTGGGAGGATAGGGGTACTTGTAGGACAAGCAAGCTGAGGGGGAGAAGATACTTAGTTCTGTTTTGGATATACTGAGACTGAGATGCCTATGAGGCACCAAGGCACCAAGGAGATGTCAAAACAGGCAGCTGATGATGTAAGACTGTAGTTTAGGAAAGAGACTAGGGTTGGTTATGTATTGGGAATCCTCTACACAGGTGATAATGAATCCATAGAGACAGATGAAATCATCAGGGAAAGAAAATAAAGAGAGTATTGGAGGATACTGGCACTGAGTAGAGAGAAGCTGGATGATACAGCAAAGAAGATGAAAAAAGAGCAGCTGGGCAAAAGGAGAACCAGGAGAAAACAATGTTACAGAAGCAAAAGGAGATATACCCAAGAGATAAGGGTTGTTAATAATATTAAAAATATTAGAGGGGGGCGGAGCCAAGATGGCGGAGTAGAAAGACGCACATACACATAGCTCCGAACCCACAACCCACAGAACGGCTAGAGGGGACCAACCCACGGTGAATTCTGCACCCAGAGGCCACGGAATATTGGAGCGAGGGAGATTTCTGTTCCGGAGAGACCTGCAAACCTCTCGTGGGGGGTCCTTTGCGCTGTGGACTGGGCGCCAGGACTGGGAGCTGAGCGCAGCCCTGCCGCGGCACCGAGAGGAAAAGATCCGAACGGGCTACGGGGACGAGATATCCTGCGGCCACGAGGGTCCCTCCACCCACAGAGGGACCTGCAAACCTCTCGCAAAAGGTCCGTCACGCTGCAGACGCGGAGCCCATCCCAGACCTGCGGCGGCCGCAGCTCCAAGAGGTACAGATCCGAGCAGGCTTTAGGGACGGGATCTCCAGCGGCGGCACAAGCCCCTACACCCACAGGTGACGAGGGTCGGTGAGAGAGTCTCTTTGGCGGGTCGAGAGGGGAGTGGGGTGCCCCCATGGCTCGGGCCCCCCGGGGAGATAGAAGCTGAGAGGCGGCTGCAGACAGGGGCTCCCCAAGCGGGCAGGAGTCTGGATCCATTGTGGAAGGTCTGTGCATAAACCCCCTGAGGGAACTGGGCCTGAGAGGTGGCCCTGCCCCGACCTGACCATCTGAACTTAATTCTCACACTGAATAGCAGCCCTGCCCCCGCCAAAAGCCCTAAGGCGGGAAGTAGCATTTGAATCTCAGTCCCCAAACGCTGGCTGGGAGGACCAGGAGGCGAGGTGGGTGTGAGGAGAATATTCAGAGGTCAAGCCACTGGCTGGGGAGAATGCCCAGAAAAGGGAAAAGAAATAAAACTATTGAAGGGTACTTTCTCGGAGAAAAGACACCTCCTCCCTTCCTTTCTGACGAGGAAGAACAATGCTTACCATCAGGCAAAGACACAGAAATCAAGGATTCTGTGTCCCAGCCCACCCAATGGGCTCAGGCCATGGAAGAACTCAAAAATAATTTTGAAAATCAAGTTAGAGAGGTGGAGGAAAAACTGGGAAGGGAAATGAGAGGGATGAAAGAGAAGCATGAAAAGCAGATCAGCTCCCTGCTAAAGGAGAACCAAAAAAATGTTGAAGAAATTAACACCTTGAAAACTAGCCTAACTCAATTGGCAAAAGAGGTTCAAAAGGCCAATGAGGAGAAGAATGCTTTCAAAAGCAGAATTAGCCAAATGGAAAAGGAGATTCAAAAGCTCACTGAAGAAAATAGATCTTTCAAAACTGGAATGGCACAGATGGACGCTAAGGACTTTATGAGAAAGACAGATATCACAGAACATAGCGCGAAGATTCGAAAAATGGAAGATAATGTGAAATATCTTATTGGAAAAACAACTAACCTGGAAAATAGAATCAGGAGAGACAATGTAAAAATTCTGGGACGACCTGAAAACCATGATCAAAAGAAGAGCCTAGACATCATCTTCCATGAAATTATCAAGGAAAACTGCCCTGAGATTCTAGAACCAGAGGGCAAAATAAATATTCAAGGAATCCGCAGAACACCGCATGAAAGAGATCCAAAAAGAGAAACTCCTAGGAACATTGTGGCCAAATTCCAGAACTCCCAGGTGAAAGAGAAAATATTGCAAGCAGCTAGAAAGAAACAATTCAAGTATTGTGGAAATACAATCAGGATAACACAAGATCTAGCACCCTCTACATTAAGGGATCAAAGGGAATGGAATAGGATATTCCAGAAGTCAAAGGAACTAGGACTAAAACCAAGAATCACCTACCCAGCAAAACTGAGTATAATACTTCAGGAGAAAAAATGGTCTTTCAATGAAATAGAGGATTTTCAAATTTTCTTGACGAAAAGACCAGAGCTGAAAAGAAAATTTGGCTTTCAAACACAAGAATGAAGAGAACCATGAAAAGGTGAACAGCAAAGAGAAGTCATAAGGGACTTACTAAAGTTGAACTGTTTACATTCCTACATGGAAAGACAATATTTGTAACTCTTGAAACATTTCAGTATCTGGGTACTGGGTGGGAGTACACACACACACACACACATGCACACACGCACACATACATAGAGACAGAGTGCACAGAGTGAATTGAAGAGGATGGGATCATATCTTAAAAAAAAAAATGAAATCAAGCAGTGAGAGAGAAATATTGGGAGGAGAAAGGGAGAAGTTAAATGGGGCAAATTATCTCTCATAAAAGAGGCAAGCAAAAGACTTATTAGTGGAGGGATAAAGAGGGGAGGCAAGAGAAAAACATGAGGTCTACTCTCATCACATTCCACTAAAGGAAAGAATAAAATGCACACTCATTTTGATAGGAAAACCTATCTCATAATACAGGAGAGTGGGGGACAGGGGCACAAGCAGGGTGGGGGGGAGGATGGAGGGGAGGGCATGGGGAGGAGAATGCAATCCGAGGTCGACACTCATGGGGAGGGAAAGGATCATAAGAGAATAGAAGTAATGGGGGTCAGGATAGGATGGAGGGAAATATAATTAGTCCTATACAACACAACTAGTATGGAAATCATTTGCAAAACTACACAGATTTGGCCTATATTGAATTGCTTGCCTTCCAAAGGGAAGGGGTGGGGAGGGAGGGAGCTAAAGAAGTTGGAACTCAAAGTGCTAGGATCAAATGTAATGTTCTTACCACTGGGAAATAAGAAATACAGGTTAAGGGGTCAAGAAAGCTATCTGGTCCTACAGGACAAAAGAGAAGACGGAGACAAGGGCAGGGAGGAAGGATAGAGGAGAGAGCAGATTGGTCACAGGGGCAATTAGAATGCTTGGGTTTGGGGCAGGGGGAGGGGATAAAAGGGGAGAAAATTTGTAACCCAAAATTTTGTGAAAATAAATGTTAAAAGTTAAATAAAAAAAAATATTAGAAATATTAGAAAGGTCAAGGAAGATAAAGACTAAGAAAGAGAGCATGGACTTAGAGTGAGAAGCCCTGGGTTTGAAAACTCTCTGTCACTTCTTTTCTGTGTGACCTCAGGAAACTCACTTAGTCTCTCTAGGCCTCAATTTCCTGATCTATAATATGAATGGATTAAACTGGATAATTTCCCCAATGTCCCTCCCAGTTCTAAATCTATATTCCTAGGTCCTCTGATCCCTTCCATCTCTAAATCCTATGAGTTAGGGAAAGGACAATTAGACTAATTACATTCTGACAGCAGCACAATAAATAAATCCATTAAAAATTTTACTTCATTGGTGTGGGAACTTGTTCATCAATGCAGATCTTGGTTGTTCTGTAACTTAGTAGACTTGCATGTCTGAGGCTCAAAAGGTCAAGTGGCTTGTCCATGGCTACACAGCTATTAAGTGTCAATGGCAGAAATAAATTCAGTCTTACTGACTCCACTTCTCGTCCTTTATTCACTATGCCACATGTCTTCTATCAGTTAAAAGCATCAAGAACTTTAAATATGAATTGATTTAAGAATCATATATAATGCATGAAAGAGTATAAAAGAAGATGGTAATGGTGAAGGGAAAGGGATTGGAGACATGGGTACCTGTAAGAAATAAACACTAACTTGTAATTGAGGCTGAAGTTGGATTAGTGATCGCTAAACCAAAAGGATTCTTGACTTGTTTCATCTCCTTTTTGGATACTCTTGTGTTGAATTCTATCTCTTCTGAATTTCTCAGGATTACTGGAACCTCCAAACCAAACCTAAAGAAAAACAAGGAAAATTAAAGTAAAAACAATTCAAATTCTAAAAAGAGCTGTTATGCTACATTTTCTTAAGTATTTTAGGATCATTTTTCTTAAGTTGTGCTTTTAACACTGCAGAAAAGCAGCATTTTGCATAGACAGACAGTGTACTCAAGTGTTTAAATGGATTTGTCCTCTAATCAATGTGGGCATTCATTCCAACAATGCAGATCACAATTCATACATGCTCACCCATTCTGTGTTATTCTTGTCCATGTCCTTCTATAACTTTACTACAAGGGGTCCACTTAACTTTCTGGGGTCTCTCCTTCAGTTCTCCTGATATCCCAAGGATATCAAGAAAATCTGCAGGCTATTCATCAGTTATCCCTCATTTTTGCCATGTGACCACTCTTCTTCTTTCAAGTTCATATTCTTTGATGAAATCCTTCACATAGCATTTCATTTGTAATTCCTTGTTTTTAATGTGTCTCAGCTTGCTCATGCTCAGCATATAAATTTACATTGCCCTCATCTACAATTCCTTGGAGAATGTAACATCCCATGACTCACAGCCCAGGTAACTTAGATGTACCTTAGTATTTTTTTTTAATGGTCCATTGGCTCAGGGAGAAGTTTGAGAGTCATTAAAAGAACCTAAAGGCAGTTTCCTAAAGGCAACCCACCCCACAATTCTACTTACATTCAAAATGTACGCCTAATTCACTGGACATTTGCAGTGTTCATTCAAAATAAACACACTGTTAGACAAATACTGTAGGTTGCCCATTTAACTACTTATTGTATTCTGGACAATAGGTACTCATCACCTTGATTTTTTCATGTGTGGATAATTAGACTAAACTCTTTAAATGATTATGATCTAATTCAAAAAATTTTACAAGGCTTTAGGGTTTGATGCAATTAGGTCAAAGTCAACCACAAACAAGTTTTATGAGGATTTTGCATTCCATAGGAATTCCTTTTTTACTTGGAACCTACATTGTAATGCTTCCATGACAGTGGTGAGCAAACACATATCTCCCTAGATATTAATGATCAGATGATACAAAAAGGTTACCTGTGTTTAATCTTTCAAGAATTCTCACACAATTTTCACATATATGAGAGAGACGTTTTGTTAGAAGACACTCTAAGGTAGTATTTTGCTCTCCCAAGTCAGATATTTTTCACAGTCAAAAACCAGTTCAGTAGTACAGTATATTCTCTATGGTTGTGAGTTAATGATGTGATGTTATAGATATGGGCTAGTATGGAATATTACTTGTAAAAACTTGCTTTTTAACCTTCTAACATCCTCATGTCAAGGATGCTCTCACTGTATATATGGAATTGAATGTATATAAAATTTTAAATTATGTTTTCTCAATAGCTTTCAGATAGCCTTGAAATGATCAAACTTCCAATGTCCTCAAAATTGTGTCACCTCACACATAGACTTCTCCTACGCATACTTGGTCTAATCTACCTACTTTTAAAAAACCCCCTTTGTTTTCTTCTCTGCCATATGTGTTTCCTCTAAAAGCACACCTAGAATTAGGATGTTAAAGTCCAAATTTAATAGCTCCATTGTACCTGCAAAACCTTTGCTCTAAAAACTGCTGTAGAACTTTTCCATCTTTTGTCTGTCTTCTAGTTTCATACTTAGATGCCTTCAATGACTTTTCTTAATTGGGTCTCTCACCAAGTTTCTTTCAAAGCCGGTTTTCCCTTCCACTGTTTCATACTATTATATAAGGCAACTAAGGATGATTCAAATTTGTGCCTACCTTATTCTTAATTCTCCAAATTAGAGGGACCAGAAACTTAAATTACAAAGACTTGAACCAAGAAAATATCGACCTTTGTTACAAGAAAGGTAACTGAAGGACTATTAATGATTACTAATCCATATGCCAATTTTCCTTTCTCTACAAAAAGGGGCTGTGATAAAGGAATAAGAAAGCATTTTACAAATGTTATAAGACAACATCTTTAAAGCCAAAGAACTGATTACAGCCACAGAACAGAATACAAATTCTTACTTTCTTTATCTGTTGACTAAATATTTTGCTTGGTTGAAAAAAATGTCTTCCTAAAGGATCTCCTCACAAATGCATTTGAGATACTATCAATTTGGAAGTTCCTTCCAATGATGCAAATCACAATCCATCCATACTTGCCTGTCCTGTATAACTCCCATGAGTTTGTCATGTTAATGAGGGGTACATCTTCCTAACATTATCAGAGTAGCAGCAGAGACCTCTGGCTAATCACCTGTCATTCCTCATTCTTACCACATGACCAGCCCATATTCTCTTATCACATAATTCCTTAATCATATCATTTACTCCTGTTTTTCTTTGGAAGTCCTCATTAGTTTTATATTGTAGGGTGCTCACATATTCCAGTTAATTGTGAAAAAGAAAAGATGTGGTCCATTGTTGAAAATCGCTCAGAAAAGTATTCTTGGTCCCTAATAACATCCTCATTCAGGATGCCCTCGATTCACCTACAGATGACTCTCATAAAGGTTTTGAATAAATTGAGGAAGATAGCATATAGGTTAGAAGTTACTGATGTTCTCTTGGTCGTACTTTTCAGTGTTAATAAGGTCCAAAATTTTGCCCATATTTTTAACATCTTCTCCTTCAGATCTTGTATAAGTACCTTAATGTTCATAATTATGTCACACCTACATAAATTTCCTCTAGATACACCTGGTCAAATCTGCTTGCTTTTCCCACCTTTTCTCTTTAGTGTCATTTTTACTTTTCTATATACACATCTAAGACTGTGATATTTAGGGTCCAAGTATAGTAATCCCACTGACTTTGATGGAGAAAAGTTTTGTTATAATGATTTTTGCAAATCTTTCTCTATTTTGTTTTTTTCTTATTTTAGTCTTCCTTCCATTTTTATCTTTAAATGCCCCTGGGATAACTTTACTTGTTCAGGACAGATATAAAGAATTAAGAGCAATCTAATACATAAAGATGCAGCTTTCATGTGGCATAGCAAGATATAAACTAGGATTTGGCCAACTTCTGCACAGTAAGACGGTGTGTCAGCCCTGCCAACAGCTTAGGTGGAGGTGGGGAGGAAAAATAGGTAGGATCTAGGGATTGGGCCATCTTTCCTTTCCTCACTTATCTTTGAGAGGTATTGTTATAGAATGACCACATCAAGTATCTGTAGTCTAGAGGTATGATTCTAAAGGGGTATGATTCAGAACAAAAACTGTTTCCCCTGATTGCTGGGAGAGAAGAGACAGGATCCCTTAGCTCACATTCACCAATTTAGCCCATTTCCACCTAATGCTGGTTACACAAAAGACTATCACAAATACCTAGTTTTTTTCTTAAACCTTTAAAAATACAGCAAACAGAAATCTGAGAAGTCAAAGAGATTATAATATACCAAAGAATACACAAGAGTAAATTAGCTCTTCAATTGTAAACAAGATACAATCTTAGCTCACACCAGGAGAATGATCTCCCCAAGGAGGAGTCTACTCTCTAAGGTTTCCGATGCTCATGATCAAGGGACATGATACAGGCCAGTTTTCTCTGTGAGTCCTAGAGTCTGTGACTCTAGGGCTACAGTCTATCATTCAAAAATCTACTTTGCTCCTCTCTTGACTGATCTCTTTAAAAGTTCTTTCTCAAAGTGTCCTTCAAACACAACTGAAGTCCATTCTCCATTTATGCAATGTTGCCACTAAAAATTCTCTTAGCCAATCAGAAGTCACATCCCCTTAAATGTATGCAGCAGAGGTCACAGGGTTTTATCCCTCACCAAAACAGCCCTTGGGCAGAACCAGTTTCCTTTTGGGAAGTTTTTTCCTCCATTGCTACAGCTCACAAGACTTTTATGAAAGAGTTTATATTTGAATCCAGTGTTATCTCTGGCAACTGTCTCCAGTCGTCTTGATCTGGTCACTGGAGTCAGATGGCTCTGGAGGAGAAGTGAGGCTGGTGACCTGCACAACCCTCCCTCACTCAAAACAAAGTCAAGTGCAAGTCATGTCATCCTTTTTCTGATGGCATGGTCTTCGGCAATGAAGGACAACCACACTCACATGGAAAACATGTACAAACAAGCTGTGGTATATAGTTGTAATGCAATATTATTGTGCTATAAGAAATGACAAGCAGGATGATTTCAGAAAAACCTGGAAAGACTTACATCAACGGATGCATAGTGAACAGAACCAAGAGAATGTTAAGTACATCCTAACAGCAATATTGATCAATGAATAACTGTAAATGATTTAGCTATTCTCAGCAATACAGTGATCCAAGACAATCCCAAAGGACTAATGATGAAGCATACTATCCACCTTCAGAGAAAGAACTGCTATTGACTGAATACAGACTGACGTACGCTATTTTCATTTTCTTTTTTTCTTTTGGGTCTTCTTGTACAAAATGATTAATATGGAAATGTTTTACATAATTACACATATATAACCTATACCTGATTGCTTACTGTCTCAGGGAGTGGAGAGAGATAGAATTTGGAACTCAAAACATTAAATGAAAATGTTAAAAAAAATTTAAAAAAAAAAGTAATTGTTGCTCCCCCCCAAAGAGATATATAACCACTTAAAAAAAAGAGACATAAGCAAAGGACAATTGGAAAGAAAGGATCCTTTGGAGAGAACCCAACATCTAGAACTACGGGAAAGTCGTTAGAACACTGGAACAATTTTCAGGATTTATGAGAAGGCATGGATAAGAGTTCCCCAGTTTATAAGCACATGGCCAGATTGTACTCTGCCTCACCAAAGGAAATAACGTTTTTCCCCATTGATAAATGATTTAAGGATAAGAACAAGTAATTCCTAGAAGAAAAATATAATAATATAATTATATATTCATAATAAAATATATAATATACAAATAATATAACATAATAAAATACATAAAATATATATTTTAATTTTAAAATATAATATATAAATAAAAATATATAATATATAAAATTTATTATATATAATTGTATTATATATAAACATAATAAACAAGAAAAAAACAATGTTCCAAGTCACTACTAAATAGAGAAATGAAAATTAAACCAACTCTGAGGGTCTACCCAAAACCCATCAGATTTGCAAAGACAGCAATAAAGGAAAATGACAAATGTTGGAGGACCTATGGGAAAACAGGCATAGTGATGCATCGCTGGTAGATCTGTGAATGCATACCATCATTCTGGAAGGCAATTTGGAATCATACACAAAAAGCTACTAAACAGCGTAAGCCCTTTGATTCAGTTATACCACTTGCTGGCTTGTACTTAAAAGAAATGAAAGAAAGAACAAAACGTCTTATATGTACTAAAATATTTATAGGATTTTTTTTTTGAGATGCCAACCCCCCCCATGAATTTGAGAATGACTGAATAAATTGTGGTATAATGTGGTGGAATATTACTGTACTATGAGAAACAAATGAATTTAAATGAACTCAAGAAATAAAATGAATTCAAAATTCAAATATGGAAAGCGTTGTATGAACTGATCCAGAGTAAAGCAAGCAGAACCAGAAGAATTTATACTATAATATCAATATTATAAAAATGAATAATTTTGAAGAATTTTATAAATTTGTGAAGAATGAAATGGGTAGAACTAGGAAAATAATTTATATAATAACAATACAAATACAACAATAATAATGATTACACAGTTAGCTTTTATAAGGTATTTTAAGGTTTTCAAACACTTTAACAAGTATCTCATTTTGTCCTCACAACTATCTTGGGAAATTGGTGTTTTTACAGATAAGGAATTTGAGGCAGATAGAAGCTAAGTGACTTGCACAGGGTCATACAGTTAGTAAATTTTTAGAGCTGAATTTGAACTCAGGTCTTCCTGATCCAAGCCCAGCTCTATATCCATAGTGCCAATCTATCTTTATTTCAAAACAACTTTGAAAGCTATAAAAAGTACAGTCATTACAATGATCATGTATGATTTCAGAGGACCAAAGACAAAACATGCTATCTACCTCTCTGTGATAGATTCAAGATGCAGAATGAAACATATTGTTTAATCACGGCCAAAATAGCTAATTTGTTTTGATTATATATATTTGTTACAAGAAATTTTTCTTTTACCTTTTTTCTCCCCCAATGAGGTCAGGGTATGAGGGAGAGAAAATAGACATTTATTTAAAAAGTTAATTTAAAAAGAAATTAACATCACTCTGCATATATATATATATATGTATCCATATCCATATATATGCATATATATATATATCCAATCATCAAAGTAAGACATTTGAAAAAAGTCTCAACTGCAACTTAACAAAACAATTATGTTATCTTATTTTTTAAAAAAGATAGTTGTCCAATTCAAGGATGCTATCTAATATTAAGTAATAAAAGCTCAAATTTTAATCATCAATTTTCTGTGAACTTCAAATAACTAAAGTCATAAAAATAGATACTGGGGAATCACTAAACAAGCTGTGGTATGTAAATGTAATAGAGAATTATTAAGTAGTAAGAAACAATGAATATGATAAATACAAAGAAGCAGAGAGAGATTTCTATGAACTGCTGAAAGATCACAAAACAAACAAAACTGAATGCTATAAAATGATGACCAAGGTCGGCTCTTCAAACAAAGATAAGGGAAAGCACATCCCCAACAGATTTGCAGAGGTGGAATTCCAAGAGTATAGAGCACTGTATATAAGATCAATCTGTTTTTAATGTTGGTTGCTTTATTGAGCTCTTGGGTTTTTTCATGTTCTACTCTTTGATAGAAGGGATCATTCTCTGAGAACGGAAAGGGAGAGGGATATATTAGGAAATGTAAGTGATAGAAAAACAAAAGATCTAAAAGAATTTCCTAACATCCATGAAAAAATTCCAGCTGGATATGTATTAGGCACTACATGGAAACCCAAATAAATGCCACTCCTCTATTTCACACACACACACACACACACACACACACACACACACACACACACACGTCTTCCTCTCATGAATTATTGGAAGCATTTAGCATTCTTTCTATTCTTCATGAGAAGCAGTGTAGTTTAGAGAAGAGAGCATTGGATTTGAGTTCAAAAAGTTGTTGCTGTTCTATCATTTATGAGCTATATGATGTTGACGAAGTCATTTCAACTCTGAGATTCAGTTTCTTATCTGGAAAAAGTTGTATAACACTATAATACTCAGGATTACGGTGATAAAAAGTAATTTATAAGCCTTAAGGATCTATATAAATGTCTGGTACTGTTATTATTACTACAGTATCATTTTTGAGGCCCTTATAACCTGAAGCTTAGACCATCACAATTGTCTCCCATAACATCTTTCTATGGAAGCATACAAATGACTGTTGTTAAAATATTAAGAAATATTATTATTATTGTTCCAGTCTTCATATGACTGGTGATATTATGCCAAGTTATTATCACACAAGGAAAAAAGTGTTAAGGTCCTCCATTCACAGGCTCATTATCATAGTGGGCTAATGTGAATGATCGGGCAGATTGCAATAGTCTAGTAAAGCAAAGTTAGCTTAAAAAGAATTAGAAGGAGAATTGTGGAAGAGACCATTTGGGAGCAGGTTCTTAAGCAGAAAACAAATAGGAGAATACTTTGCGTGACAAAAAAAGCTGTGTCTGCACAAGTAGAAGTTTCCCCTTTGATCACTGAATGGCAAAGTTATGGAACGAATTTGAGAAAATTTGCAAAGTAGGACCCATGTAGTAAAAGAAAGCTTGTGAAGTTTGGATATTACGGGTGGCATATTTGTACACAAAAAAGTTAACAGATCAATACATAAAACATTTTACTAATCTGAAAAAAGATACAGATTCAGTAAGATTTGGGGGAGAAGGAAGGAATTAGCATGGACAACAAAACTGGAACTTGTGAGACATTATTTGGAAGAAGAGAAGTATAAAGTTAAGAAAGTTACCGTACTATACCAAAATGGAAGTGAAACACTGAAGCAATACAAAGAGAAATGACTGAATTTCTAACTTGTGCCTGGACCAGTTTGGGGTCATCTGAGCAAGGAAATGAAAAAAAAATGTAGCTGAAGCAGCAGAGTTCAGATTCAAAATACAATAAAAAAATGTATAGAGATGCTCGTGACTCTAGAAGAAAAACCTTAAGGCAAAGCAGAAGTAGAAATAATTAAAAGAACAACTAATGATTCAGCAAGCTGTAACTAAGCCCAGATTAGTGGCTCTAATTTCTGATTCCCCCAAAACAAGAAGACAGAACTGGAACCTCTTGCTTTTGACAGGGACCAATATAAAGGTCCTCCTTATTGTGCCAGATATAGGATTCTCCAGTAAGTGCCAACTGAAAAGTAGAAAGAAAAATCAGGCTAAGAACAACTTTGGCACTATTGTTTTCTAAAATTCATAAAACCTGTGTCAGAAGAGCTTTCTCAGGAATACAATACAAAGTCAGTGTCCTAGAAATGGCCAGGCAATTTAGAGACAGATGGTCCAGACTGACTCCTTAGATAAGAATGTGGCTTTTCCTTTCTTACCCAGTCAAGTAGAGTAATTTCTACTTTGTCTTCTTCCTAGCTCAGGCCAGAATACCTTGCTCTTCTATAACATCAAGTCCTGTTTCTGCCTAGTGTGATCATTTCAAGCATGCTTCAGGAAATAATGGAGCAAAGGGGTCAAAGTGGTGTTGCTGCAATCTAAAATTGGTTAGTAAGCTACTTTCCTTTAACAGTCTAACTCAGCAATTCTAGAACTTTTCGCTCTCAGGTCCCCTTTATATTCTGAAAAATTATTGAAGACCCAAACATTTTTTATATGGCTTGCATCTATCTACATTTATCATATCAGAAATTAAAACATCTTAAGATCGTTATGAAAATAATTTTGTCTTCACAGACACTGTTAAAAGTCTCAGACCAAAGAGGTCTGAAAGTCTGCTCCCCAGACAAGACTTTGAGGAGGACCAGACTTTGAGACCCAGTGGCATAAGGGTATTACCTAGAAATAGTATTAATGTACTTGCCTCAGCTGCCAGGTATATAACATTGAGAAACTAATCAAGACAAAGAAAACAACCCATATGATAGATTCTTATGTTAACATTCAAGTAAATTTTATTCAAATAGCTAAGTGTTGTAAATGTGAATATATTTTCATGCCTATGTTTTCAGAATGGGTTGATGTTAAAGCAGACTCTATGCCAGTTACAAAAAGAAAGCTGAAAGGTTTTATACCATGATTTGGTATACCATATCTATTAATAGCGATCAAGAGCCTCATTTAACAGGCCAAGTAATGAAAGAAGCCTGTAAAGTTCTTAAACTGCATCAGCACTTCTCTCCCTATCCACTTCAATCAGCAGGAGCTGTTTCAGTCTTGTCTGGCTCTTCATAATCCCATTTGGGTTTTCCTTGGCAAAGATACTGGAGTGGTTTGCCATTTCCTTCTCCAGCTCATTTTTAAGGACGAAGAAATTAAGGCAAACAGGGTTAAGCCACTAATCAGCAGGAACAGTTTAAAAAACAATAATATAATGGCATGCTGAAAATTAAGGTGGTCTTATGTTCTGAAGCTGGTGGGAAATAGTCAGATATCTTACCTCTTGCTCTTCCGAGCATAAGATCCACCTCAAACAGGAAAAATGGCTTAATGGAATATGTTCTATGACTTTTTCATCTTTTGTAAGCTTCCTCTAGTTGAGAAAGTTTGAAAAATATGCACTTAAATGCTTTTTAAAATTATGTCCCTTTCAGCATGGATTTCTTCTGTCTGTCCTTGGTCAGGTCCCAACTTCATCTTAAATGCCACCGTACCTACCTCACATTGTACATCAAGCACCAAAACTGCCTTTTCCAAAATTACCAACAATTTTATCACCAAGTCCAATCTTTTTTCAATCCTCATTTGTCTTGATGAACTAATCAACTCCTATGGATTGAATTATTATTACTTCAATGTGAATCACTCTCAGATCTACTTGTTCATCCCTAACTTCTCTCCCAATCTTCAGATTTACATCTCCAGCTTTCATATTGAACATCTTGAACTGGAGGTCCCACAGACATCTTAAACTCAACATCCTCCAAACAAAATTCATTACTTTTTCTCCTAAACCTTTCCCTCCTCTTAATCATTTTTTTCTGTCAAGAATATCTCCACCCTATCAGTCTTAAGCTCATTCTGGATTCCTCATTCTCACTCCCTGTATATAATCTGTAGCCAAGTTCACTGATTTTACCTTCTTAACATCCCTTATATGTACCTTTTTCTCTTAACACTGCCAACATACTGTTGTAGATGCTCATCACCTCATACCTACTACAATAGCCTGCTGGTTGGATTCCCCACTCCAGTTTATTCTTCAGTCAGCTGTCAAACTGACCTTCCTAGAGGTCTGACCACGTTTCCACCCCCCCCCCCCATCCCATTCAATAAACTGCAGTGTCATCCTATCAGCTTCAGGATCAAATATAAAATTCTCCACTTGTCATGCAAAGCCCTGTATAATCTGGACGTGTTCTACCTTTCCAGTCTTCTTATATCTCACTCACCCACACATAGTCTTGGATCTGGTGACACCGGTCTTCTTGCTGCATCTTGTATAATAGACTCTATCTCTATACTCCATGCAGTTCCACTGCCTGTACCCCATGCCTGGAACTCTCTCTTTCCTCATCTTCACCCTCCTAGCTCCCCTGGCTTCTTTCAAGGCCCAGGTAAAATCCTACCTTCTACAAGGAAATCTTTCTCTGTCCACCTCCAAAGGCCTTCCCTTTGTTCATTATCTCTCTTTTATCCTGGCTGTATCTTGTCTATACACAATGTCATTTCCATGACATAATCTTTGACACCACGTACTCTTTTGTCTATTTTTGTATCCTCAAGGTGTAATGAATGCCTGACACTCAGCAGTTGCTTAATAAATATTTATTGAATTGACTGGTTCTTTTATGTAACCAAATTAGAATACACTGTTAAAGAAATGCCAGCCAGGACTTGCTCCACTTGATATCTATGCTGTCCTTCGTAAAATGTTCTTCACATAGTCTGATTTTCCTAGCTCTCTCATCAAGTTCTTTTCTTCTCTTAGCCCTTTAAAAATTTTGCGTTCTGCATTCTCTCAGATTAGACTACATTGATCCTTGAGAGGGGAGCCCATATCTTTTATTTCACTGGCTTATGCACACCGTTAAGAACTCAATCATTATTTGTTCAGTGAATTTCAGTAAAGCTTATTTAGGAAGAAAAAATGAACCTTGCAAATATATAAGGGACAAAAAGAAAAATTCAATATTCAGCCTAAAAGGTGGCTTAAGAAACACTTAGTACTGCTTCACATTCCTGAGGAAGGACTTTCCTACGGCTCATGACCCTTGTCAGGTGTTCACCTGCTGGGCGGAGGCAGGGTGGACGGCGCCCAGCCTGCCAGGTCCCTCGCCCCTGCCCTGGTGACCACGGGGCCCGGGCAGCCCCTTCCTGCCTCGCTTAGAAACCGCCGCCCCCCGCCCCCCGGCCTCTTACCATCCCAGCACCAGGCCTGCGGTCACGACAAAGCAGGTGAAGACCAAGGCGATATAAAACAGTGGTGAATACTCGTAGAGCATCACCAGAAACACGGCAGCCATGGGTGAGCACGGCGGGGACCCCAGCCCTGCCAGGCCCGCTCCAGCCCTGACCCGACCGAAACCCACCGAGGGAATCCCGCTGACTACGGGCAGCCAGCGTGGACAAACCTGCTAGCTTCGCGCTCGCAGGGCGTTTGTGTACAGGAAACCAGCTAACGAGCACCTGAAGCTGTGAGCCAATCAGGACCTTGCGTTAACCCACCTGCCTATAAAGAGTGGATGACACACGGAGCACGAAGAGAGACGTTTCTCAACAGGGCTGTGATGTGGATTCATTTTGCTTGACTACACAGTTCTTATTTTTATAAGGCTGTTCTTCCCCCCCTTCTCTTGGCTTTTAACGGGGGTGGGGGGGTGGGGTGTAGTGAGGAGGGTGGGTTAGCAATAGCTGTGGGGGGAAAAGGTCCCTGAAACAGTTTTTTTAAATGCACAGAAGAAAATGGGAATTTTAGAAGGAAGCACAATCAGGACAGTATGGAATTTAAATTCAGGAAGAATTTATTATATGCTTTTTTTTAAGCAAGAAGAATGAAATGGAGATTGACAGTTTCACAGAGAATCCTTTTTTGTGTTCTGCTGTATGTTCAAAAATACTTTTTTTTTTTAGTATTTAAGTTCAAAATAAAATACATAAAACACAGATTTTAAAGGAAAGGGCTAAAGCCCTTTACGAGATTAGGGTTGTATTAAAAGGAAGGGTGACAGTGCTTGTAACTTTAACTCTGCCTTAGAAGAGAATCTACTACTTCAGAGTGCTGCATAACCTATAACCTCAGAGACAACATGATGCTATGTTAACTATTTTGGCTAGTGTAACTAGTGTCTTTCTGATTTGGGCCCAATTTTCATGACTGACTCTTGTAGAAACAAAATCACCAGTGTTAACCCCACCACCACCACCACCTCTGCCACCACTACCACCATACATCCCACCTCTCCCATGCAGATTACATAAGAGAAACAAAGAGAAACACAGAGATGAAGAGAAAAGAGAGAAAGTACATCGCAAGATCTGTAGAGTTAAAGAAAAAAAGGAAATATACTCTCTATATGAGTTGTACTTATATTAGAACACTCAGTATAGATGCAGAATATCAGTTTTTAATAGCTATGGCTGAAGGGATCAGACTGGACAAATAACCAAATAATATTTTTAGATTCCAATTGTCCTTTACATAGACCACGCTGATTCTAGAGAGCTTTCCTAGCCTTAATAAGCTTCTGGCTATTGTTTAAAAGAATGAAGGCCTACAGACTCAAAATATGTTTGAACACCAGGCTTTTATCCACTGCATAACTTTATGTACAACTTTGATTTTGCTTCTGTTTTCTCTACTATGAAGAACAATCTTCAGAACAGGAAAGAAGTGGTTAACAAGGAATTGAAACTCAAAATAAGTGAGGAAGTAAGCTACCTGTCTTCTACCATTCCATGTTCCAAGGCCTGAATAAATTAGATACCAGGGTTTCAAATGGCCATATTGATCTCTGAAAAGTCAAAAGTGAAAGATGCTTTAGGATTGCAGATGAGTGAATGTTGTTTTGATGCTCAAATAGGGAAGATTGATTATTCTAACTCAAGGCTACTGAATTTAATTCTTACCCAAATTCTAGAACATATCATTAAAGCCATGGTTTGTGATTCCTTGGAAAGTCAAGTAAATGATAAAGACTAAGCCAGCATAGGTTCAATAAGAACAGGTAACAGGGGAAAGAATAGGTCATTCCAGATCATTTCTTTTTTTCTGTATGATTACTAGATTGGTATTTTAGTAGCAAGGATTCAGTAGGGCTGGATTTGAGAAAGGGATTTTACAAAATCTTTCAAAATTAAAAACAAAATCTTTGTGGGCAATATGAAGAGACATGACTGAAATATGATAGGCAAATTTAGAATAGACTGAATGGAAAAACTCAATAGTATTCACAATGGGTCAATGTCAATCTAGGAATAGGTCTCATTAGAATGTGCTCATTATCTCTCTTAGCCTTGTTCTGCTTAACATTTTTATCAGTGACTTGAAGGCTATGGTAGTAAACATACCTGCCAAGGTCCCCCACAATGTAATTTAGGCTACTTTCCCCCTAAATGGCAAAGAAATCTGAACTTGAGTCCTGGTTGGTCTAGGAACTAAGGCTTTAAGGGCATAAGAGACAAGCCCATAAAGAACTTTTAAGGTCATTAAATCCTGACTTACTGAACTGATGCATAACGGTATAGAGATAGGGAGGTTCTACCTGGTGGTCTGTATGAAGATGACGGCCCACCCATGTCTGCCTGAGTTAGTGTTGTACTTTTGCTAAATATCCTTTCCATTGCAGAACTTTTTATTAACTATTAAATGTGCTGCAAGTACCTCATTTCATTTCAATCTTGAACCTAAACTACCAGATCAGGCTGAGTAAAAGGTGGCCTAAAATATTTTGGCAGTCAAAAGGCAGGACTGGGTCAAAATGGTATCATGACTCACAGTTGGTTTAAGTGGGAGAAAGGCAATGCATATGCCAAGGACAGAGTAACAAGATGGCCAGACAGCAGTATGATACTCTGTGGAAAGGGCCCTTGTAGTGGCATATAGAGTCCTTTTAATGGAACAGAAAGAAGCCAACTCCTGCCTCCCTACCCCCAGTGATTCAGAGCAATTAGCTCAGTGGATGGATGCTAAAAGAGCTAACAAAAAGGCTAAAGAAAGCACCAAGTCCAGAATTCCTTTATTATTGTTAATGATCCTAGAGAAAATTTCCAGCATAAGGAAAATGAAGGTGAACTGACTTGGCGTATTCAGCAACTAGAGACAAAATTCTTGGTTTTAAAAGATAGTGCCATGAAGGCAAAGCAGCTGCTAGAACTGGTGACAGCACAATTAAAAGGAAGGATGCTGATGGGGATACCTACAGACTTCAGGCAGGAGCCCACAAGCCAAGAGCAGAAAATATAGTCTCTTACCTAAAGATCTTGCTTTGTTATTGTAAAGTCATTTCAGTCATATCCAACTCTTAATGAGTTTATTTTGGGGTTTTCTTGGCAAAGATAGTACAGTGGTTTGCCATTTCCTTCTCTGGCTCATATTATAGATGAGGCAAATAGGGTTAAGTGACTTGACCAGAATCACAGAGTTATTGTGTGAGGATAGATTTGAATGCAGGAAGATGAATTTTCCTGACTCCAGGCCTGGCACTCTATCTACTGTGTTACCTAGCTGCCCAAAGGTTTTGCAGGAAAGGATTAAATTCTTCTGAGAATAAAGATAGGAAGCAAAAGAATAAAAGTTAGGATAAAGATGAGAATTGGAAACTTCATCAATGGTAAGAAAGCTTCTGGCTTATCCTGTAACTTTCTTCCTACCTCCCAGTTTCCTGCACAGAGTGGTTAGAAGATAGGTCAGCTATGACCACCAAGGACCTGGGGAAATGGCAGGAAAAATGTAAAGAGAAATTTGATGAGTCACTGGAACAATGGTTGATGAGAGCCTGTTCTAATATGACCAATGCAGAATTCTTTTCCACCCCAAAGTGCCATGGTTTAGGGAGACTACAGAGGACTTACTTTTGCAAAGCCAGTTAAATCAACTGGGAGGTCCTGAATGAGGCCTACCTTATGTCCCTTTAAAAAGAATAAGAAGGATAGCTGCTAATGAAGATGAATTCCTTATGAAGTTTTTTCTTCATTAGGGTTCTGCAAGAAAATGGGTGAAATTTTTAAGAGATTGGTTTGGTGGACTGGATCTATAACACTCCAACAAAGGCTAACTATGCCCTCAGCGGCAATTAGATCTCACTTTTTTGGGCAGTCTTCGTTCATATGGCATGAGGCTTTAGTTATGGGTCTTCCCTGCCCACTATCACATAGGAGTGGACAAATCATCTGGTAATATTTAAGCAGAAAATCAAGACAATCACAGCGGCCTTGTGAATAACTAAAGTTGTTGGGGTAAATGGCACTCTGCAGGTGGAAGAATGAATGCAAGGTGTACAGAGGGTGCTTTGGTTGTTATTGCTGCAACAAGAGGTTAAGGAGGCAACTAAGGGCCAGACTACAGTGGTACTAGTGAAACTGCTCTATGATATTTGGCAGTAGAGCCCACAAAGATCCTTTGTTCCCATCTAAACCTATCCTGTCTAAAGGAAGAAGCATCATGAGCTCTTGGGATTTGTATTTGTGTAGGTTACCTTCTGGTAACCTCTAGAGCAATTACTGTGAATAGATTCAAAATTGAAGTCCCCTACAGTTGTCTGAGGCATTCCTGGAGTTAATATCAAATAACAACAGTTCCCTAGGTGTGTGTGAGAAAGATATTTCCTCACTAGTGATAAAGATGAAGAAGACTGGGGTGCTTCTTTATATCAACTCCTCCTATGAAGTCTGTGTGTGTCCTGCTAAGGTAAGCAGGTAGCACATGACAACAGAGTGGATTACAGTGAAGTGAATAAAGATGACATGCCAAGTGCAGAAGCTGTTTCATCTGACCTGGTCAATGTGATGGATTAGGCAGCTCAAGGTGAAGGTAAGTAGTTCAGAAGTTTTAATCTCACTAGTGCTTCCTCTCCTCCCCTACCCCCCACCCCCACCCCACCCCAATTATGTGTCTAAGACTAGTCAGGAATAGGTCATTTCACCTAGAAAGGAATCCAATATGCCTTCCTTTGCTGACTTGAAAACTTTCCCTTCTAATGTCATATTCTGGTGAGCAGAGACCTAAAAAAAGACTCCACTTTTGGAGAGCACTAGTGTTCATCACTACATTGTTGACATAACGTTGGTCAAGTTGGATGAGCCCATGGTGGCAGAGAAACTTAAAGTTCCATGACTAGTGTGTAAGAAAGCCTGGAGAGGCAGGTTAGATAAGATCTTCATCTACATTAATTACTGGGTGGTAGCCGTTAGATTGCCAAGTGGTCTGCGGTTTAGAAAAGACTGGAATGGATAATCCTTTTCCAGTCAAGACCAATGGAGGTTGCCAATGTCTTCCCCATGTAGCTGTTTGTGGGGCATATCAGCAGCTGAAATATATTATGCCCCCTTTTAAAAAGAAATAGGATGATGTTCTTGTGAGATTGGCAGAAGTTGGGGGAGTGGACCTATTGCCTACCTGAATATAGGGGCTATAGTGTCCAGTTGTGCTAGGCAGGGATAATATAATCCCAAGGGTGAGATAATTCTGCCCAATGGGGTTCCTCATGCCAGAGTACCCACTTATCCCAAATGGTCTTTCATCTGTTTCCAATAGGCAAACTGGCCCTCTTTCCATCTCATGGCAAGAGATTTGTCCCTGCTAAACAGCTCTGTCATCATGCTTCTGAGTATAAGGAGTGGATATCCCACCTCTTAGAAGCCACATTCATATCAAATCAAAGCAACTCTAGGCAAGGGAGGGCTCTCTGGTCCAATTTTTTCTCAGATCCAGCCTTCAGGAAGACTTATCTAACTAGGATTGGCCATTTTTGGACAGAATTCTAGTTGATCTTCTCTGGTATTTCTTTATTCTGTCCCCAGGCCTTGAGATTACTACCCACCCAAAAAGTCTCATACCTAAGTGGTATGAGATTTGAGTGTTATTTCACCTTAGGTGAAATAGTTTAGTTCACCCTGATACAGGTGATTCAGGTCACCTGTATTCACCCTTGAATGCGGTCTCCTTTCACTAGGAATGATTCAAACAAATTCTTTCCAAAACAGGTTTGAGAGACCAAGAGGTGATACTGTTAGAAGGTGCCTTGCTTTCTAGGGTGCTTCCTGGTTATCTAAAAGGACAACCCACAACGAGTCAATGCCTTTTAGACTTGACAGATATCCCATAGCCATGTGAGTCACCACACCTGCCCATATATATTTCTGTACAAAGACAATATCTACTGAGCTACTACCTTTCTGCTAATGAATTTTCAAACTATCGCTAAGTAAAAGTGAGTTTACTTTCATTTATTAACTAGTAAATGAACAAGTGTCTTATTTCATTCCAATCTCGAACCTATTGTATTGATATACAATAAAGGCAAAAATGGTATGCTTGTCAACCTTATGGATGACAGAAAACTAGGAGGGATAGCTAACTTGGTAGGCAACAAACTCAGGACCCAAAAAGATCAAAGCAGACGGGAAGGATAGACTAAATCTCATAACAATAGCTGACATTTACATAACACTTTATTCGTAAAGCACTTTACATATATTATCTCATTTGATCCCCAAAACAACCCTAACAGAAAGTACTAGTGTTTCCTATTTTACAGATGAGGAAACTGAGGCTTAAAGAAGTTAAATGATCTGTACATGATCACACAGTTACTATGTTTCAGAGGTAGTATATGAAACCAGGTTTTTCTGATTTTACAGTCCAGCAATCTATCCAACATATCCTGCTATCTCTATAGCATGATGAAAGTCAACAACTCAAAAAACTCAACTGCACCAGTAAAATATAGGAGATGTGTGACTGGACAATAATTCACCTGAAAAATACAGTGTTTTTGATGGACTGCAACATAGATCAAGATGAGTCAATGGTATGTGTGACATGGCAGTCAAAAAAGCTAATGTGATATTAAGTTGTAGTAGCATAATTCTAATGTCTGGAATGATGGTTGTAAAAGTCCTGAAGTACTCTATTCTGGTCAGATCATATCCAGAATAATGTGCACAGTTCTGGGTATCACACTTTATGAAGAACATTAATAAATTGTAGAGTATCCAAAGGAAGATGATCAGGAAATGAGGAAACTGGAGGGCATGATATATGAGTATCAATGGAACTAAGAATTTTAGCCTAGAGAAACAAAGATAATCAAAATCAAATATATAAGAAAGATCAGATTTATTTTACTTGGTGCCTGAGAGCAGAAAGTGGAAAAAAAGGGAAACACTGCAGAGAGCCAGATTTCTTTAGAAGAATAAACTTCATAAAAATCAGCACCAACTATAAGTAGGAGGGGCTACTTCAGAGGATAGTGGGTTTTCTGCTAAGGGAGGTGAGGAGTGAGAAAGGTCTTCAAGTTGAGGGTAAATGATTATTTGGTTGTTGTTGTTTTTTAAAGTAATTTTATTTTTCTTTGAAACCATTCTTGAATTTCTTGCTGTTATCCCATTATCTCTGGGGAGTCCACAAGATTCTTTCATCAGGCACTACTGGTTCATTTACCATGATATCATAAAATTTAAGTGTACTTTGGGGTTTTTTTGGGGAGATTTTATTCATTTTTTTCCTCTTTTTAGAAACTTTTCTACTGGAATTATCTTCAAGTGCACTGGGCTCTTATTGAGGTTTTTTCTTTTCCCTTTTTAGACAGTTTGGTCTTTTGGTTCTCTTTCTCTCCCCACTTCTCCAGCAGCATGGTACACAATGGAAAGGCACAGATTATGGAGTCAAAGGATCTCAGTTCAAATCCTACCTTTGACAATCACTAGAGTGACCTTAAGCAAATCACCTAATTTTCCTGGGACTGTTTCCTCATCTGTTAAATGAGAGGGTTGAACATTTCCAGCTCTAGTGCAGGGATGGTAAGGGACCTAGGGTGTAGTGGTGGGAGGGTAATATGAGCACATTCCAGACTGAGTCACAAACTTGTGCTCACAATGGCAGGTAGAGTCATAGTACCATGAGAACTCCAGGTATCAAAGTTCTCATGAGTTCTTCATATTGTTCAGGATGAGGAGTGGAGAGTTGTCATCATGTGAAATTAGTTGTAATAAGTCTATTTCTGTCAAATAATTCCTTTGAGGTTGGCAAAGAAAAGTAGTGGAAAGCTCCCCAGCTATTCATACATTTTGCCAGTAACATAACTAGATGATACTTGTAAAGGATATTGTATGATACTGTATTCACAAAATATCAGAATTGGAAAGGACCTTAAGGTTTCATCGTAATGCAATCTTTAGCAAAATATGAATGGTACAGGCTGTGGACTACATGATCTTTGAGTTCCCTTTTAAGTCTTTAAAATCATTTGAAGGACAAGATCAACAATAAAAAAACTTCTGTTTGGATTCTATACTGGGCATTTTCCTCATCAGTGGAAAACCTCTTAGGGAAACATATGTCTCCCAGTTTTCTCACTTAATGTTAAAATCCTATCACAGAACAAAATTATTTTGGTATTCACAGCTCTCTTAAAATTATATAATTTTAATGTGTGCATTGGAGACACTTCATTAAAGATCAGTCCTTAAAGCTATAAGCATTTTACTCAGTGAAATGCTTTTCAAACATCAATAAATAAGTTAAAGTGATATCATATATTCTATATGCTTTTCAGGTCAATTGTGAGTCTATAAAGATGTGGTCAGCTATAAAAGCTGACTTTTTTCTTCTAATTATCAAGGACACCCTCAATATAAGGATAAGATACTATCAAAGATCTTTTTTAAAGATAAGAAAAGTAGGCACATGAGCAAGTAGTATCTGATGCCTTCTCTCTTACTTTATCATCTCTAATCTTTTTCATACTTCAGCAGCTTGCCATCCTCTGAGAGATCTTGAAAAGTCTGCCCTTACACTCTTTTAAAATTGTGCCCCTTCCAGCTTGGGTTTCTTCTGTCTGTAAGGTAGTCAGGTCCAGTCACCCTTTCCAACTTCATCTCAAGTGCCACTGTAACTCCCTCCCATTGTACACCAAGAAAAACAGTCCAAACATGATCATTCTTTTATGTAACCAGTTAGAATACATTGTTAAAGAAATCCCAGTCAGGACCAGTACCACTTCACACTTCTGTTGTCCTTCCAGTTTCAACATAAAAGTGTTCTTCATATGGGCTGATTTTCCTAGAACTCACTGCAAACTCTTTTCTCCTTTCGGTGTTTTTACATTTTCATTTGCGTTCTGCATTCTCTTTCAAACTAAACTGCATTGATACTTGAGAGATCCCTATTTTTTCTTTCTTTTTTATGTGCACTGTGAAGAACTTAATCATTATCCGTTCAATGAATTTCAGCAACGCTTATTTAGGGGAAAAAACGAACCTTCCAGATAAATAAGGGACAAAAAGAAAAATTCAATATTCAGCCTAAAGAGTACGTTTCTGAAGCACTTAGAAATGCTAATTATTGCTTCACGTTCCTGGGAAGGACGTGGGGATCCTACGGCCCGTGACGCCTAAGGGGTGTTTATCCGTCGGGCGGAGGCGAGTCAGCGAGGACTCCCCCCGAGCCTGGGGCCGCGTCCCTGGCCTCCTCCCGCTGTCATCCCCTCCCCGGTAACCACGACGTCCCCCGCGCCCGACCTAGAAGCCGGCTCCCCCCTTACCCCAGGCCCTTACCATCCCAGCACCAGGCCGGTGGTCACAATAAAGCAGGTGAAGACCACGGCGATGTAAAAGAGTGGTGAATACTCGTAGAGCATCACCAGAAACACAGCAGCCATCGGTAACCTCGGCCAGGATCCCAGCCCTGTCCAGCCCTGAGCCCGACTGAAGTATCCCGGAAATCCTGCGGACTATGGGAAGCCAGCGAGGACAAACCTGCTGGCCTCGCGCTCTCCTGCGTTGTTGACAAAAGTGAAGCCCCGGAATCGGAATAGCTGGAGTCTGGGAGCCAATCAGAACGCTGATTGCGTGAGAGACCCGCCCCTTTTGCCTTGGTGAGTGGTAGCGTGGAGGGAGCCCAGAGACTTCGAGGGAACATAATGAATTCCGTTTTGGATGTGTTGAGTTCCAGATGGGAGACTGGAAGCCGGCAGAGAGATTAGACATGGATAAGTAGATCTGAGAATTATCAGCACAGAGATGATCACTGAATTTGTGGAAGCTGATGAGATCACCCGACGAAACAGTATAGTGGGAAAAGAGAAGAGGACTCAGGACGGATCTCTAGGGACACACAGCGGTAGAACCCGGATGAAAGTACAACCAGGGAGGCTAAGAATAATTAGGAGAACTAGAGTAGAGGATGATGGACGTTGTCACAGTCTGCAGGGAGGTGGAGAAGAGTGAGAACTGAGAAAAAGGCCAATCGTATTTGGCAATTAAGAGATCGTAAATAATTTTGGAGAGAGCAGTTCTAGTTGAATGAGGTCAGAAGCCAGACTGTAGTGAGTTGAGAGTGAAAGAAAAGGAAATAGTGGCACCTATTCATGTGAATGGCCTTCTCAAGGAATTTAGCCACAAAATGGAGAGATACATGGGACAAAAGCTAGTGGGGAGGGATGGATCGATTGAGGGTTTTTTGAGGATGGAAGAGACATAGGAATGTTTGTAGGCAGTAGGAAAACAGACAAAGATTGAAGACAGGTGAGAGTGAGAATGAAAGAGAGGCAGTCTTCTGGATAAGATGGGATGAAATGAGAGCTATGCATTGGCAAGGAGAAGGGCCGCATCATTATATGATACTAGGATGAAGAGAGAAATAGTGGTAGAAGGCATCTGGGTGATATGAGATGAAGAGAAGAGAAAAGGGAGGTTTATTTTTTTTCAAATGGCCCTAATTTTTTTTTTTCAGTAAAATATGAGGCAAAGTCCTCAGTTAGGAAGGTAGGGGCAAGGCTAGCCATGGGAATTTTGAGGAGGGATGGAAAAATTTGGAAGAGCTCCTGTGGTGAACCAGATAATAAGTTATTTGGGAGGTGTTAAAGGATTGCCTTGCAATAGTAACGGCTCAGTTGAAGTTACATAACATAAATTTCTGGGCATCCAGTCAGCACAATTTTGTGTTTTCCTCCATTTTTATTCAGTAGCAGCAAAGCTGAGGCTTGGCAGGGCAAGATCAGTGATAGGATAATGGGGCAAGAGACTCAAAAGAAGACGAAAGTATAGAGTTGAACTGGTTCACCATTGCTCAAGATGAGGAAGGGAAGGTAGTGTAACTAGTGCAGGGGTGGTCTAGAAAAGAAAAGAGCTTGGAAATCAGAGTGTGGCTGAGGCAGGACAGTATGACAACAGATTGTGATTAGACAAAGGAATTTCAGAGTTTGTGATCATGGAAGTGCTGCATTTGTAGGTGTTGGCAAGATCAAGGATGTAACCATATTTGTGGGGGGCTGAGATGGGGTGGAGTTGATTGGTTGTTGTCCTTTGAAGAGGACCAAAATGACATCACCATTGTAAAGTGAAATTTCAGTGTGTCCAACTATGGCTGATCAGACCAATACAAGCTTGGAATGCTCTACCACAGGTTGGGCACAGATAGTCCATGTGAATATTTGGGTGGATATTCCACATTTGCACATCCTATGTTTACTTTGTGCTGTCTCAATTCTGCTTTGCTCAAAGAAAATAGCACCTTTTCTTATGTGGGCACGCCATGCTGCGTGGTCCTGTGCCAGTGTCTCCCATGTTGCACAGTCAAATCCAAAGTTCTTGAGAGAGACCTTGAGAGTGTCCTTGTGTCATTTCGTCTGGCTACCATGTGATTGCCTGCCCCTTGCAAGTTCTCCATAAAATAGTCTTTTTGGCAAGCGTGCATTTTGCATTCGAACAATGTGGCCAGCCCATCAGAGCTGCGCTCTCTGAAGCATAGTTTGAATACTTGGCAGTTCAGCTCGAGCAAGGACTTCAGTGTCTGGTACCTTATCTTGCCAGGTGATCCTCAGAATCTTCCTAATACAGTTCAAATGGAAGCTTTTCAGTTTCCTGACATGACACTGGTAGACTGTCCATGTTTCATAAGCATATAACAATGAGGTCAGCACAATGTCTCTGTAGACCTTCAATTTGGTAGTCAGTCTAATACCTCTTCTCTCCCAAACCTTTCTTCAGAGCCTCCCAAACACTGAGTTAGCTCAGGCAATGTGTGCCTCAACCTCATTGTCAATGTGTACATCCCTGGAAAGTACACTACCAAGGTAAGTGAACTTATCCACAGCATTCAAAACTTTTCCATTTGTTGTAACTGATGGTTCCACATATGAATGGTGTAGTGGTGGCTGATGGAGCACCTGTGAAGGGGTAGATCATGGAGGAATCAATAAGGTGAAGAATGATGAAATTAGGGTGTTTGAGAGAGTATCAAAATACATGTTAAAGTCCCCTACAATAAGGACAAAAGTTGAGGAGAAAGACTGTAAGCCAGGCACTGAATTCATTGAGAAAAGAAGGGGTGTGTCCTGGATGTTGGGAAACAGCTATCAGAATTTTAATTGAGTGATATATATGGAATGAGTGAACCTGAAAAGAGGAGAGGTTTCTGAGTAATGTACCTAGAAGTGGCATTGGAGACAAATGTGTTTCCACTGGATAAATGGGATATGGGTTGTGTGCATGAATCAACCCACCAGGTCCAGATTGCATACCAGCAGCATATATGAATCTTATTTCATTGAACCAACTTTCATTGCCTCAGTTGCCTGTGGATCATCTGAAGGGAACAGAAAATTTACAAAGGGCTATGTGAAGTAATACAAGCCAAGACTTCTTAAGGTGGCATTGTCAAATAACTCAAGAGTCAGTCTTCTAATGGCACTGTATCATTGAGACAATGACAGAAGTTAGAGCTGTGCAATGGAGTACTGTTATTACTTCCTCATAGAAGTCTTAGAAAGTTGCCTAGAGCTCTAAGAGGTCAAATATGTCAGGGGTCATATAGCCAGTATGAGTCAGGGATAGGAGAGAACTGAGAGGCTAAGCCTCTCAGCAAAACAACAACAAACAGTCATATACCTCTTTGCTTATCTATTTAGAGGTCATCTCTGTTATTAATCTCACTCACAGGACCAGGAACCAGTTGATAATGTCCAAGCCATATACAGCCATGAAAGCTCTATGTGATGATTTTGGACATATGAGTCAAGAAAGGATTCTAGAGCTAGAAAGAAAGATAATTTACTGATCCAATATGGATATCACTGAGAAATGTGAGACTTTTGCTCACTGTTTGCAAAGTACTACTAACACATATGGTTTACTTGAATAATATAAGTGCTAAAAAACATTTGGAACTCACTTTCATTGACTTTCTTTTGCTGGAAGGAGATAACAAGAACATAAGTCATGTGTTGGTTGTGATAGACTGCTTTACTAGGCATAGTGAAGCATCTCCAATACAAAACCTTAAAATCTCCACAACTGTGAAAATATTGTGGGAGAAATATTTCTCAGCAGATAGACTTCCTGCAAACATCTCCTCAGACCGAGGTGGTGACTTTTAAAGTATAATACTCAAAGAGATGTTGGCTCTGACTTACATCAAGAAATATAGGAAATATTTTACCATCAAGGGGACCCATAATCGGAACATTTCAACCACACAGATAAACATATTAGGGACATTGAAACCAGAACAAAAATCTCCATGGAACCAGGAACCAACTCTACCAGGAATAATGTCATTTGTATTATGCTATACCTATTTTTTCAGTGTCAGCCACATCTACCTTTTGACCTGTGTTTTGGGGTATCAGAGGAGAAAGAAAGACAACAGATACTCATGACTAGAATGTCTCTCAGATTGAAAGAGAATTTTAAAAAAATTACACCTTGCTACATCATCAGAAAGAAAAGAAGATATGATGTTCCTTTTCATTGTCAGGACTTTTGACAAGATGACAGTGTCCTGCTAAGAAATCTTGTCATTCATGGGACACACAAATTATCAGAAAGAGGGGTGTACTGGAGTTCACTCAGCACTCCCTCCTTTACCACTCATGATCTTACCAGCCTTGAGGTCCAGTACATGTGCTTGCAACAGTACCCAAGGACTCAGAACAGGATTGCAATAAAACCCAGTGCTATATCCTGGTACCCCTCTCCCTTTCCAGTGCCATGGAGATCCTGGTTTTAGGCTATGGAAGTTTGCTCAGGCCCCAACAGACAAGCAGCACCATGGTAACACTCCAGGTAGCAGAAATTTGCTGGGTTCAAGACAGGAGACCCAATGTAGAGTTGGTAACATTCTGTGTTACAAAAGGTCTCTGCAGGAGAGTAGATGAACAGACTGAAAGAGGCAGGACATATATATGGGCCTGAAATAAGAGCTCAGCCCCACACTTAAAAGCCTTGGTGACCTGTCAGAAATTAGTCCTATAGCACCAATGTGGCAATGCTAAACTGGTCCAGAAAATTAAAGAAAAGGGGGAGAAGTGGGGTGCAGCACTTCACTAAGCCTGAGAGAAAGGGCTCATTATTTAGCTGGGGCCAATTCTTTCCTCCTAAAAGTCACTTAGGTTAGAGATCTAGGCTAGTGAACTGTGAAGTGCCCAGCTTGAGAGTATGCTAAGATGCTTTGAGATCTAGTTAGAACCTCCCCCAATAGATAAAGGACAAAAGATACCAATAGGAAATTCTCAAAAGAAGAAATCAAGCTACCAACAATTATAACAAAAATCTTGTAAGTCATTCAGGTAAGATAAAGACAAATTCAAACAATTCCAAGATTTTACCTCATGCCCACATCAGATGACCAAAAGGATGAAAAGGAAAATAACGATTGTAGGAGGCATTGTGGAAAGATCAGAATGCTGAGGTGGTGGACTGGTGAAATGATCCAACCATTCTGGAAAGCAATTTGTAATTATATCCCCCCAAATTACTAAATTGTATATGAAAATTATGCATAAGTTATATATTTGATTCAGATATACCATTACTGGACTTATACCACTAAAGAAATAAAAGACAGAGGGAGAGGGACCATGTTATTTTGCCCCTTCTTAGTAAATGGGCTTATGGGAAGCATAGTGTTGTATGTTTTATTTTTGCTTTTCGGCCCCTGAAAGTAGCTACTGAAGGATCAAAAGGGCTAGAAACCTCAATGGATAGAGGAAGCTTGGGAACTTTTGATCTTGGCATAGAAGAGAAAGAGAAGGGTGGACTTATGCCAGCAATTAAGTTATGACCAAAAAGACGGCTATTCATAACTAACATAATCATCAGGAGTGTTCACTGATCTACTTAAATCGTGGACTGATTGTACAGAATTTGCTGCTTTCTTGGATGTATTTTTTTGTCGTGCTATATGACATGGCAAAGTCAACCCCTCTCTACTTTTCTCAATCTCATCCCTTCCTGGCCAATTGGCATGGTTAATCTTGGGAGTTTTCCCAATATTATTAAACCTTGATTAGTCTTGACTATATTTTATAATGATTTTTGTCTCCAGGTAAATATCCACTTAATTTTGTTGAATTTCAAGCAAGTATTTGCTACAAAGGAGCAGATCACACAAGAGAAGAAAAGTAACCTGAGACCAATTGTCTTAGACTTGACTGGGAACCTGTATTTAGCTTCCTCAATGACTTCATAAAGAGGGACTTCATGTACAAGATATTTATAGCAACACTTTTGAGTTTAGTAAAGAAATGGTAATGAAGTGGGTAACCTTCAGTCTGGGAATGATTAAGCAATTATAATCTATATTAGGGGCAGTTGGGTATTCCAGTGGATAGAGCACTGAGTCTGGAGTCAGGAAGGCCCAAGTTCAAATCTATGTGATTTGTGATGCTGGGCAAGTAATTTATCCTTTCTTTGCCTTAAGCATCTTCATCTGTAAAATGGGGATAATAATAACATCTACTATCCAGTGTTGTTGTGAAGATCAAATGAGATAACAAATGTAAAGGGCTTAGTGAAATTCCTGGCACCTGGTAAGTGCTATACAAATGTTAACTATCATTTTTGGGAATGGGATTTTCCTTTCTACTTTTACTTCTGCAGTTTTGTTGTTACTAGAGAGAAATGATGTTGATCTTTGAGGGTTTGTTTTGTATCCTGCAACTTAGCTGAAGCTATTAATTGTCTCAATTAATATCTTTGTCAATTCCTTAGGATGTTCCAGCTATACCATTCTATCATTGGCAAATAGGGATAGTTCTATCTTCTGTTTACCTGTTTTGAAAATTTTACTTTTCTCTTTTCCTATTGCTATTAATAAAATATATTAAATAACAGTATAATGTGTATGTTTGTCCTTTGTTGCCGAAGAAGACCATGCCATCAGAGAAATAATGACATGACTTGCACTTGATTTTGTTTTGAGTGAGGGAGGGCTGTGCAGGTCACCAGCCTCACTTCTCTTCCAGAGCCATCTGAATCCAGTGACCAGATATTCATCAGGATGACTGGAGATGACCCAGGATGAGGCAATTGGAGTTAAGTGACTTGTCCAAGGTCACACAGCTAGTGAGTGTCAAGTGTCTAAGGTGAGATTTGAACTCCTGTCCTCCTGACCTGAGTTACTGCACTCCTGCACTGGTGCTCTATCCACTGCACCACCTAGCTGCCCAACAGTATAATGTACATCCTTGCTTCACTCCTGTAATTGATTACTGGAAAAGATTCTGGTGTATCAATTGCATATGATACCTTACTTTTGATTTTACATAGATGCTTTCTTCTTTTTGGAGGCTCAAGTTTTAAGTGACTTGCCCAGGGTCACACCGGTAGTGTCTGAGGCCAGATTTGAACTCAAGTTCTGCTGACTCCAGAGTCAGTGCTCTATCCACTGTACCACCTGACTTCCCTGTAGCCTCTTTGCCTCCTTTTGGAAACAATCAAGGTTAAGTAACTAATAGATGCTTCTTTGTGATATTTAAAAGGATCCTTCTATGGCTGTATTTTGTAGTTTTTAGCACAAAAAATGATGTAGTTTGTCAGACTTTTTCTGCATCTATTGTAATGGTCACGTGGTTTTGGATATTTTGAGTTTAGTATGATTGTATTGTTTTCCTAAAGTTAAACCATTCTTATGTCCCTGGAATAAATGCCACTTGGTCATAATGATTTTTTGGAGAAATCTCTGTAGTCTGCTTGACAGGATTTTGTTGAAAATATTTTAGTCAATATTCATTAATAATATTGACTTCTAGATTTCCTTTTGTGTTTTTTTCTTTCTCTAGTTTAGTTGTTGGACTATATTTGTGTCATAAAAATATTCTGGCAAGGTGACCTCTTTTTCAATTTTTTATAGTAATTGGTGAAGAAAAGATACTAATTGTTTCTTATATGTTTGATAGAATTCTCTTGTGAAAACATCAGGACCAGGTTTCCCTACCACCCCACCTCTGGTAGTTTCTTTACAGCCAGATGTGTTGACTTTTCTGAAATTGGGTTATGATCTTTATCTGATCTTCTGATAGGGTATATTATATTTTTAAAAGTATTCTGTTTCTCTTGTGTTTTTGTTTTGTTTTGTTAACATATAGCTGTACACAATATGTTCTGATTATTTTTTAATTTCTTCTGGTTTTGCTATGATTTTTGCCTTGCCTCACTTACTATTTTATTGGATTTTTTGCCTTATTATTTTTAATAAGATTAGGTATAAATTTATCCATTTTATTAATATTTCCAAAGAATCAACTTTTCATTTTATTTATTTCTACTTTATTTCCAATTTGTCTACTTCTCTAATTTTAATATCTCCTATTTTGTGCTTATATTAGGTCTTTTATTTGTTGGCTTTTCTAATGTTTAAAAATACATATTTAAATCACCAAGCCTCTCTTTTTCTATTTTGTAAACATATGTATCTAGGGATATGAATTTTCCCCCTAAGGACTGCTTTAGCTGCATAAAAAAACCTGGGTATGTTATTTGATCATTATAATTGTCTTTCACATATTCATTGTTTCTATGATTTCTATGACCCACTTATTGTTTAGGATTTCATTTTTATGTCTACATTTCAGTTTGTGTCTTTTGTTTGTGGTCCCTGAATCAATGACTCCTTTTATTGTGTTATGGTCTATAAAGGATGTAGTTACTGTTTCTGTCTTTTCACATTTGTTTTCAATGTCTCTGTGTCCTTGTATAAGTAACTTGTGGTTCTTGGAAATATATATATTTTTATGCAGATCCATTAAGAAGATGCCATCCTCTTTTAGCTATAATTTCTCCATCAGTTTGTTCAGTTTGATATTTTCCCTTTTGTCTATGTTTCTGTTAGACAAGAGTTATGATTTGTCTGTGCTCAGAATATTCATAGACATGATAAATTTTTTGCACAGTACTGAACTGATTTTCTCTTTAGTTTTATTTATTGTTATTCTTCTGTGCATTTTTGGAATTTTACTGAATTATACGTGGGATATCTGGGCTCTTCTAGATCTTGCCACTCTGCTACTTAAACCAATCCTTTATAGTCTAATGAAGAAGTTTTGCCCCAACAAAATTAAAGCACCTAGAAGAAGAAAGGAAATCATCAATTAGGAAAAAATTATTTACATCAGATATCTCTAATAATAGTCTAATATCCAAGATTTAGAAGTAAGAGAATTAACCAATAGTGATTCCTCCATGTGATGAACAGATATAAATAATCAGTTCTCTAAAGTAGACTTAACAAACTATTAACACCCATATGAATGATTTCTCTGCCATTAATATGAGAGATGCAATTCAAAACAACTCTGAGGTTTATATCGTATTCAGAAAATCAGAAGCTAAATAACAAAAGATGTAAATAATTCTTGTTGGAAGGGATACGGAAAAACAGTCACAGGAAATTTGATGATTCTTAGATTCTTAAGTGATTTCCCCTTGACATCTTTTCTGGATCAGTTGTTTTAGTTTATACCTTACATCTTCTATTTTTCAAAATTTTTATTTTGTTTTAATTTTTTTTGACTTCATGGCTTTCACTTCTAATTAATGCATTCTAATTTTCAGACATTCAAATACTTAGGATAATTCTCTTTCTCCAATCGCACTTTCATCCCAGGAGGAATATGGCAACTTTATTTTACTTCTGAAACACATTGTAGTTCCATCTTTAAAGAATTTATTTTTAAAAAGAAGTCACATTTCAGCTAATTGTTTTTCCTGGTGATGGTTACAGATGGCTATTTTTTTTTATTTGAAGTAGAATTTTGTCACATTATTTTTCTTGCATTTTTTGTGACATAGCTAACATGGAAATATGTTTTGCATGATTTCACATGTATAATTGATATCATGTTGCTTACCTTTTCAAAGGGTGGTGGAAGATCTGGATAGAAGGAGAGAATCTGGAACTCAATTTTTTAAAAAGGATATTAAAAATTAATAAATAATAAATTGATTTTAAAAAACCTAACAATTCCACACAAGGACTGGCAAGGGGCAAAGAAGGAATAAATCTAGGGAGCCTTGGACACTATGGTCTTCTGCCACAGTATGCAGATGGAGTTCTTGATGGTCTAGAGCAGTGGGTCTCAAATTTTTTGGTTGCAGGACCCCCTTTACCCTCTTAAAATTATCGAGGATGTTTTGTTTATATGGATTATCTATAAGTATTTATATTAGAAATTAAAATAGATAAAAATTTTCATTAATTCACTTAAAATTAACAATTTATGTTAACATAACATTTTAAAGAAAATAATTATATTTTTAAAACAAAAAATTTAGTGAGAAGAGTAGCACTCTCTTATATATTTGAAAATCTCTTTAATATTTCCCTTGATTGAAAACAACTGTGTTCTCATATCTGTTTCTGCATTCAACCTGTTGTTATATGTTGTTTTATTTTTTTTTAATTTATTTTTAATTTTTAACACAGTTTGGAACAGATAAAACAATTCAGACTTTTGGTCAGGTGATACTTCTTTTTAAAGCATTTACAATATGGACCACAAAATAATTTTTTTTTTAAACATTAACCACCTGAGACACAATATTTATGTTGCTAACTTCACAAGCTCTTGACCTAATTGTCTCCACAGTATTACTAAGAATTAAAGGACCCTAACTTAATGTTGTTGGTCAAAAGTCCTATGCTTAATAGCTTAATTTTAGACTTAACCTTGGATGTTCCCCTACCAATAATCTATAATTTAATAGATCTGGTATTAAGCTTACAAACATTTTGTCTATAGGAAATTGCCACCATGAGTAGGGACATTGAGTGGATACAATATCTCCCCAACTTCATGTTAGTTCCAGGCAGGATTAGATTGTCCGCTTGCATTCATCAGGTTTAAAGTCTGCCAGGTGTCAGTGGGGAAATTTAGTCAGGAGAATCCTACCTCAGCCCAGGTTGAACAGCCACTCTCCCATCCTTCCCATGAGATCACCCTTTGCAGTTCATACCAGCATCTCACAGGCTTACTGGCATCATGGATTGGAGGCTCAGACTGCCTTTCTTGCTATCCATACCTGGAGTTAGACTCAGAAGAACAGTCACTAAATAGTCCCATAGCACCTAAAAATGGCAAGTTCCAATAACCAGGTTTGAAATATGATTATAATTTTGCTTTGGCTAAGGAACATCTTTTGAGGCAAGTCTTAAGTGGCTTACATGCCTTTTTATACCTGTTCTAGTTCCTGATTAAATAGCAATCATACAATCAAATTTACCATTAAAACCTTGACTTTTCCATCAATGCCAAATTTTACCTGAAGTTACCTTCCTCTAAGAAATTTAGACTAAAATTCTTTTCCCCAAACTAAAGATGTCATTGATTTATTCCCAGTAATTAATTCAGTCAATTGTTTTAATACTAACTGCTTTTACCTTACTTTGTAACATGTCCAATTTTTCTCCTCATCACTCCCCTACCCCCACTTCCTAATACCTTGCATTCTGATTATTCCTTCCCTAAATGTACCCTTCCTTCTTTCACACCCCACCCTTCCCTTATCCCCATCTTCTCTCTTTTCTTGTAGGGCAAGATAAATTTCTATACCACATTCCCTGTATTTCCTATTTCCCAATTATATGCAATAAAAATTCTCAACATTCGTTGTTAATACTTTGAATTACAACTTCTTTCCTGCCCCCCCCCCCCAGCCTTACTGAGAAGGCAAGCAATTCAATACAGACTAAATATGTGTTGTTTTGCAAAAGACTTCCATAATAATCATGTTGCGTAATACTAATTATATTGCCCTCTGTCCTCTATCCCCCCTTATCTTTTCCCCCCACAATTGACCTTGTCCCTTCTTGAAAGTGTTTATTTCTATTGACTCTCTTCTCCCATTTGCCCTCCCTTCTAACATTATCCTCACCCCACTTGTCACCTCTGCTCCTACTTTCCTGTGGTGTGATATAAATTTTCATATCAAATTTAGTGAGCATGTTATTCCCTCCTTCAGCCACATGTGAAAAGAGTAGCTTCATTTTTCCCCTCTTCCCTTCTCCCTTTTCTCCTCCACTGAACAAGATTTTTCTTATCTCCTTTATGAGTTATAGCCTGCCCTGTTCCATTTCTCCCTTTCTCTTCCTGGTATTTTCCTCCTTCATCCCTTAATTTTTATTTTATTTAATTTTTTTTTTGCATGTGGATATCATCTCTTCTGATTCAACACACCTGTACTCTCTATCTATGTGTGTGTGTGTGTGTGTGTGTGTGTGTGTGTGTGTGTACAATCTCTCTATCTACCCAAATACTGAGAAAAGATTCAATAAATTTAATAAATATTTTCTTTCCATGTAGTAATGTAAACAGTTCAGCTTTAAAGTGTCTTTTATGATTTTTCTTTCCTGTTTACCTTTTCATGCTTCTCTTGATTCTTGCCTTGGAAGGTCAAATTTTCTATATAGATCTGGTCTTTTCCTCAATATGAATGATTGAAAGTCCTCTATATCATTGAATGACCATTTATTCTCTTGAAGTATCATACTCAGATTTGCTGGGTAGGTGATTCTTGGTTCCAGTCCCAGTTCCTTTGACCTCTGAAATATCCCATTTCAAGCCCTTTGATCCCTTAATGTTGAAGCTGCCAGATTCTGTGTTATCCTGATTGTATTTCCACGATACTCAAATTGTTTCTTTCTAGTTGCTTGCAGTATTTTCTCCTTGATCTGGGAACTCTGAAATTTGGCCACAATATTCCTAGGAGTTTCTCTGTTTGGGTCCTTTCGGGAGATGACTGATGGATTCTTTCAATATTTATTTTGCCCTCTGATTCTAGAATATCAGGGCGGTTTTCCTTGATAATTTCATGGAAGATAATGTCTAGGCTCTTTTTTTGATCATGGCTTTCAGGTAGTCCCATAATTTTTAAATTGTTTCTCCTGGATCTATTTTCCAGGTCATGAGATGTTTCACATTATCTTCAATTTTTTTAAATTTTTGGTTTTGTTTACTAACTGCTTGGTTTAACTCATAGTCATTCATTTCGCTGAACTCAATTCTTTCTTTCAACAAATTATTTTATTCAGTGAGCTTTTGAACCTTCTCCATTTGGCTAATTCTGCTTTTTAAAACCTCCTTCTCCTCATTGGCTTTTTGGACCTCTTTTTCCAGTTGGGTTAGCTTCTTTTTAAGTTATTTTCCTCAGCATGTTTTTGGTTCTGCTTTAGTAAGCTGCTAATTTGTTTTCTAAGCTCTTCTATTGCCTGAGCCCAGTTTAAGTTCCCTTTGGAGGCCCTGGAGGCAGAGGCCTTGACTTCCTCTGACAGTATGCCTTGTCCTTCCTCCTCCAAAAGGATAGGGGGAGACACCTGTGTCCCAAGAAAATAACCTTCTATGGTCTTATTTCTTTTTCCCTTTTTTGGGCATTTTCCCAGCCAGTTACTTGACTTCTGAGTTTCCTCTCCACAACCACTTTGCCTCTAGTTCTGCCAAACCATCACTAGAGGCTGAGATTCAGATGAGCTGCTCCAAAGCCTCAAGGGCTTTAGTCGGGGTCAGGGCTGCTATTCAGTGTGAGATTAAGATCAGCTGCTCAGGAGGGGTCAGGGCCACCACACAGGGCTCATTTCCCTCAGGGTGTTTATGATGAGACCTTCAACAATGTATGCGGGCTACTGCCTGCTTTGGGAGCCCCATCTGCTGCGGCCTCTACTGCTGCCACCTGAGGAGGCCCGAGTTATGGGGACACCTTGTTCCCTTCTCAGCCATCTGAAAAGACCTTCTCACTGACCTTTGATGCCTGTGGGTTGAGGGATCTGTGCTGTTGCTGGAGATTCTGTCCCTGAAGCCTGCTCAGATCTGTTCCTCTTGGAGCTTCATGGCCAAGGCAGGGCTGGGCTCTGCCTACAGATGACTATTTTGCCATAACCACTGAGTGACTGAACACGAACAATTCCTCATAGCCAGCATTTTTTCTTTGTTCTTACTCCTTCCTCTCTCCATTCCCTTCATCATGCCCACTCTTAGTTTATTTCCAACTTACATTTTAGTTTTACATTTTCTTTAGTCTTGCCTTTAGACTCTCTTTGGTGTCATAACTCCTAACTGCTGGGAAAAAAACAACCACCACCCTCAAAACCTTCAAATACCTTTCTTCCTGTTTTTTCTTTCTTCTCCATTTCCATTTCTTTCCCCCTTCCCCAACTCAATTGTGTTCTTTAGTACCATTCAGAGGATTTAAAAATCACAAGTATTCTTCAAAGACGCCTGAATATATTTCCTATATCCTTTTGGATATTTTCTTTCTCTTTTTTTAAAAATATATTTTTAAAAATTATTCTGTGCTAGTATCCTGTGCTTCCTTTCTTCCAGATATTCTTATAGGCTGTGTGGTTAAGAAAATTTTTGTCCAAGGTATTTAACTATATAAATTTCACCATTGGTGCAATTGTGCATTGGTCCAACCGTTCCAGAAATTAATTTGGAATTATGCTCAAAATATGACTAAAATAGCCACATTATTTTGCCCATTGATTCTATCTCTAGGCAGACATCCTAAGGAATGAATTAATGAAGGAAAATGCATGTATTAACCACCTATAATATAAATGCCAAGCACTCTGCCATATATTGCTTATATAAATAAAAAATTAAGACAGGTACTTCCTTCAAGGAGTTTATATTTTAATGGTGAAAGTCAACACATATGAGTGGATGGTTGTCCAAGTAATGGAGTTTTGGTTTGGTATGTCACAAGGGCAGTCAAAGACACCTATCAACATCAAAATATTCATAATTATCCTCTTATGATTGCAAAGAACTGCAAATACAGTAGATGCCTATCAATTAGGGAACAGAGCAATTAATGTGAATATAATGCAATATTGTGTTTTAAGAAAAAGAATTATATGAAGAATTCAGACAAGCATGGGAAGGTTAATATGATCTGATGCAGATTTAATCAGAATCATGTAAAAGTATGCATAATAATAGAAATAAAGTAAATGGAAAGCTTGCTACTTACTTAGTTTTATAACACTGAGCAAATGGCAACTTCAAGGGGTTATAAAATTAAAGAATCTGAGTGCCAGAAGGTACTTTAGCAGTCATGTAGGCCAAACTATATACCAAATGGTCTCTCCACTACATATTCAAAAAGTGGTTGTCTAATCTCTCCTTGAGGACCTAAGAGGTGTGGTCTTACCATCTTTTAAGGCAACACTTCACACATTTTAATGGCTCTAATAGTTAGGAAGTTTTCCCTAACATCAAGCTTAAATTGTGTTCTTTGCAATTTCCACCCATTATTCCTAGTTCTGCACTATTATACCAAAGAGAACAAGTATAATGCCTTCATGATTCCTTTAAATACTGAAAGACAGACATTAAGTCCTTTAAGAATCTTCTTTTTTCGTGCCCATGCAACTGAACCTCATATGACATGGAATCAAGGCCCTTTATCATTATGGTTGCTTTACTCTAGACAGTCTCCAACTAATCAATATCTTTCTTAAATCATGGTGCTCAGAAATGAACATGTCTCTGGAAGAGAGCTCATGAAAACAGCATTCATTGAAACTATCACCTCCCTTACTCCTGTAAGCTATGCCCTTCTTAATGTAGCTCAGAACAACTTCTGTCTATAATTATTTCCTTATCTAAGACTTGTGAAGTGGATTCTTTTTGTCTTCAAGAGTAAGACTTTACTTTTACCCCCATTGAATTTCATCTTATTAGATTCAGCCCAATGTTCTATTCTGTCAAAACCGTTTGGATTCTGACTTTTCTATGGTGTTAGTCTCCCTCCTAGCTTTCTGTTTGCAAATTTGGCATTATCTCTGCCTTTATCCAAGTCATTGATAAAAAATATTAAACACCACAAGACCAAACACAGATCCCTTGGGTAGTCTACTGAAAACCTCTTGTCATGTTGACATTGAACAATGGTTCATTTATTCTTTGATTTTTGTCTGCAGGAAGAGGTCAGGAAAGTTAGTACCCTTAATATACTTTTCTGATTGAGTATGATTAATAGCCTAATTTGCCTTTCTCAGCAGTGACACCTGGCGGTTATATAGGGAAGGATTAATTGTTCACTCCAAAAATGTTAATCAAGGTATAGAAACTAAATATTGAGAGAAGGATTAGATGGAACAGAAGGCAGGGCATAGTAATACATAGGAAGGTTCTGGCTCAGTATGAACAAATGTTTAATTTAATGTCCAGTGTTCACTTACTCCACTTCCCTGATTCAACCTAACCCATAATCTTTCTCTTATTATAAAAAGGAAAGAGAAGCACCTGTATCCTCATTCTTTTAGGATTCTTTTAGCAGAGATAATAGTTATGTTGGAGTAAGTTGAAAATTGGAGTTCAGCCTCAGTTTGATCTAAAAATAAAGCAAGGATTGTCATTATCAAACAAAGAGCCTCCTGTTAGTCTCAGAGTGCAGGGCTGTCCTGATTGTCTGTTGGTAGTATGTTTCTGTGCCGTAAGTGGAATGAACTCTCTCCCTTTAAGGCTGCAGGATGATAAGGTCTGGTTGATGAATTGCCCATAGTGAACAGGTTATTCAAAGAGCAGTGACCTAATCTTTTGTTACTTAGCCTATCTTCATTTCCCTGCCTTAAGTTCGGGGTTAGGATGTATTTAAGGGGTTATGTTCATTTGAAGAATCTCCTCCTAGCTGTAATAAAAGAACAAACCAGTTATCTGTGGAAGGTTTTCCTTCAGAGATAGTCTGTTTCACTCTGACATACCAGAAAGGTACAGAGGTAAGAATAACTATAAATCTCTTTGGGAGAGAGAAAGGAAATGTCATTGTGTTTCTTCCATTAAAAGTAAATTCTCAGAAACATGTTTGCTTTAACAATATTCCATATTCTATTCCATAATATCTTCACAATGGAAATCCTTGTTACATTATACTCCACATATTATGCAACTGAAAAATCCCAGCTTCTTCCCTTGGATTTTAACTTTGACCACTAAGGAAGACATCTCTAAATTTTAAACTTACAAATTGTTCTCAAATGAATTAAAAATAAGAATTATAATGAAATCAAAAGTTATTGAAGAATCAAGAAAATAAACCATCAATGGGGAGAGAATATACAGCAATAACAAAACCAATAGTAGTTGAATTTGAAAGGAAAAAAATACCCTTTATTTTTACTTCAGAGACTTGGTTTAGGATATTTGTAGAGATATTTCTAAAGAAAAATGAAGAAATTTATCATGATTTTTCGACTCTTTGTTACACTGCTACTATCATGTATCTGATTTAAACTATCTAATATAATCTGATGCTCTTCTGTTTTATGCATGTATAACTATACAGAGATGGGTAAAAAAAGAATTTGTGAAAATGTCTTTGCAAAATAAAAAAGGTTATAAAATTAAAGTGCTGTTTTCTGTTTGTTTTCTGTTAAAATGATCTAGGTAAGTCTTTCATTCCAGTAAGAAATAATTTCATTTTTATTCATCATACTATTGCTGTAGGGATAAATTTAATCTTGAGAAACGCTGGCTGTAGTTATATTAAAAAGGTGTGTCACAGTATGGATCTGCTAATGATGCCTTGTTTTGGGGGAACAACATCACATCACTGATGATTATGATATATTTCATTTCAATATTATTTTAGTATTCAATTTAGTATTCAATAAAAATTCTGAAGTCTGATGAAAAGTCTGATGAATTCAACAAGAATCTGATGCAAGGATAACACCTAAATGTTATTTTTTTTGTACACCACAAACCCATAAACTTTGAAATAGTGTTAACTAACTTTGAACCTAAGTATTTCCATATTGGCTTTTAACAGGAGTTTTATAATTTTCTGAGGATGCTCAATGTATAACAATGTGTGCCTGGAGAAATATCCTGTACTTTTTATCCTTTTGCAATAGATATTGCTTTGATCCAGTTAACTGGTTTTATAGAGGTCTCAGAGATGATTAATTGCTTCACCCCTGTCATTTATATCTTTTCAAAGTAGGTGTTTCCAAACTGATTTTGTTTTTCTGTATTATGTATTATTGGACCTTGCTATATAGACAGTCAGCAAAGAATAAGCTTAGGCCTTAGTGCTTCTCTGTATAAAATATGATATAAAACATGTAGAGGTATAAGTGGGCCCCAAATATGTTGAGATGCCCACATGTGGCAAGAAAAATTTTTCTTGAGTGATTTAATGGAAAGTAGGATACATATCTCTAGCCCCTTCTCCCTTCACCCTTTTCCAACAGAGACTTTTATTCCTCCCATGACAGGAAGCAGGAGGTTTGATCTAAAGATCAGTACTTTCTTGACAGGGAGAAGGGATAGTAGACTAGAGGTATATCTATCCACATCCTAAAATATTGTTGATCTAGGAACCAATCATTGGATTCCATCTAACTTTTGATCACTTTCATGTTGGGGGAAAGGTGACCCCAAGCTCTCTATCAAAAGTTTGATTCCATCCTCCACCTAATACCAGTTCCATAATGAACACAAAAACAAGTAGCAAAGAAACTCATTTATCCAAATCATAGCATGACATTAATCAAAGAAGGTATACATAGGAATATATTCCAGACAGTACAAAGTAAAGGAGCTTTCCCTTTGGGGGTGAGATAACTCAGCTCAATCAAGAGATTGTGTCTGATTTCACCCAAAGGAAAACTCCTCAAAGTCTCTAGAATGGCAAATTGGATATAGGGATGTGATTGAGAATGCAAGTTCCTCACACATCTTCCCAGAGTCTTTTCTTTCAGTAACCTGAAGTGGGATTGGCCTTTTTCAACTTCTCTTTTTAGGCCAGAAGCCAGGAATGCCTGACGTGACTCAATGTAATAAAGAAGACTGTCTTGGAAAATCCCCAAAGGAAACATTGGCTGAAAACTGAAGCTCTTGCCTCTCACCAACTCAGCCCCACTTCTTATGCAAGATAGGCCCTTTATCTCCACAAATAAGGACAGAATTCCAAACAAATGGACTTCAGGACTGGATTTACAAATATCATTCCATCATATCCAAATATAATTATGTGTGCATCTTCTTTGCTTTCAAGTTGAAAATCTGTTGATTATCCATGTTTCTTAGACTTTCTCTTTTGGGCATCATAGAAACACCTAAGAGTAATTCTTGTAGTTAGAATGTAGAGAAGATCAATGATCTTGTATTGGTCTTCAATGAACATATGAATCCCTGCATGTATAAATGACACTATTCTACTCCTCTGTGACTTGTGTATTGATAAAATATAAATTCACATATATTATTCATCCATGGAACCTGCTTCACTTTTTATTTTCTCCACTGAAATTAGGTGTCATTTATAACCATCCTTTCCTAATGCTGATCCTGGAAAACTCATCTCTTACTGATTTTTGTCCAAGGTTTCCTCTTTAGGAAATACCATTTTATTGTTATTTATTTCATGGAAGTGAAATGCAGGAGAAGAATAAGATTTCTGGTTGAAATCAGCTCTCCCATCCCTTTTTGTTAAGTATTAGATATACTTTCTAAGTATTTCTAAGGATTAGATATACTTAGGATTAGATATACTTTCTAAATAGGCATATTCAGATTTTTTTCTTTTTCCTATTTTCTACTTCTTAGTATATTTCCATTTGAAATTACTTTTTCCTAGGTGTTTGAATTGAGAGAAGTTTTTTAAATTACAAGGCAGTTAATAGATTTTGATAAACTTTGTAAAATTTGCATAACTTTTTATTTGGTGATGATTGTAATATATCTAGGTACACTAACTGTAGAAGATCTAAGCCCTCTCTAAAGACTAAGAACATTGCTGAATGGGTTACTAGGGACTTTTTATATTGAATTTAGGAGGCCATTAAGAAATGTGCCACCTGGACTTTGTTACAAGACTCTTCAGTGCAAGGTACTGGGGTGGGAGAAGGGAGAACCCTTGAAAAGACAATGCTTAACCTTCTTTAGGACTTCAGAGAACGTTTCAGAATTGGGGAATATGGAAAAAATGTTACAGTTGTTTGAGAACAGCAAATATTTATATAGGTGGTGATGGTGGTGGGGAGTTTAATGGGGAAAATAAGAATAAATGTGAAGCTCCCTTGTCAAATTTCGAGAGCATATATGGCTCAGTACTGAAAGACCTGGTTTTTGGGAATGAAACAGAAAGTTCTAAGTAGCCCTTTGGTTTTCCTCCCTTCCCTACAGCCTACACTCCTCTCGGAGAAAATAACTACTGGGAAGAGAAAGAACCCAAGTCTTGACCTAGTTGATCTGAAGACATGAACCTGGAGGGCAATAGTTTGGCAAATGAGATCTCAAAGCTGAAATGCTGATCCAGCAATTCTGCAAAATTGATTCCCTTACTCACAGGAAACAGAAACTATTCCTTCTCATGCTTCTCATACCTCTCCTCTTTTATATGAAAACCTTGCCACTTAATTACTGATAAAATTAAAGTCATTTGATATGATGTCCCTTTTCTCCTTTTCTATTTATCTTCAAACTCCTTGAAATCAAGCCAAAATCTCTTTTTCTTTTCTCCAGTTCCTGACAAAGAGGTGCCCTCCTCCGTGCCAAAGTCAACCCCTCTGCCTGGGTACATGATCACATTTCCTTTTGTCTTCTCCAGTAGATTACAGCTGCTGCTTCTTCCTTTTCTTCTTCCTCTTGTTTGCTTTTAAAGTTAAATTTTATTTTCTAAATTTGTTTTATATTTATCACATATGTAAATATATTTTTATTTGTTTTAATATTAAAAATTTTTTTCAACTACCACGCATCCATTTTTATTCCTCCTAGGTCTGCTATGAAAAGGAAAAGAAAATCCCTATAATAAACTTGCATTGTCAAGACAAAAAATTGTCAATTGGTACTTAATAAGAGCTTAACAACTTCTACAAATAACATTTTAATAACACTGATGAATAAAGGCTTTACACAAAAATGTATGTCTCATTCTTCATATTTAGACCATCTCTTCTTTGACATATTCTCTATCAATAGTTCTCAGGAAGAGTTGATCAGAATTCTTAAGTCTTTCAAAGTTGTATGTTTTTATATTCTTTTTTATAGTATAAATTGTTCTGCTTGTGCTTATTTCAGTCTGCATTTGTTTATACAAATATCAGTTTTTTTCTGAATTTGTCTCTTTCAAATTTCTTGCATCTCAGTCTTGGGAGGCAAATAAGATGAGTGCAGTGAATCAGTGTCAAACTTGGAGACAGGAAAACCTGAATTCAAATCTGGCCTTAGATACTTAAATTTTTTTTCTTCAAGTTATGCAAATTTTACAAAGTTTATCAAAAGCTACTGTCATGTAATTTTTTCTTTTTTCAATTATTATCTTTACCTTTTTTTTTTTTTTAACATTTTGAGTTGCAAATTCTCTCCCTCCAGCCCTTCCTCTAACCACTGAGGAGGATATGATACCCTCCTATGATACCCATTATACATGTGAAATTATGCAAAACAGATTCCATATTAGCCATCACAAAAGGCAAGAAAAATAAAATGAGAAAATTATATTTCATTTTCAATTGTTCTCAGAGGTCATCAGTTCATTTGGAGGTGGATAGCAATTTTTATCAAGTCCTTCCAAATTGTCTCGGACAATTGTATTGATCAGAGTAGGTAAATTGTTTACTGTTAATCATCATTACAATATTGCTATTACCGTGTATAATGATCTCCTGGTTCTGCTCAATTCACTTTGCAGCAGTTCATACAGATCTTCCCTTGTTTGTCTGAAACCATCCCCCTCATCATTTCTTATAGCCTCATAGAGTTCCATCACAATCACATACCATGACTTGTTCAGCCATTCCTCAGTTGATGGGCATCCCCTTAATTTCAGATTCTTTGCTACCACAAAAAGAACTACTATAAATATTTTTGTAAATATAGGTTCTTTCCCCTTTTTTTAAAAAAAATCTCTCTAGAGTACAGATTTATTGTTGGGTCAAAGGGTATGCACAGTTTTAATGTCCTTTTAGTGTAGTTCCAAATTATTCTCCAGGATGGTTGGACCAATTCTCAATTTCACCAATATTTTATTAGTGTATTTATTTTCCCTATCCCCTCCAGCATTTGTCATTTTTGATACATGAAAGATAATACTTCAAAGTTGTTTTAATTTTAATTTTTCTAATCAATAGAGATTTAAAGCATTATTTGATTGTAGAGAGTGTTGATTTCTTCTAAAATCTTCATATGCCTTGACCTTTACTGTTTGGGGAATGGCTCTTATTTTTATAAATTTGATTCAGCTCCCTGCATATTTGAGAAATGAGGCCTTTTGATATTACTTTTTGTCTATGGTACCTTTTATCAAAATATGGTTTCCCTGATTATATCTTTTAATCAGATCTATTTTAGCTTTCGTTTTGACTGAGATCATGATTACTACCCCTGCCTTTTTTTTTTTTTTTTTACTTCAGCTGAAGTATAATAGATTCAGACCCAGCCTCTTATTTTAACTCTCTATTTCCTGTTTCATATGTGTTTCTTGTAAACAACAGATTGTTGGATTCTGGTTTCTAATCTATTTTGTTATCTGCTTCTAATTGATGGATGAATTCATCCTATTTCCATTCACAGTTATGATTACTAACAGTGCATTTCCCTCCATCCTATTTTTTTCCATTTCTTTTTCTCTCTCTCTCCTTTTTACTCTGTCCTTTTTCAAGAGTCCATTTTGCTTCTAACTACAGCCTCTTTTAATCTGATCTCCCTTTTGTCACCCATCTCTGCTTTCTCTTATCCCCTTCCCCTCCTATTTCCTTGTTGGGTAAGAGGGATTTCTATACCTAACTATGTATATGTAGTTTTCTCTCTTTGAACAAATTGTGAGGTTCAAGCATTGCCTTTTACCTCCACCCCAACTTTCTCCTCTACTACAAAAGTTCTTTCTCTTTTGTGTGAGATAATTCCTCCACTCTTCTTACCCGTCCTTCTTCTCCAAGTGCCTCCCTTTTTCTCACCTTTTTATTTATTTTGAGATTATCCCAACAAAATCTAATCACACCCATGCCCTTTGTCTATGTAGACTCCTAGCTACTCTAAAAATGATAAAGTTCTTAGAAGTTAAATCTTCCTATATAGGAATGCTAAACAGTTTAATTTTACTGAGTCCCTCATGATTTCTCTTTCATGTTTACTTTGTATACTTCTTTGTATACTTCTCTTGAATTTTTTTGAATGTCAAATTTTCTTTTCAGCTCTGGTCTTTTCTGCTTTAGCATCCTCTATTTCATTATACTCCTTTTTACCTCTGAAGTAGATTATGCTTGTTTGTAATCCTAGTTCTTTTGCCTTCCAGAATAACATTTTTCAAGCCATCATCTCTTTTACTGTAGTAGCTGCTCAGTCTTGTGTGATTCTGGCTGTGAATTCTGCTCCCCTGTAAGGCTGGGATCATTTATCCCAACTTCAGGTTTTTTCATCTTGATATTTCCACAGTTAGTTCAGGGGTTCTGTAAGTTTTCAGTGATCCTGGGAGAGGTTTGGGCTTCTCTGAAACCTCATGCCTTAGTGCTCCTCTTTGCCCTAGAACTTTGACCAGGGACCTTGAGCCCTTGAGATGACCACAGGTATTCTTCTCTACTCCAGTACTGTAACCTGCAAATGGAGATAGGCTAAGAAGCAGACAGATAACATCAGGTCCTGTGCCCATTATCAGCACAGGAGTCCACTGTAATCTTTTGCTGAGGAGTTGTCCAATCCCCTTACCATTTATTGACTGAGAGTACCCAAAGCTGCTGCTGCTGTTGTCATAGCCACTTCCCAAGCCTAAAACTGCTGTTACTGTAACATATACTCTGGGCCAGCCACTGCCTCCCTCACCTGCCCTGCCCCCACCAGTGTCACAGATCTCTTCTTCTGAGCTCCCAAGTTGTCTTGGGCTAAAAAAAATGCCTCACTATTTCTTTTCTCTTCTTTAAAAACTGGAGATGCAAAAGGAGGCAAAAGACAGTCCCTGCCTCCTTGAAGTTACAATATATTGAGGAAGCAAAATACAAATAAATATACACAAGGCAAGCTATTTTGTTATTGTTTAGTTGTTTCAGTTACGTTTGACTCTGTGATTCCAGTTGGGATTTTCTTGACAAAGATACTGGAGTGATTTGCCACTTTCTTCTCTAGCTCATTTGACAGATGAGGAACTGAGGCAAACAGGATTAAGTGACTTGTCCAGGGTCACACAGGTAGTAAATGTCTGAGGTCAGATTTGAACTCAGGAAGATGTCTTCCTGACTCCAGGTCTGCCACTTGGTTCAATAGCTCCCCTAGCTGCCCAAAGCAAGCTATATCCAGGTGTATTAGCAAGAACCCTAGCAATCCACTTATGGCCTGCTAGCATAGGTTCTTTGATATGCTTTATTAAAGGAAAGACAACCTTCAAAGGGATTAACAATCCTTCTTTAATTAAACATATATATGTGTATATATATATATATACACACACATATATGTGTATATATATATACACATACACAACATATATATGTATATATACACATACACATATGTGTATACACATATACATGTATACACACATATGTTATTCACTATTCAGGGGAAAAGTTAACACCCTGAAAGTGGAGAAAATACAAACACAGAACATACAAGCAGAGAAATTAGCACAGAGATTCAACAGAGGCTGTTACTGTCTGAGCAAAATAATACAACCACCTACATACACCACCTGATGAGAAGGCACAAACCTCTAAGTGGTTGAGTGGCTCTTAACAAATGACTACTCAGAGTCCCATCCAGGGAATCAAAAGGTCCTTCTCATAAGTGAACCCCCAAAGCAAAATACCAACCTCCCAGTATATATAACAAAGACTCTGTTCCTGATTGGCTCAGAGTCAGTAAGCATAAAACCTACTGACTTAGTACAGCTGTGAACCATCAGGGTTCAAAGGCGATCAATCCTTCAGATGTTTTCAATGAGCCTGGGAAATTGAACTCCAAAAAGAAAACAACAAAAATCCCACTTTGCTTGCTCTTACACCAGGATAAATAAGACATAATTAAGACACATTAAGAGGGGTTGTGGAAAGCTTCCAGGAAAATATAGGATTTTAGTTGGAACTTAAAGGAAGCCAAGGAGAACAGTAGGTAGAGCAGAACAGATAGTAATGGGGGGCAACCAGAGAAAATGCCCAAGGCTGCAAGATGTGTTTTATTCACAGAATAGCCATGAAGCCATTGCCACTAGAATGAAGAATACATGTCAGGGAGTGAGGTATAAGAAGAATGAAAAGACAGGAGAGGCTAAATTATGAAAGGCTTTGAAAGCCAAGCAGGTTTTTCTGTTTGATCCTGGGGACAATAGGGAACCACTAGGGTTTGTTGAGTTGGGGGGAGAGGTGACATGATTAAACCTATCCTTTAGGAAAATCACTTCAGAGCCTGAATAAAGGATGGATTAGAGTGGGGAGAGACGAGGCAGGTCTCAATAATAGCCTCTTATAATTATCCAGGTGTAAGGTGATGAGGGCCTGCATTAGAATGATGGCAGTGTCAGAGAAGAGAAGGTCCATATTCAAGTGATGATGCAAAACTGAAGTCAATAGGCCTTAACAACACATTGGATCTGTTGGATGAGAAGTAGTGAGGAGTCAAGGATGACTCCTAAGTTGTGAGCCTGAGGGACTTGGAGAATGGTGTTGCCCCCTATAATAATAGGGAAGATAGCAAGTGGGGAGCATTTAAAGGAAAGATAATGGTTTTTGATTTGAATATATTGAGTCTGGAATGACTACTGGATTATCTATTTTGAATGTTAAAAAGACAGTTGGAAATACAAGGTTGGAGGTCAACAGAGAGTTTGGGACAGGATAGGCAGATTTGGGAATCATCATGATAGTCATTAAATCCATGGGAAGTGATGAGATCACCAAGTGAAGTAAAAGAGAAGGAGAACACAGAAGGGTCCAGCACAGAACCTTGACAGACACTTACTGGTAGAGGAAATGATCTGGAGGAGGAGCCAGCAAAGAAGATTGATAAGAAGCCATCAATAAGTAGGAGGACAGTAGTGCCCTGAGAGCCTAGAAAAAAGAGAGTATCAACGAGGAGAGAGTCATCAACAGAGCCAAAGACTATTGAGAAATCAAAGAGAATAAAGACTGAAAAAAGGCCATTTAATATAGCTACTAACAAATTACTGGTAACCCTGAAGAAGGCAGTTTCAATGGAATGACAAGGTCAAGAGCCATATTGGAAGATTTTAAGAGTGAGGAGAGAGAAAATGGAAGCACCTATAGTAGAAAGCTTTTCAAGAAGTTTAGTTTACTAGGGCAGAAGAGATGTAGGATGATCCTTAATCATGACAGAAGGATCAAGTGAGGGTTCTTTTCAGGAGGAGGGAGACATGGGCATGTTTGTAGGCAGTAGGGAATGAGCCAACATAAAGGGAGAGATTGAAAAGAAGTAAAAGAGTAGGGATGACAGAGGGAGCAATGTGTTGGAGAAGACAGGATGGAACGGAATTAATTGAAAAAGTAAGGGGCATGTCTTGGTAAGCAGTATGGTCATGTCACATATTAAAGAGGGAAAAAGAAGGAGATAGTTGTAGAAATCTTCTGAGTGGAGATGAGGAAGAGGATAGAAGGCAGAACTCATATGGAAAATTACCTTTACTTTTTCAGTAAAATATTAGGCAAAGTTTTCAGCTGAGAGAGTAGAGAGAGGTGGATGCATGAGAGGTTTGAGATGGATGAGATTTAGAAGAACCATTGTGGAGAATTAGATAGTGAGTTGATAAGGGAAGTAAAGTAAGATTGTCTAGAATTAGTGAGGGCTCAGTTGAAGATTTGTAGCATAAATTTATATTGGACCCAGTCAGAACAATTATGTGATTTTCTCTAATTTTGTTCTTCAGCAAAATAGTATATAAGAGCAAAAGTGGTGAATGATGGGAGTCATTGAAGGCTAAGGGTTGTCAAGATATTATGAGATACCCTGTTTGGCCAAGCAAGCAAGTTGTGTCCTGAGCTTGGAATAATGACAATCTTTTGGGCTCAATCTCTGGATTATCTCATCCTCTGGAAAAATCACATAATTATTGTATGGCTATGACCAGCACAAAGTGTTCTCTGAGCTTGGACAAGCACCAGACAAGCTCATACAAGTTCCCATTACGAAGCCCTGCTATAAATCAAACTTGTCACATTGTTGCTGTTACCCCTCATTGTCAGAGCCTACAGCTCACTGCATAGCCATAGGTATGAGTATTTTAGATCCACCTAAACTAAAGTGGGTCCCCCTGCCAACTAGGGTGAAGCCCCAGGACATGTGTCCTTGCTTGCAAGTCATTTCCCTCACTTCAAAATTAAACTTCTGTTTGATTCACAACTTTACCGTCTTCTCTGTTTGGCTCCAGCCATCTACAAAGTAGAAGCCAGTTCAGTCCAAGTTGATATTAATTGGTGTCAGGAGTGGAATTAGACGTGGAACTGGGCCATTGGACTCTCCAGTACCAGTGGGAATGGACTAGGCACCACTGGAGATTTATTTCTTCAGAGTCCGACCCACCTCATCTGACCAGTCCTCCACCCGTCTCCCTGCTCCAATTCCTCAGCTCCCACCTTGGTTGAGTTTGCCATTCTTTGTGAGGAGCAGTTCAGGGCCCCTCCAGTGACCTGATTCATCTTGGATCACTTTGGTAAGTATATCCTCTTTAAAACGCACATCTCTGTTAATTGGTCTCTCTGTGTGCTTCTTCAGCTTTTAAACTTCACACCTTGGTTACTGTACCTTGTATGGATTGTAACTGTGTGCTTTGTTAGAATTGTTTGTGTCTGTGTCTGTCTTGTCATTTTGTCTGTGTTTGTATCTTTGTAAAATGTGAAATGGTTGTGTCGTGTTTGTGTTGTTTATAGATTTTGTTACCTTGAAAGATCTAAAATGCAGCCAGCCAGAAAAACTTGTAAGGTCTGTAACCAAACAGTTTAGAATAATGGGAAAGATTAATGAATTTTGATACTTGAAGCAATTGTCCCAGTAAGCAGGACTAACTCCCACTTTTGGCTTTTCAGGGAGATTAGGTAATAAGAAAAAAAAGTCAGATAATCAAAGTTTGTAGAACTGCTAAAAACATCGTAGCCAATTAAGGGTTTTGTATATTAATTATGTTAAGATTTCAGGGGAGAACTCCTGAGACTTTGGGTAATCCAGAAACTCACTCCCTCATTCTATCCTATCCCTCCTGTCTTAGTAAGTTTTGGGGTATCACTATGGAATTTGTTTTAAGGAAAAATAAGTATTAGATTTATTTTTTTAAAAAAAATTAATTAATTAATTTTTAATTTTCAACAGACACTTCCACAAGATTTTGAGTTTCAGATTTTCTCCCCATCTCTCTCTCGATCCATCCCAAAACAGCATACATTCTGATTATCATTTCCCCCAATCTGCCTTCCCTTATATCACACCCCTCCCTTCTCTTACGTCTATCTCTTCTATTTTCTTATAGGGCAAGACAGATTTCTATACCCCATTGCCTGTATATGTTATTTCCCAGTTGCATGTAAAAACAACTTTTAACATTTGTTTTTAAAACTTTGAGTTTCAACTACTCTCCCTCCCTCCCCACCCATCCCTACTTAGAAGGTAAGCAATTCAATATAGGTTATATGTGTGTAGTTATGCAAAACGCTTCCATGACAGTCATATTGTGAAAGACTATGTCTCTCCATCCTATCCTGTCCCTCGTTTATTCTATTCTCTCTTTTGACCCTGTCCCTCCTCAAAAGTGTTTACCTCTAATTACCCCCTCCTCCTATTTTCCCTCCTTTCTATCATCCCTCCAACCCCCACTTATCCCATTCTGCTCTACTTTCCTGTAGTGTTAGATGGATTTTCATGCCAAATTGAGTGGGCATGTTATTCACTCCTTAAACCAAGTGTGATGAGAGTAAGGTTCACTCTTTACCTCTCACCTCCCCCCTCTTCCCCTCTATTGAAAAAACTTTTTCTTGCCTCTTTTATGAGAGATAATTTGTCCCATTCTGTCTCCCTTTCTACTCCCAATGTATTCCTCTCACCCCTCAATTTTATTTTTAGATATCATCCCTACCTATTCAACTCACCCTGTGCCCTTTGTCTATATGTATATAATCCCTTCAACTACCCTAATACTGAGAAAAGTCTCAAGAGTTACAAATATGATCTTTCCATGTAGGAATGTAAACAGTTCAACTTTAGTCAGTCCCTTATGAGTTCTCTTTCCTGTTTACTTATTCATTGTTCTCTTGATTCTTGTGTTTGAAAGTCAAATTTTCTATTCAGCTCTGATCATTTCAACAAGAATGCCTGAAAGTCCTCTATTCATTGAATGACCATTTTTTTCTCTGAAGTATTACACTCAGTTTTGCTGGGTGATTCCTGGTTTTAATCCCAGCTCCTTTGACCTCTGGAATATCATATTCCAAGACCTGCAGTCTCTTAATGTAGAAACTTCTAGATCTTGTGTTATCCTGATTATATTTCCACAATACTCAAATTGTTTCTTTCTGGCTGCTTGCCTTAAGGCCACATGGTTCTCTATTCTTGGTTTAAACCAAAGATCTCCTGTGGCCAACCCAGTTCAGAGACTGTCTCCCTCTTATACTGTTAACCCCTCCCCAAACTTCCAAATAAAAGTTTTGAAACAAATTCTGGAAAAATGTATGGGAATTTGAATTATATTCTGGTTGCAGAAATTTATTAACTATGTAATCTTAGGTAAGTTATCTTATCTCTGTTTGCCCCAGTTTCCTTATCTATAAAGAGAAAAATAATAATTGTACCAACCTCCCAGGACTGTTGTGAGATCAAAATAATATAATGATTGTAAAGTGCTTAACACAGTGACTGGCATATACTAAGTAAGCACTACATTATTTTTTAAATTGAGTGTAATGGTTCTATACCTGATAATCCTAAAATGGCTTTAAAATATCAAAGGTAATAAGATGAATTAATTATATATGTAATAATTTGGAAATACAGTGAACTGAATTGATGTCATCTGAAGTTTTGTTTCATGTTTTAAATACATGACATTGTTTGTGTTATTACTGTATTTCTAAATTCTCTTATAATGTTAAATTTGAAAGACCATTGTGACAGAAATGCTGAAACAACCTTTTAATCTGGATGTTGTTGCACATGAATTGGGTTTTTCAAAGTATGTGATAAAAACAGATATTTGAAAATTGTTAAATATTTAATGTATATTTTGTTATAAAGCAGATGATAATAATATTAAGTTTACTATAATAGTGAATTTTCATTTGAAAATCTTGACTATTATGACAATCTATGGGGAGGTTTAAAGATGTGGTGTTAACATATTAATGATAAGCCAACTATTCCATATTTGCTGTATGTCTGAAGCCCCAGAATATGGGTAGTATTAATTTGTAAGTTAAGAAAAAATGAAATGTCAATTGTGATGGAAACATCAGGAAAGATATTTAAGTCCGAAGTTGTAGTTAGTAAAATTTTGCTATTTAAGGTAAAAATTCTTGTGACTGTAATTTACTATTGTTTTACCTTTGATTTTCATGAAACCAATAGTAGAAAATAGCATGTGCTGCAGTCTGGAAACTGCTAAGGGTGGATATCTGTACCTGGGAAAAGTTTTGGGGATAACCTGTATGGTAAAATCCTCTTGACTCTATTTCTGCATTGCACTATTTCCTTTCTAAAAAGGAAATTTCCCCAACTGTTTGATCCTGAGTATTGTTGTTGGTACCCTGTAGCTACATGATTGACTTTTAGATATGGCTTATCCCTGGAATCAAACGGAGCTAAGGGAGTTTTTCTTCATGTTATGATATGTGGCATTGTTATAACTATGTCCCTCTTTTTCCTTTTATAGCAAATGTCTATAATCAAGAAGTTTCATAAATGCAATACCTAATCTATTAAACAATAGATTGACATTGGAACTTCTCTGTTTCTATAATAGGATGCAAGTATGAACATCTTACAATTTTAGCCTGTATTTGTGGTCAAATTATAATATAGGAATGATATCCTTCTAAGGAGGAAATGCTTAGACAAAGTCATAAGACAAAAATGTAATGTAAAATTTTTCTAAATAAATGGAATAGTTAATTTTGAGAAAATAACAGGATTGTATGGTTGGCTTCCAAATTTATCTATCATGAATGTTCAGACTTTGAGTGTGTTTTATTTTATTTTACTTTTTGAATCTCATATAAATTTATTTATTTTCAGTTTTGAACATTCACTTCCACAAAATTTTGAATTTCAAATTTTCTCCCCATATCCCCCATCCCCCCACCCCAGGACAGCATGCATTCTGATTGCCCTTTCTTCCAATCTGAACTCTCTTCTCTCACTCCTACCCCCTTTTATCCACTTCCCTTCTATTTTCCTGTAAGGTAAGATATACCCCATTGCTTATATATCTAATTTCCTAGTTGCATGTAAAAACCACCTCTGAGGGGCAGAGCCAAGATGGTGGAGTAGAAAGATGCACATATTATAGCTCTTCCCCCCACAGCCCATAAAATACCTGTAAAAAATGACTCTCAACAAATTCTAGAGCAGCAGAAGTCATAGAACAACAGAGTGAAAGAAATCTCCAACCAAAGGTAACCTGGAAGGCTGATGGGAAAGGTCTATCCCACCAGACACTGAGCAGAGTGGAACCTGGCCCTGGCCATCTGGCACCAGGAGAAACAGGACATAAACAGGCCTCCAGGGCAGAATCACTAGCAGGGAGTGTCTCAGATCCCTCAACCCACAAACCCTGAAGAAAACTTCAAAGGTCAGTGAGAGGGTTTTCCCAACTGGACAAGAGGGAAGCAGGGTCCCCCACGACATAGGCCCCAAGCAGCAGCGATAGCAGCAGCAGTGGGGTGGCAGTGCTGTGTGATAGAGGCCAAGTCAGGTGGCAGCTTCCATTGTGGAAGTGGCTCAGCTTAAAGCCCCTGGGGGAATTGAGCAGCTGATCTGAACCTCAGCCCTGAGCATGGTCCTGGGGTGAGGAGGAGCACTAGGACCCTCCTCTTGACAAAGGATTCAGAAATCAAGTAACTGGCTAGGAAAATCCCCAAAAAAGGGAAAAAAATAAGACCATAGAAGATTGCTTTCTTGGTGAACAGGTATTTCCTTCCATCCTTTCAGAACAATGCATACTGTCAGAGGAAGTCAAGGCTTCTGCATCCAGCACCTCCAAAATGAATATGCAATAGACTCAGGCCATGGAAGAGCTTGAAAAGTGAGTCAACAGCTTGCTAAAGGAGATCCAAAAATGCTGAAGAAAATAACACCTTTAAAAATAGACTAACTCAAATGGGAAAAGAGGTCCAAAAAATGAATGAGGAGAAGAAGGTTTTAAAAAACTGAATCAGCCAAATTGGAAAGGAGGTTCAAATGCTCACTGAAGAAAATAGTTCTTTGAAAATGAGAGTGGAGCTGAGGGAAGCTAATGACTATATGATAAACCAAGAAATTACAAAACAAAACCAAAAGAATAAAAAAAAAAAAAAGAAGATAATGTGAAATATCTCATTGGAAAAACAACTGACCTAGAAAATAGATCCAGGGGAGACAATTTAAAAATTATGAGACTACCTTAAAGCCATGATCAAAAAAAGGACCTAGACAGTATCTTTCATGAAATTATCAGGGAAAACTGCCCTGATATTCTAGAACCAGAGGGCAAAATACATATTGAAAGAATCCATCGATCACCTCCTGAAAGAGACCTGAAAAGAGAAACTCCTAGAAACATTGTGGCCAAATTTCAGAGTTCCCAGGTCAAGAAGAAAATATTGCAAGCAGCTAGAAAGAAATAATGAGAGTATTGTGGAAATACAACCAGGATAATACAGGATCTGGAAGCTTTTGCATTAATGAATCAAAGGGTTTGGAATATGATATTCCAGAAGTCAAAGGAATTGGGATTAAAACCAAGAATCACCTACCGAGCAAAACTGAGTATAATACTTCAAGGGAAAAAAATGGTCATTCAATGATATAGAGGACTTTCAAGCATTCTTGATGAAAAGACCAGAACTTAGGAGAAAATTTGACTTTGAAATACAAGAATCAAGAAAAGCATGAAAAAGTAAACAAGAAAGACAGATCATAAAGGACTTTCTAAAGTTGAACTGTTTACATTCCTACATGGAAATATAATATTTGCAACTCTTGAGACTTTTCTCAGTATTTGGATAGGTGGAGGGATTATACACACTTTTGGGAAGGGACAAGGTCAAATGAGAGAATAGAACAAAGTGGGGACAGGGTAAGATGGAGGGAAATATAATCTTACACAACATGACTATTATGGAAGTCTTTTGCAAAATGACATATACATAGCCTGTATTGAATTGCTTGCCTTCTCAGTGGGAATGGGTGGGGAGGGAGGAAGGTAGAGAAATTGGAATTCAAAGTATTAGAAATGGATGTTGAGAATTGTTATTGCATATAACTGGGAAATAAGAAATACAGGTAATGGGGTATAGAAATCTATCTTAACCTATAAGAAAAGAGAGAAGAGGGGATAAGGGAAGGGTGGGGTGTGATAGAAGGGAGGGCACATTCAGGGAAGAGGGAATCAGAATGCAAGGTGTTATGGGGTGGAGGGAGGGGAGAGATGAGGAGAAAAATTGGAACTCAAAATTTTGTGGAAATGAATGAGGTAATCTGAAAATAAATTAAAAAAAGAATGTTTCTAGCAAAAAAAAAAAACAAACCCAAAACAACCTCTAACATTCATTTTTAAAGCTTTGAGTTCCACATTCTCTCCCCTCCTCCTCCCCACTCACCCTCATTGAGAAGGCAAGCAATTCGATAAAGGTGGTCATGCAAAATACCTCCATAACAGTGATGTTGTGAAAGACTAACTGCATTTCCCTCTATCCTGTCCCACTTTCCATTTATTCAGTTCTATCCTTTGACCTGTCCTTCTGCCAAAGTGTTTGCTTCTGTTGACACCTTCCCCCAATCTGCTATCCCTTCTTTATCTGCCCCCTTGTTTTATCTTCTTCCCCTCTGTTTTCCTGTAGGATAAGATAAACTTCCATTCCCAACTAAGAGTATATGTTATCCCATCCTGAAGACAAATCTGATGAAAGGGAGGCTCACTTTTTCCCTCTCACCTTCCCTTTCTTCTCCTCCATCTTAAAAGCTTTTTTTTTGCCTCTTTTATGTGAGATGATTTACTACATTCTACCTCTCCCTTTCCCTTCTCCTAGTACATTCCTCTCAATTCTTGATATTCTTTTTAGATATCATCCCTTCATATATAGCTCACCTTATGCTCTCTCTCTCTTTCTCTCTCTGTCTCTCTCTCTCTCTGTATATTTTTTTCCCCTCCAACTATCCTAATACTGAGAAAGGTCTCATGGGTTAAAAATATCTTACATTCCATGTAAGAATGTAAATAGTTCAACTTTAATAAGTCCCTTATGCCTTCTCTTTCCTGTTTAGCTTTTCATGTTTCTCTTGATTCTTGTATTTGAAAGTCAAATTTTCTATTCAGCTCTCATCTTTTCAACAAGAATGCTTGGTCCTCTATTTCCTTGAAGTTCCATTTTTTCCCCTGATGTATTATACTCAGTTTTTCTGGGTAGGTGATTCTTGGCTTTAATCCTATTTCCTTTGACCTCTGGAATATCATATTCCAAGCACTTTGATCTCTTAGTGTAGAAGCTGCAAAGTCCTGTGTTATCCTGATTGAGTTTCAACAATACTTGAATTGTTTCTTCCTGGCTACTTGTAATATTTTCTCCTTGACCTGCACATTCTGGAATTTGGCTACCATATTCCTAAGAATTTTCTTTTTGGGATCTCTTTCAGGAGGTGATTGGTGGATTCTTTCAATATCTATTTTACTCTGTAATTCTATAATATCAGGGACAGTTTCCTTGATAATTTCTTGAAAGATGATGTTTAGGAACTTTTTTTGGTCATGGTTTTCAGGTAGTCCAACAATTTTTGAATTATCTCTCCTGTATCCATTTTCCAGGTGAGTTGTTATGAGATATTTCATATTGTCTTCTATTTTTTCATTCTTTTGATTTTATTTTATAATTTCTTGATTCCTCATAAATTTTTATTTCCATTTGCTCCATTTTAATTTTTAAAGAATTTTTTTCTTCAGTGAACTTTTCGACTTTTTTTCCATTTGGCTCATTCTTCTCTTTGGCTTTTTGGATCTCTTTTGTCATTTGAGTTTGTCTAATTTTAAAGCTATTATTTTCTTCAACTTTTTTTGGGTTTCCTTTAGCAAGCTGTTGACTTGTTTTTCATGATTTTCTTGTATCACTCTCATTTCTCTTCCCAATTTTTGCTTTACTTCTCTTACTTGATTTTCAAAATCTTTTTTGAACTCTTCCATGGCTTGAGATCAGGTCATATTTTTCTTAGAGGCTTTGGATGCCTGTGTTTTGGCTCTGTTAACTTCTTCTCACTGTATGTTATGATCTTCTTCATCACCAATGACGTAAGAAAATATGTCTTCACCAATAAAACAAGAGGCTATAGTCTGTTTTTTTCCCTCTGTTTGCTCATTTTCCCAGCCAATTACTTGACTTTTGAGCTTTGTTAAGTGAAGGGTTCCAGAAGAAGCTTATGCTTCAGTAGTGGCTGCAGCCACCTTGGGACCAGGGCTGGGGTCGGGGCAGGTGCAGGACTATGCTCTCCTCTCAGCCAGGTGAGACACCCTTCTCACTTAACTTTGAAGCTGTCTTTAGCATTTGTGGGTTGAGATGTCTGGAATCCACAGCACCTACCAGCAATTCAGTCCCCTATGGCCTACTCCTGCTCAGTCCATGCTGGCACTGGCCATGCTGAACTGCACTCTGCTCCCGCCCAGTGCAATAGACCCTTCCCATCAACTTTCCAGATTGTCTTGGTTTGGAAATTTGCTTCAATCTGTCATTTTGTGGCTTCTGCTGTTCTAGAGTTTATTTAGTTTATTTATTTATTTTTACAAGTTTTTTGAGTAGTTTTGGGGGGGAGCTGTAGCATGTTCCTGCTTCTGGAAACTCCACCATTTTGACTTTCCTCTTCAGTGTGTTTTAGTTATAAGTTCTCAGAATGGATTAAGGTTTTACACATAAGTTGTGTTGATAATGGTAAAGAAAGTGAGGTTATTTTCCCATTTTTAAGGTAGCTGTCTGACAATCTTTAAGATTATCTGGATCCCTTTAAGGGCAGAAGATTTCATTATGTAAATGAATCTTCATAAATTTTCAAAAGATTCTTATATTATGTACAGGATTTAGGAATTGATGGAAATAGCAAATGGCATATAAACCGAAATTCTCTGAAGTTTCAAAATTGAAGAATCAAATTTAAGTGATTGTATCAAATTATATTAAGTCAGAATTATCTAGGAACCTCTAGATTTGGAACCAGAGAAGCAGAGTCCCTTTTAGGGCTGTCCTGAGAATAAAGTGTACTTTTCAAGAAAAGATATGTAGGGACCAGCCAACTACATGAGATATCTTGTACTCAAGATGTGCTGGTTAAATGGACATTGAGAATGGGTAACTAGGCTACAAAGAGACTTGATGTTAGTTAGCATTGGTGATAATTATGATATTGTTTTGCATTGTTCATGTTTAACTTTTCTTGGTTACCTTGGTGATATTTTAATCTCCCTTTTCAAAACAAGCCCATTGTGAGCCCTTTAAATAGTTTGATCTATATCTGTCTTAATGTAATTACACAATTATGGGAACTGTGAGAAAACTTAATTACACTGTTTGTACCTAGCCCCACATGGTTGGGAAACTGGACCATCTCTATGTGCTAGTTAGAGATCCTTAACCAAGGACATATGCTATGCTGGTCAGAAACTCAGATCCAAAGATTGACATGAGGAGTTTCCTCACAATTTTCAAGCTATATGTCTTCTAAGGGCCCCTGTCAAGTCCTTCTGACTACTCTCACAGCTATCAGACTTGTGAGTGTGTACTCCTAGATCATCTGAAGGAAGCTCCTTCTCCTGAGTGGATGGCAGAACCCTCCAAGGACCTCAGGGTCCATCTAGTATGGACCCAAAAGCAGCTGACATCCAGGTAAGACAACTGTCTCAAGATTCTGGATGAGGGCTGAGTATACTGTCCTTTCCCCCACCCCCTCTTCCCTTTCGTTATGTACCCAACCACCAAAGCAATGATTTAAGTGTGTATTGGCATTTTCTCTCTCTGTATTCTTGTCTCTTTTCCTCCTCCTCTCCCCACCCCCTGCCCCACTTTTTCTGCTTGCAAACCAATAGTGGCTATACAAGACTTACTCAACTTAACATCTTGTCCTGGCCCAACTGGCCTCTTGTGGAATCTTGGCTTACATGTGCCTCTTCTTTTTCATCCAGAAGGGTAGGGGATCTTTCAGACCCCCTTCCTTTGGCCAAAGGAAGGAAATGTCAAGATATTAGGAGGCACCCTGTTTTGCAGAACTAAGGACCAGCAAGCAAGCTGTGCCCTGAGTTTGGCATAGCAACAATCCTTTGTACTCACCCTCTGGATTATTTCATTCTCTGGCAAAATCACATAATTATTGTATGGCTTTGACCAGCACCAGGTGTTCTCTGAGCATGGATAAGTGCTGGTCAAGCTCAGACAAGTTCCAGTTATGAAGCTCTGTTATGAATCAAACTTGTTACATCGTTGCTGTTATGCCTCTTTGTCAGTGCTACAGCTCACTGCAGAGCTATAGGTATACGTATTGAGATCTTCCTACATTAAAGTGAGTCCCCCCACTAGGGGGGCTTTGGCACATGTGTCCTTGCTTTCAAGTCCTTTCGCTCTCTTTGAAATTAAATTTCTGTTTGATTCCTGACTCTTCTGTCTCTAGTCTGCTGTGTTTGCCTCTGGCCATTCACAGGTGTTAGTAAGAGATAAAGTTTGTTCTCCATAGAAAGAAACATCTCTGGTAACCATGTGATTAGGAGGGAGTACCAGGAAAAGAAATCTCAAGGCTCTGCTTCAGCAGGAGACATGCCAAACTAAGGGGTGGAGATGAGGTCATAGTATTCCCTCAACTGTGCTTGCTTAATAAGCTTCATGCCTATTAACTGACACTCCCTGCACTGAATTAGAGCCTCATTATCTACACATGCTATTCATGACCAGAAGAGTGCATCATCATGAGGAGTTGCATGTACTAGGAGTACACAGAAGATTGTAACCTGGAAGAATGGGGACCAGTCTGGATGTGGAAGGGAGGGGTGTTTAGAAGATTAACCTTGTAAAGGCTTGCTTCTCTTCTGTATTGGCACTCTCCTCAGTGTATTTCAGTCTGGAGAGTCCACTTCTCGAGGGAAATGTAAATAAGATTTTTCCTTCACCCACTCCAGTGTGTAAGATCCTTTTATCTCAGGTGTTTCTATGTAACAGAAAGCACCCTGACATACACAGGGAGGGCCTATTTTCACAGGTTCTTAGATCTGCATTTCTAAAAGGAAAGCAGCTTTTGAGGGCTCAACAATCACTTTAATCAAGCACATATATCATTCACATAGTTTAGGGGAAAAAGCACTCTGAACTTCAGAGAAAATACAGAGAAATCTAAATCAACAGACAGTGCATCCAAATTGTCTGACAGTACGCAAAACATACATCAACAGACAGATGCAACTTCCTGACCATACATACATAGTTGCTAGAGAAAGAATCACCAGCATCTGGGTTTTCAAAGTCATGGGTTGCTTAGCAGCTTCCCAGAATCTCATCTGGCAGACAAAGCTTCTTCCAAAAACTAAGCCCCAAAATAAAACCCCATCTCAGAGTCTTTATACACTTTTTAGAACCAGAGGGCATCACAACTCTTTTTTTTTTAACATTTCCAAATGTATTTTTTTAATCTTGAACATCAATTTATGTAAATTAAATGAACACATAGTAAAATTAAAATAATAAATACATGTATCACATAGCACAGAACTATATCTCTTTTCAGATCAATCTTTTTTAAAATTTTATTTATTCTCAGTGTTCTATAATCACTTCTATATAACTTAGATTTTTCCCCTCCTCCTTCTCCCTCCCTGAGACAGCATACAATTTTCTACAGGTTCTACACATATATTCCTACTAAATACATTTTCACCTTAGTCATGTTGCATAGAAAAATTAAAATGAATGGGAGAAATCATAAAACAAACCAAAACATAATACAAAAGAAAATGATCTGCTACATTCTGCGATCCATTTCCATAGTTCTTTCTCTAAATGTGGAAGGCATTTTGCCTTAAGAGATCATTGGGAATTTTTAAAATCCTTGCATTGCAATGAAGTACTGAGTCTAACAGAAAAATTCCTTGCACACTGTGGTTGTTGCTGTGTATAAAGTTCTCTTGGTTTTGCTCCTTTCGCTCAGCATCAGTTCACATAAGTCTTTCCAGGTCAGTCTGAAGTCTTCCTGTTCACCATTTCTCATGGCACAATAGTGTTCCATTACATTCATATACCACAATTTAGTCAGCCATTCCCCAGTTGATGGGCATCCCCTTGATTTTCAGTTTTTGACCACTACATAGAGTGCTGCTATAAATATTTTTGTACATGTGGGACCCTTTCCCATTTTTATGATCCCTTTGGGATACAGCCCTAGAAGCTGTATTACTGGGTCAAAGGGTATGCATATTTGTGTAGCCCTTTGGGCATGGTTCCAAATTACTCTCCAGGTGGTTGGATCAGTTCACAGCTCCACCAACAATGGACTAGTGTTCCAAATCTCCCACATCTTCTCCAACATTTATCATCATCCTGTTTTGTCATGTTAGCCAATATGATAGGTATGATGTGGTATCTCAGAGTTGTTTTGATTTACATCTCTCTAATCAATAGTCATTTAGAGTATTTTTTCATGGTTATAGATAGCTTTAATTTATTCCTCTGAAAACAGCCCTTTCATATCCTTTGACCATTTTATTAACTGAGGAATGATTTGTATTCTTGTACATTTGACTCAGTTCATTATATATTTTAAAAATGAGGCCTTTATCACAGATACTAATTGCAAAAATTCTTTTCCAGTTTTCTGCTTCATTCCTAATCTTGGCTGCATTGGGTTTATTTGTGGAAAAACTTTTCAGTTTAATGTAATGAAAATTATCCATTTTGCACTTCATAATGTTTTCTATTTCTTGTTTAGTCAAAAATTCTTCCCTTCTCCATAAATCTGATAAATACACTATTCCTTGCTCCACTAATTTGTTTATAGTATCAATCTTTACACCTAGATCATGTACCCATTTGGACTTTATTTTTGTGTATGGTGTCAGGCATTGGTCTATGCCTAGTTTCTGCCACGCTGTTATCCAGTTTTCCCAGCAATTTTGTCAAACCATAAATTCTTATCCCATTTGCTGGGGTCCTTGGGTTTATCAAACAGTAGATTGCTATACTGATTGACTACTGTGTCTTGGGTACCTAACATATTCCACTGGTCTACTCTTCTGTTTCTTAGCTAGTATCAAGTGGTTTTGATAATTGCTGCTTTATAATACAATTTGAAATCTGGTAGAGCTAGGCCACCTTACCTAGCATTTCTTTTCATTAGTTCCCTTCATATTCTGGACCTTTTGTTCTTCCAGATGAATTTTGATATTACTTTTTCTAGCTCTGCAAAATAATTATCTGATAGTTTGATTGGTATGGCACTGAATAAGTAAATTAATTTAGGTAGAATTGTCATTTTTATTATATTGACCTGGCCCACAAGCAACTGATGTTTTTCCACTTACTTAGATCTGACTTTGTGTGAAAAGTGTTTTGTAATTGTGTTCACATAGTCCCTGGGTTTGTTTTGGCAGGTAGACTCCCAAATATTTTATAGTGTCTATTGTAGCTTTAAATGGGATTTCTCTTTCTATCTCTTGCTGTTGGAATTTGTTAGTAGCATATAGAAATGTAGAAGATTTGCATGGGTTTATTTTGTAATCTGCAACTTTACCAGAGTTGTTTATTATTTCAAGTAGTTTTTTACTTGATACTCTGGGTTTCTCTAAGTATATCATCATATCATCTGCAAAGAATGATAACTTAGTTTCTTTTTTGTCTGTTCTAATTCCTTTAATTTCTTTGTCTTCTCTAATTGCTGAAGCTAGCATTTCTAGTACCATATTGAACAACAGTGGTAATAATGGACATCCTTGTTACACCCCTGATCTTATTGGAAATGCATCAAGCTTATCCCCATTGCATATAATGCTTGCTGAAAGTTTTAGGTAGATATTGCTTATTATTTTATGAGAAGTTTCATTTATTCCTATGTTCTCTGTAAGGGGTTTGGAACTCTCAGGTTATCAGGGTCATGGTGCCCTTGGGAGAAATCTCTTGAGATGTCATGTCCTTGCATGACTTATGTGATGGACCACCCTTATGCAATAACTGACCTTCACAATTATCTTGAGCAAGAGCAACAACAGCCAAGCATGTAAGCTCAGCACACAGTGTTTACGAGCTTCTTGCATGCACGTTGGGCGCCAAAATGTTGAGTTCCCAAAGATCTCATTCCTGCATGAGATCTTCTTTCTGTTGCTCAAATGAATGAGGTGGGAGCAAAGATGGTATGCACTCTGTTTATTCTCAGCTAGCTCAGAGTATAAATTGGCATTCTACTTCTATGCATGCAAGAACCTCTTCAGTTATTGCATAAGGGTGGTCCATCACGTAAGTCATGCAAGGACATGACATCTCAAGAGATTTCTCCCGAGGGCACCATGACCCTGATAACCTGAGAGTTCCAAACCTCTTACAATTCCCCCTTTTTGTTTTCATGATGAGCTTTCCAGAGAACTTGTGTGTTAAGATCTAGCCTCTTAACCACACCTTTTAAAACTAAGCATGTAAACTTAACAATAAATGGTAGGCTACATAAAAGAACTAATAGGCACATAATAAAAGCAATTCCAGCATGAGTTATATAACTGAAAATAGATGGAATGGATAAATGTTGGAAGAAATCTATAATATTTTGTACAGTTTTATCAGGAGTTAAATCTTTATCTGCTGCTTCATACATAGCTCGGGCAAGTTTATATAAATCCTCAATTTCCAGGGTCAAATTCTGATTATCAATAACCCCATTCAAATGGTTTTTGATCCTATGCCAATCATAATCTGACTCATTATACAAATTGTTAGACACACATAGGAAGGTCCAGCAATAATCACATACCAATCATTGACAAAATTCCAACCTATCCACCTCATCACCAGCTGCTACAATAGCAGCTCTTAATTCCTTTATCACTGTATAAAAGTCCAAATCAATTTTTCTTTTTCCTGGAACCCTAAAGACACATTTTGTGCCAACTCTTCCATGAAGTTAGCTTGTACCCTTTCATTCTGTACTGTGGATACTGACATGGCCAATGATAATGAGGATGTAATCAATGAGATCAGCAAAGATATTCCTAAAATTACACAATTAATACATTTATTAACCCTTTGTCCCACCCCAATTTCTATCTTCTGCTCTAATTCCCAGAAAATGTGATCTGCTCTGGATCCATACCAACCCTTAGTCTTTACTGGCATAAATACATATTTTGGTCGTGTTATAATGAACACTACACTGGAGGCTTTATAATGTATACACTCTGAAACCTTGCAGCTGAAGCAGGTGGATGTTATAAATGTTCTTCTTAGTTCCTTATAAGGTACCATTAACAGTTTTTATAAGAGTAACATTTTCCTTTCATCCCCACATAAACGCATATTGTCCTCCCAAACATACTCGAGCTGTATAAATGTGGTCAGCTAGCACTCCATTTGTCCTGTTCTTATCAATATAGGACATGGATCCTCCAATTGTAGCAAAAATCTTCCACACCCCTTGTGTTGTTTACCCATTGTTTGTAGTCCAGTGTTGTGTTGGAAATCCCTGTGTCTTGGAATTGTTCCTATCCTTCATAGTAATATTGTGCCAGGATTGTAATACATAACCTGAAATATTCAATGTCTGTCCCTCATTAGTATCACAGTCAGTGAAGTTGGGCCAATGATGTCCATGTATGATGGGTACAGTAATGGGATGACATTCAAAAAATTGAGAGTATAGATATGTCTGAATCTAAGGTACACATGATTGGTCAGTGAATAGTAAATGTCATTACGACCCAGTACATAGTCAGTTCAGTACATAGCTGGCAGCTGAGTTCTTTAGGTGAAACTGACTACTACAGTAGGAAGGGAGATTACAGGTGTTGCTAGGGCAGGCTGTGTCCTTGAGGGAGAAAGTGCCTGAGATAGTATTTTGAGGCTAGAGAGAAATATGATTTTTAAATGTGATTTTAGCATTAGGGCCTAAGTATACGCACCCAAACACCCCATCATAAAAATGTTGAGTTCCCAAAGATCTCATGCCTGCATAAGATCTTTCTTCTGGGTGTGAATTAATGAGGTGGGAGCAAGAATGGTATACACTCCGTTTATTCTCAGCTAGCTCAGAGTATAAATAGGCATTCTACTTCCATGCATGCAAGAAGCTCATAAACACTGTGTGCTGAGCTTACATGCTTGGCTGTTGTTGCTCTTGCTCAAGATAATTGTAAAGGTGGGTTATTGCATAAGGGTGGTCCATCACGTAAGTCATGCAAGGACATGATGTCTCAAGAGATTTCTCCTGAAGGCACCATGACCCTGATAACCCAAGAGGTCCAAACCCCTTGCAGTTCTCCAGTGTTTTCAATAGGAATGGGTGTTGTATTTTGTCAAAAGCTTTTTCTGCATCAGTTGAGATAATCATGAGGTTTCTGTTAGTTTTGCTGTTGATATGATCGATAATTTCAACAGTTTTCCTAATATTGAACCAGCCCTGCATTCCTATTATAAATCCTACCTGATCATAATGTATTATTCTTGTGATAAGTTGTTTTATTCTTTTTGCTAAAATCTTATATAAAGTTTTTTCATCTATATTCATTAGAGAAATTGGTCTATAGTTTTGGCTCTTCTTGGTTTGTATCTAAACCATATTTGTGTCATAAAAAGAATTTGAGAGGACTCCTTCCCCACTTTTTCCAAATAGTCTATAGAGTACTGGAATTAACTGTTCTTTAAATGTTTGATGGAATTCACTTGTGAATTCATCTAGTCCTGGAGATTTTTTCCTAGGGAGTTCATTGATGGCTTGTTCAATTTCTTTTTCTGAGATGGGATTATTTAAGTATTCAACTTTCTCTTCTGTTAATCTGGGCAATTTATCTCTTTTAAAATAATCATCCATCTCATTTAGATTGTTGAATTTATGGGCATACAGTTGGGCCAAGTAATTTCTTATTTTTGTTTTAATTTCCTCCTCATTGGAGGTGAGTTCACCCTTTTCATTTTTGATATTGGTAATTTGGTTTTCTTCTTTCTTTTTTTAATCCAATTGACTAAAGGTTTAACAATTTTCTTGGTTTTTTCATAAAACCAACTCCTAATTTTATTTATTCGTTCAAGTTTTCTTCATTTCAATTTCATTACTCTCTCCTTTGGTTTTCAGTATTTCTAATTTGGTATTGGGGATTTTCAATTTGTTCTTTTTCTAGCTTTTTCAGGTGCATGCCCAATTCATTGACCTCTTCTTTCTCTATTTTATCCATATAGGCATTCAAAGATATAAAACTTCCCCTACGAACTGCTTTGGCGGTGTCTCATAAAATTTTGTTGATTGTCTCATTATTGTCATTCTCTTGAATGAAGTTGTTGTTTCTGTAATTTGTTGTTTAACCCATTCATTCTTTAGGATTAGATTGTTTAGTTTACAATTAGTTTTTGGTTTATATTTCCATGGCCTTTGATTGCATATAAGTTTTATTGCATTATGATCTGAGAACGATACATTGACTATCCCTGCCTTTCTGCACTGGATTGTGAGGTTTTTATGGCCTACTACATGGTCAATTTTTGTATATGTGTCATATACCACTGAGAAAAAGGTATATTCCTTTCTATCCCCATTCAGTTTTCTCCAGAGAGCTATCATATCTACCTTATCCAGAGTTCTATTCACCTCCTTAATTTCTTTCTTGTTTATTTTGAGGTTAGAGTTATCAAGTTCAGAGAGGGGGAAGTTGAAGTCCCCCACTAGAATAGTTTTGCTGTCTATTTCTTTCTTGCTGTCTATTTAACTTCTCCTCTAAGAATTTGGATGCTATACCACTTGGAGCATATATGTTTAGTAATGAAATTGCTTCATTGTCTATGGTGCCTTTTAGCAGGATATATTTTCCTTCTTTATCTCTTTTGACTAGATCTCTTTCTGCTTTTGCTTTGTCTGAGATTGGGATTGCTACTCCTGCTTTTTTTTATATCAGCTGAAGCACAAAATATTCTGGTCCAGCCTTTTACCTTTACCCTGTGTGTATGCCTCTGTTTCAAATGTGTTTCTTGTAAACAACATATTGTTGGATTATGATTTCTATTTCATTCTGCTATCTATCTCTGTTTTATGGGAGAGTTCATGCCATTCACATTCACAGTTATGATTACTATCTGTGTCTTTCCCCCCATCCCCTTTCCCCTTGTTTATACTTTTAGTTCTCTCTTCTCCCTTCCCCTCCACAATAGTTTTAATTTTTGACCACTGCCTCCCTCAGTCTTCCCTCTCTTCATTCAGCCCCCCTCCCTTTTAATCTCCTTTTCCCTTACTACTCCTTCCCTCCCTATTAGCCTCCCCTCCCTTTTCTTTCCCCCTTCCCCTCCTACTGTCTGTAGAGCTAATTGTATTTTTATGCTTAACTGAGTTTGTTGTGCCCTCCTTATATCCTTGATTGTACCTCTCAAACAGTGCTCATCTCCTTTCCCTCTTTCCCTCTACTGTAATATGTTTTTGTACATCTTCCTGTGATGGAATTTATTTTTTTCTGCCTCCTCATTTTCACATCTCCAATTACAGTCCCTTCACACCTTTAAGTCACATTTGTTATCATTGCATCATTTAATTTATACCCACTCCCTCTGTCCATGTATATCCCTTTTACTTTTCATAGTAAATATACAATTCTCAAATATCAAATTCTCAAGTTAACAAGTATCATCTTCCCTTATAAGGATGTAAGCAGTTTGCCCATATTGTGTAACAAGTTTTTTCCCCTTTTTTACCTTTTAATGCCTCTCTTGAGACCTGCATTTGAGGATCTAATTTTCTATTGAGTTCTGGCCTTTTCATTAGGAAGTTCTGGAAATCCCTTATTTCATTGAATGTCCATCTCCTTGCTTGAAATATTATGCTCAACTTTGCTGGGTAATTAATCTTTTGTTGTAGTCCCATCTCCTTTGCCTTATGGAATATCATATTCCAGTTTCTTTGGCTTTTTAATGCAGAAGCTGCAAGGTCCTTTGTGATCCTGACTGTAGCTCCTTGATATTTGAATTGTTTCTTTCTGGCTGCCTGCAGTATTTTTTCCTTCACTTGATAGTTTTGGAATTTGGCAATGATATTCCTTGGTGTTTTTAGTTTGGGATCCCTTTCAGGAGGTGACCAGTGGATTCTTTCGATGACTATTTTGCCCTCTGGGTCTAGGATTTCTGGGCAATTTTCCTTGATGATTTCTTGGATGATATTGTTCAGACTCTTTTTTTCATCATGCCTTTCTTGTAGAACAATAATCCTTAGATTTTCTCACCTGGATCTGTTTTCTAGGCCAATTGTTTTTCCAATTAGATATTTTGCATTTTCTTCTATCTTTTCATTCTTTAGATTCTGTTTGATTGATTCCTGATGTCTCATAGATTCATTAGCTTCTACTTGCCTGATTCTATTTTTTATCAAATTATTTTCACCAGTTGGCTTTTGTAGTTCCTTTTCCATTTGTCCAATTTTCCCTTTTTAAGGAGCTGTTCTCTTCAGTGAATTCTTTTTTTCGTATTTTTAAAGCCATTGGTCAGCTTTTCTTCTATTTCTCTAATTTGGGTTTTAAAATCCTTCCTGACCTCTTCCAAGAAGGTTCTTTGTGCTTCAGACCAGATCATATTCCCTTCTGAAGTTTCAGATGGGAGTACAGTCTCAGTGCTGTCCTCTTTAGTATTTGTGTTTTGGTCCTTGTCCCCACAGAAAGATTCTATGGTCTTTTCTTTACTGCTTTGCTTTTTACTCATGATAATAACTCTTTTCCTGGCTTTTAAAGTAGATCTCTGCATCTGTGGCACAGGGAGCTCTGTCCCACAGTTCTTGTGCCTAAAACTTGAAGTTTTGTGTGTTGTGGCTTGAGCTCATCAAGCTCAACAAGGGGAGGGAGATAGCAATTACCCATCACTCCACCATCTTGGCTCCCAGAACCCAGGCATCACAACTCTTGAGAATCAGTGCCTCATTAACAAAAGATGTGGACCTTCCTACAAATCTTCCCAGACCCATTAATGGGTGGTGAAGATCTTCTTTAATCACATTAAAATAATTAACAATATGAATACATATACTGTTTCTAGTTAAAGAAACTCTTGGTTATGTACTTTACTCTTAGTAAAGGCTCTTGGTTGATAAAGGCAAGATTCAATCAGAGGTACTGGATAATACTAGAACAAAAACAGCACAGGATCCTACTTTGCTTGCCATCACATTCCAACAGCAAGTTAGAGGTTGCTTCAGTCCAAATTTACAGGGTGACTGGACATAATCAGTGATATGACAAAGGAACTAGGAATTCAAGAGAGGAGAAGAGTGTAGAGTTGAATTGGTTCAACAAAGGGTTAAGATGGAGAGGAAAGCAGCTAGTGCAAAGGAGATGACTTGGAAGAAAACTGAGAGGTCAAGGGATTGGAGGTCATAATGCAGATGAAGAGTAGGGTTTTGTAAGGAAAGGCAGAAAGAGAGAGGTGAAAAGTCAATCAATTATATTTGTAATATGGATATTTCAGAATTCTTGAACATCGAAGTGGAACATTTGTGGGTAATGACAAGATTAAAGGGTATGAACATCTTTGCATGTGGTTGAAGGGGTAGAGGATTAGCTGACAGGAAGTGAACAGATTGAGGAAATGAATGGTCAGAGCAGAGGTGGAGAGTCTGTGACCTTCAGGACCCATGTGGCCTTCCAGGTCCTTAAGTGCAGCCTTTTGATGGAATCCAAATTTTACAGAACATATCTTTTTATTTTTATTAATGCATTTTGTTCTTCCTTTATATTTATATTTTATTTTAAAAATGAATATATTTAAAATACCAAAGAATAAAATAAGTTACAATGAAATAATCCTCCCAGATTGACTGGCACAATTAGAATATTAGTAAGCCATAAGGTCTAAATTGACGACTGCTACACTCATTATTTTGTTCTAATTTCCCCCATCTGACTGCATTACTAAAAGAGGCTGGTTGGTGAGAGTTTATGGGGGTTGAATACACAAAAGCTGTTATCAGCTTTTGACAATGGTGCATTATGTTTCTGTTTAAAGGGGAATTTGTGAATAGTTGCACAGCTTGAGAGTATTTTTTAATTCTGTCTGCTTAATAGCCCATCGTGACAAAGAAGACTAAGAGAACGTTGAAGGAAGAAAACAGATTTTTTAAATGAGGTTTGGAAATTGCAATACTATCTTGCTTCTGCTAAAGATAAGATGATTTACTTGCTGATCCTGCAATATCAACATTAAAGAAATTCAATGTTCATCAGCATTATAACACATATAAGGATCACAATTATTTTAAATTAGAGGGATAGGTGCAAAAGGTTGTGTTGCAGAAATGAAAGGATGAAAAGCAAAAGCAAAGACATTTCTTTCGAGCAGTATTAAGACCTGGAAATAATGCCACTGAAACAACTTACAAAGTACCTTATATACTTGGGAAAAGGGAAGCCATTCAGTGATGTAGAAATTGTGAAAGAATGCATTGTCGAATTTGTAGGATGCTTAGACCCTAATAACATTTCAAAGTACAAACAACTGCCTCTTTCAAGCAGAATCATAACTGATTGGCAGCATGGATTAGCCTTCAACTTGACAGAACAACTTCATGCAATACTTCAAAAGAAAAATATATATTATTTAATCACTTTGGATGAGTCAACTGATACTACTGACTTGGCACAGGTCATTTGGGTCATAATACAATATTTTTTTCTTCTATGAAGAGTTACCGGCTTTGGGCACTCTTTTGAACAGAACACAGGGAAAACAACAAAAATCCCACCTTGCTTGTGCTTACACAAAAATAGGATGCAATCTGATATAGGCTATATATATGCAATCATATTGAATATATTTCCATATTACTCATGTTATGAAAGAAGAATCAGAACAAAAGGGAGAAACCATGAGAAAAGAAAAAAATGAACAAAAAAAGAGAAAATAGCGTGCTTTGATCTACATTCAGATTCCACAGTTCTTTCTCTGGATGTGGGTAGCATTTTTCTTCATGAGTCTTTTGTAATTGTCTTGAGTCATTTACTGCACAGTTCTTAAAAGCAAAGAGTTCTATTTCTCATTTTTGAGTAGGTTGGTCAATTTACTTTAAGAAGTCTCATTACGCTGACACTTCAACTTCTACAGAATTGTCATCAACAAATTCTTCTCCAGCAATTAGCTTGAACTAAATGATCTGCATCAATGGAGGATTACAATAGCTAGTATTTTTCCAGTGTTTTAAGGTTCACAAAGTGCTCTACAAATATCTCCTTTTATCCTCATGACAACCCTGGGAGGTAGATGCAATTCTGATCCCATTTTACAAATGAGAAAACTGAAGCAGACAGATGTTAAGTGACTTTCCTGGGGTCACTAATAAATGTTTGAAGCTAGATATCAACTCAAATCTTTCTTATTCCACTGAGCAGATTCTCCATATACCATCAGAAATCCTGCCTAGGGGTGCCATGGTGCAATATCTCGTCCTCCAGTCTCTCCATGTTCTTTATTTGTGTTGCCTTTTCCCTTTTTCAAGAGCAGTTCCATTTTGTCTCATTTACTGACTATACCAAATGCAATGAACTGGCCTGAATCATCTCAGCACTCACATGAGGTTTGGTGTTGTTTCAAAATGAAACACTCATAGATGTTAGCAGTTAACAAAGGGAGATTTACTTAGCTATCCCTTAGAAAGGCTATTAATTAAACAAGATTATTGAATCCTGAGTCATGTAGGGGTTGATGGGTTCCCCTTGCCTTCATATGGAAACCTATCAGGTCAACAGAGCAAGATTTACTGACTTGCAGGGGACATCTGCCACCTCTAAAGGGCCTTGACTCCACATGAGTGGGTCTAATCCATGTCAGAGACATGACAGCCTTGGTAGATAGTGGTTTGATAGAATGTGGACCACAAGTCCCTGAAGCCTTAGTATTTCTGGAGCAGCTAGATGGTGCAGTGGAAAGAGCTGGGCCTGGAGTCAGGAAGACCTCACTTCAAATTCAGCCTCACACACTTACTAGCTCCATGACCTTGCACAAGTAAGTTACCATCTCTTTGTCTCAGTTTCCTCATCTGTAAAATGGGGATAATAACATTGCCCATACTCCTAGAACTGCTGTGAGAATCAAATTAGATAATACTTGTGATGCACTTAACACAATTTCTGGGCCAAAGGTGTTATATAAATGTTATTGTTGTCAGCATTATTGCTTGTTCTCAAACAGATCCTCTCCAGTTTTCTGCTCAGTTCTTCTATCAGTCTGTCTCATATTTAATTGAAAAGCTTTTTCTTCACTACATGTATTTTAGTAGATTTTCATTCACAAATGGTTTTCCCCCCCTTTGGGTTACCAAACTATTTCCATGTGACAAGAGTAATAACAGATCTCCTTCAGTTGATTTCTTTATATAAAAAATCAATTTTGCCCTCTTTCAACAATAGAAAAGGGCAATACTAGGAACCTAGGATTCTATAACTCATACTTGTGGAGAGTTTGTGTGTACATCTCAAATATGGCATGATCCATTGCATAACATGAAATAAAAACATGGTAATTTCACAGGGTGTATATACCATCTGAAAAAGAATTTGGATTACTATGAAAATATTGTTCTTTCTTACCTTTCTAGCTATCCTACTCCCTAACTTCACTCCATCATAAACAGTGTAGTGTGTCAAATATAGTATCTTTTTGTGGTAATAAAAATCTGTGATAAAGAGAAACTGAGGCACATAGTTCCAAGCATGATGAATTTATTAGCAAGGATAGCAATTGCCAATAGAAGGAATCCAAGACCACCTCAGTTGGCAATAGGACATTCATGTCAGAATACAGAGCATTCTTATAGTCTAGAAAGAGGAATTAATTAAAATATATATTCATGAAATCAATACATATTCATGATATTGATGCATATTCATAGGATTTACAGAAAGTGTAACAGGAATAAGGAAGAGGTCAATTTTGTAATACTGAGCTTCCAAATGTGTTGGGAGAATGTCATTCCTCAAATTGTAAACACTCCTTCTATCTAATTGATTATTGAATTACAAAAGTTGTGACAAGTGGAATAATTGACATCATGGAATTGTGTGTCATACAAGACAGCTGGTTAGGACAGCTGAAAAGAGGAACTGGAAAAATGGGTAAGTTCCTGAGGAATAAATAAGCCTTCTTGCTGATTGGCTGAAGTATAGGTATTGTTTAATGTAATATTTTACATTAGTAGACAGAAATAGGGAGATTCGAAAACGGGACTAGCTTCTGACAAACCAAAATAGGTAAACTCTAACTGAAGAACTATCTCTCACACCCACTCTCCTGTCTCCCATTTTCATTCAGCATCACTTCTCTTAAATTGCATTCTTTCATGGCAGAGGAAAACCCAGCTCGCAAAGCAAGGATTAATCCTGATATAAAATGGAGTTGGTTGATTAAATAATTTTACATTTTGAATCTATCTCTCTTCTCCACTCACACTACTTAGTTCAGGATGGCACTTCTTATCTGATCTTGTCTTAACCCTAAGGGGCAGCTAGGTGGTACTAGAATACCAGTGTAGGAGTCAGGAGGACCTGAGTTCAAATCTTACCTCAGACACTTGACGCTCACTAGCTGTGTGACCTTGGGTAAGTCACTTAATCCCAATTGCCTCATTCTGGGTCATCTCCAGGCATGCTGATGAATATCTGGTCACTGGATTCAGATGGCTCTGGAGGAGAAGTGAGCCTGGTAACCTGCCCAGCCCTCCCTCACTCAAAACAAAGTCAAGTGCAAGTCATGTCATTATTTCTCTAATGGCATGGTCTTCTTAGGCAACGAAGGACGAACATACACAGACTCACAGTAGAATATAAACTTCTCAAGGGAAGAAACAGTTTTCCATTTTGTCTTTGTATCCCCACCCAGCACCTAGAACAGTGTCTTATAGTTCAATTAATAAATTCTTCTATTATTGATTTGAATATATTAATAATACTCTAAACAGATTAGATAGGATACCAGGTCAGCTTTACATATGAATCTGCAGTTGCATAATGTTTTTAATTACTATGTGATTCTTTATTGCACAGAATATAATCTGGTGAAAAATTAATCCTAGTTGACAATCTTTTTTGATACTGTCCAATTAATAGCATCTTTAGATGTATCAGAAAACTATCTTCACTCAGTCATCATCCATAATCCAGGCCAATCCTGGGAAAGGAAGCTTCCTTCAAATTGAACACAAAGCTTTTCCATTGTTTACATTCTCATCAGATCTGAATTCATGATCTATACAAAGCAGACAGCAACAAGAATTTTATTGGAAGCAGAAATAACCCACTGTTGTTCCTTTTTAAATGGAGAAATTTAGATCATATAAACCACTAATAAAAAGAACAGCTGCCCATGTTGTCTCCAAAATAGAATCTCTGAGATTTTGGTTGGTGGGTTGGGGAAGTTTAAGCGTAAAAAGAAGGAAAGCAGGGGAAAACTTTAATTCTTTACGAAGATCGTTTTATACATTATTGGCACACTGGGATGGGAAGAACTGACTACCCTAAACTCCGGGGCCCCAGGGACCTCTGACCAAATTGGTTGTAATGTGTCCCACCGAGGAAGGCGAGGTTGGAGCCCAATCCCCCCAAAAAGATAGGGACGGGTAAGCAGAACAGGTGAGGCTGTATCCCTTAGGGTGCGTAGGAGTAGGAAAATAAGAGATGAGTGAGAAGAGGCGGGGTTTACGATATAGAAATGAACCACTCCAGGGAGGCAGAGCGAGTGCTAAAACAAGACGCAGGGAATATGGGAAAAGGAACTCTGGACGCTGAAGCGACAATCCCAACCCTTTTCATTGCTCAGCCCCACGATCGGCCTGGCTATGTCAGATCCTGGTTTATCATGGTCTCTAAGGCGCTACGGTGAGTACTCGCTCCCTCCTCCAGGGTCCAACACCTTCTCAGGTTCCTGGGCAGGCTAGTTCCTGTAAGCCCCAAGGCCATTGCCTTCTACCAACTTGTTATTTGCACTGTATAGTTGCCGCCTAGGCTAGTGAAGTATCCTGGGGTTGGTGGGACGGGCTGCTGGTTAGAGCCGGCACAAGTACCTGCCCTCAGCCTGTCAGAGCTGCTCTTCCTTGAAAGGGGTGAATCATGCAAACTGAAACTCGGGACTCACGATGTTTTGACTTGGTGCCCAACAGTGAAGGCAAGGCAGAGACCAAACAAGTTAAGAGCAATTAGGAGGGAGATATTTCTCATAGGCAAATTATTGAATTGGGGGAAAAAAAGAGTGCTCTGAGTTATGTTCATACGATTGTATCTTTAACCTCAGATAAATATCTGGGACAGGGTTGCTGCAAAGCCACCCCACTGTTTAATATTTTCTAGTGACTCCCTATCACTTCGAGGTTCAACTACAAATCTGATTGGCATTAAACACATTGTTAGACCCTTCACAATCTAGTTTCTAGCTACATTTCCAGGTCTATTTTATGTTCACTTTATAGTCAGGCAAAATTGTCAGTCTTGCTATTTCTCCTATGACATCCTGACTTCCGTTTCAGTCAACTTCTATCAAGAGCCCCTTGTTCCGCCTTCTGTAACCAAAACAGTGTTAATCCCTCAAATACTTAAAAAATAAGAAATACCTCCTGACATCCCATGACCTCCTCCTTTACTCCCTCAGTCACACATAGATTGTCACATCCTAGATGTCATCATCATCTGCCAATTGTTCTATTACCCTAACTAGAAACTGACAGTCTCCTATCTAACCATAACCTTCTCTTATTCTGCTTCTCCCTAAGCCACATCTCTCCTAAACTTAATCTTTGCCCTCATTGAAAGCTGTAATCTTTCTACCCTTGAGAATTTTCTCAGGTCATTATTCTTGTTCTGCCTTTTCTTTCTTTCCTCTCAAGATCTCAACCCAATAAGCCATTTCAACTTTACACTGTCTTTTGTTCTCAAATCCCTTGTTCCCTTATCCTACAAACTCTCACCTCTTGCCCAAATTCTGTCCCAGATCGCTCCCAACATTTTTGTGTCCTTCACTGCGGCTCACTATCTGTTGAACATAGCCTTCCTCTCCCTCTCCCTCTTTCTACTCAGGTAGCTACCACTTTAGTTCAAGCTTTCATCATCTCTCATCTAGATTACTACAATTGTAATAAACCTCTCTGATTTCAATTCTCTTCCCCACTCTAGTCTTATCCTATATACTATTGCAAAAATAATTTTTTGTAAGCAAACCTGATCATTTGATTCTGCCCACTCAGTCAACTCCATTGGATTCTTTTTGTGCTCTTAGGATCAAATATAAAAGCCCCTATTTAGTTTTAAAGCCCTACACAACATGGCTCCAAAATACCTTTCTACCTTCACTGGATTACTACTCTCCTTTCATTTTCTGTATTCTAGCCAAACTAGCTTGTTGTACCCGCACGCGCGTGCACACACACACACATACACACACACTCACACAAACATTCCCTCTTCTATAAGATGCATGTCAAAAATGATCTTCTGTATGAAGCCTTTCTTTATCAATACAACTGGTAACATCTCTCCTAAGTTACCTTGAATTTAATTACTTTGTATATATTCATATTTATTCACTTTATTGAATTTTATGTTTTTCAATTTGTCACATTTTCCTAGACCATCAAGATCTTTTTGGATCCTAGTTCTATCTCTTTATTAAGTCTCTCTCCTAGTTTTGTTTTGTTAGAAAATTTGATAAGAATGACTTTTCCCAAGTCATTGATAAAACTCTTAATCAGTACAGATCCTTGGGACACTATTTGGAGAACTGCCAAATTGTTATTGAACCGTAATGTTTGGAAGCCAGACAGTCAGCCAGTACAGAGTCCATTTAATTGAACTAGTATCTAGTCTATATATCTTCACATTTTCTAAAAGAATGGCATGAGGAAGTTTATCAAATACTTTGCTAAAAATCTAGATAAAACATATCTATGATTCCACTGATCTACTAGTTTAGTTACCCTGTCAAAAAAGGAGATGTGTGGTTTGGCTTATTATTTTCTTGATAAAACCATGCTGGATCACTGTTTATATATATATCTTTAAATAATGTTTTCTGAGTTTTAATGGAATATTAATCAAATTCAATTATCTTTATCAAAACTGAAATATTAATTCTTCTCCAGCCCTCCTGTATGTTTATTTTTTCTGACAAGGTCTTCCAGAGATCATTGGCAGCACAAAGTAGTAGGAGTGCATTGACTGGAGAATGACTAAAGAAATTTTGGTTACATGAATGTAATGGCATTTTACTGTGCTATAAAAAATTATGGATGTGAAGAATATAGAAGAGCATGAAAGGAGCTATATAAGGTGATACAGAATTTAAAATAAGTAGAGTCAAGAAAACAATATATGTAATGACTGAAAATGTAAGCAGAAAGAACAACATAAAAATCAAAAGTGAATGCTACAAAATTACAAAAAAATTGTAGCTCCAAAAATATGAGAGGACACATGTACCCCATCCCTTTGCAGAGGCAGAAAGTTCAAGAGTATGGTACACTGCACATATTTTCAAATATATTGATCAGCTTTCCTCAATTCTCCCCCTTTTTCTCTTTAAAATATTGTTTTTATGGGATGGCTTTCATGGAGTTGAATACTGGATGAATTTTGATAATATGTAAAAAAAAAACCCTAAAACTTCAATAAAAATTTATTTTCAAAAAGATTGCTTATAGTAGCTCAGCAATTACAGGTCACTATTTCATCTGGGTCTGTTGATTTGAATTCCTTAAAGGTAGTCGTGCTTATTGTCTCCCTACTTATCTTTGTCATTTGTTATCTGTTGTTGTCCTGTTCTTTTTTATATATAGATCATAGTTCTTAGCAGAGAAAGCAGAGTTAAAATAAAAATTGAGCAGTAACAAACAACTTTTCTTCATCATCAGTTATCAGTTAATTTCCCTTTTTCACTATAACTGAAGATACAAATTTGAAAAGAGTGCTAAATAAACTGTATTTGGTATGAACAGATATATGCCAACAAAATTAATATAATAACAGAAATAGATAAAGTATTTACAAAAATATAAAATATATAAATTTACAAAACTATACCCATAGCTAAGGAAAGAGATAATTGGAAAAAACCAAATGCAGAAGGAGAAACCAACCAGTCCAGTAATGAGGTACCATAAAAAAAATTTATTGGAATAAAGAGGGATCCCCAAGTGAATTTTATTGAAGTCAAATAACATTAACAATAATGATAACTTCCATTCACACATCATTTTAAGGTTTGCAAAGGAAAAAAGCCTTATTGTTAATCTGCTTGAGTACTAGGCTTATACCCTTTTTTATCTTTCAATATTTTTCTTATATTCTCAAATACTTTGTCTCTGGTTTTCTTCTTCACTCATTGGCCCCTTTCCCTTCCCCTGTTTATGTATAAGTGTATATTTTCTGCTTTATAGATCCTTAATGATGGACAGCCTTAGCCTTCTCATAGTAGTGATTGGCTCTTGTTGCCCAATGTAAAGTCCACATGTATAAACTCCTTTTCTAGGGTTCTAAAATCCCTTTCCTTGGGCAGGGAAGCCCATTTTCTCTTAGCCATATAGTCCTTCTTCAATAGTTATACCTGCTTTCAGTCATATTTCTAGACAGAATCCACATTTTTTTTTCTTTTTATGAAGTTTGAGTCACTGAAAGGAACAGGTAGAAACAATAAAGCTCTACCCTGAAGCACAAGGTTAATAACTTATTTATGCTGAACACACCGAATGCATGAGATGGTAGGTTGGGTGAAGGAGCTTTAGGCTGCTAAGTTCTCTGATATACTTCAAAGTGCTTTATCTTGAAGAGGGTACTCTACCTTATCATTGCAGCTATAATCATGCTAAATTGCATGTATTTTCTTGTTTTGACTAAACATGCATTTATTACACACCTACCACATGTCAGGAACTGTGATAAGCACACAGTCTAACTGGAAAGACAACAGCCAAAGAATTATAAACAAATTATATATCCACACACACACACACACACACACACACACACACACATATATATATATATGTATATCCACTGCTTTTACGTATATGTTTATATATATATATATACACACAAGATCAATTGAAGATAATAGAAGGAAGGTACTACAAATAAAAGGAAATAGGAAAGGATCTTTTTTAGACTATGAGACTTTAGTTGGGCCTAGGAAGAAGTCGGGGAAGCCAGGAAATAGAGATAAAGGTAGAGAGAATTCCAGGCATGGGAGACAGCCAGTGGACTGTCTTGTTAATCACTAGCAAGGTGGCCAGTATAACTGAATGGCGGAATACTTGGAGGGTACTAAGGCATGAGAAAATTGGAACATTAAGAGAGCACCAGGTTATGAACGGTTTTAAAAGCCAAATGGAGGATTTTATATAGTGTCTCAAAAAACACACTAAAATCTGGGATATGCTTATTTCAACCTGGATATAATAGGGACCTGCTAGAGTTTATTGAATGACATGTCCAGACTTGTGATTTAGGAAAATAAATTTGATAGATGAGTGGAGTGGGAAGAAGCTTGGAGCCAGGGCAACCATGAAGATATTGTAATAGTCTAGATGTGAGGTGATGAGGGCTTGCACCAGGATAGTAGCAGTGACAGAAAAAAGAAGTGAGTAAGTATGAGATATATCACAGAGGTTGAATTGACAGGATTTGTCAATTGATTGGATATAGTGGGTGAGAGATCTAATTTGTAAGCCTGGATAACTGGGAAAATGATGATGTCGAAAACAGTAATAAGAAAATTAGAAGGAAAATTTGAGTAGCAAATTCAAAATCTATTCACATGAATAGAAAAGAAGGCGATTAAAGTAATACAAGTCTATGACTTGACACTGTAGAATTGGCAAGAGGATAAGTGGACAAGGGACTAGAATGAAAAGGATAGTGCAGAATTGACCTGGTTCACCAGGGAGTTGTGATGAGAAGAGAATGTGTAGTGAGTGTTGGGGGAATGGTGTGGAAAGAATTGAGGGGAGAAGGGACTGGGCATTGTGATGACAAAGAGTAGAGCTAGTGGCTGCAAAACAGAGGGAGGTGTGAAATTGACAACAGGTGACAATCAGATAAGGAAATTTCAGATTACACAAACAAGGAAGTTGAACATATTTGTGTGATGGCAAGATTGAGGATATAAACATCTGTGTATAGCTGAGGTTATGGTGGAGGAGTAGCATGGAAAATATGTAATTTGGGAGGTTATTTTATTTGAGGGAGTGTCAATATGTATATTTAAGTCCTCTCTTATGAGGGCAGAAGTAGGGGAGGAGAGAAACACTGTGAGGCAGGCACTAAACTCATTGACAAAATGAGATTGTAAGTTGGTAGATTTACAGCTACCAGAATCTTGATTGAATGGAAAATGTATGGATTAAATGAAACTTAAAGGAGGAGTAGTTACTGAGTGTAGAAGGAGAATCTGGAAGTGGCAATGAGGAGTACAACACTTCTACCTTTAGCAGTTGTTCATCGATGAGTGAAAATGCAACTAGGACTGGAAAGGGTAGCCTGGGAAGTTCTGTTACTGGAGGAGAGCAAAGTCTCAGTGAGTGTAAGAGGAAGGAGCAAAAGAAGAAAAAGTTTTTGATGAAAGCCAGTTTGTTTCCTATGGAGCAGGCATTCCAAAGAGCAAAGTAGAAGGGTTGAGTAGCTTTACAGTGGTACATTCTAGGGACTCATATTGATTTAAGATGCATGTTGAGTTGAGAGGGATGGAAAAGCAATGACAGATGGTTTGAACAATGACTTTTTAAAATACATTTTTTTATTTTGTTAAATATTTCCCAATTACATAAAATTTTTCTAACATTAATTTAAGAAAAATTTTGAACTTCAAGTTCTCTCCCTCCTTCCTGCCCCTTCCACACTCCATGGAAAGACAAGCATTATGCTATCTATTATTTCTGCATTAAACATACTGCAAAAGAAATCACACTAAGAAAAACAGGAAAAACAAAGAAAGAGAAAAAAGTACGTTCACCTAGAGTTCATCAGTTTTCTCCTTGGAAGCGATTAGCCCTTTTCATCATGGTTCCTTTGGAATTGGTGTGGATCATTGCCTTGATCAGAGTCTTACACAGTTGATCATCTTCACGATGTTGCTGTTACTGTGTGCAACATTTTCCTAGCTCTGCTCACTTCACTCTGCGTCACTGCATAGAAGTCTTCCCAGATTTTTCCCGAAACCGTACTGTTCATCTTTTAGCACAATAGTATTTCATCACAACAATACACCACAATTTGTTTAGCCATTCCCCAATTGATTGGCATGTGGGCTCCAGGCCAGTCTCCACTCCTGTGTCATGGATTCTTTTCTTCAGACCTCTAAGTTGTCTTAGGCTTTAAGAATGTTTGACCCTGATCTTTCACTGGCTCTGCCTCTCCAGAATTTAATTTGAGGTGTTATTTCAAAAATTTTTGGAGGGCAATGTTGGGAGAGCTTGGATGAGTACTACCTCTTCTCCACTATCTTGGCTCCATCCCTGGAAGATCAAACAATGATTTGAGAATGTGAGAGTGGTAATGTTGAAAATAATTTCTCCATGAACTTGATTGCATAATATTGTCTTTTAAAAATCATTAATTGTTGGGTTTCCTTTCATATCCACATTTTCAGACAGTTGTCCTTTCCTTTCCTCAATAGAATTATTTCATTTGTCTTCAGAATCTGTAGATTTTTTAGCTTTTGTAGATTTTTAGCTCTAAATCTTAGTTTTCTTTCTTCCCTCCCTCCCTCCCTCCTTTCCTTCCTTCCTTCCTTCCTTCCTTCCTTCCTTCCTTCCTTCCTTCCTTCCTTCCTTCCTTCCTTCCTTCCTTCCTTCCTTCCTTCCTTCCTTCTTTCCCTTCTCCTACCTATTTATATACCTACCTACTTTATTTATCCTACCTATTCTTCCTCTTAACACTTTCTTTTTCAAAATATGTATATCAGATTATGTCAGTTTCTTCTCCTCTGTCACAAACTCTAGGAGAGAGTGGTTAGTTCTTCACAGTTTCAAAAGATCATTTTTAACCCAGTAACATGTTCCTGTTTTTTTTTCATGACAAACAGGTGCAGAACAGAATAGAATATTTTCTTCTTAGTTCTTTTAAAGATGGAAATGATCTTTAAGAAAAATTTTAAAATTATGGTCTATTCTTTAGTGAAGGTCACTTTGATTCATTGATTCAGTATTCTGGAAATAAACCTTTTCACCCTCACATTTTTACTTCTTCCATCATAATCAGTCTTTTGTAAATTGACGAAAGAGAGAATATACTAAGACAAAAAAACCACAATATAAATTGGTGTTACAGGGCAAAATGGACAACTTTTGAGAAAATCCTAACCTTTAGCAGAGCAACACCAATTTATTAAAAATATATAGGAGCAGTTGTCCCACATCTGTCCCCACTTCTATCCCTGCCTCCTTTGAAGCCCTGTCATGATACAATTAATGGCTAAAAGGATTGTCCTGGGAAAGTAGAATCTATTTTTCTTTTTCCCCTTTTCTCTCTTCCCCTAACATCTCTGTACCCATCATGTTAAAGTACGTATTCCTTATTGGCATCTAGTCAGGGTTCTTTACTTGTGGCATTCTCCATATTTCCCCCATCAGCTCTCAGTACCTAGACTTGATGAATATCAAAGATTAAAGCTGTGACTTTCACCATTAGTCCTTATAATTTACATGTGACAAGCTGGATGTAGACATGGAAAAGTGTTGGAATGATTATGTAAACTTCATATGCTTTGTAATTTTTTATAGATCCTTTTTACACTCTGGACCAAGACTCAGAAGAAAGATGGTCTCTCTGTATGAAAGCTTTGTTAACAAATCATTAAAAGAACATATTTTACCACCTATTATGGAAAAGATTATTTTCTTGAGCTGTTGTAAGTATGAATATTTTATGAGTTTGACTATGAGCAAAACAGTAATTATTTATATTTTTCTGAATATATAACATAGGATACTTTGGGAAGTGACAGATTGTAAATATAGTCAGTTCTCCCTTATGTGAAGTGGACTGTTTTAATTTAATGCAATTAAAATTATCCATTTTATTTCTCATGTTCCTCTCTATCTCTTGATTGGTAATAGACTCACCCCTTGTCTAGAAAACTGACAGGTAAATTTTTGTGTGCTACCCCAATTTACTTATGATATCACCCTTTATGTATAAATCATGTACCTATTTTGATCTTATCTTGGTACAAGAGGTGAGATGTTGGTGTGTACCTAGTTTCTGCCAAACTGCTTTCAAGTTTTCCCACTAATTTTTGTCAAATGGTGAGTTCTTAGCCCCAAAGCTAGGATCTTTGCATATGCAACTTTAGATGATTATGGTCACATTATTGCTGTATATTGTGTACCTAATCCATTCAACTGATCCACCATCCTATTTCTTAGCCAGTAGCAGACTGTTTTAGTGATTACCACTTTATAATATAAGTTGAAATTGAGTACTGCTAGGCTGCCTCACTTCACATTTTTCCTTTGATTTCTTTGATATTTTGATCTTTTGCTCTTCCAGATGAATTTCATCATTTTTTTCTAGCTCTTTCAAATAATTCTTTGATTGAATAAGTAAATTAACTTAAAGATAATTGTCATTTTTGTTGTATTGGCTCAGCTTACCCATGAGCAACAAATGTTTCCTCTGATTGCTTAGATTTGCCTTTATTAGTGTGAAAAGTATTTTGTAATTGTGTTCATATAGTCCCTTGGCGTGTCTTGGTGGGTATTTTATATAGTCTGCAGTTATTATATTTTAAAATACATTTTCCATAGTTATATAATTGTATATATGCAATTTTTAACATTTTAAAAAAGTTTTCAGTTGCAAATTCTATTTCTCCCTCTCTCCCCCCAAAAGCTCCCTCCCCAAAGATGGTGAGCAATCTGATATATTATGCATGTTCTGCAATTATTTTTTAAAATTTATTTATTTAACTTTTAACATTCATTTCCACGAAATTTTGGGTTCCAAATTTTCTCCCCATTTCTCCCCTCCCCCCACCCCAAAACGCCGAGCATTCTAATTGTCACTATCACCAATCTGCCCTCTCTTCTAACATCCCTCCCTTCCCTTGTCCCCATCTTCTCTTTTGTCCTGTAGGACCAGATAACTTTCTATACCCTATTACCTATATTTCTTATTTCCTAGTAGCAAGAACAGTACTCGACAGTTGTTCCTAAAACTTTGAGTTCCAACTTCTCTTCATCCCTCCCTCACCACCCATTACCTTTGGGAAGGCAAGCAATTTAATATAGGCCATATCTGTGTAATTTTGCAAATGACTTCCATATTAGTCGTGTTGTGTAAGACTAACTATATTTCCCTCCATCCTATCCTGCCCCCCATTGCTTCTATTCTCTCTTTTGATGTCGTCCCTCCCCAAGAGTGTTGACTTCAAATTGCTCCCTCCTCCCATTGCCCTCCCTTCCATCATCCCCCCCCACCCTGCTTATCCCCTTCTCCCCCACTTTCCTGTATTGTAAGATAGGTTTTCTTACCAAGATGAGTGTGCATTTTATTCCTTCCTTTAGTGGAATGTGATGAGAGTAAACTTCATGTTTTTCTCTCACCTCCCTTCTTTTTCCCTCCACTAAAAAAGTCTTTTGCTTGCCTCTTTTATGAGAGATAATTTGCCCCATTCCATTTCTCTCTTTTTCCTCCCAATATATTTCTCTCACCGTTTAATTTCATTTTTTAAAGATATGATCCCATCCTATTCCATTCACTCTGTCTTCTCTGTGTGTGTGTAATCCCACCAACTACCCAGATACTGAAAAGTTTCAAGAGTTACAAATATTGTCTTTCCATGTAGGAATGTAAACAGTTCAACTTTAGTAAAGTCCCTTATGACTTCTCTTTGCTATTTACTTTTTCATGCTTCTCTTCATTCTTGTGTTTGAAAGTCAAATTTTCTTTTCAGCTCTGGTATTTTCATCAAGAATACTTGAAAGTCCCCAATTTCATTGAAAGACAATTTTTTTTCCCCTGAAGTATTATACTCAGTTTTGCTGGGTAGGTGATTCTTGGTTTTAGTCCTAGTTCCTTTGACTTCTGAAATATCATATTTCACACCCTTCTATCCCTTAATGTAGAAGCTGATAGATCTTGTGTTATCCTGATTGTATTTCCACAATACTTGAATTGTTTTTTTCTAGCTGATTGCAATATTTTCTCCTTGACCAGGGAACTCTGGAATTTGGCCACAATGTTCCTAGGAGTTTCTCTTTTTGGATCTCTTTCAGGAGGTGATCTGTGGATTCCTTGAATACTTATTTTGCCCTCTGGTTCTAGAATATCAGGTCAGTTTTCCTTGATAATTTCATGAAAGATGATGTCTAGACTCTTTTTTTGATCATGGCTTTCAGGTAGTCCCATAATTTTTAAATTGTCTCTCCTGGATCTGTTTTCCAGGTCAGTTGTTTTTCCAATGAGATATTTCACATTATCTTCCATTTTTTTCATTCTTTTGGTTTTGTTTTGTGATTTCTTGGCTTCTCATAAAGTCATTAGCCTCCATCTGTTCCATTCTAATTTTGAAAGAACTATTTTCTTCAGTGAGCTTTTGAACCTCCTTTTCCATTTGGCTAATTCTGCTTTGAAAGCATTCTTCTCCTCATTGGCTTTTTGAACCTCTTTTGCCAATTGAGTTAGCCTATTTTTCAAGGTGTTATTTTCTTCAGCATTTTTTTGGGTCTCCTTTAGCAAGGTGTTGATCTGCTTTTCATGCTTTTCTTGCACCTCTCTCATTTCTCTTCCCAGTTTTTCCTCCACCTCTCTAACTTGATTTTCAAAATCCTTTTTGAGCTCTTCCATGGCCTGAGCCCACTGAATATTTATTTTGGGTGTTTGGAATACAGAAGCCTTGAATTCTATGTCTTTCTCTGATGGTAAGCATTGTTCTTCCTCATCAGAAAGGATGGGAGGAGATATCTGTTCACCAAGAAAGTAACCTTCTATGGTCTTATTTTTTTTCCCTTTTCTGGGCATTTTCCCAGCCAGTGACTTGACTTCTGAGTTTCCTTTCCACACCTACCTCACCACCAGATCCACCCAGCTAGTGCTTGGGGGCTGAGAATCAAATGCTGTTTCCCAGCCTCAGGGCTTTGGGTGGGGGCGGGCCTGCTATTCAGTATGAGATTAAGTTTAGGTGCTCAGGTCAGGGCAGGGCCATCTCGCAGGGCTCAGTTCCCTGAGGGGGTTTATGCTGAGACCTTCAACAATGGATCTGAGCTCCTGCCTGCTTTGGGAGCCCTTGTCTGCTGCTGCCTCCACTGCTGCCTCCTGAGGGGGCCTGAGTTATGGAGATACCCCGCTCCCCTCTCTGCTAGCCGAAAAGACCCTCTCACTGACCTTTGGTGTCTGGAGGTGGAGGGACCTGAGTGGCTGCTGGAGATTTTGTTCCTGAAGACTGCTTGGATCTGCTCCTCTCGGTGCTGCACTGCCAAGGCAGGGCTGGGCTCTGCTCCGGGTCCAGTGCACGACGGACGTTTCGGGTCAGTTTTTTAGGGCTCTCTGGAACAGAAATCTCCACTCCATTGTTCTGTGGCTTCTGCTGCTCCCAAATTTGTTGGGAATTCTTCTTTACAGGTATTTTATGGGCTGTGGGTTTGGAGCTAGCATTTGTGCATCTTTCTATTCCGCCATCTTGGCTCCTCCCCCTGCAATTATTTTCAAAGGAATTTCTCTGTCCATCTCTTCCTGTTGGATATTTTGAGTAGTTTATAGAAATGTTGGTGATTTATGTGGGTTTATTTTATGTTCTGCAACTTTGCTGAAATTATTAATTATTTTAAGTATTTTTTTAGTTGATCAGAATTCTTTAAGTATACCATCACATGATCTGTAAAGAGTGATAGTTTGGATTCGTTGTTGTTTATTTTTGTTCCTTTAATTTCTTTTATGTCAGTGCTATAACTAGCATTTCTAGTACAATATTGAATAATTGTGATGATAATGGAAATTCTTATTTCACTTCTGATCTTATTGGCATATTTCTCCCTATGACAGATCATTCTTGCTCTTAGTTTTAGATAGATACTACTTACTATTTTAAAGACAGAAACTCAATTTATTGCTGTGCTTTCTAGTATTTTTTAAAAAAAGGACTTGGTGTTGTATTTTGTCAAAAGCCTTTTCTGTATCAATTGATTTAATCATCAGATTTTTGTTGTTAATATGGCCAGTTTTGCTTATGGTTTTCCTAATATTGACTCAGCCCTGCAATCCTGGTATAAACTCCACCTACTCATTGTGTATGATTTTTGTGATATATAACCATAAACCCCTTCCTAGTATTTTACTTAAAAATTTTGCATTGATATTCATTAGGGAAATTGGTCTATAATTCTATTCCTGTTTTTACTTTCCTTGGTTTAGGTATTAAAACCATATTTGCTTCACAAAAGATATTTAGTAGTCCTCTTTACCTATTTTTTCAAATAGTTTATATGATATTAGAATCAAATATTTTTTATTTGTTTTGTAGAATTCATTTGTAAATTCATCTGCTCCTGGGGATTTTTTCTTAGGGAGCTCCTTGATGGCTCATTCAATTTCTTTTTTCTAAGATATATTTTTTTTAAGTATTCTCTTTCTTCTCTTAATCTGGGTAATTTTAATTTTTTTTAATAAATATTCATCCATGTCACTTATAGTGTCAGATTTACTCACATATGATTGGGTAAAATAACTTCTAATAATCACTTTAATTTCATTTTCCTTTGTAGTGCATTCACTTTTTTCATTTTTGTTATTCCCAGTTTGGTTTTCTTTTTTCTTTTCTTTTGGAAAATCAAATTAGCTAATGGCTTATCTATATCATTATTATTATTATTATTTTCCCCACCCTTACAAAACCAACTTATAGTTTTATTTATTAGCTCAATGACTTTTTTAAACTTTTAAATTTATTAATTCATTCTTTGATTTTTGAGATTTCTATTTTGGTATTTAGTGGAGTGTCTTTACTGTGTTCTTTTTCTAATATTTTTAATTGCATGTCTAATTCATTGATCTGCTCTTTCTCTCTCTTTTTAATTTTTGTAACTATTTAGCAATTTTATTTTCCCCTTAACTATTACTTTGGCTGCATCCCATAAATTTTGGGATGTTGTCTCATTATTTTCATTCTTTTGATTGCTTTTATAATTTGTTCTTTGGCCCAATCAATCTTTAGGATTAGACTATTTAGTTTCCAATTAATTTTTAATCTACATTTCTAAGTCCTTTTATTACATATAATTTTTTATCACATTTAGGATCTGAAAGACTGAATTTAATATTTTTGCCTTTGTTTGTGAGGTTTTTATGCCTAATAGGTCAGTTTTTATGAAGGTGCTCTGTATACCTCAGAAAAATTATACTCCTTTCTATTTCCATTCAATTTCTTTTAGAAGTAAATATATATATGTACTCATTTCTATTTCTGTTCAATTTCTTCCATCCAACTTTTCTAAAATTCCAATTAATTTCCTTAACACTTTTCTTATTTATTTTATGGTTAAATATATCTAGCTCTGAGAGGGGAAAGTTGAAATCCCCACTAGTATAGATTTTTCCTCCTATAATTCATCTAAATTTTTCTTTTGGATTTTAGATGTTATGCTGTTTGTTGCATGTATGTTTTATATTGATTTTACTTCATTGTCTATGGTATCTTTTAGCAAAGTTGAGTTGTCTTGTCTCTTGTTTTATTTATTTTATTTTTGTTTTTGCTTTGTCTGAGATACCTCTGCCTTTTTTGCTTTAGCTGAAGCATAATAAATTCTATTCAAGCGTCTTATATGAATTATATGTGTATTTTTTTGTTTCATGTATGTCTCTTATAAACAAAACATTGTTGGATTCTGATTTTTAATCCACTCTGCTAGCCAATTCTGATTTATGGGTGAGTTCATCCCATTCACATTTACAGTTATGGTTACTGTGTATCTCCCTCTATCCTACTTTCTTCTGTTTATCCTTATTCCACCCTCCCTTTTGTTATATCCCTTTCTTTCTTTTATCCCTTTCATCTCCTATTTCTTTGTTGGATAAGAAAAATTTTTACACCAAACTGAATCTCTGTCTCTGTGTCTCTCTCTCCCCCTCTCTTTCTGTCTCTCTGTCTCTCTCTCTGTCTCTCTCTGTCTGTCTGTCTTTCTATCTGTCTCCCTCTCTGTCTCTCTCTTTCTCTGTTCTGCCCTCTTTGAATCAGTTCTGATGAGAGTGAGGGTCAGTTCTTGCCCATCAATTTCCCCTTTCACTGCAAAAACTTTCTTGCAGGCATCTTTTATGTGAGATAATCTTTCTGATTTTATGTCTCTTTTCTCCTTCCTCCCCAGTGTCTCTTTCTCATCCTTTCATTTTTTGACATCATCCCAATGTAATCAATTCACATTTATGCCCTTTGTCTATGTAGATTCCTTCTAACAGATCCAATAATTGAAAAGTTCTTAGGAGTTACATGTATCATCTTTCCACATAGGAAAGTGGGAAACTGTATTGAGTCCCTTATTATTTCTCTTTCATATTTACCTTTTTATTTTTTCTCTTGAGTCTTGTGTCTGAATGTCAAATATTCTATTCAACTTTGGTCTTTTCATCAGGAATGCTTGAAAGTCTGCTATGTTATTAAATTCCCTGTATTCTCCCCCCCAAAGGATTATATTCAGTTTTGCTGGGTAAGTTTCTTTTGGTTGTAATACTAGCTCCTTTGCCTTCTGATCCTTTATGTGGAAGCTGCTAAATCTTGTTTGATCTTGACTGTGGCTTCACAGTATTTGAATTGTTTCTTTCTGACTGCTTATAGTATTTTCTTTTTGACCTGGGAGCTCTGGATTTTTTCTATAGTGTTCCTGGGAGTTTTCATTTTGGGATCTCTTTCAATAGAGGTTTGGTGGATTTTTTCAATTTCAATTTTACTTCCTGGTTCTAAGATAATGGGGCTAGTTTTCCTCTATAATTTCTTGAAATATGATGTCTATGCTCTTTTTTGATCATAGCTTTCAGGTGGTTCAATAATTCTCTCCCCCTCCTATTTCATATTTTCTTCTATTTTTTAATTCTTTGATTTTATTTTATTGTTTCTTGATGTATCATGGAGTCATTAGCTTCCACTTGCCCAGTTCTAACTTTTAAGGAATTATTTATTTCAGTAAACTTTTGTACCTCTTTTTCCATTTTGCCAATTCTGCTTTTTCAGGAGTTCTTTTCTTCAGTTAATTTTTTTGCCTCTTTTACCAAGTTATTAACTCTCCTTTTATAATTTTCTTTCATCATTATATTTTTTTAATTTTTACTTCTACCATTTTTATTTCTTTCTTTAATTCTTCTATGAATTCTTGTTGGTGTTGTGTCTAATTAGCATTTTTCTTTGAGGTTTATATTGTGGCTGTTTTCGTATTGTTGTCTTCATCCGAGTTTGTGTCTTGATCTTCCTTGACATCATAAAAAGTAGTCATTAATTGTGATCAAATTTGGTGTGTGTGTGTGTGTGTGTGTGTGTATGTTAATTTTCCCAGGCTATCTTGACTTTAAACTTTATATTTACTTTATGATACTTCTATTCAGTTTTTGTACTTTATGTTCACTTTTTGAACTTTATGCTCACCTAGTGGTGGGGAGGCACTGTCTGAAACTTCAGGCTTTTATGCACTGTTATTTTCAGAACTAGTCCTGGAGGTCTGCAAGTTTTCAGTGCTTCCAAGGTGGTGTCATCTGGGGAGAGGTGTGGTCTCTACTATCTATTGTGCTTTGATTTTTATCCAGGAAGGGCCTCTGTTCTCTTGCAGCTGCAAGCAATAATGCTCCTCTTGTTGCTGGAAATGTGATCTGCTCCTCTATTCTCCTGCAGCTGCAGGTTCTAGTGCTCTTCTCTGCCTTGGAACTGGGATTAGGGCCCTTGCTCCTTTGTGAGCAACCACAAGTGCTCCTCTCCACCCTGAAACTGCAACCCATAATTGTGTACGGGCAGCAGAATTGCCAATTAGCACCCACTGCACCCAAGGCCAGCATAGGGCCTCTTGTAATCTCTTTCTTTGTTATCTTTTGAACTGAGAGCTCACAAAAGTGAGGGTGCTGCTGTTGAAGCTGCCTCCAAGGCCCACTGCTGGTGCTACCACCATGTACGCTCTTGGCCAGACCCCTCCCCAATGTCATAGACCTCTCCTACAGATCTCCTAAGTTGTATTAGACTGGAAAAATATCTCACTTTGACCTTGTGTTGGCACAGCTGCTCCAAATTTGAGGCATTATTTTAAAGTGATTTAGAGGGGAGCACTGGGTAAATTCATATGAGTTGCTGCCTCTACTCTGTCCTCTTGGTTCTACCACTATCAATTATTTTCTTGGGAATTAAGCATAACAGTATAAATTCAGAAAATAAGTTCACATTGACAAGCCATAATTTAGTTCATAATAAAAAAATATAATTTGGCAATTTATTTGTATTTTCTAGGGAAAGCTCCATTTCTAGTGGATTTGAAGAAACCAGAATCTTACATTCCACACACCATTAATTTCTATATTAAACCCGAAAATGGGATAACTTTGGGTGTTTGGTAAGTGTAGTGACATATGGAGTTTTTCTAGATGGATTTTAATGTAAAAAGATGGGGAAGAAGCATCAGGATCTCATCTTCATTCAAAATGGTGGAAAGAAGATGCAAAAGTAGAAACATTCATGAGTGGCCTCAGAATATGTTGAATATTTCTATATATCTTTGTAATCTTTGGGTTTGAGAGGCACTATCTACTTTGGGTAGATAGTGAGGGAAGTGGGGATGTTGATTCATAACTCAACAAATAATAAAACCATTTAATAATGCCTGCTATATGTAATACACTGCGCTAAATACTAGAAATATATCCTGACATTGCCATACTCACTACCTGGATGAACTTAGGCAAGCCATTTCACTTATTTGAACTTCTGTTTTCTTATTCATAAAATGAGAATATGATATTAGATGGCTTTCTATGGTCCTTTCCAAAGCTGAGATTCTATAATTTTATGAATCTTATCAAAGCAGAAGCTAGGAATTTCAGGACTAGGGGCAACTTAATTGAGCAGCTGATGTTATTGTGAACAATTGAGGTAGACAAGATGCAAAGGACATGGACATTTAAGAGGCTGTGCAACTGAGGAATCCCAGAGTATTGAAAGGGAGAAGGGGTTGGAACAGAAGGGAAAGATGATGAACCAAGTACTGAAGTTACTGGGGAGGTGAGAGAATATGGACTAACTAGTCTATAGATAATAGCAATAAAAATCTGGACAGGCTGAAGTAAACTTAAAGGGAGGAGAAGTCACTGTTGAGGTTTTTTGTTTGTTTTTTTGTTTTAGTTTGTTTTGTTTTGTTTTGGCAGAGGGAATGTCTGACAAGATGCATGCCCAGTGTGGATATGAGAGAAGGAGCATTTTAGTAAGCATCTACCATGCATAAAACACTGATGTAGGATCTCCAGAATGACCTTGAGAGAAGTGAAGTTATAGGATTCTGGCTATGGGGTTCATTGAACCACAGTCATGGAGTCATACAAATTGGTGGATCTGGGGCTTACCAAATTTGTTATTTTGGGGGAAAACCTCAGTGGAAATTTCATGTCATCAATTTTCCTTTGTTTTAGGGAATTTTGCTTTGAAATTGAATCTCCTTTGATTTTGTTTTGGTATCAACATCAATTTAATTTAATTTTTCATTAATTTCAAATTCCCTTTGAGGAAATTTCCATTCTCTGTTTTTTTTATGGTATTTTATCTGTTTTTATTTTTATGATGTACTTTCAATTTGCATTTCAACTATCTGAGTTTTTATAGCTAATTCTAGAGTTTTTAAGAGCCTGTCATGCCTTTTTGTTGAAATGAGCTGCAGAGACACAATTTACAGGCTTTAGGTTTACCTATCATTAAGAATGTTTGGGTAATAATAGAAAGTTTCAAATTTAGTTTATATTACAATTGACCTTAGTGTCTAGCACATTGCTTTGTGTAAGAAGGTATTCAATTAATATTAAATTCATTTTTTTCTGTAAGAACTAGTCATTACATTTTCTCCTTGATGTTTCCCTTAACCTTCCCATATTCTCATTTCAATTTCCACTTTCCATTTGTTTCTACGTAGGGTAGATATAAGGAATTAAAAACTACACAGGATAGTGGAAGAAAGAGGAGGAATAAATTATTTGATAAGACTGAAGAGGGAAGTCTACAAATATTTAATGTCTTGTTTTTGTTTTTTAGGCATATAGTCCCTGAAAGCAGGGCAGAAGAAGCAAAAGGGAAGGACCTGAGTTGGTATGAGACAGCTCTTCAAGATGGCAACCCAATTGTAGTTTATCTCCATGGTAGTGCAGAAAACAGGTCAGTATCCTACTGTTACATAGCATTTTTGAAAATAATTTCAGCCCTTCAGCTACTATTGTTTTAGTTGGGGTGCACTTTACACTCATTAATCATATCCTGTCACATTACTTTTTCCTGTTGAAATCTGAAGGTATATAATGGGAGATTATTGCATCTTAGGGAAAAGAACAGGAAAAAATCATGGATATTCAAGATTTAGCTCTTACTGTGTACAAGGAACAAAGAAATGGCCAGTTTGTCTAGATTGCTAGGTAGTATTTTGTTTTAAATTTGGGCGTAGATCCTTATTTGAAGGGATGATCCTAATCTTAAGAGGATATAGTTCATATGAAATGAATAACATAATAAACATTTAAGTCCACAAACACTGAATATCTGTACTCTATAGAACACTAGAAGTCAGTAGCACAAAACAAAGTTTGAGGTTTGCGGCTGCTATTCCTTGTTAAATAATTTTTTTTTTAACTTTCAGTTCTAAATTCCCTTCTTATTTCCCCTCCCCAACCCACTGAGAAGGCAAGAAATATGATACCCATTATACAATTAAGTCACATAGAAGTTATAAATGAATCATACGATGAAAAGAGGGCAATCAAATATTATAAACTGACTTGTTCCTATAGTTCCAAATTTTCATTTAAAAAATCTCTTCTACAGGGCATCTCATCACAGAATTAAACTTTTGAAGGTATGTTTGGGTAGACCTCAGGCCATTCATTTGAGAATTCTTTCTTCTGGGCCACAAATGCTGCCTCCCTCGAATATCCAATTCAAGGACTTCAGAATGATAATTTGTATGGCTACTTATCTTGCCAAAGCCATTGGAGCACAGATATATGCCCAAGACATGGATGTGGTTGGAAGTAATGTTATTATCCTTCATTTTCTTTGGAACAGAATAGATGTGTGTGTGTGTGTGTGTGTGTGTGTGTGTGTGTGTTACCAACTATGAGGGTTAAGTTTCAGCTTAGGGTCACAGAAGAATCCCATGAGTTAGTTCACCATGCTTTGGGTCCCTCTTGGCAAGATGGGAAAGACATGAATTTTATTTGGCTTCATTGAGTTTTGGAAGGAAGAAGGTGGTGTATGAGAGAGTATGTGCAATTTTCTACATTTCTATGAATGAGATGCTTTAAATTGTATTGTCAGGCATTGGTCTCAGCTCCGTTATGTTTCATAAAGTTAAAATGATGACATCATCTTTTTCCTGTTTCCTAATATTCTAGATAACCTCAGCTGTTGGGAAATCCCCTAGTTTTATCCAAGTTTAAAAGTATGCCAGGCTTCTGGTTTATCAGCATCTGACACATAGCTAGGTGGATAGGTTGAGTTAGATATTTAACTCCTCCCATGTTCTAGTTGGGCAGTCTATTTATGGAGTTCAATTTTTCTACTCACATTTATTTTCATTTGGTCTAGGAAAAAAATTTATTGAACAAATAAACTGCTTTTCAGAACACAAACAATAGGAAAATCAATTCCTTATTATTAAATAAAACTAGGATTTTTAAAATTAATTAGGCATAGAAGTAGGACAACAAGAGTTTTTTTTTACATATAGGAAACACAAAAACCTGAGAGGATAAAGATTTTTTCAGAGTTATGGAATGATTAATGTAAGAACTAGGATTAGTACAGCTCTTAGGTCACTACATTATATACAACTCTTCACTGTCCCAAAATTCAGCCAAACTTCTCCTCTCTTTCATCTCTAAAGGGCAGTTTCTAGACAAGGAACCTGAAAGTATGCCCTTTAAAACGGTGGTTAAGATTTTTCTTAAAATTCCTATCTCTTGTGGTATTTACAAGCTTTAAAAAAGTACCATTTTAAGATTAGGGAAAGACAAGGAGTGTCATGAATCTGAAAATACCATGCACTTACAAACATATAAGGCACAAGGTTCTTTTTGGGAGAGTGTTCAGCAAGCCTGGTAAAAAAGTTGATTTATTTCTAGAAATACAGAGCCACTTTTGGAGTGATATTTCTGAACTATGGTATGAAGCCCTTTAAATTCTGAATCTGCTACTTGCTATCTTTGTGACCCTGGACAAGTCCCTTACTTAGCTTCTCTGTGTTTCAGCTTCTTCACCATGGGATGAATAGGATGTTAAAGTTTCCTTCTACTCAGAATCTTATAGTGTGAAAATCAAAATGCAAATATTTGAAGACATCAACATATGTCTATTATACTACCACAACTAGGGATACAAAAATCTTACTTAACATATTGACCAGGAGTGGTGACATACTTAAATGGTTTTTCTACCCAAATTTTTGAGTTTGAAGATAATAGTTTGTATCTCACCAAGGTGCTGAGTGAAGGTGGATTCCATGTTCTGGCTGTCGATTATAGAGGTAATATGTTAAGAGCTATGAACACAGATTTTTTTTACTACTGTACTTTTTTTTTTATTGCATTTGTGAAGTGGTGACCTTGGACATGTTTTTTGATTGCAGGATTTGGGGATTCTACAGGTAAGCCTACAGAAACAGGCCTGACCAGGGATGCTATTTGTATCTATGAGTGGACCAAAGCACGAAGTGGAACTACACCTGTCTGTCTCTGGGGTCATTCTCTAGGAACAGGGTAAGTAAAGCAAGCAAGTACTTCTGATTCATTCCACCAGAATTATTGTGTTATACAGTGGAAATAGGCAATGTGGCATTTATGGATAGCGGAAAGAACACTAGATTGAGAATCTGACCATGGTCCAATTTCCACTGTCGCTTTAATTTGCTATTTGATCTCCAGAAAATCATCTAACCTTCTGAAACCTCTGTTTCCTGGCTTATAAAATGAGTTGTTAGACTAGTCCTTGCCGCTGAAAATATTTAAGAAGAAGTGGGATGACTACTTGCCAGGCATATTGCAGAGAACAAACTGTAGTCTCATGCCTACTCAGTTGAGGGTTAGACTAATCCATTGAAAAATCCCTTCCCACACTAATATTCTGTAATAGGTTCTACAACTGGACAATTTATAAAAAAATTTTCAGCTCTATGATCTGTTACAATAAAGGCTTCTTCAGAATTCTTTTTGGGAAATTACTATCTTTTCAATTCCAAGAAAACAAGGGTTACCATTTTGAAGTTGTGCTAGAATCTAACATTCAACTACAGAAAATTCTTCCCTCAGGTTTAACTCTTATAATCTCTCCCCTCTTGAGTACTTGATAAAAAGTACTTGATAAAAGCTCAGTTATTATATATTGTAAAATACTTGATTAAAATCAATTTGTTACACATTAATTTCCTCTTGACTTTATTGAACAGAGACATTTCTAATAGTCAATCATTTCTTTAAAATCACAATCTTGGTTTTGCTAAGTACTTTTAAAGCATTTAATTTTACCATACCTAAAAAAATTAAGATACCAGTTATTGTAGAAAAAACAATGGATTTGTGTCTAAATTCCAGGTCTACCATGTGCTACTGTATGAACATGGTCAAGTTATTTTCTCCTCTGTGAAATGATAATAATACCTATCATACCTCCTTTATAAGGTCATTCTGAAAATGAAGTAATATAGGGAAAACAAATTGACATGGAACACTATACATAGTTGCAATGTAATGTGTGGCAGTATTTATTGTTGTCAGAATATATTTAAGATTATAGAACAGAAGTAAAAGCATTTATGTGAAGTGACATATGACTAAGTCCAAATATGATAAGAAGACAACCAAGCAACAAGCATTTATTGAGCACCTACTATGTGTCAGGTACCAAGTTAACTGCTGGGGATACTAAGACAAAAGTAAAAATCCCTGTTCTCTAGGAGTTTACTTTGATGGAGGATCCAACATGTGTGAAAATAGGTACATACAAAACACATATGAATAAAAAATAAGATAACTTTTTGGGAGAAGGCATGACAGCTATAAGGGACCAGGAAAAGACTCCTACAGTAAGTGACACTTGAGCTGAGTCTTGAAAATATACTATATTCCAAGAGGTGGAGGTGAGGAGGAAGATCATTCCAGACAGTGATAGATAGGGAGTGATTAATGGTTAGAGAAAGAAAAAAAGGTGATTGTGGGACAACCTGCTAAAGAATATGGGTCATGATTTTTTAGTCATGTCTGACTCTTTATGGGTTATAATACCAGAGTGGTTTACCATTTCCTTCTCCAGATCATTTTACAGATGAGGAAACTAAAGAAAACAGGGTTAAATGATTGCTTAGGGTCCTATGGCTAGTAAGTGTCTGAGTTCAGATTTAGACTCAGGGAGAAGAGTATTCCTGACTCCAGATCTGGTACTCTATGCATTAGCCACCTAGCTGCCCTGAAGAATATGGGAGAAGATGGGAATTAAGTAGACATATAGAGGGGTTGGTGATGGTGATAAGAAGAGTCACCTCTTCATCAGAGGAATTAGTGGGGGATCAATTCAAGGGGTTAAGAGATGGGAAGAAGAGGGAGCCCAATGCATGGTTGCATTGCCAGCCTAGAGGGAAGAGGCACTGTGGGAAATAGGATAATCAGTTTAGGAGTATAAGGATTGCCTTCCTGAAGTGAGGATATCACAAATTTGTAATGGACTCAGTTAATTTGCTAGCATGACTTCTTGCTTTGTTTGTCAGCACGTAAGCAGAAACAGAGGATGAAGATGGTAGGAATAATCCAAGGTGGAGGGTTGGCAAGGTGCAAGTCTTGTTACAATAAAAGAAAAAGGAATTTGAGAGTATACAATGTCATAGATTTAAAATGGCTCACTAAGGAATCAAAATTGCAAGGATGGTAGGAATAATTCAGGATGGAGATTTGGCAAGGTGAAAGGGATGTGAAGACAAGTGAACAAGGGGCTTGAGAATAGAAGATGTCATAGAATCATAGAAATGGTTCACCAAAGGGTCAAAATTGGTAAGGGGAAGAGAGTATAGTAAGAGCAAGGTTAAAGGGTTGGGAAGGAACTGAGAGGTAAAGTGAACAAGAAATAAGGTATAAGAAGATGGAATTATGGAAGACTGTAAAGAGACAAAGGAACCTATAATATCTTGATCATGGAAGTGGACTTGTGGGTGAAGGATTAAAATCAAGATCAAGAGTGTAGTCATCTTTGAGTTGGAGTAGAGAAGTTGAGTATATTGAGAGACAGGGAAGTCAGTATGTTTGAGGGGAAAACAAAATATATGTTGACTCCAGGATGATGGAAAAAGTTGGCATGGAGAGGAACATTCTGGGTCAGGCAGTGAACTCTTTTAGAAAGGAGGGAGGATGTCTAGGAGGTTGGTAGACAACAGGCACCAAGACAAAAGCTGATGCAAATACTCTGAACAATCCTTTTATTACCTCTGCTGGATCCCTAGAATAATGGTTTGATAATTTGTTATGGGAATTGGTATTGAGTTCTTAAAGCTGTTTTATGTTTGTATTCTGTTTAATTTCATTTCAATGTTCTATTTATACATTTTTTTCAATAGAGTTGCAACAAATGCTGCAAGAACACTGGAAGAAAGAGGTAATTTAAAAGTTGGTTGATACTATTGTTTTAGGTGAAGAAAAATTTAATAGCAAAAGCCTGTTGTTCACAGATTACCATTACAAACTCATTATAAAGTACTTGTTATGAATACAAGGAACAGATATTTGAATTGTCCAAACTAGAGATAGAATTTTTTTTAGTTTTAATTTTCTTTTATATTGATATAAAGCTACAGCTGATACTCTAACATATGAAATTCAGGAAGGATTCTTAGGGAAAAAATTCACTTATTTTAGAAAAGACACTCTTTGGAAACTACTAGTTTCCTTAAAGAAGTAATAAAAAGATAGGCAAGACTTGACTTCTGTTGTCTTCCCAAACAGAAGACTCTAATCTTCATCTGATGAGGCAGAAACAATGAGACATTTTAAAACAATCTATCCATCATTCACTTTCTATAAAACAGTTATTAATCAAGTAATTCAGGTGAAATTGAGGCATTTTTCTTAATTACTTAGATACGTAATCTAACTGAAAACCTCCATTAATCCCTTTCCTTTTTGCGTATGTACTTTACTTTTAAGACGAGCCAATTATAAGAAAATGATCTTTTATCAGGGTTTAAAAATTTTTGGTCAATATACATTCAGTCTAATCTCCTATACCTTCTCTACATGTAGTCATACTTTATATGCTTTCTACAATAAAATGCTTTCAACAGTAAAAATATTACAGATCATAGAACAAGTGCAAGTAAAGTTTACAATGAATATCTTTGATTGATAGGTTGCACATGATGTGGATTACAAGGTGAAGATATATATCACTGAAGGATTAGATTTAATTATACTTGCGATTCTCTACTGAGGAAGGATGGGATATGAGTTAATACATGAAAATTTTTTTTAACAATGTGTGTTGAAGTAAAAACAGCTCTCTAGCTAATCCTATATTAATTAAAATGCAATCAGTCATAACTCTGTTATTGACCTCAATTAATTCCATTTCCCAAGCATGTTGATTAAGGAAACTTTAGCTATAATTGCAACTATATCGATGTAGCCCTCCTTGAAGAATATCCAGAGTAATTTCTCACACAAATTCTTTGGGTAGTCTGGTCATCATATTAGCATGATATTGCATATGACAGTTTCTTGGTGAGATATATATTTGCAAATTTTATTGATTTTTGAAGGAGCAGATTAACAAAGAGGAAAAGTTTGGAATTGGAGGAAGTGTGACTCAGTAAATAACATTGTACTGAGATTTAGGAGACATGGGAAATCATTTCTTTGGGTAATCTAGTGAACCCTATATAGCCATTCTCAGAATGATGCTTTTAAAATTTTAAAATAACATACAAAAGCTTACAAGAAAACCAATTATATGGAAAAACAGTTATCAAAATATTTGAGAAAAAATAAATTCACATTATTGTAGGTTAAGAATTCATAAATTAAAAATAAAAATTCCATAAATTAAAAATAAAATTTAAAAAGAACTCCTGTTCTAGATGATCCCTAAACTACCTTCCAATTCTATTTTCTAAATTTTTGATTTTAGACTTATGGTTAATTCTTTACAGTGAGATTTCCCTCTTTGTACTGGTTTGCTGTAATAAGGTCCTTTAGAGCATAGTACTCTGGGGCTGGTAGGGAAGAGGAAAAGATTTTAGTTAGGAAATAGCAGGATAAATTTTGATTAGAGCAAGCATGTTAGATGTGTTACTGATTTCTTTTTTTTTTTTTTAATGACAAAAGGATCCCCAGTGGATGCAATTGTCCTAGAAGCTCCATTTACCAACATTCGTGATGCATTGGCTAATTATCCCATATTAAAAGTAAGGAATAAAATTTATCTTCACATCTGTATTAAGGTATTTGAAAAAAATACACAGAGTTCTTCAATAGCCTAATCATTTGTCTTTTTGAGGCTAGACATCTTATTAATTGAAAATTTTTCTGGAATTCAGTAGTGAAACTGATATGAGTTTGTGATGTCTTGAATTCTGGCTTTGGGAATCTCCTTCTAAAGCATCAAGAGTTTCAGAGTTTCTATCCAATCTGTGAGATCTGAGTGTTGCTTATGCCTTTGTAATTTTGCCTCACGGTAAAAAGGAAACCCTTTGTCATGTTTAGTAACAAATCAGCCATAAACAAAAATGGGAGAAAATACAGGTTTTCTGCAAGATGAATATTTAACAAACTTGAATTCTTTGTCTTTCAATTTTTATGCCTTTTATTTTATTTTATTTTTTCAACAAAAACTGATATCCATCTTAGGTACTTAAGTTTGTAGGTCAGAATTTTCTCCCTTTCTTTAATAGAAAAACCCCATATTTATCTAGATGAGTAGACTTTTATATAGATAAGAGTTGGAACAGTTCTTCCACTTCCACTTTGCATTTATTAAAGACATTTCCTGAATTCTAAATCTGTTTTGAAAATATTGAAGGAGGTTATACACCCTTTGCAATAAAATTCTAGTTAGAATCAACAAGTCCTTAGTATGAAAGCGAGAAAGTGAAAACAGGGACATTGTAACTTCAGAGGACAGATGAGGTGGCATACCTCTTACCCTTTAGAAGGGAGGCTATTGGCATTCATTTTGAGACATGGACAAGGCTTGTTTGTTTGACTGACTGTATTTGTTCCATGGAAAGATTTGATTTGAGGAACCTCTGGCAGCCAATGGAAAGTGGCAGTGACGTGAAAAAAAGAACATCAATTAAATTTTTTTTTTAATAAAATGAAGCAAGCCAGTTTACCTGGCATTTGATTAAATGACAGATATTTTGTCTTATCCTATACTATGATGATAATTACTGTTTCTGATGACTTAAAGCCACTATAAGATCCTAAATCACTTTCTAATTCAAAGATTAAATTACATCACTTGGCTTATATATTTTAAAAATATTATAATTGCCGGAGAATTGATCATCCATCTATGATACCTATTAACTGCGACAATGCTTGAATAACCAGAATGCCCTGTTTTTTAACTTCTGGCTAAGAATATTTGCATAGTATATTTCTCTATTAGTACTGCTGTTTAAGAGTAGGTTATTCAAATCACTATAGTTCACAAGGGAGCAATAAAATAATGAAATTTCTGTCATAAAAACATTATTTTTTCTTCTCTTAAAATAGATGTTCCATAAACTTCCAGGATTTGTACGTTTGTTTCTGGATGCAGTGACAATAGACAAAATTGTCTTTCCTAATTATGAGAAGTAAGAGTAATACACTTTATTTCTATACCTGCTATGGTGTTTTGTTTTTTTTTATGGTGGGGGGAAGGCAAGGCAGTTGGGGTTAAGTGACAAGCCCAAGGTCACACAGCTAGGGTCAAGTGTCTGGAGGTAAGATTTAAATTCAGGTCCTCCTGACTCCGGGGCTGGTGCTCTATTCATTGTGCCACATAGCGGCCCCTACAGTGTTTTTTAAAGTAAACTTTTTAATTGATTATTTTAAAAAAATCATTATATTTTTCCATCATATGTCTTTCCCCCTTTCCCTCCTAGAGAACCATCCTATTAAACAGTAATGTTTGATTACAAAATTTTTTAAAAAGAGGAAAAAATCAGAATAATTAATCTATTGAAAAAGTCTGAAAACTTGTGCAATGGGCAACAAACTGGAAGATGTGATTATGAAATGGTGTTTTGGAGGCTCTTGGATACAAAGTTCATATGGAAGAAAGATGAAAACATTAGTTTGCAAGAGCAAAAAACCTTCTATATTTCTTTAGCTTAGTGTGTATCTTTCTTCTTTCTCTCTTAGTGTTAAGTTCTTATCCTCACCTCTTCTGATCTTACATGCAAAGGACGACAAGACTATACCTTTCGAAAAAGGCCAAAAGGTAATTTTTAAGGTTATACTTTGAATACAACTAATAACACATATATTCTCTAATTTAGTCTGCATTTACTTAAAGAATTACTTTGTTTTACAGCATAAATGGGAGTTTATTTTAGGAGATGTCAGTGTATTAATTTTTCTCTCCCTGATTGTGGACAGAGGTGATGATTGTAGTACATTAGAGAAACACATGGTAGATATAAATATATTGCAGTATATTTCCATTGATGACTTGTGTGCAAAAGATGACATTGAAAATAGCATCAAATAAATATGAGAAAAAATAGACAAAAGGAGTCTAAAAATTGCTGCTAATAATTATGAGATCTCAGGCAAGAAATTGAAAATCATAGGGGCACAGGCTGTGTTTTCTTAACCGCTGCTCACTGTAGATAAAGATTCAAAAGAGAAAAATCAATTTGGGAAATAACCATTTGATTAGGAAGGTGGTATCTGAGAATGGGATTTGTATTTCTGGACCATGATTTATAGTATAGGGATGACTGATTCTTTGTCAGAGTTGGAGAAACTCTGGTTGTACATATATTTGAATGTTCAGAAAATATTTGCCAGTTGTCTGTAAATCTAAACAAAAGGGTTTTAAATTATAAATAAATAGGTTTGAGAGAGAGAAAAATAAGTATATCTCCTAAGTTAAATGCTACTCAAATTAGCTACCAAGAAAGAATAAAAGAAGGGAAGATAGGTGCCCCTAAATCACAGAATAAAAGTCTAAAAAAAGTATCAGTAGTGAAATCTATAGCCTCTATCTACACATAAATGTCTCAAATTAGGCAACAAACAAGAGGAACTTTTTTTCTGGATAAGGGAAATGACATTGACACCAATAATTTCATTCAGAAGGTAAACCAATGTACATTTAATGTCTGCAACAAGATCCAAAGAACTTGGAAAGTGCTTTGATCAGCAAACATCTGACAGCAAACTGCCCTAGGGAACATCAGGTTAGATCATGAATTTGTCTATAAAATCTTATAAAAAAGTATGACAGTAGCTTATTATAAATATCATCTCACAAAGCAGAGGGAGTGGAAGATAAAACTAGTTTAAAGAAAGCTTGGCAATATATCCAACTAAGCAAAAATCATTCCAAGGGGACTTCAAGATGGAAAAAGAAGGCTTACAAACAGAAGAAAAGTGGAAAAAAATTTACAGAAACCATTTAAACATTTTATATATTTAATCATTTAAATTAAACATATTAAACCATTTTAATACAAATATTAAATTAAACAATTAAAATCATTTAAACAAAATTTACAAAAACCATTTAAACATTTTTTAAACAGTTACAATTTAATTATTTGACTTTGAGAATCTATAAGAAACTTATACAAGCATCCAATATCCAGAATTGTAAAAGTAAAAAAGCTTATTTTTACCAAAAAAAGGAAAAAACGAATTTTAATGTGAACTATTCAATGTCATTATAGATCAGAATATAACTGAACAATCGTTTTGGGCCTTGTATACCCGGTTGCTGGGGGAACCTGCTATCACAGGTTCTTAGATCTGCATTTACAAAAGGACAGGCAACTTTTGAGGGGTCAACAACCACTTTAATTACATTCAACATACAAGGCCCAACAGACAGACTTCCAATTGTCTGACCATTACATACATACATACATAGCTAGCAGAGAGAGAAGCATCAACAGCTGGGTTTTTAAAGCCTGGGGATCTGCTTAGCAGCTTCCCAGATCTCATCTGGCACACAAACCTTCCAAAACTAAGCCCCAAAGCAAAACTTCTCTCAGAGTATATATGCTGTTTTCAGAGCCAGAGGGCACTGCCTAATCCCTTGTGACCCAGAGCCTCATTAACAATGAGCAAAAGGTGTGGGCCTTCATAGGAAACAAGCCTCCTCTAATCAAGCCTCTCTCAATAGCCCCACCTGAGGCTTATCAATGGGCAATTTTTAACTCCCATTACAGACCTCTTCCCAAAGTCCTTTCTTGTTGCTGATTTTTTTCTACCTTTTCCAAGTCCTTAAGATTTTTATTTAACAAGATGAAGAAGTGGTGTTTGTTTCATAAAGTAAAAATGGCACTTATCAGAAGGCTCAGGGGAGCCATAAATCAGACATTATGAATTAACGGCAAAACATTTATTGAATTCCTATTCCTACTATGTTCCAAGTGCTATGCTCAGTACTGGGGATGGATGACAACTACAGAAAGACAGTCTATGGTCAAGTTCACACTTTGTGTGAGGAGACAACATATTGGTTCAGTTGCTGGGTAAATGAAAAGATTTTTAAAAGTTCTAAATCCTAAAAGTCATAAGAATGCTTCAGAGGATCAGATTGTATGGCCTAGATAAGCATTTTTAGATTGTTGGAAGGTCAGATGATATTGGAATACTGTAGGGCATACAAGTAGCACAAATAATAAATCCAGGAAGTCCTTAGAAAGCAGTATCAGGCAGATAGCAAAGTTTGTTTCACAGTCTATTTTACCTAAAGGAAAAGTTGGTAATTCCCATTACCCCAAAGTCACATGAGCAGTCAGACAGTTTGACTTGGTTTCTAGGTGGTTTGGGGCAAGAGTTGACCAAGTCAAGAGCTGAGCTGGATCTGACAGAGATGAGGATATCCGCCTTTCTCTTTTTATTATTAGTACATGTGAACAATTTCTGCAGTTATTTATAATATTATATTATTGAAGAAAAATTAAAATAGATCATAGAAAAACCAAGAAAGCAAATGAAGAAAATGACCAGTGATAGCTATGGAAGACAGCTACAACACAAGGAGGAGGAAAGGGTAAAGAGATTGATTTGGAGATTATATTATATTGAAAGGTTAAGGAGAGTGACACTTTAAATTTTACCATCTGCAAAGTGTTGATTGAGACTTCTCCCTTTCTAGTTGCTTCTCTGGCTAAGGATTTGAGTTTCAGCATTATCTTCAACTTTTGAAAGGGCAGGTACATACTTCCACTCAACATTCATGTCCTGAGTCATATTACCCAGCTTAGTGAATTGGTATTTGTGGACACATCTTTATTTTCACTTGTTTTCCAGCCATTTTCTTTCCAGTTGCAAATCCATTTATTCATACCTATGGTGATAAATAGGTTATCTGTGTACCCAGTTATTCTGTCCTTATTTTGGGCCTTTGCTTGCTCAGTCCCTTTGGTAACTACTTCCAGTGATGCTCTTTGGTTTGTTTGTCATCCAGAATGTGTACCACTTATGTTTAGATCATGGTCTGGTCGACATCAATACCTCCTTGTGCTCCTTTTCTTCCATTATTTTTGCAGGAACCCTTGATATATACAGTGTTAGGGTCTGATGCCTGGTGTGGTTGCCCATACTGACTTTCAGAGCTTCTAGTCTCCCAGCCATAGTCATAGCTCCTTGGACTGTTTCCAATTCACCTCCAGTCTCTCAAGAGACTTGGTGAAAAAATAAAATATCTGACTTCATAGAAGGTGCTAAACACACATTTTTAAAAATCTAATATTCTTAAACCAGTATATAAAAGAATATTTAGGTATAAATGGGAATAAAAAGGAAAAAAGTCAGGGAAAGTAGCTAGATTAGACTAAGTATACATAGAGGACATCCATTGTGGAGGCAATACAAATGTGAGGGCATGGAGAGATACAAGGTGTCTGAAGGAGGAGAAGATACCAAAGGCATGGGGAAAAAATTTGACATTCTTAATTACTAAAAAAATGCAACCAAGTATAACAGTAAGCACCTCAACATACACAGGGGGCCTACTATCACAGGTTCTTAGATCTTCATTCATAAAAGGAAAAGCAACTTTCGAGGGGTTAATAATCACTTTATTCAAGCACATGTATCATTCCTTTAACCAAGCACATATATCATTCACCTAGTTCAGGGGAGTCAGCACCCTGAACTTCAAAGAAAATACAGAGAAATCAAAGATCAGCAGACATGGCTTCCTCTGCCTGAATTCAACAGACAGGTCCAACTGTCTGACCATAGTTATCAGAGAAGGAAGCAACTGGGAAAACATCTGCATTTTCCAAGCTGAGAGGCTCCTTAGCAGCTTCCCAGAGTCCTTATCAGGCCACACAAACACTTCCAGTAAGCCCCAAAATAAAACCTTAACTCAGAGTATTTATACCTTTTTTAGAGCCAGAGGGCACCACAACCCTTGAGAACCAGTGTCTCATTAACAAAAGGCTTGGGCCTTCCCACACATCTTCCCTAATCAAACTCCTCTTAATAGGAGGAGTTTTTTTTCCCATGGTTAACAGGCAAAGATTCTTCAAAGAGACTGAAAAGAATCAGATCTTTTTGATAAGAGGAGAACCATGAGAGAGAAGGGTCACAAAATCTTAAGGGGGAAAAGAATATTATGGAGAAGAGGTTGAGTGATAGTGTCAAAGGCCATAGAAAGGTCAAGAAGGAAAAAGATTGAGAAAAAGGCCACTGGATTTGGCAATCAAGATTTTATTGGTAACTTTTGGAGAAAACAGTCTCATTTGGATGATGAGGTAGGAAACCAGAATGTAGAGAGGTATGAAGAGAGTGAGAGTAGAAGGAGTGGAAATACCTATTACAGATCGCCTTCTGAAGAGTTTAGTCACAAAACACAGTAGAGAAATTAGATGAACAATCAAATGAAGGCTAGGAGATGAGGGAGACATGAGCATATTTGAAAGAAGGAGAGGGAACAAGAATTTAGTCAGCGCCTACTATGAACCAGGTATTGTGCTAGGTACTTTTACATTTTGTTCTCACAACAATTCTGCAAGGAGGTACTGTTATCAGTTCCACTTTACAATTAAGAAAACTGAGGCAAGCAGACATTAAGTGACTTGCCCAGAGACAGTAAATATCTGAGACTGGGTTTGAACTCAGTTCTTACTGATTCCAGGTCCAACACACTGTTTATTGTACCATCTAACTATCTCCTTTGTAGGCATTAGGGAAGCAGTCAGTAAATAGAAAGAAATTAAACATAAATGAGTGGAATGATAGAGAGAGTAGTCTATTAGGAGAGGTGGATGGAATGGGATTACTTATACATATAAAAAGGTTTGCTTTGGCAAAAAGAAGCACAACTTCATAATCCGAGATAGAGATGAAGGAGGAAATAGTGGCAGAAGGCATCTGGGTGATGTGAATTAAAGGGAAGAGAGAACTTTTGGAGAATTGTCTTCTTTTCTTCCCCCAGTAAAACATGAACCAACATTGTCACTTGAGAGAATGGGGGAAGGGGAACCATGAATAGTTTGAAAAGGAATAAAAAAATGTGGAAAAGTTGCTGTGGTGAGTGAGAAAGTGAGTTAATTAGTGAGGTGTGAAAGGATTGCCTAGTGGCAGTGAGGGCTCACTGAGGTTATAGGATGTAAATTTGTAGTGGACTCAGTCAAGACACTTGTGTAATTTTCTCCACCTTCAGCAGCATATGTGTAAGAGTGATCCAGAGTTGGCACCTGGTAGGGCACAATTGACAATATGAGAGGGGTGTAAGTGACTCAAGGAAAGAGGACAGTATGGAGATGAATTGGTTCACCAAGGGGTTAAATTGAGGAAAGGAAGAAAGTGCAGGGGTGGGAGGGAAACAAAGGGTCAAAGTATCGGAGGTCACCGTGTGGACAAAGAACAGAGTTTACTATTGAAAGACAGAGGGAGAGATAGAAATCCAATGTATTGTGATCAGATAGAGGAATATCAGATTTCACGAATATGAAGGTGATGCATTTGATGTCAAAAGCAAAGATATGATCATCTTTATATGTGCCTGAGGTAAGGCTAAAGCATAAGTCATTGGAAAAGTGTAAGTTGATGACCTGAGAGGTTAGAGTGAGGGACTATCAGTATGTATAGTGAAATCCCCTAGTATGAGGACAGGAGTTATGGAGAACACTAATATTGTGAATCAGGTACTGAACTCATTGAGGGAAGAAGAGGAGTATCCTAGAGGTCTGTAGACAACATTCATCAAGGTTTTGATTGAGTTATAGATGTGATTACATGAACCTCAAAAGAGTAGAGCTTACTGAATGATGATAGTAGAGAGAGAACCTGGAAGAGACAAGGGAGCAGGGAATACTCTAACTCATCCACCTCAATCAATGAGTCAGGTGAATGAATGGAAGTTCAGCAGTGTGGGAAAGAGTGTCTCAGATTGCTGTATCATCAAGGACAGAGCCAAGTCTCAGCGAGACCCACAAAGATGAAGTCAGAAAGGAAAAGATTTAAGCTGAATGTAAATTTGCTGCCTGTGGAACAGGCATTCCAGAGAGCACAGTGAAAGTGATGGGTAGGTTTAGAGTGGGTCTTTGGGGAGGGGTGGGTTATGGAGAATGGGAATAAGGCATCAAGGCAGTAGGGGATGAGAAATGAGGTTGGGTGATGACATATTGGGTTTCAGAGTTATTGGGATATGGAACATATATGAACAAGGGGTTTATTAATCATTAAATAAAAATTTAGAGATTTTCAAAATCAGTAGTATGATCTTTGGGAGAATCCTTTCAGTCTTGAGCAGTTCACATAAGGCAACAAGAATTCTAAGCAGGAGTGGTAATGTTCTTTTCCCAGAGCAAGAAATTAGGCTGGAAATGTGATAGAATGACACCTTCTCCCATCATCTCAGCAGCAAGAGACTATTTTGATGGAATGGTGCTTCTGTTCTTTTCCCTAAGGATAAATGAGGGATATGATGTTAATGTGTCTAGCTCTTCCCCTCCAACCCTCACTGGAGGCTCGAGACCAAGCAGAAAACTCATGGAGATCACTTTGCTTATGGAATGATACTGCCTCTGAAGAACTAAAGATGGGTATCACATGGAGTACAGTGGGGAGGCCAATCATAGGCATAGATTGGCTACAACATAACTAAAGAAGAACTCTGAAGGATAGGCATTAAGGATAGGCGTTAAGGATATTATCAAGAAACTGTGTGACAGAAAGAGAAAATGGCTTAGTCATATGGCAAGAGGAATGACAGATGGATAAAGGTCTTCACCAGTACCCTCAAAACATTGGGAGAAAGTGAGAAAGAGCTCTCCTGTGGTAAACTTTTGAAAGAACATGGGCAAAAGTTGGATAAGATGGGTAGGTTGTAATCTGTCATTGGAGGTAATTCTGAATATGATCACAAGTCTTTTTTGAGTATTTGAGAGTCATCACTGAGACATGGTTGGATGAAACCCATAAGCTGACCATGGTTTGGATAGATAGATCTTATTAAAAAAACAGAGTAAGTAAAAGGAGTGGGGCAGAGAAGTGTTATGAAGTTTGCCTAGGTGAGGAAAATCCAGGAACCAAGAGGGGGGAGTTTGATGGATAATACTGAGTGAAGAAAAATGGAGGATCAATGAAGTGATTTTGTCATTATATTATGTATCCTATAGTCCACTTGCATAGAAATAAGAAATGGGTGAGGAGTTTGGGAACTAGATTACAATCCTGGCACAGATGCATGATATATTATTGAAGGGGAGCTTCAATTATCCAGACATCTGTTGGAAATCTGACAAAATCAGAGCACTCAGTAACTGTAAGACATTTCCATATGGTAATTTCATCCTTCAAAAGGTTGAGTGTAGAAAAAAGCAAATCAAGACAAACAAACAAACAAACAAACAAATCCCATTCTTTTCTGAATCTACAAATTGGGAGAAATTGGTAGAAAATATGGAAATCCAGTGGGGAAGTGACCACTCCATCCTAGAGTTTGTGATAGAGGAGAAATGGTCTGGGCATAGTTTGATATGTGCTGTAGATTTTGGCAAAGTAGATTTCAAGGTTCAGAGGAAAGATAGGTAGTAGCCTATGGATTAAAATGCTTTAGTGAAAGCTAGCTCTGGAGAGAGAGAAGTGACTAAGGAATGAAATTCTGAAGATATTAAAAGAAATTCTAATGAGGAGGAAAAATGAAATTGTCTGAAGAAATCAAGGTAAATGCACATGGAGATCATTAATCAATTTATAACTTTTTCATTATTAAATTTTGTTTTTAATTTATGGAATAAAACAAACATTTCCATAACATAGTATAATAAAAAAGGTGATTGCACAAGAAACTGCAAATCTACTATGTACAACTTGCTATTCCTTTCAAATATACAACAAAATCTCCATATAAATTTTTCCTTCCTTTCCCCCCACTCTAGAGATGGCTACCATTAGACACAAATAAGTGTATGTATGTAAAATTATTTTATGCATACTTCTATTTATCATTTTTTTCTCTGGATGCAGATAGTGTCTTTCTTCATATGTCCTTTATAGTTAATTTGGGTATTTATAATAGTCAAAATTACTTATTCATTCAAAGTTGTTTGTGAAACACTATTGCTGCTACTGTGTACAATGTTCTCCTGGGTCTTCTCATTTTGTTCTCCTTTGTTTTGTGCAAGTCTTTCCATGTTTTTTCTAAAATCATTGAGCTCATCGTTTCTTATAGCACCATAGTATTCCATCACAATGATATACCACTACTTGTTCAGCTGTTCCCCAATTGATAGGCATCCCTGAAATTTCAAGTTCTTTGCTACCACAAACTGAACTGATATAAACATTTTGGAACATACAGGTTCTTTAATTTTTTCCCTAATTATCTTCAGAAATAGACCAAGTCATGGTATTGTTGAGTCAGAGGATATAGGTAGGATATAGGATATAGGTGTATATATATAACTATTTAACTATTTAAATATAATATATAACTAGTTACCTATATAACAAAATGAGTGGATCAGTTCAGAATTCCAAAAATAATGAATGAGTCCTAATTTTTCCACATCCCCTCTGATATTTGTCACTTTACCATTCTATTATTTTAGCCAATCTGGCAGGTGTAAAATGAGAACTTATGGTAGTTTGGATTTATCTTTCTCTAATCAATAATGATCTTTTCATATGACTATAAATTGTTTTGATTTCTTCACAGAAAGCTGCTTGTTCATTTTCTTTGACCATTTATCAACTGGGGAATTATTTGTATTCTTATAGATTTGACAAAGTTCTTTATGTATTTTAGATTTGATTTCTTTATTGAAAAGCTGCCTGTTCATATTCTTTGACCATTTGTCAACTGGGGAATGACTCTTATTCTTATAGATTGACAAAGTTCTTTATACATTTTAGACTCTGATGCGCTATCTATCAAAATTGTCTCCTCAATTTTCTGCTTTCCTTCTGATTTTGGTTACATTTGTATTATTTGTACAAACTTTTTTTAATTTAATGTAATTGAAATTATCCATTTTACACCTAATTTTGCTCTCTATCTCTTGTTTTGATTAGAGGAAAATTTTTATCTCTAAATGCTTACATCAATAAAATAGGGAGAGTAGACTAATGAATTAATGATGATAATGAATAATAAAACTAGGAGATGATTTTGTGAAAAAACAAATAAAATACATAAATGATAGGCTAAGTCTATTAAGATGAAATTTCACAGGGATAAATGGAATGTCTTGCACATAGCTAAATAACAAACTTTCAGTTACAAGATGATGGAGTCAAGTTTATCATTTTTTGACTAAGATTTGGGAGTTTTAGTGGGTTACAACACAAGCTCACTATGGGTCAGAACGTCACTTGGCAGCCAAAAAAAAGGAAATGAGATCTTCATCTGTATTCAGGGGTATTGCTTCCAGAAATAGAGGTGATTTTTGTTGTTTAGTTATTAGGGGCATTCTTGGGAAAGATACTGGAGTTGTTTTTCATTTCCTTCTCTAGTTCATCTTATAGATGTGGAAACTGAGGCAACTTCTAATTACCCTTTTCCTCTCATTTGCCCTCCCTTCTATCATCACCCCATACCCCATTTGTCCCCTTCTCCCCTACTTTCCTGTAGTGTAAGATGGATTTTCATTGAGTGTGCATATTATTCCCTCCTTAATCCAAATGTGATGAGAGTAAGCTTCACTTTTTCCTTCTCACCTTCCCTTTTTCCCCTCCATGGAAAAAGCTTTTTCTTGCCTTTTTTATGAGAGATAATTTGCCCCATTCCATTCCTCCCTTTCTCCTCCCAATATATTCCTCTCTCACCCCTTAATTTTATTTTTTTAGATATCATTCCTTCCTATTCAACTCACCCTGTGCTCTCTGTCTATGTGTGTGTGTGTGTGTGTGTGTGTGTGTGTGTATGTGTGAGACCAAGAGTTCCAGAAGCAGCCACTGCTTTAACAGTGGCTGCTGCCCCCCTGGGGCTGGACCACATTCCTCTCTCACCCAGGCAAGAGAGCTTTCCCACTGACCTTTGAAGCTGTCTTTGGTGTTTGTGGGTTGAGACGTCTGGAAACTAATAAAGCTGCTAGTGAGGCCTACTCCAGTCCTGCCTGAGCCAGCATGGGCCATGCTGGACTGTGCTCCGCTCCAAGTCTGGTGTAATAGACCTTCCTATTGTCCTTCCAGATTGTCTTGGGCTGGAAATCTGTTTCACTCTGTCATTTTGTGACTTCTGCTGCTCTAGAATTTGTTTAGAGTCATTTTTTTAGGTATTTTGAGAGGTATTGGGGGAGAACTCAGGCAGGTTTCTGTTTCTACTCCACCATCTTGGCTCCACTGTCCCCCTACTTTAAAGGAATGTTTATCTGAACTAAATCTTTCTTTTTAAGCAAGAAAAATATTCAGTGAATTTTGTTTTAGAAAATATTTAATTCAGACTCAAACACTGATCTTATTCCTCTAAGATTTTTATTCTCTACCCTTACAGGTGTATGAAATTGCCCATAGTGCATACAAAAACAAAGAAAGAGTCAAGATGGTTATTCTTCCTCCTGGTTTCCATCATAATTTCATATGCAAGTATCCCAGATTGGCAATGATTGTGAGGTAAGAATCAACTGTCTTAAACAATTTTCTATCAATGGACACTGGATACATGAAGAATAATCAGTCTAACATGAGTACTCTTTCTTCAGAGATTTCCTGAGAGAGCAATGGGCATGAATAACCAGAGTAAATTCTGCTATGAAGAGGATCACCAAGTTTTGAAAATTTCCTGCATTAAAAGTTGCCGGCTTATGTAGAGGAGCTGGAGTAAGTGACTCATATGCCTACACACTATATTCATATAGTGAATATATTCAGCCCAACAAACAACAAAAAATGTTGCTACAGTTTCTACAGTATCTTAAATTGGCTCATCAAGAACCATTGTATAAAATTTACCTAAGCCTTCAGGTAATACTATTCTTTATAGAGTGGAATTTTTATTTAAGATGAGAAGAAGCAGCATAATCTAATGGAAACAACATTTTAATAGGTAGCTTGAAGACCTAGGTTCAGTCATCTACCAACAACAAGACTGATCATGTCCGCTACTCAGGAAATCTTTAGTATTTCCTTACTGTCTCTTCAACTGGCCAGTTAAAGTAATTTACAATATGGGTCCTATCTAGTTTTTAAAAATTAATATTTATTTAATATTCTTTTAAAATTTTAAATTCTGAATTTTCTCCTTTCCCAGCCCTTTCCCACCAGTTGAGAAGACAAGCAATATTATGTCAATTATACATATGAAATCATGAAAAAATAATTTCCATATTAGCTGTATTTCAAAAAAAGTAAGAAAAATAAAATGAGAAAATTATACTTCAATTTGTACTTATAATTCATCAGTTCACCCTTTAGAGGTATCATAATAATGATAAAGTTAGGTATTACATGTATTATCTTTCCACATAGGAATGTAAAACAGTAACTTTATTGAGACTTTTTATGTTTCTCTTGAGTTTTGTGTTTTGATGTCAAAATTTCTATTTGGCTCTGATCTTTTCATCAGGAATGCTTGTTTCTGTTTAGGTCAGGAACCCTGAAGCTCTTCCCTTCTTAGTTTGACTTTTTTTTTCTGATTAAAGGGGCCATCACTTGATTCTCTTGTTAAAAAGGTCTATTTGCTGAATGTGCATTGTCTCATTCAAAGTGAAAACTAGAAAAGACCTTAGCTTAAAAGGGCCAATGTCTCCCACTGCATCCTGGGCCATCTCCAGTCATCCTGATCTGTATCTGGCCACTGCATTCAGATAACTCTGGAGGAAAAAGTGAGGCTGGTGACTTTGCACAGGGCTTCCTCACTTAAATCCAATTCATTTGCAAGTCATGTCATCATCTCCCTGATGTCATGGTCTTCTTCAAGAATAAAGGATAAACCACACAAGAATATAAGACAAATCCACATAAATATTCTCTATTTCTCTGTATTTAGCCTACAAAACTCAGCAAAAAGAGTTCTGTAGAATTCCACACAAAATAATTGCAGAAACAATACAATCCTAGGGAGCATATCTTCCAAGATTCACACAGGAATTATATAAATCTAACTATAGACTGCAGAAATAAACTATATAACTCTAGGTTTCAGAAATAAAGACAGACCTAAGTAATTAGAGAAACTTTAAATACTCATGAATAGGTCATGCCAGTGTAATAAAAATGACAATATTAGATAATCTAATTTATTCAAGCTTGTGCCAATTAAACTCCCAAAAGAGTATTTTAAAGGGGCAGAAAAAATATTAAAATTCATACAGAGGAAGAAAAGGCCATACATTTCAAGGGTAATAATGAAAAAGAGTGGGAAAGAAGTCCTATCAGTACCTGATCTTAAACTATATTACTAAACAGTAACCATTAAATGACTTTGTACTGGTTTAAAAAAAGAAAGGTGAATCAGTGGAACCCGTTTAGGCACACAGTGTACAGAATCATACTAACATGACAACATCCAAAGAGCCCAATTAGTAGGGGAAGGACACATTATTGGACAAAATCTACTGGGAAAACTGGGGAGGTCTTTTTGCCATATATCAAGATAAGCTCCAAATGTATACATGACCTAGATAGTAAGGGTCAAATCATAAAATAAATTAGAGGACTAAAGAAGAAATTACTCTCAAATCTATGGATATCTAGGGAGAAGATTTTCTGACCAAAAAAGTAGTAGAATCCCACAATATAAAATGGAAAATTTTGATTATATAAAATTAAAAGTTTTTGCAGAAGCAAATGTAATGTCAAAATCAGAAGTAAAATAGGTAATAGAAAGCTATTTTTAACAAGTTTCTCTGATAAAGGTCTCAAAGACATAGAAGGATTTCATATAACTTCAAAGACTAAAGGTCATTTAAAAATATTAATTTTAATTTTCAACATACGCTTGCAGTAGATTTCAAGTTTCAATTTTTCTCCCCATCTCTCTCCTCTGCCCACCTCAAGAAATGCATTTGCATCTCTTTTGCCATTTGGGTTAGTCTATTTTTAAGCTGTTATTTTCTTCTGCATTTTTTGGCTCCCTTTAGCAAGGAGTTGACTGGTTTTCATGATTCTCTTGCATCACTCTCATTTCTCTTCCCATTTTTTCCTCTACTTACTTGATTTTCAAAATCCTTTTTGAGCCCTTCCATAGCTTGAGACCAATTCGTATTTTTCTTGGAGGTTTTGGATGTAGGAGATTTGACTTTGTTGTCTTCTTCTGTTTGTATATTTTAGTCTTCCTTGTCACCAAAGTAAGATTCTATAGTCTGATTCTTTTTGTGTTATTTTGCTCATTTTCGCAGTCATTTACTTCACTTTTGAGCTCTTTGTCAAGACAGTTCTCTATTTCCAGTGGGGGTGGGGAGAGTGTGTTGTCAGCTGCTTGATCCCCTGACAATCTGTGGGCCTAGAGCTCCAGAAACAGCCACTACCTTTGCTGTTGCTGCTGTGGATGCCTTGGCCTCTTCCACCCCCTCTGCCACTCTGTGGCTGGGGCTGGACCATTATACTCTCTCACACAGGTCTGACAGGTTTTTGCACTGACCTTCCAATTTGTCCTCAACTTTTTGGGGATGTGAAGTTTGGAAACCACCACACGTGCCAGAGATTCAGTCCCACTAAGATCTGCTCAGGTCATGTCTTTGCTGGTGGACCCATGCTAGACTGTGCTCTGCTCTCAGTGCAGTGCAATAAATGCTCCTGTCGATCTTCCAGGCTGTCTTGGGCTGGAGATTTGCTTCACTCTACATTCTATGGGTTCTGCATCTCTAGAGTTAGCTTAGAGTCACTTTTTACAGGTATTTGGCTAGGCTTGGGGGGAGAGCTCTGGCAAGGCTCTGCTTCTACTCCACCATGTTAGAGTCATTCTTTAGTAGATAAATTATCTAAGGCAGTCAAGAATCATATGAAAAAATGCTCCAAATTACCAAGAAAGATGTATACCAAAGCACCTTTGAAGTTGTCTCACACCTACCAGATTGGCCAAGATAGAAATGAAGAAAACAATACACTAGATGATCTCTGAGGTACATTCATTCTTATTCCCCTTATCACATCACCAATTGTGCCCAGGTAAGACTCAGCCTGGGATTACTTTCACCATCTATCACTCTTTAGTTTCATGCCTATGTATATAGCTTACTTTGCATATTTCTTTTCATGCTGTCTTGCCTATTATATTGTAAGAATTTACGATAGGAATCTTTAGGACAGAGACTGTCTTTTGCCTCTTTTTGTAAATCCAGCAATTAACAGTGCCTGGCACGTGGCAGATGCTTAATAAATGCCAATTGATTGTTTGATAGTGTTAGAGGATTATATCAAGAATTGTGAAAAGCTTTTTATTATACAAAGTACCTCCTGGTGTGAATCCAAAGATAATGCTAGTGTGTCCGAATATAATAAAGTGATTATATTTTAATTAATTTGACATTTGTATTACATCAAAAAATCTGAGTATTTTTCTGTTTGATCAGCTTTGGTAATGGCAGTAGAGTACTACCTAGTCTCATAAAATAATTGGCTAGCTTAATAGCATTTATATACTCTTAAGCTTAAGTTTTGTGAACTTAACCCTTTATTTCAATCCCAGTTAGACATAGTTTTTTTTCCAAAAGATAATTAGAACTGATTATTACAGTTTTATTTTTTTAAAGACAGGAATGTTGCAAGATATACTTAGGTACAATAAAATATTTGACTACTTCTCCCCCCACAGATAGTTCCGAACTCCATCTTGTTGATTCATTTACCATTTTCTTTCTTCAGCATCTCTCTAGGTTCATTAGGTGGAGGCATCTTCAGATCTGAAGGTTCCATACTCCAGATGTCCCTAGCATATTCCTTAATTGTTCGGTCACTTGAGAATTTTCCTGAGGCAGCTATGTTTTTCACTACCATTCTGGTCCATTCTTTTGAATTCTGTAAACAAACAAACAAACAAACAAAACTCATGCTTTTTTGTAGTCTGTTCTCTTATTCACTCCTATTCACAAACAAACATTTGACATATTTGTTTATTTTAAACTCTCACGGAAAATAGTGACAGCATAATTTTCTTACATTATAGGCAGTTAAGTGGCTCAGTAGTATCAGGGCCTGGAATCAGAAAGGCTTCAGTTCAAATCTAGCCTCAGGCAGTTACTAGCTATGTGACTCAGCTAGTCATTTAATATCTATTTGCCTCAAAACTATAATATTGGGGAAAAAAAATGGGGAAAAAATGCCTATCTTGCAGGGTTGTTGTGAAGACCAAATAAGATAATATTTGTAAAGCACTTAGCCCAGTCCCTGGTACATAGTAGGTGTTAATATAAATGCTTATTCCTGTCCCTTTCCTTCTTAAATTACATAAAATTATAGCTAAGCAACTAACAACAGAACTAACAATAGGTTTGAGAAACTAGATATCTTATGGAATCTCTAGATTATATTTCACTGGAGACCAGAAATACCAATTTTAAAAATCAATACCTCTGAAATACCTTTATTTCAGTAGTCATTACTTCTTATAAAATTGGAGGCTCTCTAAGTTTATATTTTTAAGAATGTTTTCATACTGTGCCAAATTATTGTGTTTGAATTTGTAATCAACAAAGCTGCTACTTCCTAGTTTATGATGGTAGCATATGCTCTTTGGGAATTCTGGCAACTTCAAAATGGTTAATCAAAATTTATTGAATACCTGACAATGCCCATCACATTATAAAGACAGAAAGGGTGTAACAATTTAGTTTCAGTTGTAAAGTAACTTGTCTATATCTTAAATGATGAAGAATACAAACAGGCAGTTTATTGTAAACCTGAATATTGTTAGGGATGTGAGCATGTAGTACATGGGCTTATTCTATTGTCACTATATTTTGAAAGTAAGATATAGACAGAACACTAATATTCTAGGTGAAAACTGGTCTTCTCAGCTCCTGCCATTCTCATCTCTATGGATTTTATAGCAAAGAGGCCAGATCTTCCCATAGAAGCAGGGCCAAGAAAGTGGCAAGTGTCCTGCCTCTGGATTCTGGAAGACCCACTTTTATATCCTGCCCCAGGCACTTACTAGCTGTATAACCCTGGGCAAGTCACAATGTTTTCCAACCCCTCTCTCCTACCTGTAAAACAAAGGAGTTGGATGTCTCATTCCCACCAACCCCTCTGGTTTTGACTCCAGGAACATCATACTTCCCCTAGGATAAGTTCATCACCAGAAATCTCATCATCATGGAGAATGCTTTAGTTGAATACTCAGTCCATCCTCAGTACCCTCAGTTGCATCTCTTCTTTGATTTCAGGGATGGAGGGCAGTGTAAAAAACTCCTCCAAAAGCCTTTCTTTATAGAGCTCAGGATTTTCCAGCCAACACTTCATTTCTCACCATCTGTTTTGCTTGGTTTTGACTCCAAAATATCATGCCCCATGCTGTGTATACCCTATGGCAACACCTATTCCCCTCTTCAGATTTTTTTTTTGTTTTTTTTTTGCGTATTGTTTTCCCCCATTAGATTGTAAGCTCAGTGAGGGCAGAGACTTTCTTTCTTCTTATGATTTATATTCCCAGCACTTAGCACAGTTCCTGGAACACAGTAGGTACTTGATAAATATTTATTGAAAATTTAATTGACTAATGGCCTCTACAATCCCTTCTGGCTCTAAATCTATGAACCTAAGTATCTTATATGAAATATTACCTCCTAGGTACATATATCTTCATGGATATATCAAAATTGATCCAATATTTTCTCATTTTAGTTTACTAGCTGTAACACAAATGAACCACCTAGCTAATGCTCTACAAATTTCATTAAAAAGCTATATTCTGCCAATACAAAGGATTATCTTTAGTAATTTGGAGAAAAATTTTAATATTCATATATATTAACAGTAAACTATATATTCACCATTAAAATAGACATTTTAAAACTAAGCCAAATGTATGAAATACCATTTCAGAAAGTTTGATACTATCCCCACAAAAAGTTAGTTATTTACATTTCATGGAGTTGGAGCTAAGATGATGGAGTGTCAAGAAACTGTTTAAGGAGCAGTGAGCTCCTCCAAACTACTACAAACACATCTAAAAATGCTGAATCTTGGTAAGGAAATCCAAAAAAAAGTCACAGTGAATCATTTTTTTCCAGCCTAGGTCAGCATAGGGAGATGGACTGAGAGGTCTGCTGAAACTTGGGATAAGGCCAGCCAAGAGCAGCTAAGGAAAAGGCTATGCTCACCTATAGGTGTAATCCTAAATAGTGGACCCATTTTCATTCACCCAGGGTGAACCTGAACTTAGGAATAGTATGCTTTTACACATAATACCTCACATTCTTGTTCTAAAGATCGAGAAAAACTTTTTTAAAAAATTGGTACCTATTATAAGAGTGGTCACATGCCCTAAGCAGTGTGTGAAGAGAAGTTCTGAAATAAGCAGTAACTGTGGGGCTGACCATGGAAACAGAGTAGGATCCCAGTTTTATCTTCTGACCTAGTCTGGAGCCTACCAAGAAATCATGACAGCAGGAATCCTAGACCAAAGGAGAGCCTTTAGCTCTGTCACTCTAAATCAGCTAACCAACAAGGACCAAGTCCAGCAGTAGTCAGCTACTGCTCACACCCAAATGCAGGGCAAGAACTTAAAAAGTTCAAAGGCCAGGAAGCCGTGATCAGTCTTTTGGATCAGATGACTTTGGGAGCACTGAAAGCTTGCAGGTTCCCAGCCTTAATTGTCCTTAAAATCCTACAATAATTCAACACTCAATATCCAAGGGCAACAGAACAAAACCCAGATCTTCCTTCCAGAAATACCCAGAGCCTGGTGTTAATATCAGATTTGATGTCAGAAGTAGATGGGGTAAATGAGCAAGAAACAAATGAAGAAAAAGAATTCCACCATAAAAAGCTGTTATAATGAGAGATAAACTCAAGACTCAGACCCAGAAGAGAAGGACTCAAAAACATCTACAAGAGAAGCCTCAAAGAAAATCACAGTTTGGACACTAGAATGCCTGAAAGAGATAAAGCAAGAGCTGAAAAAGAGTTAAAAATACTTTTAATAAATGAAACAAGAGTGCTACAGGAAAAGATTGAAAAAGAGAGCTACAGAAGAATTGCAAAGGGAATTAACAGCTTAGTACAAGAGATACAAAACTTTGCCCAAGCAACAAACTTAAAAAAAATTAGAACGGACCAAACAAAAGCCAATAAATGCATGAAACTATAAGAAATATTAAAACATAGCCAAAGACTGAAAACAACCAAGAAAATGTAAAGAATCTTACAGCAAAATAACTAATCTGGAAAACAGATCCAGGAGAATTTAAGAATCATTAAACTAGCTAAAAGTCATGACAAAAAAAAGAGATCCCAGAATATTTCAAGAAGTCTTAAAAGAAAACTGCTTCTTAGAACCAGAGTGCAAATTGGTTCTAGGAAGGATCTACAGGTCAACTCCTGAAAGAAACCTCCAGATAAAAACTCCAAGGAACATTGTAGCCCAAATCCAGAGCTTCTAGGTCAAAGAAATAATATTGCAAGGAGTCAAAAAAATGAAGCATTCAAGCATTAACAGCCACAGTCAGGATCACACATGATTTAGCAGCCAAGGCCTTAATGGAGGGGGGAAACTTGGAATATGACATGTCAGAAGACAAAGGATATGGGGCTATAGGTGAGTAAAGTCAAGTGCCATCCTAAATAGTGGGAAAGGATCTGTAGTAAAATAGAGCACTTCTAAGCTTTCCTGATGAAAAGACCAGAACTCCATCAAAACTCTGAAGTTCAAACGTAAGAATTAAAGAGAAACATAGCAAGATCTATGGAGAATGGAAGAATCTGTGATCAAACAAGAGATAGAGAACATTATAAAATGTAAAATGGATAATTTTGATTACATTGAATTAAAAAAGTTTTTGCATAAACAAAGCCAATGCAAATGAGATTAGAAGGGAAACAGAAATGTGGCGATCAATTTTTACAATCAGTGTTTTTGATAAAGGCATCATTTCTAAACTATATAGAGAACTGAGTCAAATTTATAAGAATACAAGTCATTTCCCAATTGATAAATGGTCAAAGGATATGAATAGGCAGTTTTCTGATGAAGAAGTTAAAGCTATCTATAGTCCTGTGAAAAATGCTCTCATTCGCTAATTAAAGCAAATTAAAACACTGAGGTACCGCACCACACCTATCAGATTGCCCAACATGACAAAACAAGAATATGATAAATGTGCTATTGTATTGCATTAGCATTTATCTTTGCCTTTCCTTTTCCTTATTTCCTTTCTTGACAATTCCCCGTTCATATTTTTTAGCCTTTCTACCTGTAAAGTACTCTAAATTGAGACTAAGAGGAAAAAATTAGAATTAATTCCCTTCCTGGCGATTGCCAATCCAAGACATATCTAAATTTCATCCTGTTTACTCTGATTTTCTGGTCTTTGTATCAGTTATGTTTATGTGTTTATACACAAGCCTTATGAATATATATTTATATACATATGATATTAACACATTATATATGTAATATATATTATATTATACATTATGTATGTGTATTCATATCTATCTCTATATCTATCTACATGAGGTAGAAAAATGTCAAGTGACAGGAAAGCATTATGGGTCCCTTTTGACTTCATGATACCACTGCCATTTTCTGTTTTCTAATTTGTCAAAACCAATAATCTTGAATTAAAAGTGAGAATAACTTAGTGCGCTTCTGGGAATTTGATATAATTTAATATAAAATTATTCCATAGTGTGTAAAGCAGCACAGACATTATGTAATTCTATAGCAAAACCCAAATATATTACAAATACTACAAATTGGGAATAAACCTTGTTTCCTGTGGCCCAGAGAAAGCATGCCATGAGATTTAAATGAAAAACATTTTAAATTCTGTCTTGTTTCAGTTTCCCTATTGTTTTTCTAAAAAACTTTTTTTAATAGTACTAGGATCACATACAGAATGGTGCTACTTATGTTTAATGGGCAGTGAGATTTCTCATCGTTTAGCAGATTTATAGTTGTAACTCAGACCAGAATTCCAAAATAAGACTAAAAATAAAGGCAGGTCATGCATGAGTTGCAACACACGTCCTGACCCATTAGCTATTTATCCACTAATTATTTTTTTATGCTAATTAAATGAAGGTCCCTACTACTGGACACATAAGATTCTATAAAATATTTCACATACACAACTACATCCTCGAATCCTGGCAGAGGATGCCATTTGTGGAAGATTGATAATTTGGTTTGCTGAGGGTTACTTATTAGTCTCTATTGGAAAAGTGCAAACACCCAAATAGTTCTCCACATTGTAGAAAAGTTATTTTTATGTACAATTAAGAGGACAGGTTTTTTAAAAAATTCCTTAGATGATCTACATATCATCTATACCACTAAATGCAAATTAAAACCCCCACCTCTGACCAAAATTGAGATGTTTTTTCCCTTGAATAAATAACAAAACCGCCTCTATTCTCCATTTTGATCTAACAGCAAGGACTCAAGTTTATGAGAAACATTTCTTAAGTGGGAAAATTAAAAGTTTCCCTTGAACCCTCCAAAAAATGACTTTCTTTTAAAATCTGATAGATGAGTAACAAGTCAGAGATGCTCTTACCATGTATAGTTCACTGACTTTTTCTTGACACTTGACATAGGATTCATAATCTGCAAAGACTTTAAACCTATTTTATTGTGGGATAGAAAATGAAAACAAAATAATTATGACCACATTCTGTAACTATTTCTGTACTGTAAATTAAATTGCACCTTGCTCTGTGACCTAATTAGACTATCTGGTTGATTGCTAATAAAATTCAGAGCAACCATCAAGAATTTTAGCCAGCCCACATTATTTCTGACAGCCTTTTCTATGCTTAAGAAATGCCATTGTGTTAATATATTTGATAACAGGACGTATCAATTAGGTGAGGAAATCAGTATATTAGCTTTGTCAGTTTTATTTTAAAATTCCATTACCATCCTTATTTGATAAAAAACCAATTTTTCTTGCCTCGTCTGTCTTTTTTCTGATCTGGAGTCCATGCTCACCTACTTTCCCACTAGTATTTCCCCCAGTGAGGAAAAAATAGGTTCCCAAAGTCATACCCCACATGTCCCATTCTGGATACTGACCTGTCATGATAGAATAACATACTGATAATGTCTTTGAAAAGGTCTGGCTGCTTTGGAGAGAAGTAGCCATTATCAATCTGATCAATGACCAGCTTCAGTTCTGGAAGCTTCTCATAATACTCCTTAGCATCATACCTAAGGATGGGGTTGATGAGGGAAGAGTTAAATATCGTACGTAAGGAGTAGCATTAGAAATTCTATAAACAGCATAAAACTCATGGTTTTCTAATTAACTACTATTACTGGAAATTGAGGCAGACTTTATGCTTATAACATTACTGTGTACAAGGGCATTTTTGAGCTTTCCTAGTGTCATTCAAATGTAATTTAGTTATTATGTGTAACAGAAAACTCTAATGATAACAGATTATGAAAAATCATAAGTATCATGTGCTCTGTCATAAATGGAGGACAGAAGGGCATATATATATATATACGTATATATATATATATATATATATATATATATATATATATATATATATATATATATATATATATATATATATGAAAGCAGGCTGCATTTAATTCAATCTAGGATTTTAAAAAATATTTAAAATACGCAGATAACTAGGCCAACCCATTGGCAGAAGCTGGTAGTAAATTATAAAATGCAAGGATAGGGAACTCAGTGTATGAAAGTCAACAATTTAATTAAAACATACAGAAGCATACTTTCTTTGATTATTTTTTAGTAATTTTGAATCTAATATAAATCAAGTCCTCTGTAGGGGAAGGGAGATAAATATCTCATATTGTTTTTCAAATTTGGATGTGTCCCACTACTACTTTCTTTTAAAATGTTTTCACATAGCAATCAGTTCCAGATATCACTCTGAACTACCACCCACTCCATGAGTCTTCCTTTGCAACCAAAAAGTAAGAATAAAAAATCAGTTAATCAAATCCAGTCAACATAATTATTTAATCTTATAGTACCTAGAGTTCCCTACCTCTCTACTAAAAGAAGAAAAGATGAAATTTTTCATTTCCTTTTTGGGGGTCAAGATCCCTTACTAATCTCTGCCTTCAAAATTTGAGAGGAATCTGATGAATTAATTAGAATTTTAAAATCTTAGCTAGCATGTTTTTCAGATTTAGGCCAAGTTGAAAGCAAATAGGGATAATGGGTGGGTTTTCTGAGGGAGGCAACAGTACAGACAGGATGACGGAAAGAACAATGACTTTGCACTTAGAAAACCTGTTCAAATACTGACTCTCATCTATCAAGTCAAGCAAGTTACTTAACCTCTCTTGGCCTGTTTGCTAATCTGTAAAATAAAGGGACTAGACTAGATAGGTCTCCAAGCTGTCATCCAGTTCAACAGGTATGATCCTATGAAACAGTTTTACTAAAGTGCAGCCTGAAGTTGGATGTTATGAAATAATAACAACCCAATATCATGTTTTATCTTCATGCATTGCCCTAGATTAAATAATCTACTTGGAAGAGACCTTATGAAATTTCTGGTGTGAAATTTTGGGCTTCCAAGACTTTTGTGATTATCAATTGCCAAAATGAAAGAGAATCTTACCCTTTGCTGTCCAGAGCAGCAACGTCATCTACCCTCATGCCGAAGATGAACAGGTTCTCTTCTCCAGCTTCCTCGGCCATTTCGACATTTGCTCCATCCATGGTGCCAATGGTGAGAGCTCCATTCAGCATGAATTTCATATTGCCTGTCCCTGAGGCTTCAGTGCCAGCAGTTGAAATCTGTTCTGACAAGTCTGTGGCTGGAATAACTACCAATAATTTGTATCCAAGTTAATGATTTTGATTTTTGATTTTCTAGCTTGACCAACTTCCCTCCTCCCCCAATTCTTATTATGTTCAGGGTTTTAAAATCCAAGTTGTATTGTTAGTCTGTGTGGTTGTATTCTTATGTTGCTATTCTGTGACATATTCACAATGAAACAGCCCACATAAAAACATATTTGGGACCAGAGGTCATAATTCTGACTTTGTAACTCTATTTTTGCACACAGGAATGAGTGCTGTCAAAGACACTCTTTGAATATAGAAGCTATCAAATCCGTGCTCTACTCTGAGAGTACCTTTGTATACCGTAAACAATATAAGCTGAATCCCTTGGAAGATAGATTTTTGTAACCTTCAATGCCTGAAGAAATGATGAGGTCTTCCTGGGTTTTGGTAGGTCACAGAATAATAATTCTCAATAAAAAATGATTCCTTGATATCTTTGATACCTGGGAAATCAGTGCATGCAGAATTGTTATTTGTATGTGGGGAGTGTTTTGTAAATATATGGGTAGAAATAAGCAAATGGGTGACAGTGCCGAAAAAAGGAAGTGTAGCTTTTAAGCAAACGTATCTAACTTCACATGTTAACCCCTGCTCTGGAGAGTGATAGTCAAAGACATATCCACATCTCACTCCTTGGCAACCTGATTTATTTACTTGCTCCTGTATGAACAAATGACAGTAGGTTCTCCTAGGTTTTCCCTCACAATGACAAGAAGGAAGCCAGGGAGCTCCAAAATTAAGGATTAAGAACCCAACAAACTTATTCTCTCACAAAGAAGACCAGTATCTAACAGAACAGAATTGCAGGTACTTATCATTAACACCTAGATTTCCTTGACAATGAAATGCATTTGAAGTACAGCATGATAATACCTGCTTTGATGCAGCAATATCAATCTCACTGTCAGATAGGTATATAAATCTTGAGTTCTGCCCAGGTGTGATACCAAAGAGCTTATTCGTCTAGCATTTCCCATTAGATTACAAATTTCTTAATAGAAGTAATTGTTTTCTCTCTAATATGTAATCCATATATTGTCATTTACTTTGCCCAGTGCAAATCCAGTGTTCGATGAATACTTTGGGGTTCAAAGATTTGGTTTTAGGAAGCCATGGTTTTAAATTCTGCCTTAGACATTTAATAATTTAAATAGCGAGTTTGGGAAATCACTTTGACCTCTCCAAGTCTCATTTCTATAAAGTGGGGATAATGATAGGACCCACCTTACAAAGTTGTGATCAAATGAGAAAAAAATATACGGACTGCCTTGTAAAACTTATAGTGCTACATAAATGTTAGCTATTGTTATCATACTACCTTTTTCAGCCAGAGACACTCTATAGTTCTCTAAGAAGATGACTTTCAATTTGCTTCCAACAACAGGGTCATTGTTCACCACATCAGCCACAGATGTGATGAGCTTGATGATCATTTTAGCCATGTGGTATCCTGGAGCAGCCTTGTGAAAACAAACAACTCAGATATTTATTATGTAGTAAAGATGGGAAAAGACTTGAACTTCAAAATCTATCCAGTTAGATAAACTTACTTTGCCTCCAATTATAACTGTTCTGGGCACAAATGGCTTCTTAGGGTTTTTTTTAATGCCTAGAAAAGATTGAGAGTGGGGATTGGGAACGGGGCAAAAAGGACATACATGGGCACTGCTGCTTCCCCCCACACCTAAGGGTTTACGAGGGCTCCACTGCAAGTGAAGGACCAACTCACGGTTGTACATTGTAATGATGTGAAGGCAGTTCATGAGTTGTCGCTTGTACTCATGGATCCTTTTAACTTGTACATCAAACATAGAAGATGGATTGATCTTTACTTTGTATTCCTTCTCCAGGAATTGAGAAAACTTAAGTTTGTTTTCCTATTGAAATAGAAACACAAGAGCTCTTCTGCTCTGAAGATATGTGGTGTTTGGTGTTTTAATACAGACATAAAATAACGAACATTGTGAACATTGCTATGATGCAAAGTCTCACCTGCTTTATATTAGATACTTCACGTAGAAAACCATCATCAGAAACAAAGCTGTGCAGCTTGGTCAACTGGCTCAAGTCTTTCACATAGTCTTCTCCAATTCTCTTCAAATTTAAAGGAAAAAGATATGTGTTATATATGTGTAAAGATATATTTCTAGTGCCTTGCACATAGCAGGTGCTTCATAAATGCTTGCTGAATTGTACTTAATCAGTATCTATAAATAATTTCACATGAAAAAGATTCTAAGTATGTGACAAATGGTATTTACTTACTATACAAAGAAATATTGAATAAAGGGATAGTTTCTTTTAATAGTTAAAAGGCTGTCAGTTTTGTTCATAAAATAATATTTTACTGTCTAACTACCTTATATTTGGATCACTATAACTCTGGAATTCTACATATAAAGTGAAAAGAATATGATTGGGAGTCATGAAACCTTGGGGTTTATTCTCGGCTATTTTGCTGAATTACTATGTTTTCTTGGGTATCTGACATCGGTATGGGTTTTGTTTTCTTCCTATAGTTTCGTCCTTATTGAAATCTTTCATTTCAAAGAAACTCTTTCTCTTGGACTCTAGTGACTTTATAATTATGAGATTTGAGATAATAGCACTGATTCAGCAACTGGGATGCATCTATATAGGATGTCAGAAGTTTGTGAAAACCATATTAGTAGGAAGAAATTGGAAAAGAAATCAACAAATTTTGGTTTTTGTTCAGCCTCTGCCAATGCTTTGCTATGTTATATAAGTGAATTAATCTCCCTAGGTTCTCATTTTCTACATTCATAAATTGACTATTTAGGATTAGATCATTTTCTGAAGTACCTTCCAGGTCTACAATTCATTAATTCTAATCAGAAAGTATAGCCCACATTGATATGATCTCATTAGTTTCTGCACATGCTTTATTACTTTTAAGAGATGATCTTATTCACAACCGTCCTACATATCAGTTTCTTCACACAAATGTACACAATATTTCCCATAGTTACCTCTGCTATTAAGTCTGCAAGTCCTGGGTTACAGAGTAAGAGCCAGCGCCTTGGAGTTATCCCATTGGTTTTATTCTGAAATTTGTCTGGTTCTATCTCACTGAAGTCCTTGAATCTAAGGGTCAGAAAATTATGCAGTTTGGATCATGGAAGTATGGTTCAAGGTTAGTCAATAAAACCTCAACATACCTCCTGGGTACTCTAAGAAGCCAATAAACTAGCAAAGTAAAGAATGAGAAAAAGATAACTAGCATCTTTGGTTGTCAGTCTGAGGGAGAATAAAAAATAGTTTTTATTGTCTATACATAATAGTAATATCTAACCTCTTCTTGACTGAGCAACATTGACATATCAGACTTTTTAGGAAAGGCTCCCTCTGGTTTCTAAAAGGTTCAAATTGACCAGGAAAGATTTCTCAATAGAAACTATGTAGAAGATGTCATCTTCAGACATATTTTTCTGCAGTCACCCTGCCTGTAGCCAAGTTAACAGGATCTGAACTACTTGTGAGTTAATCTAATTGTGTTAGCCCAGGGACCAGAGTAACCAAGGCTTACACTTTAGTCTTTACAATGTCAGAGTGAATCTTAGCCACACCATTCACAGCATGAGAGCCCACGATACAGAGATGGGCCATATTTATTCTTTTCCCCCCTTCTTCTTCTATTAGAGACATCCTTCTGAGACGGTCGCCATCATTAGGGAACAATGATGCAATTCTCTAATCACAAGAAGAAAGAATTGTCAGTTACTTTTGAATAAAGCAGCTTGTTAAGCACCAATAATTTTCTTCTAACTACTGTATTTGATGAAGTCTACTCAGAATGATAGAAATATAAAATAATATAATATAAATATATAATAATACTGTGAAGTTCCTTTTTAAATGGTTATCTTTTTAAAAAAGCAGACAATCTAGATTCATGATCAAATGTAGAAATTTCTTCAGTTTCAACAAAAAACACTCCAATTATTAAATAATATTTGATATTACATTTTATAAAATGCAGAACCCCTTTTTGCAACTTAAGAAAATTTACTTTCATGCAAAGACAGTAATAAGAAGTCTTGAGAAAGACTTACATCTAAGTGTTTCTGATTGATCTCATAGATGATTTGTAAATGTCGTGGGAGAAGTTTCTCTACAAGTTCCACTGGCCAGCGCTCCAATGCTTCTGGGAGGACAGTGTGGTTGGTATATGCAAATGTCTCTGTTGTGATCTTCCAGGCCTGAGGGAAATTGAATGGTTAACTTTCCCACCTTAGCAAAATTGGCTACCTCCATATGCACAGACCCCAGTTATAGGTAGCCAAATCTCTTCTTGCCTCTGTTATACTTAGATATAGCTATAGGATAATACTCTGTCTTGAGCTGGATAAATTTAATGTTAGTGATGATTTTCCTTGAAATGTATGGAAATAGCAAATTTCCGGGAAATAGGACCACATTTTTGGCAAGGAGTTATTTTTAAGTCTGGTAGAAGGCACCATTCTATTGATCTACTTTACAACCCTATTTTCATTTCTCATATTTTTTAAAGAAAAGACTTTATAGAGAGATACTTCAGTAATGACCCTTTTCTTTTGTTAAGCTTTTAACAGTATAAGCTTCCAAATCTGTGGGGACACTTAGAAGAATTCCTAGTTAATTATCTTTTATAATCTTAGTGAAAACACTGCATCTTTGGTTAACCATTGAAAGAAACGTGAAAAAATTTCAATATTTATGCATGATTTCATTTGTTCTGCTAACATTTTCAGTAAAGCAATGGGAGAAAAAAGTTCAAGTTGTACCACCTAGTATGATATCAATCATTTCTAAATTGGAAGTTACTGGGAACCAAAAGTTTACATGAAAATCTTGGTTGGAGAGGATGGATGATGAAACTTGCCTCTCATGTCTCAGGAGAGAAGAGTATTAGAATGGTATGAGGTATTATCAGATTTCTAAATGTATTTGTTTTTGCTAAACTGTACCAATTTATTTGCAAGGAGAATTCTAGTGAGGTGAAAGGGTATTAATTAGGAAGTAACAGTATTGTTTAGAGAAATTAATAAACAATGAAAATATTTGGTAGTGCAATATCTCTTAGTCTTAATATAAAATGAATCCAAGTATTTTACCAACCTTAGGCCAGGGCAATCTTTCAATGTCCACCAAAATCCTCATCAACTCAGGGATAGCAAGGGAAGGGTGTGTATCATTCAGCTGAATGGCAACCTGCAGAAAAACCACACTAAATTAGGGATCATGGAGCATGTATTTTACTTGATTGAAGAACGAATCCAAATATTAATTTTCAAATAATTAAAACTACTTCCAGAGTTATTTTTATTTGGGTTGAGGGACAGGGAGGGAAATTTCTTGAAAAGAGATTAATGATTTCATTTCACACCCATGAACTAAACAAGTGCATCCCATCCCAAATAGATCTTCCCTTGCACATGGGAAACCAAATAATCCAGCATAGTTTGTTTCTCTTAGCTCTAAATTAAGATGTATTGGTTATCCATCTACTGATCTTTTATCAAAAGTTTTCTTTCAAAAACAAATTTATGGTCTCCAGATTTAGAATCCCTGCCATAGCAGGGATAATATATATAATATATAATATATATTATAAGGGGCTATGGCAGGGATTCTAAACCTGGAGACCATAAATTTGTTTTTGAAAACTATTTTGATAGCTATATTTCAATGTAATTGGTTTCCTCTGTAATCCAATGTATTTATTTTATTGATTTTTTTTCAAAAACATCATTCTGAGAAGGGGTTCATAATCCTTATTGGACTACCACTGGAATCTATGTCATAAAAAAGATGAGAGACCCTGGGCTATTGCCATGTGTTAAGTAGTCCACTTCTGATGTGCCTGACTTGAAGAGAGTTATGTCTTAACGCTTTCAAATGGACAAGGAGAGCTGACCATAAATCTCTGGCTATTTCCTTGTCAGAGACTACATTGATAGGCTCCTCACCTGATCTGGAAAAGCATCAAACGTTGCACCAAACTTGGAGGCTTTAAAGCGTCGGATGACATCTTGTAAAGTAGCAGCCACAACAAAGTACTCCTGCTTTAATCTCAGCTCCTTTCCTTCAAAAAACTACAATCAAATACCATAATTAGAATATTTCACAGAGCAAAAGGCATAGGAAGAGTCTGCCAAGCTAGGGCATAGGACTTTTTCATGGCTATCTTTAATTTAATTCAGACATTTATTAAATACCTATTGTATGAAAGAAACTCTTAGGTGCTAGAGATACATAGACAAAAGAAAAACAATAGTTGCTTTCAAAAAGCTTACATTCTATTGGAGTAGGAGGAGAAGAAAGAAATAGCATTTATACAGATGAGTAAATAAAAAGTAGTTTGAGGTGGGAAAGTGTAATAACGTGTGTGTATGTTTGTGCACACTTGTATACAAGCACATTGAAAGGGAATGATCAACAAAAGCTTCAGGGAAGAGACTGATCAATCAGCAAGTATTTATTAATTACCTAATATATACTAAACACTAGAGATACAAGGACAAAGAATGAAACAATCTCTTGTCATGAACTTTCATTCTAATGGAGAAGATAGTGTGCATACACAGATATAGAGAGCATAAATGAAAAGAATAAATGCAACTGTACACAAAAGAGTTAAATATAAAATAGTTTGAGAGGAAGGATATTAACAGATGGAAGAATTAGGGAAAGATTCAAGCTGCAGATGAGGCAAAGGTAAGAAAGGAGTATATTCCAGGGAGGCATTGAAACTGGATAATGTAGAAGCACAGAGACAGAGGGTTATGGGGGACGAACAGGGAGAAGGACAGTTTGGATGGATCACAAAATGGAGGGGAAGTAATCTTTAATTAGACTAGGAAGGTAAGCTGAGGCCAGCTTGTGTAGGACTTTACAAACTAAACAGAATGTATATTTTATCACAGACCACAGTTTTTTAACTTGGGGTCCATGGACTTACTTTTAAAAATGATCTTGATAACCATATGCCAATATAACTAGCTTGCATTTTATTTTATGCATTTAAAAAACATTATTCTGAGAAGGGATCCATAGGTTTCATCTTTCTTCAGCCCCTTGCATTCAGGTTTTTATTTCCTGCCTACTCTACTAAAATTGTTTTTTCTAAGTTTACCAATTACCTTCTAGTCACTAAATTTGAAACTTTTTTTTCAGACCTCCTCCTAAATTTCTCCATAGCATTTGACCTTCCTGACTGTACCTTCTTCCTGGATACTCTATCCTCTACTGGCTCAATAAATAAACTCTTGATTCTTCTATATTTCTTTTATTTTCTCTTCTGATCCTTTCACAGATTCTTCATTCTCTTCCTGACCGCTTAATGTTGGTATCTCCAAAGATCTGTCCTTGGACCTCTTCTCAACATACTCTCATCACTTGGACACTCTCTCTCTTAGACTTAAATACAGCCTCACTACAAATGACTCACAAATCTATATCTTTATTCCTTCACCTATGTTACAGACTTTTACTTCCTACTGCCTGCAGGATATCTCTACTTGGATGCCCCACTAATGAATGACTCCTTAAATTCAACATGTCCAAAACTAAGCTAATTTTCTTTCCTCCTAAATCTATTCCTTCTGACTTCACTATTTATCTCTTGTTTATTATTTTAGTGTTATCTTTGACCCTTGCTCCCCAATAAATTTCTACTTTCTGTTGATTTGAATTCTACAACAACCTTCCCATCTTTCCCCTCATCTTTGTTCCTTGTCACTGTCCTAATTCAAACTCTCATCAATACCTGTTTACATAACTACAATAGCTTTTTTTGCAGATTTTTCCATCTCTTTTCTTTCTTTTCTCCAACCCGTTGTTCATTCTGTTACTAGAATCACTCCTTTCCTCCAAAATCTTCAGGTTATTCTCTATGGCCTATGGATTTAAGTGGAAACTCTTTTGCCTAACATTCCAGCCCTCTGTCAATCTGTTCTAGGTGAAAGGTTAACTATCTCATGTTATCTCCCTCCACAAATTTTTCTTCCTAAACATGTATTCTCATTACTCTTTACACCTTAGCTCAAGATGTTCCTATAGTCAATAATTCCTTTTCTCATCCTTTTCACCTGTTGAATTTCCACTCATCTATTAAAATGCAACTAAAAAACACCTCAAACCTTCATTCCCTGATTGGTAAGACTTTCACCCTTAGACCTCCCTCAGTACCTTGTTCTTGTTTTTAACTTATTAATGTACTTATTAAGTAATATTGTATGTCATAGCTATGAATTGGTATCTTATCCTCTTACTAGATTATAACTTCCATCAGGGCAGTGATTTATTTCCAGTGTTTCTTCCCAAGCACCTAACACAGTGCTTGGCACACAGTATATATTTAATGCACACTTATAAATTGGGTGGTTCGAATCTTATTAGTGTTAGTTGATTTAAAAGGCCGAGAAACCAAAAATGCAGATCCAAGAGAGGCTTTTTGACTCTGTAGATGATATTTCTATTTGGAAAGGAAGCATCATCTCACCAATCACTTAAACTTTTACAGCTTTTACAAAGATGAATAATAATAAGACGAATCCTTTATTTACACAAGGAAAACAGTCTAATCCAGATAGAAGAGAGAAAAAGTATTCGTTTCCTGAATTTATTCAACATTAAATGGCCACATTTGTGTGACTATTGAGCAGGGTACTTTGAAATATCTTTTCTGAAAAGACCAGCTTCCATTTAAAAATAAGGCATAATCACTTACATTATCATTGGGATACAGGACACGGGAGATGTTTTCAGCAAGATTTCGGTCCAGCACTGCCTGAATATAGTCACCGACGTTAACTAAAGGAAATGGAGAGAAAAATCAAATTGTCATTTCAAGCTACCTGACTTTATATAATGTTTGCTTGGCAATTTATGGGACCAAGTTGGAAAATGGAAAATGACCCCAAAGGCAAATGGTTTCCAAATTGCTTACATTCTATGTTTCCACACGGGGGTATAATGGTCAATGACTATCAATGCAAATATCCTTCCTATTTACTTTCTAAAAAGAATACCTTCTTGTATAGTGAAAAGATGATAAAATCAAAGCCTTTTTTCAAGTTTACCCTTTATATAAAATGCTTAGCATGTAGATGTTCTCTGAATCTAACAGATTCACTTGATTCATGTGATTATAAAAGGGAAATAGGAAAATAGCAAGAACCCAATTCAGTACTCACAGTCACGGAGGTTAAAGTCATTTGGTGCTCGAGCAGACCACAGTCGCATGGTATTAACAGTGTTATTCATATATCCAGGCACAGGTGTGTCATAGGGTAGTGCAAGGATCACCTACAAAATTAAACAGAATAACCGATAAGCTTTTTTTCCCCTTGGGAAGTTAGGTCCGGCAAATTAGGCCACAAACTGAGTCCTAGTTCTGATTTAGTTGCTGGCCTGATGTGAAACTAAGGAAATAGTCACAGGAAAGTCTTAATTACCTCTCTCTCTCTCATTACTTTCAGAAAGAAATGAACTTTAAAGATGCTATCTTATAGTGTCATGGAGAGAGAATTGGATTTGAAGTAAGGGAGGCTTTACATTCAAATTCAGCCTTAAGTACTCTGTAGATTTGCTACTATGGACAACTCATTTAATGTCTCTGAACTTCAGTTTCATTATGTATAGAATGGAGATAATACTTTGCAAGAATTAAAGCACTCTGTAAATTTCTACTCTTGTTGTTTTTTAAAATCAGCAAGAAGAATCTACCCCTTCCTCTTTGTCAACTTGTGTTTGATGACTGGTTATAGAATCCAGATTTTGTGACATTTAATGAGTTGGTAAGATTGAAATATTAGGAGATACTTATTTCAGTCTATCAGATATGTTTTTAATCTAATCATAGCTTTATAAAAGTTGGACATTTAAAAGAACAACTGTAATTCATCCTTTGAGACAAAGGAACTTGAATAGACTAGATGGTTGAGCTATTGGCTTCATAGCAAAACTTAAAAGTGATAAGTAGAATAAAACATTTTATATTCCCTACACTATCAGAACTAAGAAATAAAATTATAGAATATTTAAAGTAGAAAAATAAACCTCAGATATCATGTAGTTCTTCTCGTTTTACAGACTGAGTCAAGAGACATCAAGTATACAGGTAAAATAGCTTGCTAGTTTCAGAACAGTTCCTAAAATGGGACCATAGCAGTTTTGCCCCAGAATGGGAAATGTAAATGGTGAGCTGATAGTGCTTATTCTTCTTTAAGGATAAAGGGGTGGGCGGAGCTGTTTCAAGGCAGACCTGGGACTAGAGGCCTGGACAGGATGGAGAGAGGTGAGATGAAGGCAGGCTCCTGCTGGGGAAGCAGCTTGACTATTTCTCAGGAGAGAGAAAACAGAAAGGTCACGATTAAAAGGATGAGAGCTGTAGGCAAGCTTTGAAGTAGGGAAGGATCTGTGGCCCTGATCCTAAGAATCTGTCCCTTCAATGCACACACAAGTAGTTCTTCAGGGACCACCTCCACTGGCCTGCGATAGTGATGATTTTCAAACAGGGAATAATGAGCATCTCAGTTTATAATTCCCCAATCTGGACCTTTTCTTTATCTGAAGGTTTTGCTCTTTTTTTAGCTTCTCTAATTTAGGCCAAGGTTGAAAGTATTGTGGGCTGCCCTATGATTCTACAAAGGGACAGTTAAGGTCTCCTTAAGGGACCCAGTATCTTTTATAGTTTGCTTAGGGATGAAGAAATTCAAGAACTAAGAACTATTTGAGAGTTCTGCCCCTCAGCACTATGTGTCCTGGGAAAGAGGTGATAGTGGTAGTAGGGAGGGGAGCTGGCAGATTTTAGGTGATGGAAAGTGGTAAGGAAAACAGTCCTTTGACCCTAACTAGAGGATCGTGCCTTCTTGAGGACTGGGGTCTTTCTCTCAAAGCTTTGCTCCCTCCACCTTTTCCAGATGGTATTTTTTGTTTTGGAAGGGTGTGTGTATGTGTGTGTGTGTGTGTGTGTGTGTGTGTGTATGTGTGTGTGTGTGTGTGTGTGTGTGTGTGTGTGCATGGGCATACCCTTCTATGTACACATTTCAACAACCTGGCTAAAAGACCATTACACTGGTAGTTAGGAGACCTGCACGAGTCTGCTCTGACTCTGACTTGGGTTCTGGGTCATCTCCTTTGTTATAACTCTAACGGAACTTGTGTAATCCACAAAAGTTCTATGTGAATAGGAACTGAACAAGCCTTCTATTGGAATGTTGGGTAAGTCACTTCTTTCTTCCAGAAAATGAAAGAGATGGATTCCATATGGCTCTTTCTAGCTGAAACATGATGTTTTGAAAGGGTTGTCTTCAAACCCTATTTCAGCCTCCTCATCAGAAGCATCTATTTGTTTGCTATAACATTTACTATTGCCAACCCCTTCTGTAATCAAACTTCTTGAATGCCAAGTTTAAATGAACTATTAACTTATGCACTTAGTCATCAAGAATAATTTAGTAAATAGAAAGCTGCCAAACAGTATGCTTCCTCGTGTGGCTGAGGATCTTTTCTAGCAGCAGCCTCATGGTGTCTCAAAATTGCATTCCTACATCCCTACCCAGGGTTGTGTCCAGACTCACTACTACTTGAAGGTGCCTTTCCTGCAGCTTTCCTAGGGCTGGTTCATGGCAATTGCCCCAAGAGCAAAAACTACTTATGGATCTGAAGCCAACACTATTACCTGGGTTTTTTTCTTCTAATCTCTTACCACTGTATTTCCTCCAGTCGAACTATGCTGAAATTCCTTTAGAGTTATCATTTTGCCCTCTTAATTTTGAACACGTGAGGTTTATAAGATATATTATCATGCATAACAATTACATATAATAAGATTCTATATGACAAGCAATATTTTCATGCTAGGTTTCATTAGTCAATGTAAGTGAATGAAAGAATTTTATGCTAAATAAAGGTCCAGGATGATTTAAAAAATCAAGTTGTGATTAATCATGGGATCATATATTAAGAGTTGGAATTAACTCTTAATGATGTCACCTGTCCAACGTTCTCATTTTACAGGTGAGTAAACTAAGGTACAGAAAGGTCAATGATTTTCTCAAGGTCACCCAGCTAATAAATAGCGAAAATGGGATTTGAACTGAGGCTGACTCCAAATCTAGCATTCTTTCAGTTATAACATACTGCCTCTAAAAATGAAATTAAAGTATTTCATAGAATGAGACTCATTTTGTTTAAAATCAATTTGTATTTCTGCCCCAGGGAACATAAAAGAAAAAGACAATTCCCTGCGTGCTGTATGAACAAAGCATGCTTGACTTTGTGCTTTCTGTTACCACGGGCTACTAATCTGGGAATTGTCATAGGCAGTTACTTACTTCTAGAAAAATCATATTGGTTTGAGATCTGATTACCTCAGATTACTTCAATCTCTGTAAATTTGTCTTCATAGCCACAAAAGACCAGACCCCTTCTATCTGAATTTCTGGACACTTTCTTAAGAATGTCATCGTATTCTAGAAACTTTATACATTTTGTACTCAGGCAGTGGGACCTGTGCTATTAACAGAAAGGCACCAATCCCCATAGAGTATTGAAACTATTTGGAGACAAACTGTATAATATTATGATTTCAAAGTTTCCTAATTTGCTTACTTTGGAAAATAATTCCAATTAAATTTACATATAATTAGGTGAGAAAATTGGCAGTCCTAACATGACCATATCTGTCATTAAAATGATTACTGTCTTTGAATGAAGCACTTGAGTAATGTTACCTTGGTTTTACAAAAGCTTGGCATCTGAAATTTCTTGATGTAAGATAATATACAAGCATATATAGACATATATAATATACATGTCTGTGCATATATAAAATATACTCAATACATATGATATATAAATAGTATGTATTATATATGTATAATTATGTTATATATAACACACATGCACATATGAAATATATATTTATATATCATAAATATTATATCTTATATGTGTGTATTGCATATATATGCACATAATCAACCAAACTGACTGCAAATTAACAAGAGGCATTTTTAATTCTTAGCCATCCTTCCTGTTAAATGGTTTATCAAAAAAGGCAAGAATCTAGAGATACTAGCACTTCAGGGCTAAGCTCTAATTCTTTTCCTACTGCTGACTTATTACAGGACTTTCAGCAAATGACCTATTCTTTCCATACGTGTATTATTTCATTTGTAAAAAGAGCATTTGAGAGACTTCTGAAGGCTGTCAGAAAGAATAATACAAAATCATGATAAGACTATGTAAAATGGATATTCTATGTAATGAAGTGTTAAGTACCTGAGTATCAACCCACTTGGTTCCAGTCTCAGTATGGATTACTCTTCCATAGAAGTGGACAGGGAGCATGAATTCTGGACGTGCTTTCTCCCAGGGGTTGCCATGTCTAAGCCAATCATCTGCTTCTTCTACCTGGAAAAAAGACATAACATCCATTACCCAAAGGTTAAACTCTAAACCCTAAACCTTGTCATACCAAAAAAAGAGACTTTAACAACTCAAAAACTCTGCTGTAAGAGGAAGGATAAATATAATATACATTGAGAAACATTGGTTAATTAGGTTGCTCAGAACATATCTTTTCCTGTTGTTGCAAACAATGCTTAACTTCTGTTTCAGAAGTTATTTGAAAATTGTAGCACATGAATATCACAGTGCTGGTTACTATACAGTTAATGACTTAGTGGACTCTCTGTAATCTAAGAAAATGGGTGAAACAATACTGAATAACTACAAAAACAGAGCAAAGAAACAATCCATTAATATTAAGTATAAGCAAACTGAGTGTGAAGAGTCCAGGAGTATTCATAGATGTTACTAAGACAGGAAAAGCAAGGAGAAGTCATTATTTCTTATTAGCCAGAGAAAACTTCATGGAAGAAGTGGGATTGTTGTAAGCCATTTATATAAAGGAAGTAAAAAGATTTGGTGAACTGGAAGACGAAGGATGTTTTAGATAAAGGATGAGTTTTAAGAAAGGCTCTGAGTAGAAATTTAACAAAGTCATTATACTACAATTTAGAATTTATGACTAAAACTTCTACATAGGTCATGATAGGTTTTGGGGGTTTTTTTGTCCTACAAAACTCAGTACAAAAATAGAAAAAAAAGGGTTTCAACGAGAATTTATTACTGGGTAGTAACTGTTTCCAAATGATTCAAATCAGACCTAACTAATTCCTTACTAAAAACTCTTCTGGTCAAGGCCAAATATGTTTTGAATTTTAAAAATGGCCTATGATCTCTTTACCATGACAAGGAGAATTTGCGTGTTAGCATAAGTCACAATAAAAACACTGAAATAGAATGCTTTATCATATTGGAAACCAAGGTCTCATGCAAACTTTGAACACGAGTGCTGGTTTGGTCTGAAATTTTGAATGAGAATTGGAGGGAGAGAAGCAGATACTCATGTGTGGCATATATATCATGCATATACATGAATGTGTATATATTTGCCAACTGTTGCTATGAAGAAAAACTGCTTTTCAGAGGAAAGTAATAAAAAGCTAGAGTACTGATAATTGGAAAATGGTCATTTTTACTGCATTTTTCACTCAAGTCTATACCAAACTTGTCAAAAGAAGTCCAAGTGAGCATCATAATTAGGAATGATTAAGAATGTAAAACATTCTCCCTCCTGAAACAATATTTTGGACATTTATTCTTGGTCCATTGAACTTGGACTTCTTGGTTCTAATAAGGTAATAATGAATTCTGATAAATACATTGATATAATGAGAAGCAAAATTGTTCTAGAATTGTAGAAATTCCCAAATGGAGATAGAATACTGCAAAGCAGATTTAAACCATGCCACCTCTGGTGAAAAGTTAGGAAGTTTATCCAAAGTTTAAGTATTAGGACTACATGTATGTGTGTGTGTGTGTGTGTGTGTGTGTGTGTGTGTATACATATACATATACATTCATAAAAAAGTACTTTTTTTCCCAATTTTGGAATACTTTGTGTAGTATTGGCAATTTTTGTTCTATCTGGGAATTCTCTTGTAAATTCATCAGGACTAAGTTTTTTAAGTAGTTTATTTTTAGTTTTACTTTTTTACAGAAATATAATTCAGGATCTGATTTGGTCTGGTTAGCTTAGATATTTCATATTATTGAAGTATTACTCAATTTCTTTCAGGATCTCAGTTTTAGTTGGATATAACTATGCATAGTAGGTTTTGATAATTATTTTTTATTTTTCCAGTTTTTATTGTGATTTCAGCTTTTCCATTTGATATTCTCTCCATTTGTTATTTTGTTGATTTTAGTTTTTCATCTTCTTTCTAATTAGGTTGGCTAAAACTATATTAATTTTATTAGTCCTTTTAAAGAACCAACTTTTAGTTTTATTTATTATTCTATAGTTTTTTGTTTTCTAGTTTATTTTCATTTTTCTTTAATATGTCCTACTTTGTGTTTATTTTAGAATATTAGTTTTCTAGTTTTTAAATGAAAACTATTTTTAATCTCATTTTCCCCATCATCATCAATATTATTCAGTATTGTACTAGAAATGCTAGCAATAGCAATGAGAAGAAAAAAGACATTAAAAGGCTAAGAATGGGTAATAGGACAATAAAGCTTAATTTTTTTTTTTTTGCAGATGATATGATGGTATACTTGGAAAAACTTAGAAATTCAGCTAAAAAGTTACTTGAAACAATTGATCATTTTTAGCAAAGTAGCAGGATATAAAAAACCCCACATCAATCATCATTTCTATATATCACCAACAAAGCCTTACAAGAAGAGATAGTAAGATATAATTTTATCTAAAATAACCATAGATAATATGAAATACCTGGGAGTGTACTTGATAAGACAAACCCGGAAACTATATGAACATATTATAGAGCAATTTTTATACAAATAAAGCTAGATTTAAATAACTGGAAACATATTAATTTTTCATGGTTAGGCCAAGTCAATATAATAAAAATAATAATTCTACCTAACCTATTTATTCAATGACATATCAATTAAATTACCAGAAAATTATTTTACTGACCTAAAAAAAATCCAAATCTTTTGGAAGAACAAAAAGTCAAGAATATCAAATGAATTAATGAAAAAATGTAAAGGAAATTCAGCAGTACCATATTTTTAATAAAAATTATTTATTTATTTTATTCTGAACTTAAGAAATAAAATAAGCATTTCCATTACCTAGCAGAATAGAAAAAAAGGTGATTGTACATGAAACTACAAATCTAATGTGTACAACTTGTTATTCCTTTTAAATATATGATAAAGTTATCATATAACTTTCTTTCTCCCCTTTTTTCTTTCCTCCCTCCCTCACCCTAGAGATGGCTACCATTAGACACTAATTTGTGTGTGTGTGTGTGTGTGTGTGCGTGCGTGTGTGTATGTATTACACATATACGTAAAACCATTTTATACATCTGTTTATCAGTTCTTTCTCTAGATACAGATAATGTCTGCCTTCGTATGTCCTTTGTAGTTAATTTGGGTATTTATAGTGGTCAAATGACCTAGTCATTCAAAGTGTTCTTAAAAAAATATTATTGTTACGGTAAATAATGTTCTCTTGGTTCTTATTTTGCTCTTCATTATTTCATGCAAGTCTATCCTCTTTTTCTAAGATCATCAAGCTCATTATTTTTTGTAACAGAGTAGTATTCCATCACAATCATATACCACAAGGTGTTCAGCAATTCTCTAACTGATGCGCATTCCTGCAATTTCCAATTCTTTGTCAACATGAAGAGAGCTGCTATATGTATTTTAGAACCTATAGATTCTTTTCATTTTCCCCTGTTCATCTTAGGAAACAGACCCAGTAGTGGTATTACCTGGTCACAAGGTATAGGCAGTTTATCAAAGTTGTTTTAATTTGAATTTCAATAATGATTTAGAGCATTTTCTTAATATGACTATAAATTATTTTGATTTTTTCATTGGAAAACTGCCTGTTTATCCTTTGACCCTTATCATTTGAGGAAAGACTTGTATTCTTATAGATCTGACAAAATTCTCTAAATATCTGAGATATGAAACCTTCATCTGAGAATCTGTTTATAAAAATCCCCCTCCCCATTCTATGTTTTCCTTCTGATCTTGGCTACATTTGCTTTATTTGTAAAAAAAAAAAATACCTTTTAGTTTAATGTAATCAAAATCACCCATTTGAAATATCACATATACTCTATCTCATGTTTATTTATAAATTGTTTGACTGATAAGTCTGATAGATATGTTCCACATTCTTCAAATTTTCTTGTAATATATCTTTAGCTCAGTCTTGTATCCATTTTTATCTTATGTTGGTAAATTGTGCAAGATATTGGACTATGTCCAATTTCTGCAAATTGACTATGCTCCAAACTGCCAGTTTTTTCAAAAAAATTTTTTTTATTTTTACCAAATAATGAATTCTTATCTCCAAAACTTAAGTCTTTACATTTGTCAAATACAGGATTGCTGTATTTATTTGCTGCTGTAAATTGTATGTCTACTCTGTTTCCCTCATCTGCTTTCCTATTTCTTTGCCAATACCAGACAGGTTTGATAATTATAACCTTATAAAATAGTTTAAGATCTGGTGCTGCTAAATTTCCTTCCTTTATTTTTTCATTAGTTCCTTTGATATTCTCAACTTTTTTTTCCCAAAGGAATATGTTATTGCTTTCTTTCTAATTTGGTAAAATATTTTTTTGGTAATTTAATTAGGTTGGCATTGAACAAGATCAATGAACAAGTTAAAGAATAAATCATAGAAATAATCAATAATTTCATTAAAGAGAATTGCAATAATGAGACAAAACCTATGAGATACAGCAAAAGTAGAAAGAATTTTTATCTCTAAATGCTTACATCAATAAAATAGAAAAAACAGACCAATAAATTGGGTGTGCAATTAAAAAATGGAAAAAGTACCAGATATTAAACTGTATTATAACGTAGTAATTATCAAAGCTATGTGGTACTGGCTAAGAATAGAAGGGTGGAGTTATACAATACAAAGTAGCAATGATTATAGTAACCTTGCATTTGATAAATGTAATGATTTAGGCATTGGTGATAAGAATTCATTAGTTGGGAAAACTGGAAAGTAGTCTGGCAGAAACTAGGTATAGATTGATATCTTATACCATTTGTAAAGATAAGGTCAAAATGGACACATGACCTGAACATAAAGGAAGATATCACAAATTTAAAAGAACATGGAACCTATCACCTATCAGATTTACGGATTAAAGAATCTATAAATAAATAAGAAATAGAGAGCTAGAAGGAAAGTAGAAAATTGGAAAAATTGATAAAGGCCTCATATATCAAATATATAGAGACCTTTGTCAAACTTATAAGAACGAGTAATTCATCAACATCAAAGTATATGAACACTCAGTTTTTAAAAGAAGAAATGAAAGCTATATAGTCACGTGAAAAAATGCTCTAAATTATTATTGATTAGAGAAATGCAAATTAAAACAATTTTAAGATATCATTTTACACCTATCAGATTGACTAAAATGACAGAAGGAGAAAATGACGGAGGGAATGTGGAAGAATTGGGAAACTAATACACTATTAGTGGAATTATGAACTGATCCAACCATTTTTAGAGAGCAATTTGGAATTATGCTCAAAGAGTTATAAAACTTTGTATACCCTTTGTTCCAGCAATATTACTATTAGGTCTTTTTCTTAAGGGGATTAGGGAAAAAGGAAAAGAATTGTATGTTCTAAAATATTTATAGCATCTCTCTTTGTGGTAGCACAGAACTAGAAATTGAGGGGATATCTATTAATTAGGGAATGACTGAATAAATTGTGGCATATGATTGTGATGGAATATTACTGGACTGTTAAAATGATAAGCAGGTTGATTTTAGGGGAAAAAAGACCATGGAAAGATGTGAATGAAATAATGAAGAACAAAACAAGCAGGACCAAGAGAACGTTGTCTGTAGCAACAGCAATATTGTTTGAAAAAAATTTTAATTTGCATTTCAGTAATGATTTAGAGCATTTTCTTAATATGACTATAAATTATTTTGTTTTTTTCATTGGAAAACTGCCTGTTTATCCTTTCACCCTTTATCATTTGAGGAATGACTTGTATTCTTATAGATTTGACAAAATTCTGTAATTGACTGTAAATGACTAAGCTATTCTGAGTAATACGTATATTCGCATCAACTACAAAGAACCTATAAATGAAGGTACCTCTAGAGAAAGAACTGATATGTAGAAATTTGCATTGTATGGTTTCATATCTGTGTCAAATGTTGTCCTTGTTTAGTGTTGAGTTGGGAAGGAAGGAGGGAGGCAGCTTAGAACTTAAAGTATAACAAAACATTAATAAAATAAATATTAAAACAAAATCTTTTCTATTTTATTAATGTATGTTTTTTGGGACATATTGTTCCCCCTGAGGACTGCTTTAGGCATTAGCTCTGTTCCAGTTTTGCTATGCTGTATCATTATTATAATTTTCTTTCACATAATTATTCATTGTTTCTATGATTTGTTCTATGATCCACTCATTATTTAGAATTTCATTGTCAAGTCTATTTGGGTCTAACTTTTACTTGTGTTCCATGAACTACTTGCTATTTCCACTACATGATGGTCTGTAAAGTACATGTGTACTACTTCTACTTTTTACATTTATCTCTAACGTTTTTGTAAAATTTCCATGTGGTGCTGAGATATACTTATGTTCTCTATATATGGATATATTCTCTATTCATGTAGAAGATGCCATAAATATTTTAGCTTCAATTTCTCAGCAAATCTATTCAGTTCTATATTTCCCTTTTTATTTCTCTTTCTGTAAGAATTATTCAATAAGAGGCACCAAAATCTCCCATGATATTATTATTAGTATTATTATCTATATTTTTTCTTTAGTCTATATCTGTTTATAATTCATTTAATGTTTTGAATTTAGATGCCTAATGCCCAATACCTAAACCAGGGAACAAAGTAGCATAGACAAATTATTGAAAAATACTATCAATAAATTTAAAATTTTAAATAAAATCCTATCAGACATATTACAATACTTCATCTAATAAATTATCCACTGTGACCAAGTTGGATTTATACCAGGGATGCAAGAATGGCTCAACATTAGGAAAAGAGTCAATTATTAACAACCAAAAAACCCCTCAACCCTTTTGATTATCTCAACTGATGCAGAAATACAACCCACATTTATGCTGAAAATTCAGCAAAGTATAAGGATAGATGCACTTTTAAAATACATTAAATTACACTTGTACACATACATACATACATACATACATACATACATACTAAGTCTTTTAAAAAATATAATAAAACACTATCTAAAACCAAAACCAAATACCAATAGAAAATCATAGCACTGGAAGTTTTTGCAATAAATATAGAACTAATGCAGAAATGTTTTTCTCCCCCCTTATTTTTTATTATAGTTTTGCAAATGCTAACAATAGCATTAAGGGAGGAGACAGTAAATTCACAAAAGGCATATGAAGAGGAGATAAATCTATTCCTGTTTACTGATGACATGATGCCTTAGATAGGGAATCCTTGTGAATCAGCAAAGATACTAAGTGAAGTGATTTCAGTAAAGCTGTAGGCTACAAAATTTCTTTATGATAACAAAATCAAAAAAGTAACAAGAGAAGTGGAAATCCCACTCCATAGCTACAAAATGCACAAAATATTTAGGAATCAATCTACCAAGGAACACAATATACTTGTACAGATTCAGTTAAAAAGTGCTCTTTAAAGAAATAAATAACTTAAAAAACTAAAGAAATATCCAGAGCTCATAGCTGAACTGTGCCAATATAATATCTGTAACAGCACTACTAAAACAATTTAAAGATTTAATGCTATTCCAACAAGTTATCAAAGTAATATTTTGTAGAAATTCTGCAAAAAAGAAATATTGTGCAGAACCAAGTAAAACAATGGGAAAAATTATTTGGAAAAATATTTCTAAATATCAAAGGTCCTATCTCCTATTACTATTGCTTAATCTTACTATTAAGATATGAAAAGAAACTATAATACAAAACATCAGTTAAAAAACCTTTAGTACTGTTTCACAATAGAGAGGTAAATTAATGGAACAACAGACAAGGAAGATTCAGAAACAATGGAACTCAGTTTTCAGTACCTCAATTTCAAAATTTATTATGCACGTACCATATGCTAGGCATTGTGCTAAGTTCTGGGGATACAATTAAGAAAAAGAAAGACAGTCCCTGTCCTCAAGGTGTTTATAAGCTAAAAGAGGAAGACAATCTCCCAAAAGAACCAGAAAAGTGTCTGTGTGGGTAGTGTTGAGGAGAGCCCACCAAATCATACTCTTTGCAGGAGTATGATGCTCCACGAAGTTGAAATCAAACAGCTACTGATAAAAAATAGGAAGTTATTTGGAAAGCTCTGAAGGTTCAAAGCTTTCTATAAAAGAAATCTTTGGGAAAAGTTTACTCGTCTATCAAGTAACCCTTTATTTATACATTATTTTAAAGAGCAGGGACAATTACTTTTTGTCTTATGTAGTTTTCATTTATAATTTCTTGAACTATATCTCTGGAAAAAAGAGGCTTTAAAAATTCATTGTGTTTCGAATGGAGCTACTTGATTACCAACTTCAATCACTCTTCCATTTAATGGCTAATAATATGTCTTATTATTATTGTTATTGTAGATAAGATATAACATTAATTATTGTAATTAATGGATTTCATATTAATTATATATAATTTATTAATAATTATTATATATTACCATGTATAATAGTCCCATATACCATATACCATAGTCCCAGCCCAAGCCTTTATGGCTCATTGTTTAGTTTTTGATGGCTTAGAACCAGCGTAAATAGCAATAGTTTTGTGTTGTGACCAAAAATTCTGTGGAAGTTAGATTTATTTTTTAAGGAGAATTAAACTCTACGCAGTAACATAGAAAACTTATTTATTACTAATTAAAGATACTTAGGCATTTATGCAAAGAAAAGTATAAAACCTGGGCAAGGTTCGGTAAATATAAATACAAAAATTTCCTTTCCTGATCATCAGAGCAATAATAATTAGGTATGTCACTAAAAATATTAGTAGGTTATTCTGTGTAGGAATTGATTATAACACTCAGCATTATTTGTGATCTTTATTTCACATTACCAAAAAAAGGAACACTGGTTTCTATATGGCATGACATTAAATAAAGGAGGAAGAGCCAGGCCTCTGTCATTTTAAGTGAAGCTCATGCCTTTCCCACAGAAGTACTTAGTATTAAATAATGAAATAGACCAAGAAATTAATTAAAAATAATGTGCTTTTTGTATTTTAAATGTATTTTAAAAATATCTAATGTGTCAAAAATTGCAGAAACAATTAAAAATTCTTAAGGATACTCTGCTCCATACCTTAAAGGAGAGAAATTATAGGTGGAGATTTACAGATACGTACCTGCCAACCCTCTCGAATCTTCTGATTAAAGATTCCATATTCGTATCGGATTCCATATCCATAGGCTGCAAGTCCAAGTGTTGCCATAGAGTCTAAGAAACAGGCTGTGAGATTAAAAAAAACCAGAGAACATATTAATTTATTTTTAAAAAATATTTTATTTTCCTAATTACACATATGACAATTTTAAATACTCATTTTTAAAATTTTGAGTTCCAAAATTTTACCCTTCCTCCCAGAAAGCAATTGGATATGTTATACAGGACACACTAATTTAATCTAACAACATTCTCACAAATATTCTTAAAACACAGACTCTAAAAATTACTTCTGTGGAAGGCCTAACAACACACTCAAATACACTGGTAATGGAAGAGTGGTTATTTTAACATTAACCCTTACCACCACTTACTAGTTTCTTGAAAAGGAAGAGATTCAGGAATAAAATTGACTGCCCTCTCATGTCTGTGGATCTTTACTACATATGTGCATTTAAGTAAAACGTTGTTGTCTTTCTTTTTGAAAAATAATAGAAAGATGCTAACTTTTTTTGCTCTAAATCTGCTGTATGAATTTTGACCAACTCCACAGACTACTCTGGAAGTTAAGGCTACTATTTCATAACTACCAACTTACCATTTTTCTATGTAAAATCCTGACCAACTTCTTGGGTTGGCTGGTTATATAGAATCCTTACTGCTACTATTTCAAAGAACTCAGAATTGAGCAAAATTCCTCTTGTAATATGTAATAGAAAATCAGGTAATTTTGTAGTTACTTGTTGGGTGGTAAGAGAACCATGACTTTTTTTTAACTTTTTTTTAATTTTTAATGTTCTACAATCACTACCATAAAACTTAGAGTTTTCCCCCCTCCTTACCCCTCCACCACTCCCCTCTCTCCCCAAGATGGCATACAATGCCATGTGGGATCTACACATACGTTCCTATTGAATACATTTTCACTATAGTCATGCTGTGTAGATGAACTAAAATAAATGGAAGAAACCATGACTTTTTTTAATGAAAATGATGGTGAAACATTTGTGTTCATTCTCTTAAATTAAGAATGACATATTTGGCCAAACTATCTCCTACAGAGGGAAAAATGACCCTTTAATGAAATAGAAAATTTCCAAGCATTCTTGATGAAAGACCAGAATGGTATAAACACTTTGAAATGATATGGGGTTAAAAAAATAGTAAACATATTCGTCAAACTGAAAGGTATAATGTAGCAATAAATTGTTTGATAATTTCAATAAATATTTATTAAGCACCTATTATGTGACAGGTAATGTGCTAAGTGCTAGGGACACAAATAAGAAAAAGAAAGACAAGTTCCTGCCCTTAAGGAATTTACAATCCAATGGGAGAAGACAACACACAAAAGGAAGCTGGAAAGCAGAGCTGGTGAGGCATCAGAGATTACTTGGTATGGGGGTATCTTGTTCCATGGTGTTGAAGTCATGCAGAGTTGTAGATGGGAAGTGGTATTACCTAGAAGTCCACTTTCTGCTCTATATAGAGGAAGATGTTGAGAGGAGTTTAGTACTCCACCTTCCAATCAGAGGGGAGAGGAGAAAGCATTGAGTGTCAAGGTTTGAGTAAGCAGCATGGTGATGACATTAGGAGAAAGGGGCATCTTGTGTGGTGGAGTTCAATGCAAGCAGAGAAGCAAATGGGAAATGAAGTGATGTATCAAATTGTTACATGACAAATGGGGAGGACAAGAAAAAAATGGTGTCTCAGAACATTAATGTCTTTAATAGTCATAGAGAAATGTAAGTTAGATGGTCAGAGGTAGCTTTGCTCTGTTTTGATAATCTTCTAAGAAACTGTGAATGATAAGTGAACTATGTTAGGGAGGAAAGTAGGAGGAAGGTGAGAAATTTCATCCTTTCACTTATTAGGGTTACATAAAATAAAGAGTACTCAAACACAGAGAAAGAAGATGGAGGAACAGGAGTTCATGAACTTTATTTTCAGCTTACAAGTTAAACAAAATTACACACACCCACAGCTTTGTGATCTTCTCTTTTCCAAGCCCTTTAGCTCTCTATGCAAATATTAAGGTATGGAAACACATAACCTCAACAGAGAAATTCACAATGACAGAAGAAGTGGTTTAAAAAGGAGAGGAAGAAGGTTAAGAAAATAATCATAGGCAAAACAAACTCCAGATCTTTAGGGGAGAAAAGATTAAAAAATAAGGAAGAAAGAGGAAAAAAAAACTATGATGGGGAAGGGGAATAGAAAAGAAGTAATATATCATGTTATTTATACATTGTGTTAGGCAAACTGGTTTTTGCCACCTTCTTATTTGTAAAGACAGGGGTGAAGGCAGAGGAAAAAAAGTATAAGAAGATGATGGATGGAAGGAAATAATGAACAATTATGAATATGAATGAAAAGAATTCAAATATAAAATGAAAGAGAATAGCAGAATGTAGTAGAGAGCAGAACACAAAAATATGTTGTTACAAGAAACATACTTGGAAAAATAAAGATTAATATGGAGTTAGAATGAGGGGCTAGACCATAATCTATTATGCTCTGGGTCAACTAAAAAAATAAAACAAAATATCAGTAGCAGACTTCTGGGAGCCAAGATGGCAGAGTAAGCAGAAAATTGCCAGAAATCTATTGTGTTCACCTCCAAACAATCACAAAATAGTGCCCTGAAATGAAACCTGGAACAGCAGAACCAGCAAAAAGGTGGGGTAAAACAATCATCTAGCCTAAGAAACTTAGAAGATTGCCAAGAAGATCTGTCTTACTTTATGATCATGTTCATCCTTCATTGCTGAAGAAGACCATACCATCAGAGAAATGATGACATGACTTGCATTTGACTTTGTTTTGAGTGAGGGAGGGCTGTGCAAGGTCACCAGCCTCACTTCTCCTCCAGAGCCATCTGAATCCAGTGACCTGATATTCCTCAGGATGACTGGAGATGGCCCAGGATGCACTGGGAGACATTGGGCCCTTTAGGCCAAGGTCTTTGCAGGTATTCACTTAGGGTGAGGCAACACCCATTCATTGAATAAGCCTCTTTAAGAAGTAGCCAGGGCATGGACCCTTTAATGAGGTCAAGAAAAACAAAGACATGAGGATGAGTGGGAAACAGCAACTGTTGCTACTGATAATCAGTGTAAAGCTAGGGGGGGTCCCCTTGGCAGGAGCCCCTTGGAGTCCAAGCTTCAGAGTGTAGTAGGTTTAAGGTTTTGGGAGAGGGCAAGGGATAAGACAGGGGAAAGGGAAGAGAAGGGAAGGGAAGGGAAGGGAAGGGAAGGGAAGGGAAGGGAAGGGAGGGGAGGGGAGGGGAGGGGAGGGGAGGGGAAGGGAAGGGAAGGGAGGGGAAGGGAGGGGAAGGGAGGGAAGGGAGGGGAAGGGAAGGGAGGGAAGGGAAGGGAGGGGAAGGGAGGGGAAGGGAAGGGAAGGAAGGGAAGGGAAGGGAAGGGAAGGGAAGGGAAGGGAAGGGAAGGGAAGGGGATGGGAGGGGAGGGAAGGGGAAAGGGGAAGGGGAAAGGGGAAGGGGAAAGGGGAAGGGGAAAGGGGAAGGGGAAAGGGGAAGGGGAAGGGGAAAGGGGAAGGGGAAAGGGGAAGGGGGAAGGGGGAAGGGGGAAGGGGGAAGGGGAAAGGGGGAAAGGGGAAGGGGAAGGGGAAAGGGGGAAGGGGAAGGGGGAAGGGGAAGGGGAAAGGGGGAAGGGAAGGGGGAAGGGGAAGGGGAAAGGGGAAGGGGAAGGGGAAAGGGGAAGGGGGAAGGGGAAAGGGGAAGGGGAAGGGGGAGGGGAAGGGGAAGGGGAAGGGAAGGAGGCAGTAAAACTCAGGTCAATGGGGCAACTTTTGGCTATCCAAATTTACCTTCCTTTGGAGAGGAGAAGGAAGGCGAGGGAGAGGCAGACAGGAGGGGAGGAAATGAGGTACCCAGCTAGTATTCAGCCAGCTGCATCTGCATCTACTCAGAGGATCATGTTCATCCTTCTATCTTACTTAGGCAAAAGGGGAATGCAGTCCAGGAGAAAAATTGTCCCAGTAAGCTAGAAGTAAGCCCCACTTCAGCAAACCAGCAGAAAATCCTTCATGGTAGAACAATGTCAAAACACATATGGGCAAAACCCCAAAGAAAAATGAGAAGTGGCCTTAAGTACAGAGAGAACTCTTTGGAAGAGCTCTAAAAGAGCTTAAACATCATATAAGAAAGGTAGGAGAAAAAAATGTGAAAAGAAATGAGAATGATGCAAGAAAATTATGAAAAAAGAGTCAACAGCTTGGAAAAGGGAAATAACTGCTTAAAAAGTAGTGTTGGACAAATGAAAAAGAAAGTACAAAAGCTAACTGAGGAAAACAACTCCTTAAATGTTACAATTGGGAAAGTGGAAGCTAATGATTCTATGAGACATCACGAATCAATCAATCAAACAAATTCAAAAGAGTGAAAGGAAAGCAATTAACATAATAATTTTTTTTCCTAAAAAACAAAAATTTACAAGACCACATAATAATTTGAAGAGCTGATGAAAATAAAATTTGATAGAATAAAACATTCATTACGCTAAAAATTTTACAATATTAAAGGTATAGAATGATTTTTATTTTCATAAAAAGGATCTATCTAAAACTAAAAGTGAGCATCATATTTAATGGGAATACAGGAGAACATTTTCCCAATATATAGGAGAAAAAGAAGGAGGTCCACTGTACCCTTTATTACTTCAGATAGTACTGGAAACTCTAGTAATAGAAATAACACAAGAAAAAGAAATTAAAGGCAGAAAGCTAGGTAGAGAATAGATAAAATTATGCCTATTTGCTAATGATATGGTGGCTTATTTAGAAAATCCTAGGGAAATAGTAAAGATACTGAGATAATTAGCAACATTTTAAGCTACAAAATAAATCCTCAAAAACAAATTGTATTTTTATATAGAATAACAAAATCCAAGTAACAATAATAGTAATGGAATGAAGCTGGTTTTGCTTGGCAACTCTATTACCCACAAGCAGTCCCAGGGCATAGAGGAACACTTGTTATCAATCATAAGGGAGTAGGGGCCCTGGTCACAGTTCCAGGGTCAACAGGAGTAATAACACTTGTGACTGCAGTGGAATAGAGGCCCTTCCTAGGTAAAGACCAGAGTATAGACCAAGAGACCAGTAATCATATCTCTCCAAGGATAATATCACTTTGGAAGCACTGAAAACTTGCATTTCTCCAGAACTAACTCTGAAAACAGTAGCAAAAAGCCTACAAATTGGCACAGTGTCTTCCCATCCCCAGATAGGAGCAGAGCCAAATTTTAACATAAAGTTCATAGTCAAGAAATAGTCCGGGAAAATGAGCAAACAACAACAAAAGCTTGACCATGAAAAGCTATTAGAATGATAGGAAAAACCAAGACTTAAACTTAGAAGACAACAACAATGTAAAAACAAATATGAGTAAAACCTCAAAGATACATGCTAATTGGACCAAGGCCAGCAAAAATTCCTATAAGAAATTAAAGAAAGAGATAAGAATGGTAGGAGGAAAATTGGAAAAAGAAATGAGAGTGATTCAAGAAAATTGTGAAAAGAAAAGTAACATTTTGTTAAAAGAGGCAAAAAAATACTTAAGAAAATATCACCTTAAAAAACAGAATTGGCCTAATTGTAAAAGAGGAAGAAAAGCTACTGGGGAAAAAACTCCTTTAAAAGCAGAATAGGTCAAATGGAAAATGGGGTACAAAACATTCATGAAGGAAATAATTCCTTAAAAGTTAGAATTAGGGAGGTGGAAGCTAATGATTCCATGAAACATCAAGGAAAAATAAAATAAAGTCAAAGAAGAAAACAAAGTCAAAAGAATGAAAAATTTCATTGGAAAAACAACTGGACCTGGGAAACAGATTGAGGAAAGATAATTTATGGATCATTGGACTACCTAAAAGCCATGATTGAAAAAAAAGAGACTACATATGTTTCAAGAAATTATAAAATAAAACTGCCTTGATATCTTAGATCTAAAAGGTCAAATAGAAATGGAAAGAATCCTCTGACCACCTCCTGAAAAAGTCACCCAAATGAAAATTCAGAATATGATTGCCAAATTCTAGAGCTTTCCAGGTCAAGGAGAAAATATTGGAAGCATCTAGAAAGAAACAATTCAAATATTGTGGAGCCACATTTAGGATCACACAAGATATAGCAGCTTCTACCTTAAAGGAGTGGAGAGTTTGGGATATGATATTCTAAAAGGCAAAGGATTACACATAAGACTAACCTAGTGAGCAAAACTGAATATAATCCTTCAGGGAAAAAAATGGATATTTAGTGAAACAGAGTACTTTCCAAGCATTCCTGTTGAAAAGACCACAGCTGAATAGAAACTTGTTTTTAGATTTTTAAAACAATTTTTAGTTTATTTATTTTTTGTTTTCAACCATTCACTTCCATAAGTTTAAAATATTTTCCCCTCCCTAAACTCTCCCTCCCTAAGATGGCCTGTAATCTGTGAATAAAATATTTGACATTAAAATACAAGATTCAGAGAAGAATAAAAAGGTAAACATGAAAGAACAATCGAAGGGGCTCAATAGAGTTAAACTGCTTATATTCCTATATGGGAAGATGATACATGTAACTGATAAGAACTTTATCATTATTAGGGCAGTTAGAAAGAATCTACATAGATAAAAGGCACAGATAAGAGTCAAATATATTGAGATGATTTCCAAAAAAAAAAAAAAAAAAGAATGCGGAGAGAAAGAGGGATGCACTGGGGAAGGGGAAAAGGGAGAGGTAGAATGGGAAAAATTTACTCACATAAAGGAGGCACACAAGGAAGAGCTTTTATATTGGAGGGGAAAATCGGATAATGTTAGAAGGTAATTCTTGAATCTCATTGTAATTGGAATTGGTTCAAAGAGGGGGAGATGTATGTACATATGTGTGTGTGTACATGTTCATATATTTATACATACATATACATACACATACATACATACATACATACACTCAGTTGGGTATAGAAATCTACCTTACCCAACAGCGAAATAAGAGCAGAAGGGGATAAGAGATCTGGAAATGAATGATAAGGGGGAGGGTCTATTGGGGAGGCAGTGATCAGGAGCAAGATAGACTTTGAGGAAGGACAGGATAAAAAGAGAGAAAGAGAGGGATAAACAGGGAAAAGTTGGGATAGAGATCATAACTGTGAATGTGAACAGGATGAGCTAATTCATAGAATGGAGGTGGATAGTAGAATGCATTGGAAACCAGAATGCAATAAAATGTTTTACATAAGAGACACACTTGAGACAAAAAGATACAGACAGAGTGGAAATAAAGGTCTGGAACAGAGTCTATTATGCTTCACCTAAAGTGAAGAGGGCAGAAGTGGCAATCATGATTTTAGACAAAAGAAACGCAAAATTTGACCTAATTGAAAGAGATAATCAGGGAAACTACATTTTGTTAAATGGTACCATAGACAACGAAGAGATAAAACTTTTTACAAGTTTATCTGATTAAGGCTTTTCTCAAATGTATAAAGAAATGAATCAGATTTATAAAAATAAGAGCCATTCCCCAAATGATAAGCAATCAAAGGACATAAACAGAAAGTTTTCTGAAGAAGAAATCAAAGCTATCTATAGTTATATGAAGAAATGTTCTGAATCATTATTGATTAGAGAAATGAAAATCAAAACAATTCTGAGGTACCACTTCATACGTAGCAGAAATGACAAATGCTAGAAGGAAGGAGGGAAAACAGCTGTATTAATAAACTGATGATGGAGTAATAAATTGGTCCAAACATTCTGGGGAAACAATTAGAACCATGACTGAAGGGTTTTTAAACTGTGCAATCCCTTTGATCCAGCAATACCACTGGTATACTGATTTTTTTCTTCTTTTCCTTTTCTTGTTTCTAATACTATTTGTTTTATGTAATAATTCATTGGATGGAGGAGGGGAAGGATACTGGGGTAAAGTGTGGTGATGTAAAAAACAAAAGACATCAATAAAAGCTTATTTTTAAAAATGTAGGTATGATATTCAATGTTTAATATGTTAAAAGATCCCAATTGTATCTAAACAACTATCTGAAAGTTAATACAAATTTATACAAGTGTCTAACTGTAATATTTCTTTTTTAGCAATATAAAAAACTCAAAATACTAAGTTCCTAAACAAAATAAAAATTACTCAAAACAAACATGGATTTACTAACTCTAAGTAAATGATGGTGACAGGACATTGATCTAAAAAGACCTTTCTTTAAAACCTTAAAGTATACAGGAAGGATATTTTTTAAGAAGGCTTTTAAGTCATCTCTTTTTGTTCAAGTTTCCTTCTCCAGTGTTTCTTGTTGAGAACTATTCTTCATTGCATTAAATTTAGACATAGTTATTAATCAAGATTAAAGTTTCACCCTACCTAAGGATGAATAAAGTACTTTCTTTATTATTGATGTGTATGGAAATAATTTGCAAAGGCAGCAACTTTTCAATTTCACAAACTGCTATGTAGATCTAATGTCAAATCTCTATCAAATGGCACCTACCAGCAAGCCTCCCAAGACCTCCATTACCAAGCCCAGCATCTTCTTCAATTTCTTCTAGCTCCTCTATATCTAATCCAAGCTGAAAATAAAAGAAAAATGAGATTGGTTACTGCTTCATATGCAATGTTATATGAGGTGGGCAGCTAGGTAGTGCAGCGGATAAGAGCACCAGTGCAGGAGTCAGGAGGACCTGTGTTCAAATCTCACCTCAGACACTTGACACTCACTAGCTGTGTAACCTTGGGCAATTCACTTAACCCCAATTGCCTTATCCTGGGTCATTTCCAGTCATCCTGAAGAATATCTGGTCACTGGATTCAGATGGCTCTGGAGGAGAAGTGAGGTTGGTGACCTGCACAGCCCTCCCTCCCTCAAAACAAAGTCAAGTGCAAGTCATGTCATAATTTCTCTGATGACATGGTCTTTGGCAATGAAGGACAAATACACACATATATATCTGAGGTAAGAATCAGAGGAATGCTGAGTCAAGAATTCAGCAACAACTTGAACATTTTGCTTTGCCATTGAAATCAGATACAATGATCTTAATGACATGGGAGCATACTCTTTATAAACCCAGTACCAGTGTGACATTAGTCTGGTCTATATAATCTAGAAAATTATTAAAAAAATATGTGGTCACACAATGGTTAACTTAAAGAGGAGCTTCTCATAACCACTTCATATTGAGGGAGCATACGTCTTCATATGGTACAGAATGAGGTAATTTGTTTCCAGAAGAGCAATAAGTTACTGCTGTGACTTGAAAACAAGAAATCTTAGGTATATGGTCAATAAGCCGCAAGATGAGAGGAATTTTAGCCATGCCTACTTTTCCTTATTATGGAATTGAAGCTGTTATGACCTTGAGATATAGATGGATTTGGGTTCTCAGGTAGCTGAATGCACAAACTCAGATTTGGAATTCCACTGACTTTGTTATGGACCTATGGACCTACTACATGGATTGCAGGTTCATATAAAATTAGGAGTGAATAGTAAGAAATTTTTTGGAGAACTGGATGATTAGCTAGAGGCAGAAACTGAAATGGTATTCTCACCAGATATGGGAGTTAAATATTAAGCAGCTAACTGTGTATAGTCAGACCACCAAATTGTTAGAACAAAGGTTAAAAACCAACATCAGATTAGAAGCAAAGGGAAAAATAAGATGTGACTTGTAATAGAGGTAACACAACCTGTCTTATTTAAACAAACTCATGATGCTGAAAAACCAGGCTATTGATAGGAACATATTAAGTGTAATGGAAAGAGTATTGAATTTGGGATCATAAGAGATGTAGGTTCAAATTCTGCCATTGACTTATGTTAGTGGAATGAACATGGACAAATCATAATATCTCCAAGACTTAGTTTTCTCAGCCGTAAAATGGGAATAATATCTATAGTACTTATTTCACAGAGTTGCCATGAAGATAATGAGAAAATTTATATATGGCACTTTATAAATCTTAAAGCACCAAATACATACCACATTATTATTTTCAGTAGCATCATCATTATCATACTGCCATTTCTAAGAAAGTTGAACAAATAAATTAACTATCAAAAGATACAAGATACAAAATGTTGCCTCAGCCAGCAACAATTGATCTTGCCAAGTGGAGAAACAGCCACCAAAGGCAATAACAGATTAGAATATATAATTGTATGTCAAATTTTATGTAGAAGGATATTGGAAGATTATGATCTGTATCGTCTCATAAAATATGAAATGCAGTGAAAACAAAAATTAATTTTACAGAAAGCTTAATTAGAGACCTCACAAAACAAAGTCATTCTGAGTATATGCAAAGCTGAAAGAGGAAATAAGATTATAAACAAAGATAATAGTATTTTGATAATTTTTTCACCATCAGTGACAGTGAGGTTATCACTTTTAAATTCAGTTAATGTTAATATAATGACCATCTCAGTTGAGAACTATGAAAAGGAGAATTCCAGTCTGTTCACTCATAGATTGGACAACAATAGGTCCCTGCCCTGCTAGCACAGAGTGAATGTAAACAGTAAATAGTAACTGTTTCTCTTTTGGCCAGCAATCCTGAGTGTCCTCCCCTTCCACTTTGACTTTTTCTTCTTGATTAAAGGTGCCATCATTTGACTCACTTCTTAAAGAGGCCTATTCACTGAATGGGTATTAGTACCTCACTCAAAGTGAGAACCAGAAAAGACCTTAGCCTAAAAGGATCAGCATCTTCCATTGCATCCTGGGCCATCTCCAGTCTTCCTAATGAGTATCTGGCCACTGGACTCAGATGACTCTGGAGGAGAAAGTGAGGTTGCTAACCTTGTGCAGCCTTCCCTCACTCAAATCCAAGTCAACTGCAAGTCATTATTCCCTGATGTCACAGTCCTCTTTGAGAATGAAGGACAAAGATAACAACAGCAATTTATGAGAAAAAATTTTGAAACAGAAAGATACATGTAGAGTTAAAATAAGGGACCACAATGAATCTACTATGTTTCATCTGATGCAAAAAAGATCGGAACAGAAATCATGATCTCAGAATAAAAGGAAAAATAGATTTAATTGAGAGGGTTTTGGGAAGATGGTGGAATATATCAGAAAATTCCAAGCTCTTATGATATTCCCCCACAAAAGAGATGAAACAGTGTCTCAGAATGAATACAGAGTGCTAAAGATAAATGAAGAATAGGGGGAGAACAGGGGTCCTCCTGGGACAATTGGAGAAGATCTGAAGAAAAATCCCAGGGGAGGTTTAGTCCCTGTAAAGAATAAAAACCTCCAAGCGAGGTCCTAGATTTGCTTAAACAAGTGACCAATCCTGGGGTTAGCTAAATTGGGAGACTGCCTAAGTCCCAGCTGTAAGAACTTTTATCCCTGGGACAGTGAGGGCAGTTGGGTGTCTGAGTCAGGGAAGAGTGAGAAAACCTATGGTGACAAGGATCACCAGACCTAGCCTGCTGTGGAGATGCTTTGGGTGGAGGGTGGACAAAGGAAGGAACCAGCACATGCCTTGTGAGTGCAGAAGCAGTGGGGTGGGAATTCCACTGGCTGTGGGCACTTTCAGGAGGCTGGAGGTCTTAGTTTGGGTTCCAGGAGAGAGGGGAGAACTGAAGGATGATCTGAGACCAGAGGCACCACTCCCCATACCACAAGACTAAAGGTGATTACAAAAACTAAACTATTACATATCTTTAAAATGCAGAGGCAAAGGAGGAAGAATCCACCACAAAGCTGCTATATGAACAGAGAAGGCTGGGGTTCATCATCAGAAGAGGGTACTGAAGTAAAGAAGCCTTCTACTCTAAAGAGTAATGTCAAATGGTCACCTGCCCAAAAAAGAATTCACAGAACTTAAAAAAAATCCAAGAAAAACAAGAAGATTATGAAAAGAAAGTCAACCAATTAGAAAAGAAGTTTCAGAATCTCAAGAATGAAAATGACTCCTTGAAAAATCAGAATTGGGCAAAGGAGAAGACAGCAAAGTTACATCAAGTCACAAAATAATAAAACAAAATACAAATAATGAAAAAATAGAAGATATTGTGAAACATATCATAAGAAAAACAACTGACCTGGAGAACAGATCAAGAAAAGAAAACATAAGAATAATCAAACTACACAAAAGATGTGATCAAAAAAAGAACACAATACAATAATACAAGAAATAATTAAAGAAAATTGTCCTGAAGTGTTAGAACAAAAGGGCAAAAAAAAAAAATACAAAAAAAATCCACTGATCACCACCTGGAAGAGATTCTATGAGGAAAACCCACAATAATATGATAGTCAAATTCCAAAACTCCCAGTTCAAGGACAAAATATTAAGTGGAACAAGAAAAAAGAAACAATTTAAATATGGTGGTGCCACAATTAGAATCACACAAGACCTAGCAGGAGTGATACTAAAAGACTGCAGGTCTTGGAACAGTATATATCAAAGACCCAAAGCTGCTGGGGTTCCAGCCAAAAATATGATACCCAGCAAAGCTAAGCATAATCTTGAATGAAAAGAAATGGACATTTAATGAACTGTAAGACTTTCAGGACTTTGTTAAAAGAAAAAAAACCCTGAACTTAATAGAAGATTTGACATACAAGAGTCAAGAGAAATATAAGGTACATACCAAAGATTAATTACAAGGGGCTTAATAAGGATAGACTTTACCTTTTGCATATGTAAAACATATGTCTTAAGATTTTTATTAGTAATTGGATAGTTTGAAAGAAAGATTGGGGAAGACTTGAAAATAACATGACTTAAAAAGTAAAACCATTTAGGAACAGCTAAAAAGAGTAAATATCTTATACAAATGAGGTGTGAGAGAACTGACACACAAGAATTAGATGGGGGAAGAGGGCTGTTAGTGCTGGAAATCTACTTTCATCAGGAATGGGTTCAAGAGGGAACAATATACATATACATATATATGTATATATATATATATATCTAGAAGAGTATAAAAATCTAAATTCAGAAAGAAATAAAGCACTAAAAGGATAGGGAAGGGTGAGAGAACAATGGAAGGATTTCTGGAGGGATTTCTAAAGGAAAGAGTGAGGGAATAGGTTAAGGAGGGCTACAGAAGGGCTTGGATTGATGAGAATGGGGGAATAAGGGAGGGGTCCTTGGGAGAATAAGGGAAGGATCATTAGAGAGGAGGGTGAAGGAATAGGTCAAAGGGGGCATATAAAAGAGTGTTTAGATTTACAGGAATGGAAAGATAAGGGAGGGCTCCTTGGAGGGGAGTAGGTTAAGTAATAGGAGAGCAAGGCAGCAGGTAGAAATAAAGTAGAGGAGTGGTAGGAAATAAAAGATATGCACAAATATAAAAACAAAGATCAGAAGTAGAATTTGTTAGGGAAAGTACATATCTATATATGTGTGTATGTTATATATGTATAGTGTATATATCTAGATTTCTATATAAATATATCTCGTTTAATTGTAGCTTTCTGGGGAGGAGGAGGAAAAAAGAACAAAGCAAAAAGTACACAGCAGAGAACAAAAGAAAACTTACAAGTAAGTAAAGAAAAGATGAACAGCTCTCAACACAAGTAGTATCTATTATATAGGCTTTTTTGAAATGGAAACTTATTGCTATATATTTTGAATCCTCTCTTACTTTGTGCTGTACATGACTTTTTAATTATGTATTTAAGTTTCAATATTTATTTATGATGTTTCTTTTTCTTTTCTCATTGTGTTACAGTTTTAGTAATAAAAAATAAAATAAAAATAAATGTTTAAATTCCAAACAAAAAAAAAGACAATTAAAAAACACAAAACAGGGAAAATAAACTTTGCTAAAAGGCATCATAGAAAAATAAATAATATTAAAAATGAATATGTACGTACCAAATGGCATGGCATCCATATTCTTAAAGGAAAAGTTATTATTGGAAAAGTTATCAATAGCCATATGAAAAAATGTCCTGAATCCCATTAATTAGAGAAATGCAAATTAAGTACCTCATACCCATCATATTGGCTGAGATGACAAAAAAAAAAAGAAAAATGATAAATTTTGGAGAGGATGTGGGAAAAGAGACACACTAATGCACTACTGTTGGTGGAGCTTTGAACTGTTCCAACCATTTTGGAAGACAATTTGTAACTATTTCCAAAAGGCTATTAAATTGTGTATACCCTTTAATCCAACAATGTTGCTTTTAGGGATAAACCCCAAGGAGATAAAAGAAAGAGGAAAATAGTCAATATGTGCAAAAATAATATTAGCAACTCTTTTTGTAGTAATAAAATTTTGGAAATTAAGGGGATGCCCATGGATTGGGGAATGGCTAAATAAGCTATAATATATGAATGTGATTGAATACTATTGTGCTATAGGAAATGGCAAAAGGCATGACTTGATAAAAACTTGGGATAACTGTGTCAATGAAGGTGAAGTGAAGTAAGCAGAACTACCACGATCCCCACAGTAATAGAAATATTGTGAAGATAATCAGCTTTGAAAGACTTTGCAACTGATCACAATGGCCTATCATAATTCCAAAGGACTCATGATGGAACATGTTATCTACTGCCAGACAGAGAACTCCTGATAGATGGACTCAGAGTGCTGGATGAAGCATTTTTCTCTTTCTTTTTCTTTCTTTCTGTTTTTTTAAAACATGGCTAATATGAAAATTTGTTTTGCATGACTAATTTGTTGTTGAATTTTTTCAGTTGCATCTGACTCTTTGTGATCCCCATTTGGGATTTTCTTGGCAAAGATACAGGAGTGGTTTGCCATTTCCTTCTCCAGTTCATTTTACAGATGAGGAAACTGAGTCAAACAGGTTTTAGTGACTTGCTTAGGGTCACACAACTAGTAAGTGTCTGAGGCCAGATTTAAACTCAGATCTTCCTGACTCCAGGATGGGCAATCTATCCACTGTGCCACTTCGTTGCCCTCTGTATGACTGCACATATTTGTATTAAGTTTTGAGGTTTTTGGTCGTTTTTATTGGGTGGAGCACAGGCACAAGGGGATATAGAATTTGCATCTGAAGGAAAAGAGAATAAAAACTGTGTATGCTTTAAAAAAGAAATAAAAATTCAATTTTTAAAAAAATCAAAGATTGTAATATAATACTTAAAAACAAACCTTTATAGAAGAGCTTCCCTAGTTTCACTTAAATATGATTTATTTCATCAATTAAATTGTAAACTAATTGAGGGGAAGGACTATGTTTTCTGCTTTGCTACATAAAGCATGAAAGAAAGTTGTAACAGTTTTATGCATAGTAAATATTACAAATTAACCCATTTGAAGGAAGATAAGTTTTAGTGGCAAAGAGCTCCATAGACAAGCTGAAAGCACTGCATATCCAAAAGAAAGGTTTCCACATTTCTACATGTGGAACTTAATCAAAGGCTTTACACAAAAACTGTGTCTCTCACTAACCATATCCAAGAAGTCTGATAACTATATGTGGATTCCTTTATACTTACATGGAACTGGAGGAGAATAATATGCAGAAGTTAATTACTAAAAAGAAATTGGTTTATGAGGTTGTGAAACTCAGTATTTCTTTTTTAAAAAAAGTGTATTTCACACCTTGTTAAGCAATGGGATGGAGTGACTCAACAGAGAAGATTCCAAAATAATTTAAAGAGTTTACAGAGTTTATATTTTGTCTGTTTTGAAAAATAAAACTTCAAATGCTCCAACAAGAAAACAAAATTAACAGCATTGTTCAATTCTCCAAAAGAAGATAGGTAAAGAAACATTTCAGAAAAAAAGGAAGAAAACATTTTCAAAAAGTTTTCCCAAATGCTAACTTTAGTTTTAAAATGTCATTGTTCATCCTTTGTTCTCAAAGTAGACCAATGACATCACGAGGGTGATATCTTGACTTGAGCATGAATTGGATTCAAGTGAGGCAGAACTGTGCAGTCATCAAGGTCCAGTGGCAAGACAAAAGTCAAGATGACTGGAAGTGGCTCAGAATGCAATGGATGACCTTGCAACTATAAGAGGAAAAGGTTTTTTAAAAATTTTTTTCAAAGAAAGATCTCAAAAAGTACAACCAATCATCTTGATTTTATTTCTGTTTTCTATTACTTAAACCAGAGGTGATCAGTTGATTACATTTCTATGTTGAAATGTTCATTGGCAAAAATACGATTGTTAAACCACTTCATGCCAAGTAGCAAAGATTGAGAGGGAACATAGTGAGAGTTAGAACTGGTGTAAGGAAGCCTTGGGTTCAAGTCTGTCTTTTGACATATACTAGTTATGTTACCGTGGTAAAGTTACTTAATGCTTCAGGGCCCCTCGACTATAAGTAACAGGAATTACTGTCCCCAACCAAAAGTCTCCAACACAAATGAAAGTACATATCCTGGTCATACCTTATTTCTCTCTCTCCAAAAAATATTAATGTTACTCCTTGCAAATAGTTAACTCCGTAATTTAAAGAAAAGTGATAAGAGAAAATATATAGATTTACCTGATAAATTGCCTCATCACAGGCATTCTGCAGACCAAGATTGATCATGGTGTTCTGTAAAGTACGTCCCATGTAAAATTCCAAGGACAGATAATAAACTCTCTGAAACAAAGAAAAATAGAGGGACTTTTCATAGGGGAACACTGATTTTCCTAGTAAATGTTAGAGAGACATGCTGAGTCATCAACGAATGAGGAAAAATTGCTTTTCAATATATGTATACATGGGTCTTTCAGATGTAAAAACTGACTAATCTCTTGAAACATTATATAATACATATGCAATCTTTGCACTCCTTTTGGGCTTCAGTTAAAATGGGATAACAATAATAATAATAATACTTGCATTACTTTTAAACATATAACTTCCTCGTATATATTTATTTGCCCATTGGCTCTCCCACTAGATTGTAAACCCCCTGAGGGCAGAGAATATCTTTTTTTTTTTTTTTTTTGGTATCCTCAGCCATTAGTTCAGTGCCTGGCCCATAGTGGTAACTTAATAAATATTTATTTACTGAGCAATTGAAAAACATTTTATGGATCTTAAAGCACACTAGAAATCCATTATTTTTGCTGTTTTTATTTTGTTCTTTTAAATGAAACCATTTTGAGAACAGCATTAAGTTTTAATTTGGGGAGAGGGGGCAATTATTTCCCCTTTACTGAAGATAAGGTAATTTCAGTGTTATAAAATATTAAGAAAATCTGTTGTGACAATGTCCTATACCAAAACTTGTATAGAAAACCCTCATCATCATTTAATAAATTCTTTTTGAAATCCTTTTGTAGTGTCCTTATCAAAGGCCTAACTAGTTCCTAAAAGGAAACTAACATGAAAATAATTTATATAACAAAAAACAACATCGTAAAGATAAACATCTTTGAAAGATTGAAGAACTCTGATCAATACAATGACCAAGTACGATTTCAGATTTACCAGATAAGGCACAGGACTCATTCACATGCAACCCATATTGATTAGTGACCCTTATTTCTACTCAAGTTTGATACTACTGTTTTAGAGTCAAGTTCCTGCTATTGCCACTTAGTCTCAATTGAGCTTGAGCTCCTGAGGTCTTGAATTTACAAATCTGTCACCAAAGATGGGAATATCCAGCACAGGATTGTTCACCCATGCTCAGGCAAACAGGTACTGTCTCTTTGGTAAGAAACATTTTTATTTCCCCTTTTTTACTCGCATTCTCGTTGTGTAGCACAATGTAAGCACTTAAGAAATGCTTTATTTATATAAATAATAATGATGATGATGATGGTGGTGATAGTGATAATGGTGATGATAAAAATGGGGTGGCCAGAGAGTTCCCTAGCGTAATACATGTGTGTCACATTTCAGGTGCATGTAGTTATTATTTCTGCCATGGCGAGAGAGGGTACCTGAGGCACAGACTCAATAACAGTGTCAAAAGCTGAGAAAAAGTTATGAAGGTTGAAGATGTTAGAAAAGGTCATTAGATGTGGCAATTAGGAGATTATTAGCAACTTGGGAGAGAACAGTTTCAGTTGAATGCAAGATTGCAGAGAGTTAATAGGAGAGTTAGACTAGAGAAAGTAGAGACTGATTATAGATGGCCTTCTCCAAGAGTTTAGCCACAAAAGGGAAAAGAGATATCAGATGATACCTAGTGGGTTGGATAGATAAAGTGAAGTTTATTTTGAGGATGGGGAAAATCTGGGCATGGTTTCAGGCAGCAAGAAAGCAGCAAGTAGACAGGAAGAAATTAAAGATTAGTGAGAGAGTAGGAATGATGAAGTTGTGTTCATCCTTCATTGCCAAAGAAGACCATGGCATCAGAGAAATAATGACATGATTTGCACTTGACTTTGTTTGCAGGTCACCAGCCTCACTTCTCCTCCAGAGTCATCTGAATTTGGTGACCAGATATTTATCAGGATGCCTGGAGATGGCTTCCTTTCCTTTCCTTTCCTTTCCTTTCCTTTCCTTTCCTTTCCTTTCCTTTCCTTTCCTTTCCTTTCCTTTCCTTTCCTTTCCTTTCCTTTCCTTTCCTTTCCTTTCCTTTCCTTTCCTTTCCTTTCCTTTCCTTTCCTTTCTTTTCCTTTCCATCAATTTTTAAGCACCTTTTTAATAGTTTAATAGGTTTTTTTAACATAAAGTTAAAAATTTGTTCCAACATCTGACTATGTCTAAAAAATGAACATCTTGATTTTTTGTGAATATGTTTGTCCCAATTAAATTTCTAAAATTCTAAAAATTTTTTTCCCTTAAGATGAGAAATTTTTGCTTTCAAGTTTTCTTAAATCTGGTTACATTTTGTATCTGATCTTTATTTTCTATTTCAAATGTTTCCAATATTTTCTGAACATTAAAAGTCTTTCAGCAAAACTCTCACATCTTGTTTCAAATCTTGAGCACTTGGGCACAATGCTACTCTTTATTTTCAATACTATTTCCTAGCTCATGAGTTTCCTCTGAATCAAGTGCTAATTCTCATTTCAAATGTACCTGAATTATTTATGGGAATCTAGTCCATATCTATAACTGAAAAATAGTTCTGCCTCTCAAATTATCTCAGTGGTATGTTCTTGTATCCAATTGCCATGATCTGACGAATAATGAGACCATGTCTACTGTTTACAGGATCTGGCATGACCTGTACCTCTAGTCCCATCTTAATTCCGCAAATGCTAATTTCTTAGAATTTATTCTCTTACACACCAACTTTACAGTCACCACTCAGATATCCATCCATGCCACAGCTGTAAATAAGTTAGTTCTGTTTTTTTGGTCATACTGCACAGAAGGTGATTTTGTTATCAGATTATTGTGTTTTTGAAAGTAGCATGACTTTGGTCAAGGTTCCATTATTTCAGCAGATTCTCTGTAAACTGTCTTTAAAATTATGTTATCAGAACAACTTTCTTGCTGTACTTCCATAATCCATATAAGAGAAGATGTTTTAGTGCTAATCAAAATATATTTTCCTGAATTGAGCTACTCAGTGCACATTTAGCCCATTATTCAAATATTCTTATTTTTCTACTAACTGTTTATGTCAGTTTATTTATTTTCTAATATTGTATTTATTTGATATGCCTTTAGCCCGGACAACCCTTGCCTATAAGTTATTCTATCTTAATATTGTACTATCTACCTATTTCACAAATTTGGATGTCAATTTCCCTTCATGCTAAATACAATTGCTGAATTTCAGCATTTGCATGAGACCCAAAGTGCTATTCTAGTTTTTGCAAGCAGTTTTGATACATGATTATATATTTTTTTCTACTCTGCACTTCAGAAGCAGATCCTTTGATATTTTCTACCAAACTACACATTTTGTTTTTTAGCCTTTTAGTTACTCTGTAACACAACTATACAAACTTCTACTGATTTTCCTTAGGAAGGGATTCTATCTTGAGAAGATTCCTAACATGGGCCTATATTTTTGTGGTATAACAAATCTATACTCCACATTACCTATACATTAAGCATCTTTCACTAACTTAAGTATCCTGCTTAACTTTTCTTCCAGCACATTTTTATTACACATGACAAACCAATTTTTAAAATTAAGTCTCATTCAGAGGGTGGTTTAAAGGTCAATTTCTAGATAATATCTTTACATTCAATATATTAGAAATTTTTGAATGATCAACAACATCTAGTTATTTTTAAGGGAGTAATAGAGTTTTCCCTTTTTTAAAGTTTAATTTCATTTTTTTCAGCAGCAAAAATCTGCCCTCCTTATTCCTCCTATTCCATCCATTAGGCATGAAAGAAAAACAAAAACCTTGTTCCATGCAGTCAAGCAAAAAGTAAATTTTTGCATTGGCCACATCTAAAAGAAAAAAAAATATGTGTATCATTCTGTACTCTGAGTCTCTCATCCATCTACCAGAAGTATGTAGCACGTTTCATACTCTGGAATTGTGATTGACCATTATGCTAATCAATGTCCCTAGCCTTTTAAAGTTTTTTGTCTTCACAACAGTGTTGTTATTGTACAAGTTACTTTCTGGGTTCTGTTCATTTCAATTTGCATTAATTCACACATTTCTTATAGCACAGTAGCATTTTTATCATATGCATATATCATAACCTGTTCAGCCATTCTCCAATTAATGGTCACTTCCTCAGATTCCAATTGTTTGCCACCTCAAAATGCTATAAATACTTTCATTCATCTTAGTTAAAGTTTTTTTTCCCTAGGAATAATCCCTTCACTAATTTACCCTTCTCTAATCTCTCTTTTTCTCTTCTTCTCTTTCTTTTTTTTACCAGTTGGAGGAAATGTATTTCACATGAGATAGTTTTCCCTAACCTATCCCTAACCCTAAAATTCTTAATGGATTCCTCTTTCCCTCCCATTTCATTCGTCTTTTAAGATCATAAAGATCTTACAAAACTACTCCAAGATCTATCTAAATAAACTCCCTTAATGACCTCTGATGATAGCATTCAAAGGGGACACGTATCATCTAACATATGGGTATTGGGAAACAATAGTAACTACTGGGTATTTTGGTTTATTTTTCTTTGTTAGGATGGTTTCAATGTAGAATAAGACAGAAATTTTTTGTCTTTCTTAGAAATGATGTCACACTAAATGATACTAGTACTACCTACTTCACAAGTTTGTTTTTGGGAAAAACTGCAAAACCTAAGACACTTTGTAACTACTCACAAGAGGTCATCTCTACATGAAAATGTCCAACTAGAACCTCACTCTTAATAATGTGTAAAACTGAGCTTTATCCATGTCTGAAACACTGAAGTCATTATATTGGGAAATTAAAGGTGAGGAAGAAGGAAGTCAATTAATGATAGAATTTTATTAAATCCACCTCTACATCATCTCTCAAGTTTGTTCACTTTTCTGTATTTCCACTGTCTAGAAGTGGTGAGGTATAGTAGGGAAAGCATAGAATTTAAAGTCAGTCGATCTTGGCTTTAATTTTATCTCTAAATACTGTTTATGTCACATTAAACAAACCACTTATCCTCTCTGGATGCCAGTTTTCTTATCTGTAAAATGAGGGGATTTGACCAGATGATCATGTTCTAGCTCTGCATCTTACCATTGATTTAGTCCAGTGCCAAACATGTGACTCAGGGTGCAGATAGCCCACAAAATTCCCAAGTGCAGCCCAAAATAGATTAAAATGTAATTGAGAAATATTTAACAAAATAAATAAAATACAATAAAACATAGATCTTGTTAATATGTGGTTTTCAAAATCAATACGCATGGTTTAGTCAATCTATGCTTTAGTGGCCCCTGTTTCTATTTGCGCAGTTTGACACCACAGATTTAGACTACTGGCTTTCTTTACAGGTATGCTCCAATTCCGTCTCTCGTACAACTCCTATTCCACTCAGTCTCTCATATTGTCAGAATACTCTGATGTGCAGATGTGGTTATATCTTTTGGACCTGAAAATGGCAGGTGAATCCTTACTATGTATTGATTAAAATTCAAACTCCTTTCATCTTCATTCAATGCTCTCCACAATCCAGTGCCACCCTGCCTCTCCTGCCTTATTTCATATTACTTCCCCAATGCACTCCAATGCAACAGCCAAATTAGAACTGGGTTTTTTTTTTGTGCTTCCTCTCATTTTGTTTTCTGTGTCTCAGATGATCTCCTTTTTTGGCTGTTGCCACCCTTTAAAGCCCAAGTCCAATGTCACCTTCTTCATAAGGCATTCCTTGATCCCTCGCTGATCTCCCAGACTTCATGTGTGTACTTTTTTCTACATGACCTTAGTATACTTGTGTATCACTCTCTATTGAACTTATCTGTATTTATGTCTATGAGGAAGGACAGTGACCCGGAAGGAACTTTGGGAAATCACATAGTGCAACGCTCTCACTTTACAAATGATGAGGTTAAGGATTAGAGAAGTTAAATGACTTTCTCAATATCACACAGATAATAAACTGGAAATCTAGAATTCAACCTCACATGATATAATTTCAAATTCTAAAGTTGTTTCTACTGTGATGTCCTCACCCAGATCAGAAAGCTACACAATGCCAACGACCATTCCTTTTTACTGTCTGCCTTTAGTTCTACTTGAGGGCAAAATGGAAGAGGAAAAGTACAAAGTTTGAAAAATGTCTGTTTTGTTGTTTTGAGAAACTATTTAATGGAAGAGAAGTTCAAAATATTACCTAAAATTCAAGTTTTGTTGTTATTTATCCATGTCCCTCTTCAACCCCATTTCTCATCAAAGAAAATAAACAGGTGACATGGTAAGTAAATTATATAATTTTTCCTTTAATTGTGCTGAAAAACATTTAGATCATCCTAAACTTCCCTTCTTCAATTATTTTGCTCCCCTCATCTGATTCTTCCACTTCTCAAGTCCTTTTAGAAACTTGAACAACTGTAAATATTCCTCTGGTTAGCTAGCCTAATTCTCTGTATAACAATAGGTATGCAATGCAAATGCAAATACTTATCTTTGTTGTACATTATAATCACTCAAATTGATTAAGTTACTTGGATAGTCATGCCTGAGCCTCAATTTCCTTACCTGTAAAATTAAGAAGTTACATTAAATGTCCTCTGAGGTCCTTTCCAGCTCTAGATGTATTATCTTATAATTTGGTGCTTTACCAGGAATTTTCCCTTTAAAACATTTTGCTCCATAGAAGTGAGCACTCAGAAAATCAAGTATTATCAAAATCTACTTGCTAAACAAATCTACGCCAAATGGAAACAAAAGTGGACAAAATATGACTTGGCACAAAGTTTTAACCAAATACCAGCTAGGCTGCAAAAATTATTTATGCTCTGATATTTCTTTCCTGTGGTTTCAGGGTCATATCAAATCACTTCAGACAAACTCATTTCTATTAGGCATGAAAAGTTAGACTTCAGGGTGATATTCCTGCAATCCAAAGAATTTTTTAAAAAAGTACAAGTAATGCAGCTGTTACTGGGATCACACTATGCTGGCAAAACAGATTGCTCACAGAGGGACCAAGGGAATTATAGTAATAATAGCTTTCATTTTTAATATACATTACAAAGCACTTTGCTTATAATCTTGTGAGGTACCTAGTGCAAGGATAATTCCCACTTCATAGATAGGAAAATTAGACAAGAGAAGTGCCTTGCCTAAGGTCACAGAGCTAGCAAATGTCAGAGGAAGGATTTGAAACCAAATTCTCTGAATCAAAGGATAAGAGACAGTTCATGGAAAAGAACTTAGAAGTCTAATCAAACACCCTCATTTTACAGATGAGGAGACAGGCCCAGAAATGTTAACTATGATAATATTTTCAAACATCATCTCCTCCATCAAGCCTGCCTTGATCTTTTCTCAGCATGTAAAAACTTTTCCCAACTCACACAGTTTTCCTATCTATAAAGTGTATCTTTTCAATGCCCTTACAGTATATATTATAGTTAGCTGTGTATGTGTAGCATACTCCCACCTCATGAAAGACAAGGTCCACAAAGGCAGCTATCCCTTATTATATAGGTTCTGTATCTCCTTCCAGTTACTACTGCAGTGTTTTGCATGCAAAAGGTACTTAATAAATGTTTGCTGCATGAAATAAGGAGTGTATCAGAGAACCCGTGGGAAAGGGATTTGGTTAAGTCTAGATTTCAACATTTACTAACTGTGAGACCATGAGTAAGTTACGATTTCCTGGTTTCTTTACTCATCTGTCAAGCTGCAATTATTGTGTAACACTGAGGTTGAACTGAGGGTAATTTTTTTTTTTTTTTACACCTTAAAACACTGTATAAATGCCTATAATTATTAGCATGATTACAGGGATGTGGAGGGTATTCACTAATAATTTCCAACAATCCTGCTGGCACTGAAATCCTGAAGTAACTGATTATTAGTAGAACGAAACGGTTTTTGAGATGAGATAGTTGCAAGCTCTCATTTTACAGAGGAGGTAAAATGTGAAAAGAGGAGAAAGTGAAGCCTAAAGAGGTGAGGTAAATTTGCCCAAGGCCATTTAACAAGAATTAAGTAGTGGAGATTGGAATCCAAGAAATCTGCAAATTCAGCTCTTTCCACCAGAAACTGGAAGTGCTGTATCAAGAGCGCAGGGCAGCAGGAAAGGGTTCGGAAGGTTTAGGGTGGAGAGTGCTTGGGAAGAGGGGAGGCCTTTTTAGTACCTTGGGGTGCTTCTCGTAGTAGTACTGCTGAGTGCGGATCCAGCGCCCCACCAGGTGGTCACGCACTGTGTGGGCTAAGGCGAAGTAGTAGTCTCTCGGGGTGGCCACATTCCGATCCTTGACGAGAGTGAAGTGCAAGTGCCGATTAAATCCCTTCTTCAGCTCCGCCACGTTCTCAACACCCACGATGCCACGGATACTAATCTGTTTGCGCTTCTCCTGATCAGTCAAAGGTTTAGCCATGACTGTGGTATGTGGGCATAAGTCCACTCCAGCGGATGCTAGGAAAACTTGTCTAGCTGAAAGCGATAAAGGCGCGTCAGAACTGTGGGACAAGGTGCGGCACGGAGAGAACTGCTGTAACTTGAGACACTTTAGGGGAAGTTTTGAGGCTCCGCCTCTGAGTGGAGGCACGTCTGATTGGTGTTCTGCGCTGCCCCGCCCTCCACATTGTAGAGGCAAAACCCTAAAATTATGCCATACCGAAGAAGATCCTCAGGAGCGAGGGGTCCCCAGTTAGAGTAGACGCTTAATAAATGTTTGCTAATTAATTAATTGAGTGGTAATAAATCCCTTTACCTTTATATTTCTGCTCCTTTGACCCAGCCTCCTGTTCCCATAGAGACATTGGCTCCCTATGAGAAGCAACCTAGGCGTCACTGTGTAACCTTACAAAAAAAACCAAACAAACCCCAAACCAAACAAAACCCCAAACCAACACTCTCATCACCCTAGTGATTATAAATTATAAATGTACCCTGGGCTGCCTTTGACTCCTTTAACTCCTGCAATCCTGGGAAGGAGGCAGGCACACAGTTCTAAGAACTGGAAACAATCCTGGAAGTGATCCAGCCCAATCTGCATAGCTGACAGAAAGTCTGCATGGCTTTCCTGCTAGCTTACATCCCTGGGTTACTTGGCTTTTTTTTTTTTTATTAATTAATTAAATAATTATTGATTAATTTGTTTTCAGTTTTCTACAATCACTTCCATATAGCTTAGATTTTTTTTCTCCTCCCTCTCTCACCTTCCCCCTCTCTTCCCCTCTTCCTCTCCCCTCCCTCCTTGAGAGGGCCTGAAATCTTATACAGGTTCTACACATACATTCTTATTAAATACATTTTCACCTTAGTCATGTTACGTAGAAGAATTAAAATGAATGGGATAAACAATGAAAACAAAACATAACACAAGAGATAATGGTCTGCTTCATTCTGCGATAAAATCCATAATTCTTTCTCTGGATGTGGATGGTATTTTGCTTCAAGAGTCCACTGGAGATTTTTTAGGTCCTTGAATTGCTGTGAAGGGCTAAATCTAGCAGAAAAATCTCTTGCACACTGTGGTTGTTGCTGTGTACAAAGTTCTCCTGGTTCTGCTCTTTTCACTCAGCATCATTTCATATAAGTCCTTCCAGGCTTCTCTGAAGTCTTCCTGCTCAACATTTCTTATAGCACAATAGTATTCCATTACATTCATATACCACAATTTGTTCAGCATTCCCCAGTTGATGGGCATCCCCTTGATTTCCAGTTCTTGGCCACCACAAAGAGAGTTTCTATAAATATTTTTTACATGTGGGACCCATTCCCATTTTTATGATGTCTTGGTGATACAGTCCTAGAAGTGATATTGCTGGGTCATAGGGTATACACATTTTTGTTAACCCTTTGGGCATAGTTCCAAATTGCTCTCCAGAACAGTTGGATCAGCTCACAGCTCCACCAACAATGAATTAGTGTTCTAATTCTCTATATCTCCTCCAACATTTATCATCTTCCTGTTTTGTCATGTTAACCAATCTGATAGGTGGGATATGGTACCTCAGCTGTTTTGATTGGCATCTCTCTTATCAATAGTGATTTAGAGTATTTTTTCACATGACTATAGATAGCTTTAATTTCCTCTGAAAACTCCCTGTTGACATTCTTTGACCATTAATCAATTGGGGAATAACTTGTATCCTTGTACATTTGACTCAATTCTCTATATATTTTAGAAATGAGACCTTTATTGCCAACATTAGTTGCAAAAATTCTCTACCAGTTTTCTGCTTCCCTCCTAATCTTGGTTGCATTGGGTTTGTTTGTGCAAAAGCTTCTCAGTTTAATGTAATCAAAATTATTCATTTTGCACCTGATAATGTTCTCTATCTCTTTTAGTCAAAAATTTCTCCATTCTCCATAAATCTAACAAATGCACTATTCCTTGCTCCCCTAATTTGTTTATAGTATCAGTCTTTATACCTAGATCATGTATTCATTTGAACTTTATTCTTGTGTACGGTGTCAGGCATTGGTCTATGCTGGCTTACTTTTAAAATGATAAAAGCACTTGTGTTTTAAAGGGATCTTAAATTTGATTTTTCACTGAAACTTTCCTGTTGAATCACCAAGTATTGCAATTTTTTTTGTCAATAGCAACAAAGCATTTCTGAACATATGCTTTTAAAAAGGAATAATTGAAGGCTTTCAATTGTTGTATTGTATTGTATTTTGTACCCCATTTGTACCCCATTTGTCCTCATTAAATTTTAATTCTATGTGGTAATCCTTGGTTCAAAGTCTATTTGCACATGATTCTCCTTATTGGTGAAAGTTGAATACTGAGTGTTCCAATGGGGTGTGCAGATGAGAAGAGTTTGAGAGAGGAGAGACACTGGTCTCCTGGCTTCCAGCTTCAAGTAAGAAGACATATGGTTCCAGATTTTCTTCAGGTCTCAGATCAGTCAATAAATATCTATTAAGTGCCTATTATGTGCCAAATGCTGTGCCAAGTGCTGGGGATACCCCCCCCCCCAAAAAGGATAGTCTGGGAGCTCATAAAGGAGGAGATAACGTAAATAACTTGGTACAAACGAACTCTATACAGGAGAAATTGGAAACAATCAACATAGGAAGGCATTAGAAATTGAGAAATGCTTCCCATAGAAGGTGAGAATTTTAACTGCAACTTGAAGGAACCCAAAAAGTGGAAAGGAGGGAGAGCATTCTAGACATAAAGTGTATTACCATTAAAAATTCCTAGAGCCAGGGATGCAGTATTTTGTTCCAGGAGCAAGGGGACCAGTGTAATTGGATCACAGATTATGGGAGGGTGCAAGGTAAAAGAAGACTGCAAAGGTGTGGTGGTGGCGCAGTAGGTTATAAAAGGCTATGTCAAATGTCAAACAGAGAATTTTATATTTGATCCTGGAGGTAACAGAGAGTCACTAGAGTTAAGACTGAGAAGAAGTCATTGTGATCCCAATATCTCAGTGCTGATACCTCTCCAAATTGGGTTCTTTCCAAAGTCTTTCTTTCCCTTCAGGGATCTGAAGAGAAGTTGAAAGCCAAAAGACCAGGATCTCTCTTCTCTCAAACTCTCAACAACCTCTCTTGATTTATCTAATTAAGAGCAGTACTTCTTTCTATATGCTCAGATTGAATGAATAGTTTCAAGTGAAGTCAATCAAGTATTTATTAAGTACTTACAGTGTGCCAGGTTCTGTGTTCAGTGCTGAGATTTACAAAGAATTTTTACAAAATTTTTGAGATTTACTCAAAAATAATTTCATAGTCTAATGGCGGGGGAGGGGGGAAGAACACAGAAACACTTATGTAGAAATAAGATATATAAAGAACAAATTGGATATGATCTCAGAGGGAAGTCAATAGCCTTAAGAGGGATTAGAAAAGTCTTGTTGAAGGAGAGATTTTGGCAAAGATGTGAAGGAAGCCAGGAAATGAAGATGAGAAGGGGGAGGATTCTAAGCATGTGGAATTCTAAGCACAGTGAGAAAATGGAGTGTTTTGTTAAAGGAACTGCATGGAGGCCACCATGGCTAAATAGGGGATCACCTGAAGGGAAGTAAGTAATAAAAAGACTGGAAAAGTAGGAGGCAGATAGGCTATGAAAAGCTTTAAGAGCCAAACAGAGGATTTTATATTTGATCATGAAAGTAATAGGGAGCCACAGGAATTTATTGAATAGTGGGGTGACATGGACAAATTTGTACTTTTGAAAGATTAATTTGACAGCTATGGGGAGATATCTGAGACAGGGAGATCAACCAGCAAGTTATTTCAATAGTTCAGGTGTGAACTGTCAAGGACCTGCATCAGAGTAGAAAACAGGACATATGTGAGAGATATAACAAAGATCCTATAGGTTGCTGTTGCAGCCATTTCAATTCATGTCCAATTCTTTGTGATGTCAGTGAGAGTTTTCTTGGCAAAGATACGAGTGTAATTTGCAATTTCTTTCTCCTGCTTATTTTACAGATGAGTAAACTGAGGCAAATAGGGTTAAGTGACTTGTGTTAATTAGTAAATTCTGAAGCTAGATTTGAACTCAGGTCTTCCTGGTTCTAGGCCTGTTGCTCTATCTATGGTACCATACTACCTGACTGATATTTGTTGACTAATATCGTCAGACCTGTGTCTTTCAATTGAATACAGAATGAATTGCAGTGGGGAGTGTTTTGAGGTAGGAATACCAACCATAAGACCACTGTAATAGTCATGTATTATTTATTATTGTTGATGTTTATTATCTATTGAATGTATCAGACTGTTTATGTTTATGCAAATACTATATGAGCTTGGCCAAGCAACCAGAGAAATAAAGGAAAGAAAAAAACATTCATTATCATTACAGGTGCAAGTGGAAAAATTGACATGACTGTTTTGTATTATTTCAACATATTCTGAGTTATCTGAGGATTATTGTTATTCAGTCATTTAGTTGTTTTCAACTTTGCATGACTCCATGGGCCATAGTGCATCAGTCCCTTCTACTCTTCAACATTTTCTGAGGTTTGTCCGAACTTATATTTGTTGCTTCCATGACATTATCCATCTTATCTCCTCGTTCCCTCCCCCTTTGGCCAGCATCAGAGACTTTCCCAATGAGTCCTGCTTTCTCATTATGTGGCCAACGTATTTAAGCTTCAACTTCAGTACTTAATCTTCCAATGCACAGTCTGAATTAATTTCCTTAAGTATTGACTCCTTTGAATTCCTTGCTATCCAAGGAACTCTCAAAAGTCTTCTTTAGCACCACAATTTGAAAGCATTAATTCTATGGTGGTCAACTTTCCTTACAATCCAAGTCTCACAGACATACATGACTGCTGGAAACAACATAGCTTTGACTAATGGACTTTTGTCAGGAAGGCGCTTTCTCTGCTTTTTGGTATGCTGACAAAGATTTGCCGTAGCTTTCCTTCCAAGGAGTAAGTATCTTTTAGTTTCATGGCTGCAGTTACTTACTACAATGATCTCTGAGTCCAAGAATATAAAATCTGACACTATTTCCATTTCTTTGACTATTTATCAGTTGGGGAATAACATGTATTTCTGAAAATTTGAATTAGTTCTGTATGAGAAATGAGGTCTTTATCAGAAACACTTGCTGTAATGTGTGTGTGTGTGTGTGTGTGTGTATGTGTAAGGTGTATTTCTCAGCTTTCTACTTCCCTTCTAATTTTGGTTGCATTAGTTCTGTTTGTGCAAACACTTTTTAAATTTAATATAATCAAAATTATCCATTTTAATCTAGTAATGCTCTCCACTTCTTATTGAGTTCTAATTTCTTCCCTTCTCCATGGTTCTGACAGGTAAACTATTCCTTGGTTTCCAAATTTGCTTATGATATCAACCTTTATGTTTAAATCATGTACCCTTTTTGATCTTTTCTTGGTATATGGTGTGAGATGCTGATCTGTACCTAGTTTCTGCCATATTGTTTTCCAGTTTTCTCAGTACTTTTCTGCAAAAAAGGGAGGAGATTCCTAAAATGAATAGTTTTTTAGACTGTAAATCCCCCCACCCTGAATCCCATATAGCTTTTGATCTACCTAATTATGTGTAGGGTAGGTGGCATTTAGATCCTAATTTCTGGTGGTAGCCCCATCCAAATAATGTCAGCTTTAACTATGGACCTCCCCCACATACCAACATACTCATAATGTGGGTAGATCAAATGCTGAAATTTTGAGCAGGACATCAGTCACCATTGTGGTAAGTACAGCTCTCAGTGCAAATAAACGATCTTTAAGTTGAGGAGGGAGTTGTCCTCTCTCTATTTAGGTGGGCAAAGGATAAGTATTGTCTCCTAGGAAAAGCTTTAGTTATGGCTCCTGAAAAGTGGGGTTGATAGTTACCAATATCTATGACCAATCTATGAGGGTGCTAGTTAAAATACTATAGAATACATAGAATACAATACTGGGAAAGAAGGGCTATGAAGCACCACCTACTCTCAAGGAATCTCCTAATGTCCCTGTCCCACTTGGATATAAGGAACTTTTAGACACCATCAGCCAGGTTGTATCACACTGAGAGAATAACAATTGATCATAGGCTTTCAGGGATCAAACCACTAAAGGAAGGGCCATCATGAACTCTTAGGGGTCAGAACAAGCCCATGAAGAATCTACATAAGCCAATTATTACAGATAGGGTCAAATGCAAATCCTTAGAATTGCCTACACATTCCTGTGTAATTAATAGCAAGCAAGATCAGATTCTCTAAGAGCTGAAAGATATTCCCTCCTTTGTGGTAAAGAAGGTTGTGAAAAAAATCACAGGAATCAGAAGATAGTGTCTTGTTTGAAGGACAGCAAATAGGCCACTATTACTATATCAGATTATGAGCAGCTTAAGGTGCAAGAAAGCACCTAGGAAAAGGCTAGATTATAAAGGGCTTTAAATCTTGTCACTGTCATGCTCTCCCTCCACTCTACCTACTGACTTCTGTGATTTCCTTCAGTTTCCAGCTACATTCTACCTTCTACAAGAAGCCTTTACTATCTCCTTTAAATGTAGCACCTTCCTTTTGTTAATTATTTCCCATTTATTGTGAAGAGATTTTGTCTGTGTATGGTTGTTTGCTTGTTGTCTCCCCTTTTAGACAATGAACTACTCAACAGGAGGAACTGAGGTTGGTTTTTTTTGCTTTTTGGGGGCAAGTATCCCCAATACTTTTCACAATCTTTGACCCATTCTTGTAAGTGTCTAATAAATGCTTGTTGACTTGATTTGGTTGGCCAAAAGGAGCAGCAGACATAAAAAGAAACAAAAAAGTTTCCCGGTGCTTAGTCTCCTCATTGACAATAGGAGAGAAAGAGAAATGCAACGTTATCATTTTATCATCGAGAAATAAAAGATGCCTCTCTAAAGATGTATATTGACTCCAGCAAGACTACATCATGGAATAACTCATATCTGGTTCTGATTTCTTTCAGGCTTTAGAGTCCATTATCACACATATGTTTGTATGGTCCTTTCAAAACTTGAGCATTGATCTATAAAAGTTTAATTGAAAGGAAAAGTAATTTTTATTGTAATAGACTCATCATATATAACAATGCATGCTTTTTCTTCTCTAAAATAGAAATTGAGATAGAAACTAGAGGTCTGAAACATGCTATAACCTTGTCAAATCTGCTCATTTTACAGAAAAGAAAAATGAGGCCTAGAGAGTGCAAGTGATTTACTCAGCATAACATAGTGAATCATTGACTAAGTCAAGGCTAGATTCTAGGTTCCCTGACTCCCAAATCAATAGACTTTGCACTACACCATGCCTTCTCTACTTCATCAATCTATGTTCCCTCCATCTGCCCTGTTTAACCTCTTTACCTTGCTGTACTATGACCGTTTGGTTTGGCTCTGATTATTGAAATGGAAGCAATAGTTCCATGTGTGTAAACATGACCAAGCACCCAGGTCATTTGTAAAATGTTTAGGTAAATCATTCAGTGATGAAAAATGAGCTTTGGAAGTAAAGTGAATAATAAGTTAGGAAAAATTAATAAAATTTATATAGAGGAACAAAAGATTAATACTTGCAAGGATAACAGAAAGAAAAGTGGAAAAGAAAGGCATCTATCAGTAGCACATCTCAAACTGTTCCATAAAGCAAAAATCATGACAATGGTTTGGTACTGGTTTTTAAAGAGAAAGTTCCATCAGTAGGAATAGGTATTGATATTAGGTATAAAACAGATAGAAGCAAACAAACATAATAGTACAGTGTTTGATAAATGCAAAGACTTCATTAATTGGGGAAGGACTCACTATGTGGCAAAAAAATGCTGGGGAAACTGGGTAGTAATCTGGGAGAACTTAAATTTAGAGCATCATCTTACACAATACATCAAGATAAGCTCCAAAATGGATAAATGACCTAAATATGAAAGGTCATGTCATAAACAAATTGGATGGGGAAAGAACAAATTATCTCACAGATCTATGGATAGGGGAAGAATTCTTGATTAGACAAATAACAGAGTATCACACGGGATGAAAGAGATAACTTTGACTAAATAAAATTTAAGAGTGTTTATATAATCAAATATATCTCTTTGCAACATTTAGAAGACTTACAAGGTCTCATATACTCTGACCATTAGATTAATAGTCAAAGTATAAGAACAGAAAGTTTTAAAGGAAAAAAATCCAAGCTGTCAATAGTCACACAAAAATACCCTAAATTGTTAAAAAAAACTTAAAGAAATGTAAATTAAAGCTACCTTGAGATTCCACCTTAAACCAATCAGACTGGCAAAGATGAGAAAAGAAAAAAATGACAGCTATAAAGGGACTCTGTGTGTGTTTATGTATGTATGCACAAAAGTATTTATAGCAACTTTTTTTTTGTGGTAGCCCAGAATTGGCAAATAAGAATGTCCTTTTTTGGGGAATGGATAAGCAAATTGTGGTATATGAATGTACTAGAATATTATTGTATCATAAATTACAAAATGGACAATTTCAGAGGAAATTGGGAAGACTTTTACTAACTGATGCAGAGCAAAGTGAGTGGAATTAAGGCAACAGTGTATTCGGTGATAACATTATAGAAAAGAGAGGTTAAGTGACTTGCCTAGAGTCACACAACTAATATGTGTCTGAAGCCAAATTTAACTTAAGTCTTCCTGACTCCAGATCAGGCAATTAACCCACTGTGCCTTAGTTGCCTTAGTATAGAATGACTATTATTTTCTGAAACCCATTATAAATATTTGATGTTATATTACATAATCATTAAATTTCAGAGTGGAGGAAGACCTCAGAGATCACCCAGTACAACTTATATTTGAACAAATACTCCCTTGACAAGATTTCCAACAAGTGGTTATCTAGTTTCTCCTTGAAGATCCCTACTGTTAATGAAACTAAAGCACTACATTCCACTTATTTTGTCTCTTACATTAATCCTAAATCTACTTCTATTTTCATTTTCCATCTATTGCTCCTACTTAAGTCTGCCAAGGCAAAACAGTGTAAGGGGCTCAGAGGGTCCCAGGGGGTGCAAGTCAGAGGCAAAGCCTGTTTCTGTGGGAACGATGCTGATGCACACCCTGGAAGAAACTCTGTGTGACCCTGGAACCTGATGTTCCTGCAGATACCGATGTCCTGTACAGTAAAGTTACAAGTGAGCCTGGGAATCTAGGAACTAGCTGCAGGAACAAGATAAGCTTCTTTCCTTACTGCGGGTGTAAGGATGTGGAATAGTCATGAGATGCTGAAGTAATGGGATGAGCTCAGCATGTATGTGATTGGTGGATACAGCCTTTATAAACCCTAACCCTCAGCTGAATAAAGAGTTGTTGCTTGGATCATCTTGTCTCCAGTCTCCTTCCTTCAGGGCCCACAGATTAGAGGCCCGTGGGTCAGGGGGATCCAGGGAGCTCGGGCCCTGACCCCAAGCAAAACAGAACATATATAATCCCTTGTACTTCAAATATATGTCCCCTTTAGGTTAAAAATCTTCAGTTCTTCCATTTATTACTATTATTATCATAAATATGTAAATTATTATAACGTGATCCAGGAAAAAGGTTTTCTTTATTTTTTAAACAAACATGAAACAAATCCTTATTAAGTTAGGGAGATAACTTGTCAATTTTTTAAGTAAGTATGAACAAGGAATCTAACATACCATCATGAAGAAGTTCTGGGTTCTCCCTGTGAATGATTTCACCTCAGTTTATGGTTAGTCATCAAGGTATCATCTTCCATCTATAATCAATTAATTAAATTTGTTCCATCTTAGAGTACAGTTCTGATATTGATCTCTCTCTGATGTATCATGACTTGTTATATTAAAAGAGCAACAACTGCCTCATAACTCTGAGTTACTGCTTTTAAAGAGATCTTGACCCATCAGCTTTTTACTGCCGTAATTGATGGGGACATATAAATATGTTGATGGTACACTTTAAGATGACCATAAAGCATTTAATAAAGTAGCTCATGATAGTACAGTGACATTTTACCTTAAGGTAATAGCATTTGGTCACAATTATATGCACAAAGTAGATGGTCATTGGATAGATACTTGTTGATTGAAGAATTAATCATTGCTATAGCTCCTTTTGACAAGGTACTTAGATAGGGTATGTTGAAACAGAAAAATTTGACCCAAAACATGGGAAAAAAAGATAAGAAATCCTTCCTTCATAGCTTGGCTTCCAATGCCATGGGATAAATCCTGAACTTTTCTTTGATATACCCGATGGATTGGAGTCTATTGCAAATACTCAGGGGTTTTTTTTCTTGCTTGCCAAAATGTTCAAACTGAGTTGAAGTTCTTAGGACAAAGATTCCTTGTACGGTCTGTGCTTCTTATCAGTCTAAAACTGAGTCACTGTCAATAGAGAATTACATGTGTACCAAGTATGTGTGGGCCCCAGATGTCATCATCTCCCACAGGAAACAGTGTGATTGCACATGCGGTACTCTTTCTGCTACTACTTTGAAACATTTTTCACCAACAGAGTGACCTTCTCTCCATATAGCCCCTGCAATAGAGAATGTCTTGTACAATGGAGGATTCTCAATTACTACATAAAAAAACTGCTCATTATGCTGGAAAGCCATCATCTGGCTTTTCAACTGTACCAATTTAACACTTAGACTTGCTACATCAATAGAGCTCCTCCTTTTCAGGTTATAAATTCCATTATGTCTTTTATGCTACTTCTCATGTACAAGCCTTTGTTGGTAATATATTACAGCTTGATTGCACCCACTATATACATTTCTATTGCTGTTTAAGATCATCTGTAATTTTGATTCTTCTGCTATCATCATATTCTAGGATTTATAACTATATAATATCATTGAGATAATATATGTTAAAATGGACTTCTTGATCCTTTAGAATCCACAATAGAATTTGAAGGTGGAGAACTTAAATATTCTTTAGTCTGAATTATTCACTTCAAACGTGAGGAAACTAAAGCACAGAGAAGGGAAATGATTTAAGTTTGTACAGTAAATTACACTACAATCCAGATCTCAACACTTCTAGGACTCTTTCCATCATGCTATGTTGCACTATAGTAATGAAGCTTTTTAGCCAACAGGCTATAATATTTTATGTTTTATGAAGCATCTTATGTACTTTATCTTATAAGTTTCTCACAACAACCTTGACAGGTATGCTATGTAACTTATAATCTCCATTTTACATAAAAAGAAGCTAAGGAGCAAAGATGTAAAGTGGGTTACCTAAAGTTGCACAATCAATCACTGGTAGAGCAGGGTCTCCAAACTAGTTCTCAAGACTCCAAATTCAGTATTTCTACCATACAACATTATCACTTGGGTATCCATTTGCTCATCATCCTGAATAAGTGACTTCTAACAATCCTTCCAACTCCATAGTTCCAGAAACATTTGAAGAGGGAGAAGTAGAGCTGAAGAAAACAGTTAAAGGATAGTGTGAAGCTACAGAAGCAATAGCACTGTATCATAGACATGAGAGCAGTTTTGCTGGGAGTGTCTAGGTATATAAAGTACATAAAACTACCTCACCCCTCATTATAGAATCCCTTCTCTCAGAAGAGAACAGAATAGCCAGTCTAATTTCCCCTTCCTCTGTGAGCCCCAAGGCAGAAATAATACTCTGTCTTGGAGATGGATGGGTAAGATTCCAGAGAGGTGTATCCCTACCTCTCCTTGAGCTGCATCTGGGTATATGATGTTATATGGGTCATACATAACCTCACATAATCTTCTTCCTTCTAGCTCTCAGGCAACTTCCTGCTTCATCATGGAGACTCTCCTGACTGAAGTCAAGTCAGGGGGAAAATCATCTGATATTTTTCCCCTTTAACTTTTTTGGCCATTTTATTTTCTGTGACCCTGTGATGCTAGTTGGTATAGGAAAGAAAAGCAAAAAACCTTAAATTTTAAGTTTTGAAGAATGTATCTCTGGTCATAAGTTCTCAAATTCCTTCACTGTCCTTTTTTTCTTTGCAAAATTTGGGGCTGAAGGAAAGGGGTTCATTTGAAAAGATTTTTTTTAGCTAAGAAAATAAAACTGAACAGGTAATTTTATATTTTAGGACAAAAGGAAGGATTTGATTTTAAAATGGCCCTTTAAAAAATTTGATTTTGAAGAAAAGTTTCATTGTTAATTTAAAAAATTAGTTTAGTTTCTATAGATTCTTTGATGAACAAAATGTCCTTTAAATTACTAGATTATTAAATTATCAGATTACTTAAATTATTAGATTATTCAAGAAATGTTTACCTTTGAAAAAAAAAATTCCCTGATTACACACCCAATGAAATGTATTGTGTGAAACACCCATGGTCTGCTTATCTGAAGATAAGAACTTAGGCCAAAAAATGGAAAGAAGTTGCTGCTAAAGGAAATTCTAGTAGCTGGGGTGTAGGTACAATTAGGTTCCATAGTAATCTTCTACTCTGTAAGGGGTCCAGAGGGTCCCAGGGGGTGCAAGTCAGAGGCGCAGCCTGTTCCCATGGGAACGGTGCTGATGCACACCCTGGCAGAAGCTCTGTGTGACCCTGGAACCTGATGTTCCTGCAGATACCGATGTCCTGTACAGTAAAGTTACAAGTGAGCCTGGGAACCCAGGAACTAGATGCAGGAACAAGATAAGCTTCCTTCCTTACTGAGGGTGTAAGGATGTGGAATAGTCATGAGATGCTGAAGTAATGGGATGAGCTCAGCATGTATATGATTGGTGGATACAGCCTTTATAAACCCTAACCCTCAGTTGAATAAAGAGTTGTTGCTTGGATCATCTTGTCTCCAGGCTCCTTCCTTCAAAGCTCACCGATTGCTCAGACTGACAGGCATGTAGAGGCCTGTTGGTCAGGGGGATGCAGGGGGCTCAGGCCCAGACCCCAAGCACTACTCAAATTGAATATTTAGCAGGAATGAAGGAAATAGGAAAATAGATCCAGAGAGGAAATGTTAGAAAGATTAGAAACTTAGAAAGGCAGTTAGAAAGGTGGCAGGATGCTGCTTTTTTTCTTCTGTCACTTGATAAATGTTATCCTAGTGATAATATTTAGTAGTCTTAAGTTCTGACTTGCACATAGAGCCAGCAGATTGTAGAGAATGACAATGTCAGACCCTTCATATAATTTAATATTCTTTCTATCTGCTAGAGAGTGAGTTACCCAAGATCAAGGGACCATTCTGGTTCTTTAAAATTATTGTTTATTCTTAATTCTCTTTTGGAGTCAGTATGACATTTATGATGAGAATGGGGAAGGGAACACACATTTATTAAGTATATACTTTGGATCAGACATTGTGCTAAGTACTTTGCAAGTATCAAATATAATTTAATCCTCACAACAACCCTGGAAAGCAGGTGATATCATTTTTATAGTTGATGAAACTTCAGCAGACAGAGGTTAAGTGAATCATTTTGGTTCATGTGGCTTGTGAGTATCTGAGACCATATTTGTACTAAGATTTTTTTGACTTCTGACCCAGTATTTTATTCACTAAGCAACCTAGGCATCTTCATGTATGCCCAATACAAGATGTGATCCTAGTGAACAGCTTTGATCCCATCACACCACTGCTCAGAACCTTTCAGGGCTTCTATTTTCTGAGCCAGTCCTCAGTAATCAGGCCAGACCAGTAGAATGCCATAAAAAATTCATGAAGGATAAGTGTTAATAAAGATGAATTTATAATAAATTATTTTGCTTAGTATGTACCAGTCACTGTGCTAGACCTGTGGATACAAATAAAAAAATGAAATAATTGCTTCTCTCAATAAGTTTACATTCTAATGGGTAAGTGATACACATATTTACCCACATATATGACATAAATGCAAAGTTAAATATGAATATAGGAAATATGAATATAGGAAAAGTTATGAATATAGGAATATGGGATTAACAGTCCCAGTGATCAGAAAAGAAGTCAGGCAGAAGGTGGTGTCTGAGCTGGAAGAGAGGGGATCTATGAAGCAGTCATAATAAACTACATTCTAGATATGGGGGGATGAACAATGCAAAGGCACAGAAATGGGAGATAGAGCATCATGTGTAAAACATAGAGAGATCAGTTTAGCCAAATTAGAAAGGGTGGGAGAAAGAGTAATGTCCACTAAGGTTAGAAAGGAAGGTTGAAGCCAAGTGGTATTGGGCTTTAAAAGCTAAACAGAGGTGTCTTTACATTTTATTCTAAAGGCAACAGCAAGCCACTGGAGTTTATTAAACAAGGGATTCATGTGGTTGAGAAAAATCATTACCTTCATCAGTGTGTAGGATGAATTGGAGTGGGTAGAGACTTGGGGTAAGGAAGCCAATTAAGGTGTTTTTGAAATAACCTTAGTGACAGATGATAAGACTTTCAACTAAGATGGTGACTGTACTAAAAGAGAGAAGGGGTCAGATGTCAGAGATGTTATAAAGGTAGAAATAGCAAGATCTGGCAACTAATTTGATATGTGAAGTGAGGTAAAGAGTTGAGAATAATGCTCAGATTATGAACATGAGACACTGGAAGGATGGTGGTGGTCTTGACAGAAAAAAAAAGTAAATTTGGAAGAGAGAAAGAAAATGAGTTCAATTTTAGTCTTGTTGAGTTTAAGATATTTCCATGGCATCCAATTTGAAATCTCCAATAGGCAAGTAACGATGTGGGACTAAGTGTCACAGGAGAGACAAGGATACTTTGATCAGGAAGTACCACAATTAGGGGGCATTTTATGGAGGATGAGTCATCAAAAGAGAGAAATAGTAGGCAAATATTTAAAATGTCAACTAGCAGAGTGGTATCATGAAAACCCTTAGAGAAGAGAGTATCCAGGAGAAGAGGGAGACTGACAGTGTTAAATGCAACAGAGAGATGTTGAGAAGGATTAGAACTGAGAAAAGACCATTAAATTTGTTAATGAAGTAAGATCATTAGTAATTGTGGAGAGGGCAGTTTCAGTTGAAAAAATGAAGTTGGAAGCCAGATTGCAAAAAGTCATTTGAGTATCAAGGAAGTGGAGACAGTGAATATAGATGTCTTTTTCAAGGAGTTTGGAAGGGAAATGGAGGAAAAACAACATCTCAAACTAGAGACAAACATCTTGAACATCTTAAATTCAACATACCCAAAAGTGAACTCCTTATCTTTGCCCTCAACTTCCCTTAAACTTCCCTACTACTGAGGAGGGTACCACCATCCTCCCAATTACAAAAGCTTGCGACTTAGATATCATCTTGAAATTCTCTGTCCCTCTCACCTCCATATATAATCTGTTGCCAGATCCTGTCAACTTTACCTTTGTAAGCTCTCACATATATGCCCCCTTCTCTCCTCTCACCACCCTGAGGCAGGCCCTTATCACTTTGAAAATGCCTTCTTTCTGTCTTCCTATCTCAAGTCTCTCCCCACAGTCAATCTTTCATTCAACTATCAATCTGATTTTTCTGAAGAGTAAGTCTGAATGTACCTATTCTATAAACTCCAATGGCTATTATCTGCAAGATAAAGTCAAAACTCCCTGTTTAACTGTTAAAACTCTTTATATTCTGGCCACTTCCTACCTTTCCAGTCTTGAGCTCTCATCTTGTGACATGGTCCTCTTTGCTGTTCATTGAAGAAAACATTCTAGCTATGACTGCCTTTTCCTGACTATTCTCCCTGTTTGGAATTCTTTTCCTCCTGACGTCCATAATTTCCAACTTCCCTAACTTTCTTCAAGTCCCAGCTAAAATCACACCTTCTACTTCTCTCCTCTTTTCCTCCTTAATGCTAGTGGCTTCCTTCTGTTGACTATCCCCAATTTATTTGTTATATATCTTGCGTATACAAAGATATTTGCATATTTTCTCCCATAGACTGTGAGTCTGAGAGTAGGAACTGCCTTTTTTCTTTCTTTGTATCTTAGCACTTAGTAATATACTAAGTACATAGTAGACACATTAAATGCTTACTAAATAATTGATATTTTTGGAGAAATTTGGACTTTTTTTGGAAAGCTATAGGGAAATGTCTAGTTAATAAAGAGAGTTTGAATATTGTGCGCATATAGAGGGATTGACCTTGATAGGGAGAAGTCACTTTGTCAGAGACTTTAAAAAAGGATGTAGTAGGAGAAGATGTCAAGGGATTTTGACATGAAGAGAATGGAAGAAGAACTAGTTCATACCAGATGGTCTCAATTTTTCAGTAAAGTAAGATACAAGGTTCTCAGGTGAAAAAAAAGGGAGGAGTATGGAAGGCTTAAAGAGGGGGAAAAGATTCAGATTTTTTTTCTGTAGGAAAATAAGGAATTAATTTGAAAGGAATAGAAGACTTGGCTTGCAGAATTGAGGGCTGAACTAGTTAATATAAATTTGTAATGTGCCCAGTCAGAATGGTTCTGAGATTATCTCCAGTTTCATTCTAATTAAAATAGAAATTAATCCCCACCTGCCTCTGAATTTGTGTGGCAGCACTGGGTCAGAAAGATATCCCACAGGGTCATTGCAATTTCACTAAACTTTCAATGGCCCAGTTTTCCATAGGGTTATCTTCAGGCATCAAAGTAGTTCAAGCTTTAGTTCCCCAGACCTAGAAAATCTTGAATATAGCCTCCTTCATCCCTTACATGGAAACTAGCCCAACCAACATCAAGTAGATACCACTCCTATCATATCCTGACCCTTCTTAGTAAAATCTCAAAAATCTTTTATAGGACTTTCCATTATTTACACCATTAAGACCTTAAACCATGTCACAATAACCCTGATCTCAGTGAGGCAAGAAACCTGGCAAGGCTACATTAGAGATTAGTATAAATAAAGAAAGATGAAATCATCAAACCACATAAAAAATCCTCTAAAAGTACGGGCCAAGTAGTAGGGGTAATGTTAGAGATAGATTACAATGGGTCTCTTGATACAATGCAGAGGTAACAAATAGGAACAGCACAGACATTTCAGGGCCATAGCACAAATTACAATGTTTCAGACACTGTTACTATACTCATGGTTGAAGACCATCAATAACAAAGTATCTAAATGTTTGTAAGTTTCTTGCGTGCAACCTCTCTTGGCATCTGAGATGATACTGATACGAGCCTACCCAGTGTTCTCCCAGCTACCAGTCAAGATCTCTCCCTCTCTGGAATCCCAAGGCTTTGTTCTTTTAGATGCATCTGCTGAGGGGTTACCATTCTCTTCTTTGGGGGCTAAATAAAAATTCCCTTCACCCTTCACCTTCATTCAGGGAGTGACGATTGTCACTCAGTTAGCTGAGACATTCCTTTTCTTCCAAATGAATTCACATCCTCCATAATAGGTGAGTGGATAGTTTCACCTTCCTTATGTCATTAGAAAGCAAAGTACTTCTCGGCAAGTCTATTACTTGCTATCTAATATTATCCAATATTCAATTGGATAGCAATATCCAGTTCTGTACTTGCTATAACAATAGTAATTGCTATATTCAAACTTTTTTTTAAAGAAAATTATCCCTTAGGGAAAGGAAGATAGCCAATTAAGGAGACCCTAAACCCGAACATTAAGATTATAGACCATTCTGAGGAGGCAAAAAATTTCTATGTAGGGAATGGAATAAGGAATAAGGCTGGAGGAGGCTATTAAGGACTATGTCTAAAATTAACCACCCCTAATCAGATAAGACTTCATGGGAGATGAATCCAAGAAACTTCCGAATAAGAGAGCCTTCCTTGTTCTGTTGCTGTTCAGTTGTTCAGTCATGTCCAACTGTTAATGATCCCATGGACCATACTGTCTGTGGTATTTTCTTGGCAAAGATGCTGGGGCATAAGGGTGGAGCCAAGATGGTGGAGTAAAAGCAGGGACTTGTTTGAGCTCTACTCCTCCAAATACCTTTTAAAAATCACTCTAAACAAATTCCATAGCATCAGAACCCACAAAATGACAGAGAAAAACAAATTTCCAGTCTAAGACAACATGGAAAGTTGATAGAAAGGTCTGTTTCTCCAGTCTGAGAGAGAGGCACAGTATAGCTGTGGGCTGCATGGGCACAGGCCAGGCCCTAGCAAACCTGGACCAGGCCTCAGGGGATTGAATCACTGGCAGTTGTGACAGTTTGATGATTTCTCAATCCACAATTGCCAAAGAAAACTTAAAAGGCCAGTAAGAAAGGTCTGTCAGACCTGGGTGAGAGAGGAGTGTGGTCCTGCCCCAGCCCAAGGGAGGTGGCAGCAGAGACTGCTTCTGGAGCTCTTGGACCACAGATGGTAGAGGGATTGAGTGGCTGATCAGAGGAGGATTTTAAGGTTCTCTTTGCAGAGGCAGAATTCTCTTGCTTTTCCTGTGTCTGGATCTGGGTTGCAGTCCTAGGTGGTGGTCTTGGGGCAAGAGGGAGTATTAGTGTGGTGGAGCTTGTAGTAGTGATGGAGAGGGAATCCTCCTCACAGTTGCAAGGCAGAAAAGAGGACTTGTGGTCATTCACAGACAAGAGCACAGAACAGGAGAGGAGCAAAAAACTCTCTTTTAATCATACAACCTTGGAAGAACCGAAAATTTGAAATATCTCTGAAAATAGTTTCACAAAATCCCTGAAGCTTGAGACCATATGCCCTCCACACTGCAAGCAGAGTCCTACCTTAACAAGTGTTAAAAAGCTAAGGAATTGGCTAGGACAATGAGCAAACAGAGGAAAAAACTCAGATTATAGAATCTTCCTTTACTGACAAGGAATATCAAAATGTACAACCAAAAGTGAATACTCTTATGTCCAAAGCCTCCAGGAAAAATATGAATTGGTTTCAGGCCATGGAAGAGCTCAAAAAGGATTTTGTAAATCAAATAATAGAAACCAAGGAAAAACTAGGAAGAGAAATGAGAGTGATACAAGACAATAATGAAAAACAAATTAACAGCTTACTAAAGGAGACCCAAAAACATGCTGAAGAAAATAACACCTTAAAATAGACTAACCCACATGGCAAAAGAGGTCCAAAAAGTCAATGAGGAGAAGAATGCCTTAAAAAGCAGAACTGACCATATGGAAAAGGAAATCCAAAAACTCACTGAAGAAAATAATTCCTTAAAATTTATAATGGAGCAAATGGAAGCTAATATCTATATGAGAAATCAAAAAATTATAAAACAGAACCAAAAGAATGAAAAAGTAGGAGACAATGTGAAATATTGCAATGTTAATAGAACAGGAAAATCTTCCCCTCTCGTTAACAGGCCTAACACATGGAGTCTGGTCACATGGAGCCTGGGTCACATAGAGCTCAGACTGGGAGGAACTTGCCCAAGGAAGAGAGACAGTGAGAGTAGACAGACCAGAGAGAGAGAGAAACAAAGTGTGAGTGGGAGCAGCTGGCTCAAGGAGCAGAGAGAAGAAAGCTGTGAGTGGGCAGAGGGAGGAGTTTTTCTAGGGGAACTTGTTTTTGTGGGGAGACCTGACAGCAAGAAGGTTTAAGATGTCAGTGCTCCCTGGATTAGTGATCAGTGCCCTGTTAAATCTTACCTCCTGGTATTCAATGATGTCTCAAATAAATATTTTGGTTTTGCCTTTGGAGAAGAGAGTTTATTATATTTTGCAGATTTACCCTGTAAATATGCATGCATATTCATAGCTGCCGCTATGGGTTTCTATTGCCATTACAAATATTTCATTGGAAAAACAACTGACCTGGAAAATAGATCCAGGAAAGATAATTTAAAAATTATTGGACTACCTGAAAGTCATGATCATAAAAAGAGCCTAGACATCATCTTTCAATAAATTATCAAGGAAAACTGACCTGATATTCTAGAGTCAGAGGGCAAAATAGAAATTAAAAGAATCCACCAATCACCTCCTGAAAGAGATCCTAAAAGGAAAACTCCTAGGAATATTGTAGCCAAATTCCAGCGTTCCCAGGTCAAGGAGAAAATATTGCAAGCAGCTCAAAAGAAACAATTCAAGTATTGTGGAACCACAATCAGAATAACACAAGATTTAGCAACTTCTACATTAAGGGATCAGAGGACTTGGAATATGATATTCCAGAAGCTGAAGGAGCTAGGATTAAAAAGAATCATCTACCCAACAAAACTGAATATAATCTTCAGAGGAAAAAAATGTATATTCAATGAGTTATGGACAGAGGGCACAGGGTGAGTTGAATATGAAGGGATGATATCTAAAAATAAAATTAAGAGATGGGAGAGGAGAACTAGGAGGAGAAAGGGAGAAGTAGAATGGGGTAAATGGGTTAAATCGTCTTACATAAAAGATGCCAGAAAAAAGGTTTCACAGTGAAAGGGAAGAGAGGGGAGGTGAGAGGGAATAAGTGAACCTTGCTTTCATCGGTATTGGCTTAAGGAGAGAATTACCATGCACACTCAGCTGGGTAGGGAAATCTATCTTATCCTAAAGGAAAACAGAGGGAAGGAGATAAGAGAGGGGGGTGGTAAGATAGAAGAGAAGGTAAATGGGGGCAGAGGCAGTCAGAAACAAACACATTTGAGGAGGGACAGGGTCAAAGGAGAGAACAGAATAAATGGGGTATGGGTTGGGGTGGAGGGAAATATAATTAGTCTTTCACAACATGACTATTATGGAAATGTTTTGCATGACTACACCTATATTGAATTGCTTGTCTTCTAAGTGAGGGTGGGTGGGAAGGGAGGAAGGGAGAAAATGTGGAACTCAAAGTCTTAAAATTTAATGTAGAACGATTGTTTTTACATGCAACTAGGAAATAATATGTACAGGCAATGGGGCATAGAATTCTATCTTGTCCTACAGGAAAATAGAAGGGAAGGGGATCAGGGAAGGGGGTGGCGTGATAGAAGGGAGGGCAGATTGGGGAAAGGGGTACTCAGAATGCACTCCATCTTGGGCTGAGGGAGGAGAGAGATGGGGAGAAAGCTTAGAACTCAAAATCTTGTGGAAGTGAATGTTGAAAAGTAAAACTAAATTACTAAAAAAGAAAAAAAATGCTAAAAAATAAAAACAGATGATATTTTAAAAAAACAACAATAACAAACATAACATGGTGGTTTGCCATTTCCCTCTCCAGTGGATCAAGGTAAACAGAGGTTAAGTGGCTTTCTCAGTGTCTAAGGATGGATCTGAACTCAGATTTTCCTGACTCTAGGTCTGGGCTATCTAGCTACCTCTGCCTATTTCTCAGATAGTACTAATTCATCACAAACATAGTTTGTGGTAGGAAGGACAACCAGCCTTGATAATCAGGATTATGACAATGAAATTATTGTCTTGAGACTTCTTTCTAGGGATCAATAATTCTAATTGCCCAAAGATGGTATAGGAGGTGAAAAACATAGTGCAAGGATCTGCTTTATTTATTCAATCAACTTATCTTACCTCACTTAAATAAGAGATAAGGTACCCAATCAACCTCAGTTATAAGCTTTAGACTAAAATCTTAAAAAAAAAAAAAAAAGCATGTGAAACAGCAATGATACTGTACAAGATGAAGGATTTTAATATGTTTAGGAAACTGTCAGATCTTAGGCATAGTCTGTTAAAGTATCAAGTTAGTTTAGAACTGGGGTCATTGGAGAGCTTGGAACAAGTAAGGCTTTCAAGTAAAAGCCATGAGAAAGGACCTGGTGGAGTGTGGGAAGGAGAGATCTCAGACAAGTCTCTTCCTTCCCCCTTTGACAATATTAGGATTCAATTCAAGAACAGATAGGACATATTTTCATGACTTGACAAAGAGCCTAGCAAAGAAACCATATAATGTCCAAAAAGGAAATTCTTGAGCATCCCTATAAATATGGGAAAAGACTTCTAAAAACCAGGAGCAGGGGGAGCCCTTCGCTACTGAAATGATCAAGATTGACCGTAACGTTTTCTTATTGATCCTATTTATAGTTAATTGCTTTTGTCCTGTGACTGCTTTAGTCATGGTTTTCTGTCTCTGAACTTAGTTCAGAATTCAGCTGACCTGTAATGGATTAAGTTCAGAAATCCAGCTCTCTTGCTAATCATTGATCCATTCTCACCTCCAGAAATTTTACTAATCTTAGGGGATTTTGGTGGATATGAGGGAGTCTAGTCTAGTATCTTTATACCACCAGACTATCCTTCAAAGATTCTGGTTCATTGTCCAAAAGGTCAGTTCTGTTATCTCTAAACTTTGCAGCTGGCCTCAAACAATACACACAGGAAGGAAGGACAGGGTTCTTGCTGGTCTTCATTCCCAAATTTCCAATTGATTATGTTCTCCTTGTCTCCGCTATATAAACAGTAATGTTCTCCTCAACCCCATGATGTCACCCACCCTATTCTGTTCTTTGTTCTGTATTCCTCAAAATCTTTTAGAAGGGAGCTTTCCTTTTGCCCAGGTTTTTGGCATAAGTAGAGGCAAGCCATTGGCCCATCTTTTTCCCCAGGTGAGTGCTCTGTGAATAAAATATTAAAATTTAAGAAGAAGTGTGCCTTGATTTACCTTTTTGTTAAATTTCATTCATGAAATCATGTATGACCATTTTCCCCAGGATTCTCTATGTACTTGTAGGAGAATGTGTCTGAGACTCTTGGGGCCTTTTTTGTAACAGCTTTTCTTAACACATCACCTTAGTAAATGTCCCTTTCTAAAAGCTATTTAAGAACTGAAATCAGTAGAACTTTAAAACTTATCTAGTTCTCATTGTACATTCATATGATATTAAAATGAATAGCTTTCTTGACTGAAAAACAAAAGGTACTTATAAGCTGACTAAAATTATTCTTAGCTGATAATCTTAGAGGAAAGCATGCCAGTGGAGACATGATCCAATGGCATTACAGAATCAGTCCAACACTTTAGGGGTACCCCTAGAAGTCTTACTTATATGAGATGTAGCCTTGTTCTAGACAGACATGTCTGTGAGAGTGTGAGTTGGTAGGAACTTCAGAGATTATAAAGAGATACATGGATGCAACTGTGGCAGAACCAATCCAAAATTTCCTTCAAAGGAAAATGGTGACCTTTAATGATCCAGATCAGAGGAGATGTTGCAGGGGGTCTCATAAGGTTATGTTCTATAAAAGATTTGATGGTGACTTCCATAGTGGTAAACTTAACTGGAACCATAATGCCCTATTTTGAATAAGTATCAAGTGCTGGAATGGCAAACCTCTTGCCCAAAGTGGGAGGGAAAAGGTCCAACATAATCAACTGGTCTGTTGGAAGCAGGGTGAGAGCCATGTAGCATCATGCCAAAGTGATTTTTTCAAAAGTAGGTTATTTTACTAGTACAAGTATCAACTTTGAACAGAAATTAACTCATCCTTAGTTAAGGGATGGTCATTTGTCATATGGTCACTTGTACAATGTAATATAATATCATAGCCCCCAGATCCATACTGATAACAGACTCAGTCCACAGTCACTGCTCCTCCTGTAAGAGTAGTAACCTGATTATTCAGTTCAGTAGAAGGTTCATGATGTCTCTGATGGGCACAAGCAATTGTATATGTTAGGAGGCAAAGGCAATATTCTCCATTGTTACTAAGCCCAAAGGAGAGAGCCTTCCATTGTCTAGTTCTGTTCTTTCCAAGTTTCAGATAATTCAGCAGATTCATAACCCCTACAAAAGAATTACATAGATGAAGATCTAATTTGCCCTATTTCTCAAGGCTTTCTCACATGTCAGTGATACTGCTCCCACTGTGAGGACTTATCAGGACTCCAAGTCCTTCATTCTTTTGCTGTAACAGATGAAGTCACTTGGTGAACTTAAGGAACCAATTCCTTAAGAAACAAGTTATCTTAGCTGAAAGGACTCTCAGAGGAGTCAAAGCCCTAATGCTTGGACTAGAGGTTTTAACTCCCACATTGTCACAATCTTTTCATTTTTTAATATTCTGAACTTGACAAACACTAACAAAAAGAGTATTTCTACATATAAGCAATAGAAAAAAGATTTTTACATGACACTAAAAATCTATGCCATATACATCTTGCCCATGTTTCTTCTTTTTAAATGTTTTTTATTGATTGTTTCATTTTCTTATATCAATCATGACAATATCCCATGTATCCCTCTCTCTTACCTTGACTAAGAGCCATCTCATAGGATTTCTTTCATCCTCTACCATAAACCCAATCCAGGACATGCCCCTTCAGTTGCTTTGCTCAGTCTTTTAAAAATAAATCCCCAATTCTCATTTGTTACTTTTTCTCCTTCAGGGATTTGTCTGTTAGTTCCTTTCTCCTGCTTTTTTCTGGTTACATAATTTCTTTCCTCTCTTTTTTCCTCTCATTGTGCCAGGTAGATTTCCTCTTAATCTCTTCCCCTTCAGTTAGTCCTGATCATTAGTGCTCTTAAAAATTTTTTCATTTTTTGTGCCCCTTTGTTGTTTTTTTTTTTTCACTTTCTTCCTTACCCAAATTTTCTTTCTGTTTACTCTGAATCAGGGGTGGGGAAGCTGTGGCCTTGAGGCCACATGTGGTCTTCTAGGTTTTTGACCGAGCCTGGGTTTTACAGAAGAAATCCTTTTATTAAGGGAATTTGTGCTTGAAGGTTAGATTCAGTCAAAGGGGTCTATTTGAGGACCTAGTAGGCCCCTGTGACCTTATGGCTGCAGGTTACCCACCCCTGCTGGACCCTCATTCCCTGATTCATGAGCCCTATAATCACCTTATCTCTCTCTTTTCTCTTTATTATTCATGCAATCAAAGATTCCAAGTTATCCACTCTAGCCTCTACCTTTTAGGGCCTTTCCATTACTGCCTTATGGAATTTGCCCCATGGATTTCCCTTTTCCATTGTGCCTCTCTCATCATAATTCCAACTATTGGAGGTGTCAGGAGGACACTTCCCAATGGTACAACACCTCCCCACTTCCACTAATCTATACTTTCTCTTATTGACTATCCCCCCCCATGTTTGCTTGGAAATCTGCCTGGGTCCATGCTTTTCCACTTCTCAAGGGAAGGTTTTAGGGGTTTCATCTTCCCTCCTCCTAGGACAAGTAGACTTTTCAAGCACAAATTCCCTGGGCCACATCCAATGTAAGATCCTCACCTTCCTTCATGGGGAGCATAAATGTATAGGAGCAATGATTAGTGGAACCCTCGCCCATCTCCAAATTAAGACCTTCTCCCTTTCCTCCCTTTTCCAAGCTCCCTTCTCCCTTACCAAAATCCCCTGTGTCTATTCTTTTTTTCTGAGATGACAGAAGTCACTTTTTGCTAAATTTGATTTGACTCTAATAAATCACTTACTCCTCTTCATCCTCCTCTTTCATCCCCCTTCCATATACCCTCCCATGTTGTAATGTAGTCCTACAAAATAAGCATTTACCTGTGAGCAAGGTGTCACCAGATTGTGTTCATAATGTGCCCTGTCCACCTCTTCAGTTACTTCTACAAGATTTCTGAATTCACCATATGTCCTTGTTTATATTTAGAAAGAAGTCTCTCAGTGGTCTTTCTGTTGTCTCTTCTACGGTTATTGTCTACATTTATTCACTCTTCAGGCATTTCTGTTTGTTTGTTTTTTCTTTTGATGACTTGCACAATTTATTCATGAATTGAACAGTTAAATTTCAATGTATCTTGAACTTTTTTTCGTGGGTGAGAGAGACTAAGTATGAGCTTTTGAATTTGAAATTCATTTCTACTTTCATAAGTTCTTTATTTTGGTGTTTTTGAAATTTATTATTTTATTGCATTTTGAATGCTGAAATATCTTCCTTTTGCCCTCCCAACCTCTCATTAGAGACCAACATTTGACACATCTACACACATATATACGTATGTACAATGTATGTATGTTTATGTATGAAATCATATAATGCATACTTTCATATATTACCTCTTTAATTGGAGTTGAATAGTATCTTCCTTTATGTGTCCTTTGTAATTGATATGAATATTCATATTACTCAGAATAACTTGGTCATTCACAGTTACTCTTTGAACAATATTGCTGTTACTGTATACAGTGTTCCCTTGGCTCTGCTCATTTTGACCATCGCTATTTCATGTAAGTCTTTTCATGTTTTTTACTTTTCTTTTTTTGAAAAATTTTAAATTCATTTAAACTTAAATGCAAAATAAGAAAAAAAGAACATTTCCATGTACATGGTATAACACTAGAGAGGATTCATTATATAACAATAAGTTTCCATTTTAAGAAAACCTATGCGATAAGCACTACACTTTGTTTTCAAAGCTACCTAGCTTTTCTTTGCTTCCTTGTAGGTTTTTTCTCTGCTGCGTATTTATTCTATTTTCTGCTCCCCCAAAGAAGGTTACAATATGAGCATTTTATATGAATATATCCCTGATTTCTTCATCCAAAAACTGCCTGTTTTTATCCTTTGACCTTTTATCAATTGGGGAATGACTTATATTCTCATAAATTTGACAAAAGTCTGTTAATAATGCCCCCTGTCCAGCTATCCTGTCCCAAATTTCTACATTAACCTTGTCTCCCTTGTACATCTAGAAAATTCTCTTACTGGACTCTCTGTTGTCATTCTGTCACTGTCTTCATTTATTCACTTCTCTCATGTTTCTGTTGTTTGGGTTGTTAGAGATGCAAATAATCTCTTCAATTGTAATTTTCTTTCTAAAAGTGCTTCCAGCTCTTATTAACGAATGGTGATCTTTCATTCTGTTATGCTCAGATTATCACTCTGAGCTGTATCCTGAGCTCCAATGTTCATCAGAACACATGATTCCCTTCCCTTCTCCTATTTCTAGGGAGTATAGGATAATAATAGTCTTGTATTACTTAAATCTCCTTTTCTTTTTTTTTAAAGGATTTTCCCCTGGTGGATTGTTAAACTTGTTTCTGAATCGAATTGTTAAATTTTATCACTCTTTCTTTTGAATTTTGCTTCAACTTCCTCTAATAAGGCTATGTTTCTCAGAACTGAACCAAAAGTTTAAAAGCAAGAGCCATTCCTAATTAATTGCTTTAACCACCAACTAAGTGGTTAAAGGATATAAAAAGGCAGTTTTCAGAAGAAGAAATCAAAGCTATCAGTACTCAAAAAGAAATGCTCTAAATAAGCAATAATTAGAGAAATGCAAATTAAAACAACTCTGAGATACCACATCACATCTCTCAGATTGGCTAATCTGCCAGAAAATGAAAATTATGTGCTGGAAGGGATGTAAAGGAATAGGGATACTAATGTATTCTAAGTGGAGTTGTAAACTGGTACAACCATTCTGGAGAACAATTTGGAACTATGACCAAAGTGCTATAAACTGGGCATACTTTTTGATCAAAAAATATCACCTTAGGTCTGTATCCCAAAGAGGTCAAAGAAAAAGGAAAAGGACTTATATGCACAAAAATGTTTATAGCAGTTCTTTTTGTGGTGGTCAACAACTGGAAATTGAGGAGATGCCCATTAACCAGCAAATGGCTGAACAAGTTGTGTTATATTGTTGTGACAGAATACTATTATGCTATAAGAAATGATGAAGTGGGATTGTTTCAGAAAAAAAACACTAGAAAGATACATGAGCTGATGCAAAGTGAAATGAACAAAGCAGGAGAATATTGTACACAATAATAGTAACATTATAACAATCAACTGTGGAATACTTAGATACTCTAACCAATTCAATGATCCAAGACAATTCCAAATGATGAAAAATGCTATATCTTCAGAGAGAGAACTGAAGAACTCTGAGTGTAGACTGACACATTCATTTTTCACTTTAATTTTCTTCCATTTTTGCAACATGTCTAATATGAAATATGTTTTGCATGACTTCACAGGAATAATTGGTATCATATTACTTGCCTTCATAATGAATGGGGAGTATCTGGAAGGAGCAAAATAATTTAAAATTCCAATTTTTTGAAAAATGAATGTCAAAGTATAATTAAATTATAAACTTATATTAATATATTAAATGATAGATCATACACTTATAAATTAAAAAATAATTAGCACATTTTATTGATGCTATTGTAGTAACTTTTCATAAGAGAGCTAATGAGTTTTGTTTTATTTTGAGTTCATGATTTTTAGCCCACTTATCTGATGAGGAACCCCTTTGTTTGGAAAGGAGAAAGCCTTGGCTTTGGCCTTAGTCTGCATCTAGATCTCTCCCCTCTTGGAAAGAGAGGGCCTTTCAAACTTCAAAGTGCTTAAAGAACTTTGGATTTTCTATCCTCTCATCAGTATCATATCCTTCTGACACAGCAGTGTCTGCATCAGGAGCTGAGAACAGGCTAATAGTGATATGGAAACAGGTTCAAAGCTCCATAAGTAGCCCAAGAGGGAAAAAAAATCTCTTACCATTCCTAAAGGGAAATTCTTGACACTCCATGGAGGAGAGAAAAGGACTTCCAGCAATCAGGAGCTATGAGTTTTCTCTTTGTCATATGTTCTCTCTAAGCTACTTTCCTGTGGACTCTACCTTCCATAATATGTAACTTACCAGTCTTGATTTAATTTTTAAAAGTGATTATCCAATCTGATTATTTGCTTCTCATTTTTATTTTATTTATGTTTTCTATTGTTCCATTACATGTTTTTCCACATTTTATATGTATTTTCTCCTTCCTCTTCACTCCTTCCTATAAAATGCACAATAACAAAAGAAAATGAAAGCAAAACCCCATAACAAATATTTGTAATTCATTAAAACAAACCTCCACATTTTCCATGTCAAAAACATATCTATCTATGTATCTGTGTATCTATCTATGTATCTATCTATGTATCTGTCTATGTATCTATGTATCATCTATCTATGTATCTATGTATCTATGTATCTATGTATCTATGTATCTATCTATGTATCTATCTATCTATCTATCTATCTATCTATCTATCTATCTATCTATCTATCTATCTATCTATCTATCTATAATAGGGAATTGGTACATGCTCAGCTAATGCAAATAACCAACATGAGAGAAATTAAGAAGCCTGCTTGTAATGATACATAATGGAAATAAATGCCTTGGAAATAGAGTGGAACATTAGTATTCTTTAACTCCTTGTCAGCTATCTTCGTAGTGAATAGAATGCTCTTTGGCTGCAGTGGCATTAAAAAAAAAACGCTAGCAACCAGAACCTCAGCTATTTTTTTTTTTTTGATGCTATGCTCTTAGTTTTTTCTTTATTGACAATGTCTATTGAGAGATAATGCTATAAAAGAAAAGGTCATAAGCTTTCTCCCCTCTGAGGTCATGTGGTCCTGTGAAATGGACTTCATTCTTTACCCTCTGAAGGCAGGTGGCAGAGTGGATAGAGAGCCAGGTATGAAATCAGAAAGACTCATTATCATGAGTTCAAATCTAGCCTCAGATACTAAATAGCTGTGTGATCCTGGGCAAGTCACTTAACCTTGTTTGTCTCAGTTCCCTCATCTGTAAAATGAGCTAGACAAGGAAATGGCAAACTACTCCAGTGTATTTGTGAAGAAAGCCCCAAACAGGGTCACAAAGAGTCAGATATGACTGAAATGACTGAACAATACCCTTAGCCTCTACTCTTGTTCTTTTCTGTTTTAAGGTGAAGGAATTACAGAGCAACCATCCTGTAATCTAGTTGTTTTGAGATTTGAGTTTTGCAGCCACCTCAACACTGATATAGCAGGGAACCAAGAATGGCCTTTGAGATCCAGTCCATTGGTAGCTGAGATGAGCACTCATCCAGCACTCGTACTACATTTGGACATGAACATAGTAAGACTAAAGATATATGGATACTGAGTTAAGTTTGAGCCCACTTTCCTTAGAAACTAAGGGGCATGATGGAGAATATGCCCTTAAGTGTTGGGGGCAAATATTTGTGCTTTGTAATTTCTATATCTTTAAAGTAATTATCCCTTTTTCTTAGCTAATTTATGTTAAGTGGTTAAAAGGAACTAAGATGCTACTCCTGGGAATTAACAATGGGGGAAGGTGAGAGGAAAACATAGTAGGTAGGGGCATGAACCAATGTCAGTTGAGAAGAGAATACTCTAAATTTTCAAGAGTCAGATTTAAACTTCTCTGCTCTAGATAATGCACTGGATTATATTCAACTATATTGGTATGTCATCACTCTAGCAAAAAGTGGGTAGTGTACTTCAGCTTAAATTCTCTAGAATCATGGTTTGTCATTGTGTTGTTCAGAGGCTTAAATTCCTTTAAAGTTTCTTTTCTCAAAAATATTATTGTTATTGAATTTTATTAATTTTTAAATACAATTATCTTACCCACTTAAGATACCTAGAATGAAAATGTGATCAGCTGGTTATTTCTATCATTTCCTCCTCTTTTCAGCTTGTCTTTCCTTTCCATCTTCATTTTATGATTCACCCTTATAAGTGAATTTTATTTTGTTTGTGACTATTTCCTCTCCAAATCAGTCTTCCTTTTCAAGTACCCCACTCTTTTCTATTCCTGCTCATTTTCCTGTTGAATTTAATATGTTTTTTTCATCAAATGTGTTGTGCATGTTGTGTGTGTTCAATCTTCTTTTACCCCATTTAGATATAAAGTGAGATTCATGAGATGATACCCACTTCCATCATCTTACTTCCATGTTTGTATATTCTTGTAGCATACCATAATTATGAAAAATAAAGTTCTTCCCTTTTCTTCATTTCTTCTTTATTTTATTCTTTATTCCATATTTTCATTGCTCTCTAACAATCAACAAAGTAAATTAAACTGCAAGGTCTTGTCATTGTCTTTCTTTCCTCTTTGACCCTTTAAGACAGTGGGGTACTGAAGGTGCAACTCTTTCTCCCATAATTAACACTTGATCAAATTTTAATCACTCAAATTTCTCAAAAACATTTACATTTAGAGCTTTCTGTTTCTTCTTGTATTTGTATTTACATTTAGAGGTGTCTGTTTCTTCCTGTATTTGTATTTCAAATATTCTATGAAGCTCTGGTCTTTTCATCAGAAATGCTCAAGTATCTTCTGTTCTATTAAAGATCTAAATTTTCCTCTTTAGAATTACACTTGGCAATAAGCTGATGCAGGTCAGACCAGACTCAGGACCATTCCCTGATAGTTGAGAATAAATATTAGAACAAAATGAAATACTCATAGTAGATCTGAGAGTTAGCAAAGAGAGGTTTACTTAGATGTATCAAGGGAAGTATATCCAACAAATATGTTCAATGTGGACACTATGTTGATCTGGATGAGTACAAGTACTTGCCTCTGTGTTGCTCACAAATTGGCCCTCCAAAACACACCAGTTGTTAAATCATTTCATTGTGTCTTTAAGATCATGATTTCATCTCTGCCTGAATTGATATAATCACAGAAGGCACCTCCATTGAATCAGGCAACGAACGTGACTAATTTTCATTGCACATGCAAGATATACTTATATCTGACACATATGTTAGGTACAAACATGTCTTTTATTGAATCACAGAATCAGTCAGTTGAGAGATGATTGGTTAGTGTCAAAGAAAATCCTACAAATGTTTGAATAAATCCTTAATCAACTATTGAGTGCTGATAGAATCAGAGGGTTAGGGTTAGATTCAGTTAGGGTTAGAATTAGAACCCTAACCCTAAATCTGATTCTAACTCCAATAGGGTTTGCATCATCCTATGAAAATAAATGTCCTTGTTAAAAATCAACAGATAAAGTGAGGGATTTTAGGATGGTGGAGAAATGGGCATGTTTGTGTGCAGTAACAATCAATATACAGAAAGAGACTGAAGATTAGTGAGTTCAGACAGAGAGAATGTTTTTATATTTGTTCTTATGCTTTTGGCATAAATATTTCTTTGTAAAAATTAATTTGATTGTTAAATGGTCAAATAGAACTGGGTCATAGAGGACACTTAAAACTGGGGAAACAAATTGGTTGGGGTTTGATCCAGTGACAGAGGCTCCTATTTTATCCTCCCTGTGCAAGTCCTTCCATTCTGCTTTCTCCCACTCCCCCCTCTCATTAGAGATTTAAAAAATACTCTCCTTTCTCTATTTGCTTATGGAGATGGTACATCTAGTTTCTGCCTCTTATCTCTTCTCTTCCTGTTTGCTTATTTAACCCTTTGTGTTGTCCTTTCCTCACAATGTATTGATTCACATTTAGGACACCACAGGATTTAGTGTGTTGAGTATTCATTCAATTTTTCTTCATTCTCTTTTCCTAAAAAATTAATTTACCCTTAACTTTTGTCCCATGATAATCTCTCTTTCTTTCTTATTTTATTCCTTCCCTCAAAACAGCAACAATCACAAAAATTCTTAAGCACAAACGAATTGATTTCATTTATGAATGCTTTTGAGAAGAATGCGTAGGTATTGTTTTTCTGTTTAATTTCAATTTCTTATTTTTCTGGATATTTTTGCTTCAAATGTGATAAATCATTTCTTTTTATGGATGTTTTCTTATTAAGAAAATTTATTTTATTTTCTTTCTCTCAATAATCTGGATTTTCTTTTGTTTAGGTTGCTATTTTTCTAGATTTCTTTCATTCCTCTTTTTAATTGTGTTGTTTTTTTATTTTTATTACTCATGTGTCAGCTTTCACTCTGAACCAGCAGAGTTTTACAGATAACTAACAGACCTAGCTATTGTGTACTGGAGTTCAACCTGTCAACAAGTCTGGAGACTGTAAGACCTAGTACATGTTAGCAGCAATCAGATTGTGCCCCAGGGGATTAGACTGCTTGCTTTGATAGGCATGAACAATCAGAAAAGACTATACAAGGACGAAGTGGGTGCATTTTGAGAAAGGTGAGATAATATGTGTCCTATCAGAGTCCTGATGTCATCAGGTGTCATAGAGAAAGTTAAATAAAGCATAGGGCCTAAAAGTAGTTTTGTGATATTTTGACAAACCTGAATAATGATATAAGTAGTGGTGATTGCATTCTCTCTTCCTACTCCCTTGCCATCTATGGAATTAATGATCTGATTTTCTCAGCACTGGCAGCTAAGGATAGAGTGTAGATAGCAATGGTAATAGAAAAGAAATATTGGATGCTAAGTGGGGCAGGTTGACCATTGAGACAACCTCCACTTCTTAGAATGAAGAAATCAGACTAAACCTGGAGAATGTGATTGCCCCTTTAGGGACTGAGGAGAATTTTGTTATGATTTTGCTGTCTTTCTTCCCTTTCCTTCTTTCTGAAAGGACAGATATTTAAATCTTGGGTTTTCTGTTTTGTCTTTTTTTTTTTTTTTGGAAAATTTTCATTTGCTGTTTTAGATGTTAAAGCCAGCTTTATCTAAGATCAAGTTAAATTCATTTTGAGATGCGTACCTTTAATCATGTACAGGGATTGCAAATAGGTGAAGGCATTAAGACAACTAGCTTGAATATAAAAGGATGTGTGTGTGTGTGTGTGTGTGTGTGTGTGTGTGTGTGTGTGTGTGTGTGTGTGTGTATATCTTAGGGACTTACCCTATCCTACTGATGAGACCTGGATTCTTATCCACGGGCTCCTATCTATGACGATTCTTATTAATAAGCTCCTCAAAGTAGGAGAGAAAGGAGTCCACACAGAACCAAGGACTCCTAGACTTTGTGAAACTGTTTGTGGGTTGCAATATTGACAGTCATGGTATGGAATTTCTTGCCCAAGAGGGCAAGATCAATGATGATTGTCGTAGCTATAGGAACAACAACAGCGATAATGCCAATTAGGCAGAGACCAACAGAGATCTGGCAACTGACTATATGATTGGCCTTGGGCATATCATTCAAGGCCTCTGGCAGCTCTTGAAACTCTAGGTCTATGGATCAGAAAACCTCAGATAAAGGTATGATGCAGTGAGGGAAATGAGACATGAGGGTTTTTTTTTTGGTAGGGAGAGAGGGAGCCAAGGAAGCTTGCAAGGGAAATGAAAAAGAAAAGGGCAGTAAGTGTAAATACCCTACTCTTTGACTCATATTTGCTTTCATCTTCCAAGACTTGGTCTATATTGGAAAGGGAAGAAAGAGACAGAACACAGGTAACTGTCTAGATTCTCAGATTCTGGGATAGATATCTTTGGAAAGAAATTCTTTCTGGTCTTCATCCTTGTCTGAGAGGTAAGATAAGGAAAATTCTGACTAGCCAGGTCATATTATACATGGGTTCAGTCATTGTGGTTCATTTTTTTTCAGTGGTTTCTGACTCTTTGAATTGCATTTTGGGATTTTCTTAGCAAAGACACTGGAGTAGTTTGTCATTCCTTTCTCTAACTCATTTTACGGATGAGGAAACTGAGGCCAACAGGGTTAAGTGACTTGCCCAGGAACACACAGCTAGTAAATGTCTGAGACCAGATTTGAACTCAGGAAGAGAAGTCTTCCAGACTCTAAGGCCAGCACTCTATACACTGTGCTACCTAGTTTTCCCATTAAATATGGGTAATTTAGGCCAAAATCTCTAGACCCTAATACAAAGAAGAATAGGATGGAGAGGAATGGAATGGTGACCAAAGAGAAAGTTAATCTCCTCACCTAACCCATAGGTAGGAGACAGGTAAGACAGAGGAATGATCAGCACCAGCCCTTTTCTGTTGGGAGGGGATGGTGGCATTGTAGATCAAAGATTTCAAAGATATCTTTGACCTACAGTAAAAACAGTTATTTACATGTGTATTCAAAAAGTCTTGAAATTTCTTTTCTTTTTTCAATTCACATGTCAAGTATTTAGTTTTTAGATTAACCAAGGTCTTCTTGGTTACTTTTAATTCTTATTCTATGTTTGCATCCTCTGTCTTAAATACTAGCTTCTTTGGCTTATAGAGAATTATTGATATCATTTTTAAATTATTGCCTTTTACATTTCCTTAGCCAAAATTTCTCTAACTTTTGTATTTTGTGCTCCAAATCTTTTATTCTTTCTCTTGAAAGTCTGTTTCTTTAGACCAGTTATCCATCATACTTTTAAAGTTCTGCATGCTGTTTTTAATACTCTGCTTTGATGTGACTTTCTCCTTTCCAATGTCAGCTCTATAGTTAGCTAAATCAGTTGCACGCTTTACTCTTGAAACCCTTTCTCCATATATACATATAATATTACATATATACACATGTACTTATTATATGGAATATATGTCTATGTACATATATATAATATGTGTATATATGTGTGTTTATTACATGTATATGTAATATGTATATGTATGTGTGTATATGTGTCTATGTTCTTTTTTCTTTGTTTCATTCCTGTATCATGAATTTTTTTATTGGATATTTCAATCTGTGTCTCCTGGAGACATTTCAGACTCAATACATTCAAAACAAAGCTCACTGATTCCCCATCCCCCCCAAATCCACCCTTCTCTAGAAGTTCTCTCTTCTGTGGAAGATACTATTATTTCTACAGTCTCTCAAGCTCATTACCTTAGCATTGTCTTTGACTTCTCACTCTCCTCATTTTATGGCAAAAGTTTTTCCTCTTAAAGAAAAGGGAGACAGTTCCATGCAAGTATTATAGGCAGAAGCCAAAGAAGCATGTTTTCAGAAAGTAGGGGCAGAATTGTTAAACTTAATCAGAAACATGAAGATATAAGTGCTATTCATTAGCACTGAGTGCTATTATGTCATATAGAAAAAGTACTACTCAAAGAATAAAGGATGAGAAGAGGGAAGGGAAAAGGGGGAGAAGACAGAAAAGAAAAGGGAAAGAGATTGAGAATATTATCAATAATTGATTCAGGATTCAATGAAGCCTATGATATGGATATAATTCACCTCATATATTATTTATTTCTTTTACTGAAAAATGAAAGTGGCAAATACCTTTTAAGGGCATGTATCCCCCAGTTTAATGTCTCTCTTGATATTGATCACCGGAAGATTGTTGGACAAAGTTATGTTTCTTATTGTGTTTACCAAGGAATTTTGGGTCATCTTGACATGATATATCTTCTTGCTTCCAGAAAACTTTAAAGCTGTACTTTGCTCTGAATCTGGTACTATAATTAATAGACAATAGACATTTTTGTTTAGTTGTTTCAGTCATGTCTGACTCTTCCTTACCCCATTTAAGGTTTTCTTGGCAAAGATACTGGACATAGCAGAATCTCCTATCCTCAACATCTCTCTCTCTTTTTATTTATTTATTTTTATTTTTATTTTTATTTTTATTTTTTGCTGTTGTTGTGTTGTGAAAGTTAGCTCATTCTGGACCATTGCCAAAAGCTCTTGTTTTCTCTTCTGCAGCTACCATAGTAATTTTTCCACAAATGAAGTTCTGATCATGTCACCTACCTCCGCATTTAATAAATTCTGTTTTCTCTCTATTATTATTAGTTTCAAGTATAAGCTCATATGTTTTGTATTTAAAATTCTTTACAACTTGGCCCCTTCCTTACTTTCTGGCTTGTTACACATTACTCCTATACATATTATCTTCTCTTTAGCCATATCGACCTACTTACGGTTCCTCATATAGGAAATTCTATCTCCTATTGCTCAGTTTTCCACCTGGTTAAACCTCATTCCTGGAATGCTCTTAATGTTTTCCTTCACCTTTCAGAATCCCTGTTTTCTTTAAGACTTTCCCCATGAAAACCTTTCAAATTCTTCATGACTGCTATTTTGTCCCCTGAAGTCTTCTTTTCTTCAGCCATATATCCAATAGAAATTCACGTCATAAAATATTCAAGATACATACAGGATTCTTCTGGAGACAGCTCAAAGCAAATGGTCATCCAACCTTTATATAAACCCAGCTATTTCCCATGGCTGCTCACTCCCCTTTGGAGAGGGGGGTGCTATTAAGGAGAGCTGATTGTTAAATTTTAAGTGTGAAAATTTATGCCTTTGAAATTGGCAAACTACACATCAGGGCTTGATTTATTGTTTTTTTGCTTCCTAGACTTAAGAAAATGTTAATAATAGAGATTAAATAAACAGCAACAAAAAATACTTGGTTCAAGTGCCATCTTCTGTGCAGGACATTTGCTGGCCTTTACAGATGCTAGTTCCTTTTACTCCAAGGTTACTTTGACCTTTTATGTGTGTTAAATATACTTACAAGTGTATATGAAATACAGTGAACCATTTCATATTTCAATAGTATTCTGAAAGGGGAAGAAAATGAAAATTGGGGGAAGAAAATGAAAACTGTGCAAAGAAAATGGATAAAGATTCACTTGTGAAGAAACCATCTTTCAGATAAATGTTTAGCAAAGGCACAGACTGTGTAGAGCACCAGATAGAGAACTGTTTTTCAGATTAATGTATTGAGGGGACCTACCTGATGGAAGATCAATGGCTAATTATGGCTGTAGGATATTGTGGTATAACTGCTCATTTGAATATGACTACTTTTAGAGTTTCAAGGCTCACAGCTGACAAATTTACAAATCAAGTAAATTTGAAATTTACAAATCAAGTTTAGGGGGACTGTGGGAGCATTTTGTAAGGATTGCTGGGTTCATACCTAACACAAGGTCAATTTCTTAAGCTTTAATCAATAAGATAAAAATGAGTCATTGATTACCAGGCAGCTCTGCTATGAGGCATGGGAAGATATAAAAAGACAGAAGCTTTGAGAAGAAGCTATGGAAAGAGTTGGAAACAGCAAAGTGAACTGAGTGCAGGAAGAGATGTGAGAAGCTGGGATCACAGAATTTAGAATCTTACACTTCAGACAGATCATTCTTCAGTTGTTTTGTTAGGAGCTTGTTGAGGAAGAGAGTTTTTACTTTGCAAAGTTAACTGGAGAAAAGCTGTTGCATATGCTGGAAGTTCATTGAAAGACAGCTAAATCTTGCTGCTGTGTGAACAGCTAGTGGGGTTTGTTTTTCTCTAGTGTCTTCTACAACCTGAGAGAGGAGTGAGGGAATTGAGGGGATTACGACAGCAAGTGGTTAATTGTTGGTACTGGGTGAACCACATTGACTTCATCTTGTCAGTTCTGGAGTTAGTTTAGTTTCTATGAAGTTATATGCCTAGCCCAATTTCTGTCTTGTGAGAAAACTATTCAGTTGTGATAACTGGAAGTGTGAGGAATGATTAAAACTGTTATTTCCACAGAAATGATGTAATATATGACATGATATCTAGGGGATCCATGCATACCAGAAACTCTTTTGACTTGCAGCAAATGCAGGAAAATAAATTGATTGCAGAAGTCACTAACAGCATGGACTAGTACTAGATTATCTTCTAACATAAGAAGAGGGACAATCGAGAGATATAACAGAGAAATTTGTTTCCATAAATTCAAAATAACAATCAGCAGAATAGGAGACATAGTGAATTATGTCTCACACAGAAGATAACAGACAGGGCAAGGATCCAACTGATTTTTATCATGTTTTGGGGTTAGAAGTCAGCTAAGTAGAGTAAAAGTTGTCTTGCTTGGAATGCTTGTGTACAATAAGCTTATGAATATCAATTTCTCCTCTGTGAAGGTTAAAGCTTCATTTCAATGGTCATACAACGTATGTAGAAGGAGAGGGGAGAAGACATGAGTGGAAACTATGTAGTAGGTGTATTGGAAAGTTGTACTTTCTGTATTACCTAGACAATGGGGAGGCAGGGGAGGGACTTTCTGGTCAGGCATAGGTTTTAAAGACTTACCTTTGTTTCTGGAGGGTGTGTCTATCCAAGGAGACACTTGGCACTGCAGTCGCATTAATAAATTTATTTCTTTCATCTTCACCCCTCCTGAGCTTGATTTTTCTTATTTCTCACAGAAGAAAAACATATTGCATTTTTTTGAACTTTGTCCTGCATAGCTGGAAAAATGGACCACCTCTACATGCTGCTTAGAAATCCTTAACTAAGTACCTGGGTTATGCTGACCAGAAACCCACTCAGATCTGAAGATTGATACCAAGAGTTTTCTCACAGTTGTATATCTCAAGTAACCTATATGTCTTATCTGACAACTGTCATGTACTGATCAATCAGTTATTGTTTTCATGTTCCTTTGACTGTTTACAAAAGCCTGTAGGGGCAGCTAGGTGGTACAGTGGATAGAGCACCAGTGCAGGAGTCAGAAAGACCTCAGTTCAAATTTCACCTGAAGCACTTGACACTTACTAGCTGTGTGACGTTGGGCAAGTCACTTAACCCCAATTGCTTCATCCTAGGTCATCTTCAGTCATCCTGATGAATATCTGGTCACTGGATTCAGGTGGCTCTGGAGGAGAAGTGAGGCTGGTGACCTGCACAGCCCTCCCTCCCTCAAAACAAAGTCAAGTGTAAGTCTTGTCATCATTTCTCTGATGGCATGGTCTTCTTCAGCAGTGAAGGACAAACACAGAAACACCTGGGAGGAGAGGGAGGATCTGTTTATAGACACTTCTTTTCCTGATTTCTGGGAAACGTACCTGTTCACTCTTCCCCTTCCAACTTGGAAATTTCCTAATCTTTCATCCAATTAAAAATCAGATTACCGAATGTTGTATTGCTTCTTTTTAATTAATTGGCCTCATTTGATCAATTATTTTTAATGTGTAAAAGTTTGTCTCCTTCTGTATTAGGGGTCCAGGCCTAAGCTGAGAAGGTCTGGTATATTTGTTAGGCAATTGGCACGCATTGCTTAATAAATTGATAAGTTCAGAAGACAGAACCTTTGTTTTCCCATCATTTCATCTTTTACCTGCCACAAGAGAGCTTTCAGAGATCCTTGTGTTGTTCTCTGATGCTTTCTCTGGTTTGAAGAAGAGATGAAGAAGGGGGAAAGACAAACTTCATATCTATCCATTTTACTCTTTTTGAGAAGAGACCTGGATATGATTGAAAAAGCAGAATCCAGTCAGCAGATCTAAGGAGCTTAAGGGAATTGCTTATCACTAAAAGATTATAGCAGTTTTTCTCAGTACCCTGTTCATGTGTCTGTGAATGAGAAGAGTTTGTTACTAATTCCTCAATTGTAGAGTAGAAAGGAACTGTAACCTTGAAGGAGATAAAAAAGAACAGAAGGAAAGAAACAACTTCATGGGATGTAGATTGTTCCTGGAAGGATCAAGAACATAAAGACCCACGGTCCAAAGTTGTGAGTTGTCTCTAGACAATGTGTTTCCTCACTTAGGTATTTCTCTAGTAAATATTTATAGGTGTATACCCACTATCCCTTATAGATGCTGGATGGATCAGTAGGAGAATGTCACCCAGGTTTGTGGGTGGACAGTGATTTTCCTTATATTGAGATAAAGTTATGGTTGTTTCTGCTTTTGCCTTCTGAGCAAATGCTATCCTTCCATCCTTTTCCCCTTATTAATGCAGATGTGCTTATGTTCATATTTAAAATTTAATGATGTCCTGATGACTGATTTTATTTAGATGGGAGTGGCAGCAGAAGTTCTGGAGGCACAATGGTGAATAGTAAGAGTACATCTGTCCCATACCAGTGTTACCCTTAGGACTCTAAAGAGAGAGAGTAGTGAGTCATAGTGGTATGGTATACTCCCAAGCCATCCCAACAAACCCCAGATATGGCAGAATGAATTTAGGTTGGCTGAGTGAGCCAGCCCAGAGAGTAACAATGAAGAATGATCACTGAGTTACATTTACATGCTCTCTTCCTTGTTAGATTCCTGAGGGCATGACTCTTGTGGGAAAATTTTATTGCATTGTTTGAACCTAACCCTACATGACTGAGAGATCAGACATCATTTATGTGGAAATCTCTGGAAAGTATGCTGCCAAGGTAAGTGAACTTATCCAAAGCATTCAAAATTTTTCCATTTACTCTAACCAGTGGTTCCATGTATGGATGGTGTCATGCTGACTGGTAGAGAACCTGTGTTTTCTTGGTTCTAATTATTGGGTCAAAATTAGCACAAACAGCAAAGAATCAATCCATACTTCATTGCATCTCAGTCTCAGAGGCTGCATTGAATCCATGAATAAAAAGTCATGCATCAACTCTTCCTCTATTTTAGTTTTGTCTTATACACTTTTCTAGTTAATTTACTATCAGTGATGTCATTGACCTTAATTCTGTTTTCATCTTTGTTGAAGACATCTGACAACATTGCTGAAAATGTCATGCTAAAAACATGGGAGCAAGTCCACTGTCCTGCTTCACTATACTGGAGACTGGGAAAAATGTGAAACATTTTCTATTATCCAGAACCTGGGCAAGCATGCTGTCATGAAACAGTTGTACAATACTCATGAACTTCTCTGGGAAACCAAATTTTGGCATAATTTTCCACAAGGCCTCACAACTCATAAGATCAAAGGCCTTGGTCAGATTGATGAATGTTGTGTACAGATCTCTGTTCTGCTCCTGGTATTTCTCCTGGAGTTGTTAAACAGCAAACACCATAGCAACCATTCATTGACCATTTCTGAAGCCCCAGTGGCTCTTGGGTAGATGAACATCTTCCAGGTGAAGGATTAATCTATTAGAGAGTACTCTATCAATAACCTTGTTAGAGCAACCAAGCAATGACTAAGAGAGAGACCCCTTTGTGGTTGTTCCAGGAGAATGTATTTCCCTTTCCTTTCTAGAGAGGGACAATGGAGGTATCCTTGAACTCCTGGGGGATAACTTCCTCTTGGCCTATAACCTAGAAGATTTCAGTCAACTTTTGTATGAACAGTAGACACCCTGTCTTGTAAATCTCAGCTGGAGTAGGTACTTTGCCATATAAGAGCAGCCTGAAGGCATGCAAAAGATTTTCTTTAGTTGAAAGTTTGACTAAAGAGGGATTGGCTTCAACCTGAGGTGTACAGTCAATTATTTTAGCATTGATTGATCATGGTCTGTTGAGAACACTATGGAAGTATTCAGCCCATTTCCTTATCATTATCGATGTGGCTCCATCAGCAGTGTGTTATTGAGATGTACCACAGGACTTTGGCCCCATAAATAGCCTTCAGGGCATCATAAATATGCTTTGGATTGCTACTATCATGGTGACACCAAATTTCATGTATCTTCTGACTGAGCCGAGAATCCTATGTCTCTCTAAGCTTCACTTGCAGTTTACTTTCAATGGAGTTAAATGCTGCCTTCTTAGAGATGGATAAATCATCTTGCTGTAAACCCTGTGGAGTTTCATTTTTCATTTAGCAGCTTCTGAACCAGTCTTGATATTTGTGAATGTTCTGTCCCAGATGAGTAAATGTGATTCTGTACACCAAATCTCTGAAAGCCACCTACTCCTTTTCAGCTCTACTGTGGACAACCACGTGTTGACTCAGCTTTATCTCCAAGTTAGTAACAGGCTGTTCTTGCTCTAATCTGTTGACATTAAGTCATTTTGTACTTATCTTACCGTGGGGCAACTGCTTTTGTTGAATGCAAATGTTTAGATTTGAGAAGATAAATCCACGATAAGTCCAGCTCTCTGTGCTACTCATCTCTTTGTCACTTTCACATCCTGTCCATCTCTTTTTCTTACAATGACATAGTCTATTAAATATCAATGTTTGCTGTGAGGATGTATCCATGAAATTTTATTGTGTTTATGTAAACAGAAGACAGTGTTGGTGATGAGGTCATACGATGCACAGGTCTTTAGTAGTCAATGACCATTGCTGTGGATGTTTCTAACTCTGTTTCTCCCAAAGACTCCCTGCCATGTCTAATAGTATGCACCTACTCTGGTATAAAAGTCACTCAGAATTATAAGCTTGTCTTCTTTTGGCACATTAATGATGAGGGTCTCCAGGTCTTTATGAAATTTGTCTTTGACTTTTTTTCAAATTATTCCCCTTTAAGGCTTTTCTATATAATCAAAGAGCAGTTGCTTAAGTAGTCACAACTGATGTTAAATTGGGAGAGGTATTTGAGTGCATTTTAATTTTGTGGAAATCACTAGATAGAGGCAATATGGTATAGCTGATGGACAGTTGGCCCTTATGTAGGGAAGATCTGAATGCAAGTTCCATCTATAACACATAATGGTAAGGAGGGCTCCTGGCACCTCTCTAAGACTTTAATTTGCAAAATGGTTGCTGATATGAAGTCATAGAAGGAGTTTCTTCACTTATCATTAACCACCACAAAACCCCTTATAATATTGTGGTGAAAGCAACACTGTTGCAATTATTTGAAGATATGGTATTATTTGTTTGTGCTGTGTTTGTCTTTTGTTGCTGAAGAAGACCATGCCGTCAGAGAAATAATGACATGACTTGCACTTGACTTTGTTTTGAGTGAGGGAGGGCTGTGCAGGTCACCAGCCTCACTTCTCCTCCAGAGCCATCTGAATCCAGTGACCAGATATTCATCAGGATGACTGGAGATGACCCAGGATGCACTGGGAGACCTTGGGCCCTTTAGGCCAAGGTCTTTGCAGGTACCCATTTAGGGTGAGGTAATGCCCATTCATTGAATAGGCCTGTTTAAGAAGTAGCTAGGCATGGAACCTTAGCATTTAGGGGAATGACTAAACAAATTGTGATACATGAATGTAATGGGATATTAGTGAATTGTAAGAATGACAAATAGGCAGAGTTAAAAAAAATGCTAAGCCTCATATGAAATTGTGCAGAATGAAGTAGTCAGGGACAATAAAATAATATCTAGACTAAAACAACATGAGTGGATAAAATAATAAAGTGAAACTGATAGTTGGATAATTTTTATAGAAGCTTCAATAGCTTCTCTTGAAGAGTCTGCTATATACACAGATACATTTACTGTCTCTTTAAGAAGCAGAAATATTAAATACATCCTTTTTAGATCACAATGCAATAAAAATTACATTCAATAAGACACCATGGAAACACAGATTAAAACTAACTTGTGACTAAACAACCTAATCACAGAAACAATCAATAATTTCATCAGAGAATGACAATAATGAGACAACTATAGGATGCAGCAAAAACAAATTTATATTTCTAAATGATTATGTCAACAAAATAGAGAAAAAGCAGACCAATGAATTGTGCATGTAATTTTAAAAGCTAGAAAAAGAACAAATTAAAAATCCCTGATTAAACTCTAAATTGGAAATTCTAAAAATTAAAGGTGATATTAAAAAAATTGAAGGTCAGAAAGCCATTGAATTAATAAATTAAACTAGGAGTTGGTCTTATCAAAAAGAATAAAGTTAACAAATCATTGGTTAATATAATTTTTAAAAAGAGAGAAGAAAACCAAGTCACTAGTATTAAAAATGAAAAGGGTGAATATGCCCCCAGTGAAGAAGAAATCAAAACAATTGTATGAACTTATTTTAACCCAATTATATGCCAATAAATTTAACAATTTAAGTGAAATGGAAGAACATTTACAAAAATATAAATTGCTTAGATTAACAGAAGAGAAAATAGACTGTCTAAATAAACCTATTTTGGAAAAAGAAATTGAACAGGTCATTTTCCTAAGGAAAAAGTATTAGGACCAGATGAATTTATGAATGAATTCTACCAAACATTTAAAGATCAAATAATTCCAATATTAAATAATTTGAAGTAATCAGTAAAGAAGGAGTTCTATCAAACTCCTTCATGAAACAAATATGGTACTGACACCTAGACCAAGAAGACCAAAAATAAAGAAAATTGTAGACCAATCTTATTAATGAATATAGATGAAAAAACTCCTAAATAAAAAACTAGCTAGGGGACTACAACAATATATTACAATGATTATACATTGTGACCAACTCGGATTTATTCCAGGAATGCAGAAATGGCTTAACATAAGGAGAACTATTAGCATAATTGATTATATCAATAACAAAATTTTAAGGGATTATATGATTCTAGCAATAGATCCAGAAAAAGTTTTTTTTTTTTTATAAAATACAACACTCTTTTCTATTAAAAAAAAACACTTGAAAGCAAAGATATAAATGGATTTTTCCTTAAAATGATAAGAAGCATCTACCTAAAACAATCAACAAGGATTATTTGTAATGGGGATAAGCTAGAAGCTTTCCCAATAAGATCATGAGTTAAACAAGGATACTCATTGGCACCAATATCATTCAATATTGTATTAGAAATCTTGGTAAAAGCAAGAAGACAAGAACATTTCTTGAATATCATAAATACTCAAATTGACTACAAAGGATCTATGAAGGAAGATGCTATCCAGAGAAAGAACTGATAAATAGAAGTATGTAGAGTATGATTTTATAGACATATTTGCGTCTAAAGGTAGCCTTCTCTAGGGCAGGGTGGGAAGGGAGATAGAAAAAAATATAAAAAGTGTGCAGCAGAGAGCAAAAGAAATTTTAGGACACACAAAAAAGCAGTGTAGCTTTGAAAACAAAATATAGTACTTATGACATAGTTTTTTTTTAAGTAAGCATTGTGAAAGGGAAATTCATGGTTTTATAGTGAATCCTCTTTTTATGTTGTGCTGTGTACAGGAAATGTTCTTTTTTTGGCTGTATGTATTTAAGTTCAAAATGAATAAAAAAATTAAAAAGAAGGAACAGAATCTTGGATACTGCAGTTATCTTTCTATGAAGTTGAAGGAAGAGAGTTTAATCGTCATTTTAGAGAGACTGATGACTGCGATGATAGAAGAAATGACAGAGAAAAAGGACTACAAGAATTTATTTCCTAAAAGAACTGAATTCAATCCCTACCTAAGAAAAAACAAAAAGGGTTCTTGATAATAGATTTTAAGTGATATCTATCTATCTATCTAAGCTACACACACATACAAATATGTGTGTGTATAGTTATATATATATGTGTACGGGCGTCTGTGTATATATATGTATATATAGACACACATATATAACTGAATATTGACATTGTGTTTCTGTTTAAGAAGTCCACAATTGTAGTGATGATTAAAGTTGACTTCAGTTAACTTTTGTAGAACTGACATTTAAAAATTGTTATTACATTATTTATGTCTTTGCTTTTCCCCTTGTTTATTAAACTGTTAATAAATGACTGTAGTTAGAAACAGATGTTTTCCTTGGAGATTGGAGGATTTGACATAGAAAAATGAGCAAATGTTTATGGGAAATGAGTTTTGTGTAGTTTATTAAATAAATGATAATTCATAACCTGAGGTATGTTCTCAGAGCTAATTGATTAATGAGGATATTGCAATTTTAGCAATTAGTTTGGAAGTATTCAAATATCCCCTTTTGATTAGATTAGAATCCAGGACAAGAATGAATAAGGACAATTTGCAAGGAGATAGGGAGAGGAGAAAGAGAGAAGGAAATGGTAATCACTTTACCTAGTTTATCTTGATAGGATATATCTAGGATGGTAACCCCTTGTTGTGTTCATTTTCCAAGAAGACCATGACATCAGAGAAATGATGATATGACTTGCACTTGACTTTTGAGTGAGAGAGGGCTGTGCAAAATCACCAGCCTCACTTTCTCTGCCTGAGTCATCTGGATCCAGTGACCAGAAAGATATTCATCAGGATGACTGGAAATGGTCTAAGAAGCAGTGGGAGACCTTGGCCCCTTTAGGCTAAGAGCCTATTCAGGTACTCACTTAGGATGAGGTAACGCCCATTCAGTGAATAGGCCTGTTTAAGAAGGAGTGAGGGGACGGCCCCTTTAATGAGCAAAAGAAAAAATAATTAAATGAAGCGGGAAGGGATACAGCAACAGTTACTACTGATAATCACTCAAGCCAGGAGGATGGGACATATATTCATAAATTAATGTGCCACAAAAAGGCACCAATAAAAATAGATAAAATAAAAAATGAGAAAACAGAATAAAATATTTATCTTATAAAGACAGAAGTAGGCTTGAAAACTTGTCAACTGAAGTTCAGTGTAATGGACATCTGTTTTCTGAGGTGAAATGAAGTGTTCCTTAAATACAGACTCATTAGTTCATTACTGATGTCAACAGTATTTAAATAATAGAAGATAGAGGATTAGCCCTCATGTAAAGCAAAGATGTAAGGCAAAGAAAACTGGGAGTCTAAAGGTAGAAATCTGCTGTAATTTTGTGGTTACCATTTTCTTATTGGGTAAAAAACATTAGCAGGACTATTAAGGATCTTATATCACTTTAGCATAGATTTCACAGTCGATATGGAAATTAATGAGGTTAATAACAGTAGTGGGATTGCTTAAGGTAAATTGAATTTAGAAGAAGCTTGAGGGCAAGACCCATACTTTAATTGGCATGGGTTTATAAACCTGTGAAGGAAAAATGGAATTTTCCCCCTAATACAGTACACCTAGTACTGAACCTCTTATTGATGAACCTTTGATTGTATCACCTATGAGTTAGACTTGATTGTGTTTCTGGTTTTTACCTGATCCATTTTTGAACAGATTTGCTGCCTCAAGTTCCACAGCCTCAGATATGGATCTTGGCTTTCATTTGAAATATCGCTACTACATGACCCTTTGAGTTCTCAGACATATCTATTACCACAAACTCACTATGCTCATACTATGTTTATAGCTTGTGCCAGAACATGCTGAAATAGAAGATTTTTTCCCCACTGTAGCTAACCTATGCCCAGTTCCACCAAGGAAAGAGCACCAGATCAATAAAGAGAGGGCTTTATCTCATTTGGCATAAAAAAATATAATTGGAAAGTATTTTTTTTAAGGTTGTGGATGGGGTAGTCAGTGTCAGGTGCATGAGCTACAGAATTATGAATGTGTTCTATTTCTCCATACACACTGTTCCATGTGTGGGCTAGTATAAATCATAAATCAGCTGGTAGAACTTGAGATAACAACTGTTTCAAAGAATACTAGACTCTTAATGTTAGAAGGGCTCTTAGTGGCCATGTAGTTCAACCTGTACTTGAGAAAGTATCCCTGAAATAAAAATATTCATTGTTAGAGCTTTGGCATACTTCCAATGACACATTTTTCAGTTCAGATATTACTTTAAGAGAGGATAAACACAGACCAATAAACTAAATAAACATTCATTGCTCTCTCATAAAAGTTATTTATTGGAACAGTAAGTGTGATAGTTTCTTAATACAGCAGCTATGCGCAGCTACAAACACGATACAACATAAACCATGTGTTAAGTGGACTAGAAATCTAATTAGCAGAAACAATTCCATAGAGAGCTAACAGTCACTATGAGTCTATAGTGGTCCAGCCATTGAGATTCATTGGAAATTAAAACAGATATCAAACTAGTGTTGTCCTGCAACAGAGTTTTTCTGTAGCGAAGAAAAACTGAAATGGATGTAAACAAAATAGCACCCATTCAATACATTAGGTCAATTTAAACTTGAAGAACAATGTAACAGGTAAAAAGTGAATGTTAAAAGTGGTTATTTACAGCCATTTTTTCTATAACACCAATGTGTTAGCTATCTTCATTGTTGCCATTTCCCCCATTTGAATCCATTACTGACTGAATGTGATACATTGGCAAATAAATCATTGTATAACTAAACATGACTTTTTTCCTATTTCTTAAAGTTTGTCTAACGTTTTATGAAATGAAGAAAACCAAAGAAATGTCATTGCAAATATCATGCAATTAATTCTAAACAGAAATAGCTAGAGTTAACATTCTGGAGTCGTACGTAACAAGAGTCCATTTTTTTCCTCCCTAGTTAGATTCCTCCCAGAAAGTTAAGTTGTGAGCGAAAGCAAAGTAAACTAAAATTTTTATTTATAGTAGGCAAGGGAAATGGGTACAAGTATAATGTCAAAAAAGCAAATTCCTGAGAACGTGATTACCATGGATTACAATTTGAGATATTCTATGGGGAATGTGAATTTACTACGGATGGACTGTGGATGATGTTAAAAGATCCTTAACTGGCAAATTCCCACCAACAGAAACCATAAGGGGTGCCCTCACAGAGCTTTTATTTTAAGGCTGGACTTTCTTTGCCCTTTTGACATATTGGAGTACCAATATCATTTGGATCAGAGAAAGACTCCATGATACATAGTAGCACAGTTCCAGTGGGGGCATAATAAGTGACAGAAGAACTGAAAATACATGTATGACCTATCATGGTAGCAGTTATTGCTATCCTATTGTAGAGACATTAATGAAAGTTTGATTTAACTTTAGTCACATTCTGCTGATATCATGTGCCATCAACAAGAAATTAGACTGGCTTCAAAGCCTGACTAGTTGTTCTAATTACAAGGTTCTGGACCATTGTAAAGCTTAATTTTTATATGGGTGGTATTGTTGTGCTAATTTATAGCAAAATCAGTTAGTCCTGACTTTTGGAACAATCTTAGAGTTCAAGGTAAGCAGCACTAAGCGTACTCTCAAAGTAAAAGTAGGGTCAGGAGACCCTAACACTAAGCATGCTAGGGGCCCTCTCAGGGCACTGCTTTGTGAAAAGAGAGACCCTGAGAAACTATTTCCCCCAGGGTGGAGGTGAGGGTAGTTACTTCAGGAGAGAGCTTTGTGGAAAAAGAAGCCCTAGATACTATTGGAATGATGCCCTATGAAGGAGCAACAGAGCCCATATGGAGAGATACCAGGATACCACAAGGAAAATATTGGGAAGGTCATTGGACAACTGGATTATCTGGGCAGGAAGAACTTACCTTGTCTGTGTCAACCAGTGGAACAAAGCAAGCTATCTGGTAGGTTCCTAGTTTAACTACTTATTATTCCTGTATGCAGAAGGAGCAATGGTATTATTTAAAAAAAAAAATTGAAATGTAATAAATTTTAAAATTGCAACAATTGAAAATTATTTGTAATTTTTGCCCCTTCTGAATATCAAAGCCCTGGGAAAATATCCAGGTCACCCTTCATTGATTCATAGTTACCTTGTCCAAGTTAGCTCAATAGAGAACAAACTAGCCACATCTTCAAAATTTCTTTTAAAGTCATTCTTCCTTATAGTATAGCATTGCTTGAGGAAAAACTTGGGAAAAATAAACATGAACATTTCTCTCTTATCATGGCAACATTATCATGAAGAGGAAATAGCTCACCCCAATTAAAGCCCCAATGAAAGAACAAAAAACCTAAAATTAGACACAGAGTAACACTGAAGTATATCTAGGTATATTATTGATCAGTAGAGCTAAACACCAAAGCCAATGCAGACATGTTAACATTGGAGATACTGAGAGGATACATGGCAGAGTTATAGAATACAAAGAATGTAGAAGACCAGCTTTATTCTTCCAACTTCTCTCTGATATTAACAGCCTGTGAACTGTCCAGTTTTTTCCCCTTACTGTCATCAGGTCTGATCTTGAATAAATTTAGCAACTTTCAACTAAGGATGAACAAAGGCAGCTGGCTTCTGAGCAGGGCTCTTGTTATGCTATTGATGCCCTGCTGGAGTAGAAGTCAGGTACAGGCAGTCCAGTATGAAGTGTTACCTACAACAAGAATATGGTCAGCAAATTGTAACCTTCTCCCCCTTGCCTTCTCTGCCCTCTGACATAGTAAGAAACCTTGTGACTTTCTTCTTTGATGTTGGTTCTCAGGGAAACAAAAAATCATCGGATTAAGGCAAGAATTCTAAATTTTTCCCATCTGCTTCTCAACCTCCTTCCTGTTCTAAATCTTCTGGTGGAAATTTGGTTGCAGACAGTGAAAGTCAATCTGCATGTTTAATGGAAATACCCCTTAGAGTCAGGAGAATGTAGCTAAAGGCAGCTCTGAATCCTCTATTTCTTATGTCTGGAAGCTGAATGGATGGGTTGGGAAAACTTTATACTTCAGAATGTTTACTAATTTTAAATATTCCTAGAGGGTATTCTCAAGCTATGCCAAGCCTTTCTATTTACGTTTAGGTACATTAGTACACACTATTAACCTTCACATAAACTTATTTATTTAATTCTTACCCAGCTTGGTTATATTAATATTTAAGTTCCTTTTGAGGACAGCTATGTGACACAATGGATAGAGTGCTGGGCCTGGCATCAGGAAGACTTCTCTTTATGAATTCAAATTTGTCCTCAGACACTTACTAGGTGTGTGACATTTAACTCTATTTGCCTCAGTTTCCTCATTTGTAAAATGAGCTGGAGAACAAATGGCAAGAAAACTCCAAATGGGTTTTTGGAAGTGTCAGATATGACTGAAAAATGACTGAACAACCAAGTTCCTTTTTAGATCTAAAATTCTGTAAGTTAATGGGGTCATAGCCCATTGGAAATCTAGATTGAGTTTGTTCAGAACTGCTTTGTGTATTGCTCTGATTCTATTTTTCTCATCTTTGTGAAGGTTGATCTTCCTTCATTATCTTTAGGTTATAAGAAAAACTCTCATCTCAGGAAAGAATCTTGAAAACCAGAGGAGAATCACAGAACCACAGAATTTCAAACTTGGAAGGACTGTTAGCAATCATTTCAGCTAACTTAGATATTAACAACTATTCTCTCTACAAAATACCTGACAAGCGGTCAGCTGATCTTTGCTTAAAAGATCTTCAATGCAATGGGAACCCACTACTCCTAGGACAAGTCATTTTTGGATAGCCTTAATTGTTAGGACATTTTTTCATTATATCAGGTCTAAATTTGTTTCTTTATCACATCCCCCTTGCTCTTGATTATGTCTTCTAGGACCAATATTTAGCTCAGCATTTTTTCCTTTATGAACAATTAGAGGGTAAGTGGAAATTGTGGCAGGAGATCTTAGATGTGTAGTATGCTGAAGACTTGCCAAGACATTTTTTTTTCCTCATCAGGGCTATAGGAAGCAACTGGAGGTTCAGAGTAATTGAATCAGTGCATTCTCCTTGCCCCAATGTAATTAGCCAGAATATTTAGGAACACCAGAGGAAATAGAGCTGAAATATTTGCTTCAATATGATGAGATCACAAGCATAGGGATAATTCTATATATCTCTGTGGGTTTATGGTTATAATTAGCTTATGCTGCTCCAGAACCCACTCACAGCATCCAATAAAATAGAGGTATGTAAACTGTAGCTTATGGCTGAATATATGATTGTAATGTCTGTGATCACTGCTTTTCTCTTGTCCCACATGATACCCAAGGGCAGACACTAAAAAACGGTACTTCACATTAAAGAGAGTAATGAGCACATAGACCACTGGATGCTTCTTATACAATTGTTTCCATTCCTCCTAAAAATATACTCCCACTCCTTAAGAATTAGATTCAGCATCCTTCATTGACCTGATCCAGGCATCTGCCCCACCTATTTCTTTCTCTGTCTCTTTCCCATTTGACTATTTGTGATAGGGAGGGATAATATCTCTACAAAGCAACATCAGACTCTATAGTCAGAACCAACTACACTTTCAGTTCCACCACTTCACTCTACACCTCATCCATCCCCCCTGCCCTGTCTTTGTAATCCTCCTCCAGTCTTACAACCACATCCCTCTCCTCACCATCCCTCCCTGTGGTCTTTCATTTTAATGCTATGAATTTTACCCTAAGACCATGAGCCTTTGAAACTTCTACAATGAAAATATTTTGTCCATCTGTAGGGGCAAAATACTTACCTGTACATTCCTGTTCAGGCTGACAGCAGGAAAGAACAGACCCTCCATATTCTCAAAGGCAACAGGACCTTGCTGATCCTCGTTGATTGAAAATGATAAGGTTTTCCTATTTAAGTCGAGAAGGACTCCAATTGTGGCTCCCTTTGTTATCCCCCCCTCAGTTCTGTGGGAAAAGAAAATAATTGGGATGGCAGATCAAATTAAATTTTTACTCAGTTATAAATTTGAAAGACTATACCATTTCCAAACATAATTAATGAACAATGGCTTCTCTCTTTTGCTGCTTCTTAGTGTTAACAAGTAAAACAAACACCAATGGCTAAAAAAAAATATTCTGACTCACCAGAGATAAGATTCTTTTCTTATGCTGTACAATAGATTTTCTTTATTAATTTCCCTGTTTTGGTATCACACAATCATAGAAATTTTGAGCTTGACATACTTTGATAAGTATGTGGTCCAATATTTCACAGGTAAAGAAACTGAGATCTCATCAAGTCATACATTTGGTTAGCAGCACAGTCTGGATTAGAACCCATATCTCTTGACAGTAAGTCTATAGGTTTTTTCACAGTACAGTGCTGTCCTGATTTAATAACTAAAATACATATACATAAATAAAAGCGAAAACAAAATAGAAATCTAAGACAAGTCTGAAAAATATGCACAAGGAATTATGTCTTGGATCTCTTGGTGCACGTAACATTGAAAGATTCTTCTTGAAAGAGACTCAATCATTTAAAAAAAAGAATTTGAATTAAGTTGTTTTAATCAATTTATAATATCATGGACTCTCAGACTCTGATTCTCTTGTCTAAGAAAATACCTAAACTGGATGAAAATGCTTAAACTGCAGCAATCCCAGGGAACTTGGAGACAAAATAACATGTGTAAAAAAATCTGTCATGTACTTTAGTCAGTAGTCTCAAAAATAAAATTAAACAAAATTTATCATATTTGTTCCTCCCACACACACCTTTTATGGTCTGGCTATATGGAACTTCAGAAGAAAAATACAAATGTAAGAGCTATAAAAGATCCCTTTTTCTTTTCTCTCTCCTCCACATATAGAATTAAGACTGTATGGCCATTGTATAGGCAGTCATTTTTACAAAATTCAGAAATTATTAATTATACACAATTCTACAATGACAACACAAGTTAGATGTTGTTTGTGCCCAAGATATCTATTTTTTTTTAAAAAAGTTAATCTGAATGGTGTGATAGATTGTGTTATTATTTATCCCTTCACTTCTAAATAAAGAATATAAAAAGGGACGCTGAGTATGATACACATGTGATATCCTTCTGGTCTGGGCTCTGATAGTCATATGGCAGGGTCATTGCTCCAAATATAATTTGGGGCAGGGGGCTTATATCCCTGATCTGAAATCCAGTGTATATCTGGCAGAAATTATCTAAGAACTCAACCTATATGACACTGGATAATGCAAAATTGAGTTGATCAAAGTAACAGAAAATCTCTAAGGGAAAAAAAAGACTGTAAATCCAAGCTACAAGAAGAGAAGGACACACTGAACTAGGCCACTGGACGACTAATGTTTCCTACTGCAACATCCAATTAGGGAGAATGCCATCATCCTACCATTACTTAATTCTTTTCTTTTCTTAAAGATGGACTTTTTAAAAATTACCATATAAATTGATGGATATTTGCCCAAGCAGGTTCTGAATGAGATCAGAGTCTGTGAAAGTTACTTATCCATCCTAGGAAGTTTAAGAAATATAACTTTAGAAGTAAAAAGAGTTAAAAGTTAAGAAGGATGTCAGAGAAAATTAATCCTTATTGCAAAAATTGCAAAATAAATTTTTATCATATATACAATGCATTTACTTGGAAAGACTAGAAAACGCAAGAGAATTTTCTCTAAAACCTGGCAACTCTTAAACATAATATGGTGCTCAAATACAGTATTAAGAAATGACATCTATTAATTCATCATTGCCTATTTTAGTCCTATGAACAACCTGCACACCAAAGTTTCCAGCTTCTTCCTATCTGTCACAAGAAACAGTGAGATGTTTCCAGTTCTTAGCCTAATACATTAGGTATTAAAGAAAGAATTCATGGTTCCATAGATAGGTAAAAATAGGTTCACCAGGATAAACACTCCAGGACAAACCATCCAGTTTCCTATTAAATTAGTTATTTAACTTGCATTATAGTGAACTTTCAGATGGCAAAGGTGTAGTGCAGTAACTTGTATAATCACTAAGTTGCTATTTTCTTCATGAAACCTAGCTTAATGTCCTTGCACCTACAAACTGTCTCTCCTTTTCTGAATCTCTTTGCCTACTGTTTGCTTCTCATGCACATTTCCAACTTAAAGTTATTTGTGTTCATGGTTCTTTTGCTATAAGAATATAAGAGCATCAAGGGCAGAAAGTTCATTTTAATTTGTTTCACATCCCCAGGACTTAGCATATTGCCTTATATACACAAGGCATTAAGTAAATGTGTGTTGAATTAAATTAAAAAACAAGCTTTTTGTTCCAAAAGCTAAACCCTTTGTATATCCATTACACCTGTGCTGGCTTGGTTTTGCAAGAGCAAGGGGAAAGAGTGAAGAAGAACTATGACTGTGGTTCTTATTTTCTTACTAGAAGTTCAACATGAAGGCTTGACTTTCAGCAAGTTGGCTGCCAAAGGGTACCTGTTGGTATGTGAGTTGTTGTGCATGAACCAGCTCCGATTATTGTCCACATACATCGCCCAAGCCTTGTCATCCTTTCCTAGCATCATATCTTTCATAACATCAATGCAGGCCACACCAAAAGCAGGATCTGGATGGTTGTCATATCGATCAACTGTCAGCTCCCAGTAATGGACTCCCTTAGAGAAGCCGGTCTTTCCTAGCACAACCCGATCATCATAGCTACTACAGGTCACAGTCAGGTTGTCATTGGAGAAGATAATGTCAGAGTGTGCAGAGCCAGGGTCAAATGCAAACCAGGCAACTGGGAAAAAACACAAAGGGAATCTAGTTATCAAGAGTGAACCAGTGACTACAGTCTATTAAAAATGTCTAGGCAGGATGAGGACCTTTATGTCTAGGTACCTTGCCACTGGGTAGGTAGAAAGCTTCTAGGGCCAGAAAAGATAAAACACTGAATATGCCCAAGTGGTGGCCACTTGCTTCATGTAGGATAAGACTCAAAGAACCAAATAACTGTCTTAGTAGGGTATGTCTTTGGCAAAGGGTCTTCTTGCCCAGATTACACTCCCAACTTAGTGAACCAGAAGTGGAGTGGCATCAATTACAGAAAAAAATGCCTTCCTTCATCTGGAGACTGTCAAAACAATACCACCAGGAAGAAAAGGGGGTTGAACTAAGGTGATAATGTGCAAGGGAAAGTGGGAAGTCTAAAATATGGAATTCTCTATGGAGGAAGGATAATAGAAAAATGGTCAATATACTGCTCAGTATAACTGATTAAAGTTTAATTGTTTTTGGCTCTACTAAAAAACTGAAAAGTTGCTCAACAAGATCAGTGTTTATGAGTTCAATTTTCATGAATAACTAAGAATTGGCAACAGGGCAGAAATGACATGAATTTCTTCACAGCATAATTTGACAATTTGTTCTCTAAGTCTCGGACATATAATAATTTATAGAAGTACTGGCCTTTTAGACATTAAGGGTAGATAAAATAGCATGTTAGCACCAGTGATTGTGCTCCAAGTTTTAATTCCTAAATACTATCTTAAAAATAACACACTTTACACAGACTTATTCACTGATCTATTGAACCTCTTTATAGGAAACTCACATGCACTTAGATTTCTGCACTTTTTAACAGAACATAAGTTATTTCATACCTGCCACCATTTTTTTAATGTCTACTGTTGTCATTCCAAATGAGTGGCATGAAGGAAAGAAACAGGAAGTAAAATAGTCATTTGTAAGAAAAGTCATATGTTTTATGAGCATTTGCAATAATGTTGGATGATTCTTTGTTACTATAAGGCACTACACAAATTTCAGCTATTATTACTATTTCCTTTTGGTGGGACTACGTTACTTTGGAGACAAGAGAGAACATTTTTGAAAATAGTCAGTACAAAATCATACAAAACATAACTTTTGGGGTGGTTTGTGTTATCTGTAAATTTCAATAAAAAAGGATTCTGTGTTAATGTATAAGAAAACTAGAAGAAATTGGACTTTTTTTCTGGTGAAGCATAAAAAATAGAGCTGGATTATTTTCATAAAAAGAATTCGAAAGATTGGTGTAATGGAATCTTAAGAATGATTACTCAGTTCTCTTGAATTAAAGTAAGTATCCATTTACTCTGTGAAGAAAACTGATGAACACGACAAATAAACTAAAAATAAAACTTAGTTATAATAAATATACTTGCCCAGTTGAGAGTAAGGTGCTGATTGTGTCTCAAAACTGCATCCTATAAAGAAATACTATATTACATACATCAAAAATAAGAAAAACTAACCAGTCTTAAAGTTATTCATATACACTAGTGAACAACATTCCGAATAACGTTAATATGTCTGTGATTCATTCAAAATCAGAAACCTTCCCTTTCTCCACTTCTTGCACAAGTTTACTAGATAATTTTGCTCTGTGAAATCTGTGATATACTTTTGCATGATACATTCTTATCATTCAATAATCTTCTTTCAATCTTTTTGCAATTATGTAGTTAAAAACCTCATCATTCTATCCTCTACCACTTCTTTATGAATTTCCCATGTTAAGAAGCTTACCTAAATAAAAAGGGGAAAAGAAGACTATCTTGCATGAAATGGAGAAATTTTGTAGTTTACAACTATTCTGTCACAGTATGGCTCTTAACTCATGCTATGCAGATCAACATAGTTATGCTAAACTACTGCTATGATTTAGGTCTATGTTCAATTTTACTAAAATCTCTAGATAGTAATACACCTTATATTACTGTACATCCACATATCTATCATTTAAGTAATATGCTGTTTATTATTATTAAAATCATTTTAAAGTAAAGAGATATTTTGAAAGCCGCATTCTTTTTTGATGTCAAAGATATTTTATACCTAGCTATATAGAGACCTGTAGTATAGAGGGTTATCTATGAAATACACCTATGCTACTTCAATCATGAATCATTCCACTGCTTTCCAGAAAAGATTACAACACGCTTTCCTAACCTTATTCTCATTAGACCCAAAATTTGAGATGGCACCAGAAGAGCCTTGTAAATTTGGCTTTAAATTGGAATTATGAGAAAGGAAATCTAATACTTCCCCATACCTACTCAAAAAAGAGTAATAAAAACTGCTCTCTAACAACATTTTTGAAGGAAGATATATGAGGACTGAATTAATAGGAAAACATCATTAGAATATTTGTTTAAAGTACCTTGCTCTTGTTATAAACTTAAAAATTAGGAAGTTGCTTTGTCATGTATAACATTCAATGAGAGGAAGTCCAAGGCTGAGTTGCGACTAGAATTTAAAGAATGTAACCCTACTTTTGATTAGTATCTTGCTAGAATAAAATAGAAATAATCCATCCATTTATATTTCATTCTTAGTTTCAATTTAAAGCTGCCTAAATTCCTATCTGTTAATTAGGGCCCAGTGAGTGTAATAAAGCTAACTTTTTTTCGAATTGAATTTATAATTGAAATTTCTAATTTAATTCTAATTGAACTTTTTCTAATTAATTTTTTTTTTCTAATTGAACTTCTTTTTGCACTTATTTCTAGCTGTAACAGTTATGTAGGCTCTACTCAGGGTTTTTTGTGTTTGTTTTTAATTAATTATGCTTATATATATTTACTTTCAAAACAGAAGTTCTAAAAGGTATTTTATTTTAAGCACAACACAAAAGAGTTACAATTCAATTATGTAACTATTAGAGTACTATTAAATATACCCTCCGATCAACTCAAACCACAGGGCCTTTTATTCTTAAGACATATATATTATAATAACTGTGACACATGGGAAAAATTCAGTACCAAAGCATATTTAAAAGTATACAGAGAGAAACATAAAAGAAAGTAAAGGCCATGCTTAATAAAGCTTGAAGTCCTTGAATATCTTTTAGACTGACATGACATGCTCTTCTTCATTTCTCTATATGGGTGATGAAACAAAAGGAAAAGAAATCTTTGGAAATATGCAATGTGTAAAAATGTTCATCCATGATTATAAAATAACTCTGAAGAAATTAAGTATGTGTGGTGCTTGGACAAATTTTCTATTTTCTACTTGTTGGGCTGATCCCAGCAAAGTGAAAACCTACGTCTGGTAGCAATTCAAGCAAAATGAGCTTGAATCGGTCTTAACTTGCCTTGATGACATGTGAAGCAAGAGGCAGTTAGATTATTAGACTTTGTGGATTTATCTTATTCTGTTTTTTAAAGGTTCATTTCTTTAAACTGAGAAAGTACTCTCATGCTAGCAGATAATGTTTTCAAATTTTAGATCTTTTCTCCCTAATTTCCAGGATATAGTCTGCTGGTATCTCTCAAGCCTTTGTTTAAATAAGCCCATCATGGCCAGATGTGCTGATCTACTCTCAGACACAAACGTCTTCCAGGATTCAGAAGCTGCATACCTTTAGAATGTTTCCCTAGTCTTATGGAAGTAGATGGTGCTAGTGCTATGTCATGATATGCTATGACAGAATGGATAATTCATGACAGTGTTAACAAAAAGAATAATTTGTGAGCAGAAAGTGTGAATGTGAGCAAAAGGAACACTTTTATTGATGTGGAGGGCTTATTTATTAATGTCGTTCTACATGAAGAGCAGCTCAAATGACTTAGTTGTTACATCACACAGACACAACACAAAATGTTATTATCCAAATCCTCTTCACCCTAGAAGCAGCCACAGACACAGAGAATAATTACTCCCTTGTAATGTACATGTGAATGTCAAGAACTAAGTAAGATATTTCAGAATAAAGGCACAAAGATGAAGAGGAAACATCAGATGTGCTCAGCTCACCTGGTACATTCAGAGACTGTAAAGAAGAATGCAAACTCAGCTGGTGGGATGAGGATCGGATGTCAAAACAGGATCTTCCAGAAAAGTTAGGTTGTAGATTAAGGGTTGATGAGAAAGGACTCATCCTACGAAGCTGTAATCTTTCTGAAGGAGACGGAAAAGGGAGGGTCTGCTCTTCAGAATCTGTGTCTAAATGTAAATCAATGTAAAATAGATATCAGAAATCTGCCACCTATTTGCATAGTCTTACCAATGCTTTAACAATTACACTAGCACAAGGCCTGACCAATGGGAAAGGGGTGCTACATGTCCCCTCCCTAAAAAATGGGGTTTGGAACAAGAACAAAGTAGAGGAGATCTTTACAAATTGAGAGAGACAGAGAGAAAGAGAGAAAGAGAGAGGGAGGGAGGGAGAGAGAGAGAGAGAGAGAGAGAGAGAGAGAGAGAGAGAGAGAGAGAGAGAGAGAGAGAGAGAGAAACAGATTAACAGGGACAAACAGAGAGAGAGAAGATATGAAAGAAGATATGAATATATTCATGGATATATGTGTATCCTTGCTTTTTTCCTTCCTCTGACATTTCAAATAAGACGAATTTTATTCTTCCAAAATGTTAAGTAGTAATCAGTTAGTAAATTTCTCTTTTGCCATTAAATATTATTCATGTTGAAGTTTACTCTTGAAAGTAAATCTTGCTAGGTGATAAAAGGGCTATTAAAGCCTTATCCTAGATGATTGGCAGTTACTCTTAGACAATAAAATTCTTTTCATAAGTTTTTGCATAAGTGATGGTGATAATTAGGGATCATCTGCATGACCATAATTTTCCTTTTCCTTCTTAACATGTATTTCTTTTAAGAAATGATTTTCCTTGAAATATATATTCAGATTTTTTTTCTGCAACATACAGCAAAACATCCTCAAAGCTTTGGTTTTTGTGTGGGAGGGCTGATGTTAAACACAAGTGGCTCAGAGAAGAAAATACTTGGTTGACCTGCTGTTCGGTAAAGGAAACTGGATCCTTGTTTTGTCCTATAAAGTTATGTTTAGATCCTGGAAATTTCAATTAACCTCTTTATGACTATAAAAATAAATTGACCTCACAAGACATAATATGGGTCACTTATAAAATGCCTGTAAACTATATAAAGGATACGTTCAGGGGCATGCTGGCAAATGTTTAATATCTAGCTCTCTGAAAGATAAGTACGCACAACAAATTTAAGTTGAATTTACATTATAATCATTTTCCATTACTTTTTAAAATATAGACACTCAATAAAATAATAAATCAAGCCCTGATTTATAACATTTGCTTATTTTTGCGGTATAAATGATTACACAGAACATTTAACAGCTGACTCTTGTGAGATGGTACAAGTTGGCTACACACCACTGGGTATGTTATTGATTCAATGAAGAAGCATTGTAGAAGTACTAAGTCAATGTAAGGATATTCTTAATTATCTGTCCTGTGCAAATAGAACAGCTAGTGGATTGATTTTCCTAAATTTCAAAAAGAGAAATGTATCATGTTCAAACAGGCACTTATACCAGGTCATTTAATACTACTAGTTGTAGTGCAAGAAGCTGGTCATAAGTTAACTCTTCATCATGTTTGTCTTTGAATTTCATTTTAGAGGGAATAGAAATTATGGGATACAATTGGTTTCTTATACATTTTCAGTTCAAAAACTTCCATTTTGGGGGCTATGGACATTTTAATTTTTTCTGTTTAGAGTTGACATTTTCAACATTGAGATGGTCACTTTTTTCACTATGATAGTCTGTGACTGCTTGATATTTAATAGACAGAGTAGAGATGGTAAATGTGTCCATCTCTAGGAGTCATTTTGAATTAAGAACAGGCAAAAGTGCTGCTTATCAGTCTGATTCCAGCAAAGTAAAAAACCTATATCTAGAGTCATTACAGGCAAAATGACCTTAAGTCTGTCACAACTTGTATTCATGGCAAGTGAACCAAGAAACAGTTAGATTATCAGACCTTGTGGATTGTAATTCCTTAATTATTTTATCTTTTTTTAGTTTGTCATAGGATTTTTCTTTTAACTGAGAAAGTACTGTTGAATTCATTTCTGTGGAAGATTTTAAAAACTGTGATAAAATAATTTAAATGCTTACTTAAGCATTTATTTTATTTTGAACAGTTTATAGCTATATTTATCAAATGCTATATAATACTATTTTCATTATTAAATAAATTAAAAGTGTTTTTCATCTAATAAGAATCTGCTGGGCATTATAGATTTCATAATACATTGGCAGTTGATTTGTTTTTCTTAAAGGTAAAGTTGCTTTAAAATATGAGGGAAAGAACACAAGGTAGAATTCATTTTCAATAATTCTGAATTTTGGCCCAATCTTCAGAAAAATAAGTTGAATTGTTTGATGAAAAAAATTTATAGTGGTTCCATCAAACCCAATTATAATTTCACTTAACTATTTCATTCTCACCAATAGGAAAGATTTCAATGAAAAAACTTCTTTCTGGGCTAGAAAATGTAATGATGTATGGCTTGGCACTTTGCTAGTTTTGTCTATGGATTTTGCTGCCATGCTTTAGTTGTCTTCTCCCTCTGTGTGCTCCTTCTCCCACTGAGGAGTTCCTCCCAGAACCTCCATTTTTAAGAAAGTGCTGAGATCTACCATGCTTCATTTTTTGGACTTTGCCACAGTACCCCTCAGTCCCATGAACATGACACCACCCCCCCGTTGAGCTCCCTTTTATATATTGTCTTCCCCTGTAAAGATTTGAGCTTCTTGATAGCTGTTCAGTCATTTTTCAACCATGTCTGACTTTTCATGACCCCATTTAGGATTTTCTTGGCAAAGATACTACAGTAGTTTGCCATTTCCTTCTCTGCCTCATTTTACAGATAAGGAAATGGAGGCAAACAGGTTGAATGACTTGTCCAGAGTAACAAAACTGGTGTCTGGAGCCAGATTTGAACTCATGAAGATGAGTTTGTAACTCAGGTCTTTTCATTCTATCTACTTTGCCACCTGGCTCCCTTAACTGTAGGAGCTCTCTTTATTTTTACTTGGATTAGTATCTGTAGTGCCTGGTTCAGTGCCTGTCACATAGTAACATTTAATAAATGCTTGTTAACTTGAATTGACTTGCCATAATCTTACCATATAATTTTCTTGGTGGCAACCTCATTTCCCAGGTTTTAGCTCTTAAGCATCTGTTCTTCTCAGATAAACTTCTTAGTACATATCATTTTACCAACCCTTTCCCATTCTTGGGTCTTCTCTCATTGTATGCCCTATAGCTGGTACGTCATTTCCCAACAGCTTGTCAAGTTCTTGCTCATTTTTTAACTAAAGCAACAACTAAAATCGCATCTCTTCCACAAAGCCTTCATTTGCTAATTAGGAGACATGGAATGTCTAAACTAGAGTTACTTATACTAATGAAGAAACAGGACGAAACTAAAAGCATTTTTTAAAACTAATTTGATGTATGTTTTGCATAGGGATTTTTTTTAAAAATAGAAGTATTCTGATTATAATTCTCTCCACATATATCACCAAATAAACTGAAATATAGAGAAGGTACCTTCAAAATTGATAACTTCTTGGCCAAAGCTAAGCTATATGCTCTCAATTTTATGTTCCCTAGCAGAATACATTTTGAAGTAGTGCACCAACATTTCAGGTCACTGATAAACATCTAAGTTCCTTTTTCATTAGAAAATTATTGTCAATTTACTATGTTATTAGAGTTAAGGGGCAGGTAGGTGGTGCAGTGGATAGAGCACTGGGTCTAGGATCAGGAAGATCTGAGTTAAATCTAGTCTCAGGCACTTACTAGTTGTGTGACCCTAGACAAGTCACTTAACCTTTAGTTGCCTCAGTTCCTTATCTGTAAAATGAGAACACACTGGTGAAGGAAATGGCAAACCATTGTAGTATTCTTTGAGTCATGTGGAGTCAGACATGACTGAATGACTAAACAACAAGAATAAGAGACAGGAAAACAACTCCTTAAGAAGATTCTCATCATGCTGTTTGTCATGTCCTAATATGGTCCAGACTTTGTTGCACAATTCTTGAATATTCTTTTATAAATGTATGTAACATACATTCAAAAACTGTAAAATGTATTAATAATGGAAATTAATTTCCAAATTTTAAATTGTATATTTAGCTACCTAAGCACCTGATTTAGTGTTTTACACATGTCAGAGGGTTATTAAATTATTCATGATACTGGTAAATGCAATATTTTGTCAATCTGATCCTTCTTTTTATTGGGTATATAAGCTTCTGGAAGTGTGTAGTGTAGATGCAAGAGTAGTGATCAGGAGAATAAATTACTCCTTTTTGGTTGGCATCTACTCTTACATGGGCATAGCCACTTTCTCCCATCTCTTTTGTCATAAACCTTTCTTTATGGTCAATATCTTCAGTTCCACCCCTGGGTATAGGGAGAGGGATAGTTTTCCTTAAACCTGTGTGGGACTTCAGAAAATTCCTAAAGCAATTGTCCCCAGAAGAGATAACTCAGAAATTTTCTCACAGGGAAATATTTAGGTTCAGGTGCGCCTTGGTTAATTTGATCAAGAATCTCTACCTCCAGGTCCTCAGTTGAAGCCCTTTGACTGAATCCAAACTTCACAGAACAAATCCTCTTAATAAAAGGATTTGTTCTGTAAAATTTGGATTCGGTCAAAATGTTGCACCAAAGGACCTAGAAGGTCACTTGTAGCCTCAAGCCTTCAGGTTCCCCATCCCTGGCTCTAGATCCATTGGGTCAGTCTGGGCATTGGGAAGTTATAAAATATAAATCAATAGAACTATCTTAAGCAACTAGATCTATGCCTTTGTACTGGGAAAATTCCTAGCAATTAAGTCTCTCTTCTTAGGTACATAATGACTCATTTACCTCCTTCCTAACTGCATTTATTAACAAAGAGAATACATATATAAATTAGTATAGTAATGCAATTATATGGTGTTAAAGAAAGTTTCATTTAAAGTAAAAGACAAAATAGAAATCAAACAAACTCTTAATGAAGAAGAATTGGTAAAGTAGATTCATTTCTACATATGAGTGAAATAATAAGGTGTGGGGAGAAGAGTCAGGAGATGGGAGCTTTGAATTTATAGGGTTGTATCTCTATAGAATTATAACCACATGACTTATGTGAAGTTCCAATCACACAGTCCTGATAAGAATATCAATGCACTCTTCTTGCTTTCCTGCTTCATATTTCAATGTCACTGAAGGTGTGGAAGAGGCAGGTAGCAGCCCCTGCTTCCAATCATGTTGCTGGTGACCCTTTGGCACCGATGGAGTTCTTCAACTCTTCTCCTCCATGCATTTGTTCACTTATACCCTTTTACCAAGCTTCAGATCTTCCTCTTCTTTAGAATGAAAGTGAGAAAAACTGCCCTTTCAAAAACACCCTCCAAGACTGGAGTAGATGTATATTGGGGGATTCCTTTATGACAGTAAATGTTGATCTTAAATGTCCTACTCTATACCAGCATTTTTCTTGATTTTAAACCATAAGACCCCCTCCCTCCCAATTTTTATTTGAAATCCAAAGGACTGAGTTCAAGTACTAGCTCTGCTAAATTTTAATCTTGGATGATTTATTTAATTTCCCTGAGCTTTGGTTTTCCTATCTACAAAATGTAAATTTGAGAGTAGGTATACTCTAAGGTCCATGTCAAATAAAAATGACAATTCCATTTTCTATAGTTATTTGTTTGTGCTGTTCTGTCATGTCTGACTCTTCAAGACCCCATGGACTACACTGTCTATTGAGTTTTCTTGACAAAGATGTTGAAGTTGTTTGCAGTTTCCTTCTCTTGCTGATAAAGGCAAACAAAAGTTAAGTGACTTGCATGGTGACACATAGCTAGTCTGAAGTCAGATTTGAACTCAGGTCCTCTCAACTCCAGGCTCAACACTCTATCTAGTGAACTACCTAGTTGCCTCCAGCAGCTAATAACAAGATTATTATTATAAATAAATATAAATTATAAATACCAATCAATTTTTTTTCTGAGTTAAGTGAGGAAGAGCAAATATAGAAGTTGTTTTTTCTTACCAAAAATGGAATGATGATGCCCCCTCCCCCTCCTATTCTTGCACTTGAAACCAAAAACTTAATAAATTTATCAGCAGTTGGGTACTAGCCAAATGTGGAGGTTGGAATCCTGGCACAGTAAAATTAGATTTTTCAGTAAGACTTGCCCAAGTTATTTTAAAGTCCAGCTGTAGGAGAACAATTAAAGATGCTTTTGTCAGAAATTTGACAGAAAACAGGGGAACAAATAAATAAGTAGTCCTTGAAATGACTTAAAATATCCCTGAAAAGACAAAAATATACTAATGGACACACAATGTACAGCAAAAAGCATCATTTGTAAAAATAACTTTGTCAAATAGTGACAGAAATTGCAATTTGGGAAATGGCAGAAAAATGAGTATTTTGATTATTTCTTTTTTAAGCAATTAATAAAAGACCTCTTGCCAACCATGATAGAGCTTGTATTCTATCACTGAGTCCACTGAACAATATTATTTATTATTGCAGAACACATTTCCCTAGTAGCACACCTATCCCTACTTTCATTATTTTTGTTTAAAAGCACTTTTACAATCACTTAGATCTGACATCTCACATTCATCCTTAACACAATCCTGAACACTCCTACCCCCATACTAAATCAGTTTCCAAGTCCTTTACATCCATTCTCTTCTTTTCTCTTCACTTACATTGCTCCCACCCTAGTTCAGATCCTCATCACTTCTCAATTATAATGTTGCACTGGCCTCCTAAGTTGTCTCTCCTCTCCATTTTTTCCCTTCTGCAATCCAAATTGCCTAAGTAATTTTCCTAAACTTCCAGTTTGATGTTGTTTCTTAAATGTTCCCAAAGTTTCATTGGTTCTGTTGCATCTAGGGTGAAATATAAACTCCTCTGTCATTTAAAGCTTTTCACAATTTGACTCAAAAATATAGTTCCTTTTTCTCTTTCTTTGACTTTTATGGGTTGGTTATACTCCCAGTTGTGGTTTTGCTAAGTCCGAGGTTATGCACAAGTTACAGAATTTTGTGATATAGTTTCAAATGGTTTTTGAGAATAGTTTAATCAATTCATCCAATCTTTTACTTGTCATTTTCTATTGACAGTTTTAGGTGTGTAAAATAACTGGAACCTCAATGATTGTAATTCGAATTTTTCTTATTATGATTTTCATGTTTATGGATAGCTAGCCTTTCTTTTGAGAATCATTTGTCCCTATTTTTATCTGTTTGTCTACTGGAAAATAATTCTTTGTTCAGTCAAATATTTGTTGAATACCTATTATACGTTTAGCACTAAGGATACAAAGAAAGATAAAAAAAATAGAAAAAAGTCCCTGCTCGAGTTCATTTTCTAATGTGACAACTTACAAACCATTATGTAGAAACTAAATTTATACAGGTAATTTGGGGGTAAATCAACAGAGGCACGACCTTTAAGGAGGATGGGGGAATGCTTCTGATAGAAAGTGCGATGTTATCTCAGACTCAAAGGCAGCATGGGAAGCTTCCCTGGAAGTGGAGAAGGAAGAGAATTTCAGTTATATTGGATAGCTGTGGAAATGTCCAGAGTTGGAAGATGGGTTGTCTTATACAAAGAATAGCAAAGGGGCTAGTGTCAGAGTATGTGGAGGGGAGTAAGATTTAAGAAGATTGAAAAGGTAGAAACTAAGTAACTTATAAAGGGCTAAATAGAGGATCTTATATTTCATCCTAGAGGTAACATGGAGGCATTAGAGTTTGATGAATAAGGGGATATTGTACTCAGATCTTTGCTTCAGATGGCTACCCAAGAGTAGAAAGGCATGGAATGTGGAATGACTGAGACGAAAAGATCAACCAACAGGCTAGTCTAATAATTCTGGCACAATGTGATGAGGGTATGCACCAATGTAGTGGCAGTGTCCCTGGAGACAAGGGAGCATATACAAGAGATTTTAGGAAGGTAGAATAGATAGGACTTGGCAAAATATTGGATATGGGGGGGATGTGAAAGAAAGTGAGGCACTGAGAATGACATCTTGGTTGTGAGTTTGAATGACTGAGAGGATGGTAGTACATTCAGTAATACTAGGGAAATTAGGTTGTGTTTTGGGGAAAAAGATATTGAGTTCAATTTCAACATTTTCATTTTAAGATATCTAATAACATTTAATATAAACTAGATAGTAGGAGATATAAGATCATAGTTCAGGAGAGAAGTCAGTGATGAATGTGATTATAATCTGCATAGAGGTGACATTTGAAACCAAGGATGTTGCTGACATCTTCAAATAATATAGAGGGAGAAAGGCCTAGGACAGACCCCTCAAAATTAGAGGGCATGGTCTAAATGAATAGAGGGAAGAAAATAGAGAAGAGAATGACTTTCTTTTGGATCTTATGAATCGAAATATCTTGGACATGAGATAATTTGTCATAGACATATGTGCAAAGGGTGAGGCTTGGCTAGGTATATGAGAAGAGAAGAGGACCACGTGGAGCTGAATTGGTTCACCAAGGAGTCAAGATGGGGAGATGGTTTGGGAGAGAAGGGACCAAGGGGCTAAAGTTTATAGTAAGGATAATGGTAGGGTTATGTAAGGAAAGGCAGAGGAAGAGGTGAAAATTCTCTTATGGTTGGATAAGAGGTTTTAAGAATTCTTCCACACTGAGGTAGTACATTTGTGAATAAAGGCAAGATTGTAGACATAGTCCACAATTTGTGGACTGAGGTGCGAAGGAGAAGTAGCTCAAGGGAGGAGAGTAGGCTGAGGAGCTGAGTGGTTAGGGTATTTGAGGGAGAATCAATAAGTATATTAGAGTCTCCTAGTATGAGGGTATGTGGCAGAAGAGAGAAAAATTGTAGGCTAGGTATCAAACTCATTGAGGAAAGAAGGTGAATGACTCAGAAGGCTCTAGATTAAGGGGTAGATATAGATAATATGAATTTCAAAGAAAGAGCTTAGAGAGTGAAGAAGGAAAGGGGGGAACCTGGAAATGGCAACGGGGGGCAAGGACCATTCCAACTTCCTCACCTAGACCAACTGGCTGAAGAGAAAGAGTGAAGGTACAGCCAGTACAAGGATGGGTTGCCATAGTGTCTGTGTCATCAGGGGAAAGCCAGGTTTCAGTTAGAGCTAGTAAAAAGAAGTAGTGGGAGAGAAATAGATTTAAGATGAAGGGAAGTTTGTTGCTATCATAATGTTTCTATTATATTTATAGTGATTTGAGACTTCCATTACCTGCTGGGAACTGCAAGTATCCTGAGGAAAAGCTAACAGGGGCCTGGCTAGGCATCCTCAATCAGCCCCAAAGCAACCACTTCCATCAGTAGCAGCACATAACCATTTTCATCTCTTGCTGCCAGCTCAGTCTCTGAAGTGGATTGTGAGGAACCTCTGGTATATAAAAGAGCAATCCTTTGACCTCTCACATCTTGCTGTGCCTATCCTTGAAAGGTAGAAAAGTGACATCCTTCACCCAATAATGATCGTTCTCACACCTTTCATATCCCAGTGACTCTGAACTTCTATGGGTTAACATCCAAAATCTATTTCACATCCTCTACCACCTAAATCTTTATCCTCAACCCCACCTCTACTCCCATACTCCTAACCCAACATTTCATCCTAAATCCACCCAGCCCTTCTGTGTCCTCTGTAATGTTGTTCCGGAAGCAACAGATTTCTCTTCACATTAAATCCTTTTCCCTCCCTTTCCTTCTATCTACTGGAGCTTACTGAAATGTAGCTTCCCCCTTCCCCTGATGACCCAGCCTCTCTGGCCACACTTTCCAGTAGTAGTTGCACCTTTACTCATTCTCCTCAGCTCACTGGTGAAGGAAAGGAAAAAGGAGGAAAAGGAAAAGAAGGTAACACCATCCTGCCAGTTCCTCAAACTCATAATGTAGTCATCCCCTTGTATTCCTATATCTCACCTCCCATATTCAGTCTGTTGTCAAAGCTTAGATTTCACTTTTGCATCATCTCTCCTAAATACGTCCTTCTCTCCTCTGACACTGGCACCATTGTAATACAGGTCTTTATCACTTCATGGCTGGATTATTGCACTAGTTGGATCTGCCTGCCACAAGTACCATCTGACTACAATTCCAGTCTCCATTCAGCCACTAAAGTGAGGGTCTGATCACGTCAGTAAACTCCACTGGCTTCTCATTGCCTCCAGGAGTAAACACAAAATGCTGTTTGGCATTTAAAGTCCTTTATAACCTGTCCCACTCCTACCTTTCCAGTTCTCACAGACTTCATTCCCTGATAGATGTATTCACTTCAGTGACCTTGGTTTCCTTGCTGTTCCAGGACCAATTTGTGCCATCTCTGAGACCCGAGTGTTTTTTTCTAGCTATCCTCCATGCCTGGAACACTAGTCTTCTTCCATTCCAACTACTGCTCACTCCCAATTAAAATGTCACCTTCTACAAGAAGGCTTCTCAATCCCTCTTAAATCCAGTGCTGTCCCTTTTAGTTATTTCCATTTATCCTGGAGGTAGCTTCCTTTGTATATATTTGTTTGCGTGTTGTCTCCCCCGTTAGACTGTAAACTCCTTGAGGGAAGAGATGGTGTTTTGCCTCATTTTGTCTTCTCTGTGCTTAGCAATCTGTCCGGTACATAATGCTTAATAAGTGCTGATTAATTTATTAGTATGTAATAGTCATATAATATTTGTATTTTTTTTCTGATCTGCTGCTCTAGAATTTGTTTAGAGTCATTTTTTATGGACTATGGGGGGAAGGCTAGAGCAGGTTCATCCTTCTACTCTGCCATCTTGGCTCCACCCCCATATTTTCTGATCTTAATGAGCACTAAATTAAATGAGCATTTCATGGACATTGTAAGAGTATATTCTATGTCAGACTGTGAATCTCATATATAGCACTTGTTTTTCCTTTTTAAACAATTACATAATTAATCCAACATGTGACTTTCAATAATTCATCTTATATAGATAATATTTTTCAAATTGAAGGAAAACTCAATTTTTTCTTTAGCTTATTTTTTTGTATATTATAGATAGAATCATGTGATTATCATCATTGTAATTATTAATATTTTTATATTGTATTATAATTTTCCTGATATTGAACCAGTCTGCACTCTTATTATTACTCCAACATATCAATCTGTTGCCAAAGCCTAGATTTCTCCATTGCATCATCTCTCCTCAGTGCCCCCTTCTCTACTTTGACACTGACATCATTCTAATACAGATCTTCAACCCTTCATACCTGGATAATATTCTATTTAATATCTTTATATTTTATTCGTTGGAGATACTATTCTTTTAGTTTTCATTCTGTCTTTCTCTCTCCTTAGTTTAGGGATTAGGACTATATTTGCCTTGAACAATTTGTTTGGTGGAATATTTTATTTTCTTATTTTTTGCAAATAATTTCTATGTCAGAATTAATTATTATTTAAATGTTTTCTAGAATTCACTTGTAGATTCACCTGATTCTATAATCTTTTTCTCTGGGAATTGTTTTGAGTTTTCAATTTCTTTTTCTGAGACTAAGTTATTTAACATCATTGTTTTTTATTCTTTCTATTTAGAAAGAATATTTTTGAAAATATCCACTAATTTCACTTATTAGGTTTTTTTAAAGCACAAATAAAACAAATAGTTTCTAATAATTAGTTGTGAATTATTTTTAATTTTTTTGTATTTGCAATTTGATTTTCCTCTGTTTTTTCCGATCTTCTACCTCCTTCTTTTCAATCAGGTTGATTGTGAGTCTTCTCAGAGAACCAGATTTTGTTTTGATTATCATTTCTATAGTCATTTTGGATTTCAATTTGACCATTTCTCTTCTAATTTTCAATATTTCCTCTACTGTATTTTTCATTTATTTATTGGTTTTCTAAATTTTAAATGTATAATCAGTTCTCAACTCAGAGCTCTCCTTGTCTACTTTGTTGGTATATGCTTTTAAGGATTTTATTTTCTCCTGGAGAACTATTTTATCTGCATCCCAGCAATTTTGGTATCTTGTTTCATTACTATAATTTTCTTTCTCATAATTATTAATTATTTCTAAGATTTGGTCTTTACCTACTCATTATTTAGAATTTCAACGTCAAATCTCTATTTGGTCTATATTTTTATGAGCTCTTCCTTAACTGGTTACTATTTTTTATTATGTTATAGCATGCATAGAAAGCTTTTACACTTTCTGCTTTTCAAAAACAGCTTTTTGCAATATCTTTGTGCCCTAAAACACAATTCATTTTTGTAAGAGTTGTACATGGCTCTGAGAAGTACTTATATTTTTTAGTGGTTTCATTTAGATACCATTAGTCTTTTTAGCTTTTATTTCTCTAAGACTTTGTTCAATTTTTTATCTTTCCTTTTGCTTTTCTTTCTGTTCCATTTGCTCAAAGTTGTATTACTGTGTCTTCTTTTATTTAAATTACTTTTCCTTTTATGAGTTTAGATTATAAGGTACTTGAAATATATGTTGAAATTTATATTGGTTTGTTGTCTATGATCTCTTTCAGAAAAATGTATTTTTTTGTAAAGCTCTATTTTTGTTTTTTTCTCTAATAGCATTATTGCTACTCCTTTCTTTCATGCACTTGAAACATAATAAATTTTGTTTCAGACCCTCATTTTTACTTTGTTTTTAAAATGTGTTTCTTGCAATTAGATTATAAACAGGTTATTGCTCTCTTAACCCTTATTTCTTTCTTTCCCACTTAATTGGTTTACTTAATCTACTCATATTTAAAATTTTGAAATTTAGTTTTAGTTTCATTGAATTCTCTTTTCTCTCTCTGTTGATGATTAGGTTCGGGTTTGAAGGGTATCCCACTTAGAGTTACATCTTGAGCTTATGACATAGTTAGAATTCCATCCTCTTCTGTGGTTTCTGGTGAGTACCAGATTTTCTTAGGGGATACAAAATAGTCTTGTGTTATTTGAAATTTCTTTCATTTGTATTTGATGGTCTTTTCCCTGGTTGCTTAAAGAATTTCTTGCTTTTCCTTGGAATTGTTAAATTCATCCATTATATATCTTGGAGTTTGTACTGTAAGGATTACTTTTCTAGAGGCAATCAATGGATTTTTTTTATTCGATTAATTTATTTTTCAGTTACTCACTTTAATTGAAAAAGAAAAGCAAAATTTCTACCACAAATGTGTGTAATAAATTAAAACAAATTTCTTCAGTGACCATGTCCTAAAAAAAATTTCATTCTGTATTCTGAATCAATCTGCTTTCTGTCAGAGAATAAGCAGAATGCATCATTATAAGTCTTCTCAAATCATGGTTAGTCATTTTGTTGATCAGAGTTTTAAAATTCCTTCAAAGTTATTTTTCATCACAATAATGTTATTTTATAAGTTGTTTTCTTCTTTCTGTTCACTTCACTTTTTATCATTTCATATAAGAATTCTTATGTTTCTCTGAAACTATCCCCTCCATTATTTCTTTTAGCACAACACTTTTGCATCACATTCATTTAGTCTAAGTTCAACTATTCCCCTGGTGGGTAGGTACCTTCTATTTCCATTTCTTTGCCACAACAAAATGAGTTGCTATAAATATCTTTGTTCATATGTATCCTTTTCTACTGTTTTTCTGTTTCTTTGGGGAATAGACCAGGAATAGTTCAAAAATACTTTCCAGAATGAATGAACTAGTTTACAGTTCCACCAATAGTGTGTTAATGTGCCTGTTTTCCACAGCCCTTTCAAGCTTTGTTATTTTCTTTTTTTATGTCAATTGTGTGAATCTGATGGATATGAGGTAGAACCTCAGAATTTTTGAAGTTTATATTTATCTAATTATTAATGCTGTAATTATTAGAACATTTGTAAGACTATTGATACCTTGGATTTCTTCTTCTGAAAACTGCCTGTTTATATTCTTTGACCATATGCCAACTGGGAAATTACTCTTACTCTTAAAAATTTGAATCAGCTCCTCAAAGAAGCTCAAATCTAGCACACTGTATGTCTTTTAAATGAGCCCTTCACCACAGAAACTTATTGAAAAGTTTTTCCCCCCTTTACATGATTCTCATCTAAATTTAACTATATTTTATTTATACCAAAACTTTAAAAATTTTACATAATTAAATTGTCCATTTTACTTACTGTGATCTTCTCTCTCTCTCTCTCTCTCTCTCTCTCTCTCTGTATATATATATATATATATATATATATATATAGTATCCCAAAACTTTATTGCCTCTAATAAATCTTATAGGACCATAACCTTTCAACTCAGTATTGAACTCGTTTTTTCTGCTCACTTATAACATTTTGTCTTTGACTTGAAAGCTCTGGATTTTTGCTATACTGTTCCTGGGCATTTTATTCTGGAGTTTCTTTAAGGAGGTTAGTAACAATAACCAATATTTATATGGTATATATATGTATATATATATAACATTTATATAGTATATACAATATTTTTATAATATGTATATAATATTTATGTAGTACATATAGTAGATTCTTTACAAATATGGTCTCTTTTTATCCTCACAACAACACTGGGAGGCAGGTACTATTATGTTCTTCACTTTACAATTGAGGAAGCTGAAGCAAACAGAGATTAAGTGACTTGCCCAAGGTCACAAAGCTAGTAAATTTCTGAGAACAGATTTCAACTCAGATTTTTCTGACTTAGCCAAGCACTTTATTCACTATGCCACCAGATAGTCTTGCAGATATAACAGGTAAATTTGTTCTGTTTTCATTTTATCCTCAAATTTTAAGAGATCTGAATAGTTTTCTTTTATGATTTCTTGATATATGATATCTAGGTTGGTTTTTTTGGTGGGGTATTGGTAGTGGGGAAGGAATCATGCCCTTTAGGTATTTTAGCCATCTTTAATTTTTCTCTACTGGACCTGTTTCCTAGATCAGTTGGTTTCAGTGTGAGATGCCATACATATTCTGTTCCTATTTTCCCTAGGCTTTTGACTTTAATATTACTCTTCTCATGGATTCATTAGCTTCTATTTAGTTATTCCTAATTGTCAGGGAGTTTGTTTCAAGGTAAGGTATTATACCTCTTCTTTCAAGCTGCTAATTTTCATTCCAATTCTTTTTTCCATAGCTCTCACTTCTTTTTGTATTTTCCCCCTATTATCATGATTTGATTTTTAAAATAATTTTAAACTCTTAAAAAACCCTCCTCCATCTCTTATGGGAATTCTACTTAAACTTGTGTTCAATGTTTATTTTTATTGGAGACTATTTAAGATGTTTTATTATGATTCCCTTCTTCTGTTTGTGCCTTGAACATCTTTGTCACCATAATAACTCTTTATATAGGGAATTTTTATTTTTTCATTTTTTTATTCTACTTACTGACTTTAGGATAGGATCTGTGTATTTCAGGAGCCACTGGGTTAGCTTAGGCTGCTTTTTCTTTGACCTTTCTGCTGCTTTTTTGTGGGGTAGTCTTTTTTTTAAGCAGCATCTCAGGGACATATCAGGCTGGGGACCTGTAAGTTTTTACTCTTCCTAAAATGGTCTCATACAATGCAAAGTTTGATCACTGCCTTCCTAGAATTCTGTAAGTTCTTGATTTAAATTTGGATCTGAACCAAGTGGACTTTTCCCAAAGTTGGAATTCCAATAAACTTCTGCTGGTCTCAACCAACTATACAGGTTCAGAATAACAGAACTGGAGACTCATCTTTATTATGGGGTTCTTGCCTTGATTATTCTCCTGTAGGAATCATACAAAGACCTAGAACTGAGACATCACTTGCTGCTTGCTCATAAAATTGTTCCTCATGCTGTACGCAACCTGACTGCGCACTATGGAATGCTGTCCCTAAGCCTAGGTTCCTTCCTCAATCTGACGTGGATGTGTGATGCAGAAAATTGAGTCACAAAGTAGCCAGTTGGCCTCTGATTGGATCTTTTTATGCCCTGGTGTTAGCCTGTGCTGGAATACTATACTAACCCTACATAATTCACTTGACCCTGTCTTCAAAGTCTGCAGATCTCTCTGTCTCATTTTTGCCAATCTATGGCTAGAAAAATGATTTGTTGTGGTTTTTAAACTATTTTCTGTTTAGGATGTGGCCTGGTACACTTCCTGGATCTTTTTGAAAGAGGTGTGGGGGAAAACTGGATTGCATTTCTTCCTGCTAATCAGACACCTTGACTCTACCCTCTCTGCTTGTGGATTCTTTAGACTGACAGTCTTCTGTGTTCAGAAGTTCTGTGCAATTTTCCTACATTATTCCTTACTTCATGGTGTTCAGATTTTTTGACTTCAAACATTCTTTATTGGAGACCTATGGTCCCCTAAATTTTCTCTATCCTTGTTGTCATTGAGATTTATGGGTTTTTCTTCCTTAGAGAACACATTCTATTAACAGTGTTGCTTTTGGATTCTCTCCTTCCATATTGTTCTTCTCTTACATATATTTGTTTTCCCAATCATTTGTTCTTTCTTTTGCTTCTTTAGAAAGACTCACCACTACCAACTCAAGTTTACCTACTATCCCAAATATTTCTGCTGTGCAGGAAATAAATTCTGATTTCAGAATTCTTATTTGTCTCTTACACCATTTGGGTCAAGTACCAAATCACTTGAGAATCCATGGGATCATCTGCCTCATTGGGTAGTGGCTTAATTCCTTGAACTAATTTCCTTGTACCAATATTTCCCTTGAGGAAATAGGATTAATTTAAGATGCCCTTGTTTCTTCTGTTTTAATATCTTCTTTGCTTATTTTTTCCTGCTTGTATTCAATATTTTTAATGGAGTTTTTTTCTCTTTAGAACTTTGGTAATTTTATTCTACATGTTGGTCATGTATTGATTTAGAGTTTATCTTGTGTGAGATGCTTCTTTAAACCTAACTTCTGCCAGACTTCTGTTCAGTTTTCCCAGTGGTTCTTATCAAATACTAATTCCTTACTCCAGGAACTGGGTATTGGGCTTTATTGAATGCTAGACTAGAAAGTCTGCTTCTAGATGTTGAGTAACAATTCTTTCCTGCTAATTAACCAATATTTTATCTGGTACTACATTATTTTGATGATTAGTGTATTGTAGTATTGTTTTAGATCTAGATTGTCATGACATCAACAAGATGCAGGACTACAAATTTTCTCCAATCCTCACAAATCCCTAACATAAGAATTATGAGTGAGAGATAAAGTGAGTACATACTGATGACACAGCATGATAAATTACATTATATACAAATAGGAAATTACATCAGAACAATAGAAATGGGATGAGTTCATAATCAAACAAGAGATATAGGAGATTGCCAAAGATAAAATGCTTTTTCCAATGTCCTCAAGGGTCCAATAGAAAGTTAAGTAGCATACAAAAAAGTCTAGAAATGGATTTGTTCTGTTTTGTTGGTTTTAAGGGTGAAATGAAAAGGGAAGGAAAAGTGGATATATTGGAGAAGAAATGAAGAAGGGAAAGAGATTACTATTTCATATAATTTAGGTCTTCATATAATTTAAATTTACAAATATATGGAAAAGTTCAGAAGGGAGAAGGTATATCAAACATTTTTTCTGACTAAGACAAAAGTGAATTTATCGTTTATACACATTCATGAAAAAAAATTAATTTAGTTGGAATGGGAAGAGGGGGATGAGAGATTAAGAAGATAGAGTTGGGATGGAAATAGTTACAAGAAAAAGAAACTTAAACTTCAGAGAGTATATCATGAAGAGGGCTAAAAAAATTGGAGAAAGAAAGTATGAGAGCCAGGGATTTGAGTCTAGTTTTGGTGAAGGGAAGAGAGGAAGATGAATAGAAAAAGACCAATTCAAATATAACTTAATAGTATTCATCAGATTCCTTTTGTTTCATCCCTTTCATTTTCTTTCCTTTGGTTTCATCTTCTTTTCAAAAGAGTAGAGGAGAAAAGGAGGAAGGACATGCAAGATGGAAGGAAATGTGCAACTTAAAAATCACAACCATAAACATAAATGAGATGAACTCATCCAAAGATGGATGTGGATATCAGAAAGGCTTATAAGGAAATTCCAACATGTGATGTTTGGAAGAAACATTTCAAAGAAGCAAAAATTCTTGCACATAGTTAAGAGGGTTGGAGCAGCATTTATTTTGCCTCAAATAAATGCAAATTAGCAAGGGGTATCAATTAAGAGCTCCAAAAAGGAATAGTCAAACAGGATATGATTAAAAGAAAAAAGCATGGAAACTACATTATGCTTAGTAGCACCACAGATGATGAAATTACATCCATTCTCTCTCTCTCTCTCTCTTTCTCTCTCTCTCTCTCTCATCTTTATCTGTCAAAAAACATATGTACATAGAAACATCCACACATGTGCCAAATGTTGTATAGATATTAAGAAATACATAAAGGAAATACATAAAGCAAATTGAATTGAATTATAATAAAAATAACAAATTTCTAACAATTGGAGGTCTCAATTTACCCATTTTAACATAGAAAAATTCAACAAAATGTTAACATGAAGGAACTTAGGGATTGGAAGGGAATATTTTAAGAAGTTTTATGTGATAGACCTCTCAGGATTGTTGAATGGGATTAGATGATAACAAGCATATTTCTTAGTTTTTCAAGGTGAATTTTACAAAAATTGACCATGTGCCAGATTAGAAAAACTCATAAACAAATACAAAATCAAAAAATAATAATTTTTTACCAACAACATCACAATAAAAATTATAATCAACAAACACCATTTGAAGAATGCATTTAAATCCAAATAGAGATTAAATTCATCCTAAAGAATATGTAGTTCAAAGAAAAAATTCATGCAAAATAGAAATAAGTTCATCAAACAAAGTAGCAATAATGAGACAAGGCCTACCTTGCCTGTGACTTTCCATTATACATCAGGAAGATACTCTCTTGGATCATCTACAACTCCACAGGGCTTACATTACCCTGACCTGAGTACCCTCCAGGCAGCACACATTCCTTCATTCCTCAGATGCTTTCTGTCACTCACTAGTTCCTCAACTCTTATTCCATATGAATTAGTGCTTCTCATTGTCAAAGCAAACTTCTCTACATGTGTAAGTGTTCTCATTACATCCTGTCTTCTCCAGAAGATTTCCTCCTTTGTCATCCCTTGAATAGTCTGTCACTAATTTTTAATTTCTTTCTAACTACTGGCTATTTCTCTACTGCTTACAAACACACTTGTATCTACCACATCCTCAAAAAAAAAATCCCCCACAAACCTATTTGCTCTATCCAACCCCACATCTTAGATATGTATTCTGCATTTTATGTATTATAGGATGAAATTTCTTTAAAAGGCCATATACAATAGATGCTTCCATTTCCTGTCTCAATTTCTTCTTAACTCTTTGCAATCTGACTTTTGATTTCATCATTCACCCGAAATTGCTCTCTCCAAATTTACTAATGATCTCTTAATTGTCAAATATAATGACCATTTCTCTATCCTTATCCTTCTTGAACCTCTATACAACCTTTGATACTTCTGATTACCCATTCTTGTCCCTGATACTCTCCAGTAGTATTTCTTCTTTCTAGGTGTTCACCACACTGCTCCTCTCCTGGTTCTCCTCCTAACTGTGTGACCACTCCTCTGCTTCCTTTTCTCAATTTTCACGCAATCCATGCATGATGAGTCATGTCTGCTAATAGTCAGGGTCTTCTAAGGCTGTCATAAGCCCTCTTCTCTTTTCTCTCTAGAACTATTCATTTGGTGATCTCATCACCTCCTGTGATTTCAATTATCATATCTATGCATAAAATTTTCAGTTCCATTTGTCCAGTCCTTAACTGTCTCTTCATTTCAATCTTACATCTCTACCTGACTTCTATACATCTCCAAGTGGACGTTCCATAGAGATCTTAAACTGTACATGTCCAAACTGAACTCACTGTCTTTCTACCAAAACTATCTTTTCTTCCTAGCTTACACATTATTTTTGAGGATACTGCCCTTCTCCCAGTTACCCAAGATCACAATCAAAGTGTCATCATAGATTCTTCAGTCTCTTTCACCTCCCATAGTTAATCAGTGGTCACACCCTGTTTGGCTCTTTTTTTTTTTTTTTTTTAACCTTTGTAGCATCTCTTAGATATGGTCATTTCTCTTCTGTGAAACCAAAACCACCCTGGTTTAGGTCCTTATCACCTCACATCTGAACAATAGCCAGTTGGTTTCCATGCCTCAAGTCTTTGAGTCTCTACTCTAATCCAATCTCTTCTCAGCCGTCAAGCTGATCTTCCTAAAATGATAATAAATAATCAGTAAATGTAAAACCCTCTGTGATTTTCAAAGATCAAATTTGCTCTTTATTTCTTTAAGGAGCACTTTATAGTTGAATCTATGCAAATCTTTTATATATTTTGGGAGGCTGATCGCAAGTTACTTTACGGATTCTGTACTTATTTGTAGTGAGATTTTCCTTTCTGTTATTACTTCTTTTATTAGTTAACATTACATAAAAATTTGCTGACTTTTGAGGACTTATTTAGCAGCCTGAAACTTTGCTGAAGTTATTTATTGTCTTAGTATCTTTTTTTATTCTCTGGGATTTTCCAAATAACTATCATATTATCAGCAAAGATAGTGTTATCTCCTCTTAACCTATATCTAATTTTAAAATGTCTTACTCTGGTCTTATTCTATTGCTACCATTTCCAGAACTACATCAAGTAATAATGTAGAGAGCGGGTATCCTTGTTTCACTCCCCTATTCATTGGAAATGATTCCAGTGTGTCCCCATTGTAAATGGTGCTTGCTTTTTGTCTTAGATATATGCTTTTATGATATTATAAAGATCCTTCAATGCCTGTACTTTTAGGGTTTTTTTAAAAAAAATATAAAAATGTTGGGCTTTGTTAAAGGTTTATTCTAGATCTATTGAGATGACCCTGGTGTTTTGGATGTTTTAGTTTTCTAATATGATTAATTATATCGCTTGTTTTCTTAATGTTGAAGTATTCTTGCATGCCTGACATAAATCCCACTCAGTCATAAAAATGATTTCTTGGATAAATCACTGTGTGCATGTGCATTAATTATATTGTTCTATAATTTTCTTTCTGTCTTTTATCCTTCCCTGCTTTAAGTATTAGGGCTATATTTGTCTCCTAAAAGGAGTCTGGTAGGGTGCTTTATTTCTCAGTTTTTGGGAATAATTTTTTAAAGTATAGGTACTAACTGTTCTTTAAAAGTTTGATAGAATTCTCCTTTGAATCAATCAGGACCAAAGGTTCCCTCCCTTCCCCAACCCTGCCATAGTAGCTCCTTTACAGCTAAATCTACTTCCTTTTCTGGGACTAGATTTTTGAAGATATCTATCTGGTTTTCTGATTTTTGGGGTATTTTAAATTTTTGAAAGTATTCCTCTATTTCTTTCATGTTTTTTATTTTGTGAGCATATAATATTATGTCCTGATTGTTCTCTTTATTTCTTCTGGGTTTGCTAGGATTTCACTTACTTCATTTGCTGTTTTATTGACTTAATTTTATGTTTTCTTTTTAATTAGATAAGTTAAGGATTTATCAATTTTATTAGTCTTTTCACAGAACCATTTTTTAGTTTACTTATCATTTCTATGGCTTTTTTGGTCCAATTTACCTATTTTTCCTCCGGTTTTTAGTATCTTCTATCTTTGTGCTTATTTTACGTTTGCTTATTTGTTGATTTTCTAATTTAAAAATACATATTTAATTCACTAATCCTCTCTTTTTCTATTTTTTCAATACAAATTTATAAAGATATTATATCATTTTTGTTTGCAGTCCCTGAATCAATTTCTATTTTGATTGCATTATGATCTGTAAAGAATATGTTAACTATTTCTGCCTATTTACATTTGTTTGCAAAATATCTATTCTCTAATATATGATCAATTTTTATAAAAGTTTCCTGTAATGAAGAGAAATATATATATATAATATGTGTATATATACATATGTATGTATATGTATATATACAGCATGCATCTATCTATCTATCTATCTATCTATCTGTCTGTCTGTCTGTCTGTCTGTCTGTCTGTCTGTCTATCTACCTCTATTCTTTTACTGTCCTATTTAGAGGATGCCATAAATCTTTGAACTCTGCCTTCTTCAGAAACTTATTCAGTTCCATTTCCCCTCTTGTTTATCTTTCTATTAGACTTATCCTAACCTGATAGAGGAATATCAAAGTATGCCGTCTCTATTGTCTTACTCTCCATGTCTTCTTGAAACTCAGATGTTTCCCTTATAAATTTGGATGCTAAAGCATTTGAAGGGTTTAAGTATGTTACTGATTTTGGTTTATTGTTTAACATAATATGGTTTCTTTCTAATTCTGTAAATATTTGCTTTTGCTCTCCTCCTGCTTGTTTTTTATTCACTTGATGCATAGTAAAATTTTCCAGTCCTCCCAATTTTGTTGATCTCTTTGCTTTTTAAATATGTTTCTTTTATCATAAAAAGGGGAAGAATCTATGTGCACAAAAATATTTGTAACAGCTCTTTTTGTGTTGGCAAGGAATAAGAAATTGAAGGAATGCCCATCAATTGGGCAATGGCTAAACAAATTGTGGTGTATGAATGTAATAGAATACTACTGTGCTGTAAGAAATGATCAGCAGGTAGATTTCAGAAGAAACTTGGAAAGACTTACATGAAAAATGCTGAATGAATTAAGCAGAACTAAGACAACATTATAACAGTAATAGCAATACTCTATAATCTTAGCTATTTTCAGCAATATGATGATCAAGGACAATTCCAAAAGACTTATGAAGGAAAATGCTGTCTGCTTCCAAAGGAAGAACTGATGGAGTCTGAATGCAAAGCATGATATTTTCACTTTATTTTTTGTTTTTCTTTTTGTTCTGTTTCTTCTTATATAACTTGACTAATATGGAAATATGTTTTGCATGATTGCATATATATGTATACAACATATCAAATTGCTTACTGTCATAGGGAGGAGGGAAGGAAAAGAGGGAGGGAGAAAATTTGGAACTCAAAATTTTATAAAAAACAAATGTTCAAAATTTTCTTTACACATAATTGGAAAAAAATACATTTAAAATGTTTCTTTTAAGGCACAAATTGTAGAGTTTTTCCTCCTCGTATGATCTGTCACTTTTTTCTTTAATTGTATTGTTAATCCATTCACACTTAAAGTTATGTTAGATATATTTTTTCCTCCTTTTGTCTCTAACTTTTTTTTAAAGTTTTAACTCTTTTCCTCTTTTGCTATAAATTTGGTATTAAATTCCTTTCAGTTACTTTAATCTTTTTGAAGGTGGCCCTGTTTTCACTGGATTTCTTCCTCATACTTCCAATGACTTCTTGTTTTTTACTCCTTTCCCTTTAGGGCTTTGTTATGAGTTCCTTTTTCTCTTCTGCTTTTATCTGATTATATATTTCTTCTCCTTCTTAAGCCCCTCCCCAATTATTCAAATGGATTTCCCATTCCTCTTATCCCCTTCAACTATTACTCTGTGCTCTCCTCCCTTTTAATGCACCTTCCCATGTTGTAATGTAGTTTCTCCCCAAAACAACAACATTGCTTCACCTGTAGGCAAGGTGTTGCCCAGTTCTGTCTATAATGCCCCCATCTACCTCTTCACTCTTAACTTCTACCAGATTTCCAACTTCAACTCTGTCTCTTTATGTACATTTAAAAATAGGTCTCTTACTGTTCTCTATTGTCACTCTGCTGTTGTTGCTGTCTTTGTCGGCTGCATTTATTCAGACTTCATGGATTTCTGTTGTTTGGGGTGTTAGAAAAGTAAAGAATATCTTCAGTTATGGTTTTCTTTCTAGAAAAGTTTCAAGTTATTCTTATTATTGAATGTTTTTTCCATACATGGTTAAAGCTCAGCTTTGCATAACTCTGCAATACATCCTGAGCTCCATTTTTCCATTACACCTTAGAGTACATTATTCCATTCTCATCTCTTTTTTTTTGGTGTGAGCATAATAGTTTTGCATTAGTTGAATGTCTTTTCCTTTGTATGTCAAAGTTTTTCTCCTGATGCTTTGCAGAACTTGCAGTTCTACATCTATGATATCCTACCTTCTACAGAGTGATCCTTTTTCATTTTCCCAATACTTTTTTTCCCCATACCCCTGCATAATATTCAGAAAAAGAAAGAGATCATGGAAGTTTAGATATATCATTATAAAGTCTGAAGTATCATTTAAAAAAAAAACTGAAATGTACTCCTGAACCATTGTTTTTTTCAAGGTATCGTGGAACTTTCTGAAGATTATATGTACTTCTGTATTATGGACTACATTTTATCCTGTAGACCCAGGAAGCCCCTGCATAAATAAAAAAAAACCCTTCAGGATGAAGATCTACTCTAAAAATTGGTATCTCCTGGCTCTTCATACAAGATTTTTTTAAGTCTAAGCTTCCTTTTTACTGAAATAGTGTGAAATTTACTAAAGAAAAATGAATGAAGCCAATGTCTATTGGTAAGCCACTTCACTTTTTCTTCTGTAACCCTAGGTTAATGAGCACCATTATCACTGGGGTGTGAATGACCATCTGAGTCTTTGGATGACCTCCCAAGGAGCTTAGAGTCTCTTGATTGTTTCACTAGGAAAGGGAATCTTGGGGACCAGAATGCTGGCAGGCTTTGAGAGCTCAGTGACTTTTGAGGAAGACTTTTGCCCAAGTTTGAGGATGACAGACACAACACATCAACACCTCATCTAAACCAGTGAGTAAAAGAAGAGAAGACAAGTTTCTGTGACAGGAGCGGACTAGAGCAGAAATCAGGCTGAAGAGCTGTTAGCAATTACGGCAATCAATGAGAGAAATTTCAGTCACCAGCTCCTTTTCCCTCATGCATGAGATTACCTTAGGTATAAATCCCACAGTAGTCTTCCAAATAATATTTGCATGTTTATTTATGTCTTTGTATTATTTGATAATTCTAATAAACTGCATGACCACTAATAATCTTTTGTTTAAACCCATAAAGTCAAGGTTTGAGTTTGAAAAATGGAACTTCACCTATGGGAGAAGATATTTAACTGGTTGGGGTGAGGGATGAAGTTATTAATGAGTGTTTATGATATTTTGGAAATTTCAGAGGATATTCTAAGACATTTTCCCTAGAATACCTTTGAATTCTGAGAGATTAAGAATTAATGAGACAATACAGTTATACTTGTGGGGGAGACACTATTGTAGCTTTCCTTGAGAAGACATGATATATGGTGGTATCTTATACACTGATTCCACAAGGAAGGTCTGACAAATATTCTGAAAACGTAGCAAACTATATAAAGATGTATCCACTAGTAACAAACCAATTCCAAGAATTACAAATAAGTTTATATTCCTGAAGACAAGAAATAAATATGTCTTCCAAATTATCTGATGCAAATCAGTGAGGTACTAACTCTAATGCTCTAATTCATTAGAAAGAGAAGCTGCAGCTCCTCTGCCCACTGGGAACATGATTTGAATCTGAATTCCTATTGCTTTATGGAGAAGTGAGAGGGGTTTCCAGGCCAAAGAATTACCACTTCTCTGCTGGGCCAATTAACAGCTTCAATGAACTGAGCCATATAAATGGTAACATTTTTGCTCTGTTTCATTTTCTCATGGGAACTGAAATTGGAGAAAACAAGATTATACTGTTCAAGTCAGAGAGAAAGAAAAATAGAAAAATGTGGATAGCTTACAAATTCTTTTAAATAAGTTTTTGGTTTTATGAACTCACACAGATATTGAGCTCAAGAACTCTGAGTACTGACGAATTATTACAGATATTTTGTAATATAGTTTTCATAGTTGTACCTGTTTTGCAAAGAAATCTGTCCAGTGGCTACCCTTTAACCAACTCTTTCAGATGCACCAGTGTCAATGTATCTGATGACAGTGAATATATACAAAACAAAACAAAAAAGTTCAAATATTTCTGTTCCTTGTGATCATTAAGTTTTAACTCATTAAAAAAATCAAACAATGAAAAACAGTTCAGTAAAGACAACAGATATCAATCAAATCTAATATATAAATAATTTTACAAACATAATCTCACATTTTCATAAAGAAGGGAGGAAGGTACACATTCCTGTCTCTTTTGGGGGGGTCAAGCTTAGTCACTATAATCATATAGCATTTAATTGCTATTATTTTATTGATAGGGAGAAGTGATATAAAAAATAAAGGACTGCCCTGAAAGTCAAGAAAATTTTAAATATTGTCTGTGTAATCTCAGGCAAGTCACTTAACATCAGTTCCTTAGGCAACTTTACAGCCATAAATGGAAGAGACTGTACCAGTTTCCCTTATTAGAGGCAGTTTCCTAAATTAATGAAATCACAAGTCCAATCCTTCTCCCCTTTTCTTTCCATTTATATTATTGAGGTCATCGAGTATAGTTTTTCTGATTCACCTCACTTTACATGGGTTCATGTAAGTTTTTTTGTGTTTATTTATAATCATTATATATTATACAAATCTGGTATATACAGATATGCATATATGACTTATTACATGAAATAATATTTTACTATATGTACCTACCACAATTTGTTTCATCATTGATATTCACCTACATTTTCCACTTTTCGCTGCCATAAATACTTTGACTTATTTGGAGTATATGCTAAGTAGTTAAATCTTTGGGTCAGTAGTGAAAATTTCTACTTCAAAATCATCATTCTAATTTGGTTGTTGGATAGTCACAACTCTTATAAAACTGACTACTCCCATTTTTATCATCTTAATTTGATGAATGTGAGATAAAACTTCAATTATTTTAATATGGATTTCTCTTATTTTTAGTGATTCAGAACATTCTTTCCTATGGTAGTTAATAGCTTATAATTCTCTTGAAAATTATTGTTCATATTCTGTGACCACTTATCCATTGGGAAAATGACCATATTTTTATTACTTCACTTTCTAAGAGACATTTGAAAAAAATGTTTTTCCCAATTGACTACTTCCTTTGTATACTAGTTGAACTTACTTTTTCATGTGGAAGGCTTTTGGTTTCATGCAATTGAAATAATCTCTTTTATCTTTTGTGATCACTCCTATCTCTTGTTAAAGAAATAACCTTCCAGTCATAGCTGTGAAAGGTACCTGCTCTAATTCTTTTCGATTTTTCATTCTTAAGGGATATGGCATAAGCAGCTAGTCTAAACCTAATTTCTTTCAAAATGTTCTCTAGTTTTCCCAGTAACTTTTGTTAATTAGGGCGTTCTTCCACACCTCCTCTCCCACTGAAATGCCCTTCAGCAAAATCCCCCTTTCCTTTCACCTGCTAGAGTGAGAACTTCCCTTTTGTAATGTTTGATTTCAGCCCTTCCCTTTGCAAAGTCCTCCTTAATTTTTAGCTTCCCTCCTCTGTGTACAGACTGTAGGAATCATTGTACCTTTATTGCATAGCCATGGACTTTGTAGGACAGCATAATTTATACTCCTGTCTCCTATCTTCACATTTATGCAACCATCCATCTTGCAACTGTCCCACAAAGGGCAGTGAGAGCTTGTAGAGAGGTTAAGGTGTTTAATCCATTTTGATCCTTTAACAAATTTCTTTCCTTGTCCTGAAAATCTATTCATCCCTTAGCAAACTCCAACTTTTCATTACTCCCAACATGTCTTCTACTCATGTGCTGCTAAGGGGACCTGTGGGAAGTCAAACAAATATTCTGATTGGGTATACTATCCATTTATGATTTCTGATCTCAAATGGGCCTTCACTGCAGCAAGGCATTATTTTCCTCTTCCCTACTTGATTTTCTATGCCCCTCTCCACAGAATCTGTTCTCAGCTTTCTCTTTTCTCCTGAAGCTTCTCTCTCCTCCACCTTCCCCACCTTCACAGGATCTTACCTCATTACTGAGAAAAAAAATGAGGTCATTCAAAATGATTTCCTCTTCTCTCCTTATCTTCTTCATCTCAGAATCCTTTGACTTCATCTTCTACTCTCTTCTCCTTTCCTTTAGTCCATGGGGTGGGGAACCTGCAACCCCAGGCTACATGTGGCCCTTTAGGTATTCAAGTGTGGCCTTTTGACTGAATTCAAACTTCACAAGATTCAGTCAAAAGGTCACACTTGGGGACCAACAGACCACATGTGGCCTGGAGGCTGCAGGTTCCCCACCCCTGCTCTAGTCTCTGATAAGGAAGTAACCAACTTCTTTATGTTTGACCTTGCTTCCATCCCCTCCTGTCTTCTCCAGTAAACTTCATCTTTAATTATCAGTCTTTCTCTGTCTACTAATTACTACATTTCTGACTTCAGATATACCCATGTCTCCCACATCCTGAAAAAATATCAAACAACAAAATAAAACAAAAGAAACCAAAAATTAACATTTTATTACATACCAATATCCCCTCAAGCCATTGTCATATAGCACTCCTTCCCTTTTCAGCCAAACTCTTAGAGGAATTATTATTGCCTCACTTCCTCTCTTCGTACTCTCTCCTCAACTTTTGTAATATGGCTTCTGACCCTATTACTCAAATGAATTTCTCTCTCTAACTCAATGATACTTTAATTGCCCAACATATTACTTCCCCTCCTCAGTTATCATCCTTTATGACCTATTTTCTGCATTTGACTGTTGACCTCACTCTCCTAGGTATTCTCTCTTTTTGGGTTTTCATGACAGTACTCCCTCCTAAAGCAGGGTGATATGATGGATAAAGAGCTAACATTAGGCTCAGAGAGCCCCAGATCCAGTTTATGCCACTGAAACATACTGACTGTGTCACCCTAGGCAAGTCACTTAACCTTTGAATGCTCTAGGCAACTATCTAAAAGTATAAGTTGTGGAGAATTTGGCAACCTGTATTGGTAGAGGCAATTTTCTGAACCAGGAGTTCCCTTTATTAATGAAATCATAGGTCTAGTCACCATCTTGATGTCTTCTCCCTCTTGGTTCTACTAGTACAGCAGGATCACTCCTTAGTTTACCTTGTTGTCTCATCATCCATATCATGCCCTCTGTCTCCCTCATGGCCCCATTTTACTTTTCGTAATTTCTCTTAATGACCTCATCAATTTTCATATGTTTAATGACTTTATTTGTGCCTATAATTCCCACATCTAAATATTCATCCCTACTGTCTCTTCTGAGCTCTTTTCCCACATGATCTATTATACATTTTCATGTTCTAGATGTTCTAGAAATACCTCAAACTCTACATGTTCAAAACAGAATTCATTATCTTTTACACTTAATCCTTCCCTTGAATTTCCTTATTTCTATCAAGAGTGCTATAATCATTATAGTCTCCAAGGTTTCTAACTTCTGTGTTATACTTCATTTCTCTCAGTCCAAATATCCAGGCTCAAATTTTTTAATTCTACCGCAACAATATCTCTTAGATTTCATATAGTTGATAGCTAATGACCCGAAATATTGCATTTAATCTCTCTGCCTTATTTCATTCTATTCCAATTCATCCTTTATATAGACCTTGCCACACTATTTAGTAAATTTCGGTTGCTCCCTGCTATTTCTAGTACAACATATCAACCTCTCTATTTAACTTTTAATGTCTTTCACAACCTGGACCCAACCTATCATTATAGCATGATTATATATTGCTCCCCATCCTGCCCAGTATGATCCAGCCAAAATAGTCTTCTCTCTGTTTTTCACACAAAGGTCTTAATCTCTTGTCTCTATGCCAATTCCTGTGCCTGGAATGCATTCCCTTTTTATACCCATCCATACAGAATCTTTTCCTTCCTTGAAGATTTAGCTCCTACTCATGAAGCTTTTCTGGATTCCCCCAAATACAAATGTTGTCCCTCCTTGACTACTTTGTTGTTAGGCAAGCTAGATGGTACAATGAATTGAGTGGCAGACTTGGCAGCAAGAAAACCTTTGTTTAAATACTGCCTTAGACCCCATAGTGTCTAAGTCATAGTACCTTCCAGGGTTTATATAAAAAGAAATAACATATGTAAAGTATTTTGCAAACCTTAACTCACAATATAATTGCTACTTTGTTTGTTTTTATTTATTCTATATCTACTTATATGTGTATTTCTTCTTTACAATATGTCCCAAAAGTCTTAGTGTAATTAAAAAAATTTAATACATAAAATTGCCCAAAGAATTTTGGAATTATCTGAATGATACAAGATCCATGAGGAAAAAATTGTTTCACTTTTTATCTTTAAATGTATGCCAGTGGCTACCATATTTTCTCACACATAATAAGTGGTGAGTACTTATTGCTTGAGCTCAACTGCCACTTCTTATTTCTTCATACCCTCAGGTGCTAATATCCACCTCCTCCACTGGTTTCTATTTACCTTTTACATATTTATATTTCCCTATGGTGTGCATATTGTTTCAATAGAATATGAGCTTCTTGAGAGTGAGATCTATTTCATTTTTCTCTGTATCCCCAGCTTCTAGAACAATAACTGGCACAAGTATTAATAAATACTTGTTGAAGGAGTTATTTTAATCTTTGTGCATACTATCTTCAAGGTAAGCTTCTTTAGTTTACATAGTCACCCTCATGTTTCTAGATTCAATTTTTTTCTCCTAATCTATTAATTTGTGATTCTTTTAAAAAATTCTGTATTGAGAGTTCTAATTTCTGCTTTAGGCAGCTAAGTTGCACAATAAATAAGAGTGTTGAGCCTGCAATCAAGAAGACTGGAGTTCAAGTCTAGTCTAAGTCATTTAATAACTGTATGGCTAGGACAAGTAACTTAACTTCATCTATAAAATTGAAATAATAATAGTTCTTACCTACCACAGTTGTTTTGAGGATAAAATGAGAAAATATAAAATGCTTTGTAAATCTTAAAGAGTTATATAAATGCTAGCTATTACTATTAGTTAACAGTTGTAGTACAAAACAATTTCTTTTTTATAGATTTCATTTTCCTTTCAACAATTCTGGAATTTGTTCCATACACTCTATTGTTTCCGTAAGATCTTGTTTTTCATCAGGCATTCTCATTATTATATATATTCAAAGTCTTATTCTCATTGAGGTTTTATTTATTACATATTCTAGTTTTAGAATCCTTTTGTTTATATAGTTCCTTATGTGCTATCATTCACTTTCATTCCCATTCCCCTTCCCCTTTTGCTTGTAGCTAGATTCCAGAGACTTAGCTATAATCCTGACAGCCCTCTTCCCTTCAGGAATATAACCTAGGTCAGATGTAGGTCCCTGTACTTTCTAGAAGGACAAAACTGATCCTAGTTGGGTGCCAGTTCACTCTTCTTCAGCTTTGATAAAATTGCCACAGATACCCGGATTGATTCCTCCCTCTACTCTCTTTTTACATGTGGCTAGAGTCTGTGTTTCTTGTGAAATGGGAGGGGGGAGGTGATCCATGAAGAGTCACTGACATGTACCCTCTACAAGCCTGTAAGGTTTTTTTCCTACTTCTTTCAGGAGTGAATGGAGGCGGTTTGGGGATGGGTTTTGAGTGAACACCTTAAGTATTCGGATTCTCAAGTGGTAATTTGAGAAGAATTTTACCTTTTCATGAACTTGTCTACTTTTTTATATTTAGTTATAATAACTCCAGAACTTTATAATGTCCTTTTAGCTGAAAAGCTGAAGTGGTTTTTTGGGAAAGTGACTACTCTATCATTTTTCTAGTCACATGACCTTGGAGATTCTTTTTCATTTCTTGGCCTAAACTGATAACCATCTGCTACCAACAGCTTACATAATACTTACAAAATCTTTTAGGGAACCTGAGAATAGAACTTCTGTAAATGAAAAATGAAAATGTCAGTGTATATTTTAGTGAATGTTAGCACAAAATGATTTCTGTATAAAATTAAAATTATTTTCACTTGTTTTTTTTTTCAGATAACCAAAGTAGGAAGCTACTAAAAATAATATCTTAAAGACAGGCTCAGATAGGTACATAAAAATTATAGGAAAAAAATAGTGAGGATTAGAAATATAAACATGAATTCTTTTAACTTTGATTATAATTTACAACATTTTTGTAACCTTACTCATTTTTGCCTTCAAAAATCAGATTCATGATTATTTTGATAATCATATTATTAGTATTCTTTGATATTATTAGTATTATTAGTACTAATAATATTATTAGTGTTCTTTCATATCTGGCTACTTAGTCTCTCACTGCAGGGGTAGAAACCTCAAGCTAAGAAAAGGATGTTTTTTTTCTGTCTAGGCAAGTGGTAGCACTAATGGATAGAACATTGGCCCTGGAGTCATTAAGACAAATTCAAATCTGGCCTCAGACACTGGCCACCTGTGTGACACTGGATAAATCACTTCATCTCTATTTGCCTTAGTTTCATCATCTGTAGCATGAGGTTAATCATAATACCAACTTCCTAGGATTGATGTGAAGACCAAATGTAATGCTTAGCTCAGTAAAGTAAATACTACATAAATGTTGGCTATTACTATTATGTTGTTGTTATGACTAGAGTATAGTGATGACAAGTGATTAAAATTCATTTAAAATGCTTGTAAATAAAATTTAGACTTACTGTAAGTAGTATTTACAATGTAAATATCATAATTTTTGAAATCAGTTACCTATTCAGAGGAATTTGCAAGATAATATATATGTGGGGCAATGTTCATAAGCTTATAACCTACAAGAAAAGAGAAACACAAAGAAAACTAACAAGATATAAGAAAATTAATTAAAAAATATGGAACACCATTAAAATAGCAAGTCTCATCTAATAAATTTTTCTTCATTGACCTCTGAAAGTAATATTAAAAACCCAATTTTGTTGACTTTTACTTTTATAGCAATTTGTCTTTATCAAGGCTTTTTTCTAATCACTTACCAAGTATTCTCAATTCCACATTTACCTTATGATTCAAAGCCCTATCCCCTAAGTCTCCTTTCCCTGGTATGAGTCATCTTACTACTCTCTGATCTTACTGATTAAAGTCTTTCATTAAGATTCATTTGTAATGTTGCAATTACAATGTATTGCAATAAACTAATTGATTTCCCACTTCCAAATCTCTCCTAGTTCCTATCCATTTACTATTCTCTTTTGACATACTATTCTCTCATTTGACATTTGACATTCTTATATATATAATAGATATAGCCATATCTTAAGTGGTCCTCTATTTTCTAAGTAAACTTAAGTTCTTTTCCTTGGAATTCAAGACCCTTCACAATATGATGTAACTTCCCTCAGCCTTGTCTTTCCAGTCATAGCTCATATTATTCTCCTTCATGCACTGTTATGCCATGGCCAGACTTGATTAACTCTCTGTCCGCTAAACAGTCCTGACATTTTTTACCTGTGTACTCTTTATTCATGCTATTTATTATCATTATTTCTTCAATGCTACCTACTGCCTAAAGCTCAAATTAATTGCTATTTATTCCATGGAGTCTTCTCTGACACCCTTCCTCCATTATCAATGACATGGAACTCATATAGAATTTGGCATTGAACCTCCATATTGTACCTATTATGTAATATTACGCGTTATAGTTTTCTGTATTTGTTTCTTTCCCCTCAGTAAAACTGTAAGCTCCACATGTGTCAAGGACTCATGTTATTTAAAGTTCTTTATCTTCCCCAAACCTAGTTGCAGGAGGATTTTGAAATCTTACTACTGGAATTTTTCTGGTTTAATTTTTCTAAAATATGCTTTTTAAAGTTACAACTTACCTTGCTGTGAGTGTTACTATGGGAAGAGGAAAAGGGAAAAAGACACAGAACAGACCAAGATTCTCATGAAAGTATACATGTGACTTTTATTTTATTATAGGAAATATGACTTATGTGGAGTAATAACTATAGGGTTATAGAATTTTCTTTATATTTCTATAGTTGTAGAAACCGTGCAAGTTTAAAATTCAGGACATTTATTTTACTTTACAGTTCCTTCACTTCATTAGATATCTCATGGAAAGCATCCCTCTATCTGTTACTATGTTACATAATTTTAAAATCGAAATATACAGAATTAGACACATTATCATTATTATTAAAATAAAGTGAATATCTGCTTCTTGATATTATATTTTGAAAAGGGAATCTTAAGTGTTCCACCTGTCATATTAATAAAGTTTTGATATTTCTGGTGGACTTTTGGGCCATATTTTATGATGAATAGAAATAGTTTTCCAAGGAGTCTGATGGTATGTAATAGCAGCCTCATAGTAAATTCTTTCCATCATTTGTCTTTTTTTCTCTTTGCTAGTCAGTTGGTTTAAAGACATAAATTAAGGCAGCTGTTTTGAGATTCTTCAAAGGGCAGTTAGAATAACTTCTTTCAGAATTTTAAAGAATCAGACAAAACATCAATATATCTCTTTAAGAATTAAAGCATTTACTCTAAAATTAATAGCTCTGTCCAGGAGAGAAAACTATGTTTCCAAAATTGCAACTTTATCCGTGTAGAAATTATGAAAATGTGGCCCAAAGTGTTTCTAAACATCAACACAATTTACATGATATTTGCAGTTATTTCCCTACCAAATAAGCATCTTTAAAACACATAATAGGGTTATTCTTACAAACATAATTCTCAATGTTCCAGGACCATACATTACCAAATAAAATTGAGAAAAACAATGCTCTGGAAAACATAAAAAGGGAGACATGAAAGCTAAAGTGATGTTACTTCTATGCGGTAAAACTTCATTTGGATGGTTTGAAAAAATGCTTTGACATTGATGGCAGTCTCTAAACCTTCACATGAGTTTTATGACATGCTTTTAAAATAAAATGTATAACAAAATGCTTAAGATAATAGGACTGGCCATCAGATTCAAGGTTGTTTTCTGAGCTTGATATACTGTGTGGTATGAGCTATACAAGAAAGAGGAGAATGTTTCCTGGATTTGGAAGGTAGTGCAATTATCACTTTAAATCAAACAGGAGACAAAGATGGAGATGATGAGGTAATATAGCCTCACTCTTCTCTTTCTATGTGGTACTTCCAGGTAAGTCTATTTCTCATGTGAATGTGATTACTTTTACATGAGAAAGTGGAGCATCCCAGTGCTGCTACATAGAATACGAACTCTTCCTGAATGCCACGTTCTAACAAAGCATGCTTTTACCTAAAGTCCACTAAGCAAAAAACACACAACAACAACAATAATGAAAACAAAGCAACAAACAACTCCCATCCCCGTAACACTGTTGAGAATATTCTACAGGTTGTGTTAAGGAAATAGCACGAGCTACAGAGATATTTAAAAACATCTGAACACAATTTAGAAATGTGCTTGTCTTTTGGTCATGGGAGCTTGTTCCAAAGCCTAATGATGAGAGGAGCACATTTGAAAACGCATTTCTTTAGAGTATTAATCTAGAGTTCTTTGAACATATCTATCCCTATCTCTAGCTATCATCTCTCTTTCTGTCTCTATCTCTATCTACCTTTTAAAATTGATTGGAATTGTTTAAATGCAAACTCTGAGCAGCAGACTTTCACATTTTAATGCTACATATTTATTCAAAGTATCAGAAAAGTAACAACTTTGTGACAAAATATATAGGTTAAGCCAAAAAAAACCCAAACCTTTTAGTAATATGGGCAATGGTAGTGTTTGTTTAGGGGCTTTGGCAGTAATTTTAGACGCTATACAGTTCTTGTTCTGAGGGGTACTGCTGAAGTGCCTTACCCTCAGATGTCTGAAGGACCAAGGTCTTGCTGTATTGGCTGACTCCTGTTTTGTTAAAGGCTTTGACTCGAGCACTGTATGTGCTGTTGAAGTGAAGACCATCCACGGTGCACATTGTTTCCTTTCCAACATACACCTCCTGATTAAAAAAAAGAGAAAGATCATATTTTAATATATAATTCATTTTTCAGTTTTCAACATTCACTTCCACAGAAATTTGAATTCCAAATTTTCTCTCCATCTCTCCCCACTCCCCACTCCAGGACAGCACCCACCCCATTCACCCCTTCCCCCAGGCTGTCCTACCTTGTATCATCTCCCCCCCCTTCCATCTCCCTCCCCTCTGTTTTCCTGTAGGGCTAAATAGATTTCTATACCCCATTGCCTGTACAGCTTGTTTCCCAGTTGCACGCAAAAACAATTTTTAACATTCAGCATTTTAATACCAACATTTTTAGGATAAGAGTTTTGAGACTTTTAAATGAGATCTGTGATGACAGGATAAGCTTATTATTATTATTTTACTTGAAATTTTTTGAACGCTCTATAGCATCTCTTTGGAATAACACTATGCCTCTTGCATATAAGACATGGTACTGTTTCAATAGGAAGGGAAGGTTTGCATTACAATTATGACTGCTATCAATGATATTTGATAAGATGTCAATGTCTTCTAAAATATATTCTTGACTGATACAGTGGTGACCAAGAGCTCAGCATGTTATCAAGGAATAGTAATGGCTTCTGACAAAATAGAACAGGAGGACATTTGACAAAACAATTACACCATGTTAAAGGTAAAGATGAAACCCACTTGTCCAGAACATATCTTCCGGATAAAGTATGCTATTTAAAAAAAAAAACAAAACTTTACCTTGCCAGAATTCTCTTCCCATTTCATGCTTTCCTCTGTCTAGTCAAATTGAATCATTCTTTGTCCTCAGATAAATCTTGTATTTTCCCACCTCTGAATCTTTATACATACTTTATTATTCTTGATTATATCCCTTCCTATCCCTTCCTCCTAACCACAACTCCCCACTGTTAAAATGCTATTAATCCTTTAAAATCCAACTCATGACAGAGCCAGGAGAACATCACACACAGTAACAGCAATGTTGTGCGATGACCAACTTTGATAGACTTGGCTCTTCTCAGCTGTGTCCTATACAGGGTTAAAATCAGCGGGAAAACATGGTTACGGCATATAAATTTCAATGAGCAGGAATTGGGAAATTCTAAATTAAAGGCTAATCTTATGACTTATCCCCAGGAAAAAAACTACCAAAGAAAGCTCTATTTACTTCTAGCAAAATTCAGCATGTTATATCAATGTTGTCATTTTCATTAACATAGTTTTTCAGTGTTTATATGATTGTTCTTTGACATATTCATTTGTTTAGGAAATGATTATTTGGTATCCTTTGGGGTCTGAATCTTTTTTCTTATTTTTACCTATTTTCTTATATTTGATTTCTGATATGCTTAATATTTCCACCTTTCTGGATTTATCTATGAGTCCTATATGCCCTAGAACATGACAATATTTGTAAAGGTGCTCTATGATTATAAAACATAGGTATATTCTCTAAGATTCCCAATGAACAATCACCGTATGTCTAGCAAATAATTTTTCCAATATTCTATTAAAATCTATAATTCCCTTTTGTTTGATCAAGTTCTGAAAAAGAAATGTTAGTCTCCTACAATTTGACCAAACAGAAGAGAATTACACATTTTAATAGAATATTGCTATGCTATTTGATATGCTTATATTTAATAGTGATGTTTTTCATTATCTACCTTCATTTCAACTAAAAAAACATTTACTATGTGTGTATTAAGTGCTAGGCTCTGGGAATACAATGTCAAAATGAAAAGGTCTTTTCTCCTAAGGAGTTTATTTTCTAGGGACTGCGGGCAGGGATTAGGGTAGGAGTTATACAACATAAATAAATTCAAAATAAGTAAAAAATAATTATGAAGTCATTTTAAGATAGAGCACTAATGACTGAGAACATTAGAAAAGATCTCACTTGAAACGAGATTTGAGGGGATGAGGGGTTCTATGAGGAAGAAATAAGAGACATGAGACAGTATGGTAGAAAAGAGCACTACTTCTAGAGTCCAAAAACATTGGATCAAATCTCACCTCTGATAGTACTTGTGTGACATTGGCCAAACTACTTAACCTTAATGGGCCTCATTTTCCTTATCTCTAAAATGGGGGAGAAGTAAGTTGTACTAGTTGATAATTGAAGTTCCTTCTAGTTCTAAATCTATTATATTATGAACTCAAGTTGAATTGTTGTGCACAGAAAAAGAAAACCTAATAGTCCAATTTGACTGGAATAGAGTATTTTAAGGGTCTTACAAAATAAAATTATGGAGGATTTTAATGTCCTACTTTGGAATTTGTGTTGTTTAACCTAGAGGCAATAGGGAGCTAATGATTTTTTTCCAATAGGGAGATTGATGTAGCCCGGTCTGTATTATAGGAAAATCACTTTGGAGTTTAGAAGAAGAAAGGGAGAGACTGGAGTCACTGAGACCAGTTGTAAGGCTGTTGTTATTTATCTTCCATTTTTTAAAAATAACCAATGACATCATGGGGTGACTGGTGTGTGAATTGGATTTAAGTGAGTCAGAGTGGCACAAAGTCTTCTGCCTCACTCTCTCTTCTAGAATCACTGAAGTCTAGTGGCAGGACAAAAGTCAAGATGACCGGTGAAGGCCAAAGATGCAATGGAGAACCTTGGCATTTTATTATCTGACCAAACTCTAAGCACTCCACAGCACCTGTTTTAGCTGCCTCCGTAGCCAATGGAGCAGCTTGTTCTTATGTGCCCATTCGGCCAGGGAAGTCTTCATATACTTTGGGGTAGACATCCCTTAACTCATTGAAGGGTTGAGGCCTATTGGTGATCCTCAACCTGGTTTAGCCAGGGTTGTAGTCATTGTGCATGCTACAGTTTCTTGGAGCCACAGGTGAAAGTTGTGTGCTAAGTAGACACTAAAGGTGGATGAGAAGCCTTGAGAAGGGTTTGGCAAGCCCTCAAGATTCTAGTCCTCCTTGAATACCCCATAGACCACTATTACAATAGTCCAGGCAAGAGGTAATCAGAGCCTAATCTATAAAGAGGCTTTGTGAGTAGAGAACAGAGGACAGATACGAGAGATACTGAGAAAGCATCAACCATACTTGGCAACTAATTCCACGTAAACAGAATCTAATTTGCCTGGTTTTCTGTCTTGATGTTATTTATTAAATTACCCTAAAACCATGGTCACAATTTCAGCTTTTTTTCATTGTGATGAAGTATGATAAATCATAATGATCCCTTCACATATTTTGACATCTTTGAATGTTTCTTGTAAGTAATGAATTGTTAAGTTCTGTTTCCTAATTCATTTTATAATGCTTTTATATTTTATAATGACTTCAGTATATTGCTTCCAGTTTACAACTCTTGTTAGATTTTATGTCTACCAAATCTTAGAGTGTTACTATAGCATCCCCTGTGGAGTACTCCCAACTTGGTATTCACAGTCATAACATGAGTTCCCAGAGTTCAAGTGTTTCTACTATTCTAATATAACCCATGAATTTAAACTCTTGTGTCTGTGTCTAATGAACCCCTACTGGTATGCTTTCCATTATCAGTCAATAGATATAATTAACTCACAGCAAGGACATTTACTAAGATATCACAATAAATATAGTTGCCACAAAAACACCCTAACACAACACCTTGGTTTCCCAATGTCCTTGAGAAGAATGGGCATAAAGTGAGTTAAAATGGGAATAAATCACATGTGAAGGGAAAATATAGGGTTAAGGAAATTCACAAATCTAACCCTGTAGGTCCTAGAAATAATTTTGTCTACTGAGTCCCTTCTGCAGCTCAATTCAATTGTTGAGGCTAGGCTCCTTTTGAGTCTATATCTGGCTGCCTTCTCTACTATTAGAGGAGATGCTCCTTAAAACTGGTTCTGGAAGCTTTGCTGTTCTCCAACATCTGGATGAAATATCTCCTTCTAGGGAAGTAGCTCCACTATTTGATATCATGGCCAAGAAGTGGAAAGTAGGGGAAGAAATTCTCTCCTCCCCTTCTTCCAAGTGGTAAAAAACTGGGTTCTTTCTTGCCTGCTGGCTCTTTCTTTAGCTCTCTTGAACCAACAAACTGTCAAATTGTAAAATTTAAGAATCATATCAAAGGATGGTCAATTATTTTTCATTAAGTCAGAGAGGTGTCATATTGTAAACATTTATAAAAGGAAAAGATTTTTATACTTATTAACACATTGTCATTCATCTGTGAATACACTACAGCAGCTGACCAATTCCTTCCCCTAACAACTTCTATTGCATCAAAAAAAAGCTTCCTAGTGTTGAAATATCCCAAGTCCAGAAAGAGGAAATAAAAAAGAAGGTTGAAAAACCTGATCTCAAACCTGATGCAAAAACATAGTATGGTAGAGATAGGGGACGTCAATCATCCAGTTATCGGCTAGACCCTTCTCTATGTGGCATGGAGAAGCAATAATTTCTTAACATACTTTAGTGATAATTTCAACTATCAAAAGATGAAAGAATCAACAAGGAGAAATTCTATTCTGGATCAAATTCTTAGTCAAAGGAGGAAGAAACATTACTGAGATGGAAATTATGGGAGCCTTAGGAGAACTGACCACTCTATCCTAACGTTTATGATAAGAGAAGGGATAGCCCCAGCGTCGTCTGTCATACACCCTAGATTTAGGGAAAGCAGATTTAAAAGAAGTGAGAGGAAAGATATTATGGACTAAAATGCTTCAAGGGAAGTCTGCTCGGTGGGCAAGAAAGATCCACAAGAATGGTGTTCTGAAGGTGCAAAGGAAAACAATTCTAATAAAGAACAAAGTGAGATTTTTTAAAACATAGCAAGGGAATTTAACAACAAATTTAGATTTTAAAAAGAAAATTTATAGTATATACATGTAAGATCCAGTAACACAGAATGACTCTGAGGGTGGGATAGCCCTGCAAAAATAGTATATAGAAATAATAAAGCTTAGAATGGGCTAAGGCTCTTAAGGGAAGGTCAGAACAACAATGCTATTTATTTACTATACTGAGGGGGAAAGGAGAAGAGATATTTGATTGAAATAATTGCAAATGACAATAGGAAGAAGGCAGATATGTTCAATTTTTACTTTTGTTTCTCTACAAAGAAGAATGATATTTATACCTGAAATGATAGTTAGAATATGACCAAAGAGAAGTGGATAACAAAGCAAGGAAAAAACTCCATCTAACTGCCGTATTAGTCACATGGCTAAGAAAAACTTCATCCTTGGATCCAAAATGACTTGGAAATTTGGGATGGCTTGACCACTCTCAGTAATATTAGAGAGATTGTGGAAAATGGGAGAGATACAACAAGATTGAAGAAAAGCAAACATTGTTCCACTTTTCAAACAAGGAAAGAACAGAATCTGAAAACATTAAGTTGGGCAGCTTGACTTTAATTCCAGAAATAATTATAAAACAAATCATGAAAGAGATGGCAAGAGAATATATAGAAAGGGAAGCAGCTATTATAGATTTCATCAAGAACAAATCTTGCCAAATTAACATTTCCTTTTTTGGGATATACTAAATTAACAGATGAAGGAAGTGCTGTAGAAATACTTTATATAGATTTTAGCAAAGGATTTGATAAATATCTCATGTTATTTTTGGAGACAATATGAGTTAGACATGTAATACAATCATAGGGAATCAAACCTGTTAGATGGCTATACTCAAAGAGTAGTTGTTAACTGCACAATATCAATGAGTCAGTTTTCTAGTAGAGCACCCTAGGGATCTGTGCTTGGTCTTACTCAATTTAACATTTTTATCAATGACTTGGATGAAAGCCTAAATGGCATGTAAGCTCATCATATTTGAAAATAATGTAAAGCTGTGAAGGATAGATAACAGTGAATCTTAGAATTTGAATATAAAAAGATCTTGACAGTCTAGAGTATTGGGTTGAATCTAAGGAAATTGAATTAAAGATAAATATAAGACCTTGCATTTTGATACCAAAAAGAAACCAAACTTCACAAGGATAAGATAGGGGAGTCATAGATAGCAGTTTTGAAAAGGATCTGAGATTTTCCATTCACTGTAAGCTCAAGATGAGCCAGCAGTTAGATATGGCAGCCAAAAAATAAATGTAATCTTGGGCATAGAGGAGCATAACTTCCAGGAATAGGGAAGTGACAATTCCACTGTGTGTTGTCCTCATCAGACCTCATATGGAGTTTTGCGTTCAGTTAGGGACACTATAGTTTAGTTTTTGGAAGGACCCCACAGTTCATTTTTCTGGAGATTGTCCAGATGATGAAGGGACTTGAGTTCATGTCATGTAAACATCAATTAAAGAAACTGGCTGTGTTTAGCCCTCAGTAGGGAAGACTCCAGGAAAAATACAATTATTTGAAAAGATTATATTAGAAGAAGGGACTAGGCTTGTTTTATTTTCTTGTGTTGAGGGCAAAACCGATAGCAAGGAGTGGAAGCTGCTAAGATGCAAGTTTAGGTTTGATGTTTGGAAAAATTTCTTAACAACTACAGTTATCACAAAGTCAAATGGGCTACTTAGGGAGGTGTAGACTGATCCCTATTTAGAGTCTTCAATCAGAAACTAGATGATTACTTGTCCAGTGTGTTATGGGAGGGATTCCTCTTGTGTTGGGTTGCATTAGATGGCCACTAAGGTCCTTTTCAATTCTCAATATTTGTGATTCTTCTTTTGTTATAGAATAGCAATATTTTATTATATTCATTTACCATATATTTTTTTTTTTAGTAATTCATCAGTTTTTTCCACTATTTTGTTTATAGTTCTTTCCTATTACAAAACTTCTGCTATTTTGATATATAGAATTTCTTTATATCTCCAGTTTTCTTTTTAGAATATATGCCTAGCAGTAGTAGCTTTGGGTCAAAGAATATTTTAATCTTTTTTTAAAAAGCATAATTCAGGATTGTTTTCCAGAAAGTTTGGATCAATTCATTGGTCCTGCAATAGTGTGGATCATCTTTCTACAACTTTTCTAATATTAACTATTCCTATTTTTATTATCTTTGCCATTTTGTTGAGAATGAAATGAAAACTCAAAATTGTTTTGATTTTCATTTCTCCCATTATTAGTGCTTTGGAGTAGTCTTCCTAAAAATTGTTTCTAGATGGCAATTTTTCTTCTGGTAAGTTTGGATTAGAGTTGGCCTCATAGAGCATGATTAGGAATAGGGCTGCACCTTTGTTCTGGCTATCTTTTCATCAAAGTTGTATTTTGGCTTATTGTACCACCAGAAATTTCTTTTTGGTCTTCATGTACCATCTTCTCATCCTATCTGATCATTGAATACCTGCCAACTCAATAGGTTTTACATCTTTTGTTCTTCTTTCCTTTTGAATATGTGGCCTGGGATGTCTACAGATTTTCCTATATTTTGTATGGTGGGAAGAGAGGGTTTCTTCTTCTCTCCCCCTGGCAGCCATTGTTACTACCCATATATGGCAACAAGTCTGCTGACCTAGACGAGCCAGAGACTAGATTTCAAGTTTTTGGCTGCCTACTCCTCTTTGAGAGTAATCCTAAGAGATGGACTTTTCAAATATAATAGCTATCTTGGGAGATCAAGAATTCCTGAGTTTGTGCTAATTGGAAGGAAAAAGCATTTTTTTTGTAAGTATAGCCTTCTTAGAGAAGATGACCAGTAAGAGGACAATAAACCCTAGCCATGATCTGGTTTGTCTGAAGATATGGAACTGAAGTAAATGCTTTCAGTAAGTACAGAGCTGAGGTAAAGACAAGATGTCTGTTGAACAGTCCCACAAAATATATAATATTTTAGGCATCAACCTCCTAGGAAAATAGAATAAAAGTGATGGTTTACCATTTTAAATTTTTGTCAGATAAAGTGAAAATATGAATATTTTGTGTTTAGACATGTCTTTTGTGGTTAATGCAATTAATAACTCTCCTAATTCACTTATAGGTGATCTACCTATGACATTTAGTTCCTTTCTAGAGGGGATCCTGTTTTTTCTCTTTTGGGGAGGCCCTAGATGTGAGCCAAACCTAAGTTTGGTTTAAGTAATTGTCCTTAGAGTTCTGCTGTGGAGTGGGATGAGAAAGTAATTGAGTCAGGGGCACATAAGAAGAGCTTGACTCTCATTTTGTAGTCAGGCTTCCCAGGATAGAACCAAGTTGACAAGAGCCCAGAACTGGAATCTGAGAGAGTATACTTCACCCTCCCCACTACTCCCCAGTTATAACCAGAATAAATAATGAGGAACCTTGTTCTAGGTAGGGATAATTTTTGAGCAAATGCATGGAGATGGGAAGAAACAAAACATATATGGGGACAGTAAATAGGTCAGTTTGATAAGGAGGCATGAGGGTGAGAATGAGCACTCATTAAGCATCTACTATGTGCTGTACTAAGCCATGTTCTAAGTGCTTTTATAGATAGTAATACATTTGATCTTCAAAACAGTGCTGAGAGGTTCCCTTTTGATAGTTGAGGAAACAGAGGCAAATAGAATCACTTGACTATGATTACACAGCTAGTAAGCATCTGAGGCTAGATTTGATCCTAGGTCTTCCTCACTCCAGGTTCATTTCTCTGTCCTACTCTATTCTATCTCTGTGCCACCTAGCTGCCTCAGTAAAACAGAAGACTCAGAAGAAGTAAAAGAGAGGCAGGAATAAAAAATATATACTCTATAATGTTCTTTTGTAGAACTCTCAGACATCTCTTCATTTGCCACTAGCTGCTCTGCTTGATTTTGACTCTACTGTCATTTCATCACGCCCCACCCAGAATAAGCACATCACTAGGGCAAATTCATCAGCATGGACATTGATTTAGCTTTACTTCTTACGTCTAATCGGTGCCCTTATTTGTTTCTGTCTTTCTTATTAGAAGGCTGCAAGGAATAGCAAAAATCAATTCCATAGACTCCCTTTAAAAAGAACTCAAAATCCTAGACACCTCTTCATTGACTACCAGCAGCTCTGCCTCATTTTGATTCAATCATTTTCATCATGCTTTTCACCATCTCACCCCTCACAGGTTATACTTTGGCACCATTCCCTTCAGTTTTCTTTTCTCTATGTTTCCTCCCCTAAACTTAGACTGTTCCTTGAGGGCAGTTATTGTCTTTATTATTTTTGTTTATATCTCTAGTACTTAGCACAGTACTTGATACAGAGTGAATGCTTGCTAAATATTTATTTTAGTTTATAATATAGGAGTTGTAGATTATGTAGATGATTGGCAAATACTGAAAGTTTTTAAGGAGAGGAGTGGTATGATGAAATTTGTGTTTTAGAAATATTAATCTGGCAAAAAGTGTATGAGATAGACAACAGAAGACTAGACAGATGGAGACTGGCTGGGAAAATATTACATTTATTTTTCACGAGATTAAAAAGGGTCCCAGGGACATTGCGTGAAAGAAATGATAGCACTTGGTAACTGGATGTACAGGCTTAGAGAGAAGAAGAACTTGAAGATATTTTTGAGTTTCTGACTTTGAATGGAATAATAGTTGATAGAAAGCAAGAAGCTGGAGAGAAGGGTAGAGCAAGGATAATTTCCAACTTAAACATGTTGAGTTTGAAGTGATGTTCAGGATGTAGAGAAACAGAGAAAATGAGAGATGATAAATGCATACTTTAGATAATCCACCAAATTTTCTACTAGAATAGTAGTGATCACTGAGCCTTTTAGTACATAAAGATGAAAAGAGAAATTCACATTTTAAAATACTTTAAGGTTTACAAATTGTTTGCCTTTTGACAGCCTCTTAAGAATGTAGTGAAATCATTATGATGCTCATTTATTAATGAGGAGCTAAACGTTCAGCGAAGTAAAATGACTTGCCTAGGGCCCTACATTGGAGCAATGTCACATGATCTCAAATCCAGGTCCTTTGATTCCAGGACCAGTGCTCTCAGCAACAATCCACATTGCCCAATAACTGCCCAATTATTTTAAAAATAACTTTAAAAGTTATGACTTCCCTCACTTACAACATGCAATTAGAAAACCAAATAAACAAGGTAGATTCTTTACTTACTCTAAACTGACCACCATTTCCATCATCCAGTTCCAGAATATATCCTTCTGCCATCACTGGTGATAAAGGTGGCTGTTTCCATGACAATGTAGCACTGTTGTTGTGTGTGCAACAATCTTCCAACTGTAGAAGAGGCGCTGCTGGCACTGGAGAGGAAGCTAAACACAAATGAGTGTAACCCTGGCTGTTTTAATTGTCAAATAATAATTGCATTTCTTAACTTAAGTACAAACATTTCAACAAATGGTTGAATACTCCACAACTTAAAAAATAAACTAGAGAGCAACAGCAAGTTGACGCAGAATGGTGAGAGTGTTTCCTGTGTTACTATGCTCTCTTTAAGCCGTGTTCAGTAATATTAACTATATTAGAAATTAAAACTGGCAAGATAATTATTAATTCCTTAAAATGACAGTAATAAACTTATTACATGCTAATATAAATAATGTATTTTTGAAAAATAACTTTGTAGTTTCCAAAACAAAAAATTGTGAGAAAAATAACATTGTTTTACATATTTTTGCATAGTTCTTTAATGTCTGATTTAATAGAAGACATCTGAAGTCTCATACTGCAGCTGAATTCAATCTATCATAATATGTTATCTTGGTTCAAGTGTATGCAACAAATATGGTCTCACACAAATATGTAGTTGAGAAAAGGAAGAGTTTTTTTAATGGCCAACTAACTTCATGGTATTGTTTTGAAAATAGTTTTAGCCTCATAGAATCCTGAAAAAGGTCTAAGGGACCCTCCAAGGGTCTGTGGACCACACTTCAAGAAACTGTCCTAAACACATCATATCATTCATTTTAAAAAAAAGGGTATATTCTAAACTTATTATATCATTCATTAAAAGACAAAGGCCAAAGTGAAAGGATCAGAACCAGGAGACCTTTGTACACAGCAACAACCACAGTGTGCAAGGAATTTTTCTGGTAAACTTAGTACTTCATTGCAATGCAAGGACTAAAAAATTCCTGAACTACTCTTGAGGCAAAATGCCTTCCACACCCAGAGAAAGAACGATGGAATTGGATCACAGAATGAAGCAGATCATTTTCTTTTGTATTATGTTTTGTTTTGTTTTATGGTTTCTTTCATTCATTTTAATTCTTCTATGCAACATGACTAAGGTGCAAATGTATTTAATAGGAATGGATGTGTAGAATCTATATAAGATTGTACATCGTCTCAGGGAGGTAGTGGGGAGGGAGGGGTAAAGGAGAGGGAGGGAGTGGAAAAAAATCTAAGATATATGGAAGTGACTGTAGAACACTAAAAATAAATAAAATAATTTAATAAAAAAAAGACAAATGCCAATAAGACTTTAGAAAAGCATGAGAAGACTTAGATGGATTGATACAAAGTAAACAAGGAAAAATAATATACACATTGACTATAGTAGTGTGAATGGAAATAACAAGAACAAAACCCCAAACTGTAAGTAGTATGCAGAGATGGGAAACTGTGGGTGTGGAACACTGCATATACTATTGGACTCAATTTTACTGAACTGCTTTTCTCTTTCTTTCATTTTTTCTCTTGTTATAAAGAAGGGCTTGCCGATTATGTGATATGTCCATATATGCAGAAATAAAAGAGTAGGTTAAAAACAAATGACAGAAGTAGAATTTAGCAGATTTTTTTAAAAAAGAAAAATCCACCAGGAAATGATTGTTACATAATGCATGTTGAGGGACATGATCTATTTTGTAATTCAACATTTTCAACCATCTATGCATTGGGATGAAGTTTCTGGGCACATTGTTACTTGCTACTTCCACTCCCTTTCCATCCAAGTGACTTCTTTTCCCCTTGAGGGATACGATGTTTATATTGATTGCTTTTTTTTTTTTTACCTAAATAAAAGTTTATGCTGGAGCTGGACCAGTGGTAGTACGAATACTCAGGACTCTGTACTCTTCTAATGATGGAGTTAAGAAGGTCACCTATGAATACTTTGGTACAGTAATAAGGACTTGCTATGATATAAGATTCAATTTCTCAAATCTCAAAGGGGACAGCCATTCTAAGGAATTGGTAAGAAGAGCAAGATAATGACCTTAGGTAAGAAATGTCATCTTTCTGGGCCTCCATGACTTCATCTGAAACATGAAAAAGTTGGACTAGGTAATGTCTAAACTCCCAATGTTTTATCGTTTATTGGCCAGTTAAAAGTAATCTATCCCACTTGAGAAGTCTTGACACTTTGTTTAAACTTCTTTTGAACTTATCTCATTTTATTTATTATTACAGTTAATGAGTACTGTTATTAATGTTATGATTGTTTTTTTATTGCAGTAAAAATTGGTCTATTTGCTTTATATATGCTTTAATTTTTTTGTTTTTAATTTGCTTTTAATATGCTTTAGCTAAAAATAGCGTGAAATCTAATAAATTTAATAAGATGTTGAAAGCATACAGACAAAATGTATTGACAAGATGAGGATTTTCCCGAAAAACAAATGCCTTTAAATAAAAATAAACTTTTAAAAGTCTGTGATATCAAAATGATTTTGAGCACCATAATTGCTTGTAGAATTGCTAAGCCTAAAAAGACTCATTTAATAGAGAAAAGTATCAGTGCTATTTGTAGCTCTTGATGATGAAACAATGATTGGCAAGCAAAATAGCCTAAATGGTTCCACTCACAGATATTGAAATGACAAGGGGAATTGTTCATATCTGAAGACCTATGTAATTGATTAACTGACATCTTCCTTTTTTTTGCATTTCAAGTGGATAAATGAACAGATATAGGTAAAGATGAGCATTTGATTATATCCTACTATACGTTAAAGTTATTGGGGAAGATTTAATACTTAGTAAACCTATCAATAACAAAGCAACATAAAGATACATTTTATTATAATTGATGGAATTTAAAAATAAAACAATAATGTAGGAAAATTCTGTTGGTCTCTATAGTAACAGACTTTAATTAGCATTTGAATAAACTGATGGTCTACAATCACTACTTTAAAATATGTCCTTTGATGAAACTTGGAAAAATTGAATGCTTTATAATCACTTGTATTTAGAAATATTAGTGAGGAGCTATATTTAGTCTCTTAAATTGTTGCAAAAACAATCAACTTTATTAAAATATTCCAAAAAAGAAAGTCCTTTGCAAAATTTTAAGACAATATTCGTGCAGAGTCCAGACCATTTCTATATTACTGCAAAGCACATTGGTTTTCTCTTGCTCAAATGAAAATGTTCTATATTGATTGTTCTGAGAAAATCAGATAGAGGTGAGTGACATTTGGGAGGAGGGGTTAGAAAAGGGAGATGTCGTAATAAAGTCTGGAAACCATTGCCTTGTCTCAAATATCTTCTCCCCCCAAAGTTAATCATGTGTCAATTTACCTTCTATTTAGGCTATACTTTTCCTTCCATTTTTAAAAGAAGCTGTTAAAATGCCTTGCCAAACATAGCCGAGAGCTACATTTCTTTGAAACATCCATGTTACATGCTCAAAGACAGTTCTCTAAGTCTCTCTCCATTAATGAGTGTGCAGCACTTACTCTTTATCCCTGGGTTCAAGTTTTAGCCTTTTCTGCAACAAATAGGTAATTGGATTATACAGGTTTTCTGTTTTGCAATACTATGTTGCAATGCATTATCAGCCATCAAGAATATAATTCCAAAACCATTTTAGAGATTAGGAGAAAAATGTCACATGAGAGCTATCTGAGTATCAGAGAGCCAGATTAAACATATAAAACTACTCAGCTTCAATGTGCTCATCCTTCTTTTTTGGAAAGGACCATGACATCAGAGAAATGATGACATGACTTGCATTTGACTTTGTTTTGAGTGAGGGAGAGCTGTGCAAGGTCACCAGCCTCACTTTCTCCTCCTGAGCCATTTACATGACAAAAGAAGACACTGTGCAAATCTTCTTAGAAGGCTAGATTTGTAGTAGCCTACTAAATTAATTTGCATGTTTGTATTCCCTAAAATTACTTGTATTTGGGGTTCTAGACCTCAACACAATTACATAAGCAACAATATCTACATAAGATATTCTTTTACTTATTTGAATATAAATACTTACTTTTCACTTGTACAAAGTCAAGTTGATGGATGGACTGCAGCAGAGGTGTGTTGTCTAGATTCAAATCAAAGTCTGTTGTCATCCTTGGCGTAAGAGTCCCTTTTCCCCATTGATCCTCAGTCAAGTGCACTCTTCTAATGAGTGCATCAGAAATCTAATCACATTAAAGATTGTGTGAGAGATTACACTGGGAAATAGAATAGTTTCCAAATGAGTTATATCGTTACCTTGAAAAAAAGTGAGGTTGCTGAAATGGTCTTTACCCAATATCAAAGTTTCTTGATACATTTCTGAATGTCCCTATATTTAGAGCTAAATTTACATTTAGTCATAGGCAAAGTGGGTGGAAATTAATTTTGGTATAAATAATTGCTAAATTATTGGTAAATATTGGTAAATAAATAATTGGTATAAATGATGCATATGATGTATATTCAGCTCTACTTGCTGGGTTATGCAATTCTTTCTGATCTTACTATCTTAATGGAACCAGTACCACTATAATAGGTGATGTATAATCCACTGCATGTGAATGACCAGCTAGTCTCTGTCTTATATTAAGAAATGACATTGCCCTCTCTTTAGAATACTAAAATGATGGGTGTTAGAAAATGACAAGAAATCGTGAGTTAATTATATTCAGCAAAATATAATTTCTAACATCTTAAAAATAAAATCTGTGAAATGACTATCATTTAACAGACCAGAAACCAAACACTAGAAGACTTAATTCCTTGGAATCCTACCCTGGGCCCCCATTGTCCTTATTGGTCTTTGCTTTCCTTCACCCAGTACATCTAGAACTGGATTTCTTCAGGCTTCACTTTTCTTTCTGGCCATCTTCTTACCAAATGCTGTGCTGTCATGAACATATACACCCCTTGCCATGTCATGGGTCCATGATTCAAATCAATGTGTACCTTTCCTGTACCTATACTTGTACTTGTACCTCATTCCACTCATTATCCTTGTAACTTTCTAAATATTCCCTGACCAATACTCACATATATGTAGCCTGTTTTTTGAATAATGAAGGCAAGGAATTATTCAACAAACAATTATTAAATGCTTACTATGTGCTAGGTGCCTTGCTAACTGCTGAAGATACTGTTTCTGCTTTTATATTTTCATCCACAGAACTTAGCCTGGGTCTTGGAACACAGTGAGGGCTTACTAGGTGCTTTCTCTTTTATGTATTCAATACGGATCTTTCCTTTTTCCTGTATATCGTATTCATTTACTTTCCATTGTTACTCTGTTTCTTAATTTAGTATTTTTATTTGAAAATGGCTTACTTAGCAACCAACGGACTTTGGCTCTTTAAGTGTAATCAATTTTAAATTATTATATTTAATTAAAATTTGGCCTTGAGTAACAGAAAAAAAATCAAAGATATTAATGTAGGGAACAATAAACTATCAAGATATGAGTCACATTGGCCTAGTGGGAAGAACAATAAATTTAGTACTTCAAGACTCAGCTCTGATATCTAAGTCATGTGACCAGGGAAGTCACTTAATTTCCCTACATCTCATTTTACTCATCTAAAATAGTAATAATGATGTCTTTTGAGATTTTTGTGATCAGGGAAGAAACAGTCTTGGAAGGATTAGAAGAATTTCCAATAATCAGGGGCTTTCCTTGGGAGAATATGGGACCTTGAGGAGAAAGAACTCCTATACCTCTTCCCCCATTCTTCTGTAGAAATGCCAAGATTTGAAGCCACTTTCTTGGGTAAACAGAGACAGAGAGACATAGACTGACAGTCAACAAAGATCTTCTCCTCTCATAATTCTACACTCTATCTTAAGTACTTCTCTTGTGCACTTATGTATTACTGTGCATTCCTGTTCCACTATAGTACTTCCTCCTCACTTCCATTTCTAAATCTTCCTTCAAAGCTCAACTCAAATGCTACTTTGAGCTCTTTACTGATCCCCAAATGGCTAGTATTCTTGTCAGTTATCTTGTCTTTATTGTGTATGTATATATCTATATAATATGTGTGTATATATACACACATACACACAAACACACATATATAATATTTTCTTATATGTTTGAATATGTTCATTTCCACGCATGCCACCCAATCTCCTGGATCTGTACCTTGGCTGTCCTCCATAACTGCACATAGGAACAGAATTGCTAGTTTTCTTCAAAATTCATCTCAACCTCAACTTTCTATAGCAATTATCTCCAAATCATATCAAAGGCTAGTGCCTTTCCAAGATTACTTTGTATTTGTTTTGTATGGATCTTGAATGTACCTTTATATGTACATTATATCTTTTCCATCTGAATGTAAATTCCTTGAGACAAGAAACTATTTCACTTTTGTCGCTGTTTTCTCCTGTGTCTAGCACAATGTTAGCACACAGTAATAAAAGTTTGTTGTTTTAAGTGAAGGGTTTTGAAAAATGCAATAGCACTATGTACATGTGAATTATTAATAATTACTACTACTTTATACAGTTGTTTTTCTCACAGTGACCCTGATTGGGGTAGATAGCACAGATCTTAGTTGTTGTTCCCTTTTTATGAATGAGGAAAATGAAGCATAGAGGGAAAGAAAAGGAGTAAGCATTTATATAACACCTATTATATTCCAGGCACTGTATTAAAATCTTTAAAAATATTATCTCATTTTAACTTGGGAGGACAGTTGCTGTTACTGTCACCATTTGAGGGTTGAAGAAGCTAAGACAAGCAGAGATCAAGTTTCTTACCCAATACCACAAAACTGGTAAATACCTGAGGCTGTTTTGGGGCTCAAGCCTTCCTGACTCCCAGCTCAGTACTTTTCCCACTGTGCTACCTAGCTACTTCTAAATAGAAAACAGGAATTAAATAACTTCCCAAGAGTCATACAACTAGTAACTTTTAAACCTGGAACTTGAAGCCTACTTACTTATTCCCAACACTCCATTATATTTCCATTATATTATCTTTCTAATAGTTTTTTTTATTATTACTTTTCAAACTACCAAGTATTTACTGATTGGCCAGAAAATTGGCACTGAGAAAGTAAATTAATGTGCAGTTATTTTGATTTTTTCCTTTGATAAAACCATTCTAGCTAGATTCATTGATTGATATAAAAAACTCCAATTCTTCTAAAAAAGAAACCTCCCTCTTCTTATGAGCCACTGTTCAATTCTTTTATTTTTATATCAGTTCCCTGGTGTCTAAAATGAAAGGGTTAGACTAGATGACCTCTAAAATCCCTACACTTTCTGAAATACTGTAACATCAGTTTCAATAGCCAGAAACTTTCATTGATATTACTTATATTGTTATTGCTAATACAAAACTTTAAAATTCTGAACAGCGACAACTTAAAATTCATTCCTGGATAGTCTATGAAGAGAGAAGGGGTTGAAATGTTCTGGAGAGACTGTTAATAGTGATTATTGGGAAGAAATTGAAAAGACAGAGATAATGGCATAGAGAAGACTGATGTATGATGTATGATGGGCTTATGAGGTTTTTTTTTCTTTTTTCAATGAAACTCAGCAAGTATCATGCCATGTAATATTCTTTACAAGTAATAGCATTTGGTAATGATTTTCTGGTAGCTGGGTAATTTCATTGTAGGAAAATTACAAAATGAGATAGTGTGATGGTGGATTTATGTATTTCTTGGATTAGATTAGATGAAGCTTGAATTACTAGACCTAGTCCTTTGAAACATTCAGCATCTAAAAAACCAAAGAAGTCCACACTCACCTGCAAAAAGCCACTGGGGTCATTTTCCTTGATCACCTCCAGGCAGTACTCCATGAGACCAGTAGTCTGCCTCAACTTCACTGTGCAGTGAGATATCTGATCTCGTACAACCTACAAGGCAAGTTAATGTTCCCAAACAGTTAAAAACTATAGCAGATTCAGTGCTGAAGTATGAGGATTCTGGATTAGTGGTTCATTGTCGCTGACACAGTCCCTGGTGAATAGAAATATGAGGAACAATTGGTCGTCTCTGGCCACTCATTTCATTTAGCAAGAACAAGTGCACCAAAAGGACGAAGACATATTCTTTGCTCCATGGGACGTGACTCAATTAGAACTCAAGTCATAGGAAGTAGTCACGAAACTCAATTTAGCTCCACATGATGGTCCTCCCACCATTCCTACACATACTCCATGGAATATACTTTTAAAACAATCCTCTAACACCCATGGATTAGAAAAAGAAAAGCTAATGTTTATTGATTGTATTTCTACCTATACAAAATATTTTGCATCCATCTTTTTTTTCAGTTATTGTTTAACCAGAATAAAAAAAAAAGCAGAAGCTGTAATCATGTAATATCAGTTTCAATAGCCAGAAACTTTCATTGCTATTATTTACATTGTTATTCCTAATACAAAACTTTAGGATTCTGAACAGAGACAACTTAATATTCGTTCCAGGGTAGTCTGTGAAGAGAGAGGGAGGTGAACTGTTCTGGAGAAGCTTCTGATAGTGATCATTGGGAAGAAATTGAGAAGACAGAGATAAAGACACAGAGAAGACTGAATTTAACCTTTGTACTGTTAATAAGTAATGAAAAAGACAGTTGAGATACTTTGGCTACAATCTTGAGCTATGAATGGTAGGACTATTTTCCAGAAGTTGGGAGAAATCAAGAATAATAGTTACTATTCTAGGTAACTACGGCTGTGAGCTTTGTCACAGCTAAGATATTTTGAATAATTGTTTCTATTAAAAGTAATCACTACATGTTCCATTTCTCTCTTCTATGACTTATGTGTCTGTATATGTATCTGTATATGGAAATATAAATTACTTTGACACCCCTTTGGCTTCTATCTTTGGAATGTCAAATAATGAATCAGATTTTATCAGGCAATGTTAATATTAACAGAAGAGGATAGACTTTTAGTTAACTAAAATTTGCAGGAGAAATTACCCTGAGTCCTAAATAATGAAAGGAGAGAAAAAATTATTATAATAACATGATTGACTGGTTGTTATCCTTCATTTCTAAAGAAGATTAAAATAACATCACTATGTTGGAGTCAAGATACAATGTGTCCAACTGTGAGTGATCAAACCGATAGAAGCTTAGAATGCTTTATGACAGATCTGGCAGAAATAGTTCCTATGAACATTTGGAGTGAAAGTGTCCTATATCACACAGTCAATTCCAAATTTCTTCAGAAACACCTTGAGAGTGTCCTATTGTTTCTTCTGACCACTATGTGAGTGCTTGTCATGAATGAGTTCTCTGTAAAGTAGTGTTTAAGCAAATACACATTTGATATCCAAATAATATGGTCAGCTCCTCTAAGTTGTGCTTTATTCAGGAGACTTTGAATGCCTGACAGTTTAGCTAGAGAAAGGACCTCAGTGACTGGTACCTGACATTGCTAGTGATCTTCAGAATCTTCCGAAGAGAATTCAAATGAAAGTGATTTAATTTCCTAGCATGGCACTATTTCTAGATTTTACAAGCATATAACAATGAGATCAGCAGCTCTGTAGACCTTCAGTTTGGTAGGCAGTCTAATATCTCTTCTTTCCCACACTTTTCTTTGGAGTCTCCCAAACACTGAACTAGCTCTGGCAATGTGCACATCAATCACATCACCTATGTGTACATCCCTAGAAAGAATACTGCTAAGGTAACTGAATTTATCCAGCCTTCAAATTTTTCCTTTTGCTGTAACTGATAGTTCCATATATGGATGATGTGATGCTGACTGGTGAACAACCTGTGTTTTCTTGATATTAATTGTTAAGCCAAAATGAGCACAAATAGCAGAAAATCAAATCATATTTTATTGCATCTCAGCTTCAGAGGTTATACTGAGTGTGCAATCAACTGTTAACAAAAAATTCATGCACCAACTCTCCCTTCACTTTTGTCTTGGCTTGTAGCATTTTCAAATTAAATAATTTACTAGCTGACCTTTGTGTTTGTCCTCACTTAAGGTTTCTGACAACCTTGCTGAAAACATCATTTAAAAAACATTGGAGCAAACACTCCATTGGTGACTGGGAAAGCATGAGAGCATCATCCATTGTGCAGAACCCAGGCAGGCATGCTGTCATGAAATTGACATACAATACTGATGAAATTCTCTAGGCAACAAAATTCTGACATAATTTCCCACAAGCGCACATAACTGACAGTAACAAAGGCCTTGGTCAGATTAATGAATATTGAATACAGAGTTCTGTTCTGCTCCTGACATTTCTCCTGAAGTTTTTGGGCAACAAATGCTATATTGACTATTCCTCAGTCCTTTCTGAAGTCACACTGACCTTCAGGTAGATTGCTATCTTCCAGGTAAAGGATCAGCCTATTAAGGAGGACTCCAGTAACAATCTTGCCATTAGTGAGTAAGAGAGAGAACCTCTTGTGTCTGTCACAGGACAGTCTATTTCCTTTACTGTTATAGAGATGGACAATGGAGATATCCTTGAACTCCTGGGAATTACCTCCTCTTGCCATATAATCTGGAAAATTTCAGTCAGCTTTTGTATGAGCAGCAGACCTCCTGCCTTGTAAATCTCAACTGGAATACAATTAGCACCAGGTGCTTTGCCACATCAGAGGAGTCCAATGGCATTCAAAACCTCTTCTTCAGTGGCAAACTCAGCTAGAGAGGGATTGACTGTAATGTGAGGTATATGGTCAATGACTTCAGCATTGATTGATGTTAGTCTGTTGAGAACTATGAAAGTGTTAATCCCATCTCTCTAGGATCGTGGCCTTATCACTAATCAATGTGACTCCATCAACACCCAGTAGCTGAGATGCATCATATGTCGTTGGCCCATAAATATCTTTCAGGGCATCATAAAAGTACGTTGTAATATTACTATCAACGTAGAAGTGAATTTCATCTGCCTTTTTACTGAGCCAAGAATCTTATGTTTCTCTAAGCTTTCCTTGCACTTTACTTTTGATGGAGCTAAATGCAACTTTCTTGGAGATGGATGAACTATCTTGTTGGTAAACTTTGTGGAATTCTCATTTTTCATTTAGCAGCTTCTGAATTTCCCCATTTTTGTTAAATCAGTCTTAATGTTTGTGAATATTCTGATCATGATTGATAAATGTGGTGTTGTATACCAAATCTCTAAAAATTGCCCTCTCCTTTTCTGCTCCACTATTGCCAACTGTGTGTGGACTGAGCTTTTCTTCCAAATTAGCAACAAACCATGTTAGAAGATATGCTTTAGTCTGACAATATGTTTTCTAGTAATCATCTTTCCTCGGGGCCTTCACTTTTGTTCAATGCAAATATTTAGCTTGGAAAGGATAAGTCTGTGGTCAGTCCAGCATTCTGCATCACACGTTGCTTTCATCACTCTCATTCCCTGTCTGTCTCTTCTCCTCACAATGGCATAGTCTATTAAATGCCACTGTTTGCTGTGGGGGTAAATCTAGAAAGTTTTATTGCATTTAGGTGAATGGAAGGCAGTGTTGGTGATGAAAAGGTCATGAGATGCATGAGTCTTCAGTAATAAATGACCATTGCTGTTGCTGTTTCCAGTTCCATTTCTCTCAAGGACTCTCTGACATATCTGGTGATCTGTGCCTACACTTGCATTAAAATCACCCAGAATTATAAATTTGTCCTCTTTGGAAGATTGACGATGAGGTTCTCCAGTTCTTCATAAAATTTTTCTTTAACATGATCAGGGATTGTCATGGTTGGAGCATATACTCTGATGAAGGTGGTGTGATGTTTCCCTGTAAGTGACAATCATATTGTCATTCATTCCTTTTGGTAGGCATGCAAGTTTTTTGACTAGATTAGTTTTGATTGCAAAACCTATGCTAGCTTCACTGAACTCCCTTTCACTCTGGCCATTCTGGAAAAACATGAATCCAACTACAGCTTTGGTAAGAAGAGCCTTCTCTTGCCACCCTTGTTTCACTCAGGATTGCTATTTGGATGTAATATCTGCTGAGTTCTTTTGCAAAAAGAGCTGTTCTTCTTTCATGTCAACTGGATTTTGTGTTGTTAATAAGAATGCACATATTCCATGTGCTTATGGAGAGTGGAGTCATCTTTGTAGATGTTTTTGTATTTTGTGTGTGTGTGTTTCTATCACAAGATGGGATCCCTGACTGCCACAGCAAGCAAGGCAGGATTGGGTAAAGCAGACAATATTTAGCGTGCCTTTTCTAGCCCCTTTCTCACAACAGAAAGTGAGCAGTGTGGCCTTTAAAAGACTTCTTAGTTACCCAGGGGGTTCTGAATTGTACTGCTGCTTCCACTGAGAAGACAGTCCTGTGACCAGAGTCACTTGTATGGAGAGTTGTGACTACTGCTTCCAGTGTATTTACACCTGCTTCTTCATCATTTGCCTGTTGCCACAGGACTTTGTAACAGGTAAAAATTTTAAAATAGTATGGGTGATAACTTTTGTTTCATTAGATTTAGTGAGGCAGTCCTCCAGGGCCATCACAGTCCAGATTCAAGACAGAGCCAAGATGCCTGGTGACGGCTTGAGATATAGGGGATGATCTTGGTGTCTTCAATGTCTAACCAAGTTCTATATGCTCCATGGTGTCTGCTTCAGATACCTCCATGGCCAATTGGAACAAATTGTTCTCAACTGCCCATTCCACCAGGGGATGTCTTCACATTCTTTGGGTGGACACCCCCTTATCTCACTGAAGGATTTGAGACCCATTAGTTACATTCAATCTGGTTTAATCCCTCTGCCAAAAGAGTTTACTGAGGTGTGGCCACTGCTACACATGCTAAAGCTTCTTGGGGTCACAAGTGAGAGTCGGGTGGATCAGATTGACACTAAATATGAAAAGCAGTCCTCAGTGCTCACTAGGCCTCACACCAGAGGTTCTAGTCTTCCCTGAACATGCCCTACACCCCAGAGTAAGAAATAAGAAGATTTTAAGGTAGGAGGAGGCTAGGTTATGAAGTGCTTTGAATGCCAAAAAAGAGAATTTTGTATTTCTTCCTGGAAGCAACAGAAAGCCAGTCAAGTTTATTGGGGAGGGGGGAGGTGACATGATCATATTTGGTTTTAAGAAAATCACTTCAGTGACTAATAGAGAATAGATTGGAGTGAGGAAGAGAATTGAGGTAGGCAGACCTACCAGCAGGCTATCTTGATAGCCCAGACATGAGGTGACAAAGTTCTGCATCAGGGTGGTTGGCCAGGAATGAGGTAATGAGGGTTTGCAGAGGATGGAAGGGACTGTGTTGAAGATATTTTTGCAAAGGTGACAGCGTGGATATGGTGGGGGTGGGAGGGAAGGGTGATGAGAGGTATTAAGAAATCCTAGGTTGCAAGCCTGAGGGACTAGATAGTGTTGCCCTCTACACTAATAGGGAAGTTAGGAGCAGGGAAGGGTTTAGGGGAAAGATAATGATTTCTGTTTTGGATATATTGAGTTTAAGATGTTTAATGGACATCCAGTTTGAGAGGTCTGAAAGGCAGTTGGAGATGTGAGATTGAAGGTCAGGAGAAAAATTGAGGCAAGATAGGTATATCTGAGAGTCGCCAGCATAGAAACTGTAATTAAATCAATAGGAACTGATAAGATCATAAAGGGAAGGAATATAGAGAAAGAAGAGGAGAAGAACTCTGAGAGACACCTATGCTTAGAAAGCATGATCTGGAGGAGAATTCAACAAAGGAGACAGAAAGAATGGTCAGATAGGTAGGTGGAGAAGCAGGAGAGTGGAGTCTCAAAAAAGAGAAAGAAAAGAGATGATTAAAGAGGAGAGTATCAAAGAAGAGAGAGTGACCAACAGTGTCAGAGACTGCAGAGGTGGCAAGGAAAATGTGTATTGAGAAAATGACATTGGGTTTGGCAACTAAAGGTCCATTAGTAACTTTGGAGAGAGCAATTTCAGTGGAATAATAAGATCAGCGGCCAGATTGTAGGGGTTAAAGAAGAGATTGAGGGGGAAAAAATGGAAGCACCTATTGTAACCTTCCTTTGGAGGAATTTAGCTACAAAGGACAGAGAAGAAATAGGGCATTATTAACAAGGGTATTAGTAGAAAACAAGCAGGTATTTACAATTAAATATTTTTAGGCTGTTGGTTTGTTTATTTAAATATAAAACAAATGAAGCTCGTCATCTGATTTTTAAATTAAAAATCTTCTTTAACATTCTACCATAAGCTTAAAAACTAAGAAAACAGTATGGGGCTAAGTGACCAAGTGCAGGTGGGTAGGAGAAGATGGCATATCAGCCCTAGAGCCAAGGCGGATTCATGCAAACTTTATATTTGTAGCCCAGTAGAGGGAAAACTCCTGCTAAGTGACCAAAATGAAGGTCACTTAAAATTGATAACAGCCCTTCCCCCAAAGCAACAAGGTATCTTGAAATCTCAGCTTCCTGGAGTTTTGTCATCTCATAGGTGGAAGTGTATCCATCCACATGAAAAGATAGCTGAGGCAGGATGGAAAAAAAAAGTCTTCCTCCAAACAACAGTAATATCCCACGTTAGCCGATGCTTCTAAATCAAATTCGCCTTCAGAAGTCAGCCCCAAAATGCAATGGGAGAAGGAGAGACAGTTACCCAGTTCATATTCAGTGCTTTATTCCTCCTCTGCATCAGATGGTAAGTGTGAAGAAGCCCCAAAGTGATGATCACTCCCACATTCATTCTGTGTGCAAGGGGAAGATGAATGAGGGCCAAAATCATAGCCTTCATCACAATTTCATTTTGGTTCAGTCAGACCATAACTTAAAAGTTTCCTGTACTCCCATGTATGCTCTTGGGACTCCAGCATATAGCTAGTTCTTCCAAGAATCAGCACTTGTTCTGAGGTTCATTTTTCTCATATACCACCTTGCTTTAGTAACTCCTGTAGATTTACTGTAATAAGGCAGAAACCTTATATGACTGTCTCCCAGTAGACATGGGCACCAGGTGATGTGACTGTGGTAGAACCACTTCTGGTGCTGAAGACAAGGAACATGAAGCTCCTTCAACAAGCAACTCTTCCTCTACTCCCAGGGTGGTGTTAGTATCTGGTAGGTGCAAGGACTCTACCCCAAGGCTGGACTGTGAGTTTAAAGACACCATGTACTGAAGCTTCCTCAAGCAAACTGCTACCTATTAGTGGCTTAGCTGTTTGCTCTCACTCTCGATTTCCTGTTGCTCCCATCCTTGACTGATGTTTCATCACGTGCACATTCTGGTTCCCACTCTGAGGGAAGGTTCTTATACAAACTTGGCACTTATGCCTGAGTGAACCAAGAGATGCTTCTGAAGGCTGGAGTACTCAGCAAAGGAATGGCCACAGCCTTCAGCCTCACACATGAATGACTTCTCACCTGTGTAGATCCGAAGGTGGTTCTTCAGATTTCCAGTATTGGTGAACTGCTTGCCACATCCCAGCTCAGGACACACAAAGGGTTTGTGAGTTCTCATGTGTACTTTTAGTCTTTGAAGCACATAAAAGTTTTTCCTACAGCCTTCAGTAGGGCAAATAAAAAGTGTGGTCATTCCTATGGGTTTTTAGGTGGTATTTGAAATGTGCTGGCCACACAAATGTCTGATCACAGTCCTCAGCTGTGTACTGGAGCCTTTTTCTCCTCCTGAGGAAGGTGAGAGAGGGACCCAGAGTCTTTAGACTGCCCATCACCTGAACCAAGGTGAACATTTTCCCCATTGCTACTGGCTTTGGCACTCTGTGCTATCTGTGCCCAAGTAGCAGCAATCAGACTGTCATGTGCCAACTCTTGAACCTGAATGAACCATGGCATGCTGCTGTCAGCACTATCACTGGAGAGAAAGCCATTCCCAGAGTCCTCTGCTTCATCCAGGACAAATACTAAGTGCTCAGCTGAAGAGCCCAGACCTGCTCTTGTTAGGTTAAGAAGGATAAAAGAACTGCTGTTACTTGGCTGAAAGTCTTGCATCAAGCTAGGAGACTGACAAAATTTGGGGCACTTCTATACAGTGTGTCCTTATTTCCTCCCCATCAGGGCCCAGGTTCACTGGAAGGCTTCTCAACACAGTGGAGGAAGGGACCTCCTTACAGGAGTTGGAAGGATTTGGAGTATCATCTGGTAACATGAGTCAGCTGCATTCTGAGGTCTCAGTAACAGGAATCAGGGACACACAAGTGGTATCTTTAGGTTCAGACTGCACCAGACCCTGTCCCAATGGTGTGAACGTATTCTGAACAAACTGGACCAGCAGCTCTGGTTTGGTCTCTAACTCATCCGATAACATTGATTCAGCTTCCAAATTCTGTAACTGTTAAGGGGAATTATAAAGCTCAATTCAGACTGAAGGACCACCTCCTGCTATATTCATATTCCCCAGCAGAGTATAATGATCATCTCTAGCTAAGTTGCTCTGGACAGTTTATCAATTTAGCCTGGACTGGCTGCAGAAAATCCCCGTTCTCACCTTCTCATCCTGAGAGGCCAGCAGTCCCAGACCCTGAGTCGCTCTACTGGCCTGCAAATATAAAATTTACATAAATCCCCGTTGGCCCCAGGGCTGAGAAGATATCTTCTCCTACCCACCTTCACTTGGTCACTTTGCCTCATTCTGCTTTCTTAGTTTCTAAAACTTATGGTAGAATATTAAAGAAGATTTTTAATTTAAAATCAGATAAGCTTTATTTGTTTTATCTTTAAATAAACAAACCAACAGCCTAAAAAAAATTTAATTGTAAATACCTGCTTGTTCCCTACTAATACCTTGTTAATAATGCCCTCTATTAATATACAGATGACTCACATAAAAATGTAATTAAATTTTGACTGTAGATAATTTCTTTGCAATTTATGGAAAGATGTAAGAAATACAAAATTCAATTATTCTAGTTTGTTGGTTTTGATGAGGAAGAGAAAATTACTGCCTGAAATGCTCTTCTCCAATAAGAATTCTCCTTCGTCAGTCTTTGAAAATCATTCAAGACCCCTTAAAAGTTATAACAGAAATAACTGTGTTCAGTGATCCTCTGACCATAAACATCAGATGCGGTATAACACAGGGAGATAGATACATGCTTGTCACTGTGATGGAGAGGATATAGTGCAGAATCTAAGTTGAAGAATCCCCTAAAGAAGGTGAATTTCTTCAGAAGCTTCTGTGTATGAAATTGTTATGGTTTCATTATGCCCTAGAGCAATGCAAAGCATCTCCCACAATACATACCTGCTACTGCCCAGTTCTTTATTCCCATCCTCCTCAACCCACTCACAAGCACATCTCAACAAAATACAATCCGCTTATTCCTCTGTGACCTCTGGAATGCCTGTTCTATAGGCAACAAACTTATTTTCATCTTAAATCTTTTCTTTTCCCTCTCCTTCCATATTCTGTTTCTCACTGAGACCTGCCTCCTAATGACACAGATTTCCTTTTTTGTTCCACTTACCAGTATTTTATTTTTTCGAATTCCATGTAAAGGTAGTTTTCAACATTCACTTTTATAAGATTTTGATTTCGAAATTTTTTCTCCCTCCCTTTTTCCCCTTCCCCCTCCCCCAAACAAAAAGAAATCTGATATAGGCTGCACATGTACAATCATATTGAACATATTTCCATTAGTCATGTTATGAAAGCAGTATCAGAAGAAAAGGGAAAAACCACAAGAAAGAAAAACACAACAAAAAAGAGAAAATAGTCTGCTTTGATCTGCATTCAGACTTCACAGTTCTTTCTCTGGATGTGGATAGCTTTTCCTAAAATGAATCTTTTGAAATTGTCTTAGGTCATTGTACTGCTGAGAAGAGCTAAGTCTATCAAAGTTGGTCATCACACTATGTTGCTTCTACCGTGTACAATGTTCCACTGGTCCTGTTCAGTTCACTCACATCAGTTCATGTAAGTCTGTCCAGGTTGTTCTGAAATTCCCTTGCACATCATTTCTTATAGCACAATAGTATTCCATTACATTCATATACCACAAGTTGTTCAGTCATTCCTCAAATGATGAGTATCCCCTCAATTTCCAATTCTTGGCCACCACAAAAAGACTTGCTATAAATATGTTTGTACATGTGACACAGACTTCCTACCTATCCTTTTCAGCACTGGTACTTCACTTATTTCCCTCAACTCACTGATCAGTGTGGTGGAGAGTTGGAATACTCCTTTGTCCCCAATGCCTTTTTCAAGTTCTTCCCTTTACCATCAACACTCAGTTACCTTTCCTCCCTTGAAGTCCCTTTATGTCACATCTCCCACTCAATCAAAATCCTGGCAAAAGATGGGGACCTGGAGGATGATCCCCTTCTTTCCTCAATGAGTTTAGCACCTGGCTCACAATCTTTCTCTTTTTCAACTCCTGCCCTCAAACTAGGATCTACAACATACACATTGATACTTATTCAAACACTACAACTTCTCAGTTCCTCAACATACTCATTTTCCATGTTCTACAACATGCCACCTCAGTGACACATGAAATTAAGTTTTGAAATTATGGTCATATCTTTGATGTTGCCATCATTCACAAAGGTGCCACCACCATGTTTAGGAAAACTGAAATTCCCTTAACTAATCACAAACTACTGGCTTTCTGGCTTTCTATTTTCCCATATAAATCCCTATCCTTTGTCCATACCATGATTTCCATTCCACAAACTTCCAAGTCTCTTCTGAGCTATTTATTATCCCTGTGCTAGTCACATTTTCCTCCTTTCCTCATTTTGACTCATTCTCTTCTCTTGAGTCATGTGCTTCCTTACATTGTCCCAAAATGTGCCCTACTAAGCCTCAGCCTTGACTCACTCCCACCATCTGCTACCTTAACTTCTACATTCATTTTGCTAAATGAAGGGGGAGAAAATCACTCAACTGTTCTAACTGGTCCCACTCCATATTTATGTTACGTAGTCCAAATGGGCCGTCACTGTTGCTTTGCAATCCTACCCTCTCTATCTCACTATCCCACTAGCTACATCTGTTCTTCTAAACTTTTTTCAGACTTCTACAAACCTCCCATGGGTCCCCCTCCTCCCACTCTCAACAGAACCTTGACTCATATTTTACTAAGAAAAAAGACCATTTTCTGAGGGCTCCTCTCCTCCTCCTCATCTCCTATTACTCCAAAACCTTTTGTCACCAACTCTTCCTTCACCCATCTCACAAAAAGAGGCAGCCCTTCTCCTTGCCAAGACAAACTCCTTTGCCTGAACAAATGATCCTATTCCATTCCATCTTTTCCAGAAGATTGTCCCCTGTATCATCCCCATTCTCTCACTTACCTTCGATTTCTCCTGGTCTCTTGGCTACCTCTTCACTACATACATGCAAGCCCATATCTCTTCCATCCTCAACAACCCTCACTTAATCCTTTCATCCCTACTATCATTTCATTTCTCTTTTGCCTTTTGTGACTAAACTCCTTGAGAAGATTGTCTATAAGTATCTCTACTTCCTGTCTTCTTGTTCTCCTCTCTACAGTCTAACTTCTGTCCTGATGATTCAATCCAAACTTCTATTTCTAAACTTTCCAATGATCTCTTAGGTGCCAAATTCAATTGCCTTTTTTCAATATTCATCTTTCTGAACTTCTTTGCAGCTGTTAATAATAATAATGAATCAGATAACACTTATGGCTATTATGTGCCAGGCTCTCAGCTTTGCTTTACAAATATTACCTTATTTAATCCTCACAACAAACCTGGGAGGAGGGGTGCTATTATTACCCCCATTTTGTTGAGGAAACTGAGGCACACAGGTTAAGTGACTTGCCCAAGGTCATACAGCTAGTTAGTATCTGAGGCTGGATTTGAACACAAGTCTTCTTGACTTCAGCACCAGCGCTCTATCTCCTATGGCACCTCACTGCTCTTGACATTATCAATAACCTGTTTCTCCCTGATACTCTCTTTTTTATAGGTTTTTGGGACACTACCCTTTCTTAGTTCTCTTCTTACCTTCTGACTGGTAATTAATCTCCTTTGGTGGACCTTTTTCTAAGTCATACCCACTAACCATGGTTATCTTCTAGAGCTTTGATCTGGGACCTCTTCACTTCCTTCCTGTAAACAAACCTTTTAGGTGATCTCATTAAGTCCCATGACAAAAAAATATCATGTTATTATAATAGTATTAGTGAGAAGTCTTGTGGGTGAAATTTTCTGGTGGTCATGTGAGTGGAGACAAAGGGATAGATATAAATGATGTTGGGGGGGGTTAGGATGACAGAACTTGACAACAGATTGAATACTGGAGGCGAGAATGAGGGAAGACTCAAACATGACATCAAGGTCTTGAATCTGGATGATTGGATGATACCACTCTCTTCAGAAAAATAAAGAAGTTTGGGAGGAAATATTGAGTTCTGTTTGGGATATATTCAGTTTCAGATGGAGATATGCAACAGGTGATGAAAGACCAGAGAAGAGGGTTGGGATTAGGTCTGGATCTTGGGCTCACAAAGTTAGCAACTGAATTCATGGGATCGCTAGGCTAGTACACATATCCAAGGAATATCCAGTTTGAGGTGCCTAATAGAGAGTTGGAAAGTAGGAGAAGGAAAGAGGTTAGGCATGAAGAAGCAGAATTGGGAATCACTCATATAAAGATAATACTTGAATCCTTGGGAGATGATGAATCATCAAATAAAATAGTGTTATGAGAAAAGAAAGTAGAAGACAGAGCCTTGGGGGACACCCACAATTAGGAGACATGGCCTGCTAGATTCAGCAAAAGAGACAGAGAAGGAATAATCAGATAGAAACCTTGAAGATAGTGGTGTCATGAAAACCTAGAAAGAGGAGAGTATCCAGGACATGAGAGTAAAAATGTCAAAAATGCAGACAGGTCAAGATTTAGAGAAAAGGCTATTAGATCTGACAATTAACAGAATATTGGTTGTTTTGGAGACAAGAGTTTCAGTAGGATCATGAGATCAGAAGCTACACTGAAGACATAGGAAGAAAGTAGGAGGAGAGAAAGTGGAGCCACTGACTGTAGACAGATTTCTCAAAGAATTTACACATAAAAGAGAAAAGATGTGGGAGATATGCCAGCATTAGACATGGAACAATTGAAGCTAAATGAGAGAGTAGGAATTATAGCAGGGACAATCTTCTGAAGAAAGTGGGATGAAATAGGATCACTTGTGCATGTAAATGAGTTTACTTTGACAAGGAGAAGTCTCACTTCTTCATGTTAGATGAGGTGAAGGAGGAGTTAGTAGGATAAGGCAATCCCAACTAAGTTTGAAGAGAGGTACTTGTTTGTAGTCTAATTTCACCTTCTTTACAGAAAAGCATACTATGCACCTGTGTATTTAGGCATATTGTTAGGAATTACATACGCAATTTTTAAAAGTAGAAAAATGAGAGTACAAAAAATGGAATATGAACATATGTAATTCTATTAACGTTACATGTTACTACTGAGCAAGAAATTTTTCTTTAACTTCATATATCTATAAAATCCACTCCCTTCACTGAAGGGTATTGATAATAAAAGTTGAATTTGTTTTTAACTTATTCATTTTTAATGGTACTCAATCATCTCAATATTCTAATGACCACTTGTCATAATATCCTGAAAGTTGCTCACTGGTAAGAGGATTTAGCTGGGCTTTCAAATCCCTTTTCATAACAAGACTAGAGTTTTATTGTAGCCAAAAATAAGTGAATGGAATGACTTCTCTATTATATTAGAATTTTGGTTTCAGAACACTGACATAGTTCAGAGTCAACTAAGGTTGCCTTATTATTTATAATAATTTAGCAAATAATCTCCAACTAGAAGCCAGAAACAAATGGTTTTCCAGCTAATGATGATGAAGAGTTGTATCATAGTATAGGAATGGAAATAAAATAAGACTAACCATAAACCATGGCATAAAAGAATCAACTGGTAATCATTATTAGTAACTATGAACTGATTTACACTAGAACTATTTGTGGTAGTTTTCATTTCAAGCAGCAAAGATTAGAACAGAAGCATACCATTCTTCCTCCCCGACAGCTGCATTGATTGCATTACCATCACGGATGGCTAGTTTGAAAATACCCAGTTCTGTTACATTAAACTACCTTCCTAGTCAAAGGAGTTAATCAGAAATCTCTATTGCTTGTTTTCCAGATTTGTTGTTTTAAAATATTGATCCCATATTCTTCATTAGACTGAAAAGTCATTTCATAATTTCTCACTCTGACATCTATGTTAAGGAGTTTTAGGACTCTAGTTGAAAAAAACCCATCATTTCAAATGTATTTTAATGTACCTATATTTTCTGTAAAGTATCCAGTCACTGTTCCTATGAATATCTAATTTTAGAGATTTAAACATTGAAATATTGGATCATAAACCAGAAAATGGAAGCCTGAAATCAATGAAGATCTCAAAAAGTCATTGGTTCTTTCACTCTCAGCAAATTAGTCAGCCTTTAGTGCTTATAGGAACTGTGGTAATCATACAGATACAAAGAGAGGAAAAATACGGTACAGTCCACACCCTCAATAAACTCCTATTCTGTTATGTTTGTTCAACAACCATGTACAAATATATATAGTATAAATGAAAGAAGGACCACTAAGACATATGGAATAGGATTTTTAAAATTATTTTTGATTTGCAAGTCAGAGTCCTTTAGTTCTCAGGATTCTAGGGAATTACCTGTTCTATGGCTCACAAGGGATTTGACTAAAGTGAGATTATCCAGGTCCTATCCTTCAGATCACTATGAAGATATATGACAAAGTATATCCCAATGAGATCAAATAAGAAGAAAATGGCCTATATGTATAGAAATATTTGTAACAGTTTTTTTTTTTGTGGTGGCAAAGAATTAGAAATTGAAGGGATACATATCAGTGGGAATAGCTGATCAAGTTATTGCATATGATTAGGATAGAATATTATTGTACCATAAGAAATTATGAAGGAGATATTTTCACAGAAACCTGGGAAGGTTTGTATGGACTGATGAAGTGAGTTACTCTTCTGTTTCTCAGAAGAGTAACTCACATGATAATCACAGTACTGTGAAAACAAACAGCTTTGAAAGATTAAGGGACTCTGATCAGTGGAACTACCAGCCACAGTTACTAAAGACTGTGAAATATACTATCTACCATCTAAAAGAGATCAGGAAAAAAAATCAGGAAAAAAAAGATCAGGAGGACACACGATTAAGGTAATAATATGTTTTATTTGATTCTACAGGTTTATAATAAAGGTGTTTTATTTTTTTCTTTCTTACTAGAGACTAAGGGAGACTGATTCAAAAATAAAATGAAATTTAATTTATAAGGAAACGTTACTATCAACTTAGAAAATGATGAAGATTGTCATCCTTGATCTGAGCCACATACCTTTATCTGTAATCATTGGAAGACCTAATTTCTATCTTTCAAATTTCTTTCAAAATTTGGAAGCATACACTTTTACCCTCTCTTTTCAGAGATTATCTGAAATTTCTCCTGAACAATTTCTCCTGTTATTCTCTTGGACAAAATATAAAAACAGCTCAATGGAAGAGCTCAGACTGGCATGACAGGATTTTCATGTATTTGGGTGGCCTACTCACAACATCCCTAAGTAATTGACTGATATTTTCTTGGTACCATTTGTACCACATAGCCTCTAATCTACAATTCTGAATGAGCTCTCACAATGACTAAACCACAATGCATAGAAGCACATGAGTAAATTTTGTCATCACAAAATTACTTTCTTTTCATATTGCAAATGATACAAGTTCATGGATATGTTGTTCATCCTTCATTTTTGAAGGACACAATAAAGTGATGTCTTGACTCCTGCATGAATTGGATTTAAGTGAGGCAGAGTTTCACAAAGTCATCAGCCTCACTCTTTCCCAAAGTCCTTAAAGTCTAATGGCAAGACAAAAGTCAAGATGCCTGGTGATGGCCTGGGATGCAGGCGATGACCTTGGTTTCTTTAATGCCTGATCACACTCTAAACCCTCCACAGTGTCTGCTTCAGGTGCCTTTGTGGCAATTGAAACAAATTGTTCCCATCTGCCCATTCTTTTTGAGGAAGTCTTCATATGCTTGGGCTAGACACCCTCCTAACTCACATATGCATTGTTAGGCTATCTGATGAGATGGTGTACCTGGTGTGGGTACTGCACTGCTACAGCTTTTTGGAGCCACAGATGAGAGTTGGATGGCAGGTAAATAGCAAAGTGGGTGAACAGCCCTAAAAATGGCTCACCAAGCCCCCACACCAGAGGTGCTAGTCCTTGAACACCTCATGAACCCCATGGAAATTGTTGTATCTTGAAAAACTTCAGGTTTACTTTGGAGGAAAAAGTCTTAAGAAACAGAAGTGAGAAAAGTTGGAATATTATTCTCTCTGTGGATGAACCAGAGCTTATAAAAGAAATGCTTTTCTTTTCCTTTCTCTATTATTAATTCTACTGTGTAACATAAACACAAGACAAAATCAGCAGCTACTTAATTACAGATATTTATCACAAGTATTGAACTTTTCTTGGAAGCAGGAAATTCTTTTGTTCATTTTTCTTTTTTCCCAGTATGAATACAAATCACATATGTGCTTATTTTCTTTGATTCATTATTTCTGGAAACCAGAGGGTGTCCTGAAATCCTCTCAGAACAGTGATAAAATATCCCACCCATTCTGACTAGGATCCAACTTGTTTCCTTTCTTTTCTTTTCTCAGATGTCAGTACTCACCTTTAGCTTGTGTTCATGTTCCTTGTTGACTCGGGAAAGTAGCTGAGCTTTTCTTCTGTTAAGAGCATCGATGAGAGCATCACACTGGGCTACCAGGCAGGCTTCAAATTCAACACTGTTCTCCTGTACAAAAGACAAACAAATACATCACAGAAATGAGAGTCTAAAATCTCATCCATACTCTAAGAAAAGTGGCAGAAATAAAACTCTTTGATCCCTATAATTTGTCAAAATGTTTATTAAAGAGAATGAAAAAATATTTTTGAATACAATTCATTTAGATAGGTATATGTGTATATGCTTTATATATATTTTGTATATATGGCTGGTTGGTTGTTGTCCTTCATCTTCGAAGAGGTACAAAATGACATCACCACGATAAAGTGAAATTTCAGTGTGTCCGACTATGGCTGATCAGACCAATACAAGCTTGGAATGCTCTACCACAGGTTGGGCACAGATAGTCCATGTGAATATTTGGGTGGATATTCCACATTTGCACATCCTATGTTTACTTTGTGCTGTCTCAATTCTGCTTTACTCAAAGAGCACAGCACCTTTTCTGATGTGGATATGCCATGCTGAGCAGTCCTGTGCCAGTGTCTCCCATGTTGCACAGTCAAATCCGAAATTCTTGAGAGTATCTTTATATCACTTCTTCTGACCACCATGTAATCACCTGCTCCATGTGAGTTCTCTATAAAATAGTCTTTTTGGCAAGTGCACATTTTGCATTCGAACAACAAGGCCAGCCCATTGGAGTTGCACCCTCTGAAGAATAGTGTGAATACTTGTCAGTTCAGCTTACACGTAGACTTCAGTATCTGGTACCTTATCCTGCCAGGTGATCCTCAGAATCTTCCTAAAGGCAGTTCAAATGGAAGTGATTCAGTTTCCTGGCATGGTGCTGGTAAACTGTCCATGTTTCCACAACAATGAGATCAACACAATAGCTCTGTAGACCTTCAGTTTGGTAGTCAATTTAATACCTTTTCTCTCCCAAACTTTTCTTTGGATCCTTCCAAACACTGAGCTAGATCTGGCAATGCGTGCATCAACCTCATTGTCAATGTGTACATCCCTGGAAAGTATGCTACCAAGGTAAGTGAACTTATCCACAGCATTCAAAACTTCTCTATTTGTTGTAACCGATAGTTCCACTTATAGATGGTGTGGTGGTGGATGATGGAGCACCTGTGTTTTCTTGGTGTTAATTATTAGGCCAAAATTAGCACAGGCAGCAGAGAACTGATCCACACTTTGTTGCATCTCAGCTGTAGAGGTTGCATTGAGTGCACAATCATCTACAAACAGAAAATCATGCACCAACACTCACTCCTCTTTGGTCTTGGCTCGTAGCCTTTTCAAATCGAAGGACTTACCATCAGTATGGCAGTTGACCTTGATGCCATGTTTATCCTCATTGAAAGCATTTGACAACATGACTAAAAACATCATGCTGAAAAGCATGGGAGCAAGCACACAGCTCTGTTTCACTCCATTGGTGACTGGGAAGGCATGAGATAATTGTCCATTATCCAGAACCTGGGTAAACATTCCATCATGAAATTGATGTACAATATTGATGAACTTCTCCAGGAAGCCAAATTTTGACATAAAACAGTGTCAAAGGCCTCAGTCAGATCTACAAACATTGTGTACGACCTCTGTTCTGCTCCTGGCATTTCTCCTGGAGTTGTTGGGCACCACACACCATATCAACTGTTCCTCAGCCTTTTCTGAAGTCATACTGGCTCTCAGGTAGATGAACATCTTCCAGGTGAAGGATCAGCCTATTAAGAAGGACTCTAGCAAGAATTTTGTCAGCAATGACTAAGACAGAGACTCCCCCTGTGATTGTTGCAGGACAACCGATTCCCTTTACTTTTATAGAGATGGACAATGGAGACATCCTTGAACTCCATATAACCTGAAAAATTTCAGTCAGCTTTTGTATGAGCAATGGTCCCCCTACCTTGTAAATCTCAATTGGAATATAATCAGCACCAGGTGTTTTGCCACATGAAAGGAGCCTAATGACCCGCAAAGCGTCTTCTTCAGTTGGAATTTGAGCTAAGGAGGGATTGATATCAACCTGAGGTAAATGCTCAATGGCCTCAGAATTGATTGATGATGGTCTGTTGAGAACACTATGGAATTGTTCAGTCCATCTCTCTAGGATCATGTCCTTATCACTAATCAATGTGACTCCATCAGCAATGAGTTGTTGTGATGCACCACAGGGTTTTGGTCCATAAGTAGCTTTCAGGGAATCATAAAAGAGCTTTGCGTTGTTACTATCAGCATATGTGCATATATACACACATATGTGTACATATGTATACACACACAAATATATCTCTCTACTACACATGTTTTAAGATCTTTCAGTCTATAAAAAAACCTTCACCTAAAGTCAATTATTGAGGTAATTAATTGGTATTAATATCAGCAACAAAATACTGGCATATAGATTTGGGGGGGTTGAAAATGGAAATAGATATTACAATGGGAACTAATGGGGATTTGAAATGTCACCCCAGAGAAAAGCAATAATTTCAAATTTCTTCCTCACTTTGAAATCATACCCCAGGCAATGGCCTCCTAATTTGTGATTCACAATGCAGGCACTGATTTGAAAAGAATAGAATGTTCTCAGGAAAAGAAGCTCCATTTATTGACAAATACATAAGTAACAAGTTGGGAAGGTTAGGTACTTCTCACAGACTAGAAAATTGCCAGAAAATTGAGAGGAAGTGGCTTATCTTAACAGTATTGATAGCTGACACATAATGCTTTAGGATTTTCAAAGATCTTTACATATATTTTCTTATTTGGTATTCAAAAATACCATTTGAAGTGGGTACTATGGATATTATTATCCCCATTTTACAGAGGAAGAAGCCTAGCTTAAGTGATTTGTTCAGGATCACACAGTAAATGTAAAGAGTGGAATTCAAATGTAAATCTTGACTCCAAGTCCGAGATTCCATCCACCTTACCTTATGAGAAATCCAGTTATCAGATACTGGGAGAACAAAAACAAAGAAACAATAATTCCAGACTTCAAGCTTAGTTATCATAGTTAATTGACATGTAAAAAATGGCCATTCTATAGATATTTAGAACTGCCCTCAATGTCACGAATGCCTGTGTTCAACTCCTGCCTTTAACATATACTGGCCAAGGGACTCTCGACAATGACAATCTTTTAGTGCTCTGGGCAATTCTCTAGTCTAAGACATAGAGGTGCCAACTTGTGTTGGTAGTAGGAATTTATTTATCTGGGCATAACCTCAAAAAATGAAATCATGGATATTATCCTTGTAGTCCATATCTGTATCTTGATTGACATTTAAATTAATTTTTCTTAGTAATAAATATCAGTGGACAGTTAAAAGCCATTTAATATAAATAATTCTATTTTTAATATTAACAGCTTCTACCTATGCAAAAATTATATGTGAAATATGAAAGGGCAATAACTGATATAAAGTTCTGAAACATGCTTTTCCCGTGACATTTACATTTTATATATAAAATTTTATATCAGAGTAAAAATTTGGACATATCAGTGCATCTTTCTTTTTCAACAACTCCCTTACATAGAACAATATCATTTGTTCTAGATATCTTTATTTTTTTTCTTTTGGATAATAATTTAGTTTTTCCAATTGCATGTAAAGACATTTTTTAGCATTCTTTTGAAACATTTTAAATTCCAAATTCTCAAAAAAGGAACAATACATCAAAAAATAAAGAATATGAAAAATAGGATACTTTGATCTGCATTCTGATTCTATTAGTTCTTTCTCTGGAAGTGGATAGGATTCTTCAATCATCAGTTCTATGGAATTGTCTTGGATGATTGTATTGCTGAAAATAACTAATTCATTCAGAGTTGATCATTGCACAGTGTTGCTGTTACTGGGTACAATGTTTCCTGGTTTTACTCACTTCACTCTGCATCAATACATGTAAGTCTTTCCAGGATTTTCTGAAACCATCAAGTTCATCATTTCCTATAGTACATGGAATTCAACTGCAATCATTTAACAAAACTTATTCATTCATTCTCCAACTGATGATCAGTCTCTCAATTTCCTTTTTTTTTTTTGCTACCACAAAAAAAAGCTGCTATAAATATTTTTTTTAAATAGGTCATTAAGCTTTAGAACATTTTTATGTAACTATAGATGGCTTTTATTTCTAAATCAAGAACCTGCCTGTTCATACCCTTTGACCATTCATCAATTGGGGGATGACTTGCATTCTTGCAAATTTGACTCCATTCTCTAAAGGAAACCTTTATCAGAGACACTTGATGTGAAATTTTCCCCCAGCTTTCTGCTTTCCTTCTGAAATCTTGGCTGTATTAGTTTTGTTTGTGTAAAACCTTTTAAATGTGATATAATCAAAATTACTCATTTACATTTCTTAAACCTCTATGTCTCTTGTTTCATCCTAAATCCTTTGCTTATCCATTGATCTGACAGTTAAATTATTCCACATTCCTCTAATTTGCTTATGATGTCATTCTTTATTTCTAAATCATGTGCCCATTTTGACATTATCTAGGCATACAGTGTGAGATACTGATCTATACTTAATTTCTACCAAGCTATTTTTTTTTGTTTGTTTTCCTAGTGGTTTTTGTCAGATAGTAAGTTCTTGTCCCCAGTGCTTGAATATTTGGATTCATCAAACACTAAATTACCATGGTCATTTACTACCGTGTATTGTGTGCCTAGTTCACTGGTTCACTACTCTATTTCTTGTCCAGGACCAGGTTGTTTTGATGATTACCACTTTGTAATACAGTTTGAGACTGGGTACATGTAGGCCACCTTCCTTCACATTTTTCTTTAATTAATTCCTTTGATATTTTTGACCTTTTGTTCTTCCAGATGAATTTTGTTATTTTTTCTAGTTCTATAAAATAATTTTTGGGGCAATTTACTTGGTGTGGCACTGGATAACTAAACTAATTTAAGTATAATTATCATTTTTATTATATTGGCTCAACCTACACATGAAGCAATTAATTTTTTTCCAGTTATTCCAAACCAACTTTAAAAGTGTTTTGTAACAATGTTCATATAGTTCCTAGGTTTGTCTTGGCAGGTAGAGTTCTAAGTGTTTTGTATTGTGTACAGTTAGTTAAAATGGAATTTCTATCTCTTTCATCTGCGTTTTGTTGGTTATATAAAGAAATGCTGATAATTATGTGGATGTACTTTGTATCATGCAACTTTGCTAAAATTATTACTTCAACTAGTTTTTAAATTGATTTTCCAGAATTCTCTAAGTAAACTATCCTTATCATCTGCAAAGAGTTATGGTTTTGTTTCCTCATTGCCTATTCTATTTCCTTCAATTTCTCTTTTTGGCTTATTGTTACAATGAGAATTTCTGGTACAATATAAAATAATAGTGGTCATAATGGGCATCCTTACTTCATTCCAATCTTACTATGAAGGCATCTATCTCATTCTCATTAGAAACATTGCTTGCTGATGGCTTTAAATAGATACTATGTATTAATTTAGTGTTTTTTAAAATAGGAATGTGTGTTGTGTTTGGTCAAAAGCTTTATCTGCATCTATTGAAATAATTTTATTATTTCTGTTGGTTTGTTATTAACAGGGTCAGTTATTCTGATAGTTTTCCTAAGAGTGAACCAGGCCTACATTCTTGGTAAAATACCACCTGGTCATGGTGCATGATCTTTGTGATATATTGCTATAATCTCCTTGCTAATATTTTATTTAAAATTTTTGATCAATAATCATGAGGGAAATTGTTATATAATTTTTTCTCTTTCTTTCTCTTTCTGACTTAAGTATCTGCACCATATTTCTGTCCTTAAAGGACTTGGAAAGGACTCCACCTATTTTTCCAAAAAGTTTATATAGTATTGGAATTAGTTGTTTTTTAAATGTTTGGTACCCATCTGGTCTTGTGAACCCATCTGGTCTTGGGGAGCTCATTGAAGTTTTGTTCAAATTCTTTTTCTAAGATGGGGTTATGTAGGCATTCTATTTCAACATCTGTTAATCTGTGAAATATGTATTTTTATAAATATCTATTTCACTTAGCTTGTCAAGTTTACTGGCATATAATTGAACAAAATAGCTCCTAATAATTACTTTAATTTCATCTTCATTGCAGATGAATTTTCACTTTTTTGAGATTTGATACTGGTAATTTGGTTTGCTTCTTTCTTTTTCTAATCAAACTAGCTCACAGTTTATCTATTTTATGGCTTTTCGTGCAAACAGCTCCTAGCTTTATTTCTTAATTCAATTGTTTTGCTTTCAATTTTATTCATTTTTCTTTTAATTTTCATGACTTCTAATTTAGTATTTAATTGGGAATTTTTTTTTACATTGTATGACCATTACATTGATTTGATCTTTCTCTATTTAATTGTTGTAAATATTTAGAGATATGTTTTTTCCCATAACTACTATTTGGGGTGCATCCCATAAATTTTGATATGTTATCTCACTGTTGTCATTCTCTTTAATGAATTTTACTGTTTCTATGATTTGTTCTTTGACCCACTTATCTTTTAGGATTAGATTATCTAGTTTCCAATTAATTTTTAATATATAAATCCACATTCCTTTATTGAATGTAATTTTTATTGTATTATGATCTAAAAAGGATATTTTTGATATTCCTGCTTTCTGCATTTGGTTTTGAGATTTTTATATCCTACTACGTGGTTAATTTTTGTGTAGATGCTATTTTCCACTGAAATTAAGCTTTTTTATTCCTGTTCAATTTTCTTCAGAGGTTTCTCATATCTAACTTTTCTAAAATTCTAGTTACTTCCTTAATTTCTTTCCTTTCTTTGTTATTGTTGTTAGACTTACCTAATTCTTAAAGAGACGAGTTGAGGTCTTCCAGTCATATTGTTTTACTGTTTACTTTCTCCTGTACCTCATTTAACTTTTCCTTTAAGAATTTGGATGCTATACCATTTGGTGCATATATATTTAGTATTGTTTAATATTGATATTACTTTTAGCAAAATGTAGTTTCCTTGCTTATCTCTTTTAATTATCTCTTTTTTGCTTTTATGTTGTCTGATATCATAATTGATACCCCTGCTTTTCCCTCCCACTTCAGTGGAAGCATAATAGATTTTCCTCCAGTCCTTTACCCTTACTCTGTGTGTCTCTCTGTTTCAGGTGTGTTTCTTGTAAAAGAAACATATTGTAGTATTCTGGTTTTTAATCCACTCTGCTATCCACTTCCATTTTATGCGAGAATTCATCCCATTCACATTTACAGTCATGGTTATTAAATAATACTATTATTATTACTATCTAAATATTGTTACTAATTAATAATTATCTTAATCCTATTTCCCTCCCATTTATACTTATCTATTTCTCTTCTTTCACCCTGTCCCTCCCCACCAGTGTTTTATTTCTGACCATTACCTTTCCCAAAGCACCCTCCATTTTATCAGCCTCTGCTTTTTTATGCTCTTCCCTATATGGTATGATTGATTTCTATACCCAACTGAGTGTGTTTGTTATTCCCTCTCTGAGCCAATTCTAATGAGAGAAAGGTTCAAGCACTGTTCCCCTCATCTCCCTTCCAAATCATAAGAGCTCTTTTGTACCTTTATACATGAGAAAATTTATTCCATTCTTCCTCTCCCTTCCCTTTTTTCCAAGTGCAACATTTTTTCTTATTTTTTGATTTTTTTTTTGGATATCCCCTTATAGTCAACTCACACCTGTGCTCTCTATGCCCACTCCTTTTAACTCCCCTAACTTGTAACTCCAAAGTTTTTAGGACTTATAAGTATCATTTTTGCATTTAGGTTGTAAACAGTTTAATCTTATTGAATCTCTTATGATTTCTCTTTCCTGTTTACTTTTGTATGCTTCTTTTCAGTCTTGTGTTGGAATGTTAAATTTTCTATTCAGCTCTGATCTTTCCATCAGGTACACTTGAAAGTCCTCTATTTCATTAAATATCAACCACCACCACCCCAAGATTATATTCAGTTTTACTGGATAGGTGACTCTCACTTGTAATCCTAGCTCCTTTGACTTTTGGAATATCATATTCCAAGTCCTCCTTCCTTTAATGTAGAAGCTGCTTAATCTTATGTAATCCTGACTGTGGTTCCATGATATTTGAATTATTTCTTTCAGGTACTTGAAATATTTTCTCCTTGACCTGGGAGCTGTGAAATTTAGCTATAATATTCCCAAGAGTTTGCATTTTGGGATCTCTTTCAGGAGGTGACAGGTGTATTCTTTCAATTTCTATTCTACCCTCTGGTTCTATTACATTAACGTAGTTTTCCTTGATTATTTCTCAAAGTATGATGTCTAGCACTAATGTTTTATTGATGGAGTTGTGAACTGATCCAGGGGCGGGGAACCAGAAGTCTTGAGGTCACATATGTCTTACTACATCCTGTGAATAAAAAAATTTATTTTGTGAAGTTTGGATTCAGTCAAAGGGCCACACTTGAGGACCCAGTGTGAGTCTTTTGACTACTGTCTACATATAGAGAAAGAACTGATGAAATCTGAATGCAGGTCAAAGCATTCTATTTTCACTTTCTTCATTTTTTGTGTTTTTTTCCCTGTTGCAAAGTGTTTCTTCCTTCACAACATGATTAATATGGAAATACACTTTCCATGATTGCACATATAACCTGTAACAATTTGGTTACCATCTTGCTGGGGGGTGGGGAATAAAGAGCAGGAGGGAGAAAATTTGGAATTAAAATTTTTATAAAAATTCATGTTAAAAGTTTTCTTTAAGTGAAATTGGAAAAAAATAAAATAATATTAGAAATTCTATAAAAAAGAATGAAAGATGACCAACAACATATTTCCCAGAACTTAGATTTTCAAACTTTCTTTTCTTGCATTTACCTTGAGTTTCATCGGGTTTTATTTTGCTTCTTAGCTATTTTTACTTTAATGCTGAATTCATTACTCTGTTGTTGCATTAGCAAAATGTTTAGAAATACACATTTTCGGATAAGGATTTATTTCATTGCATTCAAAAAAAGAAAGAACAAAAAAGAAAAAAAATGGAATATCTAGCCTCTTTTTTTTTTTTTTTGGTCATTGTTTTCAGATAGTTTAATAATCCTTAAATCATTCTCTCTCTGATCTATTTTCCAGGTCAGTTGTTTTTTCAATGAGATATTTCATATTTTCTTCTTTTTTTCTTTCTTTTGATTTTGTTTTTATCATTTCTTGATGTCCCATGGAGTCATTAGCTTCTAGTTGTCCAATTCTAATTTTCAAGGAATTATTTTCTTCGGTGAACTTTTCTACCTCTTTTTCCATTTGGCTGATGCTTCTGTTTAAGAAGTTCTTCTCTTCAATGGATTTTTGTGCCTCCTTTAATGTTTGATCCATTATGTTTTTTTAGGTGTTATTTTCTTTAGTGTTTTTGTGACCCCTTTACCAGATATTTACTCTTTCTTCCATCACTCATTTTTTCTTCATTTTCCTCTGCTTCTTATTTGATTTAAAAAAGAATCCTTTTTTATTTCTTCCAGGGACTGAGATTGGTTTACCATTTTCTGAGGCTCTGTCTATGTTTTGATCTCATTGTCTTCTTCTGAGTTTGTGTTTTCATATTCCCTGTCACCATAGTAACTTTCTAGGTCAGGTTCTTTTTATATATATATTTGTTCATTTTATAGCTTTTTTTTTAACATTTAACTTCATGTTAAAGTTGGACTCTGTTCCAGGTTGAAGTGGGCACTGTCTCAAGCATCAGATTTTTTGTTCTGCAGTGTTCAGAGCTAGTCCTGCGGGTTCCTAAGTTTCAGCTCTTCTAAGGTGGTGTGATCTAAGGAGAGGTGTGGTCATTGCTCTCCCGACCTGTGCTCTGATCTGTGAGTTACACAAGCAATCATTTCTGTTCTGTAACTGTGACCAGCATCCCTGTTCCTCACAGTCCTCCTCCTCATCCTGAGAATGCAACCTAAAATTGCAAATGTGTAATGCAACAGATTCCTTCACCCAATTCCAGCAAAAGGCTTCTTGTCATCTCTTTCTGACTAGCTTTCTAGCCCCGTTACCATCTATGGCCCATGAGTTTCTAAAATCATCATCACTGGTACTGATTCAGTAGCCTCCAAGACTTGCTGCTAGTTTCCTCGGGTTCAGTCTGGCCTAGAGCATCCTATATTGGACTGCACTATACCCTCACTCCTGTGAGACAGATCTTTCTTTTCAACCTTCTAAGTTGTCTTGGGATGGAAAATTGTTTCATTCCCTTCTTTTGTTGGTTTTGTCACTCTAGAATTCTTTTGAGGCATTATTACAATATTGTTTAAAGGGTAATTTGGGAGACTTTCAGTAAGTCCCTGTCTTTACTCCACTATCTTGACTCTGTCCCCTAATGGGTCTGTAGACATTGTTCTTAATATCTTTACTTTTAAAAGTAGCAATTTAAAACCTCACTAGCTACACCTATATGTTATTTTAAACCATTACACGATAAAATAATTAGGTAGCATTTAGCTACAAAGTAATGCAGTAAACTTATATGCCTGTCTTTTAAAAAGATGAACCACATCCAGGTCTTTTGTTGAATAATGAGAATGGAATTTGAAATGGGAGAAGGAATAACTTGGCCTGCCAAATACAAATTTGTTCCCAAAGTTATTAGGAGAAATGTACTGAGGTCATCCTACTGGAGTATATGAACAAGAACCTCTGCCCTGGAACTCTGCTAAAATATACACATCATCAGAGACCCTTTTTGGTCTTTGTAATGTTAATTGCATATAAGATCTTCCCTGACCCTTAATAGGCCTCATGTGAAGCCCATTAAGGGAAGCTTGTTTAGGCGAGGCTTGCTTATAGGAAGGCTTGCGCACTTTTTGGTACTAAGTTGATTAGTCACTGAGTCACAAGGGTTGTGATGACTTCTGGCTCAGAGAAGTGTATATATATTCTGAGTTGGTATTTTGCTTTGGGGGCTCACTTATGAGAAGCACCTTGTGATTCTCTGGTTGAGACTCTGAGTAGCCATATGTTCAGACCCCTTGACTGCTCAGGTGTAAAGGCTCTCTCAATTCAGCGGTATATGTAAAGTGTATAGCAACATTGCTTCAATCCAAGCAGTCAGAACCCTGTCTATTGGTCTTTATGCTAATTTCTCTGTATTTTCTCTCTTTGTATTTTCTCTGCTTGTATTTTCTCTGACATTCAGGGTGCTGACTTTTCCCCTGAACTAGTAAATATAATTGAAGAAGATTATTGACTCCTTAAAAGTTGCTTTCCTTTAAGAAAAGCAGATCCAAAACCCCATGCTAGCATATCATCCTAGGTGTACCAGGGTGCTTGCTGTTACAGTCCCTAATTGTGTCAAAGAAGATGGATCTTCTGATAAGTGTGCTTGGGATCCAGGAAGTGTCTTCCTCATATGTCTCCCAGAGGAGATTGGTGGGGGGTGGGGTGGAGGGAGATTTTGCCTCTCCTCTCAACCCAGCTGCAATGGCAACTGCATACTTGACAACAAGAATATATGCTTGCCTGGATGAATATAAGATTGGATCTCAAGTCTATTGCTTCCTCTTCTGCTTTGGGTTTGTTTCACTGAGAACAGCAATATTGACATGGGTATTTCTCACCTTGGTGGGAACTTTGTGTGTTTGAGAGGTTCAGATCTTCTTGATGTAGGTTTTAGTTGCCTAGCAGAAAGTGATTTCAACAACAATATCTCAAGAGAAGAAGGTGGATAATACCAGGATGCTATTAGAGACTAAGAAATCTCATACCATGCTATGACTTGCCAGGAGATATGGACTTGTAAGTTGGAAACAGAATGAGTCAGAAATTGTCAACAGGTGAACAAGTATCCTGAGAGACTTTATCTGCAAGAAGTATATAATAGGAGTAATAGGCTTCATGTTTTAAGTATTTATTGATACATACTTATAAATCTTTAGTGCTTTTTGCATTTATTGGAAATAGCTTAAAAGAAATAAATCACTGTCCTATAATTATTCTACTTTGTGCAGTACCTTTCTAAAAGGGATTTTCTTCTTTTTTATGTGTAGATCTTGGATATTAAGCAAATCTCTTTGCTTAAGAGATTTCCCCAGAGTTCTCCTCTGGTTTGAAGGTATAAGGAGAATGTAAGAGAAAAGTCAGTTATCCTTTCTTTGACTGAATCCCTTCCAAAGGAGTTCAGAATCAAGAAACCTCTAGAGGAAGGACTTCACTCCTTCAACCTCAGGTCATGGATAATTAATCAGATTATAAGTATCACATTGCACAATGTGCATGAGTTTCCTCAGAAAATATGCACAAAGCAAAATATTTTATAGTTGCATTAATAGTATCATTTCCATTAATGTTGAATTTGTCAATTATTTCTGAGTCACATTTAGTGATAAAATACATTTTAGGTGGCATCTACATCCAGTACAGAACAAAGTGAGGACATGAATTCTCTACGGAATGAAGCTATTACTAATACTATTATTTTTAGAAGAAAATAGAAAGGATTCTAATTGGGGAAGCAAGAGGAGAAGGAATTGAACATTTTATCTGGGCAGCAGCAAGAACTGACCTATGAATTAGCCTTTGGTGCACTGGAAGAGAATAGAAAGTGTTTCCTTGTAATTTTGCTAGGGGAATGGGATTTCTGAAAATAGGAAATCAAAGAGGAGGATATGGCAAGTTCTCAACCACTTATGATTTAAAAAGATATTTCTACATACATACATAAACCAAGGCAGCAAATTTAGGAGAGGAGCTAACTAGGGGTGGGGAGGGAGGGAGGGAGGGAGGAAGGGAGGAAGTAAGGGAGAGAGAGAGAGAGAGCGAGAATCACTATTTTAACATTTCATGCAATATGCAGCTGGAGTGGAGACATGAACTGATGAATTCATGAGTTCTAAAATATTAAAGGGGACTTCATTGACTTGGATCATTGCGATTATTCATGTTACACTAACTTGGAGATTCCTGAATGAACGAATGGAGAAAAAAAACCTACTCTAAATGAAAAAAAAATCACTTAATTCACTGGAGAAAAAGAAAAAGAATTATCATTAAAATAAGAACAGGAAGTTTAGCTATGTGTAATTAAGAATAAACTATTGTGAAACACTTTGAAAACTAACTTAAAGGAGCTATAAAAATTGAATGCACTAATAGCTCCCAAAGAAATAGGCCTGAGTTATTTGTTACATGTGACTTTGTTTCTAAGACATCAGAGTGAATTTTCCCCCAGAATAAGGACTTGAGAGTGGAGAGCTACTTGAATAGGAGACAATCCTTTGAATCAGTTTGCCCAAATAAGAACGGAAGTTTACAGCTTGGGTTTCCTTGTCTGAAAAGCAAAATACTTTGTTGGGTTTTTTGTGAAGTAAGTGCTTTTTCTAAGCATTGAAGTGTGAATAATGACTGTAATGGTGTATGCATATGTAAGTTGATGACTAGACAGAGAAGGAAAGGAGGATTTTAAGAACAGATGATAAGAAATGGACTAATTTTGTTTTTAACATGATCACTTATAAAGCTTTTGGGAATCATTTTCCATATCTAGTCATACCTGGATTTGCTGGACCATATTTCTCAGTTGCACCAAAAATTCTTTTGCTTCTTTGGCTCTGTCTGATAATCCATTCAGAGCCTGGGAGAGTTGACTCTGCAAAGAGAAAGAGAAAATGCAGCACTTGCAATCACATGAAATAAATACTTAGCAAACTAAATCAAAATTCCTAAATTTGTCCATGAGAATGAGAGAATTTCAATCAAAAGTTTCCCCTCTCCCACCCAAGGAGTTTACTCTGTTTCTAATATTTTAGAGATATTATCCTGACCACAGGCAAACTGATATCTCATTCCTACTGCCAACCAGTAAGATTTATCCAGCGGTCATTTTAAAGATATAATTATGAATAAAACAATATACACCATGAGTACAATGTAAATGGAAAGAACAACCACAAATTTAAAAAAACACAAATGAAAGTACATATTGCAAAATTTCAAAGAACGAGCTTGGGTCCAAAGAAAAGATATGAGAAAAACATCATCCCTTACTTATTTACAGGGTTGAGGAGTCTACAAGTGTGGAACACTGCATATATTGTCAAGTTTTTGATGTATTATTCTGCTTGACTATTTTTTCTCTCTTTTAAAATTCCTTATTGTATGGGATCATTCTCTCAGAGGAGAAAGCAGAAGTGATGTCAGATCTGAGGGAGTTTAGGTTATATAAAAACAAAATTGATCACTATAATTATTTTAAAAATTCTAGTCATTGTAATAACACTACCCTATGGCCATGTTACATAGAATTTTAGAAGTGGAGGAAACTTCAGCAACCATCTAGTCCAAACTGTATCCCAAAAGGAATTGCCACTATAATGTACTAAATAAGAGATTGTTCAGTCCTTCCTTGAAAATGTCTAATGAGGGATAATCACTACCTCCTAAGGTAGTCTGTTCCACTTTTGGGTAGGTCTGGTTATTAGGAAGTTTTCACTAACATTTGAAAAGTAATTCAAGTCACTTTATTTTCTAAGATTCTATCTTGAAATCAAAGAATACATTTTGAATTTGAATTATTTGAAAAATAATTCAAGTCACTTTATTTTCTAAAATTCTATCTTGAAATCAAGGAATACATTTTGAATTTGCCTCTTTGCAACTTCCACCCATGACAACCCTCCAAATACTGAAGATGGCCTCATGTCTAATCTTCTCTAAGCTAAATATCAGCAGTTTCTTCATTGTTATAAATAGAAACTGAATATATTAAGGGCATGAACTCAAGACTCTTCAACATCCTGGTTACTCCCTCAAGTCCTCCTTAAACTGGGGCACTAAGAACTGAATATAGAGCTCTGCATGTAGTCTGACCAGGACAGAGAACAAAAGGATTATAACCACTGTATCCATGAAAATTCTTTTAAAAATATATTTATTTATTTTAGTTTTCATTTTCATAAGATTTTGAGTTCTAAATTTTCTCCCTATCTCTGCTCTCCCCACACTCTAAGACAGCATGCAATTTGATATAGGCTCTACATATACATTCATATTAAACCTAGTTTCAAACAAGCTGCATTTTTTGCAGGGGGGAAGCTAGGCAATTGGGGTTAAGTTAGTTGCCCAAGGTCACATAACTAGTAAATGTCAAGTGTCTGGGGTCAGATTTGAACTCAGGTCTTCCTGACTTCATGTCTGGTGCTCTATTCACTATGTCACCTATCTGCAGCAATCTGCATTTTTGACGATTATATCTTACTACTGACTTGTATGGAGCTTGCAATCCTTTTACCTTACCCCCTCAAGGTTTCTTTCAGAGAATTTGTCTAACCATGCCTTCAAAAATATAGTCATCTGATAGTTTCTCTCTTAGTCCAATATAAATTTCTGCACCTTTGTCTGTAAAAACTTCAATAAACTACTCATACCATATCTGTCATAGTCTTGTACAACCAGTTTTTGAAATAGATTTTAAAAAAATAACCCAGATATTTTTAGCAATATCTATATTCCTTTCTTACTTTAACTAACACCATATTTTCACTTTCATTTTATCTTACATTCCACTACCTTCAATTACTGATCATCATCAATAGTTGATAAAAGTGGAGATTTGTTAGTGTTGAAGGAGTAATGGAAGGGAAAGTTTTTAATACATTGTAGCTGGAGATGAAAATTATTCTGATCTTTGTGGAATACAATTTGGAATTTAAAAAGTGAACAAAATGTCTACACTCTTGGACCCAAAGATCTCAGTGCTAGATTAATATACCACCAAGACAAAACATAAAAAGAAAAGCCTCATATATAACAAAATACTTCTTGTGGTACTTTTTTTGTACTAGCAAGGAACTGGAAACAAAATAAATGCCCATTGGTTGGTGAATGACTCAACAATTTGTGGTACATGACCATAATATAATATTCTTGCTCTGGAAGAAACTATAAATAGACAAATATAGAGAACTATGGGAATACCTGTATGCATTTAGGCAGAATGAAGTAATTATAATCATGAAAACTATATATAATAGTTGTTACAACAAAAAAAAATCTTATTCTGTAAGACTGAATATAATTCTATGGGGAGAAATGGATCTTTTAAGTTATTATTTCATCAATACAAATTATAGAAATAATTATGGATTTAATATACTTAATAAAGGCATTTTATTCTTGAAAAACATTCTAGATCAGAACAACAAAGAGATGCTAGTAAATATCTAAAAAGACAGCCAGCATAAAGAACAAGTCCTACCTTCCTAACTTCATTTCCTTTTTTGACAGAATAACTACACTTGTTGATGAAATGAATGCTTTGGAAATCGTTTAGGTTTTAGTAAAGGTTTTGATAAAATATCGTACTCTGACAGTGGAGAAGATTCAATTATAACACAATTGGGTCAATTCAGAACTGATTGAATGGCTGTGCTAATACAATAGTTGGTAATGATTCAATAGGAATGTGGCAAGAGGTCTCCAGGGAATTTCTCCCAGGTGACCTTGTGATGTTTAATATTTTCATTATTGACTTGGATATAGGCATGGTATGATCATGAAATTTGAAGATGACACAAAAGTAAGGGGGAAAGCTAACACAATGGATGACCGAGTAAGAATCCAAAAGGATCTTGAAAACATTGGAACTAATCTAATACAATGAAATTCAGTAGGGACTAAAATAACATCTTGCACTTGAGCACAGAAAAATCAGCTTGATGAGTATAAAATGGGGAAAAGGCATGTGTAGATAGCATTTGTCCTGAAAAAGATTTGGGAATTTGAATGGGCTTCAAGTTTAATAAGTAAACAGTTTGATGCAACAGCCAAGAAGAGAATTCAATCTTGGATTGCTCTAAGAAGGGGAAAGATCCATGAAACTATGAGCTATTACCCAAGATGGGCAGATTATAGTAGAGAGTTCTGACAAAAGGTGTTGTGCTGGAGAAGAGAATGGTAAACCACTCCAGTGTCTTCGCCAGGAAAACCTCATCAACAATACTAAAATTATAAAAAAGATGACATCAAAAGATGAGACTCTTAGATCAGAGGTTATCCAATACTGAGAAAGAATGGAGGACAACTATAACGAACTCTTGTACTAATGAAGTCAAAGTCAAAAGGAAGCTCACTTGTGTATGTATTTGGTGACAAAAGAAAGGTCTGATGATGTCAAGATCAATATTGCATAGGAATCTGGAATGTAAGATCTATGAACCAAGATAAGACAGGGTAGCTATGGTGTGGATAGAGCTCTGGTCCTGATGTCAGGAAGACGAGTTCAAATCTAGTTTCAGACATTTACTCTGTGTGACTCTGAGCAAGTCACTTAACCCCTTTGCCTCAGTTTATTCTTCTGTAAGATGAGTTGAAGAAGAAATGGCAAACCACTCCAGTATCTTTGCCAAGAAAATTTCAAACAGGGTCATGAAGAGTCAGATGCAACTGAAAATAAATGAATGATCTGGATGAGGTTAAACAGGAGATAGAAAGATTCAACCCCAACATCTTGGGTGTCAGTAAATTTAAATGGATAAGAAGGGGTGAATTTAATTCAGGTTGTCACTACATATAGTACTGTGGGTAAGAATTCCTTAGAAGAAATGGAGTAGCCTTCATAGTCAAAAGAGTGAGAAAAAGCAGTCGGGGGTATAATTTCAAAAATGATAGAAAGAAATCAGTTCAAATCCAAGGCACACTGTTTGACATCACAGTAATACAAGTCTATGCTCCAATTACTGATGCTGAAAAGACCAAAGTTATCAGTTCTATGAAGACCTACAGCATCTAGAAATAGCATCCCCAAAAGAGGTCACATTCATCATAGAGGACTGGAATACTAAAGCAGGAAATCCAGAAGATAAATGGAGTAACAGACATGTTTGGCCTTGGAGTACAAAATGAAGTAGGGTAGAAACCAATAGAGTTTTGTCAAAATAACTCACTGATCATAGCAAATACTCCTCTTCAACAACCCAAATGGGAACTAGACACATAGGCATCACTAGATGATCAATATCAAAATGAAATTGATTGTATGCTATATAGCCAAAGTTGGAGAAACTATACAGTCAGGTAAAACAAGACCTGGAACTGACTATGGCTTAGATATAAATTGAAGGATTTTCAGAGGAAGAAATTAAAGCTATCTATAATCATATGAAAAAATGCTCTAAATCACTATTGGTTAGAGAGATGCAAATCAAAACAACTCTGAGGTACCACATCACACCTATAAGATTGGCAAACATGACAGAACAAGAAAATGATAAATGCTGGAGAGGATGTGAGAGAGTTGGAACACTAATTCATTGTTGGTGGAGCTGTGAGCACATCCAACCATTCTGGAGAGCAATTTGGAACTATGCCCAAAGGGCTACAAAAATGTGCATACCCTTTGACCCAGCAATATCGCTACTAGGACTATATCCCCAAGAGATCATAAAAATGGGAAAGGGTCCCACATGTACAAAAATATTTATAGCAGCACTCTGTGTAGTTGCCAAAAACTGGAAGTCAGGGGGATGTCCATCAATTGGGGAATGGCTGAATAAATTATGGTATATGAATGTAATGGAGTACTATTGTGCCATAAGAAATGATGAACAAGAAGACTTCAGAGAGGCCTGGAAGGACTTATATGACCTGATGCTGAGTGAAAGGAGCAGAACCAGGAGAACTTTATGCACAGCAACAACCACAGTGTGTGAGAGTTTTTTCTGGTAGACTTAGATTTTTGTAATAACACAAGAACTTCTGAAAAAAAAAAAAATCCCAATGGTGGACCTCAAGGCAAAATACCTTCCACACTCAGAGAGAGAAATATGGAAGTCACTCACATAATGTAGCAGATCATGTTTGTGTATGTGTATCTGTTTGTGTATCATGTTCTGATTTGTTATACGGATTCTTTCATTTATCTTAGTCTGACTACATAGCATGACTATAGTGAAAATATACTCAATAGGAAAGTATATGTAGAATCTATACAGAATTGTATGCAGTCGTGGGGAGGGAGGGAGGTAGTGGGGGGTGGGTGGGGAGGGATAAAATCGCAATTGTATGGCAGTGATTGTTAAACATTAAAAAAATAAAAAAAATAAAAAATTAAAAAAAAACCACAAAAAAAAAAAGATATAAATTGAAGGAAGCAGGGAAAGTCATCAGACTGTACTGACTTAAATAACATCCCTTATGAACAGGAATTGAAGTGATGAAAACATTTAAGGGATTAGATTTGGTCGAGGACCTGAGGAACTATGGACAAAGTTTTGCAATACGAACAGGAGGCAGCAATAAAAAGCACTCCAAAGAAAAAGAACAAGAAAGCAAAATGACTTTCCGATGAGGCTTTACAAATTGGAGAGGAAGGAAAATGAAAAGTAAAAGAGAAAGGGAAAAATATACTCAGGTGAATGCAGAATTCCAGAGAATAGCAATAAGAAGAAAGTGTTTTAATGACTAATGCAAAGAAGTAGAAGAAAATAATAGAACAAGAAAGAAAAGAGATCTCTTTTAAAAAAATTAGAGATATCACGCAATGTTTGATGCAAAAATGGGCATGATAAAAGACAAAAATGGTAGAGACTTAATAACAGAAGTAGTTAACAGAGTAAAAAGAGGTGGCAAAAATACACAAAAGACCTATATAAGAAAGATTTTAGCATTCCTGATAACCATGATGGCATGGTTACTGAACTAGAGTCAGACATCCTAGGGAATGAAGTTAAGTGGGCCTTAGAAACTATTGCCAACTAGAAGGCTAATTATAGCCTTATAGTCCATCTTTTTTATTTAAAATTGAAAACATGATGTTGTTTAAAGTGCTGCACTCCATGTGCCAGCAAATTTGGAAAGCCCAATAGTGGACACTGGATTGAAAAAGATCAGTTTATGTCCCAACCCTAAAGAAAGATGATGTCAAGGACAGTTCAAATTACTGAATGATCATGCTTATTTCACATGCTAAAAAGGTCATGCTTAAGATTCTGCAAGCTAGACTTTCACAATATGTGAACTGAGAAATTCCAGAAGAACAAGCTGGTTTTCAAAGAGGCAAAAGAACTACAGACCAAAGTACCATCATTTGCTGGATTATGGAGAAAGCAAGGGAGTTTCAGGGGAAAAAAATCTACTTCTGCTTCATTGACTACACTAAAGCCTTTAACTGTGTAGATCACGATAAAATATGGCAAGTTCTCAAAGGGATTGGAATACCAGATCATCTTACTTGTCTCCTGAGGAACCTGTATGCAGGCTAACAAGTAACAGTTAGAAACAAACATGGAACAACTAATTGGTTTAAGATTAGAAAGGTAGTATGACAAGACTGCATACTGTAAACTTAATTATTTAACTTATATCAGAATACATAATGCAAAATGCCAATCTGGATGAATGAAATGCCAGAATCAAGGATGCTGGGAGAAATATGAAAAATCTCAGACATGTAGATGACACCACTCTGATAGCAGAAAGTGAAGAACTATTAAGAACCATCTTGATGAGCATAAAAGAGGAAAGTGTAAGAGCTAGCTTGAAGCTTAACACAAAAAAAAATTCTAAAGATCTTGGCAACTGCTCCCATTGCTTCCTGGCAAATAGAGGGAGAAGAAATGGAAGCAGCATCACATTTTATATTCTTGTGCTGAAATATCACAGCAACTGCAGCCATGAAATTAAAAGATTCTTGCTCCTTAGAAGGAAAGTTATGGCAAATCCGGACACCATACTAAAAAGCAGAGACATCACCTTACTGACAAAGGTCTATATGGTCAAATCTATAGTTTCTCCAGTAGCAACACATGGCTGTAAAAGTTGTACTATAAGGAAAGCTGAACCCTATTGAGTTGATGCTTTTGAATTATGGTGCTGGAGAAGACTTTCGAGAGTCCCTTGAACAACAAGGAGATCAAAACAGTCATTACTTCAAGAAATTAATAGAGACTATTCACTGAAAGGTTAGATACAGAAGCTTAAATACTTTGGCCACATAATGAGAAGACATAACTCATTGGAAAAGGCTGTGAAGTAGGTAAGGATTGAAGGCAAAAGGAAAAGGGGACAGTGGAGGATGAGATGGATAGTGCCATGGAAACAATGAACATGAACTTGGATAGACTTCAAGAGATAGTGGAGTACAGAAGGACCTGGAGTGCGATGGTCCATAGGATTATGAAGAGTTAAATATGAATGAGTGACTGAACAACAACAAAATTCTTTTACATCTCAGTTTTGGACATGTGAATTTGTCTTTCTACCTATCATCTTTCCCTTTTCAAACTTCCCTGTTACTGTTGAGGGCACCACTGTCTTACTATTCCACCAGCTTCACAACCTAGATATCATCTTCAATTCCTCACTATCTCTCACCTTCCATATGCAATTTGTTGCCAAGGCCTGCTGATTTCTTCTTTTCAGCTTCTCTTGAATATGGTCTCTCCTCTCCTCTGATACTGTCATCATTCTGATGCAATCATTCTTGAGCTACTGTAATAGCCTACTGATTGGTCTACCTGCATGCTAATCCTTCCACCATGCAATTGCCAATGTGATTTTCCTAAAGTGTAGATCCACTCATGTCACCTCTTTACTCAATAAAATCTAGTCAGTCCCTATCATCTGCAGGATCAAATGCAATATCCTCCATTTAGTAGTCAAAGCCCTATGTTAACTAAGATCTATCCACCTTTTCCATTCTTCTTACATCTTATTCATTGAAGTATAGTTTTTGATCTAGTGATCCAGTGATCCAGTTTTTGATCTATTTCCTCAGTCTACCCCTCTACTTTTTAGCCAGTACCAGATTGCTTTGAAGATGGCCACTTTGTAGAATTGTTTAAAATCTGGTACTTCTAAGCTGCCTTCACATTTTTTAAAATTGATTCTTGACTTTTTGTTCTTCCAGAATGAATTTTGTTATTATTTTTTCTAGCTCTATATACTAATTTGTTGGTGGTTTGACTATTATGCCACTGAATAAATAAATTAATTTAGGGAGATTGTCATTTTATTATATTGGCTGGGCTTACCCATGAGCAATTAATGTTTCTCCAATTGTTTAGATTTGTCTTTATTTGTGTGAAAAGATGTTTTTTTTAAAATTGTGTTCATACAGTTACTGGGTTTGTCTTGGCAAGTAGACTCCAAAGTATTTTATATTGTCAACAGTTATTTTAAATGGAATTTCTCTTTCTATCTCTTCCTACTGACTCTTGTTGGTAATAATTAAAAATGATGATTATTTCTGTGGATAACGCTTTTATCCTGCAATTGAAAAATAGGGATTATATTAATTGCAATATTTATTGCACAGAACAATTATAGATCTTAAAGTAACAAATGGTATCCCTATAATTCTTGCTATAAATATTCCCTGCTCCTTGGGTCTCTCTCCCACTCTGAATGAAGAGAGTGGAGCGTGGTCAGTAAAGAACTGCTCATAGATCCTCCATTTAAGATGGAGAGCAATCTTTTCCCATTTGACTGTACTCCTCTAGCTTTCATCATACCCCTTGGCTGAGTGACCTCCTCCTGCCTCCAACTTTCCAGCTTCTTTTCATGAATTATCTTCCCACATGTGAAATTGTGAACTCCTTGACACTCCAATTTCCTACTCTGTGCCTTTACACTGCTTTTTTTTCCATTTCTAGAATCCATCCCCTTCAAAACTTCCCTTAAATTGCACCTTCTATAGGACAACTTTTCTTATCTGCCCTCTCCCCCAGTTGCTTGTACCCTCTTCCAAACAATTTACAATGTTCTCATTTTGTATACTTTTTTTCAGTTTACAAGTTGTTTTCTGGAGAAAAATGTTCAATGTCCTTTGATAATTTCTGTTGTCTCATAAAGTATTTTTATGTTTTTCATAAAGTATTACTTGGGAAAGGTTTCCTACCTTCTGTTTTAAGCTCATTTCAAATCAAATCTCATTTGATTTTTTTCCTCCCAAATACCCATTTCTTCTGGTCACTCTTTGTCATTATGGTCTAAGCATTTTTCCCATTGAGTTCTCTTTAGATTTTAGAAGGTGACCTTTTCTTCTGAGTTTATACTTTGGAATTCCCTTAATCCATATTATTTCTTAATTTTTGTTCATTGTTTTACTCTGTTTACTTATTTTTAAATTGTATGTCATTTTATTCAATCAACAAAAATTCATCTTTTTCTCTACGCATTAGTCCTCTGGAATTGACATTGATCAGAATTCTTAATTATTTCAAAGTTGTTTGTCTTTATTACTGTATTGTTGTTATTGTATAAATAATTCTCCTGATTCTGTTCACTTCATTCTGTATCAGTTCATCAGATATCCTGAGGTTTCTTCAAAGCTATTCCCTTCATTTTTTAGAGCATGATACGATTCTATTAGATTTATATACTATAACTTATTTAGCCATTCCTCCAAATGATGGGCACTCCTCAGATTCCCATTCTTTGACACTTCATTTGACATACATTGAAACTATATTTTTTGTACCTCCATAGTTGAAGTCTGTTTTATTTGAGATAATTCCTCCTTAATCTGAACTTCCTTTAATACCCCCTTGAGTCTTCCATTTCCTGCTAGGTATAGCATTTTCCCTAAGGAAAGGCTATTAGGGACCAGTACTGGCATGTTTCATCTGCACTTAGAGTCTTCCACTTCCTGTTGCCACCTCATGGCCAGCTTCTTCATATGAGAAGTCTTTAGACTTCATGCACAAGCTAGGACACTGAGACTCTCATCTCCTGATGGTCCTAGTGTGACTCCTGAGGAAAGGCTGCTGGACATCTTCCATTTACCCCTAAGCAATCACTTCTATCCATACCAGCACAAGGCATTTTTTTCCCTCCTATGTCCAGTACAATCTCCCAACTAGAGTGTGGAGAATGTACACACAAAAGAAGAGTAATTCCGCCTTTGATTTCAGGCCTCCCATTTTATCTTGTGTCTGTCCTTTGAGGGTAGAGTAGTGGTGTCCTCCACTCATTAATGAACATTTTCACACCTGTTCATATCCTACACATCCCAGTGTCTCAGAACTCCTATAAATCATCATCCAAATCCCATGCCTTACTCTCTAGCACCTGATTCCTCATTCTCATCCTTCTCAACCCTTCAGTCCCAAAGTTTTAACCTAACTTTCTCAGCCCTTCCATTGATCCCTCTGGAATGTCTATTCCATTGGCAAAATATTCTTCATCTAAATTTTTTTCCTCCCACTCTTTCCACCCTCTAGTTTTTACTGAAACCTGTTTTTGTTGATGGCACAACCTCCCTGGTCACCTTTTCCAGTACTAGCTGTATCTTCATTCATTCTTCTTGGCTTAAGGTCAGGAAGTTAGAATACTACTTGCTGCCCATTGCCACTTTCAGGTTCTGTCCTTGGAGAGCCCTCTGTTCTCCTCCCTTGCCATCACTCAGTAACCTCTCTTGTTTTGAGATTCATGCTATTCATATCTACTATCCAATCAAAATCTGGTAGGTATTGTCTATAGGCTGCCTGATCACCCTTCCTTCCTCAATGAATCAGATATCTGGCTTACAATTTTTCTCTCCTCCACAAATCTTACCATATTTCTTTTCTCCCAAATACCCTTACCACTAAATTTCTCAATCCTCTCATCTCCCATGAACTACTCCTCAATCCAATCACAGACACACACAAAATTAGTCATATCCTTGATCTTGGCATCACACACAAATGAACCACCTCTATGTTCAAGAATTCAGAAATCCCTGTATCTAACCATAATCTATTGGCTTTTGATCTCTCTTTCTGCTTCCCTTTGCACAATCCTATTCTTTATCCACACCATGACCACCAATTCCCTAATCCTTCAATTATCTCCCAATCTATGTCCCCTATAGTACCCACTCTCTGCTCTTCTCTCCACCTTGGCTCCTTTGTGAACCAATTCAACTGTGCATTGCCTTTCTTTATTAAATCTCTTGAATTCCTTATTGTATTGTCACTTATGACTAGTCAGACTTCAACCTTGGATCACTCCCACCATTCATTGCCTTTGTTCCTACACATATGTTGCTGAGTGAGATTGAAGAAAATCATGCAACCATACGCTGACTGGGTTGACTACAAATTTATGTTACATTACCTCAACTGGGCCCTCACTGCTACTAGACAATCCTAATGTACTTCTCTTATCAACTTACTATGTCATTCTCTATAGCAGCTTTCTTTTTTTAAATTCTGAACTTAAGAAATAATACAATCATTTCCATAACATAATGGAATAGAAAAAAAAGATGATTGCACCTGAAATTACAAATCTATTATTTACAACTTGCCATTCCTTTTAAATATATAATAAAGGTATCATGTAACTGTCTTTTTTTACACTCTTCCCCCTCTCTCAGAGATGGCTACCATTATACATAAATATGCACTGATTTATCAGTTCTTTTTTTGGATGCAGCTGGCATCTTCCTTTATGTGTCTGTTGTACTTAATTTGGATGTATATAATAGTCAAAATGACGTAGTCGCTCAAAGTTGTTTTTAATGCAATAGTACTGTTGTGTTGCTAGATTTTATTAGTCACATAGAAAAATGCTAATGAGAGAATCCTGAAGCTTCATTAACATTGTTGATTATTTCATCTAGTTTTTTAGTTGATTCTCTAGGTATAAGTCATGATTCTCTATATATGATTCTCTTAGCATACCATCATATCATCTACAAAGAGTGATAGTTTTGTTTCTTCATTGCCTGTTCTAATTCTTTCAATTTCTTTTTCTTCAGTTATTGTTATAGTTCACATTTCTGGTACAATACTGAATAATAGTGGTGATAATGAGCATCCTTGCTTCACCTTGATCTTATTGGGAAAGCTTCTAGCTTATTTCCATTATAGATAATACTTGATGGTGCTTTTATATAGATTCTGCTTATCATTTTAAGGAAAGTTCCATTTAGTCCTATGCTCTCCAGTGTTTTTAATAGGAAAGAGTGCTATATTTTTTTCAATATCTTTTTTTTGCATCTACTGAAATAATCATATGACTCATGTTGATTTTGTTATTTATGTGGTCAATTATGCTGATAATTTTCCAAATATTGAACTAGTCCTACATTCCTGTCATAAATCCCACCTGTTTGTAGTGTTTGATTCATTTGAAATGTTGCTGTAATCTCCTTAGTAATGATTTATTTAAAATTTTTACATCAATATTCATTAGGAAAATTGGTTTATAATTTTCTTTCACTGTTGTATTTTTCTGGTTTAGATATCAGCACTATATTTGTGTCAAAATAAATATGTCAAAATAAAAATTTAGGACTACTTCTTCTCCCATTTTTCCAAATGGTTTATACAGTATTGGAATTAATTGACCTTTAAAGGTTTAGAAAAATTCACTTGTGAGTTCATTTGACACTGTAGATTTTCTTCCTTGGGAATTCATTGATAGCTTGTTCAATTTCTTATTCTACAATTATTTAAGTATCATACTTGCTTTTATGTTAACCTAAACAATTTATATTTTGTAAATATTCACTTTCACTTAGATTGTCAGATTTATTGGAATAGAATTAGGCAAAATAACTCTTAATTATTGCTTTAATTTTCTCTTCTTTGGTGATGAATTCACCCCTTTCATTTTTGATATTGGCAATTTGGCTTTCTTCTTTACTTTTTAAAATCAAAATAGCCAACAGTTTGTCTATTTTATTATTTTTAATTATAAAATCAGCTCTTAGTTTTATTTATTAGTTCAATTGTTTTCTAACTTTCCATTTAATAATCTCTCCTTTGATTTTCAGGATTTCCAATTTGTGTTTATTCAGGAATTTTTCATTTGTTCTTTTGCTTTTTTAAAAAAAATTGCATGCCCAATTCACTGACCTCCTTTGCTCCTCTATTTTATTGATGCAAGCATTTAGAGATGTAATTTTTTCCCCTAAGTACTGTTTTGACTGCATCCATAAATTGTGGCATGTTTTCTCATTGTTTTAATTCTCTTTGATGGAATTATTGATTGTTTCTCTGGTTTACTCATCAACCCACTCTTTTTTTAATTAGATTATTTAGTTTCCAATTAATTTTGAATCTATCTTTCCATGGGTCTTTATGAAATATAATTTTAATTGTATCATGATCTAAAAAGGATGAATTTAATATTTCCACATTTTTGCATGTGACTATGAAGTTTTTATGCCCAAATATATGGTCAGTTTTTGTGTAAGTGCTACATACCATGGAGGAAAAGGAATGTTCCTTTCTTTCTCCATTCAATTTTCTCCAGATCTACATATGTAACTTTTCTAAAATTTTATTCACCACCTTAACTTTTTTGTTTATTTTGTTGTTAGAGTTATCTAGTTCTGAAATGAAAAAATTGAGGTCTCCCACTAGTATAGTTTTACTATCTAATTCCTCCTGTAACTCATTTAACTTCTTAAAAAATTTAGATATTATTTGCTAATAAGGGTGCATTTGCACCATTTGGTGTCAATATATTTAGTATTGATATTACTTTATTGTCTAAGGTACCCTGTTAGCAAGATGTAATTTCCTTCCTTTTCTCCTTTAATTAGATCTATTTTTACTTTTGTTTTGTTTGAAATCATGATTGCTATCCCTGTTTTTTGTTTAACTTCAGCTGAAGCATAATATATTCTGCTCCAGTCTTGTTTTTGTTTTGTTTTTTTTTTTGTAAACAACACATTGTAGGACTCTGGTTTTTAATCCACTCTGCTATTCATTTCTGTTTTAAGGGTGAGTTCATCCTATTCTCATTCTCAGTCACCATTAACTCTCTCTCTCTCTCTCTCTCTCTCTCTCTCTCTCTCTCTCTCTGCCTTTCTCTCTGTCTCTGTCTGTCTGTCCATCCTCACCAGTGTTTTGCTTCTGAATATTGTCTCCTTCAATGTGCCCTCCTTTCTACTAACACCTCCTCTTTCTTGTCCCCCTCCCCTCCTACTCCCTTATAGAGTAAAATAGATTTTTATACTCAATTGAGTGTGTATGTTTTCTCCTCCTTGAGCCAAATACGATGAGAGTAAGGTTCAAACAATGCTCATCTACATCCTTTCTTTCCCTCCTCTGTAATGTATCGTTTATGCCTCTACATGTGAGATAATTTACCTCATTCTAACTTTCCCTTCCATCTTCCCTCAGCACAATTCTCCTTCTCACCCCTCCATTTTTTATATCATCTCAACAAAGTCATTACATACATGAACATTCTGTCTATATATACTCCTTCTAACTGCCCCAGTAGTGATACAATATTTCAGAGTTATGAGTATCATCTTTCCATGTAGTGATGTATACAGTTTAACTTTATTTGAATAACTTATATTTTTCTCTTTCCTGTTTAACTTTTTATGTTTCCCTTGAATCTTATATTTGAAAACCGAATTTTCTGTTTAGCTCTTGTCTTTTCATCAGGAATGTTTGAGATTCCTCTATGTAATGGCATATCCATTTATTCTCCTGGAGGATTATGCTCAGTTTTGCTAGGCTGATGATTTTTTGTTATAATCCAACTTCTTTTACTTTCTAAAATATCATGCACCTAGGCCTTCAATCCTTAATGTAGAAGATGCTAGATCCTGTGTAATTCTGAATGTGGCTTCTCAATATTTGAATTGGTTTTTTTCTGTCTCTTGCAATATTTTCTTCTTGATCTGAGAGTTCTGAAATTTGACTATAATATTCCCAAGAGTTTTCATTTTGGAACCCCTTTCTGGAGGTGATTTCTGGATTCATTCAGTTCCTGTTTTACCCTCTGGCTCTAGGATATCAGGGCAGTTTTCCTTCATAACTTTTTGAAAGATATTGTATAGCATCTTTTTTAGATTGTATCTTTAAAGTAGTCCAATGATAATTAAATTATTTCTCCTCGACCTATTTTCCAGGTCAGTTGTCTTTCCAGTGAGATATTTTGCATTTTCTTCCACTTTTTCTCATTTTTAGTTTTGTTTGAATGATCGTGATGTTTCATAGAGTCATTACTTCCACTTGCCTAATTTTAATTTTTAAGGAATTATTTTCCTCAATTAGCTTTTATATCTCCTTTTCTTTTTGAATTCTTTTTAAGTAATTTTTTTCTTCAATAGATTTTAGTACCTCCTTTCCCATTTGATCCATTTTCCTTTTAAGGAGTTCTTTTCCTCAGTGAATTCTTGCGTATCTTTCTCCATTTTTTCTGCTTCCCTTACCAAGTGTTTGACTTTTCATTATTCTCTTGTATAATTCTCTTTTCCCAATTTTTCTTCCATCTCTCTTATTTGTTTTTTTTTAATCTTTTTTGAGCTCTCTCAGTAGTTCTTTTTGGGCTTGAGACAGATTTATATTTCTCTTTAAGGCTTTACATTTAGTCATTTTGACATAGTTGTCCTTTTCTGAGTTTGTGTTTTGATCTTCCCTGTCACCCAAGCAGCTTTCTATGATTAGAGGGTTTTTTGGTTGTTGTTTTATGCTCATTTCCTAGCCTATTTTGTAACTTCTAAAGTTCAGTTCTGCTCCTGGGTTCTGGGGGGCATTGTCTCAAGCTTCTTGTGCTAGGACTGGAGACCTGGCCACTGGCCAGCTGTATTGGGCTCTCTTGGCCCAATAACTTCTTGCTGTGTCAGGGCCTCAGGCCTGGCCTCTTGCCTACTGCACAAGGGTCACCAGGCCTGGTCATACCTACTGTTCCATGGGTTGGTCTCACCGCTGGCCCACTTTGCTGCTAGCCTGCTGTGGTGGGACCATAGAGTCTTGGTTGATCATTTGTGCTAAGGTCTCCAGCTGGTTTGCCTAGATACCACATATGGTGAGCTGTATTCTCCTTCTTCCTGACTGAGATAGATCTTTTCTATGGTCCTTCTAAATTATCTTAGGCAGGAAAATGTTTCACCCTGTCTGTGTGGGTTCTTCTACTGCAGAATTGATTTTGAGGTATAGTTCAAAGTTATTTGGAGGGGAATTTGGGAAAACTCAGTCAAATTCTTGCCTTTCCTCTGCCATCTTGGTTCTGCTTCCTAGTCTATGTTTTCTTTTACAACATGACTAATATTGAAATATGTTTTGAATGACTATACATGTATAATCTATATCAAATTATCCACCTTGTTAAGGAGGAGAAAGAGAGAGAATTTGGAAACCAAATTTTAAAAAATCCAAATGTTAAAAAAATGTTTTGCAAGTAATTGGATATATATATGTATGTATGTATATGTATATACATATACATACATACATATATATATCCAGTATACATACATACATACATACATATATATATATGTATATATATATTTGTAACTAATAGGGTTATTTGGTGCCAAGTGGGGTTTTTTAATATTTTTTCTGAAAAAAAGTTTATTTGTGATGTAATAATATAATGCTTCTTTTTAATCCATAAATCTTTAATCTTTCTCATTAGTTTCTCCTGAAAAATCTTTTCCCAAATACTTTTCTTCATCTTTAATTTTCCCCATTTTAAAAAAAAATTAAAGTCACCAAATTGTAAACTGATTTGATTTAGAGCATCTTATTAAATTATTTTTGGAATTTCTCTATCACTTCATCCCCAGCATCTGATGTTGGTGTATTAGTTACAATTATTTTCATAGTTGTCTTTTTCAAATTTTTCAGTAGTACTGCAGTACAATAACCTAGTATCCAATGATATAATGTTTCTTATATAAAATTATATAACGATATAACATAATATAATGTACTTCCTGGCATATGGTAAGTCTCCTCCATTGGCTGCTTTTATTTTGCCTCTCCACAGAGAACAATCTTTCCATTTGGCTTTTACTTTCTTAATTCTTCTAGCTTTTTATAGCAAAAAATGTCAATATTAATACAATTCAATGTATCCTCTTATGGATCACTGGATAAGGATTTCATATTTAGAGTATCACAGAGTACAGTAGACGAGTTAATCCAGTTTTCTTCCACAAAGGTCAAGCATGAGTACTAGACAGAGTATTGATAAGGAAATCTAGGGAGAAATCACAGTGGGTTATTTTTCAAACACAGGTTGGCATAGGGAAACAACCAGGGACCTACAGGCACTCAGAGGTAAGGGAAGTGTAAGGAAAGTTTATGAAGAGGCTTGAAACACATTGACCAGACTGGGGCCTATGAGTATATACCAAGGTAAAAAATCATCTTGGGTTCAGAACAGAAAATACAAAAGAGTTGGAAGCAGTGTTGTCCAGACTTCAGAGTGTGGTTATAGATCTAGAGCAGATTTAATCTGAGATATAGAGCAGCTATGTGCCAGGGCAAGAAATAGAACCATGAATCTAGGGAGGAAATAGAAATAGGAGGAAGCATGGAGTTCTGGTCCTATGACCCCAGATCAGCATTTCAAATTCTGTTTATAGCCCCAGTATAAGGTCTGCAGTTAAAAAACTAGGACAGAGAGCTCATACTAAAAGGAAGCCTGAAATTGTGTTGCTCTGAATATACAGAGCTTCCAGCTGCCTGACCGGGCCTGGGGCCAGAGGCTGTCTGTTGGAACTTCAACTATAGTCTAACCTGCAGCTTAATCAAGTCAACACAAACCAGGGTGCACAGCCTGCAAAGCTCTGGGTAATGATCAAACTTTGCCCTAGATCAGACTACTTGGGGTCATAGAGGGATAAATATATCAAAGTGCTTATAAATGGCTTTCATTATATTTAGATTATCTTAAATGGAGAAATGAAGTGGAGGGGGAAAGGAATACACTAGAAGAAAAAGAAGGAAGCAAGGGGAGGACGTATTTCTCACATAAAATAAGTAGGAAGGACTTTGGTGATCAATCAAAGATGAGTAGAACGTTCACAAAGAATTTGACTTGAGACTGAATTGACCTCAATGTACCTCTTTTCAAACATAAACAAAAATAAGCAAAAAATTAGCAAGGATCTCAATAGATGTTTTAAAAGTTGTATATAGTAAATCACTGGTAATTACAGAATGGAATAGAATAAAGATTATATATTTCTTAGTTATTCACGACACCTTTATAAAAAATTGATCATGTATAAGGGCATAAAATTTATAAAATACAGAAATATTAAATCTGTCTATATTTCTTATATATGTCCTATACTGCCTGGAATGCAATTATATCAAATGAAACATTATTGAGAAAAGAATTAGGGGCGGAGCCAAGATGGTGGAGTAGACAGACACACATACGCTAGCTCCGAACCCACTGCCCATAAAATATCTGTAAAAAAAGAACCACCAGCGAATTCTGGAGCAACAGAAGCCACAGAACAATGGAGCGGAGGAAATTTCTGCTCCAGAGAGCCTGACAACCTCTCACAAAAGGTCCCTCATGCCCCGGACCCAGAGCAGAGCCCAACCCTGTCTCGGCGGCAAGGCGCCGAAAGGAGCAGATCTGAGCAGGCTTCAGGGACAGAATCTCCAGCGGCCACATGGGTCCCCCACTCACAGGTGACAGGGAACAATGAGAGGGTCTCTTTGGCGGGTTGAGAGGGGAGTGGGGTGCCCCCATAACTCAGGCCCCCTCAGGAGGCAGCAGCAGAGGTGGGAGCAGACCAGGGCTCCCCAAGCAGGCAGGAGCCCCGATCCGTTGATGAAGGTCTCTGCATAAACCCCCTGAGGGAACTGAGCCCAAGAGGCAGCCCTGCCCTCGCCTGAGCAGCTGAACTTAATCTCACACTGAATAGCAGCCCTGCCCCAACCCAAAGCCCTGAGGCTGGGGAGCAGCATTTGAATCTCAGACCCCAAGTGCTGGCTGGGTAGATCTGGAGGTGAGGTGGGGGTGGAAAGGACACTCAGAAGTCAAGTCACTGGCTGGGAAAATGCCTAGAAAAGGGAAAAAAAAATAAGACTATAGAAGGTTACTTTCTTGGTGAACAGGCATTTCCTCCCTTCCTTTCTGATGAGGAAGAACAATGCTTACTATCAGGGATAGACACAGAAGTCAAGGCTTCTATATCCTAGCCCACTCAATGGGCTCAGGCCATGGAAGAGCTCAAAAAGAATTTTGAAAATCAAGTTAGAGAGGTGAAGGAAAAACTGGGAAGAGAAATGAATGACATGCAAGCAAAGCATGAAAAACAAGTAAACACCCTGCTAAAAGAGACCCAAAAAAATGTTGAAGAAAATAACATCTTGAAAAATAGGCTAACTCAATTGGCAAAAGAGGGACAAAAAGCCAATGAGGAGAAGAATGCTTTAAAAAGCAGAATTAGCCAAATGGAAAAGGAGGTTCAAAAGCTCACTGAAGAAAATAGTTCTTTCAAAATTAGAGTGGAACAGATGGAGGCTAATGACTTTATGGGAAACCAAGAAATCACAAAACAAAACCAAAAGAATGAAAAAATGGAAGATAATGTGAAATATCTCATTGGAAAAACAACTGACCTGGAAAATAGATCCAGGAGAGACGATTTAAAAATTATCAGCCTCCCTGAAAGCCATGATCAAAAAAAGAGCCTAGACATTATCTTTCATGAGATTATCAAGGAAAACTGCCCTGAGATTCTAGAACCAGAGGGCAAAGTAAGTATTCAAGGAATCCACAGATCACCTCCTGAAAGAGATCCAAAAAGAGAAACTCCTAGGAACATTGTGGCCAAATTCCAGAGTTCCCAGGTCAAGGAGAAAATATTGCAAGCAGCTAGAAAGAAACAATTCAAGTATTGTGGAAATACAATCAGGATAACACAAGATCTAGCAGCTTCTACATTAAGGGATCGAAGGACGTGGAATAGGATATTCCAGAAGTCAAAGGAACTAGGACTAAAACCAAGAATCACCTACCCAGCAAAACTGAGTATAATACTTCAGGGGAAAAATTGGTCTTTCAATGAAATAGAGGACTTTCAAGCATTCTTGATGAAAAGACCAGAGCTGAAAAGAAAATTTGACTTTCAAACACAAGAATCAAGAGAAGCATGAAAAAGTAAATAGCAAAGAGAAGTCATAAGGGACTTTACTAAAGTTGAACTGTTTACGTTCCTACATGGTAAGACAATATTTGTAACTCTTGAAACTATTCAGTATCTGGGTACTGGGTGGGATAACACACACACACATGCACACGCACATGCACACACACATAGAGACAGAGTGCACAGAGTGAATTGAAGAGGATGGGATCATATCTTAAAAAAATGAAATCAAGCAGTGAGAGAGAAATATATTGCGAGGAGAAAAGGAGAAATGGAATGGGGCAAATTATCTCTCATAAAAGAGGCAAGCAAAAGACTTATTAGTGGAGGGATAAAGAGGGGAGGTGAGAGAAAAACATGAAGTTTACTCTCATCACATTCCACTAAAGGAAGGAATAAAATGCACACTCATTTTGATATGAAAACTTATCTTACAATACAAGAAAGTGGGGGATAAGGGGATAAGCAGGGTGGGGGGGGATGATGGAAGGGAGGGCATGGGGAGGAGGGAGCAATTTGAGGTTAACACTCATGGGAAGGGCCAGGATCAAAAGAGAGAACAGAAATAATGGGGGACAGGATAGGACGGAGGGAAATATAATTAGTTCTTACACAACACTACTATTATGGAAGTCATTTGCAAAACTACACAGATTTGGCCTATATTGAATTGCTTGCCTTCCAAAGGGAAGGGGTGGGGAGGGAGGGAGGAAGAGAAGTTGGAACTCAAAGTTTTAGGAACAACTGTCGAGTACTGTTCTTGCCACTAGGAAATAAGAAATACAGGTAAAAGAGTATAGGATGGAGACAAGGGCAGAGAGGGATGATAGAAGAGAGGGCAGATTGGCAGATAGGGACAATTAGAACGCTCGGTGTTTTGGGGTGGAGGGAGGGGACAAAAGGGGAGAAAATTTGGAACCCAAAATTTTGTGAAAATGAATGTTAAAAGTTAACTAAATAAATAAATAAAGAAGAAAATAAAAAGAAGCCTACACACACACACACAAAAAGAAAAGAATTAAAAATTAGCTGGAAAATAAATAAGCAATTCCAAAGAATTGGTGGATCAAAGAATGAATCAGAAAATAGATAATTTCTTCAAAAAAATGGCAAAAATAAGGAAAAATTTTTAGTAATGCAAACAAAACTATCTTTAGGAGGAAATTTTTTTATCTCCACAATTTTATCAACAATACAGAGAAAAAACAGATTAGTGCAGCAGCAACTCAAAAAAACTAGAAAAATGTAATCATTTCAATTAAAGAGCAAAATGGAAATTCTAAAAATATAGAAGAGATTAACAACATTGAAAATACAAAAATATCATTGAATTAATAAAAGTAGGAGAAAAATAGATAAACCATTAATTGATTTGAATTTTTTAAAGAAAAAGGAAAATGAAATTACCACTATCAAAAATTGAAATGTACAAAAATGAAATGAAACAGATTATTAAAACTAATTTGCCCCACTATATTCCAATGAAACCAACAACTTAAATTAAGTGGATGAATATTTACATAACTAAGAAATGACTAGAGTAAAAAAATAGAAATCTCAAGTAACCCAACCTTAGAAAAAGAAAGTGAACAAGTCATAAGTGAATTCTCAAAGAAAAAGTCCCTAGGAGGAGATGGATTTACAAGAGAATTTTATCAAATATTCAAAGACGAACTAATTCCAACATTGGATCAACTAGTTACAAAAAAGGCAAAAGAAGGAATTCTACCAAATTGTTTCTATAACAGAAATATCATTGGCATATCAATACCAGGGAGAGGCAAAACAGGAAAGGAAAGTCTTATAGATACACTATCCCAAATGAATATCAACACAAAAGTTTTAAATAAAAATTTAACAAAGAGGGTATTGAACAGAATTCTAAAAGATTATCTCCAGTTTGAATGTACGTCAGGAAAGCAAGGATGATTCAATATAAGGAAAACTATAAACCTAATAGTCCATATCAATGGTCAGCAAGCTATGCCTTGTGGTTTAAATCTGGCTTGTCACCTGTTTTCCTATGACCTGTGAGCTAAAAATGGTATTTATATTTTAAGTAAAATTTAATTGTAAAACAACTATGGTCATTTGTTTACGTGCTATCTATGACTACTTTGATTCTATAAAGGTAGAGTTGATGAAACAGAGACCATACTTAGTGGAGCACTCTCATCTTTTTGCTCTTATGCTCAATGCACTAAAAATTCAAGTAATGCAGTTATAACCTAACATTGTTTCAAATGCCAGGCATATCACCACACTGCAATAATTTAAAAAAACAATTCATACCAATGTGTCAAGGCAAGAATAAGGGAAAAGTTTTATTACATTTCTTAAAGTGTAGCTCTTAGAATGAAATTTTTCTAGGTTAGTACTGCTCTCAACCAGTATTATCAAACACCAAATGGTTTTGGAAATTAGCTTTTGCTACAAACTTAAAATATTTCATACGAAATTCAACTGAAATAATATGGCAAAATAGTGCTTATATGAAAATATATATATATTTCAGTAAAATTTGATAATGTGTGTTTGAATCACAAATAATTCCAAGCTGCATTCTATATTTCCTATGCTCTCAAAAGTTAAAACAAGCAAAATCTTCATTCCCATAAATTTGTTGTGATTATATTTTCAGTAGATATATTTTAGCTCCAGTAGCATTTTTCATATCTCAAAGCAAGTGCAATTTTTTTCATATTTCATAATTCATTTAATTGTACAATTTAGGAATTTCCACCTAATCTTCATTTGAAACTGATTGATCTATAATGTAATGGCGTACTAGAAGGTAGGCATCAAGAGAAGAATCTAATAGAATTCTACAAATGTCTTCTAAGTGATGAATAGTTTCAATTAAAATCACATTCTCCTTGGTATCAGTATTTCATAGTACCTGTCCACATGAAAAAGATATTTTCAAGGATCAAATATACAAAATCTCAGTACTTATTTGACAGATGAGCATTTGCAATTGATTTTGATGATATGGAACACTGTCTTTAAACCCTAATTAGGTGAAATGTTGTCCCATCCTTCTCATCAGTAGATCTGTATTGAAAAAATTGTACTTTATGTTATTATTGTTATTATTGCATTTTGAATTTTCGTCAGTGAAAAAATTCAAGGAAATTTGTTTTCTTTTTCTATTAATGCCTACATAATAACTTTGATTTTGTCTTTTGGCAAAACCTAAAAGATGTACTACCTGATCTTTTACACAAAAATTTTGCCAATCCTTGGACTAAATTAAGAATAAAAATATATAATTCTCTCAATAAATGGGGAGAGAAACCTACAAAATTAAATAAAGCACAAGAATAAATGGAGCTTTCCTTAATGTGGTATATGGTATCTATCTAAAACCAATTAAATGCTAGTATCATTCATAATAGAAATAAGTTACATACCTTTCCAATAAGATCAAGGGTAAAAAAAAATGTTTGTTATCACCACCATTATTTGACATATGTATAAAAATGAGATAAGAAAAATATATTGGAGGAATAAGAATATGCAAAGAGGAAACTATATTGTGATTTTTATCAGAGGAAATAATTGTTTACATCAAGAATACTAAGTAGAACACTAAAGTTATTGTTTCAATAAATAATTTTAAAGTAACCAGGAAATTTGCAGAATATTAAATAAATTTACATATCTATCTATCTTTCTATCTATTTACCTGTCTATAAACCAGCAGGAAAAAAGAGAAAGAGAAATTTCATTTAAAAGAAAAATAGAATATAAAAAATATTGAAAGTCTGCCTATCTAGATGCAAACAGGAATTTTATGAGTAGAACCACAAAACATTCTTTACAGAAATAAGGCAAATTTAAATGAATACAGAATTATTAATTGCTCGTAGATAGATTGTCAGTATATTAAAATGACAATAATATCTAAATTATTATACTAACTTAGTACTATATTAATTAAACCACCAAAGATTACTTTACAGAAATATATATAAATGTTATAGTAAAACAATAATGAAAGTCATCTAGAGAAACAAAAATTCTAGAATCTCAAGAGAAATAATGGAAAAAAGATGATGAGAGTATCTATTAGTGTTATATCTCAAACCATATGATAAAAAAAGTAATTACCAAATGTATTCAGTACTGATTAAATATTAATAGGTCAATCAGTGAAATAGATTGGCTATACAACATAGGGAAGGAAGCAAACTTAGTAGTCAGTCATTTGATAAACTAAAAGTCTCCACTTATTGGAGTAGAGTCTTAACTAGTCACCAAAACCACTAGGAAAACTGTGCAGCAGTCTGACAGAAATTAGGTGTAGAACAATACTTCATACCATATACCAAGATAATCCAAATGTATGTATGATCGTGATATGAAAACTGTCCCATGATTAAAAAAGAAATTAGAGAAACAAGAAAAATGTTTTCTTTGGGAACTATGTGTAGGAGAAGAGTCCAAGAACAAACAAAGGGATAGAAAGAATTGAGAAGATAAAGTAGACAATTTTTATTATATAAAATAAAAAACTCTTTATACAAGCATGAATTAATTAAATGAAAAACAGTTAACTGCAAAAAAAATCTTTATATAAGGTTTTTCTGATAAAGGTCTCATTTCTTAGATAAATAAAGAATTGATTCAAATTTAAAAGAACAAAATCGTTAGCCAATTGAAAAATTATCAAATTATATGAAAGGTAGTTTTCAAAGAAAAAAATCTCAGTTATCCATATGCATATTTAAAAGATGTTCCAAATCACTAATAATTAAAGAATTACAAATTAAAGCAAATCTGAGATTCCAACTCATACATATCACATTAGCCAAGTTGGCTAAAAAACTGGAAAATAAAGATTGGAAAAAACTTAGAATCAGTAAAGTCATTCTGAAAAGCAACTTGGAACTATGCCTAAATCTGAGAATGCTAAACTGGAAATACCTTTTGACCTAGTGATATTACTACTAACCCTACACCCCAACAAGATTAAAGAAAAGGAAAAGGGACCCACCTGCACACCAAAAAATATTTATAGTATCTCTTCTTACAATGTCAAAGAGCTGGAAACAAAGAGAATCTCCATTAATTAGAGAATGGCTGAATAATTTTTATATGAATGTAATGGCAGCTGAGATAACATGTCCTGTAGCAAGGAACTATCTCATCCAATGAATATACCACATATGGAAGTGAACTTGATGGGATAAATGCTTTTAGCAAATGATTTAAATTTGAGCACACTCTGCTACTGAATATTAGAAGGGAAAGTATGACTCTGGTTTGGGAGGGGAGATGTTTTCGTTCTTTGGTTCTTGTTACAATCTTTTCAGATCCATGGGTTTGGTTACTAACCAAATAGTCATGGTATTTTTAGCAACATATGTTTCTTAATTTATATGACATTCTGATATAATGAAAGACAACTCTACGTGAAGAAGTATTAGATGCTTTTACTAACGTTAAATTTACCTTTTCACACTATTTTCCCTGAGAAGCTGCTCAAAATATAATAAAAGTAAACCACTCTTGCCTGCAAAAGTCTGTTGAGGCAGAACAGAGCTACAAATTTTCCAGACTGAATACTGATGGGAAAATCCAAGAAATTAAAAAAAAAAAAAGTCACAGAGAATTATTTTTTTTCCAGCCAAGGTAGGCACAGGGAGATGGACAAAGAGGTCTTTGGATATGGGATTGAGTCTGGCCAGGTTGAGTTGTGCTCACAGGAAAGACAATTCTCAGCCTCACAACAAGGAATCTGGATGTACTGCAAGGAGTTAAAGAGGTATCATTTGGTAGCTTTTTTGGCCCCTATCCAGTCATGATCACAGATTAATAGAGGACTGAAGAAGTGACTTAAGCTATGGGATGACATTCAAGATTGAGGAATGAATATAGGCTGTAGCCTGTCTACCCAAAAAGGAATACGTTCAGAGGCAAGCAACAGTGGTATGACTCTGACAACCCATAAGCAGTTTCCTAACTGTCTGAGAATGCTTGAGTCTAGCAGCAATCTATTTTTGCTCAGATACAAACCCAGGTTAGAAGCTTGCAGAACTCAGACTACGGGGACAACAATTAGACTTTGCCCTGCATCAAACAACTTTGGGAGCATTGAAATCTTGCAGGACACCAGAATGAGTTGTCAATGAATGCCTAGAATAATGCAACATTCAATACCTTAAGAAAGCATTCAATACCAACAGGGTCAGCTCAGATCTTCCCTCCAAAGGTTCTCAGAGCCTGAAGCTAAAATAAAGCTGTATGCAGGGTAGAAGAATGTGTAAAATCAAAAAACAGAAATTTACAATTAAAAGTTATTCTAGTGACAGGGATGCTCAAGACACAAACCCAGAAGAGAATGATTCTAAAACATCGACAACAAAGCCACAAAGTGAAATAAAACTTGGACATAAATTTAGTTGGAATTCCTAGAAGAGATGAAGCAAAAGTTGTAAATAAAACTAAAAGATAGCTTTTTATCAAGGAAATGAGAACAATTGAGAAAAACAAAGCTGGGGAAAATAACTTATGGAAGAACCAAATGAAAAGGAAATTAACACCTTTGCACAAGAAGAACAAAACCTTGGTGAAAAGAAACAGACTCCCTGAAAATTTGAATGGACCAATTAGAAGTTAATGAATCCATGAGCCAAAAGAAATATGAAACAAAGTCAAAAGACTGGAAAAAATAAAAGAAAATGCCTTATTTTTGGAACATCCAGTAAGTCTGTGTCACTAGATGTGTTTGTGGAGTAAGTGGCTAAGAAGACTGGAAATGTAGAAGTGGGCAAACAGATCATTTTGTATTTTGCTCTTGGAGGCAATAGGAAGCCACTGGAATTTTAAGTAGGATCAAACCTGGACTCCATACATTCTCTCTTGCTGTCCACCATGCCTGGAATACTTTCCCTCCTCTACTCTGGCTACTGACCTTCCTAGCTTCCTTTAAGTTCCAACTAAAATCCTACCTTCTACAAGAAGACCTGACTAACCTCTTCTAATTCTATTGATAATAGGGTATGCGTGTGAGATAATCATGTTGGGATGCTCTCAAAATAAGAAAGGAACAGTAAGAAATAGGGATGCACTGGGGGAAGGGAGAATGGGACAAATGATCTCACATAAAAGAGTAATGCAAAGAAGAATTTTTATAATGGAGGAGAAAATGAAGAAGGGGGTCAGGAGGTGCTTGAACTTTACTCTCATCTAAACTGGTTCAAAGAGGGAAGAGTATACAAACACAGGTAAAACATTCATCTGCCCCCAGTGGAAATAGTAAAGGAATAGACTAAGACAAAAGAGAGGATGGGTATAAGACAGAGCATAGATTAAGGGAGGCAGAGGTCAGAATCAAAACAGACTTTTGAGAAGTAGACAGGGTAAAAAAGAAAGAGAATAATAAGTAGAAGAGACTAGGATAGAGGGAAATTCAATCAGCAATCATAATTGTAAATGTGAATGAAAACAACTCACTCATAAAATTTACTAGGATAACAGAATGGATTGGAAACAGAATCCAGAAATATGTTTATAAGAGATTCAATTGCAACATAAAGACACACAGAGTTGAAGTAAGGGACTGTATCATGCTTCAACTGAAGTAAAGAAATCAAGGATAGTAATTTTGATCTCAGACAAAACAAAAGCAATAATGGATCTAATTAAAAAATATATTCAGGGAAACTACATTTTGCTAAAAGTTTCTATAGGCAATATTGAACATACATGTACCAAATATCAAAGCATCTAAATTCTTGAAGGGAAAGTTAAATGAACTACAGGAAGAGATAGCAAAACTATATAAGTGGGGGCCCTCAATTTATCCCTCTCATGCCTAGGTCAATCTAACCAATAAATAAACAAGAAAGAAGATAATTAGGTGAATAGAATTTAGAAAAATTAGATATGATAGACCTCTGGAAAATATTGAGTGGAATAGAAAAGAATATGCCTTATTCTCAATTGTAATTGCATCTTCACAAAAATTGACCACATATCAGGGCATAAAAACTTCATATACAGATGCAGAAAATCAGAAATTTTAAATGCACTCTTTTTAATCATAGTGCAATAAAAATCACATGAAGCACAGATTAAAAATTAATGGACAATGAAATAATTTTATCATAAAGAAACAAATCATAGAAACATTCAATAGCTTAACTAAAGATAATCGTAACAAATGAGATGAAATTCTGAAATTTGTGGGATGCAGCCAAAGTAGTAACTTAGCTGAAATTTTATATCCATAAACATTTGCACCAATAAAAGAAAGGATAGAACAATGAATTGGGCATATAACTAAAAACCTAAGAAAACAAGTTTAAAATATCCAAAATAAAAATTCTGAAAATCAAAGAACAGATTAATAAAATTAAAAGTCAAAAAAACATATTGAATTAATAAGCAAAATTATATGGTTTCATAAAAATAAGCTATTGAATAATTTGATTTACAAAAAAATAAAGAACCCTAAATTACCAATATAAAAAATGAAAAAAGAGTGAATGACAACCAACAAAGATGAAATTAAAGCAATTATTAGGAGCTATTTTGCCCAACTATATTCCAATAAAACTGATAATATGAATAAAATTGACAAATATTTACAAAAATATAAATTGTCCAGTTTATTAGAAGAGGAAATAAAATACTTCAGTAACTCTCTCTTACGAAAAGAAATTGAACAAATTGTAAGTGAACTTTCAAAGAGGGTGAGGATAGGAGCAGATAGTTTCGTGATCAAATTCTACCGAACATTAAGATAACCATTTATTCCAATATTATGTGAATCCTTAGAAAATTGGCAGACAAGGAACCCTACTAGGTTGTTCTATGCTGCAAATACGGTTTTGATACCAAGACAAGGAAGAGCAAAAGTAGAGAAAGAAAATTATAGTCCAATTTCTTTAATATTGATGCAACAATTTTAAGTAAAAGGCTAGTGAAAAGATTATGTATATCACAAAGATCATACACCATGACCAAGTCAGATTTATCTCAGGGATGTGGGGATGGATAAATACTAGGCAAATTAATCATAAACATAACATAAGCAATCATATCAATAACAAAATAAAATCGTGATTATATTAGTAGTTCAAGAAAAAGCTTTTGACAAAATACAATACACATTCCTATTAAAATCTCTAGAAAGTATAGAAATAAATCAAGCTTTTCTTAAAATGATAAACAGTACCTATCCAAGGACAAGCATCCACTGTAATAGGAATACACTAGAAACTTTTCCAATAAGATCAGGAGTGATGCAAGGATGTACATTATCACCATCATCATTCAATATTGTACTAGAAATGCTAGGTATAGCAATGAGGTATGAAAAATAAATTGAAGCAATAAGCACAGGCAATGGGGAAAGAAAATGATCACTTTTTGCACATGATATGGTGGTATAACTAGAGAATCTTAGAGGCATAACCTAAAAATTAGTCAAAATAATGAACAACTTTAGCAAAACCGCAGCATATAAAGTAAATCCACACAAATCACCAGTATTTCTAAACCAACAAAACCTAGCAAGAAAAGACAGAAGAAGAAATTCCATTTAAAAATAACTCCAGACAGTAAAAATACTGGGAGTCTACTTACCAACACATAAACGCATGTGCACACACACACACACAGGAACTATATGAATACTGTTAGAAAACACTCTTCAAAAAAATAAAGGCAAACAGAGAAATATTAGTTGTTCATGAGTAAGCTGAATCAATATATTAAAAAGGACTACATTATTTAAATTAATTTACTCATTTAGTGCCAGACTGATAAAAATATCAAAGAATTACTTTTTGCATCTAGAAAAATTAACAACCAAAATGAATTCTGTTTAGAAGAAGAGAAAGTTAAGAAAATTGGAAAAATCAAAGAAAAAAATGTAAAGGAAGAGGGCCTTGGAATGTTAGATCTCATACTATACTACAAAGTATTAATCCTCAAAACAATCAGATAATAGACAAGAAATGAAATGATTGATCAGTGGAATAGATTAAGTACACCATATCCAGAAGTAAATCACATAAATCCAGAGATACCAGCTATTGGTGCAAGAACTTATTATTTAATTCAAACTGCTGGGAAAACTGGAAAGTATTCTGTCAGGAACTAGGTGTTGTCCTTGTTTTGTTCTTCAGTCATGTCTGACTCTTTGTGATCCCATGGAACATAGCATGCCAGGCTTTTCCATCTTCCACTATCTCTCAGAGTGTGTCCAATTTCATGTTTGTGGTTTCTATGATAATACCATCCCAGTTTTGTTTTGCCTTCAATCTTTCCCAACATCAGGATCTTTTCCAACGACTCCTGTCTTCTTATTATGTGGGTCAGACAGCTAGTAAGTGTTTGGTGCCATATTTGAACTCAGGTCTTTCTGACTTAGGCCATGGCTGTATCCACTATGCCAACTTAGATGACCGAGAAACTAGGCAATGGAACATGGCAAATCACATTCTAGAGTGGCAGAGCTAACAAAAGTTAAGGATGAGAGACAATTCTGGGAAGATGGAGTAGGTGAGAAAATTCCAAGGTGTCCATATTTCTTCCACAAATAAGATAAAATAGTTTTTCAGGGCAAATGTAGATTGGTAAAAAATAAACAAGAGTTAGAACAAAACAGTAGTTCTCCTGGGACAACCAGAGAAGATCTGAGGTGTGGTCCCTGTGAAGTGTAGACACCTCCAGGCTAGTTCCACTGAAATAGCAGGCAGGGGGCCCGAGGGCTAGCTGGGTTAGGAAGTAGCCTTGGCCCCAGCCATAGGAATTTTCACCTCCCCAACAGTGTGAGGAGCTGGACATCTGAGCAGAAGATTGAAAGAACCTCTGTCTATAAGGGATATTAGGCCCAGCTGTGCTGCCAAGACACAATCCTGGATGAGACGCAAGCCCAGTGAGTGCAGAAGCAGTGAAGCAGGGATGCCACTGGCTGTAGGCACTTACAGGACATTGGAGTTCTTAGTTTCAGGTCCAGGCCAGAGGAGAGAACTGAAGAAGGATCTGAGGCCAGAGATGTCATCTCCCCATGGGCTAGAAATGATTACAATAGCAAACTGTTATAAATTTTTAAAAATGAGCAGGAAAAAGAAAGTTACCATGGAAATAAAGACAAGTTTTTCTCAGAAGAAGATATTGAAGCAAAAAAATCCTCTCCTACCCAAAAGAGTAACATCAAATGGTCACCTGCCCAAAAAGAATTCATAGAAGAACTTTTAAAAAACTTGAAAAATCAAATGAGAGAGACTGAAGAAAAAATTTTGTAAATAAGAATAATCCAAGAAAAACAGGAAGATTATGAAAAGAAAGTCAATCAACTAGAAAAGGAGACCCAGAATCTTAAGGAAGAAAATGACTCCTTAAAAATTAGAATTGTTCAAGGGGAAACCAGTGAAGTTATAAGAGACCAAAAGTAATGACAGTAATGAAAAAAGTAATAAGTAATGAAAAAATATAAGAGAAAGTGAAACATCTCATAAGAAAAACAACTGATCTGCAGAAAAAAACAAGAAGAGAAAACATACATAATAAGACTGTGAAAGCTGTGATTGAAAAGAATCTTGATGCAATAATACAATAAATAATGAAAGAAAATTGTCCTGAAGTGTTAGAACAAGAATGGAAAATAGAAATAGAAAAAAATCCACTGAACAGCACCTGAAAGAGATTCCAGGAGGAAAGCCTACAGGGATATCATAGTTAGATTCTGAAACCCTCAACTCAAGGAGAAAATATTAAGAACAAGAAGAAAAAAACAATTCAAATATAGTGGAGAATCACATAAGACCTAGCAGTGGCTACACTAAAAGACCACAGGTCTTGGAACATTATATATCTATGAGAGAAAGGACTGGGGATTTTGCCAAAAATATCACACCCAGTAAATTTAAGCATAATTCTGAATGAAAACCAAAAATGGACATTCAATAAATTGCCAGACTTTCATGATTTTGTTGCAAAAAGACCTAAAATCCATAGAAAATTTAACATACAAGATCCAAGAGAAAAATAAGGTAAACATCAAAAATTAATTACAAGAAACTCAATCATGAAATGTAAAACATACATTTAAGATTGTTACATCTAAGGAGAGAGGATAAAGGAGGGATCTTTAGTGAGGGATAGGTTAATGGGGGACAAGGTAATGGGTAGAAACAAAATAGAGGAGTCAGAAAGGATGGGAAATAAGAGACATACACAAACATAAAATAAAGATCAGGAGCTAAATTTATTATGGCAAAAGTAGGAGTAGTAATTGTGATCTCAGACAAAGTTAAAGCTAAAATAGATTTAATCAAAGAATAAAAATGGAGAAGCTGCACTATATATCCAACATATTAATAAATACTGTTTTAGACTATTAAAAATAGACAGTATCAGGTTGAAATATTGCTATGGTATAGGAAATGATGAGTGGGTGGACTTAAAAAATATGGAAAGACTTTGAGCTGGGAAGGAACATATTATCTACCCTCAGAGAAATAACAAAGAAGTATGGTATAGTCTTACATAAATGCATATGAATGTATATGTCTATATGTGAATATGATAATAGATATTTGTGTATGTATGTATCTCTCTATAGAGATATTTATATGTGTGTATTATCTATATGTATGTATGTATGCATGCATGTGTGTATGAGTGTGTGTGTGTATGTGTATGTATCTCCATGCTTAATTGTAGCTTGTGGGGGAGAGGGTGAGGAATGGGGGAAAAAAGAAAAAAGTAAAAAGCCCACAGCAGAGAACAAAAGAAAACTTACAAGGAGACAAAGAAAAGATGGACATCTCTGGACATAATATGTAGTATTTATTATATAGGCCTTCTTGAAATTGAAATTTATTACTGTATATTTTGAATCCTCTCATATTCTGCTGAACACATGGCAATATTTTTTCTCTTCTTATTTTGTATTTAAGTTTTAGTGTTTAAGTTCATATGTGTCTTTTTTTCTTATTGTACATTTAAGTTAAAGTACTTAAATTTAAACTAAATTAATTTTAAGAAAGAAAATTCATGGTGAGTTATTTTTGTAGTGTGACAACTTAGAAGATTGGATGGAGAGATTTGTGACACAGGGGTGGAGATTAGTACACACCCCACCTGGTTGAAACAATAGTGGTGGGACTAGATGGTGGCAACAGGAACAGCAGCACCTTCAGGAATTCTCAAGTCAGAAATGGTAAGGGGACCTGGCAATGAGTCATAAAAAGATTAGAGAGAATGAACCCTACACTAGCATTGCACTCAGGTCCAGATGCTGTGCAGCAACTCCGTTGTTTATACACATTTCTGAGTCATAGTTGAAGGGTAGAGAGAAGCACTTTCAGTCAACCTTGGGGAATGGTATTGTTTCTGGTTCCAAGGGAGCAGGTGCCCTGAGGATCAGCATTGATTGAAATCCGAAAAGATCAGGGGTCTTTCCTGGGTAAGGATCAGCATGCAAACCAGAAGAGTGATAAAAAATCTCCCTAGATCACACTTTCTTAGGAGCACCAAAAACTTCTAAATTCTCAGAAGTAGCTCTGCAGACAGCAGTGCAGAAAAGCCAAAAGCTTGAGACAGTGACCCTCCCCTCCCATGCTGAGAACAGAGCTCAATTTTAAAATAAAGTTTAAATTAAGAAATAGGGTGGAAAAGAGACACAAAAACTCACTGAAGAAAATAACTCCTTAAAATGCAGAAGTAGACAAATTGGGGGTGGGGGGAGAAGAGGTACTGAAGAGATTTACTGAAGAAAAAAATTAAAATTGGGCAAGTGAAAGCTAATGACTCCATAAGACTTCAAGAAACAATAAAACAAAATCAAACAAATGAAAAAATAGAAGAAAATGTGAAATATCTAACCTAAAAAAATCACTAACATGGCAAACAGATTAAAGAGAGATAATTTAAGAATTATTGGACTATCTGAAAGCCATGATCAAAGAAAGAATTTAAACATCATATTTCAAGAGATCATCAAGGAAAATTGCCCCAATATCCTAGAAGCAGAGGGTAAAAAGAAATCAAAAGAATCCACTGATCACCACCTGAGACTCCAAAATGAAAACTCCCAGGAATATTATAGCCAGAGAGTTTAGAGCTACTAGGTCAAAGACAAAATACTTCAAGTGGCCAGAAAGATACCATTTAAATTCCATAGAGGCACAGTCAGGCTCACACTAGATTTGGCAGCTACCACAATTAAGGAGCTGAGGGCTTAAAACATGATATTCTGGAAGATAAAACCCTGGGCTTACAACAAAAAATAAGCTATCCAGTAAAGCTGAGTATAATACTCCAAAAGAAATTTTTTTAATGAAATGGAAAACTTTGAAGCATTCCTGAAGGAAAGATCAGAACTGACTAGCTAATTTCACTTAAAAAACACAAGACTCAAGGGAAACATATAAAGGTAAACAGAAAAGAGAAATAATAAGGGACTCAAAGTTAAACTCTATACATTTCTATATGGGAAGATAATGCATATAACTTCTAAGAACTTTATCATTATTAGGGAAGCTAGCTATGGCAATAAGAGAAGAAAATGAAATTGGAGAAATTAGAATAGGCAATGAGGGAACAAAGCTGTCACTCTTTGCAGGTGATATGATGGTATACTTGCAGATCCCTAGAGAATCAACTAAAAAACTCTGGAAACAATTAAACTTCAGCAAAGTTGGAAGATATAAAATGAATTTCCATTAGACACCAGCATTTCCATTTACTACCAACAAAATCTAGTAGCAAGTGAGAGAAAAGAAATTCCATTTAAAACAATTACAGACACTATAAAATATTTGGGAATCTGACTGCCAAGAAAAATCCAGTGTTGCTATGAGCACAATTACCACACTCTTCACACAAATAAAAATCTAAACAATTGAAGAAACAATAATTGCTTATTGACAGAACAAGCCAATATAAGAAAAATGACAGTTAGTTAATATAGTTACTCAGTGCCATATTGATGAAACCATCAAAGAATATCAAAGGAATCATTGAAAAAAATGTGAAGAATGGTAGTCTAGCAATACTAGATTTTGAATTAAATTACAAAGCAGTAATCATTAGTACAATCTGGTCCTGGGTAAGAAAGAGACTGGTAGAGCAGTGGAACAGATTATAAAAATGAGTGTGATTCTCCAGTTGATAAATCATCAAAGGTTATGAAGAGTTAGTTTTCAGAAGAAGAAATCAAAACTATAATAATCACCTGGAAAAAATGCTCTAAATCACTGATGATTAGAGAAATGAAAATTAAAAGAATTCTAAGGTACAAACTGACACTTATCACATCGATTAAAAAGATTGAAAAAGATAAAGACAAATGTTGGAAGGGAATGTGGAAAAATAGGGACACTAATACATTGTTGGTGGAATTGTGCACTGGTCCAATCATTCTGAAGAACAATTGGAACTATGTCCAAAGGGCTATAAACCCTTTGACCCAGCAAAACCACTACCAGGTCTATATATTAAAGAGTTCAAAGAAAAGGGGAAAGGGTCTATTTGTACAAAATATAGTAGCTTTTTTGTGGAAGCAAAGGTTTGGAAATTGAGGGGATGCCCATCAATTGGGAAATGGCTGAACAAGTTGAGGTATATGATTGTGATGAGATTTTATTGTGCCATAAAAAATGATGAGCAAAATAGTTTCAGAGAAACTTGTGAAAATTTATATGAACTCATGCAAAGTGATGTAAGCAGAACCAGGAGGACATTGTCCACAGCGACAGCAATAATATAAGGATGATGAACTGTGAGAGACTTTACTTTGATTAGACAATGATCTAAGACAACTCCAAAAGACCTGTAATGAAAAATTATTTTTACCTCCAGAGAGAGAACTGAGGAACTCTGAATGCAGATTGAAGACTTTCTTTGTTTTTCTTTTTTAGTCTGTGTTTTCTTTTGCAATATGACTATTATTGAAATGTTTTCCATGCCTTCACATATATAATCTATATCAAATTGTTTGCCTTCTCAGTGAGGAGGGAGGGTTGGGAGAGAGTATTTAGAACTCAAAGTGTTAAAAAAATGAATGTTAAGATATTTTTACATGTAATTGGGAAAATTTAATAAAATAAATTAAAAAATATAAACTAGTCATAGATCCATATCTGACACTGTATACCAAGATAAGCTCAAAAAGGGTAAATAATTTAAGCACAAAATTTGATGCAACAAGCACATTGTGGAGAAAGGAAGAAAATCCCCTTTAGGTCTATGGAGAAAGGAAAACTTCGTGATAAAATAAGAGATAGAGATGATCATGGGAGGCAAAATGAATCATTTTAATTCCATTAAATGAAACTTTTTCAACAACTTTTTCACACAAATTCAATGCAGTCAAAATTAGAGGGAAGACAGGAAACTGGGGGGGAAATTACAGAAAGTTTCTTTGGGTCTCATCACTCAAATATATAGAGGAGGGAAATTAATTTATAAAAATAGATAATTGATAAGTGGCTAAAGGATATGAATAGGCAGTTTTGAGAGAAAGAAATCAAATCTGTCAATAGTCATACGAAAATGTTCTAAATTATTCATAATTAGAGAAATAAGTTTAAAAAAAAACTCTGAGGTACCACCTCATACCTATCATATTGGTTAATATGACAGGAAAGGAAAATAACAAGTAACAGAGAGGTTGTAGCAGACTAATGTGTAAAACTAATTAGTTATACTAATGCACTATTGGTGGAGCTGTGAACTCTGTAAACTCTAGAGAACAATTTGAAACTATGTCCAAAGGTCTATAAAATTTACTACTTGGTCTGTACTTCTAAGAAAAAGGAAAAGGACTCATGTACAAAAATATTTATGATAGTTATCTTTCTGATGATAAGAAATTAGAAACTAAATGGATATTTATTAATTGAAGAATGGCTGAACAAATTTTGGTACATGAACACAATAGGAAATATTGGAAATAATAATATGATGGAAAGTGAGGTGAGAAAAACCAGGAGAATAATCTACAAAGAAACGGCAATATTGTAAAGATTATCACCTATGAAAGGCTTAGTAACACTAATCAGTACAGTGATCCATGACAATTTCAAAGGACTAAGGATATAAAACTCTCTCAATCTCCAGATAGAGAACTAAGAGAATCAGGGTGCAGATGGAAATATTTCTTCCTTTTCTTTCTTTATTTTTTTAAATTTTTTTATTGCATGGTTAAGGCAGAAATAAATTTTGCATAATTTCAGAAGCATGATGAACACTGTATTTCTTGCTTTTTCAGTGGGTGAGGAAAGGGTGGAAGGAGGGAGTGAATTTTGAATTGAAAATAAAAATGTAACTTTTTTGAAAGAGTATGTGTAAGATGTTTAATTTTTATGATAAAAAGGAAAAAGTGGGTCTCTGAACTGGGGAGGAACTTGGTATCAGTGAAAGCACTGTGTAGTTTCCAAATGCCATCCAGCCTGCCCTTTCTTCTACTCAGTTTTGATCCTAACTCATTTTTTCATCTGTATTGTCTCTCCTATACATTTAAATAATACACCAATTCAATGGCCTTATGACTTCATGTCATATTCATATTTATGTGTTTTTCCCACTCTATGTACTGTTTAGCTTCTTTTGGTTAATTATGGATCTAACTAGTAAGGCTCTATAATGTTCTGGGGCTTTATACAATCAACACAGTTTTGTCTACAGGCAAGAGCATCTTGCACTATCTATAGAGGTCTTTTTTTTTTTTTGGATCTTATATTCTCTACAACATTGTGGAAAACTTTGGATACGAAGATATCTTCTCATTTTATGCCCTATTTGTCAAAATCATATCTGCTGGTGCATTCATCAAGTAGTCTCATATCAGTTGAATATGTGCATAAGAATCTTCTTGTCCCAAATCAAAAACCTTTATTTTTCTAGTGATATTATGTTACTTTAGCTCTTGGGATATCATGATTTCAGAAGAACTAGAATCACAAATTACTAAAAGAGCAATGAAATTTGTATGGCAAACACAAACTTTCCATAAGCTGCCAATGACAATTATGAATGAAAAGTGGCATAAAATCAATTACTGAGATACATAAAATAGAAATGAATATGGGATGGTCATATAGTAAAAATAAGAAATCAATATAGATAACCTAGTTTTGTTATAGTGCTGCCCTTAAAATAATAAAAAGAGAAGGGGAGGGCTCTATTTACCAGTTAGCTCCTTTGTCAGAGATTTATGGTATCTTAATCATCAAAACATCAGCAAGAACTACACAGGACAAAAACAAGAAGAGTTTTTATGATCTGCATTGATGGAAGGAATCACAGATGAAGGAATGAATCTTTCAAAAGAAGTATAAATTAATTATATTGATTATAATTAATTGAAATTAATTATATATAATTATAATGAAAATGTGCTTCAAATGTTGGAGAGAACATAAATTAATTTCACAAGTTTGGGAATGCAAACTAAATGTATTTTTATGTTCACCTCACATTCAGCAAATTAGCAAAAATGACCCAAAAACTAGAATAGTAAATGTTGAAGGGACTAAGCAAAGAGAGATACACTATTGGTGCAGCTATGAATTTGTTCAAGCATTCTGGAAAGCAATTTGGAATTATGTTAAGAAAAGTAGCTTAACTCTTTATACCTCTGATCCTCCTGTTGGACCAAAGGGGATCAAAGACAATACATGGCAAATCTGGTGATTAAATTTTCAAGAGCAAATAAATGGACAGAGGAAAGTGGGCACTAATCAACTGATGAGTGACTGGGAAAAACCAATAATTGTGGTATAGAAATGTAAAGGAAAGGGATATTATCACATAATAAGTTATTAATACGAGGAACACAGAGAGCAGTGGTAAGATTTGTAGTGGAAAATATTGGCTATGGTTAATAGCCAATAATAATCCAGTGGTTAATGGATTTAAATGCTGGTCCTTTCATTTCTTTAGTTGGCAAGTCATAACCTTTATATTCTTAATTGTAAAATAAGGAGGTTTAATTAAATGGCCTCAGAGTGCACAACTGGGCCTGGTATCCAGAGCCAGGGAAAGACTCTACAATCTTCCCCTGACTGGCTATCAGACTCTCACATTATCTGTAAGGCGAAGTTCCTGAAGCTAAAAGTCTTGTTGTTTGTTGATTTAGTGGCATCTGCCCGGAAGTATTTGCTCTTCCTTCAGAGCAAACCACCACCTGGGAGGTTAGGTCTTTCCTAACATCCTCCCCAAGATGTCTCAGACCAACAGCTGCTTGACCCTGATTTTAAATTATTTCTGCAGCTCAAAGTTCAGCATTATTTTATATTGTTTGGGTGGTTTAGGAGAGCCAGGTAATATCCTGACTTATTTCTCCATCTTCCCAGAATCCTCATCAGCTATATTTTTAGCAATCCACATAATAGATATACAGAGTAAATCCATTTCATATGGTATATCTGTTCGGAATAATGTGAAGGAAAAGGGTCTCACCAATGTTAAGTTTGCATAGCCTACATTTAACATGCTAGAGATTTTTTTTAAATCCACTGAAGATTTACTCAATTGTCTTTTTTGTCTTAAAAGAAAAAGACATGAAATGTGTTCTTATGTTTCCAGAGGATAAACCCATGAGTGAAAAAGATAATTGTTGAGAAGCTTCAAAGTAGTAAACTCCGTCTTTGAATCTAGAGCTATTTTTCTGCAGTGATATTTTTCATAGGTTACAAATTGTTTATTCCTCTCTCCCATGCTGAATTTCATGCTGTAGAATAATATTATTTTAGAGTTGGAGGGGACAATCAAGGTCATCTGGTTCAGTTTTCCCTCCAACGTAGAAGCTGTTCCTACAAAGTCTGTAATAGAAAGGCATTCAGACTTTGCTATGATAATTCTAGTGATTACTTACTACTTTGTGTGGCAATCCATTCCATTATTGGAAAGTTCTAATTTTTTGAAGATTCTTTTTTTGTGCTCACCCTAAATCTGTCTCCATATAATATCTGGCTTTTGGTTTTTTGTCCTCTGTGGTTTTGCAGAACAATTCGTCTTTCACATGACAAGGAACTACTATACCCATACCACAACCACCACTACCACCACCCTATCAACTAATACTGACAGGGCCAACTTAAGTAGAGCATCAAGATACTTTGAGGGAGAAAAAGGAGGTATTATATGTCAGACAGGTCAAAGGACCACCATCTCCTGCTCACACTCTAGGGAAAACTGTTCAGGACCATGAATCCTCCAAATAGCAGCATCCCCCAGACCACTGACTCTGCTTCTGACCCAACTTGTAGAACATTCTTGGATAGCATCTTGTACAGGAGGGACACAATATCTCCATAAACAGCAAGTGACCTACTGCCACTGCCAGGAGGTAAGTTTAAAGTCATGTAGCATCTCTGACACCACTAGCCCTGCTTCTAGTATAGTCCCTCCAGTCATCATCCAGGAATGACACTCTTATGGAAATAAATCCTAGCAAATACCTCTGCAGATACTGCAACGTCTTCTTCATAGAGCAATATATAGCTACTTGAAGATCTAAAAATGAAAATTCACCACCAAAGTCTTTGGTACTGTCAAATGGCTCAGCATTAGAAGCAATATGGTTTTATTGTAGAAATGACATTAAAGAAGATTCATTAACATTTCCTTTCACACTGTACCCTGAGGACAATTAGGTATTTCCAAGCACAGTGGAAACCCTCCACATATATTATCTTCTCTATAAGAATGCAATCTTGAAAAAACTTCCAGGAGCCAAGACTGTAGAGGAAACAGTAAGGCATTCTCACCCTCCTTTGTTAACCTTGAAGAACACAGAGAATACTGCACCAGGAAAAATCTTGGAATAACAGAATCAGCAGAAAAATGACATGGCAATCTTTTAGCTTGGGAAGCTAGGGGGATTAACAGGAAAGGTCCCTCTTGTTGTGGCTGAAGGGAACCAATACAGGATGGGAGACATGATGGCAAAACAACAACAAGCTCTACCTACAGCAATATATAGTTTACATCTGCCAGAACCAGAAGACACTGCACACAAAGCCAGCACCCAGACCACTAACACCCAGCGCAAGAAGCATGGGATAGAGCCCCCTTGCACTAGAAGCAGAGATCCACTTTAAAAGCCAGAAAAAGACAATCACAATGAACAAAAAAACTAATTAGAAAAGCAAAGTCCATGGAGTCTTACTATGAGGACAGATAAAATCAAAATGTGAATTCAGAAAAGAATACTGTATATGCACACACACTATCTATCTATCTATATGTATACACACACACACTATACACACACACACACACACACACACACACACACACACACACACACACACACACATACTATAACCACATCTGAAACTTCAAAAGGGAATGTGAACTGGTCTCAAGCCCAAAAAGCATTCTTAGAAGAGCTTAGGAAGAATTTTAAAAGTTAGAGGTAGAAGAAAAATTGATCAATTATTTTTAAAATACAATTTAAAAAATGGACAAAGTTCACTGAAGAAAACAACTCCTTCAAAAAGAAAAATTGGCCAAAAGAATAAGGAGGTACAAAAGCTAACTGAAGAAAACAATTCATTAAAAATTAGAATTGGGCAAGTAGAAGCTAATGACTCTATGAGGCATCAAGAATCAGTAAAACGAAATCAAAAGATGAAAATAAAGAATAAAACATGGAATGTCTCATTGGAAAAACAACTGACCTGGAAAAATAGATTCAGGAGATATAATTTAAGAATTATTGGTTACAAAAAAGGCCCTGGACAGTATCTTCCAAGGAAAGCTGTCCTGAAATCCTAGAATCGGAGGGTAAAATAGTCATCAAAATGATCCACCCATCAGCTCCTGAAAGAGATGCCAAATTGAAAATGCCAAGGAATATTGTAGCCAAATTCCAGAATTGTCAAATCAAGGAGAAAATACTGCAAGGAGCCACAAAGAAAGACTTCAAATATCATGAAATTACAGTCAGGATCACATAGAACTTTTCAATTTCTTCATTAAAAGATCAGGGTGATTGGAATATGATGCTCTGTAAGGCAAAGGACCTTGGACTACAACCAAGGATCAACTACACAACAAAGCTCAGCATGATCTTTCATGAAAGATATGGACATTCAATGAAATAAGGGAATTCCAGACCTTTCTGATGAAAAAGTCAGAGCTCAATGGAAAATTTGATCTGTAAATACAAGACTCAAGAGAAGCATAAAAAGGTATACAGGAATTTTAAAAATGTTATTCAATAAAGGCAAATTGTATCCACACATGGGAGGATTATTATTGTAATTCTTGAGAATTGTATCTTTATTACCACATTTTAAAATATACATAGACATTGAATGTGGGTATAAATTAAATGATGTGATAGTAAAAAACTAATTAAGGGGTACAAAGGGATTTTAATGGGAGAAGAGGAAATGAGGAAACAGAAAAGGGTAACTTACATCTCATGAAGAAGCACAAAACCATTATAGCAGAGGGAAAGAAGGGAGGGAGATGAGTATTGTTTGAACTTTACTCTCATTGGATTTGATGCAAGGAGAGAATAACATACTCAGTTAAGTATAGAAATCTAACTTGCCCTACATGTAGTAGGAGGGGAAAGGGGAAAGAAAAGGGAAGAGGGCTGATAGGAGAGGGGAGGTTGGGGGGGCAGTGGTGAAAAGCAAAACTCTTTTGAGGAGGTTAAAGGACAAGGGAGAAATAAAAGCATGAAAGGTGTGTGTGTGTGTGTGTGTGTGTGTGTGTGTGTGTGTGTGTGTGTGTGATAGGATGGAAAGAAAAACACAGATAGTAATCATTACTGTGATTGTGAATGGAATGAACTCTCCCATAAAACAAAAGTGGATAGCAGAATTGATTAAAAATCATAATTCTATAATATGTTGTTTACCAGAAACACATGTGAAACACATTTACACAGGGCAAAGGTAAAAGGTTGGATTAGAATATATTATGTTTCAGCTGAAGTAAAAAAAAGCAGGGGTAGCAATCCTAATCTCAGACAAAGCAAAAGGAAAAATAGATCTAATCAAAAGAGATAGGGAAGGAAGCCATATCCTGCTAAAAGGCACCAGAGACAATGAAGTAATAATAATATATAATAATGTCATATTAAATAATAAACATATACACACCAAGTGATATAGAATCCAAATTCTTAAAGGAGAAGTTAAGGGAGTCACAGGAAGAAATAGAAAGCAAAATTACACTAGTGGTGGACCTTCACCTCCCCCTCTCTGAACCTGATAAATCTAACCTCAAAATAAACAAGAAAAAAGTTAAGGAGGTGAATAGAACTTTAGAAAAGATAGATATGGTAGACCTCTGGTGAAAACTGAATGGGAATAGAAAGGTATATACCTTTTTCTCAGTGGTACATGGCACATAAACAAAAATTGATCAAGTATTAGGAAATAAAAACCTCACAATCTAGAGCTGAAAGGCAGAGATATTAAATGTATTCTTTTCAGATCATGATGAAAACTATATGTAATAAAGGGCCATGGAAAGATAAACTAAAAATTAATTGGAAACTAAATAATCTAATCCTAAAGAATGAGTGGGTCAAACAGTCAGTCATAGAAACAATCAATAACTTCATTCAAGAGAATGACAATAGCAAGGCAACTTACCAAAACTTATAGGATGCAATAAAAGCAGTTCTAAGGGGAAGTTTTATTTTTTTATGAATTAATTTATTTGTTTTTGGTTTTCAGCAATTACTTCCATAAGTCTTAAATTTTTCTCCCCCTTCCTCAATCTTCCCTCCCTGAGACAGTATGCAGTCTTATGTGGGTTCTACACAAACATCCTTATTAAACACATTTTCACATTAGTCATGTTGCATAGAAGAATTAAAAAGAATGGGAGAAACCATGAGAGAAATCAAACCAAAACAAAGCATAACAGAAGAGAAAATAGTCTGTTTCATTCTGCATTCTGATTCCATAGTTCTGCAGAATAAAGCAGACTACTTTAATTTTTGTTTTGTTTTTCTTTCTCATGGTTTCTCTCATTTGCTACAATTCTTCTATGTAATATAACTAATGGAAAAATGTGGATGTGGATGGCATTTTACCTCAAGAGTCCTTTGGGAATGTTTTAGGTTCTTGCATTGCTGTGAAGGGTTATGTCTATCAGAAACAGTCCTTGCACATTGTGGCTGTTGATGTGTACAATGTATTATATCTCTGAATGCTTACATGAATAAAATAGAGGAAGAGGAGATCAATGGATTGGGCAACTTAAAAAAACTAGAAAAAGAACAAATTAAAAATTCCCAATTAAACACCAAATTAGAAATACCGAAAACTGAAGGAGAGATTAATAAAATTGAAATTAAGAAAACTATTGAACTAATAAATAGAGTTGGTTTTATGAAAAAATCAATAAAACAAACCTTTGTTAAATTAGATTTAAAAAAAGAAAGAGGAAATCCAAATTACCAGTATCAAAAATGAAAAGGATAAATTCACCTCCAATGAAGAGGAAATTAAAACAATAATTAGGAATTATTTTGTCCAATTATATGTCCATAAATTTGACAATAATAGTGAAATGGATGAATATTTACAAAAATATAAATTGCCCAGATTAATAGAAGAGGAAATAAAATATTTAAATAACCCCCACTCAGAGAAAGAAATTGAACAAGTCATCAATGAACTACTTAAGAAAAACATCTCCAGGGCCAGAAAGATTTACAATTTCATTTTATCAAACATTTAAAGAACAACTGATTCCAATACTATAAAGAATATTTGGGAGAATAGTCCTACCAAATTCTTTTTAAGACACAAATATGGTAGTGATACCTTAACCAGGAAGAATTAAACCAGAGAATGAAAATTATCTATCCATTTCCCTAATGAATATAGATGCAAAAAATTTAAATAAAATATTAGTAAAAAGATTGCAACAATTCATCATGAAAATGAGACACTTTGATCAGGTAGGATTTATATCAGGAATGCAGAACTGGTTCAATATTAGAAAAGCTATCAGCATAATTGTTCATATCAACAAATCTAACAGAAACCATATGATTATGTTAATAGATGCAGAAAAAGTTTTTGGCAAAGTACAACAGCCATTTCTATTAAAAATACTAGAGAGAATAAGAATAAATGGAGCCTTCCTTAAAATGTAAGTAGTATGTACCTAAAATCTTCAGCAAGCCTTATATGTAATGGGGATAAGATAGATGTATTTCCAGTAAGATCAGGAATGAAGCAAGGATGTCCATTATCATTACTGTTATTCAATATGATATGATACTATAAACATTAACTTTAGCAGTAATGAAGAAAAAGAAATTGAAGGAATTAGAATGGGCATAGAAGAAACTAAGTTATCACTCTCTGCAGATGACATAATGATATACTTAGAGAATCAAGTGAAAAACTACTTGAAATAATAAACAACTCTAGCAAAGTTTCAAGATATAAAATAAACCTGCATAAATCATCTACATTTAATAACAAAGTCCAACAGCAAAAGACAGAGAAATTCCTTTTAAAGTTACTGTGGACCTTAAGAAATATTTGGAAGACTACCTTCCAAAACAAGCCCAGAAACTATATGAACACAATTACAAAACAATTTTCACACAAATAAAGTCAGATCTAAATTATTTGGAAAAACATCAGTTGTTCATGGATAGACTGAGCTAACATAATAAAAATGACTATTCTACCTAAATTAATTTACTTATTCAGTGTCATATCAATCAACCTACCAAAAAATTAATTTCTAGAGCTTGAAAAAATAATATCAAAATTCATCTGGAAGGACAAAAGGTCCAGAATATCAAGGGAATTAATGAAAAGAAATGCTAGGGAAGATGGTCTACCCATAGCAGATCTTAAATTGTATTATAAAGTAGGAATCATCAAAACTACTTGGTACTGGCTAAGAAATAAAGGGATAGATCAGTGGAATAGGTTAGGCACACAAGACACAGTAGTCAATGATTTTAGCAGTCTACTATTTGATAAACCCAAAGACCCCAGTTTCTGGGATAAGAATTCACTATTTCACAAAAACTTCTTGGAGAACTGGAAAATAGTATGGCAGAAACTGGGCATAGACCAATATCTGACACCAAAATAAAGTCCAAATAAGTACACAATTTAGATATAAAGGTTGATACTATAAAGAAATTAGGGGAGGAAGGAATTAATTATCTGTCAGATTTATAGAGAAAGAAGAAATTTATGAGTAAGCAAGAGGTAGAGAACAACATGAAATGCAAAATGGATAATTTTGATTACATTAAATTGAAATACTTTTGCACAAACAAAACCAATTGCAACCAAGATTAGGAGAGAGGCAGAAAACTGGGAAAGGATTGTTACAACTAGTGTCTCTGCTAAAGACCTCATTTCTAAAATATATAGAGAACTCAGTCAAATTTACAAGAATAGAAGTCATTCCCCAATTGACAGATGGTCAAAGGATGTAAAGAGTCAGTTTTCAAAGGAAGAAATTAAAGCTTTCTGTAGTCATATGAAAAAATGCTCTAAATAACTATTGATTAGAGAGATGCAAATCAAAACAACTCCGAGATATCACATCACATTCATCAGAATGGCTAACATGGCAAAACAAGAAAATGATAAATGTTGGAGAAGATGTGGGGAAGTTGGTACATTAATTCATTATTGCTGGAGCTGTGAATTGATCCAGACATTCTGGAGAGCAATTTGGAACTATGCCCAAAGGGCTATAAAAATGAACATACCCTTTGTCACAGCAATACTGCTTCTAAGACTATATCCTGAAGAGAGCATAAAAATGGGGAAAGGACCCACATGTACAAAAATATTTGTAGCAGCTATTTTTGTGGTGGCAAAGAATTGGAAATTGAGGGGATTGCCCATCAATTGGGGAATGGCTGACCAAGTTGTAGTATACAAACGTAATGGTATAGTATTATGCTACAAGAAATGGGGCAGCTAGGTGGTGCAGTGGATAGAGCACCAGTGCAGGAGTCAGGAGGACCTGAGTTCAAATCTCTCCTCAGACACTTGACACTCACTAGCTGTGTGACCTTGGGCAAGTCACTTAACCCCAATTGCCTCATCCTGAGTCATCTCCAGTCATCCTGATGTATATCTGGTCACTGGATTCAGATGGCTCTGGAGAAGAAGTAAAGCTGGTGACCTGCACAGCCCTCACTCACTCAAAGAAAAAAAGCCAGTCAAGTGTAAGTCATGTCATTAATTCTCTGATGGCACAGTCTTATTCGGCAATGAAGGACGAACACACGCTATAAGAAATGATGAACAGGCAGACTTTAGAAAAACCTGGAAAGATTTGTATGAACTGATGCTTAGTGAATTGAGCAGAACTGGAACATTGCACACAGTAACAGCCACAGAATGTGATGACTGATTTTGACAGATTTAGGCCTTCTCAGCATTGCAAGGGCCTAAAACAATTCCAAAGAATTCAAAATGGAAAATGTCATCCACAGCCAGAGAAAGAGCTATGGAGTCTGAACACACTCTCATTTGCTATAATTCTTCTATGTAACATAACTAATGTGAAAGTGTGTTTAATAGAAATGCACGTGAAGTACCTATATCAGATTGCATGCCATCTTGGGAAGGGAAGAGGAGAAAATTTAAAACTTATGGAAGTGAATGTTGAATGCTAAAAAATAAATTAATAATTTTTAAAAAGAATGTGATCTCCTTAAGAAAATATATCTGGTTTTTCTGTTTGAAAAGCTTTCTGTGTTTTTCTTAGCACTTTAGTGCTAAGTATAATATTTTATGCATAGTATATGTACAATATTTGTGCATAGTATATGTATAATATTTAATTAATTTAGTTTAATTAATTCATTTTCATTCATTCACCTTAAGTATTATTCCCTTCCCCATGAAGTCTTATTTTCTTCAGATTAAATCCATTCATATAATTGTTGCTATCATATAGTGGCTTGTACACATAGAAAAGTGCCTTCTTTCATAGAGCAATGCCCCTATTTTATGTCATTTTATGTTTTTTCAATAAAATAATTTTAAAGGCATACTGTATTTATGTAACTATAGGTAAACAAGTCAAGCCTTGAGAGAGAATCATCATACCATTTGAGAGCTTGTTTGTGATATGTAAGGAGGGAACAAATACACAATATTTGTTCCAAACTTTGGAAGGACAAATTTCAAAGAATTTAGGAAAGGCTAGGTAAAATTACACTACAACAGATTCCATGAAGGAATTTGACTCCAATGAGATGTGGAGCAACAGATTATGAAAAGCCCAGATCTCCAAACTACATTCTTTCTGGCACAATTATATAAGAATGCCTCCTTCAATAAATTAAGTAAAAGGGGGAAGGAGACAAAAGAAGGAGAGCAACTAAAGATTCTCAAAATAAAATAACCTTTTTTGGATAAGGAAAAGAAAAGGACAAGGGAGTGAACAAGCAGCAGAACAAAAACACCAAAAGCCACCCAATATGTTCATCTGTAAAGAAAATACCAGGAAAGTATATAAAGCATTTTTAATTTTGTCCATATTGAGAATGTTACTTCTACCAATTCAGACTGCAACAAATATATGACTCAGTAGATAAACCCCAGACAGCTGCTTCAGACACATAAAGGTTAAGTGATATTCAGGATCATGGTACCAATGGTGACAAAGGGGGAAACTGCACCCAGGGACTTCCTGCTCCAAGCCTAGCACTCTGTTTACTGGACAGCAATTACTCCAATTGCAGGAAATAAAAATAATAATAAACTAACCTTAACAAAAACTTAAGCAACAATACTGGACCTAACACAATGCATATCAAATAGAACAATAAATACTTTAAAGGAAATGATGGAAGATTTTGTCTGTGAAAAAAACAAAGTTCTGATAAATTTCCTCAAGATAGTAGCCAATAGAAGCATAACAATCCAGTTCTCTCACTATTCTAGGGGAAAAATTAATTGGACAAAGAAATGATAACAAAACAAAAAAAAACCCAGGAACTACAGTAAGTACATTTTGCCTGCCCAAATCAGCATAGAGGAGAGCCTATTGGCATTAGGAAAGAGGTACAAATATAAAAGTATAGCTCATGGATATCTTTCAGCTAAGGAATTAGAGGTTGTAGAGAGGAAGCAAGTTATAGAGAGGGGAAGGGAATCAGGAAGTGAATCAGAGTTTAGCCAAAGATGTTTGGAACCTACAGCTGTGTTGCTCTGACCTTCATCCAGGGTTAGAAACCTAATGGTATTTAGCCAAGGAGGGCAACAATCAATGCAGAAGACTCCATATACTTCTCTGTTGCAGACTATAAATTACCCAAAGCAGAACATCAGCCATTTGAATCAGGCTGGCACTGAAAAATGACTTCCAAAATTCCTGAATAGCATTTCTTATTTATTAAATTGATTCATTATCCAATGAATTGATGTAATTCATTATCCAAACCCCAGATAATAGATTAGTACTAAAGGACCACCATTCTTTTTAGAGGAGGGAAGGCAAGGCAACTGGGGTTAAGTAACTTGCCTAAGATACCACAATTAAGTGTCTAAGTGCCAAGTGTTTGAGGCCAGATTTGAACTCAGGTCCTCCTGACTCCAGGTCCAGTGCTCTATTCACTGCTCCACCTAGCTGCCTCAGGACCACCATTCTTTCTAGAAAAGTTCATAGAGCCCCATAAAGTCCCAATTCTGGAAGTAAGGTTGAAAAAAAATGAGAAAACATTGATCATAAAGAAACATTATGGAGCCAGGGATGTTCAAGACACAAACCCAGAAAAAGATAATAGTTCCACATTATCTACAAGAAAAGCTTAAAAGAAAATCATGTTTGCCAGAGTTTCTAACAAAATTCCTGGAACAGATGAAAAAATAGCTTTAAAATGATCATACACATGAAATGAGAGGAAAGAATTGAACAAGAAATACAGCTTTAGATGAAACAATTGGAGGGAGAATAAATAGCTTAGTATAGGAGGTACAAATGACCAAGAGATAGAACATATCACTAACAAAGTAGAAGAACAAGATAAAAATACCTTATTGAAATTTCAATAAACCAAGATTCCATGAATAAAATATAGAGAGTATCACCAAGGATAAAATGGACAATTTGATTGCATAAAAATTTTTAAGGAGTTATTGCATAAATCAAAACGAAAGTGCAGTTACAGTTAGAAGGGTAAAAGTTAATTGGAAAAAAGAAACCTTTGCATCCAGCATCCTTGATAAAAGTCTCATATTCAACATGTATAAGGAATTTATTTAAATTTATAAGAGATAATTGTCAATAAATAAATGTTTAAAAATATGAACAGGAAGTCTTAAAAGGAAGAATTCCCATCCCTCAAGAATCATATGGTTTAAATCAGTAAAAAAAAAAAAAATTAGATAAGTTAACTGAGAAATTCTATTTCATACCCACCATTCAAGTCAAGCAGACAAACATTTATGTGACAAGTCCTATCCTGAATTCTGGGAGAAAAAGGACAAAAAAAGTCCCCGTGCTCAAGAATTTTTAAATCTATTTTTATTTATTTCATTACTCAATTATATTTTAAATAAATTTTTATTTATATCTTCTGTTCTTTGCAACTTAGTTATCCCCAATAACCTTCTCCTTATCCTTCCTAGATTTTTATCCCACATAGCAATATTTTTAAAGAGGTTAATATATCAATACATCTGATTGATTGAAAAAGTCCAAAAAATATGCAATGGGCAACACTTGTGGAGTTATCGTTTCCATTAATGGAGAGGTGGACTGTCTTCTTCTATCTTTTTATTCAAGCCCTGCTTTAACTTTATAATTTGCTACATTCACTTTTGACTTTTTGGGGTGAGTTGTTCTTTCCATTTATGTTGCCATTTTTGTGTATGTTGCTTTCTTGGTTCTGATTGCTTCACTCTATGTCAGTCATGTATATCTTTCTATTATTCTCTGTTTTCATCATATACATCATTTCTTACATCACAGTACACTCCATTACAATCATAGACCACAATTTGTTCAGCCTTTCCCCAAATGATGGGTATCTACTTTGTTTCTAATTCTTTGGTAACCCAAAAAGGTGTTGCTACAAATACTTCATATAGGCACACTTTTTTGTTATTGACAGTTTCCTTGAACTACCTTCCTTGATCGTCTTACTCACTTGATTTGCATAATTACAAATTGCTTTCAAAAAATCAATGCGCCATTTTACAGCTCCACTAACAATGCATAAGTGCCCCATCACTCCACAACCCCTTTGAGCATTACCATTTTTGTCTTCTTTGCCAATTGGCAGGGTGTGAGGTTTTTTTAATTTTCATTTCTTATGTTATTAGTTATATGGACCATTTGTTTCATATGGCTGTGAATAAGTTGCAATTCTTTTTGAGAACTAATTGTTAATATTCTTTGACCTGTTATCTGTATCTATTGTGAAATAGCTATTAGTTATGGGTGTGTATGTGTGTACACACCCATATATAATTGTTGCAATGCACTCTGACAAACATTTAAAGGTATGATCTTTCTCCTTAATAAATTGTTGTTGACTTGCAATATTTATTTTGCTAATAAAGTTTAATATTTACATTGAAAAATTTCTAAAGATCTCAAAAAATTATCATTCAACTAAATAAAATAAATAAATAAGTAAATATTTGGTCTTATCAATCTGAACATTCTTTCCAAGGATTCAAGATTGCAACCCATCTTGTATGACTCTTGCCCACATACTTCCATATTTTTCCTGGAGGGAAAACAAAAACATGCTAGAGGCCTTCCTCAACTATTCATGACATAATAGGAGCACTTGGGCAGTCTGTCTGGCATAATTTGCTTTCATTGTGTGATTAGGCCAACTTTTTTATGAATACATTACCTTGCTGACTTCACTTCTTTGAAGTTCCTTATGTGTTGCCTGTAGTAGGCTGCTCAAACTCTGACATGTATCTACATTTCACTCTCTGCGGTCCCCATTTTTAATTCTTTGGATACTATAGTACTTAATGACTCAAAAGCATTGAATAACACTGGTAGAATATTGGTATCAAAAAAGGTAAGCTTTTTTTTTCTTGGGAGAAATTTGTTATCATTAAAAGAACTTTGAAATTTTTTGAAGGAAATATAGCCCAATCTTCTTCTCATATTTAATTCTGAGCCTACCTCACTATTAATTTGTATCTTCTTCCCTATGCATATATAACTGCATATATGCTTATACATAAGTTTTAAAATATTTATACACATACACCAGTATCCATACATACACATAGGCACACAAATACATATATGACTCTACATTTCATAATCTGATCAATTGACACTCTTTATCCACTTATTTCTTCTAGTATGGATGATTATGACAAACTTTTTTCAGTTAATCCATCAGTCAACAAGTATTTATTAAGTGCTTACTATATGCCAGGAACTAAATGTTGGGTGTATGAAGAGGCTTATGTTCTTTTGAATTGTATCAGATATTTTTGAGAGGGTTTGGAATATTTGGGGGATTGTAATACTTAATAAAACTGCAACTACAAGTAAAAACATATGGAGTACCTTACCAACTATATATGAAACTTTTTTTCAACTTGAACTCTCTGCTAGATCTCCCCCATCACTGTGGCAAACAACTCTGAGAAGCATAAATGTCTGTTTTATACCTCATCTGATATGTATCATTAAGGTTATTGAAGAAAATAATCTCCGTTGTTAAGAAATGTTTTAAGAAATCTTCAAAAACTGTTGACATTTGAAAGACAGACATCTTGTTGAAAAGGGTCAACATCATTATATATAAACCTGAAAAAAGACTCAATAAAGTACAGGAATCAGAAATCAGTGCTCAAAATATTATACTTGAGGGTTTGGATTTCAGAATGCACATGTATATTTTCTATTACACTTTATTGAGGAGAAAAAAGAGAAGGAGGAGGAGAATGAAGAGTAGCAAAAGAAAGAGGAGGACAAAGAGGAGAAGAAAGAGGAAGAAAAGAAGGAGAAAGATGTGGAGGAAGAGGAGGAGAAGGAGAATAATAATAATAATAATAAGATGATGATGATGGTGGTGGTGGTGGTAGTGATGGTGGTGATGGTGATGACGATGATGATGATAGCAGTGGTGGTGATGGTAGTGATGATATGTCTCTGCACCATAACCAGATATCACGAGAACTCTTGCAGCATTCAGGGACAGGTACCAAGTGGTAGCTATTGGGAAAATCCAAGAACAAGTCACAGTGAGTCATTTTCCACCAAGATTAGAAAAGGCAGATAGAGGAGTCTAAGGATACTGGAAAATGGATCTAGTCAGGAACAACAATGTGCAATACTCCAGCAGCCAGAGAGAGGGTGTACAGTAAGAAGTTCCAAACCCATTACAGTACACCTTGACATCTAACAGTTTTGTCACCCACTTCCCTATTCTAGGTCACAGATCCAGACTGAGGGGAAGACATGCATCCAGGTGCCCAGGAATAGGGAAGAGCTATAGGCCCTAGGCTGAATACCAAGAGAGGAGTTAAGTTCGAAAGCAGAGAGTCACTGTATGGCTGGACCCAGGAGCAGAACATATCAGTTCCAGCTTCTCTCCCAGACTAAATCTGATAAAGTTAAACCAGAACAGAACTACCAGATGGTAATCTTCAGTTTTGTTGCTCTGAAACAACAATTTCCCAGTTGGCTGATAATGGCTGAGTCCAGCAGCAGTCTACTATTGCTCAGACCAAACCCAGATCAGGAATTTGCAGAGAAAAGACAATAGGTGGCAATAAAGCTTTACCTTACATCAGGCTACTTTGTGAGCTCTGAAAGTTTACAGATCTCCTCCCCGAGTTATCCCTAAGATCCTAAAATAATCCAAAATTCAATAGTCAAGGAAAGGCCCACATCTTTCCCTCAAAAGCCCTACATGTGTCAACCCTAGAATCAAGTGTGGAGTCAGAATGTAGGCTAAAAGAACATGCATGTGCACACACACACACACACACACACACACACACACACACACACACAAAACTACCACCACCAACACCATCACCACCACCACCATGAAAAGTTGTAGTGGTGACACTCAAGACACAAACCTAGAAAGAGAGAATGACTCCAAAATACCTACATGTAAAGTCTCAAAGAAAAGCAAAATATGAGCACAAATTCAAACAGAATTCCATGGAAGAGATGAAGCAAGAGTTTAAAGAAATTTAAATGTTTTCATAAATGGAATGAGAGTAGTGGAAGGAAAATGTTGAAAAGCAATAAGATCAAGAGGATTATAGGAAGATAGTTGAGTAGGTCAGAAAATTTTCTGCTCTCTAAGTTTCCTCCACAAAAAAGAACATCACTTCAGAGCAACAGAAATAAACACAGCATAAAGCAGTTATCCTACTAAGACAATTTGAAAAGACACCTTGAAAGACCCGACCTCCAGGGGCAAAGGTTTGGCTTCAGTGAAGTGCAAACACCTCCAGGCTCCCTCTCCAAAATCAACAAACAATAAGCACTGGGGGAAGCTGAGTTGAGAGGCAGTCTTAACTTTAGAAACTTTCATCTCAAAGACAGTGTGGGGGTCTGATGGATGACTAGAAGATTGAAAGACCTTCCACTGAGGAGGGATGCTAAGTACAACTGTGCCAAACAGATGAGTCTTGGGCTGGAGTGCAGGTGTAGGGGAGATGAAGCTAGCACACACATGGTGAGTACAGTAGCAGAGGGGCAGGGACCCTGCTGCCTATGGGCACTATCAGGAGAACAGAGTCCCTGGTTTCAGTTCCAGGGCAAAGAGGATAGCTGTATTTTGAAGCCATGAGAGGAACTACAGGGAAGAAGATAATTTGTGGAACACCATGACTAGGGGTTACAGCTTAAGATTGGAGAGAAGAGCCCGAGATTAGGCCCTGAAATAGACCTCAGGAAATAACAGTAAGAAGACCTTAGGCTTAGGACTTCGTTTCCCATACTTCAGGATTACAATTTGATTACACTAATACTCGCTAAAAACAAGATAAAACAATAAATAAACGAATAAAAATGAGTAAGCAGAGGAGAAAGCACACAACCATAGATAGTTACTATGGAGATAGAGAAAATTTAGGTTCATATTCAGAGGAAGATAATGGAGCTAAAAAAAGCTGCTCCTTTTTCAGTGAGAAATGTGAAATGGTCCTAAGCACAAAGAGTTCTTGAAAGAACTTAAAAAGGACTTTAAAAATCAAATGAAAGGGGATGGAGCCAAGATGGTGGAGTAAAAGCATGGACTTGCTATAACTCTCTCCCCAAACCCAGCCAAATACCTGTAAAAAAAATACTCTAAACAAATTCTGGAGGTGCAGAACCCACACAATAATGGAGTAAAGCAAATCTCCCACCCCAGACAGCCTGGAAGGTTGATGGGAAGTGTCTATCATGCTAGACTGGGAGAACAGTACAGTCCAGAGCAGGCCATTCCAGCACAGACAGGACCTGAGCAGGTCTTGGGGGGACTGAAACACTGGCACCTGCGGCGGTTTCCAGACTTTACAACCTCAAAACACAGATGACAGATCAGTAGAAAAAAACATGTGGAACCTGTGTGAGAGAGCAGAGTGGTCTGACCCCAGCCTCAGGGAGGCAGAGGGGGTAGAGGAGCCCATGGCAGTTTCAGCAGCAGCAGCAGGGGCAGTAGCAGGGGTGGTTTCTGGAGCTCTAGGCCCACAGATTGTGGGGGGATGGAGCAACTGACAGTACACTCTCCCACCCCCACTGGAAGCAGAGAATTACCTTGCCAAAGAGCTCAAAAGTCAAGTAAATGGCTGGGGAAATGAGCAAAAACCAGAAAAAAGAATCAGACTATAGAATCTTACTTTGGTAATAAGAAAGACAAAAATATACAAACAGAAGACAACAAAGTCAAAGCTCCTATGTCCAAAGACTCAAAGAAAAATATGAATTGGGCTAAGGCTATGGAAGAACTCAAAAATGACTTTGAAAATCAAGTAAGAGAAGTAGAGGAAAAATTGGCAAGAAAAATGAGAGTGATACAGAGTGAATTGAATATGAAAGGATGATATCTAAAAAATAAAATTAATAGGTAAGAGGAATTTATTGTGATGAAAAAGGGAGAAATAGAATGGGGGTAAATTATTTCTCACATAAAAGAGGCAAGGAAAAGCTCTTTAAGTGGAGGGCAGGGGGTGGAAGATGTGAGAGGGAAAGAGTGAACCTTACTATCATAGAATTTGGCTTAAGCAGGGAATAACATGCACACTGAATTTGGTATGAAAATCTATCTTACACTACAGGAAAGTAGAGGGGAAGGGGATAAGCTGAGGTGAGGGGGATGATAGAAGGGAGGGCATGGGAGGAGAGGGTAATTAGTAACTCTCAAAAGAGAGAATAGAATAAAGGAGACAGGGTAGGATGGAGGGAAATACAGATAGTCTTTGACATGACTGTTATGGAAGTATTTTGCAAGACCACACATGTATAACCGATATCAAACTGCTTGCTTCTCAATGGAGGTGGATGGGAAGGGAGGAAGGAAGAGAAGTTGGAATTCAAAGTTTTAAAAATGAATGTTAAAAACTGTTTTTACATGCAACTGGGAAATAAGACATAAAAGCGATGGGGTATAGAAATCTATCTTGCCCTATATGAAAATAGAGGAGAAGGGGATAAGAGAAGGGAGGGATGTGATAGAAGGAAAGGTAGATTGGGGTAATCAGAATGCATGCTGTCTTGGAGTGAGCAGAGGGGTGAGAAGGGCAGAAAATTTGGAACTCAAAATCTTGTGGAATTGAATGTTGAAAACTAAAAATTAATTAATTAATCAAAACAAAAAAATAAAATAATAGAGTGAGGAAAAATTAGAAAAAAATAAGAGCAATCCAAGAAAATTATGAAAAGAAAGTCACCAAACTGGAAATAGAGAATCAAAAACTTAAGGAAGTAATTCCTTGAAAACTAGAATTGGGCAAGAGGAAGCTCTAAAACATCAAGGAATCATGAAACAAAATCAAAAGAATGAAAAAGAAGATAAAGTGGAATATCTCATCAGAAAAACAACAGATCTAGAAATCAAGGGAAAATAATATAAGAATAACCAGACTACCTGAAAATCATTATTAAAAAAAAATTTATACCATATTACAAGAAATCATCAAGGAAAATTCCCCTGAAGCTCTATAACAAAGTAAAGATAGAAAAAAATTCACTGCTCACCACCTAAAAGAGATCCCCCAGAAAAAATTTACAGGAATATTATAGCTAAGTTTCATAGCTGCCAGGTTAAGGAAAAATATTACAAGCAACAAGAAAAAAGTTTTAAATATCATGGAGCTACCATAAGGATTACATAAAACCTAACAGGTACTACTTTGAAGGACTGTAGATCTTGGAATACTACATTTCATATAGCAAAAGAGTTGGGCTTACAATCAAGGGTGATTTGACAGCAAAGTTAAATCCTGAATGAAAAAAAAAAAAGTACAGTTAGTGAACTGAAGGACTTTCAGGTTTTTGTGATCAAAAAACCTCCAGAACTTAAGGGAAAATTCAACACCAAACATCCAGAAGAAATATAAGGTAAACATTAAAGACCAATTATAAAGGACTCAATAAGGTAAAATTCTTTACTTTATAGATGTGAAAATATTAGCAGTACTTTTATGATTATTATCATTATTTGGGAAGTTTGAAAGATAGATGTGGGCTAAGCCGAGCATGATGGGTTGATTCTTAAAAATAAAGCCATATAGGGAGAGATAAAAATGAATGAATGAAACAAATGAACAAATGAAACATAAAAGGAGAAATTGATAAAAAGAAGCTAGTATGGTGGAGGGTGTGAAGTACTAGAACCTTACTCTCTTTGGGAAAGGGTTAAAGAGGGAATATTGTGTGTGTGTGAGTGTGTGTGTGTGTGTGTGTATGTATATATGCATGTATTATAAAAGTCTTCTAAATTTAGATAGAAATAAGGGGCAAGAAGTTAGGGTGGGGAGGAGGATAAAGAAGGGATCCTGAGAGGGGTGGGTAAGTTAGGAATAAGAAGGTAAGGTAGTGGGTAGAAGTAAAGCAGAGGAATGAAGAAGGATAGAGTAAATAGGGTGAGAAGGATACTGAGGAAATATAGGAAGGAGGAAAATACACAGGTAATTGTGATTTAGAATGTGAATGTGTTGCATTTATCTATAAACAGAAATGCATAGTAGATTAAAAATTTGAGTTCAACAATATGTTGCTTTCAGGAAACATCTTAAAAATGAGAGACGTACACAAAGATAAAGGGCAGCAGTGGGATTTAGTATGTAAAAAAAGCAGGAATCGTAAGCATGATGTCAGACAAAGTTAAAATAGATTTAATCAGAAGTGAAAAACAGAGAAAATACACTGTGTCTCAACAATGTCATTCTATATTATTTTAGACCATTTAAAACACTTAGTATAAAATTGCTGAGCATTTACCTGCAGAAACTATATGAACATAAATATAAAGCATTTTATACAAATAAACTCAGCTCTAAATAACTGAGGTAATATTTATTGTTCTTGGTGGGTATTTTTAAATGATTATTTTATCTAATTATTTTTTCAATGTCATCCCAATTAAATTACTAAAAATTATTTTACTGAGTTAGAAAAAAATAACAAGGTTCATTTGGAAGAAAAAATGGTCAGAAACTTCAAAGAAACTGGAGGGAAAAAAGATGTAAAGGAAGTAGATTCAGAAATATCATACCTTAAACTATATTTTGAGGTGATAACATTGTTGAAGTGTAAAAAGGATAATTTTGATTATTTAAATTAAATATTTCTTGTATAAATAGAACATATGTAGCTAAGAATAGAAGAAATGCAGAAAATTTAAGGGGGGATACTTTCACAAACAAACAATCTCTTAGATAGAATGTGATTGGGCTGGAATATTGCTGTGGTGTAGGAAATGATGAGCTTGTTGATTTAGGAAAAAAAAGGAAAGACTTGGACTTATGAAGGAAGATGCTATCCACCTTTAGAGAAACAAATAATAGGAGGAAATAAGCATAGTACAATCTTACGTAGGAATATATATATGAACACATATGTGTTTTTAGAGGGAGGAAATAAAGCAAAAAGTACATAGCAGAGAATAAAAGAAACCAACAAGGAAGCAAAGAAAAGCCGGTCAGCTTTGAAAACAATGTATAGTATTAATTATATAGGGTTTTTTGAAATAGAAATATATTATTTTATATTGAATCCTCCCTTATGCTCGACTGTGTACCTGGTAATGTTTTTCTTTTCTTTTATCATTTTGTATTTAATTTTAAAATAAAAAAATTATCAAAAAGAAAAAAAATAAGAACGTTAGAAGAAAGAACTGGAAAGGAAATTAATAGCTTTGTAAATGAGGTACAAAAATCATGCCCAAGAAAATAACTTTCTGGAAATTAGAATGAACCACATAGAAACTGATGACTCCAGGAGGCAGCCATAAATATATTTTTAAAAATCAAAAGACTGAAAAAAAGAAGAAAAATTGTATGTTATCTTATGGCAAAAACAGCTGACCCAGAAAACAGATTGAGAGATAATTTAAGCATCATTGGACTACCTGAGAACCATCACCATAAAAAGAGCTTAGAAATCGTGTTTCAAGAAAACTACCCAGATTTCTCAGAACTGGAAGATAAAATAGAAATAGGGAGAAGGCACTGATCATCTCCTGAAATAAACCTCAAAATGAAAACTCCTAGGAAATTCATAGCCAAAACTCAGAGCTTATAGGTCAAAGAAGAAATAAAGCAAGCAGCCAGAAAGAGAGAATTCAGATACCAAGGAGCTACAGTAAGGATCACACATAACAGCTACCACTGTAAAAAAAAAGACTAGAAAGCTTAGAATACAGTATTCTAGAAGGCAAAAGTATATAGGATAACAGCCAAGAATAACTTATCCAGCAAAACTGGGTATAATTCTACTAGGTAAAAATAAACCTTTAATGAAATAGAAGACTTTCAAGTATTCCTAATGAAAAGACAAGAACAACATAACAGCTTTGAAGTTCAAACACAAAAGTTCAGAGAAATATAAAAAGGTAAACACAAATGCACAATTATAGATAAACTCCTTGCATTCCTCTTGTTCTTGTGAGGCACTTGTTGTTAAGTGACTTACCCAGGGTCACACAGGTAGTGTCAAGTATCTGTGGCTGGATTTGAACTTAGATTCTCCTGACTCCAGGGTTAGTGCTGTATCCATTGTACCATCTAGCTCCCTCAAGTCCTTATATTCCAATATGGGAAAAATGATTCTCTGAACCTTATCAACACTAGTGGTCACAGAGGTCATTTAATTGGACAGGTAGTCTTGGAATGGTTATCTTATGTTTTACTTAAGAAGAATAGAAAGACAGAGGAAAAAGAATATACCAGCAAAATATGGAAGAGGAAGGTTAAGGAAAACTCTCACATAATTAGGGTGCATAAGTCTATACAAACAAAGAAGGACAGGTGGGAATGTAATATTTAAACTGACATTCGCTCAGTATGCTCATCTGAAAAGGTCAAAAGAAGGAAGAATATGCACACATACACACAACTGAGTAGAGAAATGAATTTCACTTGACATGGAAATAGAAAGAAAGGGGAGAGTAAGAGGGAGGGCCAGTTAAAGCATGATAAGGAAAAGCAACTTTAACTATGGATGTATAAAATTGTGTGATAGAATATTAATACACTGTAAAAAAAATGATAAAAAGGATAGTTTCAAAGAAAATTGGGGAGACTCACATGAACTGATGTAAAATGAAGTGAACAGAAACAAGAGAACCATTTATACAATGACAATAAAGACAAATAACTTTTTTTATAAAGACAAATAACTTTGAAAAACTTAGGAAGTCTTATCAGCATAATGACCAACCACAACTTCAGAGGAATAATGATGAAACATGCTGCCCACTTCCTCATACCTGAAAGACTCAGAATGCAGAACAAAACATACACACACAAATCTATATATAGATGTGCCTAATGAAATACATAAACAGAGAGATATAAATAGATAGATAGATATATGTATATGCATTCTTTTCCTTGACTGTGTATAACTATATGTTTCTAAGAGGAATTTTATTCTTTTATTCTCAAGTGGTAGGTAAGAGGGACTTTTTGCTGTTGGAAAAAAATTAATTTTAATAATTCTAAGAAAACAGAAACTCCACTAACTAGCCTTATTTGACAAACAGAAAAACCTAGTTTCTAATATCAAAAAATTAAAATGGAGAAACCATATCCAATGAAAAAATAAACCACTAGAAAAGATTTTCCCAATCATATACCAATCAAACTGGTAATTTAAAAAATCAGTATTTACAGAAACATAAAATATCCAGATTAGCAAAACAAGAAATCAAATTTTAAATAATCCCATCTCAGAAAAATAAATTGAACAATAAATCTGAAAGAAAAAAAGATCAGATGAATTTACAAGTAAATTCTATCAAACATTCAAAAAATAATTAATTCCATCATTACAAAATATGTTTTCTAACTTATGAAAAGAAGGGATTCCATCAAATTCCTTCAGTGCTAGAAATATGATCTTTAGATCTAAACTATGGAAAGAAAGTTATTCACCATTATCCCTAATGAATATTGACGCAGATATTAAGTATTCAAAATACAGTGAATAAAATATTAGCAAAGAGGTATGGCAACATATTGCAAAATTATATACTGTAACTAAGTTAAATTTATACCACTAATCTGTGATTAGTGCAATAGAAAACCTAAACACACTGTGCTAAAATAATTCTTTTATAGTTTAGAAAGATATACAGAAAGTGCTTTTGAAAAGTAATTGTTTCTTTTCAAATTTTAGACATCACTGGAAAGCTTGGATACAAATCTTTCCTTAACATTTCCAAACTAAGCACCAATGCTATAGGTATAGAAAAAATGTTAGAGACCTTTCCAGAAGCCTAACAAAGTCATTCTAAATCAAGTGGTTTTTACCACAATAAGCTACAAATTGATGCATGACATATACTATCACGTATACACATATGATAGGTCAGTATAGTCATGCCATAAACAAATTAAAGGACCTAGGGAGGAGACACCTTTCACAATTAGGGATTACTAGGAATAGGGGATGAGTTCAAGTTCCTGATGACACAGGCCACAGGAGATAAAATGGATAATTTTGATTACTTGAAATTCAACATTTTCTGGACAAATGAAATCAAGGCAAGTAAAATCTGAAGGGAAATAGTTTTGTGGAAAAAAATCTTTGTAACAAATTTCTTTAATATAAGTGTTCTATTGGAGATATATAAGGAATTGATTCAAATATATGAGAACAAGAGGCATTCTCCAATATATAAATTGTGAAAATGCAAGAATGGTTTTTTAAAAAAGAAATACAAGCTATTAACAGATATGTGAAAAAATACTCCAAATCACTAATAATTATAGAAAATAAATTAAAACAAGCTCAGAACTAGTAGATTGACAACTATGACAAAAAAAGGAAAATGGCAATTGTTGGAGTATCTGTGGCAGGACAAACACACCAATTCACTCTTGTGAATTATACAAATACAAAGCAATTAAATACAAAGCAATTGGAAGTATGCCCTCAAATTCACTAAAGTTAATCCTGTGTTTGCTTTCTCCTTAACATCTCCCATAATGTAAATTTTAAAAATAAAATTAAAGCACAAGTTTATGCTGATTTTCTTGGAAGATACTGACAGCAGTGTCCCCTCCAACATCAACAAATGAGATTTTCAGTCTTCAGACACTGGAAAGATTAAACATGTTAAAAGGTGACTTTTACAAGGAGTTTCTAGGGGCTTTTGTTGAAGTACATTAGCAAGATGTACAGTACTCAGCAGTTCCCAGGTTGAGGCAGATCCCCAGGGTAAGCCAAATTGAAGTTACTTCTGCCTTAGTTCCCTCCACGCAGGCAGGAGGGGATATCCACCTACGCAACATCTGTTCCTAAGGCAACAGCAGTTTTACCACCTATGCAATGACTCTGGTTGTTACACTGAGATGAGGTGACACACAGGGATGAGGTGATGTGGTTAGAAGCTAATTCTAGTTCATCAATATTCCATTTACACTAGACATATTTGCAGCAACCACCCACCCAAAAAAAGATTCCAGGATCTAGGGAGCTCTAACCCCAGCTGATCTTTCTAAGCCAACCGCATGCGCGGTCACATTTTCCTCTGCTTGGCGGATTTACACTGCCACTTCCCAATGGGTCTGTGTGAGCATAAAGTCTTGCATCTAGTGCATCCACCAAATTAAAACAAACATCTCATCCTTGCAGATGTTTTTCACCATTGGCTAGGAGCACTGATTCTACCTGCAACTAAGCGCGTTCCACTGGAAAACTGACCACAGCCCTAATCTGCAGGCCAACTTGTGCAGGTAGTGAGATGACCTTGAACATTATTGTCCCTCAGACCATCCACTTAGTTTTCCCAGTCCCTCTTCTGAAGCATTCAGTTCCCTACTGAATTTTAAAGGGCACCATATCTCCTGCAATGCACCAGACAAAGCAAGAAAATAGTCCCCCGCACTGCCCCTCCTGACCATAAGGTCTGAATGAGGTGTATTATGTCTGAAAGAGGGGAACACCCTAGTGTAAACAGACACCCTAGTACAGATGGAAGGAGTGCAATTGTGGCTCGGGACGGGGAAGGAGTACTGGGGGAGGGGGGGGGGGCGGTGTGATGGAGGAGATTTAGTAAGACTCACCTTGTGCAGTTTCCACATAGCCCCCAAAGCCTTGACTTCATGACTAGAGTGTTTTCCCTCTTCTAAACACTGGTAACACACGGGTATCTTGCACTGGACGCAATACATACTGTGGTTTTCCAGCTCGTGATCTGTGCAGGTGGAAATTTTGCGGGGACTCAGCCTCCGACTAACTCGGCCTTGGGCTGGGGGCACCAGTCGGTGTTTAGCCAGAGGTCCCCTAGGCGGGTGGCATCTGAGCCGACATGGGTCGCAATAGAAAACATCGCACTGTTCGCACATTACTGTAGCCTCCTTGGGCGCCTTTTCACAGAGCTGGCACTTGAGGGCCGCAGCTTTACTCTGCTGATAGCGATCGATGACCCCTTCCAGAACGCGGTTTTTAGGAAAGCCGCGCAAGCCCCGGTCATCTAGGATCAGACTACGGTGGCACTGTGGACAAGTGATGCAGGAGTTGCGAGGCACTGGGGCCAGAGATGCTGACAAGTGGGCCGCAGGGGGTGGCATGGCCGGGGGAAACACTCGGACTCCATTCGGAGACTTCTGGCAGGGAGTGGTGGGGGCACTGGCGAAACCTGCATAGGAGCCGTAGCCGCTGTCCGCTTCGCTGTACAGACTCATCTTATCCATGTCCAGATAGTCATAATCAGAGACCCCAGAACCCGAGGCCCGACGGCTCTGGGGTGACTCAGACTCCGGGGTCTGAACTAGGATATTGCGGGCACACGCTTGGCACAAATTGTGAGAGCAAGGCAGAATGATAGGCTCTCGATAGAAAGAACCGCACACCGGACATTTTAACTCCTCTTCCATTTCTTCCATAGGAGGGCTGGGCTGATAAACCAAGCGGCGACAGACTGGTGCCTCAAACCTGTAGTCCCCGCTAGTTAACAGGCTAGATTTGGCCAGCACCTTGGCCTGCAGCAACAGCAGTAACAGCGGTAAAAGCAGAGAGTTGCCTTCCGATTTCCCTGGTTACAGCAGTCTGTCACTCTGGCTAGCAGAAAACTGAGCCAGACAGCCTGGACCTCCTCTCCTCCGGCCAATTGGGGGAATGAGAGTGGGTCGAGACCTACCATTGGCTCCGGTCCCTTTCAGTCAACTTGCCTCCGCAGATAGCAAGGGATTGGGGGAGCAGGCAGGGAGGTGGGGGTTGGGGGATGTTGATGAACTAAGGAGTCTGCGCTTCAGCACCCTATAGAGTACGGTAGTGTTGGGAAACAATTCGCTATTCTTGCGTTCCAGTCTTCCCTACCGTCTACATGGGCAAGGGGTGTGAGAAAACACTTCCAGATGACAGGTGACTTTCTCCAAAGGTTATTCTGACAAAAGATTCTCCCTCGACCCATTCTCCCCTTTCCCCTTACCAAGAATGCTTCCTTTCTATGACCTTTCCACTGTAGCAGCTCTCCAAGAATACTATGTAAGCCATTTCTTCCCTGTCTTCTGCCCATAACCAAGCTGCTCATTTCCCAGCAGGGGCAGAAGTGAACTGAGCTTTGGATTTTTTTTTTTTTTTACCTTAGGTCTTAAACTTTCCGTTTCAGTCCTTAAAAGGTTTCTGGTTCGTCTTTCTCAATTCCATTTTTCATTCAATCAATTTGAAAGGGTCCTCTGTTTCTCCACACTGCATTATGTAGCATGATGGTCTCATAGGAACATGAGGTCTTTAAGTTCAATGAGGGAGAAAAGTGAAGTCAACAGAGACCAAGGACAGACAAAAATAAGTGGTTGTTTGAGGAGCAGCATACCAGGGAGACAGAGGGACACTTTTTAATATCACTCTTCTTATCAATGCACATTTTTATTTTTATAGTTTATTTGTAATATTTTACATTTTGAGCTCCAAATTCTCTCCCTCTCTCCAAATCCTCTCATCCACTGAGAAGGCAAGCAATATATCCATGTGAGGTCATGCAAAACATTTCCATATTAGCTATGTTGGGGAAAAAAAATATAAAGTGAAAAATATATACTTCAGTCTGTATTCAGAGTTCATGAGGATTCTTTGAAACTCGATAGCTTTTTTCAACATGAGTCCTTTGGAATTGTCTTGCATCATTACATTCATGAGAGTAATTATATTTCACAGTTGCTCATCCTTAAAATAGTGTTGTTACTATATGCAACGTTCTCCTGATTTTGCTCACTTCACTTTGCATCATTCCATATAAGACTTCTTAGTTTTTTCTCAAATCATTCTGCATCTCATAATACAATAGCTTTCCATCACAATCATATACCCTTACTTGTTTAGCCATTCCCCAAATGATGGACCTCCTCTCAATTTCTAATTGTTTGCCAGCACCAAGGGAGCTGCCATAAACATTTTGTACATATGAGTCATTTTCCTTTTTCTGTGATCTCTTTGGGATATAGGTCTAAAAGTAGTATTGCTGAGTCAAATGGTATGCACAGATTTATTACCCATTAGGCATAGTTCCAAATTATTCTCCAAAACACAACTCCATCAGTTCCCTATTTTTCCATATCCTCACCAGTATTTATCATTTTCCTTTTCAGTCATGTTAGCTGATCTGATAGATGTGAGGCAAACTTTGGAGTTATTTTAATTTGTATTTCTCTAAAATTTCTCAATAGTGATTTGGATCATTTTTATGTGACTATGAAGAGCTTTGATTTTTTTCTGAAAACTACCTATTCATATCCTTTAACCATTTATCAATTAGATAATAGCTTATTTTTATAAATATGTGTTAGTTCCATATACATTTGAGAATTGAGATCTTTACTAGAGAAACTTGCTGTAAAAATTCCACCCTTCCCTAGTTTCCTGCTTTCTTTCTAATTTTGTTTCCATTGGTTTTCTTTGTACAAAACCTTTTTTATTTCATGTAATCAAAATTATTCATTTTACTTTTTTGTGATCCTCTTTATCTCTTTTTTGTTCCTAAACTTTTCCCTTAGCCATAGAACTGACAGGTAAATTTCTCCATGTTCCCTAATTTATTTATGATATCACTCTTTAGCCTAAATCATGTACCCATTTTCACCTTTTCTTGGTATGCTGTGTAAGATGTTGGCCTATGTCTACTTTCTTCCAAACTACTTTCCATTTTCCCCAGCAATTTTTGTCGAATAGTTTCATAGAGCTTGGATCTTTGGGTTGGCTTATCAAACACTAGATTATTATGATCATTTACTACTGTATATTGTATACCTAAACAATTCCACTCATCCAGCAGTCTATTTCTTAGCCAGTACCAGATTATTTTCATGGTTATTGTTCTGTTAAATAGTTTGAAACCTACTATGGCTGGGCTACCTTCCTTAACATTTTTCATTGATCTTCTTTCATGATCTTTTGTTCTTCCAGGTGAATTGTTACTATTTTTTCTAGCTCTATAAAATAATTTTTGGTAGCTTGGTTGGTATGCCACTGAATGAGCAAATTAATTTAGGTAGAATTGTCATTTTCATTATATTGACTTGGTCTGCCCATGAGCAATTAATATTTCTCTAATTGTTTAGATATCTCTCCTTGTCTAAAAAGTATTTTTTGTTCTTATATTCATTGCATATGCTTTGGCAGGTAGACTCCCAATCATTATTATTTTATGTAGAATTATAATTATATTTTTATTTTTTATTATATATTATATTACATTTTATTATATATTATATTGCATTACATATTATGACACAATATATAATATAGTTATATATTATATTATTTTACATATAATTTCTCTTTTTATCTCCTCCTGCTGGGTAATACATAGAAATGTAGATGATTTAGGTGGGTTTATTTTATATCCTGCAAATTTCTTAAAGTTGTTCATTCTTTCAACTAGCTTTTTCATTGATTTTTTAGGATTCACTAAGTATCCCGTTGTACCATCTGCAAAGAGTAGAAGTTTTGTTTCTGCATTACCGACTACTATTCCTGAAATTTCTTTTTCTTTTCTTATTGCGATAATTGTGATTTCTAGTACAATATTGTAAGGTAGTAATAATGAATATCCTTGTTTCACCCTTAATCTTATTGGGGAGGCTCCTACCTGATTGCAATTACAAATAATGTTTGCTCTTAGTTTTATATTTTTAAGAAAAGCTCTGTTTATTTCTGAGTTTTCTTGTGTTTCTCATAGGAATGAATATTGTATTTTGTCAAAATTTTTCTGCATCTATTCATATGGTTTTTGTTGTTGATATGGTCAGCTTATAGTTTTTCTATTTTGAATGAGTCCTGCATTCCTGGTATAAATCCCACATTGTCATCATTTATCATCTTTCAGCTATGTTGCTTTAATTTCTTTGTTAGTATTTTATTCAATTTTTTTTGTATCAAAATTCATTAGGGAAATCAGCCTATATTTTCTTTCTTTGTTTCTGCTTTCCCTGGTTTAGGTATCATAACCATATTTGTGTCTTAAAAATAATTTGGTAAGACTCCTTTTTTAATCTCTTTTGTCAAAAAGTTCATGTAGCATTGGCATTAATTGTTCCTTAAATGTTTGGTAAAATTCACTTGTAAATTCATCTGGTCCTGGGAATCTTTTCTTAGAGAGTTTATTGATGTTCAATTTCTTTTTCTAAGATAGGGTTATTTAGGGTTATTTAAGAACTTATTCCTCTTCTATTAATCTAGGCAATGTATATTTTTTGTAAATATTCATCCATCTCACATAGATTGTCAGTTTTATTGGCATATAATTGGGCAAAATAACTCCTAATAATTGTTTTGATTTCATCTTCATTGGTGGTGCATTCACCCTTTTCATTTTTGATACTGGTGATTTGGTTGTCTTCTTTCTTTTTTTAAGTTAAATTAATTGATTGTTTTATTGGGTTTTCTCCTAAAACTAGCTCCTCATTTTATTTATTAGTTTAATATTTTTAAATTTCATTTTTATTCATCTCTCCTTTGACTGTCAGAATTTCCATTTTGGTTTTTAATTGGGGATTTCTAATTTGTTGGGGGCTTTAGTTGTCCTTTTCATTAATCTGATCTTTATCTCTTTTATTGATATACACATTTAGAGATTGGTTTTCTCCTAAGCATTGCTTCAGCTGTATCCCACAAATATTGGTATATGAGTTCATTTTTGTCATTATCTTTCATGATATTATTATTTCTATGATTTTTTCTTTAACTCAGTCATTCTTTAGGATTATCCTATTTGCTTTCCAATTAATTTTTAATTTGCACTTCCATGCTTTTTAATGAATATAATTTTGATTGTATTGTGGTTTGAAAGAGGTGCATTTAATATTTTCTGCTTTTCTGCATTTGTACATGAAGTTTTTATGCCTCTTACCCAGTTAATTTTCATGAAGGTTCCATGTATACCATTTGACCAATTCTGTTTTTTAAGACATTATTTTCTTCAGTATTTTTATATCTCTTTTACCAAGCTATTATCTTTTTGTAGGGATTATTTTTTTTTGAATTTTCCTCATTTCTTCTCCCAGTTGCCCACTAATACTCTTATTTGATTTCCAAAATAACTTTTAACTCTTCCAGGAATTTTTATTGAATTCATGTCCAATTTGCATTTTTTTCCTTTGAGGCTTTGCTTGTAGTTGTTTTGACATAGTTGTCTTCTTCTGAGTTTGTGTCTTTTTATGATTAGGTTCTTTTTTGTTTGTTTACTTACTTTCCCAGCCTATTTCTTGATTTTACACTTCATATTAAAGTTGGACTCCTCACCTAGGGATAAATGGAGGCACTATCTCAAACTTCAGGCATTTTCACGCTACTGGTTTTAGAGCAATTTTGGGGAGTTTGGAAGTTTTCAGTGCTCCCAAGGTGGTATGATCTGGGGAGAGGTATGGTCCGCTGGTCTTTGCTCTAGTACTTACAGAAGTAGAGTCTCTAATCAATCCTTTGTAGTTAGAAATGCTGTCACTGTTCAAGGCCCCTGCTCTCTTTTGACTAAAAGTGCTAGTATTTCTCTCCACCTTGAAACTGCAACCCAGAAATGGAGTTGGACAATGGAATTGCCAAATAGTGTCCCATGCTGTGTCCAGTGCTAGCACACAGGGGTTACCTACAATCTCTTTCTGACTAGCTGACCAATTCCTTTACCATTTCTGGGCTGAGAGCTCTGGACACTGCTGCTGCTGGTCTTGTTGCCACCACCAAGTTCCACAGCTGGTGTGCTGCTATAGGTGTTCCAGACAACCCCAGTGTTCCTCCTGAACTTCCTCAGTTGTCTTGTGTTGGGGAAAAGAGTCTCACCCTGACCTTTTGTTAGCTCTGCTGCTCCAGAATTCAATTTGAAATGTTATTTTAGAGTTGTTTGGAGAGGAATGTTGAGAATTCTTCTGTAGTGCTTCTTCTGCTCTGCCATCTTTACTCTGCCTACACTTTCTTAATGCATGTTTTTAATATCAAGTTATCTCATCTTCCAAGATGTGGAGTGATAGATCAAGTCATTCTTTTCTTCATACCAATTGTTGCTCTTGACAGCCATATCTGTTTCAGTGGGGAAAATTCATGGTTCTTAGTAGTTGTCTTGTTAAATTAAAAAAAGGGAAGCACATAATAGCTGTCTCATTGAAAATTAGAAAATTATACTTTTTATAATATTAACATCAAAGTAATCATTGAGAAAAAGAGTCTATCTTTCTGTTTCAGTCTGAACATTTAACACAATGTTATTGATTACTATATGTAGGAAAAAATCTCCATCTAATAGTGTGACAATTTATAAGGAAAATTGAATCCATATCTTTATGTATATAAATATGAACATTCATTATCATGTTTTAACTCATAAGTGTAAAAAGTTGATGAGTTTTAATTCATTGACACATGATAGTGATTTGAAATAAACTATATGGCTGTACTAATATTTGTAGATAGATTAATTTATAGCAACTAACACAAAGGAAAAACAGACATGGTTATACCTAATAAACGCAGAAAAGATCAATCCTTATAATCATTTTCTTTATAATAAAATTTTCATTTTCTTAAGTCAAGTTAGACAAAAACAAGTGAAGCAGACATGTATAATCCAGTATCTTCATTTCCTGAAATTCATTTCAGTGAAATCCAGTTCAGTGGAGAGTAGAAGCAAATCAATATTTCCAAAACATCTTACACTCTGGAGCAGTTCTCTAAATAGCCCTAGCACTGGGTCACCCAGTACCTGAATTGTCATTGCTATGCAATAAAGGTAGCTAACTGATTAAGCTGCTCATGGAACCTAGTTACATCTATGAAATGAAGTTTAAACAGCATTAGGATACATTCTGTTTGTAGCCTACTTTTTCTTTGAAAATTTATTGATAACTAGCAGCTTAACAAAGAAAAAAAATGGAAAGAAGTGGTAACACAATCCAAAATGTTTTAGAAATGCTAATTTCTTATAGGAACCATATGAGACAAATGCTCCAATTAATTTTTTAACAGTTTCCTTGGTCATGATATACTTATATTCAGAGCAGTTATGAGAGCAGGGTAATTGGAGTTTTTATCTAGGGTAGTAACATCTGGAATGGGGGGGAGCAGGGAGGGCTGGTAAATGTTTCGCAATTGAAGTATAACACACTTTTAAGTCTAATTTGCTTATTAACTTTTTAAAATTTATTTTCTTAAGTCTAGACAATCAACAAAACAAAACAAATCAAGCCCTGATTTGTAGCATTTGTTCCTTTGTGAGGTATAATTGTGTGAATACTGAAAATTTAACGATAGCTCTAGGGAACCAGTAGACCTGGCTCCAGCGTACCCCTAAATAAGGGCATACTTCTACCCCACAATGGTCTTCTGGCCCTCCATCCCCTCATCTATCTTTTTGCTGACCTGGACTTGAGCCACCAACCCTGGGGTCATATCATCCCTCTCCTAGGGCCTGCTTTCCTCTCCTGCTGCCTCTTTCTGGGAATTTTGGAGTCAAAGATCATTCAATATACCATAAATTTTCTTACCACTCACCAGGCCTCCTCTCCTGACACAACTGCATCTGTACTGTTTTCTTCTCTCTTCTCCCTGTCCTGCCTTTAGCTGAAATGGTCCCACAAGCAAGAATTCCTAGCCAGAGTTCTGGTTTTCATTAATTCTTTCAAGATGAAAAATGATTTTATCCTCTATAGTTTTAAGATGTGTTGGTATATGACCATTCTGACATTTAAATTTTATTAAGGGGAACATTTGAAAGAAAATACATTGTCTATAGTGGATCCTAATGGGGAAAGTAATATAGACTAGTGCCCTCTTATTTCTGAAGGGTCCAATATAGCTTAATATTGCTGTGTCAAGTAATACACTATTTTTTTTCTGTTATGAAATGTTCCTTGATAGTGTTAAGTTCTGAACATGTAATTTCATTGGTACTGAAAAGTACCAGATTAGAAAACTCCCTCTACTCATGTCAGTTGATACTACTCTGAAATTTATAGTTTTAGAGAGTTGACAAGCACCAGGAGGTTTAGTGATCACACAACCAGTATGTATAAAAAGTGATACCCAGGTCTTCCTGACTTTGAGGTTCATTTCTAATCACTACAGGAAGCTTTGATTCGTTCTCATTCGTTGATACACTCTTAAATTCCAATTAATTAATTTGTTCTAGAATTGGATAATTAGACTAATTCAAAGATAGTTATTAATGGGAATTTCACAAGGTCCTTCTGATATTTGTTTATTTGTACTAATTTCCTAAAATGCAGTGGTAAACCCTTGAAGATTTTTCCACCAATATAAACTGCTGGAAGCTAGATTGTTTTGATCATCTCTCCAAAAATGCCTTCTGATTTGTGTTTAATAAGAAATAAAAATCAAAATGCAATTTATGGATTATAGCAAAGTGTTGAATCACTATCATGTCATGTGGAAATCTCTTCTTTATTCCATCTAGTGATTAACATAAGCCCCAAGGGTGTGTGGATAGATAACTGTAATTTCAAGTAATTTCAAGGAATCATATGTATCTGTAAATGTCTGGTTGTTCTCTGAAATTTACGCTGCTATTCACCTAAATAATGTCCTTCAACAGTGAATCACACATTAAAATATACCATGTGCTTTTTCATGATTTACAAAGACAAAAATTTTCCAATGGAAAAATTTAGTTTTCTCTTTATTTGCTTCTGAGTATAATGAAAGATAATTTCATTCCATTCTTCTTACCACAATAAGGAATGAAAACATAGTGAATTATAAATTTCTCCTTCACTTTCTCTTTTATTCTAATCTAAAGTGAGGCCTAATCTAGGTTCCAGTGGATAATCACTGACCTATAACTGGCAACTTAATGTGACCAATGATTTTGTCCCTTTTGTGCATCTCTGAGAACCACTTTGAAAAATGCTATACTTTAGGGGAAATCACTGCACATAATGAGAGCTTTTGTTTCAAAAATTGCTATTATAATATTTGAGATTTTGGGTAGAAATTAGAAACCTTAAAAACTTCTAGGAAATGTGTAATTTAAAAGGGAAAAGAATAATCCATCAATAGGACAAAGCCCTAACTCTTTTTTAAATTATAGATTAGCTTATGTAGTCTTCCGCTATGGAGCTTGTGAGGCCTGGTTGCAAAGAAGGCCTGATTATCCCATTGGAATTACTATATAAAATTCTCCTGACTTCCTGACAATGGTATTTCCTGGCTATATGACTTCACAGAAACATTTCGCATTTGAAGCCAGCTTTCCTTTTATGATCTCAAAAAATAGAAACAGCATTGCATTCAGAGCATAGGCCTAAGTTTTAGTCCTATCTTTGACAATTTCTAACTATGTGGTTGGACATATCATTTAATATTTCTAAGCTCAAGTTTGATCATTTATAAAATGGAACTAATAATACTTAACGGTATATATATCTCACAAGGATGGGAGTAAAGCATTTTGTAAATCATAAAGTGTTATACAAATGTGAACAAGAATCCTGGAAAAAGGGTATGTAAGAAGTAGAAATGACAGAGGTCAAGTAGACCTGGGAGGTAATGTGGAGTATGCTAAAGCTTGCGAAGTGCTTTATATACACCATCTCATTTAAGCCTCACTATAACACCTGTGAGGCAAGCCAGCCTAACTGAAGCAAAAAGGAACCTAGGCATTGTACTAAACACTGGGGATGTAGAAAGAGACAAAAGGAAGTTCCTGCCCTCAAGGAGTTTACTATCCAATGGGGGAAACAAATATATATCAACAAGGTAGATAAAAAGGAAATAATTAAAAGAGGGAAGGCATGAGAATTAAGAAAGGTTAGCGAAGACCTACAGTAAAAAGATAGAGGTTGGGTTAAAGAGAGAGAGAGAGAGAGAGAGAGAGAGAGACCCTTGTAAGTAGATGGAAAAGTACACATCAGGAAGTAAGGTATAAGGCAACTGAAAAATTAAGAGGAGGCTAGGTTATGAAAAGGAATATTTTGTGCTTTATCCTGGAAGTAATAGGAAGCCAGTGGAATTTATTAAGTAAGGAGTGATATAATTGCACCTGTGCTTGAGGAATATCACTTTACTGTCTGAATAGAGGATGGATTAAAGTACTAAAAGAATTGGGGTAAGCAGATCTAGCAGCAGGTTATTGTGGTAGGCCATATATGAGGTGATAAAAGTCTCTATTTCAGTAGTTACAATTTCAGAGGAGAGAGGTGGGTATATTCAAGAGACATTCCAAAAGGTGAAATTGACAGGCCTGGGCAACAAATTGTATGTGAGGGGAGGGAAGGGTGAAATAAAAGTTAGGAGTTCAGGATGACGCCTAGGTTGCAAGTGTTAGGGACTGGGAGGATAGTATTTTCCTCTACCATAATAGGAAGATGAGGAGAGGAAGGTTCAGGGGAAAAGACAGTAAGTTTCATTTTGGGCATGTTGAGTTTAAAAAGTCTACTGGACATCCAATTTAAGATGTCTGAAAGACATTTGATGATATGAAATTGGAGGTCAGGAGATGTTGGGGCAGAATAGGTAGATTTGTGAACAAACAATTTAGAGGTGGTAATTAAATCCATGGGAGCTGATGAGATCATCAAGAGAAGCAGTAAGAAGTGAGAAGAGAGTTTAGATCAGAACCCAGAGGAACACTGTAATGGTAACTTAAATGGGAAAATCTTTCCCATCCATTAATAGCCCTATGTGACCTGTCTAAATCACATGAAAGCCTAAGTCACATGTGGTGGGAGGAGCTTGCTGAATGGGTAGAACAGGAAAGGTGGAGCAGAGCTAGGAGGAATTTGGTCAGGCTAGTCAGAGCTGGGAAGGACACAGGTAAGCAGACAGCTAGGCTCCTGAGTGTTTGTTTGTGGAAAGGCCCCAGTGGGGGAAGGAGGAGGGAAAGGCTTAGAAATGCCTTTGTCCCCTGTAGTGCTAATATATGTTAACTTCTTGGTTACTATGACTGATTTGGTTTTCTGGTTTGAGGATTTGACTTTCTGGTGTCTGAATAAATGTTTCTCTTCTGCCTTTTATATGGAGAGACTGTTATACTTTGCAGTTGAGAACTATGCCAGCATATTCATAGTCACCACCAGTGCTGTGAATGTTGCTTTGGCAATACAGACACGCACTCAGAGGGCATGATCTAATTATTCAGTGCCTGATATGCCATTTATGGAACTAGAAATGGCATGTAGGAAAATGAAGTTTGAAGGAAATTCTGAATCATGCCAAGAACAGATATTAAGAAATTCATTTTATCAGCAGCATAATGTTGAAGTCAACGAGTGATTGAGAATGATATAGGCTGACTCTACAAGAAAACCCAGAGGTTTATTAGACTCAGGATGGGTTTGACCTAGGGATGCTTCACACATGAGTGGAGGGTCAGTCTTCAGTGAACCTTTGATATATTTCCCATGGTTTAGCTCATATTGGTTATGTTAGAATGCAATGATTATATAATACAATAGATGTGTGTGGTATAGATATATAACACAGAAGGCGACTTCTATGAAAGTTTCTAGGTTTTAAAATTTGTTATAAAATTAGAGAACTGTATAGTTTAGGAAACAGTCAAATTCTCATGGTCACATAACTTGTTTCAGTATAGTTCTTTTACTACCTTTGTGATTCTGAGCAAATCATTTTATCTTATTTAACTTCAGATTCCTCATCTGTTACTGTGGGCATTGTAAAAAAAGACGAGTTCAAAAAAACCTGAGACACATACTAGCTGAGTGATCCTGGGCAAGTCACTTAATCCTGTTTTCCTCAAGTCCTTCATCTATAAAATGAACTGAAAAAGGAAATGCAAAACCATTCCAGTATCTTTGCTAAGAAAACTCCCCCAAAAGGGTTTACAAAGAGTCAAACATGACTGAAATGACTAAACAACAACCACAAAGATCTCTTCTAACTTTAAATTTATGAAGCTATGATCTCAAATTAGTTTACTCATGGAATTCAGAGACATAGAATTCCATCTATTCCAGAGGATATTTTGTCTTTCAGTAAAGTCATACTGCTGGTCCTGATAGGTGTATGAACTTTTAGCTCCCCTTCTTTTACAGATAATAGAAACCTATTTCTCTTGAATTAGTTAGTTATTATTAATTGTTCAGTGCCACACAAAGATGCTCTGTAACTTGTATATAGATTCTGATGCTTTATTGTTCCAGTGAAGTGAATGAATGCTTAGCAATCTCTCCTTTTACATGGTATCAGCAATAGCATATTTCATCATTTATATATTTACTGAGAAATAACTCATGCTTAATTGCTTAGAATACTCATGCTAGGCCTATAGCCCCTTTTGATAATCAACAATAATTTTTATTAATTATTCAAGTACTTAAATATGTCTATGATCTCACTGAATTAGGAGTTCTCTCAGATACTGATTATAAGTTGTCCATGCCTGAACATTTTCTTTCTGACACATAATAATAAATAGCTAGCACTTACATATCCTTTAAGATTTTCAAAACTATATATGTATGTATATGTATGAAATCATTCCATTTGGCTCTGGTTCCTTGACTAAATGCAAACACCTTTTTGATTGAATCAGTAGTTAAATACAAGGGAATTAGAGAAGGACTAGAAAATGGGGGGAAAGCTTGTGTTGAGGTGGTGCTTGAGCCAACTCCTAAAGCCAGTAAGCGATTCAATGTGAAGAGGGAGAGTATTGCAGGTATGGGCAATATTGAGTTAACCTTTCTTGGTTTCAGTTTCCTCATCTATAAAGTTAGGGAATTCGACTTGATGACCTTTAAGGTCTCTTCCCATGAGATAGACTGTCATTTTTAAGGACCAGAGAGAATAGTAGTTTGGTAGAATTATAGAATGTTAGGAGGTGAGCAATGTATAATAAGACTGGAAATATAGCCTACTATCAGGTTGTGAAGGGACTTAAAACCCAAACACAGAAGTTTTATTTTATCTTAGAAGAAGAAAGAAGCTGCTGGAGTTTTTTGAGTAAGATCATACCAGCAATTACAGAAATCACTTTACTAGTTATATAGAGTATGACTTGGAGTGAGGAAAGATTTGAGGTGGAAAGACCAATTAGGATGCCCTTGTAATAATCCCTGTAAGAAGGGATGATAGCCCAAGTGAAGGTGGTGTCTTTGTAAGTACTGAGAATAGGTCAGATATGAGAGATGTTGTGGAGGTAAACACTTTCAGATTTGGCATCTGATTTGATACGTGGTCTAAGAAAAAATAAAGGAGGTTACTAACAATAAGACTGGTAGTACTTTTGACAGATTTAGGAAAATTTGGTAGAAGTGTTAGTTTGGGGAAGAAGATAATGAATTCTGTTTTGCACATGTTGAGTTTGAAATGTCAATGGGACATCCAATTGGAAAATTTCCAATAAATCATTGGGTATATGTACCTGAAGTTCAGGGGAGTGATTAAGTCTTAGTGCATAGATATGAGAGCTTTAGAGAAGATAATAGAATCATGGCATTTGAGCGAACCTGATGGGGTCACCCAGTAAGATAGTATATACAGAGAAAAGTATCCAAAGAGATTTTTGAGGAATGCTCACAAAGGGAGCATGATATGGATGATGAGCCAGCAAAGAAGAATAAGAAAGAACCTTAAGAGCATGGGAGGAGAGGAAGGAAAGAGTAGTGTCATGAAAAATCAGAGAAGAGAAGTTATCCAGGAGGAGAGTGTTGTCAATAGTGTCAAATGCTTCAGATATGCATGAGAATCATGAGAACTAAGAAAAAAACATAAGACTGAGCAATTAAGACATGGTTGGTAACTTTGTAAAGAGCAGTTTCTGTTAAATGATGAGAAAGAAAGCCAGATTGTAAAGGGTTAAGATGTGAGAGAGAGGAGAAAAAGTGAAGGCAATAAATATTTTTTCTAATACCTAGTTAGGTTGAGTCATGGAGGAGAACTATAAAAAACCAGCTTGAGGGGATGATAGTATCTAGTGAAGATTTTTTTTAAAATAGGTTGACTTGACTTGGGTCAAGTCTTGGGTATGTTTGAAGATAGTAGGAAAGATATTGGCATGGGGAGATATTGAAGATTAGTGGAGAAGATGACAATGGTAGTAAATCTGATGAAGAAGATAGTAGGGGAGAGGGGCTATTTTGACAGGCAAGGGCAATAATCGCTTTGGCCAAAAGTTAGCCTCATCAGAGAGTGGAGTAAATGACGAGAGAGTAGATGTCAAGGGCTTTTGAGACAAAAAAAGAAAAGAGGGAGTTCACAATGAATGGTCTAAATTTACTCAATAAAGTAAGGAGTAAATCCTCATGGTGAGGTTGAGGGAAGGTAGAAGAGTAGGAGGCTTGAGGAGAGAAAAAATATGGAACAACCTCTGAGAAGAGAATAGGAAACCAATTAGACAAGAGTAAAACACAAGTCTTTTACACTACTCTCTGTGATATGAAAAAATATAAATAATAATAATTACAACAATAGCATTTATATAGCACTTTAAAGTTTACAGATCACTTAAAAATATTTTATCATTTGATCCTCCTAATAGAGAGGTAGGTGCTGTTACTAATCCCAATTTTACAAATGAGAAAACAGACATAGATTAAATTACTTGTCCTGGGTCACAGAGTTAATAAGTATCTGTAGCTGTGTTGAACTTATATCTTCCTTTAGGTTCAGTGCTCTATCCAATGCACCCTTTAACTGGAACATTGTCAATTCACCAAACATGTATTAAGCATTTACAATATGCCAGGCACTATGTTCAACGTTAGAAATACACAGAAAGGCAAAAGGCAGTCTCTGTCAGTCTAATGAGGGAGATAGCTGAGCACATAACAACGTATAAGCAAGATATATATGGGGTAAATTGACGATAATCTCAGAGGAAAATCACTAACATTATTAGGATATTGGCAAAAGCTTCTTGTACAAGGCAGTATTTTACTTAGGATTTGAAGAAAGCCAGGGAAGTCAGGAATTAAAAATCAGAAGAAAGGAATTCTACTCACAGAGGACAGCTGGTGCCCAGAGTTGGGAGATGGAGTGTCTTATTTCAGGAATAGCAAAGAAGCCAGTATTATTGAACTGCAGAGTATGTGAGTGGAGGAAGGTATAAGACTGGAAAGGTGAAAAAGAATCAGGATTTGATGGGATTTAAAAGACAAACAATGTATTTCATATTTGATCCTGGAGGGTCACTGGAGTTTACTGAGTGAGTGAGTGAGTGTGTGTGTATGTGTGTGTGTGTGTGTGTGTGCGCGTGCGTGCATGCGTGTGTGTGGTGTATGTGTATGTGTGTGTGGGGGTGGGTGGGTGGGTGTGTGGTTAAACCAATTAACAAATGAGTAAAGGATGGGCTGCAATAGAAAAGAGTTGATGAAAGAAGACCAATGAAAAAGCTATTGCAACAGATGATGAAGGCCTTCATTAGGTTGGTGAAAGGTTCAGAGAAGGGAGTCTCTACAAAGGAAGATACCGAGAAGGTAGAACAGTTCTTGGCAACAATTTGGATATGGAAGGTGAGAGAAAGTAGTGAGTCAAGGATGGCATTTAAGTTGTGAGCCTGGGGGACTGGGAGAACAGTAATATTTTAGACAATAATAGAGAAGCTAGAAGAAAAGATTTGGGGGGGGGTATGATCAGTTCAGTTCTGGAAATATTGTGTTTTAAGATGTGTATAGGACATCTAGTTTGAGGTATATAATAGGAAGTTGGAGATGTGAGGTCAGGAGAAAGGTTAGGGCTGAACAAGTAAATCTGAGGTCAGGAGAAAGGTTAAATCTGGACAAGTAGATCTGAGAGTCACCTAGGTAGAAATGATCATTGAAATTATGGGAGCAGGTGATATCACTGAGTGAAATGGAATAGAGAGAGCAGAGGACCCAGGACAGAACCCTCAGGAATGTCTATGATTAGAAAATGTGATCTGGAGGAGGATTCAGCAAAGGAGATACAGAAAGAGTGGTCAGTGAAGTAGGAGGAGAACCAGGAGAAAGTGGTATCCTGAAAACCTAAAAAGAGGAGAGAATATCAAAGAGGAGAGAATGAACAGCAGTGTCAGAGGCTGCAGAAAGGTTAGTTAGGAAGTCTGCCTCACGGGTACACTCTCAAGACCCATATCTTCTGCTGTGTGCTGTTGTCTTATATACACTTCGGAGCCTTTCTAGTTATACCTCTATCCCCTGCTGAATTCTTGAGATTCCTGGTCTTTCCATAGTAGGCCTTACCATGTGTTTAAAAGCTAAAATGTCTTCCCATCAAACATATGAGCTCTTTGAGAAGATACTTTGTTATTTTTTTTCTATTCTTCCGGAGTATAACACATGGCTTGTCACATAGTATCATTTCTAGATGATGTTGTAAGTCTTCATAGAACTGATCCAGTTTGATCTCTTTGGCATCAGTGGTTGGAGCATAGACTTGTATTATTGTGGTGTTGAACAGTTTGCCTTAGATTGGAACAGATATTGTCATTTTCGAGATTATAGCCCAGTGTTGCATTTCTCACCCTTTTATTGACTATGAGGGCTACTGTATTTCTTCTAAGGGATTCTTGGCCACAGTAGTGTATGTAGTGATCAGCTGAATTAAATTCACTCATTTCCATCCATTTAAGTTCACTAACACCCAAGATGTTGATGTTTAATCTTTCCATCTCCTGTTTGACAGGTTCATAGATCTTACATTCTAGATTTCTGGGCAATATTGATCTCTACCTACAGCAAATTTAGGCAGCATACAAAGAAGCAGAGCCATCACCTTGCTGACAAAGGTCAGAATAGTCAAAGCCAAGGTTTTTCTAGTAGCAACATATGACTCTTGGACTATAAGTAAAGCTGAGCCTAGAATCAATGCTTTCCAGTTGTGGTGTTGGAAAAGATTTTTGAGAGTTCCTTAGACCGCAAGGAGAGCAAATCGGTCAATACTTAAAGAAATTAATTCATGCTATTCACTTATCTATTGGACCAGAACTGGTCTCTAACCTGTGGGTGGCTAGAGCCAAACATAGCAGGCTAGAGACAGGAGAGTCAGGACACAAATACAAATTTAATTTCAAAATGAGAAAATGCTTACAAGTAGAAGTCATCCTGAGGGCTTTACATACTGAGGCAAAGGCAGTGCTGTATATGCATAAGTGGACTGGACCATGACATAATTATTCTTAACAGTTCCTACAGTAAGGTCATGTGTAGACAATGCAGGTGTTCCAGGATCCTGTGGGAACAGTCTCCAAGTTGATTGTCCCACAGACACAAAAAGAACCAGATTTAGAATGGCGAGAACAGGAGTACAGTACCTGGTTTGGTTCACTTTGCTATTACAAGAAGCAGGGATTGTGAGCATGTTAAGAGGTGTGATGGATGACTCTCAGGTCCCTGGGATATAGGGAGCTGTGAAAATCATGTGCTGGTCAAAGCAATACACTTTGCCAGAGTGTGAGATCATACAGATCACAATGCATTGTTGTTATGCCAAGCTCAGGGCGCAGTCTACTTTCTAGACCTTAGCTCTGAGAAACATGGTGTCCCCAAATATCTTGACAACTAGAAGGTTGTCTGAAATAAAATTGAATACTGAAACTGAAATACTTTGGCCACATATGAGAAGACAGGTCTTGTTGGAAAATGATGTTGGGAAAGATTGAAGGTAAAAGGAAAGGGGGCAGCAAAAGATGAGATGGCTAGATAGTGTCATGGAAACAACGAATATGAACTTGGAAAGACTTTCAGAGATAGTGGAGGATAGAAGGATCTGGCATTCATGGGGTCACAAAGAAGTGGACATGACTAAACAACTAAGCAACAACCACAAAACCTGAATCAGGCATGAAATGCACTTTTATTCTCACACATAAAAAAGAGAATGTTAAGCAATAAAGAATTAAAGAATAATTTAAATCATTTGAGTCATTAGCATTCAAGCCTCCTTGGGACATTGGTATTAGGGCTGCTCATTAGTTATTTGGCATTTCACCTATTTTGAATATGGAACAATCTGAGTGGGCTCTTTTCTTTCTGGTCATTTCTCTCTCTGCAGGTGACTCTTTCTCTCTCACCCATTCTGCTGCTGCTCTTGCTGTTTCATCTGTTCTAATAGGTGACACCCAACTGCTTAGACACCCGGGAAGGTGGGAAGAGACCAGTTGCCTTTCAGCATCTCACATGGTTTTATACAAAAAGGAAAAAGAAACCAACAGGAGGTTGTTCCAACACAGTCTTGCCTAGAAAACTAAGTGCCCATGGGCCAGGCCAGTGGAGGAAAGAGCATCCTGCAGTTCAAAGTCTTGCCAGGAAAGAGAAGTTAGAGGGAGTGGGGTTATCCTTTAAGTATATCCATGGAGATCCAATTTAGTAGTAAGTTCAAAGTGTCATCATAGCTGATGGGTAGGGTGAAAGGCTCTTTTATCATGCATCCCCAAGGAAGGGCTGTGATTTTGTGATATGAAAATGTGTTTACTAAACTTAAAAGTATATACTTTAATATGTAATACCTTGTTAAAACAATTAGCTTAGTTTCAGTGAAGGGGGTAATATAATGTGCCCTAAAGTTCACAGTTCTCTGCACTTCAGATTTAGAGAAACTATTTTAGAACATATATATACATATATGTGTTTCCTAAAATTGATTTGGCACAAGCAGCAGTAGAGATTGGGATGATGCAGTTGAGGATAAAGGTGAAGAACATACACGTAAATATATGTATGTAGGTGTGTGTGTATATATATATATATATATATGAGTTCAGTTCACATTTAGACAGAGGTGAAGGACTGTGCCTAACTTTACATTTATGAATGTTTCTAGAGGTAACCACTGGTCTGTTTGTGGAAAAATTCAATTTACCAGAGTTTGGGTAACAAATCAACAGGTTATGTATGTAGATAGATACCTGTCTGTAGATAGATAAATGTCAAGAGGAGATATTATGGAAAGATTTGACCTTTTCTTAGAAGTTTCTTTAGCCTGGGTCATCTGCTCCCATATGCTGACAGAGCAAAAAATTTTCCTTGATATTACCTTCCTTTTCTGACACAGCTCAGTCTAACCTTTGTTACTCAGAAGTGTGCTAGAATGCCATACTTGCTCTGTTCTCTTGAATTCAAGCCCTCAGAATTCCTCTCTGGTTCTGAGATAACTCCTTCCTCTCCTCTAAATTCTCTAGGCCTGACTAAGGCTGTAGCCACTTTGGATTCCTCATGGTATTCTCAGTCTCAATTTGTCAAATATTCTTAGAGAACTTTGAGCTCTACTTGTCTCCTTCACTTCTATAGATGGATCCCACTCATTCCCCTCCCCCTCATGATGTATATTCCTTGACGTCAGGGACAATATTTTTCTTTTAGTTCTCAGGGTCTAAAAGAATGCCTTGCACAGAGTAGGAAATGAATAAATGTTTGTTATATTGAATCAAAGTTGCAGAGTTATTTCAGTTCGATTTAAGACAAAATGCTTCTTGGCATTAAAACTACCTTATAGATAATGAAGACACTTTAAATGGAAACTAGATAACCACTTGTCAGTGATGATACAAAGGGGATTTGGACTGAAATTGATAATTTCTGATATCCTTTCCAAATCTGAAACAATATAATTCTGAGTTTGTTTTCAAAGAAAATAGTTCAGTGAATGACGAAATCTTATAGGAATATTTCCCAATACTTTTTAATGATAATATCTGAGACTAACAATTTTGCTACCCCTATATCTTGTCCATATCCTATATGAGTCAAGGCTTGACCAAAATTGAGTTCCAAGCTGTTATGGTGACTAGTAAGATTATTTTTGTTACCTAGCAGCTAGATGGTGCAATAGATAGATTGCTCTTCCTGGAGTCAGGAAGACTCACCTTCCTGAGTTCAAATCTGCCCTCAGACACTTACTAGTTATGTGACCTGGGCAAATCACTCAACCCCATTTATGTCAGTTCCTCATCAGTAAAATGAGAGAAGGAAATAGCAACCTACTCCAATATCTTTGCCAAGAACACCGCAATGGAGTCATGAAGAGTCAGACATAACTGAAAACAACTGAACAACCACAGTTTTTCAACCTAGTCTTATTGTTAAAAGCATGCAATTTAGCCCTTTTTCTCTGGCTTCTCCTCATACCTAAGATCTATACACATCTCCCCTCTGCCTTTTAGACTCCCTTGTTTTTGTTGTTCAATATTCAGTTCAGGAACTACCTTCTACATGGAACATTTCCTAATCTACCATGTCCCCCAACATTTCTCCAGTACCCTACTTCCCAAAACTACCTGGTATTTATAGTGTGTCTATAGTGTGAAAACTTCCTGAGCGGGGGAAAGCTGTTTCTTCTTTGTCCATTTATCTCCAACACCTATAACATTACATGGCATGTAGTAAGCATTTAATGTCACTTGTCTATTGAAGAGCTTTTTATATATCATTATTGTCAGTAATAGTTAAACCTACCACTTTGTTCTTCATAGGATCAAGAACTCAAAAGAATCTTAGAGATCATCCAATCTCACCCTCTTATTTTATAGATGAGGAAACTATGGCTCAGAAATGTTAAATGATTTGCCCACATTCATACAGGTTCATACAGGAAATAGAAGAACAAATTTTCAGAATCTAATTCTTTGACTCTAAATTCAGAGTGCTTTTCACTATCATTATTATGTCATCATTCTCTCATTATCAGTGTGTTGAAATTGGACAGATGATTACTTCTGAAGTACATTGTTGAAAAGAAAATTCCTTGTTTGATATTTCACCCTAATTAATATGGCAAAACCCAGAACAAAGAGAATTAGAAGGAGTTTATTATAAGTATGTTAAGGCAGCAATACATTGACAGACTGATCACTGGAGATCAGCAATGGCTTTAAGGAAGGGCAAGTTTTTATTGGTACCTTTCATAATAAGATAATGACAATTCAGAAAGGTCAACAACAGCAAAAGAAGTTAGGCCCCTGTATCTCAAGTCCTCCCCAAGGTAGCAAGTACATGACAATTTCCAGGTACATACAAGTAGGGCATGACTTGACTACATGACAAATATCAGAGGACTGAGTGACCCCTCCCCCCAACCCTAACTGACAAGGAGGTCAAGAACAATAGGCCACTGAGTCAGTATGACTTCCCAAATTCCCCAATTGGTACTAACCATATATACTGAAACAACTAAACAGCAAAACAGACTATGTATGGTTTAGCATCACATTCATTCTTCACCTTTATCCTCAACTGCATCACCCTAATCTCTACTGCTGCTTGCGCCAAATCAATGTTAGCAAACATTAGTAGCTATAAGTTAGGGAACTTAAACTTACAACAGGAAATATGTGTCATAAATCATAATCCCATGTATCTAATTATAAGTTTAGATACATAGAGTCCCAATCCCATGTATCCCCAAAGAGACAAACCTTGTTAAATATATAAATTAAGGTATGGTACAGATCAAACCACTTAGAGGGAACACCATGTACTAATTTTAGAGGGGAAATGCGCTTATAAGTAAGGTCACCAAGAAAACTCAGTAAACATAAATACCATAAACCAAAAGACCAAAACAATATAATGATGAGCATCAATATTAAATGACATCAGTCTTTCTCATAACCTGGTAATCCACTCCCAATATTAAATTAATCATTATTGCATCTTGAGTCCAGATATCTTGTGCAGTTGTCTGGTCCCTGGAAACATCTTCCCCTGGACATTCTGGAATAAGCTTAATTTTTAGGCAGCTCTGCAGTGATCTCTGTGTAATAGACATGCTTCTCTGGTTGCAAGTCACCTGCAGAGTGCAAGGTAATTCTGTGGAAAATCTTTTGGAATCTCTATACAATTTGTACAAATTTATAAAAATCTCTATACAATTATCAATACTGTCCAAAATTTGTTTTTCCAATAACCAGGTCATGTGGTGAAAATTAGCTCAAACTTTATGATTGATCTCATTAGCAATAGAGTCAGAAGAATATTAAATTAGGAACTCATAATGTACCTGAAGCTTCAGAAAATTTCAGTTATCCCTACAACTGGCTGTTTCTATGTCTCTTCTTTACAATTGTCAATGCAATTTTATATGTAAAATCCTGAACCCAATTTCTAGAATTTATTATTGTAACATGTGCAAGGCCATACATGCTCAAGGCCTGTATATATAATCATTCATGGGAGACATATATAAACATCTGATCTTGCTACTTTCTCAAAAATTTCCACTCTTGCTAAAGTAGAGTAGCAGGAGATACTTAAAGGATCTAATTAATCCTATTCGTGAATACATAGCTACCAGTGCCCATGGTAAGTAGAAACTTTTCATCCCTAGGTTCAACATTATTAAGCAAATGAATTTGCTTTAAGATGCTTAATAACAAACAAATGTGCAAATATAACAATACCAAATTGTATAGAGGGAACAGTTTATATGAAATGAGTTATCTATGGTAAAATACATTGAATCATCAAGCATTTCAAAAAGACCTAGCATATACACTACTGCTCCCAGAAGTCTTTTAAGCAATGGAAATATCTTTATGATAACTCCTGAGTAATTTGCATGCATTTCAGGACATTATCTATACACAGGTTCTAATCCCAAATTAAATAACAAACCTAAGTAAAATCAAATTTCCCATTAAGGTAACACAAGCTAGCTCATAAATTACTCTCCACTAAGAAAATTCATTGCACTGAACTTCTATTTCTTAAATCAAATATTTTTTAAAACAAAAACAGAAGAGGTTCCTGACATTAACCCCACGAATTAATAGATTCATCTTTGTTTCACAAGCTTATGACAAGTTCTGCTTAGATCATGGAATGACTACAAATTCAGATAGAAACAGTCATCTCTTTCCCACTTAAAGCTTATTATAGTAATTCAGATGTCTTAGTATTACTGTAATGACTAATAGATTCAGTATTGTAATGACAAACTTCCACTGTTCACTTGCCTTGATAATAGAAATTTGCTATGAGAGGAAGAAACAGAGACATGGTTATAACAGGGTCAAAACTGGTCCTCCAGGCCCCAAAAGCCTAAGGGCACAGAATGACTCAACACAGGTATACCAGGAGAAAGAATCCTCAGCTTTGTTTGAGTTCAGTTAAGAATCATAGTTAAGTTTTAGATAACATCCTACTTCATCTACAGGCTGCCAAAGCCAGACTCAGGATTTTAAAAGGTGGGAAACATTCCTGTTTAAAAGGAAGTAAACTGAGTCAAGAGGATCTTACTGTCAGCCATGCCAAAGTTGTCCTTTCAACTTATCCAGACAGACATTTCATCTCATATTTCCCAAATGCACCCTTTCTAGGCATTACATGGCATTGCCCCTTGAATGGTGGACTATTGGTCTCTCTACCAATGCAGACAATCATCTGAAATCCAAACAGAATAATTTCAGATTACAGTCTCATGAGATTTTACCTCCAATAGCAAGAATCATTAAACACAGCTTAGAGCTATTACTATTGTTCTCATGGTGTAGAAATAATAAAGTTTATCAGGCCTTTAAAATGTACTTGATATCCTTTTCTTCCTTTTTTTAATTGTCCTAGAATCTAAACTCAACCTGGCATAAAATATTTCAAGAAAATGTAGAGACCAAGAAAAGAATTACATTATGGAATTTTACAGAGATAGTGAATGTGAAAGTTTACTCAAAACCCTAGAAAAATGGCACTGGCCAATTGCTAGAAACCTCCAGACTAATGGCTATCCATTTCTTTGTTTTATTTTTATTTTGTTTAATGATTTATTAATTGATTTGTTTTCAGTTTTCAACAATTACTTCCATAAGTTTTAAATTTTCTCCCCACCCCCACTCCTTCCCCAAGACAGCATGCAAACTTATATGGGCTCTACACATACATTCTTATTAAATACATTTTCACATTAGTCATGCTGTACAGAAGAATTAAAATGAATGGGAGAAAGCATGAGAAAAACTAAACAAAACTAAACATAACAAAAGAGAAAATAGTCTGCTTCATTCTGCATTCTGATTCTATAGTTCTTTCTCTGGATTTGGGTGGCATTTTTCATCCAGTTCTTTGGAAATGTTTTAAGTCCTTGTATTGCTGTGAAGGGTTAAGTCTATCGGAAAAAGTTCTTGCACACTGTGGCTGTTACTGTGCATAATGTTCTCCTGGTTCTGCTCATGTCACTGAGTATCAGTTCATATAAGTATTTCCAGGTTTTTCTGAAGTCTGCCTGTCTGTAATTTATTATAGCACAATAGTATTCTATTACATTCATATACCACAACTTGTTCAGTCATTCCTCAACTTATGGGCATTCCCTCAAATTCTAGTTCTTGGTCACCACAAAAAGAGCCACTATACATTTTTTTTTTTTTGTATATGTGGGTCCTTTTCACATTTTTGTGATTGCTTTGGGATATAGCCTTAGAAGCAGTATTGCTGGGTCAAAGGGTATGCACATTATTGTAGCATTTTAAGTATAGTTCCAAATTGCTCTCCAGAATGGTTGGATCAGCTCACAACTTTACCGACTGTGAATTAGTGTTCCAACTCTCCCACATCTTCTCCAATATTTATCATCTCCTGTTTTGATATGTGAGCCAATCTGATAGGTGTGGTGAGGTACCTCAGAGTTGTTTCGATTTGCATCTCTCTAATCAGTAGGGAGTTAGAGCATTTTTTCATATGAGTATAGATAACTTCAATTTCTTCCTCTGAAAACTGACTTTTCACATCTTTTGACCATTTATCAATTGGGAAATGACTTATATTCTTGTAAATTTGACTCAGTTCTCTACATATTTTAGAAATGAGGCCTTTATCAGAGACACTAGTTGTACAAATTCTTTCCCAGTTTTCTACTTTCCTCCTAATTATGGTTGCTTTGGCTTTATTTACCCCAAAATTTTTCAATTGAATGTAGCCAAAATTATCCATTTTGCATTTCAGAATGTTCTCTGTCTCTTGTTTGGTCATAAACTTCTCCATTTTCCATATATCTGACAAATAAATTATTCCTTGCTCCCCTATAGACTTTATACTTAGATTGTGTACCCATCTGGATTATATTGTAGCAAATGATATCAGGCATTAGTCTATGCCCAATTTTTACCACATTATTATCTAGTTTTCCCAGCAGTTTTTGCCAATGAGTTCTTATCCCAGAAGCTGGGGTCCTTGGGTTTATCAAACAGTAGACTGCTATAATCATTGACTACTGTGTCTTGTGTACCTAACCGATTCCACTCACCTTCTCCTCTATTTCTTAGCCAGTACAAAGTGGTTTTAATGATTGCTGCTTTATAATACAATTTGAGATCTGGCATGTCTGGACCATCTTTCCTAGCATTTCTTTTCATTAATTCCTTGATACTCTTGCCTTTTTTCTGATAGATGAATTTTGGTATTATTTTTTTTCTAGTTCTAGAACATAATTTTCTGGTAGTTTGATTGGTATGGTACTGAATACGTAAATTAATTCAGGTAGAATTGTCATTTTTATTATATTAGCTTAGCCTACCCATGAGCAGCTGATGTTTTTCCAATTAGTTAGATCTGACTTTATTTGTGTGAAAAGTGTTTTGTAATTGTGATCATATAGTCCCTGGGTTTGTTTTGGCAGGTAGACTCCCAAATATTTTATAGTGTCTACCATAACTTTAAATGGAATTTCTCTTTCTATTTCTTGCTGTTGGGCTTTAATACTAATATATAAAAATGCAGATGATTTATGTGGGTTTATTTTGCATCCTGCAAATTTGCCAAATTTGTTTATTAATTCAAGTAGTTTTTTTACTTGATTCTCCAGGATTCTCTAAGTATATCATCACATCATCTGATAAGAGTGATAACTTAGGGTCTTCTTTGCCCATTCTAATTCCTTCAATTTCTTTTTCTTCTTTTATTGCTTAAGCTAACATTTCCAGTACCGCATTGAAAAACAGTGGTGATAATGGACATCCTTGTTTCACCCATGATCTCAATGGAAATGCATCTAGCTTATCCCCATTACTTATAATGCTTGCTGCTAGTTTTAGGTAGATACTACTTATCATTTTAAGAAATGTTCCATTTATTCCTGTGCTCTCTAGTATTTTCAATAGGAATGGGCGTTGTATTTTGTCAAAAGCTGTTTCTGCATCTATTGAGATAATCATATGGTTTCTATTAGTTTTGTTGTTGATATGATCAATAATGCTAATAGTTTTCCTAGTGTTGAACCAGCCGTGCATTCCTGATATAAATCCTATCTGATTGTAGTGTATTATTCTTATGATAAGTTGCTGTGATCTTTTTGCTAATAACTTATTTAAAACTTTTGCTTCTATATTCATTAGGCAAATTGATCTATAATTTTCTTTCTCTGTTTTGACTCTTCCCGGTTTAGGTATCAGCACCATATTTGTATCATAAAAAGAATTTGATAGGACTCCTTCACCAGTTTTCCCAAGTAGTCTATATAGTATTGGAATTAACTGTTCTTTAAATGTTTGATAGAATTCACTTATAAATCCATCTGGCCTTGAGGATTTTTTCCTAGGGAGTTCATTGATGGCTTGTTCAATTTCTTTTTCTGAGATGGGGTTATTTAAGCATTTTATTTCCTTTTCCATTAATCTGGGCAATTTATATTTTTCAAAATATTTATTCATTTCACTTAGATTGTCAAATTTACAGGCATACAGTTGGGCAAAGTAACTTCTAACTATTGATGTGATTTTCTCTTCATTGGAGGTGAGTTTACTCTTTTCTTTTTTGATATTGGTAATTCAGTTTTCTTCTTTCTCTTTTTTATATCAAATTGACCAAAGGTTTATCAATTTTGTTGATTTTTTCATAAAACCAACTCAATTTTATTTATTGATTCCATAGTTTTCTTAATTTCAATTATATTAATCTCTCATTTGTTTTGTAGTATTTCTAATTTGGTATTTACCTGGGGATTTTCAATTTGTTTTTTTTCTAGCTTTTTCAGTTGCATGCCCAAGTCATTGATCTCCTCTTTCTCTATTTTATTCAAGTAAGCATTCAGAGGTATAAAACTTCCCCTAAAAACTGCTTTACCTGCATCTCATAAGTTTTGGTAGGTTGTCTCATTATTGTCATTCTCTTGAATGAAATTATTGATTGTTTCTATGATTTGTTGTTTAACCTACTCCTTCTTTAGGATTAGATTATTTGGTTTCCAATTAATTTTTGTCTATATTTCCATGGTCTTTTGTTACATGTAATTTTTATTACATCATGATCTGAAATGGATACCTTTCTGCACTGGATTATGAGGTTTTTATGTCCTAGTACATGTTCAATTTTTATGTATATGCCGTGTACCACAGAGATAAAGGTATATTCCTTTCCATCCTGACTCAGTTTTCTCTAGAGGTCTGTCATTTGGGTCTTTTCTAGAATTCTATTCACCTCCTTAACTTCTTTCTTGCTTGTTTTGAGGTAAGATTTATCAAGTTTAGAGAGGGAGAGGTTGAGGTCCTCCACTAGTATAGTTTTGCTGTCTATTTCTTCCTATAACTTCCTTAACTTCTCCTCTAAGAATTTGGATGCTATACGGCTTAGTGCATATGGAATGATGTTATTTCTTTGTCTTTGCTGCCTTTTAGAAGGTTATAGTTGCTTTCTTTATCTCTTTTGATTTGATCTATTTCTGTTTTTGCTTTGTCTGAGACTAGGATTGTTACCTGTGGGGGGTTTTTTTTTTTACATCGGTTGAAGAATAATATATTCTGCTCCAGCCTTTTACATTTACCCTGTGTGTATCTCACTGTTTCAAAGGTAGTTATCCATTTCTTAAGGTACTCTATATTCATCCCTTAAAGCAAAAATAAAACTTTAAGATTGGAGGTTGTTAACAGTAATTTAATTCAAGATATAACTTCAATGTGTACTATTCCAGGTATAACTTCGTAACCTCCACAAGGATAGACAAAGAGACAAATAACCTTAGATGAAACTCACTCTACATTATAAGCAGGCTTGAAAATTTCAACTGTTTTGTACCAGGAGTATTTGTATCTGATTTGCTTAGCAGGAGTTCCACAATACAGAAAGTTCTTGCACATGATTATAAGAGTTTATGACTAAATGTGTCCCTAGAAACCTTGTATATTTACAAATAAGGAGATTGTACAAGGTTTTTTTCCTTTATATCTTTTCCCACACAGTAATCAATGATCAATTTTCCTTTTTAAAATATACCCTTGTAAATACTTAATAGGTTTTTAGCATTATAATAACCCCTATTAATTAACTTAATTAACAATTTCATTCAATCAGTCTATTAAATTCAACCAAACAATCAATTTTTGTAAATGATAACTAAATAATTTTAGGCTAAGCTTCCTCTTAAATGTAGGTAAACCTGGACATTTCCAGTTTCTTAAGTTGCAGTACTTCAGTGTCTACAATAGATTTCTAGCAGGGTGTATAAAATACATAACACTTTTGAAACATTTTCCCACTTTCTTTTAATAGCTCAGTTCGTAATATAACATACAAATTATAAGAGAAGTTGCTTTTCTAGCAGCATTTCTCATACAATAATTTACCAAATTTCACAAGATCATAAATAGTACTATGGATTTGAAACATGAAACAAAACTCATTACCATTCTGGTGACTTCAATTCAGTTGAATATATTTCCAAATTATCTTCCACAAGAAATCACTCATCTGATCACCATTGACATTGTACACTGATCACAACAAAGACCACATATAAAGTCATCAGGTGTGAAGCAATTACATGAAAATAAAGAAATAATAATGATGATTAACATTTATATAGTGCATGCCATATGTTAGGTACCATGTTAAGTATTCTATAATCATGTAATCCTCATAACAACCCTGGGAGGTGGGTGCTATTATTTCATTTCCCCCTTTAAACAGAAGATGAAAGATAAATTTTTCAGACTGGATTTTAACTCAGATTTACCTAATCCATGCATTTCCCAGAAATCTCATGCATTTATGCCAAATAGCAAATAAATTTTTGCATTGAGTTATGCTTTATCACAACTGTCCTGGTAGGAGAACACATTGAGATTCCATTCTGATTTCCTTCAGGACAAATTTAAACCAAGTCAAATCTGGATTTATAATCAATAATGGTAACATTTAATTTCAATTCATCTAAGAGTCATTTACTGTTAGGACTTCAAAAAGGGAGGGCCCATTATTAGAAATGAACTAATTTTTTTTTTTGAGAGATACGTTGTGGCAATTGCCAGCTGCTTATAACTTTTCCTCAATTTCCTCAAATAGCTGGATCAGTTCTTAGTCCCAGCCTCTCTTACCTGTCCTGAAAGCTTTTCCAAATAAGGATAAGCAGCAGCTTCCCACTCCCATCTGCCAGGATAGAGCCTGGGAATTTCAAGCTGCATATCACAGAGAATAACCACATAAATTTTTGCATATTCTCATCTGAATGAGATCAAAACACTTCCTCACATCTCTTTCCAAATCTCCAAAACTTTTTATTTAAACCACATAATTTTCCGTAGCTTTCTCCTTATTTCCTCTTCTAACTCCCCTTCTTTTAAACTTGGCCTAAAAAAACTCCCATACCTGTCTTTTACCTTTCACATCATGATTGGACACTTCCCTTACCAATCACATCCCTGACCACACCTTACTGTACAGAATTTCTCCCAGATCCTACTTACTTACTTCTCTTCTCCCCTCATTGTGAATATCAGTCCCCATTATCCACTATGGATCTAGGCCCAGGTGGTGATGGGATTGGCAGTGGAATAGGTGATCCCACAGGTTGGGTGGTGGGGTTGGTTGGTCCCTCCCTTCAGTCAACCAACCCCTGTTTCAAATCTGCTTTTTCATTCCATTTTTAACCTAGCGGGCATTCTGTTCTTTTTCCTAAGATGAGGACAATTGTCTATCTCCCTAATGCAGAAAATCCTAAACTTGTCTAGGCCATATACCTTTTAATTAAATTTAAAATCTGTATCTGATTAAAATACCAAAGGTCCCATCCCTTATCTGGCCAAAATATATTTTTTCTTTTACCTATAATTTTCCTAGTTCCTACTGAGCCTCATATCCCAGTTGTGAATTTCTCTTGCAGGATTTTACCAAGTTCTTACCATCTGATTCCTTGGAAGTCCTGTTCTCTCCATCACCATTGATAGTCCCATCATAATGTGTGCAAAATCTTTACGTACCACAAACCTGTTGTCTTCTTTTTCTTCAGGCAGAAGTAAAAACAAAATCAAAATTTCATTGTGAGACCTATTTTTCCTTCCCAACCTGGGTCTTGGGGAACTAAACTGTCTGCCACTTCATTGCTAAACTAACCAGTGGCTGTGGGGGAAGGAGTGGGGTGGGGGGATGGGAGGAGAAGGTGCAGTGTTATTTATAACCCAGAAGTGAAAAAGCCCTCAAAACTAGGCAGGCTTCGCCCTTTTTTGAAAAGAAAATTTTTCATTTTGACTTTCATCTTGATTAATGAGGCAAAACTCAAGGCAAAGAGAATTAAGTGGAGTTTATTATAAATATGTCAAAGTAACAAACATGCTGACATGTTACTGGTCACTGGAAATCAGTGAGGGCTTCAAGGTGGGGCCAACTTTTATTTGTAGCTTTCAATAATAAAACAAAGACGATTCAGTTAGATCAATCTCAATAACAGGGGTTAGGCTTGTCAAAACATTACTTGAAGTGCGGGGTGCTGTGAATAACTCAGGTCCAGTCTGGAGTAATGCACAATACAAGATATTTATTTAAAGTGAAAAATGCCTAGGGCCAGGGTTGGTGTTGGACAAGACTGATTGGAGCTGTGTGTCTAGAATGATCTGCACTTACAGGGGTACAGGATTGCCCCATGAAGGCCATTGTATCATGACTCCTCTTGGGCAGAGTCAGATGGGCTTCCCCCATTCCTCTATCGAGTCAGCTGGTCTGTATTGGCTTAGGTGTCTAACCAGTGATCAAAGCTATGTTTTTTTAATACAGTTTTTAGAAGGGTGTATCTAGATTTGTAAGGGGAGGTTTTAAAGCTTTACCTAGGGTACACAGTATGAGTTCAGACCATTCCTTGGGGCCACCTGAGTTTTCTCTATGAAATTTGTGCTGAGAAGGGGTAACCAGTGACTGTGACTCTGACAATACTAAACTTTATAATAAGAAAGGAGCTATTTTGCTAAGCATCATGGAGGGGAAGAGGGGGCATGGCACATGCCAGTTATATTCACGTATAACATGAGTACTTTAGGGTCTGCTCTCCATCTCCATGGTCCAGGTTTTTTACAAGAGGGAGTCATAGGTTTCACAGGCCCTTGCATCTCAGTTCCTCTATAGGGTATCAAGTATGTGACAATTTCGGGGTGGGGGGAGGAATTTGACTACATGACAAATATTATGGTGATACCCCCCAACATTGATTGACAAGCAGGTTTAGAAATAATGGATCACTGACTCAACATAACTTTCAATACTATTATAGCTTGTTTCCTTGCTTGTAATACCTCTTAGCTAAAGACAGGAAAATAAGTTTAAAAAGATATGAAACCAGAGGAGGAAGAAAGGTAGCAGCAGGTAACTTTCCAAATTTAGACAACTCCCTAAAATTTATGGAAAGAATCACCACCATTCAGAATTAAGGGTAATGTTGCTAAAAGATACTTATATGAAATAACTCAAAGATGACTCACAGAGATGACTGCTGCAGATAACCCATCCCACAGCATCCTCAAATATGGAAAGCTAATCTGGCAGTTATGTGTGGGGAGTTGGTGTTGCTATGCTGGTGAGGAAGTCTTAATTATTCCTTTATGTGGGTTGGCTTAACTACTCCATATCTACTCCCTTGGTTATCTCCTTATGTGTGGCTTTCTCTCCTGGAACTCCTCCTTTATATTTTCCTCCCAAACTAAATCCAGGAAAAGAGAAGAACTAACTTATGCCTTAATTCTCAGACATTCTCAGATCATGACATTTTTCGCTTGTAACAAGAGACAATAAGAAGTAAGGGTGAATTCCATTCAGATTTCATTTGTCTTACAAAAGGTAAGCTCCTTAATATTTGAGTGGATCGTTAATTATTTGCACCAGGCAAAGAATGTGAGGCCTTGAGCAACTCATTTACATATAAAAAGGCTGCTGAAAGTAAGCAAGGGGCTAGAAGAGATAATGAATTTAGCCTCATCTTCTCTCCACTTGTTTACATAGGTCAACTGGAAAGGCTTAGAGCAGACCTGTTCAACTTGGCAGGAGGTAGGGGCCAAAATTGAAATGGGCTGAACTTCTTTGGGCTGCAGATAGATTGTTAGCAAATCACTTTCCATGTAAAGGTAACTAAAACAGTAACTAAAACTAAAAAAGTAATTAAAACAGACTGAGGATGGTTGGTTGCTGCGGGTCATGTGACAAACAGGGGAGAGTGTGCAGTGGCAATCCACCGAAGTTACATTATGGGCACAATAATGACTAGTAAGGTGGGTCAGGGCACAGACAAAGCACTCATTACATCTTTATTTTCTTTTATATCCTCTACATTTTTCATGGGCTGCCCAAAATCCTTTGACAGCCTGCAAGTGGCGTGCAGCCCCATATGTTGTGCAGACCTGGCTTAGAGTTTAAAAAAGTGAGAAATCTGGAACCTCAGACAAGCAGCCATTACCTGCTTATAGTCTAGGCCAGGCCTGCATAGCATTGCTGCTTACAGACCATAAGTCCTTCATGGCCCACTGAAGGATTTCAGGCGGGCCATGGAAAATGCAAATGCCTCAGTAGAATTGACTATGTAAAGTTCCCTTAGGGTAGGCATGTGCTACATACTGCCTGATGGCCACTTACAGCCCACCAAGGGATTTTGGGGGGACCAGGAAAAACATAGAGAATGTAAAACAGGCCTACACAACATCTGGCCCATGAGCCGTTTTGGCAGGCCACAAGTAGCCCACAGATTGTATGTTGTGCTGGTCTGGTCTAGGCTGAAGAGATGAAGATTTGGGAAATGTAATGAATAGTCAACAAAAGTTAGGGTAAAGTAGGGTAAAGTAGCTCAGCAAGGGCTTTTCTTTTTCTTTTTCCTTTCCTCTCCTGGGGTGTTCTACCCAGATGAAGGTACACTTCCATGGCCATTGCAGAAGACATGAAAAAGTTAGAAAAAGTTGCAGGTGAGTGGGGTAATTAGGGAGATGTAAAAGAATTGCTTTGCTTCAGTGAGGGCCCAGCTGAGATTATGTACCATATATATTTTAGTGGACTCAGATATGCATGGCTCTACGATTTTCTCCATCTTTGTTCAACATCAAATGAATAGAAATGAAGACAGTGGGAATAATCCAAATGAATTTAAAGTTTAGGCTTTCCAGGGCAAGATCCTAGATAAGACCAGGAGAAAACGAACTCAAAAGAAGAGGACAGAGAAGAGCTGAACTGGTTCACCCAGAAGTCAAGATAGGGAAGGGAAGAAAGATTAGTCAATACTGGGGTAATGTGGGCTGTGAAAGAACTGAGTGTTGGAGTGAATAGAGGTCATGGTGTAATGAGTTCCAAAGTAGAGGGAGATGTGGACTGACTAGAGACTAAGATCAGCTAAGAGTTCTTGAATGTAGAAGTGGTGAGTCATTGTTTGCAAGAACTAATATATGGCCATCTCTGTGTGGATCTGTGGTTAGATGGGGATCATGTAAAGTTAGTAAATTGAGGCACTGGAAGGTTAAGGTGTTTGAGGTAATCTCAATATTTATGATGCAATCTTTTAGTCTGAGGGTAGTCATTGGGAAGGAGAGAGACTGTGATCCAGGCACTGATCTCGTTAAGGAAGAAAAGAGGGTGTCCTGGAGATTAGTGAACACCCCTAGAATCTTGATTGGGTGATAAATATGGATTGAATGAATTCCAAATAAAGAGAGGTTACTGAGTGGGTGGTAGAAGGAGAGTCTTGAGGTACCAATGGAGAGAAAAGAATATTCCAATTTCACCTCCTCCTCCAAAAGACCAATGAGTCAGGAGATATGTATGAAAGGGCAACCAGTGAAGGCATTAATTAAACTGGCATAGTAAGAACAGTAGCTACAAAACATTTTTCCTATAAATAGTCTTGTACAAGTACATTCAGTGTCACTGAGAAGAGGGAACACCTACATAAAGTACACTGGTGCTGCAGTATATAATATGTAGGAAATACTTGTGGCCTAGGCAACTTATGCTCAGAGGTCTTTCCACTTCTCTTAATTTCCTCCCACTGATCCTTCCTAGGCAGGGCATCTGCTAGGCTTGTGAACCAATATAACCAAAAAGTAACAAAGCTTAAAGCATCTTCAGAAATTTCATCAGTGGTGGGGTACTTGGTTGCATGTACTTGGCCTCAATTCTAAAATCACATTACTCTTTAAAAATCCCATTTCTCCCTAGCCTCAAAATACTATCTCAGGCAGTTTCTCCCCAGCCCAAGGACACAGCCTGCCCTAGCAACAACCGTTATCTCCCTTCCTGCTATGGTAGCCAGCTGCACCTATAGAACCCATTAGTTTGAACCAGCTGTGTACTGGGTCATAACGACACTTACTATTCACTGACCAATCATATGTATTCTAGACTTAGACGTACCTATACTCCCTTACATTTATCTTGTCTAACAAGACATCGACGAGAGAAGCCTGGTTTTTCCTGGTCAGCCCTGACTGTTGGTTGACTTAGTGATGTTTCAGGCCTAAAACCACACCTCCAGGTAGCCCCCACCTTGGGCTATTTCCTGATGAATTTTGGGTAAAATACCTGCTCAGTAGATACCAAAAGTGCATGTTCCTTTAAGAACTAACCACTCCTTAACTACTCCCTAATCCCACCCCAAAACACCTAGTTGGCATATTTGGCACAAGTGATATTATAGAATATCCCATATAAACTTTCCCTGTACCCCTTTAAGGTTGTAGGTTCCCTAAGAACTCTTGCCCAGTGAAAAGCATAATAAATCTTTACCTTGACCTCAACAATACTTGAGTTCATGAATTCTTCTCCAGACGACCTGCCCCTGGTACCCCGGTCTTTGTGGGGATCTCACAGTCCCTTTCCAGCCCTCATCCATCAGTAGCTTTTAGTTATGGCAAATCATTACTTATGATGCATGTATATGCATATATTCGTATTATCTTGGACAACAAAAGTCAAATATGGAATGTTGAATAGATTGAATAGATACTATGGATGTATTTATCACTATTTCCTGTATAAAAGTGGTGAGTGGTCTGAGGTTTATTTTTAAAGACTGCTGAATACTCAAGATCAGAAAATTTATCTACCTTATCTATCCTGTTTTTTTACTGGATAGTCTTTAAGGTATATTCAAACTATCTAGGATAGTTAGAAGACACACTAAAGTATTCTTAATTTTCATAGCTAACAGAAATTATATTTTTATAGCCTTTTGTTATATGCTTGTGGTTACCATTCCAGATCCTTCTGCTGCCATGACAACCTATATAAATTCTGGTTTGGGTTTGGTCCTTCTTTCTGAACTTAAACATAGAATCAGAAGCTATAGTCGAGCCCTTTAGCAAAGCAAACTGAAGAACATTCTAAAGCATTAAAAAAAAAACTTTTACTGCTCAGAACAAGTTTCTTATTTTGGATCTAAAACCATCTCTGTGTGGGTGCAGCTCAGAGACTGCAAACTCAGAGACTTCTATCCTTGTGGGATGGAATGATTACATAAGCTGGAAGTGCGTTGAGATTTGTTACTGAATCCATTGTGGAACACCTACACAGAGAGAAATAAATGGGTAGTGAGTAAACAAAAAATAAGCCAAGACTTCAATTCCAGTTACTTTCTGGGATGGCCTCAAACTTGACTTCAATTTCTGGTAATTTGGTATCCAGAAGATACAGTGGTATGTAAATAAATAGGGACAAAGTAAAATAATTAAATTTATTGACATCCAATGAACCCTACAAATTCTTTTTCATCTTTAAAAAACTTCTAACCTGTAATATGTCCTTTTTTTTTGGCAGTCTCTTCTTTTACACAATTTGGCACTGAGTTAACAAGATTTTGACAGATATTATTTAATTCTTCCTCATATCACTTTGCATATTAAGAATATCTTTGACTACTATATCTGTATCCCAAAAAGATCATAAAAAAGGGAAAAGGACCCACATGTACAAAATATTTATAGCAGCTGTTTTTGTGGTGGCAAAGAATTGTGTTTGCACTTGACTTTGATTTGAGTGAGGGAGGACTGCTAGTCATGTCGTCATCTTGATGTCATGGTCCTCTTCAAGACTGAAAGACAAACACAACCTATGAGTGAATAGTCTCTTCTTCTCCCCTCCCTTCCCCTCTCCCTTCCCCTTCCCTCCCTTCTCCTCCCCTGCCCTCCCCTCCCCTCTCCTCTCCTCTCCTTACTTCTTCTGGGGTGCTCCAGCCAGGTGAAGGTACACTGCCATGGCCAAAAACTGCCTTTCCTCCTTTGGGTTCACTGGCTACATTTCTTGTTCAAAGAACAAGCCTTAAGCCCAGTTCACTCTGGAGCTCATACAATGGACACCAGTAAATGTAATTGCTCAATAGTAACTGTTTCTCTTTTACCCAGGAACTCTGAGGGTCTTCCCCTCCTAATCTGATCTTTTGGTTATTATTTTTTTTTTTATTTAAAGGGGCCATCCCTTGAGTAACTACTTAAAGAGGCCTATTCATTGAATGGGTGCATCTCACTGAAAGTGAGAATCTGATAAGACCCTAGCCTAAAATGACCAAGGTGCTGCATTGAGTCCTGGGCCATCTCCAGTCATCCTGATGAATATCAGGTCACTGAACCCAGATGACTCTGGAGGAGAAAGTGAGGGCAAAGAATTAGAAATTTAGGAGATATACATCAGTTGGGAGATGACTGAACAAGTTGTGTTATATAAATGTAATGGAATACTATCATGATATAAGAAATGATGAGTAGGTAGATTTCAGAAAAAACTGTAGAGACTTACAAGAACTGATGCTGAATGAAGTGAGAACATATCAGGAGAACATTGTACACAGGAACAACAACATTGTACCATGACCAACTTTGATAGACTTAGCAATACAATGATCTAAGATAATTCCAAAAGACTCATGATGGAAAAAGCTATCCACATCCAAAGAATGAAATATGGAGTCTGAATGCAGGTTGAAGCATGCTATTTTCTCTTCTTTTGTTCTTCTTCTGGTTTTTCCCTTTTATTCTAATTCTTTTTTCACAACATAGCTAATGTGGAAATATATTTAACATGATTATACATGTATAGCCTATATCAGATTGCTTGCCATCTTGGGGAGGGGGGAGGGAAAGGAAGGAAGGAGAAAAAAATTTGGGAACTCAAAATCTCATAGAAGTGAATGTTGAAAATACTTTACTTTCTGTTTTTCCTCTTGGATCTTGTCATTATTATAATATAGAAATGCTATCATTTTTTGAGAGTTTGTTTTGTAACCTGAAATTCTGTAGTAAACTTTGCTGCAGTGAGTGTCTCAATTAATATCTTGGCTTATTCACTAGGATTTTCCAATTATACTAACATATCATGAGCAAATGGGGATCGTTTTATCTCTTCCTTACCTTGATGCCTCCAATTTATTTTGCTTGACTCATTGCTATTGCTAGCATTTTCAGAATTATGTGAAAAAGTAGCGTGAAGAGTGGACATCCTTGCTTTACTTCTATATTTATTCAAAAATTTTGTGTGTGTCTCCATTGACTATGTCATTTGTTTTTCATTTTATGTAGATGATTTTCATGATATTAAATAAAGGACCCTCTGTGTGTGTGTGTGTGTGTGTGTGTGTATGTGTAGCGCTTTTAGCATAAAAGAATGTTGCACATTTTCAAAGGCTTTTCTGCATCTACTACTTTGATCATATAATTTTGGATGTTTTGGTTTCTAATATGGTTATGCTGTTTATTTTCATGCTATTGAGCCATCTTTGCATCTACGTTATAAATCCACTTGGTCATAATGTATGATTTCTTGGACAATTTGCTGTAGTGTGACAAAATTTTGTTTATAATTTTAAGTAAATACTCATTAATGAGATTACCCTATAGTTTTCTTCTGTGATTTATGTTTCCTTAATTTGGATAGTAAGCCTATCATTATCTCATAAAAAGGATTTTGCATTCTTTCTTTTTTTTATAAAGAATAATTTGTGAAGTATCAATACTATTGTTCATACATTATGACTAAGTGGATTTATAACCGAGAAGAAAAGATGGTTCAATAGCATTCATTTACTATTTTATTGATTTGAGTTTCTGCCCTCTTAATCAGATTAGCTAAATGTATATCAAATTTATTGGTCTTTTCAATGAAACAGTGTTTGGTTCTACGGACTTTTGTTTCCAATTTATCTATTTCTCTTCCAACTTTTAAAATTTTCTCTTTTGTGCTTTCTTTGGGATTGTTTATTCATTTTTTTTTCATTTTTAAAAATGCATATGCAGTTTATTATTCCTCCTTTTTCTATTTTGTGGATGTATATTTATAGAAATATAATCTTTCCCCTGAAACCTGCTTTAGATGCATCCCAGAGAGAATGGAAAAAGTGAAGGGCAGTGTAGGACAGAGGGAAATGTGGTTAGTCTTTTACAACCTGACTGTTATGGAAGTGTTTTGCAGGACTCCACATGTATGACCTTTATCAAATTGCTCACTTTCTCAATGAAGAAGGGTAGAGAGAGAGAAAGGGAGAGAATATGGAACTCAAAATTTTAAAAATGAATGTTAAAATTTTTTTTTGCATGCAACTGGGATGGGGTATAGAAATCTATTTTGCCCTACAGGAAAATAAAGGGGAGGGAGATGGGAGAAGGGGGTGATAGAAGGGAAGGCAGACTGGGGAAAGGGGTAGATGGGGTGCATGCTGTCCTGGCATAGGGGTGGAGAGAGATGGGGAGAAAATTTGGAATTCAAATTTCTGTGGAAGGCAATGTTGAAAACTGAAAAATAAATAAATCATAGATTTTTTTAAAAAGCAAAAGTAGTGAGAGAACCTTGATTTTCCCATCTCCGAATGAGATAAATCTAACTATTAAAGGAACAAGAAAGAAGTTAAGGAAACGGATAGAACCTTAGAAAAGTTAGACTTCTGGAGAAAACTGAATGGGGTAGAAAGGAAAATCCCCTTTTCTCAGGACATGGCACATACACAAAAACTGACCACATATTTGGGTAAAAAAAATGTAACAATAAAATGTAGAACTAGGAAATAAGATATACAGGCAATGTGGTATAGAAATCTATCTTGCCCTACAAGAAAATAGAGAGTATGGGGATAAGAGAAGGGAGGGGTGTGCTAGAAAGGAGTGCAAATTGGGGGAAGGGGTAATAACAATGCACATTGTCTTGGAGTGGGCAGAGGGGAGCGATGGGGAGAAAATTTGGAACTCAAAATCTTGTGAAAGTGTCTGCTGAAAATTAAAAATAAACAAATTAATTTTTTAAATTAAAAAAGCAATCAAATGTAGGAAGGTAGAAATATAATTTAAAAGAATGACAATGATACAACATACCAAAATGTATGGGATCCTGCCAAAGCAATACTTAGGGGAAATTTTATATCTCTAAATACTTACATCAATTAAAAAAAGAGTAGATCAATGAATTGGGCATACAATTTTAAAAAACTGGGAAAAGAACGAATTAAAAATCTTCAATTAAACATCACAATGGAAATATTGAAAATAAAAAAAACTGATGAAATAAGAAAGTAAAAAAACTGACAAAACTAGGAGCTGGTTTTATGAAAAAATGAATAAAATAGATAAACCTTTAATTAATTTGATTTTTAAAAAGATTAAAAAATGAAAGCCAAATTATCAGTATCAAAAATGGAAAAGGTAAGTGCACACCAATGAAGATGAAAGTAAAGCAATTATTAGGAGTGATTTTGCCCAATTATATGACAATAAATCTGATAATCTAAGTGAAATGGATGAATAGTTACAGAAATATTATCAGATTGTCATCCTGAAAATGATTTTCTACTAGTTAAAAAAAGATGTCAATCAGTGCAACAGATTAAATAGGACATACAGATGGAAATGAACAAGTCATCATACTCTTTGATAAATTCAAAATTCCAAGTTACTATGGTAAGTACTCTTTAGAAGGCAAAAACCACTGGAAAAACTGAGAAGCTGTCTAGGAGAAATTAGGTGTAGCAGGATAAACTCCAAAAAATAAAAAGGGAAATAAGAAACAAATTAGAAAGGTAAGGAATTCTCTTTCAAATCTATGGATAGGGGATTTGTTGTCAAATAGGGATACAGAGAATCACAAAAGATAAAATCAACAATTTTGACTGTAAAGAAATTTAAGAGTTTTTTTTCAACTCATAAGAGTTGAAACTATTTCAGTTAATATCAGAAGGGAAATAACAATATTTGAAACAAGTTTTTCTGCTAAAGATATTTTATCAGTAATATGTGAGAAACGTTCAAATTTATAAGAATCAATTTTGTCAAAGGATTTGAACAAGTAGTTTTAAAAAGAAGAAGCTATCTAAGATATATGAAATAATACTACAAAATATTATATATAAGAAAATACAAATAAAAACAAGTCTGAAATTCTACCTCATATCCATGTGATCGAAAAATATAACAAAAGATGAAAATCGCAAATGTCAAAAGAGCTATGGGAAAATAGGCAAAATAATGCACTCTTAGTGGAACTAAGTCAACTTAGTTGACTTAGTGGAAGTCAACTCTTTTGGAAGATAATTTGGAACTGTGTCCCCCAAAGGCATTACCCCAATTTTGCATGCCCTTTAACCTAGCTATCCTAGCATTAGACCTATACTCGAAAGAAATCAGTGAAAGAAGAAAAAGACTGTATGTGATGAAAGACTTATTGCATCCCTTCTCATTGCGGCAACAATGGGAAACTAAACTGGTGTACAAATTGGATTTTGGCTAAACAAATTATGGTCTATGAATGTAATAGATTATTTTTGCCATAAGTAATGATAAAATGGACAGTTTCAGTGAAACTTGGGAAGTTCTCTATTTACTGATGCAGAATGAACTAAGTAAAGCTAGGAAAATTTGTATGATGACAATAACTGTAAAGGCAACCAACTCTGAAAAAATTTTAAGTTTTCATCAGTTCAGTAAGAACACAGAAACTTTGTGTTCAGTTTTATGTATTACCTTTTAAGTAGAATTAATATTCCAAGTTCAAAACGGATGTTGCTCTTCTTTTCAAATTTGGGTACAATGGAGAAGGGAATTGTCCCTGAATGGGTGCTGGGATACACATTAGCAAAGTTCCTCTTGTCTGCAGCAACAACAGTAGTTGTTGCAAATCCTGGTGTCTCTCAAGAAAGGAAGAATTAATGAGGACAACCCCACACACCCAGAGGAATTTTCAACCTGAGAATGTTCATAGTCCCTCCCAAATGGAGGGAACGGAACCTTAAATTCCAATTCCCTACTAAGTTTCAGTCCTATTCTTCCAGAAATGTACTGAAGTGTCTTATCTCAATGGCAACTTGAGTTACAACTGCATATGTACAGGATGAGGGATGTGTAGCCAGACAATAATTCTTTGGAAAAAACTGAAGATTTTACTGGATTGTTAACTCAATAATGGAGGGGGTCTAGATTTGATCCCAGAGTTCTAGTCTTGACATTTACTAGCTATGTGATTATGGTCGATTTTCTTTATTTAAGCTTCAATTGCCTCATCTGCAACACTGTGATAATAAATATCCTACTGTTCTCAAAGGATTGTCTTGAGGAACTTTGTAAAAAACTATGTGAGCTATTATTAATCAAGAGCATCATCTGGCATCCAAAACTAATGTAATTTTAGGCTGCATTAATAGAATCATTGTGTGAGGAACAAGGAAATTGGTAGTTCTACTGTATTCTGTTCCAGTCAAACAACATGAGAAATATTGTGTTTAGTTCTATGTATCACATTTTAGATGGAATTGATATTCTAAGTTAGGACATGTGTGGGGGGAAAAAGGGTGGATGATGATGTCACCTTAAAAATGTCATCAGAGGATTAATGGAAGGAACTAGGGATATTTAACTGAGAGGAGATTTGTAAGTATAATATAGCTGCATTTCAAGGGGCTTGAATGTGAAAGGGAATTAGACTTATGCTTGGCTGTAGGAAGAAGACCTAAAGTCAGGGGGTAGAATTACAAAGAGGTATACTTTGACTAAATCTAAAGAAAACTATACTAAGTAGTGCGGTCCAAAAGTGGAAGGGGTGGTCTTGGAATATAATGAATTTCCAAGCGAAGTACTTGTCAGGGATATTGTAGAGCAAGTCTCTTTTTAAGAATAGACTGCTTAAGAATAAGGGAGATGGCCTCTGAAGAGGCTAAAACGTTTGAGTATATTATTTGGTCACACCAGCTTTAATCATCTACTCCAACTCTATGTTGTTAATGTTGTTTTATGTATATTATTTAAAATTAGATTTCTGTTTTACTTTTTTCAACTTGAATTCTATATGTGTACTTACAAGGCAGAACATTATATGTGAAAATTTAAACTCAAGACATTTCTGCTTATGATTTCTGAATTGCTGAGAATTTGTGTAAGCATCACAGCTAACACAGCAATAATTTAGTATTTAATGTTGAATAATTTATCCTTTTTGCTATAAGTATCTGGAAGCAATGTGGGCAGAGCTTTCTTTTTAAAAAAAAATAAACTTATTATTTTAAACATCTATTTTTAAACTTTGAATTCCAAATTCTTTCCCTTTCTCATACCCCCTACCCCAACTATAGAAAAGGTAAAAATTGGACTCATTTTCCTATATATTTGATAAATGAGACCTTTATTGGAGAAACTTGTAAATTTTTTCACTATCTATGATGCCTTTTAGCAAAATGTAGTTTCCTAGCTAATCTCTTTTAATTGGGTCTATTTTTGCTTTTTGCTTTGTCTAACACAATTGTTATACCTGCCTTTTTTTGTTTCAGCAGATTCAGAACAGATTCTGCTCTCGACCCTTATTTTAACTCTCTCTATGTGCCTCTCAGTTTCAAGTATGTTTCTGGTAGGCATCATATTTTTTGCATTCTGGTTTCTAATCCTTTTTGCTAACAACTTCCATTTTATCAGTGAACTCATGCCTTTCACATTCACAATTATATTACTAATTGCATGTTTCCTTTTATGCAGTTTTCTTCTATTTGTCCTTCTATCTCTATTTTTATCCTGTCCCTCCTCAAAAGTATGTTTTGCTTCTGACCACTGCTTCCTTTAATCCACCATCACTTTAATCTTCTCCACCTCACCTCCACATTTTGTATCCCCTTCTCCTCCTATTTCTCTGTTGTGTAAGAGATTTCTACACCCAAATAAGCATGTTAGCTATGTATGTATGTGTGTGTGTATACACATTTGTGGATGGAGGGATGAATGTATTCTCTCTTTAAAACAATTCTGATGAAAATAAGGATTAAACATTGCTTGCTCCGCATTCTCTGCTCCACTGTAAAAGTTCTTCCTTGTGTGCCTCTTTTATGTAAGAAAAAAATTCTCCATTCTACCTCTCCATTCTCCATTCTCCTAGTGCATTCCTCTTTCTCATCCCTTCATTTTATTTTTGAGATCATCTCAACATAATCAACTCACACTCTTGCCTTCTCCTTGTTTAGACTCCTAATTGCAGTAATAATGAAAACGTTCTTAGGAAGTACATATATCATGTTCCCATATGGGAATGTAAATAGTTTAACTATACTGAGTCCCTTATGATTCCATTTTGATACTTACATTTTTCAGCTATTCCTGGATGTTGTTTTTGAATGTCAAATTTTCTACTCAGCTTTGGTCTTTACATCAGGAATGCTTGAAAGTCCTCAATTTCATTAAACATCAATTTTCCTCCTGGAGGATTACTCAGTTTTTGCTGGATAGGTGATTCTTTGTTGTAATTCTGGCTCTTTTGCCTTCCAGAAAATCATATTCTGAGCCCTCTATTTCTTTAATATGGAGGTTACTAAGTTTTGTGTGATCCTGGCTCTGACTCCACAATATTTGCATTGTTTCTTTCTGCTTACTTACAGTATTTTCTCTTTAACCTTGGAGCTTTGGAATTTAATTGTAATACCCCTGAAAGTTTTCATTTTGAGATTTCTTTATGAGGTGATAGGTGGATTCTTCCAATTTCATTTTTACCCTCTGGGTTTGAGATATTAGGACAGATTTTCTTGGTAATTTCTCAAAATGTGATGTCTAGACTTTTTATCATGACTTTAAGATACTCCAATAATTCTTAAATTATCTCTTCTCAATCGATTTTCCAGGTCAGTTGTTTTTCCAGTGAGATATTTCACATTTTCTTCTATTTATTCATTCTCTTGTTTTTGTTTTATTGTTTCTTGATGTCTAATGGAGTCCTTTGAGTTTGCTTTTTTGGTATTTATTTAACATTTAATTTTTCACCAATTACATACAAAAATAATTTTTAACATTTGCTTTTGAAACTTTGAGTACCAGATTCTCTCCCCTCCTCTCCTTCCCTCCCCCCATAGAGAAAGCAAGCAATCTGATATAGGCTATAATGTGTAGTCATGCAAAACAAATCCATAATAGTAGTGTTGTCAAAGAAAACATAGAACAAAAAAAACTCTAGAAAAATAAAGTTTAAAAAAAAAGTGTGCTTCAATCTATATTCAGACACCATCAATTCTTTTCCGGGAAATGGATAGCATTTTTCATGATAAGTTCTTCAGAGTTCTCATGGATCTTTGTATTGCTGAAAATAGTTAAGTCACAGCTAATCATCTTACAATATTGCTGTTACTTTGTACCCAGTACATTTCACTTTGCATCAACCCATGCAAATCTTTCCAGATTTTTCTGAGAGTACCCTGCTCATCATTTCTTATAGTACAACAGTATCCCATCATAATTACATGCCACAACTTGTTCAGCTATTCCCCAATTGATGGGCATCCTCTAAACTTCTAATCTTTACCCCACCTCCAAAAGAGCTGCTATAAATATTTTTGGACATATGGGTGCTTTTCCTTTTCTTAAAAAAATATCTTTGGGGATATAGATCTAAGAGTGGTATTGCTTGGTTTCATAGCCCTTTGGGTATATTTCTAAATTGCTCTATAGAATAGTTTAATCAATTCACAACACCATAAACAGTACTACCATCCTCTTCCTCTCCACTGTAAAAACTTTTTCTTGTCTCTTTTATGTGAGATAATTTATGCCATTCTACCTCTCCATTTCTTTCTCCCAGTACATTCCTCTCTCACACCTTAATTTTATTTTTTACATATCATCTCTTCATACTCAACTCACACCTATGCCCTCTGTCTGTATATACTCCTTCTAACTACCCTAATAATGACATAGGTCTTATGAATTACAAATATCATCTTCCCATGTAGGAATGTAAAAGTTTAAACTCATTAAATCTCTTATGAGTTCCCTTTTCTGTTTACTTTTTAATGCTTTTCTTGAGTCTTGTATTTAAAAGTTTATTTTCTATTCAGCTTTGGTCTTTTTATCAAGAATGCTTGAAAGTCTTCTATCTCACTGAATGATCTTTTTTTCCTCTGAAGGACTATACTGAGTAGATGATTCTCGGTTATAATACAAGCTCCCTTGCCCTTCAGAATATCATATTCCAAGCCCTTTGATTCTTTAATATAGAAGTTACTAAATCTTGTCTGATCCTGACTGTGGCTCCACAGTATTGAGTTACTTCTTTCTGGCTGCTTGTAATATTTTCTCCTTGATCAGGGAACTCTGGAATTTGACTATAATATTCCTGGGTGTTTTCATTTGAGGATCTTTTTCAGGAAGTGAAGGGTAGATTCTTTCAATTTCTATTTTACCCTCAGGTTCTAAAATATCAGGGCAGTTTTCCCTGATAATTTCTTGAAAGATCACACATAGGCTCTTATTTTGATCATTGATTTCAGGAAATCCAATCATTTTAAAACTATCTCTCCTGGATCTATTTTCCATATCAGTTGTTTTTCCAGTGAGATAGTTCACATTTTCTTTTATCTTTCCCTTCTTTTGGCTTTGTTTTATTGCTTTTTGATTTCTCATAAAATCATTAACTTCCATTTGTTCCATTCTAATTTTAAAGAAATTATTTTCTTCAGGAATATTTTGTATCTCCTTTTCTATTTGGTAAATTCTTTTCTTTTTTTTTTAAGGCATTCTCTCCCCATTGGCTTTTTGGATCTCTTTTGCCATTTGGCCTAGTCTGTTTTTTAAGGTGTTATTTTCTTCAATGTGTTTTTGTCTCCTTTACCAAACTGTTAACTTGTTTTTCATGATCTTCTTGCATCACTCTCATTTCTCTTCCCAATTTTTCCTCCACCTCTCTTACTTGATTTTTAAAATCCATTTTGAGCTCTTCCATGACCTGAGACCAATTCATATTTTTCTTGAAGGCTTTTGGTATGGGACCTTTGACTTTGTTGTCTTCTTTTGAGTGTGCTTTGATCTTCTTTATCATCATAATAAGTTTTTATAGTCAGTTTTTTCCTGTTGTTTGCTCATTTTCTCAGCCTATTACTTGACTCTGAAATGTTTGTTAAAGTAGGACTCTGCTTCCAGAGTGGAAGGTGCACTATCCCAAGCTTCAGGGATTTTGTGTAGCTGTTTTCAGAGATACTTCTAGGGACTTGTTAGTTTTCTGCTCTTCCAAAGTAGTATGATCGAAGGAGAGACCTTTTGTACTCTCCTGGTATGTGCTCTGGTCAGTGAGTGACCACAAGCACTCTTTTGTGCCCCAGAACTATATGGAGAATCCCCCCTTCCACTGCTGCCAAAAGCTCTTCTATGATAGTGCTCCTCCTATTCCTGGGACTGACCCTCAGGACTGGGATCCAAATATGGGCAAAGCAATAGAGCACAGTCTCAGTGCTAGCAAAAAGATACCTATAATCTTCTCACCAGTTGTTCAATCCCCTTCCCATCTGTGGACTGGGGGGCTCTAGAAGCAGCTGCTGCTGCTTGATTCAGTCACTCCAAAAACTGCTCCTGGCCTGCTGGAATTATTAATTAATTATTTATAATTATTAATTATTAATTAATTATTTCTGGGGGTAGGGGGGATGTCATGATGTAAACAATTATTACATCTATTGTTATTAGAAAATAAAATATACTAAGCAGGCAAGCCTAGGAACATTAAAGGAGAAAAATTATGAAGTAGGAAAGAAAAAAAGGCAAGGAAGTAAAGAACAACAAATTAGAACAAATTAATTATAGACTTTGAAATTTTCCTACAGGATTTAACTCCATATGTGGATAATCAGGCATCTGCTTGGTGGCCTGTACAGGTGCATAATGAAAAAATAATGTTTACCTAATGTGATTTAATGAGATAATGAATCAAATGAGATAATGAATGTTAAAGTATTCTCAAAAGCATATAAAGTTATACAATGAATTTCCTGTGCATCTAGTATATATTATACTGGTGGGACCTATACTGGACTATACTCCAGTCCTACTATGGCATGACAGACTCTTTCTGCTGACCTTCTATGTTGTCTCTGGTATCTATGGACTTAGAGGTTAGGAAACCACCACAGCTAGTAGAAATTCAATCACCCCAGGTCTTCTCTGGACTTGCTGGAGCCCAGTCTGCATTGGCACAGCCTGTGCTGCACTGTACTCCTCTCCCAGCTCAGTGCAACAGACCTTTCCTGCTGACCTTGTAAGTTGTCTTGGGCTGGAAATTTGTTTCACTACATCTTCTTATGGGTTCTACTACTTTAGAATTTGTTTAGAATCATTTTTAAAGGTATTTGGGGGTTTTAGAGAAGAGCTTAGATGAGTCCCTGCCTTTACTCCACCATCTTGGTTCCTTCTTCTGAGCTTTCTTGTCAACATAGAAACTCAGTCAGAAGTGTAAGAGTGAAGAGGAAGATGAAGATAAAGGCCTTTGTGAAGATGAAATCTCTTTAGCAAAGGAACCCATACAAATGTGCAAGTCAGGCTTATTTCTGAGCTCAGTTTCTTTTTGCTGAGGTCTTGGCTATCTTTGTGGACTGAACCAGTACCTCAACTTTATGTTTATTTATTAATAATGTAGGACTAATTTTGATGTTGCCTTTATTCAAGCTCTTTTGTTAGACTTTTGAATTGACTAGGATGTTACCCATGAAAATGTGCTACTTTTTGGAAGCCTAGGGTCAATTTGATTCACTTTGCTTTTTTATTAGCTTTTTTTTTTCTTTGTCTGGCTGAAATAATTATCTTGGTCCCAGCTCACTCTCATTTTGGGAGATCTATCACCTAAAATGCTTATTATACCTTTTTTATATTTAGAAATCTTTTATTATATTGAATATTAATAATAATAGCTAACATTTATAAAGAGCTTTAAGATTAGCAAAGCACTATACATATACTATCTCATTTGAGATTCACAACAACCCTATGATATAGGTGCTTTTGTTATCTGCATTATGTAGCTGAGGAAACTGAAGCTGACAAAGGTTAAGTAACTTGACCAGAGTCATACAGCTAGTACCTGAGGGGAGATTTGAATCTGGAATCTTCCTGACTTCAGGTCCAGTACTCTTTACCCTTGCACTGCCTAACAACCACATTGACATAGTGGGAGAAAGTGAAATAATCACATTTGTGCCTTTTGTTCATGCCTTGTGTTGCCTGATTATATTTTTTTTACATTACTTAGAGGCAGTCATTTAGCATTAAAAACTGGGTAGTTATTATCTGTTGAGCTGGATCAACAAATAACAGTAGGAATGTGCCCATGCACTGGGCTTCATGCTGCCTTGAGTACTCTCCCACTCACCAGGTTCATCCTCGTTTTGCAAAGCCAGCAATTTGGCAAAGAGTTCATGCCAATGCTTTAATTTTTAATGGTTCAAAATTCAACACATTAAGACAGCTCTTTATCTAAACACACCAAAAGAATCTATTCTTTTGGAGCCCTAAAATATGACACCAGGGAAAGCTTATAATCTCTGTTGCCTTGAACAAAAATAAATATAGATCATTATTCAAGATCATGACCATTGAAATTACTGACACTATTACCAAGGCTCCTAAACTTGTTCCCTTAATTTCTTTAAGTTAAAGACTATTCTTATTTCTGTTAGGATCTGTGTTTTATGTATAGCATGTTCAGAACCTTAACGAGCATAATTTGTTTTGCATTGAACCTATAAATATCTTTGGCCATATGTCTTTATTCATGGCTATCTTGCAATGGAGGTTAGACTTACAATAATATGTTTTCTTAGGTGAGTCAGCATTGAAATATACATGCTAAAAAGGAGTAAGTGATAACTCATTCTCTAAGTTTTTTTTCATTCCATTGGCATGAAGTATTCTAATTTTTTCTAGATTAAATAGACTCCCAAATTCCCATGCTTCTTGAAAGCATCATGCCTCTCCTGTGTAGGAAGGTGTAGGAAGTATTTTTAAGATTTCTTTTATTAACAGTTTTGCATTTTGATACATGACATAAGTTGCAGTGTGTAGGTGGAAGTTTTCTAGAATATAAAAATAAAGGAGAATAGTGGGTGATTGAAGAGGCAATAGTATTTTAAAAGAAGAGATTAATATTTAACAGTCTCAAAAAGTTACAAAGATTTCATATTCCCATCCAAAAACATTGAACATAATCCTGTAATATAAAGGAATAAAGCATTCATCTCTAATTATAGAAAACTTTTTGCAAAGACAAAGACCATCACTTAATTTAGTCTCATATATTTTATACATCCTTGCCACTTTCTCATTTGTTAATTTCTCACTTAAAGTTTAAAAATTTATAAATGTACTGTTTTACGCAAAACTGATATATAAAAATCAAATTTACCAAAGAGATTAATTAAGGAATAATATTAGCTTTACAAAAAAAAAGAAATTTTCACTTTGAAAAATAATTCACTATAAGGTGTTTTTAAATAACGGAATTTGATAATTGGAAGGAATCTCAATCTTTCTCCTCTAACCCCTCCCTGATAGGAATCTTTACTATAATATATCTAACAAGTGTTTTCCTAATCTTTACTTGAAAACCTCCAATACCAAAAGAATGTAGAACTGTCAGGAGATTCTAACATAAAGGAAAATTATTTTCTTTATCATTTTTCAGATATCTCTGTATCTTTCTTTGGTCCTAATCCTACCTGTTTGACCATTCCTTCTCAATCTCCTTTTTGAGATCTTCATATAAGTGTTATAGTGAAATAAAGAAACTGAATAGTTACATCCTGACAATTTATTTAGCAATGTATGCAATTGGAAAAATAAATATAAAAGCTCTACACAGTTAATATATAATTTGGAGGGGGTGAAAAACAGGATTATAGGAACTGAGACAACTGGTTTCTCATAAGCAGGGAGAATTGGAAGACACTGAGGTAAGAGAGAGAATGGTAGTTTTTTGGTATTTCTTAAGTCAGATGATGTTTGGTTGGGGGGAGTAATCTGACAACTTTTCCAAAATCAAGTGACTTCCAAGAAGTTGAAGCTTCACAAAATGGTGGATAAGGGCAAAATGGAGTCACTAATTCTATTCTAATGTAACACATTTAAAATAAAATTTAAAATTTTATTTTTAATTTTATGGTGGTTGTCCCCTAAAGCTTAATCCTGGGTTCCCTATCTTATTCCAGTGAGCTATCTCATTTGGTGATCTTAGCAGCATCAATTATCACTTCTATGAAAATGATTTTCAGATTTAATTGCCTATTAGATATCTTGAATTGAATGTAAGACATTTTATATACATTTTATACTCAACATACCCCAAACTAAATTCATTCTTTAAACCCAAACCCTCCTCTTTTCTTAACTTCACTATTACTGTGCCTTTCATAGGGCATCATTATTCTCCCAGTCACACAGGCTTGCAACCTAGGTGACATCTTTGACATCTAACTCTCTTTCACCTCTCCTTGTCCTGTCACACATCCAATCTATTGCAATGCAATGTATCAATAATTCTGCTTTTGCAACATCTCCCATATGTATCCCCTTTTCTCCTCTTACACTGCTACTACCCTGATCTGGGCCCTATCATCTCCAACCTGAAATATTTGAATAGTGTTTTCACTGATCTACTTGTATATCTCCCATCCTAATGCTTCCTTATTCATTTATCAAAGTGATTTTCATGAAGTCCAGGTCTGGCTATGTCCTCTTTCACTTGTTCAATAAACTCCAGACACTCTAGAACCTATTATTTTCAGGATCAAATATTAAATCCTCTTCCTGGCTTTTAAGTCTTTCACAGCCCTACTCCTCCCTACCTTTCCAGTCTTCTTACACCTTGTTCCCTCCATGTCCTCTATGATTCAATGATATTGGCCTCACTGTTCATCAATATCATCATCATCATTATCATCATCATCTTTATCATCATCAATAATAATAGTAATAAAATTAATGAAATGCCTACTATGTGGCAGACCCTATGCTAAGAGGATAAATGAATTGGACTTGCAACTAAAATAACCCCCCACAAAACTAGAAGGACAAATTTAAAATCCCCAATTAAACACCAAATTAGAAATCCTGAAAATCAAAGGAGAGATTAACAAAACTGAAAGTAAGAAAATCATTTAACTAACAAATGAAACTAGGAGCTGGTTTCTTAGAAGGGGGAAGAGAACCAACAAAAAAGACAAACCAATGGCTAATTTGATGTTTTAAAAAAGAAAGAAGAAAAGAAAATTGGCAGCATCAAAAAGGAAAAGAGGGAATGTACCATCGATGAAAAAGAAATTAAAGCAATTATCAAAAGCTATTTCTCCCAATTATATACCAATAAATCTAATAATCTCAGTGAAATGGATGAATATATACAAAAATATAAATTGGTCAGATTAACAGAAGAGGAGATAGGATATATCCTAGAAAAAAAGAAATTGAATTAACCGTCATTGAGCTCCCTAGGAAAAAAATCCCCCAGGACCAGATGGATTCACCTTAAATTCCTCTAAACATTTAAACTATTATTAATAATACTATATAAACTATTTGGTAAAATAGGCAAAGAAATCCTACCAAATTCCTATCATGACACAAAATATGATGCTTATACCTAAACCAGGAAGAGCAAAAGCACAGAAAGAAAAGTATAGACCAATTTTCTTTTTTTTTTTTATTTTTTTTTATTTTTTTATTATTAAATTTATTTATTTAACTTTTAACATTCATTTTCACAAAATTTTGGGTTACAAATTTTCTCCCCTTTTATCCCCTCCCCCCCCAAACACCAAGCATTCTAATTGCCCCTATGACCAATCTGCTCTCTCTTCTATCATCCCTCTCTGCCCTTGTCTCCATCTTCTCTTTTGTCCTGTAGGGGCAGATAGCTTTCTATACCCCTTTACCTGTTTTTCTTATTTCCTAGTGGCAAGAACATTACTCGACAGTTGATCCTAACACTTTGAGTTCCAACTTCTCTTCCTCCCTCCCTCCCCACCCCTTCCCTTTGGAAGGCAAGCAATTCAATATAGGCCATATCTGTGTAGTTTTGCAAATGACTTCCATAATAGTTGTGTTGTATAGGACTAACTATATTTCCCTCCATCCTATCCTGTCCCCCATTACTTTAGACCAATTTTCTTAATGAATATTGATGCAAAAATTTTACATGAAACACTGGAAAGGAGATTACAGCAAGATGTGACAAAGATCATCAATTATGACCAGGTGGAATTTACACCAGGAATGCAGGGCTGATTCAATATTAAGAAAGCTATCAGTACAATTAACCATGTCAATAACAAGATCAACAAAAATAATTTGATTATCACAATAGATATAGAAAAAGCTTTTGACAAAACATAACTTATTCCTGTTAAAAAACTCAAGAAACTACAGGAATAAATGGAGGTTTCCTTAGAATTATGATTAGTATCTAACTAAAATCATCAGTAAACATTATCTGTAATGGGGATGTTAGAAGCCTTCCCAATAAGATGAGGGGTGAAACAAGTATGCTTATTATCACCACTACTATTCAATACTGTATTAGGAATACTAGGTACACCTATTAAAGAAGATTTTTAAAAAATGAAAGGATCAGAATAGGCAATGAGGAAATGAAACCATTATTTTTTACAGATGATATCATGGCATACTTGGCAAATCCTAGAGAATCAACTGGAAAACTAGTTGAAATAGTCAATAACATTAGCAAAGTTGTAGGATATAAAGTAAATCCACATACTCAGCATTTCTCTTTATTACCAACAATGTTCAGCAGCTTGAAATAGAAAGAGAAATTCCATTTAAAATTATTGTAGACAATATAAAATACTTGGAAATCTACCTGCCAAGACAAACCCACGAATACAATTACAAAACACTTTTCCCCCAAATAAAATGAGATCTAAAAAAGTTGGAAAAATGTTAAAAATTCGTGGGTTAGCCAAGCTAATATAATAAAAATGACAATTTTACCTAAATTAATTTAATTATTCAGTGCCATGGCAATCAAAGTACCAAAAAAATTTTAGATTTAGAAAAAATAGCAAAATTCAACTGGAAGAACAAAAGATCAAGAATATCAAAGGAATTAATGAAAAAAATGGGAAGGAATATGGCTTAGCCATACCAGCTCTCAAACCGTATTACAAAGTGGTAATCATTAAAACAATCCAGTATTGGCTGACACATAGAGGGGTGTACCAATGGAATACATTAGGTACACCACACTCAGTAGAAAATCACCATAGTAATTTAGTGTTTGATAAACTCAATGATACCAGCTTTTGGGACAAGGACATACTCTGAAAAAAACAGTTGGGAAAAGTGGAAAGTAGTTTGGTAGAGACTAAGTATAGACCAAAATCTCCCACTGTATACCAAGATAAGGTTAAAATGCATGCATGTTTTAGACAGAAGGGGCAATACCATAAGTAAATTGGGGAAGCATGGAATAATTTATGTGTCATGCAATAAATTACTTGTCTATGAATAGGCAAGGAATTTATGACCAAACAAGAAATAGAGAGCATTAAAAGCTGTAAAATAGATAGTGTTAATTATATTAAAAGGTTTTGCACATGCAAAACCAATGCAGACAAGATTAAAAGGAAAGTAGAAAGCTGGGGAAATTTCTTTTATAGAAAGTGTCTCTCATGAAGGCCTCTTCTCTCATTGAAATAGAAAACTGAATCATATTCATAAAAATGCAAGTCATTTTCCATTTGATAAATGGTCAAAGGATATGAACAGGCAGTTTTCTGATGAAAAAATCTAAGCTATCTCTAGTTATATGAAAAAAATGCTCTGTCACTATTAATTAGAGAAATACACATTAAAACATAGAGAAATAAACATTAAAACAACCCTGAGGTACCACCTCTTGCCTATCAGGTTGGAGAGGATATAGGAAAATTGGGTCATTAATGCACTGTTGTTGAAATTGTAATTTAATCCATTCTTTCTGGAGAGCAATTTGGAGATGTGCAACAAAGCCTATAAAACTGTACATATCCTTTGTCCAGCAATACCATTACTAGTACTATATCCCTAAGAGATTTTTTAGAAAAAGAAAAAGACTATATGCACAAATTGTATTTGTAGCAGCCCTTTTTGAGGTGGCAAAGAATGGAAATCGAGGTGATACACATCAATTCAGGAATGGTTGAAAAAATTGTGGTATATTATTCTGATGGAATACCATTGTGGTAGGAGAAATGATAAGCATTACACTTTCAGAAAAACCTAGGCTCACATGAACTGATGCAAAGGGAAGTAAGGAAAACCAAAGACACATTGTACACAATAGAAGCAATACTATGTGATAGTCAGCTGTGAATGACTTAGCTATTCTCAATGATACAGTGATTTAAGATATTTCAGAAGGACTCATGATGAAAAATGCTATCCACTCTTAGAGAGAGAAATGAAGTAGTCTGAATGCAGATCAAAGCCTACTTTTTTAAACTTTATTTTGGGGTTTTGTTTTTCAATCTATGTTTTCCTTCACAACAGGAGTAATATGAAAACAAGTTTTGCATGACTGCACATGTATAATCTATATCAAATTGCTGTACCTTCTTAATGAGGGGGGAAGGGAAGGAGGTAGTACATTTGGAACTCAATTTTTTAAAAATGAATGTTGAAGATTTTTACATATAATTAGGGAAATAAAATCTTTTTTTAAAAATAGAATTGGCAGTATTCTAATTCACAATTATGTAAAATATGATCATTGTTTCCAGTCCAGTGTAACACGATATGAATTCAAATAATACAATCACTTTGGGGATTCATTATTCAAATTAATTAAGTTCTAGCTTTATTTGGTGTAAAGTATCAAGGTATATTCAAGACTTACATAAATACAATATCAAAAATCTCCTTAATGCTAATGTCTTCAACCTATAGATTATCTTCAATTTATCCTACATATTTCCTACTTATACATAGTTGTGTTTGTATTGTTTCATCTATTATACTGTACACTCTTTGAGAGCAAGGATTGTCTTTTGCCTATCTTTATATCCCTAACATTGAGCATATTGTAGACACTTAGTTTCTCTTAACTGACTGACTGGTCTCCTGAGCAACCTATTCCAGTTTTGGACAGCTCTAATTATTAAGAAGTTTTCCCAGACATCAGTCCTAAATTTGCCTTTCATAACTTCCAAACTTTGTTTATTATTCTGCCCTCTGGAACCAAATAGAATGCATCTAATCTGTTGTCATCATGACAGGGCTTCAAAATAGCAACTACCATAGCTACTATAATTCTGAATCTTCTACAGACTAAACATTCTTAAGTCTTTCAAACAATCTGCACATGGTGTAGACTCATGTCTTTTATCTTAATTGCCCTGCTATCAACACTTCCCAGCTTATAAATATCTTTCTTAATTTGTCCTACTCAGAAATGTACAAAATATCCCAGCTATTTTTTGGACTAGGACAGAGTACAATGCAATGAGTACCTCTTTCTTCTTGTCAGCATCCCATCTCAAGATAGTGTACGATCATATTGTTTTCTGTTTTTTTTTTTAATTTAATATTTTATTTTTCTCCAATTACATGCAAAAACAATTTTGAACATTTGGGGGTTTTTTTTAATTTTTGAGTTCCAAATTCTCTCCCTTCCTTTTCATCCCCCATCAATAAGAAGGCATTACTTTTTGATTATTGCATGATATTGCTAACTCATACTAAGTTTGCAGTCAACTAAACCTCCAGATATTTTATTCAGATAATTCATATCTCCCCATAGTGTACTTATCATTTGATTTTTGGAACCCAGGTGAAAAGTTTACATGTATCCCGTATAAGATTCAACCCATTGCTGACGAAACTTTATATGGCAGAACACAGACGCCAGAACACAGAAACAGGCTGGCATGCACTTAGTAAAAGTTACACCCACCATTCAATTAATAGTAAGTAATAAGAACTTATGATCAAGTATGAAAAGACAGGATAAGAATGAAAGTATAGGATTTTAGTGGTATCTACTATGACAGCACACATGAGTTTTAGCCTTGCATCAACTTTGAACATAGAGCCACATGGCATTGTGGTAAAAAGTAAGAGATTTGGAGTTAGAAGATCTAAAAGCATCTCTTCACTCTGGCACTTACTAGTTTTTTTTTAAAGATTTTTTTAATTATCATGGACAATTCAAATAATTATGAACATCAGTTTCCTTATCTGTAAAAGGGAGGCAATAATATTTCCTGCACAATGTTGTCATGAAGAAAGATTCTTAAGCCTTAAAATTATATATAAATATGGGTGCTTATTAACCTATGTGGCATTTACAAGCTCTGGGAATCCTTATTCCAATTCTTACTCTAACAATTCAGGTCCCTCAAACACCTAGCTAAAGTCTCCCCCTCACAAGGATTTTAGGGAACCCCTAAGGAGTCATGGGGGTCTTCTTGAGATTCCATTATGGTATGTTCTCCCCAATATCAACTGCCAATTAAAGTTGGTATCTCCCCCACATCACTGATTGATTTTTTGATTTAACCCATCAATTAGTTTTTACAAACTGATATCTACTGAACAGGTACATGGCACATAGTAGACAGTCAATAAATGTGTGTTCCCTTCCTCTGTTCTTCCTTCTCCTCAAATGTCATTTTCTTTTAGTTTCACTTGTTGAAATGCCTTTGTAAAAGACTTAAGTGTGAGTATCAGTGCTAGAATTAAAAGAGAAAATGAGTTTTCTGGGTCACATGAACAAGATGAAGGACTAGACATTTTCACCACTTCTCACCAACTCTAAAATATTCTCCAAAATAGAAATTATGTGCAAGAAGTCAGAAAATATAGGGTAACAGTCATATAAATTTATAGTAAAGACTGCTAAATTCGAACATGCTCAATAGGCACATCGTCTCCTATCAACCTCTCTTGGCAACCACATGTATTACTTTATGTTCTTTGATCCACCCAGAAATTTTCTTGTTTCTGCTACAGTCTCTTCTAACATATCATGTTCTTGACTTTATCTCATCATTCTATAGGAATAAGATGAAGATCTCAATTCATCTGGCAATAAGAGAGTGCCCTATGTTCTGTCTGAGGAGCAGCATACTACAGCTGAAGAACAGAGGGAACTGGAGCAGAGCATTCAGCTTGCTTCTGGTGCTACACCAGGACCAAAGGGAAACTAGCATCCAGTTGAGACTAGTCCTGCCCATTCTTCTCACCCTTCACCTTCTAGAGGATGAAGGCTACTAAAAAGTGAATTCTTGAACTTGGGAGAAGTCTAAGGAAGCCTTGAGACACAGCTTCTAAGAGACTTACTATCAATGGGGAAGGAGTTGGAAATAGAATGACAGGGGACTATAAAGGGAGGAAAATAAGAATAAAACTACTCAACATAATCTTCCTATATTTCCAGGAGGAAAATTTAGTTTAAAACCTGAACACAAGCAGGTAAACTAATAGAGATGGTATTAAAACAGAACAGAAGGATGTCACCAAGACATCTAAACATCTGCAAATGCCTTTAAATAAATGTTGCAAGACAAAGAAAATTGAAATAATACCTGAGGAGATGGTGGACCATTTGGATTCCCAAAAGAGTATAGGTAGGCCTAACATTCCCAAATAATTAAAAAGATTAAATGGGATATTTATAAAGTAATAATTAGCAAAATGGATAGCTTACACAGTAGAAATAATTAATAGAATAGACAAATTTGAATTCATAGGGTGTTTCACGAAATACATAACATAGAGAACAATATTGAAATGAATGACAATCTGGAAGAAAAGAAAAAAAGCAATAATGCTAAAAGAACTTCAGATAAAAGAATACATGATTCTGTCAAGAAAACAGTATAGAAAGACCCAACTTGATTATCATGAAGATTTCCAGAAGAACATGAGAAGTAAAAACAAATTAAACAATATAATGCAAAAAACCCCCACAAATAATACTAGAAAACTCCCCAGAACTACTACTAAATAGATAAAACTAAATACATAAAGTAAAGCACCAACCCAAAGAATCCATAGATCACCTCCAGAAAACAAAACAAACCAAAATGCCTGGCCTGCAAACTCAATTACATACTGTGGTCAAATTTAATAATTCCAATGACAAAAACAAATTCAATAAGAATCCAGGAGATAGACCTTAACACATAAAAGAGAGATAATTTGAATGACACAGGGCTGTTCTGTAAGCACCAGAAACAGAAAGGAATGGAATATTATATTTTGAAAATAAAATAAGATCAAATACAACTCAAAATGACATAACCTGTAAATCCGAGTCTAATCTTTAATGAAAAAGTGATTAACATTCCATAAAAGGCATTTGAAGTATCTTTATTTTAAAAAATAGCTGTGGACCAATTCATAAATACCTCAAAGCACACAAAAAAAGACATTACTTCTACAGCCTACTAAAAGGGAAAAAAAGCTAGAAAAAGAAAGATACTTTTGAGGTTAAAAAGGAAATAACAACAGAGGGAATATTAAGATATTTCTATACAAAAGTTCACAAGATGAAAACAGAAACTGGAGAAAAAGGTGAAGTAATTGTAGAGGAACAGGACTGAAATAATACTGGACTAAACCTTACAGTCACCATCCCCACTGAGCTTGCCTAATGTATTTTGTGGACTAAACTGCAGATTTGGGAAGAATATAAAAAGGGAAAGGGGTACAAAAGTAGAGAGGAGCTTGTGATTTATCCTCAACAAAGCAATGTTAAACAATAAAGTGAAAGTAATTCTTATAGATTCTCAGAAATAAAAGGAACTAAATATGAATATGTGAGGTGAGAAAGGAGGGGATTGAAACAGGGAAGTAAATGGGGAAAACCTGAAATCAGTGGTGGGAGGATTTCCCAATGAAGAACATTTCCAAAAGAGATAGAGATAATATATTGAGAGATGAGATCTTACTATGGGTATCATCTGCAGGGATTTGGTATTCAGAGAGAACACTTCTGAGAGTGTTGTGCATCCCTACACAACATCTCACCTCAAGAGAAAGAATGTTGAAAACTAAAAATAAATTTCCATTTGGCCAATTCTACTTTTCAAAGCATTCTTCTCCTAATTAGACTTTTGTACCTCTTTTACTATTTGATCTATTCTTTTTTTTAATGTGTTAACTTCTTAAGCATTTTTTGTGCTTCCTTTACCAAACTATTGACTCATTTTTCTTGATTTTCTTGCATCATTCTCATTTCTTTTCCAAATTTTTCCTCTATATCTCTTACTTAATTTTTAAAATTCTTTTTGACCTCTTCCATGGCCTGAGATCGATTCATATTTTTCTTGGAGGCTTTGGATATAGGAGTTTTTACTTTGCTGACTTTTGAGTGTGTGTTTTGATCTTCTCTGTCATCATAGTAACTTTCTATAATCACTTTTTTTTCTGCTGTTTGCTCATTTTTCCAGATTATTTCTTGACTTTTAACTCTTTGACAAAGTGAGGCTCTGCTTCCAAAGTGAAGGGTGCACTGTCTTGAACGTCAGGGAGTTTGTGCAACTGTTTTCAGAGATGCTTCTAGGAACCTGGAAGTTTTCAGTTCTTTCAAGGTGGTATGATCTGAGGAAAGGTATATTTACTCTCCTGGCAAGTACTCTGGTCTGAGCCACCACAAGCACTCTTTTCTGCCCTGGAATTATAAGAAGTGTCCCCACTCCACTCCACTTCATCTACAAGTTCTGGTGTGCTAGTGTTCCTTCTTGCCTTAGGAATGCCACCCAGGACTGCTACCTGGATCCATGTATGGGCAAAATAACAGAGTCCTACCCCCAGTACCAGCAAAGAGATCCCTGTAATTTTCTTCTGATCAGTTGTTCAACCTCCTTACCATCTATAGGCTGAGCACTCTGGAAGCAACTGTTACTGATTCAGTTACTCCCAAGGCCTGCTCTTGGTTTGCTGGGGATGGTGTCTGCACAGGCACAACCTGCACTGAACTGAATACCACTCCCACTCCAATTCAATAGACCTTTCCTGTCAAACTTCCAAGTTGTCTTGGGCTGGACCTATTTCTCCCTGTCCTTTTGTGAGTTCTGCCACTCCAGAATTTGTTTTAGGGCATTATTTAAATGTCTTTGGAAGGGTTTGGGGGATAGCTTAGGTGAGTTCCTGCATTCTCTCTGCCTTCTTGGCTCTGCCCCCTTGAAGTTGTTATATACTTAAAAAGAAAAACATATTATACATAATGCATGCCTGCAATTTCATGTATAAGTTTTTTTGTTCTACTATGTATATGAGGGAAGTTATTTGGTGTTTGTTAAATTCAAAATTAAAATAAATTTCAAAAAGTAAAAAAGCATCGAAAATAGAAGAAACATGAATCTCAGCTTTGTATCTTTGGTTCTTTTGGGAGCTAGAAGCAGAAATTTACTCGTCTTAGGGGACTGGATTATGTTGTGTACACTGTTATCTTTCCTATTGTTTTCCTAGAAACATGCATATAAGTCTGGCTTTAAGGATAGAGTAAAGAGATGAAATTATATCTGGTTTAAGAAGAGGAGTCTTGGGACAAGGTTGACAATATCCACATTCCAAAGGTAGAGGCCAGATGAAAGAAATCAAATTTTTTCTCCTTCTTCTTGCAGTAGCTCAAAAGCTGAACTTTTTCCCATGTTATACAAGTAACCCTCAAAAAGACCTGGCTCCAATATTGATACCTTTTTTATCATTTGCATTATGAACATATCTCTTCCCTTGCTCCTTACCCAGTGTATCAACAAGGACCCTGTCATACACAGAAGGGCCTGCCATACAGGTTCTTAGATCTGCATTTCTAAAAGGAAAGCAACTTTTGAGGGGTCAACAATCACTTTAATGAAGTACGCATATCATTCACTTAGTTCAGGGGAAAGGTCAATACCCTGAACTTCAGAGAAAATACAAACGGAGAAATAAAGATCAACAGACAGGGCTTGCAACTGTCTAGCCATAAGCAATACATACATAGTTACCAGAGAAAGAAATGCCAACATCTGGTTTTTCAAAGCTGGGGGGCTCCTTAGCAGCTGCCCAGAATCTCCTCTGACCAAACAAACACTTCCAATGAGTAAGCCCCAAAGGAAAACCTCACTTCTGAGTACTACACACTTTTCAAAACCAGAGGGTATCACAACCTTTGAAATCCAGTGCCTCATTAGAAATTAATGAGAGGTGTGGGTCTTCCTACAAAACAAATCTCCCCTAATCAAACATCCCTTAATGAGCAGATCCATTAATGAGTGGGGAAGATCTTTAACTCTTATAATTACCATTACACCTAGGTAACAAAAGTTAAAAAAAAAAAAAAAAAAGAAAGAAAAGTTCAATAAAACTCTTCAGAATTTCAAACATGTCTAACAGTATTTGGGGGATGGAGTGGGAAGATCTTAATTTTTGATAGTTAAAGCAACACGTTTACTTTAGCTGGACAAAATTCCTCATGGCTCAATAAAAAGAATTTTAAAATAATTATTTTTCATTTAGATGGAAAATAATGTGGCAAGTCTCTTCAAAGTATTTTTAAAAGGATGATAGAATGAATTAATGAAGTTGCCCAAGCTATTAGGAGACTTGAAACTATAACTCACTTTATTCAATGGAGACACCAGTCCTTCTAAATGTCATAATGTGGCAAAACTTTTTAATGACAGATCTTAAAAAAATGAAAACCATCTAGTAATTCTAGTGCTGACCATTTCACTCTAGAATACTATTGTACAAAGTGAAGTGGCTTTTTCAAAATTCAGTCAGGTGTATGTACAGCCTATTGATATCCAACTTTAATATTTGTCTGTTCCCATAAGTTCCATGTCTCACCACCATACCTATTGTCAACCCATTTCTGTAAAGAAGGAAAGGCTCACCTATTCTCTTTAGAGCAAACTTGGTTGTTTTAATTACACAGCATTCATTTTCTTAAAATGCTCATATTATAAATTGTACATATTGTTTTTCTAGTTCTACTTACTTCTCTTTTCCTTCTCTGAATCTTTCACATTCCTAAAAAAAACCAAAAACCAAAACTTTTTTACACAATAGTAATATGTTCATGTATGTTCCCTTATCCCAAATCTATGGGAATCTACGCAGTTTTTTTCTTCACTACCACAGAAAGTGGAACCTTTCTTTTCTTATCAGATCTGATTTAATTATTACTCCTAGGAGTAGGACTCATTACTGCCAGAAATTTACTAACAGGAAACAACTCCTAGTTGTTAGTTCTTAGTGATTAGTGCTTAGTTCACTATAGATTTAAAGTGACCCCCTTGGAGAGATGAACAGAAGATAGAAGAAGAAAAAGGAAAAGCAGGAGAAAAAAACTGAACATAAGAGGAATCAGAAGCTTTGTTTTCTAGTTTTCACATCTCTCCTTCTGAGTTAAGCTATTCTTAGGCCATTGAAATAGTGTCAAGTTCTTTTAACACACAGCCACCACTGGCAGGGAACTGAGCGATGCACACACATACACACACACACACACACACACACACACACACTCATATAGACATATATATTAGCAAAAACATATCTGTAGATATATTGTATACGTGTGTATACATAAACATACAAGACAGAATATTCAGAAAGTAAAGAAATAGGCTTCTTAGTAAAGTAGCTGCAAAAGTGTATTGTAGTTGAATACAATTGATAGGTTGATTTTGTAGCTAATGTAATAAACTGTTTGACTACTAGAAGAAAGCTCTTCTTCTAGTAGGCTGGTTGAAGGCTGGTTGAAGGAAAGCAGAATCCTCCCCACATGTGAAGTTGATTGGGTTTATTGACTTTTAGTGCCATCTACAGCCTAAAAGAGAAACCTCTCTTTTCAGATGATTGTCCATATTGCTCTTCACTGCCCTCTATGACTTGAGGGAAAAACTAAGGAGGACTGATAAGTTGTGCATCTCCTTTGCTTTGAGCTATTCAAATATATTTTTACTTAAAAAAAAAAAGCATAACCCTTTCTTAGTTCTCTGACAATGGTAGCTGTATGTTAAAAAAAAAAAATGAGTTAGTAGCCCAAGGGTAACAGAACAGTACCTTTGCCCAGAGAGCTATAAAGACCAGAAGGCAAGCATATAGTGGAGAAACAGCTTTGTCAAGCCTATAATATACGGTGCAAATATATGGTGCAAATTATTCCCTAAAGAGTACAAGGACATGAGGAACTATAGCATGGAATTATGGGTTGTCCTGAGCATATGGAGACCCTGTATCTCCTTGCTTTCTAGTGTCGTGTTTGTTTATTTGTCTGTTCTTGCAGAAACAGGTGTTGGATTTTTATCAAAAGCCATTTCCATAACTATTGATAGATAAAATCACATAGTTTTATTATTTGTATTATTAACAAGATTAATTATATTTGTAATCTTCCATATATTGAGCAAACCCTTTCTTCCTGATATAAATCCAAACTTGTCATAAGATGTTCTCTTCCTAATGTTTTATTTTACTTGCTAATATTTTATTTAAAATTCTTATAACAGTGTTCAATGAGATATTGCTCTACAGTTTTCTTTCTCTGCATTGCCTCTCTCTGGTTTAGGTTTTTAAATAATGTTTTAAATTATACTATCTGTTCATTTTATTTTTTTAAAAAAACTGTGAATTGCATTATCAATTTAATTTTTATTCAATATTATTAATCCCTTGAATTTTCAGAATTTCTACTTTATTGAGAGGCTAAGACTTTTAATTTGTTTTTCCATTTTTTAGCTGTATACCCAATTTATTTGTTCTCTTCTTTTTGTTGATGAATTGTTTAAAGATAAACATTTTTCCTCAAATCTGTGCTATCTACATCATGTGTTTGTATATAGTCTTATTTTGTAATTCTCTTTAAGAAAATTGTCTGTTGTTTCTATAATTTATTTCTTTAGGTAAACCTTTAAAATTCTTTCTTCAAAATTTCTTTATTAGGTATAATTTTTATTTTGCTGGGATCCGTAAATTATGTCTTTAGTGTTTCTGCTTTCCTGTATTTTTCAGGAAACCTTTATATCTCAAAAAATCAGATGTCATCTCTATAATTTTTAAAGTTCTATGTCGATCTTTTACTTTTTCTTGATTATCTTTTGGTCAAATTTGTCTATGTCTGGAAATATCATGTTGAGATGCCCCAATATTATAGTTTTATTGTCTATTTCTGCGTGTAATTTGGTTACCTTTTCCCTTAATAATTATTACATACGATGCTATTCAGTGCATATGTGCATATACATGTATTTTTAAATAATAATATTGATCCATTATTTAGGAAGCCTTCATTTATTATGTAGTTTTCTCATTTATCTATGTCATATCTATATCTAATATAGCCTTATTGAAAATCATAATTGCTACCCTTACTTTTTTGAGCTCACCAGAAGCATAACAGATCTTGCTCCAGAAGCTCATTTTAATTTTATGTGAATCTTCATATCAAATGTTTCTTTTAAACAATCTATTATTGGATTCTATTTTCTAATGTATTCTGCTATCCTCTTCTTTTGGGGGAGAAATTCATCTTAATCATGTTTATAGTAATGATCATCAATAGTGTATTTTCCTTCATCTTGTCCTCTTGTACATTTTTCCTCTCAGCTCCCATCCCTCTCTCCAAAAAAAGAAGATGGTAAACTATGGGGAGATTACTTGACACTTGACATCTATAAAAGAAATGACCTGTTTACGTTATGTTGCATCTCTTCTTTTCTGCTAGCTCCACTGCTATTCTCAGATTTTTATTTTTTTACTTCCTTCACATTCCATCTTTGATAGTTGAGTTTGTTTTGCTTATAATTATTCCTTTACCAGTTCTGCCCTCTAAAGCCCTTCCTGTCCTCTCTTTTCTCTGTTCCCTCCTTTTTCTTTTTTGAGTTTAATGTATTTCTATCCACAGATGGGGGGGGGGGGAGGTTGGAGTTGTAGGACAATGTAATTGTGTTCAATAATCCTTAATCCAGTTCCTATGAAAGAGAGTTTCACAAGTTTGTCATTCTTAACGCCCTTTCTTCAATGATTTACCACTCTTTATCTTATGTATTTCTCTTATGGAATAATGATTTCTCTCCCTTCCTTCCTCCTTGTTTCAGCTAGGTCACATAGTGGATAGAGTTATGGGCCTGGAGTCAGGAGAATCATTTTTGCAAGTTCAAATCTGACCTCAGACACTTACTAGCTATATGATCCTGAGCAAGTCACTTAACTGTTTACCTCAGTTCCCCATCTGTAAAATTAGCTGGAGAAGAAAATGGCAAACCTCTTTCTTATTTTAGTCCCTCTCATTTTTGGATTCTTCTGAGGCAATCAAACCAAATAAAACCATTCATAGGTTCTACACTATCCTTCACTATTGTCCTTAAAGATATAAATGATAATAGCTAATAACAATAGTCACAATAAAATGATAATATCTAGCATTAATAATTTTTTTCTCATTTCATCATAACAACCTTAGGAGGTAGCTGCTATTATCATCCCCATTTTACCAATGAGGATACTGCGGCTGAAAGAGGTTAAATGACTTATGGAAAGTCAGACAGCTACTAAGTTGCTGAGGGGAGATTTGAATTCAGATCTTCCTGCCTTCAGGTTCAGCACCCTATCATTTATTTCTTATCCCCCATTAACATATAAAATATTCATTCCCACATAGTCTTTTCCATTTGAACAACTGTATGCACCTTTCTATGTTTCTCTTGGCTCCTGAATTTCCATTTCAAAAGGTTTACAACCTCTTCGTTTGGAATGATTGGAAATGCTCTGTATTATTGATGATTTAATATATTGTTAATCATATAGAATTATGTTTTGCCAGAAAGGTTGTTACTGATTTTAAGCCTTTAGCTTTTGCTTTTTGAAATATCATTCTCTCCTCTCACAGCTGCTAAGTTTTTTGGGATCTTAACTATTGCTCCTTGTTACTTAAACTGTTTTTCATACTGCTTGTAATATTTTTTTCCTTTGATCTGAAAGCTCAGGGTTTTGGCTCTTATGATGCTTCTAGATGGTTCTAAAGGTAAGCAGCAGATTCTTTCAATTTCTAATTTATCTTCTGTTCCCATGAGTTCTAGGTAGCTTTCATTCATAGTTTCTTGAAATATGGCATTGTGAATTTTATTTTTGCTCATGGTTTTCAAATACTTCCTTAATTCTTAGATTCTCCTTAGCCCTTTTCCAGGTATACTTATTAATTAGGGAATTATGAAATGGGAATAGATATGCCTGGTTCTTTGTGTACTCACCAGGAAAGACCATGATGGCATTGGGGAGTAAGGTTTCAATCAAACTTGAATAAAGTACAGAGGGTGCAGGAGCAGATGGCACAAACAATTCCAAGACAAATGGTACAAAAGGGGTGGAATACAGAGGCAGATGGCACGTAGAAAGGAATGGGGTTGTGAAGGAAGGTGGGAATCATGGAGAAAGGAATGGGGAAGGGAAGAGTGACTTACATAACGATGGGATCACTTGAGTAACATGGACCCTTAGGAAATGAAGAGTTCTCAAGGAACAGGAATTTGGAGTCTCATTTTTATTGTTTTAGCAGGGAATGGGCTAACTTTTATCTGTGCCACCTTGGGGTTAGTTTATTAACACACAGTATCATCTCAAAATTATTAGCAACATTTGATGATCTTCTGGTCTTACTGCAGAGGTTTGGAGCTTATCTGAGGTTTATAGGTTAAAGGGTCAAAAGACCTTGATTTTGCATATTTAAGGATGTGATTTTTAGTTAATATATGATAGTTGGCAAATTATGCTCCTCTGATCTTTGGTGCAGTCTGTAAATGACTAGGTTATCCTTTGAAATCTTACTTCCTGCTATTGTTACTTTATACTTCTATTTATAAACTTACTATGCAAACAAGAAAGGGGTGATCAGGAACATCAGAACCAGACACAATTTTGACACCATTTGCCCTCTTGGCCCCCTGACCACCTACTCTGGTCACACACTGCCATATCTACATAGTAATCTAAGCAAAATCACAAGTGCAATAATCACTATAATTTCAAAGGATCCTTGCAGGAATTCTGCCCATTTGCCCGAAAAATCCAACAGAAAAGATCAGCAAAAACACTGGCAAGATGTTCTTGATATCTTCAATATTGGCATCAATAGTCTTTACTCTGCCTCTCTGAGGCCTATTTCTCCTTCGATATCAATCCATATTCAACAGAAATATAGTCTATTCTGATTCCCAAATGAAGGAGTTAGGCTTGCAGGTTACTGAATAAAGGATCCAAGGGAGGGATATAAAATTTCAGAACCTGATAAGTACAACATTCTCTTTTAGATTATATCCAGTTATGTGGGTTCTCTGTGATCAATCAATCAATCTGTACATATTAAGAATCTACTACATATACCCATAATGTTCCCCAAAACTTGACTAATCATGCTGGAATTTTGATTTTCTTAGGGTTGACTTCTCAACCATCTGATCTAGGGTCTTAGTGACCATGGCTTCATGTGGCCAGATTAGCATTGTCATTCCTACCCACAACAGTCACAGGAAGGAAAATCTTTTTCAAGGCTATGCCACTCAGAATGTGGCAATATGATGCATAGTTCAGGTAGATGTGGGGAAGGAGGATGAAGGCATACTAACTCCTTCCAAGATAAAAGAAAACTGCTCTTGACTAGTCCCATTTATAGGAAGAGAGAAAAAGCACATTGGTGAAGTCAGTAACCCCATACCACTCACTCTGGGCTCAGGCTAGCTAGTTTAACATCTTAGTGAGGTCAAGAACAGCTAAAGTGATGGGCATGATGACTTGTGTCCCAGTCATCCAACATAAGCCAATCAGTATCATCCTTCTTCACAGAGTGCACAAAGTTGATGTAAGGAGAGGTGGTATAGCAGAGTTTTTCTTCATCTCCATCACTGAAAAGAAAAATATCTTAATCTTACTTGGGGGATGGGAGGAGTGCTCAAACCGTTGTTGCTCAAACCTCCTACTATTCTTTTGTTCTAACAATAAGAAATTGGTTAGGCAACTCCAAAGGTTTCCATTTTGCCCTGCCCTCTAACTATATATTAATCAGCACAATGGGTACTGAAAGGGCCTACATTTATATCTTTCCCCAAGATGTCACGATATCTATACATTCATTTTTACTTTTTTCTTGTGTCATTTTTTTTTTTATCATGTTCAACTCTTTGTGACCCCATTTGGGATTTTCTTGAAAAAGATACTGAAGTGCTTTGGCACTTCCTTCTTCAACTCTTACAGATGAGGAACTGAGGCCCACAGGGTTAAATGACTTGCTCAGGATCACACAACTAGTAAGTGTCTGAGGCCAGGTTTGAACTCATGAAGATGAGTCTTCCTCACTCCAAACTCAGCAGTCTATGAACTGTAATGCCTAGCTGGTTAGTCATCCCAATTGTGTCCTAGATGCAAGATGGCAGATCAGAGGGTATCTTCCACCCACTTAACCCTGATGAAGGATGTCCATTTTCTCAGTGGTCTGTCCTCTGTGGAGGGAAAGCAAGTTATATATAGTTGTGGAGGGAATTCTGATTTTTACAATAATCAATATGAAATAGGTACTGAATATACTAAAAGATTTGATTTTTCAGAATTGCCTTTTCCAGCTTGTGAGTCAGATTCACAATGTAACTTGAACTGATCAGTCAAACCTTAACAAGGTTCACAATCACTGGCATCCTTCTGACTAGAAACCTGAAGTGAAACCAAAGATGTAGAACCTGTTCTGTCACATAACTCTGGTCCTATAACCTACCAAGTAACAATCCCCAAGGACTTGAGCAGTATTGCTCCCACAGGACTCCAGAATTGTTCTATTTCTTCCATTTGTGGATTTGTCATGGGAAACCATTCTGGCCTTGGGAATAATTGTTATGTAATTCACCTTCCCACTTGCTACTTACATATATACTCTCTGTCTTCACTTCAGCAAGGCAGAATTCTGATCCAGAGAATCTGATTTGAAAATCTGTTCCTCATAATGAAACTTATTAACTGAATGGCTACCTGATTACTGGTACTTTGTTTCTGGCCTGCTGTTTCATTATTCTCAGGTTAGAGGCTGGCTCAGTAAAACCCTGTTAATAGTCTCTATTTGCTGAATGTCTTGAGCCAGTTTACTTATAGTTTTCTTGTACCAGCACTCCAGCTTCTCAAAGTAGTTAATAATAATCAGGGAATATTAGTGTTGACTTTGTCCTCCCTAACAGTTTCTTCTATTACACGTTAATCAAATTTCCCCAAATCAGTGGAGATCTTTCCTGTATTCCATATGACTCTCCAAATGCCAACAATATGACATTTGCCACATTTCCCTATCTCACAATACAATCAGCCTGGCAGATATGATTTAAGATGCAACATACAACAAATAAGGAACTATGAAGAATAAAGGATGCCATCCAAGGAAAATATAATTGGTCAGATGGCAAAAACAAGGGATAACTATTGGTATCCTTGTGCTATAAAGGGAAGTGAAGTGTAGATCTCCTCAGGTGAACTCCTGGGATAACATCAACAAGAGTCACACAGGAAGGGGAGGTGTGAATGAGACTAGCATCACTGGAGTAAATACAAACTTCAATTACATTACAGATCCTTTTCAACATCTGAGTACATTTCTAAGTTATTGATGAGGCTGTGAATTTCCTCAGGCATTTCTGTCCTCTCTCCAGTTGTGGAGAATTCTCCCATTATTTGGGGAATGGAAAGACTGTCTTTTAAAATGCTACACTAAACATATAATCAATACATCTTGTAGCTTATTTTTAGAATAAAAAATTTAAGAAACTCTAGCACTAAACAACAGTTTCTATTGTAGCTATCACTGCCTCCTGGTTTGTCTAGCTTTGCTAAGTTAAATTCTAAAAGGTGCCACTTTGTATTATTTAAGGGAGATTTAAAGGAAAATTCTTTTTAAAGGAAAATTTACATGTAAGATGGTGAGCTCAAGAGGATACAAAGTCAGTATGCTAATTTCATCTTTGAAATTAAAAGCCCAAGTGTTCCTAGTCATAAGAGTTACCCAAAATTCTTTCACAATACACGATTTCACAAGCTATACACAGGATTAATAGGGATTAATTAAGAGAAGGAAAACACTGAAATTTAGATGTGTTAGAGAAGGCTTCCTGTAGAAGGTAGGACTTTAGTTGGAACTTAAAGGAAGCCAGGGAGATCAGAATTCTGAGCAGAAGAGGGAAAGCATTCCAGACATGTGAGACACCCAGAGAACATACCCAGAGATGAGAGATGGGGTATCTTGTTTGTGTAAGAGTCAGGAGGCAAGTGTCACTGTATTGAAGAGTATATTTTAGGGAGTAAGGTATAAGAAGACTGTAAAGGCAAAAGGGAATAGGTCTTGAATGCCAAACAGAGCATGTTATATTTGCTCCTGAAAGCAATAGGAAGCCACTGGAGTTGGCTGAAGTGAATGAGGTTGACATGATCAGACCCATGTTTTAGGAAAATCCCTTTAGTGGCTAAATGTCTCCATTGTATTGGAGTGGAGGGAGACTTAAGGCAGGCATATTCACCAGCATGCTATTTCAGTTCAAAACGTCTGACCGGCATTTGGAACTGCAAGATTGGAGATCAACAGAGAGACTAGTTCCAGAAAAGTAGATTTGAGATTCATCAGCATAAGAATGGTAATTGAATCCATGAAAGCTGATGAGATTACCAAGTGAAGTAGTATATAAAGAGATGTGAAAAGGGGCCACAAGAATTGATTAGAGGGCATGATTTATGTCTTGCTACTGGACTCCCATGACTCTGGAAGAAAGAATGATGCTGGTGACTTTGCACAGCCCTGCCTCACTTAAATCTGAATCAATCTCCTGGTGTCATTGATCCTCTTCAAGAATGAAGGACAAACAACAATGTGAGTAATAGTAGCTCCCTCTTCCTCCTCCTCCTCTTCCTATATTTTGGAGTTGGGGGCCTAGATTCCCCTCCCTCCATTTATCTGTTTATTCTTTTTTTAAAGAAAAACTGGGACAATTAACTCTTTCTTGTCATGTAGTTTTCATTCATGATTTCTTGAAATATAGTTCTGATAAAACAGGCTTTGATAAAGCCCATTGGAATTCAAATAGGGCTACCTGCCTATGGCTTTAAACCCAAATCACTCTGGCTCTCAATGATTTGCCAATAATAGATCTCAATGCAGCCCTCACGTACTCATTGTTTGGGTTTTGATGGCTCACAGTGAGTGTAAATAGCAGTAGTTTCTGGCCAGAAACTCTGAGGGTCTTCCCCTCTCAGATTAATTCTTCTTTAAAGTCAAACTAGGCTATCTTTTGCCTCAATTCTTACCTAGCCTTTAATCACTGAATGGATATTGCCTCAGACAAACTGACTTGGGAAAGAATTTAACTTAAAAAGGTCAGGATCTCCCACTGCATCTTAAGTCCACTGCCAGTCATCCTGGCACTGAACTCTGATGACTTTGGAAAAGAGAGTGAGGCATCTGATGACTTTGCACAGCCCTGCCAAACTGAAATACAAATCATTGGCAAATCAAAACACCCTCCTGATGTCATTGATCATCTTCAAGAATGAAGGACAAACACTATTTTTTTCCCCTTATGATTATGTTTAGCTGTAATAGATATAGGTTATTCCTGGTTGTTATCCTAGAATATCATATTCCAAACCCTTCTTTTCTTTATTGTGGTAGCTGCTAAAGCTTGTGTGATCTTGACGGTGGGTTCCTGGTACTTGAATTCTTTCCTACTGGCTACTTGTAGTATTTTCTCCATAATTTGGACACTAGATTTTGGCTATAATATTCCTGGGAGTTTTCATTTTGAGTTTTCTTTTAGGAAGTGACCAGGGATTTCTTTCAATTTCTGCTTTGCTCTTTGGTTCTAAGATATCTGAGCAGTTTTCCTTTATAATTTTTTGCAATGTGATATCTCTGATTTTTAAATTATTTCTCCTTGATTCATTTTCTAGGACAGTTATTTTTCGAGATATTTCATATTTTCTTCCAATGTTTCAGTCTTTCAATTTTGCTTTATTGTTTCTTGATGTCTTATGTAATCATTTGCTTCCATTTGGCCAATTCAAATTTTCAAGGTGCTATTTTCTTCAATAAAATTTTGTATTTTTCCCCAAACTGCTAATTATTTTTTCATGTCTTTCTTCCCTAGCTCTTGTTTCTTTTTGCTGTTTTTTCCTCCATTACTTTCAGTTGATTTGAAAAAAAATCACTTTAGCCCCTTTTTTAACTTTTTCTTAGCATCATTTTATATCTTTTACTAAGCTGTCATCTTTTTATAATTTCTTGTTTTATTTCCTCAATTTTTCATCTATCTCTCTGATTTTATTTTTACAATATTCTTTTTTGCTTTTTAAAAATATTGTTCCTTAACTTCTCAGAATTTTTATTTGAGTTTGTGTTCAATGTGCATTTTTCTTTGAGGCTTGCTTGTAGATTTTTGTTGTTGTTGCCTTCTGTGTTCAAATCTTGACCTTCCTTGTTATAGGCAGGCTCATTTTGTTGTTGTTGCTTGTTTGCTTTGATTTTTGCCTTTATGTTAGTAGTGTACACTGCTCACTTTGGAGATCAGGAGAGACGGGGGAGGAGTGACCTGAGCATCTGTGCTTTTATATCCTTCTGCTGTTTGTGAACATTAGTCTGAAAGCCTGAATGTTTTTAGTGCTCTCAAAGTGGCATGTTCCAGAGGAAGAAAGGTCTATTCTCTTCCCTCCTGATCTCAGTTCTGTAAGTTGAGTCTTTTTGCTTGTGTATAGTTTAGTTTAAGGAGACTGTTGCTGGACTCAGTCACTGTTAGCCTACTGGGAGTTTCCACAGGTTCAGAATGACTGACCTAATACCTCCCCTTTGGTCTTGGTCTTTTGCTCTTGCTATTCCACTGCAGGCTTATATGCTGGGCTAAAGGTTAGAACTGAGTCAATACTCTGCTCCTAGGCTCAGAGTTGCATAGCTAAGTTTCTGGAATTTTTCTGTAGTTAGTACTCACTTGGATCCTATTCTTACTCACACTATTTTTCTTTACCTTGGATCTGTGGCTGGAAATTTGTAATGGGCAACAGAGCTGTCAAATGGTGCTCCTTCTTGCTCTCAGTAGAAGGTCAGGGATCTCCTAGTTTCTCTTTCTATAGTGGTGCTTCCTGCCTTGGAATTCTACCTTAGTCACTTATTATCCCTGGGTACTGAAATGTTCACTACCACTAGCACAGCTATTGCCACAGCTCTTGGCTGACCCTCATCCTAGTGTCTGTAAATGTCTCTGTATATTTTTCTAAGCTGCCTAGGGCTGCAAAAGTGTTTTACTGTGGCTTTTTTCTTGATTTTCTCAAGGTTCATTCTGGGATGTTTTCTAGGTTGTTGTGGAGGAGGTATGCTGGGGAGCTGAGGCAAAAATGCTTTCTCGCCTCTCATCTTGACTCTAGTCCTCAAAGCTATGGGTCTCAATGCAGTCCAAAATCATACTAAACTTTTTTATTAAGGGAACTAGAATATCATACTGTTGAGGCACATTGACTATAGTCAAAACTTCCAGATATTTGTCAAACTGCTATTTAATTATATCTCACCTATCTTGCTTGTACTTGTGAAGTAGATTTCCTGAACCCAACTATAAGATGTTACATTTGTTACTATTAACTTTAATCTTATTAGATTAACCCAAAGAACTTTTCATAGCAAATTTTCATAGAGTAAATCAATGTGTGCAATAAAGAATTTCTAGAAATCATAACTAAATTTTCTAAAATGAAAAATAGATGGGACAATGCAAATACCCAATATTTTTGGCATGTCAAACCATAAAGGGAAAAGGAATACAATTAGTTATATCACCTCTAAGAATTAAACAAATGTAATTATCTTAAATTCCTGATCTGTTCTTCTATTTTTGGAATTCACTAATGGACATTGTCAACTTCACCATCAATCTTTCAAATAAATTAACCCTTCTCCCTCTGCAATAATAATAACAGTAATCAGTGTAGGGTATTTTAGTGTGGCTCTTCCTTTCCCAGCTTTCATGAAGCTTTCTTGAAAAAGGAATGCAGCCATTAAATCCAAAATTCCTAGATGCTTTCATATGATCCATAGCACTAATTCCAGTAAAAGCCACACAAAAATCAGTCATAAAAATGTCTCTTGTAGAAATCTGAGAAAGAGGTACTAACCACTGGCTTTCAGTCTGAAACTTATAACACTGTTTCAAACAAGGTGCTAAATATAACACATACACAATAAAAGCTCAAACTTCTAACTTTAAAGTTTAACTAGAAAGTTTAAACTTTCTAATGACTAAGAACTACTTTTATATAATTTACCTTAATATGCCTCAACACTCTTCTGAGTATAATAAACTATACTACCCATTTGCTTCCTTTTTACTTGCATGTTGGTAGATATAGAACTGCTTTTAAAGCTTGGTCCCTTCTCCCAAATAACATTCATTCATTACAACTATCAGGATGGATTTCATAATATATAAAATTAAGACATTATCCTGTGAGAACTATCCATTTTAAAGCTTCAATAAAAGAACTTGAAATGAGCTCATCAAGTGACATCAGTGATCATTTTCAGTGAAGGTGTACCACAATAACACTAAGAAAAAGAAAGATGCTTTAAGTTTGACTGTAGATGGATACACAATTATAAAAGATGCTAACTTCTGAAAAATCTATATATTCACACCTTAATGATAAATAATAAACTTAATATAAAGACTAAGTATCTTTGGAGAACAGTATGTCATATTGCAATACAAAAATCTGTAAACAGGAAGATAGTTACAAATATTTTATGTGGTCTTACTGGAAATTCTTAACAAATTCTAGTCTCTTCTCAAATAAAATTTCAAAATGCATTGTCTCCTTTTAGCACATCACTGCATTTCTATAACAAGGTAATTAAGGCATAACTAGTGCAAGCATATTTAAAGTTATTCAACTACTGGGCTAAAAAAATATATTTTGGTTGGTTCTCCCAAAGGATTTCTCTTTTTTAAACAAATATTGGTCTCAGTTAACAGTCTGGATGATTTTCACAGCTGCAACATAATAACTACCTGACAAAAGACTTCTGAAAAACTTAACTATGTAACAATTAACATGTTTTAAGTGTTTCACTGCATTCTACATATCTGAGAACAGTACACTGTGAACAAGCCAAGTAGAATTTAGCTATAGTTTAAACTGGTTCTTAAATGCTCATTTTTTTCTTTTCTCTTTTTTTAAACAAAAAATGTTTACTTGATTCTTCCAAAAACATAAGTTTGTAAGTAACTAGTAGTTTTTAGGCTGTTGCATTGCAGGTGCCAATTAAGGCCACATACAAACTTTTTCACTGATGTTTACTCTCTGGAGGATCTTTCAGTCATATTCTGGATCCTTTTCTTCATCAATTCCTTTCCCTTTTTCCTCACAGCCTCTTCACCTTCTTTATTATAATCATCATTGTAGCTCCTCCTGAAAAAGTATAATAATGATCTTGGGACTATACACTCACCTAAATGTGATTTGGCAGTAAGGATAGTTTCCCCATCATCATTCAGGTCTACATTTTCAGGAATTTCAGTATTAGAAAAGAAATTGATGCAAGAATAATTGAAAACTATTTTTATCATGATATAAACTGTCTCTAATCCTTGTTTCTGTTTCTTCTTAAAGCTATAGCTTTCAAAGTGACATTTTTTTTCCCCAATGTGCCTAACACCTCATACAATTCATAAATTCTGATCCATCAAAGAAGAAGGGATCTGAATCATTCTGCTCTGACTACATATGCTATGTCTTTGTCAACATTTCATTTGTGAAATATTTGTTGGGTTCAAAGTGAAATTCTCACATAGGGATGGCCTGCATCTGAGAACTTCCCTTTAATATATTCAAGTACTTCAGAATAGTTTCATTATGTTCCTGAACCATTTCACTGAACAGAAGAACATTTTTAAAAAGTCAGACAAAATTCAGGAATTCTTTTAGGATCTTCTCTTTATCTTTTTTTCTTCTCTTCAAACTTAACCTCTTTCATTTCTTTTGAAATGTCTTTAACATCATCTGGCATCCACTCAACAGTAGGAGGAGACAAAGTAAGAGGAGCTGGAAGAGAAAAAGGAGTCAGTGTTCTGAGAAGATGACATGAAAACCCTAAGATCTCACCACTCACACTCACACTTCTTACTTTTTTCCCCCATTCTCTAACACTGGGAATCAGAGGCACAGCTCTAAGGTTAGGCTTTTCTTGGTTCAAATTCAATGTTGGGGCCAAATAACCCACTCACAATTGAATAAATAGATAAATGAATAAATAAATAAGCAAATGAGTAGAAGAATAAATAAATAAACAACCAAACAAACAAATGAATGAATAAATAAATAAATAAATGGACGGATGGATGAATGGGTAAATAAATAAATGGGTGAATAAATGAATGCATGAATAAATAAATGAATGAATGAATAAATAGTTAGCAAAAGGAAGTTTACTTTGCCTAAATTTAGCAAGGATATACTACAAGGATACAGTGGCATTTAGCCTTTTTAGACATAGGGCCCCTCATCTCCTTGTGGAAATGTATCTAATCATCAGCATAGGATGGGGGAAGAGGGAAGACATATGGTTACTCTTAATTTTATTTAATTTTTAATTTATGGAATAAAACAAGCATTTCCATAACATAGTATAATAAAAAGATGATTGTACCTAAAACTGCAAATCTATGAACCACTTTCCTTTCAAATATACAACAAAATTATCATGTAAATTTATTTTTTTCTTCCCTCCCTGCCCTTGCTATACAGACAGTTACCATTAGACCGAAACAGGTATACACACACACACACACACACACACATATGTAAAATTATTCTGCACACACTTTTATTTATCAGTTTAAGAATAGCTAAATAAGTTGTGGTATATGATTGTGATAGAATACTGCTGGGCTATAGGAAATAGTGAGCTCAATGATTTTTAGAAAAATATGGAAAGACTTGCATGAAATAATGAAGAGTGAAATAAGCAGAACCAAGAGAACATTGTGTATGGAAATAGCAATATTGTTTAAGAAATACTTTGGATGGATAAATCATTTTGAGCATTGTAAATACTCAAATTGCCTACAAAGGATATATGTAGAAAGATGAAAAAGTTGGAGAACCCTAAGGTTAGACATGCACTGTGATTAGCAGAAGGAGCCCAGTTAAACAGAAATAGATATCTTGTCCTCTACCCATTTTACTAGGTGTACCATCTCGTATCATCCAAGTCATAATTGGCAATTCTGGACAAAGAGTGATTTATACAATCCTCTGTCACCAGTTCTGCAGTAACTAGGGTCTAATAAGAGTAAGCAACTGCTCTTCAAAAGCAGGATAGTGAATGGCTATTCTGGGGAACTGGCAGCTCTGGAAGGGCAACAGTTACCTTTTTTTGATTGATACACCACTACATTCTGGGTATGAAAGGCTATACTTACAAGGTTCTAAGAACTCAAGGGGAAAGAATTAACTTACATTGGATTGGATTTACATCTTCTGGGCCCCACTTGAAAGAGGTTGATTTATGGTAACTAGGTAGATCAGGGCCATTATTATTCTCAGACTGGGATTATGGGTTCTCCAAAGCCTGAAGAGTCCATCAAGTCTTTGGGCTTCACTCTTAGATCATAGGGAAGCAAGCATCAGTAGCTTAATCTAGGTCATGCCTGGAATCCTCTGGGTTTTTCTTGTCCACTCATGACCCAAATGTTGACTCAGCAGGCTGAATGCTGGATTTTCTTAGGACTGATTTCCCCTACCACGTCCCTTATATAAACTATCTTCTGATCTAGGGCCTCTGTCACTATATTCTCAACTGACCTAATCAATATCATATCATCAATGTAGTGGCACAATCAATGCCTGCAAGAAGAAAAGCCCCTTTCAGGACTTGGCCAGCTCTAACATGGCAGTATTGAGGAGAGTTAGGAGATGAAGAAGAATGGTAAAGGATGGTAAACTCATTCCTAGGTGAAAGCAAACTGCTCCTCACTAGTCTTAATCATAGAAATAGAGGGAAGAAAATACATTGACAAGGCTGATACCTCCAAGCTACTTATCCTTGACTTGAGCTATCCGGTATGCAATATTGTCCATTTCAGGAATAGCTGTGGTGATTGTCACTGTAAGGTTGCTGATATCATCTGCCTTCCTGTAAGTACAGAGCTATAAGGAGTTCTGGTATAATCAAATACTCTAGCATCCTTCATCTCTATCACTAGAAAACAATTCAACCCAATAAACATTTACAGGCATTTACAGGCATTACCTTGTTTTATTGTGGTTCCCCTTATTGTGTTTTGCAGATATTGACATTTTTTTATATAAGTTGAAGACTTGTGGCAACCCTGCATTGAGCTAGTCTATCAACGTTTTTCCAAAAGCATGTGCTCATATCATGTCTCTGTGTCACATTTTGGTAATTCTTACAACATTTCTAACTTTTTCATTATTATTACATCTTTTATAGTGATCTGTTATAAGTGACCTTTAATGTTACTGCTGTAATTGTTTTGGGATGTCACAAATCACACCCATATAAAACGGTAAAAATAGATAAATATAATATGTGTTCTGAATGTTCCACTCACAAATCATTCCTCTGTCTCCCTCCCTCTCTGTGGGCCTCCCTATTACCTGGAACACAACAATATTGAAAGGAAGAGTCAATCAACATGGCAAACATTCCTCATCTGGAAGATCTAATAAATTTAGTTAACTCTGTAACTTCCTCAGAGACCTCACAAAGATATAGAAGTCAGCTATTGTAAGTGATTTAGCAATGACTCTATTAGACCATGACTTTAGGAGCCATTGATCCAGATTTTTGTTTGAACTTCTGCAATCCCCAGTTTCTTGGTGGAGAAGATCCACCTATCCCTTACTTCCTGCTCTGGGGAACAGTGATAAGATAAAGCTGAAGTCTTATTACTAACAAAGGGAGTTCTCATATGTCTAGGCCAAATGTGCTCCATTTCTCCTGTCTCGGGAGTCTGATGTCTACTGACACTGATCTCACCAAGACCCATAATCTCTAAGTTAGAGACCAAAGGATGGCTCCCTGGCAGAGAAAGGACATGTAAATTCTCATCCCTATCAGTAGAGTTTCTTTCACTTTCTTTTTTAAAAATGTCTTAATTTTTCCATAATTACATGTAAAAATAATTTTAACATTCATTTTTTAAAACTTTGAGTTCCAAATTCTCTCCCTCCCTTTCAGTCCCTCACTCCAATGAGATGGTAAGCAAATTTATATGGGTTATACATGCACAATCATGCAAAACATATTTTTATAGTAGTCATATTGTGAAAGAAAACACAGATCCTGCCAAAGAAAAATATGGAAAAAATAAACAAGGTGAAAAATAACCATTCCCCAACTGATGGACATCCCCCCAATTTCCAATTCATTGTCAACACACAAAAAAATGTTGCTATAAGAATTTTTGTACAAATAAGTCCCTTTCCCTTCTAAAAAATCTCTTTGTGTATACAGACCTAGTAATGGTATTGCTGGGCAAAAGAGTATGCACATTTTTCTAGCCTTTTGGGCTTAGTTCCAAATTGCTCTCCAGAATGCTTGGTTCAATTTGCAACTCCAACAATAGTATATTAGTGTACATTAGTGTAGTCATTTTCCCATATCACCTCCAACATTTATCCTTTTCCTTTTCTGTCATATTAGTCAACCTGAGAGGCATCAAGTGGTACTTCAGATTTGCTTTAATTTGCATTTTCTAGTCAATAGTGATTTATAGAATTTTTTCATGACCTAAATAGCTTTGATTTCTTTGTCTGAAAACTGCCTATTCATATAGTTTGACCATTTATCAATTGCAGACTGACATGTATTCTTATAAATTTGACTTAGTTCTCTATGTATTTGAGAAATGAGACTTTTATCAGAGACAATTGCTGTAAAAATTTTCCCCAGCTTTCTGCTTTTCTTCTAAACTTGGATGCATTGGTTTTGTTTGTACAAAAATTTTTAAAATCTAATATAATTAAAATTACACATTTTACATTTTGTAATGTTCTCTGTCTCTTGTTTGATCTTAAATTCTTCTCTTATCCATAGATGTTACAGGTAAATTATTGCTTGCTCTCCTAATTTGTTTATGGTGTCACTCTTTATGTCTAAATCATATACACAATTTGACTTTATCTTGATATGCAGTGTAAGATGTTGGTCCATATTTAGTTTCCGCTGTACTATTTTCTGGTTTTCCCATAAAACCAGCTCCTAGTTTTATTAGTTCAATAGTTTTCTTGCTTTCAGTTACATTAATCTCTCCTTTGATTTTCAGGATTTCCATTTTGGTACTTAATTAGGGATTTTAAATTTGTCCTTTTCATAGTTTTTCTTTTAGTTGTATGCCAAATTCATTCATCTGCTCTTTCTCTATGTTATTGATGCAAGTGTCTAGAAATCTAAAATTTCCCCTAAGTACTGCTTTGGCAGCATCCCAAACATTTTGATATGTTGTTTCATGGGTGTCATTCTCTTTAGTGAAATTTTAGATTATTCCTATGACTTGGTTTTTTTGGACACATTCATTCTTTAGGATTAGATTGTTTAGTTTCAATTAACTTTTATTCTATCTTTCCATGACTCTCTATTGACTGCAATTTTATTGCATCATGATCCAAAAAGGATGCATTTAGTATTTCTGCCTTTCTGTATTTGATTGTGAGGTTCTTATACCCAAATGCAGGGTCAATTTTTGTGTAAGTGTCATGTGCCATTGAGAAAACAGTATATTTCTTTCTACCACATTCAGTTTTCTATAGAAGTCTATCATATCTAACTTTTCTAAAATTCTATTCACCTTCTTAACTTCTTCTTTGTTTATTTTGTAGTTAGATTTAATTTGAGAGGGGAAGGTTAAGCTCTCCCACTAGTGTAGGTTTACTATCTATTTTCTCCTGTAACTCGTTTAACTTCTTCAAAAATTTGAATGTTATACCATCTGGTACATATATGTTTAGTGTTGATATTACTTTTTTGTCTAGCAAGATATAGTTTCCTTCCTTGTCTCTTACAGTTAAATCTATTTTTTGCTTTTGCTTTATCTGAGATCATGATTGCTTCTCCTTTTTTTTTTTTAAAACTTCAAATAAAACATCATTGATACAGCTCCAGCCCCTTACGTCTGTATGTATTTCTCTGCTTCAGATATGTGGTATTCAGATTGTGTATGTATTGTATCAATATATTGTAGGATTCTGTTTTTAATCCACTCTTGTTTGCTTTCATTTTATGGATGAGTTCACTCCATTCACATTTACAGTTATGATTACTAACTCAAAATTTCCCTTCATCCTATTTTTCCATTGTTTCCATCCTATTTTCTATCTTTCTCCCTTCTCCATGTTCCTCCTCACCAGTGTTTTACTTCTGATCACTACCTCCCCCATTCTACCCTCCCTTTTATCAGTCCCTCCTCTTCTCTTATCATCTACACTCCTACTTCCCTATAGGATAAGATAGATTTCTGTATTCAACTGAGTATGTATGAAATTCCCTCTTACAACCAATTTTGAGATTAAGTTTCAAGTGATACCATCCCCTCATCTTTCCCTCCAGTCTAATAGGTCTTTTGTACCATTTCATATAAGACAATTTATCACTCTCTCTCTCCCTTCCCTCTCCTCCCAATGCAATCCTCTTTCTCATGCCTTAATTTTTTATTGTATATTATCCAAGCAAAGTGAACTTAAGCCCACATCCTTTGTCTATGCATATATCTTCTAACTGCTCTAATAATGATAAAGCTTAAGAGTTATAAGTATCATCTTCCCATGTAGGAATGTAAACAGTTTAACCTTATTTAATCTCTTATGTTTTCTCTTTTTTATTTATATTTTTATGGTTTTTTTTCAATCTTGTATTTGAAAATCAAATTTTCTCTTCAGCTGATTTGCTGTGGTAGGAGTCTGCTGTGCTGGGGGCCAGTGTCTGGCTACTGACCTACTGCACTAGAGTTACAGGGCCTTGTTGATTGGCTGGAGTGCAGCTGCCTTCTGACTTGCCCTGAAGCCACCTGCTCTGGACTCCATTCCCATTTTACCTGAGACAGACCTTTCCTTCTAGAAAATTGTTTCTCCCCATCCTTTTGTTGGTTCCGCCACTTTAGAATTTGTTTTGAAGCATTATTTTCTAGTTGTTTGGCAGTGAATTTGGGAAAGTTCAGGTGAATTCCTGCCTTACTCCACCATCTTGACTCCACCCTCCTTGACTTTTCTTCGCTTTCAAGGTTACCAGCTTCCTTAGCTGCCACTTGGCTTTCATTACCTTTTTTTCTTTTTAAAAAATTAATTAATTCTTAATGTTCAACATTCACTTTCACAAGATTTTGAGTTCGAATAGGGTCACCTTCAGAATAACAATTAAGTGGCATTGTCACAGTGTATTCACAGTTATATGCCTACCTTTCCTGAAGGCCACAGAACCTTCACTGATCTTCAGAGATAGTTAGATGATTTAGCAAATAGAGTGTTAGACTTGGAATGAGGAAAGCCCAAGTTCAAATACATAATTTACCACTTTCAGTGTTCATATCTGGGTCAGAAAGTCTTTCCATGGTCTCTTTTTCTTAGCCTTGAGATATCTATTTGTTTATTCAATGTGTTCATTAGAAAGTCCAGCTTTCTCTCCTATGGACAACAGGTGGTTTTAATGAATAGTCCTGATAGAATTTATTCCATTCCCTGGGGTTATTTTGTAAAACAGACAAGTTGCTAATTTCCTCAAGTTTTGTATGAGTTAGCTTTCCATGGGACAGATAAATTTGCAAGTCTCCTGGATGCCAAAGTTTATCAAAAGAACTCTATCTCCTTGTTGAAGGTCTTGATACCATACTCTAGAATAATAGTATCTGTGTGTGTGTGCTTGTGTGTGTGTGTGTGTGTGTGTGTGTGTATGTGGCATCTCTTTGAACTAAAGTCAGGGTAATTTGGTGCCATCCTTTAATTTCTCCTACACTTGAAAAGATACTGAATCTAGATAGTTGCATCATCTCTTTCATCTGAGGTACCAAAACATAAGTCAATAGGCAAGCATAGCTCTTGCCAAACATGAGCAAGTACAGCATAAATCCTGTAGCACCATTCCCACTGAAATTGGATGCATCTCCCAGAAATGTTACATGCTGATTCCATTGATCTTTCTGTTCAGATCTCAACAATGTGTGGTTAAAAAATTCAATAATGTATAGTTAAAATGTTCAGATTGTCAGTTTCTTTGAGGATGGTAAAGAGTGGTCCTAGATTTTTAAAATACCTGCCAAGACCATCCTTTCCTTCAGCAACTTGCACTTAAAGTTTCTCTCTTAAGTGGATCCTAGCAAGGAATCCATATATATTGAAAAATAGTTTTTCCATAATATTTTACAAGAGTAGATGCTTTTTGGTATCTGGTTATGTATACTTATGTATACCTGGTGAAATGATCAGTCACTATAAAGATATGATCCATACTTTTATCATCTCCTTCTAGATATAGAAGGTTAATAAAGACAATATACAGCATAAATTACTAATGTTATTCTTTGTTCATCTGGCATAAGTTCAAACTTCTTAGTGATTCCCACAGTTATTTTTATGTACACCAAAGATATTCTTTTTTATTTTTTGCTAATTTAATATTTTATTTTCCCCCAATTACATGTAAAAACAATTTTAACATTTGTTTTTTTTTTAATTCTCAGACCCAAATTCTCTCCCTCTCTTTTCCCTTCTTCATTGAAAAGGCAAGCAATTTGATATAGATTATACGTGTAGTCATGAGAAATATATTTCCACATTAGTCATATTGTAAAAGAATACACAGAAAAAAAAAACCAAGAACAATTTTAAAAGTAAAGAAAAAGTATGCTTCCATCTATATGCAGATGCTATCAATTCTTTCTGTGGAAACGGATAGCACTTTTCATCATAAGTCCTTCAGAATTTTTTTGGATCATTGTAGTACTAAGAATAGCTAAGTCACTGTAATAGTAATTTAAATAGAAAGATCTTTCTCATTAATTAATAGGTCCATATGATCTGCTTAAATCACCTGGAAACCTTAGTCACATGTGGGGGGAAGAGCTTGCTGAAGAGGCAGAACAGGAAGGGTGGAGCGGAACCAGGAGGAAGTGAGTGAGTGGGGTCAGGTCAGGAGAAAGAGCAGAGCAACTGACACAGGCCAACCGACACATTATGACAGTGGATGGCAAGAAGGCCCTGACTGAGGGAGAGTTTATTCCATTCACATTCACAGTTATGATTACTATCTGTGTCTTTTTCTCCATCCTCTTTTCCACCATTTGTGCTTTTAGTTCTCCTGTCTCCCTTCCGCTCCTCAATAGAGTTTTCACTTTTGACCACCACCTCCCGCAGTCTTCCCTTCCTTCTTTCAACCCTGCTCCCTTTTACTCCCCTTTACCCTTATTACTTCTTCCCTCCCTTTTAACTTCCCCTCCCTTTTCTTCGCCCTTCCTCTCCTACTGCCTATAGAGCTAGTTAGATTTGTATACTTAAGTTTATTGTTCCCTCCTTGAACCAAATCAGAGAGAGTATCTCTTAAACAATACTCATCTCCCTCCCTTCTTTCCCTCCACTATAACTTAATTTTGTACTTCTTCCTGTGAGGTAATTTATCATTTTCTGCTTCCTCCTTTTCACATCTCTTGTTACAATCCCTTCGCATGCTTGAATCACATTTTTATCATCACATCACTTACTTTATACCCATTCCTTCTATCTATGTATATCCCTTTTATATTTCATAATAGCTGTATAAATCTCAAGATTAACAAGTATAATCTTCCCTCATGGGGGGAATTGAGTAACAAGTTTTTCTTTTCCACTGTTTACCTTTTTATGCCTCTCTTGAGACCCGTGTTTGAGGATTGAATTTTCTGTTAAGTTCTGCCCTTTTTGTTAGGAAGGTCTGGAAATCCCTTATTTCTTTGAATGCCCATCTCCTTGCTTGAAATATTATGCTCCACCTCCCTGGAGCTCTGGCTGTCTGGGACAGCTCTATTCCTCTGCCACAGTAAGGGGAATATTCTTTGGCGATTTTCCTAGCCTCAGGTGCTATGAGACTGTTTGCCACTTCTGTTGATCCCATTGATTCATGATTTTTGTGGGGAAATATTTTACGGTTCTTTGTCACTTGCTGGGCTCTGCTGGTCTCCAACCCTGTTGTTCCTCTGTACTGCTCCTGCCTTAGGCCACCCTGGGGCTTTCCTGCTTGGCTGTGCCATGGCAGGATGTGCCGTGCTGTATGCTGTGGGCTCTTCCATGCCATGGAACAGATCCTTCCTCTTGACCTTCCAGTCTGTCCTGGTCTGTGAATCTGCCACAGTCTGTCTCCTATTGAATTCTGTACCTCCAAAATTTGGTCAGACTCTCTTTTTAGGAGGAGTTTATCTAGGAGCTTAGGTTAGTAGTAGTTGCTCTCACTCCACCATCTTGGCTCTGCCCCTTGCCTTTTCTTTCTCCAGATCCTTTTACAGGTGAGAAAATTGAGGCAAATAGGGTTAAGTGACTTGTTCAGGGTCACACAGCTAGTGTCTGAGGCCAGACTTGAACTCAGGAAGATTAGTCTTCCTGATCCCAAGTCCAATGCTCTAGCCACTGCTCCAGATAGCTCTTCTAAAGACCTGGAGTAGTAGGTAATAGTGAACTTAGCAAACACATTCTTTTCAGTGTCTCTTAGAGAGGAAGACTAGGATCAATTTACTTTCCCTTGGCAAGGAAGGCAATACATTTTTACTTTGTACGCCAAGGTACTGAAACAATCTTGCAATATGTAACCAATTGTTAGATGGGTAGACTCTGAGAACACCTTGCCCCTTGGGGTTACAGCTCCACTTTATATAGATGACATTGTACTGGCAATTTCAGTAGAATAAGAGCTGCAGCTAGTAAAGATAACCCTTTTAAAACTTTGAAAGGGAATGATTGTGTTACTAACCCTGGTAAAATCCAGGGACCAGAGCATAGTGGGATATACTTTGGCCAATAACAGACAAACTGGCCTCCTCCAGAAACAAAAAAGAGACCCAGGAATTGATAGGACTACTTTCCAGCATTTGAGCATGCTAAGTTTGTCTAATGCAGAGCCTAATGAGTTCTTACCACATGGATGGGGGAATCGAACTTGATTGACTTGCATGCAACTCTTAAAGTAGTTTATCTTTTTTGCTCTCCTATCTTTGTTCCTAGTTGCTTCTTCCAGCCTGGAATTTGCCATGAGCTGAACCTGTGAGAGGAGGAAGAGATTTGCCCTTCCCCTGTTCTCCCTCTTTTACCTAGTTCCAAGAAATGAGCCTCGACATGTTTACGCTTTGTGTTGTTTTCTCTCAGTTTCAGGTGTTGGAGGTGATCCCTACAGATTGGGAGTTGGAGCCATGGTGACCTTAGAGTCAGGATTACAGGAGATGGCAGCAGCCATCTCAGCATGAAACCCTGAGAAGTCCAAGGGCCTGGAACTTGAATCCCAGTGTTCAATTCCCTTAGAGCAGAGTCCTGCATCCAAATTCAAGTACACTAACACCATCCCCCAATACTGAGAGACATAATCCTCCTTACACCTGCGCTCGGATCCTAATCTGCTTCCCCTCCCCAAGGCTTGAGGTGGTTCAGGTGGAAGGAGGATTATGTCTCTCACTGTTGGGGGATGTGTATATTTATGATTATCTTGGAAGCAAATAGTCCTCAGAAGTTTGCAGCTTTACAGGACTCTGACTACTGTTGGTTACATAACCTTAACTTTAACTTTTTGCCTAGATCTCTACATTGGGCACCTGAACAGCCAATTCTTTTTTCCTGGGAATCTGAATAGCAACAGTTCCTTGAATAGGTCTATGAAGTCATTAAACAGGTCTTGCTGCTGGAATCTTTTCATGCCTGGGACTATAATGAATTACAAATGTACATCACCAATAGCACCTGTGGCAACAAGACTCCCTATGTATATGAAAGTTCCTAGAATTCTGTACTCAAACCCTAACAGAATCCATGGTAAACTATATATCATTTGAAAAGCATCTCCTAGTTTGCTCCTGGGCCCTGGTAGAGATTGAGAGACTTATAGGGAATGTGACTGTGGTGCTACAAACAGATATCCATTGTTCATTGGGTACAAAATGAAAGTGGTAGATTCAGTTTTGAGGATTCCCAGAATTATATAGTGTACAATCTATATGTAAATGACACCCATACCAGATCAATCTCTCAAGACCAACCTTTATTGGAAGTTTGCATCTCCAAATTACATCTCAGTTGTCAAAAGGACCTTATTTTTCACTGTCTTTACTCAGCAATGGGGCCCAAAATAAAACATCCACATGATGCCTACATGATCTATAATATCATTAGGCATCTAGGATAACTGGACAATGGAATGTCCAATTAAAAGCCCAATTCAAAGACTCTACTTCCAGCTACCCTTCCCTTCCCCAAGAAGTCTTCTTTTTAAATTCCACCATGTCCCCAAATGGGTTTTCTCCCTATCTACTGGACACTTATTTATCAGTGGGTAGAGATAAGGGATTGAGACTAACTTTGACAGTGACTAATGCTGTTTATAGCAGGACTCCATTTGATTCCCTCATCCATCTATTTGCAACTCCTATGATTAAAATCATGTGGAAAGTTTTGGTATAGATATCCAAGGGATGATAAACAGCCCTACAAATATCACTACAGTAGATACAGGGAACATGATGTAGATTCCAGAAGTGAAGATAAGTTTTTAATGGGGCATGAACACACAACATAGGGAGGAAATGAGAAGGGAAACCTAACATGTCCATTATAAACTTTAGATGACCTTCAGAACTTCTTCCTGATCAATTCAGTCCTGATAGCTAATGTTCTCTAGCTTGTTTGCCATCATGACCCCCTAAAAGAAAGAGAAACAGAGAGACAGAGATTATACATTCATTCTTCGTGAATATCTTTCTGGAATAACTCATTCTGACATTGTCTCTCCTGGATCTATTTTCCAGGTCAGTTGCTTTTCCAATGCAGTATTTTACATTTTCCTCTATTTTTTTCATTCTTTTGAATTTATTTGGGTGATTCTTTATGTCTCATAGTCATTAGCTTCCATTTGCCCAATTCTAACTTTTAAGAAGTTATTTCCCTCAGATAGCTTTTGTACTTCCTTTTATATTTGGTCAATTTTACTTTTTAAGGAGTTTTTTCGTATAGATTTTTGTATGTCCTCCATTCTACCTTCTACCTTGTAAGCAGTTTTCTTTTTTCAAGCTATTGACTTTTTTTTGATCATTCTCTTACATCATTCTCATTTCTTTTCCCAATTTTTCTTCAACTTCTATATTATTTTTAAGCTCCTTTTTGAGCTCTTCCATGAGTTCTTTCTGGCCTTGAGATGATTTCCCATTTTTCTTTAGGGTTTTACCCATAAGTGTTTTAATACTTGTTCTCTTCTGATTTTGTGTCTTGATCTTTCTTGTCACCATAATAGTTTTCTATGGTCAGATTCTTTTGTTATTCGTTTTTTTTGCTCATCTTTTTTGGCCTTTTTCCTTTCTTTTGAATTTGAACTCTGCTCCTGGGGTGGAAGTGGCAGGGGCTGCAAGTTCTGGCTGTTTCCTGGTGCTGTGTTGATGTTGTTCAGGATCTCAGGATCTCCCACTGATTTGCTGGGATGCTTCCTATCCTGGACTATGCTCCTGAGTGAGTTACCTGAGTGAGATAGACCTTTCTTGCCAATCTTCTAAGTATATTGGGCTAAAAGATTGTTTTACCCCATCTTTTTGCTGGTTCTGCTATTCCAGAATTTGTTTGGGGCACTCTTTTACGGTTGTTGTATCACCAAAGTGATATTCACAGTACTGGTGGTAACTATGAATATGCCGGCATAGTTCTCAATTGCAAAGTATAACACTCTCCATATAGAAGGCAGAAGAAAAAAACATTAATTCAGACACCAGAAAGCCCAATCCCAGAACCAGAAAGCAAAATCAGTGACAGTAACCAAGAAGTCAACACACATTAGCTCTGCTGTGGAGAAAGGCATTCTCAAACCTCAAACCCTCCCCTCCCCCCCCCCCCCCCCCCCACACACAACCCTCACCTCCTCACAAGCAAACACTCAAGAACCTTGCTTAGCCTACTGGCCTGAGTTCTCTCTCCCAAACACTCTCAATAACTTCCTCCTGGTTCTGCTCCACCCTTCCTGTTCCACCCATTCAGCAATCTTCTCCCACCACGTGACATAGACTTCCAGGTGATTTAAACAGGTCACATGGGCCTATTAATGAATGGGAAAGATCTTTCCATTTAAATTGCTATTACAGTTGTTTGGAGGTGAATATGGGAGTGTTATGGCGATTTACTGCTTTCTCTGTCATCTTGGCCACAAGAAGTCTATCAATGATGTTAACTAAATTTTATTACAAACAAACCAAAAAAATCAAACAATTGAAAATCTATGCAATAATACGTAGTCTTTAGCCTTTTTGCTGAAAGAAGAGACGTTTCATTACCTGTTCTTTGACCATTACTATATTTTCAATTATTCAGTTTGACTTTCATTTGTGGATCTTATCATTTTTATATAAAACATGATTTTTAAAGGAAAAAGCAACTTCAACTTCACACATTACTCCTGGCCAATGGCAGCTTCTGATTAATGAGTTGGGCACCTTCAAGTATTGGAGAGATTTCACTTCAACAGTAATTTAAGTGCAGAGCCCTATGTATACAAAGATAACACAGAGACCCTCAAAGAGTTTATTTCACAAGATGACTTGTTCTTTAACATGGTGTGCCTTCATTGTTTACATTATTGCTATTTGGCTACCATGTTCTAGTTGCTATATTCTTCAAAATCACCTTTTCTTCAGGCTGACCATAATATGGAGGAAAGGTGGGTAGTTGAGAAGGCCTTCAGGATTCCCCAGGGAATTGCTTTTCCCTGAAGCAATGGACAGAATTACTATGGGGTTTAGGTACCCAGTACATGCCTATTGACTTATATTTCAGATCCCAGACTTACACAGTGGTTCCACTCTCATTTTTTCCATTAGTTCACCAAGGATAGGAAGCTCCTTCATTAGTAAGTCTTCTGCTTCTTGCCTTCTCTAAAGCATAAAGCATGGTGATTTTAAGTCAATTTTCCTTCAGAGTAGAGGAAAGGTTGATAGAATAGAGAAGATGATGGGGGTTAGAGGAAAATGGACGTTAGAGGAGGTGGAGAAGAATGAGATGAGTGGTGAAGAATCGTAGGGTTGTAGATTTAAAGTTGGAAGGAAACTTAGAAGTAATTTAATCTGACTCCTTAACTATACGTCAAATGTCAGTTATTCTAATGGGATACAAAGACCTTGAGTATGTTATAGTAGTAAATTCTAAAATTTATGTTCAGAATTTTATATACACAGTTGTATTGTTCACCTTCTGAACAAATCAGGCAGTCTAAGAGGCTTAGTTAGGTTCTGATTTCTCAGCTGTCATTTAAATTTCCCAATTATATCAACATAATAATTTGCTAAATTCTGTTACAGTGAAGTTATAGGTAATAAAATTGAAGTTTTCCCTTTTGTGGGACTTGAATCCTAAGAGAAGAATGAAATAAATGAATTCTTATCTTAAGAATTTAAATGATGGTGAAGTCAATGCCAATTTAGAAAAACACTCCTAACTTTAGTTTATAAGTCCATGTTGGTAAATATAAAATCATTAACCAGAAGGACTCATTTTACAAGTCAGCTCCTCATGGGATTTTTTTTAGATCCTCCCTTCAGCCTGTTGTTGGCCGTGTCTAAATCAAGTAAAAGATTTTGGTAAAGATAGAAACAACAAAAACAGAAGCACTCTAAAAACTTAAATTCTCCAAAGTATCAAGTAAACTATGGGTTAATAGGATCAGAGCCATAAGGTTTGAGCTAATTTTCACCACATGTTGGCAAAGCAAAGTTAAATTGACCACATTAAATTGCATTGACATCTGTTTTGCAAAAGATTTAACAGAAACATCTAAGAATTTCTACAAGAGATCTGAACCAGAGAAGCAGATCTACTAAGAGAAACTGCTTTGAGAATAGGCCCATTCCAGAATGCTTAAGATGAGAAGCTTCCAGAAAAACCTGATGATTATATTACATGTTTTTAGAAAGTAGACAGCTGCAAGAGATGTCTGAACCATAAGATAAGATGAATTGATGAAATGTACAGTGGGAATGGATTACTAAAAGACCAAATGTCACACTTTCCTCTCATTCCTTTCCCATGCATCACTGTTTTTATAAATTCTGCTTACTGAAGGAGATGGTTCACAATGGTTCCTGTCAATTGTTCAGGTCAATCTCTCTCTCTTTCACACACACCCCCACACACACATGCACACACTATTTCTATATTAGTAAAACACTTAAGTTTCATAATAACAGTCTTTGATGAAGTGTTTAGTGCTTTCTGGTCTTTTTGTATCCTGGTAAATCAAGTCTGAAATGTGGATATGTTGGATGTCATTTAATAATTGGCATATTAGCTAGTGATTCATTGAGCAAACCGCATTTCTCAGTGAATCAAAGGGGAAAACTAGAACAATTAATATTATGTTGTGTCATTTAATAATCAATATTACTCTGTTATTCAACCTATTCTTCATTTTGTCAAACCTCATTTCTCAGTCTAGTTCAAAACACAGTCTCTCTGAATTCCAACTAAAGGCTGGTTGAATATCCTCTGGGGCATTTGCTAGCTAACCAGTTTAAAGTCGGAGCCTTGCTTTGTTTACAGATAAACCAAGAATCAACTTAGGGGACTGTCCTTCCCTCTCCTTGTGAAATTTAGAGGTAATTTGATCTCCAAGAGGAAATCTAAATGGGGTGGAAGGAAAGGATCCTGATTGTGGTGGTTCTGGTTTTCTAGATTAGTAGAGGCAGCTGAGTCCCATAAATCAATTTGCATTCCCTAATTGTTAAAGAGGGGCTTGATCAGCACCTGAAGGTCAACACATCTTTCCCAAATGAAGACTAATTCTATAGTTTAGTCTCCCAGCCAGAAGGAGTTTAGGCAACACTTAATCCACCTCCTTATTAAAATATCTATTATTGGGATTGTTTTACCTTTGCCAGGGGAAGTCCACATGATGAACTGTCAGGCCAATCAGAAGGAAGACACACTTAGGTTTAAAAGACCCAATCAGGGTCTTTGCTCATTGAGAGGTCATTGACCTTATTCATTGGTTAATGCTAGCTTAACTCAGTATCATTTTATTAATCATATGTTGTTGTCAATTATTTTTCATTTGAGTCTGCCTATTTGCAAACCCTTAGGAGTTTTCTTGGCAAAGATACTGGAGTGGTTTGCCATTACCATCTCCAGCTCATTTTAGATGAGGAAAATGAAACAGAGGGTTAAGTGACTTGCCCAGGGTCATGCAGTTAGTACATGTCTAAGGCCAAATTTGAACTTTTGTACTTCAGACTCAGAACTTTATCCACTTTGCCACATAGCTTCCCCTTAGTGAATAAAAATATGAGATTTATTTTCCTCATCCAAGTTCAGTCCATGGACCCCCAGGTTAAAAACCCCTGATCTATAGGACAGAGAATGGAAGATGCCAAGGAGAATAACAGATCCTAGGGTAAAGAAGAATGGTGGGGAATAAAGGGGAATAAGAGAGAATGAAGAAAAGTTGAAGAGGAACTACAGTAGGGGTCTGGAGAGCAGAAGAGGAATAGAATTAGGATTTGGGGGTGGAAGAGAAACGAAGAGAGGGCTTGAAGAATGAAAATTATGAGTTGGAAAATGTAGGTAAGAGGTAGAGGAGAATGAGAATGGAGATGAGATGATCAGCATTGACTTTGAGAATGAGAATTATAGCTAGTAAAGAATGGGCATAGTAAAAATGAGAATACATTCTGGGAGGAGTCAGAATGACTTCAGACAGAAGGAGGGAGAGAAAGAATGAAGATAAAGGGAAGGAAAAGAGAAGGGAGAAAAGGCAATGGATGAGAAAATGAAGAAGCAGTGTGGGAGAATGGAATCAAAGGAAAAAGAGCATGTGGAGGACAATAATGAAGGCAAAGGAAACAAACTATAGCTCTAAATTTAGAGTGAGATAAATGAGGGGAAAGAATGGAACAAATCATCTGGGAGGGGGAAAGGGATGTGAAGGGAAAGGAAAGAGGAAAATAGGAGAATTCCTGTTTTTCTTCAAGGCTCAGCTCATTTGTAAAGTACCTTATTCGATTTTATTTTTAGTTCTAAATTCTCTCCTTCCCTCTACCTTTTGTCCTACTTGAGAAGGCAAGAAATACAAAACCCATTACAAATATGAAATTACGCAAAACAAATTTTTTCATTAGTCATGTTCTTAAAAAAGCAAGACAAACTTTACAAAATAGGCTTCAGTCTATACTCTGATTTCATCAGTTCTTTCTCTAGAGGAAGATAGCATTTTTCATTGTAATCTAAGCTCCTCATTGGTAGACATCAATGTCCTGAGTTTGTCTCAGGGGTGGGGAGGAGTTGGCTAGAGCAGGAGGAGGGAGGAGAGCTCTTGAGTCTTCTTGGAGTTGCTTCCTATAGTTTCAGGAATTTCTGATTTCCAGATCCAGAGAAAGATGGAAGATGCCAACCCCATTTCAGGTTCCTGAAGGAAAAGACTCTGAGAAGAAGCTGACACAAGAGGAGCTGGCAGTCTCCATCATATCCCCTCTCCCTAGCTTTCTTCACTAGGCTATAGCTCTCCATCTCTCTTTTAGTTATAGTTGGTCAATTGCAGTGCCCCTTTGCATTGCATTGTATAACAGGGGTGGGGAATCTGGGATTTCGAGGCCCCATGTAGCCCTTTAGGTCCTCAAGTCCAGCCCTTTGACTGAACCCAAACTTTACAGAACAAATCCCCTTAACAAAAGGATTCGTTCTGTAAAACTTGGACTCAGTATATGTTCTCTTATGTATACTTTCTTCGGCTCCTATTTTGCCAACGGGGGAGGGGAGAAGGGTGTCCTGCCTCTCCCCAAAAGTCATAAGTGATCAGAATTTAGATTGTACCGGAAAATCACATCCCTTAGACCAATAATATTTAAGTAAGCTGGAAGATATAATTCTAATCAGGGACCCTCTCTGTTTGGCCCCAACCACCTGAGTCTCCACCCGGGTAGGAATTAAAAGTCTCCCTTGGAGAAGGGTGCGGTGAAGAGATTAGAGAGGTCTATTCTGAATCCTTTAGAACTGTGGCGGATCTTTGTGTTGATCAGTTACTAAGCTTTTCCTAGTTGATTATCTTTAAATTTTTGCTGTAACTGTAAATTATTCTCTAAGTTCTCACTTCACTTTGCATCAGTTCATATAAGTCTTCCTGGGTGAAATCATCTCCATTTTTTAGGACACAACAGTATTTCATCACATTCAACAGCCCTAACTTGTTCATAAAGTGCTTTACGTTGCATCAGTTCATGCGGCGCTCAGAACAATCCCATGAAGGTGCTCTGGTCCCCATCGGAGGAGCCGCTCCGCCTGGTTTCCCTTGACATTCCTGCTGTCAGTGTTCTCCAAGGATTTCCTTCTCTGGCTCCGTGTCTGCATCCGCCAGCAGAACGCAAGGCCTCCGAAGGCAGAGTCGGCTTCGCTTCTTGAGGTTCGCAGCTCCCAGCAGCGATGCTGTGGCTCTGCAGAACATCTGAGCCGAGCGCGAGGGAAGAGGAAGAGGAAGAGGAGGAGGAGGAGGAGCAGGACGAGGAAGCGCATCCTCCACCGCCTTCGCCCCGTTAGGTCTCCTCCCCAGAGGCGGGACGCGAGCCAACGGGGCTCCTACTCGCTTACGACGCTAGGCGGCCGACCAGGGCTAGGAGGTGCCGAGAACTCGAGCCGAACCCGGCCGCTTCCCGGCTGAGATCCTAGTTCCTCCCGCCCCTAGCGTCCCGGAGCACGGCCCCACGCAGGCAGCGGCGCCGGCGGTTGGTGACGGTTCCGAGGGCGGTTCGCAGCTCCTCGCAGCGGCCCCTCTGCCTCGGGAGAGGAGAAAGAGAAGGGAGGAGGGAAGGAGGCAGAGGGGGCGGGACCGTTTGGCGCCGGCAGCATCGCGAGAGAAGAAAGAGGCCCAAACGGGACTTGGCTTCCTGGGCTGGAAGAGCTGGGGATCGGCACCGCGGGGCCCTCGGCTGGGGCACCGAGCGCTTACCTGGCCCGGGAGGGACCCGCCTGGGCTGGAGCGGCCGAGGGCCTGGTGGGGGTCACGATGACGGGCCGCGTGTGCCGGAGCTGCGGCGGCACAGACATCGAGCTCGACCCGGGCCGCGGCGATGCGGTCTGCACGGGCTGCGGTTCGGTGCTGGAGGACAACATCATCGTCTCCGAGGTGCAGTTCGTGGAGAACAGCGGCGGCGGCTCCTCCGCGGTGGGGCAGTTCGTCTCTCTGGACGGTGAGGAGCGTGGGGCGTACTGGCCGCAGCTGCCCAGGGGAGGCGGCTGGGACGGAATTTGGTCCGGATTTGACTGAGTTCTGGGGAGCCCGCCTGGCCAGGCCCCTACGGGAGGTGTGGGGCCCTGAGCCCTGAGCCCGGAGGGGCGGGCCCTGGCCTGAACTGACAGGTGGAGCTCCGGGGTCGTTTTCCTTTCTTTTTTTTTCTTTATTTTTTTAGTGGTGGGGAGGGAAGTGTGCGGTGGGTCCGAGAAGGGGTCTGGAAGTGCTAGGAGGGCCTGGGCTTCCTCTGGAGCTGACATGCCCCTGAGGAGAGGTGTCAGAGGAGGGGGAATAACCCCTGAGCTTGCCGAGCATCTGAGTTTTAATCGCGGAGCTGGAGGAGGGACCCTCCCAAAGCAGAGGGAAACCCAGTCCACAGAGAAAGATCACTAGACGGAACCCTAACTGCCGCTGTTGCACCTTAAAGCTTGCAAAGTGCTTATATACGCTATCGCATTTATTCTCAAATAATCTTGTGAGATGGATAACGACAGGAGTTATTATTTTTACCAGGCCCATTTTACAGATGAAGAAAATGAGGTTTAAGTTGAGTCTACTTGCCCACGTTAGAAAGATCACAGATAGCATTTGAACCTAGATTCTTCCAGACACCAGGTCCATAACTGTACTCGTTTTGCTATGCTGTTTTTACATCATTGCTTGACTCACGTGGAGGTAGGCAAAAATCACCTTCCACCAGGAGGCTGTAGAGCAGCATCTAAATACCGGGCAGTTTCTGTGTTCCAGGGTTTAACATTCTAGATAAAAGTAGATTTATGGAAGGGAATAGAGTGGAAACAGAGCCTTAGGCCTTGCTGCCCTTTAGGTTTGTTCAGAAAGAGAAAAAAAGGAAAAGTTATCCTTTTGTCTTCAAATCTTAGCATTACAAATGATCGAGGCCAACCTTTTATTTTACATAGCAGGAAACTAAGGTCCAGAGAGGAATGACTTCACAACCAGTAGTAGAACCAGAACTAGAGTCTAGATCTTATGACTGCTGATCTTACATTTTTGCTACATTGTGCTATCTTAAATAAAAGGCAGTTGAGCAGAAAAATGACAGCAGTTTTCTTGTATTTTTTCTTTTTATCACTTGTAAAATTCTTGAGTTTAATAAGAATTTTAAAAGTCAATGATATACTACAATTTCAAATTTTGTTGTTTTGCTACATGGTGTTTTGGTACAGCAGATACTTCCCAGGGAATAACCAAAGCAAGAATCATCAATAATTATTTTCCCCAAATCACCTAATATGATTAGGACCAATATTATATGCCATTTTACAGTGTTTGTGGTTACTGTATGTTCACAGAAAGGGAGGATGTGTGCTTCCCTCTTTAACTGGATATCGACATTGATTGGTGTACTTGACCTGGATTTTGTTGCTTACCTTAGTTTTGCTTTTTTTTATGAAGTGTTTTTATTTACATTGTTATAGATGTTGATATTGTTCTGTTGAATTTGCTTTTCTCACTCTTCTTACAAAGTCTTCCTGGGTTTAGGATCTTAGACCTAGAACTGGAAGAGAACCCAGAGACCATGTAATAGAAAGGTTTTAACCCGGGGTTCATGGACTCCTGAAAATCTGTTTTAGGGGGTCTGTGAACTTGGATGTGAAAAAAATTATATCTACAGTTTTCACTAAAATTTAAGTATTTTCAGTTATGAATTTAAAAAAATTATTTTATTTCATGAAATATTTCTCAATTAATTACATGTAAATTTTTTTTAAACAATCATTAAAAAAAATTTGGAGTTCCAAATTCTCTCCCTTTCTCCCCCTCTCCTCTGCCCTCCTTGAGAAAGCAAGCCATTTGATTTATATTATACATGTGAGGTCATGCAAAACATTTCCATATTAGCCATATCATGAAAGAAAACAATAAAAATAAAGTTAAAAAATGCTTCCATCTTCATTTAGAGTTCATTCTATTTCTGGAGGTGGATAGCATTTTTCATCATGGTTCCTTTGGAATTGTCTTGGATGAAACAATTCTAAAGCACTTATGATGAAAAATGACATCTATCACCAGAAAAAGAACTGATGGAATCTGAATGCAGATGAAAGCATACTATTTTTTTGCTTTTAAAATTTTTCTTCATTTTTTTTTTTTGGTCTGTTTTCTTTCAATATGACTAACATGGAAATATGTTTTGTATCACTGCACATGTATTTCAAATTGCTTGCCTTCTCAATGGTGAAGGAGAAAGGAGGGAGAGAATTTGGAACTTAAATTTGTTTTAAAATGAATGTTGAAAATTATAAAATAACAAAGCAATTTGCCTTGGATCATTGTCTTGATCAGAGTAGCTGTCTTTCACAGTTGATCATTCTTTCATTATTACTGTTACTGTGTAAAATATTCTTGTTTCTTCTCACTTCACTTTGTATTAGTTCATATAAATCTTCCCAGGTTTTTCTGAAACTTTTATTCTCATCATTTCTTATAACACAATAATATTCCATCACAATCATATACCACAACTTGTTCAACTATTTCCCAGTTAATGGGCATCTAATTCTTTGCCACCACAAAAAGATCTGCTATAAATATTTTTGAACTGTTGGACCTTTTTCTTTCATGTTTTTGGGATAAGACCTAGTACTGGTTTTGCTGGGTCCAAGGATGTGCACAGTTTTGTAATCCTTTGGGCATAGTTCCAAATTGTTCTTCAGAATGGTTGGATTAGTTCATAGCTCCACCAGTAGTGCTTTAGTATCCCAATTTTCCTATATTCCCTTCAGCATTTATCATGGTAGCCAATCTGATAGTCCTGAGGAGGAATCTCTGAGTTGTTTTAATTTGCATTTCTCTAATCAATGGTGATTTAGAACATTTTTTTAATATGACTTTTGATAGCTTTGGACATCTAGGTGATACAGAGGGCCTCATCTTCCTGAGTTCAAATCTGGACTCAGATACTTAGTAGTTATGTAAACCTGGGCAACTCACTTAACCCTTTTTGCTTTAGTTTCCTCATCTGTAACATGAGCTGGAGAAGGAAATGGCAAAACACTCCAGTATCTTTGCCAAGAAAACCGCAAATGAGATTCACAAAGAGTTGGAAAGGACTGAAAACAACTGAACAATGTAATTATTAGCTTTGATTTCTTCTTCTGAAAACTACCTGATCATTTCCTTTGACCATTTATCAACTGGGGAATAACTCTTATTTTTATAAATTTGGCTCACTTCCCTATATATTTGAGAAATGAGGCTTTTATCAGAGAAACTTGCTGTAAAATTTCCCCCCAGTTTCCTGTTTTTCTTCTAATTTTGACTGTATTAGTTTTGTTTGTGCAAAAGCTTTCTAATTTCATATAATCAAAATGATCTATTTTACTTTTTGTAGTCCCCTTTATTTCTTGTTTGGTCATAAGATCTTTCTTGTCACCCATAGATCTGATACATACATTTTTCCATGCTGCCCTGATTTACTTAATGTTATCCTCCTTTGTGGTTGAATCATTTATCTATTTTGACCTTATCTTGGTAAACAGTGTGAGAAGGTGGTCTGTGTCTAGTTTCTACCAAACTGCTTTCCATTTTTTCCAGCAGTTTTTGCCAAATGTTGAGTTCTTACCCCAAGAGCTTGGATCTTTGCATTTATCAAGCACTAGATTGCTGTGGTCAATACTGTGTGTTGTGTACCTAGTCTATTCCACTGATCCACCAGTCATTTCTTAGGTCAATTATGAATTAAAAAAACAAAACAGACTGAGGTGTCCTTAGTCCACCATTGTTTGACCACGACACAAAAATGGTTAAGAACTACTGATATAGTCCTATTCCCTCATCTTACAGATGAGGAAAAGGATTCCTAGTCTAGTCTGACTTCTCATTTTACAGATGAGGAAAAGGAGAAGACCTGGGAAGTTTAAGTGCCTTACACAAGGTTACTAGAGTAATAATGATCAGAGGCAGAGTATGAGCACAGTATACCATTCATTTTGCTTCTAGATTTTGTTGTAATAATGTTGCTATGAATATTTTTTTGCATATAAGCCTTGCTGTCAAATAACTTTCTTGGGATGCAGTCTCATAGTGGGATTTCTGGGTCAAGGGATATAAATAACAAAGTAGCTTTTATTATTTACTTAATTCCAAATTGTTTTCCAAAATAATCTGATCAATTTATAGCTCCACTAGCAGTGGATTGATTAATGTGTCCTGTAGCACTTCTCTACCTTTTAATTTTTCTTATTTCTTATCCTTCAATTCAGTTCAGTTTAAGAGAGCCTGTGCTAGTTTTCTGGGTGTGAAATGATGAGGTCGAAGAGTTATTTTAATTTCCTTAATTCTTATTATTAGGAATTTTTTCAAACAGTTTTTAGGATGACCATTTTGTCTTTTGGATTTCTGAGGTGAAGGAGTGTGAAGTGAAATGAATTTCTGATTGAAATGTCCTCCCCCTTTCAACTTAACCTATCCAAAATTCAATTCAGCAAATATTTTTTAAGTGCTTGACTCCTTCTCTTATTTAAACTTTGTATCTCTTCTCATCTTACCTACTTAAACGCTCTTTTCTAGCTGGATGAAATATCTTTCTCTTCTGCAACTCTTGTTGCATTTTTACCTCAGTGTAGACTCTCATAGGAATTACTTTGTATTATAGTATTATGTAAACATATTATTCACCCAGGTAATTGAACTCCTTGAGGGCAAGAATCAGTAACTGTCTCATTTGTGGCTTTTTGTTTTGTTTTTAGTATTATGCAAGGTGCTCAGTAAATAGTTGCTGAAGGAATATTTGAAACTAAGATATGGTCTCAGTCCTATGACCTTAACCTTGAAATGAAAAAAAAAATAGTAATGTAACAAAAGGAAGACAGCAATGCCACTGAAAAAAATGTCAGCAAAGTTGTTCTGCAGCAGAAGAATGATGAATTTTCTGTTTTATTATCAAGGAGGTGTATTGACCGGTGAAAAGGAATTATTGAAGAACTGAAGTAGGTTTTGAAAGATTTAAGAATGTGAAATATTTGATTTTAGGGTTTCTTATTTTGTTGTGCCTGAGAACCACATATTGTAATGGATGAGAAACCCTTACAATATGTGAGGACGAATATTCTAAGTCTCTAAATTGTCTTTGATTAACTTGTGACTAGGACTGTGCTGGAAAAAAAGTGATGGCTAATCATGATGAAGAGATGAGGGGGGAGGGGAAAATTATAGATAGGAAAATAAGTTAGTGATTATGGCTAAATTAGAGAAATATTTAGGGTCATTCAGAACAAGATATACTTCTGCCCAAGTAGGAATTAATTCTGATGTTCCTATGCCCTTATCACTTATATCTCTTGAGAAATATCCTTTTCTAATCCTTTTTATTAAAAATTCTATCTCAGTTTTTTACCTATAATATTGTGATAGTCTCTTAATTGATTCTTTTTTCTCCCCTTTCAAATCTGTTTTTAAAATGCTGATAAAATACAGCAATTTCCCTAACATACAAAACTGAAAAAGTTACTCTTGATTTTTTTAACTGCCAAGTCAAGTCAATTCTCAATCCTCATTGTTCTTGATCTCCATGCAGTCTTTGATGCTAGTCAATCACTCTCTTCTTCTCTAGGCTTTTAGCACATTACTCTCTCCTAGTTCTTCTCCAGCCTATCTGATCTTCCTTGGCCTTCTCATTGTCCTTTTTTGGATATTTATGCAGGTCATGCTGCTTTTCAGGGCTCTGTCCTTCTCTCTCTTCTGTTCTCCTATGCTGCTTCACTTGGTGATCTCATCAGCTTCTGTGGATTTAATTATCATCTCAATGCTGATGATTCTCAAATCTACCTGTCCTACCCTAACTTCTCTGTTGATTTCTAGGCTAGCATCTCTAGCTACCTGTTAGATATCACAAACATGATGTCCTGTAGACATCAAAAACTCAGCATGTCCCAAACTGAACTGATTGTCTGCCTCCTCAAATCTTCATCCAACCTCCCAGTCCTTCAGACTTGCAACCTAGTGTCATCCTCTATTTCTTACTATCTCTCACTACTCCTATCCAATTCTGTTGCTAAGGCCTGTTGATTTCCCCTTTGCAAAACCTCTCAAATATGCCTCCTCTCTTGTGATGTAGCCAACACCTTGGTACAGGCCCTTATCTCATATGTGAGCCTATTGGTTGGTCTGCCTGCCACAAGTGTTTGTTCTAGTTCATCCTTCATTCAGTCACCAAAATAATTTTCCTAACTCAGGATCTGATCATGTCAATAAGTAAGTACTGAAAAAACTCCAATGGCTACCTAACTTACCCCAGGATCAATTAATCAATCAATGAATAAACATTTGTTAAGTGCCTACTATGTGCCAGGCACTGTGCTGAAGGGTGGTTAGATAGGTAGGAGAAAACCAGGAGAGAGTGGTGTCCCAAAAAACTGGAAAGAAGAGAGTATCAAGGAGGACAGAGAGATCAGCCATGTCAAAGGCAGCAGAAAAGTTAATGAGAAAGATCATCGAGCAAAGGTTATTGGATTTGGCAACTAAGAGATCATTGGTATCTATGGAGAGAGCAGTTGGGAGCCAGATTGTAAGAAGAGAGTTTAAGAGGAGGAAAAATAGAAGCATCTATCGTAGACCATTTTTTCAAGCAGTTTGGCTAAAAAGGGCACAAGAGAAATAGGACAATAGTTAGCAGGGATGGAAAGATGACGTAAATTTTTTTTCAGGATAGGGGAGATGTGGGCATGTTGATAGGCAATAGGACATAAATTTGGGGAAGGAGAGAGAGAGAGAACGAGCAGTTGCAGAGCAGGGATAATGGAGGAGGCAATCTGTTTTGGAGGAGACAACAAGTATGGGAGTTAGCCTTGATAACGACTCTTGATACTGCTCATGATATCAAATGGGTGAAAGAGGAGAAAGTGGCAGACGGTATATGAGTGGTAGGAGAAGGGAAGAGGGGAAAAGAGGGAATTTCTGGCGAATGGCCTAAATTTTTTCTGTAAAACAGGAGGCAAATTTCTCAGCTGAGAGGGTGCAGGGAAGGAGACTCATGGGAGATTTGAGAGCTGCTGTGACGAGTGGGATAGTGAATTAATAAGGAAAGTATAGTAGGATTGCCTAGCAGTAGTGAGGGCTAGTTAAGGTTGTGAAACATAAATTTGTAGTGCACCCAATCAGAAGGGTTGTGTATTTTTTTCCACTTTCATTTACTAGCATGTGTGTAGGCAAAAAAAGCAACAAATGGTGGAAGTAATCCAAGGTTGAACCTTGTATGAGGGTAATGGGTAATATGTAAGGGAGCTAGGGAGTCAAGAAAGGAGGACAGTATAGAGTTGACTTGGTTTACCAAGGAGTCAAGATGGGGAGAAGAGGAGAGAGTGGCTAGTGCAGGGAGATGGTCTGGGAAAGAACTGAAGTGACAAGGATTGGAGGTCATGCTGAAGATGAAGAATAGGGTTACCTAAGGGAAGACAGAAGGAGAGGTAAAAAGCCAGTAGATTTTGTTCTGATAAGAGGATTTCAGAATTCTTGAAGAGGTGGAGATGGTACTTTTGTGGATGGTGGGAAAAAAATCAAGGCTATGACTATATGCGTAGTGGGAGATGAAGAGGTTGAGAAACTGAATGGATAGGATATTTGAGGTAACAACATCAATATGTATTTTGAAGTCTCCTAGTATGAGGGCAGGAGTTTGGGAAGAGAGAAAAATTGTGAGTCAGATACTGAATTTGTCGAGGAAGTGAGGACAGTGGTCTGGTGATCTGTGGACAACAGCTACCAGAATTTTGATTGGGTGGTAGATTGGTTGGTTGGTTGTTGTGCTTCGTCTGCGAAGAGAACCAAAAATTACTCACTATGTTACAGTCAAGTTACAGTGTGTCCAACTGTGTCTGATCAGAGAAATACAAACTTGGAGTGCTATAAATAAGTCGGGCACAGATAGTTCCCATGAACATTTGGGGTGGATTCTCTAAATTTGTGCATCTCGTGTTTCTTTTGAGCTATTTCAGTTCTGCTTTCCTCATAGAACATGGTGCCTTTTTTGATGTGGGTACTTCATGCTGGGCAGTCCTTTGGCAGTGTGTCCTATGTCATGTAGTCAGTTCTAAGGCTCTTTAGAGACCTTGAGAATGTCCTTGTATTGCTTGTGAGTGCTTGCCTTGTGTGAGTTCTCTGTATAATAGTCTTTCAGGCAAGTGTACATTTGGCATTTAAACAAAGTGGCAAGTGGAGAGTTGTGCTCTCTGCAGCAGAGTTTGAAAGCTTGCAGTTTAGTTTGATTTAGTTTGATTTTCAGAATCTTCCGAAGACAGTTCAAGAAGGGATTCAGTTTCCTAGTATGGTGTTGGATTTCATAGGCTTACATTGATGAAGTCAACACAACAGTAAACCTTCAGTTTGGTAGGCAGCCTAATAACCTCTTTTCTTCTACACTTTCCTCTGGATTCTCTCAAACACTGAGCGAGCTCTGGCAATGCATGCATTAAGCTCATCATCTTATGTGCACGTCCCTGGAAGATATACTACCAAGGTAAGTGAACTTATCCATGGCATTCAGGATCTCTCCATTTGCTGTAACCGATGGTTCTATTGTGGATGGTGTGGTGGTGGATAGTGAAGCACCTACATTTTCTTGGTTTTAATTGTTAGGCCAAAATTAGCACAACCAGCAGAAAATCAATCCATACTTTATTACATCTCAGCTTCAGAGGTTGCATTGAGTGCACAGTCATCTGTGAATGAAAAATCATGTACCAGCTCTCCCTCCATCCCTCCACGTTAGTCTTGAGTGTGGTAGATATGAATAGTATGAACCTTAAAGGAAGAGAATTTACTAAGTCATTAAGGAAATGACAGAACTTAGAAGAACAAGGACTATTCCAACTTCCTTGCCTCTACTAGTGAGCCTAGGAATGAGTGAAGGTGCAGCTAGAACTGAAAAGGGTGTCCAGGGAGACTTTGTTATCAGAGGAAATCCAGGCTTCAGTAATAGCTATTAAATGGAAGAAGTGAGAAGAGGAATAGATTTAGGATGAAGGGAAGTTTAATACCTGTGGAACAGCCACTTTGGAGGAAGGGTTGGGTGGAGTTAAGATGAAACTTCGGTTTGGAAGAATAGAGGGGGATGAAGAATTGAGTGATAGGAAATATAGAATGAAGCTTATATTATGATCTGCAGGTGTCAGAGTCACTGGGATTTGAAGAGTATGACCAGGTGTAAGAATGTTCATTACTGAGTGAAGAGCACCACTCCTCTCCCCTTAGACAAATGGTGCAGCAGGTGATGGGAAGCCTAAAGTTGAAGGGAGCACAGTTTGGAGGTTCTCCACATCCCACTTGGGGGATTGGGCTGGTAACAGGAAGTGAACAATGCCTTGTGCTGATACAGATGTAAGTGACTGATGGAAGATGTCTGGCTTGGCTCCTGGCAGCATTTCATCAGGGGATGTTACAATCAGGTGGAAAGGGAAACTCAATGCGTTAGTGTGCCTGAGGTCTGAACTTGTCTCACCTGAGGAAGCTGACTGAGTAAGCTGCAGGAAGTGTTAGACTCCTGTGCTCTTATTACTGACTCTTGTTACTGTGTCCTCATGTAACATTGGTCTGAGGTCTTCAAATACAAAATCCTCTGTTTGACATAAACCCTTTATAACCTAGCTGCCCCTATCTTTTCAATCTTCTTACACCTTATTCCCTGCCACATACTCTTCAGTTCAGTGATACACGTCTTCCTGTTTCCAGAATGAGACACTTGATCCCTCAGTTCCAGGTATTTCTCTGGCTGGCCCCCATAACTAGAATATTCTTCCTCATCATCTCCACTTTCTGATTTCCCTGGCTTCCTTCAAGTACCATATAAAATCCCCCTTCTTTAGGACACTTTCCCAATTCCTCTTAATTCTAGTGCCTTCCCTCTGTTGATTATTTCCTACTTATCCTGTATGGAGGTTGTATTATTATTACTAGTTATCCTGTACATAATTGTTTGCATGTTTTCTCTCTGCTTAGATTATTAGTTCCCTGTGGGCAGGGAAGGTTTTTTGCCTTTCTTTGTATTCCAGCATTTAGAACAGTGACCCACACATAGTAAGAGCTTAAAACCAGTAACCTTCGTTGACTTCCAGTTACCTCTTGAATAAAATCTTAGTTCCTTAATTTGAGGACCTCCAACCTTATTTTACACTATTCTCCTTCTTACAATCTACAGTTTATCCAAACTGTACCTGGTCTTATCTTCTCCCACCACCCTACAGTTCTATATTTTCTAGACTTGAAATGGATTTCCCTTGTATTTTTGCTTGTTGAAATGCTCTCAGTTTAAGACTGCGATCAGAGGTTAGCCCTTCCAGAAGTTTTTTCCCCCTGAAATAGTCTATTTTTAAAGAGTTCTAAGAGTTAAATTCTATTATGTTCTACTTCTCTTCTAATAGAAAACTGATCTAATAGACCTTTCACATGACAGTGTTTCAGATACACTGAGAACAACTATTACATCTTTACTGTCTTCTTTTCTCCTGACTAAACATCCCCAGCTTATTTAGTGGGTCCTAGTATGGCAGAATCTTAAGCCCTTTTCACCATGCTGGTCTTTGTCCTACGTATGTTATCAGGTTTGTCACTGTCTTTCTTACAATGTGTCCAGAACTGAAATTTCAGATACTATTTCTTTGGTCTGGCCAGGGGAGAGTAGAGTGGTGTTCTCATCTCTCTTATTCTGCTCACTATCCTTCTTTTCTTGTAGCCTGTTGTTGAAGAAAAAATATATTAATACTGTGTCATCTGTATTTAGTCACCAGTCTTCCTGAAACATTTTACTTTAAGATTAGTTTGATTTCATGTCATTTCTGACTTGGGGAGATGTCCTCATGCCCTTCAAAGTGTCTCTGCTCCTAGATAACTTTAGGTAATATAGGAATCTAAAATCAACACATGTAATAATAGTTAACATTAATTATACTGGCTAGCATTCAAAATAGTTGAACAACTATATCTCAGTCTCCTTCCTTCTAGACTGCTCTCTTCCAGGAATAAATGGGTTTCCTTCCACATATTTTCTAAATTCTGTAGGTAGTGGCGACAGTACTGCCCTTTAAGTTCTTCCTTTGTAAGGGACCACTTCCAGAATGGGAGGGAGGAGGTTGCCTTTAGATGGAGCTATATCCTGATTAACTATTGGACAGGGAAAGGCAACAAGATGCACTCTCTGTTAAGCTTAGTAGCTAGGTGAATAGGTAGATAGCTTGGTCAATAGTGCCAGACTTGGAGTTATGAAGGAAAGACAAAGGAAGAGAATAAACATTTAGGGATTACTAAGTGCCAGGCTAGACATTTTACAAATATTATCTCATTTGCTACTTATAACAAACCTCGGGAGGGTTTTAGTTGTTATCATTATCCCTATTTTACAATTGAGAAGACTGAGGCAAATATAGGTTAAGTGACTTGTGTAGGATCACACAGTTATTGTCTGAGGCTAGATTTGAACTCAGGTCTTCCTGACTCCAGACTCAGTGGTTTATCTATAGGGTCACCCAGCTACCTAGGAAGATCAGTGTTTGCATCTGGTCTCATACATTTACTAGCTGGGTGACATTGGGCAAGTCACTTAAATGCTGTTTTCTCTCAGTCTCCCTCAACTGTATAAAGTGGGATAATAATAGTACCAATCTCTCAGGGTTCTGAGGAGAAAGTGGAATACTATTTTAAAAGTGAGTAGCACAGTTCCTGGGACATAGTAGTGCTATATAATTGCTAGCTATCTTAATGACCATGATTATTATTATTATTAGCTCCTAGGATTGTTGTGAGGATCAAATGAGATGACATTTATATCATTTGTAAAGTGTTTTTCAAACCTTAAAGTGCTATATAAAATTCTTTCCATCATCACTGTCACCACCATCGTCATCGTCAATAAGCTTTTGATTATTACTCTTTATTCATTTTTCTAACGAAGGGCCCTTTTTCCTTTTATCCTGGTCTATTATACCTTCAAACTGGGAGGTAAGGAAAGAGCTTTTTATAAGGCCAGTTTTACAACTAAGCTTTTTACTTATAAATATGCTTCTAACTATGATTGAGTTGATTTTGGGGGGGGGGGGTGTCACCACATTACATTGTTGATTTGTATTGTATTGTATTATATTTCACTAAAACTCCCTCGTCCTATACTTGTACCTAAGTATCAGATTTTATATTTATCTCTATGAACTTTCATTCATCTGAAGAGGACCCATTTTACTTCCTAGATTAGGCTCACCAACTGTCTAGGGACTGTGTAATTTTTCATTTTTTGCCTCCACAGCCTGGCCTTGCCCATGTAGATGTTTAATAACTCTTGCATTGAATGGGGTAACTCATTTGTAATTGAAAAAATATCAGGAGTTAAGAGAACTCTGGTTTTGGATCCTGCTTGTGTGATCATGCACAAGATCATGCGCAAGACTTATATGAGTATCAGTAAAATGAGGATAATGATAATGCCACTTTGCTGGATTGCTATGGGGTAATATAGGGTAAAGTGCTTTGCAAATGGTAAAACAGTGTGTGGTGGGTGGAGTCAAGAAATGGACATTCCCCTCCAAGCAACTTTAAGATAATGCCTCAAATCAAATTCTGGAGCAACAGAGCCAATAAAAGGTTGGGGTGAGATATTTTTCCAGCCCAAGACAACCTAGGAGATCGGAAGAAGAAATATGTGATGCTGGGTTAGGGACTGGCCTGGAGCCCATTTAATACCAACTGTGAGCACTGGAGGCAGCTGCAGTAGCAACTGAAGCTTTGAGAACCCTCAGCCCAAGAGTGATAAGGTGATTGGACAACTGGTCATAAAGATATTACAGGGAACCCCTGTGCTAGCACTGGGTATAAGACAGAGTGCTTTTTGGCAACTTTGTTATCCATTACCCATTTCTGGGTAACAGTTGAAGGGCAGAGAGGAACACTATGAATTGATATCCAGACACTCAAAAGAGGCAAAGTAAAATATAGAGTGTTATTGATTGATAGACCTTGCTCTTGACCCGTTAGGAGGGCCACAAATTAGCACAGGTAGTCACAAGTTACTCAAGGCAAGGGTCATCTCCACTAAATGGTCAATAAGATCGGCCCCTTCTCATGTTAGTCAAGAGGGTAGTCTGGAGATACAAAAATAAATTTGGGAACTTTCCATATCATGTCAAGGTAACTCACTCATTCTGTGTTTGGTCATGCATTCACCACCCAAAAGAATGGAATCAGCATTCTTGTGGTTAGACAAGTGAACTCTATAACAGGTTAGTGAATATTGAATAGTGAGCTTATACCTTATAGTTTAAAGTTTGAGGCCTGTTATAAGAAAGAATATATGCTAATTATCCCTAGATATATGTAAAATATTTATTAATATATGTAATTTTTGTATTAATACTAGTTTAGCTAGATATCCTAAATGTATATTACTAGATGAATATATATCACTAATAGTTAATAATTAATCACTAATAATTGCTAAGTCATTCTGGAATCACCCTGAATTGATGAGTACTAATTGGAATAAAACAGAAGTCAAACACATCATTTCTCAGTAGACAGAAGGCACAGGATTAAAGTCATTATATTGGAGTGATCTTAAAAAAAATTGAATGGGCAAGAAAGAAGGATGTACTGGGAGAAAAGCAAAGAGAGAAGAATGAGGAAATTATCTCACATGAATAAAGATACACAAGGAAGAGTTTTTTCTATTGAAGGGAAAATGGGGTGGGCAATGCTTGAATCTCACTTTCAGCTGAATTGGTGCAAAGAGGCAAGAATATGTGTGTGTGTGTGTGTGTGTGTGTGTGTGTGTGTGTGTGTGTGTGTGTGTGTATGTGTGTATATGAGGAAGGCTGTGGTCAGAAACAAAACAGACTTTTGAGCAGGACAACAGGGCTAATACGAAATACGTTTGGTATGACTTTACATGTCTAATTGATATTAGATTGCTTGCCTTCTCAATGGATGGGGTAGGAGTGGGATGGAGGAAGAAAATTTGGAGCTCAAAATTTAAAATAATGAATGGTAAAAATAAGTTGATAAATGAAAACCCCCAAATACCTATTAAAATTAAAGCACCGTATATATGAATGTTGTGTTTTTATTGTTATCATCATTGCAACCAAGTTGATTCATTTAGCCAACATTTTTTGAAGGCCTTTTTTGTACATTGAAAACCCTGTGCCAGGGGCTAGGAAGAAGTATGATAGAGGTTTTCTGACCTCAAAGGACTGACACTCTAGTTGGGTAGAAAAAGATGCAAATGTATTAAAAATTGAATGATAAGGGGAGAGTTGGATTACACCTTGGAGGTCACTTAATACAAACTTACTTGGTAGGCATCTCTACCATTCCAATCAGTTGGCTTTATTATTTTCTTGTTCTTCTTTTGAACGTACTTAGAAAAGAAGAAAAGCTTGACCTTGATTGATGCTTCCTTGTTCTTGTGATAATTTTCTTTGTATATGGAAGTAGCCCTTAATTTTAGAGCTGTGATTTGAGGTGGGGGGAGGGGAGAAAGAGGCTCAATTTTTTTTTTTTTTTGACACTAGATGGTTAACACATATAATGGTAAACCTTGGATTGAATAAATAAAGGCTGTGAAGAGGGTAAAATTAGGTAAGTGTAGAATGTGGCATGTGGAAGAAGAATTGGTAGCATTAAAAAAAAATAGGGATTGCTTTAAATAGTTAAGTGCCATGTGACTGTTAGAAAACATTATATGTAGGCTAGAGGAAATAGTACTTGAACTGGATCTGGAAAAAAAGGAGAAACAATATTATGCTATGAGTAGCTCAAGCAAAAGCAGGGAAGAAGGAATGAATGCACATGTGTGTTCTACAGACAGTTAATTTAGGAGGAGGCATGGTTTAGTGCAGCAGTTCTCAAACTCTCTGGATTCAGAATTTCTTTACACTCTTAAAAACTGAGCAACCTCACCCAACCTCTCCCCCCTCTCCCCCCTCAAGCTTTTGTTATATGAGTTATATCCAGGAATATACTGGTAAAAATCTAACTGGCTTTTGGGGGAAAAAAAGTGTAGCTGGAAAACCTTTAAGTTTAATATGCATTACCAACATTTCTTCCATCACTTTCTTCAGTCTAGTCAATCAGTAAAACAAGTCAAGCCTTGATTTGTAGCTTTGCCATTTTCTGAGGTATAAATGTTCACATTGAAATTTTAACAATTGATTCTTGCTAATTAGCATTTTAAAGCTCTTTACAAACTAATTCCAACTTACCTTTTCAGACTTATTGCATATTACTTCCCTTCACTGATTCTGTATTCTAGCCAGGTGGTTACTCTCAAATGATTAGTCTCCAGGTTCAGGGCTGGGCTGATAGGTCATGTCATGTGGGGTGAAAATTGAGAGGCAGAATATCATAATTGATAGGGTTTGCCAGGTTTGGAGTCAGAAATATCTGGGTTCATAATTACAATTCTGACACTAGCTTTGTGACCATGAGCAAGTCACTGAATCTCTCTGAATCTTTGTTTCCTCATCTGTAAAATAGGGATAATAGTATTTCACAGGATTGAAACAATGTATGCCAAGAGATTGTTGTTTTTTCATTTTCAGTTGTATCTGACTCTGTGATCCCATTTAAGGTTTTCTTGGCAGAGATACTGGAATGGTTTACCATTTCCTTCTCCAGCTCATTTTACAGATGAGGAAACTGAGGCAAAGGGCATAAGTTATTTGCCCAGGGTCACACAGCTAATGTGAGTGTCTGAGGACAGATTTAAATTCAAGAAGATGAGTCTTCTGACTTCAGACCTGGCCCTCTATCCACTGTGCCACCTAGCTGTCTGTCAAGTGATTAGTAAATCTTAAAAAGCCTATGTAAGAATCAGGTTATTTGCTATTTTATTTAGATTCTAAAAAATCTTGATAGATAAAGAATCTAGAATGGGAAATGTTTTATGTACTCTTCTTTCAGTTGAGGGTAAGCCACTCATTACTGGAAGAGATAAGTGCTTTGGCTATGACCTCATGGGACAGACACCCTTTTTGGAGTCATTTCCCTGAGAAAAATTAGCCATGCTTGAGGAAATTGTAGATTGGGAATGTGTTGGAGAGAACAGAGTTAGACAAATAGAGAATACTGTTAGTCAAGCTAAATTCTTTTTAGTACTTTATAAAAGTCCAGTTCACAGTTAATTTTCCTGATTAACTCTGTGCTATGATCATCATTCTTAGAATCTTCTCAATGCTGTATTCACCTTTCTCACACTTGCTGCTTTGGAATTGATCCTAGTTGTTTACTAATTCATTGGGGACAAGTACCACCTCTTCTTTTTCTGTTCTGTTTACTGTACTTAGTCCATTGTGTGTGTAGTAGCAGTAGTAGTAGTAGTAGTAGTAAAAGATATTTGGTGTAAATGGTGGAATTAACTTATTTACAAGTCTCATATACACAGAATAATGATTTGACTGATTGTTCCAATACCCATGTATTCCACATCCATGTTCATGACCTCTGAGATTCCTTTATCTGATCATAATCTGTTGTGTCATTCCACTGCTCTCTCTGCCTTGCAACTCCAAACCTTGTTTTTCATCCTTATCATGCCCTTCAGTTCCAGCACCCCTCAGTTCTTTCCAAGGCCATGACCCCTACAACTCTGTCTTCCCTTCCAGTTCAACATTACTCTTTCTTTTTCTCTGGAGTCCCTTGCCTCTTTATCTGGTAGAAGATTTCTTTTCCAAAATACTATTTTGGATTATTTATCCAGCCCCTTTGCTCCTACCCAAATATTATTGCATAAAAAAACGAGAAAATCACAGAACCCTGCTGACTGGATCCATTGCAAGTTTTTGCTAAATAATCTCATCTAGAGTCTTGTTGGGACAAGGCAATAATTTTACATCTCCCTCAAGTGATACCAGTATTCCCCTTAACCACAGTGACTTTTCCAAATTTTTCCATCCCTTTTCAAACCTCCCGGTGTTCCTCCTCCCAACACCTTCTCACCTAAGAATACCTCATATTTCATTGAAAAATTGAGGCCATTTTCTGAGAGTATCATCTACTACACTTTTCTTCATTCAGATGCTTTCTGCCATGACCTCCTCCACTTGTGTTTCATATGAATAGATGGCCCTTCTTGCCAAGGTAAACCCCTCTACGTGTACAAGTGATCCCATTCTCTCCTATTTTCTGCAGATTTTCCCATCTTCCCTACTCATAAATTTTAATCACTCACTCTCTCTCAGTTAGCTCCATCTTTCACTGATACAAACACATCCATGTCTCCCTCATCTCTGAAAACCCTCACTTGATAGGTTGTTCCCCGCTTGTGATCATTTTCTCTCTCTCTTCTTTTTTTGTGGCTAAATGCCTTGAGATGCTGGGCCTCCACATCCTTTCCTCCTTTCTTACTTTCTGCAGTCTAGTTTCTCGTCTTATTCAAATGAAACTGTTCTCTCCAAAATCACAATGGTCATTGCTTAATCATCATCTTTCTTTACCTCTTTGTAACCTTTGAAACTGTCAGTCACCCTCTTCTTGATACTGTCTTCTCTAGGTTTTCATGACACTGCTTATCTCATTCTACCTGTTTTGACTGCTGGATATTTGCTCTTGTCTAGTAGTACCTCTTTCATTACCCATGCTCTCTTAGATGATCATAGACAGTAGTTTACCAGTCTGGTTTGTTAAATCTTTCAGTGCCTGAATTGAAATTCAACTGTACTTGTTGTCTTGGATGCCTTTCTCCAGGTCCTCCTTCTCTAACCCCCCCCTTCTCTTCCTCCAAGAAATTTGTGTCATATTGGTCATGTGTAAAAATGTATGTCATATTCTTCACCCCATTATTTTTACACCGAAAGTTGGGAGTCATACTTAGCCATAAATCTTCTAGAATGATAATTGACTGATGATCATTACCTGGATCAGAGTACTTAAGACTTTTAAAGCTTTGTTTTCTTCTTTTATAATGTTGTCAGAGTCATTGTGTAAATAGTTTCCTGCTTCTGCTCACTTCTCTGCATAAGTTTATTCATGTCTTCCAAGGTTTCTCTCAATTTTTCGTTTTTATCATTTCATGTGGCTCAATAGGATTCCATTATATTCATATAATCATAATTTATTCAGCAGCTCTTCTATTAATGGGCATGCCTTTGGTTCTAGTTTTTTACTACAACAAAAGGGCTGTTAAAAATATTTTTGTGGTGGTAGAGTCAAGATGGCGGAAAAGAAGGACAGACCTGTAAAAATGCTCCCCCATAGCCCACAAAATACCTATAAAAAATGACATTAAACAAATTCTAGAGCAACAAAAGCCACAAGACAACAGAGTGAAAGAGATTTCCAGCCCAAGACATCCTGGAAGGTCGACAGGAATGATCTATTGCACTGGGCTCAGAGCAGAGCTCAGCTCAGCCTTGGCTGCACGGCATGGCAGGGACAGGACTAGAGCAGACCTCAGGGGGCGGAATCCCCAGCAACAGCTGCAGTTCCCAGATTGCTCAACCCACAAACACCAAAGACAGCTTCAGAGGTCAGTGAGAAAACTCTTTGACCTGGGTGAGAAGGAATGTGGTCTGGCTCTGCTGGCAGCAGCCACTGCAGCGTCCATTTTTGGAGTCCTCTGCCTAAAGGCCCTGGGGGAATTGAGCTGCCGATCTGCATCTCAGCCCTGAGTGATGGTCGTGGGGTGAAGAGGAGTGTTGGCTGGCGTGGTAGAGCTGGAGGTGGTTGTGGAGAGAGAATTCTACTCACAGATCCTGGGCAGAAAAGTTTTTGGTTGCTTCCAGACCAGTGCGCAGGCCAGGAGAGGAGTAAATTCCTCTCTTTTGATTGGGCCACCCTGGAGGAACTGAGAACTTACAGGTCCCTCGAGTATACCCTCCTCTTGAGAAAGGACTCAAAAGTCAAGTAACTGGCTGGGAAAATGCCCAAAAAAGGGGGGAAAAATAAGACTATAGAAGGTTACTTTCTTGGTGAACAGGTATTTTCTGTCATCCTTTTGGATGAGGAAGAACAATGCATACCATTAGAGGAAGACATAGAAGTCAAGACTTCTACATCCAAACCCTGCAAAATAAATATGAAATTGTCTCAGGCCATGGAAGAGCTCAAAAAGGATTTTGAAAATCAAGTAAGAGAGGTGGAGGAAAAATTGGAAGAGAAATGAGAGAGATGCAAGAAAATCATGAAAAGTAAGTCAACAGATTGCTAAAGGAGACCAAAAAAATGCTGAATAAAACAACACCTTTAAAAATAAACTAACCCAAATGGCAAAAGAGGTCCAAAAAGCCAATGAAGAGAAGAATACTTTAAAAGGCAGAATTAGCCAAATGGGAAAGGAGGTTCAAAAGGTCACTGAAGAAAATAGTTCTTTAAAAATTAGAGTGGAGCAGATGGAAGCTAATGACTTTATGAGAAACCAAGAAATTACAAGACAAAACCAAAAGAATGAAAAAATAGAAGACAGTGTGAAATATCTCATTGGAAAAGCAACTGACCTGGAAAATAGATCCAGAAGAGGCAATTAAAAAATTATGGGACTACTTGAAAGCCATGATAAAAAAAAAAGAGCCTAGACATCATCATTCATGAAATTATCAAGGAAAATTGCCCTGATATTCTACAGCCAGGGGGCAAAATAAATATTGAAAGAATCCACTGATCACCTCCTAAAAGAGATCCAAAAAAAGAAACTCCTAGGAACATTGTGGCCAAATTCCAGAGTTCCCAGGTCAAGGAGAAAATATTGCAAGCAGCCAGAAAGAAACAATTTGAGTATTGTGAAAATATAATCAGGATAATACAAGATCTAGCAGCTTCTACATTAAAGGATTGAAGGTCTTGGAATATGATATTCCAGAAGTCAAAGGAATTAGGATTAAAACCAAGAATCACCTACCCAGCAAAACTGAGTGTAATATTTCAGGGGAGAAAATGGTAATTCAGTGAAATAGAGGACTTTCAAGCATTCTTGATGAAAAGACCAGAGATGAATGGAAAATTTGACTTTCAAACACGAGAATCAAGAGAAGTAAGAGAAGGTAAACAGGAAAGAGAAATCATAAGGGACTTACTAAAGTTGAACTGTTTATGTTCCTACATGGAAAGATCATATTTGTAACTCTTGAAAGTTGGAGGGATTACACACACACACACAGAGTGCACAGGGTGAATTGAATAGGAAGTGATGATAATCTAAAAAAATAAAATTAAGGGGTGAGAGATGAATTTATTGGGAGGAGAAAGGGAGAAATGGAGTGAGGCAAATTATTTCTCATAAAAGAGGCAAGAAAAAGCTTTTTCAGTGGGGATGGAAAAGGGGGGAGGTGAGAGGGAAAAAGTGAAGCTTACCCTCATCACATTTGGCTTCAGGAGGGAATAACATGCACACTCAATTTGATATGAAAATCTGACTTACACTTTAGGAAAGTAGGGGAGAAGGGGATAAGTGGGGTGGGGAGGATGATAAAAGGGAAGGCAGATGGGAGGAGGGAGTAATTAGAAGTAAACACTTTTGGGGAGGGACAAAGTCAAAAGAGAGAATAGAATAAATGGAGGGCGGAATAGGATGGAGGGAAATATAGTTAGTCTTTCATAACATGACTATTATGGAAATCTTTTGCAAAGCTACATATATATAGCCTACATTGAATTGCTTACCTTCTTAGTGGGGATGGGTGGGGAGGGAGGAAGGGAGAGATGCTGGAACTCAGAGTTTTAGGAATGAATGTTGAGAGCTGTTTTCACATGCAACTGGGTAATAAGAAATACAGGTAGTGGGGCATAGAAATCTATCTTGCCCTACAAGAAAAGAGAGTAGATGGGAATAAGGGAAGGGGGAGAGGTGTGATAGAAGGGAGGGCAGATTGGGGAAAGGGGTAATCAGAATGCACGAGATGTGGAGAAAATTTGGAACTCAAAATTTTGTGGAAATGAATGTTGAAAGCTAAAAATAAGTAAATAAACATTAAATTTTTTTTTTTTACCTTTGAGTCTTTCCCTTCTATCTTTGCTCTCTAAAGGATATGTGCCTAGCATTGGCATTACCTCTATATTTGCCTTATAAAACACTTTCTATGACCCTTGAAGACATTCAGATTCTGGTGCAACACTTAAATCGAATCCTTGTATTAGACTACAAACAGTTTATTATTTCATCTTTTCCTATTGCTCAAATGTGTTTACCTTTCTAGGTTTCTTTTGGTTCTTATATTTGTCTTTTAGTGGAAAGTATTCTAGATTTGAAGTTAAAGGTCCCATGGATCTAGATTCAAATTCTCACTCTTTTATTTCTGCCTATTAGATTTTGGGCACATCACCAAATCTCTCTTTTTTTTCTTTCTCTGAAAAAAAAAAAGGTTGCATTATATGGTCTCTGAGGGTCTCTTCCAGCTCTAAATCTATGATAATCCTGTGAAAGTTTCTACTCAGCTCTGATCTTTTTTTATCAGTAATTAATTGTCCTACATTACATTAAGGCTCTATTTTGTTTTCCACTTGACTTTCCATTAATTTTCCATTAGATTGTACTTCATCTTGCAGGATAAGTTATCATTGATTTTAGCTTTTATCTTTTTTGCTTTTTAGAATATCATATTGCAAGATATTGTCTCCTTTAAAGTAGTTGCTGCCAGGTCTTGTGTCATTCTGATGTAGTTTTCTTAGTGATTGCTTTCTTTCTTTCTGACTGCTTGCAGTTATTTTTTCTTTGACCTAGGATTTTTGTATTTTGTCTCTGAAACTTCTGGGAGTTTTCTATGTGGGGATTCTTTCAGGAGACAATGGTTGTATTTTTCCTGTTTTTACCCATCCTTGAAGGTAGAAGGAAAGTGGAAAGGGATTTTAGGTAGAGATAGTGATATTGTGTAGTGGAGTGGAAATGTTGGATTTGGAGTCCGACACTCTGGGTAGAAGGAAATAGCAAAGCACTACAGTAACTTTGCCAAGAAAACCCCAACGACTCATGAATAGTCAGACATGACTGAAATGACTAAACAACAATGGAAGGATATGAATCCATGAATTTTTATTACATACAGTGTTTTGGAGGCAGCTAGTGGCACAGTGGCTACAGTGCCAGGCCTGAAGTCAAGAAGACTCATCTTTTTTTTTCTTTCTTTCTTTTTTTTTTTTTTTACATTTTCTTGTATCTAAATTTATTTATTTAACTTTTAACATTCATTTTCACAAAATTTTGGGTTCCAAATTTTCTCCCCATTTATCCCCTCCCCCCACCCCAAAACACCAAGCATTCTAATTGCCCCTATCACCAATCTGCCTTCTCTTCTAACATCCCTCCCTTCCTTTGTCCCCATCTTCTCTTTTGTCCTGTAGGGCCAGATAATTTTCTATACCCCATTACCTGTATTTCTTATTTCCTAGTACCAAGAACAATACTCGACAGTTATTCCTAAAACTTTGACTTCAACTTCTCTTCATCCTTCCCTCCCCACCCATTCCCTTTGAGAAGGCAAGCAATTCAATATAGCTCATATCTGTGTAGTTTGCAAATGACTTCCATAATAGTCGTGTTGTGTAAGACTAACTATATTTCCCTCCATCCTATCCGGCCCCCCATTTCTTCCATTCTCTCTTTTGACTCTGTCCCTCCCCTAGAGTGTTGACTTCTAATTGCTCCCTCCTCTCATTGCCCTCCCATCATCCCCCCGACCCTGCTTATCCCCTTCTCTCCCATTTTCCTGTATTGTAAGATAGGTTTTTATACCAATATGAGTGTGCATTTTATTACTTCCTTTAGTTGAATGTGATGAGAGTAAGCTTCGTGTTTTTTCTCTCACCTTCCCCCTTTTTCCCTCCACTGAAAAAGTCTTTAACCTTTCTCTTTTATGAGAGATAATTTGCCCCATTCCATTTCTCCCTTTCTCCTCCCAGTATATTTCTCTCTCACCCCTTAATTTCATTTTTTTAAGATATGATCCCATCCTATTCAGTTCACATTGTGCACTCTCTCTCTCTTTCTGTGTGTGTGTGTGTGTGTGTGTGTGTGTGTGTGTGTGTGTGTGTGTGTGTAATCCCACCAACTACCCAGATACTGAAAAAAGTTTCAAGAGTTACAAATATTGTCTTTCCATGTAGGAATGTAAACAGTTCAACTTTAGTAAGTCCTTTATGATTTCTCTTTCCTGTTTACCTTTTCATGCTTCTCTTGATTCTTGTGTTTGAAAGTCAGATTTTCTTTTCAGCTCTGGCCTTTTCATCAAGAATCAAGAAAGTCCTCTATTTCATTGAAAGACCATTTTTCCCCCTTAAGTATTATACTCAGTTTTGCTGGGTAGGTGATTCTTGGTTTTAGTCCTAGTTCCTTTGACTTCTGGAATATCATATTCCATGCCCTTCAATCCCTTCATGTAGAAGCTGCTAGATCTTGTGTTATCCTGATTGTATTTCCACAATACTTCAATTGTTTCTTTCTAGCTGCTTGCAATATTTTCTCCTTGACCTGGGAACTCTGATATTTGGCCACAATGTTCCTAGGAGTTTCTTTTTTTTTTTAATCTCTTTCAGGTGATCAGTGGATTCTTTCAATATTTATTTTGCCCCCTGGTTCTAGAATATCAGAGTAATTTTCTTTGATAATTACCTGAAAGATGATGTCTAGGCTCTTTTTTGATCATGGCTTTCAGGTAGTCTCATAATTTTTAAATTGTCTCTCCTGGATCTATTTTCCAGGTCAGTTGTTTTTCCAATGAGATATTTCACGTTATCTTCCATTTTTTCATTGTTTTGGTTTTGTTTTGTGATTTCTTGGTTTCTCATAAAGTCATTAGCCTCCATCTGTTCCATTCTAATTTTTAAAGAAGTATTTTCTTCAGTGAGCCTTTGAACCTCCTTTTCTATTTGGCTAATTCTACTTTTTAAATCATTCTTCTCCTCATTGACTTTTTGAACCTCTTTTGCCAATTGAGTTAGCCTATTCTGAAAGGTGTTATTTTCTTCAGCATTTTTTGGGGTCTCCTTTAGCAAGATATTGACCTGCTTTTCTTTCATCTCTCTCATTTCTCTTCCCAGTTTTTCCTCCACCTCTCTTACTTGATTTTTAAAATCCTTTTTGAGCTCTTCCATGGCCTGAGACCATTGAATATTTATTTTGGATGTTTGGTATAGAGAAGCCTTGACTTTTATGTCTTTCCCTGATGGTAAGCATTGTTCTTCCTCACCTAAAAGGATGGGAGAAGATATCTGTTCACCAAGAAAGTAATCTTCTATGGTCTTATTTTTTTTTCCCTTTTTTGGGCATTTTCCCAACCAGTTACTTGACTTTTGGGTCCTTTGTCAAGAGTAGGGTATACTCTGGGAATCTGTAAAATCTAAGTTCCTCCAAGGTGGCACAATCAAGTGTGTCTACTGGTCTGGGAGTGGGGAGAGATTTTTGTGCCCAGAATCTTAGCAGTTTCCTCTCTACAGTCACCTTGTCTCCAGTTCCATAGCCATTCAGTGTGAGATAAAGATCAGCTCCCTCAGAGCCTGTACACAGGACTGAGGTAAGAATGGGCTGCTCAGTGCCCCCAGGGTTTTTAACGATCCAACAGTGGATGTGGGCTGCTGTAGGGGCTTCCATGGGAACTGCTGCCTGCCTGATATGGCCTCTGCGGCTGCTGCCTAAGGCCAGAGCTATGGGAAGGCCCTTCTCCCTTCCCGGCCAGCTGAAAAAACCCTGTCACTGACCTTTGATGCCTGTGGGTTGAGGGATCTGCGAACCCGCTGCAGCTGCGACTGGAGATTCCACCCCTGAGGTGTCCTCCTCCCACAGTCGCGCTGTACCATGCGATGCCATGCCGCACGGCCAAGGCTGGGCTGGGCTTCGCTCCGTGTCTGGTGCAACCAACGTTTCCTGTGGGCCTTTCACATCACCCTGGGCTGGAAATCTCCTCCACTCTGTTGTTCTCCACTTTTGCTGCTCCAAAATTTGTGGAGAGTCCCTCTCTACAGGTATTTTATGAGCTGTGTGGGGAGAGCCTGCATATGTGTGCCTTTCTACTCCACCATCTTGGCTCAGCTCCCGCAAGACTCATCTTCTTGAATTCAAATCTGGCCTTAGACACTTATCAGGTGCATGACCCTCGATAAGCCATTAACTCTGTTTGCCTCAGTTTCTTCATTTTGAAAATGAGTTGGAGAAGGAAATGGCAAACCACTCTAGTATCTTTGCTAAGACAACCCCAAAAGGGATCATAAAAAGTTGTATACAACCAAAAATCACTGAACATGCCACATTTAAATACTGTACCTTCTACTTACCATTTATGTGACATGCGTAAATAACATCTTTGGGTATTAGTTTCCTAGTAAAATTTGGGATGTGGCCTAGATTGATGATGTCAGAGTCAAATATAAACAGATCTCTGTGGGCTACATATTGACTTAGAAAACCACAAATTAACATCATCTATGTTTTGTTATATTTAATTTTGTTAAAATTTCCCTATTACACTTTTATTCTCGAGCATTGAGTTTTACAGTTGGGTTGCCTAAGCACCTGGCATAGGTGCCTTTGATACCTGAAGTAGATGATATATAAGGTTCCATCTTCCAACTCAAATCCTGTTATCCTATAAATGCATTTATAATTCTATGAACTATGTAGTAGACCAGTTTGATTAGATTAGAGGAATTTTATTGAGGAGCACAGTGGTGGGAGATAAGGCTCAAAAGATAGGAACTCTATTGTGGACGTTCAGTTATAGGATGAATGCTGTCAATGTATTTGAGGAGTAGAGGGTAAGGAATGGAGTTAGAATTAGGTATGATTTTTAAAAATCAATTCTTTTAGAAGACTTCTTTTTCTTCCCCCATTCCATGATGCCTCAGTGTGTGTGTGTGTGTGTGTGTGTGTGTGTGTGTGTGTGTGTGTGTGTGTGTGTGTGATAACCAGATGGAAGCCTCTACCTCAAACTCTGAATGACCATATTGAAAGTCATTTCCTAGCAGCTTTTCCCAAGTGGGCTCTTTTTGAGAATGGAGAAACTCATCTTCCAGTTAACTGGGTTTAATAATACCTGGATTAATCTGGATTATTTGATAGATGACTTTACAAACTACCTTTTATTTTGCCTCTCTAGTCAACTAAGTAGTATAGTGTTGGGCCGGGAGTTAGGAAGACTAAGTTCAAATCTGGCTTCGGACATTAACTAGTTGTGTGACCCAGAGCAAGTCACTTAGTCCTGTTTACCTCAGTTTCTTCATCTGTAAAATGAGCTGGAGAGGGAAATGGTAAACCACTCCAATATATTTGCCAAGAAAACTCTAGATAGGGACACAAAAAAGTTAGGCATGAGTAAAATGACTGAACAACAATCTTTTGTGGTTTAAGAGAATATTGAGCCAAATGCAATGGAAAAATCATAGCATTGGTATTACAGAGTATTTTATATCTTCAGTAATTTCTTCTAATTTCTATGTTTATAGGTGCAGGCAAAATTCCATCAGTAGGAGGAGGCTTCCATGTGAACCTGGGAAAGGAATCCAGAGCTCAGACTCTTCAAAATGGTACCTGTTCCTCTTGAATTTGAGTGCTAGTTTATATTAATATTAAGATACCCTAGAGGAGTGAGCTCCTAATTATATATATGCACCAGTGGAGGAGAGTATTGGTTTTGATAACAGCAAAATGTGGACAATTGATCCAGCAGGTTGGTAGCTATGAATTATTTCTCCTAAAAGTAATTTTCATTGTTGATAATCAGCAGTTGCCCATTGTTGCACATATGCTATATTTTTGAAAAAGTATGCCATAAGCTGTTTGAACCTTTTAAATTTCCATTTGTTTAAATATTAGATACCATAACTGATTATAGCTTACAGAGTGCTTTTTTCCCAAAGAGCCCTGTGAGGTACATAGTACAGGCAGAGACCTCTTTCAAACTTGACATGAAATCATTAATGATTATTCTTTTGTGTTGAGGAGGGATGGTATGTTGGTTGGATTTGGGGTTGCTTGGAAAAGAATTTCAGAGAGCAGGTTTGTCTCTTTGTCAGAGCAAGATTTATTATACACAACAGGGCAGGCTTAGTTCTTAAAGGACCAATAGCATACAGAACTAAAAGACGCATATTTATGCATGAATTCTGGGCATTTTACCATGAGCTGATGTTACAGGTTGTGCAGGTTCTTGCACAATTTCTTGATGGGGGGGGCAACGTTAGGGGCATGAGCATAGATGTGGGTTTTACACATGGTTGTGGGCTGGAGTCTTTTAGCAAGAAAAACAATTCCAAGAATGGGTCTTTTGGCAAGAAAAATTATTCTAGGAATTATAAAAGCAGTTTGTACAAAATATAATTATATATGTGAAACCACAAGACCATTACGTAGTAAGCTGTTAAAACAAAGACTCATCACTGACCCCAAACACCCCACCCCAGTTGCTAGGGTATCTGCTGTTGCTGGGCAAAAGTCAGAAAAACTCACCCCACTCCCCTCTGTTTGCTGGGGTATCTACTGTTGCTGGGCAAAAGACTAGGCAGAAGTCAGAACTCCATCATTTTGCATTGGTCATTCAACCACTCCTGAATACATCTAATTGTACTCTCCAAATAATCTAATTTAGTGCTGTTCCAGTTAAACCGCTAAAGGAATATTTCATAGAACTAGACAAAATAATAAAATTAATTTGGAAGATTAATGAGATCTAGAGTCTTTAGGGAGTTAATAAAATAAAGTAGGAATGGAGTATAACATTTCCAGACCTTATATTATATATTTTAAAGTATTTATGTTCTAAAAAATTTTTAAAAGATCAGTAGGACAGACTAAAAAAGGAGGAATTGGGAACAATTTTAATTCAACGACCTGGTGTTTGATAACTTGGGAGCAACATTTTTGGGGGAAAGAATCCTATTTTTGACCAGTGCTGTTGGGTAAGCTGTAAAGTTGTTTGGCAGAAAGTAGTTTTAGACTTATACTTTATACCACATAATGTCTCTCCCTATCAAAACATAAGCTCCTTAAGTACAGGGTCTATCCTTGCTTGTATTTTTATTTGCATACTCAATACAGTGTTTGGTAAATAGTAAGTGTTTAATAAATTATTTTCATATAACACTGTAAATACAAAGCAGATATTTGACCTAAATACTAAAAATCACATCGTGAAAATCTAGGTGACAGGTAGATCAGGTACCTTTCAATGCCTTAAGGGGATTGTTACCCAAAGAATTGAAAGAGGTATATGATTTTATATATGGAGATAGATAGATAATCCCAAAAGCCATTCACCAATGAATAAGCAGTGAGTGCATATGAACAATCAGTTTTGAAAAGAAGAATTACAAACTTTGAAGAACCATTTGACCTATTGCCCAAAATCAGTAATAAGAGATATATGCTAAAGTACTGGAGATACAAAGAAACAGCAAAAGCAGTCCCACGCAAATAGCTTATATTTTAGTGGGTGTGATAACATGTATAGTTGGATACATACAACATACATGGAAAATAATGTTAGAAGAAAGGCACTTAAAGCTGAGGGCCACAGAAAAACCTCCTTGTAGAAGGTAGTATTTTAAATGAATCTTGAGGGCAAGGATTTTTAGAGGTGAAAGTAAAGAAGGCATTAGGGAAAGCTAGGGAAAAGGCATGGAGATGGGATACAAAGCAGAGTATGTGAATTGTAGCAAGTGGACCAGTATGGTTGAGCCATGGAATGTGTGTAGTAGGAGGAACAATATGCAAAACAACAAAAAAACCCTAAAAAATTGGAAGGTAAGATGTGCCAGGTTATAAAGAGCTTTAAGTACCAAATAAAGCATTTTATATTTAATTTTAGAGGTAATAGGAAAGCACTGTAGTTTATTGAGTAGGAGCTTGATATAGACCTGTGCTTTAGGAAAATCATTCTGGTGGCTTTGTGGAGGATGTATTGGAAAACATTTGAGCCAAGGAGACCAATTAGAAACTTCAAGAAGTAATAAAGACCTGAATTAAGGTGATATCAGAGTGGACAGAAGAGGATGTATAAGAGAGCTGTTGAGTACATGAGAATTTTTGTAACTGATTGAGGAGTCAAGGATGACACAAGGGTTGAGTACCTGGCACACAAAAAGAATATTGGTGTAATATGGAAGTAATATTGAAGGTTTGGAAGAGGGAAAGGTTGAGGGAGGAAAATAGTGAGTTTTGTTTTGGATTTAGTGAGATTAAGGTACCTGTAAGATACCTGTTCAAATGTCAGATATTCAGTTGGTGATACAAGACTGGAACTTAGGAAATAAACTAGGATCAGATATGTATCTATATATAGCTAGCTAGCTCACTAGATATCTACAAATCCTTTGCATAAAGATGATAATTAAACATAGGAGAATTGATGAGATCACCAAGTAAGGGAGATAAAGGAAGAAAAAGAAGAGGGCCTAGGAAAGAATCTTGAGGATGAGATGGATGAAGATTCAGCAAAGGAGATGGAAGAGGAATGGTTGAACAGGGTCAGAGGAGAACCAGGAGACTGGGATGTCCAAAAAAGAAAAGACTAGAAAAAAGATTTTCTGGGAGGAGGTGGACTGTTGTGTCAGATACTGCAGAAGAATACAAAGGGATGAAGTTTGAGGAGTAGCATTACATTTGGTAATTAGGAGATCACTGATAATTTTAGAGAAAACACTTTCAGTTGAAGAAGTTGGAACAGATGGCCAAGGTTTTAGAAGAGTACAAGGAGAGGAAATTCAGTCATCTAGTATTGAAGACTGTCTCAAGGATATACGTGAGAAGAGGAGAGAAAGCCAATCTAGTGAGAGTTTCCTGAAGATAGGAGACATGTTTTTAGGCAGTCAGGGAAAGAGCCAGTAGTTAGGATAGAGAGAAATCAAAGATTATAAATTGGGAGTGATAGTTTGGTAAATCTGCTACACAAAATAAAAGGTGAAAGGATCAATGGTCCATGAAGAGGTTGGTCTTAGCAAGGTGAAGAACCACCTCTGGTTTGAAACTTGACATTAAAAAACTAACATCTTAACAACTGATCCCATCACTTCCTGGCAAATAGAGGGAGAAGATATAGAAGTAGTATCATATTTTATATTTTTGGGCTCAAAGATCACTGCAGACAGTGATTGCAGCCATGAAATTAAGATGTATACTCTTTGGAAGAAAAGCTGTGGCAAATCTGGACTGCATATACTAAAAAGAAGAGATATCACCTTGCTGACAAAAGTCCATGTAGTCAAAGCTATGGTTTTTCCAGTAGCAATGTATAACTGTAAGAATTGGATTGTAAGGGAAGCTGAGTGCCTCAGAGTTGATGATGCTTTCAAATTGTGGTGCTGAGGAAGACTTGAGAGTCCCTTGGATAGCAAAGAGATCAAAGCAGTCAGTTCTTAAAGAAATCCATTCAGATTATTCATTGGAGGGTCAAATAGATACTTTGGCCACATGATGAAAAGATAGGACTCATTGGAAAAGCCCCTGGTGTCGGAAAAGATTGAAGTGAAAAGAAGAGGATGGCAGAGGATGAGATGGGTAGATAGTATCATGGAAACAACAAATATTAACTTGGATAGACTTTGAGAGATAGTGGAGGATAGAAGGGCCTGGTATGCCATAGGGTCATGAAAAGTCAGACACGACTGAATGACTAAACAACAACAGAAATAAAGTAGATATTCATCAGTTGAAGAATGGCTAATTCAGTTATGTTAATAATGTAATTGTTGACATGAATGTAACATGTTCTGTAAGAAAAATTCAGAGAAGCGTGGATAGATTCAAATGAACTGATGCAAAGTGCAATAATGAGAAGCAGGAAAATAGCCAACAGAACAGGTTCTATGAAAATGGGAAGAAAAACAAAAACTGTAAAATTCAGTGCTCTGTAATTATAGTGACTAAATCATTATTCATTAAAAGTAGTGAATTCTGAGTGCAGAACATTGTAGATACCTCTTGCAATTATTAATTATGTTAAATGTGATTTGACAAATAAACTTGTACAATTTTACATAAGTTCAGAAGATGTATTTTATTCTTAGATCATAATTGTTGGATTGGTCACATCTTTTTTTTGAAAATTAAATTGGTATAAAATCTAAGGCTTTTTCAATAAAATTGTGATGAGTTAAATGCAAAATTATGTTTTCTAATTTTTTAAACTTATTTTCTAGGCAAGCGTCAGATTCATCACTTGGGAAATCAGTTACAATTAAATCAACATTGCCTTGATACAGCATTTAACTTCTTCAAGATGGCAGTGAGCAAGCATCTTACACGTGGAAGAAAAATGGCACATGTCATTGCTGCATGTCTTTACTTGGTGTGCCGCACCGAAGGAACACCTCGTATCCTTTCAGTTGCAAAATGTTATTTATTTTTTGTATTTTTCAGTAACTTTTTCCTAAACACTGAATACACCAATTAAAATTACTTTTTGTTTATCCTTAAGTGAAAATTGAATCTCAGGTCTCATTTCCCCTTGCCTGGAGGTCTTCTAGCAGAGATTAGATAACCACTTACCATTTCATAGAGAATTCCTGTTCATTTACGGATTAGATATGGTAACCTCTGAGATTCCTTCCATTTCTAGAATTTAGAGATTCTCTGTTTCTGAATTTGATATAGTACTTCAGTGAAATGTGTACAGTTGCGAAGATGAAAGTCTACTTGTCTAAATTCTAAAAGGAGAACATTAGTCTTGTCAATTTCTAAAACCTAGAATGTATGCACGTTGTTTTCCCCAGTCCTCTTCCAGTGGCAGATGTTTTATAGATTATTGGCATAGTGCAAAGAGTTGGAATTAGATTTGGAAGCAGAGGATCTGAGTTAAAATCCTAGCTCTGACACTCACTAGCAGAATGACTGGACAATTCTTAAGTCTCTGTTTCCTCATTTGTAAAATAAGAAGGTTCAGGGAGATTCTCAGCCTTTAGCCTCTGAACTTGTTTTGTAAAGTATTTTGATAACTGTACTTCAGTTAGTCATTATTTATACTCTCTGCCAAGGACTGTGCTAAGTACAATTGAGTAGAATTGATTTCCTTTGTAATACAATATATCTTATTTTATGTATTTTAAAACATTTTGAAAAGGGGTCTATAGGTCTCTCCAGACTGCAGAAGAGAGTGGTCCATGACACAAAAAAATGTTAACAAACTAGCCTTGATAATCTCTCAGGTCTCTTCTAACTATCATCCTATTTAAGATTATGATGAGTAGAGAAGAATAACATTGCAGAATAGTCAGTTTCCAATATCATCTCTCCTTTCTCCATCCCCCATTACCTTATCTTATTTCCCTCATTATTCTCCCACCAGTGTCCCACTCTAAAACTGCCTGTCACTTCTGCTGTGTTTTCTAGAATACATATTTCATTGACAATAAACTAGATTTCATCTTAAACCTCTTCCTTTCCCACTCCATCTGTCTTCTGGCTCTCACTGGAGCCTAGATCCTTCTTGATGACACATATGTCCCTGGCTTTACTCTCAATCTCTGACTGAAGTTTTCACTTGCTTCCCACTAACACTTCCATGTGCTCCCTCTATCACTATAGAGATTCAGTGATCTCTCCTCCTTTGAGGTTCACTCAATCCATCTTATCACCCAACCAAAATTTTGATAGCTGTTTACTGACCTTCAGAATGCTTCTCTTTTTTCTCTCAACAAGTTCAGTGTCTGGTGCACAGTCTTTCTCTCCTCCTCATCTTCTGTCTTCATAGTAGGGGACTCAAGAGAGTGTCATACTGATACTCTCTCAAACACTCTGTGTCACAGTTACTCAATTTCCTCATTTCACATGACCTTTTCTCTTTTGCTCTTCAAATATACCCAAGGGGGAACAACCAAGATGGTAGTACCAGTGGGGAGCAGAGTTGAGATGGTTCAGTAGCAAGAAGAAATACCATGTGTTTCTCTCCTCCCCACCCCCATGCCCCCAAAACTTTCAGACAGATCTAGAAAATGTATCAGAACAAATTCTGATGAAGTCAAAACATGTAATAGTCACTTTTCTAGCCCAAGTAGGTATAGGGAGACATAGAATGAGATTTGTAGAGGAATAATGGGGGAGGGGGGGTTTGGCCAGGAGTATTCCTACAAAGGGAAAAGTTGTGTACCAGGGCAAGAGGAGATCCCACTATGACAAGAACAGTTGCCATCTAGCACTTTGGGACCCACAACCCAGTACTAGATTATAGATCCAAAGTGGATTGAGGAGGGGACCTGTGCCCAGAGTAAGAAACAGTTGGAGTTCCAGGCCTATGTACCAAAATAGGAGAAAGTTCAGAAGCATGCAGTAGGAGAAGGGTGGGGTCTCAATTCCAACTTTTATCCCAGTCTAAACTCTGCATACAAATAACTGGGACAGGAATCCCATAACAACGGGGAGCCTGCAGTATTGTCACTGAACTGTCAGAGCTTCTCATATGACTGATGCAGGCAGAGTCTGACAATAGTCTATTATTGCTCCAACTCAGACCCAGAACAGAAACTTGTAGTTTAAGGACTTATCCTGGGTCACACAGCCAGCATGAGTTATTGGTAGGACTTAAACCTAGGTCTTCCAGGTTGTAGGGGAGGCTTTTTATACATTCTGTTATACTACCTTCTGTACTACTTTTTTTTATATAAAAACTTATAATTACTAAACATAACACTCCAGGTTGTTTCAGTGTAACTTTGAAAGTCATATTGAAATAGAATCTGAGATGGCTGTTGAACAGAAATTAACCAAATTCCTTAAAGTTCTATTTCAGAGGAGGATGAATTCTGGTTTTTGGCAATATTTGTAGATCTACCAACTCTAGATCTCTGAAGGCAAATCATTGCACTTAAAGGGAATTATTATAACCTTTCTTTATAGTTTGGGGTGTGATGTTCAGGAAGAGGGAGCTGACCCAGATCTTTAGCAACTCTTTTGAACATCACTTTGTCCACCTACTTGTAGAGATTCTCTTGTCAAAACTCTATGAATAAGGAATTACAAACATAGTTTGGCTCAAAACCTTCCTTAGTAGGACAACATACAGGTTGGAAGGAAAAGTTTCAAGAAGTATGGCCTGATCTGGTGCAATGGTAAGATTAGTGGATTTGACTTTAAGCAGTACTATTTACAGGCACCACTTTGTTCACTTGTTGCATAACTAGATTTTCCAGTGAGATATTTCAGGTACTTTGTGATTGATTACTATAAGTTTTAGTAAATAGTCATCATTTTCAGTCAGATTGGTGAAGTCCCCCTAAATGAATTAATGATTAGTATGCAGCCTAGTTAAAAAAGGAAGAGCCCAACCCTAGAATCTATTAAATGCCCTGGAAGTTATAACTTTCTTTTTTGAAAAAATACTGAAATGTTTTCTCTTGGAGAGGTTGCAAGTAATTGAGTATTGGGTAATAATGAGCAAGAAGCTGGGTGTATTATGAATTACATCTTTATCAGACAAGTTTTCTTTCCTTCTTAGGAAAGAGATGAACATCTAAGAGATGGAATAAACATATTGGATCAAACCTTATATTGGATCAAAACAATGTCAGCCATTGTAACTAAGATAATATTATAAATAAAAATGACTTCTGTGTATTATATTTTTAAAAAGTACAAGTTCTGTGACCAAAGTGATGTCTGAGACCTTCCCATGAGAGACAGTGGAAAAAAGAAAGCTCTTGACAAACTGGCAAGGGGTTTACGAGAAAATTAAATAAAATTCAACAAAACAACCAGAAGGTGGGGCTATTACAATGTTTTGAATTTATTATGCACCTATTTTTAGACCTTTGAACCTATTCCAAAATAATATCTGTGGTTTCCTTAGAGATCTAGAAGGAACTTTAGAACTTAATCATAGGATTACAGGACTTAGAACTGGAAGGGATATTAGAGAACATCCCTTTTCTTTTTACACATCTAGAAATCTGCAAACAAAGGTCATAATTTTATGCCAAATTCAGCCTCAATGAGGAAAAAGCACCAAATTTATATCGTCAAATGATCCTGGGTTTGAACTCCAATACTTTAGAAAAAATTATCCAAGTAACCTTAGTTAGATCACGTAAACTTTCGGTACCACATTTTCCTTATTTGTCAAAAATGAGAGAAGATTAGACTAGAATCTTAAATACCTTTCAGCTTCACATCCCATGATCTATAAACTGAGTTTTCATGAGTCTTAGCCTGGGCTTCATCACTTTAATGTGCACTACTTTTATTCTAGAGCTATTTTTTCCATCAGTAGATTATATGCCAGAGATTTTTGTTAGTGAGACATGACTTATGTGGCATCAGCTATAAGAAAAAAATTGCACTAATTTTAAAAAAAATTCATTTCTTTAAGTGCCAATGATTTCATCTTATGGATCTCAGCTGTGCTTCCTGTCTTCCTGAGTTTAAATTCCTGAAAAAAACTGTTTAACCATTAGATAAACAGTTTTGTGTATTGAGCTAGGTTTCTCCTTTTATAGTAGTCATGTATCTTGTTGTCAGACCCATGCTCAAAATACTTACAAGTTGGTGGAACTTGTCAGAGCTTTTGATTGACTGGCATAGTCTTTGAATCTATTTAGAGGCATGATCATGCCTTCATTATGCCTCTTAGAAGGAATTTAATGGAATGTTTTTATATCTATTGTGATTAAAGGATAAATATATTGCCCAGTGTCTATAATGGAGAAGGTATATTTACAAGTTATGCTACCATAGAGTTTAAGAGAAAATTTTTGTGTGATTATAGCCATTCATAACTTTAAAATGCATTTGTGATTCCTAAAGCATGTTTGAATATCGTGTTGTTGTTGTTGGTCTTTCATAAATAATAAAGTGAAAATTTAGGCAATATTTACTAACTTATGTTAAGACCAAATGAAGGTAGATGTTTTTACCTGAATTACAGTTGTATTTGGGAAAAGAACTTTAAACATAATTCATGGATTTAGCAATTTTTCTTTCCTATTTCTCACATGAAGACACTATTGACCTTATGCCAAAATACACTTAAACAAAGACCAATTTATTTCCTTTCAGGAAGATAGCATATGGTGTGTTAGACTAGTTCTCAAACTTTTTGCAGTGGTAGGAACCTTTGTTTTTAAATAAATTTTTATTGATATCTTTTTTTCATCACCTCCATTTCCCATTGTATCTTTCCTTCTACTCCTTCCCAGAGAACCATCCCTTAGGGGTGTAGTTAGAACTTGTGATTTCATTGGTGTAGGGACTTAAAGGGGGTAGCTGCTTGGGAGGGAGTGAGGAAGAGATAAAATGGGAAATACAGCTCTGCATTTGTAATGACCAAGCTTGGTTCCAAAGAAGAGATGAGAAGACACTTTTCCCCCCCACTTCTTTGTGGTAGTCAGAAGCTATAGGTGTGGGAGACTATGTGTAACATAGTCTTTTCTGAAAAAATACTGAAATGTTTTCTCTTGGAGAGGTTGCAAGTAATTGAGTATTGGGTAAAAATGAGCAAGAAGCTGGGTGTATTATGAATTACATCTTTATCAGACAAGTTTTCTTTCCTTCTTAGGAAAGAGATGAACATCTAAGAGATGGAATAAACATATTGGATCAGGATGTTTATTTTTTTTTTTTTGGATACGTTGTTTAGTTTTTTGGAACTTTTTTTTTCTTTATTCTTTGTTATAAGGGATAAGCAATCAGCATGATGTTGTGGATGGAAAACTTTGGCAGCCCTGGGTGCAAATCCCACTTCTTATAATATATATATATTTGTTTTGTGACCTGGGCAAGTAATCTCTTAGTGTACCAGGCAACGAAGCCTATAAGTTGCAGAGAAGGTGCTGACTTGAACTGGTCAGCAAAACAGAAAAGCTATCCATAGATGTGAAAGATACATGATCTACTAATTCTCTTTTTTTAATGGTAAGTTCTTAAATATTCTGGTAATGAATTCATTTTGAATTTATTATAGAATTTTGTCCAAGATGTTGGTCATAAACATATTTCTACTAGTCTGCTTTCTTCTAGTAATTCTTGTTATATCCTTTTTTAGATTAATTTTTAGTTTTCAATATTCATTTTCATAAGATTTTGAATTCTACATTTTCTCCCCCTTCCTCTGCTCCCTCCTCCCCAAGACAATGTGCAGTCAGATATAGGCTAAAAGTATACATTCATATTAAATATATTTTCACATTAGTCATGTTATAAAGAAGAATTAGAATCACTAGGAAGAACCAAAAGAAAGAAGAAACAAAAAAAGAAAAAAAAGAGCAAATAGTATGCTTCGATCTGCATTCAGACTCCATAGTTATTTTTCTGGATGCAGATAGCACTTTTCATCATGAATCTTTTGGAGTTGTCTTAGATCTTTGCATGACTGAGGAAGAGCGAAGTCTCTCAAAGTTAGTCTTCACACAGTGTTGCTGCTACTGTGTGCAGTGTTCTTGTTCTGCTCACTTAACTAAGCATCATTTCATGTAAGACTTTCCAGGTTTTTCTGAAGTTTGCTTGCTCATCATTTCTTATGGAACAATAATATTCCATCATATTCATATACCACAGCGTGTTCAGCCATTCCCCAATTTCCAATTTTTGGCCACCACAAAAAGAGCTGCTGTAATTATTTTTTGTACGTAAGTCCTTTTCCCATTTGTATGATCTCTTTGGGATACAGACCTTAGAAGTGGTATTGCTGGGTGAAAGGGTATGCACATTCTTGTAGCCCTTTGGGCACAGTTCCAAATTGCTCTCCAGAATGTGTGGATCAGTTGACAACTCCACCAACAATGTATTAGTTTTCCAATTTTCCCACATCTTCTCCAACATTTATCATTTTCCTGTTTTGTCTGTCACCCAATTTGATAGGTGTGATGTGGTACCTCAGTTGTTTTGATTGGTGTTTCTTTAATCAACAGTAATTTAGAGCATTTTTTCCTATGACTAAATAAATAATGGAGTCTTCCTTAAAATTATAAGTAGCATCTATCTGAAAACTGCCTGTTTTTATCCTTTGACCATTTATCAGTTGGAGGATCACTTGTATTCTAATAAATTTGACTCAGTTCTCTATAAATTTTAAAAATGAAGCCTTTATCAGAGACCCTAGCTGTAAAATAATTTGCTTCCCAGCTTTCTGCTTCCCTTTTAATCTTAGTTGCATTAGCTTCGTGCAAAAACTTTTCAATTTAATGTATCCATTAATGTATTTTCAATTTAATGTATCCATTTACATTTACAGTTAATACTATCTAAATTAACTTATTTGCTACCATTCCAAACTATCAGAATTAGAAAAAATACCTCATATGGAGGTTAAAAAAAGTCTTTCTCAAGGGAAATAACAAAAAGATTGAAAAACAAAAGGGGCCTAGTACTGCTATTTGTCAAACTATGTTATAATGAATTCTCAAAATAATTTATAATAACTGGTTAAAAAATAGACTTGATTAGTGTAATAGATTATGTACAGAAGTAATATCTCTCCAGAATAGTTGGATCAGTTTACAACTCTGCCAATAGTGCATTAGTATCCCACTCTTCCCACATCCCCTCCAACATTTATCATTTTCTTTTTCTGTCATACCAATCTGATAGGTACCAGAAGTATTGCTTCGGAGGTGCTTTAAATAATATTTCTATAATCTGTAGTCATTTAGAGCATTTTTTTATTTGATTATAGATAGCTTTGATTTCTTCATCTGAAAACTGCCTGTTCATATCCTTTGACCATTTATCAATTGGGAAATAACTTTTATTCTTTTATGTTTGCCACAGTTCTCTATATATTTGAGAAATGAGACCTTTATCAGAGACACTTGCTGTAAAGATTGTTTCCCAGCTTTTTGTTTTTCTTCTAATCTTGGTTTTGTTTGGTTTGTGCAAAACCTAATTCAATGTAATCAAAATTATCCATTTTACATTCTGTAATGTTCTCTATCTCTTATTTGTTCATAAATTCTTACTTTCTACATAGATATGAAAGGTCTATTCCTTCCTCTTCTACTTTCCTTATAGTATCACCTTTATCATGTGCCTATTTTGTCTTTATTTTGGTACGTGATGTGAGATATTGGTTTACCTTGTTTCTACTATGCTATTTTCCACTTTTTTCTAGCAGTTTTTATCAGATACTAAGTTCTTATTCCAAAAGCTCGAGTCTTTGGGTTTATCAAATACTAGACTACTACAGTACTGTGTCTTGTGTACCTAATATATTCCATTGATTTACCACTCAGTTTTTTTAGTTAATACCAGATAGTTTTGGTGACTGTTGCTTTATAATATAGTTTTAAATCTGGTAGGGCAAGGCTTCCTTCCTTTGCATTTTTTTCATTAATTCCCTTGATTTTCTTGACCATTTGTTCTTTCAGATTAAATTGTTATTATTTTTAGCTGAGTAAAATAATTTTTGGTAGTTTGATTGGTATAGCACTGAATAAGTAAATTAAGTAGAATTGTAATTTTTATGACACTGGCTTGGTTAACCCTTGAGCAGCTGATATTTTTCCAGTTGTTTAACTGACTTTTATTTGTGTGAAACATGTTTTGTAATTGTGTTTATATAGTTCTTGGGTTTGTCTTGGCAGGTAGACTTCCAAGTACTTTATATTGTTTACAGTTATTTTAAATGGAATCTTTCTATCTCTTGCTGTTGGGCTGTGTTGATAATATATAGAAATACCGATGATTTATGTGGGTTTATTTTATAGCCTGCAACTTTGTTAAATTTCTTGATTATTTTCATCTAAGTTTTTAATTGATTCTCTAAGAATACCTTCATCTCATTTGCAAAGAGTGATAGTTTTGCTTCTTTTTTTCCTATTCTAATTCCTTCATTTTTTTTTTTTATTGCTAACACTAACATTCCTAATACAATGTTTAATAATAGGGCATGGAATGATGGACATCCTTACTTCATCCTTGATCTTATTGGGAAAGTTTCTAGCTTATCCTCATTAAAGATAAAGCTTGCTGATTGTTTTAGATAGATGCTACTTAACATTTTAAGGAAAGCTACATTTATTCCTATACTCTCTAGTGTTTTTTAAATAGTAATATGTACTATATTTTGCCAAAAGCTTTTTCTGCATCTATTGGGATAAGCGTATGATTTCTGTTGGTTTTGTTACTGATTTGGTCAATTATACTGACAGTTTTCATAATAATGAACCAACCCTACATTCCTGGTATAAATATATCCTTGTGATATATTGCTACAGTCTTCTTCCTTACATTTTATTTAAAATTTTTGCATCAGTATTCATTAGGGATATTGGTTTATAGTTTTCTTTCTCTGTTTCTTCCTGCTTTAGTTATCATTTCATATAAAAAGAATTTGGTAGGACTCCTTCTTTGCCTTTTTCCCCAAATATTTTATGTAGTATTGGAATTAATTGTTCTTTAAATGTTTGATAGAATTCACTTGTGAATCCATCTTGGCCCTGGGGATTTTTGCTTTAGTTTCTTCTTCACTGGTGATGAATTTACCCTTTTCATTTTTGATACTGGTAATTTGGTTTTCTTTCTCTTTTTAATAAAATTAGCCAATGGTTTATCTATTTTATTTTTTTCCATAAAACCAGCTCTTAGTCTTATTTATTAATTCATTGATTTTCTTACTTTCAATTTTGTTAATTTTTGATTTTCAGGATTTCCAATTTGTTGTTTAATTAGGAATTTTAAATTGTTTATTTTGCTAGTTTTTAGTTGCATGCCCAATACATTGATCAGTTTTTTCTCTATTTTACTGAATTTTATTTAACTTAATTATTTAAATTAGCATTTAGAGGTGTAAAATTTTCCCTAAGTACTGCATTGACTGCATCCCATAAATTTTGGTATGTTGTCTCATTATTGTCATTCTCTTTGATGAAGTTATAGATTGCTTTTGTGATCTGTTCTTTGACCCTCTCTTTCTTTAGGATTAGATTATTAATTTTCCAATTCATTTTTAAACCCTTTCCATGAACATGTATTAAATGTAATTTTTAGTGCATAATGATCTGAAAATGATGCATTTAATATTTCTGCCGTTCTGCCTCTGATTGTGAGGTTTTTATGCCCTAATACATGGTCAATTTTTATATAGGTTCCATGTACCACTGAGAAAAAGGTGTATTTCTTTCTACCCCATTCAGTTTTCTACAGAGGTCTATCTTTCATGTCTAACTTTTCTAAAATTCTGTTCACCTCTTTAACTTATTTTTTGTTTATTTTGTGGTTAGATATCTAGTTCTGAGAGAGGAAAGTTGAGGTCCCCCACTTAGTATAGTTTTACTGTCTAATTCTTCCTCCTGTAACTCATTTAACTTCTCATTTAGAAAATTGGATACTATACCATTTGGTGCATATGGTTAGAACTGATATTACTTCATTGTCTGTGGTACCTTTTAGCAAGATGTAATTTCCTTCCTTGTCCCTTTTAATTAGATCTATTTTTTGCTTTTGCTTTGTCTGAGATTAGGATTCCCCCCCTACTTCTTTTTGTTCAGCTGAAGCATAATAGTTTGGGCTCCAATTTTTTACCTTTACATTGTGTATGTCTCTCTTCTTCAAATGTGTTTCTGGTAAACAACGTATTGTGGGATTCCAGTTTTTAATCCATTGTGCTATCCACTTGCATTTTATGGGTGAGTTCATCCCATTCACATTCACAGTTATGATTACTGTGTATTTCTCTCCATCCTATTTTCCCCCTTTTTATACTTTTCTCTCTCTCATTTTACCCTATCTCTCCTCAAAAGTGTTTTGCTTCTTATTGCCACCTTCCCCAAACCACCCTTTCTTCTATCAGTCCATTCCCCCCATCTCCCCAGTGGCTCTTTCTCTTATCCCCTTCCCTTCCTACTTACCTGTAGGGTAAAATAGATTTCTATACCCAACTGAGTGTATATATTATTCCCTCTTTGAGCCAACTCCAATGAGAGTAAAGTCCAAACAATGCTAACCCCCCTTCTTTCCCTCCACTGTAATAGTCTTTTGTACCTCTTCATGTGATATAATTTACCTCACTCTGCCTCTCCCATCTTCTCTTTCTCACACTTTAATTTTTTTTAATATCATCCCACCAAAGTCCCTTTGCCTATGCATATTCCTTCTATCTGCTCTCATAGAGATACAGTTCTTAAGAGTTACAAGTATCATCTTCCCATGTAGGGATGTAAATAGTTTAACCTTATTGATTAACTAATTTTTTTTCTTTCCTGTTTACCGTTCCATGTTTCTCTTGTGTCTTGTATTTGAAAACTGAATTTTCTGTTCAACTCTCTTATTTTTATTAGGAATATTTGAAAGTCCCCTATTTCATTGAATGTCTATTTTTTTCCCCTGAAAGATTATGCTCAGTTTTTTGGGTGGTTGATTCTTGGTTATATAATACAAGCTCCTTGACCTGCTGGAATATCATTCCAAGCCCTCTGATCCTATAATATAGAAGTTGCTACGTCCTAAGTAATCCTGTGATCCATTAATATTTGAATTGTTTCTTTCTGGCTGCTTGCGGTATTTTTTCTTTGACCTGAGTGTTCTGGAATTTGGCTATAATATTTCTGGGAGTTTTCATTTTGGGATCTCTTTGAGGAGTTGATCAGTGGATTCTTTCAATTACTATGGTACCCTCTGGTTTTAGAAATATCAGGGCAGTTTTCCTTGATAATTTCTTGAAAGATGCTGTCCAGGCTCTTTTTTTTTTTTTTGATCATGGTTTTCAGGTAATTCTTAAACTCTCTCTCCTGGATCAGTTTTCCAGGTCAGTTGTTTTTCCAATGAGGTATTTCACATTTTCCTCTATTTTTTCATTTTTTGATTTTGGTTTAATTGATTGTTGATGTCTCAAGAAGTCATTAGCTTCCAGATGCCCAATTCCAGTTTTTAAAGAATTAATTTCTTTAATTTAATAACTAAAGTAAGCTTTTGTACCTCCTTTTCCATTTGGCCCATTCTACTTTATAATGAATTGTTTTCTTTTCAGTGAATTTTTGTACATTTTTCCCATTTTTTTTGTTTTTCCTCTCTTTTTTATCAAACTGTTGATTCTTTTTTCATGATTCTCTTGAATAATTTCTTTTTCCAATTTTTCTTCTATGTCTCTTATTTGGTTTTTAAAATTCTTTTTGAGCTCTTCCAGAAAGATCTTTGGTGTCTGAGATCACATAGTATTTGTTTTTGAGGCTTTTGCATGTTGGTGCTTTGATATTATTTGATTTGATATTGATATTATTGCCCTCTTCTGAGTTTGTGCTTTGATCTTCTTTGTCACCTCATTAGTTTTCTGTGATCAGGTCTTTCCACCCTTTTCTCCTCCATTTTCCAGCCTATTTCATGACTTTTAAAGTTGAGCCCTGCTCTGGGGTACAGGAGGTACTGTCCCAAGCTTGTTGGCCTGAAGAATCCAGGGGCCTGGTTACTGCAACAGTGCCTCTGAGGATGGTGGCTCACCTGTTGTGCTGGAGGATCCAGGGCTGGCAGTTCACCTTCTGAGCTGGGACCATGGGAACTTGGAGCTAGCCTGATGAGCTGAGACCACATGGCTTTTGTTGCTGATTTTTGCTGAGTTTAGGGGCCTCCTACTGGTTTACTTGGACACTGCCTCTGCTGGGCTGTCTTCTCCTTTTACCCAAGCAAAATAGACCTTTCTGTTTCTGTCGTGCTTCTAAGTCATTTTGCACTGGAAAATTGTTTCAGCTCTTCCTTTTGTGGGTTCTGTTACTCCAGAATTTGTTTTGAGACTTGACTTAAAGTTGTTTTGAGTCAAACTGGGGAGAGCTTAGGCAACTTCCTGCCTTTTCTTTACCATCTTCCTATATTTTTCTTTTCAAAGGGATCACGTATTTTAAAAATATGACTTCTGTTTAGTAGCATCCTATATTTGAATCATATTGTATTTTCCTTTGGGAACTTCGTTGTTTGAATATATCAATAGAGCTTTACTGTTTTACACCAAAAATTTAAAAGTATGTATTAGATTATTAGATTGATTCTAGTCTGTCTTCTATATAGAGCTCACATTTTACCTCCTTCCTTCTTCAACGTAAGCCAATAACTGGCTTACAATTTTTCCCTCTTTTCTAACTCCTTCCCTGTTACAAAGGGACTTAACATACATGTTGATTCTCCCTCAGATATCCTAAGCATTCCATTCTTCAACCTTTTTGCCTCCTTAGAATTACTCCTGTACCTCACTTCAGTCATACACAAATGATGGTTGTACCCCTGATCTTGCCATCATTTTCAAATGTACCATCTCCATCTTCAAAAATCCTGAAATACTCTTATCTGAACATAATCTATTGGCTTTTTACCTCTCCCTCTGCCTTCCGTTATGTCACTTTACTCTTTATCCTCACTATGACCTTCAATTCCTTGACCCCTCAGTTCTCTCCCACACCATCTCCCTTGCACCAGCCACTCTCTCTCCTCTTCTCATCTTGACTCTTGGTGAACCAATCCAACTCTACACTGTCCTCTCTTGAATCCTTAGCCCCCTTATATCACTCATTATACCCTGCCAGGTCTTTGACTTGGTTCATTCCCACCATTTGTTGCCTTTGTGTATACACACATACTGCTGAATGAAGGTGGAGAAAATCACACATCCTTTTTGACTAGGTCAACTACAAATTTATGTTACACAACCTCCACTAGCCCTCACTGCTTTTAGGCAATCCTGCTATGTTTTCCTTTTTAACTCACTATCCCACACTCCACAGCAGCTCTTCCAAAACTTTTCATCCCTCCTCAGATATTCCATGACTCCCCCTCTCCACATTCTCTCATTTGCTTCACATTTTTCATAAAATGACCTTCCTCTTCCCCCTTTTTCATCTCTCCAGCACCTTCTTTCGCCTTCTTTTCACTCTTGTTTCATATGATGATGTATCCTTACTCTTTATCAAGGCAAACTCCTCTGCTTGTTCCAGTGATCCTGTTCCATCCTGTTTCCTCCAACAGATTACCCCCTTTGCCATTCTTACTCTTTCACCATAATGTTAATGGAATTTAAAGATCTTCTTCACCCCTTAGTAGGCCCATATGACCAGCTTTGAGCTCTAGCCCAGCCCACAGCTTGAGTCACATGGAGCCCATGATGGGAGGAGCTTGCAGAGCTGAGGCAGAGCAGCTAGTATGAGTGACAGAGGAAGGAATTTTGCCTAGGGGAGCTTGTTTATGGGGAAGCCCAACAGAGGAAAGACTTGGAGATTTTGGTGCTCCCTGGATTGGTGATATGTATAAATTTCTTTCTTACTATGGTGAAATTGGCTTTCTGGTATCTGAATAAATATTTTGGTTTTGCTTTTGAGGATGAGAGTTATTTATATTTTCTGAATTTACCCTGGAAATACACATGCATATTCATAGCAGCTGCTATAGGTATCACATTGGTGTTACTTTCACCTATTTTCAGTCTCTCCTCTGCTGGCTTATTTCCTCCTGCTTACAAGCATGCCTATTTCTCCTCTCTTGAAAAAAAAAAAAAACAACTCTCTTATGATCCTTCCATCTCTGCTAATTATTATCCTGTTTCTCTCCTTCCCTTTTTAACTAAACTTGAAAAAATGATCTATGATAGACACATCCACATTCCACTAAAACTACTCCTCCAAAGCCATCAGTGATCTCTTAGTTGCAAAATTCAATGACCTTTATAAAGTGATTTTCCTAAAATGCAGGTCTGATCAAATTAACTCTAACCCCTCACCCTAATAAACTCTAATGGCTTCCTATTGCCTCCAGGTTCAAATACAGAATGTTCTGTTTGGCATTCAAAGCCCTTCATAACCTATCCTATATACCCTATTCCCCAACACATACTCTTTTATCTAGTGACAGTGGCTTCCTGGGTGTTCTGTTGTCAATCTTGTGGAGCCAATTGTATTACTGCTTTTTTTCTGTACATTATTTTGGATATTACATATACTGTTTTTTTAGTTCTTCAACTGAAAAGTCTATTTCCTTGACTTTTCCCACAGATATGTTACTTGACCTCAGTGACCTTCTACAGGTAAGATTTTTTTTCTTAACTCTCTTTTCCTCTTACTAGATAGTGAATGCAGACAAGCACTGCTAATGCATGGCATGCCATTTAGTAGAGGGCCTGCCTCCTTTTCTCTTTGTACTGGCAGGGGAAGAACAATTTGAATAAATTGGAAGACCTTTAAAATTTCAGTCTCTAATCAAATGAAGAACTTTTATCCTTCAACTTAATTTTATAATGATTAAGCATCTGTTATACATAAAGAACTCTGTAAAGAGCTGGGGATACAAACACAAAAATTAAACAAACTTAAAGGCTCTTTGGTGGCTTGGGTTATAACACTGTTACAGAGAGTAAGTAAATAGAAAATAATTTCAGGACGGTAAGAGTACTAAGATCTAGGGGAAATCAGGAAAGGTTTTTTTAATAGAAATTGCACCAGAGGTGAGCTTCGAAAGAAGCTGTTGTTTCTGAGAAAAGAAAATGTATTCCAGGAATGGGAAATAATCTGTGCAAAAACATGGAGGTGGCATGCTGAGCTGGAGGAACAGCTTGTTGACTCTTGCCTGGAATTAAAAGTTCTTGAAGATCCATATATTCTATAGCTAATCTACACTAACCCTCAAACACTCCATCCATGTGTTTGTAACCTATGGCCTTGTTCCCTGAAGTGCTCTGCTCTGTTTCTTTTGCCTCTTAGTTTACCTGGATTACTTCAAGCTCGAAGCACACTTTTGGAAGACCTATTCTGGTCTCCCCCCAGCTAATACTTTCTCTTTCAATTTATATATTGTCTCTCCCGCTAGAATGTATGCTGCTTGATTGATGGAAATTTTTTTTTCAATTTTGTATCCCCCTTACTTAATGTTTGACATATAGTAAAGACTTACTGTAAACTTGCTGAATAAGTGTGAAATGGTTGGTGGGTATGAGATTAAGGATGACTCTGAGAAGTTAATTTAAGTTAATTTATTCTAGAAACACTATGGAGTAACTGAAGATTTTTGGGTAGAGGAATGCTATGACCAGATCAAGCTGTTGGAAGATTATTTTGGCAGCTTTGTAGAGGCTAGATTATAGAGCAGATTGATTGTTAAAGGGAGAGGCTGCCAATTTAGAAAGATGTTTTAATACTTTTGTCAAATGATGATGAGGGCCTGAAGTAGTAAATGAGTTATTTTGGAGAGAGAGGAGGGAAGGGAGAGATGTTGTGGAGGTAGAAGTGACAAGAATTGGCAACTAGTTAAATATAAGGAATAAGAGATAAGAAAGGGTCAGAAAATGCTTAGATATTATGAACTTGGGTGACTGAGAAGATGATGTCCTTACAGAAATATGGAATTTTGAAGAAACAGCTAGTTTAGCATGATTTGCCATAATGTAACTGCATTCAGCAAAGTGTCTGGCTCTTCATCCTTTGGAAACAAAAGAAGTGAGAAAGCTCAATAAACTTGTTCTAAATTGGGGCCTTAAAATGAGGATATTCTCTTTTAAAAGAACAAAATATGAATTAATTTGTACATTTACCTTTATCTATAGGCAGCTAGATGTTATACTACATAAAGGGCAGAACTTGAAGTCAGAAAACCTGAGTTCAAATTCTGCTACCCCAACCACTTAGTAGCTGTATGTATGACCCTGGGCAAGTCTGTTATCTACTTTTAGTCTCAGTTTCATCATCAGTAAAATGGGGATAATAATGACTTGTACCTCACAGAGCTGCTATGAGGATCAAGTGAAGTAATTTTTGTGAAGTGTTTGGTAAACTTTAAACTGCTATTATTATTGTCCTGGAGAAAATTACTTTCAAGTAATAAGGAAAAAATGGATAATATTTGAAAAGTGCTTAGCATAGTATCTGACATATAGTAGGTAGCATGTAAATACTTTTTCCTTTCTCTCCTTCCCTTCCCTCTTTTATTGAGGCTTTTTATGAAATGATGAACAGTTGTGTATGTATAATCACACAGTCTGGAGAACATGAACATACTTGCACCTAGTAACAATAATTGTTTTACGTTATATCAATCAGATGGTGCAGGTTATTTTGGGCCTTCCATTTGTTGTGTGAATGGAATCTCTCAGAAAGCTACTGATCAAATAGAGTTTGGTCAAGCTAAAAATAATCTCCTGATGTGGTGATAATCTAATGAATCTTGGCTTCACATACTTTACATTGCTCTAAGATTCTCCGTTGAATTAAAGCAACACTTCCTTTCAACTCAAGTAGTTTTCCAATAAATGTGGAAAAAATAATGCTTAATTGTTTGGCCCTTAAAATCTGAGTTTTATATTCAGTTTTGGAATGGCAAAAATAGGAAATATAGCTGCACTCACTGGGTTCACGTGGATTTTCTCTAAAAAAGGGTAGAAACTGCAGTGTTGAGTATCTTGCTTGTTGATTAGGCAACTGTGCTGTTAATTTTTCTCCAAAAATATCTTTGTGTACCTTTATTATTGAGGTTATAATATTTGTAGAATTAGTCAATCAACAGACATTTATTAAGTGCTCACTTTGTGCCAGGAACTGTGCTAAGTCTAGGGATGCAAAGAAAAACAATAATAGTTCCTTCCCTCTGTGAGCTTACATTCTAGTGTGTAAATGAAATGTAAATAATTAGTACATGCAGGAGATACATATACATATGTATTACAAACTATCATGTGATAGAGGTGGGGAAGGGATAGAGCATAGGTACCCTTGGAAGGAAAGGTACTAGCAGTAGGGGGATTAGAAAAGGCCTACTGTAGAAATTATTTCTTGAGCTGTATTTCGAAGGAAGCCAGAGATTCTAAGAAGCAGAGCATTCTGGACACAGGGAACGGCTAGTACAAAGGTATGAGAATTCAAAATAGAGTGTTGTGTTTCGAATAGCAAGTATGCCAGTATGACTGGATTACATTAGCATGCAGATGAGAGTAAAATATAAGAAATCTAGAAAAATAGGAAAAAGCTAAATTGTGAAAAGCTTTAAATATTAACAAAGAGCTACATATTTTATTTTGGATGTAATCTGGAGTCAGTGAACATTTTTCAGTGGGATAGTGACATAATCAACTTTATCCTTTAGCAAAACAACAACGGAGAATTCAGTGAAATGGGGCTAGACCTGAGACTGGAAGATCATTTAGAAAGCTATTCCAGGCAAGAGGTGATAAAGGCTTGAATTAGGGTAGGGTGTATTTGAGTAGAGAGGTAACCCTGAGGTTGTAAACCCAGGGGATAGGGAAGATGTTGGGGGAAAAATAATGAGTCTTATTTTGAAAATGTTGTATTTGAGAGGCTTTTGGGACATCCATTTTGAAATGTCTAAGAAGAAGCTGGTCATGGAGGAAAGAGAGTGAGACTGGATATATAGATTTGGGAATCATCTTATTCTCTATGGTAATGTATAGAACAAAACAGAGTGAAAATAGAAGAGGGCCTTTGCAGACAACCACAGTTGGTGATGTCGCAGACCCATACTGCGCACTCTTAGACCCATATCAACTCACTGTGACAGAACAGATGCCAACTGGCCACTTTGTCTCTAACGGATTGAGGAGGGGATAAGAATCCAGGTGTAGCAGGCAGGGTCTTCCTGAGAAGGACTAAATTCCGCAAAAGCAGCAGTGGTATGACTTAGACATCCTAGGAACAGAACTAGGTTTCAGTTTCACCTTTTATCCCAGTCTGAAGCCTGTAGAGGAATTACTTCCTGCAGGGAAGGAATCCCAGAGCAAAGGGAAGCTTGTAGTTCTGTCACTCTGGTTCTGTCTGCTGGTTCCTCAGCAGAAAATTCCCTCTGGGTGACAGGGGCTGAGTCCTATAGCAGTCTAATGTTCCTCAGACCCAAACCCACATCAGAAACTTAAAAAGGTCAGACCAAGGTGACAACAATCAGATTGTGCTCTGCATCAGACCATTTTGGGGGCACTGAAGACCTTCAAGTCCTCAACTAGAATAATACCACAATACTCAGTACCCCAAGAAAGTAGCAGCAGTCCCACCCCAAGCATTTCCTTTAGAAGTGTGTAGAACTGAGCCCTGATATAAAGTCCAAAATCAGGAAGTAGGCTTAAAGAAGGAACAAATAAAACAAAGCATCCCACCAGAAAAAGCTATTATAGTGATAGGGGCACTGAAGACACAAATCCAGAAGAAGAGAATGACTCCAAAACATCTACAAGCAAAGTCACAGAAAACAGCAAAGCTTAGAAACAAGTTTTAAGTAGATTTCTAAGAAGAGCTGGCTTTCAAAAAGAATTTAAACTTTTTATCAGCAAAATGAGAGCTCTTGAGAAAGAATTAGGAAAGAAATGAGAGCTATAAAAGAAAGAATTAAAAGGGAAATTAATAGTTTGGGCACAAGAGGTACAAACCTTGTCCAAACAACAAAGTTTCTGAAAATTACAATGGACCAAATAAAATACAATGGTTCCATAAGACAGCAGGAAATATTGACAAAGTCAAAAGAATGCAAAAAAGAAAATATAAGCTGTTTCCTAGCCAAAACAAGTAACCTAGAAAATGAGGAGAAAAAATTTAAAAATCACTGGGCTGCCCAAATACTATGATCACAAAAAGAGCTTAGGCGTCATATTTCAAAAAATCTTAAAACAGTTCAGAGCTCTAGAACCAGACAACAAAGTAGAAATAGACCACAATTGGTCACCTCCTGAAAGAAATTCCCAAATGAAATCTCTTAGGAACATTACAGCCAACATCCAGTGCCTCCAGTTCAAAGATAAAATACTACGAGCAGGTAGGAAGAATTAAAATATAGAGAAGCCATTGTCAGGATTACACAGGACTTAGCAATGACCACTCTGAAAGGGGTATAGGGCTTGTAATATGATATTCCAGAAGGCAATGAAACTTAAAGGCAAGAATAACTTACCTAGAAAAACTGAGTATAATTCCTCAGGGGAGAAAAAGGGACTTCCAAGCATTGTGAAAAGACCAGAGCTGTGTAGAAACTTCGCAGTTTTAAGATAAACACAAAAAGGCATTAAGAGAAACATAAAAAGGTAAACACAGATTTGTAGTGTTAAAGAACTAGAAGATAAACAGCTTATATTCTAATATGGGAAGATGATACATATGTACCCTCTGAACCCTGTCATCATCCGGGGTCATAAGAGTCTAATTAGAAAAGGTCTTCGCATTTTCTGTTATATGTTGTTCATCTTAAGAGAAGACTAGAAAGAAAGGAAGAAGGATATACAGGAGGGTTTGTGGAAGAGGGGGCTGGAGAAAAAAGGTTAGGGAGAATTTTCTTACATAATCAGAGGTTATAGTAGAAATCTGCATTGTGTGTGTGTGTGTGTGTGTGTGTGTGTGTGTGTGTGTGTCTGTCTGTCTGTCTGTCTGTCTGTCTGTCTGTGTGTTGTATACATCTTTAGTAGACAAGGAAGGGTGGGGAAGGATCATCTGACATCACAACCTCACTTTTATTTGAACTGGTTAAAAGGAGGAAAGAATAATATACGTAGATAAATACATTTCACTTAACAAGAAAACAGGAGAGGAAAGGGAGATGGGAAGTTAAGAGGGGAGTGCATATGAAAAGGAGAAATTAGTCCTAAGTATAAGTGAGCACATCCTTAACCAAGAATGTACAAAAATATTTGTAATTCTTTTTGAGGAGGCAAAGAATGAGAATCTGAGGGGGTGCTCATAAATTGGAAAATGCCTGAACAAGTTATAGTATATAAATGTAATTGAATACTATTAAATGTTGAAGGGGATAATTTCAGAAAGGCTTGGGAAGACTTGTATGAACTGATACAGAATGAAGAAAACAGAACCAAAACAATATACATAGTGAGAATAACATATTAAAGATAAAACTTTGAAAGAATTAGATACTGTGTTCAGTGCAATGACCAACCATATTTCCACAGGACTAATGATGAAACATGCTACCCACCTTCTGATAGAGAGGTAAAGCACTCAATGCAGAATGAGATATATTTTTGGATGTGGCCAGCCATATTTTCCAGATTTTTTTTTAACTGTATATGTCTGAAACACGGCTTGTTTTTCTTTCCTTTTCCTTGGGGGGAGGAGAGGTACATTTAAGATGAGAATAAGAGACATGGATTTCTGCCAGTTATAAAAAAATATATAATTTTTAAAAATTTTATCACTGGTAACCCCAGAGCAGTTTCAGTTGAATGCTGAAGTCAAAAACCAGATTTCAGTGTGGGAGTTTGCAGGAGCGAAAGTGGAGGCACCAGATATTGCTGGCTTTTTTCGAGGAGTTTAGTTGAGAAGGGAGTAAATAAATAGGATGATAATTGGCTGGTAAGGTAAGATCAAGTTTAAGTTCTTTTCTTTTATTTTTTTAAGATGAGGGAGATTTAAATGTGTTTGTAGGCAGCCAGGAAGGAGAGATTAGCTAGTGAGAGAGTGAAAATTAGAGCTGCGGGGAGGAATGGTAATGGGGACAGTTTTCTGGAGAATTGGGGAAGGGAAGAGTATTAGAGTCCTTGTACAGGGGTTATGATACAATATGAGATGAGAAGGGAGCTCTAATGAAAGTTTCAATTTTGAGGGTACGGGGAGGATGTTTAAGTATGATGCAAGGTCCTCAACTTTAAGGCTGGGGTCAAGTGGATGAGTTTTTATAAGAAAAAATATTGATACTGTGTTTGAGGTTTTATGTATGTCAGTTGCAAAGAATTTTCTTTAATTTAACATTAACATCTAAACATTTCTCTCTCCCCAAATTAAATTAACATAGTTTCCCCATGCCTTCTGACTTGTTCTCTCTTCCCAAGACAATTTTATACGAATATTGAAGGGATAAAAGATCACAATATGTAATAATCCAATTTGAGGTTAACATTTCAGAATAGTAAATAACAGAAGAACCATCTCATTCATTCCTAGGCCACTCTCCTCCAGGAATACATGGAGTTCCTCTCTCTGATCTGTATCTTAGTCCTTTTTCTGTTACGAATAAACCTTAGGACCAATTGCTTTAGGGGATGGACAAAGAGAAGATGGCCTTTAGGTGTGTCCAGAGCCCAATCTACAGATACTCTTTCCTCTGAATTTTAGTTACTATTACGACCCTTAAACCATTTCCTGAAGAAATATCTTGTTTGTCCTCATTTCAAATAGGGAATTGTGGGAAGGGAGTTTTTAGACCAGAGAAATATTATTTCTGGATATTGCTAGAGAATCTAAAATGAGTGTTTTTAATATTTTTGAAGAGTTGTGAAAGAAGAAATTTGGAACACTTGCTGTGTGTGGGAGACTAAATTGCTTTGGAAAAAGAATGTCTTGCAATTGTGACGGCCCAGTTAAGATTAGGTGCCAATTTGTAGTGAACCTAGTCATCACAGTTCTATACTTCCTTTACCTCTGTTCAGCAGGACTTGAATAGGAGTGAGGGAGATAGATGTCAGTAATCTAGGTTTGAGGTTTATGGAAATATGATGGTCACTATAACAAGGTTACAAGGGACTAAAGAACAGAGCAGAGAGGATGCTTTTATTGTTCATTTGTTTTCAGTTGTGTCTGATTCTTTGTGAATCTGAGGTTAAACCATTTGAGGTTTTTTGGCAAAGATAGTGGAGTCGTTTGCTGTTTTCTTCTCCAGCTCATTGTACAGATGAGGAAATTGAGACAAACAGGGATAAGTGACTTGCCGAGGCTCACATAGCTAGTAAGAAGCCAGATTTGAACTCGGGAAGATGAGTTATAGCACTCTATACACTGCATCACCCAGCTGCCCAGAAAGGATACTATGGAGTTGAATTGATTTGTGGGGTCAGGATTGAGAACGGAAGAGAATTTAGGCTGAGGGATAGAGGAATTAGAGGTGTAAGTGAGCACCAAGCAGGACTCAGGGTTGTAAGACACAAAGAAAGATTGAGTTAGAAAAGATTATTATCAGTTAAAGGAATTTTAGAGGTTATGAACAAGGAAGTGTAATATTTGTGGGTGATGGCATAGGCAAGGATGTCATCCTCTTTGTGCATAGCTATGGTGGAGTAAACGAGTAGGATTAAAGTAGTTAAAGCAATAGACTGTGAACTAGATGCCAAACTCATTGAGAAGGGTGAATGTTGATTTGGTAGATAATGGCCACCAGCCTCTGGATTTGTTGTTAAATTTGGATAGCTTAAAGGAGGAATATTACTGAGTGATGGTAGTAGAGGGAGACACTAGAAGTGGCAGTGACAAATAACTTTCAGGTTTGCAAGGTGGTTTCATATCTTATCTATTTTGATTCTCAAAATAACTCTCTTAAGTATGACTATATCATTCTCATTATACAAATGAGGAAACTGCTATTTAGAGATGTTATAGCTAGAGACTCAGGGTTTGAGTCTTTATCTTCAGAACTCCAAATCCAGCACAGTAAACATTGTGTTACATTGCCTCTAAAAGCTATTCAGTGATTCAGAAATCAAAGAATTAGGTAACAAAGTCAAGTTAACAAGCATTTATTAAGTATTCCTACCATGTGGCCAACACTATGCTACTCATTGGAAATACAAAGGGGGGAAAAAGCCCAATAAAATCCTGTCTTTCAAGAAACTTACAGTCTAATGGAAGAGATAAAGTGCCAACAACTATGCAAGATAAAGTGAGGAAAAATTGGAAATAATTTTGAGAAGACACTAGCATTAAGGGACTTTGGGAAAGTCTTCTTACAGGTAGGATTTTACCTGGCACTAGAAGAAAGTCAGAGAAGGTAGAAGAAAATGAGGCAGGAGAGAATTCCAGGCATGGGTGTAAGGGTGACAGTGATGAAAATTCCTAAAGTCAGGAGATATGGAGTATCTTATATGAAGAATATCCAGGAAGGCAAAATCACTGTATTAAAAAGTATGTAGATATAGAATAAGGAAAAGGTAGGGCTTTAAGAATGAGTGCATTCATAGGCAGCAGAAAAGGAATCAATGGAGGCAATCTGATGGAAAAGACAGGAGTAGATGGGGTCAGTGATGGATGTGGATTAGGCCTTAGAAAGAAGCTCCAACTCTTTTTGTAAAAGTAGAGGAAGATGTCTGAATGATATGAGCTGAAGAGGAGGGGACAAGAGAGAGAGCCCTATGGGAATGGCTTCAGTTTATTTAGTGACAAAGGCAGGGTTGTCAACTGGAAAGGATATGGGGTAGGGTGAGCTATGGGAGATTTGAAGAGGAATAAGAAGGTTTTAAGACATGGATAGGAAGGTTTTAAGGCTCTCTGGGAAGGGGTGGGAATACTTTGGGGAAGGAAAACTTTTTTAAAAAAACTTTTTTTTTTTTTTAAAGAAAGACATAATGGTGAACATAGGATAGTGAATTTATTAGGTATAGAAAGATCCCCTTGCTGCAGTTAGGGTACAGTTGAAATTATGTAATAAATTTTTAGTGGACCCAGTCAGCATGGTTTCATGGTTTTCTCCAGCTTTATTCAGTAGCATATGAGAGAGAAACAGCACTCATGGATGACACTTTTAGAATTCAGGATGGTGGGACATTCAAATATATAAATGTAAGTTGATTTGCAGAGAGAGAGCACTAAAAACTAGAGGAAATCAAGAAAGCCTTGATGGAAGAGGTGGAAAATGAGTTAAACCATGAAGGAAGCTAAGGATTCTAAGAGATAGAAATGAGGAGGAGAAAGCATGGAAGATAGTCCCTACTATGGTACAGAGACAGCAGATGAAGTGCCAACTTAGAGAAATAGCAACTAGGACAGTTTGTCTGGAATGTGAGATATGAACGAGAAAGGTAAAATGGAACCAGACTCAAAGACTTTAACTGTAAAGCTGAGGAGCTGTTCTTTCTACCATCCAGAAGCCTTGGGTTCCTCATGGAGACACGACTTCTAGAACAGCAAAGTATCTGGAAAGGTGCAGCAAGGATACTTTTGTTACATATAAACGTGGCCTATAAAACCAGAGGGAATACACAACTTTTCTGAAGACTTTTGTGAAGGGTTCTGTGTCTGGGATGAAACTGAATTTTGTTTAGACATGAGATAAGCCAATAAATACTAAAAAAAAAACATCACAGTGATTTGCTGGCAAATCCAGTAGAACCAGTGATCTAGAGAAAGGTTACTCAGGCTCATGGAAATAGTACTACGGTTCAGGCCAAGTTCTGAATCAGTTTTCCTACTAAGGCCATTGGATAGAGGTTCTGGGTGATGCTGTATCTCTTAAAGGTCTAGAAATGAAAGCTAAATAAACAAAATTATACCTTTTTGAGGATTGTTTAATACCTTTTTTCTAAATTAGATATATCTCAAGGTCAGTTTATATATTAGTGCTTTTAAAAATAAAATTTTATTGATATCTGGTTTTTACATCATGAATTTTCTATGTATTTACAAACCTCATTCCTTCTCAGAGAGATATCCCTCATAATATTATGTGAAAGAATTTTCCACAAAATTAGAAAAACTTTGAAGTATTCACTTTCAGTTGTTTTGTTGTTGCTGTCATTCTTTCCATTTACATTGTGTATCTTGTCTTCATGATTCTGCTCACTTCACTTTGCATCAGTTTGTATGTCTTTTCCTACTTCGCTGTATTCATTACTGTATTGTAGTGGTAGAAGTTAATGAAAGACTTGGCAAAAGGCAAGACTTTAGAAGTAATTATTATATAATCCTTTCTCCCCCCACCTCCCCCAAAAAAGGCTGAGGACTTTGTACTGTATCCTAGAACATATGTGCAAGGCTTGAGATGGCTGAGATAGATACTTGACTTCTTGAAAAAGGGAGAATGACCTTTGCATTCCCATTGTATAGCACAATGCCTGGCACACAGTAAATACTTAATAGATACTTGTTTGATTGATTAGATTAAGATAGGGTGATATAGGCATACTGAATGAACCTCAAAGGAGGAGGGGGATTCCTGATTGAAAGTGACAGAGGAATGGTCTGGAAGAGGCCAGTGAGGAGTAAAAAGTATGTCTTCTCTTCCTCCTGACCTACAGTGTTAGTAGCATGGGAAGAAGTGTACTCTTTACTGGATGATGGTGGCTAGATATATGTTGTCTTCTGGAGGGAATCAGTATGAGTATAAAAGGACAGAAGGGATGAGAAAAGATGTTTAAGATAAAAGCATTTTTAGAGTTAAGGGCCTGGATAACCAGTGAGCCTTTTTTGTAAATAGGTATCCTGTTTATATGCAGTAGTATAGTATAGTAGAACATTGGATTTAGGATTAACCATCTTTTCAGAATGTAGAATTCCTATTCAGGTGCAGATAGAATCAAATGACCTTAAATAAGGAAATTCTTGATTCTGTAACGTATTAAAACTGTTTGAATGGGTGTAGGGGAGAGGAGTTATATGAAACATGGTCTGCTCTGGGCTTTAGGAAGTTGGACCTCATGGCTTGTGTCTAGGAAGGATGAGGATGGAGAAGTAAGAATACTAGCTTGAATAAAGCTATTGCAAATAGTCCAGGTGAGAAGTAATATAGTATGTGATATAGAACGAGTAGCATTGGGAAAAGAAACAAAGGGACAGATTTTTTTCTAGTTTCTATAAATGGGCAGATTTCTGTGTGTAGCTGGTGACCTCTTCGTTAATACTTATGTTGCATGATGACTGGAGATAATGTGACATGTACTTTTTTCTTCATGTTCTTCAGCTATAATTTCCCTTTTAAGCAAACTTGATTATTGAATAGACGGTGGTGTGACAGAAAGAGCTTTGCCGTTGGAGTCGACTAAATACCTTAGTTCCAACCCTAATAGATAACCCTGGTCAATTTACACGATTCTTCTGAGCTTAATTCTCTTCATCTGCAAAATGGAAATACATTTTTTCAAGCCAGCAAATTGAAAACATTAAATGTTCACTAGGTATAAAACTCAGTACCTAAAAATAGAGATGCAGAATTGAAAAACAATATAGTCTCTTTTCCTTAAAGAACTTAGAGTTCCTACTCTAATGGGAAGGGGGGGATGTGACTAGGATGTAAAGCACTTTAAATACCAAACAGAAGATTTTATATTTGATCCTAGAGGTGATATGGAGAAATGGCAGTTTATTGGGTAGGAGGTTCATTGCCAGACACTTTAACAGCTGAATAAAGAATGGATTGTAATGAGGAAAGACTTGAGGCAGGGAGCCCAACCAGAAGCTATTTCAGTAGTCCAGTCTTGAGTTAATGAGGACCTGCACCAAAGGTTACAATGGTTACAATGTCAGAAGAGAAAAAAGGGAACATATGCAAGCGATGTTACAAAAATTAAAATGGACAATCCTTGGCAATAGATTGGATAGAGAGGGTGAGAGTGAGGATTTCAAGATGACATCTAAGTTGTGAGCCTGGATAACTGGAATAACTAGTGCTACCCTCACAATTAACAACGAAGTCTGAAAGAAGAAAAGGATTTGGGGGAAAGAGAATGAATTCAGTTTTGGGACATACTGAGTTCAAGCTTGTCCACAGGCCCTCCAGGTTGAGATGTCTGAAAGGCAATTGAAAAGGAGAGACTAGAAGTCAGCAGAGAGGTTTTGATCTGTGTAAATCGTTTTGAGAATCATCAATATAGAGCTGATAATTGAATCTTTAGGAGCTGAGATCAAGTGAAATAGCACAGAGGGAGAAGAGAAGAAGTTCCTGGACAGAGCCCTATGGGACACTATGGGAAGTGGGTATGACCTGAATAAAGATCCAGCAAAGGAGACTAAGAAGAAATGGTAGGAGATAAAGTAGGTAGGAGGAGGACCAAGAGAGGGCAGTGTCCTAAAAATCTAGAAAGAACAGAGAATCAAAGAGAAGAGGGTGATCACCAGCATCAAAGGCTGCAAAAGGGCAAGCAGGATGAAGATTAAGAAAAGGCCATTAGATTTGGAAATTAAAAGATCACTTATAAATTTTTCTTTATTCTTTCCAATCAGCAAAAATCTACTCTTTCTCCCCGCTATTCCCCTGCCCCTCAATTGAGAATGAAAGAAAAATAAAACCATTGTTAGAAATTTATATAGTCAAGCAAAACAAATTTCCGCATTGGCTGTATCTTAAAAAAAAGTATATGTAGGTATATAAACACAGATATACCTACATATACATAAATGTATGTATATCTCCTCTCTCTTTTATACATATATATGTACATGAATGAATTATTTCCTTGTAATTAGTTTTCTAGAATCATGTTTGGTCATTATGGTCATTAGAGTTCCTAAATCTTCTCTTTGTCTCCATAGTGTCAATGAACAGCTTGTTTTCCTTCTATTCACTTCATTCTGTATAGGTTCATAAAAGTCTACCCAGGTTTCTCTGAAACCATCTCCTTCATCATTGAGATGGAGAAAATGACATTAGATTTGGCAATTAAAAGATTAGTAACTTTGGAGAGAGTAGTTTTAGTTGAGTGATGAGTTTTAAAACCTAACTACAGAGTTAAGAGAGTGAAAGTCAAGGAAGTTGAAGGCATCTACAATCGATAGACTTCTCAAGTTCTTTAGCCCACAAAAGGAAGGTTAGATATGGGATGATAATGGGGATGCATCAATCAAGTGAGGGTTTTTGATGGGAGAGATACAGGCATGTTTGTAGGTAGTAGGGAAAGAACCAGTAGACAGAAATTGAATATAAGTGAGAGGCAGCATGATAGAGAGGCAATCCATGGATTGGAATGGGATCACTTGTGCACATAGAGGGATTTGCCTTGGCAAGAGGGGCCACCTCTTCATCTGAGGTAGGCATGAAGGAGATAGTGGTAGAAGACATCTTGGTGATGTGAGAAGAGGAGCAGGGGAGAAGATGGGAAGGGAGACAAGGGTTTTAGCTGAAACTTAGTATAATAGGGAAATATAATGAACAAAAATAAATACACAAGATAAGTGTGACAAGGGCAAAGAAAAAATACTCTAAGAAGATACAAGGAAGAAAAGAACACTTTCAGTTCAGGGGATTAGGAACAAGTTTTTGAAGGTGGCAGCTATCACAGGCTGTTAAGAAAGAAAAATTTCAGTAGGTAGAGATGCTAAGGGAACATTTCAAATGGGTACGTGGAGGCAAGAGAAGTGCATGTTGGTAAAGGACAGCTGGTAGTATGATGTAGTTGGAATATGAATACTTATGGGGATGAGAGTGAGATATGATTGGAAAAATAGGCTGGAACTGGTGAAAATCAAGAGAAGTTATTTCAAAGTACTTTACAAGCTGTATGTACATATTTGCTATTTAAAATAAAGATTTTATTGTTGCTATCAGTTATAGTTTTTGTTTTTATTTTATAGTGGAATATCTTTCAAAAAATATTAACGTTAAAAATATAAACTCCAAGTTTTGGGTTTGTTTTAATAGGTGAATGTTTATGTGCTGGGGAAAACATTTCTTCTTTTGGCCAGAGAACTCTGCATCAATGCTCCAGCAATAGGTATGTTTCTGTTGTCTGAGTATTTGAACAGTACTTGTTTTCTAAAAGAGCACAGGTTCTTTTGAAGCCAGAGAATAAAGTGCCATGGTCTTTGAAGAAATAGAAGGGGTAGGGAAGGAGTACTTGAAAATCCAGAGATTTGCCAGGTAAGGAAATTTTGTAAAATTGTAAAAAGCCCATCATGACTAAGACCTACTTTGGGCAGAGAAATTTGAGTATTGTTCAAGGCTACTACCTCAGATGTGGGTTTTGGGATCATCTCCCAAAAGGCAACATGTGGGGAAGATGCATATCTTAGAAACTCTCATGCTATATAAAATTTTCTGTGGTTACTGTCTTGAATAGAAGGTTGTGGAGTCCTTTCCCACTCAAACCCAACTCATATTTTTTCAGATGAATGTTGCTACTGGCACCACTTTTGATTAGTCATTCTCTTGGAAGCGTGTGTGTGTGGTGTGTGTGTGTTATGTCAGAGGACGTCTGTATCACTTAGTTATTGGGAAGGAAACTAGAGGTAGTTTTACCTTAACTCTTCATTTGAGAATTATCTATGCCCTTTAATTTTTCTGCCAAAATTATCTCTGACACATTTGTTCATAAATTACATACTTAGGCCTCTGTTGGGCAAACCATAGATTAGGCACTCAGAGTTATTAACACCAGAGCTATCATTTTACCTAGATAAGGGATCACCATATGTCTAGCTACTAAGGAAAGAGATCAGGAGTCTAATGTCACAGAATTAAGAACTCTCTATAGAAGATTGTTTATGATTAGTTGCCTAATGCTTAGTGCAAAACAAGCAAACAAATTGCTCACGTTTTGATTTTCAATCCTGATCTGTGTAGAAAGATAAAATTTGCTAATCTGCATAGATTTTAGACTAGAAGGCATCTTGAAAATCACCTCATACAATCCCTTCAGTTTATAGATCAGACTCAGAAGAATGAAATCACTTATATAAAGTTACATAGGTAGCAGGTGTATTTGAACCCAAGTTCTCAGGTTCCAAATCTAGCACTTTCCTTGTACCATAGTGCCTTCCACCTGTCCAGTAACTTCTCATAGTACTTTTGCATATACCTTTTCTGAAATGGTGTATGTGGGAGCCTGTAGAAGGATATAGAGTGGTAAGACTGAGGTATAACTAGGAGGAATAGGAATGGGGGGAAGGAATAGTAACCAGAAGACAGAGCTGAGGGCATCAGTATTACAGAGGTGGATTTCAGCAAGACCCCAGAAAAGCTGTTATTGGGAGTGGCTATGGCATGGGTATATTCAAGGAACTGAGACATCAGTGGACAGATTTTATGAGCCCTATAGGCTATCCATCATCCCAGAGCCTAGGAGGGACCACGAATATTGATAAAAGCATCTATTAAAGCAATTCGATGTGTTTGGACTCAATGGCCTCTGCAAACCTTTGTTAAAGATTTCTGAGCCAGGTACTATGCATCAAGGGACCATGACAGTGTCTTTCCAAAATGAATGAAGTGCATGACAATACAAAATAGCATAAAAGGTAACAGATTGAGAATTTTGGAAACCAGATTTTAATTTAATATGAATATATGCATAGCAAACTCTCAATATCACTTAAAACATTTTAACTATAGGATTCATATTGCCAACTATCTACACTATCATTATTATAATTACTTAATTTTAAATTTTCTAAGTGACAGAAGCAGCAAGATGAGTGGTGAAAAGAAGGGCACTAGAAACAATTTTTTTTTAGGATCCACCTTTTTAAGTGGGCATAGAAGAAAAGATATACTCTATATAGAAATGAATTTTCCACATTACAAGTAGTAGAATTACTTTTTAACTGGTTATATATTTCTGTTTATTTTATAGCCACTTCATTTGTTTGTATTCCCATTGCTTAGTACATTGCAAAGCACATAGTAGGCCCTTAATAAATTGTTGTTGACTTAACATCTTTAAAAAATGATACCTGGGATTTTTCTCCATTCTGTTGGTTCAGGAGGTTGGTTTTTTCAGCTGTGCTTATGGTTTTTCATTTGTATTTGAAATTTGGCATTGTACCATCATTGAGGCAGTGTGGATAGAGAGCAGACCCAGAAGCCAGGAAGAACTTTGTTCAAGTTCTGCCTCAGACACATATCGGCTATGTGATCCTGGATAAGTCATGTAACCTCCCAGTACACTAAGCCAGTGATGTCAAACTCAAATAGAAATGGCGCCTACTAAACCTTTCATATATACATATATGTGTGTGTGTATGTGTGTATATATATATATATATATATATATATATATATATATATACACACATACACACACAGATTTACATTTACATTATCTGTTTTATTGTATTTTAAAATTTATTTTGTTGAATATTTCCCAATTACATTTTAATCTGGTTCTGTCCAGACTCCATGGAATCCATGTGTGTTTGATACCTCTGCTCTAAGGAAGTCTTTAAAATTATAAGTTGCAGAGAAGGTGCTAACTTGTATTAGTAAATGGAGTTATAATCCTGATTTGGGACTTTCCTATACTAATGAAAGTATAGCTCCCTTCCCTGTTTCCTTCTCTAACATCAGGTTTGGTATCCCAAGCCACTGAATTTTATTACATAAAATAAATCTCTTTTAAAAAATACATTTTAATTGAAATCTTTTGTTTTTATGTAATCTGTATCTTCTCTATCCCAGAAAACCATTCTATTTAAACAATGAATTTTTTGGTAAAAAGAAAAACAGGAAGGAGAGAAAAAAAGTCAGCAAAACTGAACAATACATTGAAAAAAATCCGACAATATATGGAATGTTCTGCACCTTTGGGCCCCATCTTTACAAAGGAGATTTATGTCTCTTCTTTGGGCCAACTTTGTTCCTTATAATTTTAAGCAATGGATTTTCAAAACAAATATAAGATTTCATTAAATTACATTATTTAAAATATTACTCTCCATAGCTCTAGAGTGCTACACTATATAAAAAACTAGCTCTCATTGAGAATTTTGTACATGTTCTAAATTATATTATTCTAAATAAGGTATTTTTAGATCAGTGGCCATGGATCCCTGTTAGCTCTGTAAGGGAAACAAGACTTGTTTGGTGGACTTTTTTTGCTTTTTGAGGTTGGCTTCTGAAACAAGCACACTTTTCTACAACTATTTCTTAATATTATTTATTGTCAGCTACTGAACTAGATGGTGTATTGGGGTTGACTCACAATAGTACTTCCTATGTTACTGTTCAAATGGGTACCACTTGAATTTTGATGTACTGATTCTTCTAAAGAAAACTGATTCCTTCTTTAGAAGAAAGCCTACGGATATCAGCAGATGAACCTGAGATTTTCAGTGTCATAAAAGCCTGTAATCTTCTACATTCCTTTAAATCAAAGCAACCCAGATAACTTTGGAAAATCAAAGCAGCATCTTTCTTATTAGAAATGAAAGTATGATGGTTGGGCAAAATTTTGTATTTTTTTGATAGAGAGCTAGAAGGGACCCCAGGGGCCATTTAGAATAAGTGATTTATTTGAATTTGCTGATTTGTATGCTTTGGAATTAGACATGAACCACAAAGAAATTTTTTTAAATGAATGTACAGATTTTTAGCGTAAAGAAAAAGATTTTATGTTTCACAGGATCATAAACAGCTCTATTTTAGAACATTTTTTCAAGATCAGCCATAATTTGCAAGTTAGTTGTCTACATATAGAATAAATAAAATAGGATTAAATCCAAGAGCATTCTTTCACTTAGTCTGAGAGGCTGCTATTTTAAGAGTAATGTAATAGCTGAACATGAAACAGCTGTAGAATTTTCTAGTTTTGAACAAATCCCTTTCATGTGCATAGCAGTTTTGGAATACAATCCTCATAAACTGTCTCATGCGTAGAAAATAAGCTCTGGAATCTGTCCTCCTTGGACCCCAGTGCCATTGGTACTGTCTGAGGAGCACTGGAATTGAAATGTCACTTTTCCACACTGAACTTCAGTCATTCCCTCCTGTCCAAAGTAACTAAGTTCATTTCCATCCAAGATGGCACTAACATTGTAAAATGTGTCTTGTTCAATTTGAACTGGATGTTCAAACCAGACTGAAAATGTATTACTGGATCCGTCTGAAAGGAACTTGGTCAGATTATGAGCAAGAACAACATTTAGCCTTTTAAGTTCAATTTTCACACTGTACTCAGCTTTCCCACAGCTTGATCCATATAACCCAAGTCCTGCAATAAATATCCTCTTATCTACTGCAAATTGGATGCTATCACATCGTCCACGGTACCTCCACTGATTGCTCCGATACGCAGATGACTGAAATCGGTGGCATCTCTGAGGGACAAGGCCTTTCCTTTTTGTCAGGGGAAACTCCAACTGTGGTTTCTTGGTAGCTGTGTACCATAAGAATATGCTGCGTGTTTCTTCCAGGGTTAGAATATCTGATTGAGCAGCACCATTGGCAAACTCCTCCAGTGTCATAGTTGGAATTCGTACTAAAAATAAAACTCTTCCCAATACTTTCCTCTTATTTCTTGGTGTAATTGGCAAACCTTCTCTTTTGCATTCAGCTTCTGCCCAGTTCAGAACAGCTTCAAAGATAACTACCTCCTTAGTGTTTAGTGATTCCCTGTTCAGGATAATCTCTAATGTTTGTTGATCTATTTCACAAAAGCCCTCTGACTTTAATGCCATCTCTGCTTGAGCATCAATCACTTCCCAACAACGCTGGGTTAGTTCTGGTTCCTCAAAGAGTCTGCTCTGGGAGAGCAAAACACAAGCATTTTTCGCCTCTAAACTAGTCTCTAGAAAATGGACACAAGCTTTTGCTAAAGCCGGAACAATATACTTCTTGGCAGCATAAAGAGTTGCAAGCACAGTGTCAGCTTCCAGGTCAATTTCATCACTATACATGTACCTAGAGTAAAACAGATTTAAAAAGGTACTGGTAGAGGGTGGGGGAAGTTTTACATACAGTTTTAAAGGCTACATTTAAGTAAGCGATACTATTTAAATGTTAATTCAGTTTTAAATAGCAGAGTATACATTCACCAGAAAAAAGATAACCTTTTAGAATTTGGGAGATTAGCAAGTTACCACGTCAATTGTTATTCATAGTGGATTTACCTGGCAGTTTTAATAAAAGTATTGATTTCTTAGGTCCTTAGTGTACAGCCTTTCCTCTACTGAGCACTCAGTATACATTAATTGATGACGATGCAGCCTAAGTCCCTGTAACCACTTTGTAATTTCAAGGCAAGACTTACTTTAACAGGATGAGAAAAGCTGCGGGCTCCACATCAGGTATATGGATTTCAGATTTGACTTCTGCAAGATCACCATAAAACATGGCATAGAAGACAGAGCTGCCAACTGCCAGCACATACTGTGAAGAAAAACATCTTGCCGGTAAACAGCTGTGTTCAATCTAATTAAATTCACTAGTCAATAAAGACTACAGAGAACTGTGAATACCTCCATATAAGCAAATTTGGCTTTGGTGGCTCAGGGTAATTAAGATGTATGGAAGGAATTTCACATTATATGAAATTACATTCTAAAAGGTTCCAGGTCTTCTCTAGTCGTTCACATGGGGGAAAATAGTTCTACAAACCTTATGAGCAGGAACTCGCTTTGATGCCTCCAGAGGGCCAATGATAAAGTGTACATCAGCCATGAGTTCATTATTGAACATCATTGCATTCCTGGAAATTGCAGAGGAAAAAAATGCTTAGGCCTACATCTTAACAAACATTTTAGCATACAGTGATTTTTCTCAACCTTCTCACTGGAAGATATTTGAACCAGACAGAGGTAGATGCTAGACCTTCAAACCAGTTAAAGGGAAAAGCCAGAACAGCTTCATCCCATTCTCATTTCTTGCAAATGAAACCACCACAGATTATGGTGAAGCTACTATGGATATCACACCACTGCTCTATGCCACAGTTTCTCCCCCAGTTTTAGACAGTTCTCTCTAGTAAAATATTTTCCCAGTGAGAAGTAAGGTCTGCCAGAATCTAACTACATCTGATCTGGCTTCTTACCTCTCTCGGAGAGTGGGGTAGAATGACTGCCAGTTGGTACTCTCGAAGTTGTTGTTAAGATTTTGCACTTGTGCTGGTGGTGGTGATTGGGCTGTTTGATGGAGGTGAAGGGAGCAATTCTTGGTACTGGCTGCAGTGACTGTGGTGGCAGTGGTAGTGGAATTACTGTTGGTAATGTTGGTATTAGCACTGGTAGAGTAAAGTTCTGCAGCCATCTTCTGCAGGGACAAGGGCCCTACCTCATAGCATACTGGCACCTTGCCATTAGCTATCACATTCTTTTTGAACTCCTTCAAGGTTACTGGAAGGAAGAAGAAAGAAAGTCAAATACTGCATGATTCTGACACTAAAGTAACTTGGGGCCAGTAGCGCGAATGAGAGCTTATACTCTCTTATACTTACACTGGGAGGGTCTGAACAGAACAAAACAAACTCAGGGGCCGAAGAGGGGAAGACCATTGCTCACCTCGGTTTGTGTGGGGCCAAGCCTCAGGCCTGGGGCAAGGTGGCCAAAGAAGTGGAGCTCTCCAGGGCTGATTGCAAATAGTCCAGTAGCAGCAGCTGTACAAATCCAGAGCCCTTCGTAGCTGAGAAGGCAGGCACCTTGCCTGCCCCTCAGCCAAGCACTAGGCTCAGTTCCAGGGATCAGTTTTGGGTGGGTTTCTTTTTGTACCCAAACAGCGAGACCCTGGGGGAGAGCTGCAAATTGCCTTCCAATTAAAACGGGTCAAATACGGATTAATCCCCGTTTAGTTTCCAGGCTAGAAATTCCTGGGCTGTGAAAACTGCTGCGCATCCCCCATTGGCGCGCACCCTCCGGCATAGCTGTAGATCCGTGGGCAGAGTTGGTAGCGGGCGCAGGGCGGGGTTGGTCCTGACGCGGGTCTGGAAGGGGAGCTGAGCTACTGGTGCCCCAGGGCGTGCTTTCTGCCTTCAGCCATTCGGGTCACTTGGGCACTTATCTGTCCGGACAACTTCTTTGCGGGTGCTGGGGGCTGGAGGGAGAGCTGCTTGTTATTCAGTAGGTGCTGAGGAGTCCAGTTCTGGCACCTCTCCCCTCCCCCGCCCTTTTTCCTCCTCTTTCCTCCCTCCTCCCTCCTTCCTTTCTCCTCCTCCAGAGCCGCCCTAATCCTGGCCAGCCTCAGAGCACGTCAGCAGTTAGCGGCTCCAATGGAAAGAGCTGATGAGCCCAGGCTCCCCCCATTTTCCTCTCCCTTGCCCAACCCAGACAATATGTCATTCTCCCCGCGGGTCGCCCACTCCCCACTCCTTATTGCTCCTTAGGGAAGAGGGGGTCCCTGCGGAGGTGGGCTGCGATGTGGGCCCCCATCCTAGGAAAGCAGAGAGAGTGCAGAGGCCGGGGGCCCTGGAGGCCCAAGGGCCCGTGGGTGCTGTTACTGTTGTCTTTCAACCCCCCTAGAGCCCTGCCCGGCTCCCCTCGGCCGTGGAAGCTGACCCCGCCCTGGGGCAAAGGAAGGAGTGGTCGTGTGGTGGGCTGGGCAGTGCCTCCCCCGAGCGCAGGGCTTGAGGGCGGCGGCGCTCCCTGCCCCCCACCCCACCCCGCTTTTTTATTACTCCGTGTCCTTGGGGCTTCAGGCTGTAAAATCTCCCGCCCGGTGCCCCCTTCCCTGCCCCCAAGGGGACGTGGGGCCGTACCTGGGCTCCTAGCCTTCTCTCCTCCCTTTGCAGGCTGGGAAAGTTTGCACGGAAAGCTTCTTGGTGGAGTCAGAAGCCATGATTCCTAGCTGGGAGGGGAGGGGCTTGGGCTTGCTGGGCCAGCTCCGGGGCCTGCGCCCGCCGCCTGGTGGGGCCGAGCGGGGGCGCTCCTTCCCCGCCCGCTCCCAGCGCACCCCTCCCCCAAGCGGTCCTGGGGAGCCGCCTCGGCCCAAGCCCCGCAGGGAATCTAGCACCCTGAAAAGTTGCCGCAGACTGATGCTTCCCGAAGAAAAGAAAGAAACGAAAAAACTTGGATGGCCAGTGTCTCTGCAGGGAGGAAAACTGAGCTGGGCCTCCCTCCCGCCCCGCTCTTGTAACTTTGCTGAGGAGTTCATCTGAGCATGCACGGAAAGACCAGCCCCACCAGAAAGACCTGTTCTGTGCCCTGCTGCTACTCTGCCCTTTTCTTGGTTGTTGCATGGGAAGTGTGGTTTCCAAACCCCAGTATCAGGATTTCAGCATTTGGTGTGTTTGCGTGGCCTGGCACGCTAGCACTAGGAGCAAATTTAAGTGCAGGATCAGGCAGGAGTGGGTTGCAGTAAAAACCTTTGTCTCTCTGGGAGGAACTTTGGTTCAGCATCTGAATTTCAGGAGCAGTGGTCCTGATTGAAATCCTATTGGTATGTATGGAGCAAGACTCCTCCCAAAGGTTGGTCCTTTTTCTAGCCTCACCTTTTACATCTGATTATATATTCTTTTATTTCGGCCTTGAATTGGCCACAGAGAAAGATATTTCTGGTAGTTTTGCTTCTTTGATATTGTTCTTTGGGGCCATTAATGGGAAGGAAAGATTTAACTGCAGTGTTGTTAGATTGTGAAGGGATGCAACAATTCTCGAAAAACATGTATTGCAAAATTAAAAGTGTGCACTTTAGAAAACTTGATCCCCTTCACCACAAGAAATAAAATTGAAAAGATTTACTGCATGTTTTACATTTTGTTGTGGCATCTTCCCGCGGTTAAACAATGGAAGCAGTTTTTAAAAATTAACAAAAAAGAGTGCTTCATTTCCTAATTGTCCAACTCCTTTATTCTGAGTGCTAAATGAATAATAAAATTCTGTTGTACAGGGAAGTTATGGCATAGTGAGAAACCTAGGCAGCCACAGCTAATAGAGTTCTGGGCTTGGAATCAAGAAGACTTGAATGCAAATACTTTTTCAGACATATTTCTCATGCCTGGAATATGTTCCTTCTTCATACCTGACTCCTGACTTGCCTGGACTACTTCAAATCCCAGCTAAAATCTCATCTATAGTAAGCCTTTTCCCATTCCCCTTTAATGCTAGTGCCTTCCCTTTATTATCTCCAGTTTATCCACTATACATCTTGTTTGTACATAGTTGTTTGCTGTGCCAAAATTGTACCTACACCCTCCCCTTCTAATCATTAAATAAGTTTTACCAGGAAACAAGATGGCAAAAAGGAACCTGAATGTCACCTGCAAACCCTTCCAAAAATCAAAGGACATAATTTATAAATTTTATCATGTATTAATTATAATTCATATTCTAGTAATATGTGCTGAATCAGGAGAAACCATCTAGGTGCTGCTTGTTTGGTCCTTTGATATAAAAATTTAAGATAAAATTCAGATTTTCTCAGCTCCATACAAACAGAACATCAAAAAGATGCCAACTTTGAAGTTTTACTGATAGCTTTGAGATCATTTGGATATGTTAATGAACTAACATGAGGTGGGCCAAATTGAGGTTGATCTGTTTCCCTCCCAAAAAACCCTATAAAAATGAGACCTTAAGTTCCTGCATACCACCCCCCACCCCCAACATTCTTCTGTCTCCATGCTGCCTAGTGTTCCTAACTCCAATCCATAGTTACATGAATGAAACTTTCTGCCTCTTCCCCTCCTCATCTTCTTTCCCAGCTGCCTTTCTAAACCATCCCATTCCCTGTTGCTGTGCCACTGTCTGCCTCTGTATCCGCATCCCACAGCTTGTCTCTGTGCCTTATTAAAGTGTGGTAGCTTCTCTATTTTCCACTCCCAGTTGTGGTCTTTTCCAGGAAGTACCCAAAGAACCAGGTATGCCTGCCCTCATTTCAGAGTTTTATAATTTCATAAATTAATTTTCAGTTCAGTTGCATATTTGTCTCCTCATTAAATTGTGAGCTTCTTGAGAGTAGGGTTTATTTTTTGGCTTTCTTTGTATCCCCAGCCACTTATCACAGTGCTTGGGACATAGTAGGTACTTCATAAATGCTTATAGATTGATATGTAATAGCAGTGTGAACCTGACCAAGTGACTTTCAACCTTATCTGTAAAATGAGAATAATTGACTTTATGGCTTCTAAAGACCTTTGCACCTCTAAATTTATCATCCTATGAATAATCCAAATTAAATGACTAGTATTTTGAATCCAGGAGAACTTTAGGTTGTATATATAAAGCATGTACAGGGCAATTTGTTAAGACCTAAGTTATGGAAGTAAACTGAGACTTAAAAATATCCAAAATTTACACAGTAACTTGAGTTGCTTTGATAAAGTCTTGGAAAGTAGTACTTTTCAGAGCTTAGTAACCAAGTACTGTTGCCATTAATAATATCTTGTGTTACTTCAAGATTTTCACAGGTGTTAAATTTATAGATGTTTGACACTCTTATCTTCTGTTATTTCCATTAAATTATTGATTTAAAAGAAAAATAAAAGAAATCTCTTAGTCTATGTAAGGAGAATTTTGTTATGGCATAGTGGAAAGATCCCAGGGTCTTGAGTCAGGTTCCCTGGCCTTGATTTCTAGGTATCTACTACTTACTAGTTTTATGACCATGGAAGAGTACCTCAGTTTTCTTATCTTTAGCCCATGTGATGTTACATAAAGAACACTGGATTTGGAATCAGAGAACATTAGTTCAAATTCTGGCTCTGCCACTATTGCTTGTATGTCCTTGGGCAAGTCTTTTAAGTTCTTTATGTGACTCAGTTTCTTCATATGGAAAATGAGGTGATTAGACTAGATGATTTTATCAGACTCCTCTGAATCTATGATCCTCTATATTTCCTTTAAAACACTAAACCCTCTGATTTTACAAAGAGAATTTAATACAGCCTAGGAGCCATAATTAGGACTGATAGTATTTGCAGGTGCCCTAATATATAGCTACAGGACAAGGGAAATCAAAGAGGAACAAGAAGATAAAGATGATAAGATGATTTCTCTTGATCATACCTGAAGCTAGACTTAGGAATTAGGATTTCTCCTGATTGTTCCTAAGCTTCCACAGTTATTAGTATCAGCAGGTTAGAATTAAATGTGGAAAGATTCTGCTAATTCTGCTTATGTTTTGGGTGTATTGATAAAGTTAAAAAAGCCCTTTTGAAAAGGCAGCTGGATAGGTTTCTTGTGTATCAAGAAAGTGAAGAGAAGTGATTCTTGCAGAACCTGGGGACAAAGAATACTTCCTTAATAAAAGAGTTAGGCTCATGAAATGGGGCTATGGATAAAATAAGGTGAGGCTCCTTTGTAGCAAATTTCTCTGATAGATGTATGATATAAAATTGATGTAAATGAGTAATAATAAGAACTACTTCCCAATAGCTAAGTGGTCAATGAATATAAATAGAAAGTTTTCAAAAGAGATCCAAGTAATGACAGTGAGAAAAAGTGCTCTCTCTGGAGTCTGGACACCTGGGTTCTTCTTCATACCCATTAGATTAACAAAGGTAATGGAAAGAAAAATAATCACTATTGGAGGAGTTGTGGAAGGATGGGCACATTAATGCACTGTTAGTGGATCTGTCAGTTGGTGCAACAATTCTGGAAAGTAATATAGAATTATACCTCAAAAGTTATCAAACTGCATATTCTTCTTTGACTCACTAATACAACATTAGACAGTTACCCTACAGTGATTAAAGAGATGAAAAAGACCCAAATGTACAAAAACATGTAATATAGTATTTAAAGTTATAGCGAAGAACTGGAAACAAAATGAGAACTAATCAATTGGGGTCATAAATTATGATATTTGACTCTAATGGCATATTATTATGCTGTAAGAAATGTCAACTAGACAGTTTCAGAATAGAATGGAAAAATTTTTATGAATTGATGTACAATGAAGTGAGTAGTACAGTGGCAAAAATAATGTACAGAAAAACAATTTTGAAAGACTTGGGAGCTCTGATCAAGCAACTGTACAACCTGCAGGCCTATTGTGCCAGAGGATTTTGGGCAGCCTGCAAAAAAGGTAGACGATGTTTTATATTTTTCACGAGCCACCCAAAATCCTTTGGTATGCCACAGATGTTAAGACTTCAGATTGTGCAAGCATGGGCTATACGTTCAGAATGAGATACAGATTTTTATACAATGTCTAAATTTATGTTGGTTGAATATATTAGTTATAAGGGATATCTTTTATTTTTAGAGGGAATAGGTGTGGGGGAAAATTGGATACATATATTTGAAAGTGTTGCCAGGAAAAAAAAAAAGAAGAAATTATTAATGAAAAATATGCAGAAGAAAACACAAGGAAGTTGAGAAGGGAACACAGACAAATAGGGTAATGTTGATACGTAGCACAAGAGAGTCAGGAAGACCTTAGTTTGGATAAACATTGGCTGTGTAACTACAGGTAAGTCACTCAACCTCTTTCAGGTTCAATTTTCTTGTATTTAAAATGAGGATAATAATAGCACCTATCTCACAGGGTTATTGTCAGGATCAAGTGAAATTATATATGTAAAGTGCTTTACAAACTTTAAAATAATATATAAATTGCTGTGTTGTAATATAAACTATACTAATAATAATGTATTAAATTTAGCATATGCTTAAAAGCTGAAGTTAAACAATATAGATTCATGATAGTTTTAAATTCTGTTCTTTTGTATACTAAATGTTTAAATTTAAGTTTATAAAGTAGAGAATATTTTAAAACAATTTTAAAAAGTTAAAGATAAAAAATTCATTCTCTAAGCCATAGGAGATTTTATTCAATTATACTGTTAATACACCATGACATTTTGTTCTACATAGTAAGTTTGTTTTCAGAGATCTTGAAGTTTTAATTTTCATACATAACTCATTTGATTATTTTTTTCCTCTGAATTGGTCTATATGTATTCTCCACTGAAAATTGTCAATTATCTATTTGTATTTTATTGATTTAAGAATTTTTTTCATATAGGTAATTATAAACTCTTAAATTTTCACCAGCAATTAGAAATATAATGAATTGTGAAGGAGACACTTAGATAAAAGCATCAACATATTATATGCTGGTGTTGGGACCATAAAAGAGGTTAAAAGGATCCTAGAAATCTTTTGACCAAGTACACCAAAGAAGATATTAAAACAAGTTTTGTTGTGTTTTTTTCTTTTAGCCAATGCTTAAAGACTTCTAGTTATGGGAATTTAATGTCTCCAGCAGTTCTAATCATTAGGCAGATTTTTTTCATGTTGAATTGAAATCTGCCTCCCTAATATTTATACTACTGATTGGTCCTAATTATGCCTTCCAGCATGAAGCAGAACAAGCCTCAACCTTCTGCTACACAATGGTTCTTCAGATATTTTGAGAGCATGATATTCCCCTTACTGACCAACCATACCAAATAATCTTCTTCTTACTGAACAACCTTCCACCAATTTTTTTTTATGGCATGTCTAACAGTCTTTATTATGTTAGTTGTCCTCCTATGAACATGATTTAATTTGTTAGTGTGCAGTATAAAAATGGGGTGCCCAGAAATGAAAATAATGCTATAGATGTGGTCCGACAAAGGCAAAGAATGGCAGATCTATTGTTTGCTTTGTTCTATAGAGTTTTTCTCTTTACACATCCTAAAGTTACATTAGCTTTTTTTAAAAAATTAATTTATTTATTTAACTTTTAATATTCATTTAAACAAAATTTTGGGTTCCAAATTTTCTCCCCTTTTGTCCCCTCCCCCCCAAACACCAAGCAATCTAATTGCCCCTATGACCAATCTGCTCTCTCTTCTGTCATCCCTCTCTGCCCTTGTCTCCATCTTCTCTTTTGTCCTGTAGGGCCAGATAATTTTCTATCCCCCTTTACCTGTATTTCTTATTTCCTAATGGCAAGAACATTACTTGACAGTTGTTCCTAACACTTTGAGTTCCAACTTCTTTACCTCCCTCCCTCCCCACCCCTTCCCTTTGGAGGGCAAGCAATTCAATATAGGCCAAATCTGTGTAGTTTTGCAAATGACTTCCATAATAGTTGTGTTGTATAAGACTAACTATATTTCCCTCCATCCTATCCTGTCCCCCATTACTTCTATTCTCTTTTGATCCTGTCCCTCCCCATGAGTGTCCACCTCAAATTGCTCCCTCCTCCCCATGTCCTCCCTTCCATCATCCCCCCCACCCTGCTTATCCCCTTATCCCCCACTTTCCTGTATTGTGATAGGTTTTCATACCAAAATGAGTGTGCATTTTATTCCTTCCTTTAGTGGAATGTGATGAGAGTAAGCTTCATGTTTTTCTCTCACCTCCCTTCTTTTTCCCTCCACTAAAAAGTCTTTTGCTTGCCTCTTTTATGAGAGATAATTTGCCCCATTCCATTTCTCCCTTTCTCCTCCCAATATATTTCTCTCTCACTGCTTGATTTCATTTTTTTAAGATATGATCCCATCCTCTTCAATTCACTCTGTGCACTCTGTCTCTATGTATGTGTGCGTGTGTGCATGTGTGTGTGTGTAATCCCACCCAGTACCCAGATACTGAAATGTTTCAAGAGTTACAAATATTGTCTTTCCATGTAGGAATGTAAACAGTTCAACTTTAGTAAGTCCCTTATGACTTCTCTTTGCTGTTCACCTTTTCATGCTTCTCTTCATTCTTGTGTTTGAAAGTCAAATTTTCTTTTCAGCTCTGGTCTTTTCATCAAGAATGCTTGAAAGTCCTCTATTTCATTGAAAGACCAATTTTTCCCCTGAAGTATTATACTCAGTTTTGCTGGATAGGTGATTCTTGGTTTTAGTCCTAGTTCCTTTGACTTCTGGAATATCCTATTCCATGCCCTTCGATCCCTTAATGTAGAGGGTGCTAGATCTTGTGTTATCCTGATTGTATTTCCACAATACTTGAATTGTTTCTTTCTAGCTGCTTGCAATATTTTCTCCTTGACCTGGGAACTCTGGAAGTTGGCCACAATGTTCCTAGGAGTTTCTCTTTTTGGATCTCTTTCAGGTGGTGTTCTGTGAATTCCTTGAATATTTATTTTGCCCTCTGGTTCTAGAATCTCAGGGCAGTTACATTAGCTTTTTTTTGCTGCTGCATTACATTATTCTTTAAATGTATAGTCCACCAAAATCCCCCAATTTTTTCTATAGGAACTTCTTCCTAGTCATGTCTGCTTCATCTTATAGTTGTATATCTGGTATTTTTTAACCCAAATGCAGAACTTTGCGTTTATTTATTGCTTATTAAATTTCACCTTGCTGTCTTTTGCTTGTAGATCCAGCCTACCAAGATCTTTTTGAGTTATTAATGTCACACAACATGTAACTGACCCTCATGATTTTATGCCATCAGCAAATTTGATATACTTTCATCTAAATTACTGATGAAACTGCATAATGTCAAAGACAAGTCCCTAAGATACTCCTTTGGAAGTCTCATTCCAGTTTAACATTAATCTGTTAATCTTTGGATTTTGTTATTTAACCATTCTGGCTTCAAAGCATTCCTTACGTCTTATTTACATGTGTTTTTGGGGAAATAACAAAACAGGAGGCCAATGACACAAAAATGTATTCTCTGTACTGGTATTGAGTGTGTACTGTGTGTGTTTTTTAATAGATCCATGTCTGTACATTCCTCGCTTTGCACACATGCTGGAGTTTGGAGAAAAGAACCATGAGGTATCCATGACAGCTCTGAGACTACTTCAGAGGATGAAGAGAGACTGGATGCACACAGGACGCCGGCCCTCAGGCCTCTGTGGAGCAGGTATTTGATCCAGGGAATGAATTGTAAATGTTAGCTCAGGTCCCATGCCTAGCACCTAACCATCTAGTGTGTTCAGAGGAGAGAGCAGAACCTACTAGGGGCTCCTACAGCATCCTCTTTGTGGGAGGGATGGCTATGTAGCCTCAGTTTATAGAAAAAGATATTACAACTTCAAAAATGGATGAGGAATACTTGTTAATAAAGATCCATTATGACAATGTGAAGTTAATGCTATAAAATTCACTTATTTTTCAAAATATTTTAAAAGTTTTAAATGTACCACTTTGCTAATTCTTTGAGACAACTTCCCTTTTCCCTGCTGGCTCTTTACTTCCCCTGACTTCTCTATTCTTTAACCCTTTTAAAGCAAGTAAGACATTTAATAAACTAAGAAAAGAGCCTCAAGTGGAAGGAGCCAGGGAAGCAACTTTGAAGTGAGGGACAGGGAAATGGCATGTTTTTCATTTTCTTTTCATGAGGTTCTTTAAAACATCCTGCTGTATTGTGGTGATCTTACCATTAAATGTATATGCTTTAAAAAATTCCACTTTTCTACTTACCTAGTTGTAAATACAACTTGACAGAATGCCAAGAAAACCCCATGGATGATATGATCCACAGGATTGTAGAGTCAGACGTGGCTGAACAACTGAACAACAATTACAGACACCATACAACTGAATTTCTCACACTTCCTAATATTATTAGCATAAAAAAGTGAATGGGAGTTTTCCTATGCCTTAAATCCTAAGGAAGCTGTGATAGCTTTTTTGTGCCATTGAGTGCCAGCTAGAAAAGTTATTCACGTTCCTCTGGCTAACCGTGTATACAGTTTAGAGATAATTGGAGCTGTTCCTCATTCATTGGATGAAATATGAGTGTATACGTGTGTGCTCAATTTTGTACTATTTTTAAAGAATATTCTCTGCTGGGATTTCCAGTTCTGGGAGCCACAATGGTGGAGTAATTGGTAATTGCTATCTCCTTCCCCTTGTTGACTTTGATGAGCCCAGAGAATATCTCCCCAGGAAAAAACCCTGGAACAGTGGGAGCAGCTGAAGGGGTAAACAAACTCTTAGCATGTGAAGCTAGGAAGATCGCTAAGGAGGGTCTCTCTTGCTGTGGCTGAAGGGGACAAATGCAGGTTCAAAGTTGTCCCAGACAGCCCCACCTCAGCAAACCTGGAGAAGATCCTGAGCCCCAGGGGGGTGAAGCCAACCACTGCCAATGTCAGGACCCCAGGTGTGCCTCAGCATGCCAGGGGAATCAGGAAGACACTAGTGCCAATGGGATCACCAACCCCTGAGCTTGCTCTAGCTCAGCAGAGGAGACGTCCTGTGGCCAGACCACCCCTCCCCCACACTTAACAAGCTAGCTGTAGGGTAACTGCAGGGAAACCCAAAAAGACCTCACCTGGCCTCTGCTTTCCAACACCAGCCAGCTCAGCACCAGGTAAGCTGCAGCATTTTAACTTCTACCTGAAAGAACAAGAGGCCACAACACACAAAGTCTCAAGTTTTAGGCACAAGAACTGTGGGACAGAGTCCCCTGTGCCCCAGATGCAGAAATCTACTTTAAAAGCCAGGAAAAGGGTTATTATCATGAGTAAGAAGCAAAGCAGTGAAGAAAAGACCATAGAATCTTTCTGTGGGGACAAGGATCAAAACACAAATACCAAAGAGGTCAGCATTGAGACTGTACTCCCACGGAGAGCCTTCTTGGAAGAGCTCAGGAAGGATTTTAAAAGCCAAATTAGAGAAGTAGAAGAAAAAATGACCAGTGACTTTAAAAATATGAAAAAAGAAATCACAGAAGAATTTAAAAGGACAATTGGATAAATGGAAAAGGAAGTACAAAACCTAACTGGAGAAAATAACTTCTTAAAAGGAACAATTGGACAGATGGAAAAGGAGATGCAAAATTTAACTGAAGAAAAAAATTTGATAAAAAATTAGAATTGGGCAAGTAGAAGCTGATGAATCTACGAGACATCAAGAATCAATCAAACAGAATCTAAAGAATGAAAAGATAGAAGAAAATGTGAAATATCTAATTGGAAAAACAACTGACCTGGAAAATAGATCCAGGAGAGAAAAATCTAAGAATTATTAGGTTACCAGAAAGCCATAATGAAAAAAAGAGCCTGGACAATATCATTCAAGAAATCATCAAGGAAAATTGGCCAGAAGTCGTAGATCCAGAGGGCAAAATCATCATTGAAAGAATCTACTGTTCACCTAAAAGAGACCCCCAAACTAAAAACACCAAGGAATATTGTTGCCAAATTCCAGAACTATCAAGACAAGGAGAAAATACTCAAGGCAGCCAGAAAGAAACAATTCAAATATCGAGGAGCTACAGTCAGGATCACACAGGACCTTGCAGCTTCTGCATTAGAAGATCAAAGGAATTGAAATATGGTATTCCATAAGTCAAAGGATCTGGGACTACAACCAAGGATTAATTACCCAGCAGTGTTGAGCATAATATTTAGGCAAGGAGATGGACATTCAATGAAATAAGGAATTTCCAGACCTTCCTGATAAAAAGGCCAGAACTCAATAGAAAATTTGATCTTCAAACGCAAATCTCAAGAGAGGCATAAAAAGGTAAACAGGGGAAACAAACAAAACTTGTTACTCAATATGGGCAAACCGTTTGCATCCCTATAAGGAAAGATCTTATTAATTTAAGAATTGTATATTTATAATAAAATATAAAAGGGATATACATAGATAGAGGGAGTGGGTGTAAATTAAATGATGTGATGATAACAAATGTGATTTAAGGGTGTGAAGGGATTGTAATGGGAGATGTGAAAAGTAAGAGACAGAAAAAAGTAAATTCTATCACAGGAAGAGGCACAAAAATATATTACAATAGAGGGAAGGAGGGGAGGGAGATAAGCATTATTTGAGAGGTATCTGATTGGATTCAAGGAGGGTACAACAAACTCAGTTAAGTAGGCAGTAGGAGGGGAAAGGGGAAAGAAAAGGGAGGGAAGAAGTTGTAAGGGAAAAGGGGATTAAAAGGGAGTGGGGCTGAAAGAAGGGAGAGAGGACTGAGGGAGGCAGTGGTCAAAAATTAAAACTGTTGTGGAGGAGAAAGGAGAAGGGAGAACTAAAAGCATAAACAAGGGGAAAGGGAATGGAGGAAAAGACACAATAGTAATCATAACTGAATGTGAATGGGATGAACTCTCCCATAAAATGGAAACAGATAGCAGAATGGATTAAAAACTATAATCCAACAGTATGTTCTTTACAAGAAACACGTTTAAAGGTAAAAGGTTAGAGCAGAATATTTTGTGCTTCAGCTGATATAAAAATAAAAAAAAACGGGTAGCAATCCTAATCTCAGACAAAGCAAAAGCAGAAAGAGATCTAATCAAAAGACATAAGGAAGGAAACTATATCCTGCTGAAAGGCACCATAGACAACAAAGCAATTTCATTACTAAACATATATATGCTCCAAATGGTATAGCATCCAGATTCTTAGAGGAGAAGTTAAGGGTGTTACAGGAAGAAATAGACAGCAAAACTATACTAGTGGGGGACCTCAACCTATCCTGCTCTAAACTTGATAAATCTAACCTCAAAATAAACAAGAAAGAAGTTAAGGAGGTGAATAAACTCTGGATAAAATAGATATGATAGGTCTCTGGAGAAAACTGAATGAGGATAGAAAGGAATATCCCTTTTTCTCAGTGGTACATGGCACATATATGAAAACTGACCATGTACTAGGCCATAAAAACCTCACAATTCAGTGCAGAAAGGCAGAGGTAGTCAATGAATCCTTCTCAGATCATAATGCAATAAAAATTATATGTAAGCAAAGGCCATGGAAGTATAAACCAAAAGCTAATTGGAAACTGAACAATCTAATCCTAAAGAATGAGTGGGTTAAACAACAAATTATAGAAACAATCAACAACTTCATTGAAAAGAATGACAATAATGAGACAATTTGCAATACAGGATACTGCAAAAGCAGTTCTTAGAGGAAGTTTTATATCTTTGAATGCCTACATGGATAAAATAGAGAAAGAAGAGATCAATGACTTGGGCAAGCAGCTGAAAAAGCTAGAAAAAGAACAAATTGAAAATCCCTGAGTAAATACTAAATTAGAAATACTGAAAACCAAAGGAGAGATTAGTAAAATTGAAATTAAGAAAACTATTGAACTAATAAATAAAACTAAGAGTTGTTTTTATGAAAAAACTCAATAAAATTCATAAACCTCTGGTCAATTTGATTTAAAAAAAAGAAAGAAGAAAACCAAGTTACCAATATCAAAAATGAAAAGGGTGAATCAACCTCCAATGAAGAAGAAATTAAAACAATAATTAGAAATTACTTTGCTCGACTGTATGCCCATAAATTCAACAATCTAAATTAGATGGATGATTATTTTAAAAAATATAAATTGCTCAGATTAGCAGATGAGGAAGTTGAGTACTTAAATAACCCCATCTCAGAAAAGGAAATTGAATAAGCCATCAATGAACTCCCTAGGAAAAAATCTCCTGGGCCAGATGGATTTACAAGTGAATTCTATCAAACATTTAAAGAACAGTTAATTCCAATACTATATGGACTATTTGGAAAAATTGCTGAAGAAAGAGTCCTACCAGATTCTTTTTATGATATAAATATGGTTCTGATACCTAAACCAGGAAGAACCAAAACAGAGAAAGAAAATTATAGACCAATTTCTCTGATGAATATAGATGCAAAAATTTTAAATGAGGTATTAGCAAAAAGAATACCGCAACTTATCATGAAAATAATACATCATGATCAGGTAGGATTTATACCAGGAATGCAAGGCTGGTTCAATATTAGAAAAACTATTAGCATTATTGATCATATCAGCAACAAAACTAACAGAAACCATATGATTATCTCAGTAAATGCAGAAAAAGCTTTTGACAAAATATAATACCCATTCCTATTGAAAACACTGGAAAGCATGGGAATAAATAGAACTTTCCATAAAATAATAAACTGTATCTACCTAAAACCATGAACAAGCATTATATGCAATGGGGACAAGCTAGTTGCATGTCCAGTAAGATCAGGGGTGAAACAAGGATGTCCATTATCACCACTGTTATTCAATATGGTTTTAGAAATAGCAATAAGAGAAGAAAAAGAAAATGAAGGAATTAGAACAGGCAAAGAAGAAGCTAAGTTATCACTCTTTGCAGATGATATGATGATATAATTAGAGAATCCCAGAGAATCAAGTAAAAAACTACATGAAATAATAAACAACATTGGCAAAGTTGCAGGTTACAAAATAAGCCCACAGAAATCATCTGCATTTCTATATATTACTAACAAAGCCCAACAGCAAGAAATAGAGAAATCCTATTTAAAGCTATGGTAGACACTATAAAATATCTGGGAGTCTACCTGCCAAAACAAACCCTGGGACTGTATTAACACAGTTGCAAAACACTTTTCACACAAATAAAGTAAGATCTAAGTAAGTGGAGAAACATCAGTTGTTCATGGGTAGGCCTAGCTAATATAATACAAATAGCAATTCTGCCTAAATTAATTTACTTATTCAGTGCCATACCAATCAAACTACCAGATAATTATTTCCTAGAGCTAGAAAAAATAATATGAAAATTCATCTGGAAGAACAAAAGGTTCAGAATATCAAGGGAGCTAATGAAAAGAAATGCTAGGGAAAGTGACCTAACCCTACCAGATCTCACATTGTGTTCTAAAGCAGCAATCATCAAAACTGCTTGGTACTGGCTAAGAAATAGAGGGATAGACCAGTGGAATAGGTTAGGTACTCAAGACACAGTAGTGAATGAATATAGCAATCTACTGTTTGATAAACCCAAGGACCCCAGCTTCTGGGATAAGAATTTACTGTTTGACAAAAATTCCTGGGAAAATTGGCTAACAGTGTGGCAGAAACTGGGCATAGACCAATGCCTGACACTGTACATGAGAATAAAGTCCAAATGGATACATGATCTAAGTATAAAGATTGATAGTATAAACAAATTAGGGGAGCAAATAATATGTATTTATCAAATTTATGGAGAATGGAGAAATTTATAACCCAACAAGGGATAGAGAACATTATGAAGTAACAAATGGATAATTTTGATTACATTGAATTGAAAAGTTTTTGCACAAACAAACCCAATGCAATGAAGATTAGGAGGGGAGCAAAAAACTGGGAAAGAATTATTGCCACTAGTGTCTGTGATAAAGGCCTCATTTCTAAAATATATAGAGAACTGAGTCAAATGTACAAGAATACAAGTCATTCCCCAATTGATAAAAATGGTCAAAGGATATGAACAAGGAATTTTCAGAGGAAGAAATTAAAGGTATCTGTAATCATATGAAAAAATGCTCTAAATTCCTATTGATTAGAGAGATGCAAATGAAAACAGCTCTGAGGTACCACATCACACCTATCACATTAGCTAACATGACAAAACAGGAAGATGATATATGTTGGGAGAAGATGTGGGAAAGTTGGAATACTAATTCATTGTTGGTGGAGCTGTGAACTTATCCAACCATTCTGGAGAGCAATTTGGAACTATACCTAAAGGGCTACAAAACCTTTGACCCAGCAATATCACTTTTAGGACTCTATCCCAAAGAGACCATAGAAATGGGAAAGGATCCTACATGTACAAAAATATTTATAGCAGCTCTCTTTGTGGTGGCCAAAAACTGGAAATCAAGGGGATGCCCATCATTTGGGGAATGGCTGAACAAGTTTGGTATGGAATACTATTGTGCTATGAGAAACGATGAACAGGAAGACTTCAGAGAAACCTGGAAAGACTTACATGAACTGATGCTGAGTGAAAGGAGCAGAACCTGGAGAACTTTGTACACAGCAACAACCACAGTGTGTGAGGAATTTTTCTGGTAGATTTAGTCCTTCATTGAAATGCATGAACTTAAAAAATTTCCAATAGACTCTTGGGGCAAAATGCCTTCCACATCCACAGAAAGAACTATGGAATTGGATCGCAGATAGAAATAGACTTTTCTTTGTATTACGTTTTGCTTTGTTTTATTGTTTCTCCAGTTCATTTTAATTCTTCTATGCAAGATGCATTTAATAAGAATGTATGTGTAGAACCTATGTAAGATTGTATGCCATCTCAAGCAGGGAGTGGAGAGGAGGGGGTAATGAGGGGAAAAGAGTGGGAAAAAAATCTAAGATATATGGAAGTGATTGTTGAACACTGAAAACAAATAAAATAACTCAATTAAAAAAAATATTCTCTGCTTAAATCTTTCTTTGATAATCTTGTCATGACAAGGAGGTGGCACTATCTTCTCAAAGTCCAGATGAGGAGAATTCTAGGTTTTCTTTTTAAATTTTTTTTAATGAATTTAATAATTATCAAGAAACACAAATATTCTATTATACAAAGAATCATATATATGAAGCCATGAACATTATGATGACCATTCAATTTTTAAGAAGTATATGAAATGGAACAAGGTAGTAATAAAATTTCCTTGATCATGCTCTTTTCTGAATTTATTTTGGTTTTCTTATGTGTATTTTTAATGTTTTTTTGATGCATTTTTTCTTTTGTATGTTACTTCTCACTGACCCACTCTTCCTCTCTACCCATAAAAGCTTACCCTCATTGCAAATAAATATAGTTAAGTAAAACAGATCCATATGTTGACCATATCTGAAAATGAATGTTTCATTTGGTATCTGTAATCCCTCACCTTTCTGCCAAGAGATGGAAGGCATGCATTATTGTCATTTCCCTGAGGTATTGATTAGTTTGTGCAGTGATCAGGGTTCTCAAGTTTTACAGTTACTTTCCTTTACATTATTGATGCATCATATAAATTATATTCCTCTTTCTGCTTATTTTGCTCTCAGTGAGTTCATGCAAAAGTTTCCAAATAAATTTCCTTGTGTTCTTAGTAGTTATAAGAATATGTAGCAATAATATTTCTGTCAGTTTTTTCCAAACTGTTCAAATTCTGGGTGCCTGTGGTAACTAAGAACCAACCTAGCCAAGTATAGACAAATTAAGTTTGACCAAGAGCAGAAAGTTTTATTGTTGGCTGCAGTAACTCAGGAAATAGTCTAAGGGGCAGAGAGGTTGGAATATGAATTAGAGCAAAGAGTACTCCAATTAAATCATGGATTTTTGGAAGTGTTGAAACAATTTAAAGATCATAGACTTCTTGCTTATTCATATAACTAAATAGGAGTAAAAAAAAAAAGCATATGCTAGATTTTTATCCTAGAATATTTAAGAGTATTTTCTGAAGGGTATAATGACATGACTTCAGACTATGTAACTTTTGGAATAGGGACTACAAGCAGTCTAAGTATGTAGCTTTAGATATTCTGTACTGGCTTGGGTTCTCTTCCTGCTTCCACTGAGTATGTTCAAAAGTAATATTTAATCCTGTTACCATTGGTGTCAAATATAAATGTTTGCCACCACATTGTACATAAGGACCATTGTGGGCTTCCCATTAAATTAGTAAAACCACTTATGGTTAGTCCTCAACTTTCAGAGGGGTAACATTCCTAGAAAATGGTGTAAAAGTAAAAAAACATGAATGTTGATACATTGGATACATTGAACCAATGGAAAATAGGGAGTTAGGTTCCTATGACCCCCAGAAATCTGGAGGTTGCTGGAAATTCACTTTTCTGCATACAGTTTTTATAACAAAACGCTAATTCTGATAATATGCGCTTTTGCTAACACAGTAACTTGAAATAACCCATAAAACACAGTATACCAAGTAAAACTGATAACTTTTTGTCTTGCTAGTAATTCCTGTGACTAGAGTTCTGTAACCTTTTGTACTAACATCTCAGTTAAAAAATAACATTGATTCAAACACTCTTCACTTTTCATAATACATGAAATTTACAGTACCATAAATACTATTCAGCAAATAAAATTCTTTAAAATTAAAACTTTTTAAATCTGAAACTTACTTTCTGCTGTATCGGATGGTGGTTGGTATGAGCCTTTGAGTATATGAGTATACTATACTTATTTATACCTCTGTACCTTCGCTGCCCTCTGAAAACTAAGGGAGAAGTTACTGGAACTTTAATTGCTGCTATTGGAAGATGCCAAAACAGGTGTGACATATTGACATCACCTCTACTTTTGTAACTGGTAGATGGCATTGGACATAGTGAAAGAAGCACCAGTTTGAAATAAACTGTCAGCAATGTGTGCTTCGCTGTGCCGTTTGAGATCCTTATGGGTATCCTTATCATTTAGCAGCTGCAGACATTCTTTCATGAAGTTTATCTAACACCTTTTCTAATTAAAGCCACATCACTAACTTTTCATGCTTGGACTTAGAGCCCTTATGCTTTGGGGGCATAATTGCAACACAAAACTTTAATTTTAAAGGCAAGCAAAGAAAGTATATAACGAATGCATGGGGAGCTTTACAATGATAGGGTGAACAAGACTAGTGAAGCACCTGCTAGGATACCAGCCTCTCCACAAACTTGCACACACTGCATCTTTCCTTTTTTTTCTCTACTACACATAGCTCTGAATGTGCATGGTAGCCAGTGTGAAAGTGAAAATGAGTTTACTAATAAAATCATGCAAATGTTTGAAGTCTCAAAAGTTAAATGCTGGAATGTTGGGGATTGACTGTATTAATATCACTTATGTCCTATTGTGTTTTTATTTATTTTGTTAAATATTTCCCAGTTAAATTTTAATCTATTCTGACAATACCTGGGAGTATTGTGGGTCTCATGGGCCCAAGTTTGACAGCTTTTTTTCTAGACTACCATAATATTTAATATGTAGGGTACTGATTCCAAACCATGGTTTTATAGTATCATAGGGTTTTTGTTCTAGGTGCCATCAAGATAAAATTCTCTTTAACTGAAATTTTACAAAATGTATTTGTAATATAAATTATATTTGGCACACATTTATTTTATGTATCTAATATATGCTTACCAATATGCTGACTCTATTATGGGAGATAATGTTGTCTAAACTAAATAAGTTTAGAAAAGTTACAATCTTGACCCTCATACAACTTAGAATCTAGTGGGAGGCTAATATAAAAAAAACAAAAAAATTGTAATTATAATAATGTATGTTAGGTCAAAAGACATATAAATAAATTTCTGTGTGATATCCCAGAAAGAGAAAGCTGTATCTCTGGATTGCCTGGGTGTGATTCATAGCCTGAATGTTTCTTAATTTTTAATTGCTACATAGTTTTACAAAGATTTTCCTTGTTCATTTTGTAGCCCTCCTAGTTGCAGCAAGAATGCATGATTTCCGACGAACTGTTAAAGAGGTTATCCGAGTGGTTAAAGTTTGTGAGTCCACATTAAGAAAGAGGTAGGTCTGCTTTGAAGTTGCATACATAATTTAATGTTTTTCAGAATGCTTTTTGCATAGGAAGTTTGATAGAGAAAAGATTTTTTTCTTCAGAATGTTCATTCCCCAGGCCATTTTTCTGGAGTTCTTGATACTTTGGAAGATACAGGATGGAAAAAAAAACACAGTTGCTTTCCAGTAAATGCTTGTTGAATGATTACAGTTAAATTGGGAATATCAGATACATATATCTTAAAACTGGAAAACTATATAATAAAACATTGAAAGAGTTTGAAAAGAGTGTAAACTGTTATGAAGGGATAAGAGATGATAGGGAAAAGAGCCTGTCATGGAAATCTCTCTAGATTAAATTTCCTTAGGTCCTTCAACTGATCTTTGTGTGGTATGGTTTCCTAGTCACTCTTCTTTGGACCCAATTTAACTTGTATTAAAAAGTGGCAGTTGAAATAGAAACACAGCAGCATTCTCCATGTGTGATATGACTGGGACACAATATAGTGGGACTATCACTTTTCTGATTCCGGTTACTATATCTTTTTTTTTTTTTTTGAATTCAACACACAAGTTCATACTGAGCATATTATTTGCTCAATTCTCTGGGCTTCTTTCATGCAACCTGCTATCTAACTATATCTGCCTTACCATATACTTTTGCAGTTAATTTTTTTAAAAAATGCTAACTGTAGGATTTTATACATTCCTGTTAAACTTTATCATATTAGACTCAGCCCATTTGTCCCATTTTCTCAGATTTTTTTTTTTGGAAGTTTGAGAGCCATCCATCCAAACCTTCATATATGTGATTAATCAGAATGTTGAGCAAAGTAGGGTTGGAGATAATAGATCCATTTGGGGAATGGTCTTCAGTATATTATTATCTGTCCACTACTCACATTTGGCTTTAAAATGTGTTTCACCAATTATCTTGTGCAACCTTATAGTGAGTGCATTTTTTGAAGAATTTTAACATTTTTGAGCTAGAAGATATCTGATTGAATTCCAGTTGCTGGTTTTCCTAGTTGTTTATGTTATCCCTTGTTCTTTCCTTGTAACTTTCAAGTTGACTTCCTTATTTTATTAAAGGTTTATGATCATAGGAAAGTATTTCTCATGTAAGCCTTGAGTAAGATGCAAATCTGCAAAGTCTTACTTAATTCCCAATAGCCAGGAAACAAACATAAAAGGATTGTTTAGCCATTGGCCTTTAATAAAAATAGAAGCTCTTTAAATGAACTCATCTCTTTTTTCTAGTTACCTTGACACTTTGTAGGCAAACAGGATATAATAATTAATGAGTTCAATTTGCTGTGGACTAAATTGAGGAAACCAATGTATTTTTTGAAGACAGAGGACATGGTAAAAATTGAGTACAGTCTCTCACTGGAGAAACTTGTAAGAGTATTTGAGTCATATTTTGAATTGAAATTGTTTTAAGAGTCATTACTATTTAAAATGAAAATGTTATTTTTGACAGGATAAATGTGACAGTTGAATCACTTGCCAACCTATAATTGCTCCCATATTTATTATGAATTTTTAAGATTTGATTGATATTTTCAGTTGAAATTATATCATGTGACAATCAAAGACAGAAAATGAAAATCTGGGCTTCTTATATTTGATTATTAAGATCTAATGTCTTTCAATAGGTATTTGTATCACCAAGGCAATATTCACAGCATGGATGGCGACTATGAATATGTGGGCATAGTTCTGAATTGCAAAGTTTAACTGACTGTCCCTATAGAAGCCTGAAGAAAAACATTTATTCTGACACCAGAAAGTCAAATTCATCATAGTAACTAAGAAGTCAATACACATTAGCACTGCAAGGGACAAAATCATTCCCAAGCCTTGCCCCACCCCTGCCAAGGCCTTCCCGCAAGCAAACTCTCACAACACTAGCTGTGCCTGCCTGTGCCTTCTCCTAGCTCTAATTGCTCTCACCAACCTCCTCCCAGCTCTGCTCCACCCTTCCTGTTCCACTCTTTCAGCAAGCTCCTCCTACCACAAATGACTTAGGCTTCCATGTGATTTAAGTAGGTCATATGGGCCTATTCATGGGTGGGAAAGATCTTTGAATTAAGCAAAATTAAATTAATTAATTAAAATTAAAATTAATTAATATTAATTAAATATTAACAGTACAACATTTTAAAAATAATACAAATGTAAATAAATTGGCCAAATATAGTCTTATTTTAATGGAGCGGTTTCTGCTTCTTAGTAGTCACATATACAGCCCCATAATGCCCTGTGAGTAGGGCAGGGATATTTGTTTTCACAGAGGAATTGTCATACTTGAACACTTTCTCTCCCAGGGCTTTACTTGGAGTTTCTGTACTCTGTCTGGGGGCATTTGTGTGAAGAAAGGTTATGTATGTATAGATGTTTTCCCTGTGATATTGAAATGTCACCTATTCTTTTCTCATTTATGACATTGTATAAGAGTAGGTTGATAGGATATGTCAAAGGAAAAGACTGATGATGGTTATGTTTAATGGATACAGATCTGTATAAAGAAAAGGCTATTTTATTGAGCCACTTGTAAATTTTAACGTTTTGATATTGGTTTATTGGTGAATTCATTATTCATTGTTATAACTCTTTCATACCTTTTATCCACTATAATTCTTCTTTAAGCCTTTCCATATATCTACCATAGGGGCAGCTAGGTGGTGCAGTGGATAGACCACCAGTGCAGGAGTCAGGAGAACCTGAGTTCAAATCTCACCTCAAACACTTGACACTCACTAGCTGTGTGACCTTGGGCAAGTCACTTAACACCAATTGCCTCATCCTGGGTCATCTCCAGTCATCCTGATGAATATCTGGTCACTGGATTCAGATGTCTCTGGAGGAGAAGTGAGGCTGGTGACCTGCACAGCCCTCCCTCACTCAAAACAAAATCAAGTGCAAGTCATGTCATTATTTCTCTGATGGCATGGTCTTCTTAGTCAGTGAAGGATGAACACACACATATCTCCCATAGGGTGTTCTGACCAAAGAAGAAATCTATCCTCTGGATTGTTTTAGTCTTTTGAGGAAACTGATGAAGCACTTCGATGTCCATCTGTGTCCTCTCGTTCTTGTTAAACAAACAGCCTGTTCTCCTTTGGTCAGGGATTCCATGATTATATCTTTTATGTCATTTCTCTCATATAAATCATTCTAGGTAATATTGTGCTTTACGTTTTTGCCCATCATGCATGAAATTTGGTAATAACTTTAAAATGTTATTTTCCAAGGGGAATAGGTTTCAGTTTCACTTTGCATGCTTTTAAGGTTAACAGAATTTGAGGATACACCTACCAGTCAGCTGACCATTGATGAATTTATGAAGATTGATTTGGAAGGCGAATGTGACCCACCTTCTTTCACTGCTGGGCAGAGAAAGTTAAAGATAAAGCAGGTAAAATCAAAGTCATATCTTCCCTGTTACTGAATTATTTAGCTTGAATAAAAAACAATCTGCAGTAATAATACCTATATACCTATATAATATAATTTAAACTTTTCAGAGAGTTCTTAACCTATTATAGTAGAATTGATAAAGTACCTAGGGTAATATTCAAATACAATTTTAATATAATTTGGAAGAAAATTATCTTGCCAACATACATGGATGGTAAATTCCAAAGATGTCATTGTCAGACAACTTTCTCATGTTCTTTTTCTGCCAAACCACTTTCTACTGTAGTGATCAAAATGGTCTTTTCCCTTATATTTTCCTTTTGGGAAGAAGGGTTTTGACACAAGCCAGCTATGTGATTTTGAATTTGTGAAGTGAGTGTAATTATTTTCAGATGTTTTTTGTAAGGAACCTTATGGTTGTAATGCTTTGTAAATCTAAAAGTTGCATGTAAATGTGAACCGCCATCATCATCCTCCTCCTTCTTCTGCTTCTTATTATTATTATCACCTAGCAAGTTCTGGCTTTGATTTTCCGTTGTTGCCTTTCATGAAAAAAGAAGTCAGTATCACTGTTGATTAAAAAAAACAACCTTTTTAAAGTACAAATAGCTGCTTGGTGTTCTTACCTATATTACCGAGTATACTTAACAGAGCTACACGATGTGTGGCAGAGTCTATAGAGAACTGGACCTGGGGTCAGTAAGGCCTAAGTTCAAATATGGCCTCAAATCACTAGCTTTATTACCTTGGGCAAGTAATTTAACTTGTCTGCTTCAAATTCCTCATCTGTAAAATGGGGATAATAATAATACATATCTCTTACAGTTGTTGTGAGCACAAAATGAAATAATTGTAAACTTTAGAAATCTATATAAATGTTAGTTGCTGTTATTGCTATGTATACATATAAATGCTAACTGTTTTTATCGCATTTTCAACTATCTTTGAGTAGTTAAACTGAAAATTATTTTATAGAATCATACCTCTTAATAAAATAGCTTTAAGAATGTTTGGATTTCATTGAGCACGTCAGATAAAGGAGACTCACAACTTTATCATCCTTGACTTTTCTTTCCCTCCCTTACTCCACTTACCAGTCACTTGCTAAGGCTTGCTTTTTCTACACCCACAACATCCTTCATCTCCATCCATGTCTAACTATTCACACAGCTACTACAAAGGCCTGTATTATCTCTCACCTGGACTACTACAATGGCTTCCTGATTGTCCTTCTTTCAAGTCTCTCCCCGCTCCAAGACATCCTCCTTACAGCTGCCAAGTCTAGGTGTGTTACTCTCCCCTAATAGACCAGTTCCAGTTGTTCCCTGTTGCCTCTCTGATCTAATAAAAAGTACTCTGTTTGGCTTTTCAACTTCTTCACAACCTGGTTCAAACTTTTATTTTCAGCATTATTTTACATTACTCCTATTATACAGCCAAACTTGTCATTTCTTATATATAGCAACAAATATACAAATGAATGAAGTCATGCTGTCTCTCTATGGTAGATAACCACACACACACACACACACACACACACACACACACACACACACACAGAGAAATATAGAGATAATTGCTCTCTCCACACATATGTGTGTGTGTGTGTGTGTGTGTGTGTGTATGTATATACATAGCATATTTACCAAAGACAGACAACATGACGTAGTGGTTAGAGTACTGTTTTTGGAGGTAGTAGGACTGGGGACATCTTCAGACACATTAATTGTGTGACCTTGAGGACGTCATTTAATATCTCTGTACCTCTGTTCCCTCAACTGAAAAACTGAGAACTTGGTGGCCACTAAATTCCTTCCAGCTGTATGATGCTGTAAGCTCCTGTGTCTTTTTTCTGACTGCTCTCTCATCCCTATTCTCCTCTACTCTACCTTATCTAGAATTTTGCCCTCTAGAATTCCTATTCCATGGTAAACAAGTTTCCTTTCATCATGGGTATTTTTTCTGTCATACTCCTTTCATCCACTAGATCTCACCAAGACAAAGTTCCCCATTGAAGATACTATCTTGCCTTCATCTTCAGCATTGACTTTCCCTTCACTCATATCCCTCAACACACTAGTCCTACAATGATAATCAGAATGCTCCTTGTTTCCCCTTACCTCATTCAACAACCTCTCCTTCTTTGAAATTCAAACTATAAAAATTTTCCTCCCAGTCCAGCTTATGGTGAGTGGTTTATACTGGCCCGCAGGTCATTTATCTTCCTTTCTCAAGGAGTTTAGTACCTGGCTCACCATCTTCCTCTCCTCCCCAATTCCTGCCCTTATTTGTACTGGCAGAATTTACTATCCACTTAAGATGCTCTGTCCAACTCCTTTCTCCCAGTTTTCAGGCTCTTTAAATCCTATAATGTTTTTCTTCACATAATACTCAGCCACACATAATTACAATCATGCACTAGATTTTATCACTTCCCTAATTAAATATTCTGGCATTTCTCTGTCTGACCATAAGCTCCTATCATTCCATTGCTCCTTATGCCTCATCCCTCCTAAACCCATATTTAAAAAAAAATTATTTTTATCCTTCATTTTTCAGAAAGTTTTTGAGTTACAAATTCTTTCCCTCCCTGTAAACCTCCCCCCTTGAAAAGGAAAGCAGTGTGACATCACTTATACATGTAAAATCATGTAGAACATATTTCCATAATAGCCCAAAAGAAAAGCAAGAAAAATGAACAAAATGAAAAAATTGTGCTTCACTCTGCAGCATCAGACTTTGTCAATTCTCTCTTTGGTGGTAGATAGCATTTTTCATCATGAATTGTTTGGCATTGTCTTAGATTAGTGGATTGATTAGAGTAGCTAATTCTTTACAGTTGATCATTATTATAATATGGCTGTTAAGAGTGTACAATGTTCTTCTGGTTCTGTTCATTTCATTTAAGTTCATCTAAGTCATTGGGTTTTTTGAAATCACCCACCCCATCATTTCTTGTGGCACAGTAGTATCCCATCATCGTCATCATCATCATTACCATCATATACCACAACCTATTCAGCCATTCCCCAGTTGATGGGCATTCTCTCATTTTCCAGTTCTTTGCCATCACAAAAAGAACTGCTATAAATATTTTTGTTCATATTGGTCCTTTTCTTTATGGGGGATCTCTTTGGGGTATGGACTTAGTAGTGGTATTGCTGGGTCAAAATGTATGCACAGTTTTAAAGCCCTTTGGGCATAGTTCCAAACTTTCTATTGTCTCCAGAATGATTGGATCAGTTCACAATTCCACCAATAGTGCATTAGTGCCCCACTCTTCACACATCTCCTCCAGCATTTGTCATTTTCCTTTTCTGTTATAGTAGCCAATTTGATAAAACAACTTCAGCGTTATTTTAATTTGCATTTCTCTAATCAGTAGTGATATAGAGAATTTTTTCGTAGGACTATAAATAGCTCTGATTTCTTCTGAAAACTGCTTCTTCATATGCATTGACCATTTATCAACTGGGAAATGACTCATATTCTTATAAATTTGACTTGGTTCTCTATATATTTGAGAGATAAGACCTTTATCAGAGAAACTTCCAAGATTTTTTTCCCCAGTTTTCTGCTTTCCTTTTAGTCTTGACTGCATTGGTTTTCTTTATGCAACTCTCTTTTAATTTAACATAATCAAAATTATCCATTTTATATCCTGTAATGCTCTCTGCCTCTTGTTTGGTCATAAATTCTTATTATATCCATAGATCTGACAGGTCATCTATTCCATTTTCACTTAATTTGTTTATAGTATCATCCTTTATGTCTAAATCATGCACGCATTTTGACCTTATCTTTGGTATATGGTGAGATGTTGGTCTATCCCTAGTTCCCTCCTAACTGCCTTATAGTTTTCCCAGCAGTTTTTGTCAGATAGAGATTTCTTCTCCCAAAAATTGATATCTTTATATTTATCAAATATTAGATTATTATGGTCATTACCTACTATGTATTGTATACCTTATATTCTACCTATCCACCATTCCATCTCTTAGTACCAAATTTTTTTCATGATTGTTGCTTTGTAATACAGTTTGAGATGGGGGACTGCGAGGCTACCTTCTTTCACATTTTTTTTTCATTAATCCTCTTGATATTCTTGACCTTTTGTTCTTCCAGATGAATTCCATTATTATTTTTTATAACTCTGTAAAATAATCTTTGGTTATTTGATTTATATGGCACTAAATAAGTGAAATAATTAAGATAGAATTGTTTTATTATATATATTATTATACATTATATGTATATATTACATATATATTATATTAGCTTGACCTATACTTAATATTTTTCCAGTTCAGATCTGATTTTATTATTATTCTGTAATTTGTCTATATAGTTCCTGGGTTTGTCTTGGCAGGTAGAATCCCGAGTATTTTATATTGTCTGCAGTTATTTTAAATGGAATTTATCTTTCTAACTCTTGCTATTGGACTTTCTTAATAATATATAGAAATGTTGATGATTTATGTGTATTTATCTTCTGTCCTAATTATTTCAACTCATTTTTAATTGATTCTCTAGGATTCTCCAAAGAATCTGCAAAGAGTGAAAATTTTATTTCCTCATTGCCTAGTCTAATTCTTCAATCCCTTTTTCTTGTCTATTTGCTATAGCTAGCATTTCTAGTACAATATTGAATAATAGTGGTGATAATGTGCATCCTTGCTTCAACCCTGATCTTACTGGGAAAGCTTCTAGCTTATCTCCAATACAGATAATGTTTGCTGATGAGTTTTAGATAAATACTACTTATTATTTTAAGGATTGCTCCATTTATTCCTATGCTTCCTAGTGTTTTTAATAGGAATGAGTTTTGTATTTTGTCAAAAGCTTTTTCTGCATCTGTTGAGATTATCATATGATTTTTGTTGGTTTTGTTCTTAATGTCAATTATGCTGACAGTTTTCCTAATACTGAACTAACCCTGCATTCCAGGTATTAATCCCACCTGGTCATAATGTATGATCCTTGTGATTTATTGCTTTAATCTCCTTCCTAGTATTTTATTTAAAATTTTGCATCAGTTTTCATTAGGGAAATTGGTCTGTAGTTTTCTTCTTCTATTTTTGCTCTTCCTGGTTTAAATAAAGGCAAGAATTTTATTTGACAAAAAAAGATTATTTGAATAATTAAAGAAGTAATAATGTCAAAAAGATTTACTAGGAATTCGAGAATGTTAAAATCATTGTAATTTTCCCTCATGTGTTAGAGGAAGGAGGTGTGTTTTATCCTATAAAAATGCATAGTAGCCTCGATTAAGGCTTTAAGAGAATCGTTTTGGTTGGCAGATAGTTAGCAGTTAAGCATTGTAAAAGACTTTTTAAAGTCCCAAAATTTGTACTTATAATTTTCATTGTATTTCTTAACATTCTGTGTGTGTGTGTGTGTGTGTGTGTGTGAAATAAGTATAAGTTAAGGATGAGGTTAGGAGCTTCTATGAGTTTGCAAAAAAATTTGAAATTTTTTATTTGAAGATCTGTCTTATAAAAACCAGTGCTGAAATAGTGCAGATGTACTGTCTTTTGAAAAAGATTCAAATAAAATTAAAAAGTATGTGAGACTAGCTCCCACCGTCAAGGTAGCGTGGTATAGTGAAAAGAGCACTGGAACAAACTGAATTGCTTTGAAAGTTACATGTTAAATTTGTTTTTACTTAAAATGAAAATCAAATTGTGTGTGATAAAGATTGGTGTCGTATACAGTTTTTTTTTCTGTTCTACTATGTCTGCTGTTCTAAAACATCTATGTTTTCTTTGATGGCATTGGGCAATTATTGCTCATGCCATAGGATCATAAAATCATAGATTTAGAACTGAAAAGGGGCCATAGAGGCTGTCTAGTTTAACCTCTGATTTTATAGATGAAGAACTGAGGGCTGGAGAGGTTAAGTGACTACTGAAATGCTCATTTTATTTGGTATAAAGTTCAGAACTTATAAGGAGCATTTTACTGTTAAACCAATTGCTTAGATTTTGCCATGAACTTACTGTATGGAGTTGAAAATGTCATATGCCTACTCTGATTCTTGGTTTTCTCATCTGTAAAGTGAGAAGACTAGAGTAGATAATCTTTAGGGTACCTCTAGCTCTTAACATTCAGGTCTTTACTAGTTAGTAAAAGGATTAGAAATAATTTTTTTTAACATTTTTGAAATTATCTTAATTTTTTCAAATACGGTAAAAACAGTTTCTCTTTATACATGAATAGTACCTACGTTGTTCTAATCTGGTCTTAGAAAAACAGAAAAACCTAGTAACAAGTTTCAAATCCTTACCATAAATTCCCTATTACAGTGTTACACATGTCCCTTATTCTTTATTCTTCAGTGATTTCCAGTTAGTCACTGGTCTTCAGTATTCTTTGACCCCTTATTATTTAGTCTTACAGTAACAATGCCTCATGAAGTGAATATAAGTTAAGGATGGGGTTAGGAACTTTTATGAGTTTGCTACAGTTTTATGCAGGCTAATGGTGAAGGCCCATTGATGTTGAAATGACTTCTACCCACCCCTTATCCCCTTACTGTTTGATTCACAATAAGGTTAGATTTTCTTTTCTAGTTTTGCAATTTAGTTCTTCCCTCAGGAACTCTGAATGTCTACTTTGTTCCTTAGATATTTTCTCAAACAACTCTCTTCTTTGTGAATTTCATATTTCCTGATCTAGGACTTTTTAACTATGAATGCTCTTCTGTCTAGCAGCATATGCTTCATATTATGAGTTCATCATTTTGACTTGTTCAGGGATAACACTTGTATTAAATATGTCCTCTGTTACAATGAGGAAGATTATTTATCTTACATGTATATAGTGTATATACACACACAGATATGAAAAACATGCTCTGATCCTTAGTATTTCTGAATCTGTGGGGCAATTTATAAGGCTTTACAGTATTTCAGTAGTAGCTGAATATCTACTAAAATTCTGTGAAAATGTCTTCCTCTTCCCTCAGATTACATTTTTAAATCATGATACTAATAATTCAGTCAAAACCAAACATTAGTCTTCCTTTCTACTGGAGTAGAAGGAAGAACTCAGTCCCATCACAGGCTTCCCAGTTTCTTAAGAAATGCTATTTGGTTATGATAAAGCCTTCCCCCCCAAAAAAAATTAGAAGCAAAAGAGACTTGCTATGGAAAAGCAAACATCTTTATAATCAGTAGTACAAGAATTACAGAATAGAAGTTTTATTCAAGAATGTGTTATTTTGCTTACTGAAATGAACCTTTTTCCTCTTCTGTTTCAGCTGGAACAGGCCTTATCAAAAGAACTTGAGGATGTGGAAGGTAACAGTCTTGTCTTATAGCTTGGATTATTAATTTTTCCTTAGGAATTGAATGCTACTTAGTAATTTTTTTTTTAAAAACTTATTACAAAAGGTGAAATATCGAGCTACCAGGATGAGATAGAGATTGAATTAGAAAATAGTAGACCGAAGGTGAAAGGAGCCCTTGCACATTTCACTAAAGATGGTAAGTTAACCCAGTCTTCTTTGTATTACAATTAAGAATTATGAAATTGAAAACAATTTTGACTTTCTTTATATTATACAAAGAAAATGAGCTTGGTCATGTAATCAGAGGAAAAAGCTATTTGCCATTCCATTTCAACATGCATACTGTCTTGTACCTGAAGAATAGTTTCAATGATGGTAAATAACAATTGATGAATTTAGAAGAATTTCTTCTTTAACATGGACTCATTTCTTCACGTACCAGATAGCCTACAATTATCATCAGTTTGTCAATTTATACATACATGTACACCATACACACATACATATATGCACCCACATGTATGGAACTATCCACTGTATTGCTGGTAATGCCAGTAGAGCCTCAAGAATGGAGTCAGAAAAAACTCACAAAATAAAGAAATTCTGGATGTTTACCTTTCAGAGAAGCTATAAAGGGGATTATTGCACTAAATGGAAGGTTGCACTAAAAGATGTCTAAAGTCTCATTCAGCTCTATGAATGTATCTTTTCTTTGCATCCAGATGTAGTGATGTTATAAATATCTTTAAAAGAGATGTCTAGATCTAATAATATGTACATATTGAAATCATTCTTCAGTTGGAAAGAGTTGAGTTTTAAAATACATATTTGTGTGTGTGCATGTGTGTGTATGTATATATATATACATATATATATGTGAATGTGAGATTGAAAAACTGAGCTGTTAATATTCAAAGTGTTTTTATATTCCCTATAGGAAGTAGCTCTAATAATTGTAAAGAAAAGGAATGTTATGTACTCAGGGAAGGAAAAGATTTAATAGTTAAACAAAGTTTTCTTTGGTGGCATTGGACAATTATTGCTCATGCCATAGGATCATAAAATCATAGATTTAGAACTGAAAAGGGGCCTTAGAGGCTGTCTAATTTAACCTCTAATTTTATAGATGAAGAACTGAAGGCTGGAGAGGTTGAGCAACATGACATGTCTAGGGACTTCTAACTAGTCAGTGTCAAATCTGAGTTGATATTTGAACACTAGTTTTCTTGACTCCAAGGACAATCAGTCCCCTCTCGACTACATTACACTTCCTCTCAGCCTGCTGCTATTGATTTTTTTAATTCAAGATGAGAAACATTTCTTTGAGGTTGTCAATAGATGTTTACTATGGTAGCCACAGAAGATATACATGTGTTGATGGAGTGATGGCTTATTTCACATATGCAGAAAATAATCTCACCATATAAGAAATAATAAAATAATTTAAGGATGTATACTTACAGTTAGTTTTAAATTCAGTATTATGTCTTGATTATTTTATTTCCTCTTCTCGGCTTACTTGAAAAAAGAACATAAAAAATGCCATTCTAGGTTAGTCTCAAGGATTGTCCAACTCTGAATTTTGTCACAGTGCCACCTGGTGATAATTTGTGGGATATCATAGGAATTCCTCACCAAAATGTCACCTCAGAAGGTTAATACATATACTTAAAATATCCCTAACTCTTTTTATTTCCTATTATGAATTTGTGTACCTGTGAGATTTTACCCTTCATATAGATTCCTAAGAATTGACAGTTCTGAAAGTCTCATGTATTGGGAAGATGACCTGAATACACTGATTCTGAGTCAAGGCCTTGAATTGTGACTAAGTTGAAAATGCCATGTATTGTCACAGTGGATCTGTGGCATTGATGGTCACTTAATAAGCTTTTTCAGGTAAAGGTCAAAGAGATCTTAAATGTTATCTAGTACAGCCCTTCCATGCTATGGAGAAGGAAACTGAGAGCCAGAGAGGCTAAGTGACTTGTTCATTGTCACACAGCTGCTAAGTAGGCAATCTGAAATCAAAATCCAGACTTTCTACCTTTAAATTCAGTGCTTTTTTACAAAGGTATTAAGGTCTCTTAATTTCCTTTAGGTCACTAAAATGGTCATAAATGCTTGAAATTTGCCCATGCCATGCCAATCACATTTAGAAATCAATGTGATTTCTTAATGTTATTGCTTTGTGGGAAATTTGATGTTCTTATCAATGTAAACATTTGTCAGGATGATAAAGTCTTAGTTGATATCCACTTCATTTATAATTCCCATGGTGAATTTTGGGTGCTTTTAAATAAAACATTTTTAGAGCATAAATTATTAAATAAACCTCACAAGTCTCATAAAAAGAGGTACCATTTTTAAAGCATATCTTTTGACAGTTCATCTTTTCATAATTGCTTTAGAAGTTGAAATCAGCCTCTGTAACTTAGCAAAGGGTTTTCTTTCCTTTTTTAAAAAGTAAGTTAACCTTTTCTGTTTCTATAATTGTCATTTTAGTAACAGATGACAGTGATCTTTTAAAATTATTTTAATAGATTCCATAGATGATAATACTTCCAGTATATTTGGTGAAGATGAGGCAGAAGATGAAGAACTAGAAGCAGCTGCAAATCATTTAAATAAAGACTTTTATAAAGAACTTCTTGATAGAAACAGATTGAGCAATGATGATGACGTAAGTTGTGGAAATGGAACCATAGACCCAGTTAAGCCACCAGCTTTAGAAACTTTACTTGGTCCTCTACCTACGGCAGCCAGTTTGGGAATCACTGAATCCATCAGAGAATGCATTTCACCAGAGAGCCGGGAGCCCAGTAAGTACCAGTGATAAACTATGGTCTTTTCTGAAATTGGCACTTTTAAAAATAGGGTGTGATCTTCCAAGTGTGACTGTTTTTCATTTTTTTCTAATCTCAGTGATAATTAACTACTTTGAAAAGAGGTGGTCTGTAGTGAGCATAACCATATAAATATTTTTTTATCAGAAGGAAATTTTGTCACATACAAGGATAAATTTGTGGAGGACAATAGAAAGATTAGAATTACCCTGCTCAGTATCAGCTTAAAACGTTTCTACTTTGTTGTGTTCTTTTTAGCACATTGCCCACCATTTATGGAAAATGGGACTGCTTTAGGGTTACTTTTGTAGGATGAATAGACATTTCCTGGGTAAGATGCAATCTAATATATGGAAAAAACACTTTTATTCTGGATGAAATTTCTAGGACTCTATCTTTGGGACTTGGAGTCATAGAGGCATGTATTTATAGGTAGACAAGGGCTTTACCCCGTGGTACTTTTTCTTCAGTGCTCATGATTTTTCTTTTGATTCATCTTCTTTTGGGTGTTCTTACAAAACATTATTTTATTAAATATGAATTTTCTTATCTTTTGTTTGTGTATCACCTACATTTCCCACCCTATTTGTTCCTAATAGCCTCCTCCAACAGAACTATCCTTTATAACCAAGTATAAAAAATGAAGAACAAAAAGTTCTGACAAGCTAACCAAGATGTTAAAAAGAAAGTCTGATATTATATGTAGTATGCCTATGATCCTCTACCTCTGCAAAGAAGCTAGTGGAGGTATCTCCTTTGGGAGCAACACTTGGACAGTATAATTTTACAGCATTAAATTTTTTTGTTGTTCTCTCTATTTACAGTATTGTAGTCCTTATTTTTATTATTTTCGTGGTCTCATTTCACTTTTTTAAAGTAAATATTTATTGATATCTGCTTGTTTTTATACATCACCAAAAAGTTTCCTCCCAACACCTCTTTCTTTCCCCCTCCTGGAGAGTTATTCCTTATAACAAATAATGTTTTTACAGAAAATATCAATAAAACATACACTGAAAAAGTCTAAAAATATGTGCACTGGACCATCACACCTGTGAACCTCCCACCTCTGCCAAGGAATAGGGTTGGAGTGTTTTGTCACTTCTTTGGTTACATATTTATTCTATGTAGTTTTGAATCATCAGCTTTTGACTGATTTAGTTCTTTTCATTTACATTGATCTGTGTATATTGTTTTCTTGGCTCAGCTTACTTCACTGTTTCAGGTCACATAAATCTTTCCACAGTTCTCTGTATTCATCACAATTGTCATTTCTGAAAGCATAGTAATATCCTGTTACATTACGTACTACAGTTTGTTTAGTCATTCCTCTGTAGAAAAGCATTTACTTTGTCTCCAGTTCTTTGCTATTATGAAATTATACCGTTATACTTAGCTGTATGTAGGGACTTTCTTCTTGTTATTGACCTCCTTGAATATATGCTTAAGAGTGAAATATTTGAGTTTAGTATGGGCATTTTGCTGATGTTCTCTTCATAATTCCAGATTGCTCTGTGGAATAGTTATACTTAGCATAGCTCCACTAACAATGCATTCTTGTGTCTATCTTTCCACAACCTCTCTAACATTCATTATTCATGTTTTTTGTCATCTTTGCCAGATTGCTAGATGTGAGATGAAACGTCAGGATTGTTTTTATTTTGAGTTCTTTTATTATTACTGATTTGGAATATGGTGGTTATTAGTTTATAATTTTAAAAAACAATATTATAAGTTAATGTTTGAGGCTGTGCATTATTTCTGTGCCACATCAATCACATCATATCAGTAGTGATTCACTTTTGGACAACTCTCATTTTTAAGACGTTTTCCTTCTTGTGAGTGTTAAGGTCCCTCTCTGGAATTTCTACTCACTGTTTTTGCAGCTAGGCTGAAAAAAATGGACCATCTACATGACAACCTTTCAGACGCTAGATAAGTTCTCACCCTTCCTCTCCATTTCTTCTCCCCTGAGCCTCCATAAAATAAGAGTTGTTTGGTTGGAAAATGTCTGAGGGTGAGGTGCTGAGGCTATAGATCTCAAAGAACGAGAACTGAGTTCTCCAACTTCAAACATTCTCTCTTCTCTGGACCAGTCACAGAATCTAAGTTTTTATTTTAACCATGCTCACAGTCATCATCTTTTCTATTCTATCTCTCACATTTAGTCAGTTGTCAAGTCTCTTCACATTTCTTGTATTTTTTCTACTTCTTTCTACTCATGTGACTACTTTCTTGGTTTAGGACCTTATTGCCTCTCACCTGGACTAGTTTCCCTTCTTCAAGTGTCTACCTTCTCTAACACATCCTACTCACACAATCTTCCTAAGAATTAGGTTTCACCAGGACTTTCAGTAGCTCCCTAATGCTTATGAGATGAAATGTAAGCTTTCCAGTCCTATATAAAACATTCCATAATCTTACTCTCAGGTACCTTGCAGTATCATTTCACATTATTCTTGTTTATCACAGATGCCTGAAAGTCTTTCAATTCATTAAATATCCATTTTTTTTATTCAGGATTATGCTCAACTTTTCTGAGTAAATTATTCTTAGTTACAAGCCCAGCTCTTCTGTTCTGCAAAATATGTTCCAAGCCATTTGGTCTTTTAATGTAAAAGCTGCTAGATCTTGTCTTAATCCTGACTGTAACTCCACAGTATTTAAGTTTTTGTTCCTTGTTTTTGCATTTTCTCCTTAACCTGGAAACTTCAAAGCTTGGTTACGATATTTCTGTGAGTTTTCATCTTGGGATCTCTTTTGGGAGGTAATTGATGGATTTTTTTTCTAGTTCTATTTTACCCTCTCAGTCTAGAACTTCAGGGCAGTTTTCTTTAATGATTTCTCTTTATTTTTTAATTTTTATTTCTCTCTACTTACATTTAAAAGCAATTTTTAGCATTTATTTTTAAAACTTTGAGTTCTAAATTCACTTCCTTCCTTGCCCTCCTTCCTTCCCCTCTATTGTGAAAGCAGGCAATTTGATATAAATTTTACATGTGTAGTCATGTAAAAATTTCCCTTATAGTCATGTTGTGAAAGAAAACATAGACCCAAAAAAAACATAAACAAAACCACAAGGAAAAGAAAGAATTAAAAAAAAGTATGTTTCAATCTGTATTCAGGCACTATCAGTTCTTTGTCTGGGGATGGACAGCATTTTTCACTGTAAGTCCTTCATAGTTATCTTGGGTCATTATATTGCTGACAATAACTAAGTCATTCAGAGCAGGTCATCTCATAATATTGTTGTTACTTTGTACGTACTGCATTTCACTTTGCATCAGCTCATGGAAGTCTTTCCAAGTTTTTCTGAGAGCATCTTGCTTATCTATTCTTAGAGTACTTTAGTATTGCATCATAATCACATACTACAGTTTGTTCAACCATTCCCCAGTTGATGGGCATCCACTCGATTTCCAGTTCTTTGACAACAGAAGAGAGATGCTATAAATATTTTTATACATAAAGGTCCTTTTCCTTTTTTGTTTTTTATCTCTTTTGAGATACAGACCTAGAAATGATATTGATAGGTCAAAGGGTATGTATGATTTTATAAGCCCTTTGGACAAAGTTCTAAACTGCTCTGTATGATTGAATCAGTTCACAACTCCACCAACAGTTCATTAATGTCACATTTTTTCCCACATCCCTTCCAACATTTGTCAATTTTCTTTTCTGTTATATTAACCAATCCAGTAGGTATGAGTAGTATCTCAAAATTGTTTTAATTTGAGAGGGTGGAGCTGTAATTTAAAATGGTGGAGTAGAAGCATGAACCTGCTTGAGCTCTCCCCAGACCCCATAAAATATCTTTAAAAAATGACTCCAAACAAGTTCTAGAGCAGCAGAAACAATAAAATGACAAAGTGAAACAGATTTCTAGCCTAAGACAACCTGGAAGGCAGACAGGAAGTGTCTATTGCACCAGACTTTGAGCAGAGCACAGCCCAGCATGGGCCACACCAGTGCCACATTGTGTGGACCACACCAGCGTGAGCTACACCAGCGCAGACAGGAGGCTTCAGGGTCGTGAATCACAGGCAGCTGCTGCGGTTTCCAGATTTCTCAACCCAGAAACGCCAAAGACAGCTTGAAAGGTCAGTGAGAAAGCTCTTTCACTTGGGTGAGAGGGGTACTTGGTCTGCCCCCAATTCCAGCCCCTGGGCAGTGGCAGCCCCTGCTACAGCAGCAGCCACTTCTGGAGCTCTTGGCCTACAGATGGTGGGGGAAATCAAGCATCTGATCTGCGTCTCAGTCCTGACTGGAACTCCTGGGATGAAAAGGAGCACTGGTGTCGTGGAGCTGCTGGTGACTGTGGAGAGGAATCCTGCTCACAGTTACAGGGCAGAAAAGAAGTGCTTGTGGTTGCTCACAGACCAGAGTGGAGGCCAGGAGAGGAGTAAACACCTCTCCTTTGACTGTGCCACTTTGGAGGAACTGAGAACTTATAGGTCCCTAGAGATATCTCAGAGAACAGCTGCACAAAACTTCTGAAGCCTGGGGTAGTATACCCTCCACTTGATAAAGGGCTCAAAAGTCAAGTAATTGACTGGGAAAATGCCCAGAAAGGAGGACAAAAAAGAGACTATAGGTTACATTCTTTTTTAAAAAGTTTTTAAATTTTTGACATAAATATTTTTAGTTTTAGAAGGTTACTTTCTTGGTGAAAAGGTATTTTCTTCCATCCTTTCAAATGAAGAAGATCAAAGCATATAACCCGGAAGAAGACAGCCTTGTCAAGTCTCTACATCCAAAGCCTCCAAAAAAAATATGAAATGATCTCAGAACATAGAAGAGCTCAAAAAGGATTTAGAAAGTCAAGTAAGAGAGAGGTGGAGGGAAAACTGGGAAGAGAAATGAGAGTGATGCAAGAAAATCATGAAAACGAGTCAACAGGTTGCTAAAGGAGACCCCAAAAAATGCTGAAGAAAATAACACATTTGAAAATAGACTAACTGGGACGAAACCAAGATGGTAGAGTAGAAGGATGGACCTGTAGAAGCTCTCCCCCCAAAGCCCATAAAATACCTGTAAAAAATGCTTTTAACAAATTCTAGAGCAGCAGAAGCCACAAAATGATAGCATGAAAGAGATTCCTAGCAAAAGACAGCAGGGAAGGCTGACAGGAAAGGTCCATCTCACCATTCCCTGGGCACAGTGCAGCCTACGGAGCATAGCCCACCCTTGGCCGAATGTTGTGGCTCAGGCAGGACTGGAGTGGGCTTCAGGGGGTTGAATCCCAGGTAGCAGCTGCAGTTCCCAGATCCCCACAAATGCCAAAGACAGCTTCAAAGGTCAGTGAGAAAATTCTTTCACCTAGGTGAGAAGGGAAGCGTGGTCCTGCCCTAGCCCCAGTCCCAGGCAGCTGCAGTGTCCATTTTCAGAGCCCTTGGCCTAAAGACCTTGGGGGAATCAAGCTACTTATCTGAATCTCGGCCCTGTGTGGCAGCCCTGGGATAAGGAGGAGCACTGGTGTGGTAGAGCTGGTGGAGGCTCTGGAGAGGGAATTTTGCTTGTAGATCCTGGGCGGAAAAGCTTGTGGTTGCTCCCAGACCAGAATGCAGGCCAGGAGAGAAGTAAACTCCTCTCCTTTGATGGTGCCACCTTGGAGGAACTGAGAACTTACAAGTTCCTAGAGTATACCCTCTTTTTGACAAAGGGCTCAAAAGTCAAGTAACTGACTGGGAAAATACCCAAAAAAGGGGGAAAAAAATAAGACTATAGAAGGTTACTTTCTTGGTGAACAGGTGTTTTCTTCCATCCTTTCAGATGAGGAAGAACAATGTATACCATCAGAGGAAGACATAAAAGTCAAGGCTTCTGCATCCAAAACCTCCAAAACAAATATGCAGTGGTCTCAGGACATGGAAGAGCTCAAAAGGGATTTTGAAAAAATCAAGTAAGAGAGGTGGAGAAAAAATTGGGAAGAGAAATGAGAGCGATGCAAGAAAATCATGAAAAGTGTCGATTGCTACAGGACACCCCAAAAAATGCTGAAGAAAATAACATTTTTAAAAATAGACTAACCCAAATGGCAAAAGAGGTCCAAAAAGCCAATGAGGAGATGAATGCTTTAAAAATCAGAATTAGCCAAATGGAAAAGGAGATTCAACAGCTCACTAAAGAAAATAGTTCTTTAAAAATTAGAATGGAGCAGATGAAAGCTAATGACTTTATGAGAAACCAAGAAATTACAAAACAAAACCAAAACAATGAAAAAATTGAGGACAGTGTGAAATATCTCATTGGCAAAACAACTGACCTGAAATATAGATCCAGGAGAGAGAAATTAAAAATTATGGGCTTACCTGAAAGCCATGATCAAAAAAAAAGAGCTTAGACATCATCTTTCATGAAATTATCAAGGAAAACTGCCCTGATATTCTAGAACCACAGGGTAAAATAAATATTGAAGGAATCCACTGATTACCTCCTGATAGAGATCCAAAAAGAAAAACTCCTAGGAATATTGTAGCCAAATTCCAGAGTTCTCAGATCAAGGAGAAAATATTGCAAGCAGTCAGAAAGAAACAATTTGAATATTGTGGAAATACAATCAGGATAACATAAGATCTAGCAGTTTTTACATTAAGGAATCAAAGGGCTTGGAATATTATATTCCAGAAGTCGAAGGAACTAGGATTAAAACCAAAAATCACCTACCCAGGAAAGCTGAGTATATTACTTCAGGGGGGAAAAATGGTCATTCAATGAAATAGAGGACTTTCAAGCATTCTTGATGAAAAGAACAGAGCTGAATAGAAAATTTGGCTTTCAAACACAAGAATCAAGAAAAGGTTAACAGGAAAGAGAAATCATAAGGGACTTACTAAAGTTGAACTGTTTACATTCCTACATGGAAAAATCATATTTGTAACTCTTGGAACTTTTTTCACTACTTGAGTAGTTGGAGGGATTATACACATATATGTAGACAGAGGGCACAAGGTGAGTTGGATAGGAAGGGATGACATCTAAAAAAGGGGGGGTGAGAGAGAAATATATTGGGAGGAGAAAGGGAGAAATGGAATAGGACAAATTATTTCTCATAAAAGAGGCAAGAAAAAGCTTTTTTCAATGGAAGGGAAAGGAGGGAGGTAAGAGGGAAAAAGTGAAACTTATTCTCATCACATTTGACTTAAGGATGGAACAACATGCACACTCAATTTGGTATGAAAAATCTATCTTATACTGCAGGAAAGTAGGTGAGAAGGGGATAAGTGGTGTGTGGGGGGATGATAGAAGGCAGGGTAAATGGGAGGAAGGAATAATTAGAAGTAAACCCTTTAGGGGAGGAACATGGTCAAAAAAGAGAATGGAATAAATGGAGGACAGGATAGGATGGAGGAAAATATAGTTAGTCTTTCACAACATGACTATTATGGAAGTCTTTTGCAAAACTGCACATGTATAGCCTATATTGAATTGCTTGCCTTCTCAATGGTGATGGGTGGGGAGGGAGGAAGGAAGAGAAGTTGGAGCTCAAAGTTTTAGGAATGAATGTTGAGAATTGTTTTGCATGCAACTGGGAAATAAGAAATACAGGTAATGGGCTATAGAAATCTATCTTGCCCTACAAGAAAAGAGAAGATAGGGATAAGGGAAGGGAGGGGTGTGATAGAAGGGAAGGAAATTGGGGGAAGGGGTAATCAGAATGTTTGCTCATTTTCCCAGCCTGTTACTTGACTTTTAACTGTTTGGTGAAGTAGGACTCTGTTTCCAGGGTGGAGGGTGCACCGCCCTAAGCTTCAGGAGTTTTATGTAGCTGTTTTCAGAGATACTTCTATGGACCTGTAAGTTTTCAGTTTTTCTAAGGCAGAATGATCAAAGGAGAGGTATTTACTCCTCTTCTGGTCTGTGAGTGACCATAAGCACTCTTTTTTGCCCTGGAACTGTGAGAAGGGTCCCTCCTCAACTGTGGCTACAAACTCTGCTGTGCTAGTGTTCCTCCTTGCCTTGGGATTATGACCAGGATTCCATAGGGTAATGCAAGAGAGTATTATACCCAGTGCCAGCCAAGAGTCCCCTGTATTTTCCTTCTGACCAATTGTTTGGCCCCCTTACCATCTGTGAACTGAGATCTCCAGGAATAGCTGCCACAGATTTTGTTGCACCCAAGGCTTGCTGCTGGCTTTTGCCTAGGCTTGGGGTCTCTCTACTGGCTTGTTGGACATGGCATGCATGTAGTAAATGCTCCATTCGGCTTCCTAAAGGACAGGTTGGATCATGTCACCACCATCACCTGCATTCTCCCTTTTAACAAGGCAAACAGTATTTATCTAGAACCAAGAGATAGAATTATCTGTAACAAAGAAATTCTAGAGGCTTTTCTAATGAAATCAGAAGTAAAATGCAAACATCCACTTCCAGCTTGATTAATTTCTTTAACCATTCCCTAACAATGGAAATCAACTTTGTTTCCAATTCTTTGCTATTGTAAAAAGTGCTACTATAATATTTTATTGTACATGGTTCCCTTGTTTCTGTCTTTGGCAACGTTAGGGCCTAGCTGTGATGTGGTATCTCTTCACTTAGGATTATATATTCTTAATAATAGTCAATGATATTCCACCACTCTGTTTTTATCTATTCTGAGCCTTCTGTATAAGGTCTGTACTTCTGGAGATAAGTTCCAATCATGAGTCTCATCACACCAAGTTTTAGTATCTATATAATTTCATACTTGCCTCCTTCAGTTAGGATCTCTAGTTCAAACTATTTATTACCTATACCTTGTGCATTTTAAAGTTCTCCTAAATAGATTTGTAAGATTCTAAGTAAATAAGATTTTCTAGTCCTCATTAGCTGCTTTTCGTTTATTTTGATCAAAGACAAAGAAGAGATTCAACAGCTGGAAAACGAGTGAAAAAAAGATAAAACAAAAGGATAGCTGTCAAAAGGAATACCAGGTTAAAATGCAAATTCATCTGTAAAAATCTTACAAAGAGGAAAGATAATCAACTGTGATCTTATGAAGCAGAGAGAAATAAGGAAGGCTTTCAAAACCAGTCCAAAGGAAGCTTGCCAACTTAGCAAATTTATCCCACGGGCATTTGAGGATGAAAAAATAAAGATGACTACAAAGAGAAGAAAAGTGGAAGAGATTTGCAAAAAATTATTGCAACAACCTTTTCTCTATCAAGAACTGAAACATCTATACTTAGACCCTAACAACATATTCTCTGAGGTGATTATAGTGGAAGTAGAAATGGTGCTGCAAAGAACCAAGATGGAAAAAGCAGCTGTATTGGATCAAGTATAGAGAGAGGAGATCTGTGCTAGATGTAATACAATGGTGATAATATTGAGGGTGGTAAAGTTTTCACAGAGCGTATTAACCAATGACTTTACTGTCTCACAAGTGATCGAAAGACAGAGCATTTAAGATTACATTGTGCTTGCCATCTCTTAATTATGAAAAAGGATTTTTTTGGTAAAAAAAAAATGCTTTAAAGCTGTCTTTTACAGCAAGATGTCTCCCGTTCATCTAAGAGGATCATTTAGGATTTCTTGAAAGATTAACAACAGAAACAACCATGTTGAATGACTGTCATGTAAGATATAAAACAAAGTGATAATATGCTTTCCAAAAATGTTTAACATTGTGATGGAGGGGATACTTCCAAGTTGAGGAAGAATTCCCTGTGATTGGTAAGATCTTTCAGATACTCCCATTTGTGAATGACACAGCATCAAATCCCAGGGTGGTACAGATTCTTAAAGCCAGTAATCATTCAAAGAAATTGATTATATAAAATTAATAGCCAGTCACACAGATAAAACCAATACAGCCAAAATAAAAATAAAAGATTGGGGCAATTACATAATGTGAAGATTTCACAATTTTTATGTTTAGTTGTGGCTTTTCAATTGTTGCTTTTCTATTTTTTTTTTTGTATGCCCAATTCATTGATTTGTTCTTTTGTTTATTTGTTAAAAATGCTTAGAGCTGCATCCCAGAGTTTTGGTATGGTGTTTCATTGTTGCCCTTAGGGGGAGGATAAAATTGTTGTTTCTTTTATCCATTTATCTAAATGTTCTTTATGAGTACATTATTTAAGTTTGAATCCATTTTTCTAATGCCCTTAATTTGATTATAATTTTTATCACATTGTGATTGGCAAAAGATGTTTTTGATTCATTTTTCCCCCTACACTTCTACGTAAGGGTTTTATGCTCTAACTCATGGTCTTAAACTATCTGTTTTGCCAGAACTGTGGATTGTAAAGGCTGATTAGACTGCATGACATTAATCATTTAATTTCATTAGGGGATTGAACTAAGATAAGCTAAATGCACTATGACCCACTTTTGGGAGACTTTTATATATAGTGATGAAAGACTATTTCCTTTACTTATCTAAGTCAACATCAGGAAGGCAGGGACAGCCTTTTGGATTTGACAAATAGTTTATTTCCGCTTGAAGTGTGTGCATTTCTATGAGTAAGTACATATATATCCTTGCTGGATATTGGTATATCTTGGTTGAATATTTGCTTATATTTAGTAAAATGTTTTTGTTATATTTTTTTAAAAGGCAGTTAGATGTTTCAGTAGATAAAATACTGGACCTGGAGTCAGGCAGGAATCCCTGAGTTTAAATCTTACTTCAGACCTTTCTAGTTGTGTACGCTTCTGGGCTAGTCACTCAATCTTGCTATGCTTCAATTAAAATGGGGATATTGGGGGTGGAACCAAGATGGAAGAGTAGAAAGATGGACCTGCTGTAGCTTTCACCCCATAGCCCATAAAGTACCTATAAAAAACTACTCTAAACAAATTCTAGAGCAGCAGAAGCCACAAAATGACAGAATGAAAGAGATTTCCAGCCCAAGACAGCCTAGAAGGCCAACAGGAAAAGTCTATCAAACCAGGCTCAGAGTAGAGCGGAGCGCAGCCCAGCCCAGCCTTGACTGTGAGGCACAGCACGGACAGGACTGGAGCAGGCTTCAGGGTGCGGAATCACGGGTAGGAACTGTGGTTCCCAGATTTCTCAAACCACAAATGCCAAAGACATCTTCAAAGGTCAGTACAAAAGCTCTTTTACCTGGGTGGCAGGGGAGTGCAGTCTGGCCCCAGCAGCAGCATCTGCTTTTGGAGTTCTTGGCCTAAATACCCTGGGGAATCAAGCAGCTGATCTGGGACTCAGTTCTGAGTGGCAGTCCTGGGGTGAGGAGGAGTGCTGATGTGGTGGAGCTGATGGTGGCTATGGAGAGGGAATCCTACTCGCAGATCCTGGGCAGAAAAGAGTGCTTGTGGTTACTCACAAATAAGAGCACAAAACCTTGATTGTGCCACCTTGGAGGAACTGAGAACTTACAGATCTCTAGAGTATACCCTCCACTTGACAAAGGACTCAAAAGTCAAGTAACTGGCTGGGAAAATGCCCCCAAAAAAGGGAAAAAAATAAGACTATAGAAGGCTACTTTCTTGGTGAACAGATATTTTCTTCCATCCTTTCAGATGAGGAAGAGCAAAGCATACCGTCACAGGAAGGCATAAAAGTCAAGGCTTCTACATCCAAAACCTTAGAAAAAAAATGTGAAATGGTCTCAGGCCATAGAAGAGCTTAAGAAGGATTTTGAAAATCAAGAGAGGTGGAGGAAAAATTGGGAAGAGAAATGAAGAGTGATGCATGAAAATAATGAAAAACGAATCAACAGATTGCTAAAGGAGACTCCAAAAAATGCTGAAGAAATAACATGACTAATTCAAGTGGCAAAAGAGGTCCAAAAAGCCAATGAGGAGAAGAATGTGTTACAAAGCAGAATGAGCCAAATAGAAAAGGAGCTTCAAAAGGTCACTGAAGAAAATAGTTCTTTAAAAATTAGAATGGAGGAGATGGAACCTAATGACTTTAAGAAAAACCAAGAAATTATAAAACAAAACCAAAAGAATGAAAAAAATAGAAGACAATGTGAAATATCTCATTGGAAAAACAACTGACCTGGAAAATAGATCCAGGAGAGATAATTTAAAAATTATTGGTCTACCTGAAAACCTTGTTCAAAAAAAGAGCTTAGACATCATCTTCCAAGAAATTATCAAAGAAAGCTGCCTTGATATTCTAGACCCAGAGAGTAAAATAGAAATGGAAGGAATTCACTGATCACCTCCTGAAAGAGATCCCAAAAGGAAAACTCCTAGGAATGTTGTAGCCAAATTCAACATTCCCAGGTCATGGAGAAAATATTATAAACAGTCATAAAGAAACAATTCAAGTATTGTGGAAATACAATCAGTATAACACGAGATTTAGCACCTTCTACACTAAGGGATTGAAGGGCTTGGAATATGATATTCCAGAAGTCAAAGAAGATAGGATTAAAACCAAGAATCACCTCCCCAGCAAAACTGAGTATAATACTTTGGGAGAAAAAATGGAATTTCAATGAAATAGAGGACTTCTAAGCGTTCTTGTTGTGAAAACCAGAGCTGAATAGAAAATTTGACTTTAAAATGCAGGAATCCAGAGACACATGAAAAGGTAAACAGAAAAGAGAAGCCTTAAGGAACTCATTAAAGTTGAACTGTTTACATTCCTACATGGAAAGATGTTGTTTGTAACTCATGAGACGTTTTTCAGTATTATATTCATATGTATATTATATATACTATATTTACATGTAGATGTGTATGTAAATATGTGTAGGTATGTATATATACATGGGTGTGTGTGTGTATGCACATGTCAGGGGACGAGCACAGGGTGAGCCGAATATGAAGGGAGATTACCTAAAAAAAATAAAATTTACTGTCGAGTGGAATGTACTAGGAGTAAGAGAAAGGGAGAGGTAGAATGTAGCAAATCATCTCACGTAAAATAGGGAAGTACTTTTACAATGGAGGGGAAGAGGGGGGAGATGAAAGGAAATAATTGAGCCTTACTCTCATGGGATTTGGCTTAAAGAGGGAATAACACACACTCAATTGGATATGGAAATCTATTTTACCCTGCAGGAAGGCAAAGGGGAAGAGGATAGGAGAGGGAAGATAGTAGAAGGAACAGAAAATCGGGGAGAGGGATAATCAGAAGAAAACACTAGTTTGTGGTCAAGGGAGAGAGTGGAACAAATGTATGGCAGGATACGACAGAGGGAAATGTAGTTAGTCTTTTACAACATAACTATTATGGAAGTGCTCTGCATTGTTTCACATGTATGACCTATATTCAATTGCTTGTTTTCTCAATGAAGGTGGGTGGGGAGGAAGGGATAGAATGTGGAACTGCAAGCTTTAAAAATGAATGTTAAAAATTGTTTTAACATGCAACTGGAAATTAAGCTATACAGGCAATGGAGTACAGAAATCTATTTTACCCTACAGGAAAATAGAGGGGAAAGGGGATGGAAGAAGGGTGGGTAATAGAAGGGAGGACAGACTGGAGGAAGGGGTGGATGGGGTGCATGCTGTACTCAGGTGGGGGTGGGGAGAGAAGGGGAGAAAATTTTGAATTCAAATTCTTGTGGAAGTGAATGTTAAAAAGTAAAAAATAAATAAATTACATATTTAAAAAAATAAAAAATAAATAAAATGGAGATATTGGTAACTCCTAACTTCCAAGGTTGTTGTATGGACAAATGAGACAATATTTGTAAAGCACTTTACAAACTTTAAAGCACTATATAAATGCTAGATTTTATTATTATCATTACTAAAAATTATTTGCCTCCGCTTCATTCTCAGTGAATTTGCATTTTGGGCCATTTTGTTCTAAGACAGGTGGCATACACTTCTAAAAAAATGCATATATTCTTTTCATTTTCCATGAAGTAACCACCTGAGAACTATCATATCTAACATTTATTCTCTTAACTTCTTTCTTAGGTATTTGTTCTGTTTTGGTTTTCTGGTTGAATTTGTCTAGACCTGACAGCTTTGAGGACTCTATTACAATTTTGCTGTCTATTTCTCACTGTAATTTAATTAACTTTTCTTTTTAAGTACTTAGATGCTATATCATTTGGTGCATCTATATTGAATACTGGTAGTATTTTATGATCTATGGTGCCCCATTTTTTCTCTCATTTTAGCTCTTTTTAGTGTTATCTTGTCTGTCTTTAATGTTATCCTGTCTGAGTATGAAGATTGCCACTCCTTAAGCAATTACTTGGGTAAATTCTGTTCTAGCCTCTCATTTTGACTCTGTGTCTAATCTTTGTTTCAAGTGAGTTTCTCTGTAAACAATATTGTTGAATTTTGCTTTCTTCCTTTGTTTTATTTGTTAGCTTAGCCATTCATGTCAGGGCTTTGATTGTTGTTTTCTTCTCCAGTATTTCCTCTAAGATTTTTTTCTTCACATTCCTGCCTACTGTCTTGCTTACAAAAAATAGGTGGGAAAAGAATGTGATCAGCGTTAGTAATCTCTAAATGAAACAGTCTGATTGTGCTCCTTTACATTTCCTGTGTTTACCTAGCCCACATACAGATGGCCATTTCTTCTTTGTACTCTGCCCTTTGAAGTTGAAGTTTGTTTTGTTTATGACTTCCATCTCTCTTAAAAATCCCTGTCCCTGCTTGTTTCCCTATAGAATTTAATGTATTTCTATACCAAACTCTGTGTAACCATCTTTTGCTACGTTCAAATAAGAGTTTCATATGAAGTTCAGATAAACCTGTTTCATGGGATGGCCACATTCTCTACCCACTTCTTCCTGTCTATATGTGCTTCTTTTTGTTATACACCCCAATTATAAGAAGTATTGTTTCCCTTTTCTCTAGTTTCTTCCCTAGTCAGTTCTAGTTTTTTTCCTTTTTATCTTTGTCTTTTCTGTCTCAAAATGAGATTGACAGAACGAAGTTGCTAAAGATAGGTTCCTGGCTGTATTTAATTCCATCTTTGACCCTTGAAGACTGATATTCTGAAGACAACTCTTGTCTCTTTTCTCTCTTTTAGCATGTAAGCTCTTCATCATCATTCTCCCCAATTGCTCAGATGTATTTGCCTTTCTGAGTTTCTCTTCTGTTCTTTGCCTTTAAAAGATTCTGGTCTTTTGAATAAATGAATGAATGAAATAGCATTTACTAAGTGCTTACTTGTGATAAATGTTAGAAACAGTAACTAAAAAAAAAAAAGCTTCACTGGCCCCCGCTCTCAGGCAGCTCCCACTTTGGTCTGATAGAAAGCATATAAAAGGGTTCAACACTGAGGCAAATTAGTTACTTCATCAGGTTAGATGACAGTGCTATGGATCTGTAGAGGGTAGCGGCAAGGCCATTCGTAAGGCCTGGATAGGAGGGGAGGCTGTGGCAGGCAAGATGTCAAGTTCTGAGGGTCTTCTCACTGGAAAGAATTGAGTTGTTTTATCCAGGTCATGTGAGCAGACACATCTCAGACTTGTTCTGGGATATCCTGGGGCCAGGGAAAGAGGTGAGGAGGTAATGCTTCAAAATCTTTGAAAATCAGAATCAGCTGAAATAACTTTGTTAGTCATTATTGTTATGTTCTGTTTATTAGAGGCCTATATTTTCCTCTCTAGTTTTCTTAGTTTTTCAGGGAGAGTTAGTTTTAGGCCTTTTTCTTTTTGAACAATCACATTCCAAGATTTCCTCTCTCATATTCTACATAGCACTGTTTTGTGTTTTATGGTTTTGGCTCCTTAGCACTTTAATTATTTCTTTCTGATTGTTTGAAGTATTTTTTCTTTAACCTGGTAACTCTGGGTTTTGGCTGCAATATGACTGGCTGATTTTAATACGGGATTCCTTTTAGGCAGCGATCAGTGCCTAATTTTTATTTTCATGTTATAACCTGGGCAACTTTACATTTGAAATGTATCATTTTTTTAATACCGTTTGCTACTGTATTTCCTGTCTCTCTGCTACCATTTGTAACACCAATGCAATGCCCACAGCAGCTGCTGTGGCTATGCCTGCTTATTTCCAGGGTAAATTTGCAAAATATAAATTCTCTTCCTCAAAGACGAAACAAAATACATATTCAGATGCCAGAAAGCCAATTCTACTGTAGTAACAAAGAGGTTTGTACGCATTACCAATAAAGGGAGCACCGCCATCCCCAAGCCTTGCCTCCATTAAGCCTCCCCACAAACAAGCTCTTCTAGGCAAAATTCCACCCTCTTTCACTCAAGCTAGCTGCTGTGCTTCAGCTCTGCCTCAGCTTTGCCCTTCCTGCTCTACCCCTTGGCAAGCTCCTCCCACCATGGGCTTTATGTGATTCCAGCTGTGAGTTCAAAGCAGGTCACATGGGCCTTTTAAGGGGCAGGGAAAATCCAAATTTCCTTATCATTACACCATTGCTGCAGAAGTAAAAGACAACATCTAGGATTGAGGGCCAATTTCATTGTTCCGTGGTTGCCATGACCAAAATAAAATTCATGATTTAGTGACCAAACTATGGTTTGGTAATATATGGTAATGTAATATAAAAAATGGTAATATACCTCTCCATAGTAAGCTAGATTGATCCCCAGGGAAACATGTTTGTTCTTCTTATTTTTATGGGAGTGATCCCTAAATCCGATGTCTTATATACTCATCCCATTAACGAAGTTCATAATTAGTCAAAAGCCAGGAGACCTAACATTTAGAAAATGGTGTGGTGTATAATTGAAACAACTTAATTCTAAACTATTTTTAAAAGCTAATTGCCTTTCAGAATGGTAAGTTGAAAATGGAAATTATATCAGTAATGATTATAATAATTTTTTAAGTTTAACCAGTGTAAACTAATTTAGCACATAGAGAACAACAAAAAAAAAAACACAGAAAGTGCCTTGGTCAGCAGATATGATATAGGACTTAACTGCCAAGCAGGGAAATGGTTGCAAAAAGCAACACTAGTAAATTTGTTAAATCTTACAAAGTAGAAAGATGGACAATATGTATATAAAGCAGAGAAAAGCAATGGAAAAGAATTCTAGTTTATTATTTTTTAAATTTTCTCAGGTACCTTTATTCTTTTTAAAATTTGGTTTTGTTTTATTTTCAGTTCTCAAAATCTCCCTCTCCCTCTTCCTTCCTTACCCACTGAGAAGGCAAAATAAAAAAATAAAATAAAACTTGTTACAAATATGTATAGACATAAAAAACAAATTCCTGCATCCTTACCAACATTTATCATTTTCCTTTTCTGTCATATTAGCCATTCTGATAAGGTGAGGTAGTACCTCAGAGTTGTTTTAATTTGCATTTCCCTAATCAATAATGATTTAGAACATTTTTTCATATGACTTTAGATAGCTTTGGTTTCTTCATCTGAAAACCATCTAATCATGTTCTTTAATGATTTGTCAGTTGGGGGATGACTTGTATTCTTATCAATTTGACTCAGTTCTTTTTGTATTTGAGAAATGAGGCCTTTATCAGAGATCTTGGCTGTCAAAATTTTTTCTTAGCTTTCTGCTTTCCTATTAATCTTATTTACTTTGGATTTGTTTGTACAAAACTTTTTTAATTTAATATAATCAAAATTATCCATTTTGTGTTTCATAATGCTCTCTATATCTTGTTTGATCATAAATTCTTCCCTTCTCCGTAGATCTAACAGGTAAACTATTCCATGTTATGCTAATTTGCTTGTGGTATCATCCTTCATGTCTAAATCATGTGCCCATTTGGACCTTATCTTGGCATATGGTGTAAGACATTGGTTGATACCTAGTTTCTGCCAGACTGTTTTCCAGGCAGGTTTTCTCAGATAGTGAGTTCTTATCCCAGAAGCTGGGGTTTTTAGGTTTATCAAAAACTAGATTACTATGGTCATTTACTACTGTGTGTTTTGTACCTAATCTATTCCAGGTAGCCAGTACCAGACAGTTTTGATGTTTACCACTTTATAATACAGTTTGAGATCTGATGTGGTTAGGCTATCATCCTTTGCACTTTCTTCTTTTCATTAAAAAAGGCCAAGGTCTCCCATTGCATCCTGGACTGTTTCCAGTCATCCTGATGAATATCTGGTCACTGGATCCAGATGGCTCAGGAGGAGAAAGTAAGTCTGGTGACCTTGCACAGCCCTCCCTCACTCAAAACAAAGTCAAGTGCAAGTCATGTCATCATTTCTCTGATGTCATGGTTTTTGAAAATGAAAAATGAACACAAATCTTTTTTTTAAGGGGATATTAATTTCAGGGAGTCCAGTGATGTTTGACCTGTCTAATCTTGACCTGTTTTCCAGGTATTCTTTTTTTATAGTAGATGCCTTATCTATTATTTTAATTTTTCTTCCTTTTGACTTTAGGAACCACGGGGGTTCCCATAAGTTGGAAAATGACTTACTAAATTAGGCTATCTGAATGTAATAAAATCTGATTATGCCCTAATAAATTATGGAGGGAATGGTAGACTTGTATGAATTAATGCAGAATGAAGTGAGCAGAACAAGAAAATTTTAACAATAATATTGTAAAAGGAAACAATTTTCAAAGACTCTGATCTACACCATAATGAACAATAATCATCTGCAATTCCAAAAAACTCATAATGAAGCATTCCATGTACCTTGTGATGGGAGAAGATAATTGTGATAAACTATGTAAAATAAGGTACCATATGATATAAATAATACTATATAGATATATAAAATTGAGTTGTTTTTGAATTTGTTTTCCTTAAGGATTGAGGGACAGGTGAGAGAGAAGGAAAAAAAATGCTTACATTTTGAAAAAAAAAGTTCTTTAATTTTTAAAACAAAACTATTCTCATGCAACTGTGAAGCATTTGAACCAGTGATTATGCATCTTCTATGATCCTACTGCCTTCCAGTTTTGCAGAGAAGCTAGAGTTTTAGTAACCTCCCTTGATATAGTTGCCCTAACATTATATTAATGGTGTACAAGCTTTCTGTTTCTTGTTTAGTGCAACTTGTGTTTTCATTGTGTTGAATTTCATGCAACCATATAAATGACAGAATTTTTCCACATATATTCCTTTTTTCTGAATTTTTTGCAACCTATTTCCTTAGCAGCTTATGTAGTTTTAAAAATAGTTAACAATTTTTAATTTAGTTCTTTTTTATTGCTTTGATTCATGTATATTAAAAAAATGCTTTGACTCTTGTATATAAAAAGTGTAAGGATTTTGACTTTTGCTTATTAAAGGAATCTTAAATTTCCCTTTCCCTCCCCAGAGTCGGTTCTTCATGTTTATTTTTTGTTAACTTTATTTGTGCAATATAGTTTTCTACTATACTTACTAGCTAAATATCTACTGATTCTTCTGGTGCCTTTCCACTTTAATAATTCTCTCAAGTCAATTTTGCTGTGATGGTGGTTGATACTTGTGTGTAGTTATTCACTTTTTCCTTCCTCCTTTGTTGTAGAAGTCCTGAAACATTTTTATATGTTTTGTCAAATACTGTGGGTGAATGCCATTTGCTTTTAAAAGTTACTCTGTCTTGTTGTGATTAGAGTGCTAATTGCTTTTACTCTGTTATACATGAAGACAGCTTTCCAAGTTTCCATTCTGTGTATGTGCCTATATCCTTTTCGTAATCATTTGAGAAATCAGCACTGTTTTTGTAAAATTCTTTTTTTGTTTTTAGGTGTAATTTCTGGAGTTTTCATTAAAGATTTTCAGTGACCTCAAGGTCTTTAACTTTTTCCTCTTTAGATTTTTAGCAGTTCTTCAGTTTAATCCCTTGTTTTGTCTGGTCTAGTCTTATGGGTGAATGAAAGTTATGGGGTTTTTGCTATTGTTTTTCCTTTTAATTTTTATTGCTCTGTACCGGTAGTAATACATTGTGACTTGTAGTTGAGAGTACCATTAAAATAAAGCTATATGAAGTCCACATTCATAATTGATAAGATGTTGCCCATTGTTTTATGATAAAACACTGGAGCATAATGAAAATATTCATGTCTTCAGTTCATTTCATGTACATTCATATTTTGCCTAATTTAGTGGTAATTGCCATCTACACTAAAACATTTCCGGCGTGTAGGGTCCAGTTTTTTGTTTGTTCCCTTGTTTTTTACCTTCTTGTAATATGAGAATATGAAGTACTACCGCTAGCTCCCATGTCTTCTTCCACCATAATTTTGAATGGAGTCACTCTTGCAACCCTTTGCTACCTCATCTCTTTCTTAGATACTTAGGAGAAGTTTTATCATGCTGGTCATCATCAACAAATCAGTGTTATCTCCAGACATCAGTTGGACTGCTTTTCAAAGTTCCTGTCAATTCTTCATAATTGCTGTACTGGTCTTAGTTAAAATACTACTCATAATACTCTTTTAGATTTATTCATTAAATGCCTATGATTACTACAGTGATAATTTTTCACCAATAAAGTTCCAAATTAAAATTTGCATTTTGTAATTGTACTTTAAGTGCATAAATTTCATTCTGTCTATAATTATGAAATCTCTAAATATAAAATTATAAAACTAAAATGTTTGTTAATATTTTATGTTAGATCTTTTATAAGAATTAAAAGAAACAATCCAGTAGTACTTCATGTGCTTGCTATTATCTGTAAGACTTAATAAATTAACTTATTTTACAAATTTTATTGAATATAAATAACATTTTTAATGAAATATGTTACAACTTGAAAGACATTTAACATAATCTTACATGAACTTAATTTTGATGTTGGATTTTTTTTTCCATCAAGGTTTGATACCAAATACAGTCTTTAATCTGATTCCACATTGAGTTTGTTTCTGTATTTTTTATATAAAATAGGAATAAAGTGAAAATGTCCATAAATGCATATATACACAAGCATATATATATATATATATATATATGTATATATATATATATATATATATATATATATATATATATATATATATATATATATATATATACCTATGTATGTATGGTATGTATGTATAGTGGAAAATAGTAAAAGTATTTTATAAGTCCTTTTGCTGAGAGATGGCATTTATATTTTATTTTATTTTTGCCAATAGGCAAAAAAGAAAAGCTTAGTTACAAAATATCTACTGTTGGCAGTTGACAACCACTTTATTCAATGATAAATACACTAAAAAGTTCAAATGTACACATTGCTTCATTTTTAACACTGCTTATAAATTAAAAAACTTTTATAAGGAAATAATCTTTTTAAATGTGACTTTCTTCCCTTTTACTACTGGCACACATTCTCACAGAAACTCTAATGAATGACTGACTGATGTTGCGAACTAGTTTATTTGCAAAGCTATAAGACTACTTTCTTATTATTAATATAAGTAGTGAAAAACAACCATAATGCTGCAATGAGAGTAATACTGCAAATAAAGTTTGTTTCTGCAGAACACTTGTTATGATCCATGATGGTCTCAAAATTGCTTATAATGTGTATGCTCAGGGATCATGTTTTTCAAACTGGTCCCATTACTTCTTGGAAAATAGAGAGAGAAGAAATGGGAGCAATATTAGATTTTATATTCTTGGGCTCAAAGATCACTGCAGACAGTGATTAAAAGCCACTTGCTCCTTGGAAGGAAAGCTATGGCAAACTAAAAAGCAGAGACAAGTTTGGTATGGTCAAAAAGCTATAAATTTTCCAGTAGCAATGTATGGTTGTGGGAGCTGGATTGTAAGGAAGTTTGAGCACTGCAAAACTGACACTTTTGAATTATGGTGCTGGACAAGGCTTTTGAGAGTCCCTTGGACAGCTAGGAGATTAAATCAGATTAAATACTTAAAGAAATTTATTCAGACTATTCACTGGAGGGTCAAATACTGAAGCTTAAGCTTAAATACTTTTGGCCACATAATGAAAAAACAGGACTTACTTCAAAAAGACTATGATGTTGGGAAAGATTGAAGGAAAAAGGAAAAGGGAACAGTAAAAGATGAGTTGATAGAGTGATGGAAACATTAAACATGAACTTGGACAGTGGAGCATAGAAGAGCCTGGTATGCTATTGAGTCATGAGGAATCATACACAACTGAATATCACAACAAAAATGTTCATAACATCTTGATGTTATGATAATGAGCTACAATTACAGGGTAATAGGAGACCAAGGGAGCTACTTTGGTATAGTGTATAGAAGGTAAATGAGAGAATGTGCACCCTTCTGACCATCCATTTAGAACTGGTTTGTGCTGCACTGTCAAACCCTTGTGGTGGTTTGGAAACAATATGATCTTAGGTTGCAAAACTGCAATCATGTGTTGCACTTATAAGACAACAGGTTTTGATGAAATTGTCTTCTACCCACACTAAATGTACCAGGGGCAACTTCCTTGTTGTACCAAGTATGGGAGGTGTCATTCATACTTTGCTGATTCATTTCTCTCATTTGAAGAGGGGGAAAATGAATTGGAAGGTAGTACCTAGAAATAGTTCCCATGCTTCTCCATCAAATGACCCTTTAATCACTGGATGGAATCATTGATGAAAATATTGGCCTAGTCATAAAGGTCAATACTAGGCTAGCCTTTGAAAACAGGTAGTATAATTGTCTTAATGGTGACATCCAGGAATCATTTGGAAGGAACTAAGAAATGCATTTTTCATTTTCACTTTTCAGTTCAGTGTTATAGATCAGAGGTGCTAAACTCCAGCAGAGGAACCAAATTAAAATGTATTTGGGAAATGTTTAACAAAATAAATAAAAATAGTACAACATAGATAATGTCAATATATGGTTTTCAAAGTCAATATGTAGTGAGTTTGACACCATGTTGTAGGCTATAAATAAGCTGGTGGCGTGATGTAGTGGAAAGAGCATTGGATTTGCATTTAGGAGCCTTGGCTTTGAATCCCAAGTTCAACATTTACTAGTTTATGATCTTGGGAAAGTTAATGTTTTGAGCCTTAGTTTGCTTACCTATATAATGAGCACAGTATCTTGCACATGGTAAGCATATAATAAATTCTTTCTGGCTATCTGACTTGACTAGATGACCTTCAAGGTCCCTTGTAGTTCTCAAATTCTGTGGGACCACCTTTCCCTAGTAGATTCAAGCTGTGTCATTGACCTCTGCCTGACTGCTTCTTTCACTAAGATCCATGAACTGATGTGCTACCTTTCTTACATGTGATTGGTTTTCTCTTTAAGTAAGAGGTAAATTTCTTCCCTGATTTGACATGTCTTTCCTGAACTTAGGAAATGTACAAACTTATACAATTTATCTGATCCTGCCTCTAGTATGGATTCCTGAAAGGCTTGTTAAAAGGATGAAAGTAAGGAAAGGGGGCACAAGAATTCTAGACCAAAGCTCCCCACATCCTTTACCTGCCTGTGCCTGTGTTAATTGTGTTGGCTGTTTCTACTGTGTATTTGAGACCCTGAATTTTCTATTTCCCATCCCTTTCTGCTTCTTCCTGTCAGTATCTGGGCAGTGTTTAACAGAGTAGCTAGCTATCCTCCAAATGGTGAGGAGGAAAAAAAGTCCTAATAGCAGTGAAAAGTAGAAAGAAAATTGTAGGCACCATAATCTATAGTGATAGTAGCTTTCTTTTACCAAATAGAAATGCCAGAAGTTAGCAGCAGGGGGAGCAGTCCCCTTATATAGGTTTAAATGTCTTCCCACTCCTGATATTTAGTATCCTGCAGCTGTTATCAGGATAAAAAAAAACCTACAGGAAAGTTTCCCCATAGGTGGGCTTAAATGGAGAATTCTTACTAAAAGCAGTTGCTATCAGGTATAGACTTTTTTCCCCTTTAGCTGTTCCATACATTTTGACCACCTTAAAAAAAACAAACAAAAAAAAACAATGGTGGGCACATAGCAAGTGCTTAAAAGATGTTGTAAGTTTTAAGTTCACATTTTAGTAGCAGATCATGGTTCAGTTGCTTGAGTCAGCTTTTATAAAAATTTCCATGTGATACTGACTGGAAGCAAGGTGGTACACCATAATAGTAACAGGAAAATTAAAAAGAGGTCTTATTTGAGGGGGTGGGAGGAGAGGAAGATAACGAGTTCAGTTTTGGACATATTTAAGATGTCCACAGGATGTACAGTTCAAGATATTTAAAGGCATTTTGACATGTAAGATTGAAGGTCAGGAAAGAACTTAAAATTGGACAAGTAGATCTGAGAATCATCTGTATAAAGATGATCATTAAAACCACAGAAGCTGATGAGATCCCCAAGTGAAATAGTATTGAAGGAGAAAAGAAGGATGCCCAGGATGGAGCCTTGGGGACCTCCTCTTAGATTCAGTAAAGGACAAAGAAAAGAACCAATCAGACCAGTCAGATGAGAGAACCAGGAAAGAGTCATGTCATGAAGACCTCGAGAAAAAAAGAGTATCAGTAAGAGGATGGTCAGCAGTGCCAGAGGCTCCAGACAGGTCAGCAAGGATGAGGATTGATTATGTTGGGCAGTTAAGAGATCATTAACAACTTTGGGGAGAGCAGTTTTGGTTGATTGCCAAGGTCAGAAGCTTGACTCACAGAGTTGAGAGTAAGAGGAAAAGAAGTCCAGATATCACTCATTGTATGAAGCCTGTTTAAGGAGTTTAGGCACAAAAGAGAAGAGAAATATAAAACAATAGACATGAGCATGTTTGTAGGTAGTGTAGATAAGCACCATTAGATAAAGAAAGTAGAAATGATGGAGCAAACTGCTGCAGAAGACAGGATAGAGTGGGATCACTTGAATATATGTAGAAGCATTTGCCTTATCAAGAACAGCCACCTCTTCATGTGCAATAGGGATGAAGGAGGTGATGGTGGCAGAAGGTATCCAAGTAATATGAAGGGAGACATGAAAGTTCTTGGCAGATAGGCCCTTTTTTTTGAGTAAAATATGAGGCAAGGTTCTCACAGGAGAGGGTGAAGGGAAGAGAAGGTGTGGAAGGTTGGGGGAAGGCTAAAAAAGTTTGGAAAAACCACAGTGAGATATTGCATATTTTCAGGAGTTATAAAAGGATTATCTTGCCACTGGGTAGGTTCATTTGAGATTATGTAGCAAACTTCTAGTGGACTTAGTATGCGTGATTTTATGATTTTTTGTACCTTCATTCAGTAGTAGGAGAGCAAAATTGAAGGCAGAAGAGGGTGGGAGTAATCTAGATCTGGCGTTTAAAGGGGTAAACCTGAATAGGATAAAGGAGCAAGTGGCTTGAGAGAAATGGATAGTACAGACTTAATCTGGCTTATCAAGGGGTCAGGATATGGAAGGGAAGAGAGTGTAGCCAGTGTCAGGATACTGGTCTGGGAAAGAATTGAGGGGTGGATGAATTAGAAGCTATGGCAAGGATAAAGAAGATGTTGTAGAGTTCCAAGGCAGAGATGTGGAAGCATAACAGATCATGGTCATGTTTCAGTGTTCATAAACATGCATATGTCTATGATGATGGCAAAATCAAGAGTATGACCATTTCTATGTATAGTTTAGGTGGGATGGAAGAATAAGTCATGGAAAATGAGTAAGTTGAGGAATTGGGTGTTGTTCTACCTTCTGTTTAAATACTTAAAGTCTTTAACATCAGTTACAGACAACATAATCTTCCCGTCTTTTAGTGAGTCTTCTCCAGGTTAGGGATGATTTTTCCTGAATAGAAGTGTAATAACTCTTTCAAGATAAATGGCAGAAATTCTCTTTGCCTCTGCTGAGTGGGTCTATAGTGCTTCCAGAAATCTTGCCTACCTCTTCAACTCAAATCTCCAGCTGTAACTACCATTAATAAAGGCCAGAGTTCTGGTTATAATTAGTAACATTTTCCTTTCATATTCTTGAGCAGGAATAGTGAGTTCTTTCATGCAATCTTCATTCCGCCTAAACTGGTCTACTGGGTGTTTCCCAGTCTTCATTTACTGACTTCTGCATGGTCATTTTTTGTGAAGGTGTGATGTAGAGCTGACAAAAAGGTATACTCCTTTCTATTCTCATTCATTTTTTCCCCAGAGATCGATCATATCTAATGTTTCTAAAATGCAATTCATCTCCTTATATTTTTCTTATTTATTTTATTCTTAGATTTTTCTAGCTCTGAGAGGGGAAAGTTAAACTCCCTCATTAGTATAGTTTTACTGTCTATTATCTCCTGTAATTCATTTAACTTTTCCTTTAAGAATTTGGATGCTTTGCTATTTGGTGCATATATGTTTAGTACTAATAGTATGGCATTGTGGTACTTTTTAGGAAAATGTAATTTCTCTTATCTCTTTTAATCAGGTCTATTTTTGTTTTTGCTTTGTCTGAAATCTACCTTTTTGCCTTTTTTATTTCAACTGAAGCATAATAAATTGTGCTTTAATGTGTTGCTTGTCAACACAATATTGTAGGATTCTGGTTTCTAATCCCCTCTTTGCTTCTGTTTTCCAAATCAGTTCATTCCATTCAGATTCTCAGTTAGGACTCTCTTAATCTGCCCTTGAGTCTCATATTTAAACATTTAGTTTTCTATTCTTCTTTAGTCTTTTTTATCAGGGATGTTTACAAGTCTTCTATACATTGAAGGTCTATTTTCCCCTTTAGGGTTATGCTCAGGATTTTGCTGGGTAGGTTATTTCTGGTTATAACCCTAGCTTTATTTTGCCTTCTAGAATATCATATTCCAACCCCTCTACTCCTTTAACATGATAGCTGCTAAATTTGTGTGGCTTCATGATATTTGAATGATTTTCTGACTGCTTGAAGCATTTTCTCTTTGACCCAGCTCTGGAATTTGGCTATGATATTCCTTTCAGTTTTCATTTTGGCATCTTTTTTAGGAGGACGTTGGCAAATTCTTTCCATTTTTTCTTACCCTCTGATTCTAAGATTTCTGTACAGTTTTCCTTGATAATTTTTTGGAATATGGTGTCTAGACTTTTTTTCTTCTCAAGGCTTTCGGGTGGTCCAGTAATTCTTAAGTTATCTCTTCTCGATCTGTTTTCCAGGTCAGTTGTTTTTCTGATGAGATATTTCACATTTTCTTCAATTTTTTCATTCTTTTGACTTTGTTTCATTCTTTCTTGATGTCTCATGACATCATTAGCTTTTACTTGCCCAATCCTAATTTTTAGGTAATTATTTTCTTCAGCGAACGTTTGTGCCTCTTTTTTCCATTTAGTAAATTCTGCTTTTTCAGGGAGTTACTTTCATCAGTGAAGTTTTGTTTTTTTTTCTTTTTTTACTATTTGCCTAATTCCGTTTTTTGAGTTCTTTTCTTTAGTGAAGTTTTATATATCTTTTCCCCAATTCTGGTTTTTAAGGTTTTAAGTAATTTTTTTGGTGTACTTTGATTTTTCTTAATATGATTGTTTCTTTAAAATACACATACAGCCAAAGTAAAAAAGTAAAATTACGTGCCTTTTTATTGAATCAAGAATCTTCTATCTCTCTAAGCGTCACTTGCACTTTACTTTCAATGGACTTAAACATTGTCTCCTTAGAGATGGACAAACTCTCCTGCTTACACAAGACAAGCTCTCAGAGGTCAGAGGAAGCAGCACAAAGATCACTCTTAAGGTCCTTCTGAAGAAATTTGCTTTCAATTATGAGATATAGGAGATGCTGGCATAGGACCACCTAGCATGGTGTGACCACATCAAAGAAGGCACCACATTCTGGGAGCAGAGCAGAATCTCAGTAGCACAAAGGAAATGTGAAATGTACAAATCTAAAGACATCTCCAGTCCAATTGTTCAGATGGATTATTTGTGCCTGACCTCTGGTAGAGTCTTCTGAACTCATATTAAACTCACCAGCCACAGAAGTACACATTGTTCCTTGACTCCAGCATGATGATATTGTACTCTTTGAGAGTGAAGAATGAACAACAGCATATCATATAGATTATTAGAGAAAATTTTCCATGACAAAAATACCCCATTTGTGTTTGGCCATTAAGAGGATGTTGATTACCTTTATGAAAATAATTTTGGAATATTGAGGATAAAGATTATTTTTAAAAAGCTAGTCATCTGTGCCTGTCATTCCTGTTACTCCTTTGTGATTCTTTCATGTCTACAAGATTATTCTGAAAGTTGTGTGAAGAATAGGTAGGAAAGGTGAGAGACTTAAGATAAGGAGATAATATCAAGAAGTGATGATAACTGAAACAAAGGTGGTGGCAATAAAAGTGGACAGAGGAGGTTGGATGTGGAAGATTTTGTGAAGATTTATTAAACAGGACTTGCACATGTGGATCAGGAGGATGGAAGAGTTGATGGCCTGGAAACTTTGAATCTCTGTGTAATTGGGAGGATAGTACTGTGATCAACAGAAATAAGAGAAATATTGAAGGACAAATAGATTTTTGGAGAAAGATTTAGATCACTTTTGGACACAGTAAGTGTGAGGTATCCATGTGGATATACATTCAAGTCAGCCAACAAGCCTTATTTAAGAGCTCATCCTGTGTCAGGGCTACACTGAAAATGTGCCTAGTGAATTTCTACTTATCCTTTACTTTTTTTTTCAAAATTTATTAATTTATTTGTTTTCAATTTTCAAAAATCACTTCCACAAGTTCCAAATTTTCTGCCTCTCCCTCCTCAAGAAGGCATGAAGTCTTATATGATTTCTACACATATGTTCCTATTAAACACATTTTCACAATAGTCATGTTGCATAGATGAATTAAAACAAATAGGAAAAACCATGAGAAAAACATAACAAAGGAGAAAATAGTCTGCTTCATTCTTCGTTCTGACTCCATAGTTTTTTCTCTGGATATGGATGGATGTTTTAGGTTCTTGCATTGCTGTGAAGAGCCGAGTCTTATCAAAAACATTCTACACACACTGTGGCTGTTAACAGTGTGTGATGTTCTCCTGGCTCTGCTCACTTCACTTAGCATCATTTCATATAAGTCTTTTCAGGTTTTTCTGAAGTCCGCCTGTTCGTCATTTCTTATAGCACAATAGTATTTCATTACATTCATATATCACAGCTTATTAGCCATTCCCCAATTGACGGGCATTTCCTCGATTTCCAGTTCTTAGACACCACAAAAAGAGCTGCTATAAATATTTTTGTACATGTGTCTACCCATCCTTTAAAACCCAGTTTAAATGCTACCTGCCTTCCCTTATCCTTCTCAAAGGGATAATGATTTTTCCTGTCTTCAGCCGTACGAGTAGTTGATTTTGTACTTTTCTAAATGTACTTATTGATCTATATTACATGTCACAGCCTCCTAATGAATTGTGGACTCAGTGAGGGCAGAGACTGCGACTTATTTAAAATTCATATCCTTAAGGACCTAGTACAATGCTCTGTACATATAGGTATTTAATAATTGTCAGATTGGATTGAAGTAAAGTGAAATGAGTTGAATTTGTTAAAACCCTAATTACAGCTCATCTTATGGTAAAACCTGAGATTCAGATTTTTTTTTTTACAGTGGTCCTGGAAACTTCATAAGGACATTATTCTAGGAAATATTATTTCTCTTATTTTAAAATGAAAATCAAATCCATGGCACAGTGAGCTGATTTGGTTACCAGTGAACATATGTTGTTCTAAATGCAGATAATTGAAGACCACTACAATGGATTCTCCATTGTGGTACATATGAGTATGTACTTCTACGATCTTACTTGGGTGATTGTATTTAGAATGATCTTGGAAGATGTAAATATACAGTTTAAGATAATAAGAAAATACCATGGGTTGCTATGTTTGAAGGAGGTACTGTATTTTAAAAGATAATTATTTAATCACATAGCATTCCTACAATTGTCCAGGTAATCTCAAAGTTAAAGTGCTTGAGACATTGTTTTCAAACACCCCTGAACCCTAATTGAGATTGGTTGCTGTTGCCTTTGTTTAGATGAAAATTCAGGAGATGGTGAATTAGATCTTAATGGAATTGATGACAGTGAAATCGATAGGGTAAGCTATTTTTATTCTATTCTTATACTTTACCCTTGAAGAAGAAAATGCTTTTAATTCATTTCTGTAAATTATATGTGACACACTTTTCAGGTATTTTTACTTTTGTGAGATTCAGGCCAGTGCTGGATCTAAATGATGCTTTTTGCAAATCTGCCCAGTAGGTTTACTTGGTTTTTCAATAAGGCTACAAACCAGAAGGGTAATGTCATTCTAGTCATAGTGGGAATTCAATGTGTTGAAAGTTTTTTTACTTTTTTGTTTTTGAAATACTTAATTTTGTTTAGAATTCTTGAAACGATTTTATAACATAGACCCTTGAGTATAGTATATGTTGCCCATAATATGTGTTCAGTCCATTTTTGTTGATGTGAATCAAATGTCATGGTAATATCTGTTTATTTTATTTGTTTGGCTGTACTTTGCATAACTGAGAAGTTAGAAATCTTAATACCAGGGTGCTGTTTGTAGTTTCTCTGATTACTGATTGTCATGATGGTCTTTTATGGTACCATCTACTTTCATAGCATCAGGAATACTACTCTCATGCTCTGTCTTCTTCCAGACATGCTTTGCTACTAAGGTAGACTTATTAATTCTCAGAGGCTCAGATATACCAGTCAATGTTATGTGACACTGGCTTGGTGATCAAAAAGTTCAATGCCTTTTCCTAAGCCCCTGTCATACTACCTAGGACGGTGGACTTTGGTGCAGTTAAGTTCACAAGTGAGGAATCATGAGGAGGACGCTGTAAAATTGCAAGATTAAATTTTTTTTAAAGGTTGGATTGAGAAATACAGTTCAGTAATAGCAAATACATTACCATCAGAAATACAATTTCAGGGAGCTTCTGATTTTAAAAAAAGGTATTTCCAAGTTAGTTGCCCATATAATGTTTGACATAGCCAAATTTAATCATGTAAGATAATATGCACTGCCTTCTCAAATCATCCCTTGTATTGTTAATTTAAAAATTCATGGTGAAATTTTCCTCTGTATTTTGGTTTTCTTCTCATTTTGTTTTCAATAGCAATTACTTTATAAAGTTTTCTTTAAAAAAAAAAAAAGAGAAAAAGTGAAACAAAGTACTTATGACAGATGGTTTTCTTCCCAAATATATTTTCATATGTTTCATGAAAAATCTAATGTTTTTTCTCATTCTCATGAATATGAGGTCATCTGTTAAACGTCTCTATTTTCTTTGGTTTTTATTAGTTCTACCTTTCATTATAACCCATTAGTCCCAAGTTTGTGCCTAGATCAGTTGTTCTTGATTTGCAGAAATGGCATGTATAGTTTAGTATGGGAAGGAATATATGAGAAAATATCAAGTCAGCAGTTTTGTCCTTGAGGATGAAAGTTGGGTTCACATTTCCAGATAGACTCTAGGTATACTTTTCTCTTGTGTTGCAGTTTCATTTCATTCCTTTAATGACTTTATGCATTTAAATATGCTTTTTGTTAATAGTTTTGAGATATATTAAAATTCTGTTTGCTTTTTAAAAGTTAATAGTTGGAAAGAAATTGACTTTATTTTGTCCTCAGTATATTCTCAATGAAAATGAAGCACAAATCAAAGCTGAATTATGGATGAAAGAACATGCTGACTACGTAAAAGAACAAAAGGGTAAGCAGTTATTCCTAGTCAGTGCCTCTCCAAACATGCTATGAAATATTGTCCAATTCTGTCATTCATGCTGGTTGCTTTTTTCGTCTTTTTAGAAAAAGAAGCAAGGATAGCAAAAGAGAAGGAACTTGGCATTTATAAGGAGCACAAGGTAGAAAACATTCTAATGTGTTTTGAAAGATTGTTTGTTTTCCAGTAAATCTCTTAAATTTATAAGGGTCTTTTGTTATTTTGTTATTTGGCTAAAGAATTCATGGTTCCAGACTCAAAGCAGTGTTTTACTGACATTAGAAAGTGTAACTAATAATGCACAGTTTGGTAACTGTTATATGCTGTATATTCCAGATTTCCTCATAGAAAATACTTCTGTCAGCGAATTACATTTATGTGTGCTGGCTTGTACTTTTGAAATGAATTTTTTCAACATGTAAGAACAAAATCCATATATATATATATATATATGTATTCGAATTCTAAAGAAAAGGCTCCATACAAGAAGGACTATGATGTGGTAGAAAGAGCCCCTGAATTGGGAGTCCACAGACCTGTGTTGTACCCTGTATCTTTAATTGAATGACTTTGGGCAAATCCCTTCTCCCCTCTGAGCTAGAGTATCCTCATCTTAAAGTACAGAGATTGTACAAGATGGCCTCCAAATTCTCTGCCTGCTTTGATATTCTATGATTTTATATTTCTAAAAGAATTTGAAATGAGAAAAGCTGTTATTTTCATTCTTTAGTAACTTTAGAGAAACAATATTGTTGCATCTGTCATAAATCTTATTTCTTTTTTCCAAGGAGCTTTGCTTAGCTCTTCAACTTATTGCTTAAACCAGTTATATTGCTCTTTCCATTATATTTTAAATCATTTATAGTTTGGGTAATTAAGCAGGAGAAAATGCTACAACAGACAGCACTGATGTGTAAGAATTTATGGTGCCTTCCTGGTTGGAACGTTTGTTTCTCCTTCAGACACTTAGCAATTAAAAGTAAAATTTGTTGCTTAATCGTTTCAATAATGTCCGACTCTTCCTGACCCCATTTGACTTTTCTTGACAAAGATGCTGGAGTGGTTTGCCATTGCCTTCTCCAGCTCATTTTACAGATGAGGAGACTGAGGCAAATATGTTTGTGTTCCCAGGGTCACACAGCTAGTAAGCGTCTGAGGCTAGATTTGACCTCAAATCTTTCTTACTCTAGGCCAGGCCTGCACAACCTGTGGCTCACCAAAGGATTTTCTCTGTATTTCCTCTACATTTTTCGCAGGCCATCTTCCTTTGGTGGGCCATAGGTTATACAGGTCTACTTTAGGCCCAGTTCTCTATCCACTGGAGACAGAGCAGCCTAGCTGCCCCATAAGTAAAATACACAATAGATTACTACTCCAAATGTTCCTGATACTGAAAAGTTTTTTCCTCCAAGAAGTATGGGTTTATGCCAACAGTGTGTGACATAAAGCTTCCTTTTTTGCAATTTCTTGAGTAGATTTTACCATTTTCTTAGTTTGTGATTTTTTTTTAGATTCATTTCTTTAGTTTTCCTACCCATCTTAAGTAGGGTTGAGGGGTTGGTTATTACTTGTAGACTATCCATTGTCTTTGAATTGTGATCCCCCATTCCGAAGTTTGGGCTCTGGCTGCTGGTATTCTCTACATGTGAATGTAAACATAAAAGGCATTTGACCTGAACTAAAATTTCCTGGATTGTCCTTGGTGATTTTAGGGCACAATATATACTATAATGAGAGAGAAAAAGGCTTTTTTTTGCTTTCAAATTCTAGGGCATAGCATAGGAATTTTAAATGCTGAATTTAACTGAAATTTAGCTGAATTTAAACTAAATTTAAATTTGAATTAAACTTATGGTAATAATTTACCATATTTGAATTTAAACTTTAATTCATTTAACTAAATGTTTAGTATATTTAATATATTATATATTTATTATATAAATATTTATTAACTTTTTTACTGACAATTTATATGAACTTAAGTGAGAAGAGTAAGAAAAAAAGATGGAATTAGAAATAGCCAGAAAATAGGGAAATAATCATGAGGACAGGGGAAAGGAAAAAATAGAAGAGGATCCAGTGGTACCTTGATAGCTGAGAGAGAGAGCTAATAGCTCAACAACAGATGGCTTTACATTTTGTAGTCCCAGCTGTCTCATCATGTTCTCATACTGTTGAATTCTTCCATAGCTCCAGACTGGGAGGGAGGTCAAGGTGTTTGTAAGGGTATATTACGGTGTCTGTGCTTCAAGGCTTTTTGGCACCCTTTAATTCTTGTGGCTGCCTCTGTTTACTAGGATCTCTATTGGCCCTGCCCAAGCACAAATGTTTCTTAAGGTTGTATAGATCTTTGTATCCAAATGGTTTAGCAAGTTAGAAACAAGATGTGGTGGAAGATAGTAGACTGATTTAACCTACCTAAGACTGGCGTTACCGTTGCCTTAGTTTGTGATTTTTCTTTTTCTGGGTTCATTTCCTTACTTTTCCTACTCATTTTGAAAATCGCATTTCGTTAAACATAGACCATGTTGTTCTTGGCTGATGAGCACAGTTACATTACTCTATAACACATAGAATCTTTTTCTAGTATACTAATGAAATTATGCTAAAAGCACTTCACCTGATATAGTGAATGCATCGATGAGGTGCTTGGGTTTTTGTCTGTGCCATTCTTACCTGAAGCCATGCTGGCCCCCTCTAAGCTTACCAATACTGTCATGGAGCTTGTCCTTCCCATACTGAGTTGTTTGGGTTTTTTTATTCCTATCTAGTGACAATAACAATGTATGGCTATGAAAGTTGGACTATAAGGAAAGCTGAGTGCTGCAAAATTGATGTTTTCAGATAGTGGTGCTGGAAAAGACCTATGAGAGTCCCTTGGACAGCACAGAGGCTAAATTAGTCAGTACTTAAAAAAATTAGTTCAGGCTATTCACTGGAAGATCAGACACTGAAGGCAAAACTTAAATACTTTGACCACCTAATGAGAAGACAACACTCATTAGAAAAGACCCTGATATTAGGGAAGATTGAAGGCAAAAGGAAAAGTGGACACTAGAGGATGAGATGGATGGATAGTGTCCTGGAAACAATGAACATGAACTTGGATTTTGCAGGATAGTGATGTGCCAGGTGTGCTGTGGTCCACAGGGTCCTGAAGAGTAAGCCATGACTAAATGATTGAACAACAGCAGCAGCATCTATCTAGTGACAGGTGCATTAGTGTAGTAGCGGAGGTGGGACTGAATATTAGTTTTCAACCAAAACAGATATAAGTTAAAACTAAGTTATAAAGTTATAAAAGGGTTATAAGTAGAACAGCCTTTTGCTTCCAACGACACTAGTGGCTTTGGTAATTGATGGAAAACTAATTTATCCTGGGGCAGTTTATTTATCTATTTTAAATTTTTTTATGAACTTAACTTTAAATGTCAACAAAACTAATATAAATACATTTACACCCATAAATGTTAGCATATCAATTCCATAGTAACTTTTCAGTTGCTTATTTTTTATCTGCCTCTTTCCTTTTAGCTGAAGACATTTTAGGTGGACCATAATTGTTTAATACGTATTTGGCCTAGATAATTATTAGAAGTACCAGGAGGATTGTTAATGATTTTTCATTACTTTGAATCAGCATCTCTGGCCCTGTGACCTACAGTTGGAACTAACTTCCTTACTCTGTCAAATGTCCAGTTACTTAATTTATTAGGGACCTGTTGATAGAATGCCTAATTATGAGTCATCAACTCAACCCTTGGTTGCTAGTATACTTCCATTTATTTATATCTTGTCCAAATCACTGTTTTTATATTTCAATTAAGCCAAAGAAGTCTTCCAAAAAACGGGAGCCCATCCAGGCCAGCACTGCAGGAGAAGCCATTGAAAAGATGTTGGAACAAAAGAAAATCTCAAGTAAAATTAATTACAATGTACTAAGGGACTTGAATAGCAAAGGAAGTATGACCCCTAAGAGGGAGAATGAGCAGCCTAATGAAAGCAGCACCAAGAAGCTGGCACGCAGAAAATGTCCTGCAAGCAGGACTCTAACAGACCCTCTGAGCAGCAACATGGGAAAAAGGTATTGTATGAATTTGCTTTTTAATTTTTATTGCCTCGTTAGTGTTGTGAGTTTGAGTGATTTGAGTAACATAAACATTCTTAATGCTCACAAATGCTTGGCTTTTTCTTTTGGAACTGACTAGCTGCTTCACTACTCTCACCAAATTTACCTCAGTTGAATTGCTTAGATTTGTTCAGTAAAACTTGAGTATAAAAATGAGTTTATTTTTGATAATGTGGAATTTGTTTTAAATTAAATTTGCTCTTCTATGACTTAAGGAATAACATTGGAGACAAGAGACCTCTTTTCAATTTCTATCGTCACAGTATAGCTTGGGCAAGTGACTTCTACATATATAGAATGAAAAAAGTCATTAGACTACTTAATTTCTGAGTTCCCTAAAATCACATAATTCTGTTCTCCATCTCCAATGTATGTGTGAGCTAAGTGAGATGCTTTTTTTAAATTAAATTTTATTTTCCTTTTACAAATATCTATCTTTTCTCCCTCCCACTTCTCCACCTCCTCCATTGAGAAATCAATAAAAATATAACTTCTTTTATAAACGTGTATAGTCAAACAAAATGAATTCCAGAATTGCCCATGTCTAAAAAACAATTGTCTCCATCTGTGCTCTAGAGTACTTCGCCTCTTTATCAGGAGGTGAGTGGTATATTTCATATGATTATGCCGGAATTGCAGTTGGTTACTGTGTGGATCCGAGTTCCTAAGTCTTTTAAATTGTTTCTCTTTACAATATTGTTATTCTATAAATTGTTCTTCTGATTCTTTTCATTCTACTCTGTATCAGTTCACACCATTTGTCCCAGATTTCTCTGAAACCTCATTTCTTTCTTTCTTTTTTTTTCTGGAGGGGGGAAAGGCAAGGCAGTTGGAGTTAAGTGACTTGCCCAAGGTCACACATCTTGTAAGTGTCTGAGGCCAAATTTGAACTCAGGTCCTCTTAACTGCATGGCTGGTGCTCTACTCACTGTGCCACCTGCCCCTGAAACCTCACTTCTCTCTTTTTTTTAATTGAATTATTTTATTTGTTTTCAGTGTTCGACAATCACTTCCATATATTTTAGATTTTTTTCCATTCCCTCCCCTTCATTCCCTCCCTGAGATGATGTACAATCTTATATCGGTTCTACATGTACATTCCTATTAAATGCATGTTCCATAGAAGAATTAAAATGAATGGGAGAAACCATAAAACAAAACAGAATACAAAATAAAATGGTCTCTTTCTATCTGCAGTCTAATTCCATAGTTCTTTTTCTGGATGTGGAAGGCATTTTGCCTCAAGAGTCCATTGGAAATTTTTTAAGTCCATGCATTTCAACGAAGTACTAAGTCTACCAGAAAAATTCCTCACACACTGTGGTTGTTGCTGTGTACAAAGTTCTCCTGGTTCTGCTCCTTTCACTCAGCATCAGTTCATATAAGTCTTTCCAGGCTTCTCTGAAGTCTACCTGTTCATTGTTTCTCATAGCACAATAGTATTCCATTATGTTCATGCACCACAACTTGTTCAGCCATTTCCCAATTGATGGGCATCCCCTTGATTTCCAATTTTTGGCCACCACAAAGAGAGCTTCTATAAATATTTTTGTACATGTGGAACCCTTTCCCATTTCTATGGTCTCTTTGGGATAGAGTCCTAAAAGTGATATTGCTGGGTCAAAGGGTATGCACATTTTTGTAGCCCTTTAGGTATAGTTCCAAATTGCTCTCCAGAATAGTTGGATCAGTTCACAGCTCCACCAACAACGAATTAGTGTTCCAACTCTCCCACATCTTCTCCAACATATATCATCTTCCTGTTTTGTCATGTTAGCCAATCTGATAGGTGTGATGTGGTTCCTCAGAGCTGTTTTGATTTTCATCTCTCTAATCAATAGTGATTTAGAGCATTTTTTCAAATGATTATAGATAACTTTAATTTCTTCCTCTGAAAATTCCCTGTTCATATCCTTTGACCATTTATCAATTGGGGAATGACTTGTATTCTTGTACATTTGACTCAGTTCCCTATATATTTTAGAAATGAGGCCTTTATCACAGACACTAGTGACAAAAATTCTTTCCCAATTTTCTGCTTCCCTCCTCATCTTGGTTGCATTAGGTTTGTTTGTGCAAAAACTTTTCAATTTAATGTAATCAAAATTATCCATTTTGCATTTCATAATGTTCTCTGTCTCTTGTTGGGTCATAAATTTCTCCATTCTCCATAAATCTGACAAATACACTATTCCTTGCTCCCCTAATTTGTTTATAGTATCAATTTTTATACCTAGATCATGTATCCATTTGGACTTTATTCTTGTGTACAGTGTCAGGCATTGGTCTATGCCCTGTTTCTGCCACACTGTTAGCCAGTTTTCCCAGCAGTTTTTGTCAGACAGTGAGTTCCTATCCCAGAAGCTGGGGTCCTTGGGTTTATCAAACAGTAGATTGCTATATTCCTTAACTACTGTGTCTTAAGTACCTAAACTATTCCACTGGTCTACCCGTCTATTTCTTAGCCAGTACCAAGTGGTTTTGATGATTGCTGCTTTATAATACAATTTGAGATCTGGCAGGGCTAGGCCACCTTCCCTAGCATTTCTTTTCATTAGTTCCCTTGATATTCTGGATCTTTTTTTCTTCCGGATGAATTTTGATATTATTTTTTTTTTAGCTCTAGAAAATAATTATCTGGTAGTTTGATTGGTTTGTCGCTGAATAAGTAAATTAATTTAGGTAGAATTGTTATTTTATTATATTACCTAGGCCTACCCACAAGCAACTGATGTTTTTCCACTTACTTAGATCTGACTTTATTTGTGCAAAAAGTGTTTTGTAATTGTGTTCATGTAGTGCCTGGGTGAAACCTCATTTCTTAAAAGCACAATGTTATTCCTTCATATTGTATGCCCTAACTTGTTCAGCCATTCCCTGATTGATGGGTTCCCCCTCGGTTTCCAATTCTTTGCTTCCACAAAAAGAGCTGTTATAAATATTTCTATATATGTGGGCCCTTTTCCTCTTTCTCTGATCTCTTTGGAGTACAAATCTAATAGTGGAATCATTGAGTCAAAGAGTTTAATAATTTAATAACTAGTTTTTTACTCATAGTTCTAAACTGCTTTCCAGAATGGCTAGACCAGTTCACAGTTTCACCAAAAGAACTTTAATTTGCTTGTTTTCTCACAGCCCCTCCAGCATTTCTTTTTTCCTTTTTTGTTTGCTTTGCAAATCTGTTGAGTGTTGGGTGGAACAAAGAAGCTAGATGGCACAGTGAATAAGTGCACTGGGCCTGGAATAAGAAAGACAGAGGTTCAAACCTAGTCTCAGAGCTTAAAAGCTGTGTTACCCTGGACTGGGCACTTTAACTTCAGCTGCAGTTTCAGTAGGAATAATAATAGCACCTACTTTCTATGGTTATTGGGAGGATCAAATGAAATAATACTTGTAAGCATTTGGCACATAGAAGGCACTTAATAAATGCTTATTCCCTCCCTCCATTTCACCTTTCAAAAGCACATTCATTCTTTTATATGCTTTTTTTTTTTTTTTTTAAGAATGACTGTGCTGTCAAAAGGACTGACCATATCATTAGGGTGGAGATGATTTTCACCTGTGACTTTTTCCTTTTTTGCAAGGTAGAGAAGTAGGGCTTTCTCTTGGTTAGAACACTGTAACAATGTAGCCACACTGGCGAGCTCAGCTTTTGATTATTAGTTCTATCCCATGGTCACAAGCTATATCCAATATATAAAAAATTCATTCTTTTGGAGTTCATGTGTTAATGTCATCTGAGCAGGGCACATATACCTTTGCTGCAGGAAACAACTCAGAGCACATACTCTGCCCATGGTCAAGTCATTAGCATCAGTATTTTTACATGAATTTTTTCAGACATACAGTTATATTGTCTCCCGATTGAAATTTCATGCAGCAAAAGGGAAGAGTCATTAGCAAAATCATGAATTAGATATTAGTTTATAATTCTGTTTTGATAAATGGTTAGGTTAAGTCACTTCTTATGTCTTTATTAACAGTTGGCTTCATACAATGGAAGTCAAGGGTAAGATAACAAACTCCTTCAACCTCAACTACAATGAAAATAGTTCAAAAAATAATCAAGCCACGTAAACAGGATTCAAAAAAAATTAAAAATCCTTTGTCTTTTCTAGCATGAACTTATCTAGATTCATTCCTTCGCTTGTAACTTTCTGCCTAACTTGTTACCATGGTGTCCTGGATAAGGATGTACCCATCTAAGGTGTGTGGACATCATTTGTTGTTGTTTGTGTTTTGTTTTTTGTCAGGGAGGCAGGAGTGTAAGGGCTTGAAAGGGTATACTTTGGAGTGGAGATGAGCTTGTCATAACAAAGACCAGTGAAACATAGAGTGGACATGATATGAAAGTGATAACCCCATCCATTAGGCCAGAGTACCTGCTCCCTAAGTGATGGTTCTACTTTCTTCCAGTTTCTAGAAATGTATGCTTGCAACTTTTTGTAGTATAGCTAGCTATACCTCATCCTCTACACCTAACGGCTCCCTGGTGGTAGAATTTAGTGAACAGGCAGATTCATCCTAAACAATATCTGGTCACTGGATTCAGGTGACTCTGGAGGAGAAGTGAGTTTCTCTGATGGCATGGTCTGTGGCAACAAAGGACAAATACATTACAAACAGGGATGCAGTGACTTTTGTGCCTTCAGGCACAGCCCTTGAGCTTTTGGGTTCAGGTTCAGAGACCTTTCTGGAAACTGACCGAAAGGGGAATCAGTTCATTCCCTCTCAGATGGTGTGTCCTACCTTCCTCTTTCTTTATCCCACCATTCTTTGTTTTGCTGTTATTCAGTTGTTTCATTCGTGTGCTACTCTTTGTGAGCCCCCGGGGTTTTCTTCTGGAGTGATCTGCCATTTCCTTCTCCAGTTTATTTTACAGATGAGGAAATTTAGGCAAACTGAGTAAAGTGGCTTGCTCAGGGTTACAAAACTAGTAAGTGACTAAGGTCAGATTTGAACTTAGATTTTCTTGAATTCAGGAACTCCAAGCCCAGCCCTCTATCCACTGTACCCCTAACTACCTTTGTTTTGCTGAGCTCTGTTCAATGCTAAACTTAGTTACTCCAGAAAGTACGTGTTTAGAAATTACCGTTTGCCTTGGTCTTGCCATAAATATTCAACAGGTTACATTTTAAAGTTTGTCTCCTCTGGCAAAAGCTAAAGACAATATTTGACATATACCAAAGGCTACACGTACACAGGACACTTTTTTTTAATTCAGCATTTTCATATCCCTGGTGGTAAGGAGGAAAAAGGTATATAGTGCTTAGACATCAGAGCCCAGAGAGATGCCTCGCTGTTTCTGCTTTCAGAGAAGCAAGGGGGCTGATAGGACAATACTGAATGTCTGTCTTAATCAATTTGGTGATATTTAAGTCTTTTAGTTGAGGGAGGAGGAAGGAAGAGAGGATCACAGAGGGGAGCAATCAGCTGCAGTTTCTTAGATCAATTCTATATTTTTATCTTCAGTGTAATAATAATTATATCCCATCCTCATTAAAAAAAATTTTATCTCTGAATCTCTGTTTTTTCTAAAAGTTGACCTTTAAATGTAATAGCTAAATATGGGTACCGAAGAGTCAGTTGACTTAGCCTAGATCCTAGTAAGCTACATGCACAGAGAGTATAGTATCAAAAGTATAGTTTCCAATTAGATCACTAGTTTCCTTGCCTTCTTCCTCAGAGTATTCTAAAGGGAAAGATGGAAGAAAATAAGAAATTAGTGTGACAATACAGTAATCATATGGGATTATTTTTCAAGATCAACAATGATGTTTAGATGCATCCAGCACTATGGTACCCTGAACAATATTATTTTATAATAATGCCTTAAGTGCATTTATAACCTGGCCTCAATGTTAACATTGTATGAAACCTTGGTGTAATATTATTCAGATAACTACCCAGGGTGCAGTCCATGAAATTGTATGTCTCCTGTACTGTTGTTTTGCCTGAATTACAACCTGCTCTCACCCTTTTTAGTTGCCATCACTACTAGTCTCATCTGTGAGCCAATGAGGTGAATACAAAAGACAAATACAGCCCATCCAGGTATTTTCATAACTAATATGTGTTATCACATTGAATAAGTCAAAAATCATTTATTAAACACCTACTATGTGCCAGGCAGTGTGCAAAGGGATATAAAAACAAAAGCAAAAGACAGGCCCTGCTCTCAAGGAGGTCACTATCTAATGTTACATGTCAGAATAGTTTCAAAGCATCTTTGCTCTTGTTTTCAAAATTCAAGTCTGATTTGAATTAGGACCTACCAGCAGATATTGAAACAGAGGCATGTTCAGTACTTTGCTTTAAATTAATTCAGTCCTCTTAACCCAGAGTGATTACATCCCAGCTGAAACAACTTGTAGGTATGAGCACAAAACCACCTTTACTAACATTTTGAAAAATTATAGAGAAAGGGAGAAGCTCCAAAAGACCAAAGATGAGTAATTATTATGTTTTCAAAATTAGGAAGGAAATTGTTCCTGGAAAAAAATATGGACCTTAAGTTTGGTAGCAGTGATCAACAAAATTCTAAAATCAAACAGATGACTTGGAAACCCTTAGAAAAGGAGGTGATGATCACTGGGACATGATTCAGTAAGAACAAGTCATATAAAATTAGTCTAATTTCTTTCATGAAGAAGGCTGCGAAACAGGTTGGTTAGGGAAATATGTATCTACGTGTGTGTATGTGTGTGTATATGTACTGTGTATGTTAATTTTAACATGATATTTAACAGGCTCACTCTTGTTTTTCTAGACAAGATGGAGAAATATGAACCAAAAATTCAGTTAGGTAGATTCTTTTAGTTCTTACAAACTCCTAACTTCTATAGCATCCCCTAACTGGACTGTAGAACAACTTGAAGACCTTTTGATACAGGGTTTAGCATATTCTATTTGCCACTTGAAAGGGAACGAAGCAATAGTACAATTTTTTTTTTCAAAAGAGAAACTACAGAGCTCAGGATAGAAATAAATAGAATAGAAGATGATAGAACAATTGAATTGATAAAATGAGGAACTTTTTGTAAAAGATCAATAAAATTGAGAGGAAAATTCAAATCAACAAAATTTCAAATAAAAATGATCACGGAATTTAGAAGGAACTATATATAGGTCCAAAATAATATATACAAAAGAAGTTAAAATAACATTAGGAAATAGTGTGAACTACCAACAAATTAGAAAACTTAAAGAAAATAGTTGATTTTTAGAATAAATTTTAAGTTATGAAAATTGACACAATAGCAAATTTATCATTTAAATAGCCCAACCTTGGTGTAAAGAAATAAGCCAAGTCAAAACCTAGGCAAGATGGATTTAATATCCTTTCAAATCTAAAGAACAAATAATCCATATATTGCATAGATTATTTAAAATTAAAGAAAAAATATGGAACCTATGTAACCATCTAGGCTGCAGGACTTCGTTGATCTTTGCCTTTATTAGTAGATAGGGCCAGAGACTCACCTTTCCTACTATGTGTCCCCCGAGAACACTTCTTCAGGGAAGTACAGTACCTGGTTCACTTTTCCCCTTCTTTTATACTTGTGGGTTTGAATTTGCATGTTGATGTCCCCTCCAATACCCTTACTCCCCAGTTCTTCACTCTTCTCAGTGCCTATAATTTACAGCTTCATTCTTCTATAATCAAAATGTTGAGTAAAACAAAGGGCAATGGAAAGACTTAGTTGGTGTAACCAGGCTGCAGTATATTGTCAATGATGACTTTTAAGTAAAAAGTAATGTAAAAGATATTATCCAGCATATATAAGCTTGGAAAAGAGGTTGGGCAGGTCACTTAATGAGAGTGAGACATAGACAACCTGAGTGTTACACTGGTACCTATAGTTATTAAAAGACCTAAATAAAAGTCTCTGACATTTGGAGTACAGTCATTTCATGGGGATCAGAATGGAACATTTCTAAATCTTAATAGCTGGAATCTCAAAAAGCTGGTAGTGACTGCTTTTATTTATTGTAATTTTTCAGTCACACCCAACTCCATGTTCCCTAAATGGAAGTTTACCAAGATTTCTGATATCAGTCCTAAAAACTGCTGAGAGATTTGTATCCAGTTACCCTCCTCCCTCTCTTACTATCTCACTTGTCCTCACTTAACATGTAATTGTGACACTTATCACTTTCTCTCTCATAACACAAATCACAAAGTCTACACATTTCATATACTACTATAAAAGCCTAAATCACAGATATTCAGGAGCTAGCTTCCTACGAGCTTTAGATACTCTCTCACTAGACTGGAGGTCACAGTTCACTACTGAAGATGGGAGCTTGTAAGCTTTCATCATCTCTGGACACAGAGGCTATTTCTTCAGAGTCCAATGACCTGGTCAGGTCTTCTTCCAAGAAGCCTCCCTGAGCCTCCCAGCTGAAAGTGATAGCTTGATCATTGAATTTTATCATAGCATTTTATAGGATCTCTCCTTTGCCATTATTACTCAACTTTTATCCATGTCCTCTCCAAAGTTTGCCACAGGGATTCTTTGGGCTAGAAATTTTGCTTGCTTTGTTCTAGCATCAAGAAAGCACCAGTGGAACACTGTGGGCACATAATCAGCCCATCTTCGCTCTTTCATACAATTCTTTGATAACAACCTTTACTATCTTCCTTATATTGTAGTTTTTCATGTACATGTCATATACCTACTATTAGATAACCTCATTGAGGGCAAGAAATGTATAATTTTTTTGTCCTTGTATTCTTAGTGCCTAATATAGTGTCTTTCACAAAAGTCTGGGGATAGAGTTTGTGTGCCAGGTAAGTCTGGTTGGATATAACTTATCTAAGATTGCTGGTAAAATTTTCAAAGACTAATAAGCCAGAGATCCTAAAGACCTTCCCACCTCTATGGATTATCTTGATTAGTCATTGTAATTTTTTTTATAATCTTCTCAGTTCCTCCATCTGACCATTGTCTCCCATTCTATTATTTTTCCTTTTGTCTCACCTTCCTCTTAACCTAGTCTGTCCTCACCACAACCTTCACTTACATCACTGATTCACATTTAATGGTTTGCAAACCCTCATGTGGATTTGAGCTGATAGTCCAAGGGGTTTGTGCTAAAAATCCTTTTGAATCTTGACTCCTCTCAATTTTGTCAGCTCTCTTTCCCAACTTTGTAGTGTCTCCAAATTCGATGGGCATGTCATATGTTTCCTTTATCCAAATCATTGATAAAAATCTTAACTAGCTCAGGACCAATCATAAATCCCTAGGCATTTCACTTGAGACTTCCTTCCAAGTTAACATAAAATTAATAATCACGACAGACTCTCGGTCTGGATATTCAAGCAATTTTGAATCTGAACTGCTTTTATAGAGTCCATATGTCCAAAAGTATATCATAAATTACTTTTACAGTATTTTATTATAAAAATGTATAATTTAATAATCCTGACAAAAAGAAATTGAGGTTAATTTGTCATCATGAAGCCATCCTGTTTCTTTGTGGTCATTGTTTCCCTTTAAAGATGATTACCTACCTTGCTTTTAATTATACTTTCTAGAATTTTGCTGGCAATCTATTTAGGTCATTGTTCTATAGTTTTCAAAGTTGTTTCTCCTCTGTTTTGAAAATTAGGACCTCTTCTCCAATCCCATAGTAAAGGAAGGGCTTTTAATATGGTGTTTATAAACTTGGTTCTTTTTCTTATTTTGATAACTATATTTCTGAACAGTTTTTTCCCTTATCATCATATGTATTCTGATTTGTGAATTTTAAAAGATTCTTATAAGAGTTCCTAGGTTTCTCTACATTTGCAAAGAGTTCATGCTCCTAATTGACACATTCTTTCTTATACCATTGACAGTGACTCAGTATTCACATTGGCCTACTTCCTTCAGTAAAAACTGTTATGTAATTCATGTTGGGACTGCAACTCATTAAGGGTAGCTATATTCTTTCCTAGTACCTCCATACTTAAGTATCACCTCTCCATTGGCCATTTTTTGCTTTACTATTTCCTTTCAAAAGATTACTCTCTTTGCTAGAGAAAATAAATAAAATAAGAGTTGACTCTATCATCCATTTCTTCCACCTTAAACCTTAAAGCACTATATGAATGTTAAATATTACCATAATTTATTCATCTCCTAATCTAACTGTACTAACTTCTAGTCTATAGCCATCTCATCTACAAAAATAACTTAGTAAAATTTTGTCAAATGTTAATTGAAAAATAAGGTAAATAATATCTCTGACATTTCCATGATCTCCCAGTGGAGGAAGGAAGAAGGAAATGAGATTAGTCTGCTGTGACCTGCCTTTTCTTCATGATGTCATGATAGCTCTTCATCATTAGTTCTTTCTTTAGCAGAAGCTTACTAATCATCTCATTAATAATCCATTCTAGAATTTTGCCATTAGTCAAAGTCAAGTTCATTGGCTTATTAGCCTCTACTCTCTTCTGTCTCAGGTCAAACAAAATAGTAATCTGAGGCACATTTCTTTGAGTAAAATAACATTTTGTCAGCATGGTATGCTGCTTGTAAATAAAAAAGCATCAGTGGCTCTGCTTCTGGCCAAAGACCATGAGCAAAAAGACAGCTTCCCTTTTATAGGTTTTGGGGAGTATAGAAAAAAGAACTGAGGTGACATGGGGTTGAAAGAAACATGATTGGTTACAGAGCTGAAGTGCAAGAAATAATATGATTGGTTGGAAGTTTGGTAATGAAGGGCCAACAGTGATCTACTCTGTCTGTCTCTCTTGAGGCTAAGGGAGTGCTCATTGTTGAAGTCCAGGTACAAGATAGGGGCCCAGATATTTTGGACAGCAAACCAGACATTCTTGAAGGGATAGCTTGATTTCAGAGTTAAGTGAGCAAGAAGACAACTTAAGTAGACTATTTTTTCCTAGTTATTTGGTTGTGAAAGGAAAAACCTATATCAGTCTAATCCTATATGAATAGGACAGTAGTTTGAGGAGATGATAAGAGTTAAATGAGGATTGTTTTTCTTTATATGATGAGGAAGTGGTGAGACCCAGGGCATGTTTGTAGACTGCAGTAAAAAGGGATAAATTGATTAAAGTTGAGGAGAGTGATTTTCAGGAACAATATGCTGAAAAATACCGGGGGATTTCATCTTAGAATTGGATAAAATCAAAATGAAATTTGTATTTAAAAAGATATAGATTTAAAAAATCAAAGAGATCAATGCTTAAGAGAAGATATGTACCCCAAATCTTTAAAACATACTACAAAATGATCATCACCAAATTTGTCTAGTACAAGAAGCAGAGAAATAGATGAATAAAACAGAACAAGTATATTATCATATCAAAATGACACAAAATAGTAATGTTTGATAAACCTATAAAAATACAAACTGGACAAAAGAGCCATTATTTAACAAATGTGCTTGAGGAAACTTGTTAGCAATATGGCAGGAAATGGATTTAGAAACACTCTTCATGCTACATGAAATTCCTGCTAGATGATAGACTTAAACACCAAAGCATTTCTTTAGGACAGGAAATTACCAGGTGAACTACCATACTTCCCTACTACAAGTCAGCACATTCTCTGAAATTTATGGTCTAAATATAATATAAAGAATTGCCTAGATCTCTGAGAGGTTAAGTAGCTTGCCTGGTTCCTATAGCCACTATGTGTCAAAGATAGGACGTAAGCCCAGGTGTTCATATGTCCTAGGTTGCCTCTTTGTCCATTATACCACAATATATCTCAGACATAAATAATCTATTAAAAAAGATGGAAGACAGTAATAATGTATTTAACTTGTTGAGAATATGAAAAGCCTTTTTTTTTGACTAAATAGAAATATAATTATTTTGGACAGGACAGATTGACTTGGTTACATAGAAACAAGAAAAAAGAAGAAAAAGCAGTATATTGAAAAGACAAAAGATGAAAAAGCATTTGACATATAATAGATTAAAAATGTATTTAAGTTGCCATTGAAAGTTTACAAAGCCAGTTCCTAATCTTCAGTGGGTAAATGGTCAAAGACTATAATGAGGCAAGAAAAACTGCATATGGTAGTGGAAACAGTGCTGGATCTGGAGTCAGAGAACCTGGATACTGGTTTGCACCAAAGAATCAAAACAAAATCCATGTGGCAGAATTGTAGTTGGTCTCTCAATGCCAAATTAAAGCACTTCTCTTTAGAATTCACAGTTTCTTCAGCACAGTTATTAGACAATTCTAATATTCCTAGAATCTGCCTTGGTTTGATGTCTCTCGTTGTAGGCTCTCAATACCATTCCTCCAAGAGTTCAAATCCTCACTCAGCTACTTCTTAGCTGTACGTATCTGGGCATACCTCATTTAAATATGCCTCAGTTTCTCTGTAAAATGAGGATAACAGTATCATCCACTTTGAGTGCTGTTATCAGGGTTGTTGTGAAGATCAAATGCAATAGCATGTAAAGTGTGTTTCAAATCTAAAAACAGTGATGAGATAGGGATAAAGCAGATGAGAAATAACTATTGTTCAGACTACAAACATTCAGTTAGTGGGAGATTATCCAACTTAACCTGTAGACATTATCTATCGTTATATATTATCTTGGAGAGACCCTACAAATGGACGATTAAGCTGTACCCAGAATTAATCAGGAAGAAATTTACAGTTATTTTAATGATCAGAAAATAAAAGTAGATTTTTATTTTTTATGCTGAATTTCATGAACAAGGGGGAAAAAACACCATAAAATAGAACAGAAAAAGATGGTAGAGTTCTGTGCAAAAACCACAAATCCCTGTTATATACAGCTTGTGAGTTTTTTTTAAGTATGTAATGAACTCAACATGTTAGTTTTCAAAGCAGTCCTGTTTCCCTGTTTCCTTATGAGCTTTTTTCTGTACATTAAAAAAAAAAAAGAAAAGTCATTCAGCAACCCCATTTTCTTTCTTTTTTTGGAAACACTGTCTCTAGGAAACCCCTCAAATCCTACCTGCCCCCCCTCAAACCCCCAAATAAAAAGAAAACTACAATCTTTATAACAAGTAAGCATAGTCAAACAAAAACAGATCCACACATTAGCCATATCCAAAAAATATATGGACTTTATTTATGATTTGTTATCCACACATTTTTGTTTAATCATTGCTATAACCCTAATTGGAGTGACCAATGCTATACAAACTGTCTTACTTTGTTATGACCATCGACATCAAGCAGCCCAAAAGAAGTATCAAAGTGAGGAGTGGTTGAGGGAAAATACACACACCATTGCTAAAATGGCAACATTGTTTTTTTCTGAGAGGAACTTTCCAGCTATACCAATAGCCTGGTTGAGCAAGTGGGCCATGTAACAAACTGTTGAACTTCCCGTTACAGAAGTCTGATTATCAGTTTTCCTGTATGGAAGAACAATACCCCATTGGTTCAGCTAAATACCTCAGGATACTGTTGATTGACCATATACTCTGAACCTGAAAAACTACTTTAATCAAGTCTGTACACTAGAAAGGGATGGGGGTGGAGTGAGATGGGGGGTATCTGATATAAATAAGCAGTCTCCCTTAGCCAGCTAACACATTTCTTTTCCTTTCAGTTTGGCTACTCACTTTATTTGATCTCCAGTCTTATGGACCTGTTGATGGGTGAGATTCTCCATGAGTTCTCTAGAAACCCAGAATGACAAATTTGCCAGCATGGCCATTTAGTATTTGACAGAAACGAAAGGACCTTAACTCTGATTCAGTATTCACTTTGATAATTTGGTGCCAATATTTTTTTTATCGTGTTTGCCCTGAGTTTTAATTCCATCAAGATATATGTTCTTCAAGATGCCTTTCCGGGTCCTTTTCCCATTAATGCCTTCCCCTAGAGATTACCTGTATTTGATTCTCTATATATCTTGTTTGGCCATAGTTGTTCACTTGTTGTCTTCCCCTATTGGAACATGAACTTCTTGGGATCAAAGACCATGTTTTGTGGGTTTGTGGGTTATTTTTGTTTGTTTTCCTTTTTTGTATCCCTACTGCTTAACACAATGCCTGGCACATAACAACTTAATTAAATGTTTGTTGATTATGATGGTAATGTCTTATTCTGCAGTTAATTAATACTTCTTGCTTGCCTGCAATTGAGTCCGTCGCCACTCTGTAAAGATGCGAGCAGCATGTTTCATATCAGTCCTCCAGAATTCTGGTTGGTCATTTCATTGATCAGAATTCTTACATCTTTCCAAATTATTTTTGTTTGCAATATTATTGTATGTATTATTCTCTTTCTCAGCTCACTTCACATTTCATTTCTTATGTCACAATAATATATTACTTAGAGGGCAACTAGGTTCTTTCTTGTTCTGTCTTTACTTTTCTTAAGTTTCTATTGTATGTTAAATATTTTTTTTCTCCCCTTTTCAATCCAAAGGTCCTTACCTTAGCAGAGAAAATAGAAAATAATAGTGATAATGATGATGATTGTTGAATCAACTAGTATGAAGGGTCTCCTGTGTGCCAGCCACTAAGAATATAAAGAAAAAAACTGGAATAATCCTTGCCTTCAAAAAGCTTATATGCTACCAGAACTTAAGGGAAAATTCACAGTCAGTAGCCTGGTTTTGAATAAGCCTGAAACATAAATTATTTAAGAAAGAACTCCCTAATTGATAAAAAGCAAAAATATTGGGAAAGTTAAAAAACAGGCAGAAATTAGATTGTATCATGCACTGCATACCACAGTAAACTCAACATGCATACATGACCTGAATATTAACGGTCATATCATAAAAAATTATAAGAGAGCCTATGGCTAGGGAGTAGATTCTTTTCCAAACAAGAGATCTGCAGAGGCATTCATAAAAACAATAATAAGCTAGATCCTGTTGTAAATTAAACGTAACAAGTAAGTAAACTGAGACAATTCTCCAAGTGAGATATCATTTATTTTAACAAGAGCATGAAGCCTGATAATAAAGGGGTCAATGTCCAGTCTCCATTTGTGTCAAAGACTAAACATGTGGGCTGACAGGACTTTTTAAACCTAAGTGTGTCTTCCTTCTGATTGGCCTAATAGTATAGCATTTGGATCTCCCCTGGCAAAGGTAAGGACAATCCTGATTGGTCACCAACTTTAGAGGGCAGGGGTGGAGGTGTAGGGTCTGCAGGACTAATTCTCAGATGAAAGGGCTAATGTGAAGCTAGGGAAAGTGGGCTGGCCTTCAGTCTGATTTTGCCTCTTTGCTGTACTTAAATGTGCTAGTTGTTTTATGAGACCCAGATGCCTCTAGCAGTCCTGGTTAGAAAAACATAGGCCATCTCAATCAGGTTTCCTCTAGTTTGCTTTTCCCCATGTAGACCAAGTCACCCTTAACTTTGATTAGGAAAAGCAAGGACACAGGGCCTAGCTCAAGCTGGCTTCTAGGCCTAATGGGTAAGCAAGGGGCACCCTGATTAATGAGCATATGCCCTAGGGGCTGGGAGTGAACGCTTTATCACACCCTTCAGAAACTACCTGCCCTACGGAAGTAGGGTTTGTTAAAATGAGGAAAAGGATGGATCACAAAGAAATGTTGGTTATTAGATAATGCGTTACAATATTAATTGTCGTTGATACTTTGTTTTTACATAAAATTGAAAGGCTTTTGCACAAATGAAATGAAAGAAACTAGGATAAGAAAGAGAGCAGTTGATAAAGGGGAAAATCAAATATTTCTGACAAGGGTCTAACATCTAAGGTGAATATGGAACTAACAAACCTACTACTTCCTATGTAACCTTGAGCAAATCATTTAATCTCCCTGGGCCTCCGTATAGTAAGGGGTTTGGACTAGAGGATATCTGAGGTCCCCTTCTGCTCAGCCTTAAATCTGTAAGACCAAAAGTCATTCTCCAGTGGATGAATGCTAAAAGGATATAAACCATTCTTAAAGGAATTACCCCAAAAGGAATGTAGCAATATATTAAATGTATACTTATATATTAAATATATATTAAAAGATTATGTTTTAAATATTTTATATATTATGACCAAATAGATTTATAGATACAGGTTTGCATAAAAATTTATCAGTATAATAAACCAAATGATTATATTAATAAAGTCAGAAAAAGCTTGTGCCAAAATTCAGCATCTATTTCCGTTCAAAAATTTTTGAGAAAGAGTAGAAATAAATAGGTCTTTCCTTAATGTTATAAGCAGTAACTATCTAAAACTAAGAGCTAGCATCATCTCTAATAAAGGAACAATAGAATCCTTTGCAGTAAGGTTAAGGGTAAGGCAAACATAGCCATTGTCACCACTGTCAATTGATATGATTCTAGAAGTACTGGTAATAGCATGTGGACAGGAAAAAGAAACTAAGGGAATAAGCATAGACAAAAACTCCTAACGTATCACTTTTATAGAAGACATGATGATTTACATAGATAATCCTAAAGAATCAATTAAATTAATTGAAACAATAATTTTAAATAGCAGATTACATAAAGTCACACAAGTCATCTGTCTTTTTATGTGTTACCAGGAAAATCCATAAGAGAGTGATAGAAAAAGAAATTCAAATTCAAAATTACTACAGAATGTTTAAAATACCTGAGAATTCACTTACCATGACACACATAGGAATCACATAACTACAATTATAAAACACCACCGAAATTAAAAAAAGACTTAGATAATTGAAGAACTATTTCTTGTTTATAATTGGGACATCCAATATTGAATATATAGTCAATAAGAGAAAAATGGCAATACTACCTAAACTAGTTTGCAGATTTAGTGCCATACAAATCAGACTACCAAAGAATAACTTTACAGACCTATGCTTCCAATATTCATCTGGAGGAAACCCAAGGTTAAGAATCTCAAGAGAAAGAAAGTCAGAAGGAAGGAGACCTAATAGTAATAGGTGAATATATTACAAAACAGTGGTCATTAAACCTCATTGTTATTAGATTAAAAAAATAGAAAAATTGATCAGTGGAACAAATTAGGTACATAAGACTCAAACTACTGAACGTAATAACATGGTGTTTGATAAACCAAAGAAAACTAACTACTGGATTAAGAACTTACTATTCAAAAAAAACTGCTGAGAAAATTAGAAAGCAGTCTGGGGTAAATTAAGCTTAGACTAACATTTCACACCATATACCACGAGGAGTTCCAGACATATATATGATCTAGACATAAAAGATCGTATCATTAGCAATTAGAGACGGGAAGGAGAACTATGAATAGGAGAAAATTCTTGAGCAAGCAAAGGCTAGAGATGCTTGTAAGAGATGAAATAGTTGCTTTTATTCACATAAAATTGAAGAGGTTTCCCCAAATAAAATACAGTTAGAATTAAAAGGGAAACAACTAAGAAAAACTTCTCTGATATCTTAGCTGTATAGGAAATTTTTTTTAATTTAAATTTTACATTTAAACTTTTTAAATTAAAAATAAATTTTTATTGATATTTTCTGTTTTATACATTACCATAGTTCTCCTAAATATTCTACCCTGTCTCTCAGAGAGCCATCCCATATGACAAATAGTATTTTTTTAGAGAAGAAAAGAAAATCAACACAACTGATTGAAATGTTGAAAAAGTCTGGCAATATACACTGTGTAATGCCTGTAGACCTTACATCTCCACAAAAGGGGTATGTTGAAGGTATCTTCTCATATCTCTTCATAATTTTGTTACCTTTACTTTGACTTTGATCTGTCCTTCTTTTCCGTTTTTATAGTTGTTGTATAGATTGTTTTCTTGGCTCTACCTACTTCACTCTGCATCAGTTCACATAGACCTTTTGGTGCTTCTGTAGTCATCACAAACATAACTTGTTACAGCACAGTATTCCATTCCATTCATATACCATTAATTGTTTAACCATTCCTCAGTTGATGGATATGTACTTTGTTTCCACTTCTTGGCTTTCACAAAAAGTAGTGCTATAAAATATTTTAGACTATAGGAGGCTCTAGTTCAAAGAGTATGGACATTTTTGGTACTTTATTTGCATAATTCCTAATTTCTTTCCCAAATGGTTGTACCACTTCGTAGCTCTGACAACAACGTATTAGTGTGCCTGGCCTTCCACAACCCCTCCATCCTTGACTGTTGGCAGATTTTGGTCATTTTTGCCAATTTGCAGAGTGTGAGGTGCAGTCTCAGAGCTGCTTTGATTTGCATTTTTCTTAATGATTTGATATGATTGTGAATACTTTACGCTTCTTTTGAGAACCATTCATATCCTTATCTGTTGGGGAATGGCTGTTAGTCATATGTGTTTATTAACAGTTTATGTATCATTGATACCAAATCTTTATCAGAGGAATTTAATACAGATTTTTTCCACATTTAACCACTTCCCTTCTTATCCTCGATGCATTAGTGTTGTCTCTGCAGAAGTTTTTCAGTTCCAAGTAGTCAGTTATCTATTTTAACTTCTGTAATTGCCCCTATGTCTTGTTTGGTGAAGAATATATTTCCTATCCAAGGCTGTTTCTCTTCTATTTTTTTTTAATAACATGATCTTTAATATTAAAGTCACATTTCTACTTTTAGAGTGTGCTCTATGTAGAATGTGATATAAGGTATTACTCCAAACCTAATTTCTGCCAGACTGCTTTCATGTTTTCCTAGCAGTTTTTATCAAATAAGGTTTTTTCCCCTAGGTAATTTTTGTTTTCTACTTTATCAAACACTAGTTATTGAGTTCAATTGTTTCTAAATCTCCCTTGTCTAGTGTGTTTCACTGATCTTTTTCTCTATTCTTTAACCACTACCAAATGGTCTTGAAGGCTGCTGTTTTATAATGTAGTTTAAGATCTTTCCTGCTTCTTTTCATCATCTCCCTTGTTATTCTAGATCATTTTTTTAAAATGAATTTTGTTATTATTTTATCAAGTTTTATAAAGTATTCCTTGGTAACTTGATTGAATTAACATTAAATGTGCGAATTAATTTTGTAGTATTGTCATCTTTAGTATATTGGCTTGCCTCTCCATGAGCACTGTATATTCCTCCAGTTATTTAAGTTCTTCTTTATTTGTCTTAGGAGTACTTTGTAATATAAGTTTTTTTATGTGCTTTGGGAGGTCATTTCCTAGATATTTCACTCATTTTGTAGTTATTTGGAATGTATTTTCTTTTCTGTTATTGCTTCTGTTATAATAACAATAATATTGTTATTATTAATAGGAATGTTGATTTTTAAAGATTTATTTTGTAACCTGCCACTTTGCTGAAGCTAATAGTTGTTTCAACTAGTATCTTTGCTGATTCCCTTAATTTCTTTCTCTTGTCTTTTTGTAATTGCTAGCATTTCCAGGATTGTATCCAATCCAATAAACATTTATTAAGTGCCTACTATGTGCCAGGCTCTATGCTAAATGCTGGGAATACAGTTGATAAAAAGAATGGTCCAGATCTCTTATAGTTTACAGTCTAAGGAAAGCTGAGAGAAGGGTGTCAATCCTAGCAGCATGGTGATGAGATTAGTAGTGATGAGTTATCCTAGGAGGGGCATCTTGTTTTGTGGAGTTGAAACCAAGTAGAATAGTAGATACAAAGCGAATATCAAATAATGATTGGGAGAGTGGCCAGCATTGCTTCATTCTCATATTTGCTGGGAAAGGTTCTAGTGTCTCCCCGTTGCACGTAATGCTTGCTTTTGGTTTTAGATAGATGTTTTTATGATATTAAAAAAAAGTCTCTCTATGCCTCTGCTTTACAGGGTTTTTAGTATAAAAGACTGCTGTAATTTTTTTCTTGGTTGTGATAATTAATTTTATTGTTTTCCTAATGTTGAACCATCCCTTACATTCCTGATATAAATCCCACTTAATCATAATGATTGTTTCCTTGGATAAATTGCTATATTCTGATGGGATATTGTTTGAAGTCTCTGAGTCACTGTTTATTAACGATATTAGACTATAGTTTTCTTTCTGCATTTTATCTCTCCCTGTCCTAGATATTAGGACTATGTCTTATAAGAGGATTTGGGTAAGGTATTTTTTTTTCTCATTGAAGTATGAGCGCTAATTGATTTTTTAAAATTTAATAGAATTCTTTTGTCAGTCGATTAGGAGTTTTTTCCTTTGGTAGTTCCTTTATAGTTAGATATATTTTCTTTTCTGAGATTATGTTATTCAAAGTCTCTATCTTGCCTTTTAATAGTTTGATTACTTTTTATATTTTTAAGTGTATTTCTTTCATGTTCTCAGTTTTGCTAGCACATAACGTTGCATAATATGATCTGATTATTTTTATTTCTTCTGGTTTTGCTGTGATTTCACTTTGCACAGTTGCTGGTTTTTTTTTTTAATTTTATTTTCTTGCTCTGTTCTCTTTAACCAGATTAATTACGGGTTTATCAGGTTTTTTTAGTTTTTCACCAGTTTTTAGTTTTACTTATCATTTCTATTTTTTGTTTCCAATTTGTCTATTTCCCCTGAATTTTTAGTATCTCCTCTTTTGTGCTTATTTTAGGTTTATTTATTGGCTTTCTAATTTTTTAAATGCTTATTTGTAGCTCGTTAGTCCTCTCTTTTTCTAGTCTGTTAATGTATGTTTATAAGGTTATAATTTTCCTCCTGAGGTCTGCTTTAGCTCTATTCTAGAAATTTTGGTACATTGTTTCATCATTGCTTTTTTTTTTTTACATAGTTTTTAATTGTTTCTCTGATTTGTTCTCTTACTCATTTAGAATTTCATTACTGATTCTCCATTTGAATCTGCATCTTTCATTTCTGACCTTTCAAACCAGTTTCTATTCTTATAGCATTATGGTCTATAAAAGATATATTAACTATTTCTGCCTTTTTATATTTGTCTTCAGTATTTATGTGCCCTAATATGTGGTCGGTTTTGTAAAAGTTCCAGGCTATGTATAGTCTTTTACCATGCCATTTAAAAAATGTCTTGTCTGTTAACTCTAGTTAACAGCAATTTGTTTAGTTCCATATTTACCCCTTTTTTAATCTTTCTGTTAGACTTATAAATAACTGAGAGAGGTATATTGAAATCTCTTGTCATTATTGTGTTACTATCTTTTTTCTTGTAGCTCAGATGTTTCTTTTAAATTTACATGCTAAGTCATGCAAGTATATCAGTTTGTTACTGAAATTAGTATAATATGGTTTCCTTGTTAATCCCTTTTTATTTTTTTAGTATTTGTTTCTACTTTTTCAGATAATATGATTGCATCTCCAGCTTTTGTGGATTCACTTGATGCATGGTAAAAAAAAAAAATTCCCATTCTCTTTTATTTTATGTATATCTTTATTTTTCAAAATGGGTTTCTTCTATACAACAAATTGTAGGATTTTATTTTCTCATCCAGTGTCACTTTTTTGTTTTATTGAATTGTTTAACATTCATTCACATTTAAAATTATAAAAATTAGTTTTATATTTTCCTATCTCTGTCTCTAATTGTTTTTTTAAGTGATGATTTTTTTTCTCTTCTGTTATAAACACTCAGTTACATTATTCTTTTTTTTTTAAGGTTGCCTGTTCCCACTGGCTCTTTTTCCTCACTTCTGATCTCCTTATCTTATTTGTTCCTCCTTTCTCTTTGTGGAAAAAACTTGAGAGTTTTGCTTATTAGTTCTTTTAATTGCTATTATCTGGTTATATAATTCATCCCTCCTTTTTTCTTCTCAGTAAGTCAAGTAGATTCTCCTTCCCTTTCCTCCCCTTCAATTATTCTTGTTCATTAGGTTTTTTTCCGTTTCTTTTTTTGTGCCTCTTACCAGAAAGGATTTTTCTCACTCTTCATTATCCATCCTCTGTCTCTTCTAGACCCCCTTCTCTGATTCATGACCCCTATAATTACCTGGTCTCTCTTTTCTCTTTATTTTTTTGTGCAGTCCAAGCTTCCAAGGTTATCCATTCTAGACTCTTGCCTCTAGGTGGTTTTTGATATTGCTTTGTAGAGCTTTCCCTGTTGATTCCTCTTTTCCATTGTGGCTTACTTCCAGGACAATGTCAGTTATTAGATATGTCAGAGAGAACATGGCCTTATGGTAGAACTATCCCTTACCATATTTCCGAATACACAGCTCATCAGTGATCTATACCCTCCTTTGGTTATTTTTCCCTCACATTTGCCTCAGAATCTCCTCCCTGGGTTCATGCTCTCCCACACCCCCAGGGGTTCTATTCCCCACCTCCTAATTTGAGACAAGTATACTTTTCAAGCATGCCCGAGACCACATGCCTTCATAACTGACTAGACTTGTTTCCAGATAGAGATAAGAGGCCATGTCTGGACAGGCAAAAAACCTGTGTCCTTGATCTTGTTGTTATTGGTCTTTCATTTTTTGAAGAAGACCAGTGGCATCACTGGAGTGGTATCTTGACTTAAGTGTGAATTGGATTTACATGAGACAGACTTGCACAAGTTATCATCCTCACTCTTTCTTCCAGAGTCATCCAAGTCCAGTGGCAAGGCAAAAGTCAGGACAACTGGAGATGGCCCAGGATACAGTGGATGGACCTTGGTGACTTTGATGTCTGACCAAGCTCTAGCATGTTCCACTATACCTGCTTCAGCCACCTAAATGACTGTTGGAACAAATTGTTCTCATCTGCTGATTCTACCAAGGCAAAGTCTTTGCATGCATGGGGTAGACATTCCCCCTAACTTAATCAATAGGTTTAAAGCCATTCAACTACCCTCAACCTGGTTTAGCCCATGTATGGAGTGTTCAGGGAAGACTAGCACCTTTGGTGTGTGTTGCTTGCCAATCCCTTTTTGGGGCTATTTACCCACCTTTGGTTTCCACCTCTCACCCAACTCTCACCTGTGGCTCCAAGAAGCTATAGCATGTGCAGCCACCTCATCGTGGTTTAAAAAAAAAAAGAAAATTCCTAGAGGTAGATATGGCAAATTCCTGCTCTCTGTCTACCTTACTGTTATCTTAGGTGGGCAGGATTTCTCTACCAGACCTTAATGCTCTGCTCTTTATTATATATTCCTGCTGTGTGGGGGCAAAGTAAACTTCCTCCTTTGTTAGATATTCATTGCCTTGCAGATGCCTTATTTCATCTCAACATCTTTCCTGAATTAAGAGAGTGCTAACTTAAAGCCATACCTATAAGACTCATTTTCTAACTCTGTTCCTTCTGATGGTGCTTTCTTTGTTGGCTGAATTTCAGCATCTCAGCTTCTTCTACACTGGGCAAATCATGGTTCACCAGCCTGAGTCTTTGCCCCAAGTCACTTCTGCTGGCTTCAGACCTAGCCCCAGTTGCATGATGTGCTCTTTCCCTCAGGCTTGATGGAGTGCTGCAGAGAGACCTGTCCTGGTGTCCTTTCTTTCTCCCTCTGTTCCTTGGTACTTTTGGCCTAGCATTTTAGAGCATTGCAGCACTGGTGCTAGAGGGTTTGTACATTCCAGCTCCAGGATCCACTAGTGCTAGAGTATTATCTACCTTGACACCAGCTTTGCTGGTATCATGGGATTATTGGCCTGGCTCCAGTTCTGCCTCTCTGTTGGGGTCTCTGGAAAGAGGAAGAGGGAACCAGAGAGGTTGATTTTGTCATGAACTTGTGTCCAAGCCTTGGATCTGGTAGTACAGCCTTTTTGCTAGTAGTATAGGAGGTGGGGAATGAATACTGAATGAACTCATGGTTTCTTGGGGGGGGGGGGGGGGGGGGGTTACCTTTTTTTTTTTTTTAATTCTTGGTGTCCTTGACTATGGAAATAACTGGAGTAGATTTTTCTTTGTTCCACAATTTCTGTTTTGGAGAGGTTTGAGAGGTCATGGGGATAAGAGAAAATGTCTAGTCCTCTGCCTTGTTGCTCATGTCACCTGGAAGTGATATATAGGGAATATATATATACAATATTCATTGTACATACAAATGTATAACAACAACCATTCTTTAGCTAATAAACCATCAAAGGATATGAAAAGACAGTTCTCAAAAGGAAAAAAATGCAAACTACCATCAACAAAACAAAAAATGCTTGATATCACCAATAATAAGAAAAATGTAATTTCAGAAACTCTGAACTTCTACCTTCTACCTAATCAGATTAGCACAAATAACAAAAAAGGAAAATGATAGTTGTTAGAGGGACATTAGGGGGAGAATTGTTGAAGGAACTGTGAAGTGGAACGTACAGCTGTTCATGAAAGCACTTGGGAACGATGTTCCCTAAATCCCTCAACTGTTTGTACCTTTTTCCCTAGCAATACCACCTCTAGACATATGTGCTAAAGAGAACAAAGAAAGAGAAAACAGACCCACATGTAAAAAAAATATATAGCCCCTCTTATTTTAATAGAAAACTAGTAGTGAAGTACATCCCATCAATTAGGGAATGACTGAACAAATTACATTATAAAAATATGGAGTGTTGCTACACTGTTACAAATAATGAAAGGAATGAATCCTGAAAATCTGTGAAATTTCTTTGAACTGCTTTCTGAGTGAAATGAGCAGAACAAGGAAGAATACAACATTGTAAGGGAAAACCACACTGGAAGAGGAGGGCTTCTAGAAGGTGGAGATAAGGTGGGGATGCAGCCAATATAAAAGCCCAGAGGTTGTTATGTGTGAAGAACAGAGAGAAGGGTAGTTAGCTGGATCACAGAATGTAGGAGAAGTGATATGCAGTGACTCTGGAAAGATATTTGGGGGCTAGATTATGTGCATTTTAAAAATTAAACAGGTATTTATATTTTATCATAGAAGAAATAGGAAATAACTGGAATTGATTAAGTATGGGAATCACATGGTCAGATCTCCACTTAGGCTATGTGTAGGATGGAATAAAGAATGGGGAGACCAACTGGGAGGCTATTGTAATACTATAGACCATAAACAATGAGAACCTTAACTAAGGTGTAAGAGAAGAGAGAAAAGGTAAGATTTGAGAGATGTTGTGAAGGTAATGATGTCGAGATTTGGAAATTGATTAGATACAAGAGGTTTGGGAGAGTTTGGGAGTCAAGAAAAATGCCAAGTTTATAAATGTTGGAAACTAGAAGACTAGTGATGCTTTTGACAGAAATGGGGAGGTTTAGAAGGAGAGAGTGTTTAGATAAATAAGTTCAATTCTAGGTATGCTTATTTTTAAAATGTCCCCAGGATACCCAATTTGAAATGTTCAACAGGCAGCTGGTGATATACAGATAGACTACATGTATGGGTGTAGGAATTATCTGCATAGTGATAAATGATAACTGAACCTATCAGAGCTTATTAGATTACCAAGAGAAAAAGTATAGAGGGAGAAGAGAAGAGAGTCTAGTTATTCATTTAGGAGCCATAATATGAATGATGAGGCAGGAAAGGAGACTTTCAAAAGATCCTTCAGATAAATAGGAAGTAAACAACGTGTGAGAACAGTATCACAAAAATCCGAAGAGGAGACAGTAGCCAAGAGATCAAAAGTATTCAATTTAATGAGTGGTGGAGAAGGATTAAGCCTGAGAAAAGACTGTCAGATTTGACAATTAAGAAATCATTGGTAACTTTGGAGAGAAGACTAACAGTTGAGTGATGATGAGTTCAAAAGTCAAATTATGATGAGTTTTATGTGTGTGTATGTGTATGTATGGATGTGTATATATGGGTGTATATATGTATTTGTATATATGTTAGTACTGCAGGGATGGTTCAACATTAGGAAAACATTCTTATCGTTAAAAACAGTACATCTAAAATTACATAATTGTGTCAATAGATACAGAAAACTTTTGACAGCATTCATTTTTGCTTTTTAAAAATGCTACAAAACATAGGCCTGTTTTATGTTAAAAAAAAGTCTAAAATCAAAAGTATTATTTACTGTCTTCAATATGCTAGTTCAGGGCTGTGATGATCCACATATAAAAATGTTATGCCCTCAAGATTGTTCTTATTTTCATTCATGAGTTCCTTTCTTTTCTTTACAGATTGAGACCGTTGGTATCTACCCAACCAGCTAAGAAGGTTCCAACAAGAGAGGTTAGTTAAAAGCATTGACTTTGACTATTGATCTGTTTCCTGAGTGGACATTACTGCAATATTCCGTCCCCCAGAACAGGTCCTAGTTTCAGGGAGACTGGCTTTTGTTACAGTTCCCTGAGGCAGATATTCAATTTACTGGGCACTTATTTTGACCCTTTGCCCCAGGAGAAAAGAAATTGTCCTAAAGGGAGTAAGGATGCCTAAATAAAAGAATCTGAAACAACATTTATCCAAAATATGGGTCTGATTAACTCTAATATCTGGTATTCAGGGTCTTGGAAATATAAACTACCTATACTACATAATAAAGTCTTTCAATGACAGATGTATATCTTTGTTTATTTAGGCTGAACAATTGTCAAAGGAGGAAATATGATTACTTCCCTCTTTTAAGGAAGGTGTAAACCTACTAGTTAGTGAGCTCTACACATCTTAACAAGTTTTGACCAAGGGAATATTTCTGCTCTACAACGTTGATCTCTTTCTAAGTTTTGTGGCTTCTTCCCAACAGGCATTTAGACAGCTGGGTAAGAGTTCATGAGAGGAGCACAAAACATAAACTTTCTAGATCTTCCTGAGTTGGGGCTTTTATGTAAACACCAGGCTTTGAATATTGGTTTCCATCTAAGCTATCTAATGTTGAAGTTGTAGTCTTTACTGGTTTTGGATAAAATGGTGTGAACCACACTATTCAAACCAAGACACTGGCCATGTTGTCTGACACTTGTTCAGAAAACTGTTTTCAGCAGAATTTTGGTAGTTTTTATTTTAAATAATTTTTAAAGTGCTTACTTTTTCTGAAGGTATTGGATAGCATCCCTAAGAAACAGAGAAAGAAATGGTCCTTTTATCTGTTTCGCCCTTAGCCTGTCATGCTCGAATGTAAAGCCATGTGAGTACGGGCATGAACTGATAACTTTGCAACAGATCTGGATATATCACATGACCTTTGACAATTCACTGAAACTCTCTCAGACTTTGATTTCCTCGTTTGTAAATATTAGGAGATAGACTATTCACTAGTCACTTGATGGTCTTCAAGGTCCCTTCTAACTGTAAATCCAATGATGCTATATTTTAAAAATAGTAAATCCACTTAAGTACTGTACACTCTCCTGTTCTTCATAGAAACCTTTTAGATAATAGGTAAAGCTGTCAAGTCTTCTGCAAATGATTCCTTTGCCTTCCAGCACTTTGTAATAGCTCAGAAGTCAAAACAAAGCTTGAAAATGAGAAGACTAATACTCCGAGGAGCAGTAAGGCATTTTAGTTTGGCATTCTCTTTGCCAGAATGGACAGGTTTGGGGTTGTCTTTATGGGAGGAGGGGGGCCTGGCCTGCTTTGTTGAGAAAAGGCTCATCTGGGATAGAATAAAGTTACATAAACTCTTGTTAACACTTGGATGTCAAAACGCAGCTCACTTTAGTGCAACCTAAGATCATGCTAACTTTTTTTTCTTCCATATTACACTTTTGGCTCATCTTGTCCTTGAGTTCTGCTAAAACTTCCTTTTCCAAGCATCTACTTGAAGTCCTTCATACTTTAAAGAATCTGCCAGTTTTTGTTTCAATAAAATAGAGCCCAGAACTATAATCATGAAACAAAAGAGGGAAGAATTTCTTGGAGATAACAAACAGAAAGAAGCAAAATAAACTTGAGTTCTGCCACCTTCTTTTATGTTGGCATTCTGTTCATTCCAAATACCGACTTTCCTCTTGTCCCTAATTTATGTAATGATTTAAAAGTTCATTTTTTCCTCTGTGATGGTGCCAATAGCACATGTACCATTTTTGTTAGAACTACATATGAAGAGGCCTTTTCATGGCCCATCATCTGAGCTGACCAGCAAGTTTGTTGTTTATATCAGTGGGGGTAAGGACCTCAATGGCCTGTTGTCCCATGTTTGCATTTGCTCTGAAGTTTGACTTAGCTTAAAAGTTTTTGAATTTAGAATATTTTTCAACTGTGGAAAAATGACAGGGAGTTATCTGTTTCTAGTCTCTCATCACTCCTTCTCAAATATTGGAACTCACAGGGGCCTAAGAAGTAAGTATCAGTTCTCCTTTGGCTTAAGTGGGATTAATACAGAAGGAAACTGTCCACTTTTATCTCTTTTCTTCGTAGGTATCAATTCTCAATTCACAGACACAGGCTACAGACCTCGTAAAGCCTCCAAATATTGTAGTTGAAAGTGGGCCAGTGCTGTATAATCATGAAGATGATGTTGAAGAAGAAGAGGTAGAAGAAGAGGAGGATCATTGCATGAGTGCCCTTCAATTAATGGGAGGAAATGGTGGGTAGGGCTGGTTCACAGGGGAGTCTTGTCAAGGCTTGAGGAAGTGAAATTAAGAATAGTAGTAAATGCAATTCCTGGGACTTAAGTCAGTTAGTTGGACTACTTATAGTAAGTGGTATACTGTCTGATTTAGCCCAGTTCATTATAGTTGAAAGAGTGTTGGACTTGGAGTCAAAAGACCTGAGTTTGAATCTCCTTTCTAAAATTGGAGTCATGGTTTTTGTACTTAAAGACTGTTTTTATAAACCATGAGGCATTGTAGAAATGTAAACCATTATCATTAAGACATGTCTAATCAAAAAACTTGAATGACAAGAGTATTTCAGGTCATTGATTAATTTTTTTTTTCAAAAAGGCATATTTTTCAAAAAAGATTTCTGTTTCAGATCTAAAGAGATTTTCAGTGTAAAGAGTTTTAGAGAAAGTATAGGTCACATGACACATATAAGATGCTGTTGCTTTGTAACTAAGTTTTCAGCTTCCAGTACATAATAACTCATATTTTTAAAGTGTGTGAGTTTAGCATTTTTCTCACAACCATTTCCTGTGAGGTATGTAATGCGAGTATTATTATCCCTCATTCTTTATCTGCTTAAAGTCTTTTTAGTTCGGTAGGTGCTGCCAGATCCTTTGCTCTTCTATATTAGCCTTATCTGTATGAACCCATGCCATTCACTTCCCTTTTCACAGCTTCAGTTTCCTAATCTATAAAATTAAAATCTCTAAGAATAAGACGTTAGTGAAAGTGGCCAGAAAAACAACCCAGGAGCAAAATAAAGGTTGTTTTCTGTCCCCCTCAATCATCTACTCTCATTTCATGTACTCTGAGACCCATCCTCCCATGAGGAAACCAAGGGCCCCTGGGATGAAGGATGTTTGTGATCACACAGTAATAGGGCCTCGTTTCCTGACTCTAAGGCCAGTATGCTTCCTACCTTACTATGCCACCTTTATATCATCATCATCATCGTCGTCCTTGTTGGTGGTGCTGTTGTCATGAGCTCCCTTCACCCAGTCTGAGTTTTGTGGCTACTTGGGCAACACACTGCAATTGGCAGCATGCTTCCCAAGTCACACAGGTCATTGAAAACTCTCAGTAATGTCTATTTTCCTTTGTGTGGGACATAGGAAAATAATGATTAAAAATAACTCACATTTAGAGTTTTTTTACAAGACAATGACCCTTTGTGGAAGTTAATAAAAACATTATCCCAATTTTGCAGTTTTAAGTAAGAAATCTTAAATTTGAATACCTAGGTTTGAATAGTGGCTTTATCATTTAGTAGCTGGAGGTGGCACTTACCTTCTCAGGGCTTCAGTTTTCTATTGATAGAATAAGGACTTACTGGATTAGATCTAGGCCCCTTTCTGTTTCTAACATTCTAGAAAGTTCCAAGTATCTGACAAGGGACTTGAACCAAAATCTTCTGACTCTCCACTTAAGAATTCGCTCCATTGTACATTCCTTCTCATTCAGAAGTTAACCTGCATATTGCATCGGACATACACATTCACAGCCACTGATGAGTACTTATCATGTGCTAAGGCACAGTAGTGGCTCGCTGGGCCTACAGAGATGAAATAAACACATTAATTAACAACGCTGACATAAAACAGAAGTCCCTTACTGGTCTCTTCAGCATTTTTCTCACTGTTACTGTCATCTTTTCTGTGTTTATCGTATATTGCTTAGTTATTTATGTATTGTCTTTCCTCGTTAGGAAGTATACTCCTAGAGGGTAGGGACTATTTTTTTGTAACCATGGTGCTTAGCTTGGTACTTAGCATATAGTAACCATTTAATAAATGCTTGTTCACTGATAAAAAATAATAATAATATAAAAGATGTCACAAGGCAGGAGGTAATTTAGTTGCCTAATGTGTTATAGCTAATAAATACCGTGAATTCAGAGTAGTGAGAAATCACTCTGGCTTCAAATGGTCCAGAAATGTAGTCTGAAGATGAGATTTGAAGGACATGTGGGAGCATGGAGAAAGAAGGCAATATAATTGTAATGAACAGTGATACATTTTTGTTTTCCTTCTTTTGTAACACAGATGTGTATTTGTTGTTAATATGTGTTTTCTCTGTGCATTTCAGATTATGGCTGTGACTTGGATGATGATGATGGCTACTAGACTTAAGCTTCTAAAGGACTTGTAACCACATCTCATTACTGGACATATCTTCTGATCGTGCAAATGGTGAAAGAAGTTTCTGGATTAGCCCATGTTCATGAACAGTCTAGACTTTTTTAAGAATAATTTTAGTTGCATTTTGTGTTTAATCAGTTTATATTGACCCATCATTCAGAGAAAAAGTTTGAGCTTTGTCATACTTTAATTTTTGGATCATGTTTTGAGAAATGTAAGGAATATTTCTACTCAACAAGCAAAGACAGTCAGTGTCTATGTGAGGTACAAGCATGGGTCTTGCCTTCTTCCTGGCTCTGCTCTTGGTCTCCCAGGTGCTACTGCTGCCACTGTCAAATCCACTAAATGAGATTATACCAGAGTGGCCAAAATGTAAAATATTTTTCCATATGTTTGGACTTAACAAGAATACGATCTCTTGCAGCTGAAAATAAAGCTATGTACATCAACATTCCTCTCTATCCAAACAGAAATTCACTCAGAGAAGCAGTGACACCCCCCATCCCTGCAGAGAACAAAGGAAGCTTCTTTAGTGGGGACATTCCTAACATAGGATTATGGGATTTAGACCTGAAAAGAACCTTAGAAAATCATCCAGGCCAACACCTTTACTTTAAATATGAAGAAACTGAGATCCAAAGAGTATAAGAGATTTGTCCAAGGTCACATAGGTAGGTATGTAATAGAGACGATACTCAGACCCTGGTTTTCCGACCCTAAATCCAATATATTAGGCCCTGTTTCCTCTTCTGCTCTTAGGGGGCTTCTCCACTGATATATCAGAAACTCCCTAGCACCAGACACCTAAGTTCAAAATCTTGAAGTCACCCTTGTTTCTTTATTTTCCCTCAGCCCCTCAAACCATTGCCGAATCTTGTCAGTTCCATCTTTACAACATTTGTTGAGACCATCTCTTTCCTTTCTCTCTCATAGCCTCTATCCTTATTCAAGCCCTCATCACTTTTTACATGATCTGTTGCTATAGGTACATAAAAATACATAGATAAAATGTTTGTTAAAAACTTACTATGTGCCAGGCTCCATGCTAAGCACTAGAAATACAAATACAATTAAAAAAAAAGATAGTCCTTGCCCTCAAAGAACTTAGATTTTAGTGGGGGAAGACAACCCATAAAAGAGAGTTTAAAAAAAAAAAACTGTGGGGGAGGCTGTAGGGTAGAGGAGGTGGAAAGGCTCCCCACAAGCAGCAGGGTGGTGAAATCCAGAAAGTCCAATGCACAACTGGAAGAGGAGTGAAGAGCTGCAGGGCTGAGCCCCTTGTCAGCATGGAGGATCCTGGAGGATCAGGCTGCCACAAGGATAGAGGGAGCTTCTGTGATGAGAAGGCAACTGAAACATGGTGGCAAATGGTGAGATTTTTCTATTGAGAGTCTCCCTGTGAGATGATAAGGATCCAAAAAGAGGCCTCTGAGAGCCCTGGTCTTGTATATGAGTGGCTTGTATGGGCAACTAGGTTATCACCCTAGTACTTTGCCATGACTACAATCTCATTCACTCCTGCATTCAATAAACATTAAATACCTATGTGCCAGATACCATACTATGCTCTGGGGATACAAAGTCCTTGCCTTTAAGAGCAGTGGAAAGGGGGATGGAGTAGGGAACAATATATACGCAGTTAAGTAAATATAAAATAAGTTCTGCCAGAGAGGATACTAGCAGCTGGGGAAATTGATAGTTTACTATAACAAATGGCACTTGATCTAAACTGAGCCTTGAACAAAACCAGGGGTTCTGCAAAGCAGAAGTAACAAGGGAGGGCATTCCAGGTATGACACCCAGCTTGTACAAAAGGGTGAAGGTGGCAAAAGGAATACCATCTGAAGAATAAGGCATTCCAACTGAGCATGGAAAAGCAAACTAGTTCTGTAAAGGGGTTTGTATGAGGGAGTCCCTGGAGCTTCTGGAGCGTGCAGTAACATTGGTCAGCCCTGTGCTTTAGTTAGAACCATTTGGCAGCTGTGTGGAAGACAGGAGAGAGGAAAAACTGAGTGCAAAGAGACCAACTAGGAAATTCTTATAAGAGTCCAAGGAAGTGTTCCCTAATCTTTGTCAGTTTAGCCTTCAGGCAAGGATGCCAGATGGGGAGAACAAAGACACAGTTTCTGTTGCTTCTACTTAAAGTCAATCCAACTAAACAAACAGTTATTAAGCCAGGGATTTAAAGAAAGGAAACAAGCATTTATTAATTGATTTACAAGTAAAAAGAACAGCAGCCGCTCTTTTCCATGTACTAAAACAGTAATGGAAGTACCCTAAAGGTACTTTTTTTGGAAGAGAAGCCTGGCTGAGCCCAGAGGGGAGTGGAGGTTACCTGGCTGGGGCCCCTCCACAGAGTGGAGGTTCCAGGATTAAATCATGGATGGAAGAAGGGGGAGGGTCTGGAGGCGGGATGTTCAAGTTAAAACTTTATGCCAAATAAAGCATAAACCAGGCTACCCCTGCTTGAGTTTTGCCCTCCCATTTCTGTGTTTTTCCTAATAGTCTGCCTCCTCTCACTCCCATCTCCGTCTATGGGAAGTCCTTCCCATCCTTGTCAGATTCAATTCAGATGCCTCCTCCAGGAAGCCTTCTTCACCACCCTACCCTTACATTTCTCATAGTACTTTGCCTGTGCTTTTCCTTTGCACTTTTAATCTCATACTGTGCATTAGTTATTTATGTACATGCCCATTCTTCCCCTTTCTATTATAAGTTCCTTCAGAGCATGGTCTATATCATTTCCAAATTTCATAGTTTGGGGGAGTATGGGGAGAAAAAATTGTTCCCTACTCTGGAGCACAAAGCCAACATTAGACTTTATATGATTTTTTAGAGGAGGAGGGTAAGGGATCAAGTCAAAGAAAGAAGAAAAGAGAAGAAACCAGATGAGGGTCAGATGCCAAAAAAAAGCTAATAGGATATGAAAAGTATCCCCACAAGGAGAGGGAAGAGTAAAAGAGAGGTAAGAAGACAGTGAAAAAGTGAGAGACTAAAGGAAAAAAGCAGGAGAAAGGGGGAGAAGAGACAAAGGATAAGAGAAGAGACAGGAGAGGGAAAGGGAAGACAAAAAAGATGACAGGAGAGATGAAAAAGGGAGGAAATGGAGAGGGAAGAGGAAAAGAAGGACTAGGGAGAGGAAGGATAAGGGCAAGAGTTGCCAGGGTTTTATATATTATTAAACATCACTGATTTGTAGCCAAAAGAGATCTTAAAGATCCAGATTAGCTCCTTTATTTTATAGGTGAGGAAACTTCCCACCCAGTCTTTCCTCCAAATGCAGGCCAAGGATAATCTGCACAGGTAAAAAGTCCTTGGGTGATTTTGTTGTAGACTCACTGGAGAAATAACTTATTAGTATTGTTTCCAAGGAGGAGACAATGCAAGTTTAGCAGAATATACTGGGACCTCAGAAACATTTCCTGATCTCAGGAAAAGAGCTGCTGTCCTATCCTGGGAATGCAACCCAAGAGCCAGGGACGTTGGATATCATAAAGCAGAACCACTGCCCTCAACTTTTCCTTTTTGCTGTCACTGTTCCAAATGGACTATTTAACCAGGGAAGCCTTCCAGGCCAGCACACAGAGTTTACCACACAGCAGTGTCAAAAACCCTGACCATTTCTACATTACAGCTTTTTACCCCCTAAACTCAGTGCTGTCTCCTCTATCCCACAAAAATCATTCTTCCCAACCTGTTTCTACCACACTTCCCTAAAAATGATCAAAGAATTGTTTTGCAAACAGCATTAATATGATTGGTACTAATATATCCAATTGGTGTTTTTTTGCCATAACACAGAGAAGGATGCCTTATTGCTTGCTTATTGACCAACCACTTACCCCGGTCAGGTCAGTAGCCAACAAGCATTTTCTGTAGGTTATGGTCAGATGATCCTGTCATATAATCAAATACCCATATTTGCCCTCTCCAATACTTAGACTTGGACCAAGAGGACTGATCTTGCCAGAATGAATTTTCTTGTAAAGCCAGGGCATAATGAGGTTAAAGGAAGGGAACAGTTTGGAGGGATGAGTAGAACCACTGCTCTGAAGAGAATTCCTGCCCTGAAGAGAGTTTGGCCTAGAAACTTCTGAGCAGTACAAAAAGCACCCAGATGCTCTGTCAGTTTTGCTGAGTTCTCTCAGCATTCTGAGACATTAAAGACCATGTCTGCAAAAGAAAAGTCAAAGTGGGAAGACTGTAAAAACGGTGACAAAACTTGATATGAAAGACATTCTTCCAGAAATTAAGAAAGGAAAGAAAAAAAATTCCAGTGCACCTAGAAATATTTTTGTATCTATATTCTTTTGTTCTGAACATCACCCAAAGATCAAAAGTGAACTTTCAGGGCCATCTCTTGGAGATGCTTTTAAGAAACTGTGAGTGAGCTATGACCTAAGCAGTTGTCCACAGACATTCTTCCAAGAATAAAAATGTGGGTGAAGACAGAGATGAGGAAGATAATGGGAGAGTAAATGATTTACTGTAAAAATGTATGTGCACATGTTGAGCATAGTGAAAGTCATTATTTTGCTAAGACTGAATTCAACTGCCACTCTTTTAACTTCAGCATAAAATCAGCACGGATTTGGGAGCCAGTAAGATGATTCTTTGCAGAGAGAACCAATTTTTTTTTTAATGTTAGTAGGAACTTTTGAAGAACCACTTCAGAGAGATCATCCAATGTTGAACGCTTCTGCATGTTTAATGATTTCTTTGGAATTTCTTGATAGTGTGTTGTAGCACAATGAAGTCCCATGAAATTGCATCATAGCAATCTTTGCACTTTCAGATAAAATATTTTATTATAAAATTACACATAAAAAAGAAATACAATTCTCAAAATGTTTTTTAAAAAATTCAGATACCCCAGGTTAAGAATGCCTGCCTAACAGATACCCACACATGGAGAAGGAAATTTGAAAGAATGAAGAACTAGCAAAGGAAACAAAATGCAATCAGGTAGGTTCAGGGAAAGGCAGTGTCATAGAAGTAACTCCCCACTGGAACTTTTTACTTTTTTAGTAAATGTAGCTTCAAGTTTAGGGAGAATAAGAAAACAGCTTAGGTAACCTTGGTGTCCACACATTCCTATATACTGCAGATGGTCTCGCCTCTTTGGATTACAGGATCATAAATATAGAGGTGGCAAGGGGGCTCAGAAGCCATCTAGTACAACCTCCTCACTTTGTAGCTAAGGAAACTAAGGCACAAAGAGGTTAAATGACTTGCCTTGGGTGACACAAGTGTGAGAGGTGAGATTTGAAATAGATCTCTGCCTCTATTCCTATCCAACCTGCTCTCAACTGGCAAATTGATCTTCCTAAAGTACAGGTCTGGCCATGTCACCACCTCCCACTTCAATAAACTCTAATGGCTCCCTATCCCCTCTTAAGTTCAAATATAAGATCCTATTTGACATTCAAAGTCATTCATAACGTGGTCCCCCCTATTTTTCCAGTCTTCTTATACCATGTTCACTCCTATGTATGCTAGGATCTAATAGCTACCCCCTTTGCTATCCCTTCTATTTGAGACTCCCATTTCACAAAATTCCAGTCAGTTTCTCTGTTCCCCATGCCTGGAATTCTCTCCTTGCTCATCTCCACCTCCTGCTTTCCCTTACTTCTGTCAGTTTTCAGCTAAAGTCATAACTTCTATAACAAGCTTTTCCCAAACCCCTTTAATCAACAGATTATTTCCAATCTCTCCTGTATATATCGTTTGTACGTAGCTTTTTCATGGTTGTCTCCCTTATTAGATTGTTAGCTCCTTGAGAGCAGGGACTGGGGTTTGTTTGAGGGGTTTTTTTGCCTTTCTTTGTATCACCAGTGCTTAGCACAGTGCCTAGCACTTAGTCAGTAGGGACCTAATAAATGCTTATTGATTTGTCCAGTCAGTGCTTTTTCCACTACACAGTGCTACTCATTATCCCTATCTCTCCTCTTCCAGTTCCCTCCATTAATGGATCATTCACCTACAAGTTTTTAAAATAAATACCCTCAACCAACCTATTTCAGACAAACTTGATTTTGCAGTGTCTTGCCAGTTCTGGGCAGCTTAGCCTCAAACTGTTTCCATATCCTAATTTCTCCCCACTTACAGATTTCCTGGTAGAGTTCCCAAGTGCAAAATAATTCACTCTCCTTTCTTTTTTACTTTGTCTTAGAATCCTAAATTTTGAGTGAAGACAATATCTTAAGACTTAGAGAAAGCATATTTCAACCAGCCTCAGCTGACCAGTGGGGAGGGGTGATATCAGACTATACTGCTTATTTAGAAGAATCATCTTAAGTCCCTCAGGGCCCCAAGTCAGACCCTTACTCCTCATTCCAGAATAAGGACTTCCTGTACACTGTAATTGATCCATCTCTGTAACCTCTTTTTGTAAGGGCTCTGGCTAGATTAGTTGGGCTGTTGTTTGCAACCAGTTCTCTTTATTCAGAATAGTACCACTTTGCTATCATCAACTCCACATTTATTCATAGGACATTTGATATCAGTTGGCCAGTTCTTGCTGTTCTTAACATAAAATTCACCTTGTCAGCCTGTTAATTTAGCTCTGAAGACCAATTGCTCCCCATGCTAACCCTTTTCAAAGAGATCTACCATAGAAAATGACCAGGGAAGAAAAAGGAGATAAATGCATAGCACCTACTACATACCAGACATTGCACCTCTCATTTCATCCTCACAACAGTCCTGTGAGGTAGGTGCTGTTATGCCCCTTTTACAGTCGAGGAAACTGAGGCAAAGGTTTAAGTGACTTGTGCAAGGTCACATGGCTAAGTATCTGAACCTAGATTTGAACTCAGATATTCCTGACTCCAGGCCCAGCACTCTAGCTTCACGTAGCTCCCTCAAGTCTCTGGGCTGACTGGGTTATGATAAACAAGGTTTGTGGAAAATCGGTTTTTTCCTCCTTGGACATGTCACTTAAGCTACCTGGGCCTCAGGTTCCTTATCTTGCAAGAGTAGTCTACCCAACTCCTGACAGAAAGATGATGGATTCAGGCTGCAGAACGAGAGACATTTTTTGAATCCAGATAATGAAGGAGGTTTTTTTTGCTTGACTGTATATATTTGTTACATGGAATTTTTAAATTTTTCGGTGGGATAGGGAATGGGAGGGAAATAAAATAGATTTGTTTAAAAAATTAAAAACTGATAAAAAAGGATAGACTGATGTTTACCTTTGAGATTCCTTCTAGCTTTGTGAAATTGCAATCCTTAAGGTTCTTTTTAATTCTACATCCAGTTAGCTATTATTTAAAGTGGGTGTGGAGCAAGTCCATTAAGTCACCTTTCCCTTCTGGAGGAAAATGTATATGTGGTGGGGATCTAGGGAGCGGACCCACAGCTCACCTTATACTGAGCCATTGTAGAAAACTTTCTAGGCTTCAGTAGGTATCTGTGGTGGTAATAGATACACACACATACACACACACACACACACACACACACACACACACACACACACACACACTCACACAGAGCTGCCTTTCCAGGTACCATAAAGATATAGCAATGTGAAGCAAGAACAACTTCAAGGAAGAATTGCTATACTTTATTTGACAGGATTTTATATAAAATTTTAAAATCAGTATCCATTAATGATATTGGTCTATTGTACTTCTCTGTACTCATCCTTTCATCTAGTTATCTAATTCTTTCCCCCCTTTTTTCCTTTCAGTTAAGTTGGCAATTAAAATCCTCCTCATTTCAGAACTTCAACTTCTTTTGTTTTTTTCTATGACTTTTTGCAAAAATGACTTTTCCCCATCATTTTCTTTATTAAATTTTATTTTTCAGTCTATTCTAGATGTTTTTTCTTTGATTACTATTCTATATATCTATTTATTCCTTCTTTAGTCTCTGTATTCCTCATGTAATTAAAGCATATAAGGTACTTATTTTGAATTCCCTCATCTAAACAGTTTATATGTTATTGTCCTGTAGATCATGTCCCCTCCCTCCTTTTTTTAGTTGTGCCTCAGTTTTCGTAACAATTCCTGCAGGAGATAGAGAAGATAGAACATGCCCCATGTGAGAGAATTTTCTGTGTCCCTGCTATTTCAATTCATTACTACCCCTTGCTCAATCCATGATATTTTTCTCTGATTTCCATGAAATCTCTCTGGCTCAATGCCCTTCTATCCTTCTCTATGTCTGTAAGTCAGAAGAGCTTATGCTGCCCAGCCAGATCATAAAGTTGGTAGGGGAAGGGATTCAGAGTGAGAGAATTAAGGATTATCCTTCCCTGCTATTAATTCATTTGTTTGTTATGTAACAATTCCCTGGAAATATAATTCCAAATTGCTTTCCAGAATGGCCAATGCAATTTATAGCCCCAACAATAATGTACGAATGTACCTGTTTTCCTGCAGCTCCTCCAACATTTGTCATTTTCCTCTTTTGTCATCTTTGCCAGTCTCATGCGTATGAGAAAGAAATTCAAAATTGTTTTAATTTTGCATTTTTCTTATTAATGATTTGGCAGCGAGGTGACTCAGTGGCTGGAGTGCCTAGGTTGGAGCCAGAAAGGCTCATCTTCATGAGTTCAAATCTGGTCTCAGATACTTGCTAACTGTGTGACCCTGGGCAAGTCACCTGACCCTCTTTGCCTCAGTTTCTTATCTGTAGAATGAGCTGGAGAAGGAAATGGCAGAATACTCCAGTGTCTGCCAAGAAAACCCCAAATGGAATCACAAAGAGTCAGACATGACTAGATAGACAACTGAACAACACAGTGATTTAGAGTATTTTTCATATTTTTATTAATAGCTTAGATATTTTTCCTTTGAAACCTGCCTGTTCATATCTTTTGAACATTTATTTATTGAAAAATGGCTATTAGTCTTATAACTTTGACTCAGTCAGTCAGCAAAGATTTGTTAAGCATTTATTATGTTCTAGGAACTGTGCTAAACTCTGGGGATACAAGAAAAGGTAAAAGATAGCCCCTCTTCTCAAGGAGTTAACAGTTTAATAGAAGAGACAACAAGCAAACAAGTATGTACAAAGAACACACACACACACATATATACATATATATGTATACATACATATATATGTATATATGTACATATTTATGTGTTTCTATATGATAGATTGGGGATTCAGCAGAGGGATTCGGAAAGGCTTCCTCTAGAAGGTAGGATTTTAGCTGAGACTTGAAGGAAACCAATGAATTAAAAAAGCAGAGATGAGGAGGGAGGTGCCAGTGAAAATACCCAGACTTGGGAGATAAAATGTCTTATTCGAGGACTAACCATGAGATCACTGTCACCCGATCACAAAAGCTGCAAGAGGACTGGAAAGGAAGAAAGGTGGCACATGATTGGAGGTTGGTAGGGGTGGGGGGAAGGAGGGATGAGGACAACTAGTGGAGGATTTTATATTTGATTCTCAATGTAATAGGGTTAGCTTTATAGTGTGCAGGATTTCACCATAAAGAGCTTGAGCTTGTTGAAATAGGGGGATGCAAAGGAAGATGAACCTAGAATGGCCTTTGTGTTTTTGGTGGTGCTTTTTTTGTGATGCCTCTGCAGATGGTAATTGCTTACTGTGAGGCATCTATTTCCCACCATGCTCTCCTCAACCAACTCCCCACTTCCCCTACAAATATTACAGAATATATTGGCCATTCAGCAAAAAGAGAACTAGAGGGAGTTTTCATATTTTTATTTGTTGGATATTGATGGAAATTTCATTTAACTGAATCAACTCAAGGTGCTTTCAGTGCTTGTCCTTGTTGAAGATCCTTCTGCTATGGATAAGTCATTTTTTTGTCATTCTCTCCCCCTCCTGAGTTCTTTCCTAGGCTATCTCCCCTAAACCCCTTCCCTTCCTACTTGTGATCTGTTTATAAACCAGTCCAACTCTGCACTAGCCTCTAGAATCTCTTTGCCTTCTTTCCCTTTCAAAGATCCTATTCCCCAAAGCCTTTGGATTACTCTCATTACTTCTTGCCTTTGTTCCTATTTTCATGCAGCTGAATGAAGCTAGAGAAAATCCCAAAATTACACTGATTAGGTCCACTACAATTTTATGTTATATAATCCCAACTGGTCCTTCATTGCAGCAAAACAATCCTTTTACACCCTAATCAATTCACCATCTCACTTACTACAAAGACTTTTCCAAACCTTTTCATCTCACTTCAAATATTCCTTGGCTTCCCAGAACTTCTTCCACTCTTTCAGGTGAGAACCTTGCCTCATATTTATTTGAAAAAATTGAGGCATTTCACTGAGCTCTCATCCTTTTTTTCCTTATTACACATCCCTTGGATACCTTCCACCACTATCTATCTCCTTCACCCCTGTTTCACATGAAAAGGCCTTTCTCTTTCTCTATAAGTTAAGTGATCCCTTTCTATCCCATCTTCTCTATTAGATTTCCCCCTTTTATCATCTTTACTCTCTCACTATTCTTCAATTTCTCCCTGTCTACTACTTGCCTCCCTACTTCCTAGAAACATACCTGTCTCACCATCATCAAAAAAAGCATCACTTGATCTGCCCATCCACATCATTCCATCGCTCTCCTTTTTGTGGCTAAACTACTTGAGAAGGCCATCTACAGTTAGTACCTCATCTTCCTCTTCTCTCACCCTGTTCTCTACAGTCTTGCTTCTAACCTCATCATTGAACTGAAACTACTCCCTCCAAAGTTAACTGTGATCTCTTAATTGCTGAATCTCTTAATCTCCATCCTTCTTAACCTCTCTGCAGCTATTGACACTATTGATGGACCTCTTTTCCTTAGTATTCTTCCCTTCATAGGTTTTCACAGCATTACTCTCTCCTGGTTCTCTTTCTATGTGTCTTTATGATTTCTCAGTCTCCTTTACTGAAACTTCATTCTAGTCATGCCTACTAATCATGAAAAAAGAAAAAAAAAACTTTGTCCTAGGTCCCTTTCTCATTCTATACTGTTTCACTTGCTATTTCCATCATCTACCATGGCTTCAAATATCTAATCTATGCTAATGATCCCATTATCTAATTATCCAGCCCTAACTTCTTTGCTATACTCCAGTCTATCATCTCAAATTGCCTATTGAACATCTGGAACTGGAAGTCCTGTAGAAACTCATGTCCAAAACTGAACTCATGATGAAGGGGAACCCTTCCCCAACCCTCCCTTCTTCCTAGTTTCCTTATTATTGTAGAAGGTACCACCATCCTCCCAATCACCCAGACTCACAACCTAGGGGTCATCCTCAACTCCTCATGCTCACCCCCACCCCATCCAATCTATTGCCAAGCCTGTCTATTCTACCTTCGTAGCATCTCTTGTATACAACCACTTCTGTCCTCTCACCTTGCCACCACCCTGGTACAAACCCACATCATCTCATAACTAGATTATTGCAATAGCCTGATGGTTGGCCTCCGTGCCCGTCTTTTCCTACTCCAATTCATTCTCAACTCTGCTGTTGAACTGATCTTCTTAAAGCATAGGCCTGACCTGTAATATCACATACTGCACCCCCCACCCCATTCAGTATACTTCAGTTGTTCCCCATCTCTTCTAGGATCAAATATAAAATCTCATGTTTGACTTTTAAAGTCCTTCACAACCTGATTCCCCTTCACCTTTCCAGTCTTTTTATACTTGACTTGATCCCACATACTTTGAGATGCACTGACATTGAACTTTTTGCTATCTATCATACAGAACATTCCTTTCCCATTTCCATGTATTTTCACTCACTGTCACTCCTGCCTGGAATTCTCTTTCCACATCTCTATTTCTTGACTCCTTTGGCTTCCTTCAAGTCCCAGCTAAAATCTTACCTTCTACAAGAAACCTTTTCCTGTCCTCCTTAATATTAGTGCCTTCTCTTTGAGTTACCCCCAATTTATCCAACATATAGCTTCTTTGTACATAGTTTTTTGCGTGTGTATTTTGTCTCACCCAGTTGGGTGGCACAGTGGATAGAGCACTTGGTCTGGAGTCAGGATGACATGAATTCAAATTAAGCCTCAGACACTTACTAGCTGTGTGACCCGGAACAAGTCACTTAACCTCTGTATGTCTCCATTACCTCAACTGTAAAAACAGGGATTTACACCTACCTCACAGGTTTGTTGTGAGGATCAAATGAGGCACAGAGCCTGACACGTAGTAGGTGCTATATAAATGCTTATGCTCTTTTCCCTTGCCTATTCAACTGTGAGTTTCTTGAGAACAGAAACTGTTTTTCTTTGTAACCCCAGCACTTAGCACAGTGCCTACCACATAGTAGGCACTTAATAAATGCTTATTAAATGACTTGAATGACTTATGAGTGTCTCATTTTGTTCTAGTATCAACCTATATATACTACTAGGGGATTGGCCTGAATCTTGTTCAGCCCAAAATAACTTCTATTATGCAAACTCAATTTCCTCCCACTTCTTCCTTCATTTTTCCTTAGTACAGTCCCATTTTTGTCTTCTATTAAGAGAAGACAAACAGCATTAAAATAGAACAAAACCACTCATAGACCTTCTATCTTAGCAGTTCTCAAAATATGATCTGAGGACTGGGGTCCCGGAGGTCAAAACTATTTTCCTAATAATGACGTGCTTTTTTCACTCTTATTCATTCATTGATATGGTTTCAGATTCAACATTGTGACTAACCTTTAAGAAACTATCACTTATGTCAAAAAAGAATGGCCACAATTGTCTGAGAAGGCCATTAAAACACTTCTTCCTTTTCCAGCTTCTATTCCGGCTTCTATGAGGTTCTATTTTCTTCATATACTTCAACCAAAAAGGGTTCTGCCTGGGGTCTTTTCAGTCTACAGCTACAGGAACGGTGCCTATTGTGGGCTTCTACCACAGTCTTCAGGGATGAAGAGGGCTGGATTTTGTCTAGGGCTTTTTTCCTGCAGCTGGGTTCAGGCTACTAGTGTCTTACTGGACCTCTGTGGAACACCAAAAGTGGCTCTGGCTGACTGGGCTGCTGTAGCCCAAGGCTTTGGGCTTCATGGAAGACTGGAACTAGGCTGGGGCAGTGCTGGGATTGGGCAAGGAGTGCTAAAGCCTCTAAGGGCTACAGGAAACTTTTGTACTCCTGCAGAACTATGGAAAATCCCTCTGTAGACTCTTAGGTTGGATAGAGTAGTCTAGAGGTGATTTCTTTCCAGAAATTCATTCTTTCTTTCCAGACTGTTACATTTCTAAACCCAGCAGGAATGTTTGCAAGAGATCTGGGCTACTCTGTATCCTAATATACCCTCATATGCCCATTGTACCCTATCAAACACCCTAACACCCTAACAATTCCTAGTTGTTGGTGAGAATCAGATTCAAAATATAAATGTGCTTTACCTTTTGAAAGGGTAAATTATCACTAAAGCAAATAATATGCGTTACTCTTTTTTTGGTTCTAGCAGATGTCTAGTTTCCCGTCACTACTGTATCACATCTCTGTACAAGGTTTGTGATCTATTTCCCAATATACTTATCTCTTTCTAGATGACAATATCTGAGTGGTCTGTAGACGTTCTGATAAAGATACTTCTGTTTCTGTCCTCATTGCAAATAATATCTTATTTGATCTTCACAATCCTGTGACTTGCCCAGAGTCACACAGCTAGTGTCTGAGGCCAAATTTGAACTCGAGTCTTCCTGACTCCAGGTCCTGTGCTCTATCCACTGTTGCACCCTAGCTGCAGGAAATAGCATGCAAACAACTGTATGTACGAAGGGAAGGTCAAGTACCCCATACAGCTGTATATACAAGCAAGCTACTTATAGGATAAATTAGGGTCACTCTTAAAGGGAAGGCACTAGGATTAAGGACTGGAAAAGGCTTTTATAATCTAACGTCATCAAATTCTCCATTTGACTCTCTACCATGTTTCCCTATCATTCTTATAGTTCCTCACATGAACAGATTTCCATGCAATACTTACTCCACTCCTTTGTTTCTTTGCCTTTCTGGGGAACCTATGAGGTTAAATTTACTTTCTTGTTTCAGGATCTCTAATTACAGGGTCTCTCTAATTTCACAGATAATGAAACTGGGACCCAAAGGGTTAAATGGTTTGCCTAAGTTTGCATGGGCAGTAAATGACAGAACTGGGCATTGAATACAGTTCCTCTCATTCCAAATTCAATGCTCTTTTCACTTGGAGGGTAAGTTCAGTGAATATAATGTTGGATTTAGAGTCAGAAAAACCCAAATTCATATCCTTTCTCAAACTTTTAGTAACTATTATGATCTTGGGAAAGTCTCTGTGTGCCTCATTTTCCTTATCTTTAAACTGAGCCAGTTAGAGTCAATGACTTCTATCACTTTCTAGCTCTAAGTATATGACTCTGCGATCCATAGTTTAAATACAACATTGAATAACTACTGAGCTAAGTCCACAGGGACTAGGATACTTGACCCTACCTAGTTTGTACTCATCCATTCAATTTGGAATAAATTCATTCTTGGGCAACCTATCCTTTAGGGAGAAGGAGCTCTTTTTTCTTCAGCGTTAACCACATACCCTGTCATCCCAGGAATGATGTAAAGTATAATAAAAGTTATGGCTTATGTCAGGAACTCCCCAGAACCAAGATGAAAGAGGCATTCAGTGAATGGGTTTGGGAAGGTAATTTATTCTCACTCATAAAAAGAAATGCTAAGCATAAAAGAATCACAGGATGCATTAAAAAAAATGATTTGAACAGAATTTAGTAATAACTTATACTAAGTCTTAGAACATAAAGCAGTTTCACAATACTTTACATTGTAATAATTTACATTTCCCCTTTGCTGGGCAATGTTTGATCAAATGGCCAAGCTTGATCTCTCCCATGCTTGCTCTGTCTTAATGCAGAAACCTCCCTTGTCATCTGTCTGATACTCCTATAACCAGCCACTTGGGTGAATATTGCTGCCAGATTCAAAGACCTCCAGCTCTTTCAAACTCATAAGGAAGGAAATAGAAATGAGTTGGAGCTGCCAAGGATCAAGCATGAACTCACCTAGTTGCAGACTCACACAATAGAGGCTACATTGGCAGCATGGCCACGATCTTGAAAATCACACTAATGATTCAATTTCTAGTCATCCAGACCAACCAAATCCCAAAGATAGCACCCCTGACTCCTTAAAGGGAAACCAGACTACTCTATATAAAACAAATATCATTCTTATCACAAGATCAGAGGTGGTCAAAGCAAGAGAAAGGAAGTTAGATGTGGCTCTTAAGGTACTAATGAGATTCTAAATTGATAAGAAAGGCTTTTTTCTTCCATGTCCCTTATTGTATCACTCGGAGAGTTGCCCCAAGAGGGTAAGAGACAAAAGCTGTTTCTTCTTCAATAGATGGAGTGTTCTACTTCTCTGTTGCTGTCAATGGGGAGGTAAGAGAACTAAGGCCTCTTGGGGTTTTCCATGTCATACAAAAAAGGTTAAGTCTTTTGATCAATTGTTCATTGTATAATCTATAAGCAGCCATGAAGGTCCCACATATTCAGCTGCTAGTAGGCAGATAACATCAACACATGTCTGAACCCCCCTTACTAAATGTGTAATTATGTTTAGACATTTGAGATCATGTTTTTTATCACTGATTTCTTTCTTGGATTTTTGTCTCCTATGAACTTCTAGGTGTATCTCTCACTATTCTTACTCCTATATCATATCTACTTTCTACATAGATAGCTTAGTCGATATTCATAGGCAATTTTCTCTTTCCCCCTTTCTTTTCAATTTCAAAGCCACTTTGATTATATTTTCAAGGTGAAAACAAAAAAACATTCATATCTTATCTAGACCCATTCTCCAATATCAACTTAACTAAGTTCCTTTTTCTTCTCAAATCCTTGCCTTCTATTGGCATCAGTGGTGAAAACACTATCTATTCCCCTAAGGTCTTCAGTTTCATCATCCATGATCTTTAGTGGTGTTTCCTAGGTTCCTTTGATTGGTAGCATCATTAGTTCCTGTATGAGTCACTCAAAGTGGATAGTAGTCATTTAGTTTGAGCAATTAGGCAGCACAGTAGATAGAATGCTAGACCTGGAATCAGGAACATTCTTTGTGAGTTCAAATCTGGCCTTAGACACTTAGTAGTGGTGTAACCCTGGACAAATCATTTAATTTTGTTTGCCTCAGTTTCCTCTTCTGTAAAAATAAGCTGGAGAAGAAATTAGCAAACCACTCCAGTATCTTTGCCAAGAAAACCCCAAATGGGGTCACCACGTCAGACAGAATTGAACAACAACAAAATAAAAACAAAAAAGTCATCTAGCGTGAAACCTCTTAGGAAAATTTCTCTTTCATCTTAGATAATTTCCTGAGAAAACAACAGACTTCTCTGTTGTCTTCATGCTGATAAATGTCTGTGCTAGTTTCCCTTAGCAGAGAGTCAACATCTATCACTACTGAGCTCTTTCTCTCATTCATTCTGGATGGTCTCTCACCTCAGCCCTTGTGGATCCCCAGCCTCATTCCTTGGAGGACAAGCGGCTACTCCTGAGCGTCACATTCTCTAGTAAGAACCAGTCATATAGCTAACGTTTGTATAATGCTTTAAAGATTCCAAAGTACTTTACATATAATAACATAGATCATCTCATTGATCCTCACAGGTAAGTGCTATTATTAGCCTCACTTTATAGCTGAGAAAACTGAATCTACAAGAGGTTCAGTGACTTAACCAGGGTCACACAGCTAGCAAGTGTCTGAGGCAGGATTGAAATGCAGATCTTGATGCCCAATCCAATACTCTAACCACTGTACAAACTATCTGCCTCTAAATAGCCAGATATTTGTTTCTTAGCTCCAAGTGTTCAGAGGTCTTTATGATTCTTCTTCCCTCCAAACACCTGACATGTCAATATTCCCCCCTGCCTTTTCACATATTTTGTTATCTCATTGAAACAATTTTCTTCTTCTTTTTTTAAAAGAATACCATTTCCCCTGATAACCTGAAGTGTGGGGAAGTACTTTTTGATTTATTTTACCTTTTCAGTGATGACAGAGATAGACAATAGTCATTTGGTCATGGCAGATATGCAAATATCCCATACACAATAGACAGGTCTCTGTAAAATTCTTTCCATATTTACTGGAAGTGAAATCCTTATACTCTGTCATTTATGGTAATAAGTTGTTCTGGAAAATGTGTGGCAAATTTTTGGGGGTGGTGGTGGAGAGTTTTAAAATGCCAGTACTATAATTCTCCATACCTCTTTAGCATATCATTAGTATCTTGAAAGCTACATTCAACTTAGTGTAGTAGGGTCGGTATTTGTTTCACATAGATGGAATTGGTTTCATTTTAAGGAGGCAGGAATGCTGCCCTTGGGATTTTATTGGACTAGACCACTGGGACTTAAATCATTGATGCAGCTTTGTCACTTGCCAGGAGCATAAAAAGGCTAGCCCATGGGATGTCCAAGGGTTAGCAGAATTTTCCCTGCTCTTCCGGATGTCTTTCTGATCCAGCACAGCTGCCGTGGTGAACATAGAGGCAGAGAAGAGCAACACCTGTTTGTTAGTAAATATAAAAAATATACTTTGAAACTTGTTATTAAAGTAATTTTTATTGAAATTTGTGGATCATGAGTGTTTCATTGTATTCCAGTCCCTAGTTTGAATCACCAGACTGACCTAAATTAGACCTGGCCCAAATTATTTGACACTAGTTGGCAGTTGTGAAAGGCAATTTCCATGATTTTTGTGATTGTAGTTAGGTAAAGGTAACTCAGAAAAAAAGGTATTAAAAAGGTGATTTGGATGGTCAATTGATGCTCACCCTGTGACTGTTACTCATTTTTTTTAAAAAATAGCTTTTTCCCCTAATTACATGTAGAAATAATTTTTAATATTCATTCTTTTTAAAACTTTTGAGTTTCAAATGCTTTTCCTCCTTCCTTCCCTTCAACCCCTCATTGAGAAGGCAAGCAATTTGATGTAAGTTATACATATGCAGTCATATAAGACATTCTATGTTAGTTATGTTGTGAAAGAAAACGCAGACAAAAACCCCCAAGAAAAAATAAATGAAGAAAAACTAAGCTTCCATCTGTGTTCAAACTCCACCAGTTCTTTCTCTGGAAATGGAGAGCACTGGATAAAATGTTCTCCTGATTCTGCTTATTCCACTTTGCATCAGTCCATGTAAGTCTTTTCAGGTTTTTTATGAAATCATCTTGCTTTTCATTGCATATAGCACAATAATATTCCATCACAATCACAATAACTTGTTCAGCCATTCCCCAATTGATGGATATCCCCTCAATTTCCAATTCTTTACCACCATTAAAAGAACTACTATAAATATTTTTGTACATATAGGTCCTTTCTTTTTTGCTTTTTATCTCTTTGGGACAGTCAGAGGGTATGTATGATTTTGTAGTCCTCTCAGCATAATTCCAAATTGTTCTCCAGAATGACTGAATCAATATACAACTTCATCAATAGTGGATTAGTGTCTCAACTTTTCCACACCCCCTCCGACATTTGCCAGTCTGATAGGTGTAGGGTCGTAGCTCAGGTCTGTTTTAATTTTTATTTCTCTAATGAATCCTTATTTGGAGCATTTTTACTGAATCTGAAAACTGCCCATTTATATGCTTTGACCATTTATCAATTGAGGAATAGTTCTTATTTCTATAAATTGGGCTAAGTTCTCCAAATATTTGAAAAATGAAGTTTTTATCAGAGAAACTTGCTGGAAATTCTTAATCATTATGATTACTATTTATTTCCCTCTATTTTCTCCCTGTTTATCCTTTTCTATCCTTTCATCCTATCCATTACCTCTGTCTTCTACCTTTCCCAAATCACTCTCCCTTCTATAAGCCTCCCCTTTCCTTCTCTTATCTCCTTCCTTTCTACTTTCCTGCATGGTAAGATAGATTTCTATACCCAACTGAGTGTATATGTTATTCCCACTTTCAGTCACTTCTGATGAAAGTAAGGTTCATTCAAAACCCCTCCACCCACCTCTCCCATCTTCCTCTCCACTGTAAAAGCTTTTATGTCAGATAATTTTTATCTCTCCCTCTCTCCTTCTCCCAGTACATTCCTCTTTCTCATTCTCGAATTTTATTTTTTAGATAATCAGCCCATCATATTCAATTCACATCCATGCCCTCTGTCTATGTATACCCCCTCTACCTGCCCTAATAATGAGAAAGATTTTAGGAGTTACAAGTATCATTTTCCCATGTAGGAAAGTTTAACCTTATTGAATTCTTTATGATTTCTCTTTCCTGTTTAGTTTTTTTATGCTTCTCTTAGGCCTTGTATTTGAAAGTCAAATTTTCTATTCAGCTCTGGTCTTTTCATCAGGAATGCTTGGAAGTTCTCTATTTCACTGAATATCTGTCTATTTTTCTCTCTGAAGAATTGTACTCAGTTTTGCTGAGTAGGTGGTTCTTGGTTGTAATTCTAGCTCTTTTGCCTTCCAGAATATCTTTTTCCAAGTTCACTGATTCATTATATGTAGAAAGTACTAATTCTTGTGTTATTCTGATTGTAGCTCTGTGATATTTGAATTGTTTCTTTTTGGCTGCTTGCAATACTTTCTCTTTGACCTGGGAGTTCTGGAATTTGGCTATGATATTTCTCAGGGTCTTCATTTGAGTATTTCAGGAGGTGATTATGGATTCTTTCAATTTCTATTTTACCCTCTGGGTCTGTAGTATCAGGGCAGTTTTCCTTGATAATTTCTTGAAAGATTATATCTAGGCTCTTTTTTTTTTATCATTGGACCTTCAGGAAGTCCAATAATTCTTAAGTTATCTCTCCTGAACTATTTTCCCAGTCTGTTGTTTTTCTGATGAGATAGTTCACATTTTCTTCTATTTTTTTTAATGTTTTGATTTTATTTTATTGTTTCTTGATGCATCACAAAGTCATTAGCTTCCACTCACCCAATTCTAATTTTAAAGAAATTATTTTCTTCAGTAAGTTTTATATCTCCTTTTCCATTTAACCAATTTCATTTTTTAAGGAGTTCTTTTCTTCAGTGAGCTTTATACCTCTTTTAGCATTGGGTCAATTCTGTTTATTTTTAATTTATCCATTTATTTTTAGTTTACAGCATTCAGTTCCACAAGCTTTTGAGTTCCAAATTTTTCTCCCTTTCTCCTTTGTCCTCGCCTCTCCTCCCCAAGATAGCATGCAATCTGATATAGGCTCTCTCTATATGTACACATTCACATTAAACATATTTTCACATTAGTCATGTCCACTTCTGCTTTTTGAGGAGTTCTTCAGTGACCTTTTTTATATCATTTTCCATTTGTCTAATTCTGCTTTTCAAAGCATTCTTTGTTGGATTTTTGCATCTCTTTTACCACCTGGCCTACTTTGTTTTTTTTTTAAGGTGCTATTTTCTTCAGTATTTTTTGTGCCTCCTTTACCAAACTGCTGATTCTTTTTTTCATGATTTTCTTGCAGCACTCTCATTTCTCCTCCCAATTTTTCCTCTACCTCTCTTGTTTGATTTTAAAAATCCTTGGCTTTTGACCCTCAGAATGAAGTGCTGAGAGGGAAGGGGGCTTTTCATCTTTCTTTATAGGTCCCAAGCAGCTTCCTCTAGTGGAAGTAGCTACCTATTCGTATTATCTTGCCTATTAGAATATGACCTCAAAAACCATAATATTACAATATGTCATTTACAAGAAACACATTTGAAGCAGAGAGACATACACACACAGTAAAAGTAAAAGGCTGGAGTAGAATATATTATGCTTCAACTGAAGTAAAAAAAAAATAGCAGAGGTAACAATTCTGATCTCAGACAAAGCAAATGCAAAACTAGTTATAATTAAAAGAGATAAGGAAGGAAACTACATCCTGCTAAAAAAGTACTTCAGACAATAAAGCAATATCATTATTAAACATATATGCACCACATGGTACAGCATCCAGATTCTTAGAGGACAAGTTAAGGGAATTACAGGAAGAAATATACAGCAAAACTATACTAGTCAGGGAACTTAACCTCCCTCTCTCAGAACTTGATTAATCTAACTACAAAATAAACAAGAAAGAATTTAAAGAGGTGAATAGAATTTTAGAAAAGTTAGATATGGTAGACCTTTGGAGAAAATTGAATGAAGATAGAAAGGAATATACCTTTTTCTCAGTAGTCCATCAGTCTACACAAAAACTGACCACATATTAGGGCATAAAACCTCACAATCCAGTGTAGAAAGGCAGAAATATTAAACACATCCTTTTCAGATCATGATGCCATAAAAATTACATGTAATAAAGGGTTATGGAAAAATAGACTAAAAACCAATTGGAAACTAAATAATCTAATCCTAAAGAATGAGTAGGTCAAATAACAAATCATAGAAACAATCGATAATTTCATCCAAAATAATGACAATAATGAGACAACATACTAAAACTTATGGGATGCAGCAAAAGCAGTTTTTAGGGAAATTTTATACCTCTCAGTGCTTACATGGATAAAAGAGAAAGAGAAGATCAATGAATTGGGCATGCAACTAAAAAAGCTAGAAAAAGTATGGATTAAAAATCCTTAATTAAATACTAAATTAGAAATTCTGAAAACCAAAGGAGAGATTAATAAAATTAAAATTAAGAAACTGTTGAACTAAAAAGTAAAATTAGTAGCTGTTTTATGAAAAGAACCAATAAAATAGATAAACCTTTGGTTAATTTAATTTTAAAAAAAGAAGAAAACCAAATTACCAGTATCAAAAATGAAAAGAATGAATTCACCACCAATGAAGAGGAAATTAAAACAATAATTAGGAGCTATTTTGCCTAACTATATGCCAGTAAATGACAATCTCAATGAAATGGATGAATATTAACAAAGATATTAATTGCCCAGATTAACAGAAGAGGAAATAAAATTCTTAAACAACCCCATTTCAGAAAAATAAATTGAAAAAGTCATCAATTAACTCCCTAAGAAAAAATCTCTAGGGCCAGATGGATTTATAAGTGAATTTTATCAAACATTTAGAGAACAATGAATTCCAATACTATATTAAGTAGTTGGGAAAATAAGCAAAGAAAGAGTCCTATCAAATTCTTATTATGATACAAATACAGTGCTGCTACCTAAACTGGAAAGAGTGAAAACAGAGAAAGAAAATTATAGACCAATTTCCCTAATGAATATAGATGCAAAAATTTTAGATAAAATATTATCAAAGAGATTATAGCAGCTTACTATGAGGATAATATATTATGACCAGGTAGTATTTATATCAGGAATGCAGCACTGGTCCAATATTAGGAAAACTATCAGCATAATTGACCATATCAAAAACAAAACTGACAAATCATATGATTATCTCAATAGATGCAGGAAAAGCTTTTGACAAAATATAGCACCCATTCCTATTAAAAGCACTAAAGAGACAGGAATAAATGGAGTCTTCCTTAAAATAATGAGTGGTGTCTATCAAAAACTATCAGCAGGCATTATATATAATAGAGATAAGCTAGAGGCATTTCCAATAAGATTAGGGGTGAACAAGGATGTCCATTATCATTATTGTTATACAGTATTGTGTTAGAAATATTGACTTTAACAATAAGAGAAAAAAAGAAATTGGAGGAATTAGAATAGGCAAAGAAGAAACAAAGCTATCACTCTTTGCAGAGGAAATGATGACATACTTAGAGAATCCTAGAGAATCAAGTAAAAAAAACTACTTGAAATAATAAACAACTTTGGCAAAGTTGCAGGATGTAAAATAAGCCCACATAAATCTTCTGTATTTTCATATGTTACTAGCAAAGCCCCAAAGCAAGAGATAGAGAAATTCCATTTAAAATAACTGTAAACTTTATGAAATATTTGGGAGTTTACCTGCCAAAACAAACTGAGAAATTATATGAACAAAACTAGAAAACACTTTCCACACAAATAAAGTCAGATCTAAATACTGAAATTATCGGTTGCCGAGCTAACATAATAAAAATGACAATTCTACTTAGTTTCTTTATTCAGTGCTGTGCCTAACTGCCAAAAAACTACTTTAAAGAGTTAGAAAAAATAATAACAAAATTCATCTGGAAGAACAAAAGGTCCAGAATATCAAAGGAATTAATGAAAAGAAATGCAAGGGAAGGTGGCCTGACCATACCAGATCTTGAATTGAATTGAATAAAGTGGCAATCATTGAAACTACTTGGGACTGGCTGAGAAATAGTGGATCAGTGGAATAGGTTGGATACACAAGACACAGTAGTCAATGACTATAGTAATCTACTGTTTGATAAACCCAAAGACTCTAGCTTTTGGGATAAAAACTCACCACTAAACAAAAACTGCTGAGAAAACTGGAAAACAGTATGACAGAAACTAGGCATAGACAAACATCTTACAACACATACCAAGATAAAGTCAAAATGGGTACATCATTTAGATATGAAGACTAAACCTACAAGCAAAATAGGAGAGTGAAGAATAGTTTACTTGTCAGATTTAGGGAGAATGGAAGAATTTATGAACAAATAAGAGATAGAGAATATTATGAAATGCAATATGGATAATCTTGATTAAATTGAAAAGATTTTGCACATACAAAGCCAACATAGCCAAGATTAGAAGGCAAGCGGAAAGCTAGGAAACAATTTTTTTTACGACCAATGCCTCTGATAAAGGTTTCACTTCTAAAATATATTGAGAACTGAGTCAAAGTTATAAAAATACAAGTCATTCCCCAAGTGATAAATGGCCAACGGATGTGAACAGGCCATTTTCAGATGGAGAAATTAAAGTTATCTATAGTCATATGAAAAAAAATGCTCTCAATCACTATTGATTAGAGAAATGCAAATCAAAACACCTCTGAAGTACCATATCACATCCATCAGATTGGTTAACTTGATAAAACAGGAAAATGACAAATGCTGGAGTAGATGGGGGAAAATTGGAACACTAATACATTGTTGGTGGAGTTTTGAATTGATCTAACCATTCTAGAGAGAAATTTGAAACTATGCCCATAGCTGTGCATACCCTTTGCCACAGCAATACCACTTCTAGGTCTGTATCCCAAAGAGATAATGCAAATGGAAAAAGGATCCATGTGTACAAAGATATTTATGGCAGCTCTTTTTGTGGTGATCAAGAATTGGAAATTGAGGGGATGCCCAACAATTGGGGAATAGCTAAGCAAGTTTTGGTACATTAATGTAATAGAATACCATTTTTCCATAAGAAATGATGAGCAGGAGGATTTCAGAAAAACCTAGAAAGTCTTACATGAACTGATTCTGAGTGAAGTGAGCAGAACCAGAACATTATACGCAGTAATAGTAACATTGTGCGATTAACTTTGATAGACTTAACTCTTCTCAGCAATGTAAAGATCTAAGACAACTCCAAAAGACTCATGATGGAAAATGCTATACATATCCATCAAAAGAACTTTGGAGTCTAAATGCAGATTGAAGCATATAATTTGCCCTCTTTTGGGGGGAGTTTCTTCTTTCTTTTAGTTTCTCTCTTTAGTTCCAATTCTTCTTTACAATATACCTAATGTGGAAATATGTTTAATATGATTGTACACATATATCCTATATCAGATTGCCTAATGTCTCGGGGAGGGAGGAAGACAGGAAGATAGGGAGAAAAAAATGGAATTCAAAATCTTATAAAATTGAATGTTGAAAACTATCCTTACATATAATTGGAAAAAATAAAATACCATAAAGTGCCGGGGGTGGGGAGGGGAGAAAAGACCAGAGTTGAATAGAAAATTTGACTTTCAAATATGAGACTCAAGAGAAGCATAAAAAGGGAAACAGGAAAGAGAAATCATACGAATTCAATAATGTTAAACTTTTACATTCCTACATGGGAAAATGACACTTGTAACTCCTAAAACCTTTCTCATTATTAGGGCAGTTAGAAGGGGTATACATAGACAGAATACGTGGGGTGAGTTGAATATGAAGGCATGATAACCTAACAAAAAATTCAGGGATGAGAAAGGGGAATTCTTTGGGAGAAAGGGAAAGGGAAAGAGAAATTATCTGACATAAAAGAGGCACAAAAGAGCTTTCACAATGGAGGGAGAGATTGGAGTAGGGGAGGGGGAGAGCACATGAACCTTACTAATCAGAATTGGCTCAAAGACAACACACACTTAGCTGGATATAGAAATCTATTTTACTATATAGGAAAATAGGAGCAAAGAGGATAAGAGAAGGAATGGGCAGGTTGATAGAAGGGATAGTGATTTGGGAAAGGTAGAAGGCAGAATCAAATATTTTTGAGAATGGATAGAGTGCAAAGAGAGAGAAAGACAGAGAGAGAGAGACAGAAAGAGAGAGTGCATAAGATAAATGAGGGGAAATAAGATGGAGGGAAATACAAAGTTATCATAATTGTGAAACAAATTACAGCAAGTTTCTCTGATAAAAACCTCATTTCTCAAATATTTAGAGAACTGAGTCCAATTTATAGGAATAAAAGTCATTCTTCAATTGACAAATGGTCAAAGGATATGAACAGGCAGTTTTCAGGTGAAGTAATCAAAGTTATCTACAGTCATATAAAAATGTTTGATTAGAGAAATGAAAATTAAAAGAACTCTAAGCTCCCATCCCACACCTACTGCTTTGGCTAGTATGATAATAAAGAAAAATGACAAACATTGAAGAGGATGTGGGCAAATTGAGACACTAATGGACTATTGGTGAAATTGTATACTGATTCAGCCATTCTGGAGAGCAATTTGGAATTATGCTGAAAAGGCTATAAAAACATACATACCTTTTGACCAATCAATACCACTACTAGATTTGTGTCCCAAAGCGTTAAAAGAAAGAAAAAGCAAAGGACTAATATGTACAAAAATATTTATAGCAGTTCTTTTAGTGGTGTCAAATAACTGGAAATTGAGAGGTTATCCATCAACTGGAGAATATCTGTACAAGTTGTTGTGATTGTGATGGAATACTATTGTGCCATAAGAATGATGAAGAGGATGCTTTTAGAAAAACTTGGAAAGATTTACATGAACAAAGTGAAGTGTAAAGTGGAATGAGCAGAATCAGGAGAACATTGTATATAGTATTAGCAATATGATGATCGATTGTGAATGACTTAGCTATTCTCAGCAATTCAATCATTCAAGATAATTCTGAAGGACTTGTGTTGAAAAGTATTATCCATCTCCAAAGAACTGATTGAGTGTGAATGTAGATGGAAGCATACTTTTTCTTTATTTTTTTCCTTTATTCTGTGTTTTCTTTCACAGCATGATTAACATAGAAATATGTTTTGGAAGACTGCACATGTGTAACCTACATCCATTTGCTTGCCTTCTCAATGACGGATAGTGGAGAGAGAAGGAGGGAAAGATTTTGGAACTCAAAGATTTTTTTAAGTGAATGTTAATTTTTACATGTAATTGGGGGAAAATAAAATTTTAAATTTTAAAAGTTAAAAAAAGAAAGAAAACAAGGAATTAATAATATCTTTGACTCCAGAGAAAGCCAAGAAATAAAACTAGCCTCCTTCTCATATCTAGAACTTGTCCTACTGTATGATGCAAAAAACAAACAAATAAAACCCAAAATAAAACAAAAATCTTTTTATAAAAATTCCTATTGGAAAAAAAAAGAAAAAAACACGACTAATATGAAACTCTGTTTTTCAGGACTGTACAAGTATAACCCATATAAAATTGCTCACTTTCTCAATGAAGGAAGAAGGGAGAGAATTTGGAACTCAAAATTAAAAAAAAAAATGAATGTTAAAAATGGTTTTGTTTTAACATGTAATTAGAAGAAATATTTTTTAAATATGTTATTACCTTTCTCTTGGGCAGCTAGGTGGTGCAGTGGATAGAGCATCAGTGCAGGAGTCAGGAGGACCTGAGTTAAAATCTCACCTCAGACACTTGACACTCACTAGCTATGAGACCTTGGGCAAGTCACTTAACCCCAATTGCCTCATCCTGGGTCATCTCCAGTCATCCTGATGAATATCTGGTCAATGGATTCAGATGACTCTGGAGGAGAAGTGAGGCTGGTGACCTGCACAGCCCTCCCTCACTCAAATCAAAGTCAAGTGCAAGTCATGTCAGTATTTCTCAGATGGCATGGTCTTTTTCGGCAATGAAGGATGAACGCACACATTATTTCTTGTATTTAAAAAGAAAAGATTCCCTTCAACATAAAATAAATTGACCTAAAGCACTTAAAAAAAAAACAAAACTCCCAAAGGCTTCCTTTGCCAGAATTCATTCGCTAGTCCTCCCTCCTATTTTCTACTCAGGAATTATGGCTGAAGTCTTTAATTGAACCTCTCCTGATCCATTCTTCAGGTCACCAGTAGGCTTGGCCTTTGTTGACTTACTATGGCTGCTAATATCCTGGTAAGGTTTCAGATCAACTTCAGCAGCTTCAGGGTTAGTGGTGATGTCATTCCCAAATAGGATAAGCACTTTAAGAGACTCCAGGGACTGACTTTCTGTTTAACCTCTGACTAAGGAGATTCTACTCCTCTACTTTCTGTAGGGAGATTTATGAGTTTAATATATAGTTGTAGCAGAGAGTTATGCCACATGTAGGGAAATGTTGACTATACAGCAGCAATCCACCTCTGCTTTGAAGAGAAATGTTACAGATCAGGTCTGTGCAAATGAAATTATTTAAGTAATTTTTGCCAAAATCCCCCCTTTTGCTGTGGGAGTTCTTAATTATTTCTGAGTTCCCCTTTTCCCTATCCTAGTGATGTAGTTTGGGGTTGCTGGGAACCTCAAAATGTCATCATCCACCTGGAAAAAATTCACACACTCAAACCTTCTTCCAGTCAAAGAGCAAAGTTTATCGTAACACCAATACAAGCAGTGGAGAATCTTAGGGAATCTGCAAATTAATGGGGGTTGAGACTCATTCTTATATAAAAGAAGGACAATGAAAGGATCTGGATGGGATTGAAGAGTGGTAAGTAGTCAGTAGTCTGGAGTGGGCCAAGACTGACAGTGAAAAGACTATCAAGTAAGCTAATTAAGTGATCTAAGTGGGCTGGGGTGGGCCAGCTGCCTTGGGAGGAAGCACCAGTGATCTGGGCTACTGAAATGTATGGGAAAATTCAGTGACTGGGTTTCTCTCAAAGATATAGTCTTTTCCTTTTCGGGGTCCAGGTCCCCATCACCCCATCATTAGTAGGAGGAAGAAATGACCCGACTTCAGGGAGCCAGAAGAGGAGTTGGCCTGGGTTCTTTCCATGGGAAGTTTGAAGTTTGGGGAAGACAAAACTCATTGGGAACTTAGAGACCATCTAGATCATTATTATTAAATAGTAATCTCCACAATACACCTGACAAGTGGACATCCAGCCTTCCATGATACTGTCACTAACCCAAGGTACTCCTTTCCACTGCTGATTGTTAGAAAGTTTTCACTTAGGTTGAGATGAAATCTGGCTCCTACAATGTCCACCTTTCAGCCTTCCAGATGGCAGGCCCCCAAGCTTGAACCCAGTTCTCCTGACTCCCACTAAATAGTACCAGTAAATAAAACAGACTGGGGGAAGACTTACTGGAAGAAGATTTGCTTCAGTCATCCCTGAGAGGAAAATCTGATAGAAAGAGATGGGGAATTAAGTCTTAGGAATATTAATGATCAAAGGAATGGTTGTTCTACTAAGAATGTGACAAAAGGGAGGGCAGGAAAGGACCTAGGAAGAACTTTGGGACCACACTGTACCCATTAGATGGGAGTCAAATACTATGGATTTAAAGTCCCCATCAGGCTCTGTAACTGAACAATTAGCCCACAAATTAGTACCTTGTTTAAGGTGTACTTGGGGTCTTTTAGAAATAGGTCATTTTAGGATCCCTTACAATGCATGAAGAGAATTGAAGGATATTTAGGGAAATATTTTATTATATTGTTTGGGAAACATTATTTATTATTCTTTGAACCTAACTTGAATTGGCTAGATGTTGACTGTCCTCAGAGACCGTGCTGGGAAATTAGATGACTGCAGGGAAAACTTGGATCTTACCCAGATCATGAATCTACCCATTGCTTATGTTTTGGGTTCCCCAAATTTGAACATTTATGCTTATTTCTCAATGGACCTTAATTTGAATGTTTATACTTACTGATATGCACCTCAATGGACCTGGCTTAGGAACGGCCCCTCTCTACAATTGCAACATGTATTTCCTGTGAGTCATCGTCTCTGAAACCTAATATAATGTAAAACTCCTAGAGATTAGGAAGGGAGCCTTCTTCTGGCTTTCCTTCTCTGTCAAACAACCTTATAAATTTATTTCTAAAACTTTTTCAGATTTTGATGTTTGTTCTTATATGCTTAGGACTGGAAGAAAATGTAAGTATAGATTCATAGAAGCAAATTATTAATTATTTCAAATAGTTTTTTACTTGATTCTCTAAGTATACCATCACATCATCTGCAGAGTGATAGTTTTGTTTTCTTATTGCATATTCTAATTCCTTTGATTTCATTTTCTTCTTTTATTGCTATACCTAACATTTCTAATATAATATTGAATAATAGTAATGACAATAGGCATCATTGCTTCAGTCCTGATCTTATTAAGGATTCTAGATTATTCCCATTACATATAGTGCTTGCTGATGGTTTTAAATATACAGTTTATCATTTTAGGGAGAGCTCCATTTATGCTTATGCTCTCTGGGTTTTTAATAGGAATGGGCATTGTATTACTTTTCAGTAATATGAATTCAGCAATACGAATATATGTTGATTCAACATCACATTGTCCCCAGTCCTGCACCCAATCCCTTGATATTGGTCATGTAGCCAAGTCATCCCCTACCTGTGATCTTTGTACTCCTACCTGCAAATTGTCATGTTTTTGCTATCTTGGGGAAGAGCTGAGATGCAAACTCTTTTGCTGAGATGTACCTGTCTGAATTGTCTTAAAGTTACCTATAAAAGCCAGTCCCACATTAAAGACATTGGTGATTTCTTATGAATAGCCTGTCAACATATTTTGATGTACTCATAATAAATTCCTTTAAATTCTCTTTGTCCTGAGTTTTGCTTCATTAATCAGGGTGAAAGCTCAAGTGAGGAATTTTCCTTTCAACAGTCAAAAGCTTTCTCTTCATCTATTGAGATAGTCATATGATTTCTGTTGATTTTGCTATTGATATGGTCAATTATGCTGATAATCTCCCTAATATTAAATAAGGCCTGAATTCCTGGTATAAATTCCATCTGGTCATAGTGTATCATCCTTGTGACAATCTCCTTGCTACCTTTTTATTAAAAATTTTTGCCTCAATGCTCATTAAGGAAATTAGTCTATAGTTTTCTTTCTCTGTTTTAACTCTTTGTGATTTAGGCATCAAAACCATATTTGTGTAATAAAAGAAATTTAGTAGGATTCCTTCTTTGCCTATTTTTCCAAATAACATAGATAGTATTAGAGTTAATTGTTCCTTAAATGTTTGGTAAAATCCATTTGTCAATCCATTTTGCTCTGAGGATTTTTTCTTAATGAGTTCATTGATGGCTTGTTCACCTTCTTTTTCTAAGATCAAGTTATTTAAATGTTCTATTTCCTCTTCTGTTAATCAGGGCAACTTATATTTTTGTAAATATTCATCCATTTCACATAGATTGTCAATTTATTAGCATGTAATTGAGCAAAGTAGGTCCTAATAATTGTTTTAATTTCCTCTTCATTGGCCGTGAATTCACTCTTTTCATTCTTGATACTGGTAATTTCAATTTCTTTGTTTAATCAAATTAACCAATGGCATATTTATCTATTTTGTGGGTTTTTTCATGAAACCAGCTCCTGTTTTTAGTTATTAGTTCAAAAGTTTTCTTACTTTCAATATTTATTATTCTCTCCTTTGATTTTTAGGATGCCCAATTTAGTGTTTAATTGGAGATATTTAATTTGTTTCTTCCAGTTATTTTTGTTGTTTTTTCATGCCCACTTCATTGATCTGCTCTATCTCTATTTTATTGATATGAGCATTTAGAGATATAAATTTTCTCCTAAGCACTGCTTTGGCTGTATTCCATAAATTTTAATATATAGTCTCATTGTTGTCATTCTTGTAAATGAAATTATTGATTGTTTCTATTATTTGTTCTTTGATCCACTCATTCTTTAGGATTATATTATTTAGTTTCAAATTAACTTTTTAGTCTTTCTTTCCATGGCCATTTATTGAATGTAATTTTTATTGCATTATGATCTGAAAAGCATACATTTAAAATTTCTGCTTTTCTGCATCTGGCTGTGAAATTTTTATGTCCTAATACATGGTCATTTTTGGGGTAGGTGCCATGTACTGCTGAAAAAAAAGCATATTCCTTTTTATTCCCATTCAGTTTTCCCCAGAAGTCTATTATATCTAACTTTTCTAAAATTCTGTTCACCTCCTTAATTTCTTTCTTGTCTACTTTGTAATTAGATTAGTCTAGTTCTGGGAGGGGAAAGTTGAGGTCCCTCAGTATATATGGTATAGTTATTTCCTTCTACAACTCATTTAATTTCTTTGAACATCTGTATGCTGTACCATTTAGTGCATAAGTGTTTAGTATTGATATTACTTCATTGTCTATGGAACCTTTTAGCAAGATACAGTTTCTTCCTTCTTTCTTTTAATTAGATCTATTTTTGCTTTTGCATTGTCTGAGATCATGTTTGCTACCCTTACTTTTTTTTTTACTTCAGCTGAAGCATAATAGATTCTGCTCCAGACTTTTGTCTTTACTCTGTGTGTGTCTCTGCTGCAAATGTATTTCTTCTAAATGACACATTGTAGGACTCTGCTTTTTAATCTACTCTGCTTCCATTTTATGGGTGACTTCATCCCATTCATATTCACAGCTATGGTTAATAACTGTGTATTCCCCTCCATCCTATTTTCCCCTGTTTATTCTTCTCCCTGTCTCTCTCGGTATGTCTGTCTCTGTGTTTGTGTGTGTGTGTCTTCACCTTGTCCCTTCTCAGAAGTGTTTTGTTCTGACCATTGCCTCCCCCAACCCACACTCCCTTCTACCAGTCCCCTTTCTTATTACCTTCCCCTTCTATTTCCCTATAGGGTAAAATAGATTTCTATATCCAATTGAACACAACTCTTTTGTGCCTTTTCATGTGAGGTAATTTATTCTACTCTATCTCTCCCTTCTCACTTCACCAAATGCAATTCTCTTTCTCACTCTTTAACTTTACTTTTTTTGGGGTGCCATCCCATCATACTCAAGTTGTAGTTGTACCCTCTGTCTATGTATACTCTTTCTAGCTGCCCTAATAGTGATAAAATTCTTAGGAGTTACAAGCATCATCTTCCTATGTAAACAGTTCATCCTTATTGAATCTCTTATGATTTCTCTTTCATATTTCCCTTTTTAAGCTCCTCTTGAGTCTTGTATTTGAAAGTCAAATTTTCTGTTCAGCTCTGATCTTTTCATTAGCAATGTTTGAAAGTCCTCTATTTCCTTGAATGTCTATTTTCCCCCTGAAGGATTATACTCAGTTTTGCTGGGTAGGTGAATCTCAATTGTAGTCCTAGTTCCTTTGCCTTGAAATATTATATTCCAAGCCTTCTGTTCCTCTAATGTAAAAGCAACTCAACCTTGTGTAATCCTGTCTGTGACTCCACATTATTTGAATTGTTTCTTTTTGTGCTTACAACATTTTCTTCTTGACCTGGGATCTCTGGAATTTGGCTATAACATTCCTGGGAGTTTTCACTTTGGGATCTCTTTCAGAAGGTGATTGGTGAATTTTTTCAATTTATATTTTATCTTCTGGTTTTAGGATATCAGGAGAGTTTTCCTTGATAATTTCTTGAAATAAGATGTCCACGCTCTTTTTTTTTGTCATGGCATTCAGCTAGTCTAATAATTCTTAAATTATCTCTCCTGAATCTATTTTCCAGATCAATTATTTTTCCAATGAGATATTTCATATTGTCTTCTATTTTTTCATTCTTTTGATTTTGGTTTATTGTTTCTTGATGTCTCATAAAGTCATTAGCTTCTAATTGCCCAATTCTAATTAAAAAATAATTAGTGGATTTTTGTGCTTTCTTCTCCGTTTGGCCAATTCTACCTTTAAAGTTCTTCTATGAATTTTTGTACTTCTTTTTCATTTTTTTTGTGCTTCCTTTACCAAGCTATTGACTTTTTTCATGATTTTCTTGTATTGCTCATTTCTCTTCCCAGTTTTGCTTCCATCTCTCTCTCTCTCTCTCTCTCTCTCTCTCTCTCTCTCTCTCTCTCTCTCTCTCTCTTTTACAATGCATTTAATTTTTTTAGGAATTCTTCTTAAGCCTAAGACTAATTCACATTTATCTTTGAGGTTTTGCATATAGGCATTTTGAAATTGTTGTCCTCCTCTGAGTTTGTGTTTTTGATCTTCCCTTTCACCATAATAACTTTCCATGATCTTGTTCTTTTTTATTTTATTTTATTTTGTTTTTGATCATTTTCCCAGCCTACTACATGACTTTCAATTTTAAGTTAAAGTCAGACTCTGCTCCTGTGGTACAGTTTCTAATTTGGGAATATGGGGCCTCATCATTGGTCTATGGCAAAGGCCAAGGGCTACTGAGCTACACTGGGGCTGTTGGGACTTGCTGTGGGTTGCACCAAGGACTGGGGCCTGACTGTTGGCTTGTCTGGATACTGCCTGTGCTAAACTTCACTCCTCCTTTGCCCCAATGAGACAGACCTTTCCTTTTATCTTTATAAGTTGTCTTGGGCTATAAAATTGTTTTGCTCTGTCCTTTTGTGGGTTCTGCTGCTACTGAATTTGTTTTGAGGTTTTATTTTATTTTTATGTATTTATTATAATTATATATTATAATATATTATATTATTTTATGTAAATTTATATTAATATGAGAGAGTTTAGGTAAATTCTTGACTTACTTTGCCATCTTGGTTCCACCCACTCAGGAACATAAAAACAAAAGAAATCTTAGAAACTACCAGTTTAATGCTCTTGTTTTACAGGTAGGAAAAATAAAGCCAAGAGAGGGGAAAGAGCGGACTCAGCATCACATAGTGAGCAAATAGAACAACACAGACTCAGTCTAGGTCTTCTGACTTCAAGTCTTACATTCTTATCTTTTCATCTCCCTTTGAATGCATTCACAGTTAGCATGAAGCTCAGAATAGCTGCTCTCCTGGGCTGATTAAACTTGAATGGCGTAGAAACTCCTTCCTCTCATGTCATGTTGACATTATGATGTTATTTTGATCCTTTTTGATTAGGAAAGATGATGTACTCCTTACCCTTAGGGTATACAGAATGTTCAGGTATCTATGGTATGAGGGCTGCTGAACCTTTTTCAGGGCTGTTTATCCACCTTGGTGTCCACCTGTTACCCAGTTCTTACCTGTGCCTTCAAGAAGCTGTAGCATGGAGAGGATTCTGAGAAGATGGCAAAGTAGGTCAGAAAATTCCAAGCTCTCTAGATTTCTCCCACAAATGAGATAAAACAGTGCCTCAGGGTGAACATTGGGCAGTAAAAATAAATAAGAGCCAGGCAGAACAGTGGTCCTCCTGGGACAATCAGAGAAGATCAGAAGAAAAATCCCAAGATGTGGTTTCATCCTTGTGAAGAGTAAACACCTCAAGGTTAGGTCTGTTTAAACAACAAGTGGCAAGCTCTGGGGCTAGCTGGTTTGGAAGGCTGCCTTGGTCCCAGCCACAGGAACTTTTATCCTCAGGACAGTGAGGGGAGTTGGGCATCTGAGGCAGAGAAGATTGAGGGAATCTCTGCTGATAAGGAATACCAGACCTAGCTATAATGTTGAGACTGCTGTGCTGTGGGCAAGAAGGAACCAGCACATACCTGGTGAGTGCAAAAGCAGTGGGGAGGGGAAGCCACTAGCTGTGGGCACTTACAGGACACTGGAAGTCTTGCTTTCTATTCCAGGCCAGAGGGGAGAATTGAAAGAGGATCTGAAGCCAGAGGTACCATCCCCATACTGCAGAACTAGAAATGATTACAAAAATTGAGCTGGTGCAAGTAAAAAAAAAAAAATGATCAGGCAAAGGAGAAAGAATTCAACCATAGAGAGTTATTATGGGAACAGAGAAGACCAGGGTTTGTTTTCAGTGGATGATACTGAAGCAAAGAAACTCTCTTCTACCCCAAAGAGTAATGAGAGATGATCACCTGCCCAAAAAGAATTCATAAAAGAACTTTTAAAAGACTTTAAAAATCAAATGTGAGAGATTGAGGAAAAACTAAAAAACTAAATAAATAAAAATAAAAACAATCCAAGGCAAATGAGAAGATTATGAAAAGAAAGTTAATCAATTAGAAAAAGAGATCCAGAATCTTAGGGAAGAAAATGACTCCTTGAAAATCAGAACTGGGCAAGGGGAAGCCAGAGAAGTTATAAAAGATCAAGAAATAATAAGACAAAGTAAAAAGAATGAAAAAATAGAAGAGATTGTGAACATCTTGTATAAAAAAATAACTAATCTGGAGAACAGATCAAGAAGAAAAAATGTAAGAATAATCAGACTATCTGAAAGCTATGATCAAAAAAAGAATCTTGACACAATAATACAAGAAATAATTAAGGAAAATTGTCCTGAAGCATTAGAACAAGAGGGGAAGTAGAAATAGAAAAAATCCACTGATCACCATCTGAAAGAGATCCTATGAGGAAAACCCACAGGAATATCGTAGTCACATTCTGAAGCCCCCAGCTCAAAGATGAAATATTATGAGCAACAAGAAACAAATCAATTTAAACATGGCAGTGCCACAATTAGAGTCACACAAGACCTAGCGGTGGTGACACTAAAAGACCACAGGTCTTAGAACACTATAAAAAAAAAATATCATAACCAGCAAAGCTAAGCATAATCTTGAATGGGAAAAAAATGGTCATTTAATAAATTATCAGACTTTCAGGATTTTGCTTAAAAAAAAAATCTGAACTAAATAGATTTGACATACAACAGACAGGAGAAATATAAGGTACAAACACCAAGGGCTAATTACAAGGATTCAGTTAGGACAGATTTTTTGCCTTTTACGTATGTAAAATGTAAAACATATATCTAAGACTGTTATTAGTAACTGGGTAGCTCATAAGAAAGATTGGGGTAGACCTGAGCATGATATGATTTTAAAAAGTAAAAACATTTAGGAACAGCTAAAAGGAATAAATGTTATACAACTGAGATGTAAAAAGAGAACCAATACAGAGGAATTAGATGGAGGAGAAGGGCTGGTAGTTCAGGAAACCTAAAACAGATGCTAGTCCTTTGGTAATGTCAACACCTTGCTTGACTGAGTCTCCTTTCCACTGGGCATCATGCCTCCTCTACTCACTCTAAACGAGTACCTGCATAGAACTTGGCCTAAAGGGACCAAGGTCTCCCGGTGCATCCTGGGTCATCTCCAGTCATCCTGATGAATATCTGGTCACTGGATCCAGATGGCTCAGGAGGAGAAAGTGAGGCTGGTGACCTGCCCAGCCCTCCCTCACTCAAAACAAAGTCAAGTGCAAGTCATGTCATCATTTCTCTGATGTCATGGTTTTCTTCGGCAACAAAGGACAAACACAACAACAACACAACCTCCCCTACACCCCACTGTGAATTATATCTGTTCTTTCTTGCTTTTTTACTGAGTACAGTCTTGCATCTCTGTCTTTTGGTTATTTCACACTGGATGTCCTAAAGGTATCTCATACCCAAAATGTCCAAAGGAGAATTCATTATCTTTCCCACCAAATCCTCCCCTCTTCCAAATATTCCTATTATTAAGGAGATTATCATCCTTCCAGAAAACCATGCTCAAAAGCTTAATGTTATCTTTGACGCTTTGTGCTCACTTCCACTTGTGTATATATCTAATACATTGCAAAATCTTGTCATTTATACCTTCATGACATTTTTCATAATCCTACATAATTCTACTCAAAGAATTACAACCCTTTAGTTCAAGCTTTTGTTTTCTTTCACCCAGAATATTATAATAATTTTCTAATTGATCTTCCTGCCTCAAGTCTCTCAGCCACCAAAAAGCACATCCCTTATGCTTCTTCTAAAGTGCAGGTCTGATCATCTCCCCCCCTTACTCAAAAAACCTCCAATGTTTTTCCATTGCCTCCAGTATCCAATAGAAAATCCTCTGTCTGGCATTACAAGGATGCTTTCTGCCTTTCCATTCTTCTAAAATGTTGTCCCTCCATACACTCTGGTCCATTCACTAGCCTATGTGCAGTTTCTCACCCTAACTAATTTATATATTCAACACCATCACAATTAAGTGACCAAATTTATTTTGCAAAATTAGAAAAAATAACAAAATTCATTTGGAAAAACAAAAAGTCAAGAATATCAAAGGAAATAACCAAAAAATGTGAAGGAACGAGGTTTAATAGTATCAGATCTTAAACTATATTACAAGACAGTAATTATCAAAAGCTATCTGATACTGGCTAAGAAATAAAAAAGTAGATCAATGGAATAGAGCAGACATACAATTTACAACAGCAAATAAACATAATAACCTTGTATTTGACTTAAGATTTTGGGATAAGAATTCATTATTTGGTAAAAATTATTGGGAAAACTAGAAAGCATTATGGAAGAAACTGGGCATGAACCAATATCTCACAACATTTACCAAGATAAGGTCAAAATGGATTCATTGCCTAAATGTAAAGAGAAATTTTACAAGAAAATTAGAAGAACGTGGACATATTACTTATTAGACTTATGGATAGGCAAATAATTTATGCATAAATGAGAGACAGATTAGATGCAAAATGGATATTTCTATTACCTTAAATTAAAAAGGTTTCATACAAATAAAACAAATGTATCCAAAAATAAAAGGAAAGCAGAAAATTTGGGGAAATTTTTTATACACAGTTAATCAGTCTCATATCTAAAATATATGAAGAATTTTATCAAATGTATAAGAATACAAGTTATTTCCCAATTGATAAAATGAACAGGCAGTTTTCCAATGAAAAAATTCAAACAATTTATAATGATATCAAAAAACATTCTGGGGGCAGGTAGATGGCACAGTGAATAGAGGACAGGCCCTGGAGTCAGGAGAACCTGAGTTCAAATCCAGCCTCAGACACTTGACAGTTACTAACTGTGTGACCTCAGGCAAGTCACGTGACCTCAGGCAAGTCACTTGACCCCAAATGCCTTGCCTCCCCTCTCCAAAAAAAACCCAACGTTCTAAATCATTATTGATTAGAGAAATGCATATTAAAACAACCTTGAAATATCACTTTACCAGACTGGCTGAAAGTGATAAATGTTGGAGAAAATGTGGAAAAATTGGGACACTAATCCATTGTTAGTGGAATTATGAACTGAGCCAACCATTTTGGACAGCAATCTAGAATTATGCCCAAAGAGTTGTTAAACTACTATACGCTTTGATCCAGCAATACCATTACTTGATCTATTTCCAAAGATGATTAGGGAAAAAGGATAAGGACCCATATGTACAAAAATGTTCATAGCAGCTCTCTTTGGGGTGGCAAAGAACTGGAAATTGCAGGGATACCCATCAATTGGGGAATTGCTAAATAAATTGTGGTATGTGATAGTGATGGAATACTACTGTGCTATATAAGAAATGATGAACTTCATGATTTTAGAAAACCATGGAAAGACTTACATGAAATAATAAAGAGCAAAATGAACAAAACCAAGAGAACATTGCATATGGTAACAACGTTGTTTAAAAAATGACTGAGCAAATAAGTTATTTTGTCTATTATAAATACTCAAATTAACTATGAAGTACATATGAAGAAAGACACTATCTGCATCCGGAGAAAGAACTGATAAAAAGAAGAAATTTACATAATAATTTTGTTGTATATTTGAAAAGAATAGCAAATTGTACATAGTGGCTTTGCAGTTTCATATCCAATCATCTTTTTTGTTGTACTGTATTATGGAAATGCTTATTTTATTCCATAACTTAAAAATAAAATAGAAACTAAAAAAAAATGAAGGATGAAAATCCTTAATCCTTGTTGACCCTGTAATGATTCTTCTGTTGGCCTACAGGGGTCTCCTAGGAGAAAAGCAACTCTAACTGGCTTGGCTGTCTACCTATAGAAAAGATCTGGTTTTGAATCCCAGCTGTGTCCCTTATCAGCTATATGTCTTTGGACAAATTGCTTAACGTCTCTGATATTCAATTTCTTCATTGATAAAAATGGAGATAATACTATGCTACCTGTTTCATAGAGTAATCGTGAGGAAAGTGCTATATAAATGGGAATTATTATTTTTGGATAGATGAATGAATAAAGATTTTACTGTTTGTGAAGTACTATTCTAAACACTGAGGATACAAATTGAAAAGTATGACAGTCTCTACTCTTGCTCCTGGTTATATAATAAAGTTCTCCTATGTTTCACTGTTATAGAGGTCACCTTGGGTATTTGAAAACGTTGCACACTGTGTAGTTCTGTGTGTCTACTTCTACCAACTTGGAGAGATGATGAGCACAGGTCTGGCAGTGAGTGCACTGTTGTTAACTGAGTGCATCCACATATGCGGTCTGTGTTCCAGAGAGATTTATCAATAGATTGGCCACAGAGTAATGAACTGTTAGGCTATGGCACCTCTTAAAGATCATTTACAGATTGTAATTGATGTCAGTAGAAGAAGGGCCTACACTGACTGATGAAATCATAGATATTTACTATATTCAATTACATGTTATTATATTGTTCATCATTTCCTTTGGTCCTCATCATGACATATCCCTGGCTGAACCAGCAGGTTTGGTGCTTTGGGTTCAGATTTGGAATAAAATGAGCCATCCACAGACATTCTAACAGTAAAAGAAAGGAAATTTACTTGGTCATAGTATGGAAAAGATATATAGCAAGGACAGAGTATTGAATCATTTGGGCATAGCTTCCTTACCTCTGCATTTATCATGGTGGATTTATCCACGCTCAAGGGAGAGCTCCTCACTTCTTGTTGACCTACTGTTTTAGGTACAAAAGAAGTTTTTGATCGTGGTTCAAGCCTTAGTTCCCTGAGCTAATTGAGTCTTGAGCATGATTTCAATAACCTTTCAGAAAAAATTAGCCTACCCTGCTGTGGGGTCGGGGGCTTAGGAAAAGCTAGTCTAGCCTATTTGTTAGAGTCTTAGGAAAAACTAGGGATTAATAGAAAATTTTGTTTTCATAGTATCCTATCACAGTGTTAGCCTCATTTAGGCATCACTTCTCTTCCATCAGGCTATTTAGAAGCTGGAGTTAAACATCTAGAGTAGGAGAAGCATGGGCATGTACACTTGGCCAAGGACCTCTGTGATGAAAAGGAAGTTTCTATTGGGCAAAGTGGTGAGAGTGGGCTCAGGATCAGTTAGCCTATCTGGATATCAGCTTGGACATTATGGACCTAGATCTATCTTCCCTCCCCTGCTCTAAAGAGTTCCAACTCTTTCCCCCTGCATATGGGCCTCCCCAAAAAAGCCAGAGGAGAAGGGTACAAGGGGTTACATAGTGGTGGTCATGATGGATGCGAAAGAGTATGTGACTTCAGATGACAGTGATGACACTCTCCCTTCTGACACCACCTCTTCCTGTTGTTTGTCCTTCATGTTTGAAGAGGACCAAAATGCCATTATGATGGTCAATGTACAATGTGTCCAGCTGTGGCTGATCATACCAATATGAGCTCAGAAGGCTCTGCCATAGATTGGGCACAAATAGTCTATATAACCATTTTGGAGGGAATGGCCTCTTCCTAAAAATTGTGAAGATGAAGTCACATGGGCATGCTGCTACTTAGCCCATGCTAAGTATGGTGACAGGGTGGTACAGTGGAGAGAGCGTTGATTCTGGAATCATACGACTTAAGTGAAAATCTTGTCTCTGACCCTTGCCCTATTTGCTTGACCTTGGGCAAGTAATTTAACCTCTCTATGTCTTAATTTCCTCATCTGTAAAAATAAGAAGGTTGAACTAGATGGCTTCTTTAAATATAAGATTCTCTGATCCCTTCCTGAGGGAGCCCACTAGGATATATTCCTAAGAGCTGTAGCAGATGTTAATCAGTTAAGCATCTAATGGTCCCAGTTCACCTTGGTTTCAAAGCACACTGACTTCTCTGCTGGGATTCTGGGTACTGAAAGATCCTCTAAGGCAGCTCTAATCAATGCAATGTGCTTCTTTTTGTTTTAGGCCTCTAGATGGCACAGCGGATAGAGCACGGGGCTAGGAGTCAGGAATTTAGGAATTAAAATCCAGCTTCAAACCCTAGCTGTGTGACTGTGGGCCTCTATTTGTCTTAGTTTCATTAATCTCAATTGTACTTTGCTCCCAAGGTCATTGTGTAGATAATATCTGTAATGTGTCTGGCATATGGTAGATGCTATATAAATAACAGCTATTATTATGATGAAGTTCAATTGTCAGGGTTTTACACAGAGTAAATGCGCTTGATAAATATCTGTTGGTTTGAAAGACTTCTTTCCACCACTTTGCTCTCTCTTAATCATAGGTTCGTGGATTTAGAGTTGGAAAGGACTTTAAAGGTCACCCTTCCCTCATCCTATAGATAAAGAAGGTTATTTGTAAAGATAACCCAGAAAGAAACTCAGAGAAGTTGAGTGATTTGTCTGAGATCGTACAGGTAGTCAGTAGAAGAGCTGGAATTCAAATTCTGGTGTTGAATTATTCCAGTTATAAATCCAGCTGTCTTTTGCTCTGCAGTGTCCAACTTCAGTCCCTCCTTTCCCAGAAAGCCTTCTTTCATCACCCTAGCCCATAACAAACAGCTTTTTCTCCAGGTTATCAGTGTGTTAATGAAAAAAGCACTGGATAGATGTAGATTGAAAAGATCTGAGTCTGAATCCTGGGTCTGTCACTTAGTAACTATCATGGGCAAGATACTTTTCCTTTCTGAGTTCTAGTTTCCTAGTATGTAAAATGAGTAGGACTGTATTTAAAAATTTCAAAGGTCTTTTCCAGTTTTAAATTCTATAGTCTTATTAAACTGAGCATTCATTCAGGGGCTTCAAGGGAAGTCTTTTTCACAGGACAATCATTGTAGGTCAAGGGAATGGGATAAAAGGAGTCTATTTGTATTCAAACTCCCTGGATACTTTAGGACTGGGGTACACACATGCAAATAAGGGGATAAGCAAAATCTAGACCAGCCTCAGAAGCTAAGGATAAAAGAAGAAATGAAACATGGGGGAGAGATGGGATTGTGGTGGCAGGTCTGGCTTCAGCTGAGACACGTAGGAAGGATTCAGAAATTAGATAACTGGAAGGAGCACAACAGTCCTCACATGGTTGAACTGGAAAGAAATTCCCAGAGCGACCTTGGGCAAGTTGGTTCACCTGTAAAAGGGATATATAATCCAGGTTGCTTTAATCCAGGGGTGGGGAACCTGGGATCTCCAGGCCATGTATGACTCTCTAGGTCCTCAAGTGTGGCCCTTTGACAGAATCTAGACTTCACAGGATAAATCCTTCTATTAAAGTTTAATCAGTTTCAAGTCATGCCCTTGGTCAGTATCTATTTGAAATCATAGCTCACAAGCCCCTGTAATATTTATTTGACCACATCCAAAGTGAAAGACACTTATTTAAAACATTATAGAAAAATAGGTGGAAAAAATCGTCTTCATGTCCACAGGTATACACCCTCCCATAGATTCCCACACCACTGAAGGAGAGGGAACACACATGGATAACACAAGTGATCAGGATATACTTGCAGAAATCACATTTCATGATTTGTGGGGAGCCCACATGAGGAGGAGGAGGAGCGTGGTGGGTAGAGGAGAGGAAGAGGAGGAGACCTCACCTTACTATGTGCCAGGAACTTGTGCTACGTACTTTACTATGCAGGGAATATTTCTGTTTGGTGTGATGCGTGAACATAGGGAACATGTATGGCCAGAAGACAACCTGGAGCCAGGACAAGTCATACTCATCTGGCTACATCCTAGCTAGAGCCACCTCCCACCTCCCTCTCCTTGGTCTTCTTTGGTGTCATTGTTCTGTTTGTCTGCTAAAGTCATCAGGCCCTAGACTGCTTCATCTACTACTGCATACTATTGTTGCCATCTGCTGGTTCTATTCTGAATTGCATGGGTTATGGGGCTTTTCTCTATTGGGAAGGCGACAGGGCTTTTAAATTTTTAGTCCCAGGGACTATCTCACCTATTTGTGATTTGGAACCCCTGCTAGCCACACTGTTTTTGGTTGCTACCCCAGCTACCGCTTCTTTTAAGTCATCCCAGGAGTCTCACCTATCAGAACTGAAATGGTCTTTATCGTGATTTCTTGTGAGCCGTGAATAAGCCCTCTACCTGCTTCGCTTGCACAGGATAGGTTCAATCAAATACAATTTAGCTACCAATTTCAAACTTCCCAGAGTTTTGTTCTGATAGCTGGAAACTCGAACATTTGAAAAATAATACAGCCCCTCCTATAGGTGGGATTTATACCAGGAATGCAAGACTAGTTCCATATGGGGAAAAAGAAACAGCATAATCGGCCTTATTAGTAACAAAACCAACAGAAATCATATGTTATATCAATGGATGCAGAAAAAGCTTTTGATGAGCCAAGATGGTGGGGAAAAGGCAGGAAATTGTCTGAGCTCTCTCTAATTTCCCCTTGACCAATTTTAAATCACTCCTCAAAACAACTTCTGGAACAACAGAATCCACAAAATGACTAAGTGAAACAATTTTCCTGTCCAAGATAATGTAGAAGGACTGCAGGTTTGTTTCACTTGGGCAAGTGGGGAACACACTCCAGCACAGTCAATGTCCAGACAAGTTAGTGAGAGGCTCCTAGAACCACCACAGGTTAGCAACCCAAGCACTTTGGTTCAGGTTCAACAGGCCAGTAGCACAGTGGGCCAGTTGTGATGCATCAGGGTAGTTAGTGGTCAGACTTAGCAAGCCCAGAAGCCATTGAACAGACTCTTGGCCCCCAAAGCAAGAACAGGAACAGAGCTTAAATTTAAAAGTCATGAAATAGGGATATCTTACATGAAATATATTTTACTATCTCTTCTTATGGAACTTTGTTTATGACATATAGGAAGGTCAATGATTTACATAGATTTATTTGCTTTATATCATGCTACTTTGCTAAAAATTGTTACTAGTTTCAACTAATATTTTAGGTGAATCTTTGGGATTTTCCAAGTATACCATTGTATCATCTGCAAAAAAGAGATAGTTTTATTATCTCATTCCCTTTTCTGATTCCTTCTGTTTTTTTCTTCCCTTATTGCTATTGCTAGGATTTCCAGTACAACATTAAATAAGTGACACTGGGCATCCTTGTTTTACACTGATTTTACTGGAAAGGTTTCTAGTTTATCCCCATTACAAATAATGTTTGCTAATGGTTTTAGATAAATGCTTTTTTATTTATTTAAGGAAAAATCCATTTATACCAGTACTTTTAAGTGTTTTTAATAGAAATGATTGTTGAACTTTAGCAAAAACATTTTCTGCATCTATTGACATAACAATATGAGTTTTTTAAACTTTTATTATTGATGTGATTAATTATGTTAATTAGCTTTCCTTATGTTAAACCAACTCTGCATCCTGGTATAAATCCTACTTGATCATAATGTAAAATTTTGGTAAATATTGTAAATTTTTGGCTAGCATTTTATTTACGATCTTTGCATCCATATTCATTAATGAAATTGGTCTATAATTTTCTTTCTCCATTTGTACTCTTCCTGGTGAAGATATCAGTATAATATTTGTTTCATAAAAGGAGTTTGGTAGAATCTCTTCTTTACCTGTTGTTCCAGATTTAATAATGGAATTAGTTGGTCTTTTAATGTTTAATAGAATTCATTTATAGATCCATCTGCTCCTAAGTGTTTTCTCTTCCATTTCAGTCCATGTATGAACTGTTCAATTTCTTTTTGTAAAATAGGTCTATTTAAATATTCTATTTCCTCTTGTGCTAATGTAGGAAATTTGTATTTTTGTAAATATATTTCTATTTCATTTAAATTATTGACTTTATTGGTATATAAATAGGCAAAATAACTCATTACAATTATTTTAATTTCATCTTCATTAATGACATATTCTCCCTTTTCATTTTTTTATACTAGTGATTTGGTTTTCTTCTTTTTTAAAAAAAATCCAATTAACCAATCATTTATCTATTTTATTTGTCTTTTCATTAAACAAACTCCTGGTTTTATTCATTAATTCAGTGAGTTTTTTACTTTCAATTTTATTACCTACCTTTAAATTTTAGGATTTCCAATTTAGTGCTAATTGGGAATTTTTATTTGTTCTTTCTCTAATATTTTTAATTGTATACCCAATTCATTAGGCTGCTCTTTCTCTATTTTATTTACGGAAGCATTTAGAGATATAAATTTTCCTCTAATCACTGCTTTTGCTGTATCCCATAGGTTTTGATATGTTGTGATATTATTGTCATTCTTTTTAATAAAATTATTGAACATTTCTATGATTTGTTCTTTAACCCATTCATTCTTTTTTTAAATTTTATTTATTTGTTTTTGGTTTTCAACTTTCACTTCTATAAGATTTTGAGTTCTAAATTTTCTCCCCCTCCCTCCATTCTCCCCTCCTCAAGATAGCATGCAATGTGATAGGCTATACATGTACAATCATATTAAACATATTTCCACATTGGTTATGTTGTAAAGAAGAATTAGAACCAAAAAGGAAAGCCAGGAAAAAGGAAAGCCGAGAGAGAGAGAGAGAGAGAGAGAGAAAATAGTATGCTTCGATCTGCATTCAGACTCCATAGTTCTTTCTCTGGATGTGGATAGCTTTTACCACCATCAGTCTTTTGAAGCTGTCTTAGATCATTGCATTGCAGAGAAGAATTAAGCCTATCAAAGTTGGTCCTCACACAATGTTGCTGTTATTCTGTATAATCTCCTGCTGGTTCTGCTCACTTTGCTCAGCATCAATTCATATAAAACTTTCCAAGGTTTTCTGAAGTCCATCTGCTCATCATTTCTTATAGCACAACCAGTATCCCATTACATTCATATGCCACAACTTGTTCAGCCATTCCCCAGTTGATGGGGATCCCTTCAATATCCAATTCTTGGCCATGACAAAAAGAGCTACTATAAATATTTTTGTATGTGTGGGTTCTTTTCCCATTTGTATGATCTCTTTGGGATACAGATCTAGAAGTGGTATTGGAGGATTAAAGGGCATACACAGGATATAGACCTGTGGGCATAGTTCCAAATTGTTCTCCAGAATGGTTGAATCAGTTCATAAGTCTGCCAAGAATGCGTTAGTGTTCCAATTTTCTCTCATCTTCTCTAAGATTTATCATTTTCCTGTTTTGTCATGTTAACTAATCTCCTAGGTATGAGGTGATACTTCAGAGTTGTTTTAATTTGCATTTTTCCAGTAAATTGTGATAGCATTTTTTCATATGATTATAGATAGATTTAATTTCTTTTTCAATTTATCAATGGGGGAATGACTTGTATTTTTGTAAATTTGTAAATTTGACCCAGTTCTCTATGTCTTAGAAATGAGGCCTTTATCAGAGATACTGGTTAAAAATTGTTCCACAGCTTTCTGCTTCCCTTTCAATATTGGTTGCATTGGCTTTGTTTGTGCAAAAGTTTTTCATTTAATGTAATCAAAATTATCCATTTTGCATTTTACAATATTCTCTATCTCCTGTTTGGTTATAAATTCTTCTATTCTCCATGGATCTGACAGGTAAACTATTCCTTGCTCTCCTAATTTGCTTATAGTCTCACATTTTATGTCTAAATCATGTATCCATTTTGACCTTATCTTGATATGTGGTTTAAGATGTTGGTCTATGCCTAGTTTCTGCCATACTACTTTCCAGTTTTCCCAACAGATTTGTTAAATAATGAGTTCTTATCCCAGAATCTGGGGTCTTTGAATTTATCAAATGGTTGATGCATACATTGCCAGAGCTAGCTCAGTGTTTGGGTGGCTCTGAAGAAAAGTTTGGGAGATAAGAGATATTAGACTGACTACCAAATTAAAGGTCTACAGAGCTGTTGTGCTGACCTCATCGTTATATGCCTGTGAAACATGGACAGTGTACCAGTGCCATGGAAGGAAACTGAATTACTTCCATTTGAACTGTCTTAGGAAGATTCTGAGGATCACCCGGCAGGATAAGGTATCAGACACTGAAGTCCTTGCTTGAGCTGAACTGCCAAGTATTCAAACTATGCTTCAGAGAGTGCAATTCTGATGGGCTGGCCATGTTGTTCAAATGCCAAATGTATACTTACCAAAAAGACTATTTTAGGGAGAACTTGCATGGGGCAAGCGATCACATGGTGGCCCAAAGAAACAATACAAGGACACTCTCAAGGTCTCTCTGAAGAACTTTGGATTTGATTGCTGCTTTATAAAACAGTTTTAGATCTGATACAGCTAGGCTACCTTCCCTTGCATTTCTTTTCATTAATTTCCTTGATATTCTGAAACTTTTATTCTTCCAGATGAATTTTTGTTATTTTTTCTAGCTCTATAAAGTATTTTTTAGTAATTTGATTGTATGACACTGAATAAGTAAATTAATTTAAATAGAATTGTCACTTTTTTATTTTAGCTCAGCATACGCAGGAGCAATTGATATTTTCCCAAATATTTAGATCTGACTTTATTTGTGTGAAAAGTGTTTTGTTAACTCATTCATTCTTTAATATTAAGTTGTTTAAATTCCAATTACTTTTTGATCTATGTTTCTTTGGTATCTTATTAAATATAATTTTATTGCATTATGATCTGAAATTGATACTTTTGATATTTCTCCTTTTAACCATAAAACTTTTATGGTCTCATATATGGTCAGTCTTTGTAAAGGTACCATGAACTCTGAGAAAAAGTTGTATTCTTTTCTATTTCCATTCAATTCTTTCCATATTTCTAATATATCTCACATATCTGAAATTCTATTCACTTCTTTAACTTCTTGCTTATCTTTTGGTTAGATGTATCTAATTCTGAGAGGGAAAGACTAAAGTCTCCTTCTGTTATAGTACTACTATATAGCTCTACCTGTAATTCATTTAACTTTTCTTTTAAAATTTTAGATGCTTTAGTATTTAGTGCATGTAGGTTCAGTACTGATATTGCTTCATTGTCTATGGAACCTTTAATCAAAATGTAGTTACTCTGTTTATCCCTTTTTATTAAGTCTATTTGAGCCATAACTTTATCTGATATCATAACCTTGCCTTTTTTACACTAGCTGAGGCATAATGAATTCTATTTCAACCCTCCATTTTAACTTTGTGTATGTCTCTCATTCTTCAATGTATTTTTTGTAAACAACATATTGTTGGATTCTGATTCTAGGTCCATTCTGCTATTCATTTTTATTTTATGGGTGAGTTCATCTCATTCACATTCAAAGTTATGATAACTATTTGTGAATTTCCCTCCATCTAATTTTATATTCCTTCTCAGCCTCTTTTTTTACCCTATCCTTAGTACCTTATACCTTATCTTCTCCCCTTACCCTCTTATTCCATATTTTCTCCACCCTTCTAAAAATTCCACCCTTATCTCCTCCCTTACACTCCTAATCTTAACCTATACATCTATCTAAAAGTTCTTTCTCCACCCTGTCCTCAGTTTTCTCACCTCCAGTGACATCTTCTCCATGAGGTACTTCCCTAGTGGCTAGTTTCTCCCATCACTAGATTACTTTGTGTAATTGGAGAATGTTGCAATCTCATATATGGAGGAAGCTTGGGAGCTTTCTTCTAGAAGGGCATACATAATACTGCCTTGGTGAAATCTGGAGCATATACAGATATTCTGTAACTGGTTCTGAGCTGCTAACCATGTCAGAGGGAACTAAAAATGCAGCATATTCAAAAAGACAAGAACCTGTTTGCATTTTTTTTACTTTCCAAATTTGATTGCATTGGAGAAGGATAAACTTCTAAGTGAGTGCATGTGTGTGTGTGTGTGTGTGTGTGTGTGTGTGTATTTGTGTGTTTGTAGTCTTGAACATTCTCTCAATGAAAAGCAGACATGAAGTGGCAAGCATATGGCCTGTTGTTTCTTCTGTCTCTGTTATATTCATTTTTTTTCCTACTTTTATGTGAAAGAAACAGGAGATAGCTATTATCACTGAGCTTTGAAAGACTGGGAAAGTGAACCACTCAAGGACAAGAGTTTGTTAAAAACAAGAGTCCATGCTAGGGTTTATGGTCTGAAAATCCAGCATCAGTTTCCCAAGGTACAGCCTTCAGTATCTAGCTTAGCTATAGCTGAGGCAAGGATTTATCTAGCAGCTATGTTACATTTTTTAGTTTTAAGCTTTTTTGAAGTTTTATTTTATTTTCAAAGATTAAGCAACTCTCCCTCCCACTTTTCTCCTCCCCCATCTTGAGAAAGCAAAAAAACAAACCCGTTAACAATATGTATTTTTGTTATTCAGTCATGTCCAACTCTCCATGACCCCATTTGGGGTTTCCAAAAATACTGAAGTAGTTCACCATTTTTTTCTCCAGCTCTTTTTACAAATGAGAAAACTGAAGCAAACAGGGTTTTTAAAATTTAATTAATTTATACATTTTCAGTTTTCAATAATCACTTCCATAAGTTTTAAATTTTCTCCCCATCTCCTTGCTCCCTCCCCATAACAGCATGCAATTTTATAACGATTCTGCACATACATTGGTATTAAACATATTTTCACATTAGTCATGTTGCATAGAAGAATTAAAACAAATGGGAGAAATCAGGAGAAAAACCAAACCCAAACATAAGAAAGGAAAAAATAGTCTGCTTCATGCTGCATTCTGACTCCATAGTGCTTTCTCTGGATGTGATTGGCATTTTGCATCAACAGTCCTTTGGGAATGTTTTAGGTCCTTGCATTGCTGTAAAGGTCTAAATCTATCAAAAACAGTCCTCACACATTGTGACCGTTACTATGTATAATATTCTCCTGGTTCCACTCATTTCACTCAGCATCAGTTCATATAAGTCCTTCTAGGATTTTCTGCAGTCCGCCTGTTCATAATTTCTTATAGCACAATAGTATTCCATTACATTCACATACCACAACTTGTTCAGCCATTCCCCAATTGATGGGCATCCCTTTGATTTCCAGTTTTTGGCCACCACAAAGAGAACTGCTATGAATATTTTTGTACATGTGGGATCTTTTCGCATTTTTATGATCTCTTTGGGATAGAGCCCTAGAAGTAATATTACTGGGTCAAAGGGTATGCACATTTTTATAGCCCTTTGGACATAGTTCCAAATAGCTCTCCAGAATGGTTGGATCAATTCACAGCTCCACCAACAAAGAATTAGTGTTCCAACTAATTTTCTCCAACATTTATCATCTTCCTGTTTTGTCATGTTAGTCAATCTGATAGGTGTGATGTGGTACCTCAGAGTTGTTTTGATTTGCATCTCTCTAATTAATAGTGATTTAGAGCATATGACTTTTCATATGACTACAGATAGCTTTAATTTCTTCCTCTGAAAGCTGCCTGTTCATATTCATGTTCATATCAGCTGGAAAATGATTTGTATTCCTGTAAATTTGACTCATAACCCTATATATTTTAGAAATGAGGCCTTTATCACAGACACTAGTTGTAAAAATTTTTCTGCTTCCCTCCTAATCTTGGTTGCATTAGGTTTGTTTGTGTAAAAACTTTTCAATTTAATGTAATCAAAATTATTCATTTTGCATTTCATAATGTTCTCTGTCTCTTGTTTGGTCATAAATTTCTCCATTCTCCATAAATCTGACAAATGCACTATTCTTTGCTCCCCTAATATGTTTATACTATCAGCCTTTATACCTAGATTGTGTACCCATTTGGACTTTATTCTTGTGTATGGTGTCAGACATTGGTCTATGACCAGTTTCTGCCACACTGTTATCCAGTTTTCCCATCAGTTTTTGTCAAACCATGAGTTCTTATCCCAGAAGCTGGAGACCTTGGGTATATCAAACAGTAGACAGCTATAATCATTGACTACTGTGTCTTATGTACCTAATCTATTCCACTGATCTACCCCTCTGTTTCTCAGACAGTACCAAGTAGTTTGGATGATTTCTGCTTTATAATACAATTTGAGATCTAGTATGGCTAGGCCACCTTCCCTAGTATTCCTTTTCATTAATTTCCTTGATATTCTGAACCTTTTGTTTTTCCAGATGAACCTTGATATTCTTTTTTCTAGCTCTAGAAAATAATTTTCTGGTAGTTCAATTTGTATTGCATGGAATAAATTAATTAATGAGGCAAAAGGGTTTAAAGGACTTGCCCAGGGTCACATAGCTAGTAAGTGTCTGAGATGGGAGTTGAATTCAGGAAGAGGAGTCTTCCTGACTAAAAGCCCAACACTATATCCGCTGCACCACCCACCAGAATGTGTTGTCAAGCAAAATAAAATTTTGAATTGGTTATACCTTAAAAAATTATGTCTTAATTTGCCCTGTGAGTACATCACCTCCCTGTCAGGAAATGCACAATATATTTTATCATGAATCCTCAGGAATTGTGGTTTGTTGCTGCAATGATCAGAGTTCCCAGGTTACACACGCACACACACCATTGTATTTTGCCTTCTCTTTTCTATTCTTTTTTTTACTACCAAGCCTTTTTTAGACAAGTACTCCATTGGACTCCCTCTATGAACTCTGATGTTGTGAGGAACACATGGAAACACATGTATCATCTCCCCACATTTGAAGGTGAGCAGTTTGTCTTTATTTAGTCCTGTATTCATTAGTTCATTCATATTTACCTTTTTTGTGTTTCTCCTTACTCCTGTGTGTGTAGTTCATAGTATTACTGCAGCTTTTATCTTTTCAACAGGAATGCTTGGAAGTCCTCTATTTCATGAGAAGTCATTTTTTTCTTTTCTTTTCTTTCCTTTTTTAAAGTACCTTGCAGCAAATATAGTCAGTTTTTCTGGGTAAGTTATTCTTGGTTCTAAGTCTACAACCTTTGTCTTCTAGATCAAGTTCTCTACTTCCTAATGGGATCCAAATTGTGTGTAATTCTGGTTGTGACTCCTTGGTTTTTGAATTCTTTTTTCCTGGCTATTTTAAATATTTTTTTTCTTTGACTTAGAAGTTCTGGATTTTGGCTATGATGTTCCTGGGAATTTTCATTTGGGGTTCCTTTCAGGTGGTGACCAGTGAATTCTTTCTATTTCCACTTTGCACTCTGGTTATAAGAGACCTGGGAAGCTTTCTTTTATGATTTCTTGAAATATAGGTTCTTTTTCTATTCATAGCATTCAGACAGTCCAAGGTTCTTAAATCTTTTCTTCTCAATCTGCTTTCCAACAAAGTCTTCTACTTCATGCATATCAAACTGGGAAAGTATGGCTAAATACTATTTGTTCTGAAAAAGATCTAGAAGTTTTAATGGACTACAATATATGTCAGCAATATAATGTAGCTGCCAAAAAAGCTCTTGCAATCTTGGGTTACAGAGGCATAATTTACAGGAATAGGGACGTCATACAACCCACTGTACTTTGTCCCCATCAGATCTCCTGTGAAGTATTGTGTTCAGTTCTTTGTGCCACAGCTTAAGAAAGACATTGTTAAGATATTAAACTTATTTTGTTTGATCCCAGAAGGCAGAGCTAGTAATAATGGGTGCTTTGAAAACTGAAAAACAGTCTGGCAGAAATTAGATTTAGATCAACACCACACGGCACGTTAAGCTCCAGTGAATACATGCTATAGATAGAAAAGATCATATCATAAACAAATTAGAGGAGCAGGGAAGGAGATAGCTATCACAGTGGCAGCTATGGGAAGAACTACTAACTAAATAAGAGATAGAGAGGATCACAGGAGTCAAGACAGGCAGTTTTGATTGCATGAATCCAAAAAGTTTTCACACAAAATCAATGAGTCAAAATTAGAAGGAAAATAGTCACCTGGGGAAAATATTTCCAACAAATTTCTCTGATCTAAATCTGATTTCTAAGATATATAGAGGACTGATTTATACAGATGAACAACAGCCATTCTCAAATGAATGTAACCCAAGTCCGAAAGCCCAGTTGGCATGGCTCTCTTTCTTCATTGGTGGAGATCAGTGTTCTGAGACTTTGTGAGAGACAAAGTGGAATTGATGAGAAGATAAGAAGAGGAGATAGGAGAGAGGAGAGTTTCACTCTAACTGTCCTTAAGTCTTTTCAGTCTCTACAGTCACCTTGAGTGCTTTTGCCTTTCATCTTTGAGAGAGATGGAACAATGCCAACCCCACTTCACATTGCTAAAGGGAGAACAAGACTGAGAAGAAGCCAATATAAAGAGAGCGTGCAGTCTTCATCATGTCTCTGTTTCTAGTTTGCTACACTGGAGACTTCAGGGAAGCCTCACTCTTGGGTGAGATCTGGAACTTTCTGTCTTGGTTGAACTGAGTTACCTTACTCCCTTCATTCTATGTTATCTGGCATATGCCTTCCTATTTGTAATTTCCCTGATTTTTTTTTTTTTTTTACTATCGACTTGGATATATGAGTTTCTTTGCTAATTACTATTTGTGTTCATTGTGGAACTGGTATTTGGAGGGAAAGGAGTCAAGTTGTGGATGTAAAGTTTGAGGTCTTTCTTTACCAAAACTAATGAACAGTGATAGAGGTTTAGCATGAACATGAAAAACCACATTCCTGAAATTATTATTATATAAGGAGCAGATAGATATACTTCTAGGCTGGCACTCCTCTTTCCGAGGAGAACAGAAGAACCAAGTTTTTGGTCCCAACCTCCTATTTCTCCTCCTGGTAGAAATTAAAGTCTCCCTTCAGAGAGGGTGGGAGGAGAAGAGAATGTCTATTCTGCCTCCCTTTGAGCCACATGATGACACCCCTATGTTACATGTTGAGTACAGCCCTCAATAACAACACAACTCAAAGAATATAAAAAGTTATTTCTCAAAAGAGGAAATGTAAGCAATCAACTAACATATGAAAAAAATTCTCCAAATCACTAATAAGAGATATACAAATGAAAATAACTTTGAAATGAAATTCATACAAATGGAAAGATTACAAAAAAGGAGAAAGGCAATTGTTGGAAGGGCTATGGTGGGACAAGCACACTGATATGTTATTGGTTGATCTGTGAAATTATTCAACTATTTTGGAAAACAATTTGGAGCTATATGCAAAGTCACTAAATTGTGCATACACTTTAAGTTAGTAAATATGACTAAATTTATATCCCAAGGAGATCAGTTGAAAGAAAGATATCACATATCCACAGAAATATTTATAGCAGGACTTTTTTGTTATAACATAGAACTGGAAAGATAATGCATGTCCATTAATATAATGAGTATTATTGGCTGTAAGATATCATGAAAAGGCCGGATTCAGAAACACCTGGGAGACAGATGCCATGAGGTAAGCAGCATCAGAGAAACAATTTATACAGTGACTACAAGGCAATAAAGGAAAAGAGCTCAGAAAAACACTTAATAACTATGATCAGTGCTATAACCAATTATGACTTGAAAGCACCAGAACCATCCTAATCTTAGTAAAGAGAATGAAAGTGATGGGCTAGAGGAGCAGAAAGAGACATATATTTTTAGCCATGACCCATGATCTTGCTTGACTTCATTCTTTGTTACTAGAGAGAATTTCTATTATTATGTACGCATGGGGTAATAGTTATGAGGGAGAGTGCAGGGGGTAGTGATAGTGAAATTTTAAAAATATACAGAAGAGAGAAGAAAGAATTTCAGTAGAGGACATAGATAATCGGGGCAGTGTTGCAATTACCATGAGAAATGTAATCAATAAAACAAGATGTGTCATAAAGATCCTTGGTGTCATATACATATATGCATATATATATACACATATGTGTGTGTGTATGTGTCTGTATGTGTGTGTGTGTATGAAAGAGGGACTGGGAAAACTGTGAATATATAGGTGGAAGAAAGCTCCTAATACTCCAGGAAGGTTTTGTCCCTCTGTGTTGGGTCAAAGGGAAAAAGCTAGGCTCCCAGGTCCCTAGAAATAAGGATGTCAGAAACCCCAGGGCTTTGAGAACAATGGGGACCTGTGTGGGTGGAGGGAGTAGTCAGGCTCTTTGGGGGAAGGAGAGGCTGTGTGGCTGCTCCCACCCCTCTCTCCCCACACTAGGACTGGAGCAGAGTACAATGTAAAGGAAATGCTCTTTCATCTAGGAGCAGGGCCTTGACCTCACCAGCTGCCACCAAAGACGAAGAATTTCCTCTCATTTGGAGAAAGCTTTCAATTGTTAAGGAATTTGTTTCTCTAGTTTGGCTGCTGCCCTGGGAAAATTATCCTTTCCTTATCAAGCTCAGTTGGGACATTTTGTAGGACCTTATCCCAGCAGGTTATGGGGCCTAGCCCTGGGACCTGAGTGAAAGATGGGATGGCAGAGGGGAAGAAAAAGCAGTTCGGGAGTTGGGGCTGAAATGGCTGGAATGTAGCACGTTCTGATGCCTCCTTTCCACAGGAAGGGGAAATTCCAGAAAATGGACCTGGGAGAGGAACTTTCTCTCTGCTATGGAGAGTGATCCTTGTCTTACAAGGAGCCTTAAGGGACTATAATTTAAAGGGAGATGGCAGAATAAAAAGCTTCCTTCAAAGTTCATCTGAAAAGTCTCTGCTATAGTAAGTCTAACACTGGAGATTTATTTGAGCATGTTTTCCTTGAAGGGGGCAGGGAGACTGTCCTTGAGATTTGGTTGGAGGTGAGAGTGGGGGAGGGACTAAGGTTTTTCACCCTTCCCTTCCCCTCCTCCTCCCAATCCCCCACAGGCAAAAAGGAATTAGTCTGTGGGAAAACAATCATGTTTATTGGGGAAGTGAGGTAAAGTTCCCTACAAATATTACAAAATAAGTACACTAGACTTCTTAACATTTTTCTTATTATGAATCTCCTTGGCAATCCGATGAAGGAGGGACTCCTTCCCAGATTTATAATCTTTTGCCTACATTCATAAGAGCTAACATTTATATAGTGCTCATCACTGTGCTAAGTGTTTAACAAATGACTTCATCTGATCCTCATAAAACTCTGAGAGATAAGTGCTATTATTATCCCATTTTACATATGAAGAAACTGAGGCAAAAAAGAGGTTAAGTGACTTGCCCAGGGTCACACAGCTAACACTTATATGAGGTCAGTTTTGAATTTAAGTCTTCCTGAATTCAGGTCCAGGCCTTTATCTACCATATCACCTAGCTGCTCTAGTTGAAGAAAAGGTTACATTTCAGTTAGAGACTAATGAAAATAAAGATAGTATTTTTTTTCCCTATCTAAGTTCATAGAAATCTCTCAATAGACTGCAAAGACTCTAGGTTAAGAAACTTGGGTCACTAGAGCTTTTAAATTACTTCCAGATATAAATTCTAGTATTGCATTCAATTCAAGAAGGGACATTAACCAACTGAAGTGGGTCCAAGGAAGAGTATCTAGGATAATAAAAGGACTAGAGATATTCATTTGAAGAAACTGGAGGGATTTATGTTGCTTCAGTAAAGTTAGAGTAATAACATTTATAGTTCCTGCCTTACAGGATTGATGGATTTTTTTAAGGTTAAAATGAGGTTCATCAGGTTTTTTGTGGGATTTTTTGTCTTTTTTTTTTTAAATAAAACTATGAAATAACTATTTTATCCCCAAGGCAGAGTGACCCCCGAAAGATTCACCATTGTTCAGTCATGTCCAATTCTTTGCAAGCCTGTAGCATGCCAAAGATCTTAACAAAGTATTTATACCTTGGCAAAGATCTTGCCAAAGGTAATGGCATGCTTTGCCATTTCTTTCTCCAGTGTATTAAAGTCACCAGGGTTAAATGACTTGTCCACCATCACACTGCTACTAATTGATAGAGGCCAGATTTGAACTTGACATTGCTGTCACCTAGTTGCCCTCAAAGATGCTCTAACCCCTTCTTAAGGAATTTTGTCAGGTTGTTTCTTTTTTAAAAAATTCATGTTGAAAAATTATACAATTTACAAAAGCAAGTAAAAGACAGAAATAATCATAGAGTATAATATCCCACCTCCCACTCCCATCTTCCTTTATAAAAGCAAAGCAAAAAAATATGTGTTAATTGGGTTTTTCCTGGTCATCTTAACCCACATTCATCACTTGAATATGGAACCTTCCTGTTCCAGCAAGCAGAAAAATAAATCCTTTCCATTTTCCTCTGTTCAGGTTTTCAGAATATTGTTAAGGTGGAAAATATTTCTTACTGCCTACAAGGCAGACAGGGGCTACTTTTCAAAGACTAGTAGTCACATCTGTCCTGAGGCTACTGGGGCCTTCTCTGGTGAAGACAGGACCACCTGTGTACACAGTCTCAGTGACAATCTGATCTTACTACCCTGAAGAATGATCTAAGGGACTGCCATGGGTTCTGAGGCTTCTTCTACTGTTAACTTGTCCCCCCAAAATAAAAGTTTACCAAAAGAAATTTCTTGAAATGAAATACACACACACACATTCTTGCATGTGTATTTCTGTATGTTTAAAAATCACCCCCCACTCTGTAAAACATAAACTTTCTCTGACATCTCCCCTACTCCCCACACATCCCTCCCACTTCTAGGCAAATTCATCACAAAAAGAATGGATTTGGTGTAGTTGATTTTCCTTTTAATCTTTTTTAAAAAATTTATTAAAAGTTTTTCTGCTCAAAATTCTCTCCTTCCCTCTAGCCACTCTCCCATTCATTGAAAAGGAAAGCAATAGAGACCTATTTTACATGTAAAGCTATGCCAAATGTATTTCTGTATTAGCTATGTTGCAAAAAAAAAAAGCAAGAAAAATAAAGTGAAAAAATATGCTTCAATCTTCTCTCAGAGTTTATAAGTTCTTTCTCTGGAGATAAATAGCATTTTTTATCATGACTTCTTTGGAATCATCATGGATCTTCATATTGATTAGAGTAGATGTCTTTCACAATTGATTTTCATTATGAGACTGCTGTTACTGTGTAGAATGTTCTCCTGGTTCTGCTCATTTCTTATTGCATCAGTTCATATAAGTCTTCCCAGGATTTTCTGAAATCACCCCCTTTGTCATTTCTTCTAGCACAATAATATTCTATCACAATTATATACCACAATTTGTTTAGTCGTTCCCCATTTGACAGGTATTGCCTCAATTTCCATTTCTTTGCCACCAAAAAAAAAGCTGTCATAAATATTTTTGTACATATGTTTTCCTTTTTCTTTGTTCTCTTTGGTATATAGATTTAGTAGAAGTATGACTGAGTCAAAAGGTATGTACAGTTTTTTAGCCCCTTAGCTATAGTTCCAAATCATTCTCCAGAATAGTTGGATCGATTCACAACTCTACCAATTGCACCACCAGTGCATTAATATACCTATTTTTCACATACCCTCTAGCACTTGTCATTTTCATTTCCTGTCATGTTAGCCAATCTGATAATGCCTCAGACTTGTCTTAATTTGCATTTCTCTAATTATTAGTGATTTAGAGCTTGTTTTCATATGATTATTGATAGCTTTGATTTCTTCTTCTGAAAAGTGCCTCTTCATATCTTTTGACCATTTATTGATTAGGGAATGGCTCTTATTTTTATAAATTTCACTCAGTTCTCTATATATTTGATTCAGTTCTCTACATATATTTTGATCTTTATCAGAGAAGCTTGCTGTAATTTCCCCTCACTTCAGTTTCTGCTTTCCTTCTAATTTTGCCTGAAATAATTTTGTTTGTGCAAAAACTTTTAAAATTTAATGTAATCAAATTATGCACTATACATCCTGTGACCTGCTCTATCACTTGTTTAATCACAATTTGTTTAATCACAGGTTTGGTAGATAATTTTTCCATGCTCTCCTAATTGGATTATGATACCACCCTACATGTCTAAATTCTATACCTATTTTGACCTGATCTTGATGTGCTGGAATCTCAGTGGGATAATGTATGTAGAGCACAGAGCATATTTTAAATTCTATAAAAATATCAACTATGATCAGATACTAATAACAAGGCACATTTTTCTTGCTCCTATCACCACCCACATTAATTTCCCAGCATACATATTTATGTAATTTGCCTTTCTCTATTCTAATGAAAATGGGAGAAAAGATATGCAACTTTTAAAATAAAAAATAGAGCTAAGAATTATATACAAAATGGAAGAAGTAAGGAGCAGACATTACTTGAATTTCACTTTCATTTACAATGGTCAAAAGAGGGCAGAATACACACACATGGATCATTTTGTATACTTAACGGGAATACTGAAATGAACAAAAAGAGGGAAAAGGGAAATCAAAGAGGAAGGGTAGTTTCAGGGAATAATAAAGAATAGGTTAAGAGAAAAATATGAAAGGGTAATGACTTGAAATAAACAAGAAGATAGGCATATAAGGTAGAGAAAGTATGAGAGAATCAAATGGACAGAAATAAATGATTAATAATTCTAACTGTAAATGTGAATGGGCTGAATCCCCATTCTCTCATAAAATGGAAGATGTTAGCACAATGGATGAGAAAGCATAATAAAACAGTATGTTGTTTACAAGAAACATACTTGAACAGACTTGCTGAGAATCAAAATAAGTAGTTGAAGCAAAATCTACTATACCTCCTCTGAACAATAACAACAAAGTAAAAGTAGCAGTTATGATTTCAAATAAGGCAATAGCAAAAAAAAAAGACAATTTAGAGATGAAGAGAGAAACTACATTTTGGGGAAGGTAACAGATAATGAATTGATTTCAAAATGTTAAATATATGGACCCAATGACATAGTTTAAACATACTTAAAAGAAAAACTAAATGAATTACAAGGAGAAATAGACAAAATTATAAAAGTGGGGGATGTCCATTTACCCCATGAGCTCTAGGGAAATCTAATTTTAAAATAAATAATAAAGAAATTAAGTAACAGATTAGAATTTTAGAAAAATTAAATATGATAGAGCTCTGGTAAATCTTGAGTGGGAATAGAATGGAGTACATCTATTTATCATTTCCCTATCTCTCTGTCTTTATTTTTGTATGGTCCTTGAGCTAGGAATGGTTAAAAAAAAACCTACAACATTCTTGCCTTGCAAGCTGTACCAAAAACAGGTGGCAGGGCAGATTTGACTTGTGGGCCATATTTTGCTGATCCTTTTTCTAAGACATGATCAGTTTTTGTAAAAGTGACGTGCGTAGTAAACACACACACACACACACACACACACACACACACTTCATGTTCCCATTTAATAGCTGCCAGAGGTCATAACCTTAACCTTCACCCTAATCCTTACTTTGTCTTAGAACATAAAAATCTCATAGCTAGGTAACATAATGGATAGATTGCTAAGCCTGTTATCAGGAAAATCTGAGTTCAAATCTGATCTCAGATACTTAGTAGCTGTATGACCCTGAGAGAATCACTTAACCTTTATATATGAAGATAACAATTAACACCTACCTTCCAGGGTTGTTGTGAGAATCAAATCAGATAATAATTGTAAAGTTCTTAGCATAGTGCTTGGCACATGGTAGACATTATTTAAATGTTAACTATCATTGTCATCACAATCAAAATGCACAAAAGCAAAAACATATAAATCCTTTACTGATCACAATGCAATAAAAATTACATAAAAAGAGGGCCACTGAAAAAAAAGTAATAAAAATCATTTGGAAGAAACAGCTAGGTAGCACAGTGGGGAGAGAGCACTGGTCCTGAAATCAGGAGGATCTGAGTTCAAATTTGGCCTCAGACACTTTGATACTTACCAGCTGTGTGACCCTGGGCAAGTCACTTAGTCCCAATTGCCTTGCCAAAAGAAAAACCAACTGGAGAATAAATAACTTAGTCCTAAAAAATTGTACAGTCAAAGAATAAATCATAAAAATGATAATTTCAATAAAGATATTAATGAGGCAGTATTCCAAAATTTTAGAGATGCAGTCAAAGCAAGGGAAAATTTTATAGTTTTAAGTACTTTTGTTAGCAAGGAAGAGAGAGAGAGAAAAAAAATATCATTCTTTGACCTAGCTATAAAACTAAGAGGCCTAAGCCCAAAAGAGCTCAAAGAAATAAGAAAAATTTCTTCATGTAAAACAAAATCCGTAGTGGCTCTTTTTGTGGTGGCAAAAACTGGAAACTAAGTAGATTTCCATCAATTGAGGAAGCAGCATATGAATGTGACAGAGTATTATTTTGTTGTAACAAATGAGAGTATAGATAGTTTCAAAAAAGACATGAAAACCTTACATGAATTGATATAGAGTGAAGAAAATGGAACCAGAAGAATAATTTATACTATATCAGTATTATAAAAATGAACAATTTTGAAGGCTTTTTTAAACTGATGGAGAATGAAGTACAATAACAATTTGAAAGCTACACAAACTCTGATCAATAAATGATCACTCATTATTCCAGAGGACAAAATATGCTATTACAGAGAAGTGATGGCTTTACAGAGAGGTGCAGAATGAGACACGTTTTGTTTTGTTTTTAAAATATAGACACTTCGGATATTTGTGTTGCTTGACTATGCATATTTGCTATAAGAAATTCGTTTTTAATTCTTTTTTTGAAAGAGATAGGGGAGTAGATTTCTGTTAATTTTTTTTTAAACTAGTGTATTATCAAATGTTGCATGCCCTTTCAGATAGGTCACTGTATTGTGGTTTTACTTATCTGCTTTATTGTGTTATAAGAGACCTCTTAAGAAGTGGGAGTCCTCTATAAATGTCAACAATGTGAAACAAAACACATCAGTAAAACTTTAAAAAATAGGAAAGAAAATCATGATAAGAACTTTTGTGATATAATCTCTCCCCTCCCCATATACATAGGGCATGCTTTCCCATATATATATATATATATATATATATATACATATATATATATATATGTATATATATATATATATATATATATACATATACACTATCAGTGGGGAGAATGAGCATGCACAGGGATCATAGGTCCACATGTCAGAAATATATATGCACAGGAAACACATCTTCAATCCTGCAGGACCTCTAATATTCATTGATTCTCCTTCTCAGTGGATGCTTTGTCTGTGCTGGGTGCTTCACCTTCCTGGGCTTCTTGGGTCCTATCCACTGGTATGTTACAGATCACTTTTTCTGCTCATTCTTGCTGTTCTGTGCTGAATAATCATCTGGAAGTTTCCAGGTACATTGTCTCTGTGAGACATTTCTCTCTGTTAGTATCTTCTGCATTTTTCTCTTTGGGGCCAGCTAAGCCATCTCAGCTTCAGTCAGCTGGGGTATAGTCACTATAAGTCTTTAGTCATAGCAACCAAACTTAGCTAAGACTCCATACACCCCAGGGAAATGGCTCAGGTCCCTATTTGGCAGGGCTTCTTACTTTGGAGAGGGTTAGGACAACTCCTTTCTAGAAAGACCCTCGTGGATCAAGATGTGGAATTATTGGGAGGTATCTTGCTTTCTAATGATACAGGGGAGGTGAAATTGTCTTTTCATAACCATGGTGAATGTGAATTAACCTGAAAGAAAGTAGTGAACTCCACTCTGCATATGTTGCTTTGTGTGGCTTCTACTCCATTGTACAAGATGCCCTTGTGCCAGGTACTTCCTCGTGTTTCCCCGTATCCTACTTTCCTGTCTCCTTGTTGTCTGCTCCATTAGCTTAAGGTACTCCTTGAGGGTGGAGACTGTATATTTATTAATTATAATCCCAGTATTTAGTGCAGTGCCTAATTCATAGTAGGCAGTTAATAAATGTTTATTTATTACAATAATTGGATCGGATTGGATATTTTAACTGGTTCAGTGACAGTTTTAAGTCATTGGATGAACGTGAGGAGAGATCATATCTTACTCCATTCTCCCATATTCTCACTGGAGTAGAGAGGAGTTTATAATTGCAATTATCATACACTTAATATTGAAATATATAGGAGCTGTAAGTTTCATTAGTGGAGGGAATATGTATAATGGCAAGATTCCTGGTCCCTTAAATATTAAAGCTCACTTTTATATACTGTTTTAAGTTTCACAAAGAACTTTCCAAACTGGTCATTGATTGGATGTGAGGGGAGAGGAAGGTAAAAAGAAGAATTCAGTTTTTAATCATACTTTTCAATTTAATCACCATTCAAGAATGGTGGTGTCATTGGCACAAAAGAAGTCAAGGAGAAGGTCTAGCATTCAGTTTAGGACTCTAAGGGATGGCAGGACATCTAGGTTGTAATGAAATGGGTGAAGAATGGTTGCAAAAGGAAAAGGAGTTGTTCACTGGGAAAAGAACCTGGTTAGTGGGGCCACAGTGAAGACTGAGGGGGTGGGAAGTCTTGACTCCCAAAACTGGAGCCAGGACAAGCTTGGCACTCCGCAACCTAATGAAGTTCCCAGATGACCCAGCCCTCGGGGATGAGTCATTGTCATTGTCCTGGGTTCCTGGGAGCTCGTTGAGGGCTGTATTCTTTAGGGGACTCCTGGACAGCCCTAGCTGGAAAAGGAAGCCTTGTGAAGTTTGATAAAGGGAAGCATGTTGGAAGCTGATCAAAATCTTGGCCAGTTCCTGTTTGCCAAACTGGCTCAGAACAAAGTCTTTTGGGGGCTGGGATACATAGGGGACCTTTTTTGGGTTGGAACATTTATTCTCTCTAAAGTCTCAGCTTTTCTGTCAACAGCATACTGTGCCCATTTCTGGTCTAGGCTTTTTATAACCATTGTCCTTGCAGCTAGGGAGAATTTAGGACTTAAAGATTGCTCTCACAAACTGACGTTCAAAATCTGACCTTTAAGGCCTGACTCAGGGGTCACTTCCTTCATGAAGCCTCCCTTGATGTCCCTAGGGAGAAGCCACACATCATGGAGCTGGAAGGAACCATAGAAGTCATTCTTATCTAACTCCCTCATTTTACAAACAAGAGTAATGAGACTCAGGAATGGGATATGATTTTCTTAAGGTCACATAGGCAGTTAGAAAAACCAGAATATAAGTCTAGGTCTCTTGGCTTCAAAATTATGCTCTTTAAAAATTTTTTTTAAATTATTTTTATTCTGAGCTAAATATACACTCAATAAAGTGAGTATTTTCATATACATAATAGTAGAGAAAAAGAACATTTTAAGTGAAATTGTGACTATTATGTACAGCTTTCTTTTCTTTTTATGTATGTAATTGATTCCAACCCATAGCTCTCAAAACTTTCTTGCTTTTCTGTGATCTTTTAGTTTTCTTCTGTGAATTAAGAAAAAATCTCAATGAGCCTCTTTTCTCTGCTTTATTTCTTTTGTCACCCTATTTCTATCTCCTTTCTCTTTCTTTCTCCCTCCTTCATTGGAAACAAGTCAAGAAACATTTAGTAAGTATCTAATATGTGTCTGGCACTGCACTAAATGTTGAGGAACCAAAAAAAAGGTTAAAAAAAATAGTTTCTGCTCTAAAGGAGCTCGCAGTGTAATAGGGCAGACCACACATAATCAGTTATGTACAAACAAGGTAAATAAAAGGTAAGTTGGAACTAAGCCATTGAGGGATATTGGGGACAGTTTCTTGCAGAAACTGGGATTTTAGCTGAGGCCTGAAGGAAGCCAGAAGGCAGAGAAGATGAGGGAGAGAGTTTCGGAAGGATGAGTGAAAAAGCAACAGCTGTTCAAGGAACAACAAAGATGCCACTGTCATTTGATCAGGGCATAAGATATAAGAAAACTGAAAAATGGGAGAAGGGAAATTACAAAGTTATGAAGGACTTTAAAAGCCAGAGGATTTTATATTTGATCCTGAAGGTAATAGGGAGCCACTGCAGTTGATTGAATAAGGGGTGTGATGTGGCCAGACCTATACTTGAGGAAAATTAATTTGACAGTGGAATAAGATGATGCACTAGAATGAGGAGAGACTTGAAACAAGGAGATAAAACAGAAGAAAAGCAAAGTCTTTATAATAAATATGCGAAGTCAAATAAAACAAACTCACAGGTTGACTGAATCAGAAAATATCTATCTTATTTGGCATCTTGAGTCTATCAACTCTTTGTCAAAAGGTGACTTCATCATCAGGCCTCTGGAATGTGGTTGGTCACCACGCTGATTAGTCTTTCAAAGTTGTTTTTCTTTACAATCCAGCGCTCTCTTTAAATGATCTGTCTCTCCTTGGTATACCCATAGCATTTAAACAAAACAAACACCCAAACAGCCTGTTATATACTTGCTGTTATAATGGACATGGCCAAAGAGAATAGTCCCTATGTCTTAATTTCGCATAATGCTCAGGATCCAAAGAATTATTCACTGGGGAAAATTACTTAAGTTCTGTTATATGACTGGATAGAAAACAGAAATACCAGGAGGTGAGAAGGTGGATCGAGCAGCATGGGATTTGGTAAAGGCAGAGAGGACACAGGCAGGTCTGTGGTTGAAGTGAGGTGAGTCTAAAATGGTATTCCTGAACTTAGGAGTCCTGACAGAATCCAAATAAACCTGGAACTGCTAAGCATAGCCTAGCTTGAGAGGTACTAGCGGAGCTTCATGTCATCTAAGCCCCAGATAAGTAGAGAGAATGAATGACCTCTCCTCTGCCTCATATTCTCATATAAGAAAGTTTGCTGATTTCTGCATGAGTTGAGTTTTTTGGGGAGATTTTCATGAGGACTTACTTCAGAATGAGTCTTCAGCTTGATTTTCCCTTGCCATTTATTTTGTGATTCTATTCTACTTAAATAATTGGTTATTTGATGTAAAGTTCTTATGATAATGCTTTGGAAACATGATATGGTAGAAACCATGCTAGATTTGAAGTCAGACAACCTGAATTCAATCTTGACTGTCACTTATTGTCTGTTTGACCTGAGAAAAAGTTCTCTCTCCTCCCTAGACCTCAATTGTCTCATCTGTAAAACAGGATTGTATTATATGTCCTTAACGTCACTTCTAGGTATAAATCTAAGATCCTAATAGACAGTGCACTGGGATGGGGGAAATCAAGCCATGTTTGTATAACTATGAGGATCCTCAAACACCCCACTTGAACCTGAAATAGCAAGGAGTTAGATCCACACTAATATTAAGTCTACTTCATATTGTCTACCTGTTTCAGTACCCTGGATAGATAATTAAGTTCCCTGAGCATAGAGCCCTGGGTCATATTTCAAGGTTCAAGGGTGTACTGATAAATATTTTATAAATGCCTTCCCCCCCAAAAGGTCCACACAACACACTTTTAAGTTTAATCTATATTATTAACATATTCTCCCTCACTTTCCTATGCCTAGACAATCAGCAAAATAATAAATCTAGCCCTGATCTGTGGCATTTGTTGATTTCTGAGGTGCTCACACTAAGAATTTAACCATTCCCTATCTCTAGTCTCCCTTTCAGTAGTCAGGCAACTATTTTAGTTACTCATGAAATGTGGTAATTGATATATTAAGGGATTAATCATGGAGAATTTAGGATCAAAGATTTAGAACTATAAGAAATCTTAATGGTCATGTAGTCTAATCCCCCTTGTTTTTTTTCTGATGAGGAAATTTGAGTGTCAGAGAGGTTAGGGTCACACAGGGAGTAGCAGAAACTATAATCAAGCTTAGCCCTGACGATCATAGATTTAGATCTAGAAGGAATCTCATTGGTTGTCTAGTCCAACTCTCTCATTTTACAGATGAAACCAATGTCCAAGGAGGATAGGACTTGTCTCAGACCATCAAAGGAGAACCCATCAGGGGCAGAATTTGAATGCAGGTTCTCTGCTTCCAAATCCAACACTCTTAGCAATTCACTGTGATGTCTCCCAGAGAAGGCCAAACTTGAGTCTAATTCTGAAGGAGAAGGAAATAAATTGATGGGGACACAAAGAAAAGTTTTCCTGATAAAGGAGTGGTAGATGAGGGAGTCAGGAAGGAGGATTTTTGGGGTCTAGCTGTTGAAGAGTCAATTAAAATAACCTTTTAGCATTATCTCCTTTTGTCCTCCACAAACTCTATACTCATCTAGCTCATTTAGATTCCTTTCCTGTTTTTTTTACCTCTGTTCTCATTGTTTCCTATGCGTTAAATATTCTCCCTTTCTGGTTTCCCTTGAGTTCTTCATCAAGCTTTAAAGCCAAATGAAATTCCACCTCCTCACTGACGGTTCTTCTCATTTACGTATTACTTACCTGGAAGATAAATCTTTAGAATTAAAGAATTGCCTAATCACACTCTGATCCCAAGTGGCCTGGGAATTTCCTCTCTCCCCATCTCCTCAGAGTCAGGGTAACCTGAAGAAACAAAAAGAGGAGAACCAGTGTCCCTTCCTTCCCTCTCACCCACCTTCTAGTGAGCAGCCTGCACTAGTGGCTATGTTATTCATAGGTCAGGGCTTAGGGGTCATTATTAATAACTAAATCATCCTATAGGCTGGCTGAGTTCTTAGTTTATTAGGGATAACTAGGGCTAAGAAGGAAATGACCAGTTTGGGGGCTTAGTCCCTAAGGAATGCCAAGACCTTTATCATCAGAAATACCTATTCATGAAGTAGGACTGAGAAGGAGGGATCTGGGGACTGTCCACAAGACAGACTGAGAGGAAGAGAACACTGATGGCCACACTCCTCATCTGGGACAGACAAAGGCACATGTGCTGAACGTTCATCCCCACGTCATGCACCTAGCCTCCCCCATCCTCAGGCTTAGCTCCTCGCAGCTCTTTCCCTCAAAAACAAACAACAAAAAAATCCCCAACCCAACCACTCTGCATAATACTAAATTTGGAGCAAGGATTGTAAATTCAAATCCTTACTTCCTCTCTCTGAGCCCAGCTTCCTTCTCTTGTAAAACAACAATAAGAAGAAGAACCTCTGCACTATTTCATATTTTTTAAAATTTTTTAAAGTTTCTGAAGGCCTTTCTATACAGAAAAGCTGTAAATTGCAATGAAGCTTCTGTTTATACCAAATCCCAAAGCAGGCACCAGATTTCAGATGAAACACCCCACCTGGGGCCTGTCTTGGCAGGTCCCTCCCCCAAGATAGGCCCTCTACTTCCCCTTCCTCAGCGGGGCACCGGCCACCTGCCTGGGCCTGTATGGGCAAGACTTCCTTCTGCTTCTGTGGGAGCCAAATCTATTCCATGCAAGCTCAGGCACGGTCCACGCATTCCCCACTAGCCAGTCAAAAGATCTTTCTTGGTGAATTCATAGGATTTTCATGACAAGCCTGGAGTCAACATTCAGCAAACCCTGCCTGAATTACAGGGATCAGGGAAAATAAGAGGAAAAAATGGCAGCTTCTTTTTGTTCTGTCAGGAGTAGAGGGCCCAGAAAACCCCAGAATCCAGAATCTTGGGGCTGGGAGAGACTTTGGAGGTTCTCTAGTCCAATTCATAGCTATATGGATATTTAGTGGACAGCTAACTTTAGAAGTGTTAAGCTAGCCTCCAGTTAAAGATTTCCAAGGAGGGGAAATTACTGCCTTGTAAGGATATCCATTCTACTTTGAGTCATCTCAATTATTAGACATTTACTATTTACCAGACATTGTACTAAATAAGGGCATACAAAAAGAGGGAAAAATACTTCCTGCCCTTAAAGAGCTTACAATTTGATGGGGAAGACAACATGCAAACAAATGTATACAAAACAGGCTATATTTAGGATAAGTAGGAGGTAATTAATAGAGGAAAGACACTGGAATTAAGAGGGGTTGGGGAAGGCTTCCTGCAGAAGGAGGTATTTTATTTGGGATAGTAAAGTAGTCAGGGAGGTCAGTAGCAGAAGCAGAGGAGGGGGGTACTTTCTGCTATCTAGGGTCAGCAATGTTGGGGATGGGATAATGGTCTGCTGATTCTGGGGTGAGCAAGTATGCCCCAGGAAAATCAAATATGTTACTGAATGACTGACCACTGCCCAAGGGTACAGATGTCCACCAGAAAGGAGAACTGGTTCCTGAGACAAGTGATGTGGATGGTTAGGCTAGGCAGGGAAGAACATAGTGGAAAGGAGAAGTTTAGGATGTTGCTCTCTGGAACTTCTGAATTTCCCAGCTAATCCTAAGAAGAAAAAACCCAAGCTAGGGGGAGGCCACTGTAAGGATGGGGATAGACAAGTAAGAGCTAGAAATGGGTAGGAAGCATATCTCAGTTAGAGCTGTTGATATCCAGTAAGTTAAGTAACCTAAGAATCCAGCAAACATTTATTAAACACCTATTGTGTGCCAAGTGCTATGCCCAACACAGAGAATACAATTAATAAAAAGAAAGATAACCCCTACCCTAAAGGAGATGACAAACTAAATACACACAAAAAGGCACGAAAGGAGGAGGTGGGAATGGTGAGGGGAATGGGACACCAGAGAGCATCTTGTTCTGTGGATGGGCAGGGCAGGGCAGCAGGTACAAAGAGGAGTGAACTGAGTCTAGTTTCTACTCTCTATATAGAAAGGCATTGGGAGGAGTTTGGTAGTCATGTCCTGAGGCAAAATTCTAGTGGCTCAACTTAAGATTTGTGTCTGATTCTAAAGGTTAGGAAATTTATTTTCATATTGGGCAGAAATCCACCTCTCTGCTACCTAGAAACATTCTTCCTAGTTTTGCTTTCAGGGGTTTAAAATAAAAAGGTCCTTAATCTGGAAAACAGTCTCCAAATCCACCTATACCCTAACTTTCATCTTTAGGGAACTCACTGTCTATTTGTGGAGAAGCAGACCTAGATTTGTAGAGTAGGGGGCTAAAATACAAACAGCATTAAAATACACAATTAGAATATACATATGAAGTATATTGCAGAGGTAAAAAGTGTATTGTATATATATTTACAGAGGTGAAAAGTGCTAAAGAATGTAAAGTCCTAAAGAATCATGGTCATCACTTCATTCCTCAGCCCCATTGCCCAAGGAACTGTACCTGTAGAATTTCTGAGACTGAAGGAGGGTGGGATGGTTTTGCATATTGGAAGATATGGCAAGCAAAGTGACAATATAAACAAAGGTGAAGAAGTAAGAATGAATGAGACTTGTGGGGGGAAAAGGTGACAGTATGATGTGGTAACCACAGTTTCCCTAGGTGAACACAAGACCTCCTAGATAGTATATTCAAATACCTTTAGTGTATTTCCATTGCTTCTAGGATAGAATATACATTTAGCCTGGCTTCTTGCTGGGTCCAGTGGTTCTAGGAGCACGCCATGCCTTCCCTAGTATTGTTTGGTTGGGTTATTATTAATGACTGTTTCTTAGAGGAGGAATGGCAGTGGTACCTGTTCCTCTGCATAAGGTTACCTGCACAAAGCAGAGAGGGAACTCTACCATGTATCTATACAACTCTATCTAGATTCTTGCTTCTAAGTCCTGGACCATAGGTCATTCTCTTCTTCTTCAAGGTGATCAATATCTATCTCAGAATGTTTCACTCCAACTCAATTTCTACCTGAGGACTTCAAGTAGTCACATAGCTATTAAACATTATGGTCTACTGGTTCTTCAAAATACAAAATTTCCAAGATCTATATTTTCAAACTACATCAGCCACCCAAAGAGGTAATTATACGTAAGACCTTATCATCATCCATAGCTATGCTACAACTATGCCTTTGTATCCCCTTCTCTGATCATCATCTCTTATCCTTCTATCTTTCATGCTATCTCACCCCTCCCAAACTTATTTGTCTTTACCACAAACCTCTAATTCCATGGAAGCTAAATGATGCATAGGGTGTTCAGGTGGAACTAAGACCCATAGTGTATGGGCTTGCTGAGTCCTTTTCAGGGCTGTTCATCCACCTTTGGTGTCTACCTTGCACTCAACTCTCACTTGTGGTTCCAAGAAGCTATAACATACATAGTGGCCACACCTCAGTAAGTCATTTCGGAGATGCAGTTACCAGGTTGAAGGTAACCCACAGGCTTCAAACCTATCGATGAGTTGGGGGAGGGGATAACTATCCAAGCCTGTGAAGAAAATTGGGAACAAGCATGTGAAGATTTCCCCTGTTGGGATGGGCACATGAGAACACTTTGTTTCAGTGACCATGAAGGCTGCTGAAGCAGGTGCTGTTGAGGGCTTACAGCTTAGTCATCACTGAAGACACCAAGGTCATCCAGAGCATCCTGGGTCATCACCAATTGTCTTGACTCTTGTCTTGTCATTAGACTTCAGTGACTCTGGAAGAGAGAATAAAACTGACAGCTGTGCAACTTTGCTTTACTTAAATATAATTCAAGCACTAATTCACCTGTAATATCATTGGTCACTTTTGAAAATGAAAGACAAAAACAACAGGCATGAGGTGATGAATAGAATACTGGGTGTGCAATCAGTAAGATCTAAGTTTAAATATAGCCTCAGATGCTATGTGACTCTGGGCAAGTCTTTTAACCTCCATCTACCTCATTTTCCTCAACTGTAAAATGAGAATGGTAACTGCACCTATCTCCCAGAATTATTTTAAGGATTAGATGAGATTTTTAAAAATAACTCTACCTAATTTTAACATTTAAAAAAAATTTTGAGTTTCCAATTTTCTTCCTCCCTCTAGCTCCTCCCCCACCCATTGAGAAGCCAAGCAATATGATATCAATTATACATGTGAAGTCATTCAAAATGTATTTCCTAAATGAGATTATGCTTGTAAAGCACTTAGCACAGGGTCTGGCATATAGTGAACATTAATAAATGCTTATTCCCTCACTTCTCCCTGTATTCCCTCCTTTCTTCTCTCTTCTTCAAATTCTCCCACAAGTCCTCCCTGGAGGATCTCTTCACATTATATCAGTACTGATAGAACATATCTAGTATCTGTTGTTTTTCTGTCTAGTTCCACGATGACCCCTGTTCTTTCCTAATGATTCATCTCTTTCAATGTTATCTTTTACACAATTCTGTACAAATTATTCATCATTGCAATCTGTTACAGGCTTTTTACATGTACCCTATGTCTCTCCATTAACTGGAGAGTCTCTCCATTAATTGGAGAGTCTCTCCATTAACTGGAGACCTCCACTTCTGATTTATTAAAAATTGTGGTATTCTGTGATTCATAGCCATGTAGTATTGCTGGAAGAATTCTCCTGTTGAAAAAAAAATAGAATTTCACTTCAGAAAAAAGTTTGAGGTCATTAAAAGGGATGCATAATTTCTCTCTTCCAAATACTCAATTCTGTACCTAGTTTGCTGTCCCTTTTCAGAGCCTGTACAATCACATGGTTGGTCTATTCAGTAGAGTACCAAAGAACTAAATTAAAATATCATCTTAGATAATTATTAGTTATGTGACTTTGTACAAATCTTCTTACTCTCTTGGGTCTCAGTTTCCTTATCTGTAAAATGAAAGGACTAGATGCCTATAAAGAGATATAGAGTTCATGTAAATAACCTGTAGTATATATCACCAATGATGAATAACTTGCACAAAAATGTGTAAAAAATAACTTTGAAAGAGATGACCTAGTAATAAAATTCCTCCTAATTCTAGATCCGTGATCCTATAGAAATTCATTACATGCTTTGTTTTTCTTATGATTAAGAATCTCATTTAGGTAGCTTTGAAATATTTGGGGTCTTGGTTTAATCAGCACAACATAATCCACAAGAAGAATATCCAGAGACCTTCTCTATTTATAGAGAGTTCCTCTTCAACTTGGATTCTACATAGGACATTATCCATGACAGTGACAAATACCTTTGAAGATCTTAGGTCACCCTGTTGCTTAATATTAATACTCAGAGGATCATCAATGTTATCTCTTTTGTTGTATCTGTCAAGGAATCTTGTATGATTTGAACATTACACTTGCAGAAAATTATACACACTCCTTGTAGGAAGAGAGCCATTAAGACTACACTTTGCTCTACCAAGTCAAATATTTCTTAATAGTCAATATGAAATAAACTCATTGGATCTTGCTTGCTTTGCTTAATTATATCTAGAATTTTCCATCTGGTCCCATTGCAGTTATGTTTGCTCCCTTTCACAGGCTTGAATTGATATTAATATTCTGGGAAGGTCTCAGATTGTCATTGAATAACAGCTTTCAACCAGTATTCCTCAATGAGTTAGTTATGAATGGGTCAATAGATATGAAGTAACTTAATTTGTCTTCCTTTTTATAATGAAGTTAATAGCTAAGAACAAACAACCATTTCAATGTACAAAGAAAGTAATAAAAGATGTCTCTTTTATACGCAACTTCTGTTGCAAATTTTTTTAAAGTGTCTACTCTATAACCCCTGTCCCAATGCCCATTAGTATGGGAATCTCTCATTGATAGAGATGGATGACCTGCATGAGGGACAAAATACAGTTGGTGAGAATGAAAGACCTTCACTCTCTTCAGTCTTCAGGATTCTTTCAGCTTTGAGTAATTTTGTGTACTTTTGTCTTCTAACTTTGAGATGGAAGATGATGAGGCCAACCTCACTTCAGGTTGCTGAAGGAAAAGACTCTGGGAAAACATGAAAGGAGCTGGCAGTCTCCATCATGTCCCTATCTCTACTTTGCTACATTAGAAACTTCAGAGAGTTTCTCCATGGATGATTTGTAGGACTTTCTCTTGGTTGAATTCACTTTCTTGCTTACCTTTCTCCCAATGGGAGAGCTTTTCCATTTTGTATTATCTGGTATATATTTTCCTTTGTATACTTTCTCTTGTTTCTGTTTTGTTACTGATTTAGATCAATGGATTTTCTTTGACAACTGCTATATCTGTGCTCATCGTGGAATTGATATTTGGTAGGAAGGGAATAAATCCTTGGATATAAATCTTGGAGTTCTCCTTTCTCCCAAATAATGACATGCTTATTAGAAGTTAGATTGAACTTGATCATATCCTTTAGATTAATAATATGTAAGGGAGTAGATAGACATAATTCTAACCCAGTAGGCTTTCTCTCTGAGAAGGGCAGAGAAATGGCCTCTGGCCCCAACTTCCTACTTCCTCTCTTATCAGGAAGTAAGATTTCCCTTAGGGAACGGTAGGGGGAGAAGAGGCTAGAGTTGTCTATTACATTTTCCTTTGAGCCTTATGAGGACAGCTCATGCCACACATAAGAGCTCTCTACAATTAAATTTAAGAAGGCAGTAAAAAAAGAAAAACTGTCTCATTTGTCCCTATTTGGACTACATTGTATTCTTCTGTATAACTTTTAATAGAAAATAAGTAATAATTAAAACCACAAATATCTCTCATTATTACAGCTTAGAGGCACCAGTTAGGGGAAAAAAATCTTTATGTTGTGGTTTAAATCTTTAGCTTGGTTGAATCTCTGTTTTTCTGGTTAGTTACTGTCTTTCTCCATTGCCTTTCATCTACACATAATTCATATGTAGATATGCATCACAAAGGAATTATCACTGATCATAGTTTTAAGTAAAGGGTAACATCTCTCCCAGAGTAGGAAGAAAAGCAACCTATTTCTTTAAAATACAAGTCTTCTTTTGTTTAAGGCACAAATGTAGAAAGTGTCTAACCCTCACTGACAGGCTTGCTCCTTAAAATTTCATGACCTACTCTTCCACTCTACCTTAGTAAAACTTAGGGGTGGCTATTCTCTTAATGTCTCCATTACCTATAAATATTCTATTTCCCCTGACATTTGTTCCTGTGCCTCACCCTTCCTAAAGCTATTATGCATGGTCATCTTCACCTTCAATCCCTCTGCCCTTTTACTTTCTCAGTTGTAAGAAGTCTGAGATTTCCTTGAAATCAGTTTTTACATTCATCTACCATAGTTAGTTAGGCCTTTAGCCAATTGATGGATACCCTCTTGGTCTTCAGCTCTTTGTTAAAATAATACCAGAGAGTATGTATAGGATTTTTTTAACTTTTTGGGTACAATTTCAAATTGCTTTCCAAAATAGCTAGACCAATTTATAGTGCCATCAATTTACAGCTCATTAGTACCCCTGTTTTCCCACATTACTTCCAACAATTATCCTTTTCTTTTATCTGGTGATCTTTGCTATTCTGGTAAATATAAACTGGAGGATCAGAGTTTTTTAATGTATATTTCTTTTTTTAGTCATTTGAAGCAATTTTTTAATATGGTCTTGATAGCTTAGGTTTCATCCTTTGAGAATTGTCCATATCCTTTAAACATTTATCTATTGGTAAATGGCTCTTGTTCCTCAATATTTGAATCAATTCCCTATATATCATGAGTATCAGCATGCTTTGGTTTTCTTGATGTCATTTTGTTGTTCTTTACAGGACTAGTCAATCAGGACAACGTATGGGGACTGGAAGCCATAACCTATGAGAATGAAGATGTTTTGTCCTGGAGAAGAAAGGACTTGAAGGGAGGAGAGGGAGGAGATAATAACTATTGAAAGGGTATCATTGGGAAGAAGGAATTTTTTAAGGATTAAGGTTTGAAGAAAGGATATATAGAATCCAGTGTATTGGGATAGCATATGTGTAGTGCTTTAAGATTTGCAAACTACTCTACAAATATCATCTCATTTTATCTTCACAACCACCCTGGGAGGTAGTTGTTTTTATTATCCTCATTTGACATATGAGGAAACTGAGGTAGATAGAGCTTAAGTCACTTGCTGAAGGTTGAACCAGAGAGAAAGTATCTGAGGCTGAATTTGTACTTCCTGACTGCAGACCCAGTGCTTTCTCTACTGTGATACATAGCTGCCAATAAAACATGTAAACCCCCTCCTCCCCCAAAATTGTAATCTTAGACTTCACTAAGGAAGGCAGTGTACTCTGCCCTGGTCTCAATTCTGAGCACTACATTTTAGGAAGGACACAAATTAAATTGTGTCTAGAAGATGGTGACCAGTAGCAAGATGACCAGAGGATGTGACATTTGAGTAATTAGCTGAAGGAATTTAGCTTAGGGACAAAGATAAGGGTGGAAAGTGGGAACATGATAGTGGCCTTCCAGTGTTTGAAGGGCTGCCATTTGGACTTCTGCTTGGTCTCAGAGGAGAAAATTAGGAATAATTGATGGAAGCTGCAGAGAAGCTGACTTAGGCTTTGATGTAATGAAAACTTTCTGAGTATTAGAATGATCTGAGAGTAGAATGGGCTGTTTCTGGACACAGCAAATTCCCTCCTCATTGGAGCTCTTCAGGAGGAAGCTGGATGTTCCATTTGTGTGGGTATAATAGGGTGAATTTGGGGTAGATGTGGGTAGGACTAGACAGTTTCTAACGTTCCTTTCTGGATCTCAGACTCTGTGGTTTGTTCTACTGGGCACCAGCAGACAGAGTTAGGTGTAATGGGGGAGTAGGGGGAGGAAGCTGGAGAGAGATAGGTTTAGGCTTGGTGTTAGAAAAATAAACAGCCTAATTAAACCTCTCTAAAAGTAGATTGTTGTTATTGTGCATCCTTTGCTCTTGAAGAGGACCGATGACATCAGGAAGGTGAAGTCTTGACTTGCAAGTGAATTGTATTTAAGTGAGACAGAGCTGTGAAAAGTCATCAACCTCCCTCTTCTCCAGGGTCATCTGAGTCCAGGGGCAAGACCTAGGTCAAGACAACTGGTGATGGCTCTGGATACAGTGGGAGACCTTGGCCTTTTAAGTTAAATGTTTCCTAGGTATTAGTTTGTCTGAGATAATGCCCATTCAGTTATTAAGGGTAGGTCAGAAATGAAGTGAAAAATGGCCTACTTTGTCTTCATAATGTCATATAAAATTTTTAAATGTAAGTTAGATGACTGAGGACAAGAGTGGAGTAAATTCCCACCCTGGGCAGAACATTAGGCTAGACTCTAATTACTGTATCTGATAATCTCAGGGTTTTATCTTTCTGGCTCTATCATCTTATAAATATAGAAAGGGATAGAAAGTGAAAAAGAGGAAGAGAGAAATTGAGAGATAGAGAAAGACAAAAAAAGAGAAAGATAAGTCAGAGACAGAGAGAGGTGTAACATGGTCTAATCTGGGGTAGCTAGACTCCATTTCACCCTTAGAGGGAGGGTTATCAGCAGTGGCAGCTGCTTCAGTTTGTTACTGGAAAACATAAAAATTACCAACCCAATTCAATGCATATTGTTTGTATAATGGAGTTTGTTTAGAACTCTGTCGCTCATAAAAATGTAATTTCCTGTAGGGGCTGAATAGGGTAAGACCACAGGAAACACCCAGAAGGACTGAAGGCCAAGATAGTTACCTCCTTACTGAGGACTGAGATCCCCAGCTCTGCCTTGGCCTGTCTAGCCCTCAAGAGGCCAGGTTATGACATGTCTGGCCTTTCTTTATACTGTCTTTCCTGCCCTGATGTCCATTGCCCACCTAGACTCACCCTACCTTTAGTGCCTTTCCACCTACCACATAAGAGCTAAAGAACCACTGAAATCATCTAGCGCAGCTTGCTTATTATACATATGGGAAAACTGAGGCCCAAAGAAGGAAATAAGTTTGCTCAAGGTCATATAGTGAATTAGTGATAGAGATACTGGACTAGAAGCCAGGACTCACGTTGTGCTTGTCTTTAGGGAAATCTTCCCTGATTTTGCTCATCTACCATACCATACCACTAGTCTCATCTGCCTAAGGTGCCTTTTTTTCTCTATAGTTTCTGGAAGACACTTTGTTTACTTCTTGAATGTTCTGTCTCTTACATACATATGTATAAATGTACATACACAAGTATATATATGTATATAAGCATAGATATATATATATGTATATGCACATATATATATTTCTTGTCTCCTTAATTATACTGTAAATTAATCTATAGGCATTTTCTTGCATTTGATTCATGGTGAACACAATCTGGCTATAACATATTTCTAAAGATGAACAACTTTGAAGGAGCTGTATAATACATAAAAATTTATGACTGGAAAAAGTCTGGTGGTCAGCAGACTGGTATTGCTAAAGAAGTAGGGGAAAGGGGGCTCTAGCTTGTCGGATGATTTCTTTTCAAGGAGTTTAGTTTCAAAGGGCAGAAGACATAAAAATGGAAGGATCAAATGAAATTTTTTTTGAGGATAGAGAAATGTGGGCATGTTTGCAGGCATTAAGGAAAGAGTCAATAGGAAAGAGTGAAAATAAATGATGAGTAGAGATGACAAAGGGGCAATTGGGTGGAGGGAATGGGATTACTTGTGTAAGTAGAGGAATTAGATTTGATAAGGAGTAAGGCCATCTCTTCATGTGAGACAGAGGTGAAGGAGGAGATAATAGCCAAAGAGGGGAGAAGAGGGACCTCTCAGTCAATGGCCTCAGGCTTTTCTGCAAAATATGAGTCAAGGTCTTCAGCTGAGAAGGTAGGGTGTGAGGAGCCAAGGGAGGCTTAAGGAGAAATGAAAAGGTTTGAAAAAATCATTGTGGTGACAGAGATAATAAGTTAATTCAGAAAGTGTAATAGTACCTTACAACAGTGAGCACACAGTTGAAGTTATGTAGCATAAATTTGTAATGGATCCAGTAAATGTGGTTGTATGATTTTTGCCACCTTTATTTGACAATGTGTACATAAGAGCAAAGGAAGTGGATGGTAGGAGTGATCCTAGGCTGAAACTTGGAAGAGCAAGATCAGTGATCTAATAAGGGGACAAAAGACTCAAGAAAAGAGGACCATGTAGAGTTGAATTTGGTTCAACAAGGGGTCAAGATAGGGAGAAGAAGAGAGATTATAGCTAGGATAGGGATAATGGCCTGGGAAAGAAATGTGGGGTCAAGGTTTTAGAGGTCATGATGCACATGAAGCACAGGGTTTGGGGTCAAAAGGGAGAGGGAGAGGCAGAATGACAATAGACTGTGATCAGATAAGAAAACTTCAGAATACATGAACCCATGTTCATGAATTCAAGTAGTACGTTTATGGGTGATGGCAAGATGAAGACTATGACTATCTTTGTGTGTGGCCTATGCAAGGTGAAGGAGTAGGTCATGGGAAATTGAGTAGGAGTCAAGGAGAGAAAGACTGTGAGAAAGGCACTGAACTTACTAACAAAGGTTGGGGGGATCTGTGGACAGTAGCTACCAGGATTTTGATTGGGTGGTAGATATGGATTGTATGGACCTCAAAGAAAAAGAGCTTACTGAGTAATGGTGGTAAGAGGAGAACCTGGAAGTGGTGATGGGGAGCAAGGAGTAGTCTAACTTCCTGACAATGAGTAAAAAGTACAGCCAGTGCTGGAAATTGTGGTCAGGAGTCTGTGTCATTAGGAAAGAGCCAAGTCTCAGTAAGAATCAGAGTGGAAATGGAAAAGATATAAAAAAGAAAGTAAATTTGTTGCCTATAGAGCAGTATTCCAAGGAGTGAAGTGGAAGAGTGGGTGAGGTGGATGGCTTTGGGCTTGAATACTGAGGAGGGAAATGGGTTGAGGGGAATAGAAATAAGGGATTAGATAGTGGGAAGTAACAGGGGAGGGCAAGGGGGTTCGAATGATAACCAATGAATGTTCAGAATCACTGGGATGTGGAGGTTATATAACCAGAGGGGAGTTTGTTAATCATTAAGGGAATATCTTGAAAAAATTTACATATACACATACATGTATACACATGTATATGTAGATACATACACATATATATGTGTATGTGTGTATACGCACGCACACACACATATATATACGTATATATATATATATATATATATATATATATATATATATATATATATATATATATATATATATATATATATATATGGTTTTGGGTAGCAATGCACTTAGCTGCAAAATGTGACCACAAAAGTCTGTCTTACTCTCTCACAGGGTTTTTGTAAAGCTCAAGCAAAATGTCTAGATAGGGTGGTTCAGTGAAAGATGTGATGGATTTGGAGTCAAAGATTAAATTCTAATCCCAACTTTTCCATTTATTGCTTGTTTGAATTTGAACAAATTGCTTCACTTCTCTAGGCCTCAGTTGGACTAGATGCTTTTTAAGATTCCTTCCATTTTAGATCTGTAATTTTGTGACCTTGTGTGCTATCTTCTCTCTTGCTATCTTGTCTGTAAGTGTAATAGGCAACTAGTGAATGTGTACATTCCAAAAGTTTGCTAAGATGGCATCATCCACATAGAAGACACTGGACATTTGCCTCTAGGATCAACCAGCCTAGCAATTATGGCCTGGGAAGCAAGAGTCCTTGGACTCCAGCAGAAGATAGTGGCAATGTTAGCTTTAGACATGAAATTGGTTGGGCCAGTTTTATGTAGGAATTGAATTGATTTATGAGCTTATTTCCCAACAAAGATCTCTGAGGTATCATGGGGGAAAGGGATTATACCTCTGGGGTTCCAGAGAATGGGAAATATTTGTTTTTTCTTCCTTTTTTCTTTCTTTCTTTCTTTCTTTCTTTCTTTCTTTCTTTCTTTCTTTCTTTCTTTCTTTCTTTCTTTCTTTTTCTTTCTTCCTTCCTTCCTTCCTTCCTTCCTTCCTTCCTTCCTTCCTTCCTTCCTTCCTTCCTTCCTTCCTTCCTTCCTTCCTTCCTTCCTTTCTCATTTCTCTCTTTCTTTTTTTTCTCCTTTCCCTCTTACCTTCCTTCTTTTCTTCCCTTCTTCATGGGGATTAGAGAAAATATCTAGTCTGCCCTCTTCCTACTTACATGACCCAGAAGTCAAGTTTGGACATTCTAGTCCTTTATTTGCATAATTCCAAATTGCTTTGCAAAATGGTAGTACCATTTCTTAGTTTCACCAATGATGAGTGTAGTGTGGCCAAACTAAGTAAGGGAGATTGAAGTTCCTATCTATGTTTTCTTGTGACTCAGACGTCTCCTTTTTGAATTTGAATGCTTAAGACATTCAAATAATCATGTAGGTTTCATATAAATTTGTTGTCTATGGGGTCCTTTCAGCATAATATAATTTTTTTGTTTGCCCCTTCTTATTTTTCATATGTTTGTTTTTGCTTTGTTGGATAGCATGATGGCCAAGCCCTGATCTGGGGAATTCACTTGATAGATAGTATAAAAAAAAGTATGTATGTATATATACATACACACACACACACACGTGTGTGGGTGGGTGTGGGTGTGGGTGTGGGGGTGTGGGGGTGTATATATCTGGACCTTCAGAACCCCTGGATCTAGAGTTCCCCAATCTGAGATCTAGTTGAAAATCAAGCATTGTTACCTTGAATGACTCTTGTCCTTTCCTGTCATTCCATAAATCCCCAAGAGAAGAACCCTAACCCAATGGACTGAAGAACTTAGACTGAAGAACTCCCCAAAGCATGCAGGAGGTGAGCCCTAGTCCTGTCACAAAACCTCAATTCAGGTACTAAGGTTGGTGAGATGACAATTGGGGAGGACATCAACCACTATGAATAATAACACATCAATCCATACTTATTAATTATTTCAGAAGTTCTAATCCATCACAGGTATTTTAGGACACAGAGAGTGTTTTGCAAAAGAGTCAGAAAGGACAGTAATGTATAAAGCCAGAGGTCTTTATTGTGTTACAATTTAAACAATACAATAGATTCAAAGTCAAAAAGGAGACAACTAGGTTTTGGGGAATGGGCAAGGGAAGGACAGTGTCATTTATGGAGTATAAGGGAATTGATCAGGAAGACGATCCTGGCCCTGCAGCCATCCCTAGTTCCACAAGATTTTTCCACCCCTTGGGCACTCTCCACACACTTTTCCTCCCCCTTTCCAGCCACACACAGCTTCCTAATTCCCTGAAACAATTCAGTTGAGGACAAATTCCTGTGAATGATGATAACTTACCTCAGTGATTAACATAATTCTACCCCACTATACCAAGCTCATCCCAGTGATTCTGAATCCCTTGGTGACATTGTTCAAACTTTCTTCTCCAGTCTTTATTAATGGTTCCCTTTTTCCTATCCTCCTCCATTCAATCCCACTCCCAACCTCCCATTCTAAAGTTCCTCAAACTTGTGTTCTCTAAATTGCTTATTCTAAAGATGACAAACTGGATTTAATTTTAAGCCTTTTCCTTTCTTCTTTCCTCTATTTTCTTGCACTGTCACTTGGATTGCTCCTGATGACACAGTTTCTCTGGTTACCCTTTCCAGAACTGGCTGCACACATCAGTTCAGGTGTATACTGTGTTCAGGGAAGACTAGTACCTCTGCAGGTGTGAAGGCTGATTTCCACTTCTGGTGTCCACCTGATTCACCCAACTCTCTTCTGTGGTTCTTAGAAGCTGTAGCATGTAGAGCAGCCCTATCCTCTGGGGCAAAGCATTTTGACAGAAGAGCTAAACCAAATTAAGGTTAACTGTGGGGTCTTAATCCTGTCAATGACTTAGAGGCTATCTACCCCAAGCATGTTAAAACTACCCCTGTGGAATGGGCAGGAGAAAACAATTTGTTCCAATGGTCATCTACCCAAAAGCCCGTGTGGTTTCAGAAAAGACTGAAGAATGGTGGACATGGTGTTTCCTGCCCAATTTCAGAAAAACAAAAATGCCAGGAGCAGAACAGAGGTCTGTACACAGTGTTTGTCGATCTGTCCAAGGTCTTTGATACTTTCAATTGTGAGGAAGATCATGGAAAAATTTGATTTCTCAGAGAAGTAAATCAGTATTGTATGTCATTTTATGATGGAATGATTGTATGAGTTCTGGATGATAGACAATGCTCTCAAGCTTTTCCAGTCACCAGTGGAGGAAAGCAGCATTGTGTGCTTGCTCCCATGCTTTGTAGCATGATATTTTCAGGGATGTTATTGGATGCCTTCAAGGTGGATGAAAATGATATCAAGATCAACTACTGCACTGATGATACATTATTTAATTTGAAAAGTCTACAAGTCAAGACAATGGAGGGATACTTGGTGCATGACTTTATGTTTTCAGATAATCATGCACTCAATGCAGCCTCTGAAGTTGGGATGCACCAAAGTATGAATCGATTCTCTGCTGTTTGTGCTAATTTTGGCCTAATTGCACTAACAGAGGTTCTCTAGCAGCTAGCCCTACATCTTCTATATGTGAAACCATTGGTTATAGAAAATGAAGACCTTTCAAATGCTATGGATAAGTTCACATACCTTGGCAGTATGCTTTCCAGGGATGTATGTACACATATATGATAAGGTTGACATATACATTGCCAGAACTAGCTCAGTCTTTGGGAAGCTCCAAAGGAAAGTGTGGGAGAGAAGTATTAGACTAACAGAAGGTCTAGAGAACCATTGTGCTAATCTTATTGTTGTATGCCTGTGAAACCTGGACAGTCTACCAGAACCATGCCAGGAAACTGAATCACCTCCATTTGAATTGTCTTAGGAAGATTCTGAGGATCACCTGGCAGTATAAGTACCTTACACTGAGGTCCTTTCTTAAGCTGGACTGTCAGACAGTCAAACTACTGTAGAGTGTGGAACTCCAATGGGCTGACCACATTATTTGAATGTCAAATGCACATTTGCCTAAAAGGCTATTTTACAGAGAACTCACACAATGAAAGCACTCAGAGGTCAGAAGAAGTGATATAAGGACACTATTGTCTCTCTGAAAAATGGAATCTATTGTGAGACATGGGAAACACTGGCATATGACTGCCCACTATGGTGTGCCTGCATCAAAGAAGATATGATACTCCATGAGCAAAACCGAATTGCAATAATTCAAAAGAAACGTGAGATTTAGTGACATCTCCATTCTAAATGTTTATATGGACTATTTGTGCTCTACCTGCAGTAGAGCCTTCCTGAGATCATGTTGTTCTGATCAGCCACAGCTGTACACATTGTACAACATAGGGACGTCATTTTGGTCCTTTTCAAGAATGAAGGACAACAACCAACCAACTACCACCATGCACCTGACTCAGTGGTGACGGTGGAAGAGTTGGATTACTCCTTTCCTCCCACTGCTTCTTCCAGGCTCTCCCTCTGCTCCCATCACTCATACCTCTTTTCCTTTGAGGTTCATTCAATACAATACTGGTCACCCAATCTGGACTCTGATAGCTGTTTTCTACAGATCTCCAGGACACATTTTTTTCCCTGCCAAATGAGTTCATTGCCTAGCTCAGTCTTTCTCTCTCCCCTAAATCATACATACATACATACATACATACATACATACATACATACATACATACATATAGATACTCCATCACTCTAATGTTCCAATTTATCAACTTATTCAGTCTCATGACCTATTCCTCCACTCCATTACAGCTACACAACAACATGGCATACTCTTGATCTTATATCACCCTCAAGTATTTCACTTCCATGTTCATGAACACTGAAATTCTTTTATATAATCACAATCTCTTGTCATTTCATCTCTCCCATGTTCAATTCCAAATCCTGATCTTCCTCATAATAACATCCATGCCCTCTATCTATCTCTCAGTTCTTTCCCACATTATCATCTCTGTACTAACTAAACTATCCTCCCTTCTCCATATTGATCTCTTAGTGAAACAATTCAGTTCTACATTACCCTCTTGAGTCCTTTGCTCCTTTATCCTATAGAAGAATTGGATCTGTGAAAGTCTCAGCTTTGGATTATTTCTACCATTTTCTGCCTTTGCGTCTACTTACTTGCTGAACAAAGTTGGAGAAAGTCACTAAACCATGCTAACTGGGTCTATTATAAGTTTATTTTATATGATCTCAACTGTATGCTAAGTATAGCAAAGTAATTATTTTCTATCACCTTAACTGATTCACCATCCTACCCACCACAGGGACCTTTCCCTCATTCCTTTCACCTCTCCACACCTATCCTTATCCTTTCAGCTGAGAGCCTTACCTCATATTTCACTGAAAAAACTGAGGCCATTTGCCAAGAGCTCTTCTTTCTTCTTCTTCTTCTTCTTCTCCTTCTTCTTCTTCTTCTCCTTCTCTTCTCCTTCTTCTTCTTCTTCTTCTTCTCCTTCTTCTTCTTCTTCTTCTTCTTCTTCTTCTTCTTCTTCTTCTTCTTCTTCTTCTTCTTCTTCTTCTTCTTTCCTTTTCCAGATCTCTCATCAGCCTTTGGCCACTGTCTCCTTCTTATCATATGAAGAGGTGGCCCTTCTCTTGGCCAAGGCAAACTTCTCCACATGACAAAGGGATCCCATCTCATCCTGTCTTCTCTAAGAGATTCCGTTCTCTATCATCCTCACTCTCTCATTCATTTTCCTCTATTGGCTGCTTCTCTACTGCCTATAAAAACATATTCACATCTTTCCCATCCTCAAAAAACTCTCACTTGATTCCTTAATCCCCATTAGCTACCATCAAGTATCTCTTCTGCCTTTTGTGGCTACACACCTTGAGAAAGCTATCTACAGTAGTTACTCTCACTTCTTTTTCTCTCACTCTTCTCTCTGCAATTCAGCTTCTGACCTCATTATTCAAGCAAAAGTTGCCAGTGATCTCTTACTTATCAAATCTAATGACCTTTTAAAAGTCTCCTTTTTCTTGACCTCTCTGCAGCCTTGACACTGTGCTCTCTTCTCTTTAATACTCTCTTTTCTCCAGGTTATTGGAATATTCCTCTCCTGATTTTCCTCTGACCTCCTTGACTTCTACTCAGTTTATTTTGCTGGATCTTTATCTAGGTTATACCCATGTATCATGGGTGTTCTACAGGGCTCTGTCTTGGGTCCTTTCCTCTTCTCCCTGTATACATGATTTTATTTGGTGATCTTGTCTCCAACTGATTCAATTTTCATCTCTCCCCTGATGATTATCCAGCCCTAATCTCTCTCCCAATCTCCAGTCGCACATCTCCAACTGCCTTTCAGACATCTCTAACTGGATGTTTCATAGACATCCTCCAAAATTAACTCATCTTTTCCTCCAAACTCTTTCCTTTTCTTAACTTCTCTATTGCTGTTGAGTGTATCACTATCTTCCCAGTCATCCAGTCTTACAACCTAGGTTAACACCTCACTTTTTCTCACCCTTCATATCTAATCTGTTGCTAATGCCTATAGATTTTTACCTTTGTAATATCTCTTGCATAATACCCCACTTCTTTCCTGTGACACTGCCACAATTTCAAATTGGCTGTTCAAACCAGATATCTTAAACTCAACTTATTGTCTTTTGCCCCTCAAACTTTTCCCAATTCCTTATTTTTATTAAGGGGACCACCATCCTTCCAGTCACTCAGACTTACAATCTTAGTGTCATTCTCTCTCATCCTCTCATATACAATCTGTTGCCAAGAGCTGTTGACTATAGCATCTCTCACATATGTTCCCCTCTCCCTCTGACACTGCCCCCACACTGGTGTAGGTCCTCATCACCTTCACCCTGGACTATTATACTAACTTGCTGGTTGGTCTCTCTGCCATGTCTCTCCCTATTCCAGTCCATCTTCCACTCAGCTACCAAAGTGACCTACCTAAATCATAAGTCTAACCACATTTCCTACCCCCACCCCCACCTCACTCAATTAACTCCATTGACTCCCTATCACCTCTACAATCAAATTCCAAATTGTCTGATTGATTTTCAAGGTTCTTCATAGTCTGGTCTTCTTCCCCACCTTTCCCTCACCTTATCTTATATCAAGCCCTGCTCACCTCTACTTCCCTCCCCTCATTGATCCAGTGACACTGGCTTCCTTGTTTCTTGAACAAGATACTCCACCTCCCAACTCACTGAATGTTCCCCATGTTTGGTATGCTCTCCTCCTTCATCTCTGCCTCTTGGTTTTTCTGACTTTCTTCAAGTCCCAGCTGAAAACTCCACTTTCTATAGGAAGTCTTACCTAATCTCTTTTAATTCTAATGACTTCTCTCTGTTGAGCATTTCTAATTTATGTTGTACATAGCTTATTTGTATAGAGTTGTGTTTATATGTGAGAGGTATCACAACTAGATCACAATAGCTAAATTGTAGAATGTGTGACAAGAAGTTAAGTAAGACTGGAAAAGTAGGAAGGGGCCAGGTTATGAAGAGCTTTAAATGCCAAACAGTGGATAATAGGAAGTCATTATAGTTTATTGAGGAAGGAGCAGGGTGACAAGATCAGACCTGCACTTAGGAAGATTGGTTTCTTAGCTGCATGCAAGAAGATTGGAGTTGGGAGACTTGAGCTAGAGAAACCAATGAGAAAGTTGTTGCAATGGTCTAAGTAAAAGATGGTAGGGATCTTCACTTGGACTGAGGCTGTATGAGTAGAGAAAAGGGAACACATATGAGAGATGTGAATATATGTGACACAAATTGACAACGGATTGGCTATATGAGGTAAGAGAAAGCAAGTATTTCAGAATGACACCAGAAGTGGGGTAGGGGTTGTGTTAATGCGTACTGTTTTGCCTATAGCTCATCTGGTTTTGAGATGTCCAAAAGTCAGCTGATAATGTGGGACTGGAGCTCAGGAGAAAGACTAGTTCTGGAAATATATCAGGAAATCATCTTCATTGAGATGATATATAAAGTCATGGAAGGTTATGAGATCATCAAGCACAATCCATCTATATCATCTCAATCTATGAGATCTTTGTCAAAATCTTCTTTCCTTTAGAACTCTTGAGAGCGTGGGGTTTTCCTAGAGAAGCATGTGACATTATCCATTGCTCTTGTCTTATTACTGGCTTGCTTTTCCAGGCAAATATCTCCTTGATGACATCCTTTAAGCTACTTTTCTAGTGTAATTTTTGGTTAGTAATGCATTATATGGTGTACTGTAATATGGGTGTCTCTAAATATTAATTCATTGGAGATTGTAGTCTTCCCATACAACATAACTAGAAGAATATTTTTCTAAAAGAATATCAACATAAACCTGATGGCATATATTTGCTTATCTTTATATTTTTAATCTGAATTTAACAAATACCAAATAAAATGAGCACTTTCCTATAGAAAACAGAAAAGATTGAGAAGAAATGCCATTTCCTTACTCATTGCTGTCCTAACTTTGAAGAAAAAGGAGAAATTCTCAAGTCTTTGGGATAAGGTTAGAAACATTATATTTGTCGAAGTAATAGGATGCAAAAATCTCATGAAAATGTAGAAAAATGTTAAATACATCATTTACTGATCACAATAAAATAAAACTATATTCAACCAAAGGTTTTTAAGAAAAAGAAAGTGAATTGGAAACTGAATAATTTAATGGGTTAAAGAACAAACTCAAGGAGAGAAAGGTCAAGTTGTAAGAGGAAGGATAAATGCTACACAGTGCACCACATCTCACAATTCCACAGGGCTCAGAGTGTCATACACCATGACCACATCACCCCCAAGTTCATCACATGGTGTAACACCAACATCAAAACTTTGGAAGGTGAGGCTCAGCACCAGGTTAACATTTCCTGAAGTGCCCTCTGATAGTAAGCAGGGACTAAGCAATGTCTGATGGGTGTGTGATGATCTCTTTAAATTGTCTTTCCTGTACCCCTAAGGATCTGTATTTACTCTGATCATGAAGACCTAGGTAGACCTATCCACATGGTGGGATCAAGGTCTTTGAAACCTCACTCATCAATGAAGCAATGGGCTGTCTAGAAATCCTGGCATATTGAAATGTGTCATCTCCCCAACTCAGACACAGAGGGAAAAGTTGTGGCTATTACCTTGTCTGTGCTATTCTGACCTCAGTGGGGCAAGGCACATTTGAAGCTAAGTTGAAGGACTGTAAGATGCAGGACCTGGGACATAGTCTTTGGCCATGGTCTGCTCAGCCTCCTTCATCTCACAAGGGGAATACTGAACTCTGATATATGGTAGGAACTAACTGACCTCACAGAAAGCTGTTACTCCAGATTCCTTGCAGAAGGCCCCAAGGGCTGGTTTCACATTGTATAACACTTTTAGTGCTTCCTTTATATAGATGACCAGGTTTACAAATTCCACAGAATTAGAGTTTTTATAGTCAGCTATAAAGTCCTCATCTGTAATCTTCAAATAAGTTGTACATTCTGATAATTAAAATACCACACAAGATCCCAATCTTGAGGGAGAGCAGGATAAAGGTCACCAACATCAGCCACACAGCCAAGTTCTTTGGCCCTTACTTTCCATCTTCCTTGAATTGTTGGCTGGCAAGAATTCCACTTCTTCAAAGGCATTCATACTGTGGGACTGGTGACTGTACTTGAGTTTGGCGCTGAGATCTTTCTTGCTGCCTCCACCCTCAGGAATCAATTCCTCTTCATGGTAGGGCTACCTTACTGACAGAACAAGCTGCTCTTTATGGAGAGTCAGCTCCCATAGAGTCTGGGACTGTAGTTTTTGCAGAAATCACCTGATCCAGGAGCATAGAGTACTGCAGACAGGATAACCCCAAGGCTTCCAGCTTCAATTCCAGCTCCTGTCCCCTTCCCCAGGTGACTGCCCTACAGTGGTCCACTACAAATCCTCACAACAGTGGGGAGTTATCTTTCATTCTCATTCTCACTTTTACTTTGATTCAATTCTTAAATGAAAAGTTAATTAAATCACACAAGACATTAATGCTGATTATTTTTTAAAAAACTAACTTTTAGTAAACAATGTCAAACAAAAAGACATGAGAAAAGTTACAGAATTTAACAGAATGCCTTTAAAATATGCTTACTAGATATCTGGAGAGAAATGAATGAGTTTCTTAGCTAATTTTCTTTTTATTCAAATATTGATTTATAGTACATTTAAAAATTGACCAAATGACCACAACTTAAAGGCAGGAAGTAAAAAAAATTTAGGCAGGAAACTCAGGGGCCATCAGTTCTGATCCTTACTTTTATAGATGAAGAAACTGAGGCCCAGAGAGGGGCCTTGACTTGCCGAAGGTCACACTGGTAGTAAGTATCAGAGTGCGATTTCAACCCAAGTCCTTAGTAAAGACATTGATAAGCTATAGAACACCCAGAGTAGGTTGACTTACAGAGAGAGAATCAAGTCCCTTGAATTTTCCCTTGAAAGAATTGGAGATATTTAGTTTGGAGAAGACTTGAGAGGGCCATGACTGCTGTCTTTAATGATCTGAAGAACCACTTGTGGAAGAGACATTAATTCACTTCATTTTGATCTGGGTTGTTGGTTGGTTGGTTCTCGAAAAAAATCAAAATGACATCACTGTGAAAAAGTGAAGTTTCAGTGTGTCTGACTGTGGCTGATCAGACCAATATGAGCTCAGAATGCTCTAACACAGCTTGGGCACAGATAGTCTGTGTGAATATTTGGGGTGGGTACTCCAAATTTGCATATCCTATGTTTCCTTTGTGCTGTATCAATTCTGCTTTGCTCAGAGAACATAGCACCTTTTCTAACGTGGGCACGCCATGCTGAGCGGTCCTGTGCTATGTTGCACAGTCAAAATCCAAAGTTCTTGAGAGAGACTTTGAAAGTGTCCTTGTATCACTTTTTCTGGCCACCATGTGATCACCTGCCCCATGTGAGTTCTCCATAAAATAGTCTTTTTGGCAAGCATAAATTTTGCATTCAAACAATGTGGTCAGCATATCAGAGTTGAGCTCTCTAAAGCATAGTTTGAATGCTTGGCAGTTTAGCTCAAGCAAGGACTTCAGTGTCTGGTACTTTATCCTGCCAGGTGAGCCTCAGAATCTTCCTAAGACAGTTCAAATGAAAATGATTCAGCTTCCTGGTGTGGCGCTGGTAGACTGTCCATGTTTCACAAGCATACCACAGTGAGGTCAGCACAACAGGGATGTGGGGTGTAAATCTATTAGAAATTAATCCAAAGGTAGAGAGTCAGATTTGAGTTACAGGAAAAGTTGCTTATGATTAGAATGACTCCAAAGTAGCCTGGGCTGCCTTGAAAGGCAGGGGTTTCCCCTTCACCAGGGTTACTTGGTCAAAGTCTGGATTGTTGGGGATGTTATAGAGAAGGTTATTGTTCAGGTATGGATTCCAGTAGATGGAGTATGAGATGCCTTGTAATTCTGAAATTCTATAATTTTATGGAAATGGTTGTGGTGCCAATGATGCGAATGATGATGAAGGTAGTGATGATAATGATGATAGGGAAGACAGTAATGGTTAATGATGGCAGTAGTGGTATTGGTGTTGGTAATGATATTGGCAATAAATACCATGATTTCCATTCTTAAATACTGTACATTACTTCCTACAAAACTGCATAAGACTTCACTGTTAAAAAAAACCAACAGCCAGTCATTATCTGTTCAATTCTTACAAAAGTCCTTGGAAGAAGACAGAGAAAGGCCAAGAGTGACTTGTTTATAGAAAAATAATGCATCTAAAACAGATTTTATATATATATATATATATATATATATATATATATATATATATATATATATATATATATATATATATATATATATATATATATATATATATATATATATATCTGGTAGATTCTATGTATACCTAAAAGTCTCTTAAGTCTCAGTCTAGTGTTTTGCAGTGATCCATATAACTTGCCTATCTTAAAGCACTGAGTAGAATCATTAGAAAAAGGTCTCCTACATGATGAAGATAAACCTCAGCCTTGGGGTCCCAAAAGGCTGGCATAGAGGGAAGGGGTCCCTTGGTAGTGGTATGTGAGTTGGGAGAGTAAGGGGTGAGAAGGGGAGGGTGGTGTTCTGAATAGAGAATTTTTATTTGTGCAAGGCCTCCTGATGAATCATTCTTCAAAAAAAGAAAAGTCACAAATGCAGGAAATAGCCTTTTGAATAAAGTCTATTTTTTTCTTACTAGCAGGAGGGAAATGCCCTAAAATGGGGGGCAGGCTATTCTCAGTTCAGTGTTTTCTGGGGGGAGTAGGGGGCGGGGGAGGAGAGGTAAGGTTGGAGTAGGGTTATGTGCAAACCAGAAAGCATTTTCCATAATTGTGAAATCCCAGTTCCTGTTGTATGGAAAGACTAGGGTCCAAAATTCCAACAGACTTTGAGTTTAGGTTTAAATTAACATGAGGACTCAAAACTTCCAGGAAACATACATCCCATATGTCTTTTCTGAATGAAACCTGCAAACTGACCGTATCACGTGCCCATTCAGACATGACTGTACTATGTCCCCATTTTCCCAGGATGGACATATTTTTTACTGTAATTCAATCTCCAGATTGTAAGGAGGTTGCCATTTGCTTATCCCCTGCTCTAATACATCTATATTGAAGGAGTTGTGCATCTGGCAACAGCTTAATCACATCCATAATAAACGCCCTTTGTGACTGGCCTCAATTCTGCCATAACTATATTGAACTTCCTTTTAGGCCCCAGTTAGCCATGTCGTGGTTTCCTTATTACTCCTTGTCTGAACTATTCCAATAGCAGCCTCCCCATTGATCTCTCCGACTCATATCTCTCCCCTCTTCATCTTCCAAACCACTGCCAAAATGACTCCCAGAATTTAATTCTGGTCATGTCATTCCCTTCCCTAAAAACTTCCAGTAACTCTTTATTGCCTCTGGGATACAATTTCCTCTGTCAGGTATTAAAAGCCCTTTACTGCCTGCCTACCTTTTCAGTATTATCACATAATATTCCTTGACCTGCACTCTATGTTTCAGTCAACAAGGCCTATTTGCTAATCCTCATGCGCAGATCAACTTCCTCCTCAGCTCTCACTTTTAGAATTCTTATCTCTTTTCAAAGATCAACCAGAGTTGAACTTCCTAAAGAAACCTTTCCAGATACTCCCAGGTTCAGTACCCCTAAAATTATTGCATATTTTTACATTATTATTATTATATTTTATTTGTCTATCAGTTAGTCAATAAACAATTATCAGGCAAGTAAAACATTTCCTCTCTTTGAGGAATGTTTAGTCTAGCCAAGGGAGACAACATGTCACATAGGTGTAACCCCTGTTTCATATGCCTGTCTCACAGAGACTACAAACACTATTATTGTGTCTTTAAGAACTATTGAAGAAAACCATGACATGCTGTGTTTTAGGCACAATCTGCCAATGACAAATTTATTAATTAAATAATTTTAAGCATCTCTTCTTTGAGGGAAAGAAAAATCCTACAGGAAGAGATTCATTCTGTCAATGAAAATCTCTCTGATACAAACTATTAAGCAACCTAAATCTTTTTAACTCTGAGGCCAACTCTCTATCCACTCCACCAGAGCTATCAAACACAATCCAGAAGACTGACAAACCAGATTTAAATGTAATTGGGAAGTATTTAATAAAATAAATGGAAATACAACAAAATATAGGTAATGTTAAGGAGAGATTTCAGTGCTCCTCAAATAGTCTGATCCAGGGCAGAGTCTATTTTTTGCTCCTTGGTCTGAGTCATGCAAGTTTCTGACCTGGGTGTGTGTCTGGACAAGACTCGATCAGCACTAGATTCACCCAACTATCAGCCAACTAGGAAATTCTGTTGGTTCAGTGCCAGGCCTAGAGGCCTGAGGGCTACCCGAGTCTTACCTTACCTATCACAGGTCTTTGGCTGGCCAAACCGGATAAACGTATGAGAGAAGAGACTTTCTGGAGTCGAACAAGGGTTAGGCTTTATTCAGGGTCCTGGTTACATGTGCAGGGGGAACTCTTCCTTAGGAGAGAGAGAGAAATCTCCCAAGGAGGCAAAGATCTTACAGTAAGAGAATGAAAGCAGAAGTGGAAGTGGGGAGAGAGGGGAGAGGGAAGAGAGAAGAGAGAAGGAAGAGGGGCCTTCTGTCCTGTCAGGGCCCCTCAGCGCTAAGAGCGCCTTCAGGCTTCCCTGACCCTACTTAAGCTCTCCGGCCGCGTAGTTTGCACCTGAATACCATGCCTGTTAGATAACAATAGGTGTGCCCAGATCCGGGCCAGTCTCGAGGGCGGGGATGCTCTCTCCCATCACGTTCTCACGGGAAGAGGTGGAAATACACGAGATCTCACTCCTCAATTCCCTGCTGTTTCCTGGGGGGCCTCATGAGAACTCTAAGATTTAGAGGCTCTCACCTTTACCCGCCCAAGACTGTCCACATGGAACTGAGCTTACACCCCCAACAGTTCAGAGATACAGAATTATAGGCTCCCTTTTGGTTTGAGATTTCCAAATTTTGGAATTCCCTGGTTATACCTCCGTAGGCTGGACTAGACCTAGAAGTGAGATGCTACTCTGAAGTTACCTAAACGTACTCCCTTGCGTAGGTCCCCTTTTTAGTTTGCCCTGGATTTGTGACCTGAAACAGAGTAGTGAGTAGGTAACAAAATGACAGGTGGCATCTGTCCTTGTTTGCAGTGCCCTGATAGGGGTCTGAGGGTGGCCTCCTATGGATAAGGAACTTCCACTTATCCTAGAGCACAGTTTCTCCCTTGGCACTGCAGACTGTGCTCCTAACCCACATCCCCAACATCCTCAGACCTTCTAAATAACTAAATATCTACGCTGAACATGAGAGTTTGCTCTGTGACATAAGGAAACTGAGACCCACTACAAGTGTTGGAATAAATGGTCTTTCAAGTGCCTTCCAACTCTAATATCCATAATCCTATGTTAGTTGTTTGCTTGTGGCAACAGTGATGTGATACTACAGGCTGAGAAGACTGCTCATATTTCCCTAACTCAGTCCCAATGAGCAATTTGAAATAGGCTGTGGAAAGGCAAGGAGAGATGAGATAACCTCTGATAGGCCTTCCAGCCTGAGGCCTTTGGTGAGGACATTTATAAGATAACTGAAAAAGGTTATACTTATTTCTTGCTGTTCTTTTAATGGAAGATAGGAGATGCTTTGTAGAATAATAATTATCTCAATAGGAGGAAAAAGTCAGCCATGTGTGAGTGTCCATAACACACATTTCTGAGGGGGTTTGATAAATCTTCAGGTCATAAAAAGATTTTCCATTTTCTTTTTTTTTCTTGTTTAGAGTGGACTTGTTATTTCTTTCTCGGCAGTCTGCTGGTCTTTTCCTGAGAAAAGTCCTGTCCAAGGCTTGTGATTACATTGATGTATTGTGTCCTGGAGGGAGGGGTTGGGACAGGGGAGAGAGGGAGTGGGAGGCCAAATTTAAATAGAAATGGAGGCTCTTAAACCATATATTAGGATCCTTGTGGGCACAAACATAATTTTTAAAAAATTAATATTGTAGAGAGGAGAGGACTCTGGAAAGACAGTGGAGTAGGTCAGAAAACTTTTGGCTCTCCAAATTTCCTCCATAAAAAATGATAGAACAGAAGAAACACAGAGCAGCAGAAATAAACAGGAGTTGGAGTAGAGAAGTTGTCCTCCCAAGACAACTTGACAGGACTCCAGGAAAGACTTGACAGCCAGGGGCTGAGGTTTGGCCTGAGTGAAGTGCAAACGCCTTCAGGCCAACTCTGCAGAATCAACAAACGACAAGTCCTGGGGGCAATGGGGTTGGGAGGCAGCCTCAGCCTTAAAAACTTTCGCCTGCTTCACAGTGCGAGGGTGGGGGGTGAGGAGAGTCTGATAACTGAGTAGCAAAAGATTGAAGGACCTTCCACTGTGGAGGGATGCCAAGCCCAGATGTGCTGACCAGAAACATCCTAGGCTGTGGCTGTTGAGATAAGGAGCTCGCACACACCTGGCGACTGCAGTAGCAGAGGGGCAGGGACTATGCTGGCTGTAGGCACTGCAGGAGAGTAGAGTCCCTGGTTTCAGTTCCAAGGCAGAAAGACAGCTGTAGTAAGCAGCCACCAGAGGGACTTTAAGTAGCAAGATCATTTGTGTGTGTGTGTGGGGGGGGGGGGGTCCTAGCCATAGCTTAGGAGTAGAGAGAAAAGTCCCAAGGTTGGGTCCCAGAATACGCCTCAGAAGATAATAGTAAGAAGGACCTGAAACTTGGGGCATCATCCCCCATATCTCAGGACTAGAACTTGATTATATTAATAACTGCTAAAAACAAAGTAAAAATAGAAATGAGTAAGCAAAGGAGAAAGAACCCAACCACAGATAGTTACTATGGGGATAGAGAAAATCTAAATTCATATTCAGATGAAGAAAATGGGAGCCAAAAATCCTGCTCCTTTCTCAATGAGAAATGTCAGATGACCCAAGCACAGAAAAGGGTTTTTGGAAGAATGTAAAAGGGACTTCAGAAATCAAATAAGAGAGATTAAGGAAAAATTAGAAAAAAAAATAAGATCAATTCAAAAAAATCAAGGAAATTATGAAAAGAAAGTCAACCAACTTGAAATAGAGAATCAAAAACTTAAGGAAGAAAATGATTCCTTGAAAACTGAAATTGGGAAAGGGAAAGCTAATGGCATTCTAAGACACCAAGAAATAATAAAACAAAATCAAAAAAATGAAAAAAAAATAAAAGAGAATGTGAAACATCTCACCAAAAAAACAACTCATCTAGAGAACAGATTGAAGAAAAATAATATAAGAATAATCAGACTAACTGAAGGATCATCAAAAAAACAATCTTGAAATAATATTATAAGAAATTATCAAGGAAAATTGCCCTGAAGTTCTAGAACAAGAAGGCAAAGCAGAAATAGAAAAACAACCAACAATCGCTACCTAAAAGAGATCTTAGGAGAAAAACATACAGGAATATCATATCCAAGTTTCAAAGCTCCCAGGTTAAGGAGAAAATATTGTAAGCAACAAGAAAAAAATAATTTAAGTATCATGGAGCTGCAATAAGGATTATACAAGACCTAGCTGCTATTACACTGAAGGACCATAGGTCTTGAAATACTATATTTCATAAAGCAAAAGAGCTGGGGTTACAACCAAGGGTAACTTACCTAGCAACATGAAATATAATCCTGGATGAAAAAAAATTGAACATTTAACAAACTGAAAGACTTTTAGGTATTTGTGACAAAAATAGCAGAACTTAAGGGAAAATTCAACATATAAGATCCAGGAGAAATATAATGTAAACATTAAAACCAATTATAAGGGACTCGATCAAATTGTTTGCTTCTTATATGTGATAACTTTTTACTTCTTTCGGTATTCTTATGACTCTATTATTTGGGTATTTTGAAAGAAAGACTTGAGCTGAGCTGTATATGATGGGGTGATTCTAAAAAAAAGTAAAACTGTGTAGGTAGACATAAAAAGGAATAATTATCTCAGAAAAATGAGTCATAAAAAGAAAAAAAATGATACAAAAGAAACTAGTAGGGGGAAGACGGTAGTGCTAGAAACTTACTTTCATCAGGAATGGGTTAAAAAGGGAGCAACATATATCTAGAAGAGTATAAGAGCCTTATAAATTCAGAAAAAAATAAAAGGGTAAAGGGATAGGACAGAAGGAGGAGACAAGGAAGGTACTCTTAGAGGGGTGGGCAAGTTAAGGAATAGGAGGTCAAGGCAACAAGCTAAAGTAAAACAGAGAAGTGAGGAGGGGTAAAAAGGGTCAGAAGGATAGTGAGGAAAAATAGGAAGAAGGAAAACACACAAGTAATTATAGCTTAGAATGTGAACGGGATGAATTTAACCATAAAATAGAAACAACAGGTTAAAATTTTGAATTCAACGCTATGCTGCTTTCAGGAAACACTATACAAATGAGAGGTACATACAAAGACAAAATAAAGGACAGGAGTAGAATTTATTATGTAAAAAAAGCAGGGGTAGTAATCATGATCTCAGAAAAAGCTAAAATAGACCTAATCAAAAGAAAGAAACAGGAAAACCACACTGTATCAGGAATATCATTCAATATTATTTTCGACTATTTAAAATAACCAGACAATATAAAATACCTGAGAGTACACCTGAGAAAACAAACACTGGAACCACATGAACATTAACATTAAAGGCATTTTATATAAATAAAGTCAGATCTAAATAATTGAAGCAATATTTATTGTCCCTGGGTAGGTTAAACCTATATAATTTTTTAAAGGACAATTTTACCTAACTATTTATTCAATGTCATACCAATTAATAAAAAAACTTACTGAATTAGAAAAAATAATAATAAAGTTCATTTGGAAGAACAAAAAGTTAGGAATTTCAAAAAAAAAAAACAAAACAAGAGGGAAAAAAATGTAAAGAAGCAGATTTAGCAGTATTAGACTTAAAACTGTGTGTGTTCATCCTTCGTTGCCGAAGAAGACCATACCATCAGAGAAATGATGACATGACTTGCACTTGACTTTGTTTTGAGTGAAGGAGGGCTGTGCAGGTCACCAGCCTCACTTCTCCTCCAGAGTCATCTGAATCCAGTGACCAGATATTCATCAGGAAGACTGGAGATGACCCAGGATGAGACAATTGGGATTAAGTGACTTGCCCAAGGTCACACAGCTACTAGGTGTCAAGTGTCTGAGGTGAGATTTTAACTCAGGTCCTCCTGACTCCTGCGTTGGTGAGTTTGAGACCTTAAACTATATTAGAAGGTAAGACCATCACTGAAGTGCAAAATGGACAATTTTTATTATTTATGTTAAAAATTCTGGTATAATAAAACAAATGTAGCCAAGAATAGAAGGAAAGCAGAAAACAGGAGGGAAAAAAACTTTCATAGACAATCTCTCTGACAGAATGTGATTGGGTTGTTTCCTACTGTGGCATTGGAAATGATGAGCTGGTTGATTCAGAAAAACATGGAAAGACTTGGACTTAGGAAGGAAAATGCTATCTACCTTCAAAAAAAGAGATGACAAGTGGAAGAATGCATAGTATGCTCTTACACATAGGTGTGAGTGTATATGTGTACGTATGCATATGTTTACATATATATATATATATATATATATATATATATATATATAGAGAGAGAGAGAGAGAGAGAGAGAGAGAGAGAGAGAGAGAGAGAGAGATCTACATATATCTATATATATCCAAGTTAAATTCTAACCTTCTTTGGGGATGGAGGATAAAGTAAAAAGTGCACAACAGAGAACAAACAAAAACCTAGAAGGAAGCAAAGAAAAACTGGGTAGCTTTAAGAACAATGTATAATATGTATTATATAGGTTTCCTTGAACTGTAAATTTATTGTTTTATATTGAATCCTCTCTTAATGTTCTGCTGTGTACATAGCAATCTTTTTTCTTTTCTTGTTTTGTATTTGTTTAAAATGAATAAAAATATTTTATTTTTTCTCAATTACACAAAAACAATTTTATCATTCTTTTTTCTGTTTTGAGTTTCAAATTCTATCTTTCCTTCCCCAAGATAGTGAGCAATCTGATATAAGTTTTAAATGTGTAATCATGTAAAACTTATTTCCATATTAGTCATTTTGTGGAAGGAAGGAAGGAAGGAAGGAAGGAAGGAAGGAAGGAAGGAAGGAAGGAAGGAAGACCTGAACATAATTTCTCCACTGGATCCCTGATTCACATGGATCTCTTATCCATGCCAGTGTGGGTGGCATGAATAGGAGACCTGACCTGATTCTGTACAGAGGAGGAGAACCAAAGGCAGTGCCTACACTACCAACGTGGAAGCTGGGGAAAGGGGGAGCCAGACCACAGAAATGTTGCCAAAGCTGTCAGTTCATTTCTCCTATAATTATATCTATCTGCCATGAATCTCTCTGGTCTAGGGGTTATAAATAGTGTCTGGATTCAGAATGAAAGTTACTTTCCCTGGGTGCTTGTAAGTGGGAGGGTATCCTTAGTTTACACTCATGAGCCTAGCTTCTTTCCATTACACAATGGTTACACAAATGAGCATTCCAAATAGTATGCAGAGAATAAACCCATTTATCCAAACAAAATAGCCAAAAGAAATTGGAAAAGTTCTATAGATTAGATATACAAGAAAATATACCAGACTGAATGAGGTCTACCTTGGAAGATAAGATCTCAACTCCATCCATTCCCTCCCAAAGGAGGTCTATTCTATCAGGCTTTAGAATTTTAAGCAAGTTCAAATTGGGTGGGAATTTCCATATCATAGGGAAAAAATGATCTCTAGAGACCCTCATCTAACTCAGGAATTCCCAGAGGGAGCCCAAAATCCTACAGAGATCCTGAGATAGGACAATCAAGGCAGGTTGGAAGTTAAGTTGGAATTCTCAGCCAGTCATTACTGGTGGAGCCTTGTGGGCAATTGCAGAACTAGCTGCTTGAGCTCTGCATCACCCAAATTCACTCAAGACCAAACCTTCCCCCCAGACCTGACCTGCAAGAGAATGACTCTGAGGAGGTCTAGAAACAGTCTCTGGGTCTTCTGGATGGGTCTAGTGCAGAACCAGTGACCAGAGCCAAACTGAAGGGGGAAGGGCTTGGGAAAAATCCAGGCTGAATTAAGTGGTGGAAATCCAGCAAAAGAGTGTAGCTGCTGAGCCTGCCAACAAAGGGGAAGGAGCCTAAGAAAAGCCTACAGCAGAGAGAGGTTAGAGTCCCTTGAAAGAGGGGCCTATTTTGATTCATTATTCTCGAACCAGGCAAGCCCTGACCACATCATTCAGTTGCTGAGACTGACCCGCAGGCTCTCTAATGAGCAAAAACAAAACAAACAAAAGGAAAAAAACAAAAGAAAAGAAAACCTCCAAATACCATGAGGATTTTTAATGGAATAGAAGGTTTTTTAAGTATTCCTGAGGAAAATACCAGAACTGAGCAGACATATGGAAATGGAAATTTAAGGCGCCAAGGAAACACAGAAACATACATATATTTATATAATTAAGAGGGAATGTGTGGGGAATGAATTGTTTGTGTGTTAATAGGGGATAAGATGTCTTCGCAGAATTCTAATATCTTTAAGAGCCATAGGAAAAGGTGAAAATGACAGAGGGTCTGTGAGAGGTTTTGCTCGGTTTTAATGGTTTTAGGAGGAAACAAAATGGTTTGTGTTCAGGCAGAGATTATTCTAAAAGTTGCCTGAGGTCTTTTCACAGAATTGTAGTTTCACTTGGTTGCTTACTTGCTGTTTGTTCTCGAAGAGGACCATGACATCAGGGAGGTGATGCCATGACATGCCAGTGAAATAGATTTAAGTAAGGGAGGGCTGGGCAAAGTCACCAGTCTCACTTTCTCTTCTGGAGCCATCTGGGTCCAGTAGCCAGATATGGATCAGGATAACTGGAGATGACCCAGGATGCAGTAGGAGACCTTGACCTTTTCAAACTGAGGTCTTTCCCAGAATCTCAGAGCTGAAAGGGACATCTGACTTTTCATCTTATCATTCAAATGAAACTGTTCTCTCCAGTTACTAAAGATCTCTTAGTTCCCAAACCTAAAGGTCTTCTCAATCCAAATCCTTCTTGAGTTCTCTGTAGCCTTTGACACTGTTGATGACCTTTTCCTACTCCCTTCTCTGGGATTTTGTGACACTGCTGTCTTGTAATTCTCCTCCTATCTATATAACTGCTCCTTCCCAGTCTCTTCATCTAAATTGTGCTGACTAACTATGGATATCCTATAAGGCTCTGTCACAGACCCTCTCTTCTTTTTTCTCTGTATTACCTCTCTTGGTGATATTGTTGGCATTCATAGGTTCAACTATTATCATCTTTGGGCAAATTATTCATAGATTAAAGGCCTGCATTACCAAACTGCCTGTTAGACATTTTGGATGGATATCCCATGGGAATCTTAAATTCAACATGTCCAAAACAGAGTTCATTATTATTACCAATTCACCAGTCTTCTGGTCAAGGGTTACTACTCCATCAAGCCAGTAACCCAAAAAATAACCTTTGTGCTATTCTCAAACCCTTATTCTCACTCATTCCACATAACCAAATTCTGGTATTTCTACCTTCAAAACATTTTTCACACAGGTTGCCTTCTCTCTACTAACATAGCTACCACTCTAGTATAGGACCTAATAGGATTCTAGCATCTCTTCCCTGGACAGTGGTCCTCTTGACAATTGTGATACTTCTACTTGGTCTCCATACCCCAAATATGTCCCTATTCCAATCCATATTCCACATTTTTACTAAAGTATAGTAAAAAAAAAACAAAAAAAAAAACCTTTTCACACCTCCTTCTCACAATCAATAAACTCCAGTTGCTATGTATTACAGACGGGACCAAATCCTCTGTTTGGCAATTAAAGCTCTTCACATCTGCATCTTCCTACTTTTCTAATCTCCTCATATGTTACTCCCCTTCACATACTGTGATCTGACCATACTGGCCAACTTATTCCTTGCACATGACGCAACTACTCTCCATACCTAGAATGTTCTCTTTCCTCACCTGGTCTCTCAGAATCCTTGTCTTCTTTAAAGAGTCAGCTTAAATACCTCATTCTGATCTTGGGGCATCCCAGTCAGTCCAACATTGTTGCTATCATTCACAAAAGGACTATGACATTGGGGAGGTGATAGCGTGACTTTCAGTGAAGTGGATTTAAGTGAGACAGAGCTGTGCAAAGTCACCAGCCTCACTATCTCTTCCAGAGCCATCTAAGTCCAATGGCGAGATATAGAACAGAACAATTGGAGATGACCCGGATGCATTGGGAGACCTTGACCTTTTTACGCTAAGGTCTTTCCTAGGTTGCAGTTTGACCTAGGCAATGCTGATTTAGCGATTAAGGGTAGGTAAGAAATGAAACAAATAATGACCTCTTTTACCTAGCCAAAAAAATAAAATCAGTCTGGCAGGGAAAGATCCTCAGGGTTTCTGGCCAAAACAGAAACAACTGCTATTCACACTCACTCTGAGCTATCAGGGGTCCAAACAGTGACCAAGTGAGGCTTAGACTGGGATCTCTTGAAGGTCAATCATTGAAAGCCAGAGTAATTTGGGTTTGATGAAAGATCCTTAAGAAAGAAATCTAGCAAGTAAATCTCTCTTGAGATTTCAGCAATCAAAATTTCTATTACTTTGGGCAGAGTACCTTCAGGGTATGATTCCTTATGTGGACAGAGGGAGAGAAAGAGGGAAGAGAAAGGAAGGAACAAACCCTGAGAGTTACGTGCAATTACGACTCCCATTTTACAACTGAGAAATCTAAGCCCAAATAGTCAAGTGACTTGCCCAAGGGCACTGAGTTGGATTTGAATTCAGTTCTTCTTGACTCCAGGCTTAATACCTGCCTTTTAAACTCCTCCTTTAAGCATTTTAAAGCCCTTTGACACCTGCCCTCAGTTGACCCTTCCAGACTTATTGCTCTCATACACTACATTCTTGTTATTCCTCGTCTACAGCATTTCTTCTCCTGCCTAAACCTTTGCAAGGATTAGAAAACACCTATTTACTCAATTCCCCTTCTTAGAATTCCTCACTTCCTTCAGAGATGCATTCTAATACTATCTCCTCCATAAGGCCTTCCCTGATTCCCCACAACTATTTGTGTCCTGAAGATGATTTCTTTGTATTTATTTTCTATGTCCTCTATAGACTTACCTATGTATGTGTTCTCAAGGAGCTTATAGTGGGTGAGGGACATACTCATCCAACATAAGCTGCTTCAGAAGGAAGACCACTTCCTTTTTGTCAGTCCAACAAGGTATTTCTGAGTTGAGTCAAACTATTTTGGAACCCAGCCCTTTCCTTCCCCATCTCCCAGGAACATCATAGCCAAAATCCAGGGCATCCAGGTCAAAGAAAAAATACCATAAGCAGACAAAAAGAAGATTTTCAAGTACTAAGGAACCACAATAAGGATACCCAAGGCCATAGTTATTCCTATAAAGGAAAGAAAAACTTGGAATATGATATTCTAAAAGGTAAGAGATAAATATTTATAGTAAAGGATAACCTATCTGGCAAAACTAAGTATTATAATCTTTGTTCGAGGCATAATTCTAGCCCCAGGCCCCTTATAGTTCAGGTTCAATGTTAGAATGAAATGAGACACTTGTAAATCATTGAACAAAGGAAGTTCAGACAGACAGGCTATACAGCAAGAACACAGTGGCGCTAAGCTTCTCTGGGTGTAGCCCCCATCTCTATCTGGAAAGATGCTTGGTGACTGTATTATAAGAGTGTGAAGTATAGTTTTAGACAACCATCAAGTTTGAGAAACCATCAAGTTTCAATCACACTTTATGTGATTGAAATCTTTACTGTCCCTGAGCCAGGAAACTGTATCAGGGAAGCTGAGACTACTCAAGTTTCATGGGGGAGGGAGGAGGAAGTCAGGGAATTCAGGGATGCTGAATCAAGAAAATGCTGATCCTATGTCAATCCTGCAAAGGTGGGGGTGGGGTGGTAAATGGGCCTTTAAAGGAATAGAGAATTTCTAAGTATTCCTAATGAAAAGACCAGAACTGATTAGAGGTGGAAATGGAAATGCAGACACGTCAAGAAAAATATAGAAAGGTACATATATTTGCATAACTAAAAGGAAATATGTGGGGATAAATTATTTAAATGTTAATAGGGGTATGAGAAAAAATGTCTTCTCAGAATCCTAATATCTTTAAGGGTCATAGGGAAAAGTTAAAATGACAAAGGGTCTGGGAGGTTTTATTCTATCTTAATGGTTTTAAGAAAAGACAAAATGGAAAGTAGAAGGGATTATACTAGGGAAGAGAGGAGAAAGAAGATGAATATAATCACCATTGCTTGATAGAGATGCACAAGGTAAAGAATATATATCAATGCAAAAAGAAATGGGGGAAAGGGCATCTCATGAACCTCACTTTCATCTGAATCAGATAAAAGAAGATAGAACAAAATTTCACAACTGTTTCCTCTTCATCTTCCTTGTACATACTTCAGTAGAGAAATACATTGAACTTAAAGGAAAACTAGGAGGGAGCAGGGATAAGGAAGAGGTAGTACATACATGTATTCCTACATATAAATACACACATATGTGTGTGTCTGTGTATTCATATATATATATAAGTATATATATATATATACATATATATATATATATATATACTTATGCAGGGCAGGATAGGCAAGAGAACAGTTATAATCAAAACAAATTAATATTGGAGGGGGAAATACAAAATACAAAAGAAAATTTAAAAAGAATAAAAATTTAGGATTGTGGTGGTATAAGAAGAAGAAAAGAACTATAAGAATAAAACATGATGCTTCACTCATAAGATCACAAGTCTCAGGAAATATAATCTCATTTGTAAAGAGGGAGATGGGAGTAAAGAAAGGAAAAGGGACAAGAGGAAAAGATGAAGGAAAATACAAAATCAATTATTATAACTATGTATGGATAGAATTGACTTATTCATTAAACAGAAGATAACAGAATGAATTAGAAAATAGAATTCAACACTATTGTGCTTACTAAAAAAGTACTGTAAAACATAATGTGAGTGAGTTAAAATTAGGGGTTGAAGCAAAAACTATTATAATTCAGTTGTACTAAAAACAGGTGCATGTAGGAGAAGGTAGAAATAATGGTTGCTAAGATAAGGCTATAGAAAATATAGATATAATAAAATAGACCAGCAAATAAATTACATTATACTTAAATACACTACAGATAATGGATCAATATAATTTAATATCTAATACATCTTAAAACAGAGCAAGTAAATACTTAAAGAAAAAGTTAATCAAATTAGAGGGTGAAATAGAAAAAAAACTATAATAATGGAGGACTTTAATGTATTCTCTTCAGACCCAGATAAATCTAAACAAAAGATAACAAGAAAGAAGTTAAGGACTTGAATAGTACTTGAGAAAAATTGGAGATGATGGCACCTTTACAAAAACTAACCATATATTTAACCATAAAAACCTCACCAATAATATCAAAAAGAAGAAATACTAAACAATTATTTACTTATCATACAATAATGGCAATCATTAAATAAAGGAATCTTAAGGAAAGAATTAAAAAGAAAATGGGGATTAAAAACATAAAGAACTGTTGGATCAAAGAAGATAGCATAGAAATAATAAGAAATTTCATCAAAGAAAATGACAATAGCAAAGTAATACCAAAACTCATGGTCTGCAGCTGAGGCTGTTTTAAAGAGAAAAAATTATATTATTTTATTAACAAAAAGAGAAAGAAGAAGTCAACAAATGAAATATGCACTTTTAATAACTTGAACAAGAAACAAAAAAAGTCCCAACTAAATAACAAAGTAGAAATAATAACAAATAAAGAAGAAATTAGAAAAACTGAAAAAAAACCCATTTATTTATAAGTAAAACTAGGAGTTGTTTTTTTGTAAGTCAATATCATAAAGAGTTAGTCAACCTGATTTTAAAAGAGAGAAGAAAACCAAATTGTTTATTTCAAAAATGAAAAAAGAGCATTGTCAATTGAAGAGAAAACAAGAAATGTCATAAATTATTTTGATCAATTATATCCTAAGAAAATTGATGACTTATAAGCAATAGATGAATACTTACAAAATATAAAATACCATATTAATAGAAGAAGAAATAAACTATTTAAATTACCTTACATTAGAAAATAAAATAGAACCAGCCATATATAAAGCTCCCTTACCCCCCAAAAAAGTCCAGGACTGGATGGATGTATATATGAATTCTGTAAAATATTCACAGAACAATTAATTCTAACACCATACAAACTACTTGTAATAATAATAACAAAATAACACAACCTTATCCTATGTTGTAAATGTGATCTAGATACCTAAAACAGGGACAAAGTAGAGAAAGAGAAAATTATAGAACAATATTCCTAAGGAATATTAAGCAAAAATTTTAACAATGATGACGATGATAAAACATGAAGTACAACAATGTATTTAAAAGATCATATGCTTTGACCAAGTTGAATTTATCCCAGGAATGCAAGATTTGTTCATCATAAGGAACACTATAAATATAATAAGCCATGTTAATAATGTAAGTAATGGAAACCACACTATCACATCAATAGTGCTGAAAAGGCTTTTAACAAAATACCACACCTCTTTCTTTTTAAAAACTTTAGAGATCAAAGGAACTAGTGGACATTTCCTTGATGTAGCAAATGACATTCATCTAAATCCAAGAGTAAATATTGTATGTAATAGAGAAGAGATGAAGACCTTTTAAATAAGATTAGAGATAAAGCAAGGATCCTCATTATTACTATTATTCTTTGTCATAGACTAAAAAATGCTAGCCACAGAAATAAGAAAAGAAAACGAAATTGAGAGAATATGTATACCAAAGAAAAAAATTACTTTTTTTTTTGCAAATGATATGATGGTATACTTAGATGAATCTAAAAAGTCAACTAAAATTAATTGAAATAATAATTATAGTAGAGTTGGAGGATATGCGACAAATCCACAGATATCACCAGCATTTTTATATATGAACAACAAAACCTAGCAAGAAGAGCTAGAAAGAGAAATTTCATTCAAAGTAACTACAGAAGCTATAAAATATTTAGGACTTTACATACTAAGATTCACCAAGTTATCATATGAATCTAATTATAAAATATTCTTTACAAAAATAAGAATAGATCTAAAAATTTGAAGAAGCTAATTGTTCATGAGTAGGTCAAGACAATATAATAATGACAATACTGCCTAAATTAATTTACTCATTCAGTGCTATACTAAAATACCAAAAGATTATTTTATAGACCTAGAAAAATGGTAACAAAATTCATATGAAGAACAAAGGCTCCAGAATTTCTAAGGCAGTAATAAATAAAATGTGGAAAAGAAGATGATCTATTAGTACCAGATTTTAAGCAATATTACAAAGCAGTAATCATTAAAAATGATTTGGTACTGGTTTAAAAAAATCTGAGGTCTATCAGACATCTATCTATCTATACCAGTTAGGTACACAACATACAGAAACAGATTAACATAGTGATTGATAAATTCAAAAACCACAGTTGCTTGTTTCAGGAATACTGTCTTAAAAAAAGATCTTAGAAAAAACTGGAGAGAAATCTGAAAGAAATTTTACATTTAGATCAATACCATATACCAAGATAAATTCCAAATGGATAAAAGGTCCCATAAAAAATTGAGAAAAAAGAAATTACTTCTAAGATGAATGGAAAGGGAAAGAATTTGTGACTGAATAAATGACAGAGGATCACAAAAGATAAAATGAAATTTTTATTATATGCAATTGAATTTCTTTTTTCACAAACAAAAATAATATGGCTAAGATTAGACAGAAACAAGTAACTGGGAGGGGGGGAATCTTTGAAATAAGTTTTCATGTTAAAACAAAAGTTAAAGTCTAATATCTATGTTAAAGCAGCTGATCCAAGTTTACAAGAATAAGAACCATATTTCTACTAGGCCTATATTCCAAAGAAATAAAAGAGGAAAAAGATCTATATATACAAAAATATTCATAACAGCTCTGTTCACAGTAGCCCCAAATTGTAAACTAAGGAAGTAAATTCCTATTGTGCTAAACACATTGTGATACATAAATGTAATGGAATATTATTGTGCTGTAAGAAATGAGATGGAAAATTTCAGAGGGAACTGGGAAGATGTCTATGAACTGATGCAGAGTGAAGTGAATAGAAATAAAAGAACAATTTAGAACATTTTTAGAATTCTGATCAGTGTAATGATAAACCAGAAGTTCAAAAATAAATGAAGATAAAACATGCCACCCACTATTTGATAGAGAAATTAGAAGATAACAAGAGAGATACATTTTTGGACATTTGGGAGTGTGTTTTGACAGACTATCTCAAAATATATGACAAGCTATGTTACATATTGAGGGATTTGTTTTGTTTTGTTTTGATTTTACTTGATTAATGGAGGCAAGGGGAAGTACTGTGGGAGAAAAAGATTAATTTTAAAAATACTTGTTACTTAAAAAAATTAAAAAACAAAAAAGAATAAAAAAAGGATATGGTGTTACACTATGAATTCATTTTTAACTATAGTAAAAAAAAAACCCCACAAACATTACTGAGGAAAGCAAACTTAAATATTCATTATGGTTATTAGTCAATAATTTTCATCAATGGGAGAGGGGTGGAGCCAAGATGGTGGAGTGAGAGCAAGTACTCACCCAAGCTCTAAGACAAACTCCTTCAGATACTTCTAAAAAGAGAATCTCAACAAATTTTAGAGTAGCAGAATCCAATAGGAGACAGAGTGACGCAGATTTCCAACCAAGGACAGACTGGAAAGTTGACAGGAAGGATCTGTTGCATGGGGTTAGAGGAGCTCATAGCACACAATGCACAGGCTGTACCAGCTCAGACTCCACCAGAGCAAAGCCAGGCAGGAAGCCCTGGGAGATATGAAGCAGCAGCAGCACTGTAGAAGCTCAAACATATCAGCCCAGGATGGGAGTCCAGTGGAACTGAGTGAGAGAGAACCCCAGAACCCCAGGTAACAGCAGAGGTCACTCCTGAGACTATCAGCCCGCAGATTAAATGTCTGTAAATCACCTACTCGAACTTTCAGGAGCCAAGATGGCAGAGTGATCAGTAAATGCTCTATCTCTTGCCTTGTTGACATTGAAAAATTCAGAGAATATTTCCCCAGGAAAAATCATGGAACAGTGGGATCAGACAAAGGGGTAAACAGTCTCTTAGCCTGTGAGGTTAGGAAAATCACAAAGGGGGGTCTCTCTTGTTGTGTCTGCAGGGGACCAGTACAGGACTGGAGCTGTCTCATATAGCCCCACCTCAGTGAACCAGGAGGAGATTCTGAGCCCCAGAGGGGTAGAACCTGCAATCATCAACACCAGGATCCCAAGCATGCCTCAGCAGAGGCAGGGGAATAGGGAAGACACTAGTGAAAATGGGGTTCACCAACCACTGAGCCTGCCTGTGCTCAGGAGACAAGACCTTATGTGGCCAGACCACACATTGCCCACATTTAACACAGCTAGCTCCAGGGTAACTGGGGAAACTCAGAAAGATGTCACCTGTCCTCTGCTTTGGCACATCAGCCTACTCAGCATGAGGTAAGCTACAGCATTCTAGCTTTTAGTCGAAAGAACCAGAGACCACAAAACAAAAAGCCTCAATTTCTAAGCACAAGAACTGTGGGACAGAAACCCTGTGTCTCAGAAGCAGAGATCCACTTTAAAAGTCAGAGAAAGGGCAGTCATCATGAGCAAGAAGCAAACCAGAAAAAATAAGATCATAGAATCTTTCTATGGGGTCAAGGACCAAAACACGAATACAAAGAGGGCAGCATTGGAACTGTACTCCCATCTGAAACTTCAGAAGGGAATATGAACTGGTCTCAAGTCCAAAGAGCATTCTTGGAAGAGCTCAAGAAGGATTTTAAAAGCCAAATTAGGAAAGTAGAAGATAAATTGGCCAATGATTTTAAAAATATGAAAAAAAATCACAGAAGAATTTAAAAGGAAAATTGGACTAATGGAAAAGGAAGCCCAAAACCTAACTGGGAAAATTGGACAAATGGAAAAGGAAGTACAAAAACTAACTGGAGAAAATAATTCCTTAAAAGGAACAATTGGACAGATGGAAAAGGAGATGCAAAAGTTACCTGAGGAAAACAATTTGATAAAAATTAGCATTGGGCAAGTAGAAGTTGATGACTCTATGAGACATCAAGAATCTGTCAAACATAATCTAAAGAATGGAAAGATAGAAGAAAATGTAAAATATCTAATTGGAAAAACAACTGACCTGGAAAATAGATCCAGGAGAGAAAAATCTAAGAATTATTCGTCTATCAGAAAACCATGATATAAAAAAGAGCCTGTACAATATCTTACAAGAAATCATCAAGGAAAACTGCCCAGAGGGCAAAATAGCCATCAAAAGAATCCACCATCCACCTCCTGAAAGAAATACTGAAGGCAGCCAGAAAGAAACAATTCAAAAATCAAGAAGCTACAGTCAGGATCACCCAGGATCTTGTAGCTTCTACATTACAAAATTGGAGGGATTGGAAGATGATATTCTGTAAGGCAAAGGAGCTAGGACTACAACCAAGGATCAATTACCTAGCAAAATTGAGTGCAATATTTCAGGCAAGGAGATATACATTCAGTGTAATAAGGGATTTCCACACCTTCCTGATGAAAAGGCCAGAGCTGAATAGAAAATTCGATCTTCAAACACAAGTTTCAGGAGAGGCATAAAATGGTAAACAGGGGAAAAATCTTGTTGTTCAATATGGGCAAATTGTTTACATCCTTATAAGTGAAAATGATACTTATTAATTTTGACAATTGTATATTTATTTTGATATGTAAAAGGGATATACATAGATAGGGGAAGTGGGTATAAAGAAAATATGTGATGATAAAAATGTGATTTAAGGGTGTGAAGGGATTGTAATGAGAGATGTGAAAAGGAGGAGACAGAAAAAGGTAAATTACATCACAGGAAGAGGGACAAAAACATATTAGAGTAGAGGAAAAGAGGGGAGGGAGATAAGCATTGTTTGAGATTTACTCTCATCTGATTTGGTTCAAGGAGGGAACAACAAACTCAGTTAAGTATAGAAATCTAACTAGCTCTATAGGCAGTAGGAGGGTAAAGGGTAAAGAAAAGGGAGGTAAGGCTAAATGGGAGGGAAGAAGTAGTAAGGGAAAAGGGTAGTAAAATGGAGGAGGGCTGAAAGAAGGGAGGGAAGACTGAGGGAGGTGATGGTCAAAAACTAAAACTCTATTGTGGAGGAGAAGGGAGAAGAGAGAACTAAAAGAATAAATGGGGGGGAAAGAGGATGGAGGCAAAGACACATACTGTAATCATAACTGTGAATGTAAATAGGATGAACTCTTTCATAAAATGGAGGCAGATAGTAGAATGGATTAAAAACCATAATCCAACAATATGTTGTTTACAAGAAACACATTTGAAATGGGGGGATACACACAGGGTAAAAGTAAAAGGTTGGAGCAGAATATATTGTGCTTCAGCTGATGCAAAAAAAGCAGCAATGGCAATCCTAATCTCAGACAAAGCAAAAACAAAAATAGATCTAATCAAAAGAGATAAGGAAGGAAACCATATCCTACTAAAAGACACCATAGACAATGAAGCAATATCATTACTAAACATGTATGCTCCAAGTGGCATATCATCCAAATTATTAGAGGAGAGGTTGGGGGAGTTGCAGGAAGAAATAGATAGCAAAACCATACTAGTGAGGGACCTCAGCCTCCCCCTCTCTGAACTTGATAAATCTAACTTTAAAATAAACAAGAAAGAAGTTAAGGAGGTGAATAAAACTCTGGATAAGATAGATATGATAGATCTCTGGAGAAAACTGAATGGAGATAGAAAGGAATACACCTTTTTCTGAGTGGTACATTTGCACATATACAAAAATTGACCATGTTCTAGGGCATAAAAACCTCACAATCCAGTGCAAAAAGGCAGAGATAGTCAATGCATCCTTCTCAAATCATAATGCAATAAAAATTATATGTAATAAAAGGCCATGGAAACATAAACCAAAAGTTAATTGGAGACTAAATAATGTAATCCTAAATAATGTAATAATGGGTTAAAGAACAAGTCATAGAAGCCATCAACAACTTCATTCAAGAGAATGACAATAATGAGGCAATGTATCAAATCTTATAGGATACTGTAAAAGCAGTTCTTGGGGAAGTTTTATATCTTTGAATGCCTTATTGGACTATCTCAAAAAAAGAACCTAGACATCATCTTTCAAGAAATTATCAAGGAAAACTTCCCTGATATTCTAGAACCAGAGGATAAAATAGAAATTGAAAGAATCTACTGATCACCTCTTGAAAGAGATCTTCTAAAAAAAAAACTTCTAGGAATATTGTAGCCAAATTCCAGAGTTCCCAGTTGAAGAGAAAATATTGCAAGCAGCTAGAAAGAAACAATTCCAGAATTGTGGAAGCACAATCAAGATAAGATATTCCAGAGGTCAAAAGAGCTAAGATTCAAACCAAGAATCACCTACCCAGAAAAACGGAGTATAATGCTTAAGGAAAATAATGGACATTCAATGAAACAGAGGACTTTCAATCATTCTTCCTGAAAAGATTAGAACTGAATAAAAAATTTGACTTTCAAATACAAGAATCAAGAGAAGCATGAAAAGGTAAACAGGAAAGAAAAGTCCTAAGGGACTTATTAAAGCCGAACTGTTTACATTCCAACATGGAAAGATGATATTTTTATCTCGTGAGACCTTTATCAGTATTACTGTAGTTGGAGGGACTAGATAGATAGACAGATAGATAGATAGAGGGCATATGGTGAGTTGAATAGGAAGAAATGATATTAAAAATAAAATTAAGGGGTGAGAGAGAGAAATATTGGGAGAAGGAGAAAGGGAGAGATAGAATGGGGTAAATTATTTCACATAAGAGAGGCAAGAAAAAGTTTTTACAATGGATGGGAAGAGTGGGGAGGTGAGAGGGAATGAGTGAACCTTACTCTCATCAGACTTAGCTTAAGGAGGTAACATACACACTCAGGTGGGTATTTTACCCTACAGGAAAGTAACGGTAAGGAAAAAATGGGTGGGATAATAGAAGTGAGGACAGATTGGGGGAGAGGGTAGTTGGAAGTAAATACTTTTGAAAAGGAACAGGGTCAAAGGAGAGAGTAGAATAAATGGGGAGTGGGATAGGAGGGAGTGTAGTTTCTTTTAATCAAGTCTATTTTTGTTTTTACCTTTCTCCTTTTTGAGGTCAGATGAAGCATAAAAGATTTTGCTCCACTTTCATACTTTGTGTAAAATTTTATGTTTCAATCATGTTTCGTATAAACAACACACATCATATTTTGTTTTTCTAATTTTTTTATAAACAAGTTCAGCCTAACTAATCTATCTATTCAATGCCACTCCAATTAAATTACTAAAAATTTATTTTACTGAGCTATAAAAAAAACATCAAAATTAATTCGGAAGAATGAAAGGTCAAGAGTTTCAAAGAAACTAATGAAAAAATGTAAAGGAAGTAGATTTAGCATTACCAGAACTCAAACTATAAGGCAGTAAATATCAAAATTGTCCAGTACTGGCTAAGAAATAGAAAGATAGATCAGTAGAACAGAGTAGACACACAATACACAGTAGTAAAAAGTTTAGTAACCTTGTGTCTGACAAATGTAAAGATTTGGTTCTGGGGATTAGATTTTATTCTTTAGTAAAAATGGTTGAGAAAGCTAGAAAACCGTTTGGCAGAAATTGGGCACAATTCAATACCAATGGATAAATGACCTAGATATAAAGGGAGACAGCACATGAAAATTAGATGAATATGGAATGTATAACCTATCAGATTCATGGATAGGAGAACAATTTATGAATTAACAAGAGATAGAGAGAATTGTGAAATGTAAAATGGACACTTTCAATTATGCTAATTTAAAAAGTTCTTATACAAATAAAATCAATATAGTCAAGATTAGGAGAAAAACCAGAAAACTGGGGAAAGTTTTTCATAGAATATCTTAGATAAAGGTCTCATTTCTCTAATACGTGAAGGACTTTGTCAAATTTATAAGAATATGAATCATTCACCAATTGACAAATGGTCAAAGAATATGAGAAGGGAGTTTTTTGATGAAGAAATCAAAACTACTCATAGTTATATGGAAAAAATTGCTCTAAATAGTTATTGATGAGAGAAATGCAAAATTAATACAACTTTGAGATATCATCTTACACTTATTAGATTGGTTAAAAATGATAGCTGCCCTTTAATATACCTAAATAAAATGTGGTATATGTGGTGAAGGAATACCACTGCTCTATAAGAATTGATAAGCTGGTTGAGTTTAGAAAAACATGGAAATATTTGGACCTATGAAAGAGGATGCTCTCCGCCTCGAGAGAAAGAACTCATAATCAGAATTATGTACAACATGATTTTACATATGTATGTGTATATGGGTATATATGTGCATATATGTATATATGTGTGTATATACATGTATTCATTTTTAATTATAACCTTCTCTAGGACAAGGTGGTGAGAGAGGGAGAAAAAAATGCACAGTAGAGAACAAAAGAAAGCAGAGGGAAACATAAAAAAAGCTGGGTAGCTCTGAAAATAATGTGAACTATATATTAAAGAATTTTTCAAAAAAAAGTAAATAGTCTGAAATTGAAATTTATATGATGCTTTATGTTCTGCTCTGTATGTGGAAATGTTCTTTTTTTCCTCATTTTGTATTTAAGTTTAAAACAAATAAAAAATTTTAAAAGAGGGAAAATAGGTAAATAAAAAGTTATTTCAAACCATTCACATTCAGTTACCATCATGTATTCACTCATACTTTTTCCTCTCCTCCATCCCTTTATGAGGAAGAAGACTCAGAGAAAGGGGTGTGCTCAACACTAATGATCTATACTTGGTGATATTTGTTAATGTCTTCTTGCTCTTCTCTCCCTCTTGTCTTTCCCTAACCCAGATCCCAATCATAGAGTCTTATCCTTTTTTATTTAAAAGTATCTATCCATTCATTACTCAGTAGCCACCCTGCTGATGAACCTTTCCAAATTTAGTCCTTGGATAACAGTTTCCATTATCAGACATTGGTAGAAGACTTTTCAACTTGGTAAGATTTGTCAGAGTTTGTGTTCTCTTGGCATAACTTTTGAGGACCTAGAACAATCTCTAGGACAAAAAGGGGTAATGCAGGTAGCAGGACTCCTTTTTGTAGAGTGAATAAATATTATGTTTCACATATGTGTATATTATTATTTTTCAAGTTCTGGGTGCTGAAATAACCTGAAATCCAACAGTTATCTTGGTTCCCTTAAGAATTAGAGAAGGAAGTGGGAAAGATTCTGTCACTAGCTGGTTCTAGGGTCCTGGAGTTGGGAAAGGAGGAAGGGGAAAAGAAAATAGCTTACATCCCTAGCAGCACTGCTCTTTTGAGGTTCTGACTTATCTAGCAAAACACCCTAGCATGAAGTCACCTTTAGTTGCACTTCCCTAGAGGTACATTGGGACAGTTTTACAAACCTCTGCCAATAGAACCCTTATCAATATAATTTCGGGGTGAAGTTTGTAAAGTAGGGACATATGGTGGGGTAAACTGGACTTCACAATAGTTACTAGAAATTCCTTCCATTTTCTGATCCTGTCCAGGCTCACTTCACCTATTAGTCTTGGAAAACTGTTTGATTCTCCTCTTCTGCCTTCCCTTCCCTGAGATGTTACGGATTGGGATGAATAGCTCACAGAAAGTGACTTTATAGGATCATAGGATCCTGACTACAGTGCTCAGGAATCTGGAAACACAAGCCCTTTGGGGAATCATCAAAGCTCACTTCTGGGTCACACCAACTAGCCTGGATTCTCAGGTCCTACCTTTCGTTAGGTCGTTTCTCCCATATGGAATACCCTTATACCTGCCTCTCTTCATGTGAATACCATTTGAAGTCCATCTCACATCTCCTACAAGAAATCTTCCTAGAGGAATTCTCCAGCCCACAGTGCTCTCTCACTCAGTCATCCATTGATTCACTGAACAACTAATCATCATCATACTTCATACCATTCATAGAAACCCTTCCCAACTCTGTCTAGTAAAAAGAATATTGGTTTTAGTTTCAAAAAACCTGAGGTTGAATCCTGCTTCTGAAGGAGTCTGAGAGGTATCATGGTGTAGAGAAGGGGTTTTCAAATTTTTTGGTATAAGATAATACTTACACTCTTAAAAAATTATCATGGAACTCCAAGAGCTTCTGTTTATGTGGTTTATAGCTATCAAGATTCATGGAATTAGAAATTTAAATAAACAAGTTTTTAAAATATTTATTAATTTATTAAAATAATAAATTCATGATATATTAATATAAATAAAATGATTTTAAGAAAAATAACTATTTTCTCAAAAATATTCACTGAGTAGCATTGTTTTACATCTCTTTGCAAATCTTTCTAGTACCTATCTCAATAAAAGACAACTGGATTCTCCTATCTACTTCTGCATTGAATCTCCTGCAATTTATGGTTTTAGTTGAAGTATGGGATAGTACAGCTTCCCACAGATATGTAGTTGGAAAAGGGATACTACTTACCCCTTTCCTTCAGTAGTCGCAGTCTTTGTACAGTACACTAAGAGTGGGACACATTTAAAAAAAGCAATGGTTAGTTATATGGCTCAAATGCCATGAGCAGTGTGGGTTATGACATCTCCAGCCCAGTAACCTGGAGGCCCTAAAGTGGAATAACCAGGGCAAGAGTCCCAGACCAAAGGGAAATCTGCAGTTTTGTCACTCTGGACCAGAAAATCTTCCCAGCTGGCTGAGAGTGGTTGAGTCCAGCAATCTACTGTTGTTCAGACCCAAACTCAGATCAGAAACTTGCAGAATTCACACAAGGCAGGCAACAAAGAGACTGTGTCCTAGATTTGACTGTTTGGGGAGCATGGAAAACTTTCAGGTCCCAAATCTGAGCTGTCCTTGAGATCCTGGAAAAATAACATTTCAATCCCCTCAAGAAAGCAGCAACAGGTCCAGACCCAACTTTCCCTACTATGGGAATCTGGCCCAAATACCAAATCCAAAGTCAATAAGTACGCTGAAAGAATGAGTAAACAAAAAAAAAATTCTTACTATAAAAACTATTATGGTGAGGTGTTCAAGACACAAACATAGAAGAAAATGACTCAAAAATAATCTACAAGCAAAGCCTCAAGGAAAAATACAGTTGGACACAAATTGCACTAAAATTTGTATAAGAAATTAAATAAGCACTAAAAATTGATATTGTCAATGAAACAGCAGTGCTGAGAAGAAAAAAATGGAAAAGAAATGAAAGTTATAGAAACAAGAATTGAAAGTGGGCATTAGCAGCTTGACGCAAAAGGTACTTTGTTTTGTACAAAAACTAGATTAGAATTATGATGGACCAAAGAGGAAGCCAATGACTCCATGATACAACAAGAAATATTAAAATAAAGTTAAATAATTAAAAAATAGAAGAAAATATAAAGTATAGCAAAAATAACTGACCTGGAGAACAGAACAAAGGGAAAAAAATTAAGAATTTAAGAACTATCTGCATGTCATGACCAAAAAAAGAACACAGACATATTTCATGACATCTTGAAAGAATACTGCTCAGATTGTTTAGAACCAGTGAGCAAAGTGGAAATAGAAGAAATCTGTTGGTCACTTCCTGAAAGAAATCCCAAAATGAAAACTTCTAGGAATATCAAAGTCAAAATCCAGCTTCTAGATCAAATTTTAAATATTGCAAACAGCCAGAAAAAGAAAGTCAAGCACTGAGGAGAAATAGTCAGGATCATATATGATTCAGCAGCCACCCATATAAAGAAGCCAATAGCTTGGCTATGGGTTTACAACCAATAATAATTTGTATAGCAAAAAATGGACTCTATTTAATGAAATAGAGAACTTCTAAGTATTCCTGATGAAAGTACCAGGACTGTGTAGAGTTTGGATAGAGAAATAAAGAGATATATAAAAAGGAAACATGAACAAACAAGGATAAATTTCCAGCATTCTAATAAGCGGAGATAATCCCTATCATCATCAAGGGTCATGGAGATTCTAAATAGACAGAAGGCCTGGCAATAGGCTATTGTGTCTTGATGATCTTAAAAGAAGAAAGGAAAGGGAGGGGAAGAGGAATTATCTCACATAATCAGGAAATACAAGTAGATATCTATATAAAGAGGACAGCGTAGGGAGGAATGGTTGATACCGGAATTTCGTAGTTTTCTGTTTTACTCTGAAATGGTGAAAGGAAGGAAGAATATAGAGAAAAGACAAAGACTAAGACAGAGAGACACACACAGAGACAGAGACAGAGACAAAGACAAAGAGATGAAGAGAAGAGACAGAGAGAGAGGGGGAGAGAGGGGTGGGGGGGAGAGAGAGAGAGAGAGAGAGAGAGAGAGAGAGAGAGAGAGAGAGAGAGAGAGAGAGAGAGAGAGAGAGAGAGAGAGAGAGAGAGAGTTGGGTAAAAAAAATCCTTTTCCCTCCTATTTGAAGAGAAAGGAGAGAAAGGAGAAATGGTAACTAGAGGGAAATTATATCAAGGGAGGGACTACTCCTAAGGAAAACAAGCCCTAAAGATGTTTTTAAAATATTTATAGTTCTTGTTGAAAGAATTAAGTATGGGAAGTTGAGGGGATACCCATAAATTGGGGAGTGGCTGAATAAGCTGTGGTTCATAAGTGTGATATAATACTTTTGAGCTATAGGAAATGATGAAGAGGATCATTTCAAAGAGACCTGCGAAGACATATAGATTGATACAGAGTAATATCAACAGAACCAGGAAGACATTTTTACAAAGACAACATAGTAAAAGCAAACAACTTTGAAAGAAATGGGAACCCTGATCAGTACAATGACCAACTATAATGCCAGAGGACTAATGAGGAAAAATGCAACCCACCTTGTGATGGAGAAGTGCAGGATTCAGAGAATAGAATGAGCCCCCCCCCCTTTTTTTTAACATGACCAATATGGAAATTTGTTTTATTTGACAATGCATGTTTGTACTCCACAAGGTTTTTGTTTTTCCTTCATTTCCATTGGGAAAGGGGACATTGGAGGGGATGCAAAGAAAGCAGATCTTTGCTGATTGAATAAAATATAATATAATTGAAAAAGAAATATGAGAATTTTTGTATTTTTTTGTCTTATATTCTTGCTAGAATTTGAACTCTCCTAGAAAGAGAACTTGTCTTAATTTATCTATCTCCTCAGCCATGCTGAGCACAGGTTTTTCCCTCTATTCTTTTATCCCCTTTACATTGATCATAGCCTCCTGTCAGTTTTTATGTGCCCCTAAACCTTGACCAGCATAACTTTTCAGGAACTATTTAATTATAATTTACTGGATTGAATGGAATTGAAGATCCCAGTCATGCTTGCCTTCCTGTCAATACCTTGAAGCCAGTTGCCTGTACATAACCTTTGGTAACTGTACACTAAGTATCACCTTCTGCCTGAATAGCAGGTCTGTATGAGGTTGGGAGAATGCTGGCGAATATATTTTATTTTCCTAAGAGTTAACTCAACTCTACTTCCAAAATCTGTTAAAAAACTGAGGATGAAAATAACAAAACTTGTTATCTGCCAAAGTTCCTCAGGCCAGTAACTTGATCAACTGGAAAGGGACTGCGTAGAGAGATAGCATGGAACTGTGCAGTGGTGTGATTTTAGGCAAGTGAGCCCATGTCTATGGGTTTCAGTTTATCCATTTGTAAAATGAGGAGATAACCTCTAAGGTTAGAATTTCTAAAACCAAATCTCATGATTGTTTTTTTGTTGTTGTTGATCCAGGAGCCAGGACAACCAGAAAACCTAGATTCTAACCTTAGTTCTACTGATACTAGTTCTTTGTGTCACCTTGGGAAAATCACTCATCTTCTCTGAGTCCCAGTTCCTTCATTGTAAAATACTAATAGTAATCCTTGCCTGATCTCCCTCCTTTTCAAGACTATTATGAGGATTCAAAGAGAGGATGGATGAGAAAATACTCCTCTCCTCTCCTCTCCAACCCTCTCTCTCTTTCTCTCTCTCCTTCCCTCTGTCTCTGGTTTTTTTTCTCCATCTCTCTGTATCTCTCATCTATTCACATTTTGGCATGAATCTATGGAACAAGTCACATATGAGTTCTGACCTGGCCAGAACTCCTTGTTGTCTCCATTCCCAATTCCTGTGTTAAGAATGACACATTATCGAAGCAAAGACAACCACCACTGCATTGCTAACACAGTATGCGTAGTACCTTGGAGAGCAGGGGTCTCAAGCAACTGATTCTTTCCACATCCCATGGCTGGCAAAATTCTACCTTGTGTGCCATCTGACAAAGCCAAAGAAAAAAGAATTTAAAAAAAAAACCTTTTCTCCTAGTACCTTTTCCTACATTTTAAACTTTGACACTTTAGCCTTACATCTCCCCAGTTCCTACTGTCCTCTGTCTTATCATTCTATTGATCACTATAGAAACCCAATTCTATTTCTGACATCCTAGATCCCTTCATACTAAATCTCTTTATTTTATAATCTATCTACCTCCCTGGTCTTACAGACCCCTGGCTCTCTCCAAAATACTGATCTCATCTTTGACCATCCTCTCCTCAAATTATTTCTTTTCTTATGCACTCCCAACCCAACGAAAACAAAGTAAGTTTAGGAAGATCTGAGAAAGAAGAGATCACTTGTAGCTCATACCCTTGCCTTCCATTGCTATTTATAAATTATCCCTCCTCTACTTTTCTCACTATCTTTAAGGTTCTTACATCTCCTTTCTCTCTTCTCTATATTTAAAGTCCATTCTTCTATATCACCCCATTCAGATCACAGTTGCCATAACCTATCAGTTCCAAGTAACCCTTTCTTCTTTCTAAAAGAATTCAATAATAAAAACAACTTCGAGGTTTGACCTCATACCCAGAAAATTGACAGAGATGACAATAGATGAAATAGTCCGTGTTGGAAAGGCTGGGGGAAAAAGTCACACTAATAAACTGTTGGTGTTGATCCAATCATTCTGGAAGGCAATTTCCTTCCAGACATTTTGGGGAAAAATTATGCTTAAAAACATAAACAAAATGTGAATGCTCTTTGACCCAGAGCAACCCCTACTATGCATATATCCCAAATTTGTCAGAAACAGAAAGGTCCCATAAGCACCAAAATAGTCATAGCATTATTTCTTTTCCTGTAGCAAAAAAATGAAAACAAAGTAGGTGCCAATTGATTGAGAAATGGCTAAAGAAATTAATACATAAAGGTAATAGGGTAAAATTTTGCCATTAAAAACAAAATAATATTTAAAATATCATATGAATTGATGAATATGAAGAATTCAGATAAGCATGGAACATGGAAAAACTTACATGAACTGATACAAAAAGTAATAAGTAGAATACAATATATACAGTGACCATAATGACAATACCTGGGACAAATAAGTAAAAAAGTTGAAACCGAATGCCATATAACTTATAATTATATACCCTTACTGACCTTAGAGAAGAGTTGAGAAAATGTATCTCTCTCTATTAGTGGAAGAAGGGTACTGCAGGGTTTTTGGAATGTTGCATACTATGTAAAACAGGATTGATGTGTTGGTGGATTTTGCTGAACTGTTTTTTTTTTCCTATTTTATTTTATTTTATTTTTATTTATTTATTTTAGAAATGGGTAGATAAGTTTTATTTGTTAGTCCTGGCTAACTGCCCAGGTAAGAGAATGTTGGTTTTCTTTGCATCATTCTTTTTTTTTTTTAAATTTATTTATTTAACTTTTAACATTCATTTTCACAAAACTTTGGGTTCCAAATTTTCTCCCCATTTGTCCCCTCCCCCCACCCCAAAACACCGAGCATTCTAATTGCCCCTATCTGCCAATCTGCCCTCTCTTCTATCATCCCTCCCTTCCCTTGTCTCCATCTTCTCTTTTGTCCTGTAGGACCAGATAACTTTCTACACCCCATTACCTGTATTTCTTATTTCCTAGTAGCAAGAACAGAACTCGACAGTTGTTCCTAAAACTTTGAGTTCCAGCTTCTCGTCATCCCTCCCTCCCCACCCATTCCCTTTGGGAAGGCAAGCAATTCAATATAGGCCATATCTATGTAGTTTTGCAAATGACTTCCATAATAGTCATGTTGTGTAAGACTAGCTATATTCCCCTCCATCCTATCCTGCCCCCCATTGCTTCTATTCTCTCTTTTGATCCTGTCCCTCCCCGAGAATGTTAATTTCAAATTGCCCCCTCCTCCCATTGCCCTCCCTTCCATCATCCCCTCCACCCTGCTTATCCCCTTCTCCCCCACTTTACTGTATTGTAAGATAGGTTTTCATACCAAAATGAGTGTGCATTTTATTCCTTCCTTTAGTTGAACATGATGAGAGTAAACTTCATGTTTTTCTCTCACCTCCCCTCTTTTTTCCTTCCACTAAAAAGTCTTTTGCTTGCCTCTTTTATGAGAAATAATTTGCCCCATTCCATTTCTCCCTTTCTCCTCCCAATATATTTCTCTCTCACCCCTTAATTTCATTTTTTTAAGATATGATCCCATCCTATTCAATTCACTCTGCGCACTCTGTCTCTATGAATGTGTGCATGTGCATGTATGTGTGTGTAATCCCACCCAGTACCCAGATACTGAAAAATTTCAAGAGTTACAAATATTGTCTTTCCATGTAGAAATGTAAATAGTTCAACTTTAGTAAGTCCCTTATGACTTCTCTTTGCTGTTTACCTTTTCATGCTTCTCTTCATTCTTGTGTTTGAAAGTCAAATTTTCTTTTCAGCTCTGGTCTTTTCATCAAGAATCAAGAAAGTCCTCTATTTCATTGAAAGACCATTTTTTCCCCTGAAGTATTATACTCAGTTTTGCTGGGTAGGTGATTCTTGGTTTTAGTCCTAGTTCCTTTGACTTCTGGAATATCCTATTCCATGCCCTTCAATCTCTTAATGTAGAAGCTGCTAGATCTTGTGTTATCCTGATTGTATTTCCACAATACTTGAATTGTTTCTTTCTAGCTGCTTGCAATATTTTCTCCTTGACCAGGGAACTCTTGAATTTGGCCACAATGTTCCTAGGAGTTTCTCTTTTTGGATCTCTTTCAGGAGGTGATTGGTGGATTCCTTGAATACTTATTTTGCCCTCTGGTTCTAGAATCTCAGGGCAGTTTTCCTTGATAATTTCATGAAAGATGATGTCTAGGCTCTTTTTTTGATCATGGCTTTCAGGTAGTCCCATAATTTTTTAAATTGTCTCTCCTGGATCTATTTTCCAGGTCAGCTGTTTTTCCAATGAGATATTTCACATTATCTTCCATTTTTTCATTCTTTTGGTTTCGTTTTGTGATTTCTTGGTTTCTCATAAAGTCATTAGCCTCCATCTGTTCCATTCTAATTTTGAAAGAACTATTTTCTTCAGTGAGCTTTTGAACCTAATTCTGGTTTTAAAGCATTCTTCTCCTCATTGGCTTTTTGAACCTGTTTTGCCAATCGAGTTAGCCTGTTTTTCAAGGTGTTATTTTCTTCAGCATTTTTGGGGGTCTCCTTTAGCAAGGTGTTGACCTGCTTTTCATGCTTTTCTTGCATCTCTCTCATTTCTCTTTCCAGTTTTTCCTCCACTTCTCTAACTTGATTTTCAAAATCCTTTTTGAGCTCTTCCATGGCCTGCACCCATTGAATATTTATTTTGGATGTTTGGGATACAGAAAACTTGATTTCTCTGTATTTCCCTGATGGTAATCATTGTTCTTCCTCATCAGAAAGGAAGCGAGGAGACACCTGTTCACCAAGAAAGTAACCTTCTATGGTCTTATTTTTTTTCCCTTTTCTGGGCATTTTCCCAGCCAGTTACTTGACTTCTGAGTTCCCTTTCCACACCCACCATGCCTCTAGGTCCACCCAGCCAGCGCTTGGGGGCTGAGATTCAAATGCTGCTTCCCAGCTTCAGGGCTTTGGGCAGGGGTGGGGCTGCTATTCAGTGTGAGATTAAGTTCAGGTGCTCGGGTTGGGGCAGGGCTGCCACACGGGGCTCAGTTCCCTCAGAGGGTTTATGTGGAGACCTTCAACAATGGATCTGAGCTCCTGCCTGCTTTGGGAGCCCCTATCTGCTGCTGCCTCCACTGCTGCCTCCTGAGGGGGCCTGAGTTATGGGGACACCCCACTCCCCTCTCGTCCAGCCAAAGAGACTCTCTCACTGACCTTTAGCACCTGTGGGTGGAGGGACCTGTGAGGCTGCTAGAGATTCCAACCCTGGAGCCTGTTGGGATCTGCTCCTCTTGGTGCCATGCGGCCAAGGCAGGGCTGGGCTCTGCTCTGGGTCCGGGGTGTGACGGACCTTTCAGGTCAGTTTTTCAGGTCTCTCTGGAACAGAAATCTCCTCCACTCCATTGTTCTGTGGCTTCTGCTGCTCCAGAATTTGTTGGGAGTTCTTCTTTACAGGTATTTTATGGGCTGTGGGTTTGGAGCTAGCATATGTGTATCTTTCTACTCTGCCATCTTGGCTCCTCCTTCCTCTTTTATTTTTAACCTTTGTTACAAAGTATGGCTCACCTGATAGGGGAAGGGAATAGATTTAAAAACGTAAGTACTGTAAAAACAAAAAAAATCAATAAAAATAAGATTTCTAAAAGGAGTTCAATATCTAGTTATACTCTTCCTCTACGCCTACTGCTGCCCTCTTATTTAAAGACTTTATATTTAGATGTCTCTTTGAATACCTCTTTATTCATTACTTTCCTTAATTCTCATGAATGCATCTATGCATCCTCACTTTATTTTAATCACCTATAGGTCTGGTCATACCCAGTTAGATTTCACTGGTCACAAGAAAAATGCTTTGCAAACTTTAAAGTTCTAAGTAAGTGAGATAGTACATATATATGCATATGTATATATCTGTATGTGCATACATATAAGAAATTACAGAATAGCTTGTAATCCTTGGGTCTATTTTCTCAAACCTGAACATGTTTTCAAGCACACTTTTCTCCATCATTTCCTGTGTCTGCCTTGCCATTGAATTTACTACATAAGAGCAGAGCCAAGATGGCAGAGAAAAGGCAGGGATTTGCCTGAGCTCTTCTCCAAACCCCTCTGAGCACCTTTAAATAAAACCATAAAACAATTCTTAAAGTGGCAGAACTCATCAAAAGAAGGGGTGAAATAATTTTCCAGCCAAAGACAACTTAGAGGGTCAGCAGGAAAGGTCTGTTGCAACTGGGTGAGAGTGGAGCACAGTCCATGACAGACCACAACAGTGCAGACCAGGCACCATTAAACCAGGAGCAGGCCTTTAGGAGCCACTGAATCAGCAGAGACAGCAGCTGGCTCAAGAGCTCTCAGTGCAGAAATGGTAAAGGGGTTGAACAACTAATCCAAAGGAGATTACTGGAGTCTTTTTGCTGACACTGGCGGCAGGACTTTGTGGCTTTGCCAATATTCAGATCTGGGTCCCAGTCATGGGTAGCAGTCCCAAGGTAAGGAGGAGCATTAGTATACCAGAGCTTGCAGCCCCAGTGAAGTGTGAACCCTCTTCATAATTCCAGGGTAGAAAATAGTGCTTGTGGTTACTCACAGACCAGAGCATAGGCCAAAAAAGTAGGAAACACATCTCTCCTTAGATCATACCACATTGGAAGAACTGAAAACTTACAGGTCCATAGACATATTTCTGAAAATAGCTGCCTAAAACCCTTGAAGCTTGGGACAGTGTGCCCTGCACTCTGGAAACAGAATTCCACCTTAACAAAGAGTTAAAAGTCAAGAAATAGACTGGAAAAATAAGAAAACAAAAGAAAAAAATTATGACCATAGAAATTTACTATGGTGACAAAAACACACACTCAGAAGAAGACAACAAAGTCAAAGCTTCTACATCTGAAACCAAGAAAAAATATGAATTGGTCTCAGGGCATAGAAAAGCTAAAAAAGGATGTTGAAAATCAAGTAAGAGGGGGGCAGAGCCAAGATGGTAGAGTAGAAGGATAGACCTGCTCTAGCTCTACTCCCATAACCCACAAAATACCCGTAAAAAAGGACTCTAAACAAACTCTGGAGCACTTGAAGCCACAAAACGACAAAGTGAAAGAGATTTCCAGCCCAAGATAGCCTGGAAGGCCGACAGGAAAGGTCTATTGCACTGGGCTCAGAACGGAGTGCAGCCCAGCCTTGGCCATGTTGCACTGCTTAGACAGGACTAGAGCAGGCTTCAGGGCATGGACAGGCAGCAGCTGTGGTTCCCAGATTTCTCAACCCACAAATGCCTAAGACAGCTTCAAAGGTCAGTGAGAAAGCTCTTTCACCTGAGCTAGAAGGGAGCAGAGTCTTGCCCTAACCCCAGGCCCAGGGCAGCAGAAGTCACTGTAGGACAGAGTCCATTTTTTGAGCCCTCAGCCTAAAGACCCTGGGGGAATGGAGCCACTGATCTGGATCTCAGCCCTGAGAGGCAGCCCTGGGGTGAGGAGGAGCACTGGCATGTTGGAACTAGTGAAAGCAGTTGTGGAGAGGGAACCCTACTCACAGATCCTGGGCAGAAAAGCTTGTGGTTGCTTCCAGACCAGAGTGCAGGCCAGGAGTGGAGTGACCTCCTCTCCCTTGATTGTGCCACCTTGGAGGAACTGAGAACTTACAGGCTCCTAGATTATACCCTCCTAGAGTATACCCTCCACTTGACAAAGGACTCAAAAGTCAAATAACTGGTTGGGAAAATGCCCAAAAAAGTGGGAAAAAATAAGACTATAGAAGGTTACTTTCTTGGTGAATATGTATTTTCTTCCATCCTTTTGAATGAGGAAGAAAAAAGCATACAATTAGATGAAGACATAAAAGTCAAAGCTTCTACATGCAAAACCTCCAAAATAAGTATGCAATGATCTCAGGCCATGGAAGAGCTCAAAAAGGAATTTGAAAATCAAGTAATAGAGGTGGAGGAAAAATTGGTAAGGGAAATGAGAGTGATGCAAGAAAATCATGAAAAGTGAATCAACAGCTTGCTAAAGGAGATCCAAAAATGCTAAAGATAATAACGCCTTTAAAAATAGACTAAACCAAGTGGCAAAAAAGGTCCAAAAAGCCAATGAGGAGAAGAATGCTTTAAAAAGTAGAGTTAGCCAAATGGAAAATGAGGTTCAAAAGCCCACTGAAGAAAATAGTTCTTTAAAAATTAAGGTGGAGCATATGGAAGCTAATGACTTTATGAGAAATCAAGAAACAATAAAACAAAACCAAAAGAATGAAAAATTAGAATGCAATGTGAAATACCTCACTGGGAAAACAACTGACCTGGAAAACAGATCCAGGAGAGAGAACTTAAAAATTATGGGGCTACCTGAAAGTCATGATTTTTTTTTTAAAAAAAGAGCCTAGACATCATTTTTCATGAAATTATCAGGGAAAACTGCCCTGATATCCTAGAGCAAGAGGGTAAAATAAATATTGAAAGAATCCACCAATCACCTCCTGAAAGAGATCCTAAAATAAAGCCTCTCAGGAATATTATAGCCAAATTCCAGAAGTCCCAGGTCAAGGAAAAAATATTTCAAGCAGCCAGAAAGAAATAATTCAAGTATTATAGAGCCACAGTCAGGATAACATAAGATTTGAGCAGCTTTTACATTAATGGATCAGAGGGCTTGGAATATGATATTCCAGAAGACAAAAGAGTTAAGATTACAACTAATAATCATCTACCTGGCAAAACTATAATTCTACAGGGGAAAAAAGTGACATTTAATGAAATAGAGGATGTCCAAAAATTCTTGATTAAAAGATCAGAGTTGAATAGAAAATTAATAAGGTGAAGTTATTTACATTCCTACATGGGAAAATGATACTTGTAACTCATAAAAATTTTCTCATTATTAGGGCAGTTAGGAGTATATATAGACAGAGGATACAGGTGTGAGTTGAATATGAAAGGATGATATCTTTAAAAAAATTAAGGGAGAAAGAGGAATGTACTAGGAGAAAGGAAAAGGGAGAGGCAGAATGGATAAATTATCTCACACAAAAGAGGAAAGAAAAGACTTTTATATTTGAGGAGGAGAAAAGGGAGGTGAGGAGGAGTGAGTGAATCTTACTCTCATCAGAATTGGTTCAAAGAGAGATTAATATACACATTCAATTAGGTATAGAAATCTATCTTACCCTACAGGGAATTATGAGGGGAAGGGGATAAGGTTGAGAGTAATAGAAGACAGGGCAGATTGGGGAAGGCAGTAGTAAGAAATAAAATACTTAAGAGGAGGGACACAATGAAAGGAGAGAGAATAGAATAAATGGGGGGACCAGGATGGAGGATTTCTTTGATAAAGGTGTCATTTCTCCAATAAATAGAGAATTGAGTCAAATTTATAAAAATTAGAGCCATTCCCCATTTGACAAATGATCAAGAGATATAAACAGCTTTCAGATGAAGTAATCAAAGCTGTCTATACTCATATGAGAAAGTGCTCTAAATCACTATTGATTGGAGGAATGCACATAGAAACAATTCTGAGATACTATCTCACACCTTTTAGATTGTCTGATAGGACAGAAAAGGAGAATGACAAATATTGAAGAGGGAAAATGAGTCATTAATGCCTTAGTGGTGGAGTTGTGAACTGATTGAACCACTCAGTATAGCAACTTGGAACTATGCTCAAAGGGCTATAAAACTGTGCATATCCTTTGACCTAACAGTTCCATGACTAGAAGAGATTTTTAAAAAGAGGAAAGGATCTATATGTACAGAAATATTAATGGCAAGTCTTTTCTGATGGTAGGGAGTTGGAAATAGGGAAGAGAATGGATGAAGAAATTGTGCTAATGATTATGATGGAATACTATTGTGCTATAAGAAATGATGAGCAGGATGCTCTGAGAAAAACCTAGAAAGAGTTACATGAGCTAATGGAAAGTGAAATGTACTGTACATAAAGCAATACTGTAAGATGATCAACTGTGAATGACTTAGCAATTCTCAGCAATACAGGGATCCAAGACAACCCTGAAGGACTTATGACGAAAAATGCTATCCATCCCCAAATAAAGAACTCTTGAAGAGCAAATACATATTGAAGAATACTTTTTAAAACTTGATTTATCTTGAGGGATTTTTGTTTGTCTATGTTTTCTTTCACAACATGAGCAATATGGAAATATGTTTTGCATGACTACATATGTATAACCTGTAACAAAGTGCTTGCCTTCTCAATTAGGTGAGTGAGGACCTAGGAAGAGAATTTGGAACTCAAAGCTTTAAAAATGAATGTTAAAAATTGTTTTTACATGTAACTGGAGAAAAATAAAACACTAAACAAATTTTTGAAAAAGAAAAAAATTTACAATGTATCAAAGTATATGTTGAATTAGTTATCAAGTTTTCGTAGAATTTCTCTTCCTTTTAATCCTCAGCATAAAATGGCTGTGCATAGACTCCAATTATCTTCATACATGTCTTTTTGCTTATGTTTATCATAAATTCTGAAAGCTGAGATGACTGAATGTCCCTGGAAATTATGCTTTATTTACTTTCCAAACATCATCCTTCCAGTTAGTGGCACTTTTCTCTTGACTTCTGGTTTTATTACAAAAAATATTAATTCATATTTATATTTAAATAGTTTAGTTCTTCCAATGATATATTAATTCATGGTAATTATGATGACATATTCAATGAATTAATGTGTATATGGTTATGAAGTTTTCCTTTCTTCTGTTGTAGATCGGCAGGACTTTAGCTGTGGGTTGGGAGAGAAAGAGAGGAAATGTGTAACAGGAAGTCATGTGATACAGCAGAGGCGCCGAAGAAAAACTGGTGAAGGTCAGTAAGAAGGGCCGGAGTGGAGGGGGCTGGGTCTCCCTGCCAGGACCTGTTCTGCCTTCTACTTGTGCTTTTCCATGAGTGATGAGGTGAGCAGTTGAGAAGCAGTCAGAGTTTCCTGTTGGATTAAAAGTATGAGAAAAAAAAAGCACTGGCTGAGAAAGTCCCCGGTCACATGGATCTCACCTTGATGCCTGGCACTTGGAATGGCCCTGGGTCCTGAACTCCTTAGTTCCTGAGTCTTCATCTAAGAATTGATCCTACTGTCTACATGAGTTGGTTGTATTTGTTTTTTATAGCACTTTGCCTAGAGACAAGAGAAGTGACTGTGGTTTATACACCCAGGCTTGGATCTGGAAGAGGCTGCATGGGTGGTTATCAATTTTATTGATTCTATGCCAAGGGTAAGGTTCTGCATATAGTTAAGCAGGCTTTGCCTTTTCCTGTGAGGAATGACTCTATTATGCTAGGTCTCATGGCTAGGATTCAGATAAACGCAACTTGTTCAGGGTGAATACCAGGTTTTTCAATAGAATGAAAGTTCAATAGTTATTTTGAAAGGGTAACTCTCCCAAATCCATACCCCCTAGGTAATGAGTCAGTAGGACTACCCAAACAAAAGATAGAAGGTTATCCTTTGTTTGAGAAACACTGGCTTATTGATACTTCTTAACTTTTGTTCAGCAAGGTAGTAATCTGGCAAAGTAGGAGACTAGTTTTAGAGCCTTCTTGTTTAATAGGATAAGGTTAGTGGCTATTGGTGCCACCTAGTGGTTAAATGGTTAAATGGTTAAGTGGTTAAATATATTTGATCTAAAGAACATTATACTACTGATAATCTCTTTTCCACTCTTCCTCTAGGAATAAGAGCCATTAATTTCTTTTTTTGTAGCTTATAGATTTTTTTTTGCCAAAACATTTATCACCCAGGAGTCAACCTACTCATGAAGAATCACTCCATACTTAGCCTAGTTGGTTCTCACCTAGTAGATTTTGTCTGTAGGCAGAACTATAGAAATTTTTCACACATTCCCAGAGAAATAATTGTCCTTCAGTTACATCTTTGTCCTCCATAAAGCAGAGAAAAAACCTAGGTAAAGGGAGAGATGTTAACTTTTCATTCAGGTACCAGTGATGCTCAAAAGGACATGGAATGGAGTCTCTGTGCTTCCATGAATGGGGTCCAGGCTGCTTACTATGGACATGGGGCAGGAGGCATGTGGACGGTAGTCAGGTTAATATTTGGAGGCACCCATCCCATTACTCTACTGAAAGTGCTCTCTCAAATATTTCTAATAAGAAAAGTCATCTAGCAGAAACTTTCTCCCTATACAAATAAACCACCAAAGAGTCTCATGATGCACCAAATTAACCAGTGACAGGAAGAAGATATTTGAAATAATTCACCAAAAATTAAACTATATTAACTTATCAACCCATTGCTTCACAGCATCCATATCTCCTCCTTTCTCTATTTTTCATAGCTGCAGTAATACCAGACTTGTTATCTTTGTATCCTTTATTTCAGCTATAATTTTAGAGACAGATTTTTAGAGTTAACTTCATCATATTCTGGGAGGTGTCTTATTCCCAGGGTAGGTTGAGACTCTGATGTTCTTGCAGTTTCTCTCTCTTTCCCTGCCCCATCATCCAATACTACTTCACCATCCCAGGTTGAGTAGTATGTCCCTCATGAACTACAGTTTGAAATACAAATTCTTGGAGTTAACCCTTTGGCAGTATCTCAAGGAGACCACATATGCTGAGTGGGTTGGGACGCCTGAAACAGGGTAGCTCTGAAGCTCAAGAAAAAGGAAAGGAACTGGTTATGAAGGAATACGGAACCCAAAGACTTCTCAAACTCCACCAAGCAACAGTGTGTTGGGAAATCCCTCCGGATTAGCCAAAAGACAGAAAGAAATAAGTGTGAAAGAGGAATATAGCTCAAAAGAGGAGGATGGCCAAGATGGAAACTAAGGCCAATTAGAGTAGTCTTTCATAATCTCCCAGCATCATTGTCCCAATTGGTCAACCTCACCCCTTGAGAGATACAGATCTCATCTCAGGTGATGTAAGAAAAGAGAAGACAGGTGTCAAGGAATGGAATAAGGCAGGAGTGTTTGTAGAAGAGCAGTAGGTCTTCAAAAAAGAAAGGTTTGATGGTAAGACATCTGTTTATAGCAGGAAAGCCACAAAATAATCAGCAGAGTAATTGACAAGAACAGGTAAAAGTCAACCAAGGAAGAGCAATTAACAGATTGAAAGAAAATGGCCATCTCAAGGAGAAGTCAAGATGGCAGAGTGGCAGAAAATATGGTCAAGTTCTCCATCCCTATCCCAAACCCTAGAAAATTCTAGAAAATATGCCAGATTCAGTCTTCATCAAGAAATCAAAGAAAAAATATCACAGTTATATTTCCAGTGCAGGGAGGCATAGAAGACAGAGAGATCTGTAGAAATGGGGATGAGACCTAGACTCTAAGAGCTATGCAAAGTCTTGCAACATAGGGAGAAGAGGCGCATCAGGGCAAGAAGATGTCTCAGACAGAATACAGAGGTTCCTGTGTAGGGGTACAAGAACATGTGCCAACTGGAAGTTATTTTTTTCACTGCCCAGTTCCAGGTGACAGATCCAGGGTAGACTGAGGAAGGGACCACTTCCTAGGGATGACATTCCAGCGTTAAGAACACCTACAAGCTCCAAACTATGTATTAAGTAAGTTCAAAAAGTATCTGCTGTGTGGTCCTCATCTCAGAGAAAGAACTGGGCCTTAGTTCCAGACTCCAGCTCATTCTGAAATCTGAAGCAAAATAACTAGGGTAGGAAGTCCACATCCCAGAGGAAACTACAGCTCTGTCACTCTAAACCAGCACAGCTTTTCAGCTGGCTGAGTCTAAATGCAGACTACTGGAATTCCAACCAGGAGCAAAGCTTCAGTCATGTAGTTCAGACCTAAATCTGGGTCAGGAACTTACAGAGCTCAGACCAAGAGGACAGTGATTAGATGGTCTGGTTCATACCACTTTGAGAGCACTGAAAACTTGCAAGTCCCCTGCCTCAACTGTCTTGGAGATCTTAATATAACATGCAATATCCTGAGAAAGTAGCAGCAAAATCTGTCCAGATATTCTTTGCAGAAATTCAAAGAGCCTGGCCATAACATAAAATTCAAATTCAGGAATTATATTGAAAGAATGAGCAAACAAACACACAAAACATCATACCGTAACGAGTCATTATGATACCGGAGATTCACGTGACCCAAACCCAGAAGAAAAGAATGACTCTAAAACATCTACAAGCAAAGTCTCTAGGGGGAAACATCTTGGGCAAAAGGGCAACTAGAATTTTGGGAAAAGACAGAGCAAGAGTTTAAAAAAGGCTAAAAATGTTTTTACTGGAATTGATAGCAGAGCAAAGTAAAGTAGCTATAGTACCAAACTCTTCCAAAATTTCCCTCCAAACTACTTTAAAATATCACGTCAAATTTAATTCTAAAGTGGTAAAACCAGAAATAGGTCAAAGTGAGGCATTTTTCCAGTGCTCAGACAACTTAAGAAGTCATAAAGAAAGGTCGGTGGCACTGGGGCAGAGGCTGACTGGGAGCACAGTGGCAACAACTGTGGGCCTTGAAGGCAGTGGAGGTGATAACAGTAACAGCAATAGCAAATGTTGGGAGCTCTCATGGCCCAGAGTCCCACAGGACACCTAGGTACCTGATCAGAAAGAAATTACAGTATGCCAACAATGGGCACCATCTGGTAACTCAATTGTCCAATTTTTCAGCACTTGTGGTTGTAAGGAAACAGGGGCCCCACCTGAGTGTAAGGAGCAGAGGAGTAGCAGCACAAGAGATCAGGAGTCCTATCTGGCTAAAGACCAGGAGAGCAGCGATCACATCTCTACCTAGACCACACCGTCTTAGAAGCTTCCAAAATGTACAGGGCCCTAGAACTATGAAAAAAAGCAGGGCAAAAAAGCCTGAAGCTTGGGACAAAGTGGAAGCTGAAAGAATCAACCAACCACCTTCTGAAAGAGATTCCTAAATGAAAAGTCCTAGGAATATTAGAGCCAGATTCCAGAGTTCCCAGTTCAAGGTGAAAATGTTGCAAGTAGGCAGAAAAAAATCTAAACACCATGAAATTGAAATTAAGATAACATAAGATTTAGCAGCTACTGTGATAAAGAAACAGAGGGCTTACAATCAAAGGAGAAGGCAAGGGAGCTAGGACTACAACTACAAATAACCTGCTCAGCAAAACTGAGTATAAAAGGATATTTAATGAAATAGAAGACTTCCAAGAATTCCTGCTGGAAAGACCAGAGCTGGATAGGAAATTTGACAGTCAAATATAAGACTCAACAGAGGCATAAAAAGGTAAATATGAGTGAGAAATTATGAGAGATTTAACAAGATTAAACTGTTTACATTCCAAAATAGGAAGATGATACATGTAACTCCCCCTTACCCCCAAGAACATTATCATCACTGGAGCAATTAGAAGGCATTTACCTGTACAGAGAGCATAGATGTGAGTCTTTTATGTTGGAATGATCTCAAAAGATAAATGGAAGAGTGAGAAAGAGAAATGAACTGGGAGAAGAGGGAAAGGAGAGTAAAAATGGAGAAAATTATCTCATAAAAAAGGATGCAAGGACAAGTGTTTACAATGGAAATACACAGTTAGCAATCATAACTGTGAATATGAAGGGGATGAACCCACTGATAAAATGGAAGCACATATCAGAACTGATTAGAAATCAAAATCAAATACTATGTTGTTTATAAGAAACACACTTAAAACAGAGACAGAAACAGAACAAGGAGCTAGAGTAAAATCTATTATGCTAAGTTGAAGAAGGCATAAATGAGAGAAAAAAATCCCTAGTACCAGATGAATTCTCAAGTATATTCTACCAAACATTTAAAGAACACTTAATTCTAATATTGCATAAACTACAGGGAGAATTAGGCAAAGGAAGATTCCTACCAAATTTCTTTTATGGCACAAATATGGTGCTGATACCTAAGCCAAGAAGAACAAAAACAGAGGGGAAAAAGTATAGACAAATTTCCCTAATGAAAAACACTACAAAAAATTTAGATAAAATACTAGTAAAAAGATTATTAAAAGCCATAATCCTACAATATACTGTTTATACCTTTTAAATAGAGGGATACACACAGAGTAAAGGTAAAAGGCTGTTGTATAATATATTTTGCTTCAGCTGAGGAGGAAAAAGCAGGGCTAGCAATCCTGATGTCAGATAAAGCAAAAGCAAAAATAGATCTGATTAAATGAGAAAAGGAAGGAAACCACATCCTGCTAAAAGGCAACATAGACAATGAAGTAATATCATTACTCTCATATATGCATGAAGCGGTGTAGCATCCACATTTGTAGAGAAGTTAAGGGAGATACAGGAAGAAATAGGCAGCAAAACTATACTAGTGGTGGACCTCAACCTCCCCCTCTATGAATTAGATAAATCTAACCACAAAATAAACAAGAAAGAAGTTAAGGAAGTGAGTAGAATTTTTGAAAAGTTAGATATGATAGAGCCCTGGAGAAAACTGAATGGGGATAGAAAGGAATACACCTTTTTCTTGGCAGTACCTGGCACTTACAGAAAAGTTGACCACCTGTTAGGGCATAAAAACCTTAAAATAAAATGAAGAAAGGCAGAAATATTAAATACATCCTTTTCAGATCATGAAGCAACAAAAGTTACATGTAACAAAGGGACAGAAAGATAGACTAAAAATTAATTGGAAACTAAATAATATAATCCTACAGAATGAATGGATCAAACAACAAATCATAGAAACAATAACTTCATACAAGAGAATGACAATAATGAGATAACAGGGGGGCAGCTAGGTGGTGCAGTGGATAGAGTACCAGTGCAGGAGGCAGGAGGACCTGAATTCAAATCTCACCTGAGACACTTGACATTCACTAGCTGTGTGACCTTGGGCAAGTCACTTAACCCCAAATGCCTCATCCTGGGTCATCTCCATTCATTCTGATGAATATCTAGTCACTGGATTCAGATGGCTCTGGAGGAGAAGTGAGGCTGGTAAAGTGCACAGCTCTCCCTCACTCAAAACAAAGTCAAATGCAAGTCATGTCGTCATTTCTCTGATGGCATGGTCTTCTTCGGCAACGAGGGACAAATACACACACACACACACACACACACACACACACACACAATGAAACACATACCAATACTTACGGGATGCAGGTAAAGTGGTTCTTAGGGGAAGTTTTATATCTCTCAATGCTTAAATGAATAAATTAGAGGAAGAGGAGATCAATGAATTGGGCATGCATCTAAAAGAGCTAGAAAAAGAACAAATTTAAAATCCTCAATTAAATACCAAATCAGAAATTCTGCAAAGCACAGGAAAGATTATTATAATTGAAATTAAGAAAACTATTGCAATAATAAATAAAACTAAGAGCTGGTTTTATGAAAAAACCCAACAAAACTGATAAACATCTGGTTAATTTGATTTTTAAAAAGAAAGAAGAAAATCAAATTATCAGTATCAAAAATGAAAAGGGAGAATTTACTACCAATGAAAAGGAAATTAAAACAATAATTAGGAGCTATTTTGCCCAAGTATATGCCAATAAATTTGACAATCTTAGTGAAAGGGATGAATATTTATAAAAATAAAAATCACCCATATTAACAGAAAAGGAAATAAAATATTTAAATAATCCCATTTCAGAAAAAGAAAATGAACAAGTCACCAATGAACACCCTAGGAAAAAATCTCCAGGTCCGGATGGATTTACAAATGAATTCTACCAAATATTTAAAGAACAATTAATTCCAGTATTATATGAACTATTTGGAAAAATAGGTGGAGTCCTGCCAAATTCCTTTTATGATGTAAATATAGTGCTGATATCTAAACCAGGAAGAGCCAAAACAGACAAAGAAGATTGTAGACCAATTTCTCTAATAAATATAGATACAAATATTTTGAATAAAATGTTATCAAAGATATTATAGCAATTTATCATGAGAATAATACACCATGATCAGGTAGTATTTATGCCAGAATGCAGGGTTGGTTCAATATTAGGAAAACTATCAGCATAATTGACCACAGCAACAACAAAACTAACAGAAATATAAGATTATCTCAATAGATACAGAAAAAGCTTTTGACTAAATACAAAACCCATTCCTATTAAAAACGCTAGAGAGTATGGGAAGAAATTGAGTCTTCTTTAAAATGATAAGCATAATCAGCAAGCATTATATATAATAGGCATAAGCTAGAAACATTTCCAATAAGATTGGGGGTGGAACAAAGATATGCATTATCACCACCTAATCAATATGATACTAGAAATGTTGGCTTTAGCAATAAGAGAAGAAAAGGAAATTGAAGGAATTAGAATAGGCAAAGAAGAAACAAAGCTAGGACTCTGCAGATGATATGATGATACACTTAGAAAATCCTAGAGAGTTAAATAAAAAACTACTTAAAATGATAAAAATTAGCAAAGTTGCAGGATATAAAATAAACCTACATAAATCACTGGAATTTCTGTATATTACTAACAAAGCCCAACAGCAAGAAATAGAAAGAAAAAGTCCATTTAAAGTTACATAGACAATATAAATTATCCGGGAATCTACCTGCCAAAACAAACCCAGGAGTTATATGAACACAATTATAAAACACTTTTCACACAAATAAAGTCAGATCTAAAATCTTGGAAAAATAACAATTGCTCATGAGTAGGCTGAGCTAATACAATAAAAATGACAATTCTACTAAATTAATGTTCTTTTTCAGTGTCACACAATCAAACTACAAAAAAGTATTTTATAGAGCTAGAAAAAATAATAACAAAATTCATCTGGAAGAACTAAAGGTACAGAATTTCAAAGGAATTAATTAAAAGAAATACTAAGGAATATGACAACCATACTGTATCTTAAATTGTATTACAAAACAGCAGTCATCAATACTACTTAATACCGGCTGAGAAATAGAGTGATGGATCAGTGTCATAGGCTAGGTACACAAGAGACGGTAGTCAATGACTACAGGAATCTACGGTTTGACTATCCCAAAGACTCCAGATTCCGGAATAAGCACTCACTACTTGACAAAAACTGTTGTTTTTGTGTGTTTAGTATGGCAGAAACTAGACATAGACCCACATCTTACACTGTATACCAAGATAAGGTCAAAATGGGTATATGGTTTAGACATAAATAGTGAGACCATAAACAAATTAGGAGAGCAAGGAATAATTTACTTGTCAGATATAGGGAGAATGGAAGGATTAATGACCAAACCAGAGATAAAAAAAAACAGTATGAAATGCAAAATGGATAATTTTGATTATATTAAGTTGAAGAGTTTTTGCACAAACAAAGCCAATACAATAAAGATTATGAGGGAATCAAAAACTGGGAAAGAATTTTTATAGCCAATGTTTCTGATAAAGCTTCATTTCTAAAATATATACAGAACTGAGTCAAATTTATAAGAATACAAGTCATGTCCCAATTGATAAATGGTTGAAAGATATGAACAGGCAGTTTTCAGAGAAAGAAATTAAAGCTATCTATATAGTCACATGAAAAAATGCTCTAAATCACTATTGATTAGAGAAATGTAAATCAAAACAACTCTGAGATACCAAGTTACACCTATCAGATTGGCTAATATGACAAAACAGGAAAATTACAGATGTTAGAGAAGATGTGGGAAAATTGGAACACTAATGCATTATTGGTGGGGTTGTGAACTGATCCAACCATTCTGGAGAGCAATTGGGAACTATGCCCAAAGGGCTATAAAAATGCGTATACCCTTTGACCCAGCAATACCACTTCTAGGGCTGTATGCCAAAGAGATGATACAAAGAGAAGGGCCCACATGTACAAAAATATTTATAGCAGCTCTTTTTATGGTGGCAAAGAGTTAGAAATTGAAGGGATATCCACCAATTGGGGGATGGCTCAACAAAGTTATGGTATGTGGTTGCGATGGAATACTATTGTACTATTTGAAATTATGTGCAAGGTGGTTTCAGAAAAACCTGGGAAGACTTAAATGAACTCATGTAAAGTGAATTGAGCAGAACCAAACTAACATTGTACACAATATTGTAAGATGATCAACTGTGGGCAATGTAGCTATTCTAGTCAATACAATGACCCAAGACAATTCTGAAGGACTTATGATGAAAAGTACTATCCATCTCCAGATAAAGAACTGATGGAATCTGAACGCAGATCAAGGTATACTTTTTTAACTTCCTTTCTTTTCCTTTTTTTTGGTCTGTTTTCTTGCTAATATGGAAATATGTTTTACATGACTGTGCATATATAATCTGTATCAAACTGGTTTCTTTCTCTAGGAGGGGGAGAAAAGTGAGAGGGAAAGAGAGAACTTGGAACTTAATATTTTTAAAAATGAATGTTAAAATTATTATTACAAGTAACGGGAAAAATAATATCTATATTTTTAAAAAGAATATATTATGTTTCATCTCAAGTTTTGAAAGAAGGTAGCGATAATAATCATGATCTCAGACAAAGCAAAAGCAAAAAAAATATGCCTAATTTAAAAAGATAAGCAGAGAAATTACATTTTGCTGAAAGGTACCATAGACAATGAAATAATAACAATACTAAACATATATGCACCAAATGGCATGGGATTCAAATTCATAAAGGAAATAGTAAATCAGAAAGAAAAAGGCCTTAAAACTGTACTAGTGAGGACCTCAATTTGTCCTGCTCAGAACCCAGATAAATATAACCATAAAATAAATAAGAAAGAAGGTAAAGAATAGAATTTTAGAAAAGTTAGATATGACAGACCTCTGGAGAAAATTGAATTGGAATAGAAAGGAATGTACCTTTTACTCAGATGTATGTAGCACCTCTGCAAAAATTGGCCATGTATTAGGGCATAAAAACTTCACAAACACATGCAGAAGAACAGAAACATTAAATGCACCCTTTCAGAACCAAAATGCATTAAATATTACATTCAATTAAGGGCCTTGGAAGCACAGAATAAAACCTAATTAAAAACCAAATCATCTAATCCTAAATAATGAATGGGTCAAAGAACAAATCATAGAAACAATCAACAATTTCATTAAAGACAATGACAACAGTATTCTACCCCTTGGTCTGTCTGTCTGTCCTTTGGTCCAGTCATCGGTGTGTCCAGAGCTACTGTCACTATGAGGTCCTCATCTGGCCTGGATGCTTCACTTTTTATTGTGGTTTTGGTGGTTGGTGTATCAGTATTACTACTGTCTTTAAAGAACATGGGATTCCCAAAGAAGAAATACCTTATTACATTACTGGACCCAGATACAAAATACCCACTGCCCCTGATCAATAAACAGGAAATCAGCCATGATTCCAAGAGGTTTCAGTTTGAACTGCCTATATCAGATCACATTTTAGGGCTCCCCATAGGTCAACATATTTATGTCTCTGCCAAAATCAATGACAATCTGATGATCTGGGCCTTTACTCCTATTTCTAGTGACAAAGTAAAAGGCCATATGGATTTTATTATTAAAATTTACTACAAAAATGTGCACCCAGTGTCCTGAAGGGGAAAGATGTCTCAGTACCCGGATAACATGAAGACGGGATGCCACTGATTTCTGAGGGCCAGACAGGCTCCTGACTTATAATGGACCAGGTAAGCTGGCAATTAAACCAGATAAGAAGAGTGAACCTAAAATTGTTTGCCAAGAATTTGGAATGATTGCTGGTGGGACAGAAATAATACCAATGCTGCAGCTGATTCGGCACATTACCAAGGACCCTGAAGATGGTTCCAAGTACTCTCTTATTTTTGCTAACCAGACTGAAGAAGATACTTTACCGAGAACAGAGCTAGAAGAAATGATGAAGGATCATCCAAACCAGTTTAGTCTCTGGTATACTCTGGACAGGCCTCCTAATGATTGGAAGTATAGCTCTGGATTCATTAATGCAGACATGATTAAGGATCATCTTCCACTACCAGGAGATGATACCATCATTTTGATGTGTGGTCCTCCTTCAATGATCCTGTTTGCCTGTCAATCCAACCTGGAAAAACTGGGCTATGTTCAAGACAAGACTTTTGCCTACTAACAAATTCCTATTAGCCAGTGTATCTTGGCATTTTTTCTACTGAACTTCAGAATTTGTTCAAGGTCTTTTCTAAGATAGTATGGTTTTTAAAATGTTAAAATAAGTAGTTTTCTAAATGATCTTTCAGAATGAGTTGCAAAATTTAGAAACACATACAAAATTTCTTCCTGTCTTGCTATCTTGTCTGAGATTTCTGTGTGTTCTTTAAGTGTCTGGGTCAGGGACCAAAGCTTGAGAAGCTATGCCCAAGGGATTCAGTAGTACACTATTCATATTAGACCCAAACAACAAGATATTGTAATCGATTTGCAGAACAGCATTTGACTTAATACTTCAGTGAAATAAAATTTGTGTAAAATATAAAAAAGACAATGACAACAATGAAACAATATACCAGAATTTGTGAGATGCAGGCAAAATAATACTTAGGGGAAAATTTATAACTTTAATTATATGTGTATATATACAATAATATATATTATATGTAGACATATAATAAACATTAATTTTTTTAAAACACCGTGTCAACAAATTGGGCATGAAACTAGCCAGAAATTGGGCATAAAAAACTAGAAAATGAGCAAATAAAATATTTCAACTAAATACCAAAATAGAAATCTTCAAAATCAAAGGAGAGATTAATAAAGTTAAAAGTTCTAAAAAAAAAAAACTGAACCAATAAATGAAACTAGGAACTGATTTTTATGGAGGAGGGAGAATAAAATAGAAAAATCATTGGCCAATTTGATTTTTAAAAAAGAATAAAACCACATTACCAGTGTCAAAAATTTTAGAAGATGAAAATGTAGGAGTTATTACAAGCTAATTTGCCTGCTTATATGCCAATAAAACTGACCAACTAAATGAAATGGATAAATATTTTTAAAAATATAAGTTGCACAGATTAGCAGTAAAAGAAATAGAATATGTAAATAACCCTATTTTAGAAAAAAAATAAATTAAGTAGTCCATAAATGAGCTCCCTAAGAAAAAAATCTTCAGGACTGGATGGATTTACAAGCAAATTCTACCAAACATTTAAAGAAAAATTAATTCAAATATCATATAAATTATATCTATTATAGACAAAGAAGGAATTCTACCAAATTCCTTCTGTAACACCAATATGGTTTTGATAGCTAAGCCAGAGACAGCAAAAAGAGATAAAGAAAACCAATTTACCAAAAATTTATCTAACAAATATTGATATAAAATATTTAAATAAAATTCTAGCAAGGAGACTACATTAATATATCACAAAGATCAGATACTATGACCAGTCAGAAATGTAGGACTGATTCAACATTAGGAAAATTATAAGTTTAATTGACCATATCTTTAATAATCACTTCAAAAAGCATACGATTATTTCAATAGATGTAGAAAAAACTTTTGACAAAATATATCTATTTTTATTAAAAACATTAGAAATCATAGAAATAAATGGAATTTCCTTAAAATGATAAGTAGTATATATCTAAAACCATCAGCAGGCATTATTTATAATGGGGATAAGCTAGAAATTTTCCCAACAAGATCAGGGTACTTAGTATAATAATAGAGATTAAGGCAACTGAAATAAAAAACCATTGAATTAATAAATAAAACCAAGATACTCTAAATCATTAGTAATTAGGGAAATGCAAATTAAAATAACTTTGAGGTATCACTTCAAACCCATCTGTTGGCTAAGATGACAAGAAAAGAGAATAACAAATGCTGGAAAGGATGTGGGAAATAGATACACTACTGATGGAGTTGTGAACTAGTCAGCTATTTTGGAATTCAATTTGGAATTATATCCCCAAATTCAATTAAATTGTGTATACCCTTTGACCCATAAATACCACTACTAGATCTATACCCCAATGAAATCCAAGAAAATTGAAATACACTCATAACCTCAAAAATATTCATAGCAGTTCTTTTCATGGTGTCAAAGATTAGAAACTGTGAGCATGCCCATCCCACAGTAAGTGCTTAATAAATAAATGACCTCCACACAGTTGCCACAATAATTTTTCTGAAGTACTTGTTTGACCATGTACTTCTAGTGAAAATAAAACAAACCTTCTAGATGCTACTAGTTGATGCTAGAATCAAATATAAAATTCTTTGGTATTAAAAATTCTTTGCAATGTGGTCTCTTCCTACCTTTCCAGTCTTCTTACACATTACTTTCTTCAATTCAACTCTTGGGTCAATTATTGAGATGTGCTTGTTGTCCCTACATGTGGCTCTGTTCTTTCTCTCTTCTTCAGCACTGGGATAGCCTTATGCCTTGAATACACTCTTTTCTTATCTCTGCCTCTGGGAATCCCTGATTTGGTTTTTATACTTGGTTTTTATACTTACATGACCAGAAAGCTACATCAATGGTTTGAGTTTTAGTTGCCTCGATTAATGAAGTCTTCAGTATGGGTTCATTGCCATTTTAGGGGGAAAAATAGCCTAGGCTGGGTAGAATCGATGTTGTCCTCACTTCTCACCCAGTGTTGGGGGGGGGGGCAGTCTTCTAGGGGATCTTATACCTCTTAAATTGCCTCAATTACTGGACAGCCCTAACCTGCCAAACACAAAAAGCTTGGCTTAGGGTGGTGCTGAAGGAAGACTGTGGAAAGACAAATCAAACAACATCCTAAAGAATGATAGTGTCAAGGTGATTGAGTATGAAGGAAAAGGAAGACCCCAGATCCTAAGCTCCAGCTTCTTGCTTCAGATAGACAAAGTCCCAGATCAGTCATGTGATAGCACATGGCGGGTGGTGATGTTTCACAGTGACTTTCCCAATGTCCATAAGTAGAACAGCACCATCCCAAGCTACAACTTATGTAATGACACTTCCAACACAGTAACCTATTTTCACCATGGATTAGTCATCTGAGTAAGGGAAGCTGAGCAGTTATTGCCTTCCTCCATGTAACCTATCCAGGGGCCAGGATCAGTACTGAAACTTGTTCTCGACCACTATCCACTGGTTCATTAGTCAGAACCTCCCTCTCTATGGCAGCAGATACCAAATCTTTGGTTTTTTCAAGGCCCTGTTGAGGGGCTCTCCCCTTTGTCCACAAAGGCTTGTTAATATTGTAATGGTAATCTCATCTACCTCTCCAATGTTATTAAAATCAAGGCATCTCACAACTCCACCCCATGTTACATTGACCACTAGGCACTGGCAGCAATATAGAGGGGCTTTATCAATTCCTGATTATAGTAAACAAAGAGCTATGATACACCTATCTCATCTATTCCCATGTTGCTGCCTATCAAACTGCCCATTCTACCAGTACCTATACCACGGATAGTGCCGGTGCTGGTATTCATTGTTCTTTATACTTTTGGTGCCCTTGCTTTCCACTGACTACATAGGATGTCTTCACTATCTGAATTCCCTTAAAGAACATTTTTTTTTTTTGGAGGGGGAAAGGCAAGGCAATTGGGGTTAAGTAACTTGCCTAAGGTCACATAGATAGTAAATGTCAAGTGTCTGAGGTGGAATTTGAACTCAGGTCATCCTATCTCCAGGTCTGTGCTCTATTCACTGTGCTAACTAGCTGCCCCCAAAGTACCTTTCTTTTGGCAAGCCAGGTCAGCATCTAGTCTTCTGATGGTGGTATTCATCTCTGAGATGTGGCATAGTAGCCACATTTGGCTCTTCCCAAAGTGGAACTAGCAATAGCTGAAGCATCTAGGAGTTCCCAAAATGACCACTGACCAAAAGTATCCCTCAAGATTGCTGTTTGGGTACGTACTCTATGCTTAGGGAAAGAAACACTTAACAGAGGAGATAGATAGAGCTATGTTTACCTAAATGAGTAACTTCTTTAACAGCCTTGTATGAACATTCATCATACCTACTGGCACAGGGAGACCCAGAGAGATAGTATTCGAAGTCACATGTTCTGGATTAAATGTGGAAACTGTCTCTCTTTAAGCTGGCTCTCACTACCCATCACTGCAGTCCTGGGATTGGGAGGTGGGTGAGAAGAGACCACCTAAGATTTGCTGCATCATTCCAAAACACCAAGTCGTTTATCTCAAAACTCTTTATGTGGTACTCAGGAAGTGACTCATGGTCCCATAAATAGGAAGACTGAAATTGATTACTTCCATTACACTGTCTCCTTCTCAGATTTCTAAGCTCAGAACTTCAACTGGAATATTCATCTGACACAAATTTTCACATCACCAATTTTGCAAAGTTTTCTGAGGTCCTGGAGAGAACATTGTTCTATAAAGCGCTCCCTTCAGTGTCTTTCACTAAGGGTTCTCAGTAAAGTCCACATAGACTCCTAAATGTCACATGAAGAGTTCCAAGTGGTATATTCAACACACTTCTTAGACTATTCCATTTATAGTCTTTAAGAATGTCCCAGGCTTATTATAGCTGATGGGCATAAAAATTACAATCATACATATATATTATACACATGCATACATATACGCCTATATATGCATGTGCATATATGTATATGCATATATATGACTGATATCTTGTCATTAATCGTATCACCTGCCTGATGCTTGCAGGCTAGTAAGAGCCTGTCCCCACCTTAGCAACTAAGAAAAAAAAAGTAAACTTTGTCTATAATTTGCTCCTTTGCCTTCAGGGCATAGTTCTTTAAGACCCAGGGTGCATTCACATTTGTTTCTAGCTATTGAATGTGTAGGGGCGGCTTACTTTCACTTTTCTTATGCTGGCTTTTCAGCTTTTTTTAAGGCTGTCATCCACACCTAGGAAAGGCTAACCATGAGAACCTCCTTAAACATCTAGTAACATAATCCTGCCAGGACTTTAGGGGCTTCTTTACTGTCCTACTGAGAGTCCCATTGTCAAATGGTCAGAAATTCAGTTGTCATAGGGTGTCAGGTTACCATATAAATGAAGCCACTCAATTAACTGCAGTTTCCCTCTCTCTGCTTTGTTCTTTCCCTGACTCAGCCATGAGAAATTTGAGGACTAAGAAACGTTTTTGAAAGGGAGGCAGAGATCACAAAAGCCTTCAAGGAGGAAGCAGCACTTAGACCTTTAGGTTTTGAATGAAGAGAGAGTATAGGTAGGGTACTTAATAGATGAAGTACCTCAAGGTTCATTCATATGTGTGCTCCTCACCCCTGACAAAACTACCCGAGGTTCTAGGTACTCTATGGGTTTGTATCTACTGAAAATCATAATTCATGAGCCCCACCAATACCTTAACTAGGCTAATAAAGGTCATAATCAATTCAAAGCAAAAATATTTAATGAATAATACAGTAAAAGATAAGTTAATGAAGTATCTCCCTCATAAACCTGGGACATCCTCTTTCACAAATATACACACTCTCAGTAGGAAGAATGGACACAAATAGGGAACATACAGGAAACATGTGAGGCAAGGGTACATGCCTAGAAGTATGCACACACAGGAAACATGTAGTTATAACATACACAGACAAGCACCTCATGCCTCTATCACTGCAAGGCTTCTAATGTATATTGATTGTTTTCTTATGCCCCTCCCACTAAGCCCACTCCTCGCTGATGCTGTGTGGCATGTAGATGCCCTAGGAAGCAAATTCTCATTCAGGCACAAGCAGGCAGCCTGCGCTGGTGTTCTGCGGATGCTACTTATCATTGCTCCACTTGTCCAGCGGTCACTGATAGTCACTGTCAAGTGCAGCTGCACTGGACAGGAGACTGTAGGGTATCTGTTTCTCGCTTCATTTGGAGTCCTCAGATGGGAGTAGGAGGAGAAAGGAAAGCTTTGCCAAGTTCTTAGTTTGATGGCCCACGGTTTTGTTTAATATAGCTCCTACAGAGAGCAAAATATGCTTAATACATCCAAGTATTGTATTAAAGATGGGGGGAGGAACCTTTTTAGAGAAAAAACTTTCCTGTCTTTTTAAGGAATTATCCTTCGCTTCTTTCAGTTGTTTGGCTAAAAGGGGGCTTTTTCTCTTCAGAAAAAGACTTTTTTGTCTGGATGTTAACCTCTTCAGAACACAGAAAAGAGTCTAAGTGCCTTATGTTTCATTTCATTTTTTAAAACTGTATTTTGGTTAGGGAGATCTGTATCAGGGCCCTCTTTCTATCTTATAGTTGCAGTCTATGTGGCTCCCTGTTTAATTTCAGGTAGCTAAACTATACTGAACTATCCTTCATTCTGAGGTTACTCTTTCAGAAAATTGCAAAGGACTTTGGGGTAAGTGGGCCATCAGTTTCTCAGTTTCAAAGTTCTTTTTCACTCTGAGGCAAATGAGTGAGAAGGGAAAAGGCTCTTACCTGGTCTTATTTTTAGCTTTTCACATGTATGCGTTCCAGCAAAACCTTATCAGAATTTTGTGTTTCCCTTACACATGTACAGAGGAAAGCATGCTCAAATGTACTGGAGGAAAGGGCAGGATAAAACAGGGGAATAACCAATCATCCAATATGACTGGATTATAAAGTACTTGAGGGCAAATAAGGCAGGAGGGCTTTGAATATTAAAATAAAAAGTTTATATCTTGCCCTATAAATAATTAGGAACCACAGAAAAATTTGATCACTTATAAGATTTAGTGCCAGAAGGGACCTTAGAGATAATCTAGTCCAACCTCCTCACTTTGCTGATGAATTTTGATTGGGAAGTACTTCAGGTCCTGTACTTTAAGAAGATTATTTTGCCAGATGACCAAAGGATTGAGTAGAACAGTGAGGGACTGGAGCCAGGGACACCTCTAACAGGAAGCTGTTACAATAAACCAAGTAAGAGGTGATTAAGGATCTAAACTAGGATGGTGACAGTGAGAGTACATAGAAGGAAACAGGGCAAGATTGATAAAGATTGGCATATGATTGACTATGAAGAAAGAGAGGGAGAAGTGAAAGAACAATCAATCCATCCATCAATAAGTATGTATTAAGTGTCACTATGTACTAAACATGACACTTGACACTAGGTATATAAAGATAAAAATAAAACAGTTCCCACTCTCAAGAAACTCACATTCTGTAGGAGACATAGACATATATATACATATATGTGTGTCTGTACATATGTATGTATACACATATGTGTGTATGTATAAAATATGTACCAAAGGTAAGGTCGTTTTGGAAGGAAGGCATTAGCAGCTGGAGAAGGTCAGAAAGGGCCTCGTTATCGGAAGTGTTTTCAAGTTGAGCTTTGAAGAAAACTAGGGATTCTAAGAAAAGGTGAAGAGAGAATACATTCCAGACATAAGACACAGCATGTACAAAGGCATTAAGATTGGAGATGGAATAATAATTATAAAAAGAATAATTGCTAACATTTACATAATGCTTATTATATGCTCCGTACTTTACATTTATTATCTCATTTGACTCTCATAACAATATTGAGAGGTAGGTGCTATTATTATCCTCATTTTACAGATGAGGAAACTGAGGCAAACAGAACTTAAGTGACTTGCCCAGGTTCACACAGCTAGTAACTGTCTGAGGGCAGTTTGAACTCAGGAAGATGAATCTTCAGGACTTCAGGCCCAGTGCTCTATCCACTCCATCCCTTAGCTGCCCATGAAATGCAAATTTGGAGAAACAGCAAGAAAGCTTTTGAGTGGGAAGGGGGAGTAATACTAATAAATGTTTTTTGCCTTTCTTTGTACCCATGGTGCTTAGCACAATGCTTGATACATAGTAAGTACTTAATAAATTATTATTGATGATGATAAGACTGAAAAGGTAAAGATACCCTATGTTATCAACAGAAATAGTCGTTAGGGGAAGGGCAAGTTTTGGAGAGAAGGATAATAATCTCAGTTTTTGAGTGTGTTGAGTTTGGGATACTGGTGAGAATCTAGGTAGAGAAGTCTTTTAGGCAGTCAGAGATGCAAATCTAGAGTTCAGAACAGAGTTTAGTTATAGAATGGGAAATCACCTTTAGAGAGGGAGTATTTGACATATGCATAAATTATTAAGATGAGAAGAGAACAGAACCATGGGATCACCCATATTTAGAGGGTAGGAGAAGGAGGATGAATGATTGGAGATGGTCAAAGAGACAAAAAGTGGAATTTCAAGTTCAGTGTTGATCAATGATTCATAGAATCATAGAGAAAACATGGAATTTGAAATTTTAATTCTGCTGTTTGTTACTTCTCTGACCATTGAATATACTATTTCTTAATGTCTTAGCTTTATAAAATGAGGGTGTTAGATGTGATGATCTCAAAGAGTCCTTTCATGTCTGTGTGTTCGTCCTTCGTTGCTGAAGAAGACCATGCCATCAGAGAAATGATGACATGACTTGCACTTGACTTTGTTTTGAGTGAGGGAGGGCTGTGCAGGTCACCAGCCTCACTTCTCCTCCAGAGCCATCTGAATCCAGTGACTAGATATTCATCAGGATGACTGGAGATGACCCAGGATGAGACAATTGGGATTAAGTGACTTGCCCAAGGTCACACAGCTAGTGAATGTCAAGTGTTTGAGGTAAGATTTGAACTCAGGTCCTCCTGACTCCTGCACTGGTGCTCTATCCACTGTACCACCAGGGTTAGGGTAAAGGAACACATAATCTCTTGGAACAGATTGAGCACTTGGTGAATCAGGGCATTTCTCCACAGCCATGGCATAGGATGACCAACTGCAACTTGAACCTACTTCTCAAGAGCTTTTGGGGATGCTGGCTAGCACTATTGAAATCTCAGAGTATTCTCATTGAGAATACAGCAATAACCTCTGATATGGGATTCTAGTATTTGGGTTCAGTCCTTATTGTCCTGCACCAGAGGTGAAAATAATTCTGGAGTCTCAGGCTCTGCAAACAGTATTGGGTTATGCAAAGAGCTAGTGGGAGGGGGGGGGGGGGGGGGCCCGGGCAGGATTGTAAATGGGGTAGAGAGATGTTGAAGAGGCCTCAGTAAGAGGCTTGATCACGATCTCTGATCATAGCTTTTACTAAAGAAATTCCTGGCCCAACCTGGATAGTGGAACCTTTGCACTTTTCTCCCTCATTAATCAACCAGCACTTGAGAGGGAGTGGAGGTTCAATATATACTCTGCTACATCTCTTTAGTTCTCAGGAAGGAGCCATTGTTGAGTGACAGAGTTTCCTCTGTCCCCATTCAGTCAGTGATTTCTGTGCTTCAATGCCACCTGGACCCCAAAGAGTGAATGAATTCCCACAATTGTAGTCATTTTAATTTGGGAGGACTCAGGGAAGCTACAGGAACTCTTGGGGGGAAGAATCAGTTTGGGAATGGGCTGAAAATGTTTCTTGCCAAGGAATATTTCATAATTTTAAAGTGCTTATATCTCTGTGGCACTTTACAAGTTTCCAAAGCATTTTCATATTATTCTCTTATGGAGGACATCCCTGGGGGAAAGGTAGGGCAGGGATTATTATTCCAGTTTTACAGATTGGGTAACTGCTGACCAGAAAGGGAAAAGATCTTGCCCAAAGTCAAAGGGAGTCCATAGAAGGATGGGGATTTGAACCCAGGTCTTCTGTTTCTTAGCTAGCTATGCTTTTTCTACTATCCTACAATGTCTCTTTTCTAGAATACGTGGTTCATTCCATCATTTAACAAATATTTACGGTGCCCACTGTGTATAATAGTCAATAAACATTTTTTAAGTACCTACCATGTGCCAGGCACTATAGTAATAATAAGATAACAAATAAATAAAATAAATGAAAACAAAAGCAATCCTTGACCTCAAGGACCTTACAGTCTAAGGGGTGGGGGTGGAGGAAGATAACACAGGAAAGGAAGCTGAAAAGCCTGGTGGTAGGGATAGGAAGAAGAAGGCTCCAGGGTCATGATGGAAAGTTCTAGAGAAAGTTAAAAGCAGTGTAGCTGGTGGGAAATGGGAAGAAAAATCTCTTTTGAGCACTCTTTTAAAAAGTCCCCAAAGCAGAGTTGACAGCCTACAGTGGACCCTGCAAGACTGGCAGCTCATCACCAATACCCGAGAGGGAACCTGGGGGTAGGGTGAGGGCTGGAGGAAGGCACCAGACTAAGGCTCAATGAGTTTTCCTGGTGAATAGCTAGGAAGTTCTTCAGGAAAGGGAGTAACATAAACAAATCCTGGGGCTCCTAAGCAAGGACTGGAAGCCCACAGCCAACCACGCCTTGTGATATCAAAGACATGTGACATTCTGGTCCTGGCCCCAACATTCCTCCAGCCTGCAACTTCCTGCTGTGCACTGCCCTCCCCCAGCCCAGTCCACTAGGTCCACTCAGGCCCTGTCCTATCCTGTCCTGCCTTTGACCTGCTTCTACTAATCAAACATCAGAAACATCTCCATCGCCACCTCTCAAGATCTGTTCCCCAATCTACTCCCTCTGCCTGTTCCCCAGGAAGATCAGAATTCCAGGACCTGCCACCATGTCTTGAGGGTTTGGGATTGGACAACAACGTACAAGGGTCACAGTTAGATGTGTCTCCTCTAGGCAGCCAGATTGATTCTACTCCTGCTCAGGCTAATTCCCCATTCTTAGTTTTCCTTAATGACACCCCTTCTTGCAGTTGTAATGCATTCTAGAACCTCTTCTTTTGTCTTTATTCATCTGACCAGTCCTTCAAGGCAAAGCTGAAGTTCTAAGTCCCGCAGGAAATCTTCTCTGACTGTTCCAAGCCACATAGATAAATCCCTTCTCTCAGGATTAATAAATAAAGTGAATTGTAATAGGGATAAGTATAAAGCTAATCCTGCACTTATTTTTTTTTATTAAATGTTTATTGATTTAATTTTTAATTTATAGAATAAAACAAACAATTCTATAACATAGCATAGTAAAAAAGATGATTACACATGAAACTGCAAATCTATTGTGTATAACTTGCTATTCCTTTTAAAATATAGAATAATGTAAATTTATTATTTTTCCCTCCTTATTTTTAAAAAAAATCATAATTGTTTGAGAAGGTGGGGGCTGGGGAGGAAAATATGTCTAGATAGGAATTTATGCATGGGAAATATATAGGTATTATTCAATATGAGTCAATGATGTGGAGTGGCAGCCAGCAAATCCCAACACTTTCACTGGATTGCCTAGACTACAGGCAACAAGACAGTTGATACTCCATGGCTGGTGACCTATACTGGTCCCTGGCCTTTATCTACCCAGTGCAATTTTGCCAGGTGAAGCTCTGGGGAAGCTTGACTCTGCTAGGGGAAGCAGCACCGTCCCAAACCCTGCAAACACATTCTCACATTTCTCCACCCTGGCTACTTTAGAGATAATTCTACCCTTGTCTCTAGTCTAGGATTTCTCCCAAAAAAGGGAGAGTAAAAGTATTCAATGTATAACTATAGATCAGATACAGGACAGGTGACTTATTCTTACTTGAAGAAAGTAAAGTTTGATCATAGTACACATTACACAATGAATAGAATTGAATTCAGTAGTTTAATTACCCCAAGTATAGTCATGAGGGAGATCTCATTGAAACATAAATAATGTTTGTATATATGGGTCTTTTTCCTTTTTCTTCAGTCTCTTTGGGGTATAGATCTTGCTGAGTGAAAGGATATGTAGCTTAATAGCATTTGGGACATAATTCCAACTTGTATTCCAGAATAGCTGGGACTAGTTCACAGATTCACCAAACTCATCAGTGAGTTAGGGGGAACATTTGCCCCAAGCATGCAAAGACTTCCCTACGGAAAATGAGTGGATGAGGATAATTTACAATTTGTTCCAATGGCCACGAAGGTGGCTGAAGCAGACACCATGGAATGCTTAGAGTCTGATCACACACCAAAAACTCCAAGGTCATCCACTGCATCCTGGGCCATCATCAGTCATCTTGACTTTTGTCTTGCCACTGGACTTGAATGACTCTAGAAGAGAGAAGTGAGACTGATGACTTTGTGCAACTCTGCCATACTTAAATCTAATTCATGCACAAGTTAAGACACCACCTCATGATGACATTGATCCTCTTAGAAAATAAAAGACAAAACCAATTCAAGTCTCATTGAGATAGGAACAGTTTTTGCAAGACTATGTAGTAGGCATGTTATATTTTACTTCCATTGGTATTGTTTGATCAATCAGTATAGTTTGATCTTTCCTTTGACCTTGCTTTATACAACCATACTATATTACTCTTCTTCCACAACCAGCCTACTCCTTGTGCTCTCTCTCCTGCTGGTGGGTGAACTGCTCAACACAGAAACTTATCCTGCATCAGCTATTACCTTTCTGATGACTATTGCCATTTTGCCAGTAGGAGATGCTGCCTTTCAACCACCAGCCTCCAGACTTGCAAGTTCTCATAGGGTCCTCTGCCAAAGGAAAATAGACACAAAGGGAAAAGCACTGACTTGCCTAGGCAGGACATAGAGGCTCATATCCTCTTCTTGTGGGAGATTCATCAGTCACTTTTTCCCTGTTTAATCTCTAGACAGCTCAGGTTCATCTTCACGCTTTGTGACCAGAAGAAAAAGAGAGAAGAACAGGCTAATTTTCTCTATCAAATGTGCGTTCAGTTCTACGTCAGCAACTAGTTAGAGAATTTTTTGTCTTCACATGGCACAAGGCCCTAAATTATCATGGCTGAAAGTATGCTCACCACAGGCTTCTACATGATCAGTTTGACTATATTCAGAGACATTTACACATGATCCAAGTCCATTACTATTAAAGAAACATGGTGAACAGAGCGAGGGAGATGATGGTCACACTACATCTGGAATACTGTGTTAAGCTCAGGGGGCTATATTTTAGAAAGAGCATCACTAAACTCAAGTTTGTTCAAAGAAAGGAAGAGATGGTAGGGTACGGAGGGGACTATAGACCAAGGACTGATTGAATGAATTGGTGATGTTTTAGCCTGAGGAAGAAAAGACTTAAGGAACAAAATGTTGAAGGATTAAAATAGTATAATTGTATAAAATTAAATAATTTCAGGAAAGATCTCACATATCATCTACTCCCAACTTAATTTGAATAGTAATCTTTACAATATCCATGAGAAGTTATCATCTTGCTTCTGACTGTAAACCTGCATTTGTGGAGAGCTCACTACCAGAAAGAAAAACTGCAGAATATTTAGACAGCTCTAATTGCAGCAAAGTTTTTTTCTTCTCTCATATAAAGACAAAATCTACCTCCCTATAGCTTCCACTTATTGCTTCTATATCTTCCCTCTTGTTTTATGTGGCTCCAGAGGGCAGAACTAAGGGAGTAGGGGGTCTGGATAGTGGCAGGAAGAAAGAAGGAATTTCAGGGAAGTAGATCTTGGCCTGATGTATGGAAAAACTTCCTAAAAATCAATATTGCCCACAGAGTAAATGGGCTGCCTCTGAGATGAAATGATGGTAAATTAAATGGGAAGATCTTTCCCATTCATTAATAGGCCCATGTGACCTGCTTAAGTCTCATGGAAGCCTAAGTCACATGAGTTTGAGTCACATGAAGTCTGTGGTGGGAGGAGTTTGCTAAAGGAGTGGAGCAGGAAGGGTGGAACAGAAGAGGCAGAGCTAGAGTAGAGCTGAGAGGAAGTGAGGTAGCAGGAAGGATATAAGCAAGCAGGCTGCTGGCTAGTGTGAGTGAAAGAGTTTGTTTGTGATTTTGTTTAAGAGAGTCTGCTTGCGATTTGTTTAATGGAGCTGCTTTATGGGAAACCTAGTAGGGAGAAGGTTTGGGGATGGAGTTGTCCTCTGTATTCTTATTGTGTATAGATTTTTGTTACTATGGTGGATTTGGCTTTGTGGTGTCTGAATAAATGTTTTGTTTCTGCCTTCCATGAGGAGAGTCTTTGGTATTTCGTGATTCAGAGTTGCTCCAGGATATTCATGGTCACCATAGGCGCTGTGAATATTGCGTTGGCACTACAAATGGCAATGAGGATGGGATCATGAAATATCAGACCTCTGTTTGGAGACAGAAAGGCAGAGAAGACAGAGGAAGAAATGAATGTCCCAGGGTGGGAGAATTTGCCTTATTCTTCCCTAACAAGAGAATGGGCTGAAAACGCAGGGCTCTGTGAAAACCGGCAACAGAAGGGAGAACCCAGAGACTTAGAAAGACATTTGCAGGAAATACCAGTAGAACCATGAAGAAAGGATAGTTTTACAGTATCATCACAGCAGGCAGCAAGATGGCACAGGGGATAGATCTTCCTGGAGGCAGGAAGATCTATCTAAATAGATCTAAATTCAAATGCAGCTTCAGACACTTAGTAGTTGTGTGACCCTGGGTGAGTCAATTTTTGTTTGTTTGTCTCAATTTCCTCATATGTAAAATGAGCTGGAGAAGGAAATGGCAAATTACTCCAGTATCTTTGTCAATAAAGTCCCAATTGAACAATGATAACACCACAGGGAGAGACTTTGAGAGGCTATAGCCATTCTTCTTTCTCCAAGTATCTAAAACCTACTCAGGAAATGGAGAAAGGAAATATATATATATGTACATATATAGCAATTTTCCCCAAAAAGCAACTTCCATAGCCTAACTTCATTACTTGTTCTAGAGATTACAAACCATCATCCTATGTTCAGCCTATGTCTCTCCTGCTGCAGTATGTGTGCAGAATATATGTGTATGCATGTATATATGCGTGTGTATACATGCATGTGCACATACACACATGTGTAGTTGTTTGCATACATGTATATTTATGTATATATACTTGTACATGTAAGTATAAAGATACAGTAGAATGTGTTTTAGAATTTTCAGCCCAAGAATGTATCTCTCCCATACCTGGATTTTTGCCCCAAAGTGATTTCTCTTCTTTCTGAAGTTTCTCATAGTACCTTATTGGAATAGGACAAAGGTCACTAGTTTCACCCTTATCCCTCCAGTCTTGCTGAAAAGAAGCTTGGTAATCTTCATGGCCAGTATAGGGGCATGTTGGGATTTGAAAGGAATTTTCACACCATAATCTAAATAGTTCCCCAGCCCAGAACTTTCCCTGAATTTTCCCATGTGACCCAGGTCCTTGGGGCACCTGGCCATTTCCAGTTAGTAATGCTTTCATTGTGGCCCTCATTGTCTGCAAATAGCTCCACCCTAAGACCACTACTCCTTAATTTCTTCTGGACCCCTTCCACTCAGCCCAGGTCCCTGGTGTTTTCTGGAGCACCCAGCCACTCTGGGTCCTTCTTTGTTACCTCTCAGTCACCTCAGATTACTTGGCCACTCCTAGATCATTCCCACAGTCTTTCTGTGTATAAGGTCCATCTATGCCCCCCCCACCCTTTAAATTGCTCAGATTCAGTCTGGCTTACTTGTCAATACAAGCACTACAAATGTTCATATTCCTTAAGAGTCTGGCCAATATGGCGGATTTTTAGAATCATGCCCACCCTGACTGGTATTCTAATAAACATTGTTTTTGACTGAAAGAAGGCTTGTGTCAAATTCATTTGTGGTCACTGAGTAATGCCCCCCAAATTCAAAAGGTAAATATAAGCTACGGTTTTTGTCATCCCAGGAGAGCCTTGGGTTTGACTGATAAAAAAGTTGGAACACCCCCCTGGTCTATGGTTCTCTTCCCCACCCCCACTCCCCTGCAAAAAAAAAAGCCCTGACTGTTCCCCATAGGAAAAGATTATATAAAGGCTTCAATTCAGCAGACAACCAGCAGAAGGAAAATGCAGTGTGGTAGACACCCCAGCAAAAGACAATAGAATCTCACTGTTAAGAAAAAGCAGCAGAGTGAGTGATATCGATAGACCAGCAGATGACATTAAAAGACCAGCACATAACAGCTCTGTAGGGAAGCAGCAAGTGGCAGTTATAAAGGCAGAGAACTGTTCTCACAGTAACCCAACCCTAAGAGCATTACTTGCCAAAGTTACATGAATTCCCTCTCCCACTGGAAGTGTGGAATCCAATGGGAGAGAATGTCCCAGTGTAGGGTGAAGTATGTACCTCCTTGTCACTTACATTGCTAATTTATGTTAATTAAATGGCTTTTGCTTTGAATTAATTTGGCTTCTGTTTAGTTAGGTAAAAGAAAAACATCAATGGAACTCATGGACTGTGGTTTTAAATAGATGCTGACTAAAGTGTGTCTTGAACCTGGGTATTGTTTTCCTGGGCCCATGTTTGATAGGGGCTACACAAAGAGCCACAGAATCCTAGAATTTGAAGAGACTTAATCCAACTTGATACCTGAATAGGAATTCCTCCTTTGGCATCTCCAACAAGTGACTTTCCAGACTCTACTTGAAGACTTCTTATAATGGTGAATTCATCACCTCCCAAGGCTGCCCACTTTGAGACAGCTCTGAGCATCAGAAGTGATCTCTTATATCAAGTCAAAATCTGCTTCTGGGCAGCTTTCTCTCCTATAGGTTGTAGCTTTCCTTTGCATTTGTCACACTATTAGACTGCATACTCTAAAATCAATAGCTATCTTAATTTTTCTTTTTCTCCCTAGCTGAGCACAGCACACTGCACATAACAAATAGTGAATTGAATTGAAATTACTTGTTTTAATCACCGGAAAGTCATTTATTTGTTGGTTATTCAGTTTACTGATAAGGTACAACAGTCGCTTGGTTCCCATGTCAGATTGATCAGTGGAGCAATTCATCTGTTTATTGATTGATGGGCCAATTATTAGTCAAAGAATCCTTTGGTTGGTCAGAGATTTGAGAGGGAAATCATTTCTAAAAAGATTCTAAAAAGAAATTTTGAAATCGAAATTTGTTGTTTCTTTTTACTTCTCTATTGAAAAATTACCTTTTGCTGTATAATAAAACCACGGAACACTTATAGGTAGCCTTTCTACTTAAAGAGACATTACTGATATGAATTCATAACAGCCAGATACGAATTCAGAGATGTTTCAGTCTCTTATCTGGTTTCCTTGAGTCCAAGGTGAGGAACTTGTCAGATGACTACTATTTGGCATCAGTCCTTAGACTAGGGGTCAAGGTTAGGAGTTCATTCTGGGGTTCAGTTCAGGGCCTGCATCAAGGCTCAGCCTCAGGGACTGATTAACCATTTTGTGGATTTTTGAAACATCTGTTTTTTCTATTAACTTCCCAGACCTTCCTCAGGAGAGAAAATTCAGCAATTTCCACATGAAGGTGCCTTGTAAAGTCTTTGGGCTGGACAGGAAGAGAGAGAAGAGATATTAACTAACTAAATTATCATTCTTCTTCATGGATTTTACTCAGTAATGCTATCTGGTTCTCCTCAACTTGGATAAGCAGGAGCCAAGGTTGTTCCCAGTTACCTAAAAGAAAAGGGATTGGTGTTGCCACCAGTGGGCCTCAGCATTCTTCTTGAAATCTCCTCCAGATCTGTCTTCTTTCTAGCATCCATTTCCCCCCACAGGTTCTTTATACTTTTCTTTCAAAACAAACCAAAAACAAGTTCATTGCAAGAAAAGTGGCAAAGTTCTGGGGATTTTGGAAGGGTCATCTTTTGGGTCCAGAACTGTACCTAGGAATGGGGATGAAGAACTGGTGTTTGACAATTTACCTTATGTTAAGGTTTCTCAGTCTCCATTGGGAGCAAATATTGATTGTCCGCAGAGAGTTATCAAACTTACAACAGCCCTTTATATGGCAAACCAGATTAAAATGCAATTGAGAAATGTTTAATAAAATAAATAAAAAATAGCACAACATAGATAATGTTAATTTGCAGTTTTCTAAGTCAATATATAGCTCACAGGCATCCATTTCTATTTGAGTTTGGCACTACTGGTTCATAGAATGCCCAGTGTTTACAAAAGGTATACAGGAGGCTGTCTAAAGTCTTCACCTGATAGTTGAGACTATGTCTATGATATGCTCCCAACCTATTTCTCCAAATGCAACTGCTAAGACTCCCCTATTTTTGCCCCCTTTTCATCCAGGATCACTCCTACCTCCACACACACATTTGTTCAGGTTTTTCAATCCCCTTGGCTAAGAATTTAACCCCATTCTTTTTGAAATACTACCCATTCTTCAAGACTCAGTTCAAGAATCACCTCCTTCAATGAGCCTTCCCTGACTACCAGACTAATCCTTCCTTCCTTTAAATTCTTATGATCCTAGATCTCATTTTTATTCTCTGCCTTGTGTATACGGGAATGTTGTGTAACATAAAGATGATGAGTGTAAAGTACTTTGCAAACCTGCAGCCATGTTACTGAAGAAATGGCTCTGAATGTGTATCTGACTGATAAAAATTCATTTCAGGATGTCTTCTTAGAGGAAAAAGAAAGGGAAATTAATACATATTTGTATAGCACCTGCTATGTGCCAGGGCAGTTAGGTGGTGGGTGCAAGGGATAGAATGCCAGGTGTAGAGTCAGAAAGATTCACCTTCCTGAGTTCAAATCTGGCCTTAAACACTTACTGGCTGTGTGATCCTGAGCAAGACACTTCACACTGTTTGCCTCAGTTCTCTCATCTGCAAAATGACCTGGAGAAGGCAATGGCAAACCACTCTATCATCAGTGCCAAGAAAACTGCAAATGGGTCACAAAGAGTCAGATAGGACTGAAAAATTACTGAACAGCTACTATATGCCAGGCACTGTGCTAAGCACTTTACAAATATTTTCTTATTTGAACTTCATAACAACCCCGGAGGGAATTGTGGTTATGCTTAATTTACAGTTGAAAAAACTAAGGTAAATAGAGGTTAAGTTTCTTGCATGGGATCACCAGTCAGTTACTCAGTAATTATGTCAGAAAGGCCACCTATTAGTGCTCATTGGTTTTATTATGCAGCAAAAAAGAATTGTTGTTTTTTTTTTTTGACAGAGAAGTAAAGGGACACTTGGAAAGGAAACCACAATTCAGACATTTTTTATTACAACTGATTCTCTTCTCATTCTGGGCTGAGATCATAGAGGTTATTGGGTTATATAAATGGAGGTTCTTGAATTCAGGGGTGATTTGGTCATTCCTGTGTTTTAGGAAGATCAATTCAAAAGCCAAGTGGTAGACAGGTTGAGAGAATGAAGTGGTGCCCACCTTGGCACTGAACTGGTGGTATGGAGTGAGGGGAGACTGAATGGTAGTTTGGCTGAGATTACAGTGCTAGGACCATCATTTCCAGGGCAAAGTGTTCAATTCTCTTGCTTTGCTATAGGCATATATATCCCTCCCTTTAGCTGCAGCAAGTATCTTTTGTTTCTTATAGCATGTAAATCATTCTGAAAAATCTGTTGCTAAGAAACAGTTTCAAGTCATTCTGAGAAATTTTCTATATATTATAGCTGGTATCGAAGGAAGCCTATAGTCCTTGTCCTCTGTTGGTGTATTTGGCTATTGGACTTTGGGAATTGTCTCTGATTCCCCTTGATGTTTCTGACTGATGATTTATATTCTAGGCCTGTGATATGCTGTATCCAGCCTGATTGTAGGTTTTGGCCAGAAACAAAATTTTCAGGTAAAAAAATCATGAAGTCACAGAATCACAGGATCACAAAATCTCAGTTAAAAAATACTATGGAGGAGGGTGGTGGTGGAGTCAAGATGGTGAAGTGAAAGGTAGCATTATTGCCTTATCTCCACCAAAATATCCTTAACAACATAGAAAGTGTGTCAGACTGAATTATGAATAAGAAAACCAAGAAAAAGTCACAGTAAGTCATTTGCCCACCCTAGGACAACTTGGTAAGACAGATAGCAAGGTCTTCAGACATTGAGGGAGGAGGGGAAGGTTTGGGCACACAGCAGCAGTCGTGGGGAACATTCCAGCACCCAGGATGGTATATGGACTAAACACTGGAGCAAAAAACACCTAAGCAGAAAGAGATACCAGAGGACCATTGTTCTAACATTGAGAGCAGAAATAGGGGCCAAATCAGCAGCTTTGTCACTCATTACCTAGTTGCAAGTCACAGCTCCCAGTCAGAAAAAACTTCATGGAGGATCTGGGACCCTATAAGTACAAGGAATAAGAAACAAGTTCTAGGAATATAGCTATGTGACTTTGAGCCCAAGAGCAGAGTGGGGACTCAGTTTTAACTTTTAATCCCACATGTAAACTTGCTAGGGAATAAGCCAAGGCAGAAGACTAAAACCAAGAGAGAACCAGAAGTTTAGTACCTCTAAATCTACAGAACCATCCAGAGGGCTAACAGTAACTACATTTAGCAGCAGTCTATGGAAACTAAGCTACACACAAACCAACAGACCCAAAGCTGGGTCAGGAACTTGCAGAGTGCAAACCAGGAGAGCAGCCAGAAAGAAAGAATTCAAATACCATGGAGTTACAGTCAAGATCACACAAGATTTAGCAACTACCCTATAAAGGAACAGAGGTCTTGGAATATCAGATTTCAGAAGGCAAAGGAGCTAGGGTTACAACCAAGAAAAACCTACTGAAGAAAATTGAATAATATTTGAAAGGAGGAAAAGTGAGCATTTATTGAAATAGAGGATTTTTAAGCATTCCTAAGAAAAAGACAAGAGCTGAGTCAAAAATTTGACATGCAAACCCAAGACTCACTTGAAAACTAAAAAGACAAATATGAATGAAAAATTATAAGGGACTAAACAAGGTTAAACTTATTGTATTTTAATATGGGAAGATTACATATGTAACCTCTCAGAATTTTATCATCAACAGAGGTCTTAAAAGGAGTTTATTAAGACAGGAGGCCTGTGTATAATTTTATTGTGTTGAAATGATCTCAAAAGAAGGATCAAATGGTGAGAAAAAAAGAATGCAATGAGAGAAGGGGAAAAGGAGAGGAAAAACTGAAAGTAAGAAAACAATTAAACTAAAAAATAAAGCTAGAAGCTAGTTTTATTGGGGGAAAATCTCAATAAAATCAACTACTGATTAATTTGATTTAAAAAAATCAGTATCAAAAATGAAAAGGGTTAATTCTGTACCAAGGAAGAGAAAATTAAAGCAATAATTAGGTGTTCTTTTGCCCAACTGCATGCCAATAATTCTGATAATCTAAGTAAAATCAATTAATGTTTACAAAAATATAAATTACCCAGATTCACCCAAGAAGAAATGGAATACTTAAATAACCCTACATTAGAAAATGAAACCAAACAAGTCATCAATGAATTACCTAATAAAAAATCTCAGATGGAGTCACAAGTGAATTCTACCAAATATTTAAAGAACAATTAATTGCAACATTATATAAACTGTTTGATAAAATAGATGAAGGTGTTCTACAAAATTTCTTTTACAATACAAATATGGTGCTGATACTTAAACCAGGAAGAACTGAAACAGAGAAATAAAACTATAGACCAATTTCCCTAATGAATATTGACGCAAAATTTTAAATAAAATATAAACCAGGATATTACAACAATATATCATGAGAATCACACACGATGACCATACATTTATACTAGTAATGCAGGGCTGGTTGAATATTAGAAAAACTATTAGATACTAGACCATATCAATAACAAAACCAAGAGAAATCATGATTATTCCAATCAATATAGAAAATGCTTTTGACAATATATAGCACTCATTTCTTTTAAAAACACTAAAGAGCACAGGAATAAATGGAGCTTTCCTTAAAATGATAAGTAGTATCTATCTAAAACCATCAGTAAGCATTATCTATAATGGGGAAAAGGTAGAAGCCTTCCAAATAAGATCAGAGTGAAGCAAGGATGGCCATTATCACCACTATTAAGAAATATTGTACTAAAAATGTTAGCTTTAGAGATAAGAGAAGGAAAAGAATGCTAAGGAATTAGAACAGTGAAGAAACAAAACTATCAATCTTTGCAGATTGTATGATGGTGTACTTAGAGAATTCTAGCATATCAACTAAAAACTACTTTAGCAAAGCAACAAGATACAAAATAAACATAAATCATCCGCATTTCTATATATTACCAACAAAGCCCAGCAGCAAGAAATAGAGAAATTTCATTTAAAATAACTGTAGGCAGCTCTTTTTGTGGTGGCAAAGAACTGGAAATTGAGGGGATGTCTATCAATTGGGGAATGGCTGAACAAGTTGTGGTATATGAATTTAATAGAATACTATTGTTCCATAACAAATCGTGAGCAAGTAGACTTCAGAAAAACCTGGAAAGACTTACATGAACTGATGCTGAGTGAAATGAGCAGAGTCAGGACAACATTGTACACAGTAATAGCAACAATGCTCAATGACCAACTTTGACAGATTTAGCTTTTCTCAGCAATGCAATGATCTAAGAAAATTCCAAAAGACTTATAAGGAAAATACTATCCATATCCAGAGAAAGAACTATGGAGTCTGAAGGCAGATCAAAGCATACTATTTTCTTTCTTTTTTTATTTGCTCTTTTTTGTGGTTTTTCCCTTTTTTTCTAATTCTTCTTTCACAACACAACTAATGTGGAAATATGTTTAACATGATTGTACATGTATAGCCCATATCATATTGCATGTCATCTTGGGGAGGAGATAGGGGAGGAAGGGAGAAAAATTTAAAGCTCAAAAGCTTATAAAAGTGAATGTTGAAAACTAAAAATAAATAAATAAGCAAATGAATGAATGAATGAATGAATGAATTGTAGATAATATAAAAATACTTGGGACTGTAACTATCAGGACAAATCCAAGAACTATACGAAAAAAATTACAAAATAATTTTCACACAAATAAAGTCAGACCTAAACAATCAAAGAAATTTAACTACATATAACTAACCTGGGCCAATATAAAAAAATGACAGTTCTACCTAAAGTAATTTATTTATGCAGTTTTATATCAATCAAACTACCAAAAATTATTTTGTAGAGCTAGGAAAAACAATCAAATTCATTTGGAAGAACAAAAGGTCAAGAATACCAATGGAATTAATGAGAACAAATGTGAAGGAACGTGGCTTAGCCCTACCAGATCTCAAACTGTATTATAAAGCAGTAGGCATCAAAACTATCTGGTACTGGCTAAGAAACAGAGTGATGGATCAGTGGAATAGATTAGGTACACAAAACCCAGTAGTAAACTGCCATGATAATCTAGTGTTTGATAAACTCAAAGACTCCAGTTTTGGGGACAAGAACTGACTATTTGACAAAAAAACAGTCTGGAAAATTAGAAAACATTATGGCAGAAACTAGGTATAGACAAACATTTTATACCATATATACCATACCAATATAAGGTCAAAATGGGTACATGAGTTAAGATTAAAGGGTGATACCATAAGCAAATTAGGAGAGCAAAAAATAGTTTACCTGTCAGATCTATGGAGAAGGAAAGAATTTATAACCAAACAACAAGTAAAATAGAAAATTTGGATTATATTAAATTCAAAAGCTTTTGCACAAACAAAAATGCAATCAAAATTAGAAAGAAAGCAGAAAGCTGAGAAACAATTTTTACAGCAAGTGTCTCTGATAAAAGTCTTATTTTTCATATATAGAGAGAACTGATTCAAATCAATAAGAAAACAAGTCATTCCTTAATTGATAAATGATCAGGGGAATCTGGAAGACATTAGGGCAGATGGGGTTCACCAACTGCTGAGTTTGCCTATGCTCTCTAGCTCAGTAGAGGAAACCTCCTGTGGTCAGACTGCCCATCTCCCACACTTAACACAGTTAGTTCCAGGTTAACTCTGAGGAAACTCAGATAGACTTCACCTGGTCTCTGCTTTGGCACACCAGCCAGCTCAGTGCCAGGTAAGCTGCAGCATTTTAGCTTCTAGCTGAAAGAACCAGAGGCCACAATACATAAAGTCTCAAGTTCTAAGCATAAGAACTGTGAGACAGAGCCTCCAGTGCCCCAGAAGCAGAGATCCACTTTAAAAGCCAGGAAAAGCATGAGCAAGAAGCAAACCAGAAAAGATCATAGAATTTTTCTATAAGGACAAGGACCAAAATATGAACACCAAAGAGGTCAGCATTGAGACTGTACTCCCATCTGAAACTTCAGAAGGAAATTTGAATTGGTCTCAGACCCAAAGAGCATTCTTGGAAGAGCTCAAGCAGGACTTTAAAAGCCAGTTTAGAGAATTAGAAGAAAAACTGTCCAATGGTTTAAAAAATATGAATAAAGAGTTCACTGAAGAGAACAGCTCCTTAAAAAGGAAAACTGGACAAATAGAAAAGAAAGTATAGTCATATGAAAAAATGCTGTAGATCATTATTGATTAGAGGAATGCAAATTAAAACAACTCTAAAGTAACACCTCACACCTATCAGACTGACTAATATAACAGAGAAGGAAAATGATAAATATTGGAGGAAATGTGGGAAAACTGGGACATTAACGCCCTGCTGGTGGAGGTATGAACTGATCCATCCATTCTGAAAAACAATTTGGAACTATGCCCAAAGGCTATAAAACTGTTCCTGCCCTTTGATTTAGCAATACCACTACTAAATCCATATCCCAAAGAGATGAAAAAGTAGGGGGAAGGACTTATTTTTACAAAAGTATTTAAAGCAGCTCTTTTCATAGTGGCAAAGAAATGGAAATTGAGGGAATGTCCATCATTTGGGGGAATAGCTGAACAAGTTATAGTACATGATTGGAATGGAATATATTATTACTGTGCTATAAGAGAAAATGAGCAAGTGAATTTCAGAAAAACCTGAAAAGACTTAAATGAACTGATACATAAGGAAGTGAGCAGAACCAAGAGAATATTGTACACAGCAACAACAATTCTGACTGATGATAAACTGTGAATAATGTAATTATTCTCAGCAATATAATTACCCAAGACATTCATTTCAAAAGGGCCCATGAAAAATGCCATCCAATTCCAGAGAAAGAGTTGATGGAGTCTGAATGCAAATCAAAAATATGTTATTTTTCACTTTCATTTTTTATGTTTTTTCCTTTGACTCTGTGTCTACATCCACATGACTAATATGGAAACATATTTTGCATGACTGTATATGTGTAGCCTATATAAAATTGTTTACTCTCTCAGGGAAGGGGAAAGTGAGGAAGGGAGAGAGAAAATTTGGAATTCAATGTTTTTTAAAAAATGAATGTCAAAAATTGTTTTAATATATAACTGTGGGAAAAATAAAATATTGCTTAAAACCATAACCGGGAAACATTTAACAAAATAAAAATATAATCCAACATTAATGAAATAGACAAAGAAGGAGTCCACCAATACTTTCTATGACTCAAATATAACATTGATAACTAAACCAGGAAGAGCTAAAACAAAAACAAAAAAAAGATAAGTCAATTTCTCTAATGAATTTTGATGGAAAAACTTTAAAATTTAAAATTTTAAATATAATATTAGCAATGAGATTACAATAATATATCAGAAAGATCACACATTCTGACCAGAATGTATTGCTACCAGGACTGCAGGACTGGTTCAATACTCATTAAACTATAACCACAATTGATGATATCAATAATAAAAACAATAAAAATCCCGTTTATCTCAATAGACTCAGAAAGACTTTCACAAAATACAACACTCCTTAAAATAAATGAAGCTTACCTTAAAATGATAAGTAATATATATCTAAAACCATCAGCAAGCATTCTCTGTAATGAGGATAAGTTAGAAGTCTTTCGAATAAGATAAAGGATGAAGCAACGATTCAATTACCACCATTATTATTCAATAGTGTACTAGAAATACTAGCTATAGCGATAAGAAAAGGAAAAGAAATAGAAGGAATAAGTGTAGAAAATGAGAAAAAAAATGTTTCACTTTTTGAGATGTTATGACAGGTTCTTAGAGAACCCTAGAATGTCAACTAAAAAAAAAAACTAATCAAAACAATTAAGTCCAGGAAAGTTGCAGGATATAAAATAAACCCACATAAGTCATCAACATTTCTGTACATTGCCAACAAAACCCACTGGGAAAAGATAGAGAAATTCCATTTAAAATAATTACAGAAGGGATAAAATAATTGGGAGTCTATCTGCCATGAACAGAATGACAAAACACTTTTCACACAAATAAAGACAGATCTAAATAACTGAAGGAATATTAATTGTTCATGGATAAGCTGAGTCAATATAATAAAATGACAAAACTACCTAAATTAATTTGCTTATTCAGTTCCATACCACAAACTATCAAAGAATTATTTTATAGAGCTTGAAAAAAATTTTTTATCTTGAACAAAATTAATCTGGAAGAACAAAAGTACAAGAACATCAAGGGAAGCAATGAAAAAAATGCAAAGGAAGGAGGCATAGTAGTATAAGATCTAAAACTATACCATAAAGCTGTAATCATCTAAGCAATTTGGTACTGAAATAGAAATAGAAAGGTTGGAACAGATTAAGGACACAATATGTAGAAGCAAATAAGCATAGTGTTTGATATACCCAAAGATCCCCAGCTGTTGGGGCAAGAACTTATTATTCAACAAGAAATGTTGGGAAAATTGGAAAGCAATCTGGAAGAAATGAGGCATAGACCTAGATCTCACAAATATACCAAGGGAAGCTCAAAATGGGTACATAATACAGATATAATGGCTTATATCATAACCAAATTAGTGGAACATGGAAGAAATTACGTCTTAGATCTATGGATAGGAGAAGAGTTCATGACCAAACAAGAAATGTAGAGGTTCACAGGAGACAAAATAGATACATTTTATTATATCAAATTTAAAAGTTTTTGGATGAACAAAATCAATTTAGCTAAAATTAGAAGAGAAGCAGGAGGAGGGAAGGAAGCAAGGATTATGGCAAGTTTCTTTATAAAGGTCTCATTTTTCAAATATATAGAGAACTGAGCTAAATTTATAAGAATAAATGCCATTCCTTGATTGACAAGTAGTCAAGGGCATTTTTTGTCCAAAACAGGCAGTTTTCAGAGGAAGAAATCAAAGCTATCAATAATTAGAAAAAATGCTAATCAAAACAGCTCTGGGATATCACTTTACACAAATGACAGAAAACAAAAATAACAAATGCTGGAGAGGATGTGGGAAAATTCATACCATAATGCACTGTTGGCAGAGCTTTGAGTCCAACCATTCTAAAGAGTAATTTGGAACTATGCCCCAAAAGCTATAAAACTATGCATATCCTTTGACCCAGCAATATCACTACCAGGTATATACACCAAAGAGATCAAAGAAAAAAGAAAAGAACTCATATATACAAAAATATTTATAGCAGCTTTGCTGAACAAGTTATGGCACATGAATATGATGAGATATTATTGTGCTATTGTGTAATCATGTCAAGAAAACCTGGGAGGAACTGTATAAAAAGTAATGTGAGTAGAATCAGGAAAACAATATATGCAGGAACAGCAATGTTATAAAGATAGTAAAATGTGAAAGACTGAGTAACTCTAATCAATACAGTGATCCACCACAATACCCAAGGACTCGTGAAGGAACAAGCTCTCCACCTTCAGAGAGAGAATTGATGGACTCAGAATGCAGATTGAAGCATATTATTTGCTCTTTCTTAGTAATTGTAAAGCACTAAGCACAATGCCCAACACATAATAAGTCCAATATCTCTGCTAGCTATTATTTTTTTTAACATGGCCAATGTTGAAATATATTTTGCTTGACTTTGTCTTTGTGATGAGTTTTGTATTTCTTGCCTTATCAATGAATGGAGAAGTGGGAGGGAGAAGATGTGGAATTAAGAATTAAATAAAACTTAATTTTTAAAAAACACTGCAGAGGTCTAGTTGAATCTGTGTGCCTGGATAAGAATCCCCATCCCTATATAACAACCTCAACATATGGTCATCCATCCTATGCTTGAACACCTATAGTAGATCTCCCTGCCTTTTGAGGCAATTTGTTCCATTTTGGGACATTAATTATTAGGAAGTTTTTTTTCACATCAAGTCTAAATTTGCCTTTCTGCAACTTCTACCCAAATGTTTCTGGCTCTTCCCCTAGTCCCCTCAAAACAAGTCTCTTCCATATGATACCTCTTTGGATGCTGAAGATAACTCCAATATCTGCCCTAAATCTTCTCTTCTCCAGTCTAAACCTTTACATCTTCTTTTATTAACCCTTGGTAGAACTGGCTACATATTCTCTGCATAGCCACAGACTTTCTGTGCCTTTCATGCTGTATATCTCTGAGGTCTTGTGATGCAGGATAAAATTCTGAGTCAAGAAAACCTAGGTTCAATCCCTGATTCTGTCTCTGGCCTTTGGTTTCCCTATCTTGAAAATGGAGAGAATAATCCTTTCCCTTTCTTTTCCAAGAGCCTGAACCTAGAGGGGATGCTTAAGTTTCAGACTCTGTTCACTTTGCTAAACAATTTCTTTTCTTTTTGTTTTTTTTTGTTCATTGTTGTAAAGGATGGCTTGCTGGGGAGGGAGGATGGATATATTTCAAAATAAAGGTAATATAAATAACAAAAGTTATCAATTTTTTAAAAATGATGGCGGTAGCTAGGGGTGCTAGGTCTAGAGTCAAGAAGACATGAGTTCAAATCCAGGCTCAGACATTTAGTAGCTGAATGACATTGGGCAAATCACTTAATCTCTGTTTCCATCAGTTTCATTATCTGCAGAATGAGAATAAGAACAGTATCTACTTCTCATGGTTGTTGTGAATATCAAATGAACTTGTAAGATGCCTAGCACAGTGCTTGGCACAGAGGCACTATATAAATGCTTTTTCTCTTCTCTTCTCCTTGCCTAATGCAGCAGACTCAGTGAGACACAGTGGAAGAGGGAGAGAGAGAAAAAAGAGTGGAGAGAAAGAGAGAGTGATTCATGTGCATCCCTATTTCCATTTATATCTGTCTAGGTATATCTATGTGTCTTTGCATATTTTTGTGTGTGTGTATCCTTATGTTTGTGTCTGAGCATATCATACTGCATCTCTTTTTTTATGCCTTTATGTGCACATGCATCCTTATGAAAAGGAGAAATCTTTTAACTAACACTTCCTTGGCTATGGAGAGGACTTGGGCAGCTGGCTGGGGGTTAGGGAGGGTCAAGGATGGTCTGGGAGATGACAGGTGGGCGTGGGCAGTGCTAGCAGCTGAGGGGGCACAGAGTCAGTATGGCCAAGGACAGGTGTTCTGAAAATGGAGGGGGCTGTGGACAATGGGTCTGACAGCTGGGATGAAGATGAGGCAGCATGAGACTAGTAAAGGGTAAGCAAAGTAGAGCTGGTCTTTCACTGTGAGCCTCCATTGGGCTCCCATATTATCATCTCTCCTTACTGGAACACATACACTGAAATACAGAATACCAGGACATACCATGGATTTAATGCCCATTCTAGGTGGAGATGGCCTATTATTTTGGGCTTTCATGAACAAATTACAAAATCTGTGGACAGAACTCTGCCTTCAAGGAACTCCTTTTCTGTTAGGGAGATAGTCTTCAAAATCATAATTGGGAATTCTTGCTCCCAGGGCATATTCAACTGGGGGCAAAGGAATATAAGTGATATAAATCCAGATAACATGCTATTTAATTCCCTAAATAAAATTGATAGAAACAAGGCTATCTCTAAAATCATCAACTATTGTGTGTGTGTATATATTATATATGTATATACATATATAATATACATACACACATACATATACCTATATATACACATATAGGTATATATACACATATATATTAGATATATAGATATGTTATAAAGCCTATTTTGCCTCTCAAATAGTAAGATGTAAACTCTCATCTTACCAGAATGAATTACCCTGTATCACTGAACAATCAATTAAAAAAATTTTATTAAGCTCTTACTATGCACTAAAGCAGTCAATCAAGTAATGTTTAATAGTATTTACTATATGCCAGGCACTGTGTTAAGTACTAGCGACAAAGAAAGGCAAAAGACAGTCCCTGATTTCAAGGAGCTCACAGCCCAATGGGAAAGAGAACAAGCAAAAAATTATATACAAACAAGGTATATCCAGGATACATTGGAAATAATCAACAGAGGGAAGGCACAAGAATTAAGAGGGATTGGGAAAAGCTTTCTATAGAAGGTGAGATTTTAGGTGGGGTGTGATGTAATATAGAAAAGCCATGAGGTGAAGGTGAGAAGGAGGAACATTCTAGGTACAGGGTATGGTCGGTGAAAATGCCAAGAGCCAATAGATAGTGTGCTGTGCAAGGAATATCAAGTAGCCTAGGGTCACTAGATCACAGAATATGTGTAGGGGTAGAAGAATTTAAGGTGTAAAAAAGCCTAGAAAGGTAGTGGGACTGGGGCAAGACATGAAGAGCTTTGAATGTCAAACAAAAGATTTTATATTTGATCCTGGACATGATAGAGAGTTTACTCTAATAAGTAGACTGTGACCTGATCAGACTTGCACTTTAGGGAGAGCATTAGACAGTTGAGTGGAAGATAGACTAGGATGTGGAGAGATCTATGGCAGGGAGACCAGCCAACAGACAGACTATTGCAATAATTCAAGTGAGAGGTGATGAGGGTTTACCCCAGGGTGGCAACAGTGTCAGAGGGAAGAAGGGGGTATTATACAAGAAATATTATGAAGGTAAAATTGAAGGTCTTGGCAACAGATTGAGAAGCAAGAAAGATTGAGTAGTCAAGGATAACACTTAGATTGCAAGACTGGGTCACTGGTAGTGCCCTCAAAAATAATAGGGAAGTTGGAAGGGAGGAACAATTTGGGGAGAAAGATAATGAATTCATTTTTGGCATCTTGAATTTAAGAATTCTATGTGACATTCAATTTAAGATGTGTGATAGGCAGTTAGAGATAAAGAACTGAAGGTCAGCAGCTAAATTAATTTGAGCATAAAGATGATAATTAAACCCATGGGAGCTGATGAGATCACCAAGTAAAATAATATAGAGAGCCAAATACAATACAGCCTAAGTTAACAATGATTTTCTATTTTAAAATATAAAAATCATTCTTGGCTTGGTCTGCCATTGGCCGATGGCCACTAATTTGCTCCCCTGGTACAGAAAGAGAGAAGAAGAGGGCTCAGGACAAAACCTTGTGAGACACCCATAGTTAATGGTCATGATCTGGATGAAGATCCAGCAAAGGATACTGAATAATAGTCAGATGGGTAGACAGGAGGAGAACCAGGAGGGAGTAGTGACACAAAAATCTAGAAAGAAAAAAGCATCAAGAAGAAGTTTATTTCTAATCTCAGAGGGAACAAAGAAGAATGAGAATTGAGAAATGACCATTAGATTTGGCAATTAAGTAATCATTAGCAACTTTAGAGACAGTAGTTTAACTGAATGATGAGGTTGGAAGCCAGAATGTAGAGTTAGAAAAGAGTGAAAGAAATAGAAGTGAGACACCCACAACAGAAGGACTTCTGAAAGAGTTTAACCATGAAAAGCTGGAGATATATGGAATTCTAGCCAGCAGAAAGCCATAGATAAAAGGGAGGGCTTTTTGAGAATGAAAGAGACACAGGCCTGTTCATGAGCAGTAGGAAAACATTCAATAGATAGGGAGAGATTGTAGAAAATGGACAAGGGAATAGTAAGAAAAACAACTGCATTTCCCACAGATACAAGAATAGGGGCATGGCATTGTGGGAAGGTGCCATCCCAAGGGAGTGGTATCACAATGATGGGACTCCAAGAAGGGTGAGGTGGCAGACTGGGGTGGGTGAGGGAGTTAGGATGGTTCTATCCATCCTGCAGTATAGATTAGGGTAGAACAGATCAGAATAGATCACAGTAGAGCGTGCTGAGGTGCTGTGAGTTTGACCTGGAGGACTACTGTGGGAAGAAAGTATGTCTGCCATGTTGGTACTATAAATGTCCCCAGTCATATCACTCATGAGTTAAGAACCAGAAAAGACTTGAGTGATGATTTGACCCAGTGCCTTTTTTTTTCCTAAGAAGAAACCCAGGGGAAAAAGAATAATCTAAGGTCACATAGTGAGTCAGTGTCATTAAGTTCCTGATATTTCAATGTGAAAATTTATTAAGTGATCATGGGAAAGGCAGCAAGACCCAGAGATGAACTTGCTGGGCCTGAATTTCATAATATCTTTCAGCTATGCAGGTATATCATATGGACCACCAGTTTCCTAGTGCCCTGGAGAAAAAGTACCAAGAGAAGATTTATGTATTTCCTGTTCCTCTGTCCAGCACTGTAGGTATGACATCTGAACTCTAAATTGCTATCATGGACATTACTGGTTCTTTTCATCAGAAATTGCCCCCAAGAGGGCCTTTGGGGAGTGTAGCTACAGGAATCCCCTGAGAGACCCTGGTGTATGAATAAAAGTCACCTTTCAGTTCTTTTCTGTGTACAATGAGCTCATGAGAGAGTAGCTATGATGTGATCAAAAAACTCCTGATATTAGAGACAGGGGACCTAGTTTTGAGACCTACTTCTGTCACTTACTGCTTGTGTGACACAAATTGGGCACATAATTTTCCCTCTATGAGCCTTTTCTTCTTGGTCAAATGAGAGTACTGGATTGGATTATCTCAAGAGTGTTTTCTTTCCCTAAAAATCTTTCCCTAAATTCCCCTGATCCTCTGACCACTTCGCTTTCAGAGTCACAGTTTCTACAGCTGTCAAATGGGGATAATAATATTTGCTCTGCCATGGTGAGATCAGTGGCTTGTAAACCTTAGAATATAATACAAAATGGAATTATTACTGTTAATATTATATTTCTTACAAGGATCATAGAATTATAGGATTTAGAGCTGTTCCAAGCACACCTAGGACAATGGAGCACATAAGACAAACCCTTAAGATGGGAAACTGAGGACTAGAGGTATAAAGTGACTTGCCAGAGTTAGATAAGGTAAAAGTAGCAAACTTAAGATGAATACATAGGCCTTTGACACTAAACCAATAGATGGTCTTTCCTAGGACAATCAGGGACTAGAGATCAGATAGGAACATACATGGAGGGAAACTAACTTCTAAGGTTTTCTTCCAACCTGTGTCCAGTTGGGGAACTCTGGTTTTCTCTGCTTTCTCTGCCCTTAGAATTAAAATTATGTCAGAACCATAAGGGCCAGTGAAAATTCATTAAATTCGGGGAACAAAGCCAGGAAAGCAGAGAGAACCAGAAGGTAAAATAATCATCAAAAGAATCTACAGATCACCTCCTGTAAAGCAATCCCAAAATGAAAACTCCAAGGAATATTGTAGCTAAATTCCAGAACTATCAGGTTAAGGAGAAAATATTGCAAGCAGCCAGAAAGACACAATTGAAACATCAAGGAGCCACAGTCAGGATTACACAGGATCTAGCAGCTTCTATATTAAAGGATTGGAGGGCTTGGAATATGATATATCAGAAGTCAAAGGAGCTTGGATTATAACCATGAATCAACTACACAGCAAAATTAGGCAAAATCTTCTAGAGGGGAAAAATAAACATTCAATGAAATAAGGAACTTTCAAACTTTCCTGATAAAAAGACAGGAGAAGACCAGAAAATTTTATCTTCAAATACAAGAATCAAGAGAAGCATAAAAAAGTAAACAGGAATGAAAAAACCCCACATTATTCAATAAGGTTAAACTACTTACATACATACATGGGAAGATGATACTTGTAACTTTTAAGGACTATATCTCTATTACAGCATTTAGAAGGAATATACTTAGAGGGTGTGGGTATAAGTTGACTTTGATGTGATGATTAAAAAAGTTAATTAAGGGGTTAAAAAAAGAATTGGACTGGGAGAAGAAGAAAAGAGGAAGAAGAATAAGGTAAATTATATCACATGAAGAGGCATGAAAAACCTATTAGAATAGAAAGAAAGAAGGAAGAGGGTGAGCCTTGTTTGAACCTTACTCTCATCAGATTTAGCCCAAAGAGGGAATAACACACACACGGTTATGTAAAGAAATCTGTCTTACTGTATATGGAAGTAGGAGGGAAGTGAAAAAAGAAAAGGGGGACTGATGGAAGGCAGAGCAGATTGAGGGACATGGTGGTCAGAAGCAAAACACTTTTGAGGAGGAACAGGTGAAAAAGGAGTGAGAAAAGTAGAAATGGGGGGATAGGATAAAGGAAAATACATAGTAATCATAACTGTGAATGTGAATGGCATGAACTCTCCCAAAAAATAGAAGCAGATAGAGTGGATTAAAAAACAGAATCACACAATATATTTTTTTACAAGAAACATATTTGAAGCAGAGACACATACAGAGCAAAGATAAAAGGATAGAGCAAAATCTATTGTGGTTCAGCTCAAGGAAAAAAGCAAGGATAACAATCCTGATGTCAGACAAAGCAAAAGCAGAAATAGACCTACTTAAAACAGACAAGGAAGAAAACTACATCTTGCTAAAATGTACCATCTACAATGAAGTAATTTCAATAATACAAAACTTATATGCACAAAGTGGTATAGCATCCAAATTCTTAGAGGAAAGATTAAGGGAGTTACAGGAAGAAATATAAAGTAAAACCATAATAGTGGGGAATCTCAATCTCCCCCTCTCAGAACTAGATAAATCCAACTACAAAATAAACCAGAAAGAAGTTAAGGAGGTGAATAGAATTTTAGAAAAGATAAATATGACAGACCTCTGAAGAAAACTGAATGGGGAGAGAAAGGAATATATTTTTTTCTCAGCAGTACATGGCACATACACAAAAACTGACCATGTATCAGGGCATAAAACCTTATAATCAAATGCAGAAAGGCAGAATTATTAAATGCATCCTTCTCTGATCATGATGCAATAAAAATTGCATGTAATAAAGGACTATGGGAAGACAGATTAAAATTAATTAGAAACTAAAAAAATACCTAATCCTAAAGAATGAATGGATCAAACAATAAATCAATAACTTCATCAAAGAGAATGATGATAAGACATCACACCAAAGTTTATGGTATATAGCCAAAGCAGTACTTATGGGAAATTTTATATCTCTAAATACTTACATAAATAAAACAGAGAAAGAAAGGATCAATAAATTAGGCATGAAATTTTGAAAACTAGTAAAAGAACAAATTAAAAAACCCCGATTAAACACCAAATTAGAAATTCTGCAACTCAAAGGAGAGATTAATAAAACTGAAAGTAAGAAAATTACTGAACTAATAAATAAAACTAAGAGCTGGTTTTATGGAGGGGGAACTAATAAAACAGATAAAACTTTCATTAATTTAATTTAAAAAAGAAAGAAGAAAACCAAATTATCAGCATCAAAAATGAAAAGGGTGAATTCACCATCAATGAAAAGAAAATTAAAGTAATAATTAGAAGCTATTTTGCCAAACTGTATACCAATAAATGTGACTATCTAAGTGAAATGGATAAATATTTACAAAAATATAAACTGCCCAGATTAATGGAAGAGAAAATACTTAAATAACCCTCTTTTAGAAAAAGAAGTTGAAGAAGCCATCCATGAACTCCCTAAGAAAAAATCTCCAGGGTCAGATGGATTTACATGTGAATTCTATGAACATTTAAAGAATAATTAATTCCAATATTACATGAACTATTTAGAAAAATAGGTGGAGTCCTACTAAATTCCTTATATGATGTAAATATAGTACTGACACCTAAACCAGGAAAAATCAAAACAGAGAGAGAAAATTATAGACCAATTTCTCTAATGAATATCGATGCAAAAATTTCAAATAAAACACTAACAGGGAGATTATAGCAATTTATTATCAGGATACACTATTACCAGGTGGAATTTATACCAAGAAGGCAGGGCTGGTCAACATTAGGAAAACTAACTATAACTGGCCATATTACTAACAAAACCAAAAGAAATCTTATGACCATGTCAACAGATGCAGGAAAAAAAAAACTTTTGACAACATACAGTGTCCATTTCTATTAAAAAAACATTAGAGATCATTGGAATAAATGGAGCTTTCCTTAAAATAATAAGAAGTATCTGTCTAAAACCATCAACTAGAATTATCTATAAAAGGAATAAGATAGAAGACTTTTCAATAAGATCAGGGGTGACGCAAGAATGTCTATTATCACCACCATTATTCAATATTGTACTAGAAATGTTAACTTTAGCAATAAGAGAAGAGAAACAAATTGAAGGAATTAGAATAGCCAATGAGACAAAAAGTTATCACTCTTTGCAGATGATATGAGATTAGAGAATCCTAAATCAACTAAAAAACTACTTGAAATAATTAACAACTTTAGCAAAGTCCCAGGATATAAAATAAACCCACATAAGTCATCAGCATTTCTATATATTAGCAACAAAGTTTAGAAGCAGGACATAGAGATTCCAATTAAAATAACTGTAGACAATATAAAATATTTGGTAGTCTACTTGCCAAAACAAACCTAGAAACTATATGAACACAATTACAAAACATTTTTACAGAAATAAAGTCATTGGAAAAATACCAATAGCTCATGGGTAGGCTGGGCTAATATAATAAAAATGACAATTCTATCTAAATTGATTTACTTTTTGTATCACCAAGGCAATATTCACAGTACTGGTGGTGACTATGAATACACCAGCATAGTTCTCAGTCACCAAGTATAAAAGACTCTCCACATAGAAGGCAGAAGAAAAACATTTATTTAAACACCAGAAAGCCAAATCCCAGAACCAAAAATCAAAATCTGTCATGGTGACCAAGAAGTTAATAAACATAATCACAGCAGAAGGCTATGCCATTTTCAAACCACCCCTCCTTCAGCCAGGGTCTTCTCACCATCAACTGTCATAATGTGTCAGTTGGCCTGCGTTCTTCCCTCTCTGACCTGACTCCGCTCATTCATTTCTTCCTGGTTCTGCTCCACCCTTCCAGTTGTGCCTCTTCAGCAAACTCCTCCTACCACATGTGACTTAGGCTTCCAGGCGATTTAAGCAGATCATATGGGCCTATTAATGAATAAGAAAGATCTTTCCATTTAAATTACTATTACACTTTTTCAGTGTCATACAATCAAATTACCAAAACCTAGTTTATAGAGCTAGAAAAAATAATAATGAAATTCATTTAGCTGTACCAGATCTAAAACTATATTATAAAGCAGCAAGCATCAAAACTATTTGGTACTGGCTAAGAAATACAGTGGTGGATCAGTGGAATAGGTTAGGTACACAAGACACAATATTGAATGACTATAGCAATCTACTGTTTGATAAACCAAAAGACTTTAGCTTCTGGGATAAGAATTCACTATTTGACAAAAACTTCTAGGAAAACTGGAAAATAACGTGGCAGAAACCAGTCATAGACTAACATCTCACACCCTATACCAAGACAAAGTCAAAATAAGTACATAATTTAGGTATAAAAATTGATACTATCAACAAACTAGGAGACCAAGGAACACTTAGTCAGATCAACAGAGTAGGGGAGAATTTAAGATCAAACAAGAGATAGAGAACATTATGAAATACAAAATAGATCATTTTGATTACATTAAATTAAAAGGTTTTTATACAAACAAAACCAATGACAACTAAGATTAGAAGGAAAGTAGAAAGGTGGAAAACAATTTTTACGGCCAATGTTTATGATACATGTATATATATGTCAAATACATAGAAAACTGAGACAAATTTATAAGAATACAAGTCCTTCCCCAATTGATAAGTGGTCAAAGAATATGAACAGGCAGTTTTCAGGTGAAGAAATTAAAGCTATCTGTAGTCATGTTAAAAAATGCTCTAAATCACTATTTATTAGAGAAATGCAAATTAAAATAACTCTGAGGTACCATCTCACACCTACCAGATTGGCTAATATGACAGAAAAATGAAAATGATAAATGTTGGAGAAAATGTGAGAAAATTGGGATGAATGCATTGTTGGTGGAGTTTTTAAATGATCCAGCAATTCCAGAGAGCAATTTCAAATCATGTCCAAAGGGTAATCAAATTGTAAATACCCTTTGATCCAGCAATACCACTACTGGTCTGTATCCCAAAGAGATTATAAAAAAGGGAAAAGAACCTATTTGTACAAAGGTTATAGCAGCTCTTTTTGTGGTGGCAAAGAATTGTACATTGAGAGTATGCCCATTAGCTGGGGAAGGGCAGAACAAGCTGTGGTATATGAATGTAATGGAATGCTATTGTGCTATAAGAAATGATGAACAGGAAGACTACAGAAAAACATGGAAAATTTTACATGAACTGATGCTGAGTGAAGTGAGAGGAACCAGAAGAACATCGCACACGGTAACAGCAATACTGTGTCATAATCACTTGTCTCTTCTCAACAATACAATGATCCAAGAAAATTTCAAAAGATTCATGATGGAAAATGCTATCCATCCAGAGAAACAACTATGGAGTCTGAATGCTGATTGAAAACATATTATTTTCACTTTTTTTTTTTGTGGCTTTTCCTTTTTGTTCTGTTTCTTTTTTTCACAACATGACTAATGTGGAAATATGTTTCCATGATTACACATGCATGACCTATATCATAGGTGGGAATAGGAAGGAGGGAGAAAAAATTGGGAACAAAATCTTATAAAAAAGAATGTTGAAAACTATCTTTACAAGTAATTGGGAAAAATAAAATACTATTTAAAAAAGAGAAAAATGATTCATTAAATTGCCAGACATTTATTTAGTACCTACTGTGTTTAAGGCATTGTTACACACTTAAGAGAAAAAGAGGAAAAGAAAAATCTCTCCCTGATCCCAAGGAGTGTGCATCCTACTTGGAGGGAAGGGAAGAATACTAAGGAAACTGAAAAGTAAACAGAAGATAATTTGTGAAGAAAATGGACATTAGCATGTGAGAATTAAGAAAAGCTTCCAGTTGAAGGTGGTATCTGAACTGAGTCTTGAAGGAAATTAAGGATTCTAAGAGGTGGGCTAAGGAAGGAGCACAGTACAAGAATGAGAGGCAGCATGTTCAAAATCCCAAAGGAATGTTAGATGGAATGTTCCTTTTGGGGAACAGCTTATAGGGCCAATTTAACTAGAAAGAATATATGAGCCCTGGGAATGGCAACACCCCACCACTGGTCCTGTATCCAGCCCAGTTCTCAAAGCCATGGTCTGGGGAGGCAGTTCACATGGAGAGACAGGAGGCAACATATGCCAAGCAAGTCAAACCACCTCAACCATCATCTCCCCTCAGACTCCAATGGAGTCAGCCCACAGCCCTCAACTTTGGGAATGGCAAAACTTCCAGCCCCATGTCTGTGACCATCATTTCTGGGAAGCAGCCTTTGTAGAGATGTAGCTTGGTAAGTACTCTTGCAGGGGCTATAGCCATAGCTCCTGAAGACCAGAGAAGTTCTTGCCACCATAGTCCTTGGCACCATCAAGTGCCTAAACTGATCCCAAAGTGATACACTTTTATGTAGTAAATTATTTTATATAGTAAATTATTTTAAATAAGTCATCCTTATTTACTTTGCTGCTATACCCTAAGGACCATGGGACATTTCCATCTGACTTGCAGCTGAAACTTACCATATGTGTTGTCTCTTCCACTAGAACATGAGCTCCTTGAGATCCCCCAGGGGCTGTCTTGATTTTGTGTCCACAACATTTAGCACAGTGCTTTGCACATAGTAAGTCCTTAATAAATATTTTACCAATTTATTCATCCAATATAGAATATATAAGGAAAATAATGAAATGTCTGGAAAGGCAAGTAAAGTGTTTTACTCCCTAATTTTAAAGTAGGAAACCTGAAGTTTGGAGAAGGAAGGGGCCTTTTATAAGTTTACAAAGATAATGAGTGTCAGAACTAGGCCTAGAACCCAAGTCTTCTGACTCCCAGTTCAGGGCTCAGCAGCACAGTGCTGCCTTTCACTTATTTTTGGCCAGGTGACACCAAAGGCACTGACTTGGCCTGAACTCAGGAACACATTTGTGCACCATGGCAGGTGCTGAAGCTTATTACTAGATCAATAAGGGACCATCTGTTCTGAGCGGCCAAATCCAGGAGACTGAATCACCAGAAGTGGAAGCTAAAGGAAGTTTGGGATCTGGACCATGGGGAGAGGAAAATGGGAACATTAGCTCTATTGCTCTATTAGCTCTGATTTCCACTTCTCTCCACCAATACTGCAAACCTATGTGAATGAGTGCTGAAGGAGCCTTTGATGGAAAAAAAAAACCCAAGAACAGAGGCCAGGGAGATTTCTCTTATGGTGGGAGGTGGTGGTATGACTGGACCAGAATATTATGGTTCCTTTGCTGGAAGGTAGGACACAGATGTGGCTCCTGTCCTATGAAACTGGGTCTCACTACCCACAGAGTTTATATTTCAAATCATTTTGACCAAAATGAAATGTGGTAGGATCAGCAAGAATAGGGGAATGAAGTGTGGCTCAGTTTAGTTCTAAGGTACAATACAAAGGGGAGTCCTATGACTTAACTAGACTACAAACTCCATGAGAGCAGGCACCACATTTGGCATGGTGTTCACCTATTAAGGACTTCATAAATATTTGTTGAATGACTAATAAATGAACAAGCAGTCCATTTTGGCTAGAATGTGAGGAGTAGTATGAGATTAAAGCTGGAAAAGTTATTTGAAACCAGATAATGGAATATCATTTTAGAGGCTTACTAACACCACTCCTTCCCCCTAGTAAAAGGACATCTAGGGGCTTAGTAAGTAGGCAGCATCAGGATTCTGTTTCTGGGAAACTGCTTTGAAAATAATCTAGTCAGTCTTCCTGGAAGTGTAGGGTTTTAGGTATTGAATGGGAAAAGAGAGATGGTTTTGGTGGCTACCAGTTAGCTGAAAGGCACTTCCTGATCTCCGGAGTCAAGGGTGGGAACCTGCAGCCTCAAGGCTACATGTGGTCTTCAAGGTCCTTAGGTGTATCCTTTTGACTGAGTCCAAGTTTTAGTCAAAGGGCTGCACTTGAGAACCTAGGAGGCCACATGTGGTCTTGAGGCTACAGGTTCCCCATCCCTGTCCTAAGTGGATCATGACTCCTTTGCTCCTTAAGGACCATTTAGTTCATCCCTCTGGCTCAATTCAGAATTTCCCACAGAATAGACATACCCTGTGTATGGGGATTTAGAAGAGAAATAGATCATTCTTGGCTGAAGAGATCTAAAAAGCCTTCAAAGAGAAGGTAGCAGTTGAGTTGAACCTCAAAAAAAAAGATGGGTAGAATTTGTAGGGGGAAGGAGAAGAGAGAGGGATGAACATATTCCAGTATTAAGGAACATTTTGAACCAAAATAGGGTTGTAAAAAAATGCAGAATATATTTGGAGGATTAAGAAATTTTGGGTACTAGATAGAGGAATGAGGTGTTCTCAAATGCCAAGCTAAATTTATATTAGTCAATGGGAAACCAATGAAGGTTTTTGAGCAAAATTTTCAAAGCTGGCAGTGCGGAGATTACTTTGGCAGTTTTGTGAAGGATACATTGGAGAGAGGAGAAAGTAGAGGTATACAGACAAGGTTAGGACAAGAGGGATGATGGGATCCTGAACTAGAGTGGTGGCATTTGAAATAGAAAGAAGGGAATGATTCAAGAAGTTGTTGTTCGTCTTTTCTTTTCAAAGAGGACCAATGACATCACAGGATAATGTCTTGACTTGTGAGTGAATTGTAAGTGAAGCAGAGCAGCACAAAATCATCAGCCTTACTCTCTCTCTCTTCCAGACTCATTGAATTCTAGGGGTAAAACAAGAGTTGAGATGACTGGCAATGGCCTGGAATGCAGTGTATGATCTTGGTACCTTTGAACTCTTACCAAGCTCTAAGTGCCATGCAGAGCCTGCTTCAGTTACCTTCATGGCCATTAGAACGAATTGTTCTTATCTGCCATTCCACCAGTGAAAGTCTTCACATGTTTGGAGTAGACATCCCCGTTACTCACCAACGTGTTGGTTAAGAAGTACAGGGAGGTAGAATCACAGGATTTATCAAGTGATTGGATATGGAGGGGTGAGGGAGAGAGGAGTCAAAGACGACTCTAAGGCATCACATTGCCATGACCAGGAATATTCTGCTCAACTCAACAGAAAGAGGGGAACCTAATTTTATGGTTAGGATGGTAGTAGAGGCAGGAAGAGGAGTTCAGTTTAAAGCATGTTGAGCCTGTACTTCTGGCAGGCTATCCAGGTGGAAATATAGGCTGGAGATAAAGATTTGGGAGTCAAAAACCTAGAGCTCATAAATGAAGACAAATGGGTAGATGAGATGCCTAAGGTGAAGAAAAGAGAGAAGACGAAGCCTTGGTGAGTGAATTCTGTCTCTTCCCAGGGTTGTGACCTTCTTAACTAAGGTCAGAGACTGAGTTTATTTCTCTCAGACAGAGAAATCCAAAAAGATAAATCCCAGAATTGTTTTTCCTCCTGCTTCCCTACATTGGGGCACATGGTAAATAAAGAAGCTTTTGGAAAATGCTAGTTTATTGTTTTATATTGAAATTTCCTTTCATCCTCTTCTCACATAGCCCCTACCCTAGTTCAGTCCTTCATCACTTCTTGCATGGCCTATTATAATAACCTCGAGTTGGCCCCCTTGCCTCCAGTCTTTCCCTTTTCCTCTCTATATTCCACATTGGTATGAAACTGATTTTCCTAAAGCACAACTCTGACCATGTTACTCCCTTACTCAATAAATTCCATGACTCACCATTACCTCTGGATTTCTAGAATTCACAAAATTTCTCCCGAGATTGGAGATGTCCACAATTGAGGATGATGCTTGATTACCTACTCAGGAAAGGAAACACAAACAGAAAAGGCAGCCAGCAGATCAAGTGTAAACTTGTCTGGCTAAGTCTATGCTGCATATTGGAGCATAAGAGGTATGAGGTAAAAAAAGAACAATTCATCCCTCAGCTCTTTTATAGGGAATCTAGAGACGGGCTATACTGCTTCCTATGTTGAAAAGTTAGAGCAAAAGTACCGAGCTGTAAGTTGTCTTCATTTTAGGTGTACTAAGTCATTGACACCTTCATTTCAGCAGCCATTGAGGGGGATCTCTGTATCATTTCAAAGCAACCATGTCCATCAATGCAGATCTACCACATGACTGTAAACATCAAGGGAGTTAGTCATTTCTGACACACCCAAATTCTGAGTCACCCTGGAAGCTTCCAGGGCATATACTCCCTGGAATGGCCAATACAACTTCCTCTACACCAGTGAGGGAGACTGCTTGTACAAATGCACAGAGATGACAGATGTTATGTCATGCATGGGGGGAAACGTTATTGACCTAGAATCAAGAGAGACCTAAATTTGAACCCCTGACTGTGAACATGTCATAGATCAAAGGATCATAATTGAAAGGGACCTTAGAGGTCATCAAGTCCATCAGCAACTTTTATAAATGAGGAAACTGAGGCCAGAGAAAATAAATTACTGGCCCAAGATCAAATAGGTACTAAGTGGAAGAGAGGCAGTTTGAACTCAGTTTATCCTGACTCAAAATCCAGTGCACTTCCCAGTATGGCACATTTGCTTCTCACTTAATTCTCCAAGTTTCAGTTTCCTCCTTTGTAAAATAGATCAAATAACACTCGTAGGTCCTAGGAGTAAGGAGAGAAGGAAGAAGAGAATGAAAGGGAAGGCAAAAGAGGAAGGAAGGGCTCAGGTGCAAAAGGCTGGTTTTATAAATAATAAATTAGCTTTTCAGGAAGAAGACTGGAATGGTGTAATATGCTTCTCTTAGATTACAGGGATCTTATAGTACTGAAGCACACGGCAGGACACTGAGCATTCAGTAAGACATGTATATGTGAATGTGTGTGTATAAATGTTGACGTGTAAATATGGTGTTTTCATCAATAGAAATATATGTATGTATGTAGTGTGTGTTACTGTATGTCTAAGTGTATCTTGGTGCGCATGTTTTTAAAAAATGGTGCTTGCCTCGATCAATCTCTAAGTATCTTTCTACCTATACCTACCCAAGTCTGTGTCTGAGTGTCAGATTAAATCTGTTTGTACCATTATCTGTGTGTGTCTGCAGCTGTGTCTACCTAAGCCTATGTGCTTTAGTAGATCTACCTAAGTATGCTTGTATCTTTATATGTGCCTATATGTATGCCAATGTATATCTGTGCTTCCCTGTGTGTGTCTCTGTTTATCCATGTTTTCCTGTTTGTGTCCCAGCTGATGATAGGTACTTATGTGCTTTCACGTTTCTCTCTATGCCTATATCTGTCTGTCTTGTTTCACTGTGTGTGGTGCATGGTGTGTGTCCATCCCTGTGTATGTGATCTGAACTTGGTTTGCCAGCTGAAGGCTGGCTTGTTTCCAAGTGGGGGTGGGGGAGGGGGACTGCAGAATCTCTGTCTGTCAGACAGTTATGGTTAAGGGGGCACTGGAGACTCAGGATCCATAAAGTTCCTAACCCTGCCCATATAAGGCCTTGGGGAGGGTTGACCCTGGTTTTAACATGTTCCCAGTAAGGTGGAGAGCTCCAGAACAGTTGAATTCTCTAAAACAAACAGCAATGGCTTTGTTATATGATTCTCCTGGAAGGAGGAGGAAGAGTGGGGTAGGTTAAGGTCCTAAAGAGCTTTCACTGGGGGCTGAGAACTGAGGCTAGGACCGAGCTCTGGAGAAACTTTTCCTGTTATACCTTTGGTCTGTAGCCAAACCACTGCCAAGGATAAGTCCCTCTAATAGCTGGCTCCTTCTTGCCCAGACTTCATGTCCATCCACTTTGACAAGCACTTATTAAGAACCTATTTTGTGAAGGAAACTGTGCTTGGTACTAAGAATATTAGATGAAAACATCACATAGTTCTTGGAACTTATAATCTAACGGGGAGTTAGAGGGATGGCAGACTGGCAAATAAGTATAGTAGAAAGAAAAGTTAAATAAGCGAAAATTCAGGTAAAGTTGTCTAGAAAAATTTAATAATGAAAAGACAAAACGTGTGAATCATTAGTGTTGGAGAGGTTGTAGAAAGATTGGCATACTATTGGTGGATCTGTGAATTGGTCCAACCATCCTAGGTAGTAATCCAAAATTATGAGAAGAAGGTCACTAAATTATCCACACTTTTGGCCCAGAGATTCCTCTGCTAGGCATATGCTACAAGGCGGTCAATGTTAAAAGAAATACCCACACACACTAACATGTTTATCATAGCACGTTTTCTAGTAGCAAAGAATTAGAATCAAACTATTCATTGAAATCACCTTATTGATCGAGGAATGGCTAAATGAATTGTATAGGTATCTTAGAAATATCACTGTGCTATAAGAAATTATGACTATGATGAATATAGAAAAACATGGGAACATTTATAAAAATTTCTACAAAGTAGAATAAGTAGAACTAAGAAAACAACATACACACACAGTAACAACAGTAATGTAAACGGAAAGAATAGCAACTTGACAATTGAAAACTGGATGCTGCAAATTTAGAATGACAAGCTTGGCTCCAAGAAGAGTTTGAAAATGCAACTGCCCTTCTTTCTTTGCAGAGGTGGAGGATTATGGATTCATAACTACATATAATGTCAGATTTTTTTGGTATATCAGTTAGTTTTGCTGAAATTAATTTTCTTTTTTATTCCTTAATTTTATTTCTATGCCTTTTATTTCTACCATTTGGAATATGAGTGATAAAAAAAAAAGATCAATAAAAAATTATTGACGGAAAACTCTCAAGTTTGAAATCACAGAGCACAAGCCATCTTGGTAGTGCCACTTTATCCACGGGCATATTATCATACATTGGCATACAACTAAACAGGTCCAACGGACATGACCCATGGGGAATGGAACTGGCATTTGGCAGACAACTAAAGACAGTTATGGCTCACTATTACCAGCTGTGGAATGTTTATCCTTGAGGCTATCACGGAGCAAAAATGAAACCAAGGACAAGTATATTTGTGTTTTATTTGTAGTCTAAATTTGCTATATCTAAAATTGGTAACCCACCTTAAAAGTGTAAGAGAAACTGGGAATAAAGCTTGCTAATTTGCTCCAATGCAGTAAATTAAGTTATTGTCCCCTCAAAGCACCTTCCCATCTTGTAATTTGTGATAAACAAGGAGAAAAAAGTTGGAAATAGATAAACACTTTAGATTTAGGCAGAGAAGATTTTAAAGAGAAAAGACAACTAATATCCCTTGGAACAGAATTCTGTAGAAGTCAGCCCAGGAGGCATGGGAAGTGAAATTCAGTGAAATTCTGAATATGCAAAAGGAAAACAATTGTGAAGGGGATATAGGGTGGGAAGACAGTTGTCTAAACAGGCCAAGGCACAGCAACTCGCCAAACAACTCCAATTTTTTAAAGATGTGTACAGAAAATGGAAGTAAGGGCAAATAACTAAGACTCAATGCAAAAAGGCACAGCTCAGTACCCTAAAAATAATGTCAGGAGTACTAAAGCTCAGTTTAAACAAACTTGGTAAGGAAATATAAGTACGACAAGTGAAAGAAAAACTCAATACTTTTGGCATAAGTATCTCTGCTTAGAGAAAAGTCCAAAGACAGAGATATAGCTTGACTCAAACTACTTTTTATAAAAAATTTACAAGGCAAAATTACACAGTGAAAATTGAATAAGAGCAAAAAGTTTAGGTTAGAGTAAGGGTTCTTAACCTTTTTTGTTTCATGAGCCCCTTTGGAACTCTGGTGAAACCAATGAACCCCTTGCCAGAAAAATGCAATAAATAAAATACATAGGGTTATAAAGGGAACCAATATTAAATACAATTATCAATATTTTTTAAAAGTTCATGGCACTGTTTTAGAATTTTTGACTTACCAGACAAAACAATTGTAATTTAACTGTAATGAACTCTTGAGAATCATCTTCCTAAAGCCATTCAGTCAGACCCAAAGTAGAAAGGAAGATGTACTTGTTCTTAGGGGCATTAATCCAAGTGACTCCTGCCCTTGTCTGATCACCACCCTCCTTTTGTCTTCAGGAAGACCAGAGTTAGTTTCTTTTTAGAAACTCTTTTTGTCTTTGATAAGTACATTACAAAAAGATTTCAGTCTAAGACACTGACATACTATCCTGTCTTAACATTGTATGACACAGCAGGTGTTCTGTGTAAAGATGCTTGACACAGATCGTTTTGTGGGAACCCAGATTTACCTCAAGCATAGTCTGTGACCACCAATCATCAGATCTCCTTTGCCCTTGATTTTTCTGAGTTTTAGGTTATATATGATCAGTAGCAAGACACATCACCATGGCTGGGTCGTTGTAAATATGGTGCTCTCAGCATTTTATTTTAATACAATAAATAAAACAAAATTAAAAGATAAAGAACTGGGTCATGTAAAGCATTATGTAAAAGCATTATACAAAATGTGGCAGGTTATATGGGGAGGGGTACACAAAGAGGTTGTGTGATAAGTAAAAATAAAGGTACATTTTCCCCAGTTTTACATTCTCAGCAAAATATAAACTTGAATATCCAGTTCTTTAATCTTTTGGTTACCAAAACTTTTTAACTTTGCAAATCAGTTTAGGACTTGTTGGTCCAATTAAAGGGACTTTGAATTTAAGGGTTATATTCTGCAGGTCAGCTGGCCCACAGATGGTAGTTATTATAAAATGGATCTCCTGAGTTTTAATACTTATTTCTTCAGTACAGCTATTATTGGCCTGAAAAATTTTCCTCCTAGTTAAGGTACTTTCTACTCTGTGGCCATTCTAACAGATCTCATCATGTACTGCAAGTGGATCTCCCATTTCCTGTTTTTGTGCACATTTCAGTTGGACTGTTTGTAAAGGCCAGAAAATCCTTTGATTTCCCATCCCATACCAAATATCCGGTAATATTTCAGGAGAATTCACTAGGAACTGACTAGGCTCCTCTTGGGGCTTGAGCACATATCACCGCATCACACATGCATCCAGGATTTTGGCAAGAGACCATGAAAATTGGTGCTTAGACTTCCTCAACAGGGTTATAAGTATGGAAGATATATTACATTCTCAGCCTGAGAACTTCCATGGATGCCTCCATAAGCATAGGTTGGTTAGGATTGCTGAAAAATTGTTCAAACTACTAGACCACTATTGATGAGTAAGACCAGCTGGTCATTCAAAATATCATGAATTTCAGAGCATACTCTGTCCCACTGAGTGCCTTGGCCTCTCAGACAACTCACTCATTAATGAGTATAGGAGTGTTCTCATGTGGTCACCTCCTAAGGAAATGATGTGGAACTCTCTCATGCCCATGTAGAGTAGATTCAATAACCAGATTGTAGAGAGTAGCACAGTCCATCAGGAGCTTTTGTCGTTGCCCCTATGGATGGCACCTATGCATGCTCTTAACACAGTTCATCCATGTCCAACCGTAATTCACTATAGCATTATCACTCAGATTTAAGAGAAGGAATAAGAGGATAGAATCTTGGAGTTCTCATGGATCTTTTCCATGAATTCCTCATATAGGTCAAGGCTAGTTTTCCTATCTTTAGGGAAGATCTCATGTTCATAATGGCCATTCTGATCAGTTTTAGCACATATCTTCAATAGTTTATTTTTCAGGATGTTCCTCTACTAGAACATCCTACAGAAAAATCATGTTTCTCTACTACTGCTGATGATTGAGAATGATAAATGTGGTGGAAGTGCTATTGAATTTGTAGGGCTTTACAAACCTCCTGTGAAAAGTGTCCCTTGATCATTATCAATGGATAGTGGTATCCCAAATCATAGTAGAAAGTCTTTCAATAGTCTTCTTGGAACAGTCACAGAGTTTATTTTAACAGTTGGATGAGTGTCAATTAATTGAGAAAATATACACACAATAACAAGAACACATTCTGAATTATACCCTTTAGCTCTTTGAATAAAATCAATCTGAATGGAAACCAAGGGTCCCTGGGAAAGGGACTATGTTGCTCTCCTTGTTTGAACTGAGTTTTCAACATTATATTCCATGCACATAGGACATGTATGGAAATACTCAAGGTGGGTGTGTGTGTTCGTCCTTCATTGCTGAAGAAAACCATGCCATCAGAGAAACGATGACATGACTTGCACTTGACTTTGTTTTGAGTGAGGGAGGGCTGTGCAGGTCACCAACCTCACTACTCCTCCAGAGCCATCTGAATCCAGCAACCAGATATTCATCAGGATGACTGGAGATGACCCAGGATGAGGCAATTGGGGTTAAGTGACTTGCCCAAGGTCTCATAGCTAGTGAGTGTCAAGTGTCTGAGGTAAGATTTGAACTCAGGTCCTCCTGACTCCTGCACTGGTACTTTATCCACTGCACCACCTAGCTGCCCCATGGAAATACTGTTGGACTATTGAAGGAAAATTTGGAATATGTCAATCAACTTCAACAGTAACAACCAATTTTTCTTTGCTCACATGTGCTACCCTATGGAACATGTAAGGTGATGGAAACTCACTTTGGTGCAACTGGATCATAGATGTTCTGGGTGCAAAAGTCTTCCTATCAACTTCCAGGTCTCTCTTTTTCTTTTTCTCCCAGTTCTGGGACTGATGTTGCCCTTGCAAGATCTTGTAGGCTGCATAATGTATGCTGTGAAGTAGTAAAAGGAGGTGACTGAGGAGTCTGCCAGGGCATTTTCTGGAGTAATTTCATGGTGTACACTTTAGTGAGTAGCAAACTTAGTTGTGCTGGGAAAAAGATGAAATTAAAAGGGATAGGAGCCCTGCTCAGAGTGGATGAGATGATGATCATAGATACCAGAGAGAAAGTATATAGCTGTTTAACTTACTCTATATTTTTCCTCTGTCAAGGACCTTTAGACTGGAGAAGACATAACAAAAATAGCTATTGGGAAATTGATACCCAAGATAAGTAAGGAGATAGTCAAAGTATGTCTAGCTTCCCTTGATGAGTTCTGGGCCCTTGCCCCAATCATCTACGTCTTTGGTTCCTGAAAGAATTTGTAAATATATTTGTTAAGACATTGTCATTCATTTTTAAACAATTATGGAGAAAGGGAAAGGTATTACACTCAAAAATCATTTATGATGTGTCTGTTATGTTCCAGACACTATGCTGACACTTAGTCCCTAACTAAATTTGGAGAAGGAGAAATACTGTCCCAATTTTCAATAAAGGTAAGAGAATGGAGTTAGCAAGCTATTAGTCAGTGAATGTGACTGATTATTGGCAAAGTTCTAGAATATAAAGAGATATTTAGCAAACATACAGAAAAGAAAGCAGTGATCACAAAGAACCAGCATGGCTTCATCAAGAGCACATCTTAAAGAATTTACCTTACTTTCTTTTTCATCAGGATGGACAAAGGGAATGCCAGAGTTATAATTTACTTTTGTAAGCTATGTAGATCACATGAATAGTCTCTTAGTCTATTCTTATGAAAAAAAGATATAAAGATATGGGCTTGTATTGCTGTGATTTGTCCTTCGTTCTCCATGAGGACCAAGACATCAGGGAGATGACAACATGACTTACAATTTAATTTGATTTGAGTGAGGAAGGGCTGTGCAAATTCACCAGCCTCACTTCTTCCTCCAGAGCTGGGCCCAGTGGCCAGATATGGCTAGATAATAGTACGATAAAGATAGATTGTGAACTGGTTGAATGACCCCACCCAAACAGTAGTAGGGGGAGGGAGGAGAAATAATCATTTGTACAGCATCTTTTATGTGCCAGGTACTGTGCTAAGCACTTAAAAAACAACAACAGCAGCATTATGTCATTTGACACTCATAACAACCCTTCAGGGTGGTTCTATTATTATCCACCTAAGTATCTGAGGCTGGGTTTGAACTCGGGTCTTCTTGGCTCTGATCCTATCACTCTATTTACTGAATTACCAGTTGCCTCTTATAGTGTTTCATGGTTCTACGTCAGCTTGAAAGAACATCTCTAGTAGAGTGCCCTAGATGTCTGTCCTTGGCACTATGCTTTTTAATATTTTTATCAATGATTCGAATAAGTCAAAAATGGCATGCTTGTCAGATTTACAGGCAACAAAAATCTGAGAAGAATATCTAAGTGGATGATAGAACTAGGATCAAAAAATATCTTGACAGACTAGCTTATGGGACCGAATCTAACAAAATGAAACATAATATGGAAAAATATTTTATACTTAGTCGCAAAAATTCAACTTCAGAAGTACCAGATGGAAGAGGCATGGCTAGTCAGTAATTCATCTAAAAAAAGACCTTTTAGTCTATAAAAAGGTCTTTTAGTGAACTACAGTCTCAATATACGTCAACTGTGTAGCATATCGACTGAGAAAGCTTCTGTGATATTAGGCTTAAGAGAAATAGCATCTAAGAACAAGAAGATGAAATGCCCAATGTACTGTGCCCTGATCAGCTCACATGGATAGCACTGCATTAATTCTGAGTATCAGATTTTAGAAAGAACATTGACAAGTTGGAGGGTGCTTAGCACCAAATTGATGTGGATTGGTTGAAAGAATTGGCGATGGTTAGCCTAGAGAAGAGAAGACTTGGAAGTATATGATAGCTACTTTAAAGGTTTGCCATATAAAAGAGGAATTATATAAACTTTTTCACATAAATCCAGAGGAAAGAACCAGAAGCAATAACTAGAAATTGCAGAAAAGTAGATTTAGGATTGACTTCAGAAAAAGCTCCCTACCAACTAGAAATGACCCAAAATAGAATAGACAGCTTAAGAACACACAGGATCCCTCTGATTTCACCTTCAAGAGAAACCTGGGGTTATTTACGCAGAATGTTGTACAACTCCCTTTCTCAGGCATGGGCTGGACTAAATGGCCTCTGAGGTCCCATCAATTGTGAAAAGTTATTATTGTGTGATTAGGTGCTAGAGATCAATGCTGCTCCAGTGCAGTGGAAAGAACACTAGCTTGGGAGTCAGGGGATTTATATTCCCATCTCTGATATGCTACTAATTATCTGAGAGAGATTGGGCAAGTCCCATACCCTTCCTGTACCTTCTAGTTCCTTTCTGTAAAATGGAGGAATGAGATCAGGGTAGTTATGAGGGCAGGGTTAAGAAATGTTATGATCCCTCCAGGTCATTCAGACTCTGAAATTATGTAATTTTTAAGGTCCTCCTCACTGTGACAGTCTAGTCTATTTTATTCCAGAGTCAGTTCTCAGAAGAATCCCCACATCCTCCCTGGGACCAGTAGCAGAGCCAGAGATGGAGAAGGTATAACTATCAATGGCTTCAGTCTCCAATGGCTGCAGTCTCTGAGGGCTCTGTTTCAGTGCAGTGTTTTCTTTCTAACAAATTACTTCATTTTTCTAACAAATTACTTCATTCTTCTAACAAATTCTTCATTACTAGTTGAGGAAATTGGAATACTGGGTAAGGGAACTAGTAACTAGAAGACCTTGCCCCTGCCTCTCCTTCTTGCCCAAGCAAGTCTAGGGCTGATACAAACACTAAAAGCTAAGGTGGTGATGATCAGTGGGGCATGTGTTTTGAGGGAAGGGAACAAGAGTTTTAGATAAGTGAAAGCTATACATAATCCCTAAATAATATTTGGGCTGATAACTTAAAAATTCATTTAACTACAATCTTTGCTTAGAATTATTGGCTAAAAAAACCTCATTATTCTGGCATTCAAGGCCTGACTGATCGCAAACTCCCACTATTATCCTCTACTATGTGCTTAGACCAAATTGTATAATCTATCCTTTCTCTTTGCTTACACTATATAGATTGATGAAGTGGAAAGAGCATTGAGTTAGGAGTCAGAAGGCCTTGGCTTGAATCCCAGATTTCATTTGCTAGGTTTTCATCTGCTACCTGTGTGACTCAAGTCACAAACTCTCTAGGGTTCAGCTCCTTGTCTGTAAAACAAGGGGGCTGTACTGAAAACTTTTAAGGTTTCTTCCAGCTATAAATCTATGACACCATGACCTCCATTCACTCACTTCTGTTTATAAAAATCTTCCCCACCCCCACTATCCAGCAAGGCCTCCTGGGTCAAATTAGAACAATTTTTCTGTGATTCTTGGAGTGTTTCATTATCTACAAGGATTAAATGGGTCACAAAAAGAGGTACATGACTCAACTGAACTAAATTCAACAAACATTTGTTGTCACTACTGTGTAATGCCAACTTGCACATGACCTATGAGGAAAGGAAAAATATAATGAATCAAAGCTGGTGCTGTATGGAATCAATAACGCATATGAGTAAAGACACCATTGAAAATGTGTACAACCAGAAAAGTAGGTGGGGGTATTCAGGCAGAAAGGAAAAGTAACAAATGGACAGCCTGAGTGCTACATTGGCCAGATGTATTAATATAACTAAAAGAAGACCACCTACACACTGGAGGCATCTTCTATAGGAGATTTATAGAAAGATGAGGGCCAAAATCACTTAGGGCGAAGGATTAATTGCAGTCCGTACCAGTGGAGGAAAAGCCCATACTTGTGAGAAAGCAGGTTTATCAAAGTTTGCATAGTTCTCTGGTGGATGCTGGTGGACACGCAAAGAGAGACACACATCATATATGTCCTTACAATATAATGGTGTTGGGAGAAGGAGGTCTTTCTCTTTCAGGAAATGATAATATACCTTGCAAACCTGGGGCCCTAATCAAGAAGGTTAATTTAAAAGAGTAAAGTAAAATTTAAAACAGTAAAGTTGACCACAATCATGGAGTGAGTCAGTAACAGAGCCCAGACTAGAAACCAGTTTTCTGACTCCAAGATAAAGTTTTTGACTTGTGGAATACACTGCTTTCTACGCTGACCAGCTGCTCTGTTCAAATGTATGATTGAACAAAACTGCTCTTACCATCTATGGTCCTTCCTCTGCTAGGCTTTATGCCCATAGGACAGGAAAAAACTCCTTCAAACTCTGCCATAAGCATTGGCTTTATCATTTGGGGGTATTCAAAGTATGAGGATTTGGAATGTGGGGTCCCAAATTCTGTGGTTTGAGGAAAGTTATCCCCAAGCCACCAAATGGGAGACCTCAGTTCTAGCCCCAGCTCTGCTACTGACTGACTGAGTGATTCTACCTCTATTTGGGACTTAGTATGTCCAGCTATAAAATGAAGAAACTGGAGACACTGAAGGGCCTTCTTGCCACTTGCTTAGTGGTAAGACTTTAAGCAAGGCATTCCTTTCAGAGCTTTAGTTTCTTCTTCCGTATGTTAAGTGGTAATCCATTTAGACTTTAGCAAGCTCAAGTTTGGAAGGGCAAAGATAGACATTGAAATGTAAAGTGGAACCCCTTTTTTATATAAAGAGAAGGGCTCTCAGGCTTCTAGAATAGCTCAACTGCACATTAAAAAGCAAGCAAAGACAACTAACTTGCCTTAAGGTACAGATTGCCACCACACTTTTGTCCCTAGCCCTTATTTGCAAAAGACCCTGAAAGAAATCTGGAAAATGAAGCAGACTGGTCAATATAAGTAAGGACTGGGCCTTTCCTGACTCATTCTGGACCAAAAATGATCCCAGAGAGATTAGACTTCATTGACTTTCTGCTTGGAGCTTGCCAAACCTCAGAGTCAAAGAGGAAACTCTTCTGTAAAATCTAGATCAAGGGTGGGGAACCTGCAGCCTCAAGGCCACATGTGGCCCCCTAGGTCCTCAAGTGTGGTGCTTTGACTGAATCCAAACTTCACAGAGCAAATTCCTTTCATGAAAGGATTTGTTCTGTAAAAATTGGACTCAGTCAAAAGGCCACAACCAAGGACCTAGGAGAGCACATATGGTCTCTAGGCTGCAGGTTCACCATCCCTGACCTAGATTAAGCCTCAGTGCCCTTATTGAAAGAGTATAATAGGACTTCAGCAGAAAAGAGTACTGTAACACTCTAGACAAAGAACAGATAATACTTAGCCAAGTCAGAGGTTAGAGATTGTTAGAGACTAAAATTACACTTCAAAGTGAGGCCAGGGAGTGCAGCAGATTGACTTTTCTCACGAAGAAACAGTACCCTGTTTAGAGCCCAGGGGCTCAATGATCTGCCTGGCTCGGCCTGGGCAGCCAAAGTCCATCAGTAGAATGACTTTCCTGGCTCAGTCCAGTAGCAGCATCCCAGAGGCCAAATAACATATTTGGCCTAGTTTACAAGTAGCTCGATGGTACAGCGGATAAAGTGCCAGGCCTGGAGTTAGGAAGACTCTTCTTCCTGAGTTCAAATCTGACTTTGGACATTTATTAGCTGTGTGACCCTAGGAAAATCACTTAACCCAGTTTGCCTGTTTCTGTTTTTTTTGTCTATAAAATTAACCAGAAAAGGAAATGGTAAACCACTCCACTATCTCTGCCATAAACACCCCAAATGGGGTCATGAAGAATTGAATATGACTGAAAAACAGCTTAGCCCCATGCAGATCCAGCTCAACAACTGAACAATCCCAGTCTAATAATGGATCAACGTAACTCAATCCAGATCAATAATCATTCAATGGGCTGGGCTAGTCTAGCAGTGTAGTGATTTTTTTCTTCACTGATGCTAATATCCCACTCCACAATGGACTCCATAAGGACTCTTCAAAGAAAGCAATCACCTTCAGGTCTTGCTGTTCCAGAGCTGCAAATTGCCTTGGTCCAAGTGTATTCCTGGCATGCATGTCTTACTACCATAGTGTTTTACGTTAGTACCCTCCCTTCCCCTACCAACTTCTACTCCCTGACTGTCATTGTGGAGGAATGATACAGAACTCTGCATCTGGGAGAAATGCTTTGTAACTACTGTGATCACTATGTCATTTGAGTAAATGCCTTTTCTAAAAACCAAATTAGTTCACTGGCTGGTTGTCAAAAGAAAGCACACTGGTGGGGGAGTGGGGGCTAAAATATTAGGAGCAGCTATGCTACATCCTGAGATAGCAGTAGCTTTTGTACAACACCTCTTATGCCCAGTGTAAATGCAAGTGTAAGGGAATAACTCAGAAGAAGTGCCACAGATAAGATAAGGGGGTTGGACTAGAAATCAGGGGTGGGAAACGTGAAGCCTTGAGTCCACATGTGACCCTTTAGGTCCTCAAGTGCACCTCTTTGACTGAATCCAAACTTTTACATTCTGTGAAATTCAAAGGGGGTATGCTTGAGGACCTAGAGAGCCACATATAGCCTCAAGGCCACAAGTTCCCCACCCCTGGACTAGACAATCTCTTAAGCCCCTTGACTCTTTCAGAACAGGCATTCCATGATTCTTGTTTTAACACTCTTGGACTATTAGCTGCAGATGGCTTCCTCAGACTAGAATAACCTGAAGGTCATGAACTCAGCAGGTCTGGGTTCACTGGCTACGGAGCATAGTCATAGGGTCACACAACACAAATTTAGAGTTAAAAGGGACCTACAAGGTCATCTAACCCAACTCTTTCATTTTGTAGATGAGGAAGCTGAGACCCAGAGAGTTGAAGCAATTTGCCCAAGATCACACAGGTAAATAAGCATCAGAAGGAGCATTTGGATCTAGGCCCTGCGATTGAGGAAGCATTGTTCTTATCTAAGGATAATGGAGAAGCAAAGGAGGATGAGAAAGATACCTGGATGTGTGGTCATTGTCATTGTCTAGAGGCAGTCAGAGCCTAATGGAAAAGGCATTGATTCATCCCCACTTACTGTAAGGGAGCAGGTGGGCTGAGCAGGGGAAAGTTGTAACCAGAAACTCACACAGGCTCAGGCTGGGCCCAGGCTATATTTAGATCCAGTCCAGACAACTGGTACTTGTCAGTGCCTTCCATGAGCCCCATGTAGTGATTCAGGAACTTTTTAGATAGTGTTAGCCGTGTTGTAAAGTGATCCATACCTATGTACGGAGCTGTGCTTTGTTCAACTCATTCATTCATTCCTACTGAGCCCCTCTGAGTACCCAGCTCTGTGCTCATTCCTCTTATGGAGGAAATAAGGGAAATGTGAGGGTCCGATCCTGCTCCCTAGGAGCTCACAGTCTAGGAGAGACAGAGAACAGAATCAGCCCCCTGGGACATCTCTCCCTACCACACCCCAGTCACAGCCCCACCTCACCCCTGCCCATTCCTGAAATCAGGGAGGTCACAGTCACAGGGAGGCAGGAGAAGCAGACCTGAGGTACCCGTTTCACCTTGGAACAGGTCCAGGGAACTTCTACTTTTGGTCACAAATCTTTTTCCTTTTACAACTTTTCCCCTGACATCCAATTCAAGGCCACAAGTATCTTGACCTTCTAGGTCCTAGCCTGTTTCAGGCTAATTCTTGTGTTTGTCTTCATCCTGTCACACATTCCAGGCCACATTTTCAGAGTCCATTTTCTAAGGTTTGATTACAAGGGACTGAGAATATACAGATTTAGAAGTAATTCAGTAAGATAATGAAGTTAGAAATTTGAATTAAAGAAAACTACACAGTTCCAAACTGAGCGGTATGATATTTTTAGTTTCTTAGCTAGTCTATCAATCCTTTACGTCAAGGGTTATACTGAAATAAAGATTTTTTTTCTCAGTTAGCTCATGAGCCTCCTAAAATCTATCCATGAAGCCCTTGGGTTTGTGGGCTCCAGGTTAAGAACCCTGTCCTATGATGACCTCCATTTCCTCAGGAGACAGATTTTGCAATATGATAAAATATCCAGAAGTCGCAAGAAAAGGACTGAGCATGAATGTTGTGACTGGAGCAGAATATGGGTACCATGTAGGATGGTTTAGTTCCAAAAGCATCATCATATAGGCCAGACCAAATTTTCCCTAAAAGTTGGAGAAGCTTTGCCTAAGACTTGTCAGGTAAGGATGTAGGGGGAGAATATGTGAGACACTGATACAAAAAAAAAACAACACAAAACGAAATACAAATAGATGAAATACAATAGAACATAGATAATGTTAATATGTGGTTTCCTAAGTCAATATGCAGCTGCTAAAATCCTTATATGTGGTTTAGTGGTACTCATTTCTATTTGAGTTTGATACTACTGGACCTAGGGTATAAAAATCCAACTCATTAGTAGTTTTGTGCTTTTCTGACTTGATAGATATTCTGTAGAGTTTCTTATGTGCCTATTATATACAAGATACTATGCCCTATGATAAAGGAAATACAAATGCCATTTTCCAGCTTTTTTTGAACAGATGATGAAATGTGAACTCAGAGTTTAAATCAGTTGCTCAAGATCACAGTTTATAAATTTTGAAACTTTGTCTTGAACTCGGGCCTTCTGAATGAAAAATCAAGTCTTTGCCCTCAAAACTGAGCATTTTTCTGGACAGAGAGGGTTTCATCTGTGAAAAGTACAGAGGGAAGGGGGAAAAGAAAATAGCAGACACAGGGAATGCTATGAAAAGAGGCATGAACTTAGGGGTGGATAGGTTACATTTAGAGGAAAACAAGTTGTCTAAACTCAGTTGTGATGTCAAATATGGGGGCACTAACTGAAGTCTGGAAACTGATGGAGCAGAGAAATGTTACATATATGTGACAGGGAATGGAAGTTTGGATCTATTCTAAACATAAAAAAGGCCAGAAAGGTTATGCAGGAATGAGTGACCAGGAATCTGGTGACCAGGGTGCAGTGGGAAGAGCCCCTGAACTAGAGTCAGAAGTCATCTACTTAACTTTCATTAAGAGTAAAATTGGGGCAGCTAGGTGGCACAATGGATAGAGCACCAGCCCTGGAGTCAGGAGGACCTGAGTTCAAATGTGGCCTGATGACATCGAGAAACAGAGAGAGAGAGAGAGAGAGAGGAAGAGAGAGAGAGAGAGAGAGAGAGAGAGAGAGAGAGAGAGAGAGACAGAGACAGAGAGATAGAGAGAGACAGAGAGAGAGAGACAGAAAGAGAGAGTAACATTAATTAAGTATAAAAATGAGATTAAGTTTCACTAAACTACAAAATGTTGACAGTCCTATTCAGCTTGAAGTCCGTGACCCATCAATAACGTACAGCAAATCCCTTCATTTTTCTGGGCCTCAGTGTTCTCTCTGTTATAAAAAGAGTATGTTATACTAGATTTTCTTCAAGATGCCTCCTAGTTATCCTGTGATCCATAGGGCAGTGAGACAGTGAGGAGGGGCTGTGGATAGATAATGGCCAGGCATGGGAGCTGGGCATTAAGTGGATAGGTGGAGATAGCAGGGACATGAATGGGGGTTTCAAGCAGCGCTCAAACATTAGCCAGACACTGGGGCAGACTCTACACTCATAAGCGACCTCCCAGCCTAATAAGGGAGCCTGCGGCTGGTTGTTTAAAGACATACAGTTTATATTTTGACTCAGAGGGTGTGGTTTCCTCTTCGCTACCTTTGCAGCAGCAAGCCTTCCCCACCCAGCTGGCTCTGAAACACATTCAGTGAGGAGCACGCAGCCTCCCTCTCTGGCTTCAAAATGAGGCAAACTAAGGAGCAGTAAAAATAATGATAAAGAGCTGAATAATATTAATAAATGATTGATTATATCATTTAATATAATTATATTCATATAATTGTAGTGGTTATAGAAGTATAATCATTTATATATTATATAGTTAATATAATAACATTATTAATAATAAAAATAGCATTCATAGAGCACTTAGGTTTGAAAAGCATTCAGCATAGATTATCTCATTTGATTCTCCAAAAAAAAAAAACCCTGTGAAGAAGGTTCTATTATTATTCCCTTATTAGAGATGAGGGAGCTGAGACAAGAGGCTCAGGAACTTGTCCAGTGTCACGCAGCTGATGGTGCCTGGGACAGGACGTGAATTCTTTGTGCCACCTCATGTGTATCTGAGCTGCCCATTCCACTGGTGTCCAACTGGTCTGGGTGGTCTAGGACCAGGCAAGCAGCAAGGGAAGTGTGTAGGGATAAAAAAGCTTCACTGGGGAAGCAAAGGGGAAAGTTATTTCCTGCCATAGGTCCTTCTTCCATCTTCTCATATATAGACCATCTAATCTAAACCCTCTCATTTGATTGATAGGAAAACAGTGGCCCAGAGTAGAAAAGGGACTTATTCTCATATATTCAAAAATTTTTGCTGAAAGCTACAGCAAGGTTAAGGATAAAACAATTTACTCTGAGGAGTGTCAATAGACTTATGTGAAAATCAGGTTTATAATAATTATATATTTTTATATTATCTGAGGTAGGGAGAGGGCCACACATGAGGCTGAGATATACATAAAGCTAGGAGGCTATCCCTGAATGATATACCTGGAGCTCATGTTGTTCCATGAAGGGATATTCCTGTGATTAATTTTTTTGTTCTAGACTTATGGTTTCATTGGTATAGGGAACTCCTGATGAGGAAATGCATTCTGCCAATGGAAATAGGTAACACTTCTGCAATTTACAGCCTTAGAGAGTAGCTTGTGGGCAATGAGAGACTAAGTAACCGGCCTAGGATTACACAGACAGTGTGGGTTAGAGGTTGGATTTGAACCAAAATGTGGTAGAAGTAACATCAAATAGCCATTAACTCAACTTCTAGATCACCCAAGAAATAAATAGTCTGTTCCAGGAGGATTCAGAGCCCCTCAAGGAATAGGGGAAAGGGAACAAAAATTTATTTAGCACCTACTATGTGCCAGGCTCTGTGCTAAGTACTTCACAAATATAATTTCGTTTAATCTTTACAACAACTCTGTGAGGAAGGTGTTGCTGTTACTATTATTATTATCATTTTATAGTTGAGGAAACTGAGGCAAACAGCATTTAAATGATGTGCTAGGATCTCACAGCTAATAAGTATATGAGGCTGGATTTGAATTCATATCTTTCTGACTCCAGGGACAGAGTTCTATTTCTATCACTCAGCTATCTCAGACTTGATGAATATTCCACAGCATGTGTAGTCAACATAACCTTTTGATTAGAGTTGCAGATGAAGAGGTCTGCACTTATCAAACTTGTGCCATATCTTTGATGAATATCCTCCCTAAGTAAACCTTTTTTTTGGATTAAATTTAGGTAGTCTGAAAAATGTCATCTAGATCTATTCATTCCCCAGTCAGAACCACCAAACCAACCTGAACCAGGCCACAATACTAGGAGTTAGTTGGCAAAACTAGGTTATAATGACCTCACAACTGTACCTGAGGGGAAAGGTGAAGCATTTAGCAGCTAAATGTCTGGAAATGGCAATCTGTCTTCCTGTGGACACCTTGCTTCTTTTCCATATGACAGAGTCCTCTCAGTGAAGAAGGTTCTATCTACTTGCCCCATGGGATTAACCCCATAAGTACTTGAGGAGGTTAACATAGAGGATAAAGGTGCCTCAAGAGTGAATATTCTCTGTCTATTGTTAAGGATCCTAGAAAAACTGGAAAATCAAAGTAAATTTTTAACAACTAGAAATGAGAGTTCTTGGTTTTTAAGGACTGTGCTCAGAAGGTAGACTTACCTATTGTCTTACAGCCTAAGTTAAGGGGCTATGCTAATAAGCATGGGAATTGACAGGCAACAGTGAGGAAGTATGATCTCTGATCCACAAGTCTCAATGCAAAATGTATTGAATCCCCCTAATATCAGGGCTGAAAGTAAAGACAGATAGGAGCCAGAATAAAAGTAAGAACTGGGAACATGCAGTGTAGTAAGCATTCCCTATTAAAACCATCTAGGCTGTGATTTCCTCCACAGAAATGTCAGAAAGTGAGCAGGTTTTCACCACCAAGGAACTTGGTAGGTTACCAAAGTAGTTTAAACAACCTGAGGAGGCCCTGAAACACTAATTAATCAATCAGGGTGTGATTCAATGGAAACCCCTTCCCGTCTCAGAATTCTTCTGGCTTTGTACATTATAAAAGACTTTCTTTTACAAAGTCAATTAAACCAATTAGAGACCCTATAGGAATTGTCTGATGTTCATTTTCAAGTAACTCAGAAGGGAAATTGTACATGCATAGTCCAAAAAAGATAAATCTCCACTTTAAACAGTTATGCATTGAGAGACTGGAAAAGAGGAAGTAAAATCCCTAAAAGTGATGGACTTGGACTTCTTGGGCAATATGAGAACTAGACCTTTTGTCTGATCCTGATGACCTCTTCAACCTCTCTGAAACAGACATTATGTGCCAAGGACAAAGCAATTTCAGCTGACTCCATGGTCCAGGATACCAGGAACCCAAAAGAAGGTAATAACTCAATGAACTAACACCTAACTGGAATTCACTCAGCATCCCCCATTGCCAGATGTCAGCTCAGGCTGCAAAAGAACCACTATGGCAGTACTCCATACTGCTGGGGCAGAGATCTGAGGAACAGAGGAATGGGACAGGCACAGTGTGTGCACACAGGTGTGTGTGTGTGTGTGTGTGTGTGTGTGTGTGTGTGTGTGTGTGTGTGTGTGTGTGAATCTACTAAGCCTGAAGGAAAGAGCCCAGTAGCTAGCTGGAGCCATTCCTGTCTCCCCAAAAGTTACATGGGGCAGAGACCTAGGATGGTGAAAAGTGAATTGCCCAATATATGAGGAAGCTGAAATGATTTGAGATCCAACTCCCAGGGAAAACACTATCAGAAGGGAGGGAGCCAGAAAGTGAGTAATAGGGGAAAATTAGGACTAAAGACAGAAATTACCAACTGAGTATAAACAGATAAACCAACAAGGAAAAATATTAATGCCAAAAGGAAATATCGCTTCCAGATCTAGTATAAAAGTTCAGGCATTTATGAATAAGTACTACGAAACAAAGGAAAAAAATGATCTAATACTTGATGAGAGAACCTTATGAATTTTAAGGAGAATATGGAATGACAACATGCTATTTCCAAATGTTTAAGAGAGAAATGAGAATTGTGAGAATAGAATCTACAGCCTGCATAGCAGAAATAAGTGGCACAATAAAAAAATTTGAATCTACAATGGCAAGTCTTATCAAATAAATAAAAGAGAGGACGACTGATTGGGAATGCAAATACATAGAAATAAAGGACAATCTGGAAGAAGAAAAGCAAAAAAAGCAACACATCAAAAGAAAACATTCTCCCTATTCAAGCAAAACATCTTAAGGACAGGATATATAGAGACATAAGGATTATAGGTCTCATAGAAGAACACCATAAGTCAAAAAACCTGAACAATATAATGCAAGAAATAATATAAAAAATCTACCCAGAACTTCTGAATAGAGAAAACTAAATGCCAATTGAAAGAATCTATATTTAACAATTCCATTGAGAAACAATAAATTCTACAAGAAGCTAGGAGAAAGATTTTCAAGTTCAAAGGAAAGGAAATTTGAATAACACAAAACTATACAATACTCACCAGGAAATACCAGATAGAAGAGAACAATGTGTTCTGAAGAGCAATGGACTCAAAATGCTGCCCAGGGTGACCTACCCTGAAAATCTGATCCTAACTGTGTATTAACAAGCACCCTAGCACACAGAGTGGACTGTTAGCATAGATTCTTTGATCCGCTTTTCTAGAAGAAAGACAGCTTTAAAGGGGTTGACAATCTTACTTTAAATACAGATAAGTAGAAAGAAGTGAGTATAGGAAATAGAAGCAGAGAAATTAGCACAGAGATTCGACAGGGCTCCAGCTGTCTGAACAAAGTAATACAACCACCTACATACACCACCAGATTGGTTAGAGCACCAACATTTGAGTAGTCAGGGGGCTCTTAACAAACAGCTACTCAGAATCAAAAGGTCCTTCTCTTGAGCGAGCCCCCAAAGCAGAATGCCATCCTCCCAGAATATATAACAAAGACTTAGCCCCTGATTAGCTCAGAACTAGAAAGCACAAAACCTGCATGACTCAGTACAACTATGAATTATCAAGGTTCAAAGGATAATAATCCTTCAGATGTTTACAGTTTAGTCTGAGCCTGGGAAACTGAACTCCAAAAAGAAAACAACAAAAATCCCACCATGTTTGTGTTTACAAACCATAAATGAAAATAAGGTGGGCATTCAGTAATAAAATGGTGTTTAAAGTATTCTTGAAAAGAAAACCAAATGTGAAGAGATTATTTGCTTTTTGAACAACTCAGACAATAGAAATTCAGGAGGAGTAAACAAATGCAGTAACAGTGACAGTGAAGTAGAGAAATATATTTGTATTTCCTATTATTATACTCGTATTTAATTATATTTATTATTATTATATTTATTATATTATACTTGTATTTCATACACAGGGAGATGAGGTAAAGATGGAAGTCAGGTGGCGGTGATGGTAGAGAGGCAGACCTGGAGCGCTATGGACAGAATCTCATAACATTCTGTCTACAGGTAAGTCAATCGTTGTTGGACTTTTTTTGTGAGACTAAATTACAAAATGGAGAGTGTTTGAAAGGGCCAAGAGAATATGAGAATAGAAAGGAATCTAAATGATGGCTAACAATGAGGGGAAGGTGACTCCTATGTTCTGTTGGGAGGAAGAGAAAAGCAAGTTAGGAGGTAGGAGGAAGGATTGAGAAGAGGGGAGAAGAAGCATTGTGATGATGAGGAGGCCATACATGTTCTGTAAAGGGAGATGGGGATCTTGTGTGGGATGTGGTCTGTGGGGATTAAGTGCTTGAAAAGATGACTGGAGTAGGGGTGGGGTTGGAACTCTTGGCTGCTACTGGTGCCTGGGTTAGTATGATGGCATGAACCCCGGGAAGAGATTTTGAGTCAGACAGTAAAGAAAGGTGAGTAGAGGAATGGCAGATATCAGTAGTGGTCTGTAAAATCAGGAGATGGAAGAGAGACTCCTGCCATGAGTCAATGTCTTCTATGTTTTCTTCAGAAACTGACTTTTTTCCCCCAGGAGTGAAGCACAATAGGAATAGGGGATCTGGAGACCAAACTCTCTCTTAGTGGCAGAAACTAGTTAGAAAGTGAGAGCCCAGAGTGGATACCTTAGAAGTTTTGATTCCATGAGGAATATAGAGTAAAGAAGGACTAAATGAGTATACAAGTCATGAACCAGAGGATGCAGGTTCTAGACAGAAATGGAGGTTGAATAGTGAGGAGAGTGAAAGAGTTCTTCTTTGAAAGCATTCTGTGAAAAAGGGCACAAAAAAATAAAATCTGAAAAACTAATGAATGGGAGTAAAGGAAGGGGGGTAATCTATTTGACTGAGAAGAAAAATTAAAAAGGAAGAATTAAATAACCTGATATAAGTAGGAAAGAAAATTTGATTATTAAGCAAAACTCAAAAAGGTCACTGAGAATAAGGCCATCTTTAAAAAAGACTAAGTTAAAGTAACTGAAAAAATTTACTATATTTATATCAAAAGAGGAGGAAAATCATAACTTGAAGAAAATCAATATTAGAGAAAAATGGAGAAAATATCTAAACTTAACTCTTATAATTTTAAATGGAAACAGACTGAACCCAATAAAGAAAAAAAGAGCAACAGATTGGATAATACAACAAAAACCTTCAATTTGTTGCTTACAAGAAACACATTTACAAAGACATATACAAAATGAAACTGTGGGGATGGAAAAAATTTATTAGTCATCAAGTGAATCTCCAAAAAAAAGCAGAAGTTGTAAGCATGCTACCTGACAAAGCAAAAACATTCAAAAAGTAAAAAGAGGCAAACAAAAAAATGACTTTATGTTGAAAGGAATAGACAATAAAGATTTTAAAAAGAAAACAATATTTGTAGTAAACTTATATGCTCCAAATACCTTAGCATCAAAATTTTAAAAAGAAACATTATCTGAGCTACATAAATACATAGACCAACACATGTAGGAGACACATATATACTAACACAATAGGAGACTTTAATGGCCATCTCTGTTTTAGACCACAAATTCATAAAAGTCATTGCTGCAAGGACTACCACAAAAGACATGGACCCAAATGAAGACTTAGCAATAAAATCTTAAATAATGCATCAGTCAACATACAAACCATAGAAATAATTAAAAATTATGTGAAATAAAATGATAATGAATAAACTACTAAAATTTCTGGAATGCAGTTAAATCAGGTCTCAAGGGGAAAATTACATCCATCAAAAATGTACAACAACAAAACAGAAAAAGAGAGGATTAATAAAGTGAATATGAATTTAAAATAATAGAAAGCCAACAAATAAATAAATCTAAAGTAAGCACAAAAGAGGAGTTATTAAAAATTAGAGAAGAAATAAACTTGAAACAAAAAAATACAGAAATGATAAATAAAACTAAATGCTGGTTCTTTGAAAAGACTAATAATATTTATAAACCTTTAATCTCTTTAAAAAGTCAGAAAATTAAATCAATAAAATTGCAAATGAACAAGGTAAAATCACAACAAAACCAGAAAAAATAAAAAGACTAATCAGAACATATTATTATTATAATGCTAACAGAACTAGGAACACAAAAGAAATAGAGGAATACCTTCAAATATATAAAATACCAAAATTTTCAGAAGACCAGATATAAAAAAAAAATAGATTAAGATATAAAGAAACTACCAAGAAAACAAAAACCAAAACCCCTCCTGGTCCTGATGAGTTCACAGGATAATCCTATCAAACTTTCAAGGGGCAGTTAGTACCCGTACTTTTCAAATTGTTATCAAAAAACGAGAAAGAAAACACACTATCACAATCCATTTATGAGATAAACACAGTCATAACACCTCAACCTGGGAAAGACATAGCACAGAAAGAAAACTATGGCCAAATAGTATTAATGATTATTAACCCCAAAATCCAAACAGAATCTTGTCAGACTATAGCTATTCAAGAAATCATTCATTATGATCAAGTTATAACAGGGATGCAATATAAAAATCAAAACATCCAAAACCATGTGATTATTTCAATAGAGACAGAAAAAGCTCACACCTGCTAAAAGCTATAAAGTTTCAGCATAGAGGGACTTCTTAAAAATGTCATTAAAAGCATCTATCTAAAACCCAAAGCAAGCATCATATGCAATGGGAATATACTAGAACCTTTTTCTATACATAGGAGTAAAGCAAGGGTGTCTGTATCTATTATTTGATAGAATTCTAGAAATGCTAGCAACAGCAATAAGACAAGAGAAAGAAATTAAAGACACAAATGTAGGTAAAAAAATAAAACTATCCCTATCTGCTGATGCTATGATTGCCTACTTAGAAAATCCTAAGGAATTAGCAAAGAAACTAATTGAGATGGTTAATAGCTTCAGCAAAGTCTCCAGATACAAAAAAGCCCCTTCAAAAATCAACCACATTTCTAGATAATAATAACAAAATCCAAGAAGTAATAATGGGAGAGAAATTTTGTGCAAAATGCACAAAATATCTGGGAACTGATCTATTAATGCACACAAAAGACTTGCACAGATTTGATCACAATATAAATAGCTAGAGTTTAGTGCTCCTGGCTATGCTGTGCTAATGTAATGACAATAACAACACTACCAAATTTAATTTATATTATCAATGCTATATCAACCAAATTATTAATTACCTATTATGCTTTACAGAACTTGATAAAATAGTAACAAAATTCATTTTAAAAAAAGATCTAGAAGATCATAGGGAATAATGAAAAGAGGTAGGGACAAAATGGGAATGGTTCATCCAGATGTCAAACTAAATTATAAAGCAGCAGTCATCCAAACTATCTGTTCTTGGTTACAAAAAAAATAGAGACGGAGAGAGAGAGAGAGAGAGAGAGAGAGAGAGAGAGAGAGAGAGAGAGAGAGAGAGAGAGAGAGAAATACAATAGAGTTGACAAGGTAGAATCAGAAACAAGTAACCCCAGTACCAGATAAAAATAGAAAACATAGATTATGTAAGGAAAAAGAATGCCTTAAAACAAACAAACAAACAAACAAAAAACTATGGGTCAAGCACTTAAATCATCAAGGAAAGAAGGAGGGTGTTCTGGAGGTCAGTAAATGATAATGGGCTACATTTGGAGTGAATAAACCTCAAGGGAGAAGTGGTCACTGAATGTTGGTAGTAGAGCTAGAACGTAGAAGTGGCATTATGTATCATGGAGTATTACAACTTTTACATCTCAACTAGTGAGTCAAAAGTATGAGTGAAAGTTTTGAAAGAAGTATCCAGGAAGGTTGTTTCATCCAGGGATATCTAGATCTCAGTGAGTGCAAGAAGATGGAAAGAGTGAGAAAGGAAAAGGTTTATAATGAAAGCAAGTTTATTACTTATGGAATAGACATTCCAGAGAGCATAATGAAAGAAGCTGGGGGTTGGGTTAAAGAATGGTATTTGAGTAATGACATTCAGGAGTTCAGAATTACTGGGGAAGGTAGTATGGGATCAGAATTTACAAATCACTGAAGATCATTCAGGTAGGCTGCCATTATCTCTAGAGGTTTTGCAGCAGTGTCAATTTGGAAAGGGTAGGGAGGGGAGACACAAGTGAGGCAATGGGTAAGGAGGTAGAATTTTAGGAAATCCAAGAAGGGACCTACAGGGAACAGAATGGAATGGCTGGCTCAGCGAGGGCAGGATGCTCCCTTCCTTCCCCAGTAGGCAAAGGCAGAGAGAAGAGCAAATGAGATGCTGGAAGTAGTTAGACTATGAATGGAGATCATATTGAGCAGTGATCTAGAGTTAAAGTGACAGACATGAAGCACTGAAAATTACTTCTTGTCCAGTTCGCCACACAAGTCCTTCTCTTTTCTTCCCTCTGACCAGAGCACAGTGAAACCAATCTCTACTACTTGTTGTCATCCATGGTTAACAAGGCTGTAGGACATTAGAAGTTGCCTTATGTTTAAATTTCTGTGTTGTTAAAGAATCATGTTTATGTGCTAAATTGTGATATCTGGGTACAGAATAGAGTGATCAGGAAGGGAACCCCTAAAGTGGAAGAAGTTCTAGATTGTGGAGCTTTTTGCTCTGTTTCATTTTTTATAGTAATCTGCAGTCTGGAGGGCTCAAAATTCAAAGGTAGAGAAAGGGGAGCTTTTCTGGGTTATTCTAAAAGCATGTCAGAGGAGGGAGAATGCTACAGTGCCTCTGAATTATTAAGAGTCACCACCATGATCTAGCCTACTCTTTTGTCACAGTACTGTCTGAACAGAGACCTGCCTGGAGAGGAGTGGATAAGGGAAGGTAGGAAGGAGTCACTTCCCAAGGGTATAACAATTCTTGGGCAGAGTGTACCTACAAGAAATGAGGTAAAACTGAGGAATGAGCAAGTTTCTTAGCCCAGTTCTGCTCCCCAGAGCAAAGCACCACCAAAAGTTACTAGTGCTACATATAAATTCCTATTTGGCATTGCAAACTTTTTCCTGTTTGGGTCTACCTTTCCAGTCTTCTTGCATTTTATATCCTTCCATACACTGCATGGTCTTGCTATACTGGCCTATTTGCCTTTTCTCACTTAGGGCACTCCATCTTCTGGGAAGAGGGGAAATAATGTATTATGTATGTATGTATGTATATATGTATGTGTGCATGTATGTTTACCTAAGCAAAGCAACTACTCATGTATCTCCAGTTTTCTCTGAACTTCTCAAACAGCAAGAATCAATCATGTGGCATTATAACAATATAAAATAGAATGCAAGATAACAAGAAATTAAAATATGCAGCAGTCATTCCTAGCACATACCCCAAATTGGTTGCCACCTCCTATGTATCTTCTCAGAGCACAAGCTGACTCCCAATTAAACACTCTTCTCCCAGTCAGCATCGTGTACTATATCAGCATGGCTCTTGTGCTAACTTATAAATAAGTTAGCCTCTATGAACAGTTTCACTGGATTATTTCCAGATTCATGCACTGATCTATTAAAGAAGTTAGCATCTAAAAATAAGTCTGTTGGATTATCTCCAGTCTCCAAGGTGATGAGCACTAATTGCCATAAAATAGATAGCCTTTGTCATGGGCACCATAGAAGTGGTCTGTATGTTTATTGTGGTGCCACACCTTGCAGTTTAGGCTATGTTGTCTGAACAGTTCACTTTTGCCTTGGCATAGAAAGGTAGAGAGTGCTATTTGCCATGGACCAAATGCATTGTAGTTGCTTGCCACTCTGATGCTCATGCTCACATCTTAAGCCTAGATTATGTACTCCCATCATCCTTTCTAAGCTCTCATCTCTTCTAATTGTTCCCAGATATGCATGTAACTTGTCCTATATTTGTAACCTTCTTTTTAAAACCTCTCATGTGCAGAGGTCTCCTCACTGCACATTCATGTGTGGCTTCTTTGGATGAACGTACAATTCAGTACCTTCTTTTAACGAATGAGTCTCTGATCCTTAAGTATTATAGGATCATATCAGTCCTTTGAAGAATCACTATTCCATTTTTTTGAAAATGTAAGTCTTTGTAAATTATATTAAATATATAAGTACAATTATAAGCATACATTATAAATCTCCATCAGCTAGTATAAGAAATTATCCTAAAGACACAGGAGATATGCAGGTACCTTGCCATATTACCCATTTTTGAATGACATACAGCAAATTGAGAGACATAGTATATAGCACATATAGTAAATCAAAGGCAAATATAACAAATTACATACACTAGACACATATTACATGCAGAAACATGCACAACAGTTATATACCTAGATTACATGCAATACTTTATACCTGGATGATCATATGTCAACCTTATCACTAGATAGATAGTACTGCTACTTCTACAGTGACTTGTTGTGAGTTCATTTCTTAAGCTCATGGCTAACATGTTGACAACTGTCAACGAGCCTCTACACATGGCCCCTGATAACTTTGGCACCTAGATTTAAGTCCATTGTCTATCTGGGTGTAGGTCCTCCTTGGGGCCAGGATGTTTTCCTGTACTTAATCTCAGGTGGACACAAAAATGCAATTTCATCTTCAACTGAATCCTTTATATATGAGCTCTGAAATTTGGCTATAATATTCCTGGGAGTTTTCATTTTGGGATTTCTTTCAAGAGGAATTGGTGTTTTCTGCTTTCAATTTCTATTTTATTCTCTGGATTTAAGCTATCAGGGCAGTGTTCCTTGATAATTTCTTGAAATATAATGTCTAGGCTCTTTGATTATGACTTTCAGGTGATTCAATAATTTCAAAATTTTCTTTCCTCAATCTATTTTCCAGGTCTTTTTTTTCTGATGCAATATTTCACATTTTCTTCCACTTTTTCATTCTTCTGACTTTGTTTTATTGTTTCTTGATGTCTCTTGGAGTTGCTAGCTTCCATTTGCTCAACTCTAATTTTTAAGGAATTATTTTCTTCAGTGAGCTTTTGCCCCTCTTTTCCTATTTGGCTAATTCTGCTGTTTCAAGAGTTCTTTTCTTCAGTAAACTTTTGTACCTCCTTTTCCATTTGACCATTTTTGCTTTTTAAAGAGTTTTCTTTGATAGATTTTTATGCTTAATTTATTATTTGGCTAATTCTAGTTCTTAAGGTGGTATTTTCTTCAGTATTTTTGGTACATCTATTGGCAAATTATTGATTTTCTTTTCATAATTTTCTTGCATCACTCTCATTTTTCCCCCAATTGTTCATCTACCATACTTATCTCTTTCTTTAACTCTTCTAGCAATTCTTCTTGGGTTTGGGTCCAATTAGCTTTTTCCTTTGAAATTTTTTTTGTAGCTGTTTTAACATGGTTGTGTACTGAGTTTGTTTTGATCTTTCCTGTCACCATAGTAGCTTTTTATGGTCAAATTCATTTTTTTGTTATTTGCTCATTTTTTCAGCTTATTTTTTTACTTTGAACTTTATGTTAAAGTTGGGTTCTGCTCAACTTGGGTGAAGAGGCACTGTGCCAAGCTTCAGACTTTTTTATGTTGCTGTTTTCAGAAATAATTCTGGGAGGAGAAGGGTGTCTACAGGTTTTCAGTGTTTCCAAGGTTGTGTGATCCCAGGAGATATATAGTCACTGCGCTCTTGGTCTGTGCTCTGGTCTTTACCCAGGAAGGACTTCTGCAGGCACAAGTGATAGTGCTCCTCTTTGTTTTAGAATTATGATGTGGCCTCTACTTTTTGTGACCAACCAATAGTGATCCTCTCTGCCCTAGAACTGTGAACCAGAACTGCATATGAGAAATAGAGATGCCAATCAGTGCCAACTATATTCAGTGACAGCAAAGGGTCCTCTGTAATCTCTTTCTTACCAACTGTCTGACCCTCTTAACATATCTGGCTAAGAGCTCCTGAAGCTGTTGCTTCTCTGGTTGCAGTGCCAGGTCTCTACTCCAGTGCTACAGACTTCTGCCAACCTCTTAAGTTTTCCTCAGCTGGAAAAATGTCTCAACCTTTGTTGGCTCTGCCACTCCAAAATTTGATTTGAGGCATTATGTTAAAGTTATAAGAGGGATGTTGAGAGAATTCAGTTGAGTGACTTCAGCTAATCTGTCATCTTGGCTCCACCTACTGAGTTTAGTTATTCTTAAATTATGTCTCCTCAGTCTGTTTTCCAGGTCTATTAATTTTGCTATGAGACACTTTGATTTCCTTCTATTTTTCACACTTTTTTTACTTTGTTTTAAAATTTTCTTATTGTCTCATGGAATCATTGACTTCTTCTTGGTCAATTCTAGTTTTCAGGAAATATTTTCTTGGATGAGGTGTTATGCCTTTGTTCTGAGCTGTTAATTCTGTTTTCCTTTCTTTCTTCCATAGCTCTCATTTCTTTTTCATTTTTTTCTTTACCACATGCATTTGTGGGTCTTTTTGTTTTCATTCATTATTTTTGAAAAAAAATTTGAGTTCTAAATTATTTTTTCCTTCCAGTCCCTCTCACTCCTGTTTAAGATAATATATATGTATATAAAAATATATATGTAAATATATGTGTGTGTGTGTGTGTGTGTGTGTGTGTGTGTGTGGAGTCATACAAAATATTTCCATATCAACACTTTTACAAAAAAAGCAAGAAAAACAAAAAAGGTTAAAAATTATTTAATCTGCAGTCTGAGTTCATCATTTTTCTGCCTAGAGGGTGATAGCATTTTTGACATGAGTCCTTTGGAATTATCTTAGATCACTCTATTGATCAGAGTAGCTACATTTTTCCAGAGGGTCATCATTACAATATTACTGTTGCTATGTACAGTTATCTTGGCTCTGCTCATTTCACTTTGTATCAGTTAATATAAGTCTTTCCAGGTGTTTTTTTAAACCATTCTCCTTCCCATTTCTTATAGCACAATACATTGCATTGCAATCATATACCACAACTGGTTTTGCCATTCTGCTACACTCATTTGGTTTTTATTATAATTTTTAGCTCTTTGGAAAAAACAAAAGAACTCCTGTTTTGGCTGTTCCAGCAATTCTTATTGGTCCTATCTCCAAGCCACATTTTTCCCTTGAAACTTTGCTTGTAGATACAAACTGAATCATTCCCTTCTTTTGAATTTGTGTTTTGGGCTTCCCTATTACCATAACAGTTTTCTATGATGGGATTTCTTTTGTTTATTTGTATGTTCATTCTTCTGGCCTGCTTCTTGACTCTGGACTTGATGTTAGTGTTAGACTCTGTGCATTTCTCAGGGGAATATTTTTTGGCCTGAGATGCTGTCCTCTTACATCCTTTTGCTGCTTTCACAGCTCAGGTTGGAACCCAAAAAATTTTCAGTGTTTCCAAAGTGAAGTAGTCTGGGGTGATGTCTATTTACTGACCTCCTGCTTTGAGTTCTTCAGGTTCCTAGCCCAGATTTGAGTCTGTTAGCTTATCCTTAGTTGGAATTTGGAGTAGATGGCTGCTGACACCACAGATAGGGTTAGGCCAGGAGCACCCAGTAACTGGAAGAAACTATATACCAGGGCAAGCAGAACCACCAGACTGATCCAAGGCTACCACCAAATCCATACCAGGGACATTGTGAGGTAACAGGTGCCAACTAGAAGCTTTGTTGATTATTACTAGCCTAGGTCCCAGATCCAGAGTAAACTGGGAAAGAGCCTTGCATTCCTTGATAGAGAAGTCCTGGGTAGCATACCAAGAAAGAAAGAGGTTCAGATGCAAACAGCAACAGTTTGACTCACGCTCCAGGAGAAAAGCAGGATCTTGGTTCCAGCATCTAGCCCAAAATGCAGAGGAATAACAGGGGATGAATCCAAGATCAAAGGAAGCCCTGGATTTCTGTCACTTTGAACCAACAGAATTTCTTAGTTGTCTAATAGGGGCTGAGTCCAGCAAGCTGCCTACTGTTGTTCAATCTCAAACCTAAGTCAAGAACTTGCAGAGCTCAGATCAAAGGGAAAACAATCATATTTTGCCCAAGTTAAGATCACTTGAACAACATGGAAAATTTGCAGGAACCCAGCCTGCCCCTGAGATCCTGGAATAACACAGCATTCAACCCCCAAGAAAGCAGCAATAGCATCAGCCCAAATCTTTCCTCCAAAAATGTGGCAGATAGAGCCCAGCCTTAATATCCAGCCTAAAGTCAGGAAGTAGGCTGGAAAAATGGGCAAACAACATCTCCCACCTCTATCCCTGATACACATACACACACTATAATGAGCTTTTATGTTGGCAAAGATACTTTAAATGTAGAAAAGAATGAAGCCAAAACATTTACAAACAAAGCCTCAAAAAAAAAAAACCCCACAGGTTGAGCTCCAATTCAACTAAGATTCTAAGATGAGATGAAATAAGAGTTTTAAAAGACTTTTGAATGTTTTCATAAATGAAATGAGAGCACTTGAGGAAAAAATCAGAAAAGAAATGACAGCAATGGAAGAAAGAAACAGAAAGGGAATTACTAGCTTGGAGCAAGAAATATAAAACTTTACCCAAGGAATAAACTCCTTGAACATTTGAATGGATCAAATAAAAGCCAATGATTCCATGAGATAACAAGAAATATTAAAAAGTCAAAAGACAAAAAAATAGAAGAAAATATAAGGTATGTTATAAGGAGAAATAACAACTGCTTTGGAAGACAGATCGAGGAGAGGAAATTTAAGAATCTTTGGAGTATCTGAACACTATGACCTAAAAAAAAAAAAGCCTAGACATCATATTTCAAGAAATCTTAAAAGAAAATTGCCCAGAACTCTCAGAACTAGAGAGCAAAGTAGGAATAGAAAGCATCCACTAGTAACCTGCTAAAAGAAACTCCTAAACACAAACTTTTAGAGACATCATAGCCAAAATCAAGAGCTTCTAAGTTAAAGAAAAAGTTCTATAAATAGGCAGAAAGAATTAAAGTACTGAGGGACCATTGTTAGAATTACCCATGATTTTGTAACCACCACTATAAAGGAACAGAGAATTTGAAATACAATATTCCAGAAGGCAAAAGATATGGACTTACAACCAAGAATAATTTATTCAGCAAAATTGGATTATAATGCTATGGGGAGAAATGGACCTTTCATGAAACAGAAGAATCTTAAGCATTCCTGAGGATAAGATCAAAGCTATGTAGAAACTTTAAAATTTAAGCACAAGAATTAAGAGACACATAAAAAGGCAAACATGAATGTACAATGATAATTGACTAAGGATAAACTAGTTAGATTCTAATACAAATGATATATTTGTCTCCTCTGCACTCCATCAATATCAAGGGTTATACAGGAAGATGAATTAGACAAGGCCTGGGAGTGGTTCTGTTATGCCTTGATGATCTTAAAAGAAGAATGGAAAGAGACAGGAAAAAGAAAACACTGCGGGGAGGGGGAAGGGAATGGAAGATGAAGGAAAATTACATCACATAATCAGGGTAGATAGCTATACCAACAAGGAGAGGTTGGAGGAAGCTGATACTCAAACCTTACTCTCATTTGATTAAAAGAAGAATACATACACACAGAGTTGAGAGCAAAAATAGTTTTCATTTAATAGAGAAATAGGAGGGAAAGAGAAGATGGAAAAAAGTAAATTAGAGAGATGATAAATTAGGGGAGGGATTGGTCCTGAGCAAAACAAAGTCTAAGGATGAATAAAAATATGCATAATTCTTCTGAGGTGGCAAAGAATGAGAATCTGAGGGAGTACCTACAAACTTAGGAATGATTACTCAAGTTATGATATATAAACATGATAGAATACTATTGTGATGTAACATGTGATGAAAGGGATAGCTTTAGAGAAACCTGGAAAGATATATAATCTGTCATAGAATGAACTGAACAGAACTAGAATAACAATTTATATAACATTTAATGACAAACAACTTTGAAAGGATTAGGAACTCTAATCAGATTAATGACCAACCATAATTCCAGAGGACTAGTGACAAAACATGCTACCCACCTCTTGAGAGAGAAAGAACTGAGAATGCAGAAGACAAAAAAATTATTGGACATTTCCGATGAAGAAATCTGTTTTTATTGACTATATGTGTATTTGTAATGGGATTTATTTTCTTTGGGAGTGGGGAAAGGTTGAGGTAAAAGGATTAGGAGGCAGATTTTGTTGATTGAATACACACACACACATACATACACACATCAAAAAGCAACAGTAAGAATCTCACCTAAAATATAGAGCGAGAGAAATTGTGCAGTGATGTAAGCAATATTTTAATTTCTGTTGTAGCCCAGTGGATTACAAATCAGAATCTATGTCCTCAATCTAGGCTTACCTTTCTAGAAAAAAAAGATGAAGGGATATTAAGAACTCCCCTGCATATTCAAGATTGTAAAAGAAAATGAAGCATTCCTAAAGGAAAGAGAAGAAAGTCTTCTATGGGAAAAAAGGATCTGAAGAGGTAGAAGACAGAACTGATTCTTCTCAGGGTGTTGTAGAGTGGAAAAGTATTATACAAAACATAAAGGAAAGAAAAAAATGACAGCAATATGATTCGAATTTAAAAACATATTTTAAACTCTTCCTAAAGAAGAAGAGATCTAGATACTCTGAGGAAGAAAAAATCTTTTCCTCCAAAGAATGGTATGGTAATCCCACAGAAGGTATTAATTAAGAAATCACTCAGTAAGAAGAAGAAGAAATGAGTAGTTGGTAGCTGGTGATTTTCCCTTCAAGGATGCTAAAAAAAAAAAAAAAAGCTCATTGTCAACCTGATAGCCACAATCAGGTTGTCTTCCTAGGGCATATATCCATGACCTAATAGAGAACCCCAATACTTATCAAAGTTGATAATTGATAATTGTCCACTTCAAAGATTTCATAAATGGCTGCATCAGATGGAATCTAGAAGGGATGGCCAAGATTATGAAGTCTTAAGAAAGTAAACTAGAAGACTACAGGTTGTATTTTCTTTATTGTTGCCCATTAAAAGTGGAGGCAGTAAGGGAATAGTTGATTAAGAAGGTAATACATTGAGATATTCTCAATGTTTGCATGACTGGTGTCTGGCTTAAAATTCAGGCATGACAGATTCTCAGCAGAGATGGAGTACACCTAACAAAATCTGGTAAGTAAGAACTTGCTGAACGTTTTGCAAATGTAATCAAAAGGGCTTTTAAAAACTAAAATGGATGTATGTGTAGAACTCATGTAAGATTGCATGCTATCTCAAGAAGGAAGGGGGAAGAAAGGGGGAGAAAATTTAAGACTTATGGAATTGATTGTTGAAATCTGAAAACAAATAGAGTAATTTAAAAAAAACTAAAAAGAATAGGGGAGAGAAGAGCCTGTTTATCTGTATTCTTTAAGTTAGATATCATAGATACCAAAAAAAAAAGAATAACACTTGCAACAACAGAGGTTCATAGGAAACAAAATTCAAGAAAGAAAGCAGCCCATTGGTTCAACTGTCTATTTACAAATTCCCTAAATTTAGGGAAAAACAAAACAAAAAATAGGGAACTAGAGATCTTAACACAGGAGGCAAATTTGATTTCATAGATATTATTAAAATTTTGTAGGATGAAACCCATGACTAAGATATGGTATTGGATGAGTATATCAAGAAAGTATATTTATGGAAGGAAATAAAAAACAGAGTAGGGAAGTATCCATGTAAAGGTTAATGGAGTGAGAAATGGAAGTGATTTTGTATTTGGAGTATACTACAGACCATCAGGATAGGAAAGAGGAAATATATTTCTCAAGCTGAGAAAGAGATCACAAACCTAGCATAGAGTCATGAGATAGTAGTGATAAGGAACTTTTAATTATTCAGACATCTGCTGGAGCTTGCTTTCTGATAAGAACAGCAGCTAATAACTCCTTGATTTGCTTTAAGGATAACTTCATTCTTCAAATGGTGAAGGAACTAATAAGGAGAAATTCTAATATATTTCTGATTCTCATTAACAAGGAAGAACTGATTGCCAGTGTAAAAATTTTAGGAGCCTTGGGAAGAAATGATCATTCCTTTCTCAGTTTTGTAACAGAGAAGAAGAAATCAGTGACATGAATCCCAGATTCTGAAAAAGCAGCAAAACAGAGTAAAGATATAAAATACTCCAAGGAAAGTCAGCCCAACAGGGATGGAGATACTTAAGAAAGATATTCTAAAGACATAGTGAGGAGGGAAATGGAATTTATATGAAGAAACTGATGTAGATTATAGGACTATATGCAGTTCTACAAAAATAATGTCGATAGTGACAAAGTTTAGGATAAGCAGAGGCTGGGAAGGGAAGTCAAGGAAAATAAAAAAGATTTGTTTGGTTTTTTAAAATTCTTTTAGCTATCTTGGAGAAAAAGGAAGATCAAAGAATGGATAGTAACTTTGCTTTAGCTGGATGGGACAATAATAATTTACAACAGAAAGAACTGCTCAATTTTTATGTAAGGGTGTAGTTGAAACAACCCCACCCCATTTTAGCCTTGATACCTTAACTAGATGAGAACATGTCTCAACCAACCAATCAGTCATAGGCTTTAACACTAAGTGCAGAAAGGCTTTGAAAGCCATTTGATGAAGTGAAATGACACCAGACAAAAGATCTGTTGCAATTTGCTAAGGGATTTCATTATGCCCCCAGGTCCTGTATAAAAGCATTGGTATTAGCTAAAAAGAAATCCAGGAATTGAAGGGAGTGTGGAGTTCTAGCTAATCCCTCCTGACAAGTAACCACCTGGAAGAGATGGCGGGAAAAAGGAGAAGCCTTAGTTTTAGACTCAGCTAGGTCTCCTTTTCTCTTCTTTGTCTTTAACCCAACTCTGACCAGAGAAAGATCTTGCCAACTTTGAAGAATTCAGAGGATGTTGAGCTTTCCCATTTTGCCATCCATGTCCTAAGTGGAATCCCTGTGTCAGTTGGTAATGATTTCTGCATCATCAGGAGTCAAGAAGAGGTTAGATTTGTTTCTTTACAAGAAGCCCACCAAAGAGACTTATTGTACTATCTGTATCTCCTCCCACCTGATGGAGAGAAAGATCCAGCCTATTTTTGAAGACCTGGTTCATCAGGAAGAGTGAGGATTGGGATGAGGACACCCCACAGCATGTATTAACTTACTTATTTTGTTTCCGTTTTCTTTGTCAAGGAGAATGACTTTTGTATCGGGAAAGTCAACAAAAATAATTAATGGGAAGTTGACACTCAAGCGATACAATAGTAAGCTAGCACCTAGCTGTCCTTGAGGAATTCAAGTAACTGTTCAATGAACTACATTTTTTAGGCACAGAAAGAGTTGGAAAACATGATTGCTGAGCCACTTGCAACAGTATTTGAAAGATCAAGGAAAATGACACTACCACCACCTGATGGAAAAGGGCAAATGTCCTGATTTTCAAAACTGGGAAGAGAATAATACTTGCAAAATGTAGGATACTACTGGGTTTGTCTTCAGTTACTAGGGAAATTTTTTCAATGTATCATTAAAGAGATGATTGGCAAATCTAAGAAAGAAAGATATAATAGTAAGTCATGCCAGACTAACCCTATTTAATGTTTTATAGGATTAGTATTAGTAGACAAGAGGAATACTGTCAACATAATTTAGCAAAGCTTTTGATAAAAATTTTCATACTCTCCTTGTGGGTAAGACAAAGATTTAGATTATACAATAATACAATCAATCAGAAGAATTCAAAACTGGTTGAAGTCTGGGTTCAATGAGCATTTATTAATGGTTGAATGTCAACAAGGCAAAGATATCTTCAGTGAAAAGTCTAGGGATTTTTGCTGGGTCCCATGCTCTTTAACATTTTTGTCAGTATCTTGGATAAATACATAAATGGCATGCAGGGGTGAATGGGATATTCAAGGAAGATGAACACCTGTGGCATAAGCACTTGCTGAGCACTTTTCTGAGATGTTCCACTTTTGATGTCTACCTATCACCTAACTCTCACCTGTGGCTCTAAGAAGCTATATGTACAGCAGCCACACCCCAGTAAAACTGTCTTGGTGGATGAGCTAAACCAGGTTGAGCATAACTGACAGCTCTCAAAGCCATCAGTGAATTAGGGGGATGTCTACCCCAAGCATGTGAAGAATTTTCCCAGCAGAATGGGTGGATGAGAAGAATTTGTTCCAAGGGGCATGAAAGTAGCTGAAGCAGGAGCTATGGAATGCCTAGAACTTGGTCAAACATAAAAGATGACAATGTTCATCCTGGGCCATCACCAGTCACCTTGACTTTTGTCTTGCCACTGGACTTGAATGATTGGAAGAGAGAGTGAGCCTGACGACTTCTCGCAACTCCGCCTCACTTAAATCCAAGTGATGCTTGATTCACACATTGCCCCACAATGTCATTGGTCCTCTTCAAAAACAAAGGATGAACAACAGCTACAACAACAAATGCCATGGTCATAAAATCTGCAGAGGATGAATCATTCATAGGTTTCCAGTGAAGATGGAAACATCTTTTTCAAACTCTTTTATAGGGTCCTAAAATGTATCTAAAAGAACAATGATAAAGAAAACCAAAAGGAAAGATCTATAGGTTCCTTTAGTCATTCCAGGATTGTACAAGAAGACTGTTAGAAATCTGTGGACCCTCTAGGTGAATGGATTGTGTGTATTCATCCTTTGTTGCCAAAGAAGACCATGCCATCAGAGAAATGATGACATGACTTGCACTTAACTTTGTTTTGAGTGAGGGAGGGCTGTGCAGGTCACCAGCCTCACATCTCCTCCAGAGCCATCTGAATCCAGTGACCAGATATTCATCAGGATGACTGGAGATGCCCCAGGATGAGGCAATTTGGGTTAAGTGACTTGCCCACAGTCACACAGCTACTGAGTGTCAAGTGTCTGAGGTGAGATGTGAACTCAGGTCCTCCTGACTCATGCACTGGTGCTGTCTCCACTGTACCACCCAGCTGCCCAAGGTGAATGGAAACAGGACAGGTGAAAGCCCAGAAGGTGTCCTCCTCAGCCACAGAAAAAACAGAGCCAGTACATCTACTGAGGTCTACCTGGCAGGTCTCAGAGTTTTTATAGGAGAGTAGGTCAGCAAAGCACCTACAGACTTGAAAGACATAGAGCACTAGCACTATTGACTATCTGATTGGGATTTGTCAGGGTCACAGGAAAGAACTGACTCAAATCCTATTTGGGGACTGTCTGAGGAAAGCAAGACAAAGAGGAGGATAAAATTAAAACCTAGCTCATGAATCTGACACAAAGTCAAGGATTCAAAGAGAGGTAAGGCTAGGGTAAAGGAAAGGAAGGTTAGCCACCATATCCAGAATGAAGAAACAGTAGTATCCATGCTGTAGAAGGGGCATTGTCAAGCATTTCTTAGGACATGAGAAAGAGTGGAATTGAATTTGAGCACAAGGTTCCAATCCAGAAATTGACTGTTTATATGATTAAACAGAAGAAAATGTGAAGTAAATAAATATTATGGCTGAGAAGTCCATGATTTCAAATAGAGTTTCAGAGAAAAGAATAGCTTGGCCACAAAGACTCCAAGAGAACTTGGAAAAAAATGAGGCAATATATTAAAAAAATAGAATAAAAGCTCTGGAGCCAAAAATTTGAAAGAAAATAAAAATCATATAAAATTATCAGATACAAGAAAAACAGAATGAACCAGTCAAAACTCAATAATTCCATGAGAATAGAAGAAATATTAAAATAAAGTAAAAAGATTCAAAGGATAGAAGAAAAGATAAGAGATCTGCTATCAAAAATAATTGACATTGAAAACAGGTCAAAGAAAGATAACTTAAGAATCAACAAATTTAAGAGATTATGGGAAGGCAGGGGAAGAGGAGGACTCAGAGGGGCCCAGAACATCTATAAAAACTCCAGTAAAACTCTAAAAAAAAGTACCAAAAGGAACAATATCAAAAATAACTTCTAACGATAAAAAAGCTATAAACTCTTTCATCCTGCCCAGGTCTGCATAAAAGATTGTGACAATCCCATGCAGAGACAAACCAAAGTATGTGGAAAGTAAAGTGTGCAAACAGCCAGGTCCTACAGAAAGAGACAGACAAGGCCAGACCAGTGCCCAGCACAGGGCCAGCTCTTACTGAACCATTGCAGGATCCAGGAAAAATATGCTGAACACAATGCCTGAAAAGACCAAGAGGTAAAACCAGAAACTCTAGTACAAGTCCAAGGAGAGAAAGAGAGAACAACGTCCTGGCCACAAGGACCACAAGAGTACCTGAAAGAAATAAGGTAAAAGACAAAAAAATGAAAAAGGAAATATGAGCTAGGGAGCAAAGAAAGGCCAGGGGAATTAATGGCTTAAAGTACATGGTGGTAAGCTTTAACCCAGAAGTGAATTCCCTGAAAATTAGAACAGGACAAATGGAAACAATGCCTCCATGAGACAACAAATGCTAAAATCAAAACATTGCCCCCAAAAAACAAAAAACAAACAACAAAAAAAAACAGAAGAAAAGGTAAGGCATTTACTATTAAAAATTAGTAACATGGAAAAGAATAAAAGGGCAGAGTCCCAATGGCAGAGGGAGAGTCAGCATTTTTACCTTGCTCTCCCAACACACCTTTCTATAACCTAGAAAATGCACGAGATTCAATTAGGAGTAGGAAAGCTGAGAAAAAGTGATAGAGAATAATGTTTCCAGTCCAGGGCAACTTAGACAGATAGGTCTGTGGACACTGGGCTAGAGATTAGCCAGCAATGCACTGTGGAGGTTGTGTCAGCAATGACTGAGAGTCGAGAACAATCACCAAGAGAGAAAGAGTTCCTAGGGGATCCCTGAAATAGTGCTTGGAGCAGGAATGGGTGCCACTTGGCAGCCCTGTCACCCAATTGACAGTTACAGGACACAGATCCAGAGTGGAGATGAACAACAAATGACAGGGCCCTGACTGAGTATTGAGCACAAAACAAATTGTAGGAACTTAGCTGTGTGGCTATGAGCACAGGAGCAGTGCAGTGACTAAGCCTCTACCTTCAGTCCCTTCATACACTCCTATACAAGAATGGCCAGAACAGGAGACCAACACCAAAGAAGAACCAGTAGTTCAGTTGTTCTAAACCTGCAGAACTTTCAGGTGGGCTAACAGCGACTGAGGCCAGCAACAGTCTACTGAAATTCAACCATACACAAATCAACAGACCTAAACTGGGCCAGAGATTTGCAGAGCACAAACCAGGTCAGTAAAGAAACATTTTCCTGAATTTTATCACTTTGGAAGCATTGAAAACTTACAGATCTCCAGACTGATCTGTGAAACCAGCAGGACACAAAAGACAGATGTACATGCCATATATCCCCTGTGCCTCCAAAGTAAGCAGAACCCAATACGACAAAAAGTCCGAAGTCAGGAAGTAGGCTGGAAAAATGAGCAAATAAAAAAAAAAGAACCAGATAATAAAAAGCTACACATGGAAGTTCAAGTCATAAATCCAGAAGACAATGGGTTACAAACACCTACAAGCAAAGCTTCAAAGGAAAAACGCATATTGGAAACAAGCCCAACAAGAATTCCTAGAAGTATTAACTAAAAGATTTTTTTTAATATGAGAAATAATTTTTAATAAAATAAGGTTGGTAGGGGATAAATTAGGTAAATAAATGAGAACAAGAAAATTATGAAGAAAATTAACAGAATTATAAGATTTTTTTTGTGTGCGTGGAAAGGGGAAGCCAAGGCAATTGGAGCTAAATGACTTCCCCAAGGTCACACAACTGGTAAACGTCCAGTGTCTGAGACCAGATTTGAACTCAGGTCCTCCTGACTCCGGGGGTAGAGGGGGTGCTCTATTCACCATGCCATTTACCTGCCCCAGTAAAAGATTTTTTTAAAAAACTGAAGAAAATAACTTTAAAAAGCAGAATTGACCATGTGGAAGGTAATGACTCAATAAGACATCAAAAAACGATAAAGCAAAGTCAAAAGACTGAAAAAGTAGAAGAAAATGTGAAGTGTCTCATATAAAAATAACTGACCTCGAAAAAAACTTTTAACTAAATTATTCATTTTAGTTACAATCATTTATAATCTAAGCCTCTCACTTCATACCCCTTATCTCAATCCAATTCACCAAATAAGAAATTAAATTCTCCTTAAGAAATGAATATTCCTCCAAAAAAATTTCCTCAACTGGCCATATCTAAAAAAAGTATGTCTCTCTTATTTTTTAAATTTAATCCCTCTTTTTGGTTGCATTTCAAGCCCCACACTCTCTCTCTCTCTTCCTCCCCACTCCACACTGGAGAAGGCAATCATTTCACACACACACACACACACACACACACACACACAAATCTATATCATGTATATTTCTATCAGTTCTTTCTCTAGACGTAGATAGCATCTTTCTTCATAGGTCTCTTGTGGGTGATTTGAGTATTTCTAATACTCAGAAAAACTTAGTCATTCACAGTTATCCTTTGAACACTATTGCTGTTACCATATACAACTTTCTCTTGGTTTTGCTCATTTCTCCACTCATTATTTCAGGCAAGTCTTTCCATGTTTTCCAAAAACCAACCTGCTCATCATTTTTTACAGCACAGTAGTATTCCATCACAATCATATGCCATAACTTACTCAATCATTCCACAATTGATGGGTATCCCCTCAATTTCCAGTTCTTTGTCACCATAAAGGTTGCTGCTTAAATCTTTTAGAACATATAGGGTCCTTTACTTTTTATTTGATCATCTTGTGAAACAGACCTAACTGCTGAGTCAAAGTGTAACACAGTTTTACAACTCTTTGGCCATAATTCCAGATTGCTCTCCAAAATGGATGAATCAGTTCACAGTACAACAGTGTATTAATGTTCCAATTTTTCTACATCTCCTCTCTCTAACATTTGGCATTTTACCTTTCTGTCATTTCAGCCAATCTGACAGGCGTGAGATGATAAGTTGTTTTAATTTTCATTTTTCCAATCAACAACAATCTTGAGCATTTTTTTCATGATTATGTATAACTTTGATTTCTTCACTGAAAAACTGCTGGTTCACATCGTTTGACCGTTTATGAATGTGGGAATGACTTATACTCTCATAAATTTGATGAAGTTCTCCATATATATGAGATATGAAACCTTTTTCTGAGAAACTGTCTATAAAACTTCCCCCCAGTTTTTTGCTTTCTTTTTAATATTGACTAGATTGATTTTATTTCTACAAAAACATTTTAATTTGATGTAAACAAAATATTCCATTTTACATCTCTATCTTTTGTTTATTCATAAATTCTTCTACCCATAAATCTGATACATAATATGTTCCATGTTCTTCTAATTTTCTTATAATCACTCCCTTTATAGCTAGGTCATGTATCTATTTTGACTTTATCTTAGTAAATGGTATCAGGTATTAGTCTATATACAATTTATGCCAGACTGCTTTCCTTTTTTTCCCAACAATTTTTACCAAATAGTGAATTCTTATTCCACAACCTTTACATTTGTCAAACAGAAGTCTAAATAATAATAATTTACTACTGTGTATTTTATGTTTACTCTGCTTCACTGATCCACCTTTCTATTTCTTAGCCAGCACCAGACAGTTTTGATAATTACCACCTTATAATACAGTTTAAGAGCTGGTATTGCTAAATATCCTTCCTTTACATTTTTTCATTTATTTCTTTGACATTCTTGACCTTTTGTTCTTCCAAATGAATTTTGTTATTGCTTTTACTAGCTCAATAAAAGAATTTTTGTGTAATTTAATTGGGATGGCATTGAGTAAGTAGATTAGTCATTTTTATTTTATTGGCTCTGCCCACTCATGAACACTTACTATTTCTCCCAATTATTTAAATCTGATTGTATTTGCATAAAAAGTGTTTTATGATTATGTTCATGTACTTTCTGGGTTTGGCTTTTCACTATACCCCCAGGTATTTTCTCCTGTCTGTGATTATTTTAAATGGAGTATCTTTAACGTTCTCTTCTTGTTGAGTTTTGTTGCTGATATATAGAAATGATGATTTTTTGTGTTGGTTTATTTTATATACTGTTACTTTGCTAAAATTATTAATTGTCTTAATTAACTTTTTATTTAGGATTTTCCAAGTATATCATCATATTGTCTGCAAAAGGAGGATTATTACCTCATTGCACACTGTGATTTCTTCAATTTCTTCTCCTCTTATTGCTAGCATTTCTAATACAATATTGAATAATATTGGTGATAGTGGGAATTCTTGTTTTCATTCTTTATCTCATTGGGAAGGCTTCTAGCTTATCCCCATTACAAATAAAGCTTGCTGGTGGCTTTAGGCAGATGCTTCTTATCATTTTAAGAAAAAATCTTTTCATGTATGTGTTTTCCAGTGTTTTTTTTAAAGAGGAATAAGTGTTATATTTTGTCAAAAGCTTTTTCTGCATCTATTGATATAATCATATGATTTTTCTTAGTTTTGTTACTGACATAATCAATCATGTTAATAGTTTTTGTTATTCTAAACCATCCCTGAATTCCTGGTATAAATCTTACTTGGTCACAATGCATAATCTTTGTGATATATTGTTGTAGACTCCTAGGTAGTATTTTATTTAGGATTTTTGCATCCATATTCATTAGTGGAAGTAGTCTATAAGTTTTTTTTCTCTGTTTTTTTCTTCCTGGTTTAAGTATCAGCACCATACATATTTAATAAAAGGAGTTTGGTGGGATTCCTCCTTTGCCTATTATTTCAAATAATTTATTTAGCATTAGAATTAGTTGATTTTAAAACATTTGGTAGAATTCACTTGTAAATCCATCTAGTCCTTTTTCTTAGGAAACTCATTTATGGCTTGCTCAATTTCTTTTTTTAAAAATAGGTTGATTTATTTACTCTTTTGTTAACTAGATATGTTTTTGCAAGTATTCCTCCATATAACTTAAATTGTTAAATTTATTGGGATATGATTGGACAAAACTCCTAACAATTGTTTTGATTTCATCTTGATTAATAGTATATTTACCCTGTTCATTTTTTATAGCAGTCATTTTATTTTCTTCTCTTTTTTATTATATTAATCAATGATTTATCTATTTTATTGATTTTTTTCATAAAACCAACTCCAAGTTTTATTTATTAATTCACTGGTTTTTCTTATATTTAATTTTATTAATCTCACCTTTAATTTTTAGGATTTCCAATTTGGTGTTTACTTGGGGATTTAAATTTGTTCTTTTTCTAGTTTTTTTAATTACATATCCAATTCGTTGGTCTGCTCTTTCTCTATTTTATTGATGTAAGCATTCAAAGATATGAATTTTCCTCTGATTACTGCTTTTGGTGCATCCCATAGATTTTGGTATATTGTCTCATTATTCTCTTTAATAAACTTATTTATTGCTTCTATGACTTGTTCTTTAATGTACTTATTCTTTAATATTAGGTTATTTAGTCTCCAATTGATTTTTCATCTGTTTCCATAGTCTTTTATTAAATATTATTTTATTGTATCATTATCTGGAAAAGATGCATTTAATATTTCTACTTTTCTGCATTTAACTATAAAATGTTTATGCCCTAATGTATGATTAATTTATCATTCAGTCTTTTAACATAGAAGCTGCTAAATCTTCTGTTTATCCTGACTATAGCTACACAGTATTTACACTGTTTCTTTCTAGCTATTTGTAGTACTTTCTCCTTGACCTGGGAGCTTCAAAATTTAGCTATAATATTCCTATGAGTTTTCATCATGGCAATCTCTTTTAGGTGGTAATTGGTGGATATATACATATACAGTTAGGTACAGAAATTAATCTTACCCTACAGTGAAATAGGAAAGAATGGATTTAAGAGAATGGTAGGAATGGTGATGGAGATTAAAGGGATAGTAGATTAAGGAAAGTAATGATCAGAAGCAAAACATACTTTCAAGGAGAGGACAAGGAAAAAAAGATAAACGTAAGTATAAGATAATAAAATGGAGGAAAATACATAATTAGCAATTATAACTATGAATGTAAGTAGTATAAACGTACCCATAAAATGGAAAAGGATAGCAAAACAGATTAGAAAACAGAATCCAATAACAAATTGTTTACAAGAAACACCCTTGAAACAGAAAGATATACACAGATTAAAATAAGAAGTTGGAACAGAAAAATTATGCTTCAATTGAAGAAAAAAAGGCAAGGGTATCAATTGTGATCTCAGACAAGGCAAAAGCAAAATCAAACTTAATTAAAGGAGATAATCAGGGAAAATACATTTTGCTAAAAGTTAGCATAGACAATGGTGTATATCATTAGTGAATACATAAGCAACAAGTGGCATCCAAATTCTTGAAAGAAAAGTTAAATGAATTATAGAAGAAAACTGGGGGACCTGAATCTTCCCCTCTCAAAAATAGATTTATCTAACCAAGAATGAAGTGAAGTAAATGAAAATAGTGTTTTAAAAAGTTAGATATGCTAGTTCTCTGAAAAACAATAGATGGGAATAGAAAGGAAAGCATGTCCACTGAAATCAGTCATATATTAGGGCATTAAGCGCATCACAAACAAATGAAGAAAAGAAGAAATGTCAAATGCACCTTTCTGGCCTTTATGCAATGAAATTATATTCATTTTCCTTTAAAGTATAGATTAAAAGTTAATTGGGAATTAAATAACCTAATCTTAAAGAATGAGTGGGTCAAAGAATAAATCATAGAACAGTCAATAATCTCATTAAAGATAATGATAACAATAAGACAATAAACCAAAATTGGTGGGATGCAGCCAAAGCAGCACTTAGTAAAAATTTTCTATCTCTAAATGCTTCCATCAACACAAAAGGGTTGGATATGCAATTTAAAAAACTAGAAAAAGAAAAAATTTAAAACCCCCAATGAAACACCAAAATAGAAACTGAAAATTAACAAAACATAAAACTTTAAACAAAAACTAGGAGATGATTTTTAAAGCAAAAAAAAAAAAAGATAAATCATTGGCTAATTTGATTTTTTTTTTTAATTTCTAAAAAAGAAAATCAAATTACCGGTATCAAAAAAGAAAAGAATGAATTCATAAGTAATGAAATTAAAATAAAAGCAATTATTAGAAGCTATTTGCCCAACTACATACAATAGCTGTGACAAATAAAAATGGCAACCTAAATAAAATAGATGAGTATTTATAAAAACATAAATTTTCTGGACTAATAGAACAAGAAATGCAATACTTAGACAATCCTATGTTATAAAAAGACATTGAATAAGGCATAAATTATCTCCTTAAGAAAAAACTCAAAGACCAGATGGATTTACAAATGAATTCTACCACATATTTAAAGAACTACTAACTCCAATGCTACATAAACTGTTTGAAGAAAGAGAAAGACTTCTACAAAATTTCTTCCATGACACAGCTATGGTCTTAATACCTAAACCATTAAGAGTCAAAACAGAGAAAGGGGGGAAACTATAGACCAATTTTCCTAACAACTATTAATGCAAAAAAATTCTAACAAAATCCTCTCAAGGAGATTACAATATATTACAAATGTCACACACCATAACAAAGTTGGATTTATATCAAGAATACAGGACTGGTTCAATATTAGGAAAACTATAAACACAGCTGGCTATATCAATAACAAAAATAGACATAACATGATTATTTTAATAGATTCAGAAAAAGCTTTTGACAAAATACAATACCTATTTCTGTTTAAAAAAAAAACAACAACCCTAGAAAGCATGGGAATAAACAGTTTTGTTTTAAGTGATAAGTAGAACTTATCTAAAACCAAGAGCATATATTATATGTCATGTGAATAAGCTAGTTGTCTTTCCAGTAAGATCAGGTGTGAGCACAAATGTCCATCGTCATGATTATTAAGCACATTGTACTAGAAACACTAGGTATAGCAATAAGGTAAGAAAAAGAAATTGAAGGACTAAGGATAGGCAACAAGGAAATGAAATTATCATGTTGTACAGATGATAATGGTTTTCTTAAAGAACCCTAGTGAGTCAACAAAAAAACTAATCAATAAAATTAGCAACTTCAGCAGAGTTGCAGGATTTAAAATAAATCTACACTGCCAGGCCTAGAGGCCTGAGGGCTACCCGAGTCTTACCTTACCTGTCCCAGGTCTTTGGTTGGCCAAACCGGATAAACGTATGAGAGAAGAGACTTTCTGGAGTCGAACAAGGGTTAGGCTTTATTCAGGGTCCTGGTTACATGTGCAGGGGAAGCTCTTCCTTAGGAGGGAGAGAGAAATCTCCCAAGGAGGCAAAGATCTTACGGTAAGAGATTGGAAGCAGAAGTGTAAGTGGGGAGAGAGGGGGAGGGGAGAGCGAAGAGAGGAAAAACAGAGCCTTCTGTCCTGTCAGGGCCCCTCTGAGCTAAGCGCGCCTTCAGGCTTTCCTGACCCTAATTAAGCTCTCCGGCCGTGTAGTTTGCACCTGAATACCGTGCCTGTTAGATAACAATAGGTGTGCCCAGATCCGGGTCACTCTCGAGGGCGAGGATGCTCCTCCCATCACGTTTCTCACGGGAAGAGGCGGAAATACACGAGATAGCTCGGTCTCACTCCTCGATTCCCTGCTGTTTTCTGGGTGGCCTCATGAGAACTCTAAGATTTAGAAGTTCCCACCTTTACCCGCCTGAGACTGTCCACATGGAATTGAGCTTCCATCCCCAACACTACACAAATCATCAGCACTTCTGTATACTACCAACAATACTCATCAAGAAGAAATAGAAGTTAAAATTCCATTTAAAATAAAAACAGACCGTATAAAAACTTGGGAGTATACCTGACAAGATACACACACACACACACACACACACACACACACACACACACACACACACACATACAGGAATTACATTTGCAAAATTATAAAACACTCTTCACACAAATAAAGACAAATCTAAATAAGTGGAGAAATATTAATTGCTCATGAGTCAGCCAAGCCAATACAATAAAAATCACAGTACCACCTACCTAAATTTACTTAGTCAATGTCATGCCAACCAAACTACCAAAGAATTACTTAATAAAGCAAGAAAAAATGCTAACAAAATTCATCTGAAAAAATAAAAGATCAAAAATATAAAAAGTTAATGAAAAACAAGTGGTACTACTGGGTTGCCTTCCTTTCCACTTGTTTTTCATTAACTATACAACAAAATTTAATCATCAAAACAGTTTGGTACCTGGGTAAGAGATAGAGAGGTAGACCAATGGAACAGATTTGTATACAATATGTAGAACCAAATCAACAAAGTAAAGTAAAGTGTTTTATCCAATGATTCCAGCTACTGAGGCAAGAACTAACTATTTGACAAAAATGGATGGGAAAACTGGAAAACAGTCTGGCAGAAATTAGGCATAGACCAACATTTCATATCATATACCTAGATAAGTTCAACATGGGTATGTGATTTAGACCTAAAGGGTGATAGCATAAGCAAATTAGTGGAGCGTAGAAGAAATTACCTGTCAGATCTCTTGATAGAAGCTTGTAACCAAACAAGAAATATAGACGCTCACAAAAATAAAATAAAAAATTAATTACATAAAATTTAAATGCTTTTACACAAATAAGACCAATGAAGCTAAAATTAAAAGAAAAACAGGACAGTAGGTTTAAAAAATCTCTGCAGTGAATTTCTCTGATAAAGATCTTATTTTTCAAACATATAGGGAACTGAGACAATAAGAATAAGAGTTATTGCAAACAGTAAAGATATGAAGAAGTAGTTTCCATAAGAAGAAATCAAAGCTATCAATAGTCGCATGAGAAAATGCTCTCTGTCACTAATAATTAGAGAAATGCAAAACAAAATAACTCTGAAATATCAATTCACATAGATCAGATTGGCTAAGATAACAGAAAATGAAAATTCTTATAGGGGATATGTAAAAATAAGATACACTAATGCACTGTTGGTGAAACTTTGAACTAGTCCAACCATTCTGGAAAGCTCTTTGGAATTATGCCCCCAAAGCTGTTAAATTGTGCATACCCTTTGACTTAGCAATATTACTGCTAGGTCTATACTCCAAAGAGATGAAAGGAATAGGAAAAGGACCTATAATAGCTCTTTGTATGGTATCAAACAATTGGAAACTGAGGGGATGCCCATCAATTGGGGAAAGGCTGAACAAATTATAGTGTGTGAACGTGATGTAATATCTTGTACTATAAGAAATGATGAAGTGGTGATTCAAAAGGACATTTATGGGAACTGATGCAAAGTGAAATAAGTAGAACCTTGCCAACAATGTATAAAGTGACAGCAATCTTATAAGATAATCAACTGTGAAAGACTTAGTCACTCTGATTGATACAACGATCTACCACAATTCCAGAGAATTCATGATGAAAAATATTATCCACCTCCAGATAGAGAACTGAAGGTAAAGCAATGACCCTTACAGGGATGGAACCCTTGATCTTGGCTTTATTAGCACCACACACTAACCAACTGAGCTAAGCAGCCAATATGTAGGGTGCATTCAGGGAGGACCAGTACCTTTGTGTGATGGCTGCCAAGCCCTTTGTGGGGATCTTTCCACCTTTGGTGTTCACCTGTTCCACCCAACTCTTAGCTGTGGTTCCAAGAAGCTGCAGCATGCACAGAGGCCACACTCTGGTAAACCGTTATGGCAGACTGGTCAAACCAGGCTGAGGATAATCAAGGGGTCTCAAACCCACTGGTGAGTTAGGGGGGTAGACACCCCAAGCATGTGAAGACTTCCTCTGGCAGAACAGGCGGATGAGAACAATTTGTTCCAATGGCCATGATGGGAGCTGAAGCAGGCAACGTGGAGTGCTTAGAGCTTGCTTAGACACCGAAGTTGCCAAGGTCATTCACTGTAGCCTGAGCCATTGCCAGCTGTCTTGACTCTGTCCTGCCACTGGACTATGATGACACTGGAAGAGACAGTGAGGTTGACGACTACGTTCAGCTGTGCCTCACTTAAATCCAATTTACACAGGAACCAAAAGAGAACTGAAGGACTCAGAGAGTAGACAAATATATTTTCTCCTCTTTCTTTTTCTTTTTCAGAACATGACTGTGTTTGTAATGAGTTTTGTGTTTCTTACCTTCTCAATGGATGAGAAAGGTGATGGATAAAGGGAAAGGATCTGGAATTGAAAATAAAATACAACTTATTTTTTTAAAAAAATAATTGGTAGGACAAAAAACAAGTCATGAAATAATAGAAAAATTAATCAAATAAAATAATAATGAGACAATACTTTAAAACTTTTGGAATGCAACTAAATCAGCCCTTAAGAGAGAAGTTTGTATCTCTAAGTGCACTCATCAATAAAAGAAATAAAGAGCAGATCAACAAATTGCAGATGCAATAATAACAATGATAAAAACTAGAAAAGTAATAAATCAAGAAACTTCAACTTAACACCAGCATAAAAATTCTAAGAAATAAAAAGAAATTAACAATATTTAAAGCCAAAAAGGAAAAAACTCAAACTTCTGAATTGATAATTAAAATCTGAAGCTGTTTTTTGGAAAGAAAGAAAAAAACTCTAATAGACTATAAGCTAGTCAGATTGTTAAAAGAGAGAAAAAATAAATTGTATTAAATATTTTTTAAAGAGAAGAAGGTAAATGATTACATGCTATCTCCAATTCTCATGACCTCTCAAATATCTCTAAAATAGGAATTATAGGCACGAGATAAAGGCATTTCAGCTCCCTTCATGGCCTAAGGTACGAAGAATCCTACTGAGATAATAACTTGATAAACTAATCCTAGAAAAGACTAATCCCTAATGCCTAATTGTACTCATTCAACACCCTCTGCCCCACTGACATCTACAGTTTGATAGGGCTGCACAATCCAGTTCAATTTTGTCCTTGTCTCCCTGAAAACTTCAAAAGCCAGAAGATTGTTCTGGCAAGGTCTGTAGCATGGCAGCACATTATACTGTGACAGTGTTCAGCCAGAAAACTGATAGAAGGATTCTGCTGTGTGTGTGTGTGTGTGTGTCCATAAGCCTAATAAAAGATCTACTGGCATCTAGCTAAGGCCACTTCTGTCCCCCTAAACATCACTTGGAACAAAGACTTAGGCCAGTGAAATGAGAATTCCCCAGCACTGGAGAAAGCTAAGACAGATTCTGAGGTACAGGCCCTGGGAAACCTGGTATCAAAGGGAAAGAAATCAGTGAGTGAGTGATAGGAGAATACAAGGGTGGAAAGATTAAAATTACAAAATCTCTCAGGATATCAGTTAAAGAGGCTAAGCACAGATGGATGAACTAGTAGGGAAGATCTTAATAAATAACAAAAGAGAATGTGGCCTAAAGATCATGTAAACAAGTAGATAGACAGATAGACAGACAGACAGATAGATGGATAGATAGATAGATAGATAGATAGATAGATAGATAGATAGATAGATAGATAGATAGATAGATAGATGATAGATAGATAGATAGATAGATAGATAGATAGATATTGATATACACGAATAAATATTTCAAGACAAAGGAAAATAAATTAATACCCAGCGAAGCAGAAGAATTTGTGCATTCACAAGTGAGCATGGAAACACAGCAGAATGTTCCCAAATGACTTGAGAGAAATAAGAATCAGGAAAGCAGAAATAATCAGCAGGACAGGAAAATTTAAATATACATTGGCAAACTGCGCCAAAGATGAGAGAAAGTTACTTATTGACATAATCTCTATACCAGCAAATTTTGATTTCAAAGACAAGATGCAATTTAAGGGTTATAGTTTTCTTAGAAGAACATGTCAAAAAACTCAAACAACTCATTACAAGGAATAATCTAAGGAATAATAAGAAAATTGCCTAGAACTTCTCAACACAGAAAATAAACTGCTAATCCAAGAATACATAGATCACCTCCAGAAAAATATACTCTGCTTCAAAGTCCAAGATACACAGTGGTTAGATTCAACAATTTGAAGAACATCATGTTCTGCAATCAGCTGAAGGAGAAAGACTTTTGAAAATGAAGGAAAGGAAATTTAGATAACACAAAAGTACTGTGAACGCACTACAAATTGAAAGGGAGATTGGAAAAGTGTGTACTACACAGGACAGAAGCTCAAAGTATGACCCAAAGCAATATATCTTGCAAAAATGAACCTAATCATCAACAAAAATGAACATAAAATAAAAAAGAGGCATTTAAAACATTCTTACAAAGGAAATGAGGACTCTGAATTATTTGCTTTAAAAAACTTCAGACAATAGAAATACAAGAAAGACATGCAGCAACCAAGAAAGATATACAATAATAAGGAAAATAAAGGGGGGCTTAAAAGAGAAAGACATCTATAGCAAAAACAAAAACAACAGCAAAAAATAAAAAAGAGCTCTTTAAGAAATTTCTTTCTAAAAGTATACAAGGAAAGAAATGTGAAATTAAAAATCAAATATAAGAAAAAACCATTCTCAAACAGCATGGACTAAAACCTCACAATATTCCACCTCTAAGTGAATCAATCAACTTGTATTTGCTTGTTTGTTTTGTGCAACCAAACTAAAGAATGGGAGGGCATATAAGAAAGGAGAAAGGAGGATGAAGATAGAGAGGAATATGTGATTTGCTATAATGAAGTTACAGATTAAAAATGAAGGGAAAATAACGCCTGTAGGCTCTCAGGAAAAAGAGGGTCTACAGGAAAATTGGGGAAGGGGGCAAAAGAAGGTATTGAAAAGGAGGAAAGGAGTAGGGGAATCTAGCAATGTTGGGAGGAGGTCCCATTGAAGAATGCTCCCATGGGGGAAGAGAAAGATTTATCATATAATGATAACAATGGGTATAATCTGCAGGTATTTGGTGCATAGAGAAAGCACTCATCCTGACTCAAAAGAAAGGGAATCAGAGTTCCTGGAGGCAACTGAAACCCAGAAGACTTGGAGTCTCTGGGTCTGGATAAGCTATTTTATGGCAAATGGGGGAAAAAGTGATCATGGGGAGGGTAAGGAGTAGTGGAAATGAACTGCACAATCAAGGATATAGGAAAATTCCTATTGTGGGGAAATATTTTTATCCTATCTATCAAAGCTGATAAACCTTCAGCCAATTTGATGAAAAAAGGACAGAAAATAAGATCAATAAAATAGAAAATGAACAAGATGAAATCACAACAAAACCAGAAGAAATAAAAAGAATTATTAGGACTTAGCATGCAATTATGGGGCAGCTATGTGGTACACCCTTCTAGAGTGAAGGGCCTGGAGTCAGGAAGTGAGTTTAAATTTAGCCTCAGACACTTACTAGCTGTGTGACTTTGGGAAGTCACTCAAATGTTTGCCTCAGTTTCCTCATCTGAAAAATGAGCTGGAGAAGGAAATGGCAAACTACTCCAGTATCTTTGCCAAGAAAATTCCAAATAGGGTCACGAAGAGTTGGACATGACTGATATAACTAAACAAAACATAAAAAATACGTTATATGTTATATACATCAAAAGTTATATGTTAAATAATTGAGATAACAAAAGAAAAGATGGATGCCACCCAAAATATAAACACCCAGACTAACAGAAGACTAAACAGAAATACTATATAATCCAATCTCAGAAAAAGAAATATAGCCATAAAGGGACCACCAAAGCAAAAGTTCCTGCATTTCTATATAATAACAAAACCAAAGAAGCAATAATAGAAAGGGAAATCTCACTACAAATAACTATAAAATATTTAAAATATTTTAAAATTAAAATAAAATTTGGAATCAGTCTTCCAAAATACACAAATGCTTACGTAGATTCAATTACAAAGTGTCCCTTAAAGCAATAAAGAACAACTTAAATAGCTAGAGGAATATTAATTGCTCATTTCTGGGCCATGCCAAAATAGTAAAAATTGCAATATCGCTAAAGTGAATTTACAGTTTTAATGCTATATCAAACAAATGATTAAAGGATACTTTACAAAAACTTGTAAAAATAATAACAAAATTCCTCTAGGAAAATAAAAGATCTAGAATGTCAAACAAAAAAATGAAAAGAGGTAGGGATACAGGAAGAATAACACTTCCAGATCTCAAACAATATTATAAAATTTCAGTTACCAAACAATGAAAAGATGAATTCACAAAAATTAAAGATGAAATAAAAGAAATTATTCTACATATTTTTCTCCATTGTGTGTCAATAACTTAAAAGAAATTGGGTTCTTACAAAAATAAATATCTAGAATAAAAGAATAAATTTATTCTATATTATAATAGTTTATAAGCCAACACTATACAATAATTCAAACAAATCATAAATGAACTCCCAAAGGAAAAAAACTACCCCAGATCCAGCTTGAACTTACCAGTTAAATCTATCAAACATTCAAATATTTAGTTCCATTATTATATGCTGCAAAAATATAGAAACTAAGGCTTCTAAACACTTTCTATGCTACAAATATGGTATTGACACCTAAACTAACATGAAAAAAAGCAGGAAAAGAAAGCTATAGACCAACAGCCCTACAGAACACTGAGGCAAAAATATTTAAGAAAATATAAGCAAGTGGGCTACGACAACATATTTAAAGGATCCTAGACTGTAATGAGCTTGGATTTATACCAGCAATGTAGTTGTAGTTCAATATAAGAAAAAAACTATGTAGAATGGGATGCCATGTGTGGCTCTCAGTGGTGCAAGAATAGATATATATCTAGCAACTCTTCACAGAGCCTCCACTTTTCAGAGACAGTTTGATTCTGGTCAGGAGGGGATGTAGAAGATTGTGGCCAAAGGCTGACCATTCTGCTCTTCTCAGAGAGAGGGAGTTCTAGGCTATAATTATATCTACCAGCTCCCTTAAATATTATTAGTCTAGGTTAAGTAATTTTTAGATTGAAACTAAAATTCTGATTGTTCTTTCCTAAAGGGGAGAAGGAAGGTCCAAAATTTTATATCCAGCACTTGACTCCCTTTATGTCAGATGCCAGTTTTACAATGAATACAGGTAGCAAATGGCAAATAAATTTGCTTATCCACATGGTTAGCAAAATAGAAATCAGAAAGAGTATACATATGAAAATATATACCAGACAATACAGAACAAAAGAGCTCTCCTATTGGGAGTAAGACGACTCAACTCAACCAAGAGACAGAGTCCCAGATCTCATACAAGGGGAAACTCCCAAAGTCTCTAGTGTACCAAGTTTGGGATAGAAATATGCCACCTCCTTTCATACCAGTTTCTTTCTCTTGCTTCAGCAACCAGAAGAAGAGAGGTTGGCATAGTGAATCATCATCATCATCATCATCATCATCTCCTCTGTGTCTCTCTGCGTCTGTCTCTCTCTCACTTGCTCAATTCCACCCCTCCCCTCCTGAAGAGATCAGATCTCTTCTCTCTCATTCTCAACAAATAAACCCAGAGTGATGGTAAGGAGAAGAACAGGCACAAAGTGGGGTAGAATTGAGGCACATATATAGGGGATACAAATGACCAAGGCAATTCACAGCCATTTTTTTGTTGTCCTTCAATCATTCAGTCATGTCCAACTCTTCATGAGCCTGTGAACCACAACATGCCAGTACTTTCCATGGGTTCTTCTTGGCAAAGATACTGGAGTGGTTTTCTGTTTTCTTCTCCAGTGGATTAAGACAAAGGATTAACAGAGATCAAGTGACTTGCCCAAGGTCACACACCTAGTAAGTTTCTGAAGTTGGATTTGAACTCAGGTCTTCCTGACTCCAAGCCTAGTGCTCTATCCACTGAACCATCTAGTTGCCTTCTCCAGAGCAGCAGGGTTTCTATATCTTTTCTCTTTTCAGATAATTATCAAAACATTTACTATTACAGGGCTGTTGTTGTTGTGTTTGTCCTTCATTCTCAAAGAGGATCATGACATCAGGATGATGACATAAATTGAGTGAGGGAGGGTTGTGCAAGGTCATCAGCCTCACTTTCTTCTCCTGAGCCATCTGAGTCCAGTGGCCTGATAGTGGACTGGAGTGGCCTCCAGTCCAGGATGACTGGAGATGGCCCAGGATGCAATGTGAAACCCTAGTCCTTTCAGGCTAAGGTCTTCTCACATTCTCACTTTGAGTAAGATACACCCATTCAATGAATAGGCTTCTTGAAGTAGTTACTCAAGGGATGGGCCAGGTTATGTTTGTCCTTCATTCTCAAAGAGGACCATGACATCAAGATGTTGTGCCCATGACAGAGGAGTCATGTTGCTGTTCAGCTGGGCTAGTTTTTGATAAATCATGATGTCTTCAGGGGACTAGAAGCTAAGATGGTCTTGTTCCTGTTAGTTTCTAGTGCATGGGCCCATCTTCTGCTGAACTGAACAGGCACATCATCCCTGGATCAGGCACATTGCTTGGCTGTTGAGCACTTCTCAGAGCACAGTCTCTGCTGGACAGATCCACGCACTGGCCTGGGTTTGCTCTTGAATAGGCAGTTAGGCAATTTTTACATTTTTAAATAAATCTTTGAATTTGGCCCAAGGGCTATGTTTGTGGACCTCTCACTCCTTCAGCTAGTGCAATGACTCAAAGCAGGATCAGAACAAGCCTCTTACTTTTGACTCCATCAGTCTGAGCTTGTCCCAGTTTGATGGCTCCAGGGTAGAAAAGGCAAGCCTCTCCTTTGGATAAATCATTCTGATTCAAAAACCTGTTCCTTCAGGGAGCCACTTAAGGTGTCTTAGAATGATTGGTTTCAAGTCAGTTTGTTCCACCTCCCAGACTCCTTTGAGAAACTTGTTAAAGAAGTGATTAGGGCCAAAGGTATGAAGGCAGTGTGTGCCCTGAGGAAAAGTTGTATTCTTGGACTCTTCACATGCAATTGAGCTATTCAAGCCCCAGACCATTTCTAAGGTAGAAAACCATGCCTCTATGATAGTTATATAGGGGAAGGGTGGGCGAGGGGGGAAAGATAGATATAAGACTAGTCTAACACGACTTTCTCAAAGACAAGATACCAGAGCAGTCAGCTTCAAGGTCCTTTCTCGGGTTCCCCTCAAGGTAAGAATTGTAGTTTCCCTTGGAAAGGGGTATACAAGCCTCCAGATATACCTATCAACGCCTCCTATAAGCAATGCTTAGACAACTCAAATGGACATGAATAGCTGAAATGGACAAAATATCTTACATTTATAAGAGTAATTACTTATTAGTTAAATAATCTAAGTATATGAATAAGAAGTTTTCAGAGGAAGAAATCTAATCAAGCAGCAACCATATGAAAAAAGCTCTAAATCACTAAAAATTACAGAAATGCAAATTAAAATAACTCTGAGATTTTACCTCACATGTATCAGAGTAGCAAAGATGAGAAAAAACAAAAATAATAGCTGTTGGAGGGGCTGTGGGAAGACAGGAATATTGATACCCTGTGGATGGACCTGGGAGGGGATCCAACTATTCCAGAGAGCAACTTGGAACTATAACCCCCCGAAATCACTAAACTGTGTATATCCTTTAACTCCATGATAACCAATAGTCAATCTATACTCCAAAGAGATAAAAGAATGAGAAAATGACCCTAGATTTCTTTGTAAAAGTGAAGAATTGAAAGTTAAGTGAAGAACTGAAAACTAAAAAGGTATCCATGAATGAGAGAATGGCTGAACAAATTATGGTAGAAAGTAATGGAATATTATTGCACAAAAAAAGAAATGATGAAAAGGATGGTTTCGAAGAGACCTCAGAAGATTTGTGTGAACTAATGTAGCATGAAGTGAGCAGAGCCAGTAGGATTATTTTATAACAATGATTTTAAAGACAAACAATTTACAATGGCATTATAAAGACAAATAGCTTTAAGATACTTAAGAACTTTGATATATGCAATGACCAGCCACAATTTCAGAGGACTAGTGATGAAGTATGTAATCCACCTCCTGAGATAAAGGTGATGGACTCAAGGTTCAGAACAAGACATATTTTGAGGCAGCCAATGTTTTGGATTTTTCTATTTGTTAAAAAGGTTTTGTTTTTATTTTCTCTCAGGTTTTTTTTTTTTTTTTTTGAGGGGGCACAGGGTGTGGAGGTAGTATGATGGGGGGGATTTAAATCAGCAATGCAGGCTTAATTTAATATTTGTAAAACTATAAACCTAATGGACCATATAAAACAATAGAAATTATATGATGACATCAATTAATACAGGAGAAGTTTTTTACAAACTACATTTAAAAAATGGAAAGCACAGAAATAAATAGGTCTTTCATCAAAATAGCCAATGATATCTACCTAAAACCACATAGTATTATCTATAGTAAAGAAATGCTAACGGTCCTTAATGAAGGTTTGGGGTAAGGCAAGGACATCCATTGTCATCACTGTTACTGGATGTAATTCTTCAAATGTTAGCTATCGCAACAAGGGGGCATATGGGGTGTTCAGGGAGGACTAGTACCTATGGTGCTTTTCAAGGATTGCCCATCCACTTTTGGTGCTCAGCTTTACCCATCTCTCACCTGTGGCTCCAAGAAGCTGTAATATGTGTGGTAGCAACACCATGTTAAAACCATCTCTGCAGGTTGGCTACACCAGATTTAGCCTGGGTGACCGACAAGCCTCAAATCCATTGGTACGTTAAGGGTATGTCTATACAGCAAGGATTTGAAGACTTCCCCCTGGTGGAATGGGTGGATGAGAACAATTTGTTCCAATAGCCATGAAGGTGGTCAGACATTGAAGACTCCAAGGTCACCCATCCCAGTCATCCTGACATTTGTCTTGTCACTGAACTTGAATAACTCTGGAAGAGACAATGAGACTGATGACTTTGTGCAGTTCTGCCTCACTTAAATCCAATTCATGGGTTAATCAATACTTCACGCCATGATTTCATTGGTACTCTTTGAAATGAAGGACAAATAGTTATAGAAACAAGACAAAAAACAGAAATTGAAGTAATAAAGTTTAGCTAAAAAAGAAACAAAATTTTATTTCTTTTAATTTTTAAAATTTTTATTTTTTGATAGATAAGAAAATTTTCTATACTAAGCACTTCCATTTCCTCTCTTTTCACTCATATCTTCTACAATCTGGTTTTCAACCTTGTCATTCAACTGAAATTACTCTCATCTAAGTTATCAATGATTTCTTAGTTGCAAAATAATGACCTTTTCTCAATCCTCATTCTTCATGACTTCTCTGTAACCTTTGACATTGTGGACTCCCGTATCCTTCTGGAAGTTTTCTTCTAGTTATCCTACCTATCTTCCACCTCTTTCTCAATCTCCTTTTCTGAATCTTTATGTAGTTCATATCTACTAATGTGGGTATCACCCAAGTGTGTATCCTGAGCCTTTTCCTGTTTTCCTGCTATACAATCTTGCTTGGTGAGCTCATTAGTTCATTCCTATGGGTTCAATTTTCATCTCTGTCCAGATGATTGAGATCTATATATCCAGCCTTAAGCAGTCTCCTGAGCTCCAGTGTTGAATCACCAACTACTATCTTGGACATAAGTAAAAGGACATCCCGTAGGTATCTCAAACTCAATATAACCAAAACTGAACTCCTTATCTTTCACTCAATCCTTCTCCTCTTCCACTTCCAAATTTGCTATTACTTCCTATTACTGTTGAGGGAACCAACATCCTCCCAGGTACCCAGGCTCACAACTTTGGTGTCACAGTCAACTACTCATTCACATTAACCCCCACATAGCCAACCAGTGGACAAATCTTATATTCTACCTTCACATATATGCCCTTCTCTCCACTCATATAGCCACTATTGGTATAGACCCTCATCACCTCACATTTGGCCTTTTCATTTGTCTCCCTGCCTAAAATGTCTCCTCACTCTAATTTAGGCTTTTTTCAGTTGCCATTCATCTTCCTAACGTGTAAGTCTGACCGTTTCACTCCCCTACTCCATAAACTGCTATGGCTCCCTATTACCTCCAAGATTAAATAGAAAATACTTTGTTAAACACTTAAAGCCCTTCACAACCTGGCCTCTTCCTGCATTTCCAGTCTTCTCAAACTTTATTCCCCTCTACATACTCTACAATATCATTTCACTTGCTTCCTTGATGTTCTTCTCATGACCCACTTTATCTTCCCGTGCCTGGTTTGCTCCACTTCCTGGCTTCCCTGACTTCCTTCAAGACTCAAACAAAATCCCACCTTCTGTAAGAGGCCTTTTCCAGGTTCCCCCTTTCCTCACCATTATTGCCTTTTCTCTAAGATTACCTTCCATTTATACTGTATGGATTTTGTTTGTATATAGTCGTTTGTGTGCTATCATTCTCAGGAGAATGTGAATTTCTTGAGGGCTTTTATTCTTTTGTCTTTTTTTGTATTCCCAATGCTTAGCAGATTGCCTAGCTTGTAGCCACTTAATAAACATTTGTTGATTGACTTGATCAAATACTTGAAAGGCTATTCACGTGTGTAATCAAGCTCCATCAAACTCAAATAGTACCAGAAGGTTCAAAAAAAGATTGCCAGATCTCGACCATTAGTTTCCTGTTCTTATCATTCTCATACCCATGAGTAAGACTGTTGAGATCCTTAGCAATGATAACAAAGTTTTTTTGTTAATTTTTTATAGCTGCCAAGTGTTAGAAACATTATTTTAGTAGAGCTCAAAGCAATAGTTTTAATACTTGTTTTCAGCTAGCAGAAAGAAAGGGGTTTAAAAAAATACCCTTATAACTCATGATACGAAAATAATACATAACAGGAATTTTCTGCTGATCTGAGCTATCTCCACTATCCACTAGGAGCAAGTGTGCTCTCCGTGTAAATGTTGTCTGGTTTAGTGATAAAGCACTTGAGTTTGGGTACAATACAGCAATTTCACATGAACTTGTGCTTGGGAATGGAAAGTCTGTCTAAGGCAGCAAGTATTGGAATGGACCCATGCTCCAACTGCTTGCTAAAAGACATTCATCGGTTGGTGTTTTACTCTTTGTGATTGGGGTTGGGACTGTGTCAGAAGATTTTGTGGCTGTTTGGTCATTTTAGTCAGGTCTAAGACTTTATGACCCCATTTGGGGTTTTCTTGACAAAAATACTGGAGTGGTTTGCCATTCTTTCTCCAGTTCATTTTATAGATGAGGAACTGAGACAAACAGTGTTAAGTGACTTGCTCAAGGTCACACAGCTTGTAAGTATCTGAGGTTGGATTTAAACTCAGGTCTTCCTGACACTAGGGCTAGCACTGAGCAAACTTGGTGCCCAGTAGATTAGCAAGTGAGTAAGGAAGACCTGCCCATTTATTAGTATTTAGAAAGAGAGTAGAAAATCTCTGCCTTTATTCCCTTTTTTTTTTTTTGAGAATATTGAGACTCTGCCAACTCTCCTTTGGATTTCTAGTGATTGAGGGGAAGTGATCTTTCTCTCTCTTCTGTCTTCTTTAGCAGCCACTATAGCCACTATAAACAGTTGGTAGAGAGTGTATGTGCTTGCCAGAGAGTGAATCTCAAAATTTCTAGCTGACTCTTCTGCTTTATGTTTCTCTGTGCATAGGTGGTTGAACAGAAATTTCCAAGAGATGGATGTTTCCAGCTTTATGACCTTGAGTGATCTGGAGTACCTGAGATGTCCAGAAGATGGTATCTCAGTGGGAGGTGCTCACTTGCAAGTATATCTTTCTCTGAGGAAATCACCACCAGTAGGATAAGGAGCCTTGTATGCCTGGTTGGTCAGAAACTAGGGACCTTGAGTGTGTAGCTGCCCAGGTAGTGCAGAGTAACATGAAAATGAAATCTGCTGGGCAACCACACAAGAATCTTGGGTGTCTTTTTTTGGGCTCCTCTTTTGTTATGAGTTATTATATTATATTACATATATATTATATATAATAACCCTTTTGTTATGGGTTGTTATTTCATTTAAGTATTTATCACTGTGTGCTTGTGTATCTTTTTTGTTTTTAGCATTTCTTCTGGAGTAGAAGAAATAAATAGCTGTCCTAAAACTGATAACCTACTACTTTGTACCTTGAGAAACTTTTTAGTTTAGTTTAGTTTCCCTTTAGGGGAAGACTTTAGACATGAGCCAAAACTAAGCTTTGGTAAAGGAAGTTTTCTTGAAATAACTCTAGGTGGGGACATTATAAGCTGAGAGAGAGAGAGAGAGAGAGACAGAGAGACAGAGACAGAGAGACAGAGAGAGACAGAGAGAGACAGAGAGACAGAGAGAGAGAAACAGAGAGACAGACACAGAGACAGACAGACACAGAGACACAGAGACAGAGAGACAGATACAGAGAGACACAGAGAGAGAGGGGACAGAGAGACAAAGAGAGGGAGAGAGAGAGAGACAAAGAGAGGGAGAGAGAGAGAAAGAGAGACAGAGAGACAGAGACAGAGAGAAGATTGTCTCTCTTTGCAGTGAGGTTCCCTCAAGACTGAACTCAGTGCATGTAAGTCCAGAGCAGGAACCTTTTGGGCCTCAGGTTTTACAAATACAAGCAAGATAAATTCTATTTAATGAGAGGGGAAGTTAGTTACTATAATCGCTTACATATGCATGTTGCAAAGAATAGCCATCATCCTGCAGTTTCTTATTTTAACTAATTATATTTGCTAACTAGGGGCTAAACTTAGTTGTTTTTGCTGCTGGAGTACTTGTGTTAATTTGAATTTTGGTTCCTCCTGTTCCATCCTAATGTCCATTCTATCTTTAGCTAGCAAAAATTATTCAGACATAGATAATTGATAGTGTTTATGTCTTTGAGGGATCCATAATCACTTCCTGCTAAGAAACTCGGTGACCAGAATCATTGGTTTGTAGAACTGGCACCTTCAGGTCAGGTCCTCTAATCAGTCTCAAATTTCATACCAACACCTTTAAGTAATTCTCTAGTTCCTCCTCTATTTGAGAAGGAATATCAGCCTTTAACTGAAATGGAGAGATTACTACTTTTTAGGATAGTGCATTCTACTCTTGGAAAGTTTTAATTATTAGGAAGTTTTTCCTTATATTAAGGCCAAATCTGCTTCTTTGAGATTTCTTGATTGGGGAGGACCATGGTCAGGCCTATGCTTTCATAAGATTATTTTGCTACATGCTTGAAGGCTGGATAGAAGAAAGGAGAGACCAGGAGTAGAGAGACTGATTCGAAGGCTATTGTAAAAGCCCAGGTGAAAGGTGATTCAGGCCTGTACTAGGGCCTGTAGCTGTGTGAGTGGAGCAAAGGAAAAAGACTGGGGAGATGAACACACAAAATCTATAACACTTGATTCAATATGGGGAGTGAATGAGAAGAGTCAAAGATGATTCTAAGATTTTCAACTTCTGTTACTGAAAAGATGGTGGTATTCACAACAGAATTATAGATGTTTGGAGATGGCACAAGTTTAGGGAGGAAGATAATGACTTGTTCTTTGGAAATGTCAATTTTTGAGATATCTACATAATGTCCATTGGAGGCTATGGAGAATATTCAACAGGTAGTTGGAGAGGTGAGACTGGAACTCAGGAGGGAGGTTAGGGTTTGCTAACTAGGGGCTAAACCCAGTTGTTTTTGCTGCTGGAGGACATGTGTTAATTTGGGTTTGATATTCCACTTAGATATTCTAAAGTCTCCACTGTAGAGAGGAGGAAATTGAGGCCCAGAGATAAGAAAGTGACTCTAGGGTAAATGAGTTAATGAAAAAACTAGGATTTAAATCCAAAGTTTGTTGACCTCCCATTCAGGGCTCTTTCCACTATGCTGTCCAGCCTTAGTCATTATTGACCCAGTAGACAGACCTCCTTCAGGTTGGGTCAAGAGTTGGATCTAATTACTAAGCAACACAAATCTAGAGGTTGGTTCATCATCTTAAGGGAAAAGAACTGGAATCAAAGGCATGGTACTTCCAGGCCCTAGGCTTGAAAATTTAGCACCTTCTTTGATGTGTTGCTCTTTTTCCCAAATCTAATCAGTCCCAAAGTCCTCTTGGCTAAGATATACCATGGTATAATAAACCATTGGATCTGAAGTCAGAGGACTAGCTCTGTCAGTGAATCACAGAATCCCTCTGTAAAATGAGTTGGACAAGATGGTTTCATCCATTCTCTTCATCTCCACGGCCCAAACCCCTAAGTGAAGATTTCATTACCTCTCACACCTGGACTGGCTTCAGTTTCTCCCTTTTCCAATTAATTTTGCACACCACTGCAAAAGTTGTCTTCCTAATGTGCAAATTTCCTCGAAAACATTTACTGCCAGGATTCTACACTTGAGGTCCATGAACTTGTTTTAAAACTATTTTGATACTTTCAATGTAATTAGTTTCATTTGTAATTCTTTGTATTTTATTTCATGCATTTAAAAACATTATTCTGAGAGAGGGTGCAGAATACTAAAAGGATGCATGCCACAAAAAGGTGAAGAACTCCTGCTCTAGTGACTCCCTATTTAATTCAGTTTTTTAAAAACACATTTATTAGGCATTGACTGCATTCAGAGCCCATGCTGAGTATTGAATGGGAAGGTAATGGTTGATAAATTAAACCTCTGAATTTATGAAACTCACAGTTTGTTAGACACAAATACAGATACTTAGAGTACATGACATTTAACTTCAACAAAGTTAATCTACACTCCTTAGTCTAGCATTGAAGGACCTCCACATTATGACCCCCCCTTGACTTCTCTCTTTTTCTCTTTCACATGCCAACATCCCCAACCAGGTATTTTAGAATCTAATTTTTAGAATCTAACTTGTGGTTTTCGGCTTCACTTGCACATCTCTCTCTTCACTAGGAGTTCCTTTGCTCTACTCTGCTTCATCCATTCCTGTCTGTTCTTCTATCCTGGTGTAAATTAACTATTTGAGTTTAAAAGGGGACAATATTAGAATTTGGAGTGAGTGTGGAGTTTTAGCTGAACCCTTTGAAACACAACTGCCTGGGGACAAGGGTAGATAAAGGAAGCCTCAGCTTTGGCTCACTCAAGTCCCCTAACATCCCCACCCCTCAAATCCTGCTTTTGAGGAGAGAGGTATCTTGCCAGCTTTGAAGGCTACCGAAGATGTTCCATCTCAGCGTCCTAGTAACTACAGCTTGGCTCCATCTTCCAATAGGTGTCCTAAACAGTATTTCTATATCAGTAGCAATATCTGCATCGCTGGGAGCTTGGGACAGACTGGATTTAACTCTACAAGGAGTTCATCATAGATACCACATCATATCTAAGGTGAATGATCTTCTTGAGCACCCCAGGAATGGAAGAAAAGGATTTTCTTCTACTTGATATGTTCTATGAGTTTGAGCCTAGTGTGTACAGGATCTTGGGAGTACTAAAGAGAAAGTGTCATGGACTTGGAGGGCTGCTTTATACCAACTGATCCTAACTTACAGCTTAGTAAATACCCCTTTCTTAAACAAACACAGACATACACAAGGTAAACTAGTCAAATGATTCTCCACTGGTAGGGCTTTAGAGAATCAGGTTTGACCCCTAGAACTCTGGAGGGGAAATATAGCCAGCCTAGTTCTGAGAATCTGACTTATCAGTGGGAATGACATTATATCCTCAGGGACTACATAGGTTGTACTGATTCAAATATTGACTAGCTGTGTATCCCTTTACCTCCCTGAGTGTCAATTTCCTTATTTGTCACATAGGGATGTTATTTTTACTACCTACCTTAAAGCATACCTCAGCCATCTAACCTGAAACACTGACAAGACAGACTAAGTTGAAGCTTGGGGACAAGATGGACTAAGCTGAATCCTGGAGGTCTTTAATAATAATCTTGAAGGTTATCCCCCCTGGTAACATAAAAATCTAGCTTGAGTCTGTCAAAGAACCTTTAGCTCCCCTTCTAATAAAACTAACAAAGACCTTATCCCTATCAATTCCTGGGTCCAACACAAAAATTTTCTGTTTGGTGTTCAAAGACCTTCATAACCTACTGCCACCCCTCACCCCTTTCCAGTCTTCATAACTCCCATGTACCATTTGATCCAATAACACTGGCCTCCTTGAGGTTCCCCAAACCACATACTCCATCTCTTAGCATTAACTATTTTCAATGGTTGTGTCCCCATGCTTGGAATGCTCTCCCTATTGATCTCTATCTCCTGGCTTCTCTGGTTTCCTTCAAAATCCAGCTAAAACTCTATCTTCTACAAGAAGCCTTTTCCAATTCCTCTTGATTCTGGTTTTATCCTTCTGGTGATTATTTCTTATTTATACTGTAGACAACTTGTTTGCATAATGTCTCACTAGATTGTAAGCTCCTGGGGGGAGGGGGCAAGGAATGGTTTGATTTTTGTTTTTGTTTCCTTTCTTTGTATCCCCATAATTTAGCTCAGTGCCTGGCATTTGGTTGGTGCTTAATAAATACTTATTGACTGACTAAGAACATGTTTATTTACGACTTCAAGGACCAGAGAAAAGAGTCATATTTGAGGAAAATGGAAAGCATTTGGGAAAATGTCTCCCTGAACAATTTCCATCCCTAGACTTTCAGCTCATAGTCCAAGCTAACTTGAAGCATCAATTAATAAACTCTTTGCACAAACAGAATTATTGATCTTGAGGCTGGTTGAAACCTTCTTAACTGGTGTCTCTTCTCAACTTTGGGTACATTTGTGTAACTAGTGTATAGCATCAGTTTCCTCACTGCAGCGTCTTGGCATAGCAGCAGAATTTAGGTACACTTTCTTTGCTCTATCCTGTTCTTGGTCTTCGTTCCATACTTCTTTGGTATAGCTCTGGAAATCTCTACTTTGTCCATGTCTTTCTTTCATGTTGAGTGCTACTCATCTCTTTTCTGTACATGTTGCATAATATAGGGTGAGGATTGTGAGATGTAGGACTAGGGCTGTGGTCGATGGATGATCAGTACCCATGAGATGAAGAACACAGATGAGGAATTCTAAGCCACCTCTATTCCTAGAAAAGTCAGAAGAACTTTTTAGAACAATTTAGAGTTAGAAGAAATCTTAGAGATCATCTAGCATATTCACTTCGTAATAAATTGAGGATGATCATTTATCACAGAACTAATAAGCAGTATAGAGGCATAGTGTCCATAATGAGAGAGATATCGGTCCTATCTTTTGCCCTAGCCAGACTACATCTGGCACTCAAATAAGGCACTCAAAACTCAATTCAAGTTCTAACTCCTACATGAGGTCATTCCTGATCCTTTCAGCTTCTGTCTCCTATGTTTTCTTTGACTTTGCATGTTTCATATTTTCTTATAAGCATACATGTTTCCTTCCAGTAGAATATAAGTTCTGTGAGGATAGAAACTCTTTCTTTTGTATCCCTAGTACCCGAAGCATAGGTGCTTAGTAAATATTTATTGATGAATTCATTAAGGATATTTGGGCTACTGTTCTGTGAAGTCAAAGAGGGCAACCATTGTCTCTACCAGTCTACTGTTTGGGACCCATCTAAGCTAAGATCTTGACCTGGGATAGCTGTAAGGAGTGGAGTGTGTGTGTCGATTCTTTTTAAAATAAAAATCCTTATGGAGAATCCTTATGGGAGAACATTTCTTTACCCAAAGAAGGGGACAACAGAATTGAAGAAATAGTTTTCTCTGTCTGGATAGCCCTTCTGGCTACTGCCCCTACCCGATCTCATACTATCAAATGGACATTTCTAATGTTGAAGAAATAAAATTCAATGTGACAAATCTATGTTAAGTACTGGAGGCAGCATGGTATAGTAAACAGAAAACTAGCCTCAGAGCCAGGAAAATCTAGGCTCAAGGCTATATGAACCTGGACAAGTAAATTATTTAACTTTTTATGACTTTAGGCAGCTCTCTATGACTACTGCTAAAGGGAATTTCCCCATGCAAGAGTTCCTTACCTCGAAGGAATCACAGGTCTAGTCTCTACCCTCTCTGGCAAAGCTGAGTTGAGACTGCAATAATCCTTAATGGAGCACACAATCTAGTGAGGTAGATGATCACCATGACATTATGGGTAATGGTACATTATATTATAAATATATACAAATGAAGTCCTTGAGACAGTCAAGCACACTTGGTGATGCTCATTTATGATGGCGGAAGTAATATTGACGATGGTGGGGGTGATATTGATAATTATAGTGATGGTGATAATGGGGGGTGCTAGTGATGCTGGTGGTATGGATGGTGATGAAACTGGTGGATTTAACGATGTTGAGGTTAGGAATGATGATGATGATGATGGTGATGGTGATGGTGATGGTAGTGGTGATCGGGAAGATGATCATGAAATCGAGGATGGAGAGAATGGCCAGACTACACTATCTAGGTCTGTGATGGGGAAGACCAAGAACTCAAAGGGCATTAAATTTTTATGTGGGACTTCTAGCACAAAGGGGCTATTTTACATATATGTAGGAACTCCCTTAGCTTCCATTCTCTAGTGCTTTAAGGCTTGCAAAGTACTCTAAAAATATCTTTTACCTTCACAATGGATACTAATATTATAATACCTGTTTTACCACTGAGGTAGCCAGCGGTAAATGACTCGCCCAGGGACATACAACCAGTAAGTGTTTGAGGTCTTGTTCACCATGCTATCCTTTCCTTTCCAAGACTGTGGGAGAGAGTGGATCCGCTATAAAGTTCTGTTCTGATCCTAGCCCTGGGGGCTTGTTTTACTCCCATCTCTCCCCCAAGACCCCCTCATGAACCAAGGCTCCCACAAGCCCCAGCCTGAAGACAGTTCAGGCGGGGCAGCCTCGGCCTCGGCGCGGTGCCGCTGACAGAGACAGATCCGAGCAGCTCCGAGCAGCTCCTGCAAGCTCTGCCATCTCGCCCGAGTCTGCAGGCAGGCTGCATCGCCCTGCAGCTCTTTAAAGGGAAGCCTGGAGCCCCCCAGCCCAGCCCCTAGCTCCCTGCCGCCCGCCCGCCCACCTGCTGCCCCAGCTCGAGGCCCCGCCCTCTCATGAATATGCAGGTGTCAGGCCGCTGCGTGGAATGGGTGAGCGAGCTGTCAGTCTGGGCTCCCGAACTTGTAGGGTGTCAGTGAAGGGGGAGTGAGGGCGCCCAGGGAGAGGCTGGAAGCTCTCTGCTGCAGCTAGGCAGCCAGTGTGCACCGGGAGCTAGAGCCTGAGCGGGGAACCAGAGCAGCGACGGCGGCTCATGCTCCAGGCTGCGCTCGGGGAGGCGTCGGGCAGCGACCCGCACGGACCGGCGCGGCGGCTTAGAACGCCTGCAGCCCTGCCCAGCGCGCGCTCGCCGCCGGGGAGCGGGAGCCGAAGCCGCGGTGGCACGGCCCTGAGCTCCGGCTTGCTCCCGACTGAAGCGCGGCTCCGGCTCGGCGGGCGGCTCCCGCGGCAGCGGCAGCGGTAGCAACAGCCACAGCAACAGCGGAGAAGGCGGGCGCCCGGAGCCGGCGACCGAGGCGGCTGAGGCGGCGGCTGCAATGCTGGAGCCGAGCCGGCGGATGGCGGCAGCTCGCCTGGGGCTGCTGTTCCTCACCATTTGGGTTCAGGTGAGGGGCCCGGCGGACTTCTCGGGAGAAGGATCCCCGCAGCCCCCTGCATTGCGGTGCGGAGGGAGGGGAGGGGAGGGAGGGGAGGGGGCGACTGCCAACCCTAGGGAACCCAGGCGTCTTCTCCCCTGCAGCCTGGAGCGTTTCCTGGCCCTTTACAGGGAGGGGCCCGAGAAGGGGGGGGCGCGAAGTTAGGGGTCCCAGTGGAGGGGGCGCCTTTTGCGCTTTACCTCTCTCCAGCCTCCGGGCAGGGGTGTGGGCGGTTAAGCCAGCCAGGCTTTTGCCTTGTGTTTTTTTTTTCCCAGGGACGTAAAAAAAACAAAAACAGAACCACCCTCGCGGTTTGTTTGCCAAGCCCCGGAGCGTGCGGGGCAGCCCGCCTGACGCCGCCGTGGGGCACCGGGGGATGGCGGCCGCGGGGCTCCGGGGCAGCCTCTCCGCGCCGTACTGCGGACGTCTAGTCCGGGTGCGTCCCCCGGCTTGTTGGCTCCGGGGCCGGTGACGCGCGCCCTTACCCTCCCCGGATCGGGGCTCCGGAGGGGGGGCACCGAGCCCGAACTGCGCGTTACCTGCCCCCGCCGGGGTGGCCGTGGCTGCCCGGGACGGCCGCAGTCCCTCCCCCGCCCTCGCCCTGACGCCCCTCTCCTCGAAGGCCACCTGCCGAGGCCCCGCGCGGGGCAGGCTCCCCAGATGCCGCAGGGGCTGGGGCCGGGCTGGCCGCTGCCCCGAGCGAACCTCGGCCGCCCTCTGGCCCCAGTCCCCACCATTTGATCTCCCCTCTCCTCCCCTCTTTGTGTCTTATTTTTAGGCGGCGCGGCCCATGGGATATTTCGAGCTGCAGCTGAGCTCGGTGAAGAACGTGAACGGGGAGCTCCAGAACGGCGACTGCTGCGACAGCAACCGGACCGCACGGCCCGGCGGGCCGGGCTGGGGCTGCGGGCGGGACGAGTGTGACACCTACGTCCGCGTCTGCCTCAAGGAGTACCAGACCAAAGTCACCCCGACGGGGCCCTGCAGCTACGGCCAGGCAGCCACGCCCGTGCTCGGTGGGAATACTTTCTCCTTGGGCGGTGGTGGCAGGAGCGGCCATCCCGGCAGGGGCAGCAGAGACAAGGGCCGGGTGGTGATCCCCTTCCAGTTCGCGTGGCCGGTAAGCGTGCCCTCTCCCTGAGCCCAGGCTCAGGCTCCCTGCCCTCCGGGGCGGCTGCAGCGGGGCCGGCACCCGGGGGAGGGCAGAACGCTTGCCGATGGGCGGGGGCGCTGTGCTGTGCCGTGCCACCGAGGCAGCCCCTTCCCTCCGACAGTTAGGGTGGAAGCGGCTTCTAGGTGGGGCTTCGCTGCAAGTGGGGGGTGGGATCGAGGGCTTGCGTGTATCTGCATGCTCCAGTGTGTGTGTATGGGGAGGGGAGGAGGCGGAGGTGTATCCCTGGCACCTGGGCTCCTTTAGAGATGGTATAGGGGGTGGTGGTGGTGTAAATCAATCCCACTTGGCTCCCAGGGCTGACTGAGGAATCTGTGCCAGGGCTTTACAATGGTCGATGTTGGTTTTATGGCACGGTGGTAGAAACTGCTTTCCAGGCCCTGGCTGGTGCCCTGCATTCTTGGATGGGCTCTTACTTAGAATCCTTGAAGCCAAGGCCTACCACAGAGCTCTGCATACAATAGGTGCTTAATAACTATGCCACAAACTTCACGACTCCTATGTCTGATGAGGTGGCTTCCGAAGAAGGAGGGGTACATTTTGGGGAAACCTTCAGAGGGGAGCAGAGATTCTGGTTCTGTTGCTTTTAGGCCCGGTTAGGGAAGAGCCTAGAGAAATTTCATGGTTTCAGTCTAGACTAGAAAAATTCTGTTCTTACAGGCCTACTCCGACCCATTGTGTACCCAGATCAGATTGAGTATTTATGGGGGAAGGATAAGTGGGCCCACCTGGTCTGAGATTGAAGGAGCTTTTAATTTCCCTAAAGCTTCTCCTTCCACTCCTAGTGCCTAAGAGATCACAGCTAAGGCTAATTAGCTTCATCCTTGGCCTTGAGAGCAGGGTGGGGGGCGGTCCTCATCCCAAGAGGCAACTGTGGTGTAGTGGAAAGAATACTAGATCGAGTCAAAAAAACCTGGGCGGCTTCAGATTTAGGCTATCTGCTTAAACTTAAGTGACTTTGGGCACTAAGCCCTCTGGACCTAATTTTCTTATCTTTAAAATTAAGGGAATTGAACCAGATCTTTAAGATTCTCTTCCTCTAAATCTAGAGAAAGGAGTTTGCATGTGATCCTAATGTAGGGGATGTATCCATAAGGGGGCAGAACTATGTCTGTGATGGGAAATATTTTTCTGTTCCTGTGTATATGTTCTGGGCTGGACGTTTTTTACTCATGGAAGTCGAGGGGATGACTTGTCGGTGCTCCAGTGACCAGCAGAAACTTGCCTGGAGGAAATAAATACTAACTGATCTAGAGGGAAACACAACACACCAACATTTAGGTTGGATACCAAGATACTTAATGGAAATGGGACTTTTCAGAGGCTGGAACATATTTTCAAGAGAAGCAGCATAGATGTTTAAGACCAGAATAGACCCCTTTTCCTGCTGTGCCTAAAGGCAGAGGGATGGACTGGATGACAAGGCTCGTTAAATCCAAGGCTATTTTTGTGAAATTCATTCAACATTTGAATAAGATATAATCCTTGCTTTTGAAACACCTAAGGACTTAGTTATGAAAGCTGGGATCTGTGGGACTAAAACAGAAAATAAAGGACATGTCTTAAAGGCCAAAGGTGTTCTAAAAAGGTGTTCAGAGAAGGGAGATGTCATTGTAGGTTGGGGTGGGAAGGAAAACTTTCCTGGCAGGTAGTTTCCTTGTTAAGCTTGGATCTTGGGGGAAAAAATGGATAGGATTTGAGTACGTAGTAAAGAAGGAGAGTGAATAACATAAGGGAATATGTGGAGGCTGAAATGAAGGAAGGACTCTTTATGGGGATGGCCAAGAGCCCTGCCAGGCAGGAACAGAAATATGTGTAGGCAAAGAAGCAGTTGAGGGGTAGGTGGCAGCCCGTCTGTAGAGAGCCTAGAATACCTGAGGAGTTTTTGGTCTTTAGCTTGGAGACAAGAAGGAGACATCAGATTTCTGAGAAAGGAAATGATGTGGTGCTGTGTTTTATGGAAATGACTGGCAGTTTGGACTGACTGATATCTGAGGTCTCTAATGTTTCTGTGACTTTTCTTTTTTTGATGAGGACCTTTGAGACTAAATGCCAGTCATGAACCTGCTGTCTAATACCTTGTTTCTTCTATAAAGAAAAGATGGTAGGCCAGGTTTCTGAAAGGTTCTGCCCTGACTTTAGGAGTCCTGGAGAGACTGTGTATGGTAGAAGAAGAAAAGACAGTAGTTGTTGTTCCTTTTACTCCCTTATAAATTCTTAAGAGGCCACACACAGAAGGGGCTTCAGGAATAGCTTAGCTTGCCTATTTGTTTGGCTCTGGACTCTCCCTAAGTTAAGTTTGACCTCTGAAGTCCAGAACATGACCCTATAAGAAAAGCCAGCTCTGATCTGCCTGCTTGTGACTTTTCCTCTGATATTCCCTATAATCTCGTAGGTAAGATGATCACCTTTCAGATACTTGAAGGCATTTGTGATAGAGAAAACTTATTGTGATTTTGTCCTCAGATGACAAAGTAAGGAATAATGAGGGGGAATTCCGAAAAGGTAGATGTCAGCCCAGTGTTCCAAAATGAAATGGGCTGCTGCTGCTGCTGAAAATTTGAATTTCCCATTCTCGTAGTGTTTTATAAAGCATTTCCCCCACAACAACCCTGTGTTTATTTCATAGATGATCAGCTCCATTTTGCAGGTAAGGAAAATGAAGCTCTGAGGTGTTAAATGCCTTGCCCATGGTCATGTGGTGAGTAGACTATGGTTAGAACTTGGGTCTTCTGATGTCAGTTTATTTTTGTAATACAGGATGGAATTGGAGAAGACCTCAGAGATGATAAACCCCTTATTGGACAAACAGGGTGCCTAAAGTCCAGAGAACTGAAGTTACATGCTTAAGGACAAAGATAGGATTTGAACTGAGGTCTGATGATTCAGTACTTGTTTGAGGACCCTACGTTGTCCTCTATTCCACCTTTCACCTCCCACCAAAAAGAGAGGGCAGGGGCATCTTAAGGAATCAATATTTTCTTCTGTGCCTGTTTTGATCCTGTTTTTACTAGGATATTTGTCTTTTCCAGAACACTTGTTCCCTGGTTGGAGTATATAGTCAGAGAAAGAGAGAGAGAGAGAGTGAATGAATGAATTAGTGAGACAGAGAGAGAGAGTTAGTTTAGTTAAAGTTTAGCTCAGATCTCAGCCAAACCAGGTGCAAACAGCAACCCTTGTCCTCCCAGGTGTGCCTCAATCCCCAGTCCTCCTAGCACCTGCCTGCCTGAGTTCAGGGACACAGATGGATTCTGTTCTATTTCCCAGCAGTGGGATGCCCTTTATTCAGTAATTCAGTGAGTTGGAGCTGCAAAATAAAGGTTGAGATGGAAGCAGTTCTTGGCTTTGTACCTAAGGGATTCTTGAGAATCACTAGTTGTGGCATGAGGAGGAGAACTGTAAGTTCCCTCTTGTTAGCAGGGACAGTCCAGGGTGGGCCATGCCATACTGCTCCTGAGTGAATGAGGAAGAAAGTGTAGATTCAGGGCAGAGCCAGCATAGCTTATGTTTGGATGGCGTGGGCAGGTTTGGGCATATGTCCCTATTTCAGCGGGGAGCCCTCTATCCTGTAAGGGTCAAAGCTATCTGAGTCCTGATGGTGATGCTGGCTTATGAGTCTAGGCTGCTCCAAAAATTTATGAATTTTGTGAACCTCTGCCTTGAAGGAAAGCACTGTCCACATCTCTGATCCACATTCTAGAAAAATCTAGAAAAATCATGCAGTCATATTACCATAACATTTAGGGAAAGAAGGAACCATGTGGCTAACCTAATCCAACTCCCTTTGTAGATAAGGAACCTGAGCCTCAGAGAAGGGAAATTATTCATCCAGGGACACAACTGGCGCTCTGATCTCAAATCATATTCTTTCTCCTTCATCAGGCTCCCTCTGGAGTTTGGCTAGGGGGTTAGGGACCTCCCCCCTCACTCTCCCTTAGGGAAAAGCAATGTATTACTAGTTGGGATGGACTTTAGACAGATAATTTGAATTTTTCCCACTCTTTCCAAAGTAGAGTTTGGGGCAAAGAAGAGTGCTGCCCCAGGGAGAATTGCATCCCAGGAACTGAACAGCTTGAGAGCCACCTGTGAAATGAATGCTACTAAGGCAGGCACCTCCCCCACTTCAAAGATAGTTACCGTAAACAGGGCAGTTAAAAAAAAAAAAAAACAACAAAAGTCCTTGCACTGAATATCCCTGCAGGCCCGTTCAGACTTGCTTTGTGAGCTTGTCATCTGTACTTGCATGATGCATTTGGGATGAAGCCAAAAATGTTTTAAAATCACTACCTTAGGATGTGTTTTTTGCCCGCAGTTGGCAGAGGTGGAGGGAAGGGAGCAGCCAGAGGAATGTGGCTGGCGGACTTTTTTTTTTCCTCTTCTGCTTTTCCCCACCCCCATGGACCTCACCTCATGGTTCTTCAGTGACCCCAAACCAGGGGATTTACCTGGCAAGGAGCTGGTATTTAAGTAGGAAGTTAGTCAGGGTGCCTTGGCTCCACGTGGCTTCTACTCGGTGAGGTGGACAGGCAGTAGAGAGTTGGACTGGTCTAGAAATGCTGGTGGATGGGGTCCCTAGCATCTTTTCATGTTCTGAGAATTGAGTAAAGGGGTGTATATTTGAAGGGGGATGTCATAATTTTCAAAGCCAGTTAACATAAGACAAGAGCATTGTCTAGGAGAAAGAAATTGAATTTGAAGTCAGAACATGTGGGTTGGGTCCCAGTTCTGATGCTTGCTCACTACGTAGCCTTGGTCAGTCCCCTTCTTTGTGGGCCTCAGTTTTCTCTTCTGTAAAATTAAGTGGTTGACTAGACAAGTCTTTTCTATTTCCAAATTCTATGATCTTACAAAAATATTTTTTATGAAAAAAGTTATAAAATTCTATGATTTTATAAATTTATTTTAAAAAATATTGGTTTGGGGAAGAAATTTTGTCAAATATAGGGGTAACCAAATCTAGTCCTCACTGCAGGAAACGTAGGCCTAGGGAAAACTAGAGGATGCTGGGCCTGATAGGTTTTGGCTTTATTCTGCTTGCTTCTTTGAACTTTAGCAGAACCTGTAGGCCTTGAATGCCACATTGATGAAACCGACCAGGACTTTTTACCTGCCCAAAATTTGCTTGGGCAGATTGGGCCCAACTAATACTTTCTCAGTGTCTTGCTGACTTTGGTTAGAAAACAAAACCTAGTTTCAGGGTATCTGTGCTTTCCCATGTATATACTAGTGGTTTGACCCTGAACCAGTCTCTTTCCTTCTCACATGCCTGCATTCACCCTTTTGTTGTAAAGTGAGGTAGATGGACTAGATAATGAGTTTACTTCTACTTTTCAGTATGGCAAGCCTTGTGTGTGACCCTTCTTCCATAGCTTTCTGTGTTGGATACTTTTTTAGTCTGTTTGCGTATATGGGTGGGCCTCAGGAATACCATGTCACCCCCCCCCCCCCCATCCCTCCTTTCCCTTTAGCAGTTCTCTCCCTCCCCCCAGGAGAGTGAGTCTCCCTGTCTCCTGACTTGTTAGCCAGGAGCATGATGATATTTGCCTTGGGTTGCCCTGACTTGCTCCCCAACCCCTCAGCATCTCAGAACTTGGGGCTGGAACTTAGAGCTTCAGGGCCTCAGCTCCTCCCTAGGAACCTTGCTTTTATTTTCAGCTCTGAAACAGCTATGTTGGAGGCTAGATCAAGCATTTTTGTTTTATTTTATAGCACTTCTTTTATGACCACAACACAAGGTAGAATGAAATTTGTCTGTGCATCTGATTTTTCCCTACTGTGATAGATTAAGAGTTAACTAAGGCAATGGACCATATCTAATTTCAGTGTGCTGTGGAGGAGATAGGAGGAAGAAACTGATCCCATTCCTACCCTTGTGGAGTTTAAAGAAAGGAGTGAGGAACAGGGGGCAGAAAAAAATCAGGCCTAGTTCCAGTGATCAGGCACCTTGGGAGACAAAAGAGAAGCAATTCTTCAAGGCATTCATAGTTTGGGGAGACCTGATTCAATGAACATGATCAGAGGATGCCACATCTTGAGATTGAGGAATAGATTAAGTGTAAGATGCTTAAAAATATATGTAGTATGTGTATATACATATACATATATACACATACATATACACATATATACATAATATATACACATTATATATTATATATACATTGCACACACACACACACACACACACACACACACACACACACACACACATATATATATATGTTCTAAAAGTCCTGGGGTTATAGAAAGAAGAGGCCAGTGTTGACTGGATTTATATAGGAAGCCTTCCTGGAGGAAGTAGACTTTCTGAACTATAGCTTTTTAGTGTAAAATGTTCCACAATGCAAGTATCGTATTTTAGGGAAAAAGTTCTTTGCCTGCTGGCCCTAGACCCCTACCATTTAACTCTTAGTTTTCCAGCCTCCTGCAGTAGCCAATATACCTTTTGTTCTGTATTGTGGGACTCATTCCTTTTGCTACCCTTAGTTCTGCCTGTCCTTCCCCCTCCCCATCTTCCCTCTTCTTATGTGCGTGGCTCCACCTGTGTTGTCCCCATGGCCCTGACAACATGAGGCAGGAAGATGGAGCTCAGGTTTTTGGTGACAATTCCTGCCATTCCCTTCTGTGTTAAAATTGCTATTTATAACCTTTATATGTATCTGTTTAAGTGAGTAGAAGGGCTGACTCTTTCCTGGTGTCTAAGTCTGCGCTAGCTGAACTTAGTAGTTGCCTTCATAGAACTTTGCTGCTCCTTATCCTCTTCCTGACCCATGAATTCCCCAAGGGTCCATTTTCAGATAGCTTCTTGGTCGTTTTTTTTATCCTCTTTCCCTTGGCAATCTCATTTACTTCCATGAACTCAACTACCAATTCTGCACAGAAGAGCTCTAGTTCTGACTTCTCTCCTACCTTCATCTTCCTCTGATACTTTTCCATTTGCACCCCAAACAAAACTTATCTTTCCCTTTAATCTTATTCTCCCTTCTGCCCACTGTTTCCTTCAGTGTTGCGCCATTTTCCTGGTCTTCCATGTTCTGTTCAGAACTAGCAAACTCTCCTGAGTTTGTACTTGTGCTCACATGTTCCTTGGCCTGGAATACATTCCCTTTCTCTCTTTGCCTCTTGAATTTCTGCCCATCTCTTAAAGCCTAATTGAAATGCCACCTCCTTCAGGAAAGAGATTAAACATCCCCATTTCTTTCAACAAAGCCTCAGATGGTCTCCTTTCCAATTTTCCCTTAATGTTGGAAATGATGACCCCCTCTGATCTCATAAAGCACTTACCCTATATTGTCTGTTGTGACCATGAGCTCCATAAGTGAAAGAACTGTGTCTTATCTAAACTTGGTTCTCTCTAGCTCCTGACACAGTCCTAATGCTTAGCATAGTCCTTATGAATATGCTCACTGAATGAATGAAGAGTGGGGCAGCCTCTGCTTGGGGTAAGGGGGAGTGGTGATGGTGTTAGAAATGAGAACAATCTGTTCTGTTTCATTCTTTAAACCCCTGGGCTGGGCCTGGAGGTCCTACTGAGCAACAGAGTGTGTGTGTATGTATGTATGTGTACGTGTACTTATATATATTAGTACACACACATATCTCTATCTATCTATACTACATATGTATATTAAACCAGAAAAGTGGGAGGTGAACAGGGGAGAGAGGAAACAACTGAGCATCTGTTTGGGAAGACTTCCTGGAGGAGGTGAGTTGGGCTTTGAAGAATGGGGAAAATTTGGCTTGAAGTGGGTATCCCATTTAGGGTAGCAGTCTGAGGAAAGTCATGGAGTTAAGAACTGCTGGGGACAGTTTGCCCCACAAGACTGTGTCCTGGCATGTAATGGCAAGCCCAGAAGGTTAAGATCTGTTTGGAAATCTACACAGACGGCTGCTTGTGACCTTGCAGCAAGCTGCCATGGCCTTGGACCATGATCAGAGAAGCTGAAATGTGTGGTGGAGTGAAAAGAGCAATTGATTTAGAGTATAGATAACTTGAATTTAAATACTGGCTGGCTGTGTCACTACATGTATGACTTTGGACAATTACTTGCCCCAGGCTTTATTTTCTTCTATAAAATGAATGAGTTGTTCTATATGGTCTCCAGGATCCTTTCTCAGCAGAAATAATATTCTGCATGGCCTTCTTGTAGAAATAGTCTTTTCTTTGTGTACCTGATGACTTCCATTGTCTAATTTCTGAGTGTGTGTGTGTGTGTGTGTGTGTGTGTGTGTGTGTGTGTGTGTGTGAAGAGACCTAGAATAAAGAGGTTGAATAGGATTATTTGGAGCATGCCCAAAGAAAGGTAGTTAAGATAGACAGAGATACTGAGATCAGGCAATCTGAGGATATGTTATTGGAGATGTTAAGACTAAGGAAGCAAAGACTTGAGGAGTGAAGCACAATTGAGGAGAGCTTTCATTTTTAAAAAACTGTTTTTGTGGAAGAATGATTAGACTTGTTCTGCTTGAGCCTAGAAAGCAAAACTAGAAATAATTGGGGATGTGGGGTGTGGAAGGTAGGGTTTATAGAGAAGCAGATTTCAGTTCCAATAGATGGAAGAACTTCTGACCCTGAGAACTATCCAATAACAGAGTGAGAATAGGTTTGTCCTCACCCAGAAATATTCAGGTACTTGATCGAGGCCTCTTCCAGTTTTGAGAATTTATAATCTATGACCCTGTGTGTAGAAACCTAAATGCTGAATTTCTGGATTCCCTGCATCATTTCTTACAGGGAGTCATCTCATAATTGTCAGAAAAACAGTTCACTTGTGGTTCACAAAATGCTCTTCTGGATTTTATCATGTGCTTTCAGTGACAGCCTGGTGGGTAGGGGAGTAAGCTTTTTTTTTCCCTACAGAGGTTTGGACCCAGGTCCCAGGGTCTGTGGTGGTTGTCTTACATGCCTCAAAGAGGACCAAAATACCATCTTGTGTGTTGGGGTCAAGGTACAGTGTGGCTGATTAGACCAATCTGAGTTAGGAAGACTCTACCACAGGTTGGGCACAAATAGTCCATATGAACATTTGGAGTGAAGAGGTCTCTAAATTTGTGCTTTTGAGCTACTGCAATTCTGCTTTGCTCATAGAACATAACATCTTCTTTGATATGGGCATGCCATGCCGGGTAGGCCTGTACCAGTGTCTCCCATGTCTCACAATTGATTCCAAAGTTCTTCAGAGAGAACTTGAGAGTGTCCTTGTATCACTTCTGAACTCCAAGTGAGTGCATTGTGTGAGTTCTCCATAAAAATAATCTTTTAGACAAAAGTACATTTAATATTCAAACAGCATGGCCAGTCCATTGGAATTGTGCTCTTTGCAGTAGAATTTGAATGCTTGGCAGTTCAGCTCGAGAAAGGACCTCAGGGTCTGGTACCTTATCCTGCCAGGTGATCTTCAGAATCTTCCTAAGACCATTCAAGTGGAAGTGACTCATTTTCCTGGTATGGTAATAGTAGACTGTCCAGGTTTCACAGGCATGCAACGATGAGGTCAGCCCAACAGCTCTGTAGACCTTCAGTTTGGTAGGCTGCCTAACACCTCTTCTCTCCCACACTTTCCTTTGGAGCTTCCCAAATACTGAGCTAGCTCTGGAAGTTTGTGGTTCAGCCTTGTTGTCTGTATGTACATACCTGAAAAGTATACTGCCAAGGTAAGTGAATTTATCCATAGCATTCAGAATCTCTCCATTTGTTGTAACCAATGATTCCACATATGACTGGTGCAATTCTGGCTGTTGGAGAACTTGTGTTTTCTTGATGTTAATTGTTAGGCCAGAATTAGCACGTGTCAGAGAATCAATCCATACTCTGTTGTATCTCACTCTTAGAGGCTACGTTGAGTGCACAATATTCTGAGAACAAAAAGTTGAGCGCTAACTCTCTCTACATTAGTCTTGGTTTGTAGCCTTTTCAAGTTAAATAATTTACTACCAGTGTGGTAGCTGACCTTGATGCCATATTCATCCTCATTGAAGAAATCTAACAACTTTGCTGAAAACATCATGCTGAAAGGCATGGAAGCAAGCACAGAGTTTTGCTTCACTCTGTTGATGACTGGCAAAGCTTGAGAGCATCATCCATTATCCATGCAAGTTTGCCATTGTGGACCTCTTGTACAATATTGATGAACTTCTCCACACAGTCAGATTTTGCCATGATCTACCAAAGGGTCTCTGGTACTAGGTTTGCCTTTTGCCAAGAACTGTACCAGGTATATAATTCTGGCTGTAGTGTTTCTCTCGTTAGCTGCCAGTGGTGAGTTTGGAGTAGAGGGGCCCTGAAGGCAGGATGGAGTGTTAAATATGGATTTTACTTGGATTCCATGGCAGCTTGGGGATTAGACCCTAAAGACAGGTATTGTTGGCAGTGCTCTGGAAATTCTTGTTTGCAAAACTATTCCCAGCTTCAGGATGGAAGCCTCCTATCTCTCCAGTATGTTAGCCTCCTATCTCTCCAGTATGTTTAGGACATCATCAAAGTTGGGCCAGTTGAGTTGTAAGAACTGATAAATATATGACAAATTTTGAAAATTGAAAAGATTAAGAATTGAGGCCAAACTGTAAGGTCACACAGGTAGGAAGTGGAGTAAAATTCAAATCTAGGTCTTATTTATTCACTGTGACGATAAGATAAGGTGAAGGGTTGAGGTTGGGCCCTTCCGGGTCTGCCCAGCCAGACCTTTCAGTGGCTTAGACTTGGCCTGAATCTCTGTATGTGATCTTTGGATGATGGGTGTAACTTGTAAGTCTTCTGGGAGTTGAATATATGAATTGATAGAAATGGGGAGTAGTATGTGTGTGTTATGGTTGAGAAGTCACTTCTTATTCAGTGTGGGATGAGAGATGGTGTGGTGTGCTGGACAGAGTCTTGGTCTGGGATTCAGACCTGGTTTCTAACTCATGCATTGCCACTGATTAGCTTTGTAACCTTAGGTAAGTCAGGCCTCCTCTTTGGGCCTCAGCCTCTTATCTGAATAACAAAATAGTTGAGTTTAAATGGGTCCTTTTAACTCTGTGTGATACTAGATTGTTTGAGGAATTCAAGCAATTCAGGTCACTGTGCATTTTGAGCCTGCCAGGTGACCAGCTCTGTCACTTGGTTCTTGGCTTACAGCCCTGGGCAGATTTCCCTTTGGAATTAATTCAGACTTTGAGAGGTAATCTCAACAAACATTGAGAGACAGCATGCTGGGTGATAGTAAGTGACTTAGAATAAGGAGACTGACCTGGGTTTGAATCTCATGTTTTACTAGCTATGTTAATCCTGGCACAATCACTCTTTGGCTCACAGTCAGTAAAGACTTATTAAGTGCCTACTATGTGCCAGGTACTATGCTAAGCAACAGGGATATAAAAAGAGGTACAATACTGTCCCTGCTGTTAAGAAGCTCACTATCTAACAAAGAAAAAATAATACAAACAAGCTGTCTGTGGGATAAATATGAAATAGTTAAGAGACAGAAAGCCACTAGAATTAAGAGGGTAGAATGTGACATTTTAATTGGGACTTGAAAGAAAACCAGGGGCCAGAGAAGAGGAGGGAGAACAGTCTAGGTATGAGGAAAACTGCCAGAGAAAATGCCCAGAGCTGAGATGTCTTGTTCGTGGGACAACTGGCCCAGAGGCCAGTGTTACTGGATTGGAGAATTTTGGAGAGTATGGTATAAGAAGACTGGAAAGATAGGAAGGAACTAGGTTATGGAGAATTTTGCACACCAAACAGAGCATTTTATATTTGATCCTGGAGGCAATAGGGAGTCATTGGAGTTTATTGAGTAGAGGGGTGATATGATTGTATTTGTGCTTTAGGAAAATCACTTTAGTGGCTGAATGGGAAGATGGCCAGGCAGACCCACAAGCAGATATTGTAATATCCCAGGCTTGAGGTGATAAGGGGCCTACACCAGAGTGGTAGCAGTGTCAGAGTAGGGAAAGGGTGTTGTTGCAAAGAGGGAATCAACAAACCTTGGCAGCAGATTGGATATAAGTGGGGAGAGAGAATCAAGAGTCGAGGATGTTAGTTCCTCATCTCTAAAATTCTAAAATGGATCATATAATTCAGAGCTAGAAATGACATGAAGATATCAGCCTAAGTTTCTTATTTTACACATGAGGAAACTGAGTCCCAAAGAGTGAATTGCCAAGGGTCAGCACAATAAATATAGTTCTGAAGACAGCTGCAGCCAAGTGGGTGGTATCAGAGCATCACTTTTCTAGAAAAGAACTGAGTACAGGTCCAGGAAGGAATTCAAAGCTTAACTGGCTGTCTCAGTAATGGTGAACTCTGGGGTCTGCTGAAAGATTTCTGAGAGAATGATTTAGTAAGCTGAGCCTTCTGGGAATCTTCTTTCTTTCTTGTTTGGTAACTCAGTCCCTTCTCCCTCATGGTGGTGTTTTTCCTCCCATATAGGAGTTCACTATTTTCTCTCCCCTGCTGAGATCTGACAGCTTCTTCAGCATTTTGATTTCTCTAGGAGTTAGGAGGTTTTTCCTTTTTATCCTGGGATTCTTAACCTGGGGTCCATGAACTTGCTTTTAAAAAGTTTGGTAATTATATTCAATATAATTGGTTTATTATGTAATCCTATGTATTTTATTTAGTTAATTTAAAAACTTTATTCTGGGAATGTGTCCATAGACTTCACCAGAATGCCAAAGAAGTCCAAACAAAAAAAGTTTAAGAACCTCTGCTTTGTATTGATCCCAGATCTACTTATTTATAATGTCTAATCACTTGCCAAGATAAACAGGTCTCATCCTTCTTTTCTATTCTTACGGATACTGAAGTTAGCTATCATATCCCCCTCTCTTTCTTTCTTCAATCTTAGCATCCTATTTTTTTTCAATTTACTCTGATATAACATGTCTTCAGCCTGGTTTATACTTCCCTGAATGCACTCCAATTTAAAAGTGCCCTCCCAATGCCACCCTGGTCCTACTTAGCTTATTAGCTTAGAATTACATTGACTTTTGGGCTTTTCTGTCACATTATTGAAGTTGATTAAAGCTGTAGTCCTTTAAAGTGTTTCAGGTTGTTTTTTTTTAATGTAAACTGTCTTCTTAGTCCTACAATCTAATTCTTTCCTCATACTCTAGATTATTAAACTAGAAGTATAGCACTTGAAATTTAATTAGGATGCACATTGCCATATAAGATTAGTTCCAGCATTTGTAGCCTGAAGAAAACCTTATGGGACCACAATTTGGTTATCTAACATGTTACCTACTACCTCTCTCAGCTACATCTTCATAAATTTGATAATTATGCCATCTGTGCCTTCTTCTAAGTCATTGAGAAAAATGTTAAACAGCTGAGCAGCAGAGGGCCAAGAACAGATCTCCTCTCCTCCCCCAATAATCCTCTAGATACTTTCTTCCGGATTGGTATCAATCCGTTAATCAGTTCAGATTATTCAACTGGACCTCAGTCATAGGAAAGAAAATGAGTTAAAAGTAGGCCATATTGTAGATTTTTATTTGAATATAGATTGGGCTAAGTGGTTGCTCAAGTCCTTTCCAACTATGAAATTCTACAATTCTAGTAAGTGCTATTGTGATGGTGTGTGTTTTTGACTCCCATACAAGAGTCTGCTATTTTCTGTGCTGGAGAACCTGAAGTCCTTGTGCAAAGCTCCTCATTCTGCTGTCCCCCTCAAAAGAGAAATCATGAGGAACTTAATCAAATGCTTTCCTGAAATCTAGCTACATACTGTCTACAACATTCTGAGCTATCATATCAGTCTAGTCATGTTGTCATCAAAGGAGAGAGGAGGTTAGGCTGACATGACTTGTTCTTAATGAAACCACACTGCCTCCCTTGTGATCACCACTTTCCTTTCTCTGTGCTCATAAACCATCCCTTTAATAATATGGTCTAGAATTTTGTCGGAAACTAAATGTTTCTGGCCTAAGGTAAGAAGAATTCACTTTCTCCCTCTCAAAGTCAGGACATTTTCACATCTCTACCTTAGAGCAGCTTTCCTGTTTTCCATTGTTGGGTTTTTTTTTGTTTGTTTGTTTTTAAAGATCTCTGATAGCTGACCGGAAATCAAATCTATTAGGGCTTTCAGAACCCTGGCACATGGTTTGTCTAGGGCTGATACCTCACTGTGAGGCACTGTTGCCTCCTCATTTACTGGGGGTGTCACGCCCTGTCAGTCAGTTTTGTCTGGGTCTTCCCAGAACCCAAGGTGACTTTGTGCCATGTGGAGATATTGAAGTAGTAATAATAATGACAATAATATAGTACTCTTAAGGTTTTGAAGAACAGTTTGCATAGAACTCATTTGAATTTCTCAATTGTTGTTGTCATTGTGTTCGTCCTTTGTTGCTGAAGAAGACTATGCCATCAGAGAAATGATGACATGACTTGCACTTGACTTTGTTTTGAGTGAGGGAGGGCTGTGCAGGTCACCAGCCTCACTTCTCCTCCAGAGCCATCTGAATCCAGTGACCAGATATTCATCAGGATGACTGGGGATGACCCAGGATGCACTGAGAGTCTTGGCCCCTTTAGGCCAAGGTTTATGCAGGTACTCACTTAGGGTGAGGTAACCCATTGAGTGAATTGGCCTGTTTAAAAAGTAATCAGGGGATGGCCCCTTTACTGAGGCAAAGAAAAATATCTACATTACGCTGGGAGGTAAATAGCAACAGTTACAATTGATAATCACTCTTAAGCCAGGAGGGTCCAGAAAACAGCCCTTAAGAGGAGCTTGGGCAGGGGCCTAGTGTTGTCCAGTTTATGGGTATCAGAGAGCTGTAGGTTTAAGATTTTGGGAAAGGAAAGGAAAGGAAAATGAGGAAACTGAAGCATAGAGTAGTTAAGTGGCTTGGTTAAGTGACCAGACTAGTGTCTGAGGGACTATTTGAATCCATTTCTTCCTGTCTGGATCCAGCACTTTAGCCCCTAAACCCCACCATCACCCAGTAAGGATTTTGTGGAGGTGATTTAGATTCAGTGGCTATTTAAAAACAAGCTGTTCCCAAATTGGACATAATTTAATTCAGCAAGCATTTATTCAGTGCCTACTATATGCTGGGCACTGAGAATACACGAGGAGGAGATAAAGATTTGAGCTAGAGTAGTGGCTATTTGAGCAAAGATGAAGGTCATATTATTGTGGAAGTACAAGTAATGAGATTTGGCAAATAATTGGAATGAGGATGACATAGAGATTGTGGAATGGTGTTGCTTTTAGCAGAAATAGGGAAGTTAGGGAGAGGGGTGAATTTTGGAGGAAAGAGCCTTGTTATGGAAATGTTGAGCTTGAGATTCCTGTAGTAGTAATGATAACAATAATAATAAGAATTTATGTTATACTTTAAGATCTGGAAAGTACTTTACATATGTCATCTCATCTGATCCTGACAACAGATGTTGTGAGATAGACTCTATTATTATTCCCATTTTACAGATGAGACGAAACTGAGAGAGTAACTTGCATGTGGACACGCAGCCAAGTAGCTGGGATCTGAACTCAAGTCCTCCTGACTCCATGTACAATATTACTGTGCCACTTCTAGCCATTTGGAAATGTCTAATTAGCATTTTGTGACATGGGATTAGAGCTCAGGAGAGAGACTAGAACTGTATGCATAGATCTGAGGGTCATCAACGGAGAGATGATAATTAAACTCTTGGGAGGTGATGGGGCCAATGAGGAAGCAAGTATATATGTAGAGCAGAGAAGATGAATAACCTAGGATTTTACCAAGGACTGATGTCAAGTTCCCTACAGTATCGTCTTTCTTTACCCTTTTTGAAAATTGGTCCACTTGTCTATTTGTAACCCTAGCATCTTTCTCATTCTTCATGATTTTTCACTGACCCAGCAGTCATATTCATTAATTCTTTTAGTACCCGGGGATATAGATTACTGGGAACTAGTTCAATAACCAACAAGTAGACCTGCTGGAAAAACTGAATTATTTCATTCTTGACCTTCTTGCTACAAAGAAAACCAGGAGAAGGAAGTTGTAGCTAAGTGAAAGAATGGCACACAGATATTCCTTGGAGAGACAAAGAAGAGTTGATGGAATTGGTTGTATGCCCAAGGACGGTAACAACAGTAGCAAAAGCCATTAACATTATTTCATGGTATAATACCAATATGCCCACTCTCCCATTTATAAAAAATTGAGTCATCTTTCTGTACCTGAATTGAGAACATCCTTGATAAGGAAAAAAAAAACCAGATTTTGACAAGTGGTAACCAATAATAGATAATATCTTTACCGGTTTAAAATTGACTGAAAGATGTGGAGACTATATCTTATTTAAATGGACAATCTATAGAGTTTGCTTGTCCATAGGTATATCCGTAACAAGCAATATGGGTGAATACAAGTTGGGCCTGGAATTGAACAAGAGCTTAGACAAATGGACTTTGGAAAATTGCCAAGCTCTTTTAATGATTCCCCAAGTTTTCCATGAAAGTAAAGGCCCATTTTTTTATACTAACATTTTCTTGGTGTGGCTAGACAGCAGTGAAAGTAGGGGGGAAGGTCTCTGATGAATTAAAAATGAAAGTCATATGTAGGACAATGGAAAGATTCCCAGTAGGTATAAGTAAGCTCCAACAAATAAATGAGGAATTTGAGCAACAGGAGTAAAAGATATCAGGGATATGTATGATAATAAAAAATGGGCATGAGAGGTCAAGTGGACAGTCAGAGTATTTGACAGACAGAATACCTCTCGCTGTCATGAGAAAATGAGGTAGGTCTCCAGAATGTTGGATGGACTCCCTGTAGTGTAATATGGGCAAACAAAAATGCATGAAATGGGCACACATGGGAGGGTTATAGTATGCATTGTTGAGGGAAACCACCAAATCAATGAGATTTAAAGATCCATGAGTATTAGGAGTAGTATTCATCTTCCATCAGCCACCATCTTTTAAAAATCCCTTTATGTAGCTTTTTGTTTGTTTATTGGAATTCTGTTTCTGTTTGCAGAATTTCCTTTCTGATAATTTCTCTTCCTCCTTGGACTGGCTGACATAGTCTGTAGAATTTTAGGCCTTAGGATCAGTCAGTCAGGAATATGTTCCCAGTGGCACTAGTGCTGCGAAAAGGTAAAAGCCAAACTGATCTCAGAGAGCTTTCTAATGAGAGAGCTCATTTGATGTTGAAAAACATAACATAACTCACTTCGCATGTGAAATTAGTTGCCAGATCTTGTGATTTCTGCCTTCACAACTTCTCCCCCATATACCCCTTTCTCTCTACGTCAGAAAGCTCGTTAATTCAAGATCCTCACCTCTTACCTTGACTGTTACAATAGCTTCCTAACTGATCCCTTTGCCCTGTATTCTTTCTTCCCAATCTATGTTCCACCTAGTTGCCAAAGAGATTTTCCAAAAACTCAGGTCTGACCGTGTTATCCCTTATGCAGAGTTGTACAACTTTCTCTAGTTTTGTTGAGCAGCGTATTTATGGAAACCAATGAGGAAAATAGTGGAAATAATTCAGAATAGAATTTGGCAAGACATGAATATTAATAGGACACAGAGTAAAGTTTTTGAAAGTAGAGTTGAAGTGATTCATCAGTGGGTTGAGATTTGTAAAGGAAGACAGTGTAACCAGAATCGGAATAATAATCCAAGAAATAACAGAAGAATAGGGGGCTTGAACATCTTGGTGGGCATAAAGACTAAATTTAGGAGGAATAAGGCGTCAGAAAAGATGGAATCGTACAGTACGATCTGCTAAAAGAACATGATCAAGGGTGTCACCATCCCTGTGTTTAGTGGTAGGTCCTCAGAGTTGAGGAGATTGAAGAACTGGGAAAAGGGTGTGTTTGAGGGGATACCAGCATGTATATTGTGAAATCTCCTAGTTTGAGGGCAGAAGTTGTGGTGAGGAAGGCTGTAAACCAAGCATTGAACTCCTTGAGGAAGGAGGAAAAATGTGTTGGATTCAGTAGATAACAACCACCAGGATCTGGAAAATTTGGATAGTGTGAACTTAAGAGATGAGGTTGCTGAGTAATGGCGGTAGAGATAGCAATGGAAAATAAGGATTATTCTGACTCCCTTGCAGGACCACTGAGTTGGGGCTATGAATGAAGGTGTAACTAGGCGTGGGGGATAAAATAGGGCTCTTTCATCCTCTTTCAGAGAGGGTCAGGGGAAGCCAGGTCTGCATGAGTGCCTACTATTCTTTTGATTATCTGTGAAATCTACTTTGCTAAAATCTAGGGTACATGTCATATTCGACCTGGTTTTCTTTTCTTTTTTTATCATGAATATACATTCACGTACAAGGTTCCTTTTCTCTTTAAACTTTTTAAAATTTCAAACTATTTTATACTAAAAAAAGTATTTCTATATACACAAACCGAACATAAAAAGAGGATTTTATGTGAAGCCATGAATTAGACCACTACATTTTTTTAAAGTATATAATTGTATCTATAACTTTTAAAAACCTTTTTGTCTGTACTTTCTGAACTCCCTTCTCTCCTCTGTGCATGTAAGAAATGTTACAGTAGCCCTCTTTTTGATGACCCCCCCAATTAAAAATGGAAAGAAGAAATTAAAAAAAAACCAACCTCATGAGCAAATGAGCAAGTCAAGAAAAATGAAATCATATGTCCAGACACGTTATGTTCGCATGTATGTGCAGACCTTGTATCCATTGCCTCTCTGTCAGGATTTGCTTCATCAGAAGTTCTCTGGTAACATGGTTGGTCATGGCATTGATCAGAATTCTTAAGTCTTCCAAAGTTTTTCTTTACAGTGTTGCCATGCCTGTATAAATTGTTCCCCTGGTTCTGCTCACTTCTCTCTGGGTCAGTTTACATTACACAAAATGTTCTGAAGTTGTCTTTTATGAGATAGCTAGATGGTATAGTGCATAGATGCTGGGCCTGGAGTCAAGAAGACCTGAATTCAAATCTGGCCTCGGATGTTTCATGACCCTGAGTAAGTCATTTAACTGAGCTTCAATTTCCTCAATTCTAAAATGGGGATAATAATTCTATATACTTCCCAGGGTTGTTGTGAGGATCAAATGAGATTATAGTTGTAAAGGGCTTGGGTACAGTGTCTTACATAGTAGATGCTAAATATGTGCTTATTTCTTTACATTGCAGTTTTTTGGGTACAATAATATTCCATTACAGTCATATACTACAATGTGTTCAACCATTCCCCATTTGATGTCCATTTCATTTCTTTTTTTCCTCCTTTAATCCCATCTTTAAGATAAGGAAATTTGTTTTGCTTGTTCTCCTAGATGTTATCTTACTTGTTAAATACCCCAACCCTTCCAACAACTAGGTCTTCTGGCTGACCTTTTGGTGGTGGGGTGGAAAAATTCACTTACTGTAGTTTCTCATTGGATTTATTGATCATTAGCTGGTCTGGTGAGGACTTCAGGGTTTTGCTAGCCTAAGTATGTGGACATTGGTGGTCAGCCCCTGGTTCTAGGGTGGAAGGGTTCTCTTCATTTCTTCTAGAGCAACCAGGACAAGAATTGGTTTCAGAAGTTTTTCCTTATGGGTTTTCCCTCATCATCTTGAAGGATGATGTTATTATCAAGATAAGGCAAGAAAGTTCTGTTTTTGGTAAAGAGCTCCTGCGGATGTTTGAATATTGAAATTTCTAATCACTGCTATGTTAGACCCAAGTGTCAGTCTTGTTTCTTGAACTCCTTATTTTATTTCTTCATTCTCTCCAGGAGGTCAAAATATTCCCACAACAATAAAGCATATGTTTATGCTAACGTTGATGTTCATCCAAATGCATTTCACCATGTTTCCCCCCTCTGACTCTTGGATTTTTTCACAAATATTTGTCCACAATGTACAGTGTTATTCACATTCCCACCACTGAAGCCTCCGTTGCAGTCTGTGAATTACTAGATGTTTCTACTACCATTTTCCCAGGATGCAGCTATTCTCTTGTATCCAGTGTGTGTATGTGTAATCTGGGACCTGAAGGACTTCAGTATCCCATTATTTATGATCTTCTAAGTAAATGGAATGTTAGCTCTTTGATGTTAAGGAACCTCATTTTGTCTCCTCAGTAACTGGCAATACTAGTTACTTAATCATGCTTGTTGATTGAGTAGATTTGCAAGACTCTAGACAAATATGTGTATCTATTTTGTATGTATATATTTATATGCATATACATACATAATATTATATATACACATATGTGTGTATACATTTACATATGTATATACACATGTACATGTATATACACACGTGTGTATATGTATATATGTGTATGTATATATACATATATATACACACACACATACATATACATATGCATGCAATTAGATGACTCAGTGGATAGAGCATTGTGCCTGGAGTCAGGAACACCTGAGTTCAAATCCAGCCTCAGACACTTAACTTGTTGTGTGACCCTGGGCAAGTCACTTCATCTCTGTTTGCCTCAGTTCACTGGAGAAGAAAATGGCAAACTTCTCCAGTATCTGTGCCAAGAAAATTCCATGGACAATATTGGCAAGCTGTGGTTCACAGGATCATGAAGAGTTGGACACAACTGAACAGCAAAAACATATATGTGTATGTGTCTTTGTGTGGCTTTTTGCATGTGTATACACAAACACACACATATAAAATTTTTTAAACTGCCCCTTGGTGGCCTTGGTAGTCATATTATATTTCTAGCCAAGAGCCTGTCATTGCTATATTCTAAACTGTGATCCAGCTCTTTTTTTTTTAATTAATTGATTTATTTGTTTTCAGTTTTCTACAATCACTTCCATGTATCTTAGATTTTTTTCCCCTCCCTTCCTACTCCCTCCCCGAGATGGCATGCAATCTTATATAAGTTCTACACATGCATTCTTATTAAATACATTTTCACCTTAGTCATGTTGCATAGAAGCATTAAAATGAATGGGAGAAACCATGAAAACAAAACAAAACATAACACAAGAAAAAATGGTCTGCTTCTTTCTGTGATCCATAGTTCTTTCTCTGGATGTGAAAAGCGTTTTGCCTCAAGAGTCCACTGGGGAACTTTTAGGTCCTTGCATTGCTGTGAAGGGCTAAGTCTACCAGAAAAATTCCTTACACACTGTAGTTGTTGCTGTGTATAAAGTTCTTCTGATTCTGCTCCTTTCACTCAGCATCGGTTCATATAAGTCCTTCCAGGCCTCTCTGAAGTCTTCCTGTTCATCATTTCTCATAGCACAATAGTATTCCATTATATTCATATACCACAACTTGTTCAGCCATTCCTCAGTTGATAGGCATTCCCATGATTTCTACTTTTTGGCTACCACAAAGAGAGGTGGTGGCCTCCTATAAATATTTTTGTACATATGGGACCCTTTCCCTTCCCCATTTCTATGATCTCTTTGAGATACAGTCCTAGAAGCAATATTACTGGGTCAAAATGTATGCACATTTTTGTAGCCCTTTGGGCATAGTTCCAAATTGCTCTCCAGAATGGTTGTGTGATCCAACTCTTAACCAGCTCTTCCTTCTCATAAAGTTTTTCCCATAAAGTTTTAGGTTTTTTATTAAAAATGTGATGATCCCTGTCATTTATCTCCACATGAATCCTTAGATATGAGTAATAAGTCATCAATTTGGCAAGTCTTGGGAGATTCCTTGTCCCATCTCAGGGAGATACTAGATCTCTCTGTTGTCAAGTTGGCAAGTAGTTGGCTTGAAAATAATAATGCTTAAAAATCATATATAGCACTTTAAGGTTTGTAAGCACAAGCCTCATTTGATCCTTACAGTAGCACCGGGAAGTGGGTACAGTTATTCCCTCTATTTTACAGTTGAAACCGAAAGTGAGAAAAGTTAAGTGACTTTCCAGGACTCACACAATTTAGTGAGACTGAGGCGGCTGGGATTCAGAACTGGATCTTACAGACAGCAAGGCCAGTGTTCTCTGCCCACCATACCAAGCTTCTTCTGCAGCCCCTAGGGCTACCTTCTCAGCAGGGAGTCCCAGGCCATTTCTGCTCCTTTCTTCATCAGAGCCTGATAAGAATGGTCTTTGTCCCGGTGGCACTGTGGAGTACCAGCAGCTGCTTCCTACTTAGAGGTTCCAGATCACTCCTCTGTGGGAAAGATCATCATGCCCATTTTATAGCTCCAACCATTTAGTGGTCTTTTTCTTCTCTCATTCCTTTACCTTCTAACTTCTTAAAGTAGATCAAGATTCCCTCTTCAGATCCTCATTCTCTTCTGATTTTAAGTTGAGGGACCCATGCTTTTTTTTTTTTTTTTCAAGAAACATTTTTTTTTACTCCTGATAATTATATTTGTTATATATTATGGAGGCAGCCTTGAAGCCAGGAAGATCCGTATTCATGTTTCACCTCTGAGATCCTACTGGGTCTGTGATCCTAAGCTAGTCATGTCCATGTTCTAAGTAACTTTGCAAGACCAAGTTGCAAAGTGCTGATCTGCATTGGTGGAAGCAATTTCCTTATCCAGTTCCCTAAACTAAAATCATAGGGATGTCATATCTTTTTCCCTATCCCTAAAAACTCACATTATTATGCTTTAATGTTTGCAATACCCTTTCCTTGCAACTCTCTGAGGTAGATACAGCAAATATCCATTTGACAGTTGAGGAAATTAAAACTTAGAGTTTGAGTGACTTGCCCATAATTGGACAGCCAGTGAATGTCTGGAACAGGATTTGAAATCAAGTCTCCTAACTCTAGGGCTGAGAGTCTTTCCAATACATCCATTTCCTGTTCTTTGACTTCATTGAGATCACTAAACCCTTGACCCCTTAATACTTTCCCAGGCAATAAACTCTGCTCTGACTTCCCTTTCCTTCCATTTTAACCTGATAGTTAGCCATCTCAGTATTAAACTGTTCTCCACTCTCGTATTCCTCATGCCTTTGTCCTCTTGCCACTTATCTCTTGCCAAACTTCAGCCCTGGGTAACTCCCTTCATCTGTCATCAGAGCTAGAGGCAATCACACAGCTGTATTGACTGGGTACATCATAAATTCGTGTTAATCCAATTTCAGCTGCAGCATACCAATCCTATTCATCCTTCCTAATTGATTCCCTACAAAACCTTTTTTCAGAAATTCTTTTAGCCCACGCTTTTCCCTCTTTCTCAGCTGAGCATCTCACTTCTAATTTTCCTAACAAAATTGATGCCACTGTCCTTTTCAAACTCCCTCTTCTCGCCTTTTCTTCATCTCAAAAATCCCTTGTTATGATCACCTGCTCTCCCTTCCTTTACCCTGATCTCTCTGACAGTCTAGTGGCTCAATCTTGCTAAGCCCAGTCTCTTCATATACCCTTAATCCCATTGCCTCCTGTTTTGTACTGCAGTTTCAACCTCAGACATCCTGTCTCTTTCTAATCTGAAACCTTGTTCTATCCACTAGTTTCTTCCCTACTTCCTTCAAACATGCCAGAGTTGTCTCTATCTTTAGGTAACTTTCATTAGACCCTACCATACCCTCCAGCCTTTATCCCATATCATTCCTTCCTTTCTTAGACATACTCCTAGAAACAAGCTGTCTCGACTTTGTTTCCTTTCAGTCACCTCTCAGTACCCTGTAGTTGGCTTTCAGACTCATCACACAGTGGGAACTACTTTCTACAAAGTTACTGATGATTTCTTAAACTACCATTTTACCAAATTGGTACCATAGATCCAAACTATCATTTACCAAAAAGTACCATTTTTAAATCAGTCCTCATCTTTTTCTATTTCTCTGTTGCATTTACTGCTGTTGACTATCATGATCTCTCTGCCTTTTGATTGTCTTCCCTACCTAACCACACGCCTTAGTCTCTTTTGCTAGTTCATCCACCATATATGTAGAATAACTTACGATATCCTAGGTCCAAAGCTTTGCTCTGGGCTCCCCACTCTTTTTTCTTTTTTTATATTCTGTCCCAGTGACGTCATCAACTCCCATAGTCTTGGATTTATATATTTGGCCTCAGTTTCTCTCCTGAGCCTCTGTCGTCCTACATCATTAATTGTTTCAAATTGAGCATCTTCTCAAATTCAAATGTCTAAGACTAAACCCTTTATCTCTCCTTCTCCAAAACCTCTCCCAGACTTCCCTGTTTCTGGGGGAAGTGTCACCTTCTTCAGCCTTCTAGGTTTGCAGCCTGAGAAATATTCTTGACTATTCACTTTCCCTTATCCTACATATTCAGTTGCTGTATTTTACTATTGCCCTCCACAACAAGGCTTATAGCTGATCCCTTCTCTCTAGTCAAATGACTATCACCTTCATTCAGAACCTGATTACCTCTTATCTACATTATGGCAACTGTCTTCAAATTGGACTCTCTACCTCAAGTCTGTCCATCCTCCATTCTGTTGCTAAAGTGATTTTCCTTACTCATAGATATGACCATTTCACTCCTGTAACAGTAAACTCTAGTGTCTCTATTGCCTCTAAGATAAAATATCACCTTCTGGATTTAGCTTTTAAAACCCTTCACAACCTAGTGCCTAGTTTACCTCTGCACACTCTGCAATTCAACCAAACTGGCCTTCTGTCTGTTCCTCACATACTCCATCTCTCATCTTGGAGCCTTTGCATTGGCTGACCCCCATGCCTGGAATGCAGTTTCTCTATTGCTGAGGCAGTTCCAGTATCACCCTCTATACAAAACCTTTCCTGAGCCTTTTGTCCATCTATGCCCTCTCTTCCAAACCACCTTGTGGTTACAAAGTTTTGTATTTATTTGTTCTTTCTGGATTTATTTGGTATATGTGTACTTATTCATGTACTTGTCTCCATCTGTAGAATGTAAGCCTCGTGGGTAGAGATTCTTCCATTCTTTGTATTTGTATTTGTATCTCCAGTGCCCAGAACATAATAGGTACTGATCTGAGCATGAGAGTCTGCAGAATGGAGAAATATTCCTTGAAACCTTTCTAGCAGGGAGACCTTGTACTTTGATGGAAGTTACTTGGCTTTGATAGACAAATATCTCACATTTTGTGCAAGTCCTTGCAAGATGCTTCTTGTTCTCGTGACTTGTTGGGCCTGGGGATAGTAATGTCTGCATGATATACTTCATAGAGTTGTTGTAAAGAAGGTCCTTTAAGGCTTACAAAGCATGCTATAAAGTGTGAATGTCATTATTAATTTTGTTTAACATAGATAATGATAGGGTGGTTAAAGTAGGGAATTGAAATATTTCTTTTTATAAATCAAAAAGAAAGAACATTTCTGATTTATCCAGACTCCTTGAGGCAGGAGTTTGTGTAAGAGTTTGTAAGCTCATTGTAAAGGTGGAGGTCACAGCAAGGGATGAGAGTACACTGCCATGAGATGGAAAAGTGCTGGAATTAAAAGATAGTTGAACTGGGCTCATAGCCAAGCCCCGCCAGTTCTGGTGCCTGGGAATATCCTCAGTTTTCCTGGGTCCTTTAAAGCAATCTTCTTTCAAATCTTTGACCCCATCTAATTACCATTTCATCTTTTACTTTTCCTTGATCTGCCAAACTAGAAAAAGGTGGCTAAACTGTCTGCCTCCCACTTTCTCATTAACCACTTTTTCCTAAGCTACTTATAATTAAACTTTTGTCCCTACAACTCCACTAGGGAGGAGGGGCAGGGGAAGACCCCAGGTCTTCCTGGCTTTTTTACCTCTAGCATCCATGTCACACCGTCTCTCACCTGCTGAGTTATCGTCAGGAGTATTGTGGTTGATATAAGTTGTTCTATGACTGTAAGTTCAGAATAGTTGACTGTCTGCTTTAAGTTTCCTCATTGACTGGTCTCTACACCAGTGAAATCACTGGTCTTGTCTGGACCAAAACAAAAAAGAACAGTAACTGAATGCTTTACAGTAGTCATGTGAAGTAGATAGTGGAAGTATTTTTAATTCTACATTTTGCAAATAAAAAAAACCAAAATGAGTTCTCTAAGAGATTAAGTGAATTGTTGATGGATAGGGAAGTTGAAGTAGTTTTGGAGCCCTCTGCTAGCATGTGGAGGGTTCCTTGTAGGAAAGAGGTAAAAGTTCCTAGGATTTCTGAGTGAGAAATCATTAGGTTCCAGCTGGTATTCCAAATCAATATCTTTTTTTTTGTGAAAGTCCTAATCTTTCCTAATCTCTCCATAGCTTTTACCAATGTTGATCACTCTGCCCAAATAGCCTTTCCATACTAGGTTTCCTTTCCATCATAATTTCCTGGTTCTTTTTGTACCTTTATAATATACTCTTCTGTTCCCTTTACTGGTTCCTTGTCTTTACTCTTTAAAATGGGTGTTCCCTAAGAACTGGTCCTTGGCTGCCTTTTTTCCCCCTCCACAGAAGGATGCGAGGATGTTAGCAAGTGGTTGGGTTAGTATATAATATTTGGGGGTTGCCATTTAATGGTTTCTCTTCATGTGTCCCAGGAGCAGACCCTGGGCCTGCCCCTCACATTGGGAACCTGGAGAACACGAGTAACTATGTATGCAGGAGAGGCAGCAAGGTACGTGTTTATTGAGCATCTTTCAGTTCCAATGTGAAGTCTTCATGTCTGTGACATCCATACCATGAATAGGAAGCTTGCTCTCTGGCACAATGTAAGGATCTATTAGGATTGTATTGGGGAACTGAGAATGGAAAACCTAGTCTATCCATCTTCCTTTCCCCCACACCCCTCTGGCATAACAATAGTGAGAAGAAAGCAGAGTCACCAGATTCTAGACTATCTCAGGTTTCAGGAAATCCATAAATGCATAGAACATCTCCATATTCACTCTGGGATGGGAAGAGAACTTTGGGAGAGGGTAGGGACAGCAAATTGAAGGGAGAGTTTGGTCACAAGGAACACAAGGAGATTTGTGTTCTTTTTTTCCAGACTCTCTCTCAGTTAGGGAATACAAACATAACAGGATGGCATTAATGGACATCAGGCAGCAGTCCAAAGGAGACATTCATCTGGACCTTTGGCTCAAGATAGACTCTGTGAGGGGAGGGACCTGTAGGCTCACTGAGTGTTTGTGGTACGATTGATGTCCTGTGGCAGCTAGGACATTTCATGTGGGACTTACTGCTACCATGAGGATCGGCCCCTATTTATCTCACCAGGCTGTTGTGAAGAAACCTCTTTGTAAATGTTGAAGAGTTAGGAAATGTATTTATTGAATTGTTGAATACCTCTATTTCTGGCCCAGCCTGCTTTCACACTATCCAAGGAAATGTACTCATTTGTGGCAGTCCTCATGTCACAGCTCCTTCCCTGGGAAGGGAACATGTAGTCTCTTTATCCTCTTAAAAGGAGATTGGTGTGTAGGGGCTGCTGTTGCTCCTTGAGAGGAAGCTTGGACTTGTTGGTAGAGATAGAGACAGGATTTGAAGACTGGTGACTTTTCTTATTCTGTTACCCTGCCTGGAATTGGAATGTGAAGCCTGAGTATCTGAGTGGTTGGTGATGATGATAGCAAAAATTAGTATTTATATAGTGTTTAAAGACTTATAAAGCACTTCCCAAACATCTCATGTTATCCTAACAGTAACCCTAGGAGATAGGTGCAGTTATTATCCCTGCTTTACAGATGAGGAAACTGAGGCAAAACAGGTTAACTGACTTGGCCAGGGTCACATAACTACTAAGTGTATGAGCCCAGGATTTGAACTTGGGTCTTCCTAATTTCAGACCCAGCACTCCATCTGATGCCTTAGAGGTATCAAACATGTAGCCCACAACATAAGTGTTGTGATTAACTAGATTCACATGTCATCGGGAAATATTTAACAAAATAAATAAAAATTCAGTGAAACATTGATAATATTAATATATGATTTTTCTAAGTCAATATGAAGCCCCCAAAGATCCTTAGGTGTGGGTTAGTGGTCTTTGTTTTTATTTGAGTTTTTTTTTTATTTTAGTAAGTTTTTATTGACAGTTCATTACATCACCATTGTTATCTCATGTGTTCTTCTCCGTCCCAGAAAGCTATGCCATATGTCAAATAGTACTTTTTTAGAAAGGGGGGAAAAAGTCAGTATAACTGATCAGTGCATTGAAAGAGTTCAAAAACCATACAGTGCCTAACACCTGAGGACCTCCCACCTCCATGGGGGAAGGGAGGGAGGGGGTTGTCTTTTCACAACTCCTCATCTGAGTCCCACTTAATCTTTATAATTGTGTTACATTTACTTCTGATTTTTTTGGTGTATAGTTCTTTCCACTTACGTTGCTGTGTATGTTGTTTTCTTGGCTCTGCTTACTTCAGTCTGTATCAATTCATATAAATCATTTCATGCTTCTCACATCACAGTAATATTCCATTAAACACAATTTGTTTAGGCATTCCCCAACTGATAGGTATCTACTCAGTTTCCAATTCTTAGCTTTCACTCAAAGTGCTGTATTTTGTAGTCTACTGGGACTTTTTTTTTTCTCATCAATATCTTCAGTGGGTGATAAGCCCAGTAATGGAGTCTCTGATTCAAAGGGTATAAACATTTTACTTGCTTTATTTGTATATTCCTCGTTATTTCATAACTGTACCGACAATGTATTAGTGTGCCTTTCTTCCCACAAACACTCCAATATTGACAGTTTCCATTTTTTAAAATTTTTTTGCTAATTTGTAGGATGTGAGGTGAAACTTTAGAATTATTTTTATTTGCATTTCTCTTTTTATTAGTGATTTGGAACAATTTTTGCTGTGAATGCTTTGCAGTTCTTTTGAGAAATATTTGTTAATATCCTTTGACCATTTATGTTTTGAGGAATGGCTTTTATTCATATACATATGTGTATGTACATACACATATTCACACACATACATACATATATCCATATATATGTATAAGTACACACACACATACATTTCTCACTTCATGTAAGTGGACTATTAGACCACTGGACTCCAGACCTCTGTATAAATCTGTTTTTATGTAATGTGAATTTGCTCTTGGATATAGGGAAGGGAGGGAGGCAGAAAGGCAGGAAGGTGGTCAGCACATGGTTTAAGGATACAGGACCAAGTACAGAGAAGCAAGGGCAGGAAGAAGAACGTGTAAGGCTGGGACCAGAAGTGGGGAACTGAGAGGAAGAACTTACAGGAGGCAGACACACAGGTGGGTAGGTAGAGAGCACAAAGGCCTCCTCTCTCAGCATGGGAGGTCTCAAGCCAGGTCTTTGATCCAGCATTGGTAGTAGTCTCTCAGGGCGTTGGATCTTCTTTCACTTGAAGAGTTTTCTGTTGTTGTGGGGGTGGGAGACTGTGGAGCTCAGAATAGAAGAGTAGGAGCTGAGAGAGCCCAGTACTGTACAGTAAAGTTTACATAAGTGGTTTTTTTTGGAATGTGAGTTTCTTTGAGAATTCTTTATGTAAAGTCAGATTTGCATAGTGCAAATTTATATAAAGCAGTTTTTCTTTCTATATCTATGTATATACATATATATGTATATTTTTATTGTTTTTATATTTTGGTTACTAAATTCCTATCATATAAAAAGAATTCTTTTGATTTCTAAAAATTTGATACAAAGAATTTTTCCCTTTTGACTGCTTTTCCTCATATCCCAGATGCTTTAATATCATCTTGTGCAGAAATATTTCAGTTTCAGGTTATCAAAGATATCTGTTTTACCTTTTGTAATTGCCTTTATTTCTTATTTGGTAAAGAATATACTTCCTGCCTATAGCTGTGGAAAGTATATGATGTGTTTCTCTTCAAATTTCATTATAAAAAATTTTCCATTCTGTTTTATTTTGTGTGTCTCTGTTTTTTAAATGTTTCTTGTAAGCAACAGATTGTAGAGTTTTGTTTTCTAATCCAGCCTGCCGCCTTTTTTATTTATTGACTTGTTTACTCCATTTACATTTAAAGTTATGAGAGTTAGGTTTATATTTTCCTCCATCTGTCTCTAAAATTGGAGTTTTTAAGTTATGGCTTTTCCTCCTCTGTATTGTGTTCTTTTGGTTACTATAAACTTGTTTTTTGAAGGAAACCCTGTTCCCACCGGCTCTCTTCCCTTCATCCCTTCTTCCTCTTGTCTGTTTCTTTCTTTTTGGGGTTTTGTTTATTTCTTTTTCTTGCTTGTTTTTATCTGCTATATATTTCTTTCCCCTCTTTACTCCTCTCAGTAGATTTCCTTCTTTGCCTCCTCTTCAGCTAGTCATATTCATGAATTTTTAAAGTTTCATTTTTTTGCTCCGCTTTCCAAAAAGTTTTTCTCTCACTTTTCATTATCTTTTCTCTTCGTCTGCTCTAGACCCTGAATCTCTGAATCTCTGATTCGTGATCTCTATACTTTCCTAATCTTTCTTTTCTCTGTATTCTTCAGTCCCATGGCTTTCCCATGCTAAGCTCTAACATCCAGGCTTTCTGCCACTGCCTTGTAGAACTTGTCCTGTGGATTCCCTTTTTCCACTCTAACTCGTTCTCAGAATAGTGACACTGTACTGCTGGTATCAGAGCTGACACTGACCCATGGTAAAAAAAAAAAAATACTCCTTCCCCACCAGGTACCTACCTAATCACGCAGCCCACCACTTATCCATACCCTTCGGTCTACCTTTTGTTTTCCCCCAGACATTTACCTGGAAGTCTCCCTGTGTCCATTCTTTCCTTGCCCCCAGGGATTCCAACTCCACTCCACCTCCCTAGGTGTAGAACAAGATTTCCCCCACCCCACTTTTTTATTTGGAGGAGAGAGGCAAGGCAGTCAGAGTTAAGTTACTTGCCCAAGGTCACACAAGTAAGTGTCAAGTGTCTGAAGCCGAATTTGAACTCAGGTTCTCCTGATTCCAGGGCCAGTGCTATATTCACTGCTCTACCTAGTGGCCCATAGGATTTTTTTTAAAGTAGGAAACCTCCTGGGCTTCATCCAATCTAAGGTCCTCATATGCCTTCACTCGTACCAGCATTCATCAGTGGAACCCCCTCCCACCTTCAAGGTAGAGCCCTTCTTTCCCCTTTCTCCTTTTTCAGCCTTTCCTGCCTCCTCCTTATCCACTCCCCTATGGGCTCTTCTCTTTCTGAGACCACGGAGGTTGCCTTCCCCTCATTGCTAGCCTTTGATTTGGCCCTGCCATATCGTACATTCCCCTCTACCCTCTTTCCTCCCTTCCCATCCTTTCATAAGTATCCTCCCACATTATAATGTAGTCCCACCTAAGAAAAGCATTGATTCACCTGTAGGTAGGGTGTCACCAGGCTCTGTCCATAAAGTTCCTGTATGGCTCTTCATTACTTCTATCAGATGTTCATCTTTACCGGTATCCTTTTATATATTTAGAAAGAAGTCTCTTAGGGATCCTTCTGCCGTCACCTTGCCTGCTGCGTTTATTCATTATTGTTTGGGATGTTAGAAAAGGAAATACTCACTTCAGTTCTGGTTTTCTTTCCAAAATTTCAAATTCTTTATTATTGAACATCTATCTTGTTTTCCTATATGACTGATAAAATTCACAGAATAGGTCACACTGGGTTGCTTCTTGAACTCCTCTGATCTTTGAAAGACATTATTTCATTCCTTTCTACATTTTCTAGTGGATACAAAAGAGTCTTGTATTATTTGAGTACCTTTTCCTTTGTGTTTGAAGGTCTTTCTTTTGATAGCTTGCAGAACTTGTCTCTGAATTGAATTGTCAAATTTAATTTCATTTTGCCTTGAAATTTGCAATCTTATTTTGTCTTTTGTTGTGTTTTTTTTCCTGGAGGAGATCTGTGCACTCTTTCAACTGGAATTTTTTTTTATGTTCAGAAATTATAGACAGTTGTCTTCTATTATTTCCTGCAATATGGTGGGTTTTTTTTGTCCTGTTGTGTTCTTCTGGGAGACCTATGATCCTCAAGTTGTTTCTCCACATCTGTGGTCAAGATAAGTGTGTTTTGTTTGCATAGTGAGCATGTTTTCTATTAGTTATTTTTACTTCTCTTTTTCTAAATTGTCCTTTGCTTCTGTTTATTTTCATTTCCATTCTGTTGTGTTCGTTCTCTCTCTCTCTCTCTCTCTCTCTCTCTCTCTCTCTGTCTCTCTGTCTCTCCTGGTTACCTGTTTCATTCTGTCTATTCCTCAGTTTCTTTACCCACTGCTGGCAATCCAGAGCTTTGCAATGTCATGTTCCCCAGCACCAGCAATTCAGAGCTTTGCAGTGTTGGTTCTGTAGGGTTGCAGGCCCCTGGCAGACTTCTGTTCTTTTAGGGCTGTCACCAACATGGCTACTGCAACCAGTGCAAACTTCCACAGCCTGGAGATGGAGTTTCCAAGGCACTGGAAAAAGGGAGTGGGGGAGGTTAGGGTATACCAGTAGGTTTTGTTGTAAGCTTGTGCCATGTCCTTGGTCTGTTAGTGCAGCCTCATGGGAGGTAGGGGAAGGGTCAGTAAGTAACTAAGCTCAGGGTCAGTAAGTGTTAGTTCATGGGGTTGTGGTTGTAGTGCTTGTTAATCTTTTGGATTCCAGATGTCATAGACATAAAGACAGTTAAAGTTGTTTATCTTTGGTATATAACTTCTATTTTGGAGAGGTTTGAGAGGTTGTAAGGATCAGAGAAAAATGTCTAGTCCTCTGTCTTGTTGCTTATGTGATCTGGAATGCCCTCTATTTGAGTTTGACACTTAAGGCGAAATATGTCATAGAACTACAAATTTGAACCTCATTTCTTGCCTGTAACCTGTATGGCATAGGTAAGTTTCTTTCCCATTCTGGCTTTCAGTTTTCCCATTGGTAAAATGAGGGAAGTTTTGAGCTCTTCCAGCTATAAATTTAGTCCAAAAGAATTTTTGAGTTACCTATGGATATTAATTTAACAAGCTTTCATTAATTATATACCAGCCTCCCTCCTCTGTTCCCAGTACACACTTACTAATCTGTATTGAGAAATCTTTACCTGGTTAGAAAAAGAAGAAAAACCACAGCGTGTCCTAGGCTCCTTGCTGGCATTTGAACTTAGTGTAGTGGAAAGCCCTGACATCAGATATCTAAGTTGTGTTCCAGGTCTGATTCTTGCTATGTAACCTTGGGCAAAATCACTTCCTCTGGCTGAGTCTGTTTCCTCATCTATTAAATGAGGATAATATTTGCATTACATGTCTGCCTCACAGGGATGTTGTGGACCAAGTGTCTTGACTAGTCATGGTAGCATTTCAGGCACCATAGCAGGCTGGCTGGGGAATTCTCTGTAAGCGTTTATGAAGCACCTACTGTGTGTCAGGCTAAGCACTACGAATACAAAGAAAGTCACATAACAGAACCTACTCTCAAGAAGCTCACAGCCTAATGCGGGAAATAACATGTAAGTAACTATGTACAAGTAGATCCATTTGAGATAAATTGGAGAAAAATTTTAGCTGAAACTTGAAGAAAGCCAGGGAAGCTAAGAGCAGAAGTGAGGAGGGAGAGAATTCCAGACATAGAGGATAGCCCATGTCCCATGTTCAGAGTGGGAGATATGGAACATTGTGTATGAGGAATAGCTAGGAGGCCAGTGTCTGCATTACATTATACATGGAGGGGTATCTGGTGTAAAAAGAATGAAGAAGTAGGAAGAGGCCAGAGCATGAGAGCTTTAAAAACCAGAGGTTTTTATATTTGATTCTGGAGGTAGTAGGGAGCCATTGGAGTTTATTGATTAGAGGACCTGTACTTTAAGAAGATTTGTTTGATACCTGAGTGGGGAATGGACTGGAATGAAGACAGAGGAGACTTGAGGGAAGGAAGGCAACTTGCCGACTTGTGAACCCTTAAAACTATGTAAATATGAACCACTTCCTAGAGTAGGGATCTGGAATTCCCTTGGGGTGGATCCTTTCTCCACTAATGTAGTTTGCAACCTTTTCTTTAACTTGGGAGATGGTCTTTGGGAATAATCAGGGCCCAAAAATGTGCCATTCTGCAGTCAACCTGGCGACGAGCCTTTCTCTTCCTAGTTGAGGTAGGCTGTTGTTGAGATGAACATGAGACCCGTACTTAAACTCTTTCCCACTTAGACAAGACTGGAAGACTCAGATATCACTCAGTGTGGATATATGAGAGGGGTATCCTGGCATATGAATAGTCAAGAAAAAAACAAGAAGGCTATTCCCAGACCAGACATTTTCAGACACAACTGAGTTTTTGTTGTTTAATCACTTTTCAGTTATATCCAACTATTCATGACCCCTTTTGGGCCTTTTTTGGTGATGATATTGTAATAGCTTGCCATTTTTTTCTTCAGCTCATTTTATAGATGAGGAAACTGAGGCTGACAAGGTTAAGTGACTTGCCCAGGGTCACACAACTAATAAGTGTCTGATTTGAATTCACATCCTCCCTACTCCAGGTCCAGCACTCAATCCATTCCACAAACTAGCTTCTGACACAACTGGGCACCATATGTAAATGTTGTGCAGATTATGTGGAAGTAATTTAGAAGACAACACTCTAAACTGTAAATTTTATTCATGTCGCATGCAAACGTGCAGTTTTGCCATCTCCTCTCAGGATAGGAGAAGCAACGTGGAAGGAGTGAGAGCTGGGAAGCCTGCTTCTCTAGCGAGGGAAACTTCCCTGGACTTGTTGGTAGGGGAGTGACATAATGAAAAATCTTGATGCCAGTCCCTGCTGTCTTGTTAATGCACAGATTGATTGTGGGCAAGGCTTTGTGGTCCCTTCTGTAAAATGAGTTGTACAAGATGATCCCCAAGATTGCTTCTAGCTCTGACATCCTATATCCTATAGCCTGGTCAGTGGCCTAGAAGAGTGAGAGGGATGGCTTATTAGGAGGGTCCGTCGCCAAGAGCTGGGCAGGCCATGAGGTACGCAGAATTGGGAAGCACTTTGCTTTTGACAGGTTTTGATGTATTATCTGCCTCTCTCCTCATGGGTCCTCAGTAGGTCTGCCTCAGTGACAGAGGAGACTCTATTCTTTCTATGAATCATGCCCTCATGACCTAAGAAATCATCTGTTACCTGACCTTTCAGGAGTATGTACATAAGGCAATGCTTAACCTAGAAGGAAGATGCTCGATGGTAGAATTTCAGGCACCATGGCAGGCTGGCTAAGAAATTCTCTGTTGGTTAGGAAGTCCTTCCTGGTGTTCCTTAGATCACCCTATGTAGGTGATTACTTATTTAGTGTCTGTTTCAGGGAGACTCCCATCTGTCAGTGCCCCAGGAAAGGGAGAAGAGCTCAGAGTTCACCTTATTGCCTGATTTCCACCTGTCTGACCTAGAGCTCTTTTATCCTGGGATGGGAGGTGGGTGGGGTGGGGTGGGGATGGGAGGGTATGCTTATGCCCCTCCCCACACTGTCTCATCTCTAATGAATCTATAGGCAGAGAAGGCCATTCTCTTTCAGAAGGCTAGAATAATAATGCAACAGAATTTTCATAGAATCACAAATATATGTGTGTGTGTGTGTGTGTATGTGTGTATCTTAGCAGCTACCTATCTAACCCTCACTTTACATATTTGGAAACTGAGGCTTAGAGAAGGGAAAGCTCTTGCCCAAGGTTACACAGGTAGTGACGGAGGTGAGATTTGAACCCAGGTCCTCTAACTCCAAATCCTATGCTCTTTTTTATTGTAACAAGATTGCCAGAGACCCATGCAGGGTCATGCCAGACACATTCAGAGTGTGTGCAGCATAAGTGTCACTTTTCTCAGGAGCCTGCCAAGCGGATGAGTGCTATCTGATACTGGTGGGAGTAGGGAGGGAGCAAGCAGCCTGTAAGCTGTAACAAGGGAGGGAGGAGGGGAATAGGGAGGGAAACACCTGCCTCTTCCTAAGTTCCTTGTCTGTTTAGTTTTGAACTGGCCAAGAAACACCCCTCATGGCAGAATTTTCACTTACTTGGGGGAAATTTTGAACCTTTCCCTGACCAACATCATCCTTTAGCGGGGATCCCAGACCATACCAGGGGGGCTTACTTTGACATCTGTTTATCAATTCAAGAAATCAACAAATTCATCCCCTTCTGTCACCATACAAGGCAGTGGGACACAGGCACTCACTGGAAAATTAGGAGTGACCTAGATACCAGTCTCTATCTGTCTGGCCTTCCTTTCTCTAAGTAAAGATAGACCAAAGGAAACAGCCATCCTGTAAAAGACTCACGGGGCATATGAGAGCACTCCTCAAGCGTCTGAAGGATTGTTATATAGAAGAAGGATTTTATTTTTTTGTTTTGTTTTTAGCTTGGCCTCAGAAAGTATATCTAGTAGCAATGAATAAAAGTTGCAGAGACAGATTCCTGCTTGATATAGGCAATGTTAAGGAGAATAGATATCTACCTATATACATATATATATATATATACACATAATATACATACATATATATTAATCTAATAGGAAATTATTAGAGTTGTTAAAAAACAGAATGAGATAACCCCCAGAAGTATTGTTTTCCTTCTTTCTGGAAGTCTTGAAACAGTCTGTATGATCACTTGTCAAAGATGTTATAGAGGCAGATTAGGCTACAGGAAGCAGTATGGAGTTAGCAGACCTGACCTCAGATCCTGACTCTGCACGATCCAGGGCAGGATCCTTTTCCCTCTCTGAGCCTCAGTTTCCTTAAGTGTAAAATGAAGGGATTGATTAGGCCTCAGCTTCAAATTGGTGATCTTGTGATCCTGTGAATAAGATGTCCCTCACACAACAGGAAATGTTGAGCATCCAATGAACTCCATCCACCCAGATATGTTTGAGGGGAGACAGGTTTGAAGAGGGATGTTTGTGACTTTGAAAAATTTGAGAACTTTGATCAGAGCAGGGGCCGACTATGATTCTAGAGCACTGATGAGGAGGAATGCAAACCCCTCACCTCCACCCCACCCCACTCCTGGAGAGGTGATGTGCTCAAGTTGCAGAATAAGATAGGTTTTTCAGACACAGCCAATGTGGGAATTTGTTTTACTTAGTTATGATTATTTTTTAAAAATCTTTTTTTTTTCTTTTTTTTTTCAGGCGAGGGGAAGAGAGGAACAGGGAAAGGGTAGCAAGGAAGAAAGGAGGAATGTTGAGGTTTTCTTTTTTTTAATGCAGGGAAAAGGACAGGAAGATGGTCAGAAAGAACTATAGACAAGCAAAATAGGAACTTATATATTTAAAAAGAAAATGAAGCTGCACATAATTGAGACCTGGTTTCATGTGCAAACCCCCCTTTCTGTTATTCTATGTATATGAAAATGCCCATTTTATTAGGTGTTTAATTTCCACCCCAAAAAAAAATTTAAAGAGAGATATGGCTTTCCAAGTGGTGGATATATAGTTTTGTAGAATTTAAAGCCCTTGACTGTCAGAATTAAAAAGGACATTAATCAGTATTGAAGCCAGCCCTCTTATTATAAAGGTGAAGAAAGGAAAGCCTAGGGGGAAGGGTCTCCCCCTAGTCATTAAAAGAGCTGGAAGTAGTCTGGGTCTCCTGATTTTCCATCCAAGATCTCTGCATATTATAATAGAAGATTTTCATTGGAGCCAAAAATGACTTTCTGGTGTTCTTTTCTCTTCTTAAATGTATTATTTTTATCATTCTTTTCCTACTTGCACTTTCCCATTAGATTTTCTTTCTTCTGATCTTGAGTGGCAGTGTATTGGGGCCAGATGTCTTCCCTGTGTCTGCTTAACTGTTAGAGCAGAAGGGCTAATCAAATATTAACATGTAACTTAATCTTAGTCACAAAACTTTGGGAAAAAAAAACTTGCAGTAGTTGAGAGTATTTTGTTTTTTTTCTGCTGTGCCCCCCATTCCTTAGAACTCACTCGGACTCTACACGGGTTCTTGGCACTCAGTTATTATTACTTCAAGGGGCAAGGTAAGAGAAAGCATACATATACCTCTTGTTACTCAGCCCGCCCTGGCCTGGAGAGAAAAGGTGTTTTAAGTGTGACTGGCAAGGTTGAACAAAGAACAAGTCAGGACAGTGTGTGATACAGATCTGATATGTGTGGTTTGAAATGTAGACTGTACCCTTCTTCTTCTCCACCCTCAAGCCCCCTCAACCCGTCTGGGTGCTAGGGATACAGAAGCAAAAATCACAAGTCCTCAGTGACATGGGAATGCATAAGCTGACCTTTCCAGGTTTGTGTGGCCTACAAAGTGGTCATTACCTTGACTCCAGGGAGCCAGCCTTATGACGATAGAAATGGTTGCCAGATGCTGAGATGTTGGCAGTCAGAGATGAAATATGCTGAGGGCAGGGGAGTTAGGATAGTGTTAGGGATACTTGCTGGTCTCTCTTTCCAAGCCTGAGAGATTGCTATTCCCAGCCAGCCCTTCCCATAAGTAAAATGGGTGCCTACCTGCTTTATGAGCTTAGTTCAGAGGATACTGGGAAAGTCTTCCTGCCCAGTAAATACCACCCTCATCAATCCATCATGGTGCTTCAGTCTGCAGTGGAGCCAATTGTTGGATTTAGCTTAGTCACCTCACATGCTTGGTTTGCCCAGGAATAAAGGGGAGTCCTTTGGGTATCTACATTCTGACCCTACTCTGTTCTCCCGCCTCCACCCTCCTAGTCTTACATTCTTACATCCCTCTTTTCTGCCTGTAGCTTCTCCAGGGCAGTTCCTTCACTGCTCCCTATATATGCTGCACTTACTCTCATCTCCCTACCTTTCTTCAGACAGTTCCTGTTAGTAGGAATGTCTTCCCTCCTTTCTACTTGATTGAATCTACTTTCATCTTTCCAGTTTCTGCCAAAGTTCAATCTCTTTGAAGAATCCATCCCAGCTGACCACAGCCATATTGGTCCCATCACATAACCCTTACTATCTGTACCACTCATCTTGCTGCACTCAGTTATATTAATTTTAGCATTTATTGTCTATCTTCTAGCATTCTTTGAGTGTCTCATGTGATTAAATCATGCTTCTCCAGCAAGACTGGTAGTAGTTTCTAGAGCAGGGATAGGGAACCCTGAGGTCTTGAGTCCACATGTGGCACTCTAGGTCCTTTGACTGAACCAGTATGACTGGTGTGAAGTGAAACTTCAGAGTTGCATAATTTGCTTTTCTTTAATTATTAGTGATCTGGAACATTTTTTCATGTTTATTGATAGCTGGGATTTCTTCCTGTGAAAATTTCCTATTTGCAGTCTTGGACCGCCTATAATTGAGGAATGGCTCTTATTCTTATAAATTTTAATCAATTCCCCATGTATCTTAGAATTGATATTCTTATTAGAAAAACTTGCTGAATCCAGTTTCAGTGAAAGGGCTGCACTTGAGGACCTAAAGGGCCACATGTGGCCTTGAGGCTGCAGGTTGCCCAAACCCAGTTCTCCTTGGGAAGGTTACTACCCTTGGACATGTTAGAGCAAAAGGTAACATTAGATACCCTCTTCCAACAAAGGGCCTGCCATATATGTTAAAATAGTATAAAATTCTTTGATGCAAACATAGAGTTAACTTTGTTCAAACATCTTCTGATTATCAAAATCAAGTGAAGCATGAAACGGAGAGATGCTTGCCGAAGGTGTTTTGTCACTGTTGTGGAGAAAGCCCAGTACAAAGTTCAGCTGGAAGAGGAATTCTTTATGGATGGTCAAATTCTCCAGGTGTCTCTTTTTTTTGTGGATGTGTCACTGATTTCATCATACCCATAGGCTAAGTTCAGTGAAATCCACAGATACTGGTCTGTCTACACTGAAAATTCATCAAGTGCCTGTTGTCCAGACTATTAATATGGAGTTGGATGGAGAACTCACTGGTCCATTAGTAAACATGTCTTGGATAGGCACCGAGCTATGTCCAGATTCAAACAGAAAGAAGAGACTAGGTAAGCTTGCTTGTATTTGGGAAAGAATGCAGCACTTTAAACAGCTGTTCCCTTACACACATGCACATGCACATACCCATACACATGCACACACATACACCATTTTTTCAACTTCACTATTCTTCCTATGATACCATGTGGCTGTGAATTATGAAGTACCACACTTTCCAAAGGATTGAAATTATAAAGGAAGTGAAGAAAGTGGAGGAATTATTTGCATTATCTCCATTGGGAGAGGAAGGAGGGGAAACATCTCATGTAATAAATACATATAGTCAAGCAAAAAAAAAATCAAGAATTGACTGTCATATCTATCTCTATCTTTCTCTCTATCAATCTTATGTATCCTGACTGTCAGAAAGTGGATTATTATGTTTAATTATGTGTGATCTGAAATTCTTGTTGGTCTGTGTGTTGATTAGAGTCTTAAGCTTTTCAAAATTGTATAGGTTATTCTTCTGGTTCTGTTGACTACGTTTCATATCAGTTCATACAAATGTCAGATTTCTTGGAAATATTACCCCCCTCATTTTATATAGCAAAATAGTATTCCATGATATTCATGTACCATGGTTACTGAGCCATTCTCAAACTGATGAGTACTCCCTTCATTTCTAGTTTTTTGTCACCCCAAAAAAGTGCTGCTCTAAATATTTTTTGAATGTATGTGGTCTTTTCTTTGATCTCTTTGAGATGTTCTATGAGCTGGGTCAAAAGGTATGCACAGTGTAGTGAGTTTTTGCACATAATCCTATGTTGCTTCCTAGAAATGATTGAACCAGTCGCAGCTCCAGCAGCGGTGCATTAATGTGCCAGTTTTCCTCCAACACTTTTGTGTTCTTTCATCTTTACCAATATGACTAGTGTGAAGTGAAACTTAAGTTATAATTTGCATTTCTTTAATTATTAGTGACTTGGAACATTTTTTTCATGTTTATTGATAGCTGAGATTTCTTCCTGTGAAAACTGCCTATTTGTAGCCTTTGACCACCTATCAATGGAGGAATGACTCTTATTCTTATAAATTTTAATCTGTTCCTCATGTATCTTAGAATTGAGATTCTTACTAGAGAAACTCGCTGCAAAGATTTTTTTCCCTGGTATATTTTTAATAGCTTTATCTGTTTTGGTTTTGTTTGTACAAAAACTTTTAAATTTTGTGTAATCAAAATTGTCCATTTTATATTCTTTAATCTTTTCTGTACCCTGTTTGGTCATGAATTCTTCCCTTATTCATAGATTTGAAAGGGAATTTCTTCCTTGCTTGTCTTATATGTATATGTATATATACATATAGATATGTGTGTGTGTGTGTGTGTGTGTGTGTGTGTGTGTGTGTGTATATAATCTCCCTGTATAAGCTCTTCAGAGCTTATCTGGTGTACAGTATGAGTTGTTGGTCTTTACTTTGTAAAGCCAGACTGCTTTCAAGTTTTAATAAGCAGTTTTTGTTAAATATTGAGTTCTTGCCTCAAGAATTGGGATCTTTGGGTTTATCAAATACTGCGTTACTGTGTTCGTTTGCTTCTCCAATATGTTACACTTGGCACTCACTAGCTGTGTGACCTTGGGCAAGTCACTTAACCCATTGCCTCATCCTAGGTCATCTCCAGTCATCCTGATGAATATCTGATCACTGGATTCAGATGGCTCTGGAGGAGAAGTGAGACTAGTGACCTGCACAGCCCTCCCTCACTCAAAACAGAGTCAAGTGCAAGTCATGTCATCATTTTTCTGATGGCATGGTCTTCTTTGGCAACGAAGGGCAAGCACACAATACGTTGCGTACCTAATTCATTCCTTTGGCTGACTTCTTTTTAGTGTCAAATCATTTTAATGATTACTGCTTTGTAGTACAGTTTGTGGCAGCTGGGTGGTTCAGGGGATATAGAGCCCTGGGCCTGGAGACAGAAAGACCCTCAGTTTAAATTCTGCCCTAGATACTTATTAGCTTTAGGCAAGTCACTTAACCTCTGATTGTCTTAATCCGCTGGAGAAGGAAATGGCAAACCATGTAAGTATCTTTGCCAAGAAAACCCCATGGACAGTTTTGGCATGCTGTAATCCGTGAGGTCATAAAGAATTGGGTCTGACTAAACAACAAAGATACCTTCTTCCTTCATACTTTTTTTCATTATTTTCCTTGATATTCTCAACCCTTTGGTATTCATATTAATTTCATTATTTTTTCTAGCTCTATTAAAATTCTTTTTGGTAATTTGGTATGTTACTGAATAAATCGATTAATTTAGGTAGTAGTGTTTTTTTTGGTGGGGTTTTTTTTTTAATATTGGCTCAACCTACTCATTAGTATTTACTATTTATCCAGTTCTTTAGGTCTGTTTTTATTTTTGCTGAGTGTTTTACAATGGATTCATACATTTCCTGGGTATATTTAGATATATAAACTCCCAAATATTTTATAGCTCCTATAGTTATTTTGAATGAATTTATTTTTCTAGCTTTTCCTATTAACTCTTGTGGGTAATGTAAAGGAATATTAGTGATTTATGTTGATTTATCTTATATACTGCAATTTTGCTGATTTTATTGTTTCAATTAATTTTCGGTTCATTATTTAGTATTTTCTTAGAAGATATACCATCTGACAATTTTTTCCTGTTTGCCTGTGCTTCTTTCTCTCAATTTCTTTTACTTCTTTATATAGTTAGCAATTCTAATAGTATGTTAAATAGTAGTAGTGATAATGGGCATTATTACCTTGCCCTTCATCTTATTGGAAAGTCCTAACTTTTCTCCATTACATGTAATGTTTGCTGTTGTATTTAGATATTGTTTACTATATTAAGGAGGTCCTTCCTTATGATCTCTTTGGTTTTTAAAAGAAATGAGTTAGACTTTGTCAGAAGCCTTTTTAGCATCTTTTGATAAATCATATGGTTTTTATTATTTATATAATCAACATTTGTAGCCTTCCTTATGTTGAAAAAGCCCTGCATGCTGATAGAAACTCTAAATAGTCTGTGTGTAATCTTTCTAATATATTTTTGTGGCCTGCTTGCTAATAATTTATTTGTAATTGTGCACTGTTTCTCATTAGGGACATTGGTCCCTACCATACCCATGTTGCTTACTTTCTCTTTTCTCTGTGATTTAGGTATCAAAATCATATTTATATCATAGAGAAGTATTGATAGGGTATCTCCTTTTCTTATTTTTATAAACATTATGTAGTATTGAAATTTTTTTTTGAATGTTTGATAAAATTCACTTATGAATTCATCTAGTAATGGAGTTTTCTTTTCCCCCTTGGAAGTTCATTTCTGACTTGTCCAATTTCTTTTTCTGACATTGGATTATTTAAGTATTCTGTTTCTTGGTTAATATATTTGTTTGGATTGATTTGCATATTTTAATCATTTTCTCTAATTTATCAGTTTTAGTCACATAGGATTGAGCCAAATATTTTCCTATCACTTCTTTTAATTCTTCACTTGTTAAGTTTTGTTTTTTTATTTCATTTTTTATACAAGCAACTTTATTTTCCTCACTCTTTTAAAAATCAGATTAAGTAACTTCATTTTTTTGGCTTTTAAAATATCTAACTCTTAGTTTTATTTATCAGTTAATTTGTCTCTTTTCAAAAATGTATTTTTTATTAATCTCTTCATTAATTTTCAGTGTTTACTATAATGTTAATTTGGGTGTTTATTTGTTCAAGTTGTTATAGCTGCATGTCCAATTCATTAATTTGTTCCTTCTCTCTGTTCTTGATGAAAGCATTTGGAGGTATACATTTTACCCTCAGAGAACTTATTTAGTTATAAATTTTAATATATTTTCTCATTATTATAATTTTCTTTGAAATTATGTTATTTCTAAAATTTGTTCATTGACCCAGTGGTTTCTTTTTAGAATTGTGTCATTTAATTTAACTTTTGATTATTTAAGGATTCTTTGCTGAATATATTTATTACATTATAATCAGTAAATAATGTATTATTTCTTTTCTACATTTTTTTGAAGAGGTCTTTATGTTTTAACACATGGACAGTTTTTGTAAAGCTGCCATGTACAGCTTAAAGCCATGTAAATTGCTTTCTGTCCCATTTAGCAATCACCAGAGAGCAGTTTCTTTTTTAATTTCATTAATTATTTTTAACATTCATTTTTCTAAAATTTTGAGTTTCAGATCTCTTCCTCCTTTCTGCCATTTTCCCCACCCATTGAGAAAACAAGCACTATTAGATCAATAATATATGTGTGTATGAAGTCATGCCAAAGTTATTTCCATATTAGCACTGTTGCATAAAAAAGGCAAGAAAAAATAAAGTGAAAAAAATTATACTTCATTCTACATTTACGGTTCATCAGTCCTCTGGAGATGGATAGCATTTTTCATTAAGTCTTTTGGGATTTCTTGGATCATTATACTGATCAGAGTAGCTAAGATTTTAGAGTTAATCATTGTTACAGTATTTTTGTTGCTGTGTATAGTGTTCTTCTGCTTACTTCATTTTGCATCAGTTTGGGTAAGTTTTGCCTGGTTTTTCGGAAACCATCAAGCTCATTGTTTCTTACAGCACAATATTATAGCATAGGATTGCATCACAATCCTGTACCACAGCTTGTTCAGCCATTTCCCAATCAATGGATATCCCCCCAATTCCCAGTTCTTGGCCACCACAAAAAGAGCTTTTATAAATATTTTTGTACATACAGGTCATTTTCCTTTTTTTTTGATGGCATCTATTATTTCTAATTTTCCTAAGGTTCTAGTCAAGTCCTTAACTTCTTTCCTGTTTCTTTTTTGGATAAGTTTGTTGAGGTCTCAAAGGAGTATTATGTTCCCATCACTACACATTCTTGTCACCAGTTTGATTACTTTGTTTGGTATTTGGAGGTTTCCTGGTTTACTAATTTGAAAAACCTTAGTACTCACATGGAGGTGCCTGTGCATGGGCCTAACTCTGCAGCTGAATGGTGTTGGCAGCACCTGCATATGGTCGCCAAAGAGTAGGGCAGTACTTCCAAGGATTCTAGAAATGCTCTGGTGCCGGGCTTTGCCACTTCCTCTTGCCATGGAGTATAGGATTCTCCCCCTGTGTGTGGCTCTGCAGGTAGTCCTTCCCTCGTGCTGCTAAACCTATGCTTCTCTTGTTCTAGACCCAGCAAGCACCTTGGAGATGCCCCAGACCAATCACTTCTCTGTTATGTGGGCTCTGGCTGCTAGTGCCACTGTGCACTCTCACCTGAATCTTTCTTATGTAACCTCCCTGGAGCTCCCTTTGGACTGGCTCCTGTTGCCAAAACTTCAGGATCTTTTTCTCACCTTTGGCTCAAGCTACTGTTTTTGTGCTGGACCTACTTAAACCTCTTGAAACTGCCTGCGGCTTTTTTTTGTTTGTTTTGTTTTTTACCTATCCTGGTTTGTCTCAGTTCTTTGAGTGAACCCATGGAATTATTCAGTGGATTCCAGTACTAGAAGCCTCGAGGGGACCCCAAATAATTCTTATTTCTTTTTATACTGCTGCAAAGCTAAGCCCAGAAAGAGTATTTATGAGTGATCCTGGCCTCTCTACATCCTAACATGCCATCCTCTTCCCATAACCCACTTTCTTATTTTCAAAATTGGGGTAAAAGATGGATCCTAGAAACTACAGATTAATAATTTTAATACAATTCCTTGGCAAAATTCTGGAATGGGCTGTTTTAAAAGAAATTCTCTGAAGTGATTACCAGGAATAGAAATGGCTTCACTTAAAAAAAAATATGTCAGACTGTAAATCTTATGGAATGGATGTTGAGGAATATATCCAGCAGGCAATTCAAGACTAGAAATTTGAGAGTTAGGGGCTAGGACTGACTCAGACCATTCTGATGATTCAAGTTCAGGTTTGGAACAAAATGGGCCAATCAACACTTCACAAAAATAACTTGATTTAACAAGTAGTATGGAAAGGATATTAAGCAGAGCTATGATACTGATTCGTTACGATGAAGGTTTTATACTGAACTACTTTTGGTCAGTACAACGTTGTGAGTCAAATGGGTGTGCTGGCTCACATAGCAGGGAGTCATCTAGGAAGTCTGAGGGTGCACTTCAGACTAATAAACTTTTTTATGTTGTAGATGACCAGAAAACTGTTTCAACTGCTTAAGCCTTAGCCCTCAGGCTCAATCAAGCTTCATGCATCATTTCCTTGCCTTTTAGGGCAAAACTAGCTCAGTTTGTGTGGCAGGGACTTAGATAATTAAGAAGCTATATTAGAGCATTAGCCTCCAGACTAATGAGGTCTCCGGAATAGTTTTGGATTTTGGGGGGGAAGTTGCTTTTTTAGGTAAAAATAACAAGCCTAGCTTACACGAGAAGGCCCCTAGTAGAGATTGTTCCTATTATAACAGACCTCTTGGTGACAAGATCTTCAAGGTTTTTTAGAGAATCTTTCACCATTTTAAATAGCCTTAGGGCCTTTACTGGACAACATGACCAGGAATGCGAGAAGCCTGGCATAGCCAGTCTTGAAGGAGGAGCTTAGAACAAGTTTAACAAAAACAGGAACAAAGCAAACAATGTGGTGGTCCCCTGAAGGAGTGCAGTATCATGGTGACAAAATATAGAAGAAAACAAAGACCAGAAAACTCAGGCTTCACATCCCTGCTTTAGAAGGACCGAGTCACATGAGTCATGTGTAGGTGATGTTGGTTCATAGTGACTGCCTCCATCTAAAGCTATATACATGACTAGGGGCAACACTAGGGATGCTTGGGGCAGTCACTGGTCCTTATTACAGGTCAGAGTCTTTGGTAGTAAAGCAGGTAAGAGGTTGTTACCCTTTTACATAGACCCTGTCCTACTGCCATGATTAATACTATGAACTGCCCTCTACTACCACCTGCTCAGCATTCCCTAGCCTACCAACCAGAATATTCCTTACCATGGGAGCTCTATTGTGGACTTCCACATCTTTCTCCATTTAGCACCTTCTGCTGACAAACCGTCCCTGTCTTGTGGAGCTGATTGAGGACTCTCACATTCATCCAGGTACTCAGGTTTAGCCACTAAGCCAGCTAGTGAATCTCTTTTTTCCCCCTAATACACCATAGTTATACAGATCACCTCTTTCATATAATTAGAGAGCAAGGCACCTCCTAAAAATATCACCTCTTAGCCTCCTAACCCCTTCTGGGAGAAGATGTCTAGCTGTTACAGGGGAAAAGATATCTACCAGTTGAGGGGCACCCAAATTGTTTCCCAGTGGAACATGGGATTTTCTGAAGGGGCCAGGAACCTTAAATCCTGGGTGACTCTGAGCCATGGACAGTTGGCCAAAGCTATGTCCAAAGGCAGTCTTATGGGGGTAAAACTTGTTAGAGGCTGGATCCAAGAAACTGCTCAGCCAAAGATCTCTTCCTTTCCTTGTCAAAGTGGTTGACACCCAAGAGACCTAAGCAAGTATTATTTTGAATGCACTATTTACATTTAATAAGAGGTTTTATTGCCATACCCCCATCATGTTAGAGAAACTAATACATCTAATACAAGACAAATCGGTACTGAAATTTTCTTTTTAAGAGTCTTTCTTTAAATTTTCCCTTAATGATTAACAAACTCCCCTATCTGGTGATACCACCCCCTTCCCCCACCATGTTTCACCCCATCCACCCTTTCCACTTTGCCCCCTGGAATGCCTGAACCATAGACAACAAACTTGCTTTCATATTAAATCTTTCCCTCTCCCACTCTATCCTTCTTTTGTCAATCACTGAAACCAAGTTCCTTCCTGATGACCCAACTTCCTTGGCCACCATTTCCAGCAATGACTGCACTTTTCCCTTGTTCCCACGCAACTTAACTGGTCAAGGTGGGGGAGTTAGGATGCTTCTTATTCCCCATTGCTACTTCTGGATTACTCAGTAATCTTTCCTCATTTTAGGTTTATGCAGTCCATATTTACTGCTCAATTAACATCCTGTTAGCTGTTGTCTACAAATCTCCAAGATACAACCCATCCATCCCTGATGAGTTCCATACCTGGTCTTTCTCTCCTCCCCAAATCCTGCCCTCATAGAGGAGAGTAATTAATACTTTATCAAATACCTTAACCCCCAAGTTCTTCAATTTACTCATTTCCTATAATCTACTCCACCGTTGAGATTTCAACTCTGACCACCCAGGGACACCAAAAACTATTGGGGTTTAGGCTCTGCCCAGCCAGGGTTGCCAAAAACTGTTGGGGTTTAGGCTCTGCCCACCCAGGGATGCCAAAAACTCTCATAATTTCATGATGTGTTATGGTGGAATCATCTCAGAGAATTCAGAGTTGGACCACCTCTAATCCAAGTATAGGCATTTATTGAGATTCATGGCTCTCATGAAGCAGGCTAAGTTCCAAGTGGAACCAGCAGCTTCAGAGAAAGCAAGGTGGATTTTTATAGGGTAAAGATGCAATTACCTAACAGAAATTATGAATATTAAAAAGGTGGGGGGTTTTGTTAAAGAATTAGGTAATAGGGGAGGGGTCCCAGCCACAGTGGAACTGTGCATGCAATTACCCACAATGCATGCAGAAAAACCCATGGGGGAATGTATGATAATAATATTATAATAAGCCTTTCTATGTCGTAAGTTTACTCTAGGTCAGTTCTTTACTATTATTGCATAGGTGCTTACTTAGGGAAAGTCCCTTCTATTGTTTTGGGGTCCACATCCTGCTTGGGCGTCCTGGTGGTCCTGCTTTCTGATTGAGTATTGTGATCCTGTCTGAGACTAGATGGATGTGGTTGTGGTTGAGTGCAAAGACACACCTGCTGTTTCGGTGGGAAATATGAGGAATGGGTCTGGGAGGTAGCGGCTAGCTAGAGACAATGGCTGGGATCCTATCACATGGATACGCCTGTTGTTTCTGTGAGAAGTATGGGTTCATGGACATACCTGTTGTTCTGTTGAGCAGTGAGGCATATATGAAGTTACAATATCGAGTGTGTGTCTAGGCAGGGCCAGTGGGCCTGCTGTTCAGTGGGGCCTATAAGGCAGTTAGAATATTGGGGCTGGGCAGCTTTATTCGGATTCCATCATCCACCCACCTCAGTTGTGCACAAAGACAATTATATGCTTGATCTTACCACAAATGTAACACGTTCATATTCATGTACTCTGAAATTCTCTTATCTGATCATCTCTCTGCCTTCCAACCCCAAACCCTGTTCTTCATCCTTACTATGACCTCTAGTCTTTGAACTCTCCCAGGCTAACACCGCTCCACTATCTACACTGTCCTCCTTTCCTTATCTTGATCTATTGATGAGTTCAATTTTGCATTCTTTTCTCTTCATCACCCTCAGAGATTTGTGATCCAAGGGGGAAATTTGTTCACTGTCTGCCTCATCTAAGTTCTACCAATTCTTGACCCAGGTTTGGGGTTTTGGTTTGTCCCTAGTTGGCAGTTTCACTTGATAGCTGCTGGACTCAGCCACTGTTGGTAAGCTCCAGCTCAGCATCTGGCCTCAAATACTTTCTATCTTACAACTTGTTCTGTGCTGAGTACTTAACCAGGACCCACACTCATGTCTGCTCCTCTTTATCCCATGTCTCCAGTCTGAAACTGGTGACAGAGCTGCTAGGTGGCATCCATTCCTGCACCTAGTGTTTGTTCAGGCATCCCCTAGGATCTCTTCCTGTCTAATGCCTCCTGTGCTCAGGCTATGTGTAGATATTCTCTTAGTTCCTGGATGCTTAAATGTTCCCTGCTTCCACGTGTTCCTGGCCAGCCCTGTCCCCAGTGTCTGCAAACCTCTCTCTCTGTCTCTCTGAGCCACTTTAGGCTGAAAAAAATGACTCACTTTGACTTGTTGGCTTTCTTATTCAAAGTTTTAGTCTGGTGCTTTCTCTAGATTTTTTTTGGAAGAGGTGCTGCTTTTTCTCATTGCACTGTCTTGGCTCTGGCTCCTCTCGTCTTATCAAAGGCTACCTGGTCTCCAACACTATGCAGCTTCCCTTTTACTTATCTCCAAGAAAAAGTCTTTACCTGCACATAAATATGGACAGTATAGTATGAGGATAAGAAACAAACAGAATTATATTCACAGATGTGTATCACAAATCTGGCACAGAAAAATGATAGTGATTTGGGAGGACTTAAATTAGGATTATGTATGCTGGAGCCCTTTCCCTCCGTCTCTCTCTACCCAAAATTGAATTCCTTGTCTTGCCTTAATGAAAATTTTGTTTCTCAAAAAGTAGAGAGAGTGATGAAGGGAACTATTATTTTGGATCTCCTTTTCACCTGAAAGAGGCATTCATTGCTGAAATAGAAATGATGCGACTATGGGCATGGAGGAGGAGTGACCACTTCATCATAAAAGGCCAGGAAAGGCAAACAGTCTGACACTTGTCCTAGATTTGGTGAGAACAGATTTCAGAGAATTAAGAGGAAAAAAAAGAATGGTCCTATGGACTGATCCTATAGGAGAAGTCTGCCCCCGAAGGATGGGAAATTCTCAAGAATAAAATTTTGAAAATGCATACAGAAAGCAAGACCGTGTGAGTTTCCAAGGAGATAGATGTATATAAATAAGACACTCATACAACAATTTAAATTTTTAAAAGATAAGCATGGAAGACTGGAATTAAGGACAAATAATGCTGTGAACCCAAAAGAATTGATATGTTCTTATAAAAATAGCAGTCAAGAGTACTGCAACTCATAATAAGCCTAGGCTACAATGGGGTGGGGATGGGAGGGATATCAAGGAAGAAAAAGAGAAGGCAGAACTACTGTACTCTTTACTTGTGTTTTATCTGCCAAAGGGAATGGTATCTGGGCTAGAAAGAATAGAGGGAGAAATGGCTGACAGATTTGAAATCCATTTCTTTATCTCATGAATTCATGTCACTATGCCTGGGTGAGCTAAATTTAGGAGCACCAAAACTGGCATATCAATTCTTAGGTACAAGAGGACAATAGAAGAGGATAGGGTTTCCAGAAGGGAAAGCTCGAATTAGATAGGAATGAAATAGGTAGCATTAGTAGGGGAAAGGGTTTTTACCTTTGAAGATGTCATTTTGGCAGCTATGTGGTGTGGTAGATAGAACCTCAGGCCTGGAGTCAAGAAGACCTAAGTTCAAATCTGGCCTCAGACACTTAGTAGCTGTGTGATTCTGAGCAAGTCACTGAACCCTATTTGCCTCAGTTTCTTCATCTGTAAAATGAACGGGAGAAGGGAATGGCAAACCAAGGGATATGGAATGGAGCAGATTGGAAGGAGATGGGGTAGTAGTATTTGACTGAACTCACATTCTGGACTGTTCTTTGCTCCAGCCCAAGATGGGATGCCACTTTCCCAGAAAGTGACCTATGTGTGAATTATGTATTTAGCTCTTGACCAGGCTTAGAGTCTGCAGCCTGGAGTATAGGTGCTTAATGATTATGGAGGATTAAGGTTATTTTTTTTCACATGATTTGATGAAATACCATTATATGTGGCAGTAGGCCAACAAGATCTCCAAATCTAGTCCCTGAAAGGGACTGGGTTTAGAATTGCACTTAATCTGGGTCAAGTAATGTTGAGGGAGTAGGCACTGGGGCAATGAACTAGGTGTCAACAGTGACCCTTACCTCACTAGCTGCTTCATGGTTAAGGAGGGCTGAGGTGGTGTTTTCTCAGGCAGTAATGACAGTGCAGAGGCTAGTTTACTTCCACATGTGGATGTTTGCTTCCACCTGCTTGGTTATGTCAGCTTAGCCATTTTGTCAGATGACTCAGGGACACAGATTGGATTTGGTACAGTGAAGTTCCATATATCCACTAGGTTTAACAAAGCTTAGAAAAATGTTTTCCTTGATAGAGTAAGCACTCTTCTGTTCTCAATTTCATTCCTTGCTCTTGGGTATGTGATTGGCCACGTCCCAGAACCATCATGTACCATAATGTCCAGAAGATCCTGATTTCTGTGATATCATCGTCATTAATAATCACATTAATTAAATATTAGGACCTAAAAAGATTTCCCAATGCTTCTGAAGAAGCTTGACTACAATTTAACTATGATGTCACTTCCTGTTTAATATTGGAGTTGGCACAAGAAAACGAACCACCTGAATTATCTTAATATATGGAGAAAGAATTATAGGGCTAGAAAACAGAAGGGATTTGCCCAGGGTCTCACATAATGAGTGAATAGTTTTGCACTCATATCTCAAACTGTGCTTTCAAGGCCCAGCTCAGGTACTATTTCCTAAGCTGAGAATGATCTCCCCTCTTCAGGTTTCTTGTAGTTTTTTTTTGGTCTGGATCTCTCCTTTGCCCCGATCACATTCTACTTTGAATCCAGCATTTGTGTATGTGTAGCCCTCTTTTTAGAGTATTAGAATGTTCCTTAAGCACAAGGGACTGTTGTGTCTTTTTCTATCTCCAGTGCAGAGTACCGACTCCTGCATGTAGTAAGCATTTAATATATGTTTGTGGAATTGATCTGACCTTAAAATATAGGACTCCTGTCTCCTAGTCCAAGGCTCTTTCCAGTGCCCTAGGATCCCATCAAAAGAAACTTCATGCAGCATCCCCTTCTGTAATGATCACTCTTTTTATTTTGTAAACTAATATTTCTCTCCATTTAGGACAGGTGAACTAGGGTTTAGTCTATGACTTATGTTTTATTCCCATGTAGATAAATCTGGGAAAATCGTAATTTAACACATTTCTGCACACATCTCAATTTGACACATACCCATAAGCAAATAAGGTTTCTAGTTAATATTTAAACATAAAAATATGTATTCAGAACATTAATAAAAAGAGAAGGGGCTTGTATCTCAGTCTCCTTAGCAATGAAGAAATTGTTATTGCCTACCTTCCTTGGGACTGTAGTTTATCTTGTCCCCCTCTCCAAGTAATTCCTACCCTTACTGTATCTACTACCTGCATATTGAATTTTCTTAAAATGGGATTCACCCTCACTTTAAGTGGGAAGTGTTCTTCTGTGTCTGCAGGGTTAGCCACTTAGTCCATGAATTAAGTGTATGAACAGGATCAGGAAAGGCTTCCTGAAGTGCTTGAAGGAGTGTATTCTGGACATAGTATAGATGGACAGGGAGAGAGTCAGAGATGAGAAATTGAAATGTCATGTGGGAGAAATAGATAAGTCAGTTTGATTCAGCTTTGGAATATGGAAAGAGAAGTAGTATAATAAAGTTGGAAAGGCAGGCTGGAGCCAAGTTGTGATTATTCTAGAGGCAATGGGAATTCACTGGTGTTTGAACCCAGGTTCTCTGATTTCAGAATCAGTGCTCTTTTCACTGTATTTCCAACTGTGTTCAGTGGCATATGGGTAAGATTAGGGGAGGTATGTCATGGGAGTGTAATCCTGCACTGGAATTGGCCAATGGACTAGTGGCGGTAAGACAGCGTAGCAAGGGATTTGAAAGTAGAGTGGACTATGGAGTGAACTAAACTCTAGAATTGGGGTTGGAAAGGGAAAGAAGTGACTTGAGAAAGTATTAGAGGAACTAGAAGTTGCTATGGAAAAAAAGATAGAAAAGAAGGAATGAGGCATAGGGAGAGTCGGAATGACAGGTGACTATGGTGATATGAATTTCAGAGTTTTTATTCTGAAAGTATGACCAACCAGGTGTGTCATGTGGGTGGTGTTGGAGGAGTAAGTAATAGATCTTGAAGAGAAAGGAACATCAGTGCTGAAGTCTTATTCTGTGTAAGGGCAGGAATCAAAAAGGAGAGAAGAAAGCCCCAAGTACTGAAATCCTTAGGGAGAGACCCTGTGGCCGGTAATGATAATTGTGTGTGTGCGCATGTGTGTTGTATATAGCACTTTAATGCTTGTAAAGTGCTTTACATATATTATCACATATGATTTTCACAACAGCCCTATGAAGTAGGTGCTGTAGTTGTACCCATTTCTGCAAATGAGGGAAATTGAGATTGAAACACATTTAAGTATGTTGTCCAGGGTCACACAGCTGGCAAGTATCTGAGGCAGAATTCAAACTTGGGTCTTCCTGACTCCCAAGGCCAGAGCTTTAATCTACTGTGCCTGGCAATATGGTTTATCTTAGGGATGTCAGGAACTGATAACTCCTGAATTTTCCATCCCCCTTCTGGGCATCCAAGTGTTCAGGTTCAGAAGGAAGAGCTTGAGGAAGCAGAAGGGGTTATTCCTCATGAACTAGGGGTGCTTCCTGTTAGCCTAAGACACTCTCCCAGTTCATGCCCTGAAGACCTGGCCCATCGCAAGTTCCTGCAACATAGTATGCACTTAATAAGTACTTTTAAGCTGACTGGTACTGAATGAATATTGAGAGAATTTATTCCAGTTGCAGATCTTAGGTATGTCCTGCTGGAGCTGACGCAATTTTATCCAGCTCCTTCTCCTGACTTCTGGCTGGAGTTGCTTTGGTAGCTGCCTCAAATAATTTCTTTCCTGCCCTTTGATCTCAGACCCCAGACCCCACCTATGGAAGTTCCTGTTTATTTTGTGACCCACTGGTCTGACCATGCCAGACTTTGGTCGTCATCTCATTAGATTCTTTATTCCCCAACCTTAGCTGGCCCAGATTCCCCTCTCCAGGGCCAAGCTCTGGCTTCTCTACCTGTGCTTTAAACTTATCTCTCTGTTCCTATTGTACTGCAGAGAGGAAGCACCCAGTCTAGGCCCTACTTACAGCAGCTGTGGGGAAAATGGACACGTTCTTGTGCCTTGTGATGAACTTCTAGGCTGTGTAGCAGATCTTACTGACGGGTACCCTATTATTGGACATAATTTCTGAATTTGGACAAATGTTATGGTATTAACAACAATAATAATACTATTAACTCTCCTTTCTATAGTACTTTTTTCAGAGCAGCCTTTCAAGTAAGCAGGACAAGTGTGATTATCCTGATTTTACAAGGAGAAAATAGAGCGAGAGGACTCTAGATCTCTATCTGGAACTTCCTTAAGGAGGTCCTTGTCCTTTACTTTTACCTCTTTACTTAAGGAGTAAAACTCAGAGAGCTTAAGTTACACACACGTGTATGTGTGTATCAGAAAGGGAAGTCAAGACTGATCTCCTGAGTCAAACCAGTGCCCAGATAGTTGCTGCACTGCACCATCCTTTTTAATAATACTGTACTGTCCCTAAAGTTAGTGAACTGCTGTGTCTTAGTTTCCTGATGTGTAGGATGGGGATATTACTGTTTGTCAACCAGGGGCTGAGGGCAAAAAGAGCTTTGGGACAGTGAAATCCCAAACATTCATCCCCCAGGTTTTATGAGCCAGCCCTCCCTGGAAAACCTGTCCTGCGCTAATCCTAACCCTCTGCATATTCTCTTGGTCTCCGAATAGAGGAGTCTTGTGTCTTAATCATGAACTCAGAGAACCTGGCAACACTCCATAGGGTGGGGAAGGAGGAATTGCTGCCTCTAGGGCCCTTGAATACATCCCATTTCTTCTTTTTTTCTTTGGTTTTCTGAGCTTTTGTTGTCTCCCCTTATAGTTAATCTTTATGGCTCTAGTTTCAGTGTCTTATCCATCCTCTTTTTCTGCCCTTTGACAGTGACCATAGCCTTCTTCTAGAATTTAGATACCACCACACTCATGGTTCTCCTCCTACCCCTGGAACACTTCCTTCTCTGTCTCTTTCTCTGGCTTTTATGACTTTCTAACTCCTTAAACTAAATATTGCCCAGAGATCTGTCCTGGGTTTCTTTCTTTTCTCTTTCTTTCTGCATTTTCTCCCTTAGCATTCTCATTCACTCTCATCCTTTTAACCATCTGTCTTATATAGGTGACTCTTCAACTTCTATTCTAAGACTGAGTAGGTTTCTAAGCACATTTTGAGATGTTACCTCAAGTTCAGCATCCTCAAAACTGAGATGCTTCTTTATCCCAAATGTGTTGTTCTGATTTCACTATTCCTGTGTCACTAACGTCCACTTATGTTCAGAATCACTGAGTTCAGAATCACCATCTTCTCATTACTATCACCCTAGTTCAGATTCTCATTAGCAGTTGTCTGGATAATTGCATCAACCTCCTCACAGATCTTCCTGACTGTTCCCTAAGTACTTCTCTGACCATTTTTCTCTCATGCACAAAATATTCCTTGGCTTCCTGCTATCAGTAGAGTTTATTCAGTCTCCTTTACCTGCCATTGAAGATCCTTTACAGTCTGATGTTTTCAGCCATTTTTTTCCTCCTCCACAGGCTCTGGATTCCAGCCCCACTGGACTGCACGCAAACTTCTATCTGTGCTTCCACAAGTGACAGCTCATGAAAACTGTCTCAAACTCTCGTGTTAATAGTAACCTTCCTTTGCCATCCTCTCTGCAGACTCCTACTTTGCACCTCTCTGACACCCTTATTCTTTAAAATGTGACTTATAGCTATCTGCATTTGTATAAATAAGAATGGGTACATTGTCTTGATAACCGAATCTTTGATATTTTGTACATTTCTATAGTTATTTTGAATGGAATTTCTTTTTCCATCTTGGATACGGAAAACGTGATTTTTGTGGGTTATTTTCGATTCTGCCAACTTGGTTGATTTGTTACTCTTAATTTTTTATTTGAATCTCTAAGGTTCTTTAATAAATCATCTGCAAAAAAAAAAAGAGTTTTGTTGTTTTGACTATGTTCCCTTAACTTTTTTCTTATCTTATTCTTATAGTTATTTCTAGAATCATGTTAAATTATAATTATAATAATGTATATCTCTGCTTTTCCCCTGATCTTATTGGAATGGCCTTTAACACTTCTCCATTATAGATAATATAAACTTTTGGTTTAAAATAGATACTGTTACCATATGAAGAAATAATCCATTTATTCCTATGCTCTATGGCAGTCCTTCATGCCTAGAATACTTTCCTTCCTTTTCTCTGCTTCTTGGTTTCCTTGAAGTTTCAGCTAAAATCCTACCTTCTGTAAGAGGCTTTTCTCAACTTCCCTTAGTGCTAGTGCCTTCCTTTTGAGATTACCTCCAAGTTATCTTACACATCTTGTTTGAACATAGTTGTTTGCATGTTGTTTTCATTAGATCGTGAAGTCCTTGAAGGCCGGAGTTGTTTTTGCCTTTCTTTGTATTTCTGGCACCTAGCAGTCTCTGGCACATAATAAATCCTTGTTGACTTTCCAGTGCTTTCAACATATAAAGGGATATTTTTATCAAAACCTTTTTTCTTGGTATAATCTTGCGATTTTTATTGATTTTATTATTCGTTTGTTTTGTTTTGTTTATAATTTTCCTAATATCCAACCAACCCAGAATTCCTGGTGTAAATCTGACCTGGTCGCATAATTTTTAAAAAATACGTTGCTTTAGCTTCTTTGTGAACATTGTATTTGGGATTTTTGCAGCAATAACCCTCAGAGATACTGGTCTATGATTTTCATTTTCTGACTTATTGCTCCTTGATTTAGATATTTGGACCCTGTTTTTCTTAGTAAAAAGAGTTTGGCAGGATGACGTTTTTCTGTATTCCTACAAGTGACTGATGTATAATTGAAGTTAATTGTTCTTTAAATGTTTGATAGAAATCATCTGCAAATTTTTTTGGACCTGGATTGGCAGGAAGATTTTCTTTATGGCCTCTTCAATTTCCTTTTCTAAGATTGGGTTGTTTAAACTGCCTTTATGTTTCTAGTTACTATAATTATATATTTATATTTTGTAAATATGTATACTGGTCACTTTATTTATTAGTTTTCTTGGCCATATTTAGGTAAAATAGCATTTGAATAATTAGTTTTATTTTCCGACACATCTTTTATTGACTACAACACAGTGTGTACAGTGAATAAAGTAATGAACTTGGAGTCAGGAAGATCTTAGTTCAGTTCCAGCCCTAGCACTTATTAACTGTGAGATCCTGGGCAAATCATTTAACTTCTGTTTGTCTCAAAATGAAGATAATAATAGCACCTACTGACCAGGATTGCTATAAAGAGAAAATGAAAATATTTTTCAAATCTTTATGAATCTTAAAGTGCTGTCTAAATGTTAGTTATTGTTATTTTGATTTAGCAGTTTGATTTTCCTCTTTTTGGTCAAATTAGCCAATTTTCACTTATTTTATATGATTTTAAAAGAGCTTCCTACTTTTATTTGAAAATTCAGTGCATTTTTTGTTGTTTTCAGTTTTATTTTTTGATTTTTGGAATTTATTATTTTATTTGAGGTTTTTAAATATGGCATTTTTTTTTCTGTTTGGGGATTCTTTTTTAAGTTTATGCTTAATTCTTTTTTGTTATTGAAAAATATGTTATTCCCTAAAGATTGCTTTGGCTACTTTCCCAAAGTTTCAATATGTTATCTCATTGATTTCACTTTCTTTGGTGAAATTCTATGTTGTTCCTGTGATTTGTTCTTTGTTCCACTGATTCTATAGAACTAAATTATTTTTTATCTCCCTTAAATTTGAAGATTTTCTTCAAAGGCCCTTTTAATTATAATTTTTATTATGTAGGCCAATAAAAGGTGAAATGCTTTTACTTTTCTACATTTATTTATGAATTTTGTTATGCCTTTGCATATGATGAATGTCCAATTCAACAAATCCAATCCAGTAAATATTTATTAATATGTCAGGCACTGCGCTAAGCACTGAGAATGCAGTTAATAAAAGGAAAACGATTCTTTACCCTCAAGGAACTTGCAGTCTAAAGGTCTAGGCAATACACAGAAGGAGGCAGGAAAGTTGGGGGTAGGGTACAAGGGAATACCCAGGTGGGGCCATCTTGGTCGGTGGAACTAAAACCAGGTAGACCTGTAGATGCAAAGTGGGGAAAAATATTTTCAAAGGTATCATGTATAACTGAGAATGTATAAATTCCTTTCTTCTCCCACTTAAACAGAGGTCTATCATATTTAACTTTTCCAAAATTCTCCATACATTGTTAATTTTTTTAGTCTAGAAAGAAAGTACTTTGAGGTACCCAATTCATTTTTTGTGTATTACTCCCTATAATTTCATTTGTTTTTCATTTAAGTACTTGGCTACAATGACATTTCATACATATATTATTAAGCATTAACATTATTTCATAGTTTTGGGGGCCATTAAGCATAATATAGTGTCTTTCTTTTTTCTTATAACCATGCCCTTTTTTGCTGTTACACTGTCTGATATCCTGATTGCTATCTCTGCTTTTTTGAACATCTGATTGAAGCATAATAAATTCTGTTCTAGGTCCTCATTTTAACTCCATGTGAATCTTTGTTTCAACTATACATGTGTGTACATATGTATATATATATACATACATGTGTATTTTTATGTGTACACACACACATTTCTAAACAGCATTGTATTCTGTTTTCTGATCCATCTGCTACCTGTCTTGACTTTATGGGTGACTCCATCCTATTCACAATCATGGTTCTCATTTTTAATTATATTTTCCGTTAATCCTATCTTGTTACATCTTTCCTCCTCTTCCAAACCCCTCCATACAGTGATGGAGAAGTTGATAAGTGTGGGATTGTGATCAACACTGGTAATTTATAATTGAAGTAGTCTGGTATCTTTTCTTTTCCCCCAGTCTGGACCCTTATCACTGGTTCTCACAATTTCTGTTTCTTCCCTTTGACACCCTCTCCTTTCTTATCTGCCTTCTGAATTTAAAGTTTAATTTGCTTGTGATTGCTCCCTCCTCAGTGTTACCTTGCTCCCTTCTCTTTGTCCTTACCCTGCTGAATTTATTTTATTTCTACACCAAACTATTTGTAATTATATGTCCAGCCCTCCTCTGCCCAGTTCATCTGTGAGTGAAGTTAATGACATGCCCTCTCCACTTGAGCCTGCTTCACTTATAACAGGAATAAAGTAAGGAGGAAGCAGGAGGAAAATGCCATTTCAGTTATGAGAAATAGATTTATTCCCCATTCTTTTCTCTTTTAAAAACAAAAATATGGAACCAAGACACCCCCAATTTCTTTGTTGTTATTTCTTCTGTGACCCTAGAAGCTAATGAGATTCTGAAAAGACACTCGTTTCTTCTCTCCCCATTAGAATATAAACACTCTTTCATCATTAATTCCTTTCTTATTGCCCAAATTAATTTACCTATCTAGGTTACTCTGGTGTTTGCATTTTCAGAAGTTCCACTCCAGTCTGGTCTTTTTTATCAGGAATACTTGAAAGTCCTCTATCCTGTTAAAGCCCAATTTTTGTCCCTGTAAGATTGTACTCAGCTTTGCAGGGTAAGTCATTTTTGTTTGTATACCTTTTGCATTTTGATGTTTATATTCCAGTGTTTTCTCTCCTTTATTTTCATGAACCTCGTCTTGTGTGATCTTGATGGGACTCTTTGCTGCTTGAATTCTTTTAGTCTAACTGTTTGTATTGATCTGATCACAGCTCTGGATTGACATCCCTGGGTGTCTTCATTTTGGAGTTTCTGTAGGAGGTAACCAGTGGATTTTTTTTCTATTTTCATTTTGATTTCTTTAAAAATAATGTCCAAATTTTATATTTGGCCATGTTTTTTAGGGAGTCTGTTCTGTTGTGCCCAATGCTTTCATGACCTCCATGGACCTGGGTATGCCAGGCCCTTCTGTCTTCAACTATTTCTCAAAGTCCATCTAATTTCATGTTCATTTTAGGAAGTCTGACATTTCTTAGATTTCTATCTTCTTATCCTATTTTCCAGGCCAGTTTTTTTACATTTTCTAATGCTTTTTAAAAATCTCTTCACTTTGTGAATATTTCTTGTCTCACAATATTACTGAATTTTGATTACTACATTCTGTTTTGGGTTTTTTTTTAATTTAATTTGGTAAACACTTATTAAATGCCTGCTGTGTGTCAGGCACTGGGGACATAAGTAAGAAAAAGAGACAATTGCTACCTTTAAGGAGCTTACAATCTAATGAGGGGGAGGATAATATATAAAATGAAAACCAGCGGGAGGGGAATGGGAAGGGGAAAAGATATCAGAGGGTATCTAGAAGGGGCATAGCCTTGGAGAACTGTTGATGGGGAGTGGAGTTTTCAGAATATCTGCTGCTTTTGCAAGGTTTCCTACCTTCTGTCCCAAGCTTTTTATTCTTACACTTTTTTTCTGCTCAAGCTCATTTTTCATTTTTTTTTTTTTTATGCTTGGCTTTATTTCTTCTAGGCATTTTTCTATTACTTGTGACCAAGTCCTTTGCTTCTCAAGACTTTACTTGAATTTGTTGTGGAGTTACTCTCTTCTGGGTTTACCATTTGGACATTTCTTAATCTATAGTATTGACTGTATATGTTCTTTTTCTTATTTATTTTTTATATCTGCAGTTGCGGGATTGGAATGCTGCACTTGGGCCTGAGATGTTGTCTTAAGCCCTGTTTGATATAATGTTCTCTGCAACCTAGATGTGGTGGCTAAGACTCAGCCCCATTTTCTGCTGGAATACTGAGCTTCTGGCTCAGGCTTTTGCTGGCCATATTTATGTTTTGACCTCATTTCCTTCTCTATCTCTTTCTCTTTGCACAGTCCCAAGCCATAAATTGGCCTGAACCCTTGTTGTATATCTTGACAGTCTTCCACTTGGTGTTAATTTTTACTGGTAGTGGCTTCTTGTAAGGGCCCTGGTGTCTTGTGGCCCAAGCACTGAATTAGTGCAGTCTTGCTGTTGTTTCCAACATGAGCTGCCTGGGTGTTGAGCTACTGGGCTCCGTTGTGTCTCTGGGACAGGTTTCCTGGACACAGTACTGCCTGGGCCCTGTACTGACCCTGTTTCCTGCTATAGCTCTGGCATAGACTCCCTGAATGCTGTGACTTCTGCATCCCCTTACCTTTGTCTCTACTCAAAGATTTCATGGGCTTCTGGCAATATTCTTTTTAAAAAAAAAATCAATTTATTTTTAGTTTTCAGCATTCACTTCAATAAGATTTCGAGTTCCAGACTTTCTCCCCATCTCTCCCCTTCCCCCACCCCAAGAAGATGTGTAATTTAATATAGGCTACACGTTCATATTGAACTTATTTTCACATTAGTCATGTTGTAAAGAAGAATTAGAACTAATTGGAGAAACCATGAGAAAGAAGAAACAAACATAAAAAGAGAGAGCAAATAGATGCTTCAATTTGCATTCAGACTCCATAGTTCTTTTTCTCTATGTAGGCATCATTTTCCATCATGAGACCTTTTGAGTTGTCTTGGATCCTGGCATTGCTAAGAAGAGCTAAGTCTGTCAGTTAGTCATTGTACAGCGCTGCTGTTGCTGTGTACAGTGTTCTGGTTCCGCTCACTTCACTCAGCATCAGTTCATGTAAGACTTTCCAGGTTTTTCTAAAGTCAGTCTGCTCATCATTTCTTATAGCACAATAGTATTCCATTACATTCATATACCACAACTTGTTTGGCCACTTCAATTTCTGATTCTTGGCCACCACAAAAAGAGCTACTATAAACAGACATGTGAGTCCTTTCCCCTTTTAAATGATCTCTTTAGGATACAAATCTAGTTAGTGGTGTTGCTGGATCAAAGTGTGTGCATAATTTGATAATCCTTTTGGCATAGATCCAAACTGTTCTCCAGAATGGTTAGATCTGTTCACAACTCTACCAGAAATGCTTTAGTGTTCCAATTTTACCGCATCTTCTCCAATTTTTATCATTTTCCTGTTTGGTCATGTTAGCCAATCTGAGGTGTGATGGGGTACCTCAGAATTGTTTTGATTTGCATTTCTCTAATCAATAGTGATTTAGGGCATTTTTTCCATATGACTGTATAGATAGCTTTAATTTCTTCGTCTGACAACTGTTCTGGCAATATTCTTGCACTGTCCAGGAGTCTTTTCTAGCAATTTCCTCTTTGGTTTTATTTATCTTTGTTCCTTCTGGTGCATTTCTAGAACTTCACCAGGCTGCTTGTGAAAACCTGGCTATTCTTAGGTCTCATCATGTACCACTCTAACTGGAAGTCTGTAGTAGTTTCTTATTACCGGTCTCCTTGTCTCCAGACTTTTACTTCCCATTTTCATTCTGTAGGCACTGAGTCACCCTCCTACTTTATATGTCATTTCCCTGCTCAGAGACTTTCCTGTCTTTTATGTACTGTAGGAAGCTAGGTGGTACAGTGGATAGAGTACTAGCCCTTGCATCAGGGGGACCTGAGTTCAAATCTAGCCTCAGACATTTACTAAGTGTGACCTTGGGCAAGTCCCTTAACCCTGTTGCCTTAGTTACTCATCTATAAAAGGAGCTGGAGAAGGAAATGGCAAACCACTCTAGTATCTTTGCCAAGAAAACCCCCAGTGGGGTCACAGAGAGAGACGGACATGACTGAAATGACTCCACAACAAAGGCCTTTGTTCGTATCTTTTCCCTGTTCTATTTTTAAAGTAGGTATTTAATAGAACATGATGGTATCAAAACTGCTGCACTTTGCTTATGTCCTCTTTTGAACTTCCTTCTGTTCTCGTTTGGGGATGTTGGAAATGTTTCATTGGTGTTCTTTTCTTTCCTGTCTTCTTTATTTTTGTGTCAATATTACTCACCATTCTTTTGCCCAGTAACTCTCTACATCTTCCACTCACCCCCCAAAAGCATCCTTTGTAACACATTAGTATAGGCAAACAAAAGCGTATTTATATCATTCCTGCCAGGAAGAGGAAGCCTGTTTCATCATCAGTTCTGGAATCACGATTGATCATTGTATTACTCAAAATTTTTAAGTCTTTCGAAGTTTATTTTCTTAATGTTATTGTTGTCATTGTATAAATTGTTATCCTGGTTCTATTCATGTTACTCTGCATCATTTCAAAACGAGTCTTTTTAGATTGTTCTGAATGCATCCCGTTTTTATAATGTAATACTCTTCCATTACATTCAAATAGCATATTTGCTCAGGAGTTCCCCACTTTGTTTCAGTTTTTTTGTTTTATTTTTGTTCAATAAAAGCTAAGTTCATGGCTACATGGCTTTTTTTCCCTCTAGCCATAGATCCTGTGGGGTTGGGTATATGCCTAGTAGAGGTATCACCTACTTAAAGAGGATGTTCATTTTATTGATTTTTTAGGTATGGTTCAAAACTATTTTCCAGAATGTTTAGACTAATTCACTGCCTTCACTAATGGTATTTTTGTCATTCCACAAATTTTGTAACTTTTACTTTTCCCATTTTTCATTATCTTTGCCAATTTGTTAAGTCTGAGGTTTAAATCTCAAGAGTGGTTTTGATTTCCATTTCTGTTATTATTGATGTGTTGGAGCAATATTTCATATGGTTATTTATAATTTGTTTTCTGAGAACTGTACATATCCTTCTATCACGTCTGCTTTGGGGAGTAGCCCTTGGCTTTATATATTTGCATTAATTTACTATATATCTTGGGCATTAGATCTTTATTGGTTGGTTGTTGTCCTTTGTTCTCTAGGAGAACCAAAATGACATCACTATGCTAGAGTCAAGTTCTAGTGTATCCGACTGTGGTTGATCAGACCGATATGAGCTCAGAATGCTCTACCACAGGTCAGGCACAAATAGTCCATGTGAACATTTAGGGTGGATACTCTAAATTTGCACATCTCACATTTCTTTTGAGCTACTTCAATTCCGCTTTGCTCATAGAGCACAGAACTTTCTTTGATGAGGGCACACCATACCGGGTGGTTCTGCGCCCGTGTCTCCCATGCCAACCAATCAATTCCAAAGTTCTTCAGAGAAACTTTGAGAGTGTCCTTGTATTGCTTCTTATGATCAACATGTGAGTGCATGCTTTATGTGAATTCTTCATAAAAGTTTTTTAAGCAAACATACATTTGGCATTCAAACAACATGGCCAGCTCATCAGAGATGCACTGTCTGTAGTAGAATTTGAAAGCTTGGCAGTTTAATTTGGGAAAGGACCTCGGTGTCTAGTACCTTATACTGCCAGGTGATCTTCAGAATCTTCCTAAGACAATTCAAATGGAAACGATTCCTTCTGGCATGGTTCAAGTGTACTGTCCCGGTTTCACAGACATACAGCAATGGCAAACCACTCCAGTATCTTTGCCAAGAAAACCCTAAATGCTGTCATGAAAAGTCAGATACAACTGAAAAACAACAATAAAAAGAAAATTACCTACATGGAAGTTACCAAAAGGACCCATACAGATCAGTATCTAATTCTGTCAACTCATGATATTCCCTTCTCTTTGAGAAAGAGGTGCACTTTGGATGATCCATATGAGGCAGAAGGTTCAGGGGACATCTTAGACTTGGGTGGAGCTGAAGGGTCTCTACTGCTCTGGTGCTGGACTTCAAGGTACAGTTTCACTGTCTTTCTATAAGCTGGCTGTAGACTGCTTTCTTAATCAACCCTGTGTTCTAAGAGTCACACCAATATACCCCTCCAAGCTGGTTCTGTGCCTTGTCCCCTCCTTTCTAGACTGCCTACTTATGTTATTTATTTTTCTAAGTCATAGCTATTTCTGTCTTTTGCTTAAAATTCGCTAGTTATTAGCCCACACCTGTATAGATTGGGAAGGGGGGTGGATTCACAAGAGCAGGGTCTAGTTGTGGTAAGCCATGTAGAGACCACCAATCTATCAAACCCATTTCATTTAGGAATTTAATGTCATTCCTGTAGACCTCTACTGTAGATTGGATTGCAATGTCAATTCATTTTTATTGCCTTCGCCACCTAAAACAAGACAAAGCATAGTTTCCACATGGAGGTTATTCTTTCACCTGGCCTTGCAGTACTAAGGCCTCTGACAGCTCTCTAAACCCATGGGACTCAGCTGCAGGGAAGGTCTCTGTGCTAGCTGCGGTAGACCAGACTCTCATCAAGCCATTATTCCAGTGACTTATCAGGTTGCTATATAAATTTTTCCTGCAGTCTCCCCAGTTCCTTGGGTGAAAATTGTTCACCCCTGCTCCCTCTGGGAAAGAAATTCCTCTCCATCAGGGATGCACAAAAGGATAAGCCTGGGGCTTTCTTATGGTGAATTTCCAAGTCTCCTCTACACTTTGCTCTCTTTCTCTACTATGCCTCTGACATCAGTTCAATGAAGGGAAGCCTTTGAGTTGGAGCCTGTACTTCCTACTGAAGGTGTTTCCTACTGAAGGTATTTCCTGTCTTTGGCCTGTTGTTCCACAGCATCATCAGCAGAGCTCCCTTCATTTTCTCTGGTACCATTCTCGTTGGCTCTCCCTCAGCCTTTATTATACAATCCTTAAATTCTGAGAACACTTTCTAGTCTCTGAATTTGCTAGGCAAATTTCTATTCAACAGAACTTGGCAATTTAACTTCTTTAGGATGGTCAACTAGACCTGAGACTTTCTCTACCCTCTTTGGCAGCCTTGCCTAATATTCACTGAGCCAGTCACTGCATCAATGGGGACCTTTCTCTTCCAGTGAAAGAATTCTCCATATTTCACTAAAAGGGCCCTTGCCACAGGGTTCTGTATCTAGCCTTTGATCACCCCTACAAAGGTGTGATGCATATTTGTAGTATCCATCAGTCACAATGGGAACCACAAGGCCATTTTATCCTACTTTCTAACTACCAAATGTTAGAAGAGTACATGACTCAATCCGGGATCTATTTAGGTTTGATGCTGGAATAAAATGAAACACTTGTAGGTTGTTTAAAGTTTACTTAGCCAAAGCATAGAAAGGATATTCAAAAAAGATACTCTAGCACTTAGCTGGGGTAGATGCCCCAAGTTTACCTTTTCCTTTCATATGGAAGTGCCAAATCTGAAGGACCCAACTCTATGTGGGTATACCTTTTTATACTCTTTGTGACCAGGAAACTGTCACTGTGGCCAACAGCTACCTTTTATAGCTCCCTAATTGACTCACTGCCCCACCCACTGAAGTGATTTTTTTCCCTTACCTTTTCATCCCTCCTCAAATTTTCCCCCCACCCTCTTCCCTGAGAACCCTGGTTTTTTTCCCCCTTTTGGGGGGGGGGGCACTTTCTCAGTCAGTTACTTGACTTTTGAGCCCTTTGTCAAGTGGAGGGTATACCCTAGGGACCTGTAAGTTCTAAGTTCCTCCAGGATGGCACAATCAAGGAATAAGAGTTTACTCCTCTCCTGGCCTGCACTCTAGTCTGGGAGCAACTATAAGCTTTTCTGCCCACAATCTGCAAGTAGGGTTCCCTCTCCACAACCGCCTCCAGCTCCACCACACCAGTGCTTCTCCTTACCCCAGGACCACCACTCAGAACTGAGACCAGATCAGGTGCTTAATTCCCACAGAGTCTTTAGGCTGAGGGCTCCAAAAGTGGACACTGCCAAAGTGACTGCCACCGCCCTGGGGCTGGGGTCAGACCATGGTCCCCTCTTACCCAGGTGAAAGAGCTTTCTCATTGACCTTTGAAGCTGTCTTTTGCATTTGTGGGTTGAGAAATCTGAGAGCTGCAGCTGCTACCCGTAATTTCCACCCTGAAGCCTGCTTCAGTCCTGTCTGTACAGCGCAGAGCAGCCAAAGCTGGGCTGCACTCCTCCCTGAGCCTGGTGCAATAGACCATTTCTGTTGGCCTTCCAGGCTGCCTTGGGCTGGAAATCTCTTTTATTTTGTTGTTTTGTGGCTTCTGCTGCTCTAGAATTTATTTAGAGTCATTTTTTACAGTTACTGTATGGGCAATTCAGGGAGAGCTAGAGCAGGTCAGTCCTTCTACTCCACCATCTTGACTCTGCCCTGCAGAGGTAGGTGAGAACCCTGTTTTTCATTGGAAAAAAATTAAACCATTTGCTAAGAGTTTCCCCTCTTCATCTCATGCCTCTGATGCTTTTTGCCACTATTCCTTCCTTCAGCCCTGTCTCACACGAAGAGTTGAGCGTTTTCTTTGCTTTCTATGTGTACCAGTGAGAATAAATACAAGGCAATTTGAGAGAATGGGCAATAGCCATTGAGGAGATCAAGAACGACCTCTTGTATAAGGTGGTACTTGTGCTGCACCCCAAAAGTAGAGAGATCCTGTAAGGTGGGAACAGTCAATGCAAAGGCTGTAAAATGGGGATAACAGTACCAGAACTCTTGTGAGGAAAGCATTGTGTAAGACTTTGAGCTATAGAAGACCATGTCAGCCCTCTCCTTATAAATCCTTGGTGGCTCTCCTCTCTCTGGGGGATCCTGGCATTTGATGTCCTCCACAATCATGCTCTGCTTCACTAACCTCATCTCCTAATACATTCTGGCTCAGCCAAACTGGATCCCTTGTCACCCCTGTATCCATCCTGTTTCCTTCTAGTTTCATATCCTTGTGCATACTGTTACCTCTGCCTAAAATCGCTCCATTCCCCATCTGTCAAAGTCCTAGCCATCTTCCAAAGTACATCTCAAAAGCTGTATTCTCCATAAAGATTTTCTTGATTATTTCTTCCAGTAGTTACAAGCGATCATGAAGCATTCGTTCATGACTTTTCTCAAACTCTGCCTTATATCATAATTCTCTTTTTCTCTTCCTAGACTTAGAATAATGAAAACCTTTCATAATAGTAACTATGTAAAATAATGATGTAAGTAGTAAGTGATTCAGGAAGTTTCAAAAGTACTTTCTTCACAACAGTCTTGTGAGATAAATAGTACAAGTATTCCCATTTTATAGAGATGAAAACTAAGGTCCAGAGAGAAAGTGATTTATACTAGGTCATATCTCTTGGAAGACCTGTAATTCTTGAATCACAGCAAATGATTGGATCCAACTCTTGAATCCAAATCCAGGGCACTTTTCATGTATCACATGGATCCCGTGTATTCCTCAGTGTGTCGCTGCCCATAGCACATGGCCAGAAACCAGGGGTTTGGACAGAATGGAGTAGAAATTAAAGGGTTGTCAGTCTTTAGGGTCTAAAGCTAACCAGCCACACTTAACTAGTTCTCTCTCTTTGTTTCTAGCGATCATTCACCCTGATAGTGGAGGCCTGGGACTGGGATAACGGCACTCAAAATGGTGAGTATATCTGCAGTAGGAGATTTTCTTGATAGGGTGATTTGTGGGAAGCCAGGGGTTGTGAATAGCGAGACAGGACTGGGATTGGGCCCTGGAAGTAGAATTTGGGATGGGATCAGGGGTGAATTTGGTCTTCAGTGAGTAATGGAGTGAGAGGTTATTTTGGCTCTCTCTTTCCTAAGATAGATTTGAATTGGATTACCTACTGTCTCCCAACAACTCAGCAGAGTCAAAGGCTATAGACCATGAAGTTGTTGAGGGCTATGTCTTGTGTAGACTGAGGTTGTAGTTGGGGGACATGAGGGCTCAAGAGGCTCCTGTAGTTAAAATATTCTTTGGAAATACAGAGTGTTGTGAGGGAAGTTGATAAGGAGACCCATGATTAATTAACTTCTCTCAGCCCATCTGATAAAATCATAGTATGTAACTGGAGAAGTTTAAGGTGCCCTACTGTTGGCACAGAGACAAAAAGGGATTTTCACAGAAAACAGTTTGATTTCTCACCAGTCCTAAGATATATAGCTTTTCACCTGGGGCGCATCTGTGAAAGTATCTATATGAAGTAATGCAATCAATGATAAAACCGCTTGGGTGAGCTTAAGGTTGCCTAGGGCATTAGTGGATGACTTTCAGTCATCTTCAGTTCTCCTATTGGTTTTGAGAACTCTGTTGGAATCAGACTTTTTTGGGGGGCTGAGTAACAAAATTTTCTTTTTACCTTTGCTTGATTTTTCTTTTTAAGTTAAGGGAACACCTTGCAAACAATAATATAGGTGATAACCACCATTGGTTGAATTGAATAACTGTGTATTGGGGGTGGGGGTGGGAAGGAAGTGAATATAATCTCCAGGCCCATCATCTATGACAAGCCTGGGTCCTTATGGAGTCATAGAAAACTGTTAATTTTCATTTGCCTGAGAACTGTGCCATGTAGGCTTAACAGGAACTCTGTTATGAGACACTAGGGGAGGCACTTGAAAGGACGGTGCTTCAGTTTCCCCAGGTTAATAGAGAACTATCCAGAATTGGGACTATAAACATATCTGCTGAAAGCACCTCCATTGATTTGCTGGGCATAGCAAATGTTTAACTGAGGTGAGGAGAGTGTAGTAAGGGGTTATTCAGAACGCCCCTGATCAGTTAAATTCCTGTCATCCTAACTGATAAAAATCACAGAATATAAGGGGGCAGGTTGCAAAGCTATTAAAATCTTGACTGTAACATGGAGAAGTCCTTCACTGAAACCTAATGGAATTAGAGGACAGTTTTTATTACCATTTTTAGAGGTTTGATTGGGTTCCTGAAGCAGACTTGATGGAATTAAGAAGGCACAGTGCCAACATCCTAGACCCTAATGGCCCTTTAAAAATGTTGACACAATCTTCAGTGGTAGCAGGGAGCAGCTTTGAGGAGATAATCCTGGCATCAAAGAGCTACAGAGGAGGAATCCAGCTTTTGAGAGGAGAATCACCCATTGCTATCCACTGCCCTCTGGTACAGGTGTAGGGCAAGGCAAGATGGTTATCTCCTCCACTCATCCTGCTCCCCCATTCCAACCCCAGTTGGCCATAGTGCTTCTCAGTGGAGCTACTCCATCAGTAGGAGTACCCAACCAAGAGCCAGCTTAAGGGAAGCTGAGGAATCTCTGGCAGCAGGGAAGAGAGCTTTGTGTGAAAAAAGAGACAGCTGGCTAGCTCTAGCAGTAGGAAATGGAGCTGTGGAGAGTCCATCTGAGTGATCTGCCTCGTTAGAAATTCTGAGTCCAAGGGTGAGTGGTGTGATGCCACCACAGAAAGAGAAAGGACTTTGGGATCTAATAGTCCTGGAGATGTAGGTTGCCTTGACCACATGTATTTCCTATCTATATGGCTCTTCACTAGGGTATTCTCTGTGTACACCAACTATTCCTACTGAGCTGTATGTGCTGGTGAAGGAGTATCCCAGTTTTATGGCAGTATTTTATAGCTACTGTTCTTATTATGCCATATCAGACAATGTTTTTGCTTTGAACTAATTGTCTGTTGGTTAACTATTAAAGGGGCTCGTGAGCTGTTGTTTTAGTCATATAGACTCATGAATTCAAGGCAGTTGGCTCTCATAGAGACCCAGCCTGTGAGCATGAGTTTGGCGTAGCCACAAATGGAAACAGCAGTGGGTTTTGAGTTAAAAGACCTACGTTGGAATCCTGGCTCCAGAGATTACTAGATATCTGACCCTGAGGAAATCGCACAAACTCTTTGTGACTCCGTTTTATCATTTGTAAAATGGGGGTAATAATACTTTTACTACCTATCCCACTGGGTTGTTGGGAGGAAAATGCAGACTTCAAAGTGCTATATAAATGTGAGCTGAAACAAATATGTACAAACAAGCTATATGCCCGATAAATAGGGAGTAATTAACAGAGGGAAGGCAATAGAATTAGGCAAGACTGGGAAAGACTTCCAGTTAAAGATCAGATTTTAGCTGGGACTTGAAGAAAGACAGGGAAGTTAGTATGTGGAGTAGAGGAGGAAGGGGCATTACAGTCATGATGGACAGCTAGAGAAAATGCTCAGAGAAGAGAGATGGAATGAAGTGTCTCGTTTATGGAACAGCTAGGAGACAATTGTCACTGGATCAGAGGGTGCATGGAGGGTAGTAAGATAGAAAATAGACTTCAGTGCCACAAAGACTTGGGCTCTGATAGACTGGTTTTGTAACTCTAGGAAAATCACTTAGCCTTTCAGTTCTTCAGGAAACTTTCTAGAGCTATAAACTACAGAGCAGTTGCTGATCTGTTGTAGTAGAGGGAGTTTCCTTATTGGGTGTTCCATTTACTCATAAAAGTACAGCTGTGTCCTTCCCTTCCATCCCAACATATATAGTGTTTTTAAATTTGTAGAGCATTTTATGTGAATTATGTGATTTCAACCTCATAGCAATCTTATGATGTGGTTACTATAGACATATTATTATCCCCATCAAAGGTAGGATTTGAACTAAGACTTAGTCCAATATCCTACTATAGTCTGCTTTGCCATGTTGTCTCATCAAAGTGTACGGTATTACAAAATCCGAGGTGTGAACACCTCTAATTTAGATAATTTACTAAGTGGATGGCCTGAAAGAGCCATTAGTCCATGGTCAGAAAAATCAGCTTATTTACTGGGAAAATCAGTCCTTCATAACTAAAACAAGGTCACATATATCAGGGATCAGAAAGTCACAGAACACTAGAGACAGGAGGGCATCTGTGCAGTGTTGAAGGTCACAGGATGGTAGGTCAAACCTATTTGTCTTACAGATGAGGAAAGAAAACTAAATAAATTATATTAATTAAAATTAAATAGATGAAAAATTTAAACTACATTTTCCTGGGAGTTAACAAATGATAGACATCTTTCGATGTATTACGTATGTACACACACAAATCAAACTGACAATTTGAAATATTAAACTAAATGAAGGGTTACTTTCTTCTCAAGTCAAACATGGAGAAATGAGAACGAGTAATAAAAGATATATTATTTAGCATGTCAAACCCTTCCCCCACTATCACAAGAGTCAAGATCTTCATATTTCAGAAAAATCAATCAATGAGAGCTACAGAGGAACAAGAAACACAGAGACAAAAACATGACACATTGTTAGAGAATTACAAATAAATAGTTTACCTATTTCAAACATAAATATTTTTAAAAATAGGTCCATACCTCTGAAGACCGTGATCAATCTTTAAACATCTATAATAGGAAACACAATTATTTGTTTACTTGCAGACCCAAGGGAAAATGCAGGTAAATACAGAGAGATGGCTTCATATCCATTTTGCTGTTGTTAACTGGATGTAGGAATTTGAAAGGAAAGTTTCACATGCAGCAGAGATTCAACTATTTTTGGTAGCTTCTCCATAGGTAGTAGGGGGCTAGCTGGAGGCCAAAGGATGCTCCCTGAGTTTTGAAAGTTGTATTGTTGTCTGGTAAGTATCTGTTAGATTTATAAATATACTTGTTTCTTGATGATTCAGGAGTGAAGATTCACAGTGGGCTTTCCAGACTCTTGGTGTTAAAGCAAAGGATGAATGATCTTCAATAGATAGGTTATTGGAGATATTAGAGCAGACCCATAAATGAAAGTTACAGAAAGACATATTTTTGTATGAAATAAGGAGGAATTTCTTAAAAGAGCTTCCCCAGATGGAACCGGCTGCCTGGAAAGGTGGCTTAAGTAGAAGCTAAATGACCACTTTACTGGAAGGGATTCCTGTTCAGGTGTGGGTAGGATCAGACTCTTGAGATTACATGTTTCATAAAATTCAGTAGGCACTTACTAAATGTTTGAATTGGATTTGATATGTGGAGACCTTTCAGGTTGAGGGGCAAGAGATTTGTCCAAGCAGGCCTTTGGTGATGACATTTTGTAACCCTCTTCTGTGGATTTCGCTGCTATTTATTTGAGTGGCTCATTTTAGTATTGGATTCTTTCTGCAAGAAGGTGACCTGAAAATGATGCTCTGATCTAGAAAGTCTTAAATCAGAGCCTGTAACTTCATGACTATGACAGAGAAGGGATCAAATTTGTCTTCCCTTTTAAACCCCAAGGACTAGACACGTTCTTTGAACTAAAAGGAACTTCAGAAAGTCATTTAATCTAAACTGAGATCATGTGAATTGTTCAGGGTTGAATATCAAGTTAGTAGTGGAGCTGGAACTAGAACCAGGATTCCTCGATTCCCAGCCTCATCTTACAGAAGAAGAAATTGAGATCAAGAAACTTCTCAGAGATCACCTAGCCTGTTAGTGGATAGTAAGACAGCTTCCTTATATCACTTCAAGAGCAAGGCTCTATTGATTATCCTACCCACTAGAAGATAAAACCTTAGGTAAGAACACCTTTTCACCAAATTAAACAGTCAGAACTAAATGTGAACATTGCTGATTCACCTATTCACCTCTTGGAATCAATCAAAGCCATTGTGTAAAAGATTGGGTCATACCTTAAGCAAGAAGTTATTTCAGCAGTGGAGATTATAAGGACCTGAATTTGAAAAGACTGAAGCAAGCATGGTGTTTTAGCATACCTTTGAGTCCTGAGCTGTGCGGAGAAGGGCAATATTAAGGGGAGTCACTGGCTCTACAGGTGTCCAAGGTCAGGTCTTTACCCAATTTCTTTGCCCCATTCCCTACCCTCTATGCCTGTTTATCATCAGAAACTGTAATATAATCTGCTATTTTATTACCCAAAGATTTCTAGTGAACCCAGTTTTGTCTCAGCGGCAGAGAAACCAGGAATTAGCTAGAGACAGATACAAATGTAAGGTCAGTCAGACAGCCCACCATCTACCTAAATGTTAGGAATTTTCCTGATTAATGTTTTGGAGTAATTGTGACTGACTTGAGAACTTTTCATCAAAAAAATAAGCCAAAGAGAAGGGAACACGTAGAACTTAGAGGGGATTCTATGGCCCTTAGGTTTAAAATAAGCTAATTATTGTAATAGAATGTTGCTATGTTACAGATGGGGAAACTGAGGTAGAACAAACGAAGTAACTGGTTTTACACAATCATTTCTAGAACCCATATCTGTGGAGGGTATTTCTCCTTTAAAACTAGAAAGAGGTACATTTAGAATAAATTAGAGATTTTCTTTCCTCTATCCAAAGGGAAAAAATTCATGGAATTCTTCACACCCTGCAGAGGTATATGGTTGGGAATATGAAATAGCTTAGAAAATTTTTTTTCTTTTCTCGTTTTGTATTTAAGTGTAAAATAAGAAATTTACCCCAAAACAAAAAAAATAAACAATAAGGTGAACACAAAGTAAAAAAAAAAAAAATGAAGCGTGCAGACAAAAAAGTTTTTGTAGGTGACACATCTATATCATATTTGGTAACAAAATCACATAATGATGAAAACATTTCCAAACATCTGTTTTCAAAATGCTCTTTCTGTATTTGAAAAATAATAAAGAATTTGTTCATAGCATTAAAAAAAGTTTAGGGAAAGCTTCTAGAGTATGTCTACATAACATTTACTGGTGGGAGAACCAGGGGTGTCCCTACCTACCATCAAGCCTTGTCTTGTGTCCCTTAAAGGATTTCCAGCTCTACTGTTTCCTACCTTTGTAACTTTAGGTAAATCATTTAACCCCTCTTGGCCTCCTTTTCCTCACCTGAAAAATGAGGGTATTGGATTAGATATTCTTTAAAGTTCTGTCCAGCTCAAAGTCCTATGAACATTTAACTAATGCTGCATCATGAATTTGGGGGTATAATGGTGATTCATATTTCTCTATTATCTGGTCATGGCATCAGGAGTGAGTTTTGCTTGGTACAAGTGGACCTAGTATATGAGGTTAAGTAAATGAGAATTTTGAGTTAATGAAATTTGTAATCTGTACTCAACATTTCCAACAACAATAAAATTGCATAGTGCAGAGGCAGAGAGAAGGAAAGGGAAAGTAAATCTGTCTAGGATAGGCGTATGCATGGGCACACACACACGCACGCACGCACACACACATATACAGTTCTAGTAAATGAAAAGCCAATCAGTTAGTCAGGTACATCTGCTTAGAAAACATCCAGATCATTAACTGGTACATCATTTGTTTTTTCATTGATTCAGCTAAAACAAACATTTATTGAACAGTAACCATGCTCAGGGTCCAATGCTTGACTCAGGGTTACTAAAATAGAGAGAACATACCTTTTTTCCTCAAGGCTCTGTACTGGGGAGAAGGTCAAATACATGTGCAAGGATCAATTCTGACAACTTTTCAGAGTTTTGGGGCAAGCTGTGACAAATGTACATGTTATTACACACATGCTCACAATTATCTATTGTTCCTTCTAAATAGGATTTTTTCCCTTTTCTTCTTGTTTCTGGTCTTTAAATTGACTCTGAATAAATTAGGTTTTGAAAGTGGAAGGAATCAAGAATTACATTTACCAGTTGATAAGTAGTCAAGGATGCAAATAGACAGTTCTCAAAAGAAGAATGCAAACTATAAACCATCACCTGAAGAATTTCTCCAAGTCACTAGTAAGAGAAATGCAAACAAAACAAATCCTGAACATTAAAACTTTTACACCTAGTAAATTTATAAAACTATCAAAAGGTGAGAATACTCAGTGTTGGAGGGGCTGAGTAAGGACAAATACACTAATACAGTGTTGGTGGATCTGTAAACAGGTTCATCCATTCTGGAATGTAATTTGGAATTATGCAAAGTGACTAAAATGTCCCGCAAATTTTTATAGTATCAGAGAACTGGAAACAAAGTAGGTTAGGTAGTCATTGATTTAGGAATGGCTCATCCAGTTGTGTCATGAGAATGTAGTTGAATCATAAGCAAAGTAATGTGTTGGACATAGAACATGGGAAAATTTGTATAAATTGATACTAAGTGAAAGCAGAAACGGGAAATCAATATACGCAATGACTGCAGCAACCTAAATGAAAAGAATAATGACAAAAACAAAACTAAATCCTGTATAATTAGAGTGATCAAATTTGGCTCCAAAAAAAGGGATAACATTTCTTTCTCTCTCATTACAGAGGTATAGATGACTACTGGTGTGGGATTTTTACATATACTGTGAAACTCAGTGGAAGTGATAATTTATTTTACTTTGCTTTGCCGTGCTCCCCTTTTTTGTTCTTTATTATATGAGGGACAGCTTTCTGGATAGGAGAGAGAGGGAAGATATCTTGGGAAATGAAAGTAATGGGAAAACAAGATAAGTAAAAACTTAGCAAGAAGAAAGTGGAGAGAAGCAGCGTGAGTTTGACAGTGTGGGCATGGCAGGATTCCCCCCTTTTTTGGTGGGAGAAAGCCGCTTCCTCCTGACTCTGGTCCAGTTCCATAATATTTCCTCTGGGTTGCCCTCAGCCTGGTTTCCTGCCCCGCCTGTTGCCAAACACTAGACAACAAAGCCTTCCTCTGGTGCAGTAAACGCTGGATCTCCGGAGGAAGCGTCCACTTAGGCACCAGGCTTTATAGATTTCTGAAAGGAGGTAGACTAAAAGGTTTTCATGCTCTCTCCCTCACTCCAATCTGCCCTTCATATTTCTGCCAGGATAATTTTTATATATATTACTCATTATGTCATTATTCCAATATAAATCTTTGGTGATCCCTGATAGCATGCTATGAAAAGTTCAGTCCTTTGCCTGGCATTCAAGACCCTCCACAAACTCTGATATCATCCCACCTTTCTACCCTTATCTCATTTTGCTCATTTCCATGCACTCTGTATGTCATTCACACTGGACCATTTGAACACACCATGTGTGTGCTCACTTGTGTACCTCATCTCCAGTTGTTTCTTCTGTTTGGAATATAATTCTCCAGTCTTTGTTAAATTGTTCTTTCTTTAAAGTCTCACTTATATGCTACCTCTTCTGGGAGGACCACTCTGATCCTCATTCAGTAATGGCCATTCTCACCCTAGCTTGATGTTGAACTTGGGCACTTCTCTAATGTACTTTTTATACGTGCTAGTAGAGTATTTGTCATACATTATGGCTGTTCATGTCCATGTCTTATCTCCTTTCTAGCTTGTGAGCTCCATGGGAGCAGGGACTGTACCCTCTCTCGCTTTGTATTTCTCCCATCATCAAGCATGGGTTCTAGGTGTAGGCACTTAACAGAGGTTTGTTCACTCAATAAGCATTTATTCAGCACGTAATATTCTTAATCCAGCGAAGTGCTACAGTGGGTAGAGCTCTGGACCTGAATTCAGGAGTTAAAATCTAGCCTTATTTACTAGTGATATGACCATGCGTAAGTCACATAATCTCCGTCTGCTTCAGTATCCTCATCCGTAGAATGGAGATAATAATAGCACTTTTCCCCAGGGTAGCTTTGAGAATAAAATGAGATATTTGTAAAGAAGTTTGCAAACCTTAAAGTTCTACATAAGCATTAGCTATTATTCTAGGTACTAGAGGTACAAAGACAAAAATGAGTTGCTTCTGTCCTCAAAGAACTTACATTTTATCGGGAGAGTTGACGTGTATACATATAAATTGTTGAGTTGAATTCATGATCTCATTGGAAAGGAGAAGAGGATTGGATTTGTGAAAGGTTTTCTCATATGTATTCCTCAAGCTGATGAGTTCTACCTTTCTCTTTCCTTCTCTATCCCTTTCCGCACTCTCTTTGTCCGGCAGATGGGCTTCTGATTGAAAGAGTGTCACATGCAGGAATGATCAACCCTGAGGACCGCTGGAAGAGCCTCCATTTTAGTGGCCACGTGGCCCACCTGGAGGTGAAGATCCGTGTGCAGTGTGATGAAAACTACTACAGCAGCACCTGCAACAAGTTCTGCAGGCCCAGGGATGATTTTGTGGGCCACTACACCTGTGACCAGTACGGCAATAAGGCCTGCATGGAAGGCTGGATGGGCCCTGAGTGCAAGCAAGGTAAACAGCCAGCACATGCAAGTGGGAGACAGAGAAACAGAATAAACATGGGGACTTACCCCATAATAATATCCATTTTAGGGTGTTTTCTGTCTCATATCCCATCCAGAGTATTATGTTTAGGTCTGGGTACCACATTTCAGGAGAATCATATTATAAAATGAAGTATGTTCTGAGGAGGAGGACAGGAAAGTTGGGGGAATTGGAAGCTACAGTGAGAACCACACATGTACACCCAGGACTTTATGCCTATAAAGTACCTTCACCTGTCTTTTCTCATCTGCTTTCAAAACTACCCTGTGAGGGAGGTAGGGCATGAGTCACAGGCTTTAGGGTTGGAAAGGACCTTAGAATTCTCTCATCCAAAGCTTCACTGGTCTTTTTTACTCCAAGTCTAGTGCTACTGTCCTGTGTTCTCTGTCATACAAGTCTCCAGTATTTAAAGGGCTATACTACTACTTGATCTAAGGAGACTGAACTTGGAGGAAATACTAAATCACAGATTTTGGCTTAGTATGAAGATGAATTTCCTAATAGTTACAACTTTCATGTTATTGAGCTGTTTTGAAGAATAATAAATTCCCCATCATCGGGTATGCGTGATTAACCTTCTGTTAGGGAGGTTATGGGGAGAAGGGAGATTAGACCAGAGCCCTGATTGGGTATAAGAGTCTGTAATTCAATGATTCTTGTTGAGTAGGAGCCACTGGTTATCCATGTGTCCTTTTCTGTGTAGAAGGATCACTCTGGCTCAGTGGGAGAAAAGTAGGGCCCTCTAGTTCTGGGGAAAACTGGAAACTCTTTGACTTGGGTGATGGTCCCTTCAAGAGGCTCCCACATCACGTGGGCATCTCACCAGTATTTCCTGTAAAGGACTCTCTAGTCAGACCCAAACCCAAGCAAGAATCTTTTTCCATGATATTCCCCAGCAGGAGCTCATATATAGCATCTACTTGAAAAAACCCCTAGTAATGGGGAACTCATTTCCTTATGAGACAGTCCATTCCATTTTTGAAAATTCTAACAATTAAGTCAGTTCAGCAAATATTTGCAGTGTGCATGTCAGGTAGCTGAGAGACACAATATTGAACAACCATACAGGAATAGTCTAGCATAGTGCATAAAATGTTGAATTTGGGGTCAAATCGACCTGAATTCAAATTCTACTTCCTCTATTTGTCAGTTGCATGACCATAAACAACTCACTTCACCTCTCTGTGCCTCAGTTTTTCTCATCTATAAAATGGGTGTAATAATGCCTTTCATCTACACTTCACAGGATCGTTTTGGAGTTAATGTAGTGAATTAATGTAGAAAGTACTTTGCCAAAGTTAGCGTTATATAAAATTTTTTATTACCATTTTTATGTGGTTCCTCTTATAAAGGAATTTATAGTCTACAGGATAGAATGTGATTGAGCGAAAGGAGATAGCCAAACAGAATGCTCTGGAAAAATTTGGTGATGAAAAGGTAACTTATTTTTAGGGATTTTTAAATTCCTTTTTCTAAAACTTCTCTGTAACTTCTCCCTATTGGCCCTAGTTTTTTTCCTGTAAAAGGGATATCAAATCATAATCCTTCTCCTTTGAGATAACCCTGTTAATACTCATCGATCCCTATCTGTTCACCCAGAGTTTTAGCTAGCCTAAATATACCCAATTCCTTCAATCAATTCAACCTGTGGAATTATCTCCAGGCTTTTGACCATTCTGGTTATGTGCCTTTGGACTCCTGTTAGCTCCTTTCTAAATGTGACATCTGGACCTGAGAAGGTTTCTCTAGCTGGAACTGTCCTCAGCTCCCTCATTCTGGTCAAGGGAACTCCATTAATGCATCCAAGAACCTTTTGATTCAAAAGAAATAGCATATGTACAATGCTTTGCAAATTTAAGGTGCTATGCAAAGTCCAGCTTTTACTAAAACTCCATAATGTTGACTGTTGGTACTATCTCTCTGCAGTAGGTGTCTTTGGGGACAGATTTTAAACCAGTTCAAGCTTACTTGTCTTTTCTGGTTAATAATAATTTGTTCCTTGTATTAGCAACTTTAATTCTCAGGTAACTATGTGTATTTGGCCAGATATGTATCTGTCTATTGGCCTGATGTTCATGTGACGGAAGTTCCTAGTTCTAGATTACTAGATCTGCTCTCCTAGCTGCTATCTGGTTCCATGGTTAAGGTGCCACATGTCTCTTCCATCGCTCCAGTTGATATGAAATGTTAGACTTGGCTGTGCCTATGGTAGATCATGAAGTCTAGCTTGGTATAGTTGAAAGAGCTTGGGATTAGGGAGGCGGGGGTGGAGGTTACTGGATGCGGGGAAAGAAGGAGGATATTGCAGGGAAGTCTGGGTCCTGACCTCTTTACTAACACTAATTTGTTGGCAGAAAGCTCAGACCATCATTTTCCCTGTTTTGTGAAATGAAAGGGCTGAACTCAGTGTTCTCTAAGGTTCTTTTTAGCTTTGGCATTCTGTCATGCTGTGAAAGTGGGAACAAATTATCTGCTAGTAGGTAAAGTATAGATGGCTTAGTTACAGACTCTGGCTTGGTCTCATCCAGCTCTGATTTTCTCTGATGTGATTATGTTTGGAAGTTAGGACTGTCGCCCGGGGTTGCCAGCTGATGGCTCTGACAGGCTTAGAGCTGGCATTGTTGAGGGCCTCTGGTAGCTGCTGCTTCAACCCTGTGTCTCTGTGTTCACAGCTGTATGTAAACAAGGATGTAATTTACTCCACGGGGGATGCAGCGTGCCTGGGGAGTGCCGGTAAGTGTGTGCTGGGGCCCTTTTCCTCTCTCTTTTTCTTGGTGGGAGGATTGACTTCATTGATCTGCAGGTTCTTAATGATGTCTTCTGCTTGATTCAACAATTGAACTCATTGAGCCTAGTTGCTAGAGCCGGCAACTAGATGAAGGGAGATGGAAGTGTCTAAGAATTCAGAGGTGATGAGGAAGTTAGTCATATTGAAGATCTTTTTTGGGGAATGTCCTTAGTGTGAAATTTAAGTGTAACCCTTTTAAGGAGTTTTAACTGCCTCTGCAGATAAAGTCTATACCCATCCAGATGTTTTCAAAGGAGAAGTTGTCACTCACAAAATTTTTACTAAAAACATGGTATGGGGGAAGAAGAACTTTCTTAGGGTCAGAAGACCTGGGATAAAATCCAAGATCTGCTATTTGCTCCCTAGGTGAGCTTGGGCTCGTTACTTACCTTTCGAGGCCTGTTTTATCATCTTTAAGATAAAAGGGGCTGTGTGATATAGTGGGAAGTACTAGATTTAGAGGCAGAGAACCAGGGATTAACATGAACGTACCTTTACATCTCTGAACCCTGGTTCCTCTTCTGCAAATGAGGGAGCTGGATCTCTAAGATCCTTTCCAGTCTAATTCTGTAACCATGTGGTCCTGAGGTCTAGCATGTGCTTGACACATAGTAGGTGCTTAATAAATGTTTGTGGATTGACTGAAGGGATTGAATGAGATGATTTCTGAGGTCCTTTCCAGGACTCTCTAAAGCCAATAATCATGAAATTCCTGACTATGTATTCTTCATACTTGGTCTGTGTGCTGGCCCTTTGACCCCACTCCTGGAGAACTTGTAAAAGGAAGAATTTTTGCACAATATTGGTTCTGCTGCCAGTGATGGCACAACTATCCATTTTTAATGGAACCTATAGTTATTAGTGCTTTAAGATCGTCCTCGTAAAGACACTGCGAATTAAGTAGTATTATAGTTTTCATGAAAGAGCAAACTTAGGTCCAGAGAGGTATAGTGATTACCATCGTTTCATAGTAAGTGTCACACTGCTGGGATTTGAACCCAAGTTCTCTTGGGTTCTACTATTTCTCTTCACCTGAAATACTCATTTGTGTTTCCATTTATACTGGCAAAAATCCCTTCACATTAGCCACTAAGATTTTCCTAAATCCTTCCTGCCAGCTTGAGCAAAATGGGATGTTTCTGGAAGTCAGATTTATTTATGAATTTTCTGTTTACTTACCCAGGATCCTGACACACATACATACCTCAGTGCTTGATGGTGCCTTGACACCATAACAAGCATTTCTTAAATTACTATGTGCTTGGCATTGTGCTGAGAGTTGGAATACAAAGCAAAATCAGAAACATTCCTTGCCTGTGAGTAGCCTACATTCTAACAGAAGAGATAACATAGACATAGACAGTAGAAGACAACTGTAGAGTGGAAGATGCTAGCAGGTTCAGAAACTGGGAAAAGCCTCCTGAGAAAAATGGGATCTGAGCTTCATCTTAAAGGGAAACCAGCTGAGTTGGTTTCCAAAAGGTTGGGATGGGGGAAGTGATGAAGAAAAACATTCTTGGCACGGTGCACAGACATGGGAGATGGAGCATGGTTTCTAAGGAACAAGTAAGCCAATATAGCTGGATCATTAAATACATGGAGGGAAGCAATGTGTAAGAAAATTTAAAAAGTTGAGAAGGGATTGGGTAAAAAATGTAAATGTCAAGGCAGAATTTATATTTGATTCTAGAAGAAATAGAGAGCCATTAAGATTTAATGAACGGAGGAGGGCATGTGACATGGTCAACCCTGTGCTTTAGGAATTCACTTTGGCAGCTGTGTATAGTTTGGATTAGAATGGGGAGAGACTTGAGACAAAGAGGAAGCTATTACAGTGGCTTCAGGTGAGAGGTGATGAGGGAATAAACTAGGTGGAAACTGTGAGAATAGAAATAAGGGGGACATATAGGAGAAATGTTAGGAAAAAAGAAATGACAAGATGCATCCTGTGTTGGGACAGAAAATTTTTGGATTGGAGGATCTTGCCCACGCCAAATAAATGCCTACCTTGGGAATTCTGTCACAGTGGTAGTTGAAATCCCACAGCACTGTTTGATGTCGAAGGACTTCTCTGTGTTTTATTGTTCACATTACAATACTTTAAAGTTTAGAAAGCTCTTTCTTCACAACCCTTTGACGTCAATGCAAGTATTATTCCTGTGGTATAGAAAAAGAAATTGAAGCTTCATGGAGAGATGACTTGTTGAGGATGATTAGCAAATGTCAGAACCAGAACTAAAATGTAGGTTTCTAGACTCCAGCCAGGAGATGGAGAGAAGGAACAGCCTGCAGGCCGGTGTGACTGGATCACAGAGAATAAGGAGGGATGTAAAATATTTTTAAAAATTGAAAGCTAGAAAGAAGTTAGATTATGATGGGCTTTAACAGCTAGGCAGAGGAATTTACATCTGATTCTGGACAACTCCCAAAGTTCACTGCATAGGGAAATGTTTCAGGAAGATCTGTTTGATAGCCAAGTGGAAGATGAATTGGAATGAGGAGAGACTTGAGGCAAGCATTTTACCCCACTGTAGCACAGTTTCCTTTTCTTATTGAGATTATGTGATTTATTGAGGCTCCTTTTAAAGAGGTGAATCATTAATTTGGATTCAGTCAAAAGGCTGCACTTAAAGATCTAGAAGGTCACATGTGGTCTCTAGGCTGCAGGTTCCCCGCCTCTGATTTACATTATACCCTGCTGCTTTTTGTTTCGTTTTGTTTTAATTTTACTTGTTTGTTTTTAGTTTTCAGTATTCACTTCTATAGGATTTTGAATTCTATAATTTTCACCCCCTTCTTCTACTTGCACTCCTCAAGACAGCTTGAAATCTGATACAGGATATACATGTACAATCATATTAAACATATTTCCACATTAGTCATGTTGTTGTGTTTGTACTTAGTTCTGGAAGAGGACCATGACATCATGACAAGACTTGCAGTTGACTCTGTTTTGAGTGAGGGAGGCCTGTGCAAGGTCACCAGCCTCACTTTCTCCTCCAGAGCCATCTGGGTCCAGTGACCAGATATTCATCAGGATGACTGGAGATGACCCAGAATGCAGTGGGAGACCCTGGCCCTTTTAGGCTAATGTCTTTTCAGGTTCTCACTTCGTGTGAGGTAACATCCGTTCAGTGAATAGGTCTGTTAAAGAAATGAATCAAGGGATGACCCCTTTAATTAAAAAAAAAATCAATCTGAGAAGGGAAGATCTTCAGAACTGCTGGCCAAAAGAGAAACAGTTACTATTTACGTTCACTCTGGAGCCAGGAGGACCCAAAAAGTAGTCATTAAGTGGTTCTTGGTGAGGGACCTAGTCATGTTGTAAAGAAGAATTAGAACCAAAGGGAAAAACCACTAGAAAGAAGAAACAGACAAAAAAGAACAAATAGTATGTTTTCATCTTATTCAGACTCCGAAGTTCTTTCTCTGGATGTGGATAGCATTTGCCATCATGAGTCTCTTGGAGTTGTCTTAGATCCTTGCATTGCTGAGAAAAGCTAAGTCTATCAGAGTTAGTCATGTGGCTGTTACTGTGTACAGTGTTCTCCTGGTTCTGCTCACTTCTCTCAGCATCAGTTCATATAAGTCTTTCTAGATTTTTCTGAAGCCTGTTTGTCATTTTTTATAGCACACAGATTCCTACAGTATTCCATTAAATTCATGTGCCACAGCTTGTTCAGTCATTCCCCAATTGATGGGCATCCTCTCAGTTTCCAGTTCTTGGCTACTGCAAAAAGAGCTGCTATATTTTTCTACATGTACATATCTTGCTTCTTACTAGCTTTCAGGATAAAACCTTGTTGATCCTCTGATTTAGCCATGCTTCTTAATGTTAGTGACAATTTCTTTAAGGAACTGATCCACAAGCATTTATTAAGTGCATACTGTGTGCCAAGCATTGCACTATGTGTTAGAATTGTAGGATTTAAAAGAGGGGGGACCTCAGAGATCATGAAGTCTGGCATTCTGAAACTACCCTGGTGTAGAGCCCTCATTATATCTAACACAGGAACTATTTCTGGTTCATCTCCTTGCCTCAAATCTCTCCTCATTCCAAACCATCTTCCATTTGACTGTCAAATAGATCCTCCTGGGGCAGCTAGGTGGTGCAGTGGATAGAGCACCAGTGCAGAAATCAGGAGGACCTGACTTCAAATCTCACCTCAGACATTTGATACTCACTAGCTGTGTGACTTTGGGCAAGTCACTTAACCCCAGTTGCCTCATCCTGGGTCATCTCCAGTCATCCTGATGAATGTCTGGTCACTAGATTCAGATGGCTCTGGAGGAAGTGAGACTGGTGACCTGCACAGCCCTCCATCACTCAAAACAAAGTCAAGTGCAAGTCATGTCATCATTTCTCTGGTGGCATGGTCTTCTTCAGCAACAAAGGATGAACACACATACAAATAGATCCTCCTAGAACACATATCACCTCCCTATTCAGTAAGCCCCAGTGGATCTCTGTTACCTCCTGAATCAAATATAAATCCTGCCTATCTTTCCAATTTTCTTATGCTTTGTATTCTTCCATATCTTCTGACACTGGCTTCCTTTGCTGTTCCTTCTCTTCCTCCCATCTACCTGCTGGTTCCTTGGCTTCCTTCAAGTCTCATCTAACTCTCACCTTCTGCAGGAAGCCTTTCCTAGTCCCCCTTAATCTTAGTGTCTTCACTCTGAGACTACCCTTATTTATTGGGTGTGTTTGTGTGTGTGTGTGTGTATATGTGTGTCTTGTTTGTGTAGTTATTTACAGGTTGTCTCCATCATTAGACCATGAGCTCCTTGATAACAGGACTTTTTTTTTTTTTTGCCTTTTTTGATATGCATATAGTGAGCACTTAAAAATCTCACTGACTGATGGACTATTTCAATATAACTATTTTTCTTGGTAATCCTATATATTTTATCTCATGTATTTAAAAATGCCATTCTGAGAATAGATCCATAGGCTTCATCTTACTTCCAAAGAGGTACATGACAAAATGGTTAGGAAACCCTGATTTAGTCTAAGTCAATCATTTTAAAGATGAGAAAACCTCACCAAGTGACTGAATTCAGACACGGGTTATCTGACTCCCTACATTGCTGTGATGAGTTTGCCAGAAGGAGCAACTGGATTAAGTTGTGAAAAGAAACCTCTTTTTGTCTGGGGTGGGGAGAACGTAACCCATCACTGCTGAGTTTTGTTTTGTACTGTGCTGTGTTGATAGACGTGAGTTCAATCTTCTGTAGGATCTAAGAGAACAATCCCAGGTTGCTAGAGTATCTCCACCTTTCCCTTCATAGGTAAAAACAATAGCCACTTTCTGAGTCAATAATAGAAATGAAAAATGGGAGGAAAGACTGGGTGTGAGAGGGAGACTTTTCCTGGTGCTCACAGACTGGGAGTTCTGGGATGCAGGTCATTGTATGAGCAACAGCAGAGAACATTAATTTCGTACTCTAGTCAACAAATGAGTTTAAAAGGCCCATTTCCTCTACTTAGAGCTAGGGCATTAGATTGGATTATAATGCCTCATGGCCTAAATCCGGGAATGAACTCTTCAATTTGGACATCAAGTAATTCCACTTGGATTCCAGCAGTTAAGTGCTGGGGTGGAGGCTGCTCTTTGAGGCTTAATGGCAAGTTGAAGCCACTTAGCCATCAAATAATGGGAAATTCTCTCTAAGGTCTCTGCACTTTCTCATTCTCTCTGGCTTTATGGCATAAATCCTTCAGTACCTCACATTCATAAAGGACCACAGAATTACGTTCTGGAAGCAATTATCTATTTGAACTCCCTTATTTTGTATATGAATGAATAAGTCCAGGTAATGGGGAAGTACATGGTGGTGCAACAAGCAGGTATTAGTCACTTCCTTTGTGCAGGAAAGGTGCTAGGTAGTGTCAGGGTGGGGAGGAAGGGATGCAGGATTTAGATGAAACTTAGATATTCTCAGTCTTCAGCGAGTTTCAAGTCTAGTCTGGACATCAAATACTAACACAGGTAGCCCAGGATCACTTAGTTTAATACTTGAAAGGCATATGAGTTTGTTGCTCTGGTTCTTTTGTCTGATGACATTGATTTCAGTTTGTCTAATATAAGAAGAACTTTACATTGAAAAGTAGAAGGAGAAATTGTCTACATTTAACAAACAGGACACCTTAGAAAATGCCAGACCTGCCCTGAAAATCACACAAGACTAAACTTAAGAAAGTAATAAAATATGGATCAAGATAAATGTGAATAGATGTATTAGCCCCTGCTTTATTATGAGCAAAGTATAGATAGTAAATGCAGTGAATGATACTGACACAGAGAGGCAAATGTAACCACAAAGTACCTCTATGCCTTGGTGGAATTGATCCTGGAATATATCTCTGGATGGGTATGATGTATTGAAAAGGAACAGGACAGTTTAAGGGAGTTGGCACCAGAGTCGCATTATATATTAAGAGATGTTTATGTGAGCCAATCCAGAAACCAGAAGGAAAGGAGCAGGGTGAGCACTTCATTTGTGTGAAGATAAACAGAGGCAAAATTGTTATTGGACAGGCAACCTGGATAGAAAGAGAAACGAGATGAGAATGGAAAACAATCCCAGCAGAGGAGTCATAGCATAATAATGGGGGGCCTCAGTTATGTGTACCTCTGTTAATTTCTTAACTTGCTGTAGTGATAACTTCAGCCTTGAAAAAATGGGGAAAGCATGTCTGGTGAAGATGGCAATATGAAATATTGTAGAGGAGGACAGCTCTCTCCCATGTTCTACATCAGTATTCTCAAAAAGATACCAAGTTGAATAATGGTGAAGAAATTACAAGATTGTGCAAGAAGACAGTCAGAAGCCATGGGCAGTGGGAGAAGAATCCTGCCAAGGAAGCGCACTTAACAGCCTGAAAATCCCTCGGCAATGCCCTGATGTGGGGAGATTCAGGGGGAAGAGAAGGTGACAGCTACACATTGACCAGGATTTGGCCTGTTGCAAGACCTTGACGAGGATGATCCTTGACCAGGAAGGATGGAGGCTGGTTGTCAGATGCTCAGAGAATTGAATTCAGGACCAAATAGGTAGAACCTAGCCCTGGCATGAAGTCCAAAATCAGGATTTGAGACTGAAGATGTGAGTAATTATAAGGAGATACCAGACACAATGAAGAAATATTATGGATCTAGAAAAGCCCAAAGTAAGCCCAGTAGAAGAAAATAACTACTGTTATTCCTTCCACATCATGGCTCTCCCCAGTATAATTTTGATATATCACAGGTCAGCATAAGAAGTGGGAATTTGGGGGGAATTTTGCAGAAGCCGCAGATGACACACAAAAGCCAGCAGATGATACAGAAAAATGTTAGAAACCCAGAAATACATAAAATATATGTACATTATTGTACAATATTAACAATTCAGACTTCTTTTCTGATGTAAAGGAAGGACCAAAAGATTGTATGTGGATTTTTCAGATAGAGGGGATGCCATGTCCTGTGATGTGGAAGGGAATAACTGTACAACAATTACAAATAAAATTGCACAGGGAAAGTGTGTTTGCTACAGATATTACAAAGTACTTGAAAGAAATGAAGCAAGAAATTAAAAATGGAATTCGTTCTATTAGAAAAAAATCATTCAGTGCTTAAATATTTTTTTATTTTTTGATTTGGAGGGAGAATACATTAGGTGACATAAAAAATAAAATTTTTTAACTTCATGACAAATCTTTGTTTAAAAACTAAGGGCAAAAAAGTTACATGATGAAAAGAGGAGAACCACAGAAAGGAATAGGACCACTTCTTGGGTGGATGTAATGATGGTAAATGACAGTGGACTGAAACAGAACTACTCAGCTCTTCTTATACTTCTTCCCCTCTCCACTCTTGCCAAAGAGAATGATCTTTGAACTGGAAGGGACAGAGCGAAAAGAGCTAATAAAGAAGTTTGATAAGATAAATAGGAGTTTGTAATGGGATACCCTAACAAATTCATTTTACTGCCAGTTGTGATTGCTGAACCACCGTCAGGATCTCTGAAAGGCTGTGGAAAATAGGAGAGGTGCTGAAGCTTGGAGAAAAGCAAATGTTTTGACTTTGTCTGCAAAATAAAGACTAATGAGCCTGACTTTGATTCTTGGCAAAATTCTTGAGTGTGTTATGAAAGATATGATTAGTGAACATCTAGAAAATGAATCAGTTGGAGCAGCTGGGTGGCACACTGGCCCTAGAGTCAGGAGGACCTTCAAATCTGACCCCAGACACTTAATTGCTGTGTGACCCTAGGCAAGTCACTTAACCCTGATTAACTCCAAAAAAAGAAAGAAAATGAATAGGTGATCACAAAGAGCCAGCATGACCTCATCATTAAGACCAATCTCCTTTCCATTTGGGAAAGACAGCATTACTGGACTAGAAGGTCAAGGGAATGCTATAGATAAGAGTTATTCACATGGAAAGATAAGGACTCATTATAAAATGTTAATCAATGTTTGTTGACTGACTAAGCTAGGAAATAGATTCAGAACTGGTAGGATGACTGACTCTAAGAGTATTCATGATTCAGTATCAATACTGATATGGAAGAAGGTCTCCCAGTATACTACCCAAAGGACCCATGCAGTTTAACATTTGAGTCACTGCCTTGGATAAAGTTACAAATGGCATGCTAATCAGGTTTTCGGAGGACAAAGTGGAAGGGATAACTAGACTATAAGATATGACAGTTGGAATCCAAAAGGGTCTTGCAGTTCCCAAACTATGTATCATGGCCCCCTAAGGCACCACAATTCACAAGAGTACTGTCAGGTATTTTAATTGTGTTAAAGGATTTTTATATAATTTTAATGAAGCATATTAGGATTACCAGTATACTTCTATCCAAGATTTACTAGTCAGATCTATTGGTCTTTATTATCTTTCAGGGCCCAGAATTTCCTCTAAATTAGGTTATGTTTTTTTAATTCTTTAATAATTTTTTTTGAAATTCAATTTTATTTTATTTTCCAGTCCACATTCTATTCTTTCTCCTTCTTCCCCCATTGAAAAAAAAGCAAGAAAACAAAAGCTGCTATAAACGTATAAATAAATAAAACAAAATCTAACTGTGACTGTCTAGATACACACATATGTATGTAAATGGTATCTTACATTTTTGAGGGAAACCCAACCTAACACAGATGTGGGAACATCTTTCTACTACTGAGTGATCTACTAGCTTAAGGTAGCTCAGGGTTTCATTTCTTTGAGTGACGTGCTCAAATATTTGAGATATATTTTTGTTTGCTTGTACTTTTGACTACACTGGAACTTCACAGACTTTCTTCTTTGTGATGTCATATTTCTGTGGAGATGGGTTTTTGACAGTTGCTGTGATGAAATTTAAGTGCTTGAGAAAATCAGTGTAATTATTGTAATGGTGTCCAGATTCCAACATTTGAGAAGTTGTGGAGTGCTACCAAAAGATACATAATTCCCATTCGTTGTTATGTAATAATGAAATAAAAAAATTTTCAAACTACTAAGTTGTTAAGACATAAATATTTATTAAATTGAATGAACTAAAGTGCTTAATAAACAGAACTTGTAAGATGTTTCTTTTGGGCTAGGGGCAACATTAAAAAATTACTTTGACACAAAGGGCACCATGAACTGAGAGCATTTGAGAACACTGGGCTAAATTAATAAGATTGAATTTAATAGGAAAAAAGCAGTCTTGGACTTGGGTTCAAAAAATCAACCTCACATATATAAGTCAAGGGAGACAACAGCTTATCTGAAAAAGATCTTGGAATTTTAGTGGATTGCAAGATCAATATAGAGTAACTGTATGATCTAACAGGAAAAGCTGAGCTGATATTAGACTGCATTAAGATAGACTAGTCCGGGGCAGCAGATTTTAGGGAAGACACTGATAACCTAGAAATTTTCTAGAGGAGGGTGACGAGAGTCAAGATCATGCCACGTAAGGATCAGTTGCAGGAATTGGGTAAGAAAAAACAGTGAGGACATGATAGCTATCTTTGAGTATTTGAAGTGATAATCTCTGGAAGATAGATTAGACTTAGATTAATGCTTGATTCCAGAGGGCAGTCCTAGGAGCAAAGGATTTCAGCTCAACTTAAAGAAAGAAAGACTTTGTAACAATTTAAAGCTAGAGAATAAAACAATGAACTTCTCAAGAAATTTGGGCTTTCCTTCTCCAAAGTATCTAGGTGAAGGCTAGCTGTGACCCTTTGCTTGGTTTGTGACAAAGGCTTGACGTAGATGCTCTATAAAGTGCCTTATGATTATGTGATTCTGTGATGCTCTAGCTGTTAGAACTTGGCCCTTTGAGTCCTCAGTACTCTCTCTGTCATCACTCCCCATCCCCATTTCAGGGGAAAGGGATGTTCAGAATCTGCTTAGCCACGGAGGAATCTCAACTTTCCAGCAGCTGGAACATGTCTGCATTGTGCTCAAGGCCATGCAAAGAGATACATGAGCAGGAAGTGTTCCTGTTTTGTGAGATTATCTCAAAATTGGTGAATTTGACTTTGTAGTAGAACTGCAGTGGGTATGCAGCATGTGATCCTTGGCCCTTCTTGTGATGTTTTACAAAATAAATAACCTAAACGATACTTTAAGACTTACAAAGTTCTTCCTTTACAACATGCTCATGTGGTACATACTTAGTGCAGATATCCTCGCTTTATAAATGAGGCATGCAAGGCTCCAACAGGGGAAGTGACTTGCCTGACACTTGCCACACACTTCCTTTGTTGGAACTGGGATTTGAATGCAGGTATCTTGAATCTCAGGTCAGCATTCCTTCATGTGGGGAAGGGTAGACTAAGGAAGCCCAATTGAATCCTATAAGGAGAGAACAGATGGAGTCCATGTCAAGAGGGACAGATATGTTTCCTATTCTGCTGGTCTTAAGATGCTGCCTGCGCCTCCTTCCTTCTCTCCTCCCTGACTGTTAAGAAGTATTTCCTTATATTGAGCTGAAATCTGTCTCTCTGCAACTTCAGAGGTGAGTATCTGTACCATGGTTCCAGAAAGTACAACCACTCTGTGCATTATTTCCCAGACTTGTCTTTCCATATCCCTTGTGCAAAGGATGATAGTGTGGAATGAGAGAGACAGTTAATTCTGGTACTCTGGGTTTCTGACAGCTCTCCCCAACACATCTTAGTTAGCAGCCTACTCCCATTAGGGAGCAGAGGGCAACAAGGAACTGCCTTCTTTCTCTTTACCCTGTAGGATGTACTCCTTCTAGGGAAAGGGAGTTCATCATTCATTGATACATTCCATAAGCTTTTATTAAGTGATGACTACTTGCCAGGCACTGTGCTAAGTGATGGAGATGCAAAGGCTAAAAACAATTCTTCCTGCTTCGAGAGATTACCTTCTTTTGTTGCTGGGACTGAGTCCCTTATTTGAACAGTGTAGAAGCCTTGAATGAGGAAATAGGAGTCCTGGGTTCTGGCTTCAGCTGCAAAACTATCTAATGTCGCTTCTTTCCAAGCTTCAAGTGTACTCATCCATACAGTGAGGGAAGTGGACTGTGATTGCTAAGGTCCTTTGTAGCACCAACATTCTAAAATGTGTAGTTAGAATATTTAAGGGTAAAGGACAGCATTTTGTCAAGTGAATATATCAGTTGCTAGTCTTACATTTGCATTTGAGCTTGAATTAGATGTTTGTTATAAGAAAAAGGTTTAACCCCCATACAGGTTTACATTGAGTGGTAAGGGGCAGTGTAATAATAGCAGCATTCTAGTTTTGTAATTCTGGGTCCAGTTTCTGCTCCTCATATCTTCTGTGACCATGGACGAGCCCTTTCCCCTGGCTGGGCTTGAAGAGATTGCCCTGAACTGTAGTTCTATGTGCTGCTGTTCCCTTTCAGGGAAAGAATGTCTGAATTGATTCTGGGTCAGTTAAATGTCCTATGGATGAGTGTGTGTGTGTGTGTGTGTGTGTGTGTGTGTGGACTAGGGAGGGGGGGATCGGTGAAGAGTTTGAGGAAATTGCATTTCCCAGGATGCAGTGAGGCATTTGGTCACCTCCCACCTCCCAGCGCCTATGCTTAATTCTGAACACAGACATTTCAACTCCAGGCCTAAGCACTGGCCCTGAAATCATTGTCTCTGATTCTGCTTCAATGTACCTTCTTATTTGTAAAGAAAAAACAAGTTCCATACTAATCTAACCTTTCTTGGCATTTTAAGCAATACCTTAAGCCCAGTTATTGTTGTCTTGGCCAGGCCTGCACCATCCTGTGCATGTCACTGCAACATTAAATCATTTTTCCATTCATTTGTGCTATTTTTTGCCATCCTTCCTGCCCCTCACCCTCCTTGGGCAAGTGATGCTTTGGCTGACCTGGAGTGCCTTTAGCAGCCAAGCTTAATGGAGAACACTGTACCGAACAAGGACATTATTTGCTTCTTTAGGGTTACAGATTTAGTCCTGGAAGGGACCCTAGAGGACATCTCTTCATCCACTTTATAGATGAAGAAACTGAGTCCTAAAGAGATTGAACAATTTGACCAGAGTCTCAATGGTAATACATAGCAAAGGCTGTCACTCCACTACATCTCCCTGCCTTTCCTGGTTAAAAAAAAGGCACTACTTTTTCCTTATGCATTGCCACATGTTGGCACCTTATCAGAGCTGGGACTCTGGTGTAGGGGGGGAAAGCCCTGGATTTGGAATCAGAGGAGGTAGGTTCAAATATTTTCATACTCCCTTGGTGTGACCTAGTTAAGACACTTTCTGTTTACTGAGTACTACTTTTCTCTCTGTTTAGTGAGGACAGAGAGTAAGATTAAGGATCTTGTCAGCTCCAAACCTCATTCAAGGTCTAAAAATATTCAGAGCAAAGAGTGGTGGGCAAGGCTGAGCATATTATGTAGATAACAGACAGAGCTTTGGCCTGTCAGAACCACAGTCCAAGACAACATGGGTTGGAATACACAATAATTCATCTAGGAGCCCCAAACCTTCTCCTCCAGATATAAATAAGGAAAGTATAAATATGGCAAAAAATTACCTGAAGGTCAGAATTGAACACTAATGGAAACTAAATGGGGGAAGTAGGGAGGGGAGGGACAGATGGAGATGATGACTAATGGGAAAGAGGGTAGAGAAAGTCAGGTATCTTTCTGCTAGAATTGACAGTGCTAGAAAAATGAGTGGGGGTTGCTATGAGAGAAATTTAAGCTTGGATGTAAGTAAAAACTTCCTAATAATCAAAAAGTAGAATGAGTGGTCTGAGAAGGTTATGAGTTATGAAAGACAGAACTGGAATTCGAGAAAAGGCTGTAGTATCTCTTTCCTGGGTATACTGTAGTAAGTATTCCTTTTTGAGGTATAGGTTGGACTGAAAATCTTCTCAGATCCCTTCCAACTCTCAAATTTTGTGGATATTCCTGAGCTCTTGTGTGCCCAGCCATTTCCTTAGCTATATTGGGAAAAGATAGAGGAGAGATAAAAATCAGGCCATGTCCTTAAGAATCTCAATCCGTGAGCCTCAAAAGACAGCTGATCCAGTTCCTGGCCTCAGGAAATTTAACAGTTTGCAAGAGATAGATGAGAAATAGACCCTGGTTTTGTCCTCTGGGATCTCACAGTCTGGGGCATTAAGAGAGGAGTAGGCCTGGCACTCATAGAGTCCACAGTGTAGTTGGAATGGAGGATTCACACAGGCAGAACATTTTAAAGACAGAACACAGCATTTGTTCAAGGGATGGATATTGTAATCAAGTGCTGGAAATAGATAGTTATAGATGCTACTTTCCGTGATTAGGAAGGGAAGAGATTAGTTAGGGTTAATCTGGGTTGACTTCTTGGGAGGAAATAACATGAGTTGGACCTCAAAGATTTCTTGTTGCTCAGCTTCATGAGAAGACATAGAAAATATCTTTGGAACATCAGAAATGATTGAATGACTATGAGGAATATTCAGAGGAACAAAGTTGGCAAAGTCAAGGATTTCTCTAGGGCCATTTTGTATCTCTTGGAATTGCCTCATATGGTGATGGACTGTGACCATCTAATTTGAAGTCTTAGTGGCATGGACCTTTCACTAATAAGAACTTAGCGCTGATTCTGACATTGACCTTATCTTACAAGTGTGAATTTTGAATTCACTAAAAGTTTGGGAGATTGGGGCAGCTGGGTTCCACAGTGTTGGTAAGAGTGTTGGCCCTGGAGTCAGGAGGACCTGAGTTCAAATCCAGCCTCAGATACTTTCTAGCTGTGTGACTCTAGACAAGTTAGTTATGTCTATCGGAAGACCTACAAGACATTTGGTCCATCTCTCTTCCTCTGTGGTCCATTCTTTTCTTTCCTAAGACTCCTGGTGGAGTCCAACTTAAGAACAATGGGATGAACTAAAAAACTTCAGTGGTGCCTTTCACTGCAGTGATGTGAACATCATGGGCAGCTTGCCACTTGAGAGATGGGTAATGTATAACTGGAAAAGATGTTCCAGTCCTATAATGATGATGAGAGATAAGAAATGGATAGGCTTAGTGCCTTCATAATTGATTCATTAAAAAAATTATAAACCATAATTGGTTCATATTTTCAGTTAAAATTATTATGAACCTAAACATTAACGGGAACATTTCAATGTACAGAGAGGAGAAGATAAGGATTGTAAATGAAGCTGTGTAGTTTCTAAGTGGATATTGAATTTAACACAGTGGTAACAAAATTGTCTTGCTCTTGTGCCTTTCCGAACGTCTTCCTACTCGTTCCTGTGTGTTTTTAAAGTATTTTTAATATTTTTCTTGCTTTTTACATCACTGTCACTTTCCACCAACACTCCCTCCCCTTCCAGTAAAATCCTTCTCATAATAAATAACTGTAATTAAATGAAACAAATATACACATTGACTTTATTTGAAAGTGTGGTTTTCATTCTGCACATCTAGTCTGGCTATTTCTTTGCCACAATTCATCAGTCTTCTGGAATCATAATGGGTGTTGCATTGATCAGAGTCTTTCAAAGTTGTTTTCCTTTACATCATTGTAGTTATTCTATAAATTGCTCTCCGATTCTGCCCACTTCTCTCTGATCAGTTCATACAAGTCTTCCCAGGTTGCTCTAGTCTAAACCTATTCTTTTCATCTTTTTTTACAGCGCAATATTATATTACATTCAGATACTGTAGTTTGCATAGGCATTCCTCAGTTAAGCAATCACTTTGCAGGTGTTTGCTACAGTAAATTCTGCAATAAATATGTAATATATTTCCTTCTTTCTTTGGCCTCTTAGTAGTTGTATCACTGCTTCAAAGGGTAGATACAGTCAGCAGCTTGTAATCCTATGGAAAGAAGACCATGCACAAAAGGAAGCTGAAGTTGGGGCAGGGGGGTATTGCATTGTGTGGGGGTAACTGTGACAGGGGTAACCTGAGAATTCCAAAAGAGTGCCACCAGGTGGGATGTGAAGAGATGATTGGCCTGGGTCCCTTCCTAAATGGAAGTTTTGGAGCTCATTGCTCCATCTTCCAATTAGAGTAAAGTCCAAATTGCTTTTTGTAAAACATCCAAATTTCATTCCAGAATGGCTGGGCCCATTCATTGTTCTACCAGTAATGCAACCCCTCCAACAATTGTCATTTTCCTCTTTTATCACTGATTTGGCATTTGACAATCTGATGAGTGACAATCTGATGAGAAAGTTATTTTAATTTGTTTTTTTCTAATTATTTAGTTATTTGTAGTATTTTTTCCTACATGACTGTTGATAGCTTTCCTCTCTTCTTTTGAAAGTTGTATGTTCACGTTCTTACCATTTATCTCTTGAGGGTTGCCTCTCTTGTCATATATTTGTATCAGTTTCCTTCTATATCTTGAATAAAAGACCTTTATCAGAGACACTTTCTACAAGGATTTTTTTCCCCTTTTAACTGTCTTTCTAATTTCAACTACCTTGATTTTATTTGGGGGAGATACGGAGGAAAGGAAAGCCTTTAAATTTTATCTACTCAAAATTACCCATTTCATCTTTTCTGATCCCCTCTATACTTTAAATATTCTCCTGTGCACAGTTGGGACAGGTATCTCCTTTCTTTCCTGTTTAATATGAAAAGACCCAGAGGACAATGTCTAGCATGTTGACTAGATATTATTTCTATCAGAAATACATGATTAAGAATTGTACAATAGTAATCATCTTTTTTATTGTGGTGTTGTGGCAATGCTTGTTTTATTCCATAAATTTAAAATGTATAATAATAAGAAAAGACTTGGATGGCTTGCGATCCATACTGCTAAGAAGAGACCCCATTAGAAGTAGAAAAGTAGAAAAAGTAAAAAAAAAAAAAGTCAAAGTAGAAGTGACTTTCCCCTTGTTAACTAGATTGTATGGGGTAAGGTACAATTAGAACCTCATGAATTGTTCCATCTCTCTTTCTTCCATGGGAATTAGATTGGTTTGATTTGGTTTGTCCAAACCAATTGGGAATTTGAGGAGAAACTATTCATTTAGTTATTTAATGACTTCGATGGTACAGGGAATTCTCAGTGAGGAAACTCCTCTCACAATGCAAATTGCAATCTCTTCTGTGACCTATAGGCTTAGAGCATGCCCAGTGCCCCTGACTTACCCAAGGTCATGGAGCTCTTGGTACTGCTTTTTTATGCATGGTGCTGCCTGAATAATTAAATCTCTTATTTCCTAGCAGCACAAATCACATCCTGAGTTTCTTCTCTTTGGAAAAGGAGACCAACTTTGGGGAGCAGAGGAGAAAGACTTTATTTACTATTAATATTTAAAGAAAAAGTGGCTCTGAGTGGAATCCTGACACGCTGCCCAGTCCATAGAGTCCCCCTCCCCTCACTTCTCCCAGGAGGATATATTTATGAGTATAGAAAGTAGTAAGATTTTTCCTTGGTTTCTCATCTTCTACTGGAGGTTTTCCTATGCCTTACTTTACTAAGTAAGGACACCAGTGCCTGTCCTTCCAGATACTTTGTGGACAGAGTAGACTCACTCCTAAAATAACTCTGAGGAAACTGACAAGACAGCTGTCTCTCTGACCCCCTCCATCTAACCCTTCCCCCCACCCCAAAATAACCAGAGCCTGGCTATCCCATAGCTGCGGGGGCCAAGCTGTGACCGCTGCTTCCTGCCGGGCCTCTCAGATTCCACTCCCACAGCCTCCACTATAGCCTAGATGTTCATCTTCTCTCACCTGAACTATAATAATAGACTTCTAACTAACTGGTCTCCCGAGCTCCATCTCCTTTCCCTCTAATTCATCCCACCTCCACTCTGCCTAATACACAGGTCTGATCACCTTACTCCTTTACTTTAAAAAAATTCAGTGGCTCCCTATTGCCTGCAGGACAAGCATTTGTCCTGATTTTTAAAGCTCTACTTCACCAGCTGCTTTACACTGTCCCTCTTTCCCTGTGCCCTGTACCAGAGGTGTCAAACTAGAGGCAGTTTATGGTTTTCTAAGTCAGTTTGCAGACGCAGGGATTAGTTGCTATTTGAGTGTGGCACCATCCTTCTGTACTCTAGCCAGACTAGACCCACTTTGTCTCATTATTCTCCTTCTTTCATCACCTAGTCTTTTACTTACACTCTTCTCCATGAGGAGAATTGATTCCTTACTCCCATCTCCATCTGCTGAGATTTTTCCCTTTCTTTAGGACCTACCAGATATAATATCTTCACTGAACCATCTCTGATTTCCACCCTCTTTTGTCCCTCCCTCCACGACACTCACATACACACACACACACACACACGCACACACACACACACGCCCTTCTCATATTTCTCATACCCCACATTTCTACTTAGCACATTCTTCCTTGTATCAGAATTATGTGTATACATGTGTTTCTCCTTATTGCAATGTTGATTCCTTCGGTGTGTGGCCTACTTCGTAGGTGTCTTTGTATAGATGTAGCAGAGCCAGCAGTATCTGTCATAAGAAAAACTCAGGAGCTCTAGGTTCAAACCTTGACTCTAATACTCTCCTGCTACATATCCCATAAGCAAAGCACTTTTAATCTCTTTTGAGATTCGGTTGCCTCATCTATAAAACAGGGACAATAATACTCTGATTTTGTCACAGAGATGCTTGTAAATTTTAACTTGCTGAACAGAAGTGAGCAGCACCATTATTATGTTTAGTGCCCAGCCTAGTGACTTGTGCATGGCAGGATGTGTGACCTATCAACCACCCATTGTAGAAGTGTGCAGAAGACTGGCCAGAGCATGCTTGTATTCTCCCTTTGTTTCCCTGGCTGCTGTCAAGGAGTGGAAATGACTGCTCTTTACGCAGTTGTACTGGGGCATATAGTCTGCCTTGTAGCCAGGTCTAGAGGAGTGTTTAGCACCTAGTTCAGGATGTATTTATATTGAATAATGGATAGTGTGCCTTTGGCAGCTATATGACTGGGCACCTACTGACTCTTTTTTTTTCCTGTTTTAGGTGTCATTATGGCTGGCAGGGAAGGTTCTGTGATGAGTGTGTCACTTATCCTGGCTGTCTGCATGGGAGCTGTACAGAGCCTTGGAAATGTAATTGTGAGACCAACTGGGGAGGACTTCTTTGTGACAAAGGTACTTGCTGTTCAGTTCCAGCCTTGGCAGGGAAGGAGGGTAGGAACTCCTCTCTATGCAGTATATAGAAGGGAAGAATAAAAGCAAATTAAATCTAAATGGATTTCAATGGATCTTTGCCATAGTGACTAATAGGAATCAAGACGGGAAACAGGATCTGATAAAAAGGAGACTATTGATGTAAGGAAAAATTTGCCAACATTTAGTGCTGTCTAAAAGTGGAATTGGCTCTCAGTAGGGAATGAGTCTTCTCATCCCTATAGGTCTTCGGGTACAGGCAGATGACCACTTGCAGAGGAACTGGCTAGGGGCTTGAGGAATGAGAGAAAATGACTTCCTGTCTACTTTGTCAGACTCCTGTGGTCTCCTCCTTTTGGGCAAAGGAAGCCCTTACAGAAGAATCCAACAGTGAGTTTGTGTTGAGGACTAGGATTTGAGGAAAGGAGACTGTTCTGACTCAAAATCTGATAACATATAAGAACTATAACTTTGGAGACTGTGTGATTTAAGTCTCTCTCTCTGTTTATTTCTAGACCTGAACTATTGTGGAAACCACCATCCATGTACCAATGGAGGAACATGTATGAACACAGAACCAGACCAGTATCAATGTGCCTGCCCTGATGGTTACTCAGGAAAGAACTGTGAGATCGGTATGCATGCTGGTGCCAAGGTGCCTTGGCATCATCACAGTGGGGCCTCAAGGGATGCCTTGGTTGCTTTTTCTTTCCTTGCTGAGAAACTATTATCAGTGTGGCTCGGTGGAAAGATTTCTGAGCAAGTACTCAAGAAACCTTGGATCTGGTCCCTATTCTGCCACCATCTTAGTGTGTGAAGTAATAAAGTCACTGTACTTTCCCAGGCTTTAATTTCCTCACCTGTAAAATGGGCATGGTAACCTCTATTCTGCCTCCTTCCCAGGAGGCATTTTGGAAGGATGTAATGAGAAATGAAAACAATTGGTCTCTTTCCTGTAGGAACACATGTCCTGACCTCAACCATAGTAACTGGGAATGCGGTTGGGGTGAGGTAAGGGGAGGCATCAGTTGAAGAATGGTCTTTTTCTCCTCTGTTGGCTTGGCATGTTACCACAGACAGTGGCTTATAGGAATTTTGTTTTTTCCCCAGTGGAACATGCATGTGTGTCTAACCCCTGTGCCAATGGTGGCTCCTGCCATGAAGTCTCCTCGAGTTTTGAGTGCCACTGTCCCTCAGGGTGGAGCGGACCCACCTGTGCTATTGGTAGGTACTTTACGGCTTATACATGTGACCTTTTTTTCTCCCAGGAATGGGTACAGGTAGTGGGAAGAGGATCTAAGCAAATAGACGGTAATCCTCAACACTCAGAAGTGTTGATTGCTTGCCAGTATGAACAGGGGATACACACATAGTACACTCACATTCATTCTTTCATGCATTTGTTTATTCAGCAGTCACTTAATAAGCTTAGCCTTTGTGCCAGATTGTGCCATGGGATGAAATGCTTAAGATAGGTTCCCTACCCTCCGGAAACTCACAATTTATGTGAGAATACATGTCATATAATGAACAATATAAGGAAATATGAAAAATGCCCATTTTTGTTGTAATAGGAAGAAGTTTGATGAGAAAAAAAAGTTGATGGGAAAAAGAAAAAAAAATGCTTGTTCCGGGAGATGGAAGTCATTCTTGGTCCTCCCAGCCACTGGTGCCTTCTCTCTGAGATTGGCTTCCCTCTATTCTTTACATTTATGGAATATACCTGCTTGTCTCCCTCATTAGAATATGAGCTCTTTGAAGACAGGGATAAATTTTGGTTTTATTTGCTTCCCCAGCATAGGGCCTGGAACATGGTTTTAAATGCTTAATAAATAAATTTTTGTTCACTACTTGATTGTTGACTGAACACCTGGCTAAAGAGATTGAACTTCATAAGCCACTAAAGGATTTAAGTAAAGGCATATTACTAAACCTGTTCGTAAGTAAGCCAGATCTGGCAGAATGCGAATGAAGGATTGGAGTAGGGGTGGGGAGCCCCCAAGGGGCTAGAGCAGTTGGATAGTCTAGATTGGTGTTAAGAGATTGGAATCAGCAGCACCTGGTAACCAGTTGGATACGTGAGTTTGAAGAAGACCAAAGAGTTAAAAACGGGTTTCAAACATGGAAAACAAAATAGCGCCACAAATTGAAATAGTTAAGTTAGAAGAACGGGTTTAAGGGGAAGAGACTTGAATATGTTATGTATTAGATGCTAATAGAACATTGAGGTGAAGATGTCTTGTAGGCAGTTGGTCTGGAGCTCAGAATCTAGGTCAGGGCTGGCTATGCAGACCTGGGAGACCTCTGCATATGGGGGTAGCTGAAGCAGTGGGGATAGTTGTAGAGAAAGAAGAGAACAGACCAAGGACAGGCCCTTGGGAAATCCCAGCATCTTATTGATCTCCTGGTATGGCTCTATACTTAGCTGCTCTAGAGAGAAGACAGAAGTCCTTAATCTTTCGGGAGCTGTTTAGCTTTCTTAGGGAGCTAAGACTAGGGCAAGGGAAAAGTATGAGTGTGCAGTTTCTTAAATTTTCATCCTTGTCTCTGTTTGTTCTCAGCAATGCTGTTCTGGAAGGAGGTTCCTAGAGAGGTGGGAGAGTCACCTCCTTCCTTCAGCTCCTCCCACTAGCACTGGGCCTTGCTTAGAATGAGTTCTCACCTAGTTTCTCTGATGGTCATGACCTTTGCATAGTCCCCAATTTCTCATTTTTTCTTCTTGCATGAATACTCTTTGCAGATATTGATGAGTGTGCATCCAACCCCTGTGCCCATGGAAGCACCTGCATTGACCAGGTGAATGGCTTTGAGTGCATCTGCCCCCAGCAGTGGGTGGGCACAACGTGCCAGCTGGGTAAGAAGATGTTCTTGGGGCCTTGGGAAATATGCTGAGCCCCAGGGACATAGACCCTTGGCTGCTTCCACCTGCCTTACCCTCCAGGCAGACTTCACTTATTCACTTGACTCGTAATACCTCTGCCTGAGTCTCATCAAACCAAGGCTTTAGGCTTTGTGTGGTATATCCTGTGTATATGTCCCTATTCTGTCCTTTCGGAACCTCAGCCTGCCTTCTGACTCTCACCAGGGTTGGGGGTAGTATTTAATTTTCCTCTGTTTAGTACGAGGATCTTAGATGGTCATGTCATCATTTCTCTGATGGCATAGTCTTCTTCGGCATGAATAATGAACACAAAAACAAGGATCTTAGGTGGTAGTGAGAGGATTGACATACAGTGCCAGGCATAGAAGGCAGAGCTGAAGATCGACCAGTCCCTGTGTTTCCTACCCCACTTTCCCCTCATCTATCCTTTGTCTTTTCTTCCCTTAGCCTCTGGTAGGCCAAACTAATCATCTCATGTCCTAATGTCACTGTCTCCTGCTTCTCATCTCTCATTTTTCCTTTCCTTTTACTTGCTGGGCATGAGGGCTCTGGTGGGTGTGTGGGAGCTGGTATCTTGCTTTTGATAGATGTGCAAAAGCCTGTGTCTGGTGGTGTGAGCTTTATTCTTTTCTCTGTCTTTTTTCAACAGACGCTAATGAATGTGAGGGGAAGCCCTGTCTTAATGCTCTTTCTTGCAAAAATCTGATTGGTGGATATTACTGTGACTGCATGCCAGGATGGAAAGGAGTGAATTGTCACATCAGTTAGTATTGCCTCTGAGGGGCCTGGGGGAGGAGTGACCTCATTTCTTCAGAGGGCAAGTGCCCCGTGGGTAAATGTCAGGATTGCAAGACGTGGAAGAACCTGGATTTGAATCCCTGATCTGCCAGAACACTTCCCCCCTTAAACCCTCCCTTGACCTCTGTTTCCCCATCTCTAAAATGAGGGAATTAAAGTAGATGAAATTCTTTGATCCTGTAAATTGCTCAGCTAAATGAATGGAAAGGAAGTTCTCTAGAGGCTCCTGGGAAGGAAGCATTAGCCCTTCATTTGCATGAATGGGCCCTGATTGATACTGTACAATATTCATTTTCCTTAAGTCCTTCTGGATCTTTCTTCAAGAAAGTCATCCAAACCCTTTTTGGCCCTGTGTAGAGTGTCAGCCTGGCTGTTCCCCTGAAATATCAAGTATGATAGTCTTTCCTTGGCCCTAAAAGTTCCTTCTGGAGGTTCCTCCTGGAAATACTCCAGTTCTTTTATAGATTTATGATGTATCTGTGTCTATCCCTTCATCTTCTTGATGACTTTCAGAATGTACTCTAAATTTTCCCTTTCCCACGATGTTATCTCTAAACTTGAGTCAGAAGTACAGGTGAGTTAATAGTCCTAACACAGTTGATCCAGTCCTTGCTGAGTGTCTGTAGGGACGCTTTTCATGGTAGAATGACTGATTTAGAAGTCACCTAAGGATTCTGGACTTGAGTTTCCTCATCTACAAAGCAAAGATCCATCAGTAATGGTATTTTCACTTCCAACTTCACATGACTGGTGTGAGGAATACTATGAAAATCATACAAGTTATTATTTTCATACAATGCACCATGCATGACTCAGGGGATAGAAAATTGGCCCTAGAGTAGGGAAGAGAAGTGTTCAAGTCCTGCTACTGATCTTTTATTGGCTGTGGAACAAGTCACTTACCCTCCCTCTCTTTGCCCTATGCAACACTTTAAGACTCTGTTGTGTTGTTAGAGGGAGCTTCCTTTTACCAATGAGGACACAGGTCCAGTCCAAAAATAGATTTCTGAATCTCTCGCTAATAGAGGAGGAGTTTGACCTAAATATAAGTTCTTTGATCTGAAAGACCCCCCCCAGTCTGCCTGTCTGTCTATCTATTTCTCCCTTTACCTCTCCCTCCTTTCCCCTTCTCCCCCTCTCTCTTCCTTTTCCTCCCCCTCTCCCCTTGACCCTCCCCCTCTCCTTCTTCCTTTTCCTCTCTCTCTCCCTCCCTCCCTTCCCCTTCCCTGTCCTCTCTCTCTCTCCCTCTCTCTTTCTCTGTCTCTCTCCCCCTCTCTCCTCCCCTCTCCTTCTCTCTTTCTCTCTCCCTTCCCCTCTCCTCTCATTTCTTCTCCCTCTCCCTCTACCCCTCACTTCCTCTCTCCCCTTTCCCTCTCCTATCCTCTGTATTTGAGAATAGACAGTCAAATCTGTGTTCTCTTTTCCAGATATTAACGATTGCCGGGGACAGTGTCAGAATGGAGCCACATGCAAGGTAACAGTCTCTTTACTTCAGTTCAGTAAGCACTTATTAAGTGCCTACTTTGTGCCAGGCATGTTTGTCCAAAGTGACACCTTTCTGTTTTTAGTGTATACCAGAATGCCTCAGAATGTAAGCCCTGGACATTGGGCAGAAAGGAAAGTATGATTCAGGGTTGGCTTAGAGCATATAGTCTTGCTTTGGTTTTGTTTTTTTTTAAATAAACTTTATTTGGCATTACTATAGCTATCCTCACACCTCACCTCCTTGCCCCTTTCCAGAACATCCTCCTTTTTAACAAATAAGTATAGTCACATAAGACAGATTCTTACATTGGTTGTATCTGAAAAGGCATGGCTAATTCTGTACCTCTAGTCCATAATGTCTCTGTCAGGAGGTGAATAGCATACTTTGTCTTCTGGAGTTATGGTTAGTTTTTGGATTAATCATAGTGTTTCAAGGTTGTTATTCCTTGAAATGTTGTCACCACTGCATAAATGTTCTCTTGATTCTGGTCGCTTCAGTTCCGTTTCATACAAGTCTTCCCAGATTTCTCTGAATCTATCCTTTTCATCATTTTACACAATAATATTTTACACATTTAACATTTCACACAATAATATTCTATTATTTATACCTTCACCTACCATAATTTGTTCAACCAGTCCCCAAATGTTGGGCATCCCCATAGTTTTCAATAGCAAAAAGTGCTATTATAAATATTTTTGTATAAATGGGTCTTTTACCTCCTGTCTTTTTTTTTCTTTGGGTTATGAACCTAGTAGTAGTAATTCTAGGTCAAAGGTAGGCACAGTTATTTTCAGGTATGGTTCCAAATTGCTTTCTAGAATGTCTAGACAATTCGCAGCTCTAATAGTGCATTAGTGTGTTTGTGTTTCCATGGTGCACCCAGCAATTGTCATTTTCCTTGTTCGTTGTATTTACCAGCATGTGGTATATGAGGTAGAACATCAAGATGTTTTCATTTTCATTTTTCTTATTATTGTTTGAAGTATTTTTTTCACACAATTGTTAACTTGGATTTTTTCCCTTGAGAACTATCTATTTGTATTCTTGGACCATTTATCTATTGGGGAATGGCTCTTGCTCTTACATATAGGGGAATAGTTCCCTAATATAACTTTATCAGGAAAACATGCTGCAAGACTTTCCCCCCAGGTAACTGTTTCTCTTCTAATTCTATTTATTTTAATTGTGCAAAAGCTTTTCAATTTTATAATCAAAATTGTCCGTTAAACTTTTAATCCACTCATTTTGCTCCTTCTGGATCACTGACTTGAAGCATAATGTTCGAAGCCTTAGTGATGGAAAGATTTTCTGTGATTCGCACAACCTGCGTTGTTCAGCCACGCAGTCAATATTGACTAAATGACCAGCCCTATGCTTGTCACTCTGGAGGTCAGAGAGGTGCAAAGATGAAGGAGGCATATTCTTTGCTTTCCTTAATGAGTCAGCTTCCTAGGAATCATTCACTTCCCGTGATTATTGGATTTATTCAGAGGCATTGGTTTCAAATCATGGCCTTGCCAGTGACCTCTGTAACCTTGAGCAAGTTACTGGGGAAATCTGGACCTCAGATTCATCCTCTAAAATGATGGGAATGGACTTGATCAAATCCTTTCTAGCGCTAAATCCAGGGACCTTGGTTCTAGCCTTGGTTCTTTAGCACTTATTAGTTGTGTGACCTGCGGTAAATCATCCTTGTGAGGCCCAGTTTTTTCTTCATTTGCACCATGTCATAACAATAATAATAATGTTAAAAATAACATCACTTGGCACCACCTACTTCACAGGTTGAAATTTGCAAATCTAATGGGAGTGATGATGATGATTTGAGTTTTGTTCTCTGCCCTGTGTTAACCAGGATGAGGTGAATGGCTATCAGTGCATTTGTCCCCGGGGCTTTATGGGCAAGCACTGTGAGCTGGAGAAGAATGAATGTGCCAGCAACCCCTGTCAAAATAGGGGACTCTGTGAGGACTTAGTGGATGGTTTCCGCTGCCACTGCGCCAAAGGTTTTTCTGGTGTCTTCTGTGAGGTAAGTGAATGGCTTTCTCTTTCCCCAGGGAATGCTGATGGTAGCCTCATGGGTTTATGGGACCATGGCAGGGAAACCTAGAATAAAAAGAGCCATCTCAAAAGTCCAGAGACCCTATAGTACTTCAGAAAAAAACAGTGTTGATTCTATGAGATCTTTCTGTGAAGAAGTCCCTGGGAGATCTGGAGTGTCTTGTTTTAGGTCTATCTATCTTCTCTATTTTATTTAGGAATCAGTGGGTACAAGTCTCCTTTCTATGTGAGCACATCTCATGACTTTTGAGACTTAGTGTTTGGCAAGATAGAATTCTAAATTTTCTAACAGGTTTCTAATTCTAAATGAATCCATCATGGCCTACAGATTGTGAGGTATCTATTTCTAAATAAAAAGTGTTGCTCATGAGCCAACTTCCCCTCGCTCCTCAAGAGGCGTCGGGGCCTTTTTTACCCCATAATGGGAGTACAGAAAAGTACCAAGGCCTCCATCTGGCTCCCTATCTGGCTTCATGGGAGGTAGTGAGTGATAAAGAGTCTCCTTGTGTTGTTTAACTTATTGTTTCTCTTATCATGGTCCCCAGGGTTTGTTTTGATTTTTTAAAAGAATCTTCTAGCTGTTTTGCTTTGGGCATGTTAATCTGGGAGAGAGTGAGGCACATTTCAGCTCAATTTAAGGAAGAAATTTCCTAACCATCAGAACAGGGTAAAACTGGTTGCTGTGGTAAGGTAATAAGTTCCCCCTCACTGGAAATCTTCCAAGCACTTGCTGTAAGTGTTATAGAGGGGATTCTTTTTCACATATTGAGTTGGACCAGATAGGTGGCCTCTGCTCAGATTCCAAATTTGAGATTATAGGATCTTAAATTACAAGAGGTGTCTTTCCACTCAGTATAAAGAATGACTGCTTAACAATTAGAGCTTTCCCAAAGTGGACTGGACTGCGTCAGAACGTTAGTGAGTTCCCCCATCACTAAACATCGGTGAGCGCAATCTTAATGTGATGAGTGTCACAGAGGAGACTGCTGCTCAGGTAAATATTGAGCAAGGGGCCCTTGGAGGCCCTTTCCAGATTTGGAATTCCATGATTCTTGGTGTATGGGCTGTTGACCATGGGTGAGGGGTCCTGAAGATTGGGGACTAGCCTGAAGTTAAATAGACTGAACTGGCTGGCTGTTTTCCTTGTAACAGGAAATCTTCCCCCCTCTACCCCCACCCGCCTTCATCAGTGCCCGGCGCCGAGTGGAAATTGGAAAGGGAAACTCTGACTGTTGGAAGGAAATGAGTGGAGGTGTCTGATAGGAGAGATCTGAGAGCTTGCCTCATTCTCAAAATGCTTGTCTTAGGGTCAGCAGTACCCCCTAGAAAACACATAGGGAAACAGCCCAGCTGAGTTGTGTGATTTCCTGCACTGCTTCTTAGGATGCATTATGGTTATTGTGACTAGAATATTGGATTTGGAGCCCAAGACCTGGATTTGAATTCCAACTTGGACATTTCAAGCTCACTTTGTGTGCTTTAGCAAATCCCTGAATCTCGCTGTGCCTGTTTCATCATTTATAAAATGAAGGCACTGGACTAGATGATTTTCTAAGATCCCTTCCTGCTCTGAAATCCCATGTTAATAATTAAAGTGTGTAGTTTGCAAACAGAAAGCAGTACTTGGAATCTACTCTTGGCAACATCTAAATGTTACCTATCATTTCTTTGGAGATCATGTACCCTGGGGGAGGGATGATAGGGACAGTGAGGAGGAAGAATGCTTGGAGAGAGAGGCACATGGTCATCTTTCCTCTCTGAAGATATTGGCAGATAGAATGGGGGTGTTCTGACTTCTATGGGGCTCGCTTGGAGGGAGGCCCAGATGTATATCTCCTTTGGCCCCTGGTGTTGCTTGCTGGAACACGATGGTAAATTCTGCATAGAAATAGGATAAGCCTGTTACTGAGAGATGAATGACTTTTTTACGAGGACTCCTTGGCATTGGAGTTTGAATTTTGGTTAATTTGAGTTTCAGAAATGGTGGCTGATCCATAGGAGAAAAATAATAGTTTCAGTTTGGAAAGAGACATTTCATACAAGCGTTTGAAGCCGGTATAGCCTAGAGTGGCTTGAAGGGCTTTCCTGTCGTGAATGAAAAGTCCACATGTTGTCTGGATGCCTTCCCAGTCCCCTCCCCACCCCCTGTCCTCTGTATGAAGGCAGAGGAAACACCACACCATCCCTGTGAAGGTCAGGGAGTGCACCTCTGCATGATTCAGTCAGTTTGGCTGGGAAGCTTTGGGGTTGGGCCTCCCACAGACATGTTTGGAGAAACACAGATGTTTCCTTCTGAGATATTCTGGCATGACCTGTGAGGGCCACTAACTTCCACTAGGCTGCACTGATGATCTAGTATCAAGTACAAGAGAGATAGTAGTCTCACTGTCCTCTGCACTGGTAAGACCTCATCAGATATGTTCATTTCTGGGCACCAAATCTGTTAACAAGATGGAGAGCATTTGGGATATTGAGAGGATTGGAGACTGACAAATCAGAACTAGTTGAAGGAACTGGAGATTTTTGACCTGGAGGAAGATAAGCGAAGGGGTTGGGTATAGAGATAGAATCACTATGTTAAAATATCCAGAGGTCTGTCACATGGAAGGAGAGAACTGACTTTGGCCAAGTGGCCTAGAAAGCAACACTAGAACCTGTTACTTTGTTAGCAGAATGCACACCAGCTCAAGATGAAGATTCATTTTCAAGATGACAGAGCTATCCAGCAGTGCAAGAGGTTGCTTTGAGTGGGACTGAAACCTCTTCTTGCTGCAAGTGTTCAATCAGGGGATCTAATGACTGGAATGTAGTTATACAAGAGAGTTTCATTCAAGTATGGTTTGGGCTAGGTGTTCTCTGATATCTCTTGCAACTCTGAAATTCTAAGATTCTGTAACTGAATGAGAAGGATCTGTAGTCATATTCAAAAAATTATTTCCCTGACTAACTCTCCTTTAAGCAGTGGTCCCCTAAGTCAGAGATGTCATTCATGGGGCCCCGAACACTCCTGAGTGTGACTGAATCGGATTAAAATGTAATTGAAAAATATTTAACAAAATAAATGAAAATATAGTAAAACATAACTAATGTTAATGATATGTGATTTTCTAAGTCAATAGGGATCCTTTCATATGGTTTGGTAGCCCCTGTTTGTATTTGATACCGCTGCCCAAATGGAAGATATTGCAAGTGCTAGGCTAAGGAAAGCAAGCTTATGGTGTTTAGCACCACACATGTCCTGAGTCCAGCAAGATCCCTTGCAGGCCACAGTGAAGGGGGCAGGTCATGGGTAAATGAGAACTACTTATCTCCATCGGTGACTTCACAATCTAGCACAGTACTAGGTGACTGGATAGGATACTATGAGATGTGTGCAGAAGAGAAACAGTGAGAATGGAATGGGGATATGGGAAATTGATGCATTAAAACCTAACAAACAAGTCAGACTCCACCATTGTCTGAGTACCTCCTGTGCCCAGAACCTTGGATGGCATTCTATACATTATAGCTTCATTAGTTTATGGGTGGGAGCACTTGTACACCCTGTCCCTGCCTTCTAATACTCTTCTTTTGAGCAATTTACTTTACTTCTGGACTAATATATTGGTGACAAACTTGACCACATTTAACTGAACTAGCCCTTGGATAACAAATGCCTGTCACCAAACCTATCCTTAAAGATTTTTCGGTTTCATGAGATCTGCCAGCCCTTGTACTTCCCTAGCGTTGTCTTTGAGAACTAAGGTCTCCTCCCTGGCATTGTGAGAAGGCATAGTAATTCATTGAAGTTAAATGAACTTGTTTGAGGCTTGACTTAGATCTTTTTCCTAAAGTAATTCTGGGTTTGTCTAGGAAGATGTAGAACTGCCCCCATGACCCAGTTATCCCTTTTTACTCCAGTGTAGCCATGCCCCACCATTCTCCACCCTTCCTTGTGTTACCCACCTGTGACTCCCTGAGCAAGATGGCAGGGCAGGGGAGATTCAGCTGTTTCAAGTGCATCTCCTCTATTTCTTACCTGTGGCCTTTAAACTTCTCAGGACTAGTCGAAGGAATTAACCAGAAGAAGAAAGGACTTAGAGTTTGGGTATGACTATATAATTGCTGTGTTAAAATATCCCAAGATCTGTAGGACATGACCATGTTTCCTGTGGTAGGCTTGGGAACTCCCAGTCCCCCCAAGGAAAGCAATAGCTCATATCTGGCATCTGTCCTTCCAGGTGGACATTGACTTCTGTGAGCCTTACCCCTGCCAGAACGGAGCACGCTGCTACAGCCTGGAAGGAGATTATTACTGTGCCTGTCCTGAAGACTACGACGGGAAGAATTGCTCCTACCCTAAAGACCACTGCAGGAATGGCTCTTGCAAAGGTGTTTGATTCCCCCCAGCTCCACCAGACACAAGCCTTTTGACACAAAGTGGCAGACAGGGTTGCCGACAAGGATTGGGGGGGAATATATGGATAGGAGAGAGATGACACATTTCAGCCCAGGGCACAGGTCTAGTGCTATTGGATAAATGAGCAAAGAGGCAGGAGACCTGGGTTTACATTTGTTCTGACACTTGACTAGCTGTGTGACTGTGGGCAAGTCACTTGTCTTAATCTGGGCTTCAGTTTCCTTTTTTTGTAAAGTCAGGGTGATAGTCTTAGCACAACCTAACATTATAGGATAAGAGGAGGAAAATAACTTGTTAACCATAAAGTGCTATAGAAAATGGGAATAGTTGTTTCATTCATACTTAAGTGGACCTACAAGCTCATCCATTAGATGCTTCTTTCACAGATGCAGATTACAACTGAATAGTGATAGAAGGAAGTCAACACATGGTAGAGTCAGCAGTGCTAGGCTAGGCTCTGATTCAAGAGAACTGCCGTTAGCTTTCTGCTTGTACCTGAAGAGGGTTAAAATAGAGGGCTAAAGTCCCCTCCAGCTCTAACACCGAGTCTCCTAGGCTATATTGTCACCTACTCAGGGCCCTGAAGAACCATCCATTACCGTGGGTCTAATTCTGTCTCTGACCTTTGGTTACTGAAGGGCTCTGGGCAAGTCACTGTCTCTTCTTTGGATGTCCATTTTCCTCACATGGCAAAATAGCAGGAGTCCCCCTCCTTTCCAGCATGTATAAAGATAAAAGTAGGAAAGGTAGTCTGTTGAAGATGCTATAATAGGATCCTTCTCAACTTAGGGTTTGGGAGTCCTACCCAGTGTTGCTCCTCAAAGCTGCCTGTGGAGGCTTTGGTTCCACCTGAATGAAATGGGATTCTGCTTAAGGCGTTTGTTAGACTAAATGTCCCTGTGTACCTCCAGCTCCAAGATTCTATGAAAGTGTTGAAAATGATTAGAAAATGATGCTGTCATTCCCAGTAAGTAGTATTAGCATTAACTTTGCCCTTTATTGTCAAACTATGGAGTTTTAAAAACTTCCCTCATATCTCTACAGGTTTTCATGTTTTTCCAAAGGCTTTCAAGTCCATTGTCTCCTATAACAATAACAATACTGCACAGTTCTCTTGCCCTTTGAGGCTTATAAAGCACTCTCTTCACAACCCTGGGAAGCACATAGTATGAGAACATCTATCCCTGTTTTACAAATGAGGAAAACAGATGAGACTCAAAGTGATTTATCCAATGTCATAGAGCTAATAAATATCAGAATGAAAACTCGAAACTAGTTCTCCTAGTCACTGCAAGTTCAGTGCTTTTCATATTATACCATGTGGCTAACTTTGCCTCTCTTGATTTTTATATAACCTTGTAAAAGAGAGCTATTGTTCCCATTTTACAAATAAGGAAATTGAGCCTAGGTGCAGTAAGTAAGTCACTCAAGGTCACTCTGAGTCAGGGCAGAGCTGGGATTAGAACTCATGCCCTTGACTCCTAGGCCAGAGCTTTGCACACTTCAGCACCACTGAAGCAGGATGACCAGGAATAAATAAATAGAGTATTTATACCCATGGACGTATTTACACTTTCATCAACTGGCAGTCTTGACCTCTCTTCTCCTGCCTCTGGTTTTGGAATGGAGAGTGGTGTGACAGAGAGACACTTGGGCAGCTTAGAGCCACGTATCCACTGTTCCTCTCCTCTCCTTCCTTATCTCATGTCCAGTAATAGACAGCTGTGAAATCGAGGTCTTCACCAACACTACAAGATTCATATCCTCCAATGTTTGCGGCCCTCATGGACGTTGCATCAGCCAGCCTGGGGGGAATTTCACGTGTACCTGTGAGAGTGGCTTCACTGGCACCTACTGCCATGAGAGTGAGTCTGAGGTCCCTGTCCAGTTTTTCTTCCCTTATTGGCTCTAAGAAAAAAAAAAGCAACCAGAAGCTCCTGTGTATTCATTTTAGAGCGTAAATCAGTGAAACTAACATCTGTATACTACTCTTCCTCTTATCTCCCCTTTGAAAGAAACCTCCTTAAAGTCTGGCTCTGAGCCTTACCAGCTGTGATTGGGATTTGTATTTGGGTTGTTTTGAGAGTTCTGAGGTGAACATTTTCTCTGACTAGACCAGGAGGGATGGTACTCCTACCAGAAGGTGGGTTACTGAACTACCCACACACATCGTTCCCATCCTCATCCTCACTTGGGTGGGAAAGAATACGTATTTTCCTTAGTAGGACTGCTTGGATGGGTTGGGGGTAGAGGAGATCAGGGAGAATGTCTTCTTTCCTTCTCTGTCCCATTCCAGTGACTCAGCTACAGCCTTTCTCCCCTCCACAGACATTAATGACTGCCTGGGGATGCCGTGCCAGAATGGAGGCACCTGTATTGATGAGATCGACTCCTTCCAGTGCTTCTGCCCCAGTGGCTGGGAGGGCGAGCTGTGTGACACCAGTGAGTAAAGCCTGGACCAGATGAGATGTGACCTTGGGATGCCCTCTCTCCCTGCCTCTGCACACACTTGCTAATCTTCCCAGTTTGTGAGGGTCTAATGCCAATCAACCTAATTAAATTGTCCCTCCCCTTACTAGCTGTATGACCTTAGGCTAATCACTTCATTTCTTTGGGTCTCAGTTTCTGCATCTGTAAAATTGAAATAAGTTTGTATCTCCTCAGAAGTCAAGGCCTCTACGTCAAAATTGGAGATTTGGGGGATGCTTACAGTTCCCCAAGTAGCTTTTCCTAGTCACTTCTTCATCTTTGATATTAATAACAAGTAGTATCACTATTTTCATTACCTCACTTATCATAATCTAAAGCAGAACCCTCTCTGACACCAGAAGAAATCAGAGCATCTCAGAATTCAGGCACTGAGCTGTCAGCAAAGAGATAATTTAGATTTGGGATAAATTCAGAGTATTTTTTCATCTTAAAACCAAAGGAACCTCTCATACCTGTAGATGCTGAACACTTAACTGGCTTCAGTGCATTACTCTAGGTATAAATTACACTTGGTAGTAGTAGTAGAAGTAATAGAAGAAGGCTGAACTCCTTTATTTTTCCTTCTGTCCCACTTCATTCACTTTGAACATCACCTTGTTACATTTCCTAGCTTTGGGAGAAACAATCCATCCATCTCCTTATAAATTCTTGATTAGGAAGGAAGCTTCAAAGTCTCATGGGCTGGATGAAGGTTTTTGTGTAGCTGTCTGTGACCAACCAGGCAGTCAGTATTTACTAAACTATCTAACGAACCCTGTGCTTGGGTATTCCGGGGGCACATAGACTAGGAAGAAAGTGGAGGGAGAGAGAAGCATAAGGAGCCAAATCTGAGAAATTACTGTACCTTCCCTGTAGAGGACCATGGTATACATTCTGGCTGTGCTATTTTCTTACCTGTGTGACCTTGAAGAGCATGTCTGGAGTTCACTTTCTTCCTCTGTAAAATGAGAGGGGGGTAGGCTGTGTAATCAGTAATGTTCCTTCTAGCCTTTCCCTAAGCTTATTCTTCAGCTCGCTAGTTTTGTATTGATGTTCAAATGAATGTGACAGTATTAAAGCTGGAAAGGATTTAGAAGCAGCATGGAATTAAATACCATGCTCATTTACATATCTCCACTTTTATTTATGTCGTTCCCTCTACTCAGAGTCTCCTCATTTTTTTCTTTATTTGTTAAAATCTTATCATTTCAGGCCCAGCTTTCCCCAGCTCTTCCAGGAAGTCTTGCTTAATATCCCCTGCCCACACTGATCCCTTCTTGAGCTGCTGTATTCCTTATAGTTGGTATCACATAATTGAATCATGACCTGTCTTGTTCATTGCTCTACATGTGCAAGTCATGTCCATCTCCAAGACCAGGAGCTCCCCCAGGGCAGTGAATGAAGTCCTTGTCTTTATCCACAGAATAGCCAGCACAGAAGGTCTAAGGAAGATTTAAATTTAGAATGTCCTTCTTTTGTAGAGTGGAAGAGATCTTAGGGAGACTTTGGGGAAGGGACCATTGGGAAACTGAAATCCCCAGAGGAAAAGAGATATATGCCTAGGGTCACACAGCGAGTTAGTGGCAGAACCACAGTTAGAACCCAGACTTTTTGGCTCAAAGTCTGGAACTCATTCCCATATACCATAGATGAGTGAATTTAGCAGAGATGTGATCAAGAATTAGAATTTAATAGGATGATGGTAGAGGAATTAAAGATGATGATGTGAAAGACAGCTAAGAAACCCAGCTCTTTCACTTAAACCCCAACAAATAAGAACTTGATAAATACCAGTGATAAGTATCAGAAAGTCTTCTGCATTGGATAATGCAGAACTATACCACAAAACATACTCCAGGGAAGTCAGCACACATTCAGGAAAGACTGGAATCCAGTGAAGGGGATTAAGAAGTAATGTCAGAGAAGCCAGCCTAAATTGATATAACCCAGCCAGTGGCCAGTAGAGCTGGGACCTAGAGCCACATTAGAGACACTAGTGTGAGTACAGTTAAATGAGCCAGAAGCAGGTGGAGGTAAAAAAAAAAAAAGAAGCTACGCCCCACAAACCAGCACAGGTTTCTACCAGTGGGCCTGAAACCAGCCAGAAGGTCAAGCTCTAATAGTCAAGGACTTAAAGCCAGATTCTGGCCCTGGCTAGTTAGAACAGAATCAAGGATGGAACTAACTCCAGTGAATAATTATGGAGAGAGATGAGCCCTGGTAAAAGACAAAGCCAGTGTGGCACCCAGGTACTGGCACCAGGGGGACTGTGCAAGAAGCCCTGAAGCAGGCCTCAGCAAAACTGACTATGCAGAATTCCCTTAGGGAATGCCTGCACAACATAACCACCCACCAAAGGATGTTGGGCAGCCTGCAGAAAATGTGGAGGATGTAAGACAGACCTACCCAACACACTGCCTATGGCCTGTATGTTGTGCATACCCTAAACCAGGGTAATATCCAGCATCCCAGCGAGGCCTCTCAGTGCCATATGTCAGAAATGGAAAAAGACGGAGTTCAGCCAGGGCCAGAATCTGAGGCAGACCACCAGAAGATAAAGACAGAGTCTCGGAATTGAAGCAGTGGGTGGGACCTAACGTTGCCATTGCATCTGAACTGTCAGTGACAGTGACATCCAGAATACAGAAGGGGTAGGACCAAATAAGGTCCATTCAGTGCATCCAAGAGTATTAGAGGCCACTGCGCAAAATTGCGATGCAAGAGTTGATGCTGCGAATATGAGTAAACAGAAGAGACCAGATACAGTGTAGAAAATTAGTGTGTCTTAAGGAAGAGCCAGAATAAACATGTAATTCTACAATGTGCTCAGAATTAAAAATGGCTACTGGGATGACTAGAGTGGATGAAATAAATAGAATAAGAGATAAAAAATTCAGTTGGAATTTGAAAAGAGAAAATTGAAAAGAGAATAAATGGCTTAGAACAGAAGGTGGAATGCCTTACCAAGTATTAGACTCCTTGAAGAATAATATGGAACAAGTAGAACTCCCTGAAGCATCAAAAAATAATTAAAATGTTGGAACTATTGAAAAAGATTGGGAAAAATTTAAAATAAAAGATGTTTTCAAAAACAGCTAATCTAAAAAGAAGACAAGGAGTGAGAATATAAGAATCATCAGACTTTCAGAAAAATGTCATCATGAAAAAAACCACAACTACCCAAATTCATAAAATCGTAAGTGAAGACTGCCCAGATCTTTCAGAGCCAGAGAACAAAGTAATGCCATTGACCACCTTCAAGAAACAAACTCCAAGCTAAAAACATCCAGGGATATAGACAAAATACAGAGCTTCCAAGTCAATAAAAAATATTGCAAGTAGTGAGAAAGAGTTCAGGTACCGAAGAATCAACCAAAGGATCATATAAGACTTGGCAGCAGCTACCTTAAAGAATAGAAACTTTGGAATGTGAAATTTTAAAAGACAAATTATAAAGGTTTACAACCAAGAATACTGAGAATTACTCAGTAATAATACTAACCAAATCATACTGAGCAAAACTCTTGAGTATTAATCCTAAAAGGGTTTGGGATAGGATGGAATGGGAATGGACCTTTAATAGAATAGAGAACTTTTGGGCATTGCTTTAAAAAAAATTAAGTAGAGTCTCACACATGCAAACTCTAGAGATGAGAGAAACGGAAAGGTTAAATACCTTTGAGCAATTAGAAGAGGTGACATATATAAAGTTTTGGGCTAGTAGGGAAGAAGACAAGTAAATAACATCCTTTATGAAGATGAATAGATGTAAGGTATAAGATCTGGTAGATAGAATGCCTGAAGAACCATGGACTAAGGTTTGCAATATTGTACAGGAGGCAGCAACCAAAAAAAAACAACAACCAAATATTCCAAAGAATGAGAAGAGCAAGAAAGCAAAAATGACTGTCTAATGAGACTTTACAGATAGTTGAGGAAAGAAGAAAAATGAAAGGGAATGAGATATCCAACTAAATGTGAAATTCCAGAGAACAGCAAGGAAAGATAAGATTTGCTTAAATGAGCAGTGCAAAAAATAGAAGGAAACAGAATAAGACAGATGAGATCTTTACAAGAAAATTAGAGATATCAAGGGAAAGTTTCTGCAAAAAAAAAAAGGCATGATAAAAGACAAAAATGGTAAAGATTTAAGAGAAGCAGAAAAGATTAAGAAGAGTGGGAAGAATATACAAAATAACTATACAAGAAAGATCTTAACATCAATAATAACCATGATGATACGTTTACTGATATAGAGCCAGACGTCCTGGAGAATGAAGCCAAGTGCACCTTGGGAAGCACGGCTAACAGTAGGACTAGTGGAGGTGATAGAAGTCCAGCTGATCTATTTAAAACCCTAAAAGATGATGCTATTAAAGTGCTATGTTCAGTAAGGCAACAAATTTGGAAAAATAGAACAGTGGACACTGAATTGGAAAATATCAGTTTATGTCCCACTCCTAAAGAAAAGCAATGCCACAGAATGTTCAAATTAGCAGACATTTGTGCCCATTTCACACGCTAATAAGTTTATGCTGAAGGTTCTGAAAGCTAGGCTTCAGCAATGTGTGAACCAAGAATTACCAGAAGAGTAGGATGGTTTTTGAAGAGGCAGAGGAACTAAAGACCAAATTGCCAATATTTGCTGGATTATGGAGAAAGCAAAGGAGTTATTGACTACAGCTTTTGACTGTGTAGATCACAACCAAATGTGGCAAATCCTCAAAGAGATGGGAGTACTTGATCATCTTGTCTCCTGAGAAACTTGTATATGGGCTGAGAAGCAACAATCAGAACTGACATGGAACAACTGATTGGTTTAAGATTGAAAAAGGAGAACGACAAGGCTGGATATTGTCACCATACTTATTTAATTTATGTGCAGAGTACGTCATGCAGAATGCCAGAATTCAAGTTGCCAAGGAGAAATATCAACAATCTCAGATGGAAGAAAATAAAGAGAAATTAAGAAGCTTCTTGATGAGGGTGAAAGAGGAGAGAGTAGAAGTTGGCTTGAAATGTAACATTAAAACATACACACACACACACGCACGCACGCACGCACGCATGCATGATCTTGGCCGCTGATTCCATCACTTACTGATATATAAAGGGAGAAGAAGCAGTATCAGATTTTAGATCACTGCATATGGCAACTGCAGCCACGAAGTTAAAAGATAATTGCTCCCTGGAAGGAAAACTATGGCAAATCTGTATAGCATACTAAAAAGCAGAGATCTCACCTTGTTGACAAAGGTCTGATTTATATAGTCAATCCTATGCTTTTTCCAGTCATAGCTATGAGGGTTGGGCTAAGGAAAGCTGAGCACTACAGAATTGATGCTTTTGAATTGCAGTATTGGAAAAGATTTTTGAGAGATCAAATCACAAGATCAAATCAGTCAGTACTTAAGACATTAATTTATGCTATTCACTGGAAGATCAGATACTGAAGATGAAGCTTAAATAGTCTGACTCCATAGTGAGAAGATGGGACTCCCTGGAAAAGACCCTGGTGCTAGAAAAGATTGAAGGCAAAAAGGAAGAGGGAATAGCAGAGGATGAGATGGATAGATATTATCATGGGAACAATGAATATGAACTTCACGCTCTGGTCCATGGTGTCATAAAAAGTCAGAGACAGTTGAACAACTGAACAACATCAATCATCTCAGACAAAACAACAGTAAAAATAGGTTAAAAAATAAAAAGAGAAACTTAAAGGTGCCACAGCTGACAAAATAACTACATTTAATGTTTATGTACCAAATGTCAGTTTCTTAGTACTTGAAGGAAAAATTAAACTAAATAGAGGAATAGGTAGCAAAACTAATATTTGGTGACATCATTTTGCCCCTTTCAGACTTCTAGACAAAACTAACAAAAAGATATATAAGAAAAAAATTAAGCACATGAATAGAATTAGGAAAATTAAATATGATAGATGTCAGGTGAAGAATGAAACATTAATCATGTTTGAAGAACAAAAACCTCACTTAAATGCAAAAAAATCAAATAGGAAATGAGATTTGTAAAAAATCGATATAGTAGTATAATAATTGAATGTCATAAAACTAAGAGATTAAAAAACAACTAATCCACCTTTAATCTGATTTTTAAAAAGAAAACCAAACTGCTAGTATGAAAAATGGAAACAATTCACAACTAATGAGAAAATAAAATAATTAGAAATCATTTTGATTTTATATGCCAGCAAAATTAATAAATGAAATAAATGGTGAACATTCATAAAAATATTTAAATGCCCATATTAACAGAAAATATAAATTTAAAATGCTGACATTAACATAAGAAGAAATAGAGAGTTTAAATAACTCATCCTGTGATGAAGAAATTGAACATGCTGTAAAGGAATGCCAAAAAAAAGAAGAGCAAAAAACCAGGGATCTGTTAAATTTGAATGAATGCTATCAATCATTCAGTGAATCAATTCTAATATTATACAGAATGTGTACAAAAGTAGGCAAAGGATCCTACCAAATTCTTTCTATTAAATAAATATGGCCCTATTACCAGGAAGATACAAAGAGGGAAAAAATAAAACTATAGACCATTATTCCTAATAAACATTGGTGCAGAAATGTTGAATACAGTATTAGTGAACGGGTTACAAAAACATACTATACAGATTATACACTATGATCAAGTTAGGTTTTACACAAGGAATACAAAGTTGGTTCAGTGCTAGGAAAATTGTAAACGTTATAGGTCATATCACACACAAAACCTATAATACTTCCTTTATTCTAATATTTTAAAAATAAGAACAAATGAATCATTCCTCAATATAAATTAGTGGGAAAACACCTATTAAGTATTTACGTGACGAATATAAATAGAAAATTAAGACAGTCTGTTTTTAAGGAGCTCACATTCTCATAGAGGGAGATACACATATTTCAGCTTCAGGGCCAATGAAAGGGCTGAATCTAGATGCTGTGGCAAAAAAAGATAATAATGCAGCTTCTTTAGTGTTATTTCCATTCATCAAAATGTCATGATTTGATCTGAACCATTTGTTTTCTATAACTGTGACTTCTGAGGAGGTGGGAGCTATAGCACAACTGTAAAGTCAGTTGCAGGTCATATCTTATACGGCTTTCTCCCTTGGTCATTGATTATAGGAAACAGGCTGAAAGTAAGGCCAGTAATCTAGGTTGCCACCATTCCCAGGGCACTTGGTCTTTTCCACCTGTTTGGTGGTAATTACTTAATTGTTGGTGATGGTAAAGATGGCAAACCCCTTATCCACAAGGGTCACCCCCCTCAGTGATGGCTGTAGGAAGCCTGAGGGGTATGCTATTACTGTGACTTGGGTACAGAAACCTGATGTGGCTCCGCTGGGGTATAAGGAGAGGTGGTAGTCAAAATCATAGCTATGGTTTGATGGGTCAGGAACGAATTACCTCCTGTCTCTTCCTAACGATTCCTTGCTGTTTGAAATTGGCTGGCTTGCCTGTCCCTGTCCCATTGGTGACATCTGGCCATCAGTTGTGGGTGATGGTGTCTGGAATGAAGTTCCTCCTAGCAAAAGAAAGTTCCCCCTAGATGATGACTGTGAAGTTCCAGGCTGAGAACAGGGCCAATGATCTGCAATGTGTCAACAAATGTCAATCTGAAACCAAGTTAGCGTCATCTTTAGTGGGAAATACTGGCATTCTTTCAATTAAGATGAATAGTAAAGTAAGAATACCCATTGCCACCAGTATTATTTGATACACAAAAGCTGTAACAGTAAAACAAGAAGAAATTCAGAGGATGAATATACTCAAAGAAGAAATAAAAGTATTCTTTTTTAAACAAATGACTTAGTCCTAGAGAGTCAATTAAAAATTAATTGAAATAATTAACAGTTTCAACTAAGTAACAGGATATAAAGTAAACTCACAGATATTATTGGTCTTTCTGTGTATTACAAATAAAATCTAGTAGCAAGGTACAGAAAAAAGACATTCCATTCAGCTATAGAATGTATAAAATCACCCAAAGTTCAGCTACCATGACTACTTAAGAATTATGTAAATAATACAAAATATTCCTTACAAAAATAGAGGGAAACCAAAGTATTTGGAGCACAATTAACTATTTATGGTTAAACCACGCCAAAATAATTTTTAAAAATAATAAAGTACTCCCTAAATTAACTTAATAGATTCACTGACCAGAGGGCTCGATCATTAAAATAGAAAGCCATAATTACAAAGTTCAGCTGGAAGAACAAAGGATCACAAATCTCAATGAAAAGAATGGGGAAAGAAAAAGATACCAGATGTCAAACTCCACCGCTCAACAATAATTACCAAAACTATTTGGCAGTGGTCATGTAATAGAAAAATTGATCCATGGAATAGATTAGTTATCCAAGATCCAGAAGCAAATGAACACAGTAGAATAATGTTCAGCAAATTCAAAGATGCCGGTTACAAGGGTAAAGACTTGCTCTTCAACAAAAATAGCTTGAAATACTGGAAATCAGTCTGGTAGAAATTAGATTTAGACCAGGGTTTCATAACCTGGATTCATGAACTTGTTAAAAAAATTTTTTTCACAACTCTTTTTCAGTATAATTAGATTTCTTTGTAAGCTTTTGCATTTTATTTTATGCATTTAAAAATATTATTCTGAGCCTTTATTAGATTGCTAAAAAAGATTAAAGATCTCGCATTAGTTGATGTAGTAGGCTCACATGGATGCAAAGCCTGTACGTATCATAAACAAACTAGAGAGTCAGGGAAGGAGATACCTCTCACAACCTTGGATAAAAAAAGAGTTCTTGACCAAACATGAGATAAAAAGGATCACGGAAGGTAAAATAGGCATTTCTGAGTACATAAAATTGAAAAGGTTTTGCACAAACAAAATCAATGAAATTAGAATCAAAATGAAAATCACTAACTGGGGAAAAAAAATCTCAAAAGCAAACTTTTCTGTAAATGTTTGAAATACAAAATATATAGGGCATTCATAAAAATACATAAGAACAAGAGTATTCCCCAATAAATGTCAAAGGGAAGGAAGAGATATTTCAATGAAGAAAAGCAAACTGTGGAGGAATCTATTAAAATGCTCCAAATTACTGAGAATACATATTAAAGCAACTTTGAGGTTCCATTTCACATCCACTAGTTTGGCAAAGAAGAGAAAAAGGTGAAACAGCAGTTGTTAGAGGAAGGGTGGGTACACTGATGCCCTGTCAGTGTGATTGTGAACCTGTCCAGCCTTTCTGGAAAGCAGTTTGGAATGATGCCTAAAAAGCTACTGAACTATGCATAGTCTTTGATCCAGTTATACCACTACTAGACCTTTTTATTGAGTCATTTCAGTCATATCGCATTCTTTCTAACCCCATTTGGGTTTATTTTGGCAAAGATACTATTTTGCCATTTCCTTCTCCAGCTCATTTTACAGATGAGGAAACTGAGGCAAACAAGGTTAAGTGACTTGCCCATGGTCACACAGCTACTAAGTATCTGAGGTAAGACTTGAACTAGGGTCTTCCTGACTTGGTACTCTTTTCTACTGTGCCACCTGGTTGCTCTGACCTATACCCTAAAGAGATCCAAGCAAGAGGTTGAAGCGACCCTTATATACAAAAATACGTATAGTAGCATTTTATGTTGTGTACCTTATGTTGGAATCAAAGTATGTACCTTTCAAGTGGAAAATGGCTGAACAAATTATGCTATTTGAATGTAATGGATTATTATTATAGTGTAAGAAACGACCAAAGGGATGGATTCAGAAAAACCTGAGAAGACTTGTGTGAGCAGAATTTGTAGAGACTGTAACATGAGGAAAAAAGAACATTTAAAGATATAAGAATTATGATCAGTACAATGACCAATTAATCCCAGAAGATTGATGGTTAATAATGCTTTCCACCTCTTCTCACAGAAGTGATAGACTAGGGGTGCAGAATGATTATCTCATTTTCAGACATATTCAGTGCATCAGTTTGTTTCACATATCCTTTTATTTTTTTATCATAGCGGAAGACTTCAATTTTTATTTTTGGAGGGACAGTTGGGGCTGATAGTGGAGGAGAAGTGAAAAAATGAAAAGTATGAGAATGTCAGTGAATCAGTTTGTTTAAAAAAAAAGAGCATAAGAAATAACAGACAAATAGGGCAGTGAAGTATTAAATATTTTAAATTTCTAATTTCATAACATTTATTGGGCACCTACCACATGAGGCACGTTTGTATTCCTTCCCCTTCACCAGGGAGGGATTGGCACCTACTATGCCCAGTAGCAGATCACCCACTCTCTGCCTGCTCCTGGTTCCCTCCCTTCCCAGGCTCCCCCTCTGCTTGCCAGCCCTCGCTCCTCCTTTACCTTCTATGCACCTGTCCCTAGGTACCTCATCAGCGTGAGGCCAGACATCATGCTTATTTGACCTACCTCTCTCTCATCCCCCGTCATCTTTGCAGATTTGAATGATTGCTTCCCTGACCCATGTCACAATGGAGGCCACTGCATTGACTTGGTGAATGATTTCTACTGTGAATGCAAAGATGGTTGGAAGGGCAAGACCTGCCACTCACGTAAGTTTAGTTCTTCGTAACTCTTTGCCTTCCCCAATCCTCATTCTCCCTCTTTGCTCACCTGCTACATCTCAGAGTTTGGAAAAAGAACTTTGACAAGAATATGTAATTGAGATGGCCCTCCCAGAGCCAGGGGTTCAGCAAATGGAAGTAAATGGAAATTGGGTAGAAACTGGCTTTTATTTGACCTCTTTTGGGAGTTCTGCATAGCCACCTGGAGACAGACAGACGGTGCCTGATTCCCTTTGCCTCTAGGGAAGGTGAGATAGCTGAAATGTGGCTCTCTCAGCTTCTAAGACCAGAGAAAATCTGGTTTACTGCCAATTGTTTGTCTGTACTGTGGCCAGACTGTCTCCTTAAAATTCACAGAAATGATACAGATATCAATCGCAGAAAACACTTATCTCTGAATTTGCTGACTCATCTATTTTCATGTTAGGCCTTCCTCCTTCCAATTCTACCTCTGGTCCCTGACCAGAGCATGGTCCTTAATCTTCCTAAGGAGACCTGAAAACTTCTCTATTTCATGAACCATCTTTAACTACTCTGGAATCATCTTCTGTTTCTGTGTAACCTGCCCTTACTCCAATGTGTTAATATAGAATTAAGACACCAGCAAGTTGTCACATTTTTTCTTTTAATGTTAAATCATGCTGTTCTCTATCGTATATGTAAATTTCCCTTACTCAGGGATTCATTTTACCCTGGGCATAGTAAACCCCATGGTTAAGACATCCGATGCCCTGCCCTCAGGGAATAGGAGAGGAAATCTGGGGCCAGTGGTTCTATGAGACTTAAGTGGCCTAAAAAGATTACCTGAGCCTTCAACCCAATTGTAACTACAGGGCTAGAATTTCATCTCACCTTTTTAGCCACCTCAGAGAATTTCTTTAGTCTTAAGGGGGGAACTACATGAGCAGATGTGAATAGCTCAGTGTAGCCTGGATCCTATTGTAGTAATCAAGTATAGATTAGGAGTTTCTCCCACTAATCCAGAGAATAGTAGGCTAAATTCTAGGGTTGCACTATAGGTCACAGACCAGGTTGGCAGCCCTCTGGTGGCATGCCAGTGCTAAGCATCTATTGTTTGTTCCCAGGTGAGTACCAGTGTGATGCGAACACATGCAGCAATGGTGGCACATGCTATGACAATGGAGACACTTTCCGATGCATATGTCCCCCGGAATGGAAGGGCAGCACTTGTAACACAGGTACCTGGGCCTGGATGGGATGGTGTAAGCAAGTGTTGGTGGGAAGCAATATAGGAAGGTGGGAAGGGGAGGCTTAGCTTTGAGACCTTCTTCATTTGATTATAGAATCTAGAAGTAATATGGATTGTAGAGATCAAATCCAATTATTTTATTTTGTAAAGGAAGAAACTGCAGCCCAGGACTCATAGAAGGAAAGAGACTTACCCCAAACCATAAATTAAATCCACATCTCTCACCTCCAGATCCATTGTTCACTCTTCCTTCCTTCCTTCCTTCCTTCCTTCCTTCCTTCCTTCCTTCCTTCCTTCCTTCCTTCCTTCCTTCCTTCCTTCCTTCCTTCCTTCCTTCCTTCCTTCTTGTCCTGACCTGTGATTTCATTGACATGAGGAGCATTTTCAATTGATGGAGACTGACAAATCTTCTGTGCCTTACAATCTAAGAATTATTTGAAACACTAAGAGGTTAAATTACCTGGCCAGTGACATAACTAACATGTGTCTGAGGCAAGACTTGGACCCAGGTCTTGATGTCAAGGTTCTTCTGTACCATTACTACATTACCTCTTCTCCTTCCATAGCATCATGCTGTTTTTCCCCTCATCATCCTCACTCTGTCCATCACCATTCTGTATCTTTGGGAAGACATTTGACACCATAGGGACTTATAGTTAGGAAATTAAATTCAGTCAGTGTTCTGATATACCTCCTCCTTCTTTGCCTTTCTAAACCCAGTGCCTCTTTCAGAGCCCTGCTCAAACCCCACCTGCTTTAAGAAGCCTTCCTTGATCTCTCTGGATTATACTGGTGTCTCTCCCTCATAAGCTTCTGAGAGTCCTTATTCAGCCTTTAATGATGTCCTGTTTTTTACCTTGTTTATTTTGCTAGTTGGTCCTAGAAGCATAGACTTTCAGAGCTAAAAGGGACTGAAGAAAACTAGCTATCTTTGGAGCTGTCATTTCTCTCCTGGACATCATCTATTAATGGAACCTACTCCTGGGTCTCCTTATCCTTAGACTGAGTCTTCACTTCTCTAGGATAATAACCCCCAGTTTCTAAATGTTCTCATGACAGGATTTCCCCAGCCAAAATATGAGCCCAAGACCCAGGTAGTTCTTGAGGCAGCATAGTATGGTGGATGGAGCACTAGAGTTGAAGACTTGATTTCCATCCTGGACACTTCTTAGTTGGGTGACTACTCAACTTAGTTGACCTCCATAGGCCTGTCATTTAACCTAGCAAAATTTGTTTCCTCCTTCATAAAACAGGAAAAATATCTTGGAAAATCTTAAATTGCTGTATAAAGTGGTGGTCTTAATATTCCTTTGTTTGACTTCCCACCTGTGCCATAGCTTATCAAAGGCCAACCACAGAGGGAGGCTGTGTGTGATGTGTTCCTGGGTTGGTTTAAGGTACAGCAGAGATTCTGGGCTTAAAATATTTAGAGCTGGAGAGGGATCTTAGAAATGGAAGAATTTTTAAAAAGGGGAAAAGAAGTTACATGATAACTTTTTTATTTTTTAAAAGGAATAGTAAATTGTACTTAATAGATTTGCAGTTTCATGTGCAAACATCTATTTTTTTATTCTGCTGTTATGGAAGTGCTTGTTTTTATTTCATAAATTAACAACAGATTTTTAAGAAACGAAATTATCAAGTCCAACCCCTTGATTTTTACTGCTGAGGAAATTGAAAGTCACCACCGAGGTTTTGGGGTAGAGTCTTTGACTGGCTCCTCACTTCCTTTTTCAGGTACATATTTCAAAGCATCACTAAGTTCTCTATCCGTAGCTCATCAGTTCCCCATCCCAACAGGATGCATAGGCCTGTGAAGTGGTGATGTCTAGTTTCTGCTGCTTCAAATGTGGCAAGGCAAAAAGAACAGTGTATTTGGAGTCAGGACCTGGTTTGGAATCATACCTCTGCCATTATAACATGTGTGATCTAAAACACTTCTCTTGACTTCTTTAAGACTTAGTTCCTTCATCTGTAAAATCGGTTCATGATCTCTAAAGTCCCTTGCAGTTCTAGAGCCCTTGATCCTATTTATGAACTGGAATAAAGTGTGACGTACCTGGGCAGATCAGATCAGGTGGATGTGAGAGCTCTGTGGCTCTCTTTTTTTCAGGAAACTGAAATGTTTCTTCCCTCATAGCCAGGAATAGCAGCTGTCTCCTGAACCCATGCATGAATGGTGGCACATGTGTGGGCAGTGGTGATTCCTTTTCCTGCATCTGCAAAGATGGCTGGGAAGGACGCACATGCACCCAAAGTAAGTCTAGACCTTTTTCTGTTCCTCTTTTCTATATGATCTCCCTTCATCTCACTGCACCACTTTGGTCCCTATGCTTAAGGGTTGGGGGGGGGGGGGGGGCAGGGGGCAGATAATACATTTAAGGAAAAAGCTCCCTAATGTGGGTTGGATTGAACTTTGATTATTTTCCACCATTGCTTCCCTTGGCAGTCTCATTACGAAGAATATATTTTGGAATCTGGTTGCATGAGGTCAGGGAAGACTGTCAAGACCCCCAATGCCATCCTTATCTACTTTATGAGGATGACCATGGATGTTGTCCTTGCTATGAGGGGCTTTATAGAGTCCTCAAACCCTAACCCTGTCCCCCCAAAACATAGCCTAATCCTAACTAACTCCCATGAATGTCCTCAGAATCTGACATCATTCTTGGTAAACTTCCCTCTAACTCTCTTACCAAATCCTAACTTGGAACCAGTTGTGGCTTTCAGGCTACTGATCGTCTTTTACTCCCTCATGGTGATGGGAGCAGTGAATAGATACAGCAAAATAAACGGTGTTCAACAAAGGCCAACGTATTCAGGAGGAGAGGGGGGTGCAGATAACAAAGATGATGACTGTGCTGTTGCTGTTGCTTAGTCATTTTCAATCATGTCTGACTCTCCATGATCCCATTTGGGGCTTTTTTGGCAAAGATACTAGAGTAGTTTGCCATTTCCTTCTCCACCTCCTTTTACAGATGAGGGGACTGAGGCAAACAGGGTTAAAAGAACTATAGCTTTCCTCATTTTGAGGTGATGCCTCTAGGGGGATGGTCTGAGATCTGATTCATTCACCTGAATTTAGTTTTTCCTTCTTTCTGTTCCACTAACCCTTGGCAGCCAAGTCAAGAAGAGGTCACTTCGTCCTAGATTTATTCTAATCTCTCCCCTACTTTCTCACAACCAATTCCTCCCACCCCCATTGGAGGTTTACTCTGCTTCTTTGCTTGGGTTATTCTTTGGTGTAGGTGCTAGATGGTATTGTAATATTCCTGAAATGCAGTTCCTAGCACCAGGAATAGTGAGAGTCCATGCTGTGGCCCCAGCATACGCAGGCTGCTTCCAGTTGATAGAAAGTCTTGTCTTGTCTTTACTTGAACAAGAATCCCTTGCACACTCCACAGATGTTCCTCGAGCATCTGCCTGAAGATCTTGACTAAGGAGAATCTATTTTCCACCCCAGGCCTTCAATCCCACTTTTAGACAGTTCTGATTATCAGTAAGTTTTTCCTTATACTCACTGAGTACCAGAGAAGTATATCAGGGTCTTCCCCTGCTTTCCAAGCAGGACTTTGGGACCCTTGGCAAAGACTCTTAGGTCCTTGAGGGCAGGAACTTCCTACCTTTTGGGGTCTCCACTGCTAAGCACAGATCACTGTTTGTAGGAAGAGCTCAGACGTTATTTTGTAACTGTTCTGTCCTGTTGCTTGAGCTCCCTCACCACCAAAAAACCACTCTCACACATCTCTCCCTTTTCCTTTCTCTCTCTTTCTTTCTCAGATACAAATGACTGCAACCCTCATCCATGGTGAGTATCTCTGGGTAGCCTATGGGGAGGTGGATCTTTGGGGAAAGTGTATCTACTTCTAACAGGTAGGGGGATTAGCCCAGAGTCATTAGTCAAGAGTCCTCCTTGAGCAAGGGTTTCCCCAGAAGAGCAGAGCTAGGGTCCTCTGCTCACAGAGGGAACTATGTGACTTAATTAACACAGGCTTAATTAGAAAGAATGCTGACATAGTGGCTTATTAGGAAGGGAAGTATCCAAGAATGCACACCATTGGATGAACAACGAAGGGAGACTAGAAATTTGCAAATTAAGGACAACATAAAAAGCAAGTGTTGTGGTTGGGAGGAAGGATCGGCTTGTGGTTCTCGAAACCTTGGGATTGGTCTGATGATCATGGGGTTGGGGGGCTGTGTTTTGCAGCTACAATGGAGGCATCTGTGTTGATGGAGTGAATTGGTTTCGTTGTAATTGTGCCCCAGGGTTTGCTGGTCCTGACTGCCGAATCAGTGAGTACAAGGGCATAAACAGAGTGTTTGGGGATGTTGGCCTATGGGGAGACAGAAGGACGACATGTCTGGGTCAAGGTTGGTAGGCAGGAAGATACCCTGCCTGGCTACACTATCCCTTCCCCTTTCTGACCTTTAATTTCTGTTTCCAGGTAGTTTTAACATGCCTTTCAGCTCTGTCATCTACATCATAGAGTGTTTGACAGATCTAGTTCCCCCCTCCCCCAATCCTTGCAAAGTGGCAGAGTGCTCACTGTTAAAAGAACTAGGGGCCTAGGCTGCAGACCTAGTTTTGTGACCTAACTAGGATTTTACTTCTTTTCTGGATCTCATTTTATTCCTCTGAAAAGGAATAGGATTGTACTGAGTGATCTCTAAATATTCTAGCAGCGTGATGTCTCTGGGATTGTTTCCCTTAATAGTATCTGCCCACAGTAGGGTTCAGGGAGTGTTTATATAATCAGCCTTCCCATTTGTGCCGTGTTTTATGGTTGAGAAAAACAGTTTCATTGGATCCACACATCAACCCCTACAGAGTGGCAAGGACATGACTATCATTACTTCTTTATTACAGATGAAGAAACAGATTCAGGGGAGAAACGTCCTGCTCAAGAGTCTCAGCCACCTAGAAATGGCAGTCCCAGACTCTCACTTGGTGAATTATGGTGTGCTAGAATTAGAAGGACCTGCAGAGCTAACGTCATTAGGTCCCTTTATTTTACACATGAGGAGTATGTGGCCCAAAGACAAGGGTCGTGTCCCAAGTTACGAAATAAATTAATGAAAGACTAGGGTTGGAGTTCTGGATGTAGCAGCATGAACACAGGATTTGGAGTCCAGAGACCTGGGTTAAAATCCTGACTCTCCTATAATATCCATAAGCTGTGTGACCTTAGGCAAGTAGTTTCCTCTCTCTGGGCCTGTTTCCTTCTCTCTTCAGTGAGGGAGTTGCATTAGATGATCTCGAAGTGACACTGGCCTCCTTCTATTCCTTGCACATGATGCCCCATCTCCCAGCTCCAGGCATTTTCCCGGGCAGTCCTCCATGCCTTCAACACTCTCCCTTCTCATTTGTTTCCTAGCCTCCCAGGTATCTTTCAAGTTCCAACTAAAATCCCACCTTGAAAAAGTCTTTGTTCATCCCCCTTAATTTTAGTGCCTCCCCTCTGTTGACATTTTCTAATTTATTCTGTCTGTATCTTGCGTGTACATAGTTGCTTTCATGTTGTCTCACCCTGTTACACTGTGAGCTCCTGGAGAACAGGGATTGCCTTTTGCCTCTCTTTGCATCCCATTTTTAGCAGTGTGCCTAGAAGATAGATGGAGCTTAATAAATGTTTATTGACTTACTATTAATTCAGTTTATCAAGTAGGCTTACATTTTGTGATCCTGATTCCCAGTTCTCTTTTCACTACACCATGAATATCTTGGTGGATATAATTGAGAATAGTTGTTCAGGCATGAAGGTAGCAGGTCCCTAGAGAAGGCTGTGTGTGCTAGGAGCTGTAGTAGGTTTCCCACATGCACACAGGCCTCCACCCAACCCACTCATTTGTAGGAAGCTCCCCCTTCCTTCCTTGGAACCATGCGTGTGTCCTTCTCAGGACTGGTTGGCCTTGGCCATGGGCTGGGCTCAGCGTCCTTGGGGCTGGAGATCCTGATTCCCCTGGTAAGTGTGGAAAGTATGGAGCCAGATGGGAAAGGGGAGGGCAAAGGCTCAGACAGGCAGGTCCTGCATTATTAAAACGAGGGGCTAAGTTACACTGACAAGACCTGTCAGCTGTGTGTTTTCAAAACTGCATCCAGAAAACCTGAGAGGTGAAGGGTCCTTAGGTGTAATCCAACTCTTGTTCCCTCATTGTCCTGATTATGATCCCATGGGCTTCTGATTACTTGCTGGAGGCTCTCCACTATGAGGGACCATGAGAACAGATGACTGTATGGCCTAGAACTGTCCTGCTTCTTGTTCTGGGATGAGACTAGATCCTCCCACATTAATCCCCATCCTTTTCCCTGGATAGTGGCCAGGCCATAGGGTCTGGCTTCCCTTGATGATAACCTTCATTCTATCTGACCACCTCAGGTTGGACAGTTTTTCCCATGGGTAAGTCATTCTGTCCTTCTGACCCAAAGTTTCACCTGTGAAATGAACGTCATACTTCCGCTACTTACCCATCTATCCCTGCCCTCCAAGATTGTTTTGAGAAAAGTACTTTGTTAACATTCTCTAGAAATGAGAATTGTTCTGTTTGTCATGCAGACATTGATGAATGCCAGTCCTCTCCATGTGCATATGGAGCCACATGTGTGGATGAAATAAATGGGTACCAGTGCGTCTGCCCTCCTGGGAGAGCCGGGCAGAGATGCCAAGAAGGTAAGTATTCAGATTACAAAGCCAGGGATAGATAGCCCTGGAGACAGCCAGGTCCAGGAGACAATGGGGTTTGAGCTGGAGAGGCCCAGGCTTCTTTTACCATAGGTTTTCTTGTCTTGTGATTCTGTTGGCCTCTGACCAGAATTTCAGTGCAGGACAGGTCTGGTCTTGCGTTTGCTTTTCAGTGACATTTTCTAACAGACATTTTGGTTGAACGTAAATGTTTAACATTTGTTTTCCTCCCTTTTCAGTGATTGGTTTTGGGAAATCCTGCTGGTCACAGGGCATGCCGTTCCCACATGGCAGCAAGTGGACCGAGGAGTGCAACACATGCCACTGCGTAGATGGTCGTGCTGACTGCAGTACAGTAAGGAAGGGCCCTGGATGGGCACTAGCTCTCACACCCCTATTTCTGGGTTATAAGATCATAAACTTAGAAAATAGGAGGATGGGCATGAGACCACCTTGTCCTAGTCCATCCCCTTCTCTTTTACAACTAAGAAAACTGAGATACAGAGATTGTCACTTGTCCAAGGTTGAACCAGTAATTTAGTGGTAGGGCTGGAAATGGAGCCTAGGCCTCCTTCTAATTCTAGGCTCTTTTTGCCATTCCTCGTTAGGTTCTGAAGCAAGTGGGCTTATAAAACACCCACACACAACAGTCTACATACAGAAATGGAGGCTTCCTTAGTAATCATCTAGGGCTAGGCTCACCCCCTCACTTTATCATTAAAGAGAAAGAGACACAGAGTAGGGAAGTTGCTTGTAAGTAGCAGAATCAGGACTCAAAACCAGATGCCCTGACTCATAATCCAGGATACCCTCTCTACTGTACCACATGGAAATGGACAGAAAGAAGAGGAGGCTGGAGGAAGACAGGTCTCTTGGGTTGCTGGATAAATGAAGTTCTAAACTTAGCTATAACTGTGATCATAGACTTCTCTCTCTCTACCTAGGGCTCTAAAGACTTTCCATGAAGTGAATGTAAAGTCAGAGTAGTTTGGTCAGAATCTTGTCAAGGCACAGTATTGACTATAATGTTTGATTGGGGACTATTACCATGAGCATGGTACTGGTACTGTAATTACCACCACCACTGTCACCGCTATTAGCTAGCATCTACAAAGAGCTTCAAGTTGCTTTGCATATGTTACTTCATTCAACTCTCACAATAACCCCGTGAGGTAAATACCGAGCTTAAAAAAAAATCCACCCTCATGTGGAGTACAGCAGGTTTGGAATATTGTTTTTATATTGCCTGTTAGGGATAACTATGAGCCCCGAGGGAAGTATCTCTTGAAACTCTTCAAGACTTAATCTCTGTAGGTCTTACTATCACCATCAGTAAAATGAGGTTAGACTACTGCTCTTTAAGGCCTCTTCTAGTTCTGGATCCCATTATAATGATTTCTAAGCTGTAGCCATTTATTTAAACATCTTCATTCCATTAGATCTCACTGACACAAAAGAAATAGGGGTGATCTAAAAAGGACTTGGGAATTATTTTAACCAGTGGTGAAGAGACTTCTACTGATGTGTTTGTGTATGTTTTTCTCTGTTCAGGTATGGTGTGGGAGAAAGCCTTGTCTATTACCCAGACACCCAGACTACACGGAGGACCAGTGTCCACGAGGCCAAGACTGCCTGGAGAGAGCCTACCCCAAATGCCTTCAGCCTCCTTGTGCAGCTTGGGGAGAGTGCAGTCCAGTGGAGCCCCTTGTCCCAAGCACCCCATGCCAGCCTAATTCTGGACACCTGGGGAATAACTGTGCCAAGATCACACTTATCTTTAACCGGGACAAGGTACCCCAGGTAAGGATATCCTACCCACCTAGAATTGATCCAATTTTGAGTGGCTCATGGGAACAGGCAGCTAGAGTCTATTTCAGTCTCATAGGATCACAGCTTTTGGGACTGGGATACTTCTTGTAACAGAGAGTTCATTATCCTATGTGTAATAGTGTCTTCCATTTTAGATAGAGTAATTATTAAGAAGTTTTTCCTGATATCAAAGTGAAATCTGCTTCTCTGTACCATCCATTGCTTCTGAAACTGTCCTCTAAATTCAAACAGAACAAAATTTTTCTTTCCTTGGAAGGCCCTTCAGAGATCTAAAGAAAGGGACTGATTAAACCCTAACCTCCTCCTCCTTGGACACAGGTTTGGATGATAGAACTTACTTCAGAGTTCCATTTTTCTGACAGAGACAGGCAAGTTGTGAATAGGTAGGCATACAGGGGTTACCATTTACCCTTTAACTTTTGGGTCTCCTATTTCCACTGGCTTTTACTAGTAGTACCCTCAGGATATGTGAGATCTTTAGCAAGAGAAAAGACTGGCTTTATTTTCACCCTCTAGTATTTTATTTATCTATTGTTTGTTAGTAATATTTTCCTTATTTTCACCTTTGCCAAACTGGCAACTGGTTTTGTTGCTTTTTTTTCCTTTCGAGAGTTTCTTCTAAGATTTGGAAAAAGAATGGAACAGCCAACTTGGCATTTTCCATTTTACCACTTTTTTAATATGAGAAAAATAATAACTCCCATTTCTATGATACTTGAATGTTAGCTGAATCCATTTCTCATATCTGTTTGAAGTATGGATACAAGGATTATTATCTTGGCCATCCCATAGGAGCCTCACAATAACAGGAGGAAATCTGGGAACACAATAATGGGAGGAAATTTGGGAGAAGGGAGGTAGGGATTTTGAAGATGTGAGTTCTGTATCTTAGAACACAGAATCCTCGTTACATAGATTGGATTTCACTAATATCTAGTTGAGGACCATGAGCCCTGATGCTGAGCTGATGTTGTCCTTTGTGCTCTGTGGAGGAGGGATTTGCTGAACCTGTTAAAATATAAACAAGATCGTAAGAGAAATGTTTTACAGACTTGTTAGCAGTGTTTATGTCATCTTACACTGAGTGACTTGGGAGCAAAAGTCAGCATTGCTTATGCCTGTTATAAAATTTATGATGACTCATTTATATCTCTTCATTAAAGCAAGACCTCTGTTGGATAGCACTGTGTTAGGTCACTAACTTCCTTATTTAGCACAGGGTTGAGACCTTTATTAGAAAGCAGTCTGTCATTCAGACTGTTCCCTCTCCTAATTAGCCTAAAGTAATGAGATTTTACTAAGTGTGGAAGTCTGCATGTAAAAACGTCCCTGTTTATCCTCAGAAGGACAAAACTGAAAAAAGCATTTAGGTGCCAGTGAAATGCTTTAAGGAGTTTAGCTCTGCTTATGGACATCAAACTCCTGCCCACTGTAACTAATTGAACAGCTATGCCCAGAGCTGGAAGGAACCTCAAAAGCTACCTCTGAGGTAGCCACCATCATACCTAGTGGATGTTCATTCAGCATCTCCTTTAAGCAACCTCCAGAGTTGGGGAAACTCTTAAGGCAGCAGGAAGGCAGTGGTTCTGAAATCAGGACTAGGTTCGAATTCTGCTTCTGATTGTCTGCTACCTGCGTAACCTTGGGCAAGTCACTTAACTTCCCAGGGACTCAGTTTCTTCATCTGTAAAATGTCAAGGAGTTGCATTAGATAACTCTAGAGCTGTGATCTTTCATTGTTAGGAAACTGGTTTTTGTATTAAATGAAAATCTGCTTTCCTGTAACTTCTCTGCCTAACCTTTCTTTCCATGCGGGTAAAGGTCAAGTACTATGGCAGACCATTGCTTTTCTCCTCTCCTTGCCTGACATGTCACCTTCCACCCTTAATGACCACCTACTTTGTTTGATTCCTGCCATGAAGTGAGTCATTCAGTGGGTGACTAATGTTTGTTGGATGAAAAGAGGACCCAGTGAAAGAAACAGGCCTATATTTCTTACCTCCATTAGCTCGCAGCCTAGAGAAGAACACAGGACAGATGCTTGTTGTACCAGCATACGTGAATTACAGATATGCTTAAATTGTACACAATGGCTGTACTTCTGAAAAGTTGTATATGAACCATATTATTTTGGAAATCAAGTTATGTATCCATTCTAGAGACTTGCATGCTCATATAGGAGCCACTTTATTCAAGGTAAGTAGTAGGATAAAGGATTTTAGAGCTGGAAGGAATGTTAGAGGTCATCAGGTTCACCCTTTCCTTTTATAGAAGAGAAGTGAGAAGGAAAGTGAGAAGTAATTAGAAATAAAAACAACAGGATGTAACTCTGTTCCTGCCTGTTGAGTAGTTTATAATCAATTACAGATCCTCAGAGAGGATTTGGGAGCTGCCATTTCTACTAGATTCCCAACATAGTGTTTAGATTCTGTATCTGTGTTCTGTCCTCTCCATCCCAGTCATTGTGTGGCCAGAGATGGGAAAGGGCACCTGTTTGGCTGTGGACGCCTGGAGTCTGTTTTACAAACTAGTTATTAGAATCTAGAATATTAGTAGAATGATGCTTTCTCTCTCTTCTCCTGACTCTCACTTTCATCATTCTGACCCCAGGGTACCACAGTTGGAGCCATCTGCTCAGGGATCCGCTACTTGCCAGCCACACGGGCAGCAGCACGGGAGGGCCTGCTGGTTCTGCTGTGTGACTTGTCAGCCTCCACCGAGAATGCTGTGGAAGTTGCCATTGTGAGTTCCTAGGACCTGGAGGGAAGGGAGAATGCAAAAACTGCTGTAGATGACATCAAGGGATACCTATCCCTCCCAAATTGCACTTGGTTGCCTTGACTTTTTAGCTTTCTGTTCTGCATCATAGCATCCTGAAGCAGCCTAGGCTCTATCTGTCTAGGGTTCAGTTAGGGTGCAGGGTATATGGGGTGAGAAGATGAGATCAATGTTCTTATAAAATTGAAGCTTATACGTTCATTCAGCAAATACTTAAGTATTGGCTATGTGCTGTGCTTGCTGCTATAAGAGGTACAAAGTTTAGACAAGACATGTTGTTTCCCAGGGAGTTTATATTCTAGTAGGGGTATAAGATGCATACATATTAGTATGTTAGTGAGATATAAAGTGCAGTATGAGGTCAAAGAAAAGTTATTACCAGTGGGGATCAGGAAAGACTTACTGGACAAGGCACAGCCTTTCCTCACTCAAAACAAAATCAAGTGCAAGTCATGTCATCATTTCTCTCATGGCATGGTCTTCTTCAGCAGTGAAGGACAAACACACACTGGAGAAGGCAGCATTTGGGTATGGTTTTAAAAGATGAGTAGGAACTCAACAAATGAATATTAAATATAGGATATAGAACAGCTTGAGCTTAGAGGTAGGAAAATTTAGGTTGTTTTTAGGGAATTAAGAGTAGACTATTTTGGTTTAAGTTCATAGATATAGAGGTCATTTAATATAACATCATTTTATAGATGAGAAATCTGTGCCCATAGAGATTAAGTGAGTTTTCTAAGGTCCCTCATTGTTAAGTGGAAGAGCTAAAATTTCGACCCAGATCCTTTGACTCTAAATCTAGTGACTTTCTACTGCATTCTGCCAGTTCTTCAAAAGGAGAGGATAAAAGTAAAACAGAAGCAGGCTTTTCAAGCAGAGTAATGCTAGCAGAGTGTTGTGAATGACTTGTAAAGGAATATGAATTTTAATCAATAGATCGTTAGGAGCCACTAAAGATTTTGTATCAGAGGACTGATGTGAGCAGATCTTTGTATAAGGAAAATTGGTCTTTCAGTGCTAATGAATTTGAGGTGAGAGAGAATGAAATTAGGTCCTGTTAGGAAGCTATTTCAGTAGTCTATATGGATGGTAATTGGGGCCTGTACAAGGCCAGAAGTAGTAGGAATAAAGAGCAGGCTATGGATGTGAGAGATTTTCTGGAGGCGGAATTCAAGTAGCTGAGCATGGAGGGAGAGAGAAGAATCAGAGATAAAGCTTTTTAACGTGCAGAAAGTGTTGCCACAGAATAGCAATGACATCAAAACAGCCCTAAGCGGGCATTGGTGTAAATAACTAATTCTGACAGCTTTGACCACTTTCCCTCTCCCAGCCAGGACTAAGTCAGCCCTGAAAGCAAAGACTTCAGGCACCCTGTGAAATAGCTGTTTTATATCTGGAGATCTGAAACTGAGAGCTACCTGGCCTAGCCTTCCCTTCCACTTCCCAAAGGAGATGGGACAGATCAGTCACAGTGGGGATCTCTTGCAGTTCTCTGTTTTTAAGGGAAAAAAAAGATACCAAATCTCAAAATATTTTGAGGATTAGTGGGGATTTAGATTTATAACAATTCCTTCAGGTTCTGATAGGGATGACTGAAAGCTTTGTTGTGGCCCGCAAGCCACATTGGGCATCTACCATTTCCAGAGTTTTGTATGAGACTTTCTGATGCAATTATAAAAAGTTATAAAACTTTTAGTTATAAAAAGAATGATCAAGCAACACATCCTTCCCTTGTATGTTATTGGGTAAGATAAGAAAAAAGCCTAGGTCTTGTTTGGGGGCAATAAAAAATAGATTTTTTTAAGCCTGATAACAGTTAAGATCTTTGGTGGCTTGAATGGGCCACCAGACTAATGTTCTTGGTGTTGGAAGATTGAATGACATCCTCACTACGTCCCACAGTCCTTCAGCCCACCCCGGGATGAGCCAGACAACACCCTCATCCAGAATGCCGCAAATACCATTGTCAGCGCTATAACTAAGCCAGAGAATAGCACAGTGCTGCTTGCTGTTACCGAGGTGAAAGTGGAGACTGTTGTGATGGGGAACTCCTCCACAGGTGAGTCTGGTTGGGGTTGGGCCAAGTACTTCTGGATACTCTCTTTGGATATTAAGCTGTCCCACATGGGAGTGGTTCTTTGGGTGCCTGTAAGATAACATGACCATTTGGTGACCCCATGATGAACCTCAGGCTCACCATGAATTGGTGAATAAAACAGCAACCTCATTTTCCCCAGCACCTTGAAGAACTTTGAGGTTAAAGGGCATTTCTGGGACCTGCTGAGAGATGGGAACAGAATCTCAGAATTTTGAAGTTAGAAGGGATACAAGAGAATCCCCTCCAGTGACCGGTCTTTTCTTGCTTGAAAACCTCAAGTGAAAGAGAACCTGCCACATCCCTTGTTGACGCCTTTTAATTCTAAATATAGCTTTACCTGTTAGGAAGCTTTCCTTTACACCAAGCCTAAGTATGCTGCTTTACAACTTTGTTTCTTCTAATTTGATTGTTTCTGGGGCCAACTCTAGATTCTTCTCTACTTGAAAGCCCTTCAAATATTTGAAGAAAGCTGTCCTTCAACACACATCATCTCTTCTCCATGATTAAACATCTGGCTTTTTCAGATAGTTCTCATATGGTATGATCTTGAGACCATTACCATCCTGGTCATCCCTTTCTGAACTTTATCTCGCTTCTCAGTGCTTTTCCTAAAATATGGTACCTAGAACTAAAAAGAAAAAAAATTCCAGATATAGTATGTATCTACATATGGATACAGTGGGACTATCACCTTCATTCTGGTCACATTCTCTCTTAGTAATGCATTCTAAGGAGAGTATTTTTTTGACTTCCATACCACACTCTTAACTCATATTGAACATATGGTCCAATAAAACCCCCAAATCCTTTTCAAATAAACTTCTGGGGAGAACTACCAATTGTTTTCCCATTTTACATTTCTGATATTGATCTAAATCCAATGTATGACTTTGTATTTATCTTTTATTTTATTGCCTTATGGATTTGGCCGAGTGTTTTTTAGACTGTTGAGATATTTCTGGATCCTGACCCTGTTCACCTAGCATGTTAGTTTTCACACCCAGCTTCATATCATCTGTAAATCTGATAAGCATACCTGCTATGCCTTTATCCATATAATTTATAAAAATGTTAAAAAGCACAGAGCTGAGGGCATCGTTCCACTATAGATCTCCTTCCAAGTTATTATCACGTCATCGGTGACGACTCAATTTCAGCTCTCCCTAACACACATCTCTCCAACTTCTCTACAAAAAATAGCATGTAATCAATTTAGTAAGAATTTACTTTATGCCAACTTTATGACCTGTGGAACTTTGTCAGATGTTTTTATTAAATGCCAGTTAAACTCTGAAGCATTCCCCTAGTGTAACAACCCTGTCCAAAAGAAGACATGAAGTTAGTGTGGCGTGATAGAATGAACTCATCAACAGTGGCTGGATCTCATTGTGTCTCTACTTACCTTGGATTTCACCTCTCTCTTAGCCATTTTTACTCCTACTGCCAAAAGCATTTGTCCTGGTGCCAAAGGTGAAAGCAGAATAAGAGTTGAGTTGTTTTGTGTTCTCTATCCTGTGTTATTATTCATCTAATCCACCCAAGCAATGGTGCTTTTCTGGTCTTGTTCCCAGCACAGCCTTATGGGTAGGAAGAATGATGGAGGAGAAGAGGGAGAGCCCTACTGGTTATCCACTGCATTCGTGTGGCCTTAGTATTCCTGACACTGTTCTTGTAAGACCACTTCGCACATCTTTTTATTCCATTCCCGCTCCTTGCTTCCATTTCTTTTCCCAGTCCAAGTGAGTCGATGAGGTCCCTGTGTGTCCATATTGTTCTCTTTGGACAATTCCCTCGTTTCTTCTTTGCTGGAATTTTTTGGTTTGTTTTTTGAGGTTTTTTTAGAATTCCATTCTGTAGAATTATAAGCTATGATGTCCTACTTCTCCTTTCTTTTAACTCTTTGAAATCGCTTCTCTTAAAATCTTGGATATAATGACAGCTTCCTCTTCTTCTCTAAAACAGATTCTAAGATTGTCTCTTCCTCTCCACCTCTTTCAAGAGTCTAAGCCTTTCTGCTTCAACAGCCACTTCCTCCAGATTAGCAAGAATAAGGTCCAGAAGGGTAGTTTCTATTAATACTTGCCCCAGTCTCTTGCATTATGGCCTTATTGTGGCAGAGGGGCTTTGCATAGCTCAATGAAACTATGAACTGTGTAGCATGTAGGGTTCTAACAAAAGGTAATCCACTGGAGGAGGAAATGCAAACCACTCCAGTATCTTTGCCAAGAAAACTCCATGGACAAAAAGGTCCATGAGGTCATGAAGACAAGTCTGAATGAACCACTATCACCTTCTGAATTATGAATTTTTCATTAAGACAAACTAAGAATTTATTGTCTGTTTTGATTGGGGGAAGGAGAAGGTATAAGGAGTGCTAAAAAGGAGGGAAGGGAGGGAAAATGCAGGGAGTCAGAGACAGATGAACCATGCAGCAGAAGTTTGAATAGTTGTAGCCCCCATTATATCATATCAGGCCAAACTCCTTGTCTGAACTATATTATGCTCTTACAGTAATGTTTTTTCCTCAGTTTACCTTCACCCAGATATTCTCCAACAGGCTTCCTCTATTTAGTTTCTGGATTTTCTCTCATAAATATATCTTCTTAATGTATAGTGCAGTTTCATCCCCTTCTCTTTTACCTGTCTTTGAATAAAGAATATCCTTCCAGAACCATATCCAGTCATGCATCTTATCCCACCAAGTCTGAAAGATATCTCTGTGATTAAATTTGCCTCCTTCTTTTAAAGGCTCTTTTTCACATTACTTATGCCCTGTACTTTGTACTTGTTAACTAGGTTTGCGTACATAGATACCTGAGGCCATGAATTTTACTGCTGGCTCCTTTCTTGGATTTTGTGCCCTGTGCACTTCTGGTCTTCAATACTTCCTGTGTCATAGTTCTTTTTTATGGTATCTGATTTGGTAGATAGGTAGATAATTTTCTTCTTCTCTCTCCCAATAGTTTAAAGTCCTTTTGATTAGTTTTGCAGGACTCCAAACAAACGTGTTTTCCCACCAAGCTTTATTAGGTGCATCCTTTTTCAGACTTTTAAAAAACCCATCAATCCTGTATTTTATGCCATGGTCTAGATATATCCTCTTCTCACATACCATCTTTTTAACCAATAGTTCACTTCCCAAATCTGCCTTTACTCTGCTTAATTCCCTATCTTAAAATAGGCAATCTTGAGATCTAAAAACACTGCTGTCCCTTAAGTTCTTTGTTTTTTATTCAAGTTTTCATAATTTCTAGTAACGTTTTCTCTGAATTTCTTCTAGAAATAACGTTTCCCATGTGACTCACCATAAGTAGAATAATAGTCATCAGATTTGACAGTCTTGGCGGATTCTCCATCATTTCTTTTTAAATATTTCCTCAAAGAAAACATCAGATCCTTTTATTTTTAACATCTTATTTAAAAACAGCTCCCTCAATACCTGCATCAGGGAGTCTCAGCTACCATTATGCATCTCTTCATAGTCCAGACCTTACTTATATGGTCTCACTTCTGATAACACTTGAAGTATAAGTCCCTTCCAGAGAGGACGCAGCTCCCTTTTTTTTTTTTTTGAGTTTCAACTTATTATTTTGCTCTACATGTTCTCCTGCATGCTGTATTCTCCCACCCTTGCAACTTCCTAATGGTGGGCAGCATGCTTTTTCTTGTGCTTTTTCAGCAGTTTTTTCTTTGTTTTTACCTTAAAACCTAGAGTCAGCCAAGTTGTGCAATGGATAGAGTGCTAGTTCTGGACTCAGGAGGACTGAGTTCAAATCCATCCTCAGACACTTAGTAACTTTGTGACCCTGAACAAGTCACTTGGCCTCTGCCTGCTTCAATTTCCTTATCTGTAAAATGGGGATAATAATAGCCACTACCTCCCAGGGTTGTTGTGAGAATAAAATGAAGTAATATATGTAAGATGTTTTCCTAACCTTAAAGTTCTACACAAATGCTAGCTATTATTATTATTAAAGCCGTTCTGCTTTTTTTGAAGCAACAGTTCAACCCTTTTAGCCTGAAAAGTGGTGAGGACTTTCTTCCATCCTGTCACCTCTTCTCAAACTTTGAACAAGATTGCACTTACTTGGCTATTGCAAAAACAAGCAGCCTCATTTTCCCAGTTTGCTACAAGATTCATGCCTTTGGCCCTTCTCTTTTCATTTCGCTATGTTCATTGTTTCTGGGACTGTAGGTCACGCAGGGAACGAGATTCTGACTATGATTGAGGCTTCCCAGAGAGATTAACATAGAGTGAGTGGAGATAGTATAGGACTATATAAAGGAATGTTGGGAGCTGATTTGTGGGGAGACCGGGCCAGGTGATGGGGAGGGCACTGAAGGGCTTACTCAGTGCTAATTCTCAAGCCCTAAGAGAGTTACAGGTTACTTCAGGGGGTAGCCACAAATCCTGTATCTGAGTGGCTTTTTCTTCCTTTTGTTGCCTAGATTACCTAGTTCCCATCCTCTGTGGGGTCTTCAGCATCCTGTGGCTGACATGTATCATCATCTGTGTGTGGTGGACTCGAAAGAGAAGAAAAGAGAGGGAGAGAAGCCAACTTCCCAGGGAAGAAAGTGTGAACAACCAGTGGGCTACCCTGAACCCCATCAGGAACCCCATCGACAAACCGTACAGTAACAAAGACATTTATTATGAATGCAAAAACTTCATTTCTCCTCCTAAGAGAACTCATGATGAGGTGGAGGAATATGTAGAGTATGAAGAAGAGGAAGAGGAAGAGGAGGAGGAGGAAGAAGAGAGAGAGGTCATTGAGGTAGAGAAGTTCCTTTCTCAAAAACTCCAAAAGCCTTCACTCACCAAAGGACCAGGGGACCTTAAGGAGAGCCCCCTCGGAAAGTGGGCACATCCAGGGGCAAGCCACAAAGTAGACAACAGATCTCTCAAGAATGTGAATGACTATGAAGATGGAAAAGATTAGCCCCGAGGCACTGGGGAGCTGACGTCCCCTCCACTCCTTGGCTCAGCAGGGGGCAGGGCAGGGGGAGAAAGGGGGAACTCTTCATTCTGCCTCAAGAAGCGACATATCTGGAGTCAAATGTAATGTTTATAGTTTCTTTATTTTGTGTAAAAAAAAGTTTATTTTCTATGTTTCTTTAGTCTTGTATAAATTATTCAATGACCGTCAGGTGAAAAACAATTGAGTATTCTTTCATAGTTGCTATTTTTGTAAAGTTATAAAACACTCACTGTGTGGCAGAGGAGAAACAAAACGGTATCTGTATTTTCGCTATTTTGTGTAAAGTTTATTATAAGAGATTGTACACTGTTTACAGAATCTTTCTTTTTTATTCCTTGATCTGATTGAATGGTGGCTCCCAAGCCCCCTGCCTGAGGACCCTGTGGGACCTGTTTGCCAATGCCCCGAGCCTGGAGGCTCCTGGCGGGTTCCATGACTATACTTGTGACTGTGCCGGCTGCTTCCCCAATCCTGCAGATCTGCCTTACGCTTCATAGCTGGAACAAAGCTATAGAGGTCTTTCAACTGTGGTTCAAAACGTGGCCTTTCTGTCTCTTCCTCCTTTTTGCTCTCAAGTCCTTTAGGATTGCAGTATTGAAGCCTGGGACAAGTGCCTTGAGATAAACTTTTCTATAGCAACTGTCAGAAACTGCCATTTCTTCGTCCACCCGCCTGGCAAGCTCAGGCCAGGCCCAGCCCTACCTGCTCCTCTTCTGCTCTAATTGTGAACATGTGCGTCTGTACATATGTACATATTAAATGAATCACTCTGTATATTTGATTTAATAACTTAAACTATTTCAGTCTCCCTTTTTTAAAAAGAAAATTGACATGTCATTCCTTAATTTATGCTGCAGGCAGGGAGATGCTGTTTACAGGAATTTTCTAAGTCCTTGGACAAGGGAAGCTAGGGAGGGTGGAGTGAGCAGGGCAGGATGTTAAGACTAAGACAGGACTGCCTCTTTCGACCTTGTTGGGTTAGGGTGACCCAGCAGTGATGTGTAAATAGATCCAGCAATGACTGTTTGCCCCACTTTTAATGACCTGAGGCTCCCAAGAACATACAAAACACCCTGTCTGCAGATGGTATGTATATGTATGTGTGTATGTGAGAGTGAGAGTGTCTGTGTGTATGTGTTGACATGTGAGAGAGACAGAGATATGGGTTTCTTTGTGAATGTTAATTACCCATGGTATTAATGTACTTTTTTGGCATTTTAAAAACAGGCCTGATGAAGGGAACAATGACCTTTTCTCCTCTGTTCACAGCTTATTCAATGGTGGTTCCATGACACAGCAGTGGTAATCAGAGCTACCAAGGGGTGAGAATACGTTTAGAAAGCCTGCGTAGTTTGGTTTGGTTTGGTTAGGACTTCCATTTCCACTTGAGTTTACTGCTGTTAAATGGGGAGGCTACATAAAGTTTTCTTTTTTGTTGCTAGAAAGATACTGTGCTCTCTTGCCATTAGTTGGGGTAGGGAGTGGATGGGGGGAAGGGGAGATGGCTATCTGAATGGTGAGCACCCCAGCCAATGAGCAGTGTAAACATGGTCATTTGGAAACTTTAATCACTGTATACATTAAGTCCCCGAGTGGTGTGCAGGATCCTCTCTGTTCAGTATATTTTGTTTGCTTCTTAAAACAACTTCAGAAAAACTATTTATTAAAACATTTTGTAACGATGTCTGGGATTCTCGTACTTGAATGTCTTGTCTTTCTTGCCAACACAGCATTTGAAAAGAGAGCTATGTGTGTGGCTTTGGGGACTTGACTCTAGTGCTGCTGCATTACACCCATTGTGTCTTCAACAGGGATGTGAGGTGGCTTAGGTAGACAGTACCATTGATATTCACAACCTTCTTCCTGTCCCTCTGAACTAAGGGTGTGGAGTCTAAGGCCTTAAATACCCCCTGTGTTATGTGTTAAAAACCAACCTCATACAGGATGCAATATAATGAGAAGAGATCTAGACTTGGAGATGGGACATCTGAGTTCCAGTCATGGCTTTGACACTACCTATCTGCCCTTGGGTAATTCACTTCCCTTACCTGAGCCTTAACTTCTCTTTGTGAAATAGGGTTGAATAAAGATTAATCATTCAGTCAACAAGAATTTATTAAGTAAACGTGTACTACATACAAGGTACTTTTTGAGGCCCAGGGAACACAAAAACAAAATGGAAACAGCCCCTTCCCTCCAGGAGCTTGTAGTGTATCAAGGGATACAACTTACACATAAATGAATAAACATATATGTATGTATGTATGTATGTATGTAATTAAAGGGTGCAAAGGAGAGGCAGACTAGTAGCTGGGAAATCAGAAAAGACTATGTAAGGTGCCACTTGAGTGTGGTTTTGAAGGAAGCAAAGTATTCTCAGAGTCGAGGTGAAGTGAGAGTACATGGGGGATGATGGGGTTGGGAACCAATGTAAAGAAATGACAATGGACACCGTCCAATATGAGAATCAGCAAAAAGGCCAGTTTGGCCAGACCATGAAGTGTAGGGAGGAGAATGTCATGATAAGAATGGAAAAAGTAGATTGAGGCCTGATTCTGAAGGGCTTTAAAAGCTAAACAAAGGAGCTTATATTTGGTCTTAGATGCAATAGGGAACAACTGGAATTTATAGAGTAGGGGAGTGACATGGTCAGACCTGTGCTTTAGGAAGATTAATTTGAATCATTGGAGTTTACTAAGTGGTGAGTGTAACATGATCAGACTTGCACTGTAAGAAAATCACTTTGGCATCTGGGAAGAAGATGAATTGAAGAGAGATGAGGTAGATCATTTAGGAGACTGTTGCAATAAGCCAAGCAGCAGGTAATGGAGTGCCTGAACCTATGATAGTGGCCTTGTTGGCAGAAAGAAGGGGACAGATGTAATGGATTGTGGCTGTTACAATGACAAGATTTAGCAATTGATTGAACGTATAGATGAAGGAGAATGGAGAATTAATGCCAGGGTTATGAACCCAGATGACCAGAAAAAAATGGTATTTATTCTTGATGGAAGTGATGTAAGTTTAGAGAGAGGTGGACTTTTAGGAAGAGAGGAGTTCAATTCTGGACATGATGCCTGTGGGACATCCAGTTTAAAACAGACTTGTAGATAATGATACAAAAGTAAAGTTTAAGAGAAAGAGGACTCAGGACAGGTTCTTGGGATGCACCCCACAAGAGACATGATATGGATGATGAATCAGCCAAGGAAAAGCGGGGGAAAGAATTTAGATGACTGAGAAGTATCTTGAAAACCAAGAGAATGTCTGGGAGGAGATGCTTAACGATTATAGCAGTAGAGAAAATGAGACTTGGGGGAAAGGACATCTGATTTGGCTATTGGAGGGTAATTTCATCTGAATGAAAAGATCAGAAGGCAGGTTGCGAAGGCTGAGCAATAAAGAAGAGGGACGTGAAGTCGTTATGGTTTTGTTTCTCTTTGGTTGTGGGGGGTACGAAAGATGTAGGATAACTTGAGGGGATGGTAGCCTCTAGGAGGGTTTTTTCCAGCAAGGGAGGAAAATGGATATTTTTAAAGACAGAAGAAAAGAAACCAGTCCTAAGGAGATTTGAAGATGATAGAAGCGGGATGATTTGGGGAGTCATCAGTGACAGAAAGGAGAGGCTAGGAGCAAGGAAAGGGATTGACCTTGGCAAGGAGTCTTCATCAGAGACTCAAATAAAGAAAGAATAAAGGTGAAGCAGGGCATTTTGAGATAGAGGGAAGACAAGAAGGAAGTAACTTGACCTAAGACAGAAAGTAATTCACTAGTCAAGATGTCTGTTTCTAAGGAAAGGTTCTTAATAAATGTTGGTTAAAGTGAAAGGAAGCCAGTTGGTTGGCGTTCATGCATTGTTCTTGATAATAGTGAAAAGAGCACTGGTACTGGAAACAGAAGACTGGTTCAGACCTCACCTCCAGTGAGACCTATGTGATGGAACAAGTCATGTCACTTCCTGGACCCCAGTTTTCTCATCTGTAAAATGAAGAAGTTGGACCATATGACCCCTGAGGTCCTTTCAAACCTTAGAATCTATATTTTGAGTCTTCACCTATCTGATCTTACCTTCCAGGGTCTAATCCAACATACAGACTGGCAGTATGCTGCCACTATCAGAGGAAGGCAGAATTTCATAGTCTTTGGTAGAAGGGTATGTGGTATAGTGGAAGGATACTAGATGTTTGAGTTAGAAGATCTGTGTTTGGATCCCAACTCTGCCACATTAGCAATGTTACTTTGGTCAAGTTAACCATTTTAAGCCTCAGTTTACCTATTTATAAAACAGGAATAATAATACAAACTATTTGCCTCTCAGGCTTGTTAGAAAATCATTTTGTAAATTTAAAGTGGAGATGTTAACTAGTATTATTTGGTAAGGTTTGGCAGTATGGTATGATGAAAAAATCTCTGGGTGGACATTGTAGTAACTGGATTCAAATCATGACCTGTTTGACCTTAAACCTAAGTTTTCCATCAGTAAAATGCTATTTGCCCTGCCCTCACAGGTGGATTTGGAAACTTTGAATTATAAAATGCAAAGGGTCATTATTAATGACCTAATCCATGTAGAGGGTGGTATCTAGTATGAGACCCCATAGATCTATGTGTAGATTTATCGACCTAGTGTTAGAGTGTTTTCCCCCAAGACCAAAACTCTAAGAAGTCTGGATAATTTTTCCTAAAGTCACAGGATTTAGAATACCATTGAGTTGGGAAGGGAATTTGTCCCTTTGCTGCTTGACATTTTCACGAATGAGTTGAGTGAAGGTCTAAACGTGTGTGTTACGTTTATGGATGATTAAACAGCTGGAAGAATAGGTAATATGTATAAAAGATTTTATGACAATTCAATTTCAGTATGAGTAATGATTTCCCCAAAAGATATACAATCCTGGCTTCATTGATAGAGCCATAGTGTCCAGAATGAAAAGGAAAAAAAATAGATTTAGATTATAAATACCTTGAAGGCAAAGATTATGGGTGATTTTATTGTTGGTTTTGTTTAGGTTTTGGTCCCTTTATTTCCAGCACCCAGTATATGGCCCTGTATACAATAAGCAATGCTTGTACTCTGCCCTGATTAAGCACTATCTGGAATATTGTGTTGAGTTCCTGCTGCCGTACGTATCTTATGACCTTAAACTGGACCACATCTTAAGGAGATGTCCAGAGAAGGTCCAGAAACTTACATATGAGGATTGATTGAAGTAATTGCAGATTCTTAACTTGAAAAATATGCTTAAAGTGAACACAGTAACTGCCTTTAAGTATCTAAAGAGGCTAACATGGATAAGAACAATTCAACGATTGGGTCTACTTGTCCCCAAAAGGCCAGACTAAAAGTCATAGGTGGAAGTTGCAGACAGATTTTGATTCAGTGAAAGGAAAAACTTCCTTACAATCAGCTATCCGAAGATAGAATGGACCAGCCTGGGAGGCAGTGGGTTCATTTTCATGTAGTGCCTTGTTGGCCACTTGTAGGAAGAATTCCATTTCAGTCATGAATTGAACTAAAGGCCTCCTAGCCCTTTCCATTCCATATTCTTATATTCTAGTTGCCTGGTTTGTGGTCCTGAGGCCCATAATTCCTTGCTTCTCTAACAAAACAAGACTGTGCATAAAAATTTAAGCAGGGAGCCAGGGTGGGAGTCATGGGTGCTTGTGGTCGCTGCTTGCAAAGTTTCAGTGAAATCTGCTCCAACTGTAGCCCAGGGCTCTCCTTGCTGGGGACTGACTGTCTGTTTTGTTCTCTGCCAGGCAGAATAGCTAATTAATCCTCTGAGAGGCCTATACTCTCAGGAAGTTGAATGAGATCAAAACACTGCAAAGCTTCTTGAGGCCTGTGGCTTAATCCGTGGCTCTGTCTAAGGGTATTCAGCAAAAACTATCCAGCTGATTCCACTAAGTTCTGATTTATTTTTTTTTCTTTTTTATTGTAAACTTGATCATTAGTGCAGACATTTCAGTATTAAAAAAAGCAATAGATGAGGATTATAAGGAAACAACTTGTTGCAGTTTTTAAAGATAGATAAGAGAAAATATAAAGCTTAACAGGATAGTAACAAAATTATTTGTCTTCACTTCTGCACTTAGTATTTCCTTCAACAGTTAACGGAAAGATGATTCATTTAGCCATAGCCAAAACTTATATTCACCTACAATACATGTTCAACAACTCCTGTCTGTGCCTCCCCACCCCCCAAGGAGTACCTGTACCTAGAAACCCTGGCTGAACCCAATGGAGAACCAGCACTCTCTACCTCCTCGGGGCAGGGCAGGAAGGGGGAGGAGACCATTCCCAACGTCAGTTCCACCCTCACACCTACTGACCAGCTTCCCTCCATTATCCACTCAGGTAAAGTCTGCATCTAGTTCCCTCTGCAACACTCCTTGGAGATGGGAGTTCCTCCACTCATCTGCCATCCACTACTATCTCTATGGCTTCTCTTTCTCTGTCCCTGTAGTTATCAATCACTCATTAGTTAGAAAAACACTGTCCTGCACTCCCTATTCCTGTTCTCACATCCATGTTCCCCTCACCTCTGTCCCACCCATGTCCCTTTTCAACCCTACCAATCCCTTGCACTATGCTCTCTAAAATTCCTTTTCAATATTGAACTTCATTCTGAACTTCTTTTTCTCACACTTCTTCCATCAATTAGCCCTCACTAAGACCCATGTAATGATATTACATTCCTATCTTTCCATTTTTTCACTGCCACCAATCCTTTCCCCAATCCCATACCTACTGGTCCTCATAGGGGAACTGGAATACTCTTTGCATACCAATTCTCCTTTTACCTCCTTCAATCACCAACCTTTCCTCCTTAGAAGTCCACTCAAATTTTTCTACTCAATCCAGATTATGGTGTCTTTAGTATACTGACCCTCAGGTTATCCTCCCTCCTTTGTAAAGAGGTTAGTACCTGGTTCACCCCTTCCTCTTATTCCAGAGACTTTAATCCCCATATACCTCAAACTGACTAAACTCCCATTTCCTCAGCCTCTTTAAATCCCATGACCATACTTGGGGATGGTCACATACTAGATCTTGCCAGGGCCCACCAGTATTCTACTTCCCTAATTAGTAACTGATATTCTCCAACCTATGACTTCCTGTGATTCTATGCTTTACCCATCCTAAACCTGTTCTTTACCCTCACTGAGATCTCCAACCCCTCCATCCCTCAACACTTTCTTAGGCTAAGCCCAACTCTGGCTTCATTTTCTTGTCTTTCCAACCTCAACCCAATAGCTAGCTCTTTCAGCTTTAGAGTCTTCTGTACTTGAATCTTTTGCTACGATATCCTATCATGACTCTTGTCTTGCCAAACCTGAGCCCTGAATGACTCCCACTGTACTCTTCTGCTCCTGCTCAGGAGCAAGTGAGCAAAGATGGGGGAAATCTGACAACCTTCAAGAATAGCACATAACAAATTAATGTTATCCAACCTCAACTGAGCCCTTTTTTTCCTTCCTAATTGATTCCCTATCTCTCACTCTCACACAGAAGCTATTCCAAACTTTCTCTTTCTTCCTCAAGCCTCCCTTAGCTGAGAACTTTGCCTCCTTATTAGGAAAGCTAAGGCCCATTCAACATGAGCTCCCTCTTCTCACATTCTCTTAAACTCAAGACATCTACCACTTTCTCCTTTTCCCCACATTCTCACAAAGAGGTGGTCTTTCTTGCCAAGGCCAGCCCCTCTGCATGGACGCTTGATTCCATCCCTTCCTGCCTTCTCCACTGTCCTCCATCTTCCATCAGCCCCCCTCCTTCGATGTTCAATAGCTTCCTATCAGCTGGTCCCTTCCTTAATACTTTCACACAGACACAACACTCCCCTTTCCTTAAAAAATTTTTGCTAGATTCTTCCATCCTCTTGAGCTATATAGTCCCATATCTTTCTCTCCTTTCTTAACCAGACTTCATGAAAAATGAAGTAAGATGCCGAAGTTGGAGGAACTAAGCCCAAGAACAAAGTACGAAACGCAAAGAACAAAGTGGCCCAACTTCCTCCAGTACTGTTCTAACAGCAATCTAAGAACACCACGAGGGTTAGTGATTTGGAAATGGAAGGATAAACTATAGTGAGTCATCTGTCCAACCCAAGATCACAAATTCAACCTAGAGGCAAGTGACCAGCAGAGGACCTGTTAAAAAGTTGGCATCATAAACTCTGCCCAAAGCTCCAAGCTAGGCAGGTAGCAAAGGATGTGCAGAGATGATCATAGACTCTTCTCAAGGATAATAACAAAGAATCTACCAGAGAAAGGTTCCAAAATGTGTGGGCAACAAGAGAATTTGAGCAAATCACATACTCAGACCTAGACCTCAGTCAACAGTAAGGGGTCCCCCAGAGGAACCAGGAGCACATACACAATGCCCAGAGCTCTGAAGTACATCGACATTGTGGAGATGCATGCCTAGAGCTAATCTCAGAGAGCTTCCTCTCAACCTCTTGCCAAGCCAACAGCATGGAGGGGTTGGGTGGATCTTCATAAGGGTTTAGAATTAAGCCCCAACAGTACCAGTAATCCATCAAAGTAGGATCACCAAAGCAGATTACTAGAAGAATAACTAAACAATAAAAGAGAAAATGGTATTGTGAGGCCAGGGTTGCCAAAGACATAAGCCCAAAACATCTATAAGCAAAACTCAAAGGAAAACATAGCTTACCCCAAAATCAATTAGAATTTCTAAAAAAATAATACATATCAAAAATGAGTTAAAAATGTATCATAACTATGTATCATAAATTAAAAGAGAACAATGGAGGAAAGAAATGAGAACTATGGAGAAGATATTTGGAAAGGAATTTACAACTCAGTGTAAAATACCTTACCCTGGTGACAGACATTTGGAAAATGAGAATGGGTTGATCAAAAGTTAATGACTCCATAAAACAACAAAAAAAGTTTTTAAAAAGTCAAAAGACTGAAAAAAAATAAAAGAAAATACAAGGTCTCAGAATCAACTAAACTGGATAATAAAAGCAAATAATTTAAGAATCATTAGATCAGGAACTAATCAAAATGGCAGAACAGCAGGAACAAGTATAGCTGAGCTCTTCCCCACAACTATTCCAATATAAAATTCAGGATGAAACCTGAATAGGAAATCCAAGAGGAAATGATAAGTCATTTATCCATCCCAGGTTAGCACTGGTAGGCAGAGAGTCTATAGGCATAAATCATGGGCTCTATCTAGGACCACACTGAGTAGAGTCTTTCTGCATAAGGAATGAAAAAAGACCTTTCCACAGCTGTGCTCTGTGACAGATTGGCACAGATAAGCCTGACCTCGTGCAGAGAGCAGGAGCAGATGACAGTTCACTATCCAATGTTGGATTACAAATCCATTGCAGATTGAGGAGGGACCTGCACCTAGGGGTAGGTTATCCAGGGCAAGGAGTTTTCACGGACCTCAGGATGTAAAGTATGTATACAGAACAAGGAGCAAGTACAGAGAAAGCGATAGCTATATCTCTGACTCTGGGATCAGAGAAGACCAATTAGATAACTCCAGAATGTGTAAATGAGGGTAAAGGACAGATTTAGGATGGATAATGTATACTTGGGCATCTGTCTAAGACACACAACTTCAAAACACTTCACACAAATAAAGACTGTTCTGAATAACTGGAGAAATATTAATTGCTCATGGATGGGCTGAGGCAATAAAACAAAGGGAAAATGCTACCTAAATTAATTCACTAATTTGGTGCCATAACAAATAAATTACCAAAGAATTACTTTATGGACCTAGAAAAAGTAATAACAAAGACAACATCTGGAAGAACAAAAGGTCAAGAGCTTCAAGGAAAATAATTTTTTTTAAGTGGAAAGGAAGGAGACCTAGCAATACAAGATCTCAATCTATGCAATGAAGCAATAAACATTAAAACTGTTTAAGAAAAAGAGACTGTGACTATATCCCCAAGAGATCATAAAAATGGGAAAGGGTCCCACATGTACAAAAATATTTATAGCAGCACTCTATGTAGTTGCCAAAAACTGGAAGTCAAGGGGATGTCCATCAATTGGGGAATGGCTGAATAAATTATGGTATATGAATGTAATGGAGTACTATTGTGCCATAAGAAATGATGAACAAGAAGACTTCAGAGAGGCCTGGAAGGACTTATATGACCTGATGCTGAGTGAAAGGAGCAGAACCAGGAGAACTTTATGCACAGCAACAACCACAGTGTGTGAGAGTTTTTTCTGGTAGACTTAGATTTTTGTAATAACACAAGAACTTCTTACCAAAAAAAAAAAAAAAAAAAATCCCAATGGAGGATCTCAAGGCAAAATGCCTGCCACACTCAGAGAGAGAAATATGGAAGTCACTCACATATTGTAGCAGATCATGTTTGTGTATGTGTATGTGTTTGTGTATCATGTTCTGATTTGTTATACGATTTCTTTCATTTATCTTAGTCTGACTACATAGCATGACTATAGTGAAAATATACTCAATAGGAAAGTATATGTAGAATCTATACAGAATTGTATGCAGTTGTGGGGAGGGAGGGGGGGAGTGGGGGGTAGGTGGGGGGGATAAAATCACAATTGTATGGCAGTGATTGTTAAACATTACAAAATAAAAAAAAAAAGAAAAAGAGACTGTGAGAGCAGAGCTGAGACGGTGGAGTAGAAGCAGGGACCTGGTCAAGCTCTCCCCTTAAATCCCTTAAAATACTTGTAAAAAATTCTAGAGCAGCAAAATCCACAAAATGACAAAGTGAAACAGGTTTCCAGTCTAAGACAACCTAGAAGGCCAACAGGAAGGGTCTATTGCGTTGGGCTCTGAGCAGAGCACAGCCCACTATGGGCCACAATAGCAGAGACAGGACTGTAGAAGGCCTCAGATCATAGGCAGCTGCTGCAGTTTTCAGATTTCTCAACCCACAAATGCCAAAGACAACTTCAAAAGTCAATGAGAAAGCCCTCTCATCTGGGTGAGAGGGGAGTGTGGTCTTGCCCTAGCCCCAGTACCAGGGCAGCAGCAGCCACTGCTGCAGCAGCAGTGGCTTCTAGAGCTCTTGACCTATAGAAAGAGGGGAAATCAAACTGCTGATCTGGGTCTCAGTCCTGAGTGGCAGTCCTGGAGTGAGTAGGAGTGCTGGCATGGCAAAGCTGGTGGCACCTGTGGAGAGTGAATTCTTCTCACAGTTCCAGGGCAGAAAAGAGTGCTTGTGGTTGTTCAGACACCAGAGTGCAGGCTGGGACAGGAGTAAACACCTCTCCCTTGACAATGTCATTTTGGAGGAACTGAGAACTTACAGATCCCTAGAGGTATCTCAGAGAACAGCTGCATAAAAGTTCTGAAGCCTGGAGTAGTACACCCTTCACTTAATGAAGAGTTCAAAAGTCAAGTAACTGACTGAGAAAATGTCCAAAAAGGGGAGAAAAAAATAAGACTATAGAAGGTTACTTTCTTGATGAAAAGGTATTTTATTCTGTCCTTTCAAATGAGGAAGATCAAAGCATACAATGGAGGAAGACAGCAAGGTCAAGGCTCCTACACCCAAAGCCTCCAAAAAAAAATATGAAATGGTCTTAGCCTATGGAAGAGTTCAGAACGAACTTGGAAAATCAAGTTAGAGAAGTAGAAGATAAAGTGGGAAGAGACATATATGTATATATCCATATGTATGTATGTATGTATGTATATGTATGTGTGTGTATATATGTAGGTATGTATGTATGTATGAATGTGTATGTTATATGTGTGTAGGTATGTATATACATATGTGTATATGTGTGTGTGTGTGTATACACACATATAGATAGAAGGCACAGGGTGTGTATTCGTGCTTCATTGCTGAAGAAGACCATACCACCAGAGAAATAATGACATGACTTGCACTTGACTTTGTTTTGAGGGAGGGCTGTGCAGGTCACCAGCCTCACTTCTTCTCCAGAGCCATCTGAATCCAGTGACTAGATATGCATCAGGATGTCTGAAGATGACCCAGGATGAGGCAATTGGGGTTAAGTGACTTGCCCAAGGTCACACAGCTAGTGAGTGTCAAGTGTCTGAGGTGAGATTTGAACTCAGGTCCTCCTGACTCCTGCACTGGTGCTCTATCCACTGCACCACCTAGCTGCCCCTAGAGGGCATAGGGTGAGCTGAATATGAAGGGTGAATATCTAAAAAATAAAATTTACTGTTGAGAGGAATGTACTGGGAAAAAGAGAAAGGGAGAAGTAGAATGTAGCAAATCATGTCAAATAAAAGAGGGAAGAAAGAGCTTTTACAATGGAGGGGAAGAAGGAAGACATGAAAGGGAATAAGTGAGTCTTACTCTTATGGGATTTGGCTTAAGGAGGGAATAACACATACTCAACTGGGCATCAGAATCTATTTTACCCTGCAGAAAGGTGGGGGGGAGGGAATAGGAGAGGGAAGATAATAGAAGGGACAGCAAATTGGGGAAAAGGATAATCAGAAACAAACACTAAGGTCGGGGGGACAGGTCAAGGGAGAGAATGGAATAAATGGAGGGCAGGACAGGACAGAGGGAAATGTGGTTAGTCTTTTATAACATGATTGTTGTGGAAATGTTTTGCATGACTACACATATATGACCCATATTGAATTGCTTGCTTTCTCAATGAGGGCAGGTGGGGAGTGAGGAAGAGAGAGAATATGGACCTCAAAGCTTTAAAAATGAATGTTAAAAATTGTTTTTGCATGCAATTGGGAAATAAAATGTACAAGCAATGGGATATAGAAATCTATTTTGCCCTACAGGAAAATAAAAGGGAGGATAGGAGAAGTGGGGGTGATGCATGGGAGAACAGTCTGGGGGAAGGGGTAGATGGGGTAGATGCTATCCAGGGGTAGGGGTGGTGAGAGATGAGGAGAAAATTTGGAATTCAAATTCTTATGGAAGTGAATGTTGAACACTGAAAAATAAATAAATTTTACGTTGAAAAAATAAAATTTTTTTAAAAAGACTAATCAGTGGAAGAAATTAAGTAGATAATATACAGAAGCAAATGAAGTCTAGTGTTTGATAAACCCCAAAGACCCTAAATACTGGGTTATGAACTCACTACTTAGCCAAAATGGTTTGGAAAACTGGAAATCTGTCTGGTAGAAACTAGTAATGGATCAATACCTCACACTATATACCAAGATGAGATTCAAATGAGTACATGACTTTAAACATAAAGGATGGAATCATAAAAACAAAAGGAACAATGAAGACATTATCTGTCAGATATATGGATGGGGAAGAGTTTATGACCACACAATGGATAGAGAGAATCACAAAAATGGACAATTTTGATTAGGTAAAACTTAAAAGTTTTTATTAGACAAAAACAAAGCAGCTAAAATTAGAAGAGAAACTGGTAAAAGGGGTGGGGAGATGGGAAACATTTGAACCAGTCTCTCTAATAAAGTTCTCATTTCTAAGACATGAAGAGAACAAATTCAAATTTATAAGAATAAGAGCTATTCCCCAAAGGTCAAAGGAATATAAAAAGGCAGTTTCTCAAGGAAGAAATCCAACCTATCAATATCCATAAAGGGACAAATTTCCAAAGTACTAATAATTAGAGAAAAACAAGGGAAGACAATTCTGAGGTTCTACCTCACATCTCACTAGATTGGCAAATCTTACACAAAAAGAGGAAAAATAAAAAATACTGGACAGACTATGGGAAATCAGGTACATTAATGCATTGTTGTTGTACCTATAGCCACTCTGGAAATCAGTTTGGAACTTTACCTGAAAAGTTATTAACTGTGCTTATCCTTTGATGCAATGATACATCATTACCATAGCTTAATGAATATAAAGTACTTTTAAGGTTTGTTGAGTGCTTTGCACATATTATCTCATTTTATCCTCATAAGAGCCCTGGATGGCAGGTACTACTTATCCACATTTTACAAAATGAGGAAACTGGGTCTCAGAGTAATTCAGTTACTCACCTAGGATCATAGAAGTAGTAAATGTCTGAGGACAAATTTGAACTCAGGTCTTCCTGACTCCAGTTGCAGCATCCTACCCCCAAAAATATTTATAAAATTTATAAAATAAATTAATTTTGTAATTTATAATTTTATTTTTATAAATATATTTATTTATAAATAAAATAATTTATAATTTTATAAATTTATACATTTAAATTTATAAAAATATTTATAAAATTTATAAAATCTGGGATTTTTTATTTGTAAGTCTAGGTCTACAATCAATAATATCTTAAATAACCCAGAAAAAAACTGAATAAAATACTATATGAGGCAAAAGAACCTTTGATGAAGTAGAAGACTTCCATGAATTCTTAATGAAAAAAAATCATAGAAACTTTGAAATATAAACATAGAAGTCAGTAAAAATTTGAAAAGGTAAATAACAGCAAACAATCACAAAAGATTAAGCAAGGGTGAACCTGTTATCTTCTAATATTTCTTCTCAGAACCTTACTATCATCAAAGGCAGTGAGGTGATATAAAGGATAAAGCAATGAATCAGAAATCAGGAAAATCTGAGTTTAAAGCTCACCCCAGATATATAAATATTATTATAGTCAGGAGTCATAGAGAGGGAGTCCTTAGAATCTAGGAGTGGTTTTATTCTATTTTAGTGATTTTAAAAGAGGGAAAGGAAGGAAAGGGAAAAGGAATACACTAGCAGTGGGTAAAGGAAAAGAAGGATGAGAAAAATTATCTCATATAATTGGGGTATGAGAGTAGAAGACTATACAAACAAGGATGAAGCAGTTCAGTAAATTCAATAATACTCCAACCTCACTCTCATCTAAACCCATCAAAGAAGGGCAGAATGTGTGCACACACACAAAGTTGGTTGCAAAAATACATTTCACTCAACAGGGAAATAAGAGGAAAAGAAGAATTATGAGGGGATTAAAGGAGAGAGTAGATAAAGGGAAGGATTAGCCCTAAGCAGAATAGACACTAAAAAGATTGGATCAAAAAGAGGGATTTAACAGAAAAGATAGAAAGAGAACCTATGATTAGGTTCTGGATGAAGAAAAGAAAAGAAGGATAAGAAGTCAATTTCATTAAATCTAAGACCAGTGGTGCTGAGCATAGCCCTTTCTCACCACTCTCTTCTTTATAAAAATGGAATGGAAAACATGGAGGGAAAACACACACACACACACATATATGTATATACACACACAGACATATATATATGTGCATGTGTGTATACGTATATATGTATATTGTGGGAATAGGATGAAGAAGTTGCATAATTAGTGATCATAACTGTGAATGTGAATGGGATGAATTCACCTAGAAAGTGGAGAAGTTTAGCAGAGTGGATTAGAAAGCACCATCCAACAAAATGTTTACAGAAAATATGCTGGAAACAGAAAGATTTACACCAAGTTCAAGAAGCTGGAGATCATTTTTTATACTTCAACTGAAGTAAAAAAGACAAGGGTAGAAGAGGTGGAACCAAGATTTTGTAATAACAGGAAGTAGTAGCAAGGCTCCTCTGCCCCCCCTCCAAATACCTACAAACTTCTAAATAATTGACCAGACTTCACAAATGCAGAAAACAGAAATATTAAACACATTTTTATGAACCACAATGCAATAAAAATTACACTTAATAAAGGACTACTGAAGAAAGAATTATAAATTTATTAGAGACTAAAGAACTTAATCCTAAAGAATTAGGGAGTCAAAGAATAAATTATAGAAATAATATATAATATCATTAAAAATCATCATTACAATAATGAGATAACATATCAAAATTTTGAGGATGCAGTCAAAGCAGTCCTTAGGAAAATTTTGTGTTTCCAAATACTTTCATTAATAAAATAGATGATGAATACATCAATAAAATGAGCATGCAAGCATGTTTAAATGGAAAAAATGAATATTTCTTAGCTAATCATCAGCATTTAGTGATATAAACTACATATTTTCACATTAGACTCAAAATCAATATCATGAGACATTTCACATTTAAGAATCTGTTATTATAAGAATATAACAAGAATTATTTTATAAGAATTTCCATTATATAGTCCTCAAGCATTGCTTTGGCTGCATCCTCAAAATTATAATATAGTCATCTCTGACTATTAAATACAACTAATATTTTCTGAACAATGAAATTTTTCACTAAAATTTTTCACTTTCCTTGATTCTGTATAAATAAATTTAGGCTTCATGTAGTTGCTTATTTCCCAACACTGGTTCTATGGGCATCTGCTTCCTCCTAACCAAATGACAATTCTCTCCTTGAGTATACTTTATGATCAGATAATTCACTGTCATAGCTGAATATAGTTTTTTCCCCTGATGCTTTCTTGGTGGTAGAATTCTTATGTCTACTTGTGGTGAATTAATTAAGTAAATTTTACTATGTCAATAGTCCAAGAACCAATCTTCCAACCCTATTTAGCCAGTTAAAGGCACCTTTGTTATTTCAGGTGGGAGGAGAATCTTCCTTATCTTCTTTTAGCAGTGAAAAAATTACTCCCTTTGGCGATAGAAGATTGAAGTTCAAATCCTTCCTCTTGCAGCTTACCACCTAACATGACACTGAGCAAATCACTTTACAGCATTTGATTTCAATTTCCATCTTTAAAATGAAGAATTTAGATTAAATGGCTTTTAAGATCTCTTCCACATCTAAATCTAGGATCCTATGATCCTCAATTGCCTTGATAATACCTTATACTGCATTCTCTGGCAACGTAATCCACCTGATAAACCTAAAGTATATGACATACCCTTTTGGTTTATTTACCCAAAAATTCCATCCCTTCCCACAATGCCAAAAGCATCATACAGAATTAAGAACATCATGAAGATACCACTTTGTTAAGAATTCCTCTATAAAGTCCTTCTCTGAAGTCTCATCAGAGTTGAGTTGACCCTGTATTCTCAAAGGCTTTGCTTGCAAGAGTAAGTTATTATATTAGATAGGCTCTCAGGACCATCCTGAACATAGACCTAGTATGCTTTCTGAGGACTAGTTTCAGTAAATACAGAGAAACATCACCAGTTCAGGGCAGCTAAGTAGTACAATGGATAGAGTGCCAGCCCTAGAATCAGAAACATCTAAGTTCAAATTTGCCCTAAGACACTTACCAGTTGTGTGACCCAGGGCAAATCATTTAACCCTATTTGCCTCCATTTACTCATCTGTAAAATGAGCTAGAGAAAGAAATGGCAAACCCCTCCAGTATCTTTGCCAAGAAAACCCCAAATGGGGTCATAAAGAGTCAGATATGAACAATCAATCAAAAAACATTGCCGGCAACTGACTGCTTGTTGGTGAAGTCCTTGGCTAAGGAAACCCATGGGGAAGAAATTAAAAAAAAAAAAAGGAAAAGAGAAGTCTTAAATGGCCTTCAGTACTGGATGGTTTTTCAGCTTTTTTCAAAAATAATAGTGGCAGAGTGTTGGAAAAAATGCACAGAAGTTTTGTGTGTGTGTGTGTGTGTGTGTGTGTGTGTGTAAGAGAGAGAGAGAGATGGAGAGAGAGGGCCTACTATATATCTGGCACTCTGCTAAAAGCTGGGGATACACAGAGAGACAGAAGACAGTCTCTGCCGTCAAGAAGCTTACAGCCTAATGGCCTTTAACATTAGCATACAAACAAATATGTGGTTTTCCTTTGTGCTTAAAGAGGACCAAAATGACATATCAAGGGATCAAGGGACAGCGTATCTGATCAGAAAAATATGAGTTTGTTCTGAGCTCTACCACAGGTAAGGCACAAATAGTCCATATGAACATTTGGAGATGTCTCTACATTTGCACATCTCATGCTTCTTTTGAACTACTGCAATTCTACTTTGCTCATATAGCACAGTACCTTCTTTGAAGTGGGCACATCATGCTGGGTAGTCCTGTGCCAGTGTCTCATGCCTACCTTGTCTCACAATCAATTCTAAAGTTCTTCAGAGAGACCTTGAGAGTGAACTTATATCAATTCTTCTAACTTCTGTGTGAGCACTTGGCTTGTGTGAGTTCTCTGTAAAATAGTCTTTTAGGCAAAAATACATTTAACATTTAAACAAAATGGCCAGCCCATCTACTCTCTGCGGTAGAGTTTGAATGTTTGGCAGTTCAGCTTGAGAAAGGACCTCAGTTATCTGACCAGGTGATTTTTAAAAATTTTCCTAAAGCAATTCAAATAGAAGCAATTCAGTTTCCTGGTATGGCATTGGTATATTGTGCAGGTTTCACAGGCATACAACAATGAAGTCTATACAATGGCTCTGAATATGTTTAGTTTCATAGGCAGCCTAATACCTCTTCTCTCCCACAGTGTCCTTCAGAGCCTCCCAAACACTGAGCTAGCTCTGGCAATGTGTATATCAATATCATCATCTATGTACATCCCTGGAAAATACACTGGAAAATAAGTGAGCTTATCCACACCATTTAAAATCTCCCTTTGCTGTAACCAATGGTTCCACATATGGATGGTGTGGCGCTGGTGGATGGGGAACCTCTGTTTTCTTGGTGTTAATTGTTTGACCAAAATTAGCACAAGTGGAAGAGAATTGATCCATACTCTGTTGCATCTCAGCTTCAAAATCCCCATTGAGTGCATAAACATCTGCAAACAAAAAGTCAAGCATCAGCTCTCCCTCTACTTTTAGTATTGGCTTGTATCCTTTCCTGGTTAGATAATTTACCATTAGTGTTGTACCAACAGTGCAGGAAAGTGCCATGCCAGCCATCATCAGTGTGTAATGTTCCCATCATGACAAATTTGATGAGGTCAAAAAAAAATTTTATGAAGACCTGGAGACCATCATCAACAGTGTGTCAAAAGAAAACAAACTTCTATTTTGGGGTGACTTTAATACCAGAGTAGGCACAGACTATCAGACACAGCAGAGAGTTCTTGGGAGGAACAGAGTCAGAAACAGCAATAGCAATGGTCACTTACTACTGAAGACTTGAGCATCTCATGACCTTCTCATCACCAACACTGTCTCCCCTTTACCTAAATATAATAAAACTTTGTGAATGCACCCTTGCAGCAAACACTGGCATTCAATAGATTATGTCATTGTAAGGAGAAGAGATAGATAGAATGTGAGAGTGACAAAGGTTATGTGTGGCATGGAGTGCTGGACCAACCATAGACTTATTCTCTCCAAGGTAAAAATTCACATTCAACAAAAGCAGTAGACCCAAAGCAAGATGACTACCAAAAGGTTTAATGTCAACAGAGGAGAGTACTTCTTCAAGCATGAACAGTTTGTTGCTAACTTGCAGGGAAAGTTGAGGCAACACACAGTTGGCAGCAGTGGAGCAGAAAAAGAGTGGGCAGCTTTCAGAGATTTGGTGTACAGCATTGCATTTGCTCATCTGGGCCAGAACACGCACAAATATCAAGAATGAAGCCATTGACCATATACTGATTAGGAGACCTGCATTCCTGGGGAGGGAGATCCCAATTCAGAGCAAATTCAGAAGCAAACAGTGGTATGGCTCTGAAACCTACTGAAGAATAACTAAAGCAGGAATCCCAAATCCAAAGGGAGTTTGCAATGCTGTCCCTCTGAACCAGGAGAGCTTTCCAACTGGCTGACAGTAGCTGAGACCATCAACAGTCTACTGTTTCTTAGACCCAAACCCAGGTCAGGAAGTTGCAGAACTCATACAAATTTGCAAGTCCACAGTCTGTCCCTGAAAATCCTGGAACCACCGAATATTCAATATCCCAAGAAAGTGGCAACAAGACTAGCCGAGTCCTTCCTTCCAGAAGTATGGCAGAACTCAGCACTAATATTAAGTTTGAAGTCAGAAAGTAAGCTAGAAAAATGAGAAAACAAAAAACGTGCCTTAAAGAGCAGGTGACAGGAATGAATGTTCAAGACACAAATGTAGAAGAAAATTAATCCAAAATATCTACAAGCAAAGCCTCAAAGAGAAACAGAGCTTGGAACAATTTCAACTATAATTCATGGAAGAGATGAAGTAAGCATTTTTTGAAAAGTGTTTAAAATGTTTTGTCAATGCAATGAAAGTACTAGATACAAAAAGTTGGAAAACAAACTAGAGCTATGGAAGAAAGAGTTGGAAATGGAATTAACAGTTTAGCACAAGAGGTATGAAACCTTGTCTGGAATGGTATCCTCAAGTTCTGGCACAACATTTTAGGGACATGAGAAGTGGAGAAATGGAGACTAGACCATAGGAGAAATACTTGAACTAAATGAGGATATTTAGCTTCTAAGAGGGAAGGCTTAGGAGGAACATGATTTAAGACATGAGATCTAGAGGTGATATGGATCTCTGAGGCTATTTAGACTTTCTTCATTATAGGAGAGGAAACTGAGGCCAAGGGAGGTTATGTAACTAACCAAAGTCACATAGATAGTAAAGGCAGGATTCAAATATGGTCCTGCCCCCTGCCCCCTGACCCCCGCCCAATAGCTTTAAATATTAGAAGAATTTTCATGTGAAGTAATATTAAACATTTTCTATTTGGTCCCAGAGGATAGAACTTAAGAGCAACAAGTCAACATCTCCTTATCAAGGCTGGGTTAGACTGACCAACATCTAAGATCTCTTTCATCTCATATTCTGTGAAGCATTTGAAGAACTGCCATAAGGAAGAGAAATTAAGCCTATTCTTGCTGGCCTGAGAGAAGCTCTTGACTTAATCAATTGGTGGAGAGGTGACTTTTTGGGGTTTTTTAATATATATGCATATATATGTGAATAGATAGATAGATTTTAAAAAAAGATTCAGAGATCGTGCTAACACATCCCAAGAGAATGTCAGAAATTTTGGTGGTTTCTAGCCTCCCTCGAGGTCCCCTTGCTTAATACACCTGCATATCAAGTTGGTCCTGTCTTCTCCTGAGACACCCGCCCCCCCAGCAAGAAATGAGTATCAGGATGATTAAAGGGCACCCAGCACCTGGTACTGCCCTGGCGCTTTCTTTCTGTGTTTCTGAGTGACCTGTGATATGTTCTGTCCAGACTTGTCTTCTTACATAGTTACCTATAGGGAGCTGACTGTGCCTCCTCCCCCACTGCTACTCTACGAAGCCTGACCCAAGACCTTTCTGGACTCTATCTCTGGTTATAGATGTTCATGCTGGCTCCAGTCTCCTTCAGGGTTTTCTCCTGTGAGCATTTGCCTGTGTCTCTTGACTTAATATAAGTAAGGTGGTTTAACTACCAGATCTATTTCCCAATGGAATGAGTTGTCTTGTGAAGTGATGAGTTCCCCATCTGTGAGGGTATTGAAATAGACATTCCCCACAAGGAGGCAATACAGGTTGGTATTTCTGCAACAGGAGGTGGGATGAGATAGGTCTAGAGACTTCTGAACTCTTCTATTTCCGGAAGCCTAGGATTCTGCTCATTGCTGCTCGTGAAGGCAAATCTTTCATCACTGGGCACCAGGTGTCAGCACCCCACCCCACACATACTCCATCTTCATCAAGCCATACTTGGAAATAAAATGATGATAACACTGGGGCTGGTACTAGAGAAAATCACGGGCATTTCCAGGACTGAAGGCCAGGGGTTCCAGGACTATCTCCACACAGATCTGTGGGGCCAGGGCCTTTGTGCCAGCTGACAATTTAATATAAGGGATGTAGGACTCACTTATGGCTGGGGCCCAGCTCAGATTTCCGTATTCAATCCCCAGCTGCCTCAGCATTATAATTGCTGAAATGAAGTCATCCAACAACCAGGATCAATTTACAGCTGTCCCCTCTACACCACCTCCCATCTCTACTCCCCCAGAGGCCTTTCCCTGCTTTGTGCCCAGTTCTTCAGGTTTGAACTCTGTTGAAGGATGTGATACATCTCTCTGTCTGAGCTGGGGTAGGGAGGGGTCAGCTGGAGGAAGGAATATCAACCACTCTCAATCTGTCTGTGGGGAATCCTCTCTGGATGTCTACACCCACTCTTTCATTCTAGGCCAGCTTCACTGACCTTTCTCCAAAAATGGCCCCAGTTCATTCTGACCTCAGCCTCCTAGCCTTCATTCTCAATTCTAATTACTCAAAGTACAAAGGCTTTGCCTAACTGTCTCCAGTTTGTGAATTCTATCTTTGCCCTCACCTTTCCCTCTCTTCCTACTTAGATTCTTGATGAGAGAGGGCCCTGGACTATTTCTGTTACCCAGTGGAACTAAGCACAGGGATAGACACATAAGAGGACTCAGGAAGGGTGTGTTAAATTAAGTTAAGTCATGTTGAGGAAGAGGGATTAGGCTTGTTTTTCTTGGCTCCAAAGGGGTGACCTAGGATCAATAGTAGGAAGTTACAGAGTTGGATTTGAGCTCTATATAAGGGGAAATGAATGCCTAACAATTGGAACCATCCGATGATAGTATAACAGACCAACCTGGCTCAGGCTGGGCTTGATAGCTCAGATTCAAAAATGAAATAAAATGAAACACTCCTAGGTCATTCAATAGTTAACAAAGAGAAGTTTACTTAGCCGTAGTATAGAAAGGATATTCAACAGGGATACAACGTTTAGCTTCGGTAGATCAAATCCCTCTGGTTGTCAGGGCAGAAGGTAATGACTCCCCTGGCTGTGGGACACCCTCCAACTCTGAAGAGCGCTGAATCCACCAGGGAAGGTTTCTTTTATACTTTTAGGTAACAAAGAAGCCTTATCAAGGGTGATGAGGGTTGAGGTGACCAGAAATTCATATCAATAATGATATAACTTGAACCTTAGTCTCCTGGGTCTATCAAATCAGGCATCCTTACCTTTTAGGGAATAAACTAATCTAGGCTTCATGTTGGAGTATCCTGGTAGACATTGGTCCTACCATACCATACCTCTGGTGGCTTGCTCCATACCACCTTCCATTCAGGATTTCTGGCCCATCAGCTAAAACCTCTGTCTCCTTGGGAGCCCTATTAGGGTAATGATACCATATCTTTGCCCTTTAGGACTTTCCGCTGAGAGGCTATCTGGTGAGCCTGAGTGAGGACTCTTCCTCACCTTTCTCCAGGGACTACGGGTTGCCATCAAGTCAGCTAAGGGATCTATCCCTTTTCTTACCTATAAATTCATAATCACCATAGTTGTGTGAAACAGTTTTACTTCCCTTGTATTATTAGAAAGCCAGGTAGCTGTCAGCAGTTTCACTCTATGGTCCCTCTGGTTCTTTCTCAGAAGTCCAAATGATCCTGGAGGAAAGGAGACCTGTCAATTTAAGGGAACCTGAGCTGTTTCCCCAAAGGGAAATTCTCTTGACTAGACATACAATAGTCCCTATGCCTCATTACAAAACAGAGAGTAGTTGCTGACATGCCTAAGATCCTTTCACTCTGGCATTTAAAGTCTTATACTCTGGTCCCCTATACATATTTCCATGCCCTTTTCTTTTCCCTGTATGTTCCCTGTGCTCAAAACAGACATTTTTTCCATCAGCAAACCTCTATTTCCCTGCCTAGAATATCTTCTGTTCAAGCTTTGCTCATCTTCCAAGACCCAGGTTAAGTCCTTCTACATTCTTCAAGAAGTCTTCACTAACTATACCTGCCCTCTTTTCTTTGAGCTCTATGAAGATCAGATCTGTAGTATATTAAAGGACAGAGAATGGAAATAATTTAATTTAATTTAATTTAATGAGCACCCAGACCAGAGACTTACTGGGATACTACACCTACTAAATTTTAGGAGGAACAAAGTATTATAGGAAGACTACTGGTCAGTAATCCTGATACTGATACGTTGCCTATGTGACCATGGGGAAATCACTTCCTCTTTGAGTCTCAGTTTCTTTATCTGTAAAATAGGAATAGAGTTGTTTATAAACCTCAAAATAGTGTAGAAAAAGAAGCTGTTTTTAGTCTCCCCTCGCTCTTCCTATAGGTCATTAAATTAACTATGGGATCTTAAATAAGTTAAACTAATTGATTACTCACAGAATTGTCATTGATGGTTGTATGCCAACTTGGGAAGAGGTCTCCAGTGGGGTGATCTTTGTGCGACATTATGCTATTTAACATTTTTTTTGTCTGGAATAAATATATTAATGGCAGCATCTTTGGTAAATAAGAGGATATAAAACTAGGAGATTGAGCTATAGTGGATGACAGTCTGAATCTAAAAGGATCTTGACAGGCTAGAACATGAAGCTAAATCTAATAAGATGAAATTCAATAGGATAAATGTACAGTCTTAACCTTGAGTTACTAGGTTAATGGCTTGCTGAGGTTTTTTTGGTTTTGGTTTTTGTTCTTACTTTCAATTGTATTACTCTCTCCTTTGATTTTCAGGATTTCTATTTTGGTATTTAATCGGGGATTTTAATTTGTTCTTTTTCTGGGAATTTTTTTAAGCTGCTTGATCAGTTCATTGATCTGCCCTTTTTCTATTTTATTGATATAAGCATTTAGAGGTGTAAATTTTCCACTAAGTACTGCTTTATGTTCATCCCACAATTTTGGTATGTTGTCTCGTTCTTACTATTATCTTTAATAAAACTGTTGATTGTTTCTATGATTTGTTCTTTGACATACTCATTCTTTAGGATTAGATTATTTAGTTTCTAATTAATTTTTAATCTATGCTTTTAAGTCCCTTTATTGAATATAATTTTTATTGTTTTATGACCTGAAAAGGTTGCATTTAATATTTCTGCTTTTCTGCATTTGGTTGTGGGGTTTTTATGCCTTAATACATGGTAAGTTTTTGTGGAAGGTGTATATAAAGCTGAGTAAAAGATAGACTCTTCTCTATTCCTATTCAGTACTCTCTAGGGATCTATTATATCTTACTTATCTAAAATTCTATTCATTTCTTTAACTTCTTATTTATTTTATGGTTAGATTTATCTAGATCTGAGAGGGATATATTGAGATTCCATGTAGTATACATTTAGTGTTCATTTTCTCCTGTAATTCATTTAACTTTTCCTTCAAGAATCTAGGTACCATGCCATTTGGTGCATACATATTTAGTATGGATAGCAATTCATTGTCAATGGTACATTTTAGCAACGTGTAGCTTCCCTGGTTATTTCTTTTAATTGGGCCTATTTCTGCTTTTCCTTTGTCTGAGACCATGATTGCTACCTCTGTCTTTTTTACTTTAAATGAAGATGGTAGATTCAGTTCCAGTTCCTTATTTTAACTCTGTGTGTGTGTGCTTAGCATTTAACAGTTATATTCTCATTTGATCCTCACAACAACCATAGGATATAGGTGCTATTATTATCCCTATTTTATACATGAGGAAATTGAGGCAAGAGTGACTTACCCAGAGTCACACAGCTAGTAAATGAGGCCAGATGTTAACACAGTTTTTCTTGACTCTAGGCCTGGTGCTCTGTACACTGCAGAGAACTTTCTTCCATAGGCTTTTTCAAAAAAGAAACTGTCAGCTTGAGAGGAACCCTTTTTTTCCCCAAAACTAAAGTATTTTTTTCTTAGTGTTTAGAAAGTGTTTGGGGGGGAGGTGTTTTTTTTCCCTTTTTCTTTGAAGTCTGTCAGTTTCACTTTAGTACTTTAGGGGATTTCTTCCTTTTGAGGCAGTTGAGTATTTTTTAATCAGCTTTCAGTCTGAGCTGAAGTGTTTTCTCTTCACGCTAAGTTATCTTTTTTCTCTCAGTGCAAAAATTTTGTTTTTTAATCTGAACTCCCAAGTCTGTCAGTTTCCCCCTAGTCCTTCAGCGGATTTCTTCTTGCAGAGGCAATTGAGACTTTCAAGATGAAATCCTCTACTATCTGTTTTATTTTCTTTGATGATATCTGAACCCTTTCACTTTTGTTCATAAGGGGATCTAGGTTCATATTTACTGCTTGTTTAAGGGGTGAATTGTTTAGTAATCAGATTGTTTAATAGTAGGATACAGCTGACCTGTTCTTTTCCTTCTATACCAGGAAGCTGGGTGGCACAGAAGATAGAGAACTGCACCTGGAGTCAGGAAGACCTAAATTCATGTCTACTTCATATTGCAAAAGTATTTTACAGGAAAAAAAAAAAAAAGAATGAACATGATTAATACTTTTAAAAAGTTCAGATATATATGCAATGTGGAATACCTGTGTAATATCTACCTCTGAGAAGAGGTGAGGTGGGAATATCTTCTCATATCTCTCATAGTCATTGTATATATTGTTTTCTCTGCACTGCTCACCTCACTCTGTATCAATTCATTTAGATTTTTCCATGCTTCTCTGTATTCATCACACTCATCATTTCCTACAATATAGTAATATTATATTCATATGCTACAATTTGTTTAGTCATTCCATAATCCATAAGCATCTATTTTTCCCAATTATTAGTTAATTAATAATTAATTCCCAATTAAAAGTGTTGCTATAAATATCTTGGTATATAAATGGATTTTCTACCTATCAATGGCCTCTTTGGAGTACGGCCCAGAAATGGAACCTCTTAATCAAAGTATATGGACATTTTAGTCACTTTATTTTCATAACTCCAAATTACTTTCCAAAATGGTTGTGCTCATTCACAGCCCCACCAACAGTGTGTGCTTATCTTCCCACAAACACTCTAACATTGATTATTCCCATCTTTTCCAGGATGTGAGGAGCAATTTCAGAAATATTTTGATTTGTAGTTCTCTTATTAATTATATGGAACATTCTTTCATGTTATTGGTAACAGCTTTCAGTTGTCCTTTTGAGAACCATTTGTTCATATCTTTTGACAATTTATATACTAGAGAATAGCTATATGTCTTATAATTCTATAGTATGTACAAGATTTTGTATGTACATATTTGTACTAATGGAAATGTTTTACATTAAAAAAATTCTTATTGGTTTTATAGGATTTTTTTTTTAGTGGAAAGCCCAATTCATTGATTTGCTCTTTCTTTCTTTTACTGATGTAAACATTTAGAGATATAAATTTTCCCATAAGTAGTGCTTTCCCTGCATTCCACAAATTTTGGTATGTATTTCATTGTTTTTGTTATCTTTAATGAAACTATTCATTGATTTTATAATTTGTTATTTGACATACCTATTCTTTAAATTATTTAGCTTCTGGAGGAGCCAAGATGGCGGAGTAGGAAGATACACATATGCTAGCTCCAAACCCACAGCCCATAAAATACCTGTAAAGAAGAATTTCCATCAAATTCTGAAGCAGCAGAAGCCACAGAACAATGGAGTGGAGAAGATTTCTGTTCCAGAGAGACCTGAAAAACCTACACGAAAGATCTGTTGCACACCGGACCCAGAGCAGAGCCCAGCCCTGCCTTGGCCACACAGCATTGAGGGGAGCAGATCCGAGCAGGCTTCAGGGACACAATCTCCAGGGGCCGCGCAGGTCCATCCACCCACAGGTGCCAAAGGTCAGTGAGAGGGTCTTTTCAGCTTGCTGAGAGGGGAGCAGGGTGTCCCCATAACTCAGGCCCCCTCCAGCAGAGGCAGCAGCAGACAGGGGTTCCCAAAGCAGGCAGGACCTCAGATCCATTGTTGAAGGTCTCTGCATAAACCCCCTGAGGGAACTGAGCCCCGTGTGGTGGCCCTGCTCCAACCTGAGCATTTGAACTTAATCTCACGCTGAATAGCAGCCCCACCCCTGCCGAAAGCCCTAAGGCTGGGAAGCAGCATTTGAATCTCAGCCCCTAAGGCACTAGCTGGGTGGAACTAGAGGCCAGATGCGTGTGGAGAGGAAACTCAGAAATCAAGTTACTGGCTGGGAAAATGCCCAGAAAAGGGGGGGAAAAATAAGACCATAGAAGGTTACTTTCTTGGTGAACAGATATCTCCTCCCATCCTTTCTGATGAGGAAGAACAATGCTTACCATCAGGGAAAAACATAAATGTCAAGGCTTCTGTATCCCAAACATCCAAAATAAATATTCAGTTGGCTCAGGCCATGGAAGAGCTCAAAAAGGACTTTGAAAATCAAGTTAGAGAGGTAGAGGAAAAACTGGAAACAGAAATGAGAGAGATACAAGAAAGCATGAAAAGCAGGTCAACACTTTGCTAAAGCAGACCCAAAAAAATGCTGAAGAAAATAACACCTTGAAAAATAGGCTAACTCAACTGGCAAAAGAGATTCAAAAAGCCAGAATTAGCCAAGTGGAAAAGGAGGTTCAAAAGCTCACTGAAGAAAATAGTTCTTTCAAAATTAGAATGGAACAGATGGAGGCCAATGACTTTATGAGAAACCAAGAAATCACAAAACAAAACCAAAAGAATGAAAAAACAGAAGTCAATGTGAAATATCTCATTGGAAAAACAACTGACCTGGAAAATAGATCCGGAGAGACAATTTAAAAATTATGGGACTACCTGAAAGCCATGATCAAAAGAAGAGCCTAGACATCATCTTTCATGAAATTATCAAGGAAAACTGCCCTGAGATTCTAGAATCAGAGGGCAAAATAAGTATTCAAGGAATCCACAGATCACCTCCTGAAAGAGATCCAAAAAGAGAAACTCCTAGGAACATTGTGGCCAAATTCCAGAGTTCCCAGGTCAAGGAGAAAATATTGCAAGCATCTAGAAAGAAACAATTCAAGTATTGTGGAAATACAATCAGGATAACACAAGATCTAGCAGCTTCTACATTAAGGGATCGAAGGGCATGGAATAGGATATTCCAGAAGACAAAGGAACTAGGACTAAAACCAAGAATCACCTACCCAGCAACACTGAATATAATACTTCAGGGGGAAAAATGGTCTTTCAATGAAAAAGAGGACTTTCAAGCATTCTTGATGAAAAGACCAGAGCTGAAAAGAAAATTTGACTTTCAAACACAAGAATGAAGAGAACCATGAAAAGATAAATAGCAAAGAGAAGTCATAAGGGACTTACTAAAGTTGAACTATTTACATTCCTACATGGAAAGACAATATTTGTAAGTCTTGAAACTTTTCAGTATCTGGGTAGTTGGTGGGATTACACACACACATACACACACACACACACACACACACACACACACACACACACACACACACATAGACAGAGAGCTCAGAGTGAATTGAATAGGATGGGATCATATCTAAAAAAATGAAATTAAGGGGTGAGAAATATATTGGGAGGAGAAAGGGAGAAATGGAATGGGGCAAATTATCTCTCATAAAAGAGGCAAGCAAAAGACTTTTTAGTGGAGGGGAAAAGAGGGGAGGTGAGAGAAAAACATGAAGTTTACTCTCATCATATTCGGCTAAAGAAAGGAATAAAATGCACACTCATTTTGGTATGAAAACCTATCTTACAATACAGGAAAGTGGGGGAGAAGGGGATAAGCAGGGTCAGGGTGATGATGGAAGGGAGGACAATAGGAGGAGGAAGCAATTTGAAGTCAACACTCTTTGGGAGGGACACATTCAAAAGAGAGAATAGAAGCAATGGGGGACAGGATAGGATGGAGGGAAATATAGTTAATCTTACACAACACGACTATTATGGAAGTCATTTGCAAAACTACACAGATATGGCCTATATTGAATTGCTTGTCTTCCCAAAGGGAATGGGTGGAGAGGGAGGGATGAAGAGAAGTTGGAACTCAAAGTTTTAGGAACAACTGTCAAGTACTGTCCTTGCCACTAGGAAATAAGAAATACAGGTAATGGGGTATAGAAAGTTAACTGGGCCTACAAAACAAAAGAGAAGATGGGGACGAGGGAACAGAGGGATGATAGAAGAGAGGGCAGATTGGTGATAGGGGCAATCAGAATACTTGGTGTTTTGAGGTGGGGGGAGGGGACAAATGGGGAGAAAATTTGGAACCCAAAATTTTGTGAAAATGAATGTTAAAAGTTAAATAAATAAATTTTAAAAAATTATTTAGCTTCCAATTAATTTTTAATGTATATGTTTAATATTTTATGCTTTTCAATATTTGGGAATGAAATCTCTATTCCCTAATAAATACTCAATTTTTGTGAAGGTGCTAAATTCAGTGAAGTAGAAGATATGCTTTCTATTCCCATTCAACATTCTCCAGAGATCTATTACATCTAACTTTTCTAAAATTCTATTCGTCTCCTTAATTTCTTTCTGATTTATTTTATGATTAGGTTTACCTAGGTCTGAGTGGTGTGTATAATGAGGTCCTTCAGTGTCTAAGCAAACTCTAAGTGCTCCACATCACCTGCCTCATCTGCCTTCATGGCCGTTTTAACAAATTGATCTCATTCACCCATTCCACCAGATGAAGTCTTCACTTGCTTGGAGTAGACACCCCCCTAACTCACCAATGGGTTTGAGAACCATTAGTTACCCCCAACCTGGTTTAGCCAGTCTGCCAAAATGGTTTACCAGGGTGTGGCCGCTGCTCATGTTGCAGTTTCTTGGAGCCACTGGTGAGAGTTAGGTGGAACAGGTGGACACCAAAGGTGGAAAGAGTTCCAAAAAGGGCTTGGCAGCCATCACACCAAAGGTACTGGTCCACCCTGAACACACCCTAATCCCCAAGCCATCGCCAGCCTTCTTGACTGTGTCCTGCCACTGGACTATGATGACTCTGGAGGAGAGAGTGAGGCTGATGACTTCCTGCAACTCTGCCTCACTTAAATCCAATTTATACACAAATCAAAAGACATCGCCCATAGCATTTCACTATTATGTCTCAAAGTCCTGTGGTGATGGGCAAGTGATAAAGTAGCAAGTGTGGATACACTGAGAGCTATAGTGATGACCCTGCACATGGGCAGACCAGGCCATAGGGTCGTTTCTCAGGTGTCTGAGCAGCCTTTTAAGGATTGAACTGCTCACCTCCTGTTGTGAGGAAGGGGGCTAGAAAAGGTGCCCTAAACATTGCTTGTTTACCCAACCCTGGCCTGATTACCGTGGCAGGTGGAGAATCCCACTATGTGGTCGAAACACAAAAAAAGTACGAAAACATCTGCAAAGATTATTCCACTCACCATCAGCACATGGAACATGCACACACTAATAGACAAAACAAAATCCAGTAGACCTGAAAAAAGAACTGCTCTTATTGCAAGAGAACCCAACAGGTGTCACATCCAAATAGCTTCCCTGAGTGAAACAAAGTTGGCAAATGAAGGCCAGCTTACTGAAGTTGGAGCTGGATACACCTTTTTCTAGAGTGGGTGTAGAGAAAGGGAGCACTGTGAAGCTGGTATGAGTTTTGCAATCAAAACTAATCTAATCAGCAAGCTGGTATGCCTGCCAAAAGGAGTGAATGAAAGGCTCATGACGATGTGATTGCCACTCACAGGAAGACACTAGGCCACCATTATCAGCACTTGTGTTCTCACCATGACAAACTCTGATGAAGTCAAAGAAAAATTTTATGAAGATCTAGAGATCCTTACCATCAATGTGCCGAAAGAGGACAAGCTTATAATTATGGAAGACTTTAATGCTAGAGTAGGCTCAGACTACCAGACTTGGCAGGGAGTCCTAGGGAGGAATGGAGTTGGAAACAGCAACAGCAATGGTCATTTACTGCTGAAGACTTGTGCATCACATGACCTCATCACCAATACTATCTTCTGTTTACCTAAACGCAATAAAATTTCATAGATGCACCCTTGCAGCAAACACTGGCATCTAATAGATTATGTGATTGTAAAGAGAAGAGACAGACAAGATATGAGAGTGACAAAGCCAACGTGTGGTACAGAGTGCTGGACTGATCATAGACTTATCCTTTCCAAGCTAAATATTTGCATTCAACAATAGCACCTCCCCCAAGGCAAAATGATTGCAAGAAGAATTAATGTCAACAAATTAGAGCTCTTCTCTGAGCATGAAGAGTTTACTGCTGACATGGAGGGAAAGTTGAGTCAACACTCAGTTGGCAACAGTGGAGCAGAAAAGGAGTGGACAGTTCTCAGATATTTAGTGTACAGCACTGCATTTGCTCATCTGGGTCAGAACACTCACAAACATCCAGCCTGGTTTGATGAAAATGATGGGGAAATTCAGAAGCTGCTAAATGAAAAACAAGAACTCCACAGGGTTTACTAGCAGGAAAGTTCACCCACTTCTAAGAAGGCAGCATTTAATTCCATCAAAAGTAAAGTACGGGTAGAAAGACGCACATACACATTGCTCCGAACCCACAACACATAGAACGGCTACAAGGAAGTAACTCACGGCGAATTCTGCACCCAGAGGCCACGGAACGTTGGAGCGAGGGAGATTTCTGTTCCGGAAAGACCTGCAAACCTCTCGCGGGGGGTCCTTCCCGCTGCGGACTGGGCGCTGGGACTGGGAGCTGAGTGCAGCCCTGCCGCGGCCGCGGCACCTAGAGGAAAAGATCCGAGCGGGCTTCGGGAACGGGATCTCCAGCAGCCACGCGGGTCCCTCCACCCACAGGTGACGGGGGTCGGTGAGAGAGTCTCTTTGGCAGATCGAGAGGGGAGTGGGGTGTCCCCATAATTCAGGCCCTCCCCCGGGAGGTAGAAGCTGGGAGGCAGCTGCAGACCAGGGCTCCCCAAGCGGGCAGGAGCCTGAATCCATTGTGGAAGGTCTGTGCATAAACCCCCTGAGGGAACTGAGCCTGAGAGGCGGCCCTGCCCTGACCTGACCACCTGAACTTAATCTCACACTGAATAGCAGCCCTGCCCCCGCCAAAAGCCCTAAGGCTGGAAGCAGCATTTGAATCTCAGACCCCAAACGCTGGCTGGGAGGATCAGGAGGTGAAGTGGGTGTGAGGAGAATATTCAGAGGTCAAGTCACTGGCTTGGAAAATGCCCAGAAAAGGGAAAAGAAATAAGACAATAGAAGGTTACTTTCTTGGAGAACAGACATTTCCTCCCTTCCTTTCTGATGAGGAAGAACAATGCTTACCATCAGGCAAAGACACAGAAATCAAGGCTTCTGTGTCCCAGCCCACCCAATGGGCTCAGGCCATGGAAGAGCTCAAAAAGAATTTTGAAAATCAAGTTAGAGAGGTGGAGGAAAAACTGGGAAGAGAAATGAGAGAGATGAAAGAAAAGCATGAAAAGCAGATCAGCTCCCTGCTAAAGGAGACTCAAAAAAATGTTGAAGAAAATAACACCTTGAAAACTAGCCTAACTCAATTGGCAAAAGAGGTTCAAAAGGCCAATGAGGAGAAGAATGCTTTCAAAAGCAGAATTAGCCAAATGGAAAAGGAGGTTCAAAAGCTCACTGAAGAAAATAGTTCTTTTAAAATTAGAATGGAACAGATGGAGGCCAATGACTTTATGAGAAACCAAGAAATCACAAAACAAAACCAAAAGAATGAAAAAATGGAAGTCAATGTGAAATATCTCATTGGAAAAACAACTGACCTGGAAAATAGATCCGGAGAGACAATTTAAAAATTATGGGACTACCTGAAAGCCATGATCAAAAGAAGAGCCTAGACATCATCTTTCATGAAATTATCAAGGAAAACTGCCCTGAGATTCTAGAACCAGAGGGCAAAATAAATATTCAAGGAATCCACAGAACACCGACTGAAAGAGATCCAAAAAGAGAAACTCCTAGGAACATTGTGGCCAAATTCCAGAGTTCCCAGGTCAAGGAGAAAATATTGCAAGCAGCTACAAAGAAACAATTCAAGTATTGTGGAAATACAATCAGAATAACACAAGATCTAGCAGCCTCTACATTAAGGGATTGAAGGGCATGGAATAGGATATTCCAGAAGTCAAAGGAACTAGGACTAAAACCAAGAATCACCTACCCAGCAAAACTGAGTATAATACTTCAGGGGAAAAATTGGTCTTTCAATGAAATAGAGGATTTTCAAATTTTCTTGATGAAAACACCAGAGCTGAAAAGAAAATTTGACTTTCAAACACAAGAATGAAGAGAACCATGAAAAGGTGAACAGCAAAGAGAAGTCATAAGGGACTTACTAAAGCTGAACTGTTTACATTCCTACATGGAAATACAATATTTGTAACTCTTGAAACATTTCAGTATCTGGGTACTGGGTGGGATTACACACACACACATGCACACACACATAGAGACAGAGTGCACAGAGTGAATTGAAGAGGATGGGATCATATCTTAAAAAAAAAATGAAATCAAGCAGTGAGAGAGAAAGATATTGGGAGGAGAAAGGGAGAAATGGAATGGGGCAAATTATCTCTCATAAAAGAGGCAAGCAAAAGACTCATTAGTGGAGGGATAAAGAGGGGAGGTGAGAGAAAAACATGAAGTCTACTCTCATCACGTTCCACTAAAGGAAAGAATAAAATGCATACTCATTTTGGTAGGAAAACCTATCACAATACAGGAAAATGGGGGATAAGGGGACAAGCAGGGTGGGGGGGATGATAGAAGGGAGGGCATGGGGAGGAGAGTGCAATTCGAGGTCGACACTCATGGGGAGGGATAGGATTAAAAGAGAATAGAAGTAATGGGGGACAGGATAGGATGGAGGGAAATATAGTTAGTCCTATACAACACAACTATTATGGAAGTCATTTGCAAAACTACACAGATTTGGCCTATATTGAATTGCTTGCTTTCCAAAGGGAAGGGGTGGAGAGGGAGGGAGGTAAAGAAGGTGGAACTCAAAGTGTTAGGATCAACTGTTGAGTAATGTTCTTGCCACTAGGAAATAAGAAATACAGGTAAAGGGGTATAGAAAGCTATCTGGCCCTACAGGACAAAAGAGAAGACGAAGACAAGGGCAGAGAGGGATGATAGAAGAGAGAGCAGATTGGTCATAGGGGCAATTAGAATGCTTGGTGTTTGGGGGGGGAGGGGATAAAAGGGGAGAAAATTTGTAACCTAAAATTTTGTGAAAATGAATGTTAAAAGTTAAATAAATAAATTTAATAAAAAAAAATAAAAATAAAAAATAAAAAAGTAAAGTACGAGCAAAGCTTAGAGAGATGCAGGATTCCTGGCTCAGTAAGAAGGCAGATGAAATTCAGTTTTATGCTGACAGTAACAATCCAAAGCACTTTTATTATTCCCTGAAAGCTATTTATGGACCAAAAACCTATAGTGCATCACAGCTACTCAGTGCTGATAGTCACATTGATTAGTGATAAGGACATGATCCTAGAGAGTTGAGCTGAACACTTCCATAGTATTCTCAATAGACCATCATCAATCAATGCTGAGGCCATTGACCATTTTCCTCAGGTTGAAGTCAATCCCTCCTTAGCTGAACTTCCAGCTGAAGGAGAGATTTTGAGGGTCATTAGGCTCCTTTCATGTGGCAAAGCACCTGGTGCTGATTCTATTCCAGCTGAGATTTACAAGGTAGGACCATTGCTCACACAAAAACTGACTGAAATTTTCCAGGTTATATGGCAAGAGGAGGTTATCCTCCAGGAGTTCAAGGATGCCTCCATTGTCCATCTCTATAAGGGTAAAGGAAAGATTGTCCTGTGACAATCACAGAGGGATTTCTCTCTTAGTCATTGCTGGCAAAATTCTTGCTAGAGTCCTCCTTAATAGTCTGATCCTTCACCTGGAAGATGGGCATATACCTGAGAGCCAGTGTGGCTTCAGAAACGGCTAAGGAACAGTTGATATGGTGTTTGCTACCTGACAACTCCAGGAGAAATGCCAGGAGCCAAACAGAGGTCTGTACACAATATTTGTAGATCTGATCAAGGCCTTTGATGCTGTTAGTCATGAGGGCTTGTGGAAAATTATGTCAAAATTTGGTTGCCCAGAGAAGTTCATCAATATTGTATGTCAATTTCATGATGGCATGTTTGCCCAGGTTCTGGATAATGGACAAAGCTCTCGTGCCTTCCCAGTCACCAATGGAGTGAAACAGAACCATGGGCTTGCTCCCATGCTCTTTATCATGATGTTTTCAGCCATGTTGACAAATGCCTTCAATGAGGATGAACGTGGAATCAAGGTCAACTACCATACTGATTTGAAAAGGTTACAAGCCAAGACCAAAGTGGAGGAAGTGTTGGTGCATGATTTTCTTTTTGCAGATGATTGTATACTCAATGCAGCCTCTGAAGCTGTGCTAATTTTGGTCTAATAATTAACATCAAGAAAACACAAGTGATCCATCAGCCACCACCACACGATCCATACATGGAACCATTGGTTACAACAAATGGAGAAGTTTTGAATGCTGTGGATAACTTCATTTATCTTGGTAGTGTACTTTCCAGGGATGTACACATTGACAATGAGGTTGATGCTCATATTGCCAGAGTTAGCTCAGTATTTGGAAGGCTCCAATGAAAGGTTTGGGAAAGAAGAGGTATTAGACTGACTACCAAATTGAAGGTCTATAGAGCCGTTGTGTTGATCTCATTGTTATATGCTTCTGAAACATGGACAGTCTACCAGTGCCATGCCAGGAAACTGAATCACTTCCATCTGAACTGTCTTAAGACAGAAGATTCTGAGGGTCACCTGGCAGGATAAGGTACCAGACACTGAAGTCCTTGCTCGAGCTGAACTGCGAAGTATTCAAATTATGCTTCAGAGAGTGCAACTCTGATGGGCTGGCCATGTTGTTTGAATACAAAATGTATGCTTGCCAAAAAGACTATTTTATGGAGAACTCACATGGGGCAGGTCATCACATGGTGGTCAGAAGAAGCGATACAGGGACATTCTCAAGGTCTTTCTCAAGAACTTTGGATTTGACTGTGCAACAATGGAGACACTGGCATAGGTTCACTCAGCATGGTGTACCCACATCAAAAAGGGTGCTGTGCTCTTTGAGCAAAGCAGAATTGAGACAGCACAAAGTAAATGCAGGATGTACAAATTTGGGATACCCACCCCAAATATTCACAAGGACTATCTGTGTCCAACCTGTGGTAGAGCATTCTGAGCTCATATTGTTCTGATCAGCCACAGTTGGACACACCAAAATTTCACTCTACAATGATGATGTCACTTTGGTCCTCTTTGAAGACGAAGGACAACAACAACCAACCAACCAACAATGAGGTCCTCCACTAATTTAGTTTACTGTCTATTTCTTCCTGTAACTCATTTAACTTCTGTTTTAAGAATTCAATTGCTGTGCCATTTGGTGCATATTTTTAGTACTTACTTTAATTGTCTGTGATACCATTTACTAACATATAGTTTACCTGTTTATTTCTTTTAACTAGGAGTATTTTTTATGTTGCTTTGTCAGATATCATGACTGCTACCTCTGCCTTTATTACTTCAGCTTAAACATAATAGATTCTGCTCCCACACCTTATTTTAATTCTATGTATAATTCTATATTAAAAGTGTGTTTCTTGTAAACAGTATATTGTTGGAATCTGATTTCTAATCCATTCTGCTACCTTATTCTATGCTGTGGGTAAGTTCACCCCATTTGCAATTATAAATACTGTCCAGATTCCTCCTACCTATTCTCTTATATTTATCTTTCTCTTTTTGATTCTGTCCCTTTTTTCAAAAGTCTGATTTGCTTCTGACCACTGCTTCCCTTAATATATTCTCCCTCTTATCACCTCTCTTTCTCTGAATCCCTTTCCTTCCTATTTCCCTGTAGAGTAAGATGAATTTCTGTACTGTGAATGTATATGTTTTTCCCTCCTTGAATCAGGTTAGATGAAATTGAGGTTGAAAGTGTAACCTGTTTCTTCCACCTCTCTGATCTTTCCTTTGTATCAACTCACGCTTGCACATCCAACTTATATGAAGCAATTTTTGTCATACTTCTCTCTTCTCCCTTCTCTCAATACATTTGACTTCCTCAACCCTCTAGTCTTCTTTTGTAATTATTCAAACATAATAGAAATACACCCAGGTCCTCTGTCTAATTAATTTCCCTCTAACAACCCTAGTGATAATAAAGTTCTTCAAGGTTACATGTAATCTTTTTCTATATAAGAATGTAAACAGTTTAATCTTGTCTAATCACTTATGATTTCTCATTCATATCTACTTCTCTATTCACTTGAGTCCTGTGTTGTCAATTAAGCTATGACCTTTTCATCAAGAATGCCTGTAAATCTTTTATTTCATTAAATGTCCATTTTTACCCTATAATTCTACAGGGTAAAAATCCAGTTTTCCTGGATAGGTTATCCTTGCTTGTAATTCCAGACCTTTTGACTTCCATAGTATTATATTCCAAATCCTCATTTTCTTTTAGTGATGGCTTCTAGGTCTTGTGTGATCCTGACTGAGTTCCATGATACTTAAATTCTTTCTTTCTTGCTACTTGCAATATTTTCCCTTTGTTCTTGGAGTTCTGGGTTTGGCTATACTCCTGGGAGTTTTCATTTTGAGATTTCTTGCAAGAGATGACCAATGGATTCTGGTGGCTTCTTCTTTGCCTTGTGGTCCCAATGTATCTGGGCAGTTTTCCTTATTGAACTTATTAAACTAAGATGCCTATGCTCTTTTTTGTTCACGGCTTTCAATTATTCTTAAATTATCTCTTTTATCTATTTTCTAGTTGTTTTTCTTCTATTTTTTTCAGTCTTTCAACTATTTTTGATGCCTCATGGGGTCATTAACTTCCATTTGGCCAGTTCTAATTTTGAAGAAATTACTCTCTTTCATAATATTTTCTACCTCTTTTCTTTACAAAGCTATTAATTATCTTTCCATAACTTTCTTGCGTAGCTCTCATTTCTTTTCCCATTTTTTATTCTATTCCTCTTGATTTTTTAAAAATTACTCTCTTAACAAAATCTCTTATAACTATTCTAAGAATTCTTGTTGGGTTTGTATCCAACCTGCATTTTTCTTGGAAGCTTTGCTTGTAAGTGTTTTCAAGTCATTTTCTTCATCTATATTTGTGTTTTGAACTTCTCTGTAACCATAGTAGCTCTTTGTAAGTCAGGTTCTGCTTTGTTTGCCCATTCTTCCAGGTTTCTTCTTGACTTTGAACTTTTTGTTAGCATTGGTTTCTGCTCCTGTCTAGTTAGGGAGTGGGGAAAATAATGTCTGATCTGAACTTCTGTTTTCATATGTACTTCTGTTTTTCAAGCTTAGTCTGAAGCCCTGTAAATTTTTGGTGCTTCCAAAGTGTTGTGAGCTGGGAAGGTTTTGGTGCTTCCAAAGTGTTATGTGTTGGGGAAAGGTCTGTTTACTGCCTTTCTGATATGAGCTCTGCAAGTTCCTGACCCAGGTTTGAATCTGCAGGATTATGCATGATGAGTTTCAGTAGACTACTACTGGACTCAATTATTTTTAGACTGCTGGGTAACTCTGTATGTTCAAAGCAACTGAATTGTGTGACTCCCTTTGGTCTTGGTTTCCTGCCTCTGTTATTTCACTGCAAGCTTAAATACAAGGCTAAAGGTTAGAACTGAGTTCCCTCCTCTGCCCTTGGGTTCAGAGTCACAAGGCTAAGTATTTGGAATTTTTTCCCTGCTCTTTACACGGGTAGAAACTCTCTCATTTGCAACCATTCTTCTCTGCCCTGCAATTGTGACCTCCAACTGGGTAACAGATAACAGAACTACCAGCTGACACCTGTTCCTATTTCCAGCAATGATTTAGGGGTCCCCTAGTATTTCTTTCTGCCCAGGTCTTCAATCTTAGTCCCTTACTGTCCCTAAGTGCTGTAATATGACCTAACACTGCCTTCACTTGCACTCTCATGGCCACTCCCACCCCAGGGTCCATAGACCTCTCTTTCTTCCTAAGTTATTCTGGGCTGGAAAATGACTCACTGTGATTTTTATTGACTTTTCCACTCAGAATTTGGCCTCACACATTTTCTAAGTCATTGTAGGGGAGGTGTGATGGATGAGTTGGGCAAAAAAATGCTGACTCCCATTCCATCATCTTGATTCTACCTTCACCAATGTCTTTCTAATTGTTTTCCATGATTCAATTCCCTCCCCTCTTCAGGTCCATCCTCCTCTGAGCCACTAAAGTGATTTTCTTGAAGTACAAATTTGACTGCATCATCTTAAGAGACTCCAGGGATTCATTATTACCTCACAGACCAAATATAAAATGCTCTAATTTAAAGTCGTTTGCAACATGACCCCTTTACACCTTTTGGTCTTCTTATGCTTTACTCCCACATACACACTGTAAGATCTCGTTCTTCCTGATGATGACCCTCTCTCTCCCCATTCTGTGCCTTTGCAATGGCTCTTCTCCATGCCTGGATGTTCTGTCTTCTTACCTCTACCTGTTAGCTTTCCTGACTTCTTTCAAGACTTAGCTCAAATCTCACATTCTATAGGAAGCCTTCTTGGTCCCTGCCCACTCCTCACTCCAACTCTACCTTGCTAGTGTCTTCCCTTTGAGATTGCTTTATCTGTACCATGTATATATGTGTGTACATACACATAGATACACACAATACTTTAAATATACAAATATACACTCAAAGTTGTTTACATGTTGTATTTTTCCATTAGAGTATGAATTCCTTGAGAGCAAGGATAATTTGTTAAATTCTCTTTGAATCCACAACATACATGGCATGGTACATGGCACATAAATAGTATGTGATAAATGTTTATGGACATATTGACTTTTATTTCTTTTGTAATAGAACAGATAAAAAAGAGTATAAATGAAACTTTCTAACTTCTAGAGAGAGCTTGCTTTTCTCTTAAAATACATAAAATAAATTTCACACATAATTTTCAGAGCTAAGCTACTTGTCTTTGATTTTTTATGACCTTCCTTCTAGTCCTTTCTTTGAATCAAAAATACTTCAAAAACATTTCTTTTGCTTCTTTTCTTTTCATTTCTGGTTTGGGTTTTTTTGGTCACTCTATTCTAACTTCACATCTCCTTTCTACCCACTCACCAAATAGAAAGAAAGAAAAAAAGGGAAGCCAAAACTTTTGTTTACTCAAAGTCAAAAATAAATTTCCACATTGGTCATGTCCAAAAATGTATTTCTTATTCCGCATCTTGAGTCTATTATTTCTCTGTCAGGTTAACCACTCTTCATCATTGAACCTCTGGAATCATAATTAACCATTACATTGATTAGAATTTGTAAGTCTTTCAAAATACTTTTTTCCTGGAAAGACTTTGGTGAACTGATGCTGAGTGAAGTAAGCAGAGCCATTCTTCAATGACCAGCTTTGATGGACTTAACTCTTCTCAGCAACACAATGATCAAAGACAAATCCAAAAGACTCATGGTGAAAAATGTTCTCCACATCCAGAGAATACTATGGGTTGTGAAAGCAGATGGAAGCAGACTATTTTCTCTTTGTTGTCCTCCTGACTCCAGGCCTGGTACTCTATTCACTGCAACATCTAGCTGCCCATTGGAGCTATCCTCCTATGCATACTTTCTCCGATTTCTGTTTTTATCCTTGACTTTGAATAAATGGGTTTCTTTGTAAATTCCTCTGTATATTCATTGTGGAACTGGTATTTGATGGGAAGGGAGTCAAGCCTTGGATATAAAGCTTGGAGTCCTCTTTTCCCTATTAAATGAACAGTAATCAGAATTTAGTTTGAACCTGAAAACTATATCCCTTAGAATGGCAATACTAAGGGAACAGATTAATGTCATTCTAGTCTGGACACACACCCCCCCGCCCCACCTCCCTCTCCCCAAAGCAGAGTGGTAATTCTTCTGGCACTAATTCTGACTTTATTGTTGTGGTGAATCAAGCAGTGATGTGCTGAACTGAATCTCAGACTATCCTCACAAAAGGGGTGGGGGAAAGGGCAATGTCTGACCTAGCACAGGGAATATGTCAGGAGGGGGGCGGGGGGTGTTGTTCATAGGTCCAGAGAGCAGATTTGGTGCTGTTTGGGGGCATGGGGAGGGGACAGTGGTAGAACCTAAGGCTGACATAGGGATTCTAAGTTCAGCTCCAGAAATTTCAGGATCTGCTTCATTGTGCCTGCCCCTTGAGAGAAGAGCAGAGTGAGACTTCCAGACTGGCGGGCAAGCACATTTAGACCGTAGCAGTAACAGCACCTTTGGCAGAGCTTCTACCCTAACAAAGGAAAACAGAGTCAAATAAAGTGTATTGCTGGGCCCCAGCACAAGGTGGCAACAGGCAATAATGTAGGAGCATATGCCATCAGCACAGACCCTCAAGTGGCAGCATGTGTCAGAATATGCAGTAATTTGAACCCCAACAGAGTGGGCACCGGCATAGACAGAGGCAAAGGCAGGTCTGTTGTAGTCCTTAGGTGATTATCATCTAGAAAGAATTGGTGCCTCCATATTGCTGTCAGTACAGCATCATTTCCTGGGGATGCTTAGAGGACCAAGGGTTACTGTTAGGTAGTGACAAACAGAAGTTGGAACTGTCTACCTAACCTCCACAGAAACAGGCCCCAGTGGCAGCAGAGTGGGCAAAGTGAGCAGGCACTCACAGAGGAGGTACTGGCACATCCGACACAAACCTTGAGTAACCATGTTTTTAATGTAAACCAGACCTCATGGAACCCCTCCACATTACTACCTATACCCAGTGGTAATTGGACAATTCCTCCCCAAAGTCCAAAAGTCCTCTAGTATTAATAAAGAATTTTATTCTGTCAGTGTTTGCCAGTCTTTTTTCCTGTGGATTTAGCCCTAATTACATCTAGTACATCTTCTCTGGAGAAGGGGGTGAGCTGTGTAGAGTTGAAGTGTTTGAAGAAAGTTACTCATCCAAATCTTGTTGGTTATGTCCCAGCTATTATCCTTATTAAGAACGTAAGCCTTTTCGATGCCTGAAAGGCTTATGGCTGTTCAACAATAGAGGGAGAAATTTGGAAAGAAATTTTGAGATGGAGAGGGTGTGACACATTGATCCTCCTGGAGGATTTTGTTCTTTGTCATTCTTTCTCCCTTTCAGTTGCATAAGAACCCAAAAGAATTCGGAGGTTGAGAAATCAGAGGAATGCAGTCCCAGATAGACCCTGGTAGTCTGCTAAGAGGGCAGCCTCTTATTCTGAAGGGGATGAATATTGACAATCAGAAATTTTATGGGATTTGCAAGAATTTTCTAATCCTAAATCAAATAGAGACTTTGGACAAGCAAGGGCATCCTCCTAATAGGAGGAAGTAAGGTTCAAAAACAGATTAAATACATACAGTCATTCCTCAGCTGGCTACCTGTTTTCTGTTTCAAAAGGGCTTCATCCCTAGAAGGGAAGATTCCTCTTTCTGGAAAGAAAAGGGCTTTCGGAATTGACATTTCGCTCTCTTTAGGAGAGCTTTTCCCTAGACCAATATTGGGTACATGAAGGGCCTGCCTTCCTAAAGGAACTAACACTTCACCCCCTAGGTTCTAAAAGAGGTGGCAGCTTCTATTCTCCCTTTATGGAAAAGATAAAGAATCTCTGCTCAGAACTTTTTCTGACGTCAGGAACTGGAAACACAATCATCTACGCAAAGCAGCCATTCCTGGTGGAGCACACTGAAACAGGTGAACAACATCCAGCAGTGACCCCATGTTCAGCAGAACACCAGCCAACAGACTCTATGCCATGTGAAACCAGAGGGGAACAGGCCTAACCAGAAAAAGAAAAGTTATTATCCTAAGACCCTGGAAGCCCTTTAGTGTAAGAGTGCCCCTCAGTGCATGAATTCTGGCCCCATGTTCCCCTTGTATATCTCTATGTTTGCACCCAGTCCTCTCCCTGAATATGTGCCTATTTGTGGGAGACTCTGCCATCGATTTGTGGGAGACTCTGCCATCGATTTGTGAGATAAATGTTCTATTACTACTTTCCTTACTAGATAATCCCATGAAATGCCTTTTCTTTTCACTAATTGAGTCTACTGCACGGCCTTTGAGAACTCAGGTCCCTTCTACAACACAAGAAAGCATCAAAGAAGGATGTCAAAGCAGAATCAACTGTAATCTTTATTACTGATAAAAGTAAAAGTATTGGTATTAACATGGTTATTACAATGCCATTCATAATCATTAAAATGATGATTATGGTGGTCGTGATTATTGTTTATAGTAAGAGAAGATACTGTAGACACTAAGAGAGCAGTTTGAGGAAAACCACAGGCCCCAGGAGGAAATAGGCTCAGGAAACTTGGACCTTAGAGGCATTGCTCAAGAGCAGGATGAACTGAATGGCAGATTCTCATAGGGCTGAGAAGTGAGGGTAAGGTTCTACCCATAGCAGAGATGAGACACTTGGTGGAAAGGAACAGGACTGGTCCCACACTGGCTCCCAGAGGCATATTCTATCCCAGAGCCCTCAATAAGGAAGTGGAGATAGGAAATGTCTGATCCCCTATACTCATAGCAGAGGTTTGGCTTCTCTCTCCCATATGGGGTTATAGCCCCTTAGGAACCCAACAGTTGGAACCCAACTCTGTCCCTGTCTCTCTCTCCCCTCCCTTCCTCTTTTCCTCTCTCTCTCTCTCTCTCTCTCTCTCTCTCTCTCTCTCTCTCTCTCTTTCTGTCCTTCTTCCTCTGAACTCCTGTTCAAATCTGTATGTATGTATTTCTCTTTCTCTCTGCCCCGTATATGTGCATGCACACCCAGTCCTCACCAGAAGCCTCCTAGGACAAGGAAAACTGGAATTTAGACCTATTTTCCAAATAAAATGAAAGGGTTCCACTAGGTTATCTCTACAGTTTCAGCTTTGACATGGTCTATGCTTCTAAAGTATGTTATATCTCTGACTGTCTATTTTTTACATTTGGGAAGAGGGCAAGGAGTAAGTGGTATAATTCATTCAGTGCCCAAAGACCATCTCAGCATCGAAGCCTCTCAGCCTTTGGCCAAGGAACCTCTAATTTCTCTGCTTGAAAGGCTTCAAGTAGTCTGTTTCCTTGATAATTGTAGGGCTACATACCTGTTGAAGAGCAGCTGTGTCTTTACATGCCTGGAATGTGACACCAGACTTGGCCCAGCCCTCCAAGACTTGGAAGGGCCCCACCTGTAGACAGAACCCAGGGGCTCTGATCCCCACCATCCTTTCTACCCCCAGCCACAGCATACACCCTCCCCTCCAGGATTGGAATTTCAGCTTTGCCAGGACCAGGGCAGCAAAGTCTCAGAGAAAACAGGACAAGAGAACTCTGGGGGAGGGCTACTAGCAGAGAGTGCCCACGGGTTAAGGAACAGAAAGATAGATAGATGGAAAGCTTCAAAATTCCCACCTGCTCTCCTTCTGGTTTGGAATCCCTCCAATTCTGACAGTTGTGATGTGGTGAGGAGCATACTGGTTTTAAAACCAGAGCACCTAGTTTTGAATCCCAACTGCATATAGAGAGTACCTGAACAAATTTGAATCCAATTTTTTTCTGAGACCTCCATGCACATCCTAATGTGATCACACTGGGAAGAAATAGAAAAGAAGAGTGGAGATCTGGTTTCAGGGCACTCAGTGACTGTGAAAGACAAAGAAGCAGGAAGCTCAGACCCTATCCTGAGGTGGCTCACATTCACAAGGAGTTACCAAAATATGCGGCAGATAACAATATGAAACAATGCATCATCCAAAATTAGACTAAAGGAGGCTGCAGTTGGTAGAAAAGTACTGCAGAGATGGAACTTGAGATTGGCTTCATCTCTCTAAGGGCAGGGTCTGTGGTCATAACTGTTTTTGGGTCCCTAAGACTGAATACATGGTAGACATTTAATAAATGTGTTCATTTGAAAGGAGGAAAATTGAGAAGAAGTGGGATTTAGGATGGAGGAACAGAGGAGCACATTACCAGACGCTGCAATGGCATAAGTAATGGTGAACTTGGCATGTTAGGAGATGAGGAGGAGCTGGACCAGGGAGACTGGATGGTACCTTTTGGGGATGCCATTTGTTGGAAGGCAGGGAAGTTGGCATAGGATGGGAAGACTGGAGGAGTAGGAAGACTGTTGAAATCAGGTTGGCCTCTGCTATCAACTTGCTGTGTGACTTTGCTGCTCTCTGGGTCTTGGGCTTTTTTCCTCCATAGCTCTGATATCTCCTCCTCTACACTACACTGAGCGAAGGCTCCCTGTCATTTCATCATCCAAAGTCCTGTTCTCTTCTCTCCACTACCCAACACCCTGGTATCTCCTTGTCTTATCTCCTGACCCAACCCTGTCCATGGGGTAGGCAGGGATCAGGGGAGGAGGTTTAAAAGAAAAATCTTTGTGTCAATATCACTGCTTGCTATTAACTTTGGCAAAAGATCAGGGTAGGGCACAGACTAACTTTTACTTTGCAACTTTTACCTCAGCCCCCTCAGATTACCTGTACATTTTAGTTTTCCATGTTTTCAGGATCCTGTCAGGGAACACTATTGGTAGACAATAAAATTACTGGATTTTACAAATAAAAGTTATCTTAGCAATCATTTTGCAGAAACTTCATTTTATAAATGAGGGAAACTAATCAATTTTTTTAAGCCATCTAAGAAAGCTGCTACCAAGGGTAGGATTTTAAATGTTGTCTTCTGATTTCAAATCAAGTGCTTTTCCCACTAAACTTTGTTCATGTTCTGGGACATTAGCAGCCTGAGTTTGGCACATGGAGCTCAGGCTTATATCCATCTGCATTTTGACCTCTAAGGATGGCAATCTTTCTTTTTATTCTCCCCACCTCCACCTCTACACACACAGAATGATTAAAGTCCCTGAGTCATTCATCCACCTAGTAAAATATCTTCCCCCTGAGAAAGTAGATTCCTGCGTAATAAAACAAGTTCCCACCCAGCCAAGAAGAAGTCTGGGTTGGGACATGTCTCCCATTCCAAACAACTTAGATTAAAAAACAGATGTAAAGGAAGGGGGCAGAGACAGTGAGAGAAAGGGAGAGAAGGGTGGAATGGAGTGTTTATCCTTTACTCTCTAAAGTACCAGTCAGATCAGCACATCCAAGGATGGCCTTGGTAGGATGGAGTTGGGCTGCTCCATGGAAACAGGGTGACTCTGGTTACTGAAATTGAAATCCTGACTGTCAGTGACCCAGGGGCAAAGACTGTGTGACCTGGACCCAGTTTTGAAAGGAAAAAAAAATAATAGGATCTTTGTCTTTGTGTTTCTTCCTGTGGAGCATGTTGCAGCTGGTACATCATCTACCTTAAGCCACAGTTATTATTCCTGGATAGTTCTTCTGCCAATTCCCCTCCCACCCCACCCCACAACCCTTTGCCCCTGGCTCTGGGCCCCAGGTCTTAGCCTGGACGGGTCCTAGGCCCCCTTATTTTTTCAGTACTTGGCTGGAACAGAGGAAGGCTCACATTTTTGTTGTGACTGCTTGCAAACATGGTTTAGGTTGGTGTGAGGAGGGGCCTAACCCCATTCCTTCTTCACCACCACCCCCCAAAATCTGGAAATTCAAGCTTTAGCTGCCTTCCTCCAGTAATAGAAAGAGTAAGAAAAAGGTAGGACATAAGCAAAGCCAGTATCCCAGAATAGAGGAGCCATGGGTTTAGAGCAAGCTCCAGGAAAGAACCTTTGAAAATAAGCCCCAAAAACTGTCATGTGGTTTCCTTCTAAGGAAGATTCTTCAGAAAATCTAGCCCTTTCTCTGCAGAGAAAATCTGCTTCCTCTATAAGGACTTAGAATCACCTCACCCCTGATTCCTGTGAAACACGAAACATCTTTTCAGGCAGTACTAATTCTAGGGGAAGATTAGTGTGCCATGTAAGGAATGGGATATCTTGTGGCAGGGGAATCCAGAGGGTTTCTCATGGAATAACAATTAGTCTTGGCCATGGGGAGAGTGAAAGAATTAGAACCATGGCAAGGGGAACTTTTGTTTGGAGATGATGGAGAGGTAACTTGTAGTGAAGTAAGTAAAAACTTGGGCTCAAGTGCTGGTTCTGACACTTGCAAATTTATGACCTCAGGAAAATTAGCACTTTTCTCTGGTTCTTAGTTTACAGAGCTGAGTAGTCCTGTTTGCTTTGCTATAGACAAGATCACCATCTCAACGACATCAAACAGTGATTTTGCTTCTTTTTTGGTCTTCTTTTTGCCCTCCAACATAGCTGTTAAAAAAAATTTCTTTTTAAAAAGCTCTTTTGTTGGTTTCAGCCTTTACAGACTGCCTTATCCTGCAGTGTAGCATTCTTGAACCAGGACACTCGTATTCAAGCTCTAATACATGGTCTTGTTTTCATCTTTTAAATATAGGATTATTGGGATTAAAAGTAAGAATTTGACTCCAAGTCCATTACTCTTTTTCATATGTCCTTTAAAATCTCAATTTGAACCTCTGGAAAACTGTGTAAGTTGGTGATTACTTCTTAACTTTACCATTTCACCCACTACCTCAAAACAATAAGAAATATATGAAATATAGTAATTAAAAGAATAGTCTGAAGAAAGGAAGCACTTCTCTGGAGGGCAAAGCCTTCTGAAATAAAAATACAAGGCAGAGTGATGGATGAATACAAGGGGATCTTAACTACCTCCCCCTTCCCTCCCCCATACCAGGTGACCTGATAAGGCCTATAGTTCATCTTTTGGCTGTGGAAGTTTCAGTCTCTTTCCCTTTCAAAAATGCCTAAGTCTGATCCTTCACACTCACTAATATTGAACTCACCCAGTCCCAAGATGTCCAAAGTAGGCAATTAGGAGTGAGAGAAGAGACCAAGGAAGACAAACATGGCCAGAAGGAAAAGAAAGTATGTGATGGGGAAGGAAAGGAAAAAGGGAAGGAAAGGAAAAAGGGAAGGGGAGGGGAGGGGAGGGAAGGAAGTATAAACCTAGTTGCAGTTATCTCAATGAGAGGCTTCCACATAACAGAGATCCAAACATACCTTCGAGGCCCTAATTCAAGAAGCCTTTGTGACCTGGACAAGAGAAAATAAGATGCAGTATATAAGAGAGAGACTAAATTACAAAAGAGTCTAATACAAAGTCATCTGGAACATATGAAAATGAGTATAAAGGAAAAAGACCAATAGAGAAAGGTGAAGGTAAGACCAGTCTAAAATATGAAACCAGCAATAAAACTCATGAAGAGAGAAAGAAAAATGACCAAATAATCTAGACAGGAATACAACCCAATATTTGAATATTATTCAATGACAGATAGTCACCCTGAAAGCCCCAGTGAAAAAGAATTTCTGCAGTTCTTCGGAATTCATCTCATCCCCCATCCCCAGAAATAATAGAACAATAGTAAGAAACTACAGAATGGTTCAGTAAATAAATGAATTATCTGAAAGGAGAAATACGGATGGAAATGAAAGCAAGATTCAAAGTTCTAAAAGATGAAATGCATACAACAAAAAAGAGTAAACAATTTAGAAAAGATGAAGGGAATCTCTCAAAAATAACAGACTCTAAAAAGAGAACTGAAAATTTGGAATGCAAAAATGTAGAAGTAGAATGAAAATCTGACGAAATGGGATCATAAGACAACGATATTAGAAGAACACATGAGTTCTAGACAAGTCAAAGCATCTGACTTTGAAGATTATATGTTTAGATAATTATAAGATAATTGAAGAATCTTAGGTCTCCCAGGGAATAAAAAGAATTAAAAAGCCTGAATACCACGCTTCAAGGAAAAGTAAAATGAAATTGAAAAAGAATATTTGAAATAAAGAGCAAAATAAAAGTAAAGAGTGATAAAATTCAGTTTGTCAACAAACTGTAATAGAAACTTCAAGTCTAAATTAGTACAAAATTAAATCGTTAAACTTCAGAATTTCAATATCAAATAAAAAATATTATAGGAAGCTAAAAGAAAGGTCTTCAGCTATTATGGAAAGTAAATATGAATAACTCAGGCTTACTTATGATCATTGAGAAATCAAAGGAAAGAGTTGAATTGAGATTTGAAAAAGTAGAGATCAGGTTGCATCCACAGTTAAAATGTTCTTCAGAGGTGAACATTTTCATCATTAGGAAAAGATAATTTTTTTAACAAAAAGGAAAAATATTATTTCTTCAAAATAAACAAGATATTTGCAGTATATGCAACATAGAGACACTTCAAACAAGAAAAACAAAAGAATAGTAAACAAGTACAGACAACTTCTATTGCACAATAGTAAAATACTTCCATACACACGAAATCAATGAATATAGGAGAGAAAAGCAGCAAATACAGATATTTGGATAGAGAATTGACACAAACATAACCCATTCCCCAACAGATAATATAGTCAAAGGATATAAACAGTTCTCAAAATGAGAATTATAGTCACTGTTAGTGATCACATAAAACACACTACAAACCACTAATATTAAAATAAGTATAAATTAAAAGAAAACTGAGGTTTCACCTCAAACATTGAAGATTGGCAAAGATAGAGAAAAATGAGCAATCAGTATTAGAATGGAAAAATAGGAATAGACTATGGAAAAATAGGAATACCAACATATTCTCAGGAAGATGGAAGAAAAAGATGTCTAAGCTTAAGCTCATTTCCCCATAGACTTCATATGTACTAGTAGGAAAGTGTGTACAGACTTTTTTGGGGGGGAGGGGTATTTTTTTTAAACCAATTGTTTGTTGTTACTGAAACACTTTAGTAAATATTTCCATTCTAAATGCCACTTATAGCTGGCTGAGTAAAATTATTCTCAACTGGTAATATTGGGGGGAAGCACACGAGTGAGGGCTTTAGCAAGTGTCATTAGAGAATCATCCCCTCATGTACTCAGAATTACTTGCCCTGGGGCCCAAGACTTATCTGCTAAAGTCAGCGTTTGTTTAGGATCCTCAGGGCTTTATATGGGATATACTGGGTCCTCTAATTTGTTTGTGATGTGACCTTTTATTTCTAAGTCATATATTTAGTTAGATTATCTTTACTCAATTTCGGCCAGTCTGATTTCCAGGTTTCCCAACAGCTTCTGTCAAATAGTGAGTCAACGTTGGAAGAGCCATAGGACTTGGAAGTCAACCTCGAGTTAAGGTGAAAGAGGACATTACTTGGACACTTGATATTGATTAGTAAGATGGTTCTTACTGTGACTTAGGAGTGGATGGTGTATTATGAAAAAGGACTTTACTTGGATACTTGGTATTCATTAAGGATGTTGCTATTGTTATATAGATAAATAGATGGATAGATAGATAGATGGATAGACAGACAGACAGAAAGATAGATAGATAGATGGATAGACAGACAGACAGAAAGATAGATAGATGGATAGACAGACAGACAGACAGATAGAAAGATAGATAGATAGATAGATAGATAGATAGATAGATAGATAGATAGATAGATAGATATTGAATGATGCGTTTTACTTAAGGATATTACTACGAATGTCATGCTTTACTTTATTGAACAATGCTTAGTTTGTTGCTGAATAAATAAGAGTTCATTATACTATTCAGTTAGACCCTTGAAATCATTCACAGCAGCAGTCCTCAGGTGTGGTTGGCTTTACACCAACTTTCAAACGAAGAGAAACAAAGCTTATTAAAAATCCACCATATTGGCCAGAATCTAAGGAATTAAAGCAATCTAATAATTTGTATTGCTAACACAAGCAGGCGAGATTAAATCTGAGCACTTTAATAGAGGCCAAGATGAATCTTATATACAGAAAGACTGTGGGAGGGATCTAGGGTTGGCCGAGTAGTCTGGGGTGATTGGAGGAGGCGTCTAGGGAGAGGATCTTGATAGGAGTGGCCAGTAGACTGAGGTGACTAAAGGTCAGAGGCCTGGAACCAGGAGAATGGGGTTTAGATAGGATCAAGCTGGGGAAGTAGCTGAAGGTGATTATGAAAGAGGGAAGGAGGCCTAGGCAAGGTATTGTTATTGGCATAACAATAATAAAAAACCAGTTGAGGGGATTATAGCCTCAGATTGTAGCTAGTTCAAGTAAGAAGATTCAAAGAGAGTTCAAGGGGGTTTCCAGGGCCTGTACCCAATCACTTCTCATTTTTTTTCATTATTTCCCTTAAAATTCTTGACTTTTTGTTCCTTTGCATAATTGCACTTTTTCCTAGTCTTATGAAATAACCTTTTTATAATTTAATTGGTATAACACTGAATAAGTAAATTGATTTAGGAAGCATTGTCATGTTTATTATATTTTCTTAAATGATTAACATTTCTCCAATTACACGTCCAAGTTTATTTCCTTTAAAATAGTTTTGTGATTGTAGTCATATAGTTCCCATGTTTTATTAAGAAGAGTCCCAAATATTTTATATGTTCTGTAGTTTACATATTCCATATTTTTATTTTATATGGAAGTTCTCTTACTATCTTTTCTTCTTTGGTGTTGCTTATAAGTACAGAAATGTTGGTAATTAGTGAAGATTTATTTTATATCTTACAACTTTGCTGAAATTAATGTTTCAATTAATGGTAGTTAACTCTCCAATGTTCTCTAAGTAAACAAATATATCATCTGCAAAAATCGTAGTTTTATTTTCCTTTTTACCTATGCTCATTCCCTCACTTTATTTTCTTGTTTTATTGTCATAACTAGGATGCTCTCACTGTGTCATAGTGGTGATAATGAGCATATCTTTGCCTTACATCAATGTTACTGGAGAGGTCTCTAGTTTATTCCCATTATGTATAATGCTGGCTCTTATGATTTTTGATAAAAATTATTTGTTGTGTTTGTACTTCATTCTCGAAGAGGACCAGGACATCAAGATGATGACATGACTTACAGTTGACTTTGATTTGAGTGAGGGAGGACTGTGCAAGGTCACCAACCTCTGAGCCATCTGGGTACAGTGGCTCATCATCAGGACTGGAGATGGTCCAGGATGCAATGTGAGACCCTGGCCCTTTCAGTCTAAGGTCTTATCACATTCTCACTTTGAGTGAGATACAACCATTCAATGAATAGGCTTCTTTATGTTACTCAAAGGATGATCATTTTAATAAAAAAAAAATTAAACTGGGAGAGGAAGACCATCAGGGTTCCTGGGTAAAAAAGAAACAATTACTATTTAGTTATTAAGGAAAGGCATATTTATTCCTAAGTTTGTTGTATTAACAAGTATTATATTTTATCAAAAACCTTTTTTTGTACCTATTTCTCCTTGATATGCTTTCTAGTTTTTTATGATTATTATGGATACATATGAGATGTTTGGTTCATTCTAATTTTTAAGAAGTCTGTTATTTGAGAAAGGTTTTGCACTCAACTATTATTCTCCTTCCAAGTTTTTTTGTTAAAATCTTCATTCCCTCCCCCCATTATTTTCTCTAAAGTTCTTATTTCACTTTTAATGTCACTGTTAAAAATACTTGCTTCATTTTTCTAGGAATTCTAGTTGACTTTTTGACTGTTTTTTCTTTAAGGGTTTGCTCATAAATGCTGCATTATTTTTCTCTTCTTGTTTTGAGTCTTGAGAGTCCCTGATTCCGAAATAGCTGTTTATCATCATTGTCTGTTTTTGCTCACTCATTCTTCCACCTGTATCTCCTGAATTAAAACTTCATGTTCAGCCCAGGCTCTGTGCGGCTCTGGAGGGAATGTTGAGATCTTGAGTAGGACTGATTTTTCTTGGCATCCTTCCACTGTTTTATCTATGTATTGATGGCTTTTTTCCCCCAAGGACCTCAGGGATCAGTCCAGAAAAACTGCAGACTTTTAGTACATCCTAAGCAGTATACAGAGTGATTGAAAAATAGCATTTATATGTGAAATTTGTACTGCAGGAAAGTCAATTTTATGATAATTACTGTCATTTGAATTACAAGTAGTGTCAATCTGCTCTATACAGTTCCTGTGCTGTCGAAAGTTAAAACAAGAAGCTAGATTTCTATTCTCACATAGATATGCAGTGGATATGTTTGCCAAGCTCAAACTACAATTCCAGTAGCTTTTTTTGAACCTTGATGCAAGTGCAAAAGAAATTTCCATAATTAAAAATCCACTTAATTGTGCAATTGAAGCGCTTCCAACTAACTTTCAAATGGAAGTGAATAATCTGCAATGTAATGACATTCTAAAAGGTAAATATCAAGAGAAAAATTCAATAGAATTCTATAAATGTCTTTCACATAATAAATATGCTCAATAAAACCATGTGCTATGGTATTTATGAGTATTTGGCAGTACCTATATGTGTGAAAAGACATTTTCAAAGATGAAACATATAAAGCCTCATTATAGATCAACATTAACAGATGAACATTTACAATTGATTTTGATGCTAGGAAATACTAACTTCGAACCCCAATTAGATGAAATGTTATACTCCCCCAAAATTCCATTTCTCAATTATTGCTATTATTATATTTATAATTTCCTCAATAAAACAGTTGCGGAAACTTGCTTTTACTCTTATTATGTAAGACTGTGCCACATAATATTTTCAATTTTGCCTCTTGGTCCACAAAGCTGAAAATATTTACTATCTGGTCCTTTACAGGAAAAAAAAAATTGCTGACAGCTGGTAAAAATAAAAGGTCTTTCTTAGAATTTAAGACTAGAACTTCCAATGATTGCCCGATGCAGTCATGGGGTGATTCTAATGAAAAAATTGTCTATTTAAGTATACAGATTCGGAAAATAATGTACTGCTCTAAAGCCAAAATACTTCAGAAACTTATAAGGACAGCATACAAAAATGCCTAAGGATTTTTTTTGATGGTGGGGGCACCACCACCAACTGGCAATTGCTTAGAAAAATAAGTGACCAGTTATTACACCTATGTTTCTGTAGCTGGCATCCCACATTTAAGTTGTGAGGTGGTATACTGTGTGCTGTCCATGTAGGTCATGTGTGTCTACATGGATCTGTTTTAATATGACTCTCAGGTAGGCAAGAATAACTATCTCTAAAGTCTCCTTCTGCCACCTTTCTTCTAGGTAAACTTTGATTTCTGTTAGGAGAGGAAGCAGGAGGTTGAGGCAAGATGCTAATCATTCTTTTCTCCTCAAAGAGAGGGTATACTAGGCTTGAATTATATCTATCTTTTCCCTTAATTATTGTCAGTCTGGTAAAGATAATTTTTGGATTCAGTTTGTGCTCCTGATCCTTATCCCTTAACAGGAAAAGAGTGTCCCAAGCTGTCTATCCAAGGCTATATATCCACCAGTTGCCAATTCCACAATAAACACACATTCAAAAGAGTAAATAAACCCATTTGTCCAAGTAAATAGTAAAATAGAAATCAGAGAAAGTATACATAAAGAATAAACCAGACAATACAAAGGGAATGAGCTCTTGAGATAACCCAGTTCCACCAAGAGAGAGACAGGTAGACACAGAGAGAGACAAGAGACAGAGAAAGATGCAGAGATGACAGAGACAAAGAGACAGACATTCAGAGAATATCAAATCTCACCCAAAGGGAAATTCCTCAAAGTCTCTAGTTTGGGAGGCTAAGGATTGGGTTATGACTAAGGTGCCATCTTCTCCACATGTTGGCTTCTTCTGAGATTCTTTCTCTCTCTTCAGAGACCTAAAGAAAATCCGGAATTTGTGTCTTCTTTCTTGAAGCTGAAATCCTGAAGACAAGAACATCTATTCTCCCAAGCTTTCACCAACTTTCCTCACACAGGCATGGAACATTGAGTAATAAATCTCCACCATTAAGGGAAAAAAATGGCCTTTGACTTTTGTGAAAACACATCACAAATCATAAATATTAATACTGATCCTTTCCTAAGAAGTTTTGTACCTTGCTCATTACCTTATCTCTTCCCCAATTCCTGTCCTTTTCTTAGAGGACTTCCCTATTCACATTGATGCCACCTGAAATGCTATAAAAAGGTTAATTGCTATTCCTTACCCTCCTTAAATCTCATAACCTAATCTTTCACTGTATTTCAGCTACACATTGGGATGGTCACACACTAGATTTCCTACGCACAAGTGTTCCACTTCCTCAGTTGAGAAACTGGCATTCTTCTGCCTGACTATAACCTGCAATCATTCCATTTCCCCCTATGCCTTAACACTCCTAAATCTATTTTTTTTACTTTATCAAGACCTCCCATCCCTCTAACTCTCAGTACTTTCCCAGGACTAAGCCCTGCTCTGACTTTAATTTCCTCTCTTTCTAATCTCTACCCTATTGTTAGCCATTTCAACTCTACACTGTTTCCTGTTCTCAAATCCTTTACCCCTTTGTCTTACCTCCATTCATCTTTTGCCAAACCTCAGTCCTAAATTACTCCCACCATCCACCTTCTCCATTCACTAGAGGCAGGTGGCACAGTGGATGGAGTGCTGTGCCCGGACACAGCTAGACCTGAGTTCAAAACCAACCCCAGACACTTATTAGCCATGTGACCCTGGGCAAGTCACAAAACCTCTATTTGCCTCAGTTTTTTTCAACTATAAAATGAGAATAATGATAGCACATTGAATGAAATAATATTTGTAAAAAGCACTTAGCACAATGCCTGGCATATAGTAGGTGTTGTTTAAATGCTTTTTCCCTTTCCCTTCTATTCCTACTCATAGGAAGAAGTCTCACAACTGTGCTAATACTAAAAATTCATGTTATATATCTCCAAGTTGGCCCTCATTGCAACAAGGCAGACCTGTTATTCCTTCCTAATTGATTTCCTATCTCAATCCCCAGAGAAGCTATTCCAAATCTCCTTTCTCCTCAAGCATTCCATAGTGACCTCCTACCTTCTCTCTCTTAGCTGAGGACCTTACCTCTTACTTTACTGCAAAAATTGATGCTATTAAGTGTGAGCTTTCTTTTCCTTTCTCTTTATCACAAACCCTTTGACATTATCACCCACTCAAAAAAGTAACACTTCTACTTGCCAAAAGCAACCTCTTTGTATAAGAGTTTAATCTCATCTCCCATCTTCTCTAGTAGATTGTAATTTCACTCATCCCCTGTCTCTCTCCAATATTCAATCTCTCCTGCCAAATGGTTGGTTCTCTTCTACCTTCAAACATGACTGTCTCCTCCAGCTTTGTTGTTGTTTGTCCTTTGTTTTCAAAGAGGACCATGCCATCAAGGAATGATGACATAACTTGCAGTTGACTTGGATTTGAGTGAGGGAGGGCTGTGCAAGGTCACCAGTCTCTCTTTCACCTCCAGAGTCATCTAGGTTCACTGTCCTGACATTCATCAGGATGCATCCTGGACAATCTCCAGTCCCACCTTATATAGTCCATGCAGACTCTATAGATACACTTCCAAACCCCACTCAAACTGGCAGGGCTAGTCCCCCAGAGTTAGACTCCTCAGGGTCTCAGGGTCACAGTAAGGGTGGGTGGATGGTTTTTCTAGTAACAAAGCTTATAATCTCCCCTGCCCCAGGTAATATCAGTTAGCCAGATTTGATTAGCTTTTAGAAAGGAGTATTTCCCAAAGTGACGTAGTAAGAACAGTTGGTACAAAGTATTCCCCAAAAAAGGTTGTAACACTCTCCCACAAATATATATAGATTCTAGGGGCAAGTAAGCTCAGACTTAAAGAGAATATATAGCAAAGAGGCCACTTATAGCTCCTTGGAAGTCTTTGGGCTAGAATCCTCAAGATATTACCTTTCAGTTTTTCTTCTGAGAACTTCATAGAGTCTTTAATTTATTTTCTTCATCTCATCCAGTTTATCCTTGGCTTCTAGTGTAGATTATAGGGTTATTAATTGGCCTAATTTCAATATTGTTGTATTTCATGGTATGGGGAGGCCTGAGGGGAGGGAGAGAGATGGGGAATGACCTGTCAGTGAAACAGTCAAAACATATAGGACATTTACCTACTAATCAGTTCCTAATAATTAGAGATATCCAAAATATTGAAAGTACTAAGTTATCTCTCAGAAGTCTTCCAAAAAAAGCTGGATGGCCTCTTATTGGATATATTGTAAGGCAATTCCCTTTTCTGGTTATGTATTGCATTCAAAGGCCATTGAGTTCCCTTCTAGTTCAGAAATGCTTCGGTTCCTTGATTCTAGGCTCCCCTCCTGATATCAGACTTTCTCCATCCACAGCAGCCTTCTCACTCTGGAAGTTTACTCCTTCCCAAGCCCCATCCCAGGAACCTTTCCTCTGCTTGGTCGTTTCCTCTCAGAACCTCCATTTTAAGTAAGGTACCCAGGCCAACCAAGTCTTCATTTCTCTCCAGGTCTCATTCCTGACTCTCCAGCCTTTCCCCATTGTGCCAAGCAGCTTTCTCACCCTGGGAGTTCATTCTGTCCCTCTGGCCCCTTCCTCTCATTGCCTGGTTCCTCCATCTTAAGAAAAGTGTCCAAGCCAGTCAATGTCTTCATTCTTCTCCAGTTTCAAGTCCTGACTCTCCAGACTTTCTCCACTGTGACCCTGTTCTCTACTCCATTTTCAACTTCCTTTTATTTCTTGTCTCCACCTCCTTAAAATATAAGCTTCTTCAGAACAGCAGTGCTGACACACAGTTAATAAATTAACAATATTAATTTATTTATTGATAATCAATAAAAACTAATAAATTAATGTTAATAAATGCTTGTCATTGATTTCTTTACTGTGATGTTGGCTTTTAGTGGACTATAAGATCAGTATAAGTCAATAATGTGGCATGGCAGCCAAAGTACTTGGTATTAGGCTGCCTTAATTTGGTCCTGGTCAAAGCATATCTGTAATATTCTGTTCAGAAGTGAGTACCATATTTTAGGAGTGAGTGTATCCAGAATGGTGAGGTGACTGTAGAGTGTTCTAAACAAAAAATCAGCTGAAGAAACTGGAAATCTTGAGACTGGAGAAGAGAAACCCTATGGGTATGAAAGCTGTCTTCAAGTATGAGAAGAACTAACACCTAAATCACGGATTTTGCTTGGCCCCAAAGGTCAAAACATTTTTGAAAAGCACTATTGGGCCCAAATTTGCCACTTTGTAGAAGCTACCCAATTGTAGAATCTACAAAACAAAACACAAAACTGCCTTAACTAAAGGCCTTAAAAGCCATGCACATCAGTGTCTGAGGTGCTTCCAACTCTAAAATGAATGGATTATGTTGACGAAAGAGTGAACTACTTCTTGCTGTTCAAAGAGCATCTGGTGGATCAGAGGAGGGGTGAGTGTGGGAGAAGAGAATGAGATGGACAAAAGAGCTGTGGTTCATATTCTCTTGGCCTTGTTTGTGCTTTCTTGTGTCAACATCATGGCATGTGTGCATGTGCCAGCATGCATGCAGTGGTGGTATTAGTTTGCCTTGTACCCCATCTGCATCTGCATATGCGCTATCACGTACCGTTCATATGTGATGATGAAGCTGTGAATTGAGTCAGTCCAGCAAGGATGGTTTTAATGGTACCAACAACTAAACTTGCTCCCAGTTCCCAAGTTTTCACTTTTACAAAAGTGTCCTGATAATAGAATTGGGTATACAGGATAACATGGAAGGAATTTTCTCTCTTTCCTTGTATTTTCAGGTTAAAGGGATTTTTTAAAACTCTTCTTGAGTCTCAGAAAGGGACAAAGGTCATGGGCAGGAAAAGGGCTGGCAGAGAAGGGATCAGATTAGAACCGTGACTCCTACCCTTCCCCCCACCACCTATATTTAGCTGGGCATCTGTGCTGACAGTCAGTCACTCATCCAGCCCCTAGGAAATGCTTCTTGGCTGGAAACAACTTGTTACGAATATTTTAGGATCCCTAGCCTGACTCTTTCCCTTTCTCCTCTGCTACCTCCTCCCTCTTACACATATAACCCTGGTGCTTATCAATTACTCTCAGTTCTTTGCTTCAACTCTAGGGCTGCAGGCTTGTGGTTCACTTGGTGCAGGGGATATCACTATGATCCACAGGGACAGGAGCTATTAGGCAACCCCAGGCCTCCTGGCCTGGGACCCGAAAGTATGAAGTTTGGGACTTTGTGAAATAACTAGGCCTTCTGCCAAGAGGGCCCATCCCCAGCCCTCAGGTGCAAAGAAACTGTTCCAGCAGAATTTACCTTTGTTTCCTCTCCCCACCCCCAAATCATACCAATCCTACGAGGCCCAAATCCAAGCTGACTTCCTCCAGAGAATAGAACAGCAAAATATGAATGAATAAAAAGAAAAAAAATCCTTTCTTTTGGGAAGTTAGGGAGTCAGGAAAGCTCCAAGTCTGCCAGAATTTGCTATATGATGTAGGGCAAGACCCTTCCCCTCTATGGGCCCAAGTTTCCTAATCAGTCAACTGAAGGGGCAGGGCTTCCTCTGCTTCCCAGGTTGGAAAGATCTTAGGATAGACTGTATTACTGGCTAGCAGCCTGACCACTGATGGGGTTAAACAGAACGTGGCCTGGTCAGGGTTCAGAGCCATGCCAACAGATACCCTGGGCATCCCCCTCCTGTGTGTAGCCCTGAACAAGTCAGCTATCAGAATTGTTACTAGAAGAAACAGAGGTATGTTGAAGGTGGGGAGGAGTCATCCTCCCCTATCCCCCAAAGGCAACCATCTAATGTCCTGGGGACTTTCTACTACTGTTCCCACAACCCTCACCTAGGGCTGTCTGGCTCTCAAATTACCCAAGCCCCAATGCTGGTTCCAGAGTTTATTAAGGTCTCAAATTCTACATCAGGAACATCCGTCTTACAACCCATTCCCAGGCCTTTATGAGCTAAAATCCCCAAAGGCTCTGCTGTCTTCACAGATATCATTTCCTTTTATTATTTCAATCATAGCAATTCTCTGCTCTGGGAAGGCAGGTAGGATGCGGGCTCTCTCGGTTATTGTAATAAAAGCTGCCGTTTACATAGCCTTTTAAGATTTACAAAGCACTTTCCTATACAACAACCTGTGTAGGGTAGGTAGGACAAGAATTATTACGTCCACTGTATTGTTGAATTTCAGAGAAGGGAAGTATCTTTCCTGTAGTTTCTCAGCTAATGTCTGAGCCAGGATTGAAATGCAGGATAATTCCCTCCCAAAATCTAGTCTGCTTTCTGGTACACCATCTTTGGTATCTTGGATGCCCGTTATCTTCACTGGTCTTTCAGCCCTCACAAAGGGCTGCCTTCTTGACTTAAATTACCAGATCCCCACTACTGGATCCAGAAGGCAACTTGGAACCAGGAGTCAAGAAAGGTTCTGGACTCCAGTCTGAGGCTCATGACTATGGAACCTGGGGCAAACTAATCTGGGAATGATAATCCAATCTAATGCTTGCCTTGCCTCTCTCATTGGGATGATTGTGAAGAACAAATGATGATGAAATGATAAAGAATGTGCTCTGGATTCATCTCAGACCAGATATGTAGTGAAAAGAGGGTCCTTCCATTTAACAAACATTGATCAAGCACCTCCATTTATAGAACACTGTGTTAGGTGCGGGAAGAGATACAAAATTTAACTAAAGCACAGATTCTTCCTGGGAGAGTGACAAAATTTAAACACAGATAATTATAAAACATTATGATAATCACATCAGAGCTACAAATAAAATGCTATGTGAGGTAAAGGAGAAAGATGGTTACTTACTGGGTGAGGAATAGAAAACAAGAACCTTTCTGGCCTGGGAGGGAACCTGGGGTAACATCCCATTGGAGCTCAAGAAAGAAAGAAGTCCTGGGCAGACTACAGTATCCTGAGATACTCCCACAGTTCTGGGAACTGGTAAGATTTTTAGTCCTTTTCCTCCTTTGTACCTCCTTTTCCCTCATCCATAATATGAAGGTATTAGATGGCCCTTTCAGCTACGACATTTTAGTTAGAAGGAGCCAGACATAGTGGAGAACAGAGAGGGAACAGTCTGAAATGGACAGTGAGCCTTGACAGACCCTACACAAAGATGTTTCACTTAACTATTTTATGTATTTATTTGGGGGGAAGGGGAAAGACATACATTTTAATTAACTCTGAAAACCTGAAGATGCTCTCTGCACATTCATGGCTTTGGTATGCTCTTGGCTGGATGACAGACTTTATGTTTTCCCTCTGGCCTCAGGCAGCAGAGTTAGTGGGGAGGGAGAGGCAGGGAGGAAAAGAGCCAGGGGTCTACCCTTCTGGGCCTATGGTACATCCCTTACCAAGGAGTTACCACCTGCCTTCACCCCCAAGACCAACCATTAGGCCTTAGGGCAAGGGGCAGGTACCCAGCCTCCAAGTTTGGCAGGAAGCTGGGCCAATGAGCCGTTAGTTTCCCCAAGGAGGCCCTGGAATGTGGTGAAAGGAGGTGGAGGGGGTGGAAGGTAGGAGACTGGAATGTGCTACAAGTTGAGTCTTTTCCTGGCAAAGGCCTCTAGCCCATCAAGAAAGAAGCCATGGCCTGTGAGCCCAGGGCCCCCTGGTGGCTGCTTCCCACCCACCAGTTCTCTCCTCCTACTCTAGACAGAAATTCTCCAGAAGGTGACAGAAGGTGGTTCTGACTGGGAGCATACCAGAGCCACTGGACCAAGGGAAAGTGGTACCATGGGCTGAACAAGGTCTACAGCAGAATGAACTGCTAGCATCTTCCAAAAGTATGCATACCTCAACTCTTTTAGGAGGCTTTTACCCCACAATCCCCACCTCTAATGAAGACTCTTTTCCTCACAAAACTTCAGCTCTTCAGGGCAGAATTTGTTCTCCAATGGCTTGTACATAATTCCTTTTCTCCTTTGTTTTGCCTTCTCTCCCAGTAGAAGGGAAATATATTTTCATCTACTTCTATTCAATGAAATTTAATCAAATTCAACAAAAAATTGTATGAAGTTCTAGATACTGGGGCAGCGTTCAATATTTTCTTACAGCTACAAGAATAAAGTTCAGATTTCTCAGCCCATTATTCAAGACAATCTATAATTGAGCATAATCCTACTTTTCTAGCATTATTTTTATCTGGTATTAATCCTTCTTATATATTCTTTGGCAAAATTGTCTTGCCTTCAATACCCTAAAAATAGTCTGTGTGTTCCAGCCTCTGTTGTCCAGTTGAAAAATCATCTCTTCTTGGAAGTCATTTATGAATCACCTTACTCCTTCACCAAACATACACACATACACACATACACACACACACACACACACACACACACACACAACCCTTCCCTTTGGACCTCACAGGTCACTTTGTCATCAACTCTCTTTTGGTTTTATTTATTAAAACTTTATGTGTTTATAATATCCCTATTTTTATCTCCACTAGACTTCAAGCTCCCTTGTAGTGAGGGCTATATCTTTTTGAAGCCTTGTAGTTTATCCAGAACTGAAGTACTGCTTGTTGTACACAATAAGCGCTTAATAAATGTCTATTAAATGTTGATTGAGGGCAGCTAGGTGGTGCAGTGGATAGAGCACCAGTGCAGGAGTCAGGAGGACCTGAGTTCAAATCTCACCTTAGACACTTAACACTCACTAGCTGAGACCTTGGGCAAGTCACTTAACTTCAACTGCCTCATCCTGGGTCATCTCCAGTCATCCTGATGAATGTATATCTGGTCACTGGATTCAGATGGCTCAGGAGGAGAAGTGAGGCTGGTGACCTGCACAGCCCTCCCTCACTCAAAACAAAGTCAAGTGCAAGTCATGTCATCATTTCTCTGATGGCATGGTCTTCTTCAGCAACAAAGGACAAACACACATTAAATGATGACTGTAAATTTTTTTGCTTAAGTTGGTTTTTCTTTGCCTCTACATTTTCTTACCATTTCTAAGAGCCAGAAAAAAGAACAAAAAGGAAAAAGTTGAATTTCCAGGGGGAGTTAATATAGATAGGGTGTGGCAGCATGGTAATTTCTTTGAGATCTTTTCATCCTTCTTCAAACCTCTCATGGCTCCCACTCTTTCAGCTGAGATTGCCTCGTATTTTATAGAAAAGAATGAGGCCATTTACCATGAACTGCCTCTTTTCTTCTCTTCTTCATCTCCTTTCTTTCAAATATCTTCTGCCACTATCTCCTTCATCTCTGCCTCACATGATGAAGTTGCCTCACTCTTTACCCAAGCTAACCCTCTACTTGTTCAAGTTATCCTAGGCCATCCCATCTCCTCCAAAAGATTACTACTGTCCTCTCCATATAACTTCTTTTAAATCTCTCCCTGTCTACTGGCTCATTTCCTACTGCCTACAAACATTCCCATGTCTCCCCTATCCTGAATAAAAGCCTTACTTGATCCTTCTATCCCTGCTACCATTCTATATCTCTTCTGCCCTTTGTAGCTAAACTCTTTGAAAAAGGCTATCTATAATGGGTACTTCCACTTTCTTTCCTCTCACTTTCTTAACACTCTCTCCAAAACTGCTAATGATCTTAGTGGCCAAATCTAATGACACTCTCCTTGATTAGACCTGTATAACATATAGCCTGTGGGCCTCTTGTGGCCTGCCAAAGGATTTCCTGTGGCCCACCAAAAATGTAGGGTTGAGCATTCTCTCCTGTTTGTCACATGACCTTCAGCAACTAACCATCATCAATCTGTCTCTAGTTTAACCTATCAGCACCAAAGAAGTTTACAAATTGTGCGGGTTTGTTCTAAAGAAAGCCTTTCCCACATCCTCTAGGTGCTGATGCCCTCCCTCTCTTACTCCTGTTTTTAGCATTTTTGTCATAGTTTTTTGTTTGTTGACTCCCCCATTAGACTGTAGGCCCCTTGAAGGAAGGGCTGTCTTTTGTTTCTTTTTTTAGCCCCCATGTTTAGCATAGTGCCTGGTACTAATAGGCCACTAATAAATATTTATTGATAACTGCAGGGCTGCCCAACCAGTCCTCTTTACCCTATTTCACCCTACCACTTACTTATTGCTTAGATAGGTTTCCTGATAGAAACTTTCCTCAGCTCTGGGGAGTTTAAATGACCAAAAAACCCACTGGGAGGGGAATAGATAACACATTTTATTACAGTGTCAATATCCCCAAAATTCTTGACAAGTTAGAATAGAAATGTTCTACATCGCCATTTAAAACAAAGCAAGACAATACAAAAGCTGCACAAGTACAGGATGGAGAGACAGCTAGACAATGTGAAACAGATCTAGAGATCTGAATGGATAATGAACTAAATCTGACAAGAATGTGAAATTGTAGCCATCTAAGTCATTATATCTAGTGATTAGATTTGTGAACGACCCTCAAATTAACATTAAAGCAGGATCCCTGGGAGAGAGAAGAGGAAGAGATACAGTCAGCAATTTAGGCAGGATAAAAATAAAAGATATCAATAAAAATAAATTTTTTTAGAAAGTTAGAGCAGCTACTTAAGATCATTTTTTATATCCCACTATGAGGACATTTGAAGAGTCACAAAGAAGATACTGAAAAGAGAGAGGAAAGAGGGGAAGGGAAGTGGAGAGGAATGGTGGTCTGTATTTTAATTTTTATTATAGAACTTCCCACCCCACCCTATACATCATCCCCTTGAGAGAAGATACCAGAGTTGCCACCTGCCTTCTAGTGATTAGCCTGTTGAAGCATTGGCTTTCACCTGACTTGTAGGCCAGAAAAGTCATGAGACATTTTCTCCTTTCCCCCAGGAGACTTTAAAAGTGGTGAACTGGAAAATACTTCCCTAAAAAGTCACTTGCATAAACCTGGGAAACAGAAGAATGGGGGGGGAGGGTGAAATCTTAGAAAGAAGTATTAGTAGTAGTGGTGGTGGTGGTAATGGTAGTAGTAGCACAGCACTGCTAATTAGGAGTTTTAAAATCAACACTTCATCTCTATTTTCTGTAGTTAAGAGTTCAAGGGAGTTGAAATTTCATATTCTGTCCAAGAGTATAGCCCAGTTCTGGAATTCTAACCTTGTATTTTGTTCATTTCTGCTCCTTAACACCTAGCACAGTGCCTGACACATACTAGAGGCTTAATAAATGTTAATTGATTTATTGTTTTAGTAAATTATACTCTGATTTATATCATGCATGGGTAATCCTCTCAGGGAATGAAAAATTGGAAAGGATATTAGAATCTCAATGAATTAAGAGTGAATATGTGCTAAGTAAGAATAATTACTGGGAATGGACTCATACTCTCAGACAACAAAACTCTGGCTAAGAAAATTGAGAAGGAAAAAAATAGAACCTGTCCACACATATGCAAAGGGACAAAAAGAGAGGTCTGGGTTCAAATTCTATCTTTGACACTCACTGTGTGACCCATGGCAAGTCCCCTAATCTCTTTCAACCTGAGTTTCCATATCTGTACAAAAGAGATTCTAATACCAATTTCATTGGGTTGTTTTGAGGTTCACATGAGATAATGTAAATAATGCAAACTGTAAGGGGTGATTCTATTGATATCAATTTTGATTCTTATTGTAAAGCAAAGATATCACAGAATAGAAATCACAGGTCTTTCCTGAAGGGAGCTTATAATCTCTTTGAAAGGGGAGCAGATAATAACACTCTCCTACTTTAAAGAATACTCACAGAGGCAAATAAGTTTATAGCAACTCAATTCAGTTTACTTAGACATTTATTAAATACCTACGACAAGCTGAGTCTTGTACTTGGTGCTGCTGATACAAAGACAAAAATGAGAAAGTCCCTGTCTTCAAGAAGGCTGTAATTAGTCACCAGAACTGACCACAATACTCCTGATGTGGTCTGATCAGGAAAGAGGAGAACAGCATGACTATTCTCTTCCTTGTTCCAGATAGTAGACCTCTTTTAATGCCGTTTCGGCTTTCTATTTGGCTACATTTCACATTCTTGTCAGATTTAGTTCATTATCCATTCAGATCTCTAGATCTGTTTCACATTGTCTAGCTGTCTCTCCATCCTGTACTTGTGCAGCTTTTGTATTGTCTTGCTTTGTTTTAAATGGCGATGTAGAACATTTCTATTCTAACTTGTCAAGAATTTGGGGATATTGACACTGTAATAAAATGTGTTATCTATTCCCCTCCCAGTGGGTTTTTTGGTCATTTAAAATTTTAATAAATTATATATATATGCAGTATATATTTTAGATATGATTTATCATAACATATTGCATGTAATATATTATACTCTGTTATAATATAGAAATAAAATACATATAACACATAATAAATTACTAAATATATCATCTATGATTTTGTCTTTAATTGATTAAAATGTTTACAGCACAAGGAGAAGGACAGGTCCCTGGAGCAGCCTACTAGAAACTTGCTCCAAGCTGATGATGACCCATTTGTAACTCTTCTTTTAGATCTAATCATTCAATCAAGACCAGAACTATAGGTAAGGAATATGTACCTGATCTTCCAGGCTAATAATCTCTCAAAAAGTGAAATTAAGTAATTCTGACATGAAACCACAAAGCCTCTTAATGTTCATCACCTCCCTTTCTAAGCACTCAGAAACCATCCCTTTTCTACTTTGCTTCCAGTAAGTAAAATTAGATATTCTTGCAAAATTAGGTATAGTTTTCATATTTCATCCTTTTTCCTTTTTTTGAAAATCATATCAACAATTGATCTCTTCCATTTCTATGACATCTCAGATAGTCTCCATGATTTTTGTAAGATCTCAGAGAATAGTTAAGTAATAAAATTTATTAATGTTTTAAGTACCTGGTACTTAAGTACCACCCTTATTTCAGAAAAATTAATAGATAGCTAGAGAATTCTTGCGTCTCAGGAAATTCAGTTGTGGAGAATAGGCTTTAGAAGAAGCCTTGGAAAGACCTCAGGACACTGTCCCATGTCAGGGGATACAGATGCCTCAGAATGGCTCGTGTAAGTGGAGAACCTGGGATAGCTTTGTTAAGGAGTCTACTAGGAGAGAGAACAAGGAACGACTGGACCAGGGTTTGGGAAACCCTTGTAATCACCACTCATATCAACTTTAACCAAGTCCACTGAATTCAGGTATCTTCTGTGAAAGAAATGCCTTGTGTATTTGTTAGATATGATGGATACATCTAGGACACAGACATAAAAGAGTGCATATGTTAGCAACTAATGTGATTAGATCATGCATTTGGAAGAACACCTCATGCTTTCTGCACTTCAAGGTGTCTGATGTCTTCTGGTGATGTCATCGCATTGCTCCTGCTGAAGACTCCCCAGTAGTCTTAGAGCCAAAGCTCCATTGGCCTTATGCTTGCCACTAAGTATTGCTTCAATGGGCATGTGATTTCTTTGAGGTGTTGTTCAGTAGGTACAGAGTTGCTGAGCTTCCTCTCCTATCAGCCTCTGGTATCATCCACAGTTCTCAGTTGAGGACTTCTAAGAGTCTTTATACTCTCATGAGAGGAAGTAGAGGATCTACCATTTCTCTTTTGACTTAGAGCCTATAGACATACTTCAGCTTAGTTGATTTTTCTCCCCAAGCAGAGGAATCTGTTCACTCACAGAGTTCTACCGATATGTTACCTCAAGAATTCAACACTTTTGGAACACAGAATAGTCAGCTAGCTAAGATATGTTAGGAAATATTTATTTTATGTAGGCTAGGGTGGTTTCCCTAGCAAAGAGGTAAGGATACTATCCTTGGGATTTGGTTAGTCTGGGTAACTAGAGGTATAAAAAGCCCAGATGATGAAGAGTTGGTGTTCCTAGGGTTTATTAGACTTCCCACTATTTTTATCACCCAACAATTCTGCCCTAGAGAAAACAGAATTTAGGACTTCTGAACAGTATGGCTGTTTGAATGGAGACAGAGTCCGTTCCAGCTCCCTCACACCTCCTGCAGCAAAGGCTTGACTTTGTACTACACCTAAGAATAATTAAGAAAGCAAATGAGAAATTACAGTAAGTGACTTTTTCCATTCCAGAACTATACAAACAGCCATCCCCAAGCAATGGGAAAGATGAGCACTGGCAAAACCAACACCAACACTGGCAACAAGCTGGCAGAACCAGAAGATGCCCAGAAGTGTGTTTAGATTTCAGGGTTCTAGACTACAGGGTCCTCTATCTCAAGGCAGTAACAGTGGGGGAACACCTACAATAGAGTCCTAGGTTGTTAGTAAATCCACTCTTGGAGTGAGACTCTTGGAAGGCTTTGGAAGCAGCCTCCCAAGATATGTGTGTGGCAACAATTAATACATGGGTAGCTCCAATCTCAGACTAGGACACACCAGGGCCTCCAAGTCCCTAGCACACTATCATGAGAGCCCTTAAGATCCAATGCTCTGAGCTTCAATGATCCAGGGAGATCTAACTTCAAGAGCTGCATCTCAGCACAGGAACTCAGAGAATCAGGGTTAGACCAAACATGGTTGACCAAGGCAATCTTCCCAACCCAAAAGTTCATTAAAACAAAGCCTGGCCTCTGGAACAAAACCTCAATTGAGCAATATTTGGACCTACCACCATCACATTCATTGAGTTTTCTATCTCCTATATTATTCTCAGGGAGTTAATATTATTAAATACTAGAAAGGACTTTTGAAATAGCAGCTCTCTCATCATATTCCTGATTATAAGTTTAGGTGCTCCACCTCCTAGAAACTACCTGAAATAAATCAGACAAGGAAGACTCAGTTTCAAGTCCCACCTCTGCCTGACTGTGTGACTCTAGGCATGTCATTCTCTCAGGGTACTAAGCAACTCTCTAAGACTATAAATTGCAAAGAAAGTATTGATCTGATTTGGAGTTTCTTCACCTAGGAATTCCCTATACAAATGAAATCACAGGCTTAGTCCTTATCTCTTATTACTACTTTTATTAAGCTCCTCTCCTACCCCTTGTTGCTTTATGCTAGCCTTCCTCCCAATGTTAGAATTATTTTAAAGTCTTTTAAGTTATGGAAGGTCCCCTGGAGGATTTGGGGAACCATAAAAATATGGGAGTGGATATTATAGGAACCACATTTATTTTATGAAGGCTGAAACAGTTTCTCTTTAAGAAGATAAGGATCCTTGAGATTTGATTGGTCTAGAGGACAGAAAGCTTAGCCAATGGAGATGTTGTGTTTCTGAGATTTGGCAGAGCTCCCAATGTCTTACAAGTTATTATCCCTGCTCTGACAAATGGGGAATAGGAAAAGAATATTGTCTTTTTTATGGGAAAAGGGAGAGAGGTAATTATATCCTTTCAATATTTTGCAGTCAGTTGTCACGTTTATAACAGGAGACTAGCAAATGGAATCCCCACCCTTGAGGGCATGAAAAGCCTGGCTGGATTCATTTGGTCCACCATGTAGACTTCAGAGCATGCATGAGTAATCTATGACTGTTTCCAATTTGCTTACTATGTGGTGATGAAAAATTTTAATTGGCTTCAGGACCAGAATTAAGAATGCAAACAAAAGACCCTAATGACCCAACTTTGGTCTCTTTTCCTTCCTGGAAATATTTGAGTAAAGAAACAACAACTGCTTTAAACACACATGTAGAGAGATATGGATAATTCTCCCCAATTAGGCCAATATGAAGTCATGAAGCACATGACCTTGTTATTGCTTCTGTCCCTGTTTTATCTGTTCTCTCTTGCCTTAGGTAATGGAATCCTGAAGATAGAATGAACTATCTGTGGTAGTGCTGTGATTTTGTGAGCTTCAAAAGGTCAGGAGAGCATCTGAGATCCAGGTATAGAAACTCATAACAAAGTTTTCAGGGAACTAAGCCCAATGAAAAGTTAAAACTGCTCTACTCAAAATAATAATAATGGATCAACATTAACATAAACCTGCCTGACTCAAAATAATAATGGATCAACATTAAGAAACTGGTTTAAGAAATCAAGGGAGTGACTTCATCAAGGGGTGAATGCTTTGTAGCAACATTAAGTATGAGCCCTCTCTCTCTAGGGACTGAAGAGAGTGTACTCCTGGTTGTTGAGTTGTTTTGTTTTTTGGGTTTTTTTGGAGAAGGGGAAGGAGTAGTTGTATTTATACTTCTTGTGATATGATAAGAGAGCTAAAGATTCAAATGAGGAGGATACTGTAGAGTTGAATTGGTTCACCAAGGGTGAAGTAGAAGAGAGAGGGGGAATAGAAGAGAGAGGAGCTAAAGTAGGAGAGATGACCTGGGAGATAATTGAGGGGTCAAGAGATTAGATATTACAGTACAGATGAAGAGTAGGGTTTTATAAGAGAAGACAGAGAATGAGATGAAAAGTCAATGGGATTTCAGAATTCTTGAACATAAAGATGACACATTTGAGGTTGATGATAAGATCAAGAATTTGACCATCTTTTTGTGTAGCTGAGATGGGATAGAGGAATAGGTCATGAGAAATAAATAGGCTGAGGAACTTAGTGGTTAGGGAATTTGAGGGAGAACCAATATATATGTTGAAGTCCGATACTGAGGAAGGGAGAAAAATTATGAGATAGATCTGACAATGTCTAGAGTGAGAAGAGTGATGAATATGAAGATTTGGGAGACATCTGCATAAAAATGATAGTTAAGCTTGTAGAAATTTATGAGATTACTAGGAGTACATATAGTTAGAGAAGAGAGAGAGGCCAAGACAAAGCCCTAGGCATATCCATGTATTTAAGGGACATCTAAGGAATTTTCAAAGATCAAGAAGGGTAGATCATAAAGAAAGGGGAAAAATCACAACAGAAGAAACACCATAATAAAAAAGAGAGAAAAGATTACCCAGAAGAAGAAAGTGGTTAACAATGTAAAATGTTGCAGAAAAGTCAAACAGAATGAAGACTAAGAAAAAAAATACCATTGGATCTGACAATAAAGAAATCATTGGTAACTGTGGAAAAGGTTGTTGTTGTTCGGTCATTCAAACGTGTTTGACTCCTGACCCCATGGATCGTAGCACACCAGGCCCTTCTATCCTCCACTATCTCTTAAAGTCTGTCCAAGTTCATGTTCACTGTTTCTATTACATTATCTATCCATCTTATCCTCTGCTATCCCCTTTTCCCTCTACCTTCAATCTCTCCCAACCTCAGGATCTTTTTCAATGAGTCCCATTTTTTCTTTATACAGCCAGAGTATTTTAGATTCAGTATTTAAACTTCCTCTGAATAACCTGAATTAATTTCTTTAAGTATTAATTGATTTGATTTCTTTGCTGTCCAAAGAACTATGAAAAGTCTTTTCCACCATCATAATTCAAAAAAGTATCTGTTCTGTGGCATACTGTTTTCCTTATAATCTAACTCTCACAGACATACATTGCTACTGGAAAACCCATACCTTGGACTATACTGTACTTTGTCAGCAGGGTGAGGTCTCTGCTTTTCAATATGCTATCCAGATTTGCCAAAGCTTTCCTCCCAAGGAGCAAGCATCTTTTAATTTCATGGTTATAGTCACTATCTGCAGTTATTTTTGAGCCCAAGAATATAAAATCTGATCTTTCTTTCATTTATTTTCCCTCTCTTTCACAGGAAGTGAGTTGATGGGACCAGTTGCCAAGATCTCAGTATTTTTTTTTAGTTTTATTTATTTATTATTAGATTTTGACATTCATTTCCAAAAAATTTTGAGTTCCAATTTTTCTCCTTATCTCTCCCCTCCCCCATCCCATAGCATCCTACTTTTGGATTACCCCTTCCCTCAAGTTGCCCTTCTATCACACCCCACCCTTCCCTTATCCCCATCTTCTCTCTTTTCTTATAGGACAAGATAAATTTCTGTACCCCATTACCTGAATTTCTTATTTCTCAGTTATATACAATGACAATTCTCAACATTCATTTCTAATACTTTGAATTCCAACTTCTCTCCCTCTCTCCCTCCCCACCCATCCCCACTGAGAAGGCAAGCAATTCAATACAGGCTATACATGTGTTGTTTTGCAAAAGACTTCCATAATAGTCATGTTGTGTAAGACTAACTATATTGCCCTCCATCCTACCCTGTCCCCCCCTTTTCTTTCTATTCTCTCATTTGACCTTGTTCCTTCCCAAAAAGTGTTTACTTCTAGTTACTCCCTTCTCCCATTTGCCCTCCCTTCTATCATCCCCCTCACCCCACTTGTCCTCTTCTCCCCTACTTTCCTGTAGTGTAAGATAGATTATCATACCAAATTTAGTGAGCATGTTATTCCCTCCTTAAGCCATACCTCCTCCCTTTTCTCCTCCATTGAAAAAGATTTTTCTTATCTCTTTTATGAGTGATAGTCTGTGCTACTCCATTTCTCCCTTTCTCCTCCCAATATTTTCTTCTCTCACCCCTTAATTTTATTTTATTTTTTATGGATATCATCTCCTCTGATTCAACTCAACTTGTACTCTCTGTCTATGTGTGTGTGTGTGTGTGTGTGTGTGTGTGTGTGTGTGTGTGTGTGTGTGTGTGTGTGTATAATCCCTCCACCTATCCAAATACTCAGAAAAGTCTCAAGAGTTACAAATATTATCTTTCCATGTAGGAATGTAAACAGTTCAGCTTTAGAAAGTCCTTTATGATTTCTCTTTGCTGTTTACCCTTTCATGCTTCTCTTGATTCTTGTGTTTGAAAGTCAAATTTTCTATTCAGTTCTGGTCTTTTCATCATGAATACTTGAAAGTCCTCTATATCCCTGAATGATCATTTTTTCCCTTGAAGTATTACACTCAGTTTTGCTGGATAGGTGATTCTTGGTTTTAATCCCAGTTCCTTTGACTTCTGGAATATCCTATTCCAAATCCTTCGATCCCTTAATGTAGAAGCTGCCAGATCCTGTGTTATCCTGATTGTATTTCCACAATACTCAAATTATTTCTTCCTAGCTGCTTGCAATATTTTCTCCTTGACCTGAGAACTTTGAAATTTGGTCACAATATTCTTAGGAGTTTCTCTTTTCAGATCTCTTTCAGGAGGTGATTGGTGGATTCTTTCAATATTTATTTTGCCCTCTGTTTCTAGACTATCAGGGAAGTTTTCCTTGATAATTTCATGAAAGATAATGTCTAGGCTCTTTTTTTTGATCATGGCTTTCAGGTGGTCCCATAATTTTTAAATTGTCTCTCCTGGATCTATTTTCCAGATCAGTTGTTTTTTCCAATGAGATGCTTCACATTATCTTCTATTTTTTCAATCCTTTCATTTTGTTTTGTAACTTCTTAGTTTATGGTATAGTCATTAGCTTCCCTGAACTCCACTCTCATTTTTAAAGAACTATTTTCTTCAGTGAGCTTTTGAACCTCCTTTTCCATTTGACTAATTCTGCTTTGTAAAGCCTTCTTCTCCTCATTGGCTTTTTGGACTTCTTTTTCCAGTTGAGTTTGCCTATTTTTAAAGGTGTTACTTTCCTCAGCTTTTTTTTTGTTTCTCCTTTAGCAAGCTGCTGGGTCACTTTTCAAGCTCTTTTATGGCCTGAGCTCATTTCATATTCATTTTGGAGGTACTGGAGGCAGAACCCTTGACTTCCTCTGACAGTATGCATTGTTCTTCCAATAAAGTAACTTTCTGTGGTCTTATTTTTTTCCTTTTTTCAGACATTTTCCCAGTCAGTTATTTGACTTTTGAATCCTTTGTCAAGAATAGCGTCCTAGTGCTCCTCCTCCTCCTAGGATTGTGCTCAGGGCTGAGATTCAGATCAGTTGCTCAATTCCCCCAGAGGCTTTAAGCTGAGCTGCTTGGACAGTGGACCTGGGTTTCCACAGCCACAGTAGCCACCCACTGCCCACTGCTGCTGCTGCTGCCTCTGCCGCCACCTGGGGCCAGTGCTGGGGGGACCCTGCTCCCCTCTCACCCAGCTGGGAGAGCCTTCCCACACTGGCCTTGGAAGCTTTCTTTGTCGCTTGTGGGTTGAGGGATCTGAGACCCTCCCTGCTGGGAATTCTGCCCCAGAATAGGCCTGTTCTGGTCCTGTTCCTCCCCATGCCCATGCAGCCAGGGCTAGTCTCTGCTCTGCTCAGCATCCCATGGGATAGACCTTTCCTGTAGGCCTTCCAGTTTAGCTTTGGCTGGAAATCTCTTTCACTCTGTTGTTCTGTGGCTTCTGCTGCTCTAGAATTTTTTGAGAGTCATTTTTTACAGGTATTTTGTGGGCTGTGGGGGAAGTGCTAGAGTATATGCATCCTTCTACTCTGCCATCTTGACTCTGCTCCCCGATCTCAGCATTTTTGATGTCAAACTTCGTCAGCTTTTTCATTCTCCTCTTTCACTCTCATCAAGAGGCTTCTTAATTCGTCTTCACTTTCTTCCATCAGAGTGTTGTCATCTGCACATCTGAGATTGCTGATATTTCTCCTGACAACCTTAATTCCAGTTTTTGAAGTATCAAATCTGGCATTTTGCATGATGTATACTGCACTTAAGTTAAATAAATATTGTGATAATATACAGCTTTGTTGTTCTCCTTTTCCAATCTTAACCAATCAGTTGTTCCATGATCAGTTCTGACTATTCCTCCAAAGACAAGTAAAATGAATTGGTACTCCCATCTCTTTGAGGACTTATCACATATTTTTGTGATCCACATAGACAAAGACTTCATTGTAATTAATGAAGCAGAAGTAGATGTTTTTCTGGAATTCTTTTGCTTTGTCCATAATCTAGAGAATGTTAGCAATTTGATCTCTGCCTTTTTGAAAATCAATCTGCTCTTTTGGTAATTCTCCATTCACATATTGCTGAAGCCCAGCTTGCAAAATCTCAAGCATAACCTTGCGGTGTGTGAAATGAGTGTAATTACTTGGTAATTTGAACGTTAGCTGGCATTGCCAACAGAAGAGGAGAGGAGAATAAAGAAGAGGAGAGGAGAGGGGTTCAGAATAGTCGCTGTGATAGAGAGTTGATATAGGACTGACATGCAGAAGTCTGTTATCCCAGATAACTGTCTTACTGGGGGGCTAGAAATTCTTTGTTACACTTGCTCAATTTATTCCTGGAATCCTTTGCCTTAAAAATTGATTTCAAGATTGTGGGGCAAGACAGTAGCTCTATCTAAAGAAACCTGACAAGAGATATGTAGATCTGAGGCCTCACAGTTTTTCCTCAAACCATGAGTATATGGCATAGGAGTTTTTTGTCCCTGTTTTGTTTATTTTTTTCCTGCTTTTCGGTGAATGAGTATTGGAGATAGAATAGACTAGGGTATGACCTTGTATGGTTCAAAATATCAGAAGAGCAAATCCAGGAACTAATGCCCATACTAGAGTTTTCTAGCAAGTCCTCTGGGGAGTACCATCCTGAAGAGTGACCTCCTTGACACAGTTAAGCAGTGGGTAGGCCCAGCAAAGAGATGCCATGTATTTTACACAAGAAAGCATATTACTGAGTGGCTATTACATACTCAAAAGTGAACTGGGTAAGGTGAATGTTTAATCGTGACCATATTAAGTTTGGGCCTAAAACACCAGGGTGGTTAGAGATGTTCTTGTATTTCTGCTATTCCTATATCATCAGTAAATATTTCATTTTAAAAACTAATTGATGAGAACTAATATTGATTTTGGGGGAAATAAATAGGATTTTTGCTCAAGCTGACAGTGGGAAAAGTACTTCAAACCACTGGCAGTCTCCCTAGAAACCCTGAAGTAGAGAAATAGCTTCCCCTACATTGTCATTTGCGCTTGCAAGTGGGAGTTGAGGTTAAGGATCCCTAGCAGAGTCTATAATAGTTACAACTAGTTCTGCTGAGTTATTTCTTCTTTTTTTAATCCTTTATTATAAGGAATGGCTCTCTAGAAATGTGTGAATGGAGGATGGGATATGAGAAATGTGATATAAAGCAAAACATATTTTTAAAAAAGTTAGTAAAAACAATTAAGATTACTCTAAAGTAGACTAGGTTGCCTTGAAAAGGTATCTCATCTCCTCATCTTCAGAGGTCTTCAAACAGAATTTGGATGGTCCTTGGATGGCTATGTTGAAGGAGGGGATCCTATTTCAGATACTGGTTGAGCTACATGGTCTCTGAGGTTCCTTTCAACTCAAATTCTTTGATTCTATAATTCCTTTTTTTTTGGTCAGAATCAGCATCAGAACAGCAGTCCTTTTGTTGCTTCATCCTTTGTGAAGAATAAATTATCTTTAAGTTACATTTCAAAATATGTCAGCTGTTCTTCTATTGACAAAGAGGTCTCAGTACCACTTCTGTGGTCTGTTACCTAAATTCTTTATCAATTTCCTCCTTTTGTCCAAGTTAGCTGGAGTTCACTCCCATAAAACAGTCACTTCTAATTCTTCCTCCATTGATGCTTATCCAAAAGCTCCCCATGATGCTTCTCTACAATTCCTGAACTTCCATACCTGAGTGTTGGGTGAGGAGGGGGTTTGTTTTTTGTGAGACAATAGAGGTTAAGTGACTTGCCTAGGATTATACAGGTGGTAAATATCAAGTATCCAAGACTGGATTTGAACTTAGGTCCTCCTGACTCCAGGGCTGGTGCTCTATCCACTGTGCCACCTAGCTGTCCCCATATATTTTTTTAAAAATATGATGCTATTTCACTATCTCCTTCAGCTATTCTATTACTTTTAAATAACATATACCCAACTGTAGTCCTGTTTTGTTCATTAATCTCATCCTAACCAAATCTCAGTGATACATAAGAAACATTAAAGGAGGACACATTCAAAGTTGAAAGAAAATTAGTAACAATTTAATTCAAATTCCTCCTTTTACAAATGAATTTGCTGAGGTCCAAAGAAGTAACTAACGCATGGTTCTACACACAGGAAAGATTAATAGAGTGAAGGTCTGAATCCAATTCCTCTGACTACCAGCAGTTTTGTTGTCCAGTTAAATTCCCTGTTATCTCTAAAAACAACATAAAATAAATACTCCCCGTGATATTTAGTACTTCACAAACTGATCCCAACCTACCTTTCCAGAGATCACACACTACTCTACATGTCTTTTGCTTCAGTGAAGCTGGGAAACTTACTTTTCCTTAAATGTGACACCGTTTCTAGTCTCTGTGTTTTTGCACGTATTTTTCCCCTTGCCCGGAATGTTCTGCTCATCTCCACTTGAATTTTATTACTACCTTCTTTGGGATGGTATTTTCTGTGAATTAGTAGCTCTCTTCACTTCCAATCTTACATTATTATATATGTAATATTATATATTATATATGTAACTATGGAAAATGGCTTGGAAGATAAAAGTTGATTTTCCCTTCCCATCCAAATCTTTTCAGTTTTAAAACCCTTTTGATAGACAAGACTATAGGCAAGTATATTTTTACCAGACTTAACGAAGTATGCTCCATCTCTGGCCAAGAAATAAATTCCTGTATTTTAAGTTATGATTCAGAAATGCAAATCATTCTCAGTCTTGAAAAACCTTTTATTTCCTAAATCTGCCTTTTTCTTCTGAAGCCTTTGCCTTTGGTTGACAGTAGGAATGAGAGTTTTCTGTGCCCCTGATGTCTTCAAGATTTTTTGACCAGTACTTCATGATTTCTAGCAATAATTTCCAGATTATTTCTGGGAGTATAATTTGTACCCACTTGCATGATTAGGAAAAGGTAATGACTGCCACATTTAGCAAGTCGCAGGGGCCTCATATCAGCTACATGCCTCCAGAAAATAAAAGATTTCTCTAGAGCTTATGTCAAGTTATAGAGCCACAGACTGTCAAAGCTACATGGGACCTCAGAGGTCTTGTATTTCAGTGGATTCCCAAACAGATATCTCCTTTACCTCATTCTGATGAGTGGTTGACTGACAATGGTCTTGGTATGCTTCAGTGGCAAGTCAATAACCAACACTCCTCTTTTCTTCCTCTAACGATTATTGGATGATTTCTTATCATACCTTACAGCCCCTTACCTTAGCTTTCCTCATTTTATATTCTACTCATTCTAACCTTTAATGGTCATTTAACATTCCTAACACTATTCTTATAAGATCAAGCCACACTTTTGTATTCATCCTGTTGCATGACTTTGCTTCCATCTTTCATGCACATCTTTTTAAATTTTATCTATATCTATATTGTGTATCTATATTGGTCTTATTAAACAATCTTTGTTTCTTTTTCATTAGAATTTTTTCTCTTTGAGCCCTCAGAATTTCCTTCCTGAGAGCATTACATATATCCTTGGTTGACTTCCCAGTAGAATTTTAATTCATGGTATCCTACCTAGCTTCACCCTGAATCCTCAAAATCAGTTCTCCCAAATATAAGGCATATTCAACCAGGCCTGAAGTCATCGCTTCTCTCCAAAGCTTCCATCACTTGCACCCAATCAATCAGTCCCTCACTGTTAGTGAGAATCAGATCCAAAATAGAATTTTCCTTAGTTGGTTCCTCTGCCTTTTGAAAGATAAAATTATCATTAGGGTTATTTAACAATTGTTACGTTCTCTGTTTGGAGTAAAAAGAGAGCTCAGGAAAATATCTGGATAATCAACATCCTTGAAACTGAAAATAAAAATAAATTTTTTAAAATAAAAAAATAAAGATCACTGTCCCCCATCACTACTATATAACATGTCTCTGTACCAGATCTGTAGCCTATTTTGTAGCCCCCTTATCTGTTTTCTGTTTTGTACAGGTAGTCTTTTATATTCTGATTATAACACTTGTTTTTCCCTTTATTGATCTTTACACTCTACTATGCTTCCTTCCCTAGTTTTCTGGATTTCCTCATATAAGTAAGGAACAAAACTACTCCTTTCTTTACTTATCTTGTTTGATTTCAATTAAGATACCCTTCTAGAACTCTATTATAATAATTACAGCACATTATTATAATAATTAGCTTATTTTAAGCCTAAGGACAATATAATGGCCCCTAAGGTCCATGTGATAATCTCCTCTTTGGCCTGAGGAAGTTTATTTTTGACAAAAATTAGGAGTATAATCACAATCATTCTGAGCCCCCAATTAGGAAAATTCCTAACATTTAGGAAGAAATTTAATAACTTAATTTAAATTAATTTAAATGCCTTAATTTAAATTTATACATATCTCTAGTTAAGTCTATATTATCCCTGGTCTCAACCTCTATGGTTAGGGCAAAATTCAGATTGCTAATAATGTTGCTTCTGGGCATGTCCCATTCTAACATAGAGTTCATTGCATTCTCTGCCTCATGGGAGGGATACCTGCAATTGGCTGCCAGCATCTTTAAAACTAGCAACACATAGCTTGTCACTCTTTCCGTCCATCTTTTGACTAGACTCTTTTTGATGATTCCTATCTACTGTGCCCATCATGGATGCCACTTCCTCTCTTTTACAGTGGTTTTTGGAAAAAGAGCTTGAGGGTATTTATTTCTGTCCTGGGTTATTTGCCCTCAATTTCAGGTGCTAGATATGATTTCAATGAGACTCTTGAGTTTGAACCATATTGACCTTGGAACCAGAATTCTAGCCAGAATGTTGAAACAAGCCAGCCTGGCAGTGAAGCCTTGAGAAACCAGAGTGCCTAGAGCCAGAGGAAAGTTTTAGACTTGGAACTGGTACTGTGTACTACGGGAACCAAGCTAAACTATGAACTTAATCCCTTTCCCCTCCCCAGACACTAAAGTAGTGGAGGTGGGAGGGAGATTATGCCTCCCACATGTTTCTCATCAATGATTTTTATTGATTCAAGGAAGTATGTTTGAATGACTTCTATACCAAAATTCTCCCATGACAGATTCAATTAAGAAGTGTTCTTAACTAATAAAGACAATTACTTTTAAGTGGGATGGAATAATCAATGAAGCCCCACTCTTGCACATATACCAGTCATGGATCTGAGTCTCAGTGATACCTGGGAAGTCAAGTTTACTTTCTTCTTTTATGATGTCCCATCTCATCTTGTTTGCTTACTTGAATCAAGTCAATCTAGTGCAATTCATTAAGTCCTTTCTAGTATAAGGGGATATGATATATGAAAAGACTGCTAGACTTATACTTAGAAAAGTCATTGAAATAGTGCAGCAAAGAAAACCCTGCAGTTGAAGTGAGGACGACATGAATTCAAATCTCACCTCAGACACTTACTTGTGTGACCCTGGGCAGATTAATTAACCATTATTTGCCTCAATTTCTTCATCTATAAAGTGGCAATAACGATAGCACCAGCCTCCCAGAGTTGTTCTGATGATCAAATGAGAACATATCTATGGTCTCTGGGATTATTACTGTAGAAGAATCTTGCCTCTCAACTTACTACTGTTGTGCATGGACAAGTTATTTCACCCTTCTGAGCCTCAGGTTTGTTTGTTTTTCATCTTAAAGTGGGGGTAATAATATTTACATTCCTTGACTATTTCATTACATGGCTATTATGAAAAATGCTTTGTAAATTCTAAGATATTGTGGAAATTGGAGTTATTATTTTTCAGTCTTCCTTTGTGAGTGGAGCATCAGCCCTACCTATGCTTGGGAGTAGGTTCCTGTCCTTGTTCAGGAAACTCAGTCTAGAGAGACATTAAAGATACACACATCTGAGGCAAAGAACTACAAAGTTGGAGCATAGCCTGTCGAGAAGTGAGAATTCTTGGTGATCCTTAGGAAGGAATTTGGTAGTATTTATTGTTTGAAATATTCTGGTATGCAAAGTCAGCTATGAGTGCAGGGTAGGTCTGAATGACCCCATTTTAAACCTTGTTTAGACTTTGGGTATGTGCATAAGCCAGGCTGCAGGAGATGGGGAGTCCAGAACTATGCTTGCTTGTGCATGCACACAATCCTGTCTCCTCATGATTACATGCAACAATTAACATACTTTTGCTCTCATATAAAAGTTGTTTACTCCTCTCTACAAAAAGCAGCATAGCACCCAATGCTTGCTGCCTTGGTGTGCTAATAAAATCATTTTACCTTTCTTATCCTGAGTTTTCCTCATTGATCAGAGTGAGGTCCAAACCAAGATTTCTTTTAACAATGGCTATAACCCCTGACACACAGGGTTCAGGTACACTTGGAGGACTTCTCTTGTCCCTTTGACTAATATGTAACATACATTCCTTAGAGCAAGGGTAGGGAACTGTGGCCTAAGAAGTTTGGATTCAGTCAAAGAACTGTACTTGACAAACCAGAGGGCCACATGTGGCCTCAAGGCTGCGGATTCCCGATGCCTGCCTTAGAGAATAGTTACCAACTCCCCTTACAAGTACATGGACTTATAAGGTTTAAAGCATGAATGACTTTATTTACAGGCCTGTGAAAACAGATAGAATTCATATCAGAACCCATAGAAAAGAATATTACCAACTGGGACCTACTATCCCTGCCAAGGATTGTATAGTCTCAGTCACTTAAAGCAGCTCCCTCACCCCCTGTAAGACCCAAGAAGGAGAATCTGAAGTTTTCCCTCCTTATTAGTGCTCCTTTTCTCTGTTCCTCTGGATGTGACAAGCCCCCACCTCCAGCAGCTCTTAGTAAGGGTTGCCACTCCCATATCTGACACTCGTGCCTCTTGTGGCTCCCAGCAGATGTCTGTTTTTCCCTTTCGCACAACACCTGATTTCTTTCCAGAATCTCTGGCAGGGTATCTAACATCAAGAACACAGCTCCATTCTGGATTTCCTTTCTCTCTAAAACCTTCCTTTGGAATTCATGTTCCTACAAGCTCTAGGCTCATGCAAGAAGTGTGTCAGAGGTCAGAAAGTTCGGGGACATGAAAAAGGGGTTTCCCTCCCCTTAATCAAGTTGGTACAGGATGAGTTATCTCTCTGTTGTTTTTGCTCTCCTAGTTCCTAGGTAGTATGCTTTCTACTTGTGTGTGCCTTCTGAGGCTCAGGAGTGCAACCCAATATTGCCCCACCCAATTGTGTCTTAGTCCTTTCCTATTCCCCTTGAGGCATCTCAGATTTCCTGGAATAGCATCCATCTCAAATTTCCTGGGACAGCATCCATCTCAAGTTTCCTGGGATATTTAAATTTCCCGGGATATTCAAATTTCGCAGGATAGTTTCCCGAAATAGAATTGGGGGAGAGAGAGAGAGAGAGAGAGAGGGAAGAGGGAGAGGGAGTCTGTTACATATTCCTTCTATCACTTCCATGACCAGGAAGAGAGAGGTTTATAGTCCCTGCTGCATGGTTTTTAAAGATTATAATTAGTCATGTAATTATGACAGCACTGATCATATGGGGCTGCAGGTGAAGTAGTGGAACCAGTCCAGTCTCCACGGCCATTATTTGTTGGCTAAGGGCCAATGCACTTAACGTAACCTGACCAGTGGGTTAAGTCACAGGAACTGGAGGCTGGAGAGAACCTAGGCTCCATTGGTGTGCCCTTGAAGCAGGAGCTATTCAGGGCTTAGAGGGGGCTTGGGGCTGCAGCTGCTCCTGATTTTAACGTGATGAATGTCATGTGGCTGCAGGGACCAGGCCCAAATCCCAGGTGGGGCTCCAAAGGAAATCTGGGTTAGAAATGGAGAGAGGAGCTCCAGCTAGCTGTTAGGCTGAGTTCCACTCCATTCCATTCCATGTATCCAACAAACACTATTAAGCATCTATGATACACAATGCCTGTGGCTTAGCACTGTGGATACAGTATGAATAGTGACATTATCTATTAAGGAGGAAAAGCAAATACACAAATAGCTATGATAAAAAAGGAAAATATGATAAGCTCTAAGTTGAGGTCCAGGCTGTGGTGAAAAATCTGAGAAAGGAGATATTACTTTCAGCCAGGGGTGTGAGTGGTCAGGGTAGGCTGCATGGCCATACATGAACTGGCCCTAATCTACCTTTACATCCTTATCTCTAGGGTCAAGAGAGTATATATCTGCTGGAGAGGATGTACTATGAGAACAAGTCACAGCAATCACACCACCTGTCATTACTGTCTAAGAAAACAATACCTCATGTTCTTCATCACCAAGAGCCTGCAACTAACTGCTGCTACCCTAGTTCCTATCCTACCCTTTACTGTCAATGGACTCAATGGATGGCAGTCCTAATCCCAGGGCCTTTCAGAATTTATTGCCACAGGTGATGAGAGTATCTTCTCTACCTTGCTTCACCAAAACACTTAGAAAAAACGTCTGACACCTTTCTTTGTAGAAGTGGGAAACAGCACACTTTTATATGTCAGAATTTTTTCAATGTTTGGGTAAATTTTACTAAATTATTGTTTAATTTTCTTCTTTTTTCTTTGTTATAAGAAATGACTTTCTGGGACAGAGGGAGGGAAGAAATATATTTGGGAAAGGTAGATAATATAAAAACAAAAGATATAAATAGAATTGTGTTTTTAAAAAATAGAACCGCCAAATGCCCAATCACATTCAAACCCAGACTTAGTTAGAAGCTAGGTGCACATTCCACATGTGGATTATCTTTGGGGTATACTTCCTTCCCTGCCCTTTTGTGATCAGAGCTGTCACTGCATGTGAGTTCTTCAGGTCTCTACATATCCTATCATCATGGATTTACCAGTGTGAATGATCTGATGTTGATGCTTCAATTTTTGGCTTCCTGGATTTTGGAGAGAGAAGAGGCTAATGCTTACACTCTAGCAGAGACAGTATATTTTATCCTTGGAGGACACAGAGATATGAGGGCCTCAATCAGTTGGTACTTCTATCCTGTATTAAAGAAATTTACATCTCTTCCTATCTTGAACCTTGTGATGTTAGTTGGTTGGCTGTTGTCCGTCTTCAAAGAGGACCAAAATAACATTCACCATGATAAAGTAAAATTTCAGTGTGTCTGACTGTGGCTGATCAGACCAATACAAGCTCGGAATGCTCTATCACAGGTTGGACACAGATAGTCAGTGTGAATTTACTCATCCTATGTTTACTTTGTGCTGTCTCAATTCTGCTTTGTTCAAAGAGCACAGCACCCTTTCTGATATGGGCACATCATGCTGAGCAGTCCTGTGCCAGTGTCTCCCATGTTGCACAGTCAAATCCAAAGTTCTTGAGAGAGACTTTGAGTGTCCTTGTATTGCTTCTTCTGACCACCATGTAATCACCTGCCCCATGTGAGTTCTCCATAAAATAGTCTTTGTGGCAAGCGTACATTTTGCATTCAAACAACATGGCCAGCCCGTCATATTTACACTCTCTGAAACATAGTTTGAATACTTGGCAATTCAGCTAGAGCAAGGACTTCAGTGTCTGGTACCTTATCCTGCCAGGTGATCCTCAGAATCTTCCTAAGACCTTGCTTGTACCTTGGATCCCATTGGCTACCATACCTTTGGGGAAGGGGGATCCCTTTAATCATTCCTTTTCTTTCTCTCATTTTCAATTTCTCCCTATTTGCTGTCTCCTTTTCCATTTCCTATGAAAAGTCTTTAGTATCTTTAAAAAAAAACCTTCATTTAACCATTTGATCCTTTCAAGTTATATCTTCCTATATACTTTCTCCCGTTCACAGTCAAACTCTTAGAAAACAGCATATTTGACACTGACTACCTTCACTTCCTCCATTTTTACTTACTTCTCATCTATTTGCAATATGGCTTCTCATTCTTACTGAATTTTCTCTAGCAAATTTAGAAACAGTTTCTACTATGAATACAAAGGTCTTTTTTCAGTTCTAATACTCCCTAAACTCTTTGCAGCTTTTAAGATTGTTGACCAGCCATCCTCATGAATATTCCTTCTTCTCTTGGCTTCTGTGACCTTTCCCTCTGTTCTATTTCTCTGACCACTCCTTTTCAGTATCCTTTTTTTGATCATAAATCTTTGATCATAAATGAAGTCTTAAATCTTTTCTTCTCTCTCTACAATCTCTTCCTTGGTGGTTTGATCTGTTCCTAAGTACTAAATTAGTACTTTTATTCAATATCTCCCAAATTTATATTTTATTGTTGTTCAATCATTCAGTGGTGTGCAATGCTTCATGACCATAGTGACCATAGCACATCAAAACTGCCTGTGGAGTTTTCTTGGCAAAGATACTAGAGTGGTTTGCTATTTCCTTCTCCGGTAGATTAAGACAAACAGGTTAAGTGACTTGCCCAGGGTCATAAAACTAGTAAGTGAGACTAGATTTGAGTTCAGGTCTTCCTGGCTTTAGACCCAGCATCCTATCCATTGAGTCACCTAGCTGCCTATGTACATATGTACATAGACATATATATACACACATATCCATGTGTATATATACATATAAACACACATACATACATATATATGCATATATATACATATACATGTGTACATATATTCAGTGCTAATCCTTCTCCTGAACTCCAGTCTTACAGAGTCAACTGTATTCTATCTCCACTTAGTATCTCAAACCCAGTGTATCCCAAATGAAATCCATTATCTTCTCCTTTAATCCCTCCTGACAAACTTCTTACTTTCTTTTGAAAACACTGCTTTCCTCTTGGTCACTCAGATTCAGAACCTTGGAGTCTTCCTTTATTTGTCCTTCTCTTTCACCTTCCATATTTAAAAAGTTGCCATTTCTCAGGGATTCTTCCTGTACTCATCTCTCACGCTGTCCCTTTCTCAACATTCACATAGATCTCATCCTAGTTCAGATCCTTTGTCACATCTTGTTCTCTTAATTATTTTCTCTCCTCAGTTTCTTCTATTTCCAATCTGTTCTCCATGCAACTTCCAAAATAATCTTCCTAAAACTGGAAAGCATAAATCATACACAGACCAACATCTCATGATATATATCAAAATAAGATCAAAATGGGTATATGATCTAGATATGAGAAGGGTAATATCATAAACAAATCAGGGGAGCATAGAAAAAATATCTGTCAGATCTATGGATAAGTGAAGTTTATTTTTAATTTGTTATTTATTTTTAATATTCATTTCCAAATTCTCTCCCTCCTTTCTGCCCCTTCTCTGTGGTAACAAGCAGAATAGGATCTTTGCAGTTTTTCTGGATTGAGTTTTAACCAATCAGATGTGTGCATGTGGGCTCTAGCCAATCACATACTTATTAGAACTGTATATAAAGAGGGAACTGGTATTGAGAAAGTAGACATGAAGAGAGCCAGCATTGAAGGAATGAGCCATTGTTCAGAAGAGAGCCAGGAGGAGACCTGAGAGTTGGGAGGAGACCTCTGAGAGCTGAGGAAGGAGATCTCTGATGGCAGAGACTTCCTGAAGGAGCCTCAGAACTTTGAAAGCACTGTAGGGTAGAAATGAGCCCATGAGAAGGAGACTTAACTCCTTTTGAGAGCTGTTAAAGTGAACTGAGCTGTTTTCACAGAGCCTCTGGGCTTTGGAGATGAATTGAAATGGCGGTGCTGGTGGTGTGTCTTAGCATTGTTATTGCCCTGTTGAACTTTGTTTTCCTGAGATAGAAGCTGTGGAGCAGCTTCCTGAGCAGTCCCTGTGAGCTGGGACATGGAGCAGGAGAGGAGAGCTGCCTACATGTGAATCCAGGTGAGAGTCAGGAGAGATCAGCTCACACAGGAAGAGTGAAGGGACTTGAAAGTGAACTTCAAGTTAAGATGAAAGAGGACTTTACTTGGTATTCAATTAAGGAGAATGTTCTTACTGCAACCTAGGGGTGGATAATGCGGTATTTTGAAAAAAATGACTTTACTTGGAATACTTGGTATTGATTAAGGATGTTGCTATTGTTATGATAAATATACATATGCATGTATGTATGTATGTATAATATTTTACATAAGGATGTTGCTATGAATGTTATGTTTTACTTCATTGAACAATGATTAGTTTATTGCTGAATAAATAGAGAGTTCTTTATACTATGTGATTAGACCCTTGAAATTATTCACAGCAGCAGTCCTCAGGTATGCTCCTGTGATTGGTGCTACACCCATCTATTGAGAATGCAAGAAAGGAACTAAATTATATAGATACAAAATGTACTTCCATATTAGCCATGTTACCAAAAAAAAGCAAAAAAAAAAGAAAAAATGTTTCAATGTGTGCTTGGAGTTCATCAATTCTCTCTCTAGAAGTGTAGAGTATTTTGAATCATGAGTCCTTTGGAACTGTCTTGGATAATTGTGCTGATCAGAGTATCTAAGTCTTCCACAGTTGATTATTGTTACAATATTGCTATTACTGTGTACAGTGATCGCCTGACTCAGTTTACTTCATTGTGCATCAATTCGTATAAGTCTTTCCACTCTTTCTGAAGGAATCCTACTCATAATTTCTTACAATACAATAGTATTCCATTACAGTCAGATAGCACAACTTGTTTAGCTACTCCCCAGTTAATAGCCATTCCTTCAATTTCCAGTTCTTTGTCTCTACGAAAAGAGCTACTATAAATATTTCTCTGCATATATATAGGTCCTTTTTCTTTGATCTCTTTGAGAAGCACAACTAGTAGCAGTCCTGCAGAGTCAAAGAATACTCACATTTTTAGAACTCATTGGGCATAGTTTCAAATTGTTCTTCAGAATGGTTGGACTAGTTCACAATTCCATCAACAATGCATTAGTGTCCCTATTTTTGCACATCGCCTCTAACAGTTGTCATTTTACATTTCAGTCATGTTAGTCAATCTGATAGGTGTGAGGTCATGCCTCAGAGTCATTACAATTTTCATTTCTCTAATCAATAGATATTTAGAACATTTTTCATATTACTATAGATAGCTTTGATTTCTTCTCTTGAAAACTGACTGTTCATATCCTTTGAAAGTTATCATCTGAGGAATGGATCATATTTTCATAAATTTGACTTATAGTTGAGAAATGACCATTTTTATCAAAGAAACTTGCTGTATTTTTTTCCAGTTGCTTGCTTTCCTTCTAATTTTGACTGCATTGGTTTTATTTGTGCTTTTAAGAATTTGGAGGGAAGTGGAGTCAAGATAGCAGAGTAAAGGCAGGGACTCACCTGAGCTCTTCCCCAAGCCCTCCAAATACTTTTTTAAAGTGACTCCAAACAAATCCTGGAGCAGCAAAACCCACAAAAAAACAGAGTAAAACAAATTTCCAGCCTAAGACAACTTGGAAGCTCAGCAGGAAAAGTCTGTTGCACCAAGGTGAGAAAGGTGTGCAATCCAGGGCAGGTCACTCAAGCATAGATTGGGCACCAGCAAACCTGGAGTGGGCCTTGGGGACAACTGAATCACTGGCAGCATTAAGATTGTTAGAAGGAGTATATATAGACAGAGGGTACAGGTGTGAGTTTAATATTAGGAGACGATATCTAAAAATAAAATTAAAGTGAGAGAGAGAGGAATGTACTGAGAGAGAAAGGGAGAAGTAGAATGGGGAAAATATCTCACATAAAGAGGCAAGAAAAAACTTTTACAACAGAGAGGAAGAGGAGGGTAGGTGAGGTGGAGTGAGTGAACCTTACTCTCATTAAAATTGGCTCAAAGAGGGAATAACATACACACTCAATTGGGTAGAGAAATCTAACTTACCCTACAGAAAAGTAGGAGGGGAAGGAGATAAGAGAGGGGAGCAGTGATAGAAGGGAGGGCAGATTTGGGGAGGCAGTAGTCAGAAGCAAAACACTTTTGAGGAGGAACAAAGTGAAAGGAGAAAGAGAATAGAATAAATGAGCAGGAGCAATAGGATGGAGAGAAATATAGTTAGCAATAACAACTGTGAAAAAAAATTGAAGCAAGTTTCTCTGATAAAGGCTTCATTTCTCAAACATATAGAAAACAGAATCAAATTTATAAAAATAAGAGCTATTCCCCAATTGATAAATGACCAAAAGAAATGATCAAAAGATATGATCAAAGCTATTTATAGCCATATGGAAAAATATTCTAACTCACAATTGACTGAAGAAATGCAAGTTAAAAACAATTCCAATGTACTACCTCATACCTGTTAGATTGACTAATAGCACTGAAAAGGTAGATGACCAACTTTGGAGGGGATGTGGGGAAAATGAAACATTAAAGCACTGTCAGAGTCATGAACTGATTCAACCATTCTGTAGAGCAAATGGAACTATCCCCAGAGGGCTATAAAACCATACATACCCTTTGACCTAGCAATACCACTACTAGGGCTGTATCCCAAAACAGATTTTAAAAACAGGAAAAGGATCAATATGAGCAAAAAATATTTATAACAGGTCTTTTCTGGGGGTAAAAAATTAGAAGTTGAGGAGATGCCCCTCAACTGGGGAATGGCTGAACACGTGATTATGATGATATACTATTGTACTGTAAGAAATGATGACCAGGATGCACTCAGAAAAACCTGGAAAAACTTGCATAGGGAAATGCAAAGTGAAATGTACTGTGTACAAAATAGCAGCAATATTGTGAGATGATCAACTGTAAGTGATTTAGCTGTTCTCAGCAATACAATGATCCAAGACAACTCTGAAGGATTTATGATGAAAAATGCTATGCATCCCCAGAGAAAGAAATGAGAGTGTCTGAATACAGACTGAAGCATACTTTTTTTTACTTTATTTTTCTTGAGTTTTTTTCCCTTGTCTATGTTTTCTTTTACAACATGACTGTTATGGATATGTTTTGTATGACTACACATGTATAACGTATATCGAACTGTTTGCCTTCTCATTGGGGGAGACATGAAGAGGGAGGAAGAGAAAGAATTTGGAACTTAAAGTTTTGAAAAGAAGGTTAAAAAAAATTTTACATGGAACTGAGGGAAAATAAAATACTACATAAAAATTTTAAAACTAAATAAATAAAAAAAGAAAAAACAGAATTTGGATACCGTGACACTTGGTGCATATGTGTTTAGTATTGATATTACTTCAGTGTCTATGGTACCTTTTAGTGAAATAGTTTCCCTGATTATCTCTTTTAGTTAGGTCTGTTTTTACAATTGTTTTAATTTGAGATTATGATTGTTACCCTTGCCTTTTTTTTTTTACTTCAGCTGAAGCAAAATAGATTCTGCCCCAACCCCTTATTTTAATTCTGTGTGTGTCTTTCTGTTTCAAGTGTGTTTCTAGCAAGACAAAGTAAAAAGAGAGAGAGAAGGATAAACATGAGAAAATAGGATAGAGGGATATACATAGGAATCATAACTGTGAATGGAAATGGGATTAACTCAACCATAAAATAGAAGTATATAGCAGAATGAATTAGAAACCAGAATCCAGAAATATGTCACTTAGTACTAAGAAGATGGGATTAGTTCTCAGAGATTGGGTCTCTTTGTAGGAGATGGGATTAGTCCTAAACTGAACACAGTACTCAAAAAGTTGAGATAGGTTAAATCTTGGGGATCAATTGGACTGATTCTATCCTAATGACTGACTTTGCACAACACTGCTATTAGGTCTATATCTCAAGGACATCAAAGGAAAAGGACATATATGTACAAAAAATATTTATAGTGGCTCTTTTTGTAGTGACAAAAATTGGAAATTGAGGAAATACCTATCAATTGGGGAATGGTCGAACAAGTTGTGGTATATTATTGTATTGGAATACTACTATGCTATAAGAAACAAGGAAGGGGATAGTTTCAGAAAAATTTGGGAAGACTTATGTGAACTGATACAGAAGAAAGAGAGCAGAACCAGAAGAACTTTATTCAATGTAACAGTAATATTGTAATGATAACTATGAAAGGTTTAACTACTCTGATCAATACAATGATCCAAGACAATTCCAAAAAACTCAAGATGAAAAATGCTATCCCCCTCCAGAGAGAAAACTGATGAACTTTGAGTACAGATTGAAGCATATTTTTTCACTTTATTTTTCTTTCTTTTTTTCCTCAATAAGGTTAATATAGAAATGTGTTACATAACATCACATATAACGGGTACCATATTGCTTGCCTTCTCAATTGTTAGGTAAGGAATTGAAGAGAGAGATAGAATTTGGAACTCAAATTTTTTAAAATGAATGTAAAAAAGAAGAAAATTTTGTAAAAAACAGTCTTCTTCGTGCATCAGATCTTATTGTCATTCCCCAGCTCAAAAGTGTTTAAGGATTCCCTACTGTCTCCAGGGTAAAATAAAAACTCTTCATCCTAACTCTTCAGACCCTCCACAATTTTACTCCAATGAACCCTTCATTCTACTTCACACAGTGTATATTCTGACCAAATTGGACTACTAGCAATCTCTAGAACAGAAAATATATGTGTGTATGTATGTATGTATGTGTGTGTGTGTATATGTATATATATACATATATATGTATATATATATATATATACACACACACATATGTATGTATTTATCATTTCTCTGCTTTTCTATGACCTGGAAAGCACTCCCTGTTCATAGATTGTTCTCAGAATCCTTAAAGTCCTTCAAAGCTGAGCTCAAGTATCTCTGTCTCCACCTCCCTACCCACACCCAGGCTCAGAGTTTTCTCCCTTCTCAAAATGACTTCCATTTATTTATCTGTGTTGTGTTGTATCCCCCCAGTGATAAGTTGCTAATTAAGTGCAGGGACTCCCTGTATCTCTTTCTACCCCTAATGTCTAAGCATTGTGATTTGCACATAGTAGTTCCTTAATAACTATTTATTGAATCAAAGGACATTTCATCAACCTATATCTTAATAGGAATCCTCTTTCTAATATCCCCACCAAATGGCCTTATGATCTTGAAGTTCTCTAATGACAGGACACTGCTTCCTGGCAATCCATTTTGGGGTCTTTCCAAAAGTTAGGAAGTTATTTCATACAATGAATTTCAATCTACATCATTGCATCTTCCACCAATTTCCCTATTTCCAAGAAGAATAAGAATAACTGGAATTTCAGGTTGCTTTAAAGTTGGTTTAGCACTCTATATACATTTTCTCATTTGAGCACTACAACATTCTCTGAGGGTAGAATTTCTACACCTTGGTGAATCTGGGAATTCATTAACGCTCACTCCAAAAGTACAGACAGTAGCCCATTCGTACTTGTCCATGCTGGGTAATCATTGATCATGTCCTTCTGGAACTGACACAGGAAGTTTGCCCAACATACTTTCCTCTAGATCTTTTCATATTGTCTATACGTTTAGTTGAAAGAGCTTATTTCTCCTCAACCTTCAACACCTACCTCCACCTCTCAGTAATTTCCTGAGTTTTTTAAGACTAGAAATAAAAGGAATTGCAGGGCTGTCTGGTCATTTAATGTAAATTAAATGCCTGAGGTCATTCAAAAGGTCATGCTAGAGATGAGATACTTAAAAAGAGAGTTACTGTGGTTTGGGGCAAGATGTGAAATGCAGCAGATGCCAGAGATGCCCAAGACAACAAAGCCAGAAAACAAAAAGAGAAGTCAACTACAGTCTTCTAAGCTTGGTAGAGAGTAGGTATACCCTGGACCGGATGCTATGAAAACATCTGACTATATCTGCTATGTGACCATTTGTTTATTTTACTATCAAGGAGACAGAAATTATTTGCCTGTTATGCAAGGGGAAAGGGAAGCTCAGGTTTGGTGAGATGATTTTCCCCTTCCCTCCCCCTGTAAAATTGTAAGACTAAGCAATGCATAGCAAAAAGCCTTTGGATATGCTGGTGTCTATGATGATACCAAGAAGAAGAGATCTACTGAGAGGTCTGAGAGCAGGAACAACTCTGCTACTCTGAAATTCTACCCCTGTACCTTTTGTTGTTGATTATTTAATGTATTTTACATGTGAGTGAGGATAGGAAAGAGGGTAAGCATCCTATGGAGTAGTGGCAACCATCAGCCAAGCTATTTTTTGACTGTGAGGAAAATTAAGCATTGAGGAGTGACAGGGATCATCCTTCTAATGACAGGTTAAGCAGGTCCCATTACACCGAAGAATTGTAAAGAATCAAGCTCTGCTTGAGCAGAAGCTCAAGGCTAGGAGCTCCACCTGGTGGCAAGAACAGATATTATCCCCCATGTAACATTCCAGGCAATATTATCCCCCATGTAACATTCCAGGCACATTTTTTAGAGCAGAGCTTCTTGACCTGGAGTGTGTGAACATTTTTTGTTTAACATTTTAATAATATTGTGGGTTTTTTCTTAACATTTTTATTCTGTGAAGAGGTCCAGAGGGGGGCGGAGCCAAGATGGCGTAGTAGAAAGACGCACATACACATAGCTCCGAACCCACAACCCATAGAACAACTACAAAGAAGTAACTCACGGCGAATTCTGCACCCAGAGGCCACAGAACATTGGAGCGAGGGAGATTTCTGTTCCGGAGAGACCTGCAAACCTCTCGTAAAAGGTCCTTCGTGCTGCGGACTGGGCGCCGGGACTGGGAGCTGAGTACAGCCCTGCCGTGGCCGCCGAGAGGAACAGATCCGATTGGGCTTCAGGGACAGGATCTCCAGCGGCCGCACAAGTACCTCCACCCACAGGTGACGGGGGTCTGTGAGAGAGTCCCTTTGGTGGGTCGAGGGGGGAGTGGGGTGCCCCCATGGCTCGGGCCCCCTCGGGAGACAGAAGCTGAGGGGCAGCGGCAGACCAGGGCTCCCCAAGCAGGCAGGAGCCTGGATCCATTGTTGAAGGTCTGTGCATAAACTCCCTGAGGGAACTGAGCCTGAGAGGCAGCCCTGCCCTCACCTGAGAATCTGAATTTAATCTCACACTGAATAGCAGCCCTGCCCCCGCCCAAAGCCCTGAGGCTGGAAGCAGCATTTGAATCTCAGACCCCAAACACTGGCTGGGAGGATCAGGAGGTGAGGTGGGTGTGAGGAAAATATTCAGAGGTCAAGTCACTGGCTGGGAAAATGCCCAGAAAAGGGAAAAGAAATAAGACTATAGAAGGTTACTTTCTTGGTGAACAGGCATTTCCTCCCTTCCTTTCTGATGAGGAAGAGCAATGCTTACCATCAGGCAAAGACACAGAAATCAAGGCTTCTGTGTCCCAGCCCACTCAATGGGCACAGGCCATGGAAGAGCTCAAAAAGAATTTTGAAAATCAAGTTAGAGAGGTGGAGGAAAAGCTGGGAAGAGAAATGAGAGACATGAAGTCAAAGCATGAACAGCAAATCAGCTCCCTGCTAAAGGAAACCCAAAAAAATGTTGAAGAAAATAACACCTTGAAAACTAGCCTAACTCAATTGGCAAAAGAGGTTCAAAAAGCCAATGAGGAGAAGAATGCTTTCAAAAGCAGAATTAGCCAAATGGAAAAGGAGATTCAAAAGCTCACTGAAGAAAATAGTTCTTTCAAAATTAGAATGGAACAGATGGAGGCTAATGACTTTATGAGAAACCAAGAAATCACAAAACAAAACCAAAAGAATGAAAAAATGGAAGATAATGTGAAATATCTCATTGGAAAAACAACTGACCTGGAAAATAGAGCCAGGAGAGACAATTTAAAAATTGTGGGCCTACCTGAAAGCCATGATCAGAAAAAGAGCCTAGACATCATCTTTCATGAAATTATCAATGAAAACTGCCCTGAGATTCTAGAACCAGAGGGCAAAATAAATATTCAAGGAATCCACAGAACACCGACTGAAAGAGATCCAAAAAGAGAAACTCCTAGGAACATTGTGGCCAAATTCCAGAACTCCCAGGTGAAAGAGAAAATATTGCAAGCAGCTAGAAAGAAACAATTCAAGTATTGTGGAAATACAATCAGGATAACACAAGATCTAGCAGCTTCTACATTAAGGGATCGAAGGGCATGGAATAGGATATTCCAGAAGTCAAAGGAACTAGGACTAAAACCAAGAATCACCTACTCAGCAAAACTGAGTATAATACTTCAGGGGAAAAATTGGTCTTTCAATGAAATAGAGGATTTTCAAGCATTCTTGATGAAAAGACCAGAGCTGAAAAGAAAATTTGACTTCCAAACACAAGAATGAAGAGAAACATGAAAAGGTGAACAGCAAAGAGAAGTCATAAGGGACTTACTAAAGTTGAACTGTTTACATTCCTACATGGAAAGACAATATTTGTAACTCTTGAAACATTTCAGTATCTGGGTACTGGGTGGGATTACACACACACACATGCACACACGCACACACACATAGAGACAGAGTGCACAGAGTGAATTGAAGAGGATGGGATCATATCTTAAAAAAAAATGAAATCAAGCAGTGAGAGAGAAAGATATTGGGAGGAGAAAGGGAGAATTGAATGGGGCAAATTATCTCTCATAAAAGAGGCAAGCAAAAGACTCATTTAGTGGAGGGATAAAGAGGGGAGGTGAGAGAAAAACATGAAGTCTACTCTCATCACATTCCACTAAAGGAAAGAATAAAATGCCTACTCATTTTGGTATGAAAACCTATCTTACAATACAGGAAAGTGGAGGATAAGGGGATAAGCAGAGTGGGGGGGGATGATAGAAGGGAGGGCATGGGGAGGAGAGTGCAATTTGAGGTCAACACTCATGGGGAGGGATAGGATCAAAAGAGAATAGAAGTAATGGGGGACAGGATAGGATGGAGGGAAATATAGTTAGTCCTATACAACACAACTATTATGGAAGTCATTTGCAAAACTACACAGATTTGGCCTATATTGAATTGCTTGCCTTCCAAAGGGAAGGGGTGGAGAGGGAGGGAGCTAAAGAAGTTGGAACTCAAAGTGTTAGGACCAGCTGTAATGTTCTTACCACTAGGAAATAAGAAATACAGGTAAAGGGGTATAGAAAGCTATCTGGCCCTACAGGACAAAAGAGAAGACAGAGACAAGGGCAGAGAGGGATGATAGAAGAGAGAGCAGATTGGTCATAGGGGCAATTAGAATGCTTGGCGTTTGGGGGGGGAGGGGAGAAAAGGGGAAAAATTTGAAACCCAAAATTTTGTGAAAATGAATGTTAAAAGCTAAATAAAAAAAAAAAAAAAAAAAAAAAAAGAGGTCCATAGGCTTCACCTGGCTACCAAAGGAGTACATGACACAAAAACAGGTTAAGATATCCCTGCTTCAGTGCAATATGGAGTATTGATCCACAAGTAGGGACTTTACACGTGGAGACCACTATACTTGATTATGGGTTATTTCTTGCTTTCAACTATATGACAGGGCTATTTTTTTCCAATCATATATTTTTTTTGTACGATACACTTCATACAGCTGCTCCTGTGCATGTATTTCCTTTATAATTACTGTGTCCTATGATTATCCTCATTTCAAATTTGAAGATCAGAGGGTCAGATAACAATAAGGTCAGAAGTGGAATTTGAATCCCCATTTCTTGACTCTGATTCTAGGGCTATGCCCACAGACTGCCCTAACAAGTTCATGAATGAATGTATGAATGAATGAGTGAATAAATGAATTTTCATTTTCATGAATAATATTTTATTTTTTCCCCAATTACATGTAAAAACAATTTTTAACTTTTGCGGGACATTTTTTATTTTGAGTTCCAAATTCTCTCCCTCTCTTTTCCTTTCCCTGAGATAGTAACTAATTTGAGATAGGTCATACATGTGCAATCACACAAAACATATTTCCATATTAGTCATGTTGTGGGAGGAAAAATTAGACCAAAACAAAAAACTCCACCAAAAAAATGTAAAGAATAGTATGTTTCTATCTGTATTCAGTCTCCATCAGTTCTTTCTCTGGAGTGAGAACATTTTCATCTTGAGTCCTTTGGAATTGTGGATCATTGTGTTGCTGAGAATAGCTAACTCATCCACGGTTGATCATCATACGATTTGCTGTTACTGTGCATAGTGTTCTCCTTGTTCTGCTTTTGCATCAGTTCATTTATGTTTTTCCAGGTTGTTCTGAAGCCATCCTGTTCATCATTTCTTAAGTAGTACTCCATTACAAACATATACCACAACTTATTCAGCCAGTCCCTAGTTGATGGATATTCCTTCATTTTCCAATTGAAAGAGCATTTATTAAGTATAACAAGAAATTAAGAAGGAGTTCCTGGGTCAACTGGGTCCCCCACCCCAAATTCAGCTTATGAAATTAAAACATATAAAGGACCGATGACAGAAAAAATGAAAGACTAAGTGGATACCAATTTTAGACTCATTGGTTGAATCTGCAGATTGTAAAATGTGCTCACTTGCCCCTTTTAAAGGAGGTCTAGCCTCCAGTGGTCCATTTGCATATGAAAGACTTCCTTAAATTTTTCAAAGATAAACAAAGATAATTGGCTTGGCCCAAGATCTTTTCTTCATCCACTCACTAACATAGGCAAAAGAGGGGGACTAAGAAATTAAAAGCTTAGGAGTGGCTGGCATTTGAGCTTTGGAAAAAGAAGACAGCCAGATCTCCAGAGCATTTATAGCAGAGTGTAATAAGCGAAAGAAAGATATCTTTCTTTCCATCACCATTAGTAATGGTAGTTTACAGTCAAAACACACAGTAGAGGCCAGTTTCAGAGTAGAGTCTGCAAGAGGAGTCAAGAGCTCTGATCCTAGAGCTAGAATTCTCCTTGGGAAAGGGAAGACCTCAGTACTAAGACTCTTCCTGGTCCTACATTGTGGGCTCAAGTTCTTTCAAGGATGTCAGCAGATCCTGAAGCTGGATGCAGCAGCTTACCATCTGGTAAGATTTGGTAAGAGCTAGCAGATAGCACATGGTAGGGATCCTAATGGGAAAGCTCCTTCACTGTGTATTGTCTTATATATATTCTCATATGTATATTTTCTCTGATTTCTGTTTGCTATTAACTTGGACAAATGTATTTCTTTGCTATTTGCTATATGCATTCATTGTGGACCTGGCATTTGGTGAGAAAACTGTCAACCCTTGGATATAAATGCTTTGGGTCCACCTTCCCCATTAACAAATAGCAATCAGAAGTTTAGCTTGAACCTTAAAATTACATCTCCTAAGTTAATAACACTTATGGGAACAAAGAGATATAATTCTAGCCTGTTACTCCCTCTGTCTGAGAACAGCACAGTAGCAGCTGGCCACCATCTCTTAATTTCTGTCCTAGTAGAAATTAAAGTCTCCCTTGGAGAAGAGTAGGGGGAGGAGATGCTAAAAACATCTATTCTGGCTTCCCTACCAGTCACACACAATACCCCATGCTTCATTTTGAAGGAGGTTGAGAATTCTAAAAAGTACATTCCAAACCTGCAAAGTACAAATATGGGAGATGGAAGGTTATTGTGAGGGGTGACAAGGAGGTCAGTTTGGCTGGACTGTAGAATGTGTGAAGGAAGTAAGGTATAATAAGTCTAGAAATACAGGCTGGAGCTAAACATAGTCTGTATTATCTTTTGCAGTCTGTTCCTTGCCTTTATCTACTCTTCCCTACCAGAGCTATATCTGTGAGCACAGGAAAAATGTGCTATAGAGCAAGAGCACAGAACCTGGAGTCAGGAGGGTTAAAATCAAATCCTGTTTTCGCCACCCGTTCAACTGTATGATCACAAACAAGTTATTTAACATCCCTGAATCCTGTTTCTTCATCTGAAAAACGGAGAAATAATACTAGCTTTATCTACTTCACAGGATCATTAGAAGGAAAGTATTTTTAAGCCTTAATAGCATTACAGGAACATAAAATAATTATTATAAGGAGGGGAAAAAAGTTAAAAAACAAAAAACAAAACAAACAATCCACAGGAATTCAGAGAGAGTGAGCTCTGGAAAGGGCTATGTAAAGGATAGACCAAAGGTAGACTAATGAACCTGAGATGGGTCCTATATGGAGGGTGGAGTCCTGCCTTCCTGTTGGCAAGCAGGGAGGAGAACAATGCATGTTCCTTTTTCACCTACAGAGAGAGGAATTTGTGGCTCCCGGCTATAGAATTTGGAAGTCACATTTCATATTTGAACTAGTACTGAAGTTTCCTTTACTATCCAACAGAGAGCAGGGGAGGAGAGGGAGATACTGAAGGTGTGGTCAAGGGGTAGGTCCAAGGGATAGCTGTATAAAAGCCACTTAAAAAAACTAAGGATGTTTTAGCCTAGAGAAGAGAGGTAGTAGCAACATGACTAGTCACCTTTTTCAAGTATTTGAAGGGCCATCAGGTAGAAAAGGCTTAAGTGTGAAAAGGTAATGTACTCTAATGGAAATAAAATATTATAATTGGATCCTGAGAATCTGTGTTTAAGTGCTGGTTCTTGCCATTTACTATCCACTGGACCTGGGGCAAGTCAAATGACCTCTTTAAATTTCAGTTTCTTCATCTGTAAAGATACGTATAATACTTGTGTTACCATTGAAAAGAGCATTGTAAAATGCTACATAAATGTGAGTTATATACATATATATTTGTTTTATTTTGTCTGTCTACAAAAGACAGACAGAAATGGAACCAATATGGGGAAATTATAAGGAAGCACATTTTCAGCTCAATACATGAAAGAGCTTTCTAACAACCAGACCTGTCCCCAAATGAAATTATCCATTAATTGAGAGCCTCATTCACTAGAAATGATCAGGAAATGCTAAATCATTCCCTTATAGGCATGCTATAAAGAGAATTCTGTCCCTGAACAACCCAAATGGGTTAACCATATAGGTCCTTTCCAACTCTGAGAACCTGTGATTTTATGACCTAGGTTTCACCTCTCTCCTACATGGACACACTCTCAATACTTCTCCTCCTTGCCTGACACCTTGTCATCTCTTAACAAACTTCCACCATGAGATCCTGTTCTCCTTCTTCTTCTTCCAAGCCACTATTTTAGGAAGGAGTCCAGTCACATTGTACCTTTCTTGTGTCTGGACTCATTGTCTGAATTTCTCTTTACCTCCTCTACTACTCTGACCCTTCTCTACCCTCCCCCAGTCTTTTCCAGTTCCCTCCTATGTATGTCTTTCCCCATTAGATTATAGTTCCAGGAGGATAGGGAACTGTTTTATTTGCTTGTATCAAATTTTTAAGTATTCTGTCTGATTCTATTTTGATCTAGTGTGTCTTCGGACTTTTTCTTTTTCTAACAAAAGCTTGAGAACTGAATGGCATTCTGGGTTTTGTAAAGCAAAGGAGCAAATGTTCTGTCTCAGCCCTGAGAATGATTTGAACTACTTTTGAGATAGAAAGAGGGTTCATCATGCCCTGGAGTTTTTTGCTTTTGTTTTTTTTTAAAATGCATACTATCCATATCAGAACTCTGTCATTTTCAAAACTCCCAGGAATGATTGAAATTGACATCAGAGATCATAATAGTTCAATTCATTTTCAGGGTTAAGAGATAATGCTTGTTTCTCTGCACTATAATCTTGGAATGCCAGTTAGTTCTCAAACCCCCATTGGACCTGCCTAATTCATTAACCCTTACCTCATTCTTTTTTGTCTCTCTAGGATGAGGAAGCCTAATTTAGCAGATTATCCTTCTAAGTGGATTTCCAAAGGAACTGACCACTGCTCTCTGTGAACCACATTCTACCAGGCACAAAACAAAAGATCAAACTCATATAAAGAGCAGAAAGAAAAACAAGATAACTGACATTTATATAACACAAGATATTCAAAAAGTACTTTGTACTCACTATTTGACTCTTATTACAATTTTCTGAAGTCAATATTGAAAGCTTTATTATTCTAGTTTTACAGATGAGGAAACTGAAGTTCACAGAACTGGTGATTTGCTCATGGACACAAAGCTATAAAAAATCAGAAGATTCAAACCCAGATCTCTACTGATGCCTAGTTTAGGGTCTTTATACAATGTAACACACTACCTTTTAAAAAGTACGAAGAATGTTTTCAGACTTTTTCAATGTATTGAATGCTTTTGCCAATTTTCTTCTCCCTCTTTTCCCTTTTTTTCCTCTTTTAAAGAAAAAAATATTTGTTATTATACGGAATATTTGTTATATTGAATGGCTCTTTAAGAAGCAGAAGGGGAGACAACACTGAAAGAAATTTAGGGCAATGTAAAAACCAAAAATATCAATAAAATTTTTTTTTTAAAGAAAGAGTAAGGAGAGAGTTCCCATGATATAATTTATAGGGTTCATTTAGTCAATAGAAATGGATAATTCAAGCCCTCCTTTGGAGCTCTGGACTTGGAAGAGTAAAATTGCCAGAGCACTGGACCAGTCAAAAGACTTCAATCTAGCCTCTGCTACTTACTTGCAGCATAGTTTTGGTCAAGTGACTTCCCCTTCTCAGACCTCAGTTTCTTCATCTGAAAATGAATAGGTTGGACAAAAGAATATAAGGGTCCTTGGAGCTTAAAATCTTAAGGTCTTGTGATTTCTCAGTTTCTAAAATCCAAGGATCTCATCATGCCTCCTTGTTACCAGTTCTCTTTTAGGTTCTGTGAGGGAGAAAGTAGATGTATACAAGCCCTTCCCTCATCCAATTTGACACCTACATGGACCCATTGAAATGATAAATGGATTCACTTCTTGATCACTTAGTATCATATAGCCTGAGACCCACCTAGGAGCTAGTGGGCAGTTCAGCTCAAGTCCAGGGTAGTGAGAGGCCATGTTCCTGGAGGCCCTCTGAGTGATAGGCACATGCTTTGGCATACACTCCCACCGCCTCCACATACATGCACACAAGCCTGCTCGTCTGAGAGCCCTGCTAGGACTTGTTAGCCAGGCTTTCCCACACTGGCAGGAATGTGAAGCCTCCTCCTAAAGGCAGCCCCTCCCATAGTATTACTGGCAGGGGGGCTTGTTCTCCTAAGTAAATCCCTGGAGGCCATATATTTGTCTCTCTCCTCCCAGCTCATTTGAGAAATATGCTTCTGTCTCTTTTATCTTCCTACTACTTTCATATGACCAGCTCTTTCCTGGCTCCTGTCCACTGAGGCTGACGCCTTTATCACTTCCATCCATTTTTTTAGTCCAGATTTGCACTAGCCTGGAAGAGAGATTTCTTTGGAGCCACAAAATTTGATACCCAGATTTGAAATGGTTCCTGGTCCAGTAGAGGATTTCACTCAGTATTCTTTCAGAGGTCCTGAGGGGAGCAGAGATGGTGGCTTTTTTTTTACATTTAATTTTTATTTTTTTCTCAGTTACATGTAAACAAAATTTTTAACATTCATTTTTTGAAAAAAAATTTTAGTTCCAAATTCTCTCCTTCCCTTTCCCCTTCCTTGAGAAGGTAATTTCACACAGATTATGCATATACAGTAATGCATTTCCACCCCATGTAACAAAAGAAAACACAGACCCAAAAAATCTGAGAATATTAAAGAATGTGAAATAAGTACGCTACAGTCAGCATTCAGACTTCATCAGTTCTTTCTCTGGAAATGGAGAGCATTTTTCATCATAAGTCCTTCAGAATTGTTTGGATTATTACATTGATGAGATGAGTTAAATCATTCACAGTTGATTATCTTACAATATTGCTGTTACCATGTACAGTGTTCTCCTTGTTCTGTTCATTTTGCTTTGCATCAGTTCATATAAGTCTTCCCAGGTTTTTCTGAAAGCATACTGCTTGTTATTTGTTAGAGCACAATAGTATTCTAACACAATCATAAACTACAACTTGTTCAACCATTCCCCAAATGACAAGGATGTCCTCAATTTCCAATTCTTTGCCACCACAAAAAGAGCTTCTGCAAATATTTTTGTGCATATAGGTCATTTTCTTTTTCATCTCTTTGGTACCTAGGAGGTGAAATTTTTGATGTGTTTAAGTGATAATTATATCATTCAGAAATGCTAAAACTCAGAATGAGCTAGGGTTTCAAGGGAATTAAGGACAACAAAAAGGACTTGCCTTTTTGTTTTTAGTAAAGCTATGAGATGTAGTGTGGCATCATGGAGAGAGATCTCACCTTGAAGTCAGAAAAGACCTGGGTTCAAATTCTGTTTCTGACCTGCTGGTTCTGTGACTCCGGACAAGTCACTTGACCTGTCTGTACTCTAAGTAACTCTATAAAGACTATAACTTTTAGGGAAGGTACTGATCCATATTGATAAGGGGAGCATCCTCACTGAATCCAGCCCCTATCCTTTTTTAGCTATATTAGTAAAAAAAAAAAAAAAAAAAAGGAGGCTCAAGGAAGGTGAAGAACTTTTCCTTGTGTAGGGATGGGGTGATAATAACTGACAATAGAGAGAAGGCAAAGCTGCTCAATACTTAAGTTAGTTCTATTTTCTCTATAAAAAAGAATGACCTTTTCACTGGAAACATCAGAACAGAAATGACTAACAGGAAGTTGACACACAAGGCAAATAAAGAAATAATGAGAAAGAGAGTTTCCTTAGCTTTCTTAATGAATTCATGTCACCTAAACCAGATGAACTAAAAATTTTCATGTTTTTAAAGAACTGGCAGATATGATTGATGAACCATCATCAGTGGTATTTGAAAGATTATGGTCCCACAAGATTAAGGAAGGGCAAATGTACTGGTTTTTAAAAACAGGGCAAGAACAGAAACTGCATCACATCACATCTATCAGATTGGCTAACAGGACAAAACGGGGAAATGATAAATTCTGGAGAAGTGAGAAAATTGTAATACTAATGCATTTTTGGTGGAGGTGTGTACCGATCGGAAGAACAATTTAAAACAATGCCCAAAGGGCATTAAAACTGTGCATACCCTTTGATCCAGCAATAGCACTAATAGGTCTGTATACCAAAGAGATCACAAAACAGGGAAAAGGACCTAAATGTACAAAAATATTTATAGCAGTTCTTTTGGTGGTGGCAATTGTAAATTGAGGGGATACTCATCAATTGAGGAATCGCTGAACAAGCTATGGTATATGGATGTAACATGAATACTGTTGTTTCATAAGAAATAATGAGCAGGCAGATTTAAGAAAAACCTGGAAAGATTTACATGAACTGATGCTGAGTGAAGTGAGCTGAAGTAGAACATTGTACATAGCAACAACAACACTATGAATTGACCAACTTTAGTAGACTTAACTCTTCTCAGCAATGCAATGATCTAAGACAATTCCAAAAGACTCATGATGGAACATGCTATCCACATTCAGATAAAGAACTATGGCGTCTGAATGCAGATGGAAGCATGCTATTTTCTCTTTTTTGATTTTTCTCTTATGGTTTTTCCCTTCTATTTTGATTCTTCTTTCACAACGTGACTAAGGTGGAAATACGTTTAATATTATTAAAATACTACATGTATAGCCTGTATCAATTGCATACCATTTTAAGGGGGGGGGAAGGAGGGAGAGGGGAAATTTAGAACTCAAAATCTTATAAAAGTGAATTTTGAAAACTAAAACTAAATAAATTTAATTAAAAAAATAACAAAGGCTGCAAACTATAGTCCAGTTAGCTTGATTCTTATTCCTAGGAAATATCTAGAACTGATGATTAAAGAGATGGTTGGCATGTATCTAGATGGAGAAAAGATCATTACATGTATGTAGGTAATACTTGCATGGTATTATCAAAACCTGGTCATGCCAGACCAATCTCATTTTCTTTTTTTTCTTTTTTTTTACTGGATTACTAAACTAGAAGAAAAGGGGGGTGTAATAAATATTGATTATTTAAATTTTATAAAAGCTCCTTTCAAGAGCTTTTATACCATTCTGGTGGAGTAGATGGAGTGCTACGAATTAGATGGAATATAATCAAATGAATTCACAATAGGCTAGATGTTAGATTCAAAAAGCAGTTGTTAGTTCTTCAATATCAGTGTGATTGGTATTGGGATCCACCACAGTCCAGCAGAATACCCCAAGCATCTGGTACTTGAGCCAGTGTTATTTATCAATAAAATAATTCATATTTTTGTCAGTGACTTGCATAAAGGTATAGATAACATACAAATAAAATTTCAGATGACACAAAATGGGGAGGGATAGTTAGTTGATGAGAGAATTAATATTCAAAAGTTTCTGGCAGGCTTGAGCATTGGTTCTGAAAAAAAAGTCTCAGGGTTTTAATGTACTGGCTACTCACTATAAGTCAGAAACAAGAAGTGGTAGGCAAAAAAAAAAATGAACTTGGGCTGCCTTGAGGGGCATAGCTTCCAGGAATAGGAAGGTGATATTCCATTGCACACTGGCCTTATCAGATCTTATCAGGAGTATTGTGTTCGGTTTGTTAGCCCCAAATATGGGAAGGATATTGGTAAGAGTGTATCCAGACTGAAAAAACAAAAACAACAGGGTAGTGAATGTCCTTGAGTCCTTGACATTTGGGGACTGAATGAAGATTCTAAGTATGTGTAGCCTAGAGAAATATCTGAAGAACTATCATATGTAAGATGAATTAGAGTTGTTCTGCTTGGTCCCAGTGCCAACATCAAGAACAACGGGTATAAGGTGCAAAGAGATCAGTCTAGACTTGATGCCAAGAAAACCTTCATAACAATTAAATCTGTCCAGAGGTAACATAAATTTCCTCAAGAGGTGGAGAGTAGGGGATTTCCCCTTCTCAAAGGCCTTTAAGCAGAAGCTCCATAAACACTTGTCATTCTATTATAATGGACCTTCCTTTTACTAATGGGTTAGGTTAAATGACTGAGTTCTTTTCCAATGTTCAAATTCTGAGACCAAAAAGAAAATGTGTTGCTTTGGGGTCCAGTCCCCCTTCATTAGTTGATGGTATTACATTATATAGTCTTCTTTACTTAAAATGTTTGTTTCTGAGCCATCTCCTAGATCAGATAGTCTAAAAATCACTGGCAGGTAGTTTCTTCTGTTTAGTCTGCTGAAGTGAGTCTCACTGGTCTCTACTTGCCCATCTAGTAGCCCAACTGGCAACAAATCATTGTGGTAAATTGTATTAGCAGGCCCCCGCCAGTCTTTGGGGCTATTTTGTAAGCAGGCAAGTTGCCCAATCTTTTCTTGGTAACTAAAGTAGCTTCTCATCATTCTGCTAACTTGGTGTCTCAGGAATACCAAGATTCTTAAGCAAAATTTTGTCACCTTGTTGAAGGGCCTGATGACAATCCCAAGTATTATGCCAATTTTATTTCTCCCAGTGGGAATATGTGTCCCTAATATGGAAGAATATTTGTACCACCTATTCTTACTATGCCACGTTAATAAATACCTGTTTCTGAAAACTAATTAAGTCTGGTTGACTTTACATAAACTTATAAGTACTGAGATGAATCGCAATCTTGAGGGATCCTGAACTAAAGTATTAGAAAAATAATCCCCAGACCTTCAGGGTGCCCTATAACTTTGAGGAATGAAGTAATAGCCACTTCTTGTGGATGCAGCCTACCCAGGGTTGGGAGACTAAGCCCAGAATGTATCCTACATTATTCTATACTTTAGTTCTACCAGACTGTTTTCTAGGTTTCCCTGAAATTTTTGTCAAATGATAAATTTTTACCACAGTAGCTGTAATTTTTTCAATTTATATTACTTTTACTTCTCTATATTTAAACATTTTAGATATAGATATAGATATAGATGTCTGGTCTACTCTACTGGTCAGCCCTCTTTTTCTTAACCAGTGCCAAATCATTTTGATGATTACTTCTTTGTAATATAGCTAGAGATCTGGTATTAGTAGACACCCTTCCATCCCACTTTTTTTCACTATTTCCCTTAAGATTCTTGACCTTTTGTTCCTCCACATGAACTTTGCTATTTTTTTCTAGCTCCATAATGTAATTATTTTGTAGTTTCTTGTGGCACTGAATAAGTGAATTAATTTACTTATATTATCATTTTTATTATATTGGCTTAGCCTAACATGAACAATTAATATTTCTTCTATTACTATTTAAGTCTGTCTTTATTTCAGGAAGGAGTGCTTTGTAGTTATATTTATATATACATAGTTCTGGGGTATGCTTTGTTCAATGAACTCTCAAGTAATTTTTACGTGCTATAGTTATTTTGAGTGAAATTTCTCTTTCTGTCTCTTCTTACTGGGTTTCCTCAGCTGATGAGATGCATAGCTTTATTTCATATCCTTCTATACTTTTGATTGTTTCAAATTAACTTTTAGCTAAATTTTTTGGGTTCTCTGAGACCATATAATCTGCAAAAAGAAATAAATTTATTTTCTATTTGCCTATACTTATCCTCTCAATTTCATTTTTTTGTCTTACTACTTACATTTTGAGTGCCCTATCAAATGGTAGTGGTAACAATGAGCATCCTTGCTTTACACCAAATCTTACAGATCGATGGTTTGTCTATATCACATGTAATGCTGGCTCTTGGTTTTAGAGAGGCACTATTTAGAATATTAATGATATTTGTTTTGTTCCTGTGATTTTTAGTGTTTTTAAAAGAAATGGATTCTGTATCTATTAATAAGATTGTGTGATTTCTTTGTTTTTGTTATAAATATTACTTTTATAGTTTTCCTAATACTAAACCTATATATATTATATTTTTATATATAAACCTATATATAAATACTAAATACTTCATTCCTGCAATAAATGCAATCAGATCATAGTGGACAGTCTTTTTGATGTATTTCTGTGGCCTCTGTGCTAAATATTTTACATAAATTTTGTGATGACATTCCTTAGAGATCTCAGTGCATAGTTTTCTTTCTCTGTTTAGGTATCAAGATTATATATTATAAAGGAAATTTGATAGGATCCTTTCTTTTGTATTTTTGCAAATAGTACATATAGTAAAGAAATTAATTGTTCTTTGAAAATTTGGTAGAATTAACTTGCAAATCTGTCTAATCTAAGTTTTCCCCCCTTTTAGAAATTCATTTATCAACCATCAAACAAGTATTATTAAGCAGCTACTGTGGGTCTGCTGCTCTATTGCATTCTGGAAATGAAACAAAGAATATAATAATGCCATTTCAAAGGAATTTACATTCAGTGGGAGAGACAAGAAGAACATATAAAAGTATACACAATGTAAAATTAAAATTAATAAATAGAAAAATAGATTTAGATAGATATGAAAGCTATATTGGAGAGGGAAGATACTAAAAGTTGAGGGAATCAGAAAAGAATTCATGTAGAAGATAATGCTTGGGCTGCATTTTAAAGGATAAAAGGGAGTCTGTCAGGCAAACATAAGAAGGACTTGTGTTCTAGGCATAGTGGACAGTCAATGCAAAGTCATGGGAAAGGGAGATGTCATAAGAGACGAGCCAAAAGAAGTCTGGTTTGTCTGGATCATAGAATGGGGGAGGGGAACTAATGTCCAATGAGGCTATAAAGATACATTGAGGCCATACTGTATAGAAGGGGAAGAGAGAGAGAGAGAGAGAGAGAGAGAGAGAGAGAGAGAGAGAGAGAGAGAGAGAGAGAGAGATTGTGAGATCAAATTTATTAAATGCTTATTATTCTCCAGGTATTGTGCTATGTACTGGGGACATAAAAATGAACCAAAAAAGCAGTCCCTACCCTCAAGGAACTTACATTTTAATAAGGGAATGACAACACCTAAAAGGAACCTAAAATTGGGTGGCAGGGGGCAAGGGGGAAGAAGCCAGAGAATCCAGAGAGGAACTGGGATAGAAGTGAATATGGGTGATCTGGGCTCTTCGTTAAATAGTGGAACCAAGCAGGAATTCACCAATCAGAAGAGGAGCTACAGAAATGAAGGCATCTTCAATGTGAGGAGATTAACAAATAGATGGGAGAGCCTGAAGAGTCGGGAGCAGAGGGAAAGTAAAGAAACAGAGAAATTTATATTTTATCCTAGAAGCACTGGAAAATATTGGAGACGGTTGAATAGAGGAATAACATGGTCATATCTGTACATAAAGAAAATGCTTTGGAGGCAGGATGGACTCTGGTGGGGGAAGATTAAATTGAGAGAGACTAATTAGGAGGCTACTTAAATAATCTAGGTGAGAAGTGATGATGAGGGACTGAACAAAGGTGGTTGGTTGGTTGTCCTTCATTTTTGAAGAGGACCAAAATGATACCACTATGGTAGAATCAAGTTTCAATATGTCCGACTGTGGCTGATCAGAGCTCAGAATGCTCTACCATAGGTCGGGCACAAATAGTCTATGTGAACATTTGGGGTGGAAACTCTAAATTTGTGTATGTTGTGTTTCCTTCAAGCTGTTTCAATTCTGCTTTGTTCATAGAGCACAGTACCTTCTCTGATGTGGGCACACCATGCTGAGTGGTCCTGTACCAGTGTCTCTCAAGTCACACAACTCCAAAGTTCTCGAGACAGACCTGGAGATTGTCCTTCTATTTCTTCTTTCAACCACCATGTAAACTCTTGCCCTGTGTGAGTTATCCATAAAATAGTCTTTTTGGTAAGCATACATTTTGCATTTGCACAATGTGGCCAACCCATCAGAGTTGCATTCTCTGAAGCAGAATTTGAATGCTTTGCAATTTAGTTGGAGTAAGGACCCCAGTGTCTGGTACCTTATCCTGCCAGGTGATCTTCAGAATCTTCCTAAGACGGTTCAAATGGAAGTAATTCACTTTCCTGGTCTGGTTCTAGTAGACTGTCCAGGTTTCACAGGCATACAACAATGCGGTCAGCACAACAGCTCTGTAGATCTTCAGTTTGGTAGTCAGTTTAATACCTTTTCTCTCACACGCTTTCCTTCAGAGCCTCCCAAACACTAAGCCAGCTCTTGCAATTCGTGCATCAACCTCATTATCAATGAGCACACCCCTGGAAACTACCAAGGTAAGTGAACTTATCCACAGCATTCAAAACTTCTCCATTTGCTATAACCAATGGGTCCATGTATGGATGGTGTGGTGGTGGCTGATGGATTACCTGTGTTTTCTTGATGTTAATTGTTAGGCCAAGATTAGAACAAGCAGCAGAGAATTGACCCATATTTGTTGCACCTCAGCTTCAGAGGTTGAACTGAGTGCACAATCATCTGCACACAGAAAATCACATACCAACACTACCTCCACTTTGGTCTTGGCTTGTAGTCTTTCAAGTTGAAGAATTTACCATCAGTACAGTAGCTGACCTTGATGGCATGTTCATCCTCATTGAAAACATTTGACAACATGACTGAAACATCATGGTAAAAAGCATGGGAGTAAGCACACAGACTTTATTTAATTCCATTTGGTGACTGGAAGGGCTAGAGAACATTAACTATTGTATAGAACCCAGGCAAACATGCCATCATGAAATTGATGTACAATACTGATGAACTTCTCCAGGTAACCAAATGTTGACATAGTTTTCCATAAGCTCTCATGACTAACAATATTAAAGGCCTTGGTCAGATCTACAAATATATACAGACCTCTGTTCTGCTCCTGGCATTTCTCCTGGAGAGGTCAGGCAGCAAACACCATATTGACTGTTCCTCGGCCCTTTCTGAAGCCACACTGGCTCTCAGATAGATGAATATAGAGAAGGAGTAAACTATGAGAGATTTTATGAAGGTAGAAAAAAAAGATTTGACAATATAGTGGATTTGGAGCAAGGGTCAGCAAGGAATCTGGAATAATTACAAACCTAAGACACTGCAAGTATGATGATGCCTTCAACAGAAATAGATAAGCTTGAAAAGGTGAAAGTTTGAAGTAGTTTTACTTATGTTGAGTTTTAAGATGTCTCTGGAATGTCCAATTTGAAATATTCAGCAGGTAATTGTTAATGATGAACTGAAGCTCAAGAGAGAGAGATTACGGTTGTATATATAAATCTGGGAATCATCTGCTTTGAATTAATAGTTAAATCCATGAGAGCTAATGAAGTTAAAAAGAGAGAAAGCATTGAGGGAGAAGAGAAGGATGAAGAAAAGTGGCCAGAAGAGGGTCAGAACAGAAAACTGTAGGATAAGGGAGAACATGATAAGAATGATGTGCCAACAAAAGAGACTGAGAAAGAGCTGTCAGACAGGCAGGAAGAGATCTGAGAGAGAGTAGTATCACTGCATAGAGGAGGAGAGAGTATCCAGGAGGTGAAAGTGGTCAATAGTGTCAAATGTAGCAAATAGGTTTCAAAGCATTTGAATGATGAAGAGACCATCAGCTCTGACAAATAAGAAATCATTGGTAACTTAGGAGAGAATAGTTTCAATTGAAGATCAGAAGCCATATTGGAAAAAGTTGAGGGGTGAGAGGAGAGGAAGTAATGGTAGTTATTGTAGATTACATCCTAAAGGATATTGGATGAAAAAGACTGGAGAAAACAGGGAGGGCACCAGAATTAAGAGGGTTTTGGGAAGGCTTCCTGTAGAAGGTGAGATTTTAGTTGGGACTTAAAGGAAGTCAAGGAGGTCAGTAGTTGGAGAGGAGGAGGGGGAATATTCCAGGCATAAGGGACAGCTACAGACAATGCCCAGAGCCAAGAGATGGAGTGACTAGTTTGTGGAAGAGCCAGGAGCCCAGGGTCACTAGATCAAAGAGTACATGTTGGGGGGTAAGACATAAAAAGACAGGAAAAGTAGAAGGGGGATAGTTTATGAAGGGTTCTGAATGCCAAAGAGAACTTTTTGTATTTGTGCCTGGAGGCAATAGGAAGACACTGGGTTTATTAAGTGACATGATCAGACATGTACTTTAGGAAATCACTTTAGTGGTTGAAAGGAGGATGGACTGAAGTGGGGAGAGACTTGAGGTCGACTGATCCAGCAGCAGGTTATTACACCAGTCAAAGTGTGAGATGAGAGCTGGCACCAATGTGATGGCGGTGAGAGAAGGGTGAATATTTGAGAGGTGTTGCAAAGGTGGAATTCACAGTCCTTGACAACAACTTGGATATGGAGGGTAAGGGATAATGAGGAATCCAGGATGACACTCAGGTTGTGACCTGAGGAACTGGAAGAATACTATTGCCGATTAATTCTGTTTTGGACACACTGAAACAGAAAGACTGGGGCAGGAAAAGCATATTTGTGAATCAGCAGCATAAAGATAGTAATTAAATCCATGGGAGGTGATGAGATCACCAAATGAAGCAGTACAGAAGGAGAAAGCCCAGGATAGAATTCTTAGGGACACCTACAGTTAGAAGACATGATCTGGAAAAGGATCCAGCAAAGAAGAGAGAGGAGGAGAGGTCAGAGAGGAAGGAGGAAAACCAGGACAGAGTGGTATCCAGAAAACCTAAAGAGAAGAGAATATCAAAGAGGAGAGACTGTTCAATCGTGTCAGAGGATGCAGAGAAGTCAAGGAGAATGAAGACTGAGAAAAGGCCATTGGATTGGGCAACTAAGAGATCATTAATAACTTTAGAGAGAGGAGTTTCAATGCAATGATAATGTTGGAAGTCAGACTGTAAGGGGTTAAGAAGAGAGTGAGAAGAGGGTAAGTGGAGTCACATATGGTAAATGGCCTTTTCAGGGAGTTGAACTACAAAGGACAGAAGATAAATAGGAGGATAATTAGTGGGGATAGAAGGATAAAGTGAGGGCTTTTTTCAGGATAAAGGAGACATGGGCATGCTTGTAGGACATAGGAAATGAGCCAGTAGAGAGGAAGAGATTTTTAAAAATAAGTGAAAGAGTAGGATGACAGAGGGAGCAATCTATTAGAGGAGACAAGATGGAATAGGATCATTTGAGCAAGTAGAAGAGTTAGCCTTGGTAAGAAGTAAAGCTACTTCATCATGTGAGACAGGGATAAAGGAGGAAATGATAACACAAGGCACCTGAGTGATAGCAGATAAGGAAGAGAGAAGAAGGAGAAGTTCACAGTAAATAGCTTCAATTGTTTTTCTATGAAATATGAGGCAAAGTTCTCAGCTGAGAGAATGGGGGGGAGGTAACAGGAAATGTTTGAAGAGGGATGAGAAAGAGTTCCCTGGTCAAGGAGAAAATATTGCAAGCAGCTAGAAAGAAACAATTCAAGTATTGTGGAAATACAATCAGGATAACACAAGATCTAGCAGCTTCTACATTAAGGGATCAAAGGGTGTGGAATATGATATTCCAGAAGTCAAAGGAACTAGGACTAAAACCAAGAATCACCTACCCAGCAAAACTGAGTATAATACTTCAGGGGAAAAATTGGTCTTTCAATGAAATAGAGGATTTTCAAGCATTCTTGATGAAAAGACCAGAGCTGAAAAGAAAATTTGACTTTCAAACACAAGAATGAAGAGAAGCATGAAAAGGTGAACAGCAAAGAGAAGTCATAAGGGACTTACTAAAGTTGAACTGTTTACATTCCTACATGGAAAGACAATATTTGTAACTCTTGAAACTTTTCAGTATCTGGGTAGTTGGTGGGATTACACACACACACACACACACACACACACACACACACAGAGAGAACACAGAGGGAATTGAATAGGATGGGATCATATCTTTAAAAAATGAAATTAAGCAGTGAGAGAGAAATATATTGGGAGGAGAAAGGGAGAAATGGAATGGGGCAAATTATCTCTCATAAAAGAGGCAAGCAAAAGACTTTTCAGTGGAGGAAAAAAGAGGGGAGGTGAGAGAAAAACATGAAGCTTACTCTCATCACATTCCACTAAAGGAAGGAATAAAATGCACACTCATTTTGGTATGAAAACCTATCTTACAATACAGGAAAGTGGGGGAGAAGGGGATAAGCAGGGTGGGGGGAAGATGGAAGGGAGGGCAGTGGGAGAAGGGAGCAATTTGAAGTCAACACTCTTGGGGAGGGACAGGATCAAAAGAGAGAATAGAAGCAATGGGGGGGCAGGATAGGATGGAGGGAAATATAATTAGTCTTACACAACACGACTATTATGGAAGTCATTTGCAAAACTACACAGATATGGCCTATATTGAATTGCTTGCCTTCCCAAAGGGAATGGGTGGGGAGGGAGGGATGAAGAGAAGTTGGAAGTCAAAGTTTTAGGAACAACTGTCAAGTATTGTTCTTGCTACTAGGAAATAAGAAATACAGGTAATGGGGCATAGAAAGTTATCTTGCCCTACAGGACAAAAGAGAAGATGGGGACAAGGGAAGGGAGGGATGTTAGAAGAGAGGGCAGATTGGTGATAGGGGCAATTAGAATGCTTGGTGTTTTGGGGTGGGGGGAGGGGAGAAATGGGGAGAAAATTTGGAAACCAAAATTTTGTGAAAATGAATGTTAAAAGTTAAATAAATAAATTTAAAAAAAAATAATCAGTGTTCAGATGAAGTAATTAAAGCTACCTATAGTCATATGAAAAATATTCTGACTATTGATTGGAAATATGCAAGTTAAAACAATTCAGAGGTTCTACCTCATACCTATTAGATTAGATAACAGGACAGAAAATATAAATGACAAGTGTTGAGGAAGATGTGGGGAAAATGAGACATTAATGTACTGTTATTGGAATTATAAATTGATTAAATCATAATATATAACAATTTGGAACTATGCCCAAAGGACTATAAAACCATGCATACCCTTTGACCAAGTAATACCACTACTGGGTCTGTATCGCCAAAGAGATTAAAAAACAAAAAGGGAAAGGACCTATATGTACGAAAATATTTATAGCAGCTCTTTTCTGGGGGTAAAGAATTAGAAATTGAGGGGATGCACGTCATTTGGGGAATGGCTAAATAAGTTGTGGTATGTGATTATAATGGAATGCTATTGTACTATAAGAAATGATCATCAGGATGCTCTCAGAAAAATCTAGAAAGATGGGGGAAATCTAGAAAGATAAACATGGGTTGATGCAAAGTGAAATGTACTGGATACAAAGTAACAACAATATTGTAAGATGATCAACTGTGAATAATTTAGCTATTCTCAGCAATACAATAATCCATGTCAACTCTGAAGGACTTAGGATGAAAAATGCTATCCATTCCCAGAGAAAAAATTGATGGTGTTTGAATACAGTTTGAAACAACTTTTTTTCTCACTTTATTTTTCTTCAGTTATTTTATCTATGTTTTCTTTCACAACCTCACTATTATGGATATGTTTTGCATAATTACACATATATAACCTATATGGACTTGCTTGCCTTCTCAATAAGAGGAGATAGAAAGGGAAGAAGGGAGAGAATTCAGAGCTCAAAGTTTTAAAAACAAAGGTTAAAAATTGTTTTTACATGTAACTGGGGAAAAATTAAGTATTAAATAAATACCAAAAAAGCATCTGTTATTATTATCTGTTCTTTTACTTACCAGTTTATATTCTACTGGCAAACAAGTTCCCCATATTACACAAATTCAAGCAGAGGCTGAATAAACCTTTACCAGAAAAGTCAGAGAGGGAATTCCTTCATAGAGATCTTGGTCTGTAACTGTTCTGAAATTTCTTTTGGTTCTGAGATTTGAGAACTCCTAATGAAGTCAGAGTAACCATAGTCATAGTCAAAGACTATGCTATAAGAGGAAAGGTTTTGATTGGAGGCAGGAATTAGAGTCCCCACCACTGCCAGATTTGAATCACTCACATTGCATAAAGAAAAAAATAATTTCCCCAAAGTGGCTTCAAATAACAGTAGCGGGAAAATTAAGTATAAGCTTTCACAGGTCTGATTAAGCTGAAAACACTTTAAGCAGAAGTTCAGCCACGAATTACGTGTCTCTCATCTAGGAATTAGCATAGTTAATTGTAGAATGTCTCATCACCACAGTTAGCTACCAAGGCATTTCTTTTTTTTTTTTTGGTCACAGCAACCCATGAGTTTAGGAGACATTGAATTTCTAAGTGTCAGCAGAGGGAGCCCTCATTGTGATGAAATCAAGTATCATCCAACATATTAAAGTTCAACGAATAAGAAAGAATAAAAGTTAAACATCGTGGTTAGAACACCTCTTATCCTTGCTTAGTGGTTTTAAGCAAAATAGAATTAGATGTTAGCAACCTGGACTTTATATCATCAAATAATCCCGAACAGCAGTCATCTGCGAATTCTCACATCAATTCTCTCATCAAAGGGGATGAACATGCCAGAAACCAAATCCTGACTCCAGATGCCAACTGGGACTAATCTAGAGCACAACTTAAAGTCAAAAGACCAGTCCAGCTACCAGATCCCAGATCAGAGATCAAAGAACTTGTCTCAGAGCCCTAAGCCCAAAGCCCAACCAAGAACCCAGGATCCAGAGCTCAGAACCTTCCTGAATTTGGCACCTAGGATCTATAGACAGTGATGCAGCAGTCAGGTTCACTGGTCATTGAAAGACACTGGCTTATATTTTATGGTCAAGGGTGGGTCATCACTGAAGTTCTGAATCATAAACATAGAAAGGGGAGAGAAACAGCAACAACTGGGCTAGCAGTGTACAGAGGATCTTTGCAATCTGGCTCAGGACTTTCCTGTTTACCAAGGATCAGATTACCTTGTGCTTCAGCCCCCAGGAATCCTAAAGCCATTAACATAGCTTCCCCAATGTAACCCAGCAAATAGTGTTTAGTCTTAATTACCAATGTGAGACTAGCCAAAGTCCATATCAGGCCTGTGATTATAACAGCCAGATAAGAATTTAGAATCTTGAAGTCTCAAAGAAAAACCTAGAAATGGAAATTTTCCAGACTTGAGAGGATGTTGGAAATCATCATGACCAACTCCCTCATTTTAAAGATGGGGAAACCAAGGTCAATAGGGAAGGCACTTGGGGTCACAAAGCTTGTCAGTAAAAGAGGCAAGATTTACATCTAGGTCTCCTAACTCTCGACCCAGGCTCTATTCACTATACCATGCTGACTCTGGCGAAATGCTAGTAAGAAGAGGGAACTGAAACTGAGATGTTCTGGTCTGAAGGAAGAAAAGGTTAAGAGGCTTGGGCAATTGCATCTTGGCCCACCACTCTATACTTCCCTTCTCAAACAGACTTCCCTATTCCCTAGAGGGTAAAAAAAATAAAAATAAAAAAGCACCGTGGAAATCTTTGAGAGAAATATATTTCAGATACATTATACAAAAGAACTGCTTAATGATCAGAAATGTCAAAAAGTTGACCAGGTTGCCTCATTAGGTTCCCCATAATTAAAAGCTGAGACTGGACAACTCTTATCAGGGAAGTGGAGAAGATTTCTATCATAAAGAGTTTGGGCTGAAGACCTTTGAGCTCCCTAGCAGTTTTAAGACTTTAAGTCAAGATCTGAAGGGTGGTTCATCAGATCCTAGGATTCTGATACCGCCAGGCCTTGTACATTTCCAGGCAATCCTGGAAGAGGAGGGGTGGAGCCAAAATGGTGGAGTAACATCATGGACTTTCTACAACACTGCTCCCAAGCCCAGTCAAATACCTGTAAAAAATGACTCTAAACAAATTTTGGAGCTGCAGAACCTACAGAATGATGGAGAGAAGCACATCTCCAGCCCAAGACACCATGGAAAGTCACTGCAAAGTGTCTGTCATGCCACTGAGAGGGCAGGGTGCAGTCGCTGGCATAGACAGGACCTGAGAAGGCCTTGGGGAGACTGAATCACTCACATATGTGGCAGTTTCCAGACTTCAGGACCCCAAAACACCAAGGACAAATTGGAAGGTCAGTGGGAAAAGCCTGTGGGACCAATCTAGGAGAGTGGAGTGGTCCAGCCCCCAGTCTCAGGGTGGCAGCAGCCATAGCAGCAGCAGTGTTAGCTACAGCTACTATATCTGGAACTCTAGGCCCACAGATTGTGGGGAGTTCGAGTGGTTGGCAGTATACCCCCCACCCCCACTGGAAGCAGAGAACTACCTTGACAAAGAGCTCAAAAGTCAAGTAAATGGCTGGGGAAGTGAGCAAAAACCAGAAAAAGAATCAGACTATAGAATCTTACTTTGTTGACAAGGAAGACCAAAGCATGCAAACAGAAGAAAACAAAGTCAAAGCTCCTCCATCAAAAGCCTCCAAGAAAAATATAAATTGGTCTCAGGCCATGGAAGAGCTCAAACAGGATTTTGAAAATCAATAAGAGAAGTAGGGCAAAAATTGGGAAGAGAAATTACAGTGGTGCAAGAAAATCATGAAAAATGAGTCAACTGCTTGCTAAAGGAGAACACCAAAAATGATGAAGAAAATAGCACTTTAAAAAATAGACTAACCCAAATGGCAAAAGAGATCCAAAAAGTCAATGAGGAGAAGAATGCGCTGAAAAGCAGAATTGTAAAGATGGAAAAGGAAATCCAAAAGCTCACTGAAGAAAATAATCCCTTAAAGACTAGAATGGAGCCTATGGAAGCTAATGACTTTATGAAAAATCAAGAAATTATAAAACAAAATCAAAAGAATGAAAAAATGGCAGACAATGTGAAATATCTCATTGGAAAAATTACTGATCTGAAAAATAGATCCATGACAGACAGTTTAAAAATTATGGGACTACTTGAAAGTCATGATCAAAAAAAGAGCCTACACATCATCTTTCATGAAATTATCAAGGAAAATTGCCCTGATATTCTAGAACCAGAGGGTAAAATAAATATTGAAAGAATCCATCAATCACCTCCTGAAAGAGATCCAAAAAGAAAAACTCTTAGGAATATTGTAGCCAAATTCCAGAGTTCCCAGGTCAAGGAGAAAATATTGCAAGCAACTAGGAAGAAACAATTTGAGTATTGTGGAAATACAATCAGGATAACACAAGATCTAACAGCTTCTCCATTAAGAGATCAAACAGCTTGGAATATGATATTCCAGAAGTCAAAGGAGTTAGGATTAAAACCAAGAATCACCTACCCAGCAAAGAGGACTTTCAAGCATTCTTGATTAAAATAACCAGAGCTGAATAGAAAATCTGACTTTTAAACACAAGAATCAAGAGAAGCATGAAAAGATAAACAGGAAAAAGAAATCATAAGTGACTTGCTAAAGGTGAACTGTCTACATTCCTACATGGAAAGATAAGACTTGTAACTCTTGAGACTTTTCTCAATATTTGGGTAGTTGGAGGATTATATACATATAAACAGAGGGCACACGGTGAGTTGAATAGGAAGGGATGATATTTAAAAAAATAAAATAAAGGGGTGAGAGAGGAATATATTGGGAGGAGAAAAGGAGAAATGGAACGGGGCAAATTATCTCACATAAAAGAGGCAAGAAAAAGCTTTTTCAATGGAAGGGAAAAGGGGAAACATGAGAGGGAAAAAGTGAAGTTTACTCTCATCACATTTGGCTTAAGGCAGGAATAACATGCACACTCAATTTGGTATGAAAATCTATCTTACACTACAGAAAAGTAGGGAAGAAGGGGATAAGTGGAGTGAGGGGAATGATAGAAGGGAGGGCAAATGGGAGGAGGGGGTAATTAGAAGAAAACACTTTTGGGGAGGGACAAGGTCAAAAGAGAGAACAGAATAAATGGGAGCAGGATAGAATGGAGGGAAATATAGTTAGTCTTTCACAACATGAGTTTTATGGAAGTCTTTCATATAATTACACATATGTAACCTATATTGAATTTCTTGTCTTCTGAGTGGGGATAGGTGGGGAGGGAAGAAGGGAGAGAAGTTGGAACTCAAAGTTTTAAAAGCAAATGTTAAAAATTGTTTTTACATGCAACTGGAAAATAAGAAATGCAGATAATAGTGTAGAGAAATCTATCATGCCCTACAAGAAAACAGAGGAGATGAAAATAAGAGAAGGGAGGGGTGTGATAGAAGGGAGGGCAGATTGGGAGAAAGGGTAATCAGAGTGCATGATATCTTGGGGTAGGGAGGGGGGAGTGATAGGGAGAAAATTTGGAACTCAAAATCTTGTGGTAACTAAAACTAAATAAATAAATATTTTCAAAAAAAGAAAAAAATCCTGAAGGAGAGACCTGTTACTCAGCAACCTCCTTTTTTCCCTCCCTTATCATCTCTAATTTCCCCTTCCTTATCCAGTCTGAAATCAATTTCTCTCTAGAAGCCCTCTGAGGCTACTTGAAAACAAAAGTAATTGATCACAGGTTTGAAAACTGGAATGGAACATCAAAAATAATTTCATCCAAATCCCTCATTACTGAGGCTCAGTGAGGGGGTTTGGTTTGGGAAAGCTGAAAAGCAGAAATTTGGCAGAAACTAGGTATAAACCAACAACTCACACTGTATAGTTCAAGATAAAGTCACAAATGGTGCTTGATTTGGGATATAAAGAATGATATAAGCAAATTAGGGGAACATGACAATTTTCTACCTTTCCAACTATACTTAGACTACAGCAGTGGTGCTCTGACTATACACCTGTCATCTCCTCTGTTTTAACTGAATTTGGCCAAAATGTGAAATATTGTTAAAAATTGACTTTTCATCTAAACTATTGTCTTGGCAATATTTGGGAATTTGTAAGTCATATCATGGAGTCTAATTGTTTTCAAATAAAGTGTGTTTTCTAACTCTAAGAACTCAGGCTTTTCTGTCACTCCTTGGCTCAGTTTTTTTCTTTGGTTCCTCTTACCTGCTAAGTACAGTTCAAAGTTTCTTCTCTGGCACTCTAGGACCTTAATTATCCATCTTTATTCAACCTTTCCAGATTTATCTCATATTATTCCTTTCTATGTATTCTTCCTTCTAACCAAACTGTATTATTTTCTTTCTGCTGAACATGTTTCACACCTTCCTACATCTTTTCCTTTGCTCATGATGTTTCATTTTTCTTTCTTCTTTCCTTCCTTCCTTCCATTTTCTTTTTTCTTTTTTTTTTTGGTGAGGCAATCAGGGTTAAGTAACTTGCCTAGGGTCACACAACTAGTAAGTGTCAAGTGTCTGAGGAAGTATTTGAACTCAGGTGCTCTATCTGCTGAACCACCTAGCTGCCCCATGCTTATGCAGTTTCTAGAATTGTTGTGTTCATCCTTCATTGCTGAAGAAGACCATGCCATCAAAGAAATGATGACATGACTTGCATTTGTCTTTGTTTTGAGTGAGGGTGGGTTGTGCAGGTCACCAACCTCACTTCTCCTCCAAAGTTATCTGAATCCAGTCACCTGATATTCCTCAGGATGACTGGAGATGACCAGGATGCACTGGGAGACCTTGGACCCTTTAGGTCAAGGTCTTTGCAGGTACTCACTTAGAGTGAGGCAACACCCATTTATTGAATAGGTCTGTTTAAGAAGTAGCCAGCCATGGCCCCTTTAATGAGGTCAAGAAAAAGAAAGCCATCAGGCTATCCTTTTTTCCTATCTCTCCTGTTAAATCCTTACTTCCCCTTCCCCCCAGGCAATTCTCTGTCATTGAGTAGGTAAAGATTTGTATTGGTTTCCTTAGTGGAAGCACTTATATCAGTGAAATCACAGGTCTACTGGAGAAAAAATTAATTTAATTATCACTTATTTAATACCTACAATGTAAAAGACAGTGTGCTAGAGATACAAAGATAAAGTCTCAAGCATATTGCCCAATACTCCAGGAACTTGACTTTCTTCTAACTATGCACCTTCCATCTCCTGTTACATACCCCCTGAGGTAAGACTGCAAAGGACTAGAGTCACTATTTCCTCCACCAGAGATCATACCCAGGACCTTTTCTATTTTTTAAATAATTTTTTTTTCAATATTGGTGACTTCCTCTCAGAACCCTCATTTTAAGGAAGTGCCTAGGCCAGCCACACTCCTTCACTTGTTAATTTATTAATTTTTAGTTTTCAATGTTCGCTTTCATAAGATTTTGACTTAAATTTTCTCCACCTCCCTCACCTCCCCTCTTCCCAAGATGGCATGCAATCTGATATAGGCTCTACATACACATTCATATTAAACATATTTTCACATTAGTCAAGAATCAGAAGCGATGGGAGGAACCATGAGAAAAAAGAAAACAAAACAAAGAGAGACAGCAAATAATATGCTTCAGTCTGCATTCAGACTCCAAAGTTCTTTCTCTGGATGTGGACAGCATTTTGCATTATGAGTCTTTTGGAGTTGTCTTAGATCCTTGCATTGCTGAGAAGAGCCAAGTCGATCAAAGTTAGTCATGTTGCTGTTACTATGTACAATGTCCTCCTGGGTCTGCTCATTTCACTCAGCATCCGTTTATATAAGTCTTTCCAGGTTTTTCTGAAGTCTGCTCATCATTTCTTATAGCACAATAATATTCCATTACATTCATATACCACAACTTGTCCAGTTGTTCCCCAATGGATGATCATCCCTTCAATTTCCAATTCTTGGCCACCACAAAAAGAACCACTATAAATATTTTTGTACATATGGGTCCTTTTTCCATTTGTACAATCTTTTAACTCCTTTGTTTTGTTCCCAGTTTCTCTCTTGACTCTTGGACTTCACCATGTCTCCAGCTGTCTTCTTACCTTGGAAGATCTCTCTGCCCCTATGGCCTACTCCTCACATTTGTGAATTCCTCACAGAACCTCCATTTTGAGGAAGTGCCTAGTCTAGTCATACTTTCTCCCTCTCTCCTCTCCCAGCTCTGACTCTCCAGACTTCACTATTTCCCCCATGCCATCACCTTCCACATCCCACCTCCACCCCTACTTTTTAACTCTCCCATTATAACATAAGCTCCATAATGGTAGAGACTGTCTTTTTGTTGTCATGGTTGATGTTGTTATATTCATATTGGTAGGGCCTAGCACAGTGTCAGACACACAAGTAGGTACTTAATAAAAGTCTGTTGATTTGACTTGTTGACTCTGAGTGAACAAAATTGCTTTTTCTCTCCTGCCTACCTCCCACTCCCACGAGAATAATTTTTTTTTCTTCCTTTGTTCTTTTCATCATGGTATTGCTGGGTTGAAGGTTATGTACAGATTGGTAACTTTGAGGCATTGTTCCAAATTACTTTCCAGAACGACTGGATCAGTTCCTGAAGCCCCTCCAACATTTTTCATTTTCCTTTTTTTTTTTGCCAACATTGCCAATTTGTTGGAGTTGAGGTAAAACCTCAGAGTTGTTTTAATTTGCATTTCAACAAGAGCAGCAATAGTTATAACAGCTAGGTTTATATAATGCTGTGATGTTTGCAAAATATTTTACAAATATTATCTCATTTTATCTTCTCAACAACCCTGGGAGGTGAGGCAGAGAGAGGTCAAATGACTTGTCCAGGGTCACAGAGCTAGTGAGTGTCTGAGGCAAGTTTTGAACTACACAGTCTTCCTGACTCCAGATTTAATTCACTATCCACTGTGATACTTAACTGCCTATAATAAATCACTAACTGTTGATGATTTGAAGCTTTTTTTTTAACATGGCTACACATATATGTGTGTGTGTGTCTTAATTTTTTTCCCATCAAGAACTGCCTAGTTATATCCTTTAACCATATATCAATTGAAGAATGGTCCTCATATATCCTAGAAATGGGACACTTATTAAAGAAACTTGATGAAAATATTTTCTTTCTTATTACAGGTTTTCCTGTTCATTTTAGCCACATTGGTGTTGTTTATAAACCCTTTTAATTTTATGTAATCAAAATTATCTATTTTATCTCCTGTGATCCTCTTTATTCCTTGCTTGGTCATAATGGGAATTTCTTCCTTGCGTCTATAATTTGGTTATGTCTTGTTGTCTATTTTGGCCTAAAAGAGCCCTAACCTGAATAGAAATTCCCTCCTACATTTTCTCCATCTCTTTCTTCTTTGCTCTCAAATTTCTGTTTCTTTCCCTTTCCAAGCAACTTTTCCCATCCTTTTTGACCTAAGGAAGACCATTAAGGTGCAATGCCCTTCACAACAGCTCTTCTTCCCCTATATTTGCAAAACTATCAAGATTTTGAGCTGGGAAGAGTGAGACAGGAAAATGCAAGATAATAGTAAATTCATTAATGCACACCAAGAATAGAGGTATTGTGCCCATGATCAACACCAAAGAAGGATTTCAATGGTATCTCACAATGGTATCAGTACTGGGCCTGTGTGCTGAATACAGTCACCCTGATCCATGATGGATCAGATGACCAGATTGACAAGATTGCCATTGGAGTTTTAATGTTCTTCCAAGTTCACTTACATCCCAAGCCTATTCCCTATGCTTTGAGTATCAGATTCAGATTTTCTTCCAAGTTTCTGACTTGTCATCTTATAAGTTGAGTGAGTTCGACAGTGGCCAATTAAAGAAACTCATACTTTGGATTTTTCAGAATTTCTGGGTCCAAATCAATCTTTTATCTGGGTGGATTTCAGAGGTTCAGAGTATGGTGGACTGCCATTCACTTGGTAGATGTTTTGCTGTATTATTATGTGTTAGTTGTATAGATTCTATGCTAAGAATGTGCTGCATAATGTATAAAAGCATTTTTTAATGGCTTCTGACAAAAATCAAATGACTAGCACTCACTGAAAGACAGCATGTTCAGAAAAAGGAGATGGGTTTGGCGGAAGTATATGGTGATTCAGGGCTAAGTTCTCAGTGGACACAAAAATCCACAAATCCCTGGACAACGAATCAGCAGCACTCTGAGTGATAGAACCAGGCTGATTCTCAGAAAAACCTGGCTCTTACTCAGCACTACCACCCAATTAGAGACTGCTTAAACAGTCAGGCTGAGTCTGGCATAAAAATCAGCTCTTGACTTAGAGAGTGGCCTTCAGTGCCACCTAGTGGTTAAAACTGGACACTTTGTGGGTGGATTTATTTTTCCGAGCTGCTTATGTGAAACTGCAGATATTCCTGGAATTTTGTAGATTTCCCTTAAACTTTATTTCTAAAGAAAAACTTTTGTACCTTGTTTGTGATTTTATTTCCACTTTGTTGTGTTTTTCTTTTCAATGAAATCATGTATTCAATCCCTGTCTTTGTCACTTTCCTACGAGACTTTCCTACGAGACTTTCCTACTTCGCTCTTCTGGACTGAACTGCTACTGATTCAGAGTATTTTAATTTATGCTAATTTTCTCACCTTGGAACACATATATGCACATTTTTACTTATTCTATTTCATTGTACTTCAATTCATGCTGATTTCTAATTTTCTGTTATAGATTTGTACAGTATATCCTTTAGTCTGCATTGTGACATGGTATGTTGAACTTATGCTAATGAGTATGATCTAATTTTCTTATGCTACAGTTATATTATTTGCCTATGATGCACTTAAATACTGTTGTTTGTTACGTTACTGTGTACATTGGGTTGAATTTTAACTTACATGGGTGATATGGATAGACAAACCTTAAAACTTGACATTAGCTTTTTCAATATAGTCCTATCAAAGATTTTTTCTATTGAGTGCCTAATGACAATACAGACAAAGCTAGAAAGGAACCACTGAATGACTTATTTGCACCAATGTGACATACATGTTAAACATTACAAGGAAGCTGACTGACCTCTGTTTGTAGAATGTGAGCTATTCATATTACCAAGTAGCATATACGAGCATTTGTAGAGAGCAACAAGTTGGGGAAAATATCTGGAAACTGGTGACTAAATACCTCACTGAGGAAGAAGAAATAGGAATAAAAACTCAGGGCAAAGGGAAGAATTATCTAATACTATATAAAGCTTTTATGAGAAAAAATTGATATCTAGAAGAGCAAAGTAACTGGACACAGTGGAAATTCACTATAGTAAGTTAAGTACCTTTTCAAGAGAGCTGCTATATCAAGCCAGTGAGGAATCAAATGAGTCCTGGGTAGGAGATCATGTCCCCAAACTATTGCAGCAAGGGGCAAGTGACTAAAGTGGAAAAAAGGAGCAGACAGAATTTTCAAGTGTTTGATGTGAGAGGACTGAAAAATCCAAGAGACAGAGTTTCTGGGTAATTTATATTCAATTTATAATTAGGCTAGCAAATAATGAACAAATTGATGGTCAACAGTCCCTCTTGGTAACCAAAGACAAAAACTATGGAGATGATCCCATGCTGAAATACCTTTGGAAAAGTGGATGCCCCTGGCTGGCAAAAATCAGCCCTGATTGGTGAATAATCAATGAATAACTGGATTTTTACTAATGAGGGAGTGGGATAAAAGTGTTCAGCTTCTCTTGCCTTGAATAAGGCTGGATCATGAAACCCAGTTGCCTCCAGCATTCCAGATGAAAGAATCCCTCTCCACTCAAACCACTCTAGTTGAACAAAGGGAGGGAGTTCGAGGGTGTGAGCCTAATTCTTTTAGGGCTGGAATTTATCTACATTAGGTTCACTTTACATTAGCCCTAACCACTCTGTTTTCCTTAAAGAATTAAGCATGAAATATTAGGAGAACATAATGACCATGGACTATTGTATCACCAAGGCAATGTACACAGTACTGAGGGTGAATATGAATATCCCTGAATAGTTCTGAATCACAAAGTATAACAGACCTTCCATATAGAATTTCATACACCAGAAAGCCAAATCCCAATACCAGAAAGCCAAATCCATAATAGTAACCAAGAAGTCAATACACTTTAGCACTGTAGGGAGCAAAGCCATTCCCAAGCCTCACTCCCTGTTGGGGTCTTCCACAAAGAAACAAACACTCAGAAGCCTAGCTGTGGTTGTTTGCATATGTCCTCTCCTCCATCTGCCCTACCTGCTCTCACCAACTTCCTCAAAGCTCTGTTCTACCCTTCTTGTCCCACCCATTCAGCAAGCTCCTCCCACCACATGCGACTTAAGCTTCCATGTGATTTGAGCAGGCCACATGGACCTATTAACAAATGGGAAAGATCTTGCCATTTAAATTACATTTACATTCACCCCAAGATCTTTCATATTCTTTACATAGGTCAGTGGGGCAACTGGTATCAAAAGAATCGTAACAGGGATAACAGAGAATAAGTATATAAAATAATGACTTATGTAACTGGTGTCAACAGAACTTTACAACAATATAGCACACAAACTAAGCACATAAAAAATATCTTAGGGTGGGGCTTGAGCACAAGTACCCCACAATTCCCCCTCAAATGAATGGGGCCTAAAATCTTGGGGTATAATCTATTTGCCAAATTTAGGCTGGTACTTTTTCCCTTGCTATCTCTCCAGTTACTACCCAAGGAACAGTTCCTTCCTTTTCCAATTGACATGTACAATATTCCTCTGCTACTTGTTTTAACAATGAATGAAAGATACTAATACCTCGGTCTTGTGCCCCCTGGTGTGTGTCCTGAACCCCCTAAATGGCCAGCCATTTGATGGACCCATTTTGCTAGTACAGGATTATCAGTTGGTGTCAGAGTAGGGACAATACGTTGAGCCTTTGCTAGTTGATCAGCATGTGCATTGTACTCACATTCTGGCGCAGTGAGGGCCATATGAACATCTAGATGAAAAACTGACAAATTAGTAAACAGAGATATATCTCATATATTTTCCCATAATTTTTTGCCCAGACTTGTTTGCCATGAATTTCTCAATTTTGACTTTTTCACATGGGCATCCATGTAACTAACTCATTCGCTACTGCCTGTGAATCAGTGAATGTATTACACTGTTCTTCTTGTTCTGTTTTGATAGCTTGATATACTGACAGAAGTTCAGCATATTGACTACTTCCACCTATCCCAATACTTTTCAAAGTCTGCCTAGCACATGGTTTATAGGCCACTGCTTTCCAATGTCTTTTGTGGTCCAAATATTTTGCATTCCCATCAGTAAACCATGAATGTCGTTTTTGTTCTTCAGTTAATCCATCACATCCTCTCATTCCATTTTTCCAAGGATTTACCAACTGTTACTTTGGTTCAGGGAGTGTATTAATTCCCTCAGTATATATGTTTGCTACAGATTCATGTAAAACAGAAACTCCACTTTTGCCTGCTTCAGATCTATTTTGAATATACCATTTCCATTTAATTATGCTAGCCCCTGCACATATATAATTCTGTGAGAAACTGAGGTACTCATTATCCAGGTCATAATCGGGCGTCCACGCCTTAATATTATCTTATGGCCCAAAGTCAGTTGTTCAGTCTCTACCAAAACCCAATATGCAGCTAACAACTGCTTTTCAAAAGCAGTATATTGAATTCCAGATGAAGAGAGTTTCCTAGATCAAAATCCTAAAGTTACAGTTTGACTGTGTGGCTTTTGTCATAAACTCCAGTTTGCATATTCATCCTGTATAGTCACTTGTAATTCCTCCAGGTTACTTTGCAGAGGCCATAAATCTAAGGCCAATTTTATAGCGTTTGCTTTTGCTTCTTCAAAAGCTTTACTCTGCCCAAGTCCCCAATCAAATTCATATTTTTTCCTAGTAATTTTATATAAGGGTTTCAAAATATGGCCTAGATACAATATGTGATGCTGCCAACCTCCAAATAATCCTATAAACTTTTGGACCTCTTTCTTATTGGTGGAGATAGGAAAATCCTCAATCTTTTGTTCCATTGTACATTTTGAGCTGGCTCTTGAATCTTTGCCTTTTTTCCTGCCCTTTGCTTTTCATATGCTCAATTAAAAGCGTCAAACTCTTCTCAATACTTTTACATTCTTTTCCCTGTATCATAATATCATCTATGTAGTGGGCAAGTTGTCCACCAGATAGCTCTAATAAATCCAAATGTTCAGCGATAATCCTATGACAAATAATGGGGCCATGCAGATCTCCTTGTGGCAAGCATGTAAAAGTATATTATCAGTGCTACCAAGTGAAAGTAAATTGATCCCATTGTTTAGCATCTATTGGGACAGTAAAGAAAGCTTTGGTTAAATCAATAACTGTATACCAATTCACATCATATTTCTGTTTTTTGCTTACTTTGTTTTCATTTTTCTACAATATTTCCATATATCTTAGATTTTTCCCTCTTCTTCCCCCTCCTTTTGTCCTCCCTCTCCCCTCCCTCTACAAGATAGCATGCAATCTTATATAAGTTCTACATATGCATTCTTATTAAGTACATTTTCACCTTAGTAATGTTGCATAGAAGAATTAAAATGAATGGGAGAAACCATGAAAATGAAACAAAACATAACACAAGAGAAAATGGGCTGCTTCATTGTGTGATCCAATTCCACAGTTCTTTCTGTGGATGTGGAAGGCATTTTGCCTCAAGAGTCCATTGGGAATTTTTTAGGTCATTGCATTGCTGTAAAGGACTAAGTCTACCAGAAAAATTCCTCACACACTGTGGTTGTTGTTGTGCACAAACTTCTCCTGGTTCTGCTCCTTTCACTCAGCATCAGTTCATATAAGTCCTTTCAGTCTTCTCTGAAGTTTTCCTGTTCATCATTTCTTACAGTACAATATCATTTCATTACATTCATATACCACAACTTGTTCAGCCATTCCACAATTTATGGGCATCCCCTTGATTTCCAGTTCTTGATCACCACAAAGAGAGCACAAGATTTTGTACATGTGGGATCCTTTACCATTTTTATGATATCTTTGGGATACAGTCCTAGAAGAGATATTGTTGGGTTAAAGGATATGCACATTTTTGTAGCCCTTTGGGCATAGTTCCAAATTGCTCTCCAGAATGGTTGGATCAGCTCACAGCTCCACCAACAATGAATTAGTGTTCCAACTCTCCCCACATCTTCTCCAACATTTATTAACTTGCTGTTTTGTCATGTTAGCCAGTCGTACAGGTGTGATGTGGTACCTCAGAACTCTTTTAATTTGCATCTCCCTAATCAATAATGATTTAGAGTATTTTTATCATATGACTATAGACAACTTTGATTTCTTCCTCTGAAAACTGCCTGTTCATATCCTTTGACCATTTATCAACTGGGGAAAGACTTGTATTCTTGTAATTTGACTCAGTTCTCTATATATTTTAGAAATGAGGCCTTTATCACAAACACTAGTTGCAAAAATTCTTTCCCAGTTTTCTGAATCCCTATGAATCTTGGTTGCATTGGGCTTGTTTGTGCAAAAACTTTTCAATTTAATGTAATCAAAATGATCCATTTTGCACTTCATAATGTTCTCTGTTTCTTGTTTGGTCAAAAAATTCTCTGTTCTCCATAAATCTGACAAATAAACTATTCCTTACTCCCTTAATTTGTTTATATTATCAGTCTTTATACCAAGATCATGTATCCATTTGAACTTTATTCTTGTGTATGGTGTCAGGCATTGGTCTATGCCTAGTTTCCACCACACTGTTATCCAGTTTTACAAGCAATTTTTGTCAAAAAGTGAGTTCTTATCCCAGAAGCTGAGGTACTTGGGTTTATCAAACAATAGACTGCTATATTCAATGACTACTGTGTCTTGAATATGGAACCTATTTCACTGGTCTACCCCTCTAATTCTTAGGGAGTACCAAGTGATTTTGATGATTACTGATTTATAATACAATTTGAGATCTGATAGGGCTAGGCCACTTTCCCTAGCATTTCTTGTCATTAGTTCCTCTAATAATCTGGACATTTTGTTCTTCCAGATGAATTTTGATATTATCTTTTCTAGTTCTAGAAAATAATTATCTGGTAGTTTGACTGGTAGGGCACTGAATAAATAAATTAATTTAGGTAGAATTGTCATTTTTATTATATTAGCTTGGCCTACCCACAAGCAACTGATGTTTTTCTGCTTACTTAGATCTGACTTTGTGTGAAAAGCATTTTTTAATTGTGTTAATATAGTCCCTGGGTTTGTTTTGGCAGGCAGACTTCCAGATATTTTATAGTGTCTACCATAACTTTAAATGGGATTTCTTTTTCTATCTCTTGCTGTTTGGCTTTGTTAGCAATATGTAGAAATGCAGATGATTTATCTGGGGTTTATTATCTAATCTGCAACTTTGCCAAAGTTGTTTACTATTTCAAGTAGTTTTTTACTTGATTCTCTGGGATTCTCTAAGTATTTCATCATATCATCTGCAAAGAGTGACAATTTAGTTTCTTCTTTGCCTAATCTAATTCCTTCAATTTCTTTCTCTTCTCTTATTGCTATAGCTAACATTTCTAGTACCATATTGAATAACAGTGGTAATAACGGACATCCTTGTTTCAATGTTGTTATTGGAAATGCATCTAGCTTATCCCCATAGCATATAATGCTTGCTGATGAGATACTGCTTATTATTTTATGAAAAGTTCCATTTATTCCTATGCTCTCCAGTGTTTTCTATAGGAATGGGTATTGTATGTTGTCAAAAGCTTTTTCTGCATCTGTTGAGATAATCATGTGGTTTCTGTTCATTTTGTTGTTTATATGATCAATAATGCTGATAGTTTTCCTAATATTGAACTAGCCCTGCATTCCTCATAAGAATTCTACCTGATCATAATGTATTATTCTCATGATAAGTTGCTGTATTCTTTTTGCTAAAATCTTATTTAAAAATTTGCATCTATATTCTTTAGAGAAATTGGTCTATAATTTTCTTTCTCTGTTTTGGCTCTTCCTGGTTTAGGTATCAAAACCATATCTGTATCATAAAAAGAATTTGGGAGGACTCTTTCTTCCCCAATTTTACCAAATAGTCTATATAGTATTGGAATTAACTGTTCTTTAAATGTTTGATAGAATTCACTTGTAAATCCATCCAACACTGGAGATTTTTTCCTAAGGAGTTCATTGATGGTTTGTTCATTTTCTTTCTCTGAGATGGGGTTATTTAAGTATTCAACTTTCTCTTCTATTAATCTGGGCAATTTGCCATGTACCACTGAGAAAAAGGTATATTCCTTTCTATTCCCATTCAATTTTCTCCAGAGATCTATCATATCTACCTTATCCAAAGTTTTATTTACCTCCTTAACCTTTCTTGTTTATTTTGAGGTTAGATTTATCGAGTTCAGAGAGGGGGAGATTGAAGTCCCCCACTAGTATAGTTTTGTATCAATTTCTTCCTTCAACTCCCCCAACCTCTCCTCTAAGAATTTGGATGCTATACCACTTGGAGCATACATGTTTAGTAATGAAATTGCTTTGTTGTCTGTGGTGCGTTTTAGCAGGATATAGTTTCCTTCCTTATCTCTTTTGATTAGATCTATTTCTGCTTTTGCTTTGTCTAAAATTAGGATTGCTATTCTTGCTTTTTTTACATTAGCTGAAGCATAATACATCCTGCTCCAACCTTTTACCTTTACCTTGTGTGTATCCCCCCAGTTCAGATGTGTTTCCTGTAAACAAAATATTGTTGGATTATGGTTTTTAATCCATTCTGCTATATGCCTCTGTTTTATGAGAGAGTTCATCTCATTCACATTCACAGTTATTATTACTATCTGTGTCTTTCCTTCCATCCTCGTTCTCCCCCGTTTATGCTTTTAGTTCTCCTTTCCCCTCCACAACAGTTTTAATTTTTGACCACCACCTCCCTCAGTCTTCCCTCCTTTCTTTCAGCCCCCCTCCCTTTTACTTCTCTTTTCCCTTACTACTTTTTCCCTGCCTTTCAGCTTCCCCTCCCTTTTCTTTCCCCTTTCCCCTCCTACTGCCTATAGAACTAGTTAGATTTCTATACTTAACTAGTTTGTTGTTCCCTCCTTGAACCAAATCAGATGAGAGTAAATCTCAAACAATACTCATCTCCCTCCCCTCTTTCCCTCTACTGTAATGCTTTTGTGTCACCTCCTGTGATATAACTTGCCTTTATCTGCCTTCTCCTTTTCACATCTCCCATTACAATCCCTTCACACCCTTAAATCATATTTTTATCATCACTGCATTTAATTTATACTCACTCCATCCATGTATATCCCTTTTAAATATCATAATAAATATACAATCCACAAGATTAACAAGCATCATCTACTCTTACAGCAATGTAAACAGTTTGCCTATATTGAATAACGAGTTTTTCCCCCTGTTTACCTTTTTATGCCTCTCTTGAGACTTGTGTTTGAAGATAAAATTTCTTATTGAACTCTGGCCTTTTCATCCGGAAGGTCTGGAAATCCCTTATTTCGTTCAATGTCCATCTCCATGCCTGAAATACTATGCTCAATTTTGCTGGGTAATTGATCCTTGGTTGTAGTCTCAGCTCCTTTACCTTACAGAATATCATATTCCAATCCCTCTGATCTTTTAATGTAGAAGCCACAAGATCCTGTGTGATCTTGACTGTAGCTCCTCAATATTTGAATTGTTTCTTTCAGGCTGCCTACAGTATTTTTTCCTTTACTTGATAGTTCTGGAATTTGGAAATGATATTTCTTGGTGTTTTCAGTTTGGGATCCCTATCAGGAGGTGAATGGTGTATTCCTTCAATGATTATTTTGCCCTATGGATCTAGGACCTCCGGGCAGGTTTCCTTGATGATTTCTTGAAAGATATTGTCCAGGCTCTTTTTTTTCATCATGGTTTTCTGTTAGACCAATAATTCCTAGATTTTCTCTCCTGGATCTATTTTCCAAGTCAGTTGTTTTTCCAATGAGATATTTTACATTTTCTTCTATTTTTTAATTCTTTAGATTCTGTTTGATTCTTGATGTTTCATAGAGTCATTAGCTTCTACTTGCTCAATTCTAATTTTTAATAGATTGTTTTCTTCACTTAACTTTTGCACCTCCTTTTCCATTTGCCCAATTATTCCTTTTAAGGAGCTGTTTTCTTCAGTGAATTCGTTTTTTCATATCTTTAAAATCATTGGCCAGTTTTTCTTCTACTTCTCTAATTTGGCTATTAAAATCCTTCTTGAGCTCTTCTGAGAATGCTCTTTGGGATGAGATCAGTTCATATTCCCTTCTGAAGTTTCAGATGGATGTATAGTCTCAATGCTGACCTCTTTGGTATTTGTGTTTTGGTCCTTGTCCCAATAGAAAGATTCTATGGTCTTTTGTTTTCTGGTTTGCTTCTTGCTCATGATGATCACCATTTTCCTAGCTTTTAAAGTGGATCTCTGCTTCTGGGGCACAGGGGACTCTGTCCCACTGTTCTTGTGCTTAGAATTTGAGGGTTGTGTATTGTGGCTTCTGGTTCTTTCAGCTAGAAGCTAAAATGCTGCAGCTTACCTGGTGCTGAGTTGGCTGGTGTGCCAAAGCAGAGGCCAGGTGAAATCTTTCTGAGTTTCCCCAGAGTTACCCTGGAGCTAGCTGCGTTAAATATGGGGGAGGGGTGGTCTGGCCACAGGAGGTCTCCTCTATTGAAGTAGAGCATAGCCATGCGCAGCAGTTGGTGAACCTCATCTGCACTAGTGTCTTCCCAATTTTCCTGGCTGTGCTGAGGCATGCCTGGGGTCCTGGTGTTGGGGATTGTGGGCTCCACTCCTCTGAGGCTCAGTATCTCCTCTCATTTTGCTGAGGTGGGGCTGTCTGGGACAGCTCCAATCCTGCACTGGTCCCCTTCAGCCACAGCAAGAGGGACCTCCCCTTTGTGATTTTCCTAGCCTCATGGGCTAAGAGACTGTTTACCCCTTCGGCTGATCCCACTGTTCCAGGATTTTTCCCGGGGAAATATTCTCTGCATTTTTCAAGGTCAACAAGGGAGGGTGGATAGCATTTACTGATCACTCCAACAAATAGGTGACTTACAGGCATTTAATCTGCAGACTGATAGTCTCAGGAGCAGCTGCTGCAGTTACTTGGGGTTCTGCAGTTCTCTCTCACTCAATTCCACTGGACTCCCATCCTGAGCTGATATATTTGAGAATTTGCATTGCTGCTGCTTCAGACCACCGAGGGCTTCCTGCTAAGCTTTGCTATGGCAGGGTCCAAGCTGGTACTGCCTGTACACTGTGCAGTCCTCCAGTCCCATGCCACAGATCCTTCCTGTCAACGTTCCAGGCACTCCTGAGCTGGAAACCTGCCACACTCTATCTCCTATTGTATTCTGCTACTCTAAAATTTGTTCAGATTCTCTTTTTAGAGGCATTTGAAGGAGTTTATTTTAGAGTGTAGGTGAGTATGAGCTCTCACTCCACCATCCTCTCCCATCATAATTTTGGATTCTTTCTATTAAGGTAATGGTATCTGCAACAGCAGTACACAAGAGAGGAGTTACCTTATTCAGTTGTCTATAATCCACTGTCATCCTCCATGTCCCATCTGACTTTCATATTGGCCATACAGAATTATTCCATCAAGTTGTTATGGGGACTAACTCTCCTACTTCAATATATTCCTTTATAGTATTGGTAATTTCATCTTGCCTACTTGACACGTGATACTACTTTAAAGTAATTACTTTAGAAGGTTCAGGTAATATGATTGGGTCCATTTTAATCTTACCCACTAAAGCTATATTAATTCCTATCTTGCTTACTGCAAATTGGTATCTCCCCTCAGGTAAATTTAAAGTCCTACCTTTCAATATATCTATTCCAATGTTGTATTCAGGAATGGGTAAAAGTACCATGGTATATTTTTTCTTAGGTAATTGTCGAATTTTCATCATTAGTTTGACTTGTCCAGCTGATATTTCAGTCCCTCCCAGTCCTGTGATGGTGTTAGGAGTTCCATGTTTAAACTTATCAGGGTTTCCATATAATTGAGGCCTCTATCCCAGTATCCATTAATGTCGTATCTACAGTATTTGATCCATTTTGCCAATATATGGTCAAATTGTTATAGGGTCTGTAATCCTGACTACGTATTTTTTTTTTTAATCTGAGCTGGATCTCAACCAATTTCCTATTCTCCCTGAAGGTGTGACAAACTTGGATACATGGGTTCAAGAAGATCTGTAGGGGCAGTTCTTACTTCTCTAATCTATCTCGCATCAAGCACCTTTTCTCAATATACTCTGTATATAGTTCATTAGTGGGAGTACCATCTATGCTTCCAAAATCTACCACTGCTCTCAATAGAGCTGTAAACAATTTTCTTCTTGTCAATCTATTTTGACTTTGAATCCACTGGCTATTTACTCTTCTCTCTAAAGGAAATTTATCTTTTCCCCAGTCCCTTAAGTCACTTAACTATGAAATCTCATCTAGCACCTCCAAAAGAGAGTATCCTATTTCCCCAATTATTAGAGTCAAAACTAGGTGCTTGTAAGCAAGAGGAGTTGTCTTCACTGTTATATTCCTATGGGAAACTGCAAAGAAGGTATCATAGTATGTATCTGCATTTCTGATCATTATGGCAGTCTTCATTACCTCCTCCTTTAACTTTCTTATACAGTCTTTAAGTGAATACCAGGGTCTATCTCCACTAGGCCACATACAATCAGTAAGATACTGCTTACTGCTTCCTTCAACAGCTAAAGTTAACAGATTAGTCTCATTGCTACCTTATTGCATATTGTAATCTCTAAAAAATGTAATCTCTAAAATCTTGCTATACAAAATGATTCTGAATGATACCTATAAATTTCAAGCAATTCATGTCATCTATAGCAACTCCTCCAGCCCCTTCATCCCTGATTCTCACCATCCAAGATATTAACGATTGTCCCATCCTTTGCGTGAACCAACTCAAAATATTTGTGATCTCCTGCTGAGTAAAATCCTCAATTAACTCCCTAATCACTGTGTTCCCCACTTGGTTCTCTTATTTTCACCTTAATATGAGACATGCTTCTGCTTGAGAAGTCTTCCCCTGCAACATTGTTTCATTTTCCTCCCACCCACAATCCTGGCAGTCATTGCCATGGCAACTATGCTGCGTCTGTAAAAAAGTTGTATACACACTTCTTTTTGTCAGCCTTCTGCTGCTTCTTCTAAGCTAAATGAATAGCCTTTTTTTATACCTGAGACCCCCAGCTTGCTCTTTTAAAAGAGAGCCGAAACACTGAGAATTCCCATGCAAACTAGCTCTTTTTTCCATCTGAATTTTTTCCTTCAGCAGTTCATCTCTGCTTTTACATATAATACAGTTAATCTGTTAATAAAATCCAGCTTCTCTTATACAACTCTGCAAGCTCTTTCCTTGGTTTTATTGGTATTCCTTGCAAGCACCTTTTCAAATCCCTAGGTTCCCCCTTCTGTACCCTCAGTTCCTAATTTTCACATGATCTAGTGCTTTTAACCCATACCTTTGCTAGGCAACAATGAAGTAAATCCTCCCATCATGGAATATCCGTTTCTTTCTCTCAAGCTGTTCTGCCTCCAAACAGAGATTTTATACCCTGTGATCCTGTTCATGATACCAAATGTATCACCAAGGCAATATTCACAATACTGAGGGTGACTATGAAAATACCTACATAGTTCTGAATCACAAAGTAAAACAGACTTCCACATAGATGGCAGAAGAAAAACATTTATTCAGAAACCAGAAAAGCAAATCCCAATACCAGAAAGCCAAATCTGTTATAGTAACCAAGAAGTCAATACACATTGGCACTACAGGAGACAAAGCCATTCCCAAGCCTCCCACCCCTACTGGGGTTTCTCACAAACACTCAGGAGCTTTGTTGTGCCTGCTGGCCTGTGTTCTCTCCTCCCTCTGCCCTAACTTCTCTCACCAACTTCCTCTCAGCTCTGTTCCACCTTTCCTGTTCCACCCATTCAACAAGCTTCTCCACCAGGCTTGGTGACTTAGGCTTGCATATGATTTAAGGAGGTCATATGGGCCTATTACTGAATGGGAAAGACTTTCCCATTTAAATTACCATTACAACCATCAAAATCCATGACAATCCCACATAAATACACAAAACCTCGCTTTAACAAAGTTCCCATCCAAGAATTAAGGCTGGAAGAATTAATAAATAACAACAACAAAAAATTCCTAGAACAAATGAAGTGAGACTTTTTTCAAAGAGTTGAAAATGTTGTTATAAGGGAAAGGATGAAGCTAAAGAAAAGAATTTAAAAATAAATGAGAATTTTGGAGAGAAGAATTGGAAAAATAATTAACTTAGCACAAGAAATACAAAACCTTATAGCATTATAGACCAAACAAGTTATCAACTCCAAGAGAAAAAAAAATATTAAAAACAATTGACTCAGAAAAAATCAAAGAAAAATAATTTGACTATCATTTGATTACTTGAGAGACATGAGCAAGGGGAGGGGGTATGGGGAAGCACAGATATCATAGTTAAGAACTCTAAAAGAAAACTATTCAGATCTATTAGAACCAGAGGGGAAAGAAAACATGGAATTCACCAATCACTTTCAGAAAGAAATTCTAAAATGAAAACTCCCAAGAATGTCATAATCAAAATTCAGAGCTTCAAAGTCAAAGGAAAAATACTACAAGCATCAAGAAAGAAAGAGTTCAAGAATTAGGGAACCCAACTTCCAGTGCCAAGATAGCAGAGTGAGGAAGTAACCCTCTGAAGCCCTCCTAAATTCCCCTCCAAACAACTTGAAACAACTTGCCTCAGAATTGAGCTAGGAGCAGGGAAGCAGCTTACTGACACAGGAGGAAAGGTCTTTCTTACTGGGGTGGAAGGGGAGGTCCAAGAGCAGTGGCAGTCAGCCTCACAACAGGGGGCCTAATTCAGGGCTCTGAGCCTGGGGCAATTCACCAGTGAAGCCTGGGCCCCTGCAAACCAGCAGCCCCCTAGGCAAGTGAACAGTCTATGCAGCTCAGCTAGGTCCCATCCTAGAGACCCTACCCCGGCACAAGCTGCCTTGATCCCTTTGCTAACCAGTAGTGAGGCTCCATCCCAGGGGCTGGCCAACAGCAAGCAACCCCTGGGATCCTCCCCTCAAAAGGCCTTGCTTCCATAGCAATCTAGCAGCAGAGTCTCACCCTGACCCAGACCAGTAACAAGATCCCTTCTCCAGGGACAACCAGCAAAAAGATTCATAGCAACCCAGAAGCAAGATCCTGCCCCTGAGGCAGGCCAGCAAAGAAACCCCACACCCTAGAACAGTCAACAGGGAGCCCCAAATACTAGTATAAGCCAGAAGGAAAGTATACCCTCTCATGCAAGAAAGCAGCTAGTTCTTGGATGCCAATGAAAACTAGAAGTAAGATCCTTAGCCCTGGCACAAAAAGCTTGGGACCATGCAGGACCAGAGCCCAACTCTCACATAACAGGAGGTCACTAAATACACAGGGGAAAAAAATGAATAAAAAATAAAGACACAAAAAATTGACTTTTGAAAGTTACTGTGGTGACAGGGAGGATCAATGTACAAACTTAGAAGATGATAGTAGTGCCAAAATGGCTGCATGTCAAGCCTCAGAGAAAAATGTAATTTGATTTCAGGCCCAAAAAAGAACTCCTGAAAGAGTTTTAAAAGAATTTTAAAAAGCAAACTAGAAGTAGAAAAAATTAGGAAAAGAAATGAGAGATTTACAAGAGAATCATGAAAGAAGAGTCAACAGCATGGGAAAAGATATACAAAAATTCAATGAAGAAAGTAACTCCTTAAAAAATAGAATTGGCCAGATGGAAAAAGAAGTACAAAAATTAACTGAAGAAAATAATTCCTTAAAAATTATAATTGAGCATATGGAAGCTAATGATTCCATGAGACATCAAGATATGATTAAACAAAATCAAAAAAGTAAAAAAAATAGAAGAAAATGTATAATTTCTCACTGAAAAAACAACTGACTTAGAAAATAGATCCAGGAGAGATAATTCAAGAATTATCAGACTACCTGAAGGTCATGATAAAAAAAAATGCCTGGACATCTTTCAAGAAATTGTCAAGGAAAACTGCCCTGACATACTAGGACCAGAGGGCAAAATAGAAATGGGAAGAATTCATCAATCACCACCTGAAAAAGATCCCAAAGTGAAAGATCTGAAGAATATCATAGCCAAATTCCAGAGCTCACAGATCAAGAAGAAAGTACTGAAATCAATCAAAAAGAAACAATTCAAATATAGTGGGGCTACAACCAGGATTACATAAGACTTGGCAGTTTCCACATTAAAAAACTGGAAGGCTTGGAATATGATATACTGGAAGACAAAGGAGTTAGGATTATGACCAGATAATGTCAACTGATGCAGAAAAAACTCTGGTAAAAAATATGCCTCTTGTTTCTGTGAAAAAACACTAACAAACACAGGAATAAATGATAATAACATAGGTAAATCAGAGTCCCTTTCAATAGTATCTAGGGTAAAACAAGAATGTGAGTTACCACAACCACTATCTGAGATAGTGCTAAAAAAAAATAGTATTTTTAGCCATACAAAAGGAAATAAAGAAATTGAGTAAACAAGCATGCTCAAAAAAAGAAATAAAGCAATCACCTTTTGCAGATGATGTGACATGTACTTAGAAAATCCTAGAAAGTCACCTAAAACATAATCAAAAGAATTAATACAGCAAAGTTACAGTGGACCACAAACACAATATGAGTCATAAGGATGACATGGCAGTCAAAAAAGCAAATCTTGGGTTGTATTTAGAGGGCCATATCCTACAAGAATATAGAGATGATCATCCTAGTGTACTCCAACTTCATCAGATATCACCTGCAACCGTGAAGCCACATGTGGCTCTCTAGGTCCTCAAATGCAGCCTTTTGACTGACCTAGAGTATTCAGCACATCTGCCTTTCTTAGGATCATCTGTGCCTGGTGTTTTGAATTTAGCAAAAGCAACTAAATGCTGTTTTATCTCCTTACTTATCTTAGGTATCATTTTCACTCTGTCATTACCAGTGTAAAAGTCATTCTCCTTTTCAGAGAAAACAGTGCCAAAGTAAGAATTGAGCAGCTTGGCCTTCTTTCTCTTACATTGTCATCATCTAACCTCCCCTAAGCAAATTCCTTCTGTGATTTCCTCTTTTCTCTCAATAGAGCTCAAAATTTTAAAAAATTGCTGTCCCTTACTAGATTAAACTTATTTTGAACTTGAGCATTCTTGATGTTGTTTTTATAGGACCATGCCAACATACTTTTATTCATCCTCTTTGACCTGACCTTGTTTCAATCCTCTGTGCTTTGATTTTTGGTTGGTTAGTTCTCTACATATCTATTCCAGTCTCTTCACACAAATCTCATTTTTCTGCCTCATTACAATTGTTTCCATTTGCTTTTTTCAGCATTTCATTTTCTTGCCCAAGATTCCATAATTTTGACAATACTTTTTAGGTTCCTTCTGGAAGTGCCAATTGTTCCCATTTGAATCACTAGAAGATGACAATTGCATCCGTTTTGACATGGCTTAGGGGAGGTTCATAGAATCACAGACTTTCAGAGTTGGACACCATTTAGGTCATCCCAATCACAAAAGATATTCCCAGTAGAAGGGACCTCCAAGAAGGGGAATTTATACCCTCCCTAGGCAGTTCATCCCACTTTAGGACTAAGTAACTTTTTCTTGACATGAGGTCCAGATCTTTGTAAGTTCTACCCATTATTCATAATTTTATCCTCTGGAGTAAAACAGATCAAGTCTAGACCCCCTGCTCTTCATAATGGCCCATCAAATACTTACCATGACCAAGACAATTACCATGTCTTATCTGACTCTTCTCCTCTCATGGTTAATGCCCATTTCCTTTAATCAATCCTGATATGTTGTGATGTGATTGGTATGATATGATACGATATGATAGCAAGGTTCTGTGATAAAACTCAGATTTATGCCTTGGGGATATGATAGACTAGACATGAGGACCCTGTATCTTCAAGGCCACATGTGATCTGCTAGGTCCTTAAGGGAAGCCCTTTAATTGAATTCAAACTTCACATGTAGTCTCAAGGCCACAAGTTCCCCACTCGTGCAATAGACCATTCTATTGCTATTATCAGATGGACAAATAGCTAAGCTACTTCAGTATCCTCAAGTTAAGAATCATTAACTTCTACTCTTGATGTTGCCATCACCAACAAATGCACCACTTACATGTTTACGAACTATGATATTCCCTTATCAATCACAATTTGTTGTCATTCTACCTCTTCCTCTTCCTTGCAACCCCAGAATACTTTGCATTCTTTATACTCACAATAACCTCTAATTCTTCACTCCCTGAGTTCATTTCCATGTCACCACCTCTACATTGGTTACATTCTCCTCCTCCCTTCCTCATCTTAGCACCAGTTGATGAACCAGTTTAACTCTATACTGTCCTCTTCTCTTGAATTTCTTGCTTCTTTATCCTGTCATTTATCTTGCTCTGCTAAGCCTCAGCCTTATATTTCTCCCATTTTCTGCTGCCATAGCTCCTTTTACACGTGATGCTGAATGAAGTTTACAACCCAAGATCGCATTTGCTTTTTTGGCTGCCACATATGAACATGTTATTGCCCTCCTCAAAAAATTTCAATGACTCCCTGTCATTTCCAGGATCAAATATAAAATCTTCTGTTTGTCCTTCAGAGCCTGGCCACTACTTCGTTTCCAGTCTTCTCACACCTTATACTACCACCCTTCCATGTATTCTGTGATCCAGTGACACAAAGTGGATCTTCAAACAAGATAGCCCATGTCCCAACTCTGTACATTTTACCTATTGTCCCCTATACCTGGAATTCTCTCCTTCTTCATCTTCATCTCTTGACTTCTTGGGTTTCTTTTAAGTTCGTTAAAGTCACACCTTCTACAAGGAGCCTTTCTTAACTCCCCATAATTTTAGTGCTTTCCTCTATTGATTATTCTCAATTTGTCCTATAGATATCTTGTTTGTACATAGTTATTTGCATCTAGTCTCCCCCATTAGGCTGTTAGCTACTTGAAAGCAGAGATTGTCTTTTATCTTCCTTTGCATGACCCTCTAAATACAACCCAAGATTACATTGGGTTTTGGGTTTTTTTGGCTGTCATATCACCCTCGTGACTCATATTGAATTTATGGTCCAGTGTAACTTTGCTGTTATTAATTCTTTTGATTATGTTTTAGGTGACTTTCTAGGATTTTGCAAGTACACGTCCTATCATCTGCAAAAAGCGATAGTTTTGTCACTGTTTTGAGCATGCTTATTTATTCAATTTCTTTTTATATGGCTAAAACTAGTAATTTTTAGCACCATATCAAATAGTATATTATTTAACACATAATAGGTACTTTCTCTGATGGCATGGTCTTCTTCAGCAATGAGGACAAACACATACAGTAGGTACTTAATAAGTATATTGAGGCCTATAGGCATTCTTCATCTCAGTGGTAACACACAACATTTCTGCTTACCTGGAAGCCACAGAAAACTATGGAGATCACATACCAAAGATCATTCCCATGAGTCTCCAATTCTACCTCAGGCTTATCCTATAGGTTCAGCCTAAGATCCTGACTAGGGAAGAGACTATGTGAGAATGAAAGGCATTCTCCATCTCAGATACAACAAATGACATTTCAACTGCCTGAGAACCACAGGAAACTGTTAGAAATGTGGTTTAATGAGTAAGATCAAGAAGGTAAATGACCTCAGTTTCTCCAAATGTTCAACCTCAAAACACCCTGGTGTCATAAGAGAATTTTACTATTTTTACTATTACTATTGTATATTTTACTATTGCCACCGTTTCCTTGAGACAAGAAGTCACATCACTAGTTAGAGTTTGCAGCTCAAGTAATTAAAGTGTAAATGACAGAAGAATTTCTGGCTCAGATTTATTGTCTATATTTACTTAAGCTGAGTGATCAGTTATATCCCTAGAACTTTCTAATATATTCCTGCTCTGTTTGTCTGAAAAATCCCTGTTAAATCCCCCTTTCAGGACTGTTTATCCACCTTTGATGTCCACCTTCATTCAAGTCTTACCTGTGGCTCCAAGAAGCTGCAGCACGTGCAGTAGCCACACCTCACAAAACCATCTCAGTGGACAGGTTAAGCCAGGTTGAAGGTAACCAACAGGCCTGAAATCTGTCAGTGAGTTAGGGAAATGTCAGCCCCAAGCATATGAAGACTTTCCCCAATGAAATGGGCAGAGGAGAACAGTTTGTTACAACAGCTATGAAGGTAGGCTGAAGCAGACACTCTGGAGCACGTAGAGTTTGATCAGGCATGAAAGACACCAAGGTAATCCACTCTGTCCTGGATCAGGTATTTTGACTTTTGTCCTACCACTGGCCTTCCATGACACTGGAAGATAGTGAGGCTGATGACTTTGTGCAACTCTTCTTCACTTAAATCCAGTTCACAAACAAATCAAGACATCACCTGTGATGTCATTAGTCCTCTTCAAAAAGGAAGAATGAACCTAATGTAGACTTTCCCCTTCTGCTATTGACTCTTTGATGTACACATCTTTACCTTCCCTTTGCTCTCTGTAAAATTCTAGTTATATGCATTCCAATAATTTAACTAAAGATTACAGAAGGTTGCTGAAAATGTTATTCAGGACTCATTGGTTTTTGTGTACTATGAGATGGAGCATATACTCTGAGCATATAATAAATCAGTTATTAAAAGGTCTTTGGGCTTGATAAGCATGATTGGTCTATCAAAAAATTATTAGACAATTTTTATGTCAAATTGACAGACCACAAAGAGATTGGAATAAGATGGAAAATCAAGTCTTCCAGCCCAAAAGTTGCCCAGAGGACATGAGGTAAAATTTATCTAGGGAAATTTCTGAGCAAGAAAACCCAACTAACCAGTAACATTGCTGTTTCTTCTAGAAAATCACAGAGACAGTTTAGTGCTCTATATACTTGTCTAGATGGTCTGTTTTGATTATCTATCTCTTGCACCTGAACAATCAATTAGACATAAACTCTTGATTTCTGGAGTGTTCACAGATATCTCCAATGATCATGGCAGGGTTATTCAGAAGTTAAAAGCACTGAGCTGAGAAACTCTGAGGTTTTAACAGAAGGTCCTCCTTTCCCCTTCATTTTTCTGGGTAATTACTTGGGTCAGGACTAGGTATTCATTTTCCCAAAGGCAAATAAGTAAGAAACTTATTTATGTATCATTTGTCATTACTATACTGTCTTGGCTACCCTCTCTTGTCTACATTCAGCGGTAGTCTTGGTCTGGTTTGGCTAAAAACTGACAGGAAACTCTGCTTTGAGTCATCAGTAATTAATTTTGGGATTCCTAACAGTCTGGTCTGGTCTCGTTAAACAACACAAATCTGACATAAACCTAAATTCCTCATGAGGAGAAGTGTGTTATAAATTATTTTGGGTAGTCTTTCAGGTTGTCTTTTCTATCCTATTTTCATTTCTAATCACTGTACTGTCTTGACTACTGAGTAGTGCTGACCTGATCATTGAAAGTTAGGTTGATTCAGTGACCCATTTTCCCCAGTTCCACTTGCTGGGGGAAGGTTTCACTCAGTCTACAGCATTATATTACCTGATATTTATCACGTAGTAAGTCACCCTGCTTCCTGTTTGTACCTAGCAAGTGTCACATACTTGTTATCTTGGTGAGAAACTAACATGCAGTAGTCTAAACCCTTTTGCTGTCATGAACCTATCTGAATTATCTTTATGTCATTATGAAACTTATCAATAAAAGTTGGCTTCATCTTGAAACCATTGCTGATCCCCAGTGATCATCCCATCAATATTTTGCTCCATTGATGTACTTTAATAAACTCTTTTAATTCTCTTTGTTTTGAATTTTTCCTCCTTAATCAGGGTGAAAATCTGAAGAATCTTCTTTTTAACATAATCTGGTTACAATCTGGCTACAAAATCTCATCTCTGCTTTAAGCAGTCAGTGATCTAATATTTAGAACTTAAATTATTCTTGTTCCAATCTATTCTTGATTTGAGAATTCTCATCTGGTTAAATTGTGAGAAAAAGAAAAAATGTGAGAACTCTAGAAACACCCACATAGAACTTCCTGGACTCCAAAAGATCTTATCAAATTGAAATCTTGTATAAACTTACGTTAATTGTTAGAACTTCATATCCAAATTAGCACTGATTGTCTGTGGTTGCTGCAGTTCTGATGGTGACTTCACCTTCCCAAAAATCAGGAAATTCCCCTGTCCCTTTTAGAAGATGTGTCAAGAACCAACAGGGAAAAACTGAGGAGTTTTTCTTCATCTCTACACTCTTAATTCTGGTCAGACTGAGAATATAAAGAGAGGGGGGGAAATGAGATAAGATTTCCCCTTTGTAGAAATTAACTGAAAGGAAATCTGTGTACCATTCATTAAATATTTATAAAAAATGTAGTTTGAAAATGCTGAAATAGGAAAATGCTAGTTTAGCGGTAAAAAGTCCTTTTGTTATACAAAATATCCTTTGTCACACTCTTTATTCCCTGGACATTTTTCCCTAGAAGAGTCTCCAGGAAAAGAAAAAGAAAACAACAATATTATCTGGTTCTAAAGATTATTTCTTATTTCCATCTTGGAAAAAAGCTTGTTTAAATCACAATGTGAATAGAAAATTTAATTCCAGGAGGAGAATTTTACCTTATCACTGTGAATGGTTTAAGAAAACTAAGCTGTCTAGGTAAATTAAAAGCAAATTCATTTAATAGGGATAAGAATGGGCTTTTGCATCTATGATAAAATTTCTGAGGATAGAGACATGATAGAGATTGCCAGCTCCATTAATGTCTTCCCAGAGATTTTTCCTTCCACGACTGAAGGGGGCTTGGCCTCTTCCATCTCTCTCAAAGCTGGAAGCTAGAAGTGCTTGAAGCAACTCTACACTTGAAGAGTCCAGGGGAAGATTTAAAGCTTGATGAATCCCAAAGAGAGTTCCAAAGTGGACTGGTAAAGGCTCTCTCCCCTCTCCCCAGTTCCACTGCACCTTTCACACAGAGCAGGGCTTTCATCTCAACCAAAAAGAAGAGAATCCCATACCAATGAGCTTTAGAGCAGAGATAATAATAATAATGATAACCACAGCAATCATATAGTGTGTACTAAGGCCAAGTACTGTGCTGAGCACTTTACAATTATTATCTCATTTGGTCCTTACAACAACCCTAGGAAGTGTAATGTTAAGGGAATCTGAAGATCTTCTGTGTCCCTTCATAGGTCCACGTGACCTGTTTTGAGTTTTGACCCAGCCCACAGCCTGAGTCACATGGAGATCATAGTAGGAGGAGCTTGCCAAATGGGTGGAGCAGAAAGCGCAGAGCTGAGGTAGAGCTGAGAAAGAGAGCAGGCAGAGCAGAGCAGAATAGCTAGCATGAGTGAGGGAATGATTTTGTCTAAGGGAGCTTGTTTGTGGGGAGGCCTGAAAGAGGGAAGACTTAAGGATGGTGGTGCTCCCTGCATTGATAATGTGTATAAATTTTTTTGTTACTATAATGAATTTAGCTTTCGGGTGTTTAAATAAATGTCTTGGTTTTGTCTTCGATGAAGAAAGTCTTTTATATTTTGTGAATTTATGCTGGAAATATGCATTAATATCCATAGTGGCTACTATGGATATCACATTGGTGTTGCAGGAGTTAGGTACTATTGATACAGTTTAAGGGGTTCAGGGACCCCTCCCCCCAAAGACTAGGGTACTGGAAAGGGTCGTCTGGAATGAATTCATGGATTCAAGCATTCTTCAAGTCAAGTTGGCAAAGATTTATTGTTACACTATTACAGCAAGCAGAGCTCCTTAAGGAACTTGTATTCCTTCAGGAACTTGCAACTTAGCGGAAATGATGCTAAAGCTTATTTAGGAAAAATAGCGGGTTATGTGGAAAGTATACTAATTAGGTGATAACTTACAACCTTGGTCACAGGCCTCATTCACTACTGGAAACTAGGGAAAGGGGTTTTTCAGGGGTGTATTTTTGGTCTGTTACATCTGTAGCAAGATAGCTTTGACAGTTGACGTCTATAGCTTGACCTCTGGATTCAATATGATAACCTTGAAAATCAATACATGATAATTCTGTGCTTACAAGATAGTCCTGTTTTTTACAGAAGAATTTCTTTAGAGGTCAGCTTGTTCTTGTGATGCTGAAAGATAGTTTGTTTTGCTGGGGGCCTCTCACGAGTAATTGTGAGGAAAGGTAGTTTGTCTTACTAAGGCCCACTCATGAGTTATTGCTAGACGCAATGTCCTTGGGTTGGGGAGAAAATTGGATAGTGATCTGAAGTGAGGGAGGAATGTGATTTTTAAAATTGGGGTACAAATACAAGTACCTAAGCATCCCATCACTATTATTATCCCCATTTTTCAGATGAGGAAACTAAGATAAAAAGAGATTAAGTGGTTTGCCCAAGATTTTACAGCTAGTAAGTGTCTCAGATCAGATTTGAACTTGGATTTTCCTGGCTCTAAATCTAATGCTCTCTATCCACTGTGCCACCAAGCTGATCAGATATTACATTATTATGTTTAATTTCTGGCATTGTATTTTGGGGAAACCCCATATAATGACTACTGTGAATTTTGAGATAATGATATCTTAAACGTAATGATTTTTTAAAGTCTGGATGGTAGAATGCCCTTCTGGTTGAAGATTGTCTGCAATTGAGGAGTAGTTTCCTTGTCCCTGAGAGGTTTAATCAAACCAGCGCAGATTTTTGAAACTTTATCATCTTTGTGTAAACAATATAATTCACAATCTACCTTAAGACTGGGCATCCAGGTGGAACAGTAGATAGAATACCAGGCCTGGAGTTAGGAAGACTTATCTCTCTGAATTCTAATCTGGTCTCAGACACTTAACAGCTGTGTGATCCTGGGCAAGTCACTTAACGCTGTTTGCCTCAGTTTCTTCATCTATAAAATGAGCTGAAGAAGAAAATGACAAGCCACTCTAGCATTGTTGCTGAGAAAACCTCAGATGGGGTCACAAAGAGTCAGGCATGACTGAACAAAATATATATTTATATTTATGTACACACACACACACACACACATAATTATATAACATATAAATATAATAATAATATAAAGATATATATTCTATTAATTTATCTCCTCCTATGGATTACTAAAGCAATGATCATTTTCGGGGTAGCTGGGGTTCTGCTCAAAGGAAGGTAAATTTTGATGACTGAAACCTACTGAGTTATCTTGGGATTACTGGCTTGATTTCTTTCTTAAAGTTCATAAAGTTTAAACCAGGCCTGTACAACATATGGCCCCCCAAAAAATATAGAGGATATAAAAGAAAGTAAAGATATAATGAGTGTTTTGTCCATGCCCCTCTTAATCCACCTTCCACTAGTCACTATTGTGCCTGTCATGTAACTTGATGGGTGGATTGCCACTGCACACTCTCTCCTTTTTGTCACATGACCCAAGGAAACCAACCATTGTCAGTCTATCTCTAGTCTGAGAGGAGCTGAGAGTCGTATCTTTTCCCTGTGTTTTTAGTAGTTATTGGCATTGAACATGGACAAAGTGAGTGCACCATGAGCCTATGTAGCTGATGCCCACAATGCCATGAGCACCAACAACATGAGGGCTTCTTCCCTTCCATCACTGCATGACTGACTTTCAAGTTCCATTCCAAGTGTCAGGTGCTCTCTCCAACACACAGTTTGATATTTATTTACATCTGAGCAGTTGCTGTGAAGATTTTTTGGTCCAGCATTAAAGTTTTGAACTGACTTTGTAAAATGGGTGATAAAAAGAAATGGAAGATCCAAGCAGAACATAGTGTGTTTAATCTGGAATAGACAAATACATACTTCTTTACTTACATGAGAGACAAAATATTGTGCCTTGTTTTATGAGAAAAAATAGCCATTCCAAAGGAATACAATCTTCATCACCATTTCAAATCAAAACATCCTGACTTTAAGCAAACTGGACACCAATGAAAAACAAATTAAAATGTCCAAATTGTTGAAAAATATCAGTGGGGAACAACAATTTTTCAAGAAAGTAAACTCAGAAAATGAGGTGGCTATTAAGGTTAGTTTTTATATTTCTAAAGAAATTGCTGTTGTTGAGAATTCTTTTACTGAAAGTGACTTCATAAAGAAGTGTTTGCTGATTTCAGTTTCTGGATTATATCCAGATAAAAAAAGTGTTTTTGAGAAATATCTTAATCATTAATTATACCTTCACTTGGAAAGTGAGCCACCTAAAACCTATCTATGGCCTGGAAAAGTTAAGCTTACTTTAATTTTGGCCCCTACCTACTGACAAGTTGTGTAGGTCTGCCTTAAACTCAATTCACAGGAGTTCTCATTAACTGGACAGCAATAAGTCCCAATCCAAGCATCACTTAAAGTTTACTTTTTGGGCCCTCATGGCTCAGAGTGATTGTAAATAGTAACTCTTTCTCTTTTTACCAGCAATCTTGAAGGTCTTCCTTTTCCAGTTTAATCTTTTTAATTAAAGGGGCCATCCCTTGACTCACTTCTTAAACAGTTCTGTTCACTGAATACAACTCATCTCACTCAAAGTGAGACCCAGAAAGACCTTACCTTGAAAAGACCAAGGTCTCCCACTGCATCCTGAGCCATCTCCAATCATTCTGATCTATATTTGGCCATTGGACACATATGACTCTGGAGGAGAAAGTGAGGCTGGTAACTTTGCACAACCCTTCCTCCCTCAAATCCAATTCATTTGCAAGTCATATCATCATCTTCCTGACATCATGGTCATCTTCAAGAATGAAGGACAAACCACAACCACAGGTGGCACAGCAGATATAGTGCTGGGCCTGGATTCAGAAAGACCTGAGATCAATCTGACCTCAGATACCTACTAGCTATGTGAAACTGGGCAAGTCATGTAACCCTATTTGCTTCAGTTTCCTTATCTGTAAAATGTGTTGGAGAAGAAAATGACAAACTCTTCCAATATCTCTGTCAGGGAAACCCCAAATGGGGTCATGAAGAGTTAGACATTATTGAAATGACTGAACAACCCTAAGACAACTCTGAGTCAGTTATCTTTTAAGTATGAAGAACTGGGGGAGGGGGCGGGGGGGCAGAGCCAAGATGGCAGAGTAGAAGCACTGACCTGTAGAAGTTCCCCCCCATAGCCCATAAAATACCTGTAAAAAATGACCAAACAAATTCTAGAACAGCAGAAGCCACAAAAAGACAGAGTGAAAGAGATTTCCAGCCCAAGAAATCATGGAAGGCTGACAGAAAAGGTCTATTGCACCGGGCTCAGAGCAGAATGCAGCTCAGCCTTGGCAACACAGTGTGGCAGGGACAGGACTAGAGCTGGCCTCAGGGGGCGTATTTCTCAGTAGCAGCTGCAGTTCCCAGATTGTTCAACCCACAAATGCCAAAGACAGCTTCAAAGGTCAGTGAGAAAGCACTTTCACCTGGATGAGAAGGAAATGCAGTCTGGTCCCAGAGGCCCCAGGGCAGCAGTGGTGGCTGTGGCACAGCGTCCATTTTGGGAGCCCTCCACCTAAAGTACCTGGGGGAATCATTCAAATGATCTGGGTCTCAGCCCTGAGTGGTCGCCTTGGGGTGAGGAGGAGCACTGCCTTGTGGAGCTGTTGGAGGCTGTGGACATAAAATTCTACTCACAGATCATGGGCAGAAAAGATTTTTGTTGCTCCCAAACCAGTGCACAGGCCAGGAGAGGAGTAAATTCCTCTCCCTTGATTGTGCCGCCCTGGAGGAACTGAGAACTTTCAGGTCCCTAGAGTATACTCTCCTCTTGACAAAGGACTCAAAAGTCAAGTAACTGAGAAAATGCCCAAAAAAGGGAAAAAGTAAGACTATAGAAGGTTACTTTCTTGGTGAACAGATATTTTCTTCCATCCCTTCAAATGAGGAAGAACAATGCATATGATCACAGGAAGACATTCAAAACCTCCAAAATAAATATGCAATGGTCTCAGGCCATGGAAGAGCTCAAAAAGGATTTTGAACATCAAGTAAGAGAGGTGGAGGAAAAATTGGGAAGAGAAATGAGAGCAATGCAAGAAAATCATGAAAAGTGAGTCAACAGCTTGCTAAAGGAGACCCAAAAAAATGCTGAAGAAAATAAAACCCTTAAAAACAGACTAACCCAAATGGCAAAAGAGGTACAAAAAGCCAATGAGAAGAAAAATGCTTTAAAAAGAAGAATTAGCCAAATGGAAAAGGAGGTTCAAAAGCTCACTGAAGAAAATAGTTCTTTAAAAATTATAATGGAGTAGATGGAAGCTAAAGACTTTATAAAAAACTAAGAAATTATAAAACAAAACCAAAAGAATAAAAAAACAGAAGTCAATGTGAAATATCTCATTGGAAAAACAACTGACTTGAAAAATAGATCCAGGAGAGACAATTTAAAAATTATGGGACTACCTGAAAGCCATGATCAAAAAAAGAGCCTCAACATCATCTTTCATGAAATTATCAAGGAAAACTGCCCTGATATTCTAGAACCAGAGAGTAAAATAAATATTGAAAGAATCCACCAATCACCTCCTGAAAGAGATCTGAAAAGAAAAATTCCTAGGAATATTGTAGCCAAATTCCCAAGTTCCCAGGTCAAAGAGAAAATATTGTAAGCAGCTAAAAAGAAATAATTTGAGTATTGTGGAAATACAATTAGAATAAACGAGATCTAGCAGCTTCTACCTTAAGGGATTAAAGGGCTTGGAATATGATATTCCAGAAGTCAAAGGAATTAGGATTAAAACCAAGAATCGCCTACCCAGCAAAACTGAGTATAATACTTCAGGGGAAAAAATGGTAATTCAATGAAATAGAGGACTTTCAAGCATTCTTGATGGAAAGACCAGAGCTGAATAGAAAATTTGACTTTCAAACACAAGAGTCAAAAGAAGCATGAAAAGGCAGGAAAGAGAAATCCTAAGGGACTTACTAGAGTTGAACTGTTTACATTCCTACATGGAAAAATAATATTTGTAACTCTTGAGATTTTTCTCAGTATTTGAGTAGTTAGAGGGATTATACACACACACACACACACACACACACACACACACACACACACACACACAAACCACATACACACTCAATAAACTCCAATAGTTCCCTGTTGCCTCCAACATCAAATACAAAATGTTCCACAAACAAGATACTCTCTTTCTTGGCTCTGAGCATTTTATCTGGTTGTCCTTCATGCCTAGAATGGTCTTCCTCCTCCATTCTGAGTACTGACTTCCCTAGTTTCCTTAAATTCCCAATTAAAACTCTACTTTCTAAAGAAAGCCATGATCAACCTCTCTTAACTCTAGTGCCTTCAGAGGGGTGGAACCAATATGGCCTAGTAAAAGCAGAGACTTGCTTGAGCTCTCCTCTCAAACTCTGTCAAATACCTGCAAAAAAAATGATTCTAAACAAATTCTGGAGCTGCAGAACACACAGAATGATGGTATGAAGCAAATCCCCAGCCCAAGACAGCCTAGAAGATTTTTGGGAAGTGTCTGAAACACCAGGCTGGAAGTCGAGCACAGTCTAGCATGGGCCACACCAATACAGATGGGATCTAAGCAGGCCTTGGGGGGACAGAATCACTAGCAGATGTGGTGGTTTTCAGACTTCTTGATCCCAAAATGTCATGGACAACTTGGAAGGTCAGTGGAAAAAACCAGTCAGACCTGTGTGAGAGAGTAGAGTAGTCTGGCCCCAACCCATGGGGGTGGGGGGGCGGTAAGTAGAGAGGGTGAAGGAGCCTATGGTAGCTGCAGCAGTGGTAGTGGCTATTTCTGGAGCTCTAGAGCAGAATGGGGAGGGGGGGGGGACACCAAGTGGCTGACAGTACACTTCTCCAAACTCCCAACAGAAGCAGAGAACTACCTTGAAAAAAAAAGCTAAAAAGTCAAGTAATTAGCTGGGAAAATGAGTAAAAACCAGAAAAAAAATCAAACAATAGAAACTTACTTTAGTGACAAGGAAGATCCAAACATACAACCAGAGAAGGACAGCAAGGTCAAGACTCCTACATCCAAAGCCTCAAAGGAAAATATGAATTGATCTCAGGCCATGGAAGAAGTCAAAAAGATTTTTGAAAATCAAGTAAAAGAAGTAGAGTAAAAATTGGGAAGAGAAATGAGAGCAATACAAGAAAATCATGAAAAACAAGTCAACTGCTTGCTAAAAGGGACTCAAAAATGATGAAAATAACACCTTAAAAAACACAACAACCCAAAAGACAAAAGAGATCCAAAAAAGCCAATGAGGAAAAGAATGCCTTAAAAAGCAGAATTGGCCAAATGGAAAAGGAGGTCCAAAAGCTCACTGAAGAAAATAATTCCTTTAAGTTCGAATGGAGTAGATGGAACCTGATGACTTTATGAAAAATCAAGAAATTATAAAACAAAACCAAAAGGATGAAAAAATAGAAGACAATGTGAAATATTTCACTGAAAAACACCTGACCTGGAAAATAGATCTTGGAGAGATAATTTTTAAATTATTGGACTATCTGAAAGCTATGATCAAAAAAAGGGTCTAGATATAATCTTTCAAGAAATTATCAAGGAAAACTGCTCTGATATTCTAGAACAAGAGGGTAAAATAAATATTGAAAGAAACCTCTGATCACCTCCTGAAAGAGATCTCAAAAGGAAAACTCCTAGGAATATTGTAGTCAAATTCCAGAGTTCCCAAGTTAAGAAGAAAATATTGCAAGAAGCTAGAAAGAAACAATTTGAGTATTGTGGAAATACAATCAGGATAACACAAGACCTAGCAGATCAGAGGCCTTAGAATATAATATTCCAGAGGTCAAAGGAGCTGGTATTAAAACCAAGAAACACCTGTCTAGCAAAACTGAGTATAATCCCTGAAGGGGGAAAATGGTAATTCAATGAAATAGAGGATTTTCAAGCATTCTTGATGAAAAGACCAGAGCTAAATAGAAAATCTGACTTTCAAACACAAGAATCAAGAGAAGCATGACAAGGCAAACATGAAAGTGAAATCATAAGGATCTACTAAAGGTGAACTGTTTACATCCCTCCATGGAAAGATAATATTTATAACCCTTGAGAGTTTTCTCGGTATTAGGGTAGTTGGAGGGATTATACATACATTCATATATATGTAAACATTCACAGAGGGCACAGGGTGAATTGAATATGAAGGGATGATGTCTAAAAACATAAAATTAAGGGATGAGAGAAGAATATATTGGGAGAAGGAGAAAGGAAGAAATAGAACATTATCTCTCACATAAAAGAGTCAAGAAAAAGCTTTTATAATGGAGAGGAAGGGGGAAGGTGAGAGGGAAGGAGTCAACCTTACTCTCATCAGATTTGGCTTAAGGAGGGAATAACATGCACACTCAATGGGGTATGAAAATCTATCTCACTGTACAGGAAAGTAGGGGGGAAGGGGATAAGCAAGGTGGGGGGGTGAGATGATAGAAGGGAGGACAAATGTGAGGAAGGGGTAATTAGAAGTAAACCCTTCTAAGGAGGGACAGGGTCAAAAGAGAGAATAGAATAAACGGGGAGCAGGATAGGATGGAGGGAAATATAATTAGTCTTTTATAATATGACTGTTATGTAAGTGTTTTGCATGACTACACATGAATAACCTCTATCAAACTGCTTGTCTTCTTAATGGGGGTGGGTGGGGAGGGAGGAAGGGAGAGAAGTTAGAACTCAAAGTTTTAAAAACTAATGTTAAAATTTGTTTTTACGTGCAACTGGGAAATAAGACATACAGGCAGTGGGGTATAGAAATCTATCTTGCCCTACAAGAAAATAGAGGGGAAGGGGATAAGAGAAGGAGGGAGTATGTGATAGAAGGGAGGGCAGATTGGAGAAAGGGATGGCCAGAATGCATCCTGTCTTGGGGAAGAGGGGAGATATGGGGAGAAAATTGGAAACTCAAAATCTTATGGAAGTGAATGTTGAAACCTAAAAATTAATTAATTAATTAGGAAAAATTCTAGTGCCTTCACTGTTAATTTTTTTATTTAACTAATATATAGATAGCTTTGTATATATGTGTTTGCATGTTATCTCCTCCATTACATCATACATTCCTGAAGGACAGGGACTTTCTTTTACCTCTTTTTGTATTCTCAGCACCTAGCACAATGCCTAGTAGATAGTAGGTGCTTAATAAATGTTTATTGATTGATCTGATAGTAGTTAAGCCTGCTGCTACATCTTCCAGAGATATGATATCCTACAACGAACAAGTCCTGCTGTGCAGTGGAGTAATGATTAGGAGGAGAGTAAGGTATGAGACTGGAAATTTAGGAAGAGCTTAGGTTATGAAGGGCTTTGAATGTCTAAGAATTTTGTATTTGATCCTGAAGGTGGCAGGAAACTACTGGTGTTTGTTGAATAAGAGGTGATATGATCAGACCTGCACTTTAGGAAGATCACTCTGTCAACTGGGTGGCAGATGGACTGGGGTGGGGAAGGGAACTTTGCAAGACTAAGCAACAGAATATTAGTCCAGGTTTGATATGACGAAGGCCTACATTAGGATGGTGGCAGAGCCAAAGGAAAAAAGAGGGAATGTATACAATAGATGATATCTAGCTAAAATCAACAGATTGGTAACGGATTGGATACAAGGAGTGAAAAAAAGAAGTTGAGGATGACATCTAGGTTAAGAGCCTGGATTACTATGAGGATGATGTCCTCTGCAGTAATAAGGAGGTTGGAAGCAGTGATGATTTAGGAGGAAAGATAATGAGCTTGATCTTGGACATTTTGAGTTTAAGATGTCTACAGGACATTCAGTTCAAGATGTCTGAAAGACAATTGGAGATGGGAGAAGGAAGGTCAGGAGAGAGATTAGGGCTGGAGAAATAGATGTGAGAACCATTAACATAGAGACGACCATTGACTCCATGGGAACTGATGAGATGACCAAGTGAAATAATATAGAGGGAGAAAAGAAGAAGATCCAGGACAGAGTCCTATGGGACACCCAGAGTTAGTGGACATGACCTGAATAACAATTCAGGAAGGGAGACTGAGAAGGAATGGTCAGATAGGTAGGAGAATAGGGTGACTGACAGTGACAAAGTCTTCAGAGAGGTCCTGGAAATGGTACCTTTGTGGATGATGACAAGATCAAGTGTAGGAGTGGTTCATGGAAAGTGAGTAGGCTGAAGAACTGAGTGGTTAGAGAGTTTGAAGGAGAATCAATATGTATGTTGAGCTGTAGAGGAGAGAAAAATTTGTGAGCCATTATTGAACTCATTGAAGAAGGAAGGGGAATAACTTGAGGACATATAGACAATAGCCACCAGTAATGAATGGGTAGTAGATATGAATAGCAGGAATCTCAATAGAAGAAAAATTACTGAGCAATAGAAGCAGTACAAGAACCTGCAAGTGGGAAAGGGGAAGCAAGGAATATTACAATTCCACCACTTTAACTATTGGACCAAAGAGAATGAGCCAAAGTGCAGCCAGTACTAGAAAGGGTGGCCAGGAAGGTTGTGTCACCAAGGGAACAAGATTTCATTAAAGCTAGTAGATGCAAGGAGTAGGAGAGGAAAAGATTAAGGATAAAAGGAAGTTTATTGTCTATGGAAGAGGGATCCCACAGGACACAGTGGAAGGGGTGGGTGGTATATGGTTGAAACTTTGAAGTGGGTGTGTTGAAGAGGATGGAATAAGGAATTGAGAGATTTTAGAGTAGGGAATAAGGTTTGGAAGATGATCTACAAGGGTTCAGAATCACTGGGATGTGAAGGGTATAAGAATGTTCATCAATGAGTGGAGGGTGCCACTCTTTTTTTTGTTGTTGTTGTAGAGAATTATACATTTATTTTTTTAATTAATTAATGGATGCTACTCTTTCAACAGAAGTTGGCAACTGGATGAGAGGGACATGGTCAGATGGTCAGATGAGAAGCCCTGTTTCCCTACTCTTTGTTTCAAAGGGTAGTGTTGAGGTAGCAAAAAGGTAAATCAGAAAATGAATGTTGAACCTACACAGCAGAAAAAGGAATCATGGTTCCCACATTTTTTTCTCTTCTTTCCTCAAATGACAGAAATAGCAAGAGATGGAAAGGCCAAAGTCAAAGAGTAGGTTACTCCTCCTTGTGCATCCTACTTGGGAGACTAAGCTGGAATCAGGAAGGCAGAAGGAAGACCTTCCAGGCAGATGGAAGACATCTGGCCCAGTCCCTTGCTACCTTTCCTCAGGAGATATTATGTGCCTAGAAAGAGATGGAAAGCACCCTCTTCTCACCTGAGAGGCTGGCCAGGAGGCAGTAGCAGGAAGTGGGTGTAGTCCAGTGGTGACAGTAAATAAACATAGAACATAGGGCCATTGAGCTGAGCTTAGAGAAACTTGTCTTTGGGAATTCCCCAGGTGAGTCAGAAGCTCACAAGAAGGTATATTCTCATTATATGAGTGGCATGTGGGATGTAGCCAAAGAGTAACTAACAAGATCAGGCTCACTAAATCCCAACATTTCCAGGGAGAAATTTATCAAAATTCCTCTATCTTTAATAGATTACCTAAGAGATTTTCTTAAGAATTTGTCATCATGAGAGTCCAATAGTCCATATACAATGCCCATAGTGGTAGTAAAGAAGGAGAATTGAAAGAAGTATATAAGTATTACATATGAGAAACTGAATAAAAGAATCTAAGAACTTTTCTATGATTTGACAGCTATTATTACAAGTTTCTTAAGAACTATGCTTCTCCTGCAAAACCACTGAGTGACCTTACTTGAGCATACATGATTATTAACATGAACAAATTTTAAGATACTTGAAGACATTAAAATGATTCTATATAATTTTATAATTTATTCTATTCTGTAATTGATCATATTCTATATGACTGCCCTATTTTATATGATTGTTCAAACAACATTTCTTTGTCCCTTTGACCATGAGCTAAGCTTAGAAATTCAGTTTTCTTACTAATCACAATCCTCTTCATGCCTCAAGGAAATCTGATATCCTTGAGGGATGGAGATGGAAACCTAGAAGGTTGGCCCACTATCTCTAAGCTTGCAAGTGGTGTCAAATGATGACTATTTCTTTTTTTTTTTTTTTTTATTTAGCTTTTAACATTCATTTTCACAAAATTTTGGGTTACAAATTTTTCCCCTTTTCTCCCCTCCCCCCCCAAACGCCAAGCATTCTAATTGCCCCTATGACCAATCTGCTCTCTCTTCTATCATCCCTCTCTGCCCTTGTCTCTGTCTTCTCTTTTGTCCTGTAGGGCCAGAGAGCTTTCTATACCCCTTTACCTGTATTTCTTATTTCCTAGTGGTAAGAACATTACAGTTGATCCTAACACTTTGAGTTCCAACTTCTTTAGCTCCCTCCCTCTCCACCCCTTCCCTTTGGAAGGCAAGCAATTCAATATAGGCCAAATCTGTGTAGTTTTGCAAATGACTTCCATAATAGTTGTGTTGTATAGGACTAACTATATTTCCCTCCATCCTATCCTGTCCCCCATTACTTCTATTCTCTTTTGATCCTATCCCTCCCCATGAGTGTTGACCTCAAATTGCACTCTCCTCCCCATGCCCTCCCTTCTATCATCCCCCCCCACTCTGCTTATCCCCTTATCCTCCACTTTCCTGTATTGTAAGATAGGTTTTCATACCAAAATGAGTAGGCATTTTATTCTTTCCTTTAGTGGAATGTGATGAGAGTAGACTTCATGTTTTTCTCTCACCTCCCCTCTTTATCCCTCCACTAATGAGTCTTTTGCTTGCCTCTTTTATGAGAGATAATTTGCCCCATTCAATTCTCCCTTTCTCCTCCCAATATCTTTCTCTCTCACTGCTTGATTTCATTTTTTTTTTAAGATATGATCCCATCCTCTTCAATTCACTCTGTGCACTCTGTCTCTATGTGTGTGTGCGTGTGTGCATGTGTGTGTGTGTAATCCCACCCAGTACCCAGATACTGAAATGTTTCAAGAGTTACAAATATTGTCTTTCCATGTAGGAATGTAAACAGTTCAACTTTAGTAAGTCCCTTATGACTTCTCTTTGCTGTTCACCTTTTCATGGTTCTCTTCATTCTTGTGTTTGGAAGTCAAATTTTCTTTTCAGCTCTGGTCTTTTCATCAAGAATGCTTGAAAATCCTCTATTTCATTGAAAGACCAATTTTTCCCCTGAAGTATTATACTCAGTTTTGCTGGGTAAGTGATTCTTGGTTTTAGTCCTAGTTCCTTTGACTTCTGGAATATCCTATTCCATGCCCTTCAATCCCTTAATGGAGAAGCTGCTAGATCTTGTGATATCCTGATTGTATTTCCACAATACTTGAATTGTTTCTTTCTAGCTGCTTGCAATATTTTCTCTTTCACCTGGGAGTTCTGGAATTTGGCCACAATGTTCCTAGGAGTTTCTCTTTTTGGATCTCTTTCAGTCGGTGTTCTGTGGATTCCTTGAATATTTATTTTGCCCTCTGGTTCTAGAATCTCAGGGCAGTTTTCATTGATAATTTCATGAAAGATGATGTCTAGGCTCTTTTTCTGATCATGGCTTTCAGGTAGGCCCATAATTTTTAAGTTGTCTCTCCTGGCTCTATTTTCCAGGTCAGTTGTTTTTCCAATGAGATATTTCACATTATCTTCCATTTTTTCATTCTTTTGGTTTTGTTTTGTGATTTCTTGGTTTCTCATAAAGTCATTAGCCTCCATCTGTTCCATTCTAATTTTGAAAGAACTATTTTCTTCAGTGAGCTTTTGAATCTCCTTTTCCATTTGGCTAATTCTGCTTTTGAAAGCATTCTTCTCCTCATTGGCTTTTTGAACCTCTTTTGCCAATTGAGTTAGGCTAGTTTTCAAGGTGTTATTTTCTTCAACATTTTTTTGGGTCTCCTTTAGCAGGGAGCTGATTTGCTGTTCATGCTTTGACTTCATGTCTCTCATTTCTCTTCCCAGCTTTTCCTCCACCTCTCTAACTTGATTTTCAAAATTCTTTTTGAGCTCTTCCATGGCCTGTGCCCATTGAGTGGGCTGGGACACAGAAGCCTTGATTTCTGTGTCTTTGCCTGATGGTAAGCATTGCTCTTCCTCATCAGAAAGGAAGGGAGGAAATGCCTGTTCACCAAGAAAGTAACCTTCTATAGTCTTATTTCTTTTCCCTTTTCTGGGCATTTTCCCAGCCAGTGACTTGACCTCTGAATATTTTCCTCACACCCACCTCACCTCCTGATCCTCCCAGCCAGTGTTTGGGGTCTGAGATTCAAATGCTGCTTCCAGCCTCAGGGCTTTGGGCGGGGGCAGGGCTGCTATTCAGTGTGAGATTAAATTCAGATTCTCAGGTGAGGGCAGGGCTGCCTCTCAGGCTCAGTTCCCTCAGGGAGTTTATGCACAGACCTTCAACAATGGATCCAGGCTCCTGCCTGCTTGGGGAGCCCTGGTCTGCCGCTGCCCCTCAGCTTCTGTCTCCCGAGGGGGCCCGAGCCATGGGGGCACCCCACTCCCCCCTCGACCCACCAAAGGGACTCTCTCACAGACCCCCGTCACCTGTGGGTGGAGGTATTTGTGCGGCCGCTGGAGATCCCGTCCCTGAAGCCCGCTCGGATCTGTTCCTCTCGGTGCCGCGGCCACGGCAGGGCTGTACTCAGCTCCCAGTCCCGGCGCCCAGTCCGCAGCACGAAGGACCTTTTACGAGAGGTTTGCAGGTCTCTCCGGAACAGAAATCTCCCTCGCTCCAATGTTCTGTGGTCTCTGGGTGCAGAATTCGCCGTGAGTTACTTCTTTGTAGTTGTTCTATGGGTTGTGGGTTCGGAGCTATGTGTATGTGCGTCTTTCTACTACGCCATCTTGGCTCCGCCCCCCATGATGACCATTTCTTAAACACAGGAGTACAGCCAGCCCTCTGAGTAAGGTGAAAGAAAACTTGTTATCCCTCATAACTTTCAGCTACTGAAAAATGCCATGACACCTATTTCCTAACAAATACCTACAAGCTGATGTGGTACATTTCCACAAGAATATATTTACCTGTCCATTCGCAATGAAAGAGGCTCTTATCTCCCTCATTGGAGCTAGGGAGTCTAATAATTTCAGTAGCCTCAAGAAGAACATGAAAAGATGTGTAGCTAGCACACTCTTCTTAATATAACCAATCACATTGTCCTAATCCAAATAAAGTTGCCAACTCAATAACTACTTGTATTATTTTCCTTACCCATACAATTCTATTCTCTGTCCTATGCTTATGAAAAAAAAAAAGAAGCTGAACCACCAAATCAAAATGTGAATGACTGAAGTAAACTAAGTTAACAAGGTCACATCTTAACCCCAGATTTGAATGTACCCTTACAACTCTAACTATAACTCTAACCTTAAATCTAACCCCAATCCTAACTACCTCTCACTCTAACCCCAGCTTTAAATTTGCCTCTAATTAGAGTTAGTTAAATTCTAACCCTAAACCTAAATCCTAGCCCTAAACTCTAAGCCTAACCCTAACCCTGACTCTAAATGCCTCTGACTCTAACCCTAACCCTAACACATCCTGCTAAGAAACTGATAAATTTTAGAATTCTGTTATAGTTTACCTTTATTAAATTCTCTTGAGACATACTTGATGAATTATTTCACGTGTGAACCCATTTTAGCCTAAGAAGAGCTAAAGAAACCTTTTGTCCTACACAGAGATGCAATTTGGAGGGCTTGGGAGCAGTTTTGTATTGAAAGAGTGTTACCAAAACCCACTTGCATTGCTAACAGAGACTTTAGCCACATCAAGACTCATTACTCTAGACACAAGCTGCAGCTCTGGCCTTGAAGTAAGTTTTCACCGAAAAGTTCAAGGATTATGCATATAGAGTAAAGTCGACATTGACCAAAGTCAGGTGGGATGTTTTTTACCAGAGATGGGTAGTAACACTAATGAAGTACAAATGTAACATTCACTACAATTTAGGGAAGATCATGAGGAATGTAGATGCCCTGTCCCAAAGGCCATATAACACCACAGCTATAGTGAGATAAAAAGAAGGAATGACAAGCTATGTGTATGATCGTAAAACCTGGAGTATATGTACATGGCACCTAGGAGAAGGTGACTATATGTAAACAAACTTTCTTCATTGAACCAATCTTCTTTCCCCTAGTTGTCTGTGGATGCCTCACAATGGCAGGAATAGATGAATGATGAAAGAATACAAAATGTGATATATGCCAAGAAGGGAGACAGCAATATTAAGGAGATGCAGACTCAAGTGCCAATCCTTTGAAGGAATTTGACATTTAAGACAATAGCAGAAATTAGAGTTATGAGATGGAGTAATGAATTGGATCTTATTGGATCCAATTGGAATTTGAATATTGATCTATGCTTAGCACTAGAAAATATTTGCTGTTACCTGGTGCATATTTCTCTATGGCCATGAAAAGACTTTGAATATATTGGTCTAAAGCTGATAAGAAACAGATTTTACAACTCTAACATGACTGTAGATATCACCAAGGAAGTTTGAGACTTCTTTTCATTGGGTTTAAAGAAACTACCAATTTTCACTGTATGGGGCATGGGACAGACTTGGGCCAGTATCTTGTTAGTTTAGGTTCAATGTTGGGACAAAATGAGTCACTCTTAGGTCATTGAACAGTCAACAAAATTAGGTTTACTTAGCCTTAATATAGAAAGGATATTCACTAAGGATGTAATAGCATTTAGTTTGAGTAGACATAGCATCTCTCATCTCCATATGGAAATGTGTCTAGTCAGCAAAACAGGGCATGGCAATTCATGAGGTCTTGGGACATTTACCAAGTGTGAAAGGCCACAGCCTTATGTGGGTAGACCTTTTTAATGCCCTTAGGTAACTAAGAAGCCTGTGTGGAAGAAGGCACAATTTGAATCTTGCCCCAGACCCCAGCCAATTAAGTCCCAGCTTTGTCACAATTTAGGGGAAAATTAGCCTAACTTGTGGGGTGAGGAGAGGTAGAAGGAGGGAAGGAAAGAAGAAAACTTATCATATACCACCCTTGGGTAGAAAGTATATAATTTCTCTAGTGGGTGCTAATATGCCCCACCACAACTGTATTCAGTGAGACATATTAGGAAAAATTCCTTTATTGATCCCAACCTTAAAAGCTCTTTCACATGACAATCATGAAGCCTGGAGCTCACACCACTGGAAAAATATTCCAGCACCCTCGTTCCCTAGAACATCCCCTGTTAGTATATTAGTGACCAATGAAGCCATCTAGTAAGCCAGGCAAAATGGCATTCTTCAAGTTAGGTCTTTATAGGTGGGGCCTGTTGGATTAGCAGAAGAGAGTACTGGGCCCTAGACTGAAGGTCTTCATCTCGGGCAGAATTGTCAGCTGTTTGTAAAGGCCACTAACCCAGACAGGCATGATTCTGAATGTGCCATTTCCTTTTAGCAATAGAACCATTTATTCCCTACTCACCTTCATAGAGGAGCCATTTTGCATATTTCAGCTCATAAGGAGTAACTCTGGATAGAGTAATGGTATGACCTTCTATATGATGTGATAAAGTGAGTTACCACTTTAGGGAACTTGGAGCTTCAGAAACTTATTCACTTATTCTGACAACTTCTGGGTTCCTGACAAAGACTCCACTCAGCCTGGTCTCTTGTTTTATGTTTTATTGTATTTTTACTTATTTTGTTAAATATTTCCCAATTACATTTTTTAAAGTTTTTGTTGGTATTTCCTGCTTCTTACTTCACCATAGTTATCCCAAATATAGTCTCCTTCTCTCTCCCAGAGAGCCATCCCACATGACAAATAACGTTTTTCAAAAGAAAAAAAGGTCAGCACAAACTGATTCATACATTTTTAAAAATTGAAAAACACGTGCAATAACATCTGTGGACCCCCCAACTTCACAATGGCGTAGGTTAAGGGTGTCTTCTCATCTCTCTTGATCTTCAAAATCTTTTTACATTTACTTTTGATTTTTTTGGTGTATAATTATTCTTTCTATTTACACTGTTGTAGTCACTGTATATTCCTGGTTCTCCTTACTTCACTTAGCATCAATTCATTTAGATCTCCCTATGCTTCTCTGTATTCATCTCATGCATCATTTCTTACACAGTAAAAGTCCATTATCATGTTCCATAGTTTGTGTAGTCATTCTTCAAGCGATGGGTATTTGCTTTGTTCTAATTCTTAGCTATCATAAAAAGTACTTCCATAAATATTTTGGAGTATGTGGGAATTTTTTTTCTTATCAATGGCTACTTTGAGGCATAAGCCTAATAAGTTTCTGGTTCAAAAGATAGGGGCATCTTCATCACTTTATTTGCATAACTCCAAATCTGATTCCAAAATTATTGTACTATTTTATAGCTCCAACACCAACATTTTAGTGAGCCTATCCTTTCCCAACCCTTCCAATACTGACTGCTGGTATTTTTCATCACTTTTGCCAATTTTCAGGAGAAACTTCAAGGTTATTTTGTGTATTTTTCTTATTAGTAGTGATTTGGAACTTTCTTAAATGTGGTTGTGGATTTTTGAGAACTATTTGTATATATCCTTTGACCATTTTTTGCGGAATGGTTGTTAGTCTGTTACATATTGTTTGTATAACTTAGAAGCCAAACCTGCATCAGAAAATTTTGATGAAAAGATTTTTTTTTTTCCATTCAGCCACTTCCTTTCTTACCCCAGATACGTCAAGGTTATCTGTGCGGAAGTTTTACTTTATCTGTTGTTTGGTTAAGAATACTGTTCTTACCCATAGCTATGAGAGATATATGAACTGTTTCTTTTCTAATTTTTTTATAGTATGATCTTTATTATTAAGTTCACATATCCATTTAGAACATATTGTGAAATGTGGTATAAAGTGTTGGTCTATGTCTAATTTCTGCCAAACTGTTTTCCAGTTTTCTCATCAGTTATTATAAAATTGAGACTTTTTCCCTAATTTATACTTTCCACTTTATCAAACACTGATTAATTGAGTCCTGCTGTTTCTGAATTTTCCTTTCCCATTCTGTTCCATTGATTTATCTCTCCATTCTTTAGCTTAGGTTTTGATGACTGCTGCTGTATCATACAGTTTGAGGTCTAAAAGTGCTATTCTCCCTTAGTCCCTTTTGTTCTGTGAAGTTTGGATTCAGTCAAAGGGCCACACTTGAGGACCTAGAGGGCTACATGAGGCCTCGAGGACACAGGTTCCCCACCTCTGTTCTAGATACTTTGTTCTTCCAAATAAATTTTGTTATTATTTTATCAAATTCTATAAAGTCTCCCATTGGTAATTTGATTAAACAGTTAACAAGGGGGCAGAGCCAAGATGGTGGAGTAGAAACACACAAATACGCTAGCTCCAAACCCACAGCCCATGAAATATCTGTAGAAAAGAGCTGACAATAAATTCGGGAGCAGGAGAAGCCACAGAACAGTGGAGTGGACGAGATTTCTGTTCCAGAGAGCCTGAAAACCTCTCACAAAAGGTCCGTCCCACTGCGGACATGGAGCAGAGCCCAGCCCTGCGTTGGCTGCCCAGCGCCAAGAAGAGCAGATCTGAGCAGGCTTCAGGGACAGAATCTCCAGCAGCCGCGCGGGTCCCTCCACCCACAGGTGACAAGGGTTGGTGAGAGGGTCTCTTTGGCGGGTCGAGAGGGGAGTGGGGAGCCCCCATGACTCAGGCCCCCTCAGGAGGCACCAGCAGAGGTGGGAGCAGACCGGGGCTCCCCAAGCAGACAGGAGCCTGGATCCATTGTTGAAGGTCTCTGCATAAACCCCCTGAGGGAACTGAGCCCGTGAGGTGGCCCTGCCCCCACCCGGGCAGCTGAACTTGATCTCACACTGAATAGCAGCCCTGCCCCCGCCCAAAGCCCTGAGGCTGGCAAGCAGCATTTGAGTCTCAGACCCCAAGCGCTGGCTGGGAGGATCTGGAGGCGAGGTGGGTGTGAGGAGAATATTCAGAGGTCAAGTCACTGGCTGGGAAAATGCCCAGAAAAGGGAAAAAAACCAAGACTATAGAGGGTTACTTTCTTGGTGAACAGGTTTCTCCTCCCCTCCTTTCTGATGAGGAAGAGCGGTGCTCACCATCAGGGAACGACACGGAAGTCAGGGCTTCTGTATCCCAGCCCACTCAATGGGATCAGACCATTGAAAAACTCAAAAAGAGCTCAGAAAATTTTGAAAATTATGTTAGAGAGGTGGAGGAAAAACTGGGAAGAGCAATGAAAGACATGCAAGCAAAGTATGAACAGCAGGTCAGCACCCTGCTAAAGGAGACCCAAAAAAATGCTGAAGAAAATAACACCTTGAAAACTAGCCTAACTCAATTGGCAAAGGAGGTTCAAGAAGCCAATGAGGAGAAGAATGCTTTCAAAAGCAGAATTAGCCAAATAGAAAAGGAGGTTCAAAAGCTCACTGAAGAAAACAGTTCTTTCAAAATTAGAATGGAACAGATGGAGGCTAATGACTTTATGAGAAACCAAGAAATCACAAAACAAAACCAAAAGAATGAAAAAATGGAAGATAATGTGAAATATCTCATCGGAAAAACAACTGACCTGGAAAATAGATCCAGGAGAGACAATTTAAAAATTATGGGACTACCTGAAAGCCATGATCAAAAAAAGAGCCTAGATATCAGCTTTCATGAAATTACCAAGGAAAACTGCCCTAATATTCTAGAACCAGAGGGCAAAATAAATATTGAAAGAATCCACAGATCACCACCTGAAAAAGATCCAAAAAGAGAAACTCCTAGGAATATTGTGGCCAAATTCCAGAGTTCCCAGGTCAAGGAGAAAATATTGCAAGCAGCTAGAAAGAAACAATTCAGGTATTGTGGAAATACAATCAGGATAACACAAGATCTAGCAGCTTCTACATTAAGGGATTGAAGGGCATGGAATAGGATATTCCAGAAGTCAAAGGAACTAGGACTAAAACCAAGAATCACCTACCCAGCAAAACTGAGTATAATACTTCAGGGGAAAAATTGGTCTTTCAATGAAATAGAGGACTTTCAAGCATTCTTGATGAAAAGACCAGAGCTTAAAAGAAAATTTGACTTTCAAACACAAGAATGAAGAGAAGCATGAAAAGGTAAACAGCAAAGACAAATCATAAGGGACTTATAAAAGTTGAACTGTTTACATTCCTACATGGAAAGACAATATTAGTAACTCTTGAAACTATTCAGTATCTGGGTACTGGGTGGGATTACACACACACACATGCACACATGCACACACACATAGAGACAGAGTGTGCAGAGTGAATTGAACAGGATGGGATCATATCTTTAAAAAAATGAAATCAAGCAGTGAGAGAGAAATATATGGGAGGAGAAAGGGAGAAATGGAATGGGGCAAATTATCTCTCATAAAAGAAGCAAGCAAAAGACTTTTTTAGTTTGGGGAAAAAGAGGGGAGGTGAGAGAAAACATGAAGTTTACTCTCATCACATTCCACTGAAGGAAAGAATAAAATGCACACTCATTTGGTATGAAAACCTATCTTACAATACAGGAAAGTGGGGGATAAGGGGATAAACAGGGTGAGGGGGACGATGGAAGGCAGGGCATGGGGAGGAAGGTGCAATTTGAGGTTGACACTCACGGGGAGGGACAGGATCAAAAGAGAGAATAGAAGTAATTGGGGGCAGGATAGGATGGAGGGAAATATAGTTAGTTTTATACAACACAACTATTATGGAAGTCATTTGCAAAACTACACAGATTTGGCCTATATTGAATTGCTTGCCCTCCAAAGGGAGGGGGTGGGGAAGGAGGGAGGAAAAGAAGTTGGAACTAAAAGTTTTAGGAACAACTGTTGAGTACTGTTCTTGCTGCTAGGAAATAGGAAACAGAGGTAAAGGGGTATAGAAAGTTATTTGGCCCTACAGGACAGAGGAGAGGATGGAGACAAGGGCAGAGAGGGATGATGAAGGAGAGAGCAGATTGGTGATGGGGGCAATTGGAATGCTCGGTGTTTTGGGGTGGGGGGAGGGGACAAGGGGGGAGAATATTTGGAGCCCAAAATTCTGTGAAAATGAATGTAAAAAGTTGAATAAAAAAATAAAAAAACAGTTAACAAACTGAGACGTACTTAGCCTTAACAAAATAGACAATTCAATAAAGAGCATTTAGTTTGGGTAGAAACATCACCCCTCATCTCCATATGTTAATCTGATGGTATAGCACTAAAAATATAAATCAATTCTGTTAGTATTTTCATTTTCATTATATTCTCATGGCCTCACTATGAGCATTAAATATTCCTTCAGCTATTTGTTTTTATTTCTTTTGGAAGCATTTTGTAGTTGAATCTATATGTCATTTGCATGCTTTGGGAGGTTGATCCCCACATATTTTATGCATTTTATAGACTTTATGGACAGAGACCCTCAAAAATATGGTTTCTACAGGGATTGCTAGACAGTCTGCTTTAGATCTTCCAGGGTTGTAGCCTTTTCCAAGCCCCATTTCAAAGAAGCTGATTTGTGAGTGACTTGGCAATTGAGAATTATGAAGATACCTTGGCAAGAAACCTGAACGGTCCAGTAAGTCTCTGGGTCTCCTTCTTAGATCACAGAGAAAGTATAAGTAGCTGTCATAGTCATCTGGACTGTGCTTGGGACCCTCTGGGTTTTTCCAATCCATTGAATCCTCAAAAAATGAGTGAGCAGACTAGGATCAGGATTTTCTTGAGATTGCTTTCTTACCCTTTGTCCCTTATATAGGCCACCCTTCATTGTAAGACCTCAGCCTTGTCACCTTTGGGGAAAAAACTAGTCTAACCCTTGTTGCTAGGGCAGTGGGGAAGAAGTGAAAAGGAAAATGGGTAGCTATAAGTTCTACCACACACTGAACATTTATTTTTTTACCTATTTTTTATTCTGAATTTAACAAACATTAAAAAATTGAGCAGTTGCATACACAAAATAGAACACAGAAAGAGGACCAAATATGAAACCATGAGTCTCCATTCCTTACTTTCTTTTTTATAAGTATAAAATAGATTCAAATCACTATTTTCCAAATTGAACTGCTTATTTGTGCTTTCTTCTGAACATTCGTCTGTACTTCTCTGTGTGCTTTTTACAGTGTTTCCATGACCCTCTCCTTTTTCTTCCTTTTTCTTTTTCAGCATCACCATTGCTAACCTCCACCCTCTCCATCTACTTCATACCCTTTAAAAAAAAGAGGGGAAAGTCATATGACAAATAGCTAGAGCAAAGCAAAATTAATCCATATTGTGGCTGCATTCAAAATTTTGAGTGCATCACCTCTCATTCAGAAAGTGAGTAACATGTTTCATCTGCAAGTCCTCTAGAGGACCTTGCCTTGTTCAGAGTTCCTAAGTCTTTCTTTATAATAATGTTGCTGTCCTTGTTATAAATTGTTCTTCTGTTTACTTGATTCTGTGCCATTTCCATTTGATATTCAGTTCGTCTGAAGCCAGCTCCATTAATCTATGTTTACATACTTTTTCCCCCCACGCATTTCAATTATGAAAAATAGCAATTTCTGAGCTAGTTGTTTTTTACATGAAATATCTTATATTTTCTTCTGATTTTTCAAACTTTTGAGTTTATTCTAATATTTCTTCCTGTTTCATGGAATCATTGATTTTTGTTTGAATTCTTCCATTTTCCAGGGGGTCTGTTACTTGGGAAAGGTTTACCACTTTTTATTCTACGCTATTTATTCTCCTTCCAATTTTTTCTACCAAAGTTTTTATTTCATTTTTTTTGTCTCTTGCAAGAGTCCTACATATTTAATGTAGTGTTTGTAGATTGCAGTTTTTATTGAGTTACTTTCTCCCTCTTTTTATAGATTAGTCAGTCAACTGATTCATTAAATTAAATGTAATAATTAAACTAAATTAATTAAATCAGCAATTTATTAAGTATTTGCTAAGTGCTCTACATCATCCAGGGTTAGGCTCCTCTTTATCAGGTTCAGGGTTTGAGATCCTCAGGTCCTGTTCTGGCATCTTAGGACACAGTTTTAGGGATTTGGGAACCCCTGAAACTAGGGTGTTCTGGACTGAGCACTGCTATATCTCTTCCTGCTCCTGCTCTCAGGGCTTCCAAGATCCCCACCAGGGGGATTTATGATTATAGTAGAACTTTCTGAGCACCCTGGGGGCTTTCTTCAAATAGTCCTCCATTCTTTTGCCATGGAACACAGAGTTTTGTTGGCTATAACTACCTCTGACCAATCTCTAGCCAAGCAGAGTAGCTACCTTTCACTGGCTGTGCCAGAAGATGGACCATTTTCTTTTTTCTGGCTGACCTGTACAATTCTAGGATGGAAAGTGTTCACTTACTATAGTTTCTCATTGAATTTCTTGGTCATATTTTACTCTAATGAAAACTTTAGTGTATTGTTAAAGTAGGTATATGAGAGCTAGAAAGTATGCCTTCCATTCATGTAGCCATCTTGGATGGAAGTCCATTTGATGTATTTCTACATCACATCAATCTCTATGTGTATAAATATGTGTTGCTATGTTTGACCCTCTTTTGTCCAGTTCTGATCCACATTCCACCCACCTATTTCCTCATGTTTATATACTCTTCTTGTATACTCTGTAAAAAAAAAAGTGAGAGTAGTCACATGAACCAAGTTAAGATTTTACTTGTTAAATATGGTAAAACAGAATCTGATTTGTTTTAACACTATTCCCTTTATATATAGCACAGCCACATACATTTATTCATTTAGTGTTGGCAGTGAGGATGGGAGGGAGAGGTGGGTATCTGTTAAGGGGAAATTTATGAAGCAAATGTAGAAAAAGCATCTAGGATGTTATGACATTCTGTGGTTTCTGCTTATATTCTGAAACAGTTTGCCTCAACCCTGTGGTTTGATTAGAGTGTGCATGCCATCACTCTTTAACTGTCAAAGTTCCTCACTGCTCCAAAGTGGAATTGACTGTGTTTCTCTTCTTCATGCCTCCGAATTGGACAAGCACTGTCAGCTAACTGCATGTGAAGGGCTCCCTGATAGGAGGAAAGAGATTTAGAAACTGAGGAACGTGGCAGCCAGGAGCATCTATCCTATATAGTAGTCTCTGTCACTTGTTGTTATCTGAGGGAATCCTCAGACTGGAAAAAAACATGAATTAAAAGTTTCTTTGCAACTACTATAGCAGTAACTGTTCTACATGGAAAGCCTCAATCCATGCTGAGAATATATAGATGGTTATTAAAACAGATTCAAAGCCCTTGATAACAAGCCCTTCCTATCTTTTTCAATTTTCTTGTGCTTTTTCTCTCTCTTGTATAATCCAGCCACACTGTCCTACTTGATGTTCCTTGCACACTCACTTGACTGGAGGATAATAGTTTTGACTTTCTGGGGTGGGGAAGGCGTTCGTCAAAATAACACACAAATTCACCATAGTAGCAGGGTATTCTATGCTTGCATCCCCACCATAGTAATCTCAAGAATGTATAATGATAGTAACAGAAAAAGTTAATAGAAAACATTTCCAATTCTTCCAACATAGAGGAATTTCCTATGAATGAAACGATGTGGTACATGGTTGCAACAATCAGAACTATTATAGGTATAACAGGATAAAACTAACTCAGCTCTGTTAAATTTTAGGTAAACATCATAAATGCTTTTTAAAACAGTCAATTTATTCATCAGAGTTTCATGTATTCAAGTCTCCTATAATTCAAGATCCATGACTAACAAATGAGAAACTTTCCTACATGGTGGGAGAAGGGAAAAGCACAACGGGAAAATGATTCAGAAGGATTCCATCTTTATAAAAACTATTCCTTCAATCATGTCAGAAATCTGCTATAGATAGTGTGTGATGGCACCAGTCTGACTGTAACATTTGAAGATATACAGGTAGTATTCTTTTGTGAGAAGGTCTTGGCGTTTTCACTTCAACAGTGGACTACTGACTTAAATGTTTAAACAGTTTTACCTGAACCCAAACTGAGAGGAAATAAAAATTACAGTCCCTTATAGTTCTACCTCAAACAGCAAACTTCAGTGTTTACAAATCAGAGTAGGGCAAAGTTGATTCTCAAGTTAGTCATAATGCCAATAGTGATAATAAATAAGTTACTGAAAACATATGAGTACCTAGTTCATTACACATAATATCTTTCTAAAAACTTTAACATATTTTTCTTTTCTTCTTTAAGACATTCTAATGCAAAAAAACCCCAGCATAAATTATTAAAATAATAATATTCTGAGATTTTACACAGAAAGGTATTCATGATAACTCATAACTAGAAAGGTGGTGATTATAGCGAACCTAGATAGATTATTAACAAAAGTCGTGGATCCAAGATTGAACAGTTCTCATTGTCTGGGGTCTTTGGTGAAGTTATTTCCTCAGCAAGCTTCAAAAATATCTCTCTCTTTCACAGCCTGAAGTTGAGATATTAATTTGTTGTTATTATTATTCAGTCCTTTCATTCATGTCTGACTCTTTGTGACCCTATTTGGGGTTTTCCTGCAAAGATACTGAAGTGGTTTTCTATTTCCTTCTCCAGTTCATTTTACAGATGAGGAAATGGAAACTAATGGGTTAAGTGACTTCCCAGGGTCACAGAGCCAGTAAATCTCTGAGGCTGGATTTGAACTAAGGTCTTCCTGACTCCCTGCCCAAAGCTCTATGCACTATGCTATCTAGCTGCCTCTGAGATATTCTAGGGCTAAGAAATAAAATCCTTTAAACATAATACCAAAGTCTTATAACAACTCACAAACTCACCATGCTCAAAAATGTAAAGATGGTCTGCTTTTTCCTTATTTTGCCTGATTTTTCAATATTACATATTAGCAAGTGGTAAGAAACTCAGATACCTGTCCATTTTATCACTCAATCAATAAGCATTTATTTAATTGCCTACTATGTGCCAAGTACTGTACTAAGTACTGGGTACACAAAAATAGACAAAAAATCTCTGCCCTCAAGTAGCTCAAAATCTAACAGGAAAGAAAACAACAGACAAATATATATTTAAAAGCTATGGACAAGATAAATAGAAAATAATTAAAAGAGAAAACACACCAGAATTAAGATGAGTTGGGAAAGGCTTCCTATAAAAGATGGAATATACTTGAGTCCTAAAAGAAGTCAAGAAAGCCAGGAGGAAGAGATGAGGAAAAGGAGATTCTAGGCATGGGGGACAGCCAGAGAAAATGCCCAGAGTCAAGAGATTGAATGTCTTGTAAAGAGAACAAGAGGAATAAGGTGGAAGAAAACTGGAAAGTGATAGGGAGCAGGGGGAAGGGAGATAGGTTATGAAGGGTTTTTAACACCCATGGTTCAATAGGCTTTATAAGGAGACACTGGAGTCTATGTGAGGTGGGCAGGGAGACAAGATTTGACTAGTGCTTTAGGAAAATCACCTCAGTGGCTAAATGGAAGTTGGATTGGAGTGGGAAGAGACTTAAGGCAGGCAGACCCACCAGCAGACTATTGCAGTAGTCCAGGTATGAGATGAGGGCCCACAACAAAATGGTGGCAGCATAAGAGGAGAGAGCAGAATATATTTCAGGGATGCTGAAAAGAAAAAATTGACACACTTTGGCAACAGACTGGATATAGGGAGTGGGAGAATGAGAGATAGTAAGAAGTTGAGGATGATACTTCGGTTTCAAGCCTGGGGGACTAGGAAGATAGTAGGGAATATGGGAGGGGAGGAGAATTTAGAGAGGAAGATCATGGTTTGAGTTTGGACATGTTGAATTTAAGTTGTCTACTGGCCATCTAATTTGAAGTATCTGAAAGGCAATTGGAGATAAGATATTGCAGGTCAGCAGAGAGGTTAGGGCAGGATAGGTATACTTGAAAATCATCAGCATAGATATGACAATTAAATTAAGAGCAGCTGATGAGATCACCAAAAGAGGGAGAAAAGGAGAAAAGAAGAGAGGGAAAAGGGAAAGAAATGGGAAGAGAAAAGAGACAGGAAAGGAAAAAGGAAAAGAAAGGGATGGGAAGAGAAAAGGGACAGGAAAGGAAAAGGGAAAAGGGAAAAGGAAGGGAAGGGAAAGAAAGGGAAGGGAAGGGGAGGAGAGGGAAGGGGCGGGAAGGGGAGGGAAAGGGAGGGGAGAAAAGGGGACTGTGGGCAAGTGGAATAGTGAGTTGTTAAGGAAGGTATAGAAGGATTGCCAGCAGCAGTGAGGGCCCAGTTGAGGTTGCAGAGCATAAATTTGTAGTGGACCCAGTCAGAACAGTTATATGATTTTCTCCTCCCTCATTCAGCAGGATATGTCTGTGTAGGAGGAAGATGGCAGATAGTGGGAGTGATCCAAGGCTGAGGCTTGAGAGACACAATCAGCCATGTGATAAGGGACCCAGGGACTCAAGGGAGGAGATCAGTGTAGAACTGGTTTATCAAGATTCTTCCAGTCCTGAGAGTAGAATGAATATAGCCCCAGGGTCTCTGTTATTCTTAATTAACTCCTTCTATATCCCTTGAAGACATTAAGGTTCTTAAGGGAAATGTTCTCCTTCTAAGAACATTAGCACTACATCATTTTACAGGTTTTTCCAAATGAGCAAATTTACCTTTTTAGGTTTTTCTTGATTCCTGCTTGCATTCAAATTTCTACTTAATTCTAGCCTTTTCTTCAGGAATGCTTCAAAGTGATCTGTTGCATTACAAGTCAATTTTCTTCCTGCAAAATTATACCCAGTTTTGTAGAATTCTTAGTTGTATATCCTTTGCCTTTTAAAATTTTGCATTACAAGATTTCCTCTTAAGTGAAGCTTCCAGATCTTGTGTGGTCTTCACTGTGGTTCCTTGACATTTGGACTCCAACTCCTTACAGTATTGTTTTTCTTTTGTTGTGAGAATTCTAGATATCAGACATAACTTTTCTGGGACTTTTTCTTTTGGGTTTCTTTCAGGAAAGTGATCAGCATATTCTTTCCAGTTTTACTTTACCCTCTGCTTTTAATAGAATTATTATTATAAATTTTTATTATATATTATATTATATATAATATATACTATATAAATTTATTACATATTATAATATTATTATTATAAATTTTTATTTATGATGTCTTGAAAGAGTATCCAGGCTTTTTTTTTTTGTGGTAGTTTTAAGGAAGTCTGATGGTTTCTTAATTATTACTTTACCTATTTTTCAGGTCAGATATTTTTGATAGCAGATACTTTACCTTTTCTATTTGTAATCTTTTGGTTTTTACTAACATTTCTTGCTATATTAAGGAATCATTAATTTTTGTTTGGTTCACTACAATTTTCAAGAAGTCCATTACATGTGTAACATTTATAACTTTATGTTCTAAACTATTTACTCTCCTTCCAATATTTCCATCCTAGAGATCTGTACTTCACTTCACATATCCATTTCTTCTGAATATTCCTTGTTGAAAATTCATTTTTTTCTTTGAGTCACTATTTGCAATTATGGAATTATATTGTCCTTCTGGATTGAATATTTGGGAGTCTCTGGATCTAATATAACTTTGTAGTCATCTATCTCTCCTTGTGTTAACTCTTCTTTACCTCCTTTTTTTCCCCTGAAGTGTGGCTTTGGGCCAGGACCAGGTTCTTACCCTTACTATGTTTTGAGGTGGGGTGGTACGCCCAGCTTAATCTTGCCCAGGGGGCCCTGAATTCTTGCATTGACTTCCATCTCCCCAAATTATGCTGGTAAATATTTGTCCACAGATCTCCAGGAAGAAAATTGCACACACAATACACTTTCAAGTTTAATCTGGTGTTCACATTTTCTTCTTCACTTTCTAAGGTCTAGTCATGTATAATGTTTTCCGATTTTGAAAGTGTAAATTAACAATAAGTGTTCTTGAGCTGGAATGAACTGGTTCCAGCATACCTCTGTGTCTTGCAAGGTCATAATGTTAGTTCTTCATGGTCCTCTCTGGCATTTGATAGCCCCATGGTATGGGGTCCTGAGATAAGTACAGTTGCATCTCTGCCTGATGCTACTCCTGGTACTTCAAAAGCCTTGCTAAAAGTTTCTGACAACCCTGGAGAGGTTTTCAGTGCCTCCAGATACAAAATCAAAAGTCATATAAGATAGATATCTCTCTGGTCAATATTTAGTCACCTGTTAAGTCTACCATGTTGCTTGCTTGAGATGGCACTAGTTTTTCTGGAACTCCCTTTTCTATTGTCTGTGGCCTTCTAGATAACTTCCCCACCCTCCAGTTCTAGGGTGGAAGAAGTTACTGAATGTATTTTCTCTTTAGATTTCTTGATAATTATTCAGTCCACTATGATTTGGTGGGAGCATAAAAATAGTTACTGAAGTATGTATGTGAGAACTAGGCAGTTTGGCGCTATTCAAGTAGCCATCCTGACTAGAAGTCAAGATTGTTAAATAGTGAGTTAGCAAATATAAGTACTAACAAACCATTGGAACTTGTAATACGAATTGAAGTTCTTCCCCACCCATGAATAGGCCTCAGGTGGAGCCCATTAAGGGAAGCTTGTTTTGTAGGAAAGTTCACACTTTTTGTTAATTTCTAAAGAGCCACAGGGTCACAAGAATTACAATGCCCTCCAGCTCTGAAAAATGCATAAATACTCTGAGGTGAGATTTGCTTAGGGGTTTACTCTTTGGAAGAAGGTTTGTGTGCCAGATGAGACTCTGGGTAGCCATTAAGGAGGCCCCTGACTTTGAAAACCCAGATGTTGGTGCTTCTCTCTCTGGTGACTATGTAATGGTCAGACAGTTGTATCTGTCTGTTGATCTGAGATGTATGTCGTTTATGATCAGATAGTTAGAAGCCCTGTCTATTGGTCATTATTTCTCTGCTTCTATTTTCTCTGTTGGTATATGTAATTAAAGTAAATTGTTGATCCCTCAAAAGTTGCTTCCCTTTTAGAAAAGCAGATCTAAGAACCTGTGCTAGCAGGCCATCCTGGATGTGTCAGGATGCTTGCTGCTACACTTGTCTGCATTGACTTCTCTCTGAAAGGTGATTAGAAGAACATAAGTCATATATTAGTGGTGACTAAATACTTCCTTAGACATGCACATCAGAAATCTTTGTCTAATCACTAAAGCGTTAGAGGAGAAGGGTTCTTATATATATTAATTTCTTCATACTGGCTCAGCCTATCAATAAGTTACTAATATTTCCCCAATTACTTAGATTTGTAGTGATTTGTAGGAAGAGAATTTTGTAGTGGTGTTCTTGGTAGATAGACTTCCAAATATTTTGTATTTTCTGTAGTTATTTTAAATGGAATTTCTGCTTCTATCTCTTTCTGCTTGATTTTGTTGGTAACATGCAGAAAGACTGATGATTTCTTCAGGTTCATTTGACATCCTGAAACTCTGCTAAAGTTGGTCATTATTTCAAAAAGCTCTAAGTCAACACTCTATGGCTCTCAAAATTATCACATCTCTTGAGGGAGGGGAGAAATGTAATAATTTTGTTTCTTCTTGGACTACACTTATTCCCTTAATTACTTTTTCTTTTATTATTATTATTTCTAGTACAATACTATTTCTGGTACTATGTTAAGTAATAAAAATTAATGATTCTTTAATATCCTAGTACAATATTAAGTACAATAAAGTAGTATTTAGCAAATACTAAGTAAAGTAGTATTTGCTTTACTCCTGATCTTGTTGGAAAAGCTGCTAGTTATCTCCATTACAGATATTGTTGGCTCTTGACTTTAGATAAATATTACTTACCATGTAAAGGAAAGATCTATTTATTTCTACACTCTAGAGTTTTTAAGAGGAATGGATATTGTACCATGTCAAAAGTTTTTTCTGCATCTAGTGATATAATCATATGATTTTTGTTATTAATATAATCTATTATGTAGTTTCCCTAATATTGAATGAACCCTGAATCTTAATATAAATCCAGCTTTTATAGTGTATAATCTTTGGAATACGTTGTTGTAGTTGACTTGTTACTTTTTATTTTAAATTGTTGCAGTAGGGTTGGAGCCAAAATGGCAGAGAAAAGGCAGGGACTCACCTGAGCTCTCCCTCAAATCCCTCCAAACAACTTTAAATAACGTCTCAAAACAAGTCCTGGAACAGCAGGACACACAAAAAGGACACAGTGAAACAATTTTCCAGCCCAAGACAATTTAGAAGGTCAAGCAGGAAAGGTCTGTTGCACCAAGGTGAGTGTACAGTGCAGTCTAGCCCCATTAAACCAGCAGTAGGACTTAGGGGAGACTGACTCAGTGGCAGCAGTGAAGATTTCCAGCACATAGATAATAAAAACATCAGACAACTGGTCAGAAAGAAATTGCAGGGGTCTCCTTGCTGGCACCAGGAGCAGGACTCTGTTGCATTGCCCATACTTGGGTCTGGACCACAGTCCCGGGTCTCAATCCCAGGGTGAGAAGAAGCACTAGTACAGTGAAGCCTGTGGCCACAGAAAAGCTGGGACCCTGGTCATAGTTTCAGGGTGGAAAACAGTGCTAGTGGTTGCTCATAGAACAAAGTACAGACCAGGAGAATATCAAACACACCTCTCCCTAAATCCCACCACTTTGGAATAGCTGAAAACTTATAGGTCCCTAGAATTATCTCTGAAAATATCTGCACAAAAAAAACCCTGAAGCTTAGGAGAGTGACCCACCTACAGCTCCAGAAGCAGAACCATACTTTATCATAGAATCAAAAGTCAAGAAATATGCTAGAAAAATGAGTGAACAGAAGAAAAAGCTCCTGACCACAGAAAGGTACTATGGTGACAGGAAAAATCAAAACAGAAGACAATAAAGTAAAAATTTCTGTATTCAAAGCCTCAAAGAAAAACATGAATTGGTTTCAGGCCATGGAAGAGCTCAAAAAAGATTTTTAAAAATCAAGTAAGACAGGTAGAGGAAAAATTGGGAAGAGAAATGAGAGTGATGCAAGAAAATATGAAAAAAGAGTCAATACCTTGGTAAAGGTTGCAGAGAAAAATACTGAAGAAAATAACACCTTAAAAAAATAGAATAGGCCAAATGGTAAAAGAGGCACAAGATCCAATGAAGAGAAAAATTCCTGGAAAAGCAGAATTGGCCAAATAGAAAAGGATATACAAAAATTCACTGAAGAAAATAATTCCTTAAAAATCAGAATTGGGCAAGTGGAAGTTAATGATGTTATGTTATCAAGAAACAACAAAATAAAATCAAAAGAATGAAAAAATAGAATACAATGTTCAATATCATATTGAAAAAGCAACTGATCTGGAAAATAGATCCAGGAGAGATAATTTAAGAATTAATGGACTCCCTGAGGGTCAAAATCAAAAAAAGTGTCTAGACATCATCTTTCAAAAACTTATCAAGGAAAACTGCCCTGATATTCTAGAACCACAGGGTAAAATAAAGATGGAAAGAATCCACTGATCCTCTACTGAATAAGATCCCAAAATGAAAGCTCCCAGGAAAATTATAGCCAAATTCCAGAACTCTCAGGTCAAGGAGAAAATATTGCAATCAGCCAAAAATAGACAATTAAAATATTATGGAGTCAAAATCTGGGTGACACAAGATTTAATAGTTTCTACATTCTACATCTAATCTTCAAATATCAGACTCAAGAGAAGCATAAAAAGGTAAACAAGAAAGAGAAATCATCCAGGATTCAATAAGGTTAATCAGTTTACATTCCTACATAGGAAAATGATATTTGTAACTCCTAAAAACTTTCCCTTTATTAGGACAGCTGGAAGGAGTATATCTAGAAAAAGGGTACAAATGTGAATTAAATATGATGGGATGATTATCTAAAAAAATAAAATTAAGGATGAGAATGAGATGCACTGGGAGAAGGGGAAAGGAAGAGGTAGAATGGGGCAAATTATCTGACATAAAAGAGACACAAAAGAGCTTTTACAGTAGAGGGGAATATAGGGGAGATAGGGGAACATGTGAACCTTACTCTCATTGAAATTGGCTCAAAGAAGGAATAGTAGATACACTCCTCTGGGTATAGAAATCTATTTTACCCTCCAGGAAAGTAGAAGGGGAAAGGGATAAAAGAAAGTGGGGGAAAGAAGGGCAGTGGTGATAGAAGAGAGAGAGGATTAGGGGAGGTAAAAGTCAGAAGTAAGTTTTCACTCTGCTTTGCAGAGAGCAAATGCATTTTCCCTTGAATCTATGCTAATTAAGCAACCATTACCTTCATTCCTGACTAACTAATCACTGAACCTCAGTCATAAGGGACCTCAGAGATCAGCTAGACCAGAAATTCCCTCTGAAATGCCTTTGACTAAAGAGCTCAAATAATAGAAACTTTCTCCTTTATGAGGAAGCTTATCTTACTTTTAGGCAACTCTGATTAACAGTATTTTTTTTCTCATTTTGCTCCAAATCCTGTCTCTGAAAATTTCTTTTATTTATTTATTTTTAAAAATTTCTTTCTTTCTTTCTTTAAGTTTTCAATGTTCATTTCCATAAAATTTTGGGTTCCAAATTTTCTCCCCATTTCTCCCCTCCCCCCACCCCAAAAGGCCAAGTATTCTAATTACCCCTATCACCAATCTATCCTCCCTTTTAACATCCCTCCCTTCCTTTATCCCCATCTTCTCTTTTGTCCTGTAGGGCAAGATAACTTTCTATTCTCCATTACCTGTATTTCTTATTTCCTAGTTGCAAGAACAATACTCAACAGGTGTTCCTAAAACTTTTGAGTTCCAACTTCTCTTCCTCCCTCCCTCCCCACCCATCCCCTTCTGGAAGGCAAGCAATTCAATATAGGCCCTATCTGTGTAGTTTTGCAAATGACTTCCATAAAAGTCGTGTTGTGTAAGACTAACTGTATTTCCCTCCATCCTATCCTGCCCCCCCATTGCTTCTATTCTCTCTTTTGATCCTGTCCCTCCCCAAGAGTGCTCCCTCCTTCCACTGCCCTCCCTTCCACCACCACCACCCACCCTGCTTATCCCTTTCTCCCCCACTATCTTGTATGGTAAGATAGGTTTTCACACCAAAATGAGTGTGCATTTTATTCCTTCCTTTAGTGGAATGTGATGAGAGTAAGCTTCATGTTTTTTCTCTCACCTCCCCTCTTTTTCCCTCAACTGAAAAGTCTTTTACTTGCCTCTTTTATGAGAGATAATTTGCCCCATTCCATTTCTCTCCTTCTCCTCCCAACATATTTCTCTCTCACTGCTTACTTTCATTTTTTAAAGATATGATCCCATCCTATTCAATTCACCCTGTGCTCTGTGTGTGTGTGTGTGTGTGTGTGTGTGTGTGTGTGTGTGTAATCCCACCAACTACCCAGATACTGAAAAAAGTTTTAAGAGTTACAAATATTGTCTTTCCATGTAGGAATGTGAACAGTTCAACTTTAGTAAGTCCCTTATGACTTCTTTTTGCTGTTTATCTTTTCATGCTTCTCTTCATTCTTGTGTTTGAAAGTCAAATTTTCTTTTCAGTTCTGGTCTTTTCATCAAGAATGCTTGAAAGTCCTCTATTTCATTGAAAAACCAATTTTTCCCCTGAAGTATTATACTCAGTTTTGCTGGGTAGGTGATTCTTGGTTTTAGTCCTAGTTCCTTTGACTTCTGGAATATCATATTCCAAGCCCTTTGATCCCTTAATGTAGAAGCTGCTAGATCTTGTGTTATCCTGATTGTATTTCCACAATACTTGAATTGTTTCTTTCTAGTTGCTTGCAACATTTTCTTCTTGACCTGGGAACTCTGGAATTTGGCCACAATATTCCTAGGTGTTTCTCTTTTTTGGATCTCTTTCAAGAGATGATCAGGGGATTCTTTCAATATTTATTTTGCCCTCTGGTTCTAGAATATCAGGGCAGTTTTCCTTGATAATTTCATGAAAGATGATGCCTAGGCTCTTTTTCTGATCATCAATTTCAGGTAGTCCCATAATTTTTAAATTGTCTCTCCTGGATCTATTTTCCAGGTCAGTTGTTTTTCCAAAGAGATATTTCACTTTATCTTCCATTTTTTTCATTCTTTTGGTTTTGTTTTGTGATTTCTTGGTTTCTCATAAAGTCATTAGCCTCCATCTTGTTCCATTCTAATTGTTAAAGAACTATTTTCTTCAGTGAGCATTTGAACCTCCTTTTCCATCTGGCTAATTCTGCTTTTTAAAGCATTCTTCTCCCCATTGGCTTTTTGAACCTCTTTTGCCAACTGAGTTAGCTTATTTTTCAAGGTGTTGTTTTCTTCAGCATATTTTGGGTCTCCTTTAGCAAGGTGCTGACCCACTTTTCATGCTTTTCTTGCATCTCTCTCATTTGTCTTCCCAGTTTTTCATCCACCTCTCTTACTTGATTTTCAAAATCCTTTTTGAGCTCTTCCACAGCCTGAGCCCATTGAATATTTGTTTTGGATGTTTGGGATACAGAAGCCTTGACTTTTATGTCTTTCCCTGATGGTAAGCATTGTTCTTCCTCATCCGAAAGGATGGGAGAAGATATCTATTCACCAAGAAAGTAACCTTCTATAGTCTTATGTTTTTTTCCCTTTTTTGGGCATTTTCCCAACCAGTTATTTGAATTTTGGGTCCTTTGTCAAGAGTAGGGTATACTCTGGGGACCTGTAAGATCTCAGTTCTTCCAAGGTGGCACAATCAAGAGTGTACTGGTTTGTGCCCAGAATCTTAGCAGAGGTTCCTCTCCACAGCCACCTGGCCTCCAGTTCTCAAGTCAGCACTGGGGACTGATTCTCAGATAAGCTGGATGGGCAGGGCCGCCATTCAGTGTGAGACAAAGACCAGCTCCCCCCAGGGCCTCCACACAGGGCGGAGGTAAGAATCAGCTTCTAAGTGCCCCCAGGGGTTTTTACTCTCCAACAATGGAGCAGATCAGTACAGGCTGCTATGCAGCCTCTGTGGGTGATGCCTGCTGCTGGAGCTATGGAAGGCCCTTCTCCCTTCCTGGCTAGCTGAGAAACCCCCGTTACTGACTTTTGGCACCTGTGGATTGAGGGATCTGGGAACCGCTGCTCCTGGGACTAGGGATTCCACGAGTGGAGATTCTGCCCCAAAGGGCTGTTCATGAGCCTGAGCAGCCTGGCCAAGGCTGTACTGGGCTCCGCACTCCGCTCCACATGCAGTGCAACAGATGTTTCCCATGGGCCTTTCAGGTCACCCTGGGCTGGAAATCTCCTCCACTCTGTTGTTCTCCACTTCCGCTGCTCCAAAATTTGTTGAGAGTCCCTCTCTACAGGTGTTTTATGGGCTGTGTGGGGAGACCCTGTATATGTGTATCTTTCTACTCTGCCATCTTGGCTCTGCCCCCTGAAAATTTTTTAAAGGAGAAAGTGACATGTACAAATAAGGATAATACAAGATGGATAGAGGGAAAAAAAAGATTCAATCAAAGTGCTTTAGGAAAATTAAAGCAAAGAGAAAGGAAGAATATAACACCTAAGCTAAGCCTTAAAAGGAGAAAAATATTTCAAAAGACAGAGATAAGGAAAAAGTCCATTCTAGATATAGTAGACATAGGTTCTGGGTCTACTCTTTCTCTCTTTTCCCAACACTCCCTGAGGACAAGGCCCAAGCCAGTGCCTCTCTCTCTCTCTCCCTCATGCAGGGCTAGACACACAGTAAATGTTTATTGATTTAACAGAGAAAGCACAGTCCAACCGAAAAAAGGAGGTGCTAAACCAAACTATGATTTTAGTAGCCCTGATAACTAGAGTTTTGAGGGTAAGTTGTTGTCTTGACAATGAGAAGAGAAAACCAGGCTCTTTCTTGAATAGTCACTACAGACTACAACAATCCACCTAAGACATGTTTCTAAGAATCACATACAGGAACCACAGAGACACTAAGGGGACAGACTACTCAAAGAGCAGAATAAAAAAAACCACAACCCCTCATTCATGCTGAAGAGATACTGAGTTTAGAAAGAGTAAGAGTGATTCCTCAGGAAAGGAAACACGATGTCTTGTCTTTTATGTTACTGTTAGAAACAAGAAAGCAAAGTAACAGAGCCTCAGAGTGTGACCCAAAAAAGAACATCCAACTCAACTACTAAGGAATCTAGAGAGAAACCTGGCTAACCACCAAGCTACAGACTATAGACATATTCTAAAAGGTAGGAAGAAGAATAGTAGAAACATATGGACAAGCTCAGGAGACAAAATACAAAAATAAAACCACAATAAAATTTATCAGATGGGTCACATGATCAACAAGATGGAGCATTAAATTGCCAGTTTCATAGGACTTAATAAATAATGATAAAATTCATTTGAAAAAGAGATTTAAAGGATCAAGAGAAATAAGGAAAAGAGATAAGAGTGAAGAGGGAATAACACTGTTGGATTTCAAAGTATATTATAAAGCAGCAGTCATCAAAACCATCTGGTACTGGTTAAAAAATAGATTAGATCAAAGGAACAACCTAGAAACAGAATATCAGAAACTATGAAACTCAATAACCTGGTAAAATTACCTAAGTGTGGAAAAACTCCTTATTTAATTTTTAAAAAATCTACTGGGAAAACTGGAAAGTATTCTGGCAAAAACAGTGGTATCAAACTCAAATAGAAATATGACTCATAATGATCCTTATGGGCTGTATATTGACTGAGAAAATTACATAGTAACATTATGTACATTTTACTGTGTTTTTACTCGCTTTGTTAAATATTTCCCAATTACATTTTTATCTAGTGTAGGCCACACTCAGGGGTGTTGTGGGACACATGTGGTACACAATTTTATGTGTGACATTTTTGTCATCCCAAATTCCATAACACAATCTAAATGGATATATTCTACTTAGTATTAAAACTCATTCAGTAAAAAAAAAATTAGAAGAGAATTAAATCACACACCTCTCACAGCTATGGAAAGGCAATAATGTCTTAACTAAATCATATCAAGAGATAATTATAAAACATAAAATAGATAAGTTTGATTACATAAAGCTGAAAGGCTTCTGCACAGACAAAATTAACATTTGTAGGATAAGAACAGAAGTGGTCAAATGAGAAAAAAAATCTTTGTATCATATTTCTCTGATAAGGGTTTAATATCCAAGATATAGAAATGGTATAAATATGTAAGTATGCATTTATAGGTATGTGTGTATACATACATGCATACATATGTGCATTATATTATGCACATATATACACATATGTATGTGTAATAGTCATTTCCAATACATAACTAATCAAAGGATATAAACAGTCCTCAAAATAAGAACTGAAAAGTATTTACAATCACATTAATGAATGCTCCAAATCACTAAAATTTAGAAAAATCAAACCAAAACTACCCTGATATTTTACCTAACGTCCTGCAAATTAACAAAGATAACTAAAAAATAAGAAGAGTGATTGTCAGAGGGGTGGTGGGATAATAGACCCACATTGTTGGTGGAGTTGTGAAACAGTACAACTATTTTGGAAAGTCATTTAGCACTAGGCAAATAAAATGACTAGAATATCCATAAACTTTGAACCACAGACTCCATTACTGGATTTATACCTCCAGGAAGACATTGATAAGAAGAAAGTCCCCAAATACACCAAAACATTTATGTCAGTACCCTTTCGTGATAGGAAAAAATTGGAAACAAAGTAGATATCCTTTGATTGGGGAATGGCTTATTAAATTGTGCCACATGAATATAATGGAACATTACTGTACTATAAGAAATGAAGTATGTGATAAACACAGAGAAATATGGAAAGATTTACATGAACTTATGCAGAGGAAAGTAAGCAGAGCCAAGAACATAATATATACAACTATAACAATACAAATGGAAAAAACCACGCAAAAAAACCAAAAGTGAATATAATAAAATCATAAAGATCAAGCATCAAGGGCGGAGCCAAGATGGCAGAGTAGAAAGACGCACATACACATAGCTCCGAACCCACAACCCATAGAACATCTACAAAAAAGTAACTCATGGCGAATTCTGTACCCAGAGGCCACAGAACATTGGAGCAAGGGAGATTTCTGTTCCAGAGAGACCTGCAAACCTCTCGCAAAAGGTCCTTCGCGCTGCGGACTGGGCGCCGGGACTGGGAGCTGAGTACAGCCCTGCCACGGCCACAGCACCAAGAGGAAAAGATCCGAGCGGGCTTCAGAGACAGAATCTCCAGCGGCCACACGGGTCCCTCCACCCACAGGTGACAAGGGTTGGTGAGAGGGTCTCTTTGGCGGGTCGAGAGGGGAATGGGGTGCCCCCATAACTCAGGCCCCCTCGGGAGGCAACAGTGGAGACAGGAGCAGACCAGGGCTCCCCAAGCAGGCAGGAGCCCGGATCCATTGTTGAAGGTGTCTGCATAAACCACCTGAGGGAACTGAGCCCGTGAGGTGGCCCTGCCCCGACCTGAGCACCTGAACTTAATCTCACACTGAATAGCAGCCCTGCCTCTGCCAAAAGCCCTGAGGCTGGCAAGCAGCATTTGAATCTCAAACCCCAAGCGCTGGCTGGAAGGATCAGGAGGCGAAGTGGGTGTGAAGAGAATACTCAGAAGTCAAATCACTGGCTGGGAAAATGCCCAGGAAAGGGAAAAGAAATGACTATAGAAGGTTACTTTCTTGGGGAACAGGCACTTCCTCCCTTCCTTTCTGATGAGGAAGAACAATGCTTACCATCAGGCAAAGAAACAGAAGTCAAGGCCTCTATATCCCAGCCCACTCAATGGGCTCAGGCCATAGAAGAGCTCATAGAAAATCAAGTTAGAGAGGTGGAAGAAAAGCTGGGAAGAGAAATGAGAGACATGCAGTCAAAGCATGAACAGCAGATCAGCTCCCTGCTAAAGGAGACCCAAAAAAATGCTAAAGAAAATAACACCTTGAAAAATAGGCTAACTCAATTGGCAAAAGAGGTTCAAGAAGCCAATGAGGAGAAGAATGCTTTCAAAAGCAGAATTAGCCAAATGGAAAAGGAGATTCAAAAGCTCACTGAAGAAAATAATTCTTTCAAAATTAGAATGGAACAGATGGAGGCTAATGACTTTATGAGAAACCAAGAAATCACAAAACAAAACCAAAAGAATGAAAAAATGGAAGATAATGTGAAATATCTCATCGGAAAAACAACTGACCTGGAAAATAGATCCAGGAGAGACAATTTAAAAATTATGGGACTACCTGAAAGCCAGGATCAAAAAAAGAGCCTAGACATCATCTTTCATGAAATTATCAAGGAAAACTGCCCTGAGATTCTAGAACCAAAGGGCAAAATAAGTATTCAAGGAATCCACAGAACACAGCCTGAAAGAGATCCAAAAAGAGAAACTCCTAGGAACATTGTGGCCAAATTCCAGAGTTCCCAGATCAAAGAGAAAATATTGCAAGCAGCTAGAAAGAAACAATTCAAGTATTGTGGAAATACAATCAGGATAACACAAGATCTAGCAGCTTCCACATTAAGGGATCGAAGGGCGTGGAATAGGATATTCCAGAAGTCAAAGGAACTAGGACTAAAACCAAGAATCACCTACCCAGCAAAACTGAGTATAATACTTCAGGGGAAAAATTGGTCTTTCAATGAAATAGAGGACTTTCAAGCATTCTTGATGAAAAGACCAGAACTGAAAAGAAAATTTGACTTTCAAACACAAGAATGAAGAGAAGCATGAAAAAGTAAATAGCAAAGAGAAGTCATAAGGGACTTTACAAAAGTTGAACTGTTTACATTCCTACATGGAAAGACAATATTTGTAACTCTTGAAACTATTCAGCATCTGGGTACAGGGTGGGATAACACACACACACATGCACACGCACATGCACACATACATAGAGACAGAGTGCACAGAGTGAACTGAAGAGGAGGAGATCATATCTTAAAAAAAAAATGAAATCAAGCAGTGAGAGAGAAATATATTGGGAGGAGAAAGGGAGAAATGGAATGGGGCAAATTATCTCTCATAAAAGAGGCAAGCAAAAGACTTTTTAGTGAAGGGAAAAAGAGGGGAGGTGAGAGAAAAACATGAAGTTTACTCTCATCACATTCCACTGAAGGAAGGAATAAAATGCACAGTCATTTTGGTATGAAAACCTATCTTACAATACAGGAAAGTGGGGGATAAGGGGATAAGCAGGGTGGGGGGGATGATGGAAGGGAGGGCACGGGGAGGAGGGAGCAATTTGAGGTCAACACTCATGGGGAGGGTCAGGATCAAAAGAGAGAACAGAAGTAATGGGGGACAGGATAGGATGGAGGGAAATATAATTAGTTCTTACACAACACTACTATTATGGAAGTCATTTGCAAAACTACACAGATCTGGCCTATATTGAATTGCTTGCCTTCCAAAGCGAAGGGGTGGGGAGGGAGGGAGGGCAGATTGGCAGACAGGGGCAATTAGAACGCTCAGTGTTTTGGGGTGGGGGGAGGGGACAAAAGGGGAGAAAATGTGGAACCCAAAATTTTGTGAAAATGAATGTTAAAAGTTAAATAAATTAATAATAATAAAAAAAAGATCAAGCATCAATCAGTGAGGAGATTTGAGCGGATGCCCCCAACTCAACTTTTTGTGGAGGTGGGGGGCCAACAGATGTTGCACATTCCATATGTTTTTGGACTTTTTCAACATATTGATCAGTTTTGCCAATTCTGTTTCCTCTTTTTTTGTCTTCAAAAAATATCATTTGTTATATAGGCTAGCTCTCTGGGAGAGGGAAAGGAAGGTATACCTAGGAAAGCTATGATGATATAAAAAAGTAAATCTCAGTAAAAAAACTTATGTAAAAAAATCAAATGTCTATATAGAATCCCAGAAAGTAAGAGTAACAAGCAAAATTATCCTAAAGAACCTTACCAGAAGTGTGGGGGGAGCCAAGATGGTGCAGTAGAAAGACACACATACTCTAGCTCTTCCTCCACAGCCCATAAAATACCTGTAAAGAAAGACTCAACAAATTCTAGAGCAGCAGAAGCCACAGAACGATGGAGTGGAGGAGATTTCCAGCCCAGAGTGATCTGGAAGGTTGATGGAAAATATCTGTTGCACCTGAGCAGAGCACAGCCCAGCCTTGGCCACCTGGCACCAGGAGGAGCAGGCCTCAGAGGTGAAATCCCCAGTAGCAGCAGCAGAGGTTTGCAGATCTCTCAAACCACAGGTGCAAAGGCAACTTCAAAGGTCAGTGAGAGGACTTCTCTAACTTGGCAAGAAGGGAGCAGGGTCCTCCCCAGGTGGCTCAGTTACAGAAGCATCCGGCATCCATTGTTACATTGTTGGAGAGCTCAACTTAAAGCCCGTGGGGGGAAATGAGCAGCTGACTGAATCTTGGCCCTGAGTGGCATCCCTGCCTCCCCCCACCCCCCACCTAAAGCCTCTGGGGGAATTGAGCAGCTGATCTGAATCTCAGCCCAGCCAGGGAGTAAACTCCTCTCCCTTGATTGTGCCACCTTGGAGGAACTGAGATCTTACAGGGCCCCAGAGTATACCCTACTCTTGACAAAGGACCCAAAATTCAAGTAACTGGTTGGGAAAATGCCCAAAAAAGGGAAAAAAACATAAGACTATAGAAGGTTACTTTCTTGGTGAATAGATATCTTCTCCCATCCTTTTGGATGAGGAAGAACAATGTTTACTATCATGGGAAGATATAAAAGTCAAGGCTTCTGCATCCAAAACCTCCAAAATAAATATGCAATGGTCCCAGGCCATGGAAGAGCTCAAAAAGGATTTTGAAAATCAAGTAAGAGAGGTGGAGGAAAAATTGGGAAGAGAAATGAGAGCAATGCAAGAAAATCATGAAAAGCAAGTCAACAGCTTGCTAAAGGAGACCAAAAAAATGCCGAAGAAAATAGCACCTTTAAAAATAAACTAATCCAAATGGCAAAAGAGGTCCAAAAAGCCAGTGAGGGGAAGAGGTGGAAGTCATCAACTCTATTTCTTCTGGCGAGTTGAAAGGTCACCAAGGTTTACCATCCATCCTGCCTCTATAGCATGCTGACCCTTAGTTTTGTCATCTGACCTAAATTTAACCTAAAGACACTGTGGGCCTTGCTACCCACTCCTCCACTACACCCTTAGGACTTCTGAGCCTTCCCATCCATCCTACAATTGAATTTTCTTCTATGTGTTGTCTCCCTCAATTGGGGGTGAGATCCTTGAGAGCAGACACAGATTAATTTTTCTATGTGTATTCCCCAAAGCTTCATACTTGGCATAGAGTAAACATTTAGTAAAAGGTTTTCTATTGAATGATTCATTTTAATGCAAAAATGCAAACTGGATATCAAAAATATCACTGAGAGTAGGTGGAATTGATGCAGTTTAAGAGGTTCAGGGACCCCACCACCACCACAGACTGGAATACTGGACATGGACTCAAGTATTCTTTAAGTCAAGTTGGCAAAGGTTTACTGTAAAGCCAGTATGGAGGGCAGAGTTCCTTAGGAAATGTGCATTCCTTAAAGAATTTGCAACTTAGCAGAAATGATGCTAAAGTTTACATTAAAAAAGTAGTGGATTATGTGCCAGATATGCTAATTAGGTGATAACTTGCAACTTTGGTCATAGGCATCATTCACTACTGGAAGCCAAGGGAATTGGTTTCTAAGGGTTATATTTTTGGTCTGTTACATCTGTAGCAAGATAGCTTTGAGAGTTGATGATGACTATAGCTTGACCTCTGGATTGAATATGATAACTGAGAATCAATACATGATAATTCTGTGGTTACAAGATAGTTCTGTTTTTACATGAGAATTTCTTGAGGGGTCAACTTGTTCTTGTGATGGAGAAAGATAGTTTGTCTTACTGGGGCCCACTCATGAGTTATTGCTAGGCATAGTGTCCATGGGCTAGGGAGAAAACTATCAGGGATAGTGTTTTGAGGCCAGGGAGAAATGTGATCTTGGAACTGGGATGCAAGCACAAGTGCACAAGCACCCCATCAGAATGAGACTTTGTAGCAACTCCAGCATGGCTTGGAAGGTTTTACTTTCTTCATAAGAAGAAGGAAAGGTAAAAGAAGGAGTTTGGTAGCACTGTACATAAAGAAGACATAATCATGGTCATTTTTTCATAGCTACTCCAAGTCAAGTATCAAGTGACTGCTGTGATTGGACAAGATGATGCTGAGCATTGAAGGTAGAGAAAGTTTTGTGGTGAAGTTTCAGAGTTTATTCTCAGACTGCAAAATTCAAAAGAGCATCATACATTTATTTCACCTACACCAGAGAAGATAGACCAAGGGGATTACTGAATCAGAAGATGAAGTCAAATTGGCACTCAAAAAAAAATAATATAGAAACTATGGGACATAGATATGTCAAAGTATTCAAGTCAAACAATGTTGAAAGCATTGCATCTTGATGCATATTGATTCAAATAGTCCTGACTGTCAATAATGGCTTTGTGTGCCTTAGAGCAGAGGTTTCAATCTTGAAGTCCATAAAATTTCCAGTGCTTCCAGAGACATTACAATATAATTGGTTATCTGTCAGATCTATGAAGAAAATCTATGACTTATGAAGAGAAGAGTTAATGCCTAAAAAGAAGTTAGAGGAGATCACAGGAGATAAAATGATAATTTTGCTTACATAAAATTACAAAGTTTACACAGACAAAATCAATGTAACTGAAACTAGATGGAAAGCAGGAAATTGAGGGGGGGGAAATTTACTGTATTTGTCTGACAAAGGTCTCAACATATAGGAAACGAAGCCAAATTTATAAAAATAAGAGTCATATTTGATCAAGGGATACAAAAAGGCCGTTTCCAGAAGAAGAAATCAAGTCATATGAAAAAATGCTCTATATCACTAATAATTAGAAAAATGCAAATTAAAACAAATCTGAGGTATCATCTCACACCCATTAGAATGAATAACATGACAGAAAAAAATGACAAATGCTGAAGGGGATATGGAAAAATAGGTGCATGAATGCACCACCTTTTCAATTTTATTATTTATTTATTTTAACATTATTTTTTTTTATTTTGAGTTCCAAATTCTTTCCCTCTTTCTAGTCCCTCCCCCAACCACACTGTTATACCATTGGTAGAATTGTGAATTGGTCTATCCATTCTCAAAAGCAATGCATAACTATGCCCAAAGAGCTATAAAACTATACACACATACCCTATGACCCAGCAATATTGCTACTAGTCTATATCCCAAAGACATTAAAGAAAAATAAAAAGGACCCATGTGTACAAAAATATTAATAGCAGTTCTTTTTGTGATAAAGAATTGGAAATTAAGGGATTATCCACCAATTGGGGAATGGATGAACAAGTTGTAGTATATGATTGTGGTGAGATACTCTTGTACTAGAAGAAATGAGGAAGGATATGGGAAGACTTCTATGAACTGATGCAAAATGAAGTGAATGGAACTAGAAGAACATTGTACACAGTAACAGCAAGATTGTAATGATAAGCAACTGTGAAAGACTAAGCTATTCTGATCTATATGATGAACCAAGAACTCTAAAGGACTCATAATGAAATATCTGGCATATCCAGTACGGGTTGGTATGGGGAATGTAATCCTGATCACTGACTCTTGGTCAACTTTTTAAAAGAACAAGCAACTTAATTTGTACTACAAGTAGGAGTACAAGTGCTTCACTGGTAGCAGAAAATCACCATTATAGCCTCAAAATTCAAAGGGATCCCAGGAAGGTGTAGTAGTGAGTATAGTGTAGTAGTATAGAAGGAATAGTAGTGAGAAAATGGACTTTGATTTGTGCTTATTGTAAGTGAAATCAGGATTGTTTTGAAACTTTAGTTTCAGGATTTTTAATCATCTTTTTCCAAAATAGTTATGTTATAAAAGTATGATTAAGCATTAAGCATATTTATATTACAGTCATTTCAGTTATGTTAAATTTTGCACTTATATCTCATCACATAAAACACTGTTTAAGATGCATATTAGGAGACATTTTCAATTATGAAACAAATAGAGGAGCTGTGGCTATGATTCAAAAGTGAAACATGTTTCTTCCAGTTTTTTCCACTTACTATCTTACATTAAGCTTTCCCCCCTTAAGTTAATAGGAAAAATTTTGAGGCACAATATAAATATTCATAATTTTGGTCTTGATGTTTATATTAAATTCCAAGTCCTTGATTTGAGTTTTTCAAAGTACTATGATTTCCTTTTAGGTATACTATGGTAAGGGAAACTTGTTAAATAAACCTTCCTTTCAAAAACTGGGAGAAAAAAAAAACATACCCTCAGTGAAACCATGAGGAGGATATTTTGGTGAAGGTCAGAGAAATAGAAACAATATTGTCTTCACAGACCATCTGGACAGAAAGAAAAAAAAGATGAAAAATTTAGTAAATCTATAGCAAATTGGTCCTAGAGGAATGACATGATAGAAATTATGTCAATTATCTGGACATCTGTGGAAGCTCTCTCTCTCTCTCTCTCTCTCTCTCTCTCTCTCTCTCTCTCTCTCTCTCTCTCTCTCTCTCTCTCCCAAAAGGAAATAATTTCTTTAGTTAATGATAAGTTCATCCTTCAAAAGGTAGAGGTACCAACAAAGGAGAATTGTATTCTGGATCTGATTCTCACCAACAGGAAGGATCTAGCTGTCAAGACAGAAATAATGGTAACTTTGGTGTCACAATTTATGATAGAGACAGAGAAGAAACAGCAATAGTCTGACATTCAATCCTGATTCTAAGATAAGAGATCTATAAGAATTTAAATATATTATTTTGTTACTACAAGCAATTTTTGCTAGGGCTATATACTTAACTAAATCAAGGATAGGGATAATCATAAAAGATGGAATACACAATTTCAATTACATAAAAATTAATCTAACATGTACAAAATCAGTGCACTTAGAATTAAAAGAGAACATGTCAAGTGCGGGAAAGTCTTTGCATTAAATATCTCTAATATCTCCCCTCCCCCCAAATAGAGAATTGACACAAGTAGGATCCTATGGCAAAAATTTCCATAGAAGTCAGCTGAAATGGGAAAATCTTGGTAATGGAATTTGGAAGACAAAGATAAACAATTCTGATGAAAAGAAAAAGTGGGCCAGTGTAGAACACAGAGCACTAATCAACTGAAAATGATTCCAAAACATCTACCAGCAATGCCACAAAGTAAAACACAGCTTGAGCACAAATTCAACTAGAATTCCTGGCAAAGAGGAAGCAAGAGTTATTTTTTTTAAAGAATTAAAGAACATTCTTATAAATGAAATGAGAGAGCTTAAGGAAAAATGTGAAAGGAAATGAGAGCTATGGAAGAGAGAATTGGAAAGGAAATTAACAGTGTGGCATAAGAGTGGCAAAATCTTTCCTAAGAAACATACTCCCTGAAAATTAGGTTGAACAAAAAGAATCCATGAGATAAGAAGATACATCCTAGCAAAATCAAAAGGCTAAAAGAAAAATACAAGAAAATAGAAGGTATCCTGACCTGGAAACCAAATCAATTTAAGTATTATTGAACTATTTGAATGCCATCACCATAAAAAGAAAATTATCATCATTATCAATTAACCTTTATATAGCATTTACTGTGTTCATGAACCATGCTAAGTGCTTTGAAGTTATTATTTCAATTGGTTTAAGATTTCAAGAAATCTTAAAGGCAAACTGTCCAAATCTCTTAGAACCAGAAAACAAAGAATCCACTTATCACCTCCTGAAAGAAACTCCAAAATGAATACTCCCAGAACATAATAGACAAAATCTAGCAAAAAAAAAAAAAATGCTTCAAGCAGCCAGAAGGAATGAATTCAAGTTCCAAGGAGTCATAGTCAGTATTACACATGGTTTAGCAACCACCACCATAAAAGGAGTGGAGAGCTTGGAATATGATATTCCAGAAGACAAAGAATATAGTCTTACAGCCAAGAATAATTTACCTATCAAAACTGAGCATTAAGGAGGAAAAAATAGATCTTCAGTGAAATAAAGTATTTCTAGCATTCTTGATTAAAAAATCAGAGCTGCACAGAAATTTTGAAAGACAATCATAGGAATGATGAGCAACATAAAAAGATAAATATGAATGAACAATGATGAAGTACAAAGCAAGGATAAACTTATATTCAAGTACAGGAGTTGATACGTTTTCCCTCTGATCCCTATCATCAAGAAAGTCCAATTAGACAAATCCTGGGATTGGTTCTGTTATGTTTTAATGATCTTAAGGGAATTGAAAGAGAAAAGAAAATGAATACACTAAGTGGTGGGGGGGAGAGGAGAGAAAGGAAAGTTAAGGGACAATTATCTCACATAATCAGGGTGCACAAGTAGATACCTATATAAATAAAAGGGGCAGGGGGAATGGTTAGCACTTGAATTCCACTCTCATTTGAACTATAAAAGAAGGGGAAAATATACACAAAGAGTTGGATCCAAAAATATATTTTACTCGAAAGAGAAATAGGAGGGAAAGGGGGAAAGAGAGAAAGGGAAAGTGGAAGGCAGATTAAGGGAGGGATTTATCTTAAATCAAACTCTATAACAATGTACAAAAAACTGCATAGCTCTTTTTAAAAGGGCAAAGAATGGGAATCTGAGGAACTGATCATCAATCGGGGAATGGTTAAACATGTTATGATATATAAATGTGTTGGAATACTATTGTGCTTTAAGAAATGATGAAACAGATGGTCACAAAGGAACCTGAGAAGACTTGTACAAACTAATGCAGAATGAACAGAATCAGAACAATTTATAGAATGGTAATACAAAGAACTTTGAAAGAATTAGGAACTCTAATTATTGTGAAGATAAATCAGGATTCCAGATTAGTACTGATGAAACATGCTACCCACCTCCTGAGAGAGAGGTAAAGGATTTAAATTGCAGAAAGAAAGAAATTAACAGGAATTTTGTTTTTCTTTCATTCTCAGCCAGAGAGAAGGTGACAAAGGAAGGATGATTTTTGCTGATTGAAAAAATAAAATATAATGTGCTTTTAAATGTATAGAAGAGAACAGAAGGAAACTCAGAAAAAAGTACAAATAAACAGGGTAGTTTTGAAAGTAATATGTAGAATATACTCTATTTTTTAAAAAGTCATAAGAAATTGAGATTCATGGTTTCATAGAAAAGAATGTTTTGCATGTTCTATGTGTATAAAAATGCTTCCTTTTGTTGCTTTAAATTTAAATGTCAAATGTTATTATTCTATAATAATATTCACAATGCTAATTTGTGTAGAAGTGGCATAGAAGACTTCAGTAGGGGTATGTGTGACCAAAAAGTAGGTATAGGCAGAGTCAAAGATGATCCAAATGCTGAACTAGTCCCACAAAATTTTAAGGGGTATGCAAGGGCCACTAGTACATGGGGAGGATCTGCTATGGATGACTTACAGAAGAACTTCAACAAGAATCTTCCTGCATGAAAAGATATAGTGGCAGGGTCAATATTACTGAGATCTCATATAAGTACCCAAGTATCATAAGATCTGCACACATGCAGTGTGCAGAAATAGCCATTACTAGAATCCAATGGATTTGACTAGAATCCATTACTGTCAAAACATAGACTGTGCTACTTCCTGTTGGAGAGTGATGAGAGCCTCCTTCCTTACAAAAAGCCAGCACAAGAACTGTCAAGGACTTCATAGTCCCATATAAGTGATTTTTCCGATGAACTGCTTCTCCTAAAGGCAGTTTCTGTACTTGGTTCTCCCTGACTTATGTGACCATGGACAGATCACTTAAACCTCTTAGTTTTTCCTGATTTCCTTATCTGAAAAAATGAAAAGTTAGATTGCCATCTACTACTATGTGTGTACCCTTGGCCCAATAATTTCTTTGGGCCTCAGTTCCTTCACACGTAAAATGAGGGGAGTAGGCTAGACAATCTCTAATGTTCCTTCCTCCTCTAAATCTATGTGATTCTAAGAGAAGCCAATCACCTCTCACTTTCTATATGCCCTTGAGCAAATCCCTTCCGGTTTCTACTCCTCTGGTTCCTCTTTTATAAAGTCAATAATTTGATACCATCAGGGCCATCCCCTGGCTACTTCTTAAAGAGGCCTATTCACTGAATGGGCGTTACTTCACCTTAAGTGAGTTCCTGAATAGACCTTGGTCTAAAGGGACCAAGGTCTCCCAATGCATCCTGGGTCATCTCCAGTCATCCTGATGAATATCTGGTCACTGGATTCAGATGGCTCTGGAGAAGAAGTGAGGCGGGTTACCTTCACAGCCCTCCCTCACTGAAAACAAATTCAAGTGCAAATCATGTCATCATTTCTCTGATGGCATGGTCTTCCTTAGGAACGAAGGACAAACACAATTTGATACCAAAATCTAATCGTTTCTATGATTATAGATCCAAGACATTTCAAACTTCTAGCTGGCACAACTAGAAATTAATCTGATGGCATGATGATACCCCCACCCTCACCCCTCCTGGAGGGCAAGATCTTCTGATTTGTCTCTGTCTCTCCCTCCTCCCCTCACCCACCCCCAGCTTAGTTCAGTTTAAGTTCTGTACCTAGTGGGTAGTTAATTAATATTTGCTTAAATGAATTAGGTTTAACATAAGCTTCCATTTCTATGGATTTAAGACGTACAAATTACTTTGCCCAAAACAACCCTGTGAGAAAGGTAGTGCAGAGATCTGTATTTTATAGAGGGGAAAACTGAGACAGAAGGAAAATTGGTTTTCCAGAGTTACACAATTAGCAAGTGTTGGAGACAATATTCAAACAAGGCCCTTTGATTCCATGTTGAGTACTTTTTTTTTAACTATATTACTCTGCCTCTGGAACATAGCATTACATCCCAAACCAAAGCCACAATGACCTTCAGAGGGTCAGAGCTTCTGAGCAGCCAGATCTCTCCATGTTAAAGATAGACACTCCATCCCCCAGAACGATTTCCAATGGCCTCTACTTAGAGTAGCTTGGATCTACAGTCTTACAGAACTCATTCAGTCTCTCAGATCAGGCAGGAGACACTGGGCCTTTATTATCAGAAAGGGCAGCTCAATTTCATTATTTCTGTTTGTGACCAGACACAGGAGAAACAACTTTACTATGGATTTATTGTTTCGAGGGGAACTGCTCCTCTCACAGACTTAGAACACATTTAATTTTCATTTCCCTTCTGGATCCAGCTTTTCATTTTCATTTCCACTCTGTCCCCAAATCTTTTATCTTCAACAGCTCACCTTGAACAGACTTCCTGAGACCTGCTGAGTGCAATAGTTGTGTGAGGTCCTTAGGGAACTCACTGATTGGGGAAGAGAGAAGTAGGAACTCTGAGATGTACTGAAGACAAAATTCACATGGGAAGCAATAAGCTGTGGTTTAAAGAACAAGCCCTTGTCTGATTATCAGGAGACCAGGGCTCTAATTGTCTAGTGATTCATCCACTTACTATAGGTAAACTGATTGGTTTCAGTTAGATGATCTACAATTTCCCTTTCAGTTATGGAATCTTATGACCTTTACCACTGAGACTTACATCTTTAGGACTCAATATGACTTTAGACCTCAACATTAAATTATGCAATAGGTAATTAGCATTATAACATTATAGAGAACAATAACTTTGAAAGACTTTTTAACTCTTATCAATGCAATGACAAACCACAATTTCAGCAGACAGAAGAGGAAACAAGTCCCTCACCTCCTCCCAGAGAGGTAATAAACTAAAAATGCAGAGAGAGACATACATTTTTGGGCATGGTCAATATGGGTATTTATTTCGTTGGACTGTGCATGTTTGTAATGAGGTGGTTTTGGTTTTTGTTGTGTCTAATTGTAGTTTAATGCGGAAGGAAACATGGGAGAAACAAAAGCTATGATTCCAATGAATAAAAATAGTAATAATGATCATAGCTCAGTCTCCTTAAGTAGTCACTGCACACGTTTTTGTCCAAAATATTAGAAACTCAACCAAAATATAAGAAAAGTCTCTATTAAGCAAAAAAGAGAAGGAAAGGTAAGGAGAGAGGATAGGAAAGGAGGAAAAAGATGTTTTGACTCATGTTGTCAGGCCAAAATGGCACAGGGCAGCAGTCTGTCAGCCGCAGTGACTGGATACCTCATAGGAGACATGTGCAGTCAGATCTAGAGTCAATGTTTGGGAAGCATCCCAGATGAATATTTAGAGTTGGAAAGAATCTGAGTTGTCTTCTAACCTTTCAGCTAAATTCAATAATCACTTTTGTAGCATCTATTTCAGATTCAAAAGACATTTATTCAGGACCTACTGTGTGCAGAGCACCGTATTAAGAGCTAGGAGACATACAAAATTCAGATAATGTATTATGTTTGAACTCATAGAACTCACAGGGAGATAAGATGCAAATGCAGTTAATTAGAACATTATGTTAGGTTATGAAAGAATTGGGTCATCCAGTCTCCATCTAAATCCTACTCTCCAGTAACAGGAAAACTCAATTTTTTCACAAGGCATCCCATGTTATTTTTGGATAGCAAGCTCTTCCTTATATTAAGCCTGCATCTGTTATCTTCCAAAGCTGAATAGCATGGGCCATACGAATGAGAGAATCTCAGAACCACAAGGAAATGGAGATCTAGTCACCCCTGTACTTGGACAGGAATACTCTCTCCAGTAGTCCCAATAACAAGTCAGTTATTCAGTCAGTCATGCACTTCGTATGTGCCAGGCATGGATAGGATCAAAGAATTATAGATGTAGAACTGTAAGGGACTTGAGAGATAACATAGACCAGAGGTATCAAACATCTCCATAGGCTGCACTGTGACAACAATCCTGGAGCCTGTCAGAAACAGTTCAAACTTAGAAAATAGTTAGCAAAATAAAGAAAAATAAAATAGAATATAAAGTTAATGTATGGTTTTTTCAGTAAGCATGTGACCTGCAGAGATCCTTATATATAGTTTATAAGGCTTTCCCTCCCCATTTCCCTACGTCTGTTGGAAATTGACACCAACTCCTTCATTTTATAGATGAGAAAACTGAAAAGTTCAGTGATTTATGCAAGGTCACTCACGTTGTGACAGAACTCAGATTCAAGCCAAAGTCTTTTCATACCAAATATGCTGTATTTCCCATAATGCCCTACAATCCTAGGATCCAAACTTAGCTCTTTTGATTTTATGATTTTCATTCTTTAAGGAATCTGGGAGCTGATGTCCAGAATGTGGGAAGAAAAGACAAAGAAGTCTTTTTCTACTGTGGTAGAACAGTCCTTCCCTCTGGAGGTGTTTAAGCCAAAACTGGACAATAAATTGTCAGGAATATTGTAGAAGTGGATTCTTATGCTTAAGGGAAGAATTGGATCAACTGTCTTCCAAGTTCCCTTTCAACTCTAAGGTTTTAAAAAAAGAATCCAGAGGATCTACACATTAGATAATAAGATGTGAGCCAATTATGACTTGGCTCCTCCTTTACTATCTTCTATATATATTAAGTAGTTAGCTTTACGGTAAAAAACTATTTAAGTATGTTCTTTCTACATAATGATCATACAATCAAAGCATCTAGGATTTAGAAGGCACCTCTGATCCTCCATCTTGCCCATTATAGACCATTGTCTCTCCTGGGGATGCCATCTAGCTTCTGTTTGGACCAGTGATGGAGAGCTCCAAGGTAGCCAATGTTTTTGGACACCTCTGTAACATTCCTTCCTAGTTCTGCCCTCTGGAAGCACATAGAACAAGACAGTATCCTCTTCTTTGGAACAGCCCTTCAGATAATTGGAGATAGCATTCGTACCTTCCCGAAGACTTCTATTAAAGTTAAATATCCTCACTTCTTTTCATGGATCCTTTTACACTACATCTGTCGTTATCTCAACATTCTGGTTGACTTCTTCACAACCAGTTTGTCAGTGTTATTACTAAAAGATGTCACTCAGAACAGAACACAATAGTCTAGATATGATATAATAGAGACAAGAGAGAACAAAACCAACAACTCCCTCATTCTGAAGCCTCTACGTCTATGTATTTTAATTAGCTCTTTAAGTTCCAGTCCTGCTTTTGACTCATCCTGGGTTTGTGGTCTACTTGCCCTCTCCCCAGTACCTTTATACATGAACCATGCTCCAGGTAAATATAGAACTGAAAACAGGATATAATTTTTTTTGAGGTATTAGAAGCTTTTCTGCTCATAAAGTCCTCCTAAATGTCACTGTTTGTAGAGACAAGTATGACCTGAGGGAGTGGATTTGGACTCCCATACTCCCATTCTCATAGATTAGGACTAGGAGCTGACTTTAGGTCCCTGATTATCAGAGTCCTTACTGGCTTGCTGCCTTTCCATTCAGAACACTGACTGGCTAAAGTAAAGTGACAGAATTAAAAAATTAGTAGATTATTCGAGAGACTTTGGCCTTACAGACTGACTGCCAGTTATCCTGCTCAGTTTGTAAAACATTATGGAAGCATAATGAAAATGTCACAAATCCTTCATCATGTTTTGATGAGGAAGACACAAGTATACTCTTATTGTCATCATTTTTAGATAAGGAACCAGAGTTGGAATACAATTTTGACAGAAACTGAAAAGGCTATAACAAACTTTATTGGGAAATAGAATTCAAACCTTTGGTACAGCAGCTTCTCAAACATATTCAGAGCCATCACACTGGCCTTAAAGTTCTACTTATTACTTCTTTATTATATGGGGGAAATCGAGTAGGAGATTAGCTATATGAAGATAAAGTCAACTCAGGTTTTATTCATAAAAGTAATAAATTCCAACACTTTTTCATTATCAATAAATATTGAACATTTCATTGACCATTAGGCATTAATTTTTAGAAAGTAGACATTTAAATTTAAAGAGCAATTCTCTTTTCTAGATATTATGGAAAATGAATATAAAATGTTATATACTTTCTACTGTGAGAAATTTACAAAAAAAATGTATAATTTTTCTTTAAAAAAAACTTTCAGAGTTCAAGCTAAAGAGAAACTCATTATAGGGACTTCCAAAAGGTGAAAGGTACCAGAGAAGCCCATCTCTCTCACATGAGTGCCAGAAAATATCTGAAAAAGGCCCCAGAAAGACCAATGAAAAAGAAAACTGAAGAGAAATAGAAGTAGGGTAGTCCGTCTGGTCCAGAACTATATAAAAAGCCAGGAATTATTAGAGGCAGAGAGAGAGAGACCAGGCCTGGGATCCAATACAAGCTTCTGTAAACAGACCTGAAAGCAATCAACTTTCTAAACAGGTATGTAGTTCCACTAATGAGGGACCTCAAGTCAGACCCTGGCCCAGGACTGGTAGTGATTAGGGTACAGACTCTGGGAACCAACTTGAATTCTCCTTGAATCTTCCCAATCTCCAGTCCTCCCATCTCTGGAGGCCCATGGGCTTTCCATTATCACCATGCCCAAGTCTCTGCTGTACTCCCCACCCTAGATCCTATCAAAATCCATTCCCCATGCTGCCATCAAGATCCTCCCTAGATTCTATCTGTATTCACCCCAGGGTACTGGTCATCCCCATGAAGACCTCTGGATGTTTCAGGTTGATCTCCCCTCTCAAGACCATCCCTGGGGCCCCAGACTACTTGGTAGCACCTGGATTCTTCCTTCAGTTTTTTTCTATATTTAAGTTCCATCTTGGCTCCATGAAGGTGCTCAGATTCAATCCAGCTCATACTCTGTCTAGCTGAGATTCTATCTAGCCCACTTGATAATACAATCATTATAAATGCTTAGGATCCTTAAGAGTAAACCCAATATGGTGAATCTTCAATAAACTTTGTTTTTCTTTGACTTTAAGAAGGCTTGTGTTGAATTCATTCAAGCAGGACCTGGCATGTTGGTATTTTGGAGTCCCCAGCACCACAAACCTCAACAGTGGAACAGAACAGGAGGTAACAGAATCAGTTCCCAAAGGTTACTTTCCAGGGAGATAGAGTCTGGTGTCATGGCACTGAGAGTTTCAGTAGGAGAATAGACCAACTCAAATGTGGGTACCCAACACCTGGGGTACTGTGCAAGAAAGCCAAGATAAGCATGATCTCCAATATCCCACTAGGTACCATCACAGTACAGGAGATAGAACTAACTCTTAATTAAGCATTTTAGAAGGTAGAAACTGCCCAAGGCCAATAGACTATCAGGAATTGGGGGGTGGTGTGGGGAGGAGGGGAAAGAAGCCATGAATTGAGCAAGAAGGTAGGTATTAAAAATAGTCACTCCATCCATATCAGCAACATCATCCAGATTGCAGAGGGGACAGGAACAAAAGCTACTCAATCCATTCAACATTGCTAGAGGGTCCAAGCAACAATTCCTGATCCAAGAAAGGAAGCTGAAAAAATGAGTAAACAAAGGAAACATTGAATACAAGAAATAGTATTGCTTAAGAGAAGCACAAGAAGTAAAAACATAAGATGAGAGTAACAACCCAAAAACTACAAACAAAGCTTCAGAAAGAGAGAGAAAAAAATGATTTGCCCACAAGAAATACAAGAATGTCTGTATGAAATAAAGAAGTAAAAAAAATAAAATTAGAGTTTTGGAAGAAAAATTAAAAGGAGTACAAAAAGCTTAGGAAATAGATAAAAATGAAATTAGAATTTTAGAGGAAATAATTGAAAGGAATACAAATAGCTTAGAGCAGAAGTTAGAAAATCTTACCCAAATAGTGAACTTTCTAAAAAATAGATTGGAGCAAACAGAACTCTATGACTCTAGGAGGTGACAAGAAATATTTTTTTTTAAGTCAAAAGATGGGCAAAATAGAGGAAAGTGTCTACTACCTACTACCTAAAGCAACTGACCTGGAAAATAGTTTTGAAGGAGATAATTTATGAATTATGATTAATTTAAGAATTATTATTATTAAGACTCTCTGAGAACCAATCCTGGATGCTATATTTCAATAAATCATAAATTAAAAGTACCCAGATCTATTAGAACCAGAAAGCAATAGAAAATAGAAAGAATCCAGCAATCTCCTCCTGAAAGGAAACCCAAACTGATAACAATAAGGAATTCACATCCAAAATTCCAAGTTTACAAATCAAAGAAAAAATTTTGCAATCATCCAGAAAGAATGAGTTCAAGTACCAGAGAACCACAGTCAGGTATAGGAGCAAAACAAGAGGAGATCTTTCAATACAATATTCCAAAAGGCAATAAAATAATGACTTACTTCCAAGAATAACTTTCCTTTAAAAATTGAGTATAATCTTACAGAGGGAACGAACTCAGTTCATAGAAGAGAAAATTTTTAAGCATCATTTTCAAGCATTCATCAGGAATGATGAAAAAAACAGATCTGAATAGAAACTTTAAAACGCAAGCACAAGAGCTGGAAAGGGTTTTAGAAAATACAACACTATCTATAAAAGATGGAAAGGACCTTAGAGATCATCTAGTCCATAGGTTTCCAAAGTGGGTGATACTGCCATGCCCACCCCCACCCCCACCCCCTGCCCTGGGCTGGAATGATCCAGGGGGATGGTAGTAGCCTCAGGCACAACTGGAGGGATGTTAAATAAAAATAAGGGGGTGGTGGAAGCATAAGGAAAGAAGAGAAGAAAAATTTGAAAAACTATTTGTACATGTTTCATCTGTTGTGTAACAGAGTTAAAGTCATAATGATTACATTATTTTCCAAATAAACACACAAAATGTAAATTCTAACAATCAGTTGTCAATTCCACAGACAAGTCTTAACAAGCAAGTATTGACAGGCTAGCATGTACCACATGGTTGGAAAGTCCAGTATACATGAACAGGATGACTCGTTTACAATATAATACTAAACCGTTACATGACACAACAATGTGTCATCAAAATCTGAATACAGGAGAAAAAACCCCACCAATTTACAATAAATTGTTAAACTTAAGATGCATTTTTAAAAATATTTTATTATTTTTTGAAATGTCACAAATTCCAAAAAAACCCCAAAACTGTTAAAGGGCTAAAGAAAAGTAGATTTCCACAGGGGTGCTGAGCAATTGTTCTTTTAAAAAGGGGGTAGTAGGCCAGATAAGTTTGGGAACCTCTGCTAACACCTGTAACCTTATAGATGGGGCAACTGGGGGCTAGAAATGTGGAGTGACTTGCACAGAATCACACAACTAGAAAGTGACTAAAATTCATATTCAAGTCTTTTAAGTCCAAAGCTTTTTACTCTATCATACTCCTTATTACTGATCTTCTTCTATCACTACCCTTGGAATGTTTATGAGGTAATTCAGTTTAGGTCCCTGACATTCAAAAGTAAAAATAAGTAACCTTGGGCGAGTCATTTCATGTCTAGAAGCCTGAGTTTCCTCATCTGTAAAATGGGAGCATTAATACCCATTTGTCATGTATTTCATAACATTGTTGAAATTAAAGTACAGAAATAAAAGCTATTAATACTACTTGGATTGCCAGTAGAGTTTTCACATGTGTTTAGGTTGGTAAAGAACCAGATCTTTACAGGAAACTATTTGCAACATCTGGAGAGTTTAAACACACCCACTTGAGAACCACATTACTTCCTAAAAACATCTCTTGTACTGGAGAATGAAGCAAGTATGTAAGGACTGAGCATGTGTTCTCATGCAGGCCTTTATCCCAGACAAGTCACTTTTCTTGGCATTTCTGGAGAAGAAACCTGCCCTAATATTCCTGGCTTGGTATCCTGTTAACCTGAGCTGATTCTATATGCTGAAGCATCTTTGAAGAAACTGGCATTGTGTGGATGGTCTTGATACATCTGTTCCTGCTCACCCTCAGATGGTCCAGTGCTGAGAAATAAGCTAGGCCCTTTGGCTCGTCCTTCAAACCCCTTCAACAGACCCCTCATGGGAGCACTGCTCTTGGATGTTTTGATGGGAAGAGGAGCAAAGGTGACAGGTAGGAGCAGAATCTGGGTTTGGGAAGCAAAAAAGGAAAGACTGAGGAGGGTCAAGAAAGCATTAGATTTAAAGATAAGAAGACAAATTCTGCGATCTCAGGAATAAAATATGAGAGAGGGGAAACAAGACTGATACAGGAAAGAAAAAGAGAAGATATTTCTGAGCCATTGTGAGGAGTGCAAGGTAGTAGAAGAAAACCTTGTTTGATTGACATTTTTAAGAAAGGAAAATGAAGCTTTTAATTTAAAGATTCTTCCTCTTAGAAGGAAGGAATTCTAGATCTTCCAGAAGAGCCTGTTGATCACCTTATCTAGAGATTAATTTAGTTTTAATCTTACATTTAGCAAACACTAGAACTAAAGGAGAATTTCCATATACAAAGTAGAACAAAGAGGACTGTATATGAAGTCAATAATCTCTTTTATGTCTAGATTGCCTCTTTGAATATATTGCACACATTATTTTCAGTTATCCTACTTGTCTATTTCCTTCTGAACTTTGTTCCATGAATTTTTAAAATATTTCAATGACCCTCTTTCCTTTTTTGACTATCTTCCCTTTTTTTCCCTTTTGTTTAAGCACTGGAAAAACAAATAGAAAAGTAAGGCAATTCCTGCTCTTCACTAACTTACATTCTAACAGGGGAAACAACATATATAGAAAGAAGGTTTCAGCTATAAGTGAGATAAAAATCCATCATCCTTAGGAGGCAACAGCAAAGCACATGCCTCTTCTTTGATGACATTTCTACTAATAAAATCATCTCACTTTCTCACGTTGAATCATTTGACAGTGCCAAGGACTTTAGTGACAAGAACTTTCTTTTCTGGATCTTCAGTAGCTATGGCTATAGTATCTGCAGGGTGAGTTGCCAGGCTTCACCTCCACAGGGGATTACTTCCTAGGATAATTTCTGTGATTCTGAGCTGGGAAGTGAGGTAGGTAAGGTATGCATTAAATGTAGATGGCCCTTTCTGGGAGTTTGGTAGTGAAAGCAAGAAGAGATATGCCAATTATTGGTAGGTTTAGTGGGCACAAATGAAGAGTTGCTTTGTTTTGTTTTGTTTTCTTTTAAAGAATGAGGGAGAAGAGCTTTTCATAGACTTTGGGGATGGAACGAGTAGATAAGGAAAGTTTGAAGATGAAGTAAGGAAAAGGAATGGTCAATAGCACAAAAAGTTATGTGTGAGGTCTTGTGATTGATGCTGGAAATACAGAAATAGAAACTGATGGGCTCTGATCTCAAGGAGCTTACAATCTTATGCAATCAAGTCTGATACAAGGAAGAGTATGTTATGTGTAAAACAAAGATCAAAAGAAAAATATGAAGTGTGTGTGTGTGTCTGTGTGTGTCAAACCCTAATTGGGCCTTATAAGAAATAAATATAAGCAACAAACAAATAAGAAGTAGCTCTGTGGCATGAGGGAAAGGCACATAAATAAATTTTTAAAAACCAAGAGAGAGCAGAGTAAAATCAGAGAACTGACATAATACAATCTGGCTGGAATGTAGATTATGTGATATAGGGGGAGCATCAGTAAGACTCACCAAGTCATAGATGCATTCATTAATGCAACAATGAGGGCAATAAAAGGTATAGTAAACATATCACAGCATATATAAACTATTTAAATTCTATACTTGATCTCCCAACAACACCCCCTGTCTAGTTGGTTAGGTGTCCAGAGAAAGCAAGGATACTGTTCCGCTCAGGGCTCTAAGGGCAACCTCAAGGGATTAGGAGTATCTTCATAACATTATAATTCACAAGCTTTTATCCAGTATATCCACCCCAGTATTAGTCATGCTACCAATCTCCCTTCTACCATTCACCAGTGAGTATTTTTCCAATATCACCTAACCAGGGATTACACCAATATATTTTGACCATTTATTTCTCCTCAGTATCACTGCTAATGATATGCTGAATTCTAGAATATATGAGTCTAATGTTTTAATCTTTTATGTCTTATATATTTTACTTATCTCACCCTCAAAGATTATCAATAATGTTACTGTATCTTTAAGAGTCAAATGGAATCTATTAAAAAAAAGATTTGTGCTAACAATTGGATGTCAGTTGAAAAAAAATGTCTTGCTATAAAGTGCATATCCCTATGTAGCAGGAAAATTATATGTGTTTATTTGTGATCTATAAGGAATCCGTGGAGAATAAAAGAAATGAAGAAACTTTTACATCAGACCAGCCAAGGATTATTTCATTAAAAAAAAATCATAGAGAGAATTCTATAAAGAGTCTGTGAGAAGCTAGCAAGTACAAAGTATTTTGGAATTACTTCTTTCCTGTGATTACCAAGGCAAGAACAAAGAAAAAGGACTAATTACACCTTATTTTCTGAGATATATCTAACTCTTGAGGATAAATATAAGGAAGTTTTTTAAATTATTTTAATCAGTATCAAGAATGAGCTAATTAGCTGTTTTTAGAAAAATGAAGAGGAGTCATCTATCATACTAAAGGTTTAAGATGCCTCTGGCTCTGAACTTTCATTTGGCAAAATGTTGCAAATATATATTTCTTTAAATATACCTTTGTGCTTATTAGATTTCATTTATTAATGAATGACACATTTGTAAATTTCAACATTTATAGAAATATATAATATATTATATCTAAAAATAAATTAGCATGTATTTATTAATCACCTGCTACATGTCACTATGCTAAGCAATACGAGTACAAAAAATGAAATAATTCCTACTTGCAGTGAACTTGCATTCTAATGAGTGAGACAAGTGTATGTATGTATATATGTATATATATGCATATTATAGAGAGAGAGAACATAAATACAAAGTGAATAAATACAAAATCATTAAATAGTTGGGTAGAAGGCATTAGAAATTTCATGGATCAATAAAGGTTTCATGCAGAAGATGGTGTTTGAGCTGCATATTAAAGAAAAAAAAGAGACTATGAAGTGGTGGTAAGAAGGGAAGATACAATACATATTGGAGCTGGTCTGAACAAAGGTTGAGATAGCCAATTTGACTACATCACAGAGTACAGGAGGGGAGTGATGTCCACTGACGTTGGAAAGACAGGTTGGGGCCATGTTGTATCGAAATTTAAACAGAGGAGTTTCCATTTTATCCTATATGAAATAAGAAGCCACTAGAGTGACTTTAGTAGGGGGGCCACATGGTCATATCTTCACCAAATTTATCTACCAAAATTACCTTGGTAGAATGTAGGATGGACTGGAATGAGAAACATGATGCAATTAAGAGGATGTTGCAATAAACTAGTCAAGAGGTGATGAGAGTAAGTAAAGAGAAGGTAAGTGAAGAGAAGAGGTTAGATGAAAGAGGTATTGTCAAGTATTCATTATTGGGAATGAAGGTTCCTCCAGTTCACTATTACTTAACTGGAGATGGGAGATCTAGAAAAATGTATTAATTAGAAAGAAAATATGTACTTGTACTCTCAAAATGCCACGGAGTTTGAGATGATAAATTAAATACATAGCAGCAAGTCAAGTGACACACAGAGGGAAAACTTTACAAGTATGGTCAACTCTAACAAACTTACTACACATAGGGTCTTATCCTCCAGCCTGCTACATATTTATAATGTCCTCTTAGATTGCCAAAGAAATATAGATACTGGAAATGGAGACCTATTGATCAAGATGGAAATCCTCTAGTGTTCCCCTCAACGCTCAGGAAATTAACCATGAGTCCAGAAGACCTAGCCAGAGACACATGGACTTGACAGTAAGACTTTGGAAGAGCAGAAGTCATAGAAAACAAGTGCCATAGAATCAGAAGAGTAATAGCACTAAGGTTGAGCAGCATCATGAGGCATGTTTGAGTAAAATCTGCCTATTAAGTTCACATAGGGAGGGAGAAAAAAGGCTGGTAATGCCTCACTTTCCCCCTTTCCTTTCTTGCTTCTTTCCTCCTGAAAAAGGTTTGATTATTCACCTAAGTATCTTAAAAGTTTGTTTTGTTTTCTATTTTGCTGTCATTTTAAAAGCTACTTTCTATAAGACAAAATGTGATTTATTACTGCATTAATGAATAAATCAAGTCAATAAGCATTTATTAAGCACTTAGCATGTGCCATGCAGGGTACAAAGGACTAAGGAAGCGAATACAAACCAAAAGAAGAAAAGGGCAATTCCTTGTCACAAGGACCCTACATTCTAATGAAGGAAGAGAATACATTAAAGGGAACTGAAAAGTGGGAACTGAAGACAAGTTTAATAATAGCTCCTTACCTATTTGGAAGCCTGGTGATAAATTCTTGAGAGTCAGAAGCAGAGTCATAAGAATGAAAGATGATTGATTCATCTACGGGAGAAGGGTGCTACAAGGGTAGAGGAATGCTCCACGGTTAGAACGTAGCTTAGTCATGGAAACAAGTTTGCAGAGTCCGAAGTAGAGCAGAGAAAGGATTTATAGGTCCTGGTACCATTAATCCAGTACAATAGGGAAAGATAATGGAGAGAGAAACACTTCAGGGAGAAAAGTAGGTGTTTTTGTGGAGGGTTTTTAACTGCAATTTCAATTTACTAGAGATAAACAGATTCTTTTATTTGATGGGGTGAGTATCCTCTGGCATTGGGTGATAGACCCAATAAGAGAAAATTCTTGATTCATATTTTATATCTTCCCAAAGTATTGAGGAAAAATGAGTCTAGACTCTTTATGCAAGTGAGTCAACACTTTTGGTTGGAAGAAGGCGGTGGGCAAGCTGGGACTGCAGCAGAGGTGAAGAATGACTAGAAAGAAAACCACACCCAAACGGCAAGACAAAGGAAGTAGTGACTTAAGGAGTGGGGAGGGGAAAGAGAAAAAGGAAATTACTAGACTTCTCACCACCCCACTCACCTCTCTCTCGTCCCTCCCTCTCTATCTCTGTCTTTCTCTCTCTCCTCTTCTTTCTCTCCTCTCCCCCCCATTTCTCCATCCTTCCCTTCCTCCCTTCATATACAAGATTATGTAAATGTTTTAAAAATGTATACAACATTGAGCCTAGTCAGGAAAACCTTAGTTCAAATCCAGCTTTAGATACTAGTCATTTAACCTCTGTTTACCTTAGTTTCCTCAACTGTAAAATGGAGATAATAATAACACCTACCTCATTGGATTGTTGTGAGAATCAAATAAGATAATATTTGTAAAGCACTTAACACAATGCTTGGCATATAGTAGACACTATATAAATGCTTATTTTGTATATATACCTTATATAGTGAAAAGAATCCTGGATTTAGAGTCAGAGAAGGGCAGTTCAAGTACCATTTTCCACTTACTATCTGTGTAGCAAATCATTTCTCCTCCCTGAACCTTAGTTACTGGTTTATCAATCATCTTACACCTTCAGGAGTTTGCAAAGTTGACCTTATCATAACAATGTAAATTCTTTTCAGGAAATTTTCATGGCTGATCATTTTTGCTTTGTCCACCAGGAAGAGAACTGAAATTCCTTCTACCCTCCATGGCCTCATTGAACTCCTCCCAGCACTTATGCAAAATGCCTTATGAAGACAGCAAGATTTTCCTCACTGTGATGTACAGTAGTGTTTGCATACTGGGCCTTCCCATGAATTTTTTCACTGCCTGGTTCTCCTTTCTACTGGTGCTACAGAGGAATGTGTTGGCCATATACCTCTTCTGCTTGGCCATCTGTGAATTGCTCTACGTGGCAACTTTACCCTTCTGGATTGTTTACATCAGGAATGATCATGAATGGATGATGGGTTTTCAGACCTGTAAGATAATTGCATTTATATTTTTCTGTAACATCTATGTCAGCATTTTGTTTTTATGCTGCATTTCTTGCGATCGTTTCATTGCTGTGACATATGCCTTGGAATCCAGAGGGTACAGACATCTAAAAATAGCTGTGTCCATTTCCATAGCCATCTTTTTTATCGTGGGACTAGTTCACTATCCAGTTTTTGAAACGCAAGAAGATAAAGAAAATAAAACTTGTTTTGAGACCTTTCCATTAGATGAGAAGATAGCTAGTTATTACTACTCTCGCTTTGTAGTAGGGTTTGCCATCCCTCTCTCCATCATCATTTTCACAAACTACAAGATCTTCAGGAGCATTAAAACCAGCACAAGCTTGAGTGCACGCCAGAAGGCCAAGGTGAAGCACTTGGCTATTTCAATAGTTATCACTTTCCTGTTCTGTTTTGCTCCCTATCATTTTGTACTTCTCATTAGAGCCGCAGCTTTTTCCTACTACAAAGGGGAAAATGAGACAGCATGTGCTTTGGAAACCAAGATGTATACTTCGTCAGTGGTTTTCCTATGCCTCTGCACTTTCAACAGCATAGCAGACCCCATCATCTACATGCTAGCCACTGAGACCTGCAGAAATGAATTGTCTCGTTTTCACAAAGGGTGGAAACAATGGTCTACAAAGACTGACAGTATCAACCTAAAGTATTCAAATTATATGGAGGAGATAACACTAAAACCTGAGCTTGCTGATACCCCGAATTCTATAGTAAAGCAACAAGACATCTGCGAGAATTTATGTTTTTAAGAAGCAGGGAGAGTCTAACAGCTGGAGAACTGTCAGATTAAGATGTTCTTTTCACAACACCTAAAGAACCGTGTTCTCTGGAACAGTGTGTTTTTGCAGGGATTGTTCTCTACCCTCCAAAGTCCACAAAACAGTCAGGGTCATTACAGTAGAATTCTGTGAGGTACCAAGGGAAAGGTTAAGGGGTAAGCTTCTTATAGGAGGAATTCTTTGATTTGGGCTTTAAAGGCTGTGAAGGGAGAACACTCCACCCATATGAAACAACTTGAGCAAAGAAGTGCTAAACTGGGAAACTCATGTGTGGGCAGAGGCCAAAAATCAGGCTTTACCTCCATCTCAGCACAAGATTTCTTCCCCAGGGATTTTACCATGAAGGGGCAATGGAAGAGAGAAAGTACCTCCAGGGCAGCCACAGTAGCAAGGTTTCTGGGACAACTGTGAGGCCAGAATAATCAGAATGGGGAAAAGAAGAGATAACATGCCTAGGGAACAAGGAGCATCTGACACCTTTAAGATATTGTAAATTGTGACATGTTAAACCTTCACTGACCTATATAACATTTGTAGAGTGGGTGGCCAGTTAACATTCACGGATAATGACTTTATTTGTTGTAAGTACTCTCAATTCAATAAATGTTATTAAGTCTTTTCGATTCCAGTACAGAATAATGCTAGAAAAGATACATAATACCTATCCTCCTGTCTCTCACATTCTAGTTGGAAGACAGTTAGTAATAATACACAGCATAGCATGACCAGTGTATTCAACAGGTGAAGAGCAAAGTAACATGTGGTATCCAAGTAGATAGCTTATTAATGGTAAGGGAAGGCCAGCAAGACATTTGAAGTGGGCTACAAAGTCTAAGAATGAATCCAGTGGGTGAAGAGAAGGAAGGAAGGAAAAGCATAAAGAAATGCACAAAACATGAAAGGGTAAGGCTTGTTGGCAACATTTAAAGATACTGCCAGCACTAGCTATCCACAGTTTTCCATTCCTATTGCCAACACCCTAGTTCAGACCATTTCACATTTCACTAGGGTTATCACAGTAACTGAGCTACTAACAAAGAGCTGTCCCCCCCCCCTCCCTCTCTCTCTCTCACGCACACACACACATACACATATCCCATATTCTCACAGTCAGCTTCCAAATGCACAGCTTTTGTCACATTACTTCCTTGATCAGAAATCTTCAGTGGCTAGCAACTGCTTATCAAATAAAATCCAGAATCCTTAGCCTACCACTCAGTGCCCTCAATAATCTGGCTTCATTTTTTAAGGGAATTGAACCTACCTTTCCAGCATTAGCTCACGTATTTGCTCCCTCTCACACCTTCCAGACACTTGTTTTACTACAAATACAGTAGATGATTTTTCCCTCAGAGATTAGGAACTTGGGGATAACTTGGCTTTCTCCATGACTGTCCCTATTATCCTGATGGAGGAAGGAATCTGGTCAGTAAACTCCTGGGGTCCTGCAAGTGCCCAAGAGGTCCAAAGCAGGAACTTCATTAGACCAGAAAATGGCAACCAAAACTTCATCATGTCTTTCTCCGCTTGGCCATGAGTGGGGAGAAGGCAGAGAAGAGAAGAAGGGAAAAATCTTTCCCACCTATGTTTTAAATTTTTCACATGAACAGAAGTCAAGCTCATTAGCTTATAATTTACGAACTCATTCTCTCCCCTTTTTTGAAGTTTACCCTTCTCCAATCTTGTGGTATCTCTCCCATTTTTCATGATTTTTTCAAATATTACATACAGTGGATCAGCAGTTGGAGCTCCCTGTTCTTACAGGATCTAAGGATGTAGACTACTGAGGTCAAAGATCTGAATTCATCAAGGGCAGGCAAGTGCTGTATTGCTGTCTCTTTACTTACCCTGGATATCAGTTCCTGTTATTCTCAGTATAACTTGTGCCTTGCCGATAAAACAGAAACAAAGAAGCCCTAAGCAGTTCTGCCAGGGTTGTCAGCTACCCACATCCTCTCCAGCACCTTTGATCCTCTTTTACCCTAATATAGCTGAAAAAGACTTTTTTTTGTTGTCCTAAGCTTTTTTCAGAAACCTTAGGCCATTCTGAACTTTAACCTTCCTTACTGAAACTGCCCTTTCCAAAATTACCAAGGATCTTTTAATTGCCAAATCCAATGGCCTTTTCTCAAACATCATTCTCTTTGACCTTTCTGCAGCCTTTAACACTGTTGATCACACTCTCCTCCTTGATAGTTTCTTCTGTTTTCTGGACACCACTCTCTCCTGGTTCTCCTCTTACCTATCTGACACCACTCCTCAGTATTCTTTGGTGGATCCTCTTCCAGATCATATTCTCTAACCACAGGTATCCTTCAGGGTTTGGTCCTGAGACCTCTTCTATTCTCCTTCTATACTATTTCACTTGATGATGTCATCAGCAATCAGGAATTTGTTAGATCTCTATACTGATGAATCTACCTGTGAATCTCCATTCTCTGCTACCTCCAGTCTCACATCTCCAATTGCCTTTCGGACATCTCAAATTGGATGTCCAATGGACATCTTAAACTCCACCTGTCTAAAATGAAATTCATTATCTTTCCCCCTAAACCCTCCCCACCTCCTATCTTCTCCATCATTGTAGAGGGCAGCATCATCCTTCCAGTCCTTCAGACTTTCAATACAAGTCATCCTGGACTCCTCATTATTTCTTACCTCCCCCCTCATATCCAAGCTATTGTCACGTTAGCTTGTCATTTCACCTTTGCAACATCTCTCCAACTTCTCTCCCTTGTCTCCTCTGACACTGCCACCACCTTAGTGCAAGCCCTCATCACCTCACACCTGGATTACTGTGATAGCCTGCTGGCAGATCTGCCTGCCCCAAATCTTCCTTGACTTCCTTTAAATCTCAAGTAAAATCCCCACCTTCTACAGGACACCTTCCTCAATCCCTCTTAATTCCTCTGTTATTTCCTATTTATCTTATATATAGCTTGCTTTGTATATATTTGTTTCATGTTGTCTCCCCCATTACATTGTAAACTCCTTAGACAGGAACTGTCCCCTACCTCTTTTTTGTATCCCCACACTTAGCACAGTGCCTGGCTCATAATAGGTTTTAATAAATATTTTATTGACTCATATTCACCCTCTGTGACCTGGCCTTACTTCCATATTCTCTGTGTGTGCACATACATGTGTGTCCATATGTACATATACCTAGATATGTACGTATGCACACATACACACATTGAAATCTAAGTTGGTTTGTGCATTCCTTGTGAATTCACACTGGTCTGCAGACAAATCCCATTTTCCCCTCCTCATTGCAGTTGTCTTTCTTTGTGTCTTGAAAACTTCATTCTTTAATATATCCCATTTCTCCTGGGCTGACTTTCCTTGAAACGTTTTATTCCAAGGGATCTATCTTTCCTCTGAGTCCTTTGATATATGTTTTCCCCAAATCTACAGTTCATGTCAAACTCTGCCTAGATTTCTTCCCCTTCTCTATCACAAACTGTAGGGTGGAGCAGTCACTAAGATTCCTATCATTTACACTCCAGAAACCAGTTCTTTTTTATTGAGAATCAAATCAAAATCAAAATTCCCTTTTGTTGGTTCCTCCACTATTTGAAGGATGAGTTATCATATCACTTACAGAAGGCGAGAAGTTATTAGTTGCTACATGATTGACAAAGAGAGGGCTCCAGCAGAAGTCTGAATAACGGAAGTCACTGCCCTATCACATCTCTGTGTCATACTTGTTTGTGATCTACTTCCCAGCTCATCTCTTTCCTCTTTCTGTCCAGTCTCTGTATACTCCAATACAAAATCACTTCTGTTTCTCATGCCTTTGACTTGTACTCAAATACTCTCTGTTATTATTCCCTATTCTGTGTTACCCCAATTCAGCTTAAACATTCTGTTTCTTTTCAATAAGGTTTACCCATCCAGAACCATAGTCTAGTCATGAGTTCTATCCCATCAAATCTCAGTATACTTTCAAGGTCAAATATATCCCACTGTATTAGGATCTCTAGTTTCTCTTGGGGTTCCTTTGGCCTAAACTTTGGACATTTGTGGACACACACATAAGGATGTGAGTTTTACTGCTGGTTCCTTTCTCAAATCCTTTTTTCCTATGAATTTCTGGGTGTCTCAGCTGCTTGGTTCCTTCCATGATTATATCTATTTCTCATGCTCTCTAATCCTTTATAACCTAAACCCGGGCCTCTCATTCATACCATCCCTTAACTTTTACACATGGGTTAGACAATACTGACAATTGGTCCAAGTGATCCCTAGATTTCCATGTGAAGTTTTTTACCTTCATAATGTAGTCAGGATTAATAGTAACTCTTGCCATAATCATTTTTTGACTAGCTAAACATGACTTGAATTTGATTTCACCAAAATATCCAAATGAAATTTTGAAACTGAGCGATTATCTCTTGGAAAGTTTGAAGGCAAGAGGGCTATCACCTCCACCTGGAGCATCAACTGGTCCAATACTAATATGTTGACATTAGGAATAAAAAAATTAGTACTAATTATAGGAACATAAATAAATGTGTGTATGATTTTTATTTTTATATTCCCTAAATATCATATTGTAATACTCCCCTCTCCCACCACAGTCACCCCATATAACAAAAATTTTTAAAGCAAAAGAGGAAAACACATCTGCAATACTGATCAACATATTGAAAATTATCTGACATTATATAATATGCCATACCTGTACAAAGGAGCAGAAAGAGTTATCCTCTCATTTCTTTTTATTTTGGGGGCTACAGGAAAGAACGCATGATTCAAGCTTGTATTTTATAATTTTCCAGTATTCAATTTGGACCATTTTGTGATTCCAATTCTTTCTATTTATATCGTCATAGTCATTATATTGTTTTCTTCATTCTGCTTACTTCACTTTGCATCAATTCAGAAAAATCTTTTCAAGTTTTTCTGTGTTAATTATCATGCTCAATTTTTCTTATAACACAATAATATTCTATTACATATATGTAGCAAAATTTGTTTAGCTATTCCCCATTGATGAGCATCTAATTTGTTTCCATTTATTTAGTAGATCACAAAAATTGCTTATATAAATATTTTGGTATACATGGAATGTTTCTTTTAATCAGTGACTTCCTTGGGATGTTTGCCTAGAGAGGAATCTCTGAGTCATTAGTCACTTTATTTGCATAATTACAAATTGCTTTCTTGAGTGGTTGTACCAGTTCCTTGCTCCACCAACAATGAATTAGTGGAGAAAGAGTCTTTTAAACTGGGATCTGTTGTTCCAAGATTGTTGTTTAGATTCTGTTGTTTAACAGTACTATTGATTCTCCTGGATGCCTAGTGAGGTCTTTTCCCCAGAAGGCTCTGGGGTAGCTTTTCTCTTAGATGGACTGGAATATAGATCCCAGGCCCAGGAATGAAAGTCCTTATGTACATATCAATGTCTTACAGTCATTAAAAAAAAAAAGCCTATCATCCTAAATCTTAGTTGTAAAATTAACCAATAGTAATGTCTGTAAGATACGTGACTTTCAAGCCATACTCTTAATAAACTGCCATCCTCCCATTTGTCAGGGAGAGGAGGAACTATGGGTTCTTCTGATAAGCTCACAACTGAATATATAAATTTGCAAAATCTAGATCTGAAGCTTTAAAAAAAGCCATTTTCTAATTTCTTTTGTCTATATTTCTCAGGTTAAAAATCAATACAAGCTTTCTTATTCCCACACACATTCTTGCATAAACTGAGATTTCTTTTTTTCTCTCATGTGGCATGCTTTCACAGAACTCTTACAGACACTCTAGGTCCTTTGTTCTTTGGTCACTACCAAGTTAACTCAAAGTAATGGGGTACACAAATTACAATATCTGTGAGATTTGGCATAGAGATCATTAGGAGTCAACACAATCCTCTGGTAGTGGTCTGAATCTGGATTAATGGGGTTATTTTAGGAGAGAGCTGCCTTGAGCTTAAATCAAAGCTCTTAATCATAAATCACAATCCGAAGCAGTAGGAGCATAAATACTCCTCATTTTCTGGAGTTAGAGAGGAGGGAGGAGAGTTGGAGCAGAGGGTCTGGGTGCATTTGTACACAAATTCCACAAAATCTCTACTTTAATATCAGGAAGTGCATTGATAAAAACATCACTGTTAAAGCCCAGCACATAAAGCAATCAAAAATATCCTTGTCACAATTTGCAATCCCTCTTTTAAAATACCATGCCTGACTTATTTTGAATCATGAATTTAGTCTCTATGTTGCTAACAACAAAGCCTCTGCAAATGGGAAACAGAGAGAGAAAGAGAGCAAGAGAGAGAAATAGTGGAAGGAAAGAGTCTTTTCTCACTCTCTCTTTCCTTAATCTAACCAACTAGACTGGAATGCAAAGAGAAGACTATATCCAAGTAAAGAGAGAAGGGGACCCTTCATCTTTCCTCTTTTGACATGAGTAACTACATCTTGGAAATTGTCCTTCACTTAATCCAAAATATATATACATATACTTCTCAATTTCTCTATTTCTAAACATTTCCTCTTCTGTCTTTGCTAGAAGTCTAGAATAATAAACAGCCCTTGTTTTAGCATACACAATGATAAAATTCTTCTATAAGGCTAAGATGTAGATTAGCTCATCTCTAAGGCCAATACTTATAGAATCTATTAACTAACTATAACTATATAATAATAATAATATAAGCAACTTATAGCTTATCTCAGTCCTTAAAAGGTAAAAGAAGCTGATTTCTTAAAACTATTATTATTGGTCATTCTTATTGTCATTAGACTGTAAGTTCCTTAAAAGCTTAGGGACTGTGTTGTTTTTATATGTGTGTACACAATGTTTTGCAAACGCTTATCAAATGCTTTTCTCATTCATTCATTAGTAGAACCTCCCTTTGCCTGGGTCTTCTATGTTCTTTTTATAAACTATTGATCTCCTGAGAGCAAAATGTGGTCTTTCTACCATTACAATTATGTATTTTGAAAGTTTGGAAAATTGCTAAAGCAGTTGTATTGTTCATCCTTTGTTTTTGAAGAGGATATCACCATAGGTAATGTCTTGATTTGTTCATGAATTGGATTTAAGTGAGGCAGAGTCACACAAAGTTGTCTGTCTCACTCTCCCTTCCAGAGTCATCTAGTGGCATGACAAAAGTCAGGACAATAGACAAAGTCCAAAATGCATCTTTGATGTCTGACCAAGCTCTAAGTGTTCCGCAGCACTCAGGACAAGGGGTAGGTTGGCCACAAAGTCCTATGGGATTTATAATTCTTCCCAGTTTGGGGGGTGGGGAAGAGAGTTCTGATGGATCAGGCAGAGAGAGGAGAGAAGAGAGAAAGGCAGATGATGATCGCAGCACAGTTGTGGTAGCAGGGATGGGGACACTAGTGGTTCCCTTTTTCAGAGCTGAGAGGTAATCTCTGGGTGAATAAGCAGAGATGGGTGTGACTGGGGGCAGTGGGAGGGAATGCAGGGAAGGGGGAGGGGTTATCAATTTCTCATTCCGGTAACAGAAGTGCTGAGGAAAAAACTATTCAGAGGAAAGAGGAGACCCTACCCACCCCTGCCTTCCTTCTACTTACTTATGTATGTGTGTTTTAAAATTTTATTAGACTACATTTGCCAGATTTTAAAATACTAACTTTATAAACATCTGTGACTGATCGTGTCTTTAACTTGCCTAATGTCTTTTGTTTGCAACATGAAGGTATAGGAGAGCAATGGGAGCCACTCAGGAGAAAGAGGCTGGAAGTTAAAACCCCAGCTCATAGCTAAAGAGTTCTGTTCTTTAAGTAGGGGCATAAGCACTAACTACATTATCAGGGCAGAATCGCAAAAAATCTGGGACCTCTTGCATAAATTTGATCTCACAGACTTGAACCAAGGTTACATGAATAATAATAGCTACCCCTTTATACAGCACCTTAAGATTTGCAGAGCACTATACATCTCATTTGATCCTCACAACAACCCTGAGAGGGTTCATATTATTATCACTATTTTATATTCAAAGAGGTGTAGAGATTTGCCCAAGATCACTCAACCAGCAAGTATCTGAGGTGGGATTTGAACTCACTATCTTTCCAAATCCAAGTCTACTTCCTCACCCACTAAACCACCTAATTATACCTAAAAACTTTCCATCCTTCTTTTCCTATTTCCTGCAGCTGGGGGAAGGGGGGGCGATGGCAGGGAAGGGGGTAGAGGAGAAGTTATCATTTCTCATTGCTGCTCATACCTCAACAGAAAAGTCAATAAAAACAGACAGCAAACAAACATTTAGAATATCTTTTACTTGTTCTATATGACAAAGAATAAACAAGTGAAGCAGGAAAGCCTCTCTCCTTAGAAAAGAAAGGAAGACTGACTGTTAGAATTTCTGACACTACAAGAATCAAACTCGCATCTTGGCTTGAGGTCCCCTCACTTCCTCTTCTTCGGTACCCACCACCCCTCCCCCTCAGATTCAGCAGGGCGCCTAAACTTATCCCAGCAGTGGGATTTGTCTAACGCTCTCCACAGCTCTTGCACCACTTAATACCATGAACTATTCTATGGCCACTCCCTCATACAGAAGATAATGTCTTTGTCCTCCTTCTCTCTTTGATTAAATCAGGAAATCATTTCCATCATGCTGCTCACAGTGCCAAAGGGGTGAGGAGACACCAGCCATCTAAACCCAGAAAACATAGTGGCATAAAATAACAATTAATAATTAATAATAGCTAAAATGTATACAGTGTCTACTATGTGCCAGGCATTTTGCTAAATGCTTTACAAATATTAATCTCATTTGATTCTCACAACCACCTTGGGAAATCAGTACGATTATTATCTGCATTTTACAGATGAAGAAACAAAAGTTAAGTCACTTGCCCTGGGTCACACAGATAGTGTCTTAAGCAGATTTGAATTCAAGTATTCCTGACCCCTAGGGACAGCTAGGTGGCTCAATGGATAGAGTGTCTGCCCTGGAGTCAGGAAGACTCATTCTTGAGTTTGAATCTGGCCTCAGATACTGGGTAAGTCACTTAGCCCTGTTTGGCTCAGTTTTCTCATTTGTAAAATGAGCTGGAAAAGAAAATGGCAAACTACTCCAGTGTCTTTACCAGGAAAACCCCAAATGGGGTCTTGAAGAGTCAGACTGGACTGAAAAACAACTAAGCAACAACAAATTCCTCACTCTAGGCCCAGTGCTCTGCCCACTTTACCACATAGCTGTCCTTGTAGGCTAACATAAGTAGAATTATAAAGGTTACTTGGTTTGTATGATGAGTCAAGCCTAACTCAAACTGGTACCTTGGTAATTTAAGTCCAATATTGGAATGAAGGGAAAGACTAGTAGGTCAGTTAACAAAAAGTTTTCTTAGTCATAACACAGAAATGATACAGCATATGCAGTTCATGTAGTCACAGCCTGTCCTTTTAATATGTAAATGTATATGGTGGTCAGGGCAGGATGTGGTGACTGCCATAGCCTTTAGACATTGAAGGGTCTCAACTCCATTTTAGGTGAGTATTTTTATACTCTTAGGTTAGTCATTCAATCAGCAAAAGTACTAAGTGACTAATAAATATAGATATAGATATATAGACATGATACAATCCTAATAAAGCTGCCCCAGCCCCAATATTCTAACTTCGTTCTGGGCTTCGCTGAACATCAGGCACGTCCTCATTTAACCACCCAGTCTGACTAATCACACCACAGATCTACAGACTCAATACAGCCACTGCCCCTAGATCCAATTCATATATTTAAACAGATATGTTTCTGCTCTCAACCATTTAGCGCTAGACAGGACCACAATACCCAACTATTCATCTTGAACAGACAGAACCACAATAGCTAGCCAATCAGAGGTCAGCATGACCAGGATGTTTGACTAATGAACCACATATAACCTCTTGGTGGCAAGGTCCTAAACCTCTTCTAGGTAACTTTCCGCCATTTAAATGGTTTTGAAATCATTGCTAGACAATACTAATCTAAGGGATTCATGTACCTATGATTAGGCAGTACTAGAAGAAAAGATGAGAGGGAAAAATAATTTAAATGATAGAAAGAAAAAAATTAATTTAATAGTCCCCTAAAAGTGTGATAAAATGTGGAAGAAAAAGACTTCTAGATTTCATCTTCTCACTTTGGAAAGACCAAATCCCAGATCTCAATGATCTGGTCCACATGGTGGGAAATGCCAAATCTTTGTCATTTATAACGGGTTTCCTGGTGTAAGGTGAAATGAGCAGGAAAAGCAACAGAAATATCAGGGCTTTAGTCTTGCTCGCAGAGCAGGGTTGTCTGTAGTAAAGTAACCAAAGTCTTTGAACCTCTTGCATGCAATCTGTACTGGTGCCAATGTTGATACCAACCCTTCAGTATTACCCAGCCCATCAATCAAAACAGCCCCACTGGGGAAATAATACCAAATATCTGCCCCTTTAGAGGCCTTTGATGAGGAATTGCCCCCTTTTTTGATGGGAGCTCAATAAGGATTCTCTATCATTTTTATCACCCAATCAGTTAGAGGATTCTCTTTTTTCCAGATAAATATACATTAACCATAGCTACTCAAGTTTCACCTTGCCCATGATATTAGAAAGTGAGACCATGCACAAACAACACCAGTGCCAGAGCTACGTCTACAAGTACTTCATCTCTAACCAGGTAAGTCTTTCTGGAGGTTAGGTCAAGGAGCCCTTCCCCTTCTTGGGGTGGTTTTGAGTCATTAAGGACTTGGTTTCTGAGAGGTAGAATACCTGGCAGTAAGATGATTAAGCTATTGATTAACAGGGATCAAATTATTTTCCTGAGATTTCAACTTATTAATTGGAAACGGGTTGAGTGCCATGTGGGTTAGGCAGGCAGAAGGAGCACAACTGGGCAGGGGTCATATAAAATAACAATCATAAAGCACTTAACACAGAGCCTGGCGCATAATAAGTACTATATAAATGTTAGCTATTATTATACTTAGTTGGGTGCATCATATTCTCCTATGCTCAATGTAATGTGGCATCACAATTCCTATGTCAGAATTGATAATAGACTCTCTCCCCAATCTCAGTCATTCTCATAACAGCTTCAACCTGATGATTTAGTTCAGCAGAGGGCATAGATGATATCTTTGATGGCTGCTAACACGCCCACAAATAACTGTATGCTGTGAAAAACACTGCCAAAATTCCTCCATTAGTCCTATCTCAGTGGCAGAAAGCCTTTGACTGTTCCATCCTACCTGCTCTCTTTAGGCCTCAGACCTGGCTGTGCCCAGGAATCAGTGTAGAAGAAAAAGGTATATGATCTTTCCCTCAAGGCTCTCTCACATGCTAGCCAGTGGCATGCAGCTCAATCTCCTAGGAGGACTTGCCAGGATCCCCATTCTCCAGGGCACCCTTTGTTGCCAAATTAATGACTGCTAAAAGAGCCCAATAAACTTCAGGGCTTCCTTTGTGAGACTAGAGAGAAGTGTCAGTAGCTGATTTCAGACTACATCAAGAATCATCTCGGTTTTTCCCATCCATTGCATTCTCCAACTTGATAGAGTGGGTTGGATCTTGGATTTTCTCAGGGGGGTTATTTCTCACTCTTTGTCCTTCATGTGAAATGCTATCTATTATACATCATATGATGATGTACATCAATGCCTCTTTCAGAATGCAGCAATAAGGGGAGGAGCCCAGATAACTTTGAGGAAGGATGGTGAGGTTACACTGGATTTTTTCCTCTATAAAAGCAAGCTGCTCCCAACTACTCTGAGTTACAGGAAGAGAGAAGAATGCCTTGTCAAGGAAAATACCCCATACTTTCCACTGTATCGTACCTGGTACACTAAATTGATGATTTCAGAAACAGTGTTGTTTTAATGTTAATAAAATAAATCATAATAGTTTAGTCTGAACATTTTGAAAAAGTAACTTTCTATAGTAAATTTCTTTTTGTTTTTTGCTCATATTTTTGCCTATTTTGTGATGATATTTTTATGTGAGAGGTGGGCTCTGGTCCTGCATGGTTCCAACCTTCTTGTACTGGGCTTCAGGGCCTAGCTGCTGGCTTGCACTGGGGGTGACCCGGGGGCAGGGGGTGCCTCCCTACTGACTTGAACTGGGGCTGGGGCCTCCCTGTTGGCCTCCCCTGTCGGAGAGAGAGGTTTGCTGCTTGCCTGCCTCAGGGCTGGGGCCTTGCTACTAGTGTGCTATGGAGGCAGGGCTCCAGGGGCCTGCTGGCTACCCCCGGTGGGGATGGGGGGTTTCGCTGCTGGCTAGCCATGGGTTGGAGACTTGCTACTGGTCTGCAATAGAGGTAAGGGCTGGCTGGTGGCCTGTGCTGGGGGTGGAGCCATTACTGTGGGGTTTGGCAGTGCTGCATAGACTACTGGTTTGCCTCCAGAGCTGCTACCTTACATGGGAATGGGACCTCACTGGTGGATTGCCTGGGACTTAAAGCCCGACTGCAGGTCCCCTGTTGTGAGGTTTGCCACTGCTGCTGATGCTCTCAGACCTCTTCCCTCCCACCCCAGTGAGACAGACCTTTCCTGCTGAGCTGCTAAGCTACTTTTTCACTCCTAAGTCAATTCTGAGGCAGTTTTAAAGTTATTCGAAGGGGATTTTGGGAGAACTCCAGAAAATTCCTGCCTCACTCCACCATCTTGTCCCTCTCCTTCTTTAAGGATCAATCAATCCATATCTACCAAGCAATTAAAATCCAAATAGCTATTGTGTACCAACTTCCCTTCCTTCTTCACAGTCTTTCTCTCCTCAACTACTGACCTCATACATATCAGCATACATACTGATATTTCTTTAAACACCCTAACCTCAACTTACTCATTTCACATGACCTGTCTCAGTCATACACAAAAATGATCATATCCTTGATTCCACTTGCATTCACCAATGAAATTCCCTTATCTAATCACAATCTACTGTCATTCAACTTCTACCTTACAATCACAAACACTATTCTTTGTCTTCACCATGACCTTCAGTCCCTCAACCCCTCAGTTCTTTCCCAGGCCATTATCCCTGCACTAGCTACACTTCCCTCCTTTCCCTAGCTTAACCTCTTAATCAATCAGTTCAACTCTAACTTGCTTTCTCTTGAGTCCCCTGTCCCTTTATTATATCATCAATATTGCCCTGCCAAATCTCAGCTTTGGATCATTCCTTCCTTTTGTTCCTGTATAGCCACTAAATGAAGCTAGAGAAAACAACAAAACCATACTGACTGGGTACATGATAAATGTATGTTACATGACCAGAACCAGGCCCTCAGTTGACATAGCAGAGCAATCTTTTTACTCCTCCCTAATTAACTTACTATCCCATCCACCACAACAGTTACTCTAAACCTCTTCATGCCTCCTCAAACCCACCATGGCATGCCTTCCCTCTACCCTCTCAGTTGAGAACTTCACTTCATATTTCACTGGAAAAACAATTCTCATTCCTGCCTTTCATTCCTCATCTCACATTACCCAAAAGCCTTCTGCTACTATAAACTCTGTCTCACATAATGAGTTAGCTCTTCTCCTTGCCAAGGCAAAACCCTCTATCTGCACAAGATATCTATTCCATCCCATCTTCTCTAGCTTCCCTACTCCCTCACTTATCATCAGTCTACTCATTTCTAGTGGATACTTACCTACTGCCTACAAACATATCCATGTCTCCTCAATACTCAGAAAGCCCCCATGTGATCCCTTCACTCCTGCTAATTGTCATCTCATATCTCTAATACCATTTCTGCCTAAATTCCTTAAAAAGGTCATTTACATTAGGTGACTCCATTTCCTTTTCTCTTACTCTCTTATCTATTTGACTATTCCTACTCAGACTCTTTTGGGTGGATCTTCATCTAGGTTATACCATCTAGCTATAAGTTACCTAACAATACTGAAAAGAATTCTATAAGGGAAAAAAACAGATCTTCAATGCAAATGATATTCAGACATTCCTGATGAAAGGACAAGAGCTAAGTAGAAACCCTGAAATATAAGCTCAGAAGTTAAGAGATACATAAAAAGGTAAATACAAATAAGTAATCATAAAGGATTTTATAAGGATGAATTGTTTACTTTTTAATGGAGGGGGGAGTGATACAAGGGTCCCTTTAAAACCCCAACATAGGCATCTGCTGACTGTCAGACACCATGAAGTCCCTTGCTCTAGGTGTGCTTTTGGTCACATCTCTGCCATGGTCTGTTCCTGCCAACAAGGGTTTGTTGCACCTGGGCAAGGTCAGTGATTTTTTATGGAAAAAGTGTGATGGTGGACAGGGCCCAGTAGTGATCACCAGCCTGGAGGTAGAACCAGTTCCTATCAGCATCCCTGTAAGTGTAACCATTTGCATGGAGACCAAGATGAATATATCCCTCACTTCTCCTGTAAAGACAGTGGTAATTTTGGAGAAAGAAATGACTCCTGGGTTCCGGTTGCAAATCCCCTGTATTAAAAAGATAGGAAGCCGAACCTATAAAGATATATGTGAGACAATTGACACCTTCATTCCACCTGGGGAGTCCTGCCCTGAATCTCTCCATATCTATGGCCTGCTCAGTCACCGCCTTTTTAAGAAGGGTACCTACTCTCTGACCAAGACCAGCTTCCAAATACCTACTGTATTTGGTATATACCTCAGCAGCAGCAACTACCATGCTCAGATCATTCTAAGCAATTCTAATTGATACACATCTGGGCTGTTTCAAGATCAAAGTCTCTCTCATGGAGAAATGAGAAACCATGATCCATGCTTGGATAGAGTGGTCAGCAAAGTTGATTTTGGCTTTGCTGCCTAGTCACCTACTCTAGCCTCAGTCATGGATCTCTGCTTAGAGTAAGAATCCAGTTCTACTCACTTGAATTGGGCCTCCCTGCTTTCTTCATTCCTGGGACAGCTATCTCTCTGTCCTTTTGTTTTCCCACACAGCCCAGACCTCTCCCACTTCCCTAGGCCTAGGGTCTATTAGCAGCTAAGCAGGAGCAGTTCCCAGACCTCTTCCCCCAAGGGGAAACCCATTCAAAGGACCAGCCTATTCCTTTGGTCTTGAGATGCAAGCACCTTCCTGATATTATCATTTCCCAGGCTCTTTCAAAGTAGCAAGTTAATGTTTCAAAATAATAATATCTAACATTTACATAGTTTGCAAAGACCTTTATATATATTTTTTCATTTTAATGATCCTCCCACTCAAGCTTCTTCCAATCCCCTCCAGTGCCACTCTCTTTTTGGTGGGGCTTTTGAGTGAGTGGATCTATTATCTTATGCTTTCTGGAAAAGCAGCAGCCAACAGTAAGTAAACAAAATAGGTCGATCCTCAGACTCCTGTTGGAGGGGTTCCCTGGGACTTCAGATTTCCTGGACAGCAATTCTAGTTCATTTTGAAAGTGCCTGAGCTGGTAATAAAGACAGGAGGCCCTGGTAGCAGTGACTATTCACTTTTTCTAACTGTGAAACCAGACCAAACCCTATCATAGCCCAGGTTGCCCTGAGGTGTATGTCCCTCTTTTATATTTTCCGAAGCTCCTCAGCTAAGTCCCCCATACTACCATACCCCTCTTTGAGGGATAGGGATGTGGGCGGAGGGTGGGACTAGGTGGAGCCTGAAATGGATGCATCAGTCCTAGCCTACTTCTGTGCAAGGTACAGAAGGGCCAGTGGGTGACCCCAAAGGGTTCACAGTAAACTAAAACTGGACTAAAAATAAATCTATATTTACTCTTCTAAAAAAAAACTTAATGTAATCAGGAGTTGTAGAGGAAGTAAAATAAGACAGAGGGTCTTGGATCAGTTTTGTGGATATCATAGAACTAGGTAAACAATGAGGTCCTTTTCAACTCTCAGATTCTGATTCTGTGATTCTAATTCAGCTGATGGGTTTTCCAAAGGAACAGAAATTCTGAAATTAGGGGATTTGTCAGAAAGTTCACAATATTCCTCTTTGTAAAAAACTTCCCATTTTTGATGGAGAACTTAAAGGAGAACTTGAAAGTTTTTTTTTTTCATTTTCAAAATGATTGCATCACTTGGTGTCCAAAACAAATTTGGTTTTCCCCATTTAAAAAAAAAAAAAGAATTGTCCCCATCCTATTTTCTACTTTAACAAATGTAGGAAACAGTATCTTGGAGAGACCAGAAAAGCTGAAAGGTCTGGAGAAGCTAAAAGATGGAGATATTGAAATGTGAAGGGGAGACCTTTACATATAAATGATCCCCAGGTCCATGTAGTTCCCTTGTCGGCTGTGTTATAGAGTTTATAGCCAGTGAAAAGTTAATAGAGCAATCACAATCGCTCAGAGCCAAAAGATGGGAAAATTCCTAATATTTAGGCATGGTTTTGGCTTTCTGCTCTAATTGAAATTTATGTTTATTTCTAGTGAATACCCAGCCTCTTTATATTTGGGGGGAAAATTAGGATATGGCACTAACAAAAATCTTATGTATAACTTGAGGCCCCAAATCCATTCATATTGCACTGTCTCCCCATTTGGTGGAGATCAGTGTCCCAGGCATACATGAAAGGAGAGTAGAATTAGTGAGAAAAGGTGGAAAAAGAGTTCCAGTTCCTTTTCTCAGTAGGCTTCGTAGTCACTTCTGCACTTCCAGCTTTGAGAGAGAAGATGGACAACGCCAAACTCACTTCTGGCTGCTGAAGAGAGAAAAAGACTCTAGGAAGAAGCTGACATGAGAGGACCTGGCAGTTTCCATCATGTCCCAATCTCCAGGTTGTTATACTAGGGACTTCAGGAAATCTCCCCTTAAGTGAGACCTCTTTCTCTCTCTCTCTTTCTCTGTCCCTCCCTCCCTCCCTCTCTCCCTCTCCCTCTTTCTCTGCTGTCTGTCTGTCTGTCTGTGTGTATTTCTCTGTCTCTCTCTCTCTCTCCCTCTCTCTCTCCCTCTCTTTTTCTCTCTCCCTCTTTCCCTCTCCTTCTCTCTCTCTGTCTCTCTCTCTTTCTCTCTTTCCCTCTCTCTATCTCTGCTGTCTGTCTCTTTGTGTGTGTTTCTTTTTCTGCCTCTCTCTCTCCATCTCTCTCTCTGCCTCTCTCTCTCTCTGTCTCTCTCTCTCTGTCTCTGTCTCTCTCTGCTGTCTGTCTGTCTCTCTGTGTATGTTTCTTTCTCTGCCTCTCTCTCTCTCTCTCTCTCTCTCTCTCTCTCTCTCTCTCTCTCTCTCTCTGTCTCTGTCTCTCTGTCTCTCTGTCTGTTGTCTGTCTCTCACATTGCCTTGCTCCCAATGAGAGAGCTCCTTTGCTCTGTATTGTATCATATATTCTCCTATGTATACTTTCCCTGAATTTTCTTTTGCTTTGACTGGAATGAGTAGGTTTCTTTGCTTGCTGCTATGTGTGCTAATTGTGGAACTGGTATTTGGTAAGAAAGAAGTCAAGTTGCTCAGCTGTTTTGAGTCATAACTGACTCTTTGTGACCCCATTTGGAGCCTTGGATAAAAAGCATGGATTCTCTTTTCTCTACTAAAGAAATAGAAATCAGAAGTTTAGCTTATAACTGAAAAATATATCACATAGACAAATAATATTTAAAGGAGTAGAATGTTATAATTCTAGCTCAGTTCTCCCTTCTGTTGGAGGACAGAGGAGGGCAAAGTGACCAAGCTTCTGGCCCCAATCTCGTGCTTCCCTTCATGGAAGGAATTAGAGTTTCTCCGGGAGAAGGATGGGGGGGGAGAGGAGGCTAGAGATGTCTATCCTGCCTCCCCCCAAACCATGCAAAATGACACTCCCATGCTATATGCAGAGGGGATGACGATGGGAGTGGGAGGGGGGAGATAGGCCTTGTTGTATACGATTGTATCAATAGATAAAGAAAAAGATTTTAACACAATACAATACCCATTGCTGTTCAAAGCAATAAAAAACTCTCTCACCCTACCTGCTACCTTCTCTCTTCCTCCCTCCACTACTTCCTAGTTCTCCAAAAGCTCCACCTCACCCCAAACAGCCCTAGACAAGTAGACTTCAGTAATGTTGAAAATCAGTTGTCTACTTGGATTTACCATGTGACTCTAACTGGTAGATGCTGAGGCTAAGGAAGCTGGAGGAGCAGAGAGGTGCAGAGCTGAACTGCTAACCCTCCTGCTCCTTCTTTTGTCATCTCACCCTTGTTTTGGGGAGGAAAAAAAAATTTCCTTGATAAGCATTACTAGCTTATAATAAATCCTGGGAAGAAAACATTACAACAAACATGGGAGAAATTACATGCAGAAACAAGTCATAATCCCTCTCATAATTCAAAGCTCCACCTTCCTAATTTAAAGGCTGGTACATTAGGTGTTCAGCTAATTGGATGCACTTGTGGAAGGGGCTGTCAAGAACATGGCCAAATACATAGCTGAACATGTAACATAGCAGTGGTGTCAAACTCAAATAGAAACAGGGGCCACTAAACCATACATAAGGATCCCTGTGAGTATAAATTGACTTTGAGAATTGCATATTAACACTATCTGTGTCTTATTAATGGGATGTTTAGGTGCATGTGCTTGGGCCCCAATTCTAAAATCACATTTCTCTTTAAAAATTACTTTTCTCCCTAGCCTCAAAACACCATCCCAGGCAGTTTCTCCCCAGCCCAAGGACACAGCCTGCCCAGCAACAACTGTTATCTCCCTTCCTGCTACAGCAGCCAGCTGCACTAATAGAACTTGTTAGTTTGAACCAGCTGTGTACTGGCTGAACAGGCTGTGCACTGGGTCATAACGACATTGACTGCTCACTAACCAATCATATATATCCTAGACTTAGACATACCTATACTCCCTTACATTTATCTTGTCCAATAAGACATTGATGAGAGCAGCCTGGTATTTCTGAGCCAGCTCTGACTGTTGGTTGACTTAGTGAAATTTCAGGCCTAAAACCATACCTCCAGGTAGCCTCTACCCACTTAGGCTATTTCCTGATGAACTCTGAGTAAAATATTTGAGCAGTAGATGCCAAAAGTGCATGTTCCTTTAAGAACTAACCACTCCTTAATCCCACCCCAAAACACCTAGTTAGGATATGTAGTACATGGCTCACTATAGAATATCCTATATAAACTTTACCTGTACCCCTCTAAGGTTTCAGGTTCCCTAAAAACTCTTGCCTGCTGAAAAGTGTAATGAACCTTGACTTGAACAATGCTTGAGTCTGTGAATTCTTCTCCAGATGACCTGCCCCTGGCACCCTGGTCTTTGCGGGGGGTCTCACCCCTCCCCTTCCAGCCCTCATCATTATTGTATTTGTATTTATTTTGCTAAATATTTCCCAATTAAATTTTAATCTGGTTCCCGCTACTCTTGGGAACAGACCTGCTGGCTGTGTGTGTGACACGTCTGTACTGAACAATAATATAGATAAAGTTCAGGAAAACCTGTTGTCCAGTAGAGTTGATTTGGTTAAATACAACAATGTTCCAATAGAATGTGACCAAGTACCCAGTCAAACCATTCCTGAAAAATATTTCTGAAATAATTGGCAAGGAAATAAATAAGATTGACAGAGACCTGAAAGCCCACACATGTGCAACCAATATTCTGAAAAGGTAATCTTCAGAATTTGAAAAGAAAGTATGCAGGAAGCTAACTACCTAGAAACCCAGGGGAAATCAAAAAGGAGACTTTATGCTTGGTTCAAAATATGTCTTTTGAGCACTTTTTTCATATTCTTTAATCTCTTATCTATTAGGGAATGACTTTTAGCTATACATATGCATACATTTATGTACAGATGTATGTGTATATATGTGTTTAAATAATATATGTTATGTTTACATAAACATATATACACATATATCAATTATTTAGAAATCTTAGCTATCAAATCCTTACCAGAGAAATTTGATATAAAGATTTTTTTCTCCTTTCTTATCCTAGGTGGATTAATTTGGTTCATGTAATCAGAATTATCTGCTTTATCCTTTGCAACTGCTTCTATTCTTTGTTTGGTTAAGAGTACATCACCCAAGGAAGACCCTGGCCTTCTGCTTAGCTTGGCCCCAACAGGTTTGAAAATAGTAAGGGTCAGTACAGAAGCTTGTTGGTCTTCAAAGGACTGAGCTGCAGATTCAAGAGCCTGCACTCTTCTGCCACCCCTACCAGTCCTTTGCACGCTCATGGCTAAAAGCTTGATTGAGAGATCCAAAATGGAACCCCATCTTTTCTCAGACTTAATACAGCTGAGATTGTGACTCACATCCAAAATTCAATCATGGTAGGCGTTGACGGCAAAAAACCTTTCTAAAAACATTTTTCCAGATCCAAAACCTAAAGTCTTACATAGGATTTTCATGCAAATCCTCCAAATTCTATGAGGGATTCTACTGGACCATTTGTTCATGAGACCAGTGAACTCTGAAGTCACACACTGACAGATAATGGAAAGCTTCTTACCACTTATATAACTTGTTTACCTGAATTCTTTAATTCACAGCTGCAGGGTGAGTGATTTTGAGATTGCTGATGTTCTGTATTCAGGAAACTGTACATATCTTTTTTAAAGTGTCATTATCACCTTTCTTCATTTCAGAGAATCACATTAAGAAATATACATGAAACACTTATGGCAATACAAATCTTTTATGTACACATATACGTAATCTAGTAATCATCCAATACATATGTCCTCTATATGTGGCAACTACCTGTAGCAAAACAGGAAGCATGAAAGAAACTAAAGAAACTAAACTTTGTCTCATTTGAACAGTAAGCAGAGTTCAAATAACCCACAGATAACATTCAGGAGCCACAACAAACACTGAATGGGTTTCATCAAAAAGCAGTAACATTACATAGAAGGAATTTCTCAGAAATTAGACTTTGCTGAGACCACTAAGCATTTGAATTTGTTGCTTTGAAAGAAGAACAGAGAGTTTGAAAACAAAAATTGTAGAGAAGTTAAAGTTAACTCCACAGAAGTTAAAGAATAATAAAGAGAATAGGAAAGACACAGTGCAGAAACTCAAAAATCAAAGCTTGAAGTAACTGAGAAATAGGAAGCATCCAAGACTCAACTGAATCTCAACTGTCCTTCATACCAAATGGAACTACAGTCATATCAAAAGAAAATGCAAGAACTTGTAGATAACATGGAAAAAGTAACAAGTGTCTTGAAAGAGAACCAATACCTGGATTACCAGGTTGAAATTGTTCATAAATAATTAAAGAAACCAAAGACAGAGGTAAAACTCATTGAAAAGACTAGTCATTACAGAGAAAGAGAAATTGGCCACAATCCTAGTGAAGATAAATAAAAAGTACAAATATGTCAAGGAATATAAATGCTTAGCACTTCAAAATTGTAATAAAATTCGAGAGAAGAGAGAAGCCACATATGAATATGTGACGATTACTTGTCAGGTCCAAAAGAAAACCTCAGACTTGAAATACAACAGCGCAAAGATATCACTGAAAACAAGAAGCTAAAATTCCAGGAAATCTTCTTCACATGCTATAGAGAAATACCATGAAGCCATGGAGAGAGCAGCAAAGGATTGCACAGCTAGAACAGACAAAAAATAAATTTCCGAGCTAAAGAGAAAGATGTTTAAAAGTAAGACTGAGCTGAAAAGCTTCATTTTATTTGTACGTAGCTTAAAATGTAAAATTTCATAGTTTTGAGAAAGGGAATATTGATCAAGTAAGTCAATTTGAGTATTAGTATAAGCAGACTGTGGGGTTCTCTAGAAATAAATTAAAACATGCTTTGATACACAATGATCCTCTAAAATGCATATGTCTTAAAACTCCTTTTAAAGAAATAGCTTGTCAATAAAATAATTTGCCTCAGTAGGAAATGTGTGTATATATACATAGATACATAAATGTATTTATGTACACATATATGTGTATATATAGACATGTATGTGTATCTTCTACCTATAGTTGTGAGTTATGTGTTCTGCTTCTCTTCTAATTATTTTATGGTATTGTCTCTAATAATAAGGTCACATATCCATTTAGAAGGTATTGAAGAATATGATATAATATGTTATTCTATGACCAGTCTTTACCAGACTACTTTCCAGTTTTCCCAGCAGGTTTCTTTTTTATCAAATAGAGAGTTCTTCTTAAGCAATTTATGTTTTCCAATTTATTGAACACTGGGATACTGAGATTCATTGTTTCTGATCTCCCATATCTGTTCTGTTCTGTTGATCTATCTTTTTAACCAGTACTAGATGGTTTTAATGATGGCTACTTTGTAATATACTTTGAGGTCTGG